>NC_091073.1:20017500-30017500 GCF_032405125.1 Capricornis sumatraensis
CCAGGCTTGGTTGCCTGATACCTCTGACACCTTGAGGTGAGGTCAGCTTGCTGTTCCTCT
The DNA here is from genome assembly GCF_032405125.1 of Capricornis sumatraensis. Classification (NCBI taxonomy): domain Eukaryota; kingdom Metazoa; phylum Chordata; class Mammalia; order Artiodactyla; family Bovidae; genus Capricornis; species Capricornis sumatraensis. Next base: position 20,017,561 of record NC_091073.1, read on the forward strand.
GTGTCCATGAAAGGGCGTACGTGTGAAGCTGACATCATTCCTGCCCTGGTTTTTACCTAATACGTGAGCTAAATTGTACCTGTTGGAGCTGTAGTAAAAGACATGAGAGGTACTAGTACTTACCTGGGGATTGCTGAATACCTGCTGATAACACGGTTGAAGAATGAATGAGGGCCTCTGGGGTAAAGGAGTGCTCAACTGTGAAGTAGATGGGCAGTTACGGTAGATAGAATTTGTAAAATAGCCTCCCCTCTCCAAAAATGTCCCAGCCTAACCCCCAGAACCTGTGAATCTGAGGAGATGGCACTTCCATGATTCTGTTGTGCTAAACTATAGTTTGCCATGCTGTGCTGTCTCTCAGTCGTATCTGATTCTGTGACCCTGTGGCTTGTAGCCCACCAGGTTCCTCTGTCCATGGGATTCTCCAGGCAAGAATACTGGAATGGGTTGCCATGCCCTCCTCTAGGGGGTCTTCCCAACCCAGGGATCCAACCCACATCACCTTCATTGGCAGGCAGATTCTTTATCACTGAGCCACCTGGGAAGCCCAAACCATAGTTTACTTTCTTAAAACGAGATTATCTGGCATTATCCAGATGAACCCAGTGTAACCACAAGAGCCTTTAGGAATGGAGAGCTTTCTCCAACCAGAGTAGAAAAGGACGTCAGATCTGAAGCATGGATGAACTTGACACCCTGTTGTTGCTTTGAAGCTATGGGGGACCACGTAAAAATAAATGTGCACATCCTCTAGCAGCAGAGCGAACCCCAGCTGACATCCAGCGAGAAAATGGGGTTTCAGTCCTCAGCTGCGAGCGCCTGAGTTGTGCTATCATCCTCAGTGAGCCTGAAATGTACTTTTTACCCAAGCTGCCGGATAGGAGACCCCGAGCATGGAGCCTGTCTGGACTTCTGACCTACAGAATTGTGAGATTACAGATCGGTGATGTTTTAAGATGATAAATGTGTGGTAATTTGTTACTACAGCAACAGAGAGCTAGTACAGTAGCCAAAATCAACAAGTTCACTCCTCACTATTTTGTAAAGCCCTTGTTTCTTTGGAGAAAATTAGCATCTGCCTCTAAAACCAGTCTGTCAGAAGGGGAGGGTAGCCTGAGATCCAAAGCATATTATGCGTCATTATGTGCTGACTGGAGCTGGAGCTTCATGTGCCTGCACTCCAAACACCTATCCTATGTGGCAGATGCTGTTAGCATCCTAATACCGTCATAGACTGCTGACTGGTGCTCACAGAAACTAAGAGATGAGTCCAGTGAGCTCTCAATCCTGGTGCACACCAGAATCACCTCATGAGCTTCTGAAATTCCTGTGGCACAGTCCTAAATCGGTGCAGTCCAGCCCTCTGACACTTTAATTTTTTTTTTTTTTACTTACTTTTAGTCACAAGGCTTGTTTATTTACTTACTGTTTGCTTTTCTTCCAATTTTATTGAAATGTAATTTAAATATAGCCCTGTATAAGTTTAAGGTATACAGTATAATAATTTGACTTATATACATCATGAAATGATGACCAAAACAAATTTAGTGAACATCCATCATCTCACATAGACTCAACATTAAAGCAAGAGAAAAACAAATGTTTTTCTTATGTGAAAACTCCCAGGACTTTAACTTTCAGTTATAACATATAGCAATAGTATCTTTATCATGTTGTACTTACATCCTTCAGTTCAGTTTAGTTCAGTTCAGTCGCTCAGTCGTGTCTGACTCTTTGCGACCCCATGAATCGCAGCATGCCAGGCGTCCCTGTCCATCATCATCTCCTGGCGTTCACTCAGACTCACGTCCATCGAGTCAGTGATGCCATCCAGCCATCTCATCCTCTGTCGTCCCCTTCTTCTTCTGCCCCCAATCCCTCCCAGCATCAGAGTCTTTTCCAACAAGTCGACTCTTCCCATGAGGTGGCCAAAGTACTGGAGTGTCAGCTTTAGCATCATTCCTTCCAAAGAAATCCCAGGGCTGATCTCCTTCAGAATGGACTGGTTGGATCTCCTTGCAGTCCAAGGGACTCTCAAGAGTCTTCTCCAACACCACAGTTCTAAAGCATCAATGCTTCGGTGCTCAGCCTTCTTCACAGTCCAACTCTCACATCCATACATGACCACAGGAAAAACCATAGCCTTGACTAGATAGACCTTAGTCGGCAAAGTAATGTCTCTGATTTTGAATATGCTGTCTAGGTTGGTCATAACTTTTCTTCCAAGGCGTAAGCGTCTTTTAATTTCATGGCTGCAGTCACCATCTTCAGTGATTTTGGAGCCCCCCAAAATAAAGTCTGACACTGTTTCCACTGTTTCCCCATCTATTTCCCATGAAGTGATGGGACCAGATGCCATGATCTTCGTTTTCTGAATGTTGAGCTGTAAGCCATCTTTTTCGCTCTCCTCTTTCACTTTCATCAAGAGGCTTTTTAGTTCCTCTTCACTTTCTGCCATAAGGGTGGTGTCATCTGCATATCTGAGGTTATTGATATTTCTCCCAGCAATCTTGATTCCAGCTTGTGCTTCTTCCAGCCCAGCGTTTCTCATGATGTACTCTGCATAGAAGTTAAATAAGCAGGGTGACAATATACAGCCTTGACATATTCCTTTTCCTATTTGGAACTAGTCTGTTGTTCCATGTCCAGTTCTAACTGTTGCTTCCTGACCTGCATATAGGTTCCTCAAGAGGCAGGTCAGGTGGTCTGGTATTCCCATCTCTTTCAGAATTTTCCACAGTTGATTGTGATCCACACAGTGAAAGGCTTTGGCATAGTCAATAAAGCAGAAATAGATGTTTTTCTGGAACTCTCCTGCTTTTTCCATGATCCAGTAGATATTGGCAATTTGATCTCTGGTTCCTCTGCCTTTTCTAAAACCAGCTTGAACATCTGGAAGTTCACGGTTCACGTATTGCTGAAGCTTGGCTTGGAGAATTTTGAGCATTACTTTACTAGTGTGTGAGATGAGTGCAATTGTGCGGTAGTTTGAAAATTCTTTGGCATTGCCTTTCTTTACATCCCTGCTAAGTCACTTTAGTCATGTCCGACTTTGTGTGACCCCATAGACGGCAGCCCACTAGGCTCCTCTGTCTCTGGGATTCCCCAGGCAAGAATACTGGAGTGGATTGCCATTTCCTTCTCCAATGCATGAAAAGGAAAAGCGAAAGTGAAGTCGCTCAGTCATGCCCGACTCAGCGACCCCATGGACTGCAGCCTAACGGCTCCTCCGTCCATGGGATTTTCCAGGCAAGAGTACTGGAGTGGGGTGCCATTGCCTTCTCCAACATCCCTACTACCTGCATATCTTATAACTGGAGGTTTGTGCCTTTTGACTGCCTTCCTCCAATTCCCGCTCCCCAACACCTACTACCTCTGGTATCGGATATTTGTTCTCTTTTTCTGTGAGTTTACATGTTTTTGAAATATTGCTGATCTGTTGCACTCTCTTAGTTCTTAGTATACAACATAATGATTCAGGATTTCTCTACATTTCAAAATGGTCACCATGATAAATCTAGTTACCATCTGTCAGCATGCAAATATACTATATGAATCTTGACTCTATTCACCACATTAATGACACATTTCATACACGGAACTCACTTTATGTAACTGAAAATTTGTTACCTCTTAATCTCCTGTACCTGTTTCTCTTATCCCCCACCTTCTGCTCTGACAACCATCTGTTCATTCTCTTTTATCTGTGACTATTTCTGTTTGTTCATTTGCTTTGGTTTTTTAGATTCCAAATGTAAATGAGTCATATGATGTTTGTCTGACATTTCATTTAATACCCTCTAGGTCAATCTACGGAGAAGGCAATGGCACCCCACTCCAGTACTCTTGCCTGGAAAATCCCATGGGCAGAGGAACCTGGTGGGCTGCAGTCCATGGGGTCGCTAAGAGTCAGGCATGACTGAACGACTTCACTTTCACTTTTCACTTGCATGCATTGGAGAAGGAAATGGCAACCTACTCCAGTGTTCTTGCCTGGAGAATCCCAGGGACGGGGGAGCCTAGGGGGCTGCCGTCTATGGGGTCGCACAGAGTCGGACACGACTGAAGTGACTTAGCAGCAGCAGCAGCAGGTCAATCTATGTTGCCACAAATGGCATGATTTCATCTTTTTTTTTTTTTGGATGAGTAGTAGTCCATTGTGTATATATACTGCATCTTTATCTATTCACCTATTGATGGGCACTTCGGTTGCCTTCATACGCTGGCTGTTTAAGTAATGCTGCAGTGAGGATAGAAATGCACTCCTGGCACTTTTTAAACCTCCTTTGATGATTCTGATGTAACCAGGTGATGTTTGAGAACTCCTGGCTTAAATCGTGGTACCTGCACTCCTGTGTCGGAGTCCCCCTCAGTGCTGGGCCAGGCACAATTGTTGTGTCTATGACAACCATCCCCTGCTGCTGCTGCTGCTAAGTCACCTCAGTCGTGTCCGATTCTGTGTGACCCCATAGGCGGCAGCCCACCAGGCTACCCTGTCCCTGGGATTCTCCAGGCAAGAACACTGGAGTGGGTCGCCATTTCCTTCTCCAATGCATGAAAGTGAAAAGTGAAAGCGAAGTCGCTCAGTCGTGTCCGACTCTTTGTGACCCCATGGACTGCAGCCTACCAGGCTCCTCTGCGCATGGGATTTTCCAGGCAAGAGTCCTGGAGTGGGGTGCCATCGCCTTCTCCACAACCATCCCCTACTTCATCATTTACAACAGAGTCCCAGTTCTGTTCCAGTGGCTATGTGCCCTACCTTAGGGGATAAATCATAGTCGCTCAGTTTTATACTCTAGCCACGCTAGCCCATTGCACTTCCTCAAAAACCTTCCTATCTCCTTGCAGCTAGAGGCAACCAGTAACACAGTTCTGGCCAGACACATATAAGGAGACTCTACCATGGTGTGGAGATTCTAGGAAAGATTTTTCTCCTGGAAAACAAAGATGGGGCACCAGGAGAGCTGCCTGGTGCCATTCTTAAATGTGATGGTGAGAGGCTGTGCTCCAGGGAACAGCATCAGTCATGGCTATGAGCTCTAAGGTGCAAAGCTGATGTGCTGAGACAGTAGGATAGAAAGCAAGCAAGCTGGGACCCTGATGACCTCTGAACTGCAGCATCCCTGGAACTGTTGTTATTAGACTTGTTATGTGAGATAATTGGATTACTATTGTATCTTCTGTTGCTTGCACCTGGAAGCATTTCTAACTACACAAGGCAATATTAGGTAAAGAAACAAACTGGATAAAACACGTCTACAACTTTCAAATTGGAAAACAACAACTGTTTGTAAAATGTGTATTTGCATATAATTTGGAAAGTAATAGGTCTGTTGGAAGAAAAGCTATGACAAACCTATACAGTGTATTAAAAAGCAGAGACATCACTTTGCTGACAAAGGTCCATTTAGTCAAGGCTACGGTTTTTCCAGTAGTCATGTAGGGATGTGGGAGTTGGACCATAAAGGAGATTGAGTGCTGAAGAATTGATGCTTTTGAACTGTGTTGGAGAAGATTCTTGAGAGTTCCTTGGACAGCAAGGAGATCAAACTAGTCAGTCCTAAAGGAAATCCTGAGTATTCATTGGAAGGACTGATGCTGAAGCTAAAGCTCCAGTACTTTGGGCACTTGATGTGAAGAGCTGATTCATTGGAAAAGGCACTGATGCTGGGAACAATTGAGAGCAGGAGGAAAAGGGGACGACAGAGGATGAGATGGTTAGATGACATCACCGACTCAATGGACATGAGTTTGAGCAAACTCTGGGAGATAGTGAAGGACAGGGAATCCTGGCGTGTTGCAGTCCATGAAGTAACAAAGAGTCGGACACGACTGAGTGACTGAACAACAACAATGAGTCTGTGGAGAGGGATGAGGGAAGAGAGAGAGTAATCAAAATAGCACTCACTTTTTATAAAAATTGCAGAGGATCTGATGAAGGATATAGCTCCCAGGGTCTCTGAAAATGCTCAGAATAATCAGTTCACACAACTTTTAATAAATATGCTGACTCCACATATCAGAACACACCCTAGTTATCTAGAGCTATGTAGAGACAAGATCTCTTTGTTTAAAAATCTTACAGACTTACCATTTGGAGTGTCATATCTTCATCATGACCCCCAGAGCCCTTTCCATTTAACCAATTTAGAAGTGATTCAACACACAGAAAATTGTATATGAGCTCCTTGAAAAATGCAGCCATCTCCCTCTTGCTTGTTGTCCTATCCATAGTTTAAAGCACAGTGCTTTGAACAAAGTAGAAGGTGTTCACCCAAAGTCAACTGCAAAGTCCCAAACACCCCGAGAGCAAGTGCCTTCTTGGGAACTGGTGTTCTGTGAAGCACCGGAAATGTGTCATCGGTTCATTCTCTCAGATAGAGCCCAAACACTGAAGAACAAAGTACTTTCTAAAGGTCACGGAGCTAAACGGTTGCAGAGCCAGTTCTCTCTGTATTTATTCCCTGCTCCTCCCCCCAGATTCATTTCTCACAAGGCCCAATTCACCCTTCTTTCTTTATTTTTTGGTGGTTTAATTTTATTGAAGTATAGCTGATTTCAGAGAAGGCAGTGGCACCCCACTCCAGTACTCTTGCCTGGAAAATCCCATGGACGGAGGAGCCTGGTAGGCTGCAGTCCATGGGGTCGCGAAGAATCAGACATGACTGAGCGACTTCACTTTCACTTTTCACTTTCATGCATTGGAGACAGAAATGGCAACCCACTCCAGTGTTCTTGCCTGGAGAATCCCAGGGACGGGGGAGCCTGGTGGGCTGCCGTCTATGGGGTCGCACAGAGTTGGACACGACTGAAGCAACTTAGCAGCAGCATAGCTGATTTATAGTGTTGTATTAGTTTCAGGGGTACAGCATAGTGACTCAGTTATACATATAAATATATTCAGTCTATGTTAGATTCTTGTGTAGACTGTCGCAGAATATCAAGTAGAGTCACCTGTGCTGTAGGTCCTCACTGGTTATCTTATATTAATATATGGTAGTGTGCTTATGTTCATCCCAAGTTCCTGACTTATTCCCCCTCCATGTTTCCCCTTTGATAATGTCAGTTTGTTTTCAATATCCATACGTCTGTTTCTGTTTTGTAAACAAGTTCATTCGTATCTTGTTTTAATTAGTTTCCACATATGAATGATTTCACATACTTATCTTTCTCAGTCTGACTTACTTCACTTAGTACGATAATCTCCAGGTGCATCCACATTGCTACAAATGGCATTATTTCATTCTTTTTTGTGGCTGGGTGAACACAACTTAGTGACGAAACACCACCACCGAAGCATTGCATTGTATACACGTACCACGTCTTCCTGGTCCATCCCTCTGTCAGTGGACATTTAGGTTGCTTCCATGTCTTGGCTATTATGAATAGAGCTGCCGTGGACTTTGGGGTGCATGTATATTTTGGGATTGTAGTTTTCTGCAGATATATGCCCAGGAGTGGGATTGCTGGATCATATGGTAGTTTTTTAAGGTACTGCCATACTGTTCTCCATAGTGGTTGTACCAACTTACATTCCCACCAATAGTGGAGGAGGCTTTCCTTTTATCTACACCCTCTCCAGCATTTATTATTTATAGGTGTTTTTTAAAAAAATTATGCCTTTTTTGACTGGTATGAGGTGATACCTTGCTATAATTTTGGTTTACATTTCTCTGGTAATTAGTGATGTTGAGCATTTTTTCATGTGTTTTACGGCCATCTGTATGTCTTCTTTGGAGAAATGTCTATTTAGATCTTCTTCCCACTTTTTAAAACTGGATTCTTGTTTGTTTGTTTTTTAACATAGAGCTGAATGAGCTGTTTGTGTATTTTGGAGATTAAGCTGTTGTCCATCACTTTATTTGTAATATTTTCTCCCATTCTGTGGGTTGTATTTTCATTTTGTTTATGGTTTCCTTTGCTGTCCAGAAGCTTTTAATTAGGTCCCACTTGTTTATTTTTGTTTTTTATTTGCATTACTCTAGGAGGTGAATCCAAAAAGATACTGCTGCAATTTATCTCAAAGAATGTTCTGCCCATGTTTTCCTCTAAGAGTTCTAGAGTGTCTAGCTTTACATTTAGGTCTTTGATCCATTTTGAGTTTATTTTTGTGAATGGTATTAGAGAATGTTCTAGTTTCATTTTTTTACATACAGCTGTCCAGTTTTCCCAGGACCACTTATTGAAGAGACTGTCTTTTTTCCATTTATGTTCTTGCTTCTCTTGTTGTACATAGTTGTGTGAGTTTATTTTTCTGGGCTTTCTATGCTATTCCATTGATCTGTATTTCCATTTTTGTGCCAGTACCATACTGTTTTGATTACTATAGTTTCATAGTATAGTCTGAAGCCAACTCCATTCAAAATCACCCTTCTTTAAAACTAACTTCCAACATACCTTCTCTATGAAGATTATGTAGAACAGAGAGGAAATTCTTTACCCTCAGCAAATAACATTCTGCCATTTGAAAGAAAAAGGTGTACATCATAACAGGGATTCTGGTCCATGATGGCTAAATATAAAGAGAAAGACTTGCCTAAATATCCTTAAAATGTGGATGAAATCAAGCTTGGTCAGGAGGAGCTGCTGTTTTCCTAGTGCAGACAGTTCTAGCTGTCCCCTTCCAGACATCACTTAAGAGCCCCATTGATCAGTGTGGGATTTCTGCTGTGTGAGAACAAGAAGACCTCCTCCCCAATTCAGACAGATAGACTCTCAAAGATAGTACTCAGATCCTACAGATCACATTCAAGAGTTCTCAAACCAGTAAGTCCATTCCAAACCTGAGAGAACTTATTTGAGGATAGAACAAACCAACAAGGAAACAAACCTTACATAGCAAATGGAAATATGTTAAAATTGCTGTTTCTAGTAGATTGTATGGGTCAAAGAGTAAAATGATCTTAAAAATAAATTTGGGAAACTTTTTTTTAAAGAAAAGCTCGTTTTCCCCAGATTCACCAAAGAGATGTTTCTTACCTTTTGGCAAAGTTTTTGTAAACTGGAAAACAAACATCAACAAACAGAGGACTCAGAATTCAAGTTTCTTAGCTGCTCCAATAACAAAAGAATTAGTGGATCATCTGAGAGGGAAGTAAACCTTTTCCAACGAATGGAAGACATATATTCTTGGTTGTGGGTTGGCCTTCTGTCCAATAATAAAACTGACATACTTTCCCTGTTGAATTGTAACTGACAACTCATTTTTAGAGGAATATGTGGGGAAATAACAACATATCACCCTAGTTTCTCATCCAGTGTTGTTTAACCCTTACACTTTTGTAGATGGAGACACTGAGTCTCAAGGAGCTGGGCGAGTTCCTTCACTTGATGGAGAGAACTCAGCCCTGTGCTTCCTGCTAATGTTGCTGACAGCCTCTTACTTCTCAGTGACCCTGTGGTGCTTGCAGAACACACCTCCCTCCTGCTTGTGCTCACTGTCTTTGCACATTCTCGTTCTGTGTCTCCAACTGCCCAAGTCCTCCTTGTCTCCCCAGGCTCAGTTCAGATGCTCCAGGGAGCTCCCACCACTTCTTCCTGTCTTTCCCATGGCACTTGTCAGAACCATTTAGTGTATACCTCTTATCTTCTATTAAATTGATTGGCACTTCTTAGAATGCAGGGACTTGGTCTGTGTCTTTATGTGTCCTACAGTGTCCAGGACAAGGCCTTGGACCTAAAGTGAAAATGAAAGTTGCTCAGTCATGTCTGACTCTTTGCGACCCCATGGGCTATATAGTCCATGGAATTCTCCAAGCCAGAATACTGGAGTGAGTAGCCTTTCCCTTCTCCAGGGGATCTTCCCAAACCAGGGATCAAACACAGGTCTCCGGCATTGCAGGCAGATTCTTTACCAACTGAGCCACAAGGGAAGCCCTTGGACCTAAGATATAGTCGATAAACATTGGTTGTCTGAATGGTTCTCCTGGGACCCCATGGGAAAGAGCCCCTTCATACAGGGAGAAGGCTGTTCTGACCAATTTGGACCTGTATCTTAGGTCCAGTAAATGTTGGTTGTCTGAATGGTTCAGTTCAGTTCAGTTCAAGTCGCTCAGTCGTGTCCGACTCTTGGTGACCCCGTAAATCGCAGCACGCCAGGCTTCCCTGTCTATCACCATTTCCCGGAGTTCACTCAAACCCACGTCCATCAAGTTGGTCACGCCATCCAGCCATCTCATCCTCTGTCATCCCCTTATCCTCCTGCCCCCAATCCCTCCCAGCATCAGGGTCTTTTCCAATGAGTCAACTCTTTGCATGAGGTGGCCAAAGTATTGGAGTTTCAGCTTCAGCATCAGTCCTTCCAGTGAACACCTAAGACGGGTCTCCTTTAGAAGGAATGGTTGGATCTCCTTGCAGTCCAAGGGACTCTCAAGAGTCTTCTCCAACACCACAGTTCAAAAGCATCAATTCTTCGGTCCTCAGCTTTCTTCACAGTCCAACTCTCACATCCATATATGACCACTGGAAAAACCATAGCCTTGACTAGACCGACCTTTGTTGGAAAAATAATATCTCTGCTTTTTAATATGCTATCTAGGTTGGTCATAACTTTCCTTCCAAGGAGTAAGCATCTTTTAATTTCATGGCTGCAGTCACCATCTGCAGTGATTTTGGAGACCAAAAAAAATAAAGTCTGACACTGTTTCCACTGTTTCCCCATCTATTTCCCATGAAGTGATGGGACCAGATGCCATGATCTTCGTTTTCTGAATGTTGAGCTTTAAGCCAACTTTTTCACTCTCCTCTTTCACTTTCATCAAGAAACTTTTTAGTTCCTCTTCACTTTCTGCCATAAGGGTGGTGTCATCTGCATATCTGAGGTTATTGATATTTCTCCTGGCAATCTTGATTCCAGCTTGTGTTTCTTCCAGTCCAGCGTTTCTCATGATGTACTCTGCATATAAGTTAAATAAGCAGGGTGACAATATACAGCCTTGACGTACTCCTTTTCCTATTTGGAACCAGTCTGTTGTTCCATGTCCGGTTCTAACTGTTGCTTCCTGACTTGCATACAGGTTTCTCAAGAGGCAGGTCAGGTGGTCTGGTATTCCCATCTCTTTCAGAATTTTCCACAGTTGATTGTGATCCACACAGTGAAAGGCTTTGGCATAGTCAATAAAGCAGAAATAGATGTTTTTCTGGAACTCTCTTGCTTTTTCAATGATCCACCGGATGTTGGCAATTTGATCTCTGAATGGTTATGTGCTCCAAATTGGTCAGGACACCCTTCTCCCTGTATGAAGGGGCTCTTTCCCATGGGGTGCCAGGAGAAGCACCATGAAGCAGGACTGCAATGGCATGGGCAAAGCTATCTACAGGCACCTGCCTTTCCTGTTCCTGAGCTGCTCCCTGACACCCCAGATGCCCCAACCACCCAGGCCCTTGTTTTTAATATTATTGCTGGCCAAAATCTTGGTTTTCTCTGACCACCAAATAAAATATATGGAGACAGAGTTTGGAGGAAATAGAAAGATGGCTTTAATCCTCAGCTGATGCAGAGGGGAACACAGTAGACTCATACTTCAAGAGCTGTGCCCCCCACCCTGTGAGAAGTCTAGGGGCTTCTATAAGATAAGGGCTCGCAGTCAGGAGTCAGTGATGAGGAACAAAGGTCTTAGGATCTTAATTTCTTCCTCTTGCATTGTTTTAGAGACAGTCATGGGCTGATGTCAGTAACCCAGAAATTGAGTCTGGCAGTTTGGTGGCTCTGTAGCCTTCTTTCTGATATGGAACTACAAGGGAAAGGGTGTTGTAATGCTAAACACCAGATATAGGATGCGTTTAGCATGCTGCTGCTGCTAAGTCGCTTCAGTTGTGTCCAACTCTGCAACCCCATAGGCAGCAGTCCACCAGGCTCCCCCGTCCCTGGGATTCTCCAGGCAAGAACGCTGGAGTGGGTTGCCATTTCCTTCTCCAATGCATGAAAGGAAAAGTGAAAGTGAAGTCGCTCAGTCATGTCTGACTCTTCGTGACCCCATGGACTGCAGCCTACCAGGCTCCTCGGTCCATGGGATTTTCCAGGCGAGAGTAATGGAGTGGGGTGCCATTGCCTTCTCTGCATTTAGCATAGAGTCAAAGGAAAATAGATGTGAAGTGTAGCTCCTGCAATGTTAAGGAGGCAGAAAAGCACACTTGGTTACAGACATGCAGAGTTAAAAGCAGTTAAAGTGAAAAGCTAGGAATGTTCAGGCCTATTCACTGTCCTCTTTATCTTCTTTGTTCTCAGGAAAGGGAAAGATAAAAAACCACTCATTCCTCTTTTTTTCCTTTTCACTGCAGCAATATTACTTACTAGTTTCCTTTTTCAAAAGATTAATACAGTGGAAATGGTTGAAGTTGGTTTTATCCACTACTTGAGTTTTAAATTATATTTACGGTGAGTGAGGGCCTACTGGCCTGCAACTATGAGATTAAATCACTTGTTGAATGAATGAGTTTGATGGGGTTCAGGGGAGACCACACCAAGATGTACCACTGCTGGCATGTGGATTATTTTGAGCTGAAAACAAGCAAGGCTCAACAGACTCAGGAAGAACCATTGAACTTCCCCTTCACTGCTTAAAGAATTTAAAATAGAAGGCTTATTCCAGGAAGTAGCTATCACCATAGATGACTATCGGAAAGTATGCACTCAGTGTCACAGGGAAGAACCTAGCAAGGCTCTTTTGATCAAAGTCTTCTCTGTGTCTCATTGTCTTTAGATGACTCAGCAAATATTTGTTTACAAAGCATTAATTCTCATCTTCCTCTGAACTGCCTTATTAACAGGCATGGAGGGAAGCATTTAGGAATGTGTAATCCAGGATATTTGGTGGATAACTGTGTGCTCAAGTCATGTCTGACTCTTTGTGACCCCATGGACTACACCTGCCAGGCTCCTCCATCCGTAGGAGTTCCCAGACAAGAATACTGGAGTGGGTTGCCATTTCCTTTTCCAGGGGATTTTCCCAATCCAGGGATCAAACCCAGGTTTCTTGTGTCAATACATGGCAGGCAGGTTCTTTACCACTGAGCCACCTGAGACTTCCCCTCAAAGTCCCAAACCCCAGCCTCCCCTTCCAGAGTTCAGAATGGTATGTATATGTATATATACACTTTATCTTGCCTTGCTGTCTTTGAATTCTTCATGCTCTTGTGGTTTCCCTGTACACAAGTAATAAATTTAATTTTCTCCTGTTAATCTGCCTTATGTCATTTTCATTGCCAGCCAGAAGAACCGAGGAGGGGAAAGGGCAAAATTCTCCTCCCCCACAAGTTCACTGAGTACTAATTTCAGGCCAGCATTGCATGGAGATTGAGCCATCAGGAAGTTTAGAGAAATTAAAGGGCATACAAACAAGTAACATGAGATCTGATTATATGTCAGATTAAAATTGTCAGTTATATGTGTATATGGTTTTTAAACCCTAACTCTCAACAGGCCTGGATCTTCAGTTGACCCCACCAGGAAGAAGAGACACACACAGAGCCGGCCTACCTGGATGGCTAGAAACCTTAATAGCGAAAGCATGAGAAATGCTGAGACCCTTTAGAGACAGTGGTAGTTTTCCAAAGAAAAGAGTTCCTGAAGCAATAGTGTTAGCTTTTGATGGACAGGTGTGAAAGTTTTGTTTAAACTTAAATCAACTATGTCCTGATTGAGGAAAGAAGTGTATCTATGACAAATAGCAAGTCTTCCTCTCGGGTCTGGGTGTCTACTGTTATAGAGAGCAATGCCTCTCCAGAGAGATTTAGGTGTTGGTGATACTCAATTGCATAAACACTTTCTGGATGAAAACATATCTCCTTAAGTAAGTACTAGATACATCAAAATATTAGCTTAACTGCTAAAGAATTTGCCAATCCTAACATAAGTACATTTCAAGGAAGGCATTTCCTTTAGAAATGCGACACAGAAATCATGTAACTGATGAGATATGGTAGACAAGTATGTTGCAATATGCCTTAAGTTAATTTTTTAAATGCTTGTTACTTTTTGAGGAGTTTATACATATACATGGTAAAACTTTTTTTTTTTTTTAAGAAAAGAGTGTAAGAAAAAGACACCTCTTTTTTATCTTGCTTTGATTTAAAAAATGATGTGATAGGAAGAGATCCAGGGCAATGGGCAGTACACACTCAAATAGTTTAAAAGGAGAAGCAAACAGAATGAATTTGGATACTAAATGAGTTTTAATCCATAGTTTGGAAAAGATTAAATGGACAGAAGCTGTAACTTAGTCTGCAGAGAAGACATTTAGGAGAAGCAAAAGTTAATAATAGATTTTCAATGTATGTCTCAATACCCAGTACTAGACATCAGGTAACTGCCACATATTTACTTGTTTGTTGCACAATCACTCCACATGGTAAATTATTTGTCTCAATTTACTAATGAGTCGAGATTAAGCAATTTTCTTGGGTGTGAGTCCCAGCTGTGCATCTTACTAAGTGGCAAGTCTTGAATTTATGAAAAGTTTTGAAACTTACTTTCCTCATCTATAAAATAGTTGTTGTTTAGTCTCTAAGTCATGTCTAACCTTTTTGTGACCCCCATGGACCGTAGCCTGCTAGATTGCTGTGTCCGTGGGATTTCCTAAGTAAGAATACTGGAATGGGTTGCCATTTCCTTCTCCAGGGAATCCTCCTGACCCAGGGATGGAACCCATGTCACATGCATTGACAGGCAGACTCTACCACTGAGCCACCAGGGAAGCCCTATCTATAAGGTAGGGGTAAGCAATGTCATCAGCATGTGTGTAAGTTCCTTAGCATATTGCCTTGGACATGCAGTGAAGTGAAAGTTGCTCAGTCATATCCCACTCTTAGCGACCGTGAAGTTCTCCAGGCAAGAATACTGGAGTGGGTAGCCTTTCCCTTCTCCAGGGGATCTTCTCCCGGTTCAACCCAGGGATCAAACCCCGGTTTTCTGCACTGTAGTCGGATTCTTGGACATGCAAGCACTTAGCAATTCTTTCACTATTATTGCTGTGTGCTTGAACCTCTCAGATCTGTGCTGGAAAACAACAATACAGAAGGAGCCCCACTCTGGTTTCCTGTAATCTTGCTCTCATGACCTAATTCTAAGCTAAGGCATGTCAGTCGTCATCCTACATGACTGGAGTTTTATTTCTTAAGAGAGAAAATGGGTCCCAAGAATCTCATTTGCCAACAGAAGTGATTATAAGTCATTAACATTTTGCTCAGCCTCTGTGAATCGTGATCAGGTTACAAAGACATCTGATTATATTACAGAAAAAGAAAAGACAGAAGAGAGAATGAGGCCTTCTATTCCCATTTCTTATCTGTGATTGCCTGACCCTCACATTCCCCCATTCTGTCCACAGTTACAAGGGCTTCTAGGCTTCTGTAGGGTACATTTTTTTGGATGGCTACATTTTTTTTCTTAATAAACTCAATATTAACATGTGGCCACCCAGATAGAGGAGAAAACTTTCTGGGGTCCAGATGTTTGCAAAGCTAGATTAGGTAGAAGGTCAGTGAGACAGCTGGCAGAGGCACTAATTGGTCAGGGGTAGCAGAACATTTCTGGAGACATAATAAGATTAAGAAAACCGTGCTGGGCAGAACTCACTTCAGGGAGAGTACTGTACATGTAGGAAAGGCTTTGTAGATGGATGAAGGTGACAGCTCAGGACTCCGGCATCATTTGGAGTCACCTAGAGATTCACTGAAACACCGAGTATAGGTTCAGTTAACCGAAGTTTCACTGCTTTGCTCCTGGGGTATGAAGGATTGGAACCTGAGGTGGGTCCCACATTCTCCACCCTTTTTCCATGAGAAGCTGGACTTCACCTCTAAAGAAGTATTGAACAGATATAGGGAGATAAAAATTAATATGGTAACCAGATACTTCTGGGTCTTGGTTTATGAAATATTTCCAAATGTCACCTGGGACGGTGCTAATAGAACTTACACTGCATCTTTATGTTGCATGTTACATTTCAGTCTTTTACAACAGAGGTTTTTTTTTTTTTTTTTACTGGAGCTCTTCCCTTTCAGGAGGATGGAGCTGTGCCTGATGTCACCATCAAGAATGGAAATTAGCGGTCACGTTGCAAGTCCCTGATCCCACATCTTGCCAGTGCCCAATTCACCAATGTATGTATCTGAGTCTGGCAAAACTCTCTGCTATTATTTAAAACGTAAAACTAAACGCCAATAATAATGGGTCCAATGGTGAGTTGACTTGCTTATACAAAGCTGTTCTGTCGTGGCTTCGTCTGTCTTGCCCTGTTGTGGGATAGTTCTTGATGCAAGATAATGACATGCTGGTAGCAAAGAGGGATTTGCTTCAATAGTTAACCATTAGTTAGTCTGTTGATTGCAGTTTATTCCATAGCAATATTCCATGTCTTTGTTCATTTTTTGTGCCACCTTATGTAGACACAAATAGGATTGGAACTGAAAGTCTCACTCAGCTTTACTTGGACATAGAGAGGGACGGAACTCAACAACTGCAGTGTGTTCTGTGCACCCTGTTATTTCAAACACTGAAACTGTCTGGCCATAAAAATTTTTTTAATGTGAGAAGGTACACCTGGTTATCAAGCATGTGCAAGGGAATGATTTGATCATAGCAAAATCTAGAGGACATGTGAGTTTGGGAAGCTCTGGATTCAAATATCCTAGTAAGTGGCGAGTTCATATGCCAAGGAAAAGAGGCTCCTGTAATGGGTACATTTCTGTGCATTGTATTGAGAGGGAATGGACCATGGAAGCTTCAGCATGTTCCCTTGCATAATGATGAGATTTGTTTTAAAATTTATGAAAAAGCCAGGATATCTGGCAGCAAGATATAGAGAATGCAGAGCCTATGAAAGGAGGTCTTGGTTTGACAAGCCATGTGATAGTAGTGGCTGCAGTCAGCTGTTGGTATTTTTACAATATGTAAGAGAGAGAGTGTAGATGAAGACCCCTTTTTGTGTGTACTGTTTCAGTTAACTATGAGAGGAATCCATGTGTTCTATCTCATCTAAGATTTCTTTTTCAGCCGTAAGCCAACACTTCAGGGGTGTGGATAAATTTGTACTAATAGTAAACCCTGCTATGCTTGGTAAAATGTCAAGCTTTGTTCCCTATATACAGAAAGGAGTAGCTATTTGTTTAATGCACAGTCATGCACTTGGTGCAAGAAATGTGTCTGCAAAAAAGAAGAATGTTCTGGCTTCTATATACAGTAACGAAAACCCCACTGGGCAGTAAAAAACAAATCTTTGCATCTTCTGTAATTTTTTTTTTAAGGAATTGGTAGGTGGCAGAGCATCCATCTCTGTGTAGAAGTGAGGTGACTTCTCATGGCAGCATATTTATTTTGCAAGGGGGAAAATGATGAAAGTGAGTCTAGTACTTCTTTCTTTTCCCTCTCTGAGAGGGTGGCCTTCACCAGTTGACCTGAGTATCCATCTAACTAAAGATTGTGGAGATGCACAATCTTGGAGACTGGGATTTATTAAGAAGAGTAATTACTTCTTTATAAGTAAGAAGAAATGTAAAAAAAGAAAGCAAAAAAAAACAAAAACCAGAAACACTTCACTTTATCTTGTTCAGATTCTAGCATGAAAAATAAGATTATGCAGGAAAAAAATTTTTAAAGACCTCCAAGTCAGGCTGCTGAGATCTGAGAGAGGATTTTTCAGCTGGTCTCTGTCCTCTTTAATGGACAGCAGCACCAGCCTGGAGGAGCCAGCTTATGGAGTTCTCCTGTGGGCTAGAGAAGAAACCTGTGCTGACCATGACAGCAAAGCTCCAACAGCTGCTGCCACATGGAAGAAGGTGTGTCATAAGGTCAGACAGCCCATCCATCGTTCTTCCCAGAGGATGACGGGAAGAGGCAAGCTGTGTAGAGAAGGAGGACTAAGGAAACAAAAGCACCAGGATGATGTGTTCACACTCCCCCTCGCCTGTCCCCTCTCCAGCTTAGATGAGCAAGGAAATCACAGAAGGAGAGAAGGCAAAGATGTTCTTAACAATCTTACAGGCTGCTCTGCACCATCCTGGGGAGAACCCACATCCCTTGGCCATGCAGGAGGGCGAGAGGAGGTTATGGTTTCCCCAACTGGCCTTGGTTCCCATGGGGTGTATCTGTAGGATACAGATGTCCTTATCCTTGAAAATCTTCATACAAAAACTGTAAGAGAAGAATATATTGTTTCATATGGCTCTACGTTTAATGTGTTCCTATTAATTCAGGCATCACCGATACAGTGAACACGAACTTGGGGTGAACTTCAGGAGATGGTGAGGGACAGGGAGGCCTGGCGTGCTGCAGTCCATGGGGTTGCAGAGTCAGACGTGACTGGGCAACTGAACAACAACAACAACATTAGTTCAGGATTATGGTAGACACTGAGTATATTTCATTTATAATTATAATTATCTAAAAGTTATTCCCTTTAAGGGTTTTATAATGTATGGTATCAGTCAGTCAGTTATGTGGTGTAAGAACATAATTTGAGGACAAATATACAAATTGCCTTTCAAAGATCGGGTGCTTGCGTTCCAATGGCAACATAGGTCAACACAAAGCCACTGCCCTAATCTAAAAATGCCTGAAACATGATGAAGGCATGTATTTGCCTTTCATTTTAGACCAGGTCTTACAGGATTTGACAAAATATAATGTGTGTTGAGGAGCAATTCAAAAAGCTAGGCATTACATAATCACTCTTGTTTCTATAAAACAAACGTGATAACTGTGTCTAAACTGTCAAAGTACATGGGGAGTATAAAATCTTTTCAAATAAACATCCTTATCATGAGCTTTTGGATCTTGAAGGCTCAGCGTGTCTGTGTCCAGTGTCTTAGCAAAGCATCATGTCTCCTTCCTGCCTGTGTTTTCCAGCTGACACTCCCTGTCTATCCATTTGTCAAGGATGATAACTTTCCTTTCTTATGTGGCAACTAGTCTTATTTGAAAGTATTGGTGCCTGTTCTCTCAGCCTCTTTCTCTTTACCATTCTCTTCCCCACCCCCTACCCCCAGTTATTGTACCTTCTCATTTCTCAAAGGGGCAGCAGATCCATTGGCAAGGTCTTTATCATGAGAAGATGTAGGCAGTGTGGAAAATCCCCTTGCATGTAGCATTTTATGAAAGTGTACTTTGGTTAGAATGGTGCAGTTAGAAAGATTATCTGGATTCAAGGTCAGTTTTGCTGCCAAAAAACAGCCTGCTTCTCCCAAGAGAGAAGTCTGTCTTGGTCACATCCTCAGGTCCCAAACTGTCCAGTTGACATGGATGAGCTTGCTTCTTGGGAGGCAAGTTGTTTTAAATTCTCCTGGACCACCCCAGCTGCTATCTGCAGCTATGAGGTTCTTACCTTCTGACTTTACATTTTCCTTTCTGTACGTATCTGGGTGCATCTGACTGCCCACTTCAGCATCTCAGCCAGCCACCCCTGCCTACCCCCAGCACGTGCTCAAAGTAGATTCAGTATTTCGTGTGTATACTCTATTTTCACAGTGTCATCAATAATTCAGCAAGGCATTGCAGCATGTCTACAAATGCTGCAAAGGCAAACATTGTCCAGCCTCCACCCTGCCGTGCTCTGCCAGTCTGAGACTCTACACTCAGGGTTGGTTCTGACTAAGGCTCTACCTTTTGGTCCAAGGATATAACCCCACTCAATGGCCAAACACCTACTTGAAAGCTGCCCCACTCCCCACCCCCCAACCCCCACCGCCCTTGTTGGCCAGCTTATGCTCATGTTACAAATGCAAAATTTTACAAATACGAAAATATCTGACTAACGCCTGATGTTTAATGAGGCACTTAGAAGAGGGTATGCAGAAAATTATTTCTGGGTGTGTTTTGATTAACAAAAGAATTTTGGATCAGGAGCAGCTTCTGTTAAAGGTACCTAGAAAAAGAGTAGGGGAAAAAAGTGAAGTAATAGGCATGGACCAAAGGAGGCAGAGTTGGCAGGAAAAGAGGAGAGATTTTTTTCAGTGAAATACTGGAAAGATAAAAGAAGATAACTGAAAGTAAGCCAGGGCTTATGAGCCACAGTCCGTGGGAGTGTACAAGCAGAGAGAGGTACTGAAGAGCTGAGGAGATGGGAAGCAGGAGGTAGAGATCATTAGCTCCAGAGTTCCACATTCAGAAAGAAATTCGTAGCAAATATCACTGGTTATCGATGGGATTTCCCCCTTCTTCTAAATTAACAAAATGCTTGTTTGTTTAGAGCAGAAATACCATTGGTTAAAAACTCTAGTTTTCCTACAGAAAAAGACTCACAGACTTAGGAATGAACTTATGGTCGTTGGGGTGGGAGTGAGGGAAAGAAAAGGGGAAAAGGATAATTAGGGAGTTTGGGGTGGACATGTACACACTGCTATATTTAAATGGGTAACCAACAAGGACCTACTGCATAGTATATGGGACTCTGTTCAATGTTATGTGGCAGACTGGGTGAGAAAAGTTTCAGTTCAGTTCAGTCACTCAGTTGTGTCCGACTCTTTGCAACCCCATGAATTGCAGCACGCCAGGCCTCCCTGTCCATCACAATCTTCCGGAGTTCACTCAAACCCACATCCATCGAGTTGGTGATGCCATCCAGCCATCTCATCCTCTGTCGTCTCCTTCTCCTCCTGCCCCCAATCCCTCCCAGCATCAGAGTCTTTTCCAATGAGTCAACTCTTCACATGAGGTGGCCAAAGTACTGGAGTTTCAGCTTTAGCATCATTCCTTCCAAAGAACACCAAGACTGATCTCCTTTAGAATGGACTGGTTGGATCTCTTTGCAGTCCAAGGAACTCTCAAGAGTCTTCTCCAACACCACAGTTCAAAGGCATCAATTCTTCGGTGCTCAGCTTTCTTCAGTCCAACTCTCACATCCATACATGACTACTGGAAAAACCATAGCCTTGACTAGACGGACCTTTGCTGACAAAGTAATGTCTCTGCTTTTGAACTAAAATGGATTGGAATGGGTGAATTTAACTCAAATGACCATTATATCTACTACTGTGGGCAGAAATCCCTTAGAAGAAATGGAGTAACCATCATGGTCAACAAAAGAGTCCAAAATGCAGTACTTGGCTGCAATCTCAAAAACAACAGAATGATCTCTGTTCGTTTCCAAGGCAAACCATTCAATATCACAGTTATCCAAGTCTATGCCCAACCAGTAATGCTGAAGAAGCTGAAGTTGAACGGTTCTATGAAGACCTACAAGACCTTTTAGAACTAACACCCAAAAAAGATGTCCTTTTCATTATAGGGGACTGGAATGCAAAAGTAGGAAGTCAAAAAACACCTGGGGTAACAGGCAAATTTGGCCTTGGAGTACGGAATGAAGCAGGGCAAATGCTAATAGAGTTTTACCAAGAGAACCCACTGGTCATAGCAAACACCCTCTTCCAACAACACAAGAGAAAGGAATTTAGGGGAGAGTAATTATATGTTTCTGTAGGGCTAAGTCCCTTCACTGTGCATCTGAAACTATCACAACATTGTTGTGATATTGGCTATACCCCAATACAAAATAAAAAGTTTAAAAACATTAAAAAACAGAAAAAACCCAACTCTAGTCTTCCTAGATTCTCTTTCAACTGTGGGTGTGATGTGAGACCAATGAGATATAAGCAAAAGTCCCTACAGACTTTGGCTCTCCAACGAATGGCAAAGCCTCCAGAAAGAAAGAGTACTGCTATTCCCCTTTGGTCTTCCTCCTTCCTGCCTTGTGAGTGGTCCTGATGCTGCAAAAACAGCAGTCATCCCACAATCATGAGGAAGAAAACCACGTGACCAAGGATGGAAGTGACTCGCAGAAAAGATGGAAGTAGAAAGATTGTGATTCTTGATGAAAACCTTGAGCCACTGCATTTTTGGTTATTTGAAGTGAAGTGAAGTCGCTCAGTCGTGTCCAACTCTTTGCGACCCCATGGACTGTAGCCTACCAGGCTCCTCTGTCCATGGGATTTTCCAGGCAATAGTACTGGAGTGGATAGCCATTTCCTTCTTCAGGGGATCTTCCCGACCTAGGGATCGAACCCGGGTCTCCCGCATTGTAGACAGACGCTTTACCATCTGAGCCACCAGGGAAGTCCTGGTTATTTGAAGCAGACTGCATTTCTAAGAGTAAGGCTCAACAGTAACGAATCCACCTGCCAATGCAGGAGATGCAGGTCTGATTTCTGGGTCGGGAAGATCCCCTACAGAAGGAAATGGCAACCCACTCCAGTATTCTTGCCTGGAGAATCCCATGGACAGAAGAGCTACAATCCATGGGATCCCAAAACAGTCAGACATGACTGAACAAGAAAGTAACAGCAGCGAGGTAAGAAGAGAGCCACCAAGAGGAGAAAAAACACTTCTTTATATTCTCTTGAATATGTTATCTGCGACAAAATGAAACAATTTTGTGTTTAATATTCCTGAAGTAGTGAAAGAGGGACAGACAGTCAAATATCCAGATATACAATTAAATGAAGCAAAATTATTTGGATGCTATCACTCCCCAACTTCCCCTTTTCTCAAATTCTCTTTGTTGTTGTATTTTAGTACCCTTAAAAATGTAAGAGTTTTCCTAAATTGATGTACAGCTGGTTCTACCAAGTTTTCTTACTTTTTCTGTATAAGGTTTTAAGTTCTTCCACGTCAAACAGTATTTCCTTGGGTATTTTTTTGTTTGTTTAGATTTTTATTTTGTTTCTGGCCACCAAAAGGCATGAAGGGATCAAATCTGTGCCTCCTGCAGTGGAAGCACAGATTCTTAGCCACTGGACAGCCAGGGAAATCCCTTCCTTAGGTGTTTTTAAGTAACGTTATGTCTACATGGAGAAGAACTACTGTGTGTTAATCCTCTAGGAATGGAGCCCAAGGATACACTCATGCCAACAATTATAGCCTTAGTGGCACAGGTTTTATTCTTCAGGAAGCTTTTGGAG
The DNA here is from genome assembly GCF_032405125.1 of Capricornis sumatraensis. Taxonomy (NCBI): domain Eukaryota; kingdom Metazoa; phylum Chordata; class Mammalia; order Artiodactyla; family Bovidae; genus Capricornis; species Capricornis sumatraensis. The sequence continues at coordinate 20,040,451 of NC_091073.1, forward strand.
TTTGGGTGTAACCTCTCAGGAACTAAGTAATTAGCTGGCTTAGAAATGAACACCTCCATCAATGCTAGTTACCCTGAGGGTTCCTTAAACTCTTTGCTGTCCAGACAAATCCTAGAGATATACACCCTCAGCAAGTTGTGGAGAATTAATTACAGACTCCTGAGAATCTAAGAATAGGATGACAACCCAGTTGTTCTGACCCCTGAATCATACTGTTGCATAGATTCAGAGCACCTTGGATAAACCTAGTTTTTTGATGATGCAACAAGTATGAACACGTTTCTAAGAGACTTCCTTTAGGAAATTTGATTATATATTTGTTACCCTAATATATAGTGGAAAAGGCTGCCTTTAAAATTTAGACAAATTGAAAAAATGACATTTCTTTGAATAAAAAATAAATGTATTTAAAGTATGCACATAATGTAAAGTGGGTAAAATAAATTAACCAGAAGGAAAAGATGATCTGTTTAAACTACCTTTTTTAGAATTATATTCATTTCTTATTTCAAAATGTACTAGGTCAACACAAGTACTATTTATTACATCAGAACAGCCAACACTGTTGTTAACCAGTTTGGAAGAAAGAACGTGGATTTAAGGTCAATTCTACCTTAAATAAAGTCATTTCCTTCCATTTTAATAGTTTAAATTTAAGAAAGAAAATGGACCCGATGGGGATTTGATCCCACAAACAGAAGATGAACATACTCCAAATGCTGTGTAGTTCCAAGGAGACCTTCAGGTTTTTTATTCCAAGGACTGGCTCAATACTTCATTACACAGCAACTATGTTTGATCAGGCAAGACCTTCAAGTCTGAGCTCTTCTGTGATCAGGGGAATGCTAATGATGGTCTGGTAGCTCAACACTGACTTTGGATATTTTCCCTAGCAACACTGGCCAGTTTTCCTTCTGTCTAGCAGCTGGTGTGGTAAAGACGGGCAGTAGGTATGATGCCCACTATCTTCAGAGGATGCTGTTTCCAGCAAGCCTTCCTTTACCGTCATCTCTATATTGCATCTCTATTCCAGATCTCTCTAGAATGTATAGCCATTCAACTTTCATTTGCATTTGTTTGCAATATTGCTTTACACAACTCTTTTTGCTACTTGACGAATCTATGTTTGATCTCCCCAAGGACATCAAAGTGCCTGAAAGATCTGATTCTCTTTGACACAAAGAAGCACCCCAGAGGCCATGCTTTTGATTTAGTTTTTAGTTCTCCAGGACAGCATTTCCACCTCAAGACTCTCCTACAGACTAGTAAGTGGCTTATATTAATGAGTGGGAAGAAGTGAGAACCAAGACAATTCCCAATGCTGCTGCTGCTGCTAAGTCACTTCAGTCGTGTCCGACTCTGTGCGACCCCACAGACGGCAGCCCACCAGGCTCCTCCATCCCAATACCTGTCCCCAGAGAGGGGGAGGGTGCTAGACAAGGACTCTTTGCCTTTCAGTTGTCACCATTTCTTAGAAAGCATTACAGAGAGCTGGTCATCAACCAACATCAACCAATTACTCTTATCTTGGGGTAATATTCTCTTGCATATCTTGTAAGATATGCAATCATTAGCAATAGTGATATATCCTCAGTTGGTAATAGGCTTCCAAGGTGGCTGCTAATGCAGGAGACACAATTTCGATCCCTGGGTCAGTAAAATCCCCTGGGGTAGGAAATGGCAATTTGCTCTAGTATGCTTGCTTGGAAAATTCCATGGGCAGGGGAGCCTGGTGGGCTACAGTCCATGGGGTCACAAAGAGTCCGACATGACTGAGCAACAGAGTATGTACACAGATGGTAACCTGGTAATGTTCCAGCTCAAGGCACAATCCTGAGCCTGTCCAGTCAGTCCATGCCCAAGTACAGGGACTGGGGATTTTGCTTCCTCTCCTCTACCCTCCTTGGAGTGTCCAGGCCCAACTCTCAGAGAGCTGGTTACTCTGATTTTTAAAGAAGACGGTGGCCCAGAAGAATAGTTCCAATAGTGCTGAGTGACGCCTTGGGGTATGGCATTGGTTATCACCCCCACTGGGGCCTGCAAGCGGGGCACAGCCTACTGTACACGGGAAGGACAGTAGGTATGCTTTCTCAGCACAAGTATGTGCGGTGGTCACCAGAGTGGTGCGTCTGCCGGGAGTTATCTCCTGGTTGGTTGTGATAGTCAGCAGAGAAGAGTGTCTACACAAGGCAGCATTGGGAGGGATGCATTTAAAAGCTGAGCGCTTGTAGCAAAACAAAGGCCAAGCGGGTGGTATGTTGTACCTGGAAGTCCATCAAGGTGTAATGTGAGAAGTGGACTCAGGGCTTGGGGCTTGACTAAATCCTAAAATCTGCTCATGGTGCTCCTGTTGCCGACAAGGCATAGGAGTGAACTGGGCAGATAGTGAGACCACGAGGATGGATAAGAAGAGTGGAAACAGCATGTCTGAGCCGAGTATAGGAGCAGTCAAGAATGTGTGGCTTGTGGTTATGACAATGGTTCCCTGTAGATAGAGCAAGTGGATGAGAGGTCAGGGATGTGCAAACAAGTGAAATGTGGAAGACTTGGGTCAAGGACACTGGGAAGATCAGTGCTACCAGGATGCTGGGTTTTTTTTACTCTTTAGAATGTCTATCCCCTACCCCAACCCGGAAGATGAGCTCCTTGACTTGTTCACCGCAGTTCCTGGAATAGGTGATACATGGCCCTTGTGCAATAAATATTTGTTGAATGCATGATTAGTTAAACTAACTGATATTCCTTCTCACTCTCATTATTGGAGAGAGGACGAGTCAGGCAGCCCAAAAACCCATTTTGAATTTAGAAGCAGTAGGAAGCCATGCACGCATTCATGCTTGGTCACTCCGTCGTGGCCAACTCTTTTGAGACTCCATGGACTAGCCTGCCAGGTTCCTCTGTCTATGGGATTTCCCAGGCAAGAATACTGAAGCTGGTCGCCATGTCCTCCTCCCAGGATAAGAAGCCATGCATTCCAGAAAGCAGAGGAACCAACTTGTGTATCTTCCCTTCTCTACCTTCCCTGTCCCCAGCTCTACTCCCCTCTCCCACACCCAGACCTACAAAAGATTTGGTCATGTTGAGTCCCAACACAGACCCTCAACATGATCCCACCTCCCACCCCACCTCCCAACTCTGTTGTAGCACATGGTGAGCCATCATCAGCTCCTCCTTATAGCTTTTCTCAGCTTCACTGATTCCTGGTAACCGGGAGTGATTCTTCTCAATACAGGTGAAACCTAGGTGAAAAGCAGAGAGACACAGGACAGAGGTGAATGGGACCTTTCAGGAGGATGCTTTCTACCTTCATGAATTTCATCTGTTATTAAACTGTGAGCCAGTCTTATTAATTTAATGCCTTGGCTTAGTACACAACTCCATTCATCAAAGCTTCAGAGTGGCAGAGTGACTTCCTGCAATAATACTCAGTTTTCTCCCCTGGGCAGATGTACCATTGGTGGGTCAACTGGTTTTGTAGGATTCCTTATTGTACTTGTGCTCAGCTGTGTCTGACTCTTTGCGGCCCCATGAACTGTAGCCTGCCAAGCTCCTCTGTTTAAGGAATTCTGAAGGCCAGAATACTGGAGTGGGTAGCCTATTGCTTCTTGAGTGGATCTTCTTGACCCGGGAGTCAAACCAGGGTCTCCTGCATTGCAGGTGGATTCTTTACCAGATGAGCTACCAGGGAAGCCCATTGTACTTGTGCTGCCCTCCTTTATTCAACTCATGCCTGGGACCTTTATCTCCTGGCTCACAGCCTTTTCTAAATTAAGGAGTGATAAATAACTCATTATAGATTGCTTTATCCAAAAACACAGTTTTAGCAAACATGGAGAATCCACAGTATATATGTCTTTGGTTTCCTGAGATCCCTTAGATAATATGGAATTCTTGAACAATGTGAAGAGATTCTGATAACCTCAAAATCAAGATTCTATTAAATCGCTGGTATCCACCAGACTATAAATTTTCCAAACTACTCTGCTCTCCCCAAGCCCCAGGCCTCACCCAAACCTGCTCCCAGTCCTCCCCAGACAGATAGTGGCCGGTTGAATGAAAGAGTTCATCAGTCAGTGTGACAGAAAGAATTTGAATAAATAGTTCCTATTTCCCTCAGTCTAGTAAAAGGAAACTAGCCTAATAAATATATGTGTAAGTTTGATAGAATCTGTGATATTGAGTATTTGGAAATCTGTGATTTCATTTCCCAGATACACAGAGTATATTATGGTTTAGCATCAAACTTTTTGCACAGATTGGAACTTCTGTGCATTTTCTTTGTTAATCAGTTTGGCATCCTCTCTGTACTTTGACTGTAGTATCCATGAATACTATTAATAAAAAACAGAAAGTGAAGGTAAGTCAGCCCCACAGTGAGGTTGGGGACTGTGGTGCAAATGGAGGGAGGAAGGATTAATAGATACAACTATACATGTTTTTCCTTTTCATACTGTTCATGGGGTTTCAAGGCAAGAAAGCTGAAGTGATTTGCCATTCCCTTCTCCAGTGGACCACATTTTGTCAGAACTCTCCACCATGACCTTTCCATCTTGGGTGGCCCTACACGAAACGGCTCATAGTTTCACTGAGTTAGACAAGGCTGTGGTCCACCCTTATGACAGAAAGTGAAGAAGAACTAAAGAGGCTCTTGATGAAAGTGAAAGAGGAAAGTGAAAAGTTGGCTTAAAGCTCAACATTTGGAAAACTAAGATCATGGCATCTGGTCCCATCACTTCATGGGAAATAGATGGGGAAACAGTGGAAACAGTGGCAGACTTTATTTTCTTGGGCTCCAAAATCACTGCAGATGGTGACTGCAGCCATGAAATTAAAAGATGGTTGCTCTTTGGAAGAAAAGTTATGACCAACCTAGACAGCATATTAAAAAGCAGAGATATTACTTTTCCAACAAAGGTCCATCTAGTCAAGGCTATGGTTTTTCCAGCAGTCATGTATGGATGTGAGAGTTGGACTATAAAGAAAGCTGAGTACTGAATAATTGATGCTTTTGAACTGTGGTGTTGGAGAAGACTCTTGAGAGTCCCTTGGACTGCAAGAAGATCCAATCAGTCCATCCCAAAGGAAATCAGTCCTAAATATTCACTGGAAGGAGTAATGTTGAAGCTGAAACTCCAATACTTTGGCCACCTGATGCAAAGAACTGACTTATTGGAAAAGACCCTGATGCTGGAAAAGATTGAAGATGGGAGGAGAAGGGGACAACAGAGGATGAGATGGTTGGATGGTATCACCTACGCAATGGACATGAGTTTGGGTAAACTCCAGGAGTTGGTGATGGACAGGAAGGCCTGGCGTGCTGTAGTCCATGGGGTTGCGAAGAGTTAGACACGACTGAGCAACTGAACTGAACTGACACACGTTTTGACTTGTAAGAGGGCTCTTGCATGTGAGTATCTCTTCTCTACTTGAGCCATTTCTGTTGGCGCAAGGTGTTCCAAGCAATATGCCCATGGAAATTTCAAAGATGAATGCATCTTTGAACTGAAGAGAAGATTCACTGGGTGTTGCTTTTTCACTTTCTCAGTTGAGGAGATAATCCTTTGGTGCTTTGCTTGGTCCTATCCCACTTTTTCTGGAGCTATGGTTGAGGACTTGCCTGTAATTATAAGATCCTGGCTGTTGAAGCTGCTGTTTATGCCTGAACAACTGCTCAGAATACCACTGTAATTGCATGTCTGCCTTTCTGACTTCTTCAAATATAGGGGTATGACTTAGATGTTTGGAAAAGTTTAGAAAAGTGCTAAGTGCTAAAAGGAAAAAATGAAAAGGGCTGAAAACTAGCCAGTATCTTATTATAGGTTTATATTTTAAGATTATCCTTACTGTAGTAGTAATACCTTGAATTTATCAAATTCTATAGTGGTTTTAGAGGGCTTCCCTGGTGTCTTAGAGGGTAAAGACTCTGCCACAATGTGGGAGACCCAGGTTTGATACTTGTGTTGGAAAGATCCCCTGGAGAAGGAAATGGCAACCCACTCCAGTACTCTTGCCTGGAAAATCCCATGGACGGAGGAGCCTGGTAGACTACAGTCCATGGGGTTGCACAGAGTCGGACAAGACTGAGCAACTTCTCTTTCTTTCTTTCCTTATAGTGGTTTTAACCCTAATCACACATATTACCCCCCTGCCCATCTCCCTTGGAAATACGATGTAGATTTGATGGTTATCACTATAGCCCATTTGCAGATTAAAAATTAGGAGGGAAATGACTTGTCTTACTCTGTCTTCTCCCCGTGTTGGCCATCTCTGTGGGAACTCTTCATCACCATGAATTCCATTGCCTCTTACTTATGGGTAGAAGACTGCAAATCATTATCTTCAGCTCAGACCTCTCTTTAGAGCTCACTCCCCGTATATCCTACTGTACATTGTCCACAGATGTCTCACAAGTACCTAGAAATTAAGTCTCTAAGCCCATCCTCTTCACTCTATTCTTGACCTTCATTTATCCTGGTAAATGGCCCTACTACTCAGCCAAGTGGGCTCCCAGATGGTTCAGTGGTAAAGAATCCACCTGCCAATGCAGGAGAGGTAAAAAGCGTGGGTCAAATCCCTGGGTCGGGAAGATTCCCTGGAGAAGGAAATGGCAACCCACTCTAGCATTCTTTCCTGGAAGATCCCATAGACAGAGGAGCCTGGCAGGCTATAATCCATGGGGTTGCAAAAGAGTCAGACATGACCAAGCAACTCAAACAACAACAACTCAGCCAGTCATCCAAGCCAGAGTCCCGGGCTTCATCCTCCGCATACATCCTTTCTCTTCAATAATTTTGTCCAATGGTTCCTCCTCCTCTTCCTGCCCATGCTTAGCTCAGCTCTTTGGAGTCTCTTCCGTGGACTACTGACATTAGATTCTGACAGCTCTTCCTGCTTCCAGCCGAGACCAATCCAGTACGTGGTTGGCAGAATGAGCTCTTTAAATGACACATCTGAAGTTGTCACCCTCCTAATTAAAATCCTTACGCAGCTTCCCATGGCCTACAGGATAACATTCAAATTACTCCATATGGCACATATGATCTGGCCCTCCCCTATCTCTCTGGCATTGTAACCTTCAAGCTTTTTCATACATCCTATACTCATATTTAGAGTTCACTGAAAGAGTGTATATACTTTGACTCATATCTAATGTAGACTGAAGCAACAAGAAAGCCTTATTTTTCCATTTATATACATTCATGAAATGACAAAATTATACAAATGGAGAACAGGGTTAGTGCTTTCCAGGGTTAAGGATGGGGAGGAAGCAGGAGGGAAATGGAAGTGGCTATAAAGTGGTAAATGAAGGCACCTTCTGGTCATGGAAATATTTTGTGGTTTGACAGTATCAAGGTGGATGTACTGGTTGTGATAATATAGTTTTGCAAGATGTTATTATTGGGAGAAAATGGGTTAAGGTTTAATGGGCTCTCTCTTGCTCTCTCTGTATTATTTCTTACAACTGCATATGAATTACAGCTTCAAAATAAAAAGTTTAACAAGAAATAACTTCCATAAATATTAAACGTGTTGGTTTGACTAAATAATGAGAGGATTACTAAATCTCAGCACCACTGCTTACTAGCAACAGCACCGGTACTTATTAGGTACTGATGAGTTATGTAGCCTTAACTTTCTCAAGCCTCAGTTTTTCTCCAATAGATAGTGCATGCCTAAGTTGCTTCGGTGGTGTCCAACTCTTTGTGACCCTATGGACTGTAGCCCTCCAGGCTCCTCTGTACATGGAACTCTCCAGGCAAGAACACTGAAGTGGGTTGCCATTTCCTCCTCCAGGGGATCTTCCAGACCCAGGGATCTAACCTGCATCTCTTACAGTCTCCTGCTTTGGCAGGCAAGTTCTTTACCACTAGCACTACCTGGTAAGCCCATGTATACTGTGGGGGACAATAATATACCAAACTTTCAACAGATGTTCTGAGGCACCCTGGTATCCTAAATGCACAGGGGAGGAAAAATAATTTTCTTTCTATTTTTCTATGTTCTTGGGTGACCACCCCCACTTTTGATAGAAGACATCAACAGAAGAAAAAATTTTTAATTAAGTGTGTAAATTAAATTAATTAGGTACTTAACTAAGTTAATTAAATTAGTTAATTTAAATTTTTTATTTTTAAAATTAGGTTGGAAATTAATGTATTTAATTAATTGATTATGGGGCCCCCACAAAGATATGAGACTCAAAAGACAGCTAGACATTGAAGCTTATAGACCATCCCAAGCTAAAGAAAGGGAGAGGGTTCTGGCAATTCATCAAAAGGTGAGAAGAGGAAATGTTAGGTAAGCAAAAGTTGCCTGGCTATGCAGATAACTCTCTCAGGTGAAAAAGTTATTTCTGATAATAACTCTCTTTCTGGCACAGGCTCCCTTTCTAATGTAAATTTCACCTACAAAACAGAAAACAGTGACATCTACTCCCTTTTCAGAGCTCCTGTGTCTGCAGTTTCTAAAAAGAATCAGCTCAAAATAATCCTTATGCTAAAGAGGCATGTTTTGAGTGGCACATTCTGCCCCCATCACAATTGTGTGACAAGGATGCCAAGATCTTGGCTCTAACCCCAGGGTTGCTTTCCTCTTGCTTTGGGCAGCCTCACTGGTTAACCTCTGAGGACTGCGGCAATTACCATTTTACATGTGGGTCATGACCTGGAAAAGGTCTTATGTATCTCAGGTGGCACAGTGGTAAAGAATCTGCCTCCAAATACAAGAGATGCAAATTCAATCCAAGGGTCGGGAAGATCCCCTGAGCAGGAAGTGGCGACCCATTCCAGTACTCCTGCCTGAAAAATTCCATGGACAGAGGAGACTGGTGGGCTGCATTCCATAGGGTCCCAACAGCTGGACATGACTGAGCGACTGAACATGCACACACAGAAAGCCAGCATAGGGTCTGGACTACAGGAGACGTTAAAAAGTGTGTTACCTACTGTTTTGTAAGAGGATGTCTTTCTCAAAGGAAGATGATAATGTTTCATATTTATCAGGCATCTACTATGCATCAGGCAATTTACGTACCTTGGCACCTTATCTCCTGTAAACCTCACAGTGATTTTATCGACAAAACAAAACAAGGCATAACCTAAAGTTGAGAATAATGGTTTATTCGGTGACCTCACTGAGGACTGTACCCTGGACAGGCTATCAGTTAGTTCTGAGGAACTGTTTCAAAGAGGTAAGGTTGGCGCCAAGATATACAGGAATTTTTGTCAGGAAAAAAAAGTGTAGTCGAACAACAAAACATTACTGCTAATCACAAAAAAAACCAGACTTCTGAAGTTAATGATTTTACTGTTTTTCTAAGTAAGAGAAGACACAAGAGTCTGGGTTCATTGAACTTATTCCTTTGATATGCATCTTATCTATCTAGGGCCAGCATCCTGTTGCTCTCCAGCCTGAACTCCCCTCAGGGTGCTCCGCTGGGAGTGGCTGCAGTGGTTGATGGCTTGATGGCAGGCAATGTTCCGTGCTTGCTGAAATGACAGGCAACATTTTTTGTCCATGGTTTTATGAGCTAAATAGTATTATATGGGAAGAAACAAAGCTCAGTTTATGAACTTATTCAATATCTCACAGTCAGTGAATGGTTTTTAACCCAGGACTTTTCTTGTCAGAGCCCAAGTTCCTAACATGGAGTAATCTCCTCTTGCTTGAGAGCCTCCGTATTCTGCAAGTCTAGTGCTCGTGTGAGTGAGGAGTTGGTCTTGATACCTACAGGAGAGTCAGTCTAAAGGTGTGACTCCGGGTAAGTCAAAGACCCACAAGGTCTCATTTCTATTGTCAAATAAATACAGTGCAAACACTTGTGTAAAGTTAACACTTTAGAAACTATTAGTAACTAGTCTTGGAAAGTGTTAGTTGCTCAGTTGTGTCCAGCTCTTTGGTGACCCCATGGACTGTAGCCTGCCAGGCTCCTCTGTCCACAGAATTCTTAAGGCAAGAATACTGGAGTGGGTTGCCATTTCCTTCTCCAGGGAATCTTCCTGACCCAGGGATCGAACCTGGGTCTCCTGCATTGCAGGCAGATTCTTTAACCATCTGAGCCATCAGGGAATCCCAACTAGTCTTTGGTATGAGGTAATTTTCCATGTTCTCTGGAGAAGAAACTTAAGTTACCTCGGCTCTGGGACCCCTGTAATGAAGGCAGTCTGATGCTGTTGCAGCCTCACAGCAGATAGAAACAAGCAGAGGTGCAAAGACAGAATTCAGAGAGAGGAAATCTGGTGCTGTAATGCTCCTTCACTATTTTTCCTAGCAGACAGAATTCTCTTTTCAGATAGAATAGGACAAGGAAGCTGTGAGAACTTTATAAATATTTAGTCAAAGCAATTACCATTTCCTTCCATCCCTTTCAACAATCCGCAGTGCCTGAAACCGACTAACTGGCAGTTTTTTGAGAAATGACAGAGACTATTCTAGCTAAGTTAACAAGGCATTCTACCAAAAGGGAGCCCTGCACAGTCTTAAAGTGGTAACAGAGAAATAAAATATAATCAACTTAATGATGAGGACTCTCTGGAATCACCATATTACATCATGTGAACAATTTCCATATAACTAATGGTTGCTTTGGATAGAGAGTGTCGAAGTCAGCAGGCTTCTCGTTTCCCTGTAGGTAGAAAACATATTGCCAGACAGCTGTTTCACTAGCTATTGGTGATTTGATTCTCAATACACTAGTTCTTTTCCTTTGCAGTGAATTCAATGCAATCTACTTTAAAACGACGAGTGATTTATTGAGCACTTACTTTGTGCAAAGCAATCTTTTAGGCCTGAGGAGAGAAACAAAGGTAAGTCTCAAGACTTTCAACAAGACAATAAAGAGAAATGATATTCGTGCACACATTAAGATAATCTATGGTAGAAAAGATAAATGAGCCAACACGCCTAGCCCAAGTGGAAAGCTTTGACTTGCATTGGAGATGACACTGAAAGGTAGGCAGGATTCAAAAGATAGGAGAAGGAATTTCCAAGAAAAGGGAACAGTCAGGGAAGAATGAATATGGTTGACAGAAATTTAAGGGATCAGGAACTGGTAGGGCTGGTCTTTCCAAAATAGCTGCCACTAGCCACCTGTGGCTCCTGAGCTCTGAGCTCTTGACTAGTCCAAACAGAAACGTGCCCTATGTGTAATATATACACCAGATTTTGAACACTTAATAAAAAAAAATCTCATTAATATTTTTATACCACGTCAACTGAAAGATATGTAAAAGTTGTGAGTCAAGTTTTATTCAGGGAACTTATTGAGGATGAGAGTCTGAGAGACTGCCTCTCAGATCACTCTGAGGAACTGCTCTAAAGAGATAAGGGAGGAGCCATGATCCATATGAATTTGTTGCTGGGAAAATTATGTAGTCAAATATCAAAAGGTTACTGCTAATCACAAAGAACAGGCATCTCAAGTTTTATTGCTTTTCATGTTTGCGAAGATGCAGGAATCTGGAGTCTTTGGAAATTTTTCTTAAGTACGTATCTTAACCATCTAATGGCCAGTATATCCAAAGCATGATGGCTTCCCAGGGAGCTCAGTGGTAAAGAATCTGCTTTCCAACACAAGAGACTCTAGTTCAATCCCTAGGTCGGGTAGATCCCCTGCAGAAGGGAATAGCTACCTACTCCAGTATTCTTGCCTGGAAAATTCCATGGACAGAGGAGCCTGGCAGGCTACAGTCCATAGTGTTGCAAAGAGTTGTACATGACTTACAGATTAAACAAAAACAACATATTCAAAGCATGGAATGGTTCCTATTTTTCTCCATCCTGAACTCCCTCAGAGCACACTGTCTAGGATTGGAATGGAAGGCAACATTTTTTTCTTTACAACTGTTTATATGTTGAAATAATATTTATATATTTCCTTTTTCCTCTAGCCACCTTAAGTTCACTAAGTAGGGCCCTGCAAATTAGATAAAAGACAGATTAACAAGAGAAAAATGGAATTTTATTAACTTGTGGACCCCTCATTTACATAGGAGTACTCAGTGATGAGTAAATCAAAGGGGTCGTTAGAACATGGGCTTATTTCACATCTTAACAAAGAACAGTCAGTTTGTAGAGAAGTGACAAGACAAAGGAAAGGAGCTTTGAGCTTCTGTGTGTGTGCTAAGTTGCTTCAGTCCGACTACCCTATGGACTAAAGACCACCAGGCTCCTCTGTCCATGGGATTCTCCAGGTAAGAATATTGGAGTGAGTTGCCATTTACTCCTCCAGGGGATCTTCCTGACCCAGGGATTGAAACTGTCTCCTTCATTGGCAGGCGGGTTCTTTACCATTAGTGGCACCTGGGAAGCCCTGGCTTGAGCTTCTAGGGGTGGCGAATTGTGGGAAGACAAAAGTATGGAGAAACTACTGGAAGATAAGAATTGTTCTAGTGATGCTTGTGTAGATTCCTCTAGTGCCGTCTCTGGGTTTATAAATCCTAGAGTTTTCTAGGGAAAGGAATGAAGAATTGTTCTATTCTTTCTAGGAGAATTGTGGGGAGAGGAGGGAGAGTTTTTCTTGCATCTGCTTTTTTCCAAATGCCCTCAGTCAAAATAATCCTTAGGCCAGAGTGGCATATTTGAGGATGGTATACTCTCTGAACCCCTTCAAGATATATTGGATTAGATAAAATGTATTATTAAAATTAGCTTCACTTTTTAAAAATGTTTTGGGGTGAGGTGGGCTGCAAAGCATGTGGGATTTTAGCTCCCTGTCCAGGGATTAAACCAGCATCCCCTGTATTGGAAAGTGACGTCTTAGCCACTGGACCACCGGGAAGTCCCTCCACTTTTTTTAAAAAAGCTTTTTAAATGTGACTACTAAAAAGTTTAAATTATATTTGCAGCTAATATTATTTTCTACAGGATAGTGCTGGGTCAAATTATGGCACATTTTGAATATCACAGTGTTTGAAAGGCACTTCTTGGCATTGTATTTTGGCAATGGGAGGCGGATATGACACCATCAAGAAGGGACGGCATATGCTACTGTTGTGGTAATGTTATAATTGGGAACTGGGACCAGGGTTTTGAAAATGGCTGGAAAACAGCTGCTGTGTTTGCTTGTTTGAGTGGGTGGTTGTGGTTTTATTCATAATCAAAATAAATTACAGAGGCACTAATGATAGTTTTTCTGTGGTAAGTAAAAAAAAAAAAAAGGAGGTAACTCAAGAAAAACTTGAGATGATCTAATATTGTATTTTCTCAATTTAGATTTGATAGTGATTGGCTATTGAAGAAAATATTTTATTATGGACATTTTTGTAGGAAAAATAGCTATTACTACTAGTCTGACTTTCTCTAACCTGTAACTTCCATCTTATCCTTAAAAGGATAATTTTTTAATGAAATTTTTAGAAACTGAAGTTTGCTTAGGAACACAGTTATTGTGTTTTTTATATACAGTCTGAAATTAAAGTGCTTCAGCATATGTGATATGTAGGTATATGTTTAAATTAGTTTTAATCATAAAGCATTCTAATCATGAATTCACACTTGAAAAGTGGGTTACCCATAAAAGATGCTATACCCTGGATGACATTTCTGCAAGAACTTCAAAAATTTCTCCCTGAATCTGCACTTAAGGGGATTTAAAGGGATAGTGTAACAGTGAAATGAATGATGAGGGTCCTGGCAGCCTAAACCCTTGGGGAAAATTCCCAGATTCAGAACTCTGTCCTGCCTTCCTTCTCTTAATGGGGGTTTCTCTTGTCTGATCTGATTAGGAAGCTAGCTGATCTTCAGGAAGAATGTTTTCTCGTTTTGCCTGGGAATTAACCTTTCCTGCAAGGTGTTTGCTGGTGTTCCTAGGCAATCAAGGAGCTAGAATCTCGCGGGGCTTACAAAGCAAGTATGTGTGTTTGGGAGTCGATCTGTAATAGATGTTTGCACATGTGTCTTGGTTTGAGATGCATCCTCATGAGCGGTTATGGGAAGACCAGTAGCTCAGTGACCAGACATCTGGGTTTGGCCAGGAGAGTCCCAGTTTACACTTGCTGTCCAACCCTGATTACTAATAGCACCACTTTTCACTGTTAAAAATGTCTGAGTTTGAATGACAAATTATATGGTCACTCTTTTGCAGGTGGTTTTAAAATATGTCTACAGATTCTTTGTAGTTCCCCCCATCAAGAGGTGGAGTCTATTTCTCCACTCCTTGGCCATGGACTGGATTAGTGGCTGGCTTTAAAGAAACAGAGTAAGGCAGACATGATGGTGTGTTACTGGTGGTGGCCGCAAAAGGCACTTAGTACCTGTTGCCCTTGGGTCGCTTACTCTGGGGGAAGCTAGCCACTATACTGTAGAGAGCATTTTGTAAAAAAAGGAATGTGAGATTCAGGTAAAGCAACTTGCCGAAATTCCCACAGCCAGCTGGTGGTAGAGCCAGCTCTCAATCTGTATCTGCCTCACTGCAAACCCACACTCTTAAAAGAACAAAATTATGCTCTACTGTCTTGTGAAAAGGAATTCAGAAAAATAAAATAATAGGAAATTTGACAATAGGCCATGAGCAAATGCAGAAAGACTTTGTATGAGATAGATAGTAAACCTAAGGTTTTAAATACTGTTTATTTTAAATTTATTTATTTTGTAATTGAAGGATAATTGCTTTATAGGATTGGGTTGGTTTCTGCCAAACATCAATGTGAATCAGCCATAGGTATACATATGTCCCCTCTCTCTTGAACCTCCTTCCCACCTCCCTTCTCATCTCTCAGAATGTACAATACATCCACATGGTTCAAAAGATATGAAAGTATTTCAGTGAAATCTCTTTCTTTCTCTCACCTCTGCTTCCAGCTGCCTAGTGCCTTCCCAAAATTGCTGGTTTCTTGCATGTCTTTCCAGAAATAACCCTAAAATTGTACAAGGCCATATTCACAAGCAGAGACATTACTTTGCCAACAAAGATATGTCCAGTCAAGGCTATGGTTTTTCCAGTAGTCATATATGGACGTGAGAGTTGGACTGTGAAGAAGGCTGAGCACCGAAGAATTGATGCTTTTGAACTGTGGTGTTGGAGAAGACTCTTGAGAGTCCCTTGGACTGCAAGGAGATCCAACCAGTCCATTCTGAAGGAGATCAGCCCTGGGATTTCTTTGAAAGGAATGATGCTAAAGCTGAAACTCCAGTACTTTGGCCACCTCATGGGAAAAGTTGACTCATTGGAAAAGACTCTGATGCTGGGAGGGATTGGGGGCAGGAGGAGAAGGGGACGACCGAGGATGAGATGGCTGGACGGCATCACTGACTCGATGGACGTGAGTCTGAGTGTACTCCGGGAGTTGGTGATGGACAGAGAGGCCTGGCGTGCTGCGACTCATGGGGTCGCAAAGAGTCGGACACGACTGAGCGACTGAACTGAACTGAACTGATGTATGTGTGTGTATATATGTATACTCTGTATCACCAAATTTTAACACAAATGATAACACAGAATGCACACATTTTGGGGGGTTTTGTTGTTGTTGTTTGTTTTTTAACCTAATACTTAAGTATGGATGCCATTAAAGTACATTAAAAATTACTGTTTTTATAGTTGCATTATATTCCAGTGAGTTGTGTAACATAACATGTAATGAATCTCCTTTGGATGTCATTTTAGTTATTTTCAGTCCTCTTTTTATTTCAACAAAATGCTGTGATGAATAACCACGTAAACATGTCACCTGTAGATACAGGTTCTCAGCACTATAGCCCAGCCCACTGCCCTGATGTGATGAAGGGCCACTGAGGGCATTATAGACCAAACTATTCACTAACTCTGTGAGGGGTACTGAAACTACTGGCTTCCTTTCTGTTACCCTAGGAGTGAGATGACAACAGAAGGGCAGAGTTCATTTCTTTTAAAAAAAGATCTGTTAAATTCACAGATATTTATTGTCTAACTTGCTGTATCAGCAAATAGCTGATGAAGGAATTCCCTGGCAGTCATGG
Organism: Capricornis sumatraensis; assembly: GCF_032405125.1. Classification (NCBI taxonomy): domain Eukaryota; kingdom Metazoa; phylum Chordata; class Mammalia; order Artiodactyla; family Bovidae; genus Capricornis; species Capricornis sumatraensis. The sequence goes on from NC_091073.1 coordinate 20,056,387, forward strand.
TTAGCACTCAGCTAACTCTTTCACTGCCGAGGGCGGGGGTTTGATCCCTGGATGGAGAACGAAGATCCTGCACGCTGCATAGCACAGCCAAAAGAGGCAAGAAAGAAAAACAGCTGAGGAAATGATTTAAACTTGGCAGGACTGTTAATTTTGGTATTCAACGCATTCTCATTTGTGTCCTAAGGAAATAGTGGGTGCCTTTTAATATAAATGGGCTTCCCTAGTGGCTCTGTAGTGAAGAATCTCCCTGCAAAGCAGGAGATGCAGATTTGATCCCTGAGTCAGGAAGACCCCTTGGAGGAGGATATGGCAACCCACTTCAGTATTCTTGCCTGGAGAATCCCACGGACAGAGGAACCTAACGGGCTACAGTCCACCGGGTGGCAAAGAGTCCTACACGATTGAGCGACTAAACCACCACTTAATATGCGTGCTATGCTAAGTCACTTCAGTCGTGTCCAACTCTGTGCGACCCCATAGACGGCAGCCCGCCAGGGTCCTCCGTCCACAGGATTCTCCAGGCAAGAATACTGGAGTGGGTTGCCATTTCCTTCTCCATTTAGTATAAATGATCTCACCATTTAATATAAATACCTTTAAATCTTTTCCGGAAACTTCCCTCTTCCTCTGCATCCTCTTTCTGCCCCTCCCTTCCTCCACCTTCTTTAGATGTCCAGCTCTCCAGGCCAAAAATCTGTCTTGCATGACAGGTCACTGCTGAGAACCCAGATCCTCCAAATCCTCTAATAATAGCTGGCTTATTGAATGTGCTGGGCTCGGTAGGTACAAGCAGAGTTCAGTGTTTTTCCTTCTCATCTCTCCTCGTGTAACCTGTACTGTAGATCCATTCTAGGGCTGCTCTGGAAGAAATCTCAGGCAAGTTTTGTCACCTTTCTGGTCCCTGTCATGTAATAAAAAGTCCAGTTTTGCTGACCTGGCTGCAGGGCAAGGGGGATGTAATGGAAGTCCCCCTCCCCACTGCCAACAGTCCTCTCCCCAACTGTGGCTGATGTCACAGGAGCATCCTGCCCAAATCCCAGCAATAATAGAAAGATCCAAGGGTAGGAAGCTTCCTGTACAGGATGAAGCCAGGTTCCTTGGACCAGATCATGTTAACATGAGTAATTAATCAGAATAATTCCAAGGGCATACAGCTGAATGCTAATCAAGCCTTCTTCCTGTTGCTGAAGGGACACAAATGGAGGGTGTTTCCATAGCAATTTGTAAAGCAAGAGGAGGTGAGAAGGATGGAGAAGAACTTCTGTATGTGACGTGTGCCTCTCAGGAGGCACTTAGAATGAAAACGCTAGTGCAAGACTCATAAAAGGCATCTATTCTAGAGTGTTTTAAACCCTCACCAAAGATAACCAGAATGTTACCAACCATGACTGATCAATTCATCAGTCACTGGTTATCAAAGAGGAGTGTTCCCACTGAGGAGTTTTAAGAAGTCGCTTTTGTTTTTCAAGTAGAAAACCTGAGCTCCAAATGAGCCCATTCATGCTTTGAAAAAGCTACATTATTTAACCTAGGGGCTCTTGTTTTCAGGAGTTTAAAAGTAAGTTGCTAATGAGATAGACGTTGGAGTTACTTTAATGCCCAAAAGGAACTTAAAATTTGAGAAGTAACTTAAAGGCACCTAGACATATACTGCCTTTAGGTTCACAAAACTGCTGACTTTTAATAGCGGATTTTCTATTCAACTAGACGACTGAGCGACTTCCCTTTCACTTTTCACTTTCGTGCATTGGAGAAGGAAATGGCAACCCACTCCAGTGTTCTTGCCTGGAGAATCCCAGGGACGGGGAAGCCTGGTGGGCTGCCATCTATGGGGTCACACAGAGTCGGACACGACTGAAGTGACTTAGCAGCAGCAGCAGCAGCAGCAGCAGAGAAATCTCTATAGAGGACTTTTTAAAATCCCTCCTCCCACTGTTTTCCACTGGGTAACCATAGTTTGTTTTCTATGCTTGTGAATCTGTCTCTGTTTCGAAAATAAGTTTATTTCTGTCATATAGACATTATCATAGTACGATAATTTCTAGGTCTGCTCATGTTGCTGCAAATGATGTCATTTCACTTTTTTATAGCTGAGCCATATTCCATTGCATATATGTACCCCATCTTCTTTATCCATTCATCTGTCAGTAGGCATTTAGGTTACTTCCATGTCTTGGCTATTGTAAATAGTGCTATGAACACTGGAGTGCATGTATCTTTTCCAATCAGAAGTTTCATCTTTTCCAGATATATGCCCGAGAGTGGGATTGCTGAATCATATGGTAACTCTATTTTGAATTTTTTAAGGAACTGCCATACTGTTCTCTGTAGTTATCACACTAATTGACACTCCTACCAACAATGCAGAAGGGTTCCCTTTTCTCTACACCCTCTCTAGCATTTATTATTTGTAGACTTTTTGATGATGGCCATTCTGACTGCTGTGAGGTGGTACCTCTTTGTAGTTTTGATTGCATTTCTGTAATGATTAGTGAGGCTGAGAATCTTTTCACATGCCTTTTGGCCATCTCTATGTCTTCTTTGGAGAAATGTCTATTTAGGTCTTCTGCCCATTTTGTTCAAGTTTTTTTTTATTTTTATTTTTTGATATTGAGCTGTGTGAGCTGTGTGTATAATTTAGAAATTAAGCCCTTGTCAGTCATATCATTTGCAGATATTTTCTCCATAATGTGTGTGAAAGTTGTTCAGTTGTGTCCGACTCTTTGCTACCCCATGAACTGTACAGTCCATGGAATTCTCCAGGCCAGAATACTGGAGTGGGTAGCCTTTCCCTTCTCCAGGGGATCTTCCCAACCCAGGGATCAAACCAAGGTCTACCACATTGCAGGCAGAATCTTTACCGGTTGAGTCACAAGAGAAGCCCATTTTCTCCATAGAGGATCTATAAACATAAGTCATCAAACATAACCACCCCCCTTAAACTTATTTGCCATAGTAAGTTGGCAAAAAGCAGGATACATGGGGATATATTTAAAAAAACAACTCTGACTCTGAGTGGCTGTTCAGGGTTTCCTTATAGCAAGTACGCCATAAGCTAACTCTCTGGCAGCATTAGCAAAGTCTTACTTTGTTCGGACAATTACACACAGAAAAAACCCACTAATTAATATAAACCTTAAAAATGTATAAATTTGGTCTAATTTCTCACATTTTTAACAGTACTTCGGGTATCACCATTAGATGAAACAACCATCCAAACTCCCTTGTACTGAGTGCATGACAAGAGTGAAATCAGTTTAGTAAAAGGACACATATGTGCTTTACAAATATTAATGTCAAGAGTGAGATGTCTTCTAAGTTTTAATATACAAGAAACAATTTGATGCTTCCCTGCTTCTTGCATGGGGTTTACTCTTGACTATTTTCATGAGAGTATCACAGAAAATTCACAGTCATGTTACCTTAGACTGTGTACATACTGGATCAAAACTCACCCTGTGTATGTAGAATGCCTGCCTCTGCGCTACATGCTCAGTCGTGTCCGACTCTGTGACCTCATGGACTGGAGCCCGCCAGACTCCTCTATCCACACGTTTCTCCAGGCAAGAATACTGGAGTGGGTTGCCATGCCCTCCTCCAGGGGAACCTTCCCAACCCAGGGATGGAACCCGCATCTCTCACGTCTCCTGCGTTGGCAGGCGGATTCTTTACCACTGCGTCACCTGGGAAATACTGCTTAATAAATAAAACCATGCCAAGAAGGGTGAGCTGTATTCCACATTAGCAAGTGGTTACTTTAGGTATAGGATCTTTAAAACACTTTCAGTGAACTAAGGTGAAAGAAGGCACAACTAAATCTGTCCAAAAAAAGATAAAAGTCCAGCCTAGGGTAGTAGTGAAACTGAAAAGACCCTTTCAGTTTAAAACCTCTCCCCTTGCCTGAGTCAGGATGAGAAATGTGCCATAAGGAGGATAATTTAGTTTTATGATTCCTCTCTAGTGTTTACCTTTTTTTAATGATTTGGATACTGGGCCCCTCTGGATAGGATTTCCCTTGTGGCTCAGCTAGTAAAGAATCTGCCCACAATGCAGGAGCTGCTGCTGCTGCTGCTGCTAAGTCGCTTCAGTTGTGTCCAACTCTGTGTGACCCCATAGACAGCAGCCCGCTAGGCTCCTCTGTCTCTGGGATTCTCCAGGCAAGAATACTGGAGTGGATTGCCATTGCCTTCTCCAATGCATGAAAGTGAAAAGCGAAAGTGAAGTCACTCAGTTGTGCCGACTCTTAGCGACCCCATGGACTGCAGCCTAACAGGCTCCTCCGTCCATGGGACTTTCCAGGCAAGAGTACTGGAGTGGGGTGCCATTGACCTGGGTTCAATCCCTGGGTTGGGAAGATCCCCTGGAGAAGAGAAAGGCTACCCACTCCAGTATTCTGGCCTGGAGAATTCCATTCAGTCCATGGGCTGACAAAGAGTCAGACACAACTGAGTGACTTTTACTCACTTCACAGGGATATAATACTAGAAGATTCGTGATGAGAGGGAATAGGTGCAAAATATTTAACTTGGCGGCTGTGATCTTCATCAGCATCGCTGGAGTCGGATGAAAGTCAGAGCCAGCTCTGGGTCTCATTGGTGTTCCAGGGGGATGTTTGGAGAGCCCCTATCACCCCTAGCAAGGATAAGTCTCTCTCGTGTTGGCTTTTGGGGTTAAAGCGCTACCTGTTCTTTTTTTCTTTTTCTATTTTTTTTGAATTTTTAAATTTTTTATACCATACATCAATATGAATCCGCCACGAGTGTACATGAGTTCCCAATCCTGAACCCAAAAGTTAATTTATATTTGGCTGCACTGGGTCTTCGTTGCTGCACGTGGGCTTTCTCTAGTTGCGACGCACAGGTTTCTCATTGCGGTGGCTTGTCTTATTGTGGAGCATGGCTCTAGACATGCAGGTTTCAGTAGTCGCGGTACATGGGTTTAGTTGCCCTGCTGCGTGTGAAATCTTCCCGGACCAGGGATGGAATAAACCCCTGTACCATGCATTGGCAGGTGAAATCTCAACCACTGAGCCACCAGGGAAATCCCCAATGCTACCCTTTCTGGGTATCTGCCGTGTGCTCTCCCAGCCTCCTAGCAGGTTGCCTATTTGGATTGGGGTTCCTCTCCAAAGGGCCCTATCCAGCTGCCTCCCTGTGGTCCCCAGCCCACAGAACACGCTGAGTCATTTTTGCTCTGCCATCTGTAAGAGCACAGGCCATTCCTAAGCAACCATCTCTCCTCCTGCAGCTGCTGCCAGGCAAACCTAGCTCCTACCACTCCCTCTTGGCTTTCACTCCACAATGACTCTCAATTGTCAAGGCAACAAGTTTGAGCTCTCCAAATGTGGTTTTCTCTAAGTTCCTCTCATTGGCTTCAAGTGTGTTGGAAACACTCCCTACCTCCACTACCCTGTTCCAGGAGCACACAGACACCTCTCTGCAAAGGACTCCTCACAGGAGGCTCTTCAGCCCCACAATGATCCTTCGCCTTCTCTTCTGCAGTCTGGAGGTGGCTTATGGGCTGATGCCGGCAAAACCATTTCACAGTCTCTTCACACGCTCTGTGTAGGCAAGCCACTGCCTTGCATTAGCATGAGGGAGTGCTTGGCACTTATTGTTTTGTCCTTGAATCTTGGAGCCTCTGCTGAAGTTTCAAGACTGAAAGAAGAGTCCATTTTAGCACCCTGTTACACATTATAGAGAACCATGAAGACTCACTGGTAGAGGATCCGCCTGCCAATACAGGGGACGCCGGTTACACCCCTGGGTTGGGAAGATCCCCTGGAGAAGGAAATGGCAACTCGCTCCAGTTTTCTTGCCTAGAGAATCCTATGGACAGAGAAGCCTGGTGCGCCACAGTCCGTGGGGTCACAAAGAGTTGGACAGAACTTAGGGACTAAACAACAACACACATTATAGGTTCAATTCTTAGGTGTGGCCTTTATTACACCATCTGTGCAGTAGGAGTTTTTACGTGGGTAGAAAAGAGCATGATTGACAAGGCGATGTGCCTCCACTCCAGAGCAGCAGAGTCTGAAAGGGAATAATCTGCCTTTGAACACAGGTAATACAGATCGCTTACATCTCTCTACTTCTTTCCACCCTTACGGCCCAAACTGTATTTAGACCTCATTGTCTCTTGCCCACGTGTGAGGTGATCTCTCTAATTAGTTATCACAGTGACTTGATGGTTAGTCCTTCCACTGCTCTCCTAAAATTGTCTCCAATACATCCCTGTATTCATTTCCTAGGGTTACAACAAATGACCACACACTCAGTGGCTTACCACAATAGAGATTCACAGTCTCACAGTCCTAGAGGCCAGACATCCAAAAATCGAGGTGTTGGCAGCTTGGTTCTTTTCGGAGGCTCTGAGGGGAAATGCCCTGGGCCTTTCTTCTAGCTCCTGGTATCTGTCAGTCCTCGGCATTCCTCGGCTTGTAGACGTGTCATTCCAACCTCAGTCCCCACATTCACATGGCCGTCTCCCCTGTGCATCTCTGCATCTCAAACCTCCTTCCTTTTTTCTCTTGAAGATCGCCACTCATTGGAATTGGGTCCACCCTAAATCCAATCAGTCTCATTTCAAGATCCTCATAATTACATCTGCAAAAACCCTATTTCCAAGGAAAGTCACAATCACAGGGACAGAGGGTGAGGACGTGGACACTTCTCGAGGGGGCACATTCGGCCTCACAGTCACAGGGACAGAGGGTGAGGACGTGGACACTTCTCGAGGGGGCACATTCGGCCTCACAGTCACAGGGACAGAGGGTGAGGACGTGGACACTTCTCGAGGGGGCACATTCGGCCTCACAGTCACAGGGACAGAGGGTGAGGACGTGGACACTTCACGAGGGGACACACTCAGCCTCTGGCATCACAAGGGTTCCTCCCATACCGCTGCCTCCCTCTGCTCAGCGCTCCCCATCTGAGTGCCAAACCGGAAGGCCTGGAGTGCTTCTGAGAAACTCTGATATAAGCTGCCAGACTGTTTTTTTTTTTTTTACAGAAGCGAACTAAATTGGACTGGAATGGGTGAATTTAACTCAGATAACCATTATATCTACTACTGTGGGCAGGAATCCCTTAGAAGAAATGGAGTAGTCATCATGGTGAACAGTAGAGTCCAAAATGCAGTACTTGGATGCAATCTCAAAAATGACAGAATGATCTCTGTTCATTTCCAAGGCAAACCATTCAATATCACAGTAATCCAAGTCTACGCCCCAACCAGTAATGCTGAAGAAGCTTAAGTTGAATGGTTCTATGAAGATCTACAAGACCTTTTAGAACTAACACCCAAAAAAGATGTCCTTTTCATTATAGGGGACTGGAATGCAAAAGTAGGAAGTCAAGAAACACCTGGAGTAACAGGCAAATTTGGCCTTGGAATACGGAATGAAGCAGGGCAAACGCTAATAGAGTTTTACCAAGAGAACACACTGATTATAGCAAACACTCTCTTCCAACAACACAAGAGAAGACTCTACAAATGGACATCACCAGATGGTCAACACCGAAATCAGATTGATTATATTCTTTGCAGCCAAAGATAGAGAAGCTCTATACAGTCAGCAAAAACAAGACCGGGAGCTGACTCCCGGTCTGTGGCTCAGATCATGAACTCCTTATTGCCAAATTCAGACTTAAATTGAAGAAAGTAGGGAAACTTTATAGAACATTTGGTCTAGAAACATACTAGACCATTCAGGTATGACCTAAATCAAATCCCTTCTATTATACAGTGGAAGCGAGAAATAGATTTAAGGGCCTAGATCTGATAGATAGAGTGCCTGATGAGCTATGGACAAAGGCTCGTGACATTGTACAGGAGACAGCGATCAAGACCATCCCCATGGAAAAGAAACGCAAAAAAGCAAAATGTCTGTCTGGGGAGGCCTTACAAATAGTTGTGAAAAGAAGAGAAGCAAAATCAAAGGAGAAAAAGAAAGATATAAGCATCTGAATGCAGAGTTCCAAAGAATAGCAAGGAGAGATAAGAAAGCCTTCCTCAGTGATCAGTGCAAAGAAATAGAGGAAAATAACAGAATGGAAAAGACTAGATCTCTTCAAGAAAATTAGAGATACCAAGGGAATATTTCATGCAAAGATGGGCTTGATAAAGGACAGAAATGGTATGGACCTAACAGAAGTAGAAGATATTAAGAAGAGGTAGCAAGAATACACGGAAGAACTGTACAAAAAAGATCTTCACTACCAAGATAATCACGATGGTGTGATCACTCACCTAGAGCCAGACATCCTGGAATGTGAAGTCAAGTGAGCCTTAGAAAAAGCCGTTGGAGAGTCTGCCAAAGTAGACATAACTATGAACAAAGCTAGCGGAGGTGATGGAATTCCAGTTGAGCTATTTCAAATCCTGAAAGATGATGCTGTGAAAGTGCTGCACTCAATATGCCAGCAAATTTGGAAAACTCATCAGTGGCCACAGGACTGGAAAAGGTCAGTTTTCATTCCAATTCCAAAGAAAGGACATGCCAAAGAATGCTCAAACTACCGCACAATTGCACTCATCTCACACGCTAGTAAAGTAATACTCAAAATTCTCCAAGCCAGGCTTCAGCAATACGTGAACCGTGAACTTCCCGATGTTTAAGCTGGTTTTAGAAAAGGCAGAGGAACCAAGATCAAATTGCCAACATCCGCTGGATCATGGAAAAAGCAAGAGAGTTCCAGAAAAACATCTATTTCTGCTTTATTGACTATGCCAAAGCCTTTGACTCTGTGGATCACAATCAACTGCGGAAGATTCTGAAAGAGATGGGAATACAAGACCACCTGACCTGCCTCTTGAGAAATCTGTATGCAGGTCAGTAAGCAACAGTTAGAACTGGACATGGAACAACAGACTGGTTCCAAATAGGAAAAGGAGTACATCAAGGCTGTATATTGTCACCCTGCTTATTTAACTTCTATGCAGAGTACATCATGAGAAATGCTGGGCTGGAGGAAGCACAAGCTGGAATCAAGATTGCTGGGAGAAATATCAATTACCTCAGATATGCAGATGACACCACCCTTATGGGCAGAAAGTGAAGAGGAACTAAAAAGCCTCTTGATGAAAATGAAAGAGGAGAGTGAAAAAGTTGGCTTAAAGCTCAACATTCAGAAAACAAAGATCATGACATCTGGTCCCATCACTTCATGGCAAATAGATGGGGAAACAGTGGAAACAGTGAGACACTTTCTTTTGGGTCTCCAAAATCACTGCAGATGGTGACTGCAGCCATGAAAATAAAAGATGCTTATTCTTTGGAAAGAAAGTTATGACCAACCTAGACAGCATATTAAAAAGCAGAGACATTACTTTGCCAACAAAGGTGTGTCTAGTCAAAGCTATTGTTTTTCCAGTGGTCATGTATGGATGTGAGAGCTGGACTATAAAGAGAGTATGGAAGAATTGATGCTTTTGAACTGTGGTGCTGGAGAAGACTCCTGAAAGTCCCTTGGACTGCAAGGAGATCCAATCAGTCCATCCTAAAGGATATCAGTCCTGGGTGTTCATTGGAAGGACTGATGCTGAAGCTGAACCTTCAATAATTTGGCCACTTGATGCGAAGAACCGACTCACTGGAAAAGACTCTGATGCTGGGAAACTGAAGGAGGGAGGAGAAGGGGACAACAGAGGATGAGATGGTTGGATGGCATCACCGACTCGATGGACATGAGTTTGGGTAAACTCCAGGAGTTGGTGATAGACAGGGAAGCCTGGCGTGCTGCAGTCCATGGAATCGCAAAGAGTCGGACACGACTGAGTGACTGAACTGAGTGACTGATCCCAAGACTGCACTACCTTTTTTTTTTTTAAATTTCTGTAACTTCTTGTTCTCTTCTAAAGGGAAAAAAAACTGATGAAAATAAAAAGTTCCAAATGATATTGATCTCCCAGTATATTCTGCTCAACTAGAAATTCAAATACTGGAAATTTCCATCATGTTTCTGATCCTCTCATTCCTAAACTGTGAAATCTATTTCTTAGCATGGTTTTGAGGATTAAATAAAATAATCTGTAGTAAATTCCTACATATTTCTGCAGACAGTTGGTCTCAAAATCGGTAGGATCCCCCCCCCCCACCACCTTCTCTAGAACCTCTGTATTTAAGACCAAGAACCAGGTAGTCTCAAGGAGTCGTAGGTCAGTGGTTAAACGAGGGACCCCCCCCCACCCAAGATCACTTAGGTCCACATTCTCACTTGTCCAGTCAAAGCCCTGTTCAGAGCTCCAGGGCATAGGAGAGCCACAGCACCAGAATCCACTTTGCTGACTTCCAAATTTTTCCCTTGGCATTTAAATTTAAAATAAAATGAGTTTACCAGCCATTAAAATGGGCTTCCCAGGTGGCACTAGTGGTAAAGAACCTGCCTGCCATCACAGGAGACCTAAGACACGTGGTTCAATATCGGAGTCAGGAAGAGCCCCTGGAGGAGGGCATGGCAACTCACTCCAGTATTCTTGCCTGGAGAATCCCATGGACAGAGGAGCCTGGCGGGCTACAGTCCATGGAGTCTCAAAGAGCCAGACTCAACTGAAGCGACTAACACACAGACACACTTGTGGTAGGAAAGTTTGTAGTGGCCTGTTCTGTGGCAGCTGTGGGAGAGACAGGATGGGGAGACCCAGGTTGAAAGTGAAAAGTACAGTCCTTGACCAAGTCATTCTGGCCTATTCCAGGCCCTGTACCAGCTTCCCTTTCATGCCTTTGTGAGTTTGATGGAATAGGTAACCAGCAATCACTGTGTCTAAGCCTAGCTGCATGTCCACCCAGGGACTGGCTTCGTATCCAGGACTCCAGGATAGCCAGGCCTGGGTCACGTTAGAAGACAACTGACTTGTTCCTGGCCTCCTGTGGGTAAATATCATTCTTTCAGAGAGGTACAGAAGGAGAGTCCTCCCACTGCCTGAGGCTGGATTCCACTTGAGAGTCCAACGCATCCAGAGGGACAGATACTGGGAGGCAGAACCCTGAATTGGAGTCACCACAGCTCTCCAGCCTCTGTCCTCTCTAAAAGGAGATCTCCTGGGACACTTTCATCTTAGCTCCTGCAGTTGTGAGGAACAAATTGTTAAAGCAGTTGCCTTAAGTGGAGAGGATTAATATAGCACTGTTGTTCAGTCACTCAGTTGTATATGACTTTTTGTGACCCCATGGACCACAGCACACCAGGCTTCCCTGTCCTTCACGATCTCCTGGAGTTTGCTTAAACTCATGCCTATTGAGTTGATGTTGCCCTCCAAGCATCTCATCCTCTGTCACCCCCTTCTCCTCCTGCCCTCAAGCTTTCCCATCCTTAGGGTCTGTTCCAGTGAGTTGGCTCGTCGCATCACATGGCCAAAGTATTGGAGCTTTAGCTTCAGCATCAGTCCTTCCACTGAATATAGTGTTGGGGGGGGGAGGGGCTTGGAGGTGACAGTCAAGCTTACTGGGCAGCTTCAGAGCCATCCTGAGCATCCTGGGGCCCCTCTGTGGCTCTTCCTGTCTCCTCCCTCTGCCTTCAGCTCCCTGGCCTCTGCCCCAAGGCTCTTCAGTTTACACATGACTTTCAGCTGCCATGGCCCTGATTCAAGCTCACCACATCATTCCTCTTTGAACTTCACTCTCAACTCATTCTTTCTGTGTCTCTCTTAGTTCACATTCCAAAGAGAAAATCTTTGAATGATCCAATATTTGAAGGTTGAAGTGGGTCCCCCGAAAGGACATATTCAAGTCCAAGTCCTAGCCCACCCTCATCTCCAGCCCCAGGACCCGTGAATGTGACCTTATTTGGAAATAACATCTTTCAGATGTAATCAAGTTCAGATGAAATCATCCTGTACTTGAGTAGGTCCCGAGTCCAATATGATGGGTGTCCTTAGAAGAAGAGGTCAACTTAGAACACAGAAAAAAAGAAAAGGCTCACAGAGAAAACGGCATGTAACAACAGAGACAATTACACCTAGAAGCCAAAGAGAAACCAGGATTGTTGGAAACCACCAGCAACTTCAAGAAGGCATCTTCCCTAGACCCTCTGGAGCTTGATTGCAGACCTCCAGCCTTAGAACAGTAAGATAATACATCCCTCATGTGTTACAGCCACCTAGGAAACAAATACGCTCAGCTTATCTTTTGGTGCCAGGCCAGCCTTGGAACGTGGCTGCTTTGGGTGGGATATTCACTTCTTTCCTAGTCTGCTGAGGCCAAGAGTGTCAGGGCAATGTCATCCAACTGTAGCCACTTAGACAGCAAGGCAGGAGGCAGAGCAATTTTCTGTAGAAGGAGGCATGAGCGTGGAAAAGGGTTTTCAGTGTGACCTCTCCATTACTGATTTTGTTGTTCAGTTGTTAAGTCATATCTGATTCTTTGCAACCCCTTACACTATAGCCTGCCAGGCTCCTGTGTCCGTGGAATTCTCCAGGCAAGAATACTGAAGTAGGTAGCCATTCCCTTCTCCAGGGCATCTTCCCGACCCAGGGATCGAACAGGGGTTTCTTGCATTGCATGCAGATTCTTTACTGTTTGAGCCACCAGGAAAGCCTGAAATTTGCTCAAACTCATGTCCATTGAGTCAGTGATGTTTTCTAACCATCTCATCCTCTGCCGCCCCTTCTCCTTTTGCCTTCAGTCTTTCCCAGCATTAGAGTTTTTTCCAACGAGTTGGCTTTTTGCCTCAGGTGGCCAAAGTATTGGAGCTTCAGCCACAGTCCTTCCAATGAATATTCAGGGTTGATTTCCTTTAGAGGATTGACTGGTTTGATCTCCCTGCAGTTCAAGGACTCTCAAGAGTCTTCACCAGCACCACAGTTTGAAAGCATCAATTCTTTGGCACTCAGCCTTCTCTCCTACTCTCACATCCACATATGACTAATGGAAAAACCATAGGTTGACTCTGAGGACCTTTGTTGGCAAAGTGATGTCTCTGCTTATTAATATGCTGTCTAGGTTTGTCCAAACTATCATTACTAACTAGCGGGCTTTTAAATAAACTTTCGAAAGACATACATTGCCTAGGATTGCAGGGCACCTTTTGTTGTATTCCGGCCCAAGGAAGATTTTTGTTACTGTTTTAATTTGCCAAAGGAAATTTTTTGTATTATAAGTATTTTTTAATTATAAGTTATTTTCCTATCTGCCATTCCTGAAGAACAGTTTCTTCAAAGGAAAGGTATGTTGGTTGCTGTCCAGACCAGTTCTTGTTCACGGGGGAGCCCTGTGGTGGTGCCACTCACACTGGCCAGCGCCGAGGTAGACCAGCTTTGGGCCAACCTTGAAGGCATGTTAACCCAGCATCCTCTTAAGGAGAACTAATGATCTCATACAGGAAATGAACAGAGTTAACAGTGATGTCAAGTAAGATAAAGGGAAAAAAGAAGCAATGTTCATGACCAAAGTGCTTGAAAGCACGATGGACCAAGGTGATGAGAATGTTAGGAAGAGAGCAGTTTAAAACCGAGACCATGAATAATGAGTGTATAGGATCTTCTCTTTCCTGTCCAAATTGTGCAGGCTTCTAAGGTGGTGATGGCATTCGCATAGGGCAGACAGTCTAGGGACTTCCTGTTCCAAACCCAGGCTTTTGTGGTTTTTTTTAGGTGGAGGGGGGGATGTGGGGATTAGCTTTGTCTTAATCAACAAACCACTTTGATATATTAGCACTTGGTATTTATGATGATAGCCCTGAACGTTTGTTCAAAATCTGTTTCTTAATTTAGGAACAAAAATCAGAGACTGTAAGTTACTGGCAGGCTTGGCTTGGTAAGGGTTTAGCTTTGCCACTTCTGTAGACATAATCAGCTTTCTTGCATGTTTTAAATTTGTTTTCATGAATATAAAAGTTATGTCTGATCACTGTAGAGGTTTAGGAAAGAAACTTGTTCTAAAATTTTTTTAGGGTCTGATACCAATGGCTGTAGTCCGTGGGGTCACAGAAAATCAGACATGACTTAGCTACTGAACAGCAACAACCACCAACGGTAGTTTTGTAAATGGTTCTTTTAATCTGACCTGTGCTTAAGGTCTGTCCCCCTTAGTCCATTTCTTTCTTTCCAGTCCCTGAAACTCTAACTTTGTTCTAACCTTATAATTGTCACCTTTCCAGGGAAGCATTGTTTTCACTCTGCCTGATTCCCCTATTTAGACAACTGTGTGTACAATGTGTCAACTTGCAGGAATATCTGACATTACCTGCGGCGCACTCTTAGGACAAACCTTGGGTCAGATCCTTGTGTGGAGCTGGAGACTCCTTGCCTCCCACTGTCAGCAGGGCTTCCTATTTTCTGGGAAGTAGACGGCATCAGCCGACTCTGATTATTGTCTGTGCTTGGTAAGCAAGGTACAGAGAGATCAGTACAGCCCGTTAGAGACACCTGCATTACTACAAAACACAGGACATGCCATGTCTGCAAATATCCTGTCAAAAGTCCCTCTTCGTTAGAAATGATATTTGCTTCCTTTTAATATTTTCATTTTAAGAATAGGGAGAACTGTCTACAGTGCCTCATGTGAGATTTGTCTTAACACAACCCTGGTGATAGGAAAGGCTGCAGCTTTTTTTTTGCTCCAACTTTTACCTCCCGTGTCGATGTCAGTGATCACTTGGTTACACCCACAGAGGCATGGCTGGGGCAGGACAAGTGCGGCTCTTATGATCATGAAAATCCATTTCTGGCCCTTGGCCTTGAGCTGCTTGTGGGAGCCCACAGCCAGGCTCCTGCCCAGTGTTCTTACTGTGATTCTGCCTCCAGGCTGGGAGGTAGGGCAGGTGTTCTTTTCCTGGGTGTCTTCTGCCACTACACCCAGGGAATTCACCCCACACCCTCCTCAGGCTCAGCACCCGGTGTCAGTCAGCCCTAGGGAGCTCTGCAGTGGTCTGCTCTGAAGCCCTCCAAGACTGCTGCCCACGATACTGATGGGTCCTCTGGTCTAGTTCCTTTCTCACCTTCCATCTCAGGTAAATGGAATCATTCACAATTTGTAGTTGCTTGTGTCTGGCTGCTTTTCTTAGCGTAGTGTTTTTAAGCTTCACGCATGTTACTCTAAGTGTGTATGAGTTTTCAGTCATGTCTTGACTCTTTAGTGGCCCCATGGACTGTAGCACACCAGGCTCCTCTATCCATGGAATTTTCCAGGCAAGAATACTGGAGTGGGTTGTGTCCCATGTAAGGACAGGCCATAGTTTCTTTCTTTATTTATTCATCAGATGCTAGGACATTTGGTTGCTTGCAATTTGCTACTATGAAAAATGCTATTATCGACCTTCATGTACAAGTTTTTGTATAAGCATATATTTTCATTTCCCTTGAGTCAAGGCTAAGAATGGAACTGCAGAGTCATCAGTTATGTCTGTTTAACTTTTTAAGAAACTGCTAGACTATTTCCTAAAGTGACTATACTGTTGTATATTCTAGCCAGTTACACTTTCTCCACATCTTCAGCCACTTTTGGTATTGAAAGCCATTTTCGCTATGGCAAATCTAATAGCTGTAAAGTGGCATTTCCTGATTTTAATTTTCATTAGCTAATGACTAACAGTGTTGAGAATATCTTCACGTGCTTATTGTCCTTATGCGTGTTTTCTTTGGTGAAATGTCTTTTCCAATGTTCTGCTAATTTAAAAAATTAGATTGTCTTCCTATTATTGAGCTATAACATTCTTTATAGTAGAAACAATTCCTTTATCAGAAATTGCTTTATTATATATGGTTTATATATACTTCTCCCAGTCTGTGGCTATCATTTCATTCTCTTCATGTTCTCATTTAAAAAGCAAACGTTTTCCACTTTAATGTAATCCAATGTATCAGTTTTTATCTTTTACAGATCATGTTTTCAGTTTCTAAGAAATCTTTGCCTATGCCAAGATCACAAGATCATAAAGGTTTTTCTCTGTTATCATTTAGAAATTTTCTAGGAATTTTTTAGCTCTCAAAATTTAGATCTATGATGCATGGTGAGTTGATTTCTGTGTACGGAGTGTCATAAGGATCTAAGGTTTGATTTCTCTGCATATGTGTATCCAAGTGAGTAGCACAGAGAGCTTTATTACCCTTTCCACACTGAATTGCCTACAACCATTGTCAGTTGTCAGTTTACCGTAAATGTGCAGGATTATTTGTGAGCTCTATGATATGTCTTTCATCTATCTAATTGCCTCCACAGTCTCTATTATCTGTCTTTAATCTAATATGTCTGTCTTTATGCCAATATCCCACTGTCTTATTATTGCAGCTTGACAGTGTGAAACTTGTTTTTTTAAAAAAACATTTTGGTTAATCTAGATCCTTTGCATTACATATTTTAGGGTGACCTTGTCAACTTCTCCAAAAAAATGGGGTTTCAACTGGGGTTGTGTTGAATCTACAGACCATTTTGGGAAGAACTGCAATCTTAACAATATGACGTCTTCTATTTTGTGAGTGTACTCTATTTTCCCATCTACGTAGATCTTTCACATTTTTTTCAGCAATGCTATATTGTTTTCATTGTATAGGTCTTACATTTCTTTTGTTAAATTTATTCCTAAGTATTTTATCCCTTTTGATGCTATTATGACTATATTTGTTTTCTTAACTTCATTTTCAGGTTGTTGGCTGCTAGTGTACAGAAATACAATTGATTTGTATACACTAATTTTTCATCCTGTTGTACTGCTAAACTCAGTGATTCTAATAGAGTTCATAGGTTCCTTGGGCTTTTCTACATAGAAGATCGTATCATCTGTAAATACAAACAGTTGTACCTCTTTTTTTTTTTTTTTTTGACAATCTGTATGCTTTTACATTCCAATGTATATGCCTTTACATTATTTTGATTGCCTTGTTGCACTGGCTAGGATCTCTAGTACACTGGTGAATAGAGTGATGCATTAGCCAGGGAAAAGACGCTTACTCCTTGGAAGAAAATTTATGACCAACCTAGACAGCATATTCAAAAGCAGAGACATTACTTTGCCGACTGAGGTCCGTCTAGTCAAGGCTATGGTTTTTCCAGTGGTCATGTACGGATGTGAGAGTTGGACTGTGAAGAAGGCTGAGCACCGAAGAATTGATGCTTTTGAACTGTGGTGTTGGAGAAGACTCTTGAGAGTCCCTTGGACTGCAAGGAGATCCAACCAGTCCATTCTGAAGGAGATCAGCCCTAGGATTTCTTTGGAAGGAATGATGCTGAAGCTGAAACTCCAGTACTTTGGCCACCTCATGGGAAGAGTTGACTCATTGGAAAAGACTCTGATGCTGGGAGGGATTGGAGGCAGGAGGAGAAGGGGATGACCCAGGATGAGATGGCTGGATGGCATCACTGACTCAATGGACGTGAGTCTGAGTGAACTCCGGGAGTTGGTGATGGACAGGGAGGCCTGGCATGCTGCGATTCATGGGGTCGCAAAGAGTCGGACATGACTGAGCGACTGAACTGAACTCCAGA
Organism: Capricornis sumatraensis; assembly: GCF_032405125.1. Lineage (NCBI taxonomy): Eukaryota > Metazoa > Chordata > Mammalia > Artiodactyla > Bovidae > Capricornis > Capricornis sumatraensis. The sequence continues at coordinate 20,073,806 of NC_091073.1, forward strand.
GAAACAGATTTATGTGTGTGTGTGTGTGTTGACAATTAACCATGAAAACTGGCTGGAGTGGAAATCTCTGTCTCATTCCTCATCTCAGAGGAAAGGAACTCAGTCTTTCAAATTAAAGATGATATTAACTGTAAAGTTTTTATCGAAGCCCTTTTACAGATTTAGGAAATTTCCTTTTAGTGTGTTAAAAGTTTTTAATCATAAATGAGTATTGGAATTTGTTAAATGCTTTTTTCTGTTTCATTGGGATGATCATATTTTTTCTCCTTTCTTCTATTAATGTAATTATATTATATAATTATATAATTTGGCGAGTTGGCAAAGGGGCAAGGAAGAAAGTGGTGATGAAGAAGGGGGAGAAACAGGAGGAGAGGAGAAGGAAGACGAGGAGTCAGAGGAGGAGAGCTGCCCACAGAAGCAGAACAGCAGAACCTACAAAATGTCAAGAGATAACTTCTGAGTCCGACACAGTAGCAGCAACAAATCAAAGTACAGCAGAAGGGACAAACAACAGCCAGAGGGGATCTGGGGACCCTGAAAACATTCCTCATTGATTTCCAGAGACTGCATTAGGGAGGCAAACTCGGCGGGGTGGGGGGTGGACAAAGGAAAAGGTTAGACTGTGTCAGTAACAAATAAATCCAACACTTTCAGTGGCTTAAGGCCACAGAGATACTTTTTGACTCACACTACATTTTCACTGTGAGTTGGTGGGAGGGCTCTCACTCAAGTCACCCTCCCTCTGGGTTAAGGTTGAAAAAAATGTAGAGTCCCTAGAATCTAAAGGATGAAGATTCTGTGTCTTTGAATTATGGATACGTTTTAAAAGGTGGCCTTATTGATTGTGGCAGTCATATCAAGCCTGGGGATGTATTAGTTACACCCCATTTTCCCAGTAACCATGGTCTATATTCCCAAGAGCATCAGTGGAGTCAGCGTATTTGTTGCTCGTTTCACATTAAAAGCAATCAGATAAATTCACACCACATAAAGTGTTCTTTTTCCCAAGGTTAATAATTGCACTGTAAAAAATAATTGCATTTTTAAAAGGATACTTTAGCTATCCTAGAGATATTACTTATTGCAAAGAAGTAAATGGTTAATGAGTAAAATTTCAGACAGCAATGACAGGTTGATAGAGATGACTCTGTTAATGGGGTGAAATTTTTGAACCCCTTAGATTGCACAAACAGATGAAAACTTGCCTATTCATAAATAGTAGAAGTCTTATCCTGAACCAGGAATGGCAGCTAATCAGGTAAGCCAAAAAGAAGATGTAGAAAGAGGATTGAAACCCCATTAGCTGTGCATTTGAACCATCTACTCTTGTCCAATTATTTTACTACTAAATGTCTATGAATTCAACCCAAGTGAAAGCTTCAAAGTAGACAAACAAGTAGATTATTTCACAGACTTCAGGAGTAAGTTCAGTTGAGTTCAGTCACTTAGTCGTGTCTGATTCTTTGCGACCCCATGAATCACAGCACGCCAGGCCTCCATGTCCATCACCAACTGCCGGAGTCCACCCAAACCCATGTCCATTGAGTCGGTGATGTCATCCAACCATCTCATCCTCTGTCCTCCCCTTCTCCTTCTGCCCTCAATCTTTCCCAGCATCGGAGTCTTTTCAAATGAGTCAGCTCTTCGCATCAGGTGGCCAAAGTATTGGAGTTTCAGCTTCAACATCAGTCCTTCCAATGAACACCCAGGACTGATCTCCTTTAGGATGGACTGGTTGGATCTCCTTGCAGTCCAAGGGACTCTCAAGAGTCTTCTTCAACACCACAGTTCAAAAGCATCAATTCTTTGGTGTTCAGCCTTCTTTATAGTCCATATCTCACATCCATACATGACTACAGGAAAAACCATAGCCTTGACTAGACGGACCTTTGCTGACAAAGTAATGTCTCTGCTTTTTAATATGCTATGTAGGTTGGTCATAACTTTCCTTCCAAGGAGTAAGCGTCTTAATTTCATAGCTGCAATCACCATCTGCAGTGATTTTGGAGCCCCCTAAAATAAAGTCAGCCACTGTTTTCCCATCTATTTCCCATGAAGTGATGGGACCAGATGCCACGATCTTTGTTTTCTGAATGTTGAGCTTTAAGCTAACTTTTTCACTCTCCTCTTTCACTTTCATCAAGAGGCTTTTTAGTTCCTCTTCACTTTCTGCCCATAAGGGTGGTGTCAACTGCATATCTGAGGTTATTGATATTTCTCCCAGCAATCTTGAGTCCAGCTTGTGCTTCTTCCAGTCCAGTGTTTCTCATGATGTACTCTGCATATAAGTTAAATAAGCAGGGTGACAATATACAGCCTTGACATACTCCTTTTCCTATTTGAAACCCGTCTGTTGTTCCATGTCCAGTTCTAACTGTTGCTTCCTGACTTGCATACAGGTTTCTCAAGAGGCAGGTCAGGTGGTCTGGTATTCCCATCTCTTTCAGAATTTTCCACAGTTTGTTGTGATCCACACAGTCAAAGTCTTTGGCATAGTCAATAAAGCAGAAATAGATGTTTTTCTGGAACTCTCTTGCTTTTTCCATGATCCAGTGGATGTTGGCAATTTGATCTCTGGTTCCTCTGCCTTGAAAATAAAACCATCTTGAACACCTGGAAGTTCATGTTCACGTATTGCTGAAGCCTGGCTTGGAGAATTTTGAGTATTACTTTGCTAGTGTGTGCTGCTGCTGCTGCTGCTAAGTCGCGTCAGTTGTGTCCAACTAAGATGAGTGCAATTGTGCGGTAGTTTGAGCATTCTTTGGCCTTGCCTTTCTTTCAGGAGTAAAGATAGATTATGTGAAATGGAGTCTCCCTACTTTTCACCACCCTTCTTGGAGTCTGATTCATGGAGATTGACATCTAAGGCCCCTGTTATGAAATCACGCGCCAGCATATCTTACTTCCTCGGAAATGTGCCCTGACGTCACATTGTGAGGGGCCACCTTAAAGTCCAGGTGAGTTGAGCACTGAGAAAACAGAGCACAAGGACAGGACCTGGTTGGAAATATTTTGGTGAATTAATTGTATGATTCATATTCTCACCATAATTTCCCCTCTCCACCCCCATGCTTGCTTGTAACAGCCTATGTGCTCCACTGTCTCTAATGGGGCATGGAGACAGGTGAACAGCCGAGGCCTGTGGAAGACTGGAGACTTCTCTGATTTGTACTTTTCCTAGATATTTTTATCAACTGAGGAGCTTAGGACTTGAGAAGAAGGGTCAGGACCAGGTGATGACTGAGATTCTGCCCCTTGGCTTGAGGAGAGGAGAGAGCTGTGGTGTGAAGGAGCAGGGCCACGGTTCTGCTTCAGGGCTGTGTTCTTAGGAGGTGCTTGGGGTGCGAGGATGTGTCTGTTGCCAGGCCTTGGTCAAAGAAGTCACAGTCCTTGTGATTTAAGCCTTAGCTCCGAAAGATTTCTGTGACCTAAAAGCAGAATGGAAGTAAAGAGAAGGTACAAAAAAACCAAGCTAACGTATTTTAACATATTTTGAAAACAGAGATGAGATTTCTCATATACTTGCCTTTGGGAACAGAGGTTGATGTCAGTGTACAGGTATATTCTTCTTTAAATGCAAACTGAATGCTTGAGGCTTTGAGAGTGTAGTGAGTTTCTTACTAGAACAGTTTTTGATCGAGGCAAGGAAGAGGAAGCAGATTACAATCAGAGTATTACTTTTGAGGCTACTGACCAGTCTTTTAAAAGAGAAATTTCATTATAAGGGCAGGGTGGGGGTCGGGGGAGCGTGTTCCCTGGTGGCTCAGTGAAAAAGAATCCACCTGCTAATACAGGAGACATGGGGCACACAGATTTGATCCCTGAGTTGGGAAGATCCCCTGGAGGAAGAGATGGCAACCCACTCCAGTATTCTTGCCTAGAGAATTCCGTGGACAGAGGAGCCTGGCGGGCTACAGTCCATGGGGTCACAAAGAGTCAGATGGGACTGAGCAACTGAGGAACTTCATTGTAAGGTAGGTAGCAGCCCTGCAGCTGTGGCTGGAAATAAACTTGGAGGGAGCCTTGCCTGCGAGGGTGGGAGCATATCTCTACCACCTCCTGGCTGCTAGTAAGTAGTTTGTACATTTTGTTCTTTTTTTTTTTTTTTCTGTCTGGTTGTTTATTTTTTATTTTTCTTGGGGTATGGCTGCTTTATAATGTTGTGTTCGTTTCTGCTATATGGTAAAGTGAATCCAACAGATACATACACCCCCTCTTTGGGGAATTTCCTTCCCATTTAGGTCAGCACAGAGCACTGAGTAGAGATCCTTGTGCTCTGCATCAGGTTCTCAATAGTTATCTATTTTATAATTATCTATTTTACACATAGGAGTGTATATAAGTCACTCCCACTTTCCCAATTCATCCCACCCCCTAATTTTATGCTTTTAAGATCTAAGTTTCAAAATAAAAATCACTTAAAAGATCTTCACCATAGTGGGTAGGATTTTCCAACCTCCTGTTTCACTGAGGGGAGGTTTCCTTGGAAAGGGAGGATCAGGAAGCCTCATCCAGAAGGGTTCAGAGGTGGACCTCCTGTCCCTGAGGCTGATGTGGTGGTGATGGGGGCATTAAGGAAGGGGTCAGGCCTTACCTAGGCCTCGCAGAGTGATGGCTCTCTAGACGAAGCCCCAGATAGGGGTCTTGGTAGAAAAATCGAATGACATGTATCCACTGGAGAGCTGACTCTGGTCTTCACCTCATTTATGAAAACCAAGGCCAACCAGTGTTAGAGAAGGAGGTGGCAACAACCAACAGGAAGAGACAAGCTTGGCCTGAGCAGAAACATTCCTTCCTACCTCCTTAGCAGTCAGGGAGCGGAGGTCATGGAGCGGGGGTGTGTGAGAGGGCTGATCACCCCCACTATTTCCAGTTACCATTCAGCCTGTGCTGGAGGGGGCTGGGTGGACTGCATATGATACTGAAGTTTTACAAATTAAGATTTCCATTGCTCAGGAGGCTGAAACTTTACAAGTGAACATGACTAAGAATAAAAGAACTAGAATGAAAGAAGTAGAATGAGATTGTTTGAATGACTGAAAACTCTGAGTTAGGTTGAGATGTTGCTAAGTTTTTCTATTAACAAGTGTGCATAGGGGACAAGGGAAGTGGGGGATGTGACTCAGGACCACACAGTTCAGGAAAATAATCTGAAAAAAAGTGTATATTTATATATGCTGTTGTTTAGTCACTAAGTCATGTCCTACTCTTTTGCGACCTCACAGTCTGTGGCCCGCCAGGCTCCTCTGTCCATGGGATTCTCCAAGCAAGAATAATGGAGTGGGTTGCCATTTCCTTCACCAGGGGATCTTCCTGACCGAGGAATTGAATTTGTACCTCCTGCATTGCAGGTGATCTCCTCATTGCAGGCAGATTCTTTACTGATTAAGCCACCAGGAAAGCCCTATCTATCTATCTATCTATCTACAACTGAATTACTTTGCTGTATACCAGAAACTAACACAATATTGTAAATCAACTATACTTCAATTTAAAAAAAAAAAAAGACGGTACAGTTCACAGAAGCTTTTGGAGAAAGAAAAATTATATTTTGCTTATGCCCAGTGAGTTCAGCTTGCTTATTCAAAATGATTATGCTTATAAGCAGTCTAATTACTTCTTGTCATTGGGCTATTCACGTTAACTATTGATTAATTGCGGGTTTTTATATGCCAAGGAAATTCACACTTGGTCATACATTAGACAAATATTTTTCCCAGTTTGTTACCTACGTTCTAATTTTTTATAAGTTTTTTCTGTAGCATTTTTTACATAATTAGTCATTCTCTTTTGTTGATTCTGGGGTTAGTGTCTACTAAGATATATTCCTCACTGTAAAAAATAGTAAAAAAAAATTGTTCATGGTATTTTCTAGTGCTTTCTTTCATGTTTATACACATGATCTCAAGAAATGTCAACTAGCGTTTAAGACAAAGTATCTGCTATTGCTTTAACAGCAATGAATCTTTTGTAACTTTGTCTTCCAGCACTTTTCCACTCCTGATAGGGTATTTTTCTCCTTATCATTGAGGTCCTGCCTTGCTATGGTCACTGACTTTTCTGGAACCATTACCATCATGCTAATTGCTCTTACTTCTCACTTGGCCACATGTGTGCTGACCCCTACTCTACATTTGTGCCCTTCTTACACATGCCTTGAAACTCTGTTTAAAAAGCACAGCTTGGTCAGAAAGCCCATGCTTTCCTTACCCCTCCTGCTACAGAGAGTTTGATGTCAGGAACCCAGTCAGTTCCTAAAATTCAAGGTTAGCAACAGCCTACGTAGATTAGAATATAACACTTTGTCTCATGTTTCTTGAGCTTACGCTTGGGTTATATTTTCAACGCCATTTGGAAAAGAAAGCAAAACTTTCCATCCCACTTTCTAGAATTTCCATTGCCTGCTAGATAGGGATTATATTGTTGAAAGTTAGCAGGGCTTATTGTAAGACGGAAGGAATTAGTATTAACATAAAGAGAGCATATTATGTCTTTCATCAGAGGATTCCGTTTAGATTATGGCCAGCTTGATACACCTGTCTCTTGGGATTTCAGCGTAGGCTAAAGAATAAAGTTCTGAAGCCCTATATAAGCCTCTGTAGGAAAAACTTACAGTCCTATCATGGTTAGTGTCTCTTAAAGCGTTTTATTTTTTTCCTCTTATGAATTCACTCTCTCAATCAACAAATTTTTATTGAGTGCTATGACTTAGTTTGGAATTCTATAACAAATTACCATCAACTGGGTATTTAAACAACAAACATTTATTTCTCACAGCTTTGGAGGCTAGTAGTCTGAGATCAGAGTATAAATGTGATGAGGTTCTAGTGAAAGCCTTCTCTGGTTCACAGACTGCTGCGTTCTTGTTATATCCTTGCCTGGCAGAAAGAGGGTGAGAGAGCTCTCTGCAGTCCCTTCATTAAGGGCACCAGTGTCATTCACAAGACCTTCTCCCTCATGACCTAATCTGTCAGAGAAGAAGAAAGTTTCTTCTACTCTTCTAGGTTCTTCTGGCTGGTCTTAGAATTAAATGACACGAGACAGATTAACAGGAGAAAATCAAAGTTTAATAACATGTATACACAGGTGAGGTCCAGGAAAACGAAGAAGTTTGCCAATATAGTTGAAGCCCTCACCTTAAGTACAATCTTCAGCTAAAGACAAAAGAAGGTGTTGTGAGTAGTGGTCTAGGAACTCAAAGCGGAGGAAAGCAATACACATGGAGATGGAAAAGCAACTGTTTGGTAAACAGGCATTTGCTGAGCCCTGCAGAGACAATAGGACCCAGAGAGGAATTTGGACATACAGACTTTGCTAGGTTCTTCCCTGTCTACACACTTAGTCCATACTGCAGTTGCCTATGGTGGTAGCTCCTTCCCTAGAACCAGTCCTCTGTCTACAGGTGATGGCATTAGGAAGAAGGTCAAAGTTTCTTCCTAAGTCTTTTGGGCTTTCATTGTTTTTAGCTCAAAATAATCCACAGGCCAAAGAGTTATTTTAGGGTAGCAAATTTTGCTCCCCTCTACTTCTGAAAGGTCTCACCTCCTAATACCATTACATTGGGCATTAGGGCTTTCCCATGTGAATTTGGCAGGGGAGACATTAATATTTAATCCATTGCAACTGACTACATAACCAGGCACTGGGGATAAAGTGGTGCTGAACAAACCAAAATCCCTGCTTTCATGGAGTAAACATTCTCATGGAGAAGACAAATAAGTAAATCGATAGATACCATCATATTATGTAGTGATATGTGTTATGAAAATAAAATAAGGTAGAGTAAGAGGATGAAGAATGATAAGACCAGCCAGCAGGAAAGACTTCCTGGAAGAGACAGCTTAGGGGCAGAGACCTGAGTCACCTGGGGGGACGAGCAATGTGAAGATAAAGGGATAAAGGCTTTGTGGCAGGAATATGCTTGGTGTGTGTAAGGAACAGCAAGCAGATCAGTGTAACTGTAGGAGCATGGGTGAGGGAAGAACAGAGATGCAGCTAGAGAAGATAATGAACATCCCATAAGCCACTGGCTACTTTTGAGCAAAAGAGCAGAACCTGATTTACATTTTAAAAATCTCCCTCTGGCTGCAGTGTGAAAAACTGACTATAGGAGAGAAGGAATGAAGCAAAGTGAAGGAGTCTGGGTTCTTCAGGGAAAAAGAACCAATAGAAGGAGTGAATGAATAACTGAATTTATTTGTCTGTTTGGAACTGGGTCACATTGTTATGGAAGCTGAGAAGTCCCATGATCTGTAGTCACAAGCTGGAGATTCCAAGTCCGAGTCCAAAGTTGAGAGAAGACAAACGACCCAGGCTGAAAACAGGCTGAGAGAGCAGATTCTCTCCTGCTCAGGTTTTTCCTTCTATTCAGGTCTCCAGTGAATTGTATGAGGCCCACTCACAATGAGGAGGGAGATCTGCTGTGTTCAGCCTACTGACTTGAATGTTAGTCTCACCCAGAAATAACCTCACAGTCACACCCAGAAACTTGTGTAACCAAAGATGCGGACACCCCATGACCTAGTCAAGTGGACACAAAAAAATTGACTAACACACGGGGAAACCAGTGAAGAGGCAGTTGTGTACACTGCTGAGAGATGGTGTGATGGTGGTTTGGACCAGGAATGTGGCTCTGAACTTGGTGAGAGCTTGCTAGATGAACTTTGAAGGTCTGGGTTTCGGGTGGGAGAAGTTAAGAATGACACTGAGCTTTGGGCTTGAGCATGTGAATGGTGGTGTGATTCTGCAGGTGGAGAACAATGGGGAGAAATCAGTTTAGGGGCCTGCGTACAGACTTCGGCTTTTGACCTGTTAGTATTGAGAGGCCTGTGAAACCTAAGGGGAGATTTCAGGCAGATAGAGAAACTAGAAGATAAAGGGCAGAACTAGAGATAAAAACCGGGGAGTCTTTATATAAAGGTTATATAAAGTCGGGGGCTGGATGAGGCCTTCACGGAGAGGACTAGATTGAGAAGCCACCCAAGCCTGGGTCTGCCCAGTGTGAGAGGTCAGGAGGGAAAGAGAACCTAGCCAAGGACATTGAGAAGAAATTCGGATATGGTTTCTGGAAGCCAAAGGAAAAGTAGGGGCTCAGTAAGGAGGGAGGGATCAGTGTTTGAAAGGCTGAAAGTGATTAAGTAAAACTTAATCACTGAGGGTTTTCCTGAGGGTTTTCCATGGGATTTGACTGCTTCCTCAGTATTTTTTCCTGTGTGATAGAATAGGATTGGCCCCTGGTGGCACCCAGAGCCCACCCTTGCCATCAGGGAGACTGCTAGTTGATTGATGAAAATGTTTTTTCCTTGCTTACTCACGGAACCCGAGTTTTATCCAGAGTGGTAATATATCTACCTCCTCTGAAGCTAGAGATAATTATAGCCCAGTTCTTGTCAATTAGGGGCAAACAGAAGGCATGAAATGGGGATCTGGGGGAAAGTTCTTTAGAGTGGACTAACTAAGCTGGCTTGAGTGCCTGTTTCTTTTAGTTCATCCCTTCTTGCCTGATACATGGATATAATGGCCGAAAATCTGGAAGTCATTGTGACAACAAGAAGACAGGGGATGCTCCCTAAGAAAGGTGGGTAGGGAAGCTGGAAGGAACCTGGATGGCCCAGTGATATTATTGAGTCCCCATGCTAGGCTTGGACTTTTTATTTCTATTTTTGTAGAAATGTGTGTGTGTTAGTCACGCAGTCATGTCCAACTCTTTGCAACCCCATGGAATGTAGCCCACCAGGCTCTTCTGTCCATGGGGTTCTCCAGGCAGGAATACTGGAGTCAGTTGGCATTCCCTTCTCCAAGGGATCTTTGCAACCTGGGTATCGAACCTGGGTCTCCTGCATTGCAGGCAAACTCTTTACTAGCTGAGCCACCGGGGAAACCCATATTATATATATATATATATATATATATATATATATATATATATATTTTTTTTTTTTTTTTTTTCCTGTAATAACAGGAAATATGACAACTGAACCTAATCCTAAGTGGTATACTTGCTGTGCAGTCTTCACCTTGGGTCATCTTGCCAAAGCAGTCCTTCTCACCCTGTACCATGAAAATAAGGATAAGTGGGGCTGGGAGGCACCATCTCTGCTAGTTTTATACATAGTGGTGGGGTTTTGGCCAAATCTCTGGAGCTGTCTTTAAACTGCTTTTTTCATCTGTAAAAAGGGCCTACTCCTGTTCTTCTTTTATGACCTGATATTTTTTCTTCAGCATTAATTTTTCCTTAGTGATCAGTGAGCTGCTTTGGCTATGCTTCTTGTAGTAAACGTGAATGCAGTACACCTCTGGGACCTGGATTAGGTCAGCTGTGGAGAGAATTCGTGGGCCACAATAGAAACCAACTCTTACAGAGCTTTAGCTAATAAATAGAAAGTCTTTTGCGTGTGTGCATGCACAGTTGCCCAGTTGCCCAGTCATGTCCGACTCTTTGCGAACTGGTGGACTGTAGCCAAACTCCTCTGTCCATGGATTTCCCAGCAAGGATACTGGAGTGGGCTGCCATTTCCTTCACCAAGGGGTCTTCCCCACCCAGGGATTGAATTCGTGTCTCCTGCATTGCTGGCGGATTCTTTACCACTGAGCCACCTAGGAAGCCCCCTTAGTATTTTAGGGGCTTGAAAGCCAAGCCCAAGAAAGCAAGAAAACCAATAGCAAAAATTTCAGGTTTAAGTGAAAACACTTGATGAGTTTCACGGTCTGGATTTGCATTACCAAGTCAAAACACCTATGTTAGCGAGCTGGGTGATTTGCGCAAGCGCCAACGCGGTTTGCGGCAGACTTCCGTAGTACTCGGAAGCTAGAGATGCTGACCGAACCTCCGTGCACCCCAGAGTAGTAGGTCGACCTCTATGGAACTGGCTTCCTGCTCAAGACTGATGCTTCTTCAGGTCAGTAGGACTGATTTTGGACCCTCTCTCTCAGAGGAAGAAGAGCGCATGGGTTGTGCCTGTGTGGGAGTCGGGGTGGGGCAAGGAGAACGGAGAAGCCCAAGAGCAGGCCGGGGAATCGTGTTCCCACTCAAAGAGAGTGATTTTCAGAACGTCATCTTCAAGCCCTGGTAGTTAGACCTAAAATGTCAGCATACATTGTGCTGGTTCTGAGCTGTGTCCGCCGGGGTCTGAGTTTTTCTCTTGTTGGAAACTCCTGAATAATTCGAGATGTAGGGAGAGGAACCGCCCGGGGCTGAGCTCCCCAAGTCCTTGTCAGTGCTTATATTTGCACAACTCAGAGCAGATTACAGCGTTCATCACATTCCATCTCCATAATTGCCCTGTGAGGCAAGTTGGACAGGTTCAGGGCTATTATCTGATCCAGTCCTGTTATTCTTCAGTTTGTGGAGGAGGAGGCCTCCCTCCAGTAGAAGTTAGATGAGGCTAAACCCTCCAGGCCTGCGGCTGGCTGGTGTGTGAGCGGAGCGGAGCGGTGCGCAGGCCAGGCTCATGGCAAGCTGAGAGGGCCCTGCGCTTCCCTGGGCTTCACTTGGTTTCGCTTCACCACTTGCTCCAGACGTTCTGTTTGTAAAGCTGAGTTTGTGGGACTTACTTGGTGGTCCAGTGGTAAGGACTCCATGCCTCCACTGCAGGGAGCACTGGTTCGGACCCTGGTGGGGGAGCTAGCTCCCACCTGACCCTGGTGTCGCCAAGATAAAGAAAAGGGTTCTATAAACAAGAGCTAATTGCTATAAATTACTTGGAAAGGGAATGATATTACAATAATATATTAATCAATTTGTTTTATTTGTTAATAAATATTATTTTTTTAAAAAAGATGATTTCTTTACCTTGTCAGGGTAGGAGTGATGGCCTCCTGGGACTTTCTGTATCTGGCAAAAGGAAGCCACCTGGTTCTGCTTCAGTCCCAGGGAGGATCCGCCTCTGTGTGTTTAATGGCAGCGATCTGGGACGACTTTTTGTGTTACTCTGCCTAGTTTACATTGGGCCGGGGCGGGAAGAGGACCCAGGAGGCAATGTCTTAGCAGATAGGCAAACTTGTAATGCTAATAGAAGAATTTCAGACATGAAGTCAACTACATCTAAATTAAAAAAACAAAAGATGGCATGGCAAGTAGGTGGGATGGATATGTTAGAGCTGGAGAGCTCTGGCCAGTCTCTTCATGCCATGGCACCTTGGAACCTGCTCCATCTATGCTTGAAGCCTGCACTGGCTGCTGCTGCCTGTTCTGGATAAGATAACAGGGAAAGGAGCCTGGAGCCAACCAGAGAGACAGAGGGAAGGCCCCCATCCCAGGGACGAAGAGTGATGGGGTAATGGTTCAGAATGCCTTCAACACAGCATTGTCCTGCTCGTTCCTTTCCTATGCTAGCCCTACCTCCTAAGTGAGGATTCTTTCATTCATTGAACTTAGAATGAAACAAACTTATCAGAGTGCCCGTTATGTATTCACTGAGACATCATAAGCGAGACATGCAAGATCCTTGCCCTTAGAGTTAAAAACAGAATGAACCTTGTGAGGAGGTGGATGAATGTAATGAAAAGGCACTGATTAGAGGTCGGCTATGTAGGGAGGTCACGTGAGCTGAGCCCTGGGAGATGGAGGCACAGCTAGCCAGGGAAAGGGCCGGAGGAAGAACCTTCCCGATTGAGGGAACAGAAAGGAAAGTTACTCTGGGATGGGAAAGAACTCTGTCCATGGAGGGACAGAAAGGCTGCCAGGTGGCTGCCGGGCAAGAGAAATGAGCAGGAAGAAACGTGAATGACTCCACCAGGCAGACAGGAGCCGGTGAAGGCTGGACCCTGCGGTCTGGGTTGTGAGAACCCACTGAGTGATTCCTTGCAGGAGAGTGGCTCAGCAGAATTTATATAAACAAGGGCCACAGAGACAGCCGTGGGAGAAGGTATTGCATGTTGGAGCTGGAAGGGAGAGAGTGGAGAGTGACTGTGGAGACAGAGGGATTCTTCCCCAGCCTCGCTCCAGGACTGCCGCCTGGAGAAGCAGGTATTGCCTTTATCCCACCCTGCTCCCCAACGTGTCATCTTGTTCCTGAATCTGTCCCACTGCTTGCTAATTTTATTTTTTAAGAAAGTTTCTGCTGTTCTTGTGAAACTTCTGCTAGTCGTGAGAAACAGTTGTCACCATGAAGGATTTTAGTGATTTTATAGATTTAAGATAGATGTACGAATTAGACTCCTAAGATCAACTCCTAAGAATATCTAACTATTTGAAGACCTGTCTTGCCAGTTTTCCCAGTGCACAGAGTGCCTAATTTCTGCTCTCCATCCTGAGCTCCTTCAGGAGGTGTTGGAGGTCAGCAGCTGCAGCAGGACATGGTTTGATCCTTGCAGAAGTAGATGCAGGTGTCCACCGCAAGTGCCAATTTGTGGTCGACAATGCTATCTTGTTCACACAGTTTGGGAGATTATTGACGCTAGGGAAGAGATCTGTTCATCTGTTAATTACCCATTCTTCATTTCTACTCCTTTGATCTGTGAAAGAACTACCAAGTTAGGCAAGTTGTTGTGTGATTAAGACTTGAAAGGTGTGCTTGAGCAGGAGTTGAGTAGAGCATGGGGGTGAGTCATTAGGAGTTACTTAAAACAGAGCTTTGCTACAGAGTTGATCAAAGGGGCATCCTACTGAGAGCAGCTTCTGGCAAAGAGTCACTTACAGTTTTAGGAGCTGTTGTATCTAGCGGCAGGTAGCCACGTTTCTGTCTGTCTGTAGACCACCTCCCAACACCCACTGCCATCCATATACTCATGTAGCCTCTCCTTTGTGGCTGCCACTTCTGTCCAGGCGCTCCAAAGACTATCTAGGCACTGGGAGTGCTGGGGACTTTGCCTCATGATTAGACACATGCCACTTGGCAAGAATGTCCTAGAAATTAGGCCAGAGGACATTTAAAGGTTATTACCAGTGCAGCATAGAACAGACATTTCACTGTTGGTGCTACAGGGCTGTCCTGCCTCTGGTTCTTCGAGTGGCTCTAGTTCAGTTCAGTTCAGTCGTGTCCGACTCTTAGCAACCCCATGAACTACAGCAAGCCAGGCTTCCCTGTCCATCACCAACTCCTGGAGCCTACTCAAACACGTCCATTGTGTCGGTGATGCCATCCAACCATCTCATCTTCTGTCGTCCCCTTCTCCTCCTGCCTTCAACCTTTCCCAGCATCAGGGACTTTTCCAATGAGTCAGTTCTTTGCATCAGATGGCCAAAGTATTGGAGTTTCAGCTTCAGCATCAGTCCTTCCAGTGGATGTTCAGGACTGATTTCCTTTAGGATGGACAGGTTGGATCTTCTTGCAGTCCAAGGGACTCTCAAGAGTCTTCTCCAACACCACAGTTCAAAAGCATCAATTCTTTGGCGCTCAGCTTTCTTCACAATCCACCTCTCACATCCATACATGACCCCTGGAAAAACCATAGTCTTGACTAGACGGACCTTTGTTGGCAAAGTAATGTCTCTGCTTTTTAATATGCTGTCTAGGTTGTCAGCTTTTCTTCCAAGAAGCAAGCATCTTTTAATTTCATGGCTGCAGTCACCATCTGCAGTGATTTTGGAGCCCCCAAAAATAAAGTCTGCCACTGTTTCCTTTGTTTCCTATCTATTTGCCATGAAGTGATGGTACAAGATGCCATGATCTTAGTTTTCTGAATTTTGAGTTTTAAGTCGAAGTTTTCACTCTCCTCTTTCACTTTCATCAAGAGGCTTTTTAGCTCCTCTTCACTTTCTGCCATAAGGGTGGTGTCATCTGCATATCTGAGATGATTGATATTTCTCCCAGCAATCTTGATTCCAGCTTGTGCTTCATCCAGCCTGACATTTCTTGTGATGTACTCTGCATATAAGTTAAATAAGCAGGGTGACAATATACAGCCTTGACATACTCCTCTCCTGATTTGGAATCAGTTTGTTGTTCCATGTTCAGTTCTAACTGTTGCTTCTTGACCTACACACAGATCTCTCAGGAGGCAGGTCAGGTGGTCTGGTATTCCCATCTCTTTCAGAATTTTCCACAGTTTATTGTGATCCACACAGTCAAAGGCTTTGGCATAGTCAATAAAGCAAACATAGATGTTTTTCTGGAACTTTCTTGCTTTTTTGATGATCCAGTGGATGTTGGCAATTTGATCTCTGGTTCCTCTGCCTTTTCTAAATCCAGCTTGAACATCTGGAAGTTCATGGTTCACATACTATTGAAGCCTGACTTGGAGAATTTTGAGTAATACTTTGCTAGCATGTGAGATGAGTGTGATTGTGTGGTGGTTTGAGCATTCTTTGGCATTGTCTTTCTTTGGGATTGGAATGAAAACTGACCTTTTCCAGTCCTGTGGCCACTGCTGAGTTTTCCAAATTTGCTGGCATATTGAGTGCGGCACTTTCACAGCATCATCTTTCAGGATTTGAAGTAGCTCAACTGGGATTCCATCACCTCCACTAGCTTTGTTTGTAGTGATGTTTTCTAGGGCCCACTTGACTTCACATTCCAGGATGTCTGGCTCTAGGTGAGTGATCACACCATCGTGGTTATTTGTGTTATGAAGATCTTTTTTGTATAGTGCTTCTGTGTATTCTTGCCGCCTCTTAGTATCTTCTGCTTCTGTTAAGTCCATACCATTTCTGTCCTTTATTGTGCTCATCTTGCATGAAATATTCCCTTGTTATCTCTAATTTTCTTGAAGAGACCTCAAGTCTTTTGCATTCTATTGTTTTCCTCTATTTCTTTGCGTTGATCACTGACGAAGGCTTTCTGATCTCGCCTTGCTATTCTTTGGAACTCTGCATTCAAGTGGGTATATCTTTCCTTTTCTCCTTTGCCTTTAGCTTCTCTTCTCAGTTATTTGTAAGGCCTCGTCAGACAGCCATTTTGCCGGTTTACATTTCTTTTTCTTGGAGATGGTCTTGATCACTGCCTCCTGTACAGTGTCATGAACCTCCATCCATAGTTCTTCAGGCACTCTGTCTATCAGATCGAATTCCTTGAATCTATTTGTCACTTCCACTCTATAACTGTAAGATATTTGATTTAGGTCATACCTGAATGGTCTAGCGGTTTTTCCCTACTTTCTTCAATTTAAATCTGAATTTGGCAATAAGGAGTTCATGATCTGAGCCACAGTCAGCTCCCAGTCTTGTTTTTGCTGGCTGTATATAGCTTGTCCATTTTTGGCTGCAAAGAATATAATCAATATGATTTTGGTGTTGACCATCTGGTGATGTTCATGTGTAGAGCCTTCTCTTGTGTTGTTGGAAGAGGCTGTTTGCTATGACCAGTGCGTTCTGTTGGCAAAAGTCTTATTCTTTCCCCTGCTTCATTTTGTACTCCAAGGCCAAATTTGCCTGGTACTCCAGGTAGCTCTTGACTTCCTACTTTTGCATTCCAGTCCCCTATAATGAAAAGGACATCTTTTGGGGGTGTTAGCTCTAGAAGGTCTTGTAGGTCTTCATAGAACCGTTCACTTTCAGCTTCTTCAGCGTTACTGGTCAGGGCATAGAGTTGGATTACTGTGACACTGATGGTTTGCCTTGGAGACGAACAGCGATCATTCTGTCGTTTTTGAGACTGCGTCCAAGTACTGCATTTGGGACTCTTATTGACTCTGATGGTTGCTCCATCTCTACCGCTGTGGGCAGGAATCCCTTGAGCAACTCTAACAAGCCCCATTCTCTCCAGCTGCCAACCAACACCCGGAGTCAGCATCTATCTTGTTTCCCTTACTTATTCCTGTCCTGCTCTCAATCTGATCTAGTGTGACTCTAACCCTAGACTCTGTGGATATATTATCCTTCATAATGACCATCATGGATGGTATTTCCAGCTTTCAACCCTCAGCTTTTCCTAATGACCTCAGACTAGGTTTGTTCTTCCCTATCTTTACCACTGCTGAACCACAGGCAGCCCCAGTTGCTTCAGAGTCCAAGTGTTAGTTGCTCAGGCATGTCCAACTCTTTGGGACCCCGTGGACTGTATGCAGCCCACCAGGCTCCTCTGTCCATGGAATTCTCCAGGCAAGAATACTGGAGTGGGTTGCCATTCCCTTCTCTAGGGGATCTTCCTGACCCAGGGATCGAAACTGGGTCTCCTGCATTGCAAGCGGATTCTTTACTGTCTGAGCCATCAGGTGAGGAAGACTTGGGCCTTTTTGGACACATCTTCTGCTCAGTCAAGTTATCCCATCTGAGGAATACAACCATCAGATCTGAGATAGCTTTTGCCTTTTCTCCCAGGAGTATGAATATGTCCCTGTGCAAATTGGACTCACAGTTGGTCCTGATATTCCAGAATTTCCAAGGCATGCATGGAAATTAGATCTAAGTTGGGACCTGCATGTCACATGTACAAAAGAATGTGAGTACCTGTGGATTGTGAAAACAACCTCCTTTCTTCATAATCATTTCCTCCAAACCACTAATTGCTTTATGCTTTCTTGATCTTGAAGAAAGAACATGACTCAGACAGTCACTGAAACAGATGAGTAGATGGTGCCACACATCTGAATCACCAGTGCTGCTTCTGAATCCTGATTGGCAAGGTTTCTGTTCTCCCTCTGGCTCTCTGGACGTCCGTGTCTCAGAAGCCCTGAAATGGGAGCAGACTCTGCATGGAGAGGTGGCTTTCTCAGCATCTACCCTCCCTGTGGATGCCATCTACTAAATGACATCGATGAGCTGCTTCCCTGCTCTCTGAAAGAGTCTCACTACTAACATGATTAAAAGGAAGAGATTTCAGCAGAAACAAGCATGACTGTGTTGCTCTTTAGGAGGCTGGGAATCAAGCCACCCAATTGCTGATCAATCATTTCTGTATATATATGGAGAGAGGAAGGAAAGTATGACTCAAAGAGGTTAATTCTTTCCTAAAGCATATGAGGGGCTTCCCATTGGCTCAGTGGTAAAGAGTCCACCGGCCAAGCAGGAGATGCAAGAGATGAAGGTTCGATCCCTGGATTAGGAAAATCCCCTGAAGGAGGAAGTGACAACCCACTCCAGTATTCTTGCCTGGAGAATCCCATGGACAGAGGAGCCTGGCAGGCTATAGTGCAGGGGGTCACAAAAGAATCGGACATGACTTAGCGACTAAACAACAGCAAAAAAAGATAGAAGAGGAAGCAGGGATTCCAGGCTGGTGGGGTTTTGGTTTTTGGTTTTCTGAGAAGGGTTGAAGAATGCTTAAGTTTATGCTCATGTATATAATTGAAGGAGATGTATGGGAATCAATTGAAAGGCACATGGATAAAAATTTTTTAAATCAGAATCCATTCTAGAAACATAAATGTCCTTTTCCCACGAGAAGGTGGATGTAATAAGCGTTTCGGTGTATTGCCTGTATATGATGAACAGACTTTCTAACATCTGTTAGGAGTCACTTTATTCTCGTGGGGGTCACTGAAGTAACTGTGCATGGCAGCGTGGTGTGGAGAGGCAGTGTGGACAGGGTGCTAGGCTGAGAGCAAGGAGAACGGGGTTCCGTAACATGTGAGAACAGAAGGCCAGCATTGTTCTCTGTGTGATGAAGACCCAGGGGCTGGTCAGGCCCTGAGCAGTGAGTTAATGAGTACAGTTAGGGCTGGAATCCCTTAAAGACTGGCTGCACTCCCAGTAGACATGAGCACTGGTCATGGATTTGGTGCCCAGGGAACTAAACCTGGTCTATTGTATGTAACCCCTTGTCTCTTATACGACATGTCTCCTTGGAGACATCCACCCTACCCCTGCACAAAGCAAGCTCTTGGCCCCTCATTCTGTGGCATGGTGGGAGCTATGAAATGCTTAGTGGACCACCCATGCCCACCCTTACCAACTGTATTCATGTCTACTGACACCCTTGGGCTCCCATCTGAGATGTGTCAGTTTCCCTCCCTAGAGTTGGAGTGAGAAGCTCAAGGCAGATTGTTAAGGGGTCTGGCGTGACTGCTGAATAGAAGACATTGTATTGTGGAAATTGCAGAGGAAATTTGGTATCAATGTGAAGAGGAATCAGTGTTTACGAATGATAGTCAGTGGTAATGGTAAAACAATACCTACAGCATCATGTGGCCTTACCAGGAAGCTCAGTGGTAAAGAACCTACCTGCCAAGCAGGAGACGCAGGTTTGATCTCTGGGTCAGGAAGATCCCCTGGAGAAGGAAATGGCGACTCACTCCAGTATTCTTGCCTGGGAAATCCCATGGACAGAGGAGCCTGGGGTCACAAAGAGTCAGACACAACTTGGCAAGTGAACCACCGCCACCACAGCATCATGTATGGAATTAAGTATTAATCCCAATGAAATTGGATCCCGCTTAAATTATAGTCTGCTTCCAGAGCACAGAGGACTGAACAGGGCCTGTTTGGTCCTGATACTGTGAGGAAGAGAGGTAGGATTTTGATTAAGTATAGATGTAAAATTAAAGCGCTGTGGGTTTTGAATTCCTTGAACAGCTCTTCAATTTCAGCTCAGCTTGAAGAGACACTCTATGAATAGTCCACAGCAGTTTGGCAAGAGCTGCTGCTCTCTGAATCATGTTTCTAAAGCAGTTCCTTGTGCAGAAAAGACTAAAAGCTGAGTTTCTGTGACAGTAGCTGGGCTTCCCAGTTTCAACCAAACCTACATGTCTAACTCATAACTCATCCCCCTCCTGGATACACGTAACCCAGAAGTGACCTGGAGCCAGGAAGGCTGGAAATGACCATTTCTTCAGTATCTGACTCTGAGGCCTTAACCAGCCACAGGCTGGACAGTGGCCTGAGTCTGGACCAGAACTGGCCTAGCCTTTGGGAGTGGGCCATGTGTGACGGGCTCCCCACAGACCAGTTACCCTGTTTCTAGGCAGCTGGGGACAGGAAAACAAGAGCAACACATTCCTTGGAGTTAGAAGAACTGGTTTGGAGAAGTGACATTGCTATATAACTAGCTGTAGGACTAACCAGGTGAACTAGCTAAAGTAACTAGCTAAGGGATAGAGCAGATCACTCCAACTCCAGGAACTGAGGCCGGCATTTGTAAAATGAAAGTCTTAAAGATAAACTAAGATCTACTAAGATTTATGACAAAAAACATGAACTTTGTGTCAATTAGGATGGTTTAAGAGGAAGAGTATAGATCTGGTTTGTCCAGAACTCCCAAGGCATTTCCCAAATGATTCAGTTAAGTCAACCTTGGAGTTATAAATAAAGATTCTCAACTAGGATAGCAGCGTTTTTGGATTTCCTTACTAATGGATAATATGGATACTTTATAGAAACCTCCAGTGTTGTTTTTCTCTTTACATTTACACTTAACATCTCTTTCTCTTTACCATACATTTTTGGTATGGAATGAAAAAATTCATGGAAATGAATTTGCTCTTTGGTTAGAAGAAAAATGCTTTGGGTAGCACCTGCCATTCCCTAACAAGATGGTTTTCTGAAATATCATTGTACTTGATTTGCTGTCAACACGTGGACTTAAATGTGCTCCGTCAATGTGTAGGCTCAACACAGGTACAGTTTTTTAACTTCTTTTTCACTCTCAACAGCATCTAGTTCAGTACTCTAAATATAGTTAGCATTCAACAAAAATTTAATTATTAACTGAATTGAGGCTGCCAGGAGAAAAGGGACATTGATTCTTGTTTGGACATGCTCTTCTGATTAAATGCCACTTTTGCCTTCCTAGCTAATCAGTCAGTAAACCAACCATGGTGCACATTTGACCTAAAAGAAGGTCGGTGGCTGAAAATGAGATCCAGCTTGATCACATTAGACAGATTCTCATGTATAGTCCCTGAGAGAGCATAATGGCCGAGTACCACCCACATTTCCCCACAGAACTTGTTCTCAGAGTCTCAGCCTTTCAGAAGCAGTGCCAGCACACTCGTTTTAATTTGCAGTTATAACTCCAAAGGTAACTGTTACATCAGTCAGGGTCCTCCAGAGAGACAAAACCAATAGGAGATATACACACACACACAGACACACACACACACACACACACACACACACACGCAAATTTATGTCTGTGGGGGTTGCTGGTAAGTTCAAAATATGCAGGGCATACCAGCCAACCCAGGAAAGAGTTGATGTTACAGATCAAGTCTAGAGGCAAATTCCTTTCTCTTCAGGGATCCTCAGTCTTTTCTCTTAAGGTCTTCAGCTGATTGGATGAGGCCCACCCACACTCTGGAGAGTATTCTACTTTGCTCAAAGTCTATTAATGTAAATATTAATCACATCTCAAAAAATACCTTCACAATAGCATATGGTGTTTGACCATACATCCGGGCACCAAAGCCCAGCCAAGTTAATATATAAAATTAGTCATCACACATATCAAAGCAGAAAAAAGGGATTTTGACCCAATAGAGTTATCTTCTAAAAGTTCTCTAAGTTGTTTCACCACTTAAAATATCTTGCAGATAGCAAATAATTCTTATATCGCTGGTTTTTCTAATTTCAGAGAGAAAAACGGTTTTTCAGGTCTTTCACTTGGCCCCTTCCGTTGAATCCTGTTTCTAATGGAGTTCATTCCCTGTATAACTATTAGAGTATATCTCTATACTCAGGATGAAGGGAAGCAAAAGTGGCTCAGCTGTGTCCAGCTCTTTGTGACCCCGTGGACTGCAGCCCACCAGGCTCCTCTGTCCATAGAATTCTCCAGGCACGAATATTGGAGTGAGTTGCCATTCCCTTCTCCAGGGATTGAACCCAGGTCTGCCACACTGCAGGCAAATTCTTTATCATCTGAGCCACCGGAAGCCATATGGCTTCAGTGTGGGAAGGGAAGAGTGTGCAGACTATTACCAGGCTTCACGCTTGCCTTTCTAAGTTGCACAAATACAACAGGAAGTAAACATTTAATAAAGTAACTTAGCTTATTGGTGGCGCTTGCATAACACAAGTCTCTGTGGTACACACGTCCTCTTGGTAAAATGGTTAGAAATTCGATGTCTCCTGGAGCTGAGTCTGTGGGTGCATGAGCTAAAAAGATTTATAAACTCATCATCCACCCCTACCTCCCCAGCACTGATTCAACTAAATAAATGTATTGTCCCAGTAAAACTTGCTGCCTGAGAAGATGAATACCACCTTGAAGGCAGTTTCTCTTAACTTCCTCTTGCAAATTTACATCTCACTTTCAAATATGTGTTAATTAAACTTCAGGGACTTTTTTCCTTTTTTTTTTTTATTGTGTTAAAATACACATGACGCAGAATTTACCACCTTCACCATTTTGAAGTGTATGATTCAGTGATAGTATTTTCATGCTGTGCAGCCACCACCACCACCCGTCCCTATAACTTTTCCTCTTGTAAAAATCTGAAACTCTGTACCCTTGAAACAATGTCTCACCCCCTCCCAGCCCCTGGCCACTGCCATTATGCTTTCTGTCTTTGTGCTTTCGACCACTCTTAAGTAGATCAGGTAAGTAGACTCCTACCGTATTTGTCTTTCCGTGACTAGAATTAGCTCCAGATTTCTAAATAGATTTCATAGCTGCAAGCATCGCTGATGGCGCTTTGTCTGGTGATGGAGTGGGTGACATGGCAGCTCGTGTCACCAAGGCTAAGGCAAACCTCCTTCTTGGTGATGCTGGGATTTGTCATGCCGCTCTGGCACTGGCTCCCTAGAGCCAGCAAATTGTTAAACACGCCCAAACATTCATCTGAGCCTTTATCCTCCAGGCACTGCTAAGAAACCCCTGCCAATAGGAAGTGAATTTGAGGAACTGGCGTTGCCAGCAAGCATACCTCCTGGAGTTAGTGAGCATTTGACCATGGCTCTGTCAGTGACCACTGAGGGTCCCCTTATTGATTTTAGTGGCAGGGAAGGGACAGATGGGCTTATCAACGGAGACCAGGGGCTTTTGGAGATATCCGGTTTCCAGACCCCAGAAGGCACCTTTTGTTCTCTCATCCTGAGTTCCAGACCCTGTCAAGGGAATAGAGACATCGGTTTCACCCCTTCTAGAGCTGTGAAGGTTCTTCCCTGTTCCAACTCAAAAGCCTCTCATCATCTCTCTTTTTATTTATGTTTTTCTTTGCTCCAAGGGAAAAGCCCAGTTCGCTGTCTCCGGCCAGGACACGTAGGTTAAGAAAGCCTGCATTTTATATGGTGCCACTCATGTCTGGGATTGCTTTCTGAAGTACTGAGGGAAGCAAACAGAACCTAAGTTTCTCAGTCATCCTCATCACATTCTTCAGATTCTGGTGTATCATTAGATCCTAGAATGGTTCAGAGTGAGAATTCCGGGGAAAATGGAATTAGTAAAGAACAGAGCCCAAGGCATACACCACTTAATAGAGCCGCAAAGCAACCTCAGATTCTGCCAGCAGGAGAACATCGTTAGTATAAGACTTATACCCTAGCTTTTTAAGTAAGTCTTCCCACATTGTTTATATATTCTGAAATTCAGTGTTTGATTCCATTTAGATGACTTCTGCCCACTAACCGTCAGTTTGAAATGTGACTCCAGGGCAAATCCTTGGTGCTTCTTTCCCTGTGGTTTGTTCTTCCAGTTCTTCAGAGAAATGACAGTAGCTTGAATCTTTTAAAAATATTACTGAAATTAAGAAATTTCAGTCTCTCCTTTTCTGTACTTGGCGAATAAGAAATGCACGACTATAGTACTGTCTCTCCACAAAGGTGTATCTCATGGGAATCATAATAAGAAAGATGCTTCGGGAGCCTGGAGTCAGAGCAGGGGGCCTTGGTGGGATAAGGCACATGTCTGCCAGCATCAGTCCATGCCAGCCGAGTGCATCTGTCCACAGCAGGAACGAATTTGGGCACCAGGCAGGGCTCTGAACTGGTATGCCCCCTCTTCCTCTGAAGGGACAGGCTGGGTGCCAGCCACATGGAGTTTTAAGATACATTTAAAATAATTTTGTTTTGCAGATATGTTGAGAGTTGTGAACTGTCTCTCGAATAGAGATAATTTCACAGAGACACAGCAAGTAGGATTAATAGTTGCTGTACAAGTACTTCTCACTGGGGCCAGATCAGTTCATTTCCCAAGTGCCACTTGATACTGATGGGAGAGGCAGCATTTCCATAGGCTGGGAGGAGATGCTGAAGGGGTATCATGTACAGGTGGGTCTAAACCATAGGAAGAAGACAGAGCTGAAGTGGGAAAAATTCACATGGGAAACAGAATTAGAAGAGGTAAGAGAGAGACAGGAAAGGGGAAAAAAAATGTTTTTTAAGAGGACCCGTTTTGTTGAGGTATAAATTGCTTCCAGAAACTGCTTCAATGATCAGAGGTTTCCCTCGGCAGTTGGATACATGAGTATCTGAGCTGAGGAATGGGCCGTTCCTAATCCTTGATTGATCTAACAATAATGCCCTTGGCAAGTTGCTACCTTTCTGTGTCTTTCTCATCCAAAATCGCTAGACAACTAATATTTGCAAAGTAGAATGAAAATAAAGACAGAGCATGACTAGCCGTGATGGGAATCAGCCGGAACTCCCAATTGTTTTGTTCTCAGCTCTAACCTTCTTTCTCCTTTTCCTCTGCCCTTAGGTACTAACATTCATCTATTTTCTTTCCTTAGTGAGACTCAGATGAGAGACACCTCCCAAACAACAAATTAATAACACACTAAACAAACCTCCATCGCTTAGAATGTAGTATGCCAGAAAGATCAACTGTAAATTTCTTTGGGTCTAAGCATTTTTGTCAAGGGATTAGGAGAGAAAATAACATTGTTCAGCACTATGTGTTAGATGATATACACATGGTACTTACTGTGTTTTGTCCAAACTTGCTACAGAGGTATTACTCTTCTCATTTTACAGATAAAGAAACATTGCAACAGATAAAGAAACATTGCAGAGAGCTTAATTGTCTATGTTCTTACTGCTAGTGGGGGCTTCTCAGGTGACTCACTGGTAAAGAATCCACCTGCCAAGCAGGAGATGGGGGTTCAATTCCTGAGTCAGGAAGATCCCCTGGAGGAGGGTGTGGCAACCCACTCCAGTATTCTTGCCTGGAGAATTCCATGGACAGAGGAGCCTGTGTCCATGGGGTCACGAAGAGTCAGACACAGACATGACTGAGTGACTAGACAGCAAAACACAGCAGTTGCTGCTAATGAACATTGGAATGATGATCCAAATCCATGTTTCTCTTATGTGAACCTTCCTCTGTTAATTCCTAACACCAATTCCCAGTGTGGGGGAATAGTCTGAAAAAAATCAATTCAGAGACCTCCTTAGAAAGACATAGTAACTTCTGGTAAACTTGCTTTTTTTTCCTCTCTCTCTCTTCTTTTCTTCCTTTGCTATATTTATTCTGTATATGATCTGACTGCGACCAGACAAGGAAAGAAAAATACACTTCATTTTTTTCAAATAAAAGAAAGACTTGAAATGTATTTACAGGTTATTTCCAGGGTAATTTTCCTTTTATTTTAAATAGTAAAATTTCTGAGACCCAGAATCAACATCCAGTCCATATGTCATAAATTTTCGAATAGTGAAGGAGCCACACTAGTAGCCTTGTAGGCAGTGAACGATGCACGTGAGGATAAAGAAGGGAAGCATTCATATCAAGATTCCAAAGCTTGGAATCTTGGCCGTGGGCTGTGGCTTGGGGTGATGGGAATTGGCGGGAAAGGCAGATGTTTACTACTGTGAGCATCAGGCACCTTGCGCTGCTCGCGTGTCTCCCGATATGCTTGTAGCCCTGAGCTTTATGGAAAAAGCAAGAGGAATTAATACAGTCCATCTCGTTGCCATCACAGAACAAGTCGAAATTGCTCTGAAGATACACATGTGATTAACAGGGTGGACTCATAAGTTATGTGAACTAGGGCCCAAATTTCCTTAACCTTCCTGTGCTTAAGTGTCCTCCTGTGTAAAATTAGGTTAATAATGGTAACAAGACAACAATAAAAACAGCAATAGAACAGAAAAGAGAATCCAGAAACATGCCACCCATGTCTGCTTGCCTAGTTTATGACAAAGATGACTCTGCAGGGCAGTGGGGAAAGGATGGTCACTGCAATACAGGGGACTTAGTTAACTGGATAGAAGTATTGGGACAAATTTTTCCCATAAGGTAAGGATAGATATGTACCTTACACCATTATCTACCGTACGGTAGATATCTACCTTACACTCAAAGTCAGTTCAAAATGGATTAGAGTGTTAAGTATGAAATGTTAAGCAATAACACTGTTAGAATACTTTGAGAAGAGAGAATCCAGAAACATGTCACCCATGTCTGCTTGTTCATAGAACATCTTCCTATATAGAACATCTTCCATCGTGGTTATAGAACATTATAGAACATCTTGCTTACCTCAAAATAAGCAAAAATTTATTAAGCAGAACAGGAAGGCTGTTACAAACAAGGGAAAAACGACTCGCTATAGTCCTAATGAGTAGGACTGTCAGATTGAGAACACAAAAGCCACTATTAAGAGAGTGAACAGGAAGTCCACAGAACAGAAGAAATATTTTACAATATATATGGCTTGAATTGAAAGTCGCTCAGTTGTGTCCTGCTCTTTGCGACCCCATGAAGTAAAAGTCCATGGAATTCTTCAGGCCAGAATACTGGAGTGGGTAGCCTTTACCTTCTTCAGGGGATCTTCCCAACCCAAGAATCAAACCCAGGTCTCTCGCATTGCAGGAGGATTCTTTACCAGCTGAGCCACAAGGGAAGCCCAAGAATACTAGAGTGGGTAGCCTATCCCTTCTCCAGTGGATCTTCCCAACCCAGGAATCGAACCGGGGTCTCCTGCATTGCAGGCAGATTCTTTACCAACTGAGCTGTGAGGGCTTACTCAAATATAAAATGTAGAGTGTCCAAGAGTCAATTTTAAAAGGCAGGTTGTTATGAATATTAAATAATACAGTTTTAGAACAGGATTTGACATATACTATGCATTCCCTTCATATAAGCTATTATTATTATTACTAATCAAAACAGGTCCAGGATTCTCCCATTTTGAATTTCTGTTCTATAGCCAGCCTGCATGTCAGGTTTTGGTTTGGAAAGCACTCTAGAAAGGTTAAATCCGTGGAATAAGATTCAAAATACATGACGCAACAACATGGAGAGTAGCATTCATTCTCCCAATATTTCAGCATTTATTCGTGTTTTCTGCTGCTGTGTGCTGATAGGAAAGTCAGGAGTGATGTTACAATCTAAATGCAGCTCAAGGAGCAAAGCATGAGGGCCTCATGGCTACTCCACCGTTCCTTCCAGCCATCACAGCGTCTCAGACGCCTCACGCTGGAATACCTCCCCTCCATCCTGGAGTCCTCATGCTTGAGCCAGTCGGTCTGAAGTTGCAGAGGGACCAGGGTCTCCTCGTCCACTCTGTATCTCACCCTCTGGAAGGAGCGCCTCGGTGTCCCTACACCCACCAAAGGGCTCAAGGGCAAATTCTCTCCAGTCTTACGGTCCCCCTGTGTTGTACCGCAGTTACCAGCGCCCTCCACCGCAAGCCCTGCCTCACCCTAACTGACTTCCGTGTCCGTGTGTAAAACCCTCCAGAATCCTGGCCTCCTGAGTTCATGACCACTCTTTGCTCTTCAGCTACCCACCCTCATGGCATTGTGTTTAATTGTGTCATAACACGATATCTCTGAAGTGATACAGTCAGGCAGTCCAACCCTTATAAAGATGTTTACTGGAGTATAGTTGCTTTACAGTGTTGCGTTAGTTTCAGGTGTACAGCAGAGTGAATCAATTGCACATGTACACAAATCCATTCTTTCTAAAATTCTTTTCCCACGTAGGCCGTTACAGAGTATTGAGTAGAGAGTTCCCTGTGCTATACGGCAGGTTCTTAGTAGTTACCTGTTTTATGTATAGCAGTGTGTACTCGTCAATCCCAGTCTCCCAGTTTATCCCTCCCCTCCCCCAGGCATTTCACTCTTTAATCACAAAATTGTGTTCTTCCACTTGTTCTTTGACATCAACAAAGCCGCTGGTCACCAAATCCCTTTACTTCCCAATTATCGCCACTGTTTTCAGCTGAGTTATGTTCCTCCAAAATTCATATGTTGAAGTCCTAATCTCCAGTATCTTAGAATGTAACTGTGTTTGGAGACAGGGCCTTTAAACAGATACGTTAAGGTAAAGTAAGGTCATCTGGGTGGACTCTAGCCCCACGTGACTGGTGACCTTATAAGCAGAGGGGCCTGGGATGCAGATTTGTGTGTGCCTAGAGGGAAGACCAGGAGAAGGTGATGGCACCCCACTCTGATACTCTTGCCTGGAAAATCCCATGGACGGAGGAGCCTGGTGGGCTGCATCCATAGGGTCGCTAAGAGTGGACACAACTGAGTGACTTCACTTTCACTTTTCACTTTCACGCATTGAAGAAGGAAATGGCAACCCACTCCAGTGTTCTTGCCTGGAGAATCCCAGGGACTGGGGAGCCTGGTGGGCTGCCGTCTATGGGGTCACACAGAGTTGGACACGACTGAAGCCACATAGCAGCAGCAGCAGAGGGAAGACCAGATGAGGATGCGGGGAGAAGGCGGCCGGCTGCAAGCCAAAGAGACAAACCTCAGAAGAAAACAAATCTGCTGACACTTTGATCATGGACTTCTAGCTTTCAGAACTGTGAGAAAATACTCTTTCTGCTGTTTACACCACCCAGACTGTGGTATTGTTATGGAAGCACTAGCAAACAAATCTGGCTACCTTACATATCTGCCTCTATCTGACTTGTATTCCCTGAGCCATCCACCACTCTCTGTCCGTGCTTCCGCTCCTCTCCTTCCAGTCATTGGTCTAGCCAAGTTGAAACCCTGAATGAGCTTAACAGTCTGTCTCCTCCCTGCCTGCACCTCGCCACCTTAATGTGGTTGGAGAAGGAACGTAACACCATGCTAACTGGGTGAAACTTTATAGTCATGATCTCAAATCTCAACCTGGCCTACTATTAACCCTGCTGCTGCTGCTGCTGCTGCTGCTAAGTCGCTTCAGTCGTGTCCAACTCTGTGCGACCCCATAGACGGCAGCCCACCAGGCTCCCCAGTCCCTGGGATTCTCCAGGCAAGAACATTGGAGTGGGTTGCCATTTCCTTCTCCAATGCATGAAAGTGAAAAGTGAAAGTGAAGTCGCTCAGTCGTGTCCGACTCTTAGCATGGACTGCAGCCTACCAGGCTCCTCTGTTCATGGAATTTTCCAGGCAAGAGTACTGGAGTGGGGTACTATTAACCCTAGTTGTGCCCTTTTTCATAGACATGCAAGCTTTCCACCTCTCCTCTCTTGACAAATTACTTTTGCATCCTTTTGCTCAGAGAAAAGGAGCCATCAGACAACCAGTTCACTCTGCTTCCTAGCACCAGCTCAATGCCATGCTCTGGCTGCGCTAATCTTTTCCTCCCTCCCTCCTGTCATAATTGAACTTTCATCTTGGCTGGTCCTTTCACTTGTGCTAGGTCGGATGCTCTCCCTCAGCCCCAGGAACTTCATTTCTTCAGTGATCTCGTCTCACATTTTATTTATTTATTTTTATTTTTATTTTTGCATTTTAAGTATCCTTTATTTGGTTGCTCTGGGGGTGTTTGTGTAAATTCAGTGCTGGAGAGCAGGTTCAGAGATTAAAAATACACTCGGGAATATCCGAGCAGTCCGATGTGGTTCAGACTCTGTGCTTCCAATGCAGGGGACATGTGTTCAATCCCTGGTCTGGGAACTCAGATTCCACCTGCTGTGCAATGTGGCCAAGAAAATATTTTTTGTTTGTTTGTTTTCTGTTTTATTTTTATTTATTTATTTTTTTAATTTACAATGCTGTATTGGTTTTGCCATACATTGACATGAATCAACCACGGGTGTACATGCGTTCCCAAACATGAACCCCCCACCCACCTCCCTCTCCATAACGTCTCTCTGGGTTATCACCGTGCACCAGCCCCAAGCATGCTGTATCCTGCGTTGGACATAGACTGGCGATTTGATTCTTATATGATAGTATACATGTTACAATGTCATTCTCCCAAATCATCCCACCCTCTCCCTCTCCCTCTGAGTCCAAAAGTCCGTTATACACATCTGTGTCTTTTTTCCTGTCTTGCATACAGGGTCGTCATTGCCATCTTTCTAAATTCCATATATATGTGTTAGTATACTGTATTGGTGTTTTTCTTTCTGGCTTACTTCACTCTGTATAATCGGCTCCAGTTTCATCCATCTCATTAGAACTGATTCAAATGTATTCTTTTTAACAGCTGAGTAATACTCCATTGTGTATATGTACCACAGCTTTCTTATCCATTCATAATTGAAAGAGACACATGTACCCCAATGTTCATTGCAGCACTGTTTATAATAGCCAGGACATGGAAACAACCTCGTCTCACATTTTAAAACCTCTCCCTCCTTGTAACTCCTTTCCAACATCATTTAAATATAGTTAAGTCCGTTCCATTAAAAACAAAGTGTTAGTCGCTCAATCGTGTCTGGACCCCATGGACTGTAGCCCCACTAGGCTCCTCTATCCATGGATTTCCCAGACAAGAATACTAGAGTAGGTTGCCATGTGCTTCTCCAGGGGATCTTCCTGACCCAGGGATCAAACTGAGGTCTTCTGCATTGCAGGCAGGTTCTTTACCATCTGAGTAAATGTTAATAACCAAGTAAATATAAAAACCAGCCCTCATCTCATGAAGGGGGATTCGTTGCAAAAATTCTTCATCCTTATCAGCCTGCTTTACAGCAAGACTTAGTCCCTCCTCCCACTGAGTGGTACCTGTGTCTCCCTATACCTTGAATCTTTTCTGACTTTGTCACTCACTTTGGGCAGTAGGATGTGGCAGAATGGTGTGCCAACTCATAACTCGACGTCAAGAAATCTCGCACACTTTTGCTGTCTCTTAGAACCCTGCTACACTAAGTGAGCTAGCATGCTGGATGATGAGAGAACCATGGCCCAGTCACCTCCATCACCCCGGTCTAGAAAAAAACATTTTAAAACTGTAAGCCCATCCTAGATAAGCCAGCTCCCAGATCAGCAGAAGCATGCAACTCACCCTTAGACACAGGAGTGATAAATAAGTGCATCTTTTTATTATTGAAGTATAGTGGATTTACAGTGTTATGTTAGTTTCTGGTGTACAGCAAAGTGATTCAGTTTATATATATATGTGGTTGTTATTCAGTCGCTAAGTCATGTCCCATTCTTTGTGACCCCATGAACTGCAGCACGGCAGGCTGCAGGCTGCCCAGCTTCCCTGTCCATCACTATCTCCCTGAATTTCCTCAAACTCATATCCATCGAGTCTTCGGTCAGTGATGCCATCCAACCATTTCATCCTCTGTTGCCCCCTTCTCCTGCCCTCAGTTTTTCCCAGCATCAGAGTCTTTTCCAAGGAGTCAGCTCTTCGTATCAGGTGGCCCAAGTATTGGAGCTTCAGCTCCAGCATCAGTGCTTCCAGTGAATATTCAGGTTGATTTCCTTTAGGATTGACTGGTTTGATCTCCTTGCTGTCCAAGGGACTTGCAAGAGTCTTCTCCAGCACCACGGTTCGAAAGTGTCGCTTCTTTGGCACTCAGCCTTCTTTATGGTACATCTTTCACATCCAGACATGACTACTGGAAAAACCATAGCTTTGACCAGATGGACTTTTGTTGGCAAAGTGATGTCTCTGCTCTTTAAAACACTGTCTAGGTTTGACATAGCTATTCTTCCAAGGAGCAAGTGTCTTTTCATTTCATGGCTGCAGTCACTGTCCACGATTTTGGAGCCCAAAATATTATATGTGTGTGTGTGTATACATATATATATACACACATATTATTTTTTATAGTCTCTCCCATTATGGTTTATTACAGAATATTGAATATAATTCCCTGTGCTATATAGTAGGATTTTGTTGTTTATTTATCTTATATATAGTACTTAGTATCTGCTAATCCCAAACTCCTAATTTGTCATCCCCCCCCTTTTCCCCTTTGGTAACCGTAAGTTTGTTTTCTATGCCTGTGAGTCTGGTTCTGTTTTGAAAATAAGTTTGTGTCATATTTTAGATTCCACATATGAGTGATATTGTGTGGTATCTGTCTTTCTCTTTTCGACTTACTTTACTTCATATGGTAATTTCTAGGACCATCTGTTCTGCTGCAGATGCCATTATTTCATTTTTTTTAGTGACTGAGTAATATTTCGTTGCATATGTATACCACATATTCTTTATTCTTCTGTCGATGGACATTTAGGTTGCTTCCATGTCTTGGCTGTTTTAAATAGTGCAGCTGTGAGTGTTGGGGTGCATGCACTTTTCAATTAGATTTTTTGTCTTTTGGATATATGCCCAGGAATGGAATTGTTAGATCATCTGGCAACTCTATTTTTAGCTTTTTACTGCTGCTGCTGCTAAGTTGCTTCAGTCGTGTCAGACTCTGTGTGACCCCATAGACGGCTGCCCACCAGGCTCCCCCGTCCCTGGGATTCTCCAGGCAAGAACACTGGAGTGGGCTGCCGTGTCCTTCTCCAGTACATGAAAGTGAAAAGTGAAAGTGAAGTCGCTTTGTCGTGTCTGACTCCTCATGACCCCATGGACTGCAGCCCACCAGGCTCCTCCATCCATGGGATTCTCCAGATAAGAGTACTGGAGTGGGGTGCCATCGCCTTCTCTGTTAGCTTTTCAAGGACACTCCAAACTGTTTTCCATAATGGCTGCACTAATTTACTTTCCTATTAATGGTGTAGGAGAGTTCCCTTTTCTCCACACCCTCTCAGCATTTGTTATTTATAGACTTTTTAATGATGGCCATTGTGACTGGTATGAGGTGATACCTCATTGATTTTCTTTAACAGACTGGTTCCAAATAGGAAAAGGAGTGCATCAAGGCTGTATATTGTCACCCTGCTTATTTAACTTATATGCAGAGTACATCATGAGAAACACTGGACTGGAAGAAACAGAAGCTGGAATCAAGATTGCAGGGAGAAAGATCAATAACCTCAGATATGCAGATGACACCACCCTTATGGCAGAAAGTGGAGAGGAACTAAAAAGCCTCTTGATGAAAGTGAAAGAGGAGAGTGAAAAAGTTGGCTTAAAGCTCAACATTCAGAAAACGAAGATCATGGCATCTGGTCCCATCACTTCATGGGAAATAGATGGGGAAACAGTAGATACAGTGTCAGACTTTTTTTGCGGGGGCTCCAAAATCACTGCAGATGGTGACTGCAGCCATGAAATTAAAAGACGCTTACTCCTTGGAAGAAAAGTTATGACCAGCCTAGATAGCATATTCAAAAGCAGAGACATTACTTTGCCGACCAAGGTCCGTCTAGTCAAGGCTATGATTTTTCCAGTGGTCATGTATGGATGTGAGAGTTGGACTGTGAAGAAGGCTGAGCGCCGAAGAATTGATGCTTTTGAACTGTGATGTTGGAGAAGACTCTTGAGAGTCCCTTGGACTGCAAGGAGATCCAACCAGTCCATTCTGAAGGAGATCAGCCCTGGGATTTCTTTGGAAGGAATGATGCTAAAGCTGAAACTCCAGTACTTTGGCCAGCTCATGGGAAGAGTTGACTCATTGGAAAAGACTCTGATGCTGGGAGGGATTGGGGGCAGGAGGAGAAGGGGACGACAGAGGATGAGATGGCTGGATGGCATCACTGACTTGATGGACGTGAGTCTGTGTGAACTCCGGGAGATGGTGATAGACAGGGAGCCCTGGCGTGCTGCGATTCATGGGGTCGCAAAGAGTCAGATATGACTGAGCGACTGAACTGAACTGAATAATTAATGTTGAGCACCTTTTCATGTACCTATTGGCCATCTGTATGTCTTCTTTGAAGAAATGTCTATTTAGGTTTCTGCTCATTTTTTTATTGTGTTGTTTCTTTTTGTTGTTGTTATTGAGTTGTATGAGCTGTTTGTATCAATATATTTTGAAAATTAAACCCTCGTTGGTCACATCATTTGGAAATATTTTCTCCCAGTCAGTTGTCTTTTCATTTTATTTATGGTTTCCTATGCTGTGCCAAAGCTTGTAAGTTTAGCTAAGTTCCATTTGTTTATTTTTGTTTTTATTTGTATTACCTTGGGAGACTGACCTAAGAAAACATTGGTACAGTTTGTGTGAGAGAATACTTTGCTTAAGTTCTCTTCTACGAGTTTTATGGTGTCATGTCTTCCATTTAAGTCTTTAAGCCATTTTGAGTGTACTTTTGTATGTGGTGTGAGAGTGTGTTCTAATTTTGTTGATTTACATGCAGATATCCAGCTTTCCCAACACCACTTGCTAAAAGAGACTTTTTCTCCATTGCGTGTTCTTACCTCCTTTGTCAAAAACTAATTGACCGTAGGTGTGTGGGTTTATTTCTGGGATGTTTCTTATTTTAAGACACTGAGTTTTAGGGTTGTTTGTTAAACAGCAGTGACCAACTGATACACCCCATATTCCTTTCAGCTATTGTCTAGCTTTTTCTTCTCAATTCCCACTGTATTGCTTGAAAGACCACACTACATTTCTTGTCTTCGCATCCTTACTTCCCATTCTCTCCTTCAGGCATCTCAGTCTTGCTCCAGTGCTAATGTTCACTCTTCTAGGAGTGTTTTTGCCAAGATCTCCAAAACTATCCTGTTAAATTCATTGGATTTACTTTGGTGTAAATCTTGCCAAATTTCTCAGTGGTGTTTATCACCATTGACTCTCCTGCTTTAGCTTTTAAAAAATATTATGTATTCCCTGATGGCTCAGATGGTAAAGCATCTGCCTACAACGCGGGAGACCCGGGTTCAATCCCTGGGTTGGGAAGATCTCCTGGAGAAGGAAATGGCAACCCACTCCAGTATTCTTGCCTGGAAAATCCCATGAATGGAGGAGCCTGTTAGGCTACAGTCCATGGGGTCTCAAAGAATCGGACACGACTGAGCGACTTCACTTCACTTCAGTTAGTTTTTTGGCTGTGGTGGTTACTGCACATGGGCTTTCTCTCGTTGCAGCGAGTGGGGACTGCTCTCTAGTTGGGGTGTCTGGGCTTCTCATTGCAGTAGCTTCTCTCGTTGCTAAGCACAGGCTTGAGGCACGCAAGCTTTAACAGTTGCAGTGCGTGGACTGATTCAGCAGATGCGGCTGTCAGGCTCTGGAGCATAGGCTCAGTGGTTGGGGCCCACAGGCTTAGTCGCCTTGGAGCATGTGGGATCCTTCCAGACCAGGGATCAAGCTGGCAGCCCTTGTATGGCAAGGTAGCTTCCTCATCTTTGGGCACCTAGGGAATCCCCCTCCTTTTGGGTTTTTGGGCTTAGATGCCAGAGTTCTCTCCCTGTGGAGATCCTTGGCAGCCTTCTTTTAATTTCCAACCCTCTTATGTTGCTATTACTTGGGAAACACGTCCTAGAGCTCTACTCTTCCCAGCTGAAAATCCTTCCTGGGGAATTTCACGCACTTGTTTTCTTTCAGAAAACTACTATTTCTCTTATCATTTGATTTCTGTTAAAAAAGGAAAAAGGTACATTATTTAATTACCACGTGAGAATTACTGTGCTATTTTGTTGACCAAATTTAGCCATTCTATAGGTGGTTAAGAAGCAGCACATATTATATAAGAAAACATTAGAAAAATAAAATTTTCTTGGTTTGTTGAAGTTAGGTACATTTTTAACCTTGTAGATTGTTTCTATTATATGTATATTCACAGATGTTTTCTTTTAGCACATTGAAAGTGTGACAAAGTTTCCTGATCTACATTGTTTTTATTGAGAAGTTGGTCGTTAATCATATTGTTTTTCCCTTGTGGGTAATGTCACATTTTTCTTTGTTGCTTTCAAGATTTTCCTTTCATTTTTGGCTTTTAGTTATTTGACTGTATTGTGGCTGGGTGGGTTTTTTTTTTTTTTTTTCCAGTACTCATCCTGCTTGGAATTCATTAGCTTCTTGCATCTGTGAGTTAATTTTTTTCACTTGAGATTACCACTATATCTTCAAATACAGAATATTTTCATCACCCTTAAAACTATTTCATTCCTTTTGCAGTCATTATCCCCTTCCCATTAAACACCCCATAGCATGTAGTTCAGAGCTTTAAATTTTGTCCCTTTCATCCTCAGAAGCTACCAAAGCTAAAGACACTCTGAAATCCTAAGTGCTGCATGACAAAACCAGCTCCAGTATTGCACTAACATCTCTAATTTCCCATTTCCCCTTTGATTTTAGCTCTGCGATCCCGTGAACTATAGTCCTCCGGGTTTCTCCGCCCATGAAATTCTCCAGGCAAGAATTCTGGAGTGGGTTGCCATTTCCTTCTCCAGATTTTAGCTTTGTTATTCCTCAATATCTCATTGGCAGTTTGGTGCTTTTAAGAAATTTATTTTTTTAAATAAGATTATATATTTACTAAAGAACTCTTCCAAAAAGGTATACGTTCTTTCTAAAATGATGAGAATCAAAAAATCCTCCCTCTTAAAAGCTGTACAATGTTGTAATTAGAAAAAAAGCAAGATTTTCCATTGTGGAAGAGGAAACTAATGAAAGCTTACAGAAAGTAACCAGAAACCTACTCAAGGCTTTTAACATGTTCGTAACTATTTTATATTTGATGTTTCAGGAAATCAAATGACACTATCCAATATGCTATAGTAAGGCTTTTCTCAAAACAAAATAATAGAAAGGTAATTCCTTTCAGAAGCACATTTAAGCTTTATATAAAGCAAATGACTTGAGAAAGGACAGGATTTGTACTGGGAAAAGAGGTTTAAGAGAGATACTCATTAATTTGAAACTAACAGTTCTAGGAAAGTATAGATGGCAAATATATCATGGGAAAGCTTTCCACCTCTTTGTGCCAAAATTCCACTAAAAATTACTTGCCAGAGCCTTTTGATAATGGAAATATGAATATTATCTATAGTGTTAAGTTTAAAAGCATGATTATTTTAAGATATTTTAAACTGTTCGTCTTTATCAAACAAACCAGATAAATCAGTTGCAAATATTTTTAGCAGAGCTGAATTAGGAAACTTGTTT
This sequence comes from Capricornis sumatraensis, assembly GCF_032405125.1. Lineage (NCBI taxonomy): Eukaryota > Metazoa > Chordata > Mammalia > Artiodactyla > Bovidae > Capricornis > Capricornis sumatraensis. The sequence goes on from NC_091073.1 coordinate 20,110,685, forward strand.
CCTGGTTTTGGCTTCTATTCCAGGTTGCTTCTGCCACAGTGATGGATGTTTATTTCAGTGAATTGTAATGTCTACACTAACAAAAAAGAATGTACGTGGGCTTTTGATTAGCTTTTGGCCACGCTGGCCTGTGAAAGGAAGTGACCAGTTTCGTTCTTGTCCCTGGGGCATGAGCCTTGGCTCTCGTCTTCATTGCAGCGACACAAGTCCCGCTATCAGTAAGCTAATTATTTCTTTCCTAGGTGGGTAGAGCTGAAAATAGCAGACGTCTAAATTCCCAAAACACTGCTCTTTTTTCTACTAATGTCTGCTCTATGAGAAAGAGTTGTTTTTCTGTGGTTTCGGGGAGGCTATATTTCTGAAAATATTCTAATTTAATGTTCTTATGGTTTTAGTCTTTAAATGGCTCCAAGAAAGGTGGCACTGTAACTTCCGATGTAAGCAGTCCCTCTCTCTTCCTGCCACTTCCTCTTTACACTGGCATTTCTGTGACTTCTCCAGCCCACACTAACGTAGGAGACAAGTCCATGAACCAGGTTACAGTTAGTTGTCATGTTTCTTGAACTGTAGTTTCTTGAACTCTATGAACTGCAGTTTGTAGCCTGCCAGGTTCCTCTGTCCATGGAATTCCCCAGGCAAGAATACTGTAGTGGCTTGCCATTCCCTTCTCCAGGGGATCTTCCTGACCCAGGAATCGAACCCAGGTCTCCTGCATTGCAGGCAGATTCTTTACTGTCTGAGCCACCACTGACGTGGAATAAACTGTATCTATTTGAAGTCTGCAATTTGTTAAGTTTTGAAATATGTATATACCCATTTATTTTCTGCATTCTATTTCATTAGTTTCTACTCTGCTCATTATTATTTTGTCTACTTGCTTTAGGTTTAATTTGTTCTTCCTTTCTAATTTCTTTTTAATTGGAGGAAAATTGCTTTACTATGTTGTGTGGGTTTCTGCGGTACAACAACGTGAATCAGCCATAAGTATACATATATCCCCTTCCTCTTGAGCCTCCCTCCCAGCCCAGGCCCCATCCCACCCCTCTGCTTAAGTCATTGATTTGGGACTTCTCTGGTAGTCATTGCTGCCGTTCGGTTGCCCAGTCACGTCCGACTCTTTGTGACCCCATGGACTGCAGCACACCAGGCCACCATCTCCCGAGGTTTGTGCAAGTTCATGTCCATTGCATCGGTGATGGTGAGAGTCATTTCCTAGGCAGGTTGATAAGAAGTCTAGGGGTCCCCAAGGAGAGAGGGGTCTGGAATTCTCAAGGAGGAAGAAAGGACAAACTTTCTCTACATTCCTTAGGATTATATAACAACAATGTATTCTGCCTGAGGACAGTCTCTGGATTAAACTTTCTGGCTAATTCTGTTATCTTAAAATGTAAATTATGGGAGTAGGTCTGGTGAGGTCTTTACAACCTCCAGACATTCTTTGGATTCATTGGAGAGTATATAACTTCATTGCTAATACTAATAAGCTGGTACTCTTTCTGCTCCCTTCTGATGCCTATGTCAGAAGCTTTCTCTATCTCCTTTATACTTTAATAAAATTTTATTACACAAAAGCTCTGAGCGATCAAGCCTCGTCTCTGGCCCCTGACTGAATTCTTCTCCTCGGGGGGCCAAGAATCCCAGCGTCGTGATTCAACAACAACTTTCAGTGGCATCCAGCCACTTCATCCTCTGACACCCTCTTCTCATTCAGTGTTAAAAAATTTTCCCCTCATACTGCTTTAGTAGCATCCCACAAATTTTGATCCATTGTATACTTAATTTTCATTCAGGTCAGAATACTTTCTAATTTTCCTCTTTAGTTTCTTTATTGACCTGAGGATCTAGAAGTATTTTATAGAGTTTGAAAATAATTGAGGTTTTTCCAAATATAGTTTTGCTATTGGCTTATGATTGAATTTCATTGTAAGGAGAACATAGTTTATATGAATTGAATTCTTTTACATTTATCAGCACTGATTTCATGGTCTAGGATCTGTACTTTACCCAACACTGGGTGAATCTGGAGGTTTGCCAGTTGGCTGGTGTGGCGGGTATTGCTCCTGGCCCAGTGTTAGCACCTGGGACTGTTACCTCTAATCCTCTCAGTTGGTTCAGTTCCTAGCTTTGGGCAATTTCCGCACGTACATTCACTCATCAGTACTCTGCTGAATACTCACTGGGAGCCCTCCACAGACCTCCCAAGTTCACAGCCTATGAACTTCTTTCCAGCTCTCTGCCCTCATCCTCAGAATTCTAGCCACCTTGGTCTTTCTAGGCTCTCAGCTCTTAGTCCTCATCCATCCCAGGGGATCTGCCAGGTTCTGGCGTGGTTCCCTGTCTCTGTACTGTGACCTGGAAATGCTGCCAAAACGGTAGACTGGGGCAGTTGCAGGACTCACCTCATTTTCTTCCCATCTATCAGGGATCACTGTCCTTGCCTGATGGGTTTACTTGTTTCACAAACTGTCATTGCCTAAATGTGGTCTGTTTTTCATTGTTTCCAGAATGAGAATAAATCTGGTCCATATTAGTCCGTCTTAGTTGGAAGGAAAACTGTCCGTCTCTCTCTTTGCTCTTCTAAGAAGCTGCAACAGTAGGTATGTCAGAGCTTCTTCCCACGTGGAAAGAGCCCCGTCCGTCTTCCACAGCCTCTCTCTTCTCTCCCTTGTCAGCCAGGCCAGCGGCTACAGCCTCCCATAGACAGCTAAGGCAAGTCTGAGAGTAGGAATTTTTGTTTGTCAGCTTTTATAGTGGTAACACGCAATCCCAAATCTGAGCTGCTGGTATCCACATTTATTTCTTGCCTGCATGACTTGAAGGCTGTCGTTGGCTCCTGCTCTGCTGGACTCAGCAAGCTTAGCTTTTTTTCAGCTAGGCTTTCCTGGACTGCTTTTTTTCAGCTAGGCTTTCCTGGACTCATTTCAGCTCTGTGTAGCTGCTCCTTCTGGCACCAGAGTTGAAGAAGGCATGCTAGTTTCTTGGTGAAGGTTCAGAGGGAGAGGCACAGGTCGAAGCACACAACCGCATTTAAAGCTTCTCAGTCGTGGCATACCTGACGTGTGGGCCCATTCCACTGGCCAAAGCAAATCAGTAACCAAGTCCAGGGTCAAATGTATGGGAAAGCACACCCTACCTACAGCAAGCATGATAAAGACAGAGAAAGGAAAACTAATTATAAACAATTATGATCTTCCATAGTATTGGTGACTTGCACTTTCCTCCTGTATTTCTCTACTATGTGCTCTGCCGGCACAGAGCACCTTTCTCATAGTACTTAGCACATCATATGTTTCACAGATTAATTTCAGTTTGACGTTTATATGACTCTTTTGTCTGTCCTCTACCAGAAAATAAGCTTCATAAATACAGAGATAGTGCCTGGCATATAGTAGTAGTAGCAGATAGTAACTGATATATGGATGAATGAGTGAGTCAGGGAGTCAGTGAATGAATCTCTCTCTGCTTATTTTCCCAAGGTACTAAGGAATGTGCTAGATGGCATTTGGTTAGAAACTATTTAGGATGCACTAGCCCAGGACCAGGGCTTCCCAGGTGGCCGCTAGTGGTAAAGAACCTGCCTGCCAGTGCCGGAGACATAAGAGACGCAGGTTCAATCCCTGGATTGGGAAGATCCCCTGGAGAAGGAAATGGCAACCTACTCCAGTATTCTTGCCTGGAGAATCCCATGGACAGAGGAACCTGGCAGTCTGCAGTCCACGGGGTCACAAAGAGTCAGACACAACTGAAGTGGCTGAGCTGTTGAGCATGAGCCTAGGACCAAGAGATGCTACATGATTCAGGCATACTTGCCAGACAGCTCAGCCCTGGCACTCGACGAGGAGACTTGCTTTCCCTTGCTGCTCTTCTCTGTACGTATTCTTGTGGATGTGGGGAGCTAGGGTTTGGAGCAACACTCAAGCATTCCTGGATTCTTGGCATAATCCCAAATGAATAACCTCCATAACTGCACCCAGTTTGGTTTTTTTTTTGTCATTTAATGTAGTTCTTTATTGAAAGCATTTTCTCTGTGCCTATAATAGAGCATAGCAGTGCACACTAAAAGATGAAGAATTTAAATCATTAACTTTGTTTTATCTTTTAAAATATAATTATTTTTATATAGATCCCATTAAGAAACAAAGTCATTAATATTAAAACAGAATAATTTCTGATTCTGTCTGAAGAAAAAATTCTTGGAGTTATTTTCAAATATAGAGATTCCTGGTACTTCTCTAAAATGTTTAATTAACTTATTGATTGATTGACTGGGAGATAGGTACAATAACTATTCTTATTATTCTAACAGTCACAGGAAGGTAGAAATCTGTTATCAGCCTGCTTCTTTTACCCCATTATTGTAATATAATTACAATAAAACTTGAAATATGTGTTTACATCTCAGGAACAGGATGCCCTAGAATGAGGGAAATATAATATAACTTATATCAGCATTATTCCCTGTTCTGTCACTTCATCTTAGTGAGCACTAAGATTTATAACCAGGTCTTTCTTTCTCAAGGGCCTTTTCTTCACCACCATGCATGTCTCTTTTTGCAGATAACCTCCCACTTTCTTTCTCTTTTTTAAAAAAATATAAATTTATTTAACTTAATTGCAGGCTAATTACTTTACAATATTGTATTGGTTTTGCCATACATCAACATGAATCCACCATGGCTACGCCCAGTTTTAACAGTTGGTTTACTGAGCAGCAGGCTGCCGGGAAGCAGAATATCAGGTGAGAAGATCAAAGCTGGGTGAGGCTTCTGGTGGCATTTAGAACTTGGCGTTGCATCCCTCTGAGCCACATGGGCTGGGTTAGCTTCCCACAGAGCTCCAGCACAGCCTTCTGATTATTTGTACCAGGTATTTGGGGTTAGGGCTAGATGGCCTCTCTCCCAGGTTATCCTGTCTTAAGCTTCATTCAAGAATGGTCTCTGAAGATTCATGCTGTGTCCTTGGACACAGTAACCTCTGGGGTCTGCATAGAGTATCTCTTGTCATAATAGTCTCAGGATTGGTATGGTACACTGTTGGCCATGGTAATCTCTGGAGACTCATAAAGCATGTTCTTGGGCTCCTCAAATCACCATTGACCACTTGTTTTCAAGTTAAGTTTGTCCAGTTTGGTGCAAACTTAGAGGTGGCTTCAGTGATATTAGTAATGATCCATTTCTTTAGCTGGGTGGTAGATACACAGGATTTTACATAATTATTTTATTTAAAACCTACTTATATGTAACATATATGTTCCTCTGAATATATCAAATATCTCAAAGGATAAGGAAATGAAAAAATAAGAAAAAAATAACATTAAAACTAAAGTGAGATTCCATTTTCAGTCATCAGATGACCACAAAGATTAAGTAACTGCTAAGACTCAATAAGCCGAAGAATTGATGTTTTTGAACTGTGGTGTTGGAGAAGACTCTTGAGAGTCCCTTGGACTGCAAGGAGATCCAACCAGTCCATTCTGAAGGTCAGTCCTGGGTGTTCTTTGGAAGGAATGATACTAAAGCTGAAACTCCAGTACTTTGGCTATCTCATGGGAAGAGTTGACTCATTGGAAAAGACTCTGATGCTGGGAGGGTTTGGGGGCAGGAGGAAAAGGGAACGACAGAGAATGAGATGGCTGGATGGCATCACTGACCCAACAGACGTGAGTTTGAGTAAACTCCGGGAGTTGGTGATGGACAGGGAGGCCTGGCTTGCTGCAATTCATGGGGTCACAAAGAATCGGACACGACTGAGGGACTGAACTGAACTGAAGACTCAATAATGGTGAAAAAGAGAAAAAGCAGATAAACTCATAAGTGGGGGGAATATAAATTGTCACAATCTTTAAGGAAAGTCCTTTGATATACCTATCAAAAGAACATCCTCTTTGTTCTTAAAATTTCACTTTAAGAATATATTGTATTGATATACCTACACAAAGACTAATGTGTATGAGCCTGTTCAGTGAAGCTTTAGTCATATTAACAAAAGACTGGCCACACTGAAAGGCCCAGCAAAGACAGACTGAATAAGTGAAATGAACTGCTGTGAAGCTCTTAAGTCTAACACTGCTTTTCACCTACTGACACAGAATGATCTCCATAATGCTGGGTGAAGAAGTAAGGAAGAGAGAGGAGGAGGGGAGGGAAGGGGGGAAAAAAAGGAAGAGAGAGCCCGAAGAGGGAAAATGCCAAAGGGAAGTGAAGGGTGCTGTCACAAAGCAGTGACTGGTTGAGTAGAGCTGAACTGAAGATCAGGTATTAGGACCTGGAAGGAGGCAAATGAGCAATTTAAGTAAGAGTGAGGACCTGAAGTACCGTGCTGAAAGGTTTGTTCTGTGTCTTGGAGAAGATGGACAGCCTGTGAAGCATTTTACAGAGGGGGGTGGTTGGGTCACATTACTGTCCCTCAGCAGCACTGGGGATAGAGATCAGAGGTGAGGGATCAGATGGAGGTTTGGAAGCAATGACATACTTGGGCTGGAGAGATCAGCGAGAAACACAATGGACCAGATGCAGTGAGCAACTGGATATGGGGAGTAAGGAAGAGGAGAGAATCTGGGATGTTCTCAGGGGCCAAACCAGGTCACCAGCTGAGTGGTTACGCCATTCAGAGAAATGGGACCCAGAGGGACTGCTGGTTTGTGGTGAAGGCAGAGGGTGGCACAGAGCAAATGTAATAGGCTTGGCCTTCAATGTTCACTATGGGAAAAGCTCAAGAAACTCTTAAGAATGTGAATAGGCACAATTTTAATCAATTTCACTGTATCGATATTTTTCTGACAACCAAGTATGTAATATACTTCAAAGAAAGTCTGCACAAATTCCAATATTTGTTTCTTGGAACACTAGAGATGAGACGATTACATAAGAACAAGGATTGTTGAGGTTTTGTTTTTGATTTTTTTTTTCCCATCAGGGACATGTTATGTTTTGTTTTGAAGAGTCGAAATCAAGCCTGAGCAGTGATTTATTCATAACAAAATCAATTTGAGAAAAATCCCAAATTGCAGAAACTGGCAAAACCACAGCACTCTTCATTAAGATGCAAGAGAGGGATAACAGCCAAGTGATGAATTTAAGGTAACACCAGCTAATATACAAAGGAGAAGATAACTGGAGAATTCCAGTAGTACTTAAAATAATTTCAAGAAACTGTGAGTGCAGAGTTAAAGGGCAAATTTGAAGGATAGTAAAAATAAAATTGTAAGCTTCAGTTAATTTCAGAGGGAACTAGGAAAGGAAGTCTCTATTTTGCTGTCTTTCCAATCCACAAGTGCTGATTTATTATTTAGAATTCCTCCTGTGTAATTCTTGTTTTTCTTAGCTTCCCATGCCTTCTATTGATGTGGTAGTTACCTTAGGTCTATTTTATTCCACAGGAACATAATACTGTTTAGAACCAGGGTTGTGTTACCATGTTTGCACCTCTCCCCTCCTCTAGGTACCCAGAACAGCCATTGCAGGCTGGAGGGCATGCTCTGAATTAAGAGGGTAGGATGCTAAAAGACCCATGGAAATAGGAGAAGCTCGAAAGCAGCTCAGAATGAATGAGGTCATACTGGCTATCCTGAAATAATAACAGCATTCTGAAAGGCTCTACAAGGTCAGGTTAGGAGTTTGTTAGGATGAAAGCCACAGGGGATGTCCAGTTCACCTGGAGCAGTGGGAGTCAGTGTTACCTAAAGAATGGGCTGGCTGGGGAGGAGATCATTGTCCTGGCAGAAATGCTCACCCCAAGAATGCCCGGTCACCACGAGTGTTTGTCTAAAGGGTGTACGGAATAGAGCAGACACAGGATTAGAAGCCTCTTAGGATCCTTGGCAAGTTTAAGAGTCCATATTTTCTCAGCTTGGCTACAGCAGTACTTAAAATTTTCTAACTTTCAGAGTTTGATGTGACTTTTAATGAATTAGAATGATTTTTCACACTAATTTGTGAAAAATGATATGAAATAATGAATGCTTTTAGAAATCAAGTCAGTCCTATATATACATAGAAATCAGAAATGCCATTCATATGTGTGAAATGTGATTTTTGGGGCTCTTGTTTTAACACTCAGACACGTATTCAAAACATGTTTTAGTGGTGTCTCACTAAAAGACATTATAAGGAGGGGAAGCTTTTGGACACTTCAGCAGCATTAATCCATCTTTGCTCTGCTATTCATGAGAGATATTGAATTATAGCTTAGAGAAAAAAAGGCATAATTCATTGAACATCTAAAATTTCAAATCAAATGGTAGACTCTTTCCTGAGACTGGCATAATTCAGATGTCCACTCGCTGGTTCTCAACCAGGGTAGCGCCTCAGAATCACCCATGTGTGCCCAGCCTCATCCCAGACCTGCTTAGCATGCATTTCTCTGACAGTTAAGGAAGCTAAGTGTCGCTTCAGAGGTGTATTGGCCGTCTTGTTTGATTTGCCGGCCCCTATCATTTTCCTACTTTTTCATTTTTATTCTTCTTTATTTATAGGATCTTTTGGTTTCTTAGCGACGTGAAACATGCAAACACACGTTCTCTCATTCTTTCGTGGGTTTAGAATGAACATTGAGACCAAAATCACCAAACTTTTACTTGTTGTTTTATAGATTTAGCATGCTCATTAGATACCTGATTAAATCAATTCTTACAGTCAGCGAAACTGAGATTTCAACTAAATGAATATGATAGAAATGATAGTCTAAGATATTTTAACATTTCAGTGGAGGTTTGTCATTGTTACAATTCTTGAATGTCATTGCTACTTGATAAAAATTTCTCAGCGTCTTAAAGTGGAGACTTCTTTTGATACACATTTTGGTTTCAGCACTTTGTGTACATAGTATGTCCTTTTTTTACTTGAAAATGGAGAAACAAAATGTCATATATCTCCCTCATCTCTATCGTCTTTTTAAAAATAAAAGTAAAATTGATTTACAATATTGTGTTAGTTTCAGGTGTATAGCAGTGATTCAGTTTTTTTTTTTTTTCAGATTATATCGCATTATAGTTTTTTACAGGATATTTGGGTATAATTCCCTGTGCTAAACATTAAATCCTTATTGTTTATCTATTTTATGTATTGTAATTTGTATCCGTTAATCCCAGACTCCTAATCTGTCTGTCCCTCCTCCCTCTCCTCTTTGGTAACCATAAGTTTGTTTTCTATCTTGGTGAGTCTATAAATTGATTCACTTGTATTATTTTTTATATTCTACATATAAGTTACTTCATACAGTATTTGTCTTTCTCTGTCTGACTTATTTCACTAAGCATAATATTCTCCAGGTGTATCCATGTTGCTGCAAATGGCAATATTTCATCCTTTTCATGGCTTAGTAATATTCCTCGTGTGTGTGTGTGTGTGTGTGTGTGTGTGTGTATCACATCTTCCTTATCCATTCATCTGTTCATGGGGACTTGGGTTATTTCCATATTAGCACTGTAACTAGATTAAAATGAAAACATGAATCATCTTCTCTTTTCCACAGTTAATTCTCAGGTTGTTCAGTTCAGCCTCTTTGATTCTTTAACCAGACAACATTCCCTCTGACTTCTTCCTTCATTTTGCTAATCATGGTTGGGGGAGAGGGGAGGAATATTCTGAATCCCAAAGTGCATGAGAGAGTAGTAGTTTTTACTTGTTGACTTACGACTTTTCTCTTATTCTTTTAAACTGGTGTGATTTTCCCCAACTTCTTCTATTCCTCTCTTTCAAGGAGTTAATTATTTCTGTATGACTTTTATAAAGTGAGTTATAATATTTCTTAATGTATTGAGTTCTTCATATGTGCCAGGAACTGGGGACACAGAGATAAACAAGGCACATCTTTGCTCCTAAGCTCAGAGAACAGAGAAATGGTGCAGATGCTGTGATCAACAGAATAATGGGCGTGGCCATATCTATTCTCTGATCCCCAGAACCTGCCATGCAAAAGGGCTTTGTAGATGTGATTAAGGTTAAGGACCTTGAGATGGGGAGATTAGTCTAGATTATCCAGGAGTGGGGGTGGTGCATATCAGATTACATTAGTCCTTAAAAGCAGAGAGCCTTTCCCAGCTGTATTCAGAGCACCAGAGAGAGATGGTAGTATGAGAAGAAGCCAGTCAATTGTTACTGGCTTTGAAGACAGAGAAAGGGACCATGCCCTGAAGGATGAGTGTAGGACTCTCTAGAAATTGGGAAAGGTACAATCCGTGGGGTCACAAAGAGTCAGACATGACTGAGCGACTAATACTTTCACAAGGAAACAGATTCTTCCCTTGATGCTCCAGAAGAAACACTGCCCCACTGACATCTTGATTTTAACCCAGTGGGACCTGCATCAGACGTCTGACCTACAGAACTGAAACTACATTTGTGTTGCTTAAGCTGCCAAATTTGTGGAAAATTCGTTAAAGGAGCTGCTGCTGCTGCTAAGTCGCTTCAGTCATGTCTGACTCTCTGCGACCCCATGGACTGCAGCCTACCAGGCTCCTCTGCCCATGGAATTTTCCAGGCAAGAGTACTGGAGTGGGGTGCCATCGCCTTCTCCATTAAAGCAGCGAAACAGAACTAATGCGGGTGATCTCCACTGGGTGTAAGGCAGCTCAGACTGTGCTCAGGGTTGACTGGAGGCATCGGCAGGTGCTGTAGGTCCTCAGAGTTGAGCGTGGCCCGAGTGAGAGCGATGAGGAAGTACCACCCAGGAGGAGGCCTGCAAGTTGTCCTCAGAGTATTAGGATGTGGCCAGTCACACGAAGGAAGAGGAAGACATTTCAGACAAGGAGATGAACACCCAAGTTAATGCTCCAGCGTGTTTGCATATCAATTTCCTGTATAGGAAAAGTTGGAGGAGCTGGAAAAATAAACATAAGTAACTTCTGCTCTTGGCAAAATGGCAGGCTAGATACTCTGAAGGGTCTTTCTACTTTCCAACAACCATATTGGTGACTAATATGAGCTTTTCAGTGCATTGCTGGGCCTCCAGGAGGTAAGAAACTACCCAAAGTCTTCCATCCCACAACAGCACCAAAAATGAACTAATGGCCTCCTGTAGCTCAGACCCTCTCTCACACTGAAAACTAAAAAACTAAAAAAAAGAATTAAAAACAGCCACCTGGAAGTGACCAGCGTGCTAATAGACTCGTAAGGAATTACTAGGTGTGAAAATGGGAATCCAGAGAGGTGTACGCAGAACCCAGAGCAGATTTTGTACCCAGTGAGTTTCCTGCCCAAGATACGTGGCCGAGAGGCTAAACAGCATAAACAAGGGGAAGAGTGCTAGTTGTGAATGAAAAGATGGGTCAGTCTGCATTGAAACTGAGAACTTCTGTTCATCAAAAAAAAAAAAAAGAGTAAAGTATAATAAAGGCAAGTCACAAAGATATTAGCAACACAAATAATGAGCAAAGAATTCAATATCAGGATATATCAGGGGTTCCAGAAATTCAATAAGCAAAGACAGACAATCCAATGGAAATATCTCCCCCAATTATAAAGACATTTCACAGAAGCAACAGCACAGATGGTAAATAAATATGGTAAGCTGTTACCAGAGATAGGCAAATTAAAACAAGATACCATTTTACATCCAGTATTAGCAAAATGAAGAAGTCTGACAATATTGTGTTAAAAAGAATATCAAGCAATGGGAACACTTACACACAACTGGTGGAAATTTACAATGAACTGGTTTAAACAGTTTGGGAGAACATTTGGTATGACACACTGTATTTGAATATTTATATATCTTGAAAGTGTTAGTTTCTCAGTCATGTCTGACTCTTTGTGACTCCAGGGACTGTAGCCCACCAGACACCTCTGTCCATGGGATTCTCCAGGCAAGAATATTGAAGTGGGTAGCCATTCCCTTCCCAGCCTAGGGGTCGAACCTGGGTCTCCTGCATTGCAGGCAGATTCTTTACCGTCTGAGCCGCCAGGGAACCCAGTTCCCCTTTTGGGTATATAGCCTGGAGAAGCACTGGTACACAGGCACCCAGAGCCACATGTAAGAGCATTCCTTGCAGTACTGTTGGGATAGTGAAAAATACTAACTAGAAACAGTTTAACATAGACAAGGCAGTGGCTGAATATGTTGTGACGTAGTCATACCAATATTATAAAACTGTGATAGGGAACAGGTATGGATTACAATGTAACAACATACTAAATGACGAAGAATTACTTATTATGAAACCAATTTTTTCTAGCTCAAAAAACCTAAAAATTATTTACGAATATACTTAGATATGGTAATACAGGGGTTAATTACAGTATTGAATGAAAGTAGTGAGTCTCAGACGATCAGAGTATGAGACCATTTTTATAAAGCTCTAAAATAAGTGAGATTATGTATTATTTAGAGATACGTAGATTTATGTGGTTTTACATGTAAAATTACATAAAAAGCCAATGATCAACTGAAATGGTAAGCACAAAATTCAGGATGCGATATTCGTGCAGAAAGCAGGTGGTTGGGTTGCTGAGGGAGCACACAGGAAGTCTGGACAGAATGGCTTACGTTTGGCTTATTCTTTGTGTGATGTGCTCACTGGTGTCTGTCTTGGTGTCATGTTTTTTGATTTACAAGTGTATCGCGTATATTATTTTGTAGCATCACATGCTGCATAATGGAGACTGAAGCGACACAGCACCGGCTTTGCTCAAGTGGCTGTCCTCCCAGCTCTTCTTCCTTGGGTGCTCTTCCGTGTACCCTCAAACTCGAATCAGGGCCACAGGCCTGAAGGAAGAGCGAAGTGTGTTGTGAGATAAGACATGCAAATGCCGTTTGATTTCAGCTCAGAACTAGGGATCTGCCCAGATCAGGTGTTGTAAAATGAGGGAGCGGGTCCTCCACTCCTCTGCTGGGTCATGTTTCAGTATGGAGGCTCATTTTTCATCCTCTGCTCTGTCTTTAAAATGCCCCGCTCAAGTTCACGTGGGCTTCTAGCAGTCCTTGGCTGCCAAGTGCCTTCCCGTTCCACCCTGCTAAAATTGAAAGTTGCTTTTACACATTTTAAAGGAAGAGTAGAAAAAGTTCCTTTATCTTAATTACAATTGTTAAATATATAGCTTAAGCATACAACAAAGGCTTTTCTTCCAAATATGTTGGAGTGGGAAACAACAGTTGTTAATAAATTGAAGTCATTTTAATTCAGATTGATTTATTAATCATATTCAGGGCAAATGAAGCAAACATCTAACTACCTTCTCCACCCCTGGGGTCACTCATCTTCCAGAACCACTCCATCTTGCTGGGTTTCCCCCAGACAGGGTATCTTTCTTACATTACCACCATCTCTGCACAAACATACTCTCATCCCTTCTAATGCCCAAACCCGAGTTCTTCCCCACCAGCTACACTTTGCAGCAGGCAGGGGTTTGATGGGTTCAGGGGACTGAGGCAGGTGCTAAGGAATGGGGGGAGCCAGCAGGAGTAGGGTGGTCTGGGGTGGGAGTTTCGTGTGATGTAAGACGTGCAAAGGAATTAATGGCAATCAGAACCACGTTGCAGGTTTTGAAGTAGATAGAACGTGTGTACTGAGGTTACATAGCCTGGGGTCAGGGTGACAGTTGAGTTCCTAAACTTCTGAGCGTTTCAGCCTCTTCATCTGTAAAAATAGTTACATGCTAGCATGGTTGTAGGATTTGACTATGTTTACAAACTGTCAATGCTCAGTATACACTCAAATGCAGTGTTTTATTTGCATTGGATGAATATTGAAATTACAGAGATTCTTTCTAGGCTTGTTGATAGAGACGTAGCTTTGACTCAGTGTGGGGTGATTTACTTGCTCATCCTTGAATGCAGATTTCTTCACACTCCTTTTCACTGTTGAATCTATTTCCTGAGCCTTTACAGCCACTGAACCAAAAGCGAGCGCAGGAATTGACCTGTTTGTCATAATACCATCGAACCACATATTCACTACAGTTCCCTGGTTGTAGGGGTTCCAGACATCTAGGATCTAGAGTGAGAAAAAAATAGCCAGTTATTATAGGTTTTTCTTTCATTGAAAAGTAAAAGCTTTATGAAGCTTATTCTCTATGCACACTAACACACCAACTAAGAAAGTGTGATTCTAAGTTAAGAAAGCGTTCCCAAATACCCCAAATATTTCCTCTACAGCCTGAAATTTCACCATTAAATAAACATTCCCTTGAAAACATTGAAGTTTTTGGTCTTCATGAAATCCCATTAAATGCTTGTTTCCCTGAAAGCATAATACTGTGAGCCTTCTTTAGCTTATACTCTTGTGAATAACTTTGAAATTATTTGTTAGTTTTGATAGTTTTTGTGTGGAGATTTTAGGGTTCTCTGTGCAGAGTATCGTGTCATCTGCCAAGAGTGATAGTTTTGGTTCTTCCCTTCCAATTGGATATGCTTTATTTCTTTTTCTTGCCTGACTGCTGAGACTGGGACTTCCTGTAGTAAGTTAAATATGTTAATAGAAGCTATGAGAGTAGGCATCCTAGTTTGTTCCTGAATATAGTGGAAAGGCTCTCAGATGTTCACCACTGAGTATGCGAGTTTGCATCAATGGCCATTTTCTCCTTTTTTTCCCCAGTTGTGTTTGTAGTTCTTCTCCGATCATTTCATCTTATTTTTGCTTCTCTCATTGTGGTTTGATGACTTTCTTTTGTAGTATGCCTGGATTCCTTTATCTCAACACTTCTTTTAGGGTAGATTTCAGTTCAGTTCAGTTCAGTCGCTCAGTCATGTCCGACTCTTCGCGACCCCATGAATCGCAGCACACCAGGCCTTCCTGTCCATCACCAACTCCCGGAGTTCACTCAAACTCACGTCCATCAAGTCAGTGATGCCATCCAGCCATCTCATCCTCGGTCATCCCCTTCTCCTCCTTCCCCCAATCCCTCCCAGCAACAGGGTCTTTTCCAATGAGTCAACCCTTCGCATGAGGTGGCCCAAGTATTGGAGTTTCAGCCTCAGCATCAGTCCTTCCAATGAACACCCAGGACTGGTCTCCTTTAGGATGGACTGGTTGGATCTCCTTGCAGTCCAAGGGACTCTCAAGAGTCTTCTCCAGCACCACAGTTCAAACGCATCAATTCTTCAGCACTCAGCTTTCTTTACAGTCCACCTCTCACAGCCATACATGACCACTGGAAAAATCATAGTCTTGACTAGATGGACCTTTGTTGGCAAAGTAATATCTCTGCTTTTTAATATGCTGTCTAGCATAACTTTCCTTCCAAGGAGTAAGCATCTTTTAATTTCATGGCTGCAATCACCATCTGCAGTGATTTTGGAGCCCCAAAAGATAAAGTCTGACACTGTTTCCACTGTTTTCCCATCTATTTCCCATGAAGTGATGGGACCAGATGCCATGATCTTCGTTTTCTGAATGTTGAGCTTTAAGCCAACTTTTTCACTCTCCTCTTTCACTTTCAGTATTGCTTAATTCTTTAGTTTTTGCTTGTCTGAGAAATTCTGTGTCTCTCCTTCTATTCTAAGTGATAATATTGCTGCGTAGAGTATCCTAGGTTGTGAGTTTTCCCTTTCAGCCCTCTAAATACATCATGCCACTCCCTCTGGCCTGCAAACTTTCTGCAGAGAAATCAGCTGGTAGCCTTATGGGGATTCCCTTGTATGTGACTCTTTTTTTTTTTTTTTTTTCCTCTTGCTACCTTTAGAGTTCTCTCTTTAACTTTTGCTATTTTAACTATAGTATGTCTTGGTGTGGGTCTGTTGGGTTCGCCTTGTTTGGGACCCCCTGTGCTTCCTGTACCTGGATCTGTTTCTTTCTTCAGATTTGTGAACTTTTCAGCAGTAATCTCAGCAGATGCATTTTTGATCCTCTCCTGTCTCTCTTTTCCTTCTGGAGTCCCTTTTGATGCAAATGTAGGTATGTTTGATGTTACCCCCAGAGGTCTCATATGTTGCGTTTGTTTTTTGTTTTTGTCTTTCTGTCTGTTGTTCTGATTGGGCAATTTCCATTATTCTATCTTCCAGATCACTTACGTGTTCTTCTGTGCCATTTATTCTGTTCTTCATTCCTTCCAGAGTATTATTTATCTCAGATATTGAATTATCTGTTTTACTGTGTCTTCTTTATGTTTTCTAGTTCCTTATTAAAATGACTTGTATTCAGATCATTTCTCTGCCCTAATTAGCATTTTTATTACCAATGATTTGAATTCTTTATGTCATAAGTTGCTTATTTATGTTTCATTGTTTCTTTTTTTTTTTTTTCCAGGGGTTTGCTCTTTTGTTCTTTCAATGGAGAGTAGTTCCTCTGCCTTTTCATTTTACCCAACTTTCCCTGTCTCTGTCAATCTGGATGAGACCGTTACCTGTTCTGGCTTTGAAGAGGTTTTCCTATGTGGGAGTGTCCCTGTGTGATCTCCATGTGCCCAGGGCCTTTTGTGGGAGAGCTGGGTTTGATGTGGGTGCAGCCCCGTCTCTCCTCAGGGTGTGCTGGCAGCTGCCACTTTGGTAAGGGAGCCGGGCTGGAGATGGAGAAGCTGGAACTGGAGCCGGCTGTGAGGCACAGTACTTCTCTGCTCAGTGGCTGTCACCGCCCTGTCAGGGGCAGGACCTGCTCCCCAGTTGCTGGAGTAGAAGCCCTGAGGGTCAGGCTTGAGCTGACTCGTCGCCCTTTGAAGTGTGTGTTTTTCCTTCTCCCTACTCGGGGATTTTTGTTTCAAAGGAAGAGATTACTGAAGCAAGTGGGGCTCGTGTACTCTGACCATTCAAGCGTCTGTAGTTTGGCTCAAAGGCATGCCACAATCTCGTCTTTTCTGCTGCTGTGGCCACTCAAGATCTAGTGCTCGGCTGTAGCATGGAGTGAGTGGGGCTGGAATGCTCCCTCTTCTTGGGCTGGGGCATGCAGCAAGGTAGTCCTGGAATTCTAGCAGCTGTGCTGCAGTCAGAATCTGGGCTGCTTCTGGGGGGCTGCTTGAATACACGCCAACAATGGCTGCTCTCTTTATATCACAATTTTCTTTTAAAAAGATCGGCTTTTACAGAACAATAAAAACATGACATTCTAATGTCAGTTGACAAGTTTTGGAAACACTTCCACTTCTCCAAAAAATATAAAAAATTAAGCTAAGTAGAGCTACAATAAGAAAGCCATTTGTTAAATCCCCTTTTTTATTTCATGGTTGTCCTTAGTCCTTTGGTTAGTATTTCTTACTGAGAAAGTAATGCCAAGGTGGGAAAATTCCCCAAAAAGGCCAAATAGATGCTTGCTGCCCGACACTTGTGTTTTGTGCAATAGTTTACATGCCGTAAACTTCATTTCTCAATAGCAAAATAAGCCCTTTCTCTATCTGCCATAATCATTTCCCCAGATTTGAAGTATATCTCAGCTAATTTATTTTCTAAAATTGACCACTAACTTTGGCTCTTTGACCAAATGGAAATGAGCAGTGGATTCTATCTCCCTCCATTCTTAGAAAACAATAACTAAATAATATCTGTTCCAAGCCAATCTAAGCTGCTTTTGGGCAAGAAAATTCTCTCTCTTGCTTGTTCTTTAGAAACTACGTATGTAGTGATTAATTTTTATGGACATTCACACCATAGACAGTAAAATCGGAACCTAGATTCTAGCTTCTTTCTCTTTCTTCCACCCAGGGGTCAAAGCTTCAAATGTCTACAGTCGCGAAGTTTCCAGGTAAGGCAGTAGGGGATGGTAGGAGCTATGGTGAACATCAGACCAGCATCGTCTCTAAAGGCATTCACATTTTAACAATAACAAAAAACACTAGAAGACCTTTAAAATTTTTGATCAAATTTGTTCCACAACCAGCCTGTTCTCCAATTCTATATATAATAAAATGAAAAGCTTCTTCTGTCCTCCCTGCTTAGAATCAGAACATGCTCCCTCTGCCTCTGGGTGAGATTTTAGAGACCATCCTTTCTGTGCCTTATTATTATTATGGATACAGCAGCTGATGGGCAGAACTCTCTCACCTTTGTGCACAAAGTTTTCTGGCTCTAAGTTCAAAGTGGAACTCGGAGCTCTGGTTTCCAGGCCCTCTGTCTGATCCTCAGGAGGCCTGAGCAGTGGCCCCGGGATGGTGGCAGCCTCAGGTGAAGGAGTGGTGGCCGGGCTGGCAGCCCAGGTCCTCTCTGAAGGCTCGTTCTCTCTGTCCTGGGCCCCGGAGACACGTACCTGCACAAAGAATCCAGAGTTTTGAACCTGGTGATATCAAGTCAAGAAAGCTAGTCTGCTCTGGGGAAGGTTTAAAGTCCAGCACCGCTGCTCCTCTCGTTTTCCAGTGTTAGTTATTTCAGCA
Organism: Capricornis sumatraensis; assembly: GCF_032405125.1. Taxonomy (NCBI): domain Eukaryota; kingdom Metazoa; phylum Chordata; class Mammalia; order Artiodactyla; family Bovidae; genus Capricornis; species Capricornis sumatraensis. The sequence continues at coordinate 20,128,915 of NC_091073.1, forward strand.
AAAGCTCAGGAAGTGATGCCTCTCCTCTATGTCAGGCCTCCCCGAATACCTGAGTTATGGATTTTCTGACCACCTCATGCAGGTGTAAGTGTGTGTATGCACACCCGCGCGCACACACACACACATGTCCCGCTGCTAGGCACAAATGCTTTTCTTCTGGGCCTTTCAGAGAGAGCTACCTGCAGGGCACGAAGCATGTGAGTCTGAGAGGAGTTTCATCTTCATCCTTGTCTTAGTCAGTTGTATGAAGAGGGAAAATAATCACTATTTCTTTAACGGTTTTTTTAATGACCTTTTCCTCTCTGTTTTCTAACACTAGAGAGCTTAACAATATATTCCAAAATCTCTACCACAAACTCAACCAGCGTTGAGATTGGGAATTGGAGTGACAGAGGGCAGTAATACAGCTAAAATAAAAACAAGAGCAATCAGTTCTCATCTCATCCTATTATCTGGACCCCAGCAAATGCCAAATGCTGCAGGATGCTTAGCTTCTATGAAGTTCTGGGAAATGTATGCTAGCTAAAGAATGAAGGATTATAATTTCAATAGCAAGTTTTCTGAACTAAGAGTTCTAAGTTTCATCTAAATTTATGATATGCAATGATACAAGAAAGAAAATATGTTTTAGTTAAAAAAAAAAAAACAGTCACGCCAGTTATTCCTGACTACAGTTGCCAGCAGCTAGAACAGTCTTCTATGGGTCCAGTTATTAAGTTATTTTTCTTTTTCTCCTGGACCCCAGCTACACGGAATTGAATGGATCATTTATTTCAGTCCTAGCACAGTGTGGTCATTTATCCTTGCAAGGCCCTCTCTTGTTTGTTTGTGTTTATTTAAATAAGCAAACCTGTGAACTAGGTAAAGTCGTTTTTGCTGCTTTCTCACCTGTGGTTCCTGTCATCTTGTGGCCAGAGCCAGCTGTCATCATTAGCTGCTCTCTGCCATCTAAGATGTTCCACTGCTTTCGAGTCTGTGTACACATACGATACTTTGGCCACCTGATGTGAACAGCCAGCTCATGGGAAAGGACCCTGATGCTGAGAAAGAGTGAAGGCGGAAGAAGAGGGCAACAGAGGATGAAATTGGTTGGATGGTACCACGGGTTCAATGGACATGAACTTTGGCAAACTCTGGGAGATGGTGAGAGACAGGGAGGCCTGGCGTACTGCTATCCATGGGGGTCACAAAGAGTTGGACATGACTTGGTGACTGAACAACAACATACACACACACACACACACACACACACACACACACACACTCTTACACACAGTGGGGAAGGGCTAGTTAACTTCATTACTCATGTATGTATATTTTTATGGCAATTAAGTGATTATCAGAGCAAATATTTCCATTAGGACTGATCTGGTCATCAGTGTATGTAAAGGGCACTCAATTCAAATGCAGTAGTGGCATTTCACTAACCACAGACACATCTTTTGGTACAAAAAGGTAAAACTGTGGGTCACTTGGCGTTCCTCTTTCTTTCAGAATGATCTTGTATATACCAATGACAATTTGAATATGAACTTTGTTATATTCGTAGAACTAGAGAATATTAAGATTAGGGGAAACCTTTATCAGTACTTCATTTTCTACAGGGGAATCTAAAGCACCAAATAATTAATAATTAATGATCTAAAACTTCCCCCAAATTATTGGAAAGCTAGTGGCAAAATTAGAAATGCCTTTTTCAGGAAAGAAATACTGAGGCTTGTGGGTTGTTTTTTTTTTTTTAACTTGCATATATTTCATGTTAAGCCAAACTAAGTTAAAATCTTTGACTGAGGAGTAGTTTATGGAACATAAAGAAGACAACAGACTTTAGGGCTACACTTGAGATAAACTATCTGTCTCATGAGAATGTTCCTTTGAAGAAGTTCACTAGACAGCTCAGTTCTCTTAATGGAATAACTCAGCCCAAATAGCCATCTTGTTCAAGTCTTATGGCCTCATAAGTTATTCTTTGCCTCTTGGAAGTCTAGGAGTGTGCTTCTTTCTCAGGTACATCATCATTTGGGAATTTTGACTACTAGAGCATTATACCTCAGGTTCTAGAACAAGTGAAATTTTTTTTCGTAAATGAGAATAATTTTATATTTTGGCTCCAGGGGATTTCAGTTTATTTAAATAAATATATAATTGCTTGTCATTTTTATAATTTTCTTATTATAAAAGCAAATGTGTTCATTGAAGGGAATTTGCAAAATCTGGACAAGCAACAGGAAGAAACTAGAAATCACAAGTGATTCCACCTCCCAGAAATAACTGTTGTTGACAGGCAGATGGTTTATCCCCCACCCCATCTTTTTTTTTTTTTTGATATGCATGTGTATTTTTTAACAAAATACATACTGTATGTTTGGTTTTCTTTTTTTTTTTTTTAATAAATTATGCTTCCATATATTTTGCCGTGGCTCCATGACACCATTTTAAATACAGAATATACATAACTATAGTGGTAATTTTTAGGATTTAATTTGCTTTTTTTTGTTTTTCTGTTAGAAGCTACATGGCTCATTCTAATCAAACAACACACATATTTGAGCCTTCTGAGACAAAGTTCCCTCCAAAAAAGTTTTACCAATTTGTACTCTCACTGGTAAGTGTCTTTCCTTAAACTATCACCATTTATGAGACATTCTGATTGGAAAAAGAGATAAAGCTTGATAGGTCCTTCAGCTGATCTACATAGCCCTGCCGGCCTGTACACAGCTGTTGGCCCTGCCTCCCACTACCCCCAGTACATCTGGCTCTGACCTTCCACTCCTTCCTCCTCATTCTGCCTCAAGCTCTCAAAGTCAGCCTGCCTGCCCCAGCAGGACATGTTTGTCCCCAGCAGCAAAAGCCAGGCAGCACAAAGTCGCCCCGTCCAGAAGGTGCCTGGTGCCTTCCAGGGCTCCACACTGGGCCCTGATCGTGCAGAAGTTAACCTTTAATCCTGTCCTCTCGATCATTTCTTATTTCACATGTGTAAATATCACTTCCCTGATAAGCCAAACCACATTTCTCTCTCTCTCTTTTTTTCCTTCCTTCTTGCCTTTGCTTCTTTATTTAAAATCTTTATAGCATGGAAGAGTAAATATTTGCCACTGGGTAAGTTCAGAATGGGTAAGAGAGAGAGACAAAAAGGGAGAGAGATGGGATTGGGGGACACTTTAGATTCATTATTCAATTCCTCTAGGCTTTACTGTTTATTTTATTTTTGGCTGCACGCTGTGTGGTGTGTGAAATCTTAGTTCCAAGACTAGGGATTGAACCTGTGGCCCCTGTAGTGGAAGCAGAGCAGAGTCCTAACCACTGGACCACCCAGGAATTCCCTCCTCTAGGGTTTAATGTCATCATTTTAAAATAGGGAAAGATTAGACCCTAACATAAAACTCCAATACTTTGGCCACCTGGAGTGAAGAGCCGACTCATTAAAAAAGACCCTGATGCTGGGAAAGATTGAGGGCAGGAGGAGAAAGGGGCGACAGAGGATGAGATGGTTATCATCCACTCAGTGGACATGAGTTTGAGCAAACTCCGGGATAGTGAAGGACAGGCAAGCCTGGCATGCTGCAGTTCATGGGGTTGCAAAGAGTCAGATACAAGTGAGCAACTAAACAACAACAGTACCTTCCAACTCTGAAAGTGAGATCTGAGCAGCCCAAAACTTTACTGGGAGAATACACACCAAACTCATGATAATGGCTGCTTCTGTAGAGAAGAGGAGAAAGAGACTCTAAAGGAAGATAGCAAGGACTTTATCTGGAGCAAGAGTGATGAACAAAGGGCAACACCAGTTATATCTGGGTGGGGGCTTGCCAATGTTTGCCATATGCCTTCTCTGTTATTATTTTCTTTTTTTAAAAAATCTTAACCCTAAACACAACAAACTGCCTCTCAACTCTGCACATTTCTGCTCCTGCCACACACCGGCCTGCCTTGGAGGAGACGAATGTTCCCAGCACCAAGCTGGGCACACACAGTAAAACACAGTGGAGGATCTGGGGCCTGTGAGGGCTGACACCTAGATACTGGGCCTACTCCGTGCTGCTGGACAGGCAGATGTGTACGATCAGTCCCTTCCAGCCTCCGTGCAGATCTTTAAGGGGAGAAAACAGATTTCGAGCTGCATTCAAGAGCTTGAACGGGTGACCTAAAGGATTACTAACCAGGCGCCACACAATTCCAGAGCGTCCTTTGGTTTCTGACTTTCAGACATTTTCCTGGGAATTCATTACCCTGAACCTTGCTTGTATTATAGACAAGCTCTTTGAACCTGAGCTCCTATCTCCCCTGGACAAATGCCGATGATCAAGTACGTTGGTTCATGTGCTCAGACTTAGGTTTTCCCAGCAGCGCAGAGCCACGTTGCTCCCAGGGAGCTGTGGGGCTCCTACATCTGCCAGCTAGCTCCACTGCCCATGCCAAGGCTTCTAGGTTCTGACCTTGACTGGCCCTTCCTAGAAAATAGTGCTTCTTAGCCAGGTCTCTCAACACTCCAGCACTTAAACTGAATACTCTCTGTCTGCATTTAAGATTGTTGAGGATTGTGAGGAGCACCTTGAGTTTGGGCTGTGCCTCCCTGAATTGCCTGCAGCTTTCCTAGAGGTAAACTGCAGGGTTTTATTCTGTTAAAGGCTTCTCATACATTAGTATAATGTCCTTCATTCTGGCATTGCCCAGGAAAAGTTGTTGACTGTTCCTAATGGCATATTTTACAAAAGAATATTCTGGTAACAATGCCTTATTGTACAAATGAGGAAACTTTAAGAAATAGGTGATTCATGCAATGTAAGGCTGCTGTCAGATCTCATTTCTAAGATATCATTCATTGTGAAATACACTAAAAATTTAAGTCTGGAAAAAGACCACAACTTACTAAGTAGATGCATATCAATATCTGAAATAACAAAGTAGGAAAAGTATAAACTTTGGAGACAAGGTTTTAAGTTCAGAATTGAAACTTGAGTCAGTCAAGTTTGCTGACTTCCAGATCTGGGGTATTATTTTCTAGATCGGTTTGCAATGTGTTATTTTTTTCTTCTCTGTAGGAGAGAAACATCTTACATACTAAGGCTTATAAGTCTATGATAAGCAATATATGAGGTTTCCACAGACACATAACCTGGCAATTCTAATAATTAGATTTTATTCAGTTTGATTTTTTTTTAACTACCACAATGCTGCTGCTGCTAAGTCGCTTCAGTCGTGTCCAACTCTGTGCGACCTCAGAGACAGCAGCCCACCTGGCTCCCCCATCCCTGGGATTCTCCAGGCAAGAATACTGGAATGGGTTGCCATTTCCTTCTCCAATGCATCAAAGTGAAAAGTGAAAGTGAAGTTGCTCAGTAGTGTCCGACTGTTTGTGACCCCATGGACTGCAGCCTACCAGGCTCCTCCATCCATGGGATTTTCCAGGCAAGAGTACTGGAGTGGGTTGCCATTGCAGGAATATTAATTTTACTTTATAAACAAATAAATTATAGTATTGACCAATATAGCCATATCTGTATATGTGGCTTCATGAAGGCCACTTACAAAAATTAGGTCTGATTTCAGGAAATCAACTTAATTTTCATGTCAGTGGAGAAACTAAACTAATATTGGGCTTAGTCTCAAGTGTTTTGAAAGTTTAAAAAGTTATTCTGTTTTGAAAGTATTGATTATGGCCTTTGAGTATGCCTGAATAGGCTACTTCATTCAGTAGTGAGTATAGTATGATTGAGCAACCTATACAATTTTGCTTGAATAGGACATAAGGAGAAAATATAGATGCACTCAAATATTTATGTCTTTTTCCTAATCTGTTATGGATGCTCAGTACCAAGTTAAGATATAGGCCATCACAGACAGGTTTTTAAGAAAATTCAGCCAAAATAGAATCATAAGTATGAGAAATATTAACAATTCAATGATGTTATTTTTAAAAGGGCAAAAAAAATAAAATGACTCTATCAGCAAGTAATGGATAAACTGAATATAGAAAAGAAAGACGTGATAAGAGTTTTGAGACCATATTATTAAATCCTGATCAGAAATGATGAGGCCCTGATCTAGGCGGTAGAAATGTTAGTGAGGAGAAAAGAGTTGAGAGCGTAGGTCAAGGGATGATAAGAACAGACCAGAGATGACACTACCGATGAGTGTGAAAGATACAGCGAGAGCAGAGCTCCAGGTGTGTCTCCGGTTTCTTGCCGGATGCCCGGCTGGTTGGAGGGACCATATTCTAGAATGAAATCTACAGGAGCAGCATGGTGAACACAGTTCACGTTGAGTGCCTGCAGGACACCCAGAAGATGATGTACACAGACAATCAAAATGTGTATCTGGGACCCAGGAGAAGGGCCTGGGGTGGGGAGGCAGATTTGAGAACCGTTAGCGCACATGGCTTTGAAACCTAGAGACTATGGAATAAGAGAAGTAGGCCAAGAACAGGTCTCAGAAAAATTGAGTTTAATACAGAGAAAGAAAAACCCCAAAAGCTGTTGAGAAAGAATGCTCAGAAGGAGGACCGGGAGAAAGAGGACTTGCAAAATCAAAAATCAGCAGTGACAGGCGGATATATGCAAAAGAGAAATCAGGTTAAGAACAGGATGATAAGGATCTAGCAATGAGAGGGTTGGTGGTGACTTTCGCAGCAGAGCTTCAGCGACACAGTCGAGGCAGCAACCTTACTTTGGAGGGTTTCCCAGAGGAATGGAAGTGAATGGAAGTGAGGAAACAGAGCAGAAGCCAGGGGGAGACGGGGAGGAGGAGAGTGAGGGTGTGGGTGGGGATGTGAGTAGCAGAGATTGGCCTGTGGAATAACTTTATTATATAAAGGTAGAGATAGGATAGAAGCACAGCTGACATAAGAACTATGGATTAGGGAAGGTTTTAGATGGGAGAGTCTGAAGCCTGTTTCCTGCTTCTGGGGAAGGAGTTGGAAGTGTTGCCAGGGAAGGACACCACAGGGAAGGAAGGTCCTGGTTTCAGAATAGATAGGCCCCAGAGCACAGTAGGGGACAAGCGGGTGTCACATCAGAGTTGAGGCTAGAGTCCACAGTCAGGTCTGAGAATGGAAGGACACATCCAGTTCCAATATCAAGGCAGAAGCCACCTGGGGCTGCGGTTCTCAGAAAAACTGTCCGTGGAACCCTGGTTTCAGAGTGGCCCTCTTTATTTTTTAATTAATTTTTACTGGCATATAGTTGCTTTACTGGAGAAGGAAATGGCAACCCACTCCAGTGTTCTTGCCTGGAGAATCCCAGACACGGTGGAGCCTGGTGGGCTGCCGTCTATGGGGTTGCGCAGAGTCAGACACGACTGAAGCAACTTAGCAGCAGCAGCAGCTGTTTCACAGTGTTAGTTTCTACTGAACAGTAAAGTGAACCATCCATAAGACATACATCCACTCCCTTTTGGATTTCCTTCCCATTCAGGTCACGACAGTGCATTTAGTAGAGTTCCCTGTGCTACGTAGTATTTATCATTAGTTATCTATTTTTATACATAGTGTCAATAGAATATATCTATCAATCCCAATCTCCCAATTCCTCACATCCACCCTTTCCCCACCGGTACCCATACATTTGTTCTCTACGTCCGGGTTTCTACTTCAGCTTTGCACGTAGGGTCATCTATACCATATTTTTAGATTCCACATATATGCATTGATATATGGTATTTATTTTTCTCTTCCCAACTTAGCTCTGAATGACAGTCTCTAGGTCCATCCACGTTTCCACAGATGACCCAATTTCATTCCCCTTTATAGAAGTGGCCCTCTTTAGAATGGATCTTGAGATGGAGTTAGAACAAGTAAAGGAGAGTAAGAGATCGAAGAGGCAGACTGAAAATAGAGATGAAGATCTTTGAGCAGCATACGTGATCATGACTGAAGGGGAGAACTGAGGCCGGTGGCATGGGGACGAGCGATAGGGATGCACAGAGAGGGTGGGCAGCTAGCGGGGTCAGCCTGCTGTTTTAGCTTTTTGTAGTTGACTTCAGTACAAAGCATGCAGTACTTCCACGGAAATGAGGAAGCTGTATGCTCAGCTTAAGGCTGGCCCTGGACTATACATCAGGACCACATCATATAAAAGGAGAGGACTTGGGGCTCCCCCTCTGCCTCCATCCCCTGTCCACCCCATGCAGGAGCTACTCAGAGGGACTCTTCCCACACCAGCTTGACTGACTTCCCTGGGTTGCTATGGAATCAGTCATTCTTCATAGGAATCCCACAGCCTCCTTTCTACAGAGAGGAAAAAAAAAACTTTGCTGCCAGCTACCTAAGTTGTTTGCAATCTGGGAACAATATTTCATCTTACAAAAAAGGAGTTTTGCGGAAAGCATAGACAGGGCTTCTTTCCTTTCTACTCTTTCAAGGGGAAAAAAATCTGAAATCTTGTTACAAGAAACTGGCTCCAGCAAATTGGCCCTGTGCATTGACATTATTTATTAATACATTTAGAATAACAAAAAGTGACTTCATGCAGGAAATTCATATACTTATTTGCCTAGTGAGCCATTACTGCTTATGGCCACTTGGTCTGATTAAATGATGTTTACTTGATTTGATTGCCCTGCTCCAGTTTATATCCAGGAAATCTTTCTCCAGCTGGCCACACCCTGAAACAAGGAAAGAACATGAAGTGCCAACGTTGTTAGTCCCATAAAAGATAAGGATTTCTTATGTATACAGTCTTTTGAATTGCAGTGTAATTGATGACTTTCCCTGAAGAAAATCTTCAGATTTCTTTTTTAGCCTAATAGTTGGTATAGCCTTCATTTGGTCCTTACGTATTTATTGAGCATCTACTGTGTACAAGATGAAGCACAAGTCTAGGTCCCAAGAGACACAAAGTTTAATTAGATACAAATGTCCTCAAGGAGTTCAAATCCATCAGGAAAGTTAGGGTACCTACAAAAATAATTATTAATGATGTAAAATGTGATAGATTTCAGAAGAAAGTATAAGCTTTCCTGAGATTTCAGAAGAGAGGCAGAATAGAACGGATGATGTACATGTCTCGTTTCCTAAGACTGGCCCAAAAGGGCAACAGAGCAGGAATTGCCAAAGCTTTATGAGCTTAGCAGAACCTTGGAAGTCCTTCTGCTTTCTATATTTCACAGCACATCTGTTTGTAGGTATGTAGTATACATCATGTTCATTACACAATTAGATAAAATAGTTCAAATGCACGTCTTTCTTGACTTGATTCAACCCATTGGCTTACACCACTCACAAAAGAGTAAATAACTGATAACAGATTTCCCTCTAAAAAATAGATTTTTGCTAGAAGGGAGAGGAAGAAGGAATACTGAGCTTGGTATCTTAAGGACTGATAAAAGGAAGACAACAGAGAAAGAAATTAGAAACAAAAAAAGGGAAATAGGACTTCTGACATTATTTATTTTGCAGTATTGCCTAGGGTAGGCTTGGGAACAAACTGAAGATTGGAAGGTTTTGACCGATTCATTTTACTTTGGAGGTTTCTATACTATAATTATACTTTCAGATAAAGCGTGTGCATGCATGGATATATAAATATGTTTTTGTATTTATGAGTGTTCCCTGGTGGCTCAGATGGTAAAGAATCTGCCTGCAATGCGGGAGACCTGGGTTTGATCCCTGGGTTGGGAAGATCCCCTGGAGAAGGGAATGGCAACCCACTATAGTACTGTTGCTTGGAGAATCCCCATGGACAGAGGAGCCTGGTAGGCTACAGTCCCTGGGGTTGCAAAGAGCCAGACGTGACTGAGCAACTAAGAACATACATTATATGCACACATGACAGATCTAAGTGTGAACATAAATGGATATATGTTTGTTCAGACTAAATATCTATTAGGATCATTCATTTTTAAAAATCCAGTCTTACTTCAGTGCTTCTGCAAAGAGAGCCAGGGTGAGAAGGCGTAGATTCAAGAGAGACTATCCAAGTTCAAGGTCATTACCAACTCCCATTAGGAGTTCATTACAAGCTCCCACTCTCAGTAAGAAGCCCCATAGGGAGATCCAACTGATGCCTACCATGTAACTCTTGGTGCTGTAAATCTAAACCATTTTGGATGTACTCCTCTCATGCCTTCCCCTCCCCAGCTTCTAGAATGCTTCCTCTGCCATGATCTATTAATGTCACTTGTCTCTCAGGGCATCTGACTTCCTGGGTCACAACACCAGAGTCACAGGGTCTTCTTGCTGTCCCTCGTTCTGTGCCATTGCCTTGAATGTCCCTCTGCCATCTCCACTTTGGTACAGAGTAAGCCCATTATTTTCCTTCAGAGAACCCTACCCTGCCTGCTATATTCTCCATCTCAGTGGATGTTTCAGTCCACCCCATCTCCAAGCTAGAATCCAATCATCATCCCCAAGCCCTCTCCCTAACCTCCATTCACTCTCCAATTCCTGTTCTTTCTACCCAGAAATGGCTTTCCAATCCATGCTTCCTTTTAGTCTGGTGGCCCCCGTCTTAGTTTAAGGCTTCATTATCTCTCACCTGGACCATTACTCCTCACATCCCAACCTCCAATCTCCTCTCTTCCTCCTCCTTCTATTTATCTTTCACCCTGCAACCAAATGTGACTGTACGACCCTTGTTTGTAAAACTGCTTTCTTCTGTTTGCCTGGGCTATGGAGGAAGTTCAAGCTCCTTAGTTTGACACATTTATAATTAGCCCTCAAATTATTTGTCCAATTTTAACTGTCACCCTTCTGCAGGTACACCTTTGGATCCAGTTAGACTGAACTTGTCCTAATTTCTTAAAATGCCATTTCCTATGGATTCCCCCTTTGCCCCCACATGTTCCTTCTTCTTGGAAGTACCCTTCCCCCTGCTCTTGCCTTGAAGAACTCTTACATAGTCTTAAAACTTAGCTCAACATCAGCTCCTCTGTAAAGCCTTACATTACTCTGCCCTGAAATTAATCTACAGCATCTCTTGAGCCTCCTCCATAGCTCTGCTAAAGTTCTTAATACTCCCTGCACTCATCCATTCTCTGAGAGACCATGGACTTCTATTGGGCAGGAACTGTACTTTAAGACCCACCCTTGAGCACCGCAGTAAATGATCAGTACATCTCACTGAAACTCATTGATTTTGAGGAGAGGTCTGTTTAGACACTGCTTGCTGGATGTAGCCTGAGTTTGTTCTTGTATAGGTAGTTTTTAGTAAGGAACATGGATTGATTAGGGCCAGGACAAAGAGATACATCACAGGAGAAGGAGAAGATAGACTGTGTACATTATTGTCTATAATTTACTTTCAAATGCTTAGTAAAGACCAGGGTTGGCAAACCCCTATGGGCTGAATGTGAATCTTCACCTGTTTTGGGAAATAAGTTTTATCTGAACATAGCCATGTTCATTCATTGAGTGCTGGCTATGGCTCCTTTTGCATTTCTAAGGCAGAGTTGAGTCACTGCAACAGAGATGAAGTGGTCTGCAAAATCCCAAATCTTTCCTATTTCAGTTCAGTCACTCAGGCGTGTCCGATTCTTTGTGACCCCATGAACTGCAGCATGCCAAGCCCCCCTGTCCATCACCAACTCTCAGAGTCTACCCAAACTCACGTCCATATAGCCCTTCACAAAAGGGTTTATTGACCCCCTGATCTAGACCATGTGGTATAAGTGTGTGTTAATTTCAATCTACAATCTAGGGGCAGTCTATTGTGCTAATCAGAATTACCCGTATTGAAGTTGGTTAGTATTTAATCAAATAGATTACAGACTTTTCTGTCCTTTTTTGGGATATAATATAAAAACCTTGGGAGTCCTGTAATTTGTCCCCATAAGAATGGCATCAGGGTCTTTCCTAGCAGCAGGGTCTTTTTCAATAAGTTGGCTTATTCTGGGAAAGACTGAGGGCAGGAGGAGAAGGGAACAACAAAGGATGAGGTGGTTGGATGGCATCACCGACTCCATGGACATGAGTTTCAGCAAACTCCCGGAGATAGTGGAGGGCAGGGAAACCTAGTGTGCTACAGGCTGTGGGGTGGCAAAGAGTCGGACGTGACTTAATGACTAAACAACAGCAACAGGAATAGCATCCTAGGCCTGACTCCTGAATGGTCCTGCATTCACCTGTTGGTCTGGGGGGGTTTCTCAAGTCTTCAGTTCCTAGTCAGTTAGTGGAACTCTAATACTTGAACATTGTTGCACTGGCTCAAAATAAATCTTGCATGTCTTTGAAGACTTCATAAAAGGACACCACAGGGGGAGTTCATTGAGCTTATAAAATATGGACACTGCTGTGTACTTGCTTGCCAGACCACATCTGTGCATGTAATAGATATAGGTTCACACCAGCTTTAGTTGTGACTTGGTGGGAAAGAGACTACATCATTCACTCACTGGCAATTATGAGAGGCTCTCCAGTTCTCACCTGTAAGAAACTAAGAGTTGCTTGTGACCTGATTGGCTGAGGTCAGTGCTCAGAGGCTTGCTCTAAGGACATCCCCTTTGTCTCAATACATTCAGGAGGTAGTTCTCTTGTACGCACATGATTGGGGAGCTCTGAAACAAAGCATCCGCCTTGTGCCATATGCATGCATAGCCTCCCTCCCTGTCCCTGCCCTGGGTGCACTCGGGGGAAGCTAAGTGAGCAAGAGGGTGGGCGAGAGGGAGGGAGAGAGCAGACGGAGCATGTGTGCACTTGCCAGAAACTTGAAAGGGTACAAAGTGTGCAGTGGGTACACAGACGGACAGGGAGATTTGCAACGCGGTACAGAAACATGATTCGGATAGTGTCGTATTGATCTGTTCTAGTGGACATGATTACTTTTGACACTGGCGGGGTATAATATAAAAATATTATTTGTAGCATTTAATAAATAATTATAAAACATGGAAATGTTTATCAGTCTCATATTCATGCTCATAAGCCCCAGAGCTATTTCAGAACTAGAAATCTAGAAACAAAAGGCTAATATTTAGAGCCAAGGACCTGAAACTATCCATACCTCAGTTGATTTTTGACAGCTCAGGACAAGATGATCTTCCGTGTAGAGCGGACAGAATATACCGTTTTAGGCTCACAAATTGAGCAAGATGGTTACTTACAGACTCAGAAATTTCTTTCTGGGGCTCTGGAGTGGATTCATGGCGTTCTTCCCCCGATATCCCAAATCCAGGTTGAAGCGGTGATGAACCCAAAATATGGAAGAGGTAGGCTTCGAAATCCTCACAACTTTTTGTAAATAGTTTTTGCTTCAGGGTATCTTTTTAAAAAGAGAAGTAGAAAAGGATTTGGAGGAGCAATGAAACATTACTCAAATCTGTTTATTATAAGATCTTCTGCACTCTCCACTTGCCCAGCTCTTGAAGTCAACCACTAGGGGAGCCAAGTTTTTAAAGCATTTTTACATCATCTGTAAAAGGACATCTAAAATAATTTAATGTAATAATATGGAATGGCCCAAACTGAAGCTGAAGCTCCAATACTTTGACTACCTGATATGAAGAACTAGGTCTTTGGGAAAAACCCTGATGCTGGGAAAGATTGAAAGCAGGAGGAGAAGCCGACAACAGAGGATGAAAAGGTTGGATGGTATCACTGACTCAATGGACATGAGTTTGAACAAAGTCCAGGAGATTGTGAAGGACAGGGACACCTGGCATGCTGCAGTCCACGGGGATGCAAAGAGTCGGACATGACTTAGTGACTGAACAACAACAAATGGTCCAAATAGGCAAACAGATGACTTAAATTCATTTTATCCAGAGGGAACTACTCTGTGGAAGGGCCGAGTCTCACCCATAATAAGTTTACCAGGCAGTTAGCTCTGATTTTGGAGATTGCAAAAGACAAACCAGTCCAAAAATATACCCCTCACATTAGTAACTTCTTTGGTTAAGATGACAAAGCTCTTCAGTTATTAAAATATAACTTGTCTCTGAAATACATAATATTTCTGGCCATTTCTAACACCTTAACTGCCCAGTGAGACTGAAGGTACCAGATAAACCCTCCAGTCATCCAGTGTAAGGAAGCCAGACCCCAGGTTAGGGAGGTCTGAAGTATGAGGGAAAGTGGGATGGTTCTGAGTGTGGTCTGCTCTCCTTAGGGCCAGCTGTGTGGGTACCTGGAGCCCCAGGAGCAGAATGAGTCCAGGAGGACCCATGCCAAGCCACGTCAGGCCCTGCTTCCTGATAAGTGGAGAAGGAAGGATTGGGTCAAACTGAAGCCTGCAAATACAGTAAGTATAAATTTTACTTATTTCATAAGCTTTCTGGGTGTGGGCTCTGCCAGAATGTGTTATGAGTTTCCAGTGACCTGGAATGTTTCATTGCAAAGTGATACTGATCACACTTGAATCACAGGTGAGTCAGTGTCTTAGCATGCCTCACTAGGAAATATCAGTTCTTGTGAAAGGGTAAAGCAGCATAGGAAAACCCATCAGATCAGCCCTGAGTGTGTGAGGTGTATTCAAAATGTTCTTTCAGATAAACTCCTGATGTCACCTTGTTCACTCTTCATTATCTGTTTTCATAAAAAACAGAGAAAAGGGAATAGAGGAGAATAATTCCAGTTGCTATGTCTCTCATCTCTTTAGATTACCATAACTTTTTCCCACTCATCTTGGACTTATTAATTCATTTTGATTCCATGGTTAGTTTCTGCCTTGCTGTGGGCTTGTTCCATCTCTTACCTGAGTTAGGTAACTTTTAGAACATAAGCTAATCTGAGCAATGCCCTCAAATCCTATCCTTTCTTTTCAGCCCTTCAGTTGTAGATACACCCCAGCTAAACAACTCCATGGCCAACTCAGCACTTACTACAAATGAATAAAGATAAGGACTGTCCTCTCTGAACTGAATGATACTAAACCTCTTTTCCTTCAGAGTTTGTGTTACAATTTAATGCTGGTGTAAACCTCAGTAGCCTTCTGATTTCCATTTTTGGTCAGGATCATCCAGCGATGTGGTTCTTGGAAAGGCAATATAAATTCTTTTCCCCTGGAACTGCCTTACCTTCAAGAGTAATGAAGTCATCAAATAGATAAACGTGCTCACTATCCGGGTCAGTAGCAATCAGATTCATTTCTTGGTGGAAAATGTGGAAGTTGGGGTCATTTCTCTTCACTACCCCGATCACAAATATCTCCACGTTGATGTCCCTGGCGTTCCTCACCACCTCAGTGAGATTCTTCTCATCTCGGGTATCTGTCTGCCCATCAGTGATGACCAAGGCCACCTTCTTCACGCCAGGCTTGGCGGCTTCGAACATGCGGTTGGCGGCATGGAGCGCTGTGGCCGTGTACGTGCCTTCCCCCAGATACTGCATGTTGTCCACAGCCCGCTTGAGGTCATCCTTGCTGGAGAACTGGGTCAGGTGCGCCACCTCCTCCACCTTGTGGCTGTAGTTGATTATGCCTATGCGGGTTGTGGCCAGGTCCAGGGCGACCCGGTCCGTCAGGGTCTTCACAAAATTCTTGATGATTTGGAAGTTCTTGAGCCCCACGCTTTCTGAGCTGTCAATCACAAACAGCAGCTCCAGTGGAGTCTCTTTGCATTTACGCCCACAGCCTGAAACACGGATGTGGACACAGAAACACGGCAGGAATGAAAATGAAAACATCCCAGGGAGAGGGGAGGGGGCGGGGATGAACGAGAGACCTGGATTGTAGCCTTCCTTTTCTGTGACCTTGAACACAGCTGACAGTTGTCTCCCTTCTAGCTTCTATGCCTGACTCTCTTCAAAACGATACATTGGGGAGAAAAAAAAAAACCTCCCACACAAAAAATCAAAATGCTGTAGAGGATAACATAATAAACAGCTAGCCAATTTCTCAGATTAAAATATAAAAGTCTTTTTAAAAGATTCAGCATCCCTTTGCATGCCTTCCTGATCCCATCCCCCTCCTTGTCTGTAAGAGATAACCACCATCCTAAATTTACTCTTTATCATCCCACCACGTGTATTTAATCTGAATCTGAACACTACTATTTCAGTCTTCAAACATATCCTTATGTGAAAATGAACACTTGCTCATTGGTGTGGCCAGTGAGTAAAGTAATGGGATGAAACTTTAATTGTCAGGGAAAGATTTGGATCTTTAACTGGGCAGAAGCCCCCCGCTACTCTGGCTTATGTCCCCAGTCACCCACAGTGACCCTACGGTGGCCCCCATCTTATCACGGAGGCCTGGAGAATGTTTACCCTGTGAAACTGTTCAAGGGGAGTGATCTAGGAACACTGGTCAATAAACAACTTCTGTTTATGGTTTATCATTCGGAACAGTTGCCAGAGTCCCTAAGCAATAAAAAGTATCAGGCCTCCATTGGTGTATTCGTATCCTTATGTTGCCCAATAACACTCCCACGATAAATCATCAGGAAACTGGCTGCTATTTTTACAGGGTGTCTAGCACTCAGAAGCAACGTCTAAATTAGCCTGTCACCACGGAGTCCCAGGCTGCTTCTTAAGGTCCAGAAGTCTTTTGGGGGACAAGACAGTGCTGGGGTTCCCTATGTGGGAGGATAATGATATTCCTTCCTCTGTCCATTTTAAACACAGAAGGTTTTCTTATCTTCACAATCCATTAATTGCTTGCTTTTTGGCTAATCTTTTTGCTTTACTTCCTTGTTCTACTAACTCTGTTTTAAGCCTCTTTTGCCATAGGGGCTTCCCGGGGGTCTCAGCGGTAAAGAATCCACCTGCCAGTGCAGGAGGCGCAAGAGATGCGGGTTCGATCCCTGGGTGGGGAAGATCCCCTGGAGTAGGAAATGGCAACCCACTCAGGGTCCTTGCCTGGAAAAGCCCATGAATAGAGGAGCCTGGTGGGCTACAGTCCAAGGGGTCACAAAAGAGTCAGACACAACTGAGCAACTGAGCACACACACATTTCACCATGAAAGCATTTAGACCGAGTTGCGACACGAGGTGACCTCTGAACTCTGTCCTCTTGCTTTTGAAGTGGTAGGCACTCTAGATCTCAAAACTCAATTTAGAAAGACCTTTTGCTTCAGGAAAAACAGAGACATTATTGTCACCAGCTGGGCTGGACTCAAACACCAGTGAGGCCCCTGTAGTCATGTTTCCTTGGTGGTTCTTTCCTTCCCAGGCTCAGGTAAATGTCACCGAATACAAATGAGCTCAGTGCTAACAAAAGGCCTGGCTGCACAGACTCTGGTGTCTTCATGCTTCTTAACCACTCTGGGAAAATGATTTTCTTTCCTTAAATCAGGATTCCCACAGCCCCTCACACTGCTTCCTTTTGGTTTCCCATCAGCTTTGCAAATGAAGTGAAACTTTCCCATGAGCTCTACAGTATACATCTTCTGAGTAAATGCAAATATCCTGAACATAGTGGGACTGGTACTTTAAAGTGATGGTTGTTTTCTTGATCATCAAATCTTACCACATATTTCAAAAATAAGCTTGATGATTTCTTCTTTCTGGAGGGAAAGAGGAAAATGTATTAATTGTGTGACCATAATATTCTTTCCCTACATAAAAGGGACTATCTTACTACAGTCAGCATTGGGCTATTTGATTAATCCTTCTGCTGCAAATAAGATACATAGTACAGAGGTTAAAAGTTGGCTACGATATATTATAATTGAAATGTGTCTGAGCTGTAAGATGTAATAGCTGAGACTTGAAGTTCAAATTGCAGCTTTGGTGTTTGCCAGCTGTGTGACCTTGGGCATGAAGTGACCAATCAGTGGTCTGTGTCTCAGGGCTGTGGTGAGATTAAACGAGGTAACACACACAGCTCTTAGCACAGGGTATGGCCCCCAAAGGATGTACTCCCTACAGTTCTGCATCCATGGATACAGAGGGCTGATAGTACTGTGCCGTTGTATATGAGGGACATGAGCCTCCGCGGGCTTCAGTACCTCCTGGGTGGAGGGGTGTGTGCTAGAACCAATCCCCTGCAGATATCCAGGACGACAATGCTGTGGGCAACGTATGCTTTAGTTACATGATTTAAACCACATGTGCTAGCCAACCAGGACAAGCACCTGGTTTGAAAGAATTCATTCTATACTGTATTCTCTCCCCTCTTTCCGTACCAGTCCCCACATGTGCGAGTCTCCTCCCTAGCTTCCTGATACTCTCACTTGGGTTTCTCCATGAAAGGTCCCTGGGCTCCTGGGTGCTCCTTCCGGGCCCTGCTCCTCACTAGCTCCATCAGAGGGGCCTGAGATGAGCTGAATACTGGGAGCCAATCTGCCAGTGGCCTGTGCCGCATGGCATGTTTACAGATGACTCGGATGGGAACTGGAGAAGTCAGGATTCTACATCTGCCAAAGACGTGACGCTGACAGGGGTGATTAACAGAGGCGAGAAGCAGAAGCCCAGAAAACCTCAATGGGGAAAAGCAGCGGGCCTTTTCTCAGAAGATAAAATGTAACAGCTGCAAAAGTAAAGTTTTAAAGAAAAAGATCTATAATGACAGAACAAGGGTGCAGGTGACAGCCAGTGGCCTGGCTTAACAGAAGCATGTATGGAGAATATTCACGGCATCTTAATTTAGATTTTTTTTAACTGTAAATTGAGTAAAAGCCAGTGATTTCAAGTGGCTATACAAAAATTACTCCCACTACGAGATACTTTAAATTATATGAAATAAAGGAATCAACAGTTATCTTTTTTTTTTCAGGCTTTGTCATACTTTTTCCACATTTAGAGAGACATTTAATAAATCTGAAACTAGAGTATGTCTAAAAAGGAAACTTTCTATATTAATATATTTATATTGTATATCCTGGCAGGGGAAATGTTACATATTTAATATAGTTATTTTTAATTTTTACAAGTGGAGAAAATACTGCAAGTTTTATGATTATAGTTTTTCACTTAACATTATATATCATAATTAATTTCCCATATTACCAAGTATTCTGAAAAACTTGATTTCTGGAGTTAGAGGCATGGCCATTTTATGGTTCTTGATGCAGACTGCCTAACTATCCTCCAGAAAAGTTGTGGTAACTGACAGCTCTAACCGTAGTATATAAGAAAACCTGTTTTGTTTTAGAGACACAGTACTGGTTATTATTACTATATAATCTTTGCCATTTGATAGAGAAAAATATCTCAGTTTTAAATTACACTTAATCCACTGGTTGTGAGGCTACATTTTAAATGTGTGCTTCCAGTTGTATTCTCTTATGCGTGGTCTTTGTGTATCCTTGGTCCAATTTTCCTATAGAATCTTTGTCTTGTATTGACTTGTAAGAGCTATTTGTATATCGAGGTTGCATTTACTTCCTTTCACTGTGCTGTATGGCATAACCAGGTCTCATATGCTTTAAGTAGTCATATTTATATATAATCAACATTTTCCATGTAATCTATGCTTTAAAGTCACCAGAATGAATGGTCTCACTCTTTCTGCTAAGATTGCTAAGTAACCTTGGTTTCTCAGTGCCAATGATGAAGGCATCAAATTTATATCCTTCAAAGGACTCATGTTAACATGAGTCTAGTAGCAAGCAGGCAAAGAAACAAATACTTTTTATAAGTGCTATGCTGTTGGATCAGAGCCAAGGAACCATGTTGATCTGCCGGAATACCAGTGGTGGGAGCGTGGAGTTGGTGCTGTGGTCCAGGGAGGTGGGTAGACTCTGACCAGGGTGGAATGGGGTGAAGAGAGGAAGAGGAAGAACCTTCCAGGCAGGGGACAAAACACACAAAGCGCAGTGTATTACAGTACTTGAGTAAACTTATGACTCAGGGCATGTGACAGGAAGAACGACAGAAAACGTGTGAACACAGACAGGCTCTAGAGCGTCTTTGTGTCTTGTTGAAGAGTGTGGCCTTAGCCTGAGCAGTGAGGACAGCCGTGGTCCCTGGCAGAGAAGAGAATTGGGTGCACCTTTATTTAAGAAAACTGACTCGGGCGGCCAGTGGAGCAGCCTAAGATTCCTAAATAGTACGGGCAAAGAAAATTAACACCAGAAAACCGTGGTGGGAGTGATGGATGGGAAGGGATGGCCTGGAGGGATATTACAGAAGGAGATGAAGGGGGTGGTAAGTAACTGGAAGAGAGGATGAGGGGAAGGAGGCATCTAGGAGGTAAACGATAGCAGTGCCACTCTTGGAGGGAGGGAGGGAAGGGACGGGGCAGGGTGGAGCTAATGAAGAGTAAACTGGGCTCAGCTTGATTCTGGCTGAGTTCGAGGCACCTATGGGACACCCAGCTGGCAAGGCAGTAGGAGGTAAGGTCTGATGCTTGGGAGAGGGGCTCAAGCTGGAGGCAGGGTTAAGAAAGGCCAGCGTACAGTTGGCTGTTGAAAGAGGGGTGGCAGGAGAGATGGTGTGGAGCAGAGCTTGAGTGTAACCTGGGAGACCCCTCCATGCCCACTTTCGGCAAGCGTAGTTTTTCTATGTTTATAATCTAAAATGCTTTCCCATCCTCCATACAACTTTACTGTAATATTAAATCCACCTTTTTGAACTGTGCATCCGTGCACCTTTAATAGCTGTCCCTCCTTGAGAGTTTGAGGACACAGAAGAAACGATTGCGGGAAGATGCTGAGAAACGCTAGCATTTCAGGCATAGTTGGAGAAAGTCTTTTTGAAGTAGCTTGGGTGAGAATGATTAAAAACTTGAACTCCCATCAATAGTATTTGCCTCTTGAAAGGGGAGTTTGACAAGGAGTTCGGCCTGGTGCTCTGTGACAACCCAGAGGGGTGGGGTTGGGTGGGAGAGATGGGAGGGAAGTTCAAGAGGGAGGGGATCATTACCTAGTAATGATTCATGTTGATGTATGGCAGAAACCAACACAACATTGTGAAGCAACTATCCTCCAATTAAAAATAAAAAAAATTTTTTTTAAAGGAGGAGTCTGTTAGTCTGGACTGAATCTGCCCCTGAGAGTGTATGAGGATAGGAGAGAGTAGGGGTGGGGAGAAAAAGGAGGCCTTTCGAGAATAGCCTCCATGAGGGAGCAGGCTGGTTCTGGCTTCCAACAAGCCAGCTCCAGCTCTAAGGGCTCTGCCCCTTGTTAGCGAGGTGACTCGGGGCGTGTTGCTCAAGCTTTCTGCAAGACTTGGCCGGTCTTTATCTGAAAGGGAGATACTCCTCCCTGCCTCGTGGGCTGTTATGTGCATTAATGTGTGTCCTGAGCAAGAGAGGGCTGCAGTCTCTAGCCTGTCCCCTTCTCCCTGCCACCCCCCTGTGTTCACCAGTCCTATGCTGCACCGGGTCTTAGCCAGCACTTGCGAGGTGAACCCAAGCTCTGTCAAATACCCACCGAATGCCTGCCCCTTGGCTACCTCATGCATACAGGCCAGTGCTGTCCAATTCCAAACTTGAGGCCATTTGGGGACAATTCTGAAATCTGAGTATCCAGAGTGTGGAGCAGGGGCAGGGCGGTGTGTACTCAGGGTGGTCGCTCCTCACCTGGAGGAAAGGGTGTACCAGGAGAAGGACTAGAAGTCCAGGAGTCCAGAGTCAGGGCCGTACTCTGCCTGGGTCCCCCAGGCACCCTGCAGTACTGGGTCAGGGTGGTACTGATATGAAGGAGCCTGTCACATACTAGAGTCTCATTTAATGCTGACCTTGGCTTTCTAAATGCTAGGCAAAGGGAAGAGTGAAGGAAGAGAGAATTTGCATCAAATCACACCTCACACACCCACACATCACCTCTGTCACAGCCTTTATCAAACTGTAGGTGAACATCCTCTGCCTGCCTTTCTCTCCCGTTAGACTGTGAGCTCCTTGAGTCCAGAGATGCGGGCTCTTGTTCTCAACTCTTACCCCCGTGCCTGTCTCAGACCCTGACCCAGGGCATGTGCCCAATAATTGTTGGTGAAATGAATGAGCAAGTGCATGGATGAAGAAGACGGTTCCCCTCTCCATGGAGCGATGGGAGGGAGGGTATAAACCTACGGGGAACATTCCTCTGGGCATTTAAGCTACATGTAGGAAGAGATTGCCGCATTTGTAGCTGCTTTATCCTCCATAGGTATCTGGGGAGGGTCTGACCTATGGTGTGGAACAGCAAAGAGAACAAGGCAGGTGGGCCATGAAGACCATGCACAGTTCTCTGTGTCACATGCCAGCTCTCGCCCTCATCACGTGAACTCTCACCTCTGGGCTTCCTGACACTGAACATATAAGGTCAACATCCCCAGACCGTGACCCACCAAAAAGGGAACAAGAGAAGTTCCCTGTTTTCTCCTCAACTCCAGGAAAGGTAGATACTAGAAAGGAAGAATTAGACTTTGCTATAGAAATTCTAGAACCTTCCCATCTTGTGGGGCTTTCAGGGGTCAGCTTTGTGTTTGCGATGGAGCAAAGAGAACAAAAGAGAGAACAAAAGGGGAACGTTTGTGCATCATCACGACTGTTTGTTGAATAAGTGAATCAGTACATAATGTAATCCCAATGTTGCGATTGTTGTTCTTCTCAGAGCACTTAAAGGAACTAGTTCAGAAAAAAAGGGGCCCCTATTCTGAAAAAATAAAAAGTGCCTTGTTCATTTGGTTTCTTTTAAATGGCTCAGCTCTTTGTTATCATTTCTACCAGGGCTCAGGGTAGATAGTTACATGTCTACAGTGAGGCTGGATAAGGGCTGCCGGGGTAAAGTCCCCCTCACATTCAAATTCAGTCACCCGCGGCATTGAAGCCAGCAGTAATTCTGTGTCAAAGGAAGTCCTGCTTCTAAGGTGAAAACACAAATGTGAGCACAAACCCCTCAGTTGCCCTCTAGGATGGATACTCACTGTAAGTCCTTGGTCTCCTTTTGGTCCTGGTAACCCCTACTTGGTGAAAGAAGAGTAACAGTCAATGGAGGTTGCAACCAGTTAATGTGCACAGGGACAGTAAGGTGTTAAAAATCACTTCTTGCCTGTTCTCCTTGGGGTCCGGGATCTCCAATTTCCCCTTTGTCACCTTTCTTCCCCACATCGCCCCGTTCTCCATGCTCTCCCTTTACAATGCAAGGGAAAGATAAGTTTAGAGTGTGAAAGTCAAAGCCAAGTAAGGAAAACTCTGAAGTTTCATTCCTTTGCAACTGAGGAACCTCTTGAAGACTCTTGGTTCTTACTGGTATCAATATACTATATGAAAAAATAGGGGGCATTTTATTTACATCCTCCCAGGTCCCATAGGGGCTTCCCCCGTGGCTCAGCTGGTAAAGAATCCTGCTGCAGTGCAGGAGCCGCAGGAGACACGGGTTCAATCCCTGGGTGGGGAAGATCCCCTGGAGGAGGGCATGGCAACCCACTCCAGTATTGTTGCCTGGAAAAGCGCATGGACAGAGGGGCCTGGTGGGCTACCGTCCAAAGGGTCACATGGAGTCAGTCGTGACTGAAGCGACTGAGATGCACGTGCACAGGCACCATTGTCTAATTCGTGATGAACTAGAGACCCCAAGGTGAGGAGACCCTGAGAGGCCATCTGATCCATTCACTGACTTTAGGAACTCCAGCTACTACACAGGTTGCTGCTGCTGCTGCTGCTCAGTCGCTTCAGTCGTGTCTGACTGTGCAACCCCATAGACGGCAGCCCAGCAGGCTCCCCCGTCCCTGGGATTCTCCAGGCAAGAACACTGGAGGGGGTTGCCGTTTCCTTCTCCAATGCATGAAAGTGAAAAGTGAAAGTGAAGTCACTCAGTCGTGTCCGACTCTTAGCGACCCCATGGACTGCGGCCCACCAGGCTCCTCTGTCCATGGGAATCTCCAGGCAAGAGTGCTGGAGTGGGGTGCCATTGCTCCAACTACACAGGTTAACACCTGAATTATCTGGTATCTTCCATGTGGGTAGGTTGTAAGGATTTATTCCTCATCAGCTGGCTTTTGAATTTGAAGAAAAGGAGATTTCACGAAGTAAGCATGTTTGTAGTTAGGAAAAGAAATGCATAAGGATATACTCTGAAGCAGGTTTTTTTCTCCAGGCGTTGAAAGGAGAGGAGTGAGGAGTTCATGAGAGCCCTTCCAGGGTTCAGGTTAAGCCGCTGAGATCCTAAAGCTGAGCATTTCCCTTCAGTCCTGAAACACTTACCTTCTGGCCGGGGGGGCCATGGCCTGTCATGCCCTTTGGCCCTGGGAAGCCCTGAGGTCCTTGCTCCCCCTGCACAAAATAGAGATTGATGGTCCTGTTAGTTTCCCACAGTAACTCAGAATATACTTTTTAGTCAGGTATACATTTGTACTTTCAAAACTGCGTTATGGCATTATAGCATTATCTACATTTTGGGGGAAATACACATGTAAGTAAGATGAGCTCAATGGGATCAATGTAGTAAAAATGTAACTACTTTTTTGGGATAGAAGTAAAGGGGTTGACTTAAGGCATTTGTCTGTTTCTGTGGTGTAAGTACTCCCTCCCACCTTTGCCAATTTCAAACTATGAACTTGAAATTACAAGTAATAAGCAACTGTTATTCCAGTGGTGATATTATTGGTGATTTTTATAATCTTCTTTATAATTTATATATTTTTGATATGTTGAAATTGTGTATTATCTTCATAATGGAATAAAAGAGGGTTTAACAGCATCTCTCCCCAATTAATGCCAAGGGGTGTTTATATAATTCATCATACACTGATCACCATATAATGATCATCCCTGATCATTTGTAGTAACATAAACCTGTTCATCTAAATTGAATACCTCCTAAATTTGGAATTGAATTTAGAGAAAATCATCTTTTCCTTTCAACACTTGTTGTTAGCTTCCGCCATCATATCTTCCCATTGTCTGCTGTTCCTGTACCCCCATCTTCAAAACCACACAGGTTTACAAGATTTTCATGATGCTGCACGTGAACCAGGAGTTATCACTAACAAGTCTACCAAGTCGTAGCACTGATGCTGCTTGGACACTGCAGCAACCCCTGCCTCACTCCAGATCATTGTAAGCCTGTGGCAAAGGTTTGAAAGACCACAGGCTCCCAGATTTTGGTTTGCTTACCATCAGCATCTATCTCAAAGATATCCTGACCATGATCGGTGGAATCACTGGTATGCTCAATAAAAACCTCAGACCAACTAAACGAGAATCAAGAGGTGGGTAGGGATAAAATATGCATTTTTGCCATAGGAAGGCTTGAGAGCCCTGGCTCCAGAAGGCAGGATGGGCTTTAGGAGGTCAGTCCTGGAAGGGGCCACAAAGGGTTGCTTGGAGACCATTTTCCCTAACTTTGAATTATCAGCATTTCAGAGCCCCCTGTCCTAGCTCACTGACTTTCAAGCTTTTTAAACGCTGAACCACCACCCCCCCCGCCCCGTTTGTTTGTTTTTTTCTTTTTTGGATGTGGTTACTAATTAGTTTTATTTTTCAATTGGAGGATAATTGCTTTACAATGTTGTGTTGATTTCTGCCAGACAACAAGGCAGATCAGCCAGAATTATATGTATCTCCCCTCCCTCGCGAGCCTCCCTCCCACCCTACGCCTCTAGGTCGTCACAGGGTGCCGGCTGGGCCCCCTGTGCTCTACAGAAGCTTCCTCCTAGCACTTATTTTCCACACGATAGAGTATATATGTCCATGCTACTCTCTCGGTTTCTCCCACCTTCTTCTTTCCCTGCTATGTCCAAGTTTGTTCTCTGTGTCTCCATTCCTTCCCTACAAATAAGGTCATCAGTACTGATTTTCTCTATTCCACATATAGGCATCGATATATATTTATTCTTTTCTCTTTCTGACTTTTCACTTTGTATAACAAGCTCTAGGTTTATCCACCTCACTACACCTGACTCAGATTCACAGAACCCTTTCTTTTTACAAGTGTCATAATGAAATATTTCAGATACAACATTTTATATGAAGAAACACAAACTCCGATTATACCACCATATTAAAAAATGAAATCGTGCAGATAGGATCGAAACCCCCAAGGTACCCAATCCTGTTCTCTGAAGGAGAGAGGAAATTTCTCTGAATTGATATGCATCACTCATATCTCTTTTATATTTTAACTACACACGTGTATGCTGTAAGTTCAGTTCAGTTCAGTCACTCAGTCATGTCCAACTCTTTGCGACCCCGTGAATTACAGCACGTCAGGCCTCCCTGTCCATCACTAACTCCCGGAGTTCACTCAGACTCGCGTCCATAGAGTCAGTGATGCCATCCAGCCATCTCATCCTCGGTTGTCC
The DNA here is from genome assembly GCF_032405125.1 of Capricornis sumatraensis. NCBI lineage: Eukaryota > Metazoa > Chordata > Mammalia > Artiodactyla > Bovidae > Capricornis > Capricornis sumatraensis. The sequence goes on from NC_091073.1 coordinate 20,154,950, forward strand.
CCTTCTCCTCCTGCCCCCGATCCCTCCCAGCATCAAAGTCTTCTCCAATGAGTCAACTCTTTGCATGAGGTGGCCAAAGTACTGGAGTTTCAGCTTCAGCATCATTCCTTCCAAAGAAATCCCCAGGTTGATCTCCTTCAGAATGGGCTGGTTGGATCTCCTTGCAGTCCAAGGGACTCTCAAGAGTCTTCTCCAACAACACAGTTCAAAAGCATCAATTCTTCGGCGCTCAGCCTTCTTCACAGTCCAACTCTCACATCCATACATGACTACTGGAAAAACCATAGCCTTGACTAGACGGACCTTAGTTGGCAAAGTAATGTCTCTGCTTTTGAATATGCTGTCTAGATTGGTCATAACTTTTCTTCCAAGGAGTAAGTGTCTTTTAATTTCATGGCTGCAGTCACCATCTGCAGTGATTTTGGAGCCCCCCAAAATAAAGTCTGACACTGTTTCCACTGTTTCTCCATCTATTTCCCATGAAGTGATGGGACCGGATGCCATGATCTTCATTTTCTGAATGTTGAGCTTTAAGCCAACTTTTTCACTCTCCTCTTTCACTTTCATCAAGAGGCTTTTTAGTTCCTCTTCACTTTCTGCCATAAGGGTGGTGTCATCTGCATATCTGAGGTTATTGATATTTCTCCCAGCAATCTTGATTCCAGCTTGTGCTTCCTCCAGCCCAGCGTTTCTCATGATGTACTCTGCATAGAACTAAAATAAGCAGGGTGACAATATACACCCTTGACATACTCCTTTTCCTGTTTGGAACCAGTCTGTTGTTCCATGTCCAGTTCTAACTGTTGCTTCCTGACCTGCATACAGATTTCTCAAGAGGCAGGTTAGGTGGTCTGGTATTCCCATCTCTTTCAGAATTTTCCACAGTTGATTGTGATCCACACAGTCAAAGGCTTTGGCATAGTCCATAAAGCAGAAATAGATGTTTTTCTGGAACTCTCCTACTTTTTCCACGAATAGCGGATGTTGGCAATTTGATCTCTGGTTCCTCTGCCTTTTCTAAAACCGGCTTGAGCATCAGGAAGTTCACGGTTCACATATTGCTGAAGCCTGGCTTGGAGAATTTTGAGCATTACTTTACTAGCATGTGAGATGAGTGCAATTGTGCAGTAGTTTGAGCATTCTTTGGCATTGCCTTTCTTTGGGATTGGAATGAAAAGTGACCTTTTCCAGTCCTGTGGCCACTGCTGAGTTTTCCAAATTTGCTGGCATATTGAATGCAGCACTTTCACAGCATCATCTTTCAGGATTTGAAATAGCTTAACTGGAATTCCATCACCTCCACTAGCTTTGTTTGTAGTTATGATTTCTAAGGCCCACTTGACTTCACATTCCAGGATGTCTGGCTCTAGGTGAGTGATCACACGATCGTGATCATCCGGGTCATGAAGATCCTTTTTGTACAGTTCTTCTGTGTATTCTTGCCACCTCTTCTTAATATCTTCTGTTTCTGTTAGGTCCATACCATTTCTGTCCTTTATCGAGCCCATCTTTGCATGAAATGTTCCCTTGGTATCTCTAATTTGCATAATATTGTTCTTAATATTTAAACTTCAAATAATTATACGTTTATGCATATATTTTATTTTAAATAAATATTTATTGGAGTATAGTTCCTTGACAATGTTGTGTTAGCTATACATGTTCTAATCTGTATTTTAAATATCCACACTCTTTGAAATTTATCTTGGTACATATATGTAGTTCTAATTAATTTCGTCTGCTCTACAGTATTCCATTAAATAACTAGACCGCATTATCCTCTTGTTGGACATTTATGTTGTTTCTGGTATTTCCCTGTTACAATAATCCTCCAACAAATAGTGTTTTACACATCTTTGCACACTTCCCTAGGAGAGAATTCCTTCATTGAGACCAATCTTATACAGAAGAGTAAAACTAAAATGAACCTAAGTGGAGAATCTCTTGTTGGTAAGTGAAGTGTTCAGTTCTTCCTGCTCCCACCCTAGCCCCTTGTAGCAGGCCGGCTTGGCTGAACTGAGGCCCTTTCATCTCTTTCATGTAGAATTTCTAAATGGATGGCAGGTAGAGGGTCATAGATTTTCAACTCTAGAGGACTGATAGCAAGTTCCTTACTGTGGTCAAATTGCAGAGAATTCATTCACTAAATGTTTCTTTTACCCTGTTAACCCTTGAGTCAAGCACAAGGCTCTAGCATGGAGGGCTTGCAGGGAGTATTTATGCACAGATGTCTCAGGTCTGTCGAAGGAGACTCACCCCATGAGAAGGAGTGCCCCTTCTCTTTGTTGCTTAGTTGGTTAGAGGAAACAGGAGGGGATCATTCTTTGTTCAATTTACAGAATAGTCACCAGGAAACCTGGTGGTCTTAGGAGCCGCAGAACCTTGGATATGGATTGGAGCCTATTGAGTAAGCCGCAAACAGTAAACCAACACTCTGATTCCAAGCTGGAGATCCAAGCAGGACAAGGGAGAGGAGGAAAATCTCTCCTTTCTGTAAAGACTGCACTGCCAACACAGGTATGATGAAGAGGAATCAGTTCAGTTCAGTTCAGTCGCTCAGTCGTGTCTGACCCTTTGCGACTCCATAGACTGCAGCATGCCAGGCTTTCCTGTCCATCACCAACTCTGGAGTTTACTCAAACTCATGTGTGTTGAGTCGGTGATGCCATCCAATAGCACATCTCATCCTCTGTCATCCCTTTCTCCTCCCACCTTCAATCTTTTCCAGCATCAGGGTCTTTTCTAATAAGTCAGTTTACATCAGGTGGCCAAAGTATTGGAGTTTCAGCTTCAGCATCAGTCCTTCTAATGAACATTCAAGACAGATTTCCTTTAGGATGGACTGGTTGGATCTTCTTGCTGTCCAGGGGACTTTGAAGAGTCTTCTCCAACACCACAGTTCAAAAACATCAATTCTTTGGTGCTCACCTTTCTTTATCGTCCAACTCTCACATCCATACATGACTACTGGAAAAACCATAGCTTTGACTAGACAGACCTTTGTTGGCAAAGTAATGTCTCTGCTTTTTAATATGCTGTCTAGATTGATCACAACTTTCCTTCCAAGGAGTGAGTAAGTTTTATTTTCATGGCTGTAGTCACCATCTGCAGTGATTTGGGGGCCCAAAAAATAAAGTCTGTCACTGTTTCCATTGTTTCGCCATCTGTTTGGTATGAAGTGATGGGACCGGATGCCATGGTCTTAGTTTTCTGAATGTTGAGTTTTAAGCTAATTTTTTCATTCTCCTCTTTCACTTTCGTTAAAAGGCTCTTTAGTTATTCTTCACTTTCTGCCATGAGGTGGTGTCATCTGCATATTTGAGATTATTGATATTTCTCCCAGCAATCTTGATTCCAGCTTCTGCTTCATCCAGCCCAGCGTTTCTCATGATGTACTCTGCATAGAAGTTAAATAAGCAGGGTGACAATATGCAGCCTTGATGTACTCCTTTCCCGATGTGGAAAACAACACCCAGTTGTGGATGAAGAGGTATAGGCAGGCATATATCACACAGCCCAGCGTCATTACACAAACTGGAAAACATGCTCTACCAAGAGTGGGCTACAGCGTCTTCTTTACTGTGAGGACGGAAGGTCTGTCTGTGTACAGGCTAGTCTGTTGTGCAGACTAAGTGAGCAGCGCTTAGAGTGAGCTGAAGGACAGTGGGGAGATTCCCGTCTGGGATGCTGCCGCTCTCTGTTCTCATCAAAAAGAAAATTACAAGCAAAAAGGCCAAGAAAGGTATCCTCTGAAGAAAGATGTATCAGTAAATGACACTTTGGCATAAATTAGCTTTCTCAGATTTGGGGGGAGCAGGGGAATGAGGACATTTTTAATTCAACCAGGTCCTTGGTTGCAAGGTAGTTTGGGGTTGTCAAGGACATGCCTGACAGCACAGGTAGCTGATTTGGGGAGTCAGTTGGGTTCCTAACCAGGTGTAGGGGAGATGAAAGGTTCATGGGAGAAATCTGTAACTGGCTTTGTTCCAACCCCAAGGGACAGCAAGCGTGCTCAGTCACTCAGTCGTGTCTCACTCTTTGTGACCCCATGCCCTGTAGCTCTCCAGGCTTCTCTGTCCATAGGATTCCCCAGACAGGGTAAAAGACAGAATAGTGTGGGGAAAAGAGGGGCTGGGACTATGGTGTGAGGGTGAATTATTACTGGGGATTATATATTTAGAAAATGAAGGTTCAGAAAGAACTTGATACCTTTCTGACAATTATTCAGAATAATTATTTTACAAACTCTCAGATTCCTACAGCAGCTAATCTAGAACATGTCCAATAAATGTTTATGACTGACCAGCTGCTTTTAAGAAATAACACCATTTCCTTGTGAAGTTAAAAGCTACTGTGGCTTCTTTGCCATGCCCTGGGGGAAAAGCCTCAGACTAGCCGATTATCATGTTAGAATCAGCTCCACTTTCAGGAATTTATTTTGCATTACTTCATAACATAGACATTTTATATATCATTGTTAACATTGTACTTATTCCAGGCAGCTGGGTTTCTTATAATAAAGGCAGGGTTTTTTTGTTTTTCCTTTTTAATCACCAGTTTCCCTTCAATATACTTGAAGGCTCCTTATAACTTTCAGATTAGACTATCTGGCTGAAAGTCTTTAGCAAATAAGTCCATGCCTTAGCTTGGAGGAGGTGAATGTTTCCCAATCAGACTTTTTCCCCCTTACAAGGCTCAGGAAAATGACAGGCAATGATTTTTAGGATGGGTCCGAAGCCATCCTGCAAGAAAGAACCTGTCTCTCTGAAGGTATAATTAAGTTCACATTTCAAACCCAGCTTCTTAACCACTGTATCTCAGTCTTAGATCCTTTGTGCTAAAGACGTGATCTTTTTAACTTTTCAGATGACTGCTTATTCTCTGGGAGAGAGCGTTCTAAGAGTTGCATGCTCTAAGAGTTTCTAAGGATAATGTACAACTATCTGAATATTTTTGGTAAATCAGTGGCAAAGAATCTGCCTGCCAGTACAGGAGATACAGGTTCAATCCCTGGGTCGGGAAGATCCCCTGGAAAAGGAAATGGCAAGCCACTCCCGTGTTCTTGCCTGGAGAATTCCATGGACAGAGGAGTCTGGCGGGCTACAATCCATTAGGTCACAAACAGACACAATTTAGCGACTAAACAACAACAACATGTGAATATCTTAATAGATTGAGGGAAAGGGTCTATTACTGGTATGTCAGTAAACAACAGGTTTTCTTTCCAAATGTTTTCTCAGGTGCTAGAAGGGAAAAAATCCAATTCATAGATGAGCAAAAAATGTAAAATGGATGTCTGGCTTCCTCCTAGGATGTAGAAAACTAGAAAAGACAGCTTTTATTCTTAAAACCTCACCAAAGATGCTAAGCTAATCTTTGAAGCCACAGCTTTCCTTGAATTTATCATAGAGCCGTGGTTGCAGAACAACCAGCTTACACAAAACCCGAGGAAACACAGGCTCCTCCAGGGAGAGATAAGGCATGGATACTCACCTGCTGGAGATGACAGACATCATACCTGCCAGTAAGAAGAATTCAGCTACAGTTCTTAACACTGTTCAAGGCTGAGTGTGGGCCAGTGTGAGGAGGCAGGACCCTGGGGAACTTCAGGCGTGAAGGAGATTCATAGCCACCCACCCACAGACTCTGCTGGGCCTCACCAGGGCTCAAGAGAGAGGCTGGGGACAGGCTAAGTCCCAGAGTTTCCCTGAGGAGGCAGACCTAGGGAAGGGAGGCAGCAGGAAAAGGCATGAAGCCCCCGGGGACAGAAACCTTAACTGCAGGCAGAAGTGCAGCAAACACTGTCACCTTTAGAGCACAGACGATGGAACTGTGGCAGCTCAGGGAAAGCAACAGACTCGAGTCTGCAGGAATGAATCCTGTGCAGACCTTTAGGGAGACCCCACTGCTTGGGGAGGGTGAGGGAGCCATCCTCAGCCCAGACCATTGGAGGCCTCCTGGGTGTTGACTGGACCACATAGAGCTTTAAAGGGTGAATTAAAAAGAATTAATGGAACACTTGGCAGAATAACTTAGGTCTATAGAGTAAGTAATACTATTGTTGTTGGGCTTCCCTGGTAGTTCAGTGGTAAAGAATCCAGCTGCCAATGCAGATGTGGGTTTGATCCCTGGGTCGGGAAGATACCCTGAAGAAGGAAATGGTGACCCACTCCAGTATTCTTGCCTGGGAAATCCCATGGACAGAGGAGCCAGGCTGGTTACAGTCCATGGGGTCTGAAAGAGTCAGACACAACCTAGCAACTCAAGCAACAACACAGTAAATCATACTGTATCAGTGATATTTTTTTAATGTTTATAATTTTCCTGTATTATATAAGAGAAAGTGGATGTGTTTGTTTTTTTTTTTTGTATGAAAGATACTAATGTGTTATGGGTAAAGGAATAGCATATCTGCAACTTATGCTCAAATGTTTCAGAAAATGAGTAATGTATGGGTCACACACACAGCGTCGATAAAGGAAATGTTTAGGGTGTCTGGGTAAAGGGCAGTGGGAATTAATATCTCATTACCCATAATTCCTGTATCTTGGCAACTTTTTCCTAAGTCTGAAATTACTTCAAAAGTTAAAAATTAATATATGGAACAAACGAATGAAGACATTGAATGTTTGCAGAAAGATGTCTGCGCCTTCCCATAAGCGCAGAAGCATATGAGGATACAGAGACTTTACTTACCCAAAGTTTGCAGGCCCACAAGCTAAAAGAACACTTGAAAGGCTTAAAGCAAAGCCAGCACTGTGGACGCCTCCCTCCAGAGATGACTAATGCTCTTTGCATTCAGGAGGCCTACCTGGTTACCAGAAACTTGTTTCCTCAGGATTTACATCCATACCAGCTCTGTTCATCCTTTTAAACCAACCATACCGCTGTCCCACTTGGGACAGTTTATAAGCCTGATGCTCATTCTCTCCACCATGCTGTGAACCAACCCCCTCCTCCACCCCATCTCCTGCATAGGAATGATGTAAATGCTGCTAGAGAAGGTGGAACTCAGCCCTGCACTGCAAGAAAGGGAGCCTGCAGTTACCATGTCCCCTTCCTGATGGATTTAATACCCCAATAAAGGATAAAGTCCTTATTAAAGTCTTGTAACCAATAATGAAGATGATGACTTAGAGACGCTTGTTCACATTTACAGAAGCGTATTAGGAAGCCCAAGGCTGGGGAAAAGTGTTTTCATTGTTCCAGAATTTTAGCACTTGCCCATCACCTCAGACTAAAACCTAGCTACAATATACCCGAATGGAATTTCGGCCCAGCGCAGGCTCGCTTCAGTTGAAACACTTCGCCACTTTATTTTTGCCCTTTACATCCTTTTCATTCTACTCTTGCGCTGCTTTCTTCCTTCTCCCTTTCTATTTCTTGCTCAAAGGGAAAGGGCTGAAATCACCGATTACAAGTTATCCAATCCCTAATATATCCAGCTCAGTCAGAGGCTTGGGTTTCTCCTCCATCAAGATCTGCGGTCCTGTCTGAGAAATCACAGAGGCCTCGTTACATACTGAGAGGAAGAAAAACCTCTGGCTAGCCTTCAGTCGAGGCCAACTGGAACATTCTAGGTGGAGAAGAGCCCTTGCTGTAGACGCTGCAGGAAGAGAAGGCATTCTGCTTTTGTACTGAATTATTCAGTTCTTTGCCAGGACGTAGTCATGCAACCCTCTTACAAGCCTAAACCCATCCCCATCATTCTGAAATGGCCCCCAAAGATCCTAGAGAAAGTCAACTTGTCATTCTTCCCTCTGCCTCCCCTTCTGTTTGCCTTTCTTTCTTTCTTTCTGGTGGTGATTAGAGTCTTGCTAATTAGGAACCAGGGGAACTGTAATTTTGAAAGCGGGGAGCAAAAGCTTATTATTCAGCAGTCCTTCTGCCAGCTTGAAGAAAGAAGCCAGTATTGTATTAAGATGTTGACTTAGTGGATAACTTGTGTGGTTAGCAAAATGTAGTGACCTGCCCAAATAGTCATCTAGTATTTGGCCTGGAATCCAGGAACCATTCTGTTGAAAGGGGTTGTTTTCTTATCCTTCGTGGTTACTGCTGGTTCACTTTACTTTTTTTTTTTAAAAGCTTTTTATTTGGTACTGGGGTATAGCCAAATAACAATGTTGTGATAGTTTCAGGTGAACAGCGAAAAAACTCAGCCCTGCATAGACATGGATCCATTCACCCTCAAGCTTCCTTTCCATCCAGGCTGCCACAGGACGTTGAGCAGAGTTCCCTGTGCTATACAGTAGATCCTTGTTGGTTATCCGTTTTGAATATAACTGCTGGTTCAGTTTAGCTAATGTTACTTATGGAGCATATAATTGCCCGTGTATATAGAAGGCACTTATCCAGAGGCCCCTAGAACAACTCAGGGTCTAGCACATTGGCATTTCTCTCCGTCTCCCTGAAGTTGTGATCATAGCAACCTACTGTTGTAACTAACAGCTGCCATTGACTGTGTGGCAATGTGCAAAGACTGAGCTAGGTAATGACAGACTTAGGCAGGGTCTCACTTAATCTCTGTAATAACCTGGGAGCAAGTCTATAAATGATGCCACCAAGGCTTTTCCAGTTCTTCCATGTCACCTCAGATTGAACCTGCTTTCACAGCAACGCTTTGAATGGGAATTCTCTCTCCCCAATGCACAACTGACTGTTCCTTCAAACAAAAAGTTCTGATTTTCAATCCCTCAGTTCTATCCTGGCATAAAGTAGGAACCAGGCCATTTCTCCATCTCTAACCTGAAAATCAAGAGCATCCTGTTTCTTAAAACTCTTTCCTTTGTCTGGTTGGCTTCCTCTGACTTCACTTTGATATGTTATTTTGCTGTGTTAATCTTCTCTAGTGGGACGAAGATGGCCTAATGCACAGTCTGTAAAGCAGCCCATTTGGGTGTTGAATGAATGAGTGAGTTACTTGTCATCAGGGACCCTTTGGCTGAAGTGTGGCCCTGGCTTACCTGGTACCTGGCCAGGAAAACAGTCATAATGAATTTAATGAAACATCATGGCTTCCTTGCATTTGATTTTCATTCAAATGTTGACCTAGACCCACTGTGTCTGGTGAGAGGCAGTGAAATAGTTTACTTTTCACAGATCCCGGGGCTGATTTTGATTTTGCTCCTGCTGCTGCTGCTAAGTCACTTCATTCATGTCCGACTCTGTGGGACCCCATAGACGGCAGCCCACCAACAGTTTTTTTTTTTTTTTTTCCACCAACAGTTTAAAACTCTCACCATTTGTTCCTCTCCTTTATGGCCCTCAGTGCAGCCTTTTTTTTTAATAACCCAAGAACTGTCAGCCATGTATAGCAAGGGTTTTCAGAACAGCTCCTGTGGAAATTTCCATGAGCTGGACCGAGATGCTGCTAACATTGATCTTGATGACTATGGTCATTTCCTATTGCCACTGTAATGAATGGCCACAAATTTAGTGGCTTCAGACTATGTAAATGTGTTCTCTGACAGTTCTGAAAGTTAGAAGTCCAAAATCAGTTTCACTGCACAAGATGTTGGTTGGGCTGGCTTTCCTTGGATGTTCTGGGGGAGCAGTTGTTTTCCTGACTTTCAGCTCCTGGGGGTCCCCTGAGTTCTTCGGCCAGTGGCCTCTTCCTCCATCTTCCTCCACTTCATCATCTGTGATTCCATCATCACATCACCTCTTCCATGGTCTATTCTCCCTCTGCTTCCCTCTTATAAAGACACTCATGATTACACGTTGGGCCTACAGATTATCCAGGATAACCGTCCCAACTCAAAATGCCTAACTAAATCACACCTGTCCCTTCTATCATATAAGGTAATATTCACAAATTATAAGGATTAGAACTTGAACATTTTTAGGGGTCATCACTAAACCTACCACAGTGACTTTTTCTATATTCATGCAAAAAGAAAGATAATTATTATATATTTTTTGTAATTCACCTTAAGATACTTCAGTTTAAACAGTAACACAAATATGTGTACATGTAAGTTACTTACCTTGATGGGTGCTGAATTAACCCTTGAAATACCATAGTCAGTAGTCCATACTTCAAAGACAGGTGAGTAGCTGAGTCCTTTCACTATTCACCTGAAATTTTCACTCTTACCCTCATCCCCTCATAAGGAATCCCTTTAATAAGGAATCATTAAGAAGTTAGTTGGGCCCATCACAAGAATATTGTTGTGTTTGCCTCAGAATGATCATTTTATGCAAAGTACTTGTCAAAGTACTTAAAGTGACAGAACTGGAATTTGGACCCAGTTTTCAATACATGTTTATATGCCTACCTGTTAATACGTAGCTGAACATAGGGTAGAATTCTGTCTGAAACTTGCTTTAATTGAAACAGCACCCAATAGCAAGGTTGTCTAGAGGCCAGATCACGCCTGCCAACTTCTAATCTCCAGAGGCTGCTGCCGGCAGTCATCAAAAAGAGTCTGACAAATTGTGACTCCCTAAATTGGGATTTCTTTGGAAGGAATGATGCTGAAGCTGAAACTCCAGTACTTTGGCCACCTCATGCGAAGAGTTGACTCGTTGGAAAAGATTCTGATGCTGGGAGGGATTAGGGGCAAGAGGAGAAGGGGATGACAGAGGATGAGATGGCTGGACGGCATCACCAACTCGATGGATGTGAGTCTGAGTCAACTCCGGGAGATGGTGATGCACAGGGAGGCCTGGCGGGCTGCGATTCATGGGGTCGCAAAGAGTCGGACACGACTGAGCGACTGAACTGAACTGAACTGAAATTGGCCCAGTGCAGCTCACAACAGTCATAGCCAAATGTGCTCAACTTGGCTGTATTTCCCCCTAATCATTTTTGTTAAACTTTTAGTCCCTGCTTCCATTTTTCTGTTTATATATACTGAAAGTGAAAGTGTTAGTCACTCAGTCATGCCTGACTCTTCGTGACCCCACAGACTATAGCCCATTAGGCTCCCCTGTCCATGGAATTTTCCAGGCAAGACTACTGGAGTGGGTTGTCATTCCCTTCTTCAGGGTATCTTTCTGACTCAGGTACGCACCTGGCTCTCCTGCATTGCAGGCAGATTCTTTACCGTCTGGGCCACCAGTGAAGCCCTTTTCTCTACTAGCAGGTGATAAAGTACCTGAACAAGCAGCACATGAATATTTGAAAATAATCTCTGCGATAGCCAGACCGCTGCATGGACTCTTTGATTGCTTTATAGACACATGAGTTCACTGTTAGAATCTTCTATCCAGTTCATATTTTCCATGAATAAAATGGTTCTTAGTATAAAATCTAGAATTAAGTACATTAATAGGTCACAGTGCATAGAGAAGCAGTCCCCAAACTTTTTGGCACCAGAGAGTGGTTTCATGGAAGAAAATTTTTCCACCGATGGTGGCGGTGGGGGCAGGTGGTGGTGGTGGGTTTGGAATGATTCAAGCACATTACATTTACTGTGCCCTTTACTTCTATTATTATTATTACATCAGCTCCACCTCAGATCATCAGGTATTATATCCTGGGACCCCTGGCACAGAGCATCATAGCTTTGACAGGTTTTATCGGCCAAATTCAGTTGCATAAATTGACTTATCCTGCTCTCCCAACTAAATAGCCTTCTGTAAAGCCTGCCAGATTTCATGAATGTCTTGTCTGGCATTTGAATGTACTTGCACCACAGATGATAAACACAAAATGACAAGGTCAGCTTTTTGTTCCCTTTGTTGGCTATCTGCATGGTTCAGCCTCCTGGTTTCCCTTCTGAGTTTTTCATGATCACTTTGTGTTGAGAACTCTGATGTCTCTCTCGGTCCTCTCTGTGCCCTCAAGGTCTGCCTTGGACCCTTAATCCTTACATGGTAACCCTCTGGGGCTAACCCCCAGTTCTCTCATCCTCAGTCTTGCTCCCATCTCTAAGCTCCAGGCATAACACGATACCTGCCTCCTTCCTGGCTTCTCTCTTTCACGCATCTCTCAGTCTTCCAGGCTTGCAATTCTTTTTGTGTTCTGACCTTATCTATGCTCCCTGAATACACTCATCCCATCACTGGATCACTGGGTAGATTCTAGTCCATCAAACACATCCAAGGAGTCTTCCCTGACTCACCGTCCCCAGCCCCAGTCAAAAAGTAGCTCCCCCTGGTCTACCCACACCTGTCCTGTAGCCTGTCTCCGAACATGTTTAGCTGCTCACATCCTTTCTGCCCTACCTGTCTTGCGTGCATGTGTGTGCTTGGTTGCTCACTCATGTCTGACTCTTTGAGACCCCATGGACTGTAGCCCACCAGGCTCTTCTGTCCATGGGATTCTCCAGGCAAGAATACTGGAGTGGGTTGCCATGCCCTCCTCCAGGGGATCTTTGCAACCTAGGAATCAAACTCGCATCTCTTACGTCTCTGAAATTGGCAGGCAGGTTCTTTATCACTAGTGCCACCTGGGAAACCCCCACCTATCTTAAACTCCCACAGTTGAAGCACTTCATCTTATTTATCTTTCTGCCCTTTGAGGTACCTATTCCAGGGCCCTGCATATTGCCCCAAGCTAGATACAGTGGGTGTGGGGACGAACCATCTTTTTGGTAGAAGTTGCCTAGAAACGATGCATCCTGAACACTGTCTTACTGAGCCTCACAAACTCCCATTGATATCTCAGTAAAATTCATGATAGACATTTAGGGATCCATGTGGAAAAGAGATAACAAAATTGAGATGCACGGAAATGTGCCAGCAGAGATTTCCTGATGGGGGTCAACCTAAGGACATGTCTATAGGTAGGCTGACTTTATTAATAGCTCCTGTGGCACTGGCCTTGGAGACAGCTGAACAAAGCAGGTGAGGAGTTTGTCACCAGTCAGAAAAGGCACAGTGACTCATTTCAGAAGCATTCTGCTGACTGCACAGGCCACCGCAGCCGTGCCACCAGGGTGCGAGCTCGGTGGGAGCTGCTGACCTGGGAAACCACAAAGGCCACCACAGTGGCAGGAAATGGGGCCTCCGCTTTGGGGCCCCCAGCCCAGTGTTCAGTCCCTGTGAATAAGCTTGCTGAGTGAAAGGATTCCAGGAAATATCATATGCTTTCAAATTACTCTTCTTTTTTCAATATATCACTTCATTCACAGGTAAGAACAGACCCAGAAGCAGCACTGTGCTGATTTAATGCTCAGGTAGGCTGAATAAGGGCCCCCAAAGATATGTGGATTGTGACGCCTGGAACCTGTGGATATTGCCCTCTGCAGGGAAAAAGGGATTTTGGCAGGTGTGATTAAGTTAAGGGTCTTGGGTGGGGAGATTGTCTGGACTACCTGAAAGTGAAAGTGAAGTCGCTCAGTCATGTCCGACTCTTTGCAACCCCATGGACTATAGCCTACCAGGCTCCTCCCTCCGTGGGATTTTCCAGGCAAGAGTACTGGAGTGGGTCGCCAGTGCCTTCTCCAGGGGATCTTCCCAGCCCAGGGATTGAACCCCGGTCTCCCACATTATAGACAGACGCTTTACCATCTGAGCCACCAGGGAAGTCCCTGGACTACCTGGGTGAGTCCTAAATGCAATCGCAAATAGTCTTATAAAAGAAATGCAAGAGACTTAGCTGGCATTAAAGAAGTCCTTGTGATTGAAACAGCAAAACAGAGATGGAGAGAAAAGATGTAAGCCACTGGTTTTGGAAATAGAGAAAGGGGCCATAAAACAAGGAATACAAAGAATGTGGCTCCAGATTCTGGAAAAGCCAAAGTAATAGAATTCCCTGCCCCCACCTCACCCCCCAGCCTCTGGACACCCTGTCAGTGTCTTAACTGTGGCCCCATAAGATTCATTTTAGACTTCTGTGTTCCAGAACTGCAAAAGAATAAATTGGTACTGTATTAAATCACTGCATTTCTAGTCATTTCTTACAGCAATCATATGAGACTAACGTGTTATATAGTTCTTCCCACCTTTAACAGATCAGTTCACAACACAGAGCATTTTGCAACAAATTACCAAAAACTAATATGGCTCGGAAATCATTTGTATTTCAAGTATCATCAAGGGAAAAGTCTAACATTAACGCACAGAGACTGTGAGCAGTGCCCAAGGTGGCTTTGGGTCCTGCAGGCAAAGACAGTTCCCTGAGAAGTGATGCTCTTCTCCCTCCAGGAGAGAAAGCAGTGCTGAAAAATATTTCACTCCAAAGGGAAGGCTATGCAATATATATGACTTTGCCTTTGCAGCCTAGTTGGAAACTGGCCAAAGAAGGCTCTGAGTCACTAAGCGTAATGGCTCAGAATCAACAAGTCCATCCCTTCTAAACTTGCCCTGGCTCCAGTATACATCATCTGTGAGCTAATTTGTTACAGTAGCTTCTTAATCCGTGTCTTTCCTTCCTCTCATATGCCTCTGTGCCAGGGATTCTCAACTGTAGGCAGGAGGAAGAGGATGGCTCAGGAGACCCTCAGGATACAAGGGGAGGAGAATATTTCCAGTATTTCCCATCTTCTCTCCCGACACCACTACCTAAAAAGGGAAAAGTGAGAAGAGCGGCTGACGGAGTGCTCTGGAATGGTATGGAAACGAAAGAGTGAGGAACGTTGTCCCAAACTAGAAAACAAATGCATGAAAACACTCAGCTGGCCACACCGCGTGCTAAGCCACTTCAGTCTTGTCAGACTCCTCTGTCCATGGGATTCTGCAGACAAGAACACTGGAGTGGGTGGCCATGCCCTCTCCAGGGGATCTTTCCGACCCAGGGATGGATCCTTCATCTCTTATGCCTCCTGCATTGGAAGGCAGGTTCTTTACCACCAGTGTCACCTGGGGAGCCCGGCTGTGTCACTCCTGTTCTTAAAGCTCTTCCAGATTATATACCCAAGAGAAATGAAAACATAAAAATGTGCCCACAGATTTCACAACAGCATTACTTACAATAGCCAAAGAGTAGGAACAACACAAATGTTCCCCAGTGGACAAATGGATAAACAAAATGTGGTATATCTATACAATGGAGTATTATTTGGCCATAAAAAAGGAAGTTCTGATACAGCATGGGTGACCTATTATGCTGAGTAGAAGAAGCCAGCCACGAAAGACTGAACTGTGTGATTCCATTTATGTGAAATGTCTGCAACAGGCAAATCCACAGAGACAGAGAGTAGCGTAGTGGTTGCCTGGGGCTAGAGGTTGAGTGGGAAGGGAATGAAGAGGGACCGCTGTGAAGGATGGGCTTTCCTTTGGGGATGATGACAGTGTCCTAACATTAGATTGCATTGCTAGATGTACAATTCTGTGAAAATAGTAAAAATCATTAAATTGTATATTTTAAGCAAGTGACTTGCATAGCATGTGAATTATATCACCATAAAAGTTTTTTTAAAAAAATAAACCCTACCTGGCCTTTCTTAGAGAAAGAAATGGCAACCCACTCTAGTGTTCTTGCCTGAAAAATACCAGGGACAGAGTACACTGCGGGCTACAGTCCAAAGGACTGCAGGGAGTGGGACACGACTAAGCACAAGCACCAGGCCTTTCTATCATCAGAGCAGTGGCTCTCAAAATTTGGTGTATCAGAAATGCCTACTGAGTGTAACACAGGGGCTACTGGGCTCTGTCCTCAGAGTTGCTGGTGCCATAGGTCTAGATGAAGCCCGAGAACTTGCATTTCTAATAGGTTCCTAGGCGACGCTGACCGAGCTGGTTGGTGGCCATGCTTTGAGGGTCACTGATTCATAGGTGCCAACTAAAGCTCTTCAGCTTGGCCATGAAGGCCCTTCACAGTCTGGGCCCCACTGTTTGTTAACTGTCTTTTTTTTTTTTCACAAGCTTCGGCTCAGCCTTGATTCATACAGGTCTGTTTCTGGTTCCCTTATATTTTCTGGCCTTATGTTGGATGTCATTTTACACCCCTTGTGTCTGCTGTGGTGCAAAGCAGATACTCAGTTAATGTTTTTGGACCATTGATTGTACCCAGATCACCCCAGCACTCTAAATCTCTTACCAACAGGTAACTACTGCCTCCTTAGAGCTGGTACTAGCCACTTGTCCCAATCCCCTGGGATAGGGGCCTTCAAGAAAAGGGAATGAAAGAGCCAACCAGTCTTCGTGAAGCATAAACCTAGAAATTCCAGGTTTACCAAACTTTTTAAGGCCATGCATCCTTGAGCGTATAGCCAGAGAGAAGATTCTAATTAGAGTCACCTAAGCTTTGACTGTGTGGATCACAATAAACTGTGGCAAATTCTGAAAGAGATGGGAATACCAGACCACCTGACCTGCCTCTTGAGAAAACTAATATGCAGGTCAGGAAGCAGCAGTTCGAACTGGACATGGAACAACAGACTGGTTCCAAAGGCTGTATATTGTCACCCTGCTTATTTAACTTCTATGCAGAGTACATCATGAGAAACGCTGGGCTGGAAGAAGCACAAGCTGGAATCAAGATTGCTGGGAGAAATATCAATAACCTCAGATATGCAGATGACACCACCCTTATGGCAGAAAGTGAAGAGGAGCTAAAAAGCCTCCTGATGAAAGTAAAAGAGGAGAGTGAAAAAGTTGGCTTAAAGCTCAACATTCAGAAAACGAAGATCATGGCATCTGGTCCCATCACTTCAAGGGAAATAGATGGGGAAACAGTGGAAACAGTGTCAGATTTTATTTTGGGGGGCTCCAAAATCACTGCAGATGGTGACTGCAGCCATGAAATTAAAAGATGCTTACTCCTTGAAAGGAAAGTTATGACCAACCTAGATAGCATATTCAAAAGCAGAGACATTACTTTGCCAACAAAGGTCCATCTAGTCAAGGCTGTGGTTTTTCCAGTAGTCATCTATGGATGTGAGAGTTGGACTGTGAAGAAGGCTGAGCACCAAAGAATTGATGCTTTTGAACTGTGGTGTCGGAGAAGACTCTTGAGAGTCCCTTGGACTGCAAGGAGATCCAACTAGTCCATCCTAAAGGAGACCAGTCCTGGGTATTCATTGGAAGGACTGATGCTGAGCCTGAAACTCCAATACTTTGGCCCCCTCATGTGAAGAGTTGGCTCATTGGAAAAGACTCTGATGATTAGAGGGATTAGGGGAAGGAGGAGAAGGGGACAAGAGAGGATGAGATGGCTGGATGGCATCACTGACTCAATGCACATGAGTTTGAGTGAACTCCGCTGAGTTGGTGATGGACAGGGAGGCCTGGCGTGCTGCGATTCATGAGGTCGCAAAGAGTCGGGCGACTGAGCGACTGGACTGAACTGAACTGAAGCTCAGTGTGCACAGACTTCAGAAACATCAAAAGGAAATGTGTGGTGAGAGTCTTTTCTGTCGAGTTGAACAGAAAAGTACAGCAGGCAGCTTTATACACGAGCGGAAGGCAGCAGCTCCAGGATCACAGTGAATGTGTCTGCACTGTTGTGCTTCCAGGTGTGAAACCTGGTGAAGAGTGATCTCTACATCCTCACCAGATGAGTCTGGGGAGAGGGAAGTGGGTTTAGACTATATATTACATGTTTGATTGTATTGAAAAGAATATAGTGGGCTTCCCTGGTGGCTCAGTGGATAAGAATCCACCTGCCAATGCAGGAGACACGGGTTTGAGCCCTGATCCAGGAAGATCCCAGTGGCTTCCCTGGTGGCTCAGATGGTAAAGCGTCTGCCTGCAATGCAGGAGACCCAGGTTCGATCCCTGGGTTGGGAAGATCCCGCTGGAAAGGAAAAGGCAACCCACTCCAGTATTCTTTCCTGGAAAATTCCATGGACTGAGGAGCCTGGTAGGCTACAGTCCTTGGGGTTGCAAAGAATTGGGGACGACTGAACCACTTCACTTCACTTCACTTGACCAGGAAGACCCCCCATGCCATGGAGCAACTAAGCCCAAGCACCGTAACCCCTGAGCCTGTGCTCTAGAGCCCGGGAGTCGCAACTAGTGAAGCCTGTGTGCCCTACAGCCCGTGCTCAGCAACAAGAAAAGCCACCCCGACGAAATGCCCGCACACTGCAACTTGAGTAGCCCCTGCTGTCTGCAACTAGCACAAGGCTGTACAGCGATGAGGACCCAGCACAGCCAACAGTAAATACATAAAATAAAAAAAGAATATGCCAATGTGACATCAAGCCAGACCTTCCATTAGGTCAAAGTTACTTCCTGTCAGTAGGTTTGCTGAGACTTAATAACTTGTGGGGTGCATCGGAAAAAACAGAGCTGGGGTGGATTACAGCCACACATCACCCCAGGACCTCCGTCAGCCAATCTGATGACCTCCCATGGAAGCAGAATGCCTGCCTTGTCAATACTCTCCCAGATCAGGCCCCTGGCCATCCTGATACTTAAATTGCTGCCCTTCCCACCTAGAAATTCTGGAGGCACTGCTGACACTGGCATCGAAAAGCCACCATGGAAATGCATCGCTTTCAAACGCTTGTATCTGAGATGCAGGTTATGGGACAGATGCCTCTGCCTTGTTCTCCTAGTTTTATTGCCTGTCACCAAGCATGCCAGTTACTGAAAGACAGTCGCGTTCTATAAGCTGGTTACTCTGTACCAGGAATTAAAAGTACAGGAGAGGTTAATACGTAGCTGCCCTCTGAGAATATGTCTTTCACCAGAGCATTCAAAGTATTAGCTCTTCTACGTGTCTCTTTCTGGATACCGTATGGGAATTAAACACATAATAGTCATAAAGTCCTAATGAGGCCCTTAAACAAGAGTGTTATAGGCTTATTTCATTTAGCATAATGTCCTCCAGGTTGATCCTTGTTGTCACACATGCAGAATTTCCTTCTTTTTCAGGGGCGGTGGATAGTAACCTATGGTGTGTTTATACCACATCTTCATTCATCGCTCATTGGGCATTTAGGTTCTTTCCATATTTTGGTTATTGCAAATAGCGCTGCAGTGAACATAGGAAGACGGAGATAAGCCAGTCACAGAAGGACAAATGCCGCATGACTGTACTTATGTGGGCTTCTGAGGCAGCACTAGTGATAAAGGACCCGCCTGCCAATGCAGGAGACGGGAGTGTGATCCCCGGGCCAGGAAGATCCCTGGAGGAGGAAATGGCAACCCTCTCCAGCATTCCTGCCTGGGAAATCCCATGGACAGAGGAGCCCAGAGAGCTACCGTTCATGGGGCTGCAAAGAGTCGGACACGACTGAAGCATGCACTTGTATGAAGCAGCCAAAACAGTCAAACTCACAGAAGCAGGGTAGAATGGTAGTTGCCAAAGGCTCGGGGAAATGAGATAATGGGCAAAAGTCTCAGTTATGCAAGATGAATAAGCTCTAGAGATCTCCTATACTGCATGCTGTCATACACTGAAAAATCTGAATAGATCTCATATTAAGTGTTCTCACCAAAAAATTTAAAACTGAAATAGCTGACAATTCATTATTTTCAATGAATTTTTCATTGAAAAATTTTTTTCATCAAAAAATAATGAATTTGTTTTAAGAATGGAAATGATAAATATATTCATCTGTTTTTATTAAATAAAGACAATTATATTAATTGTTAAAAGTTGAAAAAGAAAAAGTATACTGGAAGCTTATGGTTAATGCATGCTTCCTTTAGGCTCTCCCCAACCCCATTCATTTATATGCCCTGTTTTCCTTTCTCGTTGCTTTTAACTTGTGATAGTAACTATTCCTGACAATCCGAATACCAGTTTCAGAGGAGCAGAACTTACTCACATGAAAAGTTTTCTTATAATTTTTCCCTGCAAAAATTTCTAGACTGTCTGCAAAAGCTGCTTAATGACAACCTACGAGGTGCCCTTGCTATACCACAGAACACACAGATGTGGGTGGCATATCTGAGGCCCAGAAACAATGAAGGCAAATGGAACAATTTGACAACAAAGTCACAGCTTCCTATAAAAGCGTATCTTTTAAGAAAATTCTCTTATTAACAAAGTTAACTCAGGCTTTAATCACGGCATGCTTGCTTAAAGGATAAAGCAAGAAAGCCCCTGAGTCACAGTTTAACAGTAAAAGAAACAGGTATAGGGATAATGAAATTAGACTCACAGATTTTTGTAAGCCTACACTCATGGTCTCAGTGAAGTTGAAAACCACATCAAAGGATTAGCAGCAGCAGAAAAATTCACAAGTAGGCAGATCTCAGTTCAGTATAAGGAAAGAAAGTCTACCAATGGTAGATATAGAATAATCCTTTAGAAATACAATGAAATGAACATACAAGTATGGGAAAATACAAGAACGATCTTAAGAGAAACATATAAATTAATTATATCCATGTACTAGATTACTATGTAGATGTTTAAAAAATATAGTAAATCTTTATGCATTGATTTGAAAGGCCATTCTTGCTCAGATAACAGGGAGGTGGGTAGGGTGAGGCGGTTGGGGGAATTATGTATAAAATGATTTTTAAAGGTGCTGTATATGTGTGTGTTTATGCGTCCAGTGGAACATATGGAAGCCACACACCTGACTGCAAACAGAGGCACGCTTTACAGGCTAGGACTAAAGGGGAAAGAGAGGAACTTTGACAACTTTGTGTGATTATGAGGTGTTTGGATTTGATACAAGTATGCATAATTTTCATTTTAAGAGGTAACAGAGCTTTTTTAAATTTGTTACAAGATCTTTGGGAAACATGCAAGAAAGGAGAGAAGCTTCTATTCCCTAGCATACCCAGGGCCTGGAAGGCTAGATACCCTTGAGAATGTCATAGAATATTCTTGTGACGGATGAGAAGTGGATGAGAAGACGCCCTTATAATTCAGAAGATCAAGGGCAGGCCTCTATCAACTTCCTTCTCTCTGGCATCATGAATATTTCCTTGTTCACTCGAGCTTTGCCATCAGCATACAGCGTACCTTGCTGCTGCTGCTGCTTAGTTGCTTCAGTCGTGTCCAATTCTGTGTGACCCCAGGGACTGTAGCCCACCAGGCTCCTCTGTCCATGGGATTCTCCAGGCAAGAGTCCTGGAGTGGGTAGCCATGCCCTTATCCAGGGGATCTTCCAACCTAGGAATTGAACCTGGGTCTCCTGCATTGTAGGCAGATTCTTTACCACTGAGCCATCAGGGAAGCCCACAGCATACCTTATCTCCCACCTTAAGAAAAACAAAAACCTTCCTTAATCACACATTTCACTCCCTCTACCAGGCCATTCCTGTGTTTCCCTTTTCAAAAGTGTTGCCTGTATGCGCTGTCTTCACTTCCTTTCCTACCATGATCTCTTCTTACAACTTTTTATTTTAAAATAATTTCAAACTTACAGAAAAATTGCAACAATAACACAGATATTTCCCATGTTCAACCAGATTTATCAACAGTTGTTCAGATTTTCCCCTATGTTTTATTCTGTGTGTGTGTGTTTATGCATGAACGTGTGTGTGTATAGTTGACAATACCCTCCTTAAAACACATCACCTGGCTTCCGGGAACCACCTCCTCCTGGTTCTCTACTACTGGCTATTTCTCAGTTTCCTTTGCTATGTCCTTTTCACCATAAAAGCCTCCTGATGCTACGGACCCAGGGCTCACTTCTTTTTCCAATGTGTATTCAACCCCCCGCATGTTCTCATCCACTCTCAAGACATTAAATATTATCTGTATATTGTTAAATCAAATGTGTATCTCCTGTCTTGATCTCTCCTCCACACTCTAGATTTCTATCCCCAAATACCTACTTAATAGCTCTGATGGAGGTTTAGCTTTTTGTGTCCAAAGCAAAATTTTAGACTTTGTGAGCTATTTTTTCCCTATTAACCCAGCCCCATTTTCCTGTAGTTTCTCCCATCTGGGAAAGTGGCAACTCCGTCCTTCCCATTGTTTGGGCCACAAATCTTTGCCATCCTTAACTCCTTTATCTTACATCCCCCACATACAACCCAGAATCCAGCTGACCAGTTCCAGGGGCAGAACCCCTCCCTGCTTCCACCACTACCACCCTGGGCTAAACCACCACCATCTCTTCCCTGCACTTTGGCAGTATCTTTCTACCATAACTTTTAATTTAACTTTCTACTTCCCACATGCTGCCAGGACATGACGGATGTCAGGTCACTCCTCTACCAAAGCTCCCCACTGGTTTCTCATCAGATCTCATGACTCCTTGCATGCCGGTCAGCCTGTCCTGATGCTCTTCAAGTGCTTCCAGGCATGGGTTCTTATCCCAAATCCCTCTTTAAGAAGCCTCAGAATTTTTCCTACCCACTACTTGAGCTTCTACCCTGTTTTTCAACATGCAACCCGGAATGTCAAGGGCCGGGGATGCAGAACAAAGAAGGACAAAGAAAATGGCCAACAAGGAAGCGTTCTGGCAAAAGAAGCAAAAGCAGGTGGTAAAGGGAATCTCCCTCCCAATCGGAGCAGTGTTGCGCTGAGTCTTTTGTTCCTTTAATTCACACTTTCGCCTCCACTATCAGTACAGCTGTAGACTCTGGGAGGCTGTTCGTTACCCACATTGGCTGATGTTATTAGGATTTAGTTCCAGTTCATGATTCATCAGCACAGCAATCAGGGTTAAATTTGAGGACATTTTGCTTCTTGTCAAGGCTGTTCACAATGCCACTTTATGCAATGAGAAGTGGTAAATCATAAATACAAGTATTTTATGGTTCAGAAAACACAGACTCTTCTAGACGTGTGGACTATGCTTCGGTCTCATGAGTTCCCAGTCCCGTCTCCTACACCAGTCTTTACTCAGCATGTGAGAGAATGCTTGTAGCAGATGTCTCAGATGGAAAGAAATTTGCTTTATAAAGATGTTTATAGAATCAGACTGTGTAGACTTGTGGTTTTCACTGTGGGTGAAATAAATATCAAGTCAAAATCTTAAACAAAATCACCTAATCTTTTGTAAGGTAAAGAGCCCGCAAACGCTCCCTATTTTCTTCTCCACTGCATGGCATGACCTTCTGAAAAAGTAATTGATTTTATTTTTTGTCTGCGCTGCGTCTTCACCGCTGTACCAGCTTTTCGCTAGTTGCAGAGAGCGGAGGCTGCTCTCTAGTTGAGGCGTGTGGGCTTCTCGCTGTGTTGGCTTCTGTTGTTGCAGAGCACAAGCTCTAGGGTGTGTGGGCTTCAGCAGTTGCTGCACGTGGGCTCAGTAGTTGTGGCTCACGGGCTCTGGAGCACTGGTTCAGGAGTTGTGGCCCACAGGCTTTGTTATTTCCTGGCATATGGGATCTTCCCAGATCAGGGCTCGGACCCATGTCTCCCGCGTTAGCCACCCTTAGCCACCAGGGAAGCCTTGATCTCTTTTTTAATTAAAACATTTTTTTGGACTATGGAAACCCTATAGCGTCTAATCTCCACGTATAGGTGTTTTACTGAACCTCACAGTCACTGCTGTCCCCTACATTCAGGTCAGTCCCACCACATGGCAGACGCTGACTGATATTTGTTGAATGAATGCTCTGGAAATAGGCAAGATGATAAATATTGAGGAAAGCTATAGACAGGGCGCACTTTTTATTAGATACCTATATGTACCAGATGAGTTGGTTAGATGGTATCACCAACTCAATGGACATAAGCTTGAGCAAGCTCCACGAGTTGGTGATGGACAGGGAAGCCTGGCGTGCTGCAGTCCATGGGGTCACAAAGAGCAGGACACAACTGAATAACTGAACTGATGTGCCAGGCATGTGTTAGCTGCTCAGGATATGAAAACAAAAATACAAGACATCTGCCATCTCGCAAAGCTCATGGTCTGATGGTTAGGTAAGAAAACAAGCACCTTTGGTAGAATGTGAAAAGCACTGTGATGGGGGTTACCCAGTGGACCAGGGATGCGCAAGGTTAAGATGACAGGGAGAGCTTCTGCTGGCAGTGCTATCTAGTGTGTGCCCTGACAAATGAGTAAGAGAGAGCCTGCTGAAGTAAGGGGCAAAAGGGATCTCCCCAAGAAAAGGGAGCAGTATATGCGAAAGCCCTGGGGCCAGGGAACACAGCTTTCACTGGAAACGAAAAGGCTTTCAGTGTGATTAGATCTTTGGAAGCTAAGGGGTTGAGAAGACTTAAGGCTGGGTGCCTAGATCATACAGACTACGGCTAATTTTTTAACTGATCTCTTTGCGTATGTGTGTTAGCTGCTCAGTCATGTCTGACTCTTTGTGACCCCATAGACTGTAGCCCACCAGGCTCCTCTCTCCATGGAATTCTCCAGGCAAGAGTACTGGAGTGGGTTGCCATTCTCTTCTCCAGGAGATCTTTCTGATCCAGGGATCAAACCCGGGTCTCCTGTACTGCAGGTAGATTCTTTACTGCCTGAGCCAACTGGGAAGCCTTATCTCTTTGGGTACATGTTAAAAATGCTTTAGATTTATTTTCTTGATATATAAATACATACAGGTTTTAAAAATTATAAAATAGATTTTGGATAATATATTTGCATCCATATCTTTACCATGGATGAAGGTTTAGTTTATTAAAAAGATCATATGCTTTCTAATGGTCAATAGAAGACAGATACCTCTTTTACTGGACTTTGGCAGAGAAGTCAGGTCAAAACAAATGGTACTTCTGGCACATGTATGTGATAAACCTAACAATTTCACCTATGTGTATGAGCATATAATTATCACAGATTGCGGAGAGAGAAAGGGCTGAAAGGGAAACAGGCCAATAATGCAGAGGGGAAAATTCCACCTTTGTTCTCTTCAGATGCATGATGAGACCATATGTCTAGGGTTAGGATGTTTTATTTTTGTGCCACAGTCCATATATAAAATATAGTTCAATATGGTTCAATAGTTCAAGATTCAGTTGGTAGATTTGCAGTCAGATTTATCTATCTGGCATCAATTTTGTCAGACAGGCCACTAGGTATAAACCCTTTCCTAGAGAATTAAATTTATGTAAACTAGATTATAAAACTTAGATTTTCAAGTGCCATTCATAATTGCCTCGATTCCTAAATAACCTTTTTAGTTTAATCCTTGTCCTACTACGTCTATTCTCAGACCAGCAGTCACCATTATTCTTTTTGAAAGTCATATCATGCTGTGGGTCAAAACCCAGAAAATTGCTACTCACTTCATTCTGGGTATTACCCAAAGTCCTTACAAGGGCCTGTATGGCTATATGTGATCAGACCCACCTTCAACTTCACTGATGTTACTTTTCTGACCTCATCTCCAGCCACACAACTGTCTCTGCTCTTCTTTAAACAAGCCAGGAGCCTTCCTGCTACCACAGAGCCTTTCCATGAACTCTGTCTACCTGGGGTGTGCTTTTCTCAGAAATCCACAAGCCTGCCTCCCTCATCTCCTTCAGGTCTCTGCTCAAACGTTATCTTCTCATGAGGCCATACACTTAAAACATCATCAAAGCTCTCTCTCCTCCTTACCTTGCTCTCTCCTTTATTGCATAATAGTTTAAATCTTCAAGTATACTATATAACTTATTTTTTTAATTGAAAATATTGGTTTATTTTTTAATATAAATTTATTTATTTTAATTGGAGGTTAATTACTTTACAATATTGCATTGGTTTTGCCATACATCAACATGAATCTGCCACAGGTATACACGTGTTCCCCATCCTGAACCCCGTTCCCTCCTCCCTCCCCATACCATCCCTCTGGGTCATTTCAGTGCACCAGCCCCAAGCATCCAGTATCATGCATCGAATCTGGACTGGCTATTCATTTCATATATGATATTATACATGGTTCAGTGCCATTCTCCCAAATCATCCCACCCTCGCCCTCTCCCACAGAGTCCAAAAGACTGTTCTATACATCTGTGTCTCTTTTGCTGTCTCACATACAGGGTTATCGTTACCATCTTTCTAAATTCCACATATATACGTTAGTATACTGCATTGATGTTTTTCTTTCTGGCTTACTTCACTCTGTATAATAGGCTCCAGTTTCATCCACCTAATCAAAGACAGAAATATAGATCAATGGAACAAAATAGAAAGCCCAGAGATAAATCTACGCACCTATGAACACCTTATCTTTGACAAAGGAGGCAAGAAAACACAATGGATTAAAGACAATCTCTTTAACAAGTGGTGCTGGGAAAACTGGTCAACCACTTGTAAAAGAATGAAACTAGAACACTTTCTAACACCATACACAAAAATAAACTCAACATGGATTAAAGATCTAAATGTAAGACCAGAAACTATACAACTCCTAGAGGGGAACACAGGCAGAACACTCTCCAACATACATCACAGCAGGATCCTCTATGATCCACCTCCCAGAATATTGGAAATCAAAGCAAAAATAAACAAATGGGACCTAATTAAACTTAAAAGCTTCTGCACAACAAAGGAAACTATAAGCAAGGTGAAAAGACAGCCTTCTGAATGGGAGAAAATAATAGCAAATGAAGCAACTGACAAACAACTAATCTCAAAAATATACAAGCAACTTATGCAGCTCAATTCCAGAAAAATAAATGACCCAATCAAAATATGGGCCAAAGAACTAAATAGACATTTCTCCAAAGAAGAGATACAAATGGCTAACAAACACATGAAAAGATGCTCAACATCACTCATTATCAGAGAAAAGTAAATCAAAACCACAATGAGGTACCATTTCATGCCAGTCAGAATGGCTGCAATCCAAAAGTCTACAAGCAATAAATGCTGGAGAGGGTGTGGAGAAAAGGGAACCCTCTTACACTGTTGACGGGAATGCAAACTAGTACAGCCACTATGGAGAACAGTGTGGAGATTCCTTAAAAAACTGGAAATAGAACTGCCTTATGACCCAGCAATCCCACTGCTGGACATACACACCGAGGAAACCAGAATTGAAAGAGACACGTGTACCCCAATGTTCATCGCAGCACTGTTTATAATAGCCAGGACATGGAAACAACCTAGATGTCCATCAGCAGATGAATGGATAAGAAAGCTGTGGTACATATATATAACTTATTTATATGTATTGTCAATAAAATGCAGTTTCTATAAAGGCAGGAATCTTTGTCTCTTTTGCTCATAGTATATCCCAAGCACCTAGAACAGAGCCTACATATTTACATATACTTAATAAATACTTATTGAATAAGTCACTGGAATAAAAATTTTGTACAATTAGCCAAGACTGAGTATTAGAGTCAGTGTCCTTAATTTTGAACAGGAAGATGAGCTGATTTTAAAATTGGTATATAAACTTATTTTCCTTATATTCAGAACAAAAGCATTCTGTTTTGGAGGGCATATTGTGTGTGTTAGTCACTCAGTCATGTCTGACTCTTTGTGACCCCATGGACTGTAGCCCACCATGCTCCTCTGTCCATGGAATTCTCCAGACAAGAATACTAGAGTGGGTTGCCATTCCTTTTTCTCCAGGGCATCTTCCTGCCCCAGGGATCCAACCCATGTCTCCCGCATGGAAGGCAGATTCTTTACCATCTGAGCCACAGTGCATGCATTTGAAAGCCATATTAGTATTATTCATTTCACAATCCTGGCAGAGAGTATACGTGCACTATTATTTAAGTATATACTTAGCAAGAAAACAGAGCAAATGTGTTTGCTTTACAGAATCATCACAGTAAGGTAATGTAAAAGGGAAGGGCAGATTGAGGTCTGTGGAAGATTCATTTCTTTCTGAAACTAGCATAATAATAATAATAAGAACTATTGACTTAAAACCAACAGGAGCCAGCTGGAGAACTTTCAGAAGACTAGTATTCTAATAGATTAAAAATTTATTTTCTCCTTTGAAATTTAAGAACCACTATTTAAAAGCACAATTGCATACGCTAAAAAGAAGTCTTGTAAAAGCTTACTGTCTTTACACCAATGAATAGGAATCAATAATGAATGCTTTAGTACTACTCTTTAAATGTCATCTCTACAAATATGAACTCACATGAAAATCTGTCCATATCCAAGTCTTATACTTCCTGACAAAAGCTAAAAAGTTGTGAAAATCTAACAACTAAATAGCACTGGGTCTCTCTATTTCAAACTTAATTATTAACTTAAGAGAAATATAGAAAATGTAATGATATTGCATAATAGTTGGCCTGTCTGATGACAGGAAATGGCAGGTAAAGTTTCTGCTCCTTAGCTCTTTAATTTATTAGCATTGGTCTTTAAAAGTATTAGATTTAGATCCAATCAATCAAGAATTTATTGAATATAGCTTCCCTGGTGGCTCAGATGTTAAAGCGTCTGTCTGCAATGCGGGAGACCTGGGTTCGATCCCTGGGTGGGGAAGATCCCCAGGAGAAGGAAATGGCACCCCACTCCAGTACTCTTGCCCGGAAAAATCCCATGGACAGAGGAGCCTGGTAGACTACAGAGCATGGGGTTGCAAAGAGTCGGACACGACTGGGCAACTTCACTTTCACTTTACACTTTAGTTATTGTGGGCAGAACCCAGTATGAATACAAAAGAACCACCAGATACAATACTCTCAGGTTTATTCATATAAAACAAGTACCTTTACTTTTATAGCATTCATTTTGGTCCTGTTGCATTGCTGCTGCTGCTAAGTCACTTCAGTCGTGTCTGACTCTGCGACCCCATAGACGGCAGCCCACCAGGCTCCTCCTTCCCTGGAATTCTCCAGGCAAGAACACTGGAGTGGGTTGTCATTTCCTTCTGCAATGCATGAAAGTGAAAAGTGAAAGTGAAGTTGCTCAGTCATGCCCGACTCTTAGTGACCCCATGGATTGCAGCCTACCAGGCTCCTCCATCCATGGGTTTTTCCAGGCAAGAGTACTGGAGTGGGGTGTCATTGCCTTCTCCATGTTGCACTGCAGTAATAGATAACTGGATCACAAAGATATACTTTGAAGAAAGTGGAATCCAGCATTTTCTGACTAAACTTCTACCCGTTCTGCCAACCAAATATACCAAGTACACAATCTGTAAGAGCAAGGTACTTCCACTATTAAGCTCTAAGATTTAGAAAAGAATTTATCATTTCACAAGTTCAGAGTTCTCTTAATGATGGAATTCAAGAATGGTTTATTGAACTAAAGTATATGCAAATGAAGTGTTTTCTGTGTTGACAATGTGGTTACAGGTGTAACTTTACCATCATCTACTGTACAACCTTAATACATACATTCAATTATTCACTACTTTGTTGATTAATTAAACAAACATTTATTAAGTGATTACTATATGCCAGACACTCTGCTAGGTGGCAATTAGAGATGAATGAAAGAAACAAAATCCTTGCTCTCAAAGAGTTTCTTTTTCCCAAGAGAAGACAGATAATAAGTAAACCAAGAAACAAACATTTTCAGGTGGTAATAGTGTTATGAAAACAAAATGGGAGAATATAGAGTGATTGAGAATGGAGTAGGGATCAGATGGTGTGGTCAGACATGGTCTCACTAAGGAGATAGCATGAAGGGAAGGATTCACCCATGTCAAAGGCCAACATAGGAGAAACAAAAGTGCAGAAGGAAGGAACTTTGCTTTTGGAAAACAGAAAGGAAACCAGAGGGCCCTGATTTTATTGAGTGAAATAAAGGAAGATGCAAGATAAAACCAGAGAGACGGGCAGCATCCAGATCATATTCAGCCTTGGAGAGAGTCTTCTTTCCTTTCTTTCTCTTCTTGCCTTTCTTTTCTTCTTCCTTTCAACTTTTAAAATATTCTAGGAAGACGTTAAAGGCTTTTTAAGCAAGAAAGGTATATAGTCTAATTTTTTTTTCTAAAAGAATGTCTTTATAGCATGACTGTGTGGAGTTAAAAAACTCAAATAGAACATCTAGAAATAATTGAAGCTACAACTGAAGCTAAAAACTCAACGAACTGTTTAAACAACAAATTCAGCACAGCTAAAGAAAGATTTAGTGAACTGGAAAATAGACTAGAAAAATATCAGCCATAATGTATCCCAGAAAGACAAGATTGAGAACATAGAAGGACAGATACAGAGGAAGAAGGAATGAAAAGATTTAACTAATTATAGTTCCAGAAAGATGGAGACAGTGTGGGGATGGGAAGACTGGATTGGATTACTTCAGCAATGAAAGATAAGGCAGAGAATTCCAGAAATAATTTTTAAAATGTTTGTTCACAAAAATCAGGAATTCTAACAACTCTTAAGCAAAATAAATAAAAAGAAATCTACATCTAAGTACATCATAGACCCAAGACCACATAAAAAGAGACAGAAAGCCTTTAAAAATCACAGAGAAAAGGACAAATTACCATCAAAAGAATAGCTAGCCCACCAGGCAACTTTTCAAGAGCAATAATGGAGGCCAAATGATGGGAGAATCTCCTGTACACTGAGAGGAAAAACTGTGTGCCTAGAGTTCTATACTCAGAAAAGTATGTTGTAAGATGACGTTACAGAAAATAAATACAGTTTCACTCAAGCAAAAACAGAGAGAGGTTGTGCCAGTAAAA
This sequence comes from Capricornis sumatraensis, assembly GCF_032405125.1. Lineage (NCBI taxonomy): Eukaryota > Metazoa > Chordata > Mammalia > Artiodactyla > Bovidae > Capricornis > Capricornis sumatraensis. The sequence goes on from NC_091073.1 coordinate 20,185,196, forward strand.
ATTTCCTCTAAAGGATATTCTGAAAAATCCAAGTCAGGCAGAAGGAGACTGGTTCCAGGATGAGATGCAAGATGGATTAAAGAGAAACAGACTAGTATGTGAATAAATCTAAATAACTAAGGATCATATAAAAATATTTTGAGGGATTTAAAATAAGTTAAAATATAAGAGCACAGGAATAATATTAGGGTAGGGGCTGTTGGGGCCAGTGTGAGGGAAGCAGGAGAGACTCCATTTTGTGGCCTGTCATCCATCTTGAAGACTGGATGTAAACTGGGCCTGAGCCCTGCCCAAGTGAGGAAACCGTTGCTAATGAGAACCAGGTCTCCTGGAGACTTCCCTCCCTACAGACGGCAACCGGAGATTGTAGTTGAGGTCAGGCTGCCCTTGTTGGATTAACCATGGAGACATCCCCCCTTGATGTATAATCATTGTTGCCCCCCAACAGTTTAACCTTGTTTGTTCTCCTAGCACCTGCTTATTGTAAAACTCAGTCATATACAACAAAGAGGTCGCTAACATGTAACCAGTCACCTGGCGGGGATGGGGAGGGAGAGTGGTAATAAACTGCACTCCACTATCTTGAGTGTCCTCTGAGGTGTTTTCTGCGACTCCAGATTCCACAACAGGGTAATTAAGAGTAAGTATTGAAAAAAGAGGAAGAAAAATGTATACATTCCTAACTAGTAAAGGAAAAAATGCAACAGTTAAAAATTAATACATCTTTAAAAGGGAAAGAAAATATTTTTTTTTAAAAAAGAAATGGAGTAAGTGCGACAAATAGTTCAAAATTAGAAGGTAAAAATAAACTTTAAAAGCTCACTAGCATTAAATGTAAATGAATTCATGCAAAATACATACATTGTCAGATTGGTATTTTAAAAATCCACATATTTGTTGTTGAAAAGAAACATGTAAAGTAAGAGGGTACAAAAAGGTGGAAGTAGAAGGATGACAGTAGAATACCAGGAAATTTAACCAAAAGATAGTAACTCCATTAATCTCGGGTAGTTGAAACTTTAAGGTCAAAAGCATTATTAAGCATAGAATCCTAAAGAAGTCAGCATGACCAGGTTCCTCTTTTCTTTCTTTCCCTTTCTCCTTCCTCCTAATCCCCCATCTCTGACTTAGAAGCAGACAGTTTTGTTGCCTGTTTTTCTCCATTTCCATATTCTTTGCTCTTCTCACTTGGTCTCCCGGGGCAGAGTCCACACCCCGTGGACTTCTGAGTCTCGTCGTGATCATGTGAGAAGCAGTTCCTAATAATTCAAAAGAATTATTGCTTGAAGAATCTTTCATAGGATGAAAGGGAGATTGTCCTGAGGTTAGCTGTCAGTTTGAACCACCGATACCCGTAAAACTCCACAATCTTTGCTTTGTGAGGGATTTGTGAGTGACCTTGAACAGGTAAGATCACTTCCTTTCCCTTTGCTTGTTATATTTAAAAGAAGAAGTCAACTAGATAAGCAGAGATGCTGATAACAAAAAGCCAATTGCTGTAAAGTAAAGATATCTATAAAGGCAATAAAAAGTTTAGATTACAGACTGGTTGGCTACCACTGACTTGTCATAGAGGTTTGCGGTACAAAAGAGTATGTCCTTCTACCACCCAAATCAGAAAGGACTTGATAAGCTTTGGAATGTGTGACTAGTTTCTTGGTTATAATAGCCTCACTGCAAGGCAGCTACACACATCAGCCTAAATCTTGCTGTAATTTCTAGCCTTGTGGCTGGTGATGGATTTAAAAGGTAACAAAGCTTCTGGCTGGGACACAACTGTGCTTGGGGAAAAAGTAGTACTTTTATGCTACTTTCTTTTTAAAAATTTATATTATCAAGAAAAAAGAAGCCTCACTGTGTATTAATATATCTCACATCTCCAAGGGCCAAGTTTACATCACCAGGTACAAAAACATTTTTGACTTTTCCAAATTTAATTTTGAAAGTCTTAAATGGACCTTTTCCTCTCTCTGACATCTACCTTGACTTTGATTACTACCCAACACATAGTTATTTCAGGAAAGCCATCTAGAGCTGTGAGTGACCTTGGAACATGACTTAACATACCTGTGCCTAGGTTTCTGAAAGCCTACGTCACAGGCTGGTGAAGCTGGAATAAGATAACATGTGAAATTTAGAGATTAGAGTATGGCTGTAGATGCCCCTCCAAGCTCTGAGTAGCAAAGGTTCCTCTGACCTCACTGAACAGAAAAGGGGAAACATATAAACTAGTATCTTACTTCTAACCAAGCATTGAAAGATGGGAAAAAGATAGAATATATTTTATTAATTTTCAACAGTGAAATTTATGGGCTATCAAGATGGTAGCAGCACCTAAGGGTAGTCTCTCCATGTCCTTTACTCAGCTTGGTTTTATATGGACAATCTGTTACAAGAATGAAAAGGAATACATATATAGTATTTATATCTTTGTATATTGGATAAATATGATTGGATGGGCCAGAGGCACAGAGGGAGGGAGGAGAAAGAAAAAGAACAATCTAAAATGGCAGCATGGAAAAGGAAATAGCAACCCAGTATTCTCCAGTATTCTTGCCTGGAGAATCCCATGGACAGAGGAGCCTGGTGGGCTACAGTCCGTGGGGTTGCAAAAGTCAGACATGCCTGACTATAGCATGCACACAAAATGGCAGCATGTATAATTATGAATTATGTAGTAGCTTTAGTATGTAACTGCTCAAATGAAATCTTTCATATAATTTTTAACTTTTGGTGCTAATTTAAAATTTTTTTTAATATTCATCACCAAAATATGGCATTGGATACTATCAAGATTTTAGTCCTTTTGACTTTTCTTTTGGAATTAGGGAAACTATAGTAAATCTTAGGGCAGGATACAATACATACTTTGGAAAAAATGACTTGGAAATTAGTGTTTCCTTTAGGTTCATAGTAGTGCAAGGAAGCTGGTAGATATAAAACAGTCTTCTGTGATGGTCACTAGTCACTGCACAGGGCCTTGTTCATGGTAACTAGACAGTAAAAAAGAAGCTGGTAATGATGATTCAAGCCCCACTAAATTGAGAGCTTAATATTTTCATTCAAAGTCTGATTTGGGAAATAGGCTATTTAAAAAGGAAATTTCAATAATGCGATTAACATAGGAAAATATTGGGTTGGCCACAAAGTTCATTTGAATGTCTCCATAAGATGTTATAGAAAATCCTGAATGAACTTTTTGGTTGACCCCAATGTCATACCATATGCTCAGATTCAGATTCGGGAATTAAAAAAAAAAAGATACTATGCTTTATCTTAACTGGGTTGAAGAAATGAGAGCCACTTGGCCCAGGAGGGAAATGAAAGTGAGAACCAATAAGTGAGATATACAGCTAAGCTCAGAGCCAAAATAAATGCAAACTGCCCCTGACCTAAGCAACCTACAGTGTAGAGAGTATTATGGGATCTGTTCTTTAGGCTTTGGTTTCTAACCATGCAATTGTTTTTAATTTGGTTTTAAAAAGTAATAATTAAAAAACAAAGTTTAAAGGTATGAGGATGACTTCAGTGTCTGAAAATAGATTTGTGGACTTTGATGACCAGACTCAATTTTTAGCCACTGCCCTCCCCTCTGCCACAGGCACTTTGGCAGGTGTCATCCCAAAACAATAAACTGTTTTAAGGTTTAAACTCTCAGGTGGCTCCAATCTCTCCTTTCTACATAGAGGAATCATTATAGGAATTTGAAAATTGCAATACAGGAAAGCATTAGATGTTATTTCAGAGATGGTTTCTGGCATAAAGATACCCTAAGTTATGCTGTCAACTATATCCCTTATTGTTTCAGCTTAATTTCTAAGTTGTGCTCAGGTTGAATACAGTCAGCATACTGTTACCACGGTTGGTTTTGCGTTCTATTTTTGATGCTGCTGTTAGATTGTGGTCAGGAGGAGGAAAGAAAAATTTAAACTGAAATACCAGAAAGTCATCATGTTAAAATATGTGTGAGTGTGTGAGTTGCTCCCTTAGTAATATTAACACCATCAGACGCACGGTTCTGAGGTTCTGAGCTTAGAAGACTAGAACAACTTCTGTGTGTCAGTATACCTTAGCCTTTCTTTGTGGGTGTGTGTGCTTCGTCGCTTCAGTCTAAGTGTCCAACTCTTTGTGACCCCATGGACTGTAGCCCACCGGGCTCCTCTGTCCATGGGATTCTACAGGCAAGAATACTGGAGTGGGTTGCCATGCCCCACTCCAGGGATATTCTGGACCCAGGGATAGAACTCATGTCTCCTGAGTCTCCTGCATTGCAAGTCCACTCTTTACCACTGAGCTGTGGGCGATGTCCCAGGTATTTGCAACTTAGTGTACATTGAACCTATCCCTGACTTCTTATAAGTGAGAATTTTTCCCCCTTAAGTCAGTTTCATTTCAATGAATGAATCATTTCTATTTCACCTTTAAAGAGGGCAATTTCCCATGCTGTAACAAGTCCACTCTAATAAAATATCTAGTCAAATGGATTCTGGAGGCACTTTCAATGTGATCAGGGTCACAGGGGCGGGCAGGGGGGAGGCAAATGGAAAGCTGGCAGGTTCCCTGTGAGATTCCCACCACAGCACGCTGACATCTGTCGAGCTTTAGCCTTTCTGGTGAACGGACACCAGAAGGTGGCCCACATACCTGATGCATGGAATTTACAGAACCACAGTTGCTTCAATATAGTTGGAAAGACTAACCAAAAAAAAATCTACCTGAGAAATGACATTAAGCTTAAACACTAAGCCAAGAACCTTACAAAGTTCTGGGTTCTACTTTGAATTGCTAATCAGAAAGCTTTGGTGGGAGAAGGCTGTTTTCTTTCTGGCTGTTCCTGTGCAAGCTGGGCTGACTCACCCACCATCACACCCCTGCTGATTTCCATCGCTGCTGGCTTCCCATTTAATGCCCTGGGACTCTAGCCCTTATTCTCCACGCGAGCCTGATCACCTACCGGCTCCTCCATCTCCCAGTGTGGGGCTCATTGCACCAGCTCTGCCTCCTGCCTCTCTTGCCATCCCCGTCTCTCTCCAGCCTTGGACCACAGCTCTCCTGCTGGGTTTCAGGCGGCCCTCATACTTTGTCCCTGGCTCTGCCAAAGACAGGAACGAGCATTTCCTGTTTGTTCCCTGGTCCCACTACACCCCCGAGCCTCCTCCAGCTCTTTGGCTAGTTCTCAGCACGTCTACTCAAGGCAGTTTCTAAATTATCCACTGGTACTTCTGCTGCTGCTTGAAATAAGTGAGAAGACAGCAAGACTCTGAGGGTTTTGCTTTGGTTTTTTTTGCGGGAGAGTGGGGTGGGGAACATAGGATAAAAGGAATGATAAAGCTGAACCCAGTCCTTGTAAGCCAGGTGACTGTGCCCCACAGTATCAGGAGAGTGACAGGCATTCTGGAAGTTGCCATGGAGACCGTGCTTGCTTTCTGTTTTCTTCCTGAAGCACCCGCATACTTCAGAATAACGTGTAACTTTACATTTTCCATCTTTCCTAGAAGCTGGTTACATTTTGCCTGGCAGCAGTTGCCAGCTCTTTAATGAACCCTGGGTTCCTCTTCTTCCTGGGCACACAGTTTACACCACCTTTCCATGAGATTAGCTCTTGCTGATGAAACGTGGGCAGAGGTGCTGTGTGTCACCTCTCGGCCCAGACTTTCAGGAAGCGGGTGTGCCTCTTCCATACCCTCCCCTTTCTGCTTGCTGAGTGTAAGTGGTAAAGAGACCCCTGCGATGGAGAAAACATGCATGGAAGTGGAGATTCTCTGAAATGCTATGCGGAAGGAAATTGTCCACCAACGAGGAAGACTCGCTCTGGCGTGCCACGTGAATGAAAGCCTCTATTGTGATTCAGCCATTATATGCTTGTGGCAGTCTTTTTGGTACACATGTCAGGCCTACACTAATTAATGCAATCAATATTTCAGGTTTAAGAACATTAAATCATATGAATGTCAGAATCTGGGCCTTCATCCTGGAAAATACAAGAAGGACTAGTCGAAAGGGAGGGAAAGCAAGAAGAAATTACAATGTGAATTCAGTTCAGTTCAGTTCAGTCACTCAGTTGTGTCCGACTCTTTGCGACCCCATGAATCTCAGCATGCCAGGCCTCCCTGTCCATCACCAACTCCCGGAGTTCACTCAGACTCACGTCCATCAAGTCAGTGATGCCATCCAGCCATCTCATCCTCTGTCGTCCCCTTCTCATCCTGCCCCCAAGCCCTCCCAGCATCAGAGTCTTTTCCAATGAGTCAACACTTCCCATGAGGTGGCCAAAGTACTGGAGTTTCAGATTTAGCATCATTCCTTCCAAAGAACACCCAGGGCTGATCTCCTTCAGAATGGACTGGTGGGATCTCCTTGCAGTCCAAGGGACTCTCAAGAGTCTTCTCCAACACCACAGTTCAAAAGCATTAATTCTTCAGCGCTCAGCCTTCTTCACAGTCCAACTCTCCCATCCATACATGACCACTGGAAAAACCATAGCCTTGACTTGATGAACCTTTTTGGCAAAGTAATGTCTCTGCCTTTGAATATGCTATCTAGGTTGGTCATAACTTTCCTTCCAAGGAGTAAGCGTCTTTTAATTTCATGGCTGCAGTCACCATCTGCAGTGATTTTGGAACCCAAAAAAATAAAGTCTGACACTGTTTCCACTGTTTCCCCATCTGTTTCCCATGAAGTGATGGGACCAAATGCCATGATCTTAGTTTTCTGAATGTTGAGCTTTAACCCCAATTTTTCACTCTCCACTTTCACTTTAATCAAGAGGCTTTTAGTTCCTCTTCACTTTCTGCTATAAGGGTGGTATCATCTGCATCTCTGAGGTTATTGATATTTCTCCCGGCAACCTTGATTCCAGCTTGTGCTTCTTTGAGCCCAGCGTTTCTCATGATGTACTCTGCATAGAAGTAAAATAAGCAGGGTGACAATATACAGCCTTGACCTACTCCTTTTCCTATTTGGAACCAGTCTGTTGTTCCATGTCCAGTTCTAACTGTTGCTTCCTGACCTGCTTATAGGTTTCTCAAGAGGCAGGTCAGGTGGTCTGGTATTCCCATCTCTTTCAGAATTTTCCACAGTTTCTTGTGATCCACACAGTCAAAGGTTTTGGCTTAGTCAATAAAGCAGAAATAGATGTTTTACTGGCACTCTCTTGCTTTTTCCATGATCCAGTGGATGTTGGCAATTTGATCTTGGTTCCTCTGCCTTTTCTAAAATCAGCTTGAACATCTGGAAGTTCATGGTTCATATACTGCTGAAGCCTGGCTTGGAGAATTTTGAGCATTACTTTACTAGCATGTGAGATGAGTACAATTGTGTGGTACTTTGAGCATTCCTTGGCATTGCCTTTCTTTGGAATTGGAATGAAAACTGACCTTTCCAAGCCCCATCCTTTCTCCCTCCTGACTTAATCTGAGGACTACTACTGCTACTGACATAATGGGAGAAAATGATCAGTGCTGGGGGCTCACAGTGGGACAGCACAGCGGCATCGTGCAACCCCCGATCCATGCCGTGAACCTGAAAGGCCAAGGCCACTGAGGAACCAGAGAGGCAGTGTCTCGTATTCATTCATACGTCAGTAGATGTTTGTGGCTGAGAGAAAGCACTGGGACCCCTGAAGGAGCTGGAGCTCACCTGCAGTGCGGAGCCAGCCAGGCCACAGTGGGGACTGCAGAGCAATGGTGGGAGGTGAGCCCTGGGGAGTGAGCCCATCATGTTTTCCGGGGTTCCCACAGCAGCGGGCTGGGTGGTCCTAGAGCCCTGGGGGGGGGAGGGCGGGGGGCAGGAGGAGAGGGTGCCCAGAAGCTCATGTTTCCCACACTGAGAATCAGATTACACAGGGGTATGGGAGGGGCACCCCCACACTCTTCTGGTCATGCCCATCCCTTCTGTAGACGGTAGACAAGAGGGGGTCTTGGATAAATCCCTGCCTGATCATGTCACCCTGCTCTGACTTTCAGTCACTGTATGCCTGAGACCAGACTCATTACTGTGGCCTCCAGGACTCTTGTCTAACCTGTAAACCCATGCACTTCACTGTACCACCCCCTCTAGACTCTCTGCAGCTCAAAAAGTGATTGTCTGATGTCTCTAAACCCCATGAGGACAAAGTTCACATCTTTTCACTCATCGTTTTATACTGCACTTAGCCTACTGGCCTGACATAGATGGTGCTCAAGCAGTGTTGGTTGGTTGGTTGGTGCAAGTGCGCTCAGTTGCTCAGTTGTGTCCAACTCTGTGTTTCCCCATGGACTGCAGCCTGCCAGACTCCTCTGTCCATGGGATTCTCCAGGCAACAATACTGGAGTCGGTTGCCGTGCGTGTCCTCCTCCAAGGGATCTTCCCAACCCAGGGATCAAACCCACGTCTCCTACGTCTCCTTCACTGGCAGATGAGTTCTTTGCCACTCGCACCAGCGGGGAGCCTCAGGTTGGTTGAATAATTGAATGTAAATCCAATATCCTAGGAACTAAGGTGGAGCAAATCACTCCTGTGATTGCAGCCTGAGCCCCTATTTTCCCCATGGTTGGGATGACATCGAGAGACAGGGTACAGATTGGGCCCTGACATGAAAATTTAAAAACAAGGGCTTCCATCAGAGTCTCATGAACAGACAGGCCAGCTAAAGCAGATTTTACTGATTCAAATAGTTTTTTAGAAAGGGGTATAAAATAGATTCAGCAAATGAACATAAGAAATGAAATTTCACTAAGCTTTAAAATGCCTCGGAGGAAGTCATTTTAAATGACCACCAATTTGATTTCTTAGTTCTCTCCCTTTTGGAGGGATGGTGAGCCAGGGTCAGAAAAATGGGGTGGGCATCCTGAGAGAAATGTTTGCCCTGCTGCCAGCAGGATGGCAGTATGTCTAGAGGAGGCTTGTGAGGCAGCCTTGGTCCAGGCTCACTGCCAACAGCATCAGGCCCCAACCCTCAGTGGAGGAAAAACTTCCCTTGCTTCTGATAGGACCGGATGCGTGGCAGTGTTCATTTTGGTTCTTTCCTTATGATGGTAGTTTTCCTACCATAGTTTCACTCAGGAGGGACTTTGACCATGGCCTAACCTGGAGGGTGCAAGGACGGGCAGGATACCAGGTGACTCAGAACTGATGAGGATTAGTTAAGCACAACTCAAGAGGCCCCTTTGTTAATAAGGAAATAATTCCCAGATAACAAAAGGGAAAAACTGGCAGAGAATTTAACACAGTAGTGATAGCGAATTAATAGCACACATGAACTGAGCCAATCATGGGTTCATTGCTCAAGCAAACTCGTAAATTCAAAACCATCTTTTAACTGTAGAACTTAAAAGATAAAGTGTGAGAGAAGCTGTTTACAAGGAAGTAGGTTTCTGCTGGGTTTCCCAGTGCTTGCATGCTACTGGTTAGCTGGCCTTTGCTTGGGTACTCAGCCCTACAGATGAACAACTGTTACTTAAAAGACCTTCAGTGGAAGCCCTAGATGTTGCGTGATAGATTGGAAGGTTTAACACAGATTCAAATGAGTTTTGCTCTTGACAGAACTCACTCTTAACACAGGAGTAGGTGGCTTAATTTCAACACAGGATTTTTCACATGTATTATCTTCATCTCCTACTGTCTCCCACTTACTAAGAAATTCTGCCATCTGAAAATGAGTTTATTTTGAATGCTTCCACTTTTTTAGAGTCAATGTCAGTTACCCACGAGGGAATTACTCTGTTTTGAAGCATAACCACTGTAGTTTATTTGGGGGAAAACAAATAGAATGAGAGTGAGCCAGTAAAAAATAAATACATAAATCAACACAGTACAAGAGGGAACTGTTTAAATTACACAGTAGCCTGTGGATGCCAAACTCTGTCTACCGAGGCGGGGAGACCCTGGGAGTCCCATCTCACTAGATAGGCCTGTTGTGGCTGAGACAGAAATCAAGCAGAATGCAGTGGTTGCTTCTAGTTGCACAGAGTCGGGCTTCTCACCTGGATGCTCAGGAGAATCACATGGGCGGCTCTTAAACCCACAGGACTCAAACTCTGCCCCCCCCAGAGATTCAGATGTCCTTCTTCTGGGGTAAGACAGCAATGATTCAAAAGCTTCCCCGGGTGATGCCACTGTGAGCTAAAACTGGAAACTCGGGCACCCCTGGGCTAAGAATGGAGGCTGCAGGTGAGGAAGGTGAAGGGAGCACGTGCAGTCGGGGGCACAGACTCCCTGTTCAGCTCAGAAACCGACAGAACTGCCAACCGCCGTAACCGTGCAGTTGCTCTCCAAGCTACTTACGGAACATTAAGCATTTGTGAAGCAAGTATACTTATGGCATGTTTCCACTTTTGGACGATGCCTCTGAATACCAGATGCGATTTTAACTGCTAAGCTTACATTAAGTCCATTTCTTAATAGCCGTATTTTGTATTATCCACAGCCTCTTCTCGCCCTCGCCCTAGTGCGTTGAGAGGCGACCCTAGCACAGTTCCATTCACTTACTTTGATGCCTTGTAATCCATAGCCAGGGGAGCCAGGAGGGCCAGGCAAGCCTTTCTGCCCGATGTCACCCTATTAGAAGACACAGAGAAATCGGAGAGAAGGGTAAGGAGATTTAGAAACGAGCAATAGATTACTGCTCTTAGCTGCATTCTCACTTCAGTCTTTCCATAGTGATATAAAGCAGGGTTTTCCCAAAAGTTTTAAACCACACAATCCTTTCAAACATTTTTACATGTAATCCAGCTGTAAAGCGATAAGGGAGAACTGCTGGATATAAGCAGAAGTGTTGGCCCCATAGCCTTGCCCGCTTGGGCTCCTCTTGCTGCCCTAAACACCAGGCGTTCAAACATGGCTCACACATAATTCTAGGTAGCCTTTACTATGTTGCACCATTTCAATACAGCATATTAATTCATGGGGGTTGAAGTTAAAGAGTCAGCAGGTTTCCTTGCTGGCTCAGGGGTGGAGTCTGCCTGCCAATGTAGGAAGATCCCTGGGTCAGGAAGAACCCCTGGAAAAGGGGATGGCAACCCACTCCAGTATTCTTGCCTGGAGAATCCCCTGGACAGAGGAGCCTGGCGGGCTATACAGTCCATGGGGTCACAAAAAGTTGGACACGACTGAGTGACTATCACTTTCACTTTACTATGTCACACAATTTCAATATAGCACCTTAATTCACAGAGTTTGCAGTTAAAGACTGAGCACCTATTGACATGGATCAGAGTTGAATTGTTAAGAAAATATGTCAATGAAGCAAAAAGTATGTAGTTCCCAGTATATGTTCCTAACAGCATAATGTGACCCCATGTTTCTTGAGGAAAGACTTCTGTGGTCAAGTAAGATTGAGAAATGTTTACACGATGGATATGCCTCTCCTTATAGATCCCTGGGGCAGGTGAATATATTAAAGCCTCTAAGAAATCCCACAATAGAAAGGTTAGTTTAATTTTGCTTATCCCAGAAGTTCTCTAATTAACATTTTGATGAAACAAACTTTCAGGAATCCTGAGTTAATCAAAGTTACTGTGTAGGTCAGTCTTTTCCTTTCCACTATGGAGAAAAACTTTACTTTTTTCTGATTACAAGAAGAACTTATTGGAAAAAAAAGTAAAAATAGAAGTGAAAATTACAATTAAAAAAAATCAACCCATCATTCAATCACCCAGTGATAACAACTACTAACATCTCAGAGGGATCTCCATCCATTTAAAGGGATCTGTATGGTTAAGAAATAGCCCCCTGTCACAATGGAGTTGATGGACAAAAAAAGGATAAACGAAGAACCTTGGTAATTGTAGGATCCTTAGTCAAATCTTTGATTCACAAAGCTCTCTCTCTCTTTCCTCTCTGATAATAGGATTCTAATTCACTTCTGTGCATTTGGGCTATGAATATACCTGTCTGTAGTTTGAATTTGTGATGGGTGGCTCACTGAAACCTGTTTTCCCTGTGAATATGCCTGATATTTCTTTGTTGTTGTTAAGTCATTAAGTCATGTCCAACTCCTTGCAACCCTGTGGACTGTAGCCTGCCAGGCTCCTCTGTCCATGGGATTTCCCAGGCAAGAATACTAGAGTGGGTTGCCATTCTCTTCTCAAGGGGATCTTTCTGACCCAGGGATCAAACCCGTGTCTCTTGCATTGGCAGGCGGATTCTTTACTGCTGAGCCACCCGGGAAGTGGTATTTCCTTACCCGCCTCTTTGAAAAAATCAAAGGAATATTTGTTGAGCAAATGAATGAGCAGTTGGCCCTAGCATAATTAACATTTTGAGCTGCGATGATTCTTCACTATGGATGGATGTCCTGTGCCTCCCAGCCGTCAACCCACTAGATGCCAGTAGCCCTTCTTCCCCAGTGGGACTTGATGCCCAGAATGATTCTGGACCCTGCCAAAGGTCCCCCTGGGTGGAGAGGGGAGGACAAAATCTCCTTCATTGAAAAACAGTGGATTAAAAGAATAGAAGGATAAATAATCACCAAATTGGAGGTAACAAAAGGAAGAGAAGTGGAATGAGAGCAAAGGGAGCCAAAGGAAGTTCCTCTCGGCTTCTACGGGGACGATAAACTAGACTCTCGCACTGGGGCCCTGACAGAGTAGACTGTGCGCACGGGACACAACAGACCCATCACCTGTTACCAGGTGGCCTGAGGCACCTCTGGCCAAAGTAGGCATGGGCTTCTTGATGTGAGCGCAGCCTCTAAGGAACCTGGAAATATTTTGAGCACTCTGCAATCACTTTTCAAAGAGGCGTTTACTTTCTAATTTCTTTGGGAGGAAGCAAATGACTTTATACACTTAAATGGTCTATTTCACTGAAAGTTCACATGATAATGAAAATGAAAGGCTCTTCATCCGTATCAAGAAAAAATAAGTCAACGTGATATGAGCACTTCCCGTGCATTGAGTGTTCCCCTGGTCATCTGGATGCCACCTGACCCTCACCCAGAGCACAGACCTGAGAACTCACCTTTGGCCCTGGGGTTCCGACACCCCGAGGCCCAGGGGGCCCTGGAGGGCCTCTGATGCCAGGATCTCCCTGCAAAAACACAATGAATGGCAAGTTGTTGATTTAAGAAAGTGCTGTGTATCATATTTTATGTAAAATTTCATAGGATAATATTTCCTATGAATTTTCATATTCAGAAATATACTTTAAAATCCCAAACCCTTGAATTTGACTAAGATAATAATCTTTTTTTCCAGATCATTTTTCTATATTTGATCAACAGTATTATCTCTGTTTTCATTTCTTATTGCCATTTATCAAACCAACTGATATGGGTTCATTTCAAAGCAATCAAGTTAATTAGCTTCTTGGAAACCTTAATATATACTTTATGGAGCTCGCTTCTTGGGACTTTGGAGAAGTAATTACTGCCATTGTGAAGACAGGGAGAAAGAAGAGACAAGAATAATAATTTTTTTTAAAGCATTAAAAGATATAACCTTTCTGAATGAGTTGCTCTTACATTTTTATGTGACAGTGATTATGCTACTTGGGCTCGAGATTGGATTTAGGCTACTCCTGCCTCTAGAGGGGTTGTGAGTACACAGTGGGTTCTCTCAAGGTTACAGATTCAAAGCATCACAGTTTCATAACAGGCAACCACCACCAAAAACAGGCTTCCCTGGTGGCTCAGTGGTAAAGAATCTGCCCACCAGTGCAGCAGACCTGGGTTCAGTCTCTGGGTCGGGAAGATGCCCTGAAGGAGGGCATGGCAACCCACTCCACTATTCTTGCCTGGGAAATCCCATAGAGAGAGGAGCCTGGTGGGCTACAGTCCCTGGGGTTCACAAAGAGTCAGACACAACTGAGTGACTAAACAGTAACAACAATCACCAGAAAGGTGTTGGGGTCTGATTGGGGTGGGGCAGGCCCTGTGGTTAGATCTATTTGAGATGTGAACAATGGAAGAAGAGGAGAAATTAAAATCTCTTCGTTAATCACTGTCAGTGTCCCCAGTAGTATGTTCTGCACGTTTTTATATAATACTTGGTATAACTTCGTATTCACAAAAATCTTTTTGACAACTAACTTCCCTCACGTCTCTGAACCTTCGTAAATCCATCAGACACAGAAAATCGTGTCTACCTTTCATGGAAATGACGGTGAAGGCAGACACAGAATGCCGTGCTTCTATCATCTTGTCTAGCACACAGCAGGCACTTGGTAATTGATAACTCCCCACCCCACCTGTTTTTTTTGAAGAAGAAACTAAAGGTTGCCCAAAGCTGCACAGCTATTGAGAGGCAGGGCTGGGAGGATGTGGAGAAACAGATTCCGTGTTTGTGGCTGGTACAGCTGCTTTGGAAAATAGTTTGGCAGTTTCTTTAACAGTTCAACATAATTTTACCATTTGATCTAGTAATCTCACTCATAGGTATATACCCAAAGAAAGTGAAAACATATGTCTACACAGAGGCTTAACATATGAATGCTCTTAGCAGAATTATTCATAATAGCCCCAGACTGGGAACAACCAGAATGTCCATCAACTGGTAAATGGACAGACAAAATGTCATAGAATCGGCAGTTAAAAGGAATGAACGCTAGCTGCACACAACAGTATAGATGAGCCTCAAAAACTATTCCTAATGAAAGAAATCAAATACGTGAGACTACATATTGTTTGAGTCCATGTATATGAAATGTCCAGAAAAGGCATATCTATAGAGACAGAAAGTGAGTCAGTGGTTTCCTGGAGCCAAGAATAGGAGCACGTAAGGAGGATTAACTATAAATGGACGTGAGAGATCTTATTGGGGGATGAAGATGTCCTAAAACTGATTTGTGATGATGTCTATATAACTTGGTAAATATACTAAAAAGAATCACTAAATCATACACTTAAAGTAGGTGAATCCTATGACATATAAAATATGCCTCAATAAAGTTATAAAGAAAGAAAGCCTAGAACCAATCTTTGACTCTCAAGCTCTTTGCCCTAGGTTCTGTTTTGTCTACGTCCTAATTAGGAGCTAAATAACTAGCTTTTCAACAATTCAAAAATCACAGATTATAAGAAATGATTACATTATTTATCTAGAAAAACATCCCATCTTTTATTTAGCTTCACTGTCCACTTACAAACCTTAAAATACTTCTATAGAAAATAAGGCCTAAAACATGGGGAAAACCTTTAAACTTTATTACTGAGTTCGTTCTTTTATTCCCTACTTCTTAATTACATATTTCCCTTTTGCTTGCAGGCAACTTTTGTGATTCTTGTCTTCTACCTCCATCTCTTCCACTTAGTCCTTAGCTGCTTTTGAGACCACAGATACTAATTCTCTCTTTGACACCTCTCTACTTCTGATTCCCAACTTTTAATGACCTGGAGTTTCTCCCAACTTAAATGATCGTGCCTGTCATCAAGAGCTCCAAGTAGAACATGACCTTGTCCTGTATTATACACACTTCTATTATCTTTTTTCTTGTGTACCTCTGAAATACCTTTAAAAGGGATATCTATAAATTCACCCATAAGGGTCTCCAGTTATACCTGACCAATTCACACACTTGCTCCATTTTCTCTTTCATTCAGTTCCCATGGCCTTCACCCTTTAGGAATGTCTGATGGTTAAATGCAATAGAACAGCTGCCCCTGAGGACACCTTCTTGCCCTCTGTATGTCTGAGCCTTCGCCAGTGAACTGTAACAGTGTGACCCATGTCATCTGTGGCACTCCAGTGTTTACCTCAAACAAGCTGTCTGTCTTTTTTTCTGTATAGCTGTTTACATATAGCTATGTTTTATCTATCAAAGTAGTCCTTTGTAATCTCTCGATCTATGTAAGTATACTTGATCTATGCTTTTATGAATCTGATAGACTTTAAATCAAGTCTTAACACATTCTGCAGGTATTAGCGTTGGTCAGTAACATGTTTTAGGGTAGTTCCTTGGTGTTCATGGACCAAACTTTTCAGTAGATGGGAATAACAAGCCCTTAATGAGCTGTGTAAATCCGCATAGACATGTCTCTCCACTCTGGTGGGGTCTTAAAAAGGTATCCTGTCTTTTGTTCCACAGCACCTGTCCATGCTAGCCTACAACACCAGGTGAAATTGCCTAAGAGGACTGTGGTCAGGACCCATTTCACTCCTGGAGAGCCCCAGAGGTACCCAAGAGGTGCATTTACTATGATGTTTTTAGATATGCAGTTTTATTGTCAGCGGATAGGCTGATATCCACAAGTAAGAACTTAACAACAGGTACTTGCAGAGCCAGATTTAGCTTCCCACGTGGGAGCAGAGGTTATTGGAGCCTGCAGAGGGAGCCCTTGCATTAGGAGATAATGAACAGACCTGAAAGCTAATCCCGGAGTTGCCATTTGTGACTACAGCCATCAATTTCATAAGTCTTACAAGTCCTACCCCTCCCCTTTCATCTCCACTCCCTCAAAGAAGAATAACTATTTAGAATGTCCTCAGCTTCATCTTGGCCCACAAAAGGATTCTAGATGGGAGATACTCCTTTCAATTTCATAGAAAATGGTCAAATTTAGGACTTTCTGCGGTGCTTCCAAGTGTGAACTTAGCAAATGATTTAGTAAAGGTTTTACCTAGACCTTAACCTTGCAGAGTGGTTAATTTCAGCCTCTTTAAAATCATGCGTAATTTTATGGTGGTCCTAGTAGTCATTCATTAAACCTTTTACATTTTAAAAGAAAGAAAAAGAAGAAAAAGAAAGCAAAGGCACTATCACATGCATTTTCTCTTTGGCGAATATTTTCTTTGGTTAATATTCAAACAATTATAATTACTTTTAAATAAAATCAATAATAACTAAAGTTTAGTTTTTCTCATGTGTCATGTACTTTTTATTCAATCTTATCTGAACATCATTGCTGTATTTTACACATAAGGAAACTGAGGCTAAAGAGAATATAGGATTTGCTAAGAACCATGCAGCTGGAAGCAATTCCAACCCAGGTCTGACTCCAGAATCCATCTCCTAAATGATGGTGACTAGAGCCAGAGGCAAGGTGCTGACTTCTCCCCAGACTTGTTTCCAGCTGGCATTTAATGCAAAGGTCATGGCTGTGTGGCTGTGAAAGTGCTTTGCCTATACTGAGTCAATCATACTCTCTCAAAAAGAAGAAAAAAAAAATCTTGATTTTAAGATTTCCAAGAGGTCCACACAGCCCACACAAGCACCCTGCTGTCTCGGGCTTCCCTTTCCCTCGCCCTCTTTGCCATTCCTTAGTTTTGTGGTTTTCCCCAGTATTTCAGTTGGTCTCTTTCCAGATCCCCTACTTACACAAACGCTTACTCTCTGTTTATCTATACTGCAATACACTTCATTTGGCAGAGTAATGTGTACTCTGACGACTACTATTTCTACGAATACTTTAGTGTGTTAGAATTCATAAAAACATCTTATAGACATGATTCCATTCACTTTGCAGAATAACCCTGTGAAGCAGGCTTATATTCCCAAGTGATAGATGAGGAAGCTAAGTCTGAGGGAGATTAAATGACTTGCTGAGGTCACAGAGTTCATAAGTGGCAAGGATTTCATGTGGAAGAGTGATAAGGAGACATCGGCTATATCTTTTATGTTCCATAGGATTTAAGTACAATATCTGAGACTTAGAGACAATCTTAGAGACAAAACAGTCCATTAGACTGTTTCCACCTTCACATATTAATAAAGCTCTAATCTAAATTGTTTGTGCCAATTTAATTCTCTGTCACTCTTTGAGAGGCTGTGGAAGTAGATTAAGGTTGTTCTTAAAGTGATTTCATGCTTTTTTACTTTGGGGGCAATAAAAAGAAAATTGATTTCACTATGAGAAGAATTAGCCTCTCAAGGATTTTTCCCCCCAAAATGATACTCTGAAGAGTCCACTATATGATGAAAACAAGGAATGATTGAGTTTTAAAATAAGGTAGGAATCAAAGTGATGATTAGCAGTTGCTTAATGTTTCTTTTTATACGGCTTTTAAAGAAAATCAAGATATACCTACTAAGGCTCCAATTACCACAAACATAAGCAACACTCTGGAACGAATTATGTAATGAGTTTGTGACTCCTAAATACCTCACTTATGGCCAGGATGTCAATGGAAGTTTTAGAGGCATTCTTCTAAGTTTATGGACAGACAACCCAGTTATTGATAATGTATATTGATTATTGACTGGGCCATTGTCATACAACTCAATCACTTTTCCCTGACACCCTTTAATGATGAAAAGGGAGACAGTAACAATGACCGGCACAATTCTCAAGTGGATGGGGAAACAAGAAGGTGTTAGAAAACGAGATTCAAGTCACTGTAACATTTCCTTTAGTGTCCTTTCCCAGCTTCACATTTCAAAGCATTTAAAATAATTTCAATTCTCTCAAATCAGTTTCTCTCCTAGAACTTTCTTTTATTACAGTATAATTGGTTTACAATGTTATGTCAGTTTCTGCTGTACAACAAAGTGAATCAACTGTATGTATACACACACCCCTCCCTCTCCAGCCTTCCTCCCACTCCCCCACCCCTAGAATTTCAGTATTCCCCACGAAGCAACAGCATTGTAAAGTCCGTGATAACTTAAAAACTTGCTGTAGGATTTAGTGGGGATTTGTTGTTGATGGTTTCTTCATTTTCTCAAAATCAACTCATCAAAGATGAGCAAATTATTTCCCTGTGCCAAGAATCTCATTGGAGAGGGAGAGCCTTCTGATTTAGTCAAGTTCGAAACCTTAAAAATAGAAATGTTGACAGTGCCTTTAATGTCAGAGAGAAGGCTGTCTCATGTTGATATTCAATATGATTTTCCACTGGGGGAAAATCCCTGCATGATTAAAAATAAAAAATGTGTTGATGGTGACATGGGTGTTGAATGTTAAGAGGATAAAATGTGCATCCTTAAGGCTGAAGGGAAAGTATGTATGCAATCCTGGGAAGAGAAATGCAGAGCGAGGGAAAGAGTGAGGAAAAACGAAAGTTATACTGAAAATGATAAGGTAGACGCGATTATGGCTCTGATTGCAGAGATCATGCATAGAACTGCATCGAGGAGTAACCTTGAAAAGTCACCTAGTCAAGCGACCTTTTCTGACATCCAGAGGTCAAACTGCCTAGTATTTAAACTTGATATGGCTCTGGCTTTAATTAGTTCCGTTTTTGAGCTGATTGCCCTGCCTGTAGCAATTTTGCAGTCATATTAAAAACGGTGGGTGTCTTCAACTCCAATTTGGAATCATGGACCCTTAATATCACTATCATTAAGTCTGTATCCCAGGTCAGCCCTCCTTGTCAGACAAGGTTCACCGTGGAGCTCCTTGTCCAGCCCACGTCCGCTGACAGAATCCGCACATCCCTCGTGCATCTCTGTGAATCACTCCTGTTCCACCTCTGCCTACTGCTGGCGTGCGCATATGTGAGCCATTGCAGAGAACAGAGAGGCGATTCAGATGCTGGGAACGTTTTCAGAATAATGATACTCAGAGGGATTCCACATAGACTTGCACTTTAATTTATGAGTATGGGTCACTTTTGTCAAAGAAAGCATGTGTTTACAATATTCAAACATTTAAAGCTCTGGAAAACGTTGAACTCTTTGGGGTTCGGGCTTATGCCTCTGCTGAATGTTTACGTGATTTATGTTTTGACCGTGGAAAAGCTAGAATGGAAAGAGAGACCACCTAACTGTACCCTAAACAGTGCCAAGGTAGTCGGAAAATGGACAGTATTGAAGATTGAGCATCTGTAGATTGGGACAAGTCATTCCACCACCTCTGACTTATTAATTCACCTAGTTCTCCATTCATTCATCCATATTTATAGTCTCCCTCTGACACTCAAACAAGATAGCATCAACACTGTTCAGATTGTAAAGGGGCAAGTCATTTAACCTCTTTGGCTCTTGATTTCCTTATCTATAAAATAAGAGAGTTCTTTAAAATTCCGTGATAGTCTGGAAATATTTAGGTCACACATAATATTTAGGTAGTATACAGTTATAACATATAACAACAACCACCCAACAAGTTTTTTCTGCCCAGACTTGATTCCAACCACTTAATGGTTAAAAGGTTCCTTAAAGTGAAAGTGAAGTCACTCAGTCATGTCCAACTCTTTGCGACCCCATGAACCGTAGCCCACCAGGCTTCTCCATCCATGGAATTTTCCAGGCATGAGTACTGGAGTGGATTGCCATTTCCTTCTCCAGGGGATCTTCCCGACCCAGGGATTGAACCCGGGTCTCCAGCATTGCAGGCAGACACTTTACCAACTGAGCTACCAGGGAATCCTTAAGAACCCCCCAAACCAGGTTAAAGGTTCTCTTTGCAAGAACTGGCCTCAGTTCCACTGCCCCTGAAGCTTTGGGGAAGGCCATGGCTTTCTCTGTGATGAACTGGCATAGTGATGGGGGCTGAGAGAGGTGCCTGGTGGGATGTCCCTGCCCTTCTGACCCCCGGAGAGCCACTCCTCATGGTTTTCTTCCAGGTGGCCAAGAACAAGCTCCCACCCTCAGAGATTGACATCTGAGGCCTCAGCCTCAGCCTCAGCCTCAGCCCTGGGTGATTCACCAGCCTACGGGGGTGAAACATACAAAAGCAAAGAATTATCTGGGCTTCTCAAAAGGTAGTACAGTTTATAGACTGATAGTCCCCAAATCACAAAGGGTCCTCTTTGTCTCTGGTGTGCATACTTGAGGAGTGAGTGAAAAGTCGCTCAGTGGTGTCTGACTCTTTGTGACCCCATGATTATACAGTTCATGGAATTCTCCAGGCCAGAATACTGGAGTGGGTAGCCTTTCCCTTCTCCAGGGGATCTTCTCAACCCAGGGATCGAACCCAGGTCTCCCACATTACAGGTGGATTCTTTACCGGTTAAGCCACCAGGAAAGCCCAGGAATACTGGAATGGGTAGCCTATCCCTTCTCCAGTGGATCTTCCCGACCCAGGAATCAAACCAGGGTCTCCTGTATTGCAGGCGGATTCTTTACTAGCTGAGCTACAAGGGAAGCCCTGTGTGCATGCTTAGTCATGTCCAACTCTTTATGACCCCATTGACTGTAGCCCATCCATGGGATTTTCCAGGCAAGAATACTGGAGTAGGTTGCCATTCCCTTCTCCAGGGGGTCTTCCTGACCCAGAGTTTGAACCCACATCTCTTGGATTGGCAGGCAGATTCTTTACCACTGAGCCACCAGGGAAGCCTAGTCTCTTGGGGTCCAGTCAAGAAATTCAGGCAGTGTAATGCAGGATCTTTGCACTTGCCCTCCCTCTCAGTGAGCTGACAGTTTGGGTCCAGGGACCAGGGCACTGGATGAGCGCGTCCTACTGGGCAAAATCCAATTGTCAGTTCCTCTTTATGGCATGTTCCAAAGTAGATTTTAAAACCATATCTACTATCTCCTTGGAAACTTGTAGTTTTTATAAGAATTTTAGAAATCTCTCAGAAGCCCTTGTCAAAATTTGGAGTACCTTCAAGGGAAGTGTATTGAGAAGTACTATAACCACTGATGTCAGATGGAATTCCTTCACTTGGAAAAAAGCCACGGAGCACCACAAGGCTGCAAGATGTCAGCGACTGCTTTTTAGATGTTTTGAAACATAGGCACTTTGATTCTAATGTCTGTGTCATATGCTAAACACATGTGACCTTAACTAAATATCGCAAAGCCCACCATAAATTAATCGTCAACCTTAATGGCTTCCTCATTTCAAAACACATTTCTTTTGTAAGTTAATGCCCTAAGGCCAATATTTTAAGGTGACAACACAGAATTTAAGTAAAAAACATATCCAATATATATGTCTATACAATTATATACACATGTGCGTCCATGCACACAAACCCACACATTTCCACACACAATTTCTCTGCCATTTTAAGACAAAATAGAAGGAGAGGAATTTCGCAGACATTTGAGTCCTATGCTTTTGCTACCATTGGCAACCTTAGGTGTTTTGAGAGTCTCAACTCCACCTTACTAAACCAAAAGGACAAAATTAAGTGGAATTAGACTTTTCAAAAAATGTCCTTTTCTTTACCAGCTTCTGTTGGGCTGTGTGGGTAGCCAAAAGTTTTCTTTAGGAAATAAAAAAGACACATAAAGACTCTAAGGCATCTATAAAAGAAGAGAGGTGATTTTGGAAGTTATTAGAAGCTGCTGTTTGCTTTTTGAATGTCCTTGATTTTGAAATTCATGATCCAAGTTCTTTGATTCTAAGAAGAGCGTGCACTCCTGATATTTCCTTCCAGGGCTAGAGGTGGGCAGGATAACACACCTCCCCAACATCCACAAAAGATGTGTCTCTTTTGTGGAGACAGGAAGGGGAGACAGGAAGAAGGAAAACCCAGCTGGGAGGGAGGTGTGGACAGAGGCAGGTCCTGACCAACATTCCCTCCTCCCCTCCTCCCCTCGGTAGAAGTGAGCTGGAGGATACCGCCTCCATTCAGCTTCCTGTGTGAATTAATAGACACAATATGAGTTTTGGGCTTCCCTGGTGGCTCAGCAGTAGAGCATTCGCCTGCAGTGTAGAAGACACAGGAGACCTGGGTTCAGTCCCTGAGGTAGGAAGATCCCCTGGAGAAGGAAATGGCAACCCATTCCAGTATTCTTGCCTGGAGAATCCCATGGACAGAGGAGCTTGGCGGGCTACAGTCCTTGGGGTCGCACAGAGTTGGACATGACTGAGCATGCACGCACGTAAATGAATATGAGTTTCACTTGAGACACATCTTTTGGCAACATGCTGACTATTAATAACAACCAAAAATAGGCAGGATAAACTTTTGAAAGAACACCTTTTTTTCCCCCTTAAAATGTATATGAAAAAACACAAGGGACTTTGAGAGAGAAATGATCGATGAAACCAATTAGTAAATGTTTTAGTCTATATGTTAAATAATCTGACATGGTGGAACATTCACAAGAATAAAAATTTTTAAGTGCTATCTGTGCATAAGTGTCCACCTTTATTATTACTGCTAAATGTGAAGCAGTAATACAATAGTATAATTCAATATAACAATGTATACTTATATAAAATATTTATAATAATCTACTCTATGGAAATGGAAATGGTTATGTGTTTCCATTGGAATACAAACAGTCTAGTATATTTAACACATTTTATTTCACACATACCATATTTTAAATAGGAATAAGCTCCTAGTTCCCTAACTAAAGGAATATTCAGTGTAAAAACAAAAGTTTTTACCAATGTTTCACTCAGCAGAAAATAACAAGGTTTACATGTTAAAGTTCCTGTATTTTTAAATTTTAACAGGTACTTTGTCTTAAAGAAAAAAAGAATATTTCAATGCCCCAGTTCAAATAAAGATCAGATTCAGTGCTGAGTCAGAACCTTGACAAAAGCACCTAGGGTGTCTCTTCCCTGCACAGTCTCCTGAGCACTTTCAGACACATCTCCCTGACTTTCCTAATTACCCTGAGAGACAGGGACGGGCAGGACTCAAGAGCTCCTTTAGGGGTGAATTGAATGCCTTGGGCCTCCAGTCTTTCATTCTACAAGGGAGAGGATGAAAGGGCACTTGCCCCACAGTACAGAAGCAGCATCAAGGTGGCGGCACTCACAGGCGCCATGGCAGAGACCAAAAACTCAAGACAAAAAGCTGACATTAGGCACTTAAACCTCTTTCTTTAATGACCTGGCAGCATCTGAAAAACTAAACGTGTAGATCTATTTCTAAGGAGAATTTCTCTCTGTGGGATAATATTGATCATTCACTCATTTTTTCATTCATTCAACACATTAAAGAGTTCCTTTTGAGTGGCAAGCCTAGTTCTGGAATCAAGAATTTAGTACAACAAAGAGCCAGCCTTCAGGAAAATTGAAACCCTTGTGAAAATATGCAGAGCAGGAGATAAGGAAGTTGATTTCAGGAATGATGCCTGCCTTGGAGGAAATACACCAGGGGATATGATAGTGGTAGGGGAGGGAGGGAGAGGAGAGAATTGCCTTTTGTATAGGTGGAGAAGGAAGTCAGACTTGAGACCTTAAGAATGAGCCAGCCTGACAAAGTCAAGGTCTGGAAGCAGGAGTGAGCTGAAGGAGGCCAGGTCAGTGTGGCGGGAGGCAGGCAGCAAGGGCGCAAAGGACAGGAGCTGCGGCCCAGGTTACAAAGGGTCCCAGATAACATGGGAAGTGGGTGCAGCTTGCTCTCTGTACAAAGAGAAGCCAGCAGAGCCTTTTCTTCAGAAGGAAAAGGGTGTGATCTGACCTCTGGCTCTAAAAGATCAACTTGCCTGCTAGGTAATAGAAGGGCAGAGGTGGAGGAGAAAAAGCCAATGGAGAGGTTGTTTTCACAGCCCGGGTGAGAGATAGTGGTGATCTCCTTGGGAGATGCAGCAGGAGACAAGTAGCCAGAGGCGAGATAATTTTGAAGGTAGAACTGGCAGGTCTGCCACAGGACTAGATGTGGAGGGAAGGGCGGGGAAGGAGGACCAAGAACGATGTAGGTATCGTGGCATTAGCAAAGAGTGTGGGTAGCACCACTTCCAGGCTGATGGAGGGAAAATCAAAGGCTTTATTTGGGATATTAGGTTAGAGATGTCTGGTCAGAAACTAGGTGTGTGAGACCAGGGCTTCCAGGAGGAAAGATAGACACTTGGAGGCCATCAGTGCGTGGACGCTGGTTAGTGCCATGGGATGGTATGAGAGCACCTAGTCAGGAGCGTGACCAGAGAGGGCAGGGGCCTGAACCGAAGTCTATTCTTGCGACCAGAAGACAACGCAGCAAACGAATGCAAGGGCTGCTAGCAAGGTAACAGAAGACAAAAACCATAAGGTTGATCTGCATGTTCAAGTGAGTGCAAGGCTCTGGAGAGTCCATAGATGAGGATAAATAACTTAACCAGTTCTTTAGACGCTGCTTCTCTTCTCTCAGGTCCGGTAAAGATGGTCACTTTTACCAAACCTCTTAACTACAGGTACATTTTTAAAAGCTACTGTCGCCTACCTTTGCTCCAGTGTCTCCAACTCCAGGTAATCCCCTTGATCCAGGAGGTCCTGGGATTCCTCGAGGGCCCTGAAAAGGAGAGGGAGCAACCTTGCTGTGTGCAGGGTTCAGGAAGGGAAGCGAGAAGGGAGGCAGGGAGGAGAAAAGAGAAAGGAAAAGAAGGGAAGGGAGGGAGGGGAAAGGAAGAAAAGGAGGGAGGGACGAGAGGAAGGAAAGGAAAGAGACCGGAGGAAGAGAGGGAGGGAGGGAGGAGATAACAGCAGCGTCCACACTTACGGGCACACCAGGATAGCCGTCACCTTTGAGTCCTGGAGCGCCCACTGGTCCCTGAGGGCCTTGGGCACCCTGGGTGAATTCCAACACAGGAGATATCATGAGCCTAAACTATGAGACAGCTGGCAAAGCTTAAGATCAGTACCAACTCAGCACACCAAAGGCAGATTCGATAAGGGCAGAGGAATGGTCTGAGGATTTTTAGAAGGAAATATGGAAACTTCTTATCTCCTTGTAAGTCTTTCCCGTTTCTGTTACGGGAAGCAAATGATGAGTAGAATGAGTGTAAGGAGTGTATATGAACTACTACAAAGTCCTCCGCAGGAAACACTGCTTGGGGGTTAGAAAAGAGCTAGCTGCTGATGTTTTAATTTTAAAAATTACAAAACTTTAGTGCATCTTAAAATAAGGGGAAGTATAAAATGAGAAAATTTAGTAAGCACCATGTGGGAAGAGTAGAGAAGAATATGAACAAAATTTTATGTATAAAATAAGATAGTGTGTGTTATGTATTATTATGTTACATCTATTATCTTCCTCAGTGAGGCCCAAATTAAGTGAGGAAAAAAAGCTCAAATAAAAATTAAAAACAGATTAATTTTTTAAAAACACTTTATAAAAGAATAGGACACAGAGTTAGTGGTTCATATCCTGAGAACTAGGAAGAAGTGATAGATATTGCTTTACCATGATGCCTTTGGGCATCAGAAACTTAGTAGTAATACTGGCCTCTTATATAGAGGATAAGGAATCAAGGAGGAAATATGCCCTTCAAACAAGAGTTCTCTGTACCCGTGAAACTCAGAGAAATTTCTGGCCAGAATAAAATGGAAAGAAAGAAAAATGAAGACGACTCTTACCAAAGAAGATTTACTCATTGTAAGCCTATTGCACTTGTATTTAAAACATTTCTTTACATCCCACATCCCATTCTGTTGCTGTGATAACTCTTACAGTGGCCTTTGTCAATACACATCAATTATTTTGATAAAGAGCTGTTCATGATTTAAAATATTTATGTTTTGTATATTGTCATATGTGAAACAGATCACCATTCCAGGTTCAATGCATGAGACAGGGTGCTCAGGGCTGGTGCACTGGGATGACCCTGAGGGATGGGACCAGGAGGGAGGTGGGAAGGGGGTTCAGGATGGGGAACACATGTATACCCATGGCTGATTCACATCAATGTGTGGCAAAAACCACTACAATATTGTAAAGTAATAGCCTCCAATTACAATAAATAAATTTTAAAAAATAATTTTAAAAAATAAAAATAAAATATTTATGTTTTCTACATCATTAGAAGAAACGCTAATAATAGACATGTGTTTTCCAAGACTGGAAAAAGTAGCCAGATTCTTAATATTTGTCTTATATGTAAGCAAACGCTGAAATCAAGCTGCGTTATTCCAAGCCAAAGTGTTGCCCCGAACCTAATTCCCAAAAACGGTTTCTGATTTTACTCCTATAAATAAATAACTGGGGAAAAAACTTTTTATGCCATAAGAAAATTAAATTGATTTTGAAAATCATGAATACAACAGCTGTCATTTCCTATTAAGACAAAGAGACTGGCCTTGTATGGTTAACCATCTTAAGAATGGTCTTCAGAAAACATGTGGCCACTTATAAAAATGCACTATTAATGCACTATTTAGAATGCACTATGTACTTAATGTACATCAACAGAAATCCAAGATGATCTCTTAAAGATGTATGACAAAGCAAAAAACAAATTATTCTGGAGCACTGAATTCTGGTGGATCCCCCACTAAGGAACTGGTCATGTCTGAGAAGTAGTTTATTATACTATTCCAATTATGTGCAAGGTTGAAGTGCTAAGCATTTCCTATGGGGACAGGTCCCCAAGTAAGATGCCTATTTCTCTGCGTGCTTACACAAGGAGCAGGCCAGCCACAAAACAAAGCAGTAACTTCCCCCTGGTTAAGTTGAAATTTAAAAAGAAATTGGAATCAAAATTCACTTTCCATTTTCATTCCTAAATTCCAAGCCTGTAACAAATTATCAGCAGCTGTTATTGTTTATCCTCTGGCCCCCACACTGCAGGGAAAGCCATTGAAACATCCATAGTTTAGGAACATTTTTTTCCTAGAGATCTGTGTCCTGTCTCCTGCAGAAATTTCAGTTAACTTGTTACTTCTTATGCTAACAGGGGGTAGGGAAAGGATTGTGTTCTTGCTCAGATTTTTATTTTGGATGCCTCTTGATAGTTTCATGGATGGAATACTGCCACTTGGCTTTTCTGCACTGGATTCAAGAAAATCTTTTGCAGAGTGATTCTCTTTGAAGTGTCTTTCTCATTCAACAGAAATTAGGGTAGAAATCTTAATCAGGTGTTTCAAAATGAGCTTTAAAAAAAAAATCTGGGAGGTCCCTGAAGAAATACATAAAACTGAATTAATGTGCCAAAATTTTTATCAACTAACCCTCCATGAACTTAAAAACAATCCTTTAGGGAAAAATGGCAAAACAAGTAATCATCAGAGACCAAGGGATTAGAAAAATGACTGGAGTGAAAAGGCAAATAACTCTAAATACCATCACCAATAACGATCAGTAGAAAACAGTCAGAGCTTATAAACATCAACTATACGTTTAGATGGTGCTTCTCTTGTAAAGAACAGTGTAAGTAGAGAGAAATAACCTTGCATCATGGACCTATGTTCAGGAAGCTATCAAACAATACGAAAATTGTCACCCAAATGTTCTTGACTAAGGCCATGCCTGTAGTTTTAGCATTCGGAAGTTTGGAATTTTCTCCTTGAGTCATGCATAACTTGGATTTCTGTAGAGTCTTTTACATAGCTTGGGTTCCTATGTGCCTCAGAGTCTGGGCAGTAGGGTGACCATCTTGTTATGATTTTCCCAGGACATTCTCAGTTTTAGCTTGGAAATAGCCCAGAAACGACTTCTGTCCCCAGTAAGCCAGAAGATAGCACTCTAGCAAGGACAACTCTCAAAGTGATTAAGAACAGCAGAGGTCAGGATCCTACCTCTTGCTTTAAGGGGAATCACTGCAACTTATGTTAGTATGTAATAGGCTTTGAATTATATGCAAAGACGGTTCTAAGTTATCTTTTTTGAAGTTTGAAAGTCACTGGTGTCAGTACTTGAACCCTTTCATTGAGCACAGACAATTTGATAAAATAAGCCAGCTTCAAAGCTACATAACAACATGCTACTAATTTAATGAGCACTGATTATGGAGCCCTGAAGCCTGTCCTCATAAACAGGGATGTGCTTGTTGACATTTGGAAAGTAGCATTTCTCTGTAAGGCTAGGTTTTATGTGAGGAGGGAAATGGTACTTTGTTGTCATGGGAAAAATAGTGATGATTACTTAAAACTGTCTTCTCCCATCATTATTTGCATTTTCATTTAAAATAACTCCAAAAGATGGACAACAAGCAGGGAAATCTAATTCAATAAAGTTTCTAAACATGAACTCTTTGGACAGTGTTTTGCAGAAGAGATGCATTGGCCATTAATATGTAAATGAAGGAGGCCAGAGGCCATATAATATCATATTACAGACATTACAAAAAGAAAAACAGCATTTTCAATCAGCTGTTTAGTCAGCAAACATTTTACCAGAGGAGCTATCATCCTCCACATTTATGAAAAATAAATGATCTGCTGGCTTGATTTTTTAAAAGGGGAATAATATATTCTTATATCTCCGTTCATTGGTTTAGAGACTCTAAGTAGAACAATCTCAGTCATAACTTATGATGCATTAAATCTACTTTCATTTTTTATTTCAGTAAATAAAAGAAGATGAATAAAGAATACCTTTGGTCCTCGAATAGCAATTCCAGGTTCTCCTTTAAATCCAGGCACCCCAGGTCCCCCTCTGTCTCCCTGCACATGTTAAATAATTTTCAGTTTCAGGCTTTAGATTTTATGAGAAACCATCACGGCACAGGGCATAAAAAACCATTGGCCAATTATAAAGAGCTTAATCTCTTAGAATCAGATTCAGAGAGAGTACATCCTTCTAATATATTTGAGAAGAGTTTCAAATCTTAAGCAAATAAAAACTGTCAGTAAAGACTTCTAAGCTTTTCGGAGAATAGCTGAAATAATAAGTGGCTCTCTAGACACAAATATTTAGACTGTGAAAATGTCTGGGAATGCTCTTACATCTGAGTAGATTTCTTTTCTGCCAGACTTTCTGATTAGCAGATTATTCTGAACAAATGCAATAAATTCTTACATGCATTAAGGCTAGCATTTAAGGAAGGTAGTTCAAAGTAGAGTGATAAGGTCAAGACCAGGAGCAGAAAACCTGGTTTCTAGTTTTAAATTTGCTGCTGGCCCTCCATCTGCTTAATCATGAAATGGCGGAGTTGAGCTATATAATATCTTTAGGTTTTTCCAAAGCTAAAATTCTTTCACTGATTTTATGAATCTTTTCCCCACTCCAACTTCCAAAAAATCCAAGTAAAAGAAAAAAATATTCCCAGGAATGCATACTTTTGGTCCAGGTGGTCCAGGAATTGATATTCCAGGCATCCCAACAGGGCCCATAATTCCTGGATCACCCTAAAAACAGAACAAAATACTCATTACATTTCAAACAAAGAAATGATATATGGAATTATATTATGAAAAATACAGAAATATATTTCCAGCATTTTAAAGTATTGTGACCTGTTTCACAAACCACATGAAAATATTTGAGCATCTTTATTAAACCACTACTAAAGTTATTAATAATTAAGATTTCACTCCCTATAATAAATAAATTAAATTAATTCCTTAGTAATAGGAAATTTCTCTCTCTTGTGCATCCTTTTATTAGGTAACAAAAATCATGCAATGCATGGTGATTCAGTTTTGTGTTTGTATGCCCGGAAGCTCAGAGGGAAATATTTATTCAGTTATAGCAAATACCTTTAGTGTAAGTTTTAAGGTACATGTGACAGGCAAATAATGTTCTTTCTAGTTTACAGCTTCTTCCTTTGTTATTTTATGCTCCACAGTATATCAGTCTTCCATTGTATGGTATCTCATGTCCCTTTTCAGAAGTAGTTAGTTTATGGTTAAAAAAATGTACTATGAATTTTTGTAAGGCACCTCTGGTGATTCTGATATAGGTACTACTACTGTACTTTGAAACACTATGCAAAGCAATTGTCTGTCTTTTTAACTTATTTTATTGAGGTATGTTTTAATGTTGTGTTAATTTTTACTATACAGAGAAGTGATTCATGTATAGCGGAACCATGTATAACATGTATATATGATTCATGTATACATATTATACATGAATTATATGATACATGTATTATACATATATAAATGTTCGTGTTCTTTTCCATTATGGTTTATCACAGGATATTGAATATATTAATAGGTCCCTGAACTATAAAGTAGGACCTTGTTGTTTATCCATTCTATATGTAATAGTTTTCATCTGCTAATCCCAAACTCTCAGTCTATCCCTCACCACCCCTCTTCCCCCTTAACAACCATGCCTGTCCTCTATTCTGTGAGTCTGTTTCTGTTTTATAGATAGGTTCATTTGTGCCATATTTTAGATTTAACATATAAGTGATATATGGTATTTATCTTTCTGACTTACTTCCCTTAGTATGATAATCTCTAGATCCATCCATGTTGCTGCAAATGGCCTTATTTCATTGTTTTTTATGGCTGAGTAGTATTCCATTGTATATTTATACCACTTCTTCTTCTTCCATCAGTCTGTTGATGGACATTTAGACTATTTCCATGTCTGATCTATTGTGAATAGTGGTGCTATGAACATAGGGGTGCATGTATCTTTTTGAGTCATAGTTTTGTTCAGGTATATGCCCAGAAATGGGATTGCTGGATCATATGGCAGTTCTGTTTTTAGTTTTCTGAGAACTTCCGCCCTGTTTTCCGTAGTGACTGCAGCAATTTCATTTCCACTGAGAGTGTATGGAGGTTCCCTTTTCTTCACCCTCTCCAGCATTTGTTATTTGTAGACTTTTTATGATGACCATTCTGACTGGTGTGATGTGGTACCTCAGTATAGTTTTGATTTGCACATCTCTAATAATTAGTAATGTTGAGCATCTTTTCAAGTGTCTGCTAGTCATCTAATATGTCTAAAGAAGCCAATTACTTTTAAAGATAAAATTGTATACATAGAAAGTATACAAATTTTTTAAAAGACCCTTATTAAAGTGTGAGTATGTTTTACAATATGGCAATTCTTTATCAGGAAAAGCCTTCTTTCAAAATGCAAGAAAATATTCATGTTGAGTCAGTATAACTAAGACATGAAGAGTAATCACTGTTGTTAATACAATACATTTCCTATATACTGGCTTTTCTCATTGTTGCTCCTTGCACTTCCTGCAGCAGGAGGTAGTTATTTAGGAAATGCAGATTCTTGGGTCCCACCTACATACTCAATCCAGATTTCTTGTCGTGGTTCCATGAAATATGACTTTGTAACAAGCTCCCAGGCAATAATGATGACATGGAAGTTTAAGAATCACTGGCAGGTGGGGGATCCTTTGCTTTGTATCTGCATGTATCTTTTTGGGGGCCTGTTTTTTTTTAAGTTGATCTTTAATCCTCTGGTGCTTGTTTCTTTCCTACAAGTAGCATCTTCCTGGAGCCCTGAACTCGCTCAGGTGTGCGATTTTTGTGTCCTGACACATCCAGATGACCTCCATATTCTCTCCTGCTAAGTCAGGACACGTGCCTATTTGCTTGCTTCGCATTTTCCTCCCTTTTTCCTCAGCACCCTGTCTCAGGCAGTTTATCAGGAAATATATGCCCTACTTTCCATTTCATTGTACTGATGTTTTTCCTCTCTGAATAACTCCATGCGTTGAACACTAACAATGTACCTGGAACCATGATAAGTGCTTTAGTCACTTGTTAAAGTCATCACAACAACCCTGTGAAATAGACACTATTACCATGATTATTTCCACGATTAAAGTGACTGACCTCCAAAAGTTTTGGGGTGCAGCAGGGTGAGAATCCCCCTCTCATGCATTCTGAAGCCCCACCCTACATCCTCCCCATATTGCCTCTCAGTCTGGGACTTTTTTGTTCTTGTTCAGCAAAGCAAGATGATAGAGAATTGATATCTCCTATGTCCGTCTAGTCATAGGAAATATCAATTCCTATGTCAATCTAGTCAGGGCTATGGTTTTTCCAGTGGTCATGTATGGATGTGAGAGTTGGACTGTGAAGAAGGCTGAGTGCTGAAGAATTGATGCTTTTGAACTGTGGTGTTGGAGAAGACTCTTGAGAGTCCCTTGGACTGCAAAAGGAGATCCAACCAGTCCATTCTGAAGGAGATTAGCCCTGAGATTTCTTTGGAAGGAATGATGCTAAACTCCAGTACTTTGGCCACCTCATGTGAAGAGTTGACTCACTGGAAAAGACTCTGATGCTGGGAGGGATTGGGGGCAGGAGGAGAAGGGGACCACTGAGGATGAGATGGCTGGACGGCATCACTGACTCGATGGACGTGAGTTTGAGTGAACTCCGGGAGTTGGTGATGGACAGGGAGGCCTGGCGTGCTGAGATTCATGGGGTCGCAAAGAGTCGGACACAACTGAGCGACTGAACTGAACTGAACTGATAGTCTTAATGTATTCCAACTATGGAATATTTGTTAATAAAGAGCACTAACACAGATTCTCTCCTAGCAACATCAATATTCCAATGAAGACCACACATTTTATACAGTCTCTATCCCATTTTGTAATGGTCTGGAATAGTATGTCTTCTAAAGCCTTTTTCATTTTGGAGACTTTGGTTTAGTATTTCTTAAGAAGGAAACAGTGGAGATCTAAGATTCCATTAAAACTCGACACAAGAACAATCTCCCCAAAGCATAAATGAGAATTTAAGGTACATACCTTTGGCCCTCCAGGCCCCTGAGACCCCTTCTGTCCTTGATTTCCTTTGCTGCCTTTCTTTCCTTCATCTCCCTGACAAAAAGAATTATAAAAATACAGTTGTTTTATAATATATCCACCTGCATCTTATAGCAACTACATCCTGGCCAGACTCTCAGTGCATACCAACTTCACAGTCATGTTCCCCAAGCCCAGCTCAGTTGCACAGGGTCTGTCGATGTTCTTGAGCAGATTACATGACTTCAAAACCGTCCAGACTGCACCGTTTACTCAGTATGATTTAACACTTCCTAAACTCTGTGTTCAGCATCTTTCCTTGGAGGCTTTGATTTGAGTTTACAGTTCTTTTGCCCTCTTGGTCTATTTAAGTAGTGGCTCTGAGACAGTCACAGTTTCAAAGAAGAAAGCCATCTATGATTTTCCATGCTGTTTTTCAGGTTCTGTGCTATTTCAGTTTTGAAACATAAAATGAGACATTTTAAAAATCAGCCCTGGTTCTTCCTCCGTGGAGTTTAATTCTTTCTCCCCAAGGAGGCCAGTAATTCAATTGGTAGAAAGATGAGTGAGCATTAACCTGGTGCAGAGCTGCAAATTGCCTCATGTTCCCCACCAGGATAGTGTACACCAGTGCTCCCCACCAAAGAACTTTGGTAACTTCAACCAGAAGCCCCAGACCATCCCAGAACTATCCTTACCCTAGGGTTCAACTCCAAGGCACCATAGTTAAGCATGTTCCCAGCTCAACAAAAGAATTCTTGGGGTGTGTAGCTGAAAGTGTTTGTCACTCAATTGTGTCCGACTCTTGTGAATCCATGGGCTGTAGCCCACCAGGTTCCTCTATCCAAGGGATTTTTCAGGCAAGAATACTGGAGTGGGTAGCTATTCCCATCTCCAGGGAATCTTCCAGACCCAGGAATTGAACTTGGGTCTCCTGCATTGCCGGCAGATTCTTTACCATGAGGCTCTCCAATATTTATGACATAAGTGACTAAACCACGTTTTCAAATCTAAACATGCATAAGAATCACCTGGAGATTTCTGGGCCCCCCATCCAGAGTTTCTTATTTACTAGGTCTGTAGTAGAGCCCAATAATTTACATTCTGACACATTCCCAGGGGACGCTGACACTGCTGTTCCAGCGGCTGTGCCCTGAGAACCACTGGCCTATACTGAGATCATCAGCAGTGCAGACACTCCACTAAAAAGAAGAGAGACCTATAGAATCCACAGACATGCAGACAACTCCCTAGTACCCGTCCTAATGGAGGGCAGTGATGGCAGCTAATTAAAAAAACCGTTGAATATCCAGATATCACTTACCATGTCATTATCATCTGCCAATAGCATCGAAATCTACCCCAACTGTTTATGTTCTCCTCTTCAGTACCATGTTTAACTTACTGACCTAAATGATCCCAGAAACCAACAGCAGTATGTGTGTGTTTAGTCACTCAGTCATGTCTGACTCTTTGCGACCTCATGGACTATATAGCCAGGCTCCTCCGTCCATGCAGATTCTCCAGGCCAGGATCCTGGAGTGGGTTACCATGCCCTCCTCCAGGGGGTCTTCCCAACCCAGGGATCAAACCCAGGTCTCCCACATTGCAGGCGGATTCTTGACCATCTTAGCCACCAGGGAAGCCCAGATCCACCTAAATGTAGTAAAGTGCCAGCACCGCACACTGACTACTTTGATATATAACTTATTCCTACCTACCACTCTTCTGCAATAGCTTTCTACAAGCCCCATATCCCATCGATGCCAGAAATCCAGTTTGCGTACATTTTCCTTGCTCTGCGGGTGTATTTGACACCACCCATTGCTTTCTTCTTAAGTCCTTTCTCCTTGGTTCCCCTAACATGGTACTCTGTATTCAGCCTGTCTTCCTGCTGTACGGAATGCTCTCTCTCCAGCTGCTGTAAAATGCAGGACTCCAACCTTAGCTCTCTTTCTCAGAGCTGTCTTTCATCCCCACAGCTTCAATTATTAACTCAGAAGGGCTATTTTCCAAAAGGATATTCAGGGAAACATTAGTTCTCCTGAATGTTAATAGGCAATCATCTCTAAAAGTACTTTTTGCCTGATGTTAAAAAGGAATTCTCTGTACATGTTTCCACTCCCTGCTGCCCACTGTGCCCGCCCCCCTGCAAAAAAAAAAAAAAAAAAACAACCAGATCTCATAATCTGGTTAGTCAGTTTCAAATTTTAAACATTTAAAATGTTTTAAATGCTACAAATACATTCATATTTCAAATTCTCACATTTAAGGCTGATGACTCAATTTTAGCCAATATTTTTTATAATACATAGACATGTAAGCTATCAATTACTATTTTAATAGAATTAAAAATAGAACACTAGTAAGTATATGGATTTTATTTTTACTTTGCTCATATATAATTCTTCAGAATATTTATATAGGGATTGATGACTGCACCTAAGAACTGTAGTAATATCTGACACCTTAGAGGTTGTAGGTTATGGTCTTATTGATGAATTTGGGTATTTTCCTCTTGACATATAAAGATATTATTCAACAAGCGTTTCTAAAATGTGTTGAATAAATCTATGCTATGTTGTAAAAGTGCCACTTCATAAGGTTATATTTCTTACTACTCTATGAGATTGTATAAATATTTGAAAAAAAAATTATGGACTTTGATGTCTCAGGATGTCTCTCAAGTCTTCTTTTCCCTTACTGTGTGTTTGTTTTTTAAATGTCAACTTGGCTGTTTATTAAGAAAACATGTGTTGAACTCTTCCTATAAGCTTGGTTTTGTGACAGATGTTAGGAAAATGGAAATAAATAATACATACTTGCTGTCTACCAGAGCTCAAAAGCTAGAGTCCATAATGTTAAGCCAGAAGTAAACATCTTTGACATAGCAAGAATAACATCAAGTTTCTCCTAAGTTGGCTTCTTATTATCAAGACCAGAACTCAGCAGTGTGCTTCCCTTGGCCTGCCACTGTGGATTCCATACCTTGAGGCCAGGCTGTCCTTTCCCAGGTGGTCCTTCAGGGCCTCTTGCCCCCGGAAGCCCTGCTTCTCCCTAGAGAAAATGACACCAAGGTCTTAGCTGACCCTGCATAGCCAATACGAATACACCCACCTTGTCTCGTCTTACAGCCAACAGAGTCTCTGCTTGGATCCTCCAGTACGGAAAAGACCTTCACTCTAGTCTCAGAATTCATTTGGAAGTTCACCAACATGAATAAATTAATATCAAACTTCAGTTTAGCTCAGAGCAGCTGAAATATCGTGAAAGAGCCCAATTTCCCAGCCCGTTGCCAAAGCAATAAGCTCACTTTCTTTTGGCTCTTCACTCGCATTCGGTGGTTTGTTTTTTGAAAAAACAAGAAAGACCTTCAGCCTTACCATCTGCTGTTTTTCTCTACTTATATTGAAAAATGAGTATTTCAAATGTCAACTCAAAATATTTCAGGAAATCTTTATAATGGCCTTACTTCCTGAATACATTTACAGACTTTTCCTATTTGAAGGGGAGGAAAAAAGCCTTTTTCTCAAAGTTTAAACAACAGTGCTTTCTAGGAATCCCAAAGGGAGTAGGTCACTGGAACACCGTGGCCAAAACACCAGAGAAAAGGCAGAGGTCGTTAAGATACTTGGACTTTGAATTGGTGCTCTTTTATCCGGACTAAGTGAAAAAGGAAATTTAGAGTTGTGGGATTTTATTTTCTTAAAGAGACTAAGTTTGTCTTGAATGGTTTCATTTGAGCTCTTGCAGGACCAAGATATATGTGGTTTAATAGTTTTATTCCAATAATATGGAAAACAGTGTTACCTTCTTCCCTGCAGCTCCGTCTTCTCCTGGTACTCCTGGCTGTCCTGGGAGCCCTATTGAGCCTGGCTCCCCCTGGTGGATGAGGAGAAATTTTTATTTCCCAGAAGCTCAACGTTTATCCTGAACTTCACTTTAAGGTACTTGCAGTGGGATGCGTCTTATTATAATATCTGAGAAAAGTCTAGGAGCAGGGAAATCTGAATAGTAATTAACAGTCATTAAGCTGCTTGACCTTGGGCGAGTTACTTATCATCTCTGGATCTCAGTTTTGGATTATGTTATTTATTATCGGTTGAACTGTGACCAGCTCCCTCCCCCAAAAGATATGTTGAAGTCCTAAACCTTGGCACCAGTGAATGGACCTTATTTGGTAACAAAGCTGAGATGAAGTCATTGTTGTGGGTCCTAATCCAGTGTGACTGGTGTC
Organism: Capricornis sumatraensis; assembly: GCF_032405125.1. NCBI lineage: Eukaryota > Metazoa > Chordata > Mammalia > Artiodactyla > Bovidae > Capricornis > Capricornis sumatraensis. Next base: position 20,222,511 of record NC_091073.1, read on the forward strand.
CTTATAAGAGGAAAATATAATGTGAAGACAGACACATAGGGAGAACCCCATGAGGCAAGAGAGCCAAGATTAGAGTAACGTGGCTACAAGCCAAGGAATGCCAGGGACTGGCCACCACCGGAAGCTAAGAGGAGAGGAAAACTGTCCCTGATAGGTTTTGGAGGAAGTGTGGCCCTGCAGACACCTTGATTTTTTACTTTTAGCCTTTAGAACTGTGAGAAAATAAATTTCTGTTATGTTAAGCCACAGAGTTTGTGGTAATTTGTGACAGCAACCCTAAAAAAACTAATATAAAAATGAGATGGAGCAATTGGGACCTAAACATTGCTTCCAATTGTAAAATTCAATTATTATACCCTCTTTGAAGTCAGTTTATAATTTAAGTCCTTTAAAATGTTCCGAGAAAACACACGCTATTATGAAGCAGTATAACGCTGTCCTTTGTTGTTGTTTAGTCGTGTCTGACTCTTTTGCAACTGGAGTTTATGTATGTGCTTAATCACTCAGTCATGTTCTATTCTTAGCGACTCCATGGACTTTAGCCCACCAGGCTCCTCTGTCCATGGGATTCTCCAGGCAAGAACACTGGAGTGGGTTGCCATTTCCTCCTCCAGGGAAATGTGTCCTTACTGCATTTATTAACAGCAAAAAGTATGGAAAAAATGGAAAATCATTTCAACTAAACTCAACTTTTAAAACTAGTGACAAAAGCACAGTGAACCTAAAAGTAAGTAGTAGTGATAGTAGTATTAGTCGCTCAGTCATCTCCAGCTCTTTGCAACTCTTTGTAGCCTACCAGGCCCATCTGCCATGGAGTTCTTCAGGCAAGAATACTGAAGTGGGTGGCCATTTCCTTCTCCAAAAGTAAATAGTAGGATATAATAAAAATGAGAGAAAATCATAAACTTGCTAGCAAAAATCAAGAATAACAAAATTAAAAGGTAATAACTTAAAAATACTAAGAAAATAAATAAACATCTAACTGTAATGATAAATATTTGTAAAATAAAAGACATTAAGAAAACAGTATTAGGAATGAAAGGTAAATCTATATACATAGTAAAATTTTTGATTATAGAAAATTTCTGTGATAATCTCAAACAAATATATTGGAAACATTAATACATGGATAATCTTCAAGAAAAATATAAATGACATAAATGACATAAGAAGGAATGGAAAAGCTAAATAAACCAATGCAATTAAATAAATTCAGGCAGTAACTGCAAGTCTGGAACTTCCTCTCCCTCCAGGATCACAGGCTAGTTGACCTTCCAGTCAAACCGTAACAAAATTTTAAACATCTGAACAACAGATACCCCCTCTCTTGTTTCTAAAACAGAAAAAGAGGGAACTCTATCCAGTTTATTTTGAGGCTAATAAAACTTTGATTTAAAATACCATACGAGATAAAAAAACTAAATTATAGACCACTCTACCTAAGAAAAAGATTCCAACTTAAGGTTCTCATGTAAATGGAAGAGTGTGTGTGTGTGTGTGTGTGTGTGTGTGTGTGTGTGTGTGTTAGTTGCTCAGTCATGTCCATCTGTTTGTGACCCCATGGACGGTAGCCTCCCAGGCTCCTTTGTCCATGGATTCTCCAGGCAAGAACACTGGAGTGGGTTGCCATTCTCTTCTCCAGGGAATCTTTCTGACTCAGGGGTTGAACCCAGGTCTCCTGCATTGCCGGCGTATACTTTACCATCTAAGCCACCAGGGAAGCCTTGGAGGAATAGGAACCAGATTTAACTTCCCACCTGATGCAATGAAAAAAGCAGACAAAATATAGGAAACAATGACATTCATGCTACAGTTTCCCAAGTTTACTATCTGGATAAAGTTTCCAGGCCATTGTTCAGGGAGAGAGAATCCAGGGCAAGTCCAGAAGTCTCTCTAATTTAAGGCAACAAAGGTGAGAGTCTGGATAAGCCAAGATATCAAAAATTCACAAAATAGATTACCAGAGAGGAAGGCGTGACATGAAGAGAACTATCAAGATCTACTGAGCATCCCCCTTGAGTATTTAGGTGAATACTGTTCAGCACAGAGTGAAGAAATTACCCCAGGCCATGAAAACAACGCCTTGAAAGGATCAGAGAACTGAGGCAGGAGAGATACAGTGCCTGCTCCCAGTGGCAGGAAAAAACTTCACAGTGCGCAGGGTATAGATGAGAGCTTAAAAGAGTATTGCCTTAGTAGTGGGGGGAAATAGCCCCAGACTAAATAATGTTCCTGTCCTACCTAACACATCTTAAAAGCAAGATCAGAATGCTCAAACTGTTTTCAAGTAATGTAGAAGCATCTAAGAAAAAAAGCTCAGAAATATTTATAAGAATACAAAAATATCTAGCACCTAGAAAGGTAAAAATTCACAATGTTTGGCAGCTAATCAAAAGCTATTGAGGATTCAGAAAAGCTGCAGAAATGTGACACAGGGGATAGAATTTATGAATAACATTAGGACAGTTATTACACTGCGTTCCATATGTTCAAGAAATCAAAGGAAAATTAAAACTTGTTAATAGACATGATGCTTTCTAAGGCCCACTTGCCTTCACATTCCAGGATGTCTGGCACTAGGTGAGTGATCACACCATCGTGATTTTCTGGGTCATGAAGCTCTTTTTTGTACAGTTCTTCTGTGTATTCTTGCCACCTCTTCTTAATATCTTCTGCTTCTGTTGGGTCCATACCATTTCTGTCCTTTATCGAGCCCATCTTTGCATGAAATGTCCCCTTGGTGTCTCTCATTTTCTTGAAGAGATCTCTAGTCTTTCCCATTCTGTTCTTTTCCTCTGTTTCTTTGCACTGATTACTGAGGAAGGCTTTCTTATCCCTCCTTGCTATTCGTTGGAACTCTGCATTCAGATGCTTATATCTTTCCTTTTCTCCTTTGCTTTTCGCTTCTCTTCTTTTCACAGCTATTTGTAAGGCCTCCTCAGACAACCATTTTGCTTTTTTGCATTTCTTTTCCATGGGGATGGTCTTGATCCCTGTCTCCTGTACAATGTCACGAACCTCCGTCCATAGTTCATCAGGCACTCTGTCTATCAGATTTAGTCCCTCAAATCTATTTCTCACTTCCTCTGTATAATCATAAGGGATTTGATTTAGGTCATACCTGAATGGTCTAGTGGTTTTCCCTACTTTCTTCAATTTAAGTCTGAATTTGGCAATAAGGAGTTCATGATCTGAGCCACAGTCAGCTCCTGGTCTTGTTTTTGCTGACTGTATAGAGCTTCTCCATCTTTGGCTGCAAAGAATATAATCAATCTGATGCTTAGAAACCATCACTATGAACAAAACTAGTGGAGGTAATGGAATTCCAGTTGAGCTATTTCAAATCCTGAAAGATGATGATGTGAAAGCGCTGCACTCAATATGCCAGCAAATTTGAAAAACTCAGCAGTGGCCACAGGACTGGACAAGGTCAGTTTTCATTCCAATCCCAAAGAAAGGCAATGCCAAAGAATGCTCAAATTACCGCACAATTGCACTCATCTCTCATGCTAGTAAAGTAATGCTCAAAATTCTCCAAGCCAGGCTTCAGCAATACGTGACCCGTGAGCTGAATAGGCATGAAAGACATTGAAGGATACAACGTGAACTTCTAGAGCTGAAAACTGCAGAGTATGAGATAAACATACACTGGATAGAATTCAAAGCAGATTAGACATCTCAGAAGAAAAGATTAGCAGATGGAAAGATATAGCAATAAACTCTACTCAAAATGAAACGGTGGCAGGCAGGTTTGGGGCAGGGGGACACATGTACACCCGTGGCTGATTCCTGTCAATGTACAATAAAAACCACCACAATACTGTAATTAGCCTCCAATTAAAGTAAATTAATTAATTAGAAAAACAAAGATGAAAAGAAATACAAAGAAATGGACTGAATAAGAATAAGCAGAGCATCAGAGAACTGTGAGAAAACTTCAAGCCTGTAAATTAAGCGGGAGTTTCCTGGGTTAAAGGCTGAGGGTGGGAAATATTTCAAGAAATGTTAACCTAATATTTTCCAAATTTGATGAATTCAGTAATTCATAGATCCAAGAAAAACAATGGAATTCAAACATAAAAAATATAAAGAAAATTGAATTAAGGACATTAGAATCTCATGGCTCAAAGCCAGTGATACAGAGAAAATCCCAAAAGTAACCAGAGAAAATAGACATTATGTAGTGAAAAAGATGTATACAACAGATTTCTCATCAGAGATACTGTGAGTGAGAAGACAGTGGACCAACATTATGAAAGTACTGGGGGGAAGGAAAGAGAGACTTTCCTGGTGGTCCAGTGGCAAAGACCCGAGCTCCCATGCAGGGGGCCTGGGCTTAATTCCTGGTCAGGAAACTAGATCCCAGACGCTGCAACTAAGACCAAATAAAATAAATCAATATATAATTTTTTTTTAAGAAGTAAAAGTCATCAATATAGAATTCTCTACCCGGTGAAAATATAGACAGAATGCAGACTCTTTTGAAAACCAATTTAACAATTGCTTGAAAAGCTAAACAGATACTTATCATATGACCCAGCTATTTCACTCCTAGGTTTTTACCCCTAAAAAAGGAAAACATATATCTATTCAAAGACATGTACATAAATATTCATAACAGCTTTGTCTACAATATTAAAAAGCTGGAGAAAACCAAATTGCCACTAAGAGGTGAATGGATGACCAGACTTCACTATCTGCATACAATGGAGTTCTATTCAGCAATAAACAATAACAAATTATTAAATATGTTAAACATAGATTTCAAAATAACTTCCTGAGTGAAAAAAGACTGGAAAAAAGTATATAGTAAATTATGCTACTTATAGGAAATTCTAGGAAATGTGAAGTAATCTCTGATAACAAAAAGCAGAAATCAGTGATTATCAGATGATATGAAAGCAGATCTACAGAAAACAGATCAATAAAGATAGGAGAAATTAGGGAGAGGTGAAAGGATGATATCACAAAGAAATACATAATAATTTGGAGGGCGATAGATGCTTTTATCATTCTCAAGAACATGTGTGTATACACACACACACACACACGTCAAAACTTACCAAATTGTACACTTTAGTCATGTGCTTTTATTTTATGTCAGTCATGCAATAAACAGAATTATTTAAAGTGGGTGCACAAATTCTGAATAAAAGATTAATTAATTGAATTATTGTTATTAAAAATATATATCGCAATCAGTTGAGTTTATCTCAAAGAATGTCAGGATGTTTCAACATCTCAAATATCTGGAAATGTAGTATTAACAAATTAAAAGAGAAAAGTAATATGATTATCTTAGTAGATGTAAAATCTGGTAAAATCCAATACTCACTTATGATTAATAAGCAAATTTTGGTACAATTGAAATAGAGAATCGCCTTAACCTAATAGTATCTGTCAAAAACCTATGCAAATGTCACATTTAAAAGTGAAATTTTAGGAGCACATCCACTTCCTTTAAATATTGCTCTGGGGATCCTAGCAGCATAAAAAGGTAAAAAGTGAATAAGAAAAAGAACTGAAAAGGAATAGGCATAACTGTTTTTATTTTTAGACAATATGCCTATGTTCACAAGAATTAAAGATGCAAGAGACTTTACAATTAGAAATAAAAGGTTATATCAGGTGGGTGGATACCAAAATCAATATAGCAAAATAAGACAATAATAACAAGACAGTACTTTCCCTATAGACACATTATAGTTAATTGAAAAGCACAAAAAAAAAAGAAACAATTCACAATCATAAAAATGTACCCAAGGGACCTTTTTAACTAAAAAAAGTAGATGTTTATGGATAAAATGAAAACTATTTTTGTGAAAAAGTAGAGAGTTTTACTCCGTGGTTTGAAAGACTCAATGTTTAATCTAAAGATTCAGTGCAATTTCAAAAACTCCAATGGAATATTTTGTCAAATTTGGCAAGCCATTTCTAAAATGTATATGTTAGAACCAAGAATAGCCAGGGAAGAAGATGATAGTATTTTCCCTATGGATGATAAAACATTATAAATCTATCCTAATCCAGACAGAGAGATAGTAGCACTGAGAGATATTAATAGGCAAACGGAGTGGCATAAAGAACTCAGGCACTGATATTCACATATACAGAAACTTGATACATAACACTGGAGGTATTACGAGTCAGTGTGGCAATTTAATAATTGACGTGAGGATATTTGATTATCATATAGGGAAAAATAGATTCCCTACCTTGCCCTAGCCACAAACATAAATTCCAAGTGTATTAAAGATGTAAATTTTTAAAAAGTAAAACACCACCATTTTCAAAAGAAAATATGTAAAAATATATTATGACTTTGGGGTCAAGAAATGTTTTAAAATAATATTCCAAAAAACTCAAACCATAAAGGGATAGAAATACCTCAAAATCGAAAACTTCTATGCACTGAAAAGCACTCTAAGTGAAAAAGACAAGCCGTATCTTAAGCTTGGAGAGGAATACTCAGTATCCAAAAAAATGAGTATCTACAGGAGTTTATGGAGAAGGCAATGGCACCCCACTCCAGCACTCTTGCCTGGAAAATCCCATGGATGGAGGAGCCTGGTAGGCTGCAGTCCATGGGGTCACTAAGAGTCGGATACGACTGAGCGACTTCACTTTCTCTTTTCACTTTCATGCATTGGAGAAGGAAATGGCAACCCACTCCAGTGTTCTTGCCTGGAGAATCCCAGGGACAGGGGAGCCTGGTGGGCTGCTGTCTATGGGGTCACATAGAGTCGGACACAACTGAAGCGACTTAGCAGCACAAGAATTTATAAAAAAGAAAAACCGAGGTCCATTAAGCAGTCAAAAACTGTGCAGTTAGTTATCAGGGAATAAGAACTGAACCAATGAGATGTATTTTTTTACACATTTCACACTGGCAAGAATGTAGTGAAAAGGGCATTGCTATCTGTTGCTGGAAGGAGGGTAAACTGGTCCGAACACTGTACCCATTGATTATTTGGGGCAGAATTTTCACAATATGAAAATTGAAAACTTGTATACTCTGTGATCTTGCAATCCACAGCAATCTGTCATCTACTGATAGGAGAAATTTATATCCTTACATAAGACGAAACCCAGAGAATGTTTATGGCAGTGTTATCGGCAAATGCACAAAATAGAAAGCAATTTAAATGTCCATCAGTAATGAAGTATTCTCATACAGTGTAGTATCATAGAGCAATTAAACTGAGTCAAAGGCATATAAAAACACAAGACCTAAGGCTGAGTATAAATATATTGCTGAATGATATATTATGTAAAGTTCAAGAATACAAACAAGCAATATATGGCTTATGAGTAAAATTGTGGGAAAATCACATAAACTTTGAAAGAATGATAAACACTAAATTCATGGTTATGTCTGGGAAGGGAAGGGGAGACAGCAGAATTGGGGAGCACAGACAGAGAACTTCAGCTATATCCGCAATACTTCCTTAAAATATTTTAGAACCCATGTGACAAAATGTTGACATCTGATAAAGCTGGGTTGTGGAACACATGGGTGTTCTTTGTTATTCTGCCTGCCCCAGTGGAGTAGCACTGTTCAATGGAGATATAAAGCAAGCCATATATGTGATTATAATTTTATTAATAGCCACGCTTACAACTTTAAAAGAAACAGATAAAGACAATTCTAATAATGTATTTTACTTAATACATCTGAAACTTTGTCATTTCAACATGTACGCCATATACAAATATATTAATCATGTAGTTTACGGCAAGCTTTGTAATTCAGAGTGTATAGTACCTTTATAGCACCCCTTGGTTCATACCAGCCACATGTCAAGTATTCAGTGACGCCATGTGGCAGGTGCCTGCCGTTTCTAGAGGGCAGTGCATTTCTAGAGGGTGTAGTACAATGAAGAGTAATTCAAAAAACAGGCAAGTTAAGTGGTAAAATCACGGGGAACAAACAGTGTGCTTTTAAATAACTGGGTAACAATAGTGGGGTGGACATATTTTAGGTTTAGTAAATGAATTTTGAGGAAGTGTCTTTTGAGCTGAGACCTAAGGATGAGAAGGAGCCAGCCACAAAATAAGAGAAGGGAAGTAAGCTTTACTGAAATTCTACTAAACTTTTATAATATGGCAGGCAACAATGTTCTTAAAGAATCACTCGGAAAGAGGTGAAAGAGGACCTCTAATGCTAATGAATTAATAATAGAAACACAGGCATCATTAAAATAAAGTAATATTTTGGTTCTTCTTAAACCATATCAGTTAAGCATCAGACTCTCCTCTGAATAAATATTCTCCTCTGGATATAAATGAAGCTTTACATAATATGACATAAATGCCTCCAACGAGCTTAGACAGGAGAAGGCAATGGCACCCCACTCCAGTACTCTTGTCTGGAAAATCCCATGGGTGGAGGAGCCTGGTAGGCTGCAGTCCATGGGGTCGCGAAGAGTCAGACACGACTGACTGACTTCACTTTCACTTTTCGCTTTCATGCATTGGAGAAGGAAATGGCAGCCCACTCCAGTTTTCTTGCCTGGAGAGTCCCAGGGACGGGGGAGCCTGGTGGGCTGCCGTCTATGGGGTCGCACAGAGTCGGACACAACTGAAGCGACTTAGCAGCAGCAGCAGCACCTTAGACAACTCACCTTTGGACCTTGTACTCCGAGTCCCACTGGTCCTCTAGGGCCTGTAGGGCCCATCTGGCCAACTTCTCCCTAGTGAGGAAAGAGTATTTGAAGAGTATTTGACTCTAGCACCAAAATAAAAATAACATATACCTACCTTTGATCTCCTAAGAGCAAAACATATCAGCAAAATAAGATAAAACTGAGTTTCATGTGCTCCATTCACATATGTGTGTCTATGCATTTATCTATTCAAATATAGATATATTTCAGGCAAATCTATGTATATATGGGCTGATTTAAAAGACAGGCTGTGTGTAATACTCAGAATTGACTTTGAGTCCCCAAGAAGGGCACGTGGAAAAGATCAGCAGTTACAATCCACAGCAACTATAATTGACACATGAGACTCCAAGATTACAGCTGATCCAAAGCAGTATCGTAACCAGAGAGAACAACCTGAGCCTTCACCATTGAGCTCAAAGCAGAAATTTCAAGGACAGTGACTGTATTCTATTGAGCTACTTCTCACAGGCGACTCTCAAAGGAATCTACTGAAAGGAAGGTACTCTCAGAGAAGTGAAGTGAAAGTCGCTCAGTGGTGTCCGACTGTTTGCGACCCCGTGGACTGTATATATGTTCTCCAGGCCAGAATACTGGAGTGGGTAGCCTTTCCCTTCTCCAGGGGATCTTCCCAACCCAGGGATTGAACTCGGGTCTGCATTGCAGGCAGATTCTTTACCAGCTGAGCCACAAGGGAAACACTCAGAGAAGTGTTTATTTAATAATGCTTAGTGATTCTTTGGAGCAACATTGAGGACAGCTGGTTAAACAGTGTCATGCTTCTCCCCAAAGGATAAATAAGGATAAATAATTTATCTTCTAAATTAGAACATAAATTGCCTCCAAGTTCATAGAAAACTGTTATTGGCTAGGTTATTTCCGACTCTGTATCTTTAAACATTTTGGCTGTTGGACCTATTGTGGGATCATTGGTGAAAATAAAAACTAGCCAACTCACAGTAACCTCTACTGATATTACTGCTTGAGTTGCTCGAATAGGGTCTCACAAGTAAAAGTAATAAAAACAATAAATTAAGATGTGTAAGTATAATCTGCCTCCTTGGTAGCCACTGGTTCCACATTTGTGGATTTGAAAGAGTCCCCATAAAATTAAGTCCCTCTGCTGAGTTTGTGATTAACCTCTCCATTCAAAGCTTTATTATCCCCTTTCTTGTCTGCCCTGTTCCCATTAGGATTAAGAAGTATCTAAGAAAAGGGGGGATTGAAACTGAGCAGGACCCTGTGGACCCCTCCTGGGTTCAAAAGCTCCTCCATTTCCCCTACTTCTTGTTTGTAGATAAAGACTTGAGTCTCCTGGGCCGAAGTTCCAAAGAGTAGCCACAGGCAGTTACTAATTAGGGAAGTGAAGGAATACAGAAACAAAGGAAAACCAGTGAAACAAGGAAAGTAGGGACGAAAGTTCAGTGATAAAGCAGTTCCTTCTCTTTAGGAACTTTAGGTCTTGGGGGCCTACTTAACAAGCTGATGGATATCTCTGAGTTGTTCTTTAAGAACTAAGATCCGCCTCCACCGCCTGCCTCTTGTTTGTAGAAGCCTAGCATCTCTGACTCCATATTGTACCTACCGGTTCTGCTGCTTTAATTGCTGAGTCATGAGCCTCTGCTCAGGTCTGCATATAGACTTGTTAATCACTAAAGGGGTTCTGCTTGCAGATTACAGGTTATGCAAATTTACCTCACATGAGGAGATAAGAAAGTTTGAACAAAAATAATGATTGTCTTGTCAAGATTTATTGGAACATCAGGACCAGACTCAGGTCAACTGACCAAGAACAAAATGTTATCACAACCCTCCTCGGACCCTCACTGTGGTCGTCCCTCTCTTCTTGATCTTAACCCCTTCCAGCTTCCTCCTTCCCTAGCAATAAAGAAGCTTGAATTCTATCCCAAATTAGGATGGTTCTTTAGAGCATTAGCGCACCATCTTCTCAGTTTGTTGGCTTTCTGAAAAAAGTTGGTTTTCCTCTCCCCAACACCGTGCATCTCAACTTACTGGCCCTTCATGCAGCAAGTGGTATGAGCTTGGACTCTGCTACAGTTTAACCAACCTTGGTTGGAAAATACTCAGGAAAGAAATTCCAAAAATTTCCAAAAGCAAAACCTGAATTTGCCACGTGCCACCAACTAAATGCTTTGTAACGTTTACAATGTATTTGGTATTAGAAGTTATCTAGAGATGATTTTTAAAATACAGGGAGATAGGACTAAATTGGAGAAGGCAATGGCACCCCACTCCAGTACTCTTGCCTGGAGAATCCCATGGACGGAGGAGCCTGGTGGGCTGCAGTCCATGGGGTCGCTAAGAGTCGGACACAATTGAGCGACTTCACTTTCACTTTTCGCTTTCATGCATTGGAGAAGGAAATGGCAACCCACTCCAGTGTTCTTGCCTGGAGAATCCCAGGGACGGGGGAGCCTGGTGGGCTGCCGTCTCTGGGGTCACACAGAGTCGGACACGACTGAAGTGACTCAGCAGCAGCAGCAGCAGCAGGACTAAATTAAGGAACTAGAGCATCCCAAGATTCTGGTATGGGGAAGGGAGTGGGAATCCTAGCATCAACCTTCCAGCGGATGCCAGGGGACAAATGCGGAAGCTGCTAAGGGCATAAAGAATGCACATTACATTTTCTAAACCATCAGGAATATCAGTAGCATTTTGCATTAAATAGAGATCTCTGATTTTGAAGTTCATCCCCTCTGCTGCCTTCCCAATGCATTGGCCACTGACCAGAAAACAACAGTTAGAAAATAGATTAAACTCTTCTCTCATTTAGAAAGTTACCTTGGGACCAGGTGAGCCTTGTCCTGGGGGCCCTTGTGGACCAGGTGGGCCAATGGGACCTTGGATTCCCTTTAAAATAAAATTTGAAAAATAATATTAGCGAAATTAAGGAATTTAAGCAAGAGAAGTTTCAAATCCTCTAAAGTAAAAGTTCAGTTCACATCCCATAGTTGATTACTTGTACTTCAATTAATACTTATTGAATGGGTGGCTGAGGCTGCTAGTGGAACCATAATATGCAATTCTACCATTTTTCCATAGTAAGAGTAATTTTAACAGGCCCGCATTTCTGCTTAGAGTAAAAACCACCTTTCCTAATCCCTGTTGCAGCGGGTATTGCTTGGATTCTGTCCAATGGGATGTGAATGAGGGGATTTGTGTGATTTCTGGTTCACGCTAAAGGAAGGATATATCGCTCCATCCCTGTTCCCCTCCCCCTTGCTGAAGTGAAGACACGGAGCCTGCCTATTCTGGATCAAGTGGATGGGGAAAGCACTTTTGGAATGTCAGACTAACAAGAATGAAGAAGCCAGAATCTCTGAAGACCCTAATGAACAAGGCAACACACCAGCTTGGCGTTTTAAACAGGAGAAATACAGTTTCATCTTATTAACCTATTTCACCTCTCAGTCACATACAGGCAAACCTGTATCCTAGCTTTACCAAGGGATATCTATCAGGATGTGAAATTGAAAATTTGACCTAGGCTCTAAGAAGCAAAAGCCTGCAAACACCAAACTGAAGAATGTTCTAATACTTGCCTCTCATTCACACTGTGGGTATAAAAAAGGAGAAGATATGGGATTTAATGAGGTCTTCTCCAGAGAACACAATCCCCTAAAGTGTTTTCTCTGAAGCAAATGGGGAGAAGTTTGCCACATTATAGAAAGGGAACATCAGTGAAACCACTGGGAGACCTTGATTTTTGTTTTGGGAACACAATGGACCAGTGTCTGACTCATTCTGAAGAAAGCTAAACCATGCTGCGATAGCCAAGAGAGGGCTGGGCTGGGGTAAGCCTGTGCATCCAGAGTTTGTCAGGGAAAAGGCCGTGCAAGTTTTTTTTCCCTGTGGACCAGATGTACTCTAGATTCCTGGAGTTGGCCTGGAACTGCTTTGATTTCTGTCCAAGAGGACCTGGAAGAATAATGGAACTCCAGCTGAGAGAGTCCATATAGAGTAAATATATTCCCAGAAAAGCAGAGGCTGATGGGGAGAAACAGCTGGAGGAAGAGAGTCCTTTGTCAGTGTCCCAGGAGGGGCAGTGCAGGAACTCCACCAGGAAGAATGTCAGCATCAAACATCCATCAAGACCAGAAGACCCAAAGCCGGCTGACAATAGACCAGCCAAGAAAGAACCTCCATGCCCTTCCCGCCTGCTTCCATCCTCCCATCCTTGATTCAGCCAGGGAGGGATCAGAAGTACATTCTACCCCATGGACCACAAGCTCACACGAAATGAATGAAGATTAAAAGGAAAATTCCTACATTGACTAAATAGTTTGTATTACACAAATTAAAACTGACTTGAAATTTAGAGGTAATCCTATGTATGTTTAGTCACTCAGTCGTGTCTGACTCTTTTGGGACCCCAAGGACTGTAGCCCACCAGTCTCCTCTGTCCATGGGATTTTCCAGGCAAGAATACTGGTTAGTCATTTCCTGCTTCAGGGAATCTTCCCGACCCAGGGATCAAACCCACAGCTCCTGCCACATCTCCTTCACTGGAGGCAGATTCTTTTATCCCTGAACCACCATGGAAGCCCCTAGAGGTGATCCTATAACTTACTGCTACCTAAAAGTGATAGGAAAGTCTGTAGCCTGATGGTAATTTTTTTTCTGTGGTAGGAAAAAAGAAAAAGCTTTCCCCACTGATAAAAAATTTAAAGGGATGATGAAAGAAAAACTAAGACTTTGTTTTATTTATCCCCCACAGGTCACAATTATGCAAATAATGGTTGCAAATACATGATGATTTTATTACAAATGTGATACTATTTTCTCCAGCTAGATGATACAGCTGCTTGTTCATTTTTAAAGTGCAGATACCATTCTCTTTTTCTCAGGTTGATGAAGATGAAGCACTTTGAACAATTTAAGGAAGCTAAGGTTCAGTATTTACATTGAACCATTATAAGAAGGGAATCCTTCCTGACTTTTATAACAGTCTACAAGTACCACGTGAGGATCCAAAAAATTAAAAAGATATGCACATATAGGTGTGTGCACATGTATATGTGGTTACTTATATTTCACTTTATTTTATAAGATATTTGAAGTAGTCAAGCCTCCAGATATTTAATGAATATCTGCAGAGGCCACTTGAAAGAGATTGTAAACATGTTGCTGGAAACAGAAGCTCCCCCAGAAACAGATGAATGGGAAAATTAATGTCTATAAGAGAAATGGGAAGATTTAACAATAACAGTAACTCAACGGGTAAGCATGTTATAGTAAGGATAAGAAGAAAAATGGGTAACCGCCTGTGCAGAGGTTAAATTTAAATAGAATATAAATCCTTTGTATTAAAAGGGTAAACAAGTTTTTTTCTTGTTCAGTTTACAAATGACATATTGCATTCAATTTCCTACCCAGTAGGAGTCAGCTCCATATGGTCACATACACCTTGAAAGGTTTTTACTCTTGAAAAAGAAAAGAAGAGGGTGAGAAAGCAAAAGAAGTCAAAGAGGTGTGTTGGTTGTTTTTTTGTTTTTTTCTTTTCAAGCTGTAGAACAGCTTCACTGAGAAACAGCATCTGAAAAGTCTTGGCTTTCTTTGAACCTCATTTTCAGCCCCACAATGGTGACTCAGCGCCAGGAACAGCACAAAACCCAGGATGTGACAGGACTGTCACTTCCAAGATCAGGAACTAGCTGAAACTACTTTGCTGAAACTAGCGAAGAAAACTACAAAGCTGGAGAATGCCTGGTGGCATAGTCAAACCATGATCCTTGTGTAGTCCAAAAACAACAGCTCTTAATTATTATCTAAATATTTATATGCAGATTTATCTTGGCTTCTCCTGCACCTTAATCCTCCTGATGTATTATGCTAGGACCTGTACCAAGGGGAAGGAAACAGAAAAAGGAGTAATATCCAACTTGGCTGTTGCTTGAATTAACAACAAAAAATACTGATTAATTAGCATATAATTAAAAATAAACTCAAGAGTTTATGTCAACAATGAGATTCTCAATTATCTCTTTGTTTTATCCTTCTCTCCCTATTCTAGATAAGTGTTAGTTGTTCAGTTGTGTCCAACTCGGCGACCCCATGGACTACAGCCCACCAGGTTCCTCTATCCATGAAATTCTCCAGGCAAGAACACTGGAGTGGGTAGCCATTCTGTTCTCCAGATCCTCCCAATCCAGGGATAAAACCCAGGTCTCCCACGTTGCAGGCGGATTCTTTACCGTTTGAGCCACCCGTCCTAGATAAAGGAAGTACTATTTGGTCACAAGGCAATGGAATAATTCAAACCATAATCATAAATTTTAAACTTTTTGCCACTTTCTACACAAGAGGACATTCAAAATAAATTTGGATTTGTTGGTCACTTTGATAAATGAGATTATATAGGTAGACAGTAATGTTATATTCATATTCCTTCAGTTAAACAAAATTGCCTTGCTTTTTGAAAAGTTATGATGAGAAGATTTTGGAAGAAGTTCCAGCCATGAATGTAGAGACAGCCTTACAGATCTTTCCTTTCTTCTGACCAAGAGGGCCCAAGAGTCATTTATAAACCTGCTCTGTAGTTTTCTTCTATTTAGGAACGGTGCCCCTTCAGTAAAGCGAGTGCCTCTAATGCTGGTCCTTGTTTAGGTGTTTTTGTTTTTTTTTTTTCCCTAGATTGCTATGTGACTAGAAAATGGGAAGCACTACTTCCTGGTATCAGAACAGAATGGGATTTCATCAGTCATAAAGATTCAAGGGGAAAAACAAACACAACCCACCAGGTATATAAAATATTTAGTTTCCCTTGGGAAACTAAAAACTGCAAAACCCTTATCCTGTAAATTAGGCTTTAATGTTAACAGTCACAGCACCAAGAAACACACGATTTATTTTTTAAGTCTTTGTAAGTTCTCAAAACTAGAATCTCGTGGAACCATCTTATCCCTTCCTACATACCCATTTAGATATACCATTGCAGTTCCACTATCAAATGTACTCACAGCTGTTTGTCGGACTGGCCTTCAGTGAACACCAGGTTTAGGCCAGAATGTTCTGTATGAAAGGGAAAGAGAAAAAGCATCAATTACCTGTTCCCCTTGACTCCCAATTCCAGGGATGCCCATCAGTCCTTGGGGTCCCACAGGTCCCATATCCCCCTGTGTAGAAATAAGTCAGAAATATAACAATACAGCTAACCTCATTCTTTCACACTTTGCTAATCTTGCAATATGATGGGTTAAAGTCTATCTTTTAAACCGTAAAGAAGTTCAACATGGAAAGTTACAAAACACCATTGCTTTTAAATAATGTGTGGTTCAAATTTGCCAAAATAGCAAATAGTGTTTTCACTGTTTGGTCAAAAATGGTGTATGTTTGCACCAGCTTATATTCATTAATCATTTTTCCATAGAGAAACCAAAAAATTTTAAATGGTTTTTATAATGACACAAATACTTCTTGTTAGGATCATAGAGATATTTAAAAGCATAAAATTCATAGGATGCAAGAAGATCAGTATTTGAGAAGGGAATTAAAGGATAATATTTTTTTAATTTCTAAATACCTTTTTCCTCCAAATCTTAATGAAAATGCATTTTAAAACTTAAGAAATTATCTAAGGTAAGTGCAGCAAAATGAAAGAACTTCACCTTCTTATTCCATGAATAATTTTGAGAAATAAAGTGAGAGTTATCAGTGAGAACAATATCATTCATCCTTTCTCTATGTATTTCCACAAATATTTGTTGAGTGTTTATTATGTGCCAGGAATTGCTCCAAACATGGGGAAATAGCAGTGACCAAAACAGACAAAACTCTCTTTCCTCATAGATCTTTCATTTTCTTGGGGAACACAGAAGATAATAAACAAGACAGAAGAGATAATAGTATGCTGAATGATGATAAGTGCTAAGGAGAAAAACAAGTGGAGGAATGGAGAGATAGCTGCAATCTGGGGAAAGGTGATTTGGGATGGTCTCATGGATGAGAGGGATAAACCAAGTAGAAACTTGGAGGAAAAGCATTCCAGGCAAAGCAAACATCCATGCAAGGAAGATTCCTAGAACATTCCAGAAACAGCAAGGAGACAATGTGGCTGGAGCTAGTGAGCATGAGGGAAAGTGGTGGAAGATGAAGTCAGGGATGTGTGTCAGTGGGCTCAGGCAGAGCAATTGATAGGGCCTTTTAGGCCATTGTGAGGGCTTTGCCTGTTCTCTAAGTGAGCTGAGAAGCCACTAGAGGATTTTGAGTGGAGAAGTAAAACATCTGGCTTAGTCTTCAGATGTTCACTCTGCAAGCCACATTGAGAACAAACGAAAGCGATGTTCGTATGAGAGATGACTGTGGCCTGGACCAGGCTGTCAAGTGAAGGTGGTGGGGAGTGCTCAATCCTAGATAGATTTTGCAAGTAAAGCCATCAGGATTTGCTACAGATTGAGGATATCTTTGAGGTTTGTGGGAAAACATCAGTTCAGTTCAGTCGCTCAGTCATGTCTGACTCTGTAACCCCATGAACTGCAGCATGCCAGGCCTCCCTGTCCATCACCAAATCCCAGAGTTCACCCAAACTCATTTCCATTGAGTCAGTGATGCCATCTAACCATCTCATCCTCTGTCATCCCCTTCTCCTCCTGCCTTCAATCTTTCCCAACATCAGGGTCTTTTCAAATGAGTCAGCTCTTCCCTTGAGGTGGCCAGAGTATTGGAGTTTCACCTTTAGCATCATTCCTTCCAATGAACACCCAGGACTGATCTCCTTTAGGATGGACTGGTTGGATTTCCTTGCAGTCCAAGGGACTCTCAAGAATCTTCTCCAACACCACAGTTCAAAAGCATCAATTCTTCGGCACTCAGCTTTCTTCGCAGTCCAAGTCTCACATCCATACATGACCACTGAAAAAACCATAGCCCTGACTAGATGGACCTTTGTTGACAAAGTAATGTTTCTGCTTTTCAATATGCTGTCTAGGTTGGTCATAACTTTTCTTCCAAGGAATAAGCGTCTTTTAATTTCATGGCTGCAATCACCATCCGCAGTGATTTTGGAGCCCCCCAAAATAAAGTCTCTCACTGTTTCCCCATCTATTTCCCATGAAGTGATGGGACCAGATAACATACTTGGGAAAACATACTTGTCACTTATTGACAGGGAAAAGACTGAAATGAAGCAAGGCTGGGGAAGGGTGTAACACCAGTAGCTCAGTTTTGGATATGTTAAGTTTGAGATACCTAAAATAAACATCCAAACAGAGATATCAAGTAGATGAAAGGGGTGTGAGCTGGAGATGTCAATTTGGGAGCTCTCACGATATAGATGGTATTTGAAGCCGAGACTCGGTGAGTTTTCAAGTAGAAAGAGAAGAGAGAAGGTTCAAGGACTGAGTCCTTTGGGTGCTGCAAGTATTAGAGGTCAGAGAGATGAAGAGGAACCAGCAGTGGAGGCCGAAAAGTATACAGCCAGAGAGATCAGGTGAAGATATTCTTTCAAGAAGCTGAGGATCCTAGCGGATGATGCTACTGATAGGCCCAGTAAATTGACAACCAAGAGGTGACCACTGGACTACGTGGTGGGTATGGGTAAATACGCTTTATTTATTTATCTATACTGTGCTGGGTCTTCATTGCTTTGTATGGGTTTTCTCTAGTTGCCGCAGGCAGGGGCTACTCTTCGCTGCGGAGCATGGGCTTCTCACCGCAGTGGCTTCTCTTGTGGTTGCAGTTCCCGGGCCTAGAGCACAGGCTCAATGGTTGTGGCACACAGGCTTAGTTGCTCTGCAGCACGTGGGATCTTCCCAGATCACGAATCGAACCTGTGTCTCCCGCATGGACAGGTGAATTCTTTACCACTGAGCCACCAGGGAAGCCCAATACACTTATTTTAATGCCAGTTGTATTTAGACTACATCAGGATCTGCAAACTTGTTCTTGAACACTTGGATAGGAAGTATTTGATGCTTGAGAGTCATAATAAGGTCTCTTGCAAAACCAGTGAATGCTGCTTCAGTAGTATGAAAGCGACCAGACAGTAGTTAAATGAATAGGTGTGTCTGTTTAATACTTTATTTACAAAAACAGGCAGCCCACCCTATAGTTTGCCAATGCCTGGGGTGTCTGGAGAATCCCAGGGACAGGGGAGCCTGGTGGGCTGCCGTCTATGGGGTCACACAGAGTCGGACACGACTGAAGCGACTTAGCAGCAGCAGGGCTAAATAAATA
Source organism: Capricornis sumatraensis (assembly GCF_032405125.1). NCBI lineage: Eukaryota > Metazoa > Chordata > Mammalia > Artiodactyla > Bovidae > Capricornis > Capricornis sumatraensis. Next base: position 20,241,371 of record NC_091073.1, read on the forward strand.
TGCTTTTGTGAACAAAAGCGCATGATTAGATCATAGTTTATATAATATTAAAAACCTGAACCTGGCATATGCCTCTTGGTGGTTCACTATGTGTCACCCCCAAGTCTAAATAAATGTCCATAGAAGGAAACAGGTAATGGACTGAAGTTCTAATTCAAAGCTGGGTTATTCTGATTCAGAACTTGATTGCTTATCGTGAGGCATTCATTGTGCCAAATGCTTTTCATGCTTTATCTCATTTAATCCTCACAGAAACCCTCTGAAAGTAAGCACCCCCATTTTCCAGATGAAGTTAAGTTAGGAAGGCCCCCGTGGAGAAGGAGATGGCTACCCACTGCAGTAGTCTTGTCTGGAGAATTCCGTGGACAGAGGAGCCTGGTTGCAGTCTCTGGGGTCACAAAGAGTCAGACGTGACTGAGCAGCTAACACTTTACTGCTTTCAAATCCCAGTCACACAACTGATAGATTCAGGTCCTCTCCCTCCAACTCCGAACTCAGCTCATAATCACTGTTCTGCAAATATTCAACAACTCATATAACAGACCTCTTTGGGGAATTACATTACATTTAAATATCTGTATTAAAGCTACTTCCTTGTTCTGTAAAATAGTGTATTTTTGAGAGTCCTTATCACAGAAGTGTTTAATCACTTGAATCCAAGAATATAAAAGAGCAGGGAAAGAAGAAAGGAGACGGGAAAGGGAATGAAAATCAGATAAAAGCTTTGTCCTGATATTTCAGTGTCTTCTCTGCATGAGCTCCAGATATGAAACCACAAATGCCATGTCAACAACACCTGGAAAAGTTAATTCACTGAACTTATAACACAGCATTTGTGTGGTACTCAGTAGTCACTACTCCAAAGGAAGAAAGAGCATCTCGTGTATTTTTAGAGTGTTTTGGAACTGGAGTTACACCACCAGAGCTTAACTATTTGAACCAAGAATTGTATGATGTCTGAAATTTGTATAATTCACCACTTACTACTGTCTTTGCTACTTAAATACAGACACCCAGAAGAGACAGCTACCAGTAAATAGTAAACAAAAGAAATAAGTAATTCAAGTGGATATATAAGACCCAAGATAAGCATCCATGTCAATTGTTATTCTAATATAATGATGTGTTTAGATATTGACATATATGTATGACTCCAAACTAATTGGCATCTGGGTTTTTCACACATTTCTTATATCCCTTCCCTCTCTGGCAGCTTTCCCTTCCTACTGGTCTTTAAAATGTTTATAGTTAACTGGATACCTGTGTGGTATGGTTGTCAGGTTGTACATAGTTCATAAATGCGCATACATAAAGAACAATGAAAAGTCATTTTATTGGCATATTTTCTGTTATCCACCCTACATGCAGTACCTTGTCCCCTTTTATTGATGGGCCCGCTTCTCCTTGTGGGCCAATTGGTCCTTGAGAACCTTTTTCACCCTGAAAGGATATGGGAGAGCTATCAATGCAGTCATAAAATTCAGGATTTTAAAACAGGTAAAGCATTCAAAACATCAAAATTCACTGCTAACTACAAATGGGTAATTCTAACTCTAAGATTTGCAAATTGAAAAAAATAGCATCAACATTTCATAAATATAAAAGAATCTGTTCAAGCAGAAAATTTACACAGCATCACTGAGGTGGGAAAAGAGCCCCATTCCTAATATAATCAGAAATATCTGAAAGTGGGAGATCTAATCAATCATGTACTACAACCAACTGAATCAGTCTGCTGTTTCCTCACCATTTCTGTAACTGCATCCATTACATAATGAAAATCTGTCTCTCAGTATGTGGAATAACATTGGCTAAGATGGAATTATTTAGTAAGTGTTTTATACCAAAATTTATAAACATTTATGGAAAACTTAGTTTTAAAAGAATTTATGGAAAATCTTTTGGGGTATGCTTCTAGAGTCACACGGCCTCTGTGAATCACTCTGGTTGTAATGTCATGTCAATGAAGTCATAACACTTTTTTCATTTGTATGAAAAACAAACCACAGAATTGACCAGAAATAGCACACATTTCATAAATTCATTTGAACCAAGAGTAAAATCAAAGAACATTTGCAAGGAACCTAGGAAAATATACCTTTATGTCTTTCTGTAGTCGTTATTTATTCACTTAAGCCCCACGTCATTGCAAAGTAGCCCCAAGAAGTACATACAGAGAACTCCCATTGGTCTTGCTAGTTGAGGAGTGAAGAATTCTGCCTAATGGGTTCTGATTGTTACCACAGAGTACATCTGTGTACAGTCAGTCCTAAAACAACACTGAATATAAAGAGTTCTTTCTTTGATGAGTCAGAGGGCAATGCAATGCTATGGGTTATTATGAAGGAATGTAACATTATACCATGCCATTGAAACTGCCAGTAAAACATGCCCTGAAATATGCTTCTCAGTGTTTTATTTACTCTGTTCTCATTTATTTCTTTAAACCCCACAGATTATAAGGAGAAATAATTCTGGCTGTTTGAATTTTCCAGGTTGTTTGGGCTATACATAATTAGAAATTTACTATGTACCAAAAAAATTAAATTATGTATGATAAAACTTTCCGAAATGTGCCAAATTGCTGACCTCTGCCTTCTTGTGATGATATTTCAGTTAGGTGAGGGCATTAGTAATATCCCTTTTTCCAACATAAAATTTGTTGGTTAACAAGGGCTTCTTTTAAAATTTAACCCAGCAGTCACTCACAACTTGGTGTGATGTATTTGTTTTACCTAAGTGATTTCCCTTCAGTTGAGATTTAGGTTTCTCATAGATAATTGAATATTGATCATGGTGGAAGAAGCTGAAAATGAGAAGCAATTTTAGAGTGTAAGACCGTACTGAGAAGGTCAGATCTCAGTGACTCAACTGAATGAAGTGGAAGGTCTTAAACACTTAGAAAACAGCACATGCTTCTCTGGGTAGTGTGTGTGCATGCGTGTATGTCTGGGGGAAACATTTTAGGAAAGAAGGAAAAAGGACCCCAAATTTATCCTTGTGAACATTCACTTTCAGTCTGTTGAAAGTTGCCCAGTCGTGTCCGACTCTTTGTGACCCCCATGGATCGTATGGAATTCTCCAGGCCAGAATACTGGAGTGGGTAGCCGTTCCCTTCTCTGGGGGATCTTCCCAACCCTGGGAACTTACCTACCCTGAAATTCTGTTGTTGCTGCACAAAGTGCCTCAGAAAATCATTTCCTGTGTGGCCTTTATCAAGTGGGCCATATATTATGGGTAAAGAGTCTAGACCAGGGATCAGCAACCCATTGGCCAATCCCAGCCCACTGCATGGTTTTTGTAAATACAGCTTTACTGAGGCCCAGCCAAGATCACCCATTGTTTAGGGTTGCCTTCATGCTTTAGCAACAGAATTTAAGTAGTTGCAACAGAAATCACATGGCTCACAAACTCTGAAATAGTTACTGTCTGGTTCTTTACAGAAAGTTTGCCAAGCCCTGGTCTAGAGGAACTTGAACTACAAGAATTACATGTGGGAGGCGGTGGAAACATTTACCATCTCAACTGCCAGGTGAGAGGTAGGTCTTACGTAACATTTTGCTCCTTCTGGTAGTAAGGCAAATTCGATTCCCTCCATCCACCCACGTTACCTTTCTTATATTAATGGCATTAGTATGATAAATTGGTTTATTAGATTGTTTCTTGTCTGTTTCACAGAACAAAGCTGTGGGTAAAACTTGGTATGTCTTGTGTGTGTGTGTTAGTCACTCAGTCGTGTCCGACTCTTTGAGACCCCATGGACCACAGCCCACCAGGCTCCTCTGTCCATGAAATTCTCGAGGCAAGAATACTGCAGTGGGTTGCCATTTCCTACTCCAAAACTTGGTATATATCTATGCTCAATAACTTAATTTGGGGGCATAAAGATGCTATTTATCCCTGTGGTTTTAATGACTATGAATGACTTTAAGAGATTTTCTAATTTCATATGCAGTAATTGTATGAAGCAGCAGCCTTGCAATTACTTATTTATAATTGCAAATGTCACTACAGCTTCATGTTAAGGGAAAATTTACATACAAATTCATTTAATATGGTGAAGATGATCAGGAAAATACTTGACCTGGGATAATTGGCTAGGACACAGTTTTTGAATTTATAATTCATGATCATGCAATAGAATGCATTTCTCTTCCATGTAGAAGGTGCTGTTACCTTTGGTCCTGGAAGTCCTTCTCCTGGTAAGCCTCTCTCTCCTGGTGGCCCCTCAGGCCCACGGGGACCCTGGTTAGGATACAAGAGAGTGAGGAGCAAAAGAAGAGAGAGAGAAAATAGGAGACAGGAGAGGGAAGGGAGGAGAGAGGAAGAAAGATAACGGTCACATTTCAGTTCACAGGGGCATGCAATGATATAGTCCTATTCACATGATTAATGAGAATCGATCCTCCTAGTACATACCATGCTGATAAGTAGAATCATATGGTTGGGAAGAATAATATTCTCATTGTATTAAATACTTGTTCTATTTGATTAGCATGAGATGTTCTATTCTGATGTTCTCAAATTGGCAGAAAATGGATGTGAAGTGATACTTCAGAATAAGGATAAGGAAATCAATCCTATGAGGAAAGGCTAAAAATCTAGGACTGTGTGGCCCTAAAAAGGATGCAAAGTGATGAAATAATTTAATTAGGCACCAGGGGAAGAAATCACCACACAGCTGTTTTAAAGCACTGAATTCTGTTTACATGCTGTTTTAATTTCCATCCTGATAAATTTGGATTCAGACTTGAATTCTTTCTGGAACTGGTCGAATCCCCTGGAGGTTTATGTGCAAATAGAAATCTTGCTAGAATCTTTTAAGAGGTAACAAGACTTTTGATCTCAATGATTAAAATTAAGAAGTCTGCGTGACTCTTGCTCAGAAAGACACTCAGTAAGGTGAGGATTTCTCACCTAAGGAAAGAAAAACAGTACAGTCTCAGGTTTTGAAATGGATGAACAGGCAGCATGCTTGTTGAAAAAGACAACAATAAAATATTCACTTAAACCAGGAATTTTTAAAGATTATAAATGTGTTCTCTCTTTCTTCTTGACCAGAAGCCAAAAAAAAAAAAAAAAAAGGTAGAAAGGGGACTAATAACAAGAATGGTAGATGCATGAACTGGAGCTTTTCCTCTAGTGGACATAGAAAGATAATTAGGACTCTCTCGGCAGGGAAGTAAATCTATGATGGAACAAGACTGAGTTGCCCAGAGCCCCAAAGGAAGTCCCCCTCTGTAGACACTGAGTGATCTTGGAGCTAGTCTGTAGTAATCTAGGGTGATTTAAGAGATGTTTTCTACTCAAGCCTGGGAGCAGAACTAGGATACAGCATTATATGCCTCAGTGGCCGATCACAACTACAGATTTGTGAGAGAGAAAACTAATTGTACCCCATATCTAATTTTGGGGGGCTTTCCTTAAAATCATATATTTTAAAAGACAGCCTTCTTTAGTATTTATGCATAGCCAATTTAGTAAAGGCTTTAATTAAAGTAAAAAACTAGCATTTAATTCAATTTAAATTGCTGTGCCTATGGGAAAACTAGCTTTTAACCATCCAAGGGCTTAATCAAAGTCCTAGTATCCATGACAGAGTAATCTAATGTTAGAGCAATTAACTAGGAGAAAAAGAAATATGGTGTGAAAACTAGATTGCAAACTAAACAGAGAAGCCCTAGCTAATATTACACACTGTACAAAAAAATATTAACAAGTCATTCCTCTTCCTCAAATGAAAATAACTCAATTTTCATGGAATGCAAAGGAGTCTTTTTCCAGCACATTCCTTTTTTTTTTTCCCATTCATTCGACAAATGTTTACCAAATGCCTGGTAGGTGCAAGTCACTGTGCTAGCATCTGAACACAGCAGACAGCCCCACTCCTTGTCTCATAGAGTTTCCAGTCTTGCATGATACACTAAAAGCATGTTTGGGAGTCATTTGGACTGATGTTCAAGCCACCTCTTGCTACATATCAGGAGTGTGATCTTAAATAATTCCATCTCTCTAAGTTCAGCATTCTCATCAGAATAGTGGTAACAATAGTACCTACCTCAACCACACGTGTTAATATAAGGACTAGCTCAGAGAGATGTAAAGCTCTTACATATTAAGCACTCAATAAATATCTGCTTGCTATCACTATCAAAAGTGTTTTCCCTGGATCCTTCAATTGCTAAGAAAATCCTTTTATGAAGTTTTTACAAATAAAGTAGTCTCAGAGCATGGTCTATGTTAAGCAATGTGGAGAGACGCATGCCGCATAGAGTAAGCACTGACACTTGCGTCCATCTCTGCATTTCTGGAAGGCGTTAGCCAAGGTGAAAATGAGAATACGGAAGACTTGGAGGAGTCACATTTTCCAAGCTGCTGAGAACAGAGAGTTAATGCTTGTGAACAATCATTTAGGGGCATTAAAAAAAAACAAACAGTGATTCAAGGTTTAATTACTGGAAACCTGGAAACTGTCAGAGTAATATTCTGCACCATCAGTATATTCTCAAGTTTTCTAGTTAAACAGTCAAGGTGAATGATGGCCGCTAACCAGAGAAGAGAAAGAGCAGGTACTTGGATTAGATGAACTATACTTTCAATTTATTAAGATGGTACCAACAGATTATTTTTTAAAAGACAAAAATGCTTAGTAAAAAAGTATCTTTTTCAAAGGCTATCAGATCTAGTTATACCTCTGACATTCTTATTTGGCTTCTAATGAACACCTTTAATTAAGGTGTCCAAATATCTAGTGGAAGAAACTAATTATCAATTAACAGAGTCTGACCAGAAATGCTTTATATGAGACATTAACAAGATAAAATATAATTGTCCATTATCATTATCTTCCTTAATAATCTCAATACTGTGGATAATCAATAAAAGTAGTTTCAATATACATTGTAAACATTAAAGATAAATATGCTAAATAATATTAAAAATTATCCTTAATATTCAGTGAAATTTATTTTTAACTTCAAAATAATTAGTTTTACTTCAGGGGATTTTTCTTACTGAAAGTGCTCCCAAAAAACCAAACTAAGCACCCTAAGAGTATAGAACCAATTTATTATTCTTTAATCAGTCATCTGTCAGACCAACACACAACTAGTGATCATCATAGAATTAACGATGTAGCTGTCAGTTAATAGTTCAGTCAAGGTGCTGGAATATTAATTCATTTGATCAGATTTATATTACTATTGTATAAAAAGAGTAGTTAGTACTAAACTAGAAACCACTTGAAATGATTCAGGCAAAGAAACAAACGTAAAGAACTTTCAGCAGAAGCTTTGTCAGTCCTAAGCCCTTATGTTACTTTGAAATACTTCAAAAGCTCATTATTGATTTTTATTATGATATTTTGAGACAGTATTTTCATATATTTCTTGAGATTTATCCTTTCTTTGTTATGATTTTAGTTCCCAGTTATTTCACAGACTACATGGTGTCACTCTAATTTGTGTAATTGTGGCTTAGATCTCAAGAAAACAAACAAGAATTTCATGTTCTGCCAATACTGTGAAAACCCTCTAGCTACAAAGAGAAAAGCAAATAATACAAAATTTTTTCTTGAAAATGAAGGCCCCCAAAAATCAATAATTAAGGGAAGTTACAGGGTTTCAAAACAAAAAGAGAGCTGAACACTAGAGGTATGCCTATAAGCTAACACTGTAACTGCTCTGGGTGAAAAGTGTGGCTGTGTACTAGGGCAAAGTCTAGGAGTCTAGGAGGAAGAAATGGGAACAAAGACAGGCTCAATCAGTGGAAGACGAGGAGGAAATTAGAGCTGAAATCCCCCCATAAAACTAGGACCTTCTAAGTTATGTATCTTCAATGAAAGGGCGGGGTGAACACAATGTTCCCATCAACACAGTGTTATGAATGACAAGAATTGTGTCTACTTCACTTGGGCTCTAAATGGACCTGACAACTCCTAACCGGGTCCTATGCTGCATACGGGTCTGTAGTTTCAAGCGACACCACGTTGGTGGTCCTGGGGCACCTTAGTCAAGGCATTAACATCAAGTATGTGCCTGGAATACATAAGAGATGCAAATAAATGCACATTCCTCTCAAACATGCTCCGACACAGAACACCTGGGATTTCACAGTTAAACCTGGCTGACAATAAATTCAGATGCCAGGGTACAAAACATACAAGAAATTAATTCTCAGTGAGTAAAAGTGAACCAATAGATACCAAAAAAAGGGAAGGTAGACTTTAAATGATTAATGGTCTTAAGAATAGAAATACAAGAAGCGAAGAGGACAGTGTAGCAAAAATATATTAATAAAAAGAGGTAGATTTTTAAAAATAACTTCAAGAATTTTAAAAAGTACGTATTAAGTTAAAAATACAAGGGATGATTTAAGGACATTTTCTAAGTAGAGAAAAATAAATTTGTGCATTATGTTAGATTTTAGGAAACCACCGTAAAATGCAACTAAATAATAGAACTCTTAAATAAATAATGTAAAAAAGAAAATATCTGAAGAGATCATAACTAATAACTTGCAAAATTGTTGATTTCTCAGAGATATGAAACTCATGAATTTGAAGCAATATAAATGAAAATATATCCATATGTGTTTGCATCATAGTAATCTATGGAGACAGTAAGACCTTCAATGGTGGATAGTAATGGCAAATCCTCACTTGATTATTGATTAATTGCTTGCCCCCACCCCCCACCGATTATGGCCATCATCATGGCCCCCTCCATTATGAAAGAGCTCCATGATAGTCAACATATCAGAAATGTAACTGGCCCTTTCCAGAGAAAGGTGACATCAGGCTTCCATGTAACTTTTGCAGATTGGGCATAGTCAGCAGTGGCAACATCCAAGTTAGCTTTGTTAAAAGGAAGTTGATGTTGCTTCTGGGTATAGTCTCCATCCCAGCCACTCAGTAAAACTGCGTGGATGGTAGTAGAGCTGGGAAATGAGACTGATTGACATTCTGTCTATTTGCTTATTTAGAACCATCTTTGAAATGGATGTGGTTTGGGGAGCATTCACCTAGGACAGAAATATTTTCATACTCTGTGCTCATGAAGAGAACAGGAGTCCACTTCCAGCTAGGCCAGCCTAACATGCTCAGTTTTGTTCTCCTTGTCTGTTCATATGGGGCTATAGGTATCGCTTGTGGGAAGAGTAACAATGGAGAAGATGCCATCAGAGTCTCCAAGTCAATTACTCATGAAACTATTTGCATCTTCAAGAATTGACGCTGGACTTCCACTGCATGCAGCCTAGACGTCTTACGTAACACCCAGTTCATGATTAATAATTCAACATGTATGGTCACGGATTGTCCCTTGGTTAGCCATGCGGTCCCTTTTAGGATTCAGCACAGCAAGGCAGAGCTGTTTATTAAGTTAAAAGTAGGTGGTAAGCCTATGGCTGATTCATGCTGATGTTTGGTAGAAACCAACACAATACTGTGAATCAATTATCCTTTAGTTAAAAATAAATTAATTTTTTAAAAGTAGGCATATGGGAGAAAAAGAAGAAGTCTTATGTTTGTTTCAAAAATCTAGGTTTCTTTTGGACAGCTCATAAAGATTTGACGTTGAAACACGAACCTCATTTTTATTCCCAATTATTCAGAACATTGTGAGAAGATTTTTTCATTTCTGTCAAAAACTTCCCAAATTCTCTGCTGTACTCTCTCTACACATGGCAGCATGTGTGGGCCTGCGTCCTTCTAACTGATGTCATTTTGCTTTTCTAGGTTTCCAGGCTCCTCTAGTGTAGAATGAGCAGCGTCTGCAGAGAACTCATATTCTTTCTCAGTAGTTAAGTTTTAAGAGTACTATCTAGTTAGTGGAAACAGCAGATAGTTAAACCAGTATGCTACTGCTGCTGCTGCTGCTGCTAAGTCGCTTCAGTCGTGTCCGACTCTGTGCGACCCCATAGACGGCAGCCCCCCAGGCTCCCCCATCCCTGGGATTCTCCAGGCAAGAACACTGGAGTGGGTTGCCGTTTCCTTCTCCAATGCAAGAAAGTGAAAAGTGAAAGGGAAGTTGCTCAGTCATGTGCAACTCTTCGTGACCCCATGGACTGCAGCCTACCAGGCTCCTCTGCCCATGGGATTTTCCAGGCAAGAGTACTGGAGTGGGGTGCCATTGCCTTCTCTATAAACCAGTATATCTTCCCTCTATTTGATGCTCTGTTTTTTTAATCTGTGTATTCAGACATTGGTGAAAAGTCTAACCCTCAAATAGCATGCTGCCATTTCATTCCCAGAGTATAGCAAGGAAGCACACATTTGTCTTAATATTTACGTGTGAGAAACTACAAAACCCAATTGAGAGACCAACTGTTCAGTCGGTTGTTTTTATTTGTAGCCCAGCAAGTCAGCTACTGTTCTTTTCTAGAAGGATAATGATTACTTGAAAAGTTTAAAACCTTCTTATTCCAGAAGTCATGTTTTATTCATTTCCTCTCCAGCTGTCTTTTGATAGAAAACTTTTTCCTTTCCAACAACAGTGAATATCAAAGCTACATAAGGTAGAAGCTGCAAATAGCACATGTATTACCCATCTACCATTATTAATTCTAACTTTAGAATATACTCAGGATTGGGGGATTATTCTCAGTGATTTTTCTTATGACTATAGGAAAGTCAAGTACAAATTATAGATATTAAGTCTGAACCTAGATCTCCTATCTCCTAAGAAATTTTGACATATGAGAACGCTTTTCTTCATGGACAAGCTGATTAATTTCATAAGAGATTACACTAAGAGAGAGACTATGTACATATCCTATATATAATTATCCATTTTTCAAGTATTATGAAGACTAACACTTGGATCTGACCTGTATATATTTATTGACTTTTGTTGTTCAAAAAGATAAAGATAGCTTAGTTTAACCATAGTCTAATCCAAAGGAGCACATAAGAATTTATCCTTTTAATTCCACCTAGAATTTTTTGCTACTCACTGTCTGGCCCGGTTCACCAACACCAGTAGGTCCTGGAGGCCCAGTTCTTCCTTCCTGGCCTCTTTGCCCCTACGAGGAAGAAATAATTGAATGCAAGCTTGAGATTTTAAATACAGAACACACATAGCACAAAGTACTCTGGAGATTTCAACAAAGATAGATAGCAAAAATGTCAAACTTTTCAAATTCCTAAAGGTTAAAAAAAAAATCTAAAGGAGGAAAGGGCTTCCCTGGTGGCTCAGAGGTAAAGAATCCACCTGCCAATACAGGAGACGCGGGTTCGATCCCTGAGTCAGGAAGATCCCCGGAGAAGGAAATGGCAACCCACTCCAATAATCTTGCCTGGAGAATTCCATGGACAGAAGAGCCTGGTGGGCTACCATCCATGGGGTCGCAGAGTCAGACACGACTCAGTGACTAAACAACAGAGCCTGAAAAACGCCGTGAATTTAAGTGAACAAATTACCCCCAAATGTTCCTCATTCCTTCCTATGTAAATGCAATTTTAGTTTTCAGAAATGATTAGCAATTGGCAGAACAGACTGTGTGTAACTCGTCCTGATTACTAGGAGACCACCCGACAGTGATTGTGCTCTTCCATGCCGGCCGCCACTGTCCTGGGACGCCGCCCGTCCCCTCCCCTCCCCGCCCTGTCCTGTTCCATTTCACCTCGCCATTCGTGCTTCACCTTTCATCTCCCTCAGAACCCTTCTCCAGTAACTCTGCCAGTATAAACTCCACATTCCCTGGAGTCTCAATGTGCTTATTGTCTAAATGCCATCCATGGGGACACCTGGTTACATTCGAAGTGCACTTTTCTGTACTGCTCTCTGTTTAAGGCCCACGTTGAAGTCTTATTGTCCCAGTGACATAGAAAAGCCATTGAAAATAAGCACTTTTGCTCTAGTACACCCTGCCTGATGCAGAGCACTCCAGAGTGTAGGGTGTTCCAGTCCTTTCTGGGCTTCCCAGGTGGCGCTAGTAGTAAAGAACCCACCTGCCAATGCAGGAAGCATAAGAGACAACGGATTCAGTCCTTGGATTGGGAAGATTCAGCCCTTCCTAGTTTCCAACAAACCTGTCAGCTTTTACTTATTCACTGTCAGCGTTCTTCCGACTTCTGCCCCTCTATGCTTATTTGATGTGAGCAGGTGATAGTTGATGTATTTCACACCCTAATGACATTTTTGCGTGATAACATTTAGAGTCCATGAAGACTCAATAGAACCAGATGTACATTGGCGAGAGGGCGGGTATTTGGAGCCAAGAGTAATTTTCATTCCAAACAATCAAAAAATACATAGATTATTCTTGGGGTAACTGGCCCAAACTAGGGCATTGTGAGTGTCCAAGCATCCAGACTGTAAGTAACTCATCTACAGGCAGACTCCTTGTGTCTCTGAGGGTAAGACTGAGCACAAGTCACAGTCTTCCCAGCCTTACAATAAATTGAGAAATCATCAGTGGGCAGAGAGGCAAGTATCGTTACCTTAACACCTTGCTGTCCAATACCAGGGTCTCCTGGAGGACCATAGGGACCAGGAGGGCCAGGTTCACCCTGGAGGAAGAAACAGTGAGATGTTAGGTCAACTCCAGCATATTTGTTGGGCAGTTCTTAGATGTGCAGTGCTGTGATAGGGGCTTTGAGGGCATCAGTACAACCTAACACACAGTCTCACGGTCTCCACCCTCAAGTATTTACCATCCAACTGGACAGACAACACAGACCCAGGGTGGAATTAGCCATGAGACACAGTAGACCCAGATTCTAGGGTTCATGAAAATGTCTCCATTTAAATTTTTAAAATCAGAATTAAAAAAAAAATATTGATTATAATAGTGAATCCAGTCTGGACCACATTTTCTTCATACCAACTCAGTTAAAATCTGTAATTTTAAACATTTTTATGGAGGAAAATTCCTCAGAAGCACGAAAGTTTTTAGGATCCGTGAAAAGTCATAATTCGGCCCTCATTCATTTGTTCAGAACATCTTTATTAAGTGCTTCTGGCAGACACATTTGTTTCCTACCCAGTGATCATCCTCTCCCTTCTCTCTTCCCTGCTGTTATGAATCTGATCTGTTCAGGTCAGTGGGCAGGTATTCTTCACCCTTGGAGGTGTAAGATGAATGAGAATCAGTCTAAAATAAGGGGAGACTCTTCTTTCTCATTGCCACTGATGAGTCTACATTAATCCTTTGGCTCAGTTCTGAGAAATGAGATGTGGGGACCTTATGGGATGCAAAGGGAAATTTTGCTTCTGCTTCTTTTGTTCCTTGGAGAGGTAATAGCTCGTCTTATAACCATGAGGCACCAGTCTCCCAGGTGAGGGTGAGGCAGAAGAAATTTAGAAGAGCCTGGCTGCTGGACAGCCTCTCTGAGCTCCTGATCCGGTCCTGACTACCCACCTTCAAATACTCAGTTCACTCAACAAGAAGCATTCTTAACAATTTGAGCTGCTGTTAGTCAAGATATTTGTTACTAGATAGCAGAAGCAGTTCAGTTAATACAGTCTATGAGGTGGCAGGCCCATCATGGAGCTTGGGTGCTATACAACTGAACGTGACCATGACACTCAAACTCCTGCGTTTCACCGGTGAGGAAGCGGAGTCCCGGAGGGATTATCTGGCCTGCACAAACTCACACCTCGGTATCACCCACAGGGATATGGGTCCTCGGGTCTTTCAGGCTTCTGGTCCCATCATGTTGACAGAGAAAAGGACGGTGGCTATGGATTGCCATTTCTTTTTTATACTGCTAATTTCTTCTGTTTAACAAAATAATGTGTCTTTATTTATTGACACCAACATGAGTTTAATTATGAAGTCTTATTCTCACACTCAGGGAGTTCATATGTTCAGATGCCAGCCAGAGAGCACAGTGGGGGAGATCTATGGTCGCTTATGAAAATCTGACTCCTAGACATTTCATGAGATCAATTTTAAATTTTATACCAGCTGCAAGAAACAAGGTAGTCAACTGATACTCAAAATTCACAATACTTGATCTTGCTGTCAAAATAAGCTGAAGATATTAAGAAGAGGTGGCAAGAATACATAGAAGAACTATACAAAAAAGATCTTCATGACCCAGATAACCACCACGGTGTGATAACTCACCTAGAACCAGACATCCTGGAACACGAAGTCAAGTGGACCTTAGGAAGCATCACTACAAACAAAGCTAGTGGAAATGATGGAATTCCAGCTGCGCTATTTCAAATCCTGAAAGATTATGCTGTGAAAGTGCTGCACTCAATATGTCAGCAAATTTTGGAAAACTCAGCAGTGGCCAGAAGACTGGAAAAGGTCAGTTTTCATTCCAATCCCAAAATAAGGCAATGCCAAAGAATGCTCAAACTACTGCACAATTGCACTCATCTCACACTATAGCAAAGTAATGCTCAAAATTCTCCAAGCCAGGCTTCAACAGTACGTGAACCGTGAACTTCCAGATGTTCAAGCTGGATTTAGAAAAGGTAGAGGAACCAGAGATCAAATTGCCAACATCCATTGGATCATTGAAAAAGCAAAAGAGTTCAAAAAAAAATTTACTTTTGCTTTCTCGACTATGCCAAAGCCTTTGACCAAAGCCTGTAATCCCCATGTGGATCCCAACAAACTGTGGAAAATTCTTAAAGAGTTGGGAATACCAAACCACCTGACCTGTCTCCTGAGAAATCTGTATGCAGGTCAGGAAGCAACAGTTAGAATTGGACATGGAACAACAGACTGGTTCCAAATAGGAAAAGGAGTAGAGTCAAGGCTGTATATTGTCACCCTGCTTATTTAACTTATATGCAGAGTAAAGTTGCTCAGTCATGTCTGACTCTTTGCGACCCCATGGACTGTAGCCCACCAGGCTACTCCATCCATGGAATTTTCCAGGCATGAGTACTGGAGTGGGTTGCCATTTCTTTCTCCAGGATATGCAGAGTACATCATGTGAAATGCTGGGCTGGATGAAGCACAAGCTGGAATCAAGATTGCCAAGAGAAATATCAATAACCTCAGATATGCAGATAATACCACAATTATTACAGAAAGCAAAGAACTAAAGAGCTGCTTGATGAAAGTGAAAGAGGAGAATGAAAAAGTTGACTTAAAACTCAACATTCATAAAATTAAGATCCTGGCATCAGGTCCCATCACTTCAATAAAAACAAGAAAAACAGTGAGAAACTTTATTTTGGGGGGCTCCAAAATCACTACAGATGGTGACTGTAGCCATGAAATTAAAGACGCTTGCTCCTTGGAAGAAAAGTTATAACCAACCTAGACAGCATAGTCTGGTTTAAAAGCAGAGACATTACTTTACCAACAAAGGTCCATCTAGTCAAAGCTATGGTTTTTCCAGTAGTCATGTATGGATGTGAGAGTTGGACCATAAACAAAGCTGAGCACCAAAGAATTGATGCTTTTGAACTGTGGTGTTGGAGAAGACTCTTGAGAGTCCCTTGGACTGTAAGGAGATCCAACCAGTCCATTCTAAAGGAAATCAGTCCTGATATTCATTGGAAAGACTGATGCTGAAGCTGAAACTCCAATACTTTGGCCACCTGATGTGAAGAGCTGACTCACTGGAAAAGACCGTGATTCTGGGCAAGATTGAGGATGGGGAGAAGGGGACAACAGAGGATGAGATGGCTGGATGGCATCACCGACTCAATGGACATGAATCTGAGTAAGCTCCAGGAGTTGGTGATGGACAGGGAGGCCTGGCGTGCTGCAGTCCATGGGATCACAAAGAGTTGGACATGACTGAGTGACTGAAATGAACTGAACTGATACCATGGGCCTCAAGATGGAAGAAAGTCAGTGTTTAATAAAACCTACTATTTTCAAGTAGACTTTATATAGATTATCTCACTTAATCTTCTAACCATCTTAGGAAATTGGTATTTTTTTCCCATTTTATGCTGTAGGCATATCATCTCTATTTTTAAATTCATTTTTAAGTATGCATGGTATCACAGGGGGAAAAACATGGCTTTTTCTTTCAACCAGTCTAGCTGAATTCTGGTTCTATAATTTATAACCAGTTCGAGCTTTTGCAAGATCCCCATATGCAAAATGAGGGTCGTTATATTTACCCTGCAGCATTGCTGAAAGGATTCTAAATACCATCTTAAAATGTCTGAGTCGTAATCAGTCACGTGGTTGGCTGTATAACATTTGTAGAGCAATTTTTGCTCACTAGACTTTCACTGAGCACCAGCCTGGTACCCAGAACCTCCTTACATAATTATAGACATAAATCAGGTTGCACCTGTACTTTGCAGACACTTACAATCTGGCTGGAGAGATAAATGAATATAAAACAAAATACAAGCATGTGAATTAGCTATAACAAAGGTATTAGCGCAGCACACGAGACTCTAAGGCAGAAATGTTTAATTCTACCTTAAGGAATTGGGAAAGTTTTATACAGTAGTGAAGATATTTTCTCTGAACAAAAAAAAAGTATGAATCATATCTCATCTGGTAGGAAAAGGGGACAAAGTTCCAGGAAAAGGAGCGAGTATGATGTGAAATGTTCTGGGCACAGTGAGCAGCTCTGTGGGCTCACGCAGACAGGAATGAAGGTGACGGTAGGGTCACTGTGTGGAGCCGCACTGCCCATGAGAAATATATGAAGAAACACATTTAAAACTTTTAATTTTCCAGAAAGTAATAATAGATTTTACTTAACCCAGTGTATCCAAAATGTTATCATTTCAGCATAAGCAATATAAAACTCTTAATAATAATTTTATTTTTCATTATTTTTAATGTGACGTCTTCAAAATCCTATGCGTATTTAATACTTATGGCACATCTCAGTTCAGACTAGCGACATTTCAAGTGCTCAGAAGTCATGTGTGGCTACTCTATATTTTTAATTTATTTTTAATTGGAGGAAGATTCCCCTGGAGGAGGGGGCATGGCACCCCCCTCCAGTATTCTTGCCTGGAGAATCCCGTGGACAGAGAACTACAGTCCATAGGGTCTCACAGAGTCAGACACAATTGAAGTGACTTAGCCTGCCTGCCTGGAGGATAATTGCTTTACAGTATTGTGTTGGTTTCTGCCATACATCAACACGAATCAGCCATAGGCATATATGTGTCCCCTCCCTCTTGAAACTTCCTCCCACCTCGCACCTCATCCCACCCCTCTAGGTATTCACAGAGCGTCGGGTTTGAGCTCCCTACATCATACAGCAGATTTGTACCAGCTATCAGTTTTACATATGGCAATACATATGTTTCAGTACTACTCTCTCTATTCATCCCACCTCTCCTTTCCTGAACAGCACAGATTTAGAGTGATTAAAGAGGCTGGAGGCTCAGGTCAGAACCATGGAGAGTACCGACACTTAAGTCAGGTGGGAGTGAAAGAAGACAGTGTCTTGGGATCTGCGGAAGACAGAGGTCAAGAAAAATTGGGTGGTGGGCTGTGTTTGCTGACAAAGCCAGTATAAAAGAAGTCAGGAAAAAGAGAATTTCAAAAGGCACTCATTGTTTCCAAAGATAAAGTGATAATCTTCCACTTGCAAACCTGATCATCTTTCAGCATTCTCTATCTCAGGGAAGGGCCCCTCCCATATGTCAAGTGAGAGCCTACAAGTCATTCTTAACATCTCTCACTTCCTTACCCATCGAATGCAATGCATCATCAACACCTAGCAATATTCCCCTAACTCTCAAGTCCTCCACCTCTGTGTCCTTTACCATGCCTCTGTAGTCTACTCCAAAGTAATATCATCTCCTGCTCAGATTACAACAACGTTAATACTCCACATGCATCCATTCTAGCACACTCTAATTTATTCTCCACCCACCCATTGCTGCCAGAGCAATCTTCTACTAGTAATCTGAGTAAAACCCTTCAGGTCCTTTCCCTTTGCTCTTAGGGTAAGGACAGAGCTCCTTCCAAGGCTTGTGAGCCCCTGCATGGTGTGGCGCTGTGGTGTGCAAAACTCTTCACTAGCCACCCTAGCATCACTGGCCTTTGTTCAGGTCCCTGTACTTGCCATGCTCCCCACTGCCCCAGGACCTCTGCATGTGCTATGGTCTCTTCTGGGATGTGGTTACCTCTCTCTTTTCCTAGTTAGTCTTTATTAATCCCTCAGATATCATTTTAAGCAGCTTGGCTTCAGGGAGGCCCTCTCTGGTCAGGTGAAATCCCTCTTCTAGAGACACCGATAGCATCATTTCTCCGTTTTCTGAGCATTCGTTACAGTTGCAGCTTTGCATTTTTACATGTGTTAATATGTCTTCCCATAGACTGTGAGGAGGGTGTCATGATTCTGCTCAGCTTTCCATTCTCAGTATTTGCCTAATTGATATTATCTACTCAACCATCCAGGCCTCAAACATTTACTGAACAGCAACTAAAGAGCAGGTATTGTGCCACCTGCTAGGGGTGAACAAAACAAGAAACTTGGTCTAGGCAGGGGGAGTTCGGGGGTTGGAATTGTTCCTCTGGCATTCCCACTGGTTTACTTAGATTTTCAGCTGAGAGCAACTGTGCATACATTACATAGTGATATCAAGTCCTTATCACATTTTCTCCTGCAAACTTACCCAGACACAGTTAATCATTTTTTTCAGTTGAAGTCATAATGAAACCCAAATAGATGGTATAAGGTTACACTGTATGGAAAGTTCAGTTCAGAAATCCAGCACTCCTCATTCCTGGAACTGGCTCTAACCAAAGTCAATATCTTTCATATCCCTAAAATAAATAATGAGTGGTTGTCCAAGACTGGATTTTTTGAGAGCAGAACTTTACCTTTTCTAAAACAATACAGTTATGGATCATTTAGTCATACCTTGAACTCTTAACATTAGGCAGATATTTAGCAACTTCTTTTTATCATTTCCCAGATATGGATAACACCAACTTTAATACTTTAAGTCTTGTGACAAGTATTCTCATACTTTCCCAGTGGAAGGAAATGATGAATGAGTATTTTGTAAGGTGCAAAAATGGTTCAAGTATGCACAAAATGGGCTTTCCAGGTGGCGCTGGTGGTAAAGAACCTGCCTGCTAATGGAGGAAATGTAAGAGACGTGGATTCGATCCCTGGGTCGGGAAGATCCCCTGGAGGAGGGCATGGCAACCTACTCCAGTATTCTTGCCTGGAGAATCCCATGGACAGAGGAGCCTGGCAGGCTACAGTCCATAGGATCACAAAGAGTTGGATACGACTGAGGCACTTAGCATGCACGCATACACAAAATTCAGTCTTACCTGAAACTCAATGATGTGATTACTATATTAAAAGGCTTGGGAAAAAAAATAAAGAAAAGCCCTTTTTTAGAAAGGAATGAAAAAAGCAGGGGAATGGTAGAGACAGGAAACTAATATTTATCAGCTCTTGTTAAGTCAAGCTCTATTTTTAGTTCCTAATTTTTCTTTCAGAGAAGTGTTATTTAATAAGGGGCTTATTTTTAGAAAATGTATCAGGCCAGCTCTGTTCTACATTAATGAAAAAAAAAGGTTGTCAAAATACTTAGCTGCCTAATTATTGCCAACACATATGGCACTTACTATGTAACAGGTGCTGTTCTAAGTGCTTTTCATGTATTAACTCATGTGATACTCAGAACAACTCTACTATTGACCCATTACGTGGATGACAAAACTGAGGCATGAGAAGCAAAAGTAAGTTCCCCAGATCACAGAGCTAACACAGTATAAGGCTGGATCTGAACCCCAGCAGTCTAGCTTTAGAGCCAGTGCTAATAACCACCATGCAAAAGTGCCCCTTAGGGCTTCTCAGTTTTTAAAGTAATTAAAAAATCATTTGCTTGCAGACTAAATTTATATCTTTATTTTAGTATGAAAAACACACAAGTCAGATAGTTACCATCTCCCCATAGTTGAAGATTCATCAGATGAAGACAAAGAATCTAACATAAAAATAAGCCAAGAGAAAGTATACTTTTGCAAGCTAACATATATGCCACTTCAGGCACATAAAGTTGACTTGGATTAGTGTTGTCACTGAGTCAGTGGTAAAGTCCATCTAAATTATATTTGGCAATACTATGATCACACAGTGTAACTCTACATATAAAGCAATTGTTAACCAACTGCACTGAATTTGGACCATGATTATTTAAAATCTCCAGTTGCAATCTTTTTTGAATAATATCTAGTTGGATAAGAAAAAAGACCACTGTCCATATTCTCCACCTACTTATGCTTTTCAAACAAGCAAAAAACCCACAGCAATGAAGAAATGGTGGAGAATGGGGTGAAAACTGTAGCGCTGTAGCAGGTTTTAGTAACTCAGCTCCTTTTCTTAGTTGCTGCTAGGTTAAATCACATGGCACTGTCAACATTCAACTATGTTTCACTTACCAAAAGGATGATTCATATGTTTCAATCTATTAGGAAAGTCATATTTCATTATATATATGGTAAAATCTAAGGGATTGTGTGTCATTTTCCCTAAAAGGAGGGACTGCTCCACAGTCCATCAGTAGAGCTTTTGAGAAACTCAGCTTTGGTGGACACTCTTAGGACTCCTCCAGCACAAAAGGAGTTGCTAGAAACTACTCAGGGTGAACCCTCTCCATAAATCCGAGAAGGACGTCAATTTACAGAGAGATGACAGGTTCATAACAGTGTGATATGTTTCCTAAAAACTTACTCTTGGAGACTGGGGGCAGAGGAAAGTGACAAGAGTTATTGTTGAAAGAGTACAAAGTTTATATTAAAATGATGAAAAAGTGTTGTAAAGTGATGATGATTACACAAGACTGTAAATGTATTTCATACCACTGAATTGTTATGCTTACGAATGGTTAAAATGATAAATAGTATATATATTTTACCATAATTTTAAAAAAACTCACTCTTAGAATAAACTTGATCTTCCGTGCTGCAATGTTGCTGGTAATTCAGACTTACTTGAATTAATTAAGAACGGTGATACAATTAAAAAAAAAAATAAAAACCTCTGACATCCTTCTGAAGACATTGCAGTAACTGACTCTGTCCCACATTAGTGCCCCACCTGACTGGGCATGTGGGTTAGACTCAGCACCCTTTTATGGGAAACACGGGCAGCATTTGGCTTCCTTGATCCATCAGAGCTTTCATCTTGGCAGACTCGGCACACGCATGCGTTCATTTACACGCGCACACGGCACGCCCCATCTGCTGAGGACCATATGCATCACATATTTGGGGAGGAAAATCACATCTTGAAGTCAATGGCTGACACACCGCATGTTCTGGCAGCCACTTGAAGTTGTCAATATCAGTTGTCTCACATCAAATGAGTTAACATGTTCATTTAGAATCCTGGTGGGCACATAGGCATGGAGGTCAAAGCCCTTTCCACAAGTATCGCTGGATTACTAAGGATTCTTTCCCAGGCCCGGAAGCAATAGTATTTAGAGTTTGACATCCCTGAAGAAAAAGACAGTCACACAGTTTGGCAGCTCGGCTCTGATTATCCATTAGACAGATACTTGTCATTAAAATTGTAAAGTGATTCTTCTCTTTACACTGCTATGCACCAAGCAGTCACAACTTTGTTCAAAGGTGTGAGCCTGCCAGGAGAACCAGAAGGCCTATTATTGGTTTTGGACAACTGGAAAAGCTGACATCTTTGAGTACCTTGGACTTAAAATACTTTATTTACATGAAGCCAAAAATGTAGTAATTCTGTTATTAAGAGATCTGTGGACTTAAAAATACATTTTCTGTTTGGTTAATTATTCTGTACTGGCAACTGTTGAGGTCTACGTATTTCACCTGATTTCCTTCCCATCAAGTTATAAAGAATTATATCCTATTAGAAATCAGCATTTTTCAGTGGTTGAAAGCAATATCATGATGTTGGGGTATTTTTAGGCCTTTGAGTTGTGTGAGAGCGGAAATAAAATTATCCAAAGTTCTAGTGTAAGGAGAAAGTTTCAGCTTCTTCATAATTGTACATATATGTGGTATTTGAACTATTTCCAAACCATAGCGGAAATATTAGTGATGTTCAGTAGGTCGATCTACTAAAGCTATTAAGCTAACTTTAAGTCAAAACAAGTATTTAAATATTAATACTATATATTTATTTATTTAATATTTTTAATTTTAAATTTTATTATTATTATTTTATTTTACAATATTGTATTGGTTTTGCCACACGTCAACATGAATCCACCACGGGTGTACACATGTTCCCAATCCCAAACTCCCTTCCCACCTCCCCCCCAACACCATCCCTCCGGGTCATCTGAATGCACCAGCCCCAAGCATCCTGCACCCTGCATCGAACCTAGACTGGCGATTCGTTTCTTATATGATATTATACATGTTTCAATGCCATTCTCCCAAGTCATCCCACCCTTGCCCTCTCCCATAGAGTCCAAAAGACTGTTCTATACATCTGTGTCTCTTTTGCTATCTCGCATACAGGGTTATCATTACCATCTTTCTAAATTCCATATATATGCGTTAGTATACTGTATTGGTGTTTTTCTTTCTGGCTTATTTCACTCTGTATAATCGGCTCCAGTTTCATCCACCTCATTAGAACTGATTCCAATGTATTCTTTTTAATGGCTGAGTAATACTCCATTGTGTATATGTACCACAGCTTTCTTATCCATTCATCTGCTGATGGACATCTAGGTTACTTCGATGTCCTGCCTATTATAAACAGTGCTGTGATGAACACTGGGGTACACGTGTCTCTTTCAATTCTGGTTCCTTGGTGTGTATACCCAGCAGTGGGATTGCTGGGTCATATGGCAGTTCTATTTCCAGTTTTTTAAGGAATCTCCACACTGTTCTCCATAGTGGCTGTACTAGTTTGCATTCCCACCAACAGTGTAAGAGGATTCCCTTTTCTCCACACCCTCTCCAGCAGCAAAACTAAGAATTTTTGGTTTTGGTCTTGCCACAGGGCATGAGGGATCCTACTTCCCTGACCAGGAATCAAACCTTCACCCCTGCAGTGGGAGTGTAGAGTCTTAACCACTGGATCCCCCAGGGAAGTCCCAGAATGTATTTTTAAAATTACTAAATCTTCACAGGGCTTCCCTGGTGGCTCAGTGGTAAAGAATCCACCTGCTAATGCAGGAGACACGAGTTCAATCCCTAGGTTGGCAAGATCCCCTAGAGAATGAAATGGCAACCCATTCTGGTATTCTTGCCTGGGAAATCCCATGGACAGAGGAGCCTGGTATGCTGCAGTCCATGGGGTCACAAAGAGTCGGACACTACTTAACAACTAAACAACAACAACAAATCATCATTTATGATATATATATTCTAGTGAAAATAGTGACATAAAAACATAAGATTCTAAGTTTATATATCTGAAACTATGGGGGGAAAAACAATTAAGTTCCATGCCTGACTCAGAAGTAAGTGGAATTATAAATAAGGTATCAGGTCATTGAATGCACAAGAAGCTTTTGATGGGTTATGTGAACACTGTCCTGTTTCTATATATTATTCTAATATCTTGGAAGAATGGTCAGAATCCTGACTTTTGCACCCTTCTCTCTGATTCCTCTACAATCCCTTGTCACCGCCCTTCCCCCAATCTCTCAAACATTTCCAAAACCCTCCAAAACCCTCAACCCTCAATTGTCGATTGATCACTCGACAATCCAAGTGATTCCATAGGTCCTACCTGTTTGACCTGTCTGCAGTACGATACTGTTGACAGCTCATTCCATGTAAGACCACTTCCTCATTCTTTCATTCAACAAATGCTTATTTTCTGCTTATCTTAAACATGAGTGTAGATATCATAATTTTTTTCTCTCTCAGATATGATAGTGGTACTCCTGAACTGTTGTCTCTAGATTTTCTACTTTGGATTTTTTCAAAACCGTAGTGGACCTGTACACATCTGTCTAATTCTTCTGCCAGTGGTTCATATCTGAAAGAGGACTGACCATGTTTAAAGGTATAGTGCATGAACGCTATAAAGAAACTTGATTAGTTTCTTTAACTAAACTTCCAGCTACAACGTGCATACACATTCCTAGTAGCTGTGTCAAGATAACCATTCCTGTTTTAAAAAACTAACCTCTTTTCATAGAGCATTTTGAAGAAAACGGGTTGTTGTGTAGGGATGTTTACTAGCCTTACAATTTTAATTTCAAGATCTGTACATTTCGCTTTCATTTACTTAATTTCCTTATAAGAACATCAACTACTTAAAGAAGTATCTGTTGTGCTTGGGAACCTCAAAAAAATGAGATGGAACCATGACAGAGGTAGATAAGGAGGAGCAGGCTGTCCAAGAATCATGTACAGTGGGCTAAATGCTTCATTTTTGCCCCCAATCCCACTAAAACCTAAGTCTCACTTATTCATTAATACTAGGTCCGTTGTTTATTTTGGGTGCGTAGATGGATGTTTGATTCACCAGAGATTATTTACTCTGACCATATCCATTTATTAAACTGGAGCAGACTGGCGCTGCCTCTGAGTTTTTGTAGCATCTCAGAAGCTAAACTGAACATAAAGTAAGAGTACTTTGAGTTTCTTACACTTGAGTACCACACAAGAAGACACTTGTGTGGGAGTGTGGCGAGGGGCGGGGCAGGGGAGTGGATCCCTAAAGAAAAATGTATGAACAGCCTCAAGTAGAACAATGGAAGAAGTTGGAAGAAGGGAGGCAATTCATCTATTGAAAGAAATCAATATATAATATAAATATCACAGCAGTTTTAAATTGTTTGAGGATTAGCCTGTGCTACTTTGACACAAGGGAATACATCAGGGATAATTCCTAAAGCCCTTTTGGCCCCAGCACTGAGCTCTCATGCTAGGATATTTCAGCAAGTCACAAGCTATTTCCTGCTCAGACCACAGTGAGCAGTCCCTCCTCCCAGAGCACAAAGAGGGTCTTCTTCGAAGGAGCAGATTTGGGTGAGATTGGAGATGAAAACATCCTTCAGAAATAACCTCAGAAGGACATCAAGAAATGGCAAAAATTACCCATTGTGGGCTTGGCACACCCAGCATTCTACTGTGTTTATTTGTTCCAAACTAATTTTGGTTACTTGTTCTCTGTGATTTGAAAGGCCTGCCAGTCTTGAGCCATTCTTTCTAGTTATTGGAAGGCCCACTCTATGACCAGATGGAGTGGCTGGCTGACCCACAACAGCCCTTGGGAGGTGGCGTAGGGTTCGGAGGCCTTCAGTTTTTATAGAGAAAGAACGTGGTGTCAGTTTGGGCCTAAGGATATGGCTTCTCAGACACTTGTGTGATGATAGTTCTAACTGATTTTAGAGACCAATGGGGTGATCTTCTTATGAATACCACTCTTGACCCTCATCTCATGTCTGGGAGAGGCTGAGGTGGCCTCAAAGGCTTCATTCTAAGATCTATGTTTTGTTTCTAAGGTAACGAGGTCATTTAGTGTAGAATAGGAGGCACTTTACATATGGAAACTATTAATGACAGAAATGATGTATGAAACAGGGCAAGAATCACATTTTTCTTTGATTTCACACATGCAGTTTTTTCCTTTTATTCTTTGGCCACCTTTTCTGCAGAGCCTTTGATGAAGAAACCCACCCACTGGAGCAACAGAACGGGATTGTCATTCATGAGAGAGACTATTCATAATTTCACATTCATAGACAGGCCTCGTCTAGAAACTCCCATGGAATCTTTGCAAATGTTACAAGTCCAAAGGTTTCTATTTTAAGGTCTCATAGGAGACAAAATATTTGAAGACGCACATTACTGCCTTCTTTTTCCCATGAGAGTCCTCTCCTTCTTTCCTTGCATTTTCAGATGAACATTATAACCAAGTAGACTATAACTCAACAGACTATTGTGGTGTGGTGGTTTAGTCACCAAGTCATGTCCGACTGTAGCCCGCCAGGCTCCTCTGTCCATGGGATTTTTCAGGCAAGTATACTGGAGTGGGTTGCCATTTCCGTCTCCAGGGGATCTTCCCGACCCAGGGGTCAAACCCAGGTCACCTGCACTGCAGGCAGATTCTTTACTGACTGAGCTACTAGGGAAGCCCCAACAGAGTATTGTTTCTAGCCAGAGTATGCTAGAAGGGGAGACATGCAGTTTCCATGCTGTCCAAAAGAAAGACATTTATCTCAGGTTGGCTATCTAGGAAATTCAGCAGTTTTCCTAAGGAGATATAATAAATATAAAATATGGGGGTAAAGAGCAGATTGACTGGGTTGGTATCCTGGTTCTGTCCCTTCATTGCTGTGCAGGCTTGAATTTACTGCTTACACTCTCTGTGCCATAGTAGCCTACTCTGTACTATAGGGGTAAGACTAGGTCATGCCTCAGAAGGCGGTGTTAAATGGGTATTTAGAACGGCATCTGCACGTAGTAAATATATACTCCATAATGCTATAATTATAGAAACTTCACAGTAATGGTCATCCCTGTGTCCACTGGAAAATACAGACTTACTGCATTTTAGAGATTTTGTGGGGGCACAAATTGCAATAGCAATTTCATAAAACCATTTTGTAATAAAATGGTCATGAATGAAAAGAAATGTCACTGAAAAACTTTGTGTCCAAATTGGGAAAAAATAGTTTATCCAGTTTTTAAGATTTAGAAGTACATTCAGGGATGCAAGATGAAATCACGCCCTGAAATCTGACTTTTAAGACAAGAATAAGTGTATAAAACCTAAGACAGTTAATGAATATGCATGCATCTCTGGTTGGCAGATCGAAAGAGGAGTAGAAATTACTAATAGTCTCCAAGTAATAGTCAAGAAACCATTATATCTGTGACCCTAAGCCAAAAATATAACTAGGAGAAAAACGAGAAACTCACTCCCATCTCGCTATCTTCCAACAACCCTCAGTATTCTCTAGATATTGACATCTTTTCAATTGGCAGTGAAGTTTGTGATTTTTAAACCTGTGATAATTTTACATTAAATGTCTTCACCACAATTTTAGGGGGGAAAAGGAAATTTTTAAAAGAGGGGCTCTTGAAAAGTTGAAGTCCTCAACTACTTTTGGAAAAATGACTCCTCTTATGGCGAAGTTGTGAAAGACAAGAATGAAGTGTCATTATGTCAGAAAACTACAGCCTGCCTCAAAATACTTGACTCATTATATTTTCTTTCTAAGAATTAATGCCTTGTTAGAATTAAAAGCTAAATTCTGTGGAAATAAACTCATTTTAAAAGAAAACTCTAAGTAGTAATTGTATGAGACATGAAGAGACATGATCAAGCAATCACGTTCTTACATGAACTGCCATCAGCCATCTCCTGAAGCTGCATGTCCAGCTCCCAGCCCAGCATCTCCACAGATGCCCTGACTTCCAGACTTCATTTCTCATTTTTCCAAAATGACAACTTTGGGCTGGTATGATTCTAATATCCCTCGTGACTCAAAATATCTATAATTATATCACTGTTGCAAACTTCAAATCTGATACCTGATTTTAAGCCTCTTTTTTATGAACAGGTGAAAATTATCATCTTAGGTGACTACAGAATCCAAGAAATAAGTATGGATGTCAAAAAATATATATATATTTTTTTCTGGCTGCAGGATTTTTACCTACGGCCAAAGCAATTTTGTAAAAAACGTCTACTCAGTATTCAAAAGAGCCATTTCTTTCCCTAATGGCACCCCACTCCAGTACTCTTGCCTGGCAAATCCCAGGGACGGGGGAACCTGGTGGGCTGCCGTCTATGGGGTCGCACAGAGTCGGACACGACTGAAGCGACTTAGCAGCAGCAGCAAGGACTGGAAAAGACAGTTTCCCCAGAGGAAGCTTAAGCACATACCTGCTGAGAAGCTCATTCTGTTTTAATTTGCCAATTAAAACTGCCCTGGGAAATCACGCATTGTCATTATCTCATTAAAAATGCTATGTGTGTCCTTCCCTTACCTCTCTCTGAAAAAAGAACATTCAAATAGCCCACCGGCTCCCCACAACTTAAATTTAAAGCACCCTTAAAAGACTGGCTTTACCTAGGGTCCTCTGGGGACAGCATCGTCTCCTCTTATTACTACCATAAATTCTATGGAACTCCAATCACTAACTCAAAAGGTTTACTGGGTATTTACTGTATCTGAAATTTTCTAAGCATTTAGAAGAGTTAAAAAGGCACTAAAATGCCTGTTTTCTGCAAATTAATGGTAACTCTCATTGGAAAACAGGATCTTATAAACTGGTCTTTTAAAGATCCCTTCTATCTCGTCTTTTGGTTCTATCTGACTTATTCAACTGCGCCCTGGCTGTCTTGCCTGGTTATCTGTGGAATGACATTACAAGGCTGATACTGAGAGTTGAGATTGAAAGTGTTAGTTGCTCAGTCAAGTCCGACCCTTTGCAACCCCATGGAGCCCAACAGGCTCCTCTGCCCATGAAGGAGTGGGTAGCCATTCCCTTCAATCCCAACCCAGGGATTAAACCCTGGTCTCCTACATTGCAGGCAGATTCTTTACTATCTGAGCCACAGGGTTATACTATTTCAATTAAAAAGCTTAATTTTTGTCAATATGAAAGTTATAAATCCCTTTCACTTATCAATTGTATACTGAGCTGACATTACCTGTGGGCAATAGAGTGATTTCAATTGTGTTATTTATTACTACTTTTCAATTTCTAGTGAGTCATAAAATGACTAACTCACAGGAGTAAGACGGAAACTCTGCAGAAATTCTGGATAATGGTTACATTTAATAATGCCCCTTTGAATAATATAATAAATGAAAAACTATGATACTAGCTTCCTACATAGACTTAAACATGATTCTGTGTGTGACACCTGGAGATTATTACGTTTTCCCAAAGATTCATCCCCGAAGAATCCACGGACTCCTGCTTAATAAAAACATGCATCACCATAGGTCAATCGGGGAAAGGCACTCTGCCTGTCTATAACCGATGAGTATGATTACCTTATTGCCTTGAAATCCCTTCTGGCCTGGATCCCCAGGAGGTCCAGCAATGCCCTGCTCCAGGATGAAAATGAAGAATTAGTTCCGCGTACAAAAGGCCAATGAGGAATGAATCATTCATAAGGGTCCCTAGAGATCCTGGAGTTGGAAGTCAAGACTGTCTGACTCAGAGTTAAGTGAAGGTTACTCACATGGAGAAATGGGATGAGACAAAATTCCCTGTGTCAAACACACAGCGTCTAAAATAGTACCTAAAGCTGGGAGCGAATATTTATTGATGAGCTGTTCATTTCCTAAACCTGTGCTTCCACCATTATTCCTGTGCTGGACCACTTTCTGGGAAGATTTTGATTAAACAGCTTTTAAAAATACGTATTAATATCTAAGGCATATAACTGAAAATTGGAGTGTCCAATGACCCTTTGATAATAATCAGTTACTGCCCTGCCCTGACACAATTCCAGACCAGAACAAAGAAGATGATGGTTAACAAGATGTCGTCTAGGAAATTGGGGTAAAGGTATAATTTTCAGTAGACTTTTTGAAATGCTGAAATTAGCACTTCACGCATACACACACTCCTCCCATTACAAGTTTAGACAAGGCAAGTCCTCAGACTGGAAAAAACTGATTCGAATCATTTTCTGGAAGAATCATTGCATGTTATTGAGCAGTGACTACTTATGATGGAACAATACAAGTGCTGTAATTTAGATAAAATGCATAGCTTTCCCAGCAGCAGTGCAAACATAGGTACATTTTGTTTTCAATTGCTTTGACATTATGCTTTTATCTTCCTAGACTCTATTTTTTTTTTTCTAACTTTTACTCTTTAGCTACTCTCTAAGTAGACTCACCTGCTGGTAACTATCTTGAGGGAGCCTGGATTAGTTATTCAAAATATTAGAGCATCAGTTTTCAAACTTTGTTTCACACTGTAATTACCTGGGAATCTTCTGACTGAATTGGTAGAGGGTACAAGTGGGCAAAGGGATTTTAAAAGCTTCCTAGATGATTCTAATACAGACTTAGATTTGGTTTTCACTCCCTTACCTGAATTCCTCTGGGTCCTTTTGGTCCATTTGGCCCTGGGGATCCCTGTGAAATAAAATTAGTAGTAAGATATTCTAAATATCTATTTAGTTTGCAGTGATATTAGGCGGCACAGAAGGGACTTTATTCTCAGTAATGGCCAGTCTTCCCAGCTTATCCAAACATCAGATTCATTGTTAACAAAATGATCCTTATTAACAAGCCACCTTGGGTTCCAGCTTTTCTTTAGTAAGAAAATCCGTGCAACTACAATTTTGGATTAATTCGTTACCTATATATATTTGAAATTTTGGTCAGAATTTTAGAAAGCAGTATACTTTGTGGAATACTGTATTCTTCCAACAAGGCAATATCAGTTAAATTAAGTGAGTTTCCACAATGTATACATCACTCTCTTCCCCATCTTCAGGACATGGAACTTGGCAAAACACAGTTTATACTCAATACTCTTCTAACAAAATATTTCAATATGTCTGTTAACTAGGAAGCCCTTTAAAGTTTCTTTCTATAAGAGTATAATCTAGTCTCTCTTTTCTCAAATTTATTTTTTTATTACCAAAATGTAACTTATTTATAATATTTATACCATGACAATTATAGAAAAAACTAAATTAACGGACAACAATCACACAGAGGCAACTGCTGTTAACATTTTAGGCATATTTTCATACAATATTGTTCCCAATAGATTTTTTTTCTTTAAATAATTTGATCAAAATGTATATCCAATTTTATGTCCTCCTTATCTGGTCTTCCATTTGATCAAAAATATTTTGCATGTCATTAAAAACTCTTAGTAAATGGAATAATATCTAAGAATGTGAATCTATCATAATTATAATTAGTCATTTCCCTAGTTTTGACGTTTAAGTTCTTTCCTATGATTTCTATTGTTAGCGATATTATAGTGAATATCTGTGTGTATAAATCTTTGTTCAACTTCTGATCTATCCCTAAGGGTAATTTCCTAGAAGATGATGATTGGCAAAGAGCCTGTAAGCACATTTAAGGCTCTCTTTCACTCTCTCTTGTCTCTCTTATCTTTCCATATGGAAGGATAAAGGAACGTTTCCTCCATAAATGTGCTCAGATCTCCATTCTCACTACCTGAGCAGAGAGAATACATCTTCATTTTATAGAACCCCCATCAATACTGAGTATTATATATTACTTTTATTTTAATATTTTATTGCTAAAATATTTTAATGTTTTAAATTTTACTTCTCTGACTGCTTATATGTTCATTTATTATCCATTTATATTTTCTGTTTTATGTATTTTCCTGTTCTTTGTGCATTTTACATGTAAACTTACCTGAACTCATCATGTCAAGGACACTACATTTCTTTGACTTTAGACATGCCTTTTTTCAGATTTTTACATCTCTGATATCGGAATACATTATACAATCAACCCCATCTTACATTTATAATTGTCAGTTCTTTTCTTTCTTTCTAGCACTGAAAATAATAGGGCATTTAGCAACCCCTGGCATCTTAGTCAATGAACTACTTTAAATCTTTGTCAGCCATTTTTATTTCACATAGTTTTTCCAGTTATTGTTTGACTTTCATTTCTGTTCTGTGTGTCCCTTCTTCAGTTGTTTTCAAGTCCATGTCCATCTCCCGTTTTCAATTATTCTCTGGGAAGAATCCATTCATTATCACACCTTTCGTTTTTCCCAGAGATAATTACCAAGCCTACATTTTTCAGATTCACCTGTCCTTTAACTCTACAGTAGTTTAAAAGCGTTCAGAAAGTCTCAAGCTATTTAAAGCGTTTAGCTAACAGGCCAGGGTCACTATTTTCTCCTTTTCTTCTTACCTTCTGCCTTATTTTCTCTCCTGGACTCTTCCCATAATTAAAAGATGGACACTGAAACACTTTATTATGTTGGTGGCATGCTGTTAACAGTTAACAAAACTATCTACTTTCACTCTGTACTATTTTGGATCCTTTATCATGTTTCAAATACACTCTCTGTGTATTTCTGGTCCATTAAGGAACTCCTTAATATTTTAATATGTCTCCAGTTTACATATTTTATTCCTATTTATTTTCTAATGAAAGGTAAATAACTACTCAGTTATCTGTGGTTGGCTGCATTTTCAGTTTCAAACCCCCTATCTGTGCCTAGTTCTTCCCTATTATTGAAAAGTAGCTCATTAACATATTTCATAGAGTTCTTCATTCTGTTTTGGAAGGTACTTGTTCTCAGGGTTTAATTTACATCTGGAAAACTATTCCACTTTGATCCAGCTGGATCTTAAACTGACTTTGCCAGTTAAGTTCCTCTTTTACCATTAACATTTAGTGGGCCTGGTCCCAAAGGTTAGGGTGCCGCAGAGGCGTGTGAGGGCTCCATTAACTAAAGTTAGGGGTGGCTTTGTTTTCGGCTTCATGTTTCACAGATGTGAAAATTGAACGGTGACTCTCTAATTCCAGTAGTGAGAGCAACATTATGCTTCCCAGGATTTCCTCTTAAGGAAACTCAGCCCCAAAGAGATCACAGCTGTTAGCATTTTAAAAAGCATGTTCCTTACTTTGTCACCCTTTATGCCGGGTTTACCACATTCTCCACGTTCACCCTGAAAAATAAATACACAAGATAAAGAAGATGGTCATTCAGTGTTAGGATTCTTTTTATAAGATTCCCAGCAGAATCTTATGACATTAGCAGTCTGATGAATTAAACACAATTTTATCCTCAATACTGTGGGTTGTTTGCGCATTGAACTCTGAAAAATTTTATCCTTGAGTCATTCCTAACTTAACAGAATCAAATTAGTAATACCACCTAATGAGGCTTCCCATTTTTGAGACATGGATGAAATTAAGAGGAAAGAAACTAAGGCTTAATAAGCATCTACGATATATTATATGCCCTTTGCGTATATGTGATTTAATTGAATCCACATTACAGCCTAGTGAGATCAGTTTTGCCATTCCTTTTTTTTTTTTTTTTTTTTGCAGTTTGGTCCTTAGATGTCTTTTTTTATTGACGTATAGTAGACTTGCAATATTAGATTAGTTTCAAGTGTACAAGACAGTGACTCAACATTTTTATAGATTACACACCATCCAAAGTTATTCTAAAATATTGACTGTATTCCCTGTGCTAGATATTACATCCATGTGACTTATTTATTTTATAACTGGCAGTTTGTACCTCCTGATCCCCTTCACTGTCATCTTATTTTATACATGAGGAAACTGAAGCTCAATAAGATAACTTCACTCCATCATTGAGCTAGTAAAGAGCAGTCAAGGTCTGAAACCAGGTCTACTCAGAGTCAGAGACCTTGTTCTTCCCACAACACCGCATGCTCTGGCCTGAGCACCAACTTTGATCAGTTAGCAGCGTTTGCCTAGAAATCCGTGAGGAAAAGGTTCTGAGAGCATGTTCTGACTTGACAGAGAAGGGAGTCACGATGAATGAGCAAGGTCTGCAGTGAGAGAGAGAGAGAGGGTCAGGCGTGGCGGCAAGCGTGCTGTGTATTTTCCATCATCTCAGCCTACGGTCCTGCCTCTCCTGGCATATTAATGGGGGAAAAATTAAATTGCTGTTTATTATTAGTGTTATTTTATAGACATTATCTCAGTTAATCTGACATCGATGTAAATCATTTAAATCACTGATGTAAATCTTTAATCATTTAATAATGTAAATCACGTCTGAGGTAGATAGTATTAGCTCAGTCTCACAGAATGAAAATTTGTGATTTAAATGTGACTTGCTCAGATAGAATGAGAACTGGGGCCTCTGAATCCTAATCCATTTTATCAGACTTCTAAGACTTTTAATAATTAGAGTTTAAAAGTAACAAAGTCAATTAGAAAAACAACTAAAGTTCGAATTTTCAAAGTGTGCTCACAGATATATTTGTTTGTTCTGAGCCTCCAAGCAATTCATATTTTTAAGAGAAGGCAGTTCTGTTGGGGAGGGTAGATGATTTACATCAACGTCCATGCCAGCCAGTGACTCTTAATCCAGTGCCGTCACTACGAGTTTCTATTTCTGCTGCTGTTTTATTATCTCTGTGCTGCCTTGAACCACTAATACACAATGACGTAAGTAACTTATGCTAGCACGAACGTCACTGCCCTGCTTCCTTCATTAAGGAAACCTTGCTATGAAAAATGTCAGCTAAGCTAAACAGGACGTTTAATGATACAGTGGATTTATACTCTGCTGCAAGCTTCAGCTCCACACAAAATAGCAACAGTTTGCAGACTGACAGCCAACCTGCCGACCACACTTTGCTCTAAGAAGGGAAATGATAATTGTGACCACCAATTATGGATGCAGAGTGTGTGCCAAAACGTCTTGATGTTATTGCTGATCCCCACAACAGCCTTGCAAGGCATATATGTCTCCATTCATCACAAGGAAAATGAGGCTCAGACAGATTAAGCAACTTGTTCGTGACCACAATCTTGAGTCTGTTAGACACCAAGTCTGTGTTCTTCCTCAACCACCCGGAGCTGAACAGGGCATGGTCTGCAAGTTACTCTTCACTAACCTGACATTCTGCCTGGGGTCCTGCCTGGGATATTGCTGGCATCTGCAGCAGGCAAGAGGGAGGTACAATTTTTACATCCAACTATGCCTCTATTCAGAAGCAATCTGTCCTCTCTCCCCATCATATTGTGAGTCAGCCTGACCCAGGAAAAACTGAGCTTTCCCTGAAAACAAGCTGAACGTTTATTTCTCAATGCAAATGGAAAATCACTCTTGAAGAATCAATTAGAAAGCAATTAATTTATTGTTGTGGAGTAAAATGAATGGAAATAAATATGAGTGGGAATAAAATGAGCCAACCACCAAAATATAAAACAGAAAAGTACTGTAAATATGCTCAAAATTCTTTTGGCTAAAAACTCACTTTCCATTTGTCCAGACAGATTTGTTAGCTATAGGGTCCTGAGAGGCAGCATTGGTTTGAGGGTGATTGCCATCAATGAAAATGCTGTACTCATGTTATTTGCCTCTGCAAATGCATTTTCTTCTTTGGTGGGCTCAGTAATCCCTGTGGAATGGTCACAGTTACAAAGTTCCTGAGAGCAAGCACTTCAGAAAACTCTGAACAGATTAGCTCTGTTCCCAGCCTCCAATTTCTGATGCCACTTCAGGTGAAATTCTGGCTTGAATGTGGATAGTTCAGGGTCCTTTCACTCTGATATCTTGTGTTTTCCAAACAAGGGCCCCTCCAGTAAACTTATTATTCTCCAGAAGTTTAAGTGAATCTTTTAAATATATATATACAGAGAGTTTCCTGGTGTTGATAATTAACATATTGTGTAAATCAAGATGGCACCATGGAGAATTTTCTTCGGCTCTATGTATTTGGGACAATTTAGTTAGTGTTGCTCACTCAGTCATATCAGACTCTTTCTGACCCCATGAACTGTAACCTGCCAGGTTCCTCTGTCCATGGGATTCTCCAGGCGAGAATACTGGAGTGGGTTGCCAGTTCCTATTCCAGGGGATCTTCCCAACCCGGGTATCCAACCCACATTTCTTGCACCTCCTGCATTGGCAGACAGGTTCTTTATCATCTGAGCCACCAGGGAATCCCATTTAGCACAATTATTTACAATCATGACACTTTCTTAATTTTCCCATACTTTCATCTGTTCCCTGTCTCTTTATAATAGACCCATATATTTATAGACCAGCTAATAATTTACAGTACATTTTCACATCCATTATTCTATTTCACTTTCCAATCACCCTGTAAATTGTTTGTTTAGTCATAAGTCATGCCTGACTCTTTTGAAACCCCATGGACTGTAGCCTACCAGACTCCTCTGTCCATGGGATTTCCCAGGTAATAATAGTGGAGCGGCTTGCCATGTCCTTCTCCAGTTCTTCCTGACTCAGGAATCGAACCCACATCCCCTGCATTGGCAGGTGGATTTTTTTTACCACTGAACCACCGAGAAAGCCTGATAAATTAAGGAGGCCTGCATTGATCCAGTTCTATACAGATGAAAAAACAGACATTCTAAGATATTGAGTTGTCCATGTTCTTATGGCCAAGTACAGAATCATGGCATTTCTTGCACTCTTCCCCTTTAAGACCTAACATTTCCAGTTTAGGAATATATTTATTTGCTTGTATGTAGGTTTAACTCTAATGTTTACAAGGGCCCTGGGGCAAGAGTGCAAGCAGAGGCCCACATACCATATATCTAAGTAGCTGAAAGCTACAAGTCAAGCTAATAAACTAGTACTGTTCTAACTTCCTTTCTTGACAAATGAACCTACAAAAGGAGTAAAAAGTTAAAGGAGTTTTGGAATTCCTCAGAGGTCCATGTTGCAGACCTTTGCAACCGACCTACAGCCCAGCTCCCACTTCACTTCCCATCTCCAGCTCCTTCCACAGCAAAAGAAGCTGTGAGTGTGTGTCTGTGAAGGTGCCCCAAGCAGTGTAACAAAGCCCCCTCCATGGCCCCTCCTGCCCCAGCAAAGCTTCCATTTGGTTTCCCTCAGGGCTAGGAAGACGATGGACATGGGAAAGAGGTTTGTGTGAGCCTTGACCCATTTGGCAGGGTCTTCTAGGGTGTTAGTACCCAAAGGATGATCCGGGAGAAGGGGCCATGGGCCTCTCACCCTGCAGACTCCTGGCTCCATCATGAGTGAGGAGGTCGGAGGGGACCCAGAACAGGACCCTGTAATGCAGGCCTTGGACTTCCCTGGTGACTCAGATGGTCAAGAACCTACCTGCAATGTGGGCACCCAGGTTCAATCCTTGTATCGGCAAGATCCCCTGGCTACAGAAGATCCCCTGGCTACCCACTCTAGTATCCTTGCCTGGAGAATTCCTTGAACAAAGGAGCCTGGTGGGCAATAGTCATGGGGTCGCAGAGAGTCAGACACGACTGAGCAACTAACACTTTCACTTGCCCAGGTCTGAGGGTTTTAGGACAGAATGAATGATAGTGACATGTTCTGATTTTAAATAGCTTATCTGACCATAGAGAGCATATAATAGTAGCAGCATAAACTTAGGAATGAACAACTGAACACTCTCAAAGATTCCTGAACTCCAGTCTAACACATTCATTTCTTTTGAATCAGTTTGATGTCATAATTTGTAATTTTCAAATAATCATAAAATAACAACTCACAACCTTTGTTTGTCAAATTCACTTCTCCTGCAAGTTCTACCTAGATGATTGACTAAATGAAATAAGTAGTTCTTTACTGCTTAAGCAGGATGACCCATCCTCTTTCCCCCGGTAGATGGTCTTATGTCTACATTTCATGGGAAGCTAAGTGCCAGGGGACTAGCCTAATTGCAGTATTGCTGTATTCTTTTGTATATAGAAACTTTTGGGCTGGATCCTTGTGATGCATGGCTGTAAAAGTCAGGATTCTGTATTAAAAACAATTCATATTTGCAGGACTAAGAGAGACTAAATTCTGATCTCAGGAATCTTGGGCCACCTTCTATTCTTTATAGCATATACCCATATCTTAAGTTCTATTATTATTTTATGTTAACAGAGTTTAAAATGTACTTAGGAATTTGAGAATCCAGACTTCCAAAAATAAGGTAAAATAACTTTTATTAAGTTTATAAACGGGCTTCCCTAGTAGCACAGACAGTATCTGCCTGCAATACAGGAGTCCCAGGTTCGCTCCCTGGGTTGGGAAGATCCCCTGGAGAAGGGAATGGCACCCCACTCCAGTATTCTTGCCTGGAGAATCCCATGGATGGCGGAGCCTGGTGGGCTACAGTTCACGGAGTCACAAAGAGTCCAACACGACTAAGTGACTAACACATATACATGAGTATATAAATACAGTTATGTTTCTATTTTTCTTTATAAAATTCTATTTGTTGTTACCAACTTACCTTCTCACCCTTGTACCCAGGGATTCCCTAATTAAAAAAGAAAAGTAGAATACGATATTAGCAGGCATAGTTTGAGGAAGTATCTGATGTTTTTCATTTATAAAGTATAACAAAGCACATTTGTACAGTCTTGGAAAGTAAGACCATGTAAAGATAAGCTCGTTCACTTATCTTTGCTCTTAGGGAATGTGCATATAGTAGAGGGAAGAAAAGAACCATGTTTCCTTTTATTATATTCTATTCTTAGTTCCACATATTTTTTTTTCAAACCCAATTTCTTACCCTTTGGCCCAAAGCAAAAGGAGAGACTATATACACTGAAACTCACTGTAGCAGTGACAACCTATAACAGTCCTTTCAAAATTGTTATATTGACTTTTAAACTATGAACTCTCACAGCTGAGGATGTTCCATGGAGACTGTTAGAGAAACTGGCTTTGAAAACGAGCTGAGAGAATGACCTTTAAAATGCCCGTAAATATTTATATCCATTCAGGTCCTCCTTTCAAATTCGGTCTCGAATATAGAGCATCAAGGAAATGAATGGTTCCTTTGTCAACCCTGGTGAGACAGTGACCTTTAAGTTACTATATTTTATCCCACGCTAAATAAGGGGCCAGCGATTCTGCAGCTCTTGTGTGTCACTCTTGGGAACGCTGCACAGCCTTCTCCGTTGTGTCACTGCCCACAGTCCTTTAAGTAGCACGATACTGAATTTTAACCTGATTGGGAAATTACCAGCTTTAAGCAACATCAAGTCTTTAACTGGATCGAGTGTCTTTTTCACACAACTATAGTTTCCAAGTGTAAAAATAGAATTGTAATATATATTTTTAAGTGAGCTGGAGAAACCAGTGGAATAAACAAGATGTGAATGTAGTTACGTGTGAATCAGAGTACAAAATTTTGTTGTGTAGGACTTCTTTACAAAAGATAAAAAGGAAAACTTTAGGAAACAAATAACACTTCTCTCCAAATGTGCAGTCACTGAGAAATTGAAGAGTAAAACTAGTAAAAAGAAGGAAATGTTACGGTACAATTTAATCCATGTTGGAAACACTTATCCACGTAAATGGTTTAAGGTTTAGTATAGTGCTTAAAGTTGAAGCCCATAGTTAAACTGGTGTTCTTTATAAAAACAATTCATGTTTTCAGCACTAAAAAAAAGCTGGACTTCCTATCTCAGGAATCTTGGGTGATCTGCATTCCCTCTAACCCACCATCATATTTAAAATCCTGTCATTATTTTATGTTCAGAAATGTGAGATTATATTTAGGAAGGAGCCAATACAGTTTACAAAAATAAAGGAATGTTATTTTTTATAGCATAATTTTTTTCCTGTTTTATTTTCTTGCTTTTTTGTTTGTTTGTTTTCTTTTTAGTTTTTTCCCTGAGATCTCTGGTTTTACTTATTAGTTTTAAAATACTCAAATTTAAGACAGTCAACACTGTGCTCATTGGTCTCTGCAAAATTTGTTTCTGACTTTCCTATTTCTATTAATGGTACCATCATATTTCAAATCATACAGAAATCAAAAGTTTATAATCATCTTTTCTCTCTACTTACCCCTTCCATTCTTTTAATCCAACGAATTAAAATTCTCCAACAGCTTCCAGGGCACTTGGTTTCATACAGAGCTTCTTGTTTGTTGGTAATTACACCTATGTGTATAATTAGTGTTTTTTTTTTTTTTTTTTTTGCCACACCACAGGAACTTTTCTTGGCCAGGGATCGAACGCATGCCTCATGCAATGGAAGCACAGAGTCTCCACCATGGGACCTGCATGTAGGTCCCAGGGCCCTTAGTTACAAATCAAGGCCCATGCGATCCAGCCCCTGCCTACCTCCCAGCCTCATCTTCTACCCCAACTCTTCCTCGAGCTCTGGCTCTCTTCCCATTTCCTGCGCCCACCAAGCTTCTTCCGCCTTGGTGCCTTTGTACCTACTGCTCTTTCTGCCTAGGAGCCCATGTGACCTTGTTTTGTATTTTCATAACCAACTCAATGGACATGAGTTTGAGCACGCTCCAGAAGTTGGTGATGGACAGGGAGGCCTGGTGTGCTGCAGTCCATGTGGTCATAAAGAGTCAGATGTGACTAAGTGACTGAATGGAACCTTCTCACTGACTGGAATTCTTACTCACTGATTCACCTATTGATTGCCTCCTGCTGCGTGAACACTTCGTGAAACACGGTCTCTCTACCTTGCTCACCTCCATTTCCGTGGCACGCAATATAGGGCCCAGCACATAGCAAGTGCTCAGTAAATCCTGCTGACCAGCTGAGGCAGAGTGAGTCACCACATCCCTGCATTTCTGCACCTTCGTGGTTCTCACAATGTTCCCCTCCTTTCTGTTTTGTCATCACCGTAGCTCAGTTCTGTCCAATATAACGTGAGCCACATATATCATTTTCAATTCCTTCATAGCCACTTAAAAAATGTAAGAATTAACAGGTGAAATTAATTTTTAATAATATGTTTTATGTCTCCTAACAGGTCAAAATTCTGTCATTTTAACACATGATCAATATTAAAAAATTATCAGTGAGACATTTTATCTTTTTTTTTTTTTTGATACTGAGTCATCTACAGTCCATGGGGTTGCAAAGAGTCGGACACGACTGAGCAACTTTGCTTCATTTCACTTCATCAAAATCCAGTGTGCAGTCCGTTCCGCCAGCACACCGCCCCTCCGGCCTGCCTGTCCTGACCGCCGGTTGAGCAGACGTGGTCAGAGGCTCACATTGGCCAGAGCAGCTCTGGCTAATTAATGTCCCTGTTACTTCTCATGCGGCCTGTAGCAACAGACCTCTTCAAAGTACACTCTCTGCTTATCCCCACTTCGGTTTTGCTTTCAGAGCCAGGCCCAATTAATCCAAAACCACAGCTCTGGGGCCATGTGCCTCATCTAAAATCTCAAGGGGAGTCCATCACCCAGCAAAGCCCAGCCTTCCAGGCATCAGGGGCCAGCCACTCGGCCCCTCAGGCTGTGTCTGCCAGCACTCCTCCCGAGGCCCCATTTCACCATTCCTCGCTCTCTGTCCTCCCCCTGGTTGCTGCTCACAGCGCTCTCCAGCCGCAGTGCCTGCCCCTCCACCTCCCAGTCCGTCTTGATCTGACCTTCTCCTTCATTCTTCACTCGTGAGGGCTCATCCCATAGAACCCACTCTGACAGCTCCAGTCTCTGAATGCCCTTTATACATAATATTTGACACATGAAATTTTTATACTGTTTTGACATTCTGCTTCGTATTATAGCTGTTTTACCTCTCCTCTGAGATAATGGATTTTCCTGAAAATAAGTACTTTGTCTTAATTTTATTTTCACTAACAGTATGCTTTATACATAGAACATACCTAAAATGAAGTCTTTCCTGAATGAATAACACAAATTTCTGAAGGAATTTCCATTGAGCGTATCAAGCTTTCTATCAGATTTTCCATGACATTGATTACAAACGCCAAGAGAAGTGTTTTTTAAACCTCTGGGTCTGGGTCCTGGGCTTTTTCATCCAAGGGGATAAGCTGAGAGAGAAACATAATACAGCTTCCTTTTAAGTTCCTGTATACCTCTCTGCTATTTGCTACACCACTGCAGTTCTCCAGGAAAATGCAAAAGAAGAAATGTATTGTAATTATTTCTCAGTCGTTCAGTCTCTGACATCATCTAATTTTAGGGATGATAAATCAACCAGAATGATCTCTTCTTTTGCCTGTAGAATTGGATTTACAAAACCATAGTTGAGATGATGTCATTCTTAGGCTCCCCGGATCTTTAAATTAATCTTTTTATTTTTTGTAAAAAGCACAAGACGCAGAGCAAAATATTTTTCTCATTTGAGCCTTTCACAAATCTCAGCTTGAGCATCAAGGGGCGTCATGTGGTGGAGCACTCTGTCCCGTCCTCACTCCTTTTGGACAGAGTATTTTCTCCTCACATTTCAGCTTCTGAGATCATAATCTGTCTGATTGCCTGTCTGAGCCATCCAGAGCACAGGTAGACATAAATCATTTTTGCACTTGCACTGCAGGGGTCAAAATGATCCATTACCGAATCTTAGCATCCTGGGATTACTTTCTTAGGAAGGCATTTCAGTCAAGTACATACCCCTGGGCCTCTTTCTCCAGGTTCCCCTTTTTGAGCATCACCCTGTGACAAGAAAAAATTCAGTCAAAATTCCACAGCCCTGCAGAGCAAGTGATTGCTCAATAAAATGCACTCCTCAGAATTCTCAGATTAATAGGTCAACCCGATGGGAAAAGTATCTTTGACCTTGACCACTGACTGACATTCTCACCATGCAGTCTAAGGAAGAAACCAGCAGTTCAGATAGCCTTTGCCCTTTGAAGTGAAGCCAGATGTATAGGGTGCAGAATGCAGGTATGTTTTCACAGCTCAGGCTGAGACTCGCATGCTAGTTTAACAACACGGCCGTTGTTCTCAAATAGACCATTGTGGCCTCTCTCAGAGCCAGCCACTCTGGCTTTTCTCCAAGGGGCTTTGGAATGTTTTCCAAAATGTCCTTAAGAGTGATTGCTTGATTTCGGCAAGACTTAGGAAAATATATTATGTGGCACACAATTACAAGCCAAATAAATGAAATGGTCACAAAGACTTACAACAGGTATTTAACAAAACAAAAAGAAGACGTGATGGCATTAATTCAGATCCGTAGAAAGTGGGTGAGTGTAGGAGTGTGAGTGTGACTTTGTGTGTGTTGTAAAGCCACCCAAGAATACTTTACGTTCCCTCTCTTTGGCAAGCAGGCAATTTGCAAAATGCTTTCATGCTTCTAACTTATATTTTTCATTAACTCCCTAAACCTATTCTCAGGAATGGAGTTATTGGGATTAAAAATTTGAATATTTGAATGCTTCTTATGTAGTGCCTAATTGCTTCCCAAAATGTTTGTGTTTGTGCCAAGTTACCCTTGCAATGAAAAAGAAAGTAGTTTCTCCACCATATTGCTAGTTATTATTGTTTTAATATTGCTATGTTAGTTACTTTAAGAAACTTTTTAAAATTTAAAATACAGAAAAAACAATGTGAACTAGATATGAACTATGTGAACTTCCCTCCACCGCCCCCTCCAAAATGCCCCAAGAGCCTTGGAGTCCAAAGTTTCTAAAATGTGAATAGTTAGTATTAAAGGGCACCTCATTGTCAGTCTTTAAATTTCATCCATTATCCAGTGAAATTAGACATTTTTCTATTTCTTTATTCACTGGAGTTTTTTCCTCTCTTGAAAACTGTTTGTGTCTTTTGACCATTTAATTATTCATTTCTCACCTATTTTATAAAGTTGTTATGCATTATGGCAGGGCTTCCCAGGTGGTGCTTGTGGTAAAGAATCCTCCTGCCTATGCAGGAGACTAAGAGACACGGGTTCGATTCCTGGGTCAGGAAGATCCCCTAGAGAAGGAAATGCAAACCCACTCCAGTATTCTTGCCTGGAGAATCCCATGAACAGAGGAGCCTGGTAGGCTACAGTTCATAGGGTCACAAAGTCAGACAGACACAGCTGAAGTGACTTAGGACATCAGACGGATGCATTATAGCAATTACCTCAATGTCCATTGTATTTGACATAAACATTTCTGTATATGTCTTCCTCTTTCTTTTAATTATTGTTTTTCATTGAATACAATTTTTCTTTAAATTTTCACATGGTCACACTTGTTAATCTGTCTCCTATGATTTGTTCTGTTCTCTTGAAAGACCATCCCAACAATGATATAATTTTTTAAATCAAAGATTTGCTTTTTTGGATGGCACACAAAGAAAAGAATTAAGGAATTCATAAAGGAGTTTTAATTCTTAAAACTCAAGTGCCAACCACAATGTGTTTTGGAATACGTATTAATGATTCATGAAACATTGTAGTACTCAGTTTAGGCCACCATTATTTAAGAATGAGTTTCTCTTTATTCAGCTCCCTAGGTTTCCTGAATCTATTGACCGAAATGGCCATATGCTTCTCTGAATTTGTAAATATAAGCTTATACAAGCCAGACAGATAATGCAGGAGGCAAACAGCCTGTATTCTTCACAGGAATCATCAGATATTTTTTGGCATTGGCATAAAGTACAAGGCTTTGTTTTCTTAATTTTTGTTCTTTAAGTAGAACTAGAAGGAGTACATTGCTTTAAAGAAAAGCTGTTTAGTCATTTACCGTGTTTCCTTTTGGTCCTCGCTCACCTTTGATACCTGGGTTTCCATGTGTACCCTGAAGGCAAAGGGGAAAAAGATTATATGGAACAGCCATTCTATTCGTTTCCTACACCTTACAGTAATTTCTTATCAGCTTCATCCCATAAAATGAGAGAAGATTATAAAAACAAAACGTTGCCTACCAAGCAAAGATTCAACTCTGCTTTCCCTTACTACACACCAGGGAGATCGCAGTCTCGAATAGGCAGATTCTCTAGATTTGCTCAAAAAAAGATAATGTCTCTCTCTCCCTGATATCCAAGGGAGGGTTTCGAAAGATAGGATAAGAGAGTTCTTCAGATTTGTTCCAGAAAGGCATTTTATTTTCCTGTTCTCAAATCACCAAAAATCTCACTCTTCTGTGAACCGGTTTTGGGAACACTCAATAAATGCCAAATGACATAGTTCTATGACTGTGGACTGACAGGCCACAGTCTAGAGGGTTCCAAAGA
Source organism: Capricornis sumatraensis (assembly GCF_032405125.1). Taxonomy (NCBI): domain Eukaryota; kingdom Metazoa; phylum Chordata; class Mammalia; order Artiodactyla; family Bovidae; genus Capricornis; species Capricornis sumatraensis. The sequence continues at coordinate 20,285,784 of NC_091073.1, forward strand.
GTCAGACACAGCTGAGTGACTATGCATACATGTACACATATGGCTATCCCTATAAAAACATGGTACAGTAATCTCTTCTAACAATATTGAGTGACTGAAATTGTCAGATTAGCTTAGCAATCGTAAGTTTTCTGTTTATTCTAAAACATGATTGAATATCCCAAGCAAACCTTTCCTGCCCATTTCTTGGTGTAACAAGTATAAACTAAGACTGCATAGGAAGGAGAAGTTAAACCTCTACTCTGACCAAAATCAGATTCTACTGACTGCCACATTTTCGTGTGATGTATCTAGTGTGTATTTTGAAGAAAAAAATTAAGACAAACAGTCTTTCTTTCTGATGCCTTGATTGGTAGAATGATTTGAAAACGTATAGGTTTTAGACCCAAGACTCAGAAGAAAATGTGTCCGAGTCTAAGAAATTCACTGTGCACATTTCCCTCCTTGCCCCCAAATGCAAGCATCAGTTCAAAACCATTATTCATGCATTTTTGTGAAATGTCTCCTCTGGGCTCTTGACCGCTAAGGTTTGAAATCACAGAAGAAAATGAAAAACTGAAGGAACATCATCAGTTCAGTTCCGTCGCTCAGTCATGTCCGACTCTTCGCGACCCCATGAATCGCAGCACGCCAGGCCTCCCTGTCCATCACCATCTCCCGGAGTTCACTCAGACTCATGTCCATTGAGTCCGTGATGCCATCCAGCCATCTCATCCTTGGTCATCCCCTTCTCCTCCTGCCCCCAATCCCTCCCAGCATCAGAGTCTTTTCCAATGAGTCAACACTTCGCGTGAGGTGGCCAAACTACTGGAGCTTCAGCTTCAGCATCATTCCTTCCAAAGAAATCCCAGGGCTGATCTCCTTCAGAATGGACTGGTTGGATCTCCTTGCAGTCCAAGGGACCCTCGAGTCTTCTCCAACATCACAGTTCAAACGCATCAATTTTTCGGCGCTCAGCCTTCTTCACAGTCCAACTCTCACATCCATACATGACCACAGGAAAAACCATAGCCTTGACTAGAAGGACCTTAGTCGGCAAAGTAATGTCTCTGCTTTTCAATATGCTATCCAGGTTCATAACTTTCCTTCCAAGGAGTAAGCGTCTTTTAATTTCATGGCTGCAGTCACCATCTGCAGTGAGTTTGGAGCCCAAAAAAACAAAGTCTGACACTGTTTCCACTGTTTCCCCATCTATTTCCCATGAAGTGATGGGACCAGATGCCATGATCTTGAGCTTTAAGCCAACTTTTTCACTCTCTTGTCTAAAAGCGTGTGTTAGAGGGATGTCTAGCATCTCCAGTCATTGTGATGTCGTTTCCAACACCTTCCCAGAATAGACATGGCACCTACCAGGTATTAGGGCAGGATATAAGGGAAGCACACATGTCTTTGGGGATTATCATTTCAAGTACTGAACCATGTTAGCAAATCCTGCCATTTATCTCCAGTTGCCAAGTGGTGTCTTCCATTTCACACAATTCACTAACATCTAGAGCTCCCTAACAAGCTTCCTCCCCACTAGGCATTTTTGGGGTTGCTCTTGGTTAACTGTGAAGACACAGTTAACTTCTGGAGCAGTCACTTGTTTGTAGTTGAAAGTAGGACGAAGCTTTGCCTAGCTCACTGAGGACCTATATGAACCCTTTCTCTGTATTTTCACTTCAGTATTGAGAAACTCTGGGTCAAATTGTCACATCAGAAGAGATGCTGAAATATCCTTTGTGGGAAGAACCTCTGATTTTAAGGCAAATCTGCTCTCAGTTCAGGTCAGTAAAATCCCAAGCTTATTTCTTAGGACAGAATGTATCCCTTTAGGAATAAAAGAAAGACACAACATTTCCGTTTTTGCTGCAATTTGCTTTTCAACAGCACAAAGTAGCCCAGTGTTTTCAGGATAAACTATCATGGCTAGGACTTCCTGAGCTGACCCTAAGTTCAAAGCAGAAATATACTCACAGGAGGCCCTGGATCGCCGGGATCCCCCTTCTCACATTCACAAATCTTGCGTTCACACTAAATCAACAATGAAACACAACGTTAACACACAGTGAAATACAGCATATTAAATCTCATTCAACATATAACGAAACGGAGCACTCCCTTGAAGAAACTTTACCTTGAAAATTTATGGAGCTTTTGTTCTCTCTGTTAAATTCTTCTAAGAAAACTCTGAGCTAGGATGAGCCAGCTAATACAGTATTAAATGTTGGCATGGTTAAATAAAGTAGACCTCCATTAAAAATGGATGTATTAATATAACATCTACTTGTCCGTTAAAACGAGAAAACAAATACTTTCAGTGGACTTGGAATTTCTGCTGTTTTTCTTCTATATAACACATCCAGGTTCAATAATATACAAATATCAAATACTGCTTTACTCAACAAAGGAAAAATTTTTTATTTAAACCATAGTTTATCAATTCTGAAATGCATCTTTTTTCTTATTTTCACATCGTTGAAATCAGAAGAAGTATTCTATGAGTCAGGCTTGACCAGGATGAAACGGATGTTTTCTGCACATGCCCTCCCACTCTTCCAGAATGAGATGGAAGAAAACTCCAAAGGCACAACCAGAGCACTTGAAGAAATGCTGTGTCATCTATACTTTGTGTGGCACAGGGGCCGGTATTGTGTGCAAAAGCCAGGGCAGCAATGACTCTGAGACAGAAAGTGATTCAGAAGATTTTGACTTTGAATGCAAAGAAGTTGCAGAAATAACCAATTTTGTTTGCTTATATTTTCTCTCTTAAGTATGCACAAAAGTGATACAGGATTTAAAAATCTATATCTAAGTACATCTAAAAGGACTCTTGCCTTAAGTACAAAATTAAAAGTTGTGACTCACAAGAAGGCACTGTATCATATTTTAAGTGGCAGAGAGCTTTCTAAAAATCTCTCTAAATGGCGCATAAAATAGTGATGTATCTGACCATGTATGATTCAGTGAAGCATGGTTCTCTACAAGCTTTGGTTGGCTCCGAAGTATTTTATGTGATACTACTTATAAGTGTCCTCATGTTAAAGAAGCAATTTCTCAAACGAAGTTCAGATGTTCTAAACCCTCTACCCAGAAACATACGTCCAGTACAGCAGTCCTCAGCAAGCTGATGGTCATCAATTGTGCTGAGTACTGTCCAACCAATATTGGCCGGCTTCCTTCGCCAATTGATCTGGTGGGCACCGTCAGGGAGGAGAATGAGCTTAGTCAGTCATCAGGCAGCAGGGGTGACTCTGAGCCCTGTCCATTAGCCAGGAACACTACTTCATCCTGGCCAACTCAAGGCATACTAGAGTGGAGGACCCTCATGAGCAGTGGGTATTGAGACCCAGTTAGGATGAAGGAAGCAATATCAAAGGAAGCAAAACTGTGTCATGTGCATTATCACTGATTCCTAAAACCACTCTCTAAAATCATTTAAATATTTCCTACTTTTTCTAAAATTTCCAACCTGCAATGGATATGGCAACATAAAAGAAATTAAGTGGCTGCCTCAAAATAGAGCAGCTCATTTTTAAAAAGTAAGGATTTTTATTTAGTCACACCTTACCTTCTAATGTGAATGATAATGCTGATTTGATTATGTGAGCATTTTAGAGTAATTCATAGTAATCAAAGCATGTGGTGCTTACCTTCTTTTCAAATAAGATATCCTAGGAGGGAAAAAAGAATGAAACATTAACTCAATTCATGATTCTGCTTCCAGCTTCTTATTAGCCTTAATTATTCCCAATGGGATATGCAATTTCCAAGAAGAATAGCAATTCAGCCTTTTTAATCTTATAAAAGCAGTAAAGCCCCAGCCAACCACCCAAGGAGCACTCTGAGCCATATACTAATAGAAGACATGAAGGATACTAACATTCATTAAAAATATTTTTTTCTGGAAACTTCATCCTATTGCATCCCATGTTTTCTCTCTTGTTCCTTTTTATCAGCTCTAAAATCTCCATAGTTTGGCTACAAGCTCAATCAGCCATAATGAGAATTTTCTTTCTTTTATTTACAAAGACTTATGTAATTGTGTTGGAGAAGGCAATAGCATCCCACTCCAGTACTCTTGCCTGGAATATCCCATGGACAGAAAAGCCTGGTAGGCTACAGTCCATGGGGTCTCGAAGAGTCGGACAAGACTGAGCGACCTCACTTTCACTTTTCATTTTCATGCATTGGAGAAGGAAATGGCAGCCCACTCCAATGTTCTTGCCTGAAGAATCCCAGGGACGGCAGAGCCTGGTGGGCTGTCATCTATGGGGTTGCACAGAGTTGGACACGACTATCGACTTAGCAGCAGCAGCAGCAGCATGTAATTGTGTATTTTCTCTTCTCTATTTTTCTATCCCTATGTGCTGTGCTATGCTTAGTCATTTAGTCATGTCCAACTCTTTACAACCCCCAAGGACTGTAGCCCACCAGGCTCCTCTGTACATGGGGTTTCTCCAGGTAAGAATACTGGAGTAGGTTGCCATGCCCTCCTCCAGGGGATCTTCCCAACCCAGGGATCGAATCCAGGTCTCCCGCATTGCAAGCAGATTGGATTCTTTAACATCTAAGCCACGAGGGAAGTCTGAGAATACTGGAGTGTGTAGCCTATCCCTTCTCCAGGGATCTTCCCAACCCAGGAGTTGAATGGGGTTGTCCTGCATTGCAGACGGATTCTTTACCATCTGAGCTATCAGGGAAGCTATTTTATCCCTAAACAGATGTGCATTTATTGTTTAGCATTAGAACATTAATTGTAGGGTGATAACTTCATGAACTATTAATGAGCCTTAGAAGTCAGTGTGGTCCAGTGGCTCCTTCTGTCATAAAGAAATTTGAGACACAGTGCTGTGACTTGCCCAAGGTCACACTCTTGGGCTGAGCTACCTGACCAAGCTCAGCTCTATTGCCTACTTAACCACACAGAGATGAATTAGCCAGAATATTTTTCAAAACTGCTTTCAATTCATAAGTTTAGAGAAATTCGCAACGTGGTTTTTGTCAGACCTTTAGGCCTCACTACTCCACTCCAGTTCAGCGGGGTATTATTACCCAAAAAGTATACTGAAGATCACACTCCAGTTCAGCGGGGTATTATTACCCGAAAAGTATACTGAAGACCATGTCTGAGTCAGTGGACACAAGCTATGTTTGCAGATAGAATTATTACTCTCTGAATTTATGTGTCAAACTAACGCCTTATGACTGAATCTGAGGGGTAGATCACACATGATAAAATAGAAAATGGAAGCAAAAAGCACTAGAATATTTGTTGTAAGTTGTTAAAAATAAAGAATGTAATGAGGAAGCTAAAGGTAAGTCAGAGTTGCACCTTTCCAGAAGACCCTGCATCCTTTTAGTTTTGTTTTTACTCTATGCTTGTTTTGATACAAATGAATTGTTTAGAGAAGATATAGCAACATGCTTCAAGTAGTTCTGGTGATTTAATCAGAGAAAAATTTAGACTAGGAATTAAGTGTCATCTAGGATTTTCATCCTGTTTCCACCATTGTCTAGGCCCCTGACCGTGGGCAAGTCATATAATCCCTGCAGTTCATTTTCCATGCCTGTAAAACGCTTGACCCCGTGGTCTCGGGAGCGGTCCAACTCTGGCCACATTCCGTCTCTACCAAAATCAGCATCTCAACTATGCTCTCGTTCTCTTGCCCTACCCCAGTGATTTTAAATTACTAGGCAAAGTAAACCCAGGCTGAAAGCAGATGGGATACTTGTGTAGGTGATGTGGACAATGGAAACTCAGCTAAACTGATAATTTTAGTGTAAAACAGCATTACCCTCTCCAGAATATTTGGCTGTGCCTAGAAAGTTGAAATTTATATACTTTATCTCTAGGCTGCCCAGGACAAGTCCTGGCTTCCACCTGTGATCCTGACATACTTTCCAGACACACCCTAGAGAAATTCTTGTATAGTTCAGCATTCATTGTTTTTTAATAGTGAAAAATTTGAAATAAAATATCCATCAATAACGTATTGGATCAATAAGCAAAATACCACTCAGCAGTTAAAATCAATGTATTGAATTTATATATTGTAACAGATAAATTTCCTAAAAAGTTGGTTGAAGATGAATGCCTAGAACATGATCCAAATTGTGAAAATATTTAAAATATACACCAGAAACTTGGTTTTCTCTGAGAGGGAGAGAAGGAAAAGAAATCTGAAAGAGAGGCAGTAAAGCAACTAATAATTCCAGTCAGATTGTAAAATAGCTACTGAAATAAAGAAAAATTCAAAGTTGTGTCCCTTTGTCACCTTTTTATACTAAGCAATGTCCTTATAGATTTTAAACTCATGAATTTAGCCGTTAGTGCGGCAGATGTGTAATTTTACACTTTTTTAGCTTTTCCTTTGAAAATTCAATTTCTGTTTTGCCACATTACCTTTAAATGTAAGTGCCATGAGGCTTAAAAGCCATAACAATGCAACGAATTATTTTTGGAACCCACTGGCTTTTCTGTTTGCTTGAATTTATATTTCCGTGGAAACAAAAATGGATCCAAACCGCACAATAGATAAGACTGTTTCAAGCAAGAACAAAGCTGCATTCCCTAAGGACACTTGTAGTCCATAAACCCCAGTGATAGAGAATACCGCACCGCAAGCTGCGTGGGAAGGAGAGCTTAGACTTGGCGGGCAGAGAAAGAGGAATAGGATGGTTGTTTGGAAATGGTTGGCCTTCTGGATGATTTTGAATAAAGGAATGCAAAGGACCAACTCATTAGTGGAATGTTGTTCTATATGTCAAAGTTGATAAGGAAAAAAGGCATAAAGACCAATGTGGGCAATCAGACAAAGGAAGCACTGAGGAGGGACATTTTTAAAAAGTGGACAGGGCTGGAGGCTTGGAGAGTAGTAAGGCATTTTGCTTAAGCAGAGAGGCAGGCCCTGTGGAGAACAGTCGGGAAAACGTGGTCAAAGCCAGAGGGAAGGGCGTGTTCAGTGAAAGTCTAGGTGGATACTGTGATTTAAATGAAGAAGTATAAATAGAGAAAGGACCTCATCCGAGCAAAAAGAAGGGGCATTTTATTAACAGAGTCAGAGTTTTATGATGGTAGATATGTGGGGAAAAAAAGAAGTCTAGACTGGAATTGCCAGTTTTGTGAGTGACCATGAGGTCAATGCTCTCAGAAGGGAACAGAGGAAATGTGAGGAAGCTGCCAAAGTTACCAGCATGACAGCAAGTGGGGTGAGAATACAGAACTTAGTAGGCAATGATTATAAATCCCATGACAAAAATAATATTTGCAACTTAATATAGCAGAAGAAGAGCCATTATCAAATCTCAGAGAACAGAAATAAGGCTCTAAACAGAGGAGGCCTTGAAAAACCGGGAAGTGGACCATCCTAATAAATCAATGAAGCCTAGGATTCTAAAGATGATACAGAAATGCTAAAGTTGATCCCTTCTTGCTCTGTGAGGGAGAAGATGCACTAAATTAATGTTTTTCTTAGTACTCTCCAAATAAAGAGAGCAATTTGTTACAATTTTTATTCCCATAAAGACTTTTTTAAAAGTTTAATGTCAAAGGTAATAAAGAATTTTTTTTTAATATCCACATACTCTCTCATGCTCTTTTAAAGGACCATGTAATATATCCAGAAGGTTGGTTTGAATGTGTTTCTCTAGGGTTCAGTACTGTTCTGTAAATCATAATAAGACAGAAACACGAATATTTTCTTCTTGGAGTCATCAGGTCTCTCTTGGGTAATTTAGAACCATTGTTTTCAGGGGTTCTTACATGGTACTCCCTGATAGAGGCGCCAAGGAACATGCAGTGATTCCTTGATTTGTCTGGGCTCCTGCAAAATCTATTCACTGTGTATACTCTTGTCCATAAATTCAACTAAAGTCTACTCTGCAATGGAAAGAATAAACTGACAATACAAAAAACCACCCAGATGAATTTCAGAATCATTAAACTGGGAGTATGAACCTGACACATGATGTGAGCTTGTTTATATAAAATTCTAGAAGATGGACATTAATTTAGGTTGACAAGTCAGATCAGTAGTACCCCAGGAACAAGGGATGCATGTATTGCAAAGAGGCATAAGGAATCTTTTAGAGATGATGGAAACGTTCCGTATCCTATTTGTGTTGGTGGTTTCATGGGCGAATACATCTAGAAAAACTCACGGAATTTTGCACTTAAAGTAGATGAAGTTTTGCACTTAATACATAAGTAACATTTTTTTAAGTCAAGTTCATGATTATTTCAAAATAAAAAGTTTAAAAAATTGAACTACAGATGTAATAGAAACAGATTAGGTAAGGACTTTTTCAAATAGTCTGAGCAAAAGTCCAGTTTTGCTTCCTAGACAGTGGCCATTTGAAACATTGATACTTAGTATATATCTCTTTAAAAACCCCCATGAGCTGTTTGGATCCTGCAATTTGTTTGGAAAGCAGCACCTCCTTCTAAGAAATGGCTTGTTCTCAGAGCTTCCATCTGAACAAACAAGCCGAAACCAGAGGATGCTACGGAAGAGCAGAGTCGTTAGGATGCTTGGTCATTTTTCGGTTTCCCCAGAAACAGTTTGGCTTTGGATGTACTGCCAAGAGCCTGCGCTCTCAGTTAGGCAGGAGTTCTTAGCCAGGGCGTGTCTGGAGGGAGTAGGAACCTCCTGAGCTGACACAGCTGGCCAAACAAGGAGCTGCCTGTCCTGGGTCTTCCCCAGGCAGCAGCAGGTGACTCATTATCACAACCCCAGGGTTCTTTCCTGCACATGCTGGGAACTTCTGTCCCATTCAGTGGTGAGGACTCAAAGTAGGTAGAGGCAGGGCTAGGCAGTTAGCCTGACCCCCCTGCACGTTCCTTTTCCTGCAGAAGAGATGCTCACGTAAGCATTCACCCCAGGTACCTGGGACTGAGCCCATAGTCTGAGGTCTAGGCAGAACTGCCCCCTCATCTTCCCTTAAGGCCCAAGTTTCAAAAGGCTAAAAACAGCAGTAGATTTTGGAGGAGGGATGTTTCTTAACTGTTTCAAGGAATTTTTGCTTGAGAAAACCTTTAAAAAAAAATTACTCTCTTCTCTCCCAGTGTAACTTTAGAGGGTCAAGCATGCAGACTCTTGGGTCTTTGCCTGGCCTTAAATTTTCAGCTATAAAATGGAGATAATAAGAGTACCTACATCATAAGATTGTTGTAAACATTGAATAAAATAAAATCTATAAAGCACTCAGAGCAATGCCTAATACACAGCACTCAAGACATAATCACTATGATTTAGGCACGAAAAACTCAGCATCTTGTGCTAAAAGCACCTGAGAGTAGCAAAATCAAAGTAATGTTGGTAAAAAGAATTGAGAGAAGGGACAAAAGGAGCAAGACAATCTCTGAAAGAGGGCCTGAGGTTTTTTCAACCGATAGCAAAGAGCCATATGAAGTACTCAGGACCTAAAGGACACATGAGCCTAGCCCTCCTATCAAGAATTTTTTTTTAAATCAGCATTTTTAAGAAAATTAATTTTTGACTCTTAACAAAGCAATGGCCTCATCTCCAGGAGTTCCTCCTTGAGAAATGTGGTGAAGAGGAATTTTGTTTTGATTGCTTTGGCTGGTGTTTTCCCTAGCAGCAAGGAAGGGTTCTTACAACCAATAAAGAAAAGCAGTGATACCGCCAATTGTGACTTAAAATTAGATGACCTTGTTAACACCTAAGAAGCAAGGAGGTAAATTTTAAAAATGGAAGTGTGTGACCTTCACTTGAGCATAATATGGCAAATGGTGAGACAAAGGGTCAAAAAATATCTGCACAAGTGGAACAGGAAAAAAAAGAACTTAAGACAAATATGGCAGATTGCAATTTGACCATAAGTCGAATGCAAGTCAGCAGTGTTCCCTGAGCCCACGACGCACAAACAGGAGTCCCGGATGGATGACTGGAAGTGAATCCTTCCAAAATCTTCAGCATCGGCTGATAGTAAAGTTAGGAATGCAATTACAGAGAATTAGCCTGGTACCTCCCCAGTTTACGTGGTGCAAACTGTCTAGAATATAGAGACACATCAGAAAGATTCTTCTTTCCATTTCAAAGGTAGATTTTTTTCCCTTTCATCTTTTTGACCTATTATCCTTTCAGAATTTGTGAACAAATTATCAGCATTATAATAAGAAATATATATAAAATCAACACATTAGGTACCTACCAGGCGATCCTGAATTTTGTCGACAAGGGTTGAATCATTCAACAGGAGAATGGGTACACTGGGTAAATCCCCAGATATCAAGCGCAGTTTGGTTTCATTGACTACAGTAGAAAGTCCAATGGTGATAAATAATATTCCTGCAGTTCTGGCATCTTCAGAAATACTTTGAACATCTGGATTCTTTGGATGGTCAATGCCATCAGTCATCAGCACAGCCACTTTCACGCCATCCTTACGCCCTTCTCTCTTAAGTAGCCTCGTAGCATTGGCAATGGCATAATAAGAGAAAGTACCTTGCCCAATGAGATTCATAGACTTGACCCTCTGTTTAAAAGTCTGTAGATCCTTCCAGGAGGAAAAAGGTGGATCAATTTGGACAGAGCTGCTGAACTGAAGGGCTGCCAATTTGATGTCATATTTCAAGGAGCCAACTGGGGTCAACTGAAATATCTTGTCACTCAAGCTACCCACAAAATCTTTTTGTTTGTCAAAGAGAAAAATTTTGGAACTTTCAGAGCTGTCCACGATAAAGACAAGATCTATGAAGCACATGGAGTCTGAAATAGAGGAAATAGGTTAGGCAGCATCCTTGTCCCCACTTGTAAAACAGCTTTGCATAAAGAAAGCCCTGAGGTGTGTGGTCTGAATAGCTGATTTCCAAGAGGAGAAGGAAGTGAAAAAGAGAGGCACCTTAGAGATTGGGCTGAGATAGTAAATAACTAAATCTTTTTCCAAGTCTTCAAATTCTTTTCCTCTTCTAAAATAATGCAAATCAAAAGCAAAGAAAATACCATATATTCTGAGCATCTTCCCAAGGTAAAACTTACTTAAAGTGAGAGGAAAAGAAAGTACATTGTAGTTAAAAATTCAACAAACACTAGGCAAAGTTGTCTAGAAGTAAATAATACTCTGCCTCACTATCAGATTGTGTAACATATTGGTGAGGCCTCATCTTGTTTGGGTGCAATGTTTTTTTTTTTTTTGACATGTTTTAAATCAAGGGAGAAAATGACTGGATGCATCGCATTGCAGCAGTGCTGAGGGACAAAGAAACCTAATAGAACTGAAGGTTGAATCCTAGCTGTGTGACTTGCTAGTTAATTTGCCTGCAGCCTCAAGCATGCCACTTCACCTTCTGGGCCTCAGTTTCTTTATCTATGTGAGTGGCATTCTCTGTTGTGCCCATTTAAGTATGCTCTGTAAGTACCCGTATAAGTATGCTCTGTAAGTATGTAAGGTGCCTTATGATCATATCAAAATAGAATATCACACATATACATAAATATGTGGTTTGCTGTTTATACCAAGTGCTATTTGGAAAAATTCATATTAGGGTTTTAAGAAACTAAAACTAACAAAGATAAAACATTTTTTTTACCCTGGAGATTTTTCCTTGCAAGTAAATTGGTCTTTGAGCCTTTCTTTCTTTGTCCATATATTGCTTGACTCATAAAAGCTGGCAAAAGCAGGAGATAGAGGACAAAATATCTGTTCCACATTATGATAGATGGTGAAAATTCATCTGCCGTGTAGCACCTTTAATTTAAAAAAATCAGTTATAAATACTTTAATAAGATATAGAGTTTGCTATTTTTAATTTCAAGCCCATAAAATTGAAAGCTAGCATGCGGAAAGAGAAAAGGGTTTTTCATTCGTATTTATGGAGAATTATCCACATGGAGATTTTTAAAGTTTCTAATCTAAATAAACCATGGTGACACAACCAAATTTCTAGCAACAAATATTTTTGTATATTCAAAGAATTACATCCAAGTAGTCTGAATTTCCCATTATATTATGGGGAGAGCTATTTCAAAACATTTCAGTCCCACTCTGTATGATGACTGTGTTTCAATCACAGGGTGTTTGACATATCCACATTCTCCAAGGTAGTATCAGATTGCTGCAAGGTTGTTTTACCCATTTTCATTATAACTAACTCCTGACCATGCCAATATTTTTACAGGGTTGTAGAGAGCCACCACGATTTCAGTCTTAATATTACATGCACGATTTCAATGAGTTCAGAGGTCGTCAAAAATTGAATTGCCCTTCTGTTTCCACAGAACCCCATTTTCTACATTTACTTTGTTAACTTCATCTCCACTGGAGTTTCAAGCTGTCCTACAGCTGCATATCCTGTCAGTCAAAAGAGTATAAGAGAAAAAAAAAAAAAAGGGGGGAAACAAATTTGCTAAGTGTTAGCTGGAAGAACTCCTGGACAGATATAGGACTTGAAATCAGGAAGCAATCCCCTCTGAAAGGCCCTGTAAAACTATTTTCCTGCGTAGATTAAAATATGATCCTGTATTTAAATCTTCAGCAATTTTCAGCGCTCAGTAAGCCCAGCTATGTACCAAATGCCTTTAAAAGCCACAGACTTCCCTGGCAAAAGAAGACTCATGTGTGGCTAGCTCAGTGTACCTGAGAATGGAAGTAAGAAGGCTTATTTTGAACCCCATCTTTTGCATGGTTTGGAAATGCTTGCCAGCTTGAAGTGTATAGACTTTAGAAGTTCTGGGAAAAGAATCATGCTTTCCTTCTTTGGCACCTTGCCTTCAGGGAATGGTAATCTGGGAAACCATGAGCATGATTTTTTCCAGACTCTCAACGGGGTGGGGGTGTTGGGAGGGGAGTCAGAAATACATGCTAAGGCAGTAAGGAATGAGATGGGAGACTGATTTCTTCATACATGCCAGATGGAGAAGCCCCAGTGAGAAGCAAAGCTATCGGACTGGGGATGAATCAGTGGAGAGCTCCATGCCATAGTCTGCTCCTCAAATAGCCTCGATTAGCAGGAAGCTTCCTAAGCTGACTTTGTATCAGTATGACCAAGTGTGTGTGCTGTGTGTGCTGAGTCGCTCAGTCATGTCCAGCTCTTTGTGACCTCATGGACCGTAGCCCACCAGGCTCCTCTGCCCATGGAATTCTCCAGGCAAGAATATTGGAGTGGGTCGACATTCCCTTCTCCAGGGTATCTTCCTAACCCAGGGGTCAAAGTCATGTGTCCTGTATTGCAGGCAGATTCTGTACTGTCTGAGCCACCAGGGAAGCCCCATATCTCTTGGCATTTGCCTCAAATGCAATTGACTAAGTGTTAACTGCTCTTCAGACCCGGTATGCTAAGATTTGGAGACAACTAGGTACTAATGGCACCCCAGTCCAGTACTCTTGCCTGGAAAATCCTATGGACAGAGGAGCCTGGAAGGCTGCAATCCATGGGGTCGCTAAGAGTCGGATACGACTCAGCGACTTCACTTTCACTTTTCACTTTCATGCATTGGAGAAGGAAATGGCAACCCACTCCAGTGTTTTTGCCTAGAGAATCCCAGGGATGGGGGAGCCTGGTGGGCTGTCTTTTATGGGGTTGCACAGAGTCGGACACGACTGAAGTGACTTAGCAGTAGCAGGTATTAAAAGGGACTTCCCTGGCAGCTCAAATGGTAAAGAATCTGCCTGCAATGCTGGAGACCCCGTTTCAATCTGTGCATCGGGAAGATCGCCTGGAGAAGAGAATGGCTACCCACGTCTGCATTCTTGCCTGGAGAATCCCACAGACAGAGGAGCCTGGTGAGCTACAGTCCATGGGATCGCAAAGAGTCAGACATGACTGAGCGACTAACACTTTCACATTTTCACATTCAAAGCTGTGTAGCAAAACGCAGCCGCTGTTAAATTTTCAGAGGGGGAAGATGTATAACATCATGTCCCTGGTATCACATATGACTTCTTTCTTTTGTTGACCCTTGTACTTAAAGAAGTTCTCAGAAGTTCTGGAAATAAGAGACTGAAAATTTAATTTCATTGAGAACAAGAGAGATTTTACAAGCTTGTAGCTTATAGATCAAGACAACTCTTCAAAAACCTAAAGAAGGAGATTCCCATGCAGGATCCTGAGATGAAAATCACTATTTCTCTTATTTGCAGGCCTCATTTTGGGCTTCGGAAATGCTGGCTTTAAATAGATATCTTTCTCCTACACTCGGCACTTGCTCAGACAGTTTGTTGACGTGTAATTATGAATTCATAACTGAAGCCTTATATATATATAACGTTCCCTAACACAACTGATTCATTAGCAATAATCACAATATCTCATACTTTACTACCATTTGTTCTGACATTTTTTATCTAGTTCTCCGAAACCAGAGTCGTGCTGTTTCTTTCCGATATTGGCCAGAGGACACCCTTACACTTCCTCTAGTTTCTCAGTTCTACTATCATCCTGAAATCTCTTATTAGTTTAGTATCTTAAGAGCCCACTCATTTTGGATCCCTTTTGTCATGCTTTATTTTGCCTCGGTTTTTAATACTTCCCACCTTTCTCTCATTTAGATGTTATATACAAGCAAAATAGGTTTCAGGGGAAAAGAGTCATTAGTTAAATAAAGGAAATATAAACCTCTGTGCTTACTACAGTTTGCATTTCATAAATGCAGAAACAACTGTTACCTTTAATCAAATGCCATAGTTTTGGCTTTTTTGTGTGAAATTTATTTGGGGTAAATATCAGGATCAATAAATCCAAGAGAACTTATATTTTATGACTTTTTGGAAATAACATTATCTTTCAGCAAAGTTTACTAATTTTATTCACAGTTTCCATCTCATTTGTTTTGCCATGAAGATAAAGTGATCGGATACTTTATCCAAATCACTAAACTTACCATGTTCTAAAGCATTCTGCAATGACTACTGAGTTATAAAAATGTGTCCAAATTAAGAAAAAGATGTCCCAAAAGATATTAACAGTATAACAATGCTACACAGTAGGCTATAAATTAAAAATAAATTTTAAAATAGCTTTAAAATTTACATTTTTCTACATTTTAACAATTATTATTTCCCTGATAATATAATTAAAGTAATAACAAAGGATAAAAAAATCTGATAAGCTTTCTTCACATAATAAATATGTAAACTGTTTAGTCTTCCACAGTTCTTAGATGTCTGAACTAGTTTCGAGTGATTAAAACAAAACAGTCATGTCTTACCTTATAAAGTTTATCAAACAGGAATTAGAGACTGGTTAAGCAAGTGCCAACAGCAAGGACCATTGCTGAGGATGGAGCTGACTATTTGTTTGGTGGGAAATAAGAATTGTCTTTCCCTTTAGACCTTTTGTAATTCTTTACTCATGTTTTTTAGACTAAATTAAAGCAAGAGTGGCTAGGCATTTGGCCAGGGTGCAAAATCTGGGTGGGATCAGTGAGTAATTTAAAGGAGCAGTGCCTTTCATAATAAGTCTGTGCTTTCCAGGCTGTTGTAAAAATAACCTGGGCAGATTTTCTACAGTTTAGACATTTATTGACAGCCTGCCTTTGTTTGTCAGGCCATGTCCTCTTTCTGGTCCTTTGCCCGGGAGTTGCTCGGTAAGATACTGTTGCTGAAGAGCTCTGTGAAGGAGGATAAATCATACCAGCTTGAGTGTGCATGCTAAGTCGCGTCAATCGTGTCCGACTCATTGTGACCCCATGGACTGTAGCCCACCATGCTCCTCTGTCCATGGGATTTCCAGGCAAGAGCATTGAAGTGGGTTCCCACTTACTCCTCCAGGGGATCTTCCCAATCCAGGGGTCAAACCTGCATCTCCTGCATTGCAGGGGGATTTTAGTGACTATAATTATAGAGTTAGGACTCCAAAGAAAACAAGGTCTTGTTGTTGATGTTTAGTCATTAAGTTGTTCCAAATGTTTGTGACCCCATGGACTTTAGCCCACCAAGCTCCTCTGTCCATGGGATTTCCCAGGCAAGAATACTGCAGTGAGTTTCCATTTCTTTGTCCAGGGGATCTTCCCAACCCAGACTCAGATGGAAATCTGGCTTTTCAACAGAGGCAATGGGTTGATAATTATTGAAGATAGGTGATGAGCATAAAAATTTGTGATTCTAGTCTTTCTACATTTGTGATTTTTAAAAAGCTTCATAATCAAATATATAGACTATTGTATAGAATTTAGTCCTGGTTCTGTCTCTCACATGGGTACCTCAGTTTCCCACTTATGAAGTGAAGGAGGGAATTTGATTATTTATCAAGATTCTGTTAAACTGTAACATGACGAGGAGAGTTACATGCCAAGGTCAATATTCTGAGGTCTCTGTCCAGGAAAGGTGATCACTATAGTCATTCCATTCTCCTTTTGTCCTATTTTCTGCCTGTGGTTACAGCCCATATTATGAAAAAATCAATATTTGTCACTGCAAAACATATTGCCAAGAAGCCACTCGACCCCTACACAATTTATAGCAGGTTTCTCTACAGACTCCCTCAAGGATCAGGAAGAGCGAGATGGTCAGAGAAAGCAGTAGCAGTGTTCATGTTATAATTTAGAATCAGCTTTCTCAGGAAGACATTTTAGCATCTATATCTCCGCTTATAGTGACAGTAATAGCTTCCATTCCATGAACTCTTTACCAGGTGGCCAGGCACTGGGCTAAGTGCTTCACACACATTATGGGATTTAACCCTCCAAAAGCAAATCATCTGCTGATTGTTAGGACTGCAGGGGTTTGTGTTTTGCAGATAAAGGATGTTGAGAAAGAGAGGAGCTCACTGATTTGCCCATGGTCTTGCTAATGCTAGAGAATACCAGAATAGGATCTTAACTCAGATCACTCTGATCCCTGAGGCTGCACCATTAAGTTTGACATCCATGTGAAATGTGAACATTTTCTTTGCCTCCTCACCATGTAGCAGGTTTTGAGCAACTAAGGAAGTTTTGTGGGACTCTGGTAATAGGAAAAAGGAAATAATGGGTATATCACAGAAGTAACAGCGGAATGATCTAGGAAGCAACCACATATGTGTCTTAAATAGCCTGTAGATGTTAGCTGCATGTTTCACTTTTGTGAGATGAGAGTCATGGATCAAGGAAGTGCCAGTTCTTCAGAAGATCAGCTCTTTTTCTTAGGGTAGGTTAACAACTTGCAGAAAAATAATACCTCAAGGCTGCAAACAGGTGACTCCTGAGGTGAAAGATTGGACTAAAGACCTCCTGCTTTAGAACTCTTCTGACTGAAATAAGTGAGGGGTCAGAACCCTGCCTACTCATTCATTGGGGTACTCATCTGTACCCCAAAGGCAGATGTGCTTAATCACTCAGTCACGTCCAACTCTTTGTGACCCCATGGACTCTATCCCACCAAGTTCCTTCATCTATGAGGTTCTCCAGGGAAGAATATTAGAGTGGGCAGCCATTCCCTTCTCCAGGGGATCTTCCCAACCCAGGGATCAAACCTGGATCTCCTACATTGCAGGCAAATTCTTTACCATCTGAGCCAACAGGAAAGCCCACCTCAAAGGCAGATAGGGTACCTCAAACCTAACATTTCCTGCCTTTCACTCTCAAGTGTGGAAATCGCCGCTAAGTTGACTGGGTAGATGACTCAAAAGAAAATCTTGTGTTCTGTTCATTTATATAAAGCAATTTGATTTGTAACCAGAAGAACAATGCACAAAGGTACATTAATAAAGCAATCTTAACCCTAAAGGAGGGTCTTGAATTGGTACACACACAGACCAAATAAAGGAGCGGAGATAACAGTGATGACTAGAACAAGGCAACTTGGAGTCCACGCCCTTCTGACTGTTGGTCTGCAGCAGCCTTTATACAGAACGATAACACGCTATTTTTGCTATTACTGCTGCAGGTGGCCTAAGTAAACACCCCGTAAATACTTGTTGAATGAATGATAATTAGTAGTTTTCAAGTGTTCATCAATCACTTGAGAATCATGATACAACAGATTGCTGCTGCTGCTGCTAAGCCACTTCAGTTGTGTCCGACTCTGTGCGACCCCATAGACGGCAGCCCACCAGGCTCCCCCATCCCTGCGATTCACCAGGCAAGAACACTGGAGTGGGTTGCCATTTCCTTCTCCAATGCATGAAGGTGAAAAGTGAAAGTGAAGTCGCTCAGTCGTGTACGACTCTTCGAGACCCCATGGACTGCAGCCTACCAGGCTCCTCTGCCCATGGGATTCCAGGCAAGAGTACTGGAGTGGGGTGCCATTGCCTTCTCTAGTTACAACAGATTGCTCTCCTTCAAAGCACTGCTAGACAGGAAATCCTTTTTTGAAATGTTTTAATTTGTTGAAATATTCAACCATATAGAACCTATGTTGGTTGTGTTTGTTTTGGTACCAATGCCAAAGTCTCCATTTCAACAGTAATGATTTTTTATGGTCTAAGGATCATTTAAAAGGAACCAAAACCTGAGATGACTTGTGAATATTGGAAGGTATTATGTGCCTGGGGTTACAGAAACACCAAAAGGGCTAGTAACATATCAGAACAGACTTGTCTCATAGTTGCATATCTGGACCAAGACCAAGGTATAATTTAGTGTTTCACAATCTTCTAATTTCACCTACCTCCCAGACTGCTCATCCACAGTAGAAAAGAACATTTTCAGCTGAAAAAGGAGAAACCAGTGTCCTTCTTACCCAGCTTGGAGAAGTTAGTCCTTAGCAGTCTATTTACTTCAGTATAAAATGTTGATACAGTAGAATATCTTAACACTTGTCCCAAAGCTCTGGAGGTTCTGTAATTTGTTATCTTTCTTGACTCCAACTCGATGGACATGAGTATGAGTAAGCTCTGGGAGTTGCTGATGAACAGGGAAGCCTGGCACGCTGCAGTCCATGGGGTCGCAAAGTGTCAGACACAACTGAGCGACTGAACTGAACTTGAGTCCAACAGATACTCTCTCGTGTCATTCACCATAAATTAGAAAGACACCCAAATGGTATTGGTCTACTTATCAACTAAGGGAAGGATGCAAAGCATTCAATGACAAGGAAGTGAACGTTATCCTTGGTAATAAAATGTAGAAATTGTGCCATCTCTTACATCTGGAGCAGCATGGCTCCTTAACATCCATCTACATTTTTTTTTCTTTTTTAAAAAATTTATTTTTTAATTGGAGGGAAATTGCTTTATGCTGCTGTGTTGGTTTCTGCCGTACAACAACTCGAATCAGCTATGATTATACATACATCCCCTCCCTCTTCCTCCCCTCCCCTCACCCCACCCCTCTAGGTCATCACAGAGTGCCAGGCTGGGCTTCCTGTCTTATATAGCAACTTCCCACTAGCCATCTATTTTGCACATGATAGTGTATATATCAATGCTCTATTGATCCCGTCCTCTCCTTCCCCTGCTGTTTCCACAATGAAAAATATATATATTTGTTTTTATTTGGCTGCGTCAGGTCTTAGTTGCCTGTTGCAGCGCAGGGCTTCTTTCTAGTTGTGGTGCGTTGGCCCAGGCGCCCCGAGGCATGTGGGGTCTTAGTTCCCCGGCCAGGGATGGAACACATATCACCCTCACTGGAAGGTGACTCCTTAACTCTGGACCACTAGGGAAGTCCCCACAACTTTTCTTGTATTATTTACTCTCTATCTGTCTGTCATCTTGCTTTATTATTTGTCACCTGATCCTCAGCTTGAGTCTCATATACAACGAGAGGGTCCTAGAACCCAGCATAAATCCTCATCGACCAATCTTATGACTGTGAAAATCCTTCTCTAAAAATTTCCTTCAACATTCATATTTTCTCTTTCTGTACTATTCTTTACTAAGAGCAGATTTCTTATGAAAAAACAATCAGGGTGCTATCTGGAAATTTTTTACAATTTTCCTTTCTAAGAAATATCTGGAAGTGTACAGGTCTTCCTCTATCATAGGTTTGAATGTCCAAGTTTTAAAAAAATTATTCCCTTCAGTGAATAAAGAAGTCTTACCTTTTGCATGCAGAATCCACCCAAAAAGAGAAATATAGGATCTACTTACTAAGCTTTGACCAAAGTCTGCTTTTTTAATTTGGAAAGTATTTTCTGTTTTTCATTTGGCTGGTTTTATTTTCAGGTGTTAGAAAGTATGTTGTATCTTGGTAAATTCTTCCATTTCTCCACTAGATGGTAGTTAGACTTTTCTTATATTGGGGACAGATAGTAGCATCAAATCTCAGAACCTGAGGGAAACTTTGAGACCACTTTCATTTGATTCTTCCATTTCACAGGTGATAAGGTAGAGAGTGGGTGTTGAGACTTATCCAAAGATCATCCCGTGAGATAGTGAGGGAATACAGTTTAGATCTTTGTACATTAGCCAGCCATCTTTCACTGTCCCTAAATACCCCAGCAGGTCTCTATAGGCCTTTGTACAGAGCAGGAGAAAAAGGAGGCTGTTATTTGGCCAACAATTTATGTTTCATAAATGTGGATATTTCCTTTAGCAGGAACTGGCTCAGGGTAAATTATCATGGACTAAATTCCAGCACAATAACAAGTCTCATCACTCACTGTAAATCTTCATGCCTAGGTCATCAAAGGTAATGAACACCATTTCTGAGGGCTCAGAGTTGAAGAACTTTCTCCTCCTGGTTTGGGCAAGGTTGCCAGAGTAGCCTTGGATTGTTACAATGATTTAAGTAAAATGATTTGGTGCATATTATTGATACCCGATCGAAATAAAGCCAGAAATAGAGATAGATATCTTCACTTGTATGAGTAATAAGTTATAGAAACTCAGCACCCTTATGAGTTTTCTAGTCGGTCCATTTTGGTGTTCCATAAGAATATTCAACGAAGTTTTTTAAATAAATCAACCAAACTCGTGGAACTAAAGTATCTTAAGAACATTAAGTAACTTATTTCTCATAGTATGTCAATCCATTACAGCTCTGGTTCACACAGCAATGTCCCCAATTGAGGTAGCAGTCATCTTTTTTTTTTTTTCCCCGAGTTACACCTAAATTATATAGCTCCTTTTATACAATAGTTTGTTTCCTCCTCTGTCCTTTTAAGTTTGTACAAGGGTAAATTATTCAAAGTTTACAGGGAAAGGGACTTGAATTTATATTTTATTATTTTGGGTATGAAAAACCTTTCAATACTATGCTCAGTTGCTCAGTCATGCCCGATGCTGTGTGACCGCATGGACCTAGGCCATCAGGCCCCTCTGTCCATGGAATTTTCCAGGCAAGACTACTGGAGTGGATTCCCGTTCCCACTCATACTCCATTCCACTTATACTTCATTCAATACAAACCAAGACAAATGTAAAGTACCTAATATAATCATTATTCATTGTTTATTTCCAGAACTGCAGATTCTGAAATACATATGGATAGTTTTATTCAACCAGTAAGTACTTTTTAATTAATTAATTAATTATATATATGAATATAAAGTATTCTATTATGCTAATTAACCAAATTAAAAATGCCAAATACTAACAGAAATGAGTGAGGACTGACCATGGGTCTTGAAGGACTATTGTTTGAAAAAAGATATTTGGGCACCACCTTGTGGGGCTTTGTAGAAAGACACTTTGAGAGAGTGTCTACAATCATTAACAGATTAAAATTCTTAGCTTCCTGGGATGCTAAACAGGTAAAATGCAGGTAGCCACCTACAGATTTTCTGGGTAGGGTAACAAGAAGATGAATCAAAGAAGAGACAAAATTACTCTATGTATGAATCAAGAAACTAGCATCTGGTGAAAACTGAAATGCATTCATTTAACAAATGTTAACCTAGTTCCTTCTATGTGTGAGGCATTGGGTAGAAAACAAAAAAGACCCAGTCACTTCAGCCTAGTGGAAGCGATAGAGTAAAAGGCAATGGCACGTTTTACCGAAAGTATTTTTAAGTAGTTAAATATCCAGCTCTAGCTAACAGTACCGTGCTGAAGTGTTTGAGAGTAAAGAGCACTGGTGTCTGCAACTTTGAATGCATTTAAAAGAAAAGAAGATGGATAGAGGGATGGATGAACATTATGATCAAGGAAACATGTCAGATATTATAGATCAGATGTTGAGTGCAGAATCTAGATGGTGGGTAGTGGGTTTGTTATATAATTCTGTCAACTTCTGAGTATATTTGAAACTTGTATAATAAAATGTTAGATAAAAAGGCAACGACAGTACAGAGTGATAATGTCCATAATAGAGACCTGCAAAGAGGGCACCTGGCCCCGATAGTGACGTGGAAGTCGGAAGTGCAGGGAGCAGAGGATAAGTAGGGTCTGAATAGGTGTTAAGTGTTAGCATCTCATTTTTGGAATGAGATCACCTCTTATTTTGTTCCACTCTAGTGGGGCTTTAGCCAAAACTAGAGATGACAAATCCTATTTTTAACATTCTGTTACATAAACAAATATGTTGTATGAGCATGGCTAAATCCTTAAACTGAAATAGGGAAATGACAAAAGTCGTGCATGGTAGAAATATCTGAATTTTAAAACTTGTCCTTCAATATTGTCTTCATAATAACATTTTAAAATTTTGAGTTGAAATGGAAGCATTCATTATGTTTGTTTAATTTTTCATCTTGTATTTGTTGTTTTGATTCAACAAATAATAAGGGGAATAGTGATGATTGTAATGTGTATCCTACCCTCAAGGAATTCACAAGAGAATCATATGAGTATACTGTAATATAATCTGCAATAGCATTAATATAATACATAATTATATATAAGCATGTGTGCATGTGTGCACACACACACACGTGTGTGTGTATGTAAAGAAACTGAGGATGTGAAACAAGGCCCAGCTACAAGTGCCAAGGAGTTCAGAACAGTAGACATTTTTTCAGTTGTGGGAGACTTTGAGAAGCTGAGGGATGTATTTTGAGGAATGGAGAGAATTTAATTTTTCTATGTCTCAGGGAAGGATATTCCAGGGGAAAGTGGAAAAAAAGCATGTTTAGGGAAATGGCTGTGTAAAGTAACTGGGAACAATTCAGTAGGGCTGGAGCTAGAACGTATTAAAGGGTTAAGCTGAAAAGATATTTTGGGCCAGAATGGGGACAACCTCATGTTGATAATTTTTTTTAATATCCCAGAAGCTTTTGTATATGTTACATAGAAAGGAATATTCACCATTTATTAGGAGATCAAACCAGTAGATCCTAAAGGAAATCAGTATTGAATATTCATTGGAAGGACTGATGCTGAAATTGAAGCTCCAATACTTTGGCCACCTGATGCAAAGAACCTACTCATTAGAAAAGACCCTGATGCTGGGAAAGATTGAGAACAGGAGGAGAAGGGGGCGACAGAGAATGAGTTGATTGGATGGCATCATCGACCCAATGAACATAAGTTTGAGCAAACTCTGAGAGATGCTGAAGGTCAGGGAAGCCTGGTATAGTCGTGAACAGTCAGACACGACTGAGTGACTGAACAAAACAATTAATTTTAAAATAATATATGCAGATGACACCACCCTTATGGCAGAAAGTGAAGAGGAACTAAAAAGCCTCTTGATGAAAGTAAAAGAGGACAGTGAAAAGGTTGGCTTAAAGCTCAACATTCAGAAAACGAAGATCATGGCATCCGGTCCCATCACTCCATGGGAAATAGATGGGGAAACAGTGGAAACAGTGTCAGACTTTGTTTTGGGGGGCTCCAAAATCACTGCAGATGGTGATTGCAGCCATGAGATTAAAAGACGGTTACTCCTTGGAAGGAAAGTTATGACCAACCTAGATAGCATATTCAAAAGCAGAGACATTACTTTGCCAACTAAGGTCCGTCTAGTCAAGGCTATGGTTTTTCCTGTGGTCATGAATGGATGTGAGAGTTGGACTGTGAAGAAGGCTGAGCGCCAAAGAATTGATGCTTTTGAACTGTGGTGTTGGAGAAGACTCTTGAGAGTCCCTTGGCCTGCAAGGAGATCCAACCAGTCCATTCTGAAGGAGATCAGCCCTGGGATTTCTTTGGAAGGAATGATGCTAAAGCTGAAACTCCAGTACTTTGGCCACCTCATGCGAAGAGTTGACTCATTGGAAAAGACTTTGATGCTGGGAGGGATTGGGGGCAGGAGGAGAAGGGGACGACAGAGGATGAGATGGCTGGATGGCATCACTGACTCGATGGAAGTTAGTCTGAGTGAACTCCGGGAGTTGGTGATGGACAGGGAGGCCTGGCGTGCTGCGATTCATGGGGTCGCAAAGAGTCGTACACAACTGAGCAACGGAACTGAACTGAACTGATACCTTATTTTTACAGATAATCCATGAAATATATTAACTTAATAAATTAGATTTCTCCAAATTCATAAACATTATTGTAAACTGAATCTCTTTTTTGCAAATTTACATCAGCAGATTCTTTTAAATGATTTTTAAGAGAAGACAAAATATACTCAACATTGTAGCAATTACAAAACTGATAAAAAATTTACAAAAGGGCTAAAACTTAGGACATAAATTTGCTTCCTCATCCTTTCTGTCCTGATTCTGATTCTCTTTATACTTCTGATTTCTTTCCTCTTCCATTTCTTCCTGGGGTAACAATTATACTCAACTAAGAAAGCCAGGCTTAGCTTTGCAAATATGCTACTGATAGTCCAAATTTTGAACATGAAAATTAAGTCCATTATCCATTTGAAGATATTTATAGTCGTACATTGTACATTGCATCAGAAACGATCCAAATTATTGACTCAGACCAATCAGATATGCTTTGATTTTTCAGTGACCTGGTCTTTTCCTCAGAATGACACTGGTTCTGAACTCATTATCTTCAGAATTAGATATGTGAATGACTTTCAGTGTTGGTTCTGGACATCTTTTTCTCATTTTACCAAGAGAAACCTACATTTACAACTGCTTTGGACTTCATTGTATTTAGGTAATTCTAAAATTAATTTGATACATTGAAAATACAAATTTTCTTCTTCATCCACCATGAAGACTTACAATATTGACATCTTAACTCCAGACTGAGGAGTTTGGATCTTGGTCTGTAGGAATCATGAGTCAATGAAGTGTTCTAATAAGAGAGACACTTGAGATGTCCTTCAGAAAGATCAGTGGTTCAGAGTAAAAGGGTAGGAACAGGGGAGCCAGAAACCAGTTTGGAGACTATTGTTTGGGTAAGCAGTAATTAAGACCTAAATAAACTAGGGCAGTAGCCATGGGAGCATAAAAATTAACAGAATTTGAACACCTTATCTGTTCCAAAAGCACTAATGTGATTTACTCAAATCCTGCCCAATGAGCAGAAGAGATCAGGCAGAGAGATGGCCTGGGATTTGATTGTAATGTTGATGGCTGCCACATTAGCACTTCAGTGCTCGTCAGAAGCAGAGAAGGCAGTGGCATCCCACTCCAGCACTCTTGCCTGGAAAATCCCATGGACGGAGGATTCTGGAGGGCTGCAGTCCATGGGGTCGCTAAGAGTCGAGGATGACTGAGCAACTTCACTTTCTCTTTTCACTTTTATGCATTGGAGAAGGAAATGGCAACCCTCTCCAGTGTTCTTGCCTGGAGAATCCCAGAGACAGTGGGCCCCTGTCTATGGGGTCACACAGAGTAGGACACAACTGAAGCGACTTAGCAGCAGCAGCAGCAGCTCATCAGAAGGGGCGAGCCCAGTTTCTTAGTCAATTGGGGCTGTTGTAACAAATTACCATTGATTGGGTGGCTTCTAAACAACAGAAATTTATTTCTCATAGTTTTGAAGGCTGAAAGTCTGAGATGAGGTGTCAGCACAGTCGGGTTCTGGTAAGGGTCCTCCTCTGGGTTTCAATGCCAACTTCTCATCATGTCCTCACATGGCAGAAAAAGGGGGAGAGAGCTCTCTGGGGTCCCTTTTATAAGGGCACTACTCCCACTCTTGAGGGCTCCACCCTCATGACCCAATTACCTCAGGAAGGCCCCACCTGCTAATATCATTACACTGGGGGTTAGAATTTCAATATATCAATTTGTTATTTAGCCACTAAGTCGTGCCCAACTCTTTGCGACCCCATGAACTGTAGCTCCTCTGTCTGTGGGATTTCCCAGGTAAGAATACTGGAGTGGATTGCCATTTCCTTCTTTAGGGACCTTCCCTACCAAGGGATCGAACCCACGTCTCCTGCATGCAGGCAGAGCCTTTCCCATTGAGCCACCAGGGAAGCCCCATGTCAGTTTGGAAGGGAGTACAAAATTCAATCCATAAAACCAGGTTACCCACAAATGGAACAGAGACCCTGTGAAGAGACAACCTGCAAAGCAGGAAATGTTAGGATCACCAGTGTTGCAGTTATCATCCTAAAACTACCCCAGTTGATAAAGTGCTCTGCATGCTGCTTGAACTTTATCATTTCTGACTTAACTCTGTGAGTATCGGATGGCTTATGAAGTACCCCTCTGTCATTACTGAATTTAGCATCCTAATCCCTCCAACAATGCTCTTTAAAATAATATTCATTGAGTTTTTTCTCATTAAAAATGTTTTACATTTTTTATTTCAGAAAACACAAAAATATAGTAAAGAGAATATTGATCACCTTTAAATCTACCACCCAGGGAAATCTACTGTTAAAATGTTAGCACAGTTCCCTCTAGCCTTTAAAATGTAAGGTGAGGGTCATTATGTTTATTCCATCTGGTACTGTTTTATTCCTATCACAGTAAACCATGAGTGTATCCTCTATCTTTGCATATTTTTTCCCCCTAAGACAGAGGTTAGTAAACTAACCTAGTCTGGAAGATCCCCTGGAGAAGGAAATGGCAACCTACGCCAGTATTCTCGTGTGAGAATCGCAGGGACGGAGGAGCCTGGCAGGCTGTGGTCCATCGGGTCGTAAACAGTCAGACATAACTGAAGCAACTGAGCACACACACGGGCCAGAGGTTAGAAGCACAGTGGTAGAGCCAGATTGTCTGGGTTCATATCCTAGTCCCACGACTTAAGAGATCTTGGGCAATTTATTGAACTTCTCTGTGCCTCAGTTTTCTCATCTGTAACTTGGGTTAATTTTCAATCTCATCCTCATGAGACTGGTGAATTCTCTGATGTACCACCCAGAAGTCCGCCTTCAGTGATGAATGACTTGCTCCTTCAGCTGCTGGGTGTGTTGCCAGAAGCTGGCCCACCGCTCTCAGACTTCTTGAAGGACTGCCTTGCCAAGAAAACTGCCTCATTCAAAGTCATGCTGAAAGGTCTGGATCCCTCCTTCCAACTGGAAACAAGTCTGAAGGGCCAATCTAATTCCAAAGTTTCCCACAGATTGGCTGAGACCTTCATTGGTATTAAATCACAGCTCAGCTTCTCCCTCTGCCCAACTCTGCATTTGCTTCCTCTCTTTCACAAGAGTTTATCTCAAGAATACTCCCTAGTAAGCTCCTACATCCTAATCTCCATCTTGGAATATGGTTGCCACAGCACCCAACCTGAGACAGTGTTCAATGAGCCTGTGTTGTGAAGCTTCTGGTACATGTGTGTGCTCAGTCGCTCAGGCATATCTGACTCTTTGCAACCCATTGGACTGCAGCCTGCCAGGCTCCTCTGTTCACGGGGTTTTCCAGACAAGACTATTTTAGTGGGTTGTCATTTCCTACTACAGGGAATCTTCTTGACCCAGAGATTGGAACCTGCATCTCTTGTGTCTCCTGCACTGGCAAGTGGACTCTTTCCCTCTCTGCCACCTGGGAAGCTCTTCTGACACATAATATATGCCATATAATTGTTATCAAACACATAAATCATCTACTGGGAGATAATCAAATGGAAATACAAGCTCAAGAAGAAAAAGTAGAATCGTATAAAATTTCCTATAATTAATAGTTTATTCACTGAATTTTTACATGAATGATAGAAACTTTCATTAAGGTATTTAAATTTCACTGGATACATTTAAAGTTTGATATAATCATTTTATTTACAACATAAACTTTAGAAATATGTTAAAAATCATACCCTTGACAACTTTGTAAATATATTATGACAATATTAGACGTAATCCAAAAAAATGATAAGTGCATTGTTTTACAAAACTGATTTAAGAGTGTTCTAGAATACTTCTTGGAGAAGGCAATGGCACCCCACTCCAATACTCTTGCCTGGAAAATCCTATGGATGGAGGAGCCTGGTATGCTGCAGTCCATGGGGTCACGAAGAGTCGGACATGACTGAGTGACTTCACTTTCACTTTTCACTTTCATGCATTGGAGAAGGACATGGCAACCCACTCCAGTGTTCTTGCCTGGAGAATCCAAGGGACGGGGGAGCCTGGTGGGCTGCCGTCTATGGGGTGGCACAGAGTCGGACACGACTGAAGTGACTTAGCAGCAGCAGCGGAATACTTCTTAAAGACCACTATTTTAAGATGTCTCAGATCTTCACATCCTCAACCTTTGTAAAAAGATTATCTAAACTATATTCCATGTTCACAGGGCCTTAATTTTCACTTGGTGCCTAAAGAGTAAAAGCTGCTCCCAGGTATAGACTGATTTTGTGCATGCGGAAATAAGGAGAGTTGGGATTATCCAGTCACAGGCTCCACAGAATATTCCAATAGTTGCTGAATTGCTGCCTAGGGCAGCAGTAAATTAGAAGGAAATTAGCAGTCTTCAACTGCTCTCCTTTATTGGTTTAAAACCACAACCAAAAATTCTGCGCTGGATCACCACAACATAAATAAAAGAGCTTAAAAAGAAGAACATCCTGTTAGGGCTACACAAGTTTAAATGAACAAAACAGACACTAAGAGCAGCAACTCTGGCATTGTAAAAATAAGTGTTTGATGAAGGCAGGTAGTGTAACCTCAGACCAGTCTGTTAAATTCCCTGATACAGTTTCCACTTCCAACAAATACAGTGCATTCTCACAATCTGTAAATATTTTTGAATACAGATTATGTAGTCAGGTACTATAGGAAATTCAAAGTTCTATACTAAAAGTTCACTTGAGTGCATGCTAAGACACTTCACTTGTGTCTGATTCTTTGTGACCCTATGGACTGTAGCCCACCAGGCTCCTCTGTCTACGGGATTCACCAGGCAAGAATACTGGAGTGGGTTGCCATGCCCTCCTCCAAAAAATGTTCCTGACCCAGGGATGGAACCAACATCCCTTATGTCTCCTGCATTGGCAGGTAGATGACCTCTAGCGCCATCTACCTAGGAGAAAAATACCATCTGCCATTTTCCAGACAGCAGGAAGGGAGAAGAGGAAATGGATGGCGGGCAGCTTCTAAGAGACACTCTTCAGTTTTGCTCACAAGAAACACAGTTTAGTGGAGGAAAATCAATTTTAAGCATAATGAGAAAAGGGTCACATTCGCATAGGGACTTTAGGGAACGAGGAACTGGTGGCAATATGAGAAGAATGCACTTTCACAAAAGCTTGGATGGAAAAAAGAAGGAGAGAAAAAGGTATTAGCAGGAGGGGAACGTGGATCAGAGAAAGATACTACTTTAGGAGTTATTCAACAGATTTTTACTGAGCACATGCTCTGTGCTGTGCACTGTTTCAGGTCGTGGAGATCAAGCAGAGAATAAAGCATAGAGAACCCCTGTGTGTTACCTAGGGAATAGGATAAGCCGCGTAACAGACAGTTCTGAGCAAACAGTAGTTCTTAATGGAAGAGAGTTCATTTTCTCTTGTGTAATGGTCCAGAACTCTGTGGCTGACCCAAGGGAGGAGGGAACCTCAGCTCCCCGAACTGGCCTAGGATGTAGACTAGTGGAGCAGTTTTGCCTTCCTTCATACATGGCTTCCCTCCCTAGTCCACGTTTCTTTTTGCCATTTTCCAGGGACCAAGAAAGAAGAGGAAGTAGACAGTGAGAAGCTTCTCTTTTGAGGGACATGATCCAGTTCTACTCACATCTTACTGGTCAGTTCTTTTTTTTTTTTTTTTAACTTTTTTTTTAATATTGGAGTACAGTTGATTAACAATGTTATGTTGATTTCAGGTATACAGCAAAGTGATTCAGTTATACGTATGCATGTAATTGGGCTTGCATTGTGGCTTAGCCGGTAAAGAATCCACCTGCACTGTGGGAGACCTGGGTTTGATCCCTGGGATGGGAAGATCACCTGGAGAAGGAAAAGGATACCAACTCCAGCATTCTGGCCTGGAGAATTCCATGCACTGTATAGTCCATGGGAACACAAAGAGTTGGACACAATTGAGTGACTTTCACTCATGTGCATGTAATCTGATTTAGGTCATACCTGCTGGGAGAAATATCAATAACCTCAGATATGCAGATCACACCACCCTTATGGCAGAAAGTGAAGAGGAACTAAAAAGCCTCCTGATGAAAGTGAAAGAGGAGAGTGAAAAAGTTGGCTTAAAACTCAACATTCAGAAAACGAAGATCAAGGCATCTGGTCCCATCACTTCATGGGAAATAGATGGGGAAACAGTAGAAACAGTGTCAGACTTTATTTTTCTTGGGCTCCAGAATCACTGCAGATGGTGACTGCAGCCATGAAATTAAAAGACGCTTACTCCTTGGAAGAAAAGTTATGACCAACCTAGATAGCATATTCAAAAGCAGAGACATTACTTTGCCAACTAAGATCCGTCTAGTGAAGGCTATGGTTTTTCCAGTAGTCATGTATGGATGTGAGAGTTCGACTCTGAAGAAGGCTGAGCACCAAAGAATTGATGCTTTTGAACTGTGGTGTCGGAGAAGACTCTTGAGAGTCCGTTGGACTGCAAGGAGATCCAACCAGTCCATTCTGAAGGAGATCAGCCCTGGGATTTCTTTGGAAGGAATGATGCTAAAGCTGAAACTCCAATACTTTGGCCACCTCATGAGAAGAGTTGACTCATTGGAAAAGACTCTGATGCTGGGAGGGATTGAGGGCAGGAAGAGAAGGGGATGACAGAGGATGAGATGGCTGGATGGCATCACGGACTCGATGGATGTGAGTCTGAGTGAACTCCGGGAGTTGGTGATGGACAGGGAGGCCTGGCGTGCTGCGATTCATGGGGTCACAAAGAGTCGGACACGACTGAGCGACTGGACTGAACTGAACTGAACTGAATGGTCTAGTGGTTTTCCCTATTTTCTTTAAGTCTGAATTTGGCAATAAGGAGTTCATGATCTGAGCCACAGTGAGCTCCCAGTCTTGTTTTTGCTGACTATATAGAGCTTCTCCATTTTTGGCTGAAAAGAATATAATCAATCTGATTTCGGTGTTGACCATCTGGTGATGTCCATGTGTAGAGTCTTCTCTTGTGTTGTTGGAAGAGGGTGTTTGCCATGACCAGTGTGTTCTCTTGGCAAAACTCTATTAGCCTTTGCCCTGCTTCATTCTGTACTCGAAGGCCAAATTTGCCTGTTACTCCAGGTGTTTCTTGATTTCCTACTTTTGCATTCTAGTACCCTGTAATGAAAAGGACATTTTTTGGGGTGTTAGTTCTAGAAGGTCTTGTAGGTCTTCATAGGAACTATACAAAGAAGATATTCATGAACCAGATAACCACAATGGTGTGGTCACTCACCTAGAGCCAGACATCCTGGAATACAAAGTCAAGAGGGCCTTCGGAAGCATCACTATGAACAAAGGTAGTGGAGATGATGGAATCCCAGTTGAGCTATTTCAAATCCTAAAAGATGATGCTGTGAAAGTGCTGCACTCAATATGTCAGGAAATTAGGAAAACTCAGCAGTGGCCACAGACTGGAAAAGCTCAGTTTTCATTCCAATCCCAAAGAAAGGCAATGCCAAAGAATGTTTAAACTACCGCACAATTGCACTCATCTCACACGCTAGTAAAATAATGCTCAAAATTCTCTAAGCCAGGCTTCAATAGTATGTGAGCTGTGAACTTCCAGATGTTCAAGCTGGATTTAGAAAAGGCAGAGGAACCAGAGATCAAATTGTCAACATCTGTTGGATCATCAAAAAAGTAAGAGAGTTCCAGAAAAACATCTACTTTTGCTTTATTGACTATGCCGAAGCCTTTTACTGTGTGGATCACAACAAACTGTGGAAAATTCTTCAGAGATGGGAATACCAGACCACCTGTCCTGCTACTTGAGAAACCTATATGCAGGTCAGGAAGCAACAGTTAGAACTGGACATGGAACAACAGATTGGTTCCAAACTGCGAAAGGAGTACATCAAGGCTGTCACCCTGCTTATTTTACTTGTATGCAGAGTACATCATGAGAAATGCTGGGCTAGAGGAAGCACAAATTGGAATCAAGATTGCCGGGAGAAATATCAATAACCTCAAATACACAGATGATACCACCCTTATGGCAGAAAGTGAAGAATTAAAGAGCCTCCTGATCAAAGTGAAAGCAGAGAGTGAAAAAGTTGGCTTAAAACTCAACGTTTAGAAAACTAAGATCATGGCATCTGATCCCATCACTTCATGGCAAATAGATGGGGAAACAGTGAAAACAGTGAGAGACTTTATTTTTTTGGGTCTCCAAAATCACTACAGATGGTGACTGCAGCCAGGAAATTAAAAGACATTTATTCCTTGGAAGAAAAGTTATGACCAACTTGGACAGCATATTCACCCCACTCTGGTACTCTTGCCTGGAAAATCACATGGACGGAGGAGCTTGGAAGGCTGCAGTCCATCGGATCGCAAAGAGTCAGACACAACTGAGCGACTTCACTTTCACTTTTCACTTTCATGCGTTGAAGAAGGAAATGGCAACCCACTCCAGTGTTCTTGCCTGGAGAATCCCAGGGACGGGAGAGCCTGGTGGGCTGCCATCTATGGGGTTGCAAAGAGTCGGACACGACTGAAGCGACTTAGCAGCAGTAGCAGCAAACAGCATATTAAAAAGCAGAGACATTACTTTGCCAACAAAGGTGTGTCTAGTCAGAGCTTTGGTTTTTCAGTAGTCATGTATGGATGTGAGAGTTGGACTATAAAGAAAGCTGAGTGCCAAAGAATTGATGCTTTTGAATTGTGATGTTGGAGAAGACTCTTGAGAGTCTCTTGGACTGCAAGGAGATGCAACCAGTCCATCCTAAAGGAGATGCAACCAGTCCATCCTAAAGGAGATCAGTCCTGGGTGTTGGAAGGACTGATGTGGAAGCTGAAACTCCAATACTTCGGCCACCTGATGTGAAGAACTGACTCATTTGAAAAGACCCTGATGCTGGGAAAGATTGAGGGTGGGAGGAGATGGGGACGACAGAGGATGAGATGGTTGGATGGCATCACTGACTCAATGGACATTAGTTTTAGTAAACTCCGGGAGTTGGTGATGGACAGGGAGACCTGGCGTGCTGCAGTTCATGGGGTTGCAAAGAGTCGGACACGACTGAGTGACTGAACTGAACTGATGCATGTAATCTGTTCTTTTTCAAATTCTTTGTTCATTTAGGTTGTTTCATAATATTGAGCAGTGTTCTTGATGCTATACAGTAGGTCCTAGTTGATGGTAGTGGTGGTTGTTCAGTTGATAAGACGTGTCTGACTCTGCTCTATTTTAAATATAGCAGTGTGTACATGTCAATCCTAACCTCCCTCCCCCCTTCTCCTCTGGTAACCCTAAGTTCATTCTTTAACTCTGTGAGTCTTTTTTGATAAAGCTGTGCCTAGCCGAAATCCTGACTGGATCACCAAGTGCCTTGCTGATACGTGTGGGTGGTGGTTTAACAGAAAAAAACCTAACGGTGTGGAACATATATTCCAGAAGAGGATGACAGCAATGGGCAAGTAAAGAGCCATTTTTACAGAATTGTTGTTATTGTCGTTCAGTCGCTAAGTCATGTCAGACTCTTTGAGACGCTGTGGACTGCAACACGCGAGGCTCCTCTGTCCTCCACTACCTCCCAGAGTTTGCTCGTATTCACGTCTATTGAGTTAGTGCTGGGATGGTGAGTTATGGGATGGTGGGCATGAAAGCCTGAGTGGGCTGAATTCAGGGGAAACAGGAGGATGTGGGATTAGAGAGTGAGTATGGTCCTCTCCTTGGAGAAAAGTGGGAGTGACTGTACTGTACGCTGATGGTAAAGAAGCAGTAGAAATGAGGATGTTGAAGACACATGGGGAAGGAGAAAATTGATGGTGTAAGGTCCCAGGAGTAACAGCATATAGGGCCCCTCCTTTTCCTATATGTCAGCTGCTGCTGCTAAGTCACTTCAGTCGTGTCTGACTCTGTGCGACCCCGTAGACGGCAGCCCACCAGGCTCCCCCATCTCTGAGATTCTCCAGGCAAGAACACTGGAGTGGGTTGCCATTTCCTTCTCCAATGCATGAAAGTGAGAAGTGAAAGTGAAGTCACTCAGTCGTGTCCGACTCTTAGCAACCTCATGGACTGCAGCCTTCCAGGCTCCTCCATCCATGGGATTTTCCAGGGAATAGTACTGGAGCAGGGTGCCATTGCCTTCTCCTATAAGGAGGTAAAAATGGGAGTGAATGAAAGCTGTGGGAATTCTTAACAGTTTTAATTTCCTTTCTGAAGTAGGAAATAAGATCTCCTCCTGAGTGTGTGGGGAGATGTTCGCCGCAGCTTTGTGTGGTAGGAGTGAAGAAGGACGGAACTTGTATTGATCTGAGGGTGGGGATTTGGAGCCAGGACCAACACCATTGACAAGAATGGCAAGATAGTGTTCGAAGTGATGAATCTGGTGGTGTCTCACCTCAGTGCTCAGCATTTTCTTTAGCCTCCACTTCTGCAACAGCAGGAGTGAAAGGGAGCCTCAGACCTCCACAGGCAATACTTGCTGCAGACTCTTCCTCTTACCCAGATTATCTGCCTTGAAGATTATTAGGACTAACCTCAGTATGCTGTTTATATCAATCACCACAAGCCCCAAATCACATCCTTTTAACTAGGAACAGACAAGCAAAGATGGCGGGACATCTGAAGAAAGTCTCCGTGTCAGCTTTGTAACACCTGTGGCAGCATCATTCATTCAACTATGGGAGCCAGAAACCTAGAACCGTCTTTCTCTCTCACTCCTATAATCATTCCAACCTCTATATATTCCCCAGGCCATACACTTCTCTTCATCAGCACCCTCCCTACCACTGGTAGTATGGGTAACCATCATCTCTTACTTGGATACTTACCTTATTCCTTCCCCTTCTCTCCCGTAAAAGTTGACTACACCACTCTCCTCATTAAAAACGTTCCATGGCTGTACCAATGCCTTTAGGGAAAAGTCCAGCCAGACTCACTTAGCTGGTTTCCCAACAGATCATTTTAATCTGTCCCCACTTTCCACTGTTTCCCCACTGATATGTGCCCTCCTGACCCTGCACTTTCTCTTCCTCTGCTCTAGAAGGCTCTTCTCTTCCAACCCCTCTGCCCTGTTCCCTTTCCTAGCATCTCCTCGTCCTTCTTGTCTCAGCCCAGCAGTCCTCCAGGAAACATTTCTGACACACACAAACACACGTCTTTATTGCTCCATCCAGTGTCCCCAGCATTACAGCAAGTACACAGTAGGCACTCGGGACGTCTTTGTGGAGTAAATGACTGAATAAATTGTGGACCAAATACCCTGGATTTTCTGCTACATCGATGGCCCGCAAATAAATTTTTAATGGAAATTTAGACTGATTAAATAAGCTAGGGAGAAGGAAACGGCAACCCACTCCAGTGCTCTTGCCTGGAAAATCCCACGGATGGAGGAGCCTAGTAGGCTACAGTCCATGAGGTCGTGAAGAGTCGGACACGACTGAGTGACTTCACTTTCACTTTTCACTTTCATGCATTGGAGAAGGAAATGGCAACCCACTCCAGTGTTCTTGCCTGGAGAATCCCAGGGACGGGGGAGCCTGGTGGGCTGCCATCTATGGGGTCGCACAGAATCGGACACGACTGAAGCGACTTAGCAGCAGCAGCAGCAGCAGCAAATAAGCTAAAATGTCTAAAGCGCTTGAAACCTGAAACAACTCAGTGAAGCGGTCTGAATCCAAGTGCCCGGGATCCAGCCCGCGCGCTCAGGGGGCGGGGCCTGCGGAGGCGGACCGCAGCGCTCAGACAGCAGGCGGGGCCTGCAGGTCACCGGGAGCTCCGGCGCAGTGACCACGCCCCGGGGCGGGGCGACTGCCGGGATCGCCGGGGGCGGGGCTCGCAGTTGGGAACTCCTCTTCCGAGGCCGGGGCGCGTCCGCGCGTCCACGAGGCTGGGTGGTCGGGAAGTGGACTCCGGCCGGGTAGCCAGGTGACTGGCCGCGCCGCCGCGGCCGCCATCTTGCCCGTGTGTGGACTCCCCCGGTGGGAGGGGCGGTGACTAGGCCGGAAGCGGCAGTACGACGGGCGCGCTGCCTCCCAGGTCGGTGAGTGCGGCCCGGGCTCCGCTCTCGGCTCCGGGAGGCTCGAGTCGAGGGCTCGGGGTCGCTGGGACGGTCTCGAGTCGCTCGGGAAAGCCCAGTTGAAAAGCCCGGGCGAGTGCGGACTCGGAGGGGCCTCCTCCGAGCCGAGACGCGGGGAGTCGCGTTCCGCGCTGCAGGATAACCGCGGCGGGCCCGGCCTCGGAGCTGCGAGCGGCCCACGGCGCGCGGCTTCCTCCTCCCGGAGCTGGGTCCGCGCTGCAGCCTCCGCGGCGCCGGGTTTGTGCGGAACCGCGTCCTCGCCGTGGACGAGAGACGCAGCCAGTGTCTGGAGCGTGGGAGCCGCCCGCAGATTCCTGCCTCCCCCGGCTCTGCTACCAGCCCTGCTCTCCTTGTACTGACGAATACTTTAAGGGCCTGTCACCCGGGTGGCGCTGTTCGCTGCCTGTACGGAGTCGTGAAAATTCCGTGAGAGAATAAAGCTTCTCACAGGTGCCACGAGCCTTCCTAAATCACTTAGAAAGTGACTGCCTTTGCAGTCTTTTTTATAGCTATATGTTAATGGAAATTTGGGGTTATGCAGAACATCTCCTTGAAAATGGTGATAGTAGAAATTTCTTGAAACTGCTGCTGTTATTACTTGTCGTGCTGAGACAAGTAGAAAAGGGAACAAGAAGATGTAAAGGGTGGTTGGATACCCTGTACACTTAATATTATATAGGTCTTCACCGTCCACTAGCCATACAGGGTTGAGATGTGCTGAAAGTGTAAAACACACATTGGATTCCTGAGACTTGGTACCAGAAGAAAAGTAGATGTCTCATTCATAAATGTTACACAGATTGCATGGTGAAAGGATAATATTTTTGATATGTCGGGTTAAATATATTGTTAAATTCGATTTGATTGATTTCTTTTTATTTTTCAATGTGACTGTTGGAAAAGTTTAAGTTATATGGCTAACACTGTGCTTCTGTTGGACCATGCTGTTACAGATGAGCATCTGGTGAGGAACACAGAATCATCAACATGGCTTTCCTTTGCTCAGAAACCATTACTGGGAAGTGAGCCCTTGTTATACTTGAAGGTGAGGATCTAAATGTAAGCTGTAATTACGGCAAGCTCCACCCCTCTGCCCCCAGTGTCTTGGTGTCTCCAGCATTTGAAAGCGTTAATTTCCAGGGCTGTTTAAGGGAATCTTAGTGATACTGACATATTTTCGATGCAAAGAACTCGTTTAATTTGTCACTACTCTGTGCGATGGAGATAGGAGATGTTCTATCTCTATTTTATAGTCTTGGCGTTTTAAGGTACTTAGGGTCAAGCTAGTAAGGGGCTGGAGATATTCTGCTCTTCACCATATTCCTGGTGGTCTTTGTTCAGGAGCCAGAATCTGTCTATATTGTATGTTGGACTGAAAAGAAAAACAGTTGGCTCTTCGGCAGCAGGGGTTTGAGCTCCATAGGTCCACTTATACGCAGGTTTCTTTCAATGGTAAATACCACAGTGCTACAGGGTCTACAGTTGGTTGAATTCGAGGTTGTGGAACCACAGACACAGAGAAACGACATGTACACAGGACCAGCTACATGTGGACTGTGCTGGAGGGTTAGTGACCTAACTGCCTGGTTGTTCAAGGGTCAGCTATGTTTTTTGAGGGTATAGATGTACCTATGTATTCAGGGCCAGTTTCACGGTCTGTGACCTATGCAGACGTTGTCAGGGCCCATCTTTAGAAGGCCTGGCACTTGGTATGGTGCTCTTCTGCCATGGTCTTGAAATTCTTAATATGTTCTGAATAAGCGGGGCGGGGGTCGGGGGGGCCTGCACATGTAGTTGATCCTTGCTCTGTGCAGTAATCTAGGATGGGAGTAGGGGGGTGCTGGGAAAGAATGAAAACATCTGGTCCTCTCTACGCCTATGTGAATTAAGCAGGGTTTGCTAGACTCAACTCTCAAATTCTGTGTGAATTCTGATTCTGTATGAATTACTATAGTCAGATTTGTGGATGGTAATATAAATATATACATCATACGAGAAGAATTACAGATGATTCTTAATTGTGAGTCATGTAAATTAAATAGTTTTTTAAATTATAGTAACACATTCTGTTTTGGTTTTTTTTTAAGTTGGATTTTGCCATGTGGCACCACGTTTTCTTACCATAGATCATTTATGTAAAGAGTACAGCTATGGGATGGAAGCCTATATAATA
Organism: Capricornis sumatraensis; assembly: GCF_032405125.1. Lineage (NCBI taxonomy): Eukaryota > Metazoa > Chordata > Mammalia > Artiodactyla > Bovidae > Capricornis > Capricornis sumatraensis. Next base: position 20,324,146 of record NC_091073.1, read on the forward strand.
AATGTGCTTATTTTAGTATCTGTCTTTCAGCGAGATAGGAAGATGGGCCAGATCTTAGGATACCTACAGTTGAGAGGTTTCCTCTCTTTACAAGGGCATGAGTATGAATGAAGCCTTATTTGGCAGTATCTGTTCCTTCTTTGTGTTTTTCTTAGCTACTTCCTGTTACACAAGGTGCCTTTTCTTCTTTTTAAATTTTTAAATGGTCTGTAAGATTGGACATAACTTCAGCACAAGGATACAGGCTTTATTATACTAGTGTGTTAGTTAGCTTGTGCGAATGTGTGTGTGCATACACACTAAGTCCTTTCAATTGTGTCTGACTCTGCGACCCTATGAGGAAGGCAATGGCACCCCACTCCAGTACTCTTGCCTGGAAAATCCCATAGATGGAGGAGGAGCCTGGTGGGCTACAGTCCATGGGGTCGCTAAGAGTCGGACATGACTGGGCGACTTCACTTTCACTTTTCACTCTCATGAATAGGAGAAGGAAATAGCAACCCACTCCAGTGTTCTTGCCTTGAGAATCCCAGGGACGGGGGAGCCTGGTGGGCTGCCATCTATGGGGTTGCACAGAGTCGGACATGACTGAAGTGACTTAGCAGCAGCAGCAGCTGCGACCCTATGAACCGTGACCTGCCAGACTCCTCTGTCCATGGAGATTCTCCAGGCAAGACTACTGGAGTGGGTTGCCATTTCCTCCTCCAGGGGATCTTCCCCAACCAGAGATCAAACCCGTGTCTCTTAGGTCTCCTGCCTTGGCAGTCAGATTCTTTACCACTAGTGCCACCCACAACTGGTTAAAAAAAATGCCATATAGACTGGTTGACTTAAACTATGTAAATTTGTTTTCTTACAGTTCTGGATGCTGTAAGTCTCAAATTTGGGTGCCAGGATGGTTTGATTCTGGTGAAACCTATACTTCCAGACAGCTACCTTCTCCCCATTTACTCATATTGGGGAGAGAGCTTTGGTATCTCTTCGTCTTTTAAGGACACCAGTTCTGTCAGATCAGGGCTTCACTTTATCACTTTGTTTAGCCTTAAGCTTAATTACCTCCTTAAAGACTCTTGTCTCCAAGACAGTCATGTGGAGTTGGGGCTTCAGCATACAAATTTTGGGAGGACACAGTTCAGTCCATAGCAGTCAAGATGGATACTGCTGCTGCTAAGTTACTTCAGTCGTGTCCGACTCTGTGCGACCCCATAGACGGCAGCCCACCAGGCTCCTCCATCCCTGGGATTCTCCAGAAAGTGAAGTCGCTCAGTTGTGTCCGACCCTCAGTGACTTCATGGACTGCAGCCTACCAGGCTCCTCCATCCATGGGATTTTCCAGGCAGGGGTACTGGAGTGGAGTGCCATTGCCTTCTCTGCCAAGATGGATATCTGGTTGCTAAAATATCTGTCCCTGTTAACTGCTGTGTTCCCAGCATTTAGAACAGTATCTAGAACATAGGAGAGGCCCAGTAAATATCTATAGAATAAACGAAAGCCAGTGTATTAGAGCGATCTTCTCAGGGCTGCTTGCTGTGGGCCCTTACCCAACAGGTGAACCAATTATGACAGTGACCACTTAGTTTTTGGCTGGAGCCAACGCCTACTAGAAAGGGCAGGGGTGCAAGCGTGGGGAGATTGGTACAACTTGGAGAAAGCAGTGTGAGAAGTGTCAGAGGGAACATTTAACAAATGCATTTATTTAACAAGTAGTTGCTAAGTCTCTACTACGTGCCTCATACTGTGCTGGGTACTGGAGGTTCATATGGAGAGCAGAAGATACTTTCCGTACTCTCAGGGAGTTTATAATCTAGTAGGAGAGATAGAAAGTGAAGTTGCCCAGTCGTGTCCGACTCTTTGCGACCCCATGGACTGTAGTCCACCGAGCTTCTCCATCCATGGGATTTTCCAGGCAGGAGTACTGGAGTGGGTTGCCATTTCCTTCTCTAGAAGATCTCCCCGACCCAGGGATCAAACCCAGGTCTCCCGCATCATAAGCAAGATGCTTTACCGTCTGAGCCACCAGGGAAGTAACACTAGTGGGAGAGATGGAGAGGGTGATTTAGAAGGGAGGAGTATGAGTCGATGAGGGTGTATATCTAAGTAACCTGCTTTAGATTCGGGAGGGGATAGAGGGTGGTTGATTTCAGGCTGAGCAGGTTTTAACTTGGCCAAGAAGGGAGGGGAGACTGCTCCAGGCAGAAGAAGAAACAGTGTTTGCACAGGTGTGGCAGTGGGGGTGGAGGGTCACGTCCTAGGAAGCTAGAGCTCAGTTAGCAGGGAGACAAGTAGGGTACATGGAGGCTGGAGCAGTAGATAGGCCAAAGCATTTAGGGTGTTATAGGTTATATTGAAGAGGTGGAAGTCTGTACGAAGAAGCAGTTGGAAACCATGAGAGGGTTTTAAGCAGGAGTTGGATAACCTGGATAAGTTTGTTGTTTTATTAAGATCACTTTGATATAATGATGAATTCCATAAAGGCCAGAGTAGGAAGATGAATGAAAGAATTGCTGAGACAGCACCACAGGCCAGACATGTTGTCTGTTATTTTTTTATGGAGTCAGTATGCAGAGCCCTGACACTCGGCAGCCTGGGTGGAGGAAAGAAGAGAGTGAATAATTCAGTTGAGTTAGCGTCGGGGGAGGCAAACCCAGAGGGGCAGGGAAATGAAGTTGAGGCTGCTAGTAAGAATATAATTGAAGTGACTGATCTTGGGCTTCAGACCTATTAAGGAAGGAAATAAGGCAGTGTTAGAATTCTTAAAGGCTTTTCCCAGTCATCTAAATTTTGTGAGTCTGTTGAAATTCTAGACTGGTAATTGCTGACTGAAACTTTTGCAAGATCAAAAAGTTAAGTATGTTTGAGCTGAATTTATTTAGAATATCTTTATTAGGAGTCTGTGCCAGGCTCTGCATCCGGTACAGGACATAAATGAATGAACCCTGACTTCGCACCTTAAGAACTGACAGCATGGGTGTACAGATACCAGGCGCCATGAAGATTATGAGTATCTTTGTTCATTTTTTAATCTGTACTTACCTCTAGCCTTACCTCTTTGGAAGGAATGATGCTGAAGCTGAAACTCCAGTACTTTGGCCACCTCATGTGAAGAGTTGACTCATTGGAAAAAGACTCTGATGCTGGGAGGGATTGGGGTCAGGAGGAAAAGGGGACAACAGAGGATGAGATGGCTGGATGGCATCACCAGCTCGATGGTTGTGAGTTTGAGTGAACTCCGGGAGTTGTTGAGGGACAGGGAGGCCTGGCGTGCTGTGATTCATGGGGTCGCAAAGAGTTGGACATGACTGAGTAACTGAACTGAACTACCTCTAGCCAGACTCAGTGAAAAACAAAAGTTTACATTTTTGTAAGCATCTTGTATTTTTAAACTAACCATTTTTAGCATAACTATTTCTAGTGCTTAAGTGTGCTTAAACTTCTACTAGAATAGTTAACCTTTTCAAAAGTCCTGTTTCAATACCTATTCAAAGGTTATAGAATTGAAAATTGAAAAAGTCTATTGCTCATTCAGTTTTGCAATGTGCATTATATCCTACTGGTCATAAGCAGGATGATTTCAGGTAACCCAATTGCATTTTTAATAGTTATATATTTATTCAGTGTATGTTAGGAAAATATATTTGGCATGTCATACTCATGATTCATGGACCTTATGATGAAAGCAAAATTGATTTTCAGATTTTAAGAATGAGTCAGTTTAAGGAAAAACATTAAAAAGGGCACAGGTGGTAGATGAATAACAGAAGTTTGGAAAACACTAGTCTCAATGGCACCCCACTCTAGTACTCTTGCCTGGAAAATCCCATGGACGGAGGAGCCTGGTAGGCTGCAGTCCATGGGTCGCTAAGAGTTAGACACGACTGAGAGACTTCACTTTTGCTTTTCACTTTCATGCATTGGAGAAGGAAATGGCAACCCACTCCAGTGTTCTTGTCTGGAGAATCCCAGGGATGAGGGAGCCTGGTGGGCTGCCATCTATGGGGTCACAAAGAGTCGGACACGACTGAAATGACTTAGCAGCAGCAGCAGTAGTCTTAAACTAAGCCTTAAGCTGGATAGATGAGAAAACAAAAGGACCCCCAAACACAAAAGACCTTTTTTGAGCCTATACTGTACTAGCTGTGTAGTATATGTCAGAGCTAGTACTAAAACTGAGTACATTCCTGCTTCTTACCATTGAAATTTGAGGAGACTCATGGCTTTTACTTCAAATCTTCATTGTCTATTATGGTGGCCTCATGTGGCTATTTATATTAAAATTAATTTAAATAAAATTTTAAATTTGCACTGCAGTATTTTCTAGTGCTCAGTAGTCAATGTGACTAATAGTTACCATATTGGACAGTTCAGAGACAGAACATTTCTGTCATTGCAGAAGGTTCTTTGGATAGTGCAACTTTATTACCTAGATACGTGATTACTTAGGTACAGTAACCCTTTAATGTTTTATCCCCTTCAAAGGGATGATACTTACTAATTTACTCACCACCTGAAATTATTTCAACCCTGATTGAAGGTACTAAATTGAAGGTACTGTTAATAGTGCAATTAAGATAATTGATCATGGGAAATAAAGCCAGAATGAAGTTCTCAGATTCCTACCAGCTCAACTTAACTGAAAGAAGTCGTTCTTTTCCTCTTTTTATTAATAAATACTGTCTTGAATTCAATAGAAATTTCTAATAGAAAATTTCCTGACTTTCTAAATCCAGCTTAGAATTATATTTCATTAACATTTTAAAACTTTTTATTTTTCAGCAGATTTTCACTGAATGGACCTAACTGGACTCTCTGAGATCATCAATAAACATGAGCGGTACCAAACCTGATATATTGTGGGCACCACACCAGGTTGACAGATTTGTTGTATGTGACTCCGAACTTAGTCTTTACCATGTGGAATCTACTGTGAATTCAGAACTCAAAGCTGGATCTCTACGTTTATCTGAAGACTCTGCAGCTACATTACTATCAATAAATTCAGAAACCCCATACATGAAATGTGTTGCCTGGTATCTCAGTTATGATCCTGAATGTCTCCTAGCAGTTGGACAAGCAAATGGTCGAGTCGTACTGACAAGTCTTGGTCAAGATCATAACTCAAAGTTCAGAGATTTGATAGGAAAAGAATTTGTTCCAAAACATGCACGACAATGCAATACCCTTGCATGGAATCCACTGGACAGTAACTGGCTTGCTGCTGGTCTAGATAAACATAGAGCTGACTTTTCAGTGCTGATTTGGGATATCTGCAGCAAATATACCCCTGATATAGTTCCCATGGAGAAAGTAAGACTCTCAGTAGGTGAAACTGAAACGTCATTATTAGTAACAAAACCACTGTACGAATTAGGACAGAATGATGCTTGTCTCTCTCTTTGTTGGCTTCCACGAGACCAGAAACTTCTGCTTGCTGGTATGCATCGTAACCTGGCCATTTTTGATCTTCGGAATACAAGTCAGAAGATGTTTGTGAATACGAAAGCTGTTCAGGGCGTGACAGTAGACCCATACTTCCATGATCGTGTTGCTTCCTTCTATGAAGGTCAGGTGGCAATATGGGATCTTAGGAAATTTGAGAAGCCAGTTTTGACTTTGACTGAGCAACCAAAGCCCTTAACAAAAGTAGCCTGGTGTCCAACTAGAACTGGTCTGCTTGCCACTCTAACGAGGGATAGTAATATTATTAGATTATATGATATGCAGCACACACCCACTCCCATTGGTGATGAAACTGAACCCACAATAATTGAAAGAAGTGTGCAACCTTGTGACAATTACATTGCTTCCTTTGCTTGGCATCCGACGAGTCAAAATCGAATGATAGTTGTAACTCCTAACCGGACAATGTCTGACTTCACTGTTTTTGAAAGGATCTCTCTTGCCTGGAGCCCAATTACATCTTTGATGTGGGCTTGTGGTCGTCATTTGTATGAATGTGCAGAAGAAGAAAATGATAATTCTCTAGAAAAAGATATAGCAACAAAGATGCGCCTTCGGGCTTTATCAAGGTATGGGCTTGATACAGAGCAGGTGTGGAGAAATCATATTTTAGCTGGAAATGAGGATCCTCAGCTCAAGTCACTCTGGTACACTCTGCACTATATCCTTTGTGTGGTGAGTTCTGTGAGATGAATCAAATAGAAATGTTCTTGAAGTTTGTTGAAAGGTCAGTCTGTAAATATCATGCTGAATATTTTGTGAGCAAATACAAGTCACATAATACTAAAATCACAAAGTAAAATTGTTTAAAACTTGAACTTGAGATACTGCCTTGCAGATAGAGTAGGAGGAAAAGTAGATCTCTAACAGAGTAGAACTGACGCCTTTTATAAATTGGCTCCAAATGAAAATAAACTTAGTTTTGAAATACTTTATTATGCTTCATCACTAGTATTTCCTATGCATTTAAATACTTATGAAGCAGTATACAGAAGATATGGACCAGAAATCTCCAGGCAACAAAGGATCATTGGTTTATGCAGGAATTAAATCAATTGTAAAATCATCTTTGGGTAAGAAAATTCTGTTTTTTATTTTTTGCAATATGTTTTTAATTTTTGTTCTCTTTATTTTTTCCCCATATTTAGTTCAGGATACTGTAATATCTGGCCATATTTTTTTTATTGCATTGTTTCTGACTGGATATTTTAGGGAATTGAGTTAAATGCATAATTGTTCATATATGTAAAATTCTTTTTGGAGGGAGTCTTGGTTCTTTGAAGGGATAGTTGACTTTTCTGAATCTATTCATTAATTTATTCACTATTTTTTTTTTTGAAGACTCACTTTGAAAGATATTACATTAGAGGATTTATAGGCTCTTCCTGGTGGTTAGTTCAGATTTTATCACAGTATTTGCTTTTTTTAAAAATGAATTTAAAAATTTCTAATTGAAAGAGACCCCTTTTTATTTTGCTGCCTAAACCCTCCCACTTAGCTGTCTGATGGCAAGGCCTGTATAACTATGACATGAAGTATGGACTTACCTGAAGTGCCTTACTATTTCAGTCCTTGATGATTGAAAAGTGTATGAATTAATGTAGGATTGAAATTAATAGACTATTTAACAGTTAAAGGAAATATGACAAGAAAGCCAGGCTTACTGTTTGTTCCCTGACTTCTTTAAACAGTTGTTCCTATTGTCTTTATTGGAATTGAATTGTGAATTATAGTTGTTTCCTCAGCCTAGCATTTGATATCTAGCTTTAGATAGCTGTCAAATTTGGTCTTGAGTCAAGCTGCTAGAAAAGTAGTTCTTATGATTTAGTCAGAAAATAGGAGTAGAAGTAATGAATCCAACTTGTTTTTTTTTATAGGACTTTCATGAATACTATACCAACAAATACAAAATAAAATGCTATTTTTTAATGAGTAGTTTGAGCATTTCAACTAAATGGTTGTATTATTTTTTTTTAAAAGGACTTTTAAATTACTTTGATTCACATTATTGAAGATTGAGTAGACTATTTATTTCATCTATTTCATTTTGGTGTTCTCTTAGTAGGTCCGACCCAAAAAAGTAACTTTTGTTATAAACAATAAAGTGAAAGAGTTTAATTAGAGACTTCCATTTTTATTAATATAAGTAAAAAGTCAGTAATACTATGTTACCTTGATGAAAAGTATAGCTATATAGTAGGTCAGACCACATGCATTCTCAGTATTGTGAGGTTTATTGTTTTTTGCTGTATTTTGATATATTTCAGGGAAAAGCCAGCCAAGTACGTGTTAAAGCGCAGGGGAATAATGGAGTATCTTTATATGTTTTTGGTGCAGTAGAGACAAACCTGAGTATCATGAGTTAAGAGTAGTCTTTACCTAAACTATTTGATTAAGACTACTGTTGGAAAGATTACCTCGTTGCTGGACTTTTGGCTTTTTGCTTGGTTTGGATTGGTTTAGGTATTTTTGATTCTGCAACCCCAAAATAAAAAGTAGAGAAATGACTGTCAAAGATGGCAGTCCTTAGGTTTCAATCTTTTGTTTTTTCCTAATTGTACCTCTAATAATTCAGCACATAGTAAGTCAACGTGGGAGCCATCTTGCCCACAGTAACCTAATGCACAAGTTTATAGAGTGCACAGCTAAATTTTAACTTTGGTGACAAATAATATATAGTGAGTGCCTATTATGAATTAGATATCATGCTAGTTGCTTTCTCATTGTTACTTGATTTAATTCTTTCAACTGTAATATAAGGTAAGTTTATTCATTTGGCAGATATTTATTACTTGCTCACTATATGCCAAGAATTCTAAAATTGAAGACATAACTATCAACAGGATAGCTAAATCTGTTTCGTCATGGAGACTGAATGAGATAGGATTCCTGCTCTTGGGAAGATTACAGTCTATAGTTGACTCTTGAACAGGAGGTGGGGGGAGTGGTTAGGGTCGCTGATCCCTCTCCCCCAGTCAGAAATTTGCATACTTATATTTCTTTCTCAAAAACAAAGAAATTGCTAAGTAACTCACTCAAGGACAGGAAGCCAGAGCAGTTTAGATAGAATTAGGACTGAAAGCCTAGTTCTTTTGATTCCACATATTGTGATCTTTAATCAAACACTAACTTTTCCCCACATTTAGAGAGCTGTAAAATGAAAATACAGGTATTATATTTATTGAAAACTCTGTGTGTAAGTGGACCCATGCAGTTCAAACTCATATTGTCCATATAGTTCAGAATATGGACGAGTAAAGTTAGTTATAATACAAGGAAGAACAGACAGTTGTGGATAGAAGAATTCATAATCTGGTTGTAGGGACTAGTGGTGGTTTCTTGCAGGAGGTAAAGGCAAAGACAGGGTTCAGACAGGGAGCAGCAGATTCTGTGAGCCCAGAGGAGAGGGGATAGCGTGGGAGAGGACCCGAAGAGCGCGGAGGCAGTGGGGCAGCTGAGGACGTGGGGTTAGGGCAATTAACATCCCTAATAAAGGGATGATAAATAATATGTAAATATATGAATTATTTGTTATCGTCTCTAACAAAGGGAACCCGAGAAAAGATTTTAGAGAGCAGTAGCAAGATGAGATTTGTGTTTCAGAGCTGTCAGTCTGTGTGTGGAATGGATTGGAGAGGATTACGATTGATAGCAGGGACCCCTGAAGCCATAATAATCAGGCAAGATATGATGGAATTGTTACCGAAGTTAGTGGCAGAAGAGCTAGAGAAACGTGGGCAGGTGAGAGAGTGGGACAGATTTAATTAATTGGATGAAGACGGTGGAGGGGAAGGAAAAATGGAAGCATGCTAAGGCAACTGGGATAATACTAATAGCAGTTAATTAGATAGGCCTAGCACAGGAAGAATGCGTTTGAGAGCAAGAAGAGAGTTTATTGGGGATAAATTTGAGAGAGCTAGATAGTGATGTCCAGTGGGTAAATGTAGATTGGAAAAAGGAGATCATCCATTTAAATTAATTCTTCAAAGAAATTTGACTATATGAAGGAGGATAAGAAGATACACAGTGATAGCAGCAGGCGAATTTGGGGTCATGGGGAGCTTTTGTGTTTTGTTTTTAGCATGGAATTGATTTAGGCATGTTTAAATCCTGATGAGAAGCAATGCATACAAAGCAGTTGGAAGATGCAGAATAAAGAGCGTGAAGAGCAAAATTCCTAGGAATGGGAACCAACACATAGGTGAAAGCTTGGCTTTAGACAGGAGAGTGCACACCTACCCCATAGCAGGCAAAGGGAAGGGGAAAGGGATGTGCGTGCTCAGTTGCATCCTATTCCTTGTGACCCCTTGGCCTGTAACTCACCAGGCTCCTTTGCCCGTGGAATTTTCCATGTGACAATATTGAAGTGGCTTGCCATTTCCTGCTCCAGGGGATCTTCCCAGCCCAAGGATCAAGCCCACGTCGCTTTTGTCTGCTGCATTGGCAGGCGGGTTCTTTGCCACTGTGCCACCTCAGAAGCCCAGGTGTTTATGCAGGTTGTTTAATGTTCAGTGATCAGAAGCTGATGTGTTTTCCATCCGATGGCTCCTATTTTCTCAACATAGTAGGCTTGCTTGTTGAGAAGAGTAGGGACGTTGTGGAAATAGAGAAGAGGAGAGAGTTGTCTTGAGAAATGGGAAGACTGTGGGGCAATGTTGTCTTACCAGAGGAAAGAATAAAGGACGGTGGAGCGAGGGAATTAAGGGTCCTGGCAAGAGGTTGATTCATTTGTTGGTCCTTGGGATCTAAGTTGGAGAGGGAGGAAGGTGACAGAACACTGACAAGTAAATACGAGTGGCCAAAGGATGATCGTGAGGTTGGGATTACGAGCTGGAAGGCTGTGAGGTTGTGGTTAGAAAGTGGCTCTTTTGGAGGAAGAATCATGTGGATTTATGTCCATGATAGGAGTGGGTGAAATCTTGGAGGTGTGGACCACTGGAGATAAGGAAGCAAAGAAACAGAGGCAAGTTTACAGGATGGATCAAGTGTAGAATTCAGTCAGGAAGAGAATGTATGCCCTGAGGGAAGGCCTTGTACAACTTCTGGAGCAGGGTAATAGTGTTGTCACTAGGTATAATTCCTTCCTTTTAAGATGGCAGAAAATTACATAATGTTGGTCAGCTTTCCATCCAACATGATGAAAATATTTTTCATACTTGAAAGGCAAACTGATCTAGAAAGCATGCCTATTAAGAGGAATTGCTTTAAGGGGCAGAATATCTGGGATTTAGATTTTAGAGAACAAAATGCTCTTATAAACATTGGATTATTTTATTGCTCTTTTATTATATAGATGTAAAAATGCAAAATTTTATATCTACGAATAGTATTTGATTGCCTGATGTAGTATTTGAAACAAAAATTTTAATGTTTTTTAATGTTTAAGTGAACCCAATTCACTTATTTCCCTCACAGCCATCATAAAATGATGATTTTATTATTTATATATGGGCAATCTGCAGCCATGAAATTAAAAGACGCCTACTCCTTGGAAGAAAAGTTATGACCAACCTAGATAGCATATTCAAAAGCAGAGACATTACTTTGCCGACTAAGGTCTGTCTAGTCAAGGCTATGGTTTTTCCAGTGGTCATGTATGGATGTGAGAGTTGGACACTGAAGCAGGCTGAGTGCCGAAGAATTGATGCTTTTGAACTGTGGCGTCAGAGAAGACTCTTGAGAGTCCCTTGAACTGCAAGGAGATCCAACCAGTCCATTCTGAAGGAGATCAGCCCTGGGTGTTCTTTGGAAGGAATGATGCTAAAGCTGAAACTCCAATACTTTGGCCACCTCATGTGAAGAGTTGACTCATTGGAAAAGACTCTGATGCTGGGAGGGATTAGGGGCAGGAGGAGAAGGGGACGACCGAGGATGAGATGGCTGGATGGCATCACTGACTCGATGGATGTGAGTCTGAGTGAACTCCGGGAGTTGGTGATGGACAGGGAGGCCTGGCATGCTGCGATTCATGGGATCGCAAAGAGTTGGACACGTCTGAGTGACTGAACTGAACTGAATCGCAAATTTTGGGGATACAATCTTGTCACTTTACCAGGTGATGCTAGTGGTAAAGAACCCGTCTGCCAGAACAGGAGACATAAGAGATGCAGGTTCAGTCCCTGGATTGGGAAGATCCCCTAGAGGGGAGGGCATGGCAACCCTCTCCAGTATTCTTACCTGGAGAATCCCCAAGGACTAAGGAACCTGACGAGCTACAGTCCATAGGGTTGCAAAGAGTCAGATACCACTGAAGCAACTTAATACACATGCAGTGTGTATAAACTGATTTTAATTAATCATAGATTTTAAAATTCATGCATGTTAAAATCATGATGTGACTATGTACTTAAAAGCCACAATATCACGTTACTTATTTGATAACCTTAATTACTTGTAGCATAGTTGTTAAGAAGAGGGAATGTCTCTCAGCAGCCAAAACAATGTGACACAGTATCCATGGATTTACAGAATACTTTTCCACCTCCTAGCAGTGAATTCTTTGGATTCACACATGTTGATCTCTATTCCATGACACGGTTCCTGGAAAATAAAAAACTCTTAAGAAGCTAGAATATTATTAAACCGAGAGGAATTGTCTGAAAAGTAAATTGGTTTTTGTTCACCTGTTTAAAGTTGTATTTTTTAATCAGTAGATAATATCATTAGCACTGAATCCAACATTTGCACAGGAGATATGAAAGTAAATACCTTATAGGACATCTGCAGCTTGTTCTACCTGAAATTTAGAGACTACATACTGTCTATAAACAGATTTGTTGTTCTGAAAAAAGTCTTCTTTAGTTTTTAACATGTTTTATTAACCTTATTTAATTATTCAGAGTTTTCTCAGAATTCTTAAAATCTCACTTTTGCAAACTATAAGTGACTTTGTCTTCACCAGCTTCCCTCGTGGCTGCAAGTAGAGCAGCATATTCCTTTTTGATGGGCAGGTGTTCTCTCAAAGAAAACCTTTTCAGAAGTCTCTTTCTAACTCCTTGATCTAAATTGGCAAACTTCCAGCAGTGAGATTAAAAATAAAGAATTTCAAGTGTAATTATTTAACTATTTTTAAAGTTTCCACAATTTTACAAATGACTCATCTTCAAACTTTTCCATAAAACAATTCCTTACGAAAAGAGAATGAGAATATAAAGTCTCCTGGCTTAGTAAGGCAGGGAAAACCTTTAGACCATGCCTATTGTATTTTAGCTTTGCACTTAACCTTTCAAAGTACTTTGATGTTTTTATCTCACTCTTTCATATGGATGTATATATTCATAGAGCAACAGAAGGAGGGGGAGAGTGTGAGTGTTGGTTCTCAGGCACTGGGATACCTTTTAAATAAAAGACAAGATGCCTACCCTTTTGGAACTTAGGTTCTAGTAAGAGAAGTGCTAAGGCTGAGAAATAAATAAAATATGAGAGCGTATGTCAGTGTAAAGGAAGTGGAGGGACCAGTGGTCAATTAGATAATAACAAGTGGCACCCTATTTTAGATTAGATGATCAGGGAGGCTTCTCTGAAACAGTGACTCAGCGTGGCCCTCAGCATTGACTGTTACTCCCGTAGCTCTTCCTGGTAACTCAGGAAGCTGTTGCACTTAGCAACATGTAAAGTGTGTTTTGTTTGTGGCATGTTTTATCTTTATGCTGTCTGTCATAATATTGTGGCTGAGAAGTTGAATATTTAAAATCTAATGTTGAAATACTTCTGTATAAAACTGACTTCTTTGCCAAATATGTTTAAAAAATAAACATTATAAAGGTGTTTCTTTTTTTAGGAATGGTGGAAAGCAGCAGACATAATTGGAGTGGGCTGGATAAGCAAAGTGATATTCAGAATTTAAATGAAGAGAGAATCCTAGCTTTACAGCTTTGTGGGTGGATAAAGAAAGGGACGGATGTGGATGTGGGCCCATTTTTGAACTCCCTTGTACAAGAAGGCGAATGGGAGAGAGCAGCTGCTGTGGCATTGTTCAACCTGGACATTCGGCGTGCCATCCAGATCCTGAATGAAGGGGCGTCTTCAGGAAAAGGTATAGGGTTATATACTAAGATACATGCCATTCACTGAATCTGTGAAAGAAAAAATGCTGATGATTTTTAAAACTCTAATCAATATTTTTGGTAAATTTTTTTGAAAGAAAAATTAGCACAGAACTGTATCTATAAAAGTAAATGTTAGCCCATCACTTTTGGTTACATTTATGAAAAAGAAAAAGTCTTAATTGTCTTTGTAATATTACAGAGAATACACAAATGTTATTTCAGTGTTTTTTCTTTCAAGATAATAAGTTGGCCAGAAAGTTCATACATAGAAACATAACATAACCATACAATGTTCACATATATTTTGACCAACCCAGTAGTTCACATAAGTTTAAAGATGTTTTTTCTTGGAGACTAGAACTGCTTTAGTTCGCAAGCATTTTTATGGCAAACATTTAAGTGTATTTTAGTTTATACTTTACTTTTTGTTATGGTTTTTGGTTGACTTTTTGGAAACTGAATGACACTTTTAGTTAGACTAATATAGATTCTTATAAAAAATCATACTTTGATCTGCAAAAGTATTTCTGCTTGAGTCTGCTTATTTGAACATTGTATCTATTTAATATTTTTTTAAAAGAAGAAACAAAGCTAAGTGTGATAAAATTTTCACTCTGACATTTTGCAAGAGAAAACTCAGAGAAATGAATCTTAATCCAAGAATTCAGTTTTTTTTTCTTATTATAAGGGACTATTTCATTTCAATACACCAATTTTTAATACACCTTGCTAAATTATGTATGAGTATTCAGGATTTGGTGGTCCATTTAAAAACTATTACAGTTCTGTTTTACCGTAGGAAAAACACTTGAAATTTGCTATGTTAATTTTGCATATAGTCTAAAAGTTGAAAAAGCGAATGTTTTGCCCAGATTGGCCTCTTTTCCTTCACTTTTACTCTAACATAAATCTGCCCCGTTTGAGAGTGCAGTAGAAGATATGTGGTGATGGAAGAAAGAATTGATATTTAAAGCAATTTCTAATTATAATTCTACCATGACCTGAGAGCGTGATAATTTTTGTCATCTGTACCTGGAAAATTTGGTGTTAAACACCTGTCTTAACAATAGAGGAAAAGTATCTTCAGTGATTTGAATAACCTTGTTGAGGACTGGAGAAAAAATTTCACTGAATCAAATAGTCCTTTCCGTTTGGAGAGGAATTGTTCTAACCAGAATTCAAAGACGATACTCCTTGGTTGTGGTGGTTGTAGCACAGGAAGCAGGCACAAAATAACTTGGGGAAAATGTTTCTAGAAATGAGCAGGCTTAATAGCCTGTTCTTAATAGAACATGCAGTGGAAAATGCTGTTTTATTTGGAAAAGAAGTAAATGATTAGAATTAAGAAACATAATAAAGTTGCTATAATAAACGTAGAAGACGCTTAAGAGTAAAAGTTAATAGTGAATTTAATGTTCTCTTTTGAAACTAAACTTAGGTTAGATGGCTAGGCAGCCATAGGACTGACTGCCAGCCTAGCCACTCAGCAGCAGCCCATATGAACTACTGAGAACAAATGTTTAAATAACTATTGGGAACAAATACTTTGTTGCAAGTATGTCTAAATACAATTCTGTGGTCATTCTGGTCATTAATTTCGCCAGAGAAAAATTAAAAGTATAATACTGTAATAAGAATGCTGAAATACTGACTTTTAGTACTTTGCTTATAAAACACATACATAAGCATGGGTATTATAAATGTAGAAATAGGAAAACAAGATGATTTTGAAAATTTCAGTGCTGAGATACAATAATATTTACGATCAACACTTTGAACCATCTCTACGTGAAAGACCTTGTTGATGAAGTTGGCAGTGTGCTTTGCTACTCTGCCTTTAGGTCCTTACGCAGTAACATCCTGTGTAGGAATCTGCCTGGAATGAGAATTCAAGAATTAAAAGATGTGCTTGTCCTGCCCAAGGTTTGCAATATGGGTAGAAATTTTATAAGAGTGGAAGTTTTTGCTTGTGGTTCTTGCCAGATTATCTAGCACGTGTCAGAACCCTTATTCTGATGGGTTTATTTTTCCGAGGGCTAAACGTCACCCTCTGATCTTTATTTGTTTATGATTGAAGAACTCGAAGAAGGAAACATTAAGCTTGTGATTACTTTGATCAGCTAGTTCTTTTTAATACGCAGGCGATCTGAATCTTAATGTGGTAGCAATGGCTTTATCGGGTTATACGGATGAGAAGAACTCCCTTTGGAGGGAAATGTGCAGCACTTTACGATTACAGTTAAACAACCCGTATCTGTGCGTCATGTTCGCATTTCTGACAAGTGAAGCAGGATCTTACGATGGAGTATTGGTAAGCTAAGCTGATTTCTGTTTCGTGAGACTCTTTTAAGATAGGAGTTTTTAATATAACTTTGTTAAAATTTGCAAATGTCACTTGCATAAAGTAACATTCCATTTTGATGCATTTATATTATTTAAAACAAGGTATCTTAAAAATTTGGAGTTCGTTGATAGCAAACTGAACTTGATATTTTTTAGTGGTTTTAATAATAAAATTTAGAGACATAGAAGGATTAAGATTTTATACTTTAGCTGAGGAACTGAGCTCTGGAACTCTACAACTCCAGATACATATATTTTATATTGAAATATAATCTTTTAAACGTGCGTACAGTTTTGTCTTTTTTTTTCTTTTTTTAGTTAAGTAAATCAGTGCATAATCACTGGTGGTCAGGAGGTCCAAGTATCTTGTCTGAGTGTTTGTCCTTTGCAGACATGCAGACATGTTCCAGTTTGGAAGATAAATGATCACACTACTTATAGTGGACTATTTTATTTTTATTTTTTCACTATTTGGTCTTTTCATTGCTATTTTTTCTTCCTCTCTCTCCTGCTTTAACCACTTATGACCACATCACTAAATAGGTTCTTTATCACAAAATGGGAAAAGAAAGAAAGAAGTGAGTGTTGTTCATCAGTTTTATTATTGGGTTTTAAGCTTCACCTCATTACCACAACTTTATTGGCATTTGTTGGGCTTCTTTCTAGCACTGAGAAGAGCTGTCAAATATGAAACATATTTCTGTTTTTTTTGGCCATTGTAGCACTTTTAAAAATACACATTGATAATTGATTTAAATGTCAGGTCATAAGAATTTCTAAAAACATGTATTTTATTGAGGTACCTTAAGGAATATGTTAATAAATGTTGTTGGTGGTGTTCCTTTTGACAATTATTTAGTTTATGTATTTTGTTTACTTTTAGCAAATTACTGCTGAACTTTTTTAACCACTTCATATTAATATCCAAGAGCAAGTTGGGGGTTTTTTGCCTTGTTTTTACGATTACTACTCTTTTTGTTAAATAGAAGACTTTAAACGTTGCATCTTGAGAAAATAAAATATTTTCAGGAAGTAGTAGAGGATAATGAAGACCAGAAAAAGAAATGGATTGTTTAGAGTTTAAATTGATAGAGAAGTATATTGTCTAATTATTAAACTTCTGTGTTTCCAATTAAGTGATTTATTAAAAATACCCTCTTTTCTTACACCTAAATAAGGGACATCATTTCTTGAGTAGGAAGTTAATATTTCCAAACTGTGTCAAAAGTGTACCTAAGTAAACTTTATATGTAAGTAATTATCATTTTTCTTTTTTAAAAATTGTAAGTTACAGTAATCTCATGAAAGGTTTTGAATTGGGAAATCAGAAGATATAGGCCTGAGTCCTTGCTCTCAGTTACCTAAGCTAGTCAGGTAACTTTTCAGGGTTTTAGTTTTTTCATCTGTATGATGGGACAAATAATATTTATAACTCTCTCCAGATTAAAATAGTAACACATGCAACATAGTTCAAGAGTTCAATCTAGTTTGTACCAAATATTTGTCTGTCTAGTTTGTCTCCTCTTTAGGGCAGAACCATATTTTATAATTGAGAAAACACAACTAAGGTATCAACTGAAATGAACCTATGTTTAAAGAGGAAAACCATACTTCATGGACTGACTTCAGTAGAAATAGGATCTTTTATCCACCCTTAAACTGTATTTTTACTTGTCACAAAATTAATTGTACTTTCTGCATTTATGGTAAATACTTTTCAAAATAGTATTTTACAATATTGATAAGTATACAAAAACTTAAGAATGTATTATAATGCCTCTTGTTTTGCTACAAGCCACCTACCTATATGACAGTATTTTACTATAGGCACAAAAGTGTGTCTGTTTACTTATTAGAGTATGTTTTAAAACTTTGAGTTGAGAAAGATGTATTGATGTTTCTAAATGTGCTGGTATATTTACTGATAAGTCACAGATTGCCTAAACTTGCTGATTAACGTAGAAGCCAAGGAAAGGTTTCCTCAGTTTCACCAGAATAAATTTCAGTGATGAAAGGATTATTGGCATCTTAAATTTGATAAACTGTACACCACTGCTTTTGTTTTATGTTAAAGTTATATAAGACTGAACTAGTTTTAGTTTTTTTAAAGTAAATTGGTCATCTTTACTTTGTATGAATAACCTTAGCACTGAGTTTTCTGAGCATTACATTAAGAAAGGCATCTTAGTCATGGCTCTGCCAGTATATACACAATAACTTATTAATACATTTGAAAATCAAGTTGTATATTAGGTATAAAATATCTAGTCTGCAAAAATTTAAAACTCACAACACCTGAAAGTAACTCCTTGCTTCTTCTCTTCTTTTCAGTATGAAAACAAGGTTGCCGTACGTGACAGAGTGGCATTTGCTTGTAAATTCCTTAGTGATAGTCAGGTAACAACTAATTTAATTTGATATTTAAATTGATTACCATTTACTGTCAGTGGGTTAAAAACTAATATTTATGTTTAAATATGTGTCTGTGAGGTTTATATAAAAATTCTTCTAAAAAATGAGGTGATTTCTTTTAGATTGAGACATAAACATATATCATACCTAAATGTATTTATTTAGGAATGCTGACTTAACAAGAGCCTACTGTATAGCACAGGAAACTATACTTAATGTCTTGTAATATCTGTAAGGGAAAATAATCTTTTTGTTGTCTATATGTATATATATTTTATGTACAGCAAAGTGATTCATATATGTATATATAAACGAGCAAAGTGATTCATGACTGAAACTAAAACCAGTATAAACCAACTATACTTCAATTAAAAAAAGGGAGTCTGAGTTAATAGTTTGTTTCTGCCATGATGAGTGAGATTAGTCAGTAGGTAAAGATGTTTAACATCTCTTAGTGATGCTACATTAAAGAATTTCTTCATTTTCTAATACAGTAAACAGGTAGTACATGAGGGTTTGGCAACCCACTCCAGTATTCTTGCCTGAAAAACCCATGGACAGAGCAGCCTGGCAAGCCAAAGTCCATGTGGTTGCAAAGAGTCAGATAGGACTTAGCAACTAATACTTTCACATGAATAGGCTGTGTAGATAGTGAGAGAGAAATGTACATAACTGGCTAGTAATCGGAGAAGGCAATGGCACCCCACTCCAGTGCTCTTGCCTGGAAAATCCCATGGATGGAGGAGCCTGGTAGGCTGCAGTCCATGAGGTTGCTAGGAGTTGGACACGACTGAGTGACTTCACTTTCATTTTTCACTTTCATGCATTGGAGAAGGAAATGGCAACCCTCTCCAGTGTTCTTGCCTGGAGAATCCCAGGGACAGAGGAGCCTGGTGGGCTGCTCTCTATGGGGTCGCACAGAGTCGGACACGACTGAAGCGACTTAGCAGCAGCAGCAGCTAATAATACAGTGTGAGACAGTACTAGGGGAACATAAAGCAATCTTGGCTAGAGTCTGGGGTAGGATGAAGTCATGGGGTTGCAAAGAGTTCGACACAACTAAGAGACCGAGTATGCATGCAGCGCAAAATCAGAGAGACTTTATAAAAAATCGTTTGGTGTTTTGTTTGTTTAGGATAAGATTATAAAGGACTCGTGAGCTTTACTGGATCAAAATCCCAAAAGAGATTTTCAAGTTTTTTTTTTTTTTTTTGCTTTAAGTTTATTGCAGTATAGTTGTTTCACAGTGCTGTGTTAATTTCTGCTGTGCAGCAAGGTGACTCAGTCATGCTTATATACATTCTTTTTCATATTCTTTCCCATTATAGTTTATCACAGGATATGGAATATAGTTTTCTGTGGTATGCAGTAGGACCTTCTTGTTTATCCATCCTACGTATAAGAAATGTTTATTGTTGGTAATCTTGAACTTCTCTTCCAATTCAGATTCCATGACTCTATTACATCCTAATAGCCATCAAGAACTTTGCATAATAATGACTGTTGTTGCTCAGACGCTCAGTCATTTCCAACTCTTAGCAACCCCATGGGCTGCAGCCCACCAGGCTCCTCTGTCCATGGGGTTCTCCCGGCAAGAATACTGGAGTGAGGTGCCATTTCCTCCTCCAGGGGATCTTCTTGACCCAGTCGTCTGTGTGTCCTGCATTGGCAGGCAGATTCTTTACTACTAGTGCCACCTGGGAAGCTCAATAATAAGGACAGTTTTCTTTAAATTTAAAATAGTAAATTGTCTGTGGATCTTTATAGAACAATTAACAAAACATAGTAAATACCTTTCCTTTTTAAAGAAATATTTTAAATGATCATGGATGCTGTATTGTAATTTATAATAGAGGCACACGTAGAGATCACATATCTAGGTTTTCACAAGGGCTTTTGGTTTAAAATGTTTTCCATTAAGAGTAAAATTGTTCCAAATGTAGAATTTATGAAACAGAAAATACCAGTAGTGAAATGGATTGCTTTAGAAAAACAGCTTTGAATTTTCCAGTTAAATAGGTACATCGAAAAGTTGACCAATGAAATGAAAGACGCTGGAAATTTGGAAGGAATACTGCTTACAGGCCTCACTAAAGATGGAGTGGACCTAATGGAGAGTTATGTCGACAGAACTGGAGATGTCCAAACAGCAAGTTACTGCATGTTACAGGTTAGTGCAGAGTGGCAGCAGCAGTTTATTAAGGAGAAAAAAAAATGCTTAGGCTTCTATTTTCTTCCTTTATGGAGTGGATATGCTCGTTTGCTTACTTAGGATCTTTAGGAGACATTTAACTTTAATTTTAATTTAATCACTTGATCTACAAAAGACTTCTGCCTTATTTTATTGTCCCTAAGCCTCCTGCATTGGATTACCCAGTTTTTCCTTTCCCTTTGAGAAGTGTCAGTCTTGAGTTTATGTAGAGTTCAAACGAAGCAGAAAAGCCTCTCTTTGATTTCTCTGATTGTTGACAGAACAACACTGTCTACAAAGAGATTGCCTTTCCCTGATCCTAATTACAGTACCTTTTTCTTGACCAGAAGGCAAGTTACACTCAGCTCTCCGTTCTCAATATTCCCTTTTATTCTCTCATTTCCTCATTTACTAAATGAGCGTGACTTGGAGTGACCAGTCATCTATTTTTCTCTTGGTTTTTACTGCCCACTGATTAAAAATGGATTCCTGGCAAAGATTCCCTACATATTTGCTTTTGTTGGAAAAATGGTGACATTTTAGAGCATTTTCCAGAGATTTCCTTAGCTCTCCAGCAGAACTTACCCTTTCCTGGTTTTCTCTTTCCTGTTCTTATCCTTTTATGCAGTATAGTAGCATGCTGCATACTGGGTAAACAGTAAAATGCTTCCTCCCCCCACCCTACCTTCTTAGGAACAAATGTAAATATTGGCCCACAAACCACAAAGTACACTTACCTTAAGGTATCAGGCTACTGTCCTTCTATAGCGTAAGGTATCGTTGTTTTGTTGCCAGAATGAGCTTACATCTATTAAACCACGGTATAGATATATGGCTATGAAATACAAATGGTTGGTAACCTCTTGACAAAGTCTATGAAATCTATTTAAAATGCTGGGTATAATTGGATCTTGCTTTGAAACACCTAGTCTGATAGTCAGCTGCCTTTTAATTGAGGCGTTTGCTCCGTTTATACGGATATGCTCAAGATCTAGTTCACCCTCGTGCTGTTTGTTTTCTGTGTTGTTTTTCTGTTCCTCTCCTGCCTTCTTTTGGGCTAATTGAGTATTTTAGTATTTTACTTTATTTCATAGGTTGGCTTTTTACTTATACTTCATTTTCTTCTTCTTTTAAGTAGTTGCTCCAGGTCTAACAGTATGCATCCTTAACTCATGAGTCAGCCATTTAACTCCTCATAGTTTACATTTCAGAGAAGGCGCTGGCACCCCACTCCAGTACTCCTGCCTGGAAAATCCCATGGACAGAGGAGCCTGGTGGGCTGCAGTCCATGGGGTTGCGGAGAGTCGGACACAACTGAGCGACTTCACTTTCACTTTTCACTTTTTTATGTATTGGAGAAGGAAATGGCAACCCACTCCAGTGTTCTTGCCTGGAGAATCTCAGGGATGGGGGAGCCTGGTGGGCTGCCATCTATGGGGTCGCACAGAGTCGGACACGACTGAAGCGACTTAGCAGCAGCACCAGTTTACATTTCACACCTGGTGCATCATGCTTCCTACTTCACCCTTCTCCTGACATTTTCTGCTTTTTGCTTCATGTTTCGTGTTTCAAAACGGTGATCACGGTGTAGCTCCATGTACAGACCCCCTCCTCTGCCCTGCTGTCGTGTGCTGTGTCTCTGCACACATCGTAAAGCCCAGCTTACAGTTGAGTACTTTTGCTCTTAACAGTCGCTTGTCTTTATGTAAATTATGTGAAGAATGAAGATCCGGGCTTTTATATTTGTTTATTGGCCATGCTGTTTTTTTACTGTCTGTTCCTTACAGTAAACTCAGGTTTCATCTCTTGTCATTTCCCTTTGGCCTTTTTCTTTAGCATTTCTTATAGTTCAGAGTTGCTGGTGACAGATTCTCATAGCTTAATTTTAATTGAAAATATCTGTTTTGTTCATTTTCTTTCAACACTTTAAAGATGTGGTTTCACAGTCTTCTGGCCTCCATTTTTTTCTGATGAGAAATCAGATATTATTGTCTTTGTTTCCCCTGGGCTGCTTTCAAGATTTTCTTTTTGATTCTTAGCAGTTTAAACCTTGAACCTAGTTGTGGTTCTTTTTATCCTGCTTGTGATTCACTCAGGTTTTTGGATCTGCAAGTCAATGTTTTTCATCAGATTTAGGAAGTTTTCAGGCATTATTTCTTTTAAGTATTTCTTTTTTTGCCTCAGTCTCATTCTCTTCCCTTTCTTGGACTATTATTGCACAAGTATTAAACCTTTTGATTTTGTCCCACGGGTATCTGAAGCTGTGTTCATTTTCCTTTCATTTGTCCCACTTCTTCAAACTGGATAAATTCTATTGATGTGTTAATTGGCTACTCTTTCACCTTCTATCTGATGTTAGTTTTTCCAGGGAATACTTAATTTCAGTTATTGTACTTTTTAGTTCTAGAGTCTCAATTTTTTTTTATTGTTTACATTTTTCAGTTCAATTCTCTATCCGTTTATAATTAAAACACTTTCTTCTAAGTCTGAATACATGTCTAATAGTTGCATTGAGGTCTTTGCTTACTCTAACATAAGGGCTGTTTAAGGTTTAGTTCTATTAACTTTCTTTTTCCTTTACTTTGAACCACAATTTACCTGTTTCTAATATGTCTAGTTTTTTTCATTGTTCAGTGCTGGACACTGTTTGCAGTCCATTATAGAAATCTGGTTTCTTTCCTGCTGAAGTACGTTGGTTAATGCTTTTGGAAGTTTGGTTACTTGCTGATCACTTTGGTCTTAAATTTTACTATTGTGGGAAGCCCATAATATTTCCCAAGTCCTTCTAATTTGATCAGACCTAACCTCTGAACTGTTCTCCTGCACACATTTTCAGAATTTGATTTTAACTTTTATTGAAATGGTTCTAGAGAAGACTTACTAAATATGAATTGACCATATTCTTTCTTAGTTTATCCTTAGTGCCACAGAATGGGAAAGAGTGGGATAGGAGAATTTCTGATTTTTCTGTGAGTCTTCTTTTTGAATCAGGGATTTAGTTCTGGCTGCTGCTGCTGCTGCTAGGTCGCTTCAGTTGTGTCCGACTCTGTGTGACCCCATAGATGGCAGCCCACCAGGCTCCCCCGTCCCTGGGATTCTCTAGGCAAGAATGCTGAAGTGGGTTGCCATTTCCTTCTCCAGTGCATGAAAGTGAAAAGTGAAAGTGAAGTCGCTCAGTTGTGTCCGACTCTCAGCGACCTCGTGGACTGCAGCCCACCAGGCTCCTCCGTCCATGGGATTTTCCAGGCAAGAGTACTGGAGTGGGGTGCCGTTGCCTTCTCTGTTCTGGCTAGTTGGTCATAATTAGGAGTACAGTAGATGTTTACTTTTTTAAAAAGTGAAATTGTCAGCTATTAGTTTTTCGTGTGTTCTTTTAGCTAAATTTCACTCTGGTAATTGAAACTAATACTTAATCACTAGGTGAAAGATGTGCTTCTCTGTCTTGATGAGTTGTCTAAAGGTAGATTGTGTTTATTAGCTATTACAGGTTTCTTTTTTCCATAAGATGAATGCGAACTGCTCTCACATTTCACTTTTCTCTGTGGCCCCAAAACTGGAAAACCTTGGCTTCAGATTAATGCCCATTGGCTCATTGAGGATAGAGGCTTTTTCTGCTTTGTTCACGTGAAGATAAGGATGGTATCCTGAACAGAGCTAAAAGCAATATGTGAAAACTCAGAGCAAGCATAGGTGAAATGTGGAATGTCACAGCTGCCAGAGAAAGTACAGCTTTTGGAAAAGTCTTACTGGTAGGAAATTGAAGTTGTTAGTGAGAAGGAATCTAAGGTAAATTTAAGGAAAGAAAGTATTCCTTTTCACCATGGCTTAGGGGTCAAAGAACTAAGCATTTTTTGTTCAGTTGTGGGTTCTTTCTTGCCCTTTTTTTTTTTTTTTTTTTTTACTTTTAAGGAGATAAATACATGTTTTAGTTGAAGGCCAGGCAGAGAATAAGCAGTTTTAATTTTCAAATAGATAGGTATACTAAAATGGCATCTGAATTCCCAGTGCAGTGCTAGATTGAAAGGACCAAGCCCAGTATTATTTTAAATGTGATTAAGCAGTTTTGGTGTGTATTTGGAATGAGTAAATATATTTTGTCAACCTAGAAGTTTAATTGTTGGGAGAAAAAAATAATTGCATTGTTTTTTGACTTTACTGCATTCAACCAGGGAGGTGAATTGATTGCTCTTAGGTCTTTAAACTTAAGTAAGAGAGAATTACACTTCCCTGGCCAGACATAATAGTATACACAGTGCATATGTATGTCACTGGTAGAAGCCAGTTTAAATTAATGGAGCTTCCATCAACTACTTATCTGTATCCTCATTAGGAGCCAGCTTTTGGCAAAAAGGTGGCCTGTTTCTTCCCTTGTGACTCACACTCACATGTTGCCTAGAATCTTCAGGCTTAGCCAAGAAAATTTTAGAAACTGAAATAATTCATGTTTTCTTTTTAGGGTTCTCCTTTAGATGTTCTTAAAGATGAAAGAGTTCAGTACTGGATTGAGAATTATAGAAATTTGTTAGATGCCTGGAGGTTTTGGCACAAACGAGCTGAATTTGATATTCACAGGAGTAAGTTGGATCCCAGTTCTAAGCCTTTAGCACAGGTAAGTGCACTGTTTTGGAGAGAATCAAATTGTAACATGCACCTAATAGCCCAGCCAAAAAAAAGAAGTGTTTACAGCATGTTATATAGGGTCAATTGAGGGTTCAGTTTAATAAATCGCTATTAATAAACTCGTTCTTTTGCTCATGTTGAGTTCCCATTGATGTCTTTGTCTAACCAGACTATACTTTGTGTTTAGTTTTCATGTTATTTTGATCCTACACTTTCTAACAGTCCTCTCAGTCTCTTGCACTTTAATCTAACACAGAACAAACCACAGCAGGCCTAGAGGATCTTAGGCAAGCCTAACTCAGTCCTAAGACTGTCTGAGTGAGGCTTTCTGGTCTTTTCCAAGACCTTTCAAATGTTAACTACTATATGTTCTTACACTTTGCACTTGGGTATTGTATTTTTCTGCACTATTATATGTAATAAGGCAGGATTTGTTTAATAGTACATAAATATATATCTATATGTCTAATTACACATAGAAATTTATTTTTTCAAGCAGTAGTTTAAAAAACATGAAGTAAGCACTATTTAAAATAAACAAGAATTTACTGTAACACTGTCTTGTTATAACCTAAAAGACTCTTGAAAAGACTCTAAAACTGAAATAACTTTGCTGTGCACTTAAAATTATATACTATTGTAGATCGACTGTACTTTGACTTAAAAAAAGCAGCATGAGATCAATTATTACATAAGCACTTGACATGAGATCACTGTATCTGATTCCAAGTATTAAATCTCATTAGCAGTCAGGTGTATCCTCGATGTGAGCACTGGATGGTGCTATTTTCCTGTTTTAGAAAGTTGAGAAATTACTGTTTGTATTAAAACAACCTGAGTATTAATAAAGTAGTGTTACATGATATTTGCTACTACTCTGTATCATACGTGTTTGAGAGTCTAGGAGTTTAATATAAACGTAAAATGAACAGTTTATATTTCTATTATTCTTGAGTTTTAGCTATTTACTATTATAGGCTCCCTAACTCCTTTTTAATCTTAGAAAATGAGTATTTTCTTTAAAAGAAAATTTTGTTCAGAATATTATATCGTTGAAATTTGTATCAAAAGTCATTTAGGTATATTGTAATGTCCCAGTGTGAACTCTTATTTAGTCTTTGCTATTCCTAAAATTTGGAATCTAATGCTTCTGAGTTTTTCTGTACCTGTCAGTGATGTTAGGAAGAATATAACTAAACAGAGTAACAAGAAGTATTCAAGCTTAGCAGATAACTTACAGTATACAATAAAATTTAAAAAATTATTGAAAAATAATTTGTTAGGATCAAACTTTAGTTATTTTAAATTTTATTCATGAAGTTTGCATTTTATTTATTTCTCCTTTCATCTGTTTCATAGGTGTTTGTGAGCTGCAATTTTTGTGGAAAGTCTATCTCCTACAGCTGCTCCACTGTTCCCCACCAGGGCCGAGGTTTCAGCCAGTATGGTGTCAGTGGCTCACCAACGAAATCTAAAGTGACCAGTTGCCCCGGCTGTCGAAAGCCCCTCCCTCGCTGCGCACTTTGCCTCATTAATATGGGAACGCCTGTCTCCAGTTGTCCTGGTATGACATAATTCCATGTAATAAGTCAGTATACTTTTTTGAGCTGAAATTGTTTCTACATAATTGATTTAATGATGTTGTAAATAAAAGACATACCACCTTGGGTTTATATTATTTCTAAGAGTAAGCTGCTTTGCTGGCTTGGCAGTTTTTGTGTTCTATAATTTATAAAATCTGTACATTGAAAGTAAACTCTCTATCCACAGTATCTCTAATCACACATGCTTACCAGTTTAAAGTTTGTAAGAAGAGCTTAAATATTAAATAATTATATACTGTTTTCTTACCACTTTTTCTAAGAGGAGCTCCCTCAAATTTTATGTTTAAAAGTCACTGTGGCCTCATTGAGTAACAGATATCTTGTGTGCATAAAGAACTTTTGATCGTCTCAAAGCCCTTTGACATTTTCTCTTATTTCATCTTCAAAATCTGCCTGTGAAAATATATGGGGAAAGTATTAACCTAGCATTCAGAGTCCTGTCCTTCTAAGTTTTGGTGTTGTTTCTGCTATGTCCATCAGCTATTTTGTAAATATATGTACTTTTTTAATGGTTAAAAATACTAGAATTATTGTATACTGCTTAACATAAACATATGGAGAACATTTTTGAGAACAGTAGATAATCGAATATAAATGTACCTAGTGGCTGGAAATATTTCAGCTATTTATATAAGTTAAAAATCATACTAAAGCAAAAATTTTAGTTAGACACACTTGAATATCTGGCATAGTGGTAAATGAATAAGGAATGAAGAACTGCATCTGATATCAGAATGCCTGTTTCAGTTCTGGCTCTGTGACATTTAGTCTGTGAGATTGAGAGTCACTTTAAGCGACTTATAAATGGAGTGTTGGACTGGGAGATCCTCCTAGTTATGAAATTTTATAATTCTGTTCTGTAGGTTATTCTTGTAAGTAGTCTGTTTTATTGTTGCTTTAACATCTGAAAGAGATTTGCTAGTAGTATTGTTACTATTTTTCAGAATAGATTCTTTTTTTAAAACATGGATTTCTTTTGTCTGTCTTACGTATCTTTAGCAGGGTTGCTGCTCACGGGCTTTCTCTAGTTGCAGGGAGCAGGTGCTGCTCTCTAGTTGCGGCGCACGGGCTTCTCCCTGTGGGGACTTCTCTTGCTGCAGAGCACGGGCCCCAGGACGTGCGGCTTAGTATTGGTGGTGCATGGCCTTAGTTGCCCTGTGGCCCGTAGAATCTTAGTTCCTGGGGCCAGGGACCAAACTCAGGTCGCTTGCGTTGGCAGGTCGATTCCTAACCACTGGGCCCCAGGGAAGTCCCCCCGCCCCTGCCCCATCCTTTATTTTTAACAAATGTAGTATGTAACGTTTCAGATGCACGTTAGTCTTGGCTTGTTTGAATCAAGGACTTTCACTTTTTACGTTGCATGTTGATCACTGTTTTTATGGCCTTGAAAGAAAGCATTAGTCCCTCAGTTGTGTTCAGCTCTTGATGATTCCATGGACTGTAGCCCGCCAGGTTCCTCTGTCTATAGAATTCTTCAGGCAAGAGGACTGGAGTGAGTTGCCGTATCCTTTTCCATCTTTCCAACCCAGGGATTGAACCCAAGTATCCCCCATTACAGACCGATTCTTTACCATCTGAGCCACCAGGGAAGGCGTTGCTACTAATAAATAGAAAATAACAATTTGAGATAAAACTACTACAGTGTGAGAACAAGGAAGCAAAATGTGGTGTCTAGTAAGTTCTATGTGAACTTAAATACTGAGAAATAATTGAACTTAATATGTCTTTTGGACCATAAGTCTCAGCAAATTGTAATGGCTAGAGTGCTATTGCTTTTTGCTTGGTACTAGCTTTTCAGGTTTTTCTATTTTTGAAATAGGTAAAAAAAAGATAAAAGCAGTTTTCTAGAATTTGAAGAAAATTAAACCATAAAGCATTTTAAGCTCTGTTATAGAGGCTATTAATTTAATGAAAAGTCAACACCCAGGTTTATCAAGTCTTAAAACTTTCTCATACTTGCTTCAAATTTTTAAAAAAAAATTGGCTGCAGAAATAATGTCTCTATAAATTTGAATACTTGTTTAATGCACTAAGTTAAGGCTGATTGCTAGGATGACTCAAAGATCCTCGTGGAGCTTATGATCTATAAATGTATAAATGAGCATGGATAGCTAACATAAAATAAATTATATGCTCTAGAAAATAAATACTAGTTCAGAATCTTTGGGGCTTCCCAGCTGGTGCCAGTGATAAAGAATCCACCTGCCAGTGCAGGAGATGCAAGAGATGCAGATTCAAACCCTGAGTCAGGAAGATCCCCTGGCATAGGAAATGGGAACCCTCTCCAGTATTCTTGCCTGGAGAATTCCATGGACAAGAGGAACCTGGCAGGCTACAGTCCATGGGCTTGTAAAAAGTTGGACACGACTGAGCAGCTGAGCATGCCTGTTCGCAGGTCCTTTTATCTGTTATTCCCAAATCTGTATAATATTTGAAAAGCCAAAGTTTAGGGTTTTTTGTTTTGTTTTGTTTTGTTTTGAATTTTCAAAATCTCATTTGGCAAAAGAAAAAAAATCTGTTCAGGATTGATATGAGGTTATTAAAGTTTTTATTTCTCTTGTTTGTGAACATTCATATATTTCATCACAGAAATACTGTTGTGTTTAATTACAGGATGCTGCCTCAGAGTTTTCAGGGGGTGTAATTTAATATTTGCTCATTATTTTTCTAACATCCCTAAATATTTCAAATTCTGAAATACACTTGGCTCTCTAAGGTGAATGCTGCTAAGTTGCTTCAGTTGTGTCCGACGCTCTGCGACCCCATAGACAGCAGCCCACCAGGCTCCCCCATCCCTGGGATTCTCCAGGCAAGAACACCCAGAGTGGGTTGCCATTTCCTTCTCCAATGCATGAAAGTGAAAAGTGAACGTGAAGTCGCTCAGTCGTGTCCGACCCTCAGCGACCCCATGGACTGCAGCCCACCAGGCTCCCGCGTCCATGGGAATTTCCAGGCAAGAGTACTGGAGTGGGGTGCCATTGCCTTCTCCGAAAATAGGACCTAATAGAAATCAAATATTGGCTCATGGCAGTGTAAAGATTCAGGTGTACAAACCTCCTTGTAGCTCTGTGTGCAGTTAGAGATGCATCCATCCATCATGCTTTGTAATGCAAATGCCCAGAGTTTCACTAAGTTTATTTAACTGAGGGTTTCAAATTTTTATACAGAGTTGTGCTTTCAAAGTTGGACCTCTTTTGAAGTGTCTCATTGAATTTATAAGTACACATATTTAGTTATGTTTACAAATTATAAACTAATATTTCACATTAAAAATTATAAACATTATCTATTTAACAGTGCCTGTTTTGCTAATACTAGAAATGTTACAGTAAACAAAACAGACAAAAATCCCTGCCCTTATAGAGCTTAACTTTTCGCTGTGATAGATTTGTAAGAGTTAGATTATATATTAGTTTATTATTATTCTTACTATCATCATTATTGTTTTGTTATTCTAGTTAGTGCCTAAGTGAAACTCTCGTTTCCCCTTACCTATTCTGTGGCACTTACCTTCATGATTTACTATAAATCTTTTAAATTTAAAAGCTGTTTGAGGGACTTTCCTGGCAATTGAGTGGTTAAGACTCTGTGCTTCCACTGCAAGGGGTGCAGGCTCCACCCCTGGTGGGGACTTAAGATCGTGCATGCTGTTTGGCATGACCAAATATATAAAATATAAAAACAAAAATTATTTTAAAAAATTGAAAAATAAAATAAAAGCTGTTTGATCTTTAAAAGCCTTCTCACATGGCAATGAGGTAGTGTTGTTATTTTAAGCTTTATCAGAAGCCTAAGACATAATCTGTCCTGGATTCAGTCTGTTTTCTTTATGGATTAGAAGTTACAAAAACAAAGAGGAAATCACCAGTGAGAACTATACACAAAAGTATAAAATGCTTTATCCTTAAAAGGTCTATATTTTCTTTCTCCCCTCTTTTCCTTCCTTTCATTATTAATTGTTTTTAGTAAGCTTTTAGGAAGAATTTCAGTGTGCATATATCTTAAATCCTTGAACCGCCTTTATATCCTTTCATCTTCATACCATTACGAAAAGATACAAGTATATTAAAAAACTGTTTGCAAGACTGTCCCAGCAGTAGTGTGATCAGCAATGACCCAGGTGAACTTTTGAATATAGCGTTATGTCTTAATAGGTACACAGTTGCTTATTTAAGCTTAATGTTTTTACTTATCTTTCTATCCTTTTCTCTATATATGGTCATAAAATATTTTGATTTGCTGTTTTAGAACGAAATGAAACATATTCAGGTGGCCAAAATTAATAGAATGAGGATTTTTCAAGCCTTGCAAGTTACATAAATGTGTGTGTGTGAATGTAAATGTATAAATGTATAAATAACATTTTTCTTCAATTTTTTGTGGACTCTAATACAAATGTCTAGAAATGTACACATCACGTACTGTGATAAATCAGTCGTCAGTGAGTCTCCCACCCTGCTTAAGATAATACTGTCTATACCAGTGCCTTGGGTCATTTCTCCCTGCCTCTTCACAACTCTTTGGGCTCCTCCTCAAAGGTCACTACTGTCCTAAACCATGTATTAATTTCGTCTCTTGCTTGTCTGTGTAGTTTTATCACACGTTTACTTTTGCCTGTGTTTTAAACTCTCTAAATGAATCAAATGGCATATGTCCTTTGACTTGCCGTTTTTACTCAGCCTTGGAGTTTTTTTGTATTTTAGTTTCAGTTGTGCTGATGAGTGTAGTTGTGATTTACTCATTTTTATTACTACTTACCATTTATGACTATAACACAAATTCTTCCGTTGGACATTTGTTTCTTTACAGATTTTTACTATTATGAACACTCCTGCACAGAAGTTTCTTTAGTTCATTTTCATGGAAGCCAAGGGATTCCCTCATGACTCAGTGTAAGGAATCTGCCTGCAGATCAGGAGACCTGGGTTCAGTTCCTGCTTTGGGAAGATCCCCTGGAGAAGGAAATGGCAACTCATCCCAGTATTCTTGCCTGGAGAATATATGGGTAGAGGAGCCTGGCAGACTATAGTCCATGGGGTCTTAAGAGTTGGACACGACACAGTGGCTAAATCGCCAGAGAGCTGCTGAGTCATACTGTTTGCTAATGTTGTAGTTAGGATTTTATGTCTGTTCAGGAGGGAGATTGGCCTGTAATCTTTTTTATGTTACCTTTGTCTGGTTTTGTTAGCAAAGTTATACCTGCCTTATGAAAGGCATTGGGGAATTTCCCCTTTTTTCCTATACTTCGGAAAAGTGTGTGTGCGTGCTAAGTCGCTTCAGTTGTGTCTGACTCTGTGCGGCCCTGTGGACTGTACCCTGCCAGTTTCCTCCGTCCATGGGATTCTCCAGGCACTGAAGTGGGTTACCATTTCGTCCTCCAGGGAATCTTCCCAACCCAGGGATCAAACCCACTCTTATGTCTCCTGTGTTGGCAGGTGGGTTCTTTACCTCTGGTGCCAATTGGGAAGCCCTGAAGTTTGTGTAGAACTCACCTGTAAACCAAACTTGGTATTTTCTTTATGAGAAGATTTTTAAACTACTGATGATTTCTCTAAAATTGTTAATTTGGATTACTTCTTAGGTTTGATAATGTCTGTTTTTCCACTTATTATTGACTGTTAAAAATACAAGAAATTCTGGTTATTATTTTTCAATCTAAACTATATTCTAACATTAAAACTGCTGTTTCAGTATGATGTGTGATTTGTATTTTGACATAATTTCAGATCTACCTTTTAAGAAATTTTGAATCAAGTATTTTGCTATAGTTAATGAAGATCATTGTTTTTAACCCGTAGGAGGATCCAAATCAGATGAAAAAGTAGACTTGAGCAAGGACAAAAAATTAGCTCAGTTTAACAACTGGTTTACATGGTGTCACAATTGCAGGCACGGTGGACATGCTGGACACATGCTCAGTTGGTTCAGGTAATCAGTACATTCCTTCTTGAGTAGGCTTGGGGTTACAGGAGATAAAGCAGAGGGCCTTTTAAACACTTCAGGTTTATATAGCCGGAGGATGGATGGATTTGTTTTTTACTGTCACTTAACACAGATGATGCAGACATTTGTGTCACTAGTTTGTATAATCTTAAACTATAAAATTAATACTTACAGTTTAAGAAACTTTAATAAATGTATGGGTTAAATGTTTGAAAAGCATTATTTAACTTTATTTAGAGAGGATATATTTACAGTTTTTTACAACTGACTGAATATCCCATCATATATAAGGTCTAGTATGTAACTGAGTTAAACGATAGAATACATGTCAAACTCCTGTAATAGTTATCTTTTATATAATAAGCTTGTTACGTAGAAAATAAACATTTCATACAAAGGAGACTCAAGATCATATTTAACTCTTACTTTGAGGGCTTCCCTTATAGTTTGGTTGGTAAAGAATCCGCCTGCAATGCAGGAGATCCAGGTTCGATCTGTGGGTCGGCAAGACCCCCTGGAGAAGGGATAGGCTACCCACTCCAGTATTCTTGGGCTTCCGTTGTGGCTCAGCTGGTAAAGAATCCGACTGCAGTGTGGGAGACCTGGGTTTAGATCCCTGGGTTGGGACGATCCCCTGAAGAAGGGAAAGGCTACCCACTCCAGTATTCTTGGGCTTCCGTTGTGGCTCAGCTGGTAAAGAATCCGACTGCAGTGTGGGAGACCTGGGTTTAGATCCCTGGGTTGGGACGATCCCCTGAAGAAGGGATAGGCTACCCACTCCAGTATTCTTGGGCTTCCGTTGTGGCTCAGCTGGTAAAGAATCCGACTGCAATGTAGGAGACCTGGGTTTAGATCCCCGGGTTGGGACGATCCCCTGAAGAAGGGAAAGGCTACCCACTCCAGTATTCTGTCCTGGAGAATTCCACGGACTGTACGGGGGTCCAAAGTCCATGGGGGTCGCAAAGAGTCGGACACAACTGAGCGACTTTCATCT
The DNA here is from genome assembly GCF_032405125.1 of Capricornis sumatraensis. Lineage (NCBI taxonomy): Eukaryota > Metazoa > Chordata > Mammalia > Artiodactyla > Bovidae > Capricornis > Capricornis sumatraensis. Next base: position 20,357,758 of record NC_091073.1, read on the forward strand.
CACTTTGGGTGGTGCCAGTGGCCCTGCGCTCTTCATTGCTATAGCTTTTGCACCCAGTTTGTCACACTGGCATAAACTTAAACTCTGAGCACAGACTGTTACGGTCATAACTGTAAATGAGATATATTTAGAAAAGAAAGCTGTTCATTTTTCAGCAACTTTGCCCCATGTTCAGCTTGGTGCTTATTTCTAGTTTAATGCTTTTGGTCTTCAGGTTTTAATTTCTGTATCTTTCCAAACGCCATTTTGAAAACTTGCATTATAAATATGAATAGGCTATATGATAAATGTGTGTAGGTACGTGTAGTTTAGGTTTTTAACTGTGACTTGACTTGTGTTTCAGGGATCACGCCGAGTGTCCCGTGTCTGCATGCACGTGTAAATGTATGCAGTTGGACACAACAGGGAATCTGGTACCCGCGGAGACTGTCCAGCCATAAAATGCTGTCACCTAAAGAGGCACCTTCAAGTGCAGAGCTCCCTAATAGAGGTCCTTCGTAGCTCAGAAGCATACCTCAGAACAAGCCACTCATGACTTTCCTGTAATGGGAAAATAAATCATTCTATCAAATCAGCAATGTGATGTTTGAGTGATTTTGATATACTTCACAGAGACAAATGGTGCTGAAATGAACATCAGAGTGTGAGCATCAATTCTGTTCAGTAGTTTGAAGACGTTCATTTTGGAAAGAACTTCCTCGGGTTTTGTTGAAATTATGAATGCTCTGCAAGCAGTTTCTGGAATCACTAAGAACAGACCTTGAACCCATACCTGTTACGTTGAAATTGGATATCTTTCAGTAAAATCTGCACACTTTTGAAATAGAATAATTTGAATAATTTAGTGGTTGAGATAGTAGTTTAAGCTCAACCATGGTTAGTTTCCTTTCAGATAATATTGTGGGTTTTTACTTTTAGAATTAGAAAGACTCCTCCTACCCTACACTGGAGAATTATTTCTCAGTGTATGATTGATACATATTTTTTAAGGAGTCTTTTCTCTCATACACTTTGATTTTAAGATAAATCTTTTGGCACTGACATTTACTGTCTTCCTAAGAAAGGTCAAAATTGAGAATGTGTCTTATGACTTTTTCTCATATGAAGAGAAAAATATGCACCATTTTAAGGAAAAGTGTATAAAATTTTCCATTTCCACGTTTTGCTTTCCCAGTGTCCTGATTTGTCTTCCAGGGTTTCTTTCCCTGTTAATTCATCAACTTATGCTCATCATCTGGAAGCATTGTGCAGAATGCAGAGTCTGTACAAGGTTTTATGTGACCAACCATTCAGCATAATCTATATGTCCCTACTGTGAGAGCCCCTCTTGTAGAATATTCTGTTTTTTCAAAGGTAGATGGAGATGTTGAGGGAAACAGAGTCACTGGAGACAATTTCATCTTTTTACATTTCTAAAAATAAGTATATCTGGACCAATACAGGGACTTCATTTTAAAATTTTATTTTTTCCCTTTTCACAGCTAAATAGTTAAAAGAGAAATATGAAGATTTATAACATCATCTGACATATGCAGAGGACTGAATTTCATAGTTGAACTTGTACTTTTAGAAAAATAGCCTGAAACTTAGATTTTGAAGAAGAAATATCTTATAGAATTTCAGAAGCTTTTATGTTAGCCATTTTACCTGGTAAAACTAAGATCTATTAGATTAATTTGAGATAAGACCTAAGTCCTGAACAAAGGCAGATTAAATTTATTTTTTGCTTTGAGGTCTTTTTACAAAAGGTCCTTTTCTAGGAAAAAATTGCATATCTATAGTAAACATCTCATCAAGACGATCTTTTGTTTAAATCAAAGAACTGGAAATAGTTGTCATATATATATGTATGTGTGTGTGTGTGTGTATATATTTGGTTTTTTTAAACAAAGATTGTTACTAAGGGGACTTTTTCTAGTCTTCTAAGTAAGTCTTCCTGATTTCACTTTATGAAAATATAACCTTTTCCCTTAAAGTTGCTTCAGGTGAAGTGTTTCTTTCAAATTTACTCTGTCCATAGTATGAAAAATTGGCTTTAATGTCAGACTGTCATATACATTTTTATTTCTCCTTAGCTAAAGTAAGGTAAATTTTTTGAGTTGACGTTTAGGTTAGGGTTATATCTAAAATATGTGTAATTTTTGGAAATACAATATAGGACATAAAGTCTGTTATATAATATGCTTGTTTATAACCAAAGGGTGACATTTTTACAAATAATTGTTTAAACCTATGTGTCAGTCTCCTAATATTTTCTGTGATCTCAAATATTCCTGTAAGATGTTTATTATGCTTATTTTGCATCTCATTGTATATGGACCATGTAAATAGGTTAATTTTTCATTTTTATTACTAGTTCACTAATATTTGGGTTTAGAAAATGAGAGATTTTACGTAAACATGTTAAATAGAAGTGTTTAATAAAGATGTTTTTATTATTAAAAAAATTGACATCAACACACCTAATCTAGAAATTGTATATGACCACTCTGCAAATAATACAGTAAGATAATATCTGTTACTTTGGTGGCAAATTTGATACTTAATATTAGAAGTAACTTTTTTTGTCGATTTTGTCGACTCTGTTTTTCAGCTTTCCAGAATGATGATTCTTTAAAATGGTTTATTTTAAAAGTATCTTTCCATTGTCAGTGCTACACACAGTAAGTATTAGAGTTAGGAACAATGTAGTTCTGTGTTTAATTGCATGGCTGAATGTAATTTCAGTCACTCATTTACAGATACTCAAAGTATGGGCTTTGAAATTTAAGTTATAATCCTAGCCCCAATGTCTTGGCTAAGTGACCTAACTTTTTTGAGCTTCAATTTCCTAATACATTTCTCCTTCATAGGGTAATTGGGAGTGTTAGGTTATGAAATAAACATGGAGTGTTATATCTTTGTCACAGAATGCTCTGTAAAAGTAGTGCTTAACAGTCATTGTTACCTAATTTTTATTGGTTACCCATGTGTCAGTACATTTTAATTAAATGTGGTATACTTTAAACAAAGTATAAATTCCTCTCAGTAGTAAAAGTTTCCCAAGGGCTTGTTTTCCCAAATCTGAATCAATACAAATCTTTCTTTTGAGATAGAACTTCACTGCTTTTGTTTATCCTGTATTTTGACTATTACTTCTTCCCTATATGAAGAAGTCCTCTGAACAACCACCTAGGATTTTAGTGTGACAGAAGAGGGAACCCAGGGATGAAAATTAAAATTTTGGTCACTCTACACAGCTGACTGGCAACTCTTGAAAACTTGAGGTTGTTTTCATATCTATGTTCAACTCTTATATCCTGTCCTTCATAGGAGAAAATATCTAGGATTTTCTCGGTATAATCCTTCCTTTCCTGCCATTCTTTTATACCTGATGTTCATTTAAGTTAAAATTTTGGGGTAGTGGTGGTAATGAAAAAGGAAGTACACTGTGAAGTCTATTTTCCCTTGGGATAGCTGTATAAATTCATAAATAAAGTGAATATCTGCTTGGCTGGTGGCTCAGCCGTAAAGAACCTGCTTACTAATGCAGGAGATGTGGGTTTGATCCCTGGAGAAAGAAATGGCAACCCACTCCAGTGTTCTTGCTTGGGGAATCTGGACAGAGGAGCCTGGCGGGCTGCCGTCCATGGAGTCACTAAAGAGTTGGACAGAACTCAGTGACAAAGCAGCAACCACAAAGTGAATATCTAATCCCACAGTATGTTACTGAGAATAGTAGTTACTATTGGTGCTTCTTACATGCCGGGTACCATGCACATTACCGTGTTTCAGGCCTCATGGTAGCCCTGTGAGGCAGATTTGCTATTACTGTGCCCATTCTATACGTGAGGTGGTTAAGGGGTAGGGACGTTGGGTCACTTGTGCTAGGTTATACAGCTAATTATAGCAGAGCCAAGACTTAGACTCCAGTAGTCTGACTTCCCAGTCTGCACTTCTCATGTTTCATACTTCTCTGTCCTACTTTGTGGGCTGTGAATCAGAGGATAATCCACCACGACAAAGGAGGGTTTACTATATTTACTATTTATACACCAAAAGAGAAAAGCAAGCAAACAAACATGTCAGTGGCTTTTGGGATACAAAAGGCAGTTGATAAAATCTAAACATTGGTTCCCGATCTGTACTTTCATTTTGTTTTTAATCATGAAAAGGAAATATTTTTCCTCCATTTTTCCCTGTCCCAATTTTATTGTCTGTCTCAAATAGCCAATATCAACATAGTGAGGAAATCCTAGAATCCTTCCCGTTACAGCCTAGCATAAAACAAGTATTACGTGGTTCCCACAGGTTCTGCACACAGCAGTGCAGAAGGGGAGAGTGGGTGAAGGCACAGCTTTGCTCTTTTCCTAGTCCTTAAGGATTGGTGTAGCAGAAATACCATTAACTGAGAAGGTGAGCAAACTGGTAAGCTGCAACATGCATACGAATAAGACCCTTAATTGACAAAGAATGTTTTCAGGTCCATAAGGAAAAGACACAAGTGGATAATATTTTCAAGGATTTGTACAGTCAAAATGGCCAATAAACATTAAGATGGTAATAAAGTAATGTTAATTAAAGTGACAAAAGGATACTGTTCACTTGCCAGTATAGATTAGAATAATATGCGTTTTCATGGCTATGGGAAAGGAACATTCTCAGATAACTTGTAAGAGTATATTATTAGTACACGTTTTCCTGAGGACAAAAGTCTTAAAAAGCTTCATACCCTTTGACAGATGGATTTGGGAATAGTTTCTGGGAGATTAATTGGATAAGTGCACAAAAGTTTATGTTTTTATGAAATCACATTGTTTATAATAAATTGGAAATTTGTGTTCAATAATAAGAGTAAAGAAATTGTCACATACGTATAAGCTATTTGTGAGGGATACTCACAAACTTCAAATAGTATGGGTGTTTTTATTGACAAAGAATGACATGATATATTTATAAATGGAGGGAAAGGCAAGTTACAGGATAGTCTATATAGAATATATTCGCATGGAACACTATAGGAGAGTATTTACAAAATTTTAACAGTGGTAATCTTTCAAGAGTAGGATTTTAAGTGGCGTTTTTCTTAACTGCACCTTCTAGTTTTTCTGCAATAAGGATGAATATATAAACAAATACGTATATCACAGAACCTTTTGTGTGATCAGTTGTGTCTGACTCATTGCCATCTCATGGACTGTACCTGCCAGGCTCCTCTGTCCATAGAATTTTCCAAGCAAGAATACTGGAGTGGGTTACCCTTCCCTGCATCAGGGCATCTTTGGGAAGACCGAGGCAGGGATCAAGCCCGCATCTCTTGCGTCTCCTGTGTTGGCAGGCCAGTTCTTTACCACTAGTGCCACCTGGGAAACCCCATCACACACACCTTAATGGCTTTTATAAAAATTACCCATGACCTGGTATCTTGTTTTTACCATAATTAACAATCAAATTATTCTCTGACGTAAAGATACTTGCTATAAGCTATTATGAAAAATCAAAACATTTAATTGTTTAGAAAGCATTTTTCTAGATTTCATATTCTACAGTAATATATAGGAATAATAAACAGATGCAGTTCTCTCTTAATCGTCTCTTTCATCACATTTGGAAAAAGTGCATTTAGTTCTCCATTTAACACATTGGAAAATGGATCCATAAGGTAATTCTGACTTTCCTGAGGTAGTTTGGTTCAGTCGCTTGGTCGTGTCCGACTCTTTGTGACCCTGTGAACTGCAGCACGCCAGGCCTCCCTGTCCATCACCAACTCCCGCAGTCCACCCAAACTTGTCCATCGAGTCGGTGATGCCATCCAACCATCTCATCCTCTGTCAGCCCCTTCTCCTGCCTTCAATCTTTCCCAGCATCAGGGTCTTTTCAAATGAGTCAGCTCTTCGCATCAGGTGGACAAAGTATTGGGAGTTTCAGCTTCAACATCAGTCCTTCCAATGAACACCCAGGACTGATTTCCTTCAGGATGGACTAGTTGGATCTCCTTGCAGTCCAAGGGACTCTCAAGAGTCTTCTCCAACACCGCAGTTCAAAAGCATCAATTCTTCGGTGCTCAGCTTTCTTTACAGTCCAATTCTCACATTTATACATGACCACTGGAAAAACCATAGCCTTGACTAAATGTTGACAAAGTAATGTCTCTGCTTTTTAATATGCTGTCTAGGTTGGTCATAACTTTCCTTCCAAGGAGTAAGCGTCTTTTAATGTCATGGCTGCAGTCACCATCTGCAGTGATTTTGGAGCCCCCCAAAATAAAGTCAGACACTGTTTCCACTGTTTCCCCATCTATTTCCCCTGAAGTGATGGGACCGGATGCCATAATCTTCATTTTCTGAATGTTGAGCTTTAAGCCAACTTTTTCACTCTCCTCTTTCACTTTCATCAAGAGGCTCTTTAGTTCTTCTTCACTTTCTGCCATAAGGGTGGTGTCATCTGCATATCCGAGGTTATTGATATTTCTCCTGGCAATCTTGATTCCAGCTTGTGCTTCATCCAGTCCAGCGTTTCTCATGAAGTACTCTGCATATAAATAAAATAAGCAGGGTGACAATATACAGCCTGGACATACTCCTTTTCCTGTTTGGAACCAGTCTATTGTAACTGTTGCTGAGGTAGTGCTATATCATTAATGACTTAATTTCAATCTTCTCTCTCCTCAATGTTCCTCATGATATTTTCTGACTCCTGTGTTTTGGCTCTGGGCCTGTGGCTGTACATCTGTCCTTTGTATTTAGAAATCAGATGATTATTGTCCAATCCAGGCTAGACTGCATTTTACTCAACTCATTTCCAGTAATTTAAGAAGATGCTGATATTTAAGTGTTGAATTCTGAACATTCCTGCATGTCTGTGCTTCCAGCAAACAACCAGGCATTAGCATGCTTAAATGTGCTGGACACTCAAAGGTTATGATTTCAAAGGGTTGATGGCACTGCCGTTGCCTTGGAGGAGATGTCTAATGGAAGAGGTAGACATGAGCATTGTTTTCAGCAGACTCAAATTCACTCAGATTAATATTTGCAATTGCTAGAAAGAGTATCATAATAGCATCTTGTCTCTCTCGGTAGGCCAAAATAAATGTCAGTTTATTTTATTTAATTTTCTAATTTTAGACTTTCAAACTTATTTTCTAATTAGAAATAATTTGAGGAAGTAGAGGTCCATTACATTTTTCAAAAATGCAATTTTCTTGCTGATCTATTAATAGTATAGTATTTTTAAATGTTTTGCTAAGAAGGTAACTTTAGGATTAAAGGATAATTTATGTAATGTCAGAAATAGCAGCAATAATAGTAATTCAGTGAATACAGTTCTTTCATCATTCAATTTGTGAAAAGCATGTTGCCATAACTTAATTTCATGACTGGAAATTGATATAGGAATCTAGTTAGGCTCTTAAAATATAAAGTCATAAAGACAAGAGTAGTCTAAAGAGCATTTGAAGGGAGTAATGTATCATAACGGAGAAGGCAATGGCACCCCACTCCAGTACTCTTGCCTGGAAAATCCCATGGACGGAGGAGCCTGGCAGGCTGCAGTCCATGGGATTGCGAAGAGTCGAACACCACTGAGTGACTTCACTTTCACTTTTCATTTTCCTGCATTGGACAAGGAAATGGCAACCCACTCCAGTGTTCTTGCCTGGAGAATCCCAGAGACAGGGGAGCCATCTCTGGGATCACACAGAGTTGGACACGACTGAAGCGACTTAGCAGTAGCAGCAGTAGCAGCAATGTATCATAAATTTTAAAGAGGCATTTTCATAGGAAACCATGCAAATTGTTAGTCTTACATCTTTTTACATGAGTAATACTAGCTCCACTTATATATACACATACATGGGAGAGAGGGTAAGTGGGAGTGTGTGGGGATGTGTTTGCAAGAAAGTCTGGAGCTTGAGAAGGCAAATGTCAAAATTCATGTTTGTTCACATTTTATTACATTGCAGCCAGATACTTGGTTGATGACAGTTTAAGAAGTTGCCACTACCAAACGTGGTAGGTAAAACTAAGTATCCTTCTTAGTATCAAGTAATTTGATAGCTGATTATTTTATAGTAAAAATTTGCTGCAGAGTTCCTCTCCTACACGTGTTAGTTATATCAAAGGAAAAGTACTTTCCTTATCAATTTTGGAATTTGTATTCATTAAGCAGGTATACTTGATATTTGTATAATATGAGCGTGTAGCTTTATGGCACATAAATGTCCCCCAAGTACGATGAAGATGTTTAATTTATGGAGCAAAATATTCAGCAACTTGATAAGTGTGGGGAAGTTAGTATGTTTTCTCATCTTAAATATTCTGATCTTCTCCTTCCATTCTTCAAAAATGGAATGCAAGGTCAGTTGTGACTCTTAGGACAAACACACCATTTTTAAAAGATAGTTTCTGAAATACGTGGAATTCTTTTTGAAAAAGTGTATATAATTCTCCCAGTGAATTATAAGATACTGCTAGCTTCCAGAAGAGAATTTCTTCAGGCTGGGAACATTATTTTCCACTGGAAACATAATACATAAACTATAGATAAGCTGGGGGACATTCTGAAGGTCATTTCTTTCGGTAACATTGTTCACCTAATTTGGTGAACATAACAATATTTTTAAGTCTATTTCATTGAATTCTGTTTACCTCTGTCTTCAGAAAATAGTTGCATGAATTATAGAATACATCTGTTCCTTCTAGAGATCTGAGGAGCTTAAAATGTGTTTTTTCCTTACTGCTGATAAAACATATACTGTGCAGATAAATGAACCAAAAAGTTATTAATACCTTTTCTGCTTTGCCTCTTTTATTTCTCAGTTCTCTTAGAGTTCACTCCCAATATGCAGAATTCTACAGATTTCTAAGTAACCTTTCCGATATCTTACGTTAAAGTTTGAGGAGTGTATATTTTCTCAAACAGAGATGTCTGAGCAGAGTGAGAATGAATTCTCATAGAACAAAACTTGCCAAGCATATGTGATGGAACTGTAGGGAAAAAGAGCCCAACTCTAATTTTCAATAAAGCTTAAAAATAGCTACCCTGTCATTATGTATGAGGCCTGACAATTGACATTTCTCATTTTGGCAGCATTCACCTACAGCCCCCTGTCAGGAACTGAATGTGTTCATCTCCGGGGTAAATGATTAATGAGCTATCATTTCCACTGCTTTGTACCAAGTGGTAGAGGCTTCCCTTGATCATATTGCAGCCATCAGCATCATTACTGAAACTGACTGTGCCTTGAGAGGGTTATCCTAGACCAATAGATTAGCATTTAAATAAAGAATTAACTTATGGCATTAAAAATAAAGAATCCCTTCAGAGTCACTCTGTCACTCCTGGTAAGGTGGTTCTGTTTTGTTGTTGCTGATCAGCTACCATCGTACAACCTTAGATTGAGCAAAGAAGGATGGAAAAAGGCATAGAGGTTGAGTTGTTCTTGTTTCGAGTACATCGCAGTAAGATTTCCACACTTTTCACTCTATTAATCATTGTCATGTTGTATGAAATAACATTTATGAAATTATGCAACTTACATGCAATGATGAACAATAAACTTGCTGAAGTATTGTGTTTAGAGAAGAAGTGAAGGGGTAAAGACATTTTTGAAAGGCCAGAATTAGTCCAGAAAAGAAAAAAGTTGGAGGATCGAGATAGACAAATGATACTCAGACACAGTGAAGTGAGACTTTTCTAATTTTTCAGCAAGCAGATGTTAGAATGAGGAGACAAGAGCATCGTAATTCAGGTGTCTTGATGACGTCTTTATTTCTAAAGCAGATGGCAGAGCATGAAGGTCTGTAGAGGCCTAGAAAAAAAGTGACAGATTATAGTTTTGGTAAAGTGATACCCAAAGAAAACAGCTGGACCTCAGAACTTCTAGTTTAGCGTCTCCATCCACTCCTGGAATAACCGCCTGAGAGTTCTCCATATTACTGAACTTAAACTTCCCCCTCAGCTACTTTTGTCTTCCAGCACATGACTGTCTTCATTCCCCTATATTTTCCCACTGTTTCCTGTCTCTGCTCTCTCCTGATTTTCATGAGACCAGCTGTTTAATCTACTGGATTAAGACAACTTCTTGAAATTATATTGGTCACCCAATCAAAGTGTCCATTTTCTTTACAGCTGAAACTGGCTATACAATGAAATGTAGCCATCACTGGTTTTTCTCAGTCCGTCTGCCTTCAGCCTACATTGATTAAGATTCTAGTAGTTTGGCTGTGGGTGATGGTATTGTGAGTTTTCATCTTTTTTCTGGTTTGTGTGTATTTTTAGAAGCTAGAAAAGGCAGCTTTGAGTACTGCTAAGTAGAGGACAGTTTTACCTAACAAGAGATTGACATAAATGAGACTTGTATTTTGCAAAGTGGGCAGAGTATGGTTACAGTAAGAGGAAGCAATTTTGTGATATGAAAAAACGTGGGAACATGAATTATGCAAGTGGACCAGTAACAAAACTTCCTTTATACATTAACATTCACAGTTGACAAGTGACTTCTCAGTTACCATGAGATGAACAGATTAGGCTCAGGTGAGCTGGAGCTGGGTGAGTGACCACACCCTTCTTCACCCTGACACAAGTTGCTCTTCAATCACCCTCTTTTTTTCAGAAACTTTTTCTGCTTTGTTTTGGAGGCAGCAACTACCGACTGGTCATTCACTGGTTTGCCATTTTTAGCTCCAAAATTTGGTATGCTCTGACCAATTTTTATTCAAATGTGTGGGTTAAAACTAACAATTCATGATTTTAAATATTTCATGAGTCATTTTTGTCTGTGTACTGAGTCCAGCTAAGTAGAAATTACCTATTTCCACGTTGTAGTATTATACATAGTATATATAATTGTAGCATGTTGTTACAGTTAAATGTACAATACACAAATGTAATACATTGTAAATGTATAAATGTACAGTGTTTGTTATAAAATATTATTTTACATTGTGTATTTTAATATCGTTGTAATATATTCAAACCCTATATGAATAAAACTCTTATTTGCATGCCTGCATTCTTATGAATGGAAATGAATAAATTTGTTTCCTAGGAACAAGTTTCCATAGCTCATGAACACTTAAGTATTTCTCATCAGTGCTCCAGAAGCTTTTCCCTAAACAAAGCAGTCTTTTTTTTCATGACGTAGTTTTTCTGTTTTAGCATACGTCAGTTTTGAAGTCTGTAATCTGCATTACATATAACCTGCAGGTTGTGAGTGAGGTAGCCACTTTCTCCTTTACTGGAAAGGGGAATGTATTCCTGTGCCACCATGTAATTTGCTTTGCAACAGTTATTGCTGTTTGTAACCAGATCTTGTGATCACACACATGTAGCTGAATTTAGAATCTGTTGAGAACACAGAAGGCAGCATGACTGCTTCTAAATGTCATTGATTTAATGATTTTAACTCAAAAAATTTTAAAGTTCAAATGCATGAATCCAAATTATTCATTTCTGAAATGTACTTTAAATAAATTCGGCTGTGTTCTGTTGTTGCAAATGGTTGTCTATGCATTAGTTTATTTTTCCAAGTCTCTGCAGTTTCCTAACGCTTCCAGTGAGACAGTTTATCAGACTACTTATCTCTAGATTCTGTTTTTAAAATTATAGAACCCAAATGTCACGGGTTCCAGACTTTGTAAGGAGTCCACACCTAGAACCATATCGTGCTTCATAATCCTTTCTAGCCCCTTGATTAAGGAATCATAGATGTAAATATCACTGGTTCTTTTACCAATTATTGCAGATGAAGTTTACAAATGTTAAGCACTGAAAGAAGCAAACAGGGAAAGATTATTTTTGTTTAAGCTATCTTAGGTATAGTTTTTGAGTTCAAATGTCCTGGCAATTGTATTTTCCCTGCTTGTTTCTTTTTTTTTTTTTTTTTTGCTTAAAATATGTTCTTAAATTTGTACGTCAAATAGGTTTATATTATAAAACAGAAGGAAGAAAGCAACACAGAACGTATTTTATTCATCTTGAAATGACATTTTAACGTTTTCTCTACAAAGGATAAAGTAGGATATTAATGCCATTTTTAGCAGGTTAATATTCCTGTGACAAATAATGGTAATCAATTGACTGTCCCATTCTACCTCCACTGAAGTTTACATTTAGGAAAGTCACATTGTATAAGTTCATGATGAGAAAACAGGAAAGAATAGAAGGCTTTGCAGTTGTCTTAAATTCTTTTTTTTTGGAAACAAGTGGGGTAAAAATATATACGTACCATATCTCATCTTGAGTTGTTTTCGTGACTTAATCATACCACTGAGAGTGAAGGAAATTGCCCAGTGGGTCAATTCCACTAGGTCACTGAGTTCTAAAAGAAAGAGAAGTCAACAAATTCCCCTGGTTTGGAGGCCGTGATTCTAATTCCTGGGTCCTCCCTTGATCCATAATATGTTCATCTGGAAAACATTTAATAATTTCTGAGGAGATTTCAAGATGAGGCAGCTCCTAGTCCACTGTCTGCCTTTCATAAATGGTCAAATACATGACTGACTAAGACATAACATCTCTGAGCCAAATGAAAAGAACAATTGGCTCACCAGAACCCTGATCACTTAAAAGATGAATCTCTTGAAAGAAATATATTTTCTCGTCAGGTCTAATGTTTTCATAACACTTAAGCTTCCTCAAAAGCTAAAGAAAAATATTAAAATATTTAAGAGAAATGCAATAGTATTTTTGATTTTCTATAGAGATAAGCTAAATTCATTTAATGCAGTTTGACTTTAAATAATTGTATATTAAGTGAATTAATGAAAATAAATGTTAAGATCTAAATAATATTAATTTCCAAAATGAATATATAAGGTAAAATAATGTTAAATTATCTAGCTTTTTAACTAGCATTTATTCAGTAGAAGAATTTCTCCTTACTGATTATACCTCAAGATTCAGGGTGACAAGATACCAAGATCTTTCATTGAAACCATTTTTTAAAACCTATAATTACTAAATTTTATTGCCTCAATATAACATTTTCTGGTGAGAGATTCTTCTTACCAGCCAAGATAATTGCCTTATTTTCCTGGGGAATATTTTAACATTGTGTGAAAAGTGAATAGTCTTTTTTAAAAGAGGGCTACTTAAGTCACAGTGTCATCAATGGCATTGCCCAAAACTTTTTACACTGCTTACTTAGTTTCCTTCCAGCTTATGAAACTTGGCCTTCCCTGGTGGCTCAGACAGTAAAGAGTCTGCCCACAATGCGGGAGCCCTGGGTTCGATCCCTGGATTGGAAAGATTTCCTGGAGGAGGGACTGGCAACCCACTCCAGTATTCTTGCCTGGAGAATCCCCATAGACAGAGGAGCCTGGTGGGCCACAGTCCATGGGGTCACAAGGAGCTGGGTACGACTGAGCGACTAAGCACAGCACAGCACTCAAGAGTTTGAGAACTGGCTGAAAGCCTTCTCAGTTTTGCATCTTAACTAATGTATTACATAGAGTCCACAGGGATTGTTGTTCTTTACTCACCCACCTACAGAAATAATCTGGTTTAAAAATAATTTTCCATATGTGAAAGCACGGCGTACGTGTGTGCTGTTGCTTCAGTCATGTCTGACTTTTTGCAACCTGACCCCGTGGGCTATAACCCACTAGGCTCCTCTGTCCATAGGACTCTCCAGGCAAGAACACTGGAGTGGGTTGCGATGCCCTCCTCCAGGAGATCTTCAGGCTCAGGGATCGAACCCATGTCACTTACGTCTCCTGCATTGGCAGGCAGGTTCTTCAGTCCAAATCTTAACCATAAGGAAATACTAGAATATAAGACCTGCTTCTGACACTTGGTAATAGGTAAAGAAGAAACAATGGCATGCTAATAACAAATTTAATCCTTTCCCCCAAGATGAATATATTACACCATAAATTTTTCATAGCCTACACCTCTGGTCTTAATTAGCCATCTCAAAACCCTATACTGTAGGTCAACTGAGGTCATAAATAACATGAGGCTTAACTTAAACCAACATCACAATTAGAAAGTAACTCAAAACATATGCTTTATTAAATATTCTAGATTTAGCATCTTTTTATGAATGAGAACCTGTGGTACTAGGATTCTTAATTTTCTTTCTTTCATGGAAGTGATCAGAATCAAATTCCATGTGAATTGAGAGGAAACCAAATTGGAGTTTCACTAAATAGAAACTACAGAATTTGATTGTTCTTAATCATAAGTAGATTTCTTTAAAACCTTAGGCCAGTTAAATATTAAATAGTTCTGAGTTGAGACATCTTTGGAAATTATGCTAAACTGCCATGGATTGAAATTTCAGAAGGCAAGGACTTCGTATCTCTAGCAATTAGCCCAAGACTAAAATAATTATTGAGTGACTTAATGCTTATTAAGTTTAATTGTTGAGTGACTTAATGCTTATTAAGTTAATACCTTAAAAGACAACCTCAAAATTTGTTAAAGTCAGTATGATAGTTTATCACTGAAAGTGCTTAACTCATCCAGTGAAGAGAAGTTTTCAGAGTTGTTTTGTCTTTGTTGGATAAAAATTAAAAAATCATCTGAAAAACATCTGTAAGATTATGACTGATGACAACCTTTTTATAGCTCATTATTCCTCACGGTAGATTCTGGGTGATATTCCTTTTAGAGAAAAGTTTGGTTGTCGTGATGAATTTAAGGTTATCAAAATTCTGTGGCCTATTTCTTACTCTTCCTGGCTTCTCAGGAACACTTGGAGCTAAGTTTAAAGTCTAATTTTATTTCCTGTTGAGTGTTTTTATAGTTGTTACCTTCTTTTTTTGATATGTTTTCCCTTTTTATTTTTGTAGCCTCATCCTTTTTTGAAATGTGTGATAAATGTTAGTAATATCAGTCTTTTATCCTCAGTCCTCATCTTCAGTCCTTTGAGTTTTCAGCATCATTGACTTCTCTTTGAAACTCTCTTTCCTTGCAGTCCATGATATTCCTTCAGGGAATAAATATTTCGCGAGTGCTTACTAGGTGTCAGGCACTGTTGGGGTCCTTCTCCTGACTCACACTGCTGTTCCATAAGTACAGGTTCCCTCCAGGTTTTGTCACGGGTTCTGTAGTTTTCTTCCTCAGGATGCTGTCCCTGATTTAGGAACACATTCCCCTACTTGAAACTGTTGGGGCCAGATGTGCTTCAGGATTCAGAGCTTTTTTATTTTAGAAAAGTCAAAGAGGGTATATTTACTATATGTTATGAAACATCCTTCCCAGAGTGGCAGTTCTCTCTAATTAAACCTGGTAATATTTCTGCAGTGAAGCACAGGAATATTTCCAGAAAGTGGGATAAAGACTATGAAGTAGCCTCACTACAATTCTTACCAGGTTTTGTTGCCAAATGCATTTAGCCCCCAGTTTAGGAAAAGGGGGTTTCGAACTGTTAGAGATTTTCAAATTGCAGATAAGGGGTTGGTTGCTGCTGCTAAGTCACTTCAGTTATGTCCGACTCTGTGCGACCCCATAGATGGCAGCCCACCAGGTTCCTCCGTCCCTGGTGGAGTGGGTTGCCATTTCCTTCTCCAATGCAGGAAAGTGAAAAGTGAAAGTGAAGTCGCTCAGTCATGTCCGACTCATAGTGACCCAATGGACTGCAGCCTACCAGGCTTCTCTGCCCATGGGGTTTTCCAGGCAAGAGTACTGGAATGGGTTGCCATTTCCTTCTCCAAGGGATTGGTAGATCTCTTAAACTCTAAATATTAGGCAGGTTGCAACTCAAATCTCTGTCTGGTCCTACTTTTCCAAATATCTTGTGGACATCTTCACACAAGGGCCTATTAAATACTTAAATTTGTATTGAAGTGAAAATATTGCCTCCTCACCTTTTGATCTCATCCTTGGTTCTTACCTTGTTTAAGCCCTAGCATCATCACTCACTGAGTCCTGTGGAATCCATTATAATATGTCCTCAACTCTTGGCCTGCTGTCCCTTGTCACTTCACTGAATTAAGGTTCAGGCCTTCATTACCTCTCTTCTCAACTTTGTGGCTTCTCAAACCAGGGTTCATGGACTAATTTTTTATTTATATACTAGATAGCATCACCAACTCAATGGACATGAATTTGAGCAAAGTCCAGGCGATAGTGGAGGACAGAGGATCCTGGTGTCCTGCAGTCCATGTGGTCGCAAAGAGTCAGACACGACTTAGTGACTGAATAACAACAAATGTTAGTCATTGGGAAATACGAGAAGACAGGGTTTTAAACTACCAGTTCTTCATCTGTGAGTGCCTCTTGGTGGGGAAGGCTAGTAGAATGTGTGTGTTAGTTGCTCAATTGTATCTGACTCTGTGACTATAAAGGACTGACTTAATAAATTAAGAAACACTTGGCACATGGATATTTTTCATCCATTAAAAAGGATGAGATAGCTCAATATCTCAATTTCCAAGACTTATTAAAAAAAATGCATGTTGTAGGGCAGTAGACAGTTTATGTAGAGGAAGTTCTGGAAAGCAGCTTACCAATCTACAGTAGCATCTTTGGGGAGACAGTGGGAAACTTACTTTCTGATTTTTATAGTGTTAAAAATATAATAAAACTACATATATATATAACTTTTTAATCAAAAAAATAGATTATGAGCAAGTGAAGTGTGATGAGAGGAATACAACATAATGTAACTAACTCTGCTTGCTCATGTTTGGGAAAGCTTAGAGAATGTTCTCCTTTGGGCATAGGAACAGACATTCCAATCAGAGCCAAGAGCAAACTCAACAACATCTGGATCTTAAAGGGTCTAGTGTGTTCTGGCAACAGCAGAGCAGTGCTGGGGGTTTGCTTCAGGGGAGAGTAGGACTTGAGTCTGAGGTGAGATGTGGGAAGGTCTGGACTACTAATTAGAGCTGTGGACTTGACTAGTCACTGGGGAGCCTCTGGAGGTTGTTGATTTTGTATTGAGTGCATTTTTTATTTTGGAGTAATTTTAAATTTACAGACAAGTTACAAAGAAAGAATTCCTCCCCTCACCCTGGGTGTCTCCTTTTACATTACCTTATAGTTTCCTGGTACATTCGTCAAAACTAAGAAACCAACTGGCCCATCACTTTAGCTCCAGGTTTTATTCAGATTTCACCTGTTTGCCCGTCAACATCCTTCTTGTGTTCCAGGAGTCAGTCTGTGATCCCACATCACACTTAGTTGTCATGCTTCCTTCGTGCTCTGTGATATTCCTTCCTCCTTACTTTGACAGTTGTGAGGGGAACCGATCAGTTTGTAGAATATCCTTCAATTTGAGTATGTTTGATAGTCACTCATGGTCAGACAGGCATAACCTGTTTTTGAAAAAATAGCACAAAGGTGAAGTGCCTTTGTTTTCCCATTATTCGTGGGCACATGATTATCCACATGTCTCACTGGTGATGTTAACCTTGTTCACTTCATTAAGGTCATATTGGCCAGGTTTCTCCTCTGTTAAGCTTCCCAGGACGTTTTCCCGTTTTCACACTTCTCTGGTTGTTAAACTTTGTAGTATGTTGATTATAATTAATGTCTAATGCAACTCTGTTGGCTGGGTGATAGGAAGAGGCTGGAAGCAGTAAGGCCAGTCATATATTTAGGGCTGTGGAGTAGCTCAAAGTGAGAAATGACAGCGATCTGAACTTACAGTGGCAGTGACAGTGAAAAGGAGGAGAGGCGTTCAAGCTTTTGTGGCCAACAGAGTGGCTTATGGTGCCTTTGAAAGAAGACAAGTCAAGATCACTTCACACCCATTAGGATAACTCTGAACAAAAAGTTAGATATTAAGTGTTGAGGATGTGGAGAAATTGGAATCCTCAAACACTGCTGCTGGGAATGTAAAATGGTATAGCCACTTTGGAATAGTCTGGCAGTTCCTCAGAAAGTTAAACATGCTTACCATTTGATACAGCAATTCCTCTCCTAAGTATATAAAGAGAAATAAAAACACTTATATGCAGAGTACATCATGAGAAACGCTGGGCTGGAAGAAGCACAAGCTGGAATCAAGATTGTCGAGAGAAACATCAATAACCTCAGATATGCAGATGACACCACCCTTATGGCAGAAAGTGAAGAGGAACTAAAAAGCCTCTTGATGAAAGTGAAAGAGTGAAAAAGTTGGCTTAAAGCTCAACATTCAGAAAACTCAGATCATGATATCTGGTCCCATCACTTCATGGCAAATAAATGGGGAAACAGTGGAAACAGTGTCAGACTTTATTTTTGGGGCTCCAAAATCACTGCAAATGGTGACTGCAGCCATGAAATTAAAAGACGCTTACTCCTTGGAAGGAAAGTTATGACCAACCTAGATAGCATATTGAAAAGCAGAGACATTACTTTGCTGACTAAGGTCCGTCTAGTCAAGACTATGGTTTTTCCAGTGGTCATGTATGGATGTGAGAGTTGGACTATAAAGAAAGCTGAGCGCCGAAGAATTGATGCTTTTGAACTGTGGTGTTGGAGAAGACTCTGAGAGTCCCTTGGACTGCAAGGAGATCCAACCAGTCCATTCTAAAGGAGATCAGCGCTGGGTGTTCATTGGAAGGAATGATGCTAAAACTGAAAGTCCAGTACTTTGGCCACCTTGTGCAAAGCATTGACTCATTGGAAAAGACTCTGATGCTGGGAGGTACTGGGGGCAGGAGGAGAAGGGGACGACAGAGGGTGAGATGGCTGGATGGCATCACTGACTCAATGGACTTGAGTTTGAGTGAACTCCAGGAGATGGTGATGGACAGGGAGGCCTGGCGTGCTGCGATTCATGGGGTTGCAAAGAGTCGGACATGACTGAGTGACTGAACTGACACAAATTAATGTTCATAGTTCATGAATGAGGTTATTAATGTTCATACATGAATATTCATAGTTCGTTATAGCTAAATGGTGGGAAACATCCAAATGTAGAGCAGCTGATGAATGGATGAAAAATGTGGTATATCCATAGAGTGGAGTATTTTTTGGCCATAAAAAGGGATGAAGCACTGATAGCACAGATGAACCTTGAAAACATTATGGTAAATAAGTCAGTGACAAAAGGCCATATATGATTCCATTTAGATGAAATATCCCAGATAGGTAAATCTACAGACACAGAAAAGTCGACTAGTTCCTTCCGAAGGGCAAGGTGGTGGTGTAGGGATTGGGCCATGACAGGTAAGTCATGATGAAAATGTTCTAAAATTGACTATAGTCATGGATGTACAACTCTTTCAGTGTACTAAAAGTCACTGAACTGTACATTTGAAGTAGGTGAATCATATTTAAAAATTATTACTAAATGTCGGGCAACACATGGCAGGGGAGCTGCATCTGTTCAAACTACACTCTTTCAAGCCAAAGTTCATAGGTAACACTGGGGCTAGAGAAATGGCACCATAAATCATTAGTATAAAGGGCTCACTTGTCAGAAGTACCCTAGTCATTTAGTCCAGTTTACTAAACATTGTTGTTCAGGGGTTTCAAACAGGACACCTTTAACATTTAAGTGTTTTCCGAGGTTAACACAATTGCAGGCTGACCCCTTCTCTGGCATTGAAGACAACACTGTGTTACTGGGATTGGCTGATGTCCCTCCTACACCTGAATTTCAGTTACAGTTGTCTTTATGTATGTATGTGTGTGTTCAGTTGTGTCTGATTCTTTGCAACCCCATGGACTGTAGCCTGCCAGGCTCCGTCCATGGGATTTTCCTGGTAAGAATGCTGGAGTGCATTGCTATTTCCTGCTCCAAGGATCTCAAAGGATCTTCCTGACCCAGGGATCGAACCTGCCTCTCCTGCATTGGCAGGCAGATTCTTTACCACTGGCGCCACCTGGGAAGACCAAAATTGTCTTTCCTTACTGTAATAAAATGTTTTACCATGAGTAGCTCCGTTGCTTAAGTAATTTGTAGAATCTTCGGGGATGAAATTGAAGATGTTACCAATTTAAATATTCTTGGCATGATCTGCAACCTGAATAGATTTAGAATTTATTTCCTCACTGAAGAAAATGGGTCAACCCATAAATCTTGTGGCCGTACAGGTCACCAATTACTGTTACTGTTGTACACTTGCAACATGTCACCCGGGTTGGTGGTATCAAGTGCAAGAATAGAGAAATTTCAAATTTGGACAGTTGTTATTAATAAAATCCTGAGAAAGAGATGCTATGATGGTTACTTTTTATGTGTCAGTTATGACTGGGCTAAAGGATACCCAGATAGCTGGTAAAACATTATTTCTGAGTATATCTGTGAGGGTGCTTCTGGAACAGATTGGCATCTAAATCAGTAGATTGAGTAAAGATGGCCCTTGCCAAAGTAGGTGGGCATCATTCAATCCGTTTATAGAGTTAAAAATACACCAAAAAGGCAGAGGTAGGGCATATTTGCTCTCTCCTTAAGCTGGAATGTTTATTTTCAACTGCCCTCTCACACTGGAGCTCCTGGTTTTTGGGCCTTTAGACTCTTGGACTTACAGCGTCTTCCCTGTTCTCAGGTCTTCGAACGTGGGCTGCATGTGACTCAGGCTTTTAGACTCGCACTGTATACCACCGACTTTCTTGGTTCTCCAGTTTTGCAGATCTTGGTTCTCTAGATTGCAGATCGGGTGACTTCTCCACCTCCATAACCATATAAACCAACTTGTGTAACAGTTCATTTACATATACATATCCACATATATCCTATTGGTTCTGATTCTGTAGAATGCCCTAATACAAGTATTCAAAAATTACAGATGTTGGATTCTGTTTGCTTTTAATATCATCGTTTTTTCAGTGTCCAGCAAGTGATGACCATGGTGTAGTTCATGAGGTGGCAGTACATTCTTAACACGGTTGGCCCAGGGTTCCATTGGGAAATCTTAAGTCCTGACCTGACAGCTATTAAACTCCAAGTTTGTGCTTGAACAGGTGACTGAAAGAAGAAGAACGATATGACCAACAGCACATAAGCTTTTATTAATAAAGCAGAAAACTGAGTTCAACCAAATTTTTTTGTGTGTGCATTTAATCTGACCATATGCCAGAGAAATTATTCTTTATGAGAATTTAGGTGAGAACTGTCAATAAGCCAGTTCTGTCAAAAATGGCACACTGGAATATCTAATAAAGTTAGGTAAATGAAATTAAGAGAACAAATTAAATATTAAAAAATCACAGGAATTGCTCCTTCAAATATCAGGGGCCTCCTTTAATAGTCTTCAGTGTAGCTCACGGGCAATCATCAAAATAGTTCAACCATACTGCACAACTCCCAAAGGAAAAAACTGAGGGAACTCATGGGTAATCTTCACAGCCTCATTGTAAAGTCCAAGATCTAAAAGAAATAGGTTAGCAAACATTTAATCTACAGTGGAAAGTTGTAACATCAATTATTATTTAAGGAGTTCTACCTGTTTCTCTTTTCTCTCCCTTTTAGAGGAGAGAACTTATTTTCACAATCCATTTGGTAAAACTGTGATATGGGTCATATTTATTTAGGTACAGTTCCAAAAAATAAAAGTCATGCAGTAGAACTGCCATGATTTCCAAAACTCATGGAGTATAACTTCCATTTTGACTTCCATCGTACAGGCACCATTCTTGCCTGGTTGTGATTTAGGTTTTGTGCATTATTTGATGCCTTTCTATATTAAAATCAAATAAAAAAACTATTAACAGTATTTTTGTTTTGTTTACTTTGTTTTAAAAAATTCTCTTTCCACAAATATTCATCTTCATTGTGTTTCTTACATACAGAAGTATTATTTATAAGTAGGCTAAAATGTCCTAGCATTTTCCTTCGGGATCAGAAAGTAATACAGAAATTCAAACTGTAGCAGGACTGAAACTCAAGACCAAGACATAGCAAGTTAAAAATAAAGTTGTTTTCCTCCTAATTACATGAATTATAGAATGTTTTATTTACCAAAAGGATGATTATCTTCTTTAAACTGGACATAAGATGCACACATAATGGTTGCCTTGGCCGTTACTCTTCCAACTACTTCCACGATTCCAGAGATTTCTTCATCAAGCTAACAAAAAGAACAAAATGCCAACTTGGTGTTATCACATTTTCAGCTGATAAATTAACTTGGAAAATGGTTCTAGATTTTACTAATCTTTCATTTCATGTAGCAAAATAATTTTAAGATTTATCAATGCAAAAATAGAATTGTAACTTGTTAAAAATGTTCAAGTACTTATTACTGTCAGCATATCACCAGTCCAGTCACCTTTAGTAGTGGCTTCAGGTCTAAAGCTACAGTTAAATGTTTAAGTTGAAGACAAAAATCACTTAAAGATACTGAGACTGTCCAGTATTTCCACAAGATGTTATTTGTTTAAAAGGACTCATTGAAAGGAACTTTCTATTATGTATATTTATACAGTGAGTTCTGTATGCATTAACCAAACAGCACACACATCTGTCTTCATAAAAGACAAAGAAAGTGTACCACAAACATAAACCATAAAAGGAAGTGACAACTGAAAATAAATGTAAACAAAAATAGAGAATTGAATTAAAAAAATGTGAAACTACTGAGGAAAGGAAAAGTGATTTAAAAATAATTTTTTTCTTAAGTGATTTTCTGGTCTTTCATAAGGAATGAGAGTTGTCAGCATTTATTTAAAAATGACAGAGCCCCAAAAATCATTGGTTAGAAAAGTAAAGGCAAATGTAAAAGCAGGACACAAATTTTATTTGAGAGAAGTTTGATGAGCTGGTCCTTTATATGTCCACTCCAAGAATAAGAAACATCAGCAATAAACCAAATAAGATGGAAGAATTAATTATAATATAAACAGAATTAATACTTAAACATACAGGCTCCATCAACTCAATAGTTCCATTTTTTCCTTCACCATCTGAAAGAATAAACATTTTCCCAGTGGGATGAATCTGAAAAAGAAACACGTAATTTTTTTAAAAGTCCATATAAACCTCTTTAAAAGACTAGAAGTCTGACAAAAGATGAGCAGATTGACCCACAGTCAGTGCACACAAAGCAATTCTTTTGAGCAGTTTAACTAATTCACATTGTCTGATCATATACCTGATCAAAGGATGCCTAAATTCGAACTTTAGATAAACACCAATTACCTTTTTAGTGCAAATGTGTCCCGTTATTTTTATTTGCTAAATCTGGCAACCCAGATTTAGATCTAAGAACAAATTAAGATCTAAGAACAAATTAGAAATAAGAACAAATTAAGGAGGGTTCATATTATCTAAAAGTGAGACCTATTGGCATCCATGATTTAAACAGTGTATATCCCACAGAGGGTATGTTTTAAAAAATGAGACGTGAGGAAGTAAAGAGAAACTGGTTATCAGAACATCTGGGCTCTACTCCCGCGAGACAGCTGCAAAGGGTGCAGTCAGATCTGGTTTGAATGCCAGCTTTGCTACTTGCCGTAGCCTTAAGCACTTTTTAACCAGATGCCACTCCTACCCAATTTCCATAACTGTGAAGTCCAAATACACCTATTGCAAGAAGATAATGTGACTGAAATAAACTAGTAAAAAACTTTCATAAAAAAGTTTTCTCGGTTTCCTGATCCTGAGCCTTTGGGCCTGTTTTTCACCAGTAGGATGAGGGGCTGCGCTCTTAACACTTGGGTAAGATAACAAACTGGCACTGGATCAGTAAAATACAATCAAGCAATGTTTCACAGAAAAGCGACTTCAACGATAAAACGAGGTTTGAGAAAAGAGGAAACAGCAGAAAAGGAAACAAGAAAACTGGACTAGCTGTCAAGGCCGGCTAACAGAAAACAGATGGAATTTTGTTAATAATTTCAAGTAAAAAACGAGGGCGGGACACTAGAACGGAGCGCGTTCGAAAACCGCGATTCCGCGCGCTAAGAGCCAAAAATTGGGCTGCAGTGGTCAAAAAGTGTGCAAAAAGTTCCGCTGCGAGAAAATAAAGCAATTCGGGGCGCAGTGATGCTTTCTCTCTTCCACCCTCCGCCAGCCCGACGGCCAAGGGGCCCCTCCACCCAAAAAGCCCAGGGCGGTGAGCGCGCGCACCTTCTCCAGCCTCCCTACGAAGCAGACCGGCTGGTCGATGAACTGAGCTAGCATGCTGGCATTGATTCGCGCCTTGGGCAACTCCATCACGTCCACCATGATTGCAACTCAAGACAGGCAGCCGGCGGGAAACCAGCCGACCACTGAGACTGTGCTCCCAGCTGACGTCTACGGGGCGGATTCCCCCAGATCCAATCGGAGGAGACCAGCATTCTCGCTCCGCCAATCAAACGTGCCGATATCTCGACAGCACTCGAGCAGTCTGGGACAGCGAGGAAGGCAAGGATGCGTCCGGAAGTGGGGACCGGCTGCTTAGTGACGCGCGGCGTCCCGGAAGTTACCCGGGTCCTCGGCGAGGCGCGCTTAGGGGCGGGGCTTGAATGGGGCGGGGCTGAGGCGCCCTCCTTCTGAGACCTCGGTCCTTGCTGCGGCCGAACCCCGGAAGCAAGGTGGCGGGCTCCGGTGCTGGTACGACGGGGGACTGCGGCGCGAGCATAAGGTATCTCTTCTCGCGGGAGTCGCCGCATCCTCACGGTTGCCATTTCTCCACGGACATGTATGCGGGAGAGGCGGGAATCGGTTTCGGCCCTGCGCCACTAAGCTGTCTGTGCTTCCCCAGTTCTCCTGCAAGGGAAACTCTGGGTTCATGCTGAAATATAGGGAGCCGGTCTCATTTTGACCCTCTCTCTCCTAGAGCTAGGAAGTGGGGTCCCCAGTGATTTTCATCGCCTTTGGGAAGCTCCTGCAGCTCGGTGGCCGAGGGTCGTTGATTTTCTGCCCTAGCTGCGTCACTTTCCAACGTGTTTCACCACCTGTGAGAGGAGGGGCCGCGACCCTTTCTGGTCCCGACGTTCTGGCTACACTGGAGGTGCGGGTTTTCTCACCTCACCTCCGTGTCAGGAGCGAATTGAAGCGTTTGGGAGTGGGTGAGGGAACGATCACTGTACTGAGAGAGGAGATGGATTCAAATGACTCTTAGATCCTTAGCAGGTGCGCTTCTTCCCGAGACACGATTTCCCTCTCCGCAGAATGAGGTTGCTGCTGCTGCTGCTAAGTCGCTTCAGTCGTGTCCGACTCTGTGCGACCCCGTAGACGGCAGCCCACCAGGCTCCCCCATCCCTGGGATCCTCCAGGCAAGAACACTGGAGTGGGTTGCCATTTCCCTCTCCAATGCATGAAAGTGAAAAGTGAAACTGAAGTCGCTCAGTCGTGTCCGACTCCTAGCGACCCCATGGACTGCAGCCCATCAGACTCCTCTGTCCATGGGATTTGCCAGGCAAGAGCACTGGAGTGGGTTGCTATTGCCTTCTCCGCAGAATGAGGTTCAGTTCAGTCGCTCAGTGGTGTCCGACTCTTTGCGACCCCATGAATTGCAGCTCGCCAGGCCTCCCTGTCCATCACCAACTCCTGGAGTTCACTCAGACTCATGGTCCATCAAGTCAGTGATGCCATCCAGCTGTCTCATCCTCTGTCCCCTTCTCCTGCCCCAATCCCTCCCAGCATCAGAGTCTTTTCCAATGAGTCAACTCTTTGCATGAGGTGGCCAAAGTACTGGAGTTTCAGCTTTAGCATCATTCCTTCCAAAGAACACCTAGGAATGAGGTTGCTGCTGCTGCTAAGTCGCTTCAGTCGTGTCCGACTCTGTGCGACCCCATAGACGGCAGCCCACCAAGCTCCCCCATCCCTGGGATTCTCCAGGCAAGAACACTGGAATGGGTTGCCATTTCTTTCTCCAATGCATGAAAGTGAAAAGTGAAAGTGAAGTCAGGTAACTTTAATTGCAAGGTCCCAGCTGATTTAAGTTTTGTCTATATGATTCAGGGACCCTTCTCAATTCCCAGTAATTTTCCCTATTGCTTTTCACACCTCAGGATTCCAGGGGAGATCACATGTGAAAGACAACCTGTTTCCAGGAGATGTGGCTGGGGGGACGGGGCGGAATAATTCTTGAATCTGTTGTTGGGTTATGTCGCTGTTGATTTTCGGGCCTTTATCCTACGGGATTTGGTACCTGCCTTGCCAGGGATATTCCAGAGTGAGTGCTCATAAAAATACCTGCGAAGGATGCTCCAGAAGTTGGAGAAGTTTTTTTAATTGGGATATTATTATTTTCTAGGAAACGAAATCCATAAATTAGCCTAAAACCATTTGGGTACCTATCTAGCCTCTGGGGTTTAGTCCCACAGTTGCCTTAAGCTAAGAAGATCCTGTTTGAGATACCAACACAGCTCTTTAAGATATAAATCGGATATCTTAATTAAAGTTTAGTTCGTGTCTGTTTATTTAGCAACTTAGTATCTATGTACAAATTCTTACCCTTTAATGTTGCTGTTACTAAGACAAGTTTAAAGGATTTCATTAGCAGAAATAGGGTGAATGTCAGTTGGTATATAAGAAAGTGGTTGCAAGTCAGTAGAGTCTGTGCAAAGCCTTCACATCTTTTGCACTTCAGAGATGTTTGGAAACCAAGTTGATTGCGTTATACAGGGAGGAGTACACATGAATGTCTTTAATAGCAATTTTTTTTTTAAGAGCAGCCCCTAAAGTGCCAGATCTCAATAGCAATTTTATAGCAATGAAAAAACCACTTTTACCTACCAAGAGCTTTTTTTTTTTTTTTTTTTTAAATAGGGAGATGAGCAAGAAGATATTTTCAAATAGCTTCTTGGATATTTTTTCATTCACTTAAAATTTATTGTGTAATATCTCATGCACAGAGAAGAGTATATCCAACTGATATGTATAGTTTCCAAAGAAGTGAAATGAACCCAGTTGGACCTCTCATTTAGCTAAAGAAATGGAACTTTACCAGTTAGGGGTTGTCACTTCCTCAGTTGAAGTCCTTCTCTCACCCAGCTAGAAATAAACACTATCTTGAAATTTGTATTAAGCACCCTTTTTTTTCCTATATAATTTTAACATATATGTAGCTGTTTCTAAATGGTGTGGTACCAATTTATCCTCCTGTCAGGAGAGTAGGAGAATTCCAGTTGATCCACATCACCTCATAGGCCAGAGTAGATGTTGGGAAATCAGCCATGTAGTCCCCATTCCAAATCCAAAGAAGTGGACACACAAAGGGTCTGTCTTCATGGACTCAGCTCCCTTTTAAAGAGCCTTCCTGGAAGTCCTTCACAACTTGACTTTCTACTTACTAGGTTAGGGACTTTTCCTTTTATTCCTAGTTTGATGAAAGTTTTAATTGAGTGGTTATGAAATTTGATAAAATGAATTTTTTTGCATTGAGATGATTGAATATATTTTCAGTGTTGAATAACATTCGCATTCCTGGAAAAAATACAACTTGGTTATGATACATTATCTTTTATTCTGTATTCTTGGGTTTGATTTCCTATTGTTTTGTTTAAAATGATTTTTGCATTCATGTTCATGAATGAGATTGGCCTGTAGTTTTTCTTTCTCGTGTAGTCTTGTGAGATTTTGGTATTATTTAATATTAGCATTGCAGTAGTCTCATGAAATAAGTTGTGGAATGTTTTCTGTATTCTAGGGTTTGATGTAAAACTGGAGACACCTGTTTTTTGGTGTTAGGCAGAACTCACCTGTAAAACATCCTGGGTTTGGTATTAGTTCAGTTCAGTCACTCAGTCGTGTCCGACTCTTTGCGACCCCATGAATCGCAGCACGCCAGGCCTCCCTGACCATCACCAACTCCCGGAGTTCACTCAGACTCACGTCCATGGAATCGGTGATGCCATCCAGCCCTCTCATCCTCTGTCGTCCCCTTCTCCTCCTGCCCCCAATCCCTCCCAGCATCAGAGTCTTTTCCATATAGTTATCTTCTATTGCTTAGTTCTTATGTCTGACTCTTTCGTGACCCCATGGGCTGTAGCCCACCAGGCTTTTCTGTCTATGGGGTTTTCCAGGCAAGAATCCTGGAGTGGGTTGCCATTTCGCCTCCAGGGAATCTCCTGATGGAGGGATCTAACCCATGTTATCTTAACATTGACAGGTGGATTCTTTATCATTGAGTCACCAGGGAGCCCATAATTAACTGTACCTGCTGCCTTGGGCATAGCCCACAAATGTTCCTAAGTAGATTGAAATAAGTTCTAAGTATTTTCTAGTGTCTTACATACTCTCTGACATACTCTCTGATTCAAGGGTTGTTTTTGTTTCCAAATGTATAGATTTTGGGCTTCCTTGGTGGCTCAGTGGTAAAGAATGTGCTTCCAATGAGGGAGACTTGGATTCCATCCCTAGGTGGGGAAGGTTCCCTGAAGGAGGAAATGGCAACCCACTCCAGTATTCTTGCCTGAAGAATTCCACAGACAGAGGAGCCTGCTGGGCTGCAGGCCATAGGGTCTCAAAGAGTTCAACACAACTGAACAGCTGAACGTGCACATAAAGGTTTTACTTATTAAAGTCACTTTGTTGGTAATTTATAGTGTAAATTGCATTATCCTCAAATGGTATGGTCTGATACTGTGAAAGTGTGAGGCTTGCTTTAAGACTTATGAAGTATATGGACAGCTTTTTGTAAATGATTCATGTATTCTTGGGAAAAATTTGTGTTTTCCAGTTACTGGATCAAGCTTGTTAATTGCAGTGTTCAGCTGTTTCTACTTTTGTTTGATTAATGTCTAAATTTTAGAGATAATTGCAGATGGTAGCATTGGCAATTTCTGCTTGAACTTCTGACAACTTGTGTTATATGTTTTTGAAGATGTGTTTTTCAGTACACACAGATGAAGATTATGAAGGAAAATGGTGCAGCAAAGTAGTGACTATTTCCAATCATGCTTTTTGCCTTAAAGTTAGTTTTGTTGCTAATACTGTTGATACACTGGCTTTCTTTTGGTTAAATTTTCTTTGTTGTCTCTTTTTCTGTCCTATACTTCACCTAAGGGAGGCAAGACTTTTGAACTTTAGTGTTCATTTCCTCACCTCTTTGGTGGCTTATTGGAGTGCTGACTTGGTAAGTCTTAGCTCAAAGAGGGAGCAGGTTGATAGCCCATAACTGACAAGGGGATTTTTGTAGAAACTAATGTCTGTGGCTGGCAATTTATGTCAGTAAATACTGAAACATCTCCAGTCAATAATATTCAGGTAACAAAAGGCATATTAACGTCTCTGGTCAGTAATTTGATGCCAGCCTGTGAGCTCCAGCAGTTCCTCCCTAACAGTGTGCTTTGTTAACCAGTAGGCTTCTTTTGGACAGAATTTCCCAAATGTGTGGAGGTTGGATTCTTCTTATTTTTTTTCAAATTGTAGTTGTATACTTGATTTACAGTATAGTTAGTTTCAGATGTATGAAGTGACTCGGTTTTATATTCTTTTCAGAATCTTTTCCGTTGTAAGTTATTGCAAGATATTAAATGTAGTTCCCTCTGTGTGTGTGCTTAGTCACTCAGTTGTGTCCGACTCTGCAACCCTATGGATAGTAAGTAGCCCGACAGGCTCCTCCGTTCATGGGAGTCTCCAGGCAAGAATATGGGGTGGGTTGCCATTCCCTCCTCCAGGGGATCTTCCCAGCCCAGGGATCAAACCCTCTCCTGCATTGCAGGCGAATTCTTTACTGTCTGAACCACCAGAGAAGCCCGTAGTTCCCTATGCTATACAGTAAATCTCTGTTGCACCTGTTAATCCCATATTTCTAATTTATCCCGACTCACTCCCTTCTCCCCTTTGTTAACTATAAGATCATTTTCTATGCCTGTGAGTCTGTTTCTGTTCTGTATATATAACTTTGGATTATTTTTTAGTTGGCACGTAAGTGATGTCGTATAGTATTGGTCTTTCTCCGTCTGACTTCGCTGAGTGTGACATTCTTTAGGTCCGTCTCTGTTGCTTCTAGTGGCAATATTTCATTCTTTTTCCGTGCTCGAGTGATAGTCGACTGTGTGTACATGTGCACACGCACACCACCTCTTTTTAAGCCAGTCATCTGTTGATGGGCCTCTGGGTTGTTTCCATGCCTTTCTTATTGTAAATAGTGGTGCTGTGAACATTGCTGTGCATGTATCTTTTCCAATTAAAGTTTTCGTCTTTTCTGGATATCTGCTCAGGACTGGGATTGCTGGAACATACGATAATTTTAATTTGGACCCTCTGTACTGTTTTTCATAGTGGCTGCACCAGTTTACATTCCCACCACCTGTGTTCTCCACACCCTCCCCAGCATTTTTTTTTTTTTTTGTAGATTTTTTGATGATGGCCGTTCCGACTGGTGTAAGGTGATAACCTCCTTGTGGTTTTGAATTGCATTTCTCTAAACATTAGCTATGTTGAGCATCTTTTCATGTGTCTTTTGGCCACCTGTATGTCTTCTTTAGAAAAATATATATTTAGGTCTTCTGTCCATTTATTGGTTGGGAGATTTGTCTTTGCAGTATGAGTTGTATGACCTGTTTGTATATTTTGGATACTGACTCCCTGTTTGTCAGATTGTTTGCGAATACCTTCCCCCATTCCATATGTTGTATTTTTGTTTATGGTTTCCTTTGCTGTGCAAAAGTTCTTAAGTTTGATTAGGCCCCATTTGTTTATTTTTGCTTTTATTTCTTACGCCTTAGAAAGCTGATCTAAGAAAATATTGGTACAATTTATATAAGAGAATGTTTCACGTATGTTCTGTTCTAGGGATTTTATGGTATCATGTCATATTAAAGTCTTTAAACCTTTATTTTTGTATATGGTGTGAGGGAGTTTTCTGATTTCATTGACTTGTATGTAACTTTCCCAGCACCATTTGTTGAAGATAATTTCTTTTCTTCATGGTATATTCTTGCCTCCTTTATTGAAGATGAGTTGATTGTAGATGTGGGTTTATTTCTGGGCGCTCTGTTCTGTTCCAGTGATCTACATGTCTGTTTTTGTGCCAATACCATGCTGTTTTGATTACTGTAGCTTTGTCGTATAATACAGCCTAGAAAGGTTATGTTGGAGAAGGCAATGGCACCCCACTCCAGCACTCTTGCCTGGAAAATCCCATGGACGGAGGAGCCTGGTAGGCTGCAGTCCATGGGGTCACTAAGAGTCAGATACGACTGAGCAACTTCGCTTTCACTCTTCACTTTCATGCATTGGAGAAGGAAATGGCAACCTACTCCAGTGTTCTTGCCTGGAGAATCCCAGGGACAGGGGAGCCTGGTGGGCTGCCATCTATGGGGCTGCCATCTATGGGGTTGCACAGAGTCGGACACGACTGAAGCGACTTAGCAGCAGCAGCAGCAGAGAGGTTATGTGGAAGCTGGATTCTTTTTTTCTAAGAACACTAGTGTTTGGTGGATCACAAGTTCTTTGCCACTTTGCTTGTTACGGTTTTTCCAATATACTTTGTTTGATAAATTTATGCTCTGTGACCTTGTGGTATTTGTGTCGGTATTGGCCTGATAACTTTCAGCTTTTCCGTGTCCTTAGGCTTTACGTGTATCTTTTGTAAATAGTGCATATGCCTTGAGGTTTAGTTTTTATATCTTTTGTCCACTTACACTGATTGTCGTCACTGATGTTTTCGGATGCATTTTGGCAGTCATTTTGCACTTCTTGTGTGTTCTGCTCTTTGTTGTTGTTTTCTCCTCTCTTCTTTAGATTTGACTTTTAAAATTTTTTCTGTAATTCTGTTTTATTCCTCTGTATTATATATTGTTATATATTCTTTAAAAAAGGCTTTGTTCATGGTCACCCTTTAACAAGCACATTAAAGCCTAAAGTTTTCTCTGTGTCAAGATGAGAACCTGTAACTCCACGGCCCTTTTTTCAGTTGTATGCTGTTGTCTACAGTTTTAATTCTACTTTGATTTCTTTTTAGCTCCACAAATTAGGCTTTATTATGTAGTTGCTCAGTGGCAAAGAATCTGCCTGCAATGCAAGAGATGCAGGTTCAGTCCCTGGGTTGAAAAGATCCCCTGGAGAAGGAAATGGCAACCCACTCCAGTATTCTCACCTGGGAAATCCCGTGGACAGAGGGGCCTGGTGGGCTACAGTCCATGGGGTCACAAAGAGACATGACTGAGCAACTGAGCATGAACACATTATCTTATGCAGTTAATATTTGTTTGGAATTTTCATATGTATCATTTTCTTTTTATTTTTACAACAAAGAATCCGTCTTTACTTTTAATTTTTATATCTCACCTCTCTTTCTGTTGTTTCCCCCCACCTTTTTTTGAGGTACCTGCTTTGGAAGTTCCTTCAGTGAGAATCATTGGTAGTGTGGGCATCAGTTTGTGTTTCTCTGAATATGCTGATTTTGTCTTTGTTTTCAAAAGGCAGGTTTATTATCTATATAAAATTCTAAGTGGGCAATTAATTTCTCTTAAGGCTACTCTGGTACTATTTTGCTGTTAATTTGCTTTTCATTTAAATTGTGATTTTGTTATAAGCTTTCATGTCTGTATCTGCTTGATCTTTAGTTTGTAATGTGTACTGATGAAGAGTTCATTTAGTTTTGTGGTGAATATGTTGTGCTTTGTGAGTCTGATAATTTGTCTTGATCAGTACTGGGACATTTTCAACCATTATATTTTTGAATATTGTTTCTCTCTTATTCTCTAACTCCTTCTGTAATTCCAGTTAGAAGTAAGAAGTAAGGGTGTGCTCTTGACCTTTGTTTTATGATTCAGTGGTTTTGATTCTTTGAATTCTGGATAACTTTCTCAGATCTTCCAGTTTACTAACTCTTTATGCAGTTGTGACTCATCTGCTATAATTTCAATACTAATTTTTTCCCTAGAAGTTCTGTTTGGTTCTTTATACACATCTTAGTTGTTATTTGTCATAGTTTCAGGTCTCCCTTTATTTCTTCATATTTCACAGAGTGTAAGGCGAGTCTGTTTTGAGTCTAGCTTTGATACCCACAGTCTTTATAGGTCTGATTCTGTAGAGGTTTTTGATTCTCTTTGACTCTTCCTTACTGTGGCTTGTATCTTTATTTGTACAGTTTTTTTTTTTTAAATTATGAATTCATGTTTCTTGGAACTGTTTTGTTGACTTTTTTGAGGTTTGGTTTGAAGGTGTTGTCCTCCAGAGAAGATCTGTGTTTCCTCCTTCCAAGGTTGTTGGCGCCCAGACTTTGTCCTTGTTCCCTGTGGTGGCAGTGGTGGTTTAGTCGCTAAGTCGTGTCCAGCTTTTGTGACTCCATGCACTGTAGCCCACCAGGCTCCTCTGTCCACGGGATTCTCCCTGTGGGACCTGGATAATTAAAACCCAGGCTTTTAGCCATTAGCAATCAGTAATGCCTGCAAGGAAAATGTTACTTATAGTCCTTGCATATAACCTTGTGGATTTATAGATTCTTGTGTTTTCTGGGTTCTATAGATTTTCTTTATTCTTTTTTTGGGTTAGCCATACATTAAAAATAGATATTTATATTTGAAACATTACCACAAGTGCCCTTTTAGAGAGCCACTGTGGGGATTCTGTTAGTTGTTAAGGATGACAAAGTGTTAGTGAAAGTAGAGCAGTGCGCCAAGGGGCAGCAGGAATTCAGGATGAAGGTCTGGGGTTGGTTTTTCTCCCTCGGTCTTGGTCTTGTCTCGTCGTTGCAGAGAATTGAAACGACAGACTACTTACAGCTCAAACAGGCATGGTTTATTAAGCAGGCAGCAGTGTTATTTTCTTGAGGTTTTTGTCTTGTAACAGAGACTTGGAAGGGCAGACTACCTACAGCTCAGTTAGAGCTCTCACGTCTCTAGATGTGAGAGGGGCCAACTCCCATAGGAGTGTTCTTGAATCCTTTTGGCTTCCTTTTTTATATCTTTTGTCTTTGACCCTTTATAGTCCATGTAGCCTGATTGATTTTGCCAGTGCAAAGTAGGGCTTTTATCTGCAAATAGGGTGAGTGTTGAAGGCCAGACAGGGAAGGGGCCATGTTTGGGTGTTTTCTCGCTCCAGTCTGAGGCTTCCCCTTTCTGTGGGCCTTTCCCTTTCTCTCACCCTTTTGGGGGCTTTTTCTAGTCACTATTTTTCTTTAACCACCATTTTGGACTCCTCCTTCCCTACTCTTAACTACCTAACAAAGGTAAGTAGAACCAAGAACTTGGAATGTCTTCCTCATATGCCATGCAGAGGAGTTTAGCTTAGTAGTGAGGCTGGCGGATCAAGGGGTGAAGTTTGACATTTTAGGTAGAGTATTCTGGGTTCATGATGATGAATGGGTTGACATATAGTAATCAAGGTTCTTTTGGTACAAGTGATATGACCTCTTTAAGTATAAAGCTTGATAAATTTTTGCAAAATGATCATATATATGTATCAGTCAGGGTCCAGTCAGGAAATAGAAACCACACCAGATGTTTGAGCAGGGAAAATGTAATACAATGAATTGTTAACTGGTAGGAAGTAAATACTTAAACTCTTTTTTTTGATTAATTGTGGTAAAATGTACGTAACAAGATTTTACATTTTAACCATTTTTAATTGGATGGCTCAGTGGCATTCGGTGTATTCACGTCGTGTGCAACCATTGCTGTCATCCAGCTTCTGAACTTTGTCATCATCGCAGACTGAAGTTCTGTGCCCATTTAACCACTGGTGAATTTGATTACTCCAGGTACCTCCTGTAAGTAGAATGACACAGTACTTTTCTATCTGGCTTATTTCATTTGATGTCTTCAGGATTCTTCTATATTGTAGTAGGTATCAGAGTTTCATTCCTTTTAATGTTGAATTATAGTCCATTGTATGTAGTGAATACTACGTTTTGTTTCCCCTTTCTTCTTTTGGGGTACATTTATTAAAAGGAAACTGATTAGAACTTTTTCGGGTTAGCTTGACTGGCCTAAAATTATTAGCCTCACAAAGGACCGGAACCATGAGTAGGAAAGCTTTCAGAATCCAGGCTGTCTTCTTTCTCTTTTTAAAAAAAATTTAATCAATTTACCGACTTGTGGCTGTGCTAGGTCTTCATTGCTGCACAGTCCTTCTCATGCTGCGCCGAGCTGGGGCTGCTCTCTACTTGCAGCGCACCGCTGCTCACTGGGATGGCGTGGGCAGCGGCTCCAGGGCGCACAGGCCTCAGGAGTTGTGGCCTGAGGCTCAGTCGCCCTGTGCCGCGTGGGGTCCCCCTGGATCAGGGGTTGAACCCACGTGGCCTGCACTAGCAGGTTGATTCTTAACCACTGGACCACCAGCGAAGTCCAGTGCCAACTGATCATCTCTCAGTTCCACACTGAGTCTTGCTTGCCCAGCTATGTGACATGAAGCTGGACTCTGTAAACCATTTTTCTTTGGAATATTAGGCATTCCCAGCAGAGGGCCCTGAAGGAACACTGCAAGGCTGTTGTGTCGTGAAGACCCCTCCCTCCCAGGCTCCAGCCCCCTTTATGACCTTTCTTTCAGCCGAGCCCCGCTGCCTATTCAGAGGTCAGGCTGTGACCCTAAGGTCTCACCCTGCCCACGGCCCAGCTCCAGCCTGCTCTCTGGCGAGTTCCTCCGCTGCTCCTGATACAGTTTCCGTCCCTCCAAGGAGGTCTGAATCTTCATCTTGTGGGGGTGGGGTGCTTAACTACCTCACGTCCACTCTTCTTCAGCCTAGAGATAGTGGCTAATTTTTGGGGGGCTGGGGGAGCAGAGTTTGCACTGCTATTTTTCTTTGAAATCTTCTTTTATTTCTTTGAGTATTTACTTCCTACCAGTTAACAATTCATTGTATTACATTTTCCCTGCTCAAACATCTGGTGTGGTTTCTGTTTCCTGACTGGGCCCTGACTGATACATATATATGATCATATTGCAAAAATTTATCAAGCTTTATACTTAAAGATTGTGCACTTCACATGTCTTATTTTTGGTGTACAATTATCTGAAATGGTAAATACACTGATACATAAGAATAAATGTTTAATGTGAATGATTAAAAGGCCATGAACATATTACCTCTCAGTTGCTGTTATAGATTGTTTCTTGCTAATTTTAAACTAGAGACTATATTTAAGGAGTGCACATCTTGTAAACTTTTAAAATAGTCAACAGTGGTCCAAGAATGCTGTTTATTTGTGGAATAAGCAAAAATAAGCAACCCCCCACCCCCTTAGAAATCTTACATGCTTGTGGAGGTAGTATCATAGTAAGGCTAAGTAACATCTGTTATACAATTTTAAGATTCTAAACATTTCAAAGCAGATTTATTTCCCATTACCCCAAGATGGCACTTGACCCATACAGGTGCTCAGCAAACATCTAATGAAGTAGGATACTTCACTGACACACAGTGACTTTGGCAGGCTGTTGTTTAGTGGCCAAGTCGTGGCTGACTGTTATGCTACCAGGGTCTCCTGCCTTGCAGGTGAATTCTTTACCAGCTGAGCTATGTGTGCCAGGAAGATGACTCAGGCTTGAACACTGAATCAATACAGCACAGAGTGAAGGATACAGACCTGGATTAAATCTTGATACTTGATACCTAAGTGACTTCTGGAAAAATTATTCATCCGTTCCAGAGCTGCAATTTCTGTAAACATGGGAGATAAAAACGTGGACATAAACATGGGAGATAAAAAAGCTTCATGTGGTTATTTTAAGCATTAAGTAAGATTTGCATATGTAAAGCCCTGAGCACAGTGTCTTGTTACACTAAGTATTTAAATAACAAATTGTGACTTAAGTGTTAATAGCGTGACCAAATTGTCCTGAAGTACCTGATGGACATCTTAATGATGATGAAAAGTAAGATAATGAAGGGGGATGAAAACCCCAGGGGGCTTCCCCAAAGGAGGGAAGTATGTAGGCTTGTCTGAGAGCTGAGATCATGAACCATCTGGGTGATGGTATGTTTTGCCCAGCTCCACTCGGCAGCCTGGATGGAGCTAGAACATTTTGAAGGTTGCCAGGATACTATCTGTACTGTTCAAGAGCTTCAAGAGAATTTTCATCAGAAAGATACTCTTCCTCTTGATCCTTGGGTCTGTATTTTCCCTTCCTTCTTTTGATTTCACTGAAGTGGGTGAGGGTGGCTTCTTCTGTCTTCCTCACTGAACTTTCTATTGCAGGCAGCTTCTTGTTTCTGTGTCTAGTCCTGGAAGATATATGGTTGCACGTGTTCCTTGGCTTGTTCTGTTCCCAGGGATTAACAGGCACTCATCATCGTGTGGCTCTGCCAGGCTGAGATGGAAATTTCCATGGCACAGACTGTCCAGGTCTCTGAATGAATTATAGAATTAGGAGCAGTTTGCCTGGAGAATCTCATGGACAGAGGAGCCCTGCGGGCTACAGCTCATAGGGTCCCAGAGAGTCATACGTGACTGAAGCGACTTAGCATGCACACACATAATTCTTCAGCCATGAAAGTAATATCTGTTATTTTCCTGTGTTCTGCTCATGGAGCTTTTTCTCTCTGGGACCCTGTTTTACAGAGTCGTCCTTGGGCAGTTATGAACCATTACCCTCCTTAATTTTCCCTGTTGCTTGCCCAGGCCAATAATAACCATCTTAGAATGAAGTAGATCTCCCAGGAGAGGGGGAGGGTTAAGAAAGGGAATCCAACTTTGCCAAACTTTGGAAGGAGTTCCCATGCAGTGACCTGTCCGGCAGCCTGTCTTTTTCTGGTAGGTAGAGCTCCTGTGTTTCAGAACTAAGTTCAGGCGGTGGGGATGGTTGACGTGTTCTCCCCGTCTTTGTGATTCACTCTCCTCTTGTTATTTGCTTGTCTCTTCACTTATTCATTCATCGTGGATACCATTTCGGAAGATGTAGCACAAGACTGTAAGTATGGTGATGAACTCTTGGGTCAGTTGAGCTTCTTGGTTGTGCAGTTCATGGACCTTTGACTCAGACTGTGGCATATGGTGAATAGACTTTGGCATATGGTTGATAGAGTTATTGCCAGATTTTGTCTTGTGTTTCTTTCTGTGCATTTTGATGAAACACTGGGAGGAGTTAAAACAGTCAGCTTTCTTACGTACTCAGGAGTGTGAAGCAAGACTTCAGACCGATAGCAGTGTTTGACTAGACTGTTAGCCTCCTGTCAGCCACTTGCTTGGCTGGTGCTGGTTTTAACAGGGCTCGGCAGCATGCTTTGTGCCCGCTGGTCCTGTGAGAGGTGGTAGAGAGGCAGCCCAGAGGCAGCATATATATGGGTAGTTCCTTGAATTTGGAGAAAGTGCCTTGTTTGGTTTGATTTTCTAGAGCCTACCAGTGGGCTTGCCTGGTGGCTCAGACGGTAAGGAATTCGCCTGCGGTGTAGGAGGAGACCTGGGTTTGATCCCTGGGTTGGGAAGATCCCCTGGAGAAGGAAACGGCAACCCACTCCAGTATTCTTGCTGAGATGATCTCATGGACAGAGGAGCCTGGAGGGCTACAGTCCATGGGGTTGCGCAGAGTCGGACATGATTGAGCGACTATGCTTTCATAGCAGTGTGCCTGGCCAGTATCTGGCCTTCAGCACTTGTTGGTTGAATGAAAAGTGAGCAAATGAACAAACGACTGAATTTTAGAAGTTTGTTTTTGTTTAGGGAGAAAATACTTAAGATAATGCAGTTAGATTGTATTGGAAGTCAAATAATGTAGATATTGTAATGGGCAGTTGAGTTTTTGGAACTTGTATATAATGATTCCTATTGTGTGGTAGATGTAAGCAAATTAGAAACATTTAAAGACCCACACTGAATAATGTTTTATTTATTTCATTCATTCTCAGTTTTCTATGCTATAGAGTTGTAAAGAGGGGTGACCTCACATTGGTCGACTTCATTCTCCCTTAGGACACTATTAAATAAATCACCTATTTAAATCAATCACCAAAATACTTTTCATGTGAAGAGATGCTTTTGTTAGAGTTGTTGTGGGGTCTTTTCCAGGTTGTGCCTTCATTTCAGAGTTGTACCATCAAATGCAGTGGTTAGAAATTCGTGTTTTCTTAGTAGGTATCAGTGTTATTTAATCTAAAATCAGAAATTTTTGTGTTAGTTATTTAGAATTATGCTTGTAACTTTTATAAAACATAAAAGTACATCATTGTATAATTAACTTACAAGAGTCAGGATAACACCAAAGCTTCAGTTACATTCTTGGTCAATGACTGAGACCAAAATGATACAAATTTTGAGTGCAACTTGTTATAAGCCTCTCAAAGGCAGCAACTTTATCTTCTAAATTTTTGTGTCTCTTCACACTATTTAGCATCCTTCCTTAGGAAAAGAAAGATACGGCTTTTACATGTCCTGCATTAAAAAGAGGAAAGGTTTTGTTTGTTTTAATAACACCTCTTTAAATTAAGATATCTTATGGCTAAAATGCATCACATGCTAAGTGATCACACCTGTCCACAGAGGAATATATTACAATAAAGAATTGTCTGGTCTAAAATACTAACAGTGAAAAGATTGAGAAATTGTGGTCTAATGTAATGTAATGGGTGATTCCCTCCCCCCTAAATTAGTAGAATCAGTGATGGCTTTTTTTTTTTTAATGCTATCCTAGTTTTCATTTTATCAGTAAGAGACAGTAGAGGAGAAAAGCAGTCAGTCTTTATCATTGTCAGGTTGCTGACTTAAAAAAAAATGCACAATGTGATTTGCAAGTTAAGGTTTATTTGCGACAAAATGAGGACTAGAACCCAGGAGGTGGCATTTCAGATACTCTGAGAAACTGCTCCGAAGAGGTAGGGGGAGGATCCGTGTGTATGTGATCTTGGTGAAAGGGGAGTACATGCAATCAAGCATGTATTTTTGCAGGTTTCTGTAAGTCGTGAGGGGTAGTGGTCACCATGAAGGAATTTAGTGCTTTTCTAGATGGGAGGAGATGCAAGAATTGGGCTTGTAAAATCAGCTCCTGAGAATATTTAACTCTCAGAAGACTTGTTCTGCCAGTGTTTCCAGAGCACAGAGTGCCTCATTTCTGCTCTCTACCCTGAACTGCTTTCAGGGAATGTTAAAGGTCAGCAAGCGCAGCAGCACATGGGTTAACCCTTGTGGAGGTCGATGGCAAGTGCCCCTTTGTAGCCGACAAGGCTACCATTGTTGATTCTGAAAATCAAGTGTGAATTCTGAAAATCAAGTAAGAGTAATGAATTGAAAGGAAAACAAAACCCCTCACGCCCCCACATTCAACAGCAGCAGCAAAACTAGACAAAAGTCTCCAATTCTGATAGAGACGTTGGTGGGTGATGTTTACAGACCAGTGCTGTCCTGTGCTTAGTCACTCAGTCGTGTCTGACTCTTTGCGACCCCGTGGACTGTAGCCCACCAGGCCCCTCCGTCCTTGGGAGTCTCCAGGCAAGAATACTGGAGTGGGTTATCATGACCTCCTCCAGGGGATCTTCCCTACCCAGGAATCGAACTGGGGTCTCCTGCACTGCAGGCGGTTTCCAATGTTCATAGAAGCACTATTTGTAGTAGTTAAGACATGGAAGCAACCTAAATGAATGGATAAAGAAAATGTGGTATATGTGTACAATGGAGTATTCAGCCATAAAAAAAAAAGTAAAATAATGCCATTTGCAGCATCATGCTGCTAAGTCGCTTCGGTCGTGCCCAACTCTGTGCGACCCCATAGACGGCAGCCCACCAGGCTCCCCCGTCCCTGGGATTCTACAGGCAAGAACACTGGAGTGGGTTGCCATTTCCTTCTCCAATGCATGAAAGTGAAAAGTGCAAGTGAAGTCACTCAGTCGTGTCCGACTCTTAGCGACCCCATGGACTGCAGCCCACCAGGGTCCTCCCTCCATGGGATTTTCCAGGCAAGAGTACTGGAGAGGGTTGCCGTTGCCTTCTCCATTGCAGCATCATGGATGGACCTAAATATTGTCGTACCTTTACATGAAATAAATTAGAGAAAGACAAATATCATATGACATCACTTACTTATGAAATATAAGAAAATGATACAAGTGAACTTATTTACAAAACAGAAAGACTCACAGACATAGGAAAGAATCATGGGTACCACAGGGGAAGGGAGGGACTTCCCTGGTGGTACAGTGGATAAGAATCCACCTGTCAGTGGAGGGGACATGGGTTCAGTCCCTGGGTTTGACGATATCACATGCCGTGGAAAACAAAGCCCGTATGCCACAGCTACTGAGTTGGTGCACCTCGGGCCCATGTGCCTAGAGCCGTATGTCTAGAGCCCGAGCTCTCATTGCAGAGAAGCCACTGCAGTGAGAAGTATTTGTTAAAAGGACTTTTAAATTAAAAGTATTAAATTTTAATTAAACAAGTATTATTTAATGATTAATTTAACATCAAATAATATCAAATATTTAATTAATATTATTTAATTAATATTATTAAGTAATAGGTATTAACTTTATTAAAAGTTAAAAGAGGGATGATGAGGGATAAATTAGGAGTATGAAATTAATATACACACTACTGTATGTAAAATAAATAACAAGGACCAATATATAGCACAGTGTGGTAGTTGCTCAGTAGTGCCCGACTCTGCAATCCATGGACAGAGGAGCCTGGTGGGCTCCAGTCCATGGGATTTTGCAGGCAAGGATACTGGAGTGGTTTACCATTTCCTTCTCCAGGGGATCTTCCCGACCCAGGGATTGAACCCGGGTCTTTTGCACTTTAGGCAGATTCTTTACGGACTGAGCTACTAGGGAAGCCCTGGTATATATAGCACAGAGAGCTATATTCACTGTCTTGTAGTGGAAAAGATTCTGAAAAATTCTAATGTAAATCAGATATACTTCAATTAAAAATTGAAAAAGGTTTTTTATTTGATTTCATATGATATTTGGCTTAGGAAAAAAGCAAATACTATAAAAGAATCATAACATAAATATAAACTGGTCGTGCTTCCTGGTAACAACAGCTATTAGGTTTGCTGTATATTTTTCCGTATTTCTTTCCTGCTGCTGCTGCTGCTGCTAAGTCGCTTCAGTCGTGTCCGACTCTGTGCAACCCCATAGATGGCAGCTCACCAGGCTCCCCCATCGCTGGGATTCTCCAGGCAAGAGTACTGGAGTGGGTTGCCATTTCCTTCTCCAGTGCATGAAAGTAAAAAGTGAAAGTGAAGTCACTCAGTCATGTCCGACTCTTAGCGACCCTATGGACTGCAGCCCACCAGGCTCCTCCATCCATGCGGTTTTCTAGGCAAGAGTACCGGAGTGGGGTGCCATTGCCTTCTCTGATTTCTCTCCTAAGAATGTACAAAACTTAACTGCATGTATAAAACAGAAAATAATTTTGTAATAAAAGCCTGCTAGTTTCAATTTGAAAAGCCAAATTAGAAAAAGTACCAGAAAGGATGAAATAGTATAAAACAGATACTTCAGCTAAAAGGTTGTCTCTCCAAGAGGCCTGGGTGACAGAGCAGCAGTTCTGAGTCCAAGGCCTATGGTCCCAAAGGGTGGGATCTTCAGACAGAGGCAACCATCAGTTCAGTTCAGTCTCTCAGTCGCGTCTGACTCTTTGTGACCCCATGAATCGCAGCACGCCAGGCCTCCCTGTCCATCACCAACTCCCGGAGTTTACCCAAACCCATGTCCATCGAGTCGGTGATGCCATCCAACCATCTCATCCTCTGTCATCCCCTTCTCCTGCCTTCAATCTTTCCCAGCATCAGGGACTTTTCCAGTGAGTCAGCTCTTCGCATCAGGTGGACAAAGTATTGGAGTTTCAACTTCAACATCAGTCCTTCCAATGAACACCCAGAACTGATCTCCTTTAGGATGGACTGGTTGGATCTCCTTGCAGTCCAAGGGGCTCTCAAGAGTCTTCTCCAACACCACAGTTTAAAAGCATCAATTCTTTGGTGCTCAGCTTTCTTTATAGTCCAACTCTCATATTCATACATGACCACAGGGAAAACCATAGCCTTGACTAGACGGACCTTTGTTGGCAAAGTAATGTCTCTGCTTTTCAAAATGCTATCTAGGTTGGTCATAACTTTCCTTCCAAGGAGAAAGCGT
Organism: Capricornis sumatraensis; assembly: GCF_032405125.1. Classification (NCBI taxonomy): domain Eukaryota; kingdom Metazoa; phylum Chordata; class Mammalia; order Artiodactyla; family Bovidae; genus Capricornis; species Capricornis sumatraensis. Next base: position 20,400,513 of record NC_091073.1, read on the forward strand.
CTTTTAATTTCATGGCTGCAGTCACCATCTATAGTGATTTTGGAGCCCAGAAAAATAAAGTCAGCCATTGTTTCCACTGTTTCCCAGCTATTGCTCAGCTTTCTTAATAGTCCAACTCTCACATCCATGCAACCATAAACCTTCAGTTTATGTTTCCCAGAGGTTCCTAGATGCATTAGGATCATCTTGTGGGGTGAGCACAAGGAGTCAGTGGGGAGATGGCGTAACTAACTTCACCCTGTTCCTAATTTTTTTGGTGGTGGTTATTTTACTTTTTGCCGTGGCTGTAACTACAGATGCAGATCTGATTCCAGGCTTTCCCAGCTCAAAGGCTTCCAGAGCTCTTCCCTGAGTAGAGATCCTTCAAGCCTTGTTTTGGTGACGGGCTCCTCCTTGTGGCTCCCCAGGCATCTCCCCGCTCCCTGGAGGTGCTATCTTTAGACCACGCCTGCACTTTCCTTCCCTCCTGTCTCACACTGGGCTGGTTTCACCCTTGGTTATCTGCCTGGCATATGAATTCCCCACCCCCCCCCCCCCCCGGATTGTACTGAAGAGGCCAGGTGTTTCTGCAGTTTTGAAATGTGTAACAATAAAGTCAAGTTAATGTTTTAGTCCTGGTATGGCAGCCAGTATTATGTGCTGGAAAATGATGAAGCAATGGTAGTATCCACACCCATTTGCTGATAATTAAAGGGATGCATTTTATAGTATAGTTTGAGATCTTAGAAATCATGATCTCAATCCCTGAACTTGTATTTTCCATTTGAAGTTCCATTGATGTTTGTGATTTCAGCTACCACTTACATGCCAACAGCTCCCTAATTCCAACTTACCCCTTTCATTGGAGCACTGGGTCCTATTTTTCCAGCTGCATTTTACACGTTTCCGTGTGGACCAGTCCTTGTTTCCCTATGTCTAAACTTGTCTGAAATGGAGTTCATCATGTTTTTCTTAACCGTCCTTTTCCTACTTTCTTTTTCTTATTCTTAATGTCACTTTCTTTGCTTCCTCAGGCTTGAAACTTCCATCATCTTTTATTGATTCCCTTCCATCAGTATTTGTAGAGCTGAGTGACTAAATCCTATTTCACAATGCTGTGCATCCCTTCTTTTTAATTTAAACTTCTCCCACCTCAGTCTAGCCCCTTTCACTACAGCATTCTAACTTCTTGGCTCCACTTTCTCAATCAGCCTCTCCAGCCTATTGTATTGCATTGTATTTTTATTGAAGTATAGCTCTTTACAATGTCATGTTAGTTTTAAGGTGTACAGCACAGTGATTCAGTTTTATGTATTAATACACACACACACACACGTATCCTTTTCCAGATTCTTTTCGATTATAGGTTATTACAAGCTGTTGAGTTCCCTGTGTTACAACTCGGTCCTTGTTACTTATCTATTTTATTTAGTATGTATGTTAATCTCAGACTCCTAATTTATCCCTTTCTGCTTTCCCATTTGGTAACCTTAAGTTTGTTTTCTATGTCTGTGGGTTTATTTCTGTTTTGTGTATAAGTTAATTTTTATCATTTTTTTAGATTCTACATGTTCAGTTCAGTGCAGTTCAGTTCAGTCGCTCAGTGGTGTCCGACTCTTTGCGACCCCATGAATCGCAGCACGCCAGGCCTCCCTGTCCATCACCAACTCCCGGAGTTCACTCAGACTCACGTCCATCGAGTCAGTGATGCCATCCAACCATCTCATCCTTGGTCATCCCCTTCTCCTCCTGGCCCCAATCCCTCCCAGCATCAAAGTCTTTTCCAGTGAGTCAGCTCTTCACATGAGGTGGCCAAAGTACTAGAGTTTCAGCTTTAGCATCATTCCTTCCAAAGAAATCCCAGGGCTGATCTCCTTCAGAATGGACTGGTTGGATCTCCTTGCAGTCCAAGGGACTCTCAAGAGTCTTCTCCAACACCACAGTTCAAAAGCATCAATTCTTCGGTGCTCAGCCTTCTTCACAGTCCAACTCTCACATCCATACATGACCACTGGAAAAACCATAGCCTTGACTAGACAGACCTTAGTCGGCAAAGTAATGTCTCTGCTTTTGAATATGCTCTCTAGGTTGGTCATAACTTTCCTTCCAAGGAGTAAGTGTCTTTTAATTTCATGGCTGCAGTCACCATCTGCAGTGATTTTGGAGCCCAAAAAATAAAGTCTGACACTGTTTCCACTGTTTCTCCATCTATTTCCCATGGAGTGATGGGACCAGATGCCATGATCTTGGTTTTCTGAATGTTGAGCTTTAAGCCAGCTTTTTCACTCTCCTCTTTCATTTTCATCAAGAGGCTTTTTAGGTCCTCTTCGCTTTCTGCCATAAGGGTGGTGTCATCTGCATATCTGAGGTTATTGATATTTCTCCTGGCAGTCTTGATTCCAGCTTGTGTTTCTTCCAGTCCAGCGTTTCTCATGATGTACTCTGCATATAAGTTAAATAAGCAGGGTGACAATATACATGTAAGTGATATGATATTAATATTTGTGTTTCTCTGGCTTCACTTAGTATGTAATCTCTCTAGGTCCAGACTATTATTTTAAATTTTTCTGAAACACTACTTTCTGCAAGAGCCTAGACTTCATAAATCAGTTCAGTTCAGCCGCTCAGTCGTGTCCACCTCTTTGCAACCCTATGGACTGCAGCACACCAATAGGATTCAACAAACCTTGGTAAGCTGCTCTGGATATTCTAACATTTTCTTGATTTTGTAGCCCTTTCAATACTTTGTTTTTAAGAATTTTTTTTTTTAATGTGGACCATTTTTAAAGACTTTATTGAATGCCTTACAGTGTTGCTTCTGTTTCATGTTCTGGTATTTTGGCTACATGGCATGTGGGGGTCTTAGCTCCCTGAACAGGGATTGAAGCCACACTGCCAGTGTTGGAAGTTGAATTTCTAACCACCTGAGCACCCTCTGCTTTGCTTCTGTAGTCTTCTGTTGTTTACCTCCGTGCTTCCAGTGAGCTGAGATCCCTCTGCTATCCCTTCAGCAGGCTGTGCTCTTTGTTCCTGCTGACCCTTCTTACAGGAGAGTCCTCCCTTTTCTTCCTGGTTTACATCTGTGCCCGTCAAATGAAGTTAAACTCAAGGCTGCCTGTTGGTCAAATGTAACAGGGCTCTTTATTCTCATTGAGCCTTCTGGAATGTTTTGCACTGTTTAATGTTATTAGGGGTAATATAATCTTTTATGATTAAACTGTCCAAAGCACGGACTTCTGTCTTTTTTGGCCTCTCTTGGAATAAATTAGGAAACTTGTTATTTAGATTTTATTACTTTTGTGTAACCATGCAATTCACAACTCATCATACAGTAGAGGAAGATTAAACATGGTTCAGGATTTTAGTTTTTCAGCAGTATAAAATTTCCTGGATTGATTATATCAGTCCTACATAGGCATCTGAGTATATTTACATTATCTTAATGTATTTACATTATCAAGAAGTCTATTGAAACAAGATGATCAGATTGTGAAAATCAGGTTACCTTTAGTCCTTTTGTCATGGGTAATATTATTTAAAAGGTAAGTCTTAGCATAATAGGAAAAATAAATACATTACTTGTCCTACCCACTTTCCCTTCAGAGCAGTAAAATCCGCCCTGCGTAGCGATCAGAGTAGCCTTCTATATGCAGTCTGTGTATCATTAAGAGTGAAGACACTGTCCTTTCATTTTCCAGTTTTATGTGAATGCATAGAGAAAGGAGCATCTTGCTTTGCATATGAAGGCTGCACCTGTAACCACACAAAGTGGTTTAAGAGATTTGAGACAATGAGTAACTGTGAACCACAGTGTTCATGGGCTTCCCTGGTGGCTCAGACGGTAAAGAATCTGCCTGCAATGCGGGAGACCCGGGTTCGATCCCTGGGTTGGGAAGATCCCCTGGAGGAGGGCATGGCAGCCCGCTCCAGTATTCTGGCCTGGAGAATCCCGTGGACAGAGGGGCCTGGTGGACTATAGTCCATGGGGTCTCAAGGAGTCGGACACGACAGAGCGACTAAGCACAGCACGCTGCATTTATATAACACCTAGAGTATCATGCTGATAATTTAAAAATCGCTTTCTTGGGGTATTATCAACATAGGATGAAGTGCACATGTTGCAGGTGTGCAGTTTGATGAGTTTTGGCATGTGTATGTCTCCTGAGACTGTCACTCCAATTGAGGTTATGAATCTATCTGTCACCCTCAAAAGTTTCCTTGTGATCGTGGTAATTCCTCCCTCCCACTCTCCCTCCCAGTACCTCCCATTCCCTAGGCAGGCCCTCATCTGCTTTCTGTCACTTTATGTTAGTTTGCATTTTCTAGCAGTTTTTTGTGGTCTGGCTTCTTTCACTCAGCCTGTTTTTTTTTTTTCCCCCTCCCAAGATTCATGCATGTTGTAGCGTATCTTAGGCCTTCATGCCTTTCTGTTGCTGAATAGTATTATGGGTATGCTCCTGCTGCTGCTGCTGCTAAGTCGCTTCAGTCGTGCCTGACTCTGCGACCCCATAGACGGCAGCCCACCAGGCTCCTCCCCATCCATGGGATTCTCCAGGCAAGAGTACTGGAGTGGGGTGCCACTGCCTTCTCCGATGGGTATGCTGCAATTTGTTTCTTCTTTGATTTATTGTTGAACATGTGGGTTGTTTCCTGTTTGGAGCTGTTACCTAAAAAGCTGTATAAAGTTTGCATATAAATATGGACATACACTGTTGTTTTTCTTAGGTAAATACTTAAAGGAGAAGGTCTGGGTCACATGGTAGGTGTATATGTTAACTTTTTAAGAAACTGCCACACCGTTATCCAGAGAGGCTGTACCACAGTGTGCAAGAGTTCCAGTTGCTCCATGGTTTTGTCAAGAGTTGGCATGGCACGCCTTTTACAGTGTTAATAAGAATATATAGTGTTAACTCACTGAGATTTTAATTTGCATTTGCCTGTTGACTAATGATGTTGAGTATCATTTAATGTGGTTCTTTGCCATCACGTATCATCTTTGGGAAAATGCCTGCTTGCAGCTTTTGCCCAGTCTTTATTGAATTTTTTTTCTCATGATTGAATTTTAAGAGTTCTTTATATGTTCTAAACATGCATCCTATTTCAGATCTGTGATTTGCAAGGATTTTCTCCCAACCTGTGTCTTGGACAGTGAACAAACACTTCATCCCCCGCTGTGTGGAGGCAGCTCCAGGATCCCAGCGTCTGGGGATTAGGAGGCCTTCCGGGCTGGGTCCCAGCTCAGCCAGGCCATAGTGTTGCTGCCGGGGATAATGGCTTTTTAAGAATAAATTTTGATATTTCTCCCATCTGTAAGTGTAAAATTTGCTCACTGTTGACAGTTTTTATAATGCTAACATTGTATCTAAGGAAATGAGGCTGGAACATGCTGGAACAAGCAGAGGAAGGCCACCGTCAAAGCCACGTATGTCAGAAGCATGCATGCTTGGGGCTTCCCATCTGCTTAGCCGGGGGCACCAGGGCTGCTACAGGCCTTCTGCGCTTTGTGGGTGGGGCTCCTAAATCCCTCTTAGTTTTGCTCAGGATTGCCTTCGAAATCAGGTAGGTTCAGGTTACTGTTTGTTCCCTTACATATAAGTTGAGTGCTGGATTTTTCGGGGAAGGCAATGGCACCCCAGTCCAGTACTCTTGCCTGGAAAACCCCATGGATGGAGGAGCCTGGTAGGCTGCAGTCCATGGGGTCGCTAAGGGTCGGATATGACTGATCAACTTCACTTTCACTTTTCACTTTCATGCATTGGAGAAGGAAATGGCAACCCACTCCAGTGTTCTTGCCTGGAGAATCCCAGGGACGGGGGAGCCTGTTGGGCTGCCGTCTATGGGGTCGCACAGAGTCGGACACGACTGAAGTGACTTAGCAGCAGCAGCAGCAGCTGCATTTTTAGTGCCCAGTTAGTATCTGGCCTAAGCACTTACTTTATATTTTATGACTGTTTCTCAAGTGAAAGTCTTGAACATGGATGTTGTGGAATTAGCAAGTGTCTTCAGAACACAGAGCTGAGCGCGGTTTGGAAAAGCAGGGATTTAGAAAGACGAGCGTGAAACTGATCAAATGTATTTTGACTAATACTAGGAAATATTCTGTTGAAGTCCAACACAAATGCTTTGTTATGGGCTCTTTGTCTTTGGTGCTTTGTTGATGAAAAACGTTCAGTTGTGGTGCCCAAGAGACTTGATTTAAAATTCTAGCTCTGCTGTTGACCAGCCATATACATTTGTATCCATATGTAACTAACTTCAGTTCTTTCATTTACATGATGTGCCTAATTATGTGTGCCTGGTGGGTGATGGTAAGATTACAGGAGATAGAGTCTTTAAGGCATTTTGGTACTGTGCTTGACACATTGTAGAAGCCTGGCAGGTGTTGCTGGGGTGTTAGTTACTCCCTTTCTCTTGCCCAGTTTCTAGTCTTAGGTGGGGTCAGAAAATCTGGCTGCTGGAGTGGTGACCTAGCCGTGTAACTTTCCTGCTGTGGGACTAGCCCGTAGAGGGAAGATGGCAGAATGGTACTGCCAGCTCTGCTAGGATAAATTTTTATACCACTTTGTGTTTTTAATGACACAAAAAATACCATGGGATAAAGATACTTTGTTGTAGATTTTAGTGTCTCAGGACATAGCCTTTACATGCACAGAGTGATTGCTGTAAAGCTATATAGTTAGACTGAATTAGGTACCTAGTGGAATAAATGAATCACTAATGTCAGCAGCGTTGATGGTACAAGGGAATCCCAAGAGTTGGATTGTGAAATTGGCGCCATGTTCCCATGGGAAAACATCTTGAAGGAGTTAAGACGGTGGTCATGTGTGAAACTCCCTCCCATCTTGAAGGAGTTAAGACAGGGGTGAGGGTGATGGATACTTTTGTAGCAATTTTAGAGCCATTTCCGGTGGATGTTTGTAGCAAACTTTGCTGCCATTCTGAGTTCTTTCATACTGTCTCTACTACCCTTTTCCTGTTCCTGACTTATTTCTTCCATGCCTGGATAGTTCTTGACTTCTTGGAAGCTACGTTCTCTCTCCTTCTCTGAAATGTTTGGGATTTTCTAATGTTCTAGGGTGACAAACTGTAATACTATCCATTGCCACAGAAGTCGTACTGTTGACAACCTGCTGCAGCCTGTTTAAGCCTGTGTATTGTTTTAACTTTTCTTTATAGGTTATGGAGAGCTTAAATGCTTCAATTAATTATTTGAATTATAAGATCTGTACAAAATACTTGAATTTAAAAAGATTCTTATACTACTGCTGAATTTGCTCTGAGTTTTATAACAATGTATCTAAACTTTGAGGGCTTGAGTATGACTCAAGAGAACTGGTTTTCTGATTTTTATGTTTGTTCCATTTCGGTCTTAGGGCCAGACATGAAAATGTATTGAAGTTTGAGTCCTTCCCTTAAAGGCTTTTCCTTTGTTTGTTAGAATAGGAACCACTTTCCTTTTTTTTTTTTTTTTTCTTTTCTAGCTCTAAAGTTTACTTATTTTGTTCCCTACCTTCTTTTTTTTTAAAATTAATTAATTTTTCTATTGAAGGGTAATTGCTTTACAGAATTTTACTGTTTTCTGTCAAACCTCAACATGAACCAGCCATAGGTATACATATAACCCCTCCCTTTTGAAACTCCCTCCCATATTCCTCCCCATGCCATCCCTCTAGGTGGATACAGAGCCCCTGTTTGAGTTTCCTGAGCCATAAAGCAAATGCCCGTTGGCTATCTATTTTACATATGGTAATATAAGTTTCCATGTTACTCTTTCCATATATCTCACCCTCTCCTCCTCTTTCCCCATGTCCATAAGTCTTTTCTCTATGTCTGTTTCTTCATTCAGTTCAGTTCAGTTGCTCAGTCGTGTCCGACTCCTTGTGACCCCATGAACCGCAGCACGCCAGGCCTCCCTGTCCATCACCAACTCCTGGAATTTACACAAACTCATGTCCATTGAGTTGTTGATGCCATCTAACCATCTCATCCTCTGTCGTCCCCTTCTCCTCCCGCCTTCAATCTTTCACAGCATCAGAGTCTTTTCCAATGAGTCACCTCTTCGCATGAGGTGGCCAGAGTACTGGAGTTTCAGCTTTAGCATCAGTCCTTCCAATGAACACCCAGGACTGATCTCCTTCAGAATGGACTGGTTGGATCTCCTTGCAGTCCAAGGAACTCTCAAGAGTCTTCTCCAACACCACAGTTCAAAAGCATCAATTCTTCGGTGTTCAGCTTTCTTTATAGTCCAACTCTCACATCCATACATGACCACAGGAAAAACCATAGTCTTGACTAGATGAACCTTAGTCGGAAAAGTAATGTCTCTACTTTTCAATATGCCATCTAGGTTGGTCATGACTTTCCTTCCAAGGAGTAAGCATCTTTTAATTTCATGGCTGCAATTACCATCTACAGTGATTTTGGAGCCCAGAAAAATAAAGCCACTGTTTCCCCATCTATTTCCCATGAAGTGATTGGACCAGATGCCATGATCTTAGTTTTCTGAATGTTGAGCTTCAGAAAAAGCCAACTTTTTCACTCTCCTCTTTCACATTCATCAAGAGGCTCTTTAGTTCTTCTTCACTTTCTGCCATAAGAGTGGTGTCATCTGCATATCTGAGGTCATTGATATTTCTCCCGACAATCTTGATTCCAGCTTGTACTTCCTCCAGCCCAGCATTTCTCATGATGTACTCTGCATATAAGTTAAATAAGCAGGGTGACAATATACAGCCTTGATGTACTCCTTTTCCTATTTGGAACCAGTCTGTTTGTTCCATGTCCAGTTCTAACTGTTGCTTCCTGACCTGCATATAGGTTTCTCAAGAGGCAGGTCAGGTGGTCTGGTATGCCCATCTCTTCCAGAATTTTCCACAGTTTATTGTGATCCACACAATCAAAGGCTTTGGCATAGTCAATAAAGCAGAAATAGATGTTTTTCTGGAACTCTCTTGCTTTTTTGATGATCCAGTGAATGTTGGCATTTTGATCTCTGGTTCCTCTGCCTTTTCTAAAACCAGCTTGAACATCTGGAAGTTCATGGTTCACGTATTGGTGAAGCCTGGCTTGGAGAATTTTAAGCATTACTTTACTAGCGTGTGAGATGAGTGCAATTGTGTGGTAGTTTGAGCATTCTCTGGCATTGCCTTTCTTTGGGATTGGAATGAAAACTGACCTTTTCCAGTCCTGTGGCCACTGCTGAGTTTTCCAAATTTGCTGGCATATTGAGTGCAGCACTTTCACAGCATCATCTTTGAGGATTTCAAATAGCTCCACTGGAATTCCATCACCTCCAGTAGCTTTGTTCATAGTGATGCTTTCTAAGGCCTTCTTGCCTTCACATTCCAGAATGTCTGGCTCTAGGTGAGTGATCACACCATTGTGATTATCTGGGTCAAGAAGATCTTTTTTGTACAGTTCTTCTGTGTATTCTTGCCACCTCTTCTTAATATCTTCTGCTTCTGTTAGGTCCATACCATTTCTGTCCTTTATCGAGCCCATCTTTGCATGAAATGATCTCATGGTATCTCTAATTTTCTTGAAGAGATCTCTAGTTTTTCCTGTTCTGTTGTTTTCCTCTATTTCTTTGCATTGATTGCTGAGGAAGGCTTTCTTATCTCTCCTTGCTATTCTTTGGAATGCTGCATTCAGTGGGTATATCTGTCCTTTTCTCCTTTGCTTTTTGCTTCTCTTCTTTGCACAGCTATTTGTAAGGCCTCCTCAGACAGCCATTTTGCTTTTTTGCATTTCTTTTTCTTGGAGATGGTCTTGATTCCTGTCTCCTGTACAATATCACGACCTCCATCCATTGTTCATCAGGCACTCTATCTATCAGATCTAGTCCCTTAAATCTATTTCTTACTTCAACTGTATAATTATAAGGGATTTGATTTAGTTCATACCTGAATGGTCTAGACTTTTTTCAATTTAAGTCTGAATTTGGCAGTAAGGAGTTCATGATCTGAGCCACAGTCAGCTCCCAGTCTTGTTTTTGCTGTCTGTTTAGAGCTTCTCCATCTTTGGCTGAAACGAATATAATCAATCTGATTTCGGTGTTGACCATCTAGTGATGTCCACGTGTAGAGTCTTCTCTTGCATTGTTGGAAGAGGGTGTTTGCTATGACCAGTGTGTTCTCTTGGCAAAACTCTATTAGCCTTTGCTCTGCTTCATTCTGTACTCTAAGGCCAAATTTGCCTGTTACTCCAGGTGTTTATTGACTTCGTACTTTAGCATTCCAGTCCCCTATAATGAAAAGGACATCATTTTTGCATGTTAGTTCTAAAGGTCTTGGAGGTCTTCATAGAACCGTTCACCTTCAGCTTCTTCAGCATTACTGGTCGGGGCATAAACTTGGATTCCTGTGATATTGAATGGTTTGCTGTGGAAACAAACAGAGATCATTCTGTCGTTTTTGAGATCACATCCACATATTGCATTTCGGACTTCATTGCTGCCCTGTAAATAAATTTTTTAGTACCATTTTTCTAGATTCTGTATATATGCATTAGAATATGATATTTATCTTTCTCTTTCTGACTTATGTCACTCTGTGGAATAAGCTCTAGGTTTATCCACCTCCTTAGAACTGACTCAAATGCATCCCTTTTATGGCTGAGTAATATTCCACTGTGTACCACAACTTCTTTATCCATTCATCTGTCGATGAACATCTAGGTTGCTTCTTTGTTCTAGCTATTGTAAACAGTGCTGCAAAGAACGATGGGATACATGTATCTTTTTCACGTTTGATTTCCTCAGGTTATATGCCTAGGAGTGGGATTGCTGGGTCATATGGTGGTTTTATTCCTAGTTTTTGAAGGAGTCTCCATACCATCTTCCATAGTGGCTGTATCAATTTATACTCCCACCAACAGTGCAAGAAGGCTCCCTTTTCTCCACACCCTCTCCAGCATTTATTGTTCGTAGACTTTTTGATGAGGGCATCTTGACTGGTGTGAGGTGATATCTCATTGTGGTTTTGATTTGCATTTCTCTAATAATGAGCGATGTTGAACATCTTTTCATGTGTTTGTTAGCCACCTGTATGTCTTCTTTGGATAAATGTCTGTTTAGATCTTTTCCCCACTGTTAGATTGGACTGTTTGTTTTTCTGGCATTGAGTTGTATGAGCTGCTTATATATTTTGGAAATTAATCCTTTGTCAGTTGTTTCATTTGCTATTATTTTCTCCCATTCTGAGGGTTGTCTTTCCACCTTGCTTATAGTTTCCTTTGCTGTGCAAAAGCCTGTTAAGTTTAATCAGGTCCCGCTTGTTTACTTTTGTTTTTATTTCCATTACTCTAGGAGGTGGGTCATAGAAGATTTTGCTTTGATTTATGTCATCAAGTGTTCTGTTCCTCTAAGAATTATATAGTTTCTGGTCTTACATTTAGGTCTTTAATCCATTTTGATCCATTTAATCCATTTTATGTATGGTGTTAGGAAGCGTTCTAATTTCATTCTTTTACATGAAGCTGTCCAGTTTTCCCAGCACCATTTATTGAAGAAGGTATCTTTGCCCCATTATATATTCTTGCCTCCTTTGTCAAAAATAAGGTACCCATAGATGCATGGGTTTATTTCTGGGCTTTCTATCTCGTTCCATTGGTCTATATTTCTGTTTTTGTGCCAGTACCATACTGTCTTGGTGACTGTAGTTTTGTAGTATAATCTGAAGTTAGGAAGGTTGATTCCTCCAGCTCCATTCTCCTTTCTCAAGACTGCTTTGGCTGTTGGGGATCTTTTGTGTTTCTGTATGAATTGTGAAAATTTTTGTTCTAGTTCTGTGAAAAATGCCATTGGTAATTTGATAGGGATCGCACTGAATCTGTGGATGGCAGTAGGTAGTATCGTCATTTTCACAATATTGGTTCTTCCTAGCCAGGAACATGGACTATCTTTCCATCTATTTATATCACCTTTGATTTCTTTCATTGGTGTCTTACAGTTTTCTGTGTATAGTTCTTTTGTCTCTTTAGGTAAGTTTATTACTAGATATTTAATTCTTTTTGTTGGAATGGTGAATGGGATTGATTCCTTAATTTCTCTTTCTGATTTTTCATTGTTAGTATATAGAAATGCAAGTGATTTCTGTGTATTAATATGTATCCTGAAACTTTGCTAAATTCAATGATTAGCTCTAGTGATTTTCTGATACTATCTTTAGGGTTTTCTATGTACAGTATCATATCATCTGCAAACAGTGAGAGCTTTACTTCTTCTTTTTCGATCTAAGTTCCTTTTCTTTCTTTTTCTTCTTTGATTGCTGTAGCTTGGACTTCCAGAACTATGTTGAGTAATAGTGGTGAAAATGGGCACCCTTGTCTTGTTCCTGATCTTAGAGGGAATGCTTTCCGTTTTTCACCATCAAGAATAATGTTTGCTATAGGCTTATCTTATATGGCCTTTGCTATGTTGAGGTAGGTTCCTTCTATGCCCATTTTTTGAAGAGTTTTAATCATAAATGAGTGCTGAATTTTGTCAAAGGCTTTTTCTGCATCTATTGAGATGATCATATGGTTTTAATCTTTCGATTTGTTAATATGGTGTGTCACATTGATTGATTTGCATATTTTGAAGAATCCTTGCTCCCCCTGGAATAAATCCAATTTGATCATGATGTATGAGCTTTTTGATGTGTTGCTGAATTCTGTTTGCTAAAATCAGGAACCAGTTTTTGAAACACCTCTCTCTGTCCACAAAGCTCCTTGTTCTAGAACTCTACTAGCTCGTGGCAGTGAACTGAACAAGGGACATTGCCACATTGGCCTCCAAGGCGGGTAGAAGACTGCAGTCCTTATATGGCTCCTGATAGAACGTTGAGAGCCTGATGGTTCCGTGGTTCTCATCTGTGGTCACTGTGTACTCAGGTCTCTCTCCATGCTGTAGGCCAAGTAACTCACCCCTTCCCGAGGAGCTGCTTGAACCTTTTGTCCCATTCATTCATAGCAACATGCTCTAAGGTCAGTATGTCTTCTTCAGGTTCAGATGTGGCGCTCTTGGGTGGCGACTTCGTGAACTAAAGAGACCCGCGCGGTCTGTCCTGTCCCATCCTGTAACTGGGAAAGGTAATGGACAAACCACTCCCACCCAGAAAGGAGGGGCTGGGGGATTGACGGCAGGCGCAGAGGAGGGCAGTTCTGGCATCCCACTGAGCAGGCATCGTGGGGGAGCCCCGCCTTGGGTTGGAGAATGTTAACTAATTATGCCCTGATTCTGCTTCCCGGGAGGCCACCCCACCTCCCCAGCAGTCTCCAGCCCCACTGGCTCCACCCTCTTGGAGTTCCTTCCTCTTCCAGTAACTTCCTTGGCTACCACTGAAGTAAGCCCTGGAGAGGAGACCGTCCTTGGCGGATTAGCAGTTTGCTCTGGCAGCTTTCTGTCTGCAGCGTTGCTGTAAGTATCCAGTAGTCATAGCCCTCCTTTAATCCAGACTGGTGGTCACTTTGGCAGCGCAGCTCTCCAAAATTGTATTGGTTACTTATCTATTTGATTGTAGTCAGCTTCATGTATCTGTAGCTAGATCTACAGTTTTGGCTAACTGTAACTATATAGTTAATATATAAAAATATAACTATAGTTATATAACTGTAGCTGTAACTCTTAGATCTGCAGCATTTCTCATCTTTCACCCTTAAATGTGCCCCCCTTTCTTTATTCAAAGGTATCTTTTCTCTGTGAGGCTCCAGCTGGACACTGGCCTGCTTCGTCTCTATGCCTTCACCCTTTGTGTCCTAAGTGACGGGCTACTCTCGTGGCTCGGTGGTAAAGAATCAGCCTGCCAGTTCAGCAGACTCAGGTTCGACCCATGCATCGGGAAGATCTCTTGGAGAAGGGCGTGGCAAGCCACTCCAGTATTCTGCCTGGAGAATCCCATGGACAGAGGAGCCTGGTGGGCTGCAGTCCATGGGGTCTCAGAGTCAGACACAACCGGGCAGCTAACACACACGCACACATATTCATGCCAGCTGAGGCTTTAGTGTCAGATTGATGATTATATCCTTGATTTGTCACTTACCAAGACTGAGTTTTAGTTATCTGCTCTTCCATCAGAGGCGTTCTCTGTTTCAGTTTTAGCTGTTAGGGTTGAGAACTTAGTTGCTTCTTCCAACCTTTTAAGTCTTTGAATGAACTTTATTTTCTTACATTCCTGCCTATAAGCCAACCAGTTCTTTTCTGATATCATTTCTTTCTTGAATCAGTTTCCTTTTTATCTTATTCAGTGTTTTTTTTTTTAATCTCATCCCTTGTCTTTTCATCTTTTCCTGTTGCTTTTCCATGTAATCTTGTTTTTTCTTTTTGGGGCTTCCCTGGTGGCTCACACGGTAAAGCGTCTGCCTGCAGTGCGGGAGACCCGGGTTCAATCCCTGAATTGGGAAGATCTCTTGGAGAAGGAAATGGCAACCCACTCCAGTATTCTTGCCTGGAAAATTCCATGGACTGAGAAGCCTGGTCGGCTATACAGTCCATGGGCTTGCAAAGAGTTGGACACGACTGAGCAACTTCACTTTCTTTTGGCCAGATTTAAAGGCCATTTCTCCTTATACTGTTTTGAGGATGCCAAACTTTTTCCAGACTTTTATCGCTCCATCATTATATCCAGTAAGCTCTGTCTTTGCAGATTTCATAGGCTCTTCCTTTTCCTTTACTGAAATATTTTCTTTTTCACACAGCTTGTGTTCTTCTTCTCCATTTTTTTTTTTTTTTAATTTTAGAAAGTGAAACCTGCCAGATATGTTTCCGACAAACTGACTCCTTTACCATCTACTCTGATCTACAACTCAGGGCAGGTTGACCTACACAAGTACCCAAACCAATCTCCATTTCTAGAAGGCTTTTGACCAGATAAAATCTTGACCTACCCTCCCTGCTCGATGTTCTGGTCTTGTTGTTGTTCAGTCACTCAGTCTCTGTGACCCCAAGGACTGCAGCACGCCAGGCTGCCCTGCCCTTCACTGTCTCCCTGAGTTTGCTCAAACTCATATCCTTTGAGTCAATGGTATCATCCAACCATCTCATCCTCTGTCATCCCCTTCTCCTCCTACCTTTAATCTTTCCCAGCATCAGGGTCTTTTCCAGGGAGTCAGTTCTTCACATCAGGTGGCCCAAGTATTGGAGCTTCCACATCAGCCCTTCTAATGAATATTCAGGACTTATTTCCTTTAGGATGGACTGGTTGGATCTCCTTACAGTCCAAGGGTCTCTCAAGAGTCGTCTCCAACACCACAGTTCAAAAGCATCAGTTATTTGGCGTTCATCCTTCTTGATGGTCCAACTCTCACATCCATACATGAATACTGGAAAAACCATAGCTTTGACAAGACAGACCTTTGTTGGCAAAGTAATGTCTCTGCTTTTAAATGCATTTTCTAGGTTGGTCATAGCTTTTCTTCCAAGGAGCAAGTGTCTTTTAATTTCATGGCTGCAGTCACCATCTGCAGTGATTTTGGAGCCCAAGAAAATAAAGTCTGTCACTGTTTCCCCATCTATTTATGATGAAGTGATGGGATCAGATACCACGTTCTTCATTTTTTGAATGTTGAATTTTAAGCCAGCTTTTTCACTCTCCTCTTTTACCTTCATTGAAAGGCTCTTTAGTTCTTCGCTTTCTCTCATAAGGGTGATGTCATCTGCATATGTGAAGTGATTGATATTTCTCCCAGCAATCTTGATTCCAGCTTGTGCTTCATCCAGCCTGGCATTTCTCATGATGTACTCTGCATATAAGTTAATAAGCAGAGTGACAGTATACAGCCTCTATGTAATCTTTTCACAATTTTGAACCAATCCATTGTTCCATGTCGGCTTCTAATGTTGCTTCTTGTCCTGCATACAGGTTTCTTAGGAGGCAGGTAAGGTGTTCTGGTATTCCCATCTCTTGAAGAATTTTCCAAAGCTTGTTGTGATCCACATAGTCAAAGGCTTTAGGGTAATCAGTGAAGCAGAAGTAGATGTTTCTCTGGATTTCCCTTGCTTTTTCGATAATCCAGAGGATATTGGCAATTTAATCACTGCTTCCTCTGCCTTTTCTAAATCCAGCTTGTACATCTGGAGGTTCTCAGTTCATGTACTGTTGAAGCCTAGCTTGGAGTATTTTGAGCATGGTCTTACTAGCATGTGAAATGAGTGCATTTGTGCAGCAGTTTGAACATTCTTTGGTATTGCCCTTCTCAGAGATTAGCATGCAAACTGACCTTTTCCAGTCCTGTGGCCACTGCTGAGTTTTCCAGATTTGCTGCCATATTGAGTGCAGTACTTTCACAGCATCATCTTTGAGTTGAAATAGCTCCACTGGAATTCCGTCACCTCCACTAGCTTTGTTCATAGTGATGCTTCCTAAGGCCCACTTGACTTTGCAGTCTTGGATGCCTGGCTCTAGGTGAGTGAGCACACCATTGTGGTTATCCAGGTCATTAAGATCTTTTTTGTATAGTTCTTCTGTGTATTCTTGCCACTTCTTAATATCTTCTTCTTCTGTTAGGTCCATTCTGTCCTTTATTGTGCCCATCTTTGGATGAAATGTTCCCTGAGTATCTCCTTCTTGAAGAGCTCTCTATTCTTTCCCATTTTTTTCCTCTGTTGTTTTCATTATATAGTTTTCCTCTATTTCTTTGCATTAATCACTTAGGAAGGCTTTCTTATCTCTCCTTGCTGTTCTTTGGAACTCTGCATTCAGTGGGTATATTCTTCCTTTTTCTCCTTTGCCTTTCACTTCTCTTCTTTTCTCAGCTATTTGTAAGGCCTCCTCAGACAACCATTTTGCTTTTTTGCATTTCTTTTTTGGGGAGGTTTTGATCACTGTCTCCTGCACAGTCTTACGAACCTCATATAGTTCTTCAGGCACTCTATCCGATCTAATCCCTTGAATCTATTTCTCACTTCCAGTGTATAATCATAAGAGATTTGATTTAGGTCATACTTAAATGGTTTTCCCTACTTTCTTCAATTTAGGTCTGAATGTGGCAATAAGGAGCTCATGATCTGAGCCACAGTCAGTTCCTGGTCTTGTCTTTGCTCTTTGTGTAGAGCCTCTCCATCTTTGGCTGCAAAGAATATAATCAATCTGATTTCAGTATTGACCATCAGTGATGTTTATGTGTAGAGTCATCTCTTGTGTTACTGGAAGAGAGTGTTTGCTATGACCAGTTCATTCTCTTGGCAAAACTCTATTAGCCTTTGCCCTGCTTCATTTTGTACTGCAAGCTGACCTTGCCTGTTACACTAGGATATTCTGATATGGCCAGAATATATGAAACTGAAATGTGGGGCACTTGATGCCACCAGGAATTCTGCTTTGCTGTCTCTTGTGTTGCTTTGCTAATAGGGACTGTCCTCAGAATGGTACATGTTCTCCCCAACTCCCTTTAGCTTCCTTTCCAGTTGTTTTCTAGGAGTTGTTGCCCTGCCCAAATATATAAAGCTGAATGTACAAAGTTCAGTTCAGTTCAGTCACTCAGTCATGTCCAACTCTTTGCGACCCCATGAACCGCAGCACGCCAGTCCTCCCTCCCTCCACAACTCCTGGAGTTTTGTCCATTGAGTCAGTGATGCCATCCAACCATCTCATCCTCTGTCATCCCCTTCTCCTCCTGCCTTCAATCTTTCCCAGCATCAGGGTCTTTTCAAATAGTCAGCTCTTTGCTTCAGTCCTTCCAATGAACACCCAGGACTGATCTCCTTCAGAATGGACTGGTTGGATCTCCTTGCAGTCCAAGGGGCTCTCAAGAGTCTTCTCCAACACCACAGTTCAAAAGCATCAATTCTTTGGTGCTCAGCTTTCTTTATAGTCCAACTCTCACATCCATACATGACCACTGGAAAAACCATAGCCTTGACTAAATGGACCTTTGTTGGCAAAGTAATGTCTCTGCTTTTAAATATGCTGTCTAGGTTGGTCATAACTTTCCTTCCAAGCAATAAGCATCTTTTAATTTCATGGCTGCAATTGCCATCTGCAGTGATTTTGGAGCCCAGAAAAATAAAGTCAGCTACTGTTTCCCCATCTATTTGCCATGAAGTGATGGGACCAGATACCATATTAATTTTCTGAATGTTGAGCTTTAAGCCAACATTTTCACTCTGCTCTTTCACTTTCATCAAGAAGCTCTTTAGTTCTTCTTCACTTTCTGCCATAGGGTGTTGTCATCTGCATATCTGAGGTTATTGATATTTCTCTCGACAATCTTGATTCCAGCTTGTACTTCCTCCAGCCCAGCGTTTCTCATGATGTACTCTGCATATAAGTTAAATAAGCAGGGTGACAGTATACAGCCTTGACATACTCCTTTTCCTATTTGGAACCAGTCTGTTGTTCCATGTCCAGTTCTAACTGTTGCATCCTGACCTGCATACAGGTTTCTCAAGAGGAAGGTCAGGTGGTCTGGTATGCCCATCTCTTTCAGAATTTTCCACAGTTTATTGTGATCTGCACAGTCAAAGGCTTTGGCCTAGTCCATAAAGCAGAAATAGATGTTTTTCTGGAACTCTCTTATCTTTTGGATGATCCAGTGAGTGTTGGCAATTTGATCTCTGGTTCCTCTGCCTTTTCTAAAACCAGCTTGGACATCTGGAAGTTCATGGTTCACGTATTGGTGAAGCCTGGCTTGGAGAATTTTAAACATTACTAGCGTGTGAGATGAGTGAATTGTGTGGTAGTCTGAGCATTCTTTGGCATTGCCTTTCTTTGGGATTGGAATGTCCAAAGATGGAAGGACAAAGAGGAGAGAGGGCGTGTGTGTGTGTGTGTAGGGGGCAGTGTACAATAATCTCACCAGTACAGATATTTGCCTGATAGGGATTTAAATCTGGCTGCAGTTTTTCCATGAATAGAGCTTTGAGTGTCTGAATCAGATAACCAGCTCTGGAGGGTGTGTGCAGTGCCTTCTTTTCTCAGCTGCCCTCAGTGTCACGTGGCATGATAAGAAATCTGGAGAGGTTTTTTTTTTTTTTTTCCTTTCCTCAATCCAGTGTCCAGTTAATGGTTACTGGGATCCTTTTAGACTTGGTGTTATCTGTTGATTTTAGTTTTACTTGTAGTGATTTCTTGGATTTTTTCCTACACCTTCAGAAGTTGAGAGAGGTTGCAGGATTCAAGGCACACAGAATGTCAAACTGGAAGTCCATGCTCCTGATATTCTGGTTTCGTCTTCTGATACTTCTGTTACCTAAAGAGGGCTCATGTTCTTAAGTCTGGGGATAGAATTCCTAAAAGTACTTATTGTGATCTCTTACATTTGGCTTTTTAGTAAGAAGGGTGAAATTTTCATCTGAGTTTCCCATAATACGATGTTTGCTTCTCTTTCAGGTAACGGCAGAAGCAGCAATGTTTCACTTCTTCAGAAAGCCTCTGGAATCTAAGAAGCCGTCAGTACCCGAGACAGAGGCAGACGGCTTTGTCCTTTTAGGTGAGTGTTTTCCGACTTTGTTGTTTAGTGGCTCAGTTGTGTCTGACTCCCTGCGACCCCGTGGACTGTTGCCCACCAGGCTCCTCTGTCCATGGGATTCTTCAGGTGAGAATACTGGGGTGGGTGGCCTTCTCCAGGGGATCTTCCCCACCCAGGGATTGAAGCCACATTATTAAATGAATGACTTTTGCTTTAAAAGATTACTTGAAAAGTTATATGATTGATTTGAAAATATTTTTCTACTAATTCCAGAATTAGTTGATGTATAGGAAATCTATAAAAATGTGGATCATTAATCACTTGAAATATTGTCATCAAGTCAGACTTTTCTTGTATATCAGTTTAGATGTGTCCTTCAGGTTCAGTTGATAAAATCATCCCATTTTTTTCTATCCAGAAGCGAGTCAACCTTTTTAATTATGAAAAGCCAGAAGTCTTGAAGAATTCTTGATAAATTCAAATTCTGTTTGAAGAAGCAGGGCTTAGTGCTGCTTATAAATCAGCTTCTGAAATTAAATTAGGCATCCAGTAAATAGTTGCTAAATGAGGTACATTTATTTTTTTTATTTAAGTAGAGTTGATTTACAATATTAACTTGCAGGGGTACAACATAGTGGTTGAATATTTTCATAGATTAAGTACCAATAAAAATTATCATAAAATAAGCACTGTTATAACATAATGGCTATAATTGTGCTGCACAGTACATTCTTGTTGCTTATCTCTTTTTATATATTGTAGCCTGCATCTCTTAACCCCATACCCCTAACTCGCCCTTCCCTCTCCCTGTTGGTAACCGCTAGTTTGTTTTCTGTATCTGAGTTTTTTCCTATTTTGCACCTGCTTCACTTGTATTATTTTTGTGATTCCACATGTAAGTGATGTCGTACAGTATTTGTCTTTCTGTGGTTTATTTCACTAAACATAATGCTCTCTGGGTCCATCCACGTTGTTGCAGAATTTCATTCTTTTTATTCGTGTGTGTGTGTGTGTGTGTGTGTGTGTGTGTGTGTGCCACGCGCGTGCATTGCATCTTCTTAATCCAGTCGTGTGTTGATAAGTACGTGGGTTTTCTCTTGTTTCGGCTATTACAGATGGTGCCCCTGTGAGCTTTAGGGTACATGTATGTTTCTGAATTAGTGTTTTCATTTTTTTCCAGCTATATACCCAGGATTGGGATTGCTGGGTCATATGGCAGCTCATTTTCAGTGTTTTAAGGAACCTCCTTCCTGTTTTGCATAGTGGCTACACCAGTTTACATTCCCATCAGGAGTTTTGAAGTACACTTTAAAATCTAAATATGTTAAATAGTGACTCCTGAATCTTAAGACTAGTTTATTTTCTATTATAAAATTAATACCTGCTAGTTATTAACATTTTAGCGGCTTCAAAAAATATTCCTTTCAACCAGATATTATGCTCTTCCCAAGGGGAGTTCTGAAACATGACATTTCCTTCATGTCATTTGTCAATCCCAAAGAAGAGATTGGCAATCTTTGGCTAATTCTTCCCAGCAGTTGTCTTCTCATAGGGCGTTGAGGAGGAGCTAAAACCCAGTGTCCCCTTGGGACATCCATCCTCTTCTACCTGGATTTCCTTCTGCCAGAGTCAGCTCCGTATCTGAGGATTTGCATGAACTCAAAGAGTGTTTGCTCTTGACAGTATTTCTCAGGGTCTCCCTCTGTAGATCCTGGTTCCCTATCAGCCCTACCTCTTCTCTCTATATCTTGGCCTAGTCAGCCCGAGGTCCCCTGGCATTGGGAGAGGCTCTGTGTGTCTTGACAAGTGGAAGATGGCTTTTTGGGTTTGCAGGTTATGTTGAACTTTTAGGTTAGGCCTTCTAAGAGCCAGGCTCACCCCACGCCTCTGACCCACACATCCAGAATGGGTGGGTGGATCTCTACCTCTTCAGCACTTCTCTTCAGGACCTGGTCTCTTGCAGTAAGGACACGGGGGTTTTACCCCTCTGGCCCTCTTCTGCTTCTCGGCCTTAATCTGTGGGAAACCAGAGGAGAGTTTTCCTTGTAGTTAAATGCTACCATAAAATATCCTATCTTTTCCACAGTCATGTTCTGGTAGGCCTGTGGGTTTCCTGGACCTGCCTCCTGGGGCCTGGAACAGGGGCCGTAGGTGAGAGTGGTGAGAGCTGGTTTCTCTCTGACCAGATCCGCTGCGTCTGAGGCAGAGCAGTGGGGCATAGTCTGACCAGGGTTGGTGGTTTTTCCGGGGAGCCTCCTGACAGGGATGAAGTGGGGTGCCACCAACCCAGCTGCTTCTCTGGCCCTTCTTACAGTGTCAGGAAATTGTGCTGTGGCTTCCAAGATAGAACCGGCTCTGTCGTCCCCCACTTCTGTTTCCAGTGCTTCCAGCGTTGCTTCTCTCTAACCTGCCGAATTAGCCCGAGTAATGGAAGATTCAGGGGTGCCTCTGGTCTCCTGTGATGTTTCTGCCTCTTCAGGACTTTCACAATCAGTTCTTTCCGAAATTTGCTCTAGCAATGCCTGGTTCTCCAAACTCTGCTCTGTATTTCTTGTTTTAGAACACCTCTGTGGCCTGGAGAAAGGCATGCAACCCGCTCCAGTATTCTTGCCTGGAGAACCCCCATGGACGGAGGGGCCTGGTGGGCTACAGTCCGTGAGGTCCCATGGAGTGACACAACCGAAGTCACTTAGCACACGGCTGTAATGCACATGCAGAGAGCTGTGTTTTCCTGTTGTCTCATGATTAGAAATAGTGCACTGACGTGTCTGCGAGCACACACAGCTTCTGCAGCTGTGCTTGGAGAACTCTTGATCCGTCTTGCCTTCTTCTGTGGCCTGCCACTTGCAGCATCGGAGAGACAAGATTTAACCACAGCTGAAAAAGCTGCTGGGGCTGCTGTTTCTAAAATCTCCTCCAGTGTCTATCTGGTAGCTGGTAGCTTGAAGATATTTCACTGCCTGTCTTATAACTAGCCCAGCAGGGGTTTCTGTCCCCAGCTGGTGAAGCTTCTGGTGTGGACCCTGCCTTTCTAAGAAAGAGTAGTTTAAGTAGTGGTCTTTAACTGAGGCTCAAAAGACAGAAATGCCAAGATTTGCTGCTTCTTGAGGGAATCTCCAGCCATTACTTCCCTAGTATGGTTTCACAGACCAGCTGCCCCATCTGATGCCTCTCAGCTCTCACGGTGCCTTTTCCCATAAGCTGACACGCTGTATGTTGAGGGAGTCTTTGCAGGGCCATCTTGGACTGAGTGGGATTTAGCTCCTGCACCACTTGTCCTGTGGTTGAGCAGTCACAGGGAGGCACCACCCTGCCCCAGGCTCAGGACTGCAATTTAGTTTCAAGTGTAGCTGGACCCCACACCCTTGTTCAAATGATCCAAGCAAGAGCAGACCCCCACATGTTGACTGAGGCCTCCTGGTCCTTCAGCTGCCATGTCTACTGATGCTTATCTCGGTTTAGTGCCGTTTTTTCCCCCAGGTGTAAAGCTCCAACCCCTCCACCATTTTCCATGAAAAATCCTTGGGTTACTACTGTTCTGTGATTTTTTTTCCTCCTATAATCTTCCAGAAAGTTTTTGTTTGTTTGTTAGTTTTCTTTTTATCTCCTGCTTTCAGGAAGAAAAGGAGAGGACAGAGTGCCCTTCTTGCACCTGGTGTTTGTTCAAGTTTAGCTCAGAATAATCTTTGTGCTAAAGTGGCATATTTTGGGCTGGTATATCTGCCACCCTTCACCATTTGGGGAAGTTACGAAACCTCCCAGGTATCGTTTAGCTTATTTAGAAAACGAGCATGATAACAGTAGGGTTGTTGAGGGGATTAAATTAGTTAATGTGTGTAATATGCTTAGAAGAGCACTTTGAGTGAGGTGGTCATGTTATCTCCATATACAGTGCACGCTAAGTCGCTTCACTCATGTCCAGCTCCCTGCGATGCTATGGACTGTCTGTGGCCTGCCAGGGACTCTGTCCATGAGATTTCCCAGGCAAGAATATTGGAGTGGGTTGCTATGCCTTCCCCGGTGGATCAAACCCAGGGATCAAACCCATATTTCTTATGTCTCCTGCATTGGCAGGCTGGTTCTTTACCACTAGCGCCACCTGGGAAGCCCCCATATACAGAAGAGGACTTGAAAAAGCTCGCCAGTTTACATGGGCCAGATCTGGAATTAGCCCAGGCCTTCTAACTTCAGAGCCTGTCCTCTTAACCACTAAGCTATCCATCTTTTTTTTTTTTTTTTAAGTTATATTATCATTTTAAATTTTGAGACAGTAGTGACATTTTAAGCTCTTTTTAAAAATTTAAATTGTGTTCAATAATTTTAAAATGTTCCTTAACTAACTTTATTATTGAATGGGATTAAAAAATAGTACAAAGGAGAACAGGATTAAATGCAAGAGAAGTAGAAATATGTCTGTCAGTTTAACTTTCCCTGAGTTCCCTAGACAATTAATTTTTAAAAGACAAAGTGCTATGCTTTTTTGTTTTCTTTTTTTTTTTTTTAATAAAAGAGGGTTGCTTGTATTAAACATAAATTTGGCTTTAATTTTGGCTGCCTCAGACTCTCCACTATTTAATATTTTAAATACTTAAAAATATTACAGTAAACTATACTCTCCTTAATGAAGTTGAGATTGAAAGATATAGTCAGCCCTCTATGTCCACAAAGTTCTGCATCAATGAATTCAACCAACTGCAGATTGAAAATGTTGAAAGAAAAAAATCCAGAGTGATCCAGCAAAAGCAAAACTTAAATTTGCCACGTGTCTAGCAACTGTTTACATGGCATTTATATTGTATCAGGTGTGATAAGTAATTTAAAGTATACAGGACGGTATGCGTAGGTTATATGCAAATACTGTACTGTTTTATTTAAGGAACTTGGTGAGCCACTGCAGATTTTAGTAAGGGTCCTGCAGAAACTGAGGGACAACTATACACTGTTGAGTTAGTGAAATATCCTTCCGCGGTTAAAGCCTTAACTGAGAATTGACCTGTAAAAGTCAGGATAGATGATTTGGAATATAGTTAATTATCTTAAAAAATAGGATGGAAAACTGTTTTTAGAAACTGGTCTAAGTTCTTTTTATCATATGGTTCTACATTAACTTATGTAGTATCTACTTTTACTCTCAGAGCCTGCTCTGTGTATGTGTAGAAAGTTTGAAAAATATCACATAGGTCAAATGATAGCTATGAACTGCTTTTATCAACATGACTCCAGCCTTTGGCATATGTGTTTTGGTTATCATGTGTCCACACGTCTTGCTTGGTCCTTTTGTGTAGTAGATACATTGCAGGAAAATAATTGTATGTACGTGTTCTTGTGTGTTTATTAACTTATAAATGATACAACTAAGTGAAGACTTAGATTATATCTATACCAACTTCTTCAGTTCATTTCAGTCACTCAGTCGTGTCTGACTCTATGCAACCCCATGAACCGCAGCACGCCAGGCCTCCCTGTCCATCATCAACTCCCAGACCCATGTCCATTGAGTCGGTGATGCCATCCAACCATCTCATCCTCTGTCGTTCCCTTCTCCTGCCCTCAATCTTTCTCAGCATTAGAGTCTTTTCAGATGAGTCAGTTCTTCGCATCAGGTGGCCAGAGTATTGGAGTTTCAGCGTCAACATCAGTCCTTCCAATGAACACCCAGGACTGATCTCCTTTAGGATGGACTGGTTGGATCTGCTTGCAGTCCAAGGGACTCTCAAGAGTCTTCTCCAACACCACAGTTCAAAAGCATTGATTCTTCGCTGCTCAACTTTCTTTCTAGTCCAACTCTCACATCTATACATGACTACTGGAAAAACCATGGCTTTGACTAGACAGACCTTTGTTGGCAAACTAACGTCTCTGCTTTTTAATATGCTGTCTAGGTTGGTCACAGTTTTTCTTCGAAGAAGCAAGCAACTTTTAATTCCATGGCTGCAGCACTGTCTGCAGTGATTTTGGAGCCCAAGAAAATAAAGTCTGACACTGTTTCCACATCTATTTGCCATGAAGTGATGGGACCAGATGCTATGATCTTAGTTTTTTGAATGTTGAGCTTTAAGCCAACTTTTTCACTCTCCTGTTTCACTTTGATCAAGAGGCTTTTTAGTTCTTCTTCACTTTCTGCCATAAGGGTGGTGTCATCTGCATATCTGAGGTTATTGATATTTCTCCAGGCAATCTTGATCCCAGCTTGTGCTTCATCCAGCCCAGCATTTCACATGATGTACTCTGCATATATGTTAAATAAGCAGGGTGACAATATACAACCTTGACGTGCTCCTTTCCCAGTTTGGAATCAGTCTGTTGTTCCATGTCTGGTTCTAACTCTTGCTTCTTGATCTGAATACAGATTTCTCAACAACTTCTTATCAGTATGGATTCTGTAGAATTTGTTAGACTGTTATCTTACTTGGCCTTTATAACGTATTTCTAAAAAGGTTAGAGGTTAGAGTAAATTATGTTGTTAAGGGTATAAGTTATCTGTATTTCCCCCCTTGACAATACCTTTCCCTCTAGACATGCCTTCCAACTTAATACAAATAGGTTTGAGGTCACAATTATTAAGGTGTTGCTGAAGTCAACACCCCATGACTTGAAACTCAGGGTCCAAGCAGAGCCGAGGCTCTTTTATTGATAATAGGGATATTTGGGCTGCTTGTGCAGAATTAGCTCACTTTTGGACAGAAAGCTTTTTCCCTGTTAGGGTTTCCAAAGCTTTTAGCCTTTGTGAAATATCGAGTGTGCTAAATAATAGTAAGGAAATTAAAAACAAAAAGGCCCAGTGGAAAAGCATCCTTTCGCTTTAACTAGTTCCTTTTCTCATAAGGAGGTAATAACTATTCGTTCAATCAGTAATGAAATCGAAGTAATCCTCTAGGGTACTCATTTTACACAAAAACAAACTGCAGTTTTCTTTTGTACCACTGGGTGGCGGTTTTTCTTAGTCTTGCACTACTGTTTAAAACCCCAGCAAGCCTTGTACTATTTGTAATTACCAGGGTTTTCTTCTGTTATGACATGTTTAATTGTGCTTTTAAGACATTATCTTTAGGTTGATTACAAATTTACTACTGTAGTATGCAACCACTTATTTTAAATTAAGCAAAAGAGTATCTCTTGCCTAGATGTTGGCATAAAATCCTTCCAAAACGAAGACAAAGGCATGAATTAGCTTATCATATTCTAGAAAAAAAGAAAAATAACAGCAACCAAGAAAAGTCACAAAAAATAAAGTGGAAAGGATTATTGTCTGTTCACCAACATTGGTGACCAAATAGTGAATGTAACTTTAGAGCAGTCAAAATGAAATTGGGCAAACACCATTAAAGAGATTAAAGGGCTTGGGTTACAGTAAAACTAAAGTTCATCGTGTTTTTCCGAATATGCAGGTGCTCCTTAAAACTATAGCCTAAGAACTTCTAGCTCCCATTAAGCTAATTATTTTGTAAAACTGATTGAATTTAGAATCAGTTTAGTAATTCACCCCAGCTTGGATTTCTTCTTTTAAGTACTGACACTGAAGTGTGTACTTGAGTCTCACCTCTGTTTGCCAGTTTAAATGGTAAATCAGGTTTTGGGAAATAGTGTGTTAGTTCTAAGGTTGTCTCCTACTGAGTTCCCCATGGTGGGAATCATTGAAACCATGTATACACACTAAAGTTAAACTGTCACATTTTTATGTGGAACTTTTTAGGTAGCGTCTTCCTCTCTGTACCCTTGGCTTTATTTAAAAGTGGAAATCTAGTGGTGTATACTAAAAATTGACATTCCAGAGAATAAGGGACAGTAAGTCACTTTGATTCTGTGTAGGACTGAAGGCTTTAATGAAAACAACAGTGACAGAAACTACACAGATTTTCACCCTGTGTTTCCCCATCCTTACAAGAGAAGTATAACATCTTCAAAAAAAGTGTTTATGGGTAAAAAAAGCAGCCGACCCTATTAATATCTGCTTACCCATGTATTGTGCTATTCAGAAAAAGTCAAATTGCAGTGAATTTACTTGGCAGTCTTTCTGGTTTTTTCTCTTGACCTTTCAATTCTAAAGGAAGTATGCCAGGATTTTCAAGTGAACTCATAACGCAATTGTTTATTTTCCCATTGAGAAATGGTGAGTTGTGTGTATAATGGATAAGGATGAACAGAATTTGCACATTCGTTGGTTCCTGATTCTGGCTCATCTCGTGGCATTCAGAGGTGAAACTGTTGGAGCCAGGCTGACCCCTGTGGGATGTACCACCCTGCCATGTCTCCTGAAGGGTGCAGGATGAGAGGGGGCTTCATGGCGGGGCAGAGGTGTCCACCCAGCTGAGAGGTAGCACAGGCCCCTCTGTGGCACACAGTCGGCTGTGAGTTGTGAGAAAGGGCTCAGAAGACTCAGCCGACTCAGATACGAGTTAGGGATCTGTCTCCCTAACACAGTGAGTCTAACCTTCTTTGGAATTAGGGGGCCGTTTGCAAAAGTCCTGGTGCTGGGGCTTCATCCCTCCATTCTGATCAGACGCACGTGGGGTTTGGTCCAGACACTGACTTTTTTTTCCAGAGTTTCCCCAGATAGTTCTTGTGTGCGTGCAAGGCTGAGAACTGCTGCAGTTCACTCTTCATAATTTAGTTATGGACACTATCAAATCATGTGTTAGAACACTTGAAAAAGACCTCATAAAAATACAAAAGTTACAGTTTTTCTTCCACTGTAGTTGAGCCATAAACAAACAAAACGACAGAAATTCGAGGTAGAACATCTTTTCAAACGTTAAATAAAGAACAGAAAGATTCAGATTTCTAAGGAATGAAATTGGTTTCTTAAATATGTTTAGAAACTTAAAACCTTTTTTTATCAGTAAAGCAGTTGAGAAGCATTTTGTCAACTTAATTATACAAATATGAATTCCAAGTGGCTTCTAACTGTCTTTGGCCATAGGGTATCTAATCTAGAGTAACTTTAGGTAAATTTATTTGACAAATTAACATCTGTGAACTCTTCAGAGCCACTCTGATATAGTTTTTCTTTGAACTGAAGCCATCAGGCAGTCAGATTTTTAGTCCACTCTTTGGGGTAGTTGACTGGTTTACTGTGGTACTGTTTCCTGGAGGACACTTTTTCAGCACACCTTCAGTAGGCAGAAAAATTCATGTGTGCTCACCATAGTCCATAAATGGGTTTCCTCTAGCATTTACTCAGAGGCTTTCATAATGTTATATCTTCCACATCTGAGACCACTTTAACTGAAAAATTGTGATGAATAGCTTTGATAGTTTCACTTCAAGTTTATTCTTATTTCATTCTGTTAAGGAAATAATGGGGATGAGAATCTAAGTAGAATGTACACTTATGAGCATTGTAATTTGTACTAGTAATTTAGATAGGGTTGGAAGACCTAAATATTGTCTTGCTAGTAATTTTAATAATGCTGCAATATTGTTTTATATTTAAGTGGTTGTCTTATTCAGTATCTGTTTTTTTCTCATTGTATACAGACAAAGCATACTATGAAGGGAAGAGTTCTTATTGAGGTCACACATTAATCTTTCTGAATGTGAATTTCTGAGAATGTGTCTTCTTTCAGTATATCATGATAGAATTATGGTGGGACCTCAAAATAGCATTCTCTAGTAAACTAAGCCAGAAGAAAAGCTTTTTTTAAACAGTTGTTTTTGTTTTTCATATTTAGTACATAAATTTAGAGCTTATCCGTTGGTTAATAACACTATATTACATTATATATTGTTGTTCAGTCACTGAATTGAGTTCTTTCAAGAATATACTTCACTTTGATTCTCCCAGGAGCCTGGGAGATCTGATAAAGTTACTAAAACTCATACTACAAGAAAAACATCTTAAATTAGTGTAAGATGGTCTTTTCTTGTTGTGGTAGTCATCAGGTGAACATTCTGGAGCACTTTTCTGTCTTGGACACTCTGCTCCTTGTTTAAAAAAGAAGGCAGATTTATGGGCTTGACCCATAGCTAGTAAAATAGAATCTTTGTAACTATAACCTAAGAATCAGCGTTTTTTTTTTAAAAAAGCATTGCAGGTGATTTTTATGCAGGCTAATATTGAGAATCACTGTAATAATTCTTTTATAAAGTGTGGCAGGAGAGCAAAACATTTTCAGGTGGTGGGAAAGGCTGTAACGTATGTGCATTCAGAAGAATCTGGAACATATTCAGGGCCAGTAAGCAGTTCTTCAGGAGAGAGGGTATGTCGGGGCCACTGGTGAGGAACTAGTCTAGAACTGGGATTTGCAATGGGCCTGTGTGCCATTCTGGGACATTAGAATTCTCTCCTGTTGTGAGTAATGAACTATCAGATATCTGACCATTGTAACACAGTGAAGTATTGTTTGGGTTTTTATTTTATTGGAAATGTGTTAATTTTAAAAAATGGAGCTAATTTAATAATTTCATCCAATTGAGAATTGTTTTTGAATGGAAAGAATGATCACCTCTTGAATGCATGGCTGAGGCAGTGTGCACACACACTCATGCCGGGTGGACGGGATATGACAAGGAGAGAATAAGCCAGTGAACTGTGTGGGGCCGCCACGCTGCAGTCACTCTCTCAGACACTTCCAGTTGCGCCTTCTCCACATCTGTTAGTTTCAACATAGTGTAGGAATAGATAGGAATAGAAGCTGCTAGTTCTCTTTCTGTATCTGCTGCTCTCCAGTTCTTTGCTAGTGGCGTTTTAGCTGGCCACGTGGCCATTTTGTGGTTGGATGTGGAATTTTGATGAAATTTCTGGGCCACGTGATATAAGAAGGAACGTTGTACTGCAGGTTTTATGGAACCTTTTAAAAGCACAGCTGGTGTGTACCTTCCATCTCTCCCCTGCCCCTAACTTTTCTCACCCTGGAGTACGGATATGATGGTTTGATGGTGGACAAGCCACCATCTTGGATCATGAAGACTAGAGAGTGCATTGTGAGGATAAATGAAGAATAAGTGGGGAAGAGCCTGGGTCCTTAAAAAGACCATGGAGTAGCCGCAACAGCCCCATTATGCTTGCCTTTGAATTGCTTTTATGTGAGACAGGGATAAACTTGTGTGTGAGCCACTATTTCTTCTTGTCATCTGCAGATGACCAAACCCAGGTACTGAACTGGAAACCA
Source organism: Capricornis sumatraensis (assembly GCF_032405125.1). NCBI lineage: Eukaryota > Metazoa > Chordata > Mammalia > Artiodactyla > Bovidae > Capricornis > Capricornis sumatraensis. The sequence goes on from NC_091073.1 coordinate 20,430,986, forward strand.
TAATATTCAGATTCCAAGTTGCATCATTTTCTTGCTGTGGATCAAGCAGGCTCCTTAGCCTTTCAGCCTCATTTTCCTTCCGTACAAAAAGTTAATAGCATTATGGCTTCCTCACGACCTTGTTAGAGAAGAGGAATGAGAGGAAACTTCACACCGATTTCTTCACTTACAGAAGTGAGAATAAGAAGTTCACTTGCTAATCCTGATGAGCTCAGCGACACGCTAGGGAGAATGATTCCGAGCCAGCCTCTCTGGGCTCAGCTGGAGAGAATGCAGTGATCATTACTACCGTAGATTGTAGGCAAGGGAATGGTAAGCACCCTGTGACCCACAGGTCTTTCTTCCACTCAGCCTGGAAGGCCACTGCGTGCTTGTGCGAGGAGTCCAGCAGGTAGTCCATTCATATCCACTGAGCGCCAAAATGTTTAGCGTGCGTTAACTAGTGGGACGTTATTAAAGAATTGAGAAATGCTGCTACACTCTGGTTATCAGTAAGTTAGAAACTGATTCACTCCCTGCTATCAGTATTTTCATCAAAAATGGCATATACTTTTATGGCCATGCATATATGTGTGTGTATGATATTTTTAATGAGAAGTATTAAGTATACTGTACTAAAGCTTTACATGGTAGTATTAATGACTTAAAAACATCATTGTTCTGAGATTTTTTTAGTATTCAAAGTCAAATAGCTCAGCCCTAAACTTATGAAATGACTTATTTTTATTTCTGGCATCTTTTATTTCCTGATGCACAAGCTGAAAATATGCTTGGCAGTGCCAGAGGAAAACTGTAACCCTTAAAATAGTTAGATGGATTGCTTAAAGGAATTGATAACTGTGACAATCAGTGATTGTCCTTGTTGCTATCACTGTGTTAGGGGGTCTTAGCCATGATGAGTTTGAAGGCCTGAATGGAGTGCTCTGGAAGCCTCCTGAAATTATAAGCAGAATACTGTGTTTGCATTTTTGGGTGAGAAGGGTCTCTGAATTTTATCAGTTTCTCAAAGATCTGTGACCCTAAAAAGGTTAAATAGTGACTTTTCTATCTATGGCTAGGTATACCAGTGTTTACTAGCCACTTGGGCTGTGGTATGTTAGGGATTTTTTTTATGTCAGAGACAGGTTACATCCTATTGGCTGCTTTTACTAATTTGGGTTCAGAAAATAGACTGGTTTTTGAGCAGCTAAATAAAAATTAGGGACTAATTACTACTAGTAAGGTATATAGCAGATAAGAGGTGTCTGTGAGGAGGTTACAGTCTATGTCACAAGGGGTGCAAAAATGAAAGCCAGGCAACATTACAAAGCAGTAATGCCAAACACTTAAAAGCCGTTTGGCAGGGTGGCTTATGCCATGGTGGCCTCAGACAGTGCCTTAGTTTGGCATTGTTTCCCTGTCTTACGCTGTCAGTTATACTCAGTGTGAGTATATCTACTTTTCCAGGGATGCTGTCAGGACATGGTGCTGTAACTAGGTTTTTCTCATTCAGAGAACTAAAAAAATAGGTAAATGAGAATGGATATGTATAGATCCCAAACTGTAGTTGGGGAGTGTTTTTACTTGTTATCTTAAACATATAATTCGTAACTAGTAATGACAGGTTGCTCTTGGTTTACCTCTACGTGGACCTCTCATTATTTGAACCAGGATGTTTTTCTGCTGCCAGGCTCAGGGCCCAGTGTCCCCTTTGTGCAGAGTGCCCGGCCTGGTCCACTTTGTCCGTATCCTGTTACAGTCAGATCCCACATGAAATCTTGCCTTTTGGTCTCTAGAGAGCTCTGTCTTTGATCTCATGGTATACATTTTCTCCCATCATTTATTTGCTTCTTAATCACATAGCAGCTCCTATATCGTTGTTTTATAATGTTATTTAAACTTTTTAATGTTTTGCCACTTAGAGGGTAGCCATACAGATCCCTTGTCTGCTGTGTATCTTACATGATAGTCAGCATGAGGATTTCCATAAAATAAATCCTCCATCCATAAATTGTTAACAGGTTTTGAAAGTATTAGGCGCTCAGTCATGTCTCACTCTTTGGGACCCCATGGACTGTAGCCCACCAGGCTCCTCTGTCCATGGGATTCTCCAGGCAAGAGTACTGGAGTGGGTTGCCGTTACCTTCTCCAGGGGATCTTCCCAACCCAGGAATCACACGCGGGTCTCCTGCATTGCAGGCGGATTCTTTACTGTCTGAGACACCAAGGAAACCCCAAAACAGGTTTTGGAATAACTTCTAAATCACTTAGTATTTGGTTAGAAAACTTGGTAATGACTTCTATTAAGGTATTTTCCACCGAAAATATACCTTTGTTTGGCTTCTGTCACCCATCTCCTGGACTTAAATTTTACAAATTTTAGTTATTAATGCAAAATAAAGTAAGTATTCAGAGCAGTTTCGCCTGCCTCAAATCCATGCCCCGTTCTTCCACACCTCAAAGGATGCTCCTTCCTCTGTGTGGCCATGTGTTTCAAGAGAGACTGGCTTTCCTTCCAGCCATGGGAGGGCAGTTCCGATTTGTCTCTGCCAGTCAGGGTGGTCCTGTCCACCTTGCCAGCCTGGACACCTGTGACCAGTCTCACTAGTTGGACCTGAAGGGCTCATAGGCAGACCCTGCAGAGACAGCCACCCCTCCCCTGGCAGCTGTTTTATCTCGATGAAATGCCTGATGCGTTTATGTCCATTGTTGCTCTCTTTGCTGAGGAGGGGTAGCCTGAGACAGAGGAAACATGTTGGCAGAATAAAATGTGGAAGCCACCTGGTCCGCAGTGACACTGCTGAACTAATCTATTCACTGATGAGCTTCCCTGTGGCTCAGATGGTGAAGAATCTGCCGGCAAGGCAGGAGACCCAGGTTCAATCCCTGGGTTGGGAAGATCTGGAGAAGGGAATGGCAACCCACTCCAGTGTTCTTGCCACGGGCAGAATCTCACGGGCAGAGGAGCCTGGTGGGCTACAGTTCATGGAGTCGCAAAGAGTCGGACCCGACTGAGCGACTAACACTTTCACACTTTCACCTGGTCCATGATGACACTGCTGTTTACTAGCTTGGCAGTTGTCAACCTCTGGGTTTTTTCTTGTTAGATGAGATAATAAGTTCCTTGGTTAAAGTTTAAGCCACTTGGGAATTGACTTCTGTTACTTGCAGCTGAAAATGTCTGGACTGATGTTTGACAGGTGTGCTTGCAACGATGCATCCTCCTGGGTCAGTCTTTGTTGGCAGAGCCCCTCTTAGTGTTTGTTGTCCAGACGTTGTGGAATACATGGATGTTTCAGTCAAGTGATTCAGTTGATTTACATATAGGCAAGGTTTGTATCTATGTCCTACAGGACTCAGTTGTTAACAGACCAGTGTGTGAAAATAATCTTGAGCTATATTTCAAGTGAAAGGACTAGACTGCCAGTTCAGTTCAGTTCAGTCACTCAGTCGTGTCCGACTCTTTGCGACCCTGTGAACCGCAGCACGCCAGGCCTCCCTGTCCATCACCATCTCCTGGAGTTCACAAAACGCATGTCCATTGAGTCCGTGATGCCATCCAGCCATCTCATCCTCTGTCGTCCCCTTCTCCTCCTGCCCTCAATCTTTCCCAGCATCAGGATCTTTTTAAATGAGTCAGCTCTTTGCATGAGGCGGCCGAAGTATTGGAGTTTCAGCTTCAACATCAATCCTTCCAATGAGCACCCAGGACTGATCTCCTTTAGGATGGACTGGTTGGATCTCCTTGCAGTCCAAAGGACTCTCAAGAGTCTTCTCCAACACCGCAGTTCAAAAGCATCAATTCTTCGGTGCTCAGCTTTCTTTATAGTCCAACTTTCATATCCATACGTGACCACAGGAAAAATCATAGCCTTGACTAGACGGACCTTTGTTGACAAAGTAATGTCTCTGCTTTTAAATATGCTGTCTAGGTTGGTCATAACTTTCCTTCCAAGGAGTAAGCATCTTTTAATTTTATGGCTGCAGTCACCATCTGCAGTGATTTTGGAGCCCCCCAAAATAAAGTCAGCCACTGTTCCCACTGTTTCCCCATCTATTTGCCATGAAGTGATGGGACCGGATGCCAGCGTCACATGTAAATATTTCAAAAGGTCTGCATCAGAAGGATCTGTATCTTGATTTTGCTGGTGACAAGGGAGGCCAGGCCTCTGCTACACAGCAACTGGTGAACAATCATGTTAATTGTTGGGAGATCAGGAAAGGAGTTCAACATACTAACATCATCACTAGCTAATATACATAGGCAATCTACTGTGTCGTAGTTATATTTTAAGAAATTGGTTGGGAGGTCTAGATTGGTGTGCAACACATTGTAATTTGACGCATCTAAAATAATGAGGAATAGGCTCCCTGGTGCACTTTCCTACGTGTTCAGTTTTCAGGAATGGATTATTGACATTACTTAGGCAATTCCTTTCTAATATGAACCATCTATTTTATTAAGTCAACAGTCCTGCTACTGATAATATGGTCTTAAACTTAATATAAACTTAAAGCAACTCACCTCTAGAACTCATATAGCTTTGTGTGTTACAGATTTAGAATGTACTGTTTTCAAAAATGCTGAAGATGTTAAGTGAAGTCATAATTCTTTTTTTAAACTTGTAAAATTGGGATAAAAATTGAAATGTATATGTTTCCTTTGATCATCTCCAATAATTCTAAAGTCATTTTTTAAAGCTTAAAAACCAATATCTATTATATTTTTACTTGAATTGCACGTTGATTATGTTCAGTACATCAGATTTTAAAGAAGAGTTTTTAAAGGCAGTGGTAGAACTTTCATTAATCTTATTTTTGAATGTTTACATTTTGAAGTTATAAATTGAGCTATGGTTTATAATTTATAACATTCTGCTATTAAAGAGTGGGAGTGAGGCAGCATATAATTTTTAGTGCTGGAAGGAGATCTTAAAGATAGTTTTATATAGCCGCATATGTAAGTGTTTTTGAGTAAAAGTTGTATATTCAGAATACTTTGAGATATGTACATTCTTTTTTTTTGGTGGGGGGGGAGAGATAGAAAGGTAAATAGTATATAGAAGCTCTCTTATAGAAAATACCAAATTATCATAGGAACCAATTATTGTAAAAACATTCCCTTCACAGTGAGATATAAATGCCTTTCTAGCCTCTGGGCATCTTTTTATTGCTAAAGTTGGGTTAAATTTACCACCACAAAAATTCAGTTATGATTTCTACCTCTTAGAAAAATAAATGAATGCATCCAAATATATTTTAATGTTCTGGGTTCAGATAAACGTTTCAGTTCCCTAAGGGGGAGCAGTTTCTTTCAGCTCTTTTTATGTCTCCAAAATCACGGGACCTTGAAGCATGTGGCACAAGTATGTTGTTACTTCTCAAGTTACGTTCCCTGTGCACCTTGCTGGGCAGAGGTGCTGTACCCACCCACCCCCCCAACGCTAGATAAGAGTGTTCTTTTCACAGTTAGTGGGAAAAAAGAAGCTGGTGGAATTTCAGTTTTTTCATTCCGAAATTTTTCTTAAATTCAAGAGAGCGCCAACATTAAGGTGGGCAGGTAACACGTATGAAGAAGGCGCAAAGGGTTATTAAAGGAAGAACTTGCCAACAAAAAATCGTATTTACTTGTGCTGCTGCTGCTGCTAAGTTGCTTCAGTCGTGTCCAACTCTGTGCGACCCCAGAGACGGCAGCCCACCAGGCTCCCCCGTCCCTGGGATTCTCTAGGCAAGAACCTGGAGTGGGTTGCCATTTCCTTCTCCAATGCATGAAAGTAAAAAGTGAAAGTGAAGTCGCTCAGTCGTGTCTGACTCTTAGCAACCCCATGGACTGCAGCCCACCAGGCTCCTGCGTCCATGGGAATTTCCAGGCAAGAGTACTGGCGTGGGGTGCCATTGCCTTCTCTGATTTACTTCTGTAGCTGTTTTAGTCTTTGAACATTTGTAGTCATAGTCATGGTTTTATATTTTATTTTATAGCCTAAAATAAATTGAAGATTGTGTGTGTGCTAAGTCGCTTCAGTCATGTCCAACTCTGTGCAACCCCATGGACTGTAGCTCTCCAGGCTGCTTTGTCCATGGAATTCTCCAGGCAAGAATACTGGAGGGGGTTGCCATGCCCTCTTCCAGGGGATCTTCCCAACCCAGGGATCCGACTCGTGTCTCTTATGTCTCCTGCATTGGCAGGCGGGTACTTTACCACTAGCATCACCTAATGGCAATTTAAACTTAGACTAATTAAGTATAAAATTTTGTCTAAAATTATAGTTTATGGGGTAGAATTTGAAATATCAATATTTCATCATGTCCAAAGAGTATTTAGACTTCTAGACATTTCATGGCCTTCGCTATGGAGAAGATTTCCAAGGAGAAGGCAACTCTGCTGCGGATTTTCTTCCTCATCACATGCAATTCAGATCACTTTACTGGCGCACGGATTCTTCGTGTGGTGAATGAGCAAGGCAACTAGATTTTTATCTCTGAAGTTGTGTTTTGTTTTTAATAGCTTGTTAGTTTAGTGATACCTTCTGGGTTCTCTGTATTGAAAGTGACTGACAGATCCCTCAAGTTCTTCTCATCTCTGTTGGAGTAAATTGTTGGTACTGAAGTGTTTTCTGATACTTTGAGTTCTCTCTTGGGAGGGCAAGAAATCAGTCCACCAGCTGCCAATCAAAAGTCAGTGTGAAGTTTTTTTAGCTGAAATTTTATGTAGCTAATAGCCCCAATTTAGCCTGACTCATCTTTTATTAAAATAGTCCTGAAAACAGAAGGAACGTCTTATAACCATACCAAGATGCAAAGGTGACAGCTTAATGCCAGAATCTGGGGTGCAGTTAGACTGAGAAAAAACTAGCTAATCTCCTACACATGGCACAGTATGTTGAGTCCTACATCTTAAGTACATAGAGCTTGGCAGTCATCCTACTCAATCCCTGGGATTCTGTTCTTTGAAGGAAGCAAGGACTTTGTTCCTTTTCTGCACGTCCCTCCCACATGTCACTGTCTTTCTTCATTCCAGAAAACAGCTGGTCAGCAAGCATAAGAGGCACTGTGATGATGGAGACCTACAGGGGGTAGAGTTTGGACCAGTAAAACAACGGAGGCAAGAATAGAGATGAAATTTTTATTTTTATTCTTTTAATGTCCTTATAAGGACCAAGAGGTAGCAATGGGAGGAAAAGGACATTCCAAGAGAGGAGTTACACTGAGAGAAAGCCTAGGAAAAAGATGCAGATAGATGTGTGTACTGGCCTGCCTCCAGCTGGTGAGAATTTATCTTAGAACAATCTTTATGGAAGACAGATTGGCAGTGTATATCAGACACTTCCCACTGAATCCCCGTGCCAGCGCAGGAGACCTGGGTTCAATCCCTGGGTTAGGAAGATCCCCTGGAGAAGGGAAAGGTTACCCAGTCCAGTATTCTCACGTCGAAAATCCCATGGACAGAGGAACCTGGCAGGCAACAGTCCATGAAGTTGCAAAGAGTCGAACGTGACTTATTAATTGAACAGCAGCAGCGGCAGTATCAGAAGCTTTAAACAAGTAGATTCTCTTTGCTTTATGCTGTGTTATACTAAGTCAGGAAGCAACAGTTAGAACTGGCCATGGAACAACAGACTGGTTCCAAATAGGAAAAGGAGTACTTATATTGTCACCCTGCTTATTTAACTTCTATGCAGAGTACATCATGAGAAACACTGGGCTGGAGGAAGCACAAGCTGGAATCAAGATTGCCAGGAGACATATCAGTAACCTCAAATATGCAGATGACACCACCCTTATGGCAGAAAGTGAAGAGGAACTCAAAAGCCTCTTGATGAAAGTGAAAGAGGAGAGTGAAAAAGTTGGCTTACAGCTCAACATTCAGAAAACAAAGATCATGGCATCTGGTCCAATCACTTCATGGGAAATAGATGGGGAAACAGTGGAAACAGTGTCAGACTTTATTTTGGGGGGGCTCCAAAATCACTGCAGATGGTGACTGCAGCCATGAAATTAAAGGACGCTTACTCCTTGGAAGAAAAGTTATGACCAACCTAGATAGCATATTGAAAAGCAGAGACATTACTTTGCCGACTAAGCTCCATCTAGACAAGGCTATGGTTTTTCCAGTGGTCATGTATGGATGGGAGAGTTGGACTGTGAAGAAAGCTGAGTGCTGAAGAATTGATGCTTTTGAACTGTGGTGTTGGAGAAGACTCTTGAGAGTCCCTTGGATTGCAAGGAGATCCAACCAGTCCCTTCTGAAGGAGATCAGCCCTGGGATTTCTTTGGAAGGAATGATGCTGAAGCTGAAACTCCAATGCTTTGGCCACCTCATGCGAAGAGTTGACTCATCAGAGTTGACTCTGATGCTGGGAGGGATTAGGGGCAGGAGGAGAAGGGGACGACAGAGGATGAGATGGCTGGATGGCATCACTGACTCGATGGACATGAGTTTGAGTGAACTCTGGGAGATGGTGATGGACAGGAAGGCCTGGCGTGCTGTGACTCATGGGGTCGCAGAGTCGGACACGACTGAGTGACTGAACTGAACTGAACTGATACTAAGTCACTTCAGTAGTGTCCGACTCCCCGTGACTCCATGGACTGCAGCCCGCTAGGATTCTCCATCCATGGGGATTCTCCAGGCAAGAATACTGGAGTGAGTTGCCATTTTCTTTTCCAATTTGTCATCAAAATGTAAACAAATGCAGTTTATACAATGGTATGTATATAACCTTTTTGTTATATAATTACATATTTTGTGTGATTAAAAATTCTTTGGAAAGAAAAATGTTTATCTGTGGACCTTATGATTACAGGTTATTTAATTTTTTCTCCCTTTTGACTTTATCTTTGCATATTTTGGTTACTTACATTTATTGCAACAAACATATTACTTGTTAACCCCCAAAGTGAAAGAAAGCCCCAAAGATGTATGTCCCTGAATCCTGGATTCTTTAATGAAAACTGACATTCTCCGAAAAGCAGAAGTGCCTTTTCCTGTTACTACTGTAATTTCATTGTGCCTCTTGTTTCCAGTTCACCAAATATCAGTTGAGTAAATACAAATACTGTTAGTTTCTGTTAACATATTTAAATAAGTAATTATCAATATTATTTTAACAGACTTTAGGCCAGAGTATATTATTATCTTAGTGTTTATTTTTCAGTAACTTAATAATTTATTGCATTTCTTAGAGGAAACAACATATAGGGAAAAGATAGTCACCCACTTGTTATTTGAATTTCTCTCACCTCTGTTCCTGAATGTAGATAATCCTTTTATTCCCTAAATACCTTTATGCAACCAGAACTTGCAGTGTATCAAGAGACATCCTTTAAACTTTAAAGTCAATTTTAAGGTGAAATTTCAGTGTATTTTATAAATAACTTATGTAAACTATGTAATTTTTAGTGGATTTCACAAACTTGGACCCTGTTTAATTTTGTATAGTCTGCTTCTTGGCAGTTTTTTAAAAAATTGAAGTATAGTTGATTTACAGTGCTGTGTTAATTTCTGCTCTACCACATACTGGTTCAGTTAGACACATATGTATTCTTTTTAAAAAATATTCTTTTCCATTATGGTATATCATAGGATATTGAATGTAGTTCTCTGTGTTATACAGTAGGACCTTGCTGTTTACCCATTCCGTATATAAAAGCTTACATCTGCTAACCCCAGCCTCCCACGCCACCCTTCTCCCATCCTCTTCCACCTTGGCAACCACAAGTCTGTTCTGTGAGTCTGTTTTCTGTTTTGTAGATGGATTCATTTACGCCATATTTTAGATTCCACATATAAGCAATGTCATATGGTGTTTGTCTTTCCCTTTCTGACTTATCCGTGTTGCTACAGATGGCATTATTTCATTCTGGTTTTTTTTTGGCTGAGTAATATTCCATTGTATATATGTACCACATTTTCTTTATCCATTCATCTTTTGATGGACTTTCCGACTGTTTCCATGTCTTGACTATTGCGAACAGTGTTGCTGTGACTGCAGAGGTGCACGTGTCTTTTTGAATTAGGATTTGGTCTGGTTATATGCCCAGGAGTGGGTTGCCAGATCATAATTCTAATTCACAATTGTAATTCTGTTTTTATTTTTCTGTACGTGGAAATCTTCATAATATTAATGTGAAGTTTTATATTTATCTTCATGTTATTTTGCATAATATATCTGAAATTTGAAGTTTAGACTTTTAAACTCTAATCATACCATGAATATATATATATAATAATTTTTCTTTACAGTGGGTTGTTGTATTGATTGTTTAGTTAATAATTGCATGACTGATGTTAAAAAGGTTTTTCTCTCTGAAGAATATGATCTTTTTTTTTTAGTTGTCATTATTTTCAGGTGATTTGGAATGTCTTGTTAATGATTCACTGACTGAAAGCAACTGGATTTTTTAAAATTTCAATTGAGTCATTAGGCACTTGGAACAAATATATAAGAACCTTTCATTAAAAAAAAAATCTTACCTTTTTTCCATACCTATAGAGGAGCATTATTAAGTAGTTGGAGGTTTACCTCTGAGTCATATTTCAACATCCTGAAGAAGGATTTAAGCATATTTTCCAAGTAGAGAAATCCCCCTTGCCTCTCACCTGGTAATCATACAATAGTTTATTTACTAGTCTTCAACATTTGCTTCACCACAGTTTGTCTCAGGCAGGATTTTCAGACCTCACCAATTTAGGGTTTTATTTGTAACAAAGAATGGTTATGTTCTAATTAGGTGAGAAAGGATGTGAAAAGAGAAGAAAATCTGCTAACTTTTGTCCCTTCGTCTTTTTCTAGACATAGAAAATGGATTTTTACTCTGATTTTGCCCACTTAATTTTGGTTACGTGTTTCTCAACCATGTCCCTTCCTTGTTACTTTTAGGCACAGAACTTCCTGAATGTTTAGTCTCAGAGCAAGAACACTCCAGCTTTTCATGTTCTCTGGCATCAGCGGCTATCCCATTGAATTTCTGGCAGTGGAATTTTTACAGACAGAATCTGACCCCTTGCTCCATGGCCCTGAATAAAGGCGGCTTGCTTCTGGGCCTGTGTCCCTAAGCAAGGCCCTTCCCCTCTTCTTCTGAGCAGACCTCGCATCTTTTATCTGCGTATATTGCGATTATCATTCACGTATCCTCTAGGTTCTTTATTTTTTCCACATCTGTCTTCTCACATGATCATAAATGATATCTATAAATTAAGCGGCATTATTCACATTTCATTTTATGCACTCACTGTTGGATTTAGTAAGGCAAGAGTGTGAAGGAGTGAGGTAGATTGTCCATCTTATCAATACTAGGCTCTTTTAAACACAATTTATCTCCATGGGTTTCTGACAACACTGTTACCACTATGATCTGTTTTCTGCTTGAGCTCTTATGAGACTCACTCTGTTCAAGTCAGCATTGATTAGAAGAGTTGGGTATGTTGGGTACAGTTGGCTACGTTAAACAAACATGGTTTGATTTGTGAGGCACATAAAATAAAGATAACTTGGAAAAACAATGTGGAATCTTAGATATGTCTTAGTATAAAATTTTAATTATCCAGGAAAGAAAAACTTATTAGAAGACATGAGTTTAGCTACTAGAAATGGCCACGAGGTCTGATTTGGAAATAGAATAACTTGTGGTATGAATTTGGAAGTTAAATTATGGAAATTCAGATCTCAGTTGATCGTGGGGAGGCATATTTTCCCCAGCCATTAACCAGTGTCAACTGCTTGAAATTTATCAATCTCAAGGCTCTTCCTCATTTGTTGCCAGTTACTCTCCCTCATACAGAACAAGTGACTCACAAGCTCAAGCTAAATGAAACACTGTAAAGATTTTCTCCCTCTCAAACTGCTCAAAGTTGCCTTTGAATAGTGGGCAGTGATCCTTGCCAACTGGCTTACCTTGAATAACTCCATGGCTAGAGCCCTGTCAGCCCAGACTCAGATGCAGACACTCCCTTTTTTCCTTTTTTTTTTCTTTTTTAAAGACTGCCCTTTTCAGACATTCCTTCTGAAATCTGTTAAGAACAACATAAGACCCGTCACAGATTTATTGATTTTTCCTGGGCATTGGACTATGGGAAGCAGAATCATCTATGACCTAAGCTTTGCAAGCTCAGTAAACAACCTCCGTCTATTCCAAGTTCTGCAGATCTTCAGTCTTGGTATGTGTTCCAAGCGGAGTCAGGAGGAATGGTCGGGGGTAGATCAGATAATGTTCAGCAAGGGTGAATTAGATTGTTTTGCTCTTCTTCTTATTTTTGAAAATCATTTTTTTCACCCATTGAATTGATGAACACATTCCTCTTCTCCATGAAGTATGTACTTGACCCTTTGCTGGGCTATAGAGAGAGTAACATCTTCTACAACAATGCTGATAGTATAGGGTTTTAAATATATATATACACAGATGTATATATATATATATATATTTTTTTTTTTGGACAGGTCTCTCACTGTATAGTACTTTTGCTGTCTAATTTTTTGTCCAACAGAACTGCTTAATATTTATTGCTTTAACATCAGAGTCATCAAGTTTTCCAGGCAGTTTACAATATTTAACTTGCTTATCTCTGAAAGACTTAAGAAGAAAATAACTTACCCATTTCATCTTGAGGAGTTTGAAGTTATCTGCTTAAAACAGATATTTTATGGGTAACTTTTAGAGATTTAAAAAAATTTTAAAAAATAATGGAAAATTCAGTTTGAAAATTTATTGTGGCCTCTCTGTGTGGCAGTTCTGCTCATACTTTTTTTTCCAGAAGTACCCCAGTGACAGGGGGGCATGAATGTGTGCCCCCTCCGAGCTAGTGTTATCTCAAACTCATGTGAATATTGCCCTCAGTGCAAAACATAGCGATGGTTATTTTAACATAAAATGCTTTAAAACTGTGTAGCATTTTAAAACAAAACTCTCGCCTGGAAAATCCCATGGATGGAGGAGCCTGGTGGGCTGCAGTCCATGGGGTCGCTAAGAGCCTTAGCGACTGGAGCAACGTAGCAGCAGCAGCATTGAGCAGTGACTCAGATGCTAGGGACTTGCTGTGTTTCTCCTCTGTCATCGTGTGTCTTCCTGGGGACTCATCTCCCACTTTGAGAAGTATAAATCAGAGTTCCTCAGTTGCTTGAATGACTCAGTTTAAAGAGACTAGAAGTGTTTGGAAGGAAAATTTTGATATTTCTCCAGGCCATGTCATAAGGGGTTGTAAAATGGCCTTTGCTTTGGGGAGTCGCTTGGAGTGGATTCCTTATCAGTCTGACCCTATGTTCATTTGACTGTCAGAGCATATAACTCTTCTTTTAATTAGAAGTAGAGAATTTCTGCACTACAGATTCTAGCCAGGAAGTGTGTTATCTGGATCTTCTTTGTTGTCAAGTTCTTATCAAACTTCAATAACAAGCAGTCTTAATAGTGGATTGCCTGAAAGAGAAATAATTCTTCCATTACTCAAAATAAGTCCTACCCTTTTTTGGGTATGAACTGTGTGAGAATCGGATGAAAAATGCCCATGTACCCATGGGCCCAATATTTCATGTGCAGTTTCAGGAGAGTCATAGAATCCTGGTAAACCGTTCATGGATTTCTAGTAAGTTACTCATTTAGTCAATAAATTCAGTAAACACTGAGTGCCTACTCAAATACTTATGCCCAAGGGCTAGACCCCATGCTGGTAGGCATGAAGAAAAACAGTTATCTCTGTTTCTGAAGAGATTTTATTTATTATGAGTTATGTATACTTTATCAGGTCTTTTGGTGAAATTAATGAATTAAAGATAGGTCAGATCTATTTCTGTGAAAAGGTAAAAAAATACAACAATTTTCATTTTTTAAGCAACTACAAAGACTTACTTCTTCAGTGTATTTTTAGAAGTATTATGTGAGTGCATTTCCCGCTCCATCTCTGCTATCAACTTCAACCCAATTTGTAGAAATTTTAGTGAGAAATGGCTGTAAGTCTGTTTGCAATGTGTTTAGAACTTAGCCTTTTCCTTTGAAATCACTTCTTGAACCAGACCCACCTGACTTACAAAGTGTTTGAGATGGAACCATTGCAGATTTCATTCTGCCCGAATATTTTTCCTGTTTTGTGGTGTATCATATAACCAGAGATCCTGTCTGGGCAGTTCAGTCCACTCTTTTGCCTATCAAATAGCCTAGTTTTCTGGGTGAGTGCTGCGGCGTTAGCATTTCAAGTTCTTTTTTGCAGTGACCCCTTTCACTCTCCTTCTCCAGCCCTCTGTTTTATTAGCTCCCCTCTTCCTCTGTGGTTATTCAGTGGTAAAGGGAGTGGGAATCTTGTCTTAAAATCAGCTCATCTCAAGGTGATTTGGAGCTGAAAAGTAGCCCTTGGTTTTTCCTGTAGCAAAGTAATGCTGGCTTCTGTGCATACAGGTTCCCCAAACCCTGAGGGGCACTGGCTCCATCGATTTACAAGAGCATCAGCCTTTCTTAGAACGGTTTTGTGTTTTTCCTTCTTATCAGACTAATTTTTTTAAAAGGTAATAGAATGAGTTTTTAGGTCTCTTTAGATTCTTTCTCCAAGTGATGACTTAAAAGTTAAAGCTGTTTATGCTTTACCCATTTGTAAAGTTGGGCCTCAAGTCAAAATGTTGGTTTCCTTAGAATTTTACAGGAATTTATGAATTGGACAGATCTGTTTTATTTTTACTTCCATAAAAATAGGGAAATCATTAAACTGTTTAAAAATAGTGGCACCAGGCTGAACTAAACAGGAGCACTGGAAAGTTTCACTTTAGAAACTCTGTGAATCCCTAGGGTGGTCAGTGGATATGATGTTGCCATCTGTAAGGTCATCTTGGAAATAGATTCAATTCTAAGTTTAGGACCAGAAAGACTACTTCCTTCCTCTAGGCTCTTCACATTTAGCCCAGAAGATGTATTGAATGAGGGCAGATCTATTTTTCAATTCCACCACTTCTTGAGAACCATAACTTGTGAGTCACTATGACCTTCGTGTTCATATGTGTGCAAGCTCAGTTGCGTCTGACGCTTTGCAAAGCCATGGACTGTAGCCCCCGAGGCTCCTCTCTCCATAGGGCTGATTCATGTTGATGTAATGGCAGAAGGTAACACAGTATTGTAAAGCAATTATCCTTCAGTTAAAAAGAAAGAAAGAAGGGGGAAAGAAGAACACTGGAGTGGGTTGCCATTTCCTCCTCCTGGGGATCTTCCCTTCCCAGGCTTCGAACCCGTGTCTCCTGGATCTCCTACACTGGCAGGTTGATTCTTTAGCACTGAGCCACTTGGGAAGCCAGAGCTCATGCAGTACCTTACAAGTATTATTAGGTGTTCAATAAATATTTTGAGTTGAGTGAAGGGGAGTTGGTGAATTTGCATGGCAAAACCTCTAAACTGAGCTTTGGGTTATAAATAAAATGATTTACATAAGTGGAAATCAGTCTTTTGTTTGCTTCTAGTTTGCTTTCTACATCTAGAAAACTATATTTAAAGATAGGAAAAGTTCTAAATATCAGTAAAGTATTTTTTCTCAAAGTGATATTTTACCCACTTAATAAGCCATTTAAATATTTGGAAGGTGCTCACTCAGTTAACTAACTCATTCTTTGGTGGGGGGCAAACCCCCAAGTTTGAAAGTTTATACTAAGAAAAAAAATCATATAATTCACACTTGGATCTCTGCAGAGATTTGGTTAAAATTTGTGTTGTTGGTGTTCAGTCGCTGAGTCGTGTCCGACTCAACCCCATGAACTGCAGCAAGCCAGGCTTCCCTGTCCATCACTGTCTCTTGGAGTTTGCTCAAACTCATGTCCATCGAATCAATAATGCCATTCAACCATCTCATCCTCTGTCATTCCCTTCTGCCCTCAGTCTTTCCCAGCATCAAGGTCTTTTCCATTGAGTTGGCTCTTCACATCAGATGGCCAAAGTATTGGAGCTTCAGCATCAGTCCTTCCAATGGATATTCAGAGTTGATTTCCTTTGGGATTGACTGATTTGATCTCCTTGCAGTCCATGGGACTCTCAAGAGTCTTCTTCAGCACCACAGTTCAAAAGCATCACCTGTGTATCAGGCATTTAATAAACATGTTCTGTATTCTTATAGAGAAAAATGTGTGAGGTCGAATGGAACCTATTGTTCCTTTTTAAAACACACATGCAGCTTTAAAGGAACTATTGAGTTTCCTCCCTGTAGGACTCAGGGACCCCCAAACTTGTGAAAATGAAGTTGTGGCCAGCAACTTAAAACCTTCAAAGGGAATTTAGGTTGGGGAACTTAAGTTGGAGGTGTATCTGTGTCAGTTTTTACATTTTCCGAATGAAGAGAGTAAAGCATGCTAGCAGCAATCTACGTGATGTTTTATATACCTTGGATTAGGGACACTGCTTGATTTTTCAGACACTTTACTGCTCAATTCCATGTACCATCTCTTGTTTGCCAAGGACTTCCCTTGCTTTGTCCCATGATTGTGAATTTGTGTTGCTTTGCTGAACATAAAATATTTATAAAAGAGGCATTTTTCTGAGCCTCCCCTCCTTTGAAATGTTCTTGTCTTCCTGCTTTTCTGGTTCACAGTTGGCCTTTGTGTCCTGCCTTCCAGTTCCTGCCTTAGAGAAGCATGATTCAGAGGCTGATTAGGGTGATAATGGACCGTGTCTGTGTTTACCTGTACTTACCCCCTGTCTGCCTATCAGCCCCCCTTGGTTGTATCTAGGGTACAGCTGTTGATGTCCCCAGGATTGATATCCCCAGGATTACTTCACCACAGACCCTTTTACCCACGTGTCTGCTCCCTCACTCTCCTGCCTGCCACCTCCCTTTATCTTCTCTCAGATTACCACTGTAACCGTGTCTGCTATTTCTTTGCCCTCCATTCTGCTTCCCTTTTCTATTTCTGATCTCTCTTCTTTTATGAATTTCTCCAACAAGAGAAGGTCATGATTTTTAAAACAGAGAAGTGAGATTCACACTGAAGTTCAGGCAGAAAAGGTGTGCAAGAAGTAGATTTACACCCAGTTGGGCTCTATGGAAGGGATCTCAAATGAAAGAAGTAATTAATATAGAGATGTCTGGTCGTCTCCTTCCATTATTTTTGTGATTGAAAGCTAGATTTTATGTGAGTACTAAGTCGTTTCAGTCATGTCCAACTCTTTGCAACACCGTGGACTATAGCCCTCCTGGCTCCTCTGTCCATGGGATTCTCTTGGTAAGAATACTGGAGTGGGTTGCCATTTCTTCCTCCAGGGGATCTTCCTCACCAGGGATTAATTTTACAGGATAAGTTATTTCATACTTTGGCTTTAAAAATATGGCATTTGATAATGTATAGTAATAGAGTGTTTCACATTTTACAAGTCTAAATTTCTATTAACTAGCTCTTTCACAACTCTGTAATATAATTCAGATTCTTCTTCAGGGCCTGGTGTTCCTGTGCTTCCCAAACTGACTTTTAAAGGAAGATAGAAAATAGTTCAGACAGCTTTAATGTTATATATTTTTTATTAGAGCTTATTTTTAAAATGTGGTATTTTATTTATGAAGTAAGATAGAATTCTGGTCTGAGTTTCAGCCACACTCAAATGGCTCTTATCTATAACTCGAGTATTCTTCTCTAATATTATACTTGAAACAGCTATTCCCATTTTAATTCCTAGTCCCTATATTTTTCCTGATGCTTTTTAATATATATATATGTGAGTATGTATAAATATATAAAACAACCCTCAAGGATGAAGATGCAAATGTTTCTTAATGTATTAAACAAATGCTTTCCAGTTCCTAGGTAAAGAATCCTCCTGCCACTGCAGGAGATGGAAGAGGTGGGTTCAGCCCCTGGGTAGGGAAGATCCCCTAGGGGAGGGAATGACACCTCACTCCAGTGTTCTTGCCTGGAAAATTTCATAGGCAGAGGAGCCTGGCGGTCTGCAGTCCGCGGGGCTGCAAAGAGTCAGACACGACTGGGCACATAAATTATTTTCAGTGACTTTTAAGCCACTGAATCTTATTTTTCCACTCATATCTAATTGTAATCTCTGAAATGCGCTCCCATGAGTAAAATTTCATCCATAGTAGAGCTACTAGACTATTCCTCTGACCTGAGTGTGAGTACCTGGTTGGCTCTTTTCTAAAAAATGCTGAGATACAAGCCAACTAGTTTGTGTATTGATGAACAGTTGCTGTGTCCACGTGTTCAACTGCACAGTCCTAGCTGCAGGGGAAGAGCACTTGATTTTTACTTACATCATTCTTCAGCCCTGTTGCAATATAAATTTATTATGCGTTCTTTGAAGCCATGAGACTGGCCACAGCAGAATTTCAGGAGAATGCCATCGGCCAGTCCTCTAGTAGCACCGCACTGAATTTACTGCCTGCTTTTAAAATTCTTGCTTGCCAGACTTTCACTGAATGACTCTTCATATAATTGAGTACCGCTGTAATTTATTTTATTTGCCAAAAATAATTCCTTTTACCTAGTAAAATGGCGATGAAACTCTCCTCGATGTTTGTAACCCTTTTTGCTAAGATTTTGAAAATATGCTTAAATTGAGGCTTCTGAAATAAGACTTCCATCAGTGCCTCAAATTAATTGAATTTGTCTGTTTTCAGGGTGCTGTTTAAATGATCCTTTATCAAAATTTAGACTAGTAAGTCAGCACTCCAATTTATTTTACCTTTAGAATTTTTAACTTTTTAATGTGAAATAGCATTGTATTAGTAGTCTAATTTTTCTTTTAATAAATAAAAAGAAAAATAAACTTTGTCCATTATATGGATATAAAACACACATGGCAGAAACATTAATTTAAAAAACGTCTTTCCTAACCTGTGTTGAATCCCAGAGGTCCTGATTCAGGTTTAAACTACCTCAGGGGACATGTGCATACCACCGCCAGGGCTGCCATCAATTTGTCAACTGTCCAACCAGTTCAGAGGCTGAGCTTGAAGCCCTAGGAAGTGTTTTCACTTCCAGTTGTTTCTTTGGCCAGTAAGGTGTTTTAATTATGAAACAGACATACTTTAGAGTGGCAGGCCTCAAAGAGATACTTTCACGGGATCCATGAAGTGTTCCCTTTTCCAACTATATATGTGTGATCTTGGCTTTTTTTTTTTTCCTTCAGTGAAGCAATATATCACAGCAGCCTAAAGGCAGCAGCAGATAGGTGAACCCAGATGCCCATTCTTAAGCCAAAAACTGAAGGATATTTGTAAAAATACAAGACAGGGCCTCTCTTTTTACTACACTTTTGTGTTTTTCATATAGCTATTTTTCATTAAAGCATGTTATGTAGGTTAACATGTAAAATGTAATTTTCCATGAATTAATAAATGAAAAATTTCTCAATTTATGCTAAAACCTCAAGAGATATGTGCCGCCATGCTGTTTGTTATTCAGTTGTGTCCGACTCTTGGTGACCCCATGGACTGTAGCCCGCCAGGCTCCTCTGTCCATGGGATTTCCCAGGCAAGAATACTGGAGTGGTTGCAATTTTCCCCTTCAGGGGATCTTCCCATCCCAGGGTTCTAACTCACATTTTCTGCGTCTCCTGCATTGGCAGGCAGATTCTATACCAGTAGCCATTCAGGAAGCTCCTCAAGAGATATAAGTGACATAAATAAAAATCCTTTGAGGTCTTCAATTTTTAAGAGTGTAAAGAGGTCTTGGGGTCACCGAGTTTAAGACTTGCTGCCTTAGAGACTTGCTTCTGTACCAAAATATTGTTTAACTTAGAGTTCTTAATCATAAAAGAGTCATGAATTAAAAAAAGAAATTTGGGGGTAGAAGTGAAAAAGGCAGGGAAGATGGGAAGATCCTAAAAGTACTCTTTACTGAATGGAAAGAGCTTCTGAATGAACTCAGCACATGGGTGCATGTCCCAGAGAGAAATGACACCCCAGGAACCAGGGCGCTGCTTGACATCCATTAAATAGAAGATGGCGGATATTCCTTCGTACGTGCCTATCCTTCTAAATTGAACAGAGCTCCTATTCTCACATGTTGTAAACCAGTTTTTGTTTTTTAAAACCTTTTATGCAATGGTGGTAGAAGAGATCTCAGCTTAAATCAACTCTTAGCTAACTGCATAGAATTGGAAATGAGCTTATAAACTTCTGAGATGATTGTAATGAAGTTTGGATAACTGATGCACAGCAGTTTAGTTTTTGTCATTATTGAGATTGTGTTTGGGGTTATAACTGGCTTATAAAAACTAGAATTTTCACAGTTTTTAATCATAATAACCACTTACATTATTAGAGTGTTTTGAAGTACATATATCCCAAAGAATGAAATGAGCCAGAAGTAATTTTAAATGGTCTTGGAAAGTACTCACTCAGGTCATGATGTACGCATACTAAAATTAGGTAGGATTAAGTAAATATAATGGAATTGGGTCACATGCTCTGTGTAACCTACACCCAGCCTTCCTATTCATTGTGTTGTCACAAAGTACATAATACATACCTTAGTCATCTGGCTCTAAGTGTTAATTTACTTAATCCTTTATTTTAATAGTTGAATATTTCTATTATAAGGTAATGAATTATAATTCAGGCTGAAATTTTGCAATTATTTAAAAACAGAGAAGTGTATGTGATCTACAGCCTTGTATTAGAAATCTTTATTAGAAATCATGGTTTGTATTTTTGCATGGAGGAAAATGTGGATGAAATCACTGTTTTCTAGAAGAAGCTGTGAAAGTCCTCAAAGTTATCATGGAGTCTGGTTGTTGACAAGACACGAGGTGACGCCCAGTGGTATTTGTGTATGTTGGGTTATTTGGTGAAGAAAAAGAGCAGAGGTTAGTGAAAATATGTGAAATCTGTGTTCAAGCAGAACAAAATGGATAATCACCTTCTGAGAAGAAAAAAATTTAGAAAGCCTAAAAAAGTTAATTCTTGGTGTAGTGTTGAGGAAAGTCTGAAAGAGGAGTGGACAGCGAGTGTTACCACACGAGTCTGTGTTTGCTGGTCTGAGGCTGTGTGATTGGAGGAGGAGGGGAGGCAAGGTCAGGAAATAGCCACAATGATTCCAGTAGGGAAAACGGGAACTAATGTCACAGTGCTCAGTTCAATTCAGTCACTCAGTCGTGTCCGACTCTTTGCAGCACGCCAGGCCTCCCTGTCCATCACCATCTCCCGGAGTTCACTCAACTCATGTCCATCGAGACGGTGATGCCATCCAGCCATCTCATCCTCTGTCGTCCCCTTCTCCTCCTGCCCCCAATCCCTCCCAGCATCAGGGTCTTTTCCAATGAGTCAGCTCTTCGCATGAGGTGGTCAAAAAGTATTGGAGTTTCAGCTTAAGTATCAGTCCTTCCAGTGAACACCCAGGACTGATCTCCTTTAGGATGGACTGGTTGGATCTCCTTGCAGTCCAAGGGACTCTCAAGAGTCTTCTCCAACACCACAGTTCAAAAGCATCAATTCTTTGGCATTCAGCTTTCTTTACAGTCCAACCCTCACATCCATACATGACCACTGGAAAAACCGTAGCCTTGACTAGATGGACCATGGTTGGCAGAGTAATATCTCTGCTTTTTAATATGCTATCTAGGTTGGTCATAACTTTCCTTCCAAGGAGAAAGCGTCTTTTAATTTCATGGCTGCAGTCACCATCAGCAGTGATTTTGGAGCTCCAAAAAATAAAGTCAGCCACTGTTTCTCTATTTCCCATGAAGTGATGGGACCAGATGCCATGATCTTCGTTTTCTGAATGTTGAGCTGTAAGCCAACTTTTTCACTCTCCTCTTTCACTTTCATCAAGAGGCTTTTTAGTTCCTCTTCACTTTCTGCCATAAGGATGGTGTCATCTGCATATCTGAGGTTATTGATATTTCTCCTGGCAATCTTGATTCCAGCTTGTGCTTCTTCCAGCCCAGCGTTTCTCATGATGTACTCTGCATATAAGTTAAACAAACAGGGTGACAATATGCGGCCTTGACGTACTCCTTTTCCTATTTGGAACCAGTCTGTTGTTCCATGTCCAGTTCTAACTGTTGCTTCCTGACCTGCATATAGGTTTCTCAAGAGGAAGGTCAGGTGGTCTGGTATTCCCATCTCTTTCAAATTTTCCACAGTTTATTGTGAACACTATACTAACAGCATATGAACAATATGCTAACAGCATATTTAATATTTTTGGTCTTTTTTTAGCTCTTTCCAAAGCTTCATTTGAATTATCCCCGATGGCTCAGCAGGTAAAGAATTCACCTGCAGTGCAGGAGACACAGGAGACACAGGTCTGATCCCTGGGTCAGGAAGATCCCTGGAGGAGGAAATGGCAACCCACTCCAGGATTCTTGCCTGGAGAAACCCAAAGGCAGAGGAACCTGGTGGGCTACTGTCCAAAGAGCCTCAAGGAGTCAGGCATGACTGAGCGTGACACTCCATTTATATTATGACTAAAAGCTTCAGATACTATTAATCTTTTTAGAGCTGGGGGAAATGAAGTACACTATTACTTAAGTAATCCATTCAAAGATGCACCCCAGTAAGTAGGAAAAATATTAGTGTTGAAAGTTAATATTAACTTATTTAATCCTCACAGCAGCTCCAAGAACTTAGCACTGTTATCCCCAGCTCACAGATGGGGAGGCTAATTGTGAGAGAAGTTGGATAACTTGTCCAAGATTGCACAGTTAATAAGTGCCAGAGCTGGGATTTTAAACTTGAATGGAGTCTGTGCTCTTAACCAGTATGTTATACTTTCTATCGGTTGTTTCTGTTATTTTTGGATAGACCATCTTCACATAGATTTTAAAAATAATCCAATATAGGAAAACATTTGCAGTGATGCCTAAGATCCTAATAGTGACCTGGAAGGGTAATGGCAAAATTTTTTTTTAACTTTTTATTTTATATCAGAGTATAACTGATTAACAATGTTGTGATAATTTCAGATGAACAGTGAAGGGACTCAGCCATACATAAACATGTATCCATTCTCCCCCAAGACTCCCCTCCCATCCAGGCTGCCACATGACATTGAGCAAAGTTTCATGTGCCACACAGTAGGTCCTTGTTGGTTATTCATTTTAAATATAGC
This sequence comes from Capricornis sumatraensis, assembly GCF_032405125.1. Lineage (NCBI taxonomy): Eukaryota > Metazoa > Chordata > Mammalia > Artiodactyla > Bovidae > Capricornis > Capricornis sumatraensis. The sequence goes on from NC_091073.1 coordinate 20,453,983, forward strand.
AGTGTGTGCATGTCGATCTCAAACTCCCAAACTATTCCTTACCACCACCCATGAATCTTTCTTAACATCAGGTTTATAGTTTTGTCCCATTCTTATCAAAAAACAGCTGAAGTCAGTCCCTAGAAGCAGTACATGAGTGTGTCAGGGCCCTCACTAATTAATGTTGAGGAGTTATTTTCTCATTATAAACACATAACAATTATACTAGCATTATTTGGATAATAGAATTACTTATATGTTGAGATAAATAGGCAAGAATCAGTTTCTGTGGTTGTGAGTACTGCCTGGTGTGTGCAGCGAAAAGTGTATCCATCATGGCAGTAAGCTTGTTGACATGTCTAAAATATTAAGGAATGAGTTTTACCATTACTTTATTATAACTGAGAAGACTTAAGATAATGTCCTTATGGGCATCAAATTAAACCTGTAACTATGGCACTTTTCCTTGCCTTGAATGGCTTCCTAGGAAGCTGGGAGCCTTGTGTCCCATTTCTAGCACCGTCGTCAATGTAACCTCCAGTAAATCGTTTAAGCATGTTAAACGTGTGTTCCATTTGGCAGTGAGAATGCCATATGCTCTCATATTGCCTCAGTGCAACTCTGCAAAAGTGAAATTGATTTTAAGATATGAATATGTAAAGTAATTTCATTTATTAAGTAGTATGCATTATATGCTTCATAAATAACAATTTAAAAATGGATAATATTTTAGAATTTTTTCTAAAAAAAGACCCCTTTAGTTTTGTTTGATCCATAATCTAGCTTAATTTTACCTTCTAACTATTCTTAGTGTTAATATCTAGTGCTTTATAAAAGCCCATTAATGTATCTTTGGACATTTAAATTCTTTTTCTGTTCCGAAATGTCATTAACTTGAAATATAAAGATGCTTTCTAAGGAAACTAGGTTGCCCCGCCAGATCTTATAATGTAGTTATTTTGTGATGTGAACTGTAAAACCCAAACATTGAGGCTGCCTTCCACAATGCCTTGTTGCCCAGACAGTGATGTCATGTTGTAAGCATGTTTAGTTTGCAAAGGTCCTGCTTTTCATCCTTTAATTGTCACTTTTTAAAAAAAATGCAGCTCCTCCTGAATTACAAAGGTGCTGAAAGTAATTTGCTTCATTAAGGTCTGTTGCTGACACTGTTGTATTTCATTCCTCATTCTTCTCTTTAGCCCCCTTCATTAAGACCTTATTCAAATTTGGATCATGGTTCTACTGCGACATCCATGCCATTATCATCTAAATAGCAATTACATATTCCAAAACAACAGCGTCTCCTTAGCTGTCTGTAACTTAACATTTTACATAGATTCAAGTGGGAATGAAGAATAAAATGAATCTTTTCTTTGTGGTTTAAAACCCTCCCTTTCATTCTTAATTTACTAGTTAATGTTGGATAAGCTACTTGTAGACGAAGGAAGACAAAATGATTGATTGCTCAGTTTTAGTTTTGTAGAGATATATATATTATGAGTTGTTTATGTATTAAATAGTTAGCCAGGTGACAGTGACCCTGATTTAATCACCCGTATACTTGTTAGACAGCATTTACCATTTTGGATAGAATGGGGCCAGGTTTAACACTTTATTAAGAAATTAATAGCATCTTTTACAAAAGCAGCAGTGCTTTATAACTTGAAACATTTAAAGGAAACCTTTTAAAATGAGTCAGTATATTTGTCCTTTGTTAGAATAGAATTCAAAATTGAAGCAAATTCTGTTAATTAAACACTAATGTACTTTTCTAACTAACCTGTTTTGGCCACCTTAAAATTACATTTTATAATCAGTATTAACTAAGCTGGTTTGACTGAAATGAGCCACTGTGGTTTCTAGAGACAAAGTGAACAGATAGAGTGGACGTAAATATTAGAACTTTTTTTTGCCAATAATTTATAAGTCAAAGGAAAAACAGTACAAAATAGCAAATACACATGTGTGTATTGTGTCTGTATAAATACAAGCAGCTATGTTGTATGGATTTATTTTAAGAATTGCCTATCAACAAAAACTGTGTGTGTGTGTGTGAGAGTGTGTGAGTGTGTGTGGAGGAAATGAAAAGGGAGAGGAGGGGTAGGGAAGGGAGGAGAAGGGGTCCTAACCATCAGAAATGCTAATTATTCAATACCTAGTCTTTTGGTGCCTTGCATATTCATAGTTTCTTACATATTTTCAAATTTCTTGTCACCATTAAGGAATTTTATTTCCTCTTCGTCTGAAATGAACTTTCATCTCTTTTTCCATCTTTATTCTCAAATTATCTGAATTACATACATATATATACACATATATACACACAGACACGTGTGTGTATGTGTGTGTGAATAGTTATATAATGTGCGCGGTTATGTCCAATGTAGATTTAAGTGAGATGCTAGGTCAGTTTTGGCACATGTGGACATTAGAAACTTGCTCAGTTGTGCATCTTCACCAGTAAGAGTCACGAAGTCTCACGCTCTCTTAGCTCACCATTTTTTGTGAGGATGAGTCCGGAGGGTAAACCGCACAGGTTAGATGTTGGTGATCATGTGACGGAGTGCCAGCTCGGAGGACAGAATACTGTAAAACAAAGCAGAAGAAACTAGAGAAAGTGAACCGCTGGGAGGCTTGCAATTGAAAGGAAAGTCAGGGTTTAAGCGAGGCTTGTGGGATGAGTAGGATTTGCTCAGAAGCCATCGGTTCCTAACAAGGGTCTGTTTGATACGTCCTGCTTAGGTCATAAAAGTGACGTGTCCTACCGAATGTTGTTTCTGCCCTTCCTGTGCTGCTGTCTTAGCCCCTTTGGGGTGCTGTAACAAAAATACCATAAATTAGGTGGTCCGTTGTGAGTAATAAAATTACTGATCTGTATCTCTGCTGGGTCTTCACTGCTGCACGGGCTTTTGTCCAGTAGCGGCAAGCAGGGGCAGCTCAGCTCTAGCTGTGCGAGGCCTTCGCATTGCTGTGGCTTCTCTTGTTACCGAGCACAGTCTCTAGGCTCACAGGCTTCAGTGGTCGCAGCACGTGGGTTCAGTAGTTGCAGCTCCTAGGTTTAAGAGCCCAGGTTCAGTAGTTGTGGCACATGGGCTTAGTTGCTCCAAGGCATGTGGGATATTTCTGGACCATATCTCCTGCATTGGCAGGTGGATTCTTTACCACTGAGCCACCAGGGAAGCCCCATTTTGAGTAAGTTTTGTGCAAAGTGTTAGGTCAAGGTTATTGTTTTTTCTTTTTCTGCCTTTAAGCGTCCAATAACAGTATTGCTTCTAATGATAAAACATAAAAACAGCTCCAGATATTCATCATCATGTAACCTGTGATATATTTACAAAATGGAATGCCAAATAAAAACAAAGAACTAAAAGTGTGTGCAGCAAATATCCCAGATACACGTTGTTGAATGCAAAAGTCAAATTGTTGTAGAATATTTGTATGTTGTGATTGTCATTCCATATATATATATATGATTCTAAAATGTATTAAGCTAAAATGATTATAATAATACATTAAAAAGAGATGGGAAACATGGAATTTAGGGAGTGGAATTCACCTTTGGGGAGGGAGTAAGGAAGTGTGAGATCAAGAGACTTCAAGGTTAACCGTAAATTCTGTCTTTTAGATTGAGTGGTGGGAACAGAGGTGTTCACTACACAGTCATCCTGAAAATGTTTTCAAAGACTGCATTTTCTATTTTGTTGCTACTATAAAAACATGTAGTTGATTTTTGTAGCAGCCATCTTTACAGAGTTTTTATTGCTAATCATTCACCTTTAGATTCTTAAGTTGGTTGTTGACTTTGGCTCATCAATTTTTAAACTTCTTAATATTCTAATATATTTATTAAAAATTTTCTATTTCATATTTGCTGCTAATTATCAGTTTCCAGTTTTTAGTTTGTGTTATTTCCATTAGCTCTTGGTTTAAAAATTTTCAATTTGTAATCGTTTGTTGAGTTATTTAAAAATATCTTAAGATTTCTGAAATGTTTTGATTTGGTTATCTTTTTGGTGAAGATTTTTAATTTAATACCTTGTGGTCAGAGAGTATGGCCCAAATGATAATCTTTACATTTGTTGAGATGTCATTCACAGCCTCAGTTCAGTTCAGTCACTCAGTCGTGTCCAACTCTTTGCGACCCCATGAACCGCAGCTCACCAGGCCTCCCTGTCCATCAACAACTCCCGGAATGCACCCAAACCCATGTTCATTGAGTTGGTGATGCCATCCAACTACGTCATCCTCTGTCGTCCCCTTCTCCTCCTGCCTTCAATCTTTCCCAGCATCAGGGTCTTTTCTAATGAGTCGGTGCTTTGCATGAAGTGGCCAAAGTATTGGAGTTTCAACTTCAGCATCAGTCCTTCCAACGGATATTCAGGACTGATATCCTTTAGAATGGACTGGTTGGATCTCCTTGCAGTCCAAGGGACTCTCAAGAGTCTTCTCCAACACTGCAGTTCAAAAGCATCAATTCTTCGGCACTCAGCTTTCTTTATAGTCCAACTCTCACATCCATACGTGACTACTGGAAAACCCATAGCTTTAACTAAATGGACCTAGTACATAACATTATTGGAATATTTGTAGGTGAGAGATAATTTTTAAGTTTTTTGAAAATAAATTCTGTTTTGGTAGATTTCTAAACTCTATTACATTCATTGTACTTTAGAAAATGGGCAGTTGTTAGGAAAATCTGCTGTTTTCAGTATTCACTATTCAATTCACAATAGATTCACTATTGTATTCACTATTACAAAAGTGAATATTTTGCTGAACCCACATTTACGTTACAAAAGCTATGTTTTCAGCATCTCAAGCTTTGTAAGTCCGGGCCACATTTGTTGTCTTGGATACTTCCATTTCAAGATCAAAATTATTAGTTTTTAACACAAGGACACAGTAATTGCTTAGTGTTGTTTTTGTTTCATAATCCTGTGTTAACATTTTTGTGACCTTTCTCAAATATTTTGTATGAAAACTTTTATTGTTATGAATACTATTAATTTTGATGTGTTTGGTTTTCATTTCTTTCAGACACTTGAGCATTACCTTCTTGTGTTTATTTAATTGGTTTTTAGATGACTCCATTGCTGGTTGTTTACCATGTAGTTTAATATAGGTTTACCCAGAATTAGCAGTGAGAGCATGTTATGTATAACATGGAAGACAAAGGGTCACAAAATGTAAAATTGTCAAATTTTCATGTTAGGACAGAATAAGAGACAACTTAGTACTTAAGTTAAATTGGAAACATTAGCATTTAGTGATTTTTTAGATGTTAGTAGTTGGTAATAAAGGAGAATCATGTTTAAATTAAGTATGGTAAATGCTTGGCTTAAATGATTGAGAACATTTCATAAGAGTGTTTTAGTCTTTAATATATTACTGTGTCTAGAAAATATCTAATTTAGACTCCTACTTTTTAACGTTTTCTAGGTTGGCTTAACGGAGAAGGCAGTGGCACCCCATTCCAGTACTCTTGCCTGGCAAATCCCATGGACGGAGGAACCTGATGGGCTGCCGTCCATGGGGGTCGCGAAGAGTCGAACATGACTGAGCGACTTAGCAGCAGTAGCAGCAGCAGATTGGCTTAAAACTCCTTTTTTCATGGAGAAGTTTACAAAAGTGAATATTTTATTGAACCCACATTTATTGAAATACTACTTAGAATACTTTTCAGAAAGTTACCATTGGTCATTAAGAATTTGGGAAAAATCCTGGGAATAGAAATTATGAGATCTTTAATGAAGAAGGTTTACATTAGAATTAATATGTATTAGTAAGAATGCATAATACATTTGGTGCTTTAAGGATTTCAGAGCACAGTGACCTATTTGGTATTGTTCTGTCTTCAGAACAGCCTTGTACAGTTATGGGTTGGCTACTTGAGTGAGTCCTTGTGGTTCAGTGAAGCCTGGAGTTAAATATGCCTGTTATATAAATGCTGCTAGAAATTCCATTGGGGATTCTTAACTTTATTGTTTAAATTCTTTCCATCTTCATTGTTGATTAATTGAAGTAACCATTAGATGAAACCTATTGTTGTCGTCAAAGAAAAAGCAGTAATCCAGTTAAACTGGAAATTTTTTTTTTTCCTGTTTATGTTAGCATTTCCAGTTTCTCCTAGTCTGCTTATAGTTTTGTGGGTGGTCAGCATTAGTTATTTTAGTTTAAACTGATAGAGCTCAGATTGTCAGTTTTAATTATTAATGAAACAATATTATCTGTATCTGGATGGAAAAAATTGCATTCATAACTCCTTTGAAAAATGAGTTTTGTTTCACTATGTAAAAATTATATTTTAAAATTCCATTGTTGACTTTTCTTATCATACACAGATTCAGTCCCTAACAGGGTTTTTAGACTTTACAATGGTGTGGAAGTGATAGGCAATCAGTAGAAACAGAACTTCAGATTTTAAATTTTTGCCTTTTCTTGGACTAAGAACTGCAACACGATACTCTTCCTTGATCCTGGGCAACTGTGAGCAGTTCAGCTTCCAGTTAGCAATGTGATCATGAGGGTGAACAATCACGTACAGCCATCCTGTGTTCATACAGCCAGTCTGCTTTTTACTTTAGTATAGTATTCAATAAATTATATGAGAAATTCAGTACTTTATTATAAAGCAGGCTTTGTGTTAGGTGATTTTGCCCAACTATAGGCTAAATGTGTGCTGAGCACATTTAAGGTAGGCTGGGCAAAGTGTGATGTTCAGTAGGTTAGATGTATTATAAATGTGTTTCTGACTTAATGATTGTTCTCAGTTTGCAAGGGGTTTGTTGGGCCATAACCCCATCATAAGTCAAAAAAGATCAGTACTTGCCAGATTTCTTTGGAAACCTTTATTTCAAAAAATTGTGATAGAAGTATATCTTTGAAATAAAAATTGGAAATATAGGATTGGTCCTTGACAAAGACTTGTAAACTCAGAAATGACTTTTCATTTCTCCTTCATCACTCCTTCAGAGTGGTGTCCTGTCCAAATGTCACCCTCTTTGCTCCTAGATATGTGTGTTTGTTACTACAGTTGCACAATTGAATTAAAAATATGTGAGTATAAAAAAGGAGTAATTGTTTCTACAAAAACACTGCTAAATATTTTGAAAATAATCATTATAGTTTAATTGCTAAAATTAAAAAAAAAAGATACTGTCAACTTAGGTGTGGCCGAGTTAAAAGAGTCTAGGAATCCACATCAGACTGATTTGCAAATGTCTCTTAAGTTCTCAGCTGCTTAAAAACAGTTGGATAGTGTGTGTAATGAATTGTATGATGGGCTTACTAAGGAAGTCTCAGAACTCAGAAGTGTGGCTCTCGTGCAATGAAGGCCTTAGCTTCCAATCTTCCTCCTGTGGGAAGGTTAAGTCAACTACCAGATGCGTGAAAGTTGGGGAAAAGTCAGTTGTTGGGGTGTTGGGCACTTGCATGGAGAAATTTTCTTCTAATCAATCTGTTGTTCAAAATCTTTCAAATGATTTTCCTTCTTATTGATAGGGACAGTTTTATTGAAGGCTCATTGTACCAGATAGTTGAAACCGTTCTCCAAAATGACACAAAAAAGCGGAGCATGCGGCAATAGAGTAAAAAACGTTGCAAGGGAATTACAGTTGCTGTAGGCAGCAGAGCAACTAGAATTAACAAGCTAAAGCTTCTTTTTATAGGCAAGTTCACAAGTGCTAAAACTTTAGAGAAATATACATTATACTTTTGTTTTAGTTTTTCAGCTGGATGGATTCTAAATTAGTTATGGAATTTTGCCCATTAATATGTAACATTGGCATAGAAACACTTGTAAATAAACTTACCTGAAATGACACATTAAGTTACTTCTCATCCCTGTCCTGGGGAGGACCTTACAGAAAGTGACCTAAAAACCATAGTTTTGCCATTCAATGTAATGTTCTTCCTCTGACCTTTGAATCAGATTTTTGGATTGTTTAAAGAGTATATATGGTAAAAAAGAATTTTGAAAAAAGTATAAGACAGAGTAAGCAGTCATATAAAGTAGGTGACATCAAACATTTGAGAAATAGTATAGTGATAGAGGGCGAAATTTCCATGTAAGCATTTCCAGAACCTTGGTGAAAACTGTAACCTAATAACATCCTGAATTAAAGGAGATTCTGAAGGACATAGTTAGTCGCTCTGTGTATGTTTTTAATCATCTAAAACTGAAGACTCTTGTCAATTGGTAAGAGACAGATTGTCCAGTAGTCACAGAGATTTTTTAGATGAAATTGTGGATGCTGCAGAAACCACAAAGGTTGTGACGGAGAAGGATGTATTCAGTATGATGATGCGGAGGACGGGTGAGCAATCCATAGCCAAAGACTGCTCATATCATAGAGAGACCCTAGACATAGCTCTTATGTTGTATTGAACAACTGCATTCAGTATTAATATATAGGAAGGACCAGTGCCAGGAAAATTGTATTTCTTCTAAAGAAATTCAGATTATCCACTTTGTTAAATTAATTAAATAAATAAATTATTTATAAACTTATTTATTTTAAAGAAAAATGTAGTGTCTAAAGTGTGCTTTTTAAAAAAAATGATTTCCTATTTATCTAGATTTGCGTTAAATGAAATAGTTCCAATCACTGGATGAGACGGCCTCTGCTGTATTAAATTCATTTATTTTTCCCACTGTAGGATATAGACAATATGACATGTTTGTAAAATAATTTGTATTTTGAACAAATAAAATGTTAAGTAACATTTGTATATTAATTTGTAATTGTATGGATCAGGAACTGTGATCTAGATGAGAGGGTGAATTAAAATTTTGACCTCAGGATTTTTTAAAAATTCTACCACTTCTGTGTATGCATAAATTTATAACTGGTCATAAATAATTATCAGATTAACATTTTGTCATTCATATGAAAGTCTGTTTAGGAAAACTGTATTAATTAAACTTGTTTAATCGTTTAATTTTAGAAAATTAAGCAGAGGAACTAAAAGAACTGTAGTTTCTGTTTAGCATAGTTGTATAGCTTTTAGTCTTCGGGGAAATCCAGTTTTTAGAATTAACACTGTTTCATTACTTAAGCGGTGTGTTAACTAACCTGTTGTAGCAGAACATTTATTAATAACTTCATATTTTTGCATAATTATAAATTTTAGATCAAATAATGAAGTAAAACTGGCATCATTCATTTGGGGAAGAAAAATATATGGAACTTGAGTGATTTTTCCAAATAATGTGACCATTCTAACTTGAGTGTATTATCTTTATCCCTAATAGTATTTTGTTGTTTTAGTTACTAGGTCTTGTCTGACTCTTTTGCCATCCCATGGACTGTAGCCTGCCAGGCTCCTCTGTCCATGGATTCTCCAGGCAAGAATATTAGAGTGAGGTGCCATTTCCTTCTCCAGGGGAATCTTCCTGACCCAGGGATTGAACCAGGGTCTCCTGCATTGGCAGGCAGGTTCATTATTACTAAGCCAGTGGGAAAGCCCCCTAATGGATTTTCAAATACATTGATATGAATTTCTTACACTTTATTTTAATTATAAAACTATTTTAATTTTTTTATAATGTCATATGTGGTATGGTACACATGGTGTGCACATAATTTGTTTATTCTTGTTTAGCACTTCCTTGATAGTGCTAGTGTGAAATGAATGAATTACTAAGAAACAGGAGAGTAGAAATGAATAGTCTAAAATTAAAAATGTATACCTTCAAAGTCATACTTTTAAGTTACCTTGATAAAAAACTATATGCATCCAGCAAAGTGAAACAGATGTCTAGGAAATTAAGACTATTTGGAAATAGGTATCTTATTCTTCATCATTATTGTTCACTTTCCAGAAATATCCTCTTGGTGCCTCTTGTCTGATTATCTTCGATGGATCTAATGATTCTAGTATTTTATTAATATTTTGTTTTGAAGGTTCCAATTGACCTCATTTCTTTGTATAGATATTCTTTATTCTTTAATTTTTTTAATTGAAGTATAGTTGATTTACAACCTGTCAGTTTCAGGTGTACAGCAAAGTGATTTGGTAATACATGCATTTATACGTATGTTTGTATGTATACTTTTTCAGATTCTTTTTCCATTTAGATTATTATATTCAGTAGAAAATACTGAGCACAGTTCTCTGCTCTATAGAGTAGGTCCTTGTTTATCTGTTTTATATATGTAGTAGTGTGTAAATGTTACTCCCAAATTTCTAATTTGTTTATATTGTGTCTAGATATTATTCTTGACACAAAGCATTTACTAGTTATAGATAATAACAAGCAGCAAAAAGATCTGCCTGAAATAGGCAGAAGCTTGTTCATCTTTCTTTCAGTGTGATTCTCAGAAGCAGTACCAGCATAAGCTTTATTTAGCTTATAGATAATTTTAACTCTCTTTAAGTCATGACTCAGTAGGTTGATGAAGCCGAGAAATCTGTTTTTCCCCTAAATCTTGTAGGGTGTCTTTGATTATCAGTCAAGTTTATAAACCACTGATTAAGGTGAACTACCTTAGGATTTACTAGTCTGTTAGTTCCAAGCAGAGAGAAAGTAGAAAGAACTTTTTAACATCAAAGAGTGTCTTTGGAGATAACATAACTTTTATTAAAACAAATGTTTTTTAAGAAGAGTTTTTCCTGCCTTTTTGCTAGCAAGATTCAGTAATGGCTTAGCTAAAAACACCTTTGGGATGGATTCAGAGGATCCAAAAGATACGGTGATGCAATGTGATTAACAAGCTGGAGGGGAGGGTCACGAATGTGTGATTTTGAAGTCTCTTCTGTTTGAAACCAATTTTCGGAGTCTTGAATTTGATCCAGCAGATAGTATGTATACTACAAATGGAAAGATTAAACTGGAGCAGCATAATTAGGGTGAGCCATTGCATCTGCACTTGTATCGCAGCAACTGAGTTTGAAACCAGCTGCGAAACGGTGACTAATCTCTCTGGCAAGCCCACATGAGAGTGCAGTACAATGAACCAGCTTTAGCCTCCCAAGCACATGTGCCTTCAGCGCGCCTCCAGCAGGTGATGCTGGTGACGCAATCTGATTATACTTTTGAATGTATTCTAACCACAGTCAACAGTTGAGTCTCACAACGGATTTCACAAAAGGCTTCAAACCAACTCTAGGGTTTTTTCAGATAGTTTCAATTATAGAAGGCTGTAGGAACTAATATATATATATATATTAATTTTTTTCCTTTAGTGACTGTAGTACCTTATAATGCCTTATTATCTTCAAATTGAGAGGTTTCAGTTAATTTTTACATATGCAATGAAGATGAGAAAAATAATGTGGAAAGAAGAAAGTACTTGAACTTGGACCTCCTTTTCAGAATTGTTCATGACAACTTATACTGATCAATTAAAATAATTAAGCTGTCTAGACTGTTTAATTCTGTGCAAACAGGAGATGGTGAATCAGTGGGCTGGGAAGTGCTCTAGTGCTGCCCTCACCTCTCTGGATTCAGGGATCTGCCTCCCAGGCGTCCTAGTGTGTCCTGATGAGGTGACATCTAACAGTATCTTGCATACTAAAGGTGTTCAATAAATATTCACTTTGACTTGGACCTGAGCCTTTATTTTTCATCTTTGAATGCAGAAACGGTTTCTTCCTCCACTGTACCACAGAGGGACATGGCGAGGATGAAATAGACAGAGCCATCTGTTCGAGAATATATGTCATCTTTGGGGAAAAAGTGCTGCAGGACCTAAAATACAGTCATACGTACCATTTCAAAATGAGTAGTTCAAAAGTAGAATGCTTAGAAATTGCTTGTTAATCTTAAATTTAAATGCAAACATAGGATCTATAATAGCTTGCAATAAAGGACAGGAACTCACCCCTGAGAATAAAGGGGGAAAGGGAGTGTGAAAGCCCTACCTGGTAGTACCCAAGATTAGTGTTCATCAGATTGGCTCTGGACGCTTGTCAGCAGCACATATGCCTGAGTCTCATCCCCATGAGTTCTGATTTTGTTGGTTTGGAGTGGGGTCCAGGCACCTGGGGTTTTATTCATCTCCCTCCCTAACCCTCTCACCCAGTGGTTTTTGACACACAGCAACATTTGAGAAATATTGCCCCAGACTATAGTAGTATTCTGACATGACTGAGCGACTAAGCACGCACACACCGATTATAAGCAGACTGCTAGAAGGCAGACTGCTAAGCTTCCTAACTTGCGAACAAAAGAAAACTCTTCATTGTCATCAGGAGAAGTAGACTGTTCTCATGGTAATTGTTAAAAGGTCTTTTGAAAAAATATAATCTTTGTTGTGTTCAGTTGTGATTTTGTAGAAGCTGCTATTATTTTTCATGTATTTATTTAAACTTTTGATATAAATAAAGGAAATTTTACCAAAAGACTAAAAGCCTTCACTAAAGTAAATTGAGTGGTTTGGGTGCAGGTATGCTGCCTTCTAGTAATCTCTGTTTGCGGAAACTGCTGCTGCTGCTAAGTCGCTTCAGTCAAGTCCGACTCTGTGCGACCCCACAGACGGCAGCCCACCAGGCTCCCCCGTCCCTGGGATTCTCCAGGCAAGAACACTGGAGTGGGTTGCCATTCCCTTCTCCAATGCATGAAAGTGAAAAATGAAAGTGAAGTCGCTCAGTCGTGTCTGACCCTCAGCGACCCCATGGATTGCAGCCTTCCAGGCTTCTCCATCCATGGGATTTTCCAGGCAAGAGTACTGGAGTGGGGTGCCATTGCCTTCTCTGGTTTGTGGAAAAATACCATTTAAACTCTGAAAGAACTAATGGTTAGCATATGTTGTGGCTTGACTCAGTTCAGTTCAGTTCAGTCGCTCAGTTGTGTCCGACTCTTTGCGACCCCATGAATCACAGCGCACCAGGCCTCCCTGTCCATCACCGTCTCCCGGAGTTCATTCAACTCATGTCCATCGAGACGGTGATGCCATCCAGCCATCTCATCCTCTGTCGTCCCCTTCTCCTCCTGCCCCCAATCCCTCCCAGCATCAGAGTCTTTTCCAGTGAGTCAACTCTTCACATGAGGTGGCCAAAGTACTGGAGTTTCAGCTTTAGCATCATTCCTTCCAAAGAACACGCAGGGCTGATCTCCTTTAGAATGGACTGGTTGGATCTCCTTGCAGTCCAAGGGACTCTCAAGAGTCTTCTCCAACACCACAGTTCAAAAGCATTAATTCTTCGGTGCTCAGCTTTCTTCACAGTCCAACTCTCACATCCATACATGACCACAGGAAAAATCATAGCCTTGACTAGACGGACCTTTGTTGGCAAAGTAATATCTCTGCTTTTGAATATGCTGTCTAGGTTGGTCATAACTTTTCTTCCAAGGAGTAAGCGTCTTTTAATTTCATGGCTGCAGTCACCATCTGCAGTGATTTTGGAGCCCAAAAAAATGAAGTCTCACTCTAGTGTCCCCCCAAAAGATACGACCTAATGTCTGGTATCTCTGAATGTGATCTGATTTGAAAATCGAGTCTTTGCAGATGTAATCAAGCTATCAAGTTAAGATGAGCTCGTACTCATTAGAGTGAGTCTTCCTCCAGTGACTGGTGTCCTTAAAAAAAAAAAGGGAAATCTGAACGCAGAGACACAGAGAGAAAAATGTCATGTGATGATGAAGGCAGAGATTGGAGCAATGCAGGAACCCCAAGGCATTGCCAGCAACTACTCTAAGCTGGGAAGAAGAAAGACAGGGTCATTCCCTAGAGACTCCAGAGAAAGCAGGGCCCTGCTGACACTTGATTTCAGACTTCAGACTTCCAGAACTGTTTGAGAAGTGTGTGTGTGTGCGTGCTCAGTCATGACGGCCAATTCTTTGCAGCCCAATGGACAATAGCCCACTAGGCTCCTCTGTCCGTGGAATTCTTCAGCCAAGAATACTGGAGTGGGTTGCCAACTCCTTCTGCAGGGGATCTTCCTGACCCAGGGATCACACCCATATCTCCTGTACTGGCAGGTGGATTCTTGTTAGAGATTAAATTTCCATTATTTTGACCCACTAAGTTTGTGGCACTTTTTTAATGGCAGCGCTAGGAAACTAAGATAGCACATGGATAGCTCTTCTCTTATTTAGATTTTTGATCAAAAGTAGATAGAAGAAAAATGTGAAAGTTCTTTTCTCACGTATTCTGTGTGTATATAGAGGCTCATGTGCTTTGAACCTGCCATTGTGGCAAGCTGGGATTCTGTTTGCAAGGGCAAGGAGACAGTCAAGTCGTGTTACCAGATAACAACCACTCTGCTTGTGCAGGACTGTGAGCCATAGGGCTTCCTGTCGTTAGAACCCAGCTTTTCCTTGAAAAGATGCTCATGTATTTGAACGTGTGTGTGCTAAGTCGCTTCAGTTGTGTTGGACTCTGCGACTGTAGCCCTCCAGGCTCCTCTGTCCATGGGATTCTCCAGACAAAAATGCTGGAGTGGGTTGCCATGCCCTCTTCCAGGGGATCTTCCTGACCCGGGGGTCGAAGTTGCGTATCTTACACCTCCTCCATTGGTAGACGGATTCTTTACCATTAGCGCCACCTGGGAAGCCCCATGTATTTAAGTACTAAATGTCAATGTAGGAATTTTTTCCCAGAGGATAAGGAAGACTTTTATCATTAGCAAGAACTGGTCTCCCCTGGAATGAAAATCCCCTTCCACTTCAGGGAAGATCTCTGCAGAGTGAGTGAATCAGCCTTTGGTGCCGCTGCTTTCTCCTCTCTCTGACCTTCTGTGACTGCCCACCGGCATTTTGGTTACTGTCCTCACTGTGATCTTTATCGAGCTCTCCAATGAAATCTGTCCTCTTCTGTCGACCCAGTGTCCAGCTCTCAGGGCCTTTATTCTATTGTAAAATGTCAGGGTGAAGAGCACCAGCTCAAAGCCAGTCAAACCGATATGTAGTCAGATATGTGTGCACGTCTGAAGTTGCTTTTTTTGAAGAATAATTTGGCCTGAACTGAAGGTATCCACCCCTAAGGTCAGCTCTACATGCAGATAGAGTACCTCTGCCTAAGAATATTTTGGCTCTGGTACTTCTCTGGTGGGGACAGGAGGTAAGTCATTTAATTCTTTGAGGGTTGATCTCCTTATTTATAAAACTGAGGTGATAAAACCTATCTTTGAGGTTGACACATGGATGAAATGAGTAGCCATATCCGGCATATAGGAAGCCCTTGAAAAATGATATTTCAGGCTGTATAAGAATAGTAGCAAAATCGCATCGACTTCTTCACTATGTTCATTTATGTATTCATTCATATATTTATTCACTTACTAATTTGATAGACAGCATCCACAGTGCTAGACATTAGGAATAAATGGTGATTATGATAGAAAACAGGCTGTGCCCTCACAGAAGGGACAGTGCAGTTGGAGAGATAAATGTTAATTGTATGATCAGCTGATTAAGTGTAAAACTATAGCATCAGTAAGTACTGTAACAGATGACCAAGTGAGGAAGTTTGAGGAAGTCTTCCCTCAAAGAAGGTGAAAGCATGTGTACAGGTCACCTGGTTGGGGAGGGTTCTAGACTGTGTTGCTGTTGCGTCACTCAGTCATGTCTGACTCTTTGCAACCCCATGGACGCAGCACGCCAGGCTTCCCTGTCCTCCACCAAGTACCAGAGTTTGCTCAAAGTCATGTCCATCAAGTCGCTGATGCCATTCAACCATCTTGTCCTCTTTTGTCCCCTTCTCCTCCTGCCTTCAACCTTTCCCAGCATCAGGGTCTTTTTCAGTGAGTTGGCTCATCGCATCAGGTTTGGTCAAAGTATTAGAGCTTCAGCATCAGTCCTTCCAATGAATATAAATGATTGATTTCCGTTAGGATTGACTAGTTGGATCTCCTTGCATTCCAAAGGACTCTCAAGAGTCTTCTCCAACACCACAGTTCAAAAACATCAATTCTTTGACACTCAGCCTTTGTTATGGTACAACTCTTGCATCCATACATGACAACTGGAAAAACCATAGCCTTGACTATATGGACCTTTGTTGCAAAGTAACATCTCTGCTTTTTAATATGTTGTCTAGGTTGGTCATAGCTTCTCTTCCAAGGAGCAAGCGTCTTTTAATTTCATGGCTGCAATCACCATCCACAGTGATTTTTGGAGCCCAAGGAAATAAAGTCTTTTACTGTTTCTATTGTTTCCCCATCTATATGCCATTAAGTGATGGGACTGGATGCCATGATCTTTGTTTTTTGAATGCTGAGTTTTAAGTCGGCTTTTTCACTCTCCTCTTTCACCTTCATCAAGAGGCTTTTTAGTTCTTGGCTTTCTGCCGTAAGAGTGGTGTCAAATGCACTGCTGCTGCTGCTGCTAAGTCGCTTCAGTCATGTCCGACTCTGTGCGACCCCATAGATGGCAGCCCACCGGGCTCCCCCGTCCGTGGGATTCTCCAGGCAAGAACACTGGAGTGGGTTGCCATGTCCTTCTCCAATGCATGAAAGTGAAAAATGAAAGTGAAGTCGCCCAGTTGTGTCCGACTCTCAGCGACCCCATGGGCTGAAGCCCACCAGGCTCCTCTGCCCATGGGATCCTTCAGGCAAGAGTACTGGAGTGGGGCGCCATTGCCTCTCTTAGGCAAGTCTAATGGTCATGGTGATGCCCCAGCTAACATCCTCACCCCAGTCCCTTGTCCTCCAAAGACTTTTTATGCTGATGACCTTCCTTTTCTACAGAGTAGTTCTCTGTTGTGGCCTTGCTCTTGATTATATGATCACTCAGAGTGATGCATCCTCAGAAATCTTAAATCTTAAACCCAGGAATTCTCTTCTTTGATGTCGTGTTGTCCCTGTTTCACGCCACTGTTCCTGCTTGCTCATCTAACTGGTTGAAAGGTTTGCTTCAATGACTTGCTGACTTATCTAGCTTGAACCCTGTGGTCAATCACTGCAGTCTTGTGAGATTAAGTCTCCCAGTTATTTTGATCTCTCTCTGTTTTCAGCTCTGGATAAAGTCAACCTTTCCCTTTATCTGCTCCCACTCTCAGGCTACTAAGAGTACTGGAAGAAAATTCTAGCTATGTGTATGGGAACTATAATGCATTGTTGCTTTCTAATTGTCTGAA
This sequence comes from Capricornis sumatraensis, assembly GCF_032405125.1. Lineage (NCBI taxonomy): Eukaryota > Metazoa > Chordata > Mammalia > Artiodactyla > Bovidae > Capricornis > Capricornis sumatraensis. The sequence goes on from NC_091073.1 coordinate 20,470,983, forward strand.
ATGTCATCTCTATTTTTTGGTCCTTTCTCATCAGCTTTGTGTTAACAGAGTGTATGTCAGCCTTGACTGTATGCTGGAGTTACCTGAAGGTGTTCTTAAACGTGCCACTGCCTTGGTTCCACCCATAAAGAGTGGGTTTTTTTTTTTGAAGAAAAATGTTCTTTTTTATTAGAATATAGTTGATTTACAGTGTTAATTTCAGATGTGCAGCAAAGTGAATCAGTTGTATGTACACATATGTCTACTCTTTTTTAGATTCTTTTCCCACGTAGGTCATTACAGAGTCTTGAGTAGGGTTCCCTCTGTTATCCAGTAGGTCCTTCCTAGTCGTCTGTTTTATATATAGTAGTGTGTGTATGTCACACTCTCAGTCTCCCAGTTTATCTCTTCTCCGTTTTCCTCTGATAACTGTAAGTTTATTTTCTACATTAGTGGCTCTGTTTCTGTTTTGTAGATGTTTTTTGTATCATTTTTAATTAGATTCTACATATACGTGATATCATATAGTATTCGTCTTTGTCTGACCTCCTCCTCTTAGTTTGATCATCTCTGGGTCCATCCATGTTGCTGCAAATGGCATTCTTTTATATGGCTGAGTAATATTCCATTGTATATATATGTACCACAGCGTCTTTATCCATTCACCTGTCAGTTGACATTTGGGTTGCCTCCCTGTCTTGGCTGTTGTAAAGAAATCTGCAGTGAACATTGGCATGCATGTTAGTTTTCTCTGGATATATGCCCAGGATTGGGATTACTCGGCCATATGGTCTCCAGCGACAAAAGTCCAGGACCAGATGATTTCACAGTGAATTGAATCAAATATTTAGAGAAGAGTTAACTCCTCTCCTTCTGGAACTCTTCTAAAAAACTGCAGAGGAAGGAACGCTCCCACCGGCATTCCACCTCTAAAGGTTCTGATGTGATTGTCCTAGAGTACATTTCACTTGGTGAGACACTTCCCAGGTGATTGCAGTGTTCAGTCAAGGTTAGAACCACTGAGCTAATGTGCCCTCAGAGACTGACGGACTGATTCACCTCTTCTTGAGCTTTCTCCTAGCCCTCTTGCTAAGCAGACGATCTTGTCTCATCCCAACTTCTTTTCCCTTCTCTACCTTTAGACCTACTTATTTTTAATGGCATCCATACTCGGCTAGTTCATTCCTGTTATAGAGGAAAAAATTGCCTACGTTGTCATCTTTGACCTCTTCAGAGGTGCACTGGATGTCAGTCCCTCTCCTCCTCCTCCTCCAGTCCTGATCAGAGCTGAGTGACCTGTTCTGATTGGGCTTGAAAAGTAGACATGTGCTATCATCATCAGTTCAGTTCAGTCTCTCAGTTGTGTCCGAGGCTTTGTGACCTGTGGACTGCAGGACACCAGGCTTCCCTGTCCATCACTAACTCCCAGAGCTTGCTCAAGCTCATGTCCTTCGAGTCAGTGACGCCATCCAACCATCTCATCCTCTGTTGTCCCCTTCTCCTGCCTTCAGTCTTTCCCAGCATCAGGGTCTTTTCCCATGAGTCAGTTCTTCGCATCAGGTGGCCAAAGTATTGGAGCTTCACCGTCAGTCCTTCCAGTGAATCTTCAGGACTCATTTCCTTTATAATTGAATGGTTTGATCTCCTTGCATTTCAAGGGACTCTCAAGCGTTTTCTCCAGCACCACAATGCGAAAGCATCAATTCTTCAGCTGTCAGCTTTCCTTATGCTCCAACTCTCATATCCATACATGACTGCTAAAAAAACCATAGCTTTAGGCAGACCTTTGTTGGCAATGTAATGTCTCTGCTTTTTAATGTGCTGTCTAGATTGGCCATAGCTTTTCTTCCAAGGGGCAAGCATGTCTTAATTTCATGGCTGTAGTCACCATCTGCACTGATTTTGGAGCCCAGGAAAATAAAGTCTGTCACTGTTTCCCCACCTATTTGCCATGAAGTGATGGGACCATTGTCATCCTGTCAAGCATGAATTTTCTCTTGAAAACAAAACTGGGTGAGAAAGCAATCAGTTCCAAGCTTAAGAAATATTAAGCAGATAAGTGAAAGGTGATGCTTTTCAGAGCAAATGATGAAATGTACTGAGAAGTGCTACCTGAAAGGTGGTTGGGACCAGACAAAGGGCAGCAGTGGGAGAGGGCGTTTGGTCTCTGAATATTTTACTAACGTTGTTGAACTTTGATTTTCAAATACTTAGTCTTTTCTTCCTGTGTGCACAGAGTGAAATAATCAAATACATGTTTTTGTTTGTTTTCAGTTTATTTGGATGCCCCAGGTCTTAGTTGTAGCATGTGGGATCTAGTTCTCTGACCAGGGATCAGACCCTGGCCCCCTGCATTGGAAGTGTGGAGTCTTAGCCCCTGGACTACCAGGGAAGTCCCAAGTATGTTTTAAGGATAGCATTATGGTCCACCATATAGGACATGGTCTGTAGAGGAAGTAGGTTCAAGACACGAAGGATTTTAGCCATTTGCAGTGATCTAATCAGGCAGTGATGAATCAGGCTGAGCCTAGGAACAACAAAGGTGAAAGGAGAAGAAACTGCTGCTAGGGATACTGATAGAGGTGGAACCAAGAGGATCATGTCATTTTACATTTTAGAGTATTATGTCAAGACCCATAGGTACTGTGTTTAATTTGGTCATAGTAATTGAACCCAGAATTCTGCTCAGTTGCCTGTTTATAAGCTACTTGTTTTAGTCCATGCTAGCACTACAACAAAATTACCATCATCCTGCATGGCTTATAGCAACTGGCCCAATATAAAAAAGACTTCTCAGGAAAAAAATTTTTAAAGACTTTATCTTCTATGGAGTGGCATGTTAGACCAAGTTTAAAGTATACTATTTGATTAGTGATTCAGAATATTTCTTAGTGGTCTGTTAGAATGTATGAAAGAAGCCTTAGGGATAAAAATATCATAATCAGGAGAAGTGTGGTAGAAGGATTTGAACTGTGGATACAAATTGGATTTGTCTGACTCTTCAACCCCATGGACTGTAGCCCACCAGGCTCCTCTGTCCTTGGCATTCTTCAGGCAAGAATACTAGAGTGGGCTGCCGTTTCCTTCTCCAGTGGATCTTCCCAACCCAGGGATTGAACCCAGGTCTCCTGCACTGCAGGAAGTCTCCTTACTGACCGACCCACCAGGGAAGCCCCAAATTAACATTGGTATAAAACTAGTAACTAAACCACAGACTTTATCTGGATTTTACCAGTTTGTCCCCTAATGTCCTTTTTTTGTTCCAGGATCAAATCCAGTTTCCTTAGTTGCATCCAGCCATATTTTAACATGTTAACCAATCTCTCTCTTGCATTGATTTTTCTCCTTTCACAACCCATTAGGAAATGGTTTGCTTATAAAATTGCATCTTTATAAATAGTGCACTTTTACAGATATGGTCTAGGTCAATTGGAGAACCAGTGATCTCTAAAATATACTTTAGCTCTTTAGGATGCTGTAAAACATTTTCTAATGAGTTGCTGTTAGTCTTCTGACATGGGAAAAATAATAAAATTTCTAATAGAAATGTATAACATCATAGCCATATTGGGTATTTAAAACAAATTTCCACGTTAACTTTAAACCTTTATCTTTGTTGTATTTGTGTCAGAAAAAAAATAAAAATTACTTAAATCAGTGTGAATAAGACTTTAACTCTGCCGTTTAAATTTATAGACTTCAACATAGCCACCATTTTTTGGTGATCAACCTTCAGTCTGATTTTCCACCTCATTGAAAACATTCTCCAGCTGCTGCTGAGTGATTTCATAAATTGCACTCATGATCCTGGCTTGAAGTTCCTTTAAAGAATGTGGTCCGGATGAATACACAGCAGTTTTAACACAGTCCCATAAAATATAGTTCAGTGGGATAGGTCATGCCGAAAGTTGCACAAGGATTTCATAAACACCCTGAGTAGACGATCACTAAAACTCTGAATGTGTTATATGGAAAAAACCTCATAAAGGGTGGCAGTGTTCCAGAGGTAGATTAAGTTGGTCATCTATGAAACAGCTCCTACTACTGATGGCTCTTATAGTACCACCTGCCAGTTCTTTCATAGTAAATTGTGTGAAATAACACATTCTGTAAACCGATGAACTGCTTATTTATTTAATAAATCCATCAGTGAAAGAAACCTCTGTCGTTAGAAATGGAGTTATTTATTAGACCCAAAAGGTCTTAAGCCAGAAATGTCAGGCATTTGGTGGGGGGAGACAAAGAATGTTGCAATCCGGCATTGTTTTTTAACAAACAGCAGCAAGTAGCACACCACACCCAGTTGGTATGTTTGTCCTTCATCTGGCAGGAAACTCCAGTCCCTGGGTAATCAGCCCAATGTCAAGTTAAACCTCAGAAAGAACGTCATTGGTCTTGCTGTTGAGTTTTGAAGACATTTCTAAGCTATATGTGGGCTGACATTTTGGTTGCTTCACTGATGCATTTTCTTTGCTGATTTTATTTATTGGTTTAGTGAGGACATCTTTCCCCTAGTCATGACAATTGCTATTATGGAAAACAGAGCACACCAGTATAAACTTCATATTCCTCAATTAGAGTTGTGGTTCATAATAGACATTGCTCATGTTTTGAGATTAAGGTGGTCACACGAAATAGATGCTACATAGAAAAGAGAGCAATGTGTGGTAATTGTGCATACGTAGGCTGGATTGTCACCACCCACTGTGCAGAATTAATCCCAGCGCAGTTTTTGCTACTAGCCATTCATGCCAGTTGAAGTTAGATATTCTGCTGTGACACCGTCATAATTTTCAACTCTGTCTCTGAACCTTTCTTAAAAATCTTTATAAAAGTATATGAATTGTTTATACTTATGTATTTTATGTGCTTAATATATTTCATTTGTGTGAGCAGCTTGAAACTATCTTGAATTCAGATATAACAGACCAAGGCAGATTTCCCACTTTTTGATAAAAATAGAAATTTCCATCATCCATAATATGAATATCTCTCTTTAGAGAAGAAAATGTGAGTGTAATTTCTGGTTCTTTTAGATAATTCTGAGCTTTTCATTTCCTTGCATTTTCTAAGAGTTATAATTGCCTTTTTCTTTCTTTCTTTTTTGCTATATTACTAATTAAGATCTTGCAGTTTCTGCTTTAATTCCAAAGGATAGGGTTGTTCTTCTCTACCTTAAAAAAAATCTTTTGATCCATGTTGTTATTATCAACGTTATTATAAAGTAACTGTAGAACTGTTGGGTTAACTTACAGCATTCTTTCTGAGGGGCTTCCCAGGTGGCACCGTGGTAAAGAATCTGCCTGCCGTGCAGGAGACATGAGTTCAGTCCCCGGTCGGGAAGATCCCCTGGAGGAGGGCATAGCAACCTACTCCAGTATTGCCTGAAAAATCCCATGGACACAGTAGCCTGGTGGGCTATAGTCCATGGGGTCTCAAAGAGTCAGACACGACTGAGCAGAGCACAGCATTCCTTTTGAGATACTGTCCCCTGCCCTGTAATCCTAGGGAACCTCTGTTGTTAGCTCGTGGAGTCTCTGAGCCGAGTCTGCGTTTGTGAGATCTGGGGAAGGTGGAGTAAAATTGAACCATTAGATTTACCCTGGTGTGGATGTGAGTCTCCTCTCAGTTCCAAGAAATTCTCTGGTTCCTATAGCTTGGAGTTGTAGGTAGCCTTAATTATCACTAAGAATTTTTTTTTTTAATTTTAACTTAAGGCCTTTAGAGGTGAACCTTTAAGAAGTCATGAAAGTAGGAAGATTATGCTTTGAAAATTACCTTCCCTATTCAACTAAGCTACATTTTTGTGCTTTTACTTTCCAGAGTTAAATCTCTCTCCTAATTGGCTTTCATCTAAGTAAAGTCAAAAGATTTGTTATTCTTCATTATATGTAAACATATATAAACATTACCATGTATTTGAAGTTTCAGCATAGATACTCAAAAGCATGAGGAATATGGTTAAATTGAAGCTCTTCACCAGAGCATTGGGGCTTCCAGGTGTCACTCTTGGTAAAAAAAAAAAAACCTGCCTCCCAGTATAGGATATGTAAGAGACACAGGTTCGATCCTTGGGTCAGGAAGATCCTCTGGAGAAGGAAATGGCAGCCCATTCCAGTGTTCTTGCCTGGAGAATCCCAGGGACAGAGGAGCCTGGTGGGCTACATTCATGGGGTCACACAGAGTTGGATGAGACTGAGGCAACTTAGCAGGCACCACAGCATGCTGAAACCAAATGCCTAGCCTTAAAGGATTTAATGATCGTTATTTTTCCATTCTCCCTCATTAAAAACACAAGAGTTACCTATTACTTCTTTCAATTTCAGGCTTTTTAGTTTTTGCATTAATCCTCATGATATGGGGCTTCCCAGTCAGAGAAGGAAGTGGCAACACACTCCAGTGTTCTTGCCTAGAGAATCCCGTGGGCAGAGGAGTCTGGTGGGCTGCTGTCCATAGGGTCACACAGAGTCTGACACGACGGAAGCGACTTAGCATGCATGCATGCGTTGGAGAAGGAAATGGCAACCCACTCCAGTATTCTTGCCTCCTGTGGACAGAGGAGCCTGGAGGGCTGCCGTCTATGGGGTCACACAGAGTTGGACATGACTGAAGCGACTTAGTAGCAGCAGCAGCAGGTAGCTCAGTGGTAAAAGAATCTACCTGCCAGTGTAGGAGACACGATTTCAATCCCTGGGTCCCCTGGAGAAGAAAATGCAACCCATTCCAATATTGTTGCCTGGAGAATTCCATGGACAGAGGAGCCTAGTGGGCTACAGTCCATGAGGTCACCAAGAGTCAGACATGACGTGAGCAACTGAGCATGCACACACACACCTTATGATAAATCTTTTGGTTATTAAAGCAAAATAGGCCAGTTTATTTTTTCATCCAGAAAACAATAGTTTGAATCCCAAATGCATGAATTAAAAATGCTTTGCAGTCTCCCACAGTGTTTAGGAGATAGCTAAGACCTAAGAATCTACTGTCAAATGCTCTACCCCATGCTGTCCCCCAGACCTAAGACTCTGATATCAAAAAGTGTTTGAATTTAGTTTGAATTGTGTTACATAGTAAATATAAGATTATGAAATGTTGTACTTATATTCATAAAAAGTATGCTTAATGAGTATGTTGTGAATAGGGTGGTGTTATTTTTGTAGTTTCTTTCATAGAACACTTGGGTTTCATAAGACCAATAATGTAAAAAAAATTTTCCAGGAATACATCAAATAAATTACAGTTTGATAGACAATGATTTGTCCGTGAAGAGAGATTGTACCTTAAATGAATCTTGTTGCAAGGTCAGTCACAGAGGAGAGTTGATTTTGGGTGGTTGGTAGCATACCACTCTTGGGCACAGATGTTATAGCTGGAAATAACCTATCAAGGCATCAGATTGGAAGGAAAGAATAGTATAAGGTAAAGGTAGTTTTTCAAGGGACAATATGTTTGTACCTATTGTACCTTAAAATATATAATGAAAATATATAATCTGTACTGAATACTAAAGATTTCAACACATTTTTAGTCCAAGTCCACTTTGTTGTACACATTCCTTAGAGAGCAAGTAGGGAAGATCTTGCAGATATGAATCTCCAGAATTGAATCCGATATGAATCGTATATGAATGTCTTCGGAATTAATTCCTACAAAGTCAGTTTTGGTTTTGATGACCCCAGAAGTCTTGCTCCTAGTCTCCCTAAAGCCTCGTCTCACTCAGTTTAGGACGACGTGGTAATGCCCATGAATTAGCTCCCGTGGAATTTTTGCCCTAGGAGTCATGTTCCTGCAAGTTTGTGCTGGTCACTAGGAGTAACTCTCTCGTTATCTTTGCATGATTGGAGAATTGCTGCCTCAGATAAAACCTTTGTGTCTCCTGGGAAAGGCGAAGCTGTGACCCTTATTACCAAGTGCTCTGTCCCTGAGTGAGAGAGGATTGTCTTCTGAGCATTGCGTCCCAGTGACTTCAGTGCCTTCTCTTGGGCTGAAGGTTCTCCTGAATGCAGTTGGAGTTTTCAGTGTTGTTAGTAGTTCAGGCTGCACTAAAGTACTGATATCAGTTAGTCATCTCTCCCAGGTGAACCCAGCTCACTCTGAGGTGAAAAATTTGCTCTTTGAAGCCATGTCTTCTGGTTCCATCTTCTTTCTGAGACCGATCGCTTAGGAATTTTGTAGTTCAGTTGTAGCATTGCTACGGTTCTTCCTCGTAAGTTCCAACTGTTGTGTTAAACCAGGGGTCTCTGGCTTATGGCTCCAGTTTTCCCACCTCCCAGTTTGATGGAGGTGGATTTAAATGGTTCTTCATTTGCTGAGTTTCTAAATATCCTTGGATGGAGGAGTTCTGCTTATTTACATGACATACGTTCGCTCAGTACTTCCAAACATCTGGTTGTCTTTATTTTATTCCATTTTGCTTTTCAAATTATCTTATCAATGTGCGTGATAGCTCTCGTTTACTTGTTTTCATTTCACAGAACATGCTTTTCTTCATCGAATCTGGTTCCTGTCAATGTCTCTTCTAAATATTATTTTTTTTTTTGAAGAGTTCTTCCTCAGAATCGAAAATTCTTAATGTCTTCATGTAGAGTGACAGGGCGAAATGGGAAGCAGTAGACTCATCCCTCATCGTGTTAAGGTGGGAGTCACGGCGTCTCTGAGCTTTCCCACAATTCAGAAGGCAAAGGTCATCCTCCACCAGAGCGCCCAGGACTGTTGGACCCTGGCTTCAGTGGCCGCCCACAGCCCTGGTAACTTTCCATTCCCTGGAGGTAGGAAACTAACTGAGATCAGCTAGGATGGCTGGAGATGGTCGGGTCGCTAGTTTCCCGGCAGACCCCACTGCTTATCCAGCCGTGGCAGCTGCCTCGTTCCTGAGGGCGTTCCTTTCCATGAGCTGGGTCCTGCCCCTGCCCTCTAGCTTCTATAAAGCAGAATCTTCTCATTTTTGGAGAAAAAGGAGTTAAGATTACAAAATGTACATATATACTGTTGTTGTTTAGTCACTAAGTTGTGTCTGACTCTTTGCAGCCCCATGGACTATAGCATTCCAGGCTTCCCTGTCCTTCACTGTCTCCCTGAGTTTGCTCACACTCATGTCCATTGAGTCATTGATGCCATCCAACCATCTCATCTTCTGTCGCCCTCTTCTCTTGCTTTCAATCTTTCCCAGCATCAGGGTCTTTTCTAATAAGTCGGCTCTTTGCATCAGGTGGCCAAAGTATTAGAGCTTCAGCATCAGCCCTTCCAATGAATATTCAGGGTTGATGTCCTTTAGGATTGGCTAGTTTGATCTCTTTGCTGTCCAAGGGACTCTATTGAAATATATATATAATTTTTATATGTTCACCTGGGGGGAACCCCATTCTTTAGTGAGTCAAACATCTGAAGTCGCATCTCAGCTGTTTGCCCACTGGGACAGTGGTGAGATAATGAACCTCTCTGGGCTTCAGTTTCCTTGGCTGTGAAAGGAGGAGGATGACGTGGTCTCAGAAGGGCTGCTGAGATATTTAGATCCAATAACTTAATGTAAAGTACTAAGCCCAGCACTAGGCACAGAATGGGTGCTCACTCAGTCACAATTTCTGCTTCCCTCCAGCCAACTGCCAAGGTTTCTGCCCAAGCCCACCGCCAGTTCTTGAACCTGGCCTTTGTTTTGTCCATGACTTAATCTCCAGAGCAGATAATGTTCAAGTCAAGCTGTGGGCTCAAAAGCCTGAAGCAAACAACCACCACCCCAGTATAGATGAAAAATAAAATCAGTAGGAAATACTCAGTATTATTTGATTTCTCCTGTGACAGTTTTACTTATTTTTTTTGATGACACACCAATGGTTGTACCTTTATTTGAATGTATACACTCAGATCTATTAAGTTTTCATTAGCCTAAATTTTCATCTGTCAGAAAATAATTGCTTTCACTTTGTTGACTTGTAAGTTTTTGCTAAATTGGTCTCTTTAAAGCTGGTCATTGTCTCTTTGTATATAGTAACTTTAGAATGAGGAATGTGGACAGGGAGCATCATTTGATAGTAGCCAGATTTTAAGATAAAATGTAGAAACATGCTAATAAGATTAGTACATTTGCTGTTTTTAAACTAATCCTGAATATTTTCTTTGTCTTGAAATGAGATCTGTTTCTTTGGTTCTGCCTCTTTTGCACATGCTCAGTAAACATCTATGAGTTTGACTTACAGAACTCATCTTGCGGTTCAATCCAGGCTTTCCTTAGTGAATGGTCCTTCATGCTGGGTAGAGACCTAACCTGAGTAATCCTTTTGGCTAATTGAAATTTCCTCCAGTTCTCTGTGGTGAATTGTGGTTGGGAGAGCCGAGTGAAAACAGTCTACCCTAATGACCAGGATCTCGACCTCTGGAGCTCATTAGACCTGAGTCCAGATCTAGTTCACATAACATTAATTAGTTCTTAGTCTAAGCAAGTCACTTACTATCATTATACCTCAGTTTTCTTATCTGTCAAGTGAAATAGCAATGCGTAGTTCATCAGATTGTCATAGAGATTGAATGCGATAATATACGTTAAAAACAGACTATCACTTGCATATACTGAGTCTTTAAGAAACTTAAGTGATGGAAAATCCAATGTTAATAAAAGTTTGTCTTAATTTGTCACTTTAAGACACAGCGACAGTGTTGCCCAGTTTTTCTTGTTATCAATTGAGATAATGGATTCTAAAGCCAAACTAATAGAAAAAATGTATTTGCAACATACAAGATTACAGTTATCTGAATTGATAAAAGGGTCTATAGAATGTTAAATAGTAGTTAGCTATTGAAATGATCAATCTGGTTTCTTGAAGATGTTTAACATCTGACCAAGGGCAAGTATAAGCATTGGAAGAATTTAATACACTTTTTGAAACTTTTCCAGTAGGGGATCTGACTTGCTGAATTTGAAACAAACAAAACAGAAGCTTGTTCTCCTTGTGCCCTTAGTGCCAAAAAATAAACCATTGCTGTATTCATCAAGCCATAAAGTTTAAATCATCTCTGTTTGAGTTGGACACCCCAGGGTAGTATTTGACGCTAACCACTGGTTCAAGCAGGACCTGGTGATATTTAATGGATTGTTGTTCAAGGTCAATCAACACTGGGCTGTTGCATCAATATTAAAGTATTACACAATGATATGGATATATAAAAACTTCCATTAAGCATTGAATATAAATGAACTCTGTTTGTCCTTGTAACCAAATATGCTATGGTTTATGGTTATGTAACCAAATGCTCTGCATCAAGAAAATTTCCTTGCTTTAGCTTTAGCAATCAATTGCCCTTTTTCTGAGTGACTCTTAGAGCTGTAGCTACTTAGCAACAAAGCACATAGGCATTTCTTTATGTGTTTTTCCTGCTTTCCTATTTTTCTGCAGGTCAGAACCACTGGCTCTTAATCTACTCTGGGATGGCGCTAATGCTTAACAATGATTCTGTCTTTCCCCTTGATGTACAGTGCTGGTGTTTCTCGTACACCTGCTGTGGGCAGTTGCCCTGATATGACGCATTTGGAATTAGGTGGTAGCTGCCAAAGGTCAAGCTGTTGGCTTCAGGGTCGACATTCCCAGGTGAGATAGAGGACAGAAAGCAACTAAAAAGGAGGAGACAGGGTACAAAAAATAAAATCTTATTGTTTGGATTCCTAAAATAACTGGCAGAACTTTTAAAGGAAAGGCTAAGAAATTATTTTTACTTCTAAGCACCATTATTCAGGCACAATATCTGAGCAAATCCTAAACTTTTAAAATGAATTAGGTATTGTTTATTACATAGGTATTAAGGCATACCTAAAGTTATTACATGGTTAATAGGAATACCTAGGTAATAACTTATAGTAATAGCTTAGATTAATGTGTTTTTAAAATATAAAGTTAGTGTGGGTTGTTAAAATATCAAACTTCTAATTTTATAGACCACAGGTGAGACCCTGTAAATACTTAGTAATGAACTGCTGTCTCAGCAGGCATTTAGGGTTTAAATCACATAGTCAGTTTGTATCTCATGATCATTGCTTTGCCTGGTCCCTGTGACATTCACCATATTGTCAGTCAGCTGCTGTAACCCCAAGTGAGATTTGGCATTCGTCCTCATTCTTCATACCTGCCCTTTCATATTGTGCTCAAAAAAATGAGACAGTTCTTTGTAGCAAGCATCAGTAGCTCAACAAATACTTCTTTGAAGTAACTGATTATTGACTCCTAGGCTGTGTGGTTTGACCTTGGCACCTTTGCTGTCTAAAAACAGTCAGAAATATTGTCAAAACTTAGACTCTCCAAGATCAGTTTTGTCAAAGAAGCAGATTGGTATTCCTAATGACATAGCGAGTCAAGCAGTACCTTTAGGAAACCTAGATATATACAGTAGGATTAAAAAACACTTAGTTTTTCTTAAAAATTATACTTAACAAAGGAAAACTGTCATTCTGTATGAATCAAGATATGTCTATATATTCAGAGAAATTATAGAACTTTTAAAATTGCCACTCTGGATTGATGATGAATTCATGAAGAGTAGAAGAAATGATCCAGCTTGCCACTGATTGATTGGAGAAACTTAGTTAAGATGTTCATATTCTATATATTTCTCTCTACAAAGGGAAGTAGAGAAGGTTAGCCAGGACTTGACCCAAGAGAAATCTGAGTAAACTTCATAGTTCCTGTGTCAATAGGAAACAATAGGCCGGCAGCTTAAATAAGTCGAGACTGTTTAGCATCTCATTATTATACAGTGAACCCCCTTTTTTGCTTAAAAAAAAAAGCCTTTGATTGCCAAAAATTCTTGAAACCTAGAATTGCTCCTACTTTCAAGGCAGAAGGCAGATTTGAAGTTCTGAGCAGGAGGCTAAAACTTTCATTTGAAAACTGGTCATCAGCCCCTTGGAGAAGGCAATGGCACCCCACTCCAGTACTCTTGCCTGGGAAATCCCATGGGCGGAGGAGCCTGGTAGGCTACAGTCCATGGGGTCGCTAAGAGTCGGACACAACTGAGCGACTTCACTTTCACGCATTGGAGAAGGAAATGGCAACCCACTCCAGTGTTCTTGCCTGGAGAATCCCAGGGACAGGGGAGCCTGGTCCAAACCTATATATTTTTGCATTCACCTCAAAGGATGTTTTGTGTGAATTTATGACTATTGTTTGTAATAACAAACTTTAACAATTCAAGATTACTTTTAAGTCCACAAAATGTATAAAAATCACCCAACTCTTCCTTCAAACTATTATAAATATAGTTTTATACCAGTTCTTACAAGATTGGTGATTTCTCCCCACAGCTTAAAATAATATTGTGTCTTAAATTATTTCAAAATGTAAGTTGGTATTTTCCTTGTTGTAAAGATCTTAAATTCTAGAATTTTGAAATTTGGTGACCAAGTTCAAGTAGGACATACCTTTCCTAACAGCTCATGACATCGTATACTCTTATAGCCTGCCTTTTACATTTCCCTTCCATCCTCAAGTGTCGTAACAGCTTTTACAGTTGACGGTATATAGCATCCAACAGATTTCTTAATCATTTTAGTATCTTTGGATGTTATCCAGCGTCCATTTGTGTTTTGACATGTAGCTGTCAGAATTAAAGACAGTTTGAGAGTAGAAATCAAAAGTCTTCCTCAGGTAATATCGAATCAAGAATTCATTGTTTCTCCTCGTTTAAACACGGACTTTCGGGCAGGATTCTTTTTTTTTTTTTTGCACTCCATTCATTTGATGGAAACATTAATTAACCTAATAGCACAGCAGCATTTCCCAGTGCACTGTGAGTCCCTGAGCAGCGGTGCACATTACATTAACTTCTTCAGGTTATAAAGCCTCTATTTTGCACCATGAAGTGGTAATTTCAGGGAAAAGCGCTTAATGAAGTTTCCCCAGGTGTTGAACTTGGTAGGAGAACTTTGAATTCCTTTTAAGTGCAAGGACAAATAAAGTAGGAGGTTTTCCTTTTTTTTTTTGAAAAGATTCTTTAATGCAGCGAATTAAAACACAATTAGAATATACTTCAATTAAACAAAACACGTAAGAATGACAGTTCAGATTCTCTATGCCTGTGGGACAGTGCTAACTTGAATAAATGTGAAACTATTGGCTTGCTAAAAAACAATTTTGGATTTTTCAGTTAATTATCTTTGATATAAGGACTGAGTAAAACATGCATCTCTTCTGAAAGCGGGACTACTATGTATAAGGCTGTAAAATCAACTTGTTAGAAATTCAACACCTTTGTGAAATAGCAAAATTATTTTTTTCTACTCCTAAATAAAATATTTTCTTTTTATTGTAATACAATTAACCACTTAATAATACAGTTTTATTGAAGAAATCTTTCTTACCACCTTCCTTTTAAAACTTTTAGTGATATCTGTAAAGCAGTTATCCTTCAATAAAAGAAGTGAATAAATTTAAAATTAAAGAAACAAAACTTAGTGATAAAATGCTGCTGGTAAACCATTATGGACATGAACCACATGACCTGGTACATAATAATAGATGCTCAGCAAAATTTTATTGCTGTGTGGAACGTCTACATCGTAATGGCTTCTTTCTATGTAACATGTATTTTCTGTACTCAAATCTCAACTTTTTCCTTTTTTTTTTGTTTTACACTATCTTTTAATTATTATATAGGCCCTGCTGCTGCTGCTGCTGCTGCTGCTAAGTTGCTTCAGTTGTGTCTGACTCTGTGCGACTCCATAGATGGCAGCCCACGAGGCTCCCCCGTCCCTGGGATTCTCCAGGCAAGAACACTGGAGTGGGTTGCCATTGCCTTCTCTGACTTCTCTTTAATTATCTTTCTAGAACTATTTTTATTAGATTTAATTCAAGTGTTTTCTGGGCTCCAAAATCACCGCAGATGGTGATTGCAGCCATGAAATTAAAAGACGCTTACTCCTTGGAAGGAAAGTTATGACCAACCTAGATAGCATATTCAAAAGCAGAGACATTACTTTGCCAACAAAGGTCCGTCTAGTCAAGGCTATGGTTTTTCCAGTGGTCATGTATGGATGTGAGAGTTGGACTATAAAGAAAGCTGAGTGCTGAAGAGTTGATGCTTTTGAACTGTGGTGTTGGAGAATACTCCTGAGAGTCCCTTGGACTGCAAGGAGATCCAACCAGTCCATCCTAAAGGAGATCAGTCCTGGATGTTCATTAAAAGGACTGATGTTGAAGCTGAAACTCCAATACTTTGACCACCTTATGCAAAGAGCTGACTCATTTGAAAAGACCCTGATGCTGGGAAAGATTGAGGGCAGGAGAAGGGGATGACAGAGGATGAGATGGTTGGATGGCATCACCAACTCAGTGGACATGGGTTTGGGTAAACTCCAGGAGTTGGTGATGGACAGGGAGGCCTGGTGTGCTGCGGTTCACGGAGTCACAAAGAGTCGGACGTGGCTTGGCAACTGAACTGAACTGAATTCAAGTGTAAAAATTCGTACTAGGAAAACATACTAAAATGCGTTCATGTTTGAACTCTTTGCCCTTTAATCATGTGTTTTCATATCTGGGGGCTTCGCTGGTGGCTCAGAGGAATGATAGTATCTGAAAGACCTCATAGTTGTTGGAGAGGAGAATCCGTTGGATATGTGTGTGCGCGTGCATGCTCAGTCACTAAGTCATGTCTGACTCTTTGTGACCCCGTGGACTGTAGCCCTTGAAGCTCCCCTGTCCTTGGGATTCCCAGACTAGAATACTGGAGTGGGTTGCTATTTCCTCTTCTGGGGTTTCTTCCCGACCCAGGGATTGAACCCGTGTCTCTTGCATCTCTCAATGGCAGGCGGATTCTTTACTGCCACCTGAACCTAGAGGAGTAATAAAAGGCCCAAGTGAGAGACAGTGGTGACTTGGGCAGTGACAGTAGATACGGAGAGAAGCGGACACATTTAGAATGTATTTGGGAAAATGCAAAATTTCCGCGAGTTGGTGGACAGGGAGGCCTAAGCAAGCTGCAGTCCATGGGGTCGCATAGAGTCAGACACGACTGAGCGACTGAACTGCCCTGGGAAAAGGGTGATGAATTATATATGGGGACCAGGAGGTTCCTAGAATTAAACCAGTGTCTGATGACATGAGCCTCAGGGTAGAGCATACAGAAGTCTAGAGAAAGGAGCAGGTTTGGGGTAAAGATCAAGAAATCAGCTTTTGGACAAAGTAACTTTTATATAGTGGTGGAGGTTTGGGTTTATAGTATAAATCTGGGGATTATCGGGGTTTGGATGGTGTTTACATCTTTGTGAATGAATGTGATCACCTACAGAGGAAATGTTGAGAAACAGAACCCAGCACCTGACTCGAGCAAGCTCTAATAATTCCCACTTTACTATAATAGAAGACACTCACAGAAGGGACCAAGAAAGAACAGCCAGCGTCAAGAAGATACTGAGGAGAATAGGTGTTGTGAGAGCAAAAAATGTTTCAGTAAGAATTAGGCCCATGCTTGTATAGTTGGGGTATACACTCGTGCATGTGTTCCTGCTAATTTGCTTCAGTCATGTCCAACCCTTTGTGACCCCATTGACTGTAGCCCACCAGGCTCCTCCATCCATGGGATTCTCCAGGCAAGAGTACTGAAGTGGGTTGCCACTTCCTTCTCCAGGGGATCTTCCTGACCCAGGGATCGAATCCATGTCTCTTGCATCGACAGGTGGGTTCTTTACCACTAGAGCCACCTGGAAAGCCCCATTATATATGAATGTACATATATTTTTTTTCCTCTAGAAAATGCCTTCTTAATATATTGTATCCAAAAAATTAATCTCGCTACAACTTAAAAATGAAATTAACCAATGAGATGACCTTTTGGAGTCAGTTTTTTAAACAAATACCTAATAAAAGACCTGTTCAAAAATGTGTACAAAATACACACAGAGTGGGAAATATACGACATGCAAAATCCAAGTAGAAATTATTTTTATAAAATTGGCATCCTGTTTTCCATGTGTTATTATTAAGTTGCCTCTGCTGGTTGGATTAGTAGGACATAAAGAAATATGCAAAGAGTTGCCTCATTGGAAAAGACTCTGATGCTGGGAGGGATTGGGGGCAGGAGAAGGGGACAACAGAGGATGAGATGGCTGGATGGCATCACTGACTCGATGGACGTGAGTTTGAGTGAACTCCTGGAGATGGTGGTGGACAGGGAGGCCTGGCATGCTGCGATTCATGGGGTCGTGAAGAGTCGGACACGACTGAGCGACTGAACTGAATTGAAGAAATATGAATATTAAGGTTGAGTTTATGTATACCTGTGGCTGATTCATGTTGGCTGAATGGCAAAACCATGATGGCAAAAACCATCACAATATTGTAAAGTAATTATCCTCCAATTATGACCCAGAGGGATGGTATGAGGAGGGAGGTGGGAGGGGGATACAGGACTGGGAACACATGTACACCCGCAGCGGATTCATGTTGATGTATGGCAAAACCATCACAATATTGTAAAGTGAAGAAATAAAATAATTTTTAAAAGATTGAGTTTGATTTAGTTTTGTTTACTTCTTTGTTCTGATGCATCAAACTTGAAACAGTAGGCTTGCTGTGCCAAAGTGTGATTTCCCCTTCCTAGCTGGGTAAATATAGATGAACCCATTAGACTTCAGGAAAATGTGTGGTATTCCCTGAGCCTGTTTGCAGTTGTAATAGCTGATGCTACTGAATTATCTTGGTAAATGATAGAGTGTTTACCAGTGGAAGAAAGAATGGTGTAATGGAAAGAGCATGGACTTGGATTCAGTCCCAGTTCTATTTCTTACTCCTGCACAATTGTTCAAGCTCCTTAATCTCTTCTTCCTTAGATTTCCCATGTTTGAAATGGCTCTACATAATGAATACCTACTGCACAAATTTTTTGTTAGGATTAAATGAAATAATGTAAATGGTATGTAAAATGATTAAGAAAATATCTTTTATAGAGTGTGCACTTAATACATACATTTCTTAAAAATTTACTACAAATGTTATTTATAGAGTCTCCTGGCCCTTACATCCAGTGTTTATCAGTCTTTTTTTTTTCTCATCTGAAAAAGACTAGCATTTCTTTTTCATCACAGAAATTGAGATTTTAAAAAATCATATATAATATTGTTTAAATGTTCATAAATATGACATTTTTTAAATCAAGGCATAATTTATATCAGTATTTTTACTCTGTTTCTCAAGGTGCTTTTTGTAAGTTGCAACTTCTTAGAAGGATTAATTGATTAATTCTTTTAATAAATGAGCCAAACATTAGGGACCCAAATTTTTAGGTAAAGTGGTTTTCAAGATTGTCAGGTGAGAAGAATATAGATATGAATGATCACAAATTTGAAATTCTGTATTCATTTATCCAAAATAAGCTTGATTGGTGACAAAGTTACTGTTGTTACTGTTAATTTTTCCAGCCCTGATATTGATGCTTTATTTTGTTTAAAACGATATGGTGGTAGAATATTTACTCTTCTTTCTGTCATCATAGGCTTCTTTTGAAACTAAACCCATCAAAGTACTCTACATTCAAAATCAGTCATGTTAAAACAATAATTCTCAGTGTATTGGAAAAGACTTGCAGAGAAATATTTATTGTAAAGGGCTTCCCTGATAGCTCAGTTGGTAAATAATCTGGTTGCAATGCAGGTGACCCCAGTTCGATTCCTGGGTCAGGAAGATCCCCTGGAGAAGGGATAGGCTACCCACTCCATTATTCTTGGGCTTCCCTGGTGGTTCAGCTGGTAAAGAATCCACCTGCAGTGCAGGAGACCTGGCTTCGATCCCTGAGAAGGGAAAGGCTACCCACTCCAGTATTCTGTCCTGGAGAACTCCGTGAACTGTATAGTCCGTGGGGCCGCAGAGTCGGATGTGACTCTCGCTTCCCTTTCACATGACTTTTACAGTGGATGCACTAGGCTGTTTTTCCTTGGTCTGTCTGTATGTACGTGTATGTGTTGATACATACCTGTTGAGATCTGAAAGAGGTGCTTAAGTATTATCCTTAGTTTACTCACATCAGTGTGCATTTCTGTTTATCTATCTATAATAGAATTGATTAGGAGCAACTTAATCAGATTTCGCTGGCGAGTCAAAATGAAATATATACAAGTTCACTTATTTACAAATAAGTTGCTCTAAAATCCAAGTAGGAGGATAAATGTAGTATGGAATGATATGCAAAATCCAGCACAACATAATTAGCAAAGGATAGTTAGTAGAAATGCCTGTCTTTTAAAACCTGAAGTGTAATAGTCAGTTATTTCCCCATAACAGAAAATAGTAAGGCAGTTATAGCAAGCATCATCTGTCAAAAAGTGTTAAAGGTTTAAGAACCACAAATAAAAAGTTCATAAATTATAAAATTGAAAAGAATGCATTTGATTTTGATATCTTTTACAATTTTTTAATGTTATGCTGATTGATTTATTTCAATAAAATCACCAAAATCATGTTAGTAGTTTCCCTCTCTCTCTATATGGGCTGATAAAATATTTTAGATGTGTGGGATTTTCCTACTTTGGACAAAGTGATTATACTGAAGAAAGAAGCTACTCATAATTAAAACTGGAGAAAGAAAGTTATTTTTTTCCATTCTGCAGTGTTTTCCTAAAATTATTGTGGTAAAATACATATGACAGAAAAATTTCCATTTTAGCCATTTAAAATGTACAATTTAGTGTTATTAATTAATTGGTTTATAATGTGAAACCAATACCGCTATTTCCAGAACTCTTTCATCACCTGAAACAGAAACTATATTTTTTGAATAAAGTCTTTATTGAGATATAATTCACATTCTATAACATTAACTGACTGATATGGTCGCAGAGTTGAGCAGTTGTGTAGTTACACAGTCAATTCTAGAAACTTTTCATCACTCTAAAAAGAAACTCTCTACCCAGTAGCAGCTGCTTTTCACTTCCCCCCTGCTTTCTGCCCCTGTAGGTCTCTGTTTTGTGGGAAGTCGTGCAGTCTATCTGATCTCTTCTGACTGGCTTCTTTTACCATGGTTGGTTCCTTTGCTTCTACTTTTCAAGGTTCATCCAAGTTGGGACGTGTATGGTGATTCCATTCTTTTTTTATTACTGAATAATATTCTATCTTATGACTATACCACATTTTGTTTATTCATTCATCAGTTGATAGACATTTGAGTTATTTCTACTTTTTGGCTAATATTAATACTGCTGCTTTGAATGTCTGTGTACAGGTTTTTGAGTAGATATGTCTTCATTTTTCTTGGGTATACACCCAGCAGTGGATTTACTGGGTCATATGGTAACTCTGTGTTTAACCATTTGAAAAAACTCCATACTGTTTTTGTTGTTGTTGTTGTTTTCACTGTTTCCGGGACTTCCCTGATGGCTCAGGCGTCTGCCTACAATGCCAGAGACCCGGGTTCAATCCCTAGGTTGGGAAGATCTCCTGGAGAAGGAAATGGAAACCCACTCCAGTATTCTTGCCTGGAAAATCCCATGGATGGAGGAGCCTGGTTGGCTACAGTCCATGGGGTTGCAAAGAGTCAGACACGACTGAGCGATTAAATTTCACTCACTCACAGACTGTTTTGCAAAGGGACTGACTCGTTTTACAATTCTAGCTGCAGTGTGCAAGTTCCAATTTCTCAATTATCCTGGTCACTATTAATTGTTAATATCCATCCTTTTGATTGTACTCATCCCAGTGGATAGGAAGTCGTAGCTCATTATGGCTTGATTTGCACTTAACTGATGGCTAATGATGTTGAGCATTTTTTCATGTGCTTATTGACCATTTGTTTATTCTTTTCATTGGACCAATGATTATTCAGATATTTTCCTTGTTTTTAACATAGGTATTTATCTTTTTATTATTGAGTTATGAGTTCTTTATATAGTCTAGATACAAGTCTATCAGATATATGATTTGCAGTCATTTCTTCCCATTCTGTAGCTTGCCTTTCATCGGAGAAGGCAACAGCACCCCACTCCAGCACTCTTGCCTGGAAAATCCCATGGATGGAGGAGCTTGGTGGGCTGCAGTCCATGGGGTCTTGAAGAGTCAGACACGACTGAGCAACTTCACTTTCACTTTTCACTTTCATGCATTGGAGAAGGAAATGGCAACCCACTCCAGTGTTCTTGCCTGGAGAATCCCAGGGACTGGGGAGCCTGGTGGGCTGCCGTCTATGGGGTTGCACAGAGTCGGACACGACTGAAGCGACTTAGCAGCAGCAGCAGCTTGCCTTTCATAAGTCTTTTTTTTGAGAGTGTGTTGCTTCTTCAGTTCAGTTCAGTTCCTCAGTTGTGTCCGACTCTTTGCGACCCCATGTACTGCAGCACACCAGGCTTCCCTGTCCATCACCAACTCCTGCAGCTTACTCAGACTCATGTCTGTTGCTTCTTTCTGATTTCTCATTACATTGTGATGTTATTTTGAGAAGTTCTGGTCTCCTTATGGGATGTCCCTGTCAGTGACAAGCCGACAGAGGTTATACATTCATCACTCTGTGCCAACAAAGTCCATTTCCTAGTCCTCCACTCTGTGCCATAGCATTCAGGAAGCGTTTATTTTGGGTCCTGCTGTTGTCCTGGACACCGGAACCAACCTCTGGGGGGCATAACGTGGAACTCAGTCTCAGTAAGCGTACAGTCTAGTGGACAGGTCGGGAAAAGTTACATTGTCAGGAAAAGCACTGTATCTTCACAAAACAAGCAGAGTTTATTTTTTTAGATTTATGATATAAACTTGCAAGTAAAGGAAGCAGACTTGAACATCTCTGAGTCTATTTGGCTTCATGACGTGTGAAAGCTAGTCTGGTGCAGTGATTTCTAACAGATACTCTGTGTTCCTGCACTTGCCATCGCCCCTTGTCAGAGAGCTCTTTTTCAGTCTCTTTGAGCCCTGGAAGCTGGTCATGTTGGATCAGTATTGTCATTTCCCAGACCGTTTCTTTTCTCCTCTTATTCAAGTCTTATCTGGAATCCAGGGCCTACTTCAAAACCTTCATGACTGGGTACCTTCATGACTGGTACCTTTATAATAACTCTTTTCCTTCTTAGATTAGGGCATCACTCATAGCTCAGTTGGTAAAGAATCTGCCTGCAGTGCAGGAGACCCCAGTTCAATTCCTGGGTCGGGAAAATCTGCTGGAGAAGGGATAGGCTATAGTACTTTTGAACTTTAGTTGTATCTTAACTAATGGTCTCATATTTGAATGCTTAGTTGCCCTTATAGTTTGAGTGTACCATTGAGTTCAGACCATTTATTTCTTTGGGACACTACTTGTGGAGCCAAATGGAAGAAACATGATAAAAGCCAGGGTTTCTGTTCTAGCTTTGTAAAACTCATTTGGAAAAGTGATATGGGAGAGGCGGTGGAACATACTCTGGGCAAAATCAGATGGCAGTGGGTGAGCAGATGCAGGAGTTGACATGGTTAATTAAACAAGCTCTTATGTTGAGTTGAAGGCAAGGTAAATACACAGTCAGTTTATATTTGAGGCTATTGTTTCTTTTTTCTGCCCCAGATTTTTCATGGGATATGCAGTTTTAGTAGGTTAACATGGAACTCTCATGCGTTTAAAGTTTTCCATTTCACACATGTTGTCTAAATATGTGCACATAGCTTTTGCTTTTGCTACTGATCTAATAAAAGCCTCTTGTGAATGCTTATCACCTTGTAAAGTAGTTAGCAGAAGTACAGTGAAATTTGCCTGCAAGTGAAAAGGCCTTGACTTCCCTAGAGGGAGAATAAAAAACATATGAGACAAACAGCAGCGACTGAAATTATCTGGTGTAGAAAGTGGCAGAAGGCCAACCAAATGCTCTGTCCCTAAAAGTGTTTTAAGCCTTTATCTCTCGACTCCCTAAAAAGACCACCTTGTTTAAAGGACTTCAAACACAAACTTGGAAATCTCTCATTATTTTGGTACAATTTACACAATCCCCCTTTTTATTGCTATCTTCAGGGATTAAGGTCCTGTAGATTTAAAAGAATGCTTTAAAAGGTTTATATTCCTTTTAAAAACTGGAGTCTGTTTATGTGTGTTGTGTGTGTATAAATTGTTACTGGAAGTTATTACTATGTTTTTGATACTTCATATATCGAATTAGAAATGGCTTTGTTGATTGTTCAATAGGCAAAGTGGCCTTCAACTGCACAGTGAGAATTAGTAATGAGATACCTTCATTAGCCTCTAGGCCATGAGGACTTTTTTCCTAAATAATAGAGATGCAAGAGGTTGATAAATTCTACTATTGTTTTGGCACTGCCATGGGAGGATATTACGTAGTGATGTTTTGATGTCTGTCCCTGGGTAGAGGACAACTCTAGGCTTGTTTTGCTCAGAATTGTTGGTGTTTTTTGTTTTTGAAGTTACCTTTTAGAAAAGTCGCTCACCCTTTTTCCTTTATAATTTTTAAAATTCTTTAAAAACATCCTAGTCCTAGAAAGCCCAATTACAGTTAAATGTCTCATTTCATTAATAATCACTTTTATTTTTGCTACTATTATTAATACTGCTGCATTTGTTGAACACTTTGTCTTAGAGAGCATTCATGCCTGCTACTTTATTCAGTCCTTTCAGAAACCTCCAGAACAAGGCAGAGCAGATGCTTTTATCCTGGTTTGTAGATGAGGAAAGCTGAGGCTCAAAAATATCCAGTGAGTTGGGAAGGTCACCAGGTAACAGAGAATGTTTTCTTTTGTTTCTCCACTGCTTTGCTGTGCTACTCAGAGATCTTCAAATCTTGGGTTATTGTGATAGTTAACAATTACGAAATACATTTTTGCCCAGAAATTTTAAAAAAAAAAATCTTTTAACCAATTGAAACTGCCAGAAAGTCTGCAAGAGTAGTAACTCAAAACAGAGCAGAGATGGAAGGGTTTGGTCCTTTCATCTGAAACACAGAGTCCCACTCGGTCAAGGTTTTGAGAAATGGGAAAATCTTCATTGCTGTTTGCTGAGTTTCTCTTTGTAACTATTTTTCTCTATAACTGAAAATTTGGCTGTCATTATTTTCAGTTTAACCAGTAACTTCCCTTGAAGGAAAAGGATAGTTTGCCTGAATTCTTGGTAGAAAGTACAGAAATTAAATCTGCACCATTAAATTATTAGAAAATGTGCTGTTTCTGGGTCAAAAAATAGGGGAACAAGGTATAATCTTCTGGGGCATTATATGTTTTCTTGTATGCATTGTTTTATTTTATATATAAAATTAATATTTATTGTTAATGTTTATCTTTTAATATGAAATTGTCTGTCATGAGGTGAAACCAAACTCTGTTCCATGGATTAGGGAATAATATAAATTCAGTACCTATTCATAAAATAAAGATTTATAGAAATATTATGGAGCTAATGCTGGGATTTTGAAATTGCTGATTCTACAGAACTAGATGACCAATCCCAGAATTAGAATATGAATTAATCACTCAATCCTCTTGTTAGAGAGGCTATAATTTTTTTTTTTAAGAAGCACGTGAGATAGGACTTATCTTTGCCTTGGATTTACATTTACAGCAAAGTAATCAGCATTGATTTTAGCTTCCCAGGTGGCCCTAGAACCCACCTGCCAGTGCAGGAGACATAAGAGCCTCTGGTTCCATCCCTGGGTGGGGAAGACCCCCTGGAGGAGGGCATGGCAACCCGCTCCAGTATTCTTGTCTGGAAAATCCCATGGACAGCAGAGCCAGGTGGGCTGCAGTCCATAGAGTCTCAAAGAGTCAGACACGACTGAAGCAATTTAGCACGCATACACAATCAGCATTGTGCTGTGGTGTGTATTAATAACAGTCATCATGCTGATGCACCTGTTTACCAAGGTTTGTGAAATATGTTTTACTTTTTCAAAACTGTTTAAATGCTGTATATCATGTTGCTCTTCTGAAAAGAGTAGTACATTTTAATATATAAGTTTTAAGTTTTTTCTCCTGTTATTTTCAAGATGAAAAATGTAGGGGAAAGAATATAACACTTAGTACAATAATACTTCGGAATTAAACTCTGTCAGCCTCGAACCAGGCGTGGTCATCAATGAGTCTAACCCCCACCTTCATACACTCCAGATAGCCCTTTGCATCCCATTTTTTAAAACCTCTTTAAAATGTAGTTCATTATTTTTGGTGATGCTGGGCCTTCGTTGCTGCACGCGGGTGTTCTCCAGGTGCAGCAAGCAGGGGCTACTCTTGCTTGTGGTGCACAGACTTCTCGCTGCTGTGGCTTATCCTGTTGTAGATCTTGGACTCTAGGACCCATTGGTTCAGTAGTTGTGGCACAGAGCTTAGTGGCCCCACGGCACGTGGGATGTCCCAGGACCAGGGATGGAACCCACACCCTCTGCCTTGGCAGGCAGGTCCTTAGCCACTGGAGCACCAGGGAAGGCCCTGCACCCCGCTCTGTTGCTGTGCTGAAAAAGCCCCATCATGCAGGATTTTCCTCTGCCCTCGTCTCCTCTTCCCTTAATTCATCGTGATTGCATTCATTTTACACTTACCTTTTTCTTTTTTTTTTTTTTTTTCAAAAATTGCCCTTGCCAGTGCTTCTAAAAGTTCTAGCCTATAGCTGTTCCACTCTTGGTGTTGGTGTTTTATAACAGACTTGAAGCAAAATTTTGTGGGAGTCCAAGGAAAATATTTATCGGTTACTTTTTCTGAAGTTAACATGCATGCTCTAACAATTCCACAATAAATGCAGTGAGATTTAATGTGTTAAATTAATTTAAATTATTCTGACATTCTTTTTTCCTTGAAGGACTCTTTTCTGATTTTTTATAATCTCACTTAAATGAGCATGCAAGGCAATTTAATTAGTTTCCAGCGGTGCACACACTAACAGCCAACATTCCAAGTCAAAGCTATGTGTCTTCTTTGGGTTTGAACTGTTTCCATCTAATGCAAGGGAAAATATTTGAGGGACATTAGTTAATTCATTTTCCAGAAATGGGAGTGGGTTAAGTATTTTTTTCATAGCTTACAGAATATTTAGCAATCTGAGCCTTTTATATTTAATTTTATGACATTCTCAGTACTGGCGGCAAAGACTTCCTCCAGAAATAGTGAGGAATTATGTGAACTCCCTTCTTGGTATGTTTAGGAGGGCAAGTCATAAATCTTTAGCTTCGTATTTTTCTAAAATAAAACCAGGCATTGATATTTGCTCTGATCTAATATGCAGATATAATGAAAAGATTCAGAGTGGCATATATTAAGATTCTGAAAGCTCTCACAAAAGGTGGCATAAACTGAAACTGCTATTATGAAGAAATCTAAGATACAATTATTCTTTTCTGTGATAGTTTATCTAAGTTCTGTAAAAACTTTAATAACGTTAAGTACTAATGAAAGGACCTTGTGTGTCCCATTTGCATTCATAAATACCCATGAAGGATCTCTTTCACCCGTGTTATTCAATCTTAGTCCAGGACAAGGTCAGACATTGATTATGTTTGACAGTTTTAACAAAAGTGAATAGGGAAGATAGATTTTCTTAATTATATTGCTAGAATGGTGAGGGGCAATGATCTTTAATACATAGTATAATATAGAAAGAGGTATGTTAATGAACAGCATAATGGTTGATTGCAATAGTAATAATAACCTATTTATTGAGCATCTGCTAGATGGCTGGACTACATAATAGCTCTTTATGTATGTTTTATATAATGTGATTTTAGCATATATCTTAAGTTCAGACAGCATTATACCCATTGCCCAAATACAGAAAACGAAGTTCTAAGAAATTAAATGATGTACCTACAGCTTCCCTGGTGATTCAGATGGTAAAAAATCTGCCTGTAATGCAGGAGACCCGGGTTTGATCCCCGGACTGGGAAGATCCCCTGGAGAAGAGAATGGCTACTCACTCCAGTATTCTTGCCTGGAGAATCTCCATGGACAGAGAAACCTAGCAGGCTACAGTCCATGGGGTTCAGACATGACTGAGTGACTAACACTTTACTTCCCACCTTCCCAGCTAGAGGCCATTTCATATACCTCAGACTCTGTTACCCCAAGCTGCTTATCCATGTTTGATTACCTTGTGATCAGGGATAGATAAAGGACTGATAGTGTATAAGTTGTTTATTTGGCTCAGAATTGTGTTTGTTTTCTTTTGAATTAACTGTCCTTGGCAGTTTGAAATTTACAACATGATGGAAGATAGTAAAACTCCACTCACACTAGTATGAATATCTTGATTTTAGCTTCTCTGATCACTCCCATTTCATATTACCCATGGGTTCATATTTTTCTTATATTTAACAAACATGTATACAGCCCTAGTGTGTATCACATGCTGTTCTCAGTATTTATAAACACAAATTTTCATTTAATGTTCATAGCATCTCTCTCTCATTTTATCCCTGTTTTAGAGAGAAGATAATTGAGGCACAAGGAAGTTAAATGACTTGCTCAAAACTACAAGCAGAAAGTGGCTAAGCTGGGTTTTGAACACATTCAGTTTGGCTATGAGTCTGTGCTCTTAAGTATTTATATTTTTCAGATTTGACAGAATTTGATGAAAGCAGTAGCTGAAACCTATTGCTGGATTTCCAAGAGTGAGAGGGTAAATCATGTCAATAAAGTATTTAAGAAATAATGACCCCCAATAAGATCTTGGGCTTCCCTGGTGGCTCAGATAGTAAAGAATCTGCCTGAAGTGTGGGAGACCTGGGTTCCATCCTTGAGTTGGGAAGATCCCCTGGAGAAGGAAATGGCAACCCACCCAGTATTCTCGCCTGGAGAATCCCATGAACAGAGGAGCCTGTCGGGCTATAGTCCACAGGGTCACAAAGAGTCAGACGTGACTGAGTGACTCACATAACACAATAAGACCTTGGGACTCTTTATGATTCATCTTTTATTTTTAATAAAGAGAAACTGAAAACAGTTTCTTTTGTGTTAAAAGCCAGCTGCGATTCCTACTTTATAGATATGTTCAAGGGACTTCCTGGGAGGTGCAGTGGTAAAGGACCGCCTGCCACTGCAGGAGACATAAGAGACAGGGGTTCGATCCCTAGGTTGGAAAGATCCCCTGGAGAAAGGGAAAGGCTACCCATTCCAGTGTTCTTGCCTGGAGAATCACGTGGACAGGGGAGCCTGGCGAGCTACAGCCTGCGGGGTCACAGACACGACTGAACGCGCACGTCCACGCACGACGTTGTGCAGGCTTCGCCCTGTGCGTGTAGCTGAGCAGTGTGACTATAGCGCCATCATTACTCTGGCCTGTGTTCTGCCACTAGTTTCGTTACTTCCAGTAATGAAGTATTGATCTCTGTGATGACTCTTGCCCACCCTAACTGTACTGTGTCCTGGCTTTAGCCCTTATGATGGAGTTTGTTTTTGTTTTTATTTCATTGACCTATGGGGCAAATGAGACTTTCAGAGCTGTTATGTTAAAATAGGGCTTTAGAGAGCCTTTTAGAGAGCTTTTCCAGAGCTTTTCAGAAAGAGAGGCTGAATGCATCTGTCCAAACAATGGATAGGGGAAACTGAAACTGAGGAAGGTTCTGAAAAATAGAAATTTTTGGTCATTTAAGATTTCAGCTTGTGTGAACGTCAACTTTGGCAAAAACTCAGATGAAGTGATTGTAGCTGTGTCAATGGGGAAGAAGGTTAGAATTTGCTCTCTGACCTCCTAGAAGTATACTTCAGTCTAAAATAGAATATTCGCTCTGAAGGTGGAGGAACAGGTGGAGAGAAATGCCTAACTCCTTAAGCTAAGGACCTTTGGCTTAAGCTGGGTCTTCTGACTCCTCTGTTTACCTGTAATCAGAGGCAAGTTTACCAGGAGCTAAATTGATGGGGGTTTAGGTTTCAGGGCCTGTTCCTTGCACAGACCCCCCTCCAAGGCCCTGAGAAGACCCCCAGCTTTGTGTTCACAGGGCCGCATGGTTTTACAAGATTTGAAGAATTTTAAGATATTTAAACCACAATTAGTTAAGACTGCTGTCTCTTTTCTGCCTTGACCCTCCTTCCTTCACATTTCCTCACGTCAGATTGCTTTGGACGAATGACAGGCAGTTTTTTGAGGACCTGGCTTAGAGGAAAGTTGAGCTGGGAATATAGAGCTTTAAGTACAGTTTGAAAGATGTTTCAAGAGCGTTTCAGTAAGACAACTGGGAAATTAGATTCCCAAAGTAAACATATATGGAGGGCTACTTCTTTTTTCACCACTACTACCTTTATTTATTAAAGAACTGAGTAAATTCAGATAATGGAGCGTAAAACTAAAGAAATAAAAATGAGTGATGAAAAACAATTCTGATGACACAAAGTATATTGTAAAAGAAATTTCAGATTATCCTCAAAGCTGTAATTCATTTGAGAAGAGCAAAATTTCAAATAGAATAAATAGGCATGAGATTGTTTGAAAATCCAGTTGATGAAAAGCGATGAATGATAGAGATACGTTGGGAAAAGAGTTATGTTTCTTGCTGGTTGGACCACAGTATAGTAACATGGAGAAAGAACAAAAAAACTTCTTAATATGATGCTGCAATGAGCTTTATAGTTAAAAAATGCCTGCAGTTTGAAAGGTATTTGGGGTTAGTCATCACATGAGAAACTGGAAAGCCCTGACATTTTGCAGCTTACCTATGAAAGAAAGCCTATAGAAGTTTTCCCAAACTCAGCAATGATCCTAAAAGTTGACTCAACATGAGTTGTGAAGTTAAATGAACCTTTCCTAGACATATATTTCTAAACAACTATGTTGCTATACCATAATTAGAAGGAAGATTAGTTCATTCTTTAATTTTATATATACACAGAAATTATAAAATTGTCATTTGTCACAATGTGGTAGTCAAAAATTTTAGGGAAAGAATTACAGAATTTTGCTAAGTGATTAATTAATAAAGATAGGATGATATTCTGGATTCATGTTTGTGGTGTTTTCAGGTGTTTGTAAAATTTGTGCATTTGGTCACTTCTAAATGACCAGTACTCTTGCCTGGAAAATCCCATGGACGGAGGAGCCTGGTAGGCTGCAGTCCATGGGGTCGCTGAGGGTTGGACACGACTGAGTGATTTGACTTTCACTTTTCACTTTCATACACTGGAGAAGGAAATGGCAACCCACTCCAGTGTTCTTGCCTGGAGAATCCCAAGGATGGCGGAGCCTGATGGGCTGCCGTCTATGGGGTCGCACAGAGTCGGACACGACTGAAGCGACTTAGCAGCAGCAGCAGCAAATACATTTTCACTTTTGTATATGATTTTGTATTTCATAATGTTGTAATTGACTTCTTTAAAAGGACTTTAAAAGTTATATAAGCTTCAGATAGATCCCTTACAGATTGGATCTGCCCCTGTCCGTAGTTAATACTTCTTAATTTGAAAAAAAAATAGTTTATATTTGGCATATATATTCCAGAAGGCATCACATGAGAGATAGAAAGCCCTTCCCTTGCCCTCAGTTTTAAGTTACAGAACTTCCCTGTGTGTTTTCTATACTTGTTTTGATCAGTTTTGTCTGATAAGGTAGTTGCTAGCCACATGGGGCTATGGAGTCCTTGAAATGTGACAAGTATTGAATTTTTACTTCTGCTTTATTGACTACATGAAAGCTTTTGACTATGTGGATCACAACAAACTGTGGAAAAATTCCTCAAGAGATGGGAATACCAGAGCACCTTACCTGCTTCTTGAGAAATCTATATGCAGGTCAAGGAGCAACAGTTAGAACCAAATATGGAACAACAGACTGGTTCCAAATTGGGAAAGGAGTACGTCAAGGCTGTACATTGTCACCCTGCTTATTTAACTTATATGCAGAGTACATCATGCAAAATGCCAGGCTGGATGAAGCACAAGCTGGAATCAAGATTGCAGGGAGAAATATCAATAACCTTGGATATACAGATGACACCACACTTATGGCAGAAAGTGAAGAAGAACTAAAGAGCCTCTTCATGAAAGTGAAAGAGGAGAGTGAAAAAATTGGCTTCAAACTCAGCATTCAAAAAACGAAGATCATGGCATCTGGTCCCATCACTTCATGGCAAATAGATGGGGAAACCATGAAAATAGTGTCAGACTTTATTTTCCTGGGCTCCAAGATCACTGCAGATGGTGACTGCAGCCATGAAATTAAAAGACGCTTGCTTCTTGGAAGAAAAGCTATGACAAGCCTAGACAACATATTAAAAAGAAGAGACATTACTTTGCTGACAAAGGTCTGTCTAATCTAGACTATGGTTTTTCCAGTGGTCATGTATGGATGTGAGAGTTGGACTATAAAGAAAGCTGTGCACTGAAGAATTGATGCTTTTGAAGTGTGGTGTTGGAGAAGACTCTTGAGAGTCCCTTGGACTGCAAGGAGATCCAACCAGTCCATCCTAAAGGAACTTAGTCCTGAGTATTCATTTGGAAGGACTGATGCTTGAATTTGAAACTCCAATACTTTGGCCACCTGATGTGAAAAACTGACTCATTGGAAAAGACCCTGATGCTGGGAAAGATTGAGGGCAGGAGGAGAAGGGGATGACAGAGGATGAGATGGTTGGATGGCACCACAAAGTCAATGGACATGAGTTTGAGCAAGTTCCAGGAGTTGGTGATGGACAGGGAGGCCTGGCATGCTGCAGTTCATTGGGTCACAAAGAGTCGGACATGACTGAGTGACTGAATTGAACTGAATTTTTTAACTGCATTTAAATTTTGTTTAATTCCTTTAAAACGTGATTTCAGTGAACCTAAATTTAAAACAGATATTCATTAGAAATTTTTTTAATATGTTCAGAACAACTTGAGTATGAAAATTTACTTCTGCTTAAATCTGGGGGAATCTGGTACATGTGTACATGCTTCTCTATGTGTGTGTGTGTGTATACATACACACGTTTCCGTAAAGAGGGTCATACTATGCATATACTCTTCTGCATCTTAACTTTTAAATGAACTATATGTTTTGCACATCTTTCCCTAGCAACTTATAGACTTATCTCATTCATTTATTAGCGGCTTAATGTTTTATTTGTAAATCTTTTTTCACCCAGTTGCTGAAGTGATTTTTTTTTTTTTAAGTATAAGTGAGATCATATCACTCCTGTGTTCAGAACCCCCAGTGGCTTGAAATCCATCTCAAAATAAAATCCTAAATCTTTAGTCTGTATTGAAGGTGGCCTGATTTGACCTGTTCCCTCACTGCTCTTCCCTTCATCCCCAGGTAGGGTCTGCATCTATGCATCTGTAATGTGAGCATTAAGCACAGGTACTTCTTTTAAAAATTTCCGTCAGAAAAAGTGAAGACAGTGGAGGAATAGGTTGAAGTGGAGTCCATCTCTCTCCACGCTACATCAGGAATACACCTTCAGACACAGAAGTGCATGCGGAACACCAGCCGAGAACCGACAGGAGGACCCGACCAGCAGAAAAGAATATACAGAAGCACGCAAAACTTGCTGGGAGGAAGGAACTGGGGGCAACAGGAGTGTTAGTAGGATTGGACCTGCCCTCAGGGGTGAGGCAACTGAAGCCATCCCCACATCAGGGCAACTTGCTGAGTCAGAGGAGAAACATGTAAGGCTGAGAGTGAAACAGCTGATCTGTGGCAGCCAAATGGAATGAGCAGCAGACAGCCCTTGCTGCGGCCATACATACCTCAGCCAGGAACGCAGGTCCCCTGGAAGGCGCAGCGCCTGGGAGCTGGAGTTTAGGGATTGTGGAGCAATCCCAGGGTGAGGGCTGCTGTTGACTGCGGAGAGATGGATCGAGGGAATGTGAGGGAGGAGGTGGTGGTGGGAGATGCCTGTGGAGGAAAGCCGGACAGACATGGAAGCAAGGCGATAGTGCTGAGTCACGTGTAGGGGGTGGAGCCATCACCATAGCCTCTCTCTCCGCACACACCAGCATCGGCAGCTGAACAACAGAGAGGCCGGGCCATCAAAGGCCTGACGCACTGAACTACAGAGTAGAACCCCATCCAGGGTGTCTCTTTAAGTACTTGTCGCGCTGACCTACAGAGTAGGACCCCAGCCAGGGGGGCCCCCTCTATGTGCCTGATGCGCGGAACAACAGAGAAGGACCCCAGGCAAGGGAGCCTTTAAGTGCCTGAAGGGGAAGCTAAGGAGAAAGTCTGGCCAAAGAGGCCTTCTAATCGCCAGCTACAAGAGGCTCAAAAAAAGACTCTGATGGGGTCATAACTCCTGTGGTGGAGGCAGTTCGTATCCCTGCACATTTGGTGCCGCCAAGGTCTCCGCAAGCCAAGCAGCTGCGCCACCTTCACACTCAACTCTCATGGGGCCAGAGCTGCCACAGGCAAAAAGAATCTTACATCTATGCGTGCAGGGTTACTTCGGTCACATCCAGCTCTTTGCGGCCCTGTAGACTGTGGCCTGCCAGGCTTCTCTGTCAGGGGGGCTCTCCATGCAAGAATACTGGAACGCACTGGCCAATACTGGTTGCCATGCCCTTCTAGAGCACTATAATTCCTGCTGCCCTAGCTACCAACTCCCCTGTGCCAGAACCCCTGTGACCCAAGCAGCCGCACCACCTCCACACCTGGCCCTCACAGGGGCAAACCCAAGTCCTCCAGGGCAGCCTCAGGAGCAAACCCCAGTGGACGACCCACGTGCAGAGGTGGAGATAAAACCACAATTGAAACCCAGGGACAGTATGGCTAAGGAAGAAGACCCAAAGCCTTCCCACCAGCTATACAAGCTGCAGATTAAATCCGCATGATCAACTAGGCAGCCTCTCTGTCTGTGGAACATATAAAAGGACACTGAGAGCTCCCGCAAAAAAAAACAAACTACTAGTTCTGATAGTTGTGGACATTGGAGGCAAGAACACACAAGAGTAGGACCAGATTAGAATCTGAGCTGCCCCCACAGCAGGTCCAGAGATCAGCCCAGGGCTGAAGGGCATCCAAGGGAGGTGAGGTGGACTGTGACTCCCAGCGAGGGAAAGGACTTGAACAGCAGTGACTCAAGAAAAACATGTATTATTATTATGTTTTGACTTATTCTATTGGACTATTCTATTCTTATTCTTTTAGACTTTTTTTTTCCTTTTTTTACCCCCTCTGTTGTAGTTGTCATTTTTATTTTCACTATGGAATCTAATTAAGCTTTTTAGCTTTTCTTTTTTATTCAGTCACATTTTTTATTGTGAGAAACCGCTACTTCTATGTTGGGCTTTTGCAGTTCTGTGGAGTTTTCTTTTCTCTCTCCCTTTTTATTTTTATTTTTTTACATCTATTATTATTTTTGCTACATTTTCCCTTAGTTTGCTTTTCCCACTGTTCTTTTCCCCTTGCAGTTAACCTTTAATGTATATAAACCTTCTTTATCTGCCTCTATTTGACTTTGCGTATCTATTCTTTCTTTCTTTCCTTTCCCCTCAACAGATTTCTTAGTTTTATTTTCATTGCTTTATTCCCCAGTTAGCACCGTGCTTTAGTTTTGTTTTCCAGTTTGTGCTTTAGTTAGTTTTGTTCTTAACTGCTGCTGCTGCTAAGTCGCTTCAGTCGAGTCCGACTCTGTGCGACCCCATAGACAGCAGCCCACCAGGCTCCCCCGTCTCTGGGATTCTCCAGGCAAGAACACTGGAGTGGGTTGCCATTTCCTTCTCCAATGCATGCAAGTGAAAAGTGAAAGTGAAGTCGCTCAGTTGTGTCTGACCCTTAGCGACCCCATGGACCGGGACCCCTATAGTTTGAATGTTGGTACATCTGATATTGTCCCAGAGGTCTCTGAGACTGTCCTCAGTTCTTTTCATTCTTTTTATTTTATTCTGCTCTTCAGAAGTTATCTCCACCATTTTATCTTCCAGCTCACTGATTCGTTCTTCTGCTTCAGATATTCTGCTATTGATTCCTTCCAGAGCATTTTTAAGTTCAGTAACTGTGTTGTTTGCATGTTTATTCTTTGATTCTTCTGGGTCCTTGTTAACTGATTCTTGCATGTTCTCCATGATGTTTTCAAGGTTCGCATCATCTTTACTGTCACTATTCTGACTTCTTTTTCAGGTAGTTTGCCTATTTCCTCTTCATTTATTTGGACTTCTGTGTTTCTGATTTGTTCCTTCATTTGTGTAGTATTTCTGTGCCTTCTCATTACATATATGGGTTTTGTTTTATTTTTTAACTTATTGTGTTTGAGGCCTCCTTTTCCCAGGCTTCAAGATTGAATTCTTTCTTCCTTTTGTTCTCTCCCCTACTAAGACTGGTCCAGTGGTGTGTGTATGTTTTGTAAAAGGCAAGATCTGTGCTGAGTTTTTTTTTTTCCGCTTGTTTCTCCTCTGAGGGGCAAGGCTGAGTGAGGTGGTAATCCTGTCTGCTGATGATTGGGTTTGTATTTTTGTTTCCTTTGTTGTTTAGATGAGGCATCCTGCACAGGGTGCTACTGGTGGTTGGGTGATGCCGGGTCTTGTATTCAAGTGGTTTCCTTTCTGTGAGTTCTCACTATCTGATCCTCCCTAGGGTTAGTTCTCTGGTGGTCTAGGGTCTTGGAGCCAGTGCTCCCGCTCCAAAGGCTCAGGGCTTGATCTCTGGTCAGGAACGAAGATTCCACAAGTGGTTTGTTATGGCATTAAGTGAGAGTAAAACAAATACCCAAAAATGAAAAACCAACAATGAACCGTAGACAATTGGTGTTACTAAATCAGGCAAATAATAATTAAAATAATGGAATATACACATATACATTTATACCCATAAGCAAAGTCAAAACAGTCCAACTAAAATAAAGTACAGTAGATTGACCTGGCAAACAAAGGAAGTAAAAAATAATATTTACCAGTTAAGAACAAAACTAACTAAAGCACAAACTAGAAAACACACTAAAGCAAGGTGCCAAGTGGGGAATAAAGCAATGAAAACAGAACTAACAAATATGTTGAGAGGAAAGGAAAGAAAGGAAAGAAAGAAAGAATAGATATGCAAATTAAATAGAGGTAGATGGAGATTTATATACATTAAAGGTTAACTGCAAGGGGAAAATAACAGTAGAGAAGGCAAACAAAGGAATAAATGTAGGAAAAAACAAAATAAGTTTTAAAAAATTTAAAAAAAATTATAGAAAAGAAGCAATAGTAAAAAGATTAATAAAACTGAAAGCTGGTTCTTTGAGATGATCAACAAAATTGACAAACCTTTGGCCAGACTCATCAAGGAAAAATGAGAGAAGAATCAAGTGAAATTAGAAATGAAAGAGGTTACAACAGACCATGCAGAAATACGAAGGATGATAAGAGACTATTATAAACAACTATATGGCAATAAAGTGGGTACCCTGGAAGAAATGGTCAGATTCTTAGAAAAGTTCACTCTTCCAAGACTGAACCAGGAAGACACAGAAATTATGAACAACCCAGTTACAAGCACTGACATTGAAGCTGTGATCAAAAATCTCCCAAAAACAAAAGCCCAGGACCAGATGGCTTCACCAGAGAATTCTATCAAACATTTAGAGAAGAGCTAATGAAACTCCAGTACTTTGGACACCTCATACGAAGAGTTGACTCATTGGAAAAGACTCTGATGCTGGGAGGGATTGGGGGCAGGAGGAGAAGGGGACGACAGAGGATGAGATGGCTGGATGGCGTCACGGACTTGATGGACGTGAGTCAGTGAACTCCGGGAGTTAGTGATGGACAGGGAGGCCTGGCGTGCTGCGATTCATGGGGTCACAAAGAGTCGGACATGACTAAGTGACTAAACTGAACTGAACTGAATGCCTGTCCTTCTAAAACTCTTTCAAAAAACTGGAGGAAGGAACACTTCCAAACTCATGATTTGAGGCCACCATCACCCTGATACCAAAACCAAAGACAACACACAAAAAGAAAACTACAAGCCAATATCACTGACGAACAAAGAAGAAAAAATCCTGAACAAAATTTTAGCAAACAATTTAGCAACACATCAAAAATCTCATACACCGTGATCAAGTTGGGTTTATTCCAGGGATGCAAGGATTTTTCAGTATATGCAAATCAATCAATGTGAACCATATGATCATCTCAACAGATGCAGAAAAAGCCTTTGACAAAATTCAGCACCGATGTATGATTAAAATTCTTTCAAAATGGGCATAGAAGGAACCTACCTCAACATAGTAAAGGCCATATAAGATAAGCCTACAGCAAACATTATTCTTGATAGTGAAAACCTGACAACATTCCCTCTAAGATCAGGAGCAAGACAAGGGTGCCCACTTTCCCCACTGTTATTCAACATAGTTCTGGAAGTTCTAGCTATAGCAGTCAGAGAAGAAGAAAAAAGATAAAAGGAATCCAGATTGGAAAATAAGTAGAGTTCTCACTGTTTTCAGATGACAAGATTCTGTACATAGAAAACCCTAAAGATAGTATCAGAAAGTTACCAGAGCTAGTCAGTGAATTTAGCAAAGTTGCAGTATACAAATCAGTACACAGAAATCACTTGCATTTCTATATACTAACAATGAAAAAATCAGAGAAATTAAGGAATCAATCCCATTCACCATTGCAACAAAGAGAATTAAATATCTAGGAATATACTTACCTAAGGAGACAAAAGAACTGTGCACAGAAAATTATAAGACACTAATGAAAGAAATCAAAGATAACATAAACAGATGGAGACGTAGTCCATGTTTCTGGGTTCAGTTCAGTTCAGTCGCTTAGTCGTGTCCGACTCTTTGCAACCTCATGAATCGCAGCATGCCAGGCCTCCCTGTCCATCACCAACTCCCGGAGTTCACTCAGACTCATGTCCATCGAGTCCGTGATGCCATCCAGCCATCTCATCCTCTGTTGTCCCCTTTTCCTCCTGCGCTAATCCCTCCCAGCATCAGGGTCTTTTCCAATGAGTCAACTCTTTGCATGAGGTGGCCAAAGTACTGGAGTTTCAGCTTTAGCATTATTCCTTCCAAAGAACACCCAAGGCTGATCTCCTTCAGAATGGACTGGTTGGATCTCCTTGTCTTCTCCAACACCACAGTTCAAAAGCATCAATTCTTTGGTGCTCAGGTGTCTTCACACTCCAACTCTCACATCTATACATGACCACTGGAAAAACCATAGCCTTGACTAGACTTTGTTGGCAAAGTCATGTCTCTGCTTTTGAATATGCTACCTAGGTTGGTCATAACTTTCCTTCCAAGGAGTAAGTGTCTTTTAATTTCATGGCTGCAGTCACCATCTGCAGTGATTTTGGAGCCGCCCAAAATAAAGTCTGACACTATTTCCACTGTTTCCCCATCTATTTCCCATGAAGTGATGACTATACTATCAAATGCCATCTTCAGATTCAATGTGATCCCCATCAAATTACCAATGACATTTTTCACAGAGCTAGAACAAAAAATTTCACAATTCGTATGGAAACACAAAAGATCCCGAATACCAAAGCAGTCTTGAGAAAGAAGAATGGAGCTGGAGGAATCAACCTTCCTGACTTCAGATTATAGTACAAAGCTACAGTCATCAAGACAGTATGGTGCTGGCACAAAAACAGAAATACAGCCCAATGGAACAAGATAGAAAGTCTTGTTAGAAATAAAATAGAAAGATAGAAATAAACCCATGCACCTATGGCTACCTTATATTTGACAAATGAGGCAAAAATATACAATGGGGCAAAGATAGCCTCTTCAATAAATGGTGCTGGGAAAACTGGATACCTACATGTAAAAGAATGAAATTAGAACACTTCCTGACACCATACACAAAGATAAACTCAAAATGGATTAAAGACCTAAATGTAAGTCTAGAAACTGTAAAACTCTTAGAGGAAAACATAGGCAGAACACTCAATGACGTAAAGCAAGATCGTCTCTGACCCGCCTCCTAGATTAATGGAAATAAAACCAACAGTAAACAAGTAGGACCTGATTAAACTTAAAAGCTTTTGTACAGCAAAGGAAACTATAAGCAAGGTGAAAAGGCAACC
Organism: Capricornis sumatraensis; assembly: GCF_032405125.1. Taxonomy (NCBI): domain Eukaryota; kingdom Metazoa; phylum Chordata; class Mammalia; order Artiodactyla; family Bovidae; genus Capricornis; species Capricornis sumatraensis. The sequence continues at coordinate 20,509,800 of NC_091073.1, forward strand.
CTCAGAATGGGAGAAAATAATAGCAAGTGAAACAACTGACAAAAGATTAATTTCCAAAATATACAAGCAGCTCAAACAACTCAAGGCCAGAAAAACAGCCATATCAAAAAGTGGGAAAGAGACCTAAACAGACATTTTTCCAAAGAAGACATACAGATGGCTAACAAACACATGAAAAGATGCTCAACATCACTCATTATTAAAGAAATGCAAATCAAAACTACAATGAGATATCACCTCACACCAGTCATAATGGCCATCATCAAAAAGTCTGCAAACAATATATGCTGGAGAGGGTGTGGAGAAAAGGGAACACTCTTGCACTGTTGTTGGGAATGTAAATTGATACAGCCACTGTGGGAGATGTTATGAGATTCCTTAAAAAGCAAGAAATAAAACCACCAGCAATCCCACTCCTGGGCATATACCCTGAGGAAACCAAAATTGAAAGAGACACATGCATCCCATTGTTCACTGCTGCACTATTTACAATAGCTGGAACATGGAAGCAACCTAGACGTCCATCAGCAGATGAATGGATAAAGAAGCTGTGGCCCATATACACATGGAATATTACTCAGCCGTAAAAAGGAACACCTTTGAGTCAGTTCTAATGAGGTGGATGAACCTAGAACCTATTATAGAGTGACATAAGTCAGAAAGAGAAAGCTAAATACCATATGCTAACACATATACACGGATTCTAGAAAAACGGTCCTGAAGACTTTACTTACAGGACAGCAGTGGAGAAGCAGACATAGAGGACAGACTTATGGACATGGGGAGAGGGGAGGAGAGGGTGCGATGTATGGAGAGAGTAACGTGGAAACTTAACATTACCACATGTGAAATAGATAGGCAATGGGAATTTCCTGTATGGCTAAGAAACTCAAACAGGGGCTCATTATCAACTGCCAGGGGTGGGGTGGGGAGGGAGATGGGAGAGAAGTTCAAAAAGGAGGGGATATATGTGGCTAATTCAGGTTGAGCTTTGACAGAAAACAACAAAATTCTGTAAAGCAGTTATCCTTCAATAGAAAAATAAATAATTCCGTCAGAAACATCACTAGTAAAGTAAAAAGCTATTTGCAAATCGGAGTTTCTCACTTATCTGAGCACCACCATCTCCTTTTAAAGCAAAGAAATCCCGTGTTGCTGCACCAGTAGTACTCGCTAAAGTAAAAGAAACCTTGTTAGACCAAGGAAAAATTATTGCAGGCTCGCTGTAATCAAGAGCACACTTTATGGAGTTTGAAAGAGGAAGTGGTACAGTGGAAGACAGCCGACGTACACTGTGTCTTCAGACATGGGTGCTTCTCTATTGCTAGGTTACATTTCAGGATTTAAGAGTCTAAATTTTCCCTTTCACTTTTTTAAAATCAGTGTGCAAAAAGAGAAAAATCTGTCTGCCTTGTCTCTGTGCTTGTCACTACAGTCCAGCCTATGCCAGGCTTTAAGGAAAAGCCTTTTGCCTTGGCAAGGACACACCAAAATGGTTTCTAAGCTTATGGAAAGTAAAGGAAGAGTTTTGCAGAAAAATGTTAAGTTTTTTTTTTTTTTAAGGTGGAGTGGTACAGTGTGAAAGTTTTTTTTGTTTGAATTAAAGAATGAAATGTGAAGACTTATTGGTTCTGTGTGTACATAATGTTTGTCTTCTAGTGCCGTTAGTGTAAGGCAGGCTCCTGTGATTGGTTTAAACTTTACATTTAAGAGTGCAAAATTTTGGAGGACTTGTGATCATTGACAGCTGAAGAGATTAGAAAGCATGGTATGGTGATGGCTGTAAATCCATGGACTGGCGCACATTTATCACTGATAAATGTGTTGGATGGGCATAGTGAGTGAACAGGAGGACCGTGTTGCTCTCAGTAAGTAGTGTTTGTTAGAGCACTGTGTCCAGGCCATGGGACTGAAGAAATCAGGGGCAAAATAAGCAAAAAGAAAAAAATCTGAAGAGCTGGCTGAGAAGCTTTAATAAATTCTAAAACCAAGGATGCCCTGAAGTAAGTCGCTAAAGGGTGAAGATGATTACTGAGAAATGGAACAGTGGCCTTTTGTGCCCGAGACTAGGGAAGTGACCACCCCGATTTGGTGTTGTTGGACTTCTCTGTGGTGGATGGGCCAAAAATGAGCTGCTCAGAGGAGTTGAGAATCACAGTGAAAATGGATCTGAAGTGAGTATTATTGGAGACTGTTGATGAAGGAAGTGACAGAAGATCTGACTTTTCCTGGCTTACAGGAAAAGGGACGTTTATCGGCTCTTCTGTGCAGATGGTGATGAGTTAGGCTGACCTTAGGCGTGCCCTGATTCAGGTTCTAAAGAGGGCCCAAGGATCTTTGTCTTTGCATGTCCCCCTTGTGTGTGAAAGTGTGAGTCGCTCAGTCATGTGTGACTCTGCAACCCCATGGACTATAGCCTGCCAAGCTCCTCTGTCCATGGAATTCTCAGGCAAGAATACTGCAGTGGATAGCCATTTCGTTCTCCAGGGGATCTTCCTGACCCAGAGCATGGCCTTCTGGCTGGCTGTCCCTCCTCTAGTGGCAGAATGTCCCCAGCAGTCTGACGCCTGTTCTCTGACACGTGTTTTGGTCACCATTATCTCCATCCTAAGGGTTGCCTTCCCACTCCTCAGGGTGTCTTTTAGTGAACTAATTGTTCATGTTAATGTTGAATTGATCAATCTTTTCCCCTTTTGCTTAACGCTTTCTGGATCTGTGCAAGTAATCTTTGCCTCCTTTAAGATCAAAGTAGCATTCTCTTTATGTTCTCTTTCAGTCACTGTTGTTTTACCAGTCATGATAATACAGAGCAATAGTCTGCTCAGAATGTTTTTAAAGTTTCTGGATGGTTCTACAGTGTGGCCAGGGTTTAGGATCACTGACTTGAATGATGCTAAGAGTCTTCCAAAAACTCCTGGATGCAGCCACAGAGTGGGGTCCCTGCTCACCCAGAAGAGATGACCAGTTTGATGGAACACCCAGGTTGATCTATTTTGTGGCAATGTAAATATGCATAAAATCTTTTTGTTTTAAACAAACAGGATTTTGCCTTTCTCTGAGAGGTGAGTTGCTACTTTTGCTAAGAGGTGGGCGATGGAGATGTGTCCGTGGTTAGCAAGTGGAGGACAGTCAGTGGTCTCTTCGGTGTGCCATCTTGGATTCTGAGACCTTGAGACACTGCAGGACTCCTTGAGCCTTTGATTTGGACATCGTTGCACATATAAGGAGGTATCCAAGATGCGTGAAAACAGTTATTTCAGATGGTGCTCCGTATTCACTTTTTAGAATGCTTCCATCTAATCCTTTCCCCCAAAGAAAAATTCCCCTTGGAGTTGCTTCTGTTATTATTTGTATTCGTTTCTGAACCTTGGCAACCATGTGGACATAGTACAGGTGCTTTTGTGAGAGTGAGCTCTAAAGTTCTTTGCACTGTGCGAGAAGGGGAAATACTTACCCATTACCAAAGCAAACTGCTTTAAAAGGAATGAAACATGGTTTGGAGCCAGATGTAACTTAGGTAACATTTTTTGGAAGGTGCTTTAATTACAGATGCTGTGTGCTCAGTTGCTCAGTCGTGTCTGACTCTTTGCGACCCCATGGGTTGTAGCCTTCCCGGCTCTCCTGTCCATGGAACTTTGCAGGCAAGAATACTGGAGTGGGTTGCCATTTCCTACTCCAGTTTATTTTACAGGTATTTGCTAATTATAATTTTGGATTAACAGGAAGGGAGCAACACAGTGATTATGTGTCTGGCTGTGGCTAGAATCCTCCCTCCACCGCTTGCTAAAGTCCTTTAACCTTTTTGAAATGAAGATGACGGTCATCTTTACCTCATAGGCATTGTGTGGGTTAAACAGAAAATGTAAAAAATGCAGATGAAGCTCAAAGCTCTCGATGCCTGGGGTGTAGTACATGCTCACTAAATAGTCATTATTCCCTTGGTTCTGCCTCCGTCACCCTTGCAAAGACTGCAGCAGTCTGTTATGTTTTATCCTCTTTGCTCATGGCCCCTCACAGTGGGAGGATTGGGGAGGGGCACTCTAAAATCAACATGCAAAAGTTGAGGGGAGGATCTGGAGTGTGAATTATGTACAAAAAAATTTTTTAAGTATGTTTGAGTAGTTGGATTTTTGTTGTGGTGGTTTTTGTTATCTTATTTTGAGAACCAGAGATGAATTCTCTTCCTTGGTCTCACATAGCTTATGTCAGTGGTCTTGAGCTCCTCAACATCTGCCTAGTTTTTATATCTCTGTGCTGAATTTTAATAGTGAATATCTCAAATGATGAAAGTGTAAGATATCCTAATGCATCTTTTCCTATCTTGAAATTTTATTATGTTAAATTAAGCAAAGGTCCGTCTAGTCAAAGCTATGGTTCTACCAGTAGTTGTGTATGGATGTGAGAGTTAGATGATAAAGAAAACTGAGCACCAGAGAATTGATGCTTTTGAACTGTGGTGTTGGAGAAGACTCTTGAGTGTCCCTTGGACTGCCAGGAGATCCAACCAGTCCATTATAAAGGAGATCAGTCCTGGGTGTTCATTGGAAGGACTGATGTTGAAGCCGAAACTCCAGTACTTTGGCCACCTCATGCAAAGAGCTGACTCATTTGAAAAGACCCTGATGCTTGGAAGGATTGAAGGCGGGAGGAGAAGGGGACGGCAGAGGATGAGATGGTTGGATGGCATCACCGACTCAATGGACGTGTGTTTGAATAAGCTCCAAGAGTTGATGACGGACAGGGGAGCCTGGCGTGCTGCAGTCCATGGGGTCACAAAGAGTTGGACATGACTCAGCGATTGAACTGAACTGAACTGAAGCTTGACGAAAATTATGAACCATAATATGAGCATCCATGGGTCTGCCACCAGCTTTTCAAAACATAATGGATTGCTACCATGAAAGCTGCCTGTGTACCTGGCAACCGCCATAGAAGTCACCACTCAGTCCCCTGTCTTATACTTCTACCCACATGCTATGTGATTCCAAATTATATGTTGTATTGCTTTACTTGTTTTGAAAGTTTATAGAAGTACTGTCATTTTATTTGTATTCTGCTGCAATTTGCTTTTACTAGTCAGTGTTGTATTTGTCAGATTCGTCCTTGTTGATATTTATTTGACCCATTCCTTTTAACCACTGTATAGTATTTCTTTGCTTGAAGATACCATAATTCATTTACCCCTTCTCTTCACAGCAGGCATTTACAGCCTCTCTCACAGCCAGTGCTGCCATCAACGTTTCTGTACAGGTTTTGCTTCACAGAACTTGGCACCTTTAGTTTTGTTGATTTTTATACAAGAGATGAATTCTTTTTAGCCACATTTTTGGGTCTCAGTTTTTTCATCATAAAGATAGTAAGATTGAACTGCAGACACTAACTACTAACTTATGATGGTTCAACTTAAGATTTTTCAACTTTACAATGGTGAGATATGTATTCAAAGGAACAATACTTTGAATATTGAATTTTGATCTTTTCCTGGGCTAGCAATATACGGTATGATCATTAAGGTAAACAGCTGATGCACTGAGAACCATTCTGTTTTTAACTTTCAGTACAGTCTTCAGTAAATGACAGAAGATGTTCAACACTTTATTATCAAATAGAATTTGTGTTAGAGAATTTTGCCCAACTGTAGGCAAAATAAGTGTTCTGAGCACATTTAAGTTGGGCTATGCTGAGCTATGATGTTCCGTAGGTTAAGTGTATTAAATGCATTTATGACTTAGGAGAGTTTTTAATTAACCCCATTGTAAGTTGAGGAAGACTTATCTTTTATATCATTTCTAGCTCAAAATTTCATTTGTATATAGGTTGTGTGACCTGGGTAGTATGAATTATTGGGTTTTGTTCTTAGGATAATGTCACAGTTCCGGTAGTGTATCTCTTCAACTCATTCTGCAAGATGTGGATTTTACTTTCCCATTTTGTACATATTTGAGGACAAAAAAACATGCAGTATTAGAACTGTTCATTAAGTATAATGACAGAAAACACTAAACTTGTTCCTCCTGATTTTGCTTGTCTTTCTTAGAATTTATAGTAACTGCATGTGCTTGCTCAGTCTCTCAGGCCTGTCTGACGGTCACCCCACAGACTGTAGCCTGCCAGGCTCCTCTGTCCATGAGATTCTCCAGGCAAGACTACTGGAGTGGGTTGCCATTTCCTCCTCCAGGGGATCTTCCCAACCCAGGGACTGAACCCATGTCTCCTGCATTGCAGGCAGATTCTTTACCACTGTACCGAGAAGTCCGTAATTAGAATAAGCATACTTATATACCTGTGTGAAGTAGGCTGTCTACTTCTGCTCGATCAGTCTCTTCTGGCCTCAGTCTAGATTAAAACTCTGTTTCTCCGCTTATTCTACAAAGGGTTCCAGTCACATTGAGCGTTTTGTGTCTATTGTTTAAGTTTGGTTGAAATTTATAGGGTCACAGCATTTTCTTGCTCCCTTTGGCTTTCTCTCTCTTTTTCATCTTACTTAAATGAAAGCCTAATGTAAGATAATTAGTAGGTAAAGTACTGTAATGAGGAAAAAAGTACCAGAAAATCTGAAACAGTGAGAGATGAAGCATGACTGAAAGACCTGGAATGGATTCTTGGAAGGGGAATTCAAGCTGGGCCTTAAAGAGTGAAGACCTTAAAGGTCTGTGACAAGGAGGAGGAATGAGAACCCTCTGGATTAGCCCAGTTAGTGATCACCGATTACCAACACCGAAGCCTCTAACGTGACCACACAGAACAGAAGAACCACTCAGCCCTGCCCAGATTTCTGGCCCTCAAGTATGTGAGGTGTGAAAAGTGAAAGTCGCTCAATCATGTCCAACTCTTGTGACCCCATGGACTATACAGTTCATGGAATTCCCCAGGCCAGAGCACTGGAGTGGGTAGCCTTTCCTTTCGGGGGATCTTCCTAACCCAGTGATCAAACCCAGGTCTGAGATCCGCATTGCAGTCAGATTCTTTATCTGCTGAGCCAGAGGTGTGAAAACAAACAGTCATTTTTCAACTCATAAGTTTCGGATAGCTTGTTATACACCAATAAATAAGAGAAAAGCAACCAAAGCCAAGAAGGGCGAATCCTTTTTTTTGGATGCTTGCTGAAGATAATACTTAGTTATGCAAAACCTCTCCCCCAAATATAATGCTTAGTGTAATTTAGAACTTCTAGCAGGAGGACTGAGTTTGGAGAGAATTCCGAGCAGAAGAAATGAGCTGAGATAGCAGGGAAGGGAAGGAAGGACGGGATGTATGTAAAGCGCAGCCCTGGATGTGGAGGACCTCTTGTGGATTAGGGGAGGGTAGGAAGGAAGGTTAGGGTGTGCTCACAAAGGGCTTTGATGTGAGGTTGAAAAGACTGTATGACATAGAGCCCCTGAAGAATTTTTGGAAAGAGAAGTCATATTAGTAGGACTCTACTTCTGGACTCAAATGTGGAGAAATTAGGGATCCGTTTGGAAGCTGTTGTAGCAAGATGTTACGTGAGTCTGATTTGTGAAACCTGGAAAGTAGATGAAAGACGTTTTGGGCTTCCATTAACCCACTCAGTGCATTCTGGGAATTTAAAAGTTGCTCCTTCTTTAAGACCTTTTATTTCCATCTCGTAGAAAATTGTTGTGATATGTTTATTTAGTTGGAATAAGACCCTTGACTGCCACCTACTGGGAACTGAAGTCTGTACATCCCCAGTGTGAATGCTCCTCCCCCTAGCTGTGACACTCTTGTGCAGTACACGACCTGTACAACCATGCCTATGACAATCATGAGCAGTTGGACTTGGTAAATTATTATATTATTTTTCAGAAGGAAAAAGAAGAAAAATCAACTCTGGATTTTAGGGGAGTTGGTAATACAATTAATAGAACCGAAACTTACTCTTAGCAAATATGTTCACAAAGCAAAAGTATTCTAAACATAAATAATTCAAGATGTTAATAATTTTGTTCATTGATCGCTTAACTTTGCATTTATTCAGTAAGAATTTTATTATCTTCTAGAGTCTCAGCTTTCCAACCTTTTGTGACATCTGAGAATGTTGACAAATTTGTCTTGCTTTTTGGGTTCCTATCTGTCTTACCTTTTGGGTTCTGTAAGTCCCTCTCTCCTGTATCTTTCCCTTCTTCCCTGATCAGTGATTTTTCTCAGATTTCCTTTGTTCTTTGTGCTAAGTCGCTTCAGTCGTGTCTGACTCTTTGCAATTCTATGGACTGTAGTCTGCCAAGCTCCTCTGTCCATGGGATTCTCCAGGCAAGAATACTGGAGTGGGTTGCCATGCCTTCCTCCAGGGGATCTTCCCACCCCAGGAATCGAGCCCAAGTCTCTTGCATCTTCTGCACTGGCAGGAAGGTTCTTTACCGCTAGCACTGCCTTGGAAGCCCTCAATCTCCTTTGCACACCCTCTTTTCTCAGGTTTCCATTCTTGTACCTTTGTGTACAGTGGGTGCACGCTATTTCTTGAATAACATGGTCTTTGGAATTTCAGTTTCAGGTTGACCAGGGGACTGAGTCATAGGCACCAGGGACTAAGGGTGTGCCAGAATTTGGAATGTAGAAACCTACCCTAAATATACTTCCTTGTTTTAGGATCCATTTTCTACACAATGGGTCACTCTTTATTGGGGAATTCCTGTCCTGTTGATCTGTTCATCATTGTTTAGCAGTGGCATACCAGGAGAACAAATTATTTATACTGGCTGTCTCATAAGGGTGTGTCTAACTCAGACTATACTTTCAAATAAAATAAGCTTTCCCAGCTTTTAGCTTGGGAAGGATAAAAAGTTACTTAAACATGAATTGAGATTTTTTTTTTAAGTACAGAAGTGAAGCACTAAGTAAGATCACATTTAAATATTTTCATTTGCAGTTACTTGCCAACATTCTTACCACCACCGCCATCACCTCTTCCCACCCATTCACCTGGGTTTCTTTTGCTTTCATTTTTCACGAGGTGTGTGTATCAAGGAAAACCCAAGAACTTTGCTTTTTTCTGGTACAGCCTCGCACACATTTATTGTGGAGCTGCTTTGTGCAAAGTTCTATGGGCGACTTCATGGAAGATACAGAGGTTTCAGATTGCTTCTGCCCTTCAGGAGAGCCTGGCTTAATGGGCGAAGGAGACTCATGTGTAACTGCTCCAGGGCAGATGATGACAAGGGTCTTAATGTAGTGCAGACAGAGCCAGGATTCCCTGTGTAAACATTGCTCGAAGTCTGAGCCACATACACAGACTTGCCATATTTCTTTTCTAAACTGCACATTTAACTCTTAGCTCTCCTGGGTTGGATTGGAATGTGTTTCTTGGAAGATTCTGGAGTCAAAACTGCACTATGATAATTAGGCTAACTGAAAATACATTTGAGTAACATTAATTTTAGAAGACTTTTTAAATGCATTTGTCGGCACTGTCAAAAGAAGCTAGACAGAACTAGACAGATCCTAAGTAAACAAGGATATGAAACAGGAGTTCTGTGTTTATGTAAGCCTAGCATTTAGGAAATAAATATCCTGAAATTCACTAGTCAAGTTATATTTTAAAATGTTTTGAACCCAAGGAAGAAGTTATAAAACAGCATAAATAAATAAAATAAAGAGAATAAATAAAACTCTCATAAATATAATGAGGTTGTATTTCAGATATTGAATGGATCATTACTATTTAAGGTGTCTTTTATTAAAAGTGAGGACATTTTTATAATTATTAGGGAACCAAAGACATTTGGATTTTTTAAATGTAAATACATTTAAGATTTGAAATTTAAACAAATGTTCCTTTTACCTCTTAAACAATTGTTGCTTCACTCTCAAAAAAAAATGTTTGGGTGAAATTGAACCACATATACATAATGTACAAAAATAAATGCTACTCAAAATCATTTTAATTTTTGTTTAATTGGTCGTAAAATTAAGTATATGAGTTGTGTAAAAGTAAACAGTTTAGGTTTACTGATTTAATAACATGATGCTGCTGCTGCTGCTGCTAAGTCGCTTCAGTCGTGTCCAACTCTGTGCAACCCCATAGACGGCAGCCCACCAGGCTCCCCCATCCCTGGGATTCTCCAGGCAAGAACACTGGAGTGGGTTGCCATTTCCTTCTGCAATGCATGAAAGTGAAAAGTGAAAGTGAAGTCACTTAGTTGTGTCCAACTCTTCGTGACCCCATGGACTGCAGCCCACCAGGCTCCTCTGTCCATGGGATTTTCCAGGCAAGAGTACTGGAGTGGGGTGCCATTGCCTTCTCCTTAATAACATGATGACTGACAACTTTTACCTAAATTCACTCTTCTTAAAAGATGAAATACAGCTTTCTCATGGAGGCATATTGCCTAATTTTCCTGTGCATTTTCATTAAAAATATAAAATCATAAATGAATACTATGTCAACCAAATTTACATAAGATAGTAAATTGGGAAGCATCTCAAATAGCGAAATAAGAGAAGTGGCACCAAGATACCTGAAAAGGTTTGGAAATATCCCAGGAAATAGTGAAATTCAGCCTAAGAAAATGCAAGCTAATACATCTAAGAGCAGATCATCTGAAATAGACACTCAGTGGGAGAAAATGCTTAGTAATGCTGAGAAGCAGCCTAGGTGATAGACAACAAAGTGGGTGTGAGGTTGCAGTGGGCTGTGACAGGCGCAAAGAACCATTGCCATTTGGAATCATTTTGCAGACTCATTACAGGGAAGCAGAAAGCTCCCACCAACCTACAGTACAACCCACTAACAGCCAAGCCAGTAGCTCCCAGTATTTCAAATAATTTGGAAAATAAAAACTATAGTGCTTAGGATAGGGAAGAATGTGCTCAGTAAATATGACTTTTTAAAATAAAATGCCTTCTCTTTGGTCATAATAAAACAATATGAAGTGAGAGAATGGATATAAGCACCTTGCTGGAAGACAGATGTGTTTGGATTAGACTGAGCCCACGGACATCTGGAAATAACGTGAACACTTTTATAGGCACTTCTCAGTATCTTAAAAGATGCACCTTAAGACAGTGTTGCGAGCTGGATCACTTGAGGTGAGTTTGGAGTTCACGAAGAACTCCGTTAAGGAACAGTGCCAGGACCGACTGGAAGCAGTGTGCTTTAACAGGGAGATCATATTTCTACAGGTGTCTCTACCGGTCAGATAACTCTGCCTCACTGTTTACAATCTGTGGTTCAGTGTTTATGCTGTAGGACCATTCAGATGTTCTTGCCAGGGTACCCTGTCCTTTCTCTTAGCACCCTTTTTGATCCTGGTTTTGAATTTCTTTGATTGGGTACCTTTATCTCTGCCGTTTTGAAAGCACTTCCTTCCCTAAATGTACCTGCTATCCTGTCTTAGCACTGATCATATGTGTGTTTTAGCCGCCACTGTCTACCACCGGTGGCACCTCTTTGCTCTCATTCTTACTATCATTGATAAGCACATCAAATCAGATGTTGTCTTGGCTTGTCACACTTCAATTATTGAAGCCCTGTTCCTTGTCTTCCCTTCCCAAATCCTGCAGCTACTCTGCTTTCCACGTTGGCTGGTGAGGACAGCATCTCAGTGCTCAAAACACTCGAACTCTTTCTAACCCTCGCTCATATCCTGTCTCTCCCCACTTTACTCTCTATGTATCTGTTCTTTTCCTCCAATAACCAAATTCTTACTCTGGCTTTGAGATCTTTCTCTAAAAAGATTCCTTCTGTTTGTAGCATAACATATCAATGCTTAATAATAATGATAATATATACATGATACTTAATAAATGATATTTAATAAAATTACACCACTGCCTCAAAAAACTATTGGTGACATATAAAAAACCTTTTAAGTTTCTATATTTTCTTACTTTAGATCTTATGAGAAGGGAATTAATTTTTAGTCAACTTAAAAATTTTTGTAGCTTAGTACTAAAGCCCTAAAAGTTGCCTTTCAAAATGGCAGGTTGTTCGGTCGTTGAATCTGTTAACTTTCATCAAACCATCAGTCATGTCTTGAGTTCCATCTCTGTGTCAGGATTGAGCTGGGTGTGCACAGAAGATGATGGCTGATCTGCGCTCTTTGGTCTTAAAAGGCTCATACTCTTGTTGTGGGCAGTAGTTTTGGTTGGTGGACTGAGGAACCAACCTCAGTTGATTGGGTTAGTTCACATGTTGAATACATACTTATGGAGCTCTGACCCTCCGCTAGGGTCTGAGGATGCAATATGGGAAGCAGGACGCATAAGACCCCTGCCTGCATGGGTTTCGGTCAGCTGGGGAGGCAGACCATCAAAAGGGTAAATGCAACGGGAGGTTGAGAGGCGCTGTCTACGCAGGCATGCTTACATAACAGGTGTTTGAGGAGGACTAGAAGGATGGTCGGGGGTGAGTCTGGGGAAGAATATTGCAGAGCATAGGGGCTTGGAGAATTGGAAGAGGGATGCTGTCAATTTACCGTAGATGGAGCTGGGAACCGGTGTGCCTGACTGTTAGAGGAGAGAAGAGGGCCAGGAGCTAGAGGAACACCTGAGACTCTTACAGGCTTATCTAATAAGCACACAAGTCTAGCTGAAGGTGTAGAAATAAGATGGCCTATACAAGGTTTTAGACATAACTATCTTCCTTCTAAGTTAAATGCCTAGCCAGGGTAGCATGTGTTGTGTGTGGGTGTGTGTAAGTGGTAGAACAGTTCTCCTCAGTTGCAAGTTACTTTAATAATGGAATAATAATTTTAATCAGAATTAGCGCTCTGATCATTTGTTCAGCGTAGAATCTTAGGTTACAACCCAGATGTGCAAGAACCCAAATGTAGTAATTTTCTCATTGTAATAAAACTTTGACTACACCAGCTCATCAGGTTATAATAGTTCCTCCTTGCCCGTAAGCAGCAAACTTTACTTCTCTATGTATTCTTCCAGAATACATATGTAGTTAAATACAATTTAATTTTTTTTTTTAATTTTTTTTTTGCTACAAGTTATAGCTTATCACAGGCAAACCCAATGACATACTACTTGTTACTTATATCTGCAGGCCAACAATTTATGCTAAGAAGTAAAACTTTTACTGTTTAAGCATTAATCTGATTAATAAACTGATATTGCCTCTGGTCTCAAACTCTGTCCTGAATAAAATAGGGTCCCATGCCATTTAAAAATAGTGTACCAGCTGCAAGTCCAGAAAACACTTGCTGTTGATCACATAGTAAAAGAACCACCAAAACATTTTAATTTATAGATTCATAACCACTTCTTGTTGAATTTATTCTTCTAAATGGTGCAGGTGCTGCTTTGGTTTAAAACATACAAACCTGTTTAGGCAAACTACGGGTACTCTGAGGTGCTTAATTTCTTCCTGTATCTTGTGAACTGGTTAGTGGTGAGGATAAGCTCAGTGCTTCATTTAAAGCTCAAAGGTGTGATTGTTTTAACGCTTACCTAATACTCCCTTTTTTCATGATTTAAATATGGATGTAATTTCCTACAGATGTATAATTGATCATTTACTTAAGATTTGGACAGTTCATTTTTATTTTTATTCTTTGAATTGTGGTTGATTTACAGTGTCGTTAATTTCTGCTATATAGCAGAGTGATTCAGTTATATATATATGTATCTATATATACATTTTTTATATTCTTTTCTATTATGGTTTATCATAGGATATTGAATTTAGTTCTCTGTGCTGTACAGTAGGACCTTGCTGTTCATCCATCCTGTAAATAGTAGCTTACATCTGCTAGCCCCAGCCTCCTGCTCCATCCCTCGCCTCCCTCCCTCCCTGCTCTCAAGGCCCGTGTGTCTGTTTTGGATTCATAGGTAGGCTCGTTGGTGTCATGTTTTAGATTCCACGTGTAAGTGATATCATGTGGTGTTTGTCTCTCTCTGATTTATTTCACTTAGGATGGTATTCTCTAGGGGAGTCCATGTTGCTGTAAATGGTATTGTTTCATTCTTTTTTTGGTTTAGCAGTATTCCACTGCCTTTTCATACCCGTCATGGGTTCTCAAAGCAAGATTGTGTGTACATACACCACATTTTCTTTATCCTTCCTGCTTTCGAGGGGCCTTTAGATTGTTCCCACGTCTTGGCTGTTGTGATCGTGCTGCCATGAGCATAGAGGTGCATGTCTCTTCTTGAATTAGTTTTATCTGCATACACGTCCAGGACTAGAATTGCTGGGTCATTTGGTAATTCTGTTTTTCATTTTCTGAGGAATCTCCTCCACTGTTTTCCATCGTGACTGTACCAACTTACATTCCCACCGACAATGTAGGAGGGTTCTGTTTTCTTCACATCCTCTCCAGCTTTTATTCATAGAGTTTGTAATGATAGCCATTCTTGAACAGTTCATGTTTAACCATATCCATTTATTCACACCCCTGGTCCAATGGAAACTAGGCAACTGTTTCAAGTTCTGTCTTTTAAAACCCTTTCACCTTAAAAAGACGGCATGAACACGTTGCCTTAGATAGCCGTTAACTATTCATGATGAATAGTGAACATTTCAAGAAATTAAGCTCTCAACCAAAATTAAGACTAAACAGTTTCCATTGCTAAGCATGTTTATTCAAGTTTCAACTCCAGAGTATTAGTGACTGGAGTTATTTCATTAATGAAGCAGTAATTTCACACAGTTTAGTAAGACAATAAACATTTTTTCAAGAGTTCATCAGTGTTAGGCTAATATGAATCCTACAGTAAAGTGCACAGCTCCAGGTCATCATAATAAAAATACCCTGCCCCCGCCCACCCTCACACACACACACACACACACACACACACACACACACACACACACACACACACTGATGATAACGGTTGATATTTAGGTACCAAGTGACATTTTAAGAATTTTACATAAATTTACTAGTCTAACCCTCAAAATAGTTATTTGAGGTAGATACCATTGCTGTAATCTCTGTGTGGCATCTGCAGAAGCTCAGAGAGGAGTAACTTGGCCAAGGTTACAAAGCTAGCTAGAAGCAAGGCCAAGAAGGAATCCCAGGCAGTCTGGCGCCCAGCCTCTATGCTCTGCTGCAGCTTGTACTCTATGCTTTCTTATGACCCTTCTTGCCTGTTTTTTGTGTTCTAGTGATCTGCTTTCTCTGAAATATGTAAATATGAATTTGTGTAGTGCACACAGTGTACTCTGAATATGAAAGTGAGCATTCTGTATTATTTTTTCCTCATACTCATCACCATCCTATCTTGAAATCATTTTGTTTATCATTTATTGTGAGTTCAGCAGATGGTAACCTGGAAATTCATTTGTTTTTGTTCTTAATTGCGTTTGCTTGCTGATCTGTTGATTAATTCATGCATTTATTTTCCTGATGCCTAGTACCCTGACTGTGCTGTGTGCTAGGTCACTTCAGTTGTGTCCGACTCTTTGCGACCCCGCGGACTGTAGCCCACCAGGCTTTTCTGTCCATGGGATTCTCCAGGCAAGAATACTGGAGTGGGTTGCCATGCCCCATTCCAGAGGATCTTCCCTACCCAGGGGTCGAACGCCCATCTCTTAGGTCTCCTGCATTGGCAGGCAAGTTCATTTCCTCTAGCACCACCTGGGAAGCCGGTTCCCTGACAGATTTATCAAATTTAAAATGAAAATTTAGTCAAATTCATTGCATACAAAATTTTTTGCACCTCTGGCAAACAATGGAAACAGAAAAGCAGGTTGGGTTTTCCCTTGAAGAGAAAGAGCCCAGGTTTGGAGAGAAACTTCCTCTTCTCTTGCCGCAGTATTTTGAGTTGCTTTCCCCCCGGTGGGTTTTGGCTGGAGCGGGCATTCCTGCCATTCTAACTGCACACCCTGTTCTCTTCCACACGTGCAGTGTTTGCTTCTTCCACCAGCCTCTCCTGCTCATCCTCGTATGTCCGCTGGCGGCAGCCTCTCTGACAAGGCTGTGCTCCCCTCTCGATCTGGAGGAGTTGTCTTCTTCAGTGTGTTGCCTTCGTTTTCTTTGCTCATTTGTTTATTAATTAATCTCCTTGAGGACAGCAGGTGCTTTTGGTTTGTTCTTTCTCTCTTTCATGCTGGCTTCTCAGCGCCATCATGCCAGTTGTATATTAGGTATTTGATATGCATTGAATGCGCTTCCCTGGTGGCTCAGCTGGTAAAGAATCCACCTGCAGTTGCGGGAGACCTGGGTTTGATCCCTGGGTTGGGAAGATCCCCTGGAGAAGGGAAAGACTACCCACTCCAGTATTGTGGCCTGGAGAAATACATGGACGGGGTCTCAAAGAGTCGGACACAACTGAGTGACTTTTGCTTCACTTCACTTCGTGCATTGAATGGATGCATACCTCTATTATAGCACTCATTATATTGTATTTGATTGTTTTATACATTTTTCTCCTTCAACTGACTGTAAGCTTCACATTTTGTATTTGTATTTTCCTCCATGTTTATATTGCAAAATAGGTAGTCAGTAAGCGTTTATCGAATGAATGAATGACTAATATCTTTACACCTCTGTGCTACTGGGTGGAGATGATTAAAGAGGGGCAAGGATGGGTACTGACCGAAAGGACTGGTGTATTAGGAATTTTTTGACCCTGAATTAAGAAAGGAGGCGCAGAAACACCAAAAACAGATGTCCTCTTTTATTCTTCTGTCCAGAGGTTCAGTTTCTTCATGTCTGTCGTTTGCATATTTGGACATATCAGTCAAAATGAATTCCCAGATACTCATTTGTCTTTCAGGGTAAAATGGTAAGGAAAATAGTTCTAGAGATAGGCATGAAAACTCTATAAATCTACTCTGTCAGTTAGGGGGACGTAAGTGGCATTACCTTCCACAGAAATCTCAAAAACAAAAAAAAAAAAGTGCCCTTCATTGTCAACTTTTTTTTTTAAGACATAGAGAACTTTAATTATTATTTATTTGTTGTATTTAAACAATACTAAAATTGTTTATTGTATTTATTATGTATTTTATTTAAGCCTTAAGTTTAAAAGTGAATGAGTTATAGAAACATGGGCCTGAGGAGTAAAATCTAAGTTTATTATACCTTTGGGGTGGGGTACCTAATGATGAGGAACCCATTTTCCCCTTTTCTTTACATGCCTTAGAAACGCTGCCTCACTCCACATCGTATGATGCCTTCAACCGACCCAGTGCTTGTAGAGTGCTCCGTGAGTGCCGAGCTGCCTCGCTTGATGGCCTGCTACCCTTGGCCATTCAGATTTATTCTGGAGTGTTCCTTTCTTGTTCCATAAAGAGTAGAGGGAGGTGAAGAAGGGTAGCGGGAAGCACATCTACATAGAGGGAGCACAGGTCCTAAGACAGAGTTCTGACAACAGGGCATGTTCTAGAAATGGTGGCATTTGTTCATTATGATCGGAACATAGGCTCCAGGAGAGGAAGACGAATGAGATGGCATCAGCCCAGGGGGAGCTGAGCTAAACGGATGAGAGTAGATGCTGAGAGCTGATGGTGATTTAAAACCTGTCAGTGCCATAACCCCACTCTTCCCCCTCTCCTGCCCATCACCTTTGCACCAGGCATTCTTCTTATTGGTTTCCTTTCAGATTTACAATCGCCAGTCTTAGATCAGCACACCCTTTTCTAATTTTTTCCAACCTATTCCTAATCAACTGCATTTTCCATTATCCATAGTGACTGTTCTGAACTAGAACAGCTTTTCTCAGGAACTCACCTCTCACGACTGTCTCATTTTGAAGTAAAGGTCTTCCTCCCTTGTCATTTTCCCAAAGAAGTAAATACCTGACATCTACCCACTCAGCTTGCCTCCCCTCCACACCAAGACTTACCTCCATCCCCAGCTATCCTTATAATCTTTCTTCCTGTGTATCTCCTCCAGGGTTCTCAAGCTTACCTTGCACTCTGGGACCTTGCTCTGTTTATCATCTACTTTTTCATTTCTTCCTTAATAGAAGCTCTTGCTGCTGCTGCTAAGTCACTTGAGTCGTGTCCAACTCTGTGCAACCCCATAGACAGCAGCCCACCAGGCTCCCCGTCCCTGGGATTCTCCAGGCAAGAACACTGGAGTGGGCTGCCATTTCCTTCTCCAATGCCTGAAAGTGAAAAGTGAAAGTGAAGTCACTCAGTCGTGTCCGACTCTTAGCGACCCCATGGACTGCAGCCTGCCAGGCTCCTCCGTCCATGGGATTTTCCAGGCAAGAGTACTGGAGTGGGGCTTACTTTTCAGCTAATATGCATCCTCAGATCTCCTGTGTGCTAAAAACTTCATTCTTTGCTTTCTTTTTTTTTGTTCCTTAAGATGTCCCTCATTTCTCCTTATATAAGAAAGGAAGATGGTCAGAGTATTTTTAGAAAGACTACACTGGCTGTGGTGTGGAGGCGGAAGAAGAAGTCAAGGAGGACAGGCGTTTGAAGGGAGGATCAGTTAGGAGTGTGTTGAGCGCAGTCGTGGCCCTGGAGAGGAGCAGGCAAGTTTGGGGGGCGTAGAGGGGGTAGAACTGACCAGACTTGAAACTGAATGGATATGAGATTTGAGGGAGAGGGGGAGATCCATAATGATTCCTGTGAATTGCGGGAGTAAATGCAGGAGGAGGAGCAAGTGTCAGGGAGAAAGTGATGAGCTCCCTACTGGAAGTGTTGACGTGAACTGCTCTTGGGGCATTCAGTTGGGAGAAGTCAAGTCAGTAGTTGGAAGTATGGGCTCTAGCTCAAGAAAAACATCCTTTAGAAATAATGTTGTTAGTCAAAGACACTTTGGTGTGCTTCACGTTACATTATTGGTGTATCCTGGGAATAAGATCACCAAGAATGGAATGGGAAGAGAAGTACCTTGGGGAATAACAGAAGAGATAGAATAGAGAACCTGTGAAGGAAACTGAGAGCAAATGGCCAGAGAGGAAACAGGCATGCATGAGGAGGGTGTGTGTGTATGCGTATGTGTGTGTGTGCATGCAATTTTTGTTACTTTTTTTTTTTTTAACCTCCAAGAAGACAAGGATATTTGTATTACCAGCTTCCAGAAAAACCTGGCAAAAGTATGTAGACCGTCGAGTCTAAGACATGCTATTATTGACAGGGCTCATTGAAAACAATCATCTCATGGTGGAACTTCCTTTGCCTGAAATCACATATTGCTAGGGATTCGGAAGGACCAGGTTTGTAAAGCAGACAGTTTGGAAAGGCGAAGCGTTGATAGGAGGCACGTGGAAAGGTTAGGTGACTAGCGTGGTTAGGCGATCCAGTCATTGCAGCAGCCCAGGGTGTTACTTTCAGTAGAAACCATTTGTCAGTGTAGGTGGTATTGATTGCTGTCCTGTGTTAGGAATCACTGATAACATGCCAGCAGCTTTGCCACCAAAGTGGAAGGTCGGGAATCTAAGCGTTTTCCTCTTTTCTCTCTGGTCACATTAACGCTCCATTGCAGCCCTCTGGTCGTGAGTCGGAATTTCAAGCTGTCTGAACTAGTTCATACGCTTCCCCAGAGGCTCAGCAGTGAAGAATTTGCTTGTAATGCAGGTGATATGGGTTCAGTCCCCGGGGCGGGAAGATGCCTTGGAAGAGGTGATGACAACCCATTCCAGTATTCTTGCCTGGGGAATCTCATGCACAGAGGAGCCTGCATGCACAGAGATAGCTACAGTCCATGGGGTCCCAAAGAAGTGGACACAACTGAGCTACTGAGCCTGCACATGGAAACTATAGAGTATATACTTTTGTTTCCATGGAGAATCTTCATGGGAACAGGAGTCAAAATTTACAGCAATTAATTTGTCCAAAGTTCCTAACAAGTTAGCCTGGCCTCACACTAGCCCTGGCCCCCTTAGGGTCTCCATGGGGGTGGGGGAGGAGGTGGACATTCCCCCGAGAGCTGTCCAGCAGGGGCCTTTGGAGATGTGCAAAGACAGTTTTAAAACTTACATTAATGAATTATGTCCATTCCCCTTCTTAACAAACAGCTGTCTGTCTTTGTGTATGTTTTCGAATGTGCGCTAGGTATTAGTACAGTGCTCCGTGTTTGTAAGTAAATTCTGTTTTTATATGCAGGGGAGGCATGTGCAAACATTTTTAAATTGATTAAGTGCTTGTTTGAGAATATACTTTGGAGACCTCAAGTTGAAAGCATAGATAACTGTTTGGGCGTCATGAGTAAACTAGGAACATTTAGAGGTTTCTTATCACGATTTGTTAAGGACTCTAGCTGTGATCTAGAGTCCCAGCGTTTGAGGCACAAATGCAGATGTGTGACTAAGCCTCCCTTCCACTGTTCGGATTTTAACTGAGCACATGAAAACGCAAGCCCAAAACCGTTGGTTGCACGTTGTGTGAACACATTGCTGCTTTCTCAGGAGCTGCCCAGTGCCCTTCCACATACAGTGTGTTCTTTACAGTCCCCCTTTAGTCACAGGCAGTTGAAGCTGTTAAATAGTATCTCGCTTTAAAAGGTAGGCTGATGGCGTTTCTATCTTCTGGTACATCTGGTAAGTTAATCTATACAGTCTCCGTGAGTATCCTGCCGGGACCTGTTTTTACATGCATACAGGGACGTTTCTGTAGAAATCAAAGGCCATGAATCAGAAGAACACAACTCTTGTTTCCAGCGTAGTAGAGGCTTACAAAAATTGGCTTTGAAAAATTGAAAGTAGGGTGGTTTGTTTTTATTGTGGAACCGATCGGGAAGAACAATTTACAGTCATCGCCATTCTTCACAGCTGAATGGAGGAGAGGTGCCTGCCTCGTGAAACGCAGCAGCTGCACCCGTTTTCTGCAGGCTCACAAACACATTTGCTTTTTAATCAAGAACTTTGGATGGTGGGGTACAGTTTGTTTTCATGATGGAAGTGGTCAGTTGTGCCGTACCAGACAGCTGTAGTGTAATTAAGAAAAACTGTGTGAAAATGGATTAAATATAACAGAAGAAGCCTTTTTTTTTTTAAAGGGGGGTTCACCTTAAATTTATTCATTTTTTTTCAATGCTTAAAAGCTGAAATGTCCCTGTACTGCTCTGTTAAGATTTTGCTGTTTCACAATATCATTTAGCTCTTGGAAATATAAGGCATTCTACTATAAGCTAGTTGTTTTTATAACAGATACAAGCTAAAAGGTATGGGTTTTAGGGATGATTTAGCTCATCAAAGATTTGCTTTTCAAATAATGTTTAATAAGAGATTGTACAGTTTTATTTATGTCAACCCTAATGCATTAAAAGAGTTAGTAATTTACTTTTATAGGAAAAAATTAAGGCCATTTTCAAAACTCATTTTATATACAAGTTGCAACGTAAGGAAGATAATCTCTTTTTTAAGACCAGAAGCTACGAGAGGTGAAAATTACATTTTTCTTGATAAATTTTTTAATGAATTAGTCATTATAGTGATGAAATAATCTGGCAACATGTTAACTTGTTATAGTTAAATGTGGAACATTAGACTGTCAGTTAGCTTTGAAAAGCAAACACTTATTTTATACAGCAGACTCTGAAATAAGAATAGAAATGCCTTAATTTGCGTCACAGTCTACAGTAGGAAAATAACTGTTGCAAGGTCAGAGGGAGATTAATTTAAAAAAAAAAAAACAGAAGCAATTGTGTTCACAAATAACCGAGATTGTACTAGACACTCATCCATTTCTAAGGTTTTATGCTAATTGCCCAACATACTAAAACAAAATTTTCACCCTAAACAAAACAAGAGTGCCAGGATCAGGTTTTGCTCTAAGAGTTTATCCTGTATTGATGATTTTCTAGTGGAGACTCTTGGGCTTTATTTCCAGTTGAAGATTGGCAAGGAGTTACTACCCTAAAGCCTGTTTCCGGTTTTACAGCTGTCATCTTGGGGATTAATTTGGGAGGAGGACTCTACACTGGGTGTTTTCAAGAAGAAACCCCACTGTCATTCCCCCCACTCCCTGGTGACTGCTCTCTCCTGATTCCTTGTGTCTTTCCTCCCCAGGAGAAAACACTGAGAACCAGGCGTGAGTTCATTCTAAATGTTGGCAAACCATGACTGCAGCTGGGAGTTGGTGGTTCTGTTTGCACCCTGCACCCTCGTGTGCACCAAACTCTTCTGGCGGCTCCTGCCTCTGATGAACCTGAGAGAAGCTGAGTTGGGGAAAGTGAATGCAAAGGGGCGAAGAGTGGGCTGGAAAGGTAGAATAGCTATCAAGGAATGTCTGGGGCCAAGTTTCAAGACAAGAATGATGATGAAGAGCATCGGAGAAAAGAGAGCAGCATGGTGCAGAGAGGGAATTACTGGAAATTCTAATCTTTTCTAATCTCTTAATTACTGGAATTAAAAGATCTGAATTCAAGTCCCAACTAGCCAAGTATTTTGGGAAAGTTGCTCTCCCAGCTTCTATTTCTTCATGTGTAACGTGGAACTGGGACACCTGTTCTATGTACCCAACAGGTTGTGAATCTTAGAGGAAAAAAAAAACAGAGTGAGAATTGTGTTTCCTGTGTGTAGTTGTGGAACCACTTGACCCAGACCCATTTTTGTCCTTTTTCTTTTTTTTGAGATCTTGGCAGCCAAGAAATGGGAATGCAGCAAGGATTAAATCTTATTACAAACATGGGTCCTTTCTCTGTGAGTGTTCTCAGAGCTCCTGGATGATCACATTACTTCTCTCTCTTTGATTCTTGACCGATCAGTACGCCCTGCAACACCAGTTCCAAACCCTTTCACCTTCTCAAGACCCAGCCTCTGCCCCTCCTTTCTCAGTCTCAGTAGATAGAACTCCTCCCCTGCTTTGCCAGAAGGCCTTCCCTGGTGGCTCAGACTGGTGAAGAATCTGCCTGCAATGCAGGAGACCCAGGTTCAATCCCTGGGTGGGGAAGATCCCCTGGAGAAGGGAATGGTACCCATTGCAGTAATTCTTGCCTGGAGAATTCCATGGACAGAGGAGCCTGGTGGGCAAAGTCCATGGGATCGCAAAGAGTTGGAGACTGAGTAACTAACACTATCTGGTCTTTCTCCATGGCCAGGAAACTCTTTGAGTTCAGTGTCCTGTGTGTTTTTTTTTTTTTTTTTTCCATTTTCATTCCTAAAATCTTTAAGAGTGATTTGAGCCCTTTCCCTCTTCACCATCCATACCTTCTTTTGATCCATTTCAGTATGACTTCTGTTTCATTGTATTGAAACTCCTGTCTTGAAGGCCACCACTGATGTCATTGTCAAATCCAGTGACCATTGCTCTGTTTATATTTGTTGGTTTCTGTGCAAAGTTCCATGTAGATGTTGACGGCCTTAACTCTCCTTTAATTGTAGCCCTCTTCTTCTTTGGCCTTGTGCGTCAGCACCTTGCTCATTCTCTTCCAGCTGTCACTGACTGCTTTCCTTTTTGCTTCCACCCCTAAGAATAGATATTCCCTAGGATTCCATACTAGGCTCACAATATACAAAAATTAATTCAATTTGGGTGATTGGCCTAAATATAAAATCGAAATCTATAAAACTGATTAATTAAAAGATAGAGGAAAAGTCTTTGTGACCTTGGATGAAGATTTCTTAGATATAAAAAGCATGCTCCATGAAAGAAAAAATTGATAAATTATATTTCATCAAAATTATATATTCTGTTTTTAGAAAGGTATTGTTAAGATTAGAAAAGCCTCAGATTAGGAGGAAATATTTACACAACTTATCTGATAAAGAACTTGTATCTGAAATATAAAGAACTCCAAGTTTAATAGTAAGATACAGCCTCGTTTTAAGCAGTTAGCAAAAGATTTGAATGGACACTTCATTAAAGGGGATATATGGATGACAAGCACAGGAAAGATGCTCAGTATCATTAGTTAATAGGGAAATGGAAAATAAAACCACAATGACCTACCACTGTACCTATTAGAATGGCTAAAATTACGATGCCAGAGGTGGCAAGGGTGTGGAAGAATTGGAATTGCTTGTGTTGGTAGTGACGATGGGAAATGGTACAGCCGTTCTGTCAGTTTCTTAAAAAGTTAATCATGCATCTACTACATGACCCAGTCATTGGACTAGGTTTTCTACCCAAGAGAAATGAAAGAAGGTGCTGTTTGTTTCCATTTATATAAAAATCTAAAAACTGAAACCTGTGGTGATGTCTGGGGATGGGAGTGTAGTGGGGAAGCAATGGATTACAGAGGGGCATGAGGAAACGTGAGGTGGAGGATGTGTTCATGGTGCTGAATGTGAGTTTGTAATACATTACTTATATCACAGTAAAACAATAACACATTTAATAGAACCTCATACTAAAAAGGATGAATATTACAGCATGTAAATTATCCCTCAGTATCCCTGACTTAAAAAAGAAAAAAAAAACATATGGGAAAATGAAATATGGGGATTTAAAGCTGCAAACTACTTTTAAAAGCTAATCTTGAAAGGTTGCATACTGTATGATTCCATGTAGATAATATCCTTAAGTGACAAAGTTAACAGAGATGGAAGACAGATTAGTGCCTGCCAGGGTTTAGGGTTGGAAACCATGGAGGAAGATAGGTGCAAGTTACACAGGAATTTTCAGTGCTATTTCTGCTACTATATAATACATAATTAATGAATCTATAATTATCAGAAAATTAAAGAGTTTCTTTGAAAAAATCTTTTGGATATTATTGTGTTCCCTAACATGAAACAAAAATAACATGCCAAAAGTGATCAGTTTTTTAGATCTTGATAATGGTTACCATGCAAACACTAGAAACTATGCTTTTATGGAAATGATGGCAGCTTAACATTGCCTCATTGCAGATAGAAGACATAGCAAGAATCACTTTCAATTTCTGGTTCCCTATCTGAATATTCAGTGCCTTAATTTTCTTTCTCAGAGATTCTTATTTATATTTCTCTGACTACATAATAGATACAGATGGTTCAAACATACAGAAAAAGGGATACACTGAGAAGTCTTCTCCAACATCTGTCTCCCATCCACACAGCTCATGCTCCCCCCAAATTAAACAACTGTATACTATTAATTTCTTGCATATTCCTTCAGAATTTCCTTTTGTCTGTGTAAGTAAATGTAAATATATCTTTTTTTAACCTTTCTCCCTGCTTTTACATAGAAGGAAGTTTACTCAGTGTTTTGCACCATACATTTTTTTGCTCAACAGTCATGTCTTTGGAAAGTTTCCATTTGGTACGTATCTTCTTACTTCTTCTTTTGACAGTTGCATAATATTCCATTACATGGCCATGCTATACTTTATGTACTGATCCTCTACCTGTTGGCATGTTGACCTTTAGATTATTCCCAGACTTCCACTTTTGTAAACAATACTATAGTGAATATCCTTATATGTATGTCATTTCCCTCTTGAACAAATATATACGAATATATGAAATTTCCAGTATTGACTTCTTAACCTGGGGAAAAAAAAAAAAAAAACAACTTATGTGGTTTAACCTAAAATCTGCCGAATACACTCTTAGGTGTGTAATTATTTGAGATGAAGTGTCTAGAGTCCTTTTGGTTTTTGGATCCACTGCCAGATATGCATGATTATTGGATGCTTAAAAAAGGGAGTGGAGAACCTTCACTTAAATGTCATTCAGTATACCGAAGGGGAAAACTTCTCTAAGCCCTGTGCAGTAACTTCATTAAGTAACATGTCTAACCCTGATCCAGCTGGTGTCAGGCTTCTTTGCCTCTAACTGAAAGCCTTTTGCTCTCTCCTTACTAATGGCCTAAGAACAGAGCTCTGAAACCCTTTTTCTTGCCCTAAGGGGCATTGCAAAAAATACCTTTTCATCTGCGATCAGTGTTAGTTAGCCTCCATTGTTCTTTATAATTATTGCAGCTTAAGTATCATGACATTAGGTTTTGACATCATGTTGTCTGAAAAAAGGTGGTTTTCTTTGTACGCATGGCAAGTATGTCCTTCTACACAGTGAGTCAGCCAGTTGGAGTCTTGGATTCTCTAACACTGATAGTGAGTTTTTGTGCGTGAGCAGGAGATGATAGTGGTGGTTTAGTCGCTGAGTTGTGTCTGACTCTTTGGGACCCCATGGACTGTCACCCTCCAGGCTTCTCTGTCCATGGAATTCCCCAGGCAAGAATACTGGAGTGGGTTGCCATTTCCTTCTCCAGGGGACCTTCCTGACCCACATCTCCTGCGTTGGCAGGCTGATTCTTTACCGACTGGGCAACCAGGGTACCCCGGGGACAGGAGATAGTAAACATGGCAAAATTTAGCAACTGGTAAAAACAGATGAAGGTGGATAACCAAAGATGTTCATGGTACTGTTCTTTCAGAATTTCTGAAGATTTAATATTTTTGAAAATGGAAAAGTTGGGAGCAAGCATATTCTTTGCTGAGATTGTTTACTGTGAATCAGGAGAGACTGCTTCATTACCTATTACATCCTGTTTTTGTTTTGCTGTTTCTAAATCTGAAAACGTCTTAGAAACTCCACCCCTAGACTTAAAACATAGTGACATTAGCAGTTTATAGTTATTGAGGGTTTCCTCTGTGTCTCATGTTGGACCCAGCATTTTATGTGGCCCAGCTCATGTAAGCCTCTTATCAATCTATTATTATCCTCTTCATTTGTCATATCAGGCCACTCAGGGCCTGTACGATTAAATCACTTGCCTCCGGTCACACAGCTAGCCTGTGATAGAAACGCTCCTTGCAACCAGACCAGCTATCATTATACTTGACCTGGACCTCGCTTGACCCAGTCGCTCTTTATTTTGGCCTGAAGTATTTTGAAGTGAGAGATAGGTTGTCCTCTGGCTGAAACTCTTACAGTTGACTGATCCAGATAGCATGATAATCTGAAGGCCTCATGACAGACTACAAATGGGGAAACATGGAGAGGGAAATTGAGCTCCTTCTTGACACAGTAATTTGCAGAGCTCTATGAAAAAGAAGAGCTTTGTGTACATATTAGCAGTCAAAACCTTCCCACTCCTTTTCTGGGTTTGCCTCTTCTGTGTACACTTAGCAGGCTTCTGAGGGACATTACTGCTTGTTTTCCGTATGTTTTCTGTACCTTTCCTTCTACTGACTCTGTTTCCATCGGAGATTAAACAGGTCTAGGCTTTTCCTGTCTTGAGACCGTTCATTCCCCTTTACTCCACATACACCCTGCCCCCCACCATATCTTCACCCCTAACACATGACTCTTACAAGACACCACCGGGAGACGTCTTTTCCTGTCTCTTACTAGCTCCTCAAATCCTCCCAAGCCCCCCAACTTACCCCAACCTGTTTTCCTTCTAGCAGTTGTTCTTTGCTATTCTTTTATTCCCAAAACTGAGACACTATTTTATATACAGTATTGTACCCTGATTTTTCCTCTGTAATAGACTTTTTATCATGTCATTAATTTTGAAGAGTTTCTTATTGATGAATAACTTACAGAGACATATACAAATGATGAGTTCAGTGACTTCATAAAATGCTGTTAGCATCCACATCAAGAAATAGAAATGATGAAGTCCTAGAATCTTCCCCCCTCCCAACTAACTCCTTTCAGTCACTTCACCCTGCTGCTGCTGCTGCTGCTGCTGCTGCTGCTGCTGCTGCTGCTGCTGCTGCTGCTGCTGCTGCTAAGTCGCTTCAGTCGAGTCCGACTCTGTGCAGCCCCACAGACGGAAGCCCACTGGGCTCTGCCATCCCTGGGATTCTCCAGGCAAGAACACTGGAGTGGGTTGCCTACTCCCCCAAACTATCCTGACATGTAACAGCACAGATTATTTCGTGTGTATGAAATGTGTGTCAGTGAATCGTATGGTGTGTACATTTTGTGTCTTGCTCCTTCAGTAAAAATTACTGTGTTCGTAAATTCATCCATGTTACATGCAGTTGCAGTTCATTATTCTTGCTATGAAATTTTCTATTGTGTGAATATACATCAATAAGTTTTAAAACAGTGTTTGGAGTTATATATTATTCCATTGTATGAATATTATTTATAAATTCTATTATTTTGGCTAGTTTTTCACTATTAGAAATGTCTATAATGAATATTTTTGTATAAATAACTTATAAATAACTTTATACAAAATATTTTTGTATAAATAACCATTCTTTGGAATAAATTCTATGAGTGCATTTGCTGCCTAAAAGAATGTAAACTCTTTAAATGTTCTTGATACATATTGCCAAATAGCTTTCAAGAAAAATTTTACTGGTTTCCTTTCGTACCAACACAGTATTGACACATAGGTATTCAATAAAATTTTGTTGACCTGAACTAAATTCACTGAATTCTTTTATATCCCAGGATCTATTTCTGAGTTTTCTTTGTCACTGGTTGGTCTTTACATTTCAATGTTGTTTTAATTAATTTAGATTTTAACAATTTAACAGTGTATAGGGCACAAATCCTACTCCCCTTCTTATTTTTTTTTTCCAGAAATTATCTGATTTTTCTTCTTTAATGTTTACTGGTAGAACTTTAAAATACATTGCCGAACTCAGTAGATGTTTCATGGAATTACCTCATTGGTATTTCTATACACTTATCTGGGAAGAACCGACACGTTTATGTGTATATAGTCTACCTAGAAATTATTATTTATTCAAGTATTTTTATTAAATGTCACTCAGTAAAATTTATAGGTTTATTCTTACAGGATCTCTTTTCTTAAGTTACTTTCAAATACTTCATATCTTGTGACTTTCTGGGATTAAATAATTTCTTTACATTTTATTTTATAACTAGTTATTTGAAAGTTATTCAGTTTATATATTCATTTTGTCTTTTTCCTCTTTACTGAGCTCTTATTAATACTAACAGTTTTTGTTTCAGTTTAGGACCATAAATGCTTTGGGGATTGGGGCCATTTGATTTCTAAATTCAGAAAAAGAGAAGTTGATACCTGGAATAAAGAAATAGAAACAGTAATCTGGAAAACTGTTTTTAAAATAGAATCGTAGAACTCTGGTCATTTGGAAAACTCCCATTTTTTTTTCATGCATTGAGGTATTGTCTTTGTCAAATTGAAACCATTATCTCAAGCTTACATTTTTGAATGAAGAAGCAGATTACAAAGTT
Organism: Capricornis sumatraensis; assembly: GCF_032405125.1. NCBI lineage: Eukaryota > Metazoa > Chordata > Mammalia > Artiodactyla > Bovidae > Capricornis > Capricornis sumatraensis. The sequence continues at coordinate 20,538,699 of NC_091073.1, forward strand.
AAACATAAAATTAATGAAAAAAAATTTAAACATGAAAATCTCTCATTTAGGCACATTACTTGTATGATGAAAACCACATCATTTACCATTTGTGTTACTCTGAATTTATTTCCATTCTTTCATTTTTAGAATTTCCCCTTATCTGTTCTTTGTTTTGCTTCTCTGTTTCTTTTTAGATATATAGTAGTTTGGGAAGAAGGGAAGAAATCTATTTTAACACTAATGGAAAATAAACTAGGGCATAAACAAGGGAAAAAGGAAAAATTTCAGTTTTGCTTTCAGATTTTTCCTGTGTACCTTTCTCATGTATTTTTCCTATGTGTTTTTCTCAATACCTTTCTGTTCTTCTGGGTGATTCTCACGATCCTCTGTCTCCTTATACCATTTATCTATCTGACACCTTTCACACGTGTCCATGTGTGACACACATATTTATGTCCCAGGCTGTCTTTTATATCACTTCCTTCTCAGAGGTAAGACAGTATGTCTGAGCTTCCAGTGTAGCTCAGGTAGTCAAGAGTCTGCTTGCAATGCAAGAGACCTGGGTTTGATCCCTGGGTCAGGAAGATCCCCTGAATACTGGATCTTATGTATCACTTCCTCCTCAGAGGTGAGACAGTATGTCTAGGTCATGCGTATAGAAGCTATTGCATATACAATGAAAATAGGAATTTCTCAGTTGAATAGTTTACTTTGAATTTTTTAAACCTTTTTATGTTTTATTTTCTTTTTTATTAGTTTAAACTGTAGGGTTTTTGTTTACTCTTAAGAATAGTTGAAACTTGAGCTACAGTGTAATCAGAAAATAACACATTAATCCTAGTTAATTCACATTATTGTCCTCCTGTGCCTGTATCAGCAACAATAGCAGAATATCTGGCGTATAATCTCTTGTGTGGACGCAGACTCACGGGCAAAGCCTAATCTAGAAATGAACTGTCCTCTTTTGAGATGGTAGTTTTGCTGATATGTACGAAGAGACTATGTTAGAGTCTCATTTCACCCTTGTAAGAGAGAAGCTGGTTGTGGTATCTTGTCTTATTTATAAGATGAAACTAGGTCAGGTCGGTTACAGATAGTTATAACTCGCTCTAAGTGGCCTGTAAGCCAAGGCTGGTGTTATTATTGGAAGACATACTTCCTTTGTCAAAAAAAATTCACCCTCTCTGTATGACAGTAGAATTGGAACATGAAGAAGTAAGAATCCCAACCTTTTGTAAAAATAAATGATCTTTTTAAAAAGGCAAAATTCTGTTGGGGTGTTTCTGTGGGTGTTTTTTAAGCGTTGGGTCTGGGAGGTGAGAATAGAGTGGACGATAAGGACATCATGTTCCTGGTCTCACCTATAAAATGGAATTGAAGGCAGAGATGGAGGGCAGTAGCCGAGACAGTCCCAAAGGTTGCTCTCACATCTTAACTACCAGATCTTAGTTTGAAAGATGACTCTTGCAAATTGTAGAAGTAAAGTGATGTGCTTCCATTAGAAAGATGTAAAACTGGTTCTCAGTCCTGAAGGAGAAAATAGAAATGAAACATCAGAACCAGAAACAGTCACACCAAACATCTGCTTAAAAACCGGTAACAAAACTGCTCGAACAGGCAGGCGCCCTGCGGTACTCACTTTGTTTTGCACAGTGTTATAACACGGTCGGGACTTCTGGTTGAGCAGAATGAAGCCAGAAATAGACATTGTACTCTGTCCTCATTCAATACATTCACACAAAGGGGGCTAAATAAAGAAGAAATTTAAGATGATAAATGGATCTTATCTGCCTGTGAGAGTACGCCATTCTAAAGGTGGATATTGTTCATGGAGAGAATTCAGAATTAACTCTTTCTTTTTATAATTCTGTGTGAAGGGGCGTGGGTCTTGAGTAGGAATACGGGTCTGGAGTAGGGTTGTGGGTCTTGAACCCAGAGTTTAGTTTGAATACTGGTCCTACCACTTAGGCATTTTGTGATGTTCAGAACTTTGAAATATCTTTTTCATTATTTTTGTCTCCTGTTAAATAAGCAAAATTATCCCTTCTTCTTAAAGCTGTTGCGAAGAAGTTTGCCTCTCCATTCATGAAACTGTCACAGCTTTATTGAAAAGTAGGAAAATCACATTTGCTTAAAATTTTTTGAGGAAAAGTTCTATATAAGAAAATAAACGAGATTAGCCTGGTGACACATTATTGTATTCTCTGAGTGTATTTTTAAGTTTGTTCCTGCTCCTCCTCCTTAGAGAGATTCCTCATTCATCTAAACTGTGTTAAGAGTTTTTGTTGTTACATAAAAACATCCCTGGGTGACTGCACATACTGCATTCACTCACTTGTGAGTAAAAATGGTGAAAAGAATAAAGGATTAGTTAGTTCTCTTCTGGTTGATGAGTTAAAGGGACCATTGAAATCTCTACCACTGTCTCTGTCTTTATCTTTAAACCATATCTCTGTACTCTAACCTTCCTAACTATTCCTCTCTCTTTTATTTTCTGTTTATTTTGAAATAATTTTGAATTTACAGAAAGTTTGCAAAAATATACATAGATCTCTTTGTTTTACCGCTTGATAGTAAATTGGCAATATTATGTATCATTACTTCCAAATACTTGAGTGTGCAAGGATATATCCTACCTCAGTGATCAAAATCAGGGCACTAACCATCAAAGCCACAGATGCTTCATTTCTGTTTTGTCCAAACGATGCGCTTTATAACAAAAGGATCCAGTTCAGTATCGCATGTTACATTTAGTTGTCTTGTCTCGTTAATTCCCTTTAGTCTGGAATAGCTCCTTGGTCTTTCCTTGACTTTCAATAGCTAGACACTTTTGAAGATTACAGGCCAATTATTTTGTAAAATATCCCTCAGTTTGAGTTTGTGTGATGGGGCTTCTCTGGTGGCTCAGGCAGTAAAGAATTGGCCTGCCATGCAGAAGACCTGAGTCTGATCCCCAGGTCAGGAAGATTCCCTTGGAGGAGGGCATATCAACCTACTCCAGTATTCTTGCCTGAGGAATTCCACGGACAGAGGAGCCTGGTGGGCTACAGTCCATGGGGTCTGAAAGTGTCAGACATGAGTGGGTGACTAACACTTGGGTTTGGCTGACATGACCTCAAAATTAGATTTGGATTGTGCATTTTTCTCAGGAGTATCACAGAAATGATGTACCATGTTGGGTAGGACACAGTCCTCCTTTGTTACATTTTTGTTGTTGTTCAGTCACTCAGTCGTGTCTGACTCTTTGTGACCACGTGGACTGCAGCCTGCCAGGCTCCTCTGTCCATGGGATTTCCCAGGCAAGAGCACTGGAGTGGCTGTTTCCTTCTCCAGGGAACCCACATCTCCTGCATTGGCAGGTGGATTTTTTACCACTGAGCCACCAGGGTGATTAATCATCATTTCTTAAGGCTGTATCTACCAGATTTCTCTGCCATGAACTGCTCATTCTCCCTTTAAAATCAGTATTTGGGAATAGAATCCACCTGCGATGCGGGAGACTGGGCTCGATCCCCGGGCTGGGAAGATGCCCTGGAGGAGGTCATGGCACCCCACTCCAGTATTCTTGCCTGGAGAATCTCCATGGACAGAGGAGCCTGGCAGGCTACAGTCCATGGGGTTGCAAAGAGTCAGGCATGACTAAGCACAGCACAGCATTTTGAGATTATGTAATATACTTTTCCTTATCAACCACCCAAACTTAGATAGCTTTAGCATCTATCTGTGTCTTTTGGCTGAATTATTATGATAGTAGTTGCCGAATGGTGATTTTTCTGATTCCTTCACTCCTCCTCCATTCATTAGTTGGCATTCCAGTGCAAAGCAAAGCATCCCCCTCTCTATGTATTCATTCTTCTTTTGTATATTAATGTGAGTTCATCGGTTTTTTAAATGATTTTATTATTTACGGATATTTTAATGGATTATAATCTGTTAGTGTCGCTTATTTTGCTGCTTGAAATGTCCTAGTTTTGGCCCGTGGGAGCCCCTGCAAATGTCCTCCTCGTTCTTTGAGTGCTTTCTGTCACAGTGAGATGGTCTAGGCCTATCTTCAACAGCCTGAACGAGGCCATGCTGCCTCGGCCTCCCCTATATCCTGCTTTCCTCACTTGCTCTGTATCTTCTTGCCACCGCTTACCTTTCTGGGACTCAGTTACTTCAGAAGAGAGAGAAAAAGGAAGAAAGACCCAGATAGCTAATTAGCTAGATGACTGACTTAAAAATCTGCCTGTAGGAATTTGGGAATAAAAAGACAAGTTCACCCATCTTGTAAGGAAACAGATATTTGGATAACCAGAACTGATGGCTAAGCCCCCAAATAATGTATTTATTTTGATTTTAGAATGTGTCTTAGTCCGTTGCACCTGCTACGACAAATTATCAGAGACTCAGTAGCTAATGAATGTGCGTGCATGCATGCTAAGACACTTCAGTCGTGTCTGACTCTTTGTGACCCCATGGACTGTAGCCCGCCAGGCTCCTCTGTCCATGGGATTCTCCAGGCAAGAATAATGGAGTGAGTTGCCCTCTTTCTGACCCAGGAATCAAACTGGGGTATCCTGCATTGCAGGCAGATTCTTTACCAACTGAGCCACAATGGTTTTCTCTTCTACTGATATTTGAATATGAGTGAGTCTGTTTATGGCTTTGAGAACCCATGGCCTAAATGTAAGTGCTCCAGCTCTTTATCCCACTCCTACATACTGTCTTCCAGTCTGAGAAACAACATCTTAAGCACACTATTTGCTCTCATCTTAGACTCAGTCTTAACAACAACAACAAAATATTCTCTAGGCTCTTCTTCCCAGCTTCTTTGGCAAAGAGATGAGTTGGTAGATGCGTGGTCTACAGATGAGTCAGCACTGTGAGAGAAGTCAGCGTTTAGCATTTTTCCCTTAGGAAGCTGCGTGGGGAGAGCCACCCGTTCTTTCCTTAGATGGAGGTGCTCTGCCCGTTGCCGCTGGGCTCGGTTGCAGGGGCCTTGCCCTCAGTAGGTTGATGTGCTTTCTTTCAGGGTGAAGAGGGGGAGTCTGGTAGCTGCAGGTTTGCTTCATGAGGTCTGAAGGTGGTTAAAGTGATAGTGGAGAAGAGGATGCATTTGATTGAGACAGGTTGATTTGAATGAAGCAACTATTCTTAGAAAACTTACCGTAACAGAACTGGTGGCTTAATATGTGCATCTTTTCTGTCCTCATCCTTTAAGCCTTAGGAAAAATGTTACTGAAGATTGGATTTAAGCCTTAGGAAAAATGTTACTGAAGATTGGATTTAAGCCTTAGGAAAAATGTTACTGAAGATTGGAATTCTTTTTTTTTTTTTTTAACATGTTCTAATGTTCTAGCACATGTCTAGATGAATTCTAATTTCACTGAGCCAGCCCCTAGGAGACTACTGAATTTATTTGAAATTGCTGTGTCATGAAGTATATAATAGGGATTTAAGCAACAAATTCTAATTTCAAAAATATGTAATTCATGAGGTGGAGCAACACTGTGGAATTCAGTGGTAATAAATTAGGAATTTTAAATACATAAGCATTATACACTTTTCATAACTTTAAGTGATAAGAGAAATTTTTGAAAAAATCACAAATGTTAGTACATATTTCTAATGTTTCTATATTTTTTAAAGAAGGCATTTAAAATTTGCCAAATAGATGTTAGTAGTAAACTTAAAAATGCAGCCTTAAATTCAATAAAATAAATAAAAATACTTTGTCAGAATTCCTTTGGAATCTTAGCCATGTCTTCTGTTTCATGCAATTACCTCAAACTCACTGTAACGACAGAGAACTCAGTGAGATCTCTTCTCTGATTTCAGAGTCACTGTTGCCTCTTTGGCGTTTTTCATCTACCCTTAACAACTTTCTGGGAAGTGTTTCTAAGTATCTTACAGCTGGTCTACACTGACCTTCCTTATTGCTGAAATCCTGTCCAAACTTGATGACAGAGCTGTGATTATTGATCTCTCCCAAAGCCTTTTTGTCCAGACTCTGCCCTCCACTCACTTCTAAGTGCCCTTAATAAACATATTTCCTTTTACCAATCAGAGTGCCTCCTCTTTAGCTTTCTTTGTTTATCCCATCATTTCGTCAGAAACTTGGGTTTCTGAGACTGTGTGTGACCCTCCTCGTGACAAGGCCACTTTTGCTGTAATGTAACAAACAGAGTTATTCCATCAGGGTCTACCCGGTGTATACTGGTTGCTGTCTACTGTAGTAGGTGCTGGAAATACTGTGGTGAAGAAACACACCCTTGTCCCGGTGGAGCTGACAGACTAGTGGGAACAAAAGCTACTAAACGAGTGAGTGCAAGTCACTGAGTGACTGTGCACGTGGAGAGCACTTTGGAGGATGGGCATGAATGGGAGCGTGTGGTGGGGGCGTGGGCTCTCCTGGGTCCGGAGGCTGAGATGGGAGGAGGGCATACATTTCAGCTGGTGCGGTCTAGGCTGAGGAGCACTGCAGGCCAAGAGTGGCCCTCCGCCTGTCATCACTTTTCACCTTGTCATCAAGTAAATTCTCATACTTCAGCCGTGTGACTTTCCCCTTCTAACCGGGGACTTCTTCCTTAGTGAGTTTCTGCCCTTTCACCTTTCGGATTTGTGTGCTCTCAGTCCATCTTGGAGCTCCGGAGGTCAGTGTCCCCTCGTTGTTACCTGAGGACCTACCAGTAGTGGGCTCCCCAAGTCTGATTTGTCCACTGACGCCTACCCTCTTAGTTTCTTCTTTTTCTTCCCTTAATCTCTCCTATTGGGAGGGATTTCTGTGGGAAATTCAAGCCACTAGTTGGGGACTTTACAATTAATTTATTGATAGTGATCTCTTCCAACAAACCTGGATTTCATTGTCCGCCACCTCCTCTCCCCATCCTAGTGACATTAAGGCTTAGGGGCTTGAAAATTATCTCTTCCTAAGAAGACGTTTAGGTGTTTTGCATTAGATAATGAAAAGATAGGAATATTAGCTCTGAAATTTTACATGATCTACACTTGCGCTTTATTTATCTAGTACTTTATATTGTAGATTTCTTGGTTCAAGTTATTAGAAAATTCCAGTTTTTATGACCAGCAATTGAGATGTTTTTAAAGTATAGCATGTTGATGCTCAGTATTATTAGCACTGTGTTGTTACCTTGTTACCTGGTAATGTTTATACAAACATGTATGTAGATGTACACCTACAGAAACTTTATAACAACATGACTATACTAGTACCAAGTGGCCAAAATGTGTTCTGATGTTATTATTAATTAATGCAATGCATTGTAACTGTGCAGTTGGGCAAACTATTTCTTTTTTCTATTAAACTTTTTATATTGTATTATAGTATGGCTAGTTGACAATTGTGTGACAGTTTCAGGTGGAAAGTAAAGGGTCTTGATCATACATATACGTATGTCCGTCTTCTGCAGACTCCTCACCCAGCCAGGCTGCCATGTACCACTGAGCAAGAGCACTGAGCAGTTGTGCTGCACAGTAGGTCCCTGTTGCTTATCTGTTTTATTTTTTAATTAAACTTATTTATTTATTTATTTTACTTTATAATACTGTGTTGGTTTTGCCATACATCAACATGTGTCTGCCACGGGTGTACATGAGTGGAAGGATAATTACTTCACAGTATTGTGTGGGTTTCCGCCAGACGTCAACATGAATCAGTCGTATTCTTATGTCCCCTCCCTCGTAGACCTCCCTCCCCATCCCGCCCCTCTGCATTGTTCCTGAGCCCCGTTTGAGTTCCCTGAGTTATACAGCAGATTCCCATTGGCTGTCAGTTTCACATATGATGATGTATGTCTCCATGTTATTCTCCATGTATCCCACCCTCTCCTTCCTCCCGCCATGTCCATAAGGCTGTTCTCTGTCTTCCTTGCCGCCCTGCAAATAGGTTCATCAGTACTGTCTTTCTGCATTCCATATGTATACCTTAGTACATGACTCTTACTCACTTTACTCTCTGTAATAGTTCTAGGTTCATCCACCTCATTAGTACTGACTCAGACGCATTCCTTTTTATGGCCGAGTATTATTCCATTGTGTGCGTGTACCACAACTTCTTTATCCATTCATCTGTTGGTGTACATCTGCATTACTTCATGTCCTAACTTTTGTAAATAGTTCTGCAATGAACATTGGGGTACATGTCTTTTTCAAGTACAGTGTCTTTTTCAATTTTGGTTTCCTCAACATATGTGCCTAAGAGTGGGATTGCTGAGTCGTATGGTGTTTTTATTCCTAGTTTCTTAGGGAATCTCCATACTGTCTTCCATAGTGGCTGTATCAATTTACATTCCCACCAACAGTGCAAGAGGATTCCCTTGTCTCCACACCTTCTCCAGGATTTATTGTTTGTCGATTTTTTGATGATGGCCATTCTGACTGGTGTGAGATGATATCTCATTGTACTTTTGATTTGCATTTCTCTAATAATGAGTGATGTTGAATATCTTTTCACATGTTTATTACACCTGTATGTCTTCTTTGGAGAAATGTCTGTTTAGGTCTTTTGCCCACCTTTTGATTGGATTGCTTGTTTTTCTGGTCTTGATTTGTATGAGTTGCTTATATATGTTTGAAATTAATTCTTTGCCAGTTGTTTCATTTGCTGTTATTTTCTTCCATTCTGAGGCTTGTCTTGTCACCTTGCTTATAGTTTCCTTTGCTGTGCAAAAGCTTTTTAAGTTTAATTAGGTCCCACTTGTTTATTTTTTGTTTTTATTTCCATTACTGTAGGAGGTGGGTTATAGAGGATCTTGCTTGATATATGTAATAGAGTGTTCTGCCTATGTTTCCCTCACAGAGTTTTATAGTTTCAGGTCTTACATTTAGCTCTTTAATCCATTTTGAGTTTATCTCTGTGTGGGGAGTTGGGAGTTGTTCTAATTTCTTTCTTTTACACATAGCTGTCCAGTTTTCTCAGCACCACTTATTAAAGAGATTACGCTATACCATTGTATATTCTTGCCTCCTTTGTCAAATAGAAGGTACTAACGGTGCATGGGTAGATCTCTGGGCTCTCTGCTTCCTTCCATTGGTCTGTATTTCTGGTTTTGTGCCAGTGCTGTCTTGATGACTGTAGCTTTGCAGTGTAGTCTGAAGTCAGAAAGACTGATTCCTCCAGTTTCATCCTTCTTCCTCAAGATTGCTTTGGCTGTTTGGGATCTTTTGTGTTTCCATATGAATTGGGAGGTTTTTTGGTCCTAATTCTGTGGAAAATGCTGTTGGTAATTTGGTAGGGGTCACGTTGAATCTGTAGATTGCATTTGGTGGTATTGCCATTTTCACAATATTGATTCTCCCTACCCAGGACCATGGGATATCTCTCCATCTGTTTGTGTTGTCTTCGATTTCTTTCATCAGTGTCTTACAGTTTTCTGTGTACAGCTCTTTTGTCTCCTTAGGTAGGTTTATTCCTACGTATTTTATTTTTTTGTTGCAATGATGAATGGGATTGATTCCTTAATTTCTCTTTCTGATATTTCATTGTTAGTGTATAGAAGTGCAAGTGATTTCTGTGTATTGATTTTGTATCCTGCAATTTTGCTAAATTCACTGATTAGCTCTAGCAACTTTCTGATAGTGTCTTTAAGGTTTTCTATGTACAGTATCATGTTGGCTGCAAACAGTAAGAGTTTTACTTCTTCTTTTCTCATCTGTATTCCTTTTATTTCTTTTTCTTCTCTGATTGGCCAAACTGTTTCTTATAGCTTGGCCCTTTAATTGAGTCATAAACAATCCTGTAACAGAAAGAAAACACACATTTTGCTTCACTTGATTTTTTCCTTTTTTTTTTTCTTTATTGCTATTGCTAAGTCACTTCAGTCATGTCCAACTCTGTGTGACCCCATGGACGGCAGCCCACCAGGCTCCCCTGTCCCTGGGATCCTCCAGGCAAGAACACTGGAGTGGGTTGCCATTTCCTTCTCCAATGCATGAAACCGAAAAGTGAAAGTGAAGTCACTGAGTTGTGTCCAACTCTCGGTGACCCCATGGACTGCAGCCTTCCAGGCTCCTCCATCCGTGGGATTTTCCAGGCAAGAGTACTGGAGTGGGTTGCCATTGCCTTCTCCATTTTTTTCTTTATATATGTATATATCAACATAAACAAAGAATAAATACCAATTACAGCATTTGTATGTAAACACTTATTGTGCTATGCTTAGTTGCTCAGTCGTGTCTGATTCTTTGCAACCCCATGGACTGTAGCCTGCCAAGCTCCTTTGTCCATGGGGATTCTCCAGACAAGAATACTGGAGTGGGTTGCCATGCCCTCCTCCAGGGGATCTTCCCAACCCAGGGTTCGAATCCGGGTCTCCTGTATTGCAGGTGGATTCCTTACCATCTGAGCCACCAGGGAAACACTTATTAGGACAAAGCTAAAATAAGTTGTAAAGTATGGTATTGATCAGCAGTAGACTTACCTTTAACTTCTACCATGTTATTCTAAATAGATAATAACATATCTTAAATTTTTATATTTAATTGTAGTAACGTACCTGTAAGTTTTACCATCCTAACCAGTTTTACATGTACAGTTCCCTTAAGTACATTGACAAAGTTGTAAATCAGTCTCTAGAACTCATATTGCAAAACTCAAACTCTACCTACCAATCAAACAGCAGCTTTCTGCCCTCCTTCCTCCAGCCCCTGGCAACCACCATTCTACTTTCTATCTCTATGAATTTGACTCTTCTAGACATCGCATAAAGGAGTAATCATACAGCATGTATCTTTTCATGACTGACATTTTACTTGGCACAATGTCGTCAGGATTTATCCGTGTCATAACATATGTCAGAATTTTCTTCCCTGAGAGGCTGAATGAGACTCCCTTCTATGTATATACCATACTTTGTCTATCCATTCATCTGTTGATGGATAGTTGGGTTTCTTCAGCTTTTTGACTCTTGTGAATCATGCTGCTGTGAACATGGATATGCAAATATTTCTTCAAGACCCTCCCTGCTTTCAGTTCTTTGGGGAATTTTTTCGGCCGTGACTTACAGCTATGCACAGAGCTATGTACGTACTCTCTAAACATTTAAACAATATGGGCAGGAAGGAGAAATGAAGGAGGGGACAGTCACTCCCAATACTCTGTCAGCCCTGGAAGGTTATCTCAGCTTCATTGTGTCTGTGAAGTATTGTTTGTGAGTCAGCTCTATTAGAGTCTCCTAGAATGCTAGCTCGGAGGAGGCAATGGCACCCCACTCCAGCACTCTTGCCTGGAAAATCCCATGGACAGAGGAGCCTGGTAGGCTGCAGTCCATGGGGTCGCGAAGAGTCGGACACGACTGAGCGACTTCACTTTCACTTTTCACTTTCATGCATTGGAGAAGGAAATGGCAGCCCACTCCAGTGTTCTTGCCTGGAGAATCCCAGGGACAGGGGAGCCTGGTGGGCTGCCGTCTGTGGGGTCAGACAGAGATGGACACGACTGAAGCAACTTAGCAGCAGCACAGAATGCTAGCTAAAAATTTAGATTCTTTGGCTGTTCACTGAACTGAGCAAGTCTGCATCTCCCATGAGCCTCGGGAATTTGTACCCCTGGTGATTGTCACACACTCTGATGTGAAATGCAGCGCCCCACCGGGCCATGTGGGAGATGTCGATGCATTTGAAGGTCCTGCTCTCTGCTGCTCTTAGCCCCTGCTTTCCCTTAGTGCGCGTTTGTCCCAGGCTCGCCCATGATCCACTCTTTTCCATCCTGTCTGTATATTATAGTCCAGCTAGAAGTTCCACAAGTATAAGAGGATGGCCAGGCCCGAGTTTACAATCCTAAACTTTGATCACCTCCCAGTCGGGCTCCTCCTTCCTCAGGAGGCTAATTGGCGATTCACTGTGGCTCTTTACCTGCTTCTAGTTAGTAGACAGGTGTACAGGTTAGGACTTTCTCCCTCAAACCTTGTGGTGTTGAGTTTTACCTGAGTTCCTAAAGGGGCCAAACCACTTGTCTTATATGCGCATTTTTTAAAAATGTATTTATTTTTAATGGAAGGATAATTGCTTTACAATACGTTGTTGGTTTCTGGCATACATTAGGATGAATCAGCCATGGGTATACATATGTCCCCTCCCTCTTTATATGAGCACTAAAACTATTTTTAATTTCTTGGCTGTGCTGAGTCTTCATTGCTGTGCCATCCTCTCTCTAGCTGCGGTGAGCGGGCACTGCTCTCTAGTTGTGGGCTTCTCCTTGCAGGGGCTTTTCCTATTGGAGAGCTTGGGCTCGAGGCACATAGCCTTCCGTACTTGCAGCTCTTGGACTCTGGAGCACAGGCTAAGTAGTGGGGGCACACGGGCTTAGTTGCTCCATGTTACGTGGGATCTTCCCTGACCAGGGATCAAACCCGTATCTCCTGCAGTGTCAGGCTGCTACTTTACCACTAAGCCACCAGGGGAGTCCCAACATGAACATTTTAAATGTGACATGAGGTGATCCTCAGGACAGCAGTGTCACATGCTCATATCGTATAATCAAATGAGAAGTGTGACGTCTTCAATAAAGCAGGCCAGCTTCTTTGCATTTTGAAATCAAACTCCCGTTCTTCATCTGGGATAACGTCACACCACCTCATCACATTTGTCACACGTGGCTTTGCTTCTAAGTTGTGATCTGTGGTTTGCAAGTGATTCATTTTTAATATCAACTTTTCTTCAAATAATATGGTATATTTTCAGAAATACTCTCTTCCTTTTAAAGTAATGATGCTGACAAAATATATACTTTATTTTTAGTGAAAGGAGCTGAAGGGGAAAGAAAGCCCTAATACGAAGCTTGCTTTTGTTATGACTGGCCACTTTTCCCACGGTGTGCTTTGAATGAAATTTCTATTCCTTAATTGATTTGATACTCCCATAATTTTCAGTTTGGGGCTAATTTCTACAACCAGCTTTTGTGATTACATTTTGTTGGCTGAAAAATCTCCTCTAGGATGCAAATTGATTGAAGGTGGGAGGAGAAGGGGACAACAGAGGATGAGATGGCTGGATAGCATCACTGAATCAATGGACATGAGTTTGAGTAAGCTCCAGGAGTTGGTGATGGACAGGGAAGCCTGGCGTGCTGCGATTCACGGGGTCGCAAAGAGTCGGACACGACTGAGTGACTGAACTGAGGACGTAAATCCTCTGAGGGCAGGGATGGTATCGCCATAGTTCACATGGTACCCAGTGTGATATGTGGCACGTAATAGATTGTTGTTGCGTTCAGTCATTGAGTCATATCCGACTCTTTGCCATGGACTGTAGCCCGCCAGACTCCTCTGTCCTCCACTCTCTGCTGGAATTTGCCCAGATTCATGTCCACTGAGTCAGTGATGCTATCTAACATAATAGGTATTCAGCAAATATTTGTTGAATGAATGAAACAACATGAAGCTGATTGTAGTATGTTTCATGTACTGCTTTTATTGTTTCTGCTGGAAATTTTCTTTGCACTGTTCTCATACACTACTTACAGGGAGACCTGGGTTAGATCCCTGGGTCAGGAAGATCTCCTGGAGAAGGAAATGGCAACCCACCCCAGTAATCTTGCCTGGAAAATTCCATGAACGGAGGACTCTGGTAGGCTACAGTCCATCGGATTGCAAAGTTGCACACGACTGAGCAGCTTTACTTCTTACACTACAACTCTTTGGTCCTTATCAGAACTCAGTTTCAAGACACTGACAGCTTATCTACCTACTATCTCTGATTGGACCAATGGATGTAGGTGGAAACACACATTTGATCTCATGGTATCCCTTATTTCTATGTGGAAAATTGACTGAGCAGAACTTCTGACCCCAGCCAGTAACTCTGCAAGTTTATTCTGTTGGTTGGAAAGGAGGCAAGACACTCCCGCGTGTGAGTGACTTGGTGCCAGTGAGCTCTGCCTCGGTTGCATTGTTGGTGATGGATCAGCGCCATCATTTTTCCCCAACAACTGGCAGCACATTTGAGTCTTTGTTTCAGGATACCAGATAAACTGGTAGAGTGAGCCTGTTTTTTTTTTTTCCCCCTGTTTATAGATTTAGGTTTCAAGCCCTACACATTGAAAATCCTTCTTTTATCAGTCCTGTTTGTTTCCAGCGGGGTCTGGAGATGTGTAGTCAGTGGCCTGCTCAGAGCTAACCTTTGTATAGTGGGTTCTTTCAGCGGCATCTTGGGATCCAGGGTCAGGAATGATGAGCCGCCCAACATACTCTTGCAGGGTATAAATTTACTCTGATTTAGGAAAGCTATCAAAAAAAAACCAAACCACTTTTGAAGGCATATTTGTATAGTGTGATACAATATTCTACAAATGTAGAAGCACAAAATTACTTTGGCCTTTTGAGTGTCTAGTCTTTCAATCTAAAGAAATGCCTGGGCTTATGTGTTTAACATAGTGTTAAATACTTAATTGATGTTTTGGATTGCTTGAAATCTTTCAGAAAAATTTTTACCCATAGCTACATAGTAACAAGACTCAGAACTAAAGAAATCTGGAATCGCGGATGAATTAATTAAGAGCAGGCCGGGAAGACTGATCATTGAGTCTGACTTCTGTTGGATTTTCGGGTATTCTTACTTCCTTGAATAGATGTCCTTAAGTGTCCATTGTGACCTTCAGCTTGCAGTGCAGTAAGCAAAATTTTAGCTGTATGATTTTAATAGCAGTCATAAATTAAAATCCATTATGTTGCCTAAAAGTTGTATATAAATATGTGTTAAAATTAAGATTCACACTGTGTGTGTGCATGCATGCTCCGTTGTTCAGTCGTGTCTGACTCTTTGTGACCCCATGGACTGTAGCCTGCCTAGTTCCTCTGTCCATGGAATTTGCCAGACAAAAATACTGGAGTGGGTTGCCATTTCCTTCTCTGGGGGATCTTCCTAACCCAGGGATCATACCCAAGTCTCCTGCATTAGCAGGTGGATTCTTTACCACTGAGAGTCACACTAATATCTTATAAAATGCATTGTGTGTTCTACTGAACCCTTAATTTTAATTTTTCTCCATATTTTAACAGTCATTTATAATTCTTTTCAGGAGCTCTTCGTGTGTGTGTAGAATTATCTTTAAACTATCCCCCTCTCACATACAGTTGAATCAACAGTGTTAACTACATTTATCAGAATGATGCCAGTGTGTTAGTTGTCAGCATCCTTAGCTAATTTGGGTGTCATAATCTTGGTATGCACATTTAATATATTCTTGGTGCCATTTTCATTTGCTTTTCTTTAATTCCTCGCTGGCTTGAACCTTTCCCTCCGCGTGTTTGCTGACTGCGGTCCCCTCTCCATGGCTTAGGTGCTCTTATTCTGGGCTTCTCGTGGGGTCACTGTCGTCGTCAAGAGTCCTGGCCTGACAGCGGCAGGCTCCTGGGCAAGGCACAGCTTTGGCAGTTAGTCCTTCTGCTTTCTCTCTGTCCTTCCTTTCTTCATTATAGTGGAAAACAGGGAGTGTATGGACAATATTCTCAAAACAGAACGGAACTGGAGGAGACTTAAATATAATGTGTATGAAACCGAGTTGGATAACTTGTCTTGAGTAATGAGAAGCTGCGTGGTGGTACATGATGACTTGGTGCTGTCAGCAGACTTGGATTCCAACACCAGGTCTGCCATCCTTAAATGGCTATTACAAAGCGGACCTCGCCACACTGCATGGGGCACTAAATGAGTTTATAGGAGAGCGCTTCTCTCACCTCTCCTGTGCTGAAGATCATGGCAACAGCTATTCACAACGTTTGTCTTTGCCCCAGCTCCTCTCCCTTCTTCCTCTCTGCTGTTAGTGTTTAGCATGTTTTCTCATTTAATCTGTGTGTGCACATGCAGTCACTCAGTTGTGTCTGACTCTTTGCAG
Organism: Capricornis sumatraensis; assembly: GCF_032405125.1. Classification (NCBI taxonomy): domain Eukaryota; kingdom Metazoa; phylum Chordata; class Mammalia; order Artiodactyla; family Bovidae; genus Capricornis; species Capricornis sumatraensis. Next base: position 20,554,513 of record NC_091073.1, read on the forward strand.
CCCCATGGACTATAGCCCGCCAGGCTCTCTTGTCTATGAAATTCTCCGGGCGGTAATACCAGAGTGGGTTACCATGCCCTCCTCCAGGAGACCTTCCCCACCCAGGGATCGAAACCTGTGTGTCTTGCATCTCCTGAATTGGCAGACGGATTCTTTACCACTAATGCCACCATAATGCCTTATTATATGTCATGATTCCCATTTTTCAGATGAGGAAATTGAGGCTCTGCGAAATTCAGTAATGTGCCCAAGGTCATGGATTTGGCAAAGGCGTTGGGTTGAGTTCTGTCAGTTCCAAAGCCATTCTGTTGCCACCGTGCCAGGCCTCCTTGGGTAATGAGTGTGTGACTGAGGAATGAAAAGGAGTTAATGGAGAGGCCATTCCACTGTTCTTTCCACTACTTCACTCTGTGAATGACTAATAAGCAAACACTCCCACAGGGTATTTGCATTTTAAAAGAGGAGCTCATTAACCCTAATGAATCTCTAATTGGTAGAATTGGTGGGGGGGGATGTTTCTGAGCACTGGGGCTTTCTCCTGTGTCTTCAAGGTGTCTGGCTATCCTTTTCTCCTCTGTAGACGATCAGCTATTCTGGAATCAGAATCATGTGGTAGAATGCAGTCACAATCTGCTAGTCTGCCCCAAATGCAACTGAATGAATTAACAGGGAGTTGTAAAAAGAGTCATCTAAAGGAAAAGAAGTGTGAGTTAACATAGCATAAAATGAACGCTCAGGAACTAAATAACAAATTTGACAGTGTGGAGGATCTTAAAAGTCAGTAAAAATATTTCATATTCAATTTTAACTTCAGAAATGTCATAGTAGCATTTCCTGTAGTGTTGACACGCTGCAGGATTTTAAGAGTGAATAAAGTGGTTTTCTAGTCAAAAACATGGTGAAAATTTCTTTTTAGTTTCTTTACTGAATTTTTCAGAGCCTTTACTATGTCAGAGTACATTGAAAATCAATCAAAAGGGAATGCATTTTGTAGGTTTTTCCTCATACTTTTGATCAGAGAGCCATGTTTTCCCTGGGAACCCCTTGAAACTAGTGTTTTGAAGACTGCGTTCTCAGATATGAAGCTCTAGATAATCTCTCTATAATAAAAGGAAAGAGAGAAAACAGGTTTCTGTGTTCAGAGTTTTTCATCTGTAGGCAGGCTCCAGTGCTGGCCACACCAGGCCATTTCCTGTCCTGGATTCTAGATTGTTCCAGTAATACCACCCTCCTTACCCAGATAAGATCTGGACAGTTTAGTTAAAAAAAATAAAGACAGATGAAGAACAGAGTCTCATCTTTATTGTCTATAAAGCTGGTGTCGAAGAACGTGGCTTCTGTCAAGAAGCAAATGGGTTTCCTGTTCTGAACCCCATTAGGTTGACCTCCACCCTGTCACAGAGTGTGCTGGGCTGGGGCAGCCCTGCTCCAGTGGGAGGGCCCCTGGGCAGGGTCAGAGCAGAGGGGAGTGGGGAGGGGAGTGAGACAAGAAGAACCCCCTTAGCTTTGCCCTCCCACATCACCAGCCCAGTGACAAGAATGCAGGGAGAGACTGGGGGGATGTTAGTAACTAGGGTTTCCTCCACACGAAGGAGGCCTAAAGAGTGAGAGTACTCCCTGACTCACCCACCACCCCCTCCCCGAAAGAGAGCTCCTCTGGGTGATCCAGAGAGGCATTCAGGTTCCGCTGGCATCGCTGGCAGCGGCTCCTCTTTCCTTTTCCCTTGTGCCTGGTGCTCATTCTTCATCACATCTCTCCTCTCCCTCCACCTGGGTCACCCAGTAGAATGAGATCATGAAGACATGCTCATCACCAGCCCTTTCTCACCTCCTTATATAGCATATTCAGCTTTTTATCCTGGAAGAGGTAGGCTCTAAAATAGAGATCTGGAAACTACAGCCTGACTCAACCCACTTTTGTAAGTAAAATTTCATCGAAACACAGCTCCACTCAGCAGTTTATACATCTGTGGCTGTTCCCAGCTACAGTGGTAGACTGGAGAAGTTTTGACAGAGAAACCTAAAATGTTTCCTGTCTAGCCTCACTAGGCTGAAATACACATGAAATTTCACTTCAGTCCTTTAAGTTCTGAAAGAGCTTTGTTAATATGCATAAAGCCTTTCTCCTTTAAATTGCCAGGCTCCTCTGTCGATGGAATTATCCAGACAAGAATACTGGAGTGGGTAGCCATTCCCTTCTCCAGGGGAATCTTCCTGACTCAGGGATCGAACCTGGGTGGATTCTTAAACGTCTGAGCCGTCAAGAAAGCCCACAGTGTAAAGTCGGGGAGGAGGGAAGTGGGGATAAGAATCAACTGTGGTGTTATAAATCTGTGAAATGTTAATACTATGAATTTTTTTCTTTTTTTTATTGAAGTATAGTTGCTTTGCAGTATTGTGCCTGTCTCTGCTGTACAGAAAAGTGACCCAGTTATTTACACATACACATTCTGTTTCAATAATCTTTTCCATTATGGTTTATCCCAGGAGATTGGATATGGTTCCCTGTGCTATGCAGTAGGACCTTGGCGTATATCCATTCTACATGTAATACTTTGGGTCTGTTTTTGTTGTCTTTTTCCTTTTAAATAGCTGAGTTGCAAATGAAAGTTTTGAATCTATGGGTGCATGCTCAGTCAGTCATGTCTGACTCTCTGCGATACTATGAGCCCACTAGGCTCCTTTCTCTGTCCATGGTGTTTTCCAGGCAAGAATCCTGGAGTGGGATGCTGTTTCCTTTTTCAAGGGAGCTTCCAGATCCAGGAATCAAACCTGTGTCTCCTACATTAGCACACAGATTCTTTACCACTGAGCCGCCTGGGAAGCCCTGCTGAGTCTACACAGCACAGAAATTAGAACTAACTCGTGTCTGAAAGCTGAAGCATCATTTCACATTCATCTCATGCATCTTTATTTTTATTGTTTAAGTGTCTTACTTTCAGATGGGTTATAACAAGTTAGAGAAACTAACTGAATTTTTATCATGATAAGATACTTCTTCAGTGAGAAGAAAATGGTCCTGTTTCACTGCGACCTGTTCTTTTCTGTTTGCTGTTTGTATAGTTTTCATTTTGTGCCTTTGTTTATAGAGAAAAACCTTGCAGGTCGCATTTTCCCTAGTAATCTGTTATTGTCTTGAGGTATCGCCAAATGTGGCGTTTCAGTAACTGGTGATTGTACAGGTGCTCCCAGGCAGATGTGTTGTGTGGTGTCAAGAACGCTGGCTGACAGCCTTCCTGATTATTCAAGCAGTAGGGAGGTGTTGGGAAGGTCTGGGACTTCCCTGCCGGCCCAGTGGTTACAAATCCACCTGACAGTGCAGGGAACGTGAGTTCAGTCCCGGACCCCGGGAACTGAGATTCCACATACCCCAGGGCAGCTAAGCCCACGCACCACAACTGCTGAGCCTGCACTCTGCAAAAGACAAGCCACGGCAAAGGAGCCCACGCGTCACAGGGGGAGAGTGGTCCCTACCCGCCGCAGCCAGAGAAGAGCCCCACAGCGGTGAAGACCCAGAGCCGCCACAACTAAATACATACATAAATAAAATGTTTGGTGCAGATCAGTTCAGTTCAGTCACTCAGTCATGTCCGACTCTTCGCGACCCCATGAATCGCAGCACGCCAGGCCTCCCTGTCCATCACCATCTCCCGGAGTTCACTCAGACTCACGTCCATTGAGTCAGTGATGCCATCCAGCCATCTCATCCTCTGTCGTCCCCTTCTCCTCCTGCCCCCAATCCCTCCCAGCATCAGAGTCTTTTCCAATGAGTCAACTCTTCGCATGAGGTGGCCAAAGTACTGGAGTTCCAGCTTTAGCATCATTCCTTCCAAAGAAATCCCAGGGCTGATCTCCTTCAGAATGGACTGGTTGGATCTCCTTGCAATCCAAGGGACTCTCAAGAGTCTTCTCCAACACCACAGTTCAAAAGCATCAATTCTTCGGTGCTCAGCCTTCCTCACAGTCCAACTCTCACATCCATACATGACCACTGGAAAAACCATAGCCTTGACTAGACGGACCTTAGTCAGCAAAGTAATGTCTCTGCTTTTGAATATGCTATCTAGGTTGGTCATAACTTTCCTTCCAAGGAGTAAGCATCTTTTAATTTCATGGCTGCAGTCACCATCTGCAGTGATTTTGGAGCCCAAAAAAATAAAGTCTGACACTGTTTCCACTGTTTCCCCATCTATTTCCCATGAAGTGATGGGACCGGATGCCATGATCTTTGTTTTCTGAATGTTGAGCTTTAAGCCAACTTTTTCACTCTCCACTTTCACTTTCATCAAGAGGCTTTTTAGCTCCTCTTCACTTTCTGCCATAAGGGTGGTGTCATCTGCATATCTGAGGTAATTGATATTTCTCCCAGCAATCTTGATTCCAGCTTGTGATTCTTCCAGCCCAGCGTTTCTCATGATGTACTCTGCATAGAAGTTAAATAAGCAGGGTGACAATATACAGCCCTGACGTACTCCTTTTCCTATTTGGAACCAGTCTGTTGTTCCATGTCCAGTTCTAACTGTTGCTTCCTGACCTGCATACAGATTTCTCAAGAGGCAGGTCAGGTGGTCTGGTATTCCCATCTCTTTCAGAATTTTCCACAGTTTATTGTGATCCACAGAGTCAGAGGCTTTGGCATAGTCCATAAAGCAGAAATAGATGTTTTTCTGGAACTGTCTTGCTTTTTCCATGATCCAGCGGATGTTGGCAATTTGATCTCTGGTTCCTCTGCCTTCTCTAAAACCAGCTTGAACATCAGGAAGTTCACGGTTCACGTATTGCTGAAGTCTGGCTTGGAGAATTTTGAGCATTACTTTACTAGCATGTGAGATGAGTGCATCTCACAGATTCTTGCCTTGAAATCAGAAATTGACAAAGGAAGCATAGACTTGAATGATTTCACCCAAATATAGTCTTTGTATGGCTAGGAGATGGCCCTATAATCATTTTAAAAGGTTAAAAAAAAAAACTTAAGAGTAAATGACCTTTCATATTGGATGACATATACTTTCTTCTAAACCTCAGGCATGTGAGTTATTAAACACCTGACTCAGTGTACAGGGACTTGGCATTACCTTGGCTGTTTATGCTGCTGGGGTCTCTGTGGTCTCATTCCCTTTACCCAAGCAAACTAAACAACTTGTGGTTGGTTTTGCCATCCATGAACTGGGGGTTGATTTGCTTATCCCTAACTTTCAGAGAGAAGGTGGGTTTCTGAGAATAAGACTCTTCCCGATGTGCAAATAAATGGTCAGTTTAGATAATAACTTTTAAAAAATCAATCAAAATTAGTAATAAAAGTAAGTTGACATAATTTTTCACTTAATGACTATTAACTTTATTATCCTATAGATGTAATTTGAGTTCCTAATCCTTTTGTTTCAGCATGATTTTTAAAAAATCATTAACTTTTTAAAATCTATCAAGTTATGCCCCAATTACCAACCACTGGTAACAATATATCAGAATGGTATTTAATAAATTTGCTTCTTAAGTTTCACAAATATGTTTTAGAGGAAAAAGACTAATTATATGCTCAAATAAAGCTTTTATTACATACTAGTTAGTATTGTCATGGGCTTCCCAGGTGGCTTAGTGGTAAAAAATCTGCCTGTCAGTGAAGGAGATGTGGGTTTGATCCCTGAGTCAGGAGAATTCCCTGGAGGAGGAAATGGAAACCCACTCTAGTATTCATGAATGGAGGAGCCTGGTGGGCTATATAGTCCATGGGGTTGCAGAGTTGGACCCGACTGTGTGACTAAGCATGCATGCACAGTATTATCACAGTTTTATAGACTAGAGACTATAGATAGAAGTTCAATAATTTACTCAGCTAGTATTTATGAAACACCTGCCATATGCTGGGTTCTGACCAACAGTATGAATGCCATACTTGGCTTTGAGAACACAGCTTGTAGGCTGGAATTGCATGATGTGCTTGGATTTTAAACATTTAGTGGTTTGCTTTCTCTTATGTCAGTAAACTACCAGCTTAATTCTTGCTTAATAGTTTTAGAATTTAACAGAATTTTAATTAATTCTTTAAAATTTTACAGGGCTCTTTCTTGATTATAGCCATTGGTAAATTTCTGTGTTTCACTATGGAAAAATTAAACCCAGCCCAGACTTCCATACTTTGTTACCTCCAGTGAAGACTGTGACCTTCCCTATGTTAACAAATTCCTAAGTGTCAGCCAAGTCATCGTGTGTGGATTTTGTAATCTTCCCTCTTGTGGACATTCCTGGGCTGGCCTAACTTTATGGGAAGGGCAGATTACTAGATTAACTTCTCATTATGCTTTTACCAAGTAGACTAATTGTTTCTTTACCTACCATGTGTTAATCACAGATGATTAGTGTTAGTCAATAAATTAACATAGGCTATTAATACATTAAATTATGCTTGTACTGACCTGACTATATTTCTGTCTGTCCTGTGTCCTTAGAGGCAACCTAGTGACCAGCTTGGTTTAGTAATATAACCCACCCAGGCACCACCTTTAGGAATTAGGCTATTAACTAAATGCTAATTTATGAATTTGTTCATTGTTCTTTCCTGTTGTAAAAATGGTTTGACATATGGTTAATTATTACATACAAACATACATACTCTGAGGCAGATCTACAGAGACACAAACAAACCCTTATAAAGAGTAAAACTTCTTAAAAGACACATTTAGAGGACAGTTATTCATGTTAGATGTCTAATGTTTGAAAGTAATTTGCTTTATCTCTTTAAGTTATAAGCTTTCCTAATTTATTTGAAATATGACTTGATTTACAAAATATAAATTCACTTGATTTTTCCAGAGCAAACCTGTATAAAGCAGGATACATTTCTGGTTCAGATTGTATGTCTCTGTATTTATGATTTTTGTGACCTCTATAAAATTACTATTCTTAAATATTAATTTGTTTACTCCACAGTGTGAACATACAATAGCAGAAGATACTTCATTTTTTTTGGTACATCAAAATTTTATTTAAATCTCATTTTCTGAGTTATTTGAAAATTTTTCATTCTGTATTTAATTATAATAAAATTGTCCCATCTTCTTCTATTAAAATTAGTCCTTCAGTGAAAATCCTGAATATTCAGTGAAAATTTATGGGTAAAAATACCTGTATACCTATAAATTCTTTATTTTAAATTTCTTTTTTAATTGGAGGATAATTGCTTTACAATGTTGTGTTGGTTTCTGCTGTACAACACGATGAATCAGCCATAAGTATACATGCACCCCCTCCCTCCCAAGCCTCCTCCCACCCCATCCCGCCCCTCTAGGTCACCACAGAGCCCAGGCTGAGCTGCCTGTGTTACGCTGCAGCTTCCTGCTAGCTACTTGTTGTACACGCAGCGTTGTATACATTGCAGTGCTACTGTCTCAGTTCATCCTCTCCTCCCTCTCCCGCTGTGTGCACAAGCCCGTTCTCTATGTCTGTGTCTCTATTTCTGCCCCGCAAATAGGTTCATCAGTACCATTTTGCTAGATTCCATATATGTGTGTTAATATACAGTATTTGCTTTTCTCTCCTGACTGACTTCACTCTGTATGACAGGCCTTTCTGTGGATGGGTAACAGTCCATCGTTTATGTGTACCGCAGCTTCTTATCCATTATCCGTTGATGGACAGCTAGGCTGCTTCCATGTCCTGGCTGTTGTAAAGAGTGCTGCAGTGAACGCTGGGGTACACGTGTCATTTTGAGTTATGGTTTTCTCAGGGTATATGCCCAGTAGTGGCGTTGCTGGGCCATGTGGTGGTTTTATTCCTAGTACTTTTTAAGGACCCTCCGTACTCTTCTCCACAGTAGCTGCACCAATTTACATTCCCACCACAGTGCAAGAAGGTTCCTTTTTCTCCACACCCTCTCCAGCGTTCATTGTTTAGTAACAGAAGATATTTCAGAGAAGTCGTAGACAGTTTGGCCTCAATGGCGTGGTCAAGTTTTGTGTTTTTTCCTTTGTCTAACAGGAGATACAGCACGTGAGCAAAGAGTGGCAGCAAGAGGCGAAACTTCAGATGCAGAAGACAACCAGCCTTTGGAGGTAAGTGGAGCTCAGTGAGCCCTTTTGAGTAAATCCAGACCAGTCCCTGTGATAAGACAGTCCTCTGAGGATAAATAGTCACTTCCTTTCTGGCCATGCAGACAGGTGCCGACGTACCAGGGGAACAGGTGAGCTGCCAGAAGTCAAGGTATGGTGGGCAGCAGTGACTTCCCAAGTACTAAGCTTTTCCTAGTGCCAGAAGTGGAAACTTCCTGTTGGAAACAGAGGCATAGAACACCGAAGTTAAAATATTTAAATTATTTTTGTTGAGTGATTATTTTCTAATACATTTGAATAAATAGGTAATATATGAACCTAGAGAGAAAGATTTGAGAGTAACTTCTTCAGAACTGTCTTACATTAGCATTTCCACCACCATAGTACACTCCTTGACATTGTTCAGACTAGAGTTTTTAAAAAGACTAGAGTTTTTATTCTTTTTCCACGTGAGAAAATTATTTGCTCCTTGTGAGTACTGAGAGTGTAGTTTATTTCCTTTCATAGTCTGTGTGGAAACATGCTGACCTTATTGAATCACTGAAATAGTCATTTTTAAGACTGAGAGAATGGTAACAATTGGAGTGAAAGAGATATCCATGGGTTTTGAAACGGTCTGCATGGTGACACACCTCTACTTTTTGTAGGAAGTGAGGGCATTGCATACACCTGGAGTGAGGTCAGGGCACTTGGCCTGTTTAATTCATCACTGTATCCACAAAGCCTAGCACAGAAAAGGAAGCCAAAAGTATTTGTTAAATGAATGAATACAATCATGAGTTATAAGTAGAGAATAATATTTGTCTTAAGAAGAAAGGTTTTGGGGTTTAGATTTTCCACAATGAGTAAATATTTTATAATCAAGAGAGAAACTTAAAAGCAGTTACTTGGGAAGTAAAATTGATGTAGAAAAAGAAAAAGAGCCATATTTCCAATAAAACTGTGCGTGTGTTTTTTTCTATTAATGCATGCAAGTGGTATTCATTAAGCAATGACTGTTCAATGCACTGTGCAAGGGGGTGAGTATATAGTGGTGGAAAAAAGATAGAAGGACAAAGAAAAATCTGCAGTATATGTGTTGAAGCATCTTGATCTCTTTTATTTACTCAGATATTTAGTGAATACTGAACATAAGTAGCATCTTTTTGTTTTTTTAATTGGGGGTTAATCGAGTTCGTTTCTGTTGTACAGTGAAGTGAATCAGTTATATGTATACATATATCCCCTCCCTGTCAGATCTCCCTTCCACCTTAGGTAGTAGCATCTTTGATAGGAAATAAAGGTTGATGTATTTGAGCTTTAGGAAAGAACCACCAGAATGGTTTAGAAATCATCCATGATTACTTCAGTTTTACTGCCTAGGTATATATGTGACTCAGTGGAAATGTCTGCCGAACTCAGTTATTTTTAAAAGTCGATTTATTGATAGGAAGAATTCTAAGATTAATTTTGAAGGAAAGAAGCTTTTGAGAATAGATCCTCTGAGATTTGAAACTAGCTCATTATTGAAGCTACTTCACTTACAAGTTTCTAAACAGTTCAGCCTTTACTTAAGCAAAGAAGAACTATTGATCCCTGGTCCTGCCACCCTGAGGCTTCTCTCTGCTCAAGTTTTCACCATCAGTGTTCAATAGCGTCACCCTCTGAAGAGTGGTTTAGAATCACACCCCTGGGGTACCCCTGGCTCCTTTGTTTCCCTCGCACTCTACATGCATTTCCACCAGTTAAGGCCTGTTTCCTCTCCTTCCCGGTACATCCAGACTCTAACCACTTCTCAATGTGGGCACTGCTAGAATCCTAAGCTACCAATTTCACCTGGACTCTCTGCCTCCATTCTTCCCCCTTAAGTCTGTTCTCTTCACAGCAGACAGAAATTGAATCAGATCACATCACTCCTTGACTTCAAGCCCACTGACTACCCACTGTGTGGACTCATTTGCTCAGTTGTATCCAATTCTTTGCTACCCCATGGACTGTAGCCCACAGGTACCTCTGTCCATGGGATTCTCCTGGCAAGAATACTGGAGTGGGTTGCCCTTTCCTACTCCAGAGGATTTTCCCAACCCAGGGATCAAACCCACATCTCTTACGTCTCCTGAATTGGCAGGTGGATTCTTTACCACTGGCGCCACCTGGGAAGCCCTAGGAGTTATCATAAATCTATTAATTTAGATTATTTTTGACATTCAATACATTAGCAGGATAAAGTATTATGATTTCAGTTGGGTTTTTGAAAGATATACATCTGATTAAAATGTAACTATTGTACCTAGCAAGAAAGACTCATTATTTTCCTTTTTAATGGCTATACAACAAATGTTGAAATATTGTTTATAATGAAAACATATTTGATCAGTTAGTATAAGTTCCCTAGAGCTTAAAAATAACACTCTTAGTTACCAAAATATATGATGTTTTTCTAAGAACCCTTTGGAGAAGGTATATTTTAGTGTCCCCGAATGAATTTTTCAGTGAATTCAAATAAACATGTAGATTGACTACTATTCTCAAGGAATTTGGTTGGACATGGGGCAAAGAGGATATAAAACTGTGTAAGACTTCATGATTCTTACTTAATTCTCAGTCTATTCATGAACGTAAGACAACTCCACAAGTCATTATAATATAAGGTGGAGTAAACACATGTCTTAAACTCCATAACTACAAAGATAACTGAGATTTCAGTGAAGGAAGAAACATCATTAGTGAGAATCAAGAAAGGCTTCATGTATTAGGTGAGCTTTGAACTATGAAAAAAAAATTTCTTTACAGTCTATGCAATTTTATATATTAATACAAATTCCTGTGAAATGAAATTCCTCATTAACATTTTAGACATACAGAAGCAAATCATGGGTTGAAACTACTTTCCACACATGGATCTCAATGACAGATAATAAAGTATTTAAAAAAAAACAACGAATGGAACTTGGCCTGTGCTATACTGTATGTAGTTTTAATGGCAGTTACAATATTTTGTTAAGTAGTCTGTGTTATTTTCCCTTACACTTTATAGCCCAAGTAAACTTCAAAACCTGTGTTGCCTCTCCAAGTACAGCTTTCCCACAGACATCATGGAAAGTCTAGATGAAATATATTTGCAAAAAGGAGATCTGGTTTGGGCATCAAATAAGCTACATTTTACAAAGTTGGAGTAGGACTTACTTTAATGCACAGAAGATCCTATGAACAGCAGCATGTTTATTTGTATTAAATCATTAGTGGGATTTTTTACTTCATGAAACTGAAAATAATGTAGCGTTCGTTCCAGGAAATCATACTTTCTCAAGTATGTTTGTCTCTTCTTTACCCCCCCTCTGTAAATATTTTAGGTTTCTCTTAATTATGACTTTATTTACTACTGTTTGTACTTTAGCTTTCCCTGAATATAATCCTAAAGCATTGTTCCCTAAAATAGGATAACTTAAGGAGACAGTGAACTTAGTTATCAAATGTGGTTTCTCCCAGGTTGTGCTTTAGTCTGTGTCTTAATTCCCGTTAGTAACTCTCTACAGAATTCACGTGTTTTTGGTGTGTAGCGTATAAGCTCCTGTAAACCCGTATTTGAGCTTATTAAAATCAAGTCACTAGACTGTAGTACTTGAGGAAAAAGTGATAATTTGGAACTAATTATCCAGTTGGAAGTTTATCTGCCTCCTTCTGCTCCTTCTTTTTTTTGTAGCTGCCTCTCTGGGTAAATTTTGGTGGTGAGTTGTAATGACATTACAGCTTCCTGTTTGCTGCTGCTGTAGGAGCCAGGGTATTTACAGCTCAGGGGGATAAACCCACAGATCAATGGGGAACTGGTTTTGAATTTTTTGTCATGATTCATCTCTGCAAGGAATTAACAATATAAGTAAGAAATTAGTCACTTTTCTAATCTTCAGTTGTGGAAAGTGTTTCATATTGTGAAAACTAGAACAATATTAGTAACTGATTTACTACTGATTGTTTTTTGGTCTGTAGGTATATTCTGAGAGCTGTGAATATAGAAATATCAGTGTTTTAAATAGAATTGCATCAGTTTTGGTGACTATTAATTTTAATCAGCTTTAGCAGATACTTTGAGATTGTGTTTGTTGAACTTAAATTTATTTGTACTACAAATATTTTTTTTTAATTTGCCTTTTTTATCCTCTTTATTTTATTGAAGTACATTTGACGTACACTGTTATATTAGTTTCATGTGTACAACATAGTGCTCCACCATTTGTATGCGTTGCAAAATGATCAGCTCAGTAAGTCTAGTTACCATCTGCCACTATACAAAGTTAATACAGTATTATTGACGGTACTGCCCATGCTATGCATTACATCCTCATGACTTATAACTGAGAGTCTGTATTTCTATAACTGCAATTTGCATTTCGTTTTGGTCTCCAAGACTGAAGAATATGTTTCTTTATTTAGTTCACTAACCTAAAGATAACAAAATTCAAAAACAAGCCAATAGAAAAGTCCCCACAAAACCACAGTTCCGTTTGTGTGTTTGTCTTGAGTGACAACTAATTCACATATGCATATGGAGACACATATAAAATAATAACTAACAGATGGTATAGCTGCAAAGTAGGATTTATAAAGATTATTATCAGCTGGTGGTACTGAGATACTACTGTGGTTATACTGACAGAAGACACAAAAATTGCTTATAATAATAAACTGTGACACTAATATCCCCCCAACTTCTGTTAACCAAAGTAGCTTACCGCATATTTAATATAAATTTTTTAATGAAGACCTAAAATAATCATACAGCCAGTTTGTACTAGGGAATTTAATAGACAGCAGTTGTAAAACCAGTTAAGATTAGCAACAACAACAGCAGGACATTTGCTAAGATGGTTAAGTGCATAATAGTGGGCTCCCTGGAGAGTAAGGTGAGGGTTTGGGGGACTCTGTTGATTCACGTCATTTGAGGTGACATCTCAGTCTAGTGCAGTGTGTACAGTTTTTGTATTTTCTTACTTGCATTTTTACAGATTGTTGAGTTACCTGTGAAATTCATAGTTCAGTGATTTAGAGAACAAAAATTGATCTTTTGAAAAAGGCACAGAATGAACATGTATTAATGAAATGTTCACTCTTTTTTTTAATGTGTTTTTATATTTTGCTTTATGTCTTTTGACAAAGCTATAGGCCTTCAGATTCTGTAGGGATGAATTTTCTTGTTCTTTTTTTTTTTTTTAGATAGTCATTAAAATGAATGAAAATATCCTTGAAGTTTGTAAATTCCATATGATGTACACTTTGGTTACCACTCTTTAAAAAGGGGTATAAGATTATCTTATTAAAGACTGAATTCTGTGTAGAAAAAAATTAAGACTGGGTACTACAGAAAAAAGGAAACTTGAGTGATTCTCAGGAATAGCAAATATTCATCCCCTGGTTATCACAATTTTGGTTTTAAGATTTTTTTAAGTATAACATGAGACATGTTAATAAGTTCGTAAATTTACATTATGGGGTTATAATGATGATTATGAAACTATTCTCACAAGATATTCATAATCCAAATTCAGGTACAATGGGAATTGGTATTGAAGGCAGTTTAAATTGGTACAACCATTTTTGAAAACATTTTGGCAATAAGTGTCAAGAACCATAAAGACATTAACATACTTTGACAGTAATTCCACTTTTAGGATTCTAAGAAAATACTCTTAAATCCACAAGAGGTTGTATGTGCACAAAGATGGCAGTCCACTTAATGGAATACTTTTTAGCTTTCAATAAAATATAAAGACTCTTGGTTTCATAATCAATTAGAAAATTTGAGGTACAAAATTATATTCAAAATGGTGCAGAAAAAGATGATGTAATACATAAAAACATTAAGAGTAATTGCCTTGGGAATGTTAGATAAATGGATTAAAGCACACTCTCCAGTACTCACATTTTCCTGTTTGTCTGTGAATGTATCTTAATTTTAAATGATAGTAAGTTTGATGGTGAGGATTTTGCCTAACAGAAGAACCTTTTTGGATGGCAGCTGAGGCTACGGAGCAGTCTACTGATGATGATCTTTGGGAGATATGTAGGCACTTTGCTACCTTGGCCTATTTACGATGTCTTAGTTAGTTGATCACATCTGATCACGGTTTGTCAAAACACCTGTCCTCTCACCTAGGGGTCTTTCCAGCAGGGAGAAGAGTGAGTGACTGAAAGGTTATTTTTCACCTATTGGTAATCACAGGGCCCAGACTTTTCTCGCTGATCTACTTGACTGTCTAATTTGCTGTATCGGTTATAAAGTCATATTCCCCCTCTTAGAGATTGTGGGTTACTCGTCTGAACATGTATTTACCTACACATCTTGTTTTTTCCTCTTATCTATGACTCTGAGACTCTTAGTTTGAAGATATTAATTTCTCCCTTTATAACAGTTTCTGGGAATACAACTTTATCCAGGATGAGTGAGAGGATCTTTGTGTTTTGTTTTCCTCATATAGACCTATTTCACATTTTTTATTTACTGGGAAATGAAGCACAGTTGGATTACTGCAGTGCTTATGTCATTTAAATGGTAAATTTAATTCTTTGATGTGTTTATCCTCCTATGCAAGTCACCTTTTGGGAAAAGATTTTCTAGCGCGCATCTCTCCAATCTTTGTTTTCACTTGAGTTAGTGGGCCATATAATACAGTAGAAAGTACATTTTTTACTGGATTCCTCTGCTCACCAAGTGTTTGATCTTGGACAAGTTGCTAAGCTCTTCAACTTCAATTCTTAGTCAATGAAGTCGAGGGATTAGATGCAGTGTCTGAGATCTTTTCCTCCCCAGAAGTCCTGGCTCTTTACCTCTTTGGAAAGTGAACTGGAATTTTGCCACCAAATGCCAACCTTTATACTGCTTCTTTGATTGGAGGGTGGAGGAAAGGGGGGTGGGGGGAAACTTGCTGCATAATGAAGATTTTAGGTATTGATTAATCAGGCTTTTGTGCTGGTTAGGAAGGAATTATCCAAAAGTCCTTGCAGGTAAATTGTCAGACTGCTAAAACCATTTCCAAGATCCTTGCTCTTGCTTGCAGAGTATGTTTGGGAAAATGATAAATTTGGCCACTGGTAAAGAACAATTAAAATACCTCATGATTATGTCTTTAAAACTATAAACTTTGTACTTTCATATTTGCCAGATTAGCATGGGTTGTTGATTGCTCGAAACACTGGCAAGATGAATTAGCTTGAGGCGTGCTCCTCGGAGTTTGTGAAGATCTTTTCCATCACTTCAGACTTGTTTTTGTTACCACTACGTCTCAGTCCTAGTTTCAGTTTTGCTGGAAAAAATTAGAATGGAGAGGTCATAATTCTGGTACTTTCTGGCTTCCGTTGGGTTAACAACACTGAAACATTATGTTCATTCATCCTGGCCAGAAAAGGCCAAACTATGTGAGGTGCATGAGAGGTGCCCCGCTTCCATCCAAAATGCACATATGGTGTGGGTAAGCCGGCAATGGGAGTTTTACGCAGCGTCTCAGCTCATGTACACAGTCTGTTGCTCAGCACCAGTTACTCCTTGCCAGAAACCTGCTAACCTGCTGCTTTTGTAGCTCCACTTGATGAAGCTAAGGTAAGCTTAAAGGGGCCACAGTGCTATTTGCTCAACTTGAGCAGTCTTAGTTTGTTAAACGTTATGTAACTGTAACCACCTGCCTCCTCTGTTGATTCTTCACAATTGATTGCAATTAGAACCAAAGAACCGGAACCTGTAATTGCATGGCACAGAGCTACATCAGATCCAATATGTGTCTGTATTGAGTATGTTTCGAAGGAGGAACTGAAATGTGGAAATGCTGGCTTTTTGCTGAGAAAACCAGATTTGCTATCTCCAGTTTAGGAATTATGTTCACAACCACAGAGGCTATTCTGTGTATCTGTCTGTCGGTAGTCATTTGGTTGTCATTTTTCCAGTTTTCACTTTTGTAGTTTTAAAAACCACAGAATCAGCAGGGTGGGAGGTCCATGTTGGGAGAACAACTGTTCCCTATTTCCCAGAGCCATCTTTTTTTCTAATCCCCTGTTTTTTTAATTAGTAACAAATGGTCCTTATTTTTCCCTCCTGGCTCCAGTTACAGTTGTACCTGGTCACTCTATAGGGAGTTCAGATTAAAGCACAGCCCTATTTATGTTGTCAGCACACACAACTAGAGATTCTTTTTCAGAAGGATAAATTTCACCTGACTCTTTATGCAGTGGAAAAACTGGCCTGCAGGTATGTCCTTGGCCTAATTGGCATTTTCTGACTATTCCACTTTGTACCTTACTGAGGATTCTTGTGAATATGCTTATGAGAGTGCACCAACATGAATACATAGGGGGGGAAAAAATCACACCTTAACTAAGCTCAGCTAAGTTTACATAGATTTTACGTTTTTTCCCCAGACCTAACAGGCCCCATTTCTTACTGTATATCAGGTTTTTTAAAAAATGAACTCCTGTGTTCATCTTGTCTTGTTAAATAATTGGTATTAATTTCTACCCATTCAAGGACTGTTTAATATCCACTTTTGGAATGCCATATTGTTAGGTATATGCCTTTCACACGTTACCTTTTAAATTAGTTAAGAAATCATTATGGGTTTGAATTCCTAAATTTTCTCTAATACCAGTTATATAATAGAAAGTGTGTGGACTAGAGCCTCCTAATGTAAAAGCAAAAGGCCATAATTTTTTTTAGGGAAATGCAACCCAACTTTTCTCTGCCTTTTTATGCCTTTTTGTCCTTGGAGAAGGAGAAAAGATTGGCATATAAGTACTATACCTAAGAGCCCAATGCCAGTGGACTGAGTACAATTTACATAATAATAAAATGCCCCTGAAAACTTTCTCAGAACTCCTGAACTGAAAAGAATCAGTAAACTGTTGCATAATCCTACTTCTTAAGTTGGTTTCGGTTGGAGAATAATTTGAAGAACATGCTGTCTCTTTGTTCACGTAGATATTCCGAGATTTATTACTAGATCAAGCTGGCCCATTGGAGAGCTGTATATTCCTATCTCATTGCCTCGGTGCAGCACAGATTGCCTTCCCTGAGCTGTTTTTCAGCTTGATTGAATAACTCTGTGAGAAACTGTTGTGCGGAATACACTGTGACATTTATTATGGAGGAATTACTGAGACATTGTCTGCCCTCTTCTGTAGTTGCCCCTGTGTGAAGTCCCACTTAGGTCTTCTGGCTTCTTGCTGCTTTTATGCTAACAGAAAATATTTTGTTTCTCCTGAGGTGGTAATACTCTTTCTCATGGCCACGGTGAATTTGGTACCTAGTCACTTTTTTTCCATCGTGCTTTGGCAGGAGGTAGCTCAGACCTAAATTTGTAGCTCAGTTTTAGTAAATATTTAGAACTGTGTAGAATATACATTGGCTTTCTTTATTTTCTTCTTATCTGATGCCCCTATATTTTTCCTGGTTATGATTTTTAAATTTATTATGAATCTTCTATTGGCTGCTTCAAATTCATTGTAAAGAGGAAAGAGTTAACATATACATTTATCTGTATATTTATGTATTATATAAACACGTATATATTTAAATTGTTTTTTAATAGGTTATAAGAGATACAAGTTACAAGATATCTATATGTGTGTGTCTATATACATATATATAGACACACACACAGATATATGTGACCCCATGGACTGTAGCCCACCAGCCTCCTCTCTCCATGCAATTCTCCAGCCAGGAATACTGGAGAGGGTTGCCATTCCCTTCTCCAGGGAATCTTCCAGACCCAGGGATCGAACCTGGGTCTCCCATATTGCAGGCAGATTCTTTACCGTCTGCGACACCAGGGAAGCACAAGATACATACACAATTCCCAATGTTAATTCTCTCACTCTTCTTTTAAAAAATTACATGTGCCGAAAGCGTGAGGTCTTTTACCTGCGAGAATGTGTGTGACGCTGGGCACCTTGCTTTCCCTCTGCCATGCCTCAGGCTCATATGCCGGTTTCCAGTTTAACATGGTTTCTTCAGGTCCTTGTTCACTGGAGACGCTCAGCTCTGTCCAGCTGCAATCAGGCCATGTGCCTTGGGCACACGCTACCCTCAGCGTTGCACGTTTCCCGCTCCGAGGTCCCCTACTTCACACACTGCTTTTCCATGCTCTAGATATGGTTTAGGTGGTTTCCCTGTTGAATTTGAGGTGTCAGTAGGAGGACCCAGAGAGACACTGTCTTGGGAGTCAGGGTTCACAGAAGCCCTGCAGTGGCGTCAGTAGCTGCCAGGGTGTGAGCTTCATCCTCAGAGAGACGTGGAGCTCCAGTCCTGGCTCTCCGTGCATCACTGTGGCACCTCTGATGAAGTTCTTAGGCTTTCAGAACTTCAAGCACCTTTGCTGTAACATGATGATACATCTACTTTGCAGTGTGTCTGTATACACAGTATCTGACATACCAGATACTCAAATAAGAGTTTCTTTTTAAATTGGAAGGAAATCATGGTGGATGATTCCCACTCATACCCAAGTAGGATTGAAGGGATTGAATCAGTTAGGAATTGGGCTCAGAAAAGAGTCACAGAGACATGGAAGGTAGTGGCTTAAATTTAGGACTTTATTTTTCCCATGTGACGAGAAGACTGGTGGAAGTTGGTGGGAGCATTGTTTCAGGAGCTCAAGTATGGCTCAAGTATGAGTCGTGATCTTTTCCTCATAGTTGCAACATAGCTACTGCAACTCCAGCCATCATACCTCACTTCTAGAAAGTTGGAAAAAGGAAGATAGCTGAGAGAGAATAAAAATACCTATGTCCAGAAACTTTCCAAATAATCTCTAACAGAGTTTTACTGGCTCCGTTGTGTCACACACTAGGCTATCCCTGGTGGCAGGGGATCCTGGGAGATGTTTTTTTGTGTAGTACCCTCAGCAAAATCAGGGTCCAGTAATAAGGAAGAAAGGGAAGATGAATACAGGATAGGCTGCAAGCAGTCTTTGATACAGATACCATCCTGCTTCGATTTTAGAAGCTTCATTTTTCCAACGACAGACGTGGAGAAGTAGAGGGAAATACCCATTGGTGATGACAGGATCTGTTTGGAGGCAGAAAGCCTTTGAGTAGTCAAAGAGGGGTGGAAAAATAAGGATTTACTTATTATTTTTTGAACCTATAGTAAGTTAGGCATGGTACTGGTAGGAAATTTACATATATCACCTCATTAACTTTAACCAGTGAGATAAGACTGTACTGTCTAGATTTTATAGATCAAGCAACCAAGGGTCAAGAACATCAATTTCCCAAAGTCCTATCACCAGTAACAGTAATGGAGCTGGAATTCAGACTTGCACCCGAGTGACCACAAAACCTTTGCTTTGCACTGTATTGCTTTCCTGCATCACTCGGGAGAAACCTGTTACTGCGCATTGCTCTTATTTTCTGTAGTGTGTTATACTCCTGGGGCCCATAGTAACTATATTTTGACCTGATCATTTGTGAACAGAATTAAAATGAGCACCATAAAAAGGATCTCTGCTGTGGCTGCTGAAGTTTGCCCAGACCAGGCGGGGAGGAACAGGCGGTGGTGCTTCCCTCTCAGAGGGGCTGGCGGCCATCTCTGGATTTCTGCCTCTGGAGTCAGGAGCACATTCTTCAGGAGGTAGAGCAGCAGTGACCAATATCAAGAGATCAGAATCCAAAATTAAAAGCTGACAGAAGGCTTGGCTTGAAGACAGATATCTTCTCAAGTCAGAAGCCAGGGCATCATCTTTGCTTTCTTCCCTCTTACCCACGCTCACCAAGTCACTGTGTTTTTGCCTCACTTATCTGTCCTGTCCTCTCTCTCCCCACTCCACCTCCAGCGGTCCCGTGAGCGGTCCACTCGCGTGGACTATTGCAGAGTTTCTGAAAGAGCCTTCTGCGCCCTAGTCTTACTTTCATTCAGCCCATTCGCCACAGATCTGAGCATGTACTTGCCTTATTTGATCACATCTGGGCCTCTTCGCTTCTTGCAGGATAAAATCGAGTAACTTTTGTCTGGTGTGTGTGTCTCTTCATGATCTGGCCCTGCCATGTGTATAAACCTCCGGGTCTGTCCTATGTCACTATACAGAGTTTCTGACCATGCTGTGAACATCTTCTTTTCTCCTGCAGTTTATATGTGCAATTCTCTTTTTTCCTGGAGTGCTTTTTTTCTATTAAAAAAGAATCATTTCAACTTTTTATTTTGAGTATAGCTAATTAACAATGCTGTGATAGTTTTGGGTGGACAGCAGCGGGACTCTGGAATGCTTTCTTTATCCCTTCCTGCTTTTGAACAGTTTGAGTGTTGCCATTCACCCTTCAAACTCCTGCTCAAATATTTGGCCTCTTGGGTGCCATCTTTGTCTCCCTTGCTTGTTGTTGCTGCTGTTCAGTCACCAACTGGTGTCTGATTCTTCACAGCCCCATAGACTGCAGCATGCCAGAGTTTGCCCAAGTTCATGTCCATTGCAGTGGTGGCGCATCCAGCCATCTCATCCTCTGTCACCCTCTTCTTCTTAGGCAGCATAAAGACCCCTCTTCTGCTCGCTCAGCGCCGTTCCGTGCCAGTGTCTGGCTCCCTGTGTCATGACGGGAAGCGTCTTGACTGAGGGGTCCTGGCTGCCTCTGCATTGTGTTCTCTCTGCCTGGCATCGTGCACGGCAGGTGTCAGGCACTCAGTAAGTGTATAATGTTAGTTGCTTGCAGGAATGAGTGCTTGGATTAGACCAAAGGCAGAATGACTTGTTCACCTTATTACCTAAGGACTGGAACAGCCTAACTTTGGACAAAGTCCTTATTTTTTTAATGCTGGATTAACGGGAGTATATGAGTAAAAGTATTCCATCTCTCCAAATTGTATTATTTACATCAGGTTCTGCCATAGTTTCTGTTAGTTTTTCAGGTTGTCTTAATCCCATTAGGCCAGCTCAGCAGTGCTTCTGATTCCCAGATCCTGAAGAGGATCTCAATTCTGTTATGTTTTATGTCTTTCCCCAAAACTCAGTTGTGTTTCGGATGTTTCTCTTTTGTATTGGCTGTTTCAGCATCCATTCCTGACTGAAGATACATTTTAAATGGTAATTTTAAAATGATTTTAAAAAAAATTTAAAATACTGACTCCTAAGTGGTTTTTGGTATGTTTGTTGCCTTCTTTAGCCATTTAAAATAGTACAGGACCTTCTTGCACAAGAATTAAGAAGTTAGCAAAATGAGTAAGTGATAAGCATCTGAAATTTTTCTTCAAACCATAGGTATTATTGCTACTCCTTAAAATTGTAATTCCCAGTTTGTAATATTATATATCAAATACTGTTAACATTCAAAAATTCCGTACATTGTGCTATATCTGACAAGTTGCAAATAGTAACGGAAAGAATCTGAGATTGTTAAAAGCTGCATCTTCTTTTATTGTTGTTGTTCAGTCACTTAGTCATGTCCAACTCTTTGCAACTCCATGGACTGCAGCACACCAGACTTCCGTGTCCTTCACTGTCTCCCAGGGTTTGCTCAAACTCATGTCCATTGAGTCGGTGATGCCATCCAACCATCTCATCCTCTGTCGTCCCCTTTTCCTCCTGCCCTCAATCTTTCCCAGCATCAGGGTCTTTTCCAGTGAGTCGGCTTTTTGCATCAGGTGGCCAAAGAATTGGAGCTTCACCTTCAGCATCAGTCCTTCCAATGCATATTCAGGGTTGATTTCCTTTAGGATTGACTGGTTTGATTTCCTTGCAGTCCAAGGGACTCTCAAGAGTCTTCTCCAGCACCACAGTTTGAAAGCATTAATTCTGTGGCACTCAGTCTTCTTGATGGTCCAGCTTTCATATCCATATGTGGGACTACTGGAAAAACCATAGCTTTGACTAGACAGACCTTTGTCGGCAAAGTAATGTCTGCTTTTTAATGTGCTGTCTATTTTGTCATAGCTTTTCTTCCTAGGAGCAAGTGTCTGTTAATTACATGGCTGCAGTCACCATTCTCAGTGATTTTGGAGCCCAAAAGAAGAAAACCTGTCACTGTTTGCACTTCTTCCCCATCTATTTGCCATGAAGTGATGGGATCAGATGCCATGATCTTAGTTTTTTGAATGATGAATTTTAAACCAGCTTTTCACTCTTCTCTTTAACCCTCATCAAGAAGCTCTAGTTCCTCTTCGCCTTAGAGTAGTATCATCTGCATATCTGCGGTTGTTATTTCTTCAGGTAGTCTTGATTCCAGCTTGTGAGTCATCCAGCCCGGCATTTCACATGATGTATATGAGTTAAATAAGCAAGCTGATAATATACAACCTTGACATACTCCTTTCCCAGTTTTGAACCCAGTCCGTTGTTCTCTAATGCCTAAAAATAATACTTACAAATAATAAGTGTCAAATATTTGTGGAAGGAAGGAAAGAAGCCATGGCAGTAGCATCTCAGTTAACCAGTGCCTGGGAAGCCTGCACTAGGGTGAATGTCCAAGTCCAAAGTCAGTGAAAGAGAATTTCCACATTTGTACACCAGACCAATGAAGACCTTCTGAAATCACACTTGTGAAAAGGGCCATTGAATCAAACAGAAGCAGGTGCACCGTTGGTAATTGGATAAATCTCCAAGAGTGTTACTTATTGTTTTCAACTTCTGCCTCATGCCTGTTGACACTGAGAACCAAAATCAGATTCTGTGCCTTCAACTTCAATAGTGGTAGTTTTGCTCTGAAAGAAAAATGGACTCAGTTTCTGGTATAACACTCTTTAGTCCTCAAAAGATCCTGTGAGTAACTTTTCATTTTTATCATTGTCTAACTAAAACCTGGTTATCCTGCTAATAGATAATTCCCTAGTTTCTTATCCAAATTCATTTTAAACTATTTATTTGTTTAAATATTTCTTAAACATTTATTTGGAGCAAGACACTGTTAAACATTGTTCTCCATGTCTAAAAATGTTGTAGATATTATTTTGTGGAAGATTTGTGGTTAAGAAAACTTGTGTTACACACCTAAAAGCTCATCATTGCAAGATCATGCAAGATGGTTGGCCATAGTTAAACTCCAGGATTAGAAGCTATAATTCTGTCTCTCAGAGACAGTCTTCCCTCAAGCAAATTTCAGGGCATCACAAAGATAACTGTCAAGTAACCAAATGAATCAGTTAGCCATACCACTTATGGCTTTCCTTAATCAAGTAAGTATTAAGGAGTTTTATTAATAAAGAAAGAGCTACAGGAAAATGTGAAATCTGAAGAAGATATGAGAAATATAGGCTAAATTATGGATGAACTATGGATAATAGCAACATATGAGAATGCTTAGTTTTTCTGACATATCTTACCTAATCTCATTATAAGTGACTAAGAGGAATATTTTATTTCTGTTTCAGAACATTTGGATTTGGTTATAAAATGTATAATTCCAGTAACTTTCTGGTTTCTAATACATCGCCTATAACTATTAGTCAAGTCAAAACCCAATCTTAAAATTTCCTAACAGTAAATGTGAAAGAAGACAGAATTCAGCAACACATCAAAAAGCTCAGACACCATGATCAAGTTGGGTTTATTACAGGGATACAAGGATTCTTCAGTATACGGAAATCAATCAATGTGATACACATTAACAAATTGAAAGATAAAAACCATATGATCATCTCAATAGATGCAGGAAAAGCCTTTGACAAAATTCGCCACCTATTTATGATTAAAACTCCTCAAAAAATGGGCATAGAAGGAAACCTACCTCAACATAGCAAAGGCCATATATAATAAGCCTATGGCAAACATTTTTCTCAATGGTGAAAAACTGAAAGCATTCCCCCTAAGATCAGGAAAAAGACAAAGGTGTCCACTTTTGCTACTATTATTAAACATAGTTCTGGAAGTCCTAGCTACAGCAGTCAGAGAAGAAAAAGAAAGAAAGGAATCCAGATTGGAAATGAAGTAAAGCTCTCACTGTTTGCAGATGACATGATACTGTACATAGAAAACCCTCTTATTAAACATAGTTCTGGATGTCCTAGCTACAGCAGTCAGAGAAGAAAAGAAAGAAAAGGAATCCAGTTTGGAAATGAAGTAAAGCTGTCACTGTTTGCAGATGACATGATACTGTACATAGAAAACCCTAAAGATAGTATTAGAAAGTTACTAGAGCTAATCAGGGCTTCCCTTGTGGCTCAACTAGTAAAGAATCTGCCTGCAATGCTGGAGACCTGTGTTTGGTCCCTGGGTTGAAAAGATCCCCTGGAGAAGGAAATGGCAACCCATTCCAGTATTCTGGCCTAGAGAATTCCATGGACTGTCCATGGGGTCACAAAGAGTTGGACACAACTGAGTGACTTTCAGTTCAGTTCAGAGCTAATCAGCGAATTTAACAAAGTTGTAGGATACAAAATCAATACAGAGAAATCACTTGCTTTTCTATATACTAACAATGAAAAATGAGAAATTAAAGAATTGATCCCATTCACCGTTGCAACCAAAAGAATTAAATATATAGGAATATACTTGCCTAAGGAGACAAAAGAACTGTACACAGAAAATTATAAGACACTAATGAAAGAAATCAAAGATGACATAAACAGATGGAGAGATATTCCACGTTCCTGGGTAGGAGGAATGAATATTGTGAAAATGACTATACTATCAAATGCCATCTACAGATTCAATGTGATCCCTATCAAATTACCAATGACATTTTTCACAGAACTAGAACAAAAAAATGTCACAATTCATATGGAAACACAAAAGACCCTGAATAGCCAAAGCAGTCTTGAGAAAGAAGAATGGAGCTGGAGGAATCAAGCTTCCTGACTTCAGGTTATACTACAAAGCTATAGTCATCAAGACAGTATGGTATTGGCACAAAAACAGAAATATAGACCAATGGAACAAGATAGAAAGCCCAGAAATAAACCCATGCACCTCATTTTTGACAAAGAAGGCAAGAATATACCATGGGGCACAGACAGCCTCTTCAATAAATGGTGCTGGGAAAACTGGACAGATTTATGTAAAGGAATGAAATTAGAATACTTCCTACCACCATACACAAAGATAAACTCAAAATGGATTAAAGACCTACATGTAAGACCAGAAACTATAAAATTCTTAGAGGAAAACATAGGCAGAACACTTGATGACATCAATCCAAGTAAGATCCCCTATGACCCACCTCCTAGAGTAACAGAAATAAAAACAAAAGTAAAGAAGTGCACCTGATTAAACTTAAAAGCTTTTGCACAGCAAAGGAAACTATAAGTATGGTGATAAGACAACCCTCAGAATGGGAGAAAATAATAGCAAGTGAAACAACTGACAAAGGATTAATTTCCAAAATATACAAGCAGCTCATAAAATTCAATACCAGAAAAATAAACAACCCGATCAAAAAGTGGAAAAAGACCTAAACAGACATTTCTCCAAAGAAGACATACAGATGGCTAACAAACACATGAAAAGATGCTCAACATAGCTCATTAGTAGAGAAATGCAAATCAAAAACAATGAGATATCACCTCACACCAGTCAGAATGGCCCTCATCGAAAAGTCTACAAACAGTAAATGCTGGAGAGGGTATGGAAAAAAGGGAACACTTTTGCACTGTTAGTGGGAATGTAAATTGATGCAGCCACTATGGAGAACGGTATGTAGAGTCCTTAAAAACCTAGGAATAAAAGCACCATATGACCCAGCAATCCCACTCCTAAGCATATACCCCGAGGAAACCAAAATTGAAAAAGACACATGTATCCCATTGTTCATTGTAGCACTATTTACAGTTGTTAGAACATGGAAGCAACCTCAATGTCTATCAACAGATGAATGGATAAAGAAGTTGTGGTATAAATACACAATGAAATATTACTCAGCCATAAAAAGGAACACATTTGAGTCAGTTCTAATGAGGCGGATGAACCCTGAACCTTTTGTACAGAGTGAAGTGAATCAGAAAGAGAAAGATAAACACCATATTCTAACACATATATATGGAATCTGGTAAAATGGTATTGAATTTACTTGCAGAGCAGCAGTGGAGAAAGAGAGAATAGACTTAGGGACATGGGGAGAGGGGAGGGGAGGAAAGAGGTATGGAAAGAGTAACGTGTAAAATAGATAGCCGATGGGCATGTGCTGTATGGCTCAGGAAACTCGGGGGCTCTGTATCAACCTAGAGGGTTGTATGGCTCAGGAAACTCAAACAGGAGCTATGTATCAAGCTAGAGGGAGATGGGAGGGAGTTTCAAAAGGGAGGGGTTATATGTATACCTGTGGCTGATTCATGTTGAGGTTTGACAGAAAACAGCAAAATTCTGTAATTATCCTTCAATAAAACGTAAATCAGTTTAAAAAAAGTGAAAGAAGAAAAGTATAAATTGACATTCATTGTTTAAAAAAGATATTAATTATTTTACATCTTGAATATTCATTTTTGAGGACTAAATACTGGTACCTCTCCGTCGCTTATTTTTCTACTAATGATCATCCCTGCCTCAGCTCTTGAAAATGGCTTGTTGAGTTTCAGTTTTGCGTGCAAGCCCTTAAACGGTCCTTTGTAGTTTCACAAGAGCTGAATTGCTTGTTAGTCTGGAATTTAGTGTGTTTTAGTACTTATTTGTTTTCAGTTTTTCTTTTCTTGATTTTTTGGAACTCTTTTCATGAGGAAACTCCATGGTTCTTAACAATTAGTCATAAACCAGTTAGGAATTATATAATTTACCTTTTGGGAACACTATTCAAGTGGCATATGTAAAGATGGCAAAATTTCACTTCATCTTTGGTGATGTGGCTGATCCTCAGAGAAAAACCAGACTCATGAAATTTGTGGCAGGAATAGAAATGTGGCCAGAGAAAGCAAGTAGTTTAAGAAATACTTGTTTTTAATGAAAATTAAGCATAGCCTCTTAGACTACAATCCTTGTTTCTAATGGTATAGCTTTTTTGTGTTTTTGCTGTGTTCATTAACACAAAGGGTAAGTAAGCTCACTAGTGGCTAGAGATTTGCCTCACAGGAAAACATTAGGTAGTAATTAAGAACACGGCCTTTTCCCCCCCAAAGTTGTGAAACTTTAAGTGCACTGCCATACGTGGTCTCTACTTGCCACACGTAGCTGTTGAGCACTTGAAATGTGACTAGTAGTCTGAGATGTGCTGTAAGTGTAAAATACATACTGGGTTTCAGAAACATGGTATGAAAGAAAGATTGTTAAATATTTCAATGATATTTTCTGTGGATTTCATGTTGCCATGATAACATTCTGGATATATTGCATTGGGGGGAAAAAAAGTATTAAAAGGAATTTCGCCTGTTTCTTTTAACTTTCTTACTGTGGCTACTAGAAACGTTTAGAATACAAATGTGGTTTGCCTTATAGTTTTACTGGACAGTGCCAGTCTAATAGACTAAAAAAGGCTTAGTCTGTATAGTAAATATTAATTATTAGTATGGTTAGTTCAGTTTTTAACCTCTTGAATAGTCAATGCTTTGGGAAGTCTGGGAAGCCCGATCATTTCTTTTGCTTTTTTCAAGGGCTGCACATTGAAGCCGCTGTTCTTTGCAGTTGCCAACCCTGATTCAGTTGACTGATAGCAATTGGTAGATAGTTCTAGAAGGAATAAGTGCTGCTTTGTGTCCAAATGAATGAACTGCACCTACTGTTTCTCTGCTTTACACCTTTTCCCCTGATGGCTTTTACATGGTTTTTCATAACAGACTGATATTTATAGTAACATGGATCTAAATTCATGCAGGTTTTCAAAGACCCAGCTCGTATATCACCTTATACCATAATTTACGATATGTCATAAATCATCACACCCCATCACCTTATTTACAGCCTTTGAATAATATTGTCACTTATTACCATGTTAATATTGATCAGAAATATCGATAACAACAAATGAGTTTTTGTGATCACTCTTTTGTAAGAAACCAGTTGAAGCAGAGCCTACATGTTGCAGGATCTGGGAAGCAAACATTTATGAATAATCAGCCTTTTTCCTTTGTGCAAAAAAAAAAAAATCGTAAAAAATCTGTATGCATTTTATTTTAAATTCTCTAATTTATGAACTGTTTGATACTAACCTGAAGGGTTTGGGAGCACTGAGATTAGTAAAGTGAAGTCACATTATGTTAGGCAGGAAGCGGCCGTTGGATAGATGTTGATAATAATAAAACCTGTAAAGGTCATTCTGTGAAAATAAATGTAATACTTAAATTACTCAGTCATTTACTTTCTCTCAAAAAGTAATAAGTTAATCTTGTTCCCCCAAAAAACCTCTGAGACTGGTAGTTTTCTTTTCAATTCCTTTCATCTGAGGCAATCTTTTGTATATCATGCAAAAGGCCATACAATTAGCATGAAATGAGAGAGTGCTTTTTAAATGTGATGAATAAGGGCTCTTTTTTCCTCCAGCTGTTCTGCATGCAAGGTGGCGGTCTGTATCTCACCAGCAGACAGACTATTTGGTATCTACTCGATAAGTAGCTCCCAGTTTTTATATCTGTGCCTTAATGAGGAAGGAGGTCTGGAAGTAATAAAAGTGAGCTTAGAGCGCATTGAAAAAAAAAAAAAAAAAAGCCACAGTGCCTTAGTGCAGTGCTCCAAGATTCCCAGTTTGGACATTTAGGGCTTCTCCACCTTGCCCTGGATTCCAAAGATGGCCCTGTCACTCTTTTCCTGGCAGTCAATTGAGGACATATTAGTAAGACCTCCCTGAACATGAAAAACTTTTTCGGGGGTGGATCTCTTTTCTGTCATTTATCATGAAAGTATGCTTTGTTAGCATACTTTTTTTTTCCCTCGATGTTATCTCTTTTGAAAAGTTTTTATGCCTCTGTATTCTTGTGGGTTTGCTTTTTAGAAATACTTGTCTTTGAAGTTGTAATATTTATGTCAGTGACTATTACTTATTCTCTCTTTAAAAATGGTAATGTACTGTTTCATTCGTTAGAAGTCCTCCGCCTTTGCTGTTTTAAACAACCAAGATGAGATTTCCAATATTGTTGGTAAGGTGTTTGTAAGTTGTTGGCCATTCATGCTCACATTTTTATATTGTTGTGTTTCAGAATTCCCTTACATGTAGCTATTCCTGTTATATAAAAGGAACCAGAATGCCACAAATAAGATGCATAAACCATAACTGAGCCATCTTTCTCCCCTTAAAGTACTACCATAACTAGAACTGCCAGATTTAGCAAATAACAGTACTTAATGCTGAAATAAATTTGAATTTCAGATAACAGAATTTTCAGTATGTTTGTCCTTTGTATTTCCCTGGGGGTTCAGACGGTATAAAGACTCCACCTGCAGTGCAGGAGACCCGGGTTTAGTCTCTGGGTCGGGAAGATCCTCTGGAAAAGGGAATTGTGCTATGTAATATT
This sequence comes from Capricornis sumatraensis, assembly GCF_032405125.1. Lineage (NCBI taxonomy): Eukaryota > Metazoa > Chordata > Mammalia > Artiodactyla > Bovidae > Capricornis > Capricornis sumatraensis. Next base: position 20,583,868 of record NC_091073.1, read on the forward strand.
TGTATCATACTTAGACTTTTAAAGAAATCGCCTATATTTACTCTGGCAACCATAACCATAACTCAACTCTCTTATTAACTCAGAGACCTTCTGATCTGGGTGAGGTCTGTCTGTGCTTGGTCCTTTTGCTGTTTGCTGGTCATCCTGCTCCCCCCGGACCTTAGCAATATCAGGATAAGCTGTGGCTCCTTGAGACGCAAAGTATTTCAAGTTTGTTTTCTCATTCATCCATATATTTGGGGGAAGACAGGGAGGGGTATGCCCTGTTCTCAGCTCTCCTCCTTTTAATTTTTAAAAAGAAGAAAATGGTCTCTTAAAAAGTGGTAATACAATTCTGAAAGCTAAGAGGACACCTAAAGCAGAATTTGATTCTCCTTCTAACCTGCCTCTATTTTTGGTTCATTTAGTGTGAAATCTCTAGCAGTATAATTGCAGCTAAAGAAAAAAAACTTCAAAAGAGTGAATTCGGAGAGAACATAATTTCCTTTGTGCTTTGTAAAGAGAGTGGGCAGGTGGATGAAAAGTGACTCTTCCAGAATGGACACTGCGGTCTGGGTGAAAGGTGTTCCCTTCCTTCTCTTCCCCCACCCTCACCTTCCGCACTGGAGAACCAGAGACGAACCCTTACCAGGCACAACCTCATCTCTTGTCATCTGCATAATTATGAAAGTTTCCTAGGTGATAGTCCTCCCTCCAGCCTTGCTCTTTTCTAAGCTGACAACTAGCAGTGATTTTTGTAAGATATGAATCTTGCCGTACGGCTGGCTTAACTCCAGTGCCTAACATCATATAAAGTCCACACTGATGAGCGTGGGCTCTACCTTCTTCCACTTCTTCTACCTCTGTCTCAGCACTTGATGCTAGCAGTAACAAATACTTGTGGTCCTCGAACGTACCATGCTAGTTCATTCCAGCCTTGCATGCACTGTTCCTTCTGACTAGAATGCACAGCCCCTCTTATCTCCCTAGCAAAACCCCATTCGTACTTGAAAGCCCAGAACAGACATCATTTACTTTGTGAGACTTTCCCTCACCAGCATCACTATCCTTAAAGTAAATTCTCTTCTCCTACTTCGTCTCTTATATGCACTGATGTATGTCAGTGTGTTGCAATGGTTTATTTACTTGTCTGTCTCCTGGAGAAGTTTGCAAGTTTTTTTGAAGATAATTCATCAGCAGCAGCATCTCCAAATCTCCAGTTTCTCGCACAGTGCCTAGAAAATAGCAGGTACCTGACGGGTGTTTGCGCGCCTGACTGGGTCTGCTGCCTGCGTGGTCAAAGCTATGGGTAGAGCCGGTCCCATGGACTGGTCTGTGCTTTAGCTGCTCACTACCAGTTTTGTCCTTTCTTTCACATCAATTGGAGAAAAGAAGAGCGATTCTTAATTTTCAAATGAATAGCTAATCTACCAATGCTATTTACTAGCTATGGAATTTTCTTATAAATAAAGTACTCCCATAGAAAGGGGAGGTTATCAGCAGCCTTGCGTAGTAAACATGAGTTCGCCTTTGGGACCCTTTCCCATTAGGTCCTGTATCTCTCATTTCTTGTACTCCCCACCCCCAATGCCTGTCCATGTCGTTGGGGTGCGACTGCAATCAGAGGATGAGGATGGCTCCAGGGGCCAGGAGAGGGAAGAAGAGATTCTAAAGGCAGTAGCCAGATGTTGCTCCTTTCTTGACTGGTCTCCCTATAGGAAAATTCACCTCTCTTGTGTTCTATCCCCTCAGGGCCTAACAAATCATGAAAGTTAATTCATAAATTAATTCACAATGAGGTAGTCAGTTATATTGATAACCTAAAGAGTAACTCTTGTCCGACAATATTTTCATTTTAACAGATGCTTTCAACTCCTAACACCAAAGAATGAATAACACTGACATGATATACTTTATTGGAAGTCTGTACTTTATAGTACCAAGGAAAAGGTGTTTTTGAGAAAGCAGGAGACCTTTTAATCACCCCTCAGATAGTACAGGGACTTCCCTGGTGACTCAGTGGTAAAAGAGTCCACCTGCAATGCAGGAGACACGGGTTCGATCCCTGGATTGGGAAGATCCCCTGGAGAAGGACATGCCATCCCACTCCAGTATTCTTGCCTGGAAAATCCCATGGATAGAGGAGAGGAGCCTGGCAGGCTACAAACTGTGGGGTCACAAGAGTTGGACACAGCTTAGCGACTAAACCACCCACCCACCACCAGATAGTATTACCTAGGGCTGTCTGTAATGATTCTACATATGCATGAATCAGGAATTGCATTTGATTGCCAGCAATGGAGACTCTGTGGCTTACACAAATTAGGTGTATATTTTTCTTCGTCTGAGAATGTCCTAAATTAGGCCATTGAGAGCCAGTACAATGACTGCATGACACTGTCAGTATCCTAGACTCTCTCTCTTTCTACTCCACCACCTTTAGTGTGTGGCTTCCATAACCCAGGTTGCCTCCTGATTATAGTGTGGCCATGCATCTCCAACCACAGAAGGAGGGGATTGAGGCAAACGCGAGCTCCTTTTAAATGGCTTTTCCAAAAGCCTCATCCAACAGCATCTCCTTGACCATCTCTACCAGCAGGAATGGTGGGGAAATGTTGGAAGCTAGGCACATTGCCATGATGTATTGTCTGTAACTAAGGAAGAAAGGTATGTAACTAGTAATCTTACACTGGTCCAGATTAGGGCAAATAATCTGTTAGTTCTTGCCTTTATAGGATCATTCAGATAGGTACATAGAACTAAAAATTGGTTTATTTTAGTTAATATTATAATAGAATTCCCTTTGAAGTACAGGTACTTAAGTATAAACATAAGGAATTATAAGACTATTCAGGAAATATTTATCAGCATGCCCCCTGTTTGCTCAGTGCCCCAGAGATGAATGAATTCTTTTTGCCCACAAGTCGTTTATCAGTCTAATAGTCCAAGACACAGACATGTGCAATTAAATAATGGTATATTAGAGCTTATGATTACCCACTCCAATGTTGTTGCCTAGAGAACCCCAGGGACGGCGGAGCCTGGTGGGCTGCCATCTGTGGGGTCGCGCAGAGTCGGACACGACTGAAGTGACTTAGCAGCAGCAGAGCTTATGATTATGTGCTAATCATACAGTAAAGATGAAATCATATAATATAGACTAAATTCTAGAGACGTTCACATTTCAGAGAGTCCAGACCATGGCTGCAGGGGCCAAGGAGGACCTTCTGCAAAAAGTGGGAGATGGATAGAATGGGCCAGGCCAACAAGAATGGTGGAGACAGCACCTGCCCACCCCCAACCCGTACCACCTGTTGTTCTTAGGGCACTTATATTAATCTATTTTATATGCGTATTAAAATATTTTTAGTATTTTAAATTGATGCAAGTTTTAATTCGATATATATATGTATTTAAAGAGAAAATGTCATGCTAGTATCATAAATGTCAAACCAGCTTTCCTTGCCAACTAAAAGGTAACTTAAGGAAAGGGTGATACTAAAATTTTAAAATCCGTAATGAAGTAGAAAAGTCCAAATCAGATTAGGTTTTTCAGAGGGAAAATGCAGTGTTCTGTGATCAGAACTTGATACACCTGTGGACTGAAGTTTTTCCTGCTTGCTCACAATAACAATAAAAACCAGACTTAGTAACTAAAAGCCAGTTATCTTACTGGATGTAGAACCTCCAGTCTGTCTGAAACACCAAATCCATTGAGCCAAATATCCCTTCACTGCTCACTGATCACAAAACATTAATATCACCATTTTCTTAAGTTATCTTTTAGCTGGCAAGGAAAGTTGGTTTTACATTTCTGATACTGGTGTGAAATTTTCTCTTCAAGTATATGTATCGAGTTAAAAACAAAGGTTGCAAACTAGTACAGCCACTTTGGAGAACAGTGTGGAGATTCCTTAAAAAATTGCAAATAGAACTACCTTATGACCCAGCAATCCCACTGCTGGGCATACACACCGAGGAAACCAGAATTGAAAGAGACACTTGTACCCCAATGTTCATCGCAGCACTGTTTATAATAGCCAGGACATGGAAACAACCTAGATGTCCATCAGCAGATGAATGGATAAGAAAGCTGTGGTACATATACACAATGGAGTATTACTCAGCCATTAAAAAGAATTCATTTGAATCAGTTCTGATGAGATGGATGAAACTGGAGCCGATTATACAGAGTGAAGTAAGCCAGAAAGAAAAACACCAATACAGTATACTAACACATACATATGTAATTTAGAAAGATGGCAATGACGACCCTGTATGCAAGACAGGAAAAAAGACACAGATGTGTATAACGGACTTTTGGACTCAGAGGGAGAGGGAGAGGGTGGGATGATTTGGGAGAATGGCATTGTAACATGTATACTATCATGTAAGAATTGAATCGCCAGTCTATGTCTGACGAAGGATACAGCATGCTTGGGGCTGGTGCATGGGGATGACCCAGAGAGATGTTATTGGGAGGGAGGTGGGAGGAGGATTCATGTTTGGGAACACATGTAAGAATTAAAGATTTTAAAATTAAAAAAATAAAAACTAAAAAATTAAAAAATAAAAACAAAGGTCAATTTTAAACCTATAAATATTTAAATTAAAAATATTTAAATAAGTATATAAAATACATAGAACTAGTTTTTAAGCAAAATGGTATAGATGACTCTTCTGACAAGCATTTGTTTCAGGAAGCTGTGTGGCCATTTCTGCTGTTGTCCTCTTCTTTTGAATGCATCAGATTATTGAATAACGTTCTGAAAGTGGTGGAATAAAAAAAGTGTTTCTTTGGCATCCACCACTCCAGAATCACTGCAGATGGTGACTGCAGCCATGAAATTAAAAGACACCTACTCCTTGGAAGACAAGTTATGACCAACCTAGATAGCATGTTGAAAAGCAGAGACATTACTTTGGCAGCAAAGGTCCGTCTAGTCAAGGCTATGGTTTTTCCTGTGGTCATGTATGGATGTGAGAGTTGGACTGTGAAGAAGGCTGAGCGCCGAAGAATTGATGCTTTTGAACTGTGGTGTTGGAGAAGACTCTTGAGAGTCCCTTGGACTGCGAGGAGATCCAACCAGTCCATTCTGAAGGAGATCAGCCCTGGGATTTCTTGGGAAGGAATGATGCTAAAGCTGAAACTCCAGTACTTTAGCCACCTCATGCGAAGAGTTGACTCGTTGGAAAAGACTCTGATGCTGGGAGGGATTGGGGGCAGGAGGAGAAGGGGACGACAGAGGATGAGATGGCTGGATGGCATCACTGACTCAATGGACGTGAGTCTGAGTGAACTCTGGGAGATGGTGATGAACAGGGGGGCCTGGAGTGCTGCGATTCATGGGGTCACAAAGAGTCGGACACAACTGAGCGACTGAACTGAACTGAACTGCCATCTTTTGGGGAAAGTACTTTTGAAAACCCTTTACCAAATTCAAAATATTTTCACTGAATTCTACATTAGAATTTTCAACCTAGTGTTTTAAGAAGCATAGGGGTTTTTGATAGTTGCTGTTTGATTAAATGGATGGGTGAGATTGGAAGACTGCTGCCTAGAGCTCTGGTGGTGTAGATTCGCATTCAGTCCTAGTGGTGAAAGCTTTTATTTATTGCTCTTCTCCTATGCTCAGGTGCTGTGCTGAGCAGTATGTATCATTTAATTCTCCCTGTTTTTACAGTTGAGAAAACTGACACTTAAGAAAGTGAAATGTCTTATGCAGGTCACTTAGCTGGTATGTGGCTCCAACTTGAATTCAGATTGACTCAGGTCAAACACTTAGGTGCCGAGTCACTGTCACTAAGTCACCGCTGGGGCTGCAGCTCTGCCTGAGCCGTCCCAGAGCCCCTGGCTCCGAGCTCACGGCAGCCAGGTCACTCCCCGGGGACTCCACTCATGGTGACCTGTGTGTACACACGTGCTCGCACAGGTGGGACCTGAGGGGCTGCCGCTAAAGGCTTAGATCCAGAAAAGAAAGGAGATAGCCCTTGACTTGCCCTGCCCTCTACTCTGCCTGTCTTCTTGCCCATGAAGCCCCCCTGAACCCGAACCCCAGCTCTAGGCGCCCTCCTCCTAGCACTTGCACAGCCAGTTGTACAAATCCTCATTCCTCAGGAATCACTGACCATATCAGAGGGAATTATGAGTAGAAGTCCATTGGTCCCTATCATCCAGGCCTTTGGATGTCAAATCTGAAACCTTGACCTCAATTTTGTATGTGACTAGGATGTCACTAACAATAATGTTATCTTTAAATTAGGGTAGATAAAAATCAGTGGTTTCTCTTCAGAACACAAAGATGGAACATTGTTACAAGGGGAGAAATTTCTAATTATATAACATTGACTATATAGTCATGTCATTTCCTAAGGAAACATTTTAAGTGCACTGTAATGTCTCCCAAACATTTTCTTGTTGTTTTTTTTTTTTTCTATCAATAGCAGTTCTCAGCGCTAGTGCTAATGAGGATTTGTCTTTGGATATAGTGGCTAGCAATTTTTTATAATAAGTGTGGTGATCAGTGTAAATTATTTGGGAAATGGATTTTTCCTGGTGAAATGTTTAAGCTGTCATTTAATAAACAATAGCCATCACTAACATACCATTTAACAGGCAGTCTAATACTAACAGCAATAACTCTCTCCATGTTTGGGGGATTTATATTTGACTTAAATTTTTGTTTAATTTTTAAATTTATTCATTTAATCAGTAATTTTTAAGCATCTATTTTTGTCAGAGTTTTACATTATCTTTGGCAGTGTGGAAGGGAGATATAAAGACCTTAGTGGGTACAGATCCTTTGAATATCTGGGAAAGAAAAAACTAAAGCTTGTTTTCCTTTTTATAAATATGAATGAACAGAGCAAAGAGAATGCAGAAACCTGAGCTAGAGACTATCTTACTCTCATATCTGGAGTCTGGCTAAAAAATAATACGTTTCATTTTTATTTTTAAAAAGATACATTTCATGTTATGATATTACTTTAAAACACAATGTTTTATGCTTTTCATTGATGAAAAATATTTGTGATACAGTATTTACTGATGAAAAATATTTAGGCTCCCCAACCCACCTGCCAGTGCAGGACATGCAAGAGATGAGGGTTCGATCCCTGGTTTGGGAAGATCCCCTGGAGGAGGCAATGGCACCCCACTCCAGTACTCTTGCCTGGCAAATCCCATGGACGGAGGAGCCTGGCAGGCTGCGGTCCATGGGGTCGCTAAGAGTCAGACACAACTGAGCGACTTCACTTTCACTTTTCACTTTCATGCATTGGAGAAGGAAATGGCAACCCACTCCAGTGTTCTTGCCTGGAGAATCCCAGGGACGGGGGAGCCTGGTGGGCTGCCATCTCTGGGGTCGCACAGAGTTGGACACAACTAAAGCGACTTAGCAGCAGCAGCAGCCATGGGGTCGCACAGAGTCGGACACAGTTGAGCAACTGAGTGTGCACACAAGCAACATACGATTGACATTTATGAACAATATTTATGGTATGTTAACCCTGTTGATACTTGTGCTAATATGACATTAGAGCAAATATGCAGTATGAGCCTTCTGGTTGCCCTTGGTCGGGTAGCATTTAGGGGTTTGAGTCAAGTGCAGTGCATCCTTTTCCTCACGTTTAATTCTTCACGAGGTGCTGTCAGAGATGTCTTGTTGGTCCTCTCTTTTACTTCTTCTATGCCAAGATCAGAGATCAGACCCTCATCGTCCCTCAGCCGATGTATTACAAAGCCTCCTGACAGATCTTTCTGCCTCCTGATTTTCACCTTCCTGGTCTGTTCCTTACACGGTGTCAGAGCTTTATATTTAAAAAAAAAAAAAAAGGAAAGAAAGAAAAACTTTTCATCCCCCCTGCTATATTATTTATAAAAATAATTATAAATTATAAATCAGTCCTTAAAATATATGTTTTCTGGCTGTTAAAAATGAATCTTCATATCTCTCAATTCTTAAAGAAGATACTATTAATGATACACAAATACTAATGATACACATTTTTAAGGAAATTTATTTGTACTCAGGCTGGTATAAATTGAATGCTCCTAATGAGTAATTTGATGTAAATTTACAACAGTTAGAATTAAGGTAACGTTAATTTTACTCTGTTTTAGTCCCTCACCCCATGTATTTATTAGGTCCAGCATGTCCTCATCTCACAGCTACTACAACCAGAGCATTCTAAGTACCCATCCCTTGTGGGAACTTTTTCCTCTTACATAGCTTTGAATGTATCATTCATTAGGGACGCATCATATGATTATCTGGGCTCTGTTTTGATTATCTGAAATATATGATTATAAAACCAAAAAGTTCTCCTTGTTGGCTCCATTCTAGATGCTCTCTATTTTCCTTAGGATAAAAAAGAGGTCAAAGTGGAGTCTAAATCAAAGACCTGTTTGACTATTCTGAAATGTGGTTACCTAGTTTTGCCTTTGGTTTCAGGCTCAGTTTTGCTGATTTATGTGACCCATGGAACCTCCCTGGTGACCAGGGTCAGTGTTCAGAGCCAGAGACTGAGAATTCCAGTTCCCTTTGTGTCTGTCTGACAATTACCTAACTTTCCTGTATTTCCTCCTTGACACCGTTGGGATAATTGCCTTTCGTACCTCATAAGAGTATTGTGACATTAATTAATGTTTGTAAAGTGTTTTCAGGATCAGGATGAAAGGTATCAATTTGTAAGCATGTGATATTATTATAATTATTAGTAGTAATGGGGATGGTTGTTTAATGCAAATTTTCATCTGAGTGTAGGGTCATATTTTCAAAGGACGATCTCTTTCTTTGTGGCCAGATGTGGATACAATTAACCCTTCACCCTTTATTTTTGAAGATACAATTAGCAAATTGTGTGTGCAATTAGACTTGTATGCCGTTTTTGCCAGAACAACTAATTACAGCCTTGGTAAAAGTCCTTTTGGAAATGCAGGCCCTTTGAATCTCGACTGTCCCTATCTGTGTAATAAGCAATTTGTGCTAAGCATATTTTGGGGCCATGAAGGCTCCTGAATATTGAAGAATTGCTTTTGCGGTTGCTAGAGAAAGATTTTGTGTTCTTGAAGCCATATCTTTGTCTTTTGCCATCAAGCCTAAAAAGCCTTTCACATAGTTCAGGTTTCAAAGGTTTTATTGATTTTTCTTAATCTTGTCATTCAGCTAAAAGATTCTCCACAGACTACATTTTATGACACAGCTTTTTTTGGGGATCAGGGGGGGTGGTTAATTTTTTTTTTTTTTCTGCCAGACAGATCATCTCATATTGTCCCTACTCACTAAAGAGTGAGTTAGGAACAGATTAGCACTCATCCTCTCTTCCCAGATATGGCCTTGTGACAGCATTTTAGAGGGGACTTTTAATCACTGTAATGTAAATTCTACTTATACAGGAGAGTAGAAAGACTACTCAAGAGACCAAGGAGATACTCTTATATCTGTTTGTCTCCACTGATCCCCTGTTATTAAGTGAGAGGGGAGTGTTCACAGCTTTTAACGGTAAGTTTAAAAACAGCCTTTAAAAAGATATCTACTCTTTAACACTTCTTGTCACTGATAATCCTTGAACTCAATATTATGTAAGGCAGGATCCTACCACCATGGGAGATTCAGAGATAAGCAAGACACTTGCTATCTTTTAGGAGCTTAGAATTAAGTGTTGAAGATACGAAAGGTGCTCAGGTCTGCAGACTGCAGTCAGCACTGTACAGGGTTTGGGGATGGAGTTGCCAGGGAGGTGGCAATCACACTGATCAGGCCCGGGGCATCAGCACATGCTTCTTAGGAGCCATATTTGGGCTGGGACTTGAAGGACAGGTCAACTTTTGTTAGACAAGAGGGGAAGTTTTTGTATAAACAGAGATTTGTTGTTGTTTAGTGGCTCTTTTGCGGCCCCATGGACTGCAGCCTGCCTGCCTCCTCTCTCCATAGGATTTTCCAGGCAAGAATACTAGAGTGGGTTGCCATTCCCTCCACCAGGAGATCTTCCCGACCCAGGGATCAAACCCACATCTCCTGCATCAGCAGGCAGGTTTTTTTGTTTGTTTTGTTTTTTTACTGCTGAGCCATCTGGGAAGCCCAGCACCAAGCTAGTAAAATGGAGCCAGGTTCAGGGAAGAAGGGTTGATTTTGCTAGAGCTATAGTGATCTTGTAAGGGAAATAGTAACGATACGAAACTGGAAAGACAGCTGGAGGCATATTGTGGGGGGCCCTGAAAGGTAGGTACAAAAAGTTACATAGAATTCAGCTGTCAACATGAAGCCATTGCGTGGTCTTGATAGTGAAATTACTAGAGCCATGGTTTAAAATTAAGCCAGTCCCAGCATGCTAGACAAAGTACAGCTGGGACAGACTAAAGGAGAGGAGATGCATTCAGAGGTGTCGCCAAAATTAAGACCAGAGTCGTCTCTGGAGGTTTAGCACTGGGACTGAAAGAGACAGTTATTATATACATGAGGCATGGGTTAGTATTTCTTGATGTTGGCAGCTGTCCTGACACGGAGTTGAAACACAGGAAGGAGCTAGGTCAAGATGACTGGGAAGAAGGAAGTAGCTTTCATTGAAATAGTGATGTCAGGAGTGGGGGAGATTGAAGAGAACTCACTCTTGGGAATTATCACAGGATGGCATGTTTATACAAATAGACAAAGATAGCGGGACAGAAGAAGATTAATTCTAGATATCCAGTGTAATGTTTCCACTAAGACTAGTGGGAAATAATTATATTTTATCTCAACAACAGAATCAGCTTGTATTGCTGAGGCAACCTGTGAACATGGCCAATGAGAGAATATAAACAGAAAGCTTGAAGAAGTTAAACAAGTACATTTCTTGGAGCCTATTAACCTTTATCCTACGAAAAACGAATTGGAAAGCTATACATACATGATAAATGTCCAAAACATAGCTCTGTGTGTATGCTCAAAGAATATCTTGAGTCGCTGAAAAGCAGCTTAGGACATTGGTGGTTAGTTTCCCAAGTTTCTGTTGGAAACACTTGGCATGAAGAAGCCAGAGCAAAATAGTATTCTCATATCTAATCTTCGGAAAGTCTGTGCTCCATCTTATTCTGTCAAACACTGTTTTTAAGGAGGTCCTGTGGATCATTTATCTTACTATCAGCCTCAAGAATATGGAGATTTACCCAAATACCCCTAACGTCCCTGGATAACCTGATACGATTCTGTCATCCATAAATTTCCTATCCTTTTTCAGTCTTTTAACATTTTCAGGTTTCACCATGTCATTGCACAAGAAATCTCATAATTCAGGAAACTAATTACTATGAGAAATACCAATTATTTTGAGAGAAAGTCTTCTTAGCCTTCATTTGTAAAATGGAAAAGTTTATAATCCATATGGTAGATGCTCTATGCACATAATTTTGGTTGCCTTTTTTCTCTAGTACTGAAGCATTATGGAAAGACTGTGAGCTTTGGACTAATGCTAGTCACCTTTTCCATAACTAATGCAAATGATGAAACTTTATCCTTCTGTCTGTTCAGACTAAATCTTTGGAGTTATGTTGACTCCTCTTATCGCTCGTGCGTCCGTCTAACCCATCGGCAAATTCCTGTGAGTTTACCTTCAGTTACATCCAGAATCTATACTTCTTGTCCCTTCACTGCCACGTCTGGCCAAGCAACCACCATCTGCTATCTAGATTACTGCTGTAGCTTCTTCATTCTCTCTTCCATCCGTGGTGCTCTGTTCTCAGCTATCCAAAGGACATAGTGATTCTTATCAAGCGTAAGGCAGATCACTTTCAATTACAAGCCAAAGTCTTTGACCATAAACTTAAGGGCCCACACAGTTTGGTCTCCCAGTAGCTGCTTTCCCACTCTCAGAGTCCTTTTCCAGGCTGCTCCAGCCTCATTGCCTTGTGTCTCCAGGCTTTGGCTGTTCTGGCCTGGAACACACTTCCCTCATCTCCTGTAAGTGTTCGTTCAGTTAACATCTTCTCAGGAAGGCCTTTCCTGACTGTTTAAAATTATAACCCCCCAAGTCTCTCCATCCCTCCTTTCTGCTGTATTTTTCTCATGTTAGCTATCACCATCTACTGTTGGGTGATCTGTTTCACATGATTGTATCCTGTGTTCCTGCCAGTGCTTGTTAATGCCTGGCATGGTGGAGGGACGGACTCAGGAGGTACTTACTATTTTTTTTTTCAGGATTTCTAAAAGTTAATTTTTATTCTTGGCTATGAGATGGCTGGATTGGCATCACTGACTGGATGGACGCGAGTCTGAGTGAACTCCGGGAGTTGGTGATGGACAGGGAGGCCTGGCGTGCTGCGATTCATGGGGTCGCAAAGAGTCGGACACAACTGAGTGACTGAACTGAACTGAACTGAACTGATGCTAGGTCTTTGTTGCTGCATGTGGGTCTTCTCTAGTTGCAGTGAGCATGGGCTACTCTTCCTCGTGGTGTGCAGGCTTCTCGTCACACTGGTGGTGGTTTAGTCACTAAGTCCTGTCCACCTCCTGCGACCCCATGGACTGTAGCCCGCCAGGCTCCTCTGTCCATGGGATTCTCCAGGCAAGAATACTGGAATGGGTCACCATTTCCTTCTCCATGGAGGTACTTGTTGAATGGATGAAAACAGCCATACTTTTAGGCACCAATTATTATATGCAGTTATACCTCAGAACAACACATACTTGCTCAATAAATGTTACCTTCACTCTTTCCCTTTCATTTCTCAAGGCATAGTATATGGAATTGCACACAGCATTCTGAAACCAAATTTAACATAGTTTTCATGCAGAAAAGTCATTACTTTTGACTATAGAACTGTACTGCACTCGTGTCTTTAGAAAGCCTTCTTCAGTTTTTCTCTCCACCCATTCAGGCTTATGAGATCTTCCTGCACCTATGTGTTTGAGATCATATTACTTAGAAAGTATTAGTTAATACGACATTTACAAAAATGATAGACCAGTTGCAGTAATGGTTTCCATACACTTAGACTTAAATTTTTTTCCATCTAGAAAAATTTACATTTATTATAAATTTTTATTTAAATCCCATGAATTGTTTTTCTAATAGCTTTTGGGTAAGAAAAGCTTGTCAAAAACTTTCCGGATGGAATCTAGCAAGTACTTTAGTAATGATTATTTGCTAATTTAAATAGTATATGTATCCTTGTTGTTGTTGTTTAGTCACTAAGTTGTTTGCGACCCCACATACTATATAACCCACTAGGTTCCTCTGTATATGAGATTTCCCAGGCAAGGGTCCTGGAGTGGGTTGCCAGGTCCTCCTCTAGGGGATCTTCCCGACCCGGGGATTGAATCTATGTCTCCTGCATTGGCAAGCAGGGTCTTTACTACTGCATTATCAGGGAAGTTCTTATGTACACTTACAAAACTATTTATGTGCATATAAAGTACACACGTATACATTCATGGGGTAAATTATTCAGATAGACTATATTTTTATGTTTCATCTACCTAATCTATTTGAACTGTGGTGTTGGAGAAGACTTGAGAGTCCCTTGGACTGCAAGGAAATCCAACCAGTCCATTCTGAAGGAGATCAGCCCTGGGATTTCTTGGGAAGGAATGATGCTAAAGCTGAAACTCCAGTACTTTGGCCACCTGATGAGAAGAGTTGACTCATTGGAAAAGACCCTGATGCTGGGAGGGATTGGGGGCAGGAGGAGAAGGGGACGACAGAGGATGAGATGGCTGGATGGCATCACTGACTAAATGGACGTGAGTCTGAGTGAACTCCGGGAGTTAATGATGGACAGGGAGGCCTGGCGTGCTGCGATTCATGGGGTCGCAAAGAGTCAGACACGACTGAGCGACGGAACTGAACTGAAATCTATCAAAGACTATTAGACTATTAGAAGTGTATTTGTGACTGTTAGTCACTCATAATCATTATAATTCTATCATTTTCTGTCTGAATCTCTATGTTTTTATTTTGTTTTGTATGTATGTAAATCCTAGAATTTGATATATCAAGATTTTGGGACTTAAATTCCATTATTGATTTTGTTTTTCATTAACAACAAAAATATATTCTCTCTCTCTCTCTCTCTCTCTCTCTCTCTCTCTATATATATATATATATATATATATATATATACACATATATGAGAGAATCTTTCTTATTTTTCATTCAACAATATATTTACCGTTGAATGAAAGATTCTTTGAATTCTACAGTGCTTTACAATTTTTAGAAGTTTTACACACATATTGTATAATCCCATAATAACCCTTTTCTCCCTACAGTATGTTTCTTCTACTTATTTTAAAAGTATTTTGCTATTACTTCTTACATGACATTTTAATTGTAACCTCTATTTTCTTTTTCTTTGACTTTTCGTATTTAACTTTCTTTGTGATGTCTAGTCATTCACTCATTCACTGAATGGTTCAACGCATATTTATGGAGCCCCCTAACAATATAGGCATGAGCACGACAGCCGTGGTCCTTCCTTATGCAGCTTATATTCTAGTGCAGAGAACTGGGCAATTAACAAGTGAAATAATTCTAACAGTAGTAAGTGCTGTGAAGAAAATAAAATCGAATTTTGTGCTAGCATGATAGGCAGCATGACAAAGTACAAGTCTTATATTTTGGTTAATGGAGGGGAATATTTGTCCTTCAATAAAGGGATGTAAAACTCATTTATCAAAATAGCTGATATGTCTGATCTTAAATTCATTAGATTTTACTTTAGGCTTCCTGGAGTTTCTTGCCTCCTTGTAGTTTATATCTTTTTCATTCCTGTGGATAATATCTTGGCTTTGTTTTTTTTCTCTAATGATATAGAAGATGTTATTGTTCTTACTTACGTAAGTGGTTATTTTCATTGACCCTCAAAATATTCTCTAAATTTTGCCTGTCAAATCTAAGAATTGTCCCTTTTCCCCTTTGCAACATGTGAAATGTAATCTTTCACACTCTTACTTAATAGTCTTTATTAATATAATCCTAAGGGTTCAGTTCAGTCACCCAGTTGATTTTGCTTCTTTGAGACTCCATGGACTGCAGCACTCCAGGCTTCTCTGTCCATCACCAGCTCCTGGAGCCTGCTCAAACTCATGTCCATTGAGTCAGTGATACCATCCAACCTCATCCTCTGTCATCCCCTTAATCTTAAGGGTTAAATTTTATTAATTGTATTAAAGAACTATTCCCTATTTGGTTTCATATCTATAGCAAATACAGTGACATGTCCATATTTAATGGTTTTTCATGCTTACCGTCAATCTTTATACAAAATTTTATCTTCCTAAATTTCTTAATTATGATGTTAAACATCTTTAGAAAATTGCTTTAAGAATGGTTTGAATATAGGTTTAAGCTGTTGCATATTTAATACTGTTTTTCTGTTTTTATACATGAACAGTACTTTTACTGACTATAAAATTCCTGTGTCACAATCTTGGATTTGCTCAAGATTATGTATATCACTCCACTGTCTTCTGCTTAGGTAAATTTTTTGTTTCATCCTTCAGTTTATTTTCCTTATCTTTGAAATTTAAACGTTTATCATATATAGTATAACATCTGGAGAAAGAAATGGCAACTCACTCCAGTGTTCTTGCCTGGAGAATCCTGTGGACAGAGGAGCCTGGTGGGCTGCTGTCCATAGGGTCACACAGAGTCAGACACGACTGAAGCGACTTTGCATGCATGCATGCATTGGAGAAGGAAATGGCAACCCACCCCAGTGTTCTTGCTTGGAGAATCCTGTGGACAGAGGAGCCTGGTGGGCTGCCATCTATGGGGTCTCACAGAGTCGGACACAACTGAAGCAGCTTAGCAGCAGCAGCATAATATCTGGGTCTCAAGCATTTCTTTTTCAAAAATATCCTTTAGTATAGTAGTTTAGATCTCAGTTCTCTTCCCTTTTTACTCTTTGTCATTTGGTCTCTTTTTAAATTTTGTCATTACATTTTTCAGTTACTTGGTAATAAAAGGTTCAGAGAAACCCAAGTCTAGAACTTCGGGCAATTTAAGCTGAGTTATTAGTGTCCTCAGGCTCAGGCGGAAACAAACATAAATCCCTTCTGGAGGAATCCCCTTTTATCAACCCAAAAGATTCTCACAGATAGAGTTCCAAGGAATATTAATTCTTCAGTCAGAAATCATAAAATACATAATGAAACAAGGCTGAAAGAGTGAGAGTTAACAAAAAATAGAAGAATCAGATATCTAGAGATTTCAGATACTGGTATATCTCATAATGTAAAATAATTATGTTTATGTATTTAAAGAGTAAGGGACAGGCTTGAAAATATAAGGATCAAGAGACTTTTTAAAAAGATCAAGCATATTTGGAAAAGAATACAATGAGTCATTAGAAATTAAAAATAGTCGTGCAACGCACAGGTTGACATTTAGCATACTATACGTAAATGAAGAGAGATCTCATGGGTTAAAAAACATCCAAAGGAGTTACTCATAATGCACCACAGAGAGATACAGAAATATAAAACTGTTGTATGGGAGGTGCTAGTATTATGTAGAAAGTGAAAGTGTTGGTCACTCAGTTGTGTCCGATTCTTTGTGGCCCTGTGGGTGGTAGCCTGCCAGGCTCCTCTGTCCATGGGGTTACCCAGGCAAGAACACTGGAGTGGGCTGCCATACCCTTCTCCAGGGGATCTTCCCAACCCAGGGATTGAACCTGGGTCTCCTGCATTGCAGGGGGATTCTTTACTATCTGAGTCACCTGGAAAGCCCATAGAGAGGGCTGTAATTAAATACTAAAGCATAATATATACTAATATATAGTGTATATATATATAACAGTAATATAAATATTATAAGTAATTATTATAACATATACTATGTTAGTATATAATACATAATGTTATAATATAATGAAGTGAGGAGGTCTAACATGCATCTTAACTGGAATTCCAGAAGTAGAGGAGTCAGAATCAGAGAATGGGAGAATGAAAAGACAGGAGCTAATAACTCTCCAAAACTGGTGAAAGACATCAATCTTCAGATTTAGCAATCCTCTCAAAGTTCCAAAAAGAATGAATAAAAATAAATGCACATTAGACATATCATAGTGAACCTACACAACACCAAAGACAAATAAGATATCTTAAAAGATCGCTTCAAAGGAAAGCAGACTCAAAACTGACTGCTGGTAACAACCATGGAACCAGAAGGCTGTGAAACAATATGTTCAAAGTGGGGAGACCATATAATTGCCAGCCTGGAGTCAGCAAAATTTTAAGAATAAGTGTAGATAAAGTTCCTTCCAGATAGATAGAACCTGGGAGAATATGTGCCAAGAGACCATCTCTAAAAGAAATTCTAATTGATGTACGTTAGGCAAAAGGAAAATGATCCCAGATGGAAGACCTTAGCTGCAGAAAGGAATGATAAACTCAGAAAGTTCACATGAGAATAAATCTAAGCTAAAATTGATTTATAATACCAAAATAGTAATGGCTTATAGCAAATAACTTAGGAAGGAAGTAGCTGAAATTAAAGTATCCTAAGGTCCTTGATTTATGTAGGAGGATGGTAAAATTACTGACATTCTCTGCTCAGGGCATGTTAACATTTCTAGGGTAATCACTAAAAAGATATGGTGTAACTTCTAAATATAGTGGAGATTTTAAAAGGAATAAAAACATTCAGTCAACCCATGAGAAAGTAAAAGAGGAGAAAGGACATACATATGACAGTAGAATAAACGCAGATAAGTCATTAAATATGTGTAAGTTAACAAAATCTTGCTGTTATATTATCCTTCAATGAAATTAATGCAGTGGTCTGAAACCAAGGCATTCTATACAGAGACACCTTTAATGATTAGTCCAGTTATTCAAATGATGAATCTTTCAGAGAGGAATAATTTAGTCATACTGGCTATTTGTCTAGATAAGGGTTTTTCAAACTTGGCATTATTGACATTTTGGGGTGCATAGTTTTTTGTTATGTGGCAGTGTCCTGTGCCTTATAGAGGGGTTCAGTAGCATCCCTGACCTCTACCCACTAAACATCAGTAGCTCCTGCCTTCCTCACCAGTTCTGACAATAAAACATGTCTCTAGACATTGCAACAAGTGTCTCAGTGAGCAAAATAATCCCCAAGTAAAGAACATTGGGATAGATCATAACAAATAGTTGCTTCTCTGTATTACATTTTATAATAATCTATGGAATATATTTTAAAATGAGATCGTGGAGTCTTTCAGAGGCAATTTAAAAATAAAGAATGTTAATTCTCCAAAAAATAAAAAATAAAAATTGGTATGGCTATTATAGGAAACTTTATGGAGTTTTTATTCTTTAATTAAAAATAGAACTACCATATGATCCAGCAATCCCACTTCTGGGTATATACTTGAAGGAAATGAAATCAATATCTTGAAGACATGTTTGCACCCCTGTGTTTATTGTGGCATTGTTTACAACAGCCAAGGCAGGGAAACAACCCAACTGTCTACTGATGGAGGAATGGATAAAGAAAATACGACTTTTGTAAATAGAAATACACACATGCAGTTGAGCCTTGAACAACTGACCCACTGCAAAGTCAAAAATCTGCTTGTAACCTATAGTGGGCCCTCAGTGTACATGATGCAGCCACCCTTGGATCTTGTAGCACTATCGTATTTACTGATGAAAAAAATCTAGTAGTGGACCCATGCGGTTCAAACCCATCTTGTTCAAGGGTCAACACTATGGATGATGTATGATTACTCCACCATAAAAAAGAAGGCAAACCTGCCACTGGCAACAACGTGGCTGAAACTTGAGGACATTTATAGTAAGTAGAGTAGGTCAGAGAAGAACATACTGTGATCTCTTGTATATGTGGAATCTAAAAAACTCTTCTTAAAAAATGAACTGAAATAGAGTAGATTGGTGGTTGCCAATGGAGTAGGGGAAGGAGGAGATGTTATCCGGAGGTACAGTCTTCTAGTTAGAAGATGAATAAGTTTGGGGGCTCTCAACTATAGTGTGGTGACTAAAGGTAACAGTACTATATTGCATACCTAAACATAACCAGGAGAGTAGATCTTAAATATTCTCAGCACACACACCCACATCCCCCACCCTATACACAGACATAGTAATAATGTGAGGTGATGTAACCTCACTCATGGCAAATAGATGGGGAAATAGTGGCTGACTTTATTTTGGGGGGGCTCCAAAATCACTGCAGATGGTGACTGCAGCCATGAAATTAAAAGATGCTTACTCCTTGGGAGGAAAGTTATGACCAACCTAGATAGCATATTAAAAAGCAGAGACATTCCTTTGGCAACAAAGGTCTGTCTAGTCAAGGCTATGGTTTTTCCAGTAGTCATGTATGGATGTGAGAGTTGGAGTGTAAAGAAAGCTGAGTGCTGAAGAATTGACGCTTTTGAACTGTGGTGTTGGAGAAGACTCTTGAGAGTCCCTTGGACTGCAAGGAGATCCAACCAGTCCATCCTAAAGGAGATCAGTCCTGGGTGTTCACTGGAAAGACTGATGCTGAAGATGAAACTCCAGTACTTTGGGCACCTGTTGGGAAGAGCTGACTCGTTGGAGAAGACTCTTATGCTGGGAGGGATTGGGGGCAGGAGGAGAAGGGGACGACAGAGGATGAGATGGCTGGATGGCATCACAGACTCAGTGGACATGGGTTTGTGTAAACTCCGGGAGTTGGTGATGGACAGGGAGGCCTGGCGTGCTGCTGTTCATGGGGTCGGAAAGAGTCGGACACGACTGAGCAGTTTATCATTCTGATAATCATTTCACAATATATATCAAATTATCACATTGTATACCTTAAACTTACATAATGGTATATGTCAGTTATATTTTAATACAGCTGGAAAAATAGGAATAGCCTTTACTTCATGGTGAGGGAGGGGAAAGAATGTGGGTGGGCAGGAGAGACAGTAGGTTTCAGAGTTTCTAGTAATGTTCTGTTCCTTAAACTAAGTGATAAAATACAAATCCTCTGTGCCTGACAGATACTTTTAACGTATTATCTCCTCATTGTTTAAGAAATGAAATACAATACACAGAGGAACATGGGGGAAGGAAGTGTGCAAACAACGAGGATGGAGACTTCTTCCAGGCATTCTACCACACAGAACAGAGCAATGGAATGATAGGAGGAGAGAAATGAATAAAAATTAAAAAAAAAAGAAACAAGCAGATGCTATACCATGTTGGAAGCTAATAGGAGTGATCTGGAAAAGAGAAGAAATATCAAAATGAGGAAGACGGGGTAATTTCCAGAACCAAGTCCTTGAGAAATGATGTGGTATACAGATGGTTTGGTCTTTGGGACAGTTTATCCAGTTTAATGGGGAGTGAGGGAAATTATATGGTGCACTTAAAAGTAGGTTGGTAAACTTGTTGGTGGGAAACAAAGATGACCTCTAGAGATGTTTGGTCACAAACGTAAAATAAAACTAGTCAGCATGATTCTGTGCTTTGCTTCAACCCACACCCAGGTAACAACTCAAGTGCGTGCCGGTTTGTGGTTGGCATAGAATTGGGTTTTCCTGGGCTTGAGGATTTACTGAATGAAAACACCACATAGACCAAACAAGGCGCTGGAGCTGAAGGTGTGTGCAGTGAAATAATTACAGTGATGAAACACAGAATCCAGGCTGGAGAGAGAAGGAAAAGATACAGTGATACCGTGGACAATGAGGAAGTGGCTTGGCCATCTTCGTGGGTCACTGAATTGCCAGAGTACAGCTTCCAGAGTGTGTGAAGCAGATTGTCAGGAGGTGGACGTGAATGTGTGTGATTCATGAAATAAAGTTCTGGCTCATTATTAACCTCAAGGTCTAAGATGACCGTGGATGTGTACCTGGCTGTTGTGGTTGAACAGAAAGGATTTTGGAGGTCATAGAACGGAAACAGTGGAGTATTGGATGGGTTGTGGACTCATGGTTTTCGGTCCTGGCTCCACATAATCTGAGGAGCTTTCAAAGAAAATCAATGCCCAGACCCTTCCCCAGATGAATTAAATCAGCATCTCTATGTGTAGTTTCTTGGGAACTGAACTGCCATTTCCTGAGAGCTCCTCATATGATTATAATGGGCATTCAGGGTTGAGAACCATGAGTATGAATGTTGGCCAAGAATGATTGTAAGAGAAGTGGTAGGGGAAGGTATTGTGAGCTGGGGAAGGAACGAAGGATGATTCCAAGGGTAAGAATCTCCTTGAAAGGCATTGAGCTCAAGTCATTTCTTGTAGCGTGTGCACTCAGTAAATGGGATCTGCTGGTATTTTTGTTGTTATTACTACCACAATCCTCATCATTACTGACAGTGGCAACAGCAATGGTATTATCCAGGGAAAAGAGTCCAGATCTTAAAAGTCTCAAAGGGTCCTTCCAAAGGTTAAAGCCCACTTATTTTTAGATGATCATCTAGGAGAGTCCCTAACAGAGTTTGGAAAAAGAACCTTGGAGGCTGGCAGTATTTTTAATTGATCTTCCAGAGTAATACTAAAGCAAGAAGGCGCTCCGTCCCATCATTGCTGACTTGGCAGTCTGCAGGCATCCAAAGCCAGCTGGTCAGGAGTTGGATGCGGCTTCCTGCCCTGGGAGCCAAACAGTTGCCTAGTAGACTTTCTTTTCTCTTGTCAACCCTAAAGGCTGAGACAGCCGATTACTGACAGGGACCTATAAGCCTTAGCTGTGTTTCAGTGCTCCTGTCGCAGAGTATGGAGTGGGGAGAGGAGACAGACATTAAACACCTAACACTAATATTTTATATTTTCAGATTGCTTTCTGGGCATCTTTTGCAATCTTGTCCTTTCCCCCATAAAGAAAGAGTGTTTCCAGCCAGCGTGAGCAGTACTGTTAAAGCTCGTGTATACTTGCAGGCATTTTAGTGTCTCTTCAAGAGGTAGTCTCGGTAAAGAATGCAAAGAATTCTACTAGGTACAAACGAACAATGTAACAGAAATAATCTTATTTTTGTGGGTTTGCACATGAAAGCATGTTTTCATGTAGATTCACTGGCTCATCGGGAAAGCTGGCGTGCAAACACGTTAGAAAAGATAATGTCAGAGAAAGGATTGGGAAGTACTCCCAACTGGAACATTCCAGATTCGTTCTATTCTAGTTTGAGGAAGAATAAGATACATCTGTCCCTTTATACCCAACCAGATTTTAGTTTGCTGTAAAGAGACATAACCTGTTATGTTTTATCCCCCATGCTCTCTGTCCTCCATGACAGCTCTGATCAGCTTGTGGTATAAGTGAATAAAAGCTAATTTAAAAGCCCATCACTTGATACAGGAAGACATCCGCTTTCCTCTGTGGCCCTGTATAAAGCAAAAATAATGATGGCATGGCTGGATTATGATCCTTTTCAGTAAGGAATGTCATTTCTGTGCAGTGTCTCTGTTGGGTGTGTTAGGTAGGCAAAAATAGTTAAACCAGGTACTTCCTTGGCAGGCCAGTGGCTAAGACTTCACCTCCCAGTGCAGGGGCGTGGGTTCAGTCCCTGGTTGGGGGCCAAGATCCCACATGCCTTACCGCCGAAAAACCAAAGAAGTGATGTTGTAGCAAATTCAATAAAAACTTTGAAAATGGTTCACATTTTTTAAAAAAAGACAGGAAAGTTTGTTTTATAAATCAGTCATCTTTTAAATATGTCACCTGTGTTTCTGTCCGACTCTCGCACCTGAAATTCCCAACTATTCATTTACTGACTGTGTGATGCTGCCTTAGCTCTGTGAGCGCCATTTCTTCCTCTGTAAAAACAAGGGTAACTCTCTTTCTGGCTTCTGCACAGGGGTGCTGTTAAAAGCAAACGAGGGTATGAGTGTGGACTACTTTGTACGTTAGAAATTGCTACATACAATGGTTTTTGTCATTATTGTCATTCAGTTCTTGTTGTTGTCATTGCTGTATTTCTGATCTAAAAAATGGACCTTAAGTTACTTTGATAAGCATGACCAGGACCTAAAGAGGTTTAAAACCTGACTCGGCATCACCATTATGAGCATAAGAACTTAGAGCATTTATTGTAAGCCATCAGAAATTTAGAATGCTTTCTTACGGTCTAAAAGAAAAATAGTTTTATGTTTTCTGATGACCTGTGGACATTTTCCTGACGGTGCTGAGCAAATTATAGCAAAGCAAATCTAACTGCCTTTTGATATTTTGGACTACTATTCCATTAATATTTTATTGAGATCAAAGTTCACTCTGAAGAAAATAATATTACCCTAGGGGAAAAAATAAAGAGTACATCTCTAACTTGATACATACTCTTCAGAAATCTTGGTCACTGGAGTTTCATTGTTGTCTCTTTTAGCCTCCTTGAGAAAATTTTTGTTTTCGCCATTCAACAAATATTTCCTAAGCCCCTGTTCCACACCAGGCATGCTTCTCAGGGTTGGAGATAGAGTACAATTATGAACAGATATGCATGGTCCATGTCCTCCCAGAGCCTAGGGTATGAAGGCAGTTACAAAAAACCTTGCACAGTCTGTTCTGTGATAGTGCAGGCAGGCAGGGGGTGGCGTGGGTGGGTGCCATGAGCCATCCCTGCCAACTGGGGAATCTCACCATTTCTTAAATATGATTCTGTTTAAGATGGCCCATCCCATACTGCCAGCCCTCCAAACAGCAGTCCAGATGCACAGATTTAAAAATCTATTTAGTGCACTTACTTTGCAGAAATTA
The DNA here is from genome assembly GCF_032405125.1 of Capricornis sumatraensis. NCBI lineage: Eukaryota > Metazoa > Chordata > Mammalia > Artiodactyla > Bovidae > Capricornis > Capricornis sumatraensis. The sequence goes on from NC_091073.1 coordinate 20,607,494, forward strand.
AAGTCTCCTTTTCCACTTTAAGAAAGAAAAACACAAGATGCTGTATTAAGCCCCTGCTTTTAAAGCTCTGAGCACTTGACTGCGAAGTCTGTCAAAGGTCAATGGCTTTGGCATGGAGGTGTCCCTGTCACAGCTCACAGTTGGTCTGTTCTTGAGATGACTGCCAAGATGAGCCTCTTTCTGGGCCCAGTCAATTGTTCCTTGGGTGCTTCTAGAACTAACTAAAGTGATTGCTTAAAAACTGGCAGAGTCTTCTGTGAGGAATGGTAAACCTTATTTTAAAATGAAAGTTTCTCAAAATGTAGCGGACTTTTCTCCTGATTGCTTCTAGAACTTTGTGTACACCCCAGTTTCATTTAGCCAGTCTCTGCATGGATTGGCAATGAAGAGTCCTTCTCTTATTCTTAGAGAATAAATGAAAAGAGAATCAAGCAAACTGCCTATAGTTGTGGTATATTACCCAACTTTGTACTGTGCCATATATTTGAGTTGAGTTTAAACCTGTTCATAAGCATGACATGAGTAGGCTGGAGATAACCTTAAGAGCCTATGGGAGGAAGATTTAATACATCTTGTTTGCTATATTTTCTGCATTGGGGATTTCTTACCACCTGTGATTCTCAGATAAAAATCTTTTCTATTTAGGAAAGAAGTTCTAGGTTTGGAGCCAGTCTTAGCTAGGTTACCATCCCGCTTATGTAATCCCCCCCAAAGTCTTCGTGTCTCCAGTCTCAAGAATTAACAGGAAGTCTCTTCCTCCCTCACACATAATGTCACACATGATGAACATAAGTTCAGCATTGAGGTTTGCTTACAAGAATAAACTGAGATACTAATTCTTGGTTTATGATCAAGCCATACTTTCCTCCTTGCTAGTGAGAGGGAGTAAACATTTCCTGTAATGCATGAATCCTTGTCCTAAATTCAGAGCCTCCATGCACTTGACTGAATAAAAATGTATGGCTGAAGTTGCGTTGGTAACCACCCTGGTTCCTTCTCCTCCTTCCTCTTCACAGGAGGCTGGCACGACCTTCTCACGTATTTATTGTGTGGTCATCTGCAGGTGTGATTTTTGTAGCATCTCCATGTGAATCTCAAAGTGGGCACTGGTTGATGAGAGGACACAGGTTATACATAGTCTGGATTTTTGCCTTCAACAAGCTCTGTGCCACAGTCTTCCCATTTCTCCTCTCAAGGTGCAACTCGAGGTTTAAATTTCATCTGTCGTTTAGCACCCATTTGTTTTAAAGTGGCTTGCCTAACTATGCTTCTATCAATAACTTTTCATGTGTCTTGTTAATACATCTTCTTAGAGGAGCCTGGGGACATTTTCCGACACTGCTGGTGTTAATTCTTCACCGATGTCACTCTGTCAGTCACAGCTGTCATTAACTGATGTGCAGGCTTAAACAGCAGCCTTCCTTTGGGCATGATTCTCTCTAGCACATGACGATCTAGATTTTCTTTTGGTCTTTATCAAAACTATTTTAGTTCGAACTGTAAGTTCCCATTAAAGTTAGACTACAAGAGTGCAATGCTAAGTTGTAAGTAGGTGAAATTTTTCTTAGGTATCTACCCTCTGCAGGTTTCTGATTCTTACTCCCCCCAAATCCTGTTAGATGCTGATGATCCAGCTGATAGGAAAAACTCGCATCCACATCAGGTAGTAAGGACCCTTTAGTGTGCTGTTTACAGCCCATCTGCTTCTAAAAAGATTTTTCGATTGTACTACATAAAAACTTAATTTGTCAATTTGTTGTCCTTCTGTGATTTATATTTTAAAAACACTGAAAAGCACAGATGATTTCTGTTTACCCCAAAGCAATGCCCACTTGAGGTAGCTTTTCTTTTCTTTTTTTTTTTTTAGGTAGCTTCTCGAGCCTCTGTAGTTGAGGACCTTCACGGTGCTGCTGTTCAACCACACGGTGTGGACAGCTAGTTTCATTAAGCCTAATTTCTGCTAGTGTGCCTTACTTTTAATAATATAATACTCCTGAAACATTTTACATGAATTATTGGAGAATGAACTTGTGTAACTGCCTCTACACACATGTGGCTTTTGGGCACGTTAAATGTGCATTGTACTGAATCTGAGTTGTGTATTCTAAGAGTAAAATACATACCAGATTTAGTAAAATACATACTAGGCTTAGTCTGGAAAGAAGAATCATAATTTATTATATTGTTTTTTTGAACTGATGTTTTAGATATAACGGGTTAAACAAAACTATGTTGTTAAAACTACTTATTTGGATGAGGTGGTTGGATAGAATCCCCGATTCAATGGACATGACCTTGGATAAACTCTGGGAGATAGCGAGGGACAGGGAGGCCTGGCTTGCTTGCAATCCATGGGGTTGCCAAAGAGTTGGACACAATTTAGCAACTGAACAGCAACAACAATAAAATTATTTATACCTTTTCCTTTTTTTTTTCTTTTACTGTGGCAAGTGGAAAATTTTAAATTACATAGGCTGTTCTTATTAATTTCTGTTTAATAGGACTGATCTATAAAGATCCTGTAGTCCCACCCCTTCATTTTAGAGATAAGAAAGCCAAGTAGAATTCAGAGAAGTTAAATAACTCACTTTATTTAAGTCACAAAGCATCTTAGTATAGTAGTAAAGCTTGTGACTAGAAATTCCTCTCAAATCTTAAGGCCAGTGTCCTTTTTAGTGATAGCAGTGCTTTGAGACTCTGATACTTTTTATATAGGAGGAAGCGTCTACCTTTCAGAATTTTCCACTGAACCCTGTAGTTAGAGCAAAGATTTTTTTCATTTTTGCCTATAGCGCAAGTAAAAAAAGTCTTTTAGTTTTTTTTTTTTAATGAATTTGTTCAGTTATTAGCTTTTCTTAAGATGGAGGTAGCTTTCCCTATGAAAATCTTACAAACAGAACACTTTAGGCATTGGAAATGTTATTTTAAAAGAGCCGGTAAATACCATATTAGAATTTTCAGTCTCTAGAATTTTCATTGCACTTTTGTAATATAGATACGTCATAAATTTCACATTTTTATTGGGTATGCTCTAGTCACACTATCATGTAAGCATATTACTGGGAAATGATGCTAGTAAGAGTGAGGCCTCCACGCTATATATTTTGTTGGTACATTCCTAGGCAACTAGTTACTTTCTCTTGCTAAGCTTTAGGACTCTCTGTGTTAGCATTGTGAGAACAGCCTTTATTTGAGCTAAAGAATTGCTCATGTGTAGGAAAGTCATCCAGAGTTCAGTTTTGAAGAGCAGCGTAGAGTGGTGTTCTGTAGCGTGGGCACTGTGGCCTCGGACCCATTATTTACTGTCTCTGCCTCACTTTCCTTGTCTCTACATCAGGGACGCTACTGCTCATCCATGGGGTGGCCGCGCAGGTCCGGATGACGCATGTGCCCGGCAAGGTGTCCCATGATGCCTCACACTGTCCGTGTTACTTTAGTACACAGGGAAGATGAAAGAGCACGTGTTCACTCTTATCTGTAAAATCTTTGTAGCTTCTTCCTCCTCTTTCCCATTGAAGTAAGCGTTCTTGGTCTAACCTGCTTATCAGGGACATCTTCTTTTTCACAGAAAGATTGTTAATTGTTATTTCTGATAGATATCACACTCCATACGACACTTACAACTGGAGACACTCCCGCTGAAAATACAATAGGCATAGAATATCACAGTTAGAATACAAAATATAACCAGATGAGCCTTATTAAAAAGTTTATCTAAATAGTAACACACACACACATATATATATTATTATTTGACTGTGCTTGGGTCTTAGTCCGTGGGATGCAGGATCTAGTTCCCTGACGAGGGATAGAACCCAGGTGCCCTGCATTGGCAGTGCAGAGTCTAGCCCCTAGGCCACCAGGGAAATTTAAAAAAAAAGTGATATTTTTCCAACTTTACCAAAATAATAAAATACCTAGGAATAAATTTAACCAAGGAGATAAAAGACTTGTACCCTGAAAAGTATAGGATGTTGAAGACACAAATAAATGGAAAGGTATTCTGTGTTCGTGGACTGGAAGAATTAACTTTTTCCAAAGCAGTCTATAAATTCAGTACAGCCCCTGCCAAAATTCCAGTGGCATTTTCCACAGACACAGAAAAAAAAAAAATCCTAAGAATTGTATGAAATCACAAGACTGTGAATAATTACGGCAGCCTTGAGAAAGAAGAACAAAGCTGGAGGCATCATGCCCCCTGATTTCAAACTAATTTACAAATCTGTAGTAATCAAAAGAGTACGATATTGGCACAAAAACAGACATGTAGACCAATGGAACAGAATAGAGAGCTCAGAAGTGAACCCATACACTTAGGTCAGTTAACTTTCGACAAGGAGGCAAGACCATACTATAGGGTAAGGACAGTCTTTTCAATAAAATGGTATTGGGGAAACTAGACAGCCACATGCAAAAGAATGAAACTGGACCACCATCTGACACAATATGTAAGAATTAACCCAAAGTGTAATAAAGACTTGAACCTCAAACCAGAAACCATAAAACTCTAGAAGAAGACATAGATGATAAGCTCATGGACATGGGTCATGGTGATGATTTTAGGATTTGACACCAAAAAGCAAAGGCAACAGAAGCGAAAATAAATATGTGGGACCAAACTAAAATGCTCCTGAACAGCAAACAAAATCTTCAACAAAATTAAAAAGTAACCTACAGGGTAGGAGAAAATGTTTGCAAACCTTTTATCTGATAAAGGGCTAATATCCAAAGTATATGAAGAACTTAACGCAACTAAATGGCACAAAAACAATGTGATTAAAAAATGGGCAGAAACCTGAATAGATATTCTTCCAGAGAAGACATACAGGTGGCCAACAGATACATTAAAATCTGCTTAACATTACTTATCATCAGCAAAATGCAAGTCAAAATCACAATGAGATATCACCTAAAACCCGAAGAATGGCTACTATCAAAAAGACAAGAGATAAGTGTCAGTAAGAATATGGAGAAAAGGAAACGCTTGTGCCCTTTAGGTGGGAATGTAAGTAGGTGCACCCACTATGGAAAACAGTCTAGAGGTTCCTCAAAAAACTAAAACTACCATGTGACCCAGCAATTCTACTTTGGGTTGTTTATCTAAAGGAAATGAAAACACTAGCTCAGAAGGTTTTATGTGCCCCCGTGTTTATTGTGGGATTATTTTTAACAGCCAAAAATGGAAGCAACTAAGTGTCCATCAGTGAATGAATGGGGAGAGCCAAAGTGAGACATGTGTGTATCTATATATAGAGGTGTGCGTGTGTGCAATATGTGTATATTCATGTATATATCAAATGTTATTTGCAACAACATGGATGGACCGTGAGGGTGTTATGCTGAGGGGAATAAGTCAGGCAGGGAAAGACAAATACCATATGATTTCACGTACGTGTGGCATCTAAAACAAAAACAGATTGGTGGTTGCCAGAGGTGTTGGGGGTTGCCACAAACAGGAGAAATGAGTGGAGGTGGTCAAAAGATACAAACTTTATGTTATAAAACAAGTAAGTCCTGGGGAGGTGATGTACAGGATGGAGAATATAGTTAATAAGGCTCTATTTGTATATATGAAAGTTGCTAAGAGAATAGATCTTATCATAAGAAAAAAGTTATTTTTGCAATACGTACAAATACTTCTTATATACTTATATACTTGAAACTAATACAATATTATATGTCAGTTATATCTCCGTTTTTAAAAAGGCACCAGACATGCCAATATCCTTCTCTTACTGGTCACTACTTATTTGTCTACTGATCTATTCCCCAAAAAAACACTCATCCAAATAGTGGAGGTTTTTAAAACTGGCTTTTCAAAATCATGGTGGAATGTTTATAATCTTTGTTTATGTTTTAGTAACCACACCACACACTGTCATAACATTGAAATAGATTTTAAAATTTGATATGTATTGAGTTAGAATATTGGAACGAATAATATTCAATAATAATTGTTCCCAAATTTCAAATATTTTAACATTGAAGTTTGGCAAAGTTTGGCAAATATAAGTTTAAAGGTTTTTCACTTAAAATTATTTCTTTGTATGTATAGTCAGCACTTGTTATCTTGCCCTTCTTCGTGCCCCCTACCCATGCTATTTTTTTTCATTCCCGGCTGTTCCTTCCTTGCAACCAGTACCTCCCACAGTTGCTTTTCTTGCATTTTGCCCAGTTTCCCCTCTGCACTATAATCCTCACCAAAGTAGCACCACAGCTGTTTATCCCCCACTTTATCTGTTGCCCAGTCTTGTGCCAGACACACTATAGGGACCCAAATACTTTTTTTAAATAGATGAATGCAATTGATTTTCTGATTCCTAATTCATTTCTTTCTTCTGTATTATATTACCTTTGTCATTTTTATAATTAGGATGTGCATTTTTAATGGAAAAAGTACAGGTCATTATTTAGATTCTTTTGGCCAAGTTCCTTAAAGCCATTTGGTTTCTTTACATGTAGTTACAAAATTCCTAAACTGTTTTTAATTGGTAATCATCTTTTGATGCTTTGACTATTCGAGCCAATATGAATTAAGCCAATTAGAAATTTTTTTAACATATTACTAAATGAGGAAAAGAATTCTGAAACATTTCAGGCACCATTCAAAGCTGTTTGAAATCAATGATATGTGATCTGGCATATAATTTTTAATGATTGTTTTTAACATTTTAAAAATATTATTATAAATTGATGCCTCTTGCAACTTGACAAGTCTTGGTGTCATTTATTTCTCCACAGTGACTTTAACTGAATTTAACAGAATCTGTTTTGCTACTAAATGTATCACAATACACCTCATGGCCAGTCTGTGTTTCAGTTTGCCATCTCAAGATAGAGTGACAAGTAATTAATGTTTTCAAAAAGAGAATGCGTTTTGGCAATTTTTAATGCATCCCAGTGAATTTGGTAATAGGGTTGAACGTGTGCTTTCACTCCGGGAAGTCTCTGATCCTAACATCAGCAGTTGGTCTGGTGTCTAAAATGTTCACAGTTTTGTTAAAATTGTACTCAGTACCAAATGCAGTACTTTCACCAAGACAGGCAGAGTCAAGTGACACTTCTGGTGGTCTCAACAATGACAATAGATAATATGCTGAATAAAAGTTACTATTAGTGAAATGCTTGCTAGAAGTTATTTCTCTGAGCATTGTTACAGGAAAGGAAGGGGAGAAACTGGTGAAATCTTGACAGGAATGCTGCCTTGATCCATACCACTTGCGTCTAGAAGCAAGGGAATAATTATAAAAAATTATTACTGGCTCTTTTATTATCCAGTCATCAAACCTAACAAAAGAAAAAAGAAAACTAGAAAATGAAGACTACTTGATTACTCAGCTCAGCAACGTTTGTTCATTCAGTGTTGTGTTGTGTCCATTGTGTGTCTGCTACATACTGCATGTGCAATTTACTACACAGGGACCCTGCCTCACAGAGTCTGAATTTTAGTAGGAGATAAAGACTGAAAACTAAGTCTAAAATAAAAACAGACAAACATATAAAATTATATCAAGTTGTGGTAAGTTTGCTGCTAAGTCGCTTCAGTCGTGTCCGACTCTGTGCAACCCCATAGACAGCAGCCCACCAGGCTCCCCTGTCCCTGGGATTCTCCAGGCAAGAACACTGGAGTGGGTTGCCATTTCCTTCTCCAATACATGAAAGTGAAAAGTGAAAGTGAAGTCGCTCAGTCATGTCTGACTCTGCGACCCCATGGACTGCAGCCCACCAGGCTCCTCTGCCCATGGGATTTCCCAGGCAGGAGTACTGGAGTGGGGTGCCATTGCCTTCTCCGTGTGGTCAGTTTAGTGAAGGAAATAACACATGGAATGAGATAGAGAGCAAGTAAATTTACTTGGGAGGATGTACTTTAAGATGGGGTGAACAGAGCAAGTCTCTCTGAGGAAATGGTATTTAAGATGAGACACTGAATTGAAGCAGAGTGTTAGAACTGAGAAGCAAAGAAAGTTAAACTATGATACCTTTTCACATTCGGATTGGGAAAGATTAAAAAAACCTGAAAATCACCAAGTTTTGGTGGTGATGTGAGAAAAAGAAAGCCCTCAGAGCCAGTATAAGTAGAAACAAGTACTCTAGTGAGCAATTTGGCATTATCTCTCAAATGTGTAGACAATTTTGCATATATACTCCAGTAATGTATCCTCTTATACTAAGATGTCATAGGAAATTTTCTGTCACAACTTGAACAGTTTAAAAGGATGGAGTTTTCCACATATTGTAAATATTGACATTTAAACATAAAACTATGACATCATTCTTTCATATTTATCCAATGAAATTGAAATCCCATAGCAGTTTGACACATGACATCATCTGTCTAAAAAAATACATGAACAAGCTCTTTGCTGCTGCTGCTGCTGCTGCTGCTGCTAAGTCGCTTCAGTCGTGTCCGACTCTGTGCTACCCCAGAGACGGCAGCCCACCAAGCTCCTCTGCCGTCCCTGGAATTCTCCAGGCAAGAATATTGGAGTGGGTTGCCATTTCCTTCCCCAATGCATGAAAGTGAAAAGTGAAAGTGAAGTCGTGTCCGACTCCCAGCGACCCCATGGCCTGCAGCCTACCAGGCTCCTCTCTCCATGGGATTTTCCAGGCAAGAGTACTGGAGTGGGGTGCCATCTTACCAATCAGAAATTTTGCATCATTCCTTTTTCTACTTGAACTCAGATTTCTATCCATGAAGATCTTTTATTGATCACTGTACCATATTTCTTGGCAACAAAAAAATATTAGTATGAATAAAAAAATATATATATATATTAAATCCCATGGCTGGAGAAGCCTGGTAGGCTGCAGTCCTGGGGGCCGCTAAGAGTCGGACACGAGTGAGCAACTTCACTTTCACTTTTCACTTTCATGCATTGGAACAGGAAATGGCAACCCACTCCAGTGTTCTTGCCTGGAGAATCCCAGGGACAGGGGAGCCTGGTGGGCTTCCATCTATGGGGTCGCACAGAGTCGGACACGACTGAAGCAACTTAGCAGCATATATGCATGTGTATGTGTGTGTATGAAGTCGCTCAGTCATGTCCAACTCTTTGCGACCCCATGGACTATAGCCTAGCAGGCTCCATCCATCAGATTTTCCAGGCAAGGATACTGGTGTGGATTGCCATTTCCTTCTCCAGAGGCTCTTCCTGACCCAGGGATCGAACCCCATTCTCCTGCATTGCAGGCAGACGCTTTTACCGTCTGAGCCACCAGGGAAGCCCTCTCTCTATATATATACACACACACTATGACCACAGGCCAAGTGTTAGAAATTTCTTCTGAATTATTTATTTGTAGTAGATAATTAACCAAAACAATATAAATATATTACACATTTTTATAATTACTTAAAAATTTTTGTAGAAGGGTATCTCTTAATAGAAGAGCTTAATTTTTCCTACAATAAATTCATGTGTCTGAGGATGATTATTACTGCAATAAAGCTAACAGTAAAATGAAGAGAAGGATTGGGCCATGGTAATTACAGTGGAGGGGAAGAGCTTATAAAGGTATGTGTTTTTTAAGCACACTAGTATAGTAGAATCTACAGTGTTCCTCTGAAGTTTATCTAAATATTATATACTGTGTAGATGAAATTTAAAAATCATCATAGATTTATGGTTTAAAAATCATCATAGATTTATGATTTTCAAAAATATGTTGGAAAAAGAATGAAAATGTTTCTTCTATGAGTCTGGTTGAGTGTTTAAGAAAATAAAAAACACTATGATCGATACATTGTCCTTTTACTTGAAGATGTAGCTTTGACCTATTGGAAGTAAAGGTGAACTTTTCACTATTAATCTACTTTCTGTCTCAATGGATTTGCCTCTCCTGAATATTTCATATAAGTAGAATTGCATGCAGGCTTCCCTGATAGCTCCAGTTGGTAAAGAATCTGCCTGCAATGCAGGAGACCCGGGTTTGGTTCCTGGGTCGGGAAGATCTGCTAGGGAAGAGATAGGCTACCCACTCCGGTATTCTTGGGCTTCCCTTGTGGTTCAGCTGGTAAAGAATCCACCTACAGAGCGGAAGACCTGAGTTCAATTCCTGGGTTGGGAAGATCCCCTGAAGAAGGGAAAGGCTACCCACTCCAGTATTCTGGCCCGGAGAATTCCATGGACTGTATAGTCCATGGGGTCACAAAGAGTCGGGCACGACTGAGTGACTTTCACTTAGCTTCACTTTGTGATTTACTTTTTTCACTTAGCATAATGTTTTCAAGCATCATCCATTTGAAACATGTATCAGTACTTCGTTTCTTTTTATAGTTTTAATTGTTAAATAATATTCCATTATGTGGATATACCACATTTTGTTTATCCATTCATCAGTTGGGTTGTTTCTACCTTTGGGCTATTGTGAATAACCCTACTATATAAATACAGAAGTATCTTTTTGAATACCTGTTTTTAATTTTCTTAAAATATATATCTAGGCGTGAAATTGCTGGCACTATGATAATTCTCTGTTTAAATGTCTGAGAACTGCCAAGCTGTTTTCCCAGAGTACTTGCACCATTTGATATTCCCACCAGCCATGTGTGATGGTTCCAATTTCTCCACATCTTAGCCAGCAGTTGTTGTCTGACTTTTTGATTATAGCCATCCTAATGGATGTGTAGTATCTCATTGTAGGTATCTTAAGGTTTTTTTTTCCTTTTTGCATTTCCTTCACAGCTAATGATGTCAAGCATCTTTTCAGTGTGTATTGGCCATTTATCTTCTTTGAAGAAATGTCTATTCAGATCCTTCTCCTGTTTTTCATATAGGTTATCTTTTTTATTACTGAGTTACAAGAGTGTATATATTGTAGATTCATAGCCCTTATCAGATATGATTTACAAATATTTTCTCCCATTCTGCAGGTTGCCCTTTTACTTTCATGATAGTATGCTTTGAAGCTTAGTGTCCTTTTAATCAATTTTTGTTTAGGTTTTGGTTCAAAGCCATTAAATAAATAGGAAGTAAAAATGCACTTGTGAGCCTTTTTAAAATCAGCTATACACTTTGAGCATGAAAGCACCACTTTTATTTGTGCTCCTTTGGGCATAAACAGTGATGATGTACTTCCCTTTTTTTCCTACATGTAAGAGTCCACCCAGAAGCTTGCAACTATATTGAGTCCCGGAAATGTTCTCATTCTCTTGTCTTGCCAGTGATATAATCCTCTTATATCCTCTTATAGCTGGTTCAGGAATAATGTTAAGTAGACCCAGATCATGTGGTTTGGGCCTGTTAAAGGCAACGTATCTTCTTGGTTTCCTAAAAATAAACTGCAACCCAGGTTCCAGCCGCTTGGCACCTTTTTGCCATTGCTCACCAAGTGCCATGAGCTGGGAAATGTGAGCAGCTGAATGCAGTCAGTTGTCCGTGTCCCTGGAAAATTGACCACAGAGGGTGTGTTTCAGGAAGAGTCCTCTTCTTTGAACAAAAGACAATATGTGGTTACTTTAAGTTCTTAAATTTAACTGGAATATATTTGGTTAAGGTAAAAAGGTTATTTTCAAAATATATCACTGAGGCTTCACAATGGTGCTTTTACAGATTAAAATAGTCTAAAGAGTCTATAATTTTAGAGTTTCTAATTCACATAGAATTAGCAATATCCAGCAGGATATAAAAATGAGTCATAATACAACATCCAATGTTTTTTCCTTTTTTTTTTATGTTGGTATCTTACCATTCCTTGTGCTTTGGTTTTGAGAAAAAAAGAAAGTATGATTATTAGAAAAGTATCCTACAGCCCTTTCTCAAGGAGAAGATGCTCCTTTGGTCATTAGAAGCAATCACGGCACGTTTTAAAAGGCATGAAGTGAAGTTTCCTTAGACTGGGTTGTGTTTGCTAGGCTGAGTAGTCTAGCAGCTAAAAGTGTGCTTCCAGAGTTAGATCAAAGTCTCTGTGTTTCAGTGTATTCCACCTTTTAAATGGAAACATTGAGATGATACAGGTAAAAAAATTCTTAGAATAGAGACTCGCAAGTAAACACTCATGAAATGTGAACAATCTCTGGGAGTGGACTTACGTACACTATCAGAACATTAGGACCGAACCAAAATGAAGTTAATACAATTAGAATCACTAGTAACTAGTATAATTTACTTTTCAGTATTTATCAGAACTCATAATCTAAACCCTTATTTCCATCCTCATAGGCAGGCCATAAATTTTCTAGTTTCTTCAGAGACTTCCCATCATCCCACCTGCAAAGAAAGCACAGGAGGGAAACAGAGAGCTCTGGTGAACTCTGAGTGTAGAATCTGTACATTTAAGAACACTTTTGGAAATTACAGGTGTTCATTTCCAGGCCAGTTTGGCACTGAAGCCATAGCACTTATTTTTAGACGGCTAAAGGAAAGTTTGTATTGTGTTCTGAAAATGGACTCTCGCTTTCACCTCTGATGACCAGTCATTCTCACTTCCAATGAATTACCTTCTTTCATGCACATACAACGTTCTTATCCCTCTTCTATCAGATTTTGCCACTTAACTTCAGGAAAAACTCTACCTCATCACCTTACTATTTAGGAGAGTAAAACAAAAAAATCTTAATGTCCATAGTGCTCCAAATTTCCTAGAGACATTTCTAATTAAAATACTCCACTACAAATCTAGGTTAGCAATCTTGAGAGTGCTCTGAAGTACCTTCCAGATTCCTACCAAAGTTCAGTTCATACAACTTAATTTGCCTTTTTCAAGTACTAACATTTAAGATAACTTTAATATATTTTATCTAATTTGTTTAGTCACTCAGTCATGTCTGACTCTTTGTGATCCCATGGACTATAGCTTGCCAGGCTCGTCTGTCCATGGGATTTCCCAAGCAAGAACATTTGAGTGGGTTGCCATTTCTCTCTCCAGGGGATCTTCCCAACCCAGGGATCAAACCCATGTCTCCTGCATTAGTAGGTATGTTCTTTACCACTGAGCCACCTGGGAAGCCTATTGTCTATTAATAATTTATTATTATTCTAATGATAATACTAATATATAATAATTTTCCTACATCTATTTATTTCATATATATAAGACTTCCTCTCTATTATGGACTCACTGGCCTGAGAAAATACAGTCTGCTTTCTTAATATAATGGTGAATTATGAGAAGATTAGTACTTGCCTGTATTTTTCGTACTTGACTCGTAAATGTTTCTCATTATCAAGAGCAGGATGAAATTAAGTATTCTTCCATGGTAGGAATCCTTTTCATAACCACTGGAGTTCTGAGTTTCTTCTCAAGATACTGTCAATACTTTCTACAGTTATCATTTATATTGATTTCAGTGGTGTTTCCCTAAGAACGAACGTTTGCTAATACAGAAGAGTTAGGGCCTAAGTCTACTTAGAATCATGGCACTCCAGAGCTGGCTCATCTGATCCAATTACCCCTCATTTCAGAGGAGGTGGCTGAAACACAGAGAGGCTAGATGATTTACACAAGGTCTCATGGTTTAGGTAGAAGCAGGAGTCACTGGGACTTGACCTAGTGCTATTGCTACCAAGTCTTGCAGATTAATTTTCAACTTGATGTACCAGAAACAGTGTATATTCTGACAGGTACCTTCATTTTCCTTAAAAACTTAGGAATCCTAAAAAAGGATGGCTCAAAGAATTGATTATACATTAATCAACTTTTATGTCAATCTTGAAAGCATCTTTCAACCACACAGTGTACTGTTCTTTGAGAAATTCCAAGATGACTTGGATAAAGTTTGTTATTCTGCTGAGGCATTTAAACTGTATTTAAATTTATTAAGCTATATGAATTTCAGATTTTCCTCTGATGATTTTTTTGGATACAACTGTGGCTTTTCATTTTTAATCATTTCTTAGCATTACTCACTCTCAAGTCTGTTGAGCAAACTTTTCCCAAGAGCAGGTAATGACATCTTGCACCCTTACAAAAATACACAAAAGAATTACAGTATAGAGTTCCAGTGTGGGTGAAAGGTCTTTGAGAAATTATGGAGCTATTTCAAACAGAATTGAAATAACATCGGTTATACTCAGATGTTAATTCATAAAGTATTAAATTGACAAGGCTCCTTTTGATTATGATTTTTAAAGCCAAGCAAAGTGTATAATAGTAAAGCATACAAATTTATTATACCTAAATAGATTTATAATTCAAAATAAGCAGGAACGATAGTTTGTTTCCCTTACTTCAAGTTCTAACTCTAAATACCTAAATAGTATTCGTATATTCATTGACTCCTGACAATCCTTTTAGCTTTAATTTGTAGATTTCCACTAGTTGATTTTACTGTAGCTTAAAATATTGTGCTGCGGTACACTGCAATAGGTAGAAACAACCCAGATGTGTATCAGTGGTTGAATGGATAAACAAAATATGGTATATACATACAATAGAGTATTAGTCAGCCGTAAAAAATTCTGATACATGACACAACAGATATGCATATGGCCTCTGAAAACATTACATTGAGTGAAATAAGCCAAACGCTGAAGGACAAACACTATATGATTCCATTTATATGAGATAATTGGAACAGGCAAGTTGATGGAATATGATATGATAGATAGAAGTTACCAGGGGCTGGAGAAGGGAGGAATGGAGAGTTCCTTAATGGGTACAGAGTTTCTATTTGTGATGACAAAAGTTCCAGAGATGGATAATGGTGTTAATTGCATGACGTGACTATATTTAATGCCACTGAATTGTACACTTATAAATAATGAGGGTCATAAACATTGTGTTGAGTATATTTTACCACAATAAAAAATATTATCCTGAGTTTGCCATGAAGTGAAACAACAGCACTGTATTTGGGGCTCTGAGTGCACCGAGAAGGGACCCTGCCTCCTGCCACTCCTAAGAGCCTCTTCATTCTCACACTGGGGCAGAGAAAACGCAGCTGTGTTTACTTTTCCAGCCCCATCTTCTGTTTTGAAATACAACCTTTTCGCAAACGAGAGCCAAAGTCAAGTGACACAGCTTTCTGCTCCCCTCTTCAGTTTTCCAAACGCTATTTACTGTTGTTCTAGTGGAGTTCTGGTTAGGTGCAGCGCACCCAGGTAACACTATCACTCAGATGCCCTCTGATGGAATTTACCTAGCCTGCCTTCATGACTTCTGTGCTCAACTGGGTATGATGTGTTTCTGTCTCACTTGCATCTTTATGTGGAAGCATACAATTGTGTATTCACCAACTAGAGTATTTTCAAGTGTGTGGACCATTCCACACATCAATTTACAAGGAAACTAAGGCTTTTCTTAACTAGTATTTTCCTATTTCTCAAAAAATTGTTTGTTTCCTGAGATTAGAAAGATGTTTATATGCAGTATGAACATGAGCTCCTACTGATAATTGTTTTTGAATTCTGACTATGGAGATAACAATTTGAAGTGCATCCTAAAAATTGTGTATTTATGTTTTTACATAATAATGGTAAAACAATGACAGAATACAAATTTTGCAATTAAAAGAGCTGCAAAACACATTAGCTGTCTTCAAACAACAACTTTAACATGAATTGATTAAAATCCTAATGTCAGTTCTTAAAAATGTATATTATCTTAGGTTTATGAATTTACTAAATGTTCATTTCATCAAAGCACATTCCAAAAAAGCCAGCATATAGCTATCATTTAATATTTTTAGATTTACTTTTTGGGGGCATTTTCTACTAGTATATTATAGTAGTATTTCCATTCAATCAGTATCACATAAACCATTTGTTATATCTAATTATAAACATCTAATGATATACATTTAAACATCTATTCCTATAAAAACAGATATATTTATATTCTCTTATCAGCTTTAAAAATAAAAGAGCATTTCACTTGCTTTCTGATTATATATGCAGACGGTTGAAGTACTTTATTGTTTTACAAAATGAAAAAAATCATTAGGATGAAATTAATATTCAGTGTGCTGAGGAAATGTGCCAGATCAGTTTTCATTGTGTTCCTTTGAAATTGACTAGAAAAAATATGATCTTGTTGCACTGCATTCTGAAGAAGTTGAATAGATATTTAAAATAAATAAAGCTATGTAAATGGGAAGTGGACTCCAGTGTGACTAACAAGGGATATCGGATTCTTCAGAACTGTGGTATACATAACAAGCTTGAAGAATCCATACACAAAAGCCTAAGCTACTGTGTAACCTTGGTTGTGATCAGACGCTATAGTTTTCTAAGCTACATATTTCATCCAGCTTGGTAGGTTTAACCTGGTAATAAGACGCTTAATTGAACTATAACACTTGTCTGTAGAGAAACTGTTAAATTTAAGTTCTTTTAAGAAATAAAACACCCAGACAGGTAAGCCTTAAAATTGTTTCTCTTGACGACGGCCTTTATGTTAAGAGAGGGAGCCTGGGGTTCTAAGTCAGGAGACCCCGGGTACAAGTCTTTGCTGGAACGTAGTGTGTGACCTTAGATAATCACTACCCTTTGAGCCTCAGAAGATGAGAATAAGAACAACAGCTTCCCTATCAGATATAGTGGGTTGTGAGATTCAAATGCAGTAACGTATGTGAGACAACTTCAAAAGCCTTGTAAAGCACGAAACAAATAGTAGTTGCCATTTTTCCAAGATTCTGAACAGAACTTTTCAGATCTCCTAGATTTAACTGAATTGTGAAACTGATAAAACCAATCCAATAAGTTGTTTCAGAGAGCACTGTAGGACACATATGTTTTAAAAACCATTACTTTGTTACGTTTAAGATTTCCCGATCATGTGGTGTCTGCATGATTTTGCTATATTTGCTTTGATTTTTTGGTGTGTTTAAGATGCTTCTTTTTTTTTTTTTTTTTTTACTGTAAATGGAGTTGCTTTGGAAAGTAGAAGTTGGTGGGGTTCTAATCCCCTAACAAAGGGCACCCCTTTCCCTCACCTGCATCCTGAGCCCATGGAGAAGTAAGGCTGAAGAGCCCAGAGACAGAGGAACAAGACTGGTGCTCCCCCTTTAGACTGACAGCCTCGGTTGGAGGGGGCTCAGAGTAGCAGCGAAGATGGACTTCCTCGTTCCGATAAGCTTTCCCCACTGGTCTGGACGTGGGTTAAGTCAGCACAGCACACACTCCTACCCTGGTTCCTTGTCTCCTCTAGTCCAGGTAGAGTCAGGAGAAAGACTCCCCAGGCCTCAGGATCTTGGGCAGTTCAGGTGCCCCATCTAGAAACATGGACCCTTGGCTATCTCTCACCAACTAGGTAACTCATTCTCCCTCCTGTGGGGAGTAGGGGGTGGGCAGAAGGCCAGGGTGCTTAAAGAAAAATCCCTTTTTATGGAAGTCAAAGAAGAAAGGGGCTTTTCTCTTGAACAGAGGTGAACAGAAACTAAATAAATATATTTATACTTATCCATCCCCTCTCCTACCCACTTCCTCAGCTCTTATCTCTGAGGCTCTCCTCCTCTTACAGTGAGTCCCTAGTCCTGCCACCCTGTTGCTCGTCCTGTACCCTGTAACCCTACCCCCAAGCACAGGGTCCCCTGCAGCCCCGTCAGACTGGACCGCATAGCTGTGGACAAATCCTGACTCCCAGGCAAGGCAGGCTGCTGCTGCAGACCGACTGTGTCCCCCACCCCCCAGACTCTCATGTTGAAACTGATCTCCAGTGTGAGAGTATTTGGAGGTAGGGCCTTTGGGAGGTGATTAGGTCATGAGGGTAAAGACTTCATGGACAAGATTAGGGCCCTTACCAAAGAGGCCCCAGGGAGCTCCCTGCCCCTTCTGCCACGTGATGTTACAGTGAAAAGAGGGCAGTCTGTGAGCCGGAAAGCAGGCTTTACCACACACTGATTCTGCCAGCACCTTGATCTTGGACTTCGCAGCTTCTGGAACCATGTGAAGTAAACTTCTGTTGTTTATAGGCTACCTCGTCTAGCAGCCTGAACAGATTAAGACAGTTGATTAAGGGGAGTTTGGAGTAGCTGAGGTTAGCTTCTGCAGCTCTCTCAGTGAAAGAAAGGTATGTAGGTAGGTCTCTGGTGAAAATATTTCCTGAAAGGTTTCCTCTCTAAAGTTTGCGGCAGCACCTCATTGAACATCCTTTGGGAGACTTATCTGTGAAGTTGTTTACTTGGCAAGTCAAGAACAACCCATCTCTTTCTTCAGGAAATAGATGTAGCTGGGGTCTCAAGTGAATTTAATGTTCTACCTGATATGTGATACATGTCAGTGATAATGTGGAAAAGAGTGGGTCAAGTCTTGTTAGGAAAAAAACAAACAAAGGCAGAAATCCACAATCAACATAATATGAAGAAATTTAAATTACTTAGTCACTCACTTGGACTTCTTGGTAGGACATGTGGGTTTGATCCCTGGGTCGGGAAGATCTCCTGGAGAAGGAAGTGGCAACCCACTCTAGTATTCTTGCCTGGAGAATCCCATGGACAGAGGAGCCTGGCAGGCTACAGTCCATGGGGCCACAAAACGTCAGACACAACCGAGCCACTGCACAGCAACAAACATGATCATCTCTCATGAGCCAGACATTGCTCTCATTTAAGGAAATGGAGAGGACTCTATTGGCCCTGGCTGTGAGCTTTCCGCAGTTTTACAAGGGTATGCACGGACTGTTAGGGGAGCGCATGGACAGGGGCGGGGCTGAGGTCTGAGGAGTTAGGTGGGGCAGTCTTCCTGAAAGAGTCCTGATGTGCAGCATGAGGGCAAGGTGAAGGGAGTGGAAAAAGAGAGCAAGATGTCTTGATGTAGGCAAAAGTCATTGGAAAGAAGAGGGCGAGGCTCGGCGCTAAAAAGAGCCCGGCGTGTTCGGATAATAACAGTGGTTTAGATGGAGTAAAGAGTTTAGAGGGTGGTAATGAAAGCAAGCTAGGGATGATCAAGGCCAGCTCATGCCGAATGTGCTACGATAAGGCGTTTGTGCTTTTCTCTGAAGACGTGGAGGCACTGTAAGCGAGGATGAGCACGAGTCTTAGACATCACCAGCGATGGGGAGATTGTGTAATAGTATGGGGGTGTAACGCCAGCCCAGGAGGCCCTGGTGACATTCATCCCAGGAGACCTTGGTGGCCTGCACTGAGAGGACAGTGGAGCTGAGGAGCCAGGGATGGACACAGGGAGGCATCTAAGACATCAGAGTCAGTAGGAGTCAGTCATTTACTGGATGGAGGGAGTGAGAGGGAGAGAGAAGTCAGAGATAATTCAGGTTGCTGAGTCAGGCAACCGTGTTGGCACCCATCACCAATAAAGAACATATCCTGAGAGCATTAGGTTTGGGGTAGACTTGGGAGAAAGCTGAAAGCCAGGTTTAGAACACACAGAGTTAAGATCCCTATTGAGTGTCTGAAAGAATGATGTATAATAGGGTTTGCACATACAGGTTAGGGAGTCTCGATAGAAATCTGGGTTTGAGATTGGGGTGTGTGTGTACATGTGCATGCGTCTACGTATTTACTTTGGGTGGAGGAGTAGGGCGGTAGGCACCTTAGGTATGGATAAATTCCTCCAGGGAAGTGTGTTGAGGCTAAGAACAAAGGAACAGAAATGAGGCCCTGGAAAAGACCACTTCAGAAACAGGCAAGAAAACCAGACAGAAGGCAAACCTAACGAGTGTTATAGAAGCCAAGAAATAAAAACTCAGAGTCACCAGCCTTAAGTGCAGCAAAGAGGTTCTGGAAGTTTTAGCACGTCAAGTCATCTTCTGAACGTAGTGACAGAATGATTATAGGAGTAACCTTGAAATCAGTGGCAGTAGAGGGGCAGAGAGAGAGGCAGATGGCAGTGGGTGAGGAAAGAGGCAGATAGCGAGCGTCAGCGGTGGTGTCAGCCGGGCCGGGAGGCAAAGTAGAAGGATAGCGGTGGTGGGGAGGGGAGCGGAGGAGGTCAGTGGGTGAGGTGCCAGGGGGCCGTAGAGACGCGGGGAGAATTTTCTGTAAATGGAGAACTGCCTGTATGAAAGATGAGCAATTAGGGGCCACCTTCTGATGGAGGAAGAGTGGGGACAGAATGGCTGGGCAGCGCCAGGAAAGGGTCCTCTTTGGGCGGGAGGAGGGCAGCTTGCCCACGATGGCAGGAGGGGGGCACAGGTGGGTGCGAAGGCGGGTGAGGCTTGTGAACGTAGCAGGTAGGGGGGATCCTCAGCGGATGGCTCCTGTTTTCTCTATGATAAGAAGGAGGCTGGCCACGTGCTGACAGCAGGGAGGAAGGTGATGATGTTGGGCCAGAGAAGAGAGAGGGCGAAATCCACGCTGTCAAGGGGTGGGGAGGACGTCCTGGGAAAATCGGAGATCTCTGGACAGCTTAAGATTAAAGATCACGATTTTTTAAAATATATGAAGTGTTTAAATGTCTTTTTTAAAAGAATCACGGAAACAGCCCTTTATATTTTCAAAACCAGTATAAAACAGGATCCCCCGCTGCACACTGTGTTTCTTGCTGGTTCATTTCCTAAAATGCTCCTCTTCCCTCTTTCCACTTCTCCCCCACTCCAGTTGGCTGGTACTAAAGATTTTCCGGCTTTAGTCAAGCCACTTTTCCAAGAATACATGGAACAGATTACAGAGGCAAGTGCCAGCCAGCTTGCTTCCCCTTCTTCACTTGTATACATTCAGCTGGAGTTCTGAAAAGAGGAAGTCAAGAAAACTTTATTCTTTTTTAAAGATGGGAGAAGCAGGAAGCACAGGCAGGTGGAAACACTGAGGGGGGAAAAAAGAAAAAGGGAGCAAACACTGAAACAAAATGCAAACTGAAATGATGTCCTAGATCAGAAAGAAGAGGGAGCAAAGAAAATACCTGCTTTCTAACCCAGCATCTTAGTTTGCTCCTAAAATATGTAGCATTCTTGATCTGGGAGCCCAAGTCGCATGGAACACAGCCACTTTCCGTGCCTTCAGCTCTCTTCTGCCTCATTTATTTGCATCAGCAATGAAGTATTCTGGGCTTTTCTTTGTTTCTTTGGACCAACCCCTTAATTTAAAAATCAGGTCGAAGGAATCAGAGAAACAAGGGGGCCAGATTCCGCGCCATTCACAATATTTAATGGGTGCTTATTATGTTCAGGTACAATTGTTCTGGGTAGTGGGGATTTGCAGAAAAATAGGAAGTGGTCTCTACATTTGCAGTATAATTTCTCCCAGCTGAAGGGAGACCACTGCTTAGGACTCAGGTAGGTACAAGAGCCCAATCCTCTGGCTTTTATCAGCTAGCCAGACAGTTACTGGCAAGTAGCTTCTTCGAAGAAATAAGAAGTTTGGGTCCTGTCTGCAGTGTGCCCTGCTTGTATCACCTTTTTCTAACCTCTCGTCCCCTGATACTTCTGACTCAGATTTGCCCCCCTTCCTGCCCTCAAATCAAGACACCGATGTGATGCAAGCAGATACCAGCTGAAGCCAAAATAGAATGGATCGTTATCTGGGGAAATAAAGCGACAGGAGTGCGGTGTTCCCTGTTCAAGCTCTTGTTCAAAGGAATATGTCTTTTATTTACAGACATAAAATTTAAAGGCATAGACAGCCAAAGCTTGGTATTACCTCTTCTTCCTCTAACTCGTTTCCTAGAAATACACTTGATATAGCTACCTTCTTTGTATGTAAATTGAATGTGTTAGATGAGTGTTTTATACCTGGTTTCATGTTCTTT
Organism: Capricornis sumatraensis; assembly: GCF_032405125.1. Taxonomy (NCBI): domain Eukaryota; kingdom Metazoa; phylum Chordata; class Mammalia; order Artiodactyla; family Bovidae; genus Capricornis; species Capricornis sumatraensis. Next base: position 20,629,075 of record NC_091073.1, read on the forward strand.
TAATAGGTTCTATTACTGTTGGGGTTAAGGCTGCTTTCTAAATTTTAATGCTTCAGTATTTTGCTTTTATAGGACACTATTTTATCTGTACTTATCTGAGGCACAGGTTACTGAAAAAGGCAGGAGGTTTTAAAAGATGCCAAATATAGGTGCCATTCATATTAGTAAACTTATTTATACTTAAGTCAGGTATGGCTAAGCAGATGAAGTCTCCAAATTGTCAATGGGTTTGCAAAGTCAGCAACCCTTTATAGATGTCCTGGTGGTTAGTGGGGCCTTTGTGCCAGGAAAAATGTAGTAGTAGTCTGCTCTTAAACCTGCATTTTCTTGCTTCCACACACCCAAGAATGAAGTTCAGAAGGACGCCACTAACCTTCTGATGCTCTGGAGAGGTGACTTCATTTTTCTGAGCCTTGACTAAAAAGTGTTACGTGCCTCGTATTCTCAGAGTGTGTTTTTCCTTAAGCTCTGAGAAGATTTTACAGATTGAGCCTCATGAATTTTTACAGCCCTTCTGCAAGAAAGGGAGGAATAGAGCCTATAAACCACTCTGAATCATTCAAAGCAAAGATAAGAGAATGTAAGGAACCCAGGATACACTTGGCTAGCCCATTTTTAACAGGTTAACTGATGAACAAGAAGTAATTTTTATACAGACATGAAAACACCTGGTTATTTGTAAATGATGTAGATAAGGAAATTTATTTTCTCCCTGAGATTAAAAAATGATTCTGACATGGTATACTCTCGCTTACCCTTGTAAGGGCAAACTTAATTTGAAAAAGCATTATGAAAGTTACATTATAGGAAGGACCTTATATTCCAGAGTATCATCATATCAGTAATTCTGTGAGCAAGATTAGTCACAAAAATAATGACTATGCTTTATGAGCATAATATTTGAAGTAATTTTTTTAAAATTTGGCTATAAACCGCAAGGTTAATTGATTCTTTTCTTCCCACTCTATTGTGGTTGACATACTCATTCTTCCCTTTAAAGACCCATTTTATTATGCAAATGGAAAAAAACTGAAAGACTTTGTGTCGGAGCGAGAAGGCTGCTTTTTGCTGGGGGACTCATGCACCTGTTTCAGCCCTCAGCCCCCACCGCTGCTGCCATTGACTGCCAAGTCCGGGACTTGGTGATCAGGGTTAGTAGGTGTGGGGTCCTTGAGTTTTGACTCCCATTTCCTTTGTGACTTACTCTTATTTCGCTGTCTAATTTCTCCCCTTCCAGCTCTCAGCATGCCAGCAGCAGCTGCATCGTGGCACTTGCCCTGCTGCCAAGAGGGCAGGCAGCCTCCTTGGAGACTGTGCTGTGCATTCTAGCCAACTGTTAAGAGCGAGATGCTGGAGTCAAGACATAGACCGCTGATACTCAGATCCTTCCAGGGGGCATTTAATGGAATGGTGTGTGCATGGTATTTTTTTCATTTAAATTTTGGAAACTTTTTACTATGCAAAGCCTTCCAACATATACAGAGGAAGAAAGAATACTGTAATCCCTGCCCACATTCCTTTCCGTCTGTCCTCTTCACCCATCTACACACAGACCATCTTGTTTCACTGAGCATGCTGTTTTCCCCATGGTTTATCCAGGCTACCGGGAGATGTGTTTCCAGGGAGAAATCTTTCTTAAATTATGCTTTCTTTTCCATCCTTCTTCAATCTAAAATCTGTCCCCTCAATGATTTTCTCAATCCTTTCTTCCTAAAGGTAAGAGATATTAGGGTCTCTCTTTTTTTTTTTTCCTTCTAAATTAAGCTGAGATGCTACTAAGCCAAGTAACTATCATGTTTTCCCCTAAATATTTGAGGCTTTGTTCATTCAGTTAGCCAGTCCACCAAAGCATGGCTGAAGTGTGCTTAGAATATAGAGTTTTTTCATGGTAACTGAATTTGAAACTCATCTCCCATCCAAGTATTAACCAGGCCTGACCCTGCATAGCTTCCAAGATCAGATGAGATTGGGTGCATACAGGGTAATATGGGTAGTAATAGGACACGCCCTACAGAGCTGTTGTAAGACTTATATACTTAAGTGTTTAATACGTGCTAGTTGCTATCATTGTCACCACCACCATCATTTTGCCCTCACTGTTCATTTGACAGACAGAGAACTGAGGCCCAGGTGGATGAAGCAGCCTCCGTCAGGTCAGATGGCAGTTTTATCAGAAGAATTTGAACAAGAAGCCACATGTCTCAGTTCCTTTATTATACTAGATACGCTCTCGTCCTCAAGGAATTATGCTCTGACAGCAAGAATGATTTGTAAAGGAAAGGGAAGAGGATTAATAATAGCATGAACAAAGGAAAAAATATCGCTGCCAGAGGTAAACCTTAGAAGCTTGTATGTTTAGAAAACAGAGTGCTCTGGGTAACATGCCTCCTTTTTTAGTGGGAAGGTGAGATTTTAGGAATGCTTTTGTTTAAGAAAGGAGATGATCCGGCTAATGAAACTGAAGAACACGTTCAGTACTCAAGGGAGAAAGAGAAGAAAGCTCAAGTATGGGATGTGATCAGCAGACCTAAGGAACATTTGCCTGTGAGATTAAGAGAGAAGACAAGCTCTAAGAGGAGAGGGGAAGGCAAGATTGTTTGAACCATCCGTGAATGTCAAATACAAAAGGACTGGATGGATCCTGGACTTTACGTAAAGCCAGAAGGGGTCTGACGTTTCTAAAGTTTTTATTTATCACTCACTTTAGCATGTGCTCAGAATTATTCTACTTACTTACGATTATTCATACAATTTTCATAACAACTCTATAAAATAGGCACTAATATTGATTTCCTAGCAGCTAAGGAGAAAGACACAGAGAAGTTAAATAACTTGTCCCGGGCCATTTGTTTATTTTTAAGCAGGATTTGTACCCAACCCAAATAGTCTGACTCTAGAATCTGTGTTCTTAAACACTCTGCCATGCTGCTCCATGATAACCAAAGCCCTGGTGTTTGCATAATATTGAGGAAACCAGTGTATAGTGATGCCCTTTAAAGAGGCTAGAGTCCTGGCATTGTTACTCACCAATGCCTGTACTCTTGGCTGACTCAAGGACACGTAATATTTAAGTCCCAGTTAGGTTTCAGGAGGCAGACTCTGCTCGGTCAGTGCATACATGGACCTGTCTAATTAATAAGATTCATCACTGGGTGACGTTACATTTGTTCTAGTTGCCATCCTACGAAAGTACTCTGGTGATTTATTTTCACATGAAGCTGTAAAACAACCCTGATAGGGATGCGTCTGGTACCTTCATTCATTCATTCATTCATTCACTGCCCAAGTACTTCTTAAGAGCCTCTGTTCTAAATGTTGGGGGGACGCCAGTGAAGAGAGCAGTTCCTTCTCTGCAGAGTCTCCACGGAGTTTTCCTTTCTTAGGGGCCTCTTCTCTTCAGCATATAAACTACCATTATTGCTCCCAACTTCCAGAACAAAAAGAAAAATCAAGAGAAAGTTGTCTTGGCCCTCCTTTCCTTTCCAGCTACTGGCCATGTCTCTTTCCCATTTGCAGCATCCTATTTAGACAGTAGCCTATTCTCGTATTGGTCTTCACTTTCTCTCCTCCTTCTGTCTTCTAAACATACACCAAGCTGACTTCCTCCACCAGATCGCACGAGCTCCAGGCTTGACTCACACCCCCTGTCTTCTAACCGCTCCACTTAGATGTCTGCCCACCCTGGCTTCACCCCGGACTCCACTTTTGCTTTCACAGGCCACCGTCCATTCCATCAGCACACCCTACTGACTTTAGCCTTTGCTGCTGCTGCTGCTAAGTCGCTTCAGTCGTGTCCGACTCTGTGCGACCCCATAGATGGCAGCCCACCAGGCTCCCCCATCCCTGGGATTCTCCAGGCAAGAACACTGGAGTGGGTTGCCATTTCCTCCTCCAATGCATGAAAGTGAAAAGTGAAAGTGAAGTCACTCAGTCGTATCTGACTCACAGCGACCCCATGGACCGCAGCCCAACAGGCTCCTCCATCCATGGGATTTTCCAGGCAAGAGTACTGGAGTGGGTTGCCATTGCCTTCTCCTTTAGGTCTCTCCAAAGCCCAACCGCTTTCTCTCGCTTTTACTATCACAGCCCTAATCTACATCACATCATCTCTCTTTCCCAGCTTGTCTTCCTACTTCCTTCCCCAACCCTTATACCCCTCACTGCCTGCTATCAACATGGAAACAAAACAGTTCTTTTAAGATGCCTGACAGAATACGTTCTTAAAAAAATATAATCCCACATATAGTGTATAGTGGAGTCGCTGAGTCGTGTCTGACTCTTTGTGACCCTGTGGACTGTAGCCTACCAGGCTTCTCCATCCATGGGATTCTCCAGGCAAGAATACTGGAGTGGGTTACCATTTCCTTCTCCAGGGGATCTTTCTGACCCAGGGATCGAACCCGGGTCTCCCGCATTGGAGGCAGACACTTTAACCTCTGAGGCACCAGGGAAGCCCATACAACAATATAAATGAATCTCATAATACCACACTGGATGAAAAAAGCCACAAACGTAGAGAGTTTATACTGTATGGATACCCTTATTTAAAACATAAGAAATAGGTGAACAGTCTATACAGTAAAAGTCGGGATGGTGACTGAGGGGGTAGGCAGTTGACTGTGAATGAAAGAGAGCACCACGAGGGCCATTTCTATTTATCTGGGTTCTAGTATTTCGCTGGTTAAAATGCACCAGCTATGCACTTACGATGTACTCCTTTCTGTAGTTTGCACTTCCATGAAAAGTTTTATAAAATTGTTATTTCTTACACAGAAAATCATTTGTTTCTAGACTTAAGAGAGAGGAATTTATCAGCATTTATAGCCATTACAGTATAAGGCCTCCTCAGGCAAAAGTCTTGTCCACACTCTTTTATTCACCAAATATTTACTGAGCACTAGACACTGGATCTGGCATGTGGGATACAGCAGTGAACATTAAAGAAAAAAACTGCTTAAGCTTCTGAGGGATGATAATCAGAATAAAGTAGAGAACAGATCACCAGGTGCCAAGAGAGGGCAGAAGCAGGAGAGGCGGGTGGAGAATGCTGGAGGGGATGCGGTGAGGGCTCGGGGCGCAGTCTAATGGGACAGCCAGGAAAGGCCGCATTGAGAAGGTGGCGTTTGGGCCAACACTGGGAAGGATTGGATGGAAGGAGCCCCATGCGTATCTGGGAGAAGGATCTGGAGGGTCCAGCCTGAGGCAGAAATGGGCTGACTCTGCAAGAGCCGTGGCGGGACTAGAGGAGTCTGGACAAGGACAGACCAGCCAGGCTGGTGTCAGGGAGATGCCTGTCGCCCGCGGTGGTGGGCCTTGTAAAGGCTCAGGAGTTTGGTTCTGCATGAGACCTTGCGAAATGGGGAGTAAATTTTTTGCCTGACCTGGTTTGGGTTAGGTGTGGGCTGCTCGCAGTGGGAGGCTGTTCATTCTCATCGCCGTAGTCCACTTCTGTTCATTGGCCATGCTGCTACTGGAGACCGGATGCCAGCTCGCTGTGCCAGCTCAGGGCTTGCGCGGAGTGACTATGAACTTGTGCTGCATGTCTTTTGGTAAACTTGTAAGAGACACCAATTTTAAATAAATCAAACAAAATATATCAGTTCTTCTTATTTGAATAACTTACGTAATAACATAGCATTTTAGTTTCATCAAAGGCAGCTTCTCAGTCACTAGTTCAGTGCATGTTAGAAGTCACTTCCCAAGTACACATGCGGGTAAAGCAGGAATGTATGAAAGGCAGAGAATACAGAGATGGGTACAATGGATTGTGTTCCCCCAAGGACCCTAGATTCTCTTTGGGGTTAAGACATAAACACATGAAACTACAGCTAGCGAAGACGCATAAAGGAAACGCCAAATACTATCCCGGGCAAGCTGCCCTGTAACCGTGCTGAAGCGGGCAAGATCACTTTGGCTGTGTTGATAGAAGATTTCAGAAAGAAGCTGGGGATTCTGTGGAGCCTGAAAGCTGACGTCAGACTTGGAAAAGCAGCGAGAGAGACTTTGTGGACATGATCTGGGCTAGGGAAATGGCAAGAGTGCCCATCTGTATCAGAGGGGCCTGTGGGTGGTTCATCTGAGTAACGGTAGGGCTTTGGATTCATTTTAACACCTAGGAGATATATAGATGGATGTGTTTCTCAAGTAAGTAAATAGCGGCGCTCCAATCTGAGAATGGGCTTCCCTGGTGGTTCAGTGGTAAAGAACCTGCCTGCCAATGTAGGAGAGCTCCAGGAGACGGGGCTTCAATCCCTGGGTTGGGAAGATCCTAGCGAGAAAGAAATGACAACCCACTGCAGTATTCTTGCCTGGAGAATCTCATGGACAGAGGAGCCTGACAGGCTGTAGTCCATAGGGTCACAAAGAGGTAGACAGGACTGAGCAACTAAGCAATGACAACCTGGGACTATTTATATACTCCACATTTCTCAATCACCTTGATACGTTAATGCCGCGCTTTGATATATTAATGCCCTATAACCTCAAAGTCCATAAGATCAAAATAACTTACATATATATGTGTTTTTAGACTGGCAAAGAAAACTCATCCAGTGTGACTGTAGCAGGGCCTGAGACGGAAAACAAGGCAGGCCAGACCCTGGAGAACAGCTCACTAATGGCCGAGCTCCTGAACGACGTACCCTTCACCTTGGCCCCACACGTGCTGGCCGTGCAGGGCACCATCAGTGATCTTCCTGACCACTTACTCTCCTATGATGTCAGCGAAAACTTGTCAAGGTTTTGGTATGATTTCACTCTTGAAAACTCAGTACTCTATGGTTCATAATCTTTATGTCTGTGTGCACCTTAACAAACTTTGAAACAAAAGTTTGCCGATTTTATTTAACTTGTCTGATGTTTTTTGTAAAGGCCCTTAAAGGTCCTCAGAAAGCAAGGATCATGAAGCAGATAATAATATATTCATTGCTCTATTTTTTTAGAATGAAGCATATTTGTATAACAATTAAACCTAAGCTCTACTTCCTTTTCCCCTAGTAATAAATACAAAGATTAATTTATCAAGGTTTTTTGAAAGATATTGTCAACTAGTCCTTCAAAATATAGCACCTCACATGTATCTTAGAAAAACTAAAAAAGAACTGAGGCTTTTTTTTTTTTTTTGGCACAACTCTGAAATCTCTACTTAGAGTGTGACTTCTCTGGTTTGGAGGAAAACTTAATATTATCCCCTTTCTCCTTCCACTGTGTTTATGAATGAATTCAGACCAAAAAAAAAAAAAGTTGCTAGTTAGCTTAATTTCTTCAATCTTAATTTAGACATTGATGTGGAAATTTACAACTTTTCCTAGAAAGCAGTAGTAGTTAGCTGAGACAAGAACACTGTATGAAGAATGCTCCGGATACTTGTTTCTTTTGAATGACAGCTTTTCCTTAAGCCCATGGCAGTCTTCTCCACCTTGATGGAGACCCAGGTTCCTGTCTTTATTTTTTGCTATTTCATGGTTTGCTCTCTCTCCAGCTTTACAAGAACATCCCCTGCTTCTGTCTCAGTTGGCATTTTCTCTCCTTACCTCCTGTATTTCTGGTTTACGAAGAGACCCGCATTCCTTTCCAACCTCTCTGCCTCCCAGAGAAAAGAAGCTTGTGATGATATGTATTATTGCTGATAAATCCCTTATTTAGTCATTTGTTGGCCACAACACAGATTGAAATGTTTTACTGCCAGAAAAACTACAGCTGATTCGTTTCCAGCTAGAGTGCAGGCAGAACACCTAGACAGGGCTTTTAGTTTGTGAATATCCATTGTCTCTTCTGACTAAAAGAGAAAACTGCCATTGACCCATAAACTATAAAGGGAAGAGATGCGATAGAGTATTTTCTATGCCTTGGAAAATTTAAATTACATCTGTTCCGATTAGTGGCAATACAGTTTTTTGACTCTGTGCCAAATCTTATATTTTTCATGAAGATAGAGTGCCATAGCAAAACTAAACACTGTGCATAATAATACATGAATTAAGTTTTAATGTGGCATGCATGTTTGTTTAATAAATGTGGCATGGTCTTGATAAACTTACATGATTTAAGAGGTAAATGTACATTTATATTGATAAAAGTTTGCTTTATGTACAAATAATGGTACCATATGAGGTGAATGATTAAATCAGTACTTTACATAGTTTTCATAAAACATCAGTCTAGGAAATCTAATTTATTACTAAGACAAATGTGAACATTTTATAGCAGTTTTTGTGAAAACATTTTTTTCAATATTCATGTGAATATACCTTAACACCAAATGTAAGCATGTCATCAGTTTGTCTGATATGTGTTAAATTTTGTCTGAAGTACTTATACATTTCATTTATATGTATGTCTACCATGTTTAATTATTCTTATAAGTATTTTGTCTATAAAAGATAAATAAACATTAATTTTAAAAAACTGATTTTTAAAAAATATTTTCAGATCCAGAAATAATAGTTTTCTTTGTGTTATTCATATCTGAGTGCAAGTTACTGATTCTTTGAGAGGCCAAGATTTAAGTACATAGTTATTGTAGTGCAGAGAAAAATGAAATTTCCTCTGATATGTAGGTAAAATGACTAGTCCTCAATCCTTAAGACTACAGGGATTTGGGAGAAATCACATTAACAGCTCACGGTAGATCTCCATCATCACAAAATTCAGTAAAGGCCAGTGTTACTGTCCTGTTTTTAACAAAACATTGTAAACATGGCCATTTTAATTTTCTTACTCTATATATAAATCAAGTGATTACTCTTCTAAAACTGAAAAAACATTAGAAATCAACTATCCAACTTCATTTTACCCAAGAGAAACTTGAAGCCTAGAAAGGTGAAGTGATTTAAGTCACCTCATTAGTGATAAATATTTACTTGAATAGTGTTAATAATTTTGATATAAATTATAACAAAGTTTGTATGCTCTGGTATATTTGAGGCAGCCAGAGGTTGTAATGATTTACACTTAAACAGCTGTGAGATTTGGAGTTAGTGCCCCAATTTCTAGAGTCCATAATAATGGTATGCACTTTACAGGGTTGTGTTAGGGTTTTAGATGCTGTATGTTAAATGCCTAACAACAGAAAGCTTGAAAACAACATAGGTGTTCCAGAAACAGAGCTCTTATAATTCTTATTACTAACCACACACACACAGCAGTCTGATTGATTAAATGCAAAATACATACTAACTGACCTGCTTAAAGTGTATTATAAAAATAGCTACCTACATTTATTGTAGAGTCTTCCCACCCCATTATTTTTTTCTATTAAATACCTCACTAAGGAGAACATTGCTGGAATAGGTTGGTTGACTCCTCTGTAATTCCTTAGTTAAGACTTCCACAGGGAACATTTTCTTTTTATTCCTCTCTTTATCATGCATCATGGTCCCTTTCCTCAATATAAGTAATAGTTATAAAATACTGTTGATACAGAATGTACAAGAAACTTTACTGAATTTTTAACCCTAAAATATATTCAGGAAGTTGCATATTTCTTTTTCAGCTTCTTTACTGACATTTGTATTCTTTAGAGAGGTGATTCTGACCAATTTATTAATGTGGTTAATTGTACTTGAACTCTTAAAATTGTACCATTAAAATGTTAACAAGAGAGCATTTTTGGTTAATATTTCTAGAAACACAAGTAGTTTTTTAAGTAAACATTCATTGATACGACTTTTTTTCTATCAAAGTAAAATGATAAATTGGGAACAGTATAAATGGAAAACTAATTCAAAAAGATACATGTACCCCAGTGTTCATAGCAGCAGTGTTTACAACAGCCAAAACGTGGGAGCAAACTACATGTCCATCAACAGAGGAATAGATAAGGAAGTTGTGGAGGGGGGTGGTCTGGGGGTGTGGGTGTGTAATGGAATATTACTCAGCTATCTCAAAAAGAATGACATAATGCCATTTGTAGTACTATGGATGAACCTAGAGATTATCGTATTAAGTGGAGACAGAGAAAGACAAATATGTGATATCACTTATATGTAGAATCTAGAGAAAAATGGTACACATCAACTCACCTACAAAACAGAAATAGAGTTACAGATGTAGACAAGAAATTACAGTTACCAGGATGGGAGGGGAGAGGGGTAGATGGGACCCTGGGATCACCATGCACACACTACTGTGCATACAACAGATAGTAAGCATAGCACACGGAACGCTACTCAGTATTGTCATCTACCTGGGAAAAGAATCTGAAAATGAATAGATACATCTGTAACTGAATCACTTTGCTATATACCTGAAACTAACACAACATTGTTAATCAACTGTTCTCCAATATAAAATGAAAATTCAGTTCAGTCGCTCAGTCATGTCCAACTCTTTGCAACCCCATGAATCGCAGCACGCCAGGCCTCCCTGTCCATCACCAACTCCCGAGTTCACCCAAACTCATGTCCATCGAGTCGGTGATGCCATCCAGCCATCTCATCCTCTGTCGTCCCCTTCTCCTCCTGCCCCCAATTCCTCCCAGCATCAGAGTCTTTTCCGATAAGTCAACTCTTCGCATGAGGTGGCCAAAGTATTGGAGTTTCAGCTTTAGCATCAGTCCTTCCAAATAATTAAAAATACTACCTTGCTTAAAAAAAATGCTAACCATCCAAAAAAACAAAAACAAAAAACACTCCCTTTATAACGTCTTATAATAGTAACTATTTGGCTGATGCAATGTCAGTCTTGCAAAGTCAGGAGAAAAGAATAGAAAGAAAACAGAATGAAAGCAATGCCTTCTAAAACTCCTAGAGACCTGACTTATTTTCATTCTAAAGTACAGAATGGAGTAGCAAAGAAATAATCTCATCCATGTTCTAAAACCGGCATAAGGAGCCTACCCTCTTACCTCTCATGGTAACAACTGACAAATGAACTCTGTAGTCTAACAATACGTTACCTTCAGAGGTTAATACCTTGTCTTAGTCATGTCATTAATAACATTCCCATGCAGTGTATTGGATACATGGTTGAAGGATGTTACACCTTTAAAGCTGCTGAGAAATATGGGATATTATCTTTTGAGTATTTGTGTCATGTTACTAAGGGTATGACCTAAATATTATTGGAAAACCTAAAATTCTCAGAATAGGTTTGACCCCATTTATACATTGGTCTGAAACACAGAAAATCCTTGTGTGTCAGGAAAATGACTCTTTATGCCATATATTTCAGTGGATAGGTGGGGTGAAAAAGAGAAAAAGAAACATGTAATGATTGATGCATTGGAACTCTGCTACTAGTCATGCTAGTCAATGTAGTTATGTGTTAATCATTTTTAAAGAAATGTTTCATTTACAGATTCATTAAAAAGCTACACAAATAATGCAGAATTCTTATATTCCTCTTACCCAGGTTTCACTGTTTTGAATATCTTACATCACTATGATACATTTGCTGTAACTAAATTATTGAGATACTACTATTAGCTAAAGTCCCCACTCTACTCAGACTTGTTTTCTTCTAATGTTTTTTTGCCCTTCCAGCTTTCCATCCAGCGTAACCCATTACATTTAGTTATCATGTCTCCTGAGCCTCCTTTAGGCTGTGACAGCTTCTCAGACATTTCTTGTTTACAGTGGCCGTGACAGTTTTGTGGAGTACTGGTCAGGTGTTTTGTGGAATGTGCCTCAATTGGGATTTAATCTAATATGTTCAAATGGTGGAGACTATGGTTATGGGCTTTGAGGGGAAGACTGCAAAGGTGAAGTGCCCTTTGATGAGATTGTGTCATATCAAGGATGCCTGCTAGCCACATGACAGCCTGATGTTAACCACTATCTTCTGGCCCAGGTTGTGTTTGCCAGTTTTCTCCACGGTAAAGGAACTCTCTCCCTGTACTTTTCACACTCTACTCTTTGGAGTTAAATCACAAAGCACAGCCCACACTCACAGGACAGGGAAGTAAGCTTCATCTCCTTGTGGGGTGAGGACCCACATAACTTATTTGGAGTTCTTGCTTATGAGAGAAATGTCTCTTCCCTCCTATTTATTTCTCCATCACTTTGTTTTTTACGTTGGAACTCATGAGTATTCAATCCCTTTTCCCCCCAAATACAAATCAGTGGTGACCAAGAGACATGTTTACATTTTTATAAAAGTTAATAAAGATAAGTTGGAACATTTTTCATGGTGCTGATGAATACTATTTGACATTGGGTATGATAATATATTCTGTAATTTCTCCAACTTCATCTTCCTATAAATATCAGATGTATTTCTCCTTAACTTGCCATGACTCCACGTTCACCCTAGACATTCCCTGAAGGCTGTAAGTGTTGCCTTCTGAGTGGAGCCCTCTAAGATACTTGGCTTTTCCCCACCTCATTCCCATGAGGATTGCTTCTCACACATAATGACCTTCTTCCGCAAGTGATGTGGAGGCAAGGTTATAGTGTAACCATTTTCCTCTTTATAGAACCAAGAGAATTCATGATCTCTTCTCTATAGTAGATACTATTTTTTGTCTGTTTGTTTGTGTTAGTCACAGCAAAGACAAGTTATAGCTCCTTAAGTTTCTTAAGAAAGAAATGGTTCATTTTCAACCTTTGGGAAATAATTTTAAGAAACAGTATAGGGAAACTCAGTCTTTTATCAGAGGGAGGAGGTGCCCAAGAAACTCTTATTTTTGCTTCTGCTTAATCAAAACACTGTGTGCTAAAACAAGGTTAATCTCATCCAATTTCTGCGAGGAAAAATATCAATCAAAGCAAAAAAGCATCTTATTTGTCCTTGGGAGAAAGCTGAATATAGTTCCTTGTCAAGAATTTGCTCAGTCCCAATTTTCACCCCCACAAAGGAAATAAATTCCTTATAATCAAAGGTAAGGCCAAGGATAATTGCATCCAGAACAACCCATCGGTAAGTTAACTCTGACCCAGGCCCACAGAAAGCTTGTTAGTTACCACCCAGGCCAGAGATGGGGACAGACAATAGACCGTTTCAGAGGTCAGTTAAGGAGACGGCCTCCCACTTAGGACTGCTGCCAGGGACCTACAATCTAGTGTCTGACATCTGGGTTCTGCAGTTGCCAAGCCTGCCCTTGTGTGGCCACAGGTGTTGGCTATAACTCTCAGGCCCATGGAAGAAGTAAGGGAGTAATCAGCGTAGTCAGCTTCACTGCGCAGACGTATGTTTGTAAGTGTGTGTGTGTTCATTTTGCTTTCCGAAAGGCACATGATTTTTTGTTTGTTTGTTTCAAAACTAATGTGATTCTGCATTATGGCAAGGAAGAGTTGGGAAACTAACAAAGAAGAAGCTTTTGTTCAAGAACAAGGGCAAAACAAAGCCGAGTTCTTAAACCTACAGGTTAGGCCGTACACGGACAGGCTGTGTGTGGCGTTGCTGGCTTAGTCTTTTGAATAGGTCTTCTCAGGAGCAAAAAAAAAACAAAAAGAAATGGATGCAGAAATGCCAACAGGCAAACACAGAACCTAAATATTTATTTTCTTCCTATATCCCCCTGCCATCCTCGTTCTGGATCTTCATGAGAATTTGTACTCATCATTGTGTTTTTGAGTCTGGGACAGACTGCATCCAGGTTTAATTTCACACTGCATAAGCTATACCCATCACTTAACACACTTAAAGCTGTAAAACTAAGCTCTCCTCTTCTCCTTGCTCCTGTTTCTGAGGCAAATCTAGAAGTTTCTGTCTTAGGTATTTGAGGTCCTAACCCTAAAGATGATATAGGCAGTGGCAGAAATGGACGATTAAGAGAAGGGAACTAAACTGGTAAGAACTATGAAGAGCTAATAGTCCAGAGCATTTATATCTGTATTTCCATAATTAAACATACACTTTCCCCTTGGTTTGCCTGCTTCGGAGCTTGTATTTAGACCCTGAATTTAATGGAGGAGGAATGAACCTTCAGATTTCATCTTACTGAGTCTTTTCTAAAGACAAATGCTTGTATCCTAAGGCCAGGAGTTCTCCATCTTTTAAAACCAATGTGCCCTACAGTGTTTTCCATACTGTCTTCTAAGTATTTCACCAGCCACGAAAATTTCTAACAGGTTTTATTGTGTATTTTATATTCCAAAAACAGCAGGTCAGTTGAATATGCTTTTTCCAAGCACAGCCACCACTCCCAGTTCCCTTAAGAACCTATGTGCTCTTGTGGATTATCTACCAGTCTATGCTTAGCACATAAATACATCCTCGATCAGGATTTGTTGAATGGTTGAGTCAACCAGTATAATAAATCACCACGTTATCTATACGGGAGACTTCCCCAAAGCAAAGGAATAGAATTTCAAAACTTTTGTCATTTTTCAGGCCCCAGTAAGTTCCCCAAATTATCATGCTGTGTTTACGCAGCTGAAAGTAATGCTGAGTTTACCAAGCGTCTACAAATTGTGCCTTTTGTCTGTTTCGGGTGCTCTCCTTGTTTTCCAGGTTGTGTTTTCCTCTGCCCGTAATAACTGTGTACATCCTCTCGATGAGTGAGACCTGATTCTAGACAACACAGTGTATTTTGGTGCTGTGGATTCGCATTGGAGGTTTTGTCTGGCAGCCTACTTTCCCTTGTGTGTTTTTGGTTTTGTTTGTGTGTGTTCATGTCACAGAGTCTATTAATCCTGTCTGACCTGCTCTTCAAAATGGTTTCCCTTTTCATATAATTTCCTTTGAGCACACTTGGATATTTTAAACGACCAAGTTTTAGGGGAAAACAGTTTTCTAGAAGCAGTACTGCACGTCCTTTTGGGATTCGTCAGTGTCTGTCTCACATTTCCTACTCAGCCAGCTCTTCCCTCTTCATATAAACTTGTTCAGATCTCTCCCCTCCACCTCCAGCTATAAACTCCTTTTCCTTCTCTTTAGTGTCCCGCTTCTTGAGGGAGTAGTTTGTGCCTCCACTTCCTTTCTGGTCTTTCACTGACCCTCTGATTAATCTGATTTCCCATCCCTGTTTAGAACTTCCAGAGAGCTGATTCATACGAGAGCCACCTCCAACCTGCCAAAGGCCTTATCTCAATTCCCTAGCGGCGATTTATCACTGTTGATTAATTCCAGGTTCCTGAAGCCAACCCTGCCTTTCCAGCCTCACCTAATGCTATTCTCACTCAGCTCCTCTGTGTTCTTGCCCTGGTAAGCAATGCCCTGTTCCCCAAGCATGCCCTACCTTCTCTTACCATCCTTGCATTTCCTTCTTTTTTGCTGGTACCACCCTGACCTTCCTTCTTCTTCTTTTTTTTTGTTGTTTGTTTTCCAGTCAAAAACATTTCTTAGGTGATGCTTTATGGAATATTCTCCAGGCAAGAACACTGGAGTGGGTTGCCATTTCCTTCTCCAGTGCATGAAAGTGAAAAGTGAAAGTAGTCTCTCAGTCGTGCCCGACTCTTAGCGACCCCATGGGCTGCAGCCCACCAGGCTCCTCCGTCCATGGGATTTTCCAGGCAAGAGTACTGGAGTGGGGTGCCATTGCCTTCTCCTTTATGGAATATAGAG
This sequence comes from Capricornis sumatraensis, assembly GCF_032405125.1. Classification (NCBI taxonomy): domain Eukaryota; kingdom Metazoa; phylum Chordata; class Mammalia; order Artiodactyla; family Bovidae; genus Capricornis; species Capricornis sumatraensis. The sequence goes on from NC_091073.1 coordinate 20,644,522, forward strand.
GATACAAAATTTAGGATCACAAGATGAAGCAATTTCAATCCTCTCAAAAATCAGCCCAGCCCCTCAATGCTCTGCAGATGTAAAACCACTGGTGAGACTCACTAAAAGCACTTTGTCACAGAGGAGGCTGCTTGTGAACATTCACAAGAGTATCTGTTAAGTGCCAAACCACATCACATTACACTTATGCAGCAACAGTGCATTCATGCTGTTTTCATTAGTCACTAGTGGTCAGCTTCAGAAAACACCAGAAAAAAGCACAAGAGGGCTTACAAAATGGGTTAAAAAAAGAACCTGTCGTTGAAAAGCACACTGTAATGGAGGATAAGAAGACATTTTTTTTTAAGTATTATGCACCCTGCAGAAAGTATTCATTCCATGATCTCAAGTGTCTCAACGTGTGATAAATGCACCCTGCAGAAAGTATTCATTCCATGATCTCAAGTGTCCCAAGGTGTGATAAATGTTTTTACAAGGTTTCAACCAGGTAGCACCTCCTCTGGGAGCCTTTCCTTATTCTTCCTAAGTGGGACTGGATTTCTTGACACAGTCCTGCCATGGGTCGAATACACAGCATCCTCTCCTGTGTACCCTTCTCTCAAGGTTCTCGAGCCACAGTATTATAATTGTTTCTTCACTGTCTGCTGCATAGCTCTGTGAGTGGACCCTCACATTCATGTACTACCATGGTTAACGTGATGCTGACATAGTGTGTGCAGTCAGTACAAGCTGGTTGAATGGACACATGATGGAATCACCATTGATCCAAGGAAATGTATGATGTTATTTTTCATCTACAGTAGAATTTGCCTTTGAGTGTCTTTTGGAAGCCTGTGAGCATCCTTCTAGATGTTTGTACTAGAATATGCTAAATTTCTTAATGGCCTTAAACTTATCTTGTATCCTACATAATTTAGCTCTTAAATTTTTTGAAAGTAGAAATCTACCTTTGGTTTGGTTAGCTGTATCAGGAGTACTAATACTTCTTAGTATTGGATATAAAATGTAATAAATACCAAAAGAATTTTTTGTGTTTATTATCACCTGTTTCAGACATTGTTGATTAAGTCTTTAGATTAAATTTGGGGAGTTTAAGTGACTGTGAGTCCATCTGTCATAACTCAGGTTTTATATTTCAGTTTCCCCTAATGTACACAGAGCTGGAACTTTCTTCTGTCTTCCATTAAATCAACATTGATTACTGCTAATTAAATTACATGGCTCTTCTTAAATCATAGATCTGTGTAGATTGAAACATACACCATAAAAATTGAATGCCTGCTTTTTTAATGGGTTGTGGCATTTTGTTTTTATGTAACCTAACCTCACTGAAGACTTTGGAAATATTAACCCTTACACATTCTTGAAGGACAAGCTCATTTTACTTTTGAAGAGAAACAATTATCTGAGGAAAGACCATTATGTTGATTTTTCATGTAATCAAAGCAAATTCTAAAATATTCTTTAACTGGTCCATTCACTTGGTAGCCAGTTTACTGCATAAATTCACCTTCTTAATTTCTATAATGGATTATAATGACTGTATGTTATTAATCAATTACATTTCTAACCAGTTTGGTCACCACATTAATTATTACAGTCTCTAAAGTTCCTCATTTTTATGGATACTCCCTTCTCCCTAGATGCAAAGATGAAGACATACATCATTTCCAACAGATGGAGAAAATAATAGTAGCCAATCTCTTAAAAGTTACATTTAGTTTATAAAAAGCAAAAGGCAAAAATCCCTGTTATGTTGGTTAACACAATTCTATGTTTCTGTTGTCTAAATAACAACTTGCAAAACTTTATAACATCAGGAAGTAATGAAATCTTCCATTAGACAAGCTTTTGGGCAAAAATAGTCTCCCAAATTCAATTTGAAACAAAGTCCTTAATCTTTATTACATTCCTATTCTTGACTAAAACTTGTGTTAAATGAGTATCAAGGTTCAACAGTTTCTTTTTTCCCTCTAATTGAAAGACTATCTCCCGAAACTCTCTCTGCTCATCTTAGGTTTACCACCCTAGTAATTTTACGTGACTTTAAGTTTCTATGCTTAGCAATGTACACCTATTGGAGAGTGCTTGTAGGAATAAAATCCTGATTAAGCAAAGCACTAGTCTCCTGGGTGTAGGTTATTTCCATTTGGGTTTTCGCGTGTTCATGGAGGTACACTGGAGGCACAATTTCTTTTTTCATGTAGATTGTGATAAGAGCCTCATTTCCCAGGGCAGCCTCTCCACCCCCGCAGGTGGAGACCGCTGGGCTCGCTGCCTTTGTTGTGGATCTGACGCCAGATCCCTCAGGCCAGGCCTGCTTTGTCACACTTGTTAGGTACCAAGTGCAAGAAATGTACCCAGCACTCGACAGAACAAAAGACAGAAGAGGTTGGAAGGCCACCACTTTTCATTCCAGAATGTAGCATAGCTGACAGCAACCGCAGTATCTCCTCAAGAGCCGGTGACAGGTTAGGTCATCCGCAAATGACGGGTAAGTAAGCCAATTGAAATGAAACTCCTGGAAAGAGTGACTGGGAGGGTGTGTGGGAGTTATTCAGAGGAACCCAGGAAAATTTGGTGGGAGCTATTTCTATTTTCCCCTTGCCTAGAGTGTGTAAGATGAAACACAAGACATGAGAGAAGTAGGCAGGGGAGGGGGTAGTGGAACGGAATGAGAGTGTCCAGCCTGCAGAAATGAAGCTGTGTTCTCTTGTGCTGTGTTTAGTCGCTCAGTTGTGACTCTTTGCCACCCTATAGATTGTAGCCCACCAGGCTCCTCTGTCCTTGGGGGTTCTCCAGGAAAGAGTACCGGAGTGGGTTGCCATGTCCTCCTCCAGGGGATCTTCCCAACTCAGGGATCAATCCAACCCACATCTTCTGTGTCTTCGGCATTGCAGGCAGATTCTTTACTGTCTGAGCCACCGGGGAGGCCCCTGGATCTCTCGTGAGGGACCTAACGATAACCAATTTCACTGCCTCTCTCTTCCTGGGCACCGCTCTATTTCCTGTGGGGGTCCAGCAAGGCCAACCTCCCTCTTCACTGCCTGTTCAGCCTCCCACCTCCTCTCCAGGGCCCTGTCGGTCCTCTATCGATGCCATTCCCTTTCCATCTTCTCTTCTGCCTGTAAGCATGCCACCCACTGATAATGCCATTTGAGCAACATGGGTGGCCTATGGGCCTAGAGAGCATCATAGTGAGTGAGGTAAGGCTAGAGGGAGGAGCACTATCATATGACACCCCTCATATTCAGAATCTAAAAAGAAATGATACAAATGAACTTATTTACAAAACAGAAGCAGACTCACACACTTAGAGAACAAACTCATGGCTCCCAGTTGGGGACGATGAGAGGAAGGGATAGTCAGGGAGTTTGGGATGTCCTGCTGTCTTTAAAATGGATAACCAATAAGGACCTAGCACAGGGAACTCTGCTCAGTATTATGCGGCCGCCTGAATGGGAGGGGAGAATGCATCCACGTATATGTATGGCCGATTCCCTTTGCTGTTGACCTGAAACTATCACAACACTGTTCATCAGCTATATGCCAATATAAAATAATTAAAAAAAAAAAAAAAACAGCTACTCAGTGCAGCTCAGTTTCTAGCCCTCTCCTGAAAGTTCTCTATGCATGGAGTTCACGTACATCTCAGAACCTCAATGGCATTCTTATTTTCTATTTCTTCCACTTGCTTTCTGATGATATTGTGGAGGTGAATCTTAACTTAAATACATTGTAAATTGTACCAGCGCTGATAATCACTTTATAGGACACATTACACACGGTAGGAGCTCCTTGAATGCCTCACTTCCAAACATTCCAGTAGGTCATCTTAAATGTCAACCATCCACACTCATCCAAAAGGTCTGCTATGCCCAAGTAAGATCTGCTATCACCACTGTCATCCGATTTATTGTCATTTCTTCCGCACTTTTTCCTCCTCCTCGTTTTCATGTGCTCTTCAGTATAAGCCCCCTGCCGACCCCAGATCCTCTTCCCAAACTATATCTCCCACCAGCTAAAACATTGGCCTGCCCTGCACACATCTCTACTCCCTACCTATCCATGTTACTTGGAGACAGAAATTTGTTTTTCTCACTTAAGAAATAACACTCTCCCTGGTACCACCCATGGCAGTAACTGTATGGAGGTTTTGTTTTGTACCTTCTCAAATGAGACATTAGGTGCAAAGGATGAAAGTCAACAATAGTTATAAAATCCATTTAAAAAAATGTATTTAGCAGGATGAGGACTTCCTAAGGCAGGTGTCTATTTCATTGATAACTCCAGAGAAATAACACATTCCAGTCCTAGAGATGTTTTTGAAGCTCATGATTGAGTGTAGAACTATTCTATCATTACCAGAAATGTTTATTAAGCACCTCTTTTTCTTCTTTGTATTTTTAAATAAATCAATTATGCGTCACTTCAGCTTAGGTTTGAAGCATAGAATTTCTCCCGTAAGAGATGCTCAGTAAATTCTGAATGGACAGATGCATGACTGCAGCCATGAAATTAAAAGAGGCTGGCTCCTTGGAAGAAAAGCTATGACAAACCTACCCAGCATATTAAAAAGCAGAGACATTGCTTTGCCAAAAAGGTCTGTATAGTCAAAAGCTGTGTTTTTTCCAGTTACCACTGGATGGATGTGAGAGTTGGACTATAAGTAAAGCTGAACAGCAAAGAACTGGTGCTTTTGAGCTGTGGTGTTGGAGAAGACTCTTGAGAGTCCCTTGGACTGCAAGGAGATCAAACCAGTCAATCCTAAAGGAAATCAATCCTCAATATTCATTGGAGGGATTAATGCTGAAACTCCAATACTTTGGCCACCTGATGCAAAGAGATGACTCATTTAAAAAGACCCTGATGCTGGGAAAGATTGAAGACAGGAGGAAAAGGGGACGACAGAGGATGAGATGGTTGAATGGCATCACTGACTCAATGCACATGAGTTTGAGCAAGCTCCAGGAGATGGGGAAGGTCAGCGAAGCCCGGTGTGCTGCAGTCTATTGGGTTGTAAAGAGTTGGACACGACTGATCGACTGAATAACAACAACAAGGGAAGGATGACTGGATCAATGAAAGTGGGTTGTTGTCCATCACACCTGCACATGGTCACAGATCCATGAGAGTATCATTTGCTTGGAACTGTACAGTAGGTTCTGATCATTGTTTCATGCCAGTGCGCATATATACTTGTCCATTCCCCTTTGGAAAAAAGACAGTTGACAGAGTGGATGTAACCTGATGGCATATGGTAAATAGCAGATATAATTTTAGCTTACATTTGCTAAGTTCTTCTTAGGTATCAAGCACTGTTCTAAGTGCTTTAGGTATATTATTTTATTGAATCTTTTAAAACCCTATCATTGCCAAAAGATGGAAACAACTCAGGCTCCTATCAACAGATGAATGGCTGAACAAAATGATGAAAACATTGGAATATCATCCAGCCGTGAAAGGAATGAAGTGCTGGTACCTGCTACAACATGAATGAATGGTGTACACCTTATCTGAGGTGAAATGAGCCTTGTGGAACAATATTGCACTATTACACGTATATGAACTGTCCAGAATAGATTCTTTCATAAAAACAGCAAGTGGCTGAGAGGTTTGCAGGCATTTGAGGCTCAGGAGAAGGTGGCTGGCAGTTCTTGCTTAGTGAGCAGAGTTTTTGTCTGGGGTGTTGATACAGACTGTAACTAGACGTGACAGTTCCATAACGTGGTGAATGTAGCCGATGCCACTCCACTGTACACTTAAAATAGTCAAAACAACATATTTTATTACATATTTTACCTCAATAAAAGTTAGTGGGGAAAAACCCTGTTATTCAAGTTTGTTGCTCAGTCATGTCCGACTCTTTGTGACCCCATGAACTGTAGCCCGCCAGGCTCCTCTTTCCATGGAATTCTCCAGGCAAGAATACCGGAGTGGGGTGCCATTCCCTTCTCCAGGGGATCTTTCCAACCCAGGGATCAAACCCGGGTCTCCTGCATTGCAGGCAAATTCTTTACTGTCTGAGCCACAAGGAAAGCCCCTCAATAAAAATTAGTAGAAAAAATCCTATTATTAGCCTAATTTTAAGTTTGAATATATATAACAGGAATGTTTAAACAAATATGAGTTATATATTCTGACAAAAACAAGAAGTACAAGAGGTGATACAGCATTGGTTCACGGCCTCAATGATATTGAGGTCATCCCCACTTTGAGTCTCTTGCCTTTTCCTGATAATAGCAAGAAAATGGCTACAACTCTATATATTGCTTCCGTGTTTGAGGTTGGAAGTGGATAAGAAGGGGATGACACTTGTCTAATCTTTTTCTTGTATCAGGAAAAAACAGAAGCTTTTCCTTTGCCTCTAACACATTTCCACTTGAACCTGACTGGGCAGAACTGTGCCCCCAGGTTGTCCTTAGATGCAAGGCAAGGAAGCCTGGCTAAGTAAGTGATTAGTGTTTCCAGCCTCTTCTGCTCGGCTTCCCAGATGGCTCAGTGGTAAAGAATTGGCCTGCCAATGCAGGAGATGTGGGTTTGATCCCTGGGTCAGAAAGATCCCCTGGAGGAGGAAATGGCAACCCAGCCCAGTATTCCTGCCTGGGCAGTCCCATGAACAGAGGAGCCCCGAGGGCTGTGTAGTACTTGGGGGTCACAAAGGCTCAGACACAACAGAGCACGCAAGCCTCTTCCAGGAGGCAACAAGGAGATGGAACGGAAATGTCTGTTAGGGAATGAACACCACCTGGCACAGTGACAAATGAGCAACAGAGAGGTTAAAGCAGAGTTTCCTCTGCTGGAAACAAACCTGACAGGTGACATTTTGGACTGGATAATTCTCCGTTGTGAGGGGTTGGTATGTACTTTATGGGATGCTTAGCCCCATCCCTTGCCTCTACCCATCAGATAACAGTAGTCTTCCACCCTGCACCCCGCCCCCAGTTGTGATCATCAAAAATGTCTCCAGACATTGTCCCTAATTGAGGACCACTGGGTTAGATGATTGGCCAGAATCTCATTGCTGGGACTTCCCGGGTGGTCCCGTGGCTAAGACTCTGCCCTTCTAATGTAGGAGGCCTGAGTTTGTTCCTTGATCAGGGAACTAGATCCCACATGCCACAACTAAGGCCCAGCACAGCCAAATAAATAAATAAATAATTTTTTTAAAAAAAAATATGAAGTCTCATTGCTGAGAAGTGGTGGAGCTGAGATTTCAATCCAGACACCGGAATTTATATTCCTCATGGCCACCATCTGAGCAGCCTGTGCCACTGAACAAATGGCCTTATAGTTAGCAGGAGCTGTAGATCAAGTGGGCTAACTTGCTGTACACTGAGTTAATGAGACACCCATGAAATGCTTTGCCAACCATCCACATGCATTTCCTGAGTGCTTGTTATTTAGACATAATCCCTTGCAGTTTAGAAGTTATAGCACGTATTTATGATGGAGAAAGGTTCAAGTAGCTTTATAACCCAAACATTTTCAACAGTGCAAAAATGTCTTAGATATTAAAACTCAGCCCTACCCAACAGATCTTATCCCAGTATTTCATTTCTCTATAAAGGAGTATTTAAATTATTTTCTTCTTTTTGAGGGAGCAATAATGAAAAAAAAAAAAAATAAGGTTGAGAAACATTGCTGTAGCCTAAGGAACTAGGTGGAGCAAGCAGTTTTTTTCTGAAAAGGTGAGAAATATCACTACCTAAAATGAGATAACACAGGATGTTTAGAATGTGAACGGTGAGTGAATTTTAGGAGTCCTGCTGGGGGTTTTCATTAGATCATCCTTTTATTGGTTCAGTCAGTAGTCATCCCAGTTAATCCAGTTTCATGACTCTCTATTCATGAATGTGATACATTTTTATCTTTCTCCCTTTTTTATCACATTAGTTTGGATGGAACATGCCTCCCAACAAGTGGATTTCCTCCCTTTTCTTCAGTCTCCATTATTCAAAGAGGCATCTGTTACCTTTAAGAAATAAAAGTGTCTAGAAATACACTCACAGTATTGAAACGTGTCTGCACCATCAGCTGATCACTCACATCATAGAATAGGCAGTAAATATAGCGGGGAAGACACATTCACGAACCATGAAGTTTGGCAGCTCTAGCTTTAATTCCTTGATGTTAGACAAGTTTCATGACCTCATTGAACCTCCATTTTCTTATCTTTGAAATGGGCATGATGTTTGAGATAGTGTTGAGATAAGAATTAAAGGAGCTATTATATGTCAACCGCTTAGCAGAGAGCCTAGCCAGTAGTGAATAGCAAATATGTGGCAACTACTGGCAATAGTGTCTGTAAATAATATTGAGTAAAGCAATTTTTTCTGGTAGAAAACATAGATGGTAGTATGAGAATGGACTGATTCAGATCAAAGTGACCTAAGAGATTCCTCATCACTCAGTAGTTGGCTCAGGAGAGTCGGCCAGGATTGAGTCTACCTGTTCTGAACTTAATCATGGTTCCTGCTAAGCATAAAGACAAGCTGCCAAGTGTTCACTCAGGAGAAGGGCCACACTGGACCCTGTCTCCCTGGTACACCTCCCTGGAGCTGATGCTGTCCACCACTCTCAGCAAGTCACTTAACATCTGTTTATCGGCATCCTCCTTTAACGATTAGGAGGAAGGTACCTGCCCTTCTTTCCTCATAAGATGGTGGAGAGTAAATGAACTCATTCATGCATATCTATTCCCTGTAAGACAGCATAAGGCACAGTCCCTGTTCAGAGTTTACATTTGTTGTCTTATTTCTTTAAAACCCCTTTGCTTATATTTACAATAAGCAGGCCATGAAAGCAACCCAGATGTCCATCAACAGATAAATGGATAAAGAAGTTGTGATATGTATATACAATGGAATATTAGCCATAAAAAGGAACACATTTGAATCAGTTCTAGTGAGGTGGATGAGCCTAGAGCCTGTTATACAGAGTGAAGTAAGTTGAAAGAGAAAAACAAATATCATATATTAAAGCATATATATGGAATCTAGAAAAGCGGACTGATGAATCTATTTTCAGGGAATGAATGGAAACAGATGTAGAGAATGGACTTGCAGATACAGCGGGAGAAGAGGAGAGTGGGGCAAACTGAGCATTGACATGTATTTACTACCATGTGCAAAACAGCTAGCAAGTAGGAGGCTGCTATATAACACAAGGAACCCAGCCTGGTGCTCTGTGACAACCTAGAGGGGCAGGATGGGGGGAGCCCAAGAGGGAGGGGATATATATACATATACATATATATATATGGTTATGACTCATCCAGGGTATTGTATGGCAGAAACCAATGTAACAGTGTAAAGCCTTCAAATAAAATTATCCTTCAAATAAAACAAATATCCTTATTATCCTTCAAATAAAAATAAACCCTTTACTTAATGTTTAACACATAGGAAAACATAAAAAAAAAACATTTATTTGTTGTTTTGTTATTCTCTAAAACATTATCAATTTAAAACGCACCTTAGCAGTATTATGCTGACTGATGACCTGAAGGAAATGGGTGCTCACTGTTACCTGGGTGTCTGAAGTAGGTGGTTTGTATGAAGAACTGGCTAATGCTCCTGGGTTCATAATTCAGTTGTCTATTGACTTTGGATAATAAAGTGTTCAGAGGATAGATGCTTTTTATAATGGGGCAGGTAGAGGTGGAAACAGGATGACTTGGGAAAGTAGCTATTGCTTCTATCTTTTAAATTTCTTCTCTGAAAATAAGTTCACTATTTAGTCAGGATGTCTTCTTAGGGTTGCTAAAGCTGTAGACGGGCTTGGGAGAGAGATTCTGTGCAATTCTTTCTAAACCCTATATTTCTAACACTTTTTTCAAGTTGTTAAAATATATGTGAGATATTAATGTGAAGAAGATACAAGAAATAATCCAGAGCTTTATTTTATGTTTGTGACTTCATCTGGCTATAAAGCAAATGGCTCACAGATTGTAGCAGTCACTTTTTATACTGACCATGCTAGTTTAGAGTTGAATCACTATAACAACTACTAACCACTCTATTTGCTAGAGAGGCACATATTCTAGACTAAATCTTGGCTTAGGGAACTGCTATTAATTCCATCACATGAATCATAGGGTAATAGCTAAGCACTGGATTCATCTTCTTTGACACTGTACTAGATTCCTTCAAGAAATTCTCTTGCCTAGAGATTACTGTTATAAATCATCCCAGTATCTGACTTGAAATCATTGCTGGTCCCAACCATTGGGCTTGGAACTCTTACTGCCTTTTAGCCATCATCTCAAAAACATAATTGAATGTATTTATTCCTTTCTTCTGAAACATTTTCCTTCAAATCAACCTAACTCACCTCTTCTCTCATTTCCTCATGCCAGACATCCTAGAGTGTGAAGTTAATTGGGCCTTAGAAAGCATTACTATGAATAAAGCTAGTGGAGGTGATGGAACCAGCTGAGCTATTTCAAATCCTAAAAGATGGTGCTGTGAAAGTACTGCACTCAATATGCCAGCAAATTTGGAAAACTGAGCAGTGGCCACAGGACTGGAAAAGGTCAGTTTTCATTCCAATCCCAAAGAAAGGCAATGCCAAAGAATGTTCAAACTACCACACAATTGCACTCATTTCACATGCTAGTTGGGGAAGGAAGTGGCAACCCACGCCAGTATTCTTGTCTGGAAAATCTCATGTATGGAGGAACCTGGCAGGCTACAGTCCATGGGGTCGCAAAGAGTCAGACATGACTGAGCGACTTCACTTTCATGCTAGTAAGGCTATGCTCAAAAACCTTCAAGCTAGGCTTCAAGAGTACATGAACTGAGAACTTCCAGATGTACAAGCGAGATTTAGAAAAGGCAAAGGAAACAGATCAAATTGCCAACATCTACTGGATCATAAAAAAAACCAAGAGAGTTCCAAAAAACATCTATTTCTGCATTATTAACTATGTGAAGTCTTTGACTATGTAGATCACACAAACTGGAAAATTCTTAAAGAGATGGGAATACCAGACAACCTCACCTGTCTTCTGAGAAACCTGTAAGCAGGACAAGAAGCAACTGTTAGACCTGGACGTGGAACAACAGACTGGTTCCAAATCAGGAAAGGAGTCCATCAAGGCTGTATATTGTCACTGTGCTTATTTAACTTACATGCAGAGTATATCATGTGAAATATTGGGCTGGAAGACTCACAAGCTTGAATCAAGATTGCTGGGAGAAATATCAACAACCTCAGATATGTGGATGACACTACCCTTATGGCAGAAAGCAAAGAGGAACTAAAGAGCCTCTTGATGAAAGTTAAAGAGGAGAGTGAAAAAGCTGGCTTAAAACTCAATATTTCAAAAACAAAGATCATGGCATCTGGTCCCATCACTTCATGGCAAATAAATGGGGGGAAAAGTGGAAACAGTGACCTTTTATTTTCTTGGGCTCCAAAATAAATGTAGATGGTGACTGCAGCCACAAAATTAAAATAGACACTTGCTCCGTGGAATAATCGCCATGACAAACCTAGACAGTATATTAAAAAGCAGAGACATCACTTTGCTGAGAAAGGTCCACATAGTCAAAGCTATGGTTTTTCCAGTAGTCATGTGCAGATGTGAGAGTTGGACCATTAAAAAGGCTGAGTGCTGAAGAATTGATGCTTTCGAACTGTGGTGTTGGAGAAGACTCTTGAGAGTCCTTGGGCAGCAAGGAGATCAAACAAGTCAATCCTAAAGGAAATCAACCCTGACTATTCATTAGAAGATCTGATGGTGAAGCTGAAACTCCAATACTTTGGCCACCTGATGCGAAGAGCCAACTCACTGGAAAAGATCCTGATGCTGGTAGAGCTTGAGGACAAGAGGAGAAGGGGATGACAGAGGATGAGATGGTTGGAATGCATCACCAACTCAATGGACATGAGTTTGAGCAAACTCTGGGAGACAGAGAAGGACAGGGAAGCCTAGTGTGCTGCAGTTCATGGGACTTCAAAGAGTTATACATGACTTAGTGCCTGAACAACTCATTTCTTCATAGTATTAATTTTATCACATAACTTTTTATCACATAAGCTTTTTTTTTAACTGCCAGAGTGGAATATCTGACTATAAAGTTGAAAACACAAAAGTCAGGAAATGCTAGGTGAAAACTCTCCCAACAACAATAAATTATTCTTATGGCCCTTTCTGCATCCTCCTGTATCCGTTTAATAGCCCAACAAGTCATCCTACATCCTTTATAGGAAAACATTAATTTTTGGCTCCCTGGTTTTTGCCTGATTGTCTTCAAGCAATTCTTTTACTTTGGAATTTCTGATTCTTTTTTTTCTTTTTACCTTATCTCCTTTATTCTAAGTCTCAGTGGGGTTGAGAATGATTTATATTGAAGAAGAAAAATACAGGGCCCCACACAAAAATTTCATAACATTTGAGGTGGATTTCTTTTAGACTTAGATGAAATGTTTTGTCTAGATTTATTCATCCCCTTTGGTTTCTGGGATGTGGTAAGGAATCTTGGCCTTTGAGATGGAGCAGAATGAATAGAGATGCTCAGAAAATATCTCCTAAGTAAATGTAATAATAAATGCTCCTTAAACTGTTCACTTTATTCCCATGTCTTGTATCATTTGACACACCAGGAAGTTTGAGTTCTGCCTGGTGGATGCCCATGCTGGGTGGTATGATTCTGATTAGGACTTCTTATGGCATGTTTGAACCTCGCCAAAGAACAATTATTATTTTCTCCTATAAAATAAAACCTCATTGTATCATGTAAATACAAACATAAAGGAGCACTCTTTAATTAAAAGCCATATAATAAAACATACACTACATTTTAAGTATACTTTTTATAAAGCTAGGACTCAAGAAATACATGTGTCCAGGTACAGACAAGTACCTCACTAACATTTAGCTCTTCTCAGTCACTGAGTCTCTCTCTGGGGCTTTCCCAGTAGCTCAGCAGTAAAGAATCCACCTGCCAGTGCAGGAGATGTAAAAGACGTGAGTTCTATCCCCGGTCCGGGAAGATCCCCCAGAGGAGGGCATGGCAACCCACTCTAGTACTCTTGCCTAGAGAATACCATGGACAGAGGAGCCTGGAGGGCTACTGTCCATAGGGTCACAAAGAGTAGGACACAACTGAAGTAACTTAGCACACACACACACTGGGCATATGTAGGTCCCGGTTTAAATATGGAGCTTTCCAGGACTTGTCCATCAAAGCTCTCTGCGGAAGTTTCTATAAAACCTTATGTTTTTCTCTAGTAACAGTGTGCTTTCTGCCATAAGGGTGGTGTCATCTGCATATCTGAGGTTATTGATATTTCTCCCAGCAATCTTGATTCCAGCTTGTGATTCTTCCAGCCCAGCGTTTCTCATGATGTACTCTGCATATAAGTTAAATAAGCAGGGTGACAATATACAGCCCTGACGTACTCCTTTTCCTATTTGGAACCAGTCCATTGTTCCACGTCCAGTTCTAACTGTTGCTTCCTGACCTGCATATAGGTTCATCAAGAGGCAGGTCAGGTGGTCTGGTATTCCCATCTCTTTCAGAATTTTCCACAGCTTATTGTGATCCACACAGTCAAAGGCTTTGGCATAGTCCATAAAGCAGAAATAGATGTTTTTCTGGAACTCTCTTGCTTTTTCTATGATTCAGCAGATGTTGGCAATTTGATCTCTGGTTCCTCTGCCTTTTCTAAAACCAGCTTGGACATCTGGAAGTTCACGATTCATGTATTGCTGAAGGCTGGCTTGGAGAATTTTGAGCATTACTTTACTAGCGTGTGAGATGAGTGCAATTGTGTAGTAGTTTGAGCATTCTTTGGCATTTCCTTTCTTTGGGATTGGAATGAAAACTGACCTTTTCCAGTCCTGTGGCCACTGCTGAGTTTTCCAAATTTGCTGGCATATTGTGTATAGCACTTAAGAGGAACTAAAAGCTCAACACTCAAAAACTAAGATCATGGCATCTGGTCCCATGACTTCATGGGAAATAGATGGGGAAACAGTGGAAACAATGTCAGACTTTATTCTGGGGGGCTCCAAAATCACTGCAGATGGTGACTGTAGCCATGAAATTAAAAGACGCTTCCTCCTTGGAAGGAAAGTTATGACCAACCTAGATAGCATATTAAAAAGCAGAGACATTACTTTACCAACAAAGGTCCGTCTAGTCAAGGCTATGGTTTTTCCAGGGGTCATATATGAATGTGAGAGTTGGACTGTGAAGAAAGCTGAGCGCCAAAGAATTGATGCTTTTGAAGTGTGGTGCTAGAGAAGACTCTTGAGAGTCCCTTGGACTGCAAGGAGATCCAACCAGTCCATCCTAAAGGAGATCAGTCCTGGGTGTTCATTGGAAGGACTGATGCTAAAGCTGAAACTCCAATACTTTGGCCATCTTATGCGAAGAGTTGACTCATTGGAAAAGACTCTGATGCTGGGAGGGATTGGGGGCAGGAGGCGAAGGGGATGACAGAGGATGACATGGCTAGATGGCATCACTGACTCGATGGACATGAGTCTGAATGAACTCCAGGAGTTGGTGATGGACAGGGAGGCCTGGCGTGCTGCGATTCACGGGGTCGCAAAGAGTCAGACACGACTGAGTGACTTAACTGAACTGAACTGAACAATGATCTTTGCCTGCTGGTTCTCAGTTTAAAAGAGGGGAGAAGCTTATTTGCCGTTCCAAGAGCAAAGCTTGTTTGCCATTCTAAGAGCTCTCGGAGTTGGTGATGGACAAGGAAGCCTGGTGTGCCGCAGTCCATGGGGTCGCAAAGAGTTGGATATGACTGGGTGAATGAACTGAACTGAAGAGCAAAGATCCATTTGCTTTCCTAAGTTGCTACTTTCTCATCTAACCTAAAAACATATAGACATTTCAAAAGAAGCTCATATCACTAAACCTCATCAAAAGGAATTTCACTGCTCCTTCTCAAATCCATACAACTTCCCTGTATGTACTTTGCCCTTAGTGTGCCTTATTTTTAAGATTAATCTGTTTCATCAGAACCTTTCTCTTGAATTCACTTGTACACAACCTTACATAGTATTGAAATATTAGTATAGAGGCTCCTTCAGAAACTAAAAATACAGCAATATGATCCAGCAATCCCACTCCTGGGCATATATCCAGAGAAAAACATGGTTAAAAAGGATACATTCTTGTTCATAGCAGTGCTATTTACAATAGCTAAGACATAAAAGCAACCGAAATGTCCATCAGCAGCTGAATGGATAAAGAAGATGTGGTACCTATATACAAAGGAATATTACTCAGCTATTAGAAAGAATGAGATAATGCCATTCGCCGCAACATACCTGGAGATTATCATACTGCGTGACGTCAGATGCAGAATGACATATCATGTAATATCACTTATGTGTGGAATATTTAAAAAATTGGACAATCGAACTTATTTACAAAACAGAAACAGACTCACAGACTTTGAGAACGAACTTATAGTTACCAGGTGGGAAAGGTTGGGGTCAGGGATAGATTGGGAGGTTGGGATTGACATGTACACTCTGCTATGTTTAAAATAGATAACCAACAAGGACCTCCTGTATAGCACAGGGAACTCTGCTCAATACTCTATAATAACATAAATGGGAAAATAACGTGAAAAAGAATAGATACACGTATATGTATGAATAAATCACTTTGCTGTACACCTGAAACACAACATTGTTAAGTATATTCCAATATAAAATTAAAAAAATAAAGTTGAAATATTAGATTATTTTCCACCCATTACTGTCATGGTGCATCTTATCTAGAGTTACTGAATAATTTATTTAATTACTTAATAATTATGTATTAATAATAACTTATGAAGCTCATCTTAAACACAGCTGCTTGTAAGGATATTAAAAGCCCATTTCTAGTAAGCCCTTCCTAAGGAAGTGACAGCAAAATTCTCCCCAAACATGCCTAAAGCTTGGCAAATCATCTAAAAGTTTAGTGCAAAGGAAGTGACTAACTGTCTGGAAGCTCGGAATGTGTTCTTCTCGAGAGGCTGCCCATGTGCAGTTGGCCGAGGGGACCTAGACAGGTATGAAGCTCCTCCAGCCCCTGGGAATTGGAGGTCTTGATGGGATGGGTGGGGGGGTGGTAAGAAGAGGGAGCGGAAACCGGGGCTGATTTCATGCTCCTCTGACTTGCCTCTTGTCCCCTAGGCACAGCCCAGAGATGCTCTGGCAGGAGTGGGAGCGGCTGGATAGATGAAGAAAGGCCTTTCGTCCCTCCATTCCCTCACAGACCAGAGATGGGGTGACAGACGTGAAATAGACAGGACTTCAGGCAGGTCCAGAGTGACCTTGATATTCTGAGCTTATTCTTGATTAGCAAGATTTAGGTTTTAGTGGTTTGGGATTTTTTTAGACCAGTGGTTCCCAACCTTTTGGGCACCATGAACTGATTTCTCGGGAGATATTTTTCCCATGGACTGGGAGTCGGGGCGGGGAATGGTTGACCGGGTACTTGAATCATTCAAGTACGTTCCATTTATTGCACGCTTTCTTTCTGATCTAATGTCACTGCTGATTTGACAGGACTTATGGGTCTGCCACTCGGAGGCTGGAGAGCTCGGCTATAGACAGAAGTAGGTGGAATTTCATTTTTGGAGATTTTGAGCAGAGCTTCACCACCTCATTCCAATAAAACAAATTTCATTTTAGTACATAACACTAAATGTTTTTGTTTCATTTTTTGTCCTCCCTGGAGAACATGCATCACAGAATATCTACACAAAATCACAGGAAATAATAAATAAAATGTCTCAAAATCTTACTTTTTATGTGCTGCTAGAAACAATCATGTGACTTTTTTCTTTACTTAATCATTCTGAGGGGAAAAAAGGTGCTCAGGATGATGTGGAAAACTTCAGCATTAAAAATAATATCCTAAGTAATCCAAAAGGGAAATTAATTTTGCTTTGAAGGTGTTCACACACACAAACACTGAAATAATGAGTAAACTGGCTCTCCTGAGAAAATGCCAACTGTCACCTGCTTCCCACTGGGCTCCAGGGGTAACCAGCTTCTCTCACTGCCCTAACTTCTGACTCCAGGGATTTAACATCTCCTCAGGCAATCAGAAATGATTGTGTTATGCCGCTGCTGCTAAGTTGCTTCAGCCTGACTATGCTACCCCATAGATGGCAGCCCACCAGGCTCCGCTGTCCCTGGGATTCTCCAGGCAAGAATACTGGAGTGGATTGCCATTTCCTTCTCCAACTTGTGTTACAAGATACCAACTACTCCCATTGTTAAGTCAGAATTGGCTGATTTCCTTAACAAGTGAAACTATCATTGCTATTAAAAATAATAGTAATACAAGGCAACTTATAACGCACAGGATGTTTAAGTTGATGGTATCTCATTTTAAAACCCTCCAGGCACAGCGAATTGGTTGGAGTACTCTTTCACACCCACATACAAGGACCACTCCCCTGGGAGGGGGGAGGGCTTGTTAGATTTTTCAGGTAAAAATAAATCAGTAATTTCACACTTAAGCTTTAGAGCAGATTTGAAAGATATTGCTGTTATTTAGTCGCTAAGTCCTGTTACACTGTTTTGTGACCCCAGGGACAGCAGCCCGCTAGGCTCCTCTGTCCACGGGATTTCCCAGGCAAGAATACTGGAGTGGGTTGCCATTTCCTTCTCCAGGGGATCTTTCTGACCCAGAGTCTCCTGCATTGTAGGCATTCTTTACCACTGAGCCACCCTGGAAGCCTGTATTTGAAAGTATGTGTAATAAAAATGGACTTCCCAGGTGGTGCTAGTGGTAAAGAACACGCCTGCCAATCCAAGAGGCAAAGAGACACAGGTTTGAGCCCTGAGTGGGGAAGATCCCCTGGTGTAGGGAAAAAGCGTATCTCCTATGAAGTTCCATGCTACTATATAAGGTAGAAGTTGAAAAGAAGAAACAAAAGCCCTGAAAAATTCACTAAATTAATAACCATTTACAGATTATTAATCAATTAATAATCATTAGAAGTAGAGTTGTTAGAGTAAATCCTGTGAGTTACCATCACAAGGAAAATATTTTTTAAGATTTTGTATATTTATTTATATACCTACAAAATTATGTATGTATATGAGATGATGACTGTTCTCTACACTTATTGTGGTCATCATTTCGTGACATACATGTAAGTCGATTCATTATGCTCTACACCTTATACAGTGCTGTAGGTCAATTAAATCTCAAACTGGAAGAAAAAAAAACTAGAAGTTGACTCTGGAGATGCCAGTTACAGACTTGTTTTGTTGAAACCCCCTTCTTCTGTGTCCCCTTCCCTCCAAATTGACTTCTCTTAGTGCCTCCCACCGTTCAAGGGGTGATACCGGCCCAAGCTCCACCCCTCAATTCTCACCCATTAAATTAATAAACATCTTCATCTGTTAGTGTTTTTCAAGAGTAATAGCAGATGTGCACTGTGCTGTGAACAATCTTAGCAACACAGATTTTAAAAGGTTTTCAGTCCCACCCTCAAAGAAAATGCCTCAGCCTAACTATATTCAAACTAGTATCACATTTGACTAAAACAATACCTGGTTTTGACAAGTGGAGCTACATGCCAGAGGGTGGTGTTGGTTTGTTGTGGGGTTTTTTGGTAGGGGGCAGGGGATGGAGAATTAAAACTTGAATGGGAAAGTCCAAAGGCTGCCGGGGCGGCGGGGCGGGGGTTGGGGGGGGACTTGTAGGTACATTATCAACAAGGACATAAAAAATAATTCACTTAAATACCTCTGGGGCAGAGGGGTGGGGAGAATCTCTGAAAACTTTTGAAAAGGGATAAGTAATATGGCCAAGTCACCTGAAAAGTACTTAAAAAAATATTATCTCTCCACCCTTAATCCTCGAAGTATCTAAGATGAAGCTTAGGATATTAATTCATTATTATTTTAACTTTAAAAATACTTCTAAACAAAATTAGTAAAATAGAAACTATTGGATGGAATTTAAAAAATCCCAAGGTCACTTGTGGCAGCTATTCATAACTTTGTTGGAATGCTGGTAGATCAGAGGGTGTATTTCTAATCCTTTCCTCCCAGGTTCTCTGATAGCAGACTGCCCTAAATTGAAAGGACTGCTTCACTGATTGCCTCCGGGTTTCACCCTTGCTCTCCCTGGGCTGGGAGAGGGATTATTAATCATTATTAATTGTGTGCTATGCTAGCAACTGTTTATGTTGACAGATTTCCTGAGGACAGACGATGTGTCCACAAGGAATCCCACATTTTTTTCTTCATTGGTGTATTCATATAATTTATAATTTCACCCTATGAATTAGTGGAAAGATTATTTCAAAAAACTACTTGAGACATAGCATAATGTGGATTAACATAGTTAATCCAAGTCATTCTCATCTTCACCAGCAATTGTTTGCTTTTGTGCATAAGTAAAAGCAAATGTTCTGTGTGTACAATTATTTTGATCTTAAAGGCCATGCTTATTACAGATAGACAAGATTGGGATTCTGTAGTTTCCTTTTGGGTCTCCAAGGTGTTTCCCTTATAGTCATGCCTCTATACAGATTAAATTGTATTTATAATACTTTCTATTTAGGCTTGATTTATATATGTATGAGATTAAACACGGACATGTGTATCTACATAAAAAATAAAATTATAGACCAGGTTATAATATAAACACTTACAGGTGGAATTTAATTAAACATGTCTTCTAAAATCAGGTCTAAAGAGTAGTAGGAGTTACTGAAAAGTCTACTGGATTGGGCATAAAATAGTTTCTAGTCCCCCTTTATCATGAATTGGGTCACTTACCCAATTCCCTTATTTGTAAATTGAAAATTTAAAAATAATTATACCATCCTTTAAGTCATAATAGGGAAGCTTGTGCTGGGAAAATGAAGACAGAATGATCAGGACACGAGTTTTATTTATTGAACTTAGATTCAGAATAGAATTGCCACAACCAGCAGCAATGACAGACAAGCTACTGTGTGGTGGAAACCAACTGGATCCTAAATAAGACATTTTGGTTCACTGCTGTACTCCATAGAAATAGGTAAAATAATCTCCAAGGCCAGTCCTCCTCTCTCCCACATCTCAGATGAACAGAGCTGAGTGAAAAGTGGAGCTTGGAGCAATGAACAGATAAATATGCTGAACAAAAAGCAAAGGAGAGAAAGTGGGTTATGCTGAGAGAAAATGCCAGTTATTTATACTGCAGTTTCGACACTAAATCTAGAGTTAACAGCAAAGAAAGGGCACTAAGCCTGAGATTCTGCATTAGTCCAGGACTCTCCAGGAGAGCTTAAATGGCCCCAGATTGCTTCCCAGTCCCAGCAGAAACAAACCAGATTTCCTTAGGAACACATCCTACAGAATAACCCATCAGATTCCCACAGTTTATAAGTGGGCAAATATTGGTTCACAGCTAAGGCCGCCAAGCACACAAGGAAATAAGCCATCTATGTTACAGCTGTCAGATACAGAATAGCTGCTTATGAAGTACTTCAAGAAATAAAGCATAGCATCAGAAGCCTGAACAAGCAGCAGAAAACTATCAGCAATGATCAGGCAGTTCTGAAAAATAACTAAATGGAATATGTAAACAAAAATATGTAAATGGTGAAAGAACAAAGGAAGTATTTTAAAGAGCAGATTAGTCACATTTGAAATAATTAATCAACTTGAAGGAAGAAGTTAATAATTTAATCAAAATAAAATTCGAAAAGAAAAAGGCCTGGAATATAAGAGAATAATTTAAAATACTGAGGATAAAATGAGTAAAACATATGTCAGTAAGAGTCACAACAAGAGAGAATAAAGCTAATCAAGGAGTTCCGGAAATGCTGAAAGCTATTAATCTACATTTTTGGAAAGCACAGTTTCCCAAGCAGGAGAAATGACAAGAAAATCAATGCCTAGATGTTACCTCTTAGTGACTCTGTAGAGCAACAAAGACAAACTTTTTTAAAGTGGCCAAAGCCAAAAGATATCACAAAGAAATGATTATTTCATAGACAGCAGACTGTTCCACTATAACAATGGGAAATAGAAGGCAATAGAATCATATGTGTGTATATATATATATATATTTTTTTTTCAGTGTTGAGAGGAAATAGGCATTATCAAATCTTAGAGTGAAACAAAGACATTTTTTAGATAGCCAAAAAGCACATGAAAAGATGCTCAATATCATTAATTATTAGAGAAATGCAAATTACAACTACAATGAGGTATCACCTCACACTAGTCAGAATGGCCATCGTCAAAAATTCTACAAACAATAAATGCTGGAGAGGGTGTGAAGAAAAGGGAACCCTCTTACACTGTTGGTGGGAATGTAAATTGGTACAGCAACTATGGAGAACAGTGAAAATTTCCTTAAGAAAGAAAAAAAGAGTTACCATGTGATCCAGCAATCTCACTCTTGGGCATATATCCAGTTCAGTTCAGTTCAGGCACTCAGTCATGTCCGACTCTTTGTGACCCCATGAACCACAGCACCCCAGAGAGAACTATAATTCAAAAAGATACATGCACCAGGCATGCACTGCAGTGTTGTTTACAACAGCCAGGAAATAGAAGCAACGTAAATATCCACTGACAAAGAATGAATAGAGATGTGGTACATATATACAATGGAATATTACTCAGCCATTAAAAAAGAATGAAATAATGCCGTTTGCACCAACATGCATGGATCTAGAGATTGCCACACTGAGTGAAGTCAGACAGAGAAAGACAAATACGTGATTATCGCTTATATGTAGAATCTTGTAAAATGGTACAAATGAACTCATTTAGGGTCAGAGATGTAGAAAACGATCTTACGATTACCAATAGAGAAAGACGAAGGTGGAGGAGGGATAATTTGGAAGACTGGGATTGACATATCCATACTACTATATAAAATAGATAACTAATAAAGACCTGTTATAAAGCACAGGAAACTCTACTCAGTACTCTATAATGACCCATATGGGAAGAGAATCTAAAAAAGAGTGGATATATGTACATGTATAACTGATTCACTTTGCTGTACAGCAGAAACTAGCACAAATTTGTAAATCAACTGTACTCCGATAAAATTTTTAAAAAAGAAATCACAATGAAGTTTTTAAGTATAGCTAAATTATAATGAAAATTAACATGTCAAGACTACTATTTTTGAGTGATATCTGTCAGCCATAATGCTTACAATAGGAAAATCTGAAAATGAACCAAGCATCCATCTTAAGTATTTAGAAAGGAACAAGATCATCGCAGCACTGTTTATAATAGCCAGGACATGGAAACAGCCTAGATGTCCATCAGCAGATGAATGGATAAGAAAGCTGTGGTACACATACACAATGGAGTATTACTCAGGCGTTAAAAAGAATACATTTGAATCAGTTCTGATGAGATGGATGAAACTGGAGCCGATTATACAGAGTGAAGTAAGCCAGAAAGAAAAACACCAATACAGTATACTAACACATATATATGGAATTTAGAAAGATGGCAATGATGACCCTGTATGCAAGACAGCAAAAAAGACACAGATGTGTATAGCGGACTTTTGGACTCAGAGGGAGAGGGAGAGGGTGGGATGATTTGGGAGAATGGCATTGAAACATGTATACTATCATGTAAGAATCGAATCACCAGTCTATGTCCGATGCAGGATACAGCATGCTTGGGGCTGGTGCACGGGGATGACCCAGAGGGATGTTATGGGGTGGGAGGTGGGAGGGGGGTTCATGTTTGGGAACGCATGTACACCCGTGGTGGATTCATGTCAATGTATGGCAAAACCAATACAGTATTGTAACGTAAAATAAAGTAAAAATAAAAATTAAAAAAAAATAGCAAGGAACAAGAAATAAACAAAGAGAACAAAAGAAACAATGAAAATAAGAGAATTCCATGAAATTGAAAACATAAGCATAATAGAAACATCATTAAAGTTACAATTTAACTTTTTGAAAAGACTAATGAAAGAGACGATCCTTTTGCAAGACCAATTAAGAAAAAAGAGAGTAGAAAAGGACTAAAAGGGGAATGTAAATATAGATAGAGTGCAGAAAGAAAATACCGTGAGCGATTTTATGCCAATAATTTAAAAACCTAGATAAAACAATTCTTAGAAAAACATAACTTAAAGACTGACTTAAGAATTACAAAACTTGAATAGTTCTAAAACCATTAAAGCAATTGAATCAATAATTTAAAATATTCCTACAAGGAAAGACCAGCTCCAGGAAATTTTATAGGATTTAGGAAATCACTAAACATTCAACAGTAATTTATATCTTTTATGGATTTACTCAGCAAGTAGAAAAATAAGAACTACTCTATAAATCATTCTACATAATCTGAGTACCCAAAATAGACAAGTACAATCTGAGAATAGAAATTATAGACCAATCTCACTCAACAAGCGAAACAAAATATCAAATCTACTGTTTTGTTTTAGTTTACTTATCATGACTTAGTTGGGTTTATCCCAGAAATGCTAGAGTAGTTTAACATTAGAAAATCTAGAATTGTGACCCACCATAATTGATTAAAAAGGAAAACTAATATATAATCTCAATAGAAACCCCCCCTCAAAAAATTGGATAAAGTTAAGCTTTGATTCAGCATGAAAAGTCTTTGCAGACTTTGAGTGGAAGAGGATTTTTACTTTACTTGAATGAAGATATCTACTAAAGCTTCAGTAAACATCATTCTTAATGATAATAAGTTAGAAGCATCCCATTTAAAATCAGAAAAAGGACATTTGCTTGCTATCATATTTTGATCATCACTAAAGCTGAAGACTCTAGCCAGACAATAAGAAAAGCAAATAAAGGCTTCAAAGACTAGAAAGGAACAAACCCAACACTAGTTGCAGTTACTATGATTACATACACAGAAAACCACAAACAATCTAAAAACAACATATTAGCAATAACAGAAGAGTTCAGCAACGTTACTCCTATTGTATACAGCTCTAAGACCAACATGCAAAAGTTCATTGCCTTTACAAACAGTGGCCATCAACATTTTAAAATGTAATAATTAAAAGGTACAATTTATAATTCCAGCAAAAACATAAGGTCTCTAGGAATAAATCTAACAAAAGGCATACAAGGTTTACCTAGAGAAAAGAATAAAACTTGAAAGTCATTAGGGACCTAAATAAATGAAAAGTTGTACCACATTATGGATAGCAATACTTAATATTTTAAAGATGGGTACTCCCTCAAATTGGCCTATAGTTTTAAAATCTTAGCAGAATTTTTCATGCAATGGTCAAGCTAATTCTAAAATGTATAAGGAAAGACAGAAACCTAAGACAAACTGAATCTCCTAAAGAATTTGAGTGTAACAATTTGTACCAGGTATGAAGATCTTCTATAAAGCTGTAATAATGAAAACAGTGTGATTTTGGCAGAGAGTTAGAAAGGTCGACAAATGGAGAGTGACAGGATGAAGCAGAGAGTAACCCAAAAATACATGGACACTTTATATGTAATACAGACGGTATAACAGATCAGTGGTGGTGAGACAGGGTATGGAAGAAAAAGGAAGGAAGAGATTAGGGATGATTGCTAATGGGCATAAAGTGTTTTGGGGAAGTGATGACTCTAAAATTAGAAAATGATGATGGTTGTACAAGTCTGTATATATACTGCCAGTTGTTGAACTATAAACTTTAAATGGGTGAACTTTATAGTGTGTACATTAATTGTCAATAATGCTATTAAAGAGTGCTCTATAGTAACACAAAGTGACAGAGCTGAATCTTTAGAAATATTATGTGAAATTTTAAAAGGCATAGTGAAATAATATATCATTTATGCATGCATGCTAAGTCGCTTCCAACTCTTTGTGACCCTATGGTCTGTAGCCTGCCAGGCTCCTCTGTCCATGGGATTCTCCAGGCAAGAATACTGGAGTGGGTTGCCATTTCCTCCTCCAGGGGATCTCCCAACTCAGGGATCAAACTCGAGCCTCTTACATTTCCTGCATTGGCAGGCATGTTCTTTACCACTAGGGCCACCTGGGAAGCCCTTATTATTTATGTATATGCCCATACATGATAAAAGTATTTGGAATATTGCAAAGGCAGGATAAACATACAGGAAAGTTGCTCCCTCAGGGGGAAGAGAAGGAGATGGAACAGAGAAGGAATCCATAGGCAGATGCATATTGGTGATTCTTTTGGCTCTTGACTGACTATTTAAAAGTGTTTAATTTTGGTTATTTATAATTTACATATTTTATATTTAATATCTGAATCTAATGTTCTATTTATAATAAAATTTAAAAATCTTTAAAATTATAATACAGGTATTGGAGAAGGAAATGGCAACCAACTCCAGTGTTCTTGGCTGGTGAATTCCATGAACAGGGGAGCCTGAAGGGCTACAGTGCACGGGGTTGCAAAGAGTCAGATGTGACTGAGTGACTAAATTTCAAATTTTACTTTTCCACCCGACTCTGAAAACCAAAGACAGTGCAGCAGTGTCTATAAAACTCTGAGGAAATGAATGCATGACTTGAAAGTTTTAAACCCAATCAAGTTACCTCCTAAAATAAATGCAAATAGATAATAAGATGAAAGAACATAAAGAAATAAAAATCCATGAGCTTTTCTTGGAATAGAAATTTAAAACTATTGTATGATATGTAACCTGAAACACAACATTAAAAATCAATGATACTCCAATTAAAGAAAATATATATTGTATGACAAACTTAAGGCAACCTAGTAGATGAATCAAAGTAAAGAGTGCAGAAATAGAAAAGCCAGGGCATGGAAAGATCTGGTGTTGAGTACCAAATTATTTAGAAGAAGATCAAGAGTAAACAACTGTTTGAATGACGGTTTCAGAACAGGAGATGAGTGTTATAAACCCAAGCACTGTACAGAATAGTAAAACTAATCAAAAGTAAGGTTAGAAGGAGCGAGGTGAGAGAAAGTAAACGAGTGTCTCTTTCTTCAAATTTCATAAGAAAGTCAACAGATTTGATGCAAAACTGAAGCATAATTTTAAAACTACATTGACTGTACCTCAGTATTGATCACTGAGTAACTAGGGACTTTTGGGAGGGGGCGTGTCTTTGATATTATGAAGGTTCTGTGCGCTGTAAGATGTTTGGCATCTCTGCAGCCCAGTCACTAAACGCCAGTTACTGTGACCGCCAAAAACATGTCCTTGCATTTCTAAAAGTATCCTAAGAACTTGGCACTGCATTAGATTGAGAAACACTACTCTCACATCTTATAGGTTTTTTTAATAGCACTTTTTTCTTCAAATTTTGAGCAGTGTTGGAGATTTAATGTCTCCTTACTGAAAAATCACAGAAGGGATCCTTTACATCAAATCATTCAATTTCATATTGTTATCCTTTTCTTCTACTGAATTAAAATAAAAGTCAACTTAATACAGAATAAGCCCTCTTATCAAATATAATCATTTATAAGTTTAAAAAAACTTGTTGAAACACAGAATATGAAAAAATAAACCTAATTTTCATATTTAACATTTCTGAGTATGATAAAATATGGATAACATAAAGTTTAATGTATTATGCATTTTTAAGTGTACAATTCTATGACACAAACATATTCACATCATTGTACAACTATCACACTCTTCATCTTTGGAACTATTTTATCTTCCCTAAATGCATATTTTAACATATTTATATAACATATATATATAGCCATTTGCCAATCTTTTGATTTGGGGCCAAGATCTTTGCATGCAGTTGCCTGATCGGAATTCCCCCTGGCCATCTTTTTTGCATGAACTACACTAATAACAAACTCTCCAGGATTTTCAGTTTCGATTTCTTTAAAATGAAACAAGAACCGAAAAACATTGGGAGAGAATCTGAGCGCTGCATCGTCCCCTCTGAGGTCCTCTGCTACCTCCCAATAGGTTACCAGCTAAACTTAAAGCAAATTTTGAATAACCTTACATTTACCTAGTCTTCTTAATGCTCAGTCTAGTCTTTATGAAACAATGATTCATTCTTTTTTGCATTGGTATTTTTATCATTTTTTTCCTAAAATTCAATGAAGTTATATGATTTTAAAGGTTTGGGTTCAAATACAGTTGACTCTAGGAAAGTATCCAGTTGAACTAATGAGTAGGGGAAGCTAGAGAGCTGTCTGTTTACCATAAGCATTTTAAGAAATGATCTAACAGTAAGTTTAAATAATTTTAATAATAAAAATTAATATATTACCAATAGTATGTGTACCTGTGATGGTTAATGTGGGTCAACTTGACTGGGTCACAGGATGCCCAGACTTTTGATCAAATGTTATTCTGGGTACGTTTGTGAAGGTATTACTGAATGTGATTAACATTTCAGTGGTAAGACTGAGCAAAGCAGCCTGCCCTGCCTAATGTGGAAGGGCCTCATCCAATAAATTGAAAACACGAACAGAACGAAAAAGTTGAGTAAGGAGGAACTCCTTTTGCCTAACTGATTTGAGCTCTGGAACATCGTTTTTGTTTTTGTGTTCTCTAGTCTTTGGACTTGAACTGAAACATCAGGTTGTCCTGGGGCTTCAGCTTATTGGTTTCAGAGTGAGACTACACATTGGTTACCCTAAGTCTCTAGCTGGCTAAATGCAAATCTTAGGACTTCTTAGCCTCCAAAATCAAGTGAGCCATAGACAAACTAAACTTTAAAGTAAAGACTATTATGAGAGACAGAGACGGACACTACATAATGATCAAAGATTCAATCCAAGAATATATAAAAATTGTAGAGCGGGCCAGACTATAGAGCGCACATAAGGAAGTGACTACTGCCTAGCTTGCTCTCTCCTCTTTTGATCTCACCGCATCTCATTCCAGTTACCTCTAACTACCCCCTCCATCTTCTCTTCTCCTTGTAACTCAGTGAACCTCTCTGAGTGTCCCTCAATGTGGAGAAACTTTTCATCTTTAACCTAGATGTTTCATCATCGGTGCTGTATAGATGGAGAAGTCTAGAGGCTACTGTAAAAACTGAAGACCAGAAGCAGGAGGCTTAAATACAAAGCCTGAAAACATTAGAGAACTCTTGAATTCAGGGAACATTAAGCAATAGGAGCTCATCAAATGCCTTCATACTTACACTGAAACCAAGCTCCACCCAAGGGCCAACAAGTTCCAAAACAAGACATATCACTCAAATTCTCCAGCAACACAGGAACACTCCCCTGAGCTTGAATATACAGGCAGCTCAAAATTATTCCAAAACCTTTGATGTCTCATAACCCATCACTGGTCACTCCACTGCACTCCAGAGAGAAGAAACCCAGCTCCACCCACCAGAACTCCAACACAGGCCTCCCTAACCAGGAAACCTTGACAAGCTACTGATAGAACCCCACCCACAGTGAGGAAGCTCCATAATAAAGAGAACTCCACAAATTACCAGAATATAAAAAGACCACCCCAAACGCAGCAATATAACCAAGATGAAGAGACAGAGGAATACTCAGCAGGTAAAGGAACAGGAGAGTTGCCCACCAAACCAAACAAAAGAGGAAGAAGTAGGGAATCTACCTGAGAAGGAATTCCGAATATTGATAGTGAAAATGATCCAAAATCTTGAAATCAAAATGGAATCACAGATAAATAGCCTAGAGACAAGGATTGAGAAGATGCAAGAAAGGTTTAACAAGGACCTAGAAGAAATAAAAAAGAGTCAAAATATAATGAATAATGCAATAAATGAGATCAGAAACACTCTGGAGGCAACAAATAGTAGAATAACGGAGGCTGAAGATAGGATTAGTGAAATAGAAGATAGAATGGTAGAAATAAATGAATCAGAGAGGAAACAAAAAATACGAATTAAAAGAAACGAGGACAATCTCAGAGACCTCCAGGACAATATGAAACGCTCCAACATTCGAATTATAGGAGTCCCAGAAGAAGAAGACAGAAAGAAAGATCATGAGAAAATCCTTGAGGAGATAATAGTTGAAAACTTCCCTAAAATGGGGAAGGAAATAATCACCCAAGTCCAAGAAACACAGAGAGTTCCAAATAGGATAAACCCAAGGCGAAACACCCCAAGACACATATTAATCAAATTAACAAAGATCAAACACAAAGAACAAATATTAAAAGCAGCAAGGGAAAAACAACAAATAACACACAAGGGGATTCCCATAAGGATAACAGCTGATCTTTCAATAGAAACTCTTCAGGCCAGGAGGGAATGGCAAGACATACTTAAAGTGATGAAAGACAATAACCTACAGCCCAGATTACTGTACCCAGCAAGGATCTCATTCAAATACGAAGGAGAAATCAAAAGCTTTACAGACAAGCAAAAGCTGAGAGAATTCAGCACCACCAAACCAGCTCTCCAACAAATTCTAAAGGATATTCTCTAGACAGGAAATCGAAAAGGGTGTATAAACCCAAACCCAAAACAATAAAGTAAATGGTAACGGGTTCATACTTATCAATAATTACCTTAAACGTAAATGGGTTGAACGCCCCAACCAAAAGGCAAAGACTGGCCGAATGGATACAAAAACAAGACCCCTCTATATGCTGCTTACAAGAGACCCACCTCAAAACAAGGGACACATATAGACTGAAAGTGAAGGGCTGGAATAAGATATACCATGCAAATAGAGACCAAAAGAAAGCAGGAGTGGCAATACTCATATCTGATAAAATAGACTTTAAAACAAAGGCTGTGAAAAGAGACAAAGAAGGCCACTACATAATGATCAAAGGATCAATCCAAGAAGAAGATATAACAATTATAAATATATATGCACCCAATATAGGAGCACCGCAATATGTAAGACAAATGCTAACAAGTATGACAGGGGAAATCAACAATAACACAATAATAGTGGGAGACTTTAATACCCCACTCACACCTATGGACAGATCAACTAAACAGAAAATTAACAAAGAAACGCAAACTTTAAATGATACATTAGATCAATTAGACCTAATTGATATCTATAGGACATTTCACCCCAAAACAATGAATTTCACCTTTTTTTCAAGTGCTCATGGAACCTTCTCCAGGATAGATCACATCCTGGGCCATAAATCTAAACTTGATAAATTCAAAAAAATCGAAATCATTCCAAGCATCTTTTCTGACCACAATGCATTAAGATTAGATCTCAATTACAGGAGAAAAACTACTAAAAATTCCAACATATGGAGGTTGAACAACACACTTCTGAATAACCAACAAATCACAGAAGAAATCAAAAAAGAAATCAAAATATGCATAGAAACTAATGAAAATGAAAACACAACAACCCAAAACCTGTGGGACACTATAAAAGCAGTGCTAAGAGGAAAGTTCATAGCAATACAGGCATACCTCAAGAAACAAGAAAAAAGTCCAATAAATAACCTAACTCTACAACTAAAGCAACTAGAAAAGGAAGAATTGGAGAACCCCAGAGTTAGTAGAAGGAAAGAAATCTTAAAAATTAGGGCAGAAATAAATGCTAAAGAAACAAAAGAGACCATAGCAAAAATCAACAAGGCCAAAAGCTGGTTCTTTGAAAGGATAAATAAAATTGACAAACCACTAGCCAGACTCATCAAGAAGCAAAGAGAGAAAAATCAAATCAATAAAATTAGAAATGAAAATGGAGAGATCACAACAGACAACACAGAAATACAAAAGATCATAAGAGACTACTATCAGCAGTTGTATGCCAATAAAATGGACAATGTGGAAGAAATGGACAAATTCTTAGAAAAGTACAATTTTCCAAAACTGAACCAGGAAGAAATAGAAAATCTTAACAGACCCATCACCAGCACGGAAATTGAAACTGTAATCAGAAATCTTCCAGCAAACAAAAGCCCAGGTCCAGACGGCTTCACAGCTGAATTCTACCAAAAATTTCGAGAAGAGCTAACACCTATCCTACTCAAACTCTTCCAGAAAATTGCAGAGGAAGGTAAACTTCCAAACTCATTCTATGAGGCCACCATCACCCTAATACCAAAACCTGACAAAGATGTCACAAAAAAAGAAAACTACAGGCCAATATCACTGATGAACATAGATGCAAAAATCCTCAACAAAATTCTAGCAATCAGAATCCAACAACATATTAAAAAGATCATACACCATGACCAAGTGGGCTTTATCCCAGGGATGCAAGGATTCTTCAATATCCGCAAATCAATCAATGTAATTCACCACATTAACAAATTGAAAAATAAAAACCATATGATTATCTCAATAGATGCAGAGAAGGCCTTTGACAAAATTCAACATCCATTTATGATAAAAACTCTCCAGAAAGCAGGAATAGAAGGAACATACCTCAACATAATAAAAGCTATATATGACAGACCCACAGCAAACATTATCCTTAATGGTGAAAAATTGAAAGCATTTCCCCTAAAGTCAGGAACAAGACAAGGGTGTCCACTTTCACCGCTACTATTCAACATAGTTCTGGAAGTTTTGGCCACAGCAATCAGAGCAGAAAAAGAAATAAAAGGAATCCAAATTGGAAAAGAAGAAGTAAAACTCTCACTGTTTGCAGATGACATGATCCTCTACATGGAAAACCCTAAAGACTCCACCAGAAAATTACTAGAGCTCATCAATGAATATAGTAAAGTTGCAGGATATAAAATCAACACACAGAAATCCCTTGCATTCCTATACACTAATAATGAGAAAGTAGAAAAAGAAATTAAGGAAACAATTCCATTCACCATTGCAACAAAAAGAATGAAATACTTAGGAATATATCTACCCAAAGAAACTAAAGACCTATATATAGAAAACTATAAAACACTGATGAAAGAAATCAAAGAGGACACTAATAGATGGAGAAATATACCATGTTCATGGATTGGAAGAATCAATATAGTGAAAATGAGTATACTACCCAAAGCAATTTACAAATTCAACGCAATCCCTATCAAGCTACCAGCCATATTTTTCACAGAACTAGAACAAATAATTTCAAGATTTGTATGGAAATACAAAAAACCTCGAATAGCCAAAGCAATCTTGAGAAAGAAGAATGGAACTGGAGGAATCAACTTGCCTGACTTCAGGCTCTACTACAAAGCCACAGTCATCAAAACAGTATGGTACTGGCACAAAGACAGACATATAGATCAATGGAACAAAATAGAAAGCCCAGAGATAAATCCACACACATATGGACACCTTATCTTTGACAAAGGAGGCAAGAATATACAATGGAGTAAAGACAATCTCTTTAACAAGTGGTGCTGGGAAAACTGGTCAACCACTTGTAAAAGAATGAAACTAGATCACTTTCTAACACCGCACACAAAAATAAACTCAAAATGGATTAAAGATCTAAATGTAAGACCAGAAACTATAAAACTCCTAGAGGAGAATATAGGCAAAACACTCTCAGACATAAATCACAGCAGGATCCTCTATGATCCACCTCCCAGAATTCTGGAAATAAAAGCAAAAATAAACAAATGGGATCTAATTAAAATTAAAAGCTTCTTCACAACAAAGGAAAATATACTCAAGGTGAAAAGACAGCCTTCTGAATGGGAGAAAATAATAGCAAATGAAGCAACTGACAAACAACTAATCTCAAAAATATACAAGCAACTTATGCAGCTCAATTCCAGAAAAATAAACGACCCAATCAAAAAATGGGCCAAAGAACTAAATAGACATTTCTCCAAAGAAGACATACGGATGGCTAACAAACACATGAAAAGATGCTCAACATCACTCATTATCAGAGAAATGCAAATCAAAACCACAATGAGGTACCACTTCACACCAGTCAGAATGGCTGCGATCCAAAAATCTGCAAGCAATAAATGCTGGAGAGGGTGTGGAGAAAAGGGAACCCTCCTACACTGTTGGTGGGAATGCAAACTAGTACAGCCACTATGGAGAACAGTGTGGAGATTCCTTAAAAAATTGCAAATAGAACTACCTTATGACCCAGCAATCCCACTACTGGGTATACACACCGAGGAAACCAGAATTGAAAGAGACACATGTACCCCAATGTTCATCGCAGCACTGTTTATAATAGCCAGGACATGGAAACAACCTAGATGTCCATCAGCAGATGAATGGATAAGAAAGCTTTGGTACATGTACACAATGGAGTATTACTCAGCCGTTAAAAAGAATTCATTTGAATCAGTTCTGATGAGATGGATGAAACTGGAGCCGATTATACAGAGTGAAATAAGCCAGAAAGAAAAACACCAATACAGTATACTAACACATATATATGGAATTTAGAAAGATGGCAATGATGACCCTGTATGCAAGACAGGAAAAAAGACACAGCTGTGTATAACGGACTTTTGGACTCAGAGAGAGAGGGAGAGGGCGGGATGATTTGGGAGAATGGCATTCTATCATGTATACTATCATGTAAGAATTGAATCGCCAGTCTATGTCTGACGCAGGATACAGCATGCTTGGGGCTGGTGCATGGGGATCACCCACAGAGATGTTATGGGGAGGGAGGTGGGAGGGGGTTTCATGTTTGGGAACACATGTAAGAATTAAAGATTTTAAAATTTAATTAAAAAAAATAAATGCTAACAAATTAAAAAAAAAAAATTGTAAATATGTATGCCCCCAACATAAGAGGACCTCAATACATAACATAAATGCTAATAGCCATAAAAGGGGAAATTGACAGTAACACATTAACAGTGAGGTACTTGAACACTACTTGCACATTTATGGGTGATCCAATGCATAGATCATCCAGACGGAAAATTAATAAAGAAACACAAACTTTTAATTACACATTATACCAGATAGACTTAGTGGGTATTTATAGGACATTCCAAACAAACAAAAAAAAAGCAAAAAATAGAATACACTTTCTTCAAGCGTACACAGAACATTCTCCAGGATAGATAACATCTAAATTTAAGGAAATTGAAATCATATCAAGCCTATTTTCTGACCAAAATGCTATGAGATTTGAAATCAATTACA
Organism: Capricornis sumatraensis; assembly: GCF_032405125.1. Classification (NCBI taxonomy): domain Eukaryota; kingdom Metazoa; phylum Chordata; class Mammalia; order Artiodactyla; family Bovidae; genus Capricornis; species Capricornis sumatraensis. Next base: position 20,678,450 of record NC_091073.1, read on the forward strand.
GGGAAAAAAAAACTTAAAAAAAAGCAAACACATGGAGGCTAAACAATATTGCTACTAAATATCAAAGAGTCACTAAAGAAATCAAGAAGGAAATTTAAAAAAATAACTTGGAAACAAATGATAATGAAAACAAAACCTATGGGACGCAGCAAAAGCAGTTCTCAGAGGACAGTTCAGAGCAGTAAAATCCTACGTCAAGAAACAAGAAAATTCTCAAATGAACAAGCTAACCTTACACAGAAAGTAAGCCGACAAAGAAGAGTAAACAAACCCAAAGTTACTAGAAGGAAAGAAAGAAAGATCAGGGCAGAAATAAATGAAACAGAAAGAAGCGAAAAATACCAAAGATCAATGAAACTAAAAGCTGGTTCTTTGAGAAGATAAACAAAGTGATGAAACATTTACCTAGAGTCATCAAGAAAAAAAGGAGAGAACTCCGATCAATAAAATTAGAAATGAAAAAGAAGTTACAACTGACACCACAGTAATACAAAAGATCCTAAGATACTACTACAAGCCACTGCATGCCAATAACAGCAACAAATTGTAAGAAATGGATAAACTCTTAGAAAAATAAAACTTTTCCAATACTGAACCAGGAAGAAATAGAAAATCACAAGCAATAAAATTGAAACTGTGATTAAAAATCTTCGAACAAACAAAAGTCCAGAACCAGACGACTTCTGACCATTCTATCAAATGACCAGGCAAATTCTATCAAACATTTAGAGAAGATATAACATCTATCCTTCTCAAATTTTTTCAAGAAATTGCAAAGGGAGTAACAGTCTCATACTCATTCTACAAGGCCACCATCACCCTGATACCAAAATTAGACAAAGATATCACAAAAAAAGAAAATTGTAGACTAGTATCACTGATGAACATAGATGCAGAAATTCTCAACAGAATACTGTCAAACTGAATCCAACAACACATTAAATACATCGCGATCAAGTGGGATTTATCTCAGTGATGCAGGATTCTTCAATATATGCAAGTCAATGTGATACACCATATTAACAAATTGAAGAATAAAAACCATACAATCTTCTCAATAGATGCAAAAATGCTTTTGAAAAACTCAGCACCCATTCAAGATAAAAATTCTCCATAAAGTAAGCATGAGGGAAACTACTGCCACATGACAAACCCATAGCAAACATCATTCTCAATGGTGAAAAACTGAAAGCATTTCCTCTAAAATCAGGAACAAGACAAGGGTGTATCTACTCTCACCTGAATTTTCAACATAGTTTTGGAAGTACTGGCCAGGGCAATTAGAGAAGAAAAAGAAATAAAAGGAATCCAAGTTGGAAAAGAAGTAAAACTGTCACTGTTTTCAGATGACATGATATTACACATAGAAAATCCTAAAGAGGCCACTGGAAAACTCCTAGAGCTAACAAATGAATTTAGTAAAGTTGCAGGATACAAAATTAATACTCTGAAATCTCTTGCATTCCTATACACTAACAACAGAAGATCAGAAAGAGATATTAAGGAAACAATCCCATTTACCGTTGGGATTGTTTCTAACAAAAGTAATAAAATACCTAGGAATAAACCCACCTAAGGAGGACTATGACAAAGCCTTTGACTGTGTAGATCACAACAAACTCTGGAAAATTCTGAAAGAGATGGGAATACCAGACCACCTGACCTGCTTCCTGAGAAACCTATATGCAGATCAAGAAGCAACAGTTAGAACTGGACATGGAACAACAGACTGGTTCCAAATTGGAAAAGGAGTACGTGAAGGCTGCATATTTTCACCCTCTTATTTAACTTATATGCAGAGTACATCATGCGAAATGCTGGGCTGGATGAAGCACAAGCTGGAATCAAGATGACCAGGAGAAATATCAATAACCTTGGATACACAGATGACACTACCCTTATGGCAGAAAGTGAAGAACTAAAGAGCCTCTCAATGAAAGTGAAAGAGGAGGATGAAAAGTTGGCTTAAAGCTCAACATTCAGAAAACTAAGATCATGGCATCCGGTCCCATCACTTCGTGGCAAATAGATGGGGGAACAATGGAACAGTGAGAGACTTTATTTTTTGTGGCTTCAAAATCACTGCAGATGGTGATTGCAGCCATGAAATTAAAAGACACTTACTCCTTGGAAGGAAAGTTATGACCAACCTAGATAGCATATTAAAAAGCAGAGACATTACTTTGCCAACAAAGGTCCGTCTAGTCAAGGCTATGGCTTATCCAGTCGCTATGTATGGTTGTAAGAGTTGGGTCATAAAGAAAGCTGAGCACAGAAGAATTGATGCTTTTGAACTTTGGTGTTGGAGAAGACTCTTGAGAGTCCCTTGGACTGCAAGGAGATCCAACCAGTCCATCCTAAAGGAAATCAGTCCTGAATATTCACTGGAAGGACTGATGCTGAAGCTGAAACTCCAATACTTTGGCCACTTGATGTGAAGAACTGACGCTTTGAAAAAGATCCTAATGCTGGGAAAGATTGAAGGCAGGAGGAGAGGGTGATGACAGAGGGTAAGATGGTTGGATGGCATCACCAACTTGATGGACATGAGTTTGAGCAAGCTCCGAGAATTGGTGATGGACAGGGAAGCCTGGCGTGCTACAGCCCACTGGGTGCAAAGAATTGGACACAACTGAGTGACTGAACTGCACTGAACTGAACTGAAGGAGCAAAAAAATCTGTATTCAGAAAACTATAGAAATCAAGGATGACACAAATAGATAAAGAGATATATCAGTACCACGTTCATATCAGTACCACATTCTTGTATTGGAAGAATCAATATTGTAAAAATGACTATACTAACCCAAAGCAATCTACAGATTCAATGCAATCCCTATCAAATTACCAATGGCATTTTTCACAGAATTAGAATAAAAAATTCAAGAGATTCAGTAAGTGGTACTGGGGAAACTGGACATCTAAAAGAATGAAATTAGGACACTGCCTAATATTATACAGAAAAATAAACTCAAAATGGATTAAAGACCTAACTGTAAGGCCAGACATTATAAAATTCAAAGAGGAAAATTTACAGGCAGAAAACTCTTTGATATAAATAATGGCAAGATATTTTTTAACCCAATTCCTGGAGAAATGAAAATAAAACAAAAATAAACAAATTGAACTACTTATGTTTAAAAGCTTTTTCACAATAAAGGAAACCATAAACAAGATGAAAGGACAGCCCTCAGAATGGGAGATAATATTTGCAAAGAAAAGCAATTGACAAGGGATTAATCTCCAAAATATATAAATAATTCATGGAGCTCAATATCAAGAAAAAAACAATCCAATCAAAAAATGGGCAGAAGACCTAAATAGACATTTATTCAAAGAAGACACACAGATGGCCAACAAATGCATGAAAAGATGCTCGATATCACTAATTGTTAGGGAAATGCAAACCAAAACTACATGAGGTATTACATCACACCAGTCAGAATGACCATTATCAAAAAATGAACAAACAGTAAATGCTGGAGACAGTGTGGAGAAAAAAAGAACCCTCTGACCCTGTTGGTGGGAATTTAAATTGATAAAGTCTCCATGGAGAATAGTAAGGAAGTTCCGTAAAAAACTAAAAATAGAACTACCATATGACCTAACAATCCACTCCTGGGCATATATCCAGAGAAAACCATAATTCAAAAAGATTCATGCACCCCAGTGTTCACTGGGACATTATTTACAGTAACCATGATATGGAAATAATCTAAGTGTCCATCGATAGATGAATGGATAAAGATGTGGTACGTATACACTGGAATGGAATATTTAGTTCAGTTCCGTTCAGTCGCTCAGTCGTGTCCAACTCTTTGCGACCCCATGAATCACAGCACGCCAGACCTCCCTGTCCATCACCAACTCCCAGAGTTCACTCAGACTCACATCCATCGAGTCTGTGATGCCATCCAGCCATCTCATCTTCTGTCATCCCCTTCTCCTCCTGCCCTCAATCCTTCCCAGCATCAGAGTCTTTTCCAATGAGTCAGCTCTTCACATGAGGTGGCCAAAGTACTGGAGCTTCAGCTTTAGTATCATTCCTTCCAAAGAAATCCCAGGGCTGATCTCCTTCAGAATGGACTGGTTGGATCTCCTTGCAGTCCCTATTACTCAGCCATAAAAAGGAATGAAATTGTGCCATTTGCAGAGATGTGGATGGACCTTGAGACTGTCATACAGGGTGAAGTAAGTCAAAGGGAAACACAAATATTGTATATTAATGCATATTTGTGGAATGTAGAATAATGGTATCGATGATCTTATTTATAAAGCAGAAATGAAGACACAGATGTAGAGAACAGAGGAGAAAGGGGGCTATGGGATGAATTGGGAGATTGGGATTGATGTGTATACCTTACTGATACTGTTAATATGTATAAAATAGCTAACTAACGAGAACTTACTGTATAGCACAGGGAACTCTACTCAGTGCTCAGCGGTGACCTAAATGGGAAGGAAATCCACAAAAGGGGGGATATATGTAAACATCTAACTGATTCACTTTGTTGTACAGCAAAAACTAACACAACATTGTAAAGCAGCTGTACTCCAATAAAAATTAATAAAAAATCAAGCAAGCCAATTCCTTAAAAAAATAATGAATTATCATTTATTTCTTACACAACATGTGCACACATCCTGTTGGCTCTGCTTCTCTGGAGAGTCTCGACTAATAGAATACCTGACAAGTAACTGCAATGTGAAACTTGGAACAGGAAGGAGAGATTAGTGGAAAAACTGCAAAATTCAAACCAAGTCTTGAATTTAGGTAGTCATAAGGTATCAGTGTTGATTTTTAAATGTGTTAAAGGTACCACGGTAACGTAATATGCTAAAAGGAGAGGAAGCTGGTAATACTCTGTAGTATTCTTGTAATGTTTCTATAAATCTAAAATTATACCAAAATAAAAACTTGGTTTCAAATGATAACAGGTATTGTGTGATTCCCTCTTTCTCAAACCATATCTAAAATTACCTGTCATTCTATTTGTATTTATATTTGTTCACCAAATTTAGTAATCTTTACTTTGGGAAATTATTTACTTCTTCCTTTGTACCTTTCTGTATTTCTTGAATTTTTTTAAAACAATAATAGACATTATTCTTTAAAACAACAAAGTCATTCTCTAGAACGTCTGAGTCTGTTTGACAAAGGGATGTTTAGAAATTATCCAAATCTAAAAGCACTATGATGTTTGATTTGGTGTTAGTTTCTAATAACATGCTTTCATCTGTAACACTCTCCTCGTGAACCTAAAGGTGACATTAAGATGAGGCATGACCAGGTAATGTTGCAATAAGATCATATTGTTTTTGACATATGAACTTAATGTTCTACATGTCTGTGTTACTTTTGCTTTTTGCCAGCTGTAAGCACCATAAAGGAAGAGAAGGGAAGGCTCTTGGTTGCAGTTTTGCAGTTCTGATCAGTGGACCAGTGAGGCATCAAGCGTTGTTAGAGATCCGTATCTGCAAGTCACAGCAGAACTTGCCATTGAGTCACGGGAGGGATTGGAAGGACAGCTTCCTCAGTGCCCTAACACAAAGAAAACTATCTGATGCTCATTCTTTTCGTCCTCTTATTTATCCTCTTTCATCTTTGTTCTCTTCACCTTGTCTCTACTCTCCTGCCATCCTGCTTCTCCTTTGACTTTGACTATTAGGTACTTGTAAATTCTCGGGGGAGCTGCTGCTTTTCATTTTCACTCTAAGACCATGACCTCTTTGCAGACAGGAATAGTTATCTTCTTCATCCCCATGTCCCCATCACCTAGCATAGTCCTCACCCATCAATCATGGGCTGGGTTGTTGAATGGGTGACTTTGAGACTGGAAGGGATGGTGATGTCTATGAGCTCAGCCTCAGCTGCAAATGGAACCTCTGAGATTTTTCTAGTTCTTACTCATCCAAGTTCTATCTCTCTTCTTACCTATTGTTTTTCTTTCCCAGCCTCTTTCTTCCTGTAATTTATTTGTATATGTGCTTATTCACTCAGTCATGTCCAACTCGTTGTGACCTCATGGACTGTAGCCCGCCAGGCTCCTCTGTCCATGGGATTCTCCAGGCAAGAATACTGGAGTGGGTTGCCATTTCCTTCTCCAGGGGATCTTCCTGACCCGGGATCAAACCCGCATCTCTTGTGTCTCCTGCATTGCAGGCAAATTCTTTACCCACTGAGCCATGGGGGAAAGCCGTAATATAGGCTAGCCTTATTGTCCTTATTCTGCACTTTTTGAGTGTGCCTACTGTAGGGTCGTTCTGCTGTTTGCATGAGGTCAAGTCTTCCCTTTAATTTTTGTTTCTAGAAAGTGATCATCTATGCCGGTGGTTCTTAAACTTGATTGGGCATCAGAATCACTTAGAGGGTCTGTTAAAATACAGACTCCTGGGCTCCAACCTCAGAGTTTCTCACTCAGTAGGTCTGGGGAAGGGCTGGAGGATTTGCATTCCTAAGTCCCTAGTGAGGCTGCTGCTGGTCCAGACACCATGCTTAGGAAATCACTGATCTATGTGCTTCAGAAGTACTAGCCAGTAAGTTGTCTAATCTCCTCTGCCAGGGAGAAAAAGGAAACAGAGTTTTCATTGTCTAGAACTTAACTATGAAATAAAAGTAATGGGAAGAATATGCATGTTTTGTTTTAAGCTCAAAGTATATAAAGGTTTTTTTTTCCTTATAATCATCATTTTTTAATTCAAACCATTCCGTAGACCATAAGTAAAGTTAAAACTGCTACCAGAGAAAAGACTATCGATATTTCTATCAGAGTATATAAAAAGGTTAATTATGGTGTGCACATCTTTAAAGATCTCCTTGCTGTGTGAGCCATCTCCAGAAATACTTGCCATAGAACTGAAATAGAAATGATTATATGAGTAAATTATCACCCACACTCCTTGCATGCATCATTTCATACCACAAGCCTTTTCTCTTTTCAAGGAATAATGGTTTTACATTTTACTTTGTGAAGGCACTCTAATTGCTAAATATAATAGGGGCATTATGCTACAAAGTTAAAAGATTTCAAGTGAAAAGATAAGTCAAATATAGTCATCTCATCCAGCCAATGATTTCTTAAAGTGTGCTTCTCTTTTTTTCTCAGCTGTCCCTGAATTCTGATCTCTCCCGGGATGACTGAAACCAAACACCATGGCAGAAAAAAAGCTTAAAAGGGATGCTAGAATTCAACTAGTCCAGGCATCTGTGACTCTGACCCGCTGGCCAACTTTGGCCCACCATTTTTGTAAATAAAATTTTATTGGCGAGTAGGCATGCTTGCTTGTTTACATATTTGGATGATTGCTTCCACTCTACAGTGATGGAGTTAAGTGGTTGCAACACAGACCATGTGATTCAAGGGCAAAAATATTTACTATTTCACCCTTTACCAAAAAGGTTTGCTGACCCCTGCTCTAGTCCAGCCTACTGATTTGGCAGGTGAGATAACTCATCCTGAGAGAGAAAGTGGTAGCTAAATGTAATACATTCAAAGAGACGCAGGACTGCAGAATGCCAGGCGTCATCCTCAACAGTTCCTATAAGAGCTTTGTCCCCAGAGAGTCATAGCAGTCCTTCATACATTAAGTAGAGAAGGGGACACTGGGGTAAGTTTGCATCTCATTACAATTTTTAAAGAGCGCTGTATATCACAAACCCAAAAAGAACAGTGTGACATATGTGTGCTTTGATGTTAGTCCAGGATGTATAATGGCATCATTTTTTTTTCACACATGCACAAAACACATTAACTTCCTAACATTTAAGGCCCATTTCAATAATGAGAAAGTCCTTCTCGTTCATGGGAGAATCGTGAGGATCATCTTGCCTTCCATAAAATGTACTAACATTCTGTCATGTAATATTCTCGAGTATCCAGAGCTTTCAGGAGAATGTGCCTGACGGTGTGAATTCTCTCCTCAAGGTATTAGACTCACAAATTTGACAAAACCATATGGCTCTGTGTATATGTGAATTTACAGAAGTGTTTTTATGGAGTTCACATATCTGTGTCTAAAATGATACCATGTCGCTAGGTGTCAATGGTCCCCAAACCCCTTTTATTTGTTTGTTAAGAAAATATCTATTCTATTGTTGCTGTTGTTCCATTGCTCAGTCATGTCCAACTCTTTGCCACCCCGTGGACTGCAACATGCCAGGCTTCCCTGTCCTTCACTATCTCCCAGAGCTTGCTCAATCTCATGCGCATTGAGTCAAGGGTGCCTTCTAACCATTTCATCCTCTGTTGCCCCCTTATCCTCTTGTGCTCAATCTTTCCCAGCATCAAGGTCTTTTCCAATGAATCAGCTCTTCGCATCAAGTGGCCAAAGTACTGGAGCTTCAGTTTCAGCATCAGTCCTTCCAATGAATATTCAGGGTTAATTTCCTTTAGGATTGATTGGTTTGATCTACTTGTTGTCCAAGGGACCCTCAACAGTCTTCTCCAACACCACAGTTCAAAAGCATCAGTTCTTTGGCGCTCAGCCTTCTTTATGGTACAACTCTCATATCCATACATGACTACTGGAAAAATCATAGCTTTGTATGAACCCAAATTCTATGGTTTCAGGTAAATGCACAGAGTTGTACAATGAATTTCAGAGGAATGTTGTCACTAAAAGAACCATGATGTTACTTGATCATTCATCAGTGCTTTATTGGGGGTCTTGTCTGTGTCAGGAACTCATGTATTGAGATGATACACAGAGAGAGTAAAGGACCTCACTGACAGGAGAAGCAGTCCTCTAAAGACATGCGGTACAATATCCCTGAATGCTCTGCCACGGAGAGAGCGATGGAAGAGACAGAGCAGAGTCCTGACAGGTGAACAGGGGCCTGCCGAGCAGCTCTGCCGTGCAGCCTTTGACACAATCAATGTTACCTCTCTTGGGAGCCTTTCTTGACTCCCCAGTCTTATTTAGACATTCTTTTTAGTGTTCCATAGCCTATCACGGGATTTTCTCACTGCCTAGGGCTTCCCAGGTGGTGCTAGTGATAAAGAACCCACTTGCCAGTGCAGGAGACATAAGAAACTCAGGTTTGATCCCTGGGTCAGGAAGATCCCCTGGAGGAGGGCATGGCAACCCACTCCAGTATTCTTGCCTGGAGAATCGCCATGGAGAGAGGAGCCTGGTGGGATACAGTCCATAGGGTTGCAAAGAGTCTGACAGGACTGAAGTGACTGAATACACACACACGCAAACACACACACACAGAGCCTTCAGTAGGTATTCAGTAAACAGATGCATGGTGAGTGAGTGAATGAATGAATGGATGAGCAAACGAGGGAAATGACATAATGAACAGACAAAAAGCAGAAGTGTGAACCACTATGGCCTGTACAGGGAACTGCTTATATGGCTAGGAGATGGGGCATGGGGAAAAGGGGACAGGCCCCCTGGGAGAAAAGTCTTGCGAGGTAGATGAGGGGAAGAATGTGGTGGACCATAGACCACTCTAGGAGCTGGCACTGCAATAAGTATATCAACAAGTCCTTGCTGGCCCCTACTATATGCCAATCCTGTGTTAGGCTCTGGGGGTATAAGATCTGGCCTCTGCCCTTATGGAGTTTATTGCTTCACTGAAGCATATTAATCATGGTCACACATGGGCTCTGGATACAGACTGCTTAGGTTCCAGTTTTAATTTATCCTTCACTAGCTATGTGGCCTTCAGCTTCTTAGAACTTCAGTTTCTTTACTTACAAAGCTAGAGTGATAATAGAACCTGCCTCGTAGTTGTTGTAAAGATTAAAATGAAATAGTATATATAAAGAGGCCTCACACATAGGAAGTACTTAATAAATATTAGGCACTCTTATTGGGAAAACAGACATTGAACAAAGAATTTAAAGTGTGTTGAAACCATAATTCAAATAGATACACGTACCCCCCAATGCTCATTTCAGCACTGTTCGCAATAGCCAGGACATGGAAGTACCCGAAATGCCCATGAATGGGTAAGGACAATGTGGTACATATAGACCAGGGAATAGGCTCCAATGGTAAAGAATTGCCTGCAATGCAGGAGACCCAGGTTCGATCCCTGGGTCGGGAAGATCCCCTGGAGAACGGAATGGCTACACACTCCAGTATTCTTGCCTGCAGAATTCCACGGACAGACCACGGGGTTGCAAAGAATCAAGACGCAGAGGAGCGACTAGCACTTTCACATAGTTGTTGTCATGATTAAAGTGAGATAGTGTCTATAAAAATGCCTCACACATAGGAAGCACTTAACAAATACTAGGCACTTGTATTGGGGGAGAAAAAAGAAAACACTGAACACATTGAACAAAGAATGTAAAGTCTATTGGAACCGTAATTCAAAAAGAGACACACACCCACACCCCAGTGTTCACTGAAGCACTATTTACAATAGCCAGGGCGTGAAAGCCACCTAAATGTCCATCAATAGAGGCATGGATGAAGAAGACGTAGGACATATATATGAGGGAATATATAGCCATAAAGAAAGAACAAAATAATGTCATTTGCAGCAACATGGATGAACTGAGAGATTATCATAAGTGAAGTAAGTCAGACAAAGACACATGTCATATGATAGCACTCATATGTGGAAACTACTTTTTAAAAAGTGATATAAGTGATCTTATTTACAAAACCTGAAACAGACTCACAGATTCAAAAACAAACTTATGGTTACCAAAGGGGAAACATGGGCAGGGGATAACTTTCGGAGCTTGGGATTAATATACACACACACACCATATATATAAAATAGATAACCAACAAGGACCTACTGTATAGCACAGGGAACTCAATATTCTGTAGCAGCCTATATGGGAAAAGAATCTGAAAAAGAATGAATATATGTATAACTGAATTACTAAGCTGTACACCTGAAACTAACACAATATTATAAACCAACTATATACCAATAAAATTTAAAAAAATAAAGTGTGTTGGAGAGCTACAGAAAGTGAGGCCCAGACTGCAATGAGAATGTGATTGTGGTGGATGGTGACAGGCACAGGAGCAGCTGACACAATCGGGAGGTTCAAGGGACTGGGTAGAAAGATGTTCTAAAATAAGAAACACCTTGTAAAAGGGGGAGGATTCTTGCCAGAGTGATTTAAGATGCACACCGTTCTGGCTACAGCTAATGTACTGAGAGGGAAGAGGGGCGCGACTGGAACTGAGCTGGAGAAGCAGGCAGAGGCCAGTATGGTGGGCTTTAGGAGTCGTGGTGGCACTGGGGGCTTCATCCCAAGTTAATGGGAATCACTAAAAGGTTGAAGCATGAGGGTAGCAAAACCAGAACTGTGTTTTTAAAAGATGTAGAGAAGTGGACATATGCAAGAAAGTAAAGGAACTGAATGAACTGGTGACTGACTGGATGTAAGATGTGAGGGGAAAAAGGTATAACACATCTCCCAGATTTCTGGATTGAGCTGTTGAAGGGATATGTACTCTTTACTTAGCTAGGGACATGAAAGAAAAAGCAGACGCATCATTTGCAATTCTCCTAGATCCTAAACACACTCATTTCTGGCGTGAAAGTGAAAGTGTGTTACTCAGTTGTCTCTGACTCTTTGCGACCCCATGAACTCCTCTGTCCAAGGAATTCTCCAGGCAAGAATACTGGAGTGGGTTGCCATTTCCTTCTCCAGGAAATCCTCATGGCCCAGGGACCAAGGCCAGGTCTCCCGCACTGCGGGCAGATTCTTTACCATTTGAGCCACCATCAAATGCCAAATTCCACATTAAATTCTTCTCATAAAAATTTTCCCTTTGAAGTTAGTACTAGTTAATTTTTTTTTTTTTGTATTTAAGCCAATCAACTTTTTTGTAGATCACAAACATTTTACGGGTTCTTGAAAACCCAGAGGACCTAGACCATTATCAGTGATGACCACATTCACAGGCTATGGTGGGTTCTGGAGTGAGTGAGTGATGAAGTGCGGACACTGTGAATGGATTTCCTTTTCACAGGCATAACTAGGAATGAAACGAAAGAGCAGGCGAGAGGCAAACAAGGGTATAAAGTCCAGGGAGAGTGTGATTTATTGAAGATTAGAGCTTTCCTGCTCAACATCACTTATTATCAGAGAAATGCCAATCAAGACTACAACAAGGTATCACCTCACCCCAATCAGAAAAAGCATCATCAAAAAGTCTACCAATAGTAAATGCTGGAAATTGATGTGGAGGAAAAGGAACCATCCTATACTGTTGGTGGAAATGTAAATTAGTACAACCACTATGGAGAACAGTATGGAGGGTCCTTAAAAAACTATAAGTAGAACTACCATTTGCTCTGGTAATACCACTCCTGAGTATATTGCCAGAGAAACCATAGTTTGAAAAGATTCATGCACCACAATGTTCATTGTAGCATTGTTTACAATAGTCAAATCATAGAAGCAAGCTCAATGTCCATTGGCAGAAGAATGCATAAAGAAGATATGATACATATATACAATCAAGCATTACTCAGCCATAAAGAAGAACAAAGTAGTGCCATCTGCAGCAACATGGATGGACCTGGAGATTACCATGCTAAGTGAAGTAAGTCTGAAAGAGAAAGACGAATTTATCATATCATATCACTTAGATGTGGGATCTGATTTTGAAAATGATATAAATGATCTTATTTACAAAACACGAAGAGACTCACAGGTTTTGAAAACACAAATTTATGGCTACCAGAGGAGAAACATTGAGGGGAGGGATAAATCAGGAGTTTGGGATTAATATACACACACTGCTGTATATAAAATGGATAACCAACAATGACCTACTGTGTAGCACAAGGAACTTTATTCTATATTCTGTAGTAACCTATGTGAGTAACGAATCTGAAAAAGAGTGAGTATATGTATAACTGAGCCACTTTGTTGTACATCTGAAACTAACACAATATTATAAATCAACCATACTCCAATAAAAAAATTTTATTTAAAAAAAAATTTTTTTTTTTTTTTACTTTACAATACTGTATTGGTTTTGCCATACATCAACATGAATCCACCACGGGTGTACATAAGTTAAATTAGAGATTTTTTTACAGAGTTTGAAAGAAAAGAGTAGCCAAAGAAAAATTAATGACTCAGGAGAAACTATGAATATTTGATCAAAATGCTACTTGAAGAGAGAGCAGATAGGAAGGGATCTGGAAATTAAGTAGATTTACCTTCTTCAAAGTCCCTGTTTCTCTGAATCCAGATGGAAAGAGAAGAGGACATGTGAGTGGAGAGACATTCATACCCTAGAACATTAATAATGTTAAAATCAAAAAAGTACCTCCAACACTTCCACTCAGTGTAGTTCTTCTTAACACCAGAGAATACAGTAGTGGCACAGGGAGGTTACAGCAGTTAGCAACTCTGTTTCATAAATAGCCGCGAAGTTCTCTGTAGGAGTGTTGTGTAGATGCCTGTTTGGGTTTGCCTCTGATTCTTTTAAGAGCAGGGGAGAGGCAAGTACTGTTTGGGAGTAAAATGCCCACCCACTTGTGTCTAGCAAATTGATCTATCAAAGGGACCATCTGATAGATTAGTTGATACACACAAAGAAAGCAAGAGGTATACGGACAGTGCCTTATGCCTTCGGGACCACTGGGGCAACATCAGTAAGTCACTGCTACAGTACTAAATGGTTCCCTTAATGGCCTCAAAGAGTAAATGCACCCTCCAAAGAGTGTCAGATGGTGCCCATGATCATTTGCCCTCTGAGACTCAAGAGTGATTACAAGTACTTTTCAAGAGTTGGGTCACTGGCTCAGTTCCCACTTTGCAGATAAGAAAACTGAAGTTTATTCTAGGCCACTTAGCCCGTTAATGACAGAGCGTAGATTAGATATTAGCCAGCTAAGGTGGTTAACCAATAATTAGCATTGCTTTTCCAGTGATCATCACAGTAAATGTTTGTCACTCAAAGTATAATTGTTCACAGTGAAATACTCCATACAGTTTTCCCCATCGAGTAGACAAATGAATCCAGTAAGTTGAAATTGAATGGTCTTTTGAAAACAACAACAACATTATTTTGGTTGTGGGGTTTTGTTGTTGATGGATGGTCTCAGTTGTAGAAGTTTGAATGAAAACTCAAGTTAATATAGGAGATAAGAATTGTCTTCATGAGAGATGTTGAGGGCAGGTCCCAAATATTAAGAGTGCATTTTTCAGGCTTATACACTGACTAAACTGGGTCATCTTTGAAGGTGTAGCTCAGAGCTGAAAGGGGCTTTGAGATCCTCAACTCAAGAATGCTTTTTACAAATGAAAAAAATGGTCCCAGAGTTGCCCTTGAGCCTTAAGGTTACAAAGTAAGAGAGCCGAGCTACCTGAAGGCAACAAGGAAACCAGTCCATCCTAAAGGAAATCAACCCTGAAGTTTCATTGGAAGGACTGATGCTGAAGCTCCCAATACTTTGGCCACCTGATAAGGAAAGCTGATTCATTGGAAAAGACCCTGATGCTGGGAATGATTGAGGGCAGGAAGAAAAGGGGGACAGAGGATGAAATGGCTGGATGGCTTCATTGACTCAGCGGGCAGGAATTTGAGCAAACTCTGATAGATAGTGAAGGACAGGGAAGCCTGATGTGCTGCAGTCCATGGGGTCGCAAAATCAGACACAACTTAGTGACTGAACAACAGCAAAGAAGAGGGCCCTCCCAGAACTGCAAGTCTAGAGGCACTTCCAGAGAGGTAGAGAAAGAGTATTATACATGGTCCCTATTATAACTCAGGCTTATTATTAAAAAGGCTATCAATCCTTTGCAAAATATACATTCAGTTACAAGGCCTTCTCCTCTTTCAAAGGAAACAACAACAAAAAAAGGCAAGAAAAATTAGTTACCAAATGATAAGCATGTAAAATTTAGGTCAAGAAATTTCTATCCCAGGGCTTATCCACATGTGCACTTCAAAGCTTACTGGCATGGCCAAGGGCTTCGAAAATTTTGTGACCAGATGCCAAGTTGTGAATTTTCTAGAAAGAGAAAAATAAAGGGCTGCTCTGTGAGCACAACTGAACCTTGATTATTTCTGATGATGCTTCTTAGTGTAGTATTATGAATGTGCTGTTCTAAAACTTACATAGAAGAGCAGTGGTGTGTGTAAATTTTGCTAAAATGGTAGCTTTTTTTGGTCAGTGGACCAAGAATGAGGGAAGCCCAGGGTTCTGGAATCACATGGAATGGGACATTGGGGTTTTTTCTGGTCTTGTCTTAGTGATTAGCGTTAGGACATACATGCCAAAATAACCCATTTGAATCAAAAAGAGGACTTCCCTGTTGACATCTTGGCTGAGTTCACTGAGTTATGCAAACACAAAGAAAGCAGACTGGAATATAGGCAGAAGGGTGGCACACACAGGAAATTCAGCTTTCTTCCCTAAATAAGAGATGCGTGTGATTATTAACTAAATAAATACAAGGGTCAAATAATTATTGATATAATTGCATCAATCTCTTTGGAGATTTAGGACTTCTCTAATCCCTATAACATAGCTATTAGTGAATTCCTTCATTAAGAATAATCCCTTGCATTATGTATATTACATATTATACATCACAGAGTATGTTCACCTCTTAAGACTTTGTTTGATGTTCACAACAAATATGACCTGGGCAGGGCAAGTGTTATTATCCCCACTTGACAGATGAGCAAGTTGAAGCTTCAGATGGTCCAGAACTCTTTCCATAGACCACACCATCTCTCAAGTCCTGTTAGCAGTCTGTTTCTGATGAATAATAACTTCTTTGCTAAAGTAACAGCTGAGCCTTCAAGCACGACTGTCATTTAATCTATGTGTTGACCCAAGATGTGCCCACTCTGCCCTGGAAACATAAGTAGTGTGCTGATATATCTTTATTATATTCATCAATATGTCTTTATGAAATTCACTAATGTGTCTTTATGAAATTCAGGCAGGTTATCTTTTTCTAGCAATAAATATTGAAATATAGCAGCAATATTAACAAGAGCCAGGACATGGAAACAACCTAAATGTCCATTTGCAGATGAATGGATAATGAAGATGTGATATACACATACACAGCAGAATACTACTCAACCACAAAAAAGAATGAAATAACGCTATTTGCAGCAACATGGACAGACCTAAAAATTATTATACTAAGTGAAGTAAGTCAGAAAGAGAAAGCCAAAAACCATATAATATCACTTATATGTGGAATTTAAATATGACAAAGAAGAACTTACCTACAAAACAGAAACAGACTCACGTAGAAAACAGACTTCTGGTTGCCATGGGGGAGAGGGATGGGAAGTTTGAGACTAGCAGATAAAGCTATTATATACAGAATGGATAAAAACAAGATCTGTATAGCACAGGAAATTGTATTCAGTATCCAGTAATAAACCCTAATGGAAAAGAATAATTTGAAAAGAATGTATATATGCATATAACTGAATCACTTTGCTATACAGCAGCAATTAACACAACACTGTAAATCAACTAAAATAAATTTTAAAAAATAGGAAAGAAAAGACTTAAACAAAATTAAGGAACGTGCATATTAAACATGTTTTCAGTTGATGGAAGGAATGTAAAAAACATTCTAATTAATGACTTTGTTAACGGCTCTTCTCACTTTTCTGGATGCTGTTATCAATGCTAGTGAGTTTGGGACTTTGGCCGTAACATTTCTCCCTTTCTCCAAAAGCCGTTTTCATTCAGACTCCAGTTAAGGTTACCTAAGCTACACTTTTGCCAGCTTGGTGGAAGGTCTGAGTGCCTCTAGACTAGTGCTCCCTAAGAATCTGTAAAATAGTCTTTGCATGCCAGCTGTTGTGATCCTTTGATCCCTCAATTTGCATATGGTACATTACTCAGTGAGAGAGTTTTCTTTCTGTTTGACCGAATGCAGGTGCACAATCATTCCATGAGAGTTCTCATAATCGGCCATGTAAATTACCTCTCGGATCCAAGGTCTAAAAACATTAGTTTCTCACCATGACAATGAAAACCCACAATATTTGTACTCTATCTTTTTCAGTCTTCTTTCTGCACATAGCAACCTTGCCAATGGCATCAGTCATTGTGGGAAGGGTGTTTTAGCTGGTCCAAGTTTGTAGATTTTTTTTTTTTCCAAAACAATAAATAAGTGGTGAAATATATTGGTTCACTTTGTTTTCTGAAAGAGCCCATCATTTTCTTTTCTTTTTTATTTACTTAAAAAAATCTTCCCAGGTACTTAAGAATTCTTGGACTCTATCTTCTCAAATATTATTTTTTTCTTCTGCAGTCATTTTCTATAAAAATGTACTCATCTCATACCACGAATACCAAACTGAAATACTCAGGTGGAAAAGGATATTTGTTATTCTTTCTCAGTTACACTTATGTGCACGGATGCTAACTGGAGTAGAGTAAAAGTGCAGCAGCATTATGAACATTTAGACATTATAGAAAACCTGGGCCTATTAAAATATGGAGTGTCTTTAGCCTTAATTTTATAACCAGAAGTCAAAAGGATATATGAAAGATCAAATAGAAATAATAGTTTATCCCATAACTTTTTATAAAATGTTAAAAATTATATCACATCTCTTATAAAGAAAAATGTATGATTTTTCACACAAACTGAAAATTTCATTAATAATTCAGATTTACTCATCAAATATAAGATGGCTTTAAATGTTCTAATTCTCAATAAAAATAAAGTGAATTTTTATTGATATGAATTATTATTTTACTAGGGGCTTCCCTGGTGGCTTAGATGGTAAAGAATCTGCCTGAAATGCAGGAACCCTGGGTGCGATGCCTGGGTTGGGAAGATCTCCTGGGGAAGGGAATGGCCATCTACTCCATATTCTTGCCTGGGAAATCCCAAGGATCAAGGAGCTTGGTGGGCTACAATTCATGGGGGGCCCAGGGGTCAGACTCAACTGAGCAACTAACAGTTTCACTCTCAAAGTTTATAAAAGTATTAAATAAATGTTTAAAAGAGGAACACAAACATTCTCTCTAAATGATTTCTTTCACTCTTAAGCATTGTTCAAAGCTTGGGCTGATACCAGGAAAGACAAGAAAAAATTCTTTCTCTGCTTTTTCTTTACCTTAGTTTCCAAGCCAAACTTTATAATCACATTTAGGGTCACCGAACTCTGAATGTTTATATTTTATAGAAAGGAAAAGGAGTATTAGACTTGTCCTTTATATGCCAAATAAGGCATAGTAGAACCTTAAGTTGATTGCAATAATAATTAGATCAGAAGGAAATGCCTCCTTTTGTATTATATGGTATTCTGTGGGTTAAACTCAGACTCAACTTCTCACACCCCACCTCAACTAACTGAGCGGATTTCTTCTCTGGACATCACACAGGTAGCCTGTGTTGATAGAGGAGGGAGCCTGAGACACATGAATTCGGACACCAACTTCAGCTCAGAAAGACTCAAGAGAGTTCTAGTTCCAATAGGCTTTGCAGAAAAAAAAATAATAATGTGCCATAAACATGACCAGTTTGCCCAAATTCATCTTAAATATGCCTTCTGGTCAGCTGTCTTTACTTTCTATAGATTATCAGGCCACTGGGAGAAAGAAAAGGATTTTTGCAAAGTATTTGTCCTTCCAGGAGGCTGCATTCTGGGTATGAAAATGTGACACCCCAATAGCCTTTTTCCTGAGAGTCTGCTAGTCATCCGCCCTGCCTCACCCTTGCCCAGAGCTCAAGGCCCAGGCTCCTTTTACACTTGGGATTGTTTCTCATCCATTTTAGATTGTGCCAACTTGCTTTCTTCAGCACATTGTTGGTGCTAAACAAATGGTGTGATTTGTAGTAATAACGGTGACGCTAATGAATCTTAAAACATCTAATTCCAGTGAACTATCTGTGATGTGAAGGCTGTAGAACACACAGTTGACTAACAGTGATAATGACTGAAAACGAGGTGATAGATTACTATGCAGACTGCTGATGACCTATGATTGTCTCAAAAGGATAGGGCATCAGCCCTATCCCATTTAAACAAATATACATGTAATGTTATAGACACACAGGGTTGTACCTGTGCAGTTTTTTTTTTTTTTATTGTAACCTGCTCCATAAAACACAGGGACACCAAACAACCTGGACAAACACTCCTGAGGTCGAGGACCATGAGAGGTAAGAATTAGGTCTGTGTTTGTCTTTTCTTAAATATTACATTGTTCCTGGAACTGTAAGCATAACTTTAGAGACTCCACCAACATAAACACAAAACTACCTAGCTATGAGCCTGTGTTTACACAGTCCAGATCAAAAGCATAGACATTCATTCAAGTTCATTTGCTGTCAGAAATGTTCTGATTCCTCTTCTGAAAAATAGTGATAGTTCATAATTTGATGTCATTCACTCTCAAGGTCAATTTAAATTTATAAATTTTATACATGGCCTTATATTATATATATATAAATATATATATATTTACCACCTATATATATATATGTATTTTTTTTTCCATGTTGCCAGTACTTTTTTTTCTTCTGAGTAGCATCGTTCTTTTCTAAGGAGCTGATTGTGTGGCAGATCTTGGATCATTGCAGGGAGCACAGATGAAAAGCCTGTTATTCCAAAGGATTAAATTACAATTCTTAGTCAACCATTGCCAGGCTATTTTTTTCAAACCCAGAGAGGATTGGAAATAGGAAATGTTATGCCTTGAAAAGGGGTGGATACCACTGAGTGTCTGAGAAAGAAAACCCATCCTGGTAGGTGTTATTGAATTCTCTTCAAGTAAAATCATGAAGCAAATAAAAGATGATTTTAAAAAAACCCTATAAAATATCCAAATGACCAGGAATAACAACTGAGTTTGTAAGCAGTAACGATATCATGGGATGGATTTTTATTGAATTGTAAAGACAGACAAGGAAAAGAATCTAACAGGTGCATATTCACATGAATATACAAAACTGATTCAGATTGCAACCTCATTTCAGCATCTTCAAGGCCTAAGAAATACGCGGGCAGGGGACCTAATATTTGCAAATCAGCGATAGCTTGCATGTGAGCTCTCTTGGGAAGGATTATAAAATGTAGTGGGGAAACAAAATGAAACAGTCTGTACACCAAAGTTACCTGGAGCAGGATAAATAATTCTTCCCCAAAAGTCTGACCTGCTAAAACCAGGAAAACCAGTTCTTTTTTGAAATTCCAAACACCAGGGAAGTATCACATCAAGTGGGACAGAATAGAATAAATAAATTTGGGAAACCAAACACCATCGAGAAAAGATGTTTTGAAATTTAGTTCAATTGAACTGAAATTCAAGTTGGAAATATGCTAATACATTTGGAGGAAGATAAAGATTTAGGTGTCCAAAGGCATGGAGAGCTTGAAGGAGAAAAGAAACTGACAATTTCGACCAGAGGGAGTCTACAGGATCCGCTGTGGTTTCTGCTAGTTTATCACTGGACAGATCAGGAACAAACTCCACGTGAAGTGCTGCAATGAAAAATTTGAAAATACACACTGAGAGTTTCTCGTATCTCAGGCACATGTCAAATGTGATGGTAGGTGTTTGGGATAAAAACATGGATGAGAGACAGTCTGCTCATTAAGAGTTCACCATATATCAGAGAAATGAGAGACATAAACAGATAATCCCAGTAAAAGAAAATGGAGCAAATGCTACAAGCGTGAGTAGTGTAAAGGAAGCTGGAGAGGGACAGTTTGCTTTGCCTGAAGAAATCAAGAAATGTTCTGTGTGCACTCAGTTGCTAGTCACGTCTGACTCTTTATGACCGCTTGCACTGTGGCCTACCAGGATCCTCTGCCATTGGAATTTTCCAGGCAAGAATACTGGAGTGGGTTGCCATTCCTACTCCAGGGGATCTTCCCGACCCAGGGATCAAACCCACATCTCCTGAAACTCCTGCATTTGCAGGCACATTCTTTACCACTGAGCCACTTGGGAAGCCTCAAGAAATGCTTTGGAAAGGGGTAATGTTTGGATTGGAACTTGAAGGATGACCAAGAGTTCTCTGGGCACAAAGAAAACAGATGCAAAGAATAAGGTGCATCTAGTGTGATGCGGTCAGGGCCTGTGAGGTTGGAGAATGGTGGGGTCAGACAGTGAAGGGCCTCCTGTACTATGCTGAGGGGTTTGGTCTCAACCAGGTAAGAGAAAGACAGCATTACGAGCTTTGAACCAGGGGGATGACCGGATCTAATTGTGTCTCAGAACAGAAGCTCTCGCTGTGAGAGGTAGGGTAAAGCTCAAGTCTTAGGTCATTGCCGTAGAAGAGCGAGGAGACGAGAGGATGGATTTCATAGACACTTTGGAGATGGTATGAATAGACTTTCATGAGGTATTAAATGTTAGGGATGAGGAAGAGGGAAAGTTGAAGGGACCTCAGCTCCTAAAATGGTGATGCCATTGACTGAGATAGAAAACACTGGAAAAAGAATACAGCATTTATGCCTGTAGCAGGTGAGGCCAGCAAATCTGTTGTTAAAATCCTCCTTGTAGAGTGGAGACGTCTCCAACTCAGAGAGGGTGAGCCAGAAGGGTCCTCACACGCCCCACCCCTCTATGTCCTTGAGGAGACTCTCAGTCATGTCCAGCTCTTTGCGACCCCATGGTCTACAGCCCGTCAGGCTCCTCTGTCCATGGGATTCTCCAGGCAAGAATAGTGGAGTGGGTTGCCATGCCCTCCTCCAGGGGATCTTCCCAACTCAGGGATCAAACCCAGGTCTCCTGTATTGCAGGCGGATTCTTTACTGTCTGAGCAACCAGGGAAGCCCTGAGGAGACTCAAGGGGTCAGCGAACATTCCATTTGAATTTTACTTAATTTTTAACCTCCATAAAACAATATTTTGAAAAATAGGCACATTCAAGTGTCATATACAAAATGGTAACCCAATAGAGGCCAGCAACACGCTTCATGGCCTCCTGAGGTTAAATCTCTTGGTGCAGCCCTCAGGACAAATGAAGCTCCTTCTTGTTACAGAAATGGAATGACGACCTGAGATCACCAGGTAACTTGTTTAAGAACTCTATTTCCCACAGTTCAGCATTGTGATCAAGAAGAATCTTGATAATACACAAGAAGAAATCACAGAAATAAGTTTGTTGCTGAAGTTCATGTAAGATGGTAATTTTTACTAATCCCCTAATTTTAATTTTAGGTATTATCAAAACAGTCTTGTTTTTTCAGTGAATTCAAAAAAATGTGATAAATATGAACTAACACGTTTACTAAAAATATTCTTCCTATCTATTTTATATATTTGTGTGACTCTTTGTAAGATTTCTTCTGAAAAGAGGGTTCTACTTCTAAAATAGTCTTTTAAAAAACTGAAAGTAAAGTGCTTCTTTTCTGCTTTTCTAAACTATTTCTTTTTCTAGTGACCTTTATTTCTGAGAGCATTAAGCAAGTCTTCAATGTGTTGGACTCATTTAAAATTCTAACCCCACCTTTTCTCTCTCCTCACACACATCCATATTTTTCTCCCTGTTCCCCACTTTGCTCTCTGAGCTTTGTATTTGTGTTAAAACAATAACAGAAACAATCTGATTTGGCAGGATAATAATCAACCAAAATGTGTCCCTTCTGTTTTTCATTTTGCTTGATTGCAACATCAAAATGCAAGAATGGGTGAATTATTTTGAAGTCTGGGCTTTGCAAACACCTGTTTACAGATGTGAATGTGTGAATTTCCCTACCAAGCGATAGCAGTAGCTTACTCTGTCATTTTCACACTTTGATTGGAAAAAAAAAAAAAAGGTGGCCTGGACATATCTTGGCAAAATATATTCAAAGGTTATGGCAGCAGCTGATATTTTCATGAAAGAATAAAAATGTACATTAGAACTTATAGCTACCAAAGGGCAAAGGTGGGGGGATAAATTAGTTTCAGATTAACAGATACATGCTACTATATATAAAACAGATAAGCAACAAGGGCCCAGTGTATAGAACAAGGAACTAAATTCAATATCTTGTAATAAACTAGAGTGGAAAATTCTGAAAAAGAATGTGTGTGTGTATCTGAAGCACTTTGCTGTATACCTGAACATTGAAAATCATGATACTGGATGCTTGGGGCTGGTGCACTGAGATGACCCAGAGGGATGGTACAGGGAGGGAGGAGGGAGGGGGGTTCAGGATGGGGAACATGTGTATACCTGTGGCGGATTCATGCTGATGTATGGCAAAACCAATACAATATTGTAAAGTAATTAACCTCTAATGAAAAGAAATAAATTTATATTAAAAAATAAATTAAAAAATTTAAAAAAGAAAATCAAATATACTTCATAAAATTTTTTTAAATTAAAAAATGTATGTTAGGACAATTCACACTTATTTTATTCCTCTATACAATCTTATATGAGCAATTATCAAATTGTCTGTCTTAAGTAACTTTTTAATGTGTTATGTGAATCCATCATCAGCTTCTTGATTGGGTCTCCAGCACACTAATCAGGTCCCTCACAAGTACATTGGATTCTTAGACATCGTTCATCCATCACAAAGAGTAAGTAGGATCATAATGACTAATCACATTAGCATAATTTAAAAATGCAAAGCATGAGTAGCTTTTTCCCCCAAGATTTGTAGTAAAAACATACACACAATAAGACTGCAATGATTTATTACACCATTGGTTGTTTATATTATAACATATTTATGTGCCCAGCAAAATGAAACCATAAAACCACCATTAACAAGCAGAGGAAAGGGATTCTTTTTTTAACTGAATTACATGAATTCTGGATGAACACCCAAAAAAATTATTTCAAAGAAGGGTAACTCCTGTCTTCTGGTGTCCTCTAAGACATTACAAAATCCAGTCTCACTAAACATCTTTTTAGTAACCTATATTTTGTACTTCCCACTAAGAACCACTTTCTTCCCATAAAGCCAAACAGTGAGTTCCAGGTAAAGTCACTGCCTATCACAGAAGCACTAAGGAAAATTTTCATGAAGGGAAAATTCATTCTTAGGAAAAACAAACAAAACCCTTTACTACTGGGGGAAGATATCCCACTTACAAATAGTATATCAACACCCAAATGGATATAAGTTCCCTGACTTCCTCTCAGGACTTTGAGTGTCTGCTTTAGGGCTGAATTGGCCTGCTAAATGTTTGCCAGGCACTCAGTAAGTTGTCTTAGATGCAGCTATGAAAAATGACAAACGGTTCTTGCTTTCTACAAGCTTACCATCTAGTGAGGAAAGCAGAAAGGGAAACAGGCATTTAAATGATAGTATTGAGGGTTCTGATCTGGAGGGATTAACAGGCAAAATGTCCTGAAGGGGAGGGTATAATGACAGTGTTGATTCCTGGAAGTCAAGTGGGAGTTCAGAGGAAAGGACACCAGGGTGCAAAGTCTTCCAAGCAAAGGGTAGCCTGGAATATTTAAGGAACTGAGAATAGCTTGTGATCAAATGATCCTTGAATATCCTAAACTGCAGATTACAAGGGAGAAAGGGGCAAGAGACAAAGCTAGAAGAGATTCAGGGGACCAGATTTATCACCTTCACAAATATACAAGGGCAAGGGGTCTACCAGAGCATAAGCCCCACATGGCATCTGCCCTCAGGAGCCAATACTTTAATAGGGGGAACGGACTTTTAAAAATCAACAGAATGTCAAATTGTGATCGACACAGTGAAGAAAACAAATGGGTGCAACCGTAAGAGAAAGAGCGGACGCCTCTGAGGAGGTGAGGTTTGAAGGCTGCAAAGGGGTCAGATCATGAAGGGCCTGGTGAACTGTATTAGGGAGTTGGGGTTTTATCTTGATGGTTATCCATGAGTTTGAGTAAACTCCAGGAGACAGGGAAGCCTGGCGTGCTACAGTCCCTGGAGTTGCAAAGGGTCGGATATGGGCTAGTAACAGAGCAAAGGCAATCCATGTTTAAAGGTTTTAAGCAGAGGAGAGATGCAATCAACTTGTATTTTAGACAGATCATTCTGGCTGCTGTGCAGAGTCTTGAGGAGGCAGGAGGAGAAGGTAGGGAGCTCAGTTAGATGGCTTTTCCAATCAACTGTTTGAGAGATGATTTCCTGGTGCTAGAATATTTTAGTGACAGTATATTAGGTAAGGGTAATATTAAAATCTTTAACAATCAGTTTTGCATGAGGATTAATTCATCAGGATGGATGGATGATAGCTTTAGCCTTGAGCTGTGTCTACAGAATTGATGTTTTCACACTGTGGTGCTGGAGAAGACTCTTGAGAGTCCTTTGGTCAGCAAGGAAATCAAACCAGTAAATCCTAAAGAAATCAATCCTGAATATTCATCGGAAGGAATGATGCCAAAGCTCCAATACTTTGCCCACCTGATGGGAAGAGCTGACTCCTTGGAAAAGACCCTGATGCTGGGAAAGACTAAAGGCAGGAGGAGAAGGGGATGACAGAGGATGAGATGGTTGGATGGCATCACCAACTCAATGGACATGAGTCTGAGAAAACCATGGGAGATAATGAAGAACAGGGAAGACTGGCATGCTGCAGTTCATGGAATCACAAAGAGTTGGACACAACTGAACGACTAATCAAAAACAAGGGTCTGCAGATATCTCTCTGTCAGGCCAGGCTGGATAGACAGCTGGCACCCAGAGGTGAGGCCAACACAATTGGAGCTTAAACTAGCAGCTCTCTGCAACCAGTATGGAAGAATTGATATTTCAATATCTCAGCAACAGATACAGCTGTACTTGCCTGGGAATTAGGTATACAGAGCCAGGAAAGATCCAGGAGATGGTTAGGAAAGAGAAGGCTTACATTTGGGTAATGCATGAAGTGAGCAAAAGGGAGGGGTTATTGACGAGGCTCTGGTTTCTGTTGGGCAACCAGGTAAATTCATTTATTTATTCAGTCATATTTATTCAGTACTTTATGTTTTAGACACCTGAGAGATCTGAAATGTCAAGTGGGCAACTAGATATGTGAGGCAGGAGAAGAGTAGGTGGGGGGAAGGTCTGGGCTGAAGGCATAAAGATGGGAGTTTTCAGCAAGTCATTTAAAGCTAAAGAGTGGATGAGGCCCCCAAAGGAGAGAACAGAACCCAAGACGGAGGCCTGAGTAACTTCACCATGTAGAGACTGTCAAGAGAAGACTGATGGCAGAAAGAGTGGCTATTGGCGTACAAGGAAAACCCATCCTGTGAGGTTTCAGGAGCTAAGAGCGGGGAGTGTTTCCAGGAGCAAGGAGTGGCTGGCTATGTTGTAAGCTGTGGCGAGAGTAAGCGAGGACTGGAGTCTCTGAGGTATTTGGCAACACGGAGATTGCTGGTGACTCTGATAAGAGCAATTTCAGAGGGCGGTGAGCACAGAGGTCAGATTGTCTGGCACCGGGGGTAAATGAGAGGGAGGGATGTAGAGATGGTAAGTATAAGACAATTTCTTGCAGTGATGTGGGATTTTGGTGTGTTTTTTTTGGGAAGAGGCTTGAAGAAGTTTAATTGCTACTAGGAGAAGCAGTAAGGTATTTTGATAGATTCTAGGGGTCAGCAAACTAGAGCTCCTGCCCGTTTTTTGTAAATAAAATTGTATTGGAACCCAGCCACTGCCATCCACTTATGTATTATCTATAACTGTTTTTACACTACAAGAGCTTACTTAGCTTAGTAGTTGTAACAGAGACCCTATGACACAAAGCCAAAAATATCTACTCTCTGACCCCCTTAGAGAAAAATTTGTAAGCCCTTGGATTAAAGTATTACATGCCCATTTAATTTCCACAGAAATACATATAAGTATGTACCATATATAAATACATGCATAATGACAAACTAACAATTTCCCAAGTCAAAAGTACTATGGAAACTCTCCCTCATTCATTTACCAATTAAAAAAAAAAAGACTTATCTACTGCTCTTCTGCTCATGCTGCTGCTGCTGCTGCTGCTGCTAAGCCGCTTCAGTCGTGTCCGACTCTGTGCGACCCCATAGATGGCAGCCCACCAGGCTCCCCCATCCCTGAAATTCTCTAGGCAAGAATACTGGAGTAGGTTGCCATTTCCTTCTCCAATGCATGAAAGTGAAAAGTCAAAGTGAAGTCTATATGTCTATTGTTCGTGATATAAACACAGTTTATTCACTATGGCAAAACTAGTAGCTGGTGCTAAGCCTGACACGTGATAGGTGCCCAGTAAATTCTGATGCCCAATAAACACCTATGTGTTTCTACTGAAACACAGAAGAGAAGGTGTTGTACTAGGGTGCTGCACTAGGGAGCTGCCTGGAGCAAGAGGTCTTTTTAGATTTGGGTCAATAGCAGAGGATGGCCAGGGCAGATGAACTTACTGCAAACCATCCCCGTGAGGTTTGTGGAGGCTAGGATAGAGCACATTCTTATAGAATGAGTCCGGGGAGTGAGGGAAAAATGGCTTGTGGGCATCTGGCTAAAGCTGAAGAGGATCCTTGATGTGAAAACAAGGTCACAGAGTGGCAGTTTGTAGTTTGGCAGCAGGAAAGGGCAGTCTGCACAGCTCTTTGTTTGTTGTGATGAAACAGAGAGCAGAGATGAGCTGGATTTATGTACAGCTCAAGCCAACTTATTCCTTAGGAGCTTGTGTTGCTCTGTTCAAAAGTAGGTTAAAGCAACAAGTCAAAAAATGAAAATTTCCACAAATATTTTGTTTAACTGAAAACAAGTGTGTATCAGTTGACCAATCTTTTGACATAAGGGCAAGGTCTTTGAGCGCAGAGCCTTACTCTTGAATAAAGCACACCTGTAACATATTAAGGCTTCCCTGGTAGCTCAGTTGGTAAAGAATCTGCGTGCATTGCAGGAGACCCCAGTTCGATTCCTGGGGCAAGAAGATCCCCTGGAGAAGGGATAGGCTACCCACTCCAGTTTTCTTGGGCTTCCCTGGTGACTCAGTTAGTAAAGAATCTGCCTGCAATGAGGGACACCTGGGTTCGATCCCTGGGTTGGGAAGATCCCGTGGAGGAGGAGGGCACAGTAACGCACTCCAGTATTCTCTCCTGGAGAATCGCCATGCACAGAGGTGCCTGGTAGGCTATAGTCCATGCGGTAGCAAAGAGTTGGACACGACTGAGCAACTAAGCACAGTACATAGCATATTACCTGAGATTTAAAATATGGGTGTCTTTCAAAGAGAGTGAAAACTTACAGAGAAAGGGGAATGGACCTGAGTGCAGAACTCTTCTAGAGTTTTTCCCACAATCTATTGCAGCTATATCACTCACACTTTATGAAGCTTTTGACTTGTGCATAGAAACAACTCTTTTTGTCTTTGTATTCCATCTATTTATGTAATACTTAATGAAACCACATCATTAAAATAACAAAATGCAACTGTCATAAACAGATGTGGGAAACAACTGCTTCTCAGGGAGCATACAATTCATATGGGAGGCTAACCTACTTTGTTCTGTGTGTGGGAATACTGGGGGATAGAGGGCAGTGATTCTGGTGAATCCAGGAAAGGGAGTTAAGTGAGACTGTTTCTCTGTGAGGGAAGTAGGAGCCTGTCACGGGGCCCCAGCTGGTGTTTCCTGAGTCACTGACAAGCTGCCAGCCTGGCTGGGTCCCCTGAATATTGGCTTGGGGCAGTTGCTCCAAGTCATCACACCCTAGGGACTGTGCAGTATTGTGCATTGGAAAGCATGCTGTGCACACTTGCTTTAGCTTCTTCTAAAACGTAGTATGTGGAATAACAGCTGACTCTTCTTCACAATGAAACTACTAGAGAATTACAACTGCCAAGAAATCAGCCTTATATATCACCTAGCCGATTTAGCTTTGCAAGGGATAGTTAGCATTTTCAAACTGCTGAATCTAGATAGAGACAGTACCATCTCAGTAAGCATATTCTGGCAGCAAGTCACCTGGTAACTAATAAAGAATACCCCAAAGAGCAGGCAAAGATCACTGGACAATATAAAATTCGGTAATCAAAGCAGTGGTTACTATGTTTCCACGAACTGAGACTGGGGAGCCCACCTTTTGCAGCAAATGCCTAGTCAACCTTCTAATTTATTTTATGGTAAGATTAAGGTAATAAAAAATGATTTTATTCTCTGCTGTCAATACTCTGGAAAATTATTTCCAATAGTTTGGAAACAAGGGAAATAAGATTTCCCTGTAAGAGCTAACTGCAAAATCAAGAATGTCATTGATTAAATACAGATATGCCATCTCTCAAGAGTCAGAATACTTCTGATATGAAACCTTTTATAATACACAATGTTCTATATCAAGACATTAATCAATAATAGAACTTGGAGGGGCTGAAAAGGGTCAAATACTAAGACTCACAAAGGCTATATGCAATGTTCAAGGTCCCGAAGTCAATGATGAGTTAATCCAGTCTATGACCTAGGTCTCCCAGGTCCTCATGTTTTTATTATTATAGCACCCTACCTCTTACTGGAATTTTCTGATTAGCTGGGATCACTTCATCCTTAGAGATCTGGTTACTACAGTGAGGAACAAACTATCCTACAACTCAGTGATAAAATACTATTCATAAACCACCAATGGTAAAATAACCATTGATAGGACTTACTCGGAGAAGGCAATGGCACCCCACTCCAGGACTCTTGCCTGGGAAATCCCATGGATGGAGGAGCCTGGAAGGTTGCTGAGAGTTGGACACGACTGAGCGACTTCACTTTCACTTTTCACTTTCATGCATTGGAGAAGGAAATGGCAACCCACTCCAGTGTTATTGACTGGAGACACCCAGGGACGGGGGAGCCTGGTGGGCTGCCATCTATGGGGTCACACAGAGTCGGACATGACTGAAGCGACTTAGCAGCAGCAGCATAGGGCTTACTGGGTCTGTGGGTCACAGTTCAGGCAGGAACCCTGGGGATGACTAGGGGCTGGGATCTCTTGAAGTCATTCCCTCACATGGCTGCTGACTGATGGTGGCTATTGCTGGGACCTCAATACTAAGAGCAGCCCCTCCTGTGCTACAGAAGTAGCCTGAGCTTCTTCACAACATGGTGACTGGCTTTCAAGGGTGAGCATCACAAGAGAGTCAGGCAGAGGCTGTACTGCCATTTGTGACCCAGCTGGGAAAGTCCACAGCATAACACCCAACATGACATCCACCTCTTTTCGTTGAGGCAGGCATCAAGTTCTACCCTGCTTCAAGGGGAAGGAGATGGATCTTCAGCCCTTGATGGGAGGTGGCAAGGTCCTAGAACAGCAATGTGGGGCCAAAAATATTGCTGTGGCCACTTTTGGAAATTACCATCTTCTGCAACTAGAATTAAAGACCTTCCTTACAAGGGAAAAAAAAAAAAAAAAAGAGGGAGAAAAGAAGCAGCCAAAACAACTAACAAATCACACCTGAAGGCTGAGTATGCCTGCTCCCATTTCTCTCCCTCTGGGGAATCTGCAATCTGTGCTTACTGCAAATTGAACAGGAATAAAGCATTTTAACTCAACATGATTGAAGCTTCTTTGAATATTTCATTTAACTGTCTAGTTTGGTGTATTGGAAAGTATGTTTAGAGGATATATCCCTAGCATAAAAGCCTTCACAATGAGGAAAAAGGGAAAAACAATTTTAATTGAAGAAATTATTTTTTAAAAATAGATCATGGACTAGACTGAAAAGAAACCATCAATAAATCTCCTAAAGCACAAAGTGCACAGACATGCTCTGGCCACAGAACAATAAAGCCATAAATTAGGAAGATTTAAGCAGAAATTTCCCTCCCACTTGGAAATTCAAACACACCCTTCTGTCTATCTCTTGGGCATAAAGGAGGAAATGTTTGCAATCACAGAATATTTAGAAAATAAAAAAATGAAACCATGCAAATCAAAACTCATGACTAAAGCTATTTTTAAGAGGCACGTAAATCAGTGAGGAATGAATAGCGATGAGGCAAGCAGCACCAGCAATGGCTGCCACTTTCTATTCTAGACATGTGAGGATTGAATGAGTCAACATAATGTGTGGGTTAGTCGCTTAGTCGTGTCCAACTGTTTGAGACCCCATGAACTGTAGCCCATCAGGCTCCTCTATCTATGGGATTCTCCAGGTAAGAATACTGGAGTGGATTGCCAGTCCCTTCTCCAGAAGATCTTCCTGACCCAAGGATCAAACCCAGGTCTCCTGCATTGCAGGCAGATTCTTTACCATCCGAGCTACAGGGAAGATCTCGCAACAACCTACAGGCGGGTACTATTATTTTCATTCTCATTTTACAGAGGAACAAATTGAGACACAGGAAGGATGAGTGATTTGAGCAAGATCACCCAACTAGGCCCTATTTTTCCAGGCACTGGGGTTACACAGTGACCTAGAAGGTAAAGGCCACGCTGTCTTAAAGTTGTGAGCTCCTCATGAGGACTGCACCAGTGCCTTCCTGGCTGAGAGGAGCAAAAGTGCCTCTTTGCTGCTGCTGCTGCTACTGCTGCTAAGTCGCGTCAGTCATGTCCAACTCTGTGCAACCCCATAGACGGCAGCCCACCAGGCTCCCCCGTCCCTGGGATTCTCCAGGCAAAAACACTGGAGTGGGTTGCCATTTCCTTCTCCAATGCATGAAAGTGAAAAGTGAAAGTGAAGTCACTCAGTCGTGTCCGACTCTTAGCGACCCAATGGACTGCAGCCTACCAGGCTCCTCCGTCCATGGGATTTTCCAGGCTAGGCCTTCTCTAACAGCACCCCATCTGGGATAGGGAGGGAGGCCTTGTTTCTGCCAGGAGAGGCTGGAAGTCCAGGCTCCCCGTGTGGTCTCTACTGGTACTGTGGGGAGGGAAGGGAGGACAGCAAGTGTCATTCCTGCCTGGTGGGGAGGAAAACCCCAGCTCCCTATGTATCCCTCTCTGTCACCACTTTGGTGGGTATGTTGGGGGTGACTTGGTACAGCCTAGTGGAGGCTGAAGTCTAGGCTTCCCCCTAAGACTTTGCTGGCATCGGTGGGAATGGTCAGTGGTTTTCTGTGGTTTTGGCTAGAGGAGAGCTGTTTGTGCATGCGTACTCAGCCATGTCCAACTCTTTCCCATCCCATGGACTGTAGCTCACCAGGCTCCTCTGTCCATGGGCTTCTCCAAGGGAGAATACTGGAGTGGGTTGCCATGCCCTCCTCCAGGGGATCTTTCCTGACCCAGGAATTGAACCCACATCTCCTGTATCTCTGGCATTGGCAGGCGGATTCTTTACCACTGAGCCACTTGGGAAGCCCAGAACTGTTTAGATAATTCTAAAAGTTTTCCGTTTCACTAGGATGACCCATTCCTGGTTCTCTGTCTAGGCAAAGCAGGCTCTGGTTAAGGGTTTGTTTTGTTTTGTTTTTGTCTATTCCTGTTGGTATTTGTGGGTTGCCAGCTTCTTCAGCTCCAAGTCTGGGATTTTTTGAGGCAAACAACCAACCAACATAGGAACTAACCATATGTTATTCTTCAGGTCTCAAAGCCCCTAGCTGATCTGCCTTCTTCTCTCTACCTCTCAGCCTTCTTATGTTTCTTTTATATGTAATGTCCAAGGGTTTTTAGTTTTACTCAGCTGGAAGAATATGGAAAAGTACATCAAATTCATCTTCCCAGAGGAAGTTGTCTCTTATTTCAAGAAAAAAATAATCTGACAGGATGTGTTCATTCTCAGGGCAGGAACAGAATGACGAGAGAATCACTCACTGGTAGCGATGGGAGGAGGGAGAAGAAAGGGCGGGATCCTGTGCACAGGTTGGCTTTAGATATGAGCATGGATAGTTCATCTGAAGTCACAAGAGGGAAAGCTGAGAGTCTATTACAAATGCAGGGAGGTTGGTGGTGGCTGGATGAGGATGCGCTTCAGTGTTAGACTCCACTGTCTCAGTGGAATAAGTGAGAAAGGGAAGCCTTGGGGTTTGCAGAGAGAAGCTGCTTTCAAAGATGGTAGAGAGAACTGATTAGAGAAATACAGAAGGATTGCTAAGCATCCTGAAACTACATGAACTTTGAAGGAAATTAGTCGGCATGGTTGCTTGCTTTCCTCCAGAACCAGGTACAAAGTAGGCAGATAAGTAGGGGTTTAATCAACAACTGTGCAATGTCAGATGATAGGAGGGGAAAGAACAAAAGGACATGAGAGTGTGTCTAAGGGAGCGATCATGATGGTGGAACACAAACTCCGTACCACAGCGTGGCGAGCTCCAGAAGGTACTGTTTACATTGTATTCTGCAATACAGGGACCCTGCATAGACTCTAACATGGATGAGGGAGAACCTAGGTGAACGGACAGTAAATATTTGGGAGGGTGAATGAATTGGGAGCTAATAGAGTTAAAGAATTGTTCAGGTGCGACTGGTAAATGAGAGACAGGAGATGATGGCCACAGAGAAGATATCAGAAATTGAGATTTAGGAGGTGAAACAGGTATTGGAAATGAAAAGATCTAGAATATGAGAGGTTATAGCTGAAATGAGGTGGAGGATGCTTACCTTAACAAACTTCCCACTGAGAATAACTAAAAACAATGAATAAAAAATATAATTATATTTTTAAATGCATCAATGACCTGGTAATATAGTAAGGCCAAAATGAACTCAAAGTGAGGTCCTAGTGGGATGACCCAGGCACTGATACTGGCCTTTGCACTGAGGGCTTTTGACAAATCAGAGGATCTTGAGTGTTCACAGTGTTCACAGCCTTTAGAGATATGGATGATATTTGACAAAGCAAAAGAGGGCAGTCTCAAAGACAATCCTACATAAAGCTAAAAAGGGTATACTAGAAATAAAACTGTTCCCATAGCAGACAACAAGGATATCTACTTATCTTAAAATTTTGCACTGGTAAAGGAAAAAAAAAATCTTTCCTGAAAGTTTCTAAGTACAAGCTAGCCCTCATGTGTGAGTTTTCTTACTGGACTAGCTCTCTCAGTTCAGTTCAGTTCAGTCGCTCAGTCGTGTCCGACTCTTTGTGACCCCAAGAAGTGCAGCTTGCCAGCCCTCCCTATCCATCACCAACTCCCGGAGTTCACTCAGACTCACATCCATCGAGTCAGTGATGCCATCCAGCCATCTCATCCTCTGTCATCCCCTTCTCCTCTTGCCCCCAATCCCTCCCAGTATCAGAGTCTTTTCCAATGAGTCAACTCTTTGCATGAGGTGGCCAAAGTACTGTAAGCATCTTTTAATTTCATGGCTGCAGTCACCATCTGCAGTGATTTTGGAGCCCCCAAAATAAAGTCTGACACTGTTTCCCCATCTATTTGCCATGAAGTGATGGGACCAGATGCCATGATCTTGGTTTTCTGAATGTTGAGCTTTAAGCCAACTTTTTCACTCCCCACTTTCACTTTCATCAAGAGGCTTTTTAGTCCTCTTCACTCTCTGCCATAAGGGTGGTGTCATCTGCATATCTGACGTTATTGATATTTCTCCCGGCAATCTTGATTCCAGCTTGTGCTTCTTCCAGCCCAGTGTTTCTCATGATGTACTCTGCGTATAAGTTAAATAAGCAGGGTGACAATATACAGCCTTGACATACTCCTTTTCCTATTTGAAACCAGTCTGTTGTTCCATGTCCAGTTCTAACTGTTGCTTCCTGACCTGCATACAGATTTCTCAAGAGGCAGGTCAGGTGCTCTGATATTCCCATCTCTTTCAGAATTTTCCAGTTTATTGTGATCCACACAGTCAAAGGCTTTGGCATAGTCAATAAAGCAGAAGCAGATGTTTTTCTGGAACTCTCTTGGTTTTTGCTCTACCTCAGTAGTCTTCAAAACTTCAAGCTGAGAATTCAGTTTAAAGTGGCCCTCTTTCAGCAGTAGCCATGGGCATCTGCCAGAAACACACACAAATCCTTTTTAAATGAACTCCCTTTAATCTCGACTTCAAATAATTCCCATATAAATATGTGTCCACAATTAAAAAAAGAAAGGCATGATGAGTGAGCCCCAACAAAACAGCAAGAAACTCTCATCACCCATGTAAATGTTAGGCATTGGAAATATCAGATAGTATAAAATTTATGTACAATTTACAAAGATTGGAGAGGCAGACAATAGGGAGTCATCATTTGCAGGAGATAAGATTTTTACATAGAAAGTATAACAGAATCTATATATCAAATAGAATTAAGATTTTTAAAGTAAAATTGATGCTTATAAGGTCAATATTTTAAAAATGCATTTCTGTATACCAGCAACACATAATTAGAACATGTAATTAAAAGATGCCACTTACAGTAGTATCAAAAATATTAATTACCTAGGAAGAGACTTGACAAAATCCAAGTAAGGCCTGTATACATAAAATCATAAAAAGATTGAGCAAAATTAAAGGAAACATAAATAAATGGAAAGAGATACCTTGTTTATAGATAGGAAGATTCAATATTATAAAGCCATCATTGCTTTTCAGATTGATGCACAGATTTATTTTATTATATTTAAAATCCCAACAAAGTATTTATTTTGACTAGTGGGCATTGAGGGATGGATAGTGGATTTTGGTAAGTTGATTCTCAAGTATGTCACAGCTGACACTGAAAATCAGTTGAGAAAATATAAGCTTTAAAGTGATGCTGAGAAAACTGGTTATTCATATAGGAAAAAATTAATCTGAACTCCTACTAACACCACATGCCAAAAATCAATTCTATGTGTATAAAATACTCAAAATTTGGTATAGCTTTAAACATTTTTGAAAGTAATAGAAGAAAATGATCATTTCGAGTAAAGGAACATAAGATTCTCTCTGTCTTCCCTGGTGGCCCAGTTGGTGAAGAGTCTGCCTACAGTGCAGGAAACCCAGGTTCAATTTCTGGGTCAGGAAGATCCCCCGGAGAAGGAAATGGCAACCCACTCGAGCATTCTTGCCTGGGAAATCCCATGGACAGAGGAGCATGGCAGGCTACAGTCCATGGGGTCACAAAGAGTCAGACACCACTAAGCAACTATTCTACATTATGAGCTTTTTTCTGTTCATCCAGAGAAACCATAACAGGAGTGAAAAGATGAGCTACACACTGACAGAGGGCATTGCATGTGACAAAGGGTATACGAAAACTATAACCATTACGGAAAAAAATACAACTAATTTATTTTGAATGGGAAAACAATTTGAATGGGCACATCATTGAAGGGAGAACATAAATGGTAAATTAACATATGAAAATATGTTTAACTTCCTTTGTAATCAAAGAAATGGGAATTAAAACCACAGTGGCATATTATTTCAATCTGATCAGATTGACAAAAATTTATAATTGTGAAATACCAAGAGTTACGAATGTGGAGTCACTGAATTCTTACACCGCTTGGTGGGAGAGTAAATTTATTTCAACCATTTTGGAAAACAATTTGCATTGTCTATTAGGTTGAAGGCACTGCATGCCTTTTGACCTAGCAATTCTATTCTCTGATGTTTGGTCTTGTACACACAGCGTGGGAGATAAGTACAAGATATTCATAGTAGCATAGTTGTAAGAGCAAAAACCAGAAATAACCAAAGTATCCACCAAAAATAGAATGGATTAAAAATTATGGTACATTCATATAATTGAATACTATAGAGCAATAAACATGAATAAACTGTAGTTATTTGCAACGACATGGATGAATTTCAGGAATATGTTTATTATGTGAAAAAAGCATGTCCCAGAAAGACCCATATGGTAATATTCCAATTATATGAAGTTCAAAGCATGCAAATTCATACACACACAGATACACACACATACACACATATGTATATGGAATGATTAGGAAGGAAGGATGAGATTGGAGTGGGACACATAGGGGCTTAAATGTTCTATGTCTTAAACAGGACAGTGGATACATAAGTGATCATTGTAGTGTTACTTTTTTTAATCATTAAAGATTTTATAAATATTCTTTTGTACATATTCAATACTTAATAAAATGTCAAGGCTTTTTGGAATTGAGGAGGAAAAAAGAGGTTTATCACAGAATGATTTCATGCTGGAAAGTTAGAAACAACTAAGATCCCCAATAAAGGTCTGGTTAAATAAATTAAGGTACATATGTAATACAGAACAGAGTCTAGTCATGAAGGATTATGAGTCAGATGTGCATATAGTGACATGAATAGCTGTTTAGTAGGCAAAAGAAGTTACAGAATAATATGGTATCTCATTTGCATAAGAAGCATAAAAATACACATACATAAGACTATCAAGTGTTTAGTTAGTGCACCAAAAAGTTAACTGTGCTGGGATCTGGATGTTGACTATTAGAATTATGTTTAGTGCTTTTCCTTTTGATTTCCTCTCATTTTTGTCTACCAGAAACATTATTACTTTTATACCAAAAGAAGTCAGAGAAAAAGTAACAAAAAATATCTGAGAAAGATCAGAAAGAAGAATGTAAACATAAAATATTTGGAAATGACTTTCACAAAATATTCATGTTATTTGAAGAAAATTACAACACTATTCTTAGAGGTAAAAAAAATTATATTTGCAGATAAATGGATCCATCTGTCTATCATCCATCAAGTTTCTGGCTAAAAGGCAATATCATGAAGATTTAACTTTTCAATTTAATTTACAGGATGAAA
This sequence comes from Capricornis sumatraensis, assembly GCF_032405125.1. Lineage (NCBI taxonomy): Eukaryota > Metazoa > Chordata > Mammalia > Artiodactyla > Bovidae > Capricornis > Capricornis sumatraensis. Next base: position 20,715,881 of record NC_091073.1, read on the forward strand.
ATAACCCCAAACAAAATCCCAGTGAAGTGATTTCTCTAACTGATAAAACAGTTCTAAAGTTATCTGGAAGAATAAATGAGACAATAGAATAATAAAAGAAAGAAAGAAATATTGACAACAGAATTCTGAAAGTTAACAATTAAGAGGTTAGATTTATTCTAATGGATACATTTTAAAATGAATGATAGGAACTTGCCTGGTGGTCCAGAGGCTAAGACTCTGTGCTCCCAGCGCAGGGGTCCCTGGTCCAGTCCTTGTTCAGGGAACTAGACCCTGCCCCTGCCACAGCTAAGAGTTCTCATGCCATGACTAAAAGGTCTAGCATGCTGCAGCTGGGACTCAGCGCAGCCAAATAAATCAATGAATACTTTAAAAACTATTTAAGAAATAAGTAAAATTAACAATACAGCAACAACTACTGAACCACTATGATACAAATAGAAAGGTCTTTAATAGCTAGTACAAAGTGCTCAAACATCATTTTGTATTTTTTAGAAACAGTGAATGTTGGAGGAAATAATGGTAATAGAGAAAACGTAAGATAAATAATGTTGGAATAATGGCTCCAAAATCACTGAAGATGGTGACTGCACCGTGAAATTAAAAGACATTTGCTCCTTGGAAGAAAAGCTATGACCAACCTAGACAGCGTATTAAAAAGCAGAGACTACTTTGCTAACAAAGGTCCATTCAGTCAAAGCTATGGTTTTTATAGTCGTCATGTATGGATGTGAGAGTTGGACTATAAAGAAAGCTGAATGGTTAAAAATTGATGCTTTTGAACTGTGGTGTTGGAGAAGACTCTTGAGAGTCCCTTGGATAGCAAGGAGACCCAACAAGTTCATCCTAAAGGAAATCAATCCTGAATATTCACTGGAAAGACTGATGCTGAAGCTGAAACTCCAATACTTGGGCCATCTGATGCAAAGAACTGATTCATTGGAAACTACCTTGATGCTGGGAAAGATTGAAGGCAGGAGGAGAAGGGGACGACAGAGGATGAGATGGTTGGATGGCATCACCAACTTGATGGACATGAGTCTGAGCAAGCTCTAGGAGTTGGTGATGGACAGGGGAGCCTGGCGTGCTGCAGTCCACGGGGTTGCAAAGGGTCAGACACAACTGAGTGACTGAACTGAACTGAATGGTTAAGGAAGGATAGTTCATTTTTTACCTTAAAATATATTCTAAAACAAATTTGACTGTATTTATCTAAATTATAGATGAATTAATGTGAAAATTTTAAATCATTATACAGAGGAAACAGAAAATATGCAACGTATGTCACTAAATCCAATAACTTTGCAGGACCAACTGATAGTCTTGACTACCAACCTTCTATTTCTTCCCTTTGCTTTCTTTGACTTCTACAACATACAATGCCCTGATTTTTCACCCCACTTTGGTTGCTACTTCTCCAGTTCCTTTGTAAGATTATACTCCTCCAAAAGCCATTATACATTTGAGTTCCTCAGAGCCCATTCTTTCTCTACACTGTCTCCCAAGGTATTCGCATCTATACCCACAGCTCCAATTACCACCTCTACTCAAGCAACTCAAATTTAACTCTAGCCCAGCCACTTCTTTCCTATTAGTATAGGTCAAGATCATTGAAAGAGACAGGTGGCACAACAAAATGTACCATAATTAAGGAGACTGTAGTCACAAGATCATTTGCAGAGGGCTTAGGGAAAACAATAGAGAATCTATGCTCCAGCATCTCAGGGAACTTTTCCTGTCTAGACTTTAAGTAGGAGATGGAAGTGATTAATGGATTACAAAGAGAAAAAAAAAAAAAAACAGGACGGGATGGGAGGAAGAAGAAGCAGGAGAAGCAGGAGGCAAAGGAGGAGGGTTTGAAGGAGTCAAGATGGAAAGAGGAGATGGGAAAGGGGAAGAGATGGTGCAGGATGCAGATGATACAAACACTCAGCCTTCACTCTCCTTCCTAATCTGCCTATACCCCACCTTGACTGAATGGAACTGGAAGCCAGAGCACATGGGAGCCTTGTGCCGGGGATACATGGAATCTTGACTCCTCCCACATGGGTCAGAGTCTCTGGACATGCATCAGAGTAGAGATGGGTGGAGACTGGCTCTAGATGGAGAGGCAGAAGAGATCTATTCACCTCCTACTTGGTTTCTTCTCTAGGACATGCAGGGGAATTTAAAATTCAACACATCCAAGATTAAACTCATGAACTGCCCACTCCACAAACTCTCAAGAACAAAACTAATAAAAAACAAACTGACCGTCTTTCACTGCTTTCTGTGTCGTCAAAGGGTATCAAGGTCAGGTCTGTATCTCATAACAGTGTAGGAATGGATTGGACTGGGGCAAGAGTAGGTGCAGATAGATTATTGAGGAGGCTATTCCATTAGTCCAGGCAGAAGTGATGCGAGAACGAACCAGGGAACTTTTGGAAATGATGAACACAAGTAGGTAGGTTGGGAGAAGGCAATGGCACCCCACTCCAGTACTCTTGCCTGGAAAATCCCATGGATGGAGGAGCCTGGAAGGCTGCAGTCCGTGGGGTTGCTGAGGGTCAGACATGACTGAGTGACTTCACTTTCACTTTTCACTTTCATGCATTGGAGAAGGGAATGGCAACCCACTCCAATATTCTTGCCTGGAGAATCCCAGGGACGGGGGAGCCTGGTGGGCTGCCGTCTATGGAGTCGCACAGAGTCAGACACGACTGAAGCGACTTAGCAGCAGCAGCAGCAGCAGGTAGGTTGAAGTAGATAGGTTGAAGAGATGTTTAGAAGCAAAATTGTTAGGACTTGTTATTAGAATGGATGTTGGAGGTAAAAGTAATGTGGTTCTCAAAGATGACACCTTCAGTGACATCCCATGGATCTTATGAAGGAGACACAACTCCTTGACGTGGACTGTTGGCCCTCCGAGGTCAGCATCCGCCACCCCCCACCCTCAACCTTCCACCTTCATCTTGCACCAGGCCCTTCTCAGGATGTGGACTCTGTTTACATTCTTTCAGTCCTTCCGGTTTCCTGTGCTTGCCCCTGAGCTGGACCTTTGCACCTGCTCTTTCCACTGCCTGTAATGCTCTTACCCAACTACCTAATTCCTCTTTATCATTCTGAGCTCAGTCACCACTTCCCCAGGAAAGCTTCCCTGACTTCCCTAACTCTAGTCCTCTTTTGAAAGCTCTCCTATACTGTGTCCTTCCCTTCATAGGGTCTATCCATTAATACTTACATGCATTTATGTGGCTTTTCAGATACACCAATGCCCCACCAGGATATGAACTCCAGGAGGACAGGGACTGTGTCTTTCTTGACTCACAATAGTCTTATTATCTCTAATAATGCCTGGCACCTTGTTCACACACACTGACACATATATACACTCTTTAATGAATGAATGAATAAAAGTAAAAGCAATGGAATATATCATTAAAAAAACACTGATGGATTTAATAGACTTAAATTATATTCTTACCTATATTAAACAAAAGTAAAGAATAAATTATAAGTGGTAAACTTGGAGATATATTCACAATGTAAAGACAAGAAGACTATATTCTCAGTAGAGTCCTTGCCACATCAGCAATACAGATGCTAAGAATACCCAACAAGAATTGACAAAAATGAAATTTAAAAAAGCAACAACAACAAAAACCCATAGAACAAAAAGGGTTATGATAAACTTTCATTAAAGAAATTGAAACTCCAAATAAAAGTGACCTAAAAAATAAGGAAATACCATCTTGTGGAATCGAAAGGAGAGGATGGCTTCTTTCAGGATCATAAGATGGTACCCAACAGTCACTGGGGGGTGGGGGGCAACATGTTCTCTTGTTCACATTCATCAGAAGAGAAATGGAGTCTCTTTGCTAACAATACAATATAAGCCCTTCTCCTTAGCTTCACTGAGTCAGTTTAGGACCAAGCTTGATCAATTCTGCTATCAGAGGAATGCCATATTCTCATTTTGAACCATTCGCTAGCAAGAGAGATTGGATTTTCACGTTTGATTTGTGTTAATTGAGACCCATTCCTGGCACTGGGGTCAAGTCCAGAAACCACAATGTTGCTGAGGAATCAAATACAAAGTTCACCGATATTGGCCACAACCACGGGGGGAAACAGTCAACCTTAGGAGTGAAGCAGATACAAGAAAACAAGGACAGCAGGGAGGTGTCATTGTTCAACTTGCAAACTTCCAGTCTGCTTGAACTTTACAAAATTATCATTCATTTAAAACAGCTTAAAAATTGAATTGACTTAATCTTTCTGGAGGGCAACTTGGCAATATATGAAAAACCTTGAAAACACTTATGACAGATTTTGGAAAGCATGCATGTGTGTAGAAATAAGACAGAAACACACAAAAATGTTCTTGTGGTTGTTACTGGCTGGCAAGTTTATGGGTAATTTTTATTTTCTTTTAAATATTTTCCAAATATTCTTTAACAAGCCTAATTTTGTTTATTCAACACAAAGAACATGAAGGAACCTCTTATTTCAGAACATGGACCACTTTCAGTCAGAAATATCCTCTGAAAGCTTAAGCAGTGGGAAAAGCAGTGGCAAGGTTTCATTGTTCTCTTAAGGGGATGAAAAGAAAACAACAATCTATCTGAATCAAAGATTCCAGGTTACAGAATCCAGGGGGGCAAGAAAAAAGAACAAGTCATAAAATCCTGCAGAAAGATATGTGGCTATCCACACAACATTTAGCACAGGTTTATTCTAATTCTTGCTCTAATTCAGCTCCATAGGCGCCTGGCTAGAGGCCTTAGTGAGTAAACAGTTAAAGCCACATGACCAGACTGAGCTGGATCTACTGTCACTCTTGCTGACGAGAACAGGTAGGAGTTTTAAAAACATGAGCCCAGGAAAACATCTGAACTCACTTTTAAGTGAAGAGTCTGAACACCTGGGATTTAGGAATGTGTGTTACTGAACTGGGACTTCCAACAGATCTTTAACCGTGAGTATCAATGACAACGTTCTTTCTCCAGATTTAATTGGATCATTTTCCCCATTTTTCCCAGACCACCCATTTGATTCTCCACCTTTCTGAGTAACTTTAAACAAGTCATTTAACTTCTGCTGTAGCCTTTCAGAGAGAGGCTCCGTCATGGACTTCCCTCTATCTAAACATCTCCAGGGTTTCCTTGAAATGAAAGATCAGGAAAATCTATAAATTAAGCATAGCCTTCAGGAGAAGGAAATGGCAGCCCACTCCAGTACTCTTGCCTGGAAAATCCCACGGACAGAGGAGCGTGGTAGGTTACAGTCCATGGGGTCGGAAAGAGTCGGACACGACTGAGCGACTTCACTTTCAGGCTAATGCTACTGTATTTTTACACCGTCCTTGTTTTAAGGGCTTACAAACAGACCTTCCACCTAGATAAGAAGGGAGTATTTGCCAGCATCAGATCCTATCCCATCAGTCTCCCAGCAGTTACAGCAATCCAGCAGCTCAGCCTGTGCCTACATGGGCCATGAATGCACTCGTGAGGACGCAGAGAGGCAGGATACGGGGTTAGGTTGATTTCCATCTATGAGCAGCGGCTTAAACTGGCGTGCTGGGCAGCTCCGTCTCCCATTGGCCACAGCTGCTATGAACAGCAGGATGAGGCTTGACCTATATCTGTCGGGTGGAAGGCAAGCCCTGAATTTGTTTGTAGCAAACTTCAGTGTTCCAGAACGCCAAGTTTCCCTTGTGCTTGACCACATACAATATTTTTATCAGGAACCGTGATATCCTCCACCTGTGGGGTACTTAACATCTGCGGGGTCCCCCCTCCACCTCGATTCTTTTGCTCTCTTTCTCACCGCCTCTCTCCCTCCTGTTGCCCTGTGACCACTTTTGTCCCCCTGCATCTGTGTCATCCTCTGGTGGGGAGAGGTTGTGATGGTCACAGCTGTGCTCCTTCGAGCAATCACGGTCACACGGGCCCTTCTCTGCCTGCCCCAGTTTCCATGTGACCAAGTGTGCCCACCCCTGGCACTGGCAGTTGTTACCCAGGTTAGCACGGCCTCATGCCTGCATGTGCCCTTCTGGGCCATCGAGAGTTTCAGGATGTGTCAGTCACTAACACCATTGCAGCTGTAGACAGAAATACAGAAGCATGTCCGAAGCATGGGTCCTAAACTTCCTACACAGTAAATGTTTAATAGTTTTTGAAGACCAGAAAATTTCAAGATAGCATGCAAGTGTTTGGACATTGCTTTCCCCAGGTTAGAGAATAAGCTGCTTGACCTTGCACTGAGGCAGTCACCATGCAGACATGGCAAAGCCCCTTTCCTTTGTCTTGGGTCTCAGTCAATATGGCTGTTGTTTTGAGTCTCAGTCAGGAGTGTGTGTATTTATTTACACTGACATCACAATGAGAAACTTAACCTACTCAGTTCTGCCGTCACACTAAAGCATCAGTGCACTTAGGCTTCTATTTATAATGCAGAAACGGCTCTCCATTACCTATTCTCATTTCTTCACTGGGGCCCTGTAGGAAGAGAAATGAAGCCCAGATGATGGAAAATTATTCCAGCAACTCAGGTCCCCATGTACATGAGCCACATCACTGTAATTTGAGATGGGAAAGGCCTATTAAGTCATCCCACTGATTCTCTGAGGGCGCGTGGTGGTTTTTTCCCTCTCCAATATGCCGATCTACTTTTTAGTGCCTTTTCCAATTGTAAATGGCACAGGTGATGGGGCTTCCGTGCCTTCCTGGGGGACAGCGCAGCTCAGCCTATAATAGGCCTCTCCATCAGGGCATGAGATCTGCTCAGCCACGTAAATCATCTTTGTTTTGACTTTCATTTCCACCCCTCCTCCTGCCGTCCCCTTGGACCACACTAAATTATTCCTCTCTGTCCCTGGTATTTACACCCTTCAAGCTCTTGTGGCCAGAGAGCCGGTCCCTCTTAGCCAGAGCCAGTGGTCATGCTGGGAGACTTCGCTCTTTCATCTTCCCTCTGAAGGCAGTCCCTTCAGGCTGATCAATCAAGTCTGTTGCTCTTAGATGAATGCCAATTGGTTTCTCAATAATTTGCCTCATTTCTTTGTCACTCTGGCTGCTCAGGAAAATCCCCTTTGTTTGTCTCTGTTGTTGCAAAATAAGATGATGGAAGTAGAATCTCTGCTTACAGCAAACAGAGCGGACCTCTTCAGCCACCAGGCATCCTCCTGCCCCCAGGACACTGGCAGGAGGGACACCCAGACCCTTATCTTTCACTCTCTTGCTTGGGTGCGGAGCTACTGTGTTAATAGGACTTCGGTGTGTTTGTAGAGACAGGAAAAGGTAATATGTATTTCATCCAACCAGCTTTCCTTGTGGCATATTCAGTTAATGCCCATTCACTGTTTAAATCATAGTTTGCCGCCCATCTCAATCCTCAGTTGGAAAAGCTTCCTTAAACTCCCTCAAGGGAAAGCTAGCCTCCTCTTTTCCATTAATGCTCCCACGTTTCCTGATTACTAAAGAGGACGACATAGCCACACTGGACACCTTTGCCAGAGGGGGAATTCCCCTGCTCTGAGAGGGACAGACCTTGAACAAACTGAATGTCACTGCCAACCAGGAAATTTGGGGAGTGGATTTTGCAGTGCTAGGGTCAACAGTGTTCCAACCTGTCCCCTAATTCCCCTGAGTGCTAAAGTACCACATTTAATAAGGTCTTTCATAATGTGCTCAATGTTCATCTGTCTGCAACAATAATAACTAGCTCAGTGTTTTATGATCTGTTTTCATCCAATTACTACTGGATCAGCCCTGGGATTTCTTTGGAGGGAATGATGCTAAAGCTGAAACTCCAGTACTTTGGCCACCTCATGCGAAGAGTTGACTCATTGGAAAAGACTCTGATGCTGGGAGGGATTGGGGGCAGGAGGAGAAGGGGACGACAGAGGATGAGATGGCTGGATGGCATCACTGACTCAATGGACATGAGTCTGAGTGAACTCCGGGAGTTGGTGATGGACAGGGAGGCCTGGCGTGCTGCAATTCATGGGGTTACAAAGAGTCGGACATGACTGAGCGACTGAACTGAACTGAACTGAACAGTCACTAGAGGAGGAAATGGCACCACATTTCATTATTCTTGCCTGGAGAATCCCATGAACAGAAGAGCCTGATGGGTTAAAGTCCATGGGGTCAAAGAGAGTTGGACATGAATGAGTGAGCATGCACACACTTAACAGTCACAACCACCTTGTAAGAAAGAAATTATCTTCTTTATTTTACCAGAGAGGAAATTGAGGCTTAGAGAAGTTCCATTGCCCAATTTCACAAATACTCAGTTAATTCTCCTTTCCATTCCCTTTTGTTCTTCTCCTGAAATCATTGGAAAATATGCTCCATGAACAATATGTGAAAAGGCACTAACTGCATACAGGTTCCTAAAGTCACTGGGGCTCTGGTCATTGCATAATATTTCTCTGTGCTCTTAGTTGGCAAAAACAGAGTGACTAGACGTCATTCACAGTTCGATAGGAGTCCTATGGTTTATCCGCAGTATAATTCAGTTGTTATTTGATGACAGAGTATATTAAAATTTATAAGACAGAGGCTGCTATCTCCTTCTAAACAACAATGTAATATTATTAGGAATGAGCTAAAAGTGAGCTTATCTCTTCAAATACCAGTTCAGACCCTGAGGGGATCTGTTTTTCCTGCAAAGTTGATAAAATTATATACACCGAAGATAAAAGAAGAAAGAACTATATATGCCAATACATGGTTATTGCATGATTTGAAGAAACAAAGGACCTGAATAATACTGACTTTTTTGAATCATTTAGAAAGCAGAAATATAATTTTCTACCAAATAGATGGTAAAGGAGGCGCAGTATCCTAAACTTGTGCTAACAGCTAGGCAAAAGACGGTATTGATTGGATCATTAATTTTCAGATAGTGCTTATCAATATTTTTAATTTGGTAAAAATGGGGTTACAGTAGGAGAAAGACCCATGCTGAAAGGGTTTTATGCCATAAGAGATTGAAGCAACATCCAAACTGCCAGAAATTTGAACAAAATCCACATCAAGAAATGTATGCTGTTAAGTAAACTGCTTCTTTCTGTAGCCTGGCCAGAGAAAGCAAATTGCATGTGCACATATAAACTGTCAACAGACAGAAACATGCAAAAATCTCTGTCTCTATCAAAATGGAAGGTAAAATTATTCCTTCTCTATCAGTGTTAAGATAGAAGGCAGAATTCTTTCTGCATCAGCTCCTGGGCCCTCCCTTGTGTCATGTGTAACTAACTCTAAATTGTACTTTGTGGCTAGCCTGATGGTCTGTAACTTTGTTGCAAGAAATTACTAAGCCAATGCACCCTTGAAGATATACCCATGATGATTCCAGCTGTGTTTCTTCATACCCAGTACTTAATGGTAAAAAAGAAAACCCTTATTGCTTTAAAAAAACAAAAAAAAAGTACTACAAATGCAATACATGTTTACTATGATGAAGTTTAAAAATACGAGAGGAAAAAAAAAACCTGATAGTTTTTATTTAGAAGTAACCAATTCTGACACACCCTCCTACTGCCTTATCTGCATAGCTATATATAATATGTGTATATATTCATCTTTTTTAAAACAGTGAGTTATTGGTTTTAATCTTCAATAATACTTCTTTTTTCCTTTAACTTAAGATCTTACAGGAAAGCTAATGCTATTTTGAACTGATCTAAATAGGGTGAAAACTGCTTTAATTAAGTTTTTAGTAATATATCTACCTCATAGGACTCCCATGAGATTTGAAATCTTTTAAAAATACAAGACACCTTCTGTAGCCAAACTTTGGATAAATACCTAGAAAATACATCACACCTACTATTCTGCTCAGTATGAGTCTATACGAACTTTCCATGGATTTCAATGTGTATCAGTGACCTGCAACACAATACAAAGAGACTGGCATTGTCTAAACCCAGCTTTGGGAATGAAGGGAAGGGGGCAGGAGTTTGATATCAGACCTAAAGGACTGATGTCAATATCAGGCTCGTTTCTTTGCCCCCCTACCTCCCCTGACCATGCACATCATCTTTGCTCCCAAGAACAGAGCTTCTCAGGAGTATTTTTTTTTAAAAAAACATCTTCCAGCTTATTCTTAAGTCTCAAATACTGAAACATCTATGAAGTCCTTGGAATCCTAGACAGAGTTTTGACTTTTTACACTGTACTGAATATTGGATTCCATCAAATCTAAGACACTATTAAGTCGTACCATTATTTTAAAGTGATGCTAAGAAAAAAGATGCTGCCAATTACATTATGACATGCCATTAATTTCACATTTGATGCAATTTCAGAGATGTTGCTTGGAAGGAAAGCTCTGACAAATCCAGACAGTGTATTAAAAAGCAGAGACATCACTTTGCCTACAAAAGAGTATAGTCAAAGCTATATTTTTACCAGTAGTCATGTAGAGATATGAGAATTGGTCCATAAAGAAGGCAGAGCACCAAAGAATTGATGCTTTCGAATTGCAGTGCTGGAGAAGACTCTTGAGAGTCCCTTGGACTGCAAGGAGATCAAACCAGTCAATGCCGAAGGAAATCAACCCTGAATATTCATTGGAAGAACTGATGCTGAAGCTCCAATACTTTGGCCACAGGATATGAAAAGCCAGTTCATTGGAAAAGACTCTGACCCTGGGAAAGATGGAAGGCAAAAGGAGAAGAGGGTGACAGAGGATGAGATGGTTAGACATCATCGCTCACTCAATGGACATGAATCTGAGAAACAGGAGACAGTGGAGGACAGGGAAGCCTGGCATGCTATAGTCCATGGGGTCGCAAGGAATCGGGCATGGCTTAGCAGTTGAACAACAATAACATACGCTGCATAAAGAATGTTCAGTCACATACCATGAACAGACTTTTGGTGCCTACTACATATTAGGTTATGTACAGAAAATTTAAAATTAGAATAGATATCTTTGACATTTCATTTGTTTATTTTTTTGGATTGAAATCAAAGCAAAATGTTCATATTTTAACATTTATGTTTCCATAGAGAATACTCATTTTTCCAGACCTAACTTTATGGTCTCAGCGTGGGAACAGAGGCCATCCATATGGTCTTGAGTCTCTTTATCTCTTTGTAATGTATTCTCAGAGACAACAAAACTTTAAGTTAGACCTCTTTTCAGTTCAAGAAGCATGTCTGGGTTCCTTCAGCTTCAAGATTCCATCTAGTCACTTAATTTAGTTTTTTAAAAATTCATCAGGTTTTGAAAATGCAGATTTATTCCAATCTATATTTATCATATCTTCTGCTTGGCCAGTTTAATTACCAGACTGAATACTTAAAGACAGTGAAACTCAGGCCACTTAACTGATTTGTCCCTCAGCACTCAGGGAGGTTCTTTTTTGTCTAGGTAAGTCTGTCCAACACAAAGTACGGTCTTGTTCAGGCTCTTTTAATCTTACAGACCGAAATATGTTCTTTCAGTTGCCTAAGATATCTCTTCTCTTGAGCGTCCCTGGTGGGTCAGTTGGTAAAGAAATCTCCTGCAATGAAGGAGACCTGGATTTGATTCCTGGAAGATCCCCTAGAGAAGGAAATGGCAACCTATTCCAGTATTCTTGCCTGGGAAATCCCATGGACAGAGGAGACTGGCAGGCTACAGTCCATGAGGTCGCAAGAATCGGACACAACTGAGCAACTAAACCACCGCCACCAAAGCTTCTGTAATCAAAGTCCATATTTCCATCTTATTTTAAATCATTCTGCCCCATGTTGGCAGCTGCTTTCTAGTATCCAAATCTAGAATCATGTGGTTTCCCCTTAGGGAGAGAAAGAGGCATTCCCTATTTATACAGAAGAGTAATTTGCTACCTGGGATATAAACACAGAGCCACCAGCCTGTCAAATGCGAATCTGCTGAGACAGTAAGGGAACAACTTTGTAATGCTCCCAGCCTTTCCTCTTTGTACCCTTTCTCCTTTTCTTGCTTTAAAATGATTATATTTAAAGCACAAGATAGAAATAGAAACATTAAAAATATTTAAAATGTGAAATTTTGATGGAGTTTTAAAAAGGCATATTTCAAGGAAATATACATACCAGTGATCTTTGGTGCAATAAGTTTACCAGCTGTGTACTGAAGGGTAATGGTCTCTTTGAGCCCCCTCTCTCCCATTAGGCTGCTCCCTGGGGCCACAAATAAACCCGTTAGCTAGAAAACAAGCTGGAGGAGGCTGAGCAAAGATTTATATCACCAAGGGCAAACTTTTTCCTGAAAAGGCAGAAAAATCCCCAATAACTGTGAGGAAGGTGGACTCCAGAAGGCATTAATTAGCAACGGTCCTGAAGGGAAACTTCCAAGGGAATTCAGAGAAGAGAGAGACTAAGGGCTGAAACAGGAAGGGGCAGGACTGATATGTGCGGCATAGGCCTTAATTGCTTTTTGGAAGTGGCTGAATTGGGCAAAGACATCCTTATTCTTCAATGAACAGAAACATTTTTCTCCAGGTCATCTGGATTCTTTGCTCCCCTAAATAAATACTTCTGGATCCAATCTGAGTGGGAGACAAAGAAATCTGGTTGTTTAAAAATCCCACTCATATTGCTGAGCTGCTTTCTTATTGATTATAATTGTATCTTTCATTTACAACCTCAGTAAGTAACTGAGGTTCTAACTGTTGGTCTTGAAATGTGATGCCAGACCCAAGCCGTATTCCTTGAGATCACGGGGTTAATGTTCCTTCATTTAGAAATGTAACTCCTAAAACGGTTTCCCTCAAAAATTGTGGGACGTTTAACCATTCCAATTTTATCTAACACAGATGATTAAAATCCATTTAAGCAAGTGTGTGTGTGTCTGCTACAGACTGAATGTTTGTGTCCTGGCAAAACTCATATGTTGAAATCTTAACCCCCAGTGTGTGACAGTATTAGGGAGTAAGTTTTTTTTTTGGGGGGGAGGTGGTTAGGTCCTTAGGGTAAAGCTCTCAGGAATGGCCCTAGGGCTTTTACAAAAGGGACCCCAGAGAGCTTTCTGGGCCCTTTCACACTGTGAGGACACAGTGAGAAGGTGACTCTCTATAAACGAGGAAGCAGAGCCTCACCAAGATGCCGGCATCTAGATGGTGAACTTCCCTGCCTCCGGAACTGTGAGCAATAAACGTTTGTTGTTTGAGCCACCCGGTCTATGGTGTTCTTGTTATGGCAGTCTGAACGAAGATAGCTTCCAAATGGGATAATGGTATCTTCAAAAAAGAATTTTAGATGTCTTTTTGTTTGACAAAGGGCGGATCTAAATTCAAAACTGGTTTTAATCACAAATAAAAACTGTAAATGCAGGTTCAAATAATAGTGTAGCTATCAAGTGCTGATGTTTTCTTTGCATTTCAACTATTTCTGGAAATATAAACATAAGCAGTATGATTAAAGAAAAATGAAATTATCTCATGGCTTCATTTCCTGTTTTCATTACTCATTTAAACTTTGATAAGTGTGGTGAATAAAATGTACTACATAATTACAGCGTGCCAGAGATTCCTTCAGACACAACCTACATTAATTGTAAGGTGTTTTTAAATGAAATATGTGTGCCAGGTAATGGATATGGACTTCTAAGATCAACAATCATCTTTCTCTGTGAATTCTTCAGTTCCTTACCTTATCAGTAGAACACAACAACCAAGATAGCCAGCTTTTAATGAGTGCTTACTATGTGCCGGGCACTGTGCTAGAAGCTTTAGTAGTATCATCTTGCCGAACTCTTCTGAGAACTCTGTGAGCAAGGTGTGATTATTATCTCCATTTTACACACACGGTACCATAAGTTTAACTGTATGTTTTCTCTGTGCCTTGTGAGTTTTAGGCAGGGAACTAAACTCTGGAAGTTCTATGTAATAACTTTAGCATAATAAGAAATTACTTGAAGGATCAATTTTATTTGCTGTGATGAGAACACAGTTTGCTGCCACCAATGGGCTTGATGCTGTGTTATAAATATCCCTTATCATATGCATAATTCCTGATATATTGTTTTATTTCTAAATTTTAAGATGTTTGCAGAAAGTCATGTTTGTGGGGGGAGGTGCTGTGCACAGGCACATGTGTGGTGGTAAAGCATTCTTTCTAGTAATATGTGTAAAACCTATTTTTTTCTACACATAGAAAATCTCAAGCTACCGAGATATGAAAGTAAAAGCCATCAGTTATGCCAGGGAACCATTGTTAACATTTTGGTATATATTCTCCCAGTTGCTTTTATCCATGTGTATATAAAAACATATTCAAATTCAATTGGAAACATACTTTATAGCTTGGTTTGATTTTGCTGATTTTAAAAAATTCATTTGATAATTGTATATCAAAATGTTTTCTTACAATCATTAAAGTTTCCTCTACATAATTTTAAACACAGAATCCCATTGCATGGTTATACTTTAACAACTAGACCAAGTCCTTATTGTTGAACATGTAAGTGTAGGTGGAAAAACTTTAAATATAAATTCCTAAAGTCTTCCCCACATTACAGGTCTTAGATCTTTCATGATTATAAAAGCACTGAACCAAATTTCTATAGATTTTAATTTTAATCTAAAACTACAGAGTTAAAGGCAACTTCAGAGGAATTTAGTCAATTTTCCTACTTCTACATAGGAATATATCACTGTCTCAGATATATCTTTCTAGAAACTGTCTTGAATTTAATGAGGGAAGTATAATATTATACTTGGTGTCAGGAGCACAGGCTTTGACCCTGGACCAAATACTAAATAAAGGACTCTAACCTTTCACTTGGACTTTATTACTCTCATTTACTTTCAGTTTCTATGAGGATTCCATTGCAGGGTGTTTGAAAGATTTCATGAGATAATGTATATAGAGTGTCCTGCACAGCGTAGATGCTGAACAAATGCTAGGTCATTTTATTTACCCTGCATTTCTCAAATCGGTAAGATGTCCTTGCATTTTTCTACAATTCAAGTAAACACACACCAATATTTCTGAAGATCATTACTAAGTCCTGGAAACTGGTTTGATGTTTTCTAGAGTCTATTCTCATAATTCTTCAACATTTAGACCTTCCTAAACTGCAAGACACCAAGCTGTACAGGATATATTGCCATTGGTCTGGCCAGTGACACTGATGGTGGGAAATTTCACCATTCTTTATATATTGTCTCGCTGGCATTATAGGAAGAACTCACTGAATCCTTAAGAGAGTCTGATGTTATTCACTCAGGTTCCATTTATAGGCCAGCATGACAAGGATAACTGCTTTCCTGTGTTGTACTTATTTCTTGATACTGATTCTTCCCCTTGCTTAGAAGCAGTTCCTTCTTTCAAGTTAGTTTCATTCATTTGGGTCTGTTTTCCAATGTCAGACTATTTGGTTTTAATCGTATGGTCATGTCATCTGCACATGTACTATAATCTATTCTTAAGTTGCTGATTGCATTTAGAGCAAATGAGTTAATCTGCACCCTCACAGTTCAACAAGAAGCCATTTATCCCTCTGTGCAGTGGAGTAGGGACGCAGAAATAAAGCCTGCCTCTTTTGGAAGCAGTTTTCTTTTCAATGTGAGTCCAGTAGCTGAAAGTTTTTCTAGCCTTACATGTTTGAGTAGATTTTGGTATGTCATCTGTGTGGATTAGGAGTCTGTAGGCTTTGGCTGTGAAAGCTGTAATTACCAATGTTTGAAAGACATCTGTGAGGGTGAGGATACGGAGAAGATAAGCCAAAAGCAAGATATATAATTACCACACCCTGTCTTCCTAGCAGGAACTCGGGGTGTGTAAAGCAAATTAGGACCTTGTAGACAGCCCTTTTCCTATCAGGGTGCATCATCAGGGTGCTCGGCAAGTAGGTAATCAATCTCTCAGGCAGGAAGTGTCCGCTCTCACATACACGATCGGCTGATAGGTCCTTCAAAGATCAGAGGTGGAAAAGGTCCATGCTTCTCTATTCTTTACTCAACATACCCCTGACTCTCTTCCTATACAGGCAGTTTTTATACAGAGGAAAGAACACTGGGCCTGCAGTCAGGAGAGCTGATTTCCAGTTCTGAATCTCTCATGAGCTGTGACCCCAGCCAAGGCTTCAAGCCTCAATTTCCCCATCCGTAAAATGGAAGTCATGTAACTACTTCACACAAGTATTGCATATAAAAAGGTCCTACTTATGAAAGGGCTTTAAAAATACTATGAAATTTCTAGAAAAGAAAAAGTCATGGAGAATCACACCATTTCTTTGGAACGCTGAATATTTGTTTTGGTTTTCATTTCTAGTTGAATACCGAACATATATGGTTTTGATATTTATGAGTTTGTTGAATGCCCAGCTCCACTATGAATAGCTATGACTGGGGAATTTTGAGAGAAATTACAGGGTGTCTTGTTATTGATAATTAAAACAAAGGAACGAACTCTTTCAAAGGTAAGGGTAGCTTAGACCTGACTCACAGTTCTCTACTCAGACTGGTTTTTCTTAGGTTTTCTTTAAGGAAAACTCCTTAAAAGTTTTGCAAGAACAAGTGAGGTGAGATTGGCCCTTGAGTAAGGAAAGGGGGCAGCTAAAGCCTAAAGCCTCTTTCTCAGTAACAAATTTAAGTGCCTTGTTTATTTTCGTGTGATTAAGTGACATTTGTATAAATACCTTATTGAGTAATGGTGCTGTGGCAAAACTGAAGTTTATGTAGGACACTGCTCCACCCAAGGTGAGTGATTAGAGCAGGTATGTAATCTAAGTCCCCGCGGGCTCCTCCACTCAACCCTGTGAGTAAGTAGTACTCGGAAGGAAGAACAGTGTGGCCCATGTGCATGGTTGAAGGTGGAATACAAGGGCAGGAGAAGCCTCTCTGAATGAATGAAGGAAGTGTGAAGGGTGGCAGGGAGACTAACAGCTGAAAATGGATTCTGACTATTGATGTCAGTCTATTGAGTTAATGCAAATTAAGGTGGCATGAGATTTGTTTTTTAAAAAGCCTTTTCCCCGTGCAGTGTAATAATAACCATCTTACTTTAAATGTAGCCAAGAAGGGCTGTGTTTGCTCATGTGATCCAGTTTCCACACTTCCCACACCTGGGGAAGTATCAGCTAATATTGATTTAGCACTAATTTATACCTGATGGTCAGAGTCAACTAGGAGAGAGGAAAACTGGTACAAATTAGTGAGGCCCTGTGGTCCCTGAAAGTGGTCTGAGACTCGAATGTTGTATATCAATACAAATCACCCTTTCTGGGAGGGAATGGAAAAAATATTTTAAGCAGATCTGAATCTGCTCTTAATGGCTCTACTGCTGTCGGGCTAAAGATCTCCTTTAAGAATGCTAGGAATGGGTAAGGTCAAGTTACATTCTTAGATTTTTATTATGTTTAGCTTATTAATTTGGGAGCTAAGCAAACTAGAAGCAGAACAGGCTTTAAAATACCTGACTTGTTACTGTATTATGAGTAATCACTGCTAGCTGGTTTATTCCATTTACCTTTTCCTCAGTGAAATTCTCTATAATAAAGAAATACCCATAAACTACTCTTATATTTAAATACTGATGTAGATTATTCAGAACCATAGAATTAGATACCTATCCTTTGAAAACTGTTTTGTGTAATTTCCATAAACTGATGTCAGTTATCAACACTTCTTTGAATTATATTTTGCTAAACACTAATATTTAGGGCCTGTGATTAAATTTGGGGAACTTTTATTCATTTCTAATCAACAGTTCCCCAAATTTGCCTAATCATATACATCACTCAGGGAACTTGTAAAAAACTATACACTCCTACCCCTCCTGCTTCCAGACCTGCCAAATTTAGACTCTACATGGAACAAGGCTGAAATCTATTTTTTAGGAAGGTCCCAAGAATGCCTTATGAGCTATATGTTTGGAAAATAGCTGTGCCCTTGTGGTATTCCTGATGATGTTAGAACTCTTCACACCCCGATATTCCCTTTTGCCCACCCGCCTCCTCAGTGACTGCAGGCTTTTTTTCTATTCTACCCCACCTAAGAGATAAGGCACGTTCCCACCAACCACTGTGACCCTCGGCAATGAGTCCCCACTGCCGTGGTGGTGGACAGCATCAACCGTCTTGGGTAGGGAGGTGATGGAGCAAAGGGATAGAAGTGTAGTCTGGAAAAGTCTTCCCAGAGATTCCCCTTGACAACCAGTTGTAGAAGACATTGCTACCTCCTCCAGTGGCCATGTTCAACCTCCCTCTGTGCTAAATAGAAGTTTTCTTTCCCTTCACTCTCTTATCTTCCCTTCATCCTGTAATGGAAGGGAAAACACTATTCTATTTTTGTCAGACTTGTGCTGTTGATCAAATCCTCTACTGCCTCATAGAAACGAAATCTCTTCAACTTCCTCATTCAAGCTTTTTCTCTTTTGGCTTCCATTAGCCCCTCAATAGACGTTTCTTCCCTATTCTTTTTAAACTAAAGCTTTTTATACTTGTTTGGACTCCAGTGAACCCCAAGATCTCATTTAACTTCATGCCTTGTGTTTATTGTCAAATTCCTCAGAAAGAGAACCCTATATTAGTTGCATTCAACTCCTCACCATTCTCATCAACCCAACTGTCCCCTGGCTTCTGCAGAGCCACATTTTATTGACACTGCTGGTGTGAAGATTACCAGTAATGAGATCCAATGATTTTTGCTTAGCCCCTAACATTCTTCTCCATCTAACAGCTTTTGACATTGCTGATCACTGCATCCTTTAAAAAAAACACTAATCAATTAGTGATCATGGAATTGTAAGGACAGAATCTTATTCAAATAATTGAAACAATAAGGGGCAGGGTAATTTAAGACCACAGAAACTCCTACCGAAAGTGTAATATCACTGCACCAAGCTTAGAGTTAGGAGCTGGAAACCTATCATGCATGCTAAGTCGCTTCAGTCGTGTCTGACTCTTTGTGGCCCCATGGACTATAGCCCTCCTACAGTCTACATGGACTGTAGACCCATGGACTATAGGCTCCTCTGTCCATGGGATTCTCCAGGCAAGAACACTGGAGTGGACTGCCATGCCCTCCTCCAGGGAACCTATCAGTAAGCAATAAAGTTTTAACGAAGAATTCTTGGGCACCTGCTGTATTCTAGGCACTGCTAGGTGTCAAGTGACCAAGTAGTGAATAGAAGAGACAAGGTCTCTGCCTTTAGACACTTTACAATCTAGTGGAGAAGGCAATGGCACCCCACTCCAGCACTCTTGCCTAGAGAATCCCATGGACAGAGGAGCCTGGTAGGCTGCAGTCCATGGGGTCGCGAAGAGTCGGACACGACTGAAGCGACTTAGCAGCAGCAGGGAAGGCTTATATCAACAGGTAAACAAATATGTATTTACACCGTGTAATGAGCTCTACACTGAGTGACTTCACTTTCACTTTTCACTTTCATGCATTGGAGAAGGAAACGGCAACCCACTCCAGTGTTCTTGCCTGGAGAATCCCAGGGAAGGAGGAGCCTGGTGGATTGCTGTCTATGGGGTCACATAGAGTCGGACACGACTGAAGCGACTTAGCAGCAGCAGGGAAGGCTTATATCAACAGGTAAACAAATATGTATTTACACCGTGTAATGAGCTCTACAGATGAAACAAACTGACCTCGTGATACATTATTATAGGTTATTACTGGTAGGTGGGAACTCAGAAAGGACACTCTAAAGACATGGCAGTTAAGCAGATCTGAAGACTGTGAGGGAGCCAGTCAGAAAGGCTGAGAAACGGGATTGTGGAAGGAGTGTTTTAGGCTGAGGACACACGTGTGAAGGTCCTGTAGGGATGTTTCAGGGGAAATGAAAGAAGGCCACTGTGGCTGGAACCTGAAGGGTGGGGGGAGAATAGAGCAAGGTGAGGTTGGAGAAGGAGGCAGACCTTTAAAGCTATTTAAAGGAATTTGGATCTCAGTGCCAAGTAATTGGAAGACATCAAACAGATTTAAGTAGGAAATAAGCGGGTCCAATGTATTTCCAAGTTTACCCTGACTAATTAGCAGAAAACAGATTAAAGATGGCAAGGGTAGAAGGTAGACCAGTTGGCAGCTACAACAATAACTCAGGTAAGAGATAATGGCAGTTTGGATTAAGGTGGTAGCAGAGGAGATGGATAGACCTAGATGGATTAGATGTCTATTCATGAAGAGCAAATAAAAGGACCAGCTGATGGGTTAGAGTTGGGGAAGGAAGGAAAGTGAAAAAAAAAAAAATCAAGAATGTTGCCTAGGTAGTCTTGCTTAGAGTAACTGAGTGGATGGTGATACCATGTACTGAAGTGGGGAAAAAATGAAGATAGGGAGGGGAGGAAAGGGATACAGAAATTTAGAGTTTTAGTTCTATTTCAGATACGTTAATTTCATATATTCATGGAGACTTGACATGTCATACAGGCAAATGAATACCTGGAAACAGAATTTGGAGGAAATGTCTACACTGTGGAGATAAATTTGGGAATTTGTTACCATTTTATAGTATTTAAAGCCATGAGAAGGACACAGATTACCAAGAAGGTGAGTTCATAGAGAAGAAAGCGGAGAATGGAGCCCAGTTTTTAGAGGCCACTAGAGGAGGAAAGCTTCCCTGGTGGCTCAGAGGTTAAAGCGTCTGCCTGCAATGAGGGAGACCTGGGTTCAATCCCTGGGTTGGGAAGATCCCCTGGAGAAGGAAATGGCAACCCACTCCAGTATTCTTGCCTGAAGAATCCCATGGATGGAGGAGCCTGGTGGGCTACAGTCCAAGGGGTGGCAAAGAGTTGGACACGACTGAGCGACTTCACACACACACACAGAGGAGGAAAAGTCCCTGAAGGTCACTAACAGCAGTGGTTAGAGAAGTAGGAGACAGATCAGCCAACAGAAGCAATTTTTTAAAAAAGAAGTTGAACCCGACCAACAGCATTGAAAACTTTTAAAAGTTGGAGTAGGAGGCTAAGGTTCAAGGAACACCCATTGGGCCTGGCATTATGGAGGCTGCTGACAACACTGATTAGCAGTTTCCACGGGCATGGCGGGAGTGGAAGTCTGAGTCGAGTAGATTGAAGAGCAAATCCAAGTTAACTTGCCGACATTTTTCTCAAGAATGGTTATTGTGAAGGAATCAGAGAATTAGTACTATAGATGGAGAGGGACAGCATAAGAATTTGGTGTTTTTTTTTTTTTTTAATGTTGGGATAGAGCATATTCATACCTAGTGGATGGAGTGAAATGGCAACCCACTCCAATATTCTTGCCTGGAAAATTTCATGGACAGAGCAGCCTGGCGGGCTGCAGTCATGGAGTTGCAAAGAGCTGGACACAGCTAAGCACACATGCATACATGTTCAGGATAATCAAGAAGCTGATGATTTACAGGAGGAAGGGGGTTACTGAAGAAACGAAGCCCCTAAGAAGGAAAGAGGGGAAGGGATTTAAATCACGAGTAGAGGAATGGGTTTTGATGGGAGGGGAGAAAATATCGCTTGTAACAGAAAGGAAGGAGAGATGGGTCTGGTCCAAGTGCCTAAAGATTTGTAGATTTGATGGTTGTATTAGGGGTAGGCAGGTGTGGGGATGGTTTTAGATTGAACGAGTCATTATGGGAAAGTAAACATACTCTCAGTCTCTCTCTCTCTCTCAGGTCACCTGTTCTCATTTCTGTTTTCTGCAAGTCACTTCATTCTTTCCTTTCAGAAGTCAGGTTTCCTCCGCTTCTCCATTTTTGTGAAAGAAGATGGCCACCCCAGGCACAAGTTTCTGTGATCATCCAGTTCATGCCCTTAATAGAATAACATTGTATTTCTTAACTCCAAATTTCCAAGGGGAGAAAATTTGATTGGTCCAGCTTTGGTCAGTTATCGAACTCAGGTCAAGCCAACCATGGCCAGAAGCACAAGGTCACTGTGTACAAACACAGCTGTCAGGCCTAAGCCCTCTCTGTGTTGGGGGAGGACTAGCTCTTAGAGAAGGGGTTGTGAGCTCCCAGATCCCCAGAGGCATCCACCAAACATCCTCGGAGACCCCAAACTCTAATTAAGAAGTGCTTCCTAGTTTTGTTTTCTTTGGTTTATTTGTTTACATATCCTCCTCCACTAATGCATAATTTCCCCAAATTTTGTCCTTAATCCTCTGTTTCTTTACTGCTATACTTTTTTCCCTTGTCAGCTTCATTTGTGTCCATAGCTTCAACTACAAAATGTGCATGGAGAACCTCTCCCCGACCCCAAACCAAACCTCTGCTCTTCTTAACTATCATTTAAAAACTGTCTTTAAGAACTCTAAAATATTCTCCCCTTGCCTTGTATCGATATGAGATGATGAATGTTGGCTCAACTAGTTACTGTAATCATTTCATAACATAGGCAAGTCAAGTCTTGATGCTGTACCCCTTAAACTTATACAGTGCTGTATGTCAATTATATCTCAATAATACAAAGGAAAAAACTGTCTCCCTATGAATATCCTCTGGTTCCCTTATTTATAACTGAACTCATTATTTTTTCCCAACCCTACTCCTCTTGGCTCCCTGTTCCTATTAAAGCCACCACTATCCTCTTAGGCATCCAAAGCCTGAAACTTCAGCGCTGTCTGACCTCCCACTTTCAAGGTCCATCAGCTGAGAAGGAGTATCACTCACACCTTCCCCCCTCTGCATGTCCACTCTCACTCCTCTCACTCCCCTAACTCCTGTTACCTAAACTTCCACGGACTCTTCTCAAAGCCTACTATCATCTTCCAGTTTGCAGTCTCCATCCAAGTTGTAGACTCTTCTTGCGTTACTCTTCATAAAGCCCAGCTCCTTTCATGTCTCCCCCGCCAATTCAAGAATCTTCAACAGCTCCCCCTGCAAACTCAATATAAGTGCAACCTCCATGACATGACATGACATGTCAGCAACAGACCAAGCCTTATCTTCAATCAGTCGAGGCAGGCTGCTCGATCATGTCCTAACACATCCTCTGTTTTCCTAGTGACAAGACTTCTTCACACTCTTTCCTGAAGCCCTTCCTCAAAAGTGATCTTTCCCTGCCATTTCTTCGATTTCCTTTATCTGCATAGCTCCTATGGAAGCCATGCTAGTTTAGACATGGTTTCTCCTTTATCTGTAGAAATATCTTTTCACCTCTGATGGATTTCAATTTACCAAAGTGTGAGAACAGGTGCAGCCCTTACTGAGTAGACAACAGTGTCTTACTTTGAAGGTATTTAATAAGTAATTTGATGAGGAGTTACTAAGGCCTGATGCTAGTATTATTGCTATTAAATCCTCATACAGGCTTATTAAATATATTAATATGAACCTTTTCAACAGGATACTGGGGAGGCCACTGGAAATTACATGTTACCAAAATTTTTTTAATAATTAAAAAAATTTCTCTAGTCAAGCAGTGCTGATGAATGGATGGCACTTTAACAACAGTCATTCAACACACTTATGTGGTCAAAAGTAAACTTCAGCCACATAGGAGGAAATTAATCAATGACAAATTTTAATTACTCTAAACTCTCATTAAAAAAATAGTACTGTGATAATCAAGTACAGTCTCTTCATAGGATCACAACTGCTCTCATATATTGTTGACACTGGGTTTGGAATTAAGACAAATGAAATGTCACAGGAAAGAGAGAATATTTCCAGTTTCCTGGTCCCAAAGTCTATTTAGACTCTGAATGTGCTGGGTTTGTAGAATAGAATCTGTTAGTTAAATGATAAAATCCTACTTACGTATACCAGCTTAGGGGATGTGCCCCTGGCATCATAGCTGGCGACAGGAATGGCTGTGAAGATGAAAGCTGAAAAACTGGTGGTCCTCATCACTGTTTTCTATCCAGGTAATAATAGTTGCATCCTTTACTCTTTTGATATTTACCAGTTAAAAAAGAAAATACCCCTGATTTTTATTGCTGCTTCTGAACTTTTTAAAACCAAAGCATGCGGGAAAATCCCTTGACGTTAGTCTTAGCAAGGATTTTATGGATATGACACCCAAAGCGCCGCAGCAAAACAAAACAAACAAGTGAAACTACATCAGACTAGAAGGCGTTCTACACAGCATGAGAAACAGCCAACAAAACGGAAAGTCAGCCTGCATCACGGGAGAAACATTTGCAAATACCGTATTTCAATGGGGGTTAATGCTGCAAATATGTAAGCAACTCATATGAAAGCAAAGAAAAAAAACACAACAAACGATCCACTTAAAAATGGGCAAAGGATCTGAGTAGAGATTTTTTCTGAAGAAGATTTTCAAATGGTCAACAGGTACATGAAAAGGTGTTCAACATCACTAATCAGAGAAATGCAAATTACAACCACACTGAGCTACCACCTCGCTGTTAAAATGGGTATTATGAAAAAGACAAGCAATAATAAGTACTGAGGAGGATATAAAGACATAAGAACCCCTTGTGCACTGTTGATGGGACTGTAAATTGATGCAGCCGCTACATTACATGTTACTAAAAATCTTAAAAATAGAACTACCATATGATCCAGCAATCCCACTTCTGGGTATATGGCTGAAGGGAAATGAAATCAATCTCTCCAAGAGATACGTGTACTTCCATGCTTGCACTGTTTACAGCAGCCAAGATATGAAAACAACCTCAGTGTCCATCAGTGAAGGAACGGATAACGAATGTGACATGCATACACAAAGGAGTATTATTCAGTCATAAAAAGAATGAGATTCTGCCATTTGTGACCACCCAGATGAACCTTGAAGGCGTTATAAGTAAAGTAAGTCAGATGGAAAAAGACAAATACTATATGATCTCACTTACATGTGGAATCTAGAAAAAAAATCCAAACTTGTATAAATAGAGAACAGGAGCAAGGGCTGGAGAGTGGGGGCAATAGGTGAAGATGGTCAAAGGTACAAAATTCCAGGTATAAGATGAATATATTCTAGGGATATAATGTGAGGTATAGTGGTTATTTTTTAACAATACTAAATTGAATATTTAAAAGTTGCTAAGAGAATAGATTTTAAAAGTTCTCATCATAAAAAAGTTTGTAACTATATGAGGTGATGGATGTGTTAACTAACCTTATGATGTTATTTTCCACTAAGTAGCAAATCGTTACATATCTTAAACTTACACAATCTTTCATGTCAATTACATCTCAATAAAGCTGGGGGGAAAAGAAACAAAGTAAGATGATTATTATTTTCATGAAATGTTCCTTTCTGCTTAATTAAATTTATGTATTTTTCAGTTCCCTCACACAGGCCTCTTGAGAATAACTGCTCCCAATAGAGAGATAGAACTAATTACATATCAGCAGATGTCATTCTCTAACTGATCCTCCTCAACTGGCCTCTGTCAATTTCAGTTGGTTATTTTTTTCTGCAGATTTCAACTGCCTTTTCTCCATTACCAATTTCATTCTCCATTTTCAACATCAGATGAGCCTACAAGAGCCACGAGGACTAGTATTTTTTACTCTGCCTTTATAACGATCAAAATACAAGATACGCTTTCCTTTTGAATGCTAGCCCCAGTGTGAGTATCTGTATAGTTTACAGAAGACACATGAAACATTTTTCTACCCTGCGGCTATGCCTCTACAACAGTGATACACATACACTTGTTATTGTCAATTTTGTTTTCTGACGAAAGGTGCAATTTAGTCTTTGGAACAAGCACTGATTAAAATTTGCTACTCTTTTGAAAACATTGAGCAAATATTGTCTACTGGGTACCAAGCACTACTATGGAGATTCAGCAATAATAAAACGGATAAAAAGTCTTGCCTTCATGGTGTATTCTACACGGACAGAATAAAAAATAATTACAATATACAATGTGTGGATGGTGATCAGTGCTCTGGGAAAGAAAAGTATGATCGAGAGTAGGGACCATCTCGGGGGTGCTTGCAATTTTCAAAAGAGTTTTCAGAAAAGCTTTCATTGTGAAGGGGATGACCTCTGAGTAGAGACCTGGGGGAACTGAGGGAGCAAACCATGTGGGTGACTGGGGCAAGAACTCCTCAGGCAGAGAGAACACCTAGTGCAAAGGCGCACGTAGGCTGTCACAAGCAGTAAGGAGTTTTACTGTGAGCATCTGCCAGGGACGAAAATTCAGGCAAGGCTCTTTTTGTTGTTGCTATAAAGAATCCACCTACAAGAGAGTTTAATCAGCTTAAGCTGAACATCAGTGCAGATCTGTTTAGTGTTTTCTCTCAGCCATGACCTCATTTCTAATGCTGACAGCCTGGACTGCCTCTTACATTTGGTTGGGCCTTGGATGCACAGCCTGGCAAATGTGGATGAAACTAGAAGAGGGGGGTTTGGGTAGCTCTGTAGGCCCGACGGTTATCTCGTTCTCTTTTCACACGGGACTGCATATTAATCAGACACAGCCAATGATTCCAAGTTTTAATGTAACCTAATGGGTAATACAGCCCATTACCATATATGAATCAAGAATTAAGTGTAAAAGAGTTCTACCTCAGATAAGCTAATGGTGAGATCTGTTCCACAAATAACTAAGACACAGGTTACTGAGGACAGAGATGTTTCCCCTGCCACCTGATTGTGCTTTCAGTGGTGTCTCCTTCCCGGCAGGACAACACAAAAAAGAGGTTATTATCAGTATTAACATTTACAGAATTTACAGGGATTGTTACACTTATATTCAACAAACAGAGATAATGCATTCCATACCTAGCACAGTCCGATAACAACAATGCTCTTCTAGCCTAGAAATTCACACTTCCTTCTAAGGGGTTTCCAATTTACTGGGGATTATGTTTTCCGAAAACTTAAATTTATACCCTTGGAGCCCACTCCCATCCTCACTAAGAAGAAAATGCTATTAAGACCTCAACATGTGGACATTTGAAAGCAGATACTGGGTTTAGTTTATTTTAGCCCACCTTTCATTTCTTTAGAGACTCAATTCCTTACACATAAAGATCAATATTTATTTCATGAGAACAAAGGTTTAAGAGACGACCAAGGTATCTTTAGTAAAGAGGTGACTGAACATCCAAATAGGTCATGATGACTTGATGACTTACCAGCAACTAAAAACAGCATTTTAAGATCATACTGGTTCTCTTTGTGTGTCATTTAGATTTGTTTTGGATATTTAAGTTGGTATGATAGTTTTGAACAAATACAGAAAGCCTTTAAAAGGTATGTTGTTTTAGATCCAAGTCAAGTTGATTGCAAAAGACCCTGATGCTGGGAAAGGCTGAAGGCATGAGAAGGGGATGACAGAGGATGAGATGGTTGGATGGCATCACCGACTCTATCGACATGAGTTTGAGTAAGCTCTGGGAGTTGGTGATAGACAGGGAAGGAAGCCTGGCATGCTGCAGTCCATGGGGTCACAAAGATTCGGCCACAACTGAGAGACTGAACTGAACTGAAGTATTGATCATTATGGCTGTGGCTTGGTATAAACTTAGAATTATTGTAATCTAAAGCATTGAGTTTGTTTCCAGAGATAACATTTCTATAATGAAACCATGCTGTAATCAAATCAAGAACTTGGATCTTTACCGGCAACATTAAAAAAACTTTATTTATTTTAATCTGTCAATTTTCATTCTTGATATTCCAAAAAAGTCATCAGAAAGAAGCCATTTATCATTCTTTTTCCTCATGAAGGAAGGAATGCAATTTCCTAATGAATGAGGAAATCTTTTATTGTAGATGGAAAAAATACAATAGGTCAATTATACCAAATTTTAAAGAGTAAAATTTTTACTGTATTCATAATTAATATATTATTCTGGAAAACAAACATATATGAACACAGTGGATATAATAGTATCTACGTTGTGGATTATAGAAGGATTGGAAGCGTTAACACATACAACAGTCTTAGAACAATGACCGACACATGAAATGTTCAATAAATGTTCACTATTATTTTAGTATGTGATAAAGTGAGGAACTACCACTCGTCTTAATGGGAGCAATTCTTGAATTTTTACAGAAAAAGTGGGTTTCGTCCACTTTTTACAGAACGGGGTATACTTTCTTTTCTGAGCACAGAAGGAAGTTGAGAAGGATGGCCCCTCTAAGTGATCCCTGCATTTAGTGCCTAAAATCAGAGGAAGCTTGTCACTGTGGGCAGACACCAAGAGTAGACCAATCTGACCCACCAGGTATGCTTTTCTTATCTCATGGAAACTAAGGGAGGTTATCTGATGTAGACCCTTCGATCAATTGTTCCTTAAGGTTTAAGCAGGAACAATTTAGGGGTAAACTTAGGTTCCTGGTAGTCATCTAAAATCTTTGTATCCCTTCAGTTTCACTGCAGAATAAAAACGAAATTTACCACAGTGTATTGTTACATCAAGTCTGGTACTTATTTCTCCCAAGAGGGCATCTGCTTCTGGGAAAGGCAACAGGGTACCCTCTATTAATGTATTTAACTGATGCTGTAATGATGTACAACTCCTTGTTGACTCTTGCAATTCCAAGTTATTATCTTGGAACATAAGATTTGACTAACTCTTTTCACTCCATAGGTTAACTGTAAAAGTATCCACTCAGTGTTCAATCCAGCTCCCACACATTGCTTCTGATGGCCTGAAGTTCTTTCGATTAGTCTGCCCGCCGCAAAACCTCAGATTACTAAAGTTAGAGAGAAAGGGATGGATTCTAAAACATCCCACTATCAGAACAGGTGTACTTGCAAAGTCAAATTTGCCTGATGTATCCTATGTCTCATATTGTACAATCGGCCCTGGAGGGTGGAGCCCTCGTAACCTGCTTCCTCGGGTGTACGCGTGTCTGTGGGTGTTGGGGCAGGACACGTACGGACCCACTCTCCCAAGGCAGCCCAATCAAAGTCCCCCTCTCAGCTCAAAGGCTGTCAACTCTCACGCCCCTCCTTGCGCCACAGCCCCCTCCTCCCTCTTCCACCCCTTCATATCCCGCCTCCAGAGTAGGACACCCACTTTCATTGGCAGGTGCTCCTCTCACTCCTACCCTGAAACCAGTCACTAGAGCGTTGGTGGAGAAGGACGGAGCCAATGGGAGTGCTCGTTGCGGCAGCTGCCGGTCCCGAGCGCCGGGAGGCGGTGCCGGGGGCGGGGTACGGGTTAGGGGGTTAGTTGCCGCTTGGAGTGAGGAGAAGGCAGAAGCGGCGGCGGCGGCGGCGTTTGCGGTAGCGCGGCTCCGCGGAAAGCCGGGCACCTCGAGGCCCTTTCCCCCTACTCCGGTCCCCAGAAGCAGGGGTCCAGGCCCTTTGCAGCTACCGGCCTCTCCCGCGCGTGCAGCCCCGCGAGTCGGCGTGATCCGGCCGGTTGCCCCTCTCCCCTGTCAGCGCGATGCCTGGGGCGGCAGCGGCGGCTTCGGGCTCCTTGCGGCCCCAGCCGTGACCGCCACTGCGAGCCCGGCCGGGCGGTTGGGGCCGTTGGACGTTTGTTTTCGCAGCTTTCCCCTCCCCCCCTCGCCGAGGCGGCGGGGGTGCGCGTTGGGAAGGGGGAGCCGGGAGACTCCTCCCTCTCCCCGATACCCCCGCCCCTCCCCCTTACACACTCGCACGCACTATCGCGCCGGCTCCCACACGCTCGCGCGCCTCCCGCTCCGCGCCTCGGTGTCGGCCGGCGTCGTCCCGGGCCCGCGGAGCCACCATGTCCACTGCCTCCTCCTCTTCCAGTTCCTCTCAGACCCCTCATCCCCCGCCGCAGAGGATGCGGCGCAGCGCCGCGGGTTCCCCGCCCGCCGCCCCCGTCACCGTCACCGGCAGCGGGAACGGTGCAGGCGGCGGCAGCGGCGGCGGTGTGGGCTGCGCCCCAGCTGCGGGAGCCGGCCGGCTGCTGCAGCCCATCCGCGCCACGGTGCCCTACCAACTCCTGCGGGGCAGCCAGCACAGTCCCACGCGCCCGCCCGCCGCCGCCGCCTCGCTGGGCAGCCTCCCGGGGCCCGGCGCGGCCCGCGGCCCCAGCCCGCCCAGCCCGACGCCGCCGCCGGCCGCGGCCCCAACCGAGCAGGCGCCGCGGGCCAAGGGCCGCCCGAGACGGTCCCCCGAGAGCCACCGGAGGAGCAACTCACCTGAGCGACGGAGCCCCGGCTCGCCCGTCTGCAGAGGTAGCGAGCCCAACCCTTCCGTCCTCCCGGGCTACGTCTCCCTTCCCCGACGGTGCCCTCCGTGGAAACTTCAGCCTCTCCGGGCTTCTCTTTGCTAGTGCATTATTGAAGGTGTGAAAGTGGCTTTGGGAACCTCACCCCCCTGCGGTCGCTACGGGGCTCGGAGGAGCGGACTGCAGAGCAACTTTTATTTGACCCTTCTGCCGCCCCTTCAGCTTTTATCTACCATCACACGCCTGCATCGAAAGGTTTTTCAGTTTAAGAGCTGATTAGCTCACTCCTGTGTTTGCTGTTTGTAGTGGGGGAAGGAAGAGCTGGGTGAAACACTTAAAAAAAACACGCACACCAACTCGGGCAGCAGATAAGGTGGTGGTTGTAATCTCTACAACCTCTTTGTGCTTTCCTACAAAGTTCCCATAATGTGTCTGTGCCTACCGGGGTAATTTTTTTTCTTTTTTGGAGGGGTGGAGGCACTAGTTATGATGTAAGGATATCCTGTTGGGTGTGTAGAGGGGACAGTTTTGGATGTGCAATTGAAGTGTATAGTGTTTGGGTTTTTTTTTTTTTTTTGGTCTCCTTTTCTCTACTTTATATAGTCATATGCATCCGGGCGGTACTGCACTGAAAACAGTTTATGCCCAACTCAAGACTTGAGTGGTAAATTTCTAAGGACCTATTTGTGGAGTGTGCTCACTTTTTTCCTTCCATTTTTAAGTACACTTAACAGTTCAGTTGAGCTGTTAAAGGATCTCGAGTTTTTTTTCTGTTAGTTGTCAAAGGCAATGGAGACCTGGTGGATGCTGTCGGCTTCCCTTAATGTTTTGTGTTTTGGTGTGGTTTGGTTTATCTCTAGGGACATAGTGCATGATCTGGTTGAGTCCTGGGGGAGAAGAGGGAGATAAGCCAAAACAGGGATGTAAAGAAGTAGCAGCTCATGTGATGAGATAGCGGGTTAGGGCTACAGATGCTGCTGCTGCTGCATTGTGGAGAGACCCTATCATACCGCTAACAGAGGAAAAATCTCTGCTTGGGAGGAAGTCATTGTGGAGCTCTGTATGGTGTTTTATATGGTATGTGGCATTTTTTTCATGGAGTTTTCTCAATGAGGGTCTTGGACTTGGAGAAAGTGATTGTGTTAAGTAAGATAGACTGCAGTTTGAGTGTTTTTGTTTTAGTATCTCGGACCTGTAATTTGCATGTTGCTAAGGCCCTTGTTTTCAGACCACTTGATGGTGAAGGCAGGGTTGGATATAGTGCAGTGGTATGTGTACAGGAGCACCAAGAAACACATCCTGTAATCTGTATGCACCAGAAGGAATTTGCTCCCCTACTCCTCCCCCAGGTCAAGCCAGCTGCAGAAACTGACATCCTCCAGCAAATCCTGAATGAATGAATGAAAACAACGTGATCGCCCTAATAATGACCACAACTGAACACACATCTTTGGCTGTATTTTATAGAAAAGGCCACCATTTTCTAACAGATTAATGCCATATGCGACTCCCTTGCTCATTTTCTAGAACTGTATGAAATGAAAGGTAACAGAATGAAAAGACGGTGGCAGTTACATACGTTTTTGAGTGATTTAGCTTCAACAGTATGTCCGTTGGGTTTTGGGACTTTCTTTTAAGGACTAATATGAGAGCCATAAAATAAGCACTGCAGAAAGATTCTGTCCAGAGGGTTTTGTGGGCATAGTAAGAGTAGTTGGAGCAATTCCTGCAACAATATGATGGCCATCTACTACCTCCTCCCCTTTTGCTGATAACCACTAGCATGTTATAGTAGTTTGTAGTACAACTTGCTTTTCCTGCATCTTTCAAAAGTCTTAATTGATTAGGAATTACAAGGTCCATCATCAAGTAGTTTTAATAAAATTTGTGACCAGACTTAAACTGTCCTCTTTGTTGTAGTACGGCACATCTGAGTTTAATGCAATTTTAACACAGTCATGATGAAAACACTTCTCTGAGTCTGGTTGTGCAGTAGACAAATTTGCATCATCAGGGAGCTTGTACAGGGACTAGAAGAGGCCTTTCTGTTGTTTTTTAACATCAAGTGGTTTGTCAGTTTCTTACATTGAAGTGATTTTGAATGTAGGTTCTTCTGCCCCCAGTTCCCTGATATTACCTTTATGTTACTTCTCCACATCCCGCCTTGCTCCTCTCTACTCAAGTTAAATCTTTTCTGTTTACTTTGCTATTTAAAATTCATACTATGAACAGTTGAACAATTTTTTCAAACGATGATCTACTCAGTTTCTTTTGAATTCTGCAAGGTTCTGACTTCAGTGGATTTTAGCCTCCACAGGTCAAGGCTCCTCCCGCTGCTGCTGCTGCTGCTGCTGCAGACACTGACATCACTATACTGCATGAATGAAAAACAACAACGTGCTCCATTTCTTGCTTTCCACCTCCTTCCTTTTCTGCACACTCCCCTGTGTGTGTGTATTTAAGACGGTATTATGCTGCATTTAAAACTACATTTAAAAATGTTAAATTAGGCAGCTAGTGGCTCAGGGATAGGTATTTAGTATAGAGGCATATTGTTTACAAAAAGCTTCAAGTGCTATGAGCATTTAGACTGGAGGTGACATAACAGCACTCGGTATTTTTTTATCTGGACTGGTCGTTATGGAAGAAAATACAGAAGCTGTAAACAGTTTTCTTTGTAGTTGTTTTACCAAGAAGAAGTTAGGAAACAACATGATTTCTAAACATGTTAGATCATTATTATCTCCCTCTGAAACATTCTTAATATGCATTTATAGGGTTAAGTCTAGAGTAATAAATGATAATCAGATTATTTCACACGGGTGAGAAAAAGCTGAATTATGTAAATAGGTACAATTTTAATATGGTATAATTTATAAAATTTAGCAAGAAGATGTTAATTTTCTTTATTTTGTAGCACAGTTTTAGATAATTTAAATGGCTATCATAATAGAAGATACATAAATCTCCAAACACCTTACTCTCTACAGATATCACCAGGTTTTATAAATTGAAACTGTCTTGTTTATGCATATGGATATTTTTGTTTGCATTTTTAAAAATTTTAGTTTGCATTTTTAAAACTTCAAAGTGTGTTATTTATATTCATTTCTTTACTTCTGCCATTAGCAAAATGTCACCCTCCCCCTTGTTTAGTTCTGAAGGGTCTTGAAGTGGTGAATGACAAGCTACTGAATGCATCCTCAGGCTCCCTGTGATGTGTTTGTAATAGATGTAAAATCATAAAGTATTATGCAAATAGTTATTTTTTGTAATGGTAATATGTAAGTCTACCTTTGAGATAAATAGAACAACTCAAATGAGAATGTAACAGGATGTTAGTGTTAAAATTAATGATCTTAGAAATCATGTGTAACAGTGAAAAGAAAATAGAATAAATTTGCTTCATTCTGAAAACGTCATAAAGCAAAACCTATGGGCTCAAAAACAGAACAAATACAGTTTTACTGTTCAAGACAGTAAGTAGCAGTTGCATGTCCTTTTGTGGTTTTCTGTAAGGATTGAGCATTGAGATGAATTATAAATTCTAAAAGATATAAAGACAATTGGATTAGAGCACTCTGGATGTGGAATACCACTTATTTTTAAGGGTACCAAACCTAATAACAAAAACATGGAAGAGCTTATAATTTTATATATTTCCTGCTATGGAAAACAGCATGTGTTAATTCCTGATTTAACATAATAGGTTTATTTACACCTAATAGTCTAACAGATTATTAACTCTAGAGTGAAATTTGATAAGAATTTTTCATGAGTGTCTTGAGAGCTTTATTGTTTTATACATTAAGAAGTTATTCTATTTAAAAGAAAATACAAAGCCAACTAACATATAATCCTGAATGACTGCCTTCAGAGTGTGTGTGTATATGTGTTTTAATCAGTCAGTTTGCTTTCAGTTTTTTATCTTTTCATTAAATTTCCCCTCTTGAGTCATTTTTAGTGCTGTGCTCAATTTGTAGAATTCCAGCATTTTTAATTACATTTTCCCCCCATTTTAAAGATGTTCAGACATTCTCTTATATTATAAAGTTACTTCTCAGGCTAATATTCTTGAAAATTATGTTCTCGCACTCCTGTGGCCCCCACTTTTAAAATTAGTTTTCCTAGAGTGCTTAGAGTTACTTGTTTCAAAGCTTTCTTATACTAGACTGAAAAATATACTGACAGTTAAAGCTTTGACTTTCTTCCCTAAAGAGATAGCTTTCAAATACTGATTTTTGAGAAAGATTTTCAGCTTTTGAGAACTACACTAAGTATCAGCAGCATTCATTAATTTTTCCCATTAATTATGGTAATAAAACTTCTACATCAGTGGGTCAGTAGCAAAATGGATCTAAGTGAATTTATAGACGTTTTTTATTCTTAAACTTTTTCATGCTCAAAGATTACATTCCTTTCCAATAACTATTATTCTAAGCATATTGAATATTGTATACACCTGGTATTATAAAAGCGCCTTGATCAGTTTAACTGTATGTAAAGTTATGTTACATATATTTAGCTAAAAATTACTTCATTATTTACTTTTTACAGAAGGACATTTCATTCACCACAGTGTATGTTTCCTCAAGGGTTTAATGCAAATTAGGATTTATATATTGGGGAAACGTTGAAGGGTAATGGTATCCTTGTGATTTTTATTTTTGCTAATGCAGACTAAATGTGAAGAAGAAAATAAAGGAGTAATTTGGCTCCATGGCAGTGAATAACAATGGAAATAAATGCAATGTTCAACGAATGGCTAGTAGGAGAGGATTTTTCTTAAATCTGAAATTTAAAACATTGCTAAAAGCCCATTTTATCAAAGCTTTCACATGTAGCTCATAATCTGCCAAGACGTATCTACTGATGACTTTGTTATTCTTAATTTTAGTTTAGTCTTTTCTCCAGAGTTTAAATCCCCTGATAGGATTTTCCTTAGCACCTGTCTGGGGTTTGTGCCTGCTGCTGCTGTTTTTTGTCTTCAGTATATAATTTTGTTCTCTTATTAAATGTCTAAGAGACCAAATCACTGTGCTGTTTCTGTCCTGTGTTCTTTTTTAACAAGAAGTTGAGCTTATCTCATAATTGTTGCTAGCTGGGTTTGCTTAAAGTAAGTGGAAGACAGAGAGCACACTGTCATCTATGATGTAAAAAACTTGAGAAACCGATAGAAGAGCCAGGAGCCATCTTGCTTTCCCTTTCTACCCCTCATCTGAATTACTGGAGCTACTATGACTTCATCACTCATCTGGCTCATTCTAGAACAAGATTCGCATTTATTTTGCAAAAAAACAAAAACAAAAAACTATATATATATATATACATACACACACATAATGGATTTATAGTAATTTTGAAGAAAATAGGATTATCCTTAATTATGAACAAATTGTGGAAAAAACATTTTTCTAGTATTTCATTTTTGTAGGAGCAAGCATGGCAGATACCTTTAAGCTGTGGTGTTTACCGCAGGTAAATGTTACTGTGGCAGCTGTCGGGACCAGGCAAGTTCATGGATACCTCAGTCTTGCATGCTTAGTTGCTCAGTTGTGTCTGGCTCTTCGTGACCCCATGGATTGTGGCCCTCCCAGCTCCTCTGTCCATGGGATTCCCCAGGGAAGAATACTGGAGAGGGTTGCCATTTCTTCCTCCAGGGGATCTTCCCAACCCAGGGATTGAAACCACGTCTCTGGCATCTCCTGCATTGCAGGTAGATTCTTTGCCACTGAGCTACTTGGGAAGCCCCAGATACCTCAATAACCTCTGCAATATTATGTTGTATCTCTAAAGATGTAGGTAGAAAGGAAGAAAACATGTGAGTGCTTAAGGCAATATATACTTCATTCATCAAGAAAGTGGATTTGAAATCTAATTTTTGATTCTAGATACGGTGTTCACTCTACAGGATTATCCTGTTGCTCCTAATTGAAAGAAGACTCTGATACTGGTCATCAGCTGTGATTTCTGAGCTGTAAAAATTACTAATGAATAGGTTTTCTATTGCTTCCACAGCACTGTTACACTGTGCTGGAGTATGTTTTGACATTTTCAGAACGTCTAAAAATGTAAGACCTAGGTTAGTGACTGTACCTGAAATAAAATATGGTTGGATTGGTCATATCTCTTTGTCACATAAAAGCCTGAGAATATGTGTGTGTGAGTGAGTGAGTGACTGAGAGAGAGAGAGAGAGAGACAGACAGACAGACAGATAGACAGAAGGCAGGTTTAAGTGACAGTGTGTGAGAAATCCTGGTTCCTGAAGGGTCAAGGATATGAACTTGGCTGTATCTGGCCTTATGTACTTCTAGAATCTGTACTGCTTCTGAATTGTATTATAGTGAGAAGTACTTTTCCCCATGATTATTAAAAGTTATATGTGGCGATAAACTGGTAAATGTCTCAGGAATCACTAAGCAGAGATTCTGGTCTCAGGTGATAGTCCCAGCAACTGGTGCTGGATTAATTCAGCCCCTCACCCCTAAGAAGCTAATAGTTATCCCTGCAATTTGTGGGTTTGAACTCTGAATGTTTGTAATTTAGTGAAATGCCACTATGTTGTACTTTAATGATGGCTCACCAAAAACAAGGATGAGTTAAACTTGTGAGACTCATTATTGTGTGGGAAGACTGGTGTCCAAAATCGTCTTCCAAGATACTAGAATTAAGAAACTCACTAAACTTCTGGATGTGTTTCATAACAAGAATGCAAGAACTGCTACAGATTGCTGCCTAGTGTCACTAAAGATCAAGTATCTATCTCCTGCTGACAGTAATAGCCCCTTATTTAGCCAGTATGGCCACAGGGAGAACTTCACATAGCTAACTTTTAGATTACTAAAATACTATTTGGTGAAACAGATGCTTTCTAAAATCATTATACAATTGTTTTCTTAAGCAGAACAAACAAAACCTCAATGAACTCTTTGTAGCTTAATTAATTTTAATACCTATGATTGCTAATAGATACTTCTGAATATAAGATTGAATGAGCATGGCCTATTACTGATCCTATAAATTTGCTTTGGGAAGTGTCTTTTTTCCTGGTAAATGTGGAATGAAACAGTGTGTGGCCACATTTATTCCTTAATAGAATAACCTGGCTTTTTTCTCTTATCAAGTTAAAGACCAAAAAATTATTTTCCAAATGGTTCCATAAAAGAACCTTAGAAACAAAAAGGTATGCTGAAAAATAACTAGATTTGAAGTCAAGAGACTTAGGTTATTTATCCACTTCTAACATTTGACTTACAGTAAGTCTCTAAATCTTCATCTAATTGATGGGTGGGCTTTTTAAGAGTTCAGTTGGGTAAGGAAAAGAGTCTACTATGGAAAGGAAAAGTAAGTTTATTAAACTAGATGATGATTTTGAATTTTTAAAACTAGTTTTACTGAGGTATAGCTGACAAAGTTGTATATATTTTAAGGTATACAGTTTGATGATTAGGTATACATTTACAAAGTGAAGTGATTACCATAATTAAGATAAGTGCATATCTATCACCTCACAGAGCTACCTTTTTTTTTTTTTGATGTGTGATGAGAACACTCAAGATCTCTTCTTAGCAAATTCCACGTATGCAATACAGTATTACTGACTACAGTCACCAGCTGTACCTTAGGTTCCCAGAACTCACCTGTGTCACAACTTAAAGTTTGTACCCGTCCAGCAACTTTCCCCACCTGCCAGTCCATGGCAGCCATCATTCTACTCTCTCCTGTGAATTACTTTTTAAGAGTACGCACATAAGTGAGATCATAATTGTTTTTTTCCCTGTGTATTTGTTTTTCTGTGTCTGGCTTATTTCACTTAGAAAAATATCCTCCAAGTTCATCTATGTTGTTGCCAGTGGCAGGATTTCCTTTTTAAAAGACTGTGTAATAATCCGCGCACGCGCTTGTGTGTGTACACATACCTATGTGTATATATTTTCTTTATCCATTCCCCCATGAGTGAACACAGAGGTTCTCCATCTCCTAGTTATTGTGGAAAATGCTGCATTGAATATGGGAGTGCAGGTATCTTTTCAGGATCCTGGTGTTATTTCCTGTGAGTATATACTCAGAGTGAGATTGCTAGATTATATGTTAGTTCTATTCTTAAGGTTTTGAGGAGTCTTCATGCTGTTTCCCATTCCCACCAGTTTCCATTCTCACCAGTGGTGTACAAGGGTGCTCTTTTCTCCACATCCTCGCCAACATATGTTATTTTCTTATCTTTTTGACAGTAGCCATTCTACCAAGTGTGAGATGGTATCTCATGTGGTTTTAATTTGCGTTTCTCTGGTTAGTGATGTTTGAGCACCTTTTCATGTACCCTCAATAGCCGTTTATATGTCATCTTTGGAAAATGTCTACTTTGCTCTCTTTTGTCTATGATTTAATAAGCTTATTTGTATTTTCTGCTATTGAGTTACATGAATTCCATATATATATTTTGGATATCCCTTATCAGATGTATGGTTTGCAGGTATTTTCTTCTGTGCCATAACTTGTCTTTTCATTTTGTTAATTGTTTCCTTTGCTGTGCAGAAGCTTTTTAGTTGCTTGTTTGTTTTTGCTTTTGTTGCTTGTGCTTTTGGTATTATATCCAAAATGTCATTGCCAGGACTGAGCTTTTTCCCTATGTTTTCTTCTAGGAGTTTGACAGTTCCAGGCCTTATAGTTAAGTCTTTAATCTATTTCAAGTTAATTTTGTGTACAGTGTAAGATAGGATTCAGTTTCACTCTTTTGCATGTAGATATCCAGTTTTCCTAGCACCATGTATAGAGAGACTATCCTTTTCTCATTGTATATTCTTGGTACCTCTGTCAAAGATCAGTTGACCATATATCTGTGGAGTTTTATATCTGGGCCTTCTGTGCCATTGGTCTGATGTGAAGAGCCAACTCATTGGAAAAGACCCTGATGCTGGGGAAGGTTGAGGGCATAGGAGAAGGGGGTGACAAAGGATGAGATGGTTGGATGGCATCACTGACCCAATGGACATGAGTCTGAGCAAACTCTGGGAGATAGTGAAGGACAGGGAAGCCTGGGGTGCTGCAGTCCATGGGGTTGCAAAGTCGGACACAACTTAATGACCGAACAGCAACAAATATGCGTAGATTTATTTATCTGGGCCCTCTTTTCCATTGGTTTATGTGTCTGTTTTTATGCCAGTACCATACTGTTTCCATTGCTATGGCACTGTATAAACTAGATGATTCTTTGTACAATTAGTTATGTATTGAGCAACTAGTCTTAACCAGAACTCAGTGTAGAATACTTTCATAATACTTTTACAATCTCTCTTCACAGATAACTTTTATAATCTCTCTTCTCTCTTGAGGGGTTAAGTAATTTGCTCAGGGTCAGGTGGCATGCACAGAGGCCGACAGGGCCATGTAACTCTCTAAGTCCTGACTTCAGGTTAGCTGGAAGTTGCTTTTGGAACCCAGTTAATTATGGGACAGGAAAACATGCACAATGGGTAATCCCATTGCTTATATAGTTAAGACACAGAAAGGCCAAAAATAGTTTTGGCAGGGGGTTGGGTGAAGAGAAAGCTAAATGGGACTAAACTCTAGGGTCCACAGAACTTAAAATAGCTGCAAGTATTCCCAGTGATTCAGGCCTCAGATATGTATATAAGAATGTCATAGCACTTCAGAACTTTATTATGTCATTAGCAGGCCTTTCCCTTGGTCTGTAAAATATACTTTGTTAAGACAGAATTTAGATTTCATGTGAAATCTCAAAATCTGGGTAGAATGAGTCCTTTTGTATTTTCATATTTGATAATGTAACCTTTGCCTTTGTAATAAAGCATCATAAGGTTCCATTCAAGCATAACACTGATTTTAACTTCCACCGTTCTTTGACAGCTCATCAGCATTCAAAATAGTACCTTTTTATATTTCATTCTCATGGCAAAGTAAGGTGTGCTGTCTTCTCAGTTTATGCCTCCTTGGGCTCTTTTCCTTTTTCTAGGTTTGCTGATGTGATGTAGAAAGATATTTCAATCTGCATTTTAACAACTTCTTTCAGGATGTTGTGACAGTTTTCAGTGTCCCTTGCACTTACTGTATGCTCTCTTTGACAGTGTGGAATATAGATCCTTTCATAAGTAACATTAGACATGGCATTTTTATTGTTGTTCTGATTCTGAAAGTGTTTTATAGAGTCTGTGTGATAAAGTTTCTCATGACATTTCTTCTGTAGTTTCCTAGTTAAATACATCAGTTTATAAGTTGGATTAGTGAAGTAATCTTTGTATCTTAGAAAATAATAAAAAAAACTTACAGAGCTCAGTTGCTTAGTTACCTTTAAAAACTGTTTGCTGTGCGCATGTAACCTGTGAAATGATCTTTCCATAAACGGGTGTAAAAGATCATAGTAAAATAGAGATTTTTCTCTATATTAGCTGGTAATCTATAAACAAATTATATTTATGATAGTTTTGAGTTTTCTGACAGTGTCATTTTCTTTCTACTAAAGGGTTTTTGAAGGTACTCTGAAAAGAATCAACTGTCCTTTTCCTGTTTAAGGTCAGGTTGTTTCATTTAAGTGTCTAATACTTACTAAGCAGGGAGTAGCAAATACTGCTAAATGCAGTTTCATTAGAGTTGTAAAATTAGGGAGATAGACTGTGCTCAGAAATAATGTTTTGGGGAAAAGCTAAAATATGCAGCAATATTTTGATCAGAGAGCTTAAAATAAACCTTATTTAAAATTCTGGTCATTCTTTACATATCTAAGTGACCTATTATTGAGAAACACCTGGGCAGTTTGATTGCATTTGTTTATTCTTTCTCTTTTTGGTTAAAATACAAAAAGGATGTGAAGTGAAGTTGCTCAGTCGTGTCCGACTCTTTGCGACCCCATGGACACCAGGCTCCTCCATCCATGGGATTTTCTAGGCAAGAGTACTGGAGTGGGTTGCCTTTTCCTTCTCCAGGGAACTTCCCAACCCAGGGATTGAACCCAGGTCTCCCGCATTGTAGGTAGACGCTTTACCGTCTGAGCCACCAGGGATGAATACAGCTTTAATTTCAGTGATAACTGTTCATTCAAGAAATTTTTATTTTCAGGTATTGCAGTAGCTGTTCATAGTATGTTGATGGGTAAAACTAGTGGATTTTCTCTCTCTTTCACACAATGACTATTTCTTGAGTCTCTACTATGTCTGAAGAGCTGTTTAACCCTTAAAGAATACGTGTTCTAGGTGCAGTTGGTGTGTTCACATTTATATTTCTTAACAAACTCAGGTTATTTAAAATCTGCCAAGAATATGACCCACTGTTTTCTCTGAGCCTTGAACTTCACATATGAATTATTATGTTCCTATGCTTCTCTTTCAAGATTAGGTTGAGCTTTTTGGTATTCTTTTTTGAATACTGAATACTTATATGTGTTTTTCCCTTACTAGATGAACCTTAGGAGAGCATCATCTTGTGGCTTCTCTAATATGTCTAGGTCTGAGCTGTATTGCTGCCTAGACATATTAAAATATTCTGCTAAAGTTTGGCCTAGCCTTGTGGAATTAACATGAAATCAGCTTCTGAAGCTGTTCTACTTGGAGAAACTTAAAAAACCATCATGCCAAAAACTGTGGACATACTCAATTAAAAATTTAAATGTTTTCAGATCTGTCATAAAGACCATGATTATTCTAAGCTCCAAGTAGGAGAATGTGAATTACATATTTATTTCTGGTTTATTATAATATAAAAATTTTAAAGTATGGAGCAGATTTTGGGGTGGTTATTTGCTTAAGAGAATATCCAATTTATGTGCAAGTAAAATTATTCAATTTACCAAAGTGTTATTTATACAAACTTTTTAGGAAGTCAA
The DNA here is from genome assembly GCF_032405125.1 of Capricornis sumatraensis. NCBI lineage: Eukaryota > Metazoa > Chordata > Mammalia > Artiodactyla > Bovidae > Capricornis > Capricornis sumatraensis. Next base: position 20,757,699 of record NC_091073.1, read on the forward strand.
TTACACAAGATTGAGGTTCATCTGAGGTTGTAAAAATATATTACTGAATAGTGTAATTTCTCATTGCTACATAAAATGTTCTACTGACATTTAGCAGAATTAATATCCTAAGAAGTTATAAATGAACATGAATAGATCTCTTCCATTCCCTTTCTAGTGTGAGTATTAAAATTATAAGAAATTTTGTATTCAGATAACCCCTAAAAGGGAAAGAATTCATATGCACTAATGATTCTATTTCTCACATTTTTCTGTGGAAAGGTATGCTTTTAAATTCAACAAATATTCCAGGGTTTTTTTTACTGGATTATTTTGTCCTTATAAAAAAAGTTACTATTTGAGTTATAAGTTCCTACCAAACCTTTCCTAACCAGTTTCATGGAGGAAATATTTCTTCCTTCATGAGAAACTTTCACCAAACCTGCTACTGTTATTAATGTCAAGAAGACAAGGCAATAAGTCAGCGTAATTAGACTAGAAATATGATTAACACTGTGGATTATGATCCTTATAGTTGTATATTTCTATAGTCTGACTTTAAGGTTTCTGTATATACTTAAGGATTAAGAAATTAATTGCTCACTATATATACACTATTAATTAACAAGTACCTACTGTATAGCAAAGGGGACACTACTCAATACTCTATAATGGCCTATATGGGGAAAGAATCTAAAAAAGAGTGGATATATGTATAACAGATTCTTTTTGCCGTACGCCTGAAGCTAACAAAACATTGTAAATCAACCTTACCGCAATAGAAATTTAAAAATAAACAAACATTTACAGGAACTTGAAAAGATGGTACAGAGAAGTCCCATGTATCCTCCATCAACTTCTCCTTTAATGAGTATATCTTACAAAATTAAAGGATGGCATCAAACCAGGATTTTTATATCGGTGTGCCTGATGCTGTATGTGTGTATCGGTCTTATCGCGTGTGCAGCAGATCTGTGTAGCCACCAGTGAAATCAAGACGCAGAGCTGCTCTATCACAGATGTCGGAGGCCACGCAGATCCCCCTCCCGTGCTGCCCCTCTCAGTCACGCCACTCCCTCCCCCTCTCCACCGCTGTCCTGTCTGTATACGTTTGTCATTTTGAGAATGTTAAATAAAAGGAATCATACACTATGTGGCGTTTTGAGCGTGGCTCTTTTTCACTCAACATAGTGCCACTGACATGTATCAAAGTTGTTGAGAGTACCGATAGTCTGTTTGCCTTTATTGCCAAGCAGAATTCCAAGATCCACGGATGTACCACAGTTTCTTTAACCCATCACTTATTGGAGTACATTGAAGTTAAGTTTGGGGCTATTACAAATAAAAATCTCTTTTATAAAATGTTACAAAAATTTGTGTACAGATTTTTTTTTAAAAAAAAGAAATTAATTGGTCACCTAATCCAATTATACCTGAAGTCTGCACAGTATCCATTAGTGTCGTGTGTGTGTATGTATATAAGAGAGAGAATGCTGCAAAGTTCACATTCCTTTCTCAACAGTCGCTGGATAATCACTGGCTCCTGACACTTTTGCCATGTAGAGTAGAAATTCACGGTCATCTTCTCATAATGCTGTAAGTAATTTTAATATACTAAATGGTAGTGACTTATACTAAGTGTTAGTTACTTAGAGCTCTATGTTACTTGTCCCATGTAAGATAAAAGCAGTGGACATCTAACTAGATGAGAATTCTGAACATCTTCCTTGTGGTTATAGAGAAATGTACTATTTCTAACACAATTATATTTCCTTCTAGAGGCATGTCTTAAAAGCTGAATTCTTTGTAGTATTTACTTCAGGACTCTTTGGTAAAAATAAGTTTGTTGGATGGGTTTTTAGATACAGATTGATTGGTTTAAATATAAATTCCCCTTTCTGAGTCACCTAACATAATTTGGAATGACAGTTCAGTTGTCTGTAGTTTAATTTTCTTAACAAGTGTATGATAATTTTCTCTGCTGGAATTGGCTTTGTGATTTTTGAGCAGAAGATTATGTTGGTATTTAAATTCAAAGTTGAAACAAGCATTGAAAGGTGTAGTTATTGCATTTCCACTGATTGGAATGGGTATTCTTTAAGGTGGTAACTGTATATAGCAAATTAAAACAGACATGACCCTTACATCCTGCAAGTTTACATACCCAAATACTTTAAAATATCATTATAATTGTCCTTGGATGTTTTGCTCATGCTCTTTACCTCCTTGCTGATTTTGTTACCATCTATATATAAAGTTTTCACTTAAAGTATATTCCACCTATGTTTCACATAGTAGAATATATCACATGCTTTGAAAAGGTGGCCTAGTATATTTTTCAGTGCTGACAGAAAAGCAGTGATTTATTAGTACATTTTACTCTGTGTAATTTCAAATTTAGGTAATGTACTTTAATTATTCCCACGTGATAAGATAGTATTAGAAGTATCATTATCACTGTGTGTGTGTTAGTTGCCCAATCGTGTCTGACTCTTTGCCATCCCATGGACTGTAGCCCACCAGGCTCCTCTGTCCATGGAAATTCTCCAGACAAGAACACTGGAGTAGATAGCCATTTCCTTCTCCAGGGGATCTTATCTTCCTGACACAGGGATCGAACCTGGCTCTCCTGCATTGCAGGTAGACTCTTTACTGTCTGAGCCACCAATTTAAACTCAGAGATTTGGTACAGAAACAGCTGAATAGTTTCTTGTATTTGCTTACTGGCAGTATGAAACACAGCAGCATTGGTTAAGACTTTCAGACCCAGAGCATCACTGGATTGGGTTCTTAACTTCCTTATAGCATAATTATTAACCTTTCCTCCTCCTTCATTTATCCCATTCTATGTCTTATCCCATCTCCCATCTCCATAGAATTTTTTCCTGAATCTGGTAGCTTCTTTCCATCACCTCATGGCTTCATTACTGCTTATTGCTTTGCTGGAACTGCCGCCTCTCTAGTGGTTCCCCTGTCATTAGTCTCCCATCTCTAATTTCCCCATTGGCATTGTTATAAACACAGTCTGTCTTTAAAAAAAAATTCCGAAGTTCACAATCCTTGCCTTGACATAAATGACTCATGTTAGCATTCACAATTGTGTACCTCGAGTACTTTGTAAACTGAACTCACTTTGTATTGAAAATGCTGTTATCTTTCAGTAGCTCCATACTTCTTTCCTTGTCAGGGTAAGGATTCCTTGTCAGGGTAAGGTAATCTGTTGATTACTGTAAATAAAATTAGATTATTCTATTTGTGGTGATGATTATAATAATTCAGTGAGACACACTCTAAAATTTGGCTCAAACTATCTCCGAGGGTAATTCAGACAAACTGCCTTTCTATTGTAGAGACTTCTAAGTATTCACCAAATTCTGTTTTGTCTCCCTCTTGGCCCACATCTAGACTATTTTTCCTACTCCTTGCAATTAGATAAAGCTTTGTGATATACAACAACACTTTCATCTGTGTTCAGTAAAAAAGCACTAGTTTGATCCTCCTCATTCTTCTCTTTCCTCATTTGCCAGCTGGATGCAAAGAGTTTAGCAGAGGAGTCTAACCAAGGCCCTGGGGGAATGATGGAGCCATGAAATGAAGGAAGTCAGAATCCATGAATGATTATATGGAAGGCCATCTGTCAGCCAGGAAGATACATTGAGTTTTTATTGTGATAAGCCACAAATTTAAAAAAATGGTAGCTGCCAGCATTAGCAACTTTGCTGCACTTCACAGTTTAAAGAAATGTGGTCTACCAACTGCTTCTCCTGGAGCCGCTTTGAAAATTCACCTTGGGAGTGTCACTGTTAGCGCCCGTGATCCAGCACGTAGGCACATTTGGTTCACGGTCGTCAGTGCCTCAGCCACTATGCAGGAGACATGAAGCTCACACACCAAGACTGTGTGATCTGGGTGGAATGGATTTATCTTTATATAATTTGCTGTTTTATTTTTATTAACTGAAGATCTTGTACCATTTTTGAAAAAGTTTGGAGATGTTGTAAGCATTGATAGCCTTGTGGAAGTCAGTCCATGGTCTTGCAGAGTGCCTGTCAGGGCACTGAGTTTCGTGGTCTTGTTATTTTATATGAATGTTATTTTTCTTGGGCATGCAGAGAATGGAAGAGTTCTTTATTATATGAACCTAATGACCTGCTTGTGAAATACCTAAGCATAGAAATCATAGCCTTTTATGTACATGTTGAAAACAGAATGATAATAGGATCTGAATTCAAGTTCCTTTTGTCGCCGTCTTGCATCTTACTCACAATGATTTTAGATGAGCTTCACATACAGAATGTTAAAAAAAAAAAAAAAGGAGCCATTCTGTTGAGGCCCTTCCAAAAAGTCTCTTTCGGTAATGAGTTCCATAGTATATGCCAGGTGATTTCTTAGTTTTGGGGTAATTTATTACGTTAAGAATAAGGAAAGAATGTATAACTGAAATAAATCCACAGGTTTAACAAAACTTGAGAAGTTGTGCCAGTTGTTAGAGAAACAAAGAAAAAAAGAGACAGCCTTAACTTTTAGGAAAGGAGCCCACCCTCTGGCAGATATGTTTATCCTTTAAGTATAAACTAAACAGATTAGTGAATTGTGTTACGTTTTGCTTTCTTAATTCATTCCTTTTTTTTTTTTCTTTCCATTCTTAAGTGAAAGTAAAATAGCTAAAATATAATATGGGGGAAGAGAGATGGATAAATGATTGATGTATTCATGAAAATGAAAATGATTTTATTTGTAATGTTTGAACAGATATTGTTCAGTACTTGTCCTGCCTCAAACACAACACAGGAGATATTTAAAAAATTCTGATCAGAGGTGAAGAAGGAAAGAATGGAGGAAAAGGGCAGACAAAAATCTGGTTGACTCATCTCCTTTGTATAATTGGCAAAAATGTGGTTTTGTTTTCTTCCCTTGTTGAGATGAATCTTTTTAGTACATCTGAAAGCGTTGTTCAGGTTTTTATTACAAATGCCCTACCTATTCTAGGTATGACTGACTTATGCTATATCCAAACAGTATAGTCTGATATTTGTTCACTCATTTCTTGGGCACTTGGTTTGAACAATGTTCTTTTTATCATTTAAGGGAAAAAATTAACTTAGATGCTAATAACAAACTCTGAAACTTTGTGACTTCAGTCCATTTATTGCTCCCGGGCAGTGCCATTTTGAATTAAGTACAGTTCAATCAATAATATCAATAGACTATTTTTGACTAAGATTATAATTACCAGTTTTGGGTATATTCTAGAGGAATAAAATATGATGCTCTTCTAAAATATTTTTGACACTTTTCCCCTACACTTAGTCATGCCACTAGTAGTTTTATTTTATTTTTTCTGAAGTTGCTCCCAGTCCTTGGCAACGTTTCCTGGCAACCTTCTATGCATAATATTTGTAGAATTGTTGAGGTGGAAGGTGTTCTGTGTATGCAAACACAGAACTGGTTTTTACCATGTTCTGTTTTACTCCGTGGTGTCTACAAAGGTATCATTTATGTGAGACCTTTTCCTTCAGGATGTTTCCTGCAGCTTTTGGCCATTTCCAGCTTTAATGAAGCATCCAATTTTGGATAAACTACTGCTTCATAGTACATATTTGGTTCTTTGATGTCAATATTTATGAAAGTAAATGCTAGAATAAACATCTGTGTTTCCTTATTTCTGAAGCCTTCATTCTGTAGAGCCTACTGATTCTGGGTTTCATCTACAGAAGTGTAGTTAGTTCTGTATTTCCTAGTCAACAATGTATTCACCATTGCTGGATTTGGGGACACAGGGAAAAATACAATTTTTGAAGGGAAAAATACTAGGAGGGTAGATTTAATTAGATTCTTTTTCATGAAGCAAATCAGTGGCATCCAGATGTATTTCAGTACAGCCTTCTGTTTATAATTTGCCTACCATCAGTAAATTAGGTTGACTAGCAGTCATATCTTAATGAAACTAAACAGTTTTCTTTTCCTAAGCCTTTTTCCTTAATCTTTTCTACATTTAACCATGGAGTTAACTATTTACCCTCTTATTATGCTATTATGAGCTATTATCATGCTATTATGAGCTAATCTGTAGTTTTTATTACCTAAACAAAATGTTTCGAACTTAAGACTTAAATGCTTGAATCTTACTTTCATTTATAAATTGTATGTTGTTAAAATATATTTTGATTTAGAATTCTACAAATTTTCAGTGTAGATTTGAGAAGAGATATTTACTTGCCTAGGAGACTGTTGTGCTTTCTTGTGCCATATTTAGTCATTAGTCTTTATTCAAACAAGAGATGAGAAAGATGATCATTTTCAGATTCTTTTTCAGAATCAGAGGAACTATAGGCATCATACAGATTTCTAAATACCTTGTTTTTCATGGTATAACTTAATTGCTCTTTTGTAATAGTGGTAAGATCCTGATTCCATAATGTTAATAGTCAATTCTTTCTTGGCCTTGAAAATTATTTTAGGACTTTTTGTTCTTTATTAACTTGTCCCATAGATAGTGGGATGATGTGGAAAGAGGCTGCTTGCTTTTGTTCCTTTGAAAAGCAGGTCCTTCTAGATTTAGCCCCTTGCGAGGTGAAGGTCCTCTTCAGACTTTTCCATCTTGTTTTTTCCAAATGCTTCTCTCTCCAAGCACCTCAGCCCATTATTCTACTTTTCCCCATAAAAGGAATTCCTGTTCCTTGATCCATTCCTGATTCTCGCTACAAGCTTCTGTAGGGTGTATTTTCAAACTTGACTCTGTAACTGCCAGCTCTAGAGGAAGGAGATGGGCAAAAATTCTCATAATGGAGTGACTATAGATGCTCCATTTCAGTTAGTTTCTTCAGTAGATTGAGCAGGAGCTCATTTCTCACCTAGGTTACCTGGGAATAAAGTGTACCTCTTTAGGGCTAGTATTAATTTTTCTGAGTCAACATAATAAAATATTGGAGGAATATTAAAAATTGTTATATAAATATGGTTATATAAAATTTTTAATAATTAAATTTGGTTATCAGATGTTCTGGAAATTCTTGTCTTAAATTCAGATGTGCTGAGAGAATAACCATATGAATTTACAATCCTTCTCTGGTTATTTCTTTCATGTACTGATGGAAGACTTGCCTTAGAGATACTGAGCATTCTGCTGTCTTCTACTTTGAAAATTGCTGCATGAATGGCTCACACATTCCAGCAGTCTTCATGTTAATTCCTTTCCAAGCTGTTGGTTGTATGAAGCTTATTCTCTGGTAGATTCTTCAGGAAAGACTCATGGGAACAATATTCTTTGACTTCTACATATATTATGTAGCAAGAACTGAAAGTTTTTTTTTAGTCCATGGCTTGTTATACTTGAAAGTCACTAGCTTCATTAAAGTGTGTTTGATATGGACTGTATTGGCTGTATCATTTTTCTCAGATCCATGTATGGTCTTTCAGTATGTAGTTTGAAGTTATCTTTTATTCTGGGAGAGTTTTCTTAAATTGTAGTTTTTAGCATGTTTTGTTTTGTTGCCTTGGTCTTCTTCAGGGACCACTCCTAAACATGTTGGACAGTCTTGCTTATGTTACACGACAACTATTGTCTCTTAAATTTTTTTTTAATTCTAAAATTTAAATTTTCTTTTATTAAATTGTAAAATTTGTGTTATGTTCCATTTTCTACCTTAGGCAATGCATTAACCCACTCTGTTTCTTATAACTTAAAGTCTTCATTCCTAAAATAAATTTTTCTTTTATTTCTAAATCTTTCCTGAGTTTGTTCACCTCTCTTTTCATATCTTCCTTGCCTGCAAGCACATCATTTCTGAGTGTTTCTAATTTTGAGGTTTTTCATTGCTTCTCACATTTAAAGAAGATTTTTAGCATGTTTTGAACTATGAGATCACAGTTTTCCCTACTTTCAATCAGGGGGTTTCATCAGTTAACATTGGATGTCATACTGTGGTAAAAAGATACAGCCCATTCAGTAGCCTTTATTGTGCTGTAGTCTTTTTTGTTAGTTTGTTTTTTATTTTTAAAATGGGATATAATAGTGGATCTGCCTTATTTGGTTAAAAATTTTCTAAGCTCTACCATTGCTTTAACTGGAATATAAGTGCTTTGAAACAAAACTTTATGAAGCATTTCATCTTCTGGTTAAGGAATATCTGCTTTCCTCTCACTATATTAATTTCCATCTTTGATCATCTTATATTATTTTATAGTTGCTAATACTTTGTGATTATTTCTTTAAAATTTGAACCCATTAGTCACGTGAGATTTTGGATATTTGGAATCTCTATTAATTGAATTCATTGGAAGTTCATAAAGTTTATAGAATGTTCTGCTAATTACGACTTTGTTGAGGTTCCCTAAAGAAATACCATTTTGCCACCAGAAAAGAAGTGAACTTAAAAATCTTTAAAATCTCAGCTGCTATATCCGTAATTCTTTGTAGATATATTCTAAGTGTCAGAACTCCATCGAAATTTGTGGTGTATGTCTTTCAGTGCTTGCCACCTGCCTTCATGACCATCTTGGTGAAGTTTTCTTCATAACCTTGATACAAAAAGACACTCTCTTGAATTTTATTTGAAAATAGGCTGAAGGCCTTCCTCCAAATGTCTTATCTCAGCTTATGCATCATTTGACACAAATCTGAGTGGGCTGTAACCTAGAGAATCATTCCTAAATGGCTGCTGGACTCCATTTTCCTGTTTGTTTTTCTTGACAGACCTCAGGTTACAGGTGTCAGGCCTCATTGGGTCAGACGCATGTTTGTTTCTCTTGTCAGCTTCTTGACTGGTTCCTTTCCAGATTTCTGCAGGGCAGCCATATGGCCATTTCAGCATATTTTCTAGATTGCTTCTGTGGCAGGATTCCAGGGCTGGTTGATTAGTGTTTCAGAAACTACTCACACTGAGAGGGCTTTAGTTTTTGCCCTTTAGTTTTAGTTCAGATAGCACATTCAGATCTGGTGTCCTTCCTGTTATTGGAAGTTTATTTGATTTTGATGATTTTATTTTATGTGGCCCATGTATTTGGCTTACTTTCCATCTTCTTATATGTTAAGCAAGAAAGGCCCATGAAGGCCATTTGTGAAGTGCCTAGACAGTGCCGATTTTAGAAAGCTGAATCTAACAATAATTCTGCTAGATGATCAGTATTAATATGCATTAGATTGGCTAGAGAGGTATACCAATCTGCTCTTTTCTACATTTTTTTATTCTTAGTTATATAATTCTTTAAATTGCTCTTTTTTGGGGGGGGGTGTGGTGGGATTTATTTTGGAAATTGCTGTCTGTAACTGTGAGGTAAGGAGGAAAATTACTCACCATGTTGGTAGTGATGTTTAAGAAAAAAACTGTTCATGACACTTGTTAAAGGATAGTAAAGCAGACTATTTTCAGGGAGACTGTTGCGATAGGTGTAGGCACCACTGCAATGCAGAGAGAATACCCGGAAGTAAATACAGAGAGATTGGGCTCAAACTCGAAATAAAAGTAGAAAAAGTGAGGGTGTATAGCTAGCTAAGAAGGATGGGAGTGAATAGATGAAAAAATGACTGAGGGGAAAGAAACATCCAAATAAGGGCGATCTTGGCTAAACAGATCTGAAAAGGATTATTGAAGAAGACAGGCCAGGGCAGCGAGATTCTACATGGGAGATGGTGAAGATGAGGAACCTGATCACATATCGAGGGTGATCAATATTGAGGGTGGGGGATTCTGGTTAAAATGACATCGTAGGATTCTTGCTAAAATCAGACAATTCAGAGCTAAACATAGAAACCTACAAATTAGGGCCTAACTGGGAAGAGTTCAGAGGAGCTGGACTAAAGTATGGTCAAGGAGACACTTTTTGACAGTGTTAATAAATTTAAAACTATAACTTTCAAGGAAAGAGCTCTCATTATAGAAATAACTGAAGCAAATTTCTGTTAATGGAATAGACCTGTAGCAGTTCATGCTTAAGCTCAGTGAACCAGTAGAAGGAGTATTCCCTACCTGCATCTCTTTTTGGTTATTCTTGATCACTAGGAACTGTATCATTTCAGATTATTTTGAAGTTAAAGAAAAAGCAACTTAATGTCTTATATTCAGGCTCTGCTTCGTGATTTTGTTATTTTGATTTCAGTGATGAGGACTGAAATTATAATATGAAGAAGCTAATTTACACATCATAAAAACTCACTGCTTTTCTGTTAAAAGATAAAGGTTTTAAATAAACTAGCTATAAAATACTGTAATATTTTAAGAGTTAGGCTTAAATTCTTTATTCAGGTTAATGATTAAAATATAAATTTGACTTTGTTTATATATTTAATTTTTCTTTGGCACTTTCACTTTATATAAAGGAACCTATTTAGTTTATTTTTTCAGAATTTCTTGTATTTTTTTAGGAAGTGAATTTTATTGTAGTTAACTTTTATTTCTGTGCAAAATGCCCTGTTTGGGTGGGAGGCAATCTTTCCCAAGAAGCTGTATTGCTTTTCGTCTGTTATCTCATCTTTCTAGTGTTCCTAAGCATTCTGCCTGGAGTGCTCTGTGTTTAGATTTGAAGGTTCTTATTTTCATGACTGGCACTCAGTTTAGAAAGTGACCTTTTGAAGGAGATGACTAGAAGTTTAAGTTTACTAGATTCTAGAAGGTGAGCTGCTAGGTGCAGATTTCAAAGAATTGGTTGACTATTTTTGCAGCAGGATACTTTCCTGGATTTATATTCAGACTTTCAGTACCTGTAAATGGAGTAGATTTATAGTCAACAAAATGATTTTTTTTTCTGAGCAGCTGTAACTCTGAAGGATCTAGTCCCAATCCTTTAGACATAAGTTCCTAAGTTTTCAGTAGCATTAGATTCACATGCTTATTAAAAATTCAGAATTTTCTGGTCTTACTAGCAGAGAGTCTCACATTGTTGATGACAAATTGGGCCTGGTATGAGCATATTTAACAAATGTCCAACACTTTGAGAAACACTGCTTCAGGACCTCCATGGTTCCCAAGGCTGATGCTTTTGAATCAGTCTGGTTTGGTTTAAAAAATATGTTGATACCTGGTCCACCTGATTACTACATTCAACTATCTGGGACTATGGTCCAGTAGCCTGCATTTTTAACAAGCTGCCTGGTGATGCTTAGACAGAAAGCAACATCTCAGGCTCCCATCTTTGAGATCTGTTGCTTAGTTTCACCTGTGCCTGAGGGCTTTGTACCTTTATGTTCTAGGGATCTCCCAAGATCTGATTTCTAGGTGAAATGCTATGTTAGAAAGCTCTTGCTGTTACTTCTCAGACATGCCCAGATGTTGCACTGGGCATAACTAAAAGGATTGCCTTACATTTTTCTATTCAGTACTAGGTGATTTAAGGTGTGTGTGTGTGCGCGCACACACACATATTATGGGATTTAATGGCTTCTTCTTCTTGAATATAACTGTTAAAGGATAAAAAGGTTTTACACACTTGTGTTTTGATACTATTGACTAACATTGTTAATGTGATATATATGTGTAAAACTAGTTATTTAATACGAGTTCTGTGTAGAAAGGTCTGGAAAAATTGGTACTTGTTAGTTAGTTATCTTAAGCATTCTGCTGAATTGTATGACTTGAGGATTCTTCACAGTTGTAATGTTGGGTTTTGAATAAAGTAAGAAGCAGTTCATTCTTGGTGGTGGTGTGACAATAGCTAAGTTTCACGGAGTTATAGTCCTTAAACAGTAGTTGAAGGAACAGTAGCTCATTTTCAGAAGGTTTAACCAAGTGGTCACTGAAATGCTTTCTTTAAGTTTAGATGTGCTTTGCTTGTAACATCAGTGTTAATAGAAAGCTTGGCTTATAATCTTTATTGAGAGCTAAACTCAGAAAATCAACAATTTTTACTTTTTATTTACTTACGCAGACCGAACCTGTGAAAACGTTGGAGTGTGTTAAAGTTTTAAGAAAAGCATGTGAGCATTTTTTATTATGTGTATTAGTATACATTCTGTATGGCTACCTTATGGCACTCAAAAATATTGCATCCTTTTTATCACCTGGTGAGGTTGGTTTAGAATGTGTGGTGGCTTGTTTCATGTTACTAGAGTGTAGCTAAAGTTCTTAAAATTTCTAACAATAATTTGTTTTAATTTGTAGAAATTCCACTTAACTTTGTTAATTTTCTACTTCAGATTAGTTTCTTAATACATCAGATTTCCAAAGCCACTAGTCAGTCAATCTTCAGTTATTGCCTTTAAATGAGTTAGGAACTAACTAATGAATCTAACATCATATTACAGTTCTCTGGCAGTTAGACTTTAGGTGTCTTTTCCCTGTTTAGAACAATGCCTTGTATGCTATTTGGATTCAGAGTTTCTAATATGGCTTCTTGCTTTTAAACCTATTATACTATGATCAAATTGTCTTAAATTTCCAATTGGCTGTTAGAAAGCAATAATTATTTTGTACAGTCCTCAGCAGGTATGCCAGAGGAACCCCAAGCCTACACTGCTCCATCCTCAGGGAAGATAAGGGGAGAGGGATAGTACAGCCTGTGTGTGTTGGGTATATTAGTCGCTCAGTCTGTCTAACTCTTTGCAACCCATCAGGCTCTTCTGTCCATGGGATTCTCCAGGCAAGAGTACTGAAATGGGTTGCCATTCCCTTCACTAGGGGATCTTCCCAACACAGGGATTGAACCCAGGTCTCCCGCACTGCAGGCAGATTCCTTACTGTCTGAGTCACCAGGGAAACCTAATATAACCTGTAGATGGATTATAATGAGGACATCATTTTACAGAATGCTGCATGAGTAGTCATCTTCTGATCCTAATGTGATGGTACTGGAAACAGATGTGATTTTTTCCAGCCATCACATTTTGTTGCTGAATTTACTTACTCTGCATTTTACCCTCAAATATTTAAGTAGGAGATGTTAGCAACAGAACCACAAGTGGCATGTTAAGAGTCTTACTCCTTGACAGTTGCCCTTGATGTAGTTAGAACACATCACTCTAGCTGTCTGTCGCCTACTTTTTGCCTTGTGTGCCTTCTTGTCCAGCACTGGTGTGTATGTGCCATAATATACTACTTTATATTAGAGCTTAATTCTACATATTACATCTCCCTCAACCAGGATGTAAATTCCTTGAGGAGAATATGGAATTTATTTTGTCATTCTCCTTGGTACATCGAACAGTACTTTTCATATAGTAGACATTCATCAAGTTTTAATCAGTGGTGGTTATTACCTGGTTTCACCACATATGAAGTTACTATTTTTCTGATGCCTGTTTAGCTTAAATAATGATAATAAGTATTTAATTGATTTTCTTTCATACTTTAGAATATTTATTTTAGCAATTTTATTGTTAATTTTAATTAGATTTTATTATTTAAATGCTTATAAATTTAAAGATTAAGTATACTAATGTATGTTTCTAGTGGATACGGTGTCCTCTTGTTTGATTTACTTGAGGTAATTTTGTAATAATTAGTTGAGAAATGTTGTGATCACCCAGTTCAAAACTAAATACTTATTCTAATCACAGCTGTAATCATGAAATAAAGAATTTATTATGTTGGCTGTATAAATGGAGTAGCCCCCCTTATCCACAGGGGACACATATCAGGACCTCCAGTTGAGCCTAAATCTGCAGATACTGTTATATCCTGTATATCCTGTATTTTTCCTGTACGTAAATACTGATGGTAAAGCTTATTTTATAAGTTAGGCACAGTTAAGAGATTAACAACAACAACAATAAAATAAAAGTTGTAAGAATATACTGTTATGGGGACTTCCCTATTGGGCCAATGCAAGGGGCCTGGGTTCGATCCCTGGTCAGGAAACTAGATCCCACATGCTGCAACCAAATATCCTGCCATGCTGCAACAAATACCAAACATCCCACGTGCCACAGCTAAGACCCAGTGAAGCCAGATTAAACATTTTTAAAAATATATTGTAATAAAGGTTATGTGAGCAAAGTCTCTCTCTCAAAATACCTCATACAAATATAATGCCTTTTCCATCTTAACTAAGTATTTATCACGCACTATGGCTCTTTGGCAGTTTGAGGTGGAATGGCAGAAGAAACCAAATTTCTTTTTCCTTCTTCACAATTTCACAGATAAAAGATTTGTTCTTACCATAGATCTTAGTAACCTGAGCATTTAATATTTTTTCCTTCCTTTATTAAGCTGAGAACTTTCGCATTTTCACTTCAAGGGAGTACATCTCAGCATCTCTTCAGCGTAGCGGGTTGCCAGCATCGCTACTCTTGTGCTTTGAGCCATTGTTAAGTGAAATAATTGTTACTTACAAACACTGTGATACCAGGACAGTCAGTTGAATAACTGAGAAGGCTAACATGTAGTTTAAAGTTGGGACACAAGTTTTTCATATATAGTGGCTTGCCATTTTCTGGTTGTAGCTGACTTTTATGTAGGCCTTTTTTATTGCTAAAAATGGTTCTTTTGCAAGGGATAATCTGTCTTTGTCCCTTGTTTCTTCTTGGTGGAGAGAACGTAATATAACTTTTAAAATTTTTTAAATAAATCATTATAAGTCAGATTATGAGATGTTAACTTTCTCTGCTTCCTAAAGTTGCTAAAATTTGTACATATTGCTTTTATAACCAAATTTTAAAAAAATAATTAATAGAAATAGCTCCTGGTAGTTGAACTACAAACAGTCTGCATGTCTTCTGAATTGCTTATGGTAGGGGGCGAGATAAAAAGGAGAAAAAGAAGTAAACAATAAGTCATAGAAAACAAATAGCAGGGAAGCATTCTAAGAGGAAGAAAAAGTTCCATGAAAGAGTTACAGATTTAATCAGATTTGTTATAACAATAAATATAAGTGGGACGAACATATATTTTTCAGGAAGAATGCTTACTATAAAGTTTTTTCAAAAGCCTAATTGCATACAGTATACAAGAGTATTACCTAAATAGCATGATTAAAAGAAACGGAAAATGAAAGAATAGGCATACCAGATGCAGTATAATAGAAAGAAAGCATCAAGGGGTGATAAAATTAAATTTGATAGAGTTTAAAAGTAAAAAATAATAAATGGAACAGACTGTAATGGTAAAGCATATAAGTCATAATAATAATGTCACGGATCAATATGTAACCAAATTATACAGAACTAAATTTCTGTAACAATTTTTTTTCTGGCCACTCAGCGCAGCTTGTGGGATCTTAGTTCCCCAGCCACCAGGATTGAACCCCTGCCCTGCAGTGGAAGTGCAAGAGTGCTAACCACTGGACCACCAGGGAAGCCCTCAGAACTAAATTTAAATGATAAAAATTATAAGAGATACAGAGAATTTTCGTATCTCAGTAGTAGTTTAGAAATTTTGGAGTAGTTCTCTAAATATGTAACAGATCATGGTTCTATTTTATTACTATATTCTGTATTTTTATTTCAGTATATAAGAAAAAGAACTGTATGCTGAAAACAGAAGATATATGCTCTCCATGACTGATGAAATATTTGTAAAAATTGACCATGATTTTTGGTCACAAATAAAATTTCAGGTGATTCCAAACAGTAGAAATAGATTATCCTAGACTTTGCTTATTATAAAATAAAATGAGAGCTAAGTAATAAAGATAGGTAGGAAATCTGGTAATTTCCAGATCTTCTCTAACACTCTTGGGTCAAAGAAGAAATCAGAACTGCAGTTGTTAAGATACAGTTTGGCTCTCCAGCCCTCTGTGTCCAACGAGGTGGACCCCAGGGAGGTGGAAGACCAACTGTAAGAGACTTGAGCTTTCTCAGAGTCTGGTATTCATGAGAGTCCTAGACTCAAAGGACATGAGTTTGAGCAAGCTCTAGGAGAAGGTGAAGGATAGGGAAGCGCGCTGCAGTCCATGCCGTAGCAAAGAGTTGGACATGACTGAGTGACCGATGACTGAACGAAGAGCCAGTCCCCTGCAGAACTGAGGGTGACTGTGTGTGAATAATGTGACAGCTCACAGTATGCTGCATTTCCTTTCATCTTCTGATTTTTAAAAAAAGGACAACAATTTTGTGTTTTGTTTTCAGAAGAATAAAGGACAATATTCAGTAACAAATGTTTCTTGACCCTCTGTAATGTGCAAGGCATTTTCTTTGATGTGAAACATAACTGAATAAGACTAAGCATTGGATATTTGTAATCCACTGGACTTTATTATAGTATGCACATTTGAGATGCATACATGAACATTTTTTTATATTTTCATTGTAAAAAAAACTATAGAGTTCAGTATGATCATCTCTGTTTTCAGCAGAGGTAAAACAGATCATTATAGTAGATTGATCGAACTGTGTAGAATGTCCGGAGATCTTGGTTCCTTTTTACCTCTGTCACTTATTAGCAGTTTTGTTTCATTGGACAATTTAATTTTATCCCTCTGGGCTTTGAATTCTTCATCCATTAAGGAGGAAACTGAATTAAAATAAGATTCTGTATACATGTTTTTTTGTGCACGTGTAGCTGTGAATTAGTTTATTTGTAAGTATTGAGTATCGACTCCTTTTTAATCTGTAGGGACCAAACTTACCCTCTGGTCAGAAAGGAACGACAAATATAGGGCTTTATGCAAGCAGAGGAGGGTGTGTATATCTTTAAGAAGGACAGAGATGAAGAAAAGAAGGGCATTGAGAAAGGTTTCACAGAGGCAGCGCGACACCTGAGCTGGTCTTGAAGATAAGTTTTTGCCAAGTGTACAGAGAAGGGGAATATTTTAGATGCAGGAGATGATAGAATAGAGGCAGAGAAGCGAGTACTTCACATTTGTGAAATTGGAGTTTATTAGGTTGTTATGGTTCTTAGTAGTTAGCAGAGGTTTATGGAGGAGTGGTGGTAGCAAGCCATTAAGTATTGAGCTATATGGGAGATGAATTGTGAAAAATAATGGCCTTTGAGTGAAAGACTGAATAAACCGTGGCAATTTTTTTTTAGCAGTGGAGGGAGGTGACCCTGTAAGATAAAGTTAGTGTGGATTCAGAGATGGCAGTTAGGAAACTGGCAGTTTAGTTGAGACATGATGAAGTCTTAATTAAAATAATGGCAGTGGAGATGATATAGAGGGTTAAGAATAGGTCTCTAAAATGAGTAAGCTTTGTAGGATGTGACAGTATATGCAAAATTTAATATGTGAATGTATTTTCCTTTGGTCTATAAATTTCATCAGCTCATACAGGATGGCTTTTAGGGTAAATATACATTGTGGGGACAATTGGCAGGATGGTATTTTACAAACTATGAAGTTTAAATAATTTTAAGTTTTACTTTATTCTTATGACTAATGTATTTTTTCCTTCACTTTTTATAGTGGACAGGCCCAAATCTCAGCAAGTTCGAACCTCTAGCACAATAAGGCGAACCTCTTCCCTGGATACCATAACAGGACCTTATCTCACAGGACAGTGGCCACGGGATCCTCATGTTCATTACCCCTCATGCATGAAAGATAAAGCTACTCAGGTAAAATAAGCGAATCAGTTTCATTACCCTATAGTTCTTCTGTTTTGATCACAGTAAAAACGTAATTTAATCAAATTTTCCCAATTATTAAATATATCAAAGAAAACGATATCTTTAATAAACTTTAAACTAAAAACTTTTATCACCTGGGTTTTTGAATTATTTAGTATTTAATAAGCAGCACATCAGTCTGTGTTAGTGATTTTTGAGGCTTGCAGTTATAAGAATTAGCTTTCCTACGGAAATTAATATAATGAGTAGTAACTATATTAGAAAATACAGGCATATTTCATTATGCTTCTCAGATACTGCCTTTTTTAATACAAATTCAATGTTTTCGGCAGTCTTCAACTAAGCAAGGCTGTCAGCGTCAGTTTTTCCAACAGCATTTGTTCACTTCATGTCTCTCTATCAGATTCTGTCAATTCTTTCAATGTTTCAAACTTTTTTTATTATTATATGTGTTATGGTGATCCATCATCAGTGATCTTTATTGATACTGTTGCAAAAGGATTATGACTTGCTAAAGGTTCAGATGATGGTTAGCATTTTTTAGCAATGAAGTGTTTTTAATTACAGCATGTACATTGTTTTTTTAAGATGTAATCCTGTTGAACATTTAACAGATGATAGTAATAGAATAAACATAATTTTTGTATGCACTTGAAAACCAAAAATTTTGTGTGATTTGCTTTATTGTGGTGGTCTGGAACTGAACCTGCAGTATCTCTGAGGTATGCTGGCATAAGTAATTTTTGAAGAATACCTGTGCAGTTCTTGGAAATAATTTATAAAGTATTAATACATGGCTAAGGAAATTTATGTTAAAGGATTTTTTTCCTGTTTAAAACCAAAATTGAAATCCTCGAGAAAGAAATAGAAAATTTTCTGTTTGTCACACTTTCCCATTTTTGGTCATACTTTCCCTATTTGTGGAAGATTTCTGAAGCTTTTGATTTGAAAAGTTTTCCTTCCATGGCAGGAAAATATCTGAAAACATCCTAATATATGGTTTCTGAATTCCTGACCATATCTGTATAGCATTGGTCAATCAGCATTATGAAGAATTACTAAGAGTATGAGAGATGGCTGTTGGCCTTAAGGACCTTACAGCATAGTTGGGAAGATAAGATGTAAATGGAAGAAAATTGGTAACAGAAGACAGAGTATAATTAGGTATTAGATGAATGGAGCATTGAAATGTAAGGGAATTCAGAGGAATGGGAACATTTTTGGCCTTGTGGATGAGGGAAATAGAAGGATTAGAGTTTCATGTCTGAAGAATGAAGGAAAGAGGAGAAAATTTTGGACATGATCTATGAAAACCTTTTCCAGTTTTGTAATTTTCTCAGGCAAGCTTGCAGCCATGGCATTAGCTTTTTTATCTCCATCCTCTCAGTTTGTCTGTGTAATACTTTAGGTCTCCCGCACCAAGTCTTCTGCTTTCCACTCTTGATGAGAAAAAAAGAGCAGTTTGATGTAGTAGGCCCTGGGATGTGGGCCTGGACACTTAGACATGGTCATGGATAATTCAAAACT
The DNA here is from genome assembly GCF_032405125.1 of Capricornis sumatraensis. Taxonomy (NCBI): domain Eukaryota; kingdom Metazoa; phylum Chordata; class Mammalia; order Artiodactyla; family Bovidae; genus Capricornis; species Capricornis sumatraensis. Next base: position 20,776,640 of record NC_091073.1, read on the forward strand.
ATCTTTCTGGAGGGGCTGGACTCTGAAGTGTGATAGAGTATAGGAATAGACTATAAAAAGAAAGAAAGTCAAGAGATCAAGGACTCAGTTTTTAGAAATGCACACAAGGGAAGGATAAAAAATTAATGTATTCACCTGGTAGCAACGAGAAGAAAGTTAACATTTACTGACTATTTACCGTGTACTTTGTGTTTTTATATCTGTGCTTCATTCTCATTTAATTCATTTATAAGGACATTATAAAATTACACAATGGAGAAACAGAAATTCAGGGAAGTTAAGTGACTTACTCAGTATCATAAAGCTAGAAAATGCTGGAGCCAGGTTTCTAATCAGGTTAATTTGTCAGCCAATCTAAACTTCAATTTTCTAGGGGTTTTAGGATAAATGGAATAGTGTGTGTGTGTGTATCACCTAGTAGAGTAATTGGCACTATACTTAAAAATGGTAGGTGTTCTTTTTATATTAAAAAGAAATCCTATCTTTTATTGAGTATATATGCTTTATGCTGACATTCTCCAAAAACATTATCTTACTCATTCTTCACCAAAATTCTGAGAAAGAAGAGGAAACAGAAAAAGAGCAAAAGCTTAGAGAAAACTAAAATAGTGTAGCCTTACACACCAAAGGGAAACTTGTTTTAATAAAGAAAAGATTATGAACAGTCTTAGGTACTATCGCGAGGTCACAGAACGTAAGCACTAGATGTAGGGATTAGGGGCCTATTGTCTTGGAGAGTGAAAGACCGAAAATATGCCAAGAGGGGAGGATACTTGGGAGTTAAGAAGAGAGTGATATGGAGATAACAGAAAAAGGAGCTGGGTAGGTTTCTTAACCATATCTGTTTCTTTACCTGTGCAGTGGGATTAATGAAACCTAACTCACGATAATGTTGGATGACTAAAGTGAAAGTGAAGTAGCTCAGTCTTGTCTGACTCTTTGCGACCCCATGGACTGTAGCCTATCAGGGTCCTCTGTCCATGGGATTCTCCAGGCAAGAATACTGGAGTAGGTTGCCATTTCCTTCTCCAGGGGATCTTCCCAACCCAGGGATCGAACCCAGGTCTCCTGCATTGCAGGCTGGCACTTTAGGATAATATTTGAAAGTGAATGGGCTTCCCTGGTGGCTCAGTGGTAAAGAATCTGCCATGTCCATGGGGCCGCAAAGAGTAGGACACGACTGAGTGACTAACTACTTGAAAGTGAATACGGCAATACATAGGTTATTAGCGGTAGATACAGACAGGCCCATTTGTAACATTTGCAGAGTCTGGAGCAAATACAAAATGTACACCTACATACCATATACATACTAAATTAAATCAACAAACTGTTACATAAAATCTGTTTTATCCATTCATTCTTTATGTATAAACCTTCCTGTAGACCTTGAGGTTCATGCTTGAATGAAGTCCTGGATTCTTCCGAGTTGAATGCCAGAATGTGTCTGCATGATGCTGAGCCCACCCTACCCTCTGAGCCTGAACCCATAACTCTTCCTGTCACTCACACCATTCTATACTCTGAGGGATGGCTTTATGCATATGTGTCAACTGCCTAGTCTTCACCTTCATACTCCATATATACTTTCTCAGAGAGTGAGACCAGGAGTAGGCCTTTGTAGACCCTGGGAATCAGATCTGGTGTGGTTTGAACAACGAACTCATGAGTCTAGGTTATCCAGAGCAAAGTTGATGGCAGAGGTGTGGGCTCATGATGTGTATGCCCTTCTGGCCCCAGAGTCTCTTCACCCTTTGGGAAGAGGCATGGCTGTAAGAGGGCCACAGCAGTTCCCCCAAAAGCTTGAGGTCCAAGGTAGGGCCTTACTCGCCTGGGTCTTCATGTAGATTGTCTATTTGAGAAGCCAGACATTGATAGGAAGGCAAAATACAGGCCTCGCTTTATATGTGATGTTCTGAGGCTTAGAGAAGTTGAGTAACTTGTACGTTGTTATATAGCTAATAAATATGAAGAGATTTGAATCCAGATTTGGCTGACTCCAAAGGTTTTATGTTTTTTCCAGTTCCTCACTGCCTTCCATAGTAATCACTAAAGTGTGTAGTGCTTGCCTCACATGTATAAGAAATGGTCTTTCCCTGAAGCATTTTTAGTTTAATTGAAGATATAAGAGATGAACATAGGAGATGGTTATTATTGTCACATTCATCCTTCCTTGGTTAATTCTTTAACTCTTGACGAAGGAAGAAGATTATTTTTATTTATTTAGTGGAAATTAGTAAAGAGAAAGTGGTGCAGTCCGTTTGCTACAGATATTAAATACCTAGGCTGTCTGACTTTAGTGGAGGGAATCTCAAGTATTTTCCACTTTTCATTTTTCCATATTTCAGCTACCTTAATTGATGGTTAGAAATAGAATTTTTATTTTATTTTATTTTTGTTTTATTTATTTTATTTTATTTTTGTATTTGTTTAATACATTTACACATTGGGCCCTTTTAAAAGAAGTTGCATAGTGTGAAAAAGACTATGGACTTTAGAGACAAATCTTGTGTTCAAATCAAGGCCCCAAATGAGGGAACTTTATGGGACAGTAGAATTGTTGTATATCTTGACAGAGATTTCATTGTAAGGGTGGATATATTATATTTATTAGAACTTATACAAGTATACACTTTGTGCGTTCTAACATACAACTTAACTTTAATATATAGAATATAAATATTGACATCTAAAAGATGTTTAGGTATCCCAGGTTCTTGGATTGGAAGAATTAATATTGTTAAAATGGCCATACTACCCAAAGCAATCTACAGATTTAATGTTATCCATGTCAAATTACCCGTGACATTTTTCACAGAACTATAACGAATAATACTGAAATTTATATGAGACCACAAAGGACTTAGAATTGCCAAAGCAATCCTGAAGAAAAAGAATAAAGCTGTATGCATAACCTCCCAAATTTCAGGCAATACTGCAATGCTGTAGGAATAAAAAGAGTGCAATATTGGCCCCAAAACATGTGTATGTATCAATGGAACAGAATAGAGAGCCCAGAAATAAACCCAGAAACCTACAGTCAGTTAATCTTTGACATAAGAGGCAAGAATATTCAGTGGGGAAAAGACAGTCTCTTCAGCAAGTGGTTGTGGGAAAGCTGGCCAGCCACATATAAATCAATGAAGTTGGAACACCCCTTTACAACATACACGAAAATAAACTTAAAATGGCTTAGAGACATAAATAAAGATGTGATGCCATAAAACTCCCAGGAGAGGGACTTCCCTGGTGGTCCAGTGGCTAAGAATCCACCTTGCAATGCAGGGGTTGTGGAGGCTCCTTCCTTAATGAAGTAACTAAGAGCCCACATACCACTGGGCAATTTAGCCTGTGTACCACAGCTAGAGAAAGCCCGTGTGCTGCGACAAAGACCCAGCAGGGCCAAACAAGAAAGAAAGAGTAAGACTCCTGGAAGAGAACAGAGGCAGACATTCTGTGACACGAATTGTTCTGTATTCTGTGATATAGATCATACTACCAGCATTTTCTTAGGTCAGTCTCTCTCAAGGCAAAAGAATCAAAAGCAGAAATAAACAAATGGGAGCTAATCAAACTTACAAGTTCTGCACAGCAAAGGAAACCATAAAGAAAATGAAAAGACAACCTATGGAATGGGAAAAAATATTTGCAGATGATGCAACTGACACAGATGGGCTTAATTTCCAAAATACACAAACAGTTCTGACAGCTTAATATCAAAAACCAACTCAATCAAAAAATGGGCAGGACAGCTAACTAGACTTTTCTCCCAAGAAGACATACAGATGGGCAACAGGCACATGAAAATATGCTAATCATTGCTAATTATTAGAGAATTGCAAGTCAAAATTATGATGAGTTATCACTTCACACCAGTCAGAAAAGCTGTCATCAGAAAGTCGACAAATAATAAATCTTGGAGAGGGTGTGGAGAAAAGGAAACCCTCTTACACTGTTAATGGGAATGTAAATTAGTACAGCCACTATGAAAAACAGTATGGAGGTTCCTTAAAAAACTAAAAATAGAGCTACCATATGAGCCAGCAATCCTAATCCTGAGCATATATCCAGAAAAGACAAAAAACTCTTAAAAAGATACATGCACCCAATTTCATAGCAGCACTGTTTACAAGAGCCAAAACATGGAGCAACCTGTGGCTGTCAACAGATGAAGAAGATGTGCTATATGTTATATAATGGAATATTACTTAGCCATAAAGAAGAATTAAATATTTTCATCTGTAGCAGTATGGATATACATAGAAATTATCATACTAAGTAAAGTGAGTCTGATAAAAGACAAATACTATGATACCACTTATGTAGAATCTAAAAAAATGATACGAATGAACTTACAAAACAGAAGCTGACTCGAAGACATAGAAAACAAACTAGTGATTACAAAAGAGGAAAGGGGGAGAGAGAGAAATTAGGACCTTGGGATTAACAGATACAAACTACTATATATAAAATAGATAAACACGGTTTTACTGTGTACCATAGGGAACTATATTCAATATGCTGTAATAACCTATAATGGGAAAGAATCGGAAAAAGAACATTTATGTATGTATGTGTGTATGGATCACTTTGCTGCACACGTGAAACTAATGCAATATTCTAAATCAAACTGTACTTCAATTAAAAAAATGTAAGACCTGTTTTTCAAAAGCATCATTTGGAGTTTTTTTCCTCTGTGTCTTAGATTCAAGCAACTAGTTCAAGAAAGTAAAAGACCCAATAATTGATGATATTCAACAAAGTTAAAAAAAAAAGATTAAGGATTTGAATATAAGATCCAAAATCATTGAAATCCTAAAAGAAAACGTAGTGGTAAGCTCCTTGATATGAGTCTTGGTGATGATTTTTTTTGGATTTAAAACTTAAAGTGAAGACAATACAAGAAAAAATAAACAAGCAGAACAACATCAAACTAAAAAGCTTCTGCACATCAAAGGAGGCCATAGACAAAATATAAGGCAACGTACTAAATGGGAAGCCTGGTCACGAAGAGTTGGACACAATTTAGCAACTGAACAACTATAATGGGAAAAAATATTTGCAAATTATATATCCTATAAAGGGTTTGTATCCAAGATATATAAAGAACTCAGACAACTCAATAGCAAAACAATTTAAAAAAACGGGCAGAAGACCTGAATAGACATTCTTTCAAAGACATACAGATGGCTACCAGACGCTCAATATCACTAATCATCAGGGAAATGCAAATCAAATACACGATGAACTATCACCTCATACTTGAAGAAAATATTATCAAAAACACAAGAGATAACAAGTGTTGGTGAGAATGTGGAGAAAAGGGAATTCTTTTTTTTTTGTTGTTTTTTGTTTTTTGTTGGAAAAGGGAATTCTTGTCCTGTTTGTAAGAATGTAAATTGGTGCAGTTACTACAGAAAACAGCATAGCGGTTCCTTAAAAAATTTAAAAATAGAACTACTATATGATTTAGCAGTTCAATTTCTGGGCATTTATCCAAAAGAAAATATTAGCTTGAAAAAAGCATAGGCACCCTCATGTTCATTATGGAATTACTTAACCAAGATAGGGATGCAGTCTAACTGTCTGTTGATAGATGAATTTATCAAGAAAATGAATAGATAAAAAATACTATTATTCAGCCATAAAAAGAAGGAAATCTTGCCGTTTGTGACATCATGGATGGACCTTGAGGGTATTATACTAAGTGAAATAAGTCAGATAAAGACAAATACCATATCTTATCACTCATACATGGAATCAAAAACAAAAATCTACCATCTCCTAGATACAGAGAACAGATGGTAGTTGCCAGGGTGGAGGGGGTTCAATTCAGTTCAGTCACTCAGTTGTGTCCGACTCTTTGCGACCCCATGAATCGCAGCACACCAGGCCTCCCTGTCCATCACCAACTCCCGGAGTTCACTCAGACTCACGTCCATCGAGTCCCTGATGCCATCCAGCCATCTCATCCTCGGTCGTCCCCTTCTCCTGCCCCCAATCCCTCCCAGCATCAGGGTCTTTTCCAATGAGTCAACTCTTTGCATGAGGTGGCCAAAGTACTGGAGTTTCAGCTTCAGCATCAGTCCTTCCAAAGAAATCCCAGGGCTGATCTCCTTCAGAAGGGACTGGTTGGAAGTCCTTGCAGTCCAAGGGACTCTCAAGAGTCTTCTTCAACATCACAGTTCAAAAGCATCAATTCTTCGGCGCTTAGCTTTCTTCACAGTCCAACTCTCACATCCATACATGACCACAGGAAACACCATAGCGGGGTAGTTAAAATGGGTGAAGGGAGTCAAAAAGCACAAACTTCTAGTACTAAAGTCATGGGGATATAATTCACAGCATGGTATGTATACTTGATAATACTGCATTGCATATTTGAAAGTTGCTAAGAAAGAAAATCTTAAAAGGTCTCATCACAAGGAAAAAGCTTTTTGTAACTATGTATGGTGGCAGATTTCACTAGACTGTTGTGGTGATCATTCAGCAAATATTTGTATATATACAAATATTGAATTATGTTGTATACCCAAAACTAATAAAATGTCATATGTCAGTTATACCTCAATTTAAAAGAAAGCTAGAGCATTCACTTTGACAAGACTAACATCAAACATACATGCATATGTTACTAATTGTTTTCTTTAAATCAAAAATGATTCATTAGGTGTGAAATGCCATTTCATCTTTGAAATGAAGGTTGTTTTAACTCATAACCTATAATCTGGTGAGTTTTTAAATACTTAATTGATCATAGTTACACTTCTGAAATGAATACTATTCATTTATGGAGTTGTTTAAAATATATAGTAGCAACTGAAGTGTTTAATATTTAACTATATTTGTTTCAGTATTGAGAAATGAGGTCTGAAAGTTTTTCTTTCTATAGTGTAATCCTTAGATTTCTGTGTTATATTTGCTTCATAAAAAAGATTTTGCGAGATTTCCTTCCTCTGTTCTGGCATGGTGTAAATTTCGTCTCTGTTATCTGTTACTTGGATCTGAAAGAATTTCCCCTATGAAGCAGATTAGTATGTGTTTGGATTATAGCTCTTTAGTAAATCTCAGTTTATTCCATGGCTGTTAGTTTCTTTTGATTTCTGTCTCTTTTGTTCAATTTTTTCATTTGTTTTCCTAGAATATAATCTAGTTCATCCAAAATTTCAAGTGTATTTTCAGAGTTTCACAAAGTACTTTTCTATAATTCTTTCAACTTTTTGTTTATCTGCAGTTATTTTTCTGTTCTCATTTTTAATATTGTATATATTTGAGTTCGAGTAATTAAATTTACTAGGTTATATATTAAATTTTTTAAGGTGTTGAATTTATTTTCCTGTTTTTCTTTTTTCGAGTTCCTTGCCCTCTGTCTTTGATCTGTTTTTGCCTTTCTTCTGCCTTCCTGGCATATGCAGTGCTCTTTTTCTGGATTCTGAAGATTAATCCTTAATTTTTTTATTCATGATACTTACTGTTTAGTAATGTACGTGTTTTATGCATTTTATGCCAAGATTTACCTTCTGAGCTCAATTTTGGCTCATATGTTTCCATTATTTGTATTTTCAAGAGATTATGCAATTTCAGTTTTGATACTCTGTTTAAAATAAGAGAGTTTTTGTTTGCTTTGTTTTAAACTTCCAAATGGTTAAAGTTTCTTTTCCTAATAAAAATTCAATTTCTAGTTTTATTGCATTATAGTATAGACTAATAGGTTTTTGGAAACTTCATTGATTTTCCTTGTAGCTTAATATATGATTTATTTTTTCTTACTTCTCTGTATTTGAAAATGAGGATACAGTCTTTACTTTTAGATAAAGAATTCATAACATATTGGCATGAGTGCTAAGTTGCTTCAGTTGTGTCTGACTCTTTGCAGCCCTATGTACTATAGGCTCCTCTGTCCATGGGATTGTCCAGGCAAGAATACTGAGGTGGGTTGCCATGCACTCCACCGGGAGATCCTTCTGACCCAGGGATTGAACCCATGACTCTTACATCTCCTGCATTGGCAGGAGAGTTCTTTAGCACCAAGTGCCACCTGGAAATCCCTCATTACATATTAATTCAGCCATATTAATTATATTAGTTTCCATATAGCCCCCTTTATGTCCGTCTGTTTTATCATGAGCTGGATGTTGTTAAAATTTTTGTTGATTTCTGTTTCCAGTGGTCATTGCCTTGTATTTAGATGATAATACAGATATTTTAAAGATGTATATCCTTATGTCTTTCTTATGGTTGATACTGTTTATTGTTACTGAATAGTCAAATGTCTTGATTAATATTTTCCCCTGAATATAACCTTTTTATGATATAAATTAACATTGTAAACTCATTTTCATTGGCCAGGAGCTGTGGTTTGGGAACCAGATGGCTTGGTTTTTTGTTGTTGTTGTTAAAACTTACAGTTGGAATTGTCTTTTTTGTGTATTTTTTAATTTTATTTTTAATTGGAGGATAACTGCTTTACAATTGAAAATAAAATTGACAAAAATACAAAAAAAGAGGGATAAGAGGATGACAGAGGATAAGATGGTTGGATGACGTCACTGATTCAATGGACATGAAGGAGATGGCAATAGGAAGCCTGGCATGCTGCAGTCCGTGGGGTCATAAAGAGTTAGACAGGACGCGGCAACTGAACAATAACAATTGCTTTACAATATTGTGTTGGTTTCTGTCGTACATCCACATGAATCAGCCATAGGTATACATATGTTTCCTCCCTCTTGAACCTCCCCCCCACCACATCCCACCCATCTAGGTTGTCACAGAGTACTATGACCAAATAGCTTGGTTTTGAATCTTGGCTCTAGCATTTTAGCTTTGTAATTTTGGGCAGATCACCACTTTGCCTGTTTCCTCATTTATTAATGGAGTATTCTACCTCACAGGATTGTTGTAAGGGTTAATTTGGGTTAATGAATTTAAAATGCTAAGTATAATGACTGGTATATTAAGTGTCAATAAGTCAGTATTGTTGTTCAGTTGCTAAGTCATATCCAACTCTTTGCAACCCCATGAACTGCAGGACACCAGGCTTCCCTGTTCTTCACTGTCTCCCAGGGTTCGCTCAGGCTCATGTACATTGAGACAGTGATACCATCCAACCATCTTATCCTCTGCTCCTCTTGCCCTCAGTCCTTCCCAGCATCAGGATCTTTTCCAGTGAGTCCGCTCTTGGTGTCAGGTGGCCAAAGTATTGGAGCTTCAGCTTTAGTCCTTCCCATGAGTATTCGGGGTTGATATCTTTTAGGATTGACTGGTTTGACCTCCTTGCAGTCCAGGGGACTCTCAAGAGTCTTCTTCTCCAACACCACAATTCGAAAGCATCAATTCTTTGGTGCTCAGCCTTCTTTATAGTCCAACTCTCACATCCATACATGACTACTGGAAAAACCATAGCTTTAACTGTATGCACCCTTGTCAGCAAAGTGATGTCTCTCCTTTTTAATATGCTGCCTAGGTTTGTCATAGCTTTTCTTCCAAGAAGCAAGCGTCTTTTAATTTTGTGGCTGCAGCCAATGTCTGCATTGATTTTGGAGCCCAAGAAAATAAAATCTGTCACTGTTTCTACTTTTTCACCATCTATTTGCCATCAAGTGATGGGACCAGATACCTGATTTTCATTTTTTGAATATTGAGTTTTAAGCCAGCTTTCACTCTCCTCTTTCACCGTCATCTTTAGTTCCTCTTTGCTTTCTGCCATTAGAGTGGTATCATCTGCATATCTGAGGTTGTTGATATTTCTCCCGGCAATCTTGATTCCAGCTTGTGAGTCATCCAGCCTGCATTTCACATTACTTACATTTATTGGCAGAGAAAAAAAAATAGGTGGATGTTTGGATATTGGCCGTGGCACTCTTATTTCACAACTGGAAAGGGGAACTTCCAATAGCAATTTCTTCCTCCTTTTTTCCCACCTGTTTTCCATGGTTTTTCTTTCAGTGTTTTTGTCATTTGTCTTTCTGTTCTGATAAATCTTGCTTGTTGCTGGAAATAATTATCTTTGAGCCATTTATATATATTTTTTGAGTCATCTGCCATGTATCTCTTTGTTAGGGAAAAATGACATGGTAAGCCTGACTTTTTTTTTTAGCCTGATGGTTTTTAAACGTCTGATGGCCAGTTGAGGTGTGAGTAGCTTTTCCTTCTGTCTGAATCCTTCCTCTTTGAATGCTGGTCTATCCCCCTTATACATCTTCTCTGCAAAGTTGGTATCAGAGGAAGATTTCAGAACTTCCCATTTATCTCTTATATTCTTTGAAGGGTAAGAAATGGAATGGTTAGATTTTTAAATGAAATTCTGCATATTTCTTTCTTTTCTCCAGATTGATGTTTCTCTTTGATATTTTATTGTTTTTAATTGATTTTCAAATTTTACAGTGTGCAACATTTAAACATGCCCAAAAGGTACACAAGATAAACTTTTAATTTATTTTTCTTCATTTCATTGAGTGTATGGAGTTTCATGGTCTTATGCCAGTGTCTTTCACTAAAAATCCTTTTTATACTTATTTTTAAGAAACAGATCTGGAGTAGGTACTTACTGTTGACTCGAGCCAACGTATGATAAAGTCAACAACTCAACTAAAATATATTAATTCTTTGCTATTGAAAATACACATTTAAAACAGTCTAACCTTTTCTTCCCTTCACAAAAGGAGTTTGGGTGGAGAGGACTTTAATCAAAGGAGTAGGTGATTCACTTCAAATAGTAATAGATATAAAAGAGAACTTTCAGTTTTACCACTCTGATCAGAAGCTCATTTCCTGACCAAAAGTCATACTTTGTACAGCTCTTTGGGTTTCCTGTGCCCTTGCTGAAGAGCTTGCTGTTGAAGTTTGTTTAAGAAGCGGTAGTTGTTGGAACAGTTTTGAACAGGGGAAGCTTTTCTTGAAATGGAAGCAAGTCTAAAGATCTTGGCCTGTTAGATTGCATTCCAGGGACCTAAATTGTTAAGTTTTATGAAGCTGGTCCCCAACTGGCACTTGAGTAAGTTTATAAAGATTCTGTCTTGTTTAGGATCTCCATTACTTTTTCTTTCAGCCATTAGGTAATTAAAAGACGATTTTTCTAATCCTAGTGTTGAACTGTCCACATGATAGGAGTCATGTTCCTAGTTGAGGGAGTAATATTTTTGGTTGCCAAAGAAATATACTCAGATGTACTGATGAAAAATTTAAATACATAGCTAAAATACAACATTTACTATTTTACTGAACAATATTTACTATTTTACTCATCAATTTCAACTACTACCACTAAAATTAACAGAAACTCCAAGTTCTCCGTATTAATTTTTAATAATGTATCCATTTAAATCAAAAGTAGAAGGTAAATAGCAGAGGCCTTCCCCATACTCCTGTTGCCTGTGCACCAGTCTCTTCCCATTACCAGAAATGTTTAACAGTTAACAGATCAACCTGTTTTCCTTTATCTCCTCCCTTCCCTTTACCCCTAAACTAGCTCTAGGAAAAGATGTGAAATAGGTCGTATTTATTTGAAACAACCTTCTTAGACTGTCTTCTTGTCCTTTGTTGCCTGGTACATTGTTTCTCAATTTTTCATATCCTAAAATCTATCAGTTTTCTATCAAAAATCCTATGATATTAGAAAGACATTTATTGGAGATATTAAGAGTTAAGAATTTAAGAACTGGGTCATAGTTAAGGGTGTATGTAGTATGGGAAAGCAGTATGCCTTTCAAGTTGTTAATAACTTGGTATAAATTTTTGAATAAATGATTAGCATAAAATACATCATGTTTCCTACATTGGTAGGAAACATTAGTGAAAACCAAGTGAAAATAAGTTTTTATGCTGTTGAAATTCTTAAAGCTTTTGGGGGTAACACTAGTACCTAATGGTAAAGCACAGTAAGTAGGACATAGTAGATGCTGATAAACGTTACCTGTCTTTGTATTGGAATCTATAGCATTTTATTCTTTAAATATAATAATACTGAATTGAGTAGACAGTATTACTAGTGTCAATAATTGTGCAGTTATGAACATTAAGCCTGGACTGGTCAGAAGTGGCATAGAAATGATGCAACTAACTCATGGCATGCTCAGACTCAGACTCAGTAAGCAGTTCCTGGTAGGTCAGGATTCATTCAGTCAGAAGTAGCTGTTGTTTTCTACTGTGCAGTCTTACAAGTAAGAAATGGTATTTCAGATTTGTAAGTCCAAGTATGGGAGAGTAGACTTTTATTGCTACAGAAACTCCTACTTCCCTTCTCATTACTAACGTATTCCATTGATGATATTCATGTCATCATCAGTTGAGCACTATTAGTTTTTATGACTTCAGAATGGTATGGAAATATTTTTGGCAGGTATCTAGTCAGTATTAGTATTTCTGATGTCTATCTTGTCAGTCACCTATGTTGCTGATTTTCTGTCAAGTATAAGAGATTAAAAAACATTCAGTTCAGTTCAGTTGCTCAGTTGTGTCCGACTCTTTGCGACCCCATGAATCGCAGCACGCCAGGCCTCCCTGTCCATCACCAACTCCTGGAGTTCACCCAAACTCACGTCCATTGAGTCGGTGATGCCATCCAGCCATCTCATCGTCTGTTGTCCCCTTTTCCTCCTGCCCCCAATCCCTCCCAGCATCAGAGTCTTTTCCAATGAGTCAACTCTTTGCATGAGGTGGCCAAAGTACTGGAGTTTCAGCTTTAGCATCATTCCTTCCAAAGACATCCCAGGATTGATCTCCTTCAGAATGGACTGGTTGGATCTCCTTGCAGTCCAAGGGACTCTCAAGAGTCTTCTCCAACACCACAGTTCAAAAGCATCAATTCTTAAAAGATACTAAAAGCAATAAAAGTTATTTATCTCTTGGATGATACTGAGGCACTTATAGTCAAATGTGTTTGCCAAATATATTTTTTAAAAGTGTTTGGAAATACTACTTTTAAAAAAGTAAAATTGCTCTCATTATTTGCAAGTGGAATCAGTTTTTTGAAACTCAGCAATCAAAGCAAATTGCAGCTGAAAAAATTGCAACAGTAAAGAATGAATGTTTTAATAATGCTCTCTAAAAACTGAAAATTAGTTTGGCTTTAAATTTATCCACAATAATAGTAATAAAACTCGTCACAATAGGTATTATTAAGTATAAATACCAAATAATAAGTTAAAATATTCTTTATAATTTTAATTCCTCATATGACTGTCTCCTTTTGGTTAAAGCAGAAACCGGTTGTTTGTCAAGAGTCTATTTAGTAACTGTTTCTGTAAGAAGTCAGAGATTAGCATTTTTGATATATAGTATACTTTATGTTATGTTATTTCCTTTGTTAAATGTTCTTGAAATGATTTGAGAAACCTGACTGGATAGAATACTAATGTACTCCTCCTTCCCTTTTCTATGACATTACTAGTGCCTCAGTGTGGTTTGAAGCTTGGCAAGAAGAGTCTGATAGAGAAGACTAATTATTTTTGAGAAAATACAAGCAATGCTTGGGACTTTCAGGTTTAGCAATACAGGGCTTTTTTAAAATTGAAAAATGAGATTGATTTATAATTTCCTCTTACATAATTATTTTTAATAACTGTTTTTATTGAAATATAATTTATATACCATACAGTTCATCTATTTAGAGTGTACAATTCATGGTTCTTAATATATTCAGAGTTGTGCAAACATTGCCATAATCAATTTTAGAACATTTCCATCCAGTGAAAACCACTGTGCCCATTAGCAGTCCCTCACTGTCTGGCCCCAGCCTTCCTTCCCTCAGCCACACACAGTGCCGAGTATTCTCCTTTCTCCCTCTCTTGGTATGCATGTTCTGAACATTGCATATCAGTGCATGGATGCATGCTCTGTTGCTTCAGTCAATAGCCTCATACAATTTGTAGCCTTTGGTTTCCGGTGTTTTCCATTTAGTATAGTATTTTTAAGTTTCATCTATGCAGTAGCACAGTTATAAGTACTTCATTCCTTTGTATTGCCAAATAATGTTCATGGAATGGACATGCTACAGTTTATTTGTACATTCTTGAGTTGGTGAACTGCTTCGAACATTTGCATACAAGATTTTGTGTTTACATATGTTTTCATTTCTCTAGGAATTGCTGAAGCATATGGAAGCTCTGTGTTTAACTTTTTCAGGAAAACATTTTTATAGATATTTTTTCCTCCATATAATTAAAGTATAACATGAAAGAGATATCTAAACTGAATTATAATTTCCTGTCATATTCTCATTCCACTAATATTTCTGGGTGTTGGACTTTTCAGTTATCTTCAGTTTTCATTTACTCTAAACACTTAAGTATTTTGGCTTTTCTAAAGTCTCCAACTCTATTCCCACAGCCAGTGATAAACTACGTGCTGGCACTTGCAGTTGTGAGAGAGCCCCAGCCTATTAGTCAGAGGGACCCCTGTGCAGTGACAAATAATTTATGGTGATGTATACTAACCTCTTTATTTAACTTGTAATGTGTCTTCCAAGATAGATTTGAGGTTTGCATCTAAAGTTAGAATTTCTATAAATTCTGTGTTTGACTTTCTCAGAATATACATCCACACTTACAAATTCTATATAACACAGCTCTCTTATTTTTTTAAAATCCTACTTCTAATTTTGAAACAGTAGTCACTGCAGAAGATTTGGAAAATACCCAAAATCTCAAAATAAGCTACTTATAATTCTAATATCCAGATAGCTGTTTCTAACATTTTGATGTATATACCCTCTTATATTTTGATTATTTACATTTAGAAAATTAAAAAAATTTAAATTACCATTTAAACAATAGAGTTCAAAAAATAGAGAGTTCAGATGAGATTGCAGGTAGTGTTTTATAACCTATTTAATAAATCATAACATTTTCTTATGTCATTAAGTATTAAGTCTCTTTTTTAAATCTTGATTTTTCTCAGCTGAAAAAAAGAATTTATAATTGTCTAGAATTCTTACATATTTATATTTTGAAATATCTCTTTAAAGTCTTTTTCTCTGTGTGTGTATTTGGTTACTAAAGTGGGATTACAGTCTGTTCAGTGTGTTTTCTTGTATTATAAGACTGTTCCACAATTTTCCTTTTCTCTGTTGATAGACATTTATTTCCACTGCTTCTCTTGGTGTGCATTTCAGATTAGTTTTTAGAAGTACATTTACTATGAATATTCTTAAGATTTGGGGCACATTTATGATTGCTTTTATTCAAATTAACGTTTCTTACAGATCAGGCAAATACTTTTATCATGTATAACATAGCGACTGAACTGAATTGAACATAGATGTGATAGTTGATTTCTGTGGTATTTCCTGTTTTTAAAAATTGCTATCCAGACATGTACCACCAACACCTCCATCACCTTAAGATCTGGAAACAGAAATATAACTTCTTAACTCTTCTGAATAAGTTCCCTGGCTAATAATCTAGAAAATCACAAACCATTACTACACAGGCTTTTATTCAGTTGTGTGTGGAACATTTTTAAGCCTACATAGACATGGATTTTATACATTTTTGTAATCTAACAGAATGAGCAGGTAACTTAGTATGTAGCTGGAGCATGATGAAAAAATTTGAGGGTGTAACTGCTCTCACTGAATTCCTAAAGCTCTTGTTTTTAGCCAGACTCTTCCTTTTGTACACTTCTTAATTAGTGAAGAGACTATTCATGTTTATATTTGGTTACAAAACTATATAAACTTATATACAGTTACTGGGAAAGCAAAGCATAATATTATCGTCACAGGCTTTTTGTGCTCTATTTTTTAATGCTTCATCAGGATAGTCTTTTCAAAATGATCTTTTCAAAGTTTTTAAAAAGTTAAAAAAATTTATTAGTCAAAAGAAAACCAAATCTCTCAAAGACATGAATAATGAGGGGTTTGTCATTTTCTATTTTAAAAACTTTTCTGTACCTTAAAATCAGATTATAATTTTAACTATTAAATTATCATTGATTTTTCAAGTAATTCCATTTCTTTTCTTGTCAAGTTTATTAGTACCATAATGTTAAGTATCATCTATTTAAGTAAAGTAAAAGTAAGTAGCAGTTAGGAATCGTATTTCTGTAATACACTATAAACTATAGTAAATTTTTAAGACTAAATTTAAACCACACAAAAAATACAGATTTTAAAGTTTTACATAGGACTTAAAGTAAGTTTTAAGTAAGATTAAGAGAATTTTCTGAAGTGATTCACTTTTTCTTTTTTTTCTGGTGAGATTTTTGGAACTGACTCTAGGCTCTTGCATATTGAAAAAGAATATTTTGCTAGGAGTTAGTTTGATCCATTTTGAAGTTGATAAAGCAGGAAAGCATATTCACCCTTGATGTCTGTGAATATAGATATGAATCGCACAAGTACCCATTGTTCATATCTAATAAAAGACCCCTATCCAAAATATGCAAACATCTTTTAAAACTCAACAAGAAGAAAACAAACTAGCTGATTAAAAAATAGGCCAAAGACCTTAACAGACAGGTCACTAAGGAAGATGTACACACTGTGAACAAGCATATGAAAAGGTGTTCCACATTATAGGTTATTAGGGAAAAGCCAGTTAAAATGAGGTACTCCACACATCTATTAGAATGGTCAAAATCCAGTACTCTGACAACACCAGATGCTGAGCAGAATGCAGAGCAACAGGAACTGTCATATGTTGCTGGTGGAAATAGGAAGTGGTACATCCACTTTGGAAGACGGTTTGGCAGTATCTTACAAAACTTAAGTATACTCTTAGCTTACAGACCAACATTCATGTTCCTTGGTATTTACCCAAAGAAGTTGAAAACTTACAAACACCTGCATACAGATATTTACAGCAGCTTTATTCATAATTGCCAAACTAGGAAGCAACCAAAATATCCTTCAGTAGGTGAATGAGTGAATGAACTAGATCCCACATGCCACAACTAAGAGTTCGCACGCCACAATTAAATACCCCACATGCTGCAACAAAGATCGAAGATCCTGTGTGTTATAACTAAGACCTGACACAGCCAAATAAATATTTTTTTAAAAAAGAAAAAGCGTGGAGGAACCTTTAATGTATATTACCAAGTGAAAGAAGCAACTCTGAAACGGCAACCTACTATATGATTCTAACTACCTGACATTCTGGAAAAGGCAAAACAGTGGAAAGAGTAAAAAGATCAATGGTTGTCAGGGGTTTGGAGAGGGGGAGGAATTAATAGAGCACAGAGAATTTTTAGGGCAGTGAAAATAACTCTGTAGGTATGGAGAAGGGAATGGCAACCCACTCCAGTACTCTTGCCTGGAAAATCCCATGGATGGAAGAGCCTGGTAGGCTACAGTCCCTGGGGTTGCAAAGAGTAGGACACTACTGAGTGACTTCTTTCACTTTTCACTTTCATGCACTGGAGAAGGAAATGGCATCTCACTCCAGTTTCTTGCCTGGAGAATCCCAGGGACAGGGGAGCCTGGTGGGCTGCTGTCTATGGGGTCGCACAGAGTCGGACACGACTGACGCGACTTAGCAGCAGCAGCATGGTAATATAATGATGGATATGTGTCATTATACATTTTTCCAAACCCATAGAATGCACATCACCAAGAGTGAACTCTAAATGTAAACTATGGACTCTGGGTAATAATGATGTGTCAGTGTGGGTTCATCAGTTGTAACAAATGTCCCACTCTGTAGGGATGGCTGTGCATTTGTGGAGGTGAAGGGTATATAGAAAATCTCTGTAATGTCTCTCAGTCTGTCTATTAGCCTAAAACTGGTCTTTAAAAATAGTCTTAAATACAAATGTGTAGTCCTGTGCAGTAGGATTATTTTTTGTTTATATGACTCGGAGAAGCAGCATTCATCTCACAGGAAACCAAGACAGTAGGCCGGCTAAGGGGGTCCTTAAAGCTTCAAGGGCTGGACTTTGTGTGATTCTGAGAGGTAAAATTTTTAAATGGCCTCTTCCACCTATAGGTATCCTTTTTGATGTAGAGGGGATTTTTTTTTTTTTTTTTTTGGCGAGCCACCTTTTTGTCAATAGTCTTGCTCAAATGTATGAAAGGTTCATTTTCTCTCCCCTAGTAGTTTAAGTAGAGGCAGCTAGAAAGGAAGAATCCTCTTGAGTATGTGGGCTGAAAAGCATGCTGTTATATATAATACCACTCACTGTGGATTATATTTCTTTTCTTTCTTTCCAGGTTGCCTGGAAATGTTAGTAAGTATAAAATAAGTGTTCTAGGATCATATAAGTAAGAGAGTAAGTGAAAGTGAAAGTTACTCAGTTGTGTCGGACTCTTTGTGACCCCATGGATATACAGTCCATGGAATTGTCCAGACCAGAATACTGGAGTGGGTAGCCATTCCCTTCTCCAAGGGACCTTCCCAACCTAGGGATTGAACTCAGGTCTCTCACATTGCAGGCGGAATCTTTACCAGCTGAGCCACCAGGGAAGCCCAGCTGGGGTGGGTGGCCTATCCCTTCTCCAGTGGATCTTCCTGACCCAGGAATCGAACCCAGGGGTCTCCTGCATCGCAGGCGGATTCTTTACTAGCTGAGCTACAAGGGAAGCCCGTAAGAGAGAGTAAAGCAGGTTTTAAAAAAAGTTATTTGTGTATGTGTGTTTGTATATTTGAGTTTTGAAATGCTAATTGCATTGTTACACTGAATAGACAGATATAGTATATAATATTTCCCAAATTTGTTTGATCATGGGATTCTTCTGTCATAAGTTTTTTACTGAAATCCAGGACATAAGTAGGACAGTTCATAAAATTCTACTCTAGATTAATGGACGGAATAACAGGCCAGTTGAAAAAGAATCTCTTGCTGACATGAAAGCAAATAACTTTTGCTACTTTGTGTTGTTGTTTTCCTAATTCAAATGGTAAAATAGTTCTCATGTACTCAGACTTAACAAATTGGATACAAATTAACTCATCCTCTGTGACTTCAGAAACATAATTATAAGTAGATTTGAAGACCAAGTAGCCATCTTTGATTTTGGTTTGATTTGAATAACTTGTTAAAAATCAATGATTTTTAAAACACTGCTCTGGACAGAACTTTCTGCAGTGGTAGAAATGTGCTATATCTGTGCTGTTCTGTATGGCTGTCAGGAGCTACATGTGGTTATTAAGCATGTAAAATGTGCTAGTGAGGCCAAGGAACTGGATTTTTTGTTTTATTTTTGTTAATTTAAATTACTACATGTGGCTAGTAGCTTCTGTTTTGGACAGTGCAGTCTTTAGAATATATTTGTATATATGTGCAATTAAAATGAAATAATTTTTTTTGAAAAGTTGAAACTGATTAATATACTTAAGTTATTTATATTCATGTCATTTTATAGCTACATGATTGAAAGAATTCTCCCAGTGGTTTTATACTTAAAAAAAAAAACTATGTAATTTGCTAGATAGATTTCAGGATCATAAATATTCTTTTACAGTTAGTTTTTATGTATTTCTTTTGTATAACCAGTACTACATTCCAAATGATCAAAAGGGTTTCACATTCAGTTTTAAGAAAAGAATGACAATAGGAAGAAAGAAGATACCCTCAGATGAGAGACCTCAGATTTAAATTCATTTGCCATTGGCATGCTTGCCAGAATTGAGGCATTTGCAGAATTTTCCTGGTTATTGATTTATCTCTAAGTTGAAGATATAGTTTATATGAATATCCTTTGAAAAAATTAGAGCTTACAAAATGAAAATAGTGTTATAAATGTTATTGTTAAATAATTATGGAACATATCAGAAATTTGACTAATTTTCTGCAAATACACTTTTGAGTTTTAAACATTGATCCTTAGTCATTTGATCCAAAATCAGATGACCCTTAAGCATTTGACTTTGGGTTAGAGTAATGCTTATGTTTGGTAGAAAGGCAAAAGTATTAAGGCATATAGATTCTCAAAATAAAAGTTTGACTAAAACTATCATAATTGAATAATTTTAGAATAAATTGTTAAAGATACAACTACTTAGGGATTAATTTCATAGTAGTTTTTCTTATCTAACACTGAGATTAGGAAATTTCAATAATCAGTTATTTGCAAGCAGCTTATTTAATATATTAATAATACCTCTTTGCAGATGCCAATTGAATAAAATATTTTACTCAATAATATGACTAAATAGTTTCACTTTACTATTTGAACTCTTAAAGCAGTTTATATGTATTTTTATTCAACTAGCATTCAGTTGTTACTGGTTTTATTTTGGAGTATCATTACTTTTAAGAGCTGGTAATTATTTTAAAAGTTGTCCACAAGCATTTTGAATTGTATAGAACTGATGGCTTCCTCATAAGAAGTTGTGCATTATGTAGAGTCACAGATGTAGCCTCAATATAAATGATGAATTTTAGGTACATAATAAAAAATAATTTAAAAGCCATATATATTTATATTTATGTGTGATGATCAATGCCCTTTGTCTTAAAATAGTGGTTTTAATGTTCCCTAAGTTGCAAAAATCTTCGCATATATTAAAGATGATAGTTTTACTATTTTTTATTTTTAAGACAACCAGTAAATGACCTTACTATGTGGCAGTTAATGTTTTATGGTATATTTGGATGAAGTGTGTATTATGGATTAACTCACTCAAAATGAGGTTTTAGGTAAAAGCAATTCTGTTTGCTGACATGTAGCTCAGTTTCTTGTTGTTTTTTAAGATGCACTGCTTTAAATTATAGTCAGTTTACAAGGGATTAATTTCCACAGTAAACAAGCAGCTCATACAACTCAATACCAGAAAAACAAACAACCCAATTAAAAAGTGGGAAAAAGACCTAAACAGACATTTTTCCAAAGAAGACATACAGGTGGCTAACAAACACATGAAAAGATGCTCAGCATCGCTCATTATTAGAGAAGTGCACATCAAAACCACAATGAGATATCACCTCACACCAGTTAGGATGGCCATCATCAAAAAGTCTACAAGCAATAAATGTTGGAGAAGGTGTGGAGAAAAGGGAACCCTCTTGCACTGTTGGTGGCAATGTAAATTGATACAGCCACTATAGAAGACTTAAAAATCTAGGAGATTGCTTAAAAAGCTAGGAATAAAAGCAATGACCCAGCAATCCCACTCCTAGGCATATACCCTGAGGAAACCAAAATTGAAAAAGACACATATACCTCAATGTTCACTGCAGCACTATTTACAATAACTGGAATGTGGAAACAACCTAGGTGTCCATCAACAGATGAATGGATAAAGAGCTGTGGTACATATACACATGGAATATTACTCAGCCGTAAAAAGGAGCACATCTGAGTCAGTTCTAATGAGGTGGATGAACCTAGAGCCTATATAACAGAGTACAGTAAGTCAGAAGGAGAAAGATAAATATCATATACTAATGCATATATATGGGATCTAGAAAGATGGTACCAATGGATTTATTTACAGGGCAGCAGTGCAGAAGCAGACATAGAGAACAGACTTACGGACACAGGGGTTGGGGAGGAGGGAAAAGGTGAAATGTATGGAGAGAGTAACACGGAAACTTACATTTCCATATGTAAAATAGATAGCCAATGGGAATTTGCTGTATGACTCAGGGAACTCAAACAGGGGCTGTGGTAACAACAACCTAGAGGGGTGGGATGGGGAGGCAACATATGTATACCTATGGCTGATTCATGTTGATATGTGGCAGAAAATAACAAAATTCCGTAAAGCAATTATTCTTAGCAAAAACAACAGCAAATATTATAGTCAATTTAGCCTAATCTCTTCCTATTTTCATAACATTTTTATATAAACATGCTTGATGTTTTTCAAAAAACGGTACTACCTATCAATAGGTATTTGACATAGAGGTAATCTGTAAGCCCACTGCTTCTAAACACATTCTGTTAATTTTACTTCTATTGTATGTAATAAAAATACCATTTCATAAATGGTAGTTTGCCTTTTCTCTTTAAAAAAAAAACAATATGTATATTTCACAGTTCTCTTTGAATTTGAAAACTTTAAGTTATTAATGTTGATGTAAAAAACCAAATGTTTTGAGTAACGTTACTCAGAGACATCTTAGATTGACTGTATCTAAGTTAGAATAATAAACATTTCACAGGGTCATGAAAGTCCTAGCTTTTAAGGTTTTTAGTGTTTAGTATAACCCTGTAATTGGTATGTGCTAATATAATATGTTTGAGTTGCTATGAGATTAAGGAGTAGAAACAAAATTCCTCATTTTTTATTTGTTTCTTTTTTTTAAAGACACCTAGTTGTTGGGCAGAAGAAGGTGCAGAAAAGAGATCACATCAGCGTTCTGCATCATGGGGGAGTGCTGATCAACTGAAAGAGGTAAGTTACTTCTGTTTCCAGTCTGTAACATGCTCTGGTCCTAGCAAATTATCTTAACTATTTCCTGAATATAATGATACTTCCTGTATTTGTGATAAACTTACCTCTTTCAGAGTTATAAGGGTTGCTTTCCACTTTTTGGTGAATAATTCTGAGTTTACATGATTTGTGCCCTTCATATTTTTATGAATATTTCTTATGTACTCACTGAGCTTTTTTGCCTTTCCAGAATGAAGTCTGAATTTATGTTATTTTATCTTGTTCATTTTAGTTATTTTTTTTCCCATTTCAGCTTTCTTGTTTTTGAATTACAGCAACTAGACCTATAGATGACAGGTTTTTACAACGGTATGATAAAGTTAGAGAAACTTAAAGTTGAAAGATCATCTAGTCTGTCTCCTGTATAAATACTTGTATACTTATAGTTGATTCACATTGTTGTACTCTAGAAACCAACACAACAGTATATAGCAATTATCCTCCAATCAAAAATAAAAAAGAACACAGCACTCCTTAGAAAATGTTCATCTAGTCTATTATAGTCATTCTCAGTGAAAAAGCTCATCACTTTGCAAGGGAACCAAAACAGTTCAGTTGTTTCAGCTTAAATTGTTAACTAGTTTATTCTGTATATTGAACTTAAAATTATACCCCTAAGTTTTGACTCTGCCCTCTGTATCAATATTGAAAAAGTATAATTTAAATATTTGAAAGGCTTGCAGTATGTCATTTTCCTCCAGGATAAACATTGACATTTCTCTCAAGTATATTCATATGATAGTTTCCATACCTCTTAGTATCATTTTCATATACTTTATGTATCAGTATTTCTCATGTACTGTGGTATCTGGACTGAATAGATACAGTAGTCTATTCGCATAGTCTGTTGCCTATGACTGTGTTACATTTTTGTTGCTTCATTATATTATTGATGTAGAGAAATCCTCAGTTCCTATTCATGCCACATACAAACACATATGCACAAAATCAATTTTTCCCAACAGCAACAAAAAAGGAAGCTGACTCCATATCTAGTTTAAGATAGGCATTGAAGACATGTATATATGCATAGACTATTGAGTGATATTGAATAAAAAATAAATTTGCTCTTTTATCTCACAGGTAAATATAATCTTAAAGCTATAGCCAGGAATTGGAATAGTTGAACTTTGGACTACAGCAATACATGATATACCCTATTAAAAAGGAATGGCTGACATGACGGAGTGAGAGATTTAATTACTCTCCTCACAAAAGAATAATAAAGCTGGACAAAATAATTAAAACAAATTTAGCACTCTGGAAGTCAGTCAAATTGAGAAACCTCATTCATGGAAAGTATTGAACTCCTCAGGGTGAGAATAACACAAGTTTGTGGTGTTCTTACTTGGTGCTGCGCTTCTTTCCCTGTTCCTCACCTCCAGCTTTGCAGGTGTGGTATTTCAGCTCGGACGGGGCAGCCCTTGAAAAGCAGAAGCTTTGCTGCCCCTGCTGGAGAGAGGACCTTGCTAAGGGAGTGTTACAGAGGAAAATAACGTTCTTAGTTGCAAAGTAGGGAGGACCTGTGGTTCTGCTGGTCTGAGATTTAGGGGTGATTTGTGGCAAGCCCAGACTCAACAGAGTGGCAGGATTTTATAGAGAGTTCTAGGAAGTCAGACAGTCTTGGAGGCTTGATAAGTTCACCCCATATCCTAGGTTGACTGTAGAATAGTGTAGCAGAATATCAGTGGGCCCAAGTCACCCACTTCTCACTGGGTAGTGCAGCCTAAGAATAAGCGGAAATGAGACCAAACAGGCCCAGTGGTAATAAAATCTGAGGCCAGCTTGTAAAAGGCCCAAGTTTTGAATGCACTCCTCATTCCACACATAAACCTCATTCAAATATACACACATCCTGAGAGTGGTAGTTTTACTGGACTGAGATGTTTGAGTAAACTGTCTGAATAGTGTTTTGCTAAACAGTAAGGTGACACTGGAGACCACATTAAAAAGGTATGAAAAAGCCAGTCTTAGAAAGAAAAATGAGGGGCAGGAGAAATGGAGGAGATGTCAGTGGCCACATATTGTGGGGAAAATAGACTTTTAGTCTATCAACTGCTCTCAGACAAAATCAGAATCTAGTTGCTCCAGTATATTATCTAAAATGTCCAAAGTTCAGCAAAAAATTTAGAGATATGCAAAGAAACAAAAATGGATGACCCATACTTGAGGAACTATGCCTGAAGAACTATGGATGGAGGTTCGTAACATTATACAGGAGGTAGTAATCAAAACCATCCCTAAGAAGAAGAAATGCAAAAAGGCAAAATGTTTGTCTCAGAAGGCCTTAAAGATAGCTCAGAAAAAAAGAGAAGCAAAAGGCAAAGGAGAAAAGGAAAGATATATTTATCTAGATACAGGGTTCCAAAGAACAGCAAGGAGAGATAAGAAAGCCTTCCTCAGTGATCAGTGGAAGAAAACAATAGAATGGGAAAGACTACAGAGCTCTCCAAGAAAATTAGAGATAGCAAGGGAACATTACATGCAAAGATGGGCATAGTGAAGGACAGAAATGGTATGGACCTAACAGAAGCAGAAGATATTAAGAAGAGGTGGCAAGAATATGCAGAAGAACTATACAAAAAAGATCTTAAACCCAGATAACCACGATGGTGTGATCACTCACCTAGAGGCAGACATCCTGGAATGTGAAGCCAAGTGGGCCTTAGGAAGCATCACTATGAACAAAGCTAATGGACATGTTGGAATTCCAGCTGAGCTATTTCAAATCCTAAAAGATGATGCTGAGAAAGTACTGCACTCAATATGCCAGCAAATTTAGAAAACTCAGCAGTGGCCACAGGACTGGAAAAGATCAGTTTTTATTCCAATTCCAGAGAAAAGCAATGCCAAAGAATGTTCAAAGTACTGCACAATTGCACTCATCTCACATGCTAGCAAGGTAATGATCAAAATTCTCCATGCTAGGCTTCAACAGTACATGAAGCAAGAACTTCCAGATGTTCATGCTGGATTCAGAAAAGGCAGAGAAACCAGAGATCAAATTGCCAACATCCATTGGATCATTGAAAAAGCAAGAGAATTCCAGGTAAACATCTACTTCTGCTTCATTGACTATGCTCAAGCCTTGACTGTGTGGATCACAACAAACTGTGGAAAATTCTTCAAGAGATGGGAATACCAGGCCACCTGACCTGCCTCCTGAGAAATCTGTATGCAGGTCAGGAAGCAACAGTTAGAACCTGACGTGGAACAATAGACTGGTTCCAGATTGGGAAAGGAGTACATCAAGGTTGTATATTGTCACCTTGCTGTTTAACTTATATGCAGAGTATATCATGCAAAATGCTGGACTTGGTGAAACACAAGCTGGAATCAAGACTGCAGGGAGAAATATCAATAACCCCAGACATGCAGATGACACCACCCTTACGGCAGAAAGCAAAAAGAAACTAAAGAGCCTCTTGATGAAAGTGAAAGAGGAGAGTGGAAAAAGCTGGCTTAAAACTCAATGTTCAAACAACAACGATCATGGCATCTGGTTCCATCACTTCATGGCAAGTAGATGGGAAACAATGGAAACAGTGACAGACTTTATTTTCTTGAGTTCCAGAATCACTGAAGATGGTGACTGAAGCAATGAAATTAAAAGACGCTTGCTCCTTGGGAAAAAAGCTTTGACAAACCTAGACATCATATTAAAAAAACAGAGACATTATTTTGCCGTCAAAGGTCCATATAGTCAAAGCTATGGTTTTTCCATGAGTCATGTATAGATGTGAGAGTTGGACTATAGAGAAAGCTGAGCACCACAGAATTGATGCTTTGAACTGTGGTGTTGGAGAAGACTCTTGAGAGTCCCTTGGACTGCAGGGAGATCAAACCAGTCAATCCTAAAGGAAATAAATTGTGAGTACTCATTGGAAGGACTGATGCTGAAGCTGAAGCTCCAATACTTTGGCCACCTGATGTGAAGAGCTGACTCACTGGAAAAGACCCTGATGCTGGGAAAAATTGAAGGCAGGAGGAAAAGGGGATGACAAAGGGCATCACTGACTCAATGGACATGAGTTTGCACAAGCTCTGGGAGTTAGTCATAGACAGGGAAGCCTGGCATGCTGCAGTCCATGGAGTCGCAAAGAGTCAGACACGACTAAGTGACTGAACTAAACTGCTACTTGAGGGATAAAAAACAGTCAGTAGAAACTGTATCTAAGTGTCTCCATATGTTGGATTTAGCAGACTAAAACATCAAAGCAGTACGTTCAAAGAACTAAAGAACTAAAGAAAACCATGTTTAAAGCATTACAGGGAAGTAGGACATCTATGACTCAATGAATAAAGAATATCCACAAAGATGCAATTATTAGAAAAAATATACAAAACTCTATAGAGTTAAAATGTATAGTACTAAAATTAAAAATTCACTAGATGAACTTGGTAGAAAATTTGAGATGGCAGAAGAATCAG
Source organism: Capricornis sumatraensis (assembly GCF_032405125.1). Lineage (NCBI taxonomy): Eukaryota > Metazoa > Chordata > Mammalia > Artiodactyla > Bovidae > Capricornis > Capricornis sumatraensis. The sequence continues at coordinate 20,803,390 of NC_091073.1, forward strand.
TGAGTTTCAGTACAGGTCAATAGAATACTCTCAGAGAGCAGAGAAAAAGATGGAAGAAAAGTCAGAAGAGCCTCAAAGGCCTGTGGGGAAACATTAAGTTCATATGTATACACAAAATGGAGACTGAGGAGAGGAGAGGAGAGAGGAGATAAATTTGAAGAAATAATGGCAGAAAACTTTCCAGATTTGATGAAAAACAATCTATAAATTCAAGAAGCTCAACAAACCCCAAGTACGAAAACAAAAAAAAACTACACATAGACACATCATAGTTAAACTGCTGAAAGCCAAAGGAAAAGAGAAAATCTAGAAACTGGAAGAAAAAAATGACACATTACAGTAGGGGAACAATAATACCATAATGGCTGATTTTTTTATCAGAACACTAGAAACCATAAAGCAGGACATATTCAAAGTGCTAAAAGAAAAAAATATCCACCAAGTATTCTATATTCAGAAAACCCATAAAGGTGAAATAAAGTATTCCAAGATAAAGGTTGACAGAATTTCCTGCCACTAGGCTGTCTTACTGTTCATACTGTTCACGGGGTTCTCAAGGCAAGAATACGGAAGTGGTTTGCCATTCCCTTCTCCAGTGGACCACATTCTGTCAGACCTCTCCACCATGACCCGCCCGTCTTGGGTGAGGTCGCAAAGTCAGACACAACTGAGCAACTGAACTGAACTGAGGCTGTCTTACAGGAAATACTGAAGGTGCTGACTCCAGTTTAATTCAAATCGATAGGAAAAATTGAAGAGTGTTGGGTATGGCAAATATGTGAGTAAATATAAAGCAATCTGTAGATACATTTTTCTCATTTTTTTACCTATTTAAAACACAAGATTATATGAAACAATAATTATAATACTGTTATGCTGGGTGTATAACATATACATTAAATATAACAGTAATAACACAAAAGAGGACAAGGGAAAAACATATTTTGGAATATAGTTTCCCATTTACTGGAATTAAATATTATTTTGAAGTAGACTATAATAAATTAAAATCCTTGTTATAATCCCTAGAGCAGTTCCTGACAAAATAACTCTGTATAAGAATAGAAAATATCAAAAGTAGAATGCTGATGCTGCTAAGTCGCTTCAGTCGTGTCCGACCCTGTGCGACCCCAAAGACGGCAGCCCACCAGGCTCCCCGTCCCTGGGATTCTCCAGGCAAGAATGCTGGAGTGGGTTGCCACTGCCTTCTCCAATGCATGAAAGGGAAAAGTGAAAGGGAAGTCGCTCAGTCGTGCCCGACTCTTCGCGACCCCATGGACAGCAGCCCACCAGGCTCCTCCATCCGTGGGATTTTCCAGGCAACAGTACTGGAGTGGGGTGCCATTGCCTTCTCCCCACAAGTGGAATAAAATGATACAATAAAAAATATCACAAAAGCACCTAAAGGAGGAAGAGAGGAGTAAAAAAGATGTGACACAAGTAAAAAAGTAGCAAAATGACAGGAATAAATCCAGTTATCTAATTACATCAAATGAATGGAGCGAACATTCCGTTCAAAGGCACAGATTGTCAAGTTGGATAAAAAACCAACACTCACCTGTATCTTGTCTATAAGAAACACACCTTATGTTCAAAGATAGGAAAAAGTAGGTTGAAAATAAAAAGATGGGAAAGCTACACTGAAAAGAGTAATGATGCTTTCTTATCAGATGAAATAGACTTTAGACAAAAAATATTACTGAAGGCAGAGACATTTCATAATTGTTTATATATCTAACAATAGTCTCAAAATGCATGAAGCACAACTGTGGAAGAAGAAATCATTTTGCTTAACAATATTTGATAGAATTGGGTAGAAAACCAGCAAGGAGATAGAAGTTTAAACAGTATAATCAGTCAACTTGACCTAACATACACAGAAAACTGCCCAGTGACTGTAGAATACACATTTTTTTCAAATTGAAACATTTTCTGGGTTAGACCATAAACTGGGCCATAAAACAAGACTCAATAGGTTGTGAAAGACTCAAATCACGTAACAGAAAATAATCTTGTAACAGACCTAAATATTTGTCATTTAAAGAACATTTACCTAATACCAAAAAGGAAATTTTAAATATTTGAATAAATGAAAGCTAAAAAGACAGCTTAGAATTTATGTTTACAGAAAAAGCAGTACTTCAAGGAAAAGTTATATGTAAGTGCACATATAAGAAAAAGAAAATTCTCAAATCAGTACCTAAGCTTCCATCTTAAGAAACTAGACAAGAAGAGAAAATCATACCAAAAGCAAGCAAAAGAAATTATAAAGAATATAGCTAAAAACTAATGAAACAGAAAAATACTAGAGAAAAGTCAATGAAATTAAAAGTTGTTTTTTTGGAAAGATGAACAAAGTTGACAAACCATTAGTTCGATTGACCAAGAAAGAAAAGACACAAATTACCAAAATGAATAATGAAAGGGGTGCCATTACTACCAGCCTTTTAGAACTTAAAAGGTTTTATAAAGAAATATAATCAAATGTATGTCATCAATTTATTAATAGAACATAAGATGAAATGGATAAAATTCTAGCAAGACAAGAATTACTAGAAAGAAACAAATTACCAAAACTAATTTAAGAACAAATAGAAAAATATGAGTATAAATTGTAGCAATAAAGAAATTAAGGAATTAAAAATCTTCTGCAAAGAAAATCCCAGGGTTTGATATGGTGAATTCTATCAAATATTCAAAGAAACAATCCTTCAAATCTCTTTCAGAAAGAAGGGGGCACTTCCCAATGTATTTTATCAGTCTAGAGTTATCTGATGTTGGCAGGCAAAGATACCTCAAGAAAAGAACATTTCAAATCAGTTTCTCTCTTGAACATAGATGTAGACATCCTTAACAAAATATTAGCAAACCATATCTAGCAACTTATAAAAAGGATTATACACAAAGAGCAAGTGAGATTGGTTCTAGAAATGCAAAGTTGTTTTAAGATCCAAAATTCAATTAATGTAAATACACTATGTTAATAAACTAAAGAACAGGACCACATAATTATCTCAGTAGAGTCAGAGAAAGCATTTGCCAAGCTCCAGTATCTATTCATGATAAAAAAAAAATCTCTAAATAAACCAGGAATAAAAGAGAATTTTCTCTGCCTGATAAAGACCGTTTCTGAAAAACCTACAGACAACATTATATTCAATGGTGAAAGCTAGAATGCTTTCCTCCTAAGATAAGGTAGTGATGTCCACAGTCATCTTGTCACCACTTCTCTTAGTATGGTACAGGAAGTTCTAGTCAGGCAGAAAAAGTGAATAAAAGACATTGGGGAGTGGCAAAACTGTCTTTATTCCTGGATATATGATGCTATATGTAGAAATTCCTAGGGAACATACAAATATATAAATTACCAGAACTAATACAAGTTCAGCAGGAAAAGAAACATCAACATACAGAAATCAAGTGTTTGTCTAGGTGTCAGATGTGAACAATCCTCAAATCAGAAAATAATTTATTATAGTTGAATCAAATATATTAAAATATTTAGGAAGAAATATAATAGAAGCAGTTCAAAATTTATACACTGAAAACAAAACTGTTGGACAAAGTTTTTAAAAATTTAAAGAACTAGGAAGACTGTTTATGGATTGGAAAACTCAATATTATCATTAAGGTGGTAATTCTCCTCAAATTGATTTAGTGTAATCCCTGTTTTTTCCTAGGGTTTTTGTTTTTGGTAAAAATTGACAAGATGATCCTAAAATGTATGTGGAAATGAAAAGGACCTAGAATGGCAAAAGTAATTTTGAAAACAAGGGAAATTTTGGAGAACAACTACTTATATAATTTCACTACTTCTTATAAATCTATATTAATGAATTTGGCAAAATACTAGCATAAAGAAAAAATAAAGATGATTCAAAATGGTGAACCCAAGGATAAATCCTTATATTTTATGGTCAGTTTTTAGCAGAGCTGCCAACACAACTCAGTTGAAAAGGACAGTGTTTCTAACAACTGGTACTAGAATAATTACATATCCATAGCAGTCCCACTTCTGGGCATATATCCAGAGAACAACATGATCTGATAGGATACATGTACCCTAATGTTCACTGCAGAACTGTTTCTAATAGCCACATGGACTCAACCTAAACGTCCATTGGCAGAGGAATGGATAAAGACGTGGTATGTGTGTACACACACACACGCACACACACACAATGGAATATTACTCAGCCATTTACAAGAATGAATAGTGCCACTTGCAGCAACACGGATGGACCTAGAGATTGTCAGACAGAGTGAAGAAACTCAGAGAAATATTGTATGGTATGGCGCATATATGGAATCTAAAAAGAAATGATACAGACGAACTTACTTGCAAAATAGAAAAAGATTCACAGACTTAAAGAATGAGCTTTTGATTGCAGGAGGGAAGGATAGAGGAAGGGATAGTTAGGGATGACATGTACACACTGTTGTATTTTAAATGGATAGCCAACACAGGCCTACTGTGTAGCACATGGAACTCTGCTCGGTGTTATGTGGCAGCCTGGACGGGAAGGGAGATTGGGGGAGAATGGACCCATGAGTCCATTTGCTGAGTCCCTTTGCTGTTCACTTGAAACTATCACAAAATTGTTTGTTATACAAACAATACAAAATTAAAAGTTAAAAAAAAAAAAAGAAACTTAGATCCTTGACACTCACCATAGAGGAAAATGAACTCAAAATGGATCACAGTCCTGAATATAAGCTCTAAAATTCTAGATCTTCTAGAACACCTTGGATTAGGCAAGACATTCTTAGATACAGTACCAGTAGTAAGGCTATAAAAGAAAAAAAAATGGAACTTCTTTTAAATGAATATTTACACTACATGACTAAAAGGATGAAAAGACAAGACCAGACAGAAATATCTGATATAGGACTTATATCCAGAATATATAAAGAACTCTTAAAAATCAGTAAGAAGACAGCCCATTAAAAAAAGGGTAAGATACTTTGATAGAAATTTTTCATCAAAGATGTATGGATGGTAAATGACCACATGAAAAGGTATTCAACATCATTTGACATTAGGCAAACGTAGATTTAAACCTCAGGATACAACTACACACTACTACAGTGACTGTAATTTAATGACAGATAGCACCAAGTGTTGGCAAGAATGAAGAGGATCCGGGACCCTAAACATTGTTGGGAAAATAAAATGTTACAGTCAACTTTGGAAAACAGTTGAACAGTTTCCCTAAAAGATAATCAGAGAGACTTCCCTGGTGGTCCAGTGGTTAAGAACCTGCCCGCCAGTGTAGGGGACACAGGTTCAATCCCTGGTCCAAAGGGATCTCATGTCCAGCAGCTGAGCCTGTGCGCCACACTGTTGGGCCTGTGCTCTGGGGCCCATGAGCCACAATTGCTGAGCCTGTGCTCCACATCAAGAGACGCCTCCGCAACGAGAAGCCCGTGTACTGCAACAAACGGTAGCCACCACTCGCTGCAACTGGAGAAAAGCCTGCCCGGCAACAAAGAATCTGTGCGGCCAAAAATGAATAAATAAAAAGTTAATCAGAAATTTAGCATATAGCCTAGCAATTCTATTTCTGGGACTCTATAAAGAGAGTCCTGAAAATACCTGTCTATATTGAAACATTTACACAAACACTATAGCAGAATTACTTGTACTATTATAACTAAAAACTAAAAAAAAAATCAAAATAGCCATTGATTGGTAAATGGATAAAGAAAATGTCATATATGTATGCAATACCAGACTGTTCAGCAATAAAAAGGAACACTGTGATGAATCCTGATACATGCTACAGGGGGAGTGAACTTCAAAAACATTTTACTGAGTCAAGAGTCAGCACATTTTGTTTTTCTATGGAAAGCCAGATAGTAAATATTTTATGGTGTGTGGGTCACAGAGCCTCTGTTGCAGCTATTCAGCGCCACTGCCGTAGTGTGGAAGCAGCCATCAACAGTATGGAGTATGGTTATGTTCAGCATGGTTATGTTCCAATAAATCTTACTTACAAAAACACGTGGCATACTAGATTTGGCCTGCAGACTGTAGTTTGCCACTCCCTGCTAAGTGAAAGAAGCCAGATGAATAAGATTACATATTACATGGTTTCATTTATATTGAAATGCCAGAAAGGGCAAATCTATAGAGGAAATAAAGCCCATTAGTGGTTGCATGTGGCTGGGACTAGGGTGGGGGCGGTGGTGATTGGCTATAAATAGACTCAAAGCAAATATGGGGGGTGATGAAAAAGTGCTAAAAATTGATTCGTGATTACTTTGTACAATTCTACAAAGTGATTACAACTTATTTAATTTTACCCTTACAATGGATGAAGTTAAGGCAATGTAAGTTATACTTCAGTAAAGATGAAAAAAAAAGGAATAGACATAAAAGACTAGTAGGCTTTGCATGGTATATGCATGGTAGATTTTATGTAACTGAGCCTGGAAACTGAGTATATGGGTAAAGACTAAATAAAATATTAAGAATAGTTATAAAGATGACAAAACTGGAATCTGAGGAAACTATGAAAGCCAAAACTATTAATGTTATTGAAACAGTAATTTTTTAAAAGTATATGCTACTAAAATTCATTGTGTTTTGTTTTAAATAACTTAGACCTGCTTCCTTGTCATGGTATAAATTCAGCTATATCACATCCATTCTTCCTGAGTCAGAGATATGCTCCCCACCTCAGATAATCTGCATCTGGGTTTCTGACTTAAATGTCAGTGAAAGCACCTGTATAGTCTACTTCTGCTTTGCTCCAAGCTTATAAGACTACAATGTGAAAAATGTTCAAAGAAATACCTAAATATATTTAGGCTACATTTAAGACAATAGAACCCCCTGCAGACCATGAATAGAAGGGAAATCCTTAATGATGAGTAGATGCTGATGTTATCTGACTCAACAGAAATCTGAATCGTGTTGGCCAGGTTTCTGTGAGTTGAGCCAAATTTAAGAAACTGTAGATTACTACACATTTTAAGGAGATGGGAATACCAGACCATTTTACCTGTCTCCTGAGAAAACTGTATGCAGGTCAAGAAGCAACCATTAGAACCCTGGATGGAACAACTGATTGGTTCAAGATTGAGAAAGGAGTACGACAGGGCTGTCTGCTGTCACCCTGTTTGTTTAATCTGTATGCATGAACAAAATGGCGAGCTGGATGAGTTACAAGCTGCAATCAAGATAGGTGGGAGAAACATAAACCACCTCAGACGTATGGATGACACCACCTTAATGGCAGAAAGCAAAGAACAACTAAAGAGCCTCTTGATAAGGGTGAAGGAAGAGAGTGAAAGAGCTGGCTTAAAACTAAATATTAAAAAAAAAACTAATATCATGACTTCCAGCGCTATTACTTCATGGCAAATAGAGGGGGAAAAGGTGGAAGTAGTGACAGACTTCCTCTTCTTGGGTTCAAAAAGCACTGCAGATGGTGACTGCAGCCATGAAGTCAGAAGACATTTGCTTCTTGGCAGGAAAGCATGACAAACCTAGACAGTGTGTTTAAAAGCAGAGACATTACTCTGCCGACAAAGGTCTTTGGTCTTCCCAGTGGTCACATATGGTTGTGACAGCTGGACCATAAAGAAGGAGGAGCACCGAAGAACTGATGCCTTCAAACGATGGTGCTGGAGAAGACTCCTGAGCGTTGCTTGGACAGTGAGGAGATCAAACCAGTCAATCCTAAGGGAAATCAACCCTGAGTACTCGTTGGAAGGACTGATGCTGAAGCTGAAACTCTAGTATTTTGGTCATCTGATGCAAACTGCTGACTCATTTGAAAAGTCCCTGATGGTGGAAAAGATTGAGGGCAGGAGGAGACTAGGGTAGGCGTCAGAGGATGAAATGGCTGGATGGCACCACCAATGCAATGAACATGAATTTGGGCAAACTTCAGGAGATTGCAAGGGACAGGGAGGCCTGGCGTGCTGCAGTCCATAGGGTCACAAGGAGTTGGACACAACTGGGCGACTGAACAACACCACCACCACCACCACCTTTTAAGAGGGTAAAATGTGTCTTGCAAATGGAAGATTGGAACTGGGCTATATGCTTAAAGCAGGGAACTAGGACCATGTGTCTAAACAGTAAAACTAGATCTGAAATAATTTCTCCTGACACTGTTGGTGTTCTTGTGTAAAAAGAACATCTGTAAAAAAATGGAAATAGTAACCATATGCTATGTGTGGATATGGTGTCTGGAATAGAGCTGTACTCATGTAGGGGCAAAGCCCCAATCTTCCTGATTTAAGTCTTGCTCTGAAGCTATGCACCTTTGAAACACCATAGTCTTGAGCAACCAAGAAATAATATGGCAATAAAGCAGATTCTTTATCAGTTGAACTATGAGCAAGACAGACAGTAAAGAGTTTACAAAGGATAAAACTCCCACATACAGAGAACTTGCAAGTAAGTGTTTTAGGGTATGTAAGGAAATGTATTGCTATAAGAGAGAGTGGATACATTAAATAGGGTATATCTGGGAAAATAACACAATCCCCAAAAATAACTTAGAATATTTAAGAATTTCAAATGAAACAGTAACTCGCAATGAGAACAGAAGTAAGTAAGAATAGGCAGAATGTTAAAAGTCCTTTCCAAGGCTTATTGGTGAAGCTGAAAAGTTGGTGAAACTGAAAGTAAACTCTTCATTGGATTAAGTTGACATAGCAGAATTGAGAATTAGTGAATCAAAAGTCTCAAATGAGAAAGTTTGAATGAGCAAATCATCTAGAATATAAAATAAAAAGATAGAAATTGACAGTTTGAATGTCTATCATTAAAAAATCTATGAACAGTAAATGCTAGACAGGATATAGAGGAGACGAAAGATGCTCCTGTGTGTGCTATTGGTGGGAATGTGAATTGGTACAGCCACTATGGAAAACAGTATGGAGGGTCCATAAAAAACTAAAAATAGAGCTACCATATGACTCAACAGCCCCACTCCCTGGCATATATCCAGAAAAAACAAAAACTCTAATTCAAAAAGATACATGCACCCATATGTTCATAGGAGCACTAGATAAAGATTTACTCAGCCATAAAAAAGAATGAAGTCATGCATTTACAGCAACAGGGACGGACCTCAAGATCATCATACTACGTGAAGTGAGTCAGAAAGAGATACCATATGATGTCACTCATAGGTGGAATCTAAAATAAGATACAAATGAACTTATTTACAAAACGGAAGCAAACTCACAGACATGGAAAACAAACTTATGGTTACCAAAGGAGAAAGAGACTAGGTGGGGGAGATAAATTAAGAGTTTGGGATTAGCGGGTACAAGTGATTATATATGAAGTAGATACCAACAAGGACCTACTGTATAGCACAGGAAGCTGTATTCAATATCCTGTAGTAGACCATAATGGAAAAACATATGAAAAAGAAGAGATAGATCTACAGCTTAACACTGTGTTATACCAGAAACTAATACCACATTGTAAATCAATTATACTTCAATAAAAAATAATTTTTAAAAAGATAGAGGTTAAAAATATGAAAGAGAAGTTAAGAAACATGGAAAACAGACTGAATAAGGAATCTCCAAAGGAAAGAATAGTAGGTATCAGGGAAGAGATATTTCTTAAAGTTTGACAATATGCTGAATTTGGAGAGTAACGTGGGTCTTTAGATTGAAAAAGCCCACCAATTCCTTGGAGGCTAAACAAAACAAAAATCTCCACTTTTAGGTCTGGTGGTTTGTAGATCAAGCACACACACACATACTCGTTCCTGCAATTAGAAAAAAGCAGATTATGGGAATCAGATTATCAACTCGTTTATCAGAACCTGTAATTGATAGCCATGTACAGAGTAGTGATGGGTTGTGTCGCATAACCTGTATAGTCGATTTACAATGTTGTGTTAGTTTCTGCCATACAGCAAAGTGAATGTTATACATATACATATATCTACCCATTTCCAGATTCTTTTCCCATATCGTTCTTTACAGAATATTGAGAAGAGTTCCCTGTGCTATTGGGTACGTCCTTACCAGTTATCTATTTTATATAGTAGTGTGTAAATGTCAATCCCAGTCTTCCAAGTTATCCCCCTCACCCCACTTTCTCCCCTGGTAACCGTGTTTGTTTTCTACACCTGTGACTCTATTTCTATTTTTATGGTACTTGATTTGTATACATTTAATAGAGGTAAAAGAGAAAAAAGGTAAATTTTAAAGATATTTTTTAGCATACATTATCAGCCTGTAGGGACACTGTATTTGTTCACGGATTAGCATCAAATGAATAAGACTGTATGCTCAAAATTGTGTAAAAGCATGTAGAATTTTAAAAGAAACAGTAGGTAAAATCTACTTTTTAAAGAGCTTAATTACATATTAGGAAAGGCAACTAAGGCTTTAAGGGATAATAAAAGGACTTTATATTAACTCTCACTGTCCTTTATTTGGTGAGAGAAGTTCAGTGCAAAACTAGAAGCTCTTACACTCCTGTGATTCCTGTAAGTGAGCATGAATTCCAGTTTCTCGTAAAGCCTCCTCCTCATTTCATGGTTGTGGTCGCTCCTCTTCTAGCTGGGGCATGCTACCACTGAGTGGCTTCCTGGGGGAAGGGAACCTGAAAGCGCCTTTGTCTTTTTTTGCTTACCTTTGTCCTAACTCCATAGCTACTGCGTCTGAGCCTCTGGAGTTGGAGCTTAAGGGAGAGGTGGAGTGGTAGTGGTAGTGTTGTGTTGGTTGCTCAGTCGTGTCTGACTCTGTGACACCATGAACTGTAGGTCTCCAGCCTCCTCTATCCATGGAATTCTCCAGGCAAGAATATTGGAGTGGGTAGCCATGCCCTCCTCCAGGGGATCTTCCTGACCCAGGGATCAAACCTATGTCTCCTGCACTGCAGGCAGATTCTTACCACCTTTAGAGCTTCCCGGGTGGTTCAGATGGTAAGAATCTGCCTTCTCCAATGGGGAGATAAAGGGAACAGAAATGTTCCTGCTTGCTGGTACAGTTATAAGGTACCTTTCTATTGCCTGGTCTTGACAGATTTTTGAAACTGACTTTCTTTTGAAATTTCTTGGGTTCTTTGGACATCCCTTGTTGCTGCATCTCTTTCCTACGGTTCTATCTTACTTTCTCCGAAGACTCTAGAATTCTAGAAATAATGTTCAGTTTCTCCAGTGTTGAGCTCTGTTTACCCTTTAGGGTAGCCCTCCTAGGTAGAACCTAAGCCAGCCCTCCACTGGGACTCTCACTTTCAAATTTCCCAGATGGTTACTGAGAAACTCGCACATTTAAAAAATCTGGTTACTATCTGGGAGTTGAGGCTGACTCTGATGCAACAGTAAATCTCCATCATCCTCGCTCAGCATTATCGGTATGAGGAGTGGGAGTCAGATTCCAGTCTGTCATGTCCTTTTATCTGTGAGGAACAATCAGTCTTTCCAAGATGTTCCATTAAAACTCCTTTCTCTTCATTTGAGGCAGAAGAGGAAATACACTGGTTCACATCTTGGATTTTATTTTTTCTATTGATAGCCTACTACGTTAGCCTTTTACTAGTTCATGGACACTAGCAGAAGCCATGAGGCTCATGGTTTAGAGACAATGGACTTTATTATTCACAGCATAGCAAGTAACAAGACTATTGAGTTTGTATTAGTTCCTGTAAACCCCAGTGGGGTAGATGGAGAGGGTCTAAATGGATGCCTGCACAAATAATAGATCACATTACAGGAGAGAAACAGAACTTGGAGAATCCACTGTTTTTACATGAATAGTAAGGAGTAAGTAAACCTACTCTTTATCCCAGAGGGTGATGTTCCCAGACCGAATATAAATAATATTACTATATCGTTGTTTTGGCTCTTTTTCATTGTTTCTGATTTTGATAAAGATAAATTTAAAAAGTGAGTATTTTTAAGTTCTTCAGTGGATATAAGAAAAAAATCATAGGTTGCTTCTTTATCTCATCAATAAGCTCTCTTATTACTTGGGGTAGTTTTTCTCTAAGTGAAATGATTAGGGACATTTCTTGTTTCTGATCAAATAGTGATTAACAGATATTGTTGGGGTCTTTCTTTTTTCAGTAAGAAAAATAAAAGTTTCCTCATAATCATTACTAAGAGTATAACTGCCCTAATGTTCTGTTAACTTTTGCTATTTAAAAAGAATTGCTTTATCATACCATACTAGAGGAAAATAATTGCAGTAATATTTTCTCTGGACCTAAAAGACAACATTCTGAAGAATTTTTATTTAATTATGTGGCAAAACCTTAAAAGTACAAATACTCATCCAGTAAATTCTGAGTTCACATTAAATTTAATTGTAAAGATGTCATATTTTCATTATTTAAAATTGGACCAGTAAGAATGGTATTTAGGGTCATCAAACTGCTTATTGAAAAAGAAATATATCAGTAAGTTAGTATGTAGTCAGTTAATTGCCACATCAAATTTTTGTTCATCTTTACTGCAATTTCACATCTTGCAATATCTCCAACATTAAGAAAGGAAGTTACTTTGCGAAGTGGTTGAGATTATGAGCCAATACATAGTGAGGTATTAGTGGTTATTTGTGAACATTAATGTAGTACTACTTTCAGCAGCACTGGTAGCTAATAGAAAGAGGTTATGAAATAAAGGCTAAAGGACTGGGTCTGCTGTTTATTAGTTGTGTTACCTTGGGAAAGATACTTTACTTTTTAAAGGGCTTCCTCATCTGTAAAACAGTTACAGTGTATCTGTGCAATCTAGTTGTTTTACAAACTATTTTTTCAATGTTAGTCTGATATTATTGTCAGCATTCCTCTATTGACAATTATACCTTATTGGTAAATAAATTTCTGTATCAAAAACTAAAGTGTCCCAAAGGTAGCTGTATCTGTGGAGATAAATCTGTATATGGAAACATCTGTTTCTTTGACTGGGGTGGGGGTTTGAGTCTGCACGTGGGCATGCATGTGTACCGGTGATGTGTGTGCAGGTGACAGCTTCCTATTCATGTGTGTGTGCTTACACACCTGTGTGTTCTTTATATGTGCAGTTTGTACACACATATGCCTGTGTGTGTGCATTTGGGTATCAGAGGACTGAACAGTGCAGTCCGACTGTAGTCCACCGGATCCTCTGTCCATGGAATTCTCCGGGCAAGAATACTGGAGTGGGTTGTCATTCCCTTCTCCCTTCCAGAGTATCTTCCTGACCCAGGTATCCAACCTGGGTCTCCTGCATTGAAGGCAGATTCTGTACCATCTGAGCTACCAGGGAAGCCCCAGTTATTTCATTAGCATTTGTCTTTTGGAAAATGAAAGAAAAAAGGAAAACAGCATGATTTGCTCATATTTATGTTAAGTTTTAAATTTTATTTTAGTGTTACAGTAGGTACGTTGCATTTTAAATTCCTTTGAACACTGTCAAAGGATATAGTATGTAAACTCTGTTTTCATACTGCAGAACCTTTCTTTTGAGACATTGGTCTTTGTAAGCACTCAAGTTTGTCACGTATTCTCTTTTTTCACATAAAAGGGAATAACCACTTGAGATTTATAACTTCTCAAACTGTATTTTCAGGAAAATTTGTTGGATTAATATCTTTAGTAGTTGTTTTTGGTCTTTTAACAGCTCAGCTATTGTCATTTGTATGTTTTCCTATTTATATGTCTGTCTTTTTGTAAGATTCTTTCTCTCCTTGTGAGTTATTAATTTGATTCTTTAGGCAGTACAGAATAGTGATTGAGAGAGCAAACTGTGGAATTCCACTTCCTTAAGTTCACGTACTTGTTTCACCACTTAACTGTGTGGCTTTTAACAAACTAACCTTCCCGCCCCTCAGTTTCCTCACCTATAAAGTGAGGATAATAATAGCGTTTATCTCATGTTTCTATTGAGAAATGAATGAGAACAAAACAGAAAATATTTCATTTTATAATCATATAAATATGAGTGGCAAAGTGCCATTTTCCTGGCGTTAATCTAGCTCTCATCTCGTTTTTTCCTTCGGATCTTGCTTCCGTTCCTATTGCATCTACTTGGTCTGGTTAAGATTTCTCAGTTCCCTGCCTACTATAAAGTAGAATTCATTTGAGAAATATCACCCTCTGTCCCTTCCTTTTCGGTACCTGAGGCAAAAATAATCGACTAGTATTTTGAGGCTTAGAGTTTAGGGTTTTTGTGTTTTTTTTTAAGTGTTAACAATATGGGAGAAACTATCAGGACAAAAATTACAAATAAACAAGGGTGATATGACCAGGTTTCCAAAAATGTACAGTAAAATGTGTTCCTAGTTCTTAGATTTTAAGTGGGACCAGTCTCTGATTTTTCTTTATCTAATTCCACAAATATTTTAGTCATTTCTTAGTGAATATTTATGATAATTCTTCTCCCTACAGTTATTATTTCTTCTTTGTGACCTTGGGGTACTTATGCCCTATCTTTTTAAAATGTCAGAGTACATGTGCTTAAGATCCCTTTCATGTTTAGAGAATGCTCCTCTCTCCTTCCCTCTTAATTTTTTTTTAAGTTTTATTGAGGTATAATTGACATATAACATCATACAAGCTTACGGTATATGCAGCATAATAATTTGATATATGTATATATTATAAAGTGAATACCACAAGAAGGTTAGTAAACATATCCATCACATCATAATTTTATAATTTTTGTATGTGTGGATAGGAACTTTTAAGCTCTATTCTCATAGCAACTGTCAAATATACAATAGAGTGTTATTAACCACAGTCACTATTCTATCCATTACACCCCCAAAATTTACTCATCTTATAACTGGATGCTTGTACACTTTGACCATTCTCACCCATTTTCTGCCCCTGGCAACCAGCAAGCTGTTCTCTGAGTTGTTTTTTTTGTTTGTTTGTTTATTTTCAGATTCCATATATGAGTGAGCTCATACAGTATTTAACTTTCTTTATCTGACTTATTTCACTTAGTATAATACCCTCAACGTCCATTCTTAATTTTGTGCTTAAGCATTGCTAATGACTATTTAGAAACACAGGTAAGATTCATCTATAGTTTAAGAAATCCAGTTGGTATAACTCAGGGTTCCCTTTATAAAGGAAGGTTGTATGTGAGATTCACTGTAGTAACCAGGGTGAGAAGACTCACTGAAGTGAGAACCAAGAGCTTTGGGTGATACATTGGAACGTGAGATTGACTAGAGAGGGTGCCTTAGGCAGGAGGGGGTGTATGACTAGATGGGACGTTACAACTCCCTAAGCCCCTTCCTGGGCTTCTCTGGTAGCTCAGATGGTAAAGAATCTGCCTGCAGTGCAGGAGACTTGGGTTCAGTCCCTGGATCGGGATGATCCCCTGGAGAAGGGAATGGCAGCCCACTACAGTATTTGTGCCTGGAGAATTCCATGGACAGAAGAGCCTGGCAGGCTACAGTCTGTGGGGTCGCAAATAGTCGGGCACAACTGAGTAACCAACACACACATCGGCCCCTTCCTCCCAGAGATACCTTTGTGTCTACTGGTACTGAGGTTAGGGAGAAGAAATAGCTTTGGATAACCATGGGCTCTTGAGCATCCAAGGGAGAAGAGAAAAATTCTAAGTGAAAGTATGGAAGGCAAGAATATTTGCAGTTGTTATATACATAAGCCACTCTTCTGAATGTCATGTAAGGAAACATGGGAATCTCTTATATTCTGAAGCAAAGGAAGATTTATTATACCCTGCTTTCATTCTGCATGGTTCCTGAGTAAGAGTCATAATGTTTTGATTATATATCTAGTAAGATGGGCTTTCCTTTTACTCTAATCTCTAATTTGTAAACAAAAGCATAACAATGTTATAATCCAGAGATAAACAGTATTATGTGGAAACTATAAGACTGCATAGTATAAGTTGGTATTCCAAGCAAAGTAGGGTGTGTATCATTATGTTAAAGAGTGGTATGTTAAAGAACAAAAACTTCTGGTTTATTATGATATCTCAAAGCCCTTTAAAAAGAGACTGATTAGGATTGATCAGTTTTCAGATTTTTTTTTAAAGATTATTTTAAAAATGAAAAAGTACACACTGCTTTGATTAATCTGTAAGCATTATGGGCTTTTCTCTACAAGCTCTTTAAAACGCCAGTTTTGAAACACCACTGCTGCTAAGTCACTTCAGACGTGTCCGACTCTGTGGGACCCCATAGACGGCAGCCCACCAGGCTCCCCCATCCCTGGGATTCTCTAGGCAAGAACACTGGAGTGGATTGCCATTTCCTTCTCCAATGTATGAAAGTGAAAAGTGAAAATGAAGTCGCTCAGTCGTGTCCGACTCTTCGAGACCCCATGGACTGCAGCCTACCAGGCTCCTGCATCCATGGGATTTTCCAGGCAAGAGTACTGGAGTGGGGTGCCATTGCCTTCTCCGTGAAACACCACTAAAACATCATTAATACTCAGAAAACACTTAATTTTATACCTCTGTCCTAATTAAATAACTTGTACAATTTGAAATTCTATTTATCTTTTATCATAGTCTGGCTTGGTTTATAATGATTACCAACTAATTTTGATTCCTTTTCTCATGAAAATTAATATTCTGTAGAAGAAAATGATGTCATTTCAACAGAGAGCAAGGAACACAAATGTTAACATAATCTCATTTGTATATCTTTGTAAGGAAATTGTATGTGACGTCCTTAAAGCTACAAGAGTTTCAAAACACTAGAGGAGACTAAGGATCTTACTTAAAAGGAAAAATACAGGTTTTCTTTTAGGCTCTCTATTTTCTTCCATGCTGCTTCCCTTCTGTTTGCCACAGGTAAAAATAAATTTTCCCAGCAACCCATATGCTTTTCCCCTTGAACATTTATAGGCTTTAATAGCAACTGTCTATTTTGCTTTTTATTGCCATGGTTATTCAAGGTAAGCATTTTGCTAACATGTCTTTGAGAAAATCAATATATTTTACAGACTTTACTTTGTATTGGCACTTTGCCTTGCAAGTAACATAAAATTGGGCTCATTGTAAGCGTTCAAGGAGTACCTACTAATTGATTCATGTCATCATCTACAAGGAAAATATTAAGTAACTTGCCCCAAATTGCTAATGATTCCCTTTGAAAATGCTCAGGTATATTTGCCTTCTGGTCTGGCACAGTTTAAGACGATTGTATAGCACCTAAAATATATTAATAGTTTGATGAATTCCAAGCCATATTATAGAAATGCCTTTTCTCTTAAGCCTTAGAGTATTACTATTCCATTTAGGAAAATACCTAAGTTATATTTGTTTTTAAATGTATGTCACTACAGCCAAGTGTCTGTCAGTGAATAAGTGGATAAAGAAGATGTGGCATATATATTCAGCAATGAGGAAGAAGGAAATCCTGCCTTCTGTAAACAATATAGATGAACTTTGAGGGCATTATGCTAAGTGAAGTAAATCAGTTAGAGAAAGACAAATATTGAATGGTATCACTGCTTTGTGATACCAGAGAAGAAAAGCCAAACTCAAAGAAACTGAGGGCTGAGTGGTGGTTGCTAGGGACTGAAGGATAAAGGAAACGGGGAGTAGCCACAGGGTGCACACTTTCAGTTACAAGATGGATGAGTTCTGGGGAATCTAAAGTATAGGATTTTGATTCTAGGTAGTAATAGTGTTATTACTTCAAAGCTGCTAAGAGAATAAGTCTCAAATTATGTAATGGAGTAGAGCTATTATGCTATAGTAGGATCATTCTGCAGTATACAATAACATCAAATCAACATGTTGTACACCTTAATTTACACAATGTTATATGTCACTTATATCTCAGTAAAGCTGGAAAATAAAAATTTTGTGACTAAAAGTAATATATAGTAAGATTTAAATACAAGTAACTAATGCTAAATGCCATAAGGATTTACACCATGGGATTTTTTTTTTTTTTATGTTCAGAAATTAGTATACCAGATCAATTTTGTTTATATAAGATGGGAACTTAGAAACTAATGTGATCCTTATATATTGAGAGATTGGGTTTGATTTTAATCAGTAGGCATATGAAATACTAGTTTTACCCCTTAGAAAAAATGCTTAGAAGGGAAGATATCTCTGGTGTTACAAAGGTAAAATATGAAATAATCTGGGGAAATTTAGTCTATGTATTTACCAACAACACTATTTAAATTGTATAAGTGAAGCATTTGTAGCACATATTTCTTATTTTCAATGGTTTCAACTATTAAAAATTGGAGAATAAATCATTGTAATGAAATATCTCTTCTTGAAATCTTTGATAAAATTTTTATTTTTTAATATCCAAACTTAAAAAAATAAATGCTTAAAGCTTGGTATTCACTTTTGTTCTCTTCATCTTTCTCTTTCCCTCTCCCCAAAGCAGATTGCCAAACTGAGGCAGCAGCTACAGCGTAGTAAACAGAGTAGTCGGCACAGTAAGGAGAAAGATCGTCAGTCACCTCTCCATGGCAACCATATAGCAATCAGTCACACTCAGGTAGGCTAACAACTCGTCCAGATTGGAATAATTCCTTTCAAAGGGTCCATTGTAAGGAAGACTCCATCCTTTTAGGATAAAAAAAAAAATTAATGTATATCTCTAGCTTGATTAAATTACAGTGTTTTTTTAATAAAAAAATGTTTTTGTTTTAGCCATATGTATAATCTTTTAATAACAGACAGAGTATAATGGTCTCAAGGATGATTGGTAGTGTCCTGGACAGAAATCCTAGCTCATTCACTGACTAAGCAACTCTGGGCATTTTCTTATTTAATCTTCTAATAGTACCTTAACCCATCTATCTCTGGTCACTTTGTATATTTTACTCCACTTTACTTATGAAGAAATTGAGAATTAGTGTTTTTGTCCCCCCACCCTACCAAACTTGTACTGATACATCCTATGGAGCAAAATTTAGGAAATGATATTCTAAATTTATTTACAAATATTAATGTAAATTTTAGTAAATCAAATATAGTAATATAGCAGAAGCAGCCCAAGTTGCATATCAAAAATTTTTTTCACAAATGTAAGGATGATTCAACATTAGGAAATGTTTGTTAGTTCATTGCATTAGAAAGTCAAAGCAGATGCTGAATAACACTTGATTAAAACTCAGTATCCGTATGTGATAAAAACTTATTTTAAAATAGGATACTTCCTAATGTAACTACCTGCAAATGTGGTGAGATCCTAACAGTAAAATACTGAAAGTATTTCTGTTAAAAATAAAAGTTAAGTCATAGATGTCTGTAATTATTGATGTTATTTGCTAGTAGTTTAGAGGTTCTAGACAGAGCAGTAAGAAAAAGGAATGTTATCACTATTTGTTGATATTGTTGTATATTTAGAAAATTAAAGTGAATTTGTTAAACTATTAAAACTAATGATAGGATGAAATGGAAAATACTGGCAATACCAAGTATTGATGAGGATGTGAAACAATCAGAACAGCTACACATTGCTGGTGGGAACACAAAATGGTACAGCTACTTTGGTAAGATGTTTGGCATTTTCTGAAGAAGTTAACATACACTGACCATACAGCTCAGGAATTCTACTCTTTGGTATCTGTTTATGAGAAATAAAACATAATGTCTACACAGAGACATCTATATCAATGTTCATGGCGGCAGCATTTATAAAACTCAAAACATGGAAAGCAGCAACTATCCATAAACTGGTGAATAGATAAACAGCACTTCATGCATCCATACAGTGTAATACTATTCAGCAGTAAAAAGAAGGAACTGATGGTATTTATGACAACTTGGCTGAATCTCAGAACATCATGCCAGTTAAAAAAGTCAGAAGCAAAAGGCTACATTACCGTACATCTTCAAAAAGGCAAAATGTTGCCTTTTTGAAAAGTATTAGAAAAGCTGACTGTAGAAAAGCCCTAGAGACATTTTTTTGGATGATAGAAGTTTCTAAAATGTGATTATACTGATAATTGGATGACTGTATACATTTACAAAGCTCAAAGAATTGCATACCTAAAATGGGAGGATTTTACTGTATGCCAGTTATACCTCATCAGAGCTGTAAAACCAGCATTGCAGACATTGCAAGAGAAAATTCACATATGCCTTCCTTTTTTTCTTCTTAATGTGCTAGAATTAATATACCATTCATTCTTATTTGTTATTTCGAGCACCTTTCCTGTATATTGACTGACTTACTGATTAACAAGGAAAGATTTATACACTTGTTCCCAATTTACATTGATTTTTTTTGGCATTGTGGTTATCTAAAAATAATTATCTTGCTCTACATACTGAAATACTTATAGATGAAATATGAAGTCTAGAATGTGTGTTAATACTCCAGGAACAAAAGCAAGTGGATGTTTAGATGAAGTAAGATTAGAAAATGTTAATACATTTTGGAGCTGGATTATGTACATCTATTAGGTATTCTGTTAATTATGATTATAATTTCTCACAATAAAAAGATTGAGAACTTAATAAATGGATAAAATATAAACACACAAAAATCTATTATTTTCTCCTGTACTAGTAAAGGTAAAATACTGTTCCTTCTACTTACAACATTTCTGACACCAAAGGTGTGGGTTTTTTTCCACACCAACTAATGAATTCTCCAACTCTTTAGACATCAACCAGGCATCCTACAATTCAGTTATAACACTGACTACCTGGAGTTAGCACTGACCCCACAGATTAAGAACTCCGCCCCATGAAATTGCCCCTGGTCAGATGCCAGTTGAAAGTTCCAGGTCATCATCTGTACTTTTGACCTACCAGTAATAAAGAAGGGATTCTGACAACCCTGTCTTCAGGTTCAGTAACTTGCTGTAAGGGCTCAAAATACTCAGAGAAATACATTTACTTGTTTGTTACAAAGGAGATAACGGATCCAAACAGATGAACAAATTTGGAAAACTCAGCAGTGGCCACAGGACTGGAACAGGGCAATGCCGAAGAATAAACTTCCACACACTTGCACTCATCTCACATGCTAGCAAAGTAATGCTCAAAATTCTCCAAGCTAGGCTCCAACAGTATGTGAACCGAGAATTCCCACATGTTCAAGCTGGATTTAGAAAAGGCAGAGGAACCAGAGATCAAATTGCCAACATGCACTGGATCACAGAAAAAGCAAGAGAATTCCAGAAAAAACATCTACTTCTGCTTCATTGACTACGCTAAAGACTTTGACCCTGTAGATCACAACAAACTGTGGAAAATTCTGCAAGAGAGGGAATATCAGACCTTAGGAGCCTGGTCTGATACCTGCCTGTGGTCACCTTACCTGCCTCCTGCAGAACCTGTATGCATGTCAAGAAGCAGCAGTTAGAACTGGACATGGAACAATGGACTGGTTCCACATTGGGAAAGGAGAACGACAAGGCTGGATATTGTCACCTGCTTATTTAACTTATATGCAGAGTACATCATGCAAAATGCCAGGCTGGATGAAACACAAGCTGGAATCAAGATTGCAAGGGGAAATATCAGTAACCTCAGATATGCAGATGATACCACCCTTATGGCAGAAAGTGAAGAGGAACTAAAAAGCCTCTTGATGAAAGTGAAAGTGAAGAGTGAAAAAGTTGGCTTAAAGCTCAACATTCAGAAAACAAAAATCATGGCATCCGGTCCCATCACTTCGTGGCAAATAGAAGGGGAAAAAGTGGAAATAGTGACAAAGTTTATTTTCTTGGGTTTCAAAATCACTGCAGATGGGGACTGCAGCCATGAAATTAAAAGATGCTAAAAGATGCTTGCTCCTTGGAAGAAAAGCTATGAAATACCTAGACAGCGTATTAAAGAGCAGAAGCATTAGTTTGCCAACAAAGGTCCCTCTAGTCAAAGCTATGGTTTTTCCAGTAGTCATGTATGGATGTGAGAGTTGGACCATAAAGAAGGCTGAGCGCCAAAGAATTGATGCTTTTGAACCGTGGTTTCGGAGAAGACTCTTGAGAGAGTCCCTTGGACTGCAAGGTCAAACCAGTCAATCCTAAAGGAAATCAATCCTCAATATTCATTGGAAGGATTGATGCTGAAGCTCCAATCCTTTGGCCCAGGATGCAAAGAGCCAGCTCATTAGAAAAGACCCTGATGCTGGGAAAGATTGAAGGCAGGAGGAGAAGGGGACAGAGGATAAGACTGTTGGATGACATCACCGACTCAAAGGACATGAGTTTGAGCAAGCTCCAGGAGATGGTGAAGGACAGGGGAGCCTGCCATGCTGCAGTCCATGGCATTGCAAAGAGTCGGACATGCCTGAGTGACTGAACAACAAAATGAACAGCAGGATGAGGAGGTTCACAGGGCAAAGTCTGGCAGTAACTCAAATGTAAGAATTTCTGCTGGCATGGAGTTGGTGTGCGCCGCCCTTGTGATACATGGATATATGTTCACCAACCTGAAAACTGTCTGACCCACAGTGCTGGGATTTTTGGAGGCTTCATCACATAGGCATGCTCCGTCTCCTCTCACCAGAGGTGGGACTGGAAGTTCCAAGCTTCTAGTCATGGGTTCTTTTTAGAGACCAGCACCCCATTCTGAACCTATTCAGGAACCCACTAAGAGTCACCTCATTAGAATGAAAGACTCTTGGTCCTATCACTTAGGAAATCCCAAGGGGTTTAGGATCTGTCTGTCAGGATCAGTGTCAGAAACCAAATAATCTGAACGAAAGATGCTCCTAATGCCCCCATCCCTCAGGAAATTACAAGAATTCAGGAACTTTGTGTCAGGAACCAGGGTGGAAACCAAATACATATTTCTTATGATGTTACAACTAGCAATAGCATGTTAGTATATATCTGGTGAAAAATATAAAATGCCTAGAATTAAACTTAAAAGAAATATGCAAACCTTATTGAGGATATGAAATATACAATAGAGATAAATGGGAAGTCATTCATACATGGGAGGACTCAGTATTTTTCAAATAGTCATTTGCCCAAAATTAATGTACAAATTGAGTTCCAATGGAAATGCAAAAGGAATTGTTTTATTACTTTAGAAGTTATTTTCAGTATTAATCTGGAAAAGTAATGTCAGTTAAAAACAAAATTTGAAAAGGCTTTCCCTACTGGATACCAGAATGCAAAATGTAATTGTTGTAAAATTATAGCAGTTAAAGTGGACCTCTGAATAGAAATTGTCAGATAATACTTTCAGTTCAGTTCAGTCGCTCAGTCATGTCCGACTCTTTGTGACCCCATGAATCGCAGCACACCAGGCCTCCCTGTTCATCACCAACTCCTGGAGTTCACTCAGACTCACATCCGTCACGTCAGTGATGCTATCCAGCCATCTCATCCTCTGTTGTCCCCTTCTCCTCCTGCCCCCAATCCCTCCCAGCATCAGAGTCTTTTCCAATGAGTCAACTCTTCACATGAGGTGGCCAAAGTACTGGAGTTTCAGCTTCAGCATCATTGCTTCCAAAGAAATGCCAGGGCTGATCTCCTTCAGAATGGACTGGTTGGATCTCCTTGCAGTCCAAGGGACTCTCAAGAGTCTTCTCCAACACCACAGTTCAAATGCATCAGTTCTTTGGCACTCAGCTTTCTTCACAGTCCAACTCTCACATCCATACATGACCACAGGAAAAACCATAGCCTTGACTAGATGGACCTTTGTTGGCCAAGTAATGTCTCTGCTTTTGAATATGCTGTCTAGGTTGGTCATAACTTTTCTTCCAAGGAGTAAGGGTCTTTTAATTTCATGGCTGCAGTCACCATCTGCAATGATTTTGGAGCCCTAAAAGTCTGACACTGTTTCCACTATTTCCCCATCTATTTCCCATGAAGTGATGGGACCAGATGCCATGATCTTTGTTTTCTGAATGTTGAGCTTTAAGCCAACTTTTTCACTCTTCACTTTCACTTTCCTCAAGAGGCTTTTTAGTTCCTCTTCACTTTCTGCCGTAAGGGTGGTGTCATCTGCATATCTGAGGTTATTGATATTTCTCCCGGCAATCTTGATTCCAGCTTGTGCTTCTTCCAGCCCAGTGTTTCTCATGATGTAGTCTGCATCACGATGGTGTGATCACTCACCTAGAGCCAGACATCCTGGAATGTGAAGTCAAGTGGGCCTTAGAAAGCATCACGACGAACAAAGCTAGTGGAGGTGATGGAATTCCAGTTGAGCTATTTCAAATCCTGAAAGATGATGCTGTGAAAGTGCTACACTCAATATGCCAGCAAATTTGGAGAACTCAGCAGTGGCCACAGGACTGGAAAAGGTCAGTTTTCCTTCCAATCCCAAAGAAAGGCAATGCCAATGAATGCTCAGACTACCGCACAATTGCACTCCTCTCACACGCTAGTAAAGTAATGCTTAAAATTCTCCAGGCCAGGCTTCAGCAATACGTGAACCGTGAACTTCCAGATGTTCAAGCTGGTTTTAGAAAAGGCAGAGGAACCAGAGATCAAATTGCCAACATCTGCTGGATCATCAAAAAAGCAAGAGAGTTCCAGTAAAACATCTATTTCTGCTTTATTGACTATGCCAAAGCCTTTGACTGTGTGGATCACAATAAACTGTGGAAAATTCTGAAAGAGATGGGAATACCAGACCACCTGACCTGCCTCTTGAGAAACCTGTATGCAGGTTAGGAAGCAACAGTTAGAACTGGACAGGGAACAGACTGGCTCCGAATAGGAAAAGGAGTATGTCAAGGCTATATATTGTCACTCTGCCTATTTAACTTATATGCAGAGTACATCATGAGAAACGCTGGATAATACTTAAAGGAAATAAAATATAGAATCCAAAGAGAAATGTTGGGGCAGTTTTATTACCATGTGGGAAAAAATACTACTTCATAACGTACAGAAAAATAAATCATGATAGGTTAAATATTTAAATATGAAAAACCATAAAGGGAAGAAAGATATTTCATACTAAAGTAAACAGCAAATGGATGACAAAGAGTTACAATTTCAATATGAAAAAAACTCATACATTAATATGAGACAAAGGACACTCGCAGGCAGCAATTCACAAATGGCAGGAGCATAGCATGTGTGTGGGAAATATTCATTTAATCAGTGCCTAGCTGTCTACTTCATTGTGAATCATATGTATCAGCTTTAACCATTCAGATTAAGGTACAGATCATATTATTTTTCTTTTTTCCTTGTTCATCTTTATGTTTTTAATTTCTTTTGTGTTCTTTAAGTTCCTTGAGAATCAACAGGCTTGACTTCCACTTTCTGGTACCTCCCACAAGACAGCTATGAGGGGTATTAATTTTTGACAAGTCCTCCAAAGGACTTTTGAAAACAGCCTTAAAGCTGTTAAGTGAGTGTTATAGAACTTATCATGATATTGTTGCCATACTAATTAGTAATCCAAAAGGTTTTCTTAAATTCTGGATAAAGTAGAAATGAAAAATACTAGATGGGGATTGTCACAGTGTGGGGAATAAATCGTTTACACACACACACATAAGCATAGAGCAGAATTGAAGAGTCACATGATACATTCAGTTTACATGATTTCAACTGTGCTTTTTCAGTAAAATCAGAAAAATGAATTAAAAAACAGTACAGAGGGTTCTGTCTGATATTCTGCTGAAAAAAATGTATACAGTTTACAATTATAGCTTTACACTTCCATAAAAGATTATTTTGACTCTGTAATTTTTACCTTACTTCTTTCTTTGGAACCTAAATTGCTGTTTGTGTGCCTGAATTTATATTGTATTTGAAATGTCAAAATAACCGCTCACTGAGTTTCTGTTTTAAGATTTACCTTGCTCTTTAGTTCATAATTTCTTCATCCACAAATAATTCGATACCACCTTACCTTGTGTTATGTAGGCTACTGGATCAAGATCAGTCCCTATGCCGCTGTCAAATATATCTGTGCCAAAATCATCTGTTTCACGTGTGCCCTGCAACGTAGAAGGAATAAGTCCCGAATTAGAAAAGGTATTCATTAAAGAAAATAATGGGAAGGAGGACGTGTCCAAGGTAAGGGTATATGGGATGTTTGAATCCCTTTTTTCTTTGACACTGTGAAGTATCTCAGTCTTTTTTGTTACAGCTTTATTAGATATAATTCACATACCATACAATTTACCCATTAAAAGTGTACAGTAGTTTTTGCATGTTCACAGTTATGCAGTCAGTACCCCAATCAACTTTACAGCTTTTTCATCACCCCCAAAAGAAACTCTGTACTTTTTAGCGGTCATCTCTTCCTTTTCCCCCAGTGAGATAACAGCTAATGTACTTGGTCTATGAATTGGCCTGTTCTAGATATTTCATGTAGATGTAGTCATGCAATACAGGGCCCTTGTATCAGGCCTTTCTCACTCAGATTAAGGTTTTTAAGGCTGAAGTAAGGTTCATTTATAGTGTAGCATGTATCTGTACTTTATTCCTTTTTACTGCCAAATAGTATTCACTCATACAGATTTTATTATCCAGTCATTAATTGATGAACATTTGTATTATTTCTACTTTTTGTCTGTTAAAAATAATGCTGCCGTGAAAAAAACTTCGTATGCAAGTTTTTGGGTGAACATGACATTTTCATTTCTCTTGAGTATATACCTAGAAGTGGAATTGCTAGTATGGTAACTCTTTGATTAACCTTTTGAGAAACTGCCAGATTGTTTTCCAAAGTAGCCACTCTGTATCTTTACATACCCACCAGCAGTGTATGTAAGTTCCGATTTCTCCATCTTCAGCAACACTTGTAATTACCTTTTTTATTATAGCCATTCTGATGGGTGTGAAGTGGTACCTCATTATGGTGTTGACTACTATATATCTTCTTTGGAAAACTGTCTATTTAGATTATTTGCCTCATTTCAAAATTAGGCTGTCTTTTTACTATTGAAATGTAAAAGGTCTAAAGTTCTTACTTTCTAGATAAGAAGTCCTTATTAGATAGATGATTTGAAAATACCTCCCATTCTGTGGGTTGTCTTTTTCACTGTGCATATCTAAGAAAATATTGCCTAATCTAAGGTCACAATGATTTAGTCTTGTGTTTTCCTCTTAGGGTTTTATGGTGTAAGTTTTCACATATATTTAAGCCTTGCATCCATTTGAATTCATCAAAAATACTTTATAAACTATCTCTGTCCCAGAATAGAAATCTGGACACTCCTGTACATCAACCTATATTTGACCACATTTTAAAGGTATATTCAACAAAAGAAAACATCAAGTAGCTTTTGGCTTAATTATCTCTCTGATGGTTTTTTAGAACTAAAATATGATTGATGTCAAATGTGTATCTGATTCCTTCAAATAATGTGTAGGTTTTAAACACTGATTAGAGTTCATCTCAAAATTCACATAATTTTATATTTATAAAATTGATTAAAAAATCCTTTTTCCAACTTTCAATATTGCTTAGCAAATATGAGCACTAATCATAATTTACTGTCTATTCTTCCAAATATATGCCTGTATGCTAATATATGTTGAAGCATTGTATGAATGTACCATAATTTAAAAGTCCCCTACTGGTGGACATTTAGACTGTTGTCAATTTTTGTCATCATAAGCAGTGCTTTAGAAAATACGGTGTACTCTTGGCAGACAATTTCCAGGCAGTGAAATTGCTAGGTCAGAGCATTTGCACATTTTAAATTTTGATTAATACTGCTAAAATTACCATCCCAAAAGGTTGTGCCATTTTACTCTCCCTAAGAGTTAAATTTTTACGTTATATTCATTAGGCCAGAAAGGAACCCTTTAGAAATTGTGCTCTTAACTTAGCTGTGCATACCATTAAAATGTTTCCTTTATACATTATGTGACATTTAAGAACAGTAATGTAAGAAAGTAAAATTGGTCAGATTTTTTCAGGATGAGATAATCAGTCACATTTGCTAATTCTTTAAGAACTGCTAAGCAAAACTATATTAGAAAATTAAATATACTGATGTAATTCTGGTTTTAAATAAGTCATATTCTAATTTCACAGTAGACATTTCAGAGTTACTTTGGGGTAACCAACACAGTAATAACTAAAATATTAATTTTAAGAAATTTTAGATTTATGATTAAATGTGCCTCAAAGTTTTAATAAATTTTTTATTTTTTATAATTTCCATCATTATTTTGTGTAAATATGTGAACCTCTAAAATCTGTCTTGTTATTCTAATTCTGTGAACCCTCTCCCCAACAAAATAGAAGTTGGTTAAGGAAATTGGTATGTATTATCCAGTTATAGATTCAAAAGTGGGACTACAGAAAAATTGTGTTTATCAAATAGGATATGAGTAAAACATAACTCAAATTCTTAAATTTTTTAAATTACAAATTGATACATTATTATTTTACTGATTACCAATATTGACATTTTATTAAAGTAAGATTTTCGTCGACTTAAATATATGTTTTAAGAAAGACCTCTGTATTTTCCAAAATGATCTTGATGGGCTGTTCTGAAAAAATCCCACATCTATCATATAATTTTGTCAAAAAAGAAAAAACCCTTCACCAATGATTTCTTAGAATTTAGTGCAGAGTTGTAATTAAAATCTAAATTTAGTTAAATAAAAGAAAATAATGTAATAGCATTTGACCAAGTAAATTCATATATCTTTGGGAATATTTCTTTCCTAAGTTGGAAAATTTTACTTTTGTTATTTGTTACAAAATGAATTAATGTTCCATAAGTGGCTATTTTCTTAATAGTAGCATGGTCATTGTCAGGTTGTAAAGATGGCATAGTTTTCATTTTAGGTTTTGGCCTTTACTTGTTACAGAAAAAACTGATACTCTTTGAGTCTCATGTTTACCTTAAGTCATTTTCCATCTGACAGTGTTTCTAAAATCTCTGAAATGACAAACCTCAGGAGTGATAGCCTGTAAATAGTGAAAATAAGTTGTAAATAAACTAAGCATATACTGGTTCTTTTTTCCCAGCATTTCATCCTTGTCTATATAATAAAAATACTGTAAATGGTTAATATATACATTGTATTTGTTGACCTCACTTTGTTAGCTTGCTGGTGAGTAAGATACATCTTTACAGCAGAAGCAAAGTAGAAAGAGTCAGAAGCTCTGATGCCATTTAAATGATCATGTCAGCAGGAGCTCTATAAGTTCTTTATTGGTGGAGACACTGTACTGATGAGGTCTAGGGTCTTTTTAGGTTGAAAATATATGATTCATATATGAGTCTACAATTATAATTTCATTTCTATTTATTTTTGCCACTCAGAACAATGCATTAGAACTAGGCAAAATTCATTAGTAGTCCTACTCAGTTGGATACCAAATTAGTAGAATTGTTCAGTTATATTAATATCTTCCACTCAGTTCTACTAGAATAAGTCTGTTTATTAGATAATTTGGGTAACCTGCAAAACCTGTTGCTGGCTTGTAAAAGGAAAAAAAGAAAGAATGAAAAATGGAAATCCATACCTTTGAATATGAGATTTCTCTTTTCTTATTAGCAAGTCAAAGTAATTTCTGGAGCAGTTTGACTAATTCTTTGGACAAATGTTTATTGAGTGTCTGCTGTCTGCCAGGCACAGTGCCAGGCATTAGGATCCAGTGTTAAAAGACGCCCCTGTCCTAGAGGAGTATTCCTGAGAGTACTGACCTAAAGATAACTGGCAGAAATGATGACCTAAGATAGGTATCTTTATTCTCTCAAGAATCAGCTATGCTGGCAATAATAGTGAAGAGTGAAATCAAAAGAAACAGCATGTGCTTTCTGTATGGATGAAGTGTATGAACCGTCACTGACTGTGGTGGTTGCTGCTCTTCCAGCCTTTGGACATCCCTGATGGTCGGAGAGCCCCCCTCCCTGCTCACTACCGGAGCAGCAGCACGCGAAGCATCGACACGCAGACCCCCTCTGTGCAGGAGCGCAGCAGTAGCTGCAGCAGTCACTCACCCTGTGTCTCTCCCTTCTGTCCCCCGGAATCCCAGGATGGCAGCCCCTGCTCAACAGAAGATTTACTCTATGATCGTGATAAAGGTGAGAACGGGATCATCCACTTAGGTAGCGGGTGTGTTACAGGGCCTTGCTCATTATACTTCCTTTGTCTTAGACCATTACATCACCTTTTTTCTTTTGTTGAATGGTGGGACTGTAAAGGATTGGTTGACTAGGTTTGTTTGTTCATTGGTTTCACGTACCCCCTTCTTTGTGACTTTCGCAAACATCTTCCATAAATGTGTCAGAGGAGCACAGCGCGTGGTTCTAACAGTTAATGAAAGCTATAAAATGAGTGTGGACAGCTTCACATAATACAACACACAGTTTTTCCCTCGGGGTTGTCGAGAGTAAAGGATGGTTATGGTAGACTTTAGGTTTCTCATGCCTGAGGTTAGATTTCATAATCAGATTAATTTAGAAGGAAATAATTTCTAAAAATTCAGTTGGAAGAATGAAGATATTTTTAACTAAGAAGGATAAAGATTAACAAGTACCTGCAGCACATCATGGATTATATTATGGTATGTAGATGAATTATTAACACCAGTAAGAGTGCAGAACCCACGGGGCTTATTGCCTGTCAGACCTTCACCGCCCATGTCCTCCTGTCCTCAGTCAGGTCCTCACCGCCCATGTACTCCTGTCCTCAGTCAGACCCTCACCGCCCGTGTCCTCCTGTCCTCAGTCAGGCCCTCACCGCCCGTGTCCTCTTGTCAGGCCCTCAGTGCCCGTGTCCTCCTGTCCTCAGTCAGACCCTCACCGCCCGTGTCCTCCTGTCCTCAGTCAGGCCCTCACCTCCCGTGTCCTCCTGTCCTCAGTCAGGCCCTCACCGCCCGTGTCCTCCTGTCCTCAGTCAGGCCCTCACCGCCCGTGTCCTCCTGTCCTCAGTCAGGCCCTCACCGCCCGTGTCCTCCTGTCCTCAGTCAGGCCCTCACCGCCCGTGTCCTCCTGTCCTCAGTCAGGCCCTCACCGCCCGTGTCCTCCTGTCCTCAGTCAGGCCCTCACCGCCCGTGTCCTCCTGTCCTCAGTCAGGCCCTCACCGCCCGTGTCCTCCTGTCCTCAGTCAGGCCCTCACCACCCATGTCCTCCTGTAAGGCCCTCACTGCCCGTGTCCTCGTGTTAGGCCCTCACTGCCCGTGTCCTCCTGTCCTCGTGTCAGGCCCTCACTGCCCGTGTCCTCCTGTCCTCGTGTCAGGCACTTGACCACCAGTGTTCACTCTCTTCTTTCAGTTTCTGGCCCCTGAGGCACAGAAGGTCCCAAAGACTGTCCAGCTTCCACCTTCCTAGCTACTTATGAAGGAATATTGAGCTTCCTCTGTAACACATTACTGCCTCTCACCACAGAGAAACAGGTCATAGGCAACAGAAAGTTTAAAAAGATGAAAAAAATAAAGTTTACAAAATCTTACAGGATTTTATGGGCCTTGTCCTGGCTTGACCCCCCAGTCCCCTCAGTTTTTTTCTGAGGTATTAATACATTTAAAGTGCCCAAATATTAAGTGCAAGCCCCCTGAAGGTTTACACGTTTGCACTCATGCAACCGCCTCTTGGATCAAGATACAGAATATTTTTTGCATCCCAGAAGGCTCCTTAGCTCCCTTTCCAGACAGAATCCTTCTCCCCTCTGCCTGTAAGTAACTACTGTTCTCCCTTCCATCACTGTAGCCTAATTTTCCCCCATTACTGGATTTCGCAGAAATGAAATGATGCAGTCTGTGTTCTTTTGGTCTGGCTTGTTTCAGTCATCATTATACCTGACTCTCTGCTGAGATTTTAGAGGGAAGCTACCTTGGACTTCGTCGTCTGCTTTGATTTCTGTGGGTGGATATCAACACTTCTCCCCTTTCATTTTGCCCTTTCCTTATTGGAAGCCTTGGAGTTCTCTTCCTCCATTAAGAATGTATTGAAAGCAGAACGTTAATTAGGCATCTCTCTGCTTCAAGTGGAATCTCTGTTTCAAGGAAGGTCAGACTAGGGAACTTCCAGTAGTCTAAGGTGTCCTACCACAGCAGACATGTCAATCAATTCCTCACATTTTTAATATGGATGTTTCATAATAAAACAAGAAGACACCTTGCTTCTAGTAGCAGGGTTTGTTTTGAAGGTTAATAATCATAACTTGTTTTAGGATGCACAGGTGATAAATGGTAAAGCAAATATTGTCTGATTGATTCCAAAACCTGTATTCTTTGTTATACCAGTAAAAAGGATAAGTGCAAATCACTTTTGCTACCTATTAGCACTTGTAGTTGAGTTAAAAGGAAAAGTAAAAATAACAGTGATATAAAGCTAGGCAGTAAATTCTGGAGTTTTGTTTTCTTCTAAGTACAATCCTGTGGATAATTGAGATGTTGAACCAAAAGGGAGATATATTAGGAAATTGATAGATGAGTTCCAGTTTGGTTAGCTGTTTATGAGGTTGCTTTCTCGGCCTCTATGTGCCTGTATTTGATGAGGCAGTCTCACAGCCACTTAGGACCAAATTCTCTTTATTTATCTGTTCATGGACACTTAGGTTGTCCCCATGATTTAGCATAGGAACACATGTATCTCTTTGAGATAGTATAATAACTTGAATTCTGATAATTTTTTAGGGAAGTTAGACTTTTTCCTAAGACTTTGCCTTTGGTTGTATATATTTTTTCTATATGCTTTTATTCTTTTTACCAGATAACTACCTGTTAATGTTCTGTTCCTCTTGTGGGTTTTTTTTTTTTTTAATGTAAAATGAGAACATTGGTCCAGATCATCTCTAAGGCCAACAGTTTTTTTTTTTAAATCGTTTTCTTAGTAAAACAGGGTGCTAATACTTGGTTTCATACTTCATACCACTCTTGGGGTTAAATGAGATATTGGAACAAAGTGCTTAGCACAACTCCTGGTATGTAGTAAACATTGAATAAATAGTGCTGGGTGTGACTAATAGTCATTTTTTAAAAAAAATTCTTTAGAAACTAAGGAGATTGCAGAATCATTTAAGACACTTTTCCATTTTCTACAAAACTGCCTCAGTTTAGAAATTTAAGACCTCATGACATAAGTTTCTTAATATACTTACCAATGTAGCTTTGAGGCAGTTCAGTTCAGTTGCTCAGTCATGTCCGACTCTGTGACCCCATGAATCGCAGCACGGCAGGCCTCACTGTCCATCACCAACTCCCAGAGTTCACTCATACTCATGTCCATCAAGTCGGTGATGCCATCCAGCCATCTCATCCTCTGTCGTTCCCTTCTCCTCCTGCCTCCAATCCCTCCCAGCATCAGGGTCTTTTCCAATGAGTCAACTCTTCGCATGAGGTGGCCAAAGTACTGGACTTTCAGCTGTAGCATCATTCCTTCCAAAGAAATCCCAGGGCTGATCTCCTTCAGAATGGACTGGTTGGATCTCCTTGCAGTCCAAGGGACTCTCAAGAGTCTTCTCCAACACCACAGTTCAAAAGCATCAATTCTTCAGCGCTCAGCTTTCTTCACAGTCCAACTCTCACATCCATACATGACCACTGGAAAAACCATAGCCTTGACTAGATGGACCTTAGTCCGCCAAGTAATGTCTCTGCTTTTCAATATGCTATCTAGGTTGGTCATAACTTTTCTTCCAAGGAGTAAGCGTCTTTTAATTTCATGGCTGCAGTCACCATCTGCAGTGATTTTGGAGCCCCAAAAAATAAAGTCTGACATTGTTTCCACTGTTTCCCCATCTATTTGCCGTGAAGTGATGGGACCAGATGCCATGATCTTCATTTTCTAGATGTTGAGCTTTAAGCCAACTTTTTCACTCTCCACTTTCACTTTCATCAAGAGGCTTTTTAGTTCCTCTTCACTTTCTTCCATAAGGGTGGTGTCATCTGCATATCTGAGGTTATTGGTATTTCTCCCGGCAATCTTGACTCCAACTTGTGCTTTTCCCAGCTCAGCGTTTCTCATGACGTACTCTGCATATAAGTTAAATAATCAAGGTGACAATATATTCAGCCTTGACGTACTCCTTTTCCTATTTGGAACTAGTCTGTTGTTCCATGTCCAGTTCTAACTGTTGCTTCCTGACCTACATATAGGTTTCTCAAGAGGCAGGTCAGTTGCTCTGGTATCCCCATCTCTTTCAAAATTTTCCACAGTTGATTGTGATCCACACAGTCAAAGGCTTGGGCATAGTCAATAAAGCAGAAATAGATGTTTTTCTGGAACTGCATTACTTTGTAATTAAGATCAAGTTTATATTACTGTTTCCTGGAAAACTGTGTGACCTATTACAATGTTCAGTTTTTAGTTCTCAAATCAACTACCTTTTTGTGAAGGAAAATTAAAAAGCATCTCTTTTACATATGTTTGTATATGTGTCTGTATCATACATATACATGTATTTTAGGATTGGGAGTGGAGGTTTATGTATTTCAGCTGATTTAATGCTTCTGGTTTATTCAAGATACGTTTCTTAAGCATCTACTATATGTCAGGCACTCTACTGGACAGTGGGAAAATAGAGAAGAGGAAGCTATTTTTAAGAGCTTTATACTCTAATAAGGATTAATAGTAGTGTTAAAAAATAATACACTATTACACAAGTATGTTCAGAATACTAAAGGTACAAAGGAGAGGGAGTTGTCAGTTTTGCAGTTTTTACATATTTAAGTCATTCAAACTATAGAATAATCTCTAACTCATTGCTTCCCTATGAACAGCCCAATTTTTTACAATACTAATTCTAGCTTATAATTTGTACTTTTCCACAGTAAAGCTTAAATTGATCTTTTGTTTTATATTTATTTCCTGTAAAGAAAAAAGGGAAGCTGTAGATTTCTAAGAAGTTTGGATTGATTTGTAGTACCTACCTCTTCTGTAGTTGCTGTTGTGGAATAGCTAGGTTAGACGTCCAGAACTGGCATGCACACGGGAGAGGGATAGCCATGTGAGTATATTGTTCTAATGAGAGATGGGCTGGTGTGATTATTTTTCTAGTGTTCATGTGCTATATACTTATCCTTTTCCTGACTTTGTTATTTCTGCTTATCCCTAACATTCATTTTTCTCCATGACACATGTATACTTTGAGATCTATAAAATAATTTTAGTTGATTAGCATGTTGGTTTTTCTTTGGTTCTTTCAATTGCAGTGCCAGGACAAAAACACTCTATTAAGAAAAGTCTAGCCTTTAAGAGACTCTTTTCATGTTTTAGTTTTTTGAGTTTGGGTGGTTTTGGACAGATTTTTCCAGTGACTTAAAGGCTGAAGGCAGCCAGCTATCATGTGTAATGTTGTTTGGCTAACTAACCAAGTAACAGCCACAGTTCTACATAATGATTTCTGTGGAGAGTTCAGGGATCCAGAATAAGCTCTCATCTTCACATCTGCAGAATATACCCTATGATTAGTCAGCCTAAATTCTGCCTGATCACGCCCAAAATGCAAGGGAGAAAAACAGTCTTTTATATAATGTAAATGGCGGTGTCATATATTAGTTCTTTCAGCAGCTCTGCCGGCTTTCCTTATTGGTACCAAGTCACAAAATCTAGACTTCAGTCTGCCACTTACAGTTAATCTTTGGCACAGTTCACTTAGGCAGTTGTTATAAAATTCTGCAGTTTTGCAGGATATTGTGGAAACATTGATTATTCTAATCATGAAGTCAAGTGAACCATTCTACTCAGGCCAACCACCAGGAGATGTATTCCAAGATTCCATAAATTGGCTACTTGGGACTTAAACTGGGTCTCCCCACAGGAACAGTGTATATCATGTGGATGGAGTTTCCAAGGCCAGTGCACATCAGTCTGTTTAACTCATACCATGATTTAACTCATTAATATTTCTGAACAGTAAGTATTAGGACTGAGAAGTCCATAGTTGCAGGAAAGAAAGAAACAGTTTTATCTTTTCAGGGTCTAGGGCTGACCCTAGCCATACTTTTGAAAAAGACTCTCTTTGATGTCTTATTCCTTTCTATATACATTTTAAACTCTATTTGCAGTCATCTTTAGGGCTCTGTTTCTTAACACTCTTTGACATTTGCCCTTAACATACTTTAACTCTCCATCTTCCAGACAGCCTCATCAGCCAAGATTTTGTGGCACTTTTCTTTGTGGTTTATATTGTGAAAATAGCTTTGTTAGATATACTTGTTTTAGCCACCACACCTTGAAAATCACTTCGTTTGAGCCTTGATCTGTTTCTCAATCAAAAGTTTATCCCCACATGATTCTAGGTGCTTATTATCCTAGAAGAACCTCTCCATGGTAAAATTACAAAGAGTGTAGAACTCTTACCCCCACAAAGGAGTTATTCCATAGGTTAAAAACTGAACTTCTGGAGAATTACATCCCTAAGTTCACCTTCCCTGTTTTGCTTTTTCAAGATTGCATCTGAAATTATATATATTCACATCATCTGATGTGTTTAATCATCCAGTAAATGCCTTTCCCCACTCTTTCTGGAATGTTTACAATTGTACTAATGGCAATTGCTGTGCTAACTTTCTGTGGATGAGTTACTATTCTTAATTCAAAATTATTATTAAGTATACAACTCACTTCTAGCATTTACAACCTAGAGTCTAAAACAAAAGCAAACCAAAATTTATTTATATGCCTGCATATATAATTTTGATATATATAATTTCCATCCCTGAGTTGGGAAGATCCCCTGGAGAAGGGACTAGCAATGCATCCCAGTATTCTTGCCTGGAGAATCCCATGGACAGAGGAGCCTGGCGGGCTACAGTCCATCGGGTTGCAAAAGACTCAGACGCTAGTGAGCATGGATGCATATATAATTTCAGTTAATCTCCAGTTATTTATTTACTATGATATAATTTCACTTAATCTCCAGTTATCTATTTACTATGATATAAGCTTCATCAAGAGCAGGTAACTTTAATTTGCTCGTTACTTTATCCTCAACAACTACCGTGCTGCCGATCATTAGTATAAAGTAATGATTAGTGGAGATTTTTTGAGTATTCTTTCTTCATGGTATGTCCATTTTTTACAGAATATATTGTTAAAAACAATAGAATCCTTTTCTTTAAGTTATTTAATTATATATGGTAGGTTTTTGAATGTTTGGAAAGAGTAGGATAATCCTCCCTGCTACCCAAAAAAAAAGACAGTAAAGAGTAACCACTCTAAGGTTATGCTAACAGTGATGACAGGTCTTTGGTGAGAAAGAAGCCATAAAGTTCAGATTTCCTACTGAAATTACGGAAAAGAAAGTAACTTTGCTAAAATCTATCCCATCTTATACTCTGATCATGACTAGGGAAAAAATAGGGTATCAAGTAGACTAGAGGAAAGGGGAATCTGTTGAATTTTTTCTTTCTGTTATCTGTTACGTTCCTCTAAGAAGAAATAGGAAGCATTGACGCCGTTCTTTGCACTGTGCCTTTGTAATAGAAAGCAGACCCAGTGAAGCTGTTGCCTAAGCTCTAAGACTCTTCAGTAGAAGCCTAGAATGTTAGATTGGAACTTGGTCATCTAGTCTCATGAGGACACTACAGTTGAGATAGATCAAAACGGTGATGCAGATAGCATGATGGTCATGGACTCTGACTCTGCTGGAGCCATTGAATCTCTGCTCTTCCACTGATTAGTTGTGTATCTCTGGGCAAGTTACTCAGGTTCTCTGTATCTTGGTTTTCGGACCTGTAAATTAATGGAAATGATGGCACTGCCTTATAGGATTGTTAGGATGATTAAACGTGCTCAGGAGCCTTTACCTTTTTTATCTCCTGTAATATTACCACAATCCTGTGAGTAGGCATAGTGTCACTATTTTAAGAATGGGGAGCCTAAGGCATAGAAAAATGAAGTGAACTTTCCTAAAGTCTGTGGAGTCAAGAGGCCAACAGAGATCTTTTGCAGTAACTTCACACTACTTGTTGCTGCCTTTGCAAGAGGAATGGCCATTTCACAGTCATTCAGCTGTGGAAGAGCCTGGTGTGTGGAGAATTGTACAGAACCGTATGGCTGGAGCACAGGGATAAGTGGTAGGGAGGAGAAAGCAGTAAGAGTGGAGACGTAGGTAGGAAGGCCACTGTTTCATAAGGGCCTTATAGCCTTGCTGAAATAAACAACTAAGTGAAGAACTTTTGTCAGCTAAAGGACATGACCAGCTCTAAGGATAAAGCTACAGAAGTGGAGAGAGACTTTAAGAGGAGGAGAGAAGATGCTGTTTTAATAGTCTAGTCCTAAGTCTCCAAACTTGGCTTATTACACACTTGTTTCAGCAGTTTTTAATTTATATATTTTTGAGTTATCTAAGTACATAGTTCAATGCATATACAAAATATGTATTGGTAAAGTTTTCTTAGTTTTAGGGATAAACAGTAAATACATATAAGTGTTCTCCAGCTTTCTTCCTGCATGTCAGCAGATTGTTTCCCAGCACTCTAGTTGGGAAGCCACAAGTGTTGGGCAAAGATGAGGAGGGATAGCACAGGCAGAGGAACTGGAAGAAACAGACTGGAGAAGAATCACCAGCATTTGGTGGTTGATCAGATGTACAAGGTGAGGGGTTCGAAAAATGAGGATAAAGGGCAGAGTTCTAACAAAGTTCTAGCTTGGAACATGGGAAAACAATTACCACTGTGAATAAGGCAGTGAATGTCAGAGAAGGAACAGGGTTTCAGGTGACTATTATATAAGTGTAACATTATGTTTGGTTATCTGCTTAGAGATGCTATAATGCCATTTCCCTTTAAGCAAGAATGAAGAGAGAGGAGAAATACTGAATTTTTACCTAATATTGATAGATAGCATTTTGTTTTGCCTTCTGTTTCACTCTGTAAATATATAAGTGCACATTTAAAATTATACTGAAACTTTTATTAGAAGTTTTAATTTTCCTTCTGTAGGACACTTCTGGAGCACTTTAATATGAAACACTGTTTTTCAGATTTTTGAAAACTGATGTCCCTGGAAATTTGTTCATCTATAAAGCTCAAGAATGTGAAAAGGTTCTATCAGAAAAACTCTAAGATCCTTAATTACATTACTTTTACAGATATAAAATATTTCAGATATAAAATAATCTGAAATTTATTTTCAGTTTAGTTTTACCATTGTGATTAATAAGAGGCATGATTTTAGTCTATAAATTGGTTTAAAGACTGTCTTCAATAGGGTGATTTGCTTTCATTTTTAAGTGCCATGTCAGATAGATTCAGAGTGACTTGTTCACATTTGTGTACAAGTCTGAGTGAGTAGTTAGTATGTCGATGACGTCAAGTCCCATTTGAAGACAATACTAAGCAGTGTTGTGCTGCCTATCAGGATTATGTTTGCAAAAGAAGCTGTTGTGTATTGAGTACACAAGAACAAAGGAGCAACTAGAGTTTTTTGCTTAATTTGTAAATTATCAATTCAGTGAATGCAGAATAAAATGTAAAACATGGGCCTAACATTTGGAATGTAAGTTAAGTCCCAGTTAATTCAAAACACAGTCATCTTTGAGAACAAAGTTCAAAAATACAAGTGACAAGGGTTATAATGTTGATTTTTTCCTCTTTACCTTTTGCTGTATGCTGATCTAAACAGATCTTAGCTGTCTGTCTATAGCTGTGTTGTTTTTCCTTTTTTCAACTGTGTGACCCTCTCATAAGGGCTTCCCTTGGGGGCTCAGTGGTAAAGAACCCACCCACCCAGGCAGGAGGCATGGGTTCAGTCCCTGGGTTGGGAAGATCCCCTGGAGAAGGAAGTGGCAACCCACACCAGTATTCTTGCCTGGGAAATCCCATGGACAGAGGAGCCATGGGGTTGCAACAGGGTCGGACACAACTTAGTGACTAAACAACAACAAACCTTCACATAAAAGGTTGACTTTGAAATTATGGAGAAATCTTAGAAACTATTTGTAAAAGTCAAATGTTCTCCTTGCTCTTTCCCAGTTTGATCTTGGAGTTCACTGAAGACACAGGTGTTCAATACAATAGGTAATGCCAACTAGTGCCAAAAGTTTGTCATCAAGACATGCTTATACAGTTGTTTCTATTGATTCCATTAGGCCATCAAATCACACTACTGCTGATAATTTCATTTCCTAATGCACAATAATTTTTTAAATTGAAGCATAGTTACTATATACTGTTATATATTATAGGTCTATAATATTCACAATTATTATAGGTTATAACTGCTTACAGTTATTGTAAAATAATGACTATACCCCCATTGTACAGCATATCCTTGCAGCTTATTTTATACGTAATAGTTTGTGCCTCTCATTTCCCTACCCCTGTGTTGCCCGTCCCTATTTCCCTTTCTCCACGGGTAACCGCTAGTTGTTCTCCATGTCTATAAATCTGCTTCTTTTTTGTTAAATTCACTACTTTGTTGTATTTTTTAGATTCCACATGTAAGTGATGTCCTACAGAATTTGTCTTTCTCTG
The DNA here is from genome assembly GCF_032405125.1 of Capricornis sumatraensis. Lineage (NCBI taxonomy): Eukaryota > Metazoa > Chordata > Mammalia > Artiodactyla > Bovidae > Capricornis > Capricornis sumatraensis. The sequence goes on from NC_091073.1 coordinate 20,843,598, forward strand.
ACTGATTTCACTTAACATAGTGTCCTCCAAGTCAAGTCCGTCCGTGTTGCTGCACATGGCATTATTTCATTCTTTTTTATGGCTGAGTAATAGTCCATTGTGTGTATGTACCACATCTTCTGTAAAAGAAGTCATTTTCATACTAGAATTAAAATAACAATTATATTCTACTGGCTGTTGCTGCACATATAGTAAATATTTTCTTTGTAGAGGAATCTATAGAATCTGTATACTTTAGGCCTTGTTGTTAAATTTCAGAATGATAAATCCCCGTATGCTAAAAGATACCATCTTTATATAACAATTAAGTTAGTGTGTAGCTCTATTAAAAAGGACATTTCTGTTACTCTCTTCTGCCAACAGAGTGGAATAGGCATTGAATTTCTGAATGGTTCACCATAGTTTAATTGGTAAATTGGTAACGATGTCTTCTTTCTACTATTGTAGCAATATTTGTTGAGAGCTTGCTGTGTTTCAGGGACACAGGTTTTTTCCACAACCATCATATCAGTAGTTATTCCTGCTTGATACATCAAAGCACAAAGGATGACACTGTTCTGCGGCCATGCAGTTGGGCCTAGAGAGAAGTCAGGTGGCCTGACTCCAAACCAGTGTTTTAACCTTTTCATAACTGGTCCTCGAAGCTGGCTATACTTCAAAAGCATTTGGGAGTTTTACCAGAAAAAATGGGGGATAGGGACAGCACATGCCTGGGAAAGGGGCCCCAGACTAATTAAGTCAGAACCTCTACCGGAATGAGGTTTCAACACTGGCATTTATTAGTATTTTTAAAACATCTTGTGATGAGTCTAAGGTGAAACCAGGGTTGAGAACCACTGCCCTGTAATTATACTGTTTATATTAGAATTAATTTTACTTAATTTGATAAAGTAATCTGATAGTAGCAGAAAAAGCACATGTAAAGACTTAAGGCTAGAGTAGAACCATGGCAGAGATTTTACATACCTTCCTGCATAGATGAAGCAACTTTATATCTACCATCTTTAATAGTAGAATTGTGGGCCATGCGACCTAACACACCGGAAGTAATGAGGCTGTATATAAGCAGAAATTCAGGAAACTACAAAAACACAAAGTTGAATGAAATTTGTTTCTATATGGAATTTCAGACTTCAGTATCTTTAATTTTTCCAAGCTTTAGTTCATTATCATGTGTTTAAAAATACTACTTACATTTTAATTGTTAGTATGGTACCTGCTTAAGTATAATCTTTTATAATAAACTGGTCAATAAAATGTTTCCAGATCTGGGTGATTCTATTATAAATATAGATAAAACTATTGTGAATACAGACAGATATAATCATATTAATCACATTTAATTTCATAATTCATATGGCTTATGAAGTTATAAGAATATAAGGTAACATTTGACTTAATCTCAATAACATGTCTAGTTACTGTCTTAACATGGGAAAACAGAATGAGAAAATGGATCATGCTTGTGAACAAAAGGGATTGAATACAGATTACCACGAGACTTCATCTTGAATCTCCTGAGCAGGCATGCTTACCTCACATTTAGTTACTGAAATGTGGCTATCAAACTCAACACAGGCTTCCACATGCAGAAGTTAGACAGCCAAGTCTGGAATGGGTATAATGAGTTGTTCATGGGAGTTATTTTTAAAGCACGCCATTTATAAAGCAAAAAAATATTTTGGTACACCTCCCCTCTTTTGTATGTTAGAACCTGTTTTTAAGAACATTTTTATAGTGAAGTATAGTTGATTAACAATGTTGTGATAGGTTCAGGTGTCCAGCAGAGTGATTCCCTTATGCATACACCTGTATCTGTCCTTTTTCAAATTCCTTTCCCACTTAGATTCTTACATAATAGTGAGCATAGTTCCCTGTGCTAGACAGTAGGTCTTTGTTGGTTGAAAGTGTTAGTTGCTTAGTCTTGTCCAATTCTGTGACCTCTATGAACTGTAGCCTGCTAGGCTCCTATGTCCATGAAATTCTCCAGGCAAGACTACTGAAGTTGGTTGCCATTCCCTTCTCCAAGGGGTCTTCCTAACGCAGGGATCAAACCTGGGTCTCCTGCATTGCAGGTGGATTATTTCCTGTCTGAATCACCAGGGAAGCCCTCTTCTTTGTTGGTTATCCATTTTAAATGTAGCAGTGTGCACGTCAGTCCCAAACTCCCTAACTATCCCTCTCCCAAATTACAGAATTTTAGTTAGGAATGGCAATTCCTGTGGTTATATAGAAACTTAGAGAGGCAGCTGTGTTGAAGGTTATAGAACTATGCAGCTAGTCACAGAGCTAAAACCACAGAAAGTTATCTGTTCCTTTTTCCTGTTTATACTCTTATCAGATTGCATATTTACCTTAGGGAGGAAAAAACAGATTTAAGAAATCTGTTGATGGCACCAGTACTTTCTCTTTCAAGCTTTGTCTTTCCAGCACCAAACATTAGATGTAATACACAAGCACACATACATATGTGTGTGTGTGTCTGTGTTTGTGCATGTGTATTTTCTACAAATAGTTTTTATTGAAAAGGCAACGTAATATAATAGCACTGAATACCATCTTTCTGGGACAGCAGTATACTGTGTTTCTTTAAACATTAATCACCCTCCCCCTCTCCCAAAAAAGAATTTTCAAGTAGGTAAAACTCTGTAGAAATATAAGCCTCTCTGATACTAGAAAAATTTTAAGAGGAAAAACCATTTACTGTCTAATTCACTGTAGATTGTTAATAGGAAGACAGTTTTTCAGATTATCCAGCTTCCAGCTCAACAGCTAGCTTTCCATTCTGGGAAGGTCCCGTGAAACCATCAACGAGGTTATGAGAGAAATCATGTAGTAGGTGTGGTGGTGTGGCCAGAAATGGGAGACAAAAGGCTGTGGCCACGATGACTTTCCCTACATGATAACAGGGTGGATGCCTGACTGCTGACATGGCCACCCCTCTGCTGATGGCAGAAAAGGCTAGTGAAAGGCATCGAGCCCATGGTTTTGAGCCTGTCCTGCAGGCAGTGGGGCAGGTCACCACCAGTCCTCTCCAAGGGCCACCACATGCCATAGCTACTTGTTCATGGAGGTCCTCGGCAAGGCTGGTCGTTTGGATAGTAAAGCAAGGTCAAGCTGTAATCTTGGTATCACACTGATCAGGGTCTCACCATAGACCATGAGGTAGACCAGTTGTTCTGTCTAGCCTAGCTCAAGTAGCAGGAAGCCCAGATTCTAGTCGGGGTGGTGATGTTTTGCATCTCCCTAAGAGAAAGAGTATTCCTTGTGCTCCCTTCCCATTTGTTCAAGCAGTTTAAAAAGGAAAAAAAAAAAGTGCTGAATCTCAGAAAATCCTCAAGTCTGAAGAAACCCAGCTTAATTCCAAAACTTCATTCCTTCCAAGAGACTATACATAATCTGTATGGACATGTGTAACAGTAGTGATGGAGAGACTGTGTGGCTCTCTTAGGTTTCCCAGTAATGTGGCCTTGTTATTTTTGCAGGCAGTGATTTCCCCGCCAGAGATACTGCCATATACAACCACAAGCACACATCTGCACTCCCACGACTTACATAGATGCTCTTTGAACTATTCACCAAATACACTATAAGTGTGCCTCAGGGGTCTACTTTTTAAGCATGTACCTATACTTCATAAATGATGATTTAAAAAAAAAAACCTGTTACTCAGATTATGAATGTTGGACTGTGCACTGAATCTTAAACTGAAGCAACTTATCAAAATGGTGACACCTGTAATTATGGTACTAATGCCATCTTTCAAAATAAGTATAAAAATAATATATCCTCAGTAGGTCATGTGCTTAGTATTTTTGCATTGAGGATTGGTTTTAAGTCAGAATTTGTTTAAATAGGATTACTGTATTTATACAGGTATGTTACTGGCTTTACAACTTGGCATCTTAAAAAGATAATGACACATTTTGGTGGATTTGAATTTCCAAAATCCTTTGCCAGGTAGGAAAGGAAGAAATTGCATATAGGTTTTATGGCTTTTCATGAATAGACCGTTTCTTTTTGGTCAAAAATACGAAGATGCTTTTAGATTCCTCATGCTTCCAGCAGCAAAAATACAAATAGTGCTCAAAAAGTTCTTTTGTAGAGACATTTTAAAAGCAGAGTTCTGAGCATTACCTTTTTCATTGTGGGTCAAGGGAAAGTATATTGTCTTATAAGCCTGTTTTTCCCTACATACCTGTCATTCATAGTACTTCATAACATTTCTGCTAACAGCTTTCGTAATGAAGATTATCCTACAAATTAAGATATTCAATTAAATCAGTTGAAAAGTGAGAAAATATAGAGAACCCTGTATCCTAATCTCTTATAATTCTTCTGCATGGCTTATACATATTACCCCATCTGTTTACCTTTTTGAAATACATAATGATGTGTTTATTTTCAGGATTACAGCTCTGCTTTACTCAAAATACCGTTTTCTGGACCAAACTATCAGCTTTTTTATGTTCTGTGGTATGGCAGACTTCTGTTGCATTGAAGCTTTTATTTATAAGAAATGTACAACACAAGGATGTTAGAAATAGCTTTGCAATAAAGGAAGCTCTGTGGTGGAAGCCAAGGGGCAACAGTGGATAAATTGTGCAAAAGGCTGCTTGTTTGGAAATCACATTTAATTTAAAAGAACTTTCAATCACTAGTTAATGTAACTGCTTTAAATTTACAGACAGTGGGAGTAGCTCACCGCTACCCAAGTATGCTTCATCTCCCAAACCAAACAACAGCTACATGTTCAAACGGGAGCCCCCAGAGGGATGTGAGCGAGTGAAGGTCTTTGAGGAAATGGCGTAAGTAATGTCTTTTCTATCAGCTGGGATCTGCAAAGCTGTAAAGCTTTTTACTGAGACCAGTTGATTACAGATGAATCAACTACTCCGTCCAGCTGATAATGTGTTTCAGAAGCAAATTATGAAAAGAGAATTCAATAGGCCAAAGAGATCTGACTTAAGGAGAATTAAGAGTCTGTGTGCTGGAAATACGCTAACACAGAGAAACTTGGAAATTCATCCCGACTACCTACAAGATCAATTTTGAATCTTTAAGAATTTTCCTTTCATAAGCTCTGTTAATTTAGATGGCTAAAGAAAACAAACAGCTGTAGCAGCACACTGAATCCCCACATGTGTGTAGCCTTCACGACAGTGACCCCAACCAGCCGGAGGGACTGTCTCCTTCCCTGTAGACACATCGAGCATGTGTATTCATTGAATTCAGACTTCCTGTTCACGGATTTCTTTTTTTATTCTTTTTGAAAGTTCAGTATGTTTAAAGTAGAAAAATTCAAGGGAAAAGAGATTCATGCTGTAAATACTTGGCAGAACAGCTCAAAATAAAGAGAGTTTGCGGCTCTTGGGTTCACTCATCCCCCTGTCCCCGTGCAGGCTTGCCCGCTGGAGGCTGCTGCACTCCTGTAACCTCTAAGGGGACAGAGACCGGTCTTGTAGGAGGTGACGGCATAGTTCGCAGGAATGGGGGGAGATGAAGGGCTTGTGGACACTGCTCTGTTGGGCTGACTGGCTCTACAAGAAACTACTGAAACTTTTTTCATGTTTTTCCTGATCTGTATTAGTAGAACTATGTATAGAGATACAGAAAAAGGAGGAAGTACTTAAAACCAAATATCCGATGGGGTAATCCCTCTCCCATATACTTAACAGAAGAGGTCATTTTAACATTGCATAATCCACGTTTCTAAATAAATGAAAGCAAACTAATGTCAGAAACATTTTTGTCTGCCCAATCCTTTTGGAAATCCTTTTGTTTTCAGTATCACCTCAGTGCTGTGTACGTCAGTAGTATGCCAGCTGACTTGTGCTATGGAAGATGTTTATCCCTCTGTGTACACTGAATCCATTCCCTGCCATTCACATTTTAGCTGTTTTAGAGAACTCCAGTTAATTTGTAAAATGCTTGACTTTTTTAATGACTGTAAAACCTAATTTTGTTTTATGGTTTTAGGTCTCGTCAGCCTATCTCAGCCCCTCTCTTTTCATGTCCTGACAAAAACAAGGTTAATTTCATCCCAACCGGATCAGCTTTCTGTCCTGTAAAACTCCTAGGCCCTCTTCTCCCTGCCTCCGACCTGATGCTCAAGAACTCTCCTAACTCGGGCCAGAGCTCGGCTCTGGCCACCCTGACCGTCGAGCAGCTCTCCTCCCGGGTTTCCTTCACATCCCTTTCCGACGACACCAGCATAGCGGGCTCCGCTGAGGCCTCTGCCCAACAGCCATCCCAGCAGCAGCAGTTCCTGCAGGAGCTGCCGGGTGAGGACCACATCTCCGCTCACAACTACGTGGTCATCTAAAGCGAAGGGGGAGCTGGCCTCCACCCTGTTTCCCGCGCATTAGAACTAGATCTCAGACACCCATCTGCATGGAGTGACCGACTTTCTGACAGCACCACCACCACCAACAGAATACTGAATCAGAATCATCAAGTATCTCAACACTTATCTTGGCAGGGACGGAACTCCTATTCAGCAGTTTTTGTGGAAAGCAGTAATGCTTGCAAAATGTGTGTATCATTCAGCATTCTAAGTGGAGACTATGCATTTCATAGTATGTTTGACAGATTAGTACTGTGTCCTGTGTTTTGTCCCCAAATCTTCAGTATAAATAAGCTCTATATCAGAAAGTTGCCTGTCTAAATAGAAAATGTCTTGCTGTGTTTTGTCCTATGGAAAAATACTGTACTTCAGGATTATGTTTACAGTTGATCCAGGTGTTTGTTTCTAACTTCTGTAATACATACAATGCAAAAAATAAACAAATGGCCACAACAGTTGCACAGGGCCCACCCTATGGCCTAGCTTCAGGTACTTCAGTTGAAGTCTAAACTCAGGTAACTTGGAATGTATATCATATTGGGATATTAACTATTTCACAGCTAAAAAGCTAAAGAGGGAACAGCACTCTTTTGCCTTTTCTTCTTTTATGCATTTCCCTTTCCTCATTACATTCCACATTCTTAGAATAAGAAGTGCATTCAACCCTAGGAGAACAGAAATCCTGGACATGGGTGAACGCGAGGAGAACCAGCAAATCCGTGGTGTCTGACATCACTGTTGTCACGGGGTTACAAGTAAAACAACTGTTGCATTCACTGTTTCACCATGTGTAAATGTGGCTTTTTTTTTTTAAAACAAGTTCAGGTGTTGCTCAGTTAATGACTGATACAGTGTTGCGAATAAAGTATCAGGTACTAGGCTGTACAAAACATTCCCCCAGTGTGTGTGTGGATGTTAAAGACAAGAATGTCTAGGTGTAATTTTCCCAGAGGATGGCTGAGGTTTTTTTGTTTATGTTGGCCATCAGGGTCATGAAATGCTACTGATCTATCCAAAGGCATAGTCACGTTTCGTTTCTCTTTTCGAAATTCTTGAATCTGCAGGTTAAGAAATGACAGACTTTGGTTATTTTCCTCAAGCAGTTCAGGTGCATGAGTTGTTTTAATGTAGAGAGAGCACATGTGAATCTCCAAATTCAAAATAGGTTATTTGGTGACTCGCAAGTGCAAGCAGTGTGGAGCTGTTTCATTTAAGCCTCTCACAATAATACCATGAACACTTACGTTCATATTTTGGAAGCACGGAGTAGACCATAAACCCAAGTAAACAGCCTTGAACCTGCAGACTTGGCATAACTTCCTGAAGTGTGAAGAGAGCCCTAGATGTTCCTGATTGGTCAGTGAAAGAGCCCAACTTCTGCCATTGTTTTCTGCAGCACAAAGAGTATGTTCAAAAGCAGAGAGAAGTTTCTGTGTGTTTATTCCTTCAGTTCAATAAAACAGTTGTTTGATCTGCATCTAAAGTGTATGGCACAATTTTCTGAAGAATTAGGGGAACAAGGTGCCTACAGTTACAGGAGCGTTTCAGTTCCTTTCAGTCATTCCTGGGTTTTCCTTTGTTTTATTTTCTAAGGAGGTTGAAGAAGGAAGATGTGATGAAGAAAGCAACACCATTGATTTTTTTTTTTAAGAAATGATATATATATGTGTGTGTATATGTTTGTGTATGTGTTCAGTGTATTATTTTGTCATGATCCCAGTTATCTTCTTTCCACCAAAGTTTGCAGTAATATTCTCTCCTGAAGGTGCATTCTGGCTCCTTTCAGTTAGTCAGTGTTATATTGTAGGAGACTGTCATGGGAAAGACTCAGTTTACTTTCACCATTTTCACAGGGGAACCTTTTAAAACAATCTATTCAGCAGAAGACACCTTTAACCCTAATAATCTCAGGCCTTGATGAAAATACTATATTTTGTAGATTATGGTTAAAGGGAGAAAATTATTAGTTCTGTAAGATAAATATGAGCTCCATTAACTTCTGATATCTGGTTTAGCATTACATAATGTGTTGCTCTTATACTCTGCTTTTGTCCAAATAAGATGCAATAGTATCAATATCAGCTTCTGAATGATGGACTGAATATGCTTTTTTTGGTAATGAAATCTGATGTACGATATTTATAGTGACGTGCTTTTATTTTCTCATGAGAAAACTAAATATTGTGTTGTACATTTGTTCTTAGCGTATATTAAAGTTTTCAACCAAATGTGTTAAAGCTTATGCTTTGCCATGTAAATTTCCCAGAAGTTGTTGAGCTCAAATGTATCCTACATCCAGCTGTAGAAATTTGTCAAAGATTGTTTAAATTTTGTATATAGTTGTACTGTTTAATTCTACACTGCGCTGAACAGTATTTGAGTTACCATACAATATGGCTTTACACAAGGAAATGTGTGGCTTTTGTTTTGTATTTTTTCAGTATAGAAGTTCCTGTGTCTTCTTATTTAAATAAAGTTATTAGTAAAACTGGAATAGTTCACTATGTTTTTGGAAAGACTGGGCTTTTAGCATCTTACCTGACAAGGATGAATTCAGCTCTCGGGTTGGAGGTACACTGACTGGGTTAGATTTCCACAGCCTGGTTTCCTCTTGATATTTTGATTTACACACTTTTCATCACAAGCTAAGAAACGTGATGTCTGAAGTTCCAAGTCTTTGTTCTGTTCCCAGCAATGAGCACCTTAAAAAGAGAAGACACTGTCCTCATGTCATCATTCTATGCCTAAGAATTATTTACGAAAATAAGTTTGTTTAATGAAATCACCACAAAGGAGATTGCAGCAAAAATTTTAAAAATTTCACTCTTTTTATTTACAGAGCAAAAGAGTGTTGATGTTTTTCCCAGTTACCTAAATAGGGTCATCATAGGCCATGTGGTAGCTTGAAAGCAAAAACTAACTGCTTTGAGAAATAATTTGCCAGCAGCATAGTCTTCATTTCCAAAGCACCTCTCACTAAACAGATTTAAGTTGAACCTAAAATGATTATGTTTGGGGCTTTAAAAAATATAACTTTTTAAGAGTGAGTTTGATCAGTTGTCTTCTTCAGGACTATATATGATTTAAGCAGGAAATTATCTACTGTATACAGGTTAAAAATTCCACTGCAAATGAATGTGGAGAAAAAGTGGAATTTCAGCCCCATCTTTGCTTGATCATACAAGCTTAATAATAAATGGCCCTGAGACAAGTTAGTATTTGCAAAATCAAACCTAAGGAACAAGGAAGGAGAAATTCTAAAAATTTTATGTTTAACCCTATGTTACTAGAAATAAAGGTTATTTATGAATATCACAAAATAAATGTTTACCACCACCCACAGTGTGAAGTGAGTTCTAGCTCTGAAGTTCGGTTATCCCCGACTTACTCCCTATAAGCAGCTTCTGTCTCCTACCCCATCTTTGGACCTCACAAGTCTGTCTTCCCTGGTAAACTCACTTTGGTGAACTTAGGGTTCCTTAGAACTACAGGAATTTTGTGAAGGTAGATCCCATAATTCACACCTTGAGTCAAAAGCTGAATGCTGTAGTCTAGCCCCACAGTTCCAGATCTCTAGCAAGCATCTCCCCTTGGACTTCTTGCCTCATTTCAACTTCAGTGATTAAACGGAATGAAGACACTCTTGTTCCTGTCATACCAAGTTAGCTCTTCTCCTTCACACTTATGTTCCTTCTGTTTCCCAGAAAACAAGGACTAGAACACTATTTTCTGACATTTTCTTCACCTAAAGCAAAATTGCCTGTCTTCCTACTATCTCACCACTGAAATATGAAGCTGCTAGAGCTGTGATGGTGGTAGATAAGACAGCCATGCCATGTGGATGAATTTCTTTTGAAATAGGATTCAAATGGCAAGAAAAATAAGTTTGCTGGACTTCCAAAAATCTCTTCAGCTGTAGACTAGGGGTCAGCCAACCATAGCCCATGGACCAAATCTTCCCCAAAGCCTATTTTTATAAATGTCTACATTTATACTGTCTGGTGGCTCAGATGGTAAGGAATCTGCCTGTAATGCAGGAGACCCAGGTCTGATCCTGGGAAGTTGGGAAGATCCCCTGGAGAAGGAAATGGCAACCCACTCCAGTATTCTTGCCTGGAGAATCCCCATAGAAGAGCCTGGCGAGCTATAGTCGACGGGGTTGCAAAGAGTCAGACATGACTGAGTGACTTAACACACATACATACTGGATCAAAGCCACGCTTAGTTCCTTACATACTGCCTTTGGCGACTCTGCTGTACAATGGCAGAATTAAGTAGCTACCACAGAGACAGTGTGGCTCACAATGCCCAAAATATTTACCATTTGGTCCCTCAGATATGCAGATGACACCACCATTATGGCAGAAAGCAAAGAGGAACTAAAGAGCCTTCTGATGAAGGTGAAAGAGGAGAATGAAAAAGCTGGCTTAAAATTCAACATTCAAAAAAATGAAAATCATGGTATCCGGTCCCATCACTTCATGGCAAATAGATGGGGAAACAATGCAAACTGAGACTATTTTCTTGGGCTCCAAAATCACTGCAGATGGTGACTGCAGCCATGAAATTAAAAGACCCTTACTCCTTGGAAGAAAAGTTATGACCAACCTAGACAGTATATTCAAAAGCAGACATTACTTTGCCGACTATGGTCCGTCTAGTCAAGGCTATGGTTTTTCCTGTGGTCATGTATGGATGTGAGAGTTGGACTGTGAAGAAGGCTGAGCGCTGAAGAATTGATGCTTTTGAACTGTGGTGTTGGAGAAGACTCTTGACGGTGCCTTGGACTGCAAGGAGATCCAACCAGTCCATTCTGAAGGAGATCAGCCCTGGGATTTCTTTGGAAGGAATGATGCTAAAGCTGAAGCTCCAGTACTTTGGACACCTCATGCGAAGAGCTGACTCATTGGAAAAGACCCTGATGCTGGGAGAGATTGGGGGCAGGAGGAGAAGAGGACGACCCAGGATGAGATGGCTGGATGGCATCACTGACTCGATGGACGTGAGTCTGAGTGAACTCTGGGAGTTGGTGATGGACAGGGAGGCTTGGCGTGCTGCAATTCATGGGGTCACAAAGAGTCGAACACGACTGAGCGACTGAACTGAACTGACCTGACCTCTGCTGATGGCACCCCACTCCAGTACTCTTGCCTGGAGAATCCCATGGGTGGAGGAGCCTGGTGGGCTGCAGTCCATGGGGTCACTAAGAGTCAGACACGACTGAGCAACTTCACTTTCACTTTACACTTTCACGCACTGGAGAAGGAAACAGCAACCCACTCCACTATTCTTGCCTGGAGAATCCCAGGGACAGAGGAGCCTGTTGGGCTGTGCCATCTGTGGGGTCTCACAGAACATGACTGAAGCGACTTAGCAGCATAGACCAAAGAATAAGCTAGATTGGGTAACCTGTGTCATAAATGTGGTTGTTTCAAAAATATGTCCACAGTCTCTTCAGCTAGTAGTTTTGGTAAAGCTGGACAGCCATGTGAAAATCAATGAAGTCAGAATATTCCCTCACATCATACACAAAAATACACTTACAATAGCTTAAAGACTTAAATATAAGACATGACACCATGAACTCCTACAAAAGAATGTACGCAAAACATTCTCTTGACATAAACCATAACTGTTTTCTTAGATCAGTCTCCTGAGGAAATAGAAATAAAAGCAAAAATAAACAGATGGGACTTAAACTTATAAGATTTTTGTGCAGAATATAAGCTTTTGCACAGAAAAAAGAAGAAAAGACAACCTATGGAATGGGAGAAAATATTTGCAAACAATGAGACCAACAGGGCTTAATTTCCAAAATATACGAACACTCAAAACAGCTCAATAACAAAACAACCCAATCAAAAAATGGGCCGAAGACTTAGATGTTTCTCCAAAGAAGACAAACAGATGGCTAATGGGCATACCAAAATATGCTCAACTTTGCTAATTATTAGAGAAACATAATTTAAAACCACAATGAGGTATCACCTCATACCAATCAGAATGGCCATCATCAAAAAGTCTACAAATAATAAATGCTGGAGAGGGTGTGGAGAAAAGGGAATGCTCCCACACTGTAGGTGGGAGTGTAAATTTGTGCAAACACTGTGGAGAACAGTATACAGGTTGCTTAAAAAACTAAAAATAGAGCTGCCATATGAGCCAGCAATCCTACTCTGGGACATATATCCAGTAAAGACAAAAACTCTTAATTCAGAAAGATACATGCACCTGATGTTCATAAGAGCACTATTTACCACAGCCAAGACATGGAGGCAATCTAAGTGCCCATCAGCAGATGAATGGATATAATTTTCTTAAAAAAAAAAAAACAAACAGACTCTCAGACATACAAAACTTATGATTACCAAAGGGGAAAGAGGTAGAAGGGATAAATTAGGGCCTTGAGATTCATAGATACACACTATGATGTATAAAGGCTTCCCTGGTGGCTCAGACGGTAAAGCATCTGCCTGCAGTGCTGGAAACCCGGGTTTGATCCTTGGGTTGGGAAGATCCCCTGGAAAAGGAAATGAGAACCCACCCTAGCACTCTTGCCTGGAGAATTCCATGGACTGAGGAGCCGGTAGGCTACAGTCCATGGGATCGCAAAGAGTCAGACACGACTGAGCGACTTCACTTTCATTTTCACTATGTATAAAACAGATAAGCAATGTCTTACTGTATAGCACAGGGAATTATAATATCTTTTAATAAACTATAATGGAAAAGAATTAGATATATAATTATATATATATATATATACACACACTTTGCTGTACGTCAGAACTTTATACAACAGTATAAATCAAATTTTTTTATACTACTCCCTTCCAGACGTAGAGTTTAATTTTCCTCCCCTTAAGTGTGGGCTGGACTTGCTTAAGAATAGAAAACAGCAGAAGTGACAGGTTGTCATTTTCAAGCTTAGGTTACAGAATGACAACTGTGTCGTCAAATCTGTGGTTTTTCCAGCAATCAAGAATGAATGTGAGAGTTGGACCATAAAGAAGACCGAGCACCGAAGAATTGATGCTTTTGAACTGTGGTGCTGGAAAAGACTCTTGAGAGTCCCTTGGACAGCAGGGAGATCAAACCAGTCCATCCTAAAGGAGATCAGCCCTGAATATTCAGTGAAAGGACTGAAGGTGAAGCTCCAATACTTTGACCACCTGATGCAAAGAGCCGACTCATTAGAGAAGACCCTGACGCTGGGAAAGACTAAGGGCAAAAGGAGAAGGAGGCAGCAGAGGAAGAGATGGTTGGATTTCACTGAGTCCATGGACATGAGTTTGAGCAAAGTCTGAGAGTTGGTGAAAGACAGGGAAGCCGGACATGCTGCAATCCATGGGGTCACAGAGTTGGACAGAAGTTAGCGACTGCACAGCAGCATAGACAGGCTGCTGTCTCACACGTGCATGCCTGATCACTCGCTATGGGGAAAGCTACACTGTGAGGATACTCAGGGAGTCTATGGAGAGGCCCACACAGTGAGCAGCAGAGTCCCCTGGCCGCCAGCTGGCGAGGAACTGAGGCCTGCAAGCAGCCATGTGAGCGAGCTTGGAAACAACTCTTCAGCCCCAGTGAAGCTTGAGACGCTTGCAGCCCCAGGCCACAGCTTGACTGTTGACTCCTATGAGAGACCTCAAGCCAGGCCGGCTAAATCACTCCTGGGCTCCTGACCCTCAGAGAGTGTGTGAGAGAATGTTTGTTGTTTTAAGGTACTAAGTTTGGAGGTAATTTGTCATCTCGGGCTATAGAACTAATATACAATACAGCAGCTGCCCTCCAGCCTCCCTTGCAGCCCCACGGAATGTAACCTCCCAGGCCCCACTGTCCATGGGATTCTCCAGGCAAGAATACTGGAGTGGGCTGCCATGCCCTCCTCCAGGGGATCTTCCTGACCAGGGACTGAACCTGCGTCTCCTATCTCGGCAGGCAGATTCTTTACCACTAGCACCATTACTGGCACCAATATCACCTAGAGTCTCACCTGTATCATTCGATCCTCTGGCTCCAGGAAACGATGCTTGCCTTCGGAATGGACACTCCTTGAATGAAGGCCATTTGGACTAAGTTCAAGACAAAGCTTTCTCATATATAATTCTGTTACTTGAACAACTCACATGATAGTAAGTCTACTATTAATAGATTGTGATGGAAAGTTGCCTGACATTAAACCATCATATCTAAGACAATTCAGTGGAGGGAAAAATTAAATCCTTGCAGGAAAGGATTCCCTGTGGGAAGGGAGGCAAAGAGAGGAGGATATATGATCAGTGGAAAAGCAGAATCTCTAAAAATAACGGGAAATATTTCCATCTCAAATGTCTTTTTTTTTTTTTTTCCTTTAATGAACAGGAGGCTAGTGATCCATTGATTCTAATGGCCGGTTCCATTCCAGAGGCCTCTGCATTGCTCAGGAGAGGAAAATGTTTTCAAAGCTTCCAGATCAGTTGGGTGATGACCCCTCTCATTCAAGAGTCATTTTCTTAAAATTGACTAAGAATTTGAATAATTAGATCATTTTCCCTCCAAAAGATTTTCCGATGATAAGAAATGGGTCTCATTTCACACTACAGATTCTACTCAGATTTTGGCCTAAACTTTAAGCCTGACTTTGATGACATCCCTTAAGCCAGACCTGGGTGTGGGCCTGCAGGCAGTGGATGTTATTTCAAACCCCTGTGGGGAAGCAGACTGGATCAAAGGGGGATGGAGGGCTTCACAGGGACCTGCCAGACGGAGCAAAGGGTTCATGAGGGAAAAGGCAAACCATTTCTCAGGTTTTCCATTCCGCTTTGTAAAGCAAAGGGATTATACTCAAGGGACAGAACTAAACAAAGGCCACTGCTCATGTGTTACAGTCAACAGCCTGCCATTTTTCATACAGATTGAAATCAAGGCAAGCTGGATAATTTAGCTTGCTCTCCATTCATCTGCCCATTTGATTTCAGACAAACCCCTGGGGTGGTCTGCCCTGCTTCCCTTGCCAACTGACCACCCTGGGAGCTTTGTATGAAGAATACATTTTATTTTGAATCCCTGACCCTTTCTCCTGGTCACTCTGCTAAATTCAGGTCCCACAGGAAGACAACAAAGAGATGCAAGGAGACCAAAGATGGTTAAACCAGGGGGACAGGATCTGCGGGTGGTGCTGAGGGCTGAGGTGAGCATTCACAATATTCATAAGCCCTTTTGAAATACCTGATTTCTGCTTACAATGGGCATGCATTCCTTTAGGAATGTGTTCTAAAAGAAGAGGACAAAGAATATGATCATTTTTGCAGAATCCTTGGCAATCTTCTTCCTTCCGCCTGCAACCCCCTTCTTACTGTCCATTCATCAGACCTGCAGCCCACAGGGCTGACCTCGGTGTGACTGAACTGAACTGCTTCACACACTCCTGATATAAAGACAGGGTGGAGTTCAAGGGAATGATCAATGTGAAAATAAAGGTTTAGCCTCACTAATGATCAAAGCAATACAAATGGAATCAATTTGTTTCCTTTAAACTGGCGAAGATTAACAGGAAGGATAATATTCAGTGTTTAATGGGGTAGCGCTCAGTTGGTAAAGAATCTGCCTGCAATGTGGGAGACCTGGGTTCAACCCCTGGGTTGGGAAGATCCCCTGGAGAAGGGAATGGCCACCCACTCCAGTATTCTGGCCTGGAGAATGCCATGGCCTGTATAGTCCATGAGGTCACAAAGAGTCGGACACAACTGAGCGACTTTCACTTTCACAATGGGGTAGCAGGAATATGATCATCTTCATATATACCATTAGAAGAATAAATTGGTCCACCTTTCTGAAGAGGAGCATGGCAGGACTTACACAAAACAGTGTGACCCATAGTTTTATAAAAATATATATGTGAATTTTAAAATAGTCATGAAGAAGGTACAAAAATTAACAGTGGTTGTGTCTGGGTTGTAGATAATCTCTCTTTAACATTTGTGTTTCTGTTTTTCTACATTTTCTTTAGCAGCAACTGCTGTACTTGGATGCAATCTCAATAAACGACAGAATGATCTCTGTTCATTTCCAAGGCAAACCATTCAATACCACGGTAATCCAAGTCTATGCCCCAACCAGTAACGCTGAAGAAGCTGAAGTTGAACGGTTCTATGAAGACTTACAAGACCTTTTAGAACTAACACCCAAAAAAGATGTCCTATTATAGGGGACTGGAATGCAAAAGTAGGAAGTCAAGAAACACCTGGAGTAACAGGCAAATTTGGCCTTGGAATATGGAATGAAGCAGGGCAAAGACTAATAGACTTTTGCCAAGAAAATGCACTGGTCATAGCAAACATCCTCTTCCAACAACACAAGAGAAGACTCTACACATGGACATCACCAGATGGTCAACACCGAGATCAGATTGATTATATTCTTTGCAGCAAAAGATGGAGAAGCTCTACACAGTCAACAAAAACAAGACCAGGGGCTGACTGTGGCTCAGATCATGAGCTCCTTATTGCCAAATTCAGACTCAAATTGAAGAAAGTAGGGAAAACTGCTAGACCATTCAGGTATGACCTAAATCAAATCCCTTATGATTATACAGTGGAAGTGAGAAATAGATTTAAGGGCCTAGATCTGATAGATAGAGTGCCTGATGAACTATGGAATGAGGTTCGTGACACTGTACAGGAGACAGGGATCAAGACCATCTCCATGGAAAAGAAATGCAAAAAAGCAAAATGGCTGTCTGGGGAAGCCTTACAAATAGCTGTGAAAAGGAGAAAAGCGAAAAGCCAAGGAGAAAAGGAAAGATATAAGCATCTGAATGCAGAGTTCCAAAGAATAGCAAGAAGAGGTAAGAAAGCCTTCCTCAGTGATCAATGCAAAGAAATAGAGGAAAAGAACAGAATGGGAAAGACTAGAGATCTCTTCAAGAAAATTAGAGATACCAAGGGAATATTTGATGCAAAGATGGGCTCGATAAAGGACAGAAATGGTATGGACCTAACAGAAGCAGAAGATATTAAGAAGAGGTGGCAAGAATACACAAAAGAACTGTACAAAAAAGATCTTCATGACCCAGATAATCACGACGGTGTGATCACTCATCTAGAGCAAGACATCCTGGAATGTGACGTCAAGTGGGCCTTAGAAAGCATCACTATGAACAAAGCTAGTGGAGGTGATGGAATTCTAGTTGAGCTGTTTCAAATCCTGAAAGATGATGCTGTGAAAGTGCTACACTCAATATGCCAGCAAGTTTGGAGAACTCAGCAGTGGCCACAGGACTGGAAAAGGTCAGTTTTCATTCCAATCCCAAAGAAAGGCAATGCCAAAGAATGCTCAAACTACTGCACAATTGCACTCATCTCACACACTAGTAAAGTAATGCTCAAAATTCTCCAAGCCAGACTTCAGCAATACGTGAACTGTGAACTCCCTGATGTTCAAGCTGGTTTTAGAAAAGGCAGAGGAACCAGAGATCAAATTGGCAACATCTGCTGGATCATGGAAAAAGCAAGACAGTTCCAGAAAAGCATCTATTTCTGTTTTATTGACTATGCCAAAGCCTTTGACTGTGTGGATCACAATAAACTGTGGAAAATTCTGAAAGAGATGGGAATACCAGACCACCTGACCTGCCTCTTGAGAAGTCTACCCTGCTTATTTAACTTATATGCAGAGTACATCATGAGAAACGCTGGGCTGGAAGAAGCACAAGCTGGAATCAAGATTGCCGGGAGAAAGATCAATCACCTCAAATATGCAGATGACACCACCCTTATGGCAGAAAGTGAAGAGGAACTCGAAAGCCTCTTGATGAAAGTGAAAGAGGAGAGTGAAAAAGTTGGCTTAAAGCTCAACATTCAGAAAATGAAGATCATGGCATCTGGTCCCATCGCTTCATGGGAAATAGATGGGGAAACAGTGGAAACAGTGTCAGACTTTATTTTGGGGGGCTCCAAAATCACTGCAGGTGGTGACTGCAGCCATGAAATTAAAAGATGCTTACTCCTTGGAAAGTTATGACCAACCTAGACAGCATACTGAAAAGCAGAGACATTACTTTGCCGACTAAGGTCCATCTAGTCAAGGCTATGGTTTCTCCTGTGGTCATGTATGGATGGGAGATTTGGACTGTGAAGAAAGCTGAGTGCCAAAGAATTGATGCTTTTGAACTGTGGTGTTGGAGAAGACTCTTGAGAGTCCCTTGGACTGCAAAGAGATCCAACCAGTCTATTCTGAAGGAGATCAACCCTGGGATTTCTTTGGAAGGAATGATGCTGAAGCTGAAACTCCAGCACTTTGGCCACCTCATGAGAAGAGTTGACTCATTGGAAAAGACTCTGATGCTGGGAGGGATTAGGGGCAGGAGGAGAAGGGGATGACTGAGGATGAGATGGCTGGATGGCATCACGGACTCGATGGACATGAGTCTGAGTGAAATCCGGGAGTTGGTGATGGTCAGGGAGGCCTGGCGTGCTGCGATTCATGGGGTCGCAAAGAGTCAGACACGACGGGGCGACTGAACTGAACTGTTAGCTGTATAACCTGGGAGAAAGTGCATGTTAATTTCTAAATAATCAAGAGAAGGGGAAAAAATATTGAGTAGAAGAAGGAAATGGTAGAAAAGATTTTGTTTTAACAGAAATGAGCTACAGATCTTTTAAAATCAAGGTGGCTTGAGAGAAGGTTTGGTACAGTGAATTCTGGCTCAGTGGGAGAGTCCAAATATGACAGAGTTTCAAGCCTTTTCCTCTTAGGGAGAAAAAAAAAAGGCCCCCAACAGCTTCACAACCAGGTAAAGAGGGTTAAATTGTTTAAGTGGGGGTGGGTGGGATAAATTGGGACCTTGGGATTGACATTACACACTATTTCCCAGGTGGGAAAGAACCCCCCTGAAAATGCAGGAGACGTGAGCTGGATCCCTGGGTCAGGAAGATCCCCTGAATGAACATACGGCAACTCATCCTGGTATTCTCACCTGGAGAATCCCATGGACAGAAGAGCCTGGCAGACCACAGTCCCTAGGTGCAAACAGTTGGACATGACCGAAGCAACCTAGCAAGCACACACACATACACAAAGTAGATAATCAACAAGGACCTACTGTATAGCACAGGGAACTCCAGTCAATATTCCATAATAACCTAAATGGGAAAAGAATCAGAATAGATGATATGGATATAGATAATTGAATCACTTTCCTATATACCTGAAACTAACACAACATTGTAAATCAGCTATACTCCAATATAAAACAAAAAATTTTTAAAATGATTTAAGCTTGGACTGGAACTGGAGGTACATTTCACTTGGAGGAGGCTGCATCTCAAGTTCTGAGAACGGAGCATCACCCGGAGCATGGAACACACTAACTGCCGTCCACTCAGCTGAGATGGATTTGTGGTGTGGGCACCCAGGGGCTCCACAGTCCATTCCATTGATTAAACTTCTTGAACTACCTCATCAAGAAAAACTGAAAAGAACTCCCTGCCCCAAGCAAACTATATAAACCTGGAAGTGGCCAAGAGATGGCTCCCGAATATGACTCCTGATTCTTAGTACTCTCTTCATTGAGGGCTGTTCAGTCTAGCTTTATAGAGATTGCACAAAGTGGGTACATGTGAGATGGATGCCAGCCAGGATTTGAACTGGAGGAGACTGGGAATCAAAGCACTAAACAAGCTGCAGTGAAGTCCTTGGCCTGCGAATCACCAGTGCAGGAGGACTTGGTCCCTCCTGTTAGTCTTTGAATCTGTAGCTGGCAGAAGCCAATGGGGTGGACAGTAACTTGGGGCATTTCCTTATTTCTACTTTTTGGCCAGTTTCTGCCCCTTATTCTCCAGACTGAGTCTTCACACTTGGTCATTTGTGGTTTTGGTCCGCTGGCTGGCTCTACATGGTAGAAAACCATGTCTCTCCCACATTCTGGGACCAAGAAGCAGAGTGGCATAAGGGGATGTGGTCCAAGTTTGGCATCAGACAAGAGTGAGTGGTGACCCTGTGACCCTGAGAGTCTTGGTTTGCAAAAAGAGATAATAATTCTCAATATGCTTGGGCTGCTGTAACAAAAGACCACAGGCTAGGTGGATTAAACAACAGACATTTCCTTCTCATGTTCATGGAGACTGGAAGTCCTGGATCAAGGTCCAGCAGGGTTCAGTTTCTAGAAAAGACTATCTGGCTTGCAGATGGCTACTTTGTCCTCACCGATCCTTTCCTCTCTTCCCAGGATGCTAATCCTATCAGGTCAGGGCCCCACCCTTCCTTATGATCCCATTTTACCTTAACTACTTCCTAAGGTCATATGTGCAAAATAATCACACTAGGGCTTTAGGACTCCAAAACATGAATCTTTGGGGAGACACAATTTACAGCAAGTAAACACCTACTGCCATTAGGAAAATGAAAATCAGAACCATGAGATACCATTTGAAACCTGCTAGGAAGGCTATACCCCAAAAGACAAATAATTACAAATGTTGGTGATGATGGGGAGAAATTGGAACTCTCCTACACTATTGGTGGGAGGGTAAAATGATGCAGCCACTTTGGAAAACAGTCTAACAGTTCCTCAAAAGGTTAAGTATAGAGCTGCCATTTGACCCAGCAACTCCACTGCTAGGTATACACCCAAGACAGAAATAAATGTTTACACAAAAACTTGCACAGAAGTGTTCATAGCAGCATTATTCATAATAGACATGAAGTGGAAACAATTCAAATATCCATCAGTTGATGACTAGATAAATAAAATCCGTCATATCCATACAACTACTAATTCAGCAGTAAAAAGGAATGAAGTACTGGCACATGATACAACATGGATGAACTTTTAAAATATTATGCAAAGTAAACGTGTAACCAAGCAGGGGCCTGTGGGGACTTCCTCAGACAGCCTAAATGATGGGCATGTGCTCTTCAAATCTTCCGTCACTTTGGTTAAAGTGAAAAGTATTGTTTTACAGTGATCTATGATCTTATTCATCCAAATATTCTGAAAAATTTTTGGTATTTTTGACAAGCTCCTCAAATATCAAATTTTAATTAAAGTTCTTTTGATCTCCAGCTCATTTTGGAATATTCCAGAGAGCTCCTAAAGCATCTGAGAGAGAAATATTAAACTAACTAGCATTGTTTTATATGTTCAATTGCATGGGAGGCACTATCACAGCAATGGTCAACCTTCTTAGGTTATACTGTATGCATGTCATTAATAAAAGTGTTCTAGAAATTATATGAAATTTCAATAATTTAAATATGCCTTGATATGATGTTGTTAGTCATAATTCTAGTTATTACCTCAAAATGTATGTCACAGCAACTTGGTTAAGTCCCAGAGTCCTTTTGCATGACAGTCAGATCTTTCAGTTCAGTTCAGTCGCTCAGTCGTGTCCAAGTCTTTGCAACCCCATGAATCGCAGCACGCCAGGCGTCCTTGTTCATCACCAACTCCCGGAGTTCACTCAGACTCACGTCCATCGAGTCCATGAGGCCATCCAGCCATCTCATCCTCAGTTGTCCCCTTCTCCTCCTGCCCCCAATCCCTCCCAGCATCAGAGTCTTTTCCAATGAGTCAACTCTTCTCATGAGGTGGCCAAAGTACTGGAGTTTCAGCTTTGGCATCATTCCTTCCAAAGAAATCCCAGGGTTATCTCCTTCAGAATGGACTGGTTGGATCTCTTCGCAGTCCAAGGGACTCTCAAGAGACTTCTCCAACACCACAGTTCAAAAGCATCAATTCTTTGGCACTCAGCTTTCTTCACAGTCCAACTCTCCCATCCATACATGACCACTGGAAAAACCATAGCCTTGACTAGACGGACCTTAGTCGGCAAAGTAACGTCTCTGCTTTTGAATATACCAGCTAGGTTGCTCATAACTTTTCTTCCAAGGAGTAAGCATCTTTTAATTTCATGGCTGCAGTCACCATATGCAGTGGTTTTGGAGCCCAAAAAATAAAGTCTGACGCTGTTTCCACTGTTTCCCCATCCATTTGCCATGAAGTGATGGGACCAGATGCCATGATCTTCGTTTTCTGAATGTTGAGCTTTAAGCCAACTTTCTTGCTCTCCTCTTTCACTTTCATCAAGAGGCTTTTTAGTTCCTCTTCACTTTCTGCCAGAAGGGTGGTGTCATCTGCATATCTGAGGTGATTGATATTTCTCCCGGCAATCTTGATTCCAGCTTGTGTTTCTTCCAGTCCAGCGTTTCTCATGATGTACTCTGCATATAAGTTAAATAAGCAGGGTGACAATATACAGCCTTGATGTACTCCTTTTCCTATTTGGAACCAGTCTGTTGTTCCATGTCCAGTTCTAACCATTGCTTCCTGACCTGCATACAGATTTCTCAAGAGGCAGGTTAGGTGGTCTGGTAGTCAGATCTTTAACGATAACTTTTTTTAGATGCCTTTTAATTTTTCTCAAGGGTTTTACTGTATGCATATATTATGAAGCCCCTGAACATTTCTGATGTTACATCTACTGCTTACAACTATTGGTTCTTTCTGGGTTGCAATAAATAGTCAAGTAAAGATGGATAATCCACAACTTTAACCCTCTTTGCTGATAAGACTGGCTATTTCAGTAATATACAAGGTAAATCAGAGGAGAACCTTCAGAAGACATTTTTGGAAGAGTCTTCTTTTTGCTTAGAGGAATATGATACTGCAGTGGTTAAGAGCATGAACTCTGAATCCAGCCTGCTTTGGCTCAAATGCCACTTGTGCCCCTTCCTATCTTAGCAACCTTGACCAGGTTACCTAACCTCTCTGTGCCTCAGTCTCTTCATCAGTAAAATGGGAATAGTAATAATAGGACCTAGTGTTGTTGGAGGAACAGTGCCTAGTACCTCATAAAGATCAGAGAGAGTACAAAGATGTTGTCTGTACTATATTTTGCCTGCAGTTTAGGGTATGTTTCAAAAATAATTCTGTAACTTAATTACAGAGTCACATTAAGTCCAAACTCCATGCTCATCCTGGTCTCATCCTTCCCTCTCTGCCCAATCCTATGTGTTCCTCAGCCAAAGGCCTTTCCATCAGCCACACTGTTGACCTCCATCTTCATCAAACAAGGGATGGAGACTAACTTTTGCTCATACCTGGTCTCTTTCTCTTCTGACTTCACCTTACCAAATTCCTTGTTTTCAATTGTTTTCTTTGCTTAATTTACTTGTGATTCCATTGTTTGTTATTCTTGTGACTCTAACCCTAACCTGTTCCATTTTCTCATTTCTGAGATGGAAAGAATCCTTTGCCTACCTCTGGGGGTTATTGTTGGGATCAAGACAGACAGTGTATGCCTATGCTGTGTATGCATATGCTCGTATGATGTATGTATATACTTTCAAAGACCAAAAGCACTAGGCAAATGTCGAGTCTCATTACAGCCTCCTGTGTCTGCCAGTGTCAGCTCTTTGCCCTGCTCGCCCCCTACTAAGTTCTCAGCAAACAGAGACTTGGTGCTTCTCTGTCCTTCCCTGGAGAGTCTGGCTCCTGCTCCCTGATCTCCATTTAGAAAGACTCCTTGGCCTCACCATGAAAGAGAATAAAACAAGAACTGTTACAAGAGCTGGCATACTTTCAATTTTTCAGTCAACGTTCTTTTTCAGTGAAACGGCAGAAAATCTTGGACATAAAACTACACCAGCACAAGTAAGGCACAACATGAGGAAATTATGCTCTTTCGTTGTATATCCATAAACATGGAAGGATTTTTTTTTCCAGAACCACATGATGAAAATGATTATAATTTCTGCAGAGCAGAATGTAATCAAACTGACAGAATTCTTTTTTTCTTTTTGTTCCTCCAAACGGTTCTTGATTTTGTTGTGTTTATGATCAATGGTGCTGTTGTTTAGTTGCTAAGTCATGTTCCACTCTTTCTCAGCCCCATGGACTGTAGCCTGCCAGGCTCCTCTGCCCATGGGATTTCTCATGGGCCAGAATACTGGAGTGGGTTGCCATTTCCAGGGGACCTTCCCAACCCAGGGATTGAACCTGTGTGTCCTGTATTGGAAGGCTGATTCTTTACCACTGAGCCATAACCGTGACTTCTGAAGTCCTTTTGTCATTCAGAGACAGTTGTTATTCACTTGCATGCTTTTGCAAAAATGCTTCATCCTCAAGAAGATTCATCGAAAGGACTTTTTGAAAAGCATAGGTTTCTGATAACTAACATCATACTGCTGAACTGGGTAAAAAATTAATTTTAATGGAAACCTTAATGGTTCATAAAGCTGTTAACAGAAAGGATTAGTTATATAGTACTGAGTGACCTGGTAAATGTGATAAAAATTTTATCATTTTTGTCTGAAATGTTATTGACTTTTTAAAAATTTTTTATTGAAGGATAATTACTTTACACAATTTTGTTGTTTTCTGTCAAACCTCAACATGAATCAGCCATAGGTATACATATATCCCCTCCCTTTTTGAACTTCCCTCCCATCTCCCTCCCCATCCCTACCCTCTAGGTTGATATAGAGCCCCTATTTCAGTTTCCGGAGCCACACAGCAAATTTCTATTGCCTATCTATTTTACATATGAAATATAAGTTTCCATGTTACTCTTTCCATACATCTCACCCTCTCCTCCCCTCTCCCCCATGTCCATAAGTCTATTCTTTATCTGTTTCTCCACTGCTGCCCTGTAAATAAATTCTTCAGCACCGTTTTTCTAGATTCCATATATGTGCATTAAATATGACATTTATCTTTCTCTTTCTGACTTACTTCACTCTGTATAATAGGCTCTAGGTTCATCCACCTCATTAGAACTGACTCAAATGCATTCCTTTTTTATGGCTGAGAAATATTCCATCATGTATATGTACCACAACTTCTTTATGCGTTCATCTGTCAATAGACAACTAGGTTGCTTCCATATTCTAGCTCTTGTAAATAGTGCTGCAATGGACAATGGGATACATGTATCTTTTCAATTTTGGTTTCCTCAGGGTATATGCCTAGGAGTGGGATTGCTGAGTCATATGGTGGTTTTATTCCTAGTTTTTTAAGGAGTCTCCATACCGTCTTCCATAGTGGCGGTATCAATTGACATTCCCACTAACAGTGCAAGAGCGTTCCCTTTTCTCTACACCCTCTCCAGCATTTACTATTTGTAGACTTTTTGATGATGGCCATTCTGACCGGTGTGAGGTGATAGGTAATTGTGGTTTTGATTTGCATTTCTCTAATAATGAGTAATGTTGAGCATCTTTTCATGTGTTTGTTAGCCATCTGTATGTCTTCTTTGGAGAAATGTCTGTTTAGGTCTCTTCCCCACTTTCTGATTGGATTGTTTGTTTTTCTAGCATTGAGTTGTATGCTGCTGCTGCTGCTGCTGCTAAGTCGCTTCAGTCATGTCCAACTCTGTGTGACCCCATAGACGGCAGCCCACCAGGCTCCTTCGTCCCTGGGATTCTCCAGCAAGAACACTGGAGTGGGTTGCCATTTCCTTCCCCAATGCGTGAAAGGAAAAAGTGAAAGTGAAAGTCGTGTCCGACTCTTCGAGATCCATTGTATGAGCTGCTTGTATATTCTGGAAATTAATCCTTTGTCAGTTGTTTCATTTGCTATTATTTTCTCCCATTCTGAGGGTTGTCTTTTCACCTTGCTTATAGTTTCTTTTGCTGTGCAAAAGCTCTTTAAGTTTAATAGGGTTCCACTTGTTTACTTTTGGTTTTATTTCCATTATTCTAGGAGGTGGGTCAGAGGATCTTGTTTTATGTCATCAAGTGTTCTGCCTATGTCTTCCCCTAAGAGTTTTATAGTTTCTGGTCTTACACCTAGGTCTTTTATCCATTTTGAGTTTATTTTTGGTACAGTGTCAGGAAGTGGTCTAATCTCATTCTTTTACATGTAGGTATCCAGTTTTTGTAGCTGCTGTAAAAAAATTACCATAAATTCGGTGGCTTAAAACAACAGAAATGTATTTTCTCACAGTTTAGTAACCATCTAAGGTGGGTGAAGTGTGCCAGCTGGGACGGACCGCACGGCAGAAGCGCGGCTGAGAGGAGCTACCCCACACCCAAGGCCAGGGGTGGCGGCCAGGAGGAGCAACCCCACATCCAAGGAACGGTGGCTGCACGGGCGCAG
This sequence comes from Capricornis sumatraensis, assembly GCF_032405125.1. Taxonomy (NCBI): domain Eukaryota; kingdom Metazoa; phylum Chordata; class Mammalia; order Artiodactyla; family Bovidae; genus Capricornis; species Capricornis sumatraensis. The sequence continues at coordinate 20,870,021 of NC_091073.1, forward strand.
GAGGGCCAAGAGGAGCTACTCCACATCCAAGATCAGGAGGGGCGGCATTGAGGAGATACCCCTCCTCCAAGGTAAGGAGCAGCAGCTACGCTTTGCTGGATCAGCCGTGAACAGATACCCCACATCCAAGGTAAGAGAAACCCAAGTAAGACAGTAGGTGTTGCTAGAGGGCATCAGAGGACAGACACACTGGAACCATAATCACAGAAAACTAGTCAGTCTAATCACACAGACTACAACCTTGTCTAACTCAATGAAACCAAGCCATGCCCTCTGGGGCCACCGAAGATGCGCGGGTCATGGTGGAGGGGTCTGACAGAATGTGGTCCACTGGAGAAGGGAATGGCAAACCACTTCAGTATTCTTGCCTTGAGAACCCCATGAAAAGAATAAAAAGGCAAAATGATAGGATACTGAAAGGGGAACTTCCTGGGTCGGTAGGTGCCCAATACGCTACTGGAGATTAGTGGAGAAATATCTTTAGAAAGAATGAAGGGATGAAGCCAAAGGAAAAACAATACCCAGTTGTGGATGTGACTGGTGATAGAAGCAAGGTCTGATGCTGTAAACAGCAATATTGCATAGGAACCTGGAATGTTAGGTCCATGAATCAAGGCAAATTGGAAGTGGTCAAACAGGAGATGGCAAGAATGAACATTGACATTCTAGGAATCAGCGAACTAAAATGGGCTGGAATGAATGAATTTAACTCAAGTGACCATTATATCTACTACTGCGGGCAGGAATCCCTTAGAAGAAACGGAGTAGCCATCATGGTCAACAAAAGAGTCCAAAATGCAGTACTTGGATGCAATCTCAAAAATGAAAGAATGATCTCTGTTCGTTTCTAAGGCAAGCCATTCAATATCACAGTAATCCAAGTCTATGCCCCAACCAGTAACGCTGAAGAAGCTGAAGTTGAACGGTTCTATGATGACCTACAAGACCTTTTAGAACTAACACCCAAAAAAGATGTCCTATTCATTATAGGGGACTGGAATGCAAAAGTAGGAAGTCAGGAAACACCTGGAGTAACAGGTAAATTTGGCCTTGGAATACAGAATGAAGCTGGGCAAAGACTAATAGAGTTTTGCCAAGAGAACGCACTGGTCATAGCAAACATCCTCTTCCAACAACACAAGAGAAAACTCTACACATGGACATCACCAGATGGTCAGTACCAAAATCAGATTGATTATATTCTTTGCAGCCAAAGATGGAGAAGCTCTATACGGTCAGCAAAAACAAGTCTGGGAGCTGACTGTGGCTCAGATCATGAACTCCTTATTGCCAAATTCAGACTCAAATTGAAGAAAGTATGGAAAACCACTAGACCATTCAGGTATGACCTAAATCAAATCCCTTATGATTACACAGAAGTGAGAAATAGATTTAAGGGACTAGATCTGATAGATAGAGTGCCTGATGAACTATGGAATGAGGTTCATGACATTGTACAGGAGACAGGGATCAAGACCATCCCCATGGAAAAGAAATGCAAAAAAGCAAAATGGCTGTCTGGGGAGGCCTTACAAATAGCTGTGAAAAGAAAAATGAAAAGCAAAGGAGAAAAGGAAAGATATAAGCATCTGAATGCAGAGTTCCAAAGAATAGCAAGAAGAGATAAGAAAACCTTCAATGATCAATGCGAAGAAATAGAGGAAACCAACAGAATGGGAAAGACTAGAGATCTCTTCAAGAAAATGAGAGATACCAAGGGAATATTTCATGCAAAGATGGGCTCGATAAAGGACAGAAATGGTATGGACCTAACAGAAGCAGAAGATATTAAGAAGAGGTGGCAAGAATACACAGAAGAACTGTACAAAAAAGATTTTCAAGATCAAGATAATCACGATGATGTGATCACTCACCTAGAGCCAGACATCCTGGAATGTGAAGTCAAGTGGGCCTTAGAAAGCATCACTATGAACAAAGCTAGTGGAGGTGATGGAATTCCAGTTGAGCTGTTTCAAATCCTGAAAGATGATGCTGTGAAAGTGCTGCACTCAATATGCCAGCAAATTTGGAAAACTCAGCAGTGGCCACAGGACTGGAAAAGGTCAGTTTTCATTCCAATGCCAAAGAAAGGCAATGCCAAAGAATGCTCAAACTACTGCACAATTGCACTCATCTCACATGCTAGTAAAGTAATGAGCAAAATTCTCGAGGCCAGGCTTCAGCAATACATGAAGTGTGAACTTCCTGATGTTCAAGCTGGTTTTAGAAAAGGTGGAGGAACCAGAGGTCAAATTGCCAACATCCACTGGATCATCAAAAAAGCAAGAGAGTTCCAGAAAAACATCTATTTCTGCTTTATTGACTATGCCAAAGCCTTTGACTGTGTGGATCACAATAAACTGTGGAAAATTCTGAAAGAGATGGGAATACCAGACCACCTGACCTGCTTCTTGAGAAACCTACATGCAGGTCAGGAAGCAACAGTTAGATCTGGATATGGAACAACAGACTGGTTCCAAATAGGAAAAGGAGTACATCAGGGCTGTATATTGTCACCCTGCTTATTTAAATTACATGCAGAGTACATCATGAGAAATGCTGGGCTGGAAGAAGCACAAGCTGGAATCAAGATTGCCGGGAGAAATATCAATCACCTCAGATATGCAGATGACACCACCCTTATGGCAGAAAGTGAAGAGGAACTCAAAAGCCTCTTGATGAAAGTGAAAAAGGAGAGTGAAAAAGTTGGCTTAAAGCTCAACATTCAGAAAACGAAGATGCATCTGATCCCATCACTTCACGGCAAATAGATGGGGAAACAGTGCAAACAGTGTCAGACTTTATTTTGGGGGGCTCCAAAATCACTGCAGATGGTGATTGCAGCCATGAAATTAAAAGACACTTCCTCCTTGGAAGGAAAGTTATGACCAATCTAGGTAGCATATTGAAAAGCAGAGACATTACTTTGCCAACAAAGGTCCATCTAGTCAAGGCTATGGTTTTTCCAGTAGTCATATAAGGATGTGAGAGTTGGACTGTGAAGAAAGCCGAGTGCTGAAGAATTGATGCTTTTGAACTGTGGTTTTAGAGAAGAAAGGAGATCAGTCCTGGGTGTTCTTTGGCGGGAATGATGCTAAAGCTGAAACTCCAGTACTTTGGCCACCTCATGCAAAGAGTTGACTCATTGGAAAAGACTCTGATGCTGGGAGGGATTGGGGGCAGGAGGAGAAGGGGATGACCCAGGATGAGATGGCTGGATGGCATCACAGACTCGATGGACGTGAGTTTGAGGGAACTCCGGGAGTTGGTGATGAACAGGGAGGCCTGGCGTGCTGCGATTCATGGGGTTGCAAAGAGCCGGACACGACTGAGCGACTGAACTGAACTGATCCAGTTTTCCCAGCACCATTTATTGAAGATGCTATCTTAGCCCCATATTATATTCTTGCCTCCTTTGTCAAAAATGTGGTACCCATAGGTGCATGGGTTTATTTCTGGGCTTTCTGTCTTGTTCTATTGGTCTGTATTTCTGTTTTTGTGCCAGTAACAAATTTTCTTGATGACTGTAACTTTGTAGTATAATCTGAAGTCAGGAAGGTTGATTCCTCCAACTCCATTCTTCTTTCTCAAGATTGCTTTGGCTATTCGGGGTCTTTTGTGTTTCTATATGAATTGTGAAATTTTTTGTTCTAGTTCTGTGAAAAATGTCATTGGTAATTTGATAGGGATCACATTGAATCTGTAGATTGCATTTGGTAGTAGTCATTTTCACAATATTGATTTTCCCTACCCAGGAACATGGAATATCTCTCTTCTTTCGTCTCCTTAGGTAAGTTTATTCCTAGATATTTAATTCTTTTTGTTGCAATGGTGAATGGGATTGATTCCTTAATTTTTCCTACTGATTTTTCATTGCTAGTATATGGAAATGCAAATAATTTCTGTGTGTTGATTTTGTATTCTGAAACTGTGCTAAATTCACTGATTAGCTTTAGTAATTTTCTGATACTATCTTTAGGCTTTTCTATGTACAGTATCATGTCATCTGCAAACAGTGAGAGCTTTTCTTCTTTTCCAATCTGGATTCCTTTTATTTCCTTTTCTTCTCTGATTGCTGTACCTAGAACTTCCAGAACTATGTTGAATAACAGTGGTGAAAGTGGGCATCCTTGTCTTGTTCCTGATCTTAGGGGGACTGCTTTCATTTTTTCTCCATTGAGAATAGTGTTTGCTATAGGCTTATCATATATGGCCTTTACTATGTTGAGATAGGTTCCTTCTATGCATATTTTTAAAGAGTTTTAGTCATAAATGGATGCTGAATTTTGTCAAAAGCTTTTTCTACATCTACTGAGATTATATATGGTTTTTGTCTTTCAATTTGTTAATATGGTATATCACACTGATTAATTTGTGTATACTGAAGTATCTTTGCATCCCTGAAATAAAGTCAATTTAATAAACCCATTTAATCCATTTACCTTTAAAGTAATTATTGATATATATGTTCCTATTGCCATTTTCTTAATTGTTTTGGGTTGATTTTGTAGATTTTTTTTCTTCTCTTGTATTTCTTGACTACAGAAGTCCCTTTAACATTTGTTGTAAAACTGGTTTGGTGGTACTGAATTCTCTTAACTTTTGCTTGTCTTTTTCAGGCAAGCTTTTTATTTCTCCATCGATTTAGAATGAGATCCCGGCTGAGTACAGTAATCTTGTAGATTTTTCCCTTTCAGTACTTTAAATGTATCCCTTCTGGCCTGCAGAGTTTCTGCTGAAAGATCAGCTGTTAAGCATATGGGCTTTCCCTTGTGTGTTACTTGCTGCTTTTCCCTCACTGCTTTTAATATTCTTTCTGTTTAGTCTTAGTTAGTTTGATTAGTATGTGTCTTGGCATATTTCTCTTTGGGTTTATCCCGTGTGGGACTCTTTGTGCTTCTTGGACTTGATTGACCGATTTACTTTTCCATGTTGGGGAAGTTTTCAACTATAAAATCTCTTCAAAAATTTTCTCATACTCTTTATCTTCTTCTTCTGGGACCCCTATAATTCGAATGTTAATGCATTTGATATTGTCCCAGAGGTCTCTGAGACTATCCTTAGTTCTTTTCATTCTTTTTACTTTGTTCGGATCTTCAGAAGTTATTTCCACTATTTTATTTTCCAGCTCACTGATTTACTCTTCTGCTTCAGATATTCTGCTATTGATTCCTTCTAGAGTATTTTTAATTTCAGTAATTGTGTTGTTTGTATGTTTATTCTTTAATTCTTCTAGGCCTTTGTTAATTGATTCTTGCATTTTCTCCATTTAGTTTTCAAGGTTTTTGATCATCTTTACTATCATTATTCTGAATTCTTTTTCAGTTGGTTTGCCTATTTCCTCTTCATTTATTTGGACTTCTGTGTTTCTAGTTTGTCCCTTCATTTGTGTAGTATTTCTCTGCCTTTTCATTATTATTTTTTTTAACTTATTGTGTTTGAGGTCTCCTTTTCCCAGGCTTCAGGGTTGAATTCTTTCTTCCTTTTGGTTTCTGCCCTCTAAGATTGGTCCAGTGGTTTGTGTAAGCTTTGTATAGGTTTGGATTTGTGCTGAGTTTTTTGTTTGCTTGTTTTTCCTCTGATGGGCAAGGCTGAGTGAGGTGGCAATGCTGTCTGCTGATGACTGAGTTTGTATATTTGTTTTATTTGTTGTTTAGATGAGGCATCCTGCACAGGACACCGTGGTTGGGTGATGCTAGGTCTTGTATTCAAGTGGTTTCCTTTTGTGCAAGTTCTCACTATTTGATACTCCCCAGCAGCAGCACGACTGAAATGACTTAGCAGTAGCAGCAGCAGCAGCAGCAGCAGCAGCAGCAGGGTTAGTTCTCTGGTAGTCTAGAGTCTTGGAGTCAGTGCTCCCACTCCAAAGGATCAGGGCTTGATCTCTGGTCAGGAACAAAGATTCCACAAGTGGTTTGTATTAAGTGAGATTAAAACAAATACTCCAAACTGAGAAACCAAACACGAACCCCAGACAAATGGCAGTTACAAAATCAGCAAATAATAATTAAAGTATTGGAACATACACATATACACCCATAAGCAAAATCAAAACAGTCCAACAAAAATAAAGTACAATAGATTGACCTGGCAAATAAAGGAAACCAAAATTATGTCTACCAGTTAAAAACAAACTAAAGCACAAATTGGAAAACCAAATGAAAGCAAGGTGCCAGCTGGGGAATAAAGCAATGAAAATAAAACAAATATGTTGAGAGGAAAGGAAAGAAAGAAAGAATAGACATGCAAAGTTAAATAGAGGCAGATAAAGAAGATTTATATACAGCAAAGCTTAACTGCAAGGGGAAAAGAACAGCAGGAAAAGCAAACAAAGGAATAAATGTAGAAAAAATAATAATAGGTTTAAAAAGTTAAAAATTATAACAAAAGAAAAAAGGAAAACTCCAGAGAACTGGGAAAGCCCTATGTAGAGACAGAGGTTTATAACAACAGTAAAAAATGTGACTAAGGGGGAAAAAAATAAAGCTCAAAAGCTTAATTAGATTTCATAGTGCCAATAAAATTGACAACTACAATGAGAGGCAGGGGGTAAGGGCGGGGGATGGGGGGGGGAAGAATCTACAGAACAAGTCAAAACATAATAATAAATGAAAGCCCAGAGATAAATCCACGCACCTATGGACACCTTATCTTTGATAAAGGAGGCAAGAATATACAATGGAAAAAAGACAATCTCTTTAACAAGTGGTGCTGGGAAAACTGGCCAACCACTTGTAAAAGAATGAAACTAGGACACTTTCTAACACCATACACAAATATAAACTCAAAATGGATTAAAGATCTAAACGTAAGACCAGAAATTATAAAACTCCTAAAGGAAAACATAGGAAAAACACTCTCTGACATAAATCACAGTAGGATCCTCTATGGCCCACCTCCCAGAGTAATGGAAATCAAGCAAAAATAAACAATTGGGACCTAATTAAAAGCTTTTGCACAACGAAGGAAACTATAGGCAAGGTGAAAAGACAGCCTTCAGAATGGGAGAAAATAATAGCAAATGAAGCAACAGACAAAGAATTAATCTCAAAAATATACAAGCAACTCCTGCAGCTCAATTCCAGAAAAATAAATGACCCAATCAAAAAATGGGCCAAGGAACTAAATAGACATTTCTCCAAAGAAGACATACAGATGGCTAACAAACACATGAAAAGATGCTCAACATCACTCATTATCAGAGAAATGCAAATCAAAACCACAATGAGGTACCATCTCATGCCAGTCAGAATGGCTGCTATCCAAAAGTCTACAGAGAATAAATGCTGGAGACGGTGTGGAGAAAAGGGAACCCTCTTACACTGTTGGTGGGAATGAAAACTAGTATAGCCACTATGGAGACCTGTGTGGAGATTCCTTAAAAAACTGGAAACAGAACTGCCATATGACCCAGCAATCCCACTGCTGGGCATAAACACTGAGGAAACCAGAACTGAAAGAGACACTTGTACCCCAATGTTCATTGCAGCACTGTTTATAATAGCCAGGACATGGAAGCAACCTAGATGTCCATCAGCAGATGAATGGATAAGGAAGCTGTGGTACATATACACAATGGAGTATTACTCAGCCATTAAAAAGAACACATTTGAATCAGTTCTAATGAGGTGGATGAAACTGGAGCCTATTATACAGAGTGAAGTAAGTCAGAACGAAAAACACCAATACAGTATACTAATGCATGTATATGGAATTTAGAAAGATGGTAACGATAACCCTGTATGCAAGACAGCAAAAGAGACACAGATGTATAGAACAGTCTTCTGGACTCTGTGGGAGAGGGAGAGGGTGGGATGACTTGAGAGAATAGCACTGAAACATGTATATTATCATATGTGAAACAGATCGCCAGTCCGGGTTCAATGCATGAGACACGGTGCTCAGGGCTGGTGCACTGGGATGGCCCAGAGGGATGGGATGGGGAGGGAGGTGGGAGGGGGTTCAGAATGGGGAACACATGTGCACCCATGGCTGATTCATGTCAATGTATGCCAAAACCCACTAAAATACTGTAAAGTAATTAGCCTCCAATTAAAAGAAAGAATAATAAATGTTTTTCTTGAGTCTCTGCTGTCAGAGTCCTTTCCCTCTCTGGGAGTCACAGTCCACCTCACCTCCCTAGGATGCCATCCAACACTGTGCTGATCTCTGGAGCTGCTGTGGGGGCAGCTCAGATTCTTATCTGGTCCTACTCCTGTGTGGTCTTGCCTCCATTGTCCACAGCTATCAGAACTAGTGAGCTTTGTTTTGTGGGGGCTCTCAGTGTCCTTTTATATATTCCATAGACACGGAGTCTGCTGAGTTGATTGTGTGGATTTAATGTGCAGCTTATACATTTGGTGGGAAGGTTTTGGGTCTTCTTCCTTAGCCACACTGCCCCTAGGTTTCAATTGTGGTTTTATCTCCACCTCTACATGTGGGTCGTCCACTGGGGTTTGCTCCTGAGGCTGCCCTGGAGGACTTGGGTCTGCCCCTGTGAGGGCCAGGTGTGGAGGTGGCACGGCTGCTGGGGTTGCAGGGGTTCTGGTAGCACCAGGTACTCAGAGGAGTTGGCAGCTAGGGCAGCAGGAAATATAGTGCTCTAGCATGGCAACCGGTATTGGCCAATACACGCCAGTCTTCTCGCCTAGAGAACGCCCCCGACAGAGAAGCCTGGCAGGCCACAGTCCACAGGGTTGCTGGGTTGGACATGACTGAAGCGACTCTGTACGCATAGATGGAAGACTTTTCTTTTTTTGCCTGTGGCAGCTCTGCCCCAGTGAGAGTTGAGCGTGAAGGTGGTGAGGCTGCTTGGCTTGTGGGGACCCTGGCAGCACCAAGTGTGCAGGGACATGGACTGCCTCTGCTGCAGGAGTTATGGTCCTATAAGAGTCTTTTTTAGAGCCTCTTGTAGCTGGCAATCAGAAGGCCTCTTCGGCACTCTTTCTCCCCAGCTTCACCTGTTCAGGCACTTATAGGGCTCCCTTGCCTGGGGTCCTTCTCTGTTGTTTGGCACGTCAGGCACATAGAGGGGCCCCCCTGGCTGGGGTCCTACTCTCTAGTTCAGTGTGTCAGGCATTCGGTGGGTCAGTCTATTGTTCAGCTGCCAATGAGAGAGAGAGGTTATGATGATGGTTCCACTCCACTATGCGTGACTCAGCAGTATCGCCTTGCTTCCAAGTCTGCCCAGCTTTCCTCCACAGGCATTTCCCCCCATGATCTCCTCCCTCACATTCCCTCGATCCATCTCTACTCACTCAGCAGCAGCCCTCACCCTGGGATTGCTCCACAATCCCTAAACTCCAGCTCCCAGCTGCTGTACCTTCCAGGGGACCTGTGTCCCTGTCTGAGGTATGTATGGCCGCAGCAAGGACTGTCTGCTTCTCATTCCATTTAGGCTGCCACAGATCAGCTGTTTCACCCTCAGCCTTAAATGTTTCTCCTCTGACTCAGATAATTGCCCCGATGTGGGGACTGGACCCCTGCTTCAGTTCCCCCACCCACTGAGGGCAGGTCCAGTCTTACCAACACTCCTGGTTTTCCCATTAGTTGCTTCATTCTACTGAGTTGTGTGTGGCTCTAGATATTCTTTTCTGTTGGTCAGGTACTCCTTTCTGCACGCACTTCTGTGTCTGAAGGTGTATGTGGAGAGAGCTGTACTCCACATCAACCTACTCCTCCGCCATCTTGTTCCAAATCTGTTATTGACTTTTAATCTGTTTTCAGATATAAGGAAATCTGTCCCCTTAACCCAATCATAATTTAGCACAGCTTGGGAAATTACACTTTTGTAAGTGAAATCCAAACACTTCTCTTCTCTCTCTACCTGATCCTTCCAGGAACCAGAAACTCTTAGGTTTTCTGTAGATTTATCAGATGAATAAGAAAGGTTACCTCCTGACTGGTACAAGAACATCGAGATATTTGGGGGACTTCAAGAAGAGAAGGAATCACCCAAATATATAGATTACAGGCACAATCTGATGACAAGCCAATGGTATAGCTTTCCTGGCCTTTAGTTCATGAGGCTCTTTATGAAGAGTTCCAGCATAACCAATTTAAAAGAGCCTATGTGATTAATCAACCATAATCAGACTTACTTTGTCAACAGATTAGTTTTAATTTGGCTATATTTGGTAAAAAAATAAAATAAAAAATGAGGGCGATTTTAGAAAGAAAAAGATGTTTCAATGGATATTAAATTCTAGTTTTGTTGACTGAAGTCAGTATTTACTGCTTAAGACCAACTTCTCAAGTAGCTCCTTGTTACTATGTTACATTACTGTAAAGTTTGAGTCATTAAGAGGACAGTTTAAGCTTTTTTTCTGAAGTCAAACAGTACTCTGTGTCTGGATGAAGGTAAAATGCCCCATGACCTGCAACCAGGTGATTATACTTACGGGAAAAGGCATCATTTAGACAACTCTTATCAGGTATTCTTAAATACCTCATGCACAATGAAGGGAGTTAACTCTCTAATTCATATTTATCACTTAAGAAAGACCTCTGAATTGGACTGGTCTGTAGAAAGGACTGTTGATCCCAAGTGATATCCGCAAGAGGACAAAAAAGGGACGGCAGCCACGGCAGACAGCTAACCCAAGAATCCAGACCAGCTCAGTAAGATCTATCACACTAATTCAGCTGAACTTTTCCCCAAAACTTTGTCTATCAACATTGAAAGTTATTGTTTTATTTCTAACCATACAGTTGCCACCAGTGTTTAGGACGGAGAGAAAATTCTCTGATGAAGCTGTCACAGGGTATTATCACTCAGGACAAACATACCACTCCCTGCTGCAGGCCTATGGCTTGAAGTGCGTGTATGGAGTTCGTATGAAAATTAGGTGTAACTGATAATGTGTCTAACCTGCGAAGTGTTTCCCCATCAGCATGCCTCTGTGCTTATTTGGCTCATTATTTTCCCCCAACTTGGATAAGTAGGCAAATTATACATACACACACACATGCATACACACAAACTGTAGCCCCAGCACTGAGGGATGCCACTCATCCAGGGCAGGCAGCTACCATTACGACAACAAGGGACAATTACTTTGATTATTCATGCATTCTATCTAAGTGGGAAATGTGCTGGAAATTTTCACATACTGAGGTCTGGGAAAGTCATTCTGGCTTATAACATGACTTAAATTGAACTTTAGGCTAACCAGAACAGCCCATTTGTGGCCTATTAAACATACACTGTACATCTGTTTTAACCACTGAAAAATACATTAAAAAAATAGAATAACTGTTGTTCAGTTCAGTTGCTCAGTTGTGTCTGACTCTTTGTGACTCCAGGGACTGCAGCAGGCCAGGCCTCGTTGTTCAGGAATCCAAAATACAGCTAGGTAGACACTGTGGATGTGGTTTCAGACACGGTTCTATATTACTGAGCACTCGAGTTTTCTAAATAGTATCCGACTCAAGGACACAACCAGATGTTCTCAAAAGATGATCTGCTAGCAGCTGCCAGCTGCATCCTTATGGTCTCAAGGTCTCCTCTCAGAGCTAGGAAACCTTTCTCTTAAGAATAGGAGTGGCAAACAAAGTAGCTCAAGCCCCAGCCTCCCAGGTAGGCACTAGATTCTTTAGCCAGAATGCTATTAGATAATAAAATTGCTTTAAATAATATTTTGGCGAAAAGGGAGATGTGTGTCGTGACCAACAACGCCTGTTATCTATAATTTGTATCCCTGGCCTGGAGAGCTGTATGTCAATCAATGAAGTAAAAATGGTCTCTCACCCTATACACAAAAATAAACTCAACATGGCTAAAAGACTTAAATCTAAGACATGACATCATAAAACTTCTGTAAGAGAACATAGCAAGACGTTCTCTAACATATAACACAACAATATTTTCTTAGGTCAGTCTCCCGCAAAAACAAACAAACGAGACTTAACTTAGTAGCTTTGCACAAAATAAACAGAACAAAATGAGAAGACAACTTATGGAATGGGAGAAAACATTTGCAAATGATGGGACCAACAAGGACTTAATTCCCAAAATGTATAAACACTTATATACTTCAATAACAACAACAAAAAACCCAATCAACAAATGAGCAGATCTAAATAGACATTTTACCGGAGAAGATATACAGATAGCCACCAGGCACCTGAAAAGATCCTCCACACAGCTAATTATTAGAGAAACAGAAATCAAAACTATAATGAGGGATCACCTCACACCAGTCAGAATGGCCATATCAAAAAGTCTACAAACAAGAAATGATAGAGAGGTTGTGGAGAAAAGAGAATCCTTGCACACTGCTGGTGGGAATGTAAACTGGTGCAACCTCTACAGAGAATAGTACGGAAGTTGCTTAAAAAACTAAAAATAGAGCTACCATATGAGCTAGCAATCCCACTCCTGAACGTACATTCAGAAAAGACAAAAATTCTAATTCAAAAAGATACATGTACGCCAATGATCAAAGCAGCACAATTTACAATAGCTAAGATATAGAACCGTGATGACAGCCCAAGTGTCCATCAACAGATGAATGGATAAAGATGTGGCGTATATGTATACACACACAAATACAATGGAATATTACTCAGCCATAAGAATGAAATAATGTCACTGGAAGCAACATGGATGGACGTAGAAATTATCATACTAAGTCAAACAAAGACAAATATCATATGCTATCACTTACATGTGGAATCTAAAAAAAAAATATGCAAGTCAACTTATTCACAAAACAGAAACAGAGGCAAAGACATAGAAAACAAATTTACAGTTATCAAAGGGGAAAGATGGGGCAGAGACAAATTAGGTGTTTAGGATTAGCAAATACAAACTCCTATATATTAAACAAACAACAAGGGCCTACTGTGTAGTACAGGGAACTGTATTCAATATCTTGTAATAAATTATAAATGGAAAAGAATTTTAAAAAACCATATGTGAAAGTGAAAGTCACTCAGACATGTCTGACTCTTTGTGACCCCAAGGACTATACAGTCCATGGAATTCTCCAGGCCAGAATACTGGAGCGGGTAGCCCTTCCCTTCTCCAGGGAATCTTTCCAACCCAGGGATTGAACCCAGGTCTCCTGCATTGTAGGTGGATTCTTTACCAGCTGAGCCACAAAGGAAGCCCCCCCTCAAAGAATATATGCATGTATCTATATTATACATGGATAACTGAATCACTCTGCTATACACCAGAGACTAATGCAGCTACTGAAACCCCTACCGGTGCAAGAAGTTAATTGAATGCTGACCACAAGTACATCAACCCCTACATATGGATAACTGGATCACTCTGCTATACACAACTAAACTAACACAATCTAAAACTAACCAGTAAATTAACTATACTTCAATTAAAAAGAAAACCTAGAGAAGTTAAAATGCAAATGCAGAGCAATTAAAAAAGCAGCTCGTTTACTGGATATATGTAAAGAGAACCCACTCCAAAACTTATTTTCCTGCTTGCCATCTAAAATAGGAGGACTGTTTGGAGGAACACTACAAGGCACATTTTAATCATTATCCTCACTGTGATATGTCTGCTAACGTTCCAAGCTCTGCACATGCACTATGACAAAGCAATCGAAGAGAGAGGTAATGTTTTCATAATACAAAATATTGATGCTAGGCTTGAAACTGGGGCATAGAACCGATTCTGAATCCATTCCTCAGATTGAGGAAGGACTATACCCCGTTTCAGCAGGAAATACCCAGAGCCCCATTCCATCTAAGATTTGGGGAAAGCTGAAACAGGGTGGAGGCTGAAACCAAATCCTCCTAAAAGTGAGTTCCTTGGCCAAGTTTATGATTAACTTCTCTAACCAAAACTATTCCCTTTCTTGTCCTGTACCTGTTCGCTGTCAAGTTTGAGGACTATCAGAGAAAAGAAGGGATTATAATCAAGTAGAATGTTATGGGGCTTTCCCTGAACAGATTCCCCATATTCTCCATCTACCTGTTGTTTATAGAAAAACTTTAACCTCCCAGGCCTTCCCCAAGTTCCAAAGAACAAATTTAATCAGAGACACAAGGAACAGCAGAAACAAAGGAAAACTGTCAAGCAAGAGAAAATAATAGCGGTTTAACCATAAAGCAAAGTCAAGGATCTTCAGCTCCTCCTCCAGGGCTATAGATATTCATAATATTCTAAGCCATATCCTTGAGCTGTTTTGCAGCTACTGAAATCCCTTCCAGGTGGAAGAAGTTAACTGAATGTTGACCACAAGCATGTAGACCCCAAACTGATTAGAACCAGAAGGTTGATGTTGACTCCTGATTACCTCACCAGTGACCAAAAATAGGTGACTGTCCACCAGTTGATCCCGTATCCCTCTTCCTCACCTTATCTTTAAAAACCCCTCCCTGAAAGTCATCAGGTAATTCAGGCCTTTTCCTTTGGATATTAGCTTCTGGTACGACTTGCTTGATGCCCTGCAATAAACCCTGCTCTTTCTTTCACCACAACCCAGTGTCAGTAGATTAGCCTTGCTGCACTGGTGAGTGGACCCACATTGGGCTGAACAACAAAAAGAAGTCAGTTACAAGAGACTATGTACTATAAGATCCCATTCTGTCTATTATAGGCAAATTCATGGAGATAGAAAGCAGGTTAGTTGTTGCCATTAGTAGGATGGAATCGGGAGTCATTGATAATGGGTACAGAGTTTCTTTGGGGGCTAATAAAAAATGCTCTGGAATTAGATAATGGTGATGGTTGCATGACCTTGTGAAAATACTAAAAAGCACTGAATCATACACTTTAAAAGGGTGAATTTTGTGGTATGTGAATTGCAACTCAATTTTAAAAAATCCAATGTGCACACACACACACAAATCCTACCACATAGCAAAGTTAAGAAAATGCCTGGGCTTATGTGCACAAGGCATAGTGTCCAGCAGAGTTCCTCCGGAAAACAGCTGTTTTTATTTCCCACAGTCCTATGTAGGGTCAGAAAGAGTGAAGGGAGGAAAGCCATAAACACAGTTACATCAGCCTGACATCTCTGCCTCTGACGTCTGCAGGGACACTCACCGCAGGCTCCTACCTCCTTCTCTGCAGTCCACGGCCTGGTATTCCTGCCTCTCAGCTCGGTGGACTGTCCGGCTTCCACCACGGGGGCTCTTCGGGCAGGAGGCCCGAGGTGCACCTCCACCCTTGGCCTCCTGCAGACCTCCTCGCCTTCCTCATCTTCCCTGCTCAGGCCTCTCCCCCTTGTCCGCTTGCCCTGCCCAGCCCCAGAAAACCAGCCACAAGACCAGGACACTTCCGGCTTTAGCGTGAGCCCACCCCTCTCTCCTCTCCAGGTGCTTCACTTTAACCAAAGGCCTGGTTTCTAGGGTGGAAAAACCTGCTTGGCCCTGGGTTGCTCTCACCATGGGCTCACCACTGAAACCCAAGATGATGAGGCTAGGGTGCCCCCCCACCCCCACCCCGGGCTGGTTCTGAGGGTGGCTAACAGATGGGTGGCCAGCTGCAGGGAGCAAGAGCTCAGGAGAGTGTGTCATCAGGATCTGTTCTCTCCTGCTAGTTTCTTCCTTCACGCTGGAGCCAAAGTCACAGCTCACCCAGGAGGGCAGTTCCCGCCGGCAGGATAAAAATACCCCTCAGTTTGACTGTTGAGCCCATTCATGGCCAACTCAGCCATGAAAGGCCAGGAGAGAGCAAACAGGGCGGAATGGCGCTGACTTCCCTGCTTGCTGACACATGGACGAGGCGGGATTTCGGGGCTAACAGGAAGTTCCGATCGCGTTGGTGCCTTCTGCAACGGTGTGACAGCCTTGATGATGAGCATGAATGTTTCTTTTATTGTTCATCAAGCCCTTCGAGGAATTATGGGAGCTCTAGACCATTTTCTCAGGGGAAAAAAAAATCCATAGAGGTGTATTTTCACACAAAATTACAGACAGTCTCTGAGGATATACAGAACTCTTGATGCTAAGAGGTCCATAATTCCCTGGGCCAGAACAGACACTATAGCAGAGCAGAAAGGATTTAGAAGCCAGCCATCGGAAATAGCATTAAGCTGCTGGAAAAGGGTGGAAGCAATGGTGTTGATCTAGCCAGCCTCCATCCTGAGAATTCTTCTGTCTGCACCAGGGATAGGGCACAGTGGGGAATGCTCTAAATGTGAGACAGACCCTTGGGCACTACAGCGCAGGACCAGAAATAGTAAGGAGATACCTCGGATCGAAATCAATAGAAGAGTTCCCTGGGAAGCAGCTGGAGGAGAAAGCCCTGGAAAGCTGATATATAATCCAGCCTCCACTGATGAGCCATTTCTAAAATCAACTGCCGCATCCCTGGCTGTCAGAGGTGGCCTCTGTCAGGTGTTAGAGGTTTCCCGGGCACTTCGGATCAGCTAGTTCTCTGCCAAGTCATGCGATCACCACTCATGCAAAGAGTGAAAGTGGCTCAGTCGTGTCTGACTCTTTGTGACCCCATGGACTATACAGTCCATGGAGTTCTCCAGGCCAGAATACTGGAGTGGGTAGATGCTCCCTTCTCTAGGGGACCTTCCCAACCCACGTCTCCTGCACTGCAGGCAGATTCTTTACCAGCTGAGCTACCAGGGAAGATGCCCTAATGCCAAAGCCAGCAGTTACGCAACACTGAGATTACTGTTCCCACCAGTGGGTGGGGAGGTGGGGGGCCAGGATTTGTAGCAGCAGAAGGAGGAGCATCTCAGTGCCCTTGAACATACGGGAAGTGCCACTAGAGGGTCAGGCCATAGATCAGAGGGGAAAGAAAGAGACGTGAGAATGCCTGAGGGGGGTGTCCCAGAATTCCATTGCAAACAATCATGTTTTTCTCCAATCATGCTTTTCATGCTCAACGACTGTGGCTCCTCTTGAGAACTCAAGAGCCAGCATTTGGGCCTGTTGAGAGCAGCAGAGTCCTCAGGTCAGTCTCTTATCGATTACTTATCAGAAGGCAGGACACAGATGTAAACACATATTCTGTATTAAGGGCAAAGATTCTATTTTCAAAGAGGGTTCACTCAATTGATTGAAGAAGTTTAACTGAGGGCATTGGAACAGCCTGGGCTGCTCCATGGTCTGGCACACATTCACCCTCTCTCCCACGCTGCCCAATCTGGTCTGTACCTCTCTGCTCCTGCTGGCTCCAAGTTTCTGATCACAAGCGTCCCATTGCTCTCAACACACAGTCACTCTAGAGCAATGGGATACTTGTAACCAGAAACAATTTGCAATTGCTTCAATGTAATGTTGGTATCTACAGATTTTCCTAGCTTCAGAACCCAAACCCTAGCAGACACCTTCAAGTAAAGGAAGCCTTGGTCCAGGTGTGAGGCAAGGTGGGCTGTAATCTTGGTTTTCCACTAACACATAAGTTTTTCTGTGTCCCTCAGTCTCCTCACTTGGATATACAAAGAGCTCTATGATCCCTTTTGACTTCCTTGGACAGTCAAGGACAGCTGCAAGGTGGATATCTTCCCAAGGTCACCAAGAGAGCACCACAAAGCCCTCTAGCCCCAGTGCCAGGGGTGACCTCAAAAGGAACCCCAGTGGGGTTTCTGGAAAACATTCCAGTTCTTTCACCCAGCTAATGCCATAGCCCTCTGGAAAGGTTACATAGTGCCTCCTCAAAGTCCTGTCAGTGGAAATTAGAGTGGATTGTTTTTGCATTCTTCTTCCCAAGGCCCATTCCCTCCTCCCCTAATAATGGAAGCCCAGTTTTCCCTTAAGGAATTGTCCTTTCTCTGTTGCAGTCCTTGAGGGTTGAGCTCCAGGGACAGGCTCATGAAAAGCTGGGCAAATAGCCTATTTTCCACCCCAGTGGTTGACTGATGATTGGATGAAGGACAAAGGCAGACTCAAATCAAGACTTTGGGCAGAGATGCTGGAGGCCTTTGGCTTCTTTATGGAATGAAGCCTCACAGAAGAAATCAGACCTGGGAGCTGAAGAGGAGACAATTGTTGAGAACAACATTTGAGCCCCTAGATCCAGCCATGCCTGAAAGCCTACACGTGGACTTTCAGTTACCTGAACAAATAAATCCATTCCCACTTTTTTGTTGTTGAAGGGAATTTGAGTTGAATTAGGTGTCAATAATAAAGAGTTCTTTGAACTTTCTGATTTTCTCATTCATGCATGCCTGTCAATGTTGCCAAATCTGAGTTATTTCTGATTAAAAGAAGAGGAAGGGGAGGAAGAGGAGGAGGAAGCAGCAGAAAAAGAGAAAGAGAGAGTAGGATAAGAAGTAGAAGTTATTAAATCTAAAAGCTGCATGAAAGGCAAGGTCTAATGCACTGTTGGTAATTTTATATAGCACTGTTGAGTCACCACTTCCTGCCCTGTACCCATCACAAGTATCACTCATTTATTTATAAGAATTCTTCTCAATGCAGAATTCTTGGCACCCACTGCTAATCACCTGCAGTTGACTCCAACCTGAAATCTATTCAATGGACATGAACTTGGGCAAACTCTGGAAGATGGTGAGGGACAGGGAGGTCTGGAGTGCTGCAGTCCATGGGGGCGTGAAGAGTCGGACACGATGTAGCTACTGAACAACAACAATAGAGACACCTACAGCACTTCCCTATGACTGATGCCAGTCCCGGGACTGGGAGATGGTTTAAACCGAGGCAGAGCATTAACCACCATGGCCAGTCTGGAGGACACGTCGACCACAAAGACAGAAGCAACTTCGCCATACTGGCAAGATCAAACAGTGCTAATAAGTAGCCCCGAGCCACTGCTGGGTGCCATCTTAACCCACAGGGCTAGGCGGCCTCACATGGCAGCCTCGGGGTGGGGGTGGGGGGCTCAGCCCTGGCCCCATGCCCAGTGTCAACACTGGCCACAACATGATGACCCCGTAAGCCCACTGGCAACTCCAGGCTCCCACAGCTGCCAGTTCTGAGCAGGTAATGTCTTCTTGGGCATCAACCTCTGGCAACAATAAGTGCTGGTTCTAAGCTGGAGCATTTCTAACCCTCAAGCTGACGGATGCTTTTCTGCCTCCCTCAGAACTCAAAATCAACCTGACGTTTCTCAAATCACATCTTGAAGGCAAATGAGTCCGTAACGTGCACCAAAGTCTAAGCCAGCCAGGGAAAGGAGGAGAAAATAGAAACATCCTGGCTCCCTCCCTTAAATGTGAATATTCTTTCTGTATTGGTGGGGGCAAGGGGAGAGGGGAGGGGAATATCTCCAAGGGATGGGAAGTTCCCCAAAACCAGGTGCTCTCTGGTGTCCCTGACGGTTCAGAGCAGCCTCACGACACAGGATGAAAATTAAGGAGAAGCAAGACTGGTGCATGAAGAGGTGAGGCGCCTTCACTTCTAGCCAGAAACAGCCTGGCCTGAGGCAGACCCTGGAGGAAGCCCCCGGGCAGGGCCGGTGCTTAGGCCACTTAAAAGAGAATTAGGCAGCAGCTGCTTCTCCTTAGACTGGAGAGGTGGTCGAAGGGGCTTTGTGTGAGCCTGGATCAAAACACGCCTATCAAGAGGGATCAAGAGCCTGGCCAAGTGGACTGCAGACAGAAAAGGGAATGAGGTTTTTTGCCTTTTTTTTTTTTTTTTTTAGCAAAAATGTAGAAACCCAGGGAGAAAACTGTCTTTTTTTAAATTGTAGCAACAGCTGTCCAATGACCACAATCCTCCTCTCCCCTTCACCCACGGATCAAACTTTAAAAATGCAACCTGTTAGTATTTACAGTGATCCTTTGAAGGAGATCAGCCCTGGAATTTCTTTGGAAGGAATGATGCTAAAGCTGAAACTCCAGTACTTTGGCCACCTCATGCGAAGAGTTGACTCATTGGAAAAGACTCTGATGCTGGGAGGGATTGGGGGCAGGAGGAGAAGGGGACGGCAGAGGATGAGATGGCTGGATGGCATCACGGACTCGATGGACATGAGTCTGAGTGAACTCTGGGAGCTGGTGATGGACAGGGAGGCCTGGAGCGCTGCGATTCATGGGGTCGCAAAGAGTTGGACATGACTGAGTGACTGAACTGAATTGAACTGATTCAACAGAAATGAACGGCTGCACCCCTTGGGTTCCTGAACAGCCGAGCTCCCTGGGCCTCTAGCCTGGATGAGGTGGTCCAGCCCTCCCGCTTTAACTCCTTACAGCTGCAAACAAATGAGACCCAGGACGAAACCAGGAGGCCGTAATCAACACCCCACACAGGGCAGCTTCACTCAGCAATCATTAGTTCCCGTGCGTACAAGGTGACTCCAGAGGGCCGAACACCGGAGAGACAAGAGACGGTTTAGGAAGCTGAGACTTCGTCCTCTTGTGGGGTGGCAACATCCGGTGGTAGACTCAAGCACAGGTTTTCTGAGATGGGAGGCCAGGGCGAGAGAGGAGCAGCAGTTCCTCAAAGGAAAACAGGGCTACGCTTTGAGCCGTCCCAGTGGGAGAGCTGGGGTCTGAGGAGGCTCCTGAGGGGCGGGTAGCGTCGTGAAGGCTGCTGAGGGCAAGGAGACGGGCGTCCCGGGTTCCGTGAGCAGCAAACGCACAGCCCTAGAGAGGAGGGGGGGTCCGAGGGGTCCCGCGAGCCTTCCCGCGTGTGTGTTGGGTGGGAGGATAGGGGTAGCGAGGTGGGGCCCCTGGGGCAGTATATTCGTCTCCTCAAAGGCCACAAATGCCAGGCTGAGGAATCTGCTAACTGAGATTCTAACAAAAGCGATGGCCGGCCATGCTGCTCTGGCTTAGAGGCGAGCAGAGCGGGACCCACCGCGCGCATGCGCCGAGGGCCAGACGCCGTCTTACCTGTGTCTCCTCCAGCCACGGAGGCAGGGCTGCCCGCAGCCCGGCTTCCAGGCTGTTCCGCTGGGGCTGCTGCTGGGGCCGGGCACCCCGGGGCAGGGAGGCCCAGCGCCTCTGTGCTCTTGGAGAAGCGGCCCCGGGACTGAGGACGCCTCCCAGCCTAGCTGAGCTCAGAACTGCCGCGGGGCTGGTCCCGGACTCTACCCGACCTCCCCCCGCCACCACCACCGCCCCCCCCCAGCCCCCCCACCCCCACCCCTACCCCCACCCCCACCCCCACCCCCACCCCCACCCCCACCCCCACCCCCACCCCCGCGGGCGCGCATCCTGGCGGGCTGGCTTCTGTGCACCTGTGTGGACTCTCAGCACATCACCTGGGACGTGGGAGGGAAGGCAAGGCCCTAGCCCTGGAGTTTCTGACTGGGATGGGCCTGAGTTGCTTTTGGGTTGTTCAGTCGCTTTCAACTCTTTGCAATCCCATGAACTGCAGCAGCCAGGCTTCTCTGTCTTGCACCATCTCCCAGAGTCTGCTTAAACTCCTGTCCAGAGTTCGTGATGCTACCCAACCATCTCTTCTGCCACCCTCTTCTCCTTTTGCCCTCAGTCTTTCCCAGCATCAGGTCTTTTCCAGTGAGTCAACTCTTCGCATCAGGTGGCCAAAGCATTGGAACTTCAGCTTCAGTCCTTCAAATATTCAGGGGTTTGTGCCCACGTGCAAAGCTGCTATTCCCCCCTGTAAGCCAAGGGTCCACCCTGCTGCCTCCACTGCAGTATCTGGGGGAGGTCTGGGTCATATTGGCAGTTTCATGCAGGTGGGACCTCTCTTTCCTCTCTCTCCAGCCCCCACCCCACAGTACCCCCACCTGAGTCCCCCCTTCCCCCCAACAGACTCATTAACTTTGTGTGTCAAATATCTTCCATTTAATTAAAAAAAAACAACAGTTAATGTCACACGGGGCTCCAGAAATACATGCTTTTGAATTCCAGCCAAGGAGAGGGCTGGAGAGCTGAGATCTGCAGACATGGCTGGCTTCCACAGACAAGTTTGTGCAGCGCTGACCAGCTCAGTCCCTCTGCCCATGAGAGAACCCGCGGCCCAGGAGGCAAGGTCAGGGGAGTCTTTGGTTGGCCGGAGCTTCACCTGTAGCTTGCTGGAAGGTGGCTGGGCAGGAAGAGGCAGTCTCCCTGCAGCCCCCCTCTAAGAGGGACATGGGCCAGGGGTACAAAAGGAGGCATTTAAGCCTCCTAAGACTTCCGCTGCCTCTGAGGCTGGAGGACACCTTCTTTCAACCTAACAATGATGTGAACTTGGACCTTGTAGCAACCCGGTGACACAGCAGCAGTCAGCAGAGGGAGTTGGCAGCTGATGGGCCTGGACACAGCTCCTAGACCATCACTGTCAGGTCCGCGTAGAGGACACACGGAAACCTTTACACCAAATGAGAGTAAATAATTCTACCAATATAAACAGGGTCTTTGACCCTTTCATTTTATTAAAATGGCACGTAAATATTAAAACAGCATACTGATCACTTCCTACATCCGTGAGCCCCCCAGCATGTTGATCTGGAGCCACTTGTGGGCTCCCTCCCAGATGGAGGCAGCAGACTCATGCATTGAGCAATTCATGTTCTTTATCGGTTTTCCCAACAGCATCAGGATTTGATAGTGGGTCGAGATCAGCAAAAAGGCTGAACCAGGCAGTCAGGTCTGAGGAGGCCTTGGCAGGCTCTGGGGAGAGAAGAGGACACATTAGCACAGCCTCCTTGCTAACTCCCATCTCTGCCAGGCTTCAGGGCCGGGAGCATCTTCAAGAGGGAAGACGCTCAGTTGGACAAACCCTGCTGCTTTTGGTCTTTAAGCCTTGTTAGGATATTCCATGCCCCATTGTTGGCTGGTTGGCTGAGTAACATTTCTATACCATGGCCTTTATAAATCTGCACAAACAGTGAGCTCTTGTGTTAATCCCCAATCGGCATCCCTACCCAGCAGATGGCCATGGCCCACAGAGCTGCCTGAACCCCCAGACCCTGTGCTTCAGCACCAGGAAATAGCAGTCATTTGAGAAACCAGACTGAATGACTCAGGAAGTAAGGTGCCTTCCAGTGTCCCTTGGAGGAATCTTCAAATCTGCTAGGTCAAGAGAAATAGGGTGATTACTCTTTTCAGCTTTCTTTAACCCTCTCCCATCAGAGGAAGGGGGCCTTAGACATGCCTCCCCTTCCCCACTGGGCCCTAAATTGCCCCCAAGCCCCTCACCCTCCATGCTCCATAGAGTCCTGCCTTCAAGTGTTCTTTTACCGAACCACCTGCCCTAACTTCTTGAATGCCACGATAACAGACCCCAATTATTTTCCAGATGAGGAAGGCATTTTCAAAAGAGTGCCCGATGCAAGAGATTTACAAAGAAGTTGGGGGCTCTTCTCTATATAAATCGTTCCACATGAGAATCTAAGTTCATTGACTTGGATGACCTATGCTTTTTTCTTTCTCCAACAGGTGGGACCATCAAAAACATGAAGAAAATGTCTGACAGGTTATCCTTCTAACCAAAAGCAGCTAGGAATGTGCTTGCCATCTGGTTGAGAAGAATCTCGAAAAATACTGGTAGGACAAGTTGCTAAAAGTGCTTCTATGAATAGTGTGATGGTGAGTACTGATGGGATTATGCCAACATACACAGGGTCTTTGATTTTTTCACTAAAATGGCACTTAAACATAAAGACAGTGTACTGATCCCTTTATAGTTCTGATTTTTCCTCCCTTTATCGTTTTTTCCAGTCTCTTGTAAATATATTACTTTATAATGAGACAACAATGCATCTATTACAGAGATAAGCTATTGCAAACAAGAGTAGTTAGTAATATGCAAGCTGTTACTACGTAACATTAATTTCACAGCGTGCAGTTAGCCCCTAAAACACTTGGTTTATTTTGATATGATAAACTGAGACTTTACAGAGAGCTCAATATAGCTTGGTGGGGGTGGGGGAGACAATTTTTTTTTTTTTTTTTAAGGGGCTATAACTTGTCTTTCTTTAGTCCTATAGGAGGTCACACAAAGAAACTGTATGGAGCAAGACTGATTCTGGAGGATTAGTTTGTTCTTGATAAAGAATATCAAGATATCTTAGTGATAGCACCAGTGAAATACACCCCACCCCCCCTCCCCTCCCCAGGGGGGCTTTCCGATGGTGGTTGTGGCCCAGCCAGGGATTATACTTGCTGGGAGGGAAATCCTCACACTCCCCAGACTTCCACTGTGGGAGGGAAAGCCAGGTGCAACGCGCAACACCCAAAAGAACATCAAGGGAATGCTCTCTGATGATAACAAAACTGACACTTCCTTTAATGCCCTGTGGTCAACACAGGGAAAGTGATGACCAGAGGCAGAGAGAGATGCAGAGACAGATGAGATCGTCCTCAGGCAGATGTGCTGTCTCAAAAGAGAGTAGATTTCACAAGCTTGAAAGGCCCTTTTTTGACAACTAAGGCACCTGGCTCTTTGCAAAAAGCATTAATCAGATGCTTTGTCTGGTGGAAGCAATGGTATTTTCAGCTAAGGATCCCAATCTCAGAGGCCATTTTCTCCCTTACTGTTGTCATCCAGCCTTGGAGAACACCCGGTCACATACAGACAGATGTCTGAGTCCTCCTTATTAGATCTGATAAAGCCAATTATGAATGAGGACCTTAAGCCAGGAAAAAGTTAAAATGTTAGTTGCTAGGATCATGCACAACTCTCAGCCCTTATAGCCCCGCCTCTGAATCCCACGTGCTCCAGTGGAAATTAGTAAGGAGATAAAGCGAAGAGTGTTAGGCCGCTGGAAAGGAAAGTGACAGTCACTTAAGGGGGAGAGAATGATTATTACCTTTCACTGCAGGGTAGTTGACATTTGGACTGCTTGCCTTTGGTGCTGGCCATGGAGGAGAAGAAGGATTGACACTGCTCTCTGACCAGCCTAATGTTCAAAACCAGAGGTCGTTAGATCTTAGGGAAGAGCAGCCACGCTGTCTCGTCAGTTCCATGTGAGGCACACACATGGCTCTCAACTAGGATGGCCTCCAAAGAGAGAGGAGGCTGGTGTGCCGGGCCCCATCTTCCGTGTGCCTCATACCTGGAATATGTTTTGGGGGAGAGTGGATAGGTACAATCCTGCCCACTTCAAAGGGGCTTCCCTGGTGACTCAGATGGTAAAAATCTGCCTGCAATGCAGGAGACTGGGGCTCGGTCCCTGGGTTGGGAAGATCCCCTGGAGAATGAACTGGAAACCCACTCCAGTATTCTGGCCTGGAGAATTCCATAGACAAGGGAGCCTGGTGGGCCACAGTCCATGGGGTGGCAAAGAGTTGGACATGACTGAGTGACTAACGAACACCAACTTGAAAGTATGGAAAATTAGGAGGAAGACTGCAAATGAGAAACTGCTAAGGTTAAAGCATTCTTGGTTTCAATTTTATACCCATTTTTCTTACCAAGTGACATCATCTCACGGTCACACCAAAGATTATCAGTAGTGTTCCTAGGAAATCAAGGGCCTTGTTTTTCTGTCCCAAATGGGCCCATTTGGGCCCATGTCACAAAAAGTGAGCACCGTTAAATGCAGTGACTGAATTAGTGAACGACTGGTCTTCTCTATTTCCAGTGTGACCCAGTTTATTTATTTTCCACACAGCTAATTTAAATTGTGAAATTTAGTTAATACAGATCAGCCCAGTCCAAGTATATGAGAGGGAAGAATGTCCGCTTTAACTTGATGCCATGTCCTTATGATAGCATTGATCTTGTCTCACCCAATGTTCTGAAGGCCCTTTGGGCTCTTCCTGTTGCTAATGATTGAGAGGTGTTCAGCAGTCCTGTTTTGTGGGGTGGGGAGCAAGCCTAGTTCCCCCAGCATTTACTGCCTGTGCTGGATGTCTCAGGATAACTCATTTAATTTAGAACTTTACCATATACTCCGTTGCACATCTGCTTTAATTCATCATGTCTCAGTCCTGTCTTCTCCGAGAGACAAGAAACTGTTTCTTCAATGTGCTCCATAATATCTAATGTGGTACAGGTAGGTGTGTTTGGACTGAGTCCATTGGTGATGCTCATTGTGAAACACAGACCATCAGATGATGCATCACTGTGGGCTCCAAATAGTTAAAACCATATCCTTTTACTGGGATGCTCTGGTCACAGTGTCTTCTACAGAAAAAGTTTTGTCTCTGGTAAGGATGCTATGTTTGGATGGCAGAGTTCAGCTGTCACCAAGTTGGTGGCAGTGAAATCAGCTTTGGAGGCAAGAAACTCACTCGGCATATGCTACAGAAATGAGAAGATGCAATACTATTTGTTTACCCTATACTTAAGATTTGTAATAAGGGACCCACTTTAGAATCATAGTATATTGATTAGCCTGGCGTGCTGCAGTCCATGGGGTAGCCAAGAGTCGGACATGACTGAGTGTCTTAACTGAACTAATATTGATTAGATGGTACTTTTGTCTCATCTCCTAGAGTTCTGAGCCCCTTGAAGGCAGGGCCTGTGTGTTATTCATCTTTACATTCTTTAGGGCACTACCTGGGCACATGACGATTGTTGAAATTAAGGTAACCATCGAAGGACTCTTAAATCATGAGAACTACGCTTATGAAACATTACTTTGAGGGGTGGAAAAGCAGTGCTTGCCACTGGAGATGCCATAATACTCACTGGTTGAATTATTTCTTTTTAGGCAAGCAGCATACAAATAGAGACTGTGTACACATGTGCTCAGTCATGTCTGACTCTCTGTCACTTAATGGGCTGTAGCTCATGAAGGCTCCTCTGTCCATGGGATTTCCCAGGCAGGAATTCTGGAGCGGGTTGCCACTTCATTCTCCAGGGGATCTTCCAGACCCAGGGATCAAACCCATGTCTCCTGCAGCTCTGGTATTGGCAGGTGGATTCGTCACCACTGAGCACATTGAAAACCCTATAAAGACTAACCACGGACAAATGAAACAGGCTGCCTGGGACCTATTTATTGGGTTTAAAATATTGAAAAAGTACATAGAGTTTAAAAAGTATTGCTGTTCGTTGGGATGGTACTTGAACACATTACTGACATATTTCACAAACAATAAAAAGCACCAGATTTTAAGGGAACTATTTTGGAGGATGGAAATGTTCTCCCACTAGACTGTGGTGATGGCTACACAAATTTACCAGAAATCCTTGAACTGTTCCCCTACAATGGATGAATATCATGGCATGTAAATTATAGTTCAATAAAGCCATTTTTAAAAAATGACCAGTATTTGGTGTAATCTAGGAGTAACATAACCTCCCTGGTTCCTAGAAAATTGGCCTGTGGGCGTTTTCCTTCCAAACCCTAATCACATAAATAGTGGTAAATGTGGAAAGTTAAAATCGCAGTCTCGTTGAGTGCCAAATAACGCTGAAAGAGGTAGCATCTAACTGGGTCAGTTTCATCTTTCCCTACAATCCTCTCCTGGACACTGAGGGTCAAGATCCACCTGTGCTCGGCAGAAACTTCACACAACCTTTTCTCAGTGCTAGCAGCCTGGCCGCTGTCTCTCAGGGCAGGGCTTCTCGAAGTGTGGTGCCTGCCCCAGCAGCTGGGACATCACCTATGGAATCAGGATCTCCGGGGTGGAGTCCAGGGAGCCACAAGCCCTCAGCAACCCTCCTGTGAGTGCAGTGTGGGAGGCACTGCCCCAGATGGTTCCCAGGGAGCTGCTGTGGCGCCCATCTCTGTCAGGATCAGGTTCATCTGAAGCCAGAGCTGGGACAAGGAGTGACGCCCTCCTCGGAAACAGAGCACCCACCTCCCAGCTCCTGCAGCTTTAAGCTCCTTGACCCCACTGGGCTCTCTGAGTTCAGGGAGGCCCACACTTCCAGACAGAATCCAAATGGATGCAGAGAAAAGGCAGGTGAGAGGTGTGGAAGGCCACCCCTCCCCCATCTCTAAAAGCTGATACAGTGGGAACACGAGATCATTCTTCCCATTTCAAAAACACGCACAACATTTGGCTCCAGAGAATTCTGGAAAAGAGGCAGGTTCAATCGTTGTCTTTTTTCAGAGTATAAGATAGAACACACTCCTCAAGAAAGCAGAAATAAATGCACATGTCAAAACATAGACCACCTCGCTGTATGTGATGGGCATGTTCCTGAATGGTTATAAACCAACAGAACGTCTGTATATCAAGTCATATTTTTAGAGTCCCAGAAACACAAGTCACATTTTAAAGCCTATCATTTAAAGGATTGTAACGGCAGGCTCCTTTATAAAGACTGTGCCAAGTCGCTTCAGTTGTGTCTGACTCTTTGTGACCCCAAGCACTGTAGCTCGCCAGACTCCTCTGTCCATGGGGATTCTCCAGGCAAGAATACTGAAGGGGGTTGCCATTTCCTTCTCCAAAAATCTTTGCGACCCCATGGACTATACAGTTCATGGAATTCTCCAGGTCTGAATACTGAAGTCGGTAACCTATCCCTTCTCCAGGGGATCTTTCCAACCCAGGGATCGAACCCAGGTCTCCTGCATTGCAGGTGGATTCTTTACCAGCTGAGCCACAAGGGAAGCCTTGTCTGTATAAAGACAGTGTCTTCTAATTGGATCCCTTTGTAATTGTGGAGTTCTGAATATTGCTCACCTAAACACTCAGGAGAAAGAAATGGCAACCCACTCCAGTGTTCTTGGCTGGAGAATCCCAGGGATGGGGGAGCCTGTGGGCTTCCGTCTATGGGGTCACACAGAGTCGGACACGACTGAAGTGACTTAGCAGTAAACACTCAGGAACTGTAAGAGCGACATGGAGAATCCACAGACTTGGGGGCTTCTCTGCTGCCAAGGATACGGAGGAGGATGCGCGTAAACATACTGCCCCTTTGGAGACGAAGATGATAGATGATGGGGAAAGTAGGCCTCAGAGTTTCCCAAAGACACAGGGTGTCACTGGTCTTTTGTCCCAAATGTGAAGCAGAGACAGCCAGTTTGCCAAATCACAATTTCTCTTCAGAACACCTATTAAGCATAAATCTAACAATCCAACCATTCGCACATGAGGGGAGGAAATATGATGGCTGTGACCCCAGCTATATATGTATATATCGTCATTGTTGTTTAGTTGCTAAGCCGTGTCTGACTCTTTTGCAACCCCGTGCACTGCTGCCTGCCAGGCTCTCTCTCCTTTGGATTTTCCCGGCCAGAGTCCTGCAGTGGGTTCCCATTTCCTTCGCCAGGGGATCTTTCCCAACCCAGGGACTGAACCCACATCTCCTGCATTGGTAGGTGAATTCTTTACCACTGAGCCACCAGGGAAGCCCATATATAGATATGTTTTAAGCAAATACTGAGCTGAGCTGCAGTTTCACTGTCACTCATATTGCTTTGGGAATTCATTAGGGGAGGGGTACCACTCGGGTAATTGTGGATGGAATGCCAAGCCAGACTTCAAATGTCTTGGCTTCTGTCAGGAAAAAATGCTATTTACAGAGAACGCAGTGTTGCTAATATGCCTATAATTGCCATCAACTGCTCTTCAGCTGGTGTTCGTTGGCTGAGGCATTTTTAACAGGAAGGTGTGGCTGGAAGGATGTCTTCCCCATCTCAGAGAAACTGTGTCAGGAGACGGGGTGGTGCAGGGTGGGGGCAGATGAGACTGAGAGTTGACGAGCCTAGTTCTCGGTCCCTTTGATATGTCAACTGCACTACCCGTCTTCAGGAAACACATATAAAATTTTACTGGAGCAATCCTGCCCCCTTCACTGACATAAGGGAAAATATAAATCGGCCAGAAATAATACTGGCCAGCTAGAGCAGCAAGTAGGGCCAAAGAAACACCAGCCAGTGAAGCACTTCGGCATGAGCGCAATTGCGCTGGGAGAGCAAAAGGCCAGGCTGGGCTGTGAGCAGAGCCCTGGGCGCTCTGGGGCAGGGCTGGCCATGAAGGGGAACGTGGGAAGGCCACGGCCACCGTGGCCAGGCACCAGCCTGCCGTCCACACCTGCTCTGAGCCCCAGTTTCCATACTGCCAAAGGGTGGATAAAAATTCCTACCTCGTTAGGCTGTTGTATGGATAAAATGGGAGCTCGTGGGTGAAACCAGGCGTACAGAGGCTGAAGAGCAGGCGCTCAATAAATCCAGTGATTCTGGGTTCCTGCTATCACTCAGCACAAAGGAGAACCAACCCCTGAGATTGTCTTCAGAACTTTCTCTCTTCAATTAGTGATACAGTGTCAGTTGGATCTCTCCCTTCCTTCTTGTCTGCCATCCATCCGTTCATCCATCAGCCCATCCACCCAGATGTCTTTATGGAACATCAATTCCAGGCACTGAGCTATGTTTGGGAAATATGATAGCAACACAAACACGGGCCCTGCCCGTGACAACGTAAAGCAAGACAGAAAATTCAGCTCATTTTACAATGAGGTGAAATGAGAGGAATGATTAAGTACTGGGTATAAAGGGAATGGAGAGCAGAAATAGTCAACACTGACTGCTGAGGGAAGCCCTGGATGATATGCTGAACATGAGCACCTGAAGGGTGAGGGGTTAGCCAAGCAGAACATCAAGAGTGTGAAGTGGGTGGAATGCTCTGGGGGGGAGGAGGGGAGAATCGGGTTCCCTGGAGTCCAGCTTAGACATGACACATGGTCCCCGGCAGAACGATGTCATTAAGTCATGCTCAGTAAAGGCACGGGAGGTATGGGCAGTGATGACACCGGGGTCAGGCCCTAAAGGACCTTGGAAGCCAAGCTGAGGAGTTTAGTGTAGCTTGTGTTTATTTATGCCAAGCTGAGGCTTTCCAGGTGGCTCAGTGGTAAAGAATTCACCTGCCAATGCAGGAGACACAGGTTCATCTCTGGTTGGGGCAGATCCCCTGGAGGAGGAAATGGCAACCCACTCCAGTATTCTTGCCTGAGAAATCCCATGGACAGAGGAGCCTGGTGAGCCACAGGCCATCAGGAAGCAAAGAGTCTGACATGACTCAGTGACTGAACAGCAGCAGGAGAGTCTAAACATTATGTGGATGGTGGATAAAACCACAACTCGGCAAGGCATGAGACCCTTTGGGGACCCTTCATGTGTAAATGAGGGTGGAGGAGATGGTCACTGAGGTTCCTTCTGTGGACTAATAGAGGCACTTAAATTCTGCAGGAATTTAGCCAAGACCTGGGGATGAGCCATAACAGGTTTAGAAAGTGCTGCTTCTTTCACAGAACAAATAAAAATGCCAGTGGCTCATACTCTCTGTTCAAATTATCTTTAAATGCAGCCCACAGCCTTTTCTTTCACGTTATTCCATTTGAGGCCCAGAAATATCAGTTACCCAGAGCCAGGCTAAGCCAGAGACAGCAAGAGGTGGGCTCTGGTCAAGGAAAGGCGAATCTGAGATAAGGCTAAGCTTGACATAACATTGGCTTTAAGTGGAAACCCACCCAGATGGCAACAGCTGGATTAGCTGAAAAAAAAAAGAACATCCAGAAGGAACAAAGGGCTGTATGTTTGTGAGATTCTGGAACAAGATGCCTAACTGTGGTTGGCAGGATCCTGAAATAAAAGATGTCCTGGTGGATTTATTTTGAGCAGATGGTTATCGTTTCAGTATCAGCATCTGTTTCTAAATTAAATCTTGATGCTGGTGGGAATGGAGAATGTCTAAGAAGGCCTGGCCGGGTCTCTGCCTCAGGCAGCACCTCTGGGTGGCCGCATCCTCCTCACTGGAAGAGACCTCAGGAAGGTGCAATTTCTCATCGCTGGGTGACACAGAAAACCCTGGCCCCTACCTATCATGCTGGCAACTTCAGAAACTCTTAGAAAGCTTCGCTAAAATTGACTCCTTCACGTATTTCAGCACAACTTGATTCTAAATGTAAGTTCCTTTGTTTTGCTCTTCTAGAGCTTGAAGTAGGTGGGGAAGGAAGATATAATTGTTCTCTTACGAAATCCACCGCGCCCCTTTTCTTTCTGCTTCCCCAAGGCAAAGGGAGGCCGAAGAGGAGAGGGAGGCGGAGGAGAGGGGAGAGGCAGGAAGGGGAGAAGACCGAGGAGGTGAAGGAGGATGAGGGAGGCGGCAGTGCAGAGGGGGCAGAGAGGGGAAAGACCTCGAGGTGTCTGCGCCTGCGTCCAGACCGCTGCCCACCTCTGTCCTGCGGACCCTCAGACCCCGAGGATGCAGCTCCACCTGGTCCACCCAGAGAGCCACAACGGTGGGGGCCAGACTGAGCAGGACAGTGCTAGAGTCAACGAGGGGCGACGGCGGGCACCGGCAAAGGCTGTGGAGATGATCTCAAATTCACATATTTGTTCTGGAACATCAGGCTTCTCCACTGGCTCAGTAGGTCAGGAATCTGCTTCAGTGCTGGAGACACAGGAGACAGGGGTTCGATCCCTGGATCAGGAAGATCCCCTGGAGAAGGGAATGGCAACCCACTCCAGTATTCTTGCCTGGAGAATTCCATGGACCGAAAAGCCTGGCGGAGTACAGTCCATGGGGTCACAAAAGAGTCGGACGTGACTGAACAACTGAAGAACAACAACGCAATTCGGGAACATCATCCAACTTTTGTGGTTGACACAACCCTTCCTTCCCACATCCACGTCTCTCCTCCATGACTCTGTGGTTGCCTTGGTCCCTGTATGCACCCGGGATGCCTAGGACCAAGGTTACAGCCATTACAACTCCGGCTCCTCTAGAAGCACCCAAGGCAAGGCCTGAGGGAGCCCGTCAGGGAATCACGTTTGCCATCAGAGATGTGGTACTTAGTGGCAACAGCACAGATTTGCGAAAAGCATGAGTTCCGGAGTCTAGCGGCTCAGGCCCACAATCCGGCCTGCTTCCTGCTGCTGCTGCTGCTGCTGCTAAGTCGCTTCAGTCATGTCCAACTCTTAGCGACCCCATGGACTGCAGCCTACCAGGCTCCTCCGTCCAGGGGATTTTCCAGGCAGGAGTACTGGAGTGGGGTGCCATTGCCTTCTCCGGCCTGCCTCCTACCAGAGGTCTAATCTGGGGCAAACTACTTACTCCCTGTTTCTCTGTTTCCCAGGCTGCAAGTTGGAGATGACATCAGTGCTTGCCTGCCTGCCTGTCTGGGAAGGGTGTGGTGAGGATGAAATAACACACCTAAAGCACCTGCGGCAGTGCTTGACCCACTGCACGTGCCATATTGAGAGCTCGTTCTTGTTATCTGACCATGATAAAGGAAATCAGTTTTAGATCTCAGTGTCTCTGAAGTGGGGGCTAACCCAGGGATAAGAAGACAACATCTGTGGAAAAGTACAAAGCTCCTTCAGATGACTTGAGTCTCTCCTGAGAATTATTTAGTGGTTTAGTTGCTAAGTCGAGTCCGACTCTTGCAACCCCGTGGACTGTAGCCTGCCAGGCTCCTCTGTTCCTTGGGATCTCTAGGCAAGAATGCTGGAGTGGGTTGCCATTTCCTTCTCCAGGGAATCTTCCTGACTCAGGAATCAAACCCAGGCCTCCTGCATTGCAGGCAGATTCTTTACCAACTGAGCTACAAGGGTTATTTAGTGGGTCTAATACCTAATAGTGGGGCTTCCCTGGTGGCTCAGTGGTAAAGAATCCTCCTGCCAATGCAGGAGATGTGGGTTTGATGTCTGGTTCAGGAAGATCCTCTGAAGAAGGAAATGGCAACTCACTCCAATATTTTTGCCTGGAGAATCCCATGGACAGAGGAACCTAGTGGGCTACAGTCCATAGGCTCGCAAAGAGTTGGACACAACTGAGCGACTTAAGTGCGTGTGCATGCGTACACACACACACACACACGCAAAGAAAACAGGATAATTCAAAGGTTACAAAATAACTTCTTTAACATTGATCCTGACAGAACCTCAGCAGAGGAAATGAAACTTTTGGCAGCCAGAATGGGTCTTGTAAATGGTAAACCAGATCTTGTCCATCCTTGGTCCAAGATGCTATGATGGTTCCCAAGTTCTTCCAACAGCTACAAGGCCTATATGACCCAGCTCATCTCCTTTCCGAGCACTTCTCCTTCTCACCCCAACCCGAGTGCTCCTCCTACAGACCCTCAGCTGTATCGGGCACATCCTCCCTTTGGGCACAGGGGTTTCCCTGCCTAGATCCCCGCATGGCTAATTCTCTGGCCTCCTGCGAGTCGCTGCTCAGACCTCTTCTTCTCAGTAAGAGTCCCACTTAGTTCTCTCCCTGACCTACTTTGCCGTTCCCCCGACAACAGCTCTGGCTCTGCTTTTCCTCTTCTCCATATCATTGGTAACTTTCCACCCTACAATGTGATCTGCTTTTTCATTATGTTTTGTTGCTGTTGCTCAGTCGCTCAGTCGGGTCCAACTCTTTGCAGCGTTATGGACTGCAGCACGCCAGGCTTTCCCTGTCCTTCACTATCTCCAGGAGTTTGCTCAAACTCATGTCCATTGAGTCAATGATGCCATCCAATCATCTCATCCTCTGTCATCCCCTTCTCCTTCTGCCCTCAATCTTTCCCAGCATCAGAGTCTTTTCTAATGAGGTGGCTCTTCACATCAGGTGACCGAAGTATTGGAGATTCAGCATCAGTCCTTCTAATGAATATTCAGAGTTGATTTCCTTCAGGATTGACTGGTTTGATCTCCTTGCTGTTCAAGGGACTTTAAAGAGTCTTCTCCAGCACCACAATTATCTTGTCTCCATTAGAATGTGAGTTCCCGGAAGGCAGAAGCCTTGCCTGTTTTGTTCTCAGGTGATTCCCCAGTGCCTGGCACCCAGAGGACGCAATACATATTTGCTGGACAAATAAGAATCTTGCTTCAGTGCTACTAGGGCGGCAACCTCCAGTGAAACTATTTGCCTGAGACATAAATGGCTTCCCTTTAAAGTACCTCTTTCTCTTTCCGTAGTGCCAGCTTGCATCTCTCATGCTGTGTGACCAACTCCCTCCTCAGCCCTAAGTGTGGCCGTGGGCCTTTCTCCTGGCCGTGGGGCAAGGCTGAAATGCCAAGCCCATGGCTGCTGCCCCTGTCTCAGCTCTTGGGCAGAGTTCCGGGGACAGTGCTCTGGGCCTGAGCTGAGGTCTTGCTCCACCCGCTCAGGAAGAGGATGTGAAGCTCTGAGTTCTCACTGTCAGCCCGAGGTGCCCACGAGAGAGTGGCACTCAGCCCCTCCAGCTAAGGAGGCCACCACTGCTCCTGGCTGCAGCAGGCACCCAGGTGTCTCCAAAGCTGGGGGCTCTGGGGCTGGGCGGGGGGGGGGGGGGGCGTTCACCCTGCAGCACGGCTGGAGGGTCTCCAGCAGCCCTGAGCTTTGAGCTGTGGATCCCACTCTGGCCCTGCCTCTCCCGACTCTCCCACGCCTTATTAGCGCCTCCACCGCAGGTGGGTGGGGGTGAAACCTGGTCTCTGGCAACCTTGTTCATCTGGGGTTCTGGCAAAAGAGGTGGTGAAACTCGGGTGAGACTCAGGGCAGAGAAGTAGTTTTGGATTGCAGTTATCCCTCTCATCTCTAACCTCATTACTGAGAATAAACGAGATGGCTACAAAATAGGGCTCAAAAAGGAAGATGAAAGGAAACACGTATTTCATAAAAAAGAGGAAAGATTTTCTTTTGGTCTTGCCCACCAACTTTTGCCACGTCCATGATCTCATCTCCAAAGACCTGAGTGTTTTTTTTTTAATAGCCCATAATTACTTAGTCATTCCAGTTCTGCTGTTTGCTCTCAGCTCTAAGTGCCAGATAAACATGCTGTTTATTAAGGAGATAACCTAAATTCATGGAAAAATCAAAACAATTTGAGAACTTCTGAACAGTGATTCTTGTCTTATAATTAAAACACGGAAAGAGCAAGAAAGCATTCAGATACTAAAATGGTTTCCTTCTCAAGGTCTGTTTGTTTAGAAACTCCAACTTAAAAATTTAACTTTCAACCTGAGTGTTAGTTTCTGCCCTCGAAATCAATCTGCTCTGCACATCAATAATTCTGAACCAGCATGTGAGCTGCTGGTGAGCTTTGGGGTACCTTGATCAGTGTGAAAACTCTGTTTCTGTTGGGCCATGTGTTTCAGGCAGAACAGGAATGGCTAAGCTGAGGGCATACTCAAGAATGGGGTGGGCCATGGTGGCAGAGGGAAAAAGCACCCAGAAAGCCCCATGTCTATGGGAATGCTGTCTCACGAGTATATGGGAGAACTCAGCTAGGGCACTAGCCAGGCAGGAATGGCCATGTGAATAGGCCACGACTGTGAAGGCACTCTGATCTCTCAAGGGTGCCATGAAGAAGTCTAAAACCAAAGTAAGACAGGAAGACTGAGGACCACCCCTCTAGCCTTTGATTAATAGGAAGTGTTACCATAGAGAGAAAATTATGCAAAGAAGAGGATTTTAAACCCTAATATGTATCTTAAGGCTAGAATGTGATTCTGAAGCTTCAGCTAAAGTCAATGGACACAAAAGAAAGATACAAAAACAAAAAAAAAGACACTGGATATAAGATAAAAATCAGAAAACACAAAAAAGAAGATAAAGAAAAATAGGTCTTTGGATTAAAAAACAAACAATATATCACCACCCCCACCACCCCCACCCCCATTACAGTCCCTGTGGTCCGTACCTTCTAGCGAGGCCTGTAAGTCTTTTATGTTTTGATCTAGAAGCTGTGAAGGAAGGAATCCTGAGCCTGCCTGGGGCCTGGGGTCCGGCTCTCCTGGGGCCGCAGCGGGCACTGGCTCCTTCAGCCGACCGTCTCCAAACACAGCAGCCCACTCTTTGCTGAACTCGCCCTCTTCCAGGGAGGAAGCGTTGAAGATTTCACTCAACAGCAGCAGGTCATCTTTGTCAGCACCTTCAGGTTCGGGGGTCCCTGCCATTGGGCCCAGGCAAGCTGATTGAAGTAACAGAGCACAAAACACATCACTCCCACAGGCTTGGCTTCTAGGGAACAGATGTAGCAGGGGCTGGGCTGAGACAGACCAGCTAGATTTTTTTTAAAGTTAATCAAAATATAAATTAACCCTATTACAGAACTTCAGAAATTTCCCACTGAAAGCAAGCACGATCCTATGGGGCCTTCCTGTTGACAGACACGCCCTCTCCCCCTATGGCCCCCAAGCCTCTTGCTTGTAAAAAAGTTTAAGCTTCCGAGGCCTTCCCAGAGCACCAAAGAGCAAATTTAACCAGAGAAGTAAAAAAAAACACAAAAATGAAACAGAAACAAAGAACAATGAAATGAGACCCTGGGTTGGCCGAAAAATTTGTTTGGGTTTTTCCATACTGTCTTACAGAAAAACCTGAACAACTTTTTGGTCAACCCAATCATAACAGCTT
The DNA here is from genome assembly GCF_032405125.1 of Capricornis sumatraensis. Lineage (NCBI taxonomy): Eukaryota > Metazoa > Chordata > Mammalia > Artiodactyla > Bovidae > Capricornis > Capricornis sumatraensis. The sequence goes on from NC_091073.1 coordinate 20,907,043, forward strand.
AGTCATAAAACAAAGTCAAGGACATTTAGTTTCTCCTCAAGGGCTATATAGATAATATCCTGAGCCATATCCTTGAGTTGTTTTTCAGATACTAAAACTCCTACCCAGTGGAGGAAGTTAGCTACATACTGACCACCAGCACTTAGACAGGCTGGAACCAGATGATGACTGAGATTCCTGAAACATCACCCTGTTACCTCACCATCACCCGATCAGACAATTGTACTTGAGCTGATCAGGCACCCTGCAACCCACACCTATTCCCTAAAAGGGATCATGGAGTTTGGGCCTTTGGAGCATGAGCTGCCTCTCCTTGCTTGGCCCTCCAATAAATGCTGTAATCCAGTGTCAGTAAATTGGCTTCAGTGCAAGTGGAGCAAGCAGATCCTTGTTTAGTTCTCCCGCATTTCCTTTCCTTCAAAGCAAGTCCAATTTCTGAGCATCAGTAGAACTGCGTTGAAATGGATACATGGATATGCGCTCAGTCGTGTCCAGCTCTTTGTGACCCCCTGGGCCCTAGTGGGCTACAGCCCACTAGGCTCCTCTGTCCATGGGATTTCCGAGGCAAGAACATTGGAGTGGGTTGCCATTTCCTCCTCCAGGCGATCTTCCCGACCCAGGGATCGAACCCACATCTTCTGTGTTTCCTGCATTGCAGGTGGATTCTTTACCAGCTGAGCCCTCAGGGAAGCTCAAATAGTTTCCATAAAAACTCTAGAGAGTTTTGGTGTCTCCTTAAAATAACAAACTTACTATCAATACATTTCTTGGATATGAAACAAAGCCAGGCTTGAAGGCATGCTGGAGATCTTAGTTCTGGTTACTGTAGCTTCCTGAATCTTCCCACAGAAGCCTTGCATCCACAGCTGCAGCACTACACAGCAGCCTGCCCTGCCATCTGGCCTGAGGAGGGGAGCCTCATCACAGCCCAGACTGACCCAGCAGAGAGGATGATCAGAGGCGCCCTGCAACCCACACCTGTTCCCTAAAAGGGATCATGGGGTTTGGGCCTTTTGAGCATGAGCTGCTTATCCTCCTCGCTTGGCCCTCCAATAAAACCTGTACTTTCCTTTACCACATCCAGTGTCAGTAAACTGGCTTTAGTGTAAGTGGGGCAAGCAGCGGGGAGCAGAGGTTTCAAGAAGTCTAACAGTGACCAAGAAAGACGTCCTCTTCCCGTCTCCTTTGTGGCACTGCAACTGCATAAAGCAAAGGCAAGGTGGATCTGGTTTGCCTGAGGGCAGCGGTGAAAATGACAGGAAACTGGGCAAAGCAGTCAAGGATGGGTTTCACAGGCCAAAGACGCAGCCCTGAAGGGTTGGCTGGACCAGAGGAGTGGACGCTGGACCACCCTTTCCTTGCTGTGTGACTCGCTTGAGATCCTTACCCCATCTGGGCCTCTGTTTTTTCATCTATAAAATTATAATGTTAATAATGTCCACTTTGGAATATCCTCAGGAAGATCAAAAGGAATATATCTTAAACCTCGCTGCTGGTCCAGAAGAAAGACTTTAAAGAAGAGACTGATTCTTACCAGATGAACACCGACAAAATACTAAATGGTGAGCACAAGTATAGCGGAGGCGTTAATTATCATGAATCCTATAACCTTTCACTGAGTTTTCTACATAGTTTAAAAACTAAGAACTGATAGGTTTATTAACTCTGGCTTTGTTGTTATATCTAATTGCCACTTGGAAACTATAAACATTTCTGTTGTAAGTTATGAAGAGAAGGAATAATCATGATTTATATTTTCTCTGAGCTAGATTTTAATGCTGATACTGACACAGTGAGATTAAGAGGTTTTCCTCAAATATATGAGATACTTTTTTAAAGTCTTCACTTGTGAATTAAATAAAGCTCTTATCTCCGTTGGTTTTATTGGATTTATTTGCAACCACACTTTATAGAAACATTGGGGAGATCTGGAGTGTGCCGAGCAGACTGTCTATACACGGCCGGCGGGGGAGGAGAAATACAGGCACTTTCATATCACTGTGGCTTAAAAATAGAGGCCAAGGATCACCATATTTGGACAACTGTCTAATTGCAGCATTCTTCTGTTTCTGTTATCACAGAGGTTTTGCACCAATATCTGGCCTGTGGGTGTGGTGGTGAGAAGATGAGGAAGATGGCATTTTATTACACCGGCTTCCGAGATGGTTCTGTGGTGACAGGGGCACTCAGGAGCCACCCAGGCCTGCTCAAGGTGGGAACGGCCGGGCAGGAGAGACGAGGCCCTCGCCACTGGAAGTGGAGGAAGGAGCCTTGGCTGTGACAGGGCGTGTCCGCCAACACTCATCTGAGCGTCCCTTCCCACTTCTCTCTTCAGTCTTTCTCAGCATCACCCTTTTTACACACATTCACTTCGCAGAGCTCAGTACTTCCTCCTTTCAGTTGGACCTAATTGCCCAAACCTTTTCTCATGGTTTCCTTTCTGGCCGGACTGAAACCAGATGATTGTTGAACCAAATCCCCTTTATTGGAACTAATTCAAGGCGATGTCTAGACCCCAGAGGAAGAGATGACTTTAAGGGAGCACTCAGAATTGTGTGTATTCCTCCCAAAGTCACTTTAAAGCCTCCTTTGCTTTCATCTAGATATCAATCCAGGGAAGATCATGACCAGCATGAGCAACAACAAATAATAAACTTGGAGAGCCCTTTGAAAATAACTATAGCCTGTGACCTAAAGGGGAAGGAAATCCAATGAAGAGGGATATATATATATATATATATATATACACACACACACACAGACACACACAGACACACACACACACACATACACATAGTTGTTTCCCTTTGCTATACAGCAGAAACTAACATAACATTGTAAAGCAACTATTCTCCAATAAAAATTAAAAAAAACCAACCACAGACTGGAAAAGCTCTACCTTTGTGTTTACTGTTTCTGTTGTGTGAGATGGCATCTAGAATAGCCCTTTGTGGTTTTGCTAACTTAGCATCCCTTTCCTCACCCTCTTTACTTTCTCTCTGGGGAGACCCCTTCTCCTCCTCATCCTGGTGAGACACCACGTAAGATGCCTCACCACTTCATCCCAGGTGGACCCGTGAGCTAGGCTCAGCAGAGTTCTTCATTGCTCGGGCCGTGGTGACTGGCTCAGGGGTGGGCACAAGCCAGGGGCTTCCCTGAGTTTGGAATATGGAAGCTGGGAGGAAGACAGGCTCTCTTCTTTGGGATTCTAAGTTCTAGGGATGCAGAGTTGAGGCTCTCAGTGATGATGGAACCAAACGGGGATGGAAACTTTAGGAGTTAGAGAATCCTGACAACACTCTTTCTTAAAAACTTTTTATTTTGTACTGGGGTATAGCTGATTAACAATGTGATAGTTTCAGGCGATGGAGAAGGAAATGGCAACCCATTCCAGTGATCTTGCCTGGAGAATCCCAGGATGGAGGAGCCTGGTGGGCTGCTGTCTATGGGGTCGCACAGAGTCGGACACGACTGAAGCAACTTAGCAGCAACAGCAGCAGTTTCAGGCGAACAGTGAAGGGACTCAGCCGTACATATACATGTATCCATTCTCCCCCAAACTTCACTCCCAATCCAGACAGATCCAGCCTTTCTTGAAGTCAATCCACCCCTGTGTATCCTCAGCTACATGGACCAATATCCATACGTTCTTCTATTTTCTTTTCATATTAAAGCTGAACTGTTCAAAGAAGAATTTGTTTCTTCCAACTAAATGATTCCTGACTAATAATCTATCCTATCCAAAACAAATTTAGTGACTAAATGAAAAAAGGATGCATGGGGAGGATGTTGTCCAGAACTGGTTTTGAATAGAGGTCTTCAATTGAAAGGGTGCTTCCCTGGTGGCTCAGCAGATAAAGAACCCAGCTGCCAATGCTGGAGACATGACAGACTAGGGTTCAGTCTCTGGGTCAGGAAGATCCCCTGGAAAAGGGCATGGCCTCCCACTCCAACATTCTTGCCTGGGAAATCCCATGGACAGAGGAGCCTGGAGGGTCTAAGGGGTCATGAATGGCATTGTAACATGTATACTATCATGTAAGAATCGAATCACCAGTCTATGTCTGACGCAGGATACAGCATGCTTGGGGCTGGTACATGGTGATGACCCAGAGAGATGTTATGGGCAGGGATGTGGGAAGGGGGTTCATGTTTGGGAATGCATGTACACCCATGGTGGATTCATGTCAATGTATGGCAAAACCTATACAGTATTGTAAAGTAAAATAAAGTAAAAATAAAAAGAAAGAAAAAAGAAAAAAGAGAAAAAAAATAAAAAATAAAAATAAAAAAATATTCTAAAAAAAAAAACTGAATTAGTATAAGAAGTAATTTGTTGAAATTATGCTTTAGTAAATGTTTAACAGCAGAATTTCTAGTTTGTAATAACTTAAATTTATAAATATGATATCACAATTTATTTACATTTAACTAAAATCTAATGAAACAGTCTAACAAGTTTAATTATGGTGGTACTTCTGACAAAGTTAATCTTTACAAAATAAACATCATTGCTAAGTGTGTTAAAAAAAAAAAAAAAAAAAGAGCCAGACATGACTGAGTATGCACATACCTGCACATGCACACACAAGACCATTGAATGTGGCCTGTTACTTAGTGTCCTGGTTATTTAGCAGTTACAGCAGGCTATACTGTGGCTATTCTCTCTTTTAAGAAGACTTGTTTGGAGAAGGCGATGGCACCCCACTCCAGTACTCTTGCCTGGAAAATCTCATGGACGGAGGAGCCTGGTGGGCTGCCGTCTATGGGGTTGTGAAGAGTCGGACACGACTGAGCACCTTCACTTTCACTTTTCACTTTCATGCACTGGAGAAGGAAATGGCAGCCCACTCCAGTGTTCTTGCTTGGAGAATCCCAGGGACGGGGGAGCTTGGTGGGCTGCCATCTATGGGGTCACACAGAGTCGGGCACGACTAAAGCGACTTAGCAGCAGCAGCAGCATACTGTGGCTACTTTCTCTTTTAAGAAAACTTGTTAGCTGAAAGCAATGAAACTGACACTGACTTGAAACAGAAAGCAGAGAAACCTCCCAATTATTGCCCTGATAATTAAGATGCTTGAAATGACTATACATCACTTGTAAGAAAAACATAATTACCAAAAGAAAGTTCAGGTGTAGGTCTGTAACCGGACAAGTCAAGACTTGAAAAATAACCCTAGTCAGTCGGCTCTTAAGAATCATGCTATCATTTTCTCTGGAAATAATTCAACTCAACAGTGAGAAAATGAGAACGTAGCTAGATACGATAAGAAGCCGGTGAGAGCTACAGCTGGAGTCAGAGCTTCTACCCCTGCAGACAAGCAAGTACCAATCCTGGCTTTCTGAGCCCCATCCTGTCTTTGTCTCTTTTTAAAATGATTTTATTTATTTATTTTTGGCTTGGTCTTCTCTGCCGCGTGGGCTTTTCTCTAGCTGGGCCGGGCGGGAGCTAATCTCTAGTTGCAATGCACAGGCTTCTACCGCAGTAGCTTTTCTTGTTGTAGCCACAGACTCTAGGCACGTGGGCTCAGAACTTGTGCCTCCCGGGTTCTAGAGTGCAGGCTCAGCAGTTGCGGTGCATGGGCTAAGTTGCTCTGCGGCATGTGGGATCCTCCTGGACCAGAAATCGAACCTGTATCTGCTGCACTGGCAGGTGGATTCTTTACCACTGAGCCACAAAGGCTATCTGCCTTTGTCTTAAAGAATGAACAAAGGTGGTGGAGATCACAGGTGCCAAATCCACAGATATGCCTCCAAGCCCCCTTCATGCCCTTGCTAGTTCCTCAAGTCTCCATGTTTACTTTCCTACCAGTAACCCAATCACAGCTACAACTACAAAAATAAAGGCCAGCACACGTGACATACTCCAGCTCTCACTGCTTGGCCTCCAACTCTATGCCTCCTCATGCACCCCTCTTCCTTTGTGACATTAGCCCCCACTGTGCTCTCCCCATTTTGGGAAGCCTGCTCCACCCCCAGCATTATTCAACTCTAGCATCTGTAATCATTCATCTTCCAAGGCTTCTCCCTGGCCTCAAGTCTGTGCACACTCCAACAGTGTCAGTCTTCACTTGATACTGCAGTTACTGCAGTCTCCTCCAACACCTCCCTGGTGGCTCAGATGGTAAAGAATCTGCCTGCAATGCCGAAGACCTGGGTTCAATCCCTGGATCAGGAAGATACCCTGGAGAAGGAAATGGCAACCACTGCAGTATTCTTGCCTGGAGAATTCTATGGACAGAGGAGCCAGGCAAGCTATAGTCCATGGGATTGCAAAGAGTCGGACATGACTGAGAAGACTCACACTTCCACTTTCACTTTTTTACCCCACACCTCCTGTCAAGTCACTGTTGAAGTTTCTTCTTCCTTCTACAGCCACCCGCGCCACTTTGTTAGCACTCTTTCTGGCTCTATCTGTAATCAAGTTCCTGGCCCTGCTCTACACTGAAGTGGCCCTCTTGAAGGTTAGCAGTGAGACCCTCATGGCAGGTTCCAAGCCCCTATTCTGAGGCTGCTTGGGTCTCTTCAGCACTCTACACTACTGCCCACTCTGGAAATGCTGTCGTCTCCTGGGGTCCCCAGGAAGTGGCTCTCTTGGATGTCCTCCTGTCTTCCTGACTATACTTTCCCGGCCGCCTCATCCTACTCTGGTTGCCCTTGAGACTTCCTCCTAAGCCATCACCTCTCTCTTCCCTACATTCTCTGCAGAGAAGATCTTATGTGTTCTCTTGGTTCTAGTGTCACCTGGGAACAGTCTCAAACCCCTGTTTCCAATTCCAAATGCTTTCCTGAAACTCTGATGACAAATTCCAGCCTGGGAGCCCTTAGGGGCTGGCCCACTGCTGAGCCTGCTGGCGTTCCATAAAAGACACTTTCCCTTTGTATGTGTATGTGTGTGTGTGTGCACGCTCAGTTGCTGCAGTCGTGTCCGACTCTTTGAGACCCTGTGGACCATAGCCCGCCAGGCTCCTCTGTCCATGGGATTCTCCAGGCAAGAATACTGGAGTGGGTTGCTATGCCCTCCTCCAGGGGATCTTCCTGACCCAGGGATCGAACCTGGGTCTCTTGTGTCTCCTGCATTAACAGGCAGGTTCTTTACCACTAGTGCCACCTGGGAAGTCCCTCTGGCTGTATACTTTTGCTTAATTCAGCTGTGAGGTTATTACTCCCTTCCTCAAATAACATCCATGGCCCCCTCTGATTGCTGAGTGAAGTGATGCTCCTTATTGTGGGCTCAGGACCTCTGCAGTCAGGCTCTAAGGTAGCCCTTTCCATAGCTCACCAACATTGCCTTCAGGGAAGTCTGTGGTTCAACAACCCTCTCCTGTGTGCCATTCTTCACACACACTCCCCCATCTTCCCATCGAGGAACCTGCTGTTTTCCCAGTGAAATGCCCAAAGGGAAGCATCATACTCAGCTGAAAGGATCTTATAAATCATCTCCTCAAACTCATTTTATAGATGAGGAAAGAGAGACCCAGGCTAGATGACCTCAAGGTCATATAATTTATTAGTTATGGATTATCTGGCTGGGGACCCCTGGCTCACAGGTCAAGATGTTTTCTCAGTGCTGCACACTTCAGAGCCTATTAAGGATACCCATATATAAGCAAATATTTAAATGTTCGTAAAGTCTGTAGGGTTCCTAAGGTCATGTAGCTCCACTGGCTGCCAGGCAAAATTCTTGGCTGCAGGCATCATGACAGAATGGCCCAGATGACAGACCCTCTCATCATATTTGCCTTGCTCTGCCCGAGGCTTCAAAAATCAAACCCTATGTCTCTGCAAAAACATTCCTTAGGAACACTGATTCTGACCCCGTGAGTTTTCAATGAGTGAAAACTGACATTCAGAGGAAGCGCTAGTGTTCAGACTGTGGGTGACAGAAAACTAAGGTGGGAAAAGGGTGACCGCCCACTCAGGTGACATTTCTGAAATCATACCGAGTTTCATGACCTCAGCAGAAATTAGGAGCACAGAAGATGGAAACGTGAGTGCACAGACCCAAAATGAGAGCACAGGAAAGCAAGCAGATAAATGTCACGGCAGTTCCCTTCATCTGTGTGTGAAACAGGAAGGCGCTCGGGTCTGCTCCTGGCTCCCCGCTCTCAAAGCTATGACTAATTGTAAAAGCCTCACGCTTGAAACACACATGAAAAACCCCAAACACCAACACTATCCTCACATCACCCAGAAGACAGCATGGGACAAAGATGGGTAGGAAACCACCTTAGAAAACTAACAAGAAAAATAGTCTTCATTATAAAAGGCTCTGGGAAGAAACTGTACTTGCTTAGAATTCAAGAATACTTCTAAAATCTCCCTTCTGGTGAAAAAAGACATGGATAATAATAACAGATGGAGGAAAATCCACTGCACCCACTCTCTGGGACACGCACACCCACAAACACATACACGCCAAACAAAAAAATCCCTCCTCCACGAGTGAAAAAAAACCCCAACAATGCTAGACACTGAGTGAGTCAGTGAGGGAAGTTGCTCAGTCGTGTTTGACTCTTCGCGACCCCGTGGACTGTAACCTACCAGGCTCCTCCATCTATGGGATTTTCCAGGCAAGAATACTGGAGTGGGTTGCCATTTTCTTCTCCAGGGGATCTTCCCAACCCAGGGATTGAACCTGGGTCTCCCACCTTGCAGGCAAAATGCTTTAACCTCTGAGCCACCAGGGAAGCAGACCCTGAGTAGACACTCAGAAATACTTTTTCATGATCCCCAAGCCTGGTCCTCCATTGTAAAATTAGAATTTAACAAGCAAGCAATCTTACTAGAAAACTTGATGCCTGGAGCATGGGTAAATCTACACAGAACACTCCAGACTATAAGGTGATCAAGTCAGAATAGTACTTGGTTTTAAAAGTGCACCATTAGCTCATGAAAGGAAGCAACCCAGCAGTTCTCCCTAGGACACTGAGGAAGACAGGAAGAAGGGAAAGTTTATGAGAAAAGACATAGCTGTGAGGAAGCAGTCAGATCCCTAGACAGCTACACATACATGGGTAAGTATAGGGGGGGCTTCCCAGGAAGCTCAGCTGGTAAACAATTTGCCTGCCAATGCCGGAGACACAAGAGACTCAGGTTCGATTCCTGGGTCAGGGAGACCCCCTGAAGGAGGAGATGGCAACCCACTCTAGTAGTCTTGCTGGAACATCAGAGAAGCCTCGTGGGCTACAGCACATGGGGTCACAAAGAGTTGGACACGACTGGCGCGCGCACACACACGCACAGAGGAGACCCTTCTGAATGACTGGGAAAGACCTGGGGCAGGGACGGACACATGTGTTACTGATTCAGGCTACAGCTTCTCATCCAGACCTGTGGGAGCTACTGAGTGGGGGGCCTCAGTCTTTCTGAAGTTTGGCCAGAATTCAGAATCACAAGTCTGTATAGAAACCAAGGAAGCAGCTGACGACAAACATTTTAACTATAACATCAACAGTTTAAAAATTCTAAAATTCGTTCAGCCAGTCCCATCTGAGAGAGGGATCTTTTGGATGAAACCAAGTTAGGAGACTTAGGCGAGCTGAGTGGATGGAACTCTCTTCTGCTTTATGCCATCACTTTCTGTTCAGTATCTGAGAGTTATTTTTCTTGGCCCAACTTTGAGGAACACAAGATTTCTACCTGTTATAACCCATGAATTGAGGCTAAGGATCGTCACATGTGGTCACAAGGTGATTTTAGAGCCACTTCCAAGTATTTCAAACTGTAACTCAGTTTCTTCTTCACTTGAAACCTTTGTATAAACTGACCAAATACTGGTTTTCCATTACATTATCTATTTGCTGATGTTCAGTCATTAACTCGTGTCTGACTCTTTGTGACCCCATGAACTGCAGCATGCCAGGCTTTCCTGTCCTTCACTATCTCCTGGAGTTTGTTCAGACTTATGTCCATTGGGTCAGTGATGCCATCCAACCACCTCATCCTCTGTCGTCCCCTTCTTCTCCTGCCCTCAATCTTTCCCAGCATCAGGGTCTTTTCTGGTGAGTCAGCTCTTCCCATCAGGTGGCCAAAGTATTGGAGCTTCAGCCTCAGCATCAATCCTTAGAGTGAATACACAGAGTTGATTTCCTTTAGGATTGACTAGTTTGATCTCCTTGCAGTCCAAGGGACTCTCAAGAGTCTTCTCCAGTACCACAATTTGAAACTATCAATTCTTTGGTGCTCAGCCTTCTTTATGGTCCAACTCTCACATCCATACATGACCACTGAAAGAACCACAGCTTTGACTAATGGACCTTTGTCGGCAAATTGTTATCTCTGCTTTTTAACATGCTGTCTAGGTTTCTCATAGCTTTTCTTTCAAGGAGCAAGCATCTTCTAATTTCATTATCTATTTAGTAGGAGAAACACATTTCACTATGACACTGAGTCAGAGTGATTTTCTGAGCCATGGTTCCTGGAGAATTGTGTCCTTGCTGTTGTCAGAAGCGGTCTGCTCTCTGACAACATTGCACCAGGACTGACTTGTTGAACAGAATCACCACTGAGAGTGAATGGGCCCCCCACGCAGCAGGGTGCTAGAGCGTACAGCCCCACCGCCAGTCCTATAAAGTCAGCCTTCCCTGGATTAAGCGCTTTTTAACTCTCGATTGTTTAGTGTCTTACATACTACAACCAGCATTTTAAATCAGGATTTGGTCCTTTTGGCAGTTTTCCGAAGGGCACATATTTGGAAGTCAACTAAGTAAGAGCATTCTCTTCTTTCATCACCTCAAGTTCTTTGTACACTGAGGGAATATTTTTATACTTGCGGCTGTGTTAATTTTTAAGCTGATGCTACCCCAGGGGCTGCAGATGTAGAAGAAGCAGATAGAGGGAAAGAATGGCTCGTGACTCAAGGAGGGCGAAAGGAGAAATTATGTCAAACTGTATTTAACCAAGAAAATTTGTAAATACATTTTTCTGCCTGAGAATGAGTACACAGTTTGAGGAAGAGCACGTTCATCTCTTTTTATCTTCAGAATTAAATTGAGTGCTCAAAAAAAAAAAAAAAGCCTATGAGCTGGAATTTGACGAAACAAAGATGTACCTATAAACCAGTGAGGTATGGAAGTTGTTTTAAATAAGGAGAAAGATGGCAATCTTATTCTAATGAGTCTTGGCCCATGGGATGGAAGAAGCTCATGACTGTATCTTGGGAAGGAGCATTTCTGACTAAATTCTGAGAAGAAATGCATGGCTACTGGGTTAGCCATGTACTACTATGACCAAGTTAAAAAAAAAAAAATCAAAATCCAAAAGCAAGAATTTTTTTTGGTAAGAAGTGGGGAAACATGAGACTGTGGGCTCAAATGTGCTTGTGTTTGTGGAAAGAAACATTGGAGGGATGCAAGAGGGGAGGGAGTGTTGGAACAGATAGGAGGGTGGGCAGCAGTTATGTCGCTGAGAGGTTTGTTTTTTTCCTGTATACATTTTTATTATGGTTTTGTTTTTTGCACTAATATGAACACACCACCTACTCAAAAATTATGCTTATTAAAATAATGAAATTAAGAAGGAGATAATAAAAACAAAGGACAAGCTATATAAAAAAGACATTGGGAATAAGAGAAATCATATTCCTATCAAAATAAGTTGAAGCTTATATATGAATAATTCGTTAACTGTTAAGACTTGCTAAAACTAGGTAGTAGGTACCTATTATTGTTACATTATTATCTTTATCTCAGTTTGTAAGACTGAACTATTTCCTCCTCCAAAAATTAATTTGTTTGAAAACACTTTTTATTTCATCAAAATTCTATCCTTAAGCCAAGGGAGAAATGATTTTATGAAAACATAGGCCATATAATGGCAATCTGCATTATTACTTGCTTTTTTACTTTCATAATCTTATGTGATTTCAGCATTCACAAGTAAGTAGACATTCTGATAAAATACACATGGACCTTCATGAAATATTGCATGGTGGAGGGAAAAATTAATAAGGAAAGCAGGTTTCTGCCCTGAAGTTTATATTCCTTAGCCCTGGAACCTTTTTTTTTTTAAGCCCTGGAAACTTAATGCTAGAGTTGTGTTGCCTTTCCAATTTTGAAAAAAAAAAACTTTAACCAATGTCCTCTGTTTCCCAGACTCTCTCCTCTCACACTCTGGGAACTAAATCCAAATCAAGCAAAGATCGGGGAGAGAAAATCCTCGGCCCTAGGTAACTGGGGCTAACAGGATATCTTGGCCCACTTCTAGTCCTGAAAGAAACCTGTGAGTCCAGGGCAGACTGTACGCCAACCACCTGGGGCAAGAGATACTCTAGAATTTGGATGACAATCTCAGGGATATTTTGGACCCATGGTAAATCACTAGGAGGAGTCTCTTGGTAGGATGAAAAGCAAATGTTATGAGCAAGCTGAAAACACTCAATTTCTTGGGATCACTTAAAACTAGGCATGTCTCATCCAGACCCACAGTTCTGGAATCTCCTGTGAGGGGCTACTCAGTAAATGACTTTTAGGTCTGGTGAACTGGGATGTAGGACCTAGCCAGCAAACTTCCCTTTGCATTAAACTAAGGTTCAGTGAAGATAAGCACTGTGCGTCAGCTTGGCAATATTTCTTTTTATTTTTTTCATAATTAGATTTTTTTCTTTTCGAAAATTACATAAACTCATAATTTATAATCTATTTATTTATTTGTTTATTTTTGGCCATGCCATGTGCTGCATGTGGGGTCTTAGTTTCCAACCAGGGATTGAACCCATGCCCCCTACAGCGGAGGCTCAGAGTCTTAACCACTGACTGTCGGGAAGTCCCAGCAGGGCAACATTTCTAGCCCTACATCTCAACTGCTTACCATTTAGACAGTGTCCCTGTGTCAGAGATCATGAAAGACCCTTTGCATACTTGATCTTCGAACCTGAGAGTAACCCAGCAAGACTGTTGCTACTGGTTCCAGTTTACAAACGAGAATAACTGAGGCTAAAAGAGTTTAAGGATGAAGCAAGTTACTTAAGGCCATAGAGATTATTTATAAGAGAACCACATTCAAAAGTCACGTCTGTCTGATTCTGAAAGCCATGTTTTTTCTACTCCTGCATACAACCTCTGACATAGCACCTTTTAGCTTTACTGGTTTGAGCATTGTAATGACGACAGATCTGCACGTAGTCTTTGTGCATGAGGATATTTAAAGTCACTTGGGCTTCCCTTGTGGCTCAGATGGTAAGGAATCTCCCTCCAATGCAGAAGACCTGGGTTTGACCCCTGGGTTGGGAAGATCCCTTGGAGAAGGGAATGGCAACCCACTCCAGTATTCTTGCCTGGAGAATCCCATGGACAGAGGAGCCTGGCAGGCTACTCTTCATGGGGCTGCAAGGAATTAGACACAACTGAGCAACTTTAACTTTACTTCACTTCATAAAGACAAATGGCAGTTACCTAAAAACAATTGCTTGGGAATGCAAAGCTATTCAAAAGATAAAAATTGCATTTGCCTGCATGTAAACACAGTATTTATAATATTAAAAAAATTGTAACCCCAAAGAAATGCATAAATCTTACCACCTTCCTCGGGTTTCATGTCTAAAAGTTCATCTACAGGTTCATTAGAGGAGAAGAAAGAAAAGAAAATTATGTCAGTTTCATTTTGTAAGGAGTTTGAGTCAAATTACTAAAATTGAGTTGTTTTCCTTAATCTGGATTACCTGAGCATGCATTATGTGTAGAGCTTTTGTCTAAGGCAGATAAAACACTTTTTCTATCTTCGGCTGTAAATAAAACACATGCATTTGGTTATCACCACTTCAGAAAGGTGTGCGAGCTCATATACTAATGTGAAGCACAAGCTTCAGGAACAAATGTATCTGAAAACTCCCTCAGGCAGAAGCAGGGGTCCTCAGCTGACATTTTACTCAAGCAACTGGCTCTCAATGAACGCTGAGTTAACTGCCCTGAATCCTTGCTTTGTTTGGTAGAAAAACTATATGCCACTGATCTAACAATTCTCCTTCCAGGGACACATGTGTGACTTAAGTACCCAACAACCAATTGCTGGGGCTAATGAACCTCAGTCACATGGGCCTGGCTAAAATAAAAGGGCAGATTACTGGGTGAAAGGAGCCAACCTGTAAAGCTACACAGCAAGATTCCAACTATATGACATTCTGGGAAAAGCAAGACAATGGCAACAGTGAAAAGATCAGGGGTTGCTACAGTTTGGGGGAGGGGAAGACGAATAGGTGAAGTCACAGGGGATTTTGGGGACAGTGAAACCGCTCTGTATGATACTGTAACGATGGATATGTGCCATTATACACTTGTGAACACCTACATGTACAACATCTAATGTAAACTATGGAATCTGAGTAATAATGATATGTCAATGTTGGTTCACTGATTATTTACCCTGGTGGGGGATGTTACTAATGGAGGTGTCTATACATGCGTGGGGGCAAGGAACACGTAGGAACTCCTTTTGCCTTCTGCCCAATAAAGTGTGTGTGTGTGTACACAACAGTACAGCCTTCAAACTTGGTTTGCTCATATGTACATTAGACTTTCTACAAGTCCCAGGATAAAAGACAGATGGCAGTTCTTTATAATGGATTCCATTCTATTTATCTATGAAACAGGGTGATCAACAGGTACAATCTCAAAATATTATGCAACTACCACAGGCAAGTGAACACACTGCACAAAGAGAAAACTTCATCCCCCTGTGTTGTCGCATGTTGTATAAACGCCTTGAATACAAACATAATAAACTGGAGTTTACATGCTTCCACAAAACTAAAATTTTCCTGTTCAACTACTTAAGGTTCCCACAGGTTTCAGGCTATGGGCCTTGCATGATCCTGAGGTTGGTGGGTGTGGATCAATACTGTTCAGAGAACTCTTACATGGCTAGCCTGCCTCTTTGCCTTCTTCTACCACTTCCTCCCTCCCTCCCTCATGCTTTAGGAGCTTGTTTCTCTGACCTTCTTCTGGTTCTCCCTGGCTCACAGTCTTCACTCAGGCTGTTTCTTTTGCTTTGATAGGTCTTGCAATAGCCTTGACTGAGATAATTGCCCGACACCCTCAAACAGGTGAGCATTCCCAATCACAAATACCTGTAAACAGCCCTTGTAGCTCTCACCCAAGTTGGAGTTACCCAGTAACTTGTTTAATAGTTTGCCCCATGTTGGAAGGATCTACCACTGAACACCCAGAGCCCTGTGCTGTGCCTGCCCCAGATAAACATGTGCTGAGCAAATGAACAAAGATGTGCATAAGGGAAGGCAAACAAGTATGAAAGGATGACAGGAAGTCAAGCTGTGGAGGCAGAAAGGTGACAGTTTGTTTTTCCTGTTCAAAGACAGATGGAGGAAAAGCAAACGAAGCAGTCACATGGGAGAAGGAGAAGAATAAAGCAGGTGACGGGGTTGGAAAAGAAGCAAGAAAGATGGAAGGAAGACAAAGCCTGGGGAAAAAGATGGAAGGGAAGGGGGATTCCGGGGTGTACTCTGCCTCTCCGGTCTCCAGGAGACGACGGAGCAGAGCGGAGGCGGGTGTGTCCTGGGAGGGCCAGGCTGAACAGGCGCTTGAGGTCATTTCAGATCTCTTCACATTATATAAAACTGGTCCCTTCATCTCCAAGGATTCGAGTCCCAGTGAAAGACTCAGCTTTCCATCCCATGAGTTCCATCACACTCAACCCGACCCTGTGCTCCTTATGAGAGAACTGCCGCTGGAAGAGGGGGCTGTAACGGCAGGAGGCGGGGATTGCTGACCAGCCCTGCCCAGCACAGTGTCTGGGTCACAAGCGCTGTGATCCCTCAGGATCAGAGGAGGGTCAGTATGCCCCAGGCATCTGGTGTCACTCAGTGAGGAGGAGCCTGGTGCGCTACAGTCCAGGGGATCACAAAGAGCTGGACAGGACTGAGTGACTAACACTTTGCTTTTACACTTCACTAGTACAGAGCAGGCCCAGGAAATACCTGGAAGAGCAGAGTCCGAGCCCTCCCATCGGATTCCCAGCAAGGACCAGCACCCACCCCATGACACAGCGGAAATCACACCCCCCCAATGTCATTATGTGATCTCATTGCAACCATCCCCCCCCAAACGTCAGTTACAGCTCGTAATGGTAACACAGCAATGTTATCACCTATTGTAAAGCAAACAGCTCTCTGTCGAGTCTCAATTGTGATGTACCCTCAACAGGCTGCTGCTGAAATGACTAATGATGGCTGTTTTTTTGTTCAAAATACACAGCCTCTCTCCATAATACTATGGGGTCAACAGCACTGATATTTTAACTTTAAACTCTTAAGAAGCAAAGTAAATACATAATTTTTTTCAGTTGGAGATAAAAAGGTCTAGAAGGAGTTTGACAGAAAAGAAAATGAGTTGGCTATCGTGCAGTAGTATTTCAGAAGTAATTCTGAAAAAAAAAAAATCGAAACTTACTCTTAAAACTAGAGGATTCCTTGTGCTGGTTTTCATCCTCTAGTGAAATTAACCTTAAAATTAAAAAACAAAGTTTAGTAATATTGTTCTGAAAATGTCATACTTATGACAGAGTCAGATTTTCTGTACAATATCTATTATTGTACTTACACACACACAAAATATGAACACATAGCCATTTACATGCTGTACATTTTTGGAAGAAGAAATAAATTTGCTGACTTTCTCCTGTCCCTGTACCAAAGGTGGTTAGTAGTATCTTAACATCTGGATTTGGTTTCATGCTAAGGCACATATTCCGTAAACATCTAAGTGGGTACTTAGGTACCTAACAAAGTTAGGTACTTACTATCATTTTTAAAAACACAGTTAAAAAACTGATGGACAAGTGAGTGTTTATTCTGATTCTGTAGTTACAAAAGAGGACACCTCAGGAGTTCAGCTAAATTACTGTACATAAGGCTAACAGCAGGATCACTCTCAAATTCACAAGACTGTTGCCTACTGAACT
Organism: Capricornis sumatraensis; assembly: GCF_032405125.1. Lineage (NCBI taxonomy): Eukaryota > Metazoa > Chordata > Mammalia > Artiodactyla > Bovidae > Capricornis > Capricornis sumatraensis. The sequence goes on from NC_091073.1 coordinate 20,923,958, forward strand.
CTCACTATTCATGGGTAGGATCACAGCAGAGACACTTCACTGTCCTGAGATCCAGTCGGTGCCTCTGAACCTCCCTCCTAGCACAGTGGTTCACTTTACCTACCATTTCTGAACAAAATTCTTATGAAATTTTCAATGCCATTAAAAATAGTTACTGGGTTATACTTCTTGAGCTTTAAAGAGGAAGTACTAAAATAATGCAGAAATATGAAATTAATTAAAACTAATCCACACCATCTTGGGTGGTTCTTCCTCTCTGAGTAGAAGTTAATGCTTTATTTTGATTGCAGTAACACAAGGTGAAAAGAAGGCACCAGGACTCACTCCAGGCCCCGCCCCTTACTATCCAGGGGCTGTGGGCAGACCTTTAACCTCTCTGAGCCTTGCTTCCATCATTAACACAACAGGGAAAAGCCTACCTTGATCACACAGAGGGGCATCATGAGAATGAGCTGAGATGACATGAAGAAAACACCCGGCATTGTGTTTAGTACACAGTAGGTGTCCACTAAATGGCAGTTAGATTACCACTGTGTGTTAGTCACTCAGTCCTGTCAGATTCTTTGTGCCCCATGGCCCATAGCCTGTCAGGCTCCTTTGTTCGTAGAATTTCCCAGGTAAGAATACTGGAGTGGACTGCTATTCCTTTCTCCAAGGAATCTTCCCGACCCAGGAATCAAACCCAGGTCTCCTGAATGGCAGACAGATTCTTCACCATCTGAGCCACCAGGGAAGGCCAGATTACCATTACTACTGGTAATAGGCTAAACTGCTTCCACCTAAAAGAGTCAACTGTACTAGATTCAGACCACATTCTATAGTTGTTCCTACGACAAAAAATTGCCCTCGTTTTGCAAAACACACATTTTCTCGTATTTGCTTTAAAATTATAGAGGGCCACTATGGGCAGCAAATATTTCTGCTGGACAAAAAAGATCTATCTGAACTTATTTTGAAACCCAGTAGAAATGCAAGCCTGTTTTACTACAAGACTGGCATCTAAACTTTCTTGTGTGAACAAGGAAGAGTGAATGGAGGTCAGGTGAACTACTTTGCCTTCCTAGGTCAGCTGTGACATCTCACGGACTGTGACATCTTACCAGAAAAAGCATAGGTTCACACTGAAACCTCCTCCTTGCTGTATGAGGTTAGGAATTATGCACCATGTATGTGGAAAAGTTCATCTTTCAAAGTATTTAAAATGACTGGAGGCGCCTTCTCTATAAAGAGGCAAGAAATCAAGATGGAGAGTCACTTCCTACCCTCAAAGCTGCTCTCTGCTTCACAGAAGAGAAAACGGAAGGTCTGCATGTAGAAAACAAAACGTCAAAACCCGACACTTGTGTAGGAGAACCCCAGAGGGCTATACGTGTTGTGAAGCAAGTTCATGGGTTATTTCCTTCTGTGAGTGAGAAGCCGGGGATTTCCCATCTAGGACAGGCCCTCAAAACTGATGGTGACGAGAGGAACAGATAGAGTCCAGGCACCCCAGATAATGCGAGCCTGGGGCTCAGGCCAGGAGCCCTGGGCACTCCTGCCTCTTTGGCCCTAGTCAACTCCTCTCAAGCCGCCCTTCCTGAAGACCCCAGGCATGGGTCTCTTATCAGGACAGGCGGGTCCCTGCCTAGAGGCATATGTGTGGGGAGGAGTCTGGCCTCTGTTTTAGTACATCTACTCTGAGAACTGAGGAAAGAAAGCCATCACCCTGTGCCAGAGACCCCAGCAGACTCGGCCAGGGAGGGAGGCGAGCCCTCAGCTGTGGGAAGGAAGGTCTGCCAAGGGAAGGAGGCATTACTTACTGACTCGGCTCTTCCGCCACGGCCTCTGCACTTTCCTGCTGGGCGATCCTCTTCTTTTCTTCTTTCTCCACCAGTTTCCTCATAGGGTCTTGTAAGCTCTTGATTGAGATAATGGGAAAGAAAACAAAAGCAAAAGAAACATCAGTTAAAAACACAACTGCCACTGGACCCAGTCATCAAACCTTGAATGAGACGTTTAGGGAGGTAAGCTTGAACCAATGAAGTCAATAGGAATGAAATCTTATGTCCTTGGACTCATCCAAGAAATATGAGCTTGTAAAGGAGAGTTGTTTTGTCACTAGGTTTATGTTTTCCCTTTTGTGATAAGTTATTCAAAAGAAAGCCTGTTGGCAATTGCTAACTTTATTTTCCATCTTTAACATGCAGCTAAGATAAACACTCTGTTCTGTCTGCAGCCCACACACTGACAGAACAGAAGTTTGCTCTCCCTCAAAGATGAGACAATTTTATTTTTAATTCTGTTTGCTATTTTGCAATCTAAAACAGCTTATTTAAAAAAAAAGAGCAAACAAACTCCCCCCCCCACTTTTTTTTTTAAACTCAAAATAGTGGTTTAACATATTCTGACAAATTAACTCCCACGAGTGGACAGAGAAGCTGCATCTAAATCTTCATAGATTAAGAACAGGTGAGAGTCTTGTTTTGGCAAATAATTTCTTTGAGTGACTGTTCTTAAAGTTTATTAAATATTTAAGGAAAAGTTTTGTTTTTGTTTTTGTTTTTTTAAAAACCAAGTGCCTAGGAACTGTACACCAGTGACAATGCCTGAAAAAGCAAAACATTCCTGTTAACAATTGAATAGTGAGTTACACAGAAGATCTCTATTTCTGGCCCTAATTATAATTTAAACACAAAGGAAGTATTTCAAGATACTTATCCTGCTTCTATTCTTATAACTACTAAAATCCAAGTCCTCATCCTTTGGGTCTTCACCTCTCTGTTCCTGTCTCCTTTGTTCTCATTCTTCACTTTTCTAGCATGACACACACACAGAGGAGGCAATTACTTCTCATTTACCAATGGATGACCAGAGGGCTGGGTGAAGATGGTTTGAAGGCTGAGTCTCAGCAGAGCAGAGCTGGGGTTGATTTTGGAGTCTGCTATGGCTTCCTGGTGGGTCAGATGGCAGGAGACCCAGGTTTGATCCCTGGGTCTGGAAGATCCCCTGGAGAGGAAGTGGCAACCCCCTCCAGTATTCTTGCCTGGAGAATCCCATGGAAAAGAAACCCGGTGGGCTACGTCCATGGGGTTGCAAAGAGTCAGACACGACTGAGCGACTAACACTTTCAGTTTTCGTGGACATCAGATGGATGCTGGTGTCACCTCTCCTGCCAGAATAATTTTCCTATAATGCCCAGGTCATCATGTTACTCTTTTCCTCACAAACCCATAGTACTTTCTTATTTCTTTCCATTTCTAAACTTTCGTGAGCAAGTTTTAAGATCTTCTAAAATGTGTTCCTGTCCTACTCTTCCAAATGCCTTCCCACCAACCGCAAGAGACTTTCCATTCAATTAGGCTTCTCTCCTCCTGGTCTCCTGTGTGCAAGTTGCTCTCTTCCTATCATTGCTCATTCTGCTGCTTTAACCTCAAAGGCTCTTGATTTTTGTTGTTGTTGTTTAGTTGCTAACAACAAAGAGTTGTGTACGACTCTTTGCGACCCCATGGACTGGGGCTGGCCAAGCTCCCCTATCCATGAGATTCTCCAGGCAAGAATATTGGAGTGGGTTGCCACTCCCTTCACCAGGGGATCTTCCAGACCCAGGGATTGAACTGCATTAGCGGTGGATTCTTTACTGCTGAGCCACCAGGGAAGTCTAAAAAACTCTCTTTGCCTAACTGTTTATACTCGAAGTCCTATCGGTTTTTGCAAAGCCCAGACCAGTTACTACCGTTTTCCATAAATCCTCATTCACTGAGCATGCCAAATTCAAGAAAGTCAGCCCATCTCCAAACTGTAGATACATACAGTGTTATTAATATTTTATTATACACATTCTATATTAGGATTTGTTTCTTAAAAATATTTTTTAAATTAGAAAAATGACAAAACCACATGTAGAATGTTTGGAAAGTGAAAAAAGGAAAAATTATTCATAATTTCATTTGCCTAAAATTATGAGTTATTATTTTCATATATTTCCTTTCTGATTATTTTCATACTCATCTACTTACATAATTGGAATCCTTGTTTGTATAGTAGATATTTTTATTTTGTATAGTAGATATTTTGTAGAGCAGAGATGTCCTCTTAACCAATTTATGTAGACATTTCATGTTCAAAACAATTACAGTGCAGGATGTAAGAAAGATTTTATATCTTAAACACTAATACTGAATTAAAAATATAAATGTGCATTCATTGTCAATAATCTAGATTCTCTTTAATCTATGTCCCCTGGTTGGGGTTCTGAAGCATTTTCTTGCATAAACTACAACCAAAAAGCCCTGCCATCATTTTTAATGATTCCCTGTTCCTGGACATTTAGATTAGTACACTCAGTTAGCAGTGTTTAAGCACATACCAAGGAACAGGGACTATTTTGGGTGCTGGGGATCCATGGCGCACACGACAGACAAAATTATCAGCTCAAGTGGTGAGTCCAGGCAGAGAACTGAAATAGGGGGCTAGAAATTGACTGATCATAGTCTGTACTTCCCTTTCACTTTTCACTTTCATGTACTGGAGAAGGAAATGGCAAGCCACTCCAGTGTTCTTGCCTGGAGAATCCTAGGGACGGTGGAGCCTGGTGCGCTGCCGTCTATGGGGTCGCACAGAGTCGGACACGACTGAAGCGACTTAGCAGCAGCAGCAGTCTGCATGAATGTCCTCTTTTAGAAGTGATATTTCAACTAAGAGCTAAATGGTGTAAAGGAGGCAGCTACAGGCAGCTCAGGAAGACCACGGGGCCCATGTGCAGAGGCCAAGAGGTAGAAACAGCTTGGCTTGTTTGGGCTATAGTGTAGGGGGCAACAGGAAGAGTCTCAAGAGACCTGGATAAAGAGGCCAGCAGGGGTCACACAGGGAGCTGTTCCTTTACTCACATTCCTCACTCCTTAACATTCTCCCCCTGTTAGTTTCCTCACGCTCATTTGCTTTTTCCATCTCTCCACTGCACGACAACTAAATGGAATCCACGATCCTGGCCTGGAGGGGGAAATGCTGTGAAGGGCAGCATTGGGACAAATGAGGCAACTGGAATATGGGCTGCACTCTGGGTGTTCTCTCTTTCTGTCTCTCTCTCTATCCACACACACAGACACACCCATAAACGTCTGCTAAAAGCTGGGCACACAAGTGTAAGTGTATCTTAGAAATGTGCACCCACAAGGAGGAGTTCAACAGATGTCAAGGACTTACTCTTTTCAATTGAGCTGCCAATCATGGCATTGTATTCCTACACACCACACACACACACACACACACACACACACACACACACACACACTGCTTCCAGCAGTTTTGTTCTCTAAAGAGTGGTCCAACCCTGGTCAAAGTGAAGCCAGGAGAATTTCCAGCCAGTGCTCCGATGGCTACATGTCTCGCTTTTAGGTTCTGGGACACTGGCTCAGGCCTGCCGGTTGGCCCTGGTTATCTCCTCCCTGCGTTTCCTTTGTATCCAGCAGCTCTGGTGGGGCCAGGGCGGCCCTCTCAGCCGCCGTGTCTAGCTGCCACAGAGCTTGCCTAAGCCCCTGAGATGCCCTTGACAGCTCCACGGTTATCATCCTTTCTGTCTCTAGGCTGACCTCCCCTCAGAACCACACTCCAGCAGCTCTCAGACAATCCCTTTGTAATGTAAACCACTTATTCCTTCTTTTCAACCCCTGCCCCTGTTGGGCCATTAGCAGGGACTCAATTGTTGGCTCCCTGTCCCCACAATCACAGTTAAGTCACTATTTTTCTTCACCCACAGAAAGGCCGCGGTTCCAATTGCTGCTTTAATTTATTATTAATAATTCCTGTGACAATCACGCCTTTCTTCCTACTATTACCATTGTCCTTAAAACAATTTGGTTGTTGTCACTCAAGAGACGTACTGTGTATGCACTTGTTGGTTGATAAATTAATGTACATAAGGTTAAGCTGCAAAAATTAGAGCTCTTTAGATAGGACATTCTAAGGCTCAGGAGAATAATATGAAAAGGTTTGTAAAATCATAAGCAAAATGAATACTGAGCACATGGGCTTGTTCATTAAATATCAGAATTTTGAACTAAGGGGACTCATGTGTATGTATCTCTATATAATTCATGCACAACAATTCACTCATTTAAAGTGTACAATTCAACGGTTTTCAGTGTAGTCCCAGTTGTGCCATTATTACCACCATCAATTTTAGAACATTTTTCAGAAGGCATCTCTTGTATTAAGAAAGAGACTTAGACCAGACTAAGCTATAGGTTCCTCTACAGAGCAATGGAAAAAACCACACACTACCACATATGGAACTTGTTTCTTACAAAAGATGGCACACATTGAAGATATAAAGAGGCTGGGAGGAACTCTGAAACATTGCGGAGGACAAATCATGCCTGCCCTCCTCTCTCAAAATTAGTTCCTGGGTGTGACCGTCCGATTCAGGATACGCTACACAGTGAATCACGACTCTTTCCCAGGTTTGATGACAAAGGCCCAACTGGGGGCAGGGGGTTGGAGGTGAATTCTTCAGATTATTTTCAAGTCCATAACTCAGCTGAAAACACTTAACCCTGCAGCATCCTTAGAAGTCAGAGGTGACAGCATCTTCTGTGTAACACGAACATCTGCTCAGGCAAAAGGAATCTCAGAGGCCTGGCTGACTATACTGACCAGGCAGACATCAGATGGAAGTAGTTTGAATCACTGATGCATGCCATCTTCCCATCCATATCCAGAAATAACATGTCAAAGCATTCTGTTTCTAAACCCCAAACCTTCTAGGACTTTCATTAAAATTGCTTGTGAAAATCACTGTGCATTAGAATTGATACAGCCTCGTGTAAGACAGAAAGGTTCTCTGTGAAGAAGGGAATGTCCTAGACCAAATAATCTTTCTCTCTTAGGGTTGCACTGACATGCTAACAGTTTCCATCGATGCCTAAATGGTTTCAGGAAGCACACACACAACATGTAAGATCAGCATGACAGAGGAAACGCACAGACCGAGCTTGCAAAAGTGTCTCAGAGAGGAAACAGCTTAATATAATAATGGGAGTTACTACTTCCTGTATTAGAAAAATAAAAGCAAGAGCAACATTCATCGAATGAAAGAAAAACTACGCAGCAAAACAAATTTCACAGGCAAACACCAGCAGCCAGCCCTCATCTAACGACCTACATGTAATGTTTGACAGGAGGGTCAAAATTAGACATTTTCTCTAATCTTTAATTATGACTTTTAATTTTCTTAGGTTACTTCTCATTAATTACATGATATGTATATAAAGGTGCCAAACAGTTGTTTATAAAAGGAAATAAAAGCGCTCAAAATAGCAAGGCATGGTGAAAAGATGCTGAACTCAGTCGGGCGTGTGTGCATTTGTGTTTGTATAATTAGTAGCATGTGAGGAATAAAAAGCAGAGGCCATGATGATGTATACAAGGCACATAATTTATAGATATTTAGCACACATGTCCTCCCCACCCATGCAGCTATAAATTTATAAAGGCACTATGCAAGAGACACAGTTAATCTAGCCTGAGAAGGTACTCTTGAATCCTACTGTAGAACAAAGGAGTTAGACAGTGAGATTAGAGAAAAATAAACACAATCTATTCTCTAAAATAAGATGGAAAATTGGTACTAAGAAGGCATCACACTGCAGTGGAAAGAGATGGGCTTTGAAAAAAGCTTCATGCTACACAATGGAAAAGGGTCTTTACATCTTGGGAGTCTCTGTTTACCCATCAGAACAAAGGAGGCAAGTTATCCATTCTTGCGACATGTGTGGGTGTGGATGTGTGCTAAGTCCTGACTCTTTGTAACCCCATGGGCTATAGCCCACCAGGCTCTTCTGTCCATGCGATTTCTCAGGCAAGAATACTAGAGTGGGTTTCCATTTCCTACTTCAGGGGATCTTCCTGACACAGAAATGGAACCTGAGTCTCCTGCATTGATTGGCAGGTAGAATCTTTACCACTAGTGCTGATTAAGTGAGATAACACTATTGCAGAGTACCAAGCTCAAAGTAAGTACTCAAAAGGTGTTTTATCAATGACTTTAAAGATCTAAAAGGGATGCAATGTCTTAAAAGCTCATTTTGTGTTCAGTTTAGTTCAGTCACTCAGTCGTGTCTGACTCTTTGTGAATCCATGGACAGCAGCATGCCAGGCTTCCCTATCCATCACCAGTTCCTAGAGCTTGCTCAAACTCCTGTCCATCGAGTCGGTGATACCATCCAACCATCTGATCCTTTGTCATCCCCTTCTGCTCCTGCCTTCAATCTTTCCCAGCACTAGGGTCTCTTCCAATGAGTCAGTTCTTCGCATCAGGTGGCCAAAGTATTGGAGTTTCAGCTTCAGCATCAGTCCTTCCAGTGAATATTCAGGATTGATTTCCTTTAGGATTGACTGGTTTGATCTCCTTGCAGTCCAAGGGACACTCAAGAGTCTTCTCCAACACCACAGTTCTAAAGCATCAATTCTTTGGCACTCAGCCTTCTTTATGGCCCTCTCACATCAATACATGACTACTGGAAAAACCACAGCTTTGACTAGATGAACCTTCATTGGCAAAGTAATGTCTCTGCTTTTTATTATGCTATCTAGGTTGGTCATAGCTTTTCTTCCAAGGAGAAGGTGTCTTTTTATTTCATGGCTGCAGTCACCATCTGCAGTGATTTTGAAGACCAAAAAAATGAACTCTGTCACTGTTTCCATTGTTTCCCCATCTATTTGCCATGAAGTGATGGGACCAGATGCCATGATTTTCGTGTTCTGAATGTTGATTTTTAAGCCAGCTTTTTCACTCTCCTCTTTCACTTTCATCAAGAGGCTCTTTACTTCCTCTTTGCTTTCTGCCGTAAGGGTGGTGTCATCTGCATATCTGAAGTTATTGATATTTCTCCCAGCAAAGTTGATTCCAGCTTGTGCTTCATCCAGCCCAGCATTTCGCATGATGCACTCTGCATATAAGTTAAATAAACAGGGTGACAATAAACAGCCCTGACATACTCCTTTCCCAATCTGGAACCAGGTAGTCGTTCCATGTCTGGTTCTAACTGTTACTTCTTGACCTGGGTCAAGCAAAGGAAAACAGATTTCTCAGGAGGCAGATAAGGTGGTCTGGTATTTCTATCTCTTGAAGAACTTTCCACAGTTTATTGAGATCCACACAGTCAAAGGCTTTGGCGTAGTCAATAAAGCAGATGTTTTCCGAACTCTCTTGCTTTTGTGATGATCCAACGGATGTTGGCAATTTGATCTCGGGTTTCTCTGCCTTTTCTAAATCCAGCTTGAACATCTGGAAGTTCTAGGTTCACGTACTGTTGAAACCTGGCTTGGAAAATTTTGATCATTACTTTGCTAGTGTGTGAGATGAGAGCAATTGTGCAGTAGTTTGAACATTCTTTGGCATTGCCTTTCTTTGGGATTGCAATGAAAACTGATCTATTCCAGTCCTGTGGCCACTGCTGAGTTTTCCAAATTTGCTGACATACTGAGTGCAGCATTTTCACAGCATCATCTTAGGATCTGAAATAGCTCAGCTGGAATTCCATCACCTCCACTAGCTTTGTTCATAGTCATGCTTCCTAAAGCCCACTTGACTTCTCATTCCAGGATGTCTGACTCTAGGTGAGTGATCACACCATCGTGGTAATCTGGGTCATTAAGATCTTTTTTGTATAGTTCTTGCCACCTTTTCTTAATATCTTCTGCTTCTGTTAGGTCAGTACTGCTTCTGCCCTTGATTGTGCCCATCTTTGCATGAAATGTTCCCTTGGTATCTCTGATTTTCTTGAAGAGATCTCTAGCCTTTCCCATTCTACTGTTTTCCTCTATTTCTTTGCACTGATCACTGAAGAAGGCTTTCTTATCTCTCCTTGCTATTCTTTGGAACTCTCCATTCAAATGGGTATACTTTTCCTTTTCTCCTTTGCCTTTTGCTTCTCTTCTCTTCTCAGCTATTTGTAAGGCCTCCTCAGACAACCATTTTTGCCTTTTTATATTTCTTTTTCTTGGGGATGGTCTCAATCCCTGCCTCCTGTACAATGTCATGAACCTCTGTCCATAGTTCTTCAGGCACTCTGTCTATCAGATCTAATCCCTTCAATCTGTGACTTCCACTGTATAATTGTAAAGGATTTGATTTAGGTCATACCTGAATGGTCTAGTGGTTTTCCATACTTTCTTCAGTTTAAATCTGAATTTGGCAATAAGAAGTTCATGATCTGAGCCACAGTCAGCTCCCAGTCTTGTTTTTGCTGACTGTATAGAGCTTCTCCATCTTTGGTTGCAAAAAATATAATCAGTCTGATTTTGGTGTTGACCATCTGGTGATGTCCATGTGTTGAGTCTCCTCTTGTGTTGTTGGAAGAGGGTGTTTGCTATGACCAGTGCGTTCTCTTGGCAAAACTCTTTTAGCCTTTGTCCTGCTTCAATCCGTACTCCATGAGTTAGGTACAGAATTCCATGTCTCACACATCTCCCAAAATGCAGATAAACACTGTCATTCTGATTTCCTGAAATGGACACAGAGGCTCAGGGGAAGTGAAATAACTTGCTTAAGGCCAGTCAACCATTCGCAAGTAGAGACAATATTTGAATCCAGGTCTTTACAATTCTACAACTAGTTAAGAAATTATATTGAATAGCCAAGCCAAGAATATTTATTGAACTCCCTTTTCATCTAAAGTGCCCATGAGATGGAGAGGACTTCATTGCAAATTCCAAAGGAAGGGCCATGGGTTCCAGGTACCCGAAGACTGACATATAAGAGATGCTTTTGTTTTCAAGTGAATACTTCAAAGCGCTATTTTTAATTGAAGGTTTAGAGCTGTACTTTTAAAATGCTATACTGTACTTTTAAACCTTTAAAATGTTTGTGTATTTATTTAGTTGTCTGCGCTGGGTCTTCATTGCTTTTCTCTAGTTGTGGCCAGTCAGGGCTACTCTCTAGTTGCGGTGTGCGGGCTGCTCACTGCAGTAGCCTCTCATGTTGCAGAGCATGGGCTCGAGGGCACATGGGCTTCAGTACTTGTGGCGAACGGGCTCAGTTGCCCCGCAGCATATGGGATCATCCCGGTTCAGAGATCGAACTTGTCTTCCCAGCACTGGAAGGCGGATTCTTTTACCACTAGACCACCAGGGAAGCCCCACAGAGGTAATTTTTAAAAGCGGCAATTCTGCTTTCTCCACCCTCCTGCCTCATGGCCAGAAGGCCACCTGGAAGAAGTACCATGTGACAGAGTGCAAGAAACATAAGCATCTCTGTTCCCAGGATCTACCACGTACTGAGCATGTGGCCTTGGGCAAATTACTAGACCTTTCTGAGCTTCAGTTTCCTCATTTGAAACATGGGAACGAGAACAAGGATGCCCACTTCCCCAAGGCTATTTTGAGGATTAACTAAAATATATGCACTTTCTATATGTCAATGCTGAACCTAACAGTATTATTCATTATGAGATCCAACCTTGGTACATTAGAGTCACACGTACCATGACAAATTCTCCTAGACACTACTGCCCTTCACCCTTAGCAGAGTGCCTGGCATAAAGTAACTATGCACACAATGATGATATTCTTTCCTTTTCCCTCAAGGAAAAGCTGGAAAATGAGAAGAGATGGGGGATGGAGAAACATCCCGCTGTTGTGAACACGGCCTGGGCTACCAGCTGCCTGGAAGAACCAATGTCAGTCACAGGATGGAAGGATGAATGGATGAGCAGCCACGCTTGGGCTTGTCCATCTCCGATTTCAGTGGGAGCTGTGGTCAGTCTCTCTGCCCCTCCTCTCCCGGTGACCCAGCTGCATCCCAATTTGCTGTCTGCAATGATCTGGTCTGGAGCAGCTTGGGGGAAAACATTATTCTGCTAAATGCTGTGTAAAATAATGACACCGAGAGAATACTTGAAAGTCTAAAAGGATATTCTGGATGCTCGCCATGAGTAATTGCCATGTTGAGGCTGGCAACTAAAATTGCATCGCAAAGATATTTACCCAATTTTCATAAAAACTATTATGGCTTTATTTTCAAAGCAAGTAACTACAGAGCCATGTGGCTTGTCAGTAAATGCTCAAGTGATTAACTGAGAAATGTGGAGGTGGGTGGAAGAAGGCTGTTAGGCATACAGATTTGAGAAAAACAAAATTTAGAAAAAGATGTTTTTTGAATTGTGAGAGCTGAAGGCATTTCAGTCTCCAGAATGATGATCCATATCATCATGCTAAGTCCTTGATCCCAGGAGAGAAAGGACGGAACACTGGCACATCTGTTTCAATGGTTATTTTTGAACATGCACAGTTAGGTTTTCAAATTCAGGTTTCCTTAAACTCTTGACACAGAACAAGGCCAGCTGCAAAGGCAAAGTGCATTTTTTAGTATTAGCCCTGTTTTGGGGGTAGGAAGTCCTCCTACCCTTCCAGGGTGCAGGCTGGCCCTGCTCTCTCCTCTCCCTGGTGGGAACGACCTGAGCCAAGACCAGGGCCTGCAGGGCAGGAGGGCTGCAGGGGTGTCTTGGGGAGTAGGAAGGGAGGAGGTTGGTTTCCCTGGGCAAGGTCTGTGAGGCCTACTATCCCACTGCTATTCACAGCCTTGCCTATGCAAAACTAATAACGCAGGGTGAAAACAGGGAGCAAGGAAGTAGCTGAGGGCTTCCCCAGTGCCTCAGTGGTAAAGACTCAGTCTGCCAATGCAGGAGAATGGGTTGGGAAGATCCTTGGGTTGGGAAGATCCCCTGGTGAAGGGCATGGCAATTTCCACTCCAGTATTCTTGTCTGGAAAATCCCATGGACAGAGGGCTACAGTCCACGGGGTCGCACAGAGTCAAACATGACTGAGTGATTAACCGACCATAACAACCCAACACAGAACGTAACTGGAGCTGGGCTACAGAACCTGACAACCACAACAGGCCCTTCTGTGCTAATACTGCCAATGGCTCTTCTCTGGACCTATTCGTGCACTCTTGCTAAGTCACTGCAGTTTGTGCGAGTCTCTGCAATGCCATGAACTGTAGCGTGCCAGGCTCCTCTGTCTGTTGGATTCTTCAGGCAAGAATCCTGGAGTGGGTTGCCATTTCCTCCTCCCAGAGATCTTCCCAACCCAGGGATGGAACTGGTGTCTCTTACGTCTCCTACATTGGCAGCTGGGTTCTTTACCGCTAGCACTACCTGGGAAGCCCCTTCTGGACCTATTAAAGAATGTCTGATAAGTACATCCCTACCATCCCCACCGCGGGCTCCCGGTGCTACCACGGAGGCTGCCACTCTCGTGAAAACTGCCACCGCCACCGCCACGCGGCCGGGCAGTGGCGGAGCTGGACCCAGGCTGTGCTCCCACACGCTTTGCTTTATCCCATTATCAGAGCCCAAGACTGTTTCCTCCCCAAAACCCTGGAATGGGGCACACCACAGGAATACACTCTGCTACTATTTCCATCCAATATAGGTCCTCAGCCCTTTCCAAATACAAATGCAGAAGGACACGCCTTCCCTTTACCCAGCATCTCCCAGGGAGCCTGTCCATGTCTCCGAAGGCCCCACTGCTTTCTCTCTGTAAAGACAACTGACTCAGTCCACGTGCCGGCATGCCAGAGAGCAGAGACAAGGCCAGGATTTTAGATTTTCCAAAGAAAAGCCACTTGACTCCTAAGGGCTTTTTTTTTTCTTTTTATGTTTTAATTTTTTTTTCTCCCTGACGCCTGTTCTGGATCTGTGGGGAGATGTGTAAGTAAGTGACATCCTGAAAGGATGAAGCAAACGTGACCACATCTGAAGGCTGGTAATTGAAGACGGGTACTGCTTTCCTACAGACAGCATTTCTTGTACTTTTTCCACCCAAAAGCTTTAAACTGTTAGTCTAAATTACTTTCTCTAAAAAAGCTTTCAAGATAGGGCTAGTCACATTCCATTCCTCTCCCCATGACTTAATAACTTTTACCATGTAAAAAATATTCCCAGGTGATTTGGAATCAGTATAAAATGAGCACATCAATGATGATTATTAATGCAAAATATGTATGTTTAGTAAATTGTAATGAACCAATAAATATTTATTGTTTGAAAATATGAGATTAGGGAATTGCTTCTTCTATTGGAAACCACTCAAAAGACAATTTCTTTCTCAACTCTCAGTTTCAGTTGTTACCATTATTAGATTAACAGGGTTTTTAAAAAATAATTTAAAATTATGAGACTAAATTTTCCATAAGGTTAAAATGCTACAAAAATTTATTTATCATAAAATTAGAATGACAAAGGAATATGTCAATAAGCATGGAATCAAGATAATCACACCAGGCCTGAGTAAAAATGTCACAGCTGTTATTCCATAAAACAGTGCCACAAAATATTTCTAAAATATCAAAATAGTCACTTGGAAAATTTTCAAGTTGTGTGAGATAGAGACTCAGTTCACTTTTATAAAGAAAATATAAATATAAAAATATTATATAAGAAAGAATTACACGTATTTTCTAGAGAAAGGCTTATAAGAAATAAAACCTGAACTCCTGGGATGTGAGTTACATCCCTGTAATTCTGCAACAGAAGACTCTTTGCTCCAAACAGCATGCACCGACTGTTTAACACATTCATTATCATCCTTCATCAAGCATAAAACTAACAGTCAGGAAATACAGCTGCAATGGCACAATTACCAACACACTCGGAATACGCCCTGCAGCAAAGAAAGCAAATGAGTTGCTTTTCATTAACAGAGCTTGGCACACCTCTCCAAAGACATTGTTTTCTTTCCAGCCAGTGTCTCAAAAGGCACTTCAGGGGCTATTTGCTTAGGTAAATCCAGGGAACAAGTAAATCATGAAAATATTTATTTAAATTTCAAAATATTCATTATCGATATACAGTGCCATTCATATGTGTGTGTATACAATATATGTAGATATATCAGTATATGTATTGAAAGATGACTTGATCAAGTCAAAATCTTTTATATAAAAGGCTTGTATTTTTAAAACATTATTAGTGCAAGAGGGTTGGTAAATCAGGTTGTAGTCTATATTTGAGTGTGATACATAGGTATTCATGGTTTTCATTCCCATAGTCTGTGGCATACAATATGATATGCAACATGCCTCCATCTAGGCAGTAATGGGCTGGGTAATAACAGGGTTCTATTATATGGGTTTGAGTCCATATAAAGAAAATAATTAGCTACTAGCTTCAGATTCTAATATAACATGTCATCATTGAAAGCTTAGATGAATAGCATTCTAAAGAGGTAATAAAAGCACACTTAATTTGGTTGACTTCTGGACACTTGACATTCTTAACATTATTATAATCTTATTACACCTTAACAGATGTATTACTCCTACTGAATTTATATCATAATTAAACTGTTACTTAAACCGCAATTTAAGGAAGGCCTGGGGGATGTAAAAGGCAATGGGTAATCATTTGCCCCAAATATTTTGAATTATATCCTAGGGCATGGCCACCAGACTCACTAAATTCTCTGCCCAGAAATCCTCTAGCATAATCAGCTCAGTCCTCTTTGCAGGAAAAATATCACAGAAAAATTTAAGGAGTCAAATTTTCCTCAACACAGGAGGCCAGGGATACACAGGGTTACTACTGTCTTAGTACTTTTGTAGATATGGTAACATTATGAACATCTCAAAATCAAAGAGGTGTTTTAAGGCAACAAATAAAAAGAAAAAAAAGTAAAAACTTCTTAATGTTTTGTTAAGCATGATGAGACCTACTTACAAACTGCCTGAAAAATTAAAAGGAAGGTATTTTCAAGATGAAGTTTAATGAGTTCTCTCCTGATCTCTTCCTTTCAAAGATATTAATCTGACCTGGCAACGAAGCACCCAGCATTCTGTCATCATTCTGAAAATTCTTCTAGAATCTAAATCACTTCCTTATCTCAATATGCATTCACCCACAGCAACCATCAGAAAGCAAAATGACTCCACCTTCAGTTGTGATGCTGAGAACCTGACATTTTGCATACATTCCTTTTGGGTTGAGAAATCACTGAGTTTAGTATTGCTGCTTCAATTAGGAAATATGACTGCAGTGTTAGGAAAAAGTTATATTCTATATGGGATGGTACTCACAGAATAAAATACTTGTTAGAAGAGAAAAAAGAAAATACCTTCCTAGGTGAATATATTTTAATGAGTAAAAGGTAACAAAGTGTACTAGGCTTGCATAATCTTTTCTTCAGCAACATCAAACAAGTATTTTAAAAGGAGCTGGGCCAATCATTAGGCTCAGGATCACCACAATTCATCTCCCAGTTATAAGTACCAAGGTTCAACCTGTGGTTTTGGATGCTTGTGGCTTTTGTTGTATTGAATACTGATGGGATAAAAAAGATTCTACTGGCGAAGGTGGGGGGGGGGAATAATTATCTCTTTGACATTAAGAGTCTGTTATAATAATGATGCTTGCTTCAATGTACACTGCTGGTGATAGAAACAAGACTTGACTTTTTATAAGATTTTCTAATGGACTTTCTAGCTTTCATACCTTTAACGTGGTAAATTCATATGGCTGATAACCCCTGAAGCTCTCATGGATGGCTGCCATAGTGTGAGAAGTTTTCTCCCAAAAATGAAGCAGAGTGGTCTGTAAAGAAAGACAGTAACGCCATTAGCATTTGAAATGCCTCAGATCTAGTCATGGGCCCTAGAAGAAGTGTGTCCATCTGTGGCTTTCAAGGTCTTCTCAAATAAGATTTTGACTCACCTCTGCAGCCTCGTCACCTATCACACCTCTACTCACACCCTGTATTTCAGCCAAACGTCACGGCTCCCTGTCCCCTTACAGCTCACGCTGCTCCACTCCTTAGGAGGCTCTCCTCTCCATTCTCTTTGTACTCATCTCATCTGATCCATCCTCCAAAACCCATCCATTCTCTTTGTACTCATCTCATCCGATCCATCCTCAAAAACCCAGGGCTGGTCATTGACAATGGACTTCTGTGATCCCTCACCTGATTCCATGTCTCCCTCTTCAAGCCTCCACTGGCTTTTTGGTGGATCTCATTTCACTTAGCACACCCTGTTCTGTCTTTGAGGCAGAGAAAATATAGTCAGATGTTACTGTCTCTGACTTCCTTTCTAAACTCCAAATTCCCTGAGGACAGGAAATCTGGTCTTCTCCATTGTAGATAACCTACAACCCCCAGAGTCTTCCTCTACAGCTGATAGATGCAAGTGCCATCCTGAGGGAACGCAGAGGCAATAAGGAGACAAAAGCAAGTTCATTAGATTATGACAGCCTAATGAGGAAGTGACTGTGGCATGAGAATTACAGGCAACAATGCTAAGAGAGTTCAGAGGAGGCGTACTGAAGGAGGTAACACATTGTTGGCACATCAACTGAGTGTAATTTGGGAAGGTACAAGTGGAGAGCGAGGGCACTCAGGCAGAAGGAACCACCTAAATAAATGCAGGCAGGTGGGGAATTACAGTGTACGCTCAGGGAACAGCTAATATTCAGTCTGATTAACTGTAGGATGAATCGCATGGATACAGAAGCCTGGCAGGCTACAGTCCATAGGGTTGCAGAGTCAGACATGACCGAAGCAACTTTGCACACAGCACAGGATGCTAAAAAGGAGAGATGCAGGAAGTAAATTATGACAAAGGCAATCAGAACTTCCTCATGCCCAAATCATACTTTGGGCTCAAGCTCCATTTTTCTGCTATCTAAAGCATGTCACATTCTTATTTCATTGCGACAAACATTTTTCACTTTGTTACCTGGTATGTTGCTAGCATATGAGACAAGAGATTGCATCTGCTCGCTCCAAGAAGATCCACTTTTTGACACACATCCATCTTCAATTTGTCAAAGCTTTTTTTGGCAAGGCGAACTTGTGTTTGCACCTATGAAAGTAGAAAGAGAATCTCTGACCCACTCAAATTCAAATTTTTAAGTGATAAAAATTTGTCCATGGAAAAAGACCAATAGTAGGATTATCTCTTTCAAATTTTCAAAACACTTTTGAAAATTCAGGCAACTGAGAAAACCCTATAATATCTACTCATTACTTCCAAAGGACCTAAATGACAGTATTGTATATCAATTTTACAGCAGACGTACTATCTTGAGAATATTTTTCTCAGTCGAATGTTAGAATTCCTCTCCTCTCAAGGCATTCACAAACTGACCATAGTGGGCAGGTCTGGAAAGTCACAGGGTGGTAAGAGGACAATTTTTTCCCCGTTATTTTCCTATGGTTCTTTGAAGCTGATGTCCCCATATACTCTTCATTACCTTCCTCTAAAATAAACATCTCACATAACATGGTACATTTGTTAAAAAATATGAAATTAACACTGATACAATCTTATTAACTTAACAACAGATGTTATTCAGATTTAACTAGCTTTTTCACTGTTTTTTTTTTTTTTTCCTGTCTCGAGATCCAATCTAGGATACCACATAGGAAATTGTGATGCAGCCCAGAAAACTATCCCCACAGATAAACTTTCAATGTTCTATTATTGTGTATGTACCCAAGTAATCTTCCATACATCCCTACGCCATGTATCAGTAGTAATTCAGGGATGGAGGCGGGGATAAGGGAGATTTCAGAAATGTCTATTCTACATGTCATTTGATAGTAAAATAGAAAGTTTTAAAAATTTATACAGTTACAGTACAAACAGTAGAGTCAAAATTTCCCCTTTCTCAAACCTGAAGCATCAACACATCCTACCTTAACAGGGAAGTTAGTCACATATTAATTTATCTCAGATAATTCATGCAGTTGTAGTGACCAGGTAGGTAACTGGGAGTTGGGAATAATGCTGACTCGTTAATGGTAGCTCTTTCATCACAGGATACCTTGGGTGGGGGGTAGGGCAGGGGAGGACCTGAAGATGATATCTGCCTTGATCACCATTATGTGATTAGCACCTAGCAACCTCACACCAAGCAGGTGTTGAACAGAAAAGCAGATATTTGGTGACTGAATGAAGCAAATTTCCAGACCATTTCAAAAGGCAAAGTGCTTGAGTACCATTTTAAAGTAGAACCTTGAGAACAGTCCTAAAAGTAAAAATTTTTATATAAAAATAAACATGAAGGTCATGGATTTAGATTATAATAACTTTTCCCGTTAATAATCTATATTTGCAGCTTTCAAAATTATAGGGCATTATATAATAATAGTAGCCACTGATACAGTAGCTATCAGTCATCATAACATAACATTGAAAACAATTTAGCAATAGATATAATTCACAATGAGTACAATGGGTACAACTGAACAATTAATACAATTTCCTCATCACATAGCAGCTTTACTCTGTTAGCCTCTGTATTGCCCGTCTGACTGCTGAGAAGAAGAGGCTTTGTCAGAAGACTTAACTGACCCACAGGGCTGGCATTCTAGATTAGCCTGCTGACTCCAAAGCTGCACTATCTGTCCCCTGCCCCACAAACAACTTCCACAACTTCTTGCAAAATCAAAGCTCAAAATTATGATTCTACCCAGAAACACATGTTTTCCTGTAGATGTCTATGGAACTGGAAAATAATCAGGCAATCCATTTAATATCATATTGACAGAATTAGTGCCCTATACGAATAGGGTCTTGTTTCGATAGCTGTGTAAAGCATTTCCCTAAGAATTCCTCTGTATTCCTTGTCAATGGAGTTTGGAAACCCAGCAAAGAGAAGCCATCAAGCTCCCCTCAAGCCACACTGTGAGCTTAAACCCAGAACGCGATCATTCCTCGCTATGGAATGGACAGACTCCAGGGAAAACTATGGGAGCACGCAAGCTGTAAAAAGTTAGGATGTGTTAAATATCAGCGATTTTCTGCCTTCCTTGGAGAAGAGTAAGGATGATACAAAAAAGAAAACCCTAGTTCCTGAAGGGAGAAGTGGGAGAGTGTGGAGGGAAAGATGTTTAAGCAGCAGAGAGTTCCACTGCAGGTGCCCTCTGGTTCACTCGAGGCTCAACTTGGGAAGAACCCTTCAGCAGAGATCCTGAGAGGCATCTTGTCCTACCCTTTCCTTCTGAAGGGGGAGGAAATAACTCCAGGTGTGAGCGTTCATGCATGTATTCATTCAACACATACTCAGTGAGTGTGAGAGAGCTTCTTCTATTTCAGGCCCAGTGCTAGGCACTGGGAGGTCTGTAAAGGAATAAGACACAAGGCAGGTGGTTAAAAAATACTTAAGGATGAATGCACAGAGGCACAGGCTCCTCCAGTCTTTTAGCGATGATGGACAAGTTAGCAACTGTATTTAATGCAACGGGAGAAGCACAGCAGAACTGAGTGAAGACAGAGGCACACGGACAAGGGGCTGATTAATGCTGAGGGTGGCAGGGGTGGGGTGCACCGATGGTCTCCCCAACCACAGGCCTCCCTGTTATCCACACCCTTAGCCCTGAGACCCTGGAGTCTCCGCCCACTTTGACACTGGGCATGGTGTGTGACTTGCTTTGGCCAATGGGCCAGATGTGATGAAACTGGAAAAAAAAATGCTAGCATGCTTCCACTTTCTCTCCCCCTTCTCTGAGACTGCCATGAGAACATGCCCCGGCCAACCTGAGAATGTGCCTGGGCTGGCCAACTGAAGTGACGCTGAGGCCTGTGAATGCAAGAGACATGAGGAGGTAAACCCAGCCGTCCTCGGAGATCAGCCGTTGGCCAGCTGATACCCAGATAGCTGAGCGAGGCCAGCCATGATCAGCCGAGCCTCTCGCCTCCCCACAGTTGACCAAAGACTCATGTGTGAGCCCAGCAGAGACCGGAAGTGCCTTGCTAACTCACAGACCTGTGAGCAGTAAGAAGTGCTCACTGTGCTAAGCCACTGAGCGTTACAGGTGTTTATTTCATAGCATCACTATGGCCATGTTGTTGTTTAGTTGCTAAGCTGTGTCCAACTCTTGCGACCCCATGGGCTCTCCATGGGATTCTCTGGGCAAGAATACTAGAGTGGCTTGCCACTTCCTTCCCTAGGGGAATCATCTCCACCCACGAATCGAACCCAAGGCTCCTGCTGTGTCTCTTGCATTGCAGGCAGGTTCTTTATTGCTGAGCCACTGATATAAATTTTGAGTTGGAGGATAATGAAGACCACATTATTATGGGGGATATCTGAGTATATCTGGTATCTGAGCCTTAAGTCATGAATAGGAGTACACAGTAACTACCAGGTAGATACAAGGCTGGCCTGTTCATGCAGAGGTTCTAGATTTTTCTAATTAAATGCAAATAACTTTATTGTGGGATGTGAATTTTGCTTTTTCTTTTACATTAACATAGTAAGTTACACATAGATATTCTTTTATCCTAGAAGAAAACTTAATTCCCTTGCTTATAACACAAGGCTCATGAATTAAACACTGAAAGGTGCCCTAATTTAATTCTGTCTGAATTTTGTAAAGTAATTTTAGAAACCCAGAAGAAGACTTCAACGCTTGACCCAGTGAGTTCTGAAAGGCCATATGCTTTGTGTGTCAACAATGATTATTAAAATACTTAATGCACTGCTGAGTTTCCAAATGTTGAGCTCCTTCCCTGCCAAACAAGAAGGATGCGACAGTGGTAGGCATTGTGAATACGGCAAAGCTCATTTAATATTTTGTGTTCCATGCCTGTTCTCTAAAACACATCTCTAGTTTGCTGCCCGAGGACAAAACACCAAGGACACAGGTGAGCACAGGCCACGTCGAGAGTCTAATATCATGTGTCTCCACTAGGACTCAAGTGACAATGTTTTATTATTCCTTTCAATCCCAAATAAATTATTTTCAATTACATAAACATCTTGAGGAGCTCCTGTGGTTTTCAAGGTTCTTTAAAAAATCTTCAAATAAAGGTATCTTTTCAAATTCTTAATTTTATTCCTGTTGCACCCCCCCTCCCCACTCTGTCCTCTTACTCTCCAAACTCTAAGAAATGTTCACGTATATTAGATCCTCTTTAGCATGGGTCCTGCCCTCCCAAGGCTGCAAAAATACTATTTACCAGAAAAAGGAGTAATGTCTTGCATGCCTAAACGACAGGACACTTTCTCTGTACTTACATTTCCTAAGCCGAAATTCTACCTCTTAGCCCCAGCTTGAACTGCTTATGATGAAGCCAAAGCTATTCATAGTCAGTGCAATCTGGCTTCTCCATTCAGTGGGAAAGGTCTTCATATTACTCCACAACCAGATCATTTGAGAGTAGCTTTGCATTTTGTCCTAGTGTTTTCTTTCCTTTAAAAGTAAAATAAAGCTAACTCCCCATCTTACTCTTACTTTGACATTATCTTCTAGAAGATGGCTTTGCCTCTCTCTCTATTCAATCATTTATCAAACATTTACTGAACATCTTCCATGTGCCAATAGCAGTGAGCAAAATGGGGGCCTCATGATGCTAGTTCAGGGGGCATTTTCATATCAGTGAGGAAATAACAGAGTGAAGCGAGCCAAAGGAGAGTCACACCATTCCGTAAGAATGATTTACCAAGAGATCTGGTTGAGAGGCTGTTCTCCTGGGAGGTGGGACTCCAGCTCTCTTCTGCAGGACTGAGCATGAGAAGCATGCAAGGAGAGAGAGCTCCAGCAGAGGGGAGAGCATGTGCAAAGGCACTGGGGTGGAGGGCAGTAAGACAGGCCCCAGAAAACTAGTGTGGCTGGATCGCTGAGAGCAAACAGAAAGGTGGTATGAGATGGGGCAAGAGAGGTGGGCTGGGGCATATCCCAGGGTCTTGCAGGTGTGCTCAGGATGTTAGTTTCTATTCTGGGGCTTCCCAGGCGGCACTAGCGGTAAAGAGTCACCTTCTGATGCAAGAGACGTGGGGTTTGATCCCTGGGTCAGGAAGATCCCCTGGAGGAGGAAATGGCAACCCACTCCAGTAATGTTGCCTGGAGAATCCCATGGACAGAGGAGCCTGGCATTTATCCTGGGTGTATCAAATGCATCTTCTTTTTTTTCAAAATGCATTTTCAACCTATGATGATTTTATTGAGACATAACCCCAATGTAAGTTGAGGAAGACCTGTATGTCTTTAACGCTGCAGCTTCATAGTTAATATAAGCAGTATTTTGCCCAAAACAAGAAAGATGCAGTGGTCATCTTACTTCATTTCCTCCTAAGCATGCATTTTGAACTTTAACAGTTCAGCAATAATGAATAAGTTAGTTTCACTTTCATGAATTGGAGAAGGAAATGGCAACCCACTCCAGTGTTCTTGCCTGGAGAATCCCAGGGACGAGGGAGCCTGGTGGGCAGCCATCTCTGGGGTCGCACAGAGTCGGACACGACTGAGGCGACTTAGCAGCAGCAGCAGCAGCAGTGATAATTTGAAAGCTTTTCATTACTGCTGAAATTACAGATAAAATTGAATTTTTTGGTTAGCATTCCCTTTACATGAAATAATAAATCTTTACTCAAGCCAACAATTTTGGATCCACCTGTATAATCAGGACAGGCACAACTGTGGCTGACATGCTCTCAACCCATTTACACAAACACCATAATTTAGACACTCATTTTTAGATACTCAATTTCAGACAAAAAGCCAATTTCTTTCCTATTCTTTCCTACCCTTTCCTGCTCTTCAGAAGTTCAAGTTTATAAATGTTCTGATCATGAGTATAAAAGTCACCTAGGAGAATGGAGCACACCAATGTCTCAAAGTGATCTTCTAGGAATGGATAAAAGACTGTACTAGGGATGAATAAGATACTGCACTGTACGAATGCCTTCATCAAGCAGTTATCTTAATGATGATGCAGGAGAAGCAGGCACCCATATCATAGTCTACTCTTCCAAGTTTCCAGGGAAGAGGAAAAGAAAAAGGAATGAACACTCTGGACAGCACTGTTTTACAAATGCTTCACGCTGCAGTTCTTCAAAGTATGCAAAATTATCTTCATTTGCATAGAAGAAAAAAACTGATGTACAAAGTAATTTGCCTAAAACCAAGTAGCCAGTAAGTAGAAAGGCCAGGGGCCAGCCTGGGTTAGATGTTGTCTTCTCTTGTATAAAGTACCAAGTCCACACCCATACAGGCTTCCCAGGTGGCACTAGTGGTAAAGAACCTGCCTACCAACACAGGAGAGATAAGAGATACGGGTTCAATCCCTGGGCGGGGACGATCCCTGGAGGAGGGCCTGGCAACCCACTCCAGTATTCTTGCCTGGAGTATCCCAAGGACAGAGGAGCCTGATGGGCTACAGTCTATGGGGTCACAAAGAGCTGGACATGAATGAAGTGACTTAGCACGCACACACGCCACACCCGTACCCTGCCTGCCAGCCTTCAGCCCATCCGCCTCGTCTCCCACATCACCTGCCGGGCACTATACACTTCAGCGACACCAGCTCAAACCCATATCCATGCTTCTGCGCTGTTTCTCTGCCTGGAAAGTCCCCTTCCCCTTGCTGTGCACATGGCAACTCGTCCTCACACTGTAGAGCTCCCATGCAAAGGTTTTCTCCCATGAGACCCTTTTCCTGTTGCTTCTCAGGAGAGTTAGCAGCCGCTTCCTCTGTATGATCAAGGCACCTTGCAAAATTCGCTTAGCACACAAAGCTCTGGTAAGTGCTACCTGCTCCCAGGTAAGACCAGCTATCCTCTGAACGAGAAGCTCTGTGAGCCTGAAAGCATGCTGTCTAGTTTTCTAAGGCTAAGGCGGCATGCCTCCAGGTAGCAGGTATAAAACACACTGAATGAATAAGGAGAGAGCATACCAGAAGGAGTGAACCATCAGGCTACGGAATATGGACCACATGCTCTGTCTGCTGAATTTCAGTTAGACTTCCCCAGACACCGACGTCCCTCTTCCTCAACCGCTATTCTCCACCATTAACTGACTAGAGATGATACACAGGCACATATTCTCATTTGCTGCTCACAACACTCCTACGCCATAATTTTGTTTCTGTTTCACAGAGAAGGAAGCTGGTTTTCAGAAACATTAGGTAACTC
Source organism: Capricornis sumatraensis (assembly GCF_032405125.1). NCBI lineage: Eukaryota > Metazoa > Chordata > Mammalia > Artiodactyla > Bovidae > Capricornis > Capricornis sumatraensis. The sequence goes on from NC_091073.1 coordinate 20,948,846, forward strand.
GCCCCAGCTCACTTGACTGGCAGGGGAGGGGCAGGATGTGAAAGTCCACGCTCATGTCACTGAAACACTTTGCTGTCCTAACTGTAGCAAATCTCAAACCAGTAAGATTAACTGCATATCACCCAAAATGTGAATGTCAGCACTTGGCCCACTACTCTTTTCTCCCTTGTCACTTTGTCGACTCATTGCATCAAAATAATCTAACATATTCAACGTCTGTGACTCTGGCTTCTTGTTCAAAAATACAAACTGTTGTTTGCCATGCAACACATTCATTTACACAGGAATCAAAGAGTAAGAAGTTTTCTATTCTCAAGGCCTTGGCAAGTTGAAAGAAAGATGGTTAAAATGAGTCACAATTATGTAGTTTGCCATATGCCGATAGAGTTCAGATTAATTTAGTTAGTTATCACATGGCCCCGAGTGTTTTAATGTTTGCTCAGCTGCTGAGTTTTTTTGTTTTTTTTTTTTTTTTCTGTTTTTAACTTAAGAAAGCAATTCTGTCATCAGAAAATGTAACCGACTCGGTTCACTTCCTCTTTTAGGTCATTAGTGGAAGTATTAACTCAGGTCACAAGACCAAACCCAGGGTACCCGCTTTATCAATTTCTCTCTAATCTGAGAAGCACATGTTTCAGGAGAGAGTAAAAGGCTGTAGTACTATCTCTTTACCCCACTGATATTCTTGTACTTTATTGAGGTTTTAAACATATATCATTATTCCTTTTCTTTTTACTACTTTTTTGGATCATTTATTCATGTCTACATTTCACGTGAAAGGCTGGCAAGTGTGCCAGCTGTCTCTTGGCTGCCCAAGCTACACCTGCTTGTACATCACATTATGGTATATTTTAATTATGCTTATTGATAGTTCTGTAAGTAATCATGACGCACAAACACAAATAAACTCCTAAATTAACAGGTGAAATGATTTGCTGAGAACTTCCTTGCTTGAGGAGTGGTGTTCATTCATTCTGCTGCAGGTCCTGGATAAAGCAAAGAAGGGAAAAAGACTGAGCCTTTCCCTTTGTGGATGTATTTGGCTGCCTTTGAGTTCCAAAGTGTGATGGACCTGGGTATTCAGAGCAACCTGGAAAAGACCGACTCATAACAACACTTTTGCTGGTTCCCAGAACTTGGAGGGTGAAGACAGGCTCTGTAACCTGCACAAGAGCACCCTTCATGTTCTGCCCCATGTGCTTGCCTCTCTCTCCTAATTCTTTTCTCCCAGTGTGATCTCTCAGCTCATAAAGTGGTTTCATCCTCTTCCTCTTCACATGTGGTTCCCAATGATGTCATATTTCTTCTTTCTTGGCCCTTCACAATCCAGCTTGTGCCACTTCTTCTAGAAACCACACTTCCATCCCTAAGGCACATGCTCCTCTTTCTGGGCCTCAACAGCACCTTACTGTCCTCTCATGGGACATGCCACATTACATGGTCATTATCATTTTAACTGACTATCTTTGTCTATATTCTCCAGGGACCTTGGGGCAGGAACCATATCTTAGTTATGTTACCCTGGTACTAATAGGAAGAGCTAAACATGCTAGTCAAAGAAATAGTTTTTAACCTGGTGTACGAAAGTGAAAGTCGCTCAGTTGTGTCCAGCTCTTTGGGACCCCCATGCCCTGTAGCCTGCCAGGGTCCGCTGTCCATGGGTATTCTCCAGGAAAGAATACTGGAGTGGGTTGCCATGCTCTCCTCCAGGGGATCTTCCCTATCCAAGGATTTAACCCAGGTCTCCCACATTGCAGGCAGATTCTTTACCAGCTGAGACACCAGGGAAGACCAAGAATACTGGAGTGGGTAGCTAGTCCTTCTCCAGGGGATCTTCATGACCCAGGAATTGAACCAGGGTCTTCTGCATTGCAGGAGGATTCTTTACCAGCTGAGCCACCAGGGAACCTGGTGCAGAGTAACGTAACACATACCATCACGTGCTTTGGGCCTGTAGCTTCTACTTAAAAAAAATTATTTAAATGTTATTTATTTATTGATTTAGCTACCTGAAGTCTTAGCTTTGACACGTGAGATCTCCACTGCCTCATGTGAGGTCTTTTGTTGAATGCATTGGCTTTCTACTTGTGGCCTCCAGAGCTCGCAGGTTCAGTAGCTGTGGAGCACAAGGGCTTATTGGCTTCACAGTATGTGGGATCTTAGTTTCCTGACTGGGGATCGAACCAGTGTCCCCTGCACTGCAAGGCAGATTCCTAACCACCGGACCACCAGGAAGTCCCAGCTTCTACTTTTATAGTCTGATGACTGGTGTTAACTCTCACTTCAGGAGCATGTGTGTGTGTGTCTGTGTGTGTGTATTTAAGAAGAAGACATGTCACAATAATTTCATGCCAAGAAGGAAATGGGTCCAGATCCTTCAATTCCCCATTCATCTAAATCTTAAAAACATTTTCTACGTTGAGATTTGACATATTTCTGTAGCACTTCTTTGCTCCTTCCTGCTGGAAATCATCTCATTCCAATTTGTTCTATGTCAGCTCTTCTGGAGAAACTTGGGTTTTGTGTTCTTTGCACACGTCTAATCCACTAACACTTTGTGTCAGTGGTCGGTGGTGATTCCTTTTGTTGTTACAGGCCTGCGGACATCTCAGATTTTCAGTTGATGGGCAAATGCTCTTGTGACTGAGGCTGCCAGTGGCCCATCAATATCCATGCACCCTTCATAGTTTCCAGTGCCCCTGACAACAGTGTGGCCGTGGGACAAAGTTCTCTCCAGCAGGATGTGAGCACAGGCAATGGGCATCACTTCCAAGTGTGGCCTAAAGACTTTCCACCTGTGCTCCTGTGGGTTCTGTCTCCTTTGGGGATGACTGGGATGTCCACATCTAGGGAACGCTGGAGGGAACATTTATGAACTGAAAAGATGCACTCAGCCTGGTCTCTAAATGATTCGGAGGAGGAGCCGGTCCAAAAACCAGGATACCTGCCCAGTACTATTTGGTGAGCACAAACAAAACCAGAAAATCCTTCTATTGGAATTATGAGATTTGGGGTATCCCTTGGACTTCCCTGGTGGCTCAGACAGTAAAGCATCTGCCTACAATGCGGGAGGCCCAGGTTCAATCCCTGGGTTGGGAAGATCTCCTGGAGAAAGAAATGGCAACCCACTCCAGTATTCTTGCCTGGAAAATCCCATGGATGGGGGAGCCTGGTAGGGCTGCAGTCCATGGGGTTGCAAAGAGTCGGACAAGGCTGAGTGACCTCACTTTCGTTTTCCTTTCCTTTGTACTACAAACTAGCCTCAACTACTCGTCCTAACATAGGCATGGTTTTAAGACAAGGTTGTTTAAATGACAAAGATGCAGACTTCCCTGGTGGCCCAGTGGTTAACAATCGGCCTGGTAACGCAAGGGACAAGGGTTCAATCCCTGGTCCAGGAAGATTTCACATGCTGCGGAACAACTAAGCCCCTGAGCCGAAACTATCGAGCCCACGCTCTAGAGCCTGTGCTCCACAATGAGAGGAGCCACCACGAGAAAAGCCCACACACCACAACAAAGAATAGAGCCACCTGCTGCTCCAGAGAAAAGCCTGTCCGCAGCAAGGAAGGCTTTGAGCAGACGAATAACAATACTCAATTTTTTTTAAAAGTGACAAGATGCTAGATACAGTGTTGGGAGCATGTTAAAGTCTACTAGTCCCATAGACAACTGTCAGCTCTCCAAAGGTCTGCTGTTTCCATTACTATTTTGATCATCAGTTCAGTTCAATCGCTCAGTCCTGTCTGACTCTTTGTGATCCCATGGACTGCAGCACACCAGGCTTCTCTGTCCATCACCAACTCCCACAGTTTACTCAAACTCATGTCCATTGAGTCGGTGATGCTATTCAACCATCTCATCTTCTGTTGTCCCCTTCTCCTCCCACCTTCAATCTTTCCCAGCATCAGGGTCTTTTCAAATAAGTCAGTTCTTCACATAAGGTGGGCAAAGGATTGGAGTTTCAGCTTCAACATCAGTCCTTCCAATGAATATTCAGGACTGATTTCCTTTAGGATGGACTGGTTGGATCTTCTTATAGTCCAAGTGACTCTCAAGTCTTCTCCAACACCATGGTTCAAAAGCATCAATTCTTCGGTGCTCAGCTTTCTTTATAGTCCAACTCTCACATCCATGCATGACTACTGAGAAAACCATTACTTTGACTAGACGAACCTTTGTTGGCAAAGTAATGTCTCTGCTTTTCAATATGCTGTCTTGGTTGGTCATAACTTTTCTTCCAAGGAGCAAGCATGTTTTAATTTCTTGGCTGCAGTCACCATCTGCAGTGATTTTGGAGCCCCCCAAAAATAAAGTCAGCCACTGTTTCCACTGTTTCCCCATCTATTGGCCATGAAGTGATGGGGCCAGATGCCATGATCTTAGTTTTCTGAATGTTGAGCTTTAAGCCAACTTTTTCACTCTCCTTTTCCTTTTCCACTTTTCCTTTTTCATCAAGAGGCTCTTCAATTCTTCTTTGCTTTCTGCCATAAGGCTGGTGGCATCTGCATATCTGAGGTTATCGGTATTTCTCCTGGCAATCTTGATTCCAGCTTGCGCTTCATCCAGCCCAGTGTTTCTCACGATGTACTCTGCATATTAGTAAAATAAGCAGGGTGACAATATACAGCCTTGAGGTACTCCATTCCCTATTTGAACCAGTCTGTTGTTCCATGTCCAGTTCTAACTGTTGCTTCCTGACCTGCATACAGATTTCTCAAGAGGCAGGTCAGGTGGTCTGGTATTCCCATCTCTTGAAGAATTTTCCATAGTTTGTTGTGATCCACACAGTCAAAGGCTTTGGTGTAGTTAATAAAGCAGAAATAGATGTTTTTCTGGAACTCTCTTGCTTTTGTGATGATCCAGTGGATGTTGGCAATTTGATCTCTGGTTCCTCTGCCTTTTTTAAATCCAGCCAGAACATCTGGAAGTTCACGGTTCATGAATTGTTGAAGCCTGGTGAATTTTGAGCATCACTTTACTAGCGTGTTAGATGAGTGCAACAGTGCAGTAGTTGGAGCATTCTTTGGCATTGCCTTTCTTTAGGATTGGAATGAAAACTGACCTTTTCCAGTCCTGTGGCCACTGCTGAGTTTTCCAAATTTGCTGGCATATTGAGCGTAGCACTTTCTCAGCATCATCTTTTAGGATCTGAAACAGCTCAACTGGAATTTCATCACCTCCACTAGCTTTGTTGATAGTGATGCTTCCAAAAGCCCACTTGACTTCACATTCCAGGATGTCTGGCTCTAAGTCAGTGATCACACCATCGTGGTTATCTGAGTCATTAAGATCTATTTTGTACAGTTCTTCTGTGCATTTTTGGCCACCTCTTCTTAATTATCTTTTGCTTCTGTAAGGCATACCATTTCTGTCCTTTATTGAGCCCATCTTTGTGTGAAATGTTCCCTTGGTATCTCTAATTTTCTTGAAGAGATCTCTAGTCTTTCCCATTCTGTTGTTTTCCTCTATTTCTTTGCATTGATCACTGAAGAAGGCTTTCTTATCTCTCCTTGCTATTCTTTGGAACTCTGCATTCAAATGGGTATATCTTTCCTTTTCTCCTTTGCCTTTTACTTCTCTTCTTTTCACAGCTATTTGTAAGGCCTCCCTGGACAATCATTTTTCCTTTTTGCCTTTCTTTTTCTTGCAGATGGTCTCAATCCCTGCGTCCTATACAATGTGATGAACCTCCACCCATAGTTCTTCAGGCACTCTGTCTATCAGATCTAATCCCTTGAATCTATTTCTCACTTCCACTGTAAAATCATAAGGGATTTGATTTAGGTCATACCTGAATATTCTAGTGGTTTTCCCTACTATCTTCAATTTAAGTCTGAATCTGATCATCAACAAGAATGTAAACAACATCAGGAAATTACTGAAATGTTCCACAATTCATTTTAATGCCACGGATTTTTTAAAGAAAGGTCTTTAGGCAACAATGGTGGGGCAATCAGTGTGTGTGGGGGGGTGCATCTGAGAAGAGGGAAACTGCTGGAAAATCCTTTGGTGCTTCTTTAATCATCAGAACTGAGAAATCTTAAATGATGCTCTGGTGACCTTCCAACTCTCTTAGCCCAAGTTACCCAAATTAGCTCCCAAATGCTTATCATATGTTCCTTGGAAAAGAACATTTTTATATAAAAATGCTTTTCATATTTTTATATAAAAGAGGTCTTTTGATATTTTGGGCTGGAAGATATATGCTTGAAGTGGTGAGGAAATTAGAATTGGATATGAAAACAAAAGTATACCCCTCATTAAAATGGTCCTTTTCTTTTTAAAAGGCCTATAAATAATTGTCACTAAAATTCATTTCAGTCTGTGCTTTCTTTCAGATATGCTCTGTGTTTCTATTTTTCCCTTCCTCTCCCCAAACTCCGTATTTTCAGTTTTTTTTTTTTTTACTATTTTATTGAGGTATAGCTGAGAGTGAAAAAATATGAAGCTGATTGCCCTATATACTTTGAAATATGTATATACCCACATAAGTATCACCCAGAATAATACATAGAACATTTTCAGCCCTCTGGTAGGCTTCTTTGTATTACTTGGTCAACACCTCCTCAAAAATAGAAGACTTTGACCTCTATCACCGTGGATTACTTCTTTCTGATTTTGAACTTAATGTAAAGGAAAGCATATATTACATACTCTGTGATGTCTGTTTCTTTCACTCAACACCACATGCAGGAGTTATATCCATATTGTTGCAACCTAGTAAAGGAGTCGGAGAAGGCAATGGCACCCCACTCCAGTACTCTTGCCTGGAAAATCCCATGGATGGAGGAGCCTGGTAGGCTGCAGTCCATGGGGTCTTGAAGAGTTGGACATGACTGAGCGACTTCCCTTTCACTTTTCACTTTCCTGCACTGGAGAAGGAAATGGCAACCCACTCCAGTGTTCTTGCCTGAAGAATCCCAGGGACGGGGGAGCCTGGTGGGCTGCCGTCTATGGGGTCGCACAGAGTCAGACACGACTGAAGTGACTTAGCAGCAGTAAAGTAGTAGTAGTACGTCAAGGCTGTATATTGTCCCCCTGCTTATTTAACTTCTATGCAGAGTACATCATGAGAAACACTGGGCTGGACGAAGCACAAGCTGGAATCAAGATTGCTGGGAGAAATATCAATAACCTCAGATGCAGATGACACCACCCTTATGGCAGAAAGTGAAGAGGAACTAAAGAGCCTCGTGATGAAAGTGAAAGAGGAAAGTGAAAAGTTAGCTTAAAGCTCAACATTCAGAAAACGAAGATCATGGCATCTGGTCCCATCACTTCATAAACAATAGATGGGGAAACAGTAGAAACAGTGACAGACTATGTTTTTGGGCTCCAAATCACTGCAGATGGTGACTGCAGCCATGAAATTAAAAGACGCTTACTCCTTGGAAGGAAAGTTATGACCAACCTAGACAGCATATTCAAAAGTAGAGACATTATTTTGCCAACAAAGGTCCATCTAGTCAAGGCTATGGTTTTCCCAGTGGTCATGTATGGATGTGAGAGTTGGACTGTGAAAAAAGCTGAGCACCGAAGAATTGATGCTTTTGAACTGTGGTGTTGGAGAAGACTCTTGAGAGTCCCTTGGACTGCAAGGAGATCCAACCAGTCCATTCTGAAGGAGATCAGCCCTGGGTGTTCATTGGAAGGACTAATTTTAAAGCCGAAACTCCAATACTTTGGCCACCTCATGTGAAGGGTTGACTCATTGGAAAAGACCCTGATGGTGGGAGGGACTGGGGGCAGAGGGAGAAGTGGATGACAAAGGATGAGATGGCTGGATGGCATCACCGATTCGATGGACACGAGTTTGAGTAAACTCCAGGAGTTGGTGATGGACAGGGAGGCCTGGCGTGCTGCGATTCATGGGGTTGCAAAGTCGGACATGACTGAGTGACTGAACGGAACTGAACTGAATGTTTATTTCTTATTCATTGCTCTATAGTGTTCTAGTGATTCAATAACATTCCAATTGATTTATCCATCATACTGTTGACAGACATTTGGTTTGTTTTCACTTTGAGGCTATTACGAATAACACTGCTGTGAACATTCTTGCATATGGTTTTTACATGCATATTCCTTGGGTGTATGCCAGGAAGTAGACTATTTTTAGTAGATAACGCTAAACAGTTTACCATAGTGCTTCTATCAATTAAACTCATGTATGACAGTTAAGTTGTACCTCAGCAAGATTCTTCAGATCCTGTATCCTAGCTTAGACTCCGCATTTTGATTGATTGAGTAATGTCTGTTTCCCCTATTACACTATGAATTCTATGAAGACAACAGCAGCAATGGCCTTATGCACATTTTATTTTCAGAGCCTTGTACAGTATCTGGGATATATTAATTGCCTGATAAATACTTAAAGGAATTACCATGAAATCTGGGCAAAGCAGAAGTATGGGACTCTTGTCTTTTCCTTCTTGAAAACTTGAGTAGAGACCCACTACTAGGCTGTCTCAAAGTGAAATTATTAACCAAATGCTTATTATCTCTGAAATTCTGGTATGGGTGTCACATTTCTTCCTAATTTTTAGTGTTGGTAAAACATAAGACCGTTCTTCTAGAATAACCAGCAGAACTAGCATTCAGAATTTTGCCCATTTTAATTTTATTTATTTTTTTAGTCTTTATTGAATTTGCTATCATATTGCTTCCTTTTTGTATTTTGGATTTTTGGCCATGAGGCAAGTAAGATATCAGCTTGATGACCAGACATCGAACCCCTGCATTGGATGGCAAGGTCTTAATCACCGCAAGTGCTCGTGCAAATGTTAGTCGCTAGGTCTGTGTCCAGCTCTTTGCGACCCCATGGACTGTAGCCCACCAGGCTCCTCCATCCATGGGATTCTCCAGGTAAGAATACTGGAGTGGGTTGCCATTTCCTTCTCCAGGGGATGTTCCAGGCCCAGGGATCGAACCTGGGTCTCCCACATTGTAGGTAGACTCCACAGTCTGAGCCACCAGGGAAGCCCCAACCTATTTTTAAAAATGCTTGTCTTTAAAATTTTTGTTTTTGTTGTGCTATGACTTTTAATCTTTTCACTTTTGTGTTACATAGGTCTTTTAGAAAGACAACTCACTGTCACTCCGAGGTTGGCACTGTAAATAAGAAGCCCCACATGAGAGCATATCCCTAGATGGTTTATCTGCATCACCACTCACGTCTTTAAGACACAGCCCCCAAATAAGAACACTGGCATCTACAGGGATTTGCCGTGATGTGTGCCTAATTTTCCAGTGCACAATGATGATAGACTAGACCCTTTAACCACAGCTTTCCTAAAGCCTTCAAAGGGGAAACAGAGTAAAGAAAAGGAAGATACAACTTAACAGCCTGATTTACAAGACTGAATTCGCTTTTTCAGCTCATGGTCTCCTATGGGGAATTAGGGGAGATCAGTTTAGCAGTCATCAAACAGAGACTAAACCTAAATTTCCCTGTGCTCCTAAAAGTCCTACCTAAGAAGGTGAAGATTGTATCTTGAGTGTTTAGCATCATTCTGAAAACCTCTTTCCTTGTACATTTGTTCCCTTAAAGCCTATTCTACCTTCCATCGCCGCCCTTTACTCTCCCTGCTGACAACCGTGGTGCTGTTCTGCAGCTTGAACACTGTGGCCATATCAGAATACAACCCACCAGAAGATACGCACATACTGATGTGTTTGAGAAGTGGAGTCTGTAGTGTGCGTGTGAGCTCAGCCACTCAGTCGTGTCTGACTCTTTGTGACCCCATGGACTCTAGCCCACCAGGCTCCTCTGTCCACAGGATTTCCCAGGCAAGAATACTGGAGTGGGTTGCCACTTTCTACTCCAGGGGATCTTCCTGACCCAGGGACTGAACCTGCGTCTCTTGTCTCTCCTGCATTGGCAGGCAGATTCTTTACCTGGAGGGGGTTAGTTTTGGTGCACTTCTATGTATTCAGTTAACAAATAGTTACTGAAACTCCTGGCAGTGTGGTAAAGTGAAAGGGTACCCGATCTGGGGTTAGAAGGCCTGAGTTCTACGCATGAGTCAGACGCTCCTCAGCTTTATAACACTGGGCAAGTTATTTAACATTTCTGAGATTCTGCTACTAGAGATAAAGAAGGCTGAGATAAATAACAGAGAGAATGGATATCAGATATTTCTTTAAAACTGCGTCATTCAATGCAGTTAGGAGTCACATGTAAGGTCTACGCTTAGCACAACACAGGCCCATTATGTACCTGCTCACTTTCTGTCTCTGTGCCACATTTTGCTAATTATCACAATATTTCAAACGTTTTCAATGTTGTATTTGTTATGGTCTTTGCTGTTTCTACCATGATTTGCTGAAAGCTCAGATAATAGCAAACATTTCTAATAAAAAAGTAAAATAATAAATAATAAAGTATTAATAAATCATAAAATAATAAAGTTAAGATATGCACATTGTATCTTTAGACATCATGCTATTTCACATTTAATAGACTAGAGTATAGTGTAAACATAACATATGCACTGGGAAACCAAAAAAATGTGTGCGACTCACTTTACTTCAGTATTTGCTTTATTGCTGTGGTCTAGAACTGAACTTGCAATACCTCTGAGGTCTGCCTGTTCATTAAGGCTGGGTACCATTTCTAGGCTCCAGGAGGATCAGATAAAGAGGGCACACACTGCGTTTAGCTCCAGCTGTGTCTCTTATCAGTAAGATGCAACATGCTCAATAGGGAAAAGACTCCACTCTTTACTTTGAAATAATAGCTGAATTCATATCATGGTTTTTTGGTTAAGAGGTGAAATAGAGCAGAAAAAGAGGAAATTTGCTTTAATCATGCTTCTCGGGGAATATATCGCTAAAACTCACAAGATGGCTTTCTCTCTTTCAAGGCTACTTATAAATAATACCTTTCAAATAGATTTAGGTTGGAAGAAATAATTCATACTTGAAATAAAACCTAATGACCTACTGTGGATTAAATACCTATTGTGTGTTAAACAAAGAAGAAGATGAAGAAGATGATAAAAGTGACCTCAGAGGCAGACGGGTGAGATCTATAAACCGCCTTTAACATTATTTTAAATATTTTTTAACATACAAAAGAAAATGAAAAGAGAAAGGGGTAAATGAAAAGAGCTCCATCCTTTTTTGGTTAAAAAAGATAGAAAAGGCTCAAATTCAAATTTAAACAATACTAAGAGACAGTTAAAGCTTGCATTTAAAGTAAAACTCAATTTAACCCTAATTTTTTAAGAATTATAACTGAATATGTGATGTACCCAATACAGAAAATACAGAGCAGACTTAGGAAGCTTTAAATCAAATGATCCATCATGCATCCACTTATTCATTGATGAGTGACTATGATTATGCAGTCGTTCTCAAAATGTGCCTCCTAGAGCAGCAACAGGGCCACCTGGCAGCTTGTGAGAAATGTAATTCTTGGGTTTGATTAGTGGACATTTGATCTTGTCCAAAATGTGCATGGAGACATTTGGTTAGTACCAACAGGTCCTTAATATTTGGTCCTCCCCACAATATTCATGAGCTTATTTATTCCATGCCAAGTGGTCCTTGATACCTGTTCCTTTCAAAACTGTTCATGTTTAGAAAAAGTCCTTGGGTTCAAACAGCTCAGAAGGTTTGTTGAAACATTTGGTTTATAGGATTAATGTATAAAACACTATCATTGGTTTTACTGGTCCAGTAACAATGTTGTGGCTGTATTGACAATAATAACCCTTCTTGCCTCAGTAGCAGAATTAGGTAGAAGGGTCAAGGTTCACATTTTGCAGTAGGGCAGGATTTATATTACTATGTGTACTGAGGAAGAATCCTGCAGGTTAGGGAAACGGAGAGGGCAAGTCAAGGGTGAGGTCTCACGATGCATGGTGCATTAATATGTCACTAAACACCTGGCTGAATGTGATGGGGTCATTCAGGTAGAAGTATGAGAGGATGAGCTCCATCAAGCCACGATGTAAAATGGAATAGAACACGATGGTGTGAACACTGTGCAGTGTGTCTTGCTTGTTGGGAAGGAATGAGAATAGATGCGGCCCTACCACACAGTGTGTACATTCTCAGTCACTCAGTTGTGCCTGACTCTTTGTGACCCGGTGGCCTGCAGCCCGCCAGGCTCCTCTGTTCATGGGATTCTCCAGCCAAGAATGTAGAAGTGGATTGCCATTTCCTCCTCCAGGGGATCTTCTCAACCCAGGGATTGAACCCATGTCTCCTGGACTGACAGGCAGATTCTTTACCAATGGGTCACCTGGGAAGCCCCTATTATATAGTAGTCAGGGGTAAAAGCCATCATGAAGGGGGATACCAGAGATTTAATTAATCCACCTACAACTATCCTATTGCCCAGGATTAATGGGCAATGTTCCCCTTGCATCAGTGTCATAGAGGTACCATCTTGTAGACAGCAAGAAGCATCTGCCACTATTTGGAGAGATTTTAGCGGGTACGACTCCCACACTTACCCACCAATCTGTACGGAGTGCCACACCCTGGGCTGGTGCCTACCCACTGGCTAATAACCCAGCCAGGCTGAACTGGGTGTTCAATCTATAACATATGTGTAAGGCTTCCCCTATCACTGAACCAGTGATCACTGCTCAGAAGTCTACAAAAGAAATAAAAACCCCTTCTTCTGTTGCTTGGTAACATGACATCTTTATTTAAAAACTCTCAGCAGAATATAGCAGAAATATACTCACAAAAAGAAAAGCCAAGGGTACATAATAGTGGCTTTTGTTACCATTTCCATTCCTTTAACAGAGATAGGAGTAGAAAGCTACTGGTGCTGTGAAAAGAAGAGAATCTGCAATGCCCCAGGGACAAATGGTCAGGATTTGGATAATATAATCACTCAAGATGGACGGAAAAACTTCAGCACAAGTTTTGTGCTGAAGGGGAAGTAAGGAAAAACCTGAATCGGTTAAAATGACAGAGAAGAACCAAATGCAACACCATCACAAGTACTTTGAAGAATTCTCTGATATTCATGATAAACAGGTCTTGTGAATGCTACCAGAAAGAACTCATTAAAGAGGCAAGTAAATAAACAGAATTCAAAATAGACATCAGCATCCAAGCCAAACTTTATCCATGTAAATGAAATTCCAGAGGAGTATAAAGTGATCAGATGCAGAGAATCAGTTCTTATGCACAATTCTATTGCTTGAGATGATGACAGAATCCTGTTTACACAGCTCGTGATAATATTTTGATATTTAAATGCTGCTGCTGCATCACTTCAGTTGTATCCAGCTCTGTGCGACCCCATAGATGGCGCCCACCAGGCTCCCCCATCCCTGGGATTCTCCAGGCAAGAACACTGGAGTGGGTTGTCATTTCCTTCTCCAATGGATGAAAGTGAAAGTGAAGTCACTCAGTCGTGTCTGACTCTTAGTGACCCCAGCCTATCAGGCTCCTCAGTCCATGGGATTTTCCAGGCAAGAATACTGCAGTGGGTTGCCATTGCCTTCTCCAATTAAATTCTAGTACCACAATATTCAGTAATAGCGCCTTCAAGATGGTACCAACATTGATCAATTACCTACTGTGCATAGTGTGGTACTGGGTTATGTTATGCTGTTGATTTATGCACTAAATGAAAAGGCAAGAAGACACAGTACCTCATGTGTACACACAAAAAACCTTGACATTAACCATTCATTGTGCATGATGATTTCGAGGTTGCAAATATGAATACAATTTGACTGCTCCTATTAAATGCAGGAATAAAAGGATGCTCTTTTCACTTTTCAAATCTTAAAAAATACCTTCTTTGAGTCTAACTTGTGAATATGGGACAATGAAAAGTAACAATAACTGTGCATTACTTTTTGAAAGACATAAATGAAACTTTTGAGTACATTGTGGACAACGCAAAAGAAAATTTAGATGGCCTAGTGGATTATGTTGAGGTGGGTTATGTCCATGGAAGGCTTGGCAGAGGCAGAAGATCAGATGCTCCAAGACTTCCACCAGAAACTCTGGCCCTTTACACATCCGCAGTGCACAGCACAGGATGAACAATGCAGTGGAAGGTTAGCGCTGCAGATTTCAAAAGCTGCAGCAGTACACCATCCTTCGATTTGAGGCTTTGTTGAAGTGTTAAAGGACAGGAAAGCAGTGAACAAGCTATCACCCAAGTTTGTGGTGGTCACACTCAAATACAGCCACCAACTTCACCATGATACCAATAAAACTGAATGCATATAACTGAAATTGTTAACAGATGAAGTCAATAATCAGGTCCACATATACTTGAGGGCAATTGCTCATCAGCTAACAGTAACCCTGCCGAACGTCACAACAAGGAAGAGTAAGAATAAACGTGAAATCCAAAATTCGTCATGTTGTTGTTGTTCAGTCGCTAAGTCATGTCTGACTCTGTGACCCCATGAACTGCAGCACCCCAGGCTTCCCTATCCTTCACTGTCTCCCGGAGTTTGCTCAAATTCATGTCCACTGAATCAGTGATGCCAACCAACCACCTTATCCTCTGTCGTCCCCTTCTCCTCTTGCCCTCAATCTTTCCCAGCATCAGGGTCTTTTTCAATGAGTTGGCTCTTTGCATCAGGTGGCCAAAGTACTGGTTTCAGCTTCAGCATCCATCCTTCCAATCAGGACTGATTTCTTTTAGGATTGACTGGTTGCATCCCCTTGCTCTCCAAGGGACTCTCAAGAGTCTTATCCAGCACCACAATTCAAAAGCATCAATTCTTCTTCAGTCAGCATTCTTTCTGGTCCAACTCTCCCATCCATACATAACTACTGGAAAAACCATAGCTTTGACTAGACAGACCTTTTTTGGCAAAGTGATGTCTCTGCTTTTTAGTACACTGTTTAGGTTTGTCATAGCTTTTCTTCCAAGGAGCAAGCGTCTTTTAATTTCATGGCTACAGTCACCATCTGCAGTGATTTTGGAGCCCAAGGGGAAAAAAAAAAATCTGTCACTGTTTCCCCATCTATCTCCCATGAAGTGATGGGACCAGATGTCATGATCTTAGTTTTTTGAATTTGAGTTTTAAGCCAGGCTTTTCACTCTCCTCTTTCACCCTCATCAAGAGGCTCTTTATTTTCTCTTCACTTTCTCCCATTAGCATGACATCATCTGCATATCCGAGGTTGTTGATATTTCTCCAGGCAACCTTGATTCCAGCTTGGGATTCATTTACAATAAAAATAACATAAGTATAATTTTCACAAAGCTGAATGCATTATTTAATGAACCGTGGCCCAAATGTCTCAATGGACATTTTGGATAGGACCCATTGTCCTGCAAGGCTCGGGCTGCACTAAGACCTACTGAATCAGAAAGCACGATGGGGTCTGGCCATATTTTTATGTCTTCCACGTGACTGACTGTGCTGCAGGCCAAAGTCTGAGAACCAGCCTCCTGGAGTGAAAAGGCTAACAGTATGTTCTTTGCAGTCAGAGAAACTAGGGTTCAAATATTTTCACTTAGACGTACCTTCTCTGTGACTTAGAACAAGTCATTTAACCCAAGCATTAATTTGCAAAGTAATAAAAATGGTACCAAATTAGAGACATGGTACCTTCCAGGGCTATCATTAGGATTAAATGAGGAAATACATACAGGTGGGATATAAAGTGTATGTGCATCAAACACACAGTGCTTGATGCAGAGTAAGCAAGCACTCAGTAACTGATGCTTGCTATTCTTCTAGGCATGGAAGGCCCTGTGTTCAATCTAGTAAGAAATGCTGTGCTCATCAGTTGCAGCTTCTTTCTTTCATGACCTCAGTCTGGAAAAGGAGCTACACTAGCTTACAAACAATCAAGGTACAAAGCAGAAAGTGTTAGGTGGCAAGAGAATGGGTCCCTTACCAAGGTGCGAGGCAGTTTTTTACATTAAAGACATCCTAACAGAACTTGATGCAACTGGGATTGGGAAACTATTATCTAAAACTTTCCTGGATATATTATTATTTAAATGAAAAGCTTTTGAGTCATCATTTCCTGTTATAATTATCAAACTGCTTTCATGGGTACAAAAATAAGTAGAACACCTAATTCCTATAATACTTCTGAGGAATAAGACAGGATAAAAAAGACTGCCACAATTTCATATCACATAATAACATGCTTATTTGGTTTCTAAGTCTCATCATTTCTACCTTGGAAATCTCTCATCTATTTCCTCCTTTCCATTTTAGCAGCTTACATAGAGCTACCAAATAATGTTCCCCACAAACCGCTTTACCAGAGTCACCTCCTTGCTTAGGAACCTTCATAATGACATAATTTCCTAATGT
Organism: Capricornis sumatraensis; assembly: GCF_032405125.1. Lineage (NCBI taxonomy): Eukaryota > Metazoa > Chordata > Mammalia > Artiodactyla > Bovidae > Capricornis > Capricornis sumatraensis. The sequence continues at coordinate 20,965,119 of NC_091073.1, forward strand.
CAGATACAATGTTAGACAGTCAAGATTCAAGCCTGAACAATGATCTCCTATCACCTTTTGGAATCACCTTCTCTTGTATTATTTTAATAGTGAGCAGGTAAAGAGCCAACTCATTGGAAAAGACCCTGATGCTGGAAAAGACTGAAGACAAAAGGAGAATGTGGGCGGCAGAGGATGAGAAGGCTAGATAGCGTCACTGACTCAGATATGAATCTAAGAAAACTCCAGGAGACAGTGAAGGACAGGGAGCCTGGCGTGCTGCAGTCCATGGGAGCACAAAGAGTCGGACACGACTGAGCGACTGATAACAACAACAACAACAGAATGGGAAGGGTGGTAGCCTGGCAGGGATTTTTGACAGAAGTAGTTCAGGGATTATAGATACAAGTGAGCAGGAGGTAGCTAGGCCTTAAGAAGCATTTTAGGGGTGAAGACCCTTTTTATATGAGGGAGCAGCACAATTACTGGCAACCCAAACGGTCAGGGCAGGGAAGGCTCCAGGGAGAGGAAGAGAGAGTCTTTTAGGCAGTGGCTCACCAGGGCATGGAAAAAGGCAGGATCGAGGGCAATGCTCATGGGAATCAAGCCTACGGTTTTGGCAGGCCCGGCCCCTGCGATCCACCTCCCAGTGATTCAGGAAGCAAGGAAAGACTCCCCCGGAGAGGCCCAGGGACTAAGCTCAACTGTCAGAACAGCGGATGAAGAAGCCATACTTGATAACCAGAGAGAGGCGAGAATGCAAGCAGAAACCAAGGCAGGAGAAAATCTGGGAGGCCCCCTGCTTTGAGGAAATCTTCATCAACTTAGATGCCACCCTCCCGACCGCCTGTGATCATCTCATATAGCACTCATGTTACAAGCATGTGCTTAGACATTTGTCTCCCCTACCAAGCACTCAACACTCCGAGAGCAAGGATCTATATGATCTGAATTCTTTCACTGTATCCCTAACAGCATGCGTGCATGCTAAGTCGCTTCAGTCGTGTCAACTCTTTGCAACCCCATGGACTGTAGCCCAACAGGCTCCTCTGTCCAAGGGATTCTCCAGGCAAGAATACTGGAGTGGATTGCTGTGTCCTCCTCCAGGGGAACTTCCCAACCTGGGGATCGAACCCTGTCTCTTATGTCTCCTGCATTGGCAGGCAGGTTCTTTACCACTAGCACTGCCTGGGAAGCACACACTTAGTCTGGAGTCTGGCACAAAGCCAGTATCCTCAGTAAAATCCCAGCGAGTGAATGGAGGAAGGAAGGAAGGAAGGAATGAAATGAGGATAGACCTTTGATCAACCATACCAGAAAGAGGTTTTTAACTCATTTAGTTCAATCCCATTGTTTCGCAGAGAGATTAAAGGGCTTGCAAGGCTCTTCAGTGCTGGGGGAGAGAGGGCATTAGTGCTAGAGTTGTACCCTAACCCAGGACACTCGGCCACCCTTCCTCCTCCTCTCTGCCCTGCTGGGAGCATAGAGACAGTTTCCACAGACATTCTAATGTTTGTTGGCTCCTTGTTGGGAATGCACAATACATTCTCCCATGGAGACAGGTTTTTCTTTTTTTCTTTTTTCTTTTTTTATAAACGGTGGTTCGGTTCCCAGGCCAGGCCACAAAAGCCTATTTACCCCATAGCTGAGCTCAGCTATAAAACCAGCGGTAGCTCGGAGGCCTCACTGAACCCCCAGCTCTGAGTCCATAGTCTGGCGGGCAGGTGGGCAGCTGGCTCTGCAGGGGGGGAGGGCAGAGCTCCCTTGAGCAGACCAGGGGTATGGGGGGGGGGGGGCGCGGGCTGGGCAGGGGGCCCGGGCGGGCAGCAGCTGCAGGAGTCTAGGCAGCCTCTGAATGCCTTGGTGGTTCTTAAGTGGATTGTTGGTAAGTTGGGAACCGTCTGTACTTAGAAAGGCAGATTTCAAGAGGTAGGGGATCCTATTTCACTTGAAGGCCCACAGTAATGAGGGTTCTTTATTCGTAATGAAGCAGCCACTAATTGGAGGGACAGGCTCGGGAGGCCTGTCGGAATTTTGTGCTCTTGGATCAGAACTGACTAATATTATGCAGTAGCCAGGCAACCCCTCACTTCTGCATAAAACTCATATAAAAATCCACCATGAAGTGCCTATTTGACATTCACTGTTTATTATTAATAATGATAATAACAGGGTGGCTTATATACAGCCTGAAGCTGAGAAAGTGAATGAATTCTCAGTTTCCTCAAGTTTCTCCCCTACCCCCAGCCAGATTAGGAACATTTGGAAAATCCTTACATGGAGAGTGGGCTGAAAGCTTTCATATTTACCCTGAGGAGACACGGCTCTGGTTTCTAAGGCTCATCCAAGAGATGATCTCTTTCCTTCCTTTGCCTCGTCAGAGGTAGAAACACTCCATAAACTCATAAATGTTGTAAAAGCAAATGTATGAAAAAAAGAAAAAAAAAGCAAATGTACGAAAAAAGTGTTAGTGGAACTGAGAAAGTTACAGTAGGTGAATCAATTATAACAAGGTAAAACTTTTAGCCTTTCTGGGCTTAATGAAATGTGATCAACTACACTGGAATGTTCTGGTGCCCCCTGGAGGATCCTAAAACCTACCCAAACTGGTTATTTGGTATCTTTCTTCAGAGGTCCTAGAAAATCCTACAGAGGCCATATTTCCTCTCCCAGGCTCAAATCAGCTCAACCTGATTCAATCATATGCAGCAGAACAGAGTAGGAACGAAAACTAACATTTGAAATGTTTCGTGAGACTGTAGGTTTTTGGATCAACCACAGAATCTATTTTTGGTTTGTGAAGTTTATAAATCTGACAGTGCAAGGTTCACAGCGACATGTGCAATCTCTCAGTTCTTCTGGGCTGAGTGTTTAGTGAACAAGGAAGCTTGCTTCTGTGAACCTTGCTTTGTTTTGCACAGACAGCCTGGAAAGTTAAACATTTAGCTTCTAAAACTTTACTGCACTGGTTTTCCTCGGGGACATGACTCCAGTAGAATGATGACTAAATGGCCATCAGAGTTGTTTATTCCAAAGCCACAGAGCAGTCAGCAAATGTGAGGAACCATTATCTGACTTCAGTAAGCTCCAGTAATAATAAGCTCCAATAATCTAACAGAATTACAGCTGCCCATCTGCCTTCCCCTCCTCCAGTTTATGTGAGAGTGACTGAAATCACTACCTTGGTGTATAATGTGGCTGATACCAGCCAACCCTAGATCATCACACCTGAAAGACACAGACCAGGTTTTACCACAGTTGCAAAGACATATGCTTGCACTTTATTGTGACCACTGCAATCATCTTTTAAAAAGTGTGTGCTGAGTTGTGTCTGACTCTTTGCAACCCCATAGACTCCAGGCTCCTCTGTCCATGGGATCCTCCAGGCAAGAATACTGGAGTGGGTAGCCATTCCCTTCTCCAGGGGATCTTCCCGACTCCAGGGATCAAACCCGTGTCTCCTGCATCTCCTGTACTGGCAGGCGGATTCTTTTACCACTGTGCCACTTGCAATCATGGTTATAATATAAATATGATATGATATGCAGGATTAATAGTCACTTTTTTCAGTGCCATTCCATCTGCTAATGCTTAATTTCTTAATTTGAATAACATTATAAAGGAGTGTACCAAAGTTCAAACCGTGAAGTCATCAAACATAACTTCAGACTTTCAGAATAGTTGCAAGAATTCTTTGTATTCCTAGATATACTTCCCCTAGATTCTCATAATGCTAACATTTACTAAACTGTCTTTTCTTTTTCTAAATGCACGTAAATACACATATTTTCCCCAAAGTGCTTAAGTTGTGGATTATAATGTTTCTTTATTACTAAGTATTTCAATGTGTATTTCCTAAAAATAAGGGATCCTCTTATGTAAACAGTAAATTGTCAAAATCAGGAAATTAACATTGAAATATTATCTAATCTATAAAAATCTTATTGAGATTTTGTCCAGTGTTCCAATGATATTTTTATAGCAAAAAAAAGTCTAAAATCACACACTGCATTCAGTTGTCATGACTTTTCAGACTCCTTTAATCTGATGGTTCCTGAGTCTGTTCTTAGACAGGCCAGGCATTTCATAGAATGTCGCACATTTTGAATTGTCCTTTGTGTCCCTGTGATTAGATTAAGGTCACACACCTCTGACAGCATAATACAAATGTTACTCTGGCTTCTTCTCTATGCAGAATATTCAGAAGTGCATAATGGCCCCATTAAGAGCAATGTAAACCTTAACCTTTTGGTTAAGATGGTGTTGTCAGGTTTCTCCACTTAGTTACTACTTTACCCTTTGTAAATAAAAGGCCGCTTGCTGCAATATATTTGGAGACAATGCAAATATCCAAGTCTTAGTTTGGTTCAGTTGAGTTGCTTAGTGGTGTCTGACTCTGTGACGCCATGGACTGCAGCATGCCAGGCCTCCCTGTCAATCACCAACTCCCAGAGTTTACTCAAACTCAGGTCCATTGAGTCGGTGATGCCATCCAACCATCTCATCCTCTGTCGTCCGCTTCTCCTCCCGCCTTCAATGTTTCCCAGCATCAGGGCCCTTTCAAATGAGGCATCAAGTGGCCAAAGTATTGGAGTTTCAGCTTCAGTATCAGTCCTTCCAATGAATATTCAGGATTGATTTCCTTCAGGATGGACGGGATGGATCTCCTTGCAGTCCAAGGGACTCTCAAGAGTCTTCTCCAACACCACGGTGAAAAAGCATCAATTCTTCAGCACTCAGCTTTCTTTATATTCCAACTCTCATATCCATACATGACTACTGGAAAAACCGTAGCTTTGACTAGACGAACCTTTGTTGGCAAAGTCTCTGCTTTATAATATGCTATCTAGGTTGGTCATAACTTTCCTTCCAAGGAATAAGCATCTTTTAATTTCACAGCTGCAATCACCATCTGCAGTGATTTTGGAGCCCCCCAAAATGAAGTCTTTGGGGGGCTCCAAATGGAAACATCACTGTTTCCATTGTTTCTCCATCTATTGCCCATGAAATGATGAGACCAGATGCCATGATCTTCGTTTTCCTAAAGTTGAATTTTAAGCCAACTTTTTCACTCTCCTCTTTCACTTTCATCAACAGGTTCTTTAGTTCTTCTTCACTTTCTGCCATAAGGGTGGTGTCATCTGCATATCTGAGGTTACAGATATTTTTTCCCAGCAATCTTGATTCCAGCTTGTGTTTCATCCAGTCCAGCATTTCTCATGATGTATTCTGCATATAAGTTAAATAAGCAGGGTGACAATAAACAGCCTTGACGTACTCCTTCCTGATTTGGAACCAGTCTGTTGTTCCATGTCCAGTTCTAACTGTTGCTTCCTGACCTGCATACAGATTTCCCAAGAGGCAGGTCAGGTGGCCTGGTATTCCCATCTCTTGAAGAATTTTCCACAGTTTATTGTGATCCACATAGTCAAAAGCTTTCATGTAGTCAATAAAGCAGAAGCAGATGTTTTTCTGGACGTCTTGCTTTTGTGATGATCCAATGGATGTTGGCAATTTGATCTCTGGTTCCTCTGCCTTTTCTAAATCCAGCTTGAACATCTGGAAGTTCACAGTTCATGTATTGTTGAAGCCTGGCTTGGAGAATTTTGAGCATCACTTTACTAGCATGAGAGATGAGTGCAATTGTGTGGTAGTTTGAGCATTCTTCAGCATTGCCTTTCTTTAGGATTGGAATGAAAACTGACCCTTTCCAGTCCTGTGGCCACTGCTGAGTTTTCCAAATTTGCTGACATATTTTTTAATATAAATTTATTTATTTTAATTGGAGGCTAATTACTTGACAGTATTGTATTGGTTTTGTCATACATCAACATGAATCCACTGCAGGTGTACAAGTGTTCCCCATCCTGAACCCTCCTCCCTCCCTGTACCATCTCTCTGGGTCGTCCCAGTGCACCAGCCCCGAGCATCCTGTATCATGCATCAAACCTGGACTGGCGATTCATTTCACATGATATTATACATGTTTCAATGCCATTCTCCCAAATCATCCCACCCTTGCCCTCTCCCACAGAATCCATAAGACTGTTCTCTACATCTGTGTCTCTTTTGCTGTCTCACATACAGGGTTATCGTTACCATCTTTCTAAATTCTATATATATGCATTAGCATACCGTATTGGTGTTTTTCTTTCTGGCTTACTTCACTCTGTATAATAGGCTCCAGTTTCATCCACCTCATTAGAACCGATTCAAATGTATTCTTTTTAATGGCCGAGTAATAATCCATAATGTATATGTACCACAGCTTTCTTATCAATTTGTCTGCTGATGGACATATAGGTTGTCTCCATGTCCTGGCTGTTTGCTGGCATATTGAGCGCAGCACTTTAACAAGATCATCTTTTAGGATTTGAAATAGCTCAGCTGGAATTCCATCACCTCTACTAGCTTTGTTCTCAGTGATGCTTCCTAAAGCCCTTGACCGCATTCCAGGATGTCTGGTTCTCGGTCAGTGATCACACCATCACACCATGGTTATCTGGGTCATTAAGATCTTTTTTGTATAGTTCTTGCCACTTTTTCTTAATATTTTCTGCTTCTGTTAGGTCCATACTGCTTCTGCCTTTGATTATGCCCATCTTTGCATGAAATGTTCCCTTGGTATCTCTAATTTTCTTGAAGAGATCTCTAGCCTTTCCCATTCTACTGTTTCCCTCTATTTCTTTGGATTGATCACTGAGGAAGGCTTTCTTATCTCTCCTTGCGATTCTTTGCAACTCTGCATTCAAATGGGTATAACTTTTCTCCTTTGTCTTTCACTTCTTTTCTCAGCTATTTGTAAGGCCTCCTCAGACAACCATTTTGCCTTTTTGCATTTCTTTTTCTTGGGGATGGTCTCAATCCCTGCCTCCTGTACAATGTCATGAATCTCTGTCCATAGCTCTTCAGGCACTCTGTCTATTAGGTCTAATCCCTTGAATCTATTTCTCACTTCCACTGTATAATCATAAGGGATTAGATTTAGGTCATATCTGAATGGTCTAGTGGTTTTCCCTACTTTCTTCAATTTAAGTCTGAATTTGGCAATAAGGAGATCATGATCTGAGCCACAGTCAGCTCCCAGTCTTGTTTTTGCTGACTGTATGGAGCTTCTCCATCTTTGGTTGCAAAGAATATAATCAGTCTGATTTTGGTACTGACCATCTGGTGATGTCCATGTGTAGAGTCTCCTCTTGTGTTGTTGGAAGAGGGTGTTTGCTATGACCAGTGCCTTCTCTTGGCAAAACTCTATTAGCCTATTCTAGTCTCAAACTTTCATCTATTAGTTTTAGCATTCACGGATGATTCTTGCCTGTAACAATTATTTTTATGATGACTTGGCAGAAGGTGATTTTCTAATTCCATCATTCCTTCTACATTTATTAGTGCATTTTCTATTATACTAAAGCTTTCCCTTCTTCATTATTTGTTTACTTGTTCATTTATATTGGTGTAGCACATGGAGCCTTTATTCAGTAGTATTAAATTTACTACCATTATTTACTTAAATTAGTATTTTGTTTGTTTCAATTGTTTATTAACTGACCAAATTACAAAAAAAATCCTGGTAGATACCTTAGATCATTCTTCTAATAAGCCTGTTGATCTGGTCTTCCCTGTTGTCAGCATCTCCCACCTTCTACAAAATGGGTCATCTTTTTCTTCATTTCACCTCATGGAGAAGACAATTTAAAGGGCCACAGGAAGTTGTTTGCTTCTTTGAAATGTTTTCCAGTGGTACAGATCTCATGAATCAGATCCTCCATGCAGATGAGTCCATATTTCCCAAGAGATCAAGCAATCCATGTGTTGTCTGTCAGGACAACTCACTTCTTGTTGATTTTGACATAACCAAGCTTGTAGATCAATGCATTTACAGACTTCAGGTTTGGGTACCCCCATGCAATGTATGGCTCCACAATCCTCAGCATGTTAAATGAAGCCTTGTTGAGCTTCACAAAAGTTCCACTGAAGATCTGCCGGAGGTGAAGGAGTTGCAGCACCTTTAGAACCTTTGGGCTCACACTGTTGATACCTCTAATCCTGACAACAAATGCCAATTTGGGTTCTGCGGGCCACATAGAAGTTGCCGGCTTTTTGTGCCATCCTAGCCAACCGAATTTTAGTTCTGTACATCTGCCTGTATTCCTTGTGGTAATACTTAGCTTTTTCATAGATAAGCTTCCTCCCTGCCTTTCGAAGCATCTTTTGGGCAAACTTCTTTCTCAGGCGCTTGATCTTAAGCTGTGTGAAATTCTTTCACTTTTGGGTTTCTGGCATAGCAGGAACCTTCTTTTTCTTCTCTTCTGCACCCTCCACAGTTCCAGCTGAGAAAGAACTTAAATTAGTATTTTAATGATCATATCATCCCAGATTTGGTCAATTGGAGTTCCTTAAAACTGGATCCTCTGCCAATCTGACATATCCCTATCATAAGCACATTCTTACTTTGGGGCATAACAAGGTTCTAATACTTCCCCTGCCTCAATCATTTCTTTGTGGACTATATACACCCTATTCTCTACTTCTTTTTAAGTGGAGAATTTGGGTGTATAGAAACAAAGATCTGGGCTCTAGGTGTGCTCACTGCGACTGGGGTGCAACTGCTTCAACTGCCTTCTCAGAGGACAGAGCTGGGGAGTGTTTACACATACATACAGACAAATATGTCATATACACATACACTCATGTGCACAATAGAGATATATAATCCATGCAGATCTTTATGTAGTTACTACACGTGTATGTGCATACGTATGTATATGTATTAGAACTCGAGTTCACACCTATATCTCCAATTCCAGTCCAATACTGCAGAGTTCATTCTATTTTTTTCTTTTACTCTGACCGTAGCTTCCCTCTCTCAAAATACAATACAAGACTCCCACTATCCACAACTTATTTGCTCAGCCTTAGAACACACAAAAAATGATTTCAGAATTGCTAACCTATGCTTCTGCAGAAAGAGAGGTCTGCTAACTAAATATCCGTTCAGAGTTATTTTGTTTTTAGCCCAAGAACATGTTGTTGCAATACTGCGTTCAGAGTGATCAGGGTTTGCTTCTTCCACCCCTCTTCATTGTGATTATGTTACTTATTTGAAATTAAAATTTTTTCCTTGTCCTCTGTTTGGTCAAGTTATTTTTATCTTTCAGGAATGTTTTACAGTTCTCCTTACAAAGATTTTGCATATTTCATGTCAAATTTATTCTTATCTTCTTTGTGTATGTATGTGTGTGTGTGTACTAAATCTCTTCAGTCATGTTTGTGACCCAAAGGACTGTTGCTATTGTAAATACAGTTTTCTCTTTGTATATTCTTAGATAACTTGCTGCTTTCTGAAATCTCTTATTATTTTATTTTGTTTTACCACTAATTCTTTAGGACTTTCTAGGTCCATAATTATTAATATATCATCTGCAAATAGAGACAGCTTCACTTTTCCCATTCTTCTGCCTCTATTGGTTTCTCATGTCTACTTGTATTGGCTAATATTTCTAGCACATTTCTGAATCATAATAGGACAATTGGTAATCTTGCTTTGCTTCTAATCTTAGTGGAAACAGTGCTAATGTTTTCCCCTTACGCTGGCCTTAAGACTAATGAATATTTATACTTGACAAAACTATATATTTTCTGAAAATGTCCGTCAATTCCTTTTCCTTGAGTGACTTTATCAGAAATGAGTGTTGACAATTGTAAAAGGTTTCCAGAATCTATAATTATATGATTTTATTCCTCAGATCTATTTATAGGGCTATTAAATTAATTGATTACCTCATTTAGAGTCATCCTTATTCCTGGGATAAATCCCACCTGGTTATGGCATATTATTATCAGATTCTATTCTCTAATATTTCATTTAGTAATTTTATATCCCTATTCATAAGTGATACTGGTCTATACTTTTCTGTACTGTTTCTATCAGATTTAGGTATTGAAATTATATTTTCATAGTAAAAACAATTAAGATTGCCTTCATTCACAAGACTCTTGAACAATTTGTGTAGGATTTATGGGACCATTTGGTCTTTGAAGGTTTGGCATAATTTCCCTGTAAAACTTTCTGATCCTGGTGCTTTTCTTGTTCTTTAATAACTTTTTCTATTTCTTCTAAGGAAGTTTTTTTTTTGATATAAGCCAATCTAATAAGATCAATTTTGGTAAACTAATTTTCTAGGAAATGATTTGTATATGTGTGCATTCTCCCTTTTTTCTTGAGTTAGGTAATGGCTTACATAATTAATTTATTCATTAAATTTATTGTTTTTTTTGTCCTCAATTTCAATATTATCTTTATGCTTTTCCTCATTTTGCTGTATTCTAGTTTATTTCTTGTTCCTTTTCTAGCTTTTTAAATTGAGAATTTACTTATTGCCCTCTTTAACTTTTATTGGGTATTTAAGGCTTTGAATATTCCTTTGATCATTGCTTTATATGTATCCCACAGATTCTGTTATGTGGTATTTTTCATTATTATTTTCAAGAAATTCAATTTACGTGGGATCTTTCCTTTTTGGTGAATGTTTCATATTCACTTAAAAAAGTGTGAAGGATGGCGAGAAAGGACTGTTAGGGAGTTTGGGATGGACATGTACACTCTGCTGTATTTAAAATGGATAAACAATAAAGACCTACCATATAGCACATGGAACTCTGCTCAGTGTTATGTGGCAGCCTGGATGGGAGGGGAGTTTGGGGGAGAATGGATATGTGTATATGTTTGGCTGAGTCCCTTTGCTATCCACCTGAAACTATCACAACTCTGTTAACTGACTATACTCAATACAAAATAAAAAGTTTTAAAAAAAGAAGAAAGTGTATTTTCTGTTGTCTGAGTGTAGAGTGTGATATATATCCTTATTGATTATGTTGTTTAAATCTTCAACATGTTTACTTGATTTGTCTTACACTGAGCATATTATGTTAAATTTTTCTATTAGTAGGTTTTTTCTTCTGTGTTTCCCTTTGCATCTCTTGTGAATTTTACTTTCTAAAAGTGGTTGCTGAATAATTTAGTACCTAGATACCCATAAGTGTTTTATGTCCATTGTAAATTTTGGCTTTTAGCATTAAAAAGTGTCCTTTTTTTCCACCTAAAAGGTGTTTTTTTTTTTTTTTTAAGTTATATAGATATTCTACATCTGTTTTCTTATTAACGTTTTTTCCACTTGCTTGGTAACTCTTTGCTTATCCCTTTATTTTTAGCCTTTATTAACAATTTCATTTTAGACACAGCATATAGCTGAATTTTCCTTGGTGAGTCCAGTGGGGAAAATCTTTTCTTTAAACAGGTAAGTTAAGCCCATTTACATTTATTGATAAGACTAATATGTTTGGTCTCAACTCTGTCATACTTTAGCTCACAATTAGTATAAGAATTTTATTTTATGTTTTATTTCTCTACTGTATTTTATTAATTCTTTAATTTGATTTCTTCTTTTGGTTTAGTGACACTATTCCATATGATACTATAATGGTAAATGCACGACATTATACATTTATTCAAGCCCACATAATCTGTAACACAAAGAGTGAACTCTACTGTAAATGGCAGACTTTGGTTGGCAACGTATTAATGTTGGTTCATTGATTATGACAACTATATCACACTGATATGGAATCCTGCTGGTGAGGAAGGCTATGTGTTTGGTAAGGGAGGGGTATGTGGGGACCCTCCAAATTTTTGCTTCAATTCTGATGTGAACGTACATCAGAACGGGCATTAATAAAAGTATTCCCTGGGGGAAGGGTGAAAACAACAGAGATGGTAACCGTGAAAACATGATAAAAACTACGTTTCAGATTCTTCAAAAATTATGTCTACCATTTGCCAACCACATTAAAAGAAGAGGTGCAAAAATAATGTCTTCCTTTTCAAACTGAGCATGAACCAACATTGTGGAGATATTTACAACTGAAATCCACTGCCAGTTCACCAGCCAACTGATGGCATTTCACACTGAAAAAAGCTGGAGAGCTGTGTCCACTTGGGGCATGGTGGAAAGTATATTCCAATCCAGTCTTTTGTGACAGTGGGCTCTAATATTTTACAGTCTATTGCAGTATTTAAATATGGTTTTAAGTTGTGCTAAACTATGTATTATCAATTGTTCCCTTCATTAGGTGTTGGGAAAGAGCAAAGTCATAATGATAAAGGAATTTGCACCATTGTTCACGTTTCCCAGTAAAGAAGTGGTCAAGCAAGGAGATGGCAAGACTGAACGTCAACACCTTAGGAATCAGTGAACTAAAATGGATGAGAATGGGCGAATTTAATTCAGATAGCATTATATCTACTACTGTGGGTAGTAATCCCTCAGTGGAAAGGGAGTATTCCCTTATAGTCAACAAGAGTCCTGAATGCCATACTTGGGTGCAAGTACTGTCTCAAAGACGACAGGATGATCTTGGTATTCAACATCACAGTAATCCAAGTCTATGCCCCAGCCATCGATGCAGAAGAAGCTGAAACTGGCCAATTCTATGAAGACCTATGACACTTTCTAGAATTAACACACACACACACACACACAAAAGATGCCCCTTTCATCATTTGACATTGGAATGCAAAAGTAGGAAGCCAAGAGATAACCCGAATAACTGGCATGTTTGGCCTTGGAGTACAAAATGAAGCAGGGCAACAGCTAACAGTTTTGTGAAAAGAACATGCTGCTCATAGCAAACACACTTTTCCAACAACCCAAGAGATGATTTTACACATGGACATCATCAGATGGCCAACACCTAAATCAGGCCGATTATGTTCTTTGTATGTGAAGATGGAGAAGCTCTATACAGTCAGCAAAAATAAGACCTGGAGCTTGTTCAGATCATCAACTCCTTATTGCAAAATTCAGACTTAAATTGAAGAAAGTAGGGGAAAGCACTAGGACATTCAAGTATGACCTAAATCAAATCCCTTACGATTATACAGTGGAGGTGATGAATAGATTCAAGGGATCAGATTTGGTAGGCAGAATGCCTGAAGCACTATGGACGGAGGTTTGTAACACTGTACAGGAGGCAGTGACCAAAACCATCAAAAAGAAAAAGAAATGCAAGAAGGCAAAGTGGATGTCTGAGAAGGCTTTACAAATAGCTGAGGAAAGAAGAGAAGTGAACGGCAAGGGAGAAAGAGAAATATATACGCAACTGAATGCAGAGTTCCAGAGAATAGTAAACGGAGGTAAGAAAGCCTTCTTAACTGAACAAGGCAAAGAAATAGAGGAAAAGAATAGAATGGGAAAGACTAGAGATCTCTTCAAGAAAACAGGAGATTTCAAGGGAACGACTGAGCATCTGAACAACAATAAAACAGCAAAAAGCCAAGAGGAAAAAAAAGAGAGAGGTTGCATTGCAAGTTGCATTCTTCACAGTGATTCCTTAAAGAACACAGCTTCTCAGCTCTGAGTTGATAAAGTATGGACCGGGTGTACTCGAAAAGCATGAACAATGGTGCAAATGCCTTTATCAATGTGACTTTGTTGTTCATTCACTAAGTCGTGTCAAGTCTTTGCAACCCCATGGACTGCAACACACCAGGTTCCTCTGTCCTTCATGATCTCTCAAAGTTTGCTCAAATTCATGTCAGTTGAGTCAGTGATGCTACCTAACAATCTCACCCTCTGCCACCCTCTTCTCCTTTTGCTTTCAATCTTTCTCAGCATCAGGGTCTTTTCCAATGAGTCAGCTCTTTGCACCAGGTGGCCAAAGTATTAAAGCTTCAGCATCAGTCCTTCCAATGAATATCCAGTGTTCATTTTCTTTAGAATTGACTGGTTTGATCTCCATGCTGTCCAAGGGACTCTCTCAAGAGTCTTATTCAGCACCACAATTTAAAAGCATCAGTTCTTTGGCGCTCAGCCTTCTTTATGGCCCAACTCTCATATCCATACATGACTACTGGAAATACCATAGTTTTGACTATATGGACATTTGTCAGCAAAAGTGATCTCTCTGTTTTTAAATATGCTATCTAGGTTTGTCACAGCTCTCCTTCCAAGGAGCAAGAATCTTTTAATTTCAAGGCTGCAGTGAGCATCCACAGTGATTTTGGAGCCCAAGAAAATAGTCTGTCATTGTTTCTATTTTCCCCCATCTATTTGCCATGAAGCGATAGGACTGGATGCCATGATCTTAGTTTTTTGAATGTTGAGTTTCAAGCCAGTTTTTTCCCTCTCTTCTTTCACCCTCATCAAGATACTCTTTAGTTCTTCCTCACTTTCTGCCATTAGAGTGGTATCATCTGCATATCTGAAGTTATTGATATTTATCCCAGCAATCTTGAATCCTGCTTCTGATTCATCTAGCCTGGCAGTTCGCACAATGTACTCTGCATGTAAGTTAAATAAGAAGGGCAACAATATATAGCCTTGTCATACTCCTTTCCCAATTTTGAACCAGTTCGTTGTTCCATGTCTAGTTCTAACTGCTGCTGCTTGACCGACATTCAGGTTTCTCAGGAGACTAGTAAGGTGGCCTGGTGTCCCATCTCTTTGAAAACTGTCCACAGTTTGCTGTGATCCACACAATCAATGGCGTTAGTGTAGTCAATGAAGCAGAAATAGATGTTTTTCTGGAATTCCTTTACTTTCTCCATGATCTAACAAATGTTGGCAATTTGATTTCTGGTTCCTCTTCCTTTTCTAATCTCAGCTTGTACATCTGGAAGTTCTTGGTTCATGTACTGCTAAAGCCTAGCTTGAAGGATTTTGAGTAACCTTACTAGTATGTGAAATGAACATAATTGTATGATGGACTGAACATTCTTTGGCATTCCCTTTCTTTGGGATTAGAAGGAAAACTGACCTTTTCCAGTCTTGCGGCCACTGCTGAGTTTTCCAAATTTGCTGACATACTGAGTGCAGCACTTTAACAGCATCATCCTTTAGGATTTGAAATAGCTCAGCTAGAATTCCATTACCTCCACTAGCTTTGTTCATAGTGATGCTTCCTAAGGCCCAGTTGATTTTATACTCCAGGATGTCCAGCTCTAGGTGAGTGACCACACCATCATGGTTATCCAGGTTAAGGCCTTTTTCATCCAGTTCTGTGTATTCTTGCCACCTCTTTTTAATCTTGTCTGCCAGGTCCTTACAGTTTGTGTCCTTAATTGTGCTCATCTTTGTATGAAAGTTTCCCTTTGTAAGTCTAATTTCTTGAAGAGATTTCTAGTCTTTCTGATTCTACTGTTTTCCTCTGTTTTGCTACTAAAATTCATTAACTTTATACTAGAAACAAAGCATAATTTTGTCTTATTCTAGGGGAACTCCCTCTCCCCCCAAGTTTAACAGATGTACATTGGACATTAGGGAGAAAATATCATGAAAAAACCCAGAATTGTTCTTGCTCCAACTTTGATGAGTCGGTTAAATCTAGTTTTTCCATAATCCCATATTTCCCTTCAGAACTTTTCCTTTTTGGTTGCTGGTGTGAAACCCAACCAGCAAATATACATCACAATCCACTCCTACCCACCCTGCCTTCCGAGCTCTGTTCACTATTACTTATAAAGTTAGTTGTCCTGAATTATTACATCAGTATCTTTGTCTCAATTTTTACATTACCAGGAATTTCTTTGGAGCTACTGATCCATGCTGTGTGAAGAGGCAGATACAGTGCAATACAATGGTAACAACAAGTACAAACTCAACAAATATAAGCTATAACGTATCAAGAGCCTGAAGATACACATTAGCTGAGATATACTGCTACTGTCTTTGAAGCATGGATGCACCTTGAAGAATGTATACAGATCTTAATTTTGACCTACACAGCAGTTACATCCTGATAAACTCTTATCAGGATAAGTTGAAAATATCCTAAGTCGGCAATGCATTTAAACAGAGATGGATTTATATGAAATGGAGCAAGCTTGAGTCAGGGCCCCTTCAAAGACCTCACGCCTAATTTTGTAGGCTTTTTTTCCTAAAGAGAGTTCCAAATACTATATAAGCCTGGACTTGCAAAACTGGGACTAGCCCTGAGTGAAAGGTATTTAGAAATCACTAAGATAAAGTGTTTCATCTTGCAGATGAAGAACCTGACATCCAACTCTGCTCAATGTTGCGTGGCAGCCTGGATGGGAGGGGAGTTTGGGGGAGAATGGATACATACATACATACATATATATATATATATATCTATATCTGAGTCCCTTTGTTGTATACATGCAACTACACAACACTGTTTGTTAATCAGCTATACCCCAATACAAAATAAAAAGTTAAAAAAAGAAAGAAAGAAAGAAAAAGAAACAGAGACCCAGAAAGGACAACTTGATGAGGTCAGAATGTAGATGTCAATCATTAATGAAAAGTCAGCCTTCCTTGTTTCCCTGTAGAAGGGACTGCATCCTACCACTTTGTTGCTTAGTTGCGTCCTACTCTTGAGACCCCATGGAGTGCAGCCTGCCAGGCTCCTCTGTCCATGGGATTCTCCAGGCAAGAATACTGGAATGGCTTGTCACTTCCTTCTCCAGGGGATCTTCCTGACCTAGGGATCAAGCCCAAGTCTCCGGCACTGGCAGGCGGATCCTTTACCACCGAGTGACCGGGGAAGCCACCAGGTAGCTACACTGCAACGTAATTACCCTGACCAGACCCCACAGGCTCCTTTCAGGGAAAGTGCCCCACTCACAGCCTCTGCTGAAGGAGTAACCACAGCCTGTTTCTGGAAGAGGAGTGGCTTTGTGGAGACCTGGCCTCTTATCCTCACCTCCATGCTGTCAACACAGCTGATTAGACCTGGGGTTGACACCCGACCCGAGGGAGTCATTCCATCTGGGTCAATAACCTGCAAGGTCATCTGGTATAAAAGGAACTCAGCTCAAACCCAAAAGGCTTTGATGAACTAGGCCAGTCAAACTCTCTCTCCTGAAGTCTGAACTGGGGAATGTGGAAGGAGACAGACAATGAGCAGTGGGGAGACTTTATAATACGACCAGACCCAGAGGGTGGCTGTGCAGTTGCGGAGGAAGCCGCTGAGTTCTCCTGCTGCGGGAGAGATGAGATAAGCCCGCTTTCAAACCCCAAGGGACCCTCTGGCTCTAGAGTCTTTGAGGTCTAGTTGTGTTGGCCTTCGTGAAAGGCCCAGTATGACAGCTCTGGTGGCTGCTTTCTTCCTGGCTTTGTCTTCGGAACCCCTAACCCCGTGCTGACCACCACCCCTCAGAGAGCACCTGACCCTTGTGCAAAGTGCTGGCTCAGCAAAAACTCAACTTCCACATCTTTGAAAACCTTCCCAGCTGAAGAGTGGGAAATGACCTTCAAAGTGAGTTCTGAATTCATCTTTGAGGAGTTTGACCTCAGGAAAGCACTTGAGTAGGTCTTTGATTATTCAGAAGCAAGAACATAACTTGCTTAGCTCTCCTCCCTTACAGGCCGGTGAGGGACACAGAAAGCAGCCAGGCAGACTGGAGGCTGACAAGCTGACTGAGGACAGACGCACAGACACGGCAGACTGGAAGAGCACAGCATTCCTGTGGGATTCCCTGGGGTGCTTGGGCTGGGGCTCCTGGGAAAGGCCTGTACCTCCGGGAAAAATAGGGAAAGGGCTTGGAGCGCCACTATTTGACGGTTCAAGTGCAGTGTGACCACTACGGAAGTGAATGGGACATCTGGGTTTCACTTGTTTTCAAAGAATCTCACAAACATGCTAAGTAATTAACATCATCATTTAGTGCCATCTATAAAAACAAAGGAAGAGCTTTCAGGTATGACTAAGTGCATGTATATATATAAAGAATAAGTATATGCAGCCATTTTTATTTTATTTTTTTTTAAAACAAGCCATCGAATGAGGGTCTCCTACATTGCAGGCAGACTTTTTACCATCTGCGCCACCAGGGAAGCCCCTGAAGGACTGAAATGTATTTCAATTTACTGTGTAACCATTCTGAGCCTACTGCGTTTTCCATTAGCTGGCACCTTCATGATTCCTGGGCGGCTTCCCTGGTGGCTCAGATAGTAGAGAATCTCCTTTCAATGTAGGAGACCTGGGTTTGATTCCTGGGTTGGGAAGATCCCCTGGCGAAGGGATTGGCTACCCACTCCAGTATTCTTGCCTGGAGAATCCCATGGACAGAGAAGCTTGGTGGGCTACAGTCCATGGATCGAGAAGAGCTGGACACGACTGAGTGACTAACTCTCACTTTTCATTTTATGGTTTGCAGAAGGCTGACGCAGTTCCAGGGTCACAACCAGACATGATAACATCCAGGTAAGTATAGGAGTGGTTTTTTTTTTTTCCCTGGCTGTGCCATGTGGCTTGAAGACTCTTAGTTCCCCAATGAGGGATTGAAGTCTGGCCCTCAGCAGTGAAAGAGCAGAGTCCTAACCACTGGACCGCCAGGAAATTCCCAGGAGTGGCCTTTTTCTGAGTATCCTTCTTAGGAACAAGGACATTTTTCACAGAAGCCTCTTTACCAACCTGATCAACTTTCTGTCACTAGTCAGAATTGGGTGACCTCTAAATTCTTGAACCAGTTAGTGTCAGAGAGAATGAAATTATCAAGACTGTCTCAGACCAGTGATTCCCAAGCTTGCACATTCATCAGAATCACCTGGAGGAGCTTATTAACACACAGGTTGCAGGGTCCCACACCCAGACTTCTGATTCGATAGGTCTGGTCTGATGGGGGCACTCAAGAATTTGCATTTTTAACAGTTCCTATGTGATGCTGATATAGCTGTTTGCGGACCACAGTTGGAGAACTACTGTCTTAAGACTAACCATCTGGGTTGCAGTGGAAGTTAGGGAATCAACCAAAAGTGTTTGCCCCAAAAGATAACTTTGTCAGCCGAAGATTTTGTATATTCTGGAACCAAATATTTCTATGAATTTTCTTTTGAAAACTATAACGTTTCTGTTAAGTTATATATGTGACAAACAATACTGACTGTGGTCTACCACAAGCCAGAATATGGAAGTAGAATATAAGCTAATGGCCTATGGCAGAAAATGTGGTTTGAGCAAATGTCACCCATTGTCACAAACATCCACCCATCCTGCCTTGCATGCTGTGCTACCCCACAACCCCCGCTTTCCTTCTGTACTTCTGTTCTCTTTCTCAAGGTTGAGGCAGTAGCGGTTATCAACTGCCTACTTGCTGAATTGGTATTGACCTCAGTTTCTCTCCTGGCAGAGGAGACAACATAAGCAAACGGATGAGTGTAAGAAACAGCTGGTTGTTTGGAGGAAACGAAGCATCGTCATGTTTTTGCAGTATAAAGAATGAGGCTGGAAATGGTGTGAGGTAAAGCCCTAGATTTGGACAGGAGCGAAGCCACAGTGGGTTCTGTGGGATGTTGAGGAGCTTGAACTTGGTCCTGTGGCCTCAGCAGCCACTGAGCAGAGACGTGATGTGGTTGGATTTGGGTTTTGTTTAGATCACACTGGGTAGTGTGGAAGGCAGACGTGAAGCAGGGAGGCGTGGTAGAGCTTAGTAGCCCAGGAGAGCCGAGATGGTAGGCTTACAGAAAATATAGATCTAAAGAATATTTAGAAGGTCAAATCTACAAATCTGGTGATCTGTTAGAAACAACAGAAGGTACCAAAAAATAAGGTATTCAGATATTCTTCAGTGTTTGACCTCAGTGAGAATTAAGAAATGAGCTGTAATGAATACGGTGATGGAGTAGTGATACAGGCAAACAAGGAGATGAAATTAGTTTCAGATGACCTGTATTTAGGTTCTGGCCCACCTCCTCATGAAAAGTAGAGACGCTCAACTGGTAGTTAGGCATACTAGGAAGGGTTTGAGAGAAAGGACTAGATAAGAGACAGAGA
This sequence comes from Capricornis sumatraensis, assembly GCF_032405125.1. NCBI lineage: Eukaryota > Metazoa > Chordata > Mammalia > Artiodactyla > Bovidae > Capricornis > Capricornis sumatraensis. The sequence continues at coordinate 20,984,892 of NC_091073.1, forward strand.
TTTTGGAGTCAACTGTAGTTGAATCAAGAACACAAACTGACATTTAGCCAAAGATGGGATCCTGGGAAAGGCCAACATGATCTCGATGGGCAAAGAAGCAGACAGCAATGAAAAGGAGCTAAGGGAGGAGAAGGACTAGGGTGTAGAATCTCAGACAGTCAAGCTCATAGAGTTTAAAGCAGAAAGAAGTGGGCAACATTATGAAATACTGTAGAGAAGAGATTCCTTAAGATAAAGCCTGAAAATTGTTGATAGGTTTTGGACACGGGGAAATCATGAGATTTCAGGAGAGTTCTTTTGTTTAGTTGCTAAGCCCTGTCTGATTCTTTTGCGAGCCCATGGACTGCAGTCCACCAGGTTCCTCTGGTGCCTGGGATTTCCCAGGCAAGAATACTGGAGTGGGTTGCCATTTTCTCCTCCAGGGGATCTTCTTGACCTAGGGATCAAACCCACGTCTCTTGCATTGGCAGGCGGGTTCTTTACTGCTGAGCCAGCAGGGAAGCTAGCTGGGCTGAATTACAATGAGGTGAAAAAGTGTTTGTTCTTGTGGTTTTGAGTTTCGATGAGAAGGGCAGGGTAAGAAAGCCAATAGTCCTCACCGAAGGACGGGCCTGGTCATAAGCTGAGGAGGGTTGTGAAGGTGTAGAATAGTCAGGAGAGGAAACTGTTCTTTAGGTGTTCTGAGAGGGTTGGCACTGCTTGTATTTGGGGCTCTCTAATTTTTCAGAGCATTCTGGTAGCCACAAGCCCAAGAAATAATATATATTATAAATGACTGTCACTGGCTCTCAGGAAGACACCTTTGAATAATGCTTAAAGGAACCAGTAAGTGTATATGGCAGAGCATATTTTGCAAAAATGGCCACAGTACTGTTTCCAGTCACACATGGAAAAGGCTCTGTAACGAACTGACAATGAATAGAAGGCAGAAATGATTGTGTGTGACTTCTAAGGCAAAAGGCGATGAAGCTTCCAACTGGCTCTTTATCTGGGGAGGCTACCAAGCTGTGAGGAAGCCCAAACTGCCCACCTGTCTCAGGCCTGATGCTGGTTGCCGGCTGGGTTCCAAGGGCAAGCGTCCTGAGAAAAAGAGCCAGTCCCAAGCTGCGCTGTCGTTTGCCTTGGAAGTCACCAGGGTCATTTCTGTCCCCTGTCTGAATTCCTGACCCACATAATCTATGAGTATGATAAATGGCTGTTTTATTCTACTAAGTTTCAGAGTAATTTACTCAGCCATAGTAACTGGAACAGCATCCAAATATCCAATCAAGGAAACATGGCCATGAGGGAGAAACAAGATATCCTTGTATCCCAGACACAGTCATAAGACATATTGAAAGTTATTGTTCTCATCTCTCTTGAAGACAAGAAATTTTTATTCACTTCCCAGACTTCAGCTTACATGTACCCTAAATGTTTATGTCTAAGCCACAACTTTATCCCTCAAGTGGCCTTTATTCAAATACTTTCCTAACTCTACATTTTTTACTACTTTTGCATTTATTATAATTAATACTTTATCACACTTAAATAGCTTTCCATTGTGCTAGCCTATTTTCAAAAGTAAATTTTTTGAGCCTCAATACTACTCTTTCCTACCCTTGAGCAGTAACACACACACACACACACACACACACACACACACACACACACACGGAGCACTTATTTTTAAAACAAGCCTTACCAATATGTCACCAGATATCAAGAAAGGAACACTATCTCTACCTCTGTTTACCAGAAAACATCAAACACAATGGGCTTATTCCCAGAGCAGAATTCTGAAATAACACAGGTAATAACACTATGAGGAATTACCTGCACAATTTCTAGAATAAATCATAAGTATTCATAAATCAGACAAATCATAAAACATTGAAGTATTCGTCAATGTCTCTAATGCACAGAATCTTAAAATACAGATGTTCAAGTTGTTTTACCTCAAATAACAGAGCTAAAATATTTTTCAGATTAAACAGTAAAACAATTAAAATCCTTAGTAATTTCTAAGAAATAGCTGCTGCTGCTGCTAAGTCACTTCAGTCGTGTCCGACTCTGTGCGACCCCAGAGATGGCAGCCCACCAGGCTCCCCGTCCCTGGGATTCTCCAGGCTAGAACACTGGAGTGGGTTGCCATTTCCTTCTCCAATGCATGAAAGTGAAAAGTGAAAGTGAAGTCGCTCAGTCGTGTCCAACTCTTAGCGACCGCATGGACTGCAGCCCACCAGGCTCCTCCGTCCATGGGATTTTCCAGGCAAGAGTATTGGAGTGGGGTGCCATTGCCTTCTCCAAGAAACAGCTAAGCAACATCTAAGAAAGCACACATACATAAAACTGTATTTTAAACATTAATCATGCGTGTGTTTTAATTTCTATTTTCATGTTTTGGAGCTCAAATGTAGAAAGTTGAGATAACCAAACTCTTCAGTTATTGGGATACGATTTGTGGTTTAGATTTTTGAGCACAATGACAATTAAAGGTTAAAAAAAAGGTTTCCTTACTATCCCATTGTGTGTGGTGTGTGTTCAGTTGCTTCAGTGGTGTCAGACTCTTTGCAACCCCATGGACTATAGCCCACCAGGCTCCTCTGTCCATGGAACTTTCCAGCAAGAATACTGGAGTGAGTTGCCACTTCCTTCTCCAGGGGATCTTCCCGACCAGGGATGGAACCCAAGTCTTCTGCACATCTCCTGCATTGGGAGGCAGACTCTTTACCGCTGAGTCACCAGGGAAACCCATTATCCTACTGAGTAAAGACTAAGTCTATCAATAGCGCACTCAACTCTGCTCCATGCTGACCCTAACATCACCAGAAACTTCTTACCTCCAGAATCACCAGATATCAGACTCTTTGATCACAGCTTCCCATCCTTAAGACTTACTTTCTCAGGAGCTCCCAGTGTAACAGCTGACAGCCAGGCCTGCGTTCTCACAGACAAGATGCTTCAGATCCACTGACCTCTGTCCTCACTTTCCTCTTCATCAAGCTTGGATTGTATGGGCATTATGTCAAACGCTGTGTTGCTCTTTTGGCAGTCCTTCTTTCTACTCAGTTCGTAACTTCCTAGAAAACTCCAGCTATGGATGGGACCCATCTCCTACCTCCTCCTGTCTGTGCCTGCGGCAGCTTGTATGCTGAAGAAAAATCCACCACTGGGGCAGACTGGTATTATCTTCTAACTGCATGAGTGACAATACAGGCATCCCAAACAGTGCTTGTGTGTGAATTAGAACACAACCTCCCTTCCTCAAGACACTTCACTCCTCTGTTAGACATCTGTGGTGATGTCTTGATTTTGCAAGAACAAGGTACCTTACTGCCATCTATCAGAAACTTGTCATGACAAATATATAAATCTGAGATGTTTTTGAGGTGAATAGTGCCCCTCTGAGGTACGGCAACCTTGTGCAATGCCTACACAGCTGTACACAGTGACCCTGATGACTAGCCTCAATCAGGCACTCATGCCTCTAAATGTTTTTTTTTAGTCAAATATGTCATGCCTTCACCTGTCTTCTTAAATCCACTCTTCTTCCCTTTATTCTCAGGGGATATCTATATCCGATACTTTAAGAAAACTGGAGCCATCATATGTTCAGTCGCTAAGTAGTGTCTGATTCTCAGGGATCCGATGGACTGTAGCCACCAGGATCCTCTGGTCCACAGGATTCTCCAGGCAAGAATACTGGAGTGGGTTGCCATTTCCTCCTCTAGGGGATCTTCCTGACCCAGAGACTGAACCCCCATCTCTGAAGTCTCCTGGTTTGGCAGGCGGATTCTTTTACTACTGAGTCACCTGGGAAGCCCCGTAGTATCATATGAAACTGAAAGTGAAAGTCGCTCAGTCATGTCTGACTCTTTGCGACCCCACAGACTCCACAGTCCATGGAATTCTCCAGGCCACAATACTGGAGTGGGTAGCCTTTTCCTTCTCCAGAGGATCTTCCCAACCCAGGGATTGAACGCAGGTCTCCCGCACTGCGGGCAGATTCTTTCCCAGCTGAGCCACCGGGAAAGCCATCATCATACGGGAACGCCCTGGTTATCTTACTGTGTATCCATACTCTTTCCATAATTTACACCCATCCTTTCTGTATTTTGTCTTCCTATCAAGACCAGTCCCTTTGTGTGAACTCTGGATTTCACTCCTTCTAGTCTGCCAAGATACTCCTCTCTCTCCTGTGTCTTCAACTCTGCATGCCACCTCCCTCGCATTTCTCATCTGCAAACAGGCTTTTCTCCTATCAGGAAAATCTCGCTCAGACTTTTGTCCTTCAACCACACTCTACTTTCCCTCCAAGCTTCTCAAAAGACTTGTTCCTATACCCATATTTCCCCTTCCTCGTATTTCCTCATTCTTCCTTCCTTGACAATTTTTACAAAACACGCTTGTCGGATGCTTAATCCAGGAACACTTTTTATTCTTCATCACGTGTGACCTAACAGTGGAGACGTTCAGAGTTGGCAGATCCTTCCTTTGAAATGCTTCCATTTTTTGGTTGCCATGACACCAAATAATCTTGCTTTTTCTTTACTCTGGATTCTCCTCGACCTGACCATTAGGTGCTGAAATTCCAATCCCCTTCTCTCTTCTTTTCCCAAACCTGTTACTAAGGGATCTCATTTGTTCTCATGCATATCAATCACAGATAGCAACAGTTCCTAAATGTGAGCACCTCTTAGAGATCCACAGCAAAACATACAGTTCCACTGGGATTATCTCACATCCATCTCCTACAGGAGTTATTTATGAATTATTTTCTTATGCTCCACACGTGTCTCTCATCATGTTTTCCATGGCTCAGTAAAGGTGATCTCTCCCCAGCATGGCAGAGACTGAGAGCCCATCCTTGACTCTTCTCTCCCCATATGCAAGTCTTCCCCCAATTCTGTCTGCGCTAACTTCAAAAGAAGTGAAAGTTGCTCCGCTGTGTCCGACTCTTTGCAATCCCATGGACTATACAGTCCATGGAATTCTCCAGGCCAGAATACTGGAGTGGATAGCCTTCCCCTTCTCCAGGGGATCTTCCCAACCCAGGGATTGAGCCCAGGTCTCCTGCATTGCAGGCCGATTCTTTACCAGCTGAGCCACAAGGGAAGCTAACCCCAAAGCAGGTCTCAAATGCCTCCACTTTCTTCCACACTGATACTGGCACTCTTGTCCAAGCCACCACCACGGGCCACCTTAACTCTATGTTCATTTTCTCCCTCAGTCCATCCATGCCCCTCACTCCCTCCCTCATCCATTTCTCAGAATACTTTATAAATGAAGCAGAATAACCATTTAAAAACACAAAACTGACCATTTCATTCTCTTCCTTACAGTCCTCTGCTGGCTTCTCAGGGTTCGGTTCAGTTCAGTCACTCAGTCGTGTCCGACTCTTTGCCACCCCATGAATCGCAGCACGCCAGGCCTTCCTGTCCGTCACCAACTCCCGGAGTTCACTCAGACTCACATCCATCGAGTCCGTGATGCCATCCAGCCATCTCATCCTCGGTCGTCCCCTTCTCCTCCTGCCCCCAATCCCTCCCAGCATCAGAGTCTTTTCCAATGAGTCAACTCTTCTCATGAGGTGGCCAAAGTACTGGAGCTTCAGCTTTAGCATCATTCCCTCCAAAGAAATCCCAGGGCTGATCTCCTTCAGAATGGACTGGTTGGATCTCCTTGCAGTCCAAGGGACTCTCAAGAGTGTTCTCCAACACCACAGAAGGTCCTTACTCATTCCACCCTTCTCTGACTATGCTCTAACAACACAGCCTCTTCCTTCCAACCCTTCTCCACCTCAGGAATTCGCCTATGCTGTGATGTCCACAGAAGTTACTCTTGAAACTTCTCCTTGCTGGCACCAAAGCATCTTCGAACTCTTAGGTAAGATTAGTGACTCCATGCAGAGAAGTCTGCTCACATTCTCCCGACTAAATGAGGTCCCAGGCATGTACTCTCATAACACACTGTCCATGCTTCCAAGGAGCTGGCACAGCTTTAAATTCTGTATTCCTCCACATGGGCTTCCCACGTGGCCCTAGTGGTGAGAAACACCCTGCCAACGCGGAAGACGTAAGAGATGCGGGTTCCATCCCTAGGTCGGAAAGATCCCCTGGAAAAGGGAATCACAACCCACTCCAGTGCTCTCGCCTGGAGAATCGCATGGACAGAGGAGCCTAGTGGGCTACAGTCCACAGGGTCACAAAAGAGTCGGACATGAAAACAACCTCCCTATTAGTTCCACCCTGAGGGCAGGGATCATGCCTGTGTGGCTTGGCACTGAGTCCCCAGTATTGCGGAGAGACCAGGGACTCAAGAGAGTTGTTGAATGCTAACACCTAATGGCACTTGTTAATTGAAGTATTCCTCCTCTTCTTTCATTATAGTGGATTGAATGACGGTATTAATGTAAGCTTGTGAAGAGTAAGGTAAGCCAGCTTGTCCAATTTACGTAGAACTGTACCATGTCATGAGATGGCCAGTCAAGAAATGCCTTCGGGGAATGCTACATGGTGATATCTACACGTTTATACCTATCACTGACATAAATCTATGATTCATTTCTCTATGTGCCCTCAAAGTTGCCTTACGCCAGTGTGTTCAAACGGGAGGAAACGGACACCTGTTTGGAGAATGAGTTACTCCAAGGGGAGAATGAAAACCTCCAAAGCAGAGCAACCCCAGGATTATTAGACAGCCAGAGAGGAGATGCAGAAAGCTGCCAAGTGCCATGGAATGCAGAGGTGCTGACTTGTGACGAGAGCTGCCGAATTGAGTGTCCTGCAGAAATGCAGTGCTAGCCCAGCCCTTCGCTTCCAGCTGAGGTTTAGTCATGTAAAGACAGGCAGGAGAAACCTTAGAAGCAGAGGCGATGCTGGTTTAGAGCATGAGTATGCTGTGCACGTGCTCTCTCTCTCTCGCACACACACACCATCGCTCCCAAACCTGGCAGTGTCTCTGGCTTTCCCATATGAGTGTGCGCGTGCTAACTTGCTTCAGCTGTATCCAACTCTTTGCGACCCTATGGACTGTAGTCTGCCAGGCTTCTCTGTCCATGGGGAGTCTCCAGACAAGAACACTGGAGTGGGTTGTCATTTCTTCCTCTAGGGGATCTTCCTGACTCAGGGATAGAACCCACGTCTCTTCTGTCTCCCGCATTGGCAGGTGGGTTCTTTACCACTAGTGCCACCTGGATGTAGCCTGCCAGGTCCCTCTGTCCATGAAATTCTCTAGGCAAGAATACTAGAGTGGGCAGCTGTTCCATTCTCCATATGAGGTAGTCATCATAATGCTTTTTTTTGGTTACCTTTCCAAAAAATAACCAGAGCCTTAGTATCCATCAGTAACATCAAGCTTCTTTCCTGCATCTCCCAGCCAGAAAGGCTGGCTGGGATGACTGGTCTTGAAACCAGCTCTCTCCTAAATCAAGCTCGGGTGGTAAGGGGCACTGGATCTGGAGTCAGCAGGAAGGCGTGTCTGTGTCTGGTTGTGTCAGGCTCTCCAAGGTGACCACGAGTAAACCAAACTCTGGAGTCTCTGCTTCTCTCTTTGTAATGTCTCTCTCTCAGCACACGAGCTGTGACTAAAAAAAGTGGAAGATGAAGAAAATGGGATCCTCAGAGTGCGAGTAGTTATTATTAGAGATCCTCCTCTCATCTGGCTTATGAATTTTAATTGTGATGGAAATACATTTAGTTCAGAATAAAGTGGCATGTTCTCCCAATTTAGATGAAACTTCATGTCCCCAGGAACTTCCAGGATGATAGGAACTTAGGGAAGTGCCACGTGTGGACTCTGCTACTCATCTGAACACTAAGCCATCACACAAATTCTGTCTCATGAGTAAACGTCTTATTTCCCCACCTACACTGCACAACCGTTCCAACACAACAGGCACACTCAGTAATTGGCCAGTGAAGTCATTGAAGACAGATCAAAGAATGGAAAGTATGCCTAGAGTTTTCTGCTGACATATGGTCAGTTGATTTATCTTTGAAGTGAGTGCTTCCTTTGCAAGTGTGACTTTATGCTCCACAATCAAAGCAAAATGGTAAAACACACAAAAATTGCCACGGAGAAGGGAAATATCAAGGCACTCATGATGAAATGGGTCTAAAAAAAATCACCTTTTTTAAACCCGATTCCTTCCTTGATTGACATTCCCATTAATTCTGTAGCTCCTGTTCTTCGTAGAATGGGCAGCCTGTCCCTCTGGGAGTCTCCTTCTAGATTACGGTAATGATACCGGAATTCTGACCAGTATTTCAAGGAAGAACTCTGCACCTAGCGAGGGGACAACATACAATGTGAACGGACAAGGTGGGGCTTGCTGACCTGATTCACAGGAAGACAATGAGTAACAGCAATGCTGTCAAATGCTTTGAGAACAAGAATTATTCTCTAAACCACAAGGGGTTCTCGACTAATGCAGAAACAGGCATATAAAAACGCTGGACAGAAAACATGAAAAAGAACAAGGTTTCTGATTGAAGCAGAGGTTGGGGAAAAAAATACAGTAAAGGGTACCAACTAGAGACACTAATCTCACTCAAGTTTCTCACAGGGTGTACTGGGCCTGATCTAGACGAAACATACACATCTCATTATTAAGCGGCAATACTGCAGCCAGGTAAGGCTTACATACTAAAAGCTTTCCAGAACTTGTCACTAGAAAAAGGCAACTACTGTGTGCACAGATACACACTTAGGTCTAAAGGGGATACAACAAGACCATCCACTTGGCACCCATATCTAAAACATCCAAATATGGCTACCTCGTGTGTGTGTGTGTGTGTTTGTGTGTGTGTGTGTGTGTGTGTGTGTGTGTATTAGCCGCTCAGTCATGAGTGACTCTTATGACCCGATGGACTATAGCCCACCAGGCTCCTCTGTCCATGTAACTGTCCAGGCAAGAATAGTGGGGTGGGTTGCCGTTCCCTTCTCCAGGGGATCTTCCCAACCCAGGGTTTGAACCCAGGTCTCCTGCATTGCAGGCAGATTCTTTATCACTGAGCCATGAGGGAAGCCCTGGCTACCTCTCACTGCTATAAAATCTACAGAAAGAGGGGAGGCTTCTCAGTTCCCTTAGGACTCTTCCTACACGGATAGCTAATTTCCTCAGGATCTTTATCACCAAATAATACTGCAGCCTGGTCTGATACTACAGCCTGAAGAGTTCCAGTTTTACTCTGATGGAGAGTGGGCCAGCATCGCATAGACAAAGTGGGCATGGTCACAGAGAACACAGAGGATTGGGAGGCTCACAGATAAACACGGTAGATCCTTAAGCAGAGATACATCATGACAAGACTGCTGTTCAGAGAAGGTTCGATTTCAGTTAAGTGTGTTTGTAAGCGTGAATGTGGGTGTGTGTGAGTGAGAGATAAAGAGAGGCAGACAGACAGACGCATCTGTTAGGAGACCTTTCATTAAAGCCCCAGGTGATGAAAAGTCCAGATCAAGTGGTCACAGTGAGAAGAGGAAGGGACCACTGCAAGGGGGCTTTTGAAGGGTCTCTGAGCAGGATACGATAGGACAAAGGAGATGAAGCTAGGAATGAGTCAGGTTTTGAGTTTGGGGCCCAGAAGATTGCTAGGGTCAATCAACAAAGGTGGTAAGCTGTAAAAGCACAAAACAAAACAGAGGACTGGGGAGGAGACAGGGCAGTGTCACCGGTGAGCTACTGGGACACTTAATGTGTGGCCTGTGAAGAGATCTTAGTGTTTCCTAGAAGTTCTCAAATATCTTAAGTGAGAAATCAGGCTTAGAGAGAGAGAGAAATCCTACCGTCCACCCTGAGACTGTGGAATTGAAGTCATGAGAGCTGATGAGGTTGCTTACGGAATGTGAGGCTGATGAACGGAGGAGCTGAGGAAGATTTCTGAGGAATACCCTGCTCGTCAGCTTGAGAGTGAAAAGGCACCAGTCAGTGGGATGAGGGAAGGAGAAAGGAAACTTACCAGAAGAAGCAGAACACTGAATAGCTGAGAAATTAATCATTCCTTCTGTATTTCTGAGACTTTGGGTGTAGCTGCCTGCACTGGTGTTAATCATGTGTGTGTCTGCCTTTCTTCCCGACTGTCTGGAAACCTCCTCAGGGAAGGGATCCTGCATCCCTGCTCTGTCCCCTCAGTGTCGACCTGATACACCCCCTTATATCAGAGAAGTAGCTGCTGAGAAAGCCGAGTGGTGGGGCACAGGTGACCTTGTTCACATGCGTCCGGTTCCCTGGCAACCAGAAAGCAAACAGCCAGGGGCTGTGGCCCCATGTCTACACATTCTGCTCCGGACTTCCTGTCCCCTGACCCCCTCTCCCCAACCCTCCCTGCTTTACACACCCTTCTGCCCTGCCCTCTGCTGTTCTCGCCAAGGGAGAAAGAACTCCTCACCTCCTTATCTCTTAATGTTTTATGGGGAGGAACACAAACACATCTCACTACAGATTTAGTCTGTATCCAACCTAAAAAGGTAAAGTGGGGGTATTTAGTACTGGCTGGTTCACAGAATTGTTGAGACGCCTAATGAGGTAATGCATGCAACATTTCTTGGCCCAGGGCCTGACCCAGAGTGAGCACCCAGCATGTGTTAAGCATCACTCTCAAGTGGTCAACTTGCATACCTAGTACTGAGCACACAGCCATGTCTCAAAAAATGAATGAATAGTTTAAGCTCAATTATAGAAAGCCTTTATCACTCCTCACAAAGACCTCACATTTTGATGATTCAGTTCAGTTGCTCAGTCGTGTCCGACTCTTTGTGACCCCATGAATCGCAGCACGCCAGGCCTCCCTGTCCATCACCAACTCTCGGAGTTCACTCAGACTCACGTCCATCGAGTCAGTGATGCCATCCAGCCATCTCATCCTCGGTCGTCCCCTTCTCTTCCTGCCCCCAATCCCTCCCAGCATCAGAGTCTTTTCCAATGAGTCAACTCTTCGCATGAGGTGGCCAAAATACTGGAGTTTCAGCTTCAGCAGCATTCCTTCCAAAGAAATCTCAGGGCTGATCTCCTTCAGAATGGACTGGTTGGATCTCCTTGCAGTCCAAGGGACTCTCAAGAGTCTTCTCCAACACCACAGTTCAAAAGCATCAATTCTTTGGCGCTCAGCCTTCTTCACAGTCCAACTCTCACATCCATACATGACCACAGGAAAAACCATAGCCTTGACTAGACGGACCTTAGTCGGCAAAGTAATGTCTCTGCTTTTGAATGTGCTGTCTAGGTTGGTCATAACTTTTCTTCCAAGGAGTAAGCGTTTTTTAATTTCATGGCTGCAGTCACCATCTGCAGTGATTTTGGAGCCCCCCAAAATAAAGTCTGACACTGTTTCCACTGTTTCCCCATCTATTTCCCATGAAGTGATGGGACCGGATGCCATGATTGGGAACCATGTATACACATTCAAAAAAAACTCCTCCTAACTACGGATTTCTCTTTTATAAAGAAGACACTTTTATTTGCAACCTGAAACAGATATTCAGTGTTTTGACAACAATGTTAGAAAACTAGAATGAAGTCGAAATAAGGTTAGAAATGTTTTAACCCAATCTGACCCTCCCCTCATACACTGCAGATAAAAATAAATTAAGAAAGCAGGTAAAATGAAAAAGATTAACTAAATATTTGAAATAAAGCACAGTGTCACACGTCTGGAGGGTAATTAAGGCTTCTTAACCTCTTTAAGAGCAATTAGCATAGCTGAAGGAAAGAAAAATACATCGGAACAAGTACAAAATAGTACATTAGAACAATTACAAAGCAGTGTATTAACCAAAAAGTGAATTCTTGGAAGTTCTGGGTTTTAAGTGAGGCTTGGGGAAGATAACAGCTGTAAATTGACAGGGAGGAAGTTAAGCAAAAGACTTCTTGTTTGGGTGACGCAACCAGGAAGTGCAGGGATGTGGGGGCCTGAACTTGCCATGTGAAGGTTGATAAATACACAGAATGGGTTTTGTTGAGAATCAGAGAGATGAAACTGATGAGGTATAACTTAAAAGGAACTGAAAGAACACGCGGACACAGGAAATTGGATTTAAAACAAATATCTACTGAGTGCCATTTTAGACTCTTTGACATAATGACTTTAAGATTTAAGCCAGGGTGTGAATACTGGTTGAGTTCCAAACTGGTGATATTGGGTGTTTCTACCAAATGTCCAGTTATACTTTTATGGCTGGTCATTCTATTTTGTCACTGTTAATTGTTACTTTTCAGGAAATCTGCTGATGGCATTGGCTTCTACTTTTATAACTGCAGATATCTTTTGGACTAAAGTGAAGTGTTTCATGTCTGATTTATTTTTATCACTGTTCTTTTCTATCAGTGCAAAAAAAAGAAAAAGAAAATCTCATTCATGCCCGTGGTCAGTGAGTAGAATGGATGAAAGCCTACATAGCTTATGTTCCAGTTGTGGGAAATTCAAGGTGATCTTTTTTGCAAATAGTGTGCTTTTCTGTTTGCTTTTCCATGCACCTGACCGTCTGCAAGGTCAGCCTGGGGCATACATCTGCCTGGGATGTGTGGGAGACTGTTCATGTGGACTATTGTTACCAGAGAAATAGAGAGAGGAAGTGGTACTCTCTAGCTCCTGACAGCCCAAATGAGGTTTTTGAAGTCTGCAGCAAGTAATAAGCTTAAAATTCACTTTACCAGACAATAAAGCACCATACCATTTTTCTCTCCCATTTTAGTAGACAGACTTGATCATACTTTCCTTGTGGTGGGGGTTGGGGTGGGGAGGTTAATGATAGGACAGAGAAAGGGGGGAAGCCTGCCCACCCCCTCTGGCTGGACAAGTCAATCAGGGAAGTGGGCCATGACACAGGGGGCCCCACTTTGTCCCACGGAGGGAAAGCACTGAAGGAAAACTAAAGGTACAATGTGGCCTGTCCCACTACCAGCTTGGGAATTTGCAAGAGGGTTGCCTCTCAAGCCTGTCTCTCATCTAAATAAGATCAGCTGCACCCCAGTAAAGCAATGCAGTTGACAACGGAGAGCTGAATTCAGTTCTCCAGTACTGGGTTGGGGAAAAGTTGTTTCTCCATACCCTCTTACAGGAAAATATGAATGAACCTTTTGGCAAACCCAACATTTCCCTTTTCATTGTGTTCATGGGGTTAGCATCCGGTCCTATCACTTCAAGGCAAATAGATGGGGAAAAAATGGAAACAGTGGCAGATTTTATTTTTGGGGGCTCCAAAATCACTGTGGAGGGTGACTGCAACTCCAAAATAAAAAGACGCTTGCTCCTCGGAAGAAAAGCTATGACAAATCTAGACAGCGTATTGAAAAGCAGAGACGTCACTTTGCCGACAAAGTTCCATATACTCAAAGCTATTGTTTTTACAGTAGTCATGTACAGATGTGAAAGCTGGACCATAAAGAAGGCTAAGCACTGAAGAATTGATGCTTTCAAATTGTGGTGCTGGGGAAGACTCTTGGGAATCCCTTGGACAGCAAGGAGATCAAAACAGTTAATCCTCAAAGAAATCAACCCTGAATATTCACTGGAAGGACTGAGGCTAAAGCTGAAAATCTAATACTTCAGCCACCTGATGTGAAGAGCTGACTTATTGGAAAAGACCCTGATGCTGGGAAAGATTGAGGGCAAGAGGGGAAGGGGACGACCGAGGATGAGATGGTTGGATGGCATCACTGACTCAATGGACATGAGTTTGAGCAAATTCAGGGAGATGGTGAAGGACAGAGAAGCCTGGTGTGCTGCAGTCCATGGGGTCACAAAGAGTTGGACACAACTTAGTGACTGAATGCAACAAAAAATATTTCCCTGGGCTCTCAGGGTGTGGAGAAGAAGAAATTCAGAGAGTCTCACATTCTCTGAGAAAGAAAAGGAAGGTGGCAAAGGGAGCGGGTTAGTGAGCTTGCCAGGGAGTGGCCCTGGGTTGAGGGCCAAATTGGAGTCCAACGTAGTCTGAGTTGCCATTAGGGTGATTCATCAGGGGAAGGTGGCGAAGGCTCTTTGAACATTGCCGGGGCAGAGGAAGGAGACCAGGCATCAACCCAGCCACAGGTTTTAGGGATACACCATGCAAGCCCAGAATGGCCGTGCTGCAGCAATGACAAGAAAGGAGCCAGGGGACAGAAGGTGGCTTCAAGAATGCCATCTCTCCTCTCTCTCCAGGACAGAGTCAGCCAGTGCCCTCCTGGGCAGGATGGGGGTGGGGGGTGGGGGATAGAATTCTGAAAGAGCATCCCAAAAGGGACTACTTCAACCAGAGAGAGTAGGAACGAGAATTTTAAACAGACTCAACATTTAAAATGAAATGAGGGAGGCTATATTTAACCTCATTTAACTGACAAGTCCTGAAGTCCCCACCATGCATGCTCATAAAGGAGCCACAGGCAGGTCTAGAAAGTAAGAGGTGTATGCTAAGAAGCTTCAGTCGTGTCCGACTCTGTGCAACCCCATAGACAGCAGCCCACCAGGCTCCCCCGTCCCTGGGATTCTCCAGGCTAGAACACTGGAGTGGGTTGCCATTTCCTTCTCCAATGCATGAAAGGGAAAAGTGAAAGGCAAGTTGCTCAATCGTGTCCGACTCTTGGCAACCCCATGGACTGCAGCCTACCAGGCTCCTCCGTCCATGGGATTTTCCAGGCAAGAGTACTGGAGTGGGGTGCCATTGCCTTCTCCAAAGATGTGTATACACGTGACATATGAGTAAATTTACAACCCCTTCCCACCTGGCCCTGCCATAGTCTATGCGACAATGAGAAAGTTACTTAACCTCTCAAGCTTCAAAATCCTCATCCATGAAGAGGGGATCATAGTATCTACCCTCTGGAGAATGTGAATGAAGCTATTCAGGTAAAGTGCTTAAAATCGGAGCTGCCACAAGATAAACTTTCAATAATATATTTCCTATTTTTGACATCATTTCTACTAAGACATTCAACTTCAAAGTTTTTGTTGTCCTATTTAAGAGTGGCCATACATCTGTCAAGAAATGTCAGAGAACTGTGCTCCTGAAAGTCTTTATTTTTGATTTCACAGCTTCTCAGGCATCCCTACAGGTATAGGATGTCATTCTGGGACAGATGAAAATTTTTGTTTTCACACCATGCCCAACTCTTTCTCACTACAGGAAGTATCTCAAAGCAGGACATCACTGCTCATGAACGATGTTAGCTGTAACAGACCACAGAACAAGATGATGGCGGTGGTGGATGGCCCAGTGCTGGAGACTTCTCTGTCTCAGGCTGATCTGGTCCTAAGAAACGGACCAACTACAGGCAGTAGTCAAACCACATGAAAGAGAAAGGATGCAGATGGAGAAGACTGATTTATGGTGCTACAGGCTAAAAGCATGCATACTGGGACAGTAACAGTGCCAGATTGCTCCTGGAAAATTCCCTGTCCTTAGCATGTGTAAATTAACTCTCAGAGCTGTTTGCTATGTGCTCACAAAGCGGTAAGTTTCTGAGTAACCGACTCTAGATATTAACTAACCCGAGGCTCCATCCCAGTTCTTTCAGTTTCCTGAGTCAACCTGAAGACCATTAAGGAAACTTCAGCTGAAACAGGAGAAGAAATTTAATGAGCGAGGTTATACTGATCAAAGATGGGTAAAGTGAGTGTATTTGAGTGTCCGTGATATACCAATTTCTAGGCTCAAGGGTTTAAGTAAACATGTATGATGAATAGCAAAAAACACAATAATGCTGAATATAGTAGAATTTGGGGGGGGAGGAGGGTCTCATTTAGTGACCTTTCCATATAATTCAACTTTATTTTTTAAAACAACCTAAGAAATGTTTATACATTTGACACCTGTCTTTTGGGATGTCTTATTAAAAAGAACAAAATCATTTTTTTTTTTGATGGGTCAGTCGTCACTGGAGCATCAATTATTCCACAGTGGTGTGCTGGGAAAATATGTCTCAAGATGTGATCCACACAAGGAATCACCTTGGAAGCTCATTAAAAATCATACTCTTGGGTTCTACCTCCCACCTCCTGAATCAGAATTCTTAGTTGGGACCTAGGATTCTCCATGTCCTACTCACTTCTCAGAGGAATCTTAAGCACAAGCCAGGCCAGAGAGGCCTGAATTCAGGGCTAGGAAAACATCCTTTACTGGAAATGGGCCAGGAGGCCACCTAGCTTTCTGAGCCTGTTTGCTGTAGGATCTCCTGATCCTCTCCTTTTACGAGTATTAACCTTTTGGCAGTGCACTGGCTTTCAGCCGATAAGCTGACACACAGGATCCTCAGCCAGGTGCTGGCCTTTGTGACGTCAGCTTTCCATCCTTGAGCCTTATCCTGTCTGTTCAGGCCTGAGGGCTCTAAAAAGTATACCGCAGCAGGGTTCAAGCACCTGGCCCCCCAGGACCGATGTGGAGACACCAGCCATTTTGCACTACAAATTGCACTTACGGAATAAAATGAAGTGGGAGAAATGCAACAAGCCTAACACAGAACAGAAGCCCTTGGGGTCAGAGAAAATGAGAACAGAAAATGTGCAATGTGCTGGAAGAGGTGGTTGCTATGTTAATGTGAGGTGCGGTCTCTTCCACCACAGAAACATTTTCCCCTGTGGTGACTAAGCACTTTAAAGGATCCATTTATCGGATCTGTGGAGTCAGAGGACTTGGGTCGAATCCTGCCTTATACATGTGGCTGTGGGCAAGTCAGTCAGGCCCGTGGCACCTCAGTGGTCCTAGCTATGAAACAGGACAAAGAATTCAGGCCCTCACTGAGCTGTTGTGTAGCTCCAACCAAGTAATGAACATGGAACAGCTATGTAAACTGAAGACACCTTACAAATATTTAACCAGAAATATCCTGCACTGTATACATACTTAAGTTGCTTCTACATCTCATCTATAGCACAGAATGCTAAGAAAAACCCAAGGCTGGGAAAAAATTCAAATATGTTAATTATCTTAACATAAATAAACCTATCATATTGTTCAATATGGAGCTTAAATATCTGCTGTGCTTTTGTACCATGAAAAAGATAGCTTTAAACAAAAAATGAGCAGTGCTTTGACTTCCCCACAACTTGTATTTAACATTCTCTTAAAATGGGCTATTCTTATTTTCTTGATTAAAGAATAAGTGAAAAAGTTGATCAAATCTTCATTTTCAAAACCCTCTTTCCTAACACCCATTTCTTAATGTCTACTTTACTTACATGATTTATTAGCTGAAACTGCAAAATGGTGGGTGAAACGGGGACATGCCAGGAGAGAAGAGGGACAAGCAGGTCGATACAGAATACAAGAGGTTTTGCTCCAAACCTAAAATACACTACGGATGGGGAAGAGGGGGCTAACTTAAGAAATCTAATCATTGTCTGGCTTCACATCACTACTCTTAGTTGTTGTCTTCTCATCAGAGAGTAGAAGACGTGCAAACATTTTTAAAGGCAAAGCTAGTTCTTTCAGCAGAGAATTAAAATTAAAAGCAGACACAGGCCCGGATAATAAGTAGCAATAAAAGCTTTTGCTGACATAGCTTCAATTTACAAATCACTGGCTTTTCCTGGCAGTGCTTGGGGAAGGAGGGTGAGGAAGTATCGCCTACATGGCCTGGATGAGGAAGATATGGAAAGCTTTAAAATTAAAGATGTGTTTCAACTTTTTATTCTCAAACACTTGATTTATGGTGACCATGATAAAATTCCAGGGAAACCTGAGTCTGCTCTGCAGACTCTGGAAGCCCTGGGAACAACTATGTCCTTATGCCTTCCCCAGCACTTCTGATTTTGACATGTATACTGTGTGAGTGGGAGCCCAGGCCATAATGCGTGCACAAAAAGATGTGTGGTTTAGAATCTGTATGTATTTCCATTTTTCTCTGGACTTGAGCAGTAGAAGGCCCTTGTGAGAGTATTAGAAAATAAACTAGGAATAAATAAATACTAGGAAGCTAAAGGGATGTGACAGATTTATAGAACTGATATTACTTCTTAAGAAATGTTAATGACAAAATTAGGGCTCACAAGAGCATAAATACTCTTGGTTTAGTTTCTAAAACTTGGAAGACGACCAATAAAAAGGAACTGATAAAATTGCTAGATTTAGAGAAAAGCGTGCAGAGATGCTGTAGGGGAAGATTTTGTCTGAGCCTGTTAAGTAGTGTGGATGAGAATTCGATGTGGATGGAGAACGCAGGAAAGGTCATTAAAGCCAGCAGAACCCCACTCCCTCCCCCACAGCCCCCCACCAAGTAAGAGATCCAACACCAACTGATAGATGCCGCAATGCTGCAACCCAACTCAGAGGCCCCAGCCTTGGTGGAAACCGTGGAGACAATACCTCTGGAAGAGAAGTCCTCTTTCCCTTTGATTCTTCTTTGGGAAAGAGTTTTCTCTACATTCTCATTTGATGCAAAACACAGAGCTCATTTCTTCTGGGATGCAATTGAGGGAGGATGGAAAAAGTTATCTTTCTACTTCTTCACCTCTTCCCAACCCTATGAGAAGAAGCCCAACTCTGCTTATTCTAGTTCTCTTAGAACAGTGAAGGCTTTTAAAAGAAACATTCTCATTGTTCTTGATTTTGGTAGGTTTCCCTCAGGCGCTGGTTTTGATCATCCTATTCCTCAGTGACTGGACCACTTCACATGACTCTCCCTGCTGATGGCTTTCGAGAATGACTTCATCCTCCAACCTCCTCCATCCAGCTGCCCTATGACATAACCTTGGGAAGTCGGCTTCCCATCTTTGCCTCTAACACGTCTTCCTTCTTCCCTTTATTATTATGAAAAACAAACTAAAAATCCCTCCTCATTTCTTGCAAAGTAAGGGACTTTCCTGTCATTATCCTTTTCTTTCTTCTATCAAATCTTATCTGTTCCCATTCTGGTCTCAGTTATTCTCATTAATTTTTACACATTGTTATTTTAAGGATAACATATGCACATGGTACAAAATTTAAAAGGCACAAAAAGGAGTACAGTACAACTCCAACCTCATTCTCATCTCTGTTTATCTCCTCTCCTCTCTAATCTAGTCCCCTGCCTCGGAAGCAATTACTATTGCCAGGTTCTCCTGTCTCTTTCTTCCCCTTATTTAAAATTTAAAAAAAATTGAAAGGGAATGAGATCCTAAATGTAATACATTTTAACTCTGCTAACTTCTTTTCAGCATTTAATTTGAGAAATTTCTTCATTTATTTCCCATACAGGCATCTATGGGCTTTCCATATGGTTCTTCCTCCCTAGATGTGGGTATTTTCCAAGTCTCTTTGCCTGGACTTCTCTCAGAACATAAACTAATACCCATGAACTATTTTTGCTCCTAAGAATGCAGAGTCCCATCTCTAAAGGCCCAGGGGGGAAAAAAAAAGATTTAAAAGAACAAAGCAGAAAAAAACTCCCATCCTTCATTTGTTTATATAATTAATCTATCTTGAGTGGTATCCCTTATTCCAATGTCAGCAGTCACCAGAAGAACCACAGTCAGGAATCAGCATCTAAATGACAATGGTTGTCTCAGAATCACAGCTGGGGAGTGAATTTAAATAGATGGATGGACAGATAGATGGGTCGCTGGATAGAAAGAGCCAATCAACTGTGAAGTGTTACCAAGCCCGAAAATCATATTTCATTTGATGAGAACAACAGAAGCCTGATTAATGCATGTGGGAATTTCATTTCAAAGTTATACATATGGCCTTTCAAGGGCCTGCTTCTTCTTAGGGCTCCGAGTCCATGTAAAATTGGCCAGTGTAAGATTTTAGGGCTCCTATATATGAGTTTCATTTATCTTGTGTGATGATTAAGTGTGGGATAATTGTTGAACAGGAAATGGAATTTTTTCACTTGGGGTATAATATTCTTTTACCTGGAATTGTCCTGAACAAATTTATGCTAGAAGGGTAAGTACACACACGTTGATGCTTTCTGTTTTAAGGTTTTACTTTTACCAAAAACTCATTAAGGGAGGTAAAAGGAAGCCTTCTGAAAGGAGTGAGTTGAATCATACATGATTTAGCGAGCAGAGCAACCTTGCCCAGGTCATACACTGGGTCATATGTAGGCCTGCTTGGCTAATTTCCCTGAGATTAAAATTTTATCTGTTCCCTGGAGACCAAAGAATCACAGATACCTTTTTCTTTTTTTTAAATCTCAGAGCTGTGAATGGAGAACACCAGTTTTCAATGGACTCATTCTTGTGATAGTTTGAACACTAATGAATGGATGTATTTGGAATTGAGATGAAGATGAGTTTCACTGACAGACAGGAAGACCTGTGAAACCATTGACAGTCTATGACTTCACTATGAGGCCAACACTGCTTGAATAAATCTCGTCAGGGATGCTTTGTTAGGGGGTTCACAAAAATAATTTAATCATTTAAAAATTGGTTTCCAAATTCTTTCAATATCCCTTGATGACAAACTAACACAGAACCCAAGTTTGCTTGCTTGTTTTCTCATAAAGCAATTGTGATTCAGAGCTTTTTTTCTGAAATACTAACTCTCCATAGCCAATTTATAAATCCAGTCTGATTTAAAAGAGACATTGTAGACAACCATCAAATCATCATGTTTTTCTGTCACAGAAAAGTCTGATTGGAAAGAAGAATGTATTTTAAAATCCCTTTAATTCTAATAAAAGTAACTTACAGTGCTGTAAAGCTATTGGCACTCAGGAAATAGTAGATGTATTACTGCTGTTTGATATTAAATAAAATCCTCATTCCATTTTGTGTGTCTAAGAAAACCACCATTTTGTAAAATAAAAGTAATATCGTAGTGGAACAGATCCCTGAAGCAGAAACATTTATAAAGAGGGTGTTAAGTTAATCCAGCAAGGTGCAACTGTCTTCTTTTATATAAAATTCTTGAAGATGGTGGTAAAAACTGCAACCAATTTACCACGAGAGAATAAGAGGACTAGCTGGGAAAGATGATCCTTGAGCTATTAACCAGGAGGAAGACGGTAATCTCGAGGGATACGCAGACATGACAGGCTTGGAGACTGAAACTATAGCAACAGTAACTAGTACACCATGCTACTTGAATGAAGTGATTTTCCATTAAACTGTAATCTAAAATGACACCTTCTCCAGGAGCTCCTGAAAGGAGACAGAGGCAGATGGAACAGTGTGTGTTTTGGGGAAGGGGAGAGGGTATCATGGGCACCAGCCATTCCCCTGACCCCCGCAACCAAATGCACAGTGTGATGAAACATGGAAATAACAAACCCACCTGAGACTTTCTAGCTGCTGAGGGACTGAGAAAGCCATGGTTATAAGATTTTGATCTGGAACCTGATGGCTCTCAGTAAAATCCATATGTTTTATATACTATCATCCATAAAATTCTCAAGACCAGCCTTGCATATGCCATCCAAGACATCTAAGTCTGAGGAAGAAGAACCAGACAATATGGCAAAAGGAAAACTATCTTGGACTGGATCAGTTCACACGTTGATAATGAACTGTTGTCCAGAGTACATTTTGAGAGTTTAGCAAGCTTTCCCTTCAAACAGTTAGAGAATGCCATATGCAAAGATTTGATCCCTTTTTTAAGACAGAGGGGAAAAAAATCTACTTTAAACTGACACATTAGCTTTTATGGTATTACATATGCTCATTTTTAAAAATCATAGAAATATTTATGAATCTTGTAGAAATTAATAAATAATGGATTTGTATGTGTAGATAATATCTTCCAAGATGATAATATCAAAATCAAATGACTCCTTGCTTGCATAGCCTGAGTCTCATTTTCATGCAATGGCAAGATTAAATAAAACACTAAAAAGAAATTATAACATTAAAACCAGATATTTATCACGTTTTTGGAGTTCAAAGTGTGGTCTTAAAGAGTTACTTGCACACTGATGTTCATAGCAGCATTATTTACAATAGCCAAAGTGTTAGTTGCTCAGTTGTGTCCGACTCTTTGCGATGCCATGGACTGTAACTTGCCTCGCTCCTCCGTCCATGGGATTTCCCAGGCAAGAATACCAGAGTGGGCTGCCACTCCCTTCTCCAGGGGATCTTCCTGACCCAGAGAATCTGGGTTTCCTGAACTGCAGGTAGATTCTCTATCATTTGAGTCACCAGGGAAGCCAAAGGATGGAAGCAACTCAAATGTGTCCATGATTAAAAACAACAGGTAAATAAAATGTACATACAACAGCATATCATTCCGCCTTAAGAAGGAAGGACAGCCCGCCACATGCTACGACATGGAGGAATCTCGAAGACACTATGCCAAGGGACATAAGCTGGTCACAAAAAGGCAAATACCGCATGATTCCATGTACTTGAGAAAATCTAATCAGTCCTAAAAACAAAAAGCAGAATGATAGGTACCAGTGGCTTACGGAGGGGGAGATTGGGCGGGGTGGTTGTTCAATGGGCATACAGTTTCAGTTTTTCGAGACGAAAAGTTCTGGAGATCTGGTTATACAACAATGTGCATATACTTAACACTACTGAAGTGGAGGCTTAAAAATGGTTAAGATGGTACATTTTATGACATAAAACCATCTTCAACATTTGCAAGTACCGATAAATCAGGGGATGGCAAACACTTTTCTGTAAAGGGGCAGAATGTAAATATTTTGGCTTTGCAGTCTCTGTCTTCCACCACTCAACTCTGCCATGATATTGTGAAAGCAGGCACAGACAATAAATAAATGAAGGCGTGGCTGTGTTAACAATAAAAAATGTTTGCAAAACTATGCGGCCCGCCCACAGGCTACAGGCTTCTCACCCTTGCGGAAGTATTGATATCTAAATAAGAGGTAAACATTAACAGTCTATAAACACCAAATGCTCCTCTACCCAAGAATTAGGAGTGAAATATTCTCCCCTCACCCACCAGAGTCCAAGATTAAAGCAACAGGAATAAGACCAAGCAAACTCAGCAAGGGACATGGCAACCTTGTCCAGCGCTCCAGCACTCTTGCCAGGAAAATTCCGGTACAGAAGAGCCTGGTGGGCTATGGTCCTGGGGGTCGCAAAGAGTCAGACACAATTGAAGCAACTCCGTGCACACAAATTCAACAAGACCGTAACTTGTCAGAGGAAACCCTGCTCAAGTGTGTATACTTCTCTGCCGATGGGCTTAACCATTTTAGAGCCTAATGACTTGAGGGGAAAAGTAAAACTATTACAGCCGGGAGAGAGCTTGGTGCTCAGCCAGCACCTGTGCCTTCTTTGGTGAATGAGAAATCCCCACTGGCTTATCACCCCAATCCAGGCCATCACCAAGGGTGGAGGCAGAGCTGGGGCCAGAGTGAAGAGCCACCTCACTCAGAGGTAATGCTGCTTCGTCCCCTCTATTTCCAACCACTAGGAGCAGTTAGCCAGTACCCAGCTTTCCAAGAGTTAGCTGCTTTGCGCCTGCTTTTCCAAATGGTCTTGGAGTTAATTTTTGCTCTTCAAGTTCAGTGGAGAAAAGTCAATGAAGACACACAGAGCCCCAAAGGCCTCATCTCATGATGTTCAGACATGAAAGCAAGGGGATCCCAATCTGTCACCCTTTCTGCATTGTGCCATGCGAACCTGGCATGTTTTTTCCTATGGTGTTTAGGCAGCATCAAGAGACAGCAACCTGGGGAATGGAGACGAGCAGCTGGCCTGAACCTTCCCGGGCACCGCAGAAAACAGGCGCCCTAGCTAAACACAGCACACGTCAAAAAGCAACAAACGGAAATGGAGGGCTGTGAGACAGACAGGATAGCGTGTGGTGGCTTTACAAAGGGGCCTTCACCTCATCAAAGAGCTCAAGCCAGCGCCAAGAACTTTAGGACCAGAACAGACAGGGTGATAAGGGGTCAAATCCTCCCTCTGCTTTTTTTTTTCCCCCTCACAAGAACTGCTTTTATTTTTTCACAGTGTAAGGGTAAATATAATTTTTTCCCTTTTTTTCCCCCCCTTAATTGGAGGATAACTGAGGCAGAAGATCTGGAGAAGGAAGGGCATGGCAACCCACTCCAGTATCCTCATCTGGAAAATCCCATGGACAGAGGAGCCTGGCGGGCTCCAGTCCATGGGGTCACAAAGAGCAGGACATGACTGAAGCGACTTAGCACATGTGAGGTAGAAGAACAGGTAAGTGAGCGGGAAGATAGAATGGTGAAAATAACTGCTGAAGAGCAGAGTAAAGGAAAAGGGATGAAAACAACTGAGGATAGTCTCAGAGGCCTCTAGGGCAGTATTAAAGCCATCAGCATTTGAATTATAGGGCTCCCTCTGCTTTTACATGCAAATTGGGCAAAGCTCCCGAGTGGGGCCTTTACTGGTTTATCGTAGGGACCCAATCCTGACAGTTTCCAGCACCCAACACAACTCACGGGTGGAGCCCTGAGGTTGGCCCTGAACAGAAGCAGAACTCTGGGTTTAGGCCCAAAGGCTGGATGGCTCAGGCAAAGGAAAGGCCTTTCTCACAGAACGGGGAGATGGCTGAGCGGTGACTTGCCTGCATTACTTGGCATCTCCAGATCCCACAGGACCTGCCCTCAATTGCTGAAAGAGCCTGACCTCTGACAAAGACCAATGATTTCAGCAGTAATTAATGATACTGTCAAATTAATTAACCCAAGTCTTTGTCCACAGGAAGAAAAATCCCTCTGATGTCAATACTGCTCATTACTAGTCCTTGACCAAGCTCTGCAGACCCAAACCTTGAGTAAGGGCATGGGACACCACTGATTGATGACCCTAAAAGGTTTCTCCCTGCACCCAACCCCTATTAATCCACCACCACTTGTTAATAAACCTTCTCATGGCAACATATCCTTTGATAACACGACTTTGGTGAATTCACAGTTCTTCAAAACCTAACACTCTTTAAATAGGTACAAGCCTGAGAACACCCGTGTGTTATCTTCCACACTCTTTACAATACCTTTTCGACACCCTTTTGAATTATGGTCATGAAATGCAAGACGGACGCTGTAGGATTTCATTAAAACATTTAATAAATGGCCCTCATTAAAACGCCAGTTCCCTTGTCCTTGCCTATAAGGACTCCACCTAATCCAAATGCCTGCATAGACATTTCTATCTCATCTCTTTAGAGGATTCAGAACTATTTTCTTACACCTAACACAGCTTTCATTCCATTTAGAATAATTACCCTCTATCCCATTTCTGACTTTCAAGAAAAACAAGACACTTAATTGACCACAGGAGGACTCTTTCAAGGGCACCAGGCTGCAAAAGCTCTTGTGTGAGCGCACAACTTAAGCTGATGTAATCTGCTACAAGAAGCTGACTTCTATTTTTAAGTTATACCCTTTTACTCTGCCTTCAAAGGGCACATATATCACACGTTGTAACTGCTCATAAAATACCTTGTGGCCTTGTCTCCCATCCATTGCCCTCCTGGGGTGACTCGCACTGTCAGGAGGGGTTTCCAACAGGAGTCCAGCTCTGCCCATGGAAATGTATCCACCATTTCCCGTGATTCGGTCTTTAGGAGAAGAGCTCCACGAGGCCCCACTCTCCAGGTGTC
Organism: Capricornis sumatraensis; assembly: GCF_032405125.1. Classification (NCBI taxonomy): domain Eukaryota; kingdom Metazoa; phylum Chordata; class Mammalia; order Artiodactyla; family Bovidae; genus Capricornis; species Capricornis sumatraensis. The sequence continues at coordinate 21,010,320 of NC_091073.1, forward strand.
TTGTTTACCACGGTCATTTTGACAGGGAACAGATGACTAGCCGGGTCGTTCTTGAGAGCCGGCATCAGGCTTTCCCACCTCCTTGTGTTTCCCTCCCCAAAGACAGCACTTCATAAAGGCTTATTAACATTGCCACCCAGAGCTCTGTCACCAGGCCTGTGTGCTCCAAGGGGGTCAGCCTGAAAACGGATCATTTGCTTTGTTTCAGTTTTTCATTCATCATTTCGGTCATGCTCACTGTGTGTTATTAAAAAAAAGTTGTTTAGCATCTTGAAAACACTAAGGGAAAAAAGCCTCAGTTGGAAGTGAAAGTACGTTTGATCTCACTATTTATTTATTTATACTTGTATTCTGCTTGTTTCTTTAAAAAAAAAAATGAAGAGCTCTGTAATTAACTGTGGGGCTGTTGCGGAGTCTGGTGGAGGTCAGAACAGGACATTTCTCTCTGGTCTACTTCCCTCTTTGCTCCCTGGACACCCTGTCTTGTCTGTGGCTCGCCCAGCCTCAAGGCTTGGACACTTCCAGTCCCTGCTCCATACTAAAGTCTGAGCAGGCTTGTGAGAGCACAGGTTGGATCGCTTGTCTCGCCTTCTCAACACCCTCGTTCTCCTCGGCCCTCAGGGAGATGGCCCTTTCGCCCTGGTCTGCTTACCTGCCTGGACCATGACCCACCCCCACCACTTCGCTTTTTATCCTCTGGTTGCAGGGGCCTAAAAGGAGCAAAATGTGTTGTTTCCTTTCACGCAAAGGCCTTTGTCCACATTACTTCCTCAGACTGGAACTCTGTTCTGCAGTCCCCCCTTCCTCCACCCAGCTCCCTCCCACTCATCCTTCACAGGTGGTTTAGATGCCACTTCCTCCAGGAAGCCCATCAGGTCAGGGGTGTTCCTGCCACACCATGGGCTGCAGCTCATCTTGGAGTCACTGTCTCCAAGTGACTGCCTGGGACAGCGGGGCAGCCCTTGTGTCTGCTCACTCACCATTGTATCCCTCTGCATGTGGCCTGGCACAAGGTGGGCTTCAATCTCATTTGTTGGATGAATTAATAAATACATGCTGCTGCTGCTAAGTCACTTCAGTCGTGTCTGACTCTGTGTGACCCCATAGACGGCAGCCCACCAGGCTCCTCTGTCCCTGGGATTCTCCAGGCAAGAACACTGGAGTGGGTTGCCATTTCCTTCTCCAATGCATGAAAGTGAAAAGTGAAAGGGAAGTCGCTCAGTCGTGTCTGACTCTTCACAACCCCATGGACCGCAGCCCACCAGGCTCCTCCGTCCATGGGATTTTCCAGGCAAGAGTACTGGAGTGGGGTGCCATCGCCTTCTCCGAATAAATACACGAGGGTACCCTAAAGACTGCAACCAGAGAGGGGTCCCACTTGTGAGGTATGAATTCAAATTTTGTTTCCTCAGAAAGTATGAACCCAAAGAAAGAATAGAATTTAATTCAGGATTCATCGGCTAAAATGTGAAGAAGATTGTAAAGCAATTATCCTCCAATTAAAAATAAATTTAAAAAAAAAAAAACCCACAATAAGAACTCAAAAAAAAAAAAAAAAAGAGAGAGAGAGAAGCAGGCAGCTGGCTCTGAGGAAAGTAAACACCCCCCATCCCCCGCCCAACACACACACAGTGATTCCTACTCTTACAGGGGACTCAGAACTGCCTTTTGGTAACTCTTTCCCAGAGAGAGAAATGGAGACTCTGTTTAAAACGGAACCCCGCTGGGACAAAACACTAAGGCTGGCTCCAACTCAAGATTCATGTCATGAACTCCAAGCAAACAGCAACCTCCACACTTTAAATTCATTCCGAAGAGGGCAGCAAGCCACAAACCCATAATGCTACTTCTTACTTGCAAAACCACATATATCAATTCCCCAAACATTATAAAGTCAGTTGCATGTGGTGGAAAGGCTCTGCAGGTGTGAGAAGGCATGAATCTGGCACGCAAATGGCATGGCTGGCACCCGGCCATCTGATATGGGTGCTAACTGGGGTCACGTGCTGGGCTGGCCCGGGGATTGTTAGTAAAGAGAACGAAACTGGTTCCTATCCTCATGGAGAGTCTAGTCTAATCAAGTATATGCTTGCATACAGATTCCCTTTAAAAAAAAAATTCTTTCCTAAAATTCTAAGTACACCATGTTCAGCTATTAAATTAAATCCAGCACACACGGGATTGTGGAGGAAGGCATTGCTTCAGCTACTTCTGCATGGCAAAGAATTAAAAAAAAAAAAAAAAACCCATATTTTCCAAAATCAACAGATTGATGACACTAGAGAGTGGGTAATGTTTCAACATTCAAAGCAATGACGAAGTGTTCTTGGTTTATTTCATCCTTACACAGCTAGCAACCACCCTTCATAACAAAACTAAATAAATACAATTTCACATGAAAATTCTTCTGCCTTCTGGAATAATTTTACGTCTATTACCTGGCACACAGAAAGTGCTCAGTAAATGTACGTTGAATGGATAACCACAGGAGGGTTGTAACTATGAAAATGCCTTTGTCACTCTTAGGTATGCTGTTTAACTCCCCTTTATTCTCCTCTTAAAGAAAAAATGATGCATGTTTTCTATGATTCTGATTTTTCACTTCCCTGTCATTTCATTGATCCTGTACTAGTTACTTAGGTCTCACTTTCCTCCTCTGTAAAATTAAGTCTGTGTCTTGGTTATTGTGAGGCTTAAAGGAGGCAGTAGAGTGACTGGCTTATACCCTGCAGATAATGTTGGGGCTTTTGTTTCCTTTTTCCTTTTTAACCTCTCCACTCCATCCTCTTCCAATCTCCAAATAAAACGTCAAAGACAAACCAAATTACCAGCCTGATTAAAAAGCCAGGAAATTTCAAATGTAGCCTGGGCTCGCCAACATCTATCTAGCCATCAACAGTTGAAAAGTTTTATTTACTATTTTGGGGCCTTGGTTTTCTCTTTCACTAACTCATCTTTAAGGAACTTTCCAGGTCTGATTTTCCATGAGCTCAGAAACCTATCTTACTGAGGAGCTGGCTACTGAGAACACACTAATGCCATCTACGATCAGGAAGAAAATGGTCTCTGTGTCCCTTCATAAAGAGGGATTCCAAATGACAAACCACAGTAAAACTTGCCTTTTAAAAGGATTTTTGTCAATCTAATACCTGGGTCAACATTTGCTGACCCTATTCTTAAGCAACAGAAGGTTCCTCTTTTCCCTCACCCCATATATCCCCCCCATTTCCCCCGCTACCATCTAACCTCCTGCACACCAGAAAGGTTTCCCATCCACTGCTCTGCCATGATGTACTAAGAAATCTAGGGATTTTAAGCAATATCACAATTACAAATGGATCATTTGAAATGAGTAAGACAATTGACACAATATTATGTCAAATCTAACATTTGCTAGATTTTTGTTGTCTTTCATACCTTGAAATATACTCAAGTCGATCAAACAAAGACCTACCAAGATTATACACAACAAAAACCTCTCTGTATTTTCATAAATATTCAGTGTATGACTGCCATCTAGTGGTGCAACATATCCTTGCGTGACCAATCTCCAAAGAGCTAAATGGACTTGGGACACTAAAAACCAATGAAACATCGTCCCTCTGCTGCTTACCAGTCATTTCAGGAAAATTTAAGAACATGGCCATCTCCTCATACAAATATGTGAAGGGTCTACTGAAGATGGGGCCAATGCCACGTCATTTAATCCTACAAGTCAACCCCACTGCTTCCTAACCTTCTCACCAAACAAAGGAACATTATTATTCTATTAATTTTAATATTCATTAGCAATTAAAAAAGATTTCCCCAGCAGTCTGTTCTCACCTTCCAGTTTCATTTGATCTAATCTTGATTTTTAGTTATGCATGAAAAAGCATTTAGAAGTGACAGCCTTACAAAAAAGTGCACATTATATGAAAATCTGACTTCAATTAAAATCAGTTATCAAATCCCAGCAATTTCCAGCTGTCTCTTCTATCTTATCCTTAGAGAATTATATATCACATTAATTGGTATTCTGTCACATACAGAGACACCAGCGATGATTAATTGCCTCCTTGGTGTTTTGAGTTACGTCTTCTTCACTAGGGGGATTCAAATCACTCACGTCTCATTACCTTCCAGCAGGTACCCCTTTCGGGAACCCCCATGAAATTGCCTACCTTCCTGAACTTCTCCATTTGCTTGCAGAGGTCTGGATCAAGCTCCTGGGACACGTCCTTCATCCACAGTAACGCCCCTCTGTATTCAGTCCGGCACTGTTCCATGCGATTCACCGTCAGCCAAGTGTCGGAGATGGCCCTATGCCGGAAAGTCTCCACTTCTTGGTGAAAGCGGCACAGAGGGTTTCTCAAAGCCAACCTAGACCAGAGGGTAAGGCCACAGTCTTGAAACCGAGAGGGCCAGCAATCTGAATCCTTGACAACTTACCGATCTTAAATTCATGAGTTAGTGTGTGAAACATACTCCAGGCTGCATAAATAGCTGCAGACGTATAAACTGAAATGTATGGAACTTTTAAGTCAACCAGGAGATGGTTATCCAAGCTAATTACTGTTACTTAATGGTATCACTGGGGAGTCTCTCCATCTGTATTATTGGGGTTGGTCTCATGCCTGGGCAGAGTACTTGTTTAAAGCTGGAACCCATCTTTTGTTCACAGAGGAACACCAAGGAATGACCATTTTCCATTTCTGCCCTTGGCCACTCCCTGCCTTCTCCCTCCCTGAAGACTGGCCCTTTGAGAAGGGATGGACATGGGCACGGTGAGGTCATTCTGGATCACTCGATGAAGGCCAGGGCGTCTGCTCTTTGCTTCAGTAGTCACAGAGAATGAAGGACAAACAGAAGCATCATTAAATGGTCTAGGAAGGGGACAAGTATAGTTACTGAGGGTCTACTGTGTTGGGTGCTTTCAGATATGCCATATGATCTGATTCTCATTTTAAAAAACCTAAGGATACTGTACCAGAAATGGATGTATATGATACAACAAAGTGAGTATAAAATAATATTGTTTGTAAAATACCATCATTTATTCAGCTAAAAAATGTCTGTGTGCTTCGTCACTTCAGTCGTGTCTGACTCTTTGCGACACTATGGACTGTGTAGCCCGTGAGGCTGCTCTGTCCATGGGATTCTCCAGGCAAGAATACTGCAGTGGGTTGCCATGCCCTCCTCCAGGAGATCTTCCCCACCCAGGATGCATATCAAAATTTAGATAAAATGTTTATTTGGGAGGGGGAGGAGGATACTGCTTCTTCCATCTTCCTCCTCAAAATGAGTAATGTCAGATGAATTAGACACTTAAAATACAGTCGTCTCCATGAAGTTGCAGGGTACAGGTTCAAAACATAAAAGACTAGTATTTACATCTCAATTTAAGGGCAAACTTGTTAAGCTGAAGGGAACAATGACGTCAGTGAGCTGAAGTCAGCTCTTGGCAGTTTCATCAACATCACAGTGCCTGACCCGTATACCGCACTCTAAGATTATAGATGGGACAACAAACTATTCAAAAGGGAAAAAACTCCCTTAACTACTTTCTCCAGTTTTCCTCGTCTGTAAAGCATCGTTAGTGAACATTCAGCACTTCTCTAAAAATAGCTTGCTCACATCATCCTACCTAGATGTCATGGGCTGTTTTCAAAGACGTATTGTTGTGCCATAAAGTAAGCTTGTGTTTTATCACCACTGGATTAAATTTAATACTTACTTTTCATCAAACTGAGTGGGCAATGGCAGCAATGACTACCAAATAAAGTGAGTAAAACTAACGCTGGTGTGAGGTTTATAAAATCAGAGACTTCTATTTAAAGAAAGAGCCCTCAGCTGTCCCTCTAAGGATCCCATTCATTTCTGGTCTCCTTTGTCTCTGCTTTTAGAGTTTGCCAGTTTTACAAAACTGGCTGATACAGAGTCTTGTGAATAAAATAGTCTCCATTTCTCGGACTACTGTAAAGTTAGGAACCTTTGAGCATGTAATGACGTGATGATGGATGTTAATATCTTGAAGAAAAGAAAAAGGTGTGGAAAGTCACATCATTTTTTTCTGTAACTTGTTTCACATAAAATCAGAAAGGTGAAAACCCATTCACTTGTGGTACAAGGGACTGAGTCTAGACCAGGAAAAAATTCAATAACTGAAAATGTCAGGCTTCAGTGGGAGAGCAGCCCATGTTTCCATTCATTAAAATCGACCCAATGAGAATAATCAATAGAATACCTGAAAGTCTAGCCCAAAGATATTTATTCTTTAGTAGGAAAAGGTAGAAATGACACAGAGAGTGGACAGAGGGCCTGGGATAAATGTATCACGACATGCCCAGATGATGAAATACTACGCTATGGATGTTTTATAAAATGTATACATGGACATAAAAATAGGATTATTTGGTCAAAAACCAATTTGCTAAATAATCAGTATGCAGTACTATACAAAATTATATGGGATAATGCTGTTTACATTAAAAATATATTCTGGCAAATCCCAAGTTATGTCCATGTGAGGTTTGGGAACTCGACTTTATGACAGTTTATATCATCCTCCTTCTTTCCTCATGTGCAGAGCACTTGTTTTGATTTCATGTGCCTGGTGAGCACTTGAGCATCATGGAATCAGAGCCATCTTGTAGGAGGCCGTCTTCCAAATTGCAACACTGGGCAAGCTGCATTAATTTATGGATACAGGGCAGTCTGCTGTATTGCTGTACAGGTTTATTGCAATGATACTTTCCAGTATCATTTGCGTTGTTTCAGTGTTTTTGTCTGTATCCAAAGGTTAGACTATATGAACTTAAGGTGCCATATGCTTTGTGAGATAGCTTGCCACATGAGTATGAAAGGGTATAATTGGATAGCAATGTTATAAAATTATATGATCAGTAATGGTAACTCTTGGAGTGATTATGTCCAAGGATTTGGTTTCTTTCCCATAAATGGATGTTAATCTTAGCATGAAGGTATGTATAAGAATTTTTCCCACTGAAATTAGTGATAACCATATACATAATACACGAGAATTTATGAAAGGTTTTTCAAGAATCAATGATCCCTGTAAGACTGTGGAAAGCATATAAGCACTGAAAGCATCTATCAAGGGGTTAAAAGTGAGTCATCTCTATTTGCAAAATTTGAGTTGTTTTAAATTTTTTCTTTTTGTTTTTTTCTTGTTTTAAAATTTTTCTAGAATGAGTATGTATTATTTTTACAAGGAATACAGTTATAAATATGATTAAAGGGTACAATTCAAGATTATAAACACTTTTCTTGAAAAGCTGGGGTAGAAAACTCTTGGAAATTTTTCCATTCAACCATGAAAGCTGGGGTCCAAATGTCATTAGAAAGAACCAAAATGCCCACAAGGGGGACCACTGAGAAGTGGACACAGCTGGTCTTTTTTTTCCTACCCCAACTTTCTTGGGTCTTCCTAGGAACAGGTGATGGTCTGCTCCTGGTCCACTGCGAGGGAAAAGCAGCAAGGAGAAACTAACAAGAGACGGTTAATTTGTTGGACAGGCTGGGTGAGTAAAATTTTTGTAGCCCGAATATTTTTGGAGATTGCCCACAAGCCTTATTTAGGGATAACATTTCGGTATAAAGTTTGCCTAATACTAGTGAGTGACACTGGGGAAGGAGGGCTTCTTAGTTACTGGGGGAGGAGGAGGAGGGGAGGAAGGTCACGGCCTCAGATACCAAGTGTGTCTCTGCAGTGGCTCCTGTTTATTCCACGTGGACCCTGAACATGAGTCACAGTAGTGTTAAAAAAGAAAGTCACCGATTTACTGCAATTTTCTCTGGCCCAGAGCGTCTCAAACTTAAATGTACATGGAAAATAATTGGGGAACCCATTAAAATGTAGATATGGATTCAGCAGTTCCGGGGTGGGGGTGGATTTTGCATTTCTAGTAAGCTCTCCTCCGATGAGGCTGCTGCTGCTGCTGCCCTATCGTCTGAGCAAAACTATAGAGAGTATCTTGAACAGCATCCCTCTCAAGTCTACTGCCCCCAGAGAGCAGTGAGCGAACCTTTCCGCCCTGTCTCGTTAGGCTCCTGCTGAAAGGGGACCAGACAGATTGCTACAGACAATGCAGGGGGTCAAACTATAAGCCAAGGACAGCACTCACAGGCTTGGTGTATGACTACGGACCAGAAGAGGTATGAAAACATTTTTAAAAATTAATAGGGAAGGAAAAAGATTATACATGCTATCTTAGAGCTGAATACAAGCAGACTGACAACTGTGAACAGAGGCGGCCCTCAATTTCAGACAAGAGCCTTCTAAAGACCAGGGGCAGGTTCCCTTCATGAGCGAGTGGGTCCCAGATTCTCAGGAGACTCCCCCTCCCTCGATCGCCACCAGCAGAGCCCCAGTGAAGGTCACACACCTTTGCTGGGAAGAAAAGCAGAGGGCCTTTCCTGTCGCTTGCATCATTTTTCCCGCTCTGGTTTTATCTTGGAAGCCTTGGGACCGGAGAAATTTTCCCAGTTCGTTTTCTTCTTGAGACAAGACTGATGGAGGAAAGACCAAAAGCAGCCATGAACAATGAACATTTTTATTACAGAGAAAAGGAAAGAGGCAAATCACAAGGTCCTCTCTCTTCTAGAGACAAAGACGAGAGGAAATTAAATCCAAGAGGCAGGCTGTGAGGCAGGCCTCCCCACCCCACCCCCCACCCCCCACCGCTGCATTTAACTTTCATGTGGTTCTTCCATTGACTAAATGAGAGATCAGATTCACTTCAGCACATCTGTCAGTTCGTTTGCTGCCCTGTAACCAGAACCAGAAAATGACCTCTGTACTGAAAAGCGAGCAGATAATGCACTGCTCTGGGCTGAAACTAAAAAGTTGGGTTGTGGAGTATGACTGTGGGAATCTTCTGTGGCGGCCTATAGTGTAGGGCCAGTTTCCTCCTTTTATTCCCTCTTGCTGACTTTTTGATCTCTGCCTTCTGAATAACATTCCACTTGATTGTGCAGCAATTCAAATATCTTATCCGTGGCACAAGTACTTGGTGAGAGGAGGCGGGTGGAGACAGAGGGTATGCAGGTAATCAGGCTGATGACTTGGCAGATTTTTAAAATGCAGAGCTGGACTCAAATCTGAATTATGCCTAACTTGGACCTTACAGTTTTAAAAAATAAAATTGAGGTATAACTGACATATCGCATTGTATTAGTTTCAGGTATACAACAAAAATGATCTAATATTTGTGTATTTGGCCTTACTTTTAAAGACAACCTCAGAGGGCGCTACTGGTAAGAAAGGGACTCTGCTACAAGCTCTCTACTGACTGATTTGGCAGTAAATATTTAAAAGTCAGAATTGTGGGTGTTCCCTGGCAGTCCAGGTTAGGACTCTGCGCTGCCAATGCAGGGGGCGTGGGTTCAATCCCTGGTCAGGGAACTGAGATTCCACATACCACAAGGTATGGCCAAAAAACTGAAAAACAAAATAAAGTACAGTTTTTTTTTTTTAAGAATCTCTAAAAAACATTTTTTTAAAGTCAAAATTGTATATCTCTTTTGACATTGTACTTCTGATAGGAGTACATCCTGAGGAAGTAGTAAAATGGGCATGAAGATATATAGATAGATATAATCATAGCACAGTTATTTATAATAGCAAAACTCTCTCTCTCTGCCATGGGGACTAACTTAATCAGTGTGGTGCACCCACTCCATGGATGTGTGCGCTGTTTTGCAGCCACTGGCCTGAATACACTTTCACTGACAGCTGAGCCACAGGCAAGCAGTGACGCTGAGCTTCCTTGCATGCATTTTTTCTCTAAGCACAGCTTTTGACAGGGATGCACTTTGAACATTACTCTCATTTCACATCGCTGTATTGATGCATTTACCAATCACTTGTCTTTAAAAACGTTTTCTAAATGCTGCCAGGATTCTTGCCCGTTTTCATGAACAATCCAGACTTCTTTCGGGATACACCCCATCCCTGACACAACGTCCCCAGCAATAACTAGAAAACATTAGCCAGGAACCAGTAACCCAAAGGTGAATGTTAACACTGCTGCTGCTGCTGCTGCTGCTAAGTCGCTTCAGTCGTGTCCAACTCTGTGCAACCCCATAGACAGCAGTCCACCAGGCTCCCCTGTCCCTGGGATTCTCCAGGCAAGAACACTGAAGTGGGTTGCCATTTCCTTCTCCAATGCAGGAAAGTGACTGTTTCCTTATTAAACTGTGACTGCAGTTTACATTCAACATTCTATGGAGAAGAGGTTTTTTGAATCCATTTTCCCTGATGGTGAAGGACTACTCTCCTTCCCCTTCTGTTTTTTCAAAATCAAGTGCATTGGTCAAAGCCTTGCTCAAAAGCTACCTCCTTTGTGAAGGGGGTGACCCCTCTTTCTCTGTGACAGCAGCGCCCTCTCGGCACCGGGTACTGGAGTGTCTGTGGGTGGGCACGTGTCTACTTTTCCCATGAGAATCCCAGCTTTCTCGATAGGGATCTCATCCAAACTATGGATTCCCAAGGCTGAGCAGAAAAGTCATATTCAGGGCATTAATTAAATGCTTGTGAAACTGAATTAACTATAATTTTTGCCTTGTTATCCCTGTATACTTTACTTCACTTTAAATGCTTATCTGATACTTATATGTCATGGTTCTAGGTAAAAAAAAAAAATTCCTCTAGGAAGTGTTGTTGTTTTTCACTACCTTCCGTTCTTCTTCCTTGCCACTTACTAACATGGGACTCACTCAACTGCACAAATAGGACAATTTCATATCTTTGCTTACAACAGTGTGAGGCTGCTGTCACCTTCTTTACCTTGAAGCCTCAAGTCACATACAATTGAACACATGAGCTTAAGGCCAGGAAGAAAACCCGTTCATGGCCCTAAATGACTACGTGTGTGAGTAGTGCTAGTCGCTTAGTAGTGTCCGATTCTCTGCGACCTCATGGACTGTAGCCTGCCCGGCTAATCTGCCCATGGGATTCTCCAGGCAAGAATACTGGAGTGGGGTGCCATTCCCTTCTCCAGGGGATCTTTCCAACCCAGGGACTGTGAGGCTGCTAAAATGTACTCTTTGCTATACAAACGTAAGTAGGTTGGAGCATTTGAGAATTCAGGTTTCGCTATTTTACACACTTGAGGATTAAACTTGGGGTGCTAGACAGGCTTCATTTTGAGAGCTGAACTCTGATCAATGGGACAGGGCTGCTCAGAGGGTGGTGGGAAGATTGAGGGGCCTCAGGCTCCCGGCTGGATGACTTAGTGATGACTGTGTCATTTTCTAAGAAGGGATGTTCATTCTTTAATTTCAATTTTAAAATCCAAATACTGAAATAAATTTACAAAGTTTAAAATTCAGCTGCAACACAGGTTATCAGATCACTCTTAATGTTCCTACGTATAAGGTTTCACTTAACGAGGACTTAATTCAGAGATAAATAAAAACCTATTCATATTTAATTGCTGATTAGATTTTCAGATGTGCCCTGAAAAGGGAACCAAAGAACTATAAAACCAATTAGCTTGGCAGCATTAATTCACTTAGCACAAATTTATAGATGATCTCATTGTACGAGGCACTGTTCTTGCCATTGGAAATAAAGAGATGGACGAGACACATGAGGACCCTGCTGATGCAGCTTAGGTTCAAGGAACAGGAGACAGAATTAAAAAATACAAAACTCAAACTCAACACACAAAAAGTAAAAGGCCAGGTAAGACGGGAGTGGGGGTGGGGGAGCGTAAGAGAGAGTGACAGGTAACAGTTTTGGGCTGGGTGGTCATGCAAGGTGTCTCTGAGCAGGAGAACAATGAGCTGAGCTTTGGGATAAGGGGCCACTTGAGACAATGAGGGCAGGGACATCCCAGATGGAGGAAGTGGTGAGTGCAAAAGTCCTCAGGTCACGTGGCATGTAAGAGCGAAAGTGGCTGGAGAGGTGAGCAGGGTCAGATCCAGTAGGAATGTGTAACCCATGGTATGGAAGTGTACATCTTACATTAAGTGATACTGGAGGCTTCTCAGCAGAAGAACAATATGATCCAATGTACTTTAAAAAAAAACAAAAACTTTATTTTGAAATAATTTTAGGCTGATAGGAAAACTGTAAATAGGATATAGAGTTCCTGTGCACCCTTCTTCCCCTAACGTTAGCATCATACACTACCATGGCTGTTGTTGTGGTTGTTTAGTCGCTAAGTCATGTCCGACTCTTTGTGACCCCATAGACTGGGCATGCCAGGCTCCTCTGTCCATGGGATTTCCCCGGCAAGAATACTAGAGTGGGTTGCCGTTTCTTTCTCCAGGGGATCTTCCCGACCCAGGATCAAAACCATATCTCCTGGTTTGGTAAGTGGATTCTTTACCACTGAGCCACCAGGGAAATCCATGTAACTGTTGTACACTGATCAAAACTAGGAAAATACCACTGATACAGTATTACTATTTAAACTACAATCTTAGTGAATTTTCCTAGTTTTCCCATTAATGTCCCTTTTCTGTTCCAGGCTCCCACATTGCATTGAGTTGTCAAGTCTGCTTGGTCTCCTTCAACCCGTGCCAGTTTCTCTGTCTTTCTCGACTTTTATGACCTTGGTGCCCTTTAAGAGTACTGGTCAGGTGTTTTGTGGTCTGTCCTCTATTTGGGTTTGTTTGCTTTCTCACGATTAGACTGGGGTTATAGGTTTAGGGGAAGGAAACAGCAGAAGTGGAGTCTCCTTCTCAGTGTAAGATATCAGGGCTACAGGAGATCAACACACATCATTACTGGCGGTGTTAACTAACCCCTATCATTTCGTTCATGTCATATCTATTGGATTTCCCCACTGTAAAATTAAGATTCTTTTTCCTTTCGTAACTGTTAAAAATCTTGGGAGTAAATTCAGAAGACTGTACGAAGATGCAGTCTCTTTCCAAACTTTCACTCACTAATTGTAACATCTTTCTGGGAATCATGCGCGTCACAATTCTTTCTGTGGGTGTGACGGAAAAACCATTAGGTGATTCGGTGGTTCCCTCCTTCTTTCTAGATTAATCGCAACTATTTCGTAAGGAAGAACTATTTCTTCTCCTCCGTTTCTTTGCTTCTTTCTGTACACACACTTGATGGACATTATCTCACTTCATGGGTTATAAGCTAACACTATTCATCATTTATGTTGTTGCTCAGATTACTCCAGCTTTGACCCCTGGGAGCTCCAGGAGATGGCTGAGCGCTCTCTGACTGCAACGTGGATGATGAGCTGGAGGAGGCAGGGAGACCAGTTAGGCAGCTGATGCAGCCAATCAAGGAAGACAGTGATGACGGTGGCCTGAATGAAGGCAGTAGCATGAAGAGGCAGAGGAAGGAGAACCGGGAAGCAAGTGAGCTGGCAAAACTGACCAGCACCTGTGACTGACTGGATGTGGGACAGAGAAATGTCAGAGGCAGTGTGCCATGTGTCTGGCCTGTCTCATACCTGAAGACTATGGGGTGATAGCGCTGGAGACATCTTAGCTCAAATATCTGGTAAACGGTAACACAGATAATTTTCCAAATTTTGCCTCTAAATCCTAGGATTTTGTACTTCCACAAAAGAGTCTTCATAAAAGATTACTAATAAAGGAAAATGGCCAACTGTTAATTTGTCATTACTGGAAAGGGGTTTTAGGAGTCAGAAACAAACTTCTCATAGTTTAGTCTCAGAAATACAGAAATTGTACTCTTAAATGATCTCCACATGGAAATTTAAAAACAAAGTAACATACAACTTGATATTTAGCATTTCAGACACAGCTCTGTTGGTAATGATTTTAAGATGGGATGACCATAGGAAAATCTTATTCCCTAAAAACACCAGTATCTGACATTAAAAAATGTTCAGGAAGAAGTGCTGTCAACAAAATATAGTCAATGGATTAACTGTATGAGCCTTCTCTCTTCATTTGGTCATTTTAAAAGGAACAAAACTGGACATGAGAGAGCCTAGGCAATCAAATGGTAACAGCTCCAAAATTTTAAATCCCATGATATAAAACTGAGAAAACTTTTTCATAACTAGGAAAAGAAGTGGCACATGCTTATCCATGGTAGACTCAATGCAAAACTCCTCTGTTATTGTACTTGCACTGAGAGATGAACAGCCTATGTGAAGAATTTCTGATAAAATTTTTAAAGACCCCAACCTACCAATTAAAGAGCAAAGACAGACGCCCTGAAACATTTGTTTTCTTGTCTTGCCTCCTAAACATATAAAATTATACATTAAGGCAAAATATCCAATATCTTACTGTCTATTTGGTCAATATTCATACTTAAGGCATACTTACAACATATTCTCTTTTGATAGAGTACAATTGCTTTAGACAAGTCCAGACAGGTTCTCTGAATTGAGTGAAACAGCTATAATAAAAATACAAACAAAATGCTAAATAAAACAGGCAGCAGTGAAATAAAAAACAATTACACTGACTATAACCATAATGTCTGATTTGCCCACTAAAAACAAGATCATATGCCTAAGTGTGCTTGGCGTTATGTGATGTACTAAACAGAAAATGTGACCAAAGCTTTTAAACATGCTCCTGTTTTTCTATATTTATTAGAATTCATCATGTCTGCAATCTAAAATGAGATCTGCAGAAAGATGATTTCCTCCAGACTACTCAAATAATAGCTGAAAAACAGGAATTCTAAGTGCAGGGCCCATTAGAGGACTTGGTAAACCAGAGACCCAATATTCATTCATAATCTAATTTATTTCTTTTTACCACTTGCTGTCTTTTTTTCCAAATGGAGGATCTGTCAATTAAGCATCACATTTAAAACACGACACTAGCTTATTCTATGATCCTAATGCATACTTAAATAACTCTATAAAAACAAACAAAAATCAATCAGTTGAATGTTCTGTCTGCTTTGAAGACATCTGGTAAAATGGAGTTTAGCTAGCAGCCCCTACCACTCCTTTTCCCAATTATTTCATAAAATACATGTAGAAGAAACCTAATATGTCATGCTATGGCCATAACAGAGAAAATTAAGGGGAAAGCAGGTGGGCTATGGGGGGAATAATTTAACTAGATTTTAATTTCTGGTCTTTGCTTCAGAAATAGAGACAGTTCAAGAGAAGATAAAACAGTTGTAAATCAACTATACTCCAATTTTTTTTTTTTTTAAAGGAGAGCAGATAGTTCAGAGACATCACACTTTCTCCACCCTCTGTCCACTGACTCAGAGACCAGTGCTGGTATCAATTAAAACACCTGGCAGACAAAGCTGTGCCTCTGAAGAGCCACCAGGGAAAGGAGTGCAAGGCTCCTCTCCCTCTCCCCTGGCTTACTGGCCATGGTGAGGTAGCCGTTACAATTGGTGTTACAAAGCACTTCATTGTTTGAGTCAAAACAGAAGGCTGGCTTCATGATAAATATGACCAAATGTTCTAATAAAAATGGACATATGCATATATACTGAAAAGATTAAAAACCACTCTTACGAATGCTTAATATGATAAATCTTGGTCACATAGAGTATGCGTGTGTGCATGCTAAGTTGCTTCCGGCTCTGACTGCGTGCTTCAGTGTCTGACTCTATGTCCTCATGGACTGCAGCTGCCAGGCTCCTCAGTCCGTGGATTTCCCAGGGAAGTGTACTAGAGTGGGTTGCCATGCCCTCCCCCAGGGGATCTTCCTGACCCAGGGATGGAATCTGTGCCTCTTTTGTCAACCTGCATTGGCAGGTGTGTTCGTTACCACTAGTGCCACCTACTACTACTACTAAGTCACTTCAGTCGTGTCCGACTCTGTGCGACCCCATAGATGGCAGCCCACCAAGCTCCCCCGTCCCTGGGATTCTCAAGGCAAGAACGCTGGAGTGGGTTGCCATTTCCTTCTCCAATGTATGAAAGTGAAAAGTGAAAGTGAAGTTGCTCAGTTGTGTCCAACCTTCAGCGACCCCATGGACTGCAGCCTTCCAGGCTCCTCCGTCCATGGGATTTTCCAGGCAAGAGTACTTGGGAAGCCTGAAATGCTGCTGCAAGAGCCTAGATATAAACATAAAATTACTGTGTTTTGTTTCACATACTAGAAATTAACATACTAAATTTGAATAATGCTTATATTACTACTAGGTTGTTAAGAGGAAAAAATAAATCTGTAAGATGTGAGAAGCATATACAACTTATCATTTCAATTCTATTTAGAATACTAAAATCAGAATAGAGGCCTTGGGACATCCCTGGTGGTCCAGTGGTTAAGACTCCATGCTTCCAGTTCAGGGGATGCAGGTTCAATTTCTGGTTAGTGAACTAAGATCCTACATGCCACGGGACATGGCAACCCCCTTCCAAAAGTATATTATCTCTTAAAAAAAGAAAGAATAGAGGCCTCCTGGTTCTTCTTTTCTCCGCTGCAGGAATCTCTATTAGAGCATCTCTGTCAAGCCCAGCTTCGGTTAGAACAATCCCACTGACAGGAGAGAGGGTTGGGAACTCATGTTACTTGTATTTCCATGCATACTTATTCACTGGATACTTACTGAATGTGTACTGTGTGTCTGGCTGAGCATACAATAGTGAATAAGGCTGACATGGAATCTGACCCCTGATGGAGAGAGGGCAGGCAAACGAACACTTGAGATAATTCCACGAGAGGTGAGTTCTGGAAATAATGGCCCTGGGTCTAGCTCTTTCCTCAGGTACACAGGATGAATGAACCTTATCCTCTTCCACGTGACAGCCCATCCCAGAGAATCGGTGACTAAAATCTCCCCTTCAGCCTCTCTTTCCCAGAAGAAGCATGGTTTGCACCATCCTGGCCCTACCCTTCTCAGAACGCTTTTTGAAACCTTGAACATTTGACCTTCCTCTCATTAAGTGTTCAGCTCATGAATTGTAGCTTATGTTTTGATATCACTCTCAATTCTTATCAGACCACATAACACATTATTTCTCTCTGTGCCCTCTCATTCACAGAAGTGATAAGTATGCTTTTAAATTTTTTTAATTAATTTTTTTGGGAGTATAGTTGGTTTACAATGTTGTGTTAGCTTCTGATGTACAGCAAATGCTTTTTAAATTTTGATCTAAAGTATCAGCAGAATGTCCAGCAAGGTAGCAAATTAGTGGCCCTTTCACCAGTTATTTGAGAGCCAATCAGCTATTAATTCAGCTTACTGTGTTATTAACTAGTCTAACTAAATATTAGTTAATTCATTCCTGAATTTTCCAGGATTCAACACAACCTTATTAGACTCATGTTCCAGGACTTTTTGCTGTCATCCTTTTTTTTCCTTAACCATTTGTCTGACCCTAGCTATCTATAACAGCACTGGCTCTTTGAGTTACTGTTTTTCAACAAACATTTATTGAGAATTTACCACATTTCATGCATTCCAATAAAGTGCTTAAAAAATGAATTAACTGAGGTATACTGGTGGTTACAGAAGAATTGTGGGTTTAAAAAAATATGCTGGAATTCAGTTGATCTGATCCTAGATTTTCCTCATGAATGAGTTTGTTTGCAATATGTTTTCAAATACAAAGCACACCTATATGCTTGCTTCTGTGAATACACTCTCAGATTCTGTCCCTAGCAGGACGGCCATACAGGGGCCAAGGGCCATGAGGCGCTCACCTCTAGCTTGGCGTCCAGGTCTGCGTCGGAGGCAACGACATGCTCATCTTCTTTCTTCCCCGTGGCTTTAATAAAGGCTTGCTTCGTTTCCCAATACTTCTGCTGCATCTTATTCACAACTGACTTGTCTTGGGGATATTGACTGTGTAAGTCCCAGGGATAACTGCTAAAGGCATAGGCATTCAAAGAGATGTTTTACTCACGACTTTCAAAAAGATTTAAGACATCAGGGCACAAACAAATGTATCCAAACATTCACAACGTTACTAAACACAGAAGTGCTTTCTTACACGGTTATTATACCAAAAGGTTAATCAAGTCTAAGTTTTACACCAAAACCTTAAAAGTTAGTGAGGAAATTAAGAAACTTTGGCAAGGAAATCAAGAAACTCAAGCTTGAGGACTTCGGATATTGAAAGACTGGAGAAACGGAGAAAGGGAAGCCAAGCCAGGCAAGGGGACTGCCTCAAGCACCCGAGGGAGTCAGAGATAAAGCCGAACACCAAAGTTCTCTCCAGTCTGCACTGCAGCCAACACTGAAGTGATGGCAGAAAAGTAGAGATAAGGGCCTGCAAAATAGCATACTTGAAAGCTGACACAGAGGTCCCTCACATAGTCAAACTCATAGAATCAGAGGACAGAGTGGTGGTTCCCTGATGCTGGACAGGGAGGAGGAAAGGGGAAATTACTGATCGACAGGCATAAAATTTCACTGGTGCAAGACGAGTTAAGTTCTAGAGATCGGCTGTACAACCGTGTGCCTGCAATTCATGGTGCCTGTAGTTCACAGCACTGTATTCTACACTTAAAATTTTGTTAAAACGGTAGCTCTCATGTCAAGTGTTCTTACTACAGACACAAAAAATTTTGAAGAAAAATTTTTTTTAATTGGTTATGGATATTTCATATTAAAACGTTAACTTCTTAAACATAAATGGTTAAAATACAGATAGGAAGCTATTCTTCAGGAAAAGCACAGCGAAGATCACATCCAAAAGCGTGTCACGAATAGACTCAGAGACGGAACTAACGGTTCCTGTGTGAGGGGTGAGGGAGAGGAATAGTTGGGGACTTTGGGATGGACACGTACACACGACTGTTCTTAGAATAGATAACCAACAAGGACCTACCGTATAGCACAGGAAACTCTGCTCAGTTATATGGATGGGACGGGAGTTTGGGGGAGAATGAATACATGTATATGTATGGCTGACTTTTGCTGTTCACCTGAAACTATCACAACATTGTTAATCGGCTTGTTAATATCCCAATACAAAATAAAAAGGTTTTTTTAAAAGGGGTGTCAAGAAGAAATTAGAAAAAGCTCAACTGAAAAGGAAGTGGAATTCTGTAAAAGTGCCCAGGGTACCCAAACACTGACAGAAAGCTTGCCCTGGGGCTCCATCCTTCCTGGTTTTGTCCCCACCTCCTGTGTGTCTAGGGTTCCCATCCAGAAGCTCACATGGGACCCCCAGGTGTCTCCCTCTGCAGACACATAACTTCTTCCATCCCATCCGATTAGCACTCAAATGTGCCAGACTTGGGTTCTAAAGCAGAAATTGCTTTATACTATTACACCGAAATATGTATCTCAAACCTTGATGATTTATACTATCTTGCCAGATAACATTTACAAGTTTTGATTCACACACTTGTTCTTAAAAAAATCAGAGTTTCAGATGACTTCCTTAGCAATGGTTATCTTTGGAAAGAGGCAAAGGATTATGGTTTATATCTTTCTGCATTATTTCAAAGTTGGGAATACGTCTAGATATCAAACGTATAGGCACGATGACCACACTTAATAATTGAACACATTGTATTGAACACTGCAAACAGGCTAGGAGGGGAGCATTACTCTTCATGTGCACTCATCACACACAAAAAGCAGTAACTATAAAGGAGATGATATGTTAAATAGCTTAACTGCAGTAATGATTTCACTATGTATATCATAATATCATGTTGCACATCTTAAATATACATAATTATTTAAAATTAAATGCAAATTAAAAGGTTTTATTATGA
This sequence comes from Capricornis sumatraensis, assembly GCF_032405125.1. Lineage (NCBI taxonomy): Eukaryota > Metazoa > Chordata > Mammalia > Artiodactyla > Bovidae > Capricornis > Capricornis sumatraensis. The sequence continues at coordinate 21,029,931 of NC_091073.1, forward strand.
GCTTAAATCAGAGAAAAGGAAATGAAAATATGTCTAACTTTTGCATAAAAGATAATCCTTCTACATACGATGTGCGTTAAAAAGATGGGAAGAGGACTTTCCTGGTGGTCCCGTGATTAGGAACCTGCCTGCCAGTGCAGGGGACATGGGTTCGATTCCTGGTCCAGGAAGATTCCACATGCTACGGAGCAACTAAGTCTGTGTGCCATGACTACTGAGCCCGTGTGCCGCAACTACTGAAGCCTGCACACTCTAGCGTGCCATCACTACACGCACTTCAGAGTCTGTGCTCTGCAACAAGAGGCCACCACAACCAGAAGACTGCGTACCGCAACAAAGAGTAGCCCCCGCTTACTGCAACTAGAGAGAGCCCATGCAAAGCAACAGACACCCAGAGCAGCTGAAAGAAGAGATGGGAAGAATATGCTTCCCAAAACTGTGGCTATTTCAAGGGAAAGGAATTTTCAAGAGTGGGGAGTAGGGCAGACTTCTATTGTTTTTGTTTTTTTTTTTTTTTTTGGTCAAAGGTCATAGATTTAAAAAAATTTTCATTTTGAGGTGGGGGGGGAAAGGTCTTTGGAGATCTAGTCAACACCCTTCACTCCTGTCATTTAACAAATGAGGAATCTCAGGTTTCAAAATGTTAAGAATCTTGTCCAGAATCACAGAGGATTAAAATCCAAGCTTCAAAATCCCGCGTGCATTTCAATGTTCTCTGCAGCCCTCACATTTCAGTAGCAAGTGGTAAAGTGGCTTCGAAAGGTAAATGGGAGAAAGGCTCTGGGGAAGGGCCCACCTCCTGGGGCTCTCCCAGGTGGTTAAGCGGGGGACTTAACTACCTGCTTCCCTGCGCCTGCTGCCAAGATATGTCAGCCATTACGAGGGTCAGGGGATGAAGCCATCCATTTGTCTTAATGAGGCAAGATGGAACAATTTAAAAAAAAAACAGTTTGACAACTCTTAGAGAGTTGTCAAATGGGGATACTCAGGGAAACAAAATCCCTTAGCTGTTTATTAATTACGTTTTAAAGCTCATTACATTTTAAGACATGAAAAATTCTTTTAAAGTGTGACTTTTGATATTACTGAGGAGCTGGACCTGACTGCTTCTCTACTGAGAGAGGAGGGATTAAAAAGTATAGTCTTTATTATAATTAATTGTACCATTGAAAAATGAAAATAGGCACTGTATTTCTTCATGATTCAAATTAAAGGAGGTAAAGCATGACAAAGATCACCCTGACCGGTGGATCAAGGTTTCAAAAGGGTTCAGAAACACTGCTTATAGCAGACCTGAATTTATAAGCAATTTAACATGATGCTTAGATGAGTTATAGGCATGTGAATGGCAGTGCTAATATTGCCGTGTGAGGACCACATCTGTTTTATTCAGCATCATCTATTTCCAGCAATGACTGGTTCCTGGATGTTCATGAAGGTTGAAGTCATGACTATTAATGACTTCTGAGTTATTAATTAATGAGTCTGAGTTATTTTTGTCATTATACAGTTACATTATTATTTTATAGCTGCCCTATATAAAATTCCCTTATAACTCTGATATTAAAAGTTGTAAATAAGACAGAGATTGAAAAATGTATCAACTCATTACACTGAAAAAATGATGGTAAGAAAAGCTATCACTAGATTCCCAAGAAAAAAATTTCCATGTAAATGAATTTCTCAGAGAATCTTTTTGGTTACTGCTTTTCATATTACATTTAGTAGGGATACTGAACTTGACTGTACTCAGCATGGGGGCTTTGTTGGTGGCTCAGATGGTAAAGAATCCGCCTGCAATGCAGGAGACCTGGCTTGGATCCCTGGGTTGGGAAGATCCTCTGAGGAGGGCATGGCAGCCCACTCCAGTATTCTTGCCTGGAGAAGCCCCATGGAGAGAGGAGACTGGTGGGCTACAGTCCGTGGGGTCACAAAGAGTCGGACACGACTGAGAGACCAAGCACGGCACAGCACATATTCAGTACTGGCTGAAGGCTAATAGGTTATTCACTGCCATTGTGACTCCTGATTTTTCCATTCAGTAGATATTTATTAAGTATATATTACATGCTTTCCTTTTTCAACAGCCTCCCCCAATTCAGAAGAGACAACAAATTATTTACCATTTGTGTCCTGACATGGTTCCTCCTCCTTCTTTTTTCTACTGTTGATGATTTGGGGAGAAGGGGCAGGGAAAAAGCACGAGAGCATAAGTTACATTATAACCTGAAATAAAACAAATACATTTAACAGTTACACACAATACTACTATTACGTTAATTTGACACATAACACATTTTTCAATCTAAGCCATTTTAGGAGCCAAACATTACTCCACAGTAACACTGTACCCCAGCACCTGGAGTAGTTTAGCTAAGTAACACTGCTTCGAAACATCCCAAATGAGGTTTAAGAAGTAAACAAGCAGGTTGAATGACAAGGGCAGGTTGCAGAAGACTACAGAATATATGAGACCATAACATGCAAGCAATACTCTGTACTATTGAAATATACAAGCATTACATAGTGAAGGTATAAAGAAATGCTTAGGAATGACAAACACTAAATTCCAGACAGCAGCTACCACTGTAGTAGGGACAGGGAATATTATTTGAGAGGCATATACAGGGACTTTGTACCCACAATGTTGTCTTTGATAAGCTAGGTCATGAGTATACTGCATCTGTAGGTCTCTGTAGATTTTAAATCTCTCATAATTAATATTTCTGAAAAGTAAACCAGCACATTGCCAAAACAAAAGCAAACAAAAAGAGAAGCCAAAACAAAACACCATAAAGGTACAAAGGAAGAAAATTTGATTATTTCAGTTTCTATCAACCCGGTACTGTATTTTCATCTCATTAGTAAATACGGGAGTCACTTGATGCCTTTGCACCTTATTCCATTTGCCCTGGGCTTTCCTGGTGGCTCAGTTGGTAAAGAATCCGCCTGCCGTGCAGAATACCCAGGTTTGATCCCTCCATCAGGAATATCCCCTGGAGACGGAAATGGTAACCCACTCCAGTATTCTTGCCTAGGAAATCCCATGGACTGAGAAGCTTGCTGTGCTACAGTCCATAGGGTTGCAAAGACTTGGACATGACTGAGCAACTAAACCACCACCATTTGCCCCAGTCACGGGAGCTAGGCAAACCCGGGGAGAAGAGCCAGCCCACCCAGCAACATGTGCCTACCAGTTACCAGAATGGATGAACGCATTACCTAAAGGAATGGCCTCTGACCAGACACAGACGGCTTCCTGGCTGCCAGAGTGAATGCTCATCATATGAAGGCTCTGGCTGCTCCAACAACACCAACCCAACCGTTCTCCCTCTACTTCAGAAATGATCCTGGCAACCAGGATCCCTAAAATGATTTGAGTTTCTAAGGAATTTTTTAAACATTTTAAGGGAAATGCAATCGAGGTGCTGATATTCCAGGCTTCAGGTATGGGCACAGGAGAGAGAAAGGATGACATTTTCTTGAGTGTTGGACGCCTTTGAGATGACAGCATCCCACAATCAGCATCTCTCTTCCTCCTGGAGAGCATCCAGGTTTTTGGACACGTTGCTTTGGGAATGACATGATGAGTAAGGCTTGCCTTCCACTTAATAAATCATGGAGCGGTCACAAGCTTCCATTCCTCTCACCACCCACACAGCTTCACAGCAAGTACACATTTATTTTATGTAGCTCAAGGCTTCCAACAAAATTTCTCAAAATAAGGTATTATCCAAGGAAACAAATGATATTCTTTCCTTGAGTTTCTTATCACCATGAACTATTAGGATAGTTGATACTTTTTAATCAATTTTGTATGATAAAAGCCATGTAGCAAATCTATCCTTGGAACAATCTTAAGTAAACAGTACAGTGCCGTTAACCATCTGTGCACTGTTGTATAACAGAGCTCCAGAATGTTTTCATCTTGCACGACTACCCGCATTGAACAACTCCCCATTTCAGCCTCCCCCCAGACCCTGACAATTATCACTCTACTATATAGTTTGACTCTTAGGTACTCTTAGGTACTTCATGTAAGTGGAATACTAAATCTTTCCATGATTGCTTCTTTCACCTGGGCTTCCCAGGTGGTGCTGGTGGTACAGAATCCAGCTGCCAGTGCAAGAGATGTAAGGGTTTGATCCCTGGGCCAGGGTCCCCTGAAGGAGGACATGGCAACCCACTTAGCATAACGTCCTCAAGGTTCGTCCATATCGTAGGACAGGATAGGTTTTCCTTCCTTTTCAGTGCTAACTACTCCTCCATTGTGTATATATAGCACTTTTTTTTCTAATTCATTCATCCACTGATGGAAGTCTAGATTGTTTCCAAATCTTCACTACTGTGAATGATCAGTGTGCAAATATCTCTTCAAGATCCTGTTTTTATCTTTTTTAGATATACACCCAGAAGTGGGATTGCTGGATCACATAGCAGTGGTTCTATTTTTTATTTTTTGAGGAATCTCTGTACTTTTTTCCATAGCAAGTGCATATTTTACAGTCCTACCAACAGGGCTTCAATTATTCTAATTTCTCTGCATCCTCACCAACACGCATTATTTTGTTTGTTGTTTTTTTTGACAGCAACCATCTTAACGGGTGTGAGGGGGTACCTCACTGTGGTTTTGACTTGCATTTCCCTGACCATGTCATACACACTGAGCATTGTTTCATGTGCTTACTGGCAATTTGCATATCTCCTTTGGAGAAATGTCTATTCAAGTCCTTTACCTATTTTTTTTTTTTATAATCGAGTAAGTTATTTTGTCATTGCGCTGTAGGAGTTATTTATATATTCTGGATATTAACCCCTTATCTAATATATGGTTTGCAAATATCTTTTTCCATTCGGTAGGTTGCCTTTTCACTGCTGTTTACTTTGCTGCAACTTTTGAGTATTAAAATATTTAACAATTTGAGTTCTTTATAGTATAATGGGCTTCCCTGGTGGCTCAGACAGTAAAGAATCTGGCTGCAATGTAGGAGACCTGGGTTCAATCCCTGGTTGGGAAGATCCCCTGGAGAAGGGAAATAATCACTAAGCAAACTGCCCCTCTACCTGAACTTCCAGGCTACTCCCAAATTATGTTGCCATACAGCAGTGTTCCTCAAGGTATTGTTTACGGGTCATGCTGGAATCTTCTGGGGTGGTAACATGAAGATTCCTGGGAGCCATCTCTTACCTAATGAATCAGAATTTCTGGAAATGGCTTTGGGAATCTGCATTTGTAACAGACTTTGCAAGTGACTTTTAGGCACATTAAAGTCTGAGAACCACAGCTAAATGATACACAGGAAAAATTCTCTCTGGAAATGGATCACTCCTAAACAAATTTCTGTATTATATATGGCACTAGAACAAAGGAGAGAAGGGCATGGCAACCCATTCCAGTATTCTTGCCTGGAGTATCCCAGAGGAGCCTGGTGGGCTACCGTCAATGGAATCACAGAGTCGGACACAACTAAAACAATCTGGCACGCAGAACAAAGGAATAGTGGGTAGCAAAATCAGGTTAGCCTGTACAGGGCAGATCTCAACGTCTCATGAGTAGCAGCTGCTGCCAGAACTTGCATCTCTTTTAATGTATGTTTCAGCCCCATTCACTGGGGAAATAACAAACATTTAACGACTTCCTGCCAAAATCCATTTCATCTGAACTATCACCTTCTAAATTCATCCACAGTGTCAAAATCATTACTTTAAAAAATTATTATGATTCTCATCTATTCATTCACTTCACATCAACAGTTTGATATATCAAACATGCATTGACTATCTAATGTGTCAGACACCATTTTTGGCCTCAAGGAACCTATAGTCTAGGTCAGCTCTGTCCAACAGAGCTACATTTATTCATACTATGAGCTACATTTATTCGTTTATTTTAGACTTTTTGTGACGTCATGACTGTAGCTCATCAGGCTCCTCTGGCCATGGGATTTTCCAGGCATGGATACTGGAATGGGTTGCCATTTCCTTTTCCAGGGGATCTTCCTGACCCAGGGATCTAACCCATCTCCTGAACTGGCAGGTGGATTTTTTACTGCTGAGCACCAGGGAAGATCTTTATGAGCTACATAAATAATTAAAAATGATCTAACAGTCACATTAAAAAAATAAAAAGAATAAACCCATCCATATACAGTCAGTTAATTCATGACAAAGGAGACAAGGATATACAAGGAGGAAAGAATAGTCTCTTCAAAAAGTTGTGTTGGGAAAAGTGAAGAGCTATATGCAAAAGAATAAAACCGGACTACTATCTCACATCATGCACAAAAATAAATTAAAAATGCGTCAAAGACTTAAATGTAAGACCTGAAACCATAAAACTAGAAGAAAACATAGGCAGTAATCTCCTTAATGTAGGTCTTGGCAATAACTCTTTGAATCTGACACCGAAAGCAAAGAAGCAAAAGGAAAAATAAATAAGGGGGACATCATCTTACTCAAAAGCTAATGTAAGGCAACCTCCTGAATGGGAGAAAACACTTGCAAATCATATATCTGATATGTGGGAAATAGCCAAAATATATAATGAACTCATACAACTCAGCAAAAACAAACAATCTGATTAGAAGACGAGGAGAAGATCTGAATAGACATTTTTCCCAAGAAGACATACAGATGGCCAACAGATACATGGAAATATGCTAAATCATCAGGGAAATACAAATCAAAACCACAGTGAGATATCACCTCAAACCTGTCAGAATGGCTATTATCAAAAAGACAAGAGACAGCAAGTGTTGGCAAGGATGTGGTGGGAATGTAAACTGGCATAGCCCCTACAGAAAACAGTACGGCAGTTCCTCAAGAAATGAAAAGCAGGACTGCCATACGATCCAGCAGCTCTACCTCCGGTTATTTATCTGAAATGAAAACACTAACTCAAAAAGATATCTGCGCCCCCATGTTCATTGCAGCCTTATTTATGATAGCCAAGATACAGAAACAGCCTAAATTTCCAGTGTCCACTGATGCCTGAGTGGATAAATTGTAATGTGTATACACATTCATACGCATACAAACACATACAAAAAAAAAGGGATATTCCTGCTGCTGCTTGCTGCTGTTTAAATGCTAAGTCATGTCCGACTCTTTGTGACCCCATGGACTGTAGCCCACCAGGCTCCTCTGTCCACGGAATTCTTCAGGCAAGAATACTGGAGTGGGTTACCATTTCCTTTTCTAGGGGATCTTCCTGACCCAGGGATCAAACCCACATCTGCTCAGCAGGTAGATTCTTTACTACTGAGCCACCTGGGAAGCCCTAATGGGATACTATTCAGACATAAAGAAGACTGACACCTTGCCATTTGCAACAACATAAATACACTTTAAGGGCATTACGCTAAGTGAGATACATCAGATAGAGAAAGACAAATACATTCTAATCTCTCTTATATGTGGAATCAAGAACAAACAAACAAAAAGCAAGCTCATACCATACTGGTGGTTGCCAGAGGTGGGTGGTAGGTGGTTGGAGAAATGGGTGAAGGGAGTCAAAAGGTTAAAAAAAATGGGCACGTATAGACACCTTACCATAGAAGGTATACAAATGGGAACAAAATCATACACAAAGACACTGATAAAAAGGGAATTATGAGAACATAAATGCATTGTACATTAGGGAAAAGCAAATAGAAACAGCTGTGAGATATCCTACACATCTTTTAGAATGGTTACATTCTAAACAAACACACAAAGTTGAAAATACCAATCCTAGCAAAGATTAACAGGAAAAGTCATTCATTAAAAACAGAAAGTTAAAAGAAATGGTAAAAATGTTTAAATATATATTTAATCCAATGTATCCTAAAATACTATTCCAACATGCAATCAATTTAAAAATTACAAATTGTATATTTGCACTCATGATTTTCTATCAAGTCTGAAATCTTGTGTGCACTTTACATTGAAACTAGTGACATTAAATGCTCAAACGATACATGTGATCATTGGCTATAGTAGTAGACAAAGCTAGCTGAGCAGGAAAGACTGATGAATACAAACATAATTTCCAGATCCAGGAGACTCTCGACATTTGCAAGAGACATCTAAAGAAATCTTCATGTATCCCCAAATTTGTAAATTCTGCTGTAAAAATATCACTTGCCCTATAAAATAAAATAAAGTCTAAGAATAGCTAATACTTCAATTCATGATTCTGCACAGGAAGCTATTTCTCCACTTCTGCCACAAGGCACTTATGAAAGAAACCCAAAATAAATGGTGGTTAATAGCACAGAGACTTCCTCAAGTTCTACTTGTGGTCACCTTACCTTGGGAGATAGGCAACGAAGAGCAAGTATCAAGTTACTTATGGACTCTGAGTCCCATGAGGAGAAAAATAAAAGCACCAATATTGTTCAGTTCAGCACCACCTGACCACATGTATGTTTGTGTCTCACTAAACTCTGTCTCCCAGAGGACAAAGCAGATGAACCAATAATAATTTAAGACCCACTCTAAGAAGTAGGGGCCCACGAGTTAATAGATCAATGAAAAGTTAGTTCCTAATTCTGATGGAGCAGTCCTGAGGGTGGGGGGATGAGTACGTGAAGAGCAGGTTCTGTGTCTCAGATAAGTAATAAAGGGGAGCGTCGTAGCCCTGCTCAGAGGTAGGGCACCCGCTGAGGCGAGCAAAGACACTAAGGGTGACACCAAGACAACCACCCTAATGTTCTTAAGATTTTCCCAGGCTGCACTTTGACGGAGTGGTAATATCTCCACCCCAGGCTCCAGTGTGTTCAGTCGCTCAGTTGCGTCCAACTCTTTGCAACCCCAAGGACTGTAGCCCGCCAGGCTCCTCTGTTCATGGGATTTCCAAAGCAAGAAGACTGGAGCGGGTTGCCATTTCCTCAGGCTCTAAGGCCAGGCATTCAAAACAGGAGCTGTCCTCAAATACACCCATGTGGCTGAGAGACCACCTTGCCACAAGGGGAAAAAGGGACGAACAGGGAGGAGGGATATTTTGTTCACATTTTGTACAGGGGTTCTGTGCAATCATTAAGCTCATCCTCATCTCCGCTTTTCTTACATGCTTGGCGTGTTGACTCTTCAATTTTATCTACCCATGTGGACAGACCACAGCTATCCCACTTGTTTCTATTTTCCATAGCTATTGAAAAGCCGTTCTGAACACACAGGTTGGCCAACGCATGTGCAAAAGTTTCTTCTGAATAACTCCAAGGTTCATAGAACACTAAAGCAAGCCTGGTTTAAGCAAAGTTTGATGCAGTGCTCCAAAAGAGTCAATTTTAGCTGCCTCAAATCCTGATACTGGATTCTCCTCCTTGGAAACGTAACATGCGTTAAGTATTTTCATTCCATACAGGCTGCCTTCAACTGCACTGAACATTTATTCTGGCCCACAACCCTTTTCTAGGAGCTTATGGAGTTCGCTGATGGCACTTCTGATTATATTTGAATTATGCAAAGAGTCTAAAGTTCCTGAGCCAACCCTTACTCAGAGTAAAGGTAAGATGAGCAGTTATATGTCACCAAACCAATACTCTCAACCCACAGAAACAGTAAGCTTCCTTTTGCCTCATGTTTCCTAAGTGTGTCCTGTCTCTTGGGCAGTTTTCATGTCTCAAATTAATTCCTTGTCCAACTTAAACATTAGGTTTTTCTCCTCCCTCAGTGAGCAGGTTTTCTATTAGCTCGAGTCCTAGCTGAAACTGAGTCCAGTATCCCCTTTTCCTTAATCTGTACTGAGCATATGGAAGATTCTCTTGAATTGCAGATCAGAACCACTGCCAAATTTGTCATTTGTCTAACTTATTCAAAATCTCTATTTTCTAACTAAAAACTGTCACCATCTTAAAGTGCTTCATTCTGTCGTGCACACCAGCATTTAAACATACTTTGCAAGAGACGAGAACAGAGTCTTACAGTATATGTAGGTGCGGGGGGTATGTCTGAATCATCCCATAGAAAGATCACTCATTGCCAAACACCAGCTTCATGGCACCACATGTCACTGAATCCCAGGTGCAGATATGTTCACACTGCAACCTTCCTGAAGCTGGATGTCTCCTACAATCGATACCTTATCAACTGTTTGGCAGTCATTTTTCTTCTTCATGCAACATAAGATGGTAAAAGAGCTCATGAGCAATGAGTTCACATTATCTGATGAAATACAGAATAATTCTTTAAAATTAAACCCCTGTAAAATTAGCCATCACTACTCGCCACAGACTTTCAGGGATACTTGTGTATAAGTGAACAGGAGAATCTGAAGTCAGGGAGTGCTGAGCGCTTCCTGTGACGGGGAGTAAGTGCCATGGCAGGGGGAGGTACCCAGGGTTAGAAGAAAAGAGAGGTCAGGGCACTGGGCTGGCTCCCTACATGGCCTCTGGGCTGGGATTCCGAGAATCAGTAGTTGCTGGCCAGGGGACGGGCAGGAGTGTGTGTGGGTATGTGTGTTCAGTTGCTCGGTTATGTCCCATTCTTTGAGGCCCCATGGACTGCAGCCCACCAGGGTCCTCTGCCCATGGGATTTCCCAGGAAGAGTACTGACTGGCATGGGGTGCCATATTCCCCTACTCCAGGGGATCTCTCTGACCCAGGGATCGAACCCTCATCTCTTGCATCTCCTGTACTGGCAGGAGGATTCTTTACCACTAGTGCCACCTGGGCAGCCCTGTGGGTATGCTGGGAGGGTATTATTCCAGACAGACGGAAAGCAAAGAACAAACTGCTTCTATGGTAGAACTGCATGGGTGTGTGTGTACATGTGCACACACGCGCATATGCACGCAACCAACCATAAGCAGCTGTGCATTCCTACAACTTTTAAGAACAAGAACTGTGACCTGGGACACATGGGGACATACAGGGACCAATCTCTGAAAGCACCTTTAGTCACTTTTCAGCATTGAGATATACTTTGTAGCTCCTGGAGGGTAGATGTTTGATGCAGTTTATTTCACATGTAGTGATTACCTTCTGTGTCCTGTCTTTGCTAGAGAGTTCCTAATCAACTTTCGTAACAAATGGACACCTGTGGCAGGTCTCTTGGATTTAACTTCCAATTTTGCAGGATACTAATTTATATAATTTTCTCCTCATTCCATCTTTCTGGTTTTACAGAGAACAACTTCATCGAGAACTACTACCAGTTTTCAATAGCTGGTTTTATTTCTCTGACATATAACCACAGAACTAATATAAGTTGGAGAAGGCAATGGCAACCCACTCCAGTGTTCTTGCCTGGAGAATCCCAGGGATGGGGGAGCCTGGTGGGCTGCCGTCTATGGGGTAGCACAGAGTCGGACACGACTGAAGCGACTCAGCAGCAGCAGTAATATAAGTTGTATAACTTAGAATCTAGAGGTCGTTAAGAAACAACAGAACAAAGCCCCTTCCTTTTCAACTGGGGACCTGTGATCCAGAGAGAACAAAGCAAATTGGCTCCAGCACCAGGACTCAAGATACAGGCTTCTGATGAACTGCCAAATGAGCAGAAGAAACACACATTTGTCAGAGGTGCTAGGTACCATGCTAGAAAAATAATGTTCTTCCTTCTTATTTTGCTCAATATATTTTTCATCTTTTCCCCAAAAAGTTTATGTTGGGCTTCCCTGGTGGCTCAGACAGTAAAGGATCCCCCTGCACTGTAGGAGACCTGGGTTTGATCCCTGGGTTGGGGAAATGCCCTGGAGAAGGAAATGGCTACCAACTCCAGTATTCTTGCCTGGAAAATTTCATGGACAGAGGAACCTGGTGAGTTACAGTCCATGAGGCTGCAAAGAGTTGAACACTCCTGAGGAACTAACACTTTCACCCTTTTCTCATGTCTAGAAAGATTCTTTCCCACATAGAGAAGGAAAAGTGTTTTAAGTATAAATGTCTAAATAGTTTCAGTAGAAATGGGGAGGAAAAACTAAAGCAGTTCCTCCAGGCATAACTAACTGCATTTATTGTTATTATTCCAATATTGATTCATCAAAATGTGTTCACACATAGTTGAGAAAAAGGGTTCCCTGTGGAGGGTGGGAAGTTGAATCATCTTCTATCCCTTCAAAAGCCAGACATTACTTAAAGTAATGTGATTCTGACTAGTTTTTATGGGTGTTTTTCCTATGTCTCAGATATCACCCAGCTTTCCCTTTCAGATTTTGATAAGGTTATGACTACTTGAGCATTCCACAGAACTTTAAATGGGTTCTGTTTGCAGTTGAGTTTGAGTCTCCTGAAAATGATTTTTGACATTTCATAAGTTCACAAGCAAATGTGAAACACCATCATGATTTAATTTTATGAGTCATGCTTTAATTTTGTGAGTCAGCAAATCTTACGGGAGGAAAGCAGAATTCTAACCATATTCAAGGCAGCTAAAAGATGGATGACTTTTCATTTAAACCTACATGTGCAAGTCTCTATTAAAATTTGCATTTTCTGTTAATGAATTGCGGCTTAGGATATTTTTAAATGATCATTCACGTTTCAAAACAGCTCAAATATTATATCCAGGTGTTAACTAAGCTTAATAATTCCCTAACTCTATTAAGATCGCATCCTGAAGTAAATATTTCCAATGCCAATATAACTTGTCTCCCAATATTCTGCTTAGTATAAAACAAAAGCCTGTAAGCCCACGGTCATGATACAAGCTTATCCCCCTTCCACTTGTGTGCCAAGTCATTTCAGTTGTGTCTGACTCTTTTGCAACCCTGTGCAATCACCGGGCTCCTCTGTGCATGGGATTCTCCAAGTAAGAATACTGGAGTGGGCTGCCGTTTCCTAGCCTAGGGGATCTTCCCGATCCAGGGATCAAACCCTGGTCTTTTATGTTTCCTGCTTTGGCAGGTGGGTTCTTTACCACCAGCGCCACCTGGGAAGGCAAACTGAAGGGTGGCTTGCTCATCTTATACTTGGCTCATCTGTAAAATAGTAGACGAAGCTAGCTGACATCCAGGTTGCCCTTAGTCACAAAACCATAGAGCTGATTTTAATTATTTTCAGAGGATGGGCTTCCTTCATAGCTAAGTTGGTAAAGAATCCACCTGCAGGGCAGGAGACCCCAGTTTGATTCCTGGGTCGGGAAGATCCGCTGGAGAAGGGATAGACTACCCACTCCAGTATTCTTGGGCTTCCCTGTGGCTCAGCTGGTAAAGAATCCACCTGCAATGCAGGAGATCTGGGTTCAGTCCCTGGGTTGGGAAGATCCCCTGGAGAAGGGAAAGGCTACCCACTCCAGTATTCTGGCCTGGAGAATTCAGGACTATACAGTCCATGGGGTCGTAAAGGGTCAGACATGACTGAGCGACTTTTACTTATGAGAAAGCTTAGAGATAATGAACACAACATGTTCCTTTTTAAAGATAAGGAAATCGGGTTTCTAGAAATAGAGACTTTTGGGAGGTCAGGTTAAAGATCAAGTTTACATGGAGGAATTCTGGGTCCCAAACACTAGTCAGCCAAGTAGCAACCTGATGCTCTCCTGAGTCTCTTCCTCTCTTCTAAGGGATGTCTCTCAAAGGAATATACCAAATGCAGCATCTCATACTTAAAGAAACTTTAAAAAGCTAACATATTCTCTAAAAGGCTTTCATCCTTGATATTAATTTAGTTAAAAATAATATGGCCCCATGAAATAAACTAAAACCAAAATAACCCCCAAACTCAAATTGCTCAGGGGTGGGGGGCATGATCGAGGTCTTGCTATTCTTTCTCTTGCTTACACCCTGCTTGTATAGGAGAATCAAGGGTGAATTTTGTGCTGTGACAAAAATTATGATGGCAATAACAAGGCTGGCACTGAAAAAAACCTCAAGGGAATCTACAAGAGCAGATAATATGAAATGGATTAGAAGACTGGAAACAGAAAAAGAACAAATAGTGTATCTTTGCTAAAGAAAGGATTTTTTTTAAAGACCTTGCTGTATAAATTATACTCACCTTTGATTTTATTTAGTTTGGTATATGTAACTTTCAAATGCAATTTAGCAAATGGATTTTAATCTCTGGTCTTTATAGTGCCTTTTCTCTAAAAGCTTAACCTCACAAGGTGAACAATGAAGGAACACGCTACTCAGACAAAGGTCTCAGTCAACTTCAGTCAAGAAATACTAGACTGCATGGAACTTCCCTGGTGTCCAGTGGCTAAGACTCTGCTCCCAATGCAGGGGGCCTGGATTCCATCCCTGGTCAGGGAACTAGATCCACACGCTGCAAGCGAGAGTTTGCACGCCACAACTACAGAACTCCAGAGCCGCAACTAAGACCCAGTGCAGCCAAATAGAAAATTAAAAAAAAGAAAAAAATACTAGACCCTTAAGTACCAGCACACAGCGTCATTAAATGATGAGAATACATGTTTTCTTTAAATTTTAACACTGCATTTTATAACTGGGATATAATTTTTTGAAAGATTAATCTGAGATAAACAAATTTTCTCATCCAAGACTGTGTTGTCCAATATATCAGCCACTAGACAAATGTGGCCACTGAGCAACTTGGAAATATGGCTAGTTTGAATACAGATATGTTTTCAAATAAAACACACACTATATTTTGAAGACTTAGTAATCCCAAAAGTAAAGTGTCCAATAAGAAGTTGATATTTCATACTTATTTATATTTTATGTTGCTAAAATTATATGTATTTTATATTGATTTATGTATATTTAAATTTTATACAATTGTATTGCTATATTATATATAAATATATATTTGTATTATGTTATAAATTACATTTATACTTATTTATATTTTATATATGTATTTTCATATTTTATGTTGAAATAATATTTGGATATACTGCATTAAATAAATATATTATCTAATTTTCTCTGCTTCTTTTTAGTTGTTTCAATGTGTCCACTAGAATGTTTTAAATTACATATGTGGCTGCCCTTACATTTTTATTACATAGCTTTGGTCTAAGGCATTAAGCAAAGCAGCAAAGAGCCAAAAATTAATTCTCAGGTCACCAATATTCTATACAGACACAGATATTTTCAAAGAGTTTTCTCCCCAGAATCTCTCTGACAATTATCCTGTCAGATACGTCATTACAGAAATAAAATCTCACATATATATATATGTACATAAACTATATATATATGTGTGTGTATATACATACATATATACATAGCCTTTTTAAATGACCTTCAGTATGGTCTTTTAAAATGACCTACAATCTGCATTTTCACAATAAGTTGCTCTAAAAAGATCAAACTCTATCTGCAAAATGTACTATTTCTTTTAAATCAGATTTATGGAAATGATTTAGTGAAGTGGATGAACTACCATTAGATCATCAAAAGTGAGAAGATAAATCAATCACTCTCTCACTATACACACACACACAAAAGCACACATATAAATACCTACAAATATAAAATGCACACACACATTTATAAATGCAATGTACATAATTCATATACAAATATGAATGGTTAATAGTATTATAAGTGTGAAGGAAGACAAAAAATATGAATGCAGTGATGACACCTCTATGAAATTACACATAAGTGTAATGTCAACAATCAGAACGACCTGCAAGATACTACTGTTTATAAAGTTCTCTTTCTTTAAGGTTAAATTCACAATTTAAAGCTTCTTACAGAAATGATCAAGTAATTTCTTAGGCCTCCACAGATCACTCAGAGGTAGCAGAGGACTTACAGATTATTCAGTCCTATCTTCTCCTTTCAGAGATGAGCTAACGGAGGCCCAGGATGGAAGAAAATGTCCGAGGCATAGAGTAAGCCTTTTCCATTTGTTTTAAATTACCGAAACACACAGACACCAGTATGTTGTTTATAAAATGTCTATGCTGTGCACAGGTCCTGTAAATAAACCAGCATGACTCCTTTCTCTGGAAATGGCACAGATTCAAGGACTTTCTTTGGTGAAGTGCTGCTGCTGCTGCTAAGTCGCTTCAGTCATGTCCGACTCTGTGTGACCCCCTAGACAGCAGCCTACCAGGCTCCCCCGTCCCTGCGATTCTCCAGGCAAGAACACTGAAATGGGTTGCCATTGCCTTCTCCAATGCATGAAAGTGAAAAGTGAAAGTGAAGTCGCTCAGTCGTGTCCGACTCTTAGTGACTGCATGGACTGCAGCCCACCAGGCCCCGCCGTCCATGGGATTCGCCAGGCAAGAGCGCTGGAGTGGGGGCCAGCGCCTTCTCCGTTGGTGAAGCAGTGGTCCCTAAATCATGTTGGAGTTTGAGCTAGCTTAAGAACAAGGGACCAAGTGGTGCTGGTGGTAAAGAACCACCTGCCAATGCCGGAGACGTAAGAGATGTGGGTTTCATCCCTGGGTCAGGATGATCCCCTGGAGAAGGCAATGGCACCCCACTCCAGTACTCTTGCTTGGAAAGTCCCATGGATGGAGGAGCCTGGTGGGCTGCAGTCCATGGGGTCGTGAAGAGTCGGACACGACTGAGCAACTTCACTTTCACTTTTCACTTTCATGCACTGGAGAAGGAAATGGCAACCCACTCCAGTGTTCTTGCCTGGAAAATCCCACGGACAAAGGAGCCTCGTGGGCTGCAGTCCACGGGGCCCCACAGAGTCGGACATGACTGAAGCAACTTAGCACGCAAGCACAAGAGCAAGGGATGAAGACAGCCTAGGAAGGGGAGGGAGATGCAAGAGGAAGACCTTCAAGTACAAGTCAACAGTAAAGGGAAGCAGAAGGAGACAGCTCTGTGTTTTCATGTACCTCGATTAGCAGAGCCACCCTTGCCTAAACTGGGTCATCTGGTTGGTGTTATCTGAGAACTAATAAAAGCTCTCTTTTCCAGGTTTTTGCTACTTTCTTAGGGAAGAGGTTTTCTGAAATAAATAACAGCAGTAGAACTGCTATTACTAATATAAACCATTAATCATCAATTATAACAAATAAAGCACAACACCAGTTCTTCTGGTGGGAATCAGGAAAGACAGGACCATTGGGGATACGCCTGGTAAGGCAGGTAGAACAAGCAGGAAGAACCACCAGGAAGTAGCCCAAAGGCACGGAGCTTCAGGTCAGGCGTGGCGCCAGGGCAAGTTTACCTACTCCACGGCGACGCCCGAGCCGCCTATGGCAACGCCGAGAAAAGGCATCAGACACAAGGCCGCTCGGCTCCTGGCCTTCAGGGAGCAGGAGGCAGAGGCAACGCCCCAGGAGGGCGATGACCAGGCCCCCCGCTCACGCTCTATGGGGAATCGTGGCCCTGGGCATGGCACTGGGCCCTCTCTCTCACCGCTTCCTCTCCTCGGCACCACTACTCATTTTGGGGGGCCATCCAGGACCACGACTACAGCCACGGCTGTCCCTTCCTCTTCACAAGGGGCCGGTCTCACCCTCTTGCCCCCTCCCACCTTATTCCATCTGTTATTCCTTCTCTTCCAAGTCAGTCAACCTCCCTTTCTGCCTTCAACCCATATTCTTCAGCCTCCTTCTCCCTCCAGTCACCATCCTCTTCCTTCTCTTCACAGACGGAGCTCTTGTAGGCCCACGCAGTGTGCTTCCTTTTTCCACCACACCAGAGGAAGCTTCTCACTATGAGCCCAGCGAAGGTCCTCCTCTCTCTTGACCTCTGAGTAAGCTCCCCTTCTTCTGTTTCTCAGTAAACACTCTCTACACTTGGCAACTGTTTAGTTTTCCATGTTGGCTCCTTTCCCTCTGTGTGTGCACCTTTTGAATATCGATGATCTATAAGGTTCCAGGATTTCCCAGGTGGTTCAGTGGTAAAGAATTTGACTGTCAATGCAGGAGCCCTGGGTTCAATCCCTGGGTTGGGAAGATCCCCTAGAGCAGGAAATGGCAACCCACTCCAGCATTCTTGCCTGGAGAATCCCATGGACAGAGGAGCCTGGCGGGGCTGCAGTCCATGGGGTTGCAAACCTTGGCTGTCTTCTATTACACTCTACTTGCTCTCTCTAGGCGATTTAATTCACTTTTGTGGCTTCCACCAACAGCTGTATGACTTCCAAAGTTAAACCCCTCTCCAGAGACTACAGTGGGAGTATCAAAATGTAGATCTGGCACTCTGGGGTGTGTGTGTGTGTGTGTGTGTGTGTATGTACACATGCTCAGTTGTGTCTGACTCTTTGGCACTCTGGGGGGTGTGTGTGTGTACACATGCTCAGTTGTGTCTGACTCTTTGGCACTCTGGGGTGTGTGAGTGTGTGTGTACACATGCTCAGTCCTGTGTGACTCTTTGGCACTCTGGGGGGGTGTGTGTGTGTACATGCTCAGTCGTGTACGACTCTTTGCAACCCCATGGACTGCAGCCCCGCCAGGCTCTTCCGTCCATGGGATTTCCCAGGCATGAATACTGGAGTGGGTAGCCATTCTCTTCTCCAGGTTCCCAGGTTCTCGTCTCTTCTTCCCAACCCATGGATTGAACCCATGTCTCCTGCATTGCAGGTGGATTCTTTATAGTCTGAGCTGCAAGGGGAGCCGCTGGAACTCTGGAGAGGGGTTTAAATAACCAACTCCCTCTGGTCATCTTCACGGATGTCCAACAGGCACTTCAAATTCAGCACCTCTAAAACTAAAATTCTCTCTCTCGATCACCCCCTCAATTTTTCTCCTTCTTGCAGTCCCAGTGCTAATCACCAGCAAGAAATTACTGAGTGGCCCAAACTTGACTTCTCATCCTTTGCAGCCAGTCTCCCAGTCCTCTTCATCCTACCTCCTAAAAAGCTACTAAACACATCTCCTCCTTTTAGATTCACAATCAGGGCTTAGTCTAGGCCTTCAGAGGCAAAACCATCCTTGTAGCTACCCATTCTAATCTTTTACACCATTGTATGAACTCTTTGTATAACATGCAAATCCTCCTGCTAATGCAGGAGACATGGGTTCAATCCCTGTGTTGGGAAGATACCCTGGAGGAGGAAACAGCAACCAGTCCAATATTCTTGCCTAGGAAATCCCATGGACAGAGGAGCCTGGTGGGCTATAGTCCATGGGGTTGCAAAGAAGTGGACACAACTCAATGACTCAACAACGACTTAACCTTACCTCGACTCTTCACAAATGTCACCTCCTCAGTGAAGTCTTCCCCAACCCAACACCTGTCCTCCTTCTCCCTAGGGGCCTCCCACTCCTGCCCTCCCCACTAGAGAATCAACTGCCCCATACCAATGCTGGTGGTGCTCCGCAGTCCCATTATTCTCAAGCAATGAGCTGATTACATCTGCATCGTCCCCGCCCCCCACCGAAACACACACACACACATACTAGCTCTTCCCAGGTGGCTCAATGGTAAAGAATCCAATGCAGGAGATGCAGGTTTGATCCTTGGGTCAGGAATATCCTCTGGAGGAGGAAATGGCAACCCACTCTAGTATTCCTGCCAGGGAAACCCCAAGGACCCAGAAGCCGGGCAGGCTACAGTCCATGAGGTCACAGGGTCCAACACAACTGAGAACCCATGCACACCCCTGCACTGGCCCGGAAGTCCTTTGAGGGGAGGAATCCTAACTGGTTCATCTTTGCCTCCTTACGCCAAGCACAGAATCTGAATACAGCAGGCCTTCAGCAAATATGTGCCGGATAAAGGGCAGTAATTATGTACTGCCCTTTACATGTGTGAAGCACCGAACAGAGTCACACCAGTATCAGAAGGGCAAACAGCCCATTTTGCAAGTGAGACACAAAGGTGAAATAATTTGCCCAAAGTCTACAACTAGTCAATGAAAGGCTGCTTTTGACTTTCGAAATCCTGTTTTAAGCACTCCACTCTACTCCTGGACCAAAGGGTTGGATAACGGGCTTGTTGTTAGTTTTGTCGTTTAGTCGCTGAGTTATGTCTCTTTTGTGACCTCATGGACTGTAGCCCACCAGGCTCCTCTGTCCATGGGATTTCCCAGGCAAGACCACTGGAGTTTGTTGCCATTTCCTTCTCCAGGGGATCTTCCCCAACCCAGAGCTCTAACCCTGGTCTCTTGAGTCTCCTGCATTGGCAGGCAGATTCTTTACCACTGAGCCACCAGGGAAGCTCGGATAATGGGCTCAGCTTCTGTTAAAAAACAATCTCTCCTAATCACAGGCTCAGGTTCCATGTTATTCCCAAATCCATAGCTGCCATCATGCTTATACACAACAAAACCTTGACGACTCTTGGCGGCTCTCAGGGTTCCTACCAAGAAGAACAAGGTGTGCCATTTATCACAATTAGCTCTTTGGTCCCTGGCCTAGGAGGCACTACCCCAGAAACATGCAGAGAAGGCTGAATTTCCCCTAAGTACCATTAGGCTTTCGTGCCCTGTTCTGGGAACAGAGAAGTGGGTGTGAGAGATCATGATGATGGTGAGCAACGGGATGATTTGAACGTGTGGTCTGGGAAAGCGGCTGCAATACTTTATAACCACTTCTTGCACAAATACTCTCACCACAGAATGAGAGGGACCTACCACTCTCAAGTCTAGACTCCCAGCGTTAGCGATATACCATTATCTACATACTCATTGGTCATCACGGAATACATATACCTCGTGTATCCGACCCCATGGTAATTCACTGCATTCAGGTGTCTTTTTCAGGCATCCTCTTTCGATTCTATGTACTTTCTGTAAAATGTCTTCTAAAAATGACCCCTTTACTTTCCTCTAATTCTAATAGCTTTTTAACATCAGTCCCTCATTTTCTACTAATATCTCCACCAGCTCTCCATGACTGTGCAGCACAAAACTGAAATGAGTCCTGTGCTTACCCTGATTAATACATTTAAGCCTCTCAACTCACAGATTGATCAAACTTGCCCAAGGTCATTCAGACAGTAAGGGACATACATGCACATCGGGCTCCAGGCATGAGGACTATTTGCCAGTATGCCTTCCCTCTGTACACCTGGGTACTGTGTGGGAAACTCTCCCTCGACTCATCACCTTTTCTGACCTGCCTAATTCTTATTGGCCCTTTAAGGCTTAACTCAAGGGTCACTTCCTCCATGAATCATCTCAGTTTTCTCCGCCCTCTCCCCCACCTGGGTTGGGTGTCTCTGCCCTGAGCTTCACCTCTCCCTACCTTTCCTGAAATGTCATCGTCACCTGACCCATGGATCTCCCTCACTAGGCTGCAGGCTTCTCCAGAGCAGGGAAGGGTCTGGGTCTTGTCTTGGGATTCCCAGCACTGGAATGATGTATGACACACGACACACACAACAGATGCTTGCTGAAAACTGAGCGGCAACCCCTCTTCTCTGATTTGGCCGAAGGCCTGATGAATGACATCATCTAACCAGCAGGAGAGACTTCTCATCATGAGCAATGCCATTTTCTCAACTCTCCAAGAACTCATTCTCTCACTAGGTTTACAATGAGACAAGTAGCTACTATTGGTTGAGGAACTAGCACTTCTCAGACACCAACATGAATGCTCTGTGCACAGCATGCTTATCCTGGCAACGCTGTCCAGGGGACATCATCCTCATTTTATGGCTGAAGCTCAAAATCAGTTACTTATCCTAAGTAATTGGCCGCGAGTCACACAGAAGGAAGGCTTTGTTTTAAAAGTGTGTATAAAACACCTTAGAGTCATTTGTGTCCTGGAGAGATTCACTGAAATCTGAAATTACTTCAGGGCATTAACTGGGATGCTAGAGTCATGCAAGCATGGTTAACTAGAATTTATAGAGGTTCAAGGCAGTTCTACCATATGCATTATCCACAGAGGCAAATCATGGCCGTAGTCCTAATTTTCCTAAGCAGATAGATAGGGATTTATAACACCTATTTACCTCAAAGGGAATTGACTATCAAAGGTCATATCTGCCAAAATGCTTTGTTAAAGAAGAGGCCAGAGGCCCATCTTAGTATACTCTGCTGCATAAAAAGCTTGGTGCAATGTTTCTCAAAAACTGGGCTTCCCAGGTGGCTCAGTGGTAAAGAATCCCGCTGCCATTCATGCAGATGCAGGAGATCCGGGTTTGATCCCTGGGTCAGGAAGATCCCCTGGAGAAGGAAATGGTAACCCACTCCAGTGTTCTTGCCTGGGAAATCCCATGGCGAGAAGAGCCTGGTGGGCTACAGTCCATGGGATCACAAAGAGTCAGACACCACTGAGTGAGCATGTTCTCAAAGATCAGTGGGAGAAGCCTGGGGCATCAGAGCTACCT
Source organism: Capricornis sumatraensis (assembly GCF_032405125.1). Classification (NCBI taxonomy): domain Eukaryota; kingdom Metazoa; phylum Chordata; class Mammalia; order Artiodactyla; family Bovidae; genus Capricornis; species Capricornis sumatraensis. The sequence continues at coordinate 21,052,016 of NC_091073.1, forward strand.
GAGGTGTTAACAGCAGATGGGAGATGCCTGGCTGGGAATCCACACTTAACAAGCCCCCAAATGATTCTATCAGACAGAAAAGTTTAATAAATACCAGCTTAGGACAATGCTTCTTTAACTTTAATGTACACAGGACTCACTTGGGGATCTTGTTAAGAAGAGATTCTTATTCAGTGGACATGGGGTCGAGGGAGTGTGGGTTGAGATTCCACCTGTCTTACAAGCTCTCAGGGAAGTCAGTGTTGCTGGTTCATGGATCACATTTGAGTGTCAGGGGTTTAGAAGATCTACCCCTAATGGAACAAATTAGCTTTGCTTTATTCCTCAACCACAGATTGCATTCTCCAACTTCAGGGAGGATTCTGTAACGCCCAAATTCTCAGTATTGGTACAAAATCACTGCAACAACTCAAAACCAACTGGAACACATTCTCTATCATGAGGGAAAGGCAGCAGCATCCTTTTCAGATATAGACAGCACATATGCTTAGCATGTGAAAGAATAATTAATCTACTATTACTTGAGTCCTGCTGTGTGTGTGTGCTCATTCCTGTCCAACTCTTTGTGACCCCACAGACTGTAACCTGCAAGGCTCCTCTGTCCATGGGATTCTCCAGGCAAGAATACTGGAGTGGGTTGCCATTTCTTTCTTCAGGGGATCATACGGACCCAAGGATCGAATCGCATCTCCTGCATCAGCAGGCAGATTCTTTACCACTAGCACCACCCGGGAAGCCCAACTTGAGTCCTATTTACTGTGAAAATCCATATATATGTGTATATATATATATATGTATATGGCTCCCCAGTCCCTGGGATTCTCCAGGCAAGAACACTGGAGTGGGTTGCTATTTCCTTCTCCAATGCATTTATATATATATAAATGTAAGGTGGATATTCCTGCTCTATAGATAAGCAAATAAGGACCTGGAAAGCTGAAGCAACTTGCTCAAGGTCACGTAGCTAATTATGTGTTGCAGCTGGGGCTCCAATCCTGCTCCACTGGGATCCAAAGCCTGTCCTTGCCCATCCTCCATGGCACTAGATATGACAGTGGTATAAAATGTGACAGCCGGGGCGGTGGGGGAGGGGGGAATGTTCCTCCTATACTGGTATTTGAGTTTAAAGGCTTTACTGAGGCAGATTCTGGATGGGGGTGAAGAAGGGAAAAAGGTGAATTAATCAGTGATCTATGTTGCCTCATGGACATAAACATACAGATAGCATCCTTGTCCAAGGTCCCCATAAATCTGAAAGTGCAGATGGAATAAAAAGGACATTAGTAGCCAGTGCACTGATCCTAAATGTTCCCACCCATCTTCAGGCTTCCAGGTGTACAGCTCAACCAATAAAGAGGAAAAATTCTTCCTGATCCTTGTGGCCTATTAACTTTACCACGTTCTCCTGTATGAGGTTTCTGTAACTTAAAAAAGTTCACATGGAAACAGGTTGACCCTGCCATATCATTTCACAGTTGCCACACATCTCTTTCTCTGATAAACCTGCCGGCACCTGAAAAAAAAAATGTACTCTTAAGTCAAATACACTAAAAATGCAGCAATTTTGAAGGTTTTTTGGGTAACAAAATCTTCTTTTTCATAAGCCTGACGTGGAGAGAAATGCATGGCAATAAAGATGCTCAGAGAAAGCAGTCAGATAGATATAAAAGTGGATCAAATGAAGGAAAGAGCTATAAAATAAAGTTCCCAAGCGTTTACTATCCGGTGTCTTTAGCAATTAATGCCCCATTAGGTTGAGTGTCCACAATCAGCTTTTTAGCCTTGGGTCTCTCCACTATTATAATTAGTATTCAACAGCTTAACAGTCATTTTCTAAAGATTCATCCTTTAATAGCAGTACAACTCTTTACCTATTTAGTGCAAAAAAAGATACAATTTGAAAGCTGCTGCTGCTAAGTCACTTCAGTCGTGTCTGACTCTGTGCGACCCCATAGACGGCAACCCACCAGGCTCCCCTGTCCCTGGGATTCTCCAGGCAAGAACACTGAAGTGGGTTGCCATTTCCTTCTCCAATGCATGAAACTGAAAAGTGAAAATGAAGTCGCTCACATCTCCTTAGATATATATTTGGCAGTCAAAGAATTTTGCCCCTATGGCATGTATTCTCTACACATGATGTTTCAAAAACAAAGACTGAAACCCAAAACAAACAAACCAACCAACCAACCAACAAACAAAAACGGACTTGAAAACTTAATTAAAAGTTAAAAAAAAAAAAAAAAAGTGTGCCTTGAACAGAATGTAAGAAACAGAATCTGGACCACGGATTACAAACTAGTGGGCATTTCCTATTTCATTCCTTCAGCCCAGGGAACAGTTCAGATCTCAAAAAAAAACAAACTAAAGGTCTTCAGAAACCAACTTGGTATTTTTCTGGCGAGTTTTTGCTGAAATGTTTGGACATGGACATGTTTGCAATGAGTCATAATTTATAGGACATTAATGGCCAATGCCTTCTGTGCTTTTCTTCCCACATTCAATATCATTTTCAAACCAGCTGGTAGGCAGTACATTTTCCAGGCCCTGATAATTTTTATAAAGTTACCAGATCTCAGATACTAAGGCTGCCACCCAGCACCCTTTCTCGTGATAATTTTTTATGGTATCTAGAAGAGAACCCAATTCCTTTTCTAAACTATATGCCTTTCGCCAGGGAAAAGGCTCACGCACCGTTTTTAAGACGCCCAAAGAGAAGCTGAGGGGCCTCTGGGGGCACGCCAAGTCAAAAGGCAACGGGAAAGGTTAATAGACAGTCGCTCTGGGCAGAGGCGGACGTAATAACAGGATATGTTCGTTCCTAGAGGAAGCAGGACAGCGCGAGGCAGGAAAGGCGGCGTCAGTGGCACCCAGAGGAAACGGGCGCGCGGGGTTCGCGGGGACCTGGCCTGCTTAGGGGCTCCCGCTCCAGTCGGGTCCGAGGCTCGGAGGACCTCACCCGGGGGGGAGATTCACCTCAGGCCCCCTGGTACGCGTGCTTCCAGTGCTCCCTCCCGCCTCCGCCAAAGATGGGGAACGGGGAGAAGAGAAAAGCCGAACACCGGGAGCTGCGGCAGGTGAACTCGGCAACAAGTCGAGCCCCAGCCGGGGAGGGACCGCGGGGTCCTGGGGCCGGAAGGGCCGGGAGGCGAGGCCCGGCGGGGTGGGGCGCGCGGGAGGGGGAAGGGCGCTGCCGACGCGGAGCCCGGAGGTGCGGCCGGAGCCGGGAACGCTTCCCTCCCGCTGCCCCGGGGCGGACGCGCGCTCTCCAGGCGCGCGCCTCCTCCAGACCTTCCCAGGCCCCAGGGCGGAGGCGGGGAAGGGGAAGGGGCTGCGGCGGCGCCCGCGCGGCGGTGAGGGCGCAGGAGGAGGCGACCTGTCTGTCACCCCGCGCGCGGAGGGCAGCCCCGGGCTGGCGCCCCCGACCGCCCCGGCTGCCGGGAACCTCCCGCGGCAGCCTGCCGCCCGCCCGGCTCGCCCCCGCCCGGGCCCCGGAGGGCAGGTACCTCGGAGCCCCGGCCCCCGGGAGCCTCCCGGCCGCGAACGGAGCGCTCCTCCAGCTCCCTCGCCCGACGTCAGCGTCAGCAGAAGGCGAGGGAAGGGGGCGGAGGGAGCACAGGAACCGGTCCTTCCTGCGGCGGTCGCCGCCAGCCGGAATCGCAGCCGGCGGAGCCCGCGCGCGCCGCAGCGCAGCGCAGCGGTCGGGGGGAGCGGGCGCCCTCGCCTCCCAGCGAGCTCCCAGGGCCGGGACCCCGCCGTCGCCTCCCCTCCCCGTTTCTCCCCTCCGAGGACCCCCAGCGGGCGACCCCTCTCAGCAGGACCCCGGGACCCAGAGGAGGGACGGGCCGATGGCCTCACCTTGTTTGGGGCGGGTCGGGGATGGGGGGAGTGAGTCTCCGCTCTACTCCCTCGGGTCCTTCCTCGACCCCCATCTGCTGGGGGTCGGATCTACCGCCCAGGGTGACCCCGCCCCGGCTCTCCCGCAGGTGTTCCACGTGTCCGTAGAATTTGCGTCACAATGACCTGGCCGACAGGTGGGAGCAGCCGCGAACGCCCCAGGGTTCCCACTGTGCAGTGCTCTGCGCGTGCTACTTGCCTCCACGATAGATTTCCGTGGCTTTAGACGACAGGACACGTCTTGACTCCAATGCCAAAAAAAGTTACAGAGGCCTCTATCTGGGAATCAAGTGTGGGCTTAATGTTAAAAGGCTCTATGAAAAGAAAAACAACTGTATACATATATATATTTTTTTCCGTCCCCATTTTTCACATATCTTTTTTACTTAGGTTACTGACGCTTAAGTAATTTCATCTTTTATTCTTTGTCGACAGGAAAGAACCAATGTCTTGTTTTTGAGTACCCTGCCGTGATCACATGAAGAAAAAGTGTTGCTTGCTAAAATCATCTATGCTGAAAAGCAGTCCTAATGTGCTGTGACTCATCCCTCATGTTATATATTTCTTAAAAGGTTCATTGAATAGTCACCGATTGAAACAATTTAACAGGGTGAAAGGAAAGATAATTATTGAGTAATGACTCAAACAAGCCAGAAATCCACAGATAACATGAATGGGCTGCTTGTTATGTGCCAGGCATATGCTGTGTACTTCACTGTAATCCTTCAGCAACCCAATAATGTGGGTAGAGTATTATCCATATTTTACAGATGTAAACGTTGCCCAGAGTACCATAAAGGCATTCAGCCAATAGGATGTTGAGCATAAGTTTAAATCCAGGGTTGTCTGAACCAAGAGATTTAGTTTAATCTCAAGATAGAAAGGGGCTTCCCTGGTGGCTCAAACATTATAGCAGCCCCTTGCAATTCAGGAGATCCGGGTTCAATCCCTGGATCAGGAAGATCCCCTGGAGAAGGAAGTGGCAACCCACTCCAATATTCTTGCCTGGAGAATTCCATGGACAGAGGAGCTTGGTGGGCTACAGTCTACGGGGTTGCAAAAAGTGCGATAGGACTGAATGGCTAACACACACATGATAGAAAGATGTCTGACCAAGATGGAAACAGAAAACAGGATAGGAGAAGATGTTGATTTTTTAATAGAAAGGTAGTAAGATGGTACAGCTTCAGGAATTTATATACCTTTTAAAGTTGACATAATTCTCTGGATATATTCTTTGGGGTTTCTGTTTGTCATAGATGGATTTGAGCCTGTCCCAGTAGGGCACAAAATATAGAGCTGAGCAAATATCAAGTCCTTAAAAAGTGTTTGTGAATAAACCAAATGCTGAATGAATAGGATCTACAAAACAGCAGATTGACGAGAAGCTGAGATTCAGGAGAAATTTGGTAAGAGAAAAACATTGGTCCTATATAACTGGCATTTATAAGAAGCACTCAAATGAATCTGTAGACAACACAAGCCCAATGATTGTCCTGTTTATAAAAAGGGGGGGAAAGTCCTTTTAAAATGATAAAAAAAGACTTCCTTGCAAAAGGGAGATGATTAAGATATTTTGTTTTAAAATATTTGGTTCCAAGAACCATTAACTTACTGTAAAAACCTAGCTTAGGAAGTTTAAAAGAAACATTTTTTTTTTTTGACAGAATAAAGTGTTATTTGTAACATAGTAGTTGCTCAATAAATGTTGGCTGAATGTATCAATTAGTTAAAGCATTGAGAGAGAAATAGGTCACAAAATTTCCTGATTCTAATGTTCTCCTTCCACCAATGGTTATTTAGTAGTTACCTGAAAACATATTAGAAACCCTATTTATTAAAGATTGGCTTTGTGGTAGATACATTTGTTAATGAGCTTTGGCATCGATGAGCTTTAGACATCTAGAGCTAGTAGCATGGCAGGTTGCTTGTGTATTCACAGCATCTTCTCAAAATGCAAATAATTGGAACACAGGTACTCGGGGAAGTGAGAAAGAAAGCTGATTCGTGAAACTAATTACTCAGGTTTCCTTGTACCTTACAAAAGGCCATGTTAGTCAACATGGCACTGAAATGCCTTGGATTTAACATAGAGTTTAACATAAGGTGTTAAATGACTTTTCATCATTATTCGGGTTGTCCTAACATTGGGGATAATACTTAAAGGAAGAAATAATAAACTGGTGCTTGTCCTGCATTGCCACAGTGAGGGCTTTCCCTTCCCATTTGAAAAATTGCTCCATTTATAATACTTCCATTGCATCTGTATACCAAGTTGTTTCAGTCTTGCAGAGCACCCACAAGGTGCTAGTGAGAACCGGAAACAATTTCTGAGAAGATTGGCTTTGGGGTGGATACATTTGTTAATGAGCCAAATCTAGACATCTAGAGCCAGTCGGATGGCAAGCTGCTTGTGTGTTCACAGTATCACCTCAAAATGCAGATAATTGGAACACAGGTACTAAGAAGAGAATGGCTCTTGAATGCTGGAATGTGAAGTTGTGGAAGAAATAATGTGCATTTTCTAGAATGTAGCAGGATCAAAAAACTTTACATATTCAATGATCTTTTGGGGGGTGCTTCCCAGGTTCTAGATTGCTAATGGGACCACATGAATTAGGAATTGTGTTAGGCTGCCCTTAGCAGAGACACACAATAACAGTGGATTAAATGAGATAGAGGTTTATTTTATTCCCACATTAAAAGAATTGGAAAGTAGGCTGTCCAGGGCTGTATGGCCTCTGCTAGCTCCTTGGGGTGTTGCCCTCTTCTCCTGTGCCACCATTCTTAGCAAATAAGCTATTATTTAAAGAAAAATCCAAGCTGGAATGTGGAGAAAGAGGAATCTTCATACGTTGCTGGTGGGAATGTAGAAGGATGTATCCACTTTGAAAAATGATCAGGCAGTTCCTCAGGTGCAATAGTACTGGAGTGGATTGCCATTTCCTTCTCCAGCGGATCTTCCCGACCCATGGATGGAACCCAGGTCTCCCACATTGTAGACAGACACTTTACCATCTAAACCGCCAGGGAAGTCCACAGTTAACATATGACCCAGCAATTCCACTCCTATGTATATAGCCACAAGAAGTGAAGACCTCTGTCCACACAAAAACTTGCACATATAGCAGCATTATTCAAAGCAGTCAAAAGGTAAAAACAATCCAACCATAAGTGGATGAATGAATAATAAAATGTAGTGCAGTGGAATATTATTGGGTCGTGAAAAGGGACAACATACTGATACATGCTGTGTCTTGGATGAACCTTGAAAACATTCTACGTGAAAGAAGTCACCACAAAAGTTGAGTCAATGTATTATATGATCCCATTCATATAAAGTCTAGGATAGGGAAATCTACAGAGACAAAGTAGATTGGTGTTTGCTTAGGGCTGGAGAAGAAACACACACACACACACACACACACACACATACATATATGTATATACCAACACATATACATGCATAAAATGTATGTATGAATATATATATAGACAAATTATCCATCTACATAGTATAGATGTTAGTGTACTGTTTGTAATATATTTTAATGTTCTGAATGCTGCTTGTGCTCTCAGCCAACAAGAGCAAGTGAGGCAGGATCCTTGTGCCTCTTGGTGAATGGGCACCATAAAGCAAATATTTGCTCTGCCATTCATCCAGAAAGATACAGCTTTCTAGAGCTCTGAAATCCTTTTATTTTATGACTCATCTTTGACATCATCATCTATACTCTTTTGGTACCTGCTAGGGTAGAGCTTAAATTATTCTTCTTATCAATGTGTTTAATATGAGCTACACATGCAAATCTCTATTCATTAAGAAAAATGTTTTTGCTTTAGAGTTGCTAGGTGATGAAAATTAGATAATCTATAGGAGTAAATTTTGAAAAAATGATGTTTTAAATTTGTTATTAAATTTGTTTAATTTTTATCAGTGATCAAAATTTAAAGAAGGATTAAGCTAAATTTTATTGGAGGAGATAAAGTTGTTTATTCACTGTATCTTGTAATACAGAAATTAGATGTACTCAAGGATATGTACTAAATATATTGACCAGTTTTTGTTTAATTCTTGTGATCAGTTGTGTTCTGCACATAGCAAAACAAAGCTTCTATTATTCAGTTCAGTTCAGTTCAGTTGCTCAGCTGTGTCCAACTCTTTGCGACCCCATGAAATTGCAGCACGCCAGGCCTCCCTGTCCATCACCACCTACTGGAGTTCACTCAAACTCACGTCCATCGAGTCAGTGATGCCATCCAGCCATCTCATCCTCTTTTGTCCCCTTCTCCTCCTGCCCCCAGTCCCTCCCAGCATCAGAGTCTTTTCCAATGAGTCAACTCTTCTCATGAGGTGGCCAAAGTATTGGAGTTTCAGCTTTAGCATCATTCCTTCCAAAGAAATTCCAGGACTAATCTCTAGAATGGACTGATTGGATCTCCTTGCAGTTCAAGGGACTCTCAAGAGTCTTCTCCAACACCACAGTTCAAAAGCATCAATTCTTCGGTGCTCAGCTTTCTTCCCAGTCCAACTCTCACATCCATACATGACTACTAGAATTACTCTCATCATTTAGTTATTTGTTGCTTTGTCGTGTCCAACTCTTTGCGACCCCATGGACTACAGCATGCCAGGCTCCTCTGTCCTCCACTATTTCCTGGAGTTTGCTCAAATTTATGTCCATTGAGTCAGTGATGCTATCTAACCATCTCATCCACCTTCTTTTGCCTTCAATCTTTCCCAGCATCAGGCTCTTTTCCAGTGAGTTGGCTCTTCACATCAAGTGGTCAAAGTATTGAATCTTCAGCTTCAGCATCAGTCCTTCCAGTGAATATTCAGTGTTGATTTCCTTTAGGATGGACTGATTATATCTTTAAGCAAACTTCTATGTGCATGTGAAAATAGAACAGATGTTTAATTAAAAGCATTAACTTTCATTAATTAAAATTAACTTCCTTTCCTTTCAAAATTCAGGCTACAATGAAAAGGCTTATTTTACACTGAAGAGAAAGGTAATTATTTTCATTGCTGCACCAGCTTAGATTTATATATTAATAATACAGCTCCCTACACTTCCACCCCCACTATCTTTCACTGTAACTTCTGCAAGAAAATTGCTGGTGATGGCATAAAAAAGGGACATCTTATTCACTTCCAGTGGAAAATTTTATTTAATCATGTGCCATCCAGTATAACCCTGCTTCTCACTAGGATCTGTGCTGGGATCTGGGCAGATTTTAGCGCAGAGGTCATAGCCATCCCTTGGTTTTGGCAGACTTGCGGATAATGACCACCTCAAAGGGTCATTGTTTAATTAAAAACAGGACTTAAAGATTAGGAAGGTGTGCTCTAGGTCTTTGCTGTGTCTTTTTCTCTGTGCACAGGAACAGTTTAGAAGACTCACTAAGAACTCAGGTTGAAACACACGGGTCCAAATTTGGTTTAATCAGAGTAAGGCTGAATTAGGACTATAACCCCTGTTTCCAAATCCCCAATCAGATGCACTTTTCCTCTTCTACTTTTTAAATAAAAATTTTATCTGCATATTTATTGGCTGTGCTGGGTCTTCATTGCTCTGTGTGGGCTTTCTCTGGTTGCAGAGAATGGGGGCTACTCTCTCGTTGCGGTGTGGGGGCTTGTCATTGCGGTGGGTTCTCTCGTGGAGCATGGGCTCTAGGGCACGTGGGCTCAATCGTTGTGGCTTTCAGGTTTTAGAGCACAGGTTCAGTAGCTGTGGCGCATCAGCTTAGCTGCCTTGCAGCATGTGGGATCTGCCACAGAGCAGGGATTGAACCTCTGTCCCTTGCAATGGCAGGCAAATTCTTAACGCTGGTCCACCAGGGAAGCCCCTTCTACTCTCATTTTAACTCCATTGCTAACTTTCTTTGGCAGATACTGTTAGTGTCTGTAACTAGTAACAGATACTGTCTCACTATTTATTCTTTTTTTCTACAGTAATACAAATTTCAACCGAGCATATTTTGCCTAGCTGAAGACTGTATTTTCTAACTTCCTTTATGGCATGGCATGGCCATGTGACCAGGTTCTGGCCAATACAATGTGACTGAAAAACATGTGTGTAACTTTCAGGTCATGCCTTTGAAAGAAACACACACCTTACCTTTGCCTTCCCCCTTTCCCACAGGTTGGATCCTGTCTGGCTGTGCAGATGGGGGAAATACTTTGAGGATGACAAAGAGATGGATCCCTAACCACCTGATTTGCTCATAGTGGATTGTTTTATGAGAAGGAAATAAAGTTCGTTATTGTTTAAGCCATTATATTTTGAATATTATTATAGCCCAGCCTTTATCCTAATTAATTCATCTCCCCTATGATGTTGTTAAGTTCACTTCAGTTCCGTCACTCCATCAGGTCCGACTCTTTGCAACCCCATGGACTGCAGCACGCCAGGCTTCCCTGTCCACCAACTCACGGAGATTGCTCAAACTCATGTCCATCAAATCAGTGATGCCATCCAACCATCTCATCCTCTGTCATCCCCTTCTCCTCCGGCCTTCAATCTTTCCCAGCATTAGGGTCTTTTCCAATGAGTCAGTTCTTCACATCAGGTGGCCAAAGTATTGGAGTTTCAAGTTCAACATCAGTCCTTCCAATGAATATTCAGGACTGATTTACTTTAGTACTGACTGATTGGATCTTCTTGCAGTCCAAGGGACTCTAGAGTCTTCTCCAACACCACAGTTCAAAAGCATCAATTCTTCGGTGCTCAGCTTTTGGTCCAACTCTCACATCCATACATGAGTACTGGAAAAACCATAGCTTTGACTAGATAGACCTTTGTTGGCAAAATAATGTCTCTGCTTTTTAATATGCTGTCTAGGTTGGTCATAGCTTTTCTTCCAAGGAGCAAGTGTCTTTTTAATTTCATGGCTGCAGTCACCATCTGCAGTGATTTTGGAGCGCAAGAAAAGAAAGTCTATCACTGTTTCCATTGTTTCCCCGTCTATTTGCCATGAAATGTGGGACCAGATACCATAATCTTCGTTTTCTGAATGTTAAGTTTCAAGCCAGCTTTTTCACTCTTCTCTTTCAGTTTCATCATGAGGCTCTTTAGTTCCTCTTTGCTTTCTGCCATAAGAGTGGTATCATCTGCATATCTGAGGTTATTGATATTTCTCCTGGCAATCCTGATTCCAGCTTGTGCTTCTGTCCTTAAGGAGTTGCAAATTACCAGAATCCAAAACACTGAAAAACACCAAATACAGTTGAGAATGTAAAGCAAAAGGAACAATCATTCATTGCTGGTGCAAATATAAATTGATATAGCCACTTTGGAAGATAGTCTGGGTGTGCATGCATGCTAAGTCGTTAGGTCACGTCCAACTCTTTGTGACCCTATGGACTGTAGCCCGCCAGGCTCCTCTAGCCATGGGATTTTCCAGACAAGAATAGTGGAGTGGGTTGCCATTTCCTACACTCCAGAGGATCTTCCCAACCCAGGGATTGAACCCACATCTCTTAGGTCTCCTGCATTGGTAGGCAGGTTCTTTACCTTTAGCACCACCTGGGAAACCCAGTATCTGGCAGTTTCTTATAAAACTAAACATGCTGTTAACACACTAACCTGCAATTTCACTTCCTAGTTTTTATGCAGATGAGTTGAAAACATGTCACATAAAAAGCTGCATGTGAACATTTATGGCAGCTTTATTCACAACTGTCCAAAATTTGGAGCAAGCAAGATGTCTTTTAATGGGTGAGTAGATAAATAAACCTCCACACAGTGAAATATTAGTCAGTGTTTAAAAGTTTGCTATTAAGAAAAGATGTGGAGGAACCTTAAAAGCATGCTGCTAAATGAAAGAAGCCAGTCCAAAAAGGTCTCACACTGTATGACTCCAGTTATATGACATTCTGGAAAAGGCAAAACTATGGAGATGGAAAAGAAAAAAGAAATCAGTGCCAGAGACTTCAGTGGAGGGATGGAAGGATAAATATTTTCCCCTAATATCTAATATTTGAATGGCATTATCTGTTTTACTTATTTCAGGTAGAGGCATACGTCTGGCTCCTGTTACTATATCTTGGTAATTAATGAGTTAACAGTAACTCTGTATTATGTATTTTATTGGTCAATATTATATGTGTAATTAATATTGCTATTTAGTGGGAGAGAGTCTAAGAATTTTTTAGTATTGAAGAAGGGTTTTCATGAACACTCCCACTGAAAAGCCCAGGGACAGACAATTCATAAAAGAAGAAATTAAACTAGCAAAGTTTTTCAAAAGAATTTTTCAATACAGAATTTTCAACTTAAAAACATTTTTATTATATTGTCAAACATGAAAAAAGCATAATTCTTAGTGTTGAAGATATTGGACATGGACAAGTCCGTACTCTCATAAACTGAGGATGAAAACAAAATTTTTTCCAGTATTATGGCAAAATAATTGACATACATCCCTGTAGAAGTTTCAAGTGTATAGCTTGATGGTTTGATTTATGTGTATTGTGAGATGAGTATCACAGTAGGTTTAACTGACATCCATCCTCTTATACAGGTATAATAAAAATTTAAAAGTTCTCTTATGATGAGACCTCTTGGACTCTATTCTCTCAACAAATATCTTGTGTATCATGGAGCAGTGTTAGCTACAGTCATCAGGTTGTATATTATGTCCCTGCTGCTGCTGCTGCTAAGTCACTTCAGTCATGTCCAACTCTGTGCTACCCCATAGACGGCAGCCCATCAGGCTCCACCGTCCCTGGGATTCTCCAGGCAAGAACACTGGAGTGGGTTGCCATTTCCTTCTCCAATGCTTGAAAGTGAAGTTGCTCAGTCGTGTCCGACTCTTAGTGACCCCATGGACTGCAGCCCACCAGGCTCCTCTGTCCATGGGATTCTCCAGGCAAGAGTACTGGAGTGGGTTGCCAGTGCTTTCTCCGATATTATGTCCCTAGTACTTACCTATCTTATGACTAAAAGTACTTTTAGTCATCATCCTGCTGTTTCTCCTCTTTGCACCATTGGCCTATGGTAACCACAAGTCTGATCTGTCTTTCTACGAGTTTGGAGGTTTTTGCTTTTTTTTTAGATTCCACATGTAAGCAAGATCATATAGTATTTGCCTTTCTCTGTCTGATTTATTTCACTTAACATAATGCTGTTTTGGTGCATCCTTGTTGTTGAAAATGGTAGGATTTCCTGTTTTTTGGCTGAATAACATTATGCGTGCATGCTCAATCGCTCAGTTGTGTCCAACTGTTTGTGACCCCATAGGCTATAACCTACCAGGCTCCTTTGTCCATGGAATTTTCCAGGCAATAATACTGGAGTGGGATTGCCATTTCCTACTCCAGGGAGAATATTTATATGTATTAAATATGATGTATATAGATCACAACTTTTTTATCCACGTATCCACTAATGGATGCTTAGGTTAGAAATAAAAATTTTACATTGCTTTATGGGGTGTAACTTGGCAATATATACAGAATGTTGATTGTGCATGCCTGTGAGCTCACATTTCCACTTTTAGAATTTTTTTTCCCACAGAAATAATTAGGTGAATGTACAAAAGTGAACATTTGGAGATGAGCATCACAACACTGTTTATAATATTAAAACTTTAAAAACAGTAAATTGTCCTTCTAAAGGAAGGGTTAGTTAACTAAATTATGGTACATTTAGGTATTGGAACACTGACAGCTATTTTAAAAATGAGGTCAAGATGTTTTCTTTCTTCCTTTTTCTTTTGAGTGAAAATAGCAGCTTGCACAACTCCATGTGAAATATGATTCTATTTAAGTAAATATTTTATATATAAGCATAGGCTTTTAATGATATTCGCTAAAATGTTAACAGAGGCTGTCTCTAGGGAGTGATCTTTGGGCTGAGGTTGGAGGAGGGGGAAAGTTGCATTTTCACTTATATTCTGTGGTAATGCTTGGATTTGTTTTATAGTGTACATACTGAATTTTACAATTTGCAGATATAAGGAAGATTAAAATTTTGACACTAGAAATAAATAGAAGAGATCCTTACCTTTGAAAATGTTTGGAAATCCTGGTTATATGATTTCTTATTGACTTCAAATTCCTTATTGATTTAACATTTTATGCTTCTGACCTCTAGACCAACCTTTAAGATTCCTTCCAGTGCTAAAAGTCTGTGGCTTTCTTCTGCTTGCTGTTGCTGCTGCCATCTCAAATGAGAACTGCTTAGGTAAATCTTAGAGACTCCTAATGGTGAGACCCTTACACTAGTTCAGGTTCTAGTTTTCCTCCTATTTCAAGTGATTTTATTCCTGGATGACAGTCTTGAGCTGGTTATGAAAACATGTAGAAGAGCATTGGGATTGAAAAAGCTAGAAGTGATTCTAAGAATCTCTGCTTTCCTGAACCTAGAACCTGTTAGACAGGGGGAAGTAAGTCAGAAACAGAAAAGCAAATATCCTATATTAACGCCTATGTACGGCATCTAGAAAAAAATGGTACTGATGAACACATTTGCAGGGAAGGAATAGAGATGCAGATGTAGAGAACAGACCGGATATAGCAGGTGAAGGAGAGGGTGGGCCAATTGAGAGAGTAGTGTTGACATATATACACTGTCGTGTAAAGTAGATGGCTAGTGGGAGGCTGCTGTATCTCACAGGGAGCCCAGCCTGGCGCTCTGTGGTGACCTAGAAGGGAGACTGAGGCTCTAGAAGGAGGGGAAATATATATATTTATGACTGATTTGCATTGTTGTACAACAGAAACCAATGTAAAATTGTAAAGCAATTTTCCTTCAATTAACAAAAAAAAAATCTGCTTTTCATGGAGGTCAGATGTAGTCCAGATTTGAGTGGGAACAGGTATCATGAACTCTTTTTTCATATATATATATATATCAGGGCTTTTCTATTTTACTCTTAGGTTCAGCATATCACTACTAGGATGGTTTATCATTTGTTTAATTAGAACTTATTATCTCCAATTTGACATGACTCAACCATGTTTTCCTTCCAGAGCTCTTTCTCTTATGTGTTCAGGCAAGCTGAAAAGCCTCAAAATTATTTTGAATTCCTTTCTAGTAGGTTACCTCATACTCAGTTAGCTATTAAATTCTGTTTCACTTTAAGTTTATGGTTCAGTACAAGGGACTATGGTTTCTTTAACTAGTGTTGCTTAGCTTTTCTGTCCACCGTTCTCAGTCTTATTTCCATTATCTATCCAACCCTGGGCGTTTCTTACCTGGAACTTAAAATCTTTCCACCTAGGGTTGTATATTTATTGATACTTCAATATGAAGCCAGTTTAGATGGTTGCAATATAAGTATTTTTAGTACTTATTTTTGTACCTGCTTTATGCTAAGAATTGCATGTATGTGTGTGAGTGTGACTGTCTGGGTATGTTGGGTGATGGTGGAAGGGGCGATGATCTGTAAAGTAATAGAAGACAGAATCTATGTCTCAGAATTACTTTTAAAGTATGAAGTTAATTAAACACTATTATGATTTCCTGGCTTCAGTCCCAGCTATAAAATCTTCCAAAGGTTACATCAAAATCAAATGCCTGATCAAGAAATTCAAAACATTTATCATTCCTAATTTGCCTTACTCACCTTCCAACTGATTCCTGCTTGTCATCTCTTCTTCATCAGTCCTGATGTTCACTCCCCTCTTTCTGGACTCATTCACACCAGAATGATCACTGTCTCCTGCTGCAAGGTCAGACTTTCACTGGAGGTGTCCTTCAACTCTGAGTTTAGGGTATCCCAGTACCTCCTGGCCCTTCTCTTATTATTATCACAGCCACTGCCACAACGTTTTCTGTATCTCCCAAATGCCTGTTAGAGTTCTCATTACAGGCTTGCTGAAGCAATCTTAAATGGTAACCTTCTCAGGAAAATAAGGACTCCTGGACTTATATCCCACACTCAGCTCAAACAGTTTGTATTTTCCCACAAGAGATGTACGTAAATAATTAGGTCTTTGAGAGCAAAAATTCTGACTTTATCTTGTGTTTATCTACCAGAGTGCTTTAGATGTGTAAGTTTCTTGAGGACTACCTTGATGGGCCTATGGCTAAGACCCTGAACTCCCAATTCAGGGGGCTTAGTTTCAGTGCCTGGTCAGGAAATAAGCTTCCAGATGCCACAACTAAAAGATCCTGCATGCTGCAACAAAGATCATGGATCCCACGTGCTGCAACTAAGACCTGACACACAATTTTTTTTAAAGAAAATTTCTTGAATTAATGAATAAATAGTTTTATACAACTAGATCCTTCCAGGATGAGTGTCAATTATTTCTCTTGGCTTTGTGTTGGGTAATGTCTCTTCATTAATCCTTAGCCATGTTTTAATCCTAACTTTGACATTCAATAGTACTATTAGGTGCTGAATGATGTGGTTTGACAATCTTTGTTATAGTTTCTTCCACTCTTTTTTTATCCTAAAAATCATGTAAGTACCTGTTCTATAGACTGTAAATGTGTGTGTGTTTCCAAATTTGTAGGCTGAAATCTAATCCCCAATGTATTTGGGGTAGAGCCTTTGGGAGGTGATTAGGTCCTGAGGGCAGAGCCTTCATGAATAGAGTTAGTGTCCTCATAAAAGGGCCAAAAGTGGAAGCAGTGATTGATTTTATTTTGGAGGCTCCAAAATCACTGCAGATGGCATGAAATTAAAAGATGCTTGCTCCTTGGAAGGAAAGCCATGACAAATCTAGACACCATATTAAAAAGCAGAGATATCACTTTGCCAACAAAGGTCCATATAGCGAAAGCTATGGTTTTTCCAGTAGTCATGTATGGATGTGAGAGTTGGACCATAAAGAAGGCTGAGTGCCAAAGAATTGATGCTTTTGAACTGTGGTGTTGGGGAAGGCTCTTGAGAGTCCCTTGGACTGCAAGGAGATCAAACCCCTCAATCCTAAAGAAAATCAACCCTGAATATGCATTGGAAGGACTGATGCTGAAGCTGAAACTCCTCTACTCTGGCCACCTGATGTGAAGAGCTGACTCATTGGAAAAGAGCCTGATGCTGGGAGAGATTGAAGGCAAAAGAAGAGGGCAGCAAGGATGAGATGGTTGGATAGCATCACTGACTCAACAGACATGAATCTGAGCAAACTCCAGCAGACAGTAGAGGACAGAGGAGCCTGGCGTGCTACAGCCCACGGGGTCGTAAACAGACAGACAAGACAGAGACTGAAGAACAACCAAAGGGGCTTCCCTCAAGGCTCGAGGAGTAAAGAACCCACCTGCAATGCAAGAGATACAGGAGGTGTGGGTTCGATCCCTGGGTCAGGAAGATCCCTTGGAGGAGGAAATGGCAATCCACTCCAGTATGCTTGCCTGGAGAATCCCATGGACAGAAGAGCCTGGCGGGCTACAGTCCATGGGGTCAAAAAGAGTTGGACATGACTGAGCATGCGTGTGCTACTCTCTCCTCATAAAAGAGACCCCAGAGAGCTCTCTCCGTGTGTGCAGACGCAGTAGGAGGACAACCATTTATGAACCAGAAAGAGGGCTCTCACCTGCCACCGAATCTGCCAGTATCTTGCTCTTGGACTTCCCAGCCCCCAGAACTGAGAAATTTCTATGTTTTACAAGCCACCCAGGGTCTGTTACAGCATCCCAAGTAGACTAAGGTGGCTTGTGAAGCATGCGCATACTCCAGGCCTTTTGGGCCTTTCCAAACCTACGGAATCAGAAAGTTCTGTGGAAGATGCTCAGAATCTGTATTTTTAACACCCAACTGAGTTGATTCTATGGCCAGAGAAATTTGGAAACTCTGTTCTATTGAGAAACTTAATAAATATTGGTTGAGGTTAATGGTTCTCTTTGATCATTATGCTAAAAACAATTCCATGAGCATTAACCTGATTTCAGAATGCCTGAATTCCAGCCTTGTTAATTACCATCTGAGTGATTGGGGGCTAGTCCAGGGTTTCTTAAACTTGTCTGCAAATTAGAATCACAGGGCTTCTTTACCATCTGAACCACCAGGAAAGCCCATACAGGGTCTCTAAAAAATTCCAAAACCCAGGCCACACCCAAGACCAATTAAATCACATTCTCTAGTGCTGCGACGCAGACAGCAGTATTTTTTGACGTTCCCCCGCCGAATGATTAATGTCAATGCACAAGCAAGCTTGGGAATCACTGGACTAATTTACTCTCTCTGTTTCTGCATGAGTCAAATGTGGACAATACCTTCCATTCGAAAATGTTACTCTCATTGATACATGTGAATATATGTTATAAATGGTAAAACTTTGTGTGTTAGTTGCTCAGTTGTGTCAGACTCTTTGCGACCCCATGGACTCTAGCCGTCTAGGATTCTTGGTCCATGGAATTCTCCAGGCAAGAATACTGGAGTGGGTTGCTATTTCCTTCTCCAGGGGATCTGATCTTCCTACCCCAGGGATTGAACTGGGGGTCTTCTGCATTGCAAGCAGATTCTTTACCGTCTGAGCCACCAGCAAAGCCTAAATGATGAAACTTTATATAAACCTAATTATATTTTAGGCTTTAAAATATTTTAAATGAAAATTAACAAATTTGCCAGTAATAATTTTAATATTTTATATATATATGTATTTGTAGTGCTTATAATTGTGATGATCAGTTCAACAGTTTAGTGCGATAGATTCAGCTTGTGAAGGAAACCATCATTCAGAAAGCTAACCTTACCATTTAGGTGAATTTCCTTCAAGTGGCCCTGGTTTAAAGCAGTGGTTCTCAGCTCTTACAGTGTCAACATGTTCCTTGACTGGGGTTTATCCTCAAAGATTTTGGCTCCATAGATCTGGAGTGGGGCTCCAGCAACGACAAGTTTATAAAGATAAACATGTCATTCTCTTGCCCTGTTGCTAACCATGGTAAGTCTGCTGTTTATGTCTATTTAGGCCTTTTGCTTTATCCATGATATTTAGTCATAAATGTTCTGCTTTTCTCCTGTCAGAACTCTCTCTTCATCATGTAAGCAGAAAACAATTTTAGAATAGTTCAAAAAATATCTGAAACCAGGACTTTCCTGGTGGTCTAGTGGTTACGAAGCTGCTTGCCAAAGTGGGGGACATGGGTTTGATCCCTGGTGCGGGAAGATTCCACATGCCGTGGGGCAACTAAACCCATGCGCCACAATTACTGAGACTGTGCTCCAGAATCTGCATGCCTAGAGCTGGTACTGTGCCAGGAAGGGAAGCTCATGCACCACAACTAGAGACTAGCCCCTGCCTGCCAGAACTAGAGATTGAGAATCGCAAAGGCGACCCAGTGCAGCCATAAAGAAAATAAAAAACAAAGTAAAAAATTTTGAAGCTGTATGGGTACCAGTACCATTCAATCTTTAATACAATCTTGCAGGGTTTTTTTTTTTTTAATATCTGAAGTGGCCTTCTTGGTTTATACTCAACCTTTCTAACGGCTATAATTACTATCTGCATTTCTAAAAATTCAGAGAATGTGTGGGTCCTCCGCTGATCTGAATCTGTCTCTCTAGGGCCGAATCACTTTCAGAATCACTTTCTTCAGCTTCATGGTGCATCTGGAGCACCTGAGAGGCTCGTTAACAACGTACACTCTATCCAGACCTGGTGGATTAACCTTTGGGTTGAAGCTGAAGATTCTGGATTCTAAGCTATCTGCCTAGGTTATTCCAGTGCACACTGCACTTTGAGAAGTATTGGCTCCATGGAACTAAGTGGCTGGGGAAGCTTCGGTGAGGTAGCTCACCGAAGGCAGGGCTCATAGGATTCAGACACAAAACTCTGTAAGGAACTCTGTGTTCTCTTCCTTGCTGTGCTTCACCTTTGTGCAAATAATTTTAGGTAACCATGTGTTTAGGGGCTCCCTGGTGGCTCAGCTGGTAAAGAATCTGCCTGCAGTGTGGGAGACCTGGGTTCGATCCCTGGGTTGGGAAGATCCCCTGGAGGAGGAAATGGCAACCCACTCCAGCATTCTTGCCTGGAGAATCCCATGGGCAGAGAAGCCTGGCGGGCCCATGGGGTCACGAAGAGTTGGACACGACTGAGCGACTGAGCACAGCACAGCACACAGGTGGTGTAGTGGGAAAGAATCCATCTGCCAGTGCAGGAGATGCAAGAGATATGAGCTCAACCTCTGGGTCAGGAAGATCCCCTGAAGAAGGAAACGGCTACCCACTGCAGTATTCTTGCCTGGAAAATTCCACGGACAGAGAGCAGTTCAGTTCAGTTCAGCCGCTCAGTCATGTCCGACTCTTTGCGACCCCATGGACTACAGCATGGGGACCGAGGGCAAGGAGAGAACAAAGAAAGAGGCAGGCAACTCTAGACTGGTAGGTGGCAGTTAATAGGCAAAGGAACTTACATAAAAAGTTTGTCTTCGGCATGCAAGATGAGTAGATGTCCTCAGCTGCCCACCAGAATCTTTAGCATTTATGTAGAGGCCTTGACAGTGTTCTGTCTTGTATACCATCCAGATGGTCTCAATAAACATAGCTCTCTCAAAGCTGTGTCCTTGAAACTGTTCCCACTGTGAGAATGGTGGGCAGAACATACATTCCAAGGGCAAGGGAGGGTGTAAGAAGCCTCCAGATGTGCAGGTCCAGCTCCTGGTTAACTGGTGGTCATGTTCTCTGGATGACCTCTTCCAACAGCTGGTAGGCTTGGAGCAGTAAGGCCTATTGACTTTTGTTGCCGATCCTAGCATGGAGCCTGGGTCAGAGAAGACACAGTGAACGCATTGGTTTACAGTGAGGAAATACTCCCTTTCCTTCTCTTTCTGTTTTCCTTTCCTCCTTCATCCTGACCTTTCCCCATATTTGTCTTTTCCCTTGGTTTGTTGGTTTGTGGCCCATTCTTGAGGAAACAGCCATCTAGAACCGACCTGGATATAAAAGCAAAGAAAAAACCCTTTACATCAGAAATCACATCAATAACAAACAAAACACCCAGTTCATCTTTAAATTACACCATTAGCACATTTGATAAATCACTTGGGTTAGTTATTTTTACTGTTACGTATAATTGTATTTGATCCGTCTTTCATTTCATGACTATGCTTTTATTTGTTTACTTTCATTTACCAGCACTACCCACGCCAGTATTCTTGGGCTTCCCTTGTGGCTCAGCTGGTAAAGAATCTGCCTGCAATGCAGGAGACCTGGGTTCGATCCCTGGGTTGGGAAGACCCCCTGGAGAAAGGAAAGGCTGCATACTCCAGTATGCTGGCCTGGAGAATTCCATGGACTGTATAGTTCACGGGGTCACAAAGAGTCAGACACGACTGAGCGACTTTCACTTTCACTTTTCACCAGCACTTTAATGCATCCTGAAAGGCTTCATCTGCCTATGGTTTCAGGTAAACTGTGTTCTTTCTGCAAAACGTGCAGTAAATGATTTTCTACTAAAATATGTTAGCTTGGTAGGAATGTATAAGGATGGATCACTGGATTTTCATATTCTATGTTTTATGTCTTAAAGAAACTTGTGGGTTGTTAATCAATTTTTATGGTAAATCAGTATTGAATAAGCTTCAGACTCAACAGTACTTGAAACCCGAAGAAACTCAAGACTAGACTTCAAAAAAAGTTCACTTTTTTTTTCCCTTTTAGCACTTGCTGTGGAGTGCTTGCGCTTTTCTTTCCCTCTGCTGCCGCCTGGTTCCCCATTAGCCATCGCCATGGGTTTTGGAGACCTAAAAAGCCCCACAGGCCTCCAGGTGCTCAACGACTACTTGGCGGACAAGAGCCACATGGAGTGGTGCATGCCATCAAAAGCAGATGTGGGAGTATTTGAAGCCGTCTCCAGCCCACCATTTGCCAAGTTGTGTCATGCCCTCCGTTGGTATAGTCACATCACCTCTTACGAAAAGGGAAAGGCCAGCCTGTCAGGAGTGAAGAAGGCCTTGGGCAAGTAAGGCCCTGCTAATGTGGCAGACACCACAGAAAGTGGAGCTACAGATGGTAAAGATGACGATGATGGCATTGATCGCTTCAGATCTGAGGAGGAGGAGGAACGTGAAGAGGCCAAGGGGTGAAGAGAAGAGTGCCTTGCACAGTATGAGTCAAAGAAAGCCAAAAATCCAGACTTTGTTGCCAAGTCTTCCAACTTATTAGACGTGAAACCTTGGGATGGTGAGACAGATCTCGCAAAACTAGAGGAATGCATCAGAAGCGTTCAAGAGGATGGCTTGGTCCAGGCCTCTTCTAAACTAGTTCTGGTTGGGTATGGCATTAAAAAACTTCAAATCCAGTGTGTAGCTGAAGATGACAAAGTTGGGACAGACATGCTGGAGGAGCAGATCACTGCTTTTGTCGAGTATGTACAGTCTATGGACCTGGCTGCATTCAACAAGATCTAAAATCCACTGTGGATCAGTGCCCTGAAATAAACGTTTGAAAGATTAAAAACAGAAAGGTTAGGTTAGATTGTGTGCACAGGCTAAGTTGTTTCAGTCTTGTCCAACTCTTCGTGACCCCATGGACTGAAGCCCTCTGGGCTCCTCTCTCTGTCCATGGGATTCTCTAGGCAAGAATACTAGAGTGGGTTGCCATGCCCTCCTCCAGGGGATCTTCCCAGTCCAAGGACAGAACCTGAGTCTCTTATGTCTCCTGCACTGGCAGGCGGAGTCTTTACCACTAGGGCCACCTGGAATGCTGTAGGTCAGGGTGAGGGCAGACAAACTGATTAATCTTTTTCCAAATCTTTTGCATGAAACTCCAATTATAAACACAGCTCTCTGCCCATCTTCCTGCCACTCCCTGCTTCCACAGACAAGTTGTGCTCTTTATTGTGATTTGGAAAAGACCAACCATAATGGCTAAGTCAGTGCTGTTTAAGTAAGAGCTATAATCATATCCACATCATCTCTATGTTTGTTTAAACTCTGTTACTTCTCATGTAAATTACAGAAATTGCCCTTGTCCCGAAACAACCTTCCCAACCCATTCTCTAGCCCAAGGCTGACTAAGGTAATCTTTCTAAAATATACATTTTGCTATTTCTCCCTTTTGCTTAAAATCTTCTGTTGGTCTCCTCTGCTGTGTTCTCTGTGGTTCTGGTCATCTGGAATGATTTCATTACACATGGAAATTAAATGAGAGTCTTAAATTTAATATTAGAGGGCACATAAGTCAGTCCTTCCTAGGGCATGGCAGCTAAAAGAGGAGAAGTTCAAGAGCTGTCAGTGGCCATATTCTTCACCCCTTGCAGGAACCACAAAGAGAAGCAGAGATGAGAGACAGGGAGCAAGCTGCTGCTCGTGTTGGAAGCCCTGGTTCAAACTGTCCCTAACTCTTGCCTGTACCCCTGTCCTTCCAGAAGTTGCTTGTTCTGCCCTTCCTTGCATCACATAAGATACCCCAGTACATTCCTATAATGTCCCTCCATTCACCTAGGCTTAGAAGTAGGTTTTTGTCACTTGCAAATAAGAGTCTTAAGTTAGAACAGCTTTTAAGGAAAAATACAACTGCTCCTGATACATAGCAAGCACTCTGTTAATCCTTGTCATGATCATTTGCCTGATTTTCAGCATCATCCCTGTAACAAAAGGACACATATCAGTCCTCTTAGGTTACATTAATACAGAATTGGCACTTAAGAACTAATGACTAGTAATGTAATCAACATTAGTGCAACTGAAGGAAGAAAAAAATAATAGCTTGTAAGGCCCTTCATGATATGGCCCCAGATTATCAAAATCACAGTCTCCATATAACTCTTAGGAAGATGCTCAGCTTCAAGTAACAGAACACAGACAAACAGAATTACAAGGCATTCTGTTCTCTCTTATACCAAGAAGGGTAGACAAAGATAGTGCTGGGAATGGTTTATCAGCTCAACTAAATGATCATGGGGCTTCCCAGGGGGCTCAGTAGTAAGGAATCCGCTGCCAAGCAGGAGCTACAGGAGACAAGGGTTCGATCCCGGGGTCGGGAAGATCCCCTGGAAAAGGAAATTGCTCCCCACTCCAGTATTCTTGCCTGGAGAATCCCATGGACAGAGGAGCCTGGAGGGCTACAGTCCATGGGGTCACAAAGAGTTGGACATGACTTAGCGACTAAACTACAATAAAATGTTAACGCCTTAGTTCTTTGCAATTTGAGTCTTTCCTTGATCCCAAGATGGCGGTAGCAGCTCCAGACAGTCTTTAAGACTGGATGCTTGGGGCTGGTGTACTGGGACGACCCAGAGGGATGTTACGGGGAGGGAGGAGGGAGGGGGGTTCAGGATGGGAAACACGTGTATACCTGTGGCGGATTCATGTTGATGTATGGCAAAACCAATACAATAGTGTAAAGTAATTAACCTCCAACTAAAAAGAAAAAAAAAGACTTATGTGAGCATCTTCGATAAGGAAGCAGAGGGCAGCAGCTTTCTCCTTGGGAGGGTCTGCTTTTAGCCTGGAAAGGAAGCCTCAGCGGACTTGTCCTTAGATCTCATTGGCCAGCACTGGATCACATCTCCAATCCTAGACTCATGATTGTGAAGTGAAAAGTACCTTCATTCGTTCTCTAGCTGGCCATAAATCCCTGGACCTGTGCTAGTTATTGGAGGCTTTGTTAGCAGAGAACAGAAAGTGGAGCTGTGTATAATAAGAAGCCATATCTCCCACAGATATATTTCCATTACCACCATCATTGCCACCTCAATTCTAAAAGCCAGTTAATTGAACTGCCTTTAGCACTCAAGCATGCTGTACTCTCTGTGGTGTCTGGGTCTTTGCACATGACTTTTGCTTTACCCAGAACTCACTGTCTTTGCCTCATTTACTAGCATCTTGGTCTGAATGGCTCCTGCTTCTCCCTTTAGGCCTCAGTTTCAATACCACTTCCTTTGAAAAGTCTTCCCTGATCCCCAGTTCTCCAGCACCTTTTCGTTATTCCCGTCTTAGATCCTGGCAAACTACAGATCTTCCTCGACCTATGATGGGGCTGTGTCCTGATGAAACCATTGTAAGTTGAAAATATTGTAAGTTGAAAATGTATTTAATACACCTAACTTACTGAACTTACTACTAAGGTAGCTTAGTCCAGCCTACCTTAAATGTTCTTAGAACACTTACATTAGCCTACAGTTGGACAAAATCATCTAACACAAAGCCTATTTGATAATAAAAAGTGTTGACTAGCTCACGTAACTTATTGAAGACTGTACTGAAAGTAAAAAACACAATGGTTTTCTGGATGTAGAATGGTTGTGATTGCATGACTGACTGGGAACTGTCTGGTGTCACAAGACAGTATTGTGCCAGATATTGCCAGCATAGGAACAGATCAAAATTCCAAGTATAATTTCTGTCGAATGTGTATCACTTTTGTACTATCACAAATCGAACTACTATAAACTGGGGACTGTTTGTATATTGTAATTTTCTGTCTACTTATTTATATTCCCTACTAGATTATAATCTTTTGATTGACCGAGTCTTATTTCTCTATGACCTCACCTAGAACTTGTACATAGTAGGTGATCAATAGATACTTGTAAAAGTATTAATAAATGGAGTCAAGCACTTTTGGGGTGCACTCAAAATCAACATGTGTTAAAACCACTTTAAAAAGGTCACGGGGACATAGATGTTAATTTACTTCTGATTTTTGTTCAAAGGAATAAACAAAAGAGTGTTTTGTTTAAAAAAATTCCTTACAGACATTTACATTTGAAAGCTTTGCCATGGTGGTTTCCAAAGAAAGAGAATAGAGAAGGATGATTTCTTGCTCAGGTAGGGATGTATTTATTTTGATTGTCTTACACAAAAACTAAAGATTCTAAGAGTTTTCAGACAGTCTTTAACTAGTTTTTCAGATATATTTTTGCATATGCATTCATAACATAGAAACTAAACATAGCTGCTAAATAAACTCACTTGAATTTTATAAGATGCTATCTTATTCTATAGCTACTTGATACCATTAGGTAAAAGCAACAATGTGACATGATGTGACACTTTCAATTCCTTTTGTAAGCAGATACATTTAAATAAACTCCGGGAGTTTGTGATGGACAGGGAGGCCTGGTGTGCTGCAGTCCATGGGGTCACAAAGAGTAGGACAAGACTGAGCGACTGAACTGAACTGAAATTTAAATAAGGACTGAACGAATGAATGAAATTAAGTGGTAAACAATAATGACCAAATTTGATTAATATAATAGACATCATTTCAAAATTTTGGCACTCTGAAGTTCAATATTGAGATTGTAATTTATATGAAACATTCATTCACAAATTGTTAAAAAGAGTATTTACCAAGCATGATGAGTTGAGGCCTCTTAGGATTTTCAATGTAGTATTGCCACTTTTGCGTGTCATACCCTGGTATATTTTGTCAGCGACCACCCCAAAAGCTGCCCATTTGGAGTGGGGCCCAGAGTCGGAGGAGGTTGTCTAACTGGCCCCAGAAGCAAGGCAAGCATCTCTGCCTTGGCTCTAGGGAGCTAGTGGGCCCGGCGTGGCTGGAATGGCCTGTGACCCTTCTGAAGGCTGTATGGTGCCTATGCCAAGCTCCAGCAAGACCATCGCAGAAGAGACCTTTTCTGTTTGGGAAAATGCAAAGGCTAGTTTAGCAAGTGAGTCTTCATTTTGAGAAATGACTCCTGGCTTATCTAGCTTATCTAGGCTCATACAGAGCCTGAATCACTCAACCATCTGGCATAAGATGGCCACAGTACCTCAGTTCCTGACCTGAAACGATATTGTCTCAGACACTTAGCATAATGTCAGTCATTCCCAGCAGTAATCCACATCAAGTAGGCTGAGATGGACGAGAAACCTATAAGGCTACGTCTAGGGGAGTCGGACACCACTCAAGTGACTTAGCAACAGCAGCAGCAGGGGAAGCCTAAAGACACAGGTATCTTGTATGAGCAAGTAGTTGCTCTTCTACATTACACGTTCTTCCTTATGTCTCCTGGGAGTTTCTTATGACTAGTGGACCAGGGATAGAGTAACCTGAACCTGGTGTACACATGGTTTTGCAAGATACACTGGCACCAGGCAGATGACAGGAAGTGCTGCTGGTCTTCAGGGTGGCCCTGAACTATCACTGAGAAGTAAAATGCTTACAAGGGTTAAATTTTGAGCAGTAATTTTATGATTCACTCTGTCTAGAAAGGAACATATTATTGTCTGCTTCACCTGAGATCAGGATCTGAGCTGATTCTTGAGCTTTTTATTTGGCACAGAGGTGATATTCAAGATCTGTGATAAGAAAGGCAGTTGGAATATAGCAGTAAAGCTGGGGCTGAAGACCCTCCCTGTGGTGCCAGATGTTAACCCTTGTATTGCTAGATCATAAGGAGTCAGAGATGTCTCTGAGGGAAGAACCAGAGTGACTCTGGCAATGGTGGATATAATGGGCCAGGGGGTTTGGGGTAGCGGCAACGTTTTAGAGATGGTTTCAGGTTGAATGAGCGCATTCCTGGTGGCTTGGTGGTAAAGAATCTGCTTGCCAATGCAGGAGACACAAGAGACGCAAGTTTGATCCCGGGGTCAGGAAGATTCCATGGGGAAGGAAATGGCAACCCACACCAGTATTGTTGCCAGGGAAATTCCATGGACAGAGTAGCCTGGAGGGCTGCAGTCCATGGGGTCGCAAAGAGTCGGAGGCGACAGGGTGGCTGAGCACACAGGCAAGGCTGAATGAGGAAATACTGGGCAGTTTTGCTGTTCTGGTCTGACTCGATGATCAGAGACTTAGAAGGATCAAGACTGGAGAACTGATGACAAGAAGGTTTTAGGAAAGGGTGGATGGACCTTTCAGAATGGGACTAGAGTCTGAAAATATCTGTGTCCATGTTAATGCTAAGATGCCTTCATTACAGAAGAGGTTCTTAATAACCGCACAATTGTACTCATCTAACACACTAGCAAAGTAATGCTCAAAATTCTCCAAGCCAGGCTTCAACAGTACGTGAACCATGAACTTCCAGATGTTCATGCTGGATGTAGAAAAGGTAAAGGAATCAGAGACCAAAATGCCAACATCTGTTGGATCATAGAAAAAGCAAGAGAACTCCTTTTATTGATTTCTGCTTTATTGATTACCTGAAAGCCTTTGACTGTAGATCACAACAAACTGTGGAAAATTCTGAAAAAGATGGGAATATCAGACCATCTTACCTGCTTCCTGAGAAATGCAGGTCAAGAAGCAACAGTTGTAACTGGACATGGAATGACAGACTGGTTCCAAACTGGGAAAGGAGTATGTGAAGGCTGTATATTGTCACCCTGCTTACTTAACTTATATGCAGAGTACATCATGCAAAATGCCAGGCTGGATGAAGCACAAGCTGGAATCAAGATTGCCAGGAGAAATACCACTAACCTCAGATACGCAGATAATACCATTCTTATGGAAAAAAGTGAAGAGGGAACTAAAGAATGTCTTGATGAAAGTGAAAGAGGAAAGTGTTAAAGCTGGCTTAAAACTCAACATAAAAAGAACTAAGATTATGGCATCCAGTCCCATCACTTTATGGCAAATAGATGGGGAAACAATGGAAACAGTGACAGATTTTCTTTTTTGGGCTCCAAAATCACCACAGATGGTGACTGCAGCCATGAAATTAAAAGACGCTTGCTCCTTGGAAGAAAAGCTATGACTAACCTAGACAACATGTTAGAAAGCAGAGACATTATTTTGCCAACAAAGTTCCATCTAGTCAAACCTATGGTTTTTCCAGTAGTCATGTATGGATGTCAGAGTTGGACCATAAAGAAAGCCGAGCACCTAAGAATTGATGCTTTTGAACTGTGGTATTGGAGAAGACTCTTGAGAGTCCCTTGGACTGCAAGGAGATCCAACCAGTCCATCCTAAAGGAAATCAGTCCTGAATATTCATTGGAAAGACTGATGTTGAAGCTGAAACTCCAATACTTTGGCCACCTGATGTGAAGAACTGACTCAATGGAAAAGACACTGATGCTGGGAAAGATTGAAGGCAGGAGGAGACGGGGATGACAGAGGATGAGATAGTTGGTTGGTATCACCAACTCGATGGACATGAGTTTGAGCAGGCTCCAGGAGTTGGTGATGGACAGGCCTGGCATGCTGCAGTCCATGGGGTTGCAAAGAGCTGGACATGACAGAGCGACTGAACTGTGTCTTAATAACCAGGAGAACAAAATGACTCCTTCTGCGGGAGTCAGCCCTCCTCCTTCTCCAGCTAGTCTGTTAGTTCACGGACATAACAGTTGTGATGGCCAGATGGAGGTAATGCTTGAATTCAGTAACATAAATTTCCTTTCCTCAAGATTGATTCATATACGGTTAGCAATGATGACTAGCAATGCACCTCTAAGGGACCTGATCTACCTCCCTGTGGCAGATAAATTTTTCTGAGTTGGAAATGCCCTTTCATCATGGAGGAGCAACATGTATCATCTTTCTGGACTTGGATTCGCTCTCCCTGCTTACTTGCCTCTCAAGCATCACAGGATTCCATACATGGCTTCTGACAGATAAGTTCGCTGCATTGCAAAAAGAGAAATATGATGGGCTACTAACTGCCTGGTCTTACTGTATAGATACTCAGTCACCCTAATGATGCCACAACACTACCTAAAAAGTGGCTTCCCTGGTGGCTCAGACAGTAAAGAATCTGCCTACAATGCAGGAGAATTGGATTCAATCCCTGGGTCGGGAAGATTCCCTGGCGAAGGGAATGGCTACCCACTCCAGTATTCTTGCCTGGAGAATCCCATGGATGCAGGAACCTGGTGGGCTATACAGTCCATGGGGTGACAAAGAGTCAGACATGACTGAAGGACTCACACACACACTATCTAAGAAGTAGCCCCTTGTGATATTGGTGGGCTCTGTCGTAGGAAACTGAACATGAGCAGAACCAGTGATCAATATGATCGATTTTGTTTTCATAGACAGAATGTAACCTAGGACCAGGGGTGAAGACTTCTTTAACATTATACCTACTTTTTCACTTTCAGAATTTTTGCTTTAATTCTTCTTAGAAGAGCTATTATTTCTTTAACTCTTCAGTGTAAGGAATTCAGTATTCAATGAAGGGATGCTTCAGCTAAGGGTTAAAAAAAAAGTAAGTTGATTGAATTGACAGCTGAGATTGCCACCTGGATATGTGAGATTCTTTTTGCAATCAGGGCAAAGATCCTCGGCAAGCTGTGGTGTTGGCTGGAAGTCAAGAGAACTTGGACCAAGCTGAGGAGGAATCTGTCTTGTAAGTCAGCATCCTTCTTATGAATGCCAGCAGAATGGAGGACTTGAACCAGCATTTCCTTGCTAAGTATGCTATTTATTCTCCTGTTTCCTTTTTAAATGATATTTTAAAATAATTATTTTTTTCTCTTCTTTCCTCTTTCTTTCAGGGGTATACAATGTTATCTAAGTAGTGGTTGAGTTTATCATGTAGTCTATAGGCTGCAGAATACTGAGATGGGATTGGGACAGAACTGAAGAGGAATGGACACAGCCAGTGGAAGCCAGAGGTCCTGGCCAATATCTCACCTCTGTGTGCAGTGGCTGGAGATGACTGTGCTTGTCTCCCACTGCAGTTGTGTGAGGACTGGTTGGGTCATGTGTTATGAGTGATTTTGGCAGGGGGGATATAGGGGAAAAAGGTATGTATTAGAGGGAGAGAGAGAAGGGAGGAGAGAAAGGGAGAGAGAGAGAAAGAATGTGTGACAGAGAGAATGAATGAGTGTGCGTGTGTGCATGTATGTGTATGGGCAGCCAGAGGGTGGATTGTAGCAGATAGCTTTAGGGTATCTGTATGGTCAGTTGTGATCTCTCCTTTCTCAGAAAGACTGTTCCTTTGTGCATGGACATGGGCCCAGCAGATTTTCCCTGTGCTGTGTGATTCTGCCTACCTGGCCATGGGTGTTTGTCTGGGAGTTGCTACCTGATCACGTTCTGCAGCTCGACCATTATCATCTGGAATGATGAGACAGAGAGCTGGAAAGCCATTTGATTCCTGCCACATTAGGGCAGATTCTAGAGAGAGATTTATAAACTCCTTGATGCCCTGGAGACTCCCCACTTCTTGTCTTTTTGAGCCTTCACCTCTCTTTGGATTTCATGAAATGCTCTGAAACCCTTCCCATAATCTTCCTTTGTTGTCTAAATTAGCCAGAGTTGCTTTATGTTCCTCACAACCAAAGAACATTAGTTAGCTAATACAGAAATTAAAGACTACCTATGTATGGAGTGATCCTGGATGAGGTTGCTTAATTTTAATGAAAAAAAAAAATCCATTATTTGTGAAGAAGAATGGAAGACTTCCAAACTTAACTCTTTCTTCATGGGGTTATACTTCCCTCCTTATTCCCTTAATTCTGGGT
This sequence comes from Capricornis sumatraensis, assembly GCF_032405125.1. NCBI lineage: Eukaryota > Metazoa > Chordata > Mammalia > Artiodactyla > Bovidae > Capricornis > Capricornis sumatraensis. Next base: position 21,083,170 of record NC_091073.1, read on the forward strand.
GGGAAAAAAAAATCAGCATTAATTACTGGAATAATCACATTTATTTTTCTAAAGTTAAATTTTGGATATACAGAGGAGATGGCATGGGGAGGGATGGAAAACACCGTCTGGAATGATTAGTAGCCTAGTGTATCTGGTTTAGTGAGAACTAGGTCAGATGGACAAGAAGTGAAGATACATAGACTTGGAGCAAAGGCAAGCAGATGATCACAAGTCTAAATACATAAGCCAGATGAAGTCCTCTCACACTAGCTTCCTCACTCCTGTGCTGTTTTACTAATCCTGCTGGTGCAGAGACAAAAGTAGACCTTCTGGAGGTAGCGGATACAGACAATCAAGAAACTTGCCAAATTAGTAAAATGATGCATCGGTCTCTTTAGGTATCTTATTCGTTAATGTCACCTTCTTCCTGGTCTTTCCAGCTTTCTTCTCACCGAAATATAATAACCCCTAATGTATATTAATGAAGCTGTTCTCAAATCTTAGTAATCCTAAACATTACCTAGAAAGTTCTTGTTAAAATGCATATTCTGGGCCAGCCGCTCAGAGGTCATAATTTATTAGGTTCAAGGTGGGACCCAGGAAGCTCAACTTTTAATAAAAACCAAGGTTTTCAAAGGCAGTTAGTCATTGGTTGAGTGACCACATGTAAATTATTTTCCAAGTGAGAAAGTTTTTGAGAGGGAAGTGAGTTGCTACTAATATGAAAATCATCACAGTAATTGATCAGACTTGAGAAACACAGCTAAGTGAAATGAAATGTCAGTCATAGCAGCTGAGACAATCCACACTTCAGCTGATTGTGGTTATAAAAGTCCTTGTTATATATGGGACATTTAGGCCTTAAGAAAAGATATATGGAAGTCCTTTTATTTTTCAGGTGGGGAATTGCCTGCCTGCTGTATCCCAGAAAACTAATATAACCTTTGGTAGACTTGTTTTACCCAGTGATTTTTGAGACAATTCAAGAACTTTTAAATCACAAAAAAATCTCTTTTTTCTTCCCTCCTTTTGTTTCTCACTCCCCACCCTCATTCCCTTGCCAATTTTTAAAATCAGATATTCATGGAGGAATCCAAAAGACTGAGAAAGTCAGCCAGGGAGAACGCAGCCATGGATCCTCATTCCTTTTACTCTTCATACTCTGCAGACAGTCCAGCTCCTGCAGCCAGTGCAACTTGCTGGGCTTCGGGAGAGATGTTTAGGCAACATCATTAAGAATACAACAGAATCATATTTTGCTTTAATGCTAGTTTAGCAGTTCAACCAGAAACACCTTAACCTTGGATGTTTAAAGGACTAGTTACACCAAAATATTTTTAAGCAACCTTAGACTGTAAATAGGAAATTTTGTCTCTTTTTTTCTGGCATGGTTGTCATTGAGTTTAAGAGTTACTTCTCTTGTGGGTGAAGATTAGGTTTCACTTTGTTCATTGCCAGTTAATTTTGGGTTTGCATTGTAGAAAACAGATCAAGTGTAAGCATAGATAGTAAGAAATGAAAAGTAAGCACCTGCTGGGCAGGAGGAAGGCATTAACTATTTCAAGTACTAATAAGAAATAGTTCTTGCTGCAAAAGTAAATTAGTCACATTCACAGTGACAAAGACAAGTGAATGTTTCTTTAAAAAATTCTGACTTCTTGAATTATTTGCCCCATAGAAAATGATCCACCTCCCCAATTTTTTTTAGAAACTCTATTTTAAAGTGTATTTGGTAAATGCATCCAACATTTAAAAAATAATTTTATGTATTTATTTATTTGGGCTGTGCTGGGTCTTCATTGCTGAGTGGGCTTTCCTCTGATTGCAGTACCTGGACTTCTCATTGCAGTGGCTTCTCTTGTTGCAGAGCATGGGCTCGAGGGCTTGTGGGCTTCAGTCCCTGAGGCGTGTGGGCTCAGTATTTGTGGCTCCTGGCTCTAGAGCACAGGCTAAGTAGTCGTGGTACACAAGCTTAGTTGCTCCAAGGCATTTGGGATCTTCCTGGATCAGGGATTGAACCCATGTCTCCTGCATTGGCAGGCAGGTTCTTTACTACTGAGCCACCAGGGAAGCCCCACCTTCTCAATTTTCAAAGTTAAGAGTGGTAGTGAGCTTGGAATAACTTTATAATTACATTTTCTCTTCTTTATCAAAAAAGAAAAGGGATTTACTTAGGAAGATAAAATCTCCATTATTTGATCTTTGTTGATACTGTGTCATCTTAAAGACATTTTTAGACTTGGAACAACGTGAAGCACTTTGATAGAGAGATACATATTTAAAAAAAAAAACTATTTTCCCTTTGACATTTCATCTTAGATATACTAATTACTGGAAATACAATTTAACAATCACAAGATAAAATCCTTAATTTAGACTTAGTTTTCCTTAAGGAATTCAATAAGAAGCAAATGTTAACTCTAAATAAACCTTTGTTTAATGCATAGGCCATACTGTGGTATGTGTCTTTTCTATAAAATAAATGTCACTTTCTGCTTCTGTTAACCCACATTATACTGGGAAACTTCCTAATGGCTCTTTCAGATATTTTTTTCTTTCTGTAAATCTATTACTGTGAAACTAGTTCCTTCCTGACTTCCTGTTATGTGTCTCTGCTATTGCATTATTGGTATTTACTGTGTTGGAATAATCTGTCTTTATAAATTAATTTTGTCTTTTTGTCTTAATATTTTCAATGCTCTTGATTTTTTCAACTTATATTAGCATTTTTATTATTAATTGCTTTTTGAAGAGGCATTCATACTTAAATGAGATTTATTCTGTTTGCAAAATTTAATTAAAATTTCCTCCTTCCTCAATACATTAAACCTGTAATTGTTCTTGGATTTTAATATTTTCTATATTTTAAGTCAATAATGGAGAAAACATTCATGTGGTAGGTCACTTCAGTCATGTTTGACTCTTTGTGACCCCATGGACTGTAGCCCGCCACACTCCTCTGTCCGTGGGATTCTCCAGGCAAGAATCCTGGAGTGGATCCTCCAGATCTTTCCCAATTAGGGATTGGACCTGCAGTTCTATGTCACCTGCGTTGGCAGGTGGTTATAACCACCAGCGCCACCAGCAGCTTGAACATGATTTGTTTTATTGTCTTTGAGATACCTTGAATATAAAAACACATTCTTCTATTTTTGTTTTGTACAGAAAGTTTTTCTATAGTTCTTTGTCTATAAAATTACATATCCCATAGTTGTGTTATTCATCTTCCCTGTGTCCATTCACTCAGCCAGACAATCATTGAGCACCTATCATTAATCAGATAGTGATAGGTTATTTTGTTATTGTATCTCTCTAATTACAATCTTTTTTGTATTATATTTCTAATGCTGCTCACAGAAAGAATGCTCAAAGCAAACTCTTACTTTGATTTATTCTCTTGCATAGTTAATTGAAGTGTAGTGTGTTTATAGATTTAAGAGCCAAGACTACTAAATAAATACACTAGCAGTTATGATAATTCTAAAACTGTCTGGTGAAATCATATATCTGTGGTGATGGCCTTCGGGCACATATAAAATTTCATTGAAATTTGCAAAACTGCAAATTGCATGACCTTTCAGTTCAGTTGCTTATTCGTGTCCAACTCTTTGTGACCCCATGAACTGCAGCACGCGAGGCTTCCCTATCCATCACCAACTCCTGGAGCTTGCTCAAACTCATGTCCATCTAGTCGGTGATGCCATCCAAACATCTCATCCTCTGTCATGCCCTTCTCCTCCTGTCTTCAATCTTTCCCAGCATCAGGGTCTTTTCCAATGAGTCAGTTCTTCACATCAGGTGGCCAAAGTATTGGAGTTTCAGCTTCAGTATCAGTCCTTCCAACAAATATTCAGGACTGATTTCCTTTAGGATGGACTGGTTGGATCTCCTTGCAGTCCAAGAGACTCTCAAGAGTCATTTCCAACATCACATGAAGACCTTTACTGGCAATAATTTTAGTTGAAATGGCAAATTAAACACAAACAAATACAAGTTGTAACTTAGTATCGTTTACTTTGCACTAATGTGTGGCCCAGCCATAAAAAATCTACCTGCAATGCAGGAGATGTAGGAAGCACAAATTTGATCCCTGGGTGGGCAAGATCCCCTGGAGAAGGAAATGCAACTCACCTCAGTATTCTTGCCTAGGAGATCCCATGGGCAGAGAAGCCTGGCTGGCTACAGTCAATGGAACTGCAAGAATCAGACATGACTTAGCGAGTAAACCACAGCCACAATGCAATCAACTCAGTAATTTCACCTATCATAAAAAATCTAGATAAATGTGAAAAATTCTTGGCAGTCAAGTTGAAATTATTCCATTCACAAAAAGTTACCTTTTTCAAATAATGTTTTGTTTTTAGATCTTCACAGGTTACCCTATGGGAAAAGAATCAGGAAAAATGGAAAATAAATTTAAAATGGACAGTTTGCTCATATGACTTAATTAATTGGAAGCTATTGCTCTTAGCCAACTCTGCTCAGCCAGGATTGTTAAGGCAGAGGTACCTTATAGAGCAACTAAACTGGTTTTATCAAGAAGCTTTTATTGGGCCCCTTTAATAAAGTCTGTTTTGTTAGTTTATTCTATTAGAACAAACGTGCACGCACACAATTATAAGGTCACAATTCATTTCAAAATCTTGGGATACAGGAACATCCAAACAAAATTCTAGTTCAGTTCAGCCTCATTGAGCAGATATTTACAGAACACCTACTTTGATCTAGGCAGAATTCTGGGAAGCAAGATGATTGCTCTGAGTCCTGAGCAAGGACGAAGCCTTATCTATGCTAGATTTGAGGTGTGCATAGCTCATTGGGAACACTTGAAGCCCCACTGCCAGCTGAACAGGGTGAGATACAGTTCTGAACAGTGTTTAAATATTTGACAGTCTCTGTGTCAGTGTGCTTATTTCCTAATACCTAGAGATGTGGCATGACCTTCCCTGGTGGCTCAGTGGTAAAGAAATCACCTACCAGTGCAGGAGACGTGGGTTCAATCCCTGGGTTGGGAAGATCCCCTGGAGAAGGAAATGGCAACCCACTCTAGTGTTCATGCCTGGGAAATCCCATGGACAGTGGCGCCTGAGAGGCTCCGGTCCATGGTGCCCAGAAGAGTCAGACACGACTTAGTGGCTAAACAGCAATAGAGATGTGGTGCGATACAAGAGAAGCCCAGACTCTGCTCCTGCCTCTTACTGATGCTCTCATCACCTTCTGTTCAGCTGGATCTCTTGCCAATTGCTCTACTATTGGGAAATTTCATCTTCTTCTTGAAGTTCCTAACTGCTGTCTAAACCAGGTTTATTCATCTTTGTAGTCACTGGTTTTTCCAGGACCTAATATTTTATCTTTCAAAGTGTACCTTCTTTCTGAGATTTATTTTTCACTTGCAATATCTGGTTTTATTGTTGAAAACATGCTACAAAATTTATAGGTTACACTTTTTTTCCTTGAGTTAGTTTTTTCGCTCCTCAGAAAATACAAGTTATAAAGTCACTTGCAACTGAAGCTAAATCATTCTTGTTTCTAATCTGATACCTGAAATAGTGTTCTAGCTCCTACAGACTGTTGATATTAGTTTTCCTAGTTTGATGCATGTGACTTTGAAGAATTTGTAGTGCTTGTGAATGTAAAAGTACCTAATATGAGCAGGATTCAACAAAATGTCCTGTGTATGCTTACTGAGTATGGTGCCTAACGGTGTTGCTCAGGAAGAATCATGGCACCTGTAGCTCGGCATCCTGAGGAATTCAGACTGTAGTTAGGAAAGGCCACTTCTCACCAGATGGAGTTTAAAAATGCTAACAGATGTTCCATTCTGAATCAGTCTAGTACTTGAGCTTTTCTCTAGGAAATAAAATGAAAAAAACATTGGACATAAAGATAACCTGATGTATATATCTGTTTTATTGTGAAGAGACCTCTCTATTAGAATTTTCACATATGAAGGTAACTCAGTCGTGTCTGACTCTTTGCGACCTATGGACTGTAGCCCCATCAGGCTCCTCTGTCCATGGGATTTCCCAGGCAAGAATACTGGAGTGGGTTGCCACTCCCTTCTCTAAGGGCTCTTTCCCACCCAGGAATTGAACCCAGGTCTCCTGCATTGCAGATTCTTAAGTCTGCGGGAAAGTCTGATGTATCTGGTGCTGAGATATTTGCTAGTGATCCATTTCCCCCTTGGCATCCTGAGCAGATAAAGTTCTGTGCATGTGGACTGAGGTTCAGAGCAGAACAAGCAGCAGGCATTCTGATTATAGTAACTGCACTCATTATAGACTTTTCTTTTAATGAGACTTCTTTCTAGTTGGATATATTGGGGATATATTTGATGCCCGCTAAAGTGTGACAGTGTTAGTCACTCAGTCTTGTCCAGCTCTTTGAGACTCCATGGACTGGAGCATGCTAGCCTCATTAGTTCATGGAATTCTCCAGGCAAGAGTACTGGAGTGGATAGCCATTCCCTTCTCCAGGGGATCTTCCCTACCCGGGGATTGACCCCCAGTTTCCTGCATTACAGGCTGATCCTTTACCTTCTGAGCTACCAGGGAAGCCCTGATGCTTCCTAAGCACTTGGAAAATGATCATTTGAAAGAATGTATGAATGAGTGAACAAATGAACTGGAAAGTACCAAACTAAAGCTAATTCTATGCTCTGCCTCTAAGAACAATTTATAAAAGTGGACAATTTAAATTACCTTCAGAAGTTGAAGCTAGTAAGGACATGGAAAAGATTTAAGCAAAGCCAGAACAACGTACCTAGGATAAGGTGAGGTAATGAGAAATGTATGATAAGTTATTCAATAACTTCCACAGATGTTATCCTCTTTAGATCACAAAATAATCCTATAGACAAGTCTTGTTTTACAAGAAAGGACAGAGAGGCTCTGAAAGTTAGGTCACTACCCAAGATTATACTGCCTACAAGTGGTGGACCCCAGATTAAACTTCCCACACCATAGCTAGTGATCATGTGACAATGGCCTTGCTGGATTATGATATTGCTCTCCTGAAACAAATGGAATCCCCCCAGCAATAAGGTGAGTGCAGGCATAAGGAATGAAAAAAGAAACATTGCATAAGATTTCATTCATCAGGGAACTATGAGAATTGAGGAACACAAATTAGCCTAAAAGATACGAATTCCAGACTAATTCATTTGTTGAATATTAATTTATGATTTATGTGCTCATTCAATAAATGTTGATTTGTTATCCTCCAGGTACCGTGAGCCCATGCTGCTCACAGCTGGCATGGGTCTTGAGCACGTCTCTGGTTGTTATTGCTGTTCAGTTGCTAAGTTGTGTTTGACTTTTTGCAATCCCATGGACTGCAGCACACCAGGCTTCTCTGTCTTCCACTACTCCTGGAGTTTGCTCAAATTCATGTCTATTGAGTTGGTGATGTTATCTAACCATCTGATCCTCTCCTGCCGCCCCGCCCTGCTTCTATTGCCTTCAATCTTTCCCAGCATCAGTACCTCTCTGGTACTATGCTGCATTTTATTTGGCTCTCCCAAAGCCTATGGTCTGTCCTTGAACCCACCCACTAAAACTCAGATGGCAATTTGCCTGTTGATTGTAGCTGCAGGCTTCCCAGTTAGTGACAGAGGCGGATCTAAAGGAGAGGTAACTGCCAAAGGAGGTAATTTGTCTTCATTTCTGCTGATAAGGCCACCCAGGCAAGTTTTTCTGAGGCTACGAAAATCTGGAAAGCTGTCTCACGTATTACCCAAAGAATCTGGAAGCTCTGTGGCTAAATTGCAAAGATAAGCTAATAAGTGTTATATTACCCAATAACAGACGCTGAACTATCTAATCTTCCTTTCATATTAGAAGGTGGCCTGGGAACACCAGGTGCTAGATATAGGCCTTCTTGTCACTTGTCTGACCAGTTGCATGTGCATAAAGTGCACAGGCGAAAAACCTAAACCAGATTAAAAATTAACCAGTGAATTGTGAGTAGAACAGAGATAAAGTGAGCCTTGACAATGCCGAACTGCTATAACACATGTGATGTTATTGTGAGTCCTTTATTTATTGATAAATAAGTCCTTTATGATGTCCTTTTTGATGAACTTAAATGGATTGGTTATGTCGCAATTAGATGTTAAAATCTCATAAAGATTTTCTTATGGACAGCTAGGTGGTATAAGGGAACACTTCTCTAACTATAATGCGCATCTGAATCCCCTGGGGATCTTGTTAAAATCCAGGTTCTGATTCTACAGGTCTGGGATGAGGTTTGAGGTTTTTCATTTCTATAAAACTCTCTGATGATACAGATGCTGCTGGTTCATGGACCACATTTTGAATAGCACACATGGAAGCTCTAGGGCATTATTGTCCTTTGAGAGGCTCTTTAGTTCTTCTTCACTTTCTGCCATAGGGTGGTGTCATCTGCATACCTGAGGTTATTGATATTTCTCCCAGCAATCTTGATTCCAGCTTATGCTTCCTCCAGCCCAGCGTTTCTCATGATGTACTCTGCATATAAGGTAAATAAGCAGGGTGACAATGTACAGCCTTGATGTATTCCTTGTCCTATTTGGAACCAGTGTGTTGTTCCATGTCCAGTTCTAACTATTGCTTCCTGACCTGCATACAGGTCAGCAGGCAGGTCAGGTGGTCTGGTATTCCCATCTCTTTCATGGCAAATAGATGGGGAAACAGTGGAAACAGCGGCTGACTTTATTTTTCTGGGCTCCAAGATCACTGCAGATGGTGATTGCAGCCATGAAATTAAAAGAAGCTTGCTCCTTGGAAGGAAAGTTATGACCAACCTAGACAGCATATTAAAAAACAGACATATTACTTTGTCAACAAAGGTCCATCTAGTCAAGGCTATGGTTTTTCCAGTGGTTGTGTATGGATGTGAGAATTAGACTATAAAGAAAGCTGAGTGCCAAAGAATTGATGTTTTTGAACTGTGGTGTTGGAGAAGACTCTTGAGAGTCCCTTGGACTGCAGGGAGATCCAACCAGTCCATTCTAAAGGAGATCAATTCTGGGTGTTCATTGGAAGGACTGATGTTGAAGCTGAAACTCCAATAGTTTGGCCACCTGATGCAGAGAGCTGACTCATTTGAAAAGACTCTGTCCTGGCTATTATAAACAGTGCTACGATGAACATTGGGGTACATGTGTCTCTTTCAATTCTGGTTTCCTTGGTGTGTATGCCCAGCAGTGGGATTGCTGGGTCATAAGGCACCTCTATTTGCAATTTTTTAAGGAAGAATCTCCACACTGTTTTCCATAGTGGCTGTACTAGTTTGCATTCCCACCAACAGTGTAAGAGGGTTCCCTTTTCTCCACATCCTCTCCAGCATTTATTGCTTGTAGACTTTTGGATCACAGCCATTCTGACTGGTGTGAAATGGTATCTCATTGTGGTGGATTCATGTCAATGTATGGCAAAACCAATACAATATTGTAAAGTAAAATAAAGTAAAAATAAAATTTAAAAAAATAAATAAATAAAATGAAAAGACTCTGATGCTGGGAAAGATTGAGGGCAGGAGGAGAAGGGGATGACAGAGGATGAGAAGGTTAAATGGCATCACTGACTCAATGGACATGGGTTTGGGTAGACTCCGGGAGTTGGTGAAGGATAGGGAGGCCTGGCATGCTGCAGTTCATGGGGTCGCAAAGAGTCGGACACAACTGAGTGACTGAACCGAACTGAACTGATTGTCCTTCAATTCACGAGAATTTATGAAACTTTTGCCCTAAAAAATGTATACAATATTTTTTAGGTATAATTATTAAATACACTATATAGTGTATATTTATAACATTTATATATATATATTGGGCTTCCCTGGTGGCTCAGTGGTAAAAAATCTGCCTGTCAATGCATGAGACACAGGTTTGATCTCTGGGTTGGTAAGATCCCATGCAGGAGGAAATGGCAACCCACTCCAGTATTCTTGCCTAGAAAATCCATGGACAGAGGAGCCTGGCAGGCTGAAGTCCATGGGGTTGTAAAGAATCGACATGACTTAGTGATTAAACAAGAACAAATAAATAAATATAAGATGTATATTTAAAATATATAATGTATCTGATGCAAGACTCATGATATCATAACAGCAAATCATCAAATCATTTTTATTTTCATCTTTCCTGTCCCAGTCGGGCTTCCCAGGTGGCTCAGTGGTAAAGAATCTTCCTGCCAATGCAGGAGACGTGGAAGACTTGGGTTAGATCCCTGGATCAGGAAGATCCCCTGGAGAAGGAAATGTCAACCCACTCCAGTATTCTTGCCTGGAAAATTCCATGGACAGAGGAGACTGGTGGGCTACAGTCTATGGTGTCACAGAGTTGGACATGACTGAGTGAGTTAGCATGCATGCACGCCTGCTCCGGTAATCACTGGGTACTTCTGGATGAAAATTTCTCCAGACCCCATCACTCTTCTGTTCATGTTTAAGTAACAGATCACCCTACTGTCAATTAAGGTCACGAACACGGCTCAGTTCAGTAATTAAATTTAGGTGGCCCAAGATATTACTAAGCTCCGACCTTGATTTAACAGGCAAACCTCCCTCACGTGCTTCCCCTGTAGGTCTGCCCTGGAAAGAGGCCCTCATTAGCTTTCCTTTGTTTAGTTATCTTGGGCCTTTTGGCTTAAAATCAATTTTTTCTTCCAGAGGCACTTTTGTGGAGTTTTGGTGATGATATTTGCTGGGGGCCTCCCTCCTTCAGTTCCCTTATTGCTAACTGGCAACTGGATTCCACTTATTCCTCCTGCTTTGGACCCAAGGAATCTGGCCTCATTTCCAGCCTCTTGCTGGGCCTCTGTCGGGCCAGATTCTTTGTCATCTGGTTCACAGGAAACACTCGCATGTCCTATGCCCTGAAAAACTCTGGCCATGCAGATGGACTGGCCTTCAGAGCAGTTATTCAAGCATCCATGGTCCTCTAGATTTCCTGGACAGAAGGCAGGTGGCAGACATGGAGCCCCCAAAATGCATGCTTGTACCACTCAGGGTCCCTCCAAGTTCTTCTTAACAGAGAGAGATGGTGGAGCTTACTCGTAAGGCAACAGCTATTTCCACAGTGCTCTCTCTTCTCAAGTATTTCTTCTCCCTCCCTTTCTCAGTCCTCTTATATTCTCAAAGTGGATCACAGGGTTCAGAGGTTATAGCATTGCTTCTCAGAAATTTCCTTGGAAATTTTTTATATGGCAGTTTGGTGCCTCACTTTTAAGGCACTCTTGTAATTGCTATTGTAATGGAATGTCAACAACCTAAGTTTACCAAGCACAAGATACCATGAGGGGGGTGTGATACATTTCCGCCTTCGACAGGCGAAGAAACTGAAGCACAGAGAGATTAAAAATGTTCTTTGCGAACCTAAAAACTTCTGCTCCTGAGTTTGTAATCTTAACTATTAGGCTGGGCCTGTTGTAGAAAATTTCCAGATATTTGAAGGTAATACAAAGACAGCTTTTCCGTGGTGGTTTGGACTATAAAGAACCCACCTGCATTGTGTAAGAGACCCAGGTTCCATTCCTGGGTCAGGAAGATCCTCTGGAGAAGGAAATGGCAACCCACTCCGTTTTCTTGCCTGGAGAATCCCCATGGTTAGAGGAGCCTGGTGGGCTACAGTTCATGGGGTCACAAATAATTGGACATGACTGAGTGACTAACATACTACTGATACAGTGATATATTCAAAACAGAATATTAAAAAGCAAGTAGTATGTCAGACTTGCAGTGTGAAACCTTTGGGCAACATTTTGGTTTTATTGCCTTAAAAGATACATCCTTGGGTTTCATTTCTGTAAATGTGTGCCATAAAACACTAGGCCCACGGTTCCTTGAATCATTCAACACATTCATTGCATGCTACACAGGGAATTCTATTCCTCTTGCAGATTTTCAACCTATTACAGTGTTTCTAAGAAATCTTGTAGAAAAAAAAGTATGATTTAACCCCAAACTATTTGACATTGGATTTTTTTGTTTGACAGTTTTTTGGTAACACCAGTAATGTTCTTTGGAAGTTCCAAAGAGTTTGCTTTTGGGAATTTTGTAAAAGATCTATTGATTACTTCAGAGATGACTGAAGGTGCATCTACTAATTATATTTCCCTCCTCCCTTGGCTTAAAGAATGTTTAGTTTGCAATCACCTTTTGCAGTAACTTGAAAGGTTTCCAAAAGTGCACTTTAAACCCAACCTGGAACTAACTCCCCTTATAAATAACTTTGAAAATAACAAAGCAGGAATGTGTTAACATCAGTTTACCTAAGATGTAAGGTTTGGTATAGTGATTCTCAACATTGTCTGCACGTTAGAATCACCTAGAAAGCTTTTAAATCTCCAATGGTCAGGCCACTCCTGAGCATTGCATTAAAGCAGAATTAAATTCAAGCAGAATCTCTGGGAATAGGATCCAAGATTTGACCTTCCCACAGTCCATGTGGAAAGTAACCTAGATACTTCTTGTTTAGTCATTAAGTCGTATCCAACTCTTCTGCAACCCCATGGACTGCAGACCATCAGGCTCCTCCATCCATGGGATTTCCAGGCAAGAACACTGGACTGGGTTGCCATTTCCTTCTCCAGGGGATCTTCCTGACTCAGGGATCAAACCTGTGTCTCTTGCATTGGCAGGTGGATTCTTTGCCACCCACTCACCTGGGAAGCCCAACCTAGATACTTAGGTGAATCAAACTACCTCTTTAAAAAGAAGGTCAAATTATCTACCACCAACAGATTTGCTGAAATAAAATGGTTAAAACAACGTAAGATTTTCTTAAAAAAAAAAAAAAGAAAAACCTAAATGCATACTATTTAACACTTTTACATCATGGCAATTATCTAGGATATTCCTTGCTGAGGCTTTATTAATTTACGACCTTTTGGGTAAGACCCCTTTCCTCATTTGGCTCTCATTTGTCAATTTGTATTTCCAAACTGTACGCTATTGAAAATAAGGAAATTAGACCAATATAGTTATGTTAATAGATGTAATATGCAGCTCATTTGAAAAAGAATGGCAATATATATTTTCATAAGTTCTACATTATCCAACTCATTGACCAGGAATGTGTTAATGATGTAAAGCTGGTATTTTGAATGTCTGAGAGGTCCGTTGATGGCACCTTAGAGATAAAAACCTACTTAACGTGTATGAAACTGGAATACATGACTGCACTGAATATATTTAAATTACCTTTAATGTCCTGTTTTTAGCAGCAAGTTTTACTCAAACTCATTGAATATTACTTCTAGGATTTAAATAAATCAACTATGCATTTTTGTTCACTGGAGCTCACGCAATTCCTTGTTATTTTGTTTGAATAGTGAGTGCAATTCTGTTTGCCAATTAAAAGAAAAACAATCATAGGACTATATATCATCAAAGAATCTATAAACAATAAATCCTGGAGAAGGTATAGAGAAAAGGGAACTCTTCTACACTGTTGGTGGGCATGTAAACTGGTGTACCCACTATGGAAAACAGTATAGAGTTATCTTAAAAAACTAAAACTACAGCTACCACATGATCCAGTAATCCCACTCCTGTGTATATACCCCCAAAAGATACCCTCTAATTTGAAAAGACATATATATCCTAATGTTCACAAGCAGCACCATTTACAATAGCTAAGACAACAATCAAAGTACCCATCAACAGACTGATTTATGAAGATGAAGATATAAATATCTTTATCTATATATATATATATAATGGAACATTAATTATAAAATTAATGTTATAATGCCCTCCTCCAGAGGATCTTCCTAAGCCAGGGACTGATCCCAGGTCTCCCGTATTGCTGGCACACTCTTTACTGTCTGAGCCACCAGGAAAACCCAATTATAAAAAAGAATATAATAATGCCATTTGCAACAACATGGGTGGGCCTAGATAATATACCAAGTGAAGTAAGTCAGACATAGAAAGACAAATATTATATAATACCACTTGTTTGTGGAATCTAAAAATAATACAAAGGAATGCATATACAAAACAGAAGGTATGTCTGTCCTATTTCACAGACATAGGAAACAAACTTTTGGTTACTAAAAGGGAAAGTGAGGGTGGGGTGGGAGGGATAAATTAAGAGTATGGGATTAACAGATACAAACTGCTATACATAAAATAGATAAGCAACAGGATTTACTATATAACACAGGGAATTATATTCAATATCTTGTAATAGCCTTAATGCAAAATAATCTGAAAAAATATGTATAACTGAATCACTTTGCTGTATAGCTGAATAAACATCATATTGTAAATCAACTATATATCAATTAAAAATTTTAAAAAATCATAGAGCTATAAAGCCACAATTCCAGAATCATGTGATTTAATAAGAATAAACTAAGAGTCAATTCTTGGGATGTTCTTTCATAAAATCTCCGTTGCACACATTTCTTTGCTTTCCCCTTTGGTCCTTGCTCTTGTCATGTATTGTTTCTTGGCTCTATTTTTAGGGGCAAAAACAATAATGATGGTTTCTATGTAGTAAGGAACTTCCAGGGTATCTTTGTGGTACCTTTAGGAAATGAAAATCTATTAGATATTTCTCCCTACAAGGCAGTAGAAATGGTGAGAATGGGAAGAAGGAGACAGAAATGTAAAAAGTTGCTTGTTTGGGGATATTTGAACAAGGGTGAGGATGCAGAAGGAGTCTTGTTGGAGAGAAAACAGATTTGTGTAAATAGAAGTACTTGCTATTCCACAGAGAGAAGCTAAAGGATTAGCAACAAGAGATGTTAACATTTAATCTCCTTTATACTTATCAAAAATAGAGAAACTAAGGAATAAAGTAATTCTAGGTTCACATATATAGTGAAAAATCACTTGTAAGGTTCATGAATATGAACTCTCTTCTATGGAATCCTATTTAAACATCACCTGCCTAAAACGAATACATTTTAATTGGACTTTGATTGGCAACTTCTTCCTTTTTCCTTTGTGAAGGTGTGTTTCAACTAGCAATACCCAAGAGTGTGGCATTTTAAAAAGGGAAAAAGTAAGTGAAAACTATTACCTGGATCTGAGCCCCACGACACAGACAAATGTTTTGATTTAATTCTTATTAACAGTAGTTTACTAGCCTAAAGGGCATCATCACACTGGTTTCAATTTTTTTAAAAATAAAAATACATGAAACAGAAAGCACTAGGAAGGGAATTTGAAGATGCTAGACTGAATCCTAAAAAATAAATAAATACTGTAAATACTAGGAACTAACCAGAGTCTCAGTTTCATCAACTGTCCGGGTGAAATGCCATTTGTCTCTGAGGTCCAAAATGGTAGGAATTTATAAATTAGCCTAGAGCTAGGTCGGAGAAGGCAATGGCACCCCACTCCAGTACTCTTGCCTGGAAAATCCCATGGACAGAGGAGCCTGGTGGGCTGCAGTCCATGGGGTCGCTAACAGTCAGACATGACTGAGCGACTTCACTTTCACTTTTCACTTTCATGCACTGGAGAAGGCAATGGCAACCCACTCCAGTGTTCTTGCCTGGAGAATCCCAGCGACGGGGCAGCCTGGTGGGCTGCCGTCTATGGGGTAACACAGAGTCGGACACGACTGAAGTGACTTAGCAGCGGCAGCAGCCGCAGAGCTAGGTAGAGTATATTTGCTAAAACCAATGGTGACATCTGGTGGCTAGATATGCTAATAACGGCTTTAACAGCCTTCCAGCTTCCCTGGGGCTTGGGAAAGCTGGTTGTTTAAAATGGCCTCCTTTTCCATTTGATGATGTTTTAAGGGGCAGTTGGAAGTCTTTTTGTTCAGGTTTGGGCTCTCTGATTTATTGTTGATCAGTTCAGTTCAGTTCAGTCGCTCAGTCGTGTCCGACTCTTTGTGATCCCATGAATAGCAGCACGCCAGGCCTGCCCGTCCATCACCAACTCCCGGAGTTCACTCAGACTCAGGTCTATCGAGTTGGTGATGCCATCCAGCCATCTCATCCTCTGTCGTCCCCTTTTCCTCCTGCCCCCAATCCCTCCCAGCATCAGAGTAGTATGAGTTAGCAAAGTTATAATTAAGCCGGTGAATGAACAACTTTTTTTTTTAATTTTAGTGACAAATTTGATAATTTTTTCTTTCAAATGCTATTAAAAATGCTCTAACTTCTGACTCTGAGCCACCTCTCTGACTCTGACTATGTTGCTGCCATGCAATTGCTTGCAGTGCGGGCTGTTAAAAGATAAACTGAGGCACGTTAAACATTTTAAGAGTTTACCTGAGCAAAAATCAGTTTTCCTCAGGGACAAATAGTAACTATTCCTGGCAGTATGGAACAACCTCCTGGATGCAAAAGGCCTTCCAAAGGAAAGGAAGTGTGCTCCACTGTGTCCGACTCTTTGTGACCCCACTCCAGGTTCCTCTGTCCGTGGGATTTTCCAGGCAAGAATACTGGAGTGGGTTGCCATTCCCTTCTCCAGGGGATCTTCCCGATCCAGGGATGGAAACTGAGTCTCTGGCATTTCCTGCTTTGACAGACAGATTCTTTACCACAAAGTTATGTGGGAAGCTCTAAAGAGGATGCAGAAGATACGACCGTCCCAAGATCCAGAGGCAGTCCTGACCAAAGACAATTCCTCTGAGAGACGGCAACACTCGGCAAGACCCAGCATTTTGCATTTTTGTCTGCCCATATTTTGGGGCCCCTGCCCATATTTTGGGGCCCCCAAATCTAGTTCTCAGGACACAAAGATAAGGCAAACAAGAAGGCAAAAGGAGATAGGGACTTTTCTGGTGACCCAATGGCTAAGAGTGCTTCCACTGTAGGGGGCGGGGTTTCCTCCCTGGTCAGGGAACTAGAGCTCACATGTTGCAATTTAACCCCGAGGCAGCCAAATTTTTAAAAAAAAGGAAAGAAAGAAAGAATGAAAAGGCAATGATCTCGTCTCTGAGAGAGAAAAGATCAACAACCACCGGGTACCCCGAAGCAAGTTCACAATTCCCAATTCGAAATGTAATTACTAACCCCCTACCCGCCAATTTGCATTTGGGAAGGAAGAGACAACGTGAGATTTTACCTTCCTTTCTTAACCTAGCACCACAGATACAGATCTGAGCAGCGGACTTCGGTAAGAATTCTCCCAGGATTCTGAGTGCAGGATCTGCCACGGCCACTAGAGGGTCCCGGAGGCTCTAACCCTGGTCATGGGAAACTCAGGAGGAGGAAAAAGAATTTTCGCTCTGCCCATTATGGCGAGTGCTTTGCTGAGACCCTTTTCCTCCAGGGCACCCGGGAAACGCAGAAGTTATCCAGGTGTAAAGTTCTTCGCTGCAGTCACTGTAATTCAAGGTTATTTTCGATAAGGTTAACTTGCTTGCTCGGCCTTGAAGCAAAACACTTCCCGTGAGGCCTCGAACTGGACGCGGTCCGGCTTAAGGCGGACCGGAACCCGGTCTGGTTTCCCAGTCGGACCCAGGCTGACCCCGGACCCGGTCCAGCTTCCAAGTCGGAACGGCTAGGACTCCACCTGGTTTCCTGACCCAGCGCGAGAAAAAGAGCCCCTCAAGAAAAGTTCAAAAACTCACGACATGGGACACGAAAGCTGCTGAGCTAGGAGGAGGGACTCCCTCACCACCTGCAAGAGAGCAGCGAGAACGAGGGGCTCTCAGGTGCAGACCCCTGCTCACTTGTTGCTTCAGGGGGTTCTCAGGAGTCTCCTCAGGTGCCCTCTGCTGAAGTCAGGGCCGTTAAAAGATAAACTACTGCTGCTGCTGCTAAGTCGCTTCAGTCGTGTCCGACTCTGCGACCCCATAAACGGCAGCCCACCAGGCTCCTCTGTCCCTGGGATTCTCCAGGCAAGAATACTGGAGTGGGCTGCCATTTCCTTCTCCAATGCATGCATGCATGCATGCTAAGTCGCTTCAGTCGTGTCCCGAATCTGTGCGACCCTGTGGACAGCAGCCCTCCAGGCTCCTCTGTCCACAGGATTCTCTAGGCAAGAATAATGAGGCATGTTAAAACTTCCGAGGGTGTTTTTTTGTTTGTTTTCTTTTTTGAGCAAAAATCAGCTGGAGTCAGGCAGTATTCCATCCAGCAGCTAGAAAGGAGCTCCAAGGATCCATGGACTTCTCGTGGCTCAGTGGTACAGAATGTCTGCAGTGTGGGAGATTTGCTTTCGATTCCTGGGTGGAGAAGATCTCCTGAGAAGGGTATGGCAACCCACTCCAGCATTTTAGCAACTAAAACACCACCACTTAGGATCTATACAAAATGAGACTTACCTAAGCAGAAGAGAGCAGTACCGAGGACGTTACATTAAGCGATAAGACTGTTGGGGTTGGTCACTGGGAGGTCACTTTCCTTTATAGGGTAGTAGGAGTCTGTCAGGTAGATTAGTGTTGACAGAGCCTAGATTGATAGGGGATTCCTGATCAACTGGGTTTAGACTCGGTGTCTGGGAGAGCCAAAATTGTAAATAAGTCACTTTTTGGTTTGGTGATGTGAGGTTTAACATAAGTGACTCCATTTGGGATCTGTTGTCTTGTTTTTATCAAGGCTTAAAATAAAAAATAAATTAACGTATTCTCTCACCTGTTCAGCTCCCACTCTTGTATCATCCTCTGTGTGAACCAGGAGGGATTCAGAAACAAAAGCTCATCCCTTGACTATGGAAGCCTCTGGTTTAGAACCTGTGTCTCTGACAACCCACTGGCCTAGATTTGGGGTCCCTTTGAAATGCAGATGCAGCAGGGTAAGTCTTGATTTTTGCTTCCTTTGTCACTATTTCCTGGTTTGCCTTTCATGGTGGGAAGGGCCTCAGCCCTGCCTCTGAATCCCTGTTCCTCTCAGAAAACCCTTAATTTCTGCACACAGATTAATGAAGAGTGAGCACTTGCTTATGCTTACTATTTCCCCCCACTTTCATATTCATAACCTCTTATGTGTAAAGTCTTGATATTCCCTTCAGTGCAGAGTGACAGCACCTGCAGCTTAGTCCTTTCCCGAACTATCTCCTTGACTCAGAATTCCCACCTTTCCCAATTTCTGTCATAGTGCTCAGTTTTTTCTTCTTTCATAGCATTTAGCATTATTTGCAATGATCATCTTTATTAATTTATTTATAGCTATTCTGCCCCCCCTCCCCACCATGATATAGGATGAGAAACCTAAGACTCAGTATGTCTAAGACAATTTTCCTGGAACCTGAGGAAGGGGCAAAGTGAGGAACCTAACCCAGACTTCTAGACTTCCTAGTTTGAGGTCTTTACCACACACTCGTGTGTGTGTGTGCTAAGTCGCCTCAGCTGTGCCTGACTCTTTGTGACTCCATGGACTGTATCCCATCAGGCTCCTCTGTCCATGGGATTCTCTAGGCAAGAACACTGGAGTGGGTTGCCATGACCTCCTCCAGGGGATCTTCCTGACCCAGGGATTGAACCCACATCTCTTCATTTCCTGCACTGGCAGGCAGGTTCTTTTGCCACCAGCTCCACTTGGGAAGCCCACCACGCACCCAAACTGCCACAATTCCTGGATGGGTGAAACCCTCCTTATCCTATTCCTCCTCTTCAGCTCCTCCTTAATTGCTCTTTGTAGTTTCTGGGATGTTTGTGGACAAGAAAGCCGACTCAACAAGAGAGAATGTGGAGAAGGATGCCTCTCTCCCATCTGTATCCTTGTTCACTGTGGCTTATGAATCAGGAAGTGGTGTCATAGGCAGGTATATATTCAGTTTAGTTCTCTCAGAAACTCTGACAGGTGGTGCAACCAGAAATCTGAATGATTTATCAATGACTGTAGGAAAATATTTACTCTGGGAACTCTTACCGTTTTATGCTTGAGTCATTTATAGTCTACCGTTCAGAGCTGCAGTTGACTTTGCTATCATTTATTCACTTCTGCATTGAGCCTGTAAGCCTTAATTCAGCAACTACTATGACGATAAAACAGACTAGGTTATTTTCTTTAGCGTTTAGTAAATTTGATTGACTTACACTTGTATTTTAAAGGGGCCTCTTTTATAATCTCGGGGTGCTAGATGAATTCTGGAGCACACAACAGTGACGATGGCCTTTTGTCTCCCCCGTATTCTAGGGTATGCATATGCCAGCACCTAATAGTCCGTGTCATGTGGTACGTGGTCAGTATATACTTGTTCCCTGACTCCCTGAAAGGATATGATGATGCCATCTTTCTGCTGGAAATCCTCTAAGGGCCTACTATTACAGTACATACTGTAAAGTCCTGTCTTTGACCTTCAAGCTCTACTCACCTTTCTAACCTCATTCATGCAGCCCCATCCACACTCATCTTTTTACACGTACCTCTCCTAACCTAGGACTTTGGAATGATCTCTTTTCTGTCCTTCTTCAGGTCCCAGGTCAGAAGTCTCTCTCACAGAAAGGCCTCCCTTGACCTCCCTGTTTAAGCATATTCCCTTCCTCTTTCCATGTCAGCAACTTGTTTGTTACCTTCGTAGCATTTACTTCAGTTCTCAGTTTTCACTGTCATTTCTGGGCCTAAACCCCTGTCATCTCAGGCCTGGACTGTTCTTGCCCTCCTACATTTTGTCCTCCATATTGCAACCAGAGTGAATTTTAAAAATAAGATAGTTTGTCCTAGTTATAGTCAGGGCTCTGTTGTATATAAGTATGTGTGATGATATGTGACGAAATGTCTCTGGGCCTCTGTTTCCTTATTTGTAAAATAGGAATAGTACAGTGGACCTTTGAAAAACATGGGTTTGAACTGTGAAGGTCGACTCACAGGCAGGTTTTTTTCAGTAAATACCTATTACAGTATACGTGTAGCTGGTAAAGATTCCACCTGCAATGCAGGAGACCCCAGTCGACCCCTGGGTCAGGAAGATCCCCTGGAGAAGGGATAGGCTACCCACTCCAGTGTTCTTGGGCTTCCCTGGTGGCTCAGACGATAAAGAATCTGCCTGTAATGCAGAAGACCCGGGTTCGATCTGTGGGTTGGAAGATCCCCTGGAGAAGAGGATGGCTACCCACTCTTGCCTGGAGAATCCCATGGACAGAGGAGCCTGACAGGATACAGTCCATGGGGTTGCAAAGAGTCGGACACGACTGAGTGACTAACACAGTATACATGACCCATGACTGGTTGAATCTGCAGATGTGGAACCTTGGATATGGAGGGCTGACTGTAAAGTAACACATGGATTTCTGACTGTGTGGGGTGTCTGCCCCCCTCGCACTTGCATCATTCAAGGGTCAGCTGTAGTAGTGACTTTTTCATAGGCTTGTTAAACGATTAAATGAGTACATGTTTGTAAGGCATTTAGAATGGTCCAAGTTCATAATCAGTGCTATATTTTGGCTTTTAACATATAATAACTAAAACTCCCATTACTTCTTATTACACTTAAAGTAAAATCCAGACGTCTTTACTTTGAGTCTCTAAGGTTCTGAATTATCTTGTTTTCTTGCTTCTCTCTTCAAACTGACTGCTTAAAACTGCTCTCCTTGCTCCCTGTTCGGACACATTGGCCTTTTCTCCCAGTCTTCTGGTCTTAAAACCTGCTTTACTAAAGCTGAGAATGCGCTTCCTCCAGATCTTAGTGTAGTTCTCTCCTCACCAATCAAACTCTCCTGAGAAACCTTTCCTGACCACCTTATGCCCCTCCCCTCCCTCTCTCATACTTTATTCCTGCATCCCTATTGTTCTCTCCTTAACACTTGCAGTTATCTTATGGATTGACTTATTTAATTGTTTCTTTTTTGTCTCCCGCACTCTGGAGTTATGTCCATGATATCAAACACTTTGCTTACCTGCTTACCTTTATATCCCCAGGTTATAAAAGATTGCCTGGCATCTAGTAGGTGGCTCCATAAATACTTGTTGAATAAATTGCAAAACAGTCTTACAAGTGCACTTTACCATTGGTGGAGTTATTGCCATTTCACTCTTTTTGGCTAATGGTATTATTATATGGTATTATTTTGTGTCAGATCAGAAGTGAAATTGTTCCCCTTTCTTGTCTGATTCTGGTATTATTATATGGTATTATTTAATCTGTTTAAATCCACTGTAAGCACTTGGCTGGGGTTAAGCAAATTCCAAATTTATACGATTAGGGTACAAGGAATTGTTTTGACCTCTTATAGTTGCGTATTTCAGGGCTTCTTTTGTGTTTTCAGTGTCCTAAGTTATTTAACTAGGTCTGCAGTGTGATATTTTTCAGTCAATACCTTTTTTATTAAATCATTTTGTGAAATACATTATACACAACATACAGCATGAAATATGTTATCTACAAATATAATTGAGAGCCCTAAGAAAAGCATTAGAAATCCGACTGAGGATTTTCTGTGCATCTGAAACTGAGACGAGGAAATCCGCTTTTCCTTGATACCCTCCCTTGCCCCCCTCATCTCTGGGGTCTGATAGAAACCTAATCAAGTAAGGCTGGCTGGCCTGACAAGAGGAAGCACTGCAAAAAATCAAAGGAGTTCAGTCAGTCTTCTCATATGCCAAATAGAACAATCTGCCATTCTGAAACGAAAGAAAAATAGTTCAGATAGTTTAAATAAAAGCAGATGATTATTCAATGTGCAGATCATTCAAGATATAGGTGAATATCAAAGAAAGAGAGAAATTCCGTTTAGAATCCTTGGTGTCCCTTTCTAAGATAGGCAAATGTAGCAAACATATGAGTCCTTAAAGAGAGACCCTAACTTCAGCCCATCCCTCAGTTCTTTCTTGGCCCCATCTTGTCTTCAGCCACAGTTCCCTCAAAGAATGAAGCTCATCACTTGGTAGAACATGAAAGGTGGAAATCTGATGGTTTGATTTTCGGTAGTGTCACAGTGTTCTTGTTTCAAAGTGTTCCCTCAGACGGGTCTCATTATGTTATCTTGGCATCAGAATGGCTGCATCAAAGCAGCTTCATCAACAGATCATACACTCAAAATAGAAAGCAGGCACATTACCTCCACACAGGAATGGTTGTTACACCATCTGCCTTCTGAATATGCCTCACTGATATCCACACTAATTAAATGAAGTTGATTAGAACTCAGCGGTGACCTAATTCCATGTCTAGCACATCAAGAGCTGTTTGTTTATACCAGTCATCAGAACAGGGTTACCAAACTGTAGAAGTAATTTAGGTGGCACTTTCTAAACAATGTAGATCAATTCAAAGTGGATTCACTGTGGTAAGTGACTCATCATAGAACGGTGAGATCAAACGTATAACCATAAATTATGTCTCTAAAAGGAAGAAAATGTGACAGTGTAAATATCTTAATTAAGTTTTAAAACTTCTTCAGATGAGTTAATTTAGTTAACTGTTTGCTAAGTACCTACTGTGTACCAGGAGTTGGGGGTTCAGCAGTGGACAAAATGGACCAAAAAGTTCCTTACCTTCAGAAGCTCTCTTTGTAATGAAGGTCAATAAAACGCTGAACATTAAATGTGTACTATGTCAGAGAGTGATAAGTGTTATATAAAGAAGAATCACACAAGAAAGGGGGACAATTTCACTTCTGATCTGACACCAAATTCTGAAGGTTTTCCTTTCAAAATATATTCAGAATTCAATCACTTCTAAAAAAAAAAAAAGAATTCAATCACTTCTGCCATTTCCACTGCTCAGCCCAACCACCAATATATCCAGGGCAGAATAATGCAGTGGATTCCAGATTGGCCGTCCTGCTTTACAATTTATTCTTTTTTTTTTTTTTCCAGTTTATTCTTAATGCATCCCCCAGAGTCGTCCTGCTAAAAAGAAGTTAGATAATTTCAGTTGTCTGCTCTAAACTCTGCAGTGGTCACTCAGAGTAAAGCTCATGTCTTCACAGTAGCCTCAAGACCCTGTATTATCTGGCCTTTGTTTGCTCACTGTGTTCATCACTTATTACTCTTCTCTCTGCTCCAGCCCTGCTGGCCTGCTTGTTCTTCCTTGAACACTGAGCATCTCCTGCCTCAGGGCCTTTGCTCTTGCCCTTCCTTTGCCTAGAAATCGTCTCTTTTATTCCTTTTTTCCTTTGGGTGTCACCTGCTCTCAAATTACCTCTGGCATCTGCCTAGGACTTTGCTGATGGTTATTCCACAAAGCAGAATAAGCAAGCAGGGAGTGTGACCCCAATTATCAACTTTCACCTGTTTTGCTTCCCACATGATGCCTGTGCCACATTAAAAGGGTGATAGCAGAGGTTACATCTTGTCTTGTTTTGTTCATCACTCTCATTCAGTTACCCGACTACCCATTTTCTCATTTCACCCTTACCTTGTTCATTGGACCCATGCTCTTATCTTTCTGGATTATGCCCTTGTCCATTCGCACTAGGACCCTGCCTGTCTGTCCTGGTGATGTACATTTGAACTGTGCCTTGGAGATGCACCCTCCTTTTGACTCAGATCCAGGGAACATTTCTAGCTGAGGGCTGTCACCAAGCTTACCTGTGTCTCCTCATAGCAAGCAGAATTTGGACATCATGAGCTTAAGAAGGCAACTTCCACCTTAATGTTAGTAATAAATAGAAAAGTGATGTCCAACAAAATTTTACCTTTGAGCTGATAACGGCCTTTAGGGTGGAACGGATGTTATTTAGGCAACTCTATTGAAGAGGCGGGAATGTTATTTTTATTGGCTATTTAGATTATTAATCACACCATCAACTGGTTGGGTTATTAATAGGTATGCTCTCTGCAGAGGTCTGTACTTTTCTTGTCTGTCTCTTGCTCCACGTTGCAGCACTGATAACTTCTTTTTTCTTTCATTCTTTTTGGTCCTTTCATGCTGCTGCTTGTCTTTTGGTGATAAGATTAAAGATTCAGATATGGGCCTGGAGGGGAGATGAGAACATGATCCAATTAGCTTTCCAGAGTTTTCTGCTAATAGCAGAATATATACATGTATTTAAATATATAAATATGTAAATATTTAAATGAGACTGTATAGTCTATTATATATGTATGTAATTATATATATGTATTATATCAGTTCAGTCACTCAGTTGTGTCCGACTCTTTGCAACCCCATGAACCACAGCATGCCAGGCCTCCCTGTCCATCACCAACTCCCAGAGTCCACCCCAAACCATGTCCACTCAGTCGGTGATGCCATCCAGCCATCTCATCCTCTGTTGTCTCCTTCTCCTCCTGCCCTCAATCTTTCCCAGCATCAGGGTCTTTTCAAATGAGTCTGCTCTTTGCATCAGGTGGCCAAAGTATTGGAGTTTCTGCTTCAACACCAGTCCTTCCAATGAACACCCAGGATTGATCTCCTTTAGGACGGACTGGTTGGATCTCCTTGCAGTCCAAAGGACTCTCAAGAGTCTTCTCCAACACCACAGTTCAAAAGCATAATTCTTCAGCACTCAGCTTTCTTTATAGTCCAACTCTCACATCCATACATGACCACAGGAAAAACCATAGCCTTGACTATATGTATGTAATTATACATATGTATTATATATATATGTGTGTATAGAAAAGAAAGATTGAGGACAAAAGGAGAAGGGGGATGAAAAAGCATGAGATGGTTGGATGGCATCACTGACTCAATGGACGTGAGTTTTAGCAAACTCCAGGAGATGGTGAATGACAGGGAAGACATGTGCTACAGTTCATGGGGTCGCAAAGAGTTGGATATGACTTAGTGACTGAATAACAACTATATATATATATATATATATATATATAGACTCTGGTTGGGGCAATTTGATTATCCCTAGTTTACCATAATTTATAGCAAAACATCTCAATTCTTTTTTTTCCCCCTAACAGTCAGTATTCCAGTTATCTAGTGCTGTGTAAAAAACCTTCTAAAATCTTAGTGGCATAAAACTAAAACCATTTTTTTACATACATGAAATTTGTTGTTAAGAGTTTGCATAGCACACGAGGGCAATGGCTTGTCTCTGAGACCCCAGCTGGGAAGAAGTGAGTGGCTCGGGATGACTGAATGGCTGAGGGCCAAGAATCTTCTGGAGGTTTCTCCCTCCACGTTTGGTACCTGGACTAGAAGGGTCTGAAAGCTGGACTCAGCTGGGACACTGTGAACTGGTGTTTCTATGTGTGTCCTTTCCATGTGGCTTGGTCTCCCAACAATGTGATATTCATTACACATTAAAATGAGCTGTCAAGTGATGATGAAAGTAGCTATCACAGATTTCATGTTCCAAAATCTCTTAGGTCCTTATTCAGGAAATTGTTTCTCTTATTTCACAATTCCAGTAGGGCTGCACCTCGTGTAACTTGGCCTATAGAGGATGATGAGCAGTCAATTACACAGTCAAGGCTGATTTCTTGAAGCAGGTGAATGGATAGGGCCATGACTGTCAGGTTTGTATTTGTATTGGGATACAGATTAATTTTCAGTCCTATAGAGGAGGTATGCAAATCATCACTGCAATCCAGAAAAAGCAACCTTGGGGACCACTGAGTGTAAGAATCACTATATCAGTGTGAGTCACTAGCCCTTTAAGACAACATAGTGTGGGGAGGAACTAGTTTCATGTACTAGTTAAGGACAGGTTTTGCAACAAAGTATTCAGGCTCACATTCCTAGTTCTCTCACTTAACACATGTGTAGCCTTGGTTCTATAAAATGTACTTATCAGATTATCTCATAGGTTTTTTTGGAGGAAAGGGGAGCTTGGGGTAGTGTCTTTAAAGCAGAGTGGGGATGGAAAAAGCTAATAAACAATGGTACCATCTCTGTGAGTCCCACTGATGACCCTGAATTATTAAGAGACGGGCACAGTATAATGGGTGCTCATTTACTTGAAACTAGGAATATGCCATAAAGATT
Source organism: Capricornis sumatraensis (assembly GCF_032405125.1). NCBI lineage: Eukaryota > Metazoa > Chordata > Mammalia > Artiodactyla > Bovidae > Capricornis > Capricornis sumatraensis. Next base: position 21,109,879 of record NC_091073.1, read on the forward strand.
AAAATAGAAAGATCATGAAGTAAGCCATCTGTACTAGACAATGTTCTGAAAGGAAAGAACCCATTCAATTTGGATAATTTGAAGAGTTTTGCAGATATGTGAGCAGGGTGTAGAACCACTGAGTACAGCGCAGGAGAGGACAGAGTAGGAAAATATCTCCACTCTGAGGTCTCAGGGGGAGGGCCTGGGGTTACCGGGACCTAGACACAGTGAGGCTGTGAGAAGAGGGTTGTTAAAACCCTCAGTGGAAGGATGCTGCTCACCTCTGGGAACTCCTTCGGGACGGAGGTGGAAGAATAACATCCTGACCTCACTCTTCCTCTTAATCTGCTGAAAGCCAGTGGGCCAGGAAGGCAGTCTGCTCACAAATCCCCTGCAGGTTGGCCTTCTGGGGCTGGGAACAAAGTGAATCAACAATAAATAGCCTTTTTTAATCTCCTCGACAAGGGAAAGATGAAGAGATCAACCATGTGCATGTTATAGAACTTAGAACTTCAGCAAAGGAGATTAATGGAGCTTCCGTCTCTCCTTCCACCTGCTTTGATATTCTGTGGGTGAGGCACAGGGTGATTTAAGGTGCATTTAGCATTTAGCAGTGTTCCAGCAGGCAGTTTGATGCAGACAGTCTTGTTCCAACACTGCCATCCTCACTCAACAGGCCTATTAGGTGATGAGAAATATGTTAGAAGCTGTGGGGAAATTAAGGCCAAGGGTGAAGCTTAATCCTTATCTTGTAAGAGCCATAGTTAGGGAGAGAGGACAAACCCCTGATAACCAGCAATTCAAGGTGATATATGACTATACATGTCTGAGGAGTTTGAAGAGGGCTATCATTGAGGACTTGGAAGGATGCTTGGCGGGGGGACATGAAGGGGCGCTGTACTTTGGAGGTGGGTGAGGTAGAAAGGGGAGAAGGGCCTGGCAACCCACTCCAGTATTCTTGCCTGGAGAATCCCATGGACAGAGGAGCCTGGTGGGTTACAGTCCACATAGTTGCAAAGAGTTGGACATGACTGAAGCGACTTAGCACACATGCATGAGATAGAAAGGATTCTGTGTGATCAGAGTAAGCAAAGGAGTGATATTTGGGCTCCAGTAGAACCAGCGACTTTAGCAGCAGCAGCTGCAGAACAGGTTTTACCCAGTAAGCAAGGTGAAACTAGTCTGAGAGTTTGTTGTTTAGTCTCTTAGTCGTGTATGACTCTTTGTGACCCCATGGACTGTAGCCCTCTAGGCTCCTCTGTCTATGGAATTTTCCAGGCAAGAATACTGGAGTCAGTTGTCATTTCCTTCTCCAGGGGATCTTCCTGACCCAGGGATCGAACCCCTGTCTCCAGCTTTGGCAGGCAGATTCTTTACTGTTGAGCCTTGAGGGAAGCCCAAATTGGGGGTTAGAGGATCTCAAATCTGGTTTAGGGGAAAATGTAGAGTATTAAGTCACTGGGGAATGAGATAGGTTTACTTTTTTTGCCTGTAGCCCTGATAAATCTGGAAGGAACATCATGGAAGAAAAACGAATAATTCCTAATGTTGAATTTGATTAGCATAGAGTCTTTAAATGTGACCAGGTGAATCCAGTAATTTTTGTCAATTTTTCTAACTGCTGAATTGCAAGAAAGTACTGATTTAGAATCCTGAAATAATGTTGTTAAATTTACATGAATTACTCTGGTTGTAGGAGTTTAACTGATTCATACAACTTCCTGAGACTGAATAGTTAATCAACTGACAACTAAAATAACTTTATAGATTTATGCATGAAGAACACATTCCTAAATACCGTAATGCTTATTTATTTATCACACTTTTGAGCTTCATGTATATGAAATCACGTAGTACATACTCTTACGTGTCTGTTTTCTTTCAGCAACATGTTTTTGAGATTCATCCATGTTGATGTGTACTGTGGTTCGTTAATTATCACTGCAGTACAATAGGCCATAATCTTTTCTGCTGTTGATGGGCATTTTAAAAAATTTTGTAACTGTTATAAATACTGATGTCATAAACATTCTCACACATGTACATTTTGTTGGGTTTACATCTAGGAGTTTAACACTAGGTCATAGGATATTTATATCCTGAACTTTACCAATAATGATAAATTATTTTCTACTTATACTAATTTATACTATCATCAGCAGTGTTTGACAGTTTTTTGTTGGTCAGGATCCTCATAAACAATTGGTATTATCAGATTTAAAAAACATTTAGACATTTCAGTGGCAGCTCACTCATATTGTAGATTTAATTTACATTTCCAAGGATACATAATGAGGTAGGTTTCTTTGCCTTTATTTAGTTTTATTCATTTGGATTTTCTCTTCTGTAAAGGGCCTAAGTCTTTTGTGCATTTTTAAATTGGTTGTCTTTTTCTTCAATTCAGTTCAGTTCAGTCACTCAGTTGTGTCTGACTCTTTGTGACCCCATGAATCGCAGCACGCCAGGCCTCCCTGTCCATCACCATCTCCCGGAGCTCACTCAGACTCATGTCCATCGAGTCCGTGATGCCATCCAGCCATCTCATCCTCTGTCGTCCCCTTCTCCTCCTGCCCCCAATCTCTCCCAGCATCAGAGTCTTTTCCAATGAGTCAACTTTTCGCATGAGGTGTCCAAAGTACTGGAGCTTCAGCGTTAGCATCATTCCTTCCAAAGAAATGCCAGGGTTGATCTCCTCCAGAATGGACTGGCCAGATCTCCTTGCAGTCCAAGGGACCCTCAAGAGTCTTCTCCAACACCACAGTTCAAACGCATCAATTTTTCAGCGCTCAGCCGTCTTCACAGTTCAACTCTCACATCCATACCTGACTACTGGAAAAACCATAGCCTTGACTAGACGAACCTTAGTCGGCAAAGTAATGTCTCTGCTTTTGAATATACTATCTAGGTTGGTCATAACTTTTCTTCCAAGGAGTAAGCGTCTTTTAATTTCATGGCTGCAGTCACCATCTGCAGTGATTTTGGAGCCCAAATAAAGTCTGACACTGTTTCCACTGTTTCCCCATCCATTTCCCATGAAGTGATGGGACCAGATGCCATGATCTTCGTTTTCTGAATGTTGAGCTTTAAGCCAACTTTTCTGCTCTCCTCTTTCACTTTCATCAAGAGGCTTTTTAGCTCCTCTTCACTTTCTGCCATAAGGGTGGTATCATCTGCATATCTGAGGTTATTGATATTTCTCCCGGCAATCTTGATTCCAGCTTGTGTTTCTTCCAGTCCAGCGTTTCTCATGATGTACTCTGCATAGAAGTTAAATAAGCAGGGTGACAATATACAGCCTTGACGTACTCCTTTTCCTATTTGGAACCAGTCTGTTGTTCCATGTCCAGTTCTAACTGTTGCTTCCTGGCCTGCATACAGATTTCTCAAGAAGCAGGTTAGGTGGTCTGGTATTTCCATCTCCTTCAGAATTTTCCCCAGTTTATTGTGATCCACATAGTCAAAGGCTTTGGCATAGTCAATAAAGCAGAAATAGATGTTTTTCTGGCACTCTCTTGCTTTTTCCATGATCCAGCAGATGTTGGCAATTTGATTTCTGGTTCCTCTGCCTTTTCTAAAACCGGCTTGAATATCAGGAAGTTCATGGTTCACGTATTGCTGAAGTCTGGCTTGGAGAATTTTGAGCATTACTTTACTAGCGTGTGAGATGAGTGCAATTGTGCGGTAGTTTGAGCATTCTTTTGCATTGCCTTTCTTTGGAACTGGAATGAAAACTGACCTTTTCCAGTCCTGTGGCCACTGCTGAGTTTTCCAAACTTGCTGGCATATTGAGTGTAGCACTTTCACAGCATCATCTTTCAGGATTTGAAACAGCTCAACTGGAATTCCATCACCTTCACTAGCTTTGTTCATAGTGATGCTTTCTAAGGCCCACTTGACTTCACATCCCAAGATGTCTGGCTCTAGATTAGTGATCACATCATCATGATTATCCGGGTTGTGAAGATCTTTTTTGTACAGTTCTTCCGTGTATTCTTTTTCCTTATTGAATTGTAAAAGTTTTTGTTTTTCTTTTTTTTAAATAATATGAGTCCTACATTGATTGATCATAGGTATTACAGTTAGTGTTTTCTTCACTATGTGGCTTGCCTGTCACTCGTTTAATGGTGTTTTTAGGTGAGCTGAAGTTCAGTTTTACTAACAACTGAAGTAAATTCAATTCAGACTAATTTCCTAAGATGTTTGGTGGCTTCTCTCTTCTTTCTTTCTTTTGTTTCCATTTGTTTAATAAATCATTTTCTAGTTCAAAATCATGAAGATATTCTATATTATCATCCAAATGCTGTATTATTTTGCCTTTTGCAGTAAGGTCTATGATAGGGTTGAAATTGACTTTTTGTTTGGTGTGAAATGGTTTCCAGTTTTGTTTTTTCCCATATGTTTGCCCAGATGTCCATGCGCCATTTATTAAAAAAAAGTGGCCATTCTCACTGCTCTGCAATGTCATTTTTGTCATGAAGTGTTTTTATGTGCACAAGTCTATTTCTGTTCTTTCTGCTCTGTTTCCTCAGTTGTTTTGAATAATCTTTCACCAGAATCACAATCCTTTCATTATCTTAGTTTTATATTAAGTGTTGATACCCCACAGAGGAAAATCCTCCCACCTTGTTCTTTGCTTTCAGAATGTCTAGAATAGAGACAATTCTTAGGCCTTGGCCTTTCCATATAAATCTCAGAATCAGTTTGTCAAATTACACACACACACACTCACACACAACACACACAACCTGTTGATTCTTTGATTAAGATTGTGCTGAGCCTATACATCATTTTGAGGAGAATTAAGTCCTTATAACATTGATTCTTCTAACGTCTGAATATGATGGATATCCCTATTTCTTTACGTCTTCTTTTATTTTGTTCAACAAAGTTTAAGGGATTTATATATCTTTTATTAGTTTTATTCCTTAGATATTTAATATTTTTGTTATTTTCAACAATATTTAAAGAATTGTTTAAAATAAATTTTTAGTGAAGTATGACACTCAAACAGAAAAATGCAGAGAACACAAATATTACAGCTGAATGAATTATCACTAAAACATACCCTGGCTATTACTACTTAAATAAAAAAGCAGAATATTGCCCATGACCCAGAAGTCATCCTCATGCCCTTCTCAGCTAGGATATCATCTCTCTTAACCAAACATGTCCTTTAATCTGATTTCTAACACTACAGATAAATTTGCATCTTTGAATTTGATTTAATTTTTTAACATGGCTTTGCCTCAGCAATATATATCGGAGAAGGCAATGGCAGCCCACTCCAGGACTCTTGCCTGGAAAATCCCACGGATGGAGGAGCCTGGTAGGCTGCAGTCCATGGCGTCGCTATGAGTCAGACACGACTGAGCGACTTCCCTTTCACTTTTCACTTTTCATGCACTTTCATGAAGGAAATGGCAACCCACTCCAGTGTTCTTGCTTGGAGAATCCCAGGGACGGGTGAGCCTGGTGGGCTGCTATCTATGGGGTCACACAGAGTCAGACACGACTGAAGTGACTTAGCAGCAGCAGCAGCAGCAGCAATATATATAGATACATAATTTATTTTTATTGAAGGATAATTGCTTTACAATATTGTGTTGGTTTCTGCCATACATCAACAAGAATCAGCCATAGGTATACATATGTCCCCTCCCTCTTGCACCCCCCTCCCATCTTCTACCCCATCCCACCCCTCAACAATATATTTTTGATACTCATCCATGTTCTTGCATGTAGCAATAGTTTATTCATTTCCACTGTAGTTCTGATTTACCCTACCTAATGACTACTCAGTTAACAACTCTTCATTATAATGGATTTTGAAAATTTATTACACTTTTTTGAAATGACTTCTTTTTATTCAGTAAAATGACTTCTTCAACCCTAAAGCATACTAAATGAATATGCTATAGGAAGTGATATTTTAACATTTGATTTCAGGCAGACACATCCACCAAAATTCTTGAACAGTTGTTCCTAGTCAGAGAATGTCATATGGGACAGATTCTAAATTTCTGTCATATCTGCATGAAACCAAAATGTGTTTGTTTTGAATGGACATGAAGGGAAGGCAGAAGTGATATCTCCCATGACTCTTTAGACTGCTGTGTTTCTATTTGCTTCCAAGAAATCTCATTTTAGCCTTTATTTTATTCTCTATTTTGTTTTATTATGCTTAATTTATGTTACTTTGCTTAATTATAAACGCAGTCTGAGTGCAAAAACCATAACCACCAAAACGTTGAAAGGTTGCTATAAAAAATGATTCAGAATACCATGTTATAGGGCTTCCCTGGTGACTCAGATGGTCAAGAATCTGCCTGCAATGCCGAAGACCTGGGTTTGATCCCTGGGTCAGGAAGATCTCCTGGAGAAGGGTATCGCTACCCACTCCAGTATTCTTGCCTGGAAAATTCCATGCACAGAGGAGGCTGGTGGGCTACAGTCCATGGAGCCGCAAAGAGTTGGATACAACTGATAAACTAACACATAAACACCATGATATCACTTATAAGTGGAACCTAAAATGTGTGTGCTTAGTTGCTCAGTTGTGTCCGATTCTTTGTGATCCCACGGACTGTAGCCAACCAGCTTCCTCTGTCCATGGGGTTTTTCCAGCAAGAATACTGGAGTGGATTGCCATACCTCTTCCTCCAGGGCATCTTCCCAGCCCAGGGATCGAACCCAGGTCTCCCACACTATGGGCGGATTCTTTACTGTCTGAGCTAGCAGGGAAGCCCAGAATCTAAAATATAATACAGATAAACTTATTTATACAACAGAAACAGAATCCAGACATAGAAAACCAACTTCGTGGTAACTGCTATATATAAAATTAATGACAAGGTTCTACTATATATCACAGGGAACTATATTCAATATCTATATTCAATAAGATATTCAATCTTATGATAAACCATAATGGAAAAGAATATGAAAAATAATATATATATGTATATACACACAAATATATTTCAAAATCACTTTGCTGTACACCAGAAGCTAACACAATATTGTAAATCAACTATTATTCAATAAGCAAATTGGTGTAGAAAAAGAAAAAAGAAAGAATACAATAAATCTTATATCACATTATATTTTATGTGCAAACTACTTTTTAACTAGGTTTTTTCACTTATATAAACTTGTTTTCATTGTTCATTTGATACATATTCTATCTGTGAATATTATTTGAGCCTATATAATTGGAATAAAATGCATTAGTTTTTTCTCTTAACACCAATGGAAATTTTTTTATTGAATGTTCTTGCTTTAGTAGCTGTAGTATTGTGATTTATAATAAGAAATATACATTTGGTCTTCTTTCACTGCTCCTGGCACATAGCTCTTAAAATTGTGGGAACTTCCTAAATTGAGAGTTATAAAGGTGTTTTTTGCAATGTTAATGATGTGACTTTTGGATCTCACCTAAGGATGAGGCCTGGTTATCAGGAGAACCAACCATGTGATTGGAGAATTGGAATGTTCTAACCCATTGAGAAGGGGATAAGGGCCAGAGGTTGAATAGATTGCCAGTGGTCAATGATCTAATCACTCATGCCTGTGTAATGAAGTCTAGTCAGTCAGTTCAGTTCAGTTGCTCAGTCGTGTCTGACTCTTTGCGACCCCATGGACTGTACCACACCAGGCCTCCCTGTCCTTCACCAACTCCTGGAGTTTACCCAAACTCATGTCCATTGAGTCAGTGATGCCATCCAACCATGTTATCCTCTGTTGTCTCCTTCTCCTCCTGCCTTCAATCTTTCCCAGCATCAGGGTCTTTTCAAATGAGTCAGCTCTTGGCATCAGGTGGCCAAAGTATTGGAGTTTCAGCTTCAACATCAGTCCTTCCAATGAACACCCAGGACTGATCTCCTTTAGGATGGACCGGTTGGATCTCCTTGCAGTCTAAGGGTCTTCTTCAAGGGTTGTAGTCAAGAGTCTTCTCCAACACCACAGTTCAAAAGCATCAATTCTTTGGCGCTCAGCTTTCTTTATAATCCAACTCTCACGTCTACATGACTACTGGAAAACCATAGCCTTGACTAGACAGACCTTTGTTGGCAAAGTAATGTCTCTGCTTTTTAATATGCTGTCTATGTTGGTCATAACTTTCCTTCCAAGGAGTAAGCGTCTTTTAATTTCACTCACTATCTACAGTGATTTTGGAGCCCCTCAAAATAAGGTCAGGCACTGTTTCCACTGTTTTCCCATCTATTTGCCATGAAGTGATGGGACTGGATACCATGATCTTAGTTTTCTGAATGTTGAGCTTTAAGCCAACATTTTCACTCTCCTCTTTCACTTTCATCAAGAGGCTTTTTAGTTCATCTTCTCTTTCTTCCATAAGGGTGGTATCATCTGCATATCTGGGGTTATTGACATTTCTTGCAGAAATCTTGATTCCAGCTTGTGCTTCATCCACCCAGTGTTTCTCATGATGTACTCTGCATAGAAGTTAAATAAGCAGGGTGACAATATACAGCCTTGACGTACTCCTTTTCCTATTTGGAACCAGTCTGTTGTTCCATGTCCAGTTCTAACTGCTGCTTCCTGACCTGCAGATTTCTCAAGAGGCAGGTCAGGTGGTCTGGTAGTCCCATCTCTTTCAGAATTTTCCACAGTTTATGTTATCCACAGTCAAAGGCTTTGACATAGTCAATAAAGCAGAAATAAATGTTTTTATGGAACTCTCTTGCTTTTTGCATGATCCAGCAAATGTTGGCAATTTGATCTCTGGTTCCTCTGCCTTTTCTAAAACCAGCTTGAACATCTGGAAGTTCATGGTTCATAGATTGCTGAAGCCTAGCTTGAATTTTGAGCATTACTTTACTAGTGTGTGAGATGAGTGCAGTTGTGCGGTAGTTTGAGCATTCTTTGGCATTGCCTTTCTTTGGGGTTGGAATGAAAACTGACCTTTTCCAGTCCTGTGGCCACTGCTTAGTTTTCCAAATGTGCTGGCATATTGAGTGCAGCACTTTCACAGTTCCATCTTTTAGGATTTGAAATAGCTCAACTGGAATTCCATCACCTCCACTAGCTGTGTTCATAGTGATGCTTCCTAAGGCCTACTTGACTTTGCATTCCAGGACGTCTGGCTCTAGGTGAATGATCACACCATCATGATTATCTGGGTCATGAAGATCTGTTTTGTATAGCTCTTCTGTGTATTATTGCTGCCTCTTCTTAATATCTTCTTCTTCTCTTAGGTCCATACCATTTCTGTTCTTTATTGAGCCCATCTTTGCATGAAATGTTCCCTTAGTATCTCTAATTTTCTTGAAGAGATCTCTAGTCTTTTCCATTTTATTGTTTTCCTCTATTTCTTTGCAGTGATCACTGAGGAAGGCTTTTTTTGTTTGTTTTTATCCATCCTTGCTATTCTTTGGAACTCTGCATTCAAATGGGTATATCTTTCCTTTTCTCCTTTGCTTTTTGCTTCACTTCTTTTCACAGCTATTTGTAAGACCTCCTCAGACAGCCATTTTTCTTTTTTGCATTTCTTTTTCTTGGGGATGATCTTGATCCCTGTCTCCTGTACAATGCCACAAACCTCCATCCATAGTTCATCAGGGCCTCTGTCTGTCAGAGCTAGTCCCATAAATCTATTTCTCACTTTCTGTGTACAATTGTAAGGGATTTGACTTTGGTCATATCTGAATGGTCTAGTGGTTTTCCCTACTTTCTTCAATTTAAGTCTGAATTTGGTAATAAGGAGTTCATGATCTGAGCCACAGTCAGCTCCTGGTCTTGTTTTTGCTGATTGTATAGAGCTTCTCCATCTTTGGCTGCAAAGAATATAATCAGTCTGATTTTGGTATTGACCATCTGGTGATGTCCATGTGTAGAGTCTTCTCTTGTGTTGTTGGAAGAGGGTATTTGCTATGACCAGTGAGTCCCCTTGGCAAAACTCTCTCAGCCTTTGCCCTGCTTCATTCTGTACTCCAAGGCCAAATTTGCCTGTTACTCGAGGTGTTTCTTGACTTCCTACTTTTGCATTCCAGTCCCCTATAATGAAAAGGATATCTTTTTGGGGAGTTAGTTCTAAAAGGTCTTGTAGGTCTTCATAGCACTGTTCAACTTCAGCTTCTTCAGCATTACTGGTTGGGGAATAGACTTGGATTACTGTGATATTGAATGGTTTGCCTTGGAAACGAACAGAGATAATTCTGCTGTTTTTGAGATTGCATCCAAGGACTGCATTTCGGACTCTTTTGTTGACCATGATGGCTACTCCATTTCTTCTAAGGGATTCTTGCCCATCAGTTCAGTTTGGTTCAGTTGCTCAGTCATGTCTGACTCTTTGTGACCCCATGCACACCAGGCCTCCCTGTCCATCACCAACTCCTGGAGTTCACCCTAATATTCTTGCCCAAGGTAGTAGATATAATGGTCATCTGAGTTAAATTCACCCATTCCAGTCCATTTTAGTTTGCTGATTCCTAAAATGTCAACATGCACTTTTGGCATCTCCTGTTTGACCACTTCCGATTTGCCTTGATTCATGGACCTAACATTCCAGGTTCCTATGCAATATTGCTCTTTCTCCATAAAACCCCTAAAGAACAGGATTGGGAGAGTTGCTCGGTTGGTGAACATGTGGAGACTGGGCCAGAGCAGCACTCTGAGAGGGCATGGAAGCACTGTCCCATTTCCCCCCACTTTGTCGTATGCAGTTTTTCCATTTGACTATTCTTGAGTTATACACTTTGATAATAAACTATTAATCTGGTAAATAAAATGTTTTTCTCAGTTCTGTAAGCCACTCTAATAAGGTAACTGAACCTAAGGAAGGCATTCCTGAAACCTTCAGTCTATAGCTAGTCAGAAGCGCAGGTGATAATGGAAGCCAGGGAGCGGTGCAGTCTCACAGGACAGAGTCCTTGACCTGTGAGACATGGTGCTGTTCCTGGGTTAGCAGTGTCAGAACTGAGTTAAATTGCAAAACACCCAGGTGGTGTCTGAGAATTGCTCAGTGATGTGGGAAAACCCCCTCACACACTGGAATTAGTGATGAGTCATCAGTGGCAGTGTTTGCAGGAATGAATTAAAATGATTCAACAAAGGATAGATATATTTCATTGTATAACTGTACCATTTGTCCATTCTATTGTTGATGGATTTTTTAAAACTATTTTCCTATTTCTGGTAATTAAGAATGTTTCCATAAATATCCTATACAAGTTTTTTTGGTATCCATGTGCTCAGATTTCTGTTGGGTGTACACTTAGGAGTGGTTTTTCTGGGTCACATGTATATGTCCAACTTTATTAGATAATGTCAAAGAGTTTTCAAAACTGCTTATGTCAGATAACATTTCTACAGCCAATGTGTGAAAGTTATGGCTGCTCTCATTTTTGTAAGCACTTGGTATTGTCAGTTTTTTAGTCTTTTGAATATTGTCCATTCTGTCGGGTGTGTATTGATATGCCATTGTGGTTTTAACTTGTATTTCCCTGATTATTAAAAAGTTGAGCATATTTTCATAGGTCTACTGGCCATTTGGGTATTCTCCTAAGTGTCTTTTCAAGTAGTCTGTCCATCTGATGGGTGTATTGACTTACAGGCATTCCTTATGCTTCTGGATACCAGCCCTTTGTCTGTAACTGGTGTTTCAAGTGTGTTCTCTTATGGGTCTTATCTTTTGGTAAGCAGAAATAGTTAATTTTATTGAAGTCCAGTGTATCGATCTTCCCTTTATGGTTAGTGTTGTTAAATAAATCTTCACCTACCTCAAGGTCACAAAGTTGTTTTCCTGTGTTATCTTTGAGATGCTTGATAGTTTCACCTTTCACATTTAGATCTACAATCCACCTGAAATTGATTTTTTCTTGGTATGCTGTGAAGTGAGGGTCGAGTTGCATTGGTTTTCGTATGGATATCCAATTGACTCAGCACCGTCTTTTGAAAATATGACCGTTTCCTACTGCCTTACAGTGCCACGTTTGTCATAAATCTAGTGATCATATATGTCAGTGTTTTTTTCCTGGACTCTCTACCCCTCCATTGATCTATGTGTCTATTATTGTATCCATAGCACACTGGCTTAATTCCTAGAGCTTTCTAATAAGCCCTGATAATTGGTGGAGTAAATCCCTCAGTTTTGTCTTCTTTATGCTTATCTTATTTGTTTTTGGTCTGTTGAATTTTACAAAAACTTGAGTGTCAGTCATCACACACAAGTGCACACACACTGCTATAATTTTGTTTGGAGTTGCATTGAAAATAGATATGGTACATCCTTTTGTTAGATTCTTAATTTCTTTCAACAGTATTTTTTTTTCTGTGTAGAAGTCTTATGTGTGTCTTTTAAAACAATTGTTTCTAAGTGTTTGACCTGTAGATCCTGTTGTAGATTATGTTGTTTCAAAAACTTCATTTTGCAGTGTTTCACACCAGCACGAGTTTGGGTGAACTCTGGGAGTTGGTGATGGACAGGGAGGCCTGGCGTGCTGCAATTCATGGGGTCGCAAAGAGTCGGACACAACTGAGCAACTGAACTGAACTGAACACCAACACGGAGAAATACAACTGATTTTGGTCTGATAACCAGTGACTTGATTAATTTCACTTATTAATTCTAATAACTTATTTGTAGATTCTTAATTCTCTACATTCTCAATTATATTGTCTGTGAATGATGACATTTTGATTTCTTTGGGATTCCCCTATTTCCTAAGGGTGGAGACATTTGAGGTCCCAGCCTAAAGTAGAGTGTGGTTTACCAAGTTTCCTAACCTTAATGGGTCTTGGACTCTTACTATTGCCTGCCTGGCCCTCTAACTGTGGGGACTGTTGCCAGTTGTGCAACTCAGCATCCCGGTTGTCCCTTCCAGGTAGAGATATGTTAACAGGAAAAAGCAGCCTACCAACTCTCCATCTCTCCCCTTTTGCCCGGGTATTTCTCACTCTCTTGTTAGCTCTTTGGCGCTTTTAAGAAGCTGTTTTAAAATTATTTCATCCACCATTTTCCAATTTGTCTTCAGTGAAAAGATTGCTATTGATTACCAAGTCTGCTATTATCCAAAACAAAGGTTAATTAGATGTTTTTTTCCAAGTCAACCTTGGGAGAGAAAGGGTACTGAGCCTGAGGACTAAATTCTGGTGTCTGTTTGGCAGAAAAGTGATGAATCATGAGTGAAGAGAGCTGACAGAGCCAGGTCAGAATGGCCTGCTGGCTTTGGCTGTACTCTGGGGTTGGAATGAGCATGAATAAAGCCAAAATTTTAGAACTCTGTGTAACGGGATGGGAGTGAAGAGTACGTCTGGGTGCACATGGAAACTTCTTTCTTATCTATGCTGAACACAGTGATTGAAGTTTACACAAAGCTATTTCTCTCTCAAGCATCCATTTTTGTTTTTAATTCCAAAGACTATAATGGCATACGGGAATCAGTTCACAGAAGTAAAACTGAGTTCTAAATTGTATAGTTCAGATAAGTAGGTATGTAGGTATGATAGAGAAGGCCTTTTATGTGTTCAGGGACCAAGGATACCATTTGTTGAGTATGTTTATTTTAGAACATTGGCCAAGTCAGATCCACAAATTGTTGGTACTCAGAAATAATTCTGTTCTATAGAAACCTTATTGAAATGATATTCATTATAGCAGATCATAATTGTAGAAGTTCTCGGTTGGGATCTCAGATGTAACAGGCATTCCTATGAGATTCCACCTGAAACCTGATATAAAACTTTGTACTGAGTAGCTTGTCCTAGCCATCATCAAAAGTCTACAAACAGTAAATGCTGGAGAGAGTATAGAGAAAAGGGAAAGCACTATTTATAATAGCCAGGACACGTAAGCAACTTAAATGTCTGATGACAGATGAATAAATAAAGAAGACGTGGTATATAATGAAATATTACTCAGCCATAAAGAAGGATAAAATAATGCCAGATGCAACCACATGAGTGGACTTAGAGATTATCATATTAAATGAAGTAAGCCAGACAAACAAAGATAAATAGCATATGATATGACTTATATGTGCAATCTAAAATAAAAAATGAAGTTTTATATATATAACTGAATTGCTGTGTTGAACACCTGAAACTAACATTGTAAATCACGTATGCTGCTGCTGCTGCTGCTGCTAAGTCGCATCAGTTGTGTTCAACTTTGTGCAACCCCAAAGACAGCAGCCCACCAAGCTCCTCTGTCCCTGGGAAAGAAAAAAAAATAGCAGCCTGCCCTAGCAGAGGGCTGAACCAGGATGTATACCATGTCTGAGCCTTCTTGAAACGTTCTCCTTTCCTTTCACTTTGTCCCTGAAAATAGAGTATTCGAAAAATACTTTATTTCATTAGGAAGTATTATCTCTTTAAATTTTTTCCTACCAAAACAAAAGGGTAAAAAGAAAGATAAAATCCTTCACTGCTGATAGAGCTGAAGGATCAGCAATCAATTTAAATTTTCACATGAAAATGGCTGAAGGCCTCTGGGAATCTCCGGTTCCAACATTCATCCAGTTTCAGTTGATTCAGGGACACCTGAACATTGGAATCAGCTTTTCCCTTTCTTTGCTCTTTAAGAGTCTGGGGCTTTGTACATTCTTCATTAACTGTTATGAAAACTTCATTTTTAACTATATAAGCATTTTCCACAAAGTAGTGTTTTACAGCCTTATTAGAGGCAACATTTTAAAGCTAAGGAATCTTTTCAATAAAAGTTAACGTGCTATAAAGTTAGAAACAGTCTGGCTTAGGTTATTACTAATCCCACGTGACTAAAACATCTGGATGAACTGTCATAGCTAATATTTTTCAAGTGAGATCCAAGCTAAAGATTGTCCATCCTATTAGTACTCTTTTGATTAGAACCCACCCTTTGTAACCAAACATTGTAAATGAATCTTTAATCACTAGTTATCAATACAACATAAAGTAATATATCAGAATGCAGAAAAATCAGGGTAAAGAGAAAGTTTAATAAAATTATAATAAGAGGGATAAAAATATAATAGGGGTTCCCTGGTGGCTCAGTGGTAAAGAACCCACCTGTCAACACAGGAGACTCCAGAAAAATCCCTGGGTTGGGAAGCTCCTCTGGAGAAGGAAAGGGCAACCGTTCCAGTATTCTTAGCTGAAAAATTGCATGGACGGAGGAGCCTGGTGGGCTCAGTCCAGGGGATCACAAAGAGTTAGACCCAACTTAGCAACTAAACAACAACAACAACCAAAAATATAATAAGAAGGACTACCTAACAACAACAGCAACAACCACAAATACCTCACACAATCACATCACTTATGCACATATTTGTGAAAGTATTCCCTTCCCTGTCCCACCCCCAGAAATTAATTTAATTAAACGGGCAAAATCTCAAATATAATTGATCTTATATACTGCACTCTACTGCCCAAGAAAGCCCCCTCTATTTTTTTAAATTAATTAATTTATTTTAATTGGAGGCTAATTACTTTACAATATTGTAGTGGTTTTTGCCAAACACTGACATGGATCAGGCATGGGTGCACATGTGTTCCCCATCCTGAACCCGCCCCCCACCTCCCTCCCCATCCCATTCCTCAGGGTATTGCCAGTGCACCAGCCCTGAGCACCCTGTCTCATGCATCAAACCTGGACTGGCAGTTTGCTTCACATATGATTGATAATATACATGTTTCAATGCTACCCTCTCAAATCATCCTACCCTTGCCTTCTCCCACAGAGTCCAAAAGACTGGTCTTTACATCTGTGTCTCTTTTGCTGTCTTGCATACAGGGTCATCATTACCATCTTTATAAATTCCATATATATGCGTTAGTATGCTGTATTGGCGTTTTTCTTTCTGACTTACTTCACTCTGTTTAATAGGCTCCAGTTTCATCCACCTCATTAGAACTGATTCAAATGCATTCTATTTAATGGCTGAGTAATATTCCATTGTGTATATGTACCACAGATTTCTTATCCATTCGTCTACCAATGGATATCTAGGTTGCTTCCATGTCCTGGCTATTATAAACAGTGCTGCGATGAACATTGGGGTACAAGTGTCTCTTTCAGTTCTGGTTCCCTTGGTGTGTATGCCCAGCAGTGGGATTGCTGGGTCATATGGCAGTTCTATTTCCAGTTTTAAAAGGAATCTCCACACTGTTCTCCATAGTGGCTGTACTAGTTTGCATTCCCACCAACAGTGTAAGAGGGTTCCCTTTTCTCTACACCCTCTCCAGCATTTATTGTTTGTAGACTTTTTGATAGCAGCCATTCTGACTGGCATGAAATGGTACCTCATTGTGGTTTTGATTTACATTTCTCTGATAATGAGTGATGATGAGCATCTTTTTATGTGTTTGTTAGCCATCTGTATGTCTTTTTTGGAGAAATGTCTAGTTCTTTGGCCCATTTTTTGATTGGGTCATTTATTTTTCTGGAATTGAGCTGCATGAGCTGCTTATATATTTTTGAGATTAATTCTCTGTCAGTTGCTTCATTTGCTATTATTTTCTCCCATTCTGAAGGCTGTCCTTTCACTTTGCTTATGGTTTCCTTCATTGTGCAAAAGCTTTTAAGTTTAATTAGGTCCATTTGCTTATTTTTGCTTTTGTTTCCATTACTCTGGGAGGTGGGTCATAGAGGATCCTACTGTGATTTATGTCAGAGAGTGTTTTGCCTATGTTTTCCTCTAGGAGTTTTACAGTTTCTGGTCTTATGTTTAGATCTTTAATCCATTTTGAGTTTATTTTTGTGTATGGTGTTAGAAAGTGTTCTACTTTCATTCTTCTACAAGTGTTTGACCAGTTTTCCCAATGCCACTTGTTAAAGAGATTGTCTTTTGTCTATTGTATATTCTTGTCTCCTTTGTCAAAGATAAGGTGTCCACAGGTGTGTGGACTTCTCTCTGGAAGAAAGCCTCTTTGTTTTATGTGGTGGTGGTGAATGCAAATAATAAGGGAGGGTCAAAGGAACACAGAGTCCATTTACTTTTCTAGTTGGTTTAAAAGGTTTACAAATTTTGTGGCTTTGAAAAATAGTGACTATTCTACAGCCACATTTTATGCTATTGACTTGATATTTCGATATAAATTGAATAAACCCTGGGTGTAGTTTTTGTGTCCCATTAATTCTTGTAGAATATTCCCCAGTAAAGTTTCTCAATGGGAAAGACTAAACTGATGTCATGAATGAATGATTCTCAGATGAAAGTGCCTTAATGGCAGTGAAAACAGTAAAAAGAATTGGCATAGCACCTTGGGAGCCAAACTTTGGAGAAATGTGAATAAGGCACAAAGAAGTGGTTAAAAAAATTCCAAATTATAGTTTCTTTAGAATAACACCTTGTGTGGTGTCAGCATATGACAGGTATTGCTGTTGTGCTATATTGAAATACCTTGAGGCAAAATATTGGGACTACATTCATTTTGATGGAAACAAGATTTCTAAGGCTGATAGCCCCTGTAACATATGGAGACATACTTCAGCTACACACGATTAAATAGGCTCCATTTGGAAGCAAGGAAAGGGAGGATGGCAAAGATTGGAAACTCAGGCATTCACTAAAGAAAATAGGAAAGTAACAATTCTAAGACTCATGTAAGTGACTAACACTTTTTTGAATTATAAACAACTACTTGAGACACTTGGACAACTAACTATAATTTCCGTTACTTTACACTGTTTTCTAACTATTTCTTGACTAGCGCTGGGCAGAGTAAAATTTGGACAGCCCAGTGGGCTTTCTTCCATCACCATGAAATCCTCACAAACTTGCTTGAAGGCTGCCTTAATATGTGTTACCAGAAGAGACGACAGCTACGCAGCAGTTGCTGGGGACACTGAGGTGACCAAAGCGTAGGTGTTTCCTTCGAAGTTACCATGGCTTGTTGGCAAATAATTGCAAAACACACTGGACACTCAGTGCAAAAGAGGTTTGTACAAAGCAGAGATTCAGGGAAGTAGGGAGGGGGTAAGGTGGAGGCGGCTGTAGGGAAGGCATAGGAGCAAGCCCAGAAAGAGGTGCCCTTGAGCTAAATACCTATGGAGGAGCAGGAGCTCACCCGAGAGGGAGGAAAGGAAAGGCATTTGAGAGGCAGGTGAGTTCACAGACCTGGAGGTGTTTAACCGATCAGCAATGCACAAAGAGCAGGGGAGGAGACTGCGAATTGCTGGTGAGAGGGTGCCGAAATGCTCACTGAGGATGACAGGTTGCAGATTCAGATGTTGTCCGGTGGGCCGGCAGGGCGCATGCGAACATTCTGCACAGACGTGTACAATTATTCCATTCACTTTTTGGAAAGACCATTCTGTCTGTCCTGTTGAGAGCAATTGGAGGAAGCAAGTCCAGAGAAAGAAAGGTGAATTGGGAGGCCATTGCTAGAAAAGAGGATTTGAATCAGAACAGAGCTGTAGTACATAAAGATGTGATGATAACAACGAAATTTCAGACTAGGGTTATGGTGGTTTAACTTACTAGGACAGGGTATACAGGTTTAGGAAAGAAGGTAATTAGTTGAGCTTTGAGCTTCCTGTGTTTGTCATCCTAGGTGATATCTTGGTTGATTAATGATAGAATAGAAGACAGGTAGAGGGTGGAATGGCTTGGCATTGACCTCCAATGCAGATGAATGTGCAGCCAGGAAGGCTGGCAGAGTACCTCTCTGGAAGGCATTCATCACCTGTATCTGACGTTTAGGAGAAGCAGCAGCTTCCTCCTTCCACTCTGTGGCGTTGCCAATCCCGTCTCCTAGCATTGCAGCGAATGTGGCTTTTAAAAGAAAAATATCCCTTGGAAGTTTAATGGGCTGCCAGTCACTTTCAATTTCATGGAAAATAGAACTTCCATATGTACAAGCTGGATTTAGAAAGGGCAAAGAAACTAGAGATCTAATTACCAACATTAGTAGGATCATAGAAAAAGCAAGGGAATTAAAAAAAAATCTGCTTCATTGACTACACTAAAGCTGAGTGGATCACAACAAACTGGAAAATTCGTAAAGAGAAGGGAATACCAGACCATCTTACTTGCCTCCTGAGAAATCTATTTGCGGGACAAGAAGCAGCAGTTAGAATTGGATGCAGAACCATGGCCTAGTTCAAAACTGGGAAATGAGCACATCAAGGCTGTATATTGTCACCCTGCTTATTTAACTTATATGCAGAGTACATCATGGGAAATGTCAGGCTGGAAGACTCACAAGCTGGAATCAAGATTTCCAGGAGAAATATCAGCAACCTCAGATATGCTCTCCTGGTGGCTTCCTTTGGGCTTCCCTGGTGGCTCAGATGGTAAAAAAAATTCACCTGCAGTGCGGGAGACCCGAGTTCAATCCTTGGGTTGGGAAGATCCCCTGGAGAAGAGCATGGCAACCCACTCCAGTATTCTTTCCTGGAGAATTCCCATGGACAGAAGAGCCTGGTGGGCTACAGTCCATGGGGTCTCAAAGAATTGGACACAACTGAGTGACTAACACATACACAAAGTGGGAACAGTGATAGATACTCTTTTCTTGGGCTCCAAAATCACTGTTGATGGTGACTGCAGCCAGGAAATTAAAAGACGCTTGCTCCTTGGAAGAAAAGCTATGACAAAGCTAGACGGTGCATTAAAAAGCATAGATACCACTTTGTCCACAAAGATCCATATAGACAAAACTATGTTTGGTTTTTCCAGTAGTCATGTACAGATGTGAGAGTTGGACCATAAAGAAAGCTGAGTGTTGAATTGATGCTTTCGAATTGTGGCGCTTGCTAGAGAAGACTCTTGAGAGTCCCTTGGACTGCAAGGAGATCAAACCAGTCAATGCTAAAGGAAATCAACCCTGAATATTCATTGGAAGGACTGATGCTAAAGCTCCAGTACTTTGGTGACCTGATATGAAGAGCTGATTTATTGGAAAAGACCCTGATGCTGGGAAAGATTGAGGGCAAGAAGAGAAGTGGGTGACAGAGGATGACATGGTTGGATGGCATCACTCAGTGGACATGAGTTTGAACAAACTCTGGGAGATAGTTAAGGACAGAGAACCCTGCTGCTGCTGCTGCTGCTGCTAACTCGCTTCAGTCGTGTCCGACTCTGTGCGACCCCATAGACGGCAGCCCACCAGGCTCCCCTATCCCTGGGATTCTCCAGGCAAGAACACTGGAGTGCGTTGCCATTTCCGTGCTGCAACTCATGGGGTCACAGAGTCGGACGTGACTGAGAGACTGAACAACAATAATTAGCTGAGCTGATCTTAGATTTGGAGGGAATGGAAGGAACTAGTTTGGGAACATGAGGGGAACTGGAATTACCGGATGGTGGCAACTAGGCAGCTGGGGGTGCATAATGTCACCCAAATTAGGGGATTAGGGTAAATAAAAGCCAAGTTTCAGAAGGAACAAGTCCAGATAAGGAGGTTGGAGAGCCCAATTACAGCACTTGGGAATTTTTTAAACGATGTTCCCGTTTGCTTTAATGTTCCTAATCTTCAACAATTGGAGTACAATTGAAAGAACCTGACATTTATGTCCTAAGTGCTTTTATAAACAAAGATTTAATTAAATTAATTTATTTACTTAACTGTGCTGGGCCTTTGTTGCTGCCTGAGGGCTTTCTTTAATCTGTGGTGAGCATGGGCCGCTCCGCTCTAGTTGCGGTGTGCAGGCTTCTCATTGTGGTGGAGTCTCTGGTTGTGGCGCGTGCGCTGTACGTATTGTGGGCTTGTGTAGCTGTGGCTCTCGGATGCGAGAGCACAGGCTCAGTGGTTGTGGCACATCGGCTTTGTTGCTGTACAGCATGTGGGATCCTCCAGGACCAGGGACTGAACCGTGTTCCCCGCATTGGCAGGGAGACTCTCAACCCCTGGACCACCAGGGAAGCCCCATCCTACTTGCCTTTAATTTAAGGTAGATACGATCATATCTGTGAGTCCATATTACAGATGAAAAACCCAAGGCTTGGAGAGTTGAATAACTGGCTAAGTGGCAGAGCTGGGTATCTTTGCCCAAAAATCCACAGTACTCTTGCTACTCTCTCATATTGGATTCTGAGATGAGAGAGGAAAAGAAAATTAATGGGATGAACATAGATATTAAAGGGAAAGAGTGGGCTATATTACTCAAACATATTTGATGGCTATAAGTCTTTGGAAAAGATGATCTCATAACTTCTGTTTCAGTCCCTGTATTCAAGCCTCTTCCTAGATCCTCAGATCTCAGACCAGTGTTCTCAGAGTTGCATTTAAAATAAGCCAAGTCTGAAAATCATCATTTTACTTTGTTAAGATGTCGATCAATCATTGATTATAAGCTATCCATCCAGTTGCTTTGCTTCCCAAATTATCTTACATAGTGGGAACATATTGACAGCACTATGTTTTAAGTGTATTTAGATTAGAGGGTTTATAATTTTAAATGTACTTAAATTTCATGATCTCATTCAGTCCTCAACATCACCCTACAAAGTGATAGTGGTTTTTGTTGTCGCTGTGGTTTGGTTTTGGTTTGTAAATTTCAGAGTTGAAATGGAAGATCAGAGAGGTTAAGTGACTTCCTTAGCCCCACACAGCAAAGTAGAGTTGGTGCCGGTACTAGAAAAAGCAGTTTCCCAATTGGCTCAATGGTAAAGAATCTGCCTGCCAATGCAGGAGAAGCAAGAGATGTGGGTTCAGCCCCTGGGTCAGGAAGGTCCCCTGGAGGAGGAAATGACAACCCACTTCAGTATTCTTACCTGGAGAATCCCCATGGACAGAGGAGCCTGGTGGGACTGAGCACGTGTGTGTGCACACGCGCGCACACACACACACGAAAAAGTATGTCTTTGGCTTATTAGCAATATTCTTTCTATCATACCACATAGGTGTAGTGATGTGTGTTCATAGATTTAGAGAGAGAGATGGAAAGGGAAGGAGAATATTTATAACAGAAAAGGAAAGCAATGCAAGATCCAATAAAAATCCAGGGAACTGAGCTTCTTTTCTTTCAAATGCATCATTTATGTCTTTCAGACATTCATTCTTTTGTTTTGTCCAACTTTTTTTCAAAGATCCTTAGGGTCTCAAGATTTCAGTGAAGTTCCATGGATGTAGCCACACAGGCTGTCTCTGAAGGGCTCTGGAGGCTGGGGAGTTAATGGAGCTCAGAAGTTCACTGCACTGCAGTCACCACAGCGGAGTTACAGTTTTCTCGCTGGTAATGAGCTGAGTTTGCTCCATTGTCTAAAAGAGACCCACTATATGTATGAGGCTGCTGCTTCTGCTAAGTCACTTTAGTCATGTCTGATTCTTTGTGACCCTATGGACTGGGTCACCCCGCCAGGCTCCTCTGTCCATGGGATTCTCCAGGCAAGAATACTGGAGTGGGTTGCCATTTCCTTCTCCAGGGGATCTTCCCAACCCAGGAATCGAACCTGAGTCTCCTGCTTTGCAGGCAGATAGTTTATCCTCTGAGCCACCAGGGAAGCCCCAATATATGATGCTACTTAATGTAAATGACAGCAACTGTGAATGGCATACCAGTGAGGCTGACTCTAGGGGGCAAAACTCCTAATATCCCTTGGATTAAATCCTATTAGCTTTAGTGGGTACCAGTCCAAGTGCCTGTGTTTTCAAAGTGCAGTGGCTTAATATTTACCAAGTAATTCAGCCATCAGACCCTTCCAGGGCTTTCCTTCAGCACTTCCACGCTTCTTAGGAAATACTGATTTCTGTTGATTGACCATTGTTGACCAAGGATTAAGTGGTTGCTATTCTATCTTTGGAGAGGAGAAAAGGTGGCATCCAGGCATGCCTACACAGCTCAGTGACACCTTTCCCCTGGTTGTCTTGCTACCACTGCTGCTGTTGAAGGCAGGCTAATTAGTTAGTTCCTTCCAAAAATATCCATTTAAATATGCATGTGCCAAGTTAAAATATCTTCATAATACAGCTTTTAAAGTACAGAGAGAAAACTGATCCAAGTGTCTCTTTTCCATTGAATGCCATGGTTTTAAAAATAAAAAAACCTGTTTCAGTCAAATTAAAAAAAATCTGTCAAAGTATTACCTGCATAAATAATAGTGAAATAGTTAAAACTACACCTACAGCTGACTCAGGGTCATTACTTTTCCTTTTTAAGAGGCATAGCTAATATAAGTAAGTAGACCAAAGAGGATATTTAAAATATATCCATATATTGCCTTTTGTTAATATCTTTAACCCTGGAAAATCATGTCCATAATCGTAGCTCATTATCTTAATTAGATCTGCCCTACATTATCTCACAATTTATTCTCATTACTTCATAGATGATCAGCCTCCCAAAAAGGATGTGAGCAGAATTTTCTGATTTTTATTGTGATAGTGTCTGTCTTCTCTTTCAAACTCTATTTAGATCTTTGGGGTGTTATAATAGTGATGCTATATTTAATTAAAAATTACATTAGAAAGATATTAATATTCATTCTGATGACTGAACACAGGATTAGCTCAAGAATTAAAATCTCTATAATGGCTAATGAGGTGAACTCTGCTGGGATGCCCATAAAAACAGAGATGAATCATGAAAATGGCTAAAAATTGATGCATTCCTGTCTACTGTTCTGCTCTGTATATAGGCAGCAGGCCTCTTCAGTAACAAATCATTTTCATGTGTGCTTGCCTTGGAGTGTGACAGCACCCGATGTACTTGACCCATAACCCTGCCCTCAGTCTCGCACCTCTTAAGGGATCTTGACTCCATTGCCAGAAAGCTATACTTTCTCTCTTCCACTGTCCCCCTCATTTATCCGGGGTGAGTTGTGTTTCTAATTGCTTGTCCGTTAAAATGAATTTATAATTTTTTGAGGTAAGAAATATGTATTGCACTTTCAACATTGTGGCTTGTAATACAGATTCTGGAGAAAAACCACAGTTGAGGGAGGCAAAATTATAACTACTTATGCAAAATGGGAAGAAAAAAATTGCTAAGTTAAGGTTAGCAACTGTTTGTGAGGTTAGTTCTAAGAGCATTAAGGGCATAAAATATTGAGGCAAATATAGACACTGTTGGGCCAATTCTGGGTTCCTCTGTGGCAGGTTGGTTCTGTAGGAAGGGAAAGTCATGTGACAGGGCAGATAATTAAGATCATGGAAGTTCACCGTGGGATGAGGCTTGGGCAGTGGATTCATGGGCAGAGCACAAGTCCCAGCAGAGCAGGACGCCACCTCAGGGAGAGGACCTTGGCTGACGGATCCAAAGTCTTTGCTGGCTACTGTTGGTTCTTTTCCAGACAACTGTTTCATGGCAAATGTGGTGGGAAAAAAATGAAGAACAAAACCAAATTTTGTTGTATCTTAAAGGTCTTCTTGGAAGAGAGGATAGTACAGTGTGGTACAGAGAGCCCTAAGCTGAATCAGAAGTAATTTCTATTCCTTTTTTGCTTATGAGAAATTAACCAAATTGCATAACCTCTTTGGGCCTCGTATTTCTCCTCTCTGAAATTAGGAGGTTGAAGTGAACAATAATTACTAAAACCCTTCCAGCTGTAGAGTCCTGAGAAACTGATGGTGAGTCTAAGTTTCTCCCATACATATAGTATCATGATAAATGCCATAGTGGATTGATTGTAAAAATGGTGTCAGTCATTTCCCTGTCAGCAGCTGCCACCTCGCAATTGACTTGGCAGATTTTCCTATCAAGAGGTGGCATCTGTACCCTCACCCCTTAATATGACCTGACCTTGTGATTTGCCTTGATTTACAATATTGGGTGACTTCCCAGGTGGCTCAATGGTAAAGAATCTGCCTGCCTATGCAGGAAACACAGGACGCACTGGTTCGATCCCTGTATCTGGAAGATCCCCTGGAGGAGGAAATAGCAACCTACTCCAGTATTCTTGCCTGGACAATCTCAAGCCCAGAGGACAGAGGAGTCAGACAGAGGAGCCCAGCAGGCTACCTTCCATGGGATCACAAAGAGTTGGACATGAATGAGCATGCATGCTTGCACAATACTGAGTGGAACTGATACTGCTCCAGGTCCAAGCCTAGGCCTCAAGAAGTTCTGTGCTCTTTTGCGTGCTCTCTCTCTCTCGCTCTTAGATCCTACCTTCATTATGAGGACAAGCCCGGGTGAATTGGGTGAATTCACTGGAGTTGTGTGAGAAACATGTGGCGGAAAGCTGAATCATTTCAGCCACAGCCACTTGGTTCAGCAAGTCCCCACGGACCTGTTTGTTGACCACAGACACGTCAGTGAGCCCAGATGAGATAAACCAAGGTTAACCCAGGTCACCAGAGCTGTGACTCCTAGACTCGTGAGAAATAATAAATGGTTCTTGTATTATGCCAATAAATTTGGGATGTCTTTATACAATAAAAAACTACCTTGTGCATGAGATTTCTCTGGCTCTACCCCCGACTCGTTCACCCAAGAATTCAGTTGCTGGTAAAGTCCTCTCTTCCTGATCCCAACTATTTCTTAGGGCCTTTAGGCAGTGTTTCATAAGTGCTCATGAAAAGTCTGGTGATAGTCCAGCCAAATAGTCAGCCAAATAGCCCCCACTGGGACCTACCATCAGCTCTGCTGGACACTGCTGTTCCAGCTGGAGCGTGGACACCGCACTGGTGGCAGGCATTGCTCCTTCCTGCTACTACTAGCTGGTACTGTGGCCCCAATCAACAAGTGCTTTGGGGTGCCAAAGCTCTGTTGAGGGAAGAGTGGCCAAGTTACAGAAATGCTTTGTTTGTTCTATTCTCTGTTACATGGTTATCAAGTCTGTAATGTCTTAAGCTTTGTCTTACCAAAGACCTAATGTGTTAAAAGAAGTTTAAATTAAATAAATTTTAGGTTTTATTTATTGTCCCTTGTCTTCCTAGGGCTTAGAGAATGGATCAGAGAAAGGAATGAGTGAAGGTAACATGTAACACCCAGAACACCTTTCCCTTGCAATGATTAAAGTTTTGGTGAACATTGTCATGCCCAACTCTTTCCTTTCTAAGGATGAGTGTTTTCCTGGGAGCCTCCTTTGTACTCCCAGTAAATACGCTTCGGGAAGTTTGCCATGCCATCATATGAGGGTCGCACAGATGTGTTCACATTCTGGCCCAGGACGAAGCTAGGATATCCTGATTGTGATTGTTTTGAAATCTGCTTCTTGTATCCAGAGAGAGGAACACTGGGAGCCAAGAGGTGGTTACTCAAGTGTCACTTAGGTATCGGCTGCTTCTCATTGCAATGTGCATTTTTGTTTGCACATAATGTCTTAATATTTCAATTCACTTTAACCCAAACACTGACAGAACCTTCAAACCCATTCTTCTCCATTCATTCACACCAAAAATCTTAGTCATCAGCGTAGGTCCTGCTAAAAACTTTGTGAGGAGAATGAAGATAAGGTTTATATTATATAATATATTAGTTGATTTAATCTAAGTTCTGCTGTGATAATATATAAACCCTTGAATCCTAGTGACTCTACACAAATAATACACTTTTCTTCCTCAGACAGAATCTGGTGTCCTCCTCCATTTTTTCCAGCTTCATGGAGATATAACTTGACATACGACATTGTGTAAGTTTAAAGTATATGCTTCAATTTGATATACTTATTTATTGGAAAATGATTACTACCACCATATTAGCTAACACCTTCATCATATATCACTACCATTTCCTTTTTGTAGTGAGGGCATTTGAGATTTACTCTTCTAGCTAACTTTAAAGTATGTAAGATAATATTATTAACTATCATCACTATACCCCTTCTCCATCTTGTAGCTGCACCGTCTAGATCACATAGCCTCCAGAGTCATCAGAGCAGGAAAAAGGAAAGAACAGGAGAACGTTTAGGAAGGAAGCTACATAATCCGTTTGGTTTACTTTCCACTGGTGTGATCTGGTTGCATGATCCCACTTAGGTGTGTGGGGCTTGGAAATGTAGAGAAACACATTAATATCAGGTAGGCTCTTTTAGTCGCTCCACTGTCTGCCTTTCTAGTCATCAAATTTCCAACTACTCCTTTTTCACACATATACAACATCTCAACCCAGTCTTAGGAGAGACAACCCAGAGTCCAATCCAGTCACTACGTCAAGTTCTATGGAGTACATGGGTCTCTTCGTGAGGTCTGTGTGAAGGTCTTTGGGATCAGATGACCTGTGAACTAAAAGGAAAATTACAGCCTTCCCACCTCTGTTGGATATACATTGGTGGAAAGGGGCAGGATAGTCATGGCACACATGGAAAGGGGAAGACTTATTTGGAAAGAGGAAGATGGAGGACACGCAGCAACGATGAAGCCCCCCTTCTCTCTCCTGTGGTGGGTGTTCCTGGATGAGGCCTTAGTGCTGAGCCTTGAGAGCACTTGTACTCCAGCTGTACTCAACGGCTGCAAGCTCTTCCCTCTGAGATGTTCCTTCTTTGCCATCACCCTCTTTAGCACCTCTGAAGTGGGTAGAGGGAAACATGGGCTCCTTGCGAGCCGCACAGTTTTTTTCAGCAAGCTTCTTTCTCATGGAGCACTGGGGACCCAATATTTGCAAAGCTCAAAATGTCAGTAGTTTTTTAAATGCAGACTCATGGTTTATTTGGCAACATCGTTCCCTCACAGGGAGTAGGCTTCTGATGTATTTGCTTCCAACAAGCTCCATGTGCCAGTAATCGCACCAGAAGTTCTTTTCTAGACAGAGTTCTACAGTCTGCTTTTGTTTCATTGCTTCACACTCCCATGCATTTGTCTGTCAACTTTATAGTGGCTACCTTGAAGATGTCTGAATAATAGGTGAGAAATTCACACACCTAATCCGATCCTTGTCCCGAATCATTTCATCCAACAGGAAAGATTCACTGTGATTTTCTTGCAAAGTCTTTGGAGATCCCTCCTTTTAACGATTGAGCTCTAGAAGTAGTCAGTTTTTTGACTTGCAAGTCCTTAAATTTCTGAACTGTTTCCATTCCTTTCATTTCTCTTTGAGCTTATTTTATCCTTGTAATGTTTGTCAAATATAGCCAAAATTTGCTTTCAATGTTCTTCCCCTAAACCATGTGCTCAGAAGCATATGGTCTGCTTCCCAAATTATCACAGGAAATAATTTTATCAAATGCTTTCCCCCACTACATAAAATGGATCTAACTTTGGATACCTCACTGCTTTCTGTCTAATTGCTAAGCCATTGCTGCACATTTTAGGTTTCTTTATTAGGGCCTCTTATCACTGGTACAATTTCTGATTTAGTTATGATAGGCTAGAATATACTGTGAAAACAGATATTTTCATCCCAACCTAGTTTTTTTAAACAGAATGAAGCCTTCTTTCTTCTTCACGCAAAATCTCTAGGGTCCTGTCTTATTTTACTGTGGTTATAAGCTGCCATCAGATCATAAAGGTATAAATTGTGGGAATAATAAAAAAGGAAATTCAGAGTGACATTCTGTTTAGCAAAGTTCTATTATACGTCAGGATTATTGCTAGGTATATTTTTTGTGTGTTTACTTAATGTAATTAAGAAAGCTTATAGTGCCTGAATCATTGGTTTCTCCCCCTTGAGAGAGCAGTGGATAAGAATAGGGAGAGGGAAGTATTTTATTACACTTACCAGAATGAAAATTAGCAGGACATTTGTGCTAGTGGACATATAAAATGAAATCTCTAAGTTATAATCATATTTAAATTTTTTGCATTGGTAACTAAATAACTGTTGCACTTTCTTATGGTGGCTTACTGGTGAAAACAAACACAGATGCTTTTATTTGTTTTATAGTTTATAGCTTTCAGCAGCCTTGAGAAGTAGGCATGGCATATGTGTTTAATTGCTTCAGTCACATCCCACTCTTTGCGACCCCATGGACCATAGCCCACCAGGCTCCTCTGTCCATGGGGTTTTCCTGGCAAGGATACTAGAGTGGGTTGCCATTTCCTTCCTCAGGGGATCTTCCCGAACCCAGGGTTGGAACCTGCATTTCCTGCATTGCAGGCAGATTTTTTACCTCTAAGTCGCCAGGGCATGGCATAGCTGGTATATTTATTATGTTCATTAAATGATGTGGAAACAGAGTCACCTGCCACAGTTCTTGGCACATTAAGGGTCTTAAAAAGATATTCTTGAATGAATGAATAAGTGAACACAATGCTGAATGAGTAAATGAGGCAGGTTAAATGACTAGTTCTAGATTGGTTAGTACTTAACACAATCTAACCAAGTTTCCCAGCGTTCCATTAATGCTGCCTCAAAGCAGCTTCAGAGTCCAGGCTTACACTTTTGCTCTAAATATTTTCTTTGGAGTTTTGCTGATGAATTGAAGTTTCATAACAAAAAGAAAGCAGATGGCTTTTGGGAGGGACTTCTACTTGCTCTTTGAACTGTGTTTCTGTTTTGCTTGTTTATGCAGAGTGTGCACGAAGGTTTCCAGAACCTTAATTTCAAACTGCATCATTTAATAAAACACAATAAGGAGAATTAAGAAGAAAGGCTGCAGGGGAACATCCTGCTTATTATCTCTGAAATGAGAGAGCTATTTTTTCTTCCATCAGTTGCCGATGATGGGGTTTTTGTTTCCTTTCGTCCGGGCACAGTTGTGATATTCAATGAGAAGAGTGTGAAGTGCCACTTTAAAGCCAAACATTCAATTCCTCCTAATTCACACGGGAAAGAAGGATCAAGTTGTGCAGCTGGGAGGTGATGTTTCTTCCCAGCAGCTGTCATTGAAGAGACACGTGCAGACCACAGAAGTCATTTGTCACAGAATCCATCCAGAATTTGCTGTGTGCGTCTCTCTTGCTAACGTGACATGAAATAGTGAAGCTTTCAAAATCAAGCACGGAGACTTCGTTGTATTGACGTGGGCAAAATGAAATGGAGAGCCGAGGCAATTATGTGGATAAATCAGGCCAAAAATATCCGACCATTGAGAGTAAAGTTCCTTTAGCTCAAATTATTCAGAGCGACTGTCCACGTTCATCAATTTATCAGGATAATGAATTTTATCCTATACTTTGTCACTACAGATATATCTTTGGTCTGTGAATTTGAATGACTTGGTGATATTTTATTTCACTGGAAATTATAATAGGAGCTGAACGAGCAAGCACTATGTTAAAAGATTACTTCTGCAGCTATGATAATAGCCCAAGAAAATTTAAACTTCATTATTCAATAGCTAGCAGATATGGCTATTGGAAGGGGAGTAGGGAGGGTGGTGTGAAATCTATTGAGACTCAAATGCTTATAACTAATCTGTCTCTCCCATTTAGCAGTCCATTATCCTTAAATGTCTCGGTCTATAGCTCCTGGCTGCTTTTCTGGTCACTTGACAACTGGTTAAATGAGCCTGAAAATTTCATCAGGTTTCATATAAATAATAATATATTATTATGTTGTACACACAAGTGTATCCCTTTGTGTGTTTTTAATACCTGCCTTGTTTGTATACAAAGAGATAATATTTCAAATCCATGAAGGATAAGCAAGGTTAGTTCTCATATTTGCCCACGCATTAGCTTCGAGCATTCTGCCTGGGATCCTCAGTATGCTGAGCTCTTTAGCCATCTCTCTTGTTTCTTCATGCTTCCAGAGCCACCAGAATCATGCTTGAGGGGCTCGGAGTCTCCTAGGGGACAGTGAGAAACCTTTGAGCGCTTAGCTACTATTTTGGGTATCCTGGTCCTTGCCCGAGTCTCCTATATATCAGGAACAGCTTGCACTCAGAAGATACAAACAAATGCCTAATATTGACCAGCTTTAAAGTTTGTACCATAAAATTATAGTGTGAGGAAAAAAATCTAGAAGGATGAGCTTATTGCTTCCAGTCACAATAGTATTATAATATTTTGTTTTGAAAAATGGAAATATGTGTATGCTTTCTGGATGAAAACAGGAAAGTAAAATTCACCTAGAATTTAATATCCAGCAATAACCACTTGTTATGAGTTGAGTATTTGTAACTCCCACCCCTCAATTTCATGGGTTGAAACCCTAACTCCAGTGTGATAGTATTTAGTATTGGGGTCTTTAGGGGCGCAACAGAGGTAATAAAGCCCTATGTGGGGACACAGTGAGAGGCCGTTAGCAAGACAGGAAGATAGCTCTTGTTAGAAAACAACCCTGCAGCTTGGACTTCTAGCCACTAGAACTGTGAGAATAAATAAATTTCAGTTGTTTAAACAACTAACCAGTCTATAGTATTTTGTTGTGGCAGCCCAAGCCTACTAATACAGACTAATGTTTTTAATCTTTTTATACTTTAATATTCTTCTAGGACCAAAGAAACATGTACATACACAGTCTCCCAAGGCAATAGAAGTAAAAGCAAAAATAAACAAATGGGACCTAGTCAAAGTTAGAAGCATTTGCACCACAAAGGAAACCATAAACCAAAAAAAAAGACAACAAATGGACTGGGAGGAAATATTTGCAAATGATGTGACTGAAAAGGGCTTAATTTCCAAAATATACGAACAGCTCATACAACTCAATAACAAGAGCAAAAAGAACCTGAGATCCCAATCAAAAAGTGCAGAAGACATAAATAGATACTTCTTTAAAGAAGACATGCAGGTGGCTAACAGGCACACGAAAAGAAATCTCAGTTGGTAAAGAATCCGCCTGCAATGCAGGAGATCCCCGTTCATTTCCTGGGTAGGGAAGATCCCCTGGAGAAGGGATAGGCTACCCACTCCAGTATTCTTGGGCTTCCCTTGTGGCTCAGTTGGTAAAGAATCCGCTTGCAATGTGGGAGACCTGGGTTCGATCCATGGGTGGGGAAGATTCCCTGGAGAAGGGAGAGGCTACCCACTGCGGTATTCTGGCCTAGAGAATTCCGTGGACTGTATGGTCCATTCGGTCACAAAGAATCAGAACCGACTGAGTGACTTTCACTTTTACATCTCTAATTTTTAGAGAAATGCAAATCATGAATACAGTGAGGTACCACCTCACCCTGGTCAAAAAGGCCATCACTAAAATGTCTACAAATAACAAATACTGGAGGGGGTGTGGAGAAAAGGGAACCCTCCTACATCGTTGGTGTGAATGTAAATTGGTGCAGCCACTGTGGAAAACAGTATGGATGTTCTTCATAAAACTAAAATATAAAGTTGCCATATGATCTAGCAATCCCATTTTTGGACATATATTCAGAAAAAAAACAATTGTAATTCTAAGAGATACAGGCACCTCTCTGTGCACTGCAGCACCATTTACCACCATAGCCAAGACACAGAAACAACCTAAAAATCAACAGATGAATGAATAAAGACAAGTGGAATATATATATATATTATATATATACTCACTCATACACATGCAATGGAGTACTACTCAGCCATAAAAAGAATGAAATAGTGTCATTTGCATCAACATGGATGGACCTAGAGATTATCATACGAAGTGAAGCAAGTCAGAAAAAGAAAGACAAGTGCCATATGATATCACTTATATATGGAATCTAAAATATGACACAAATGAGCTTATTTATTCACAGATATAGAGAACAGATTTGTAGTTGCCAAGGGTGTGGGAGGGTCGGGGAGGGATGAACTGGGAGTCTGGGATTAGCAGATGCAAGCTATTATATGTTGAATGGAAAAACAACAAGGTCCTACTGTATAGGACAGACAACTATATTTAATATCCTATAATAAAGCATAATGGGAAAAATGAAAAAGACTATATATATATATAAATCACTTTGCCGTACAGCAGAAATTAAACCAACATTATAAATCAACTGTACTTCAATAAAATAAAAACTCTGTACTACATATACATACAAATACATTCAGATATAGTGTTAAAAGGTTAAGATCAGTGATGTCCAACAGAAATATATTGTGAATCACATACATAATTAAACTATTTTAGTGGCTACATTTAAGCCCAAAAAGAAAGTGAGTTTAGCAATAAGCCTCACAAAACTTTGAAGTTAATCCAATGTATCTAGAATATTATTTCCAACCTATGATGGGTTTAAAAATTGCTCTTGAGATAATTTACATTCTTTTTGCATTCTGTCTTTCAGATCTGATGTATACTTTATCCACACATCTTGTTTCAGTTTCAGCTGGCCACATTTCAAGTGTCACGGCTACCACCTTGAACAGAGCAGGTTTAAATCCAGGGCTTTCAGTCCTGGGTTTGGGTTAGGTCTCTGTGCTTTAGTTGCCTAAAGAACTTGAGTAATTTAATTAATCCTTTAAATCCTGAGTTCCCTATGCTTAAAATGGAAGTTATAGAAGTATGTAGATCACAGGGTTGTCATGGTGCCTAAATAATATTTTATGTAAGGCATGGACAATGCATGGTGAATAGCATTCAGTAGATGTAGGCAAAAATTATTTTTGTAGTCATAGACTATGAAATCATATTTTGTAATAAATGCTGATTTTTGTATTTAAAACCATTTTCCTACCTAATATCTTTCCATAAATTCTAAATTTATAGACACATGATAGAAAGTGAAATGTTACAAAAAAGTATCATGTCATCTCATTGCAATACAATGTGAGTATGTGTGTGTGTGTGTGTGTTTCTTTCTACACTTTGGGAAAAATACACAGGTAAGAACATGCCACCTGAAAAATCTTCCAGGTCTGAGAGACAGTTTTACTGAATTCTAAAGTATAATGAGTTGCCTTATGTTGAGCACTCAGGAAAGTAGTTGTAGTGGTAGTGAATGATAAAGCATCTTTTAATTTCTTACTTGTCATGCATTACATTACTCCAGCCACTGCTGGATTAAATAGCCATTTCATTTATTGACAATCTCAGCAAAAAGGCCAGGAAAATCAATTCTGAACATGAATTATGACATTTCCTTGAATATCAACCACTTCTGTTGTTTCTAAAATTTGCACTATGGTATCCTCTGATTCTGAGTGGTAGGTTATTAATGAATTCTGGTTGCACCTTTTCCTATGCTTGTTATAATTTTTGTCAGAAAGATAATAGCAGTTCCCAGAACAGTAACCTTTCCAACAATCTGTAACTTGATTTGCTGACAGTTCCTGTCCTCAGTTCTTGTAACTAGAAGTAGAGAGGTGAAGTAGAAGTGTCGATCGAGGGACAGAGATTATTTTTAAAAAAGTTTAAATAAATCATTAAAATGCTGATATCTTCCCATATGGCAAAGATATTAACAAGAACAGAAAATAGTATTATATGAAAGCATTTTTCATGAAATGAATGTAATAAGATTGGAGAAAAGGGAATTATGTCGACAAACTGACATTCATTACAATCTGAATCCTGGCCTTCGGCACTTCTCATGTGTCCTGGTTTCCTATCTTCATTCTCTGTCAAGAACAGCAGATCAATATTGTGTTTTGGTGAGAACCTGAACTGGCCTTAAAACTATGTTCTTTTAAAAATTAAGCTGCTAAATTTATCATTTTTAAGCATATGCAGTGGTAATTAATACCATAGTGATTCCCGCCATCACCCATTAAAAATGACTAGAACAGACTCTGTGAGTCAGCCATCTTAGGTTGCTCTTTTATCTCACTTCCCCCACAGAGCTTTATCCTAATGAAATGCACATATTTTGACGATTTTTACTGATCACTCTATCATATTTCTTTGCTACCAAAATATGCTTATAAATTGGAATTAACTTTTTTCATAAGTTTGTAAAGTTTCTTTTTCACTGCTGGAAGAATCTTGGACTTTTTTCTTTTTAAAATTAGGGTATAGTTGCTTTATAGTGTCGTGTTATTTCTGCTGTATAACGAAGTGAATTGGCTCTATGCATAAACAGATTTCCCTCTCTCTTGAGCCTCCCTTCCACTACCCCATCCCACTCATCTAGCTCCCACAGAGCATCTAGTTCCCACAGAGCAAATTCCCTATGCTCCACAACAGGTTCCCACGAACCATCTATTTTACACATGGCAGGGTACGTATGTCAGTCCTGAGCTCCCGCTTTGTCCCATACTCCCCTTACCCTCCTGTGTCCACGTGTCTGCTCTCCCCATCCGTGCCTCTATTCCTTCCCTGGAAATAGGTTCATCTGTGCCGTTTTTCTAGATTACACACACACACACACACACACACACACGCACACACACACATATATAAATATCCAATATACGTTTTTCTTTTCTGACTTGCTTCACTCTGTGCGATGGTCTCTAGCTCCATCCATGTCTCTTACAAATGACACAATGTAAAGTTTGAGTTAAACTGTTTTCCTCTATTGAGTTAAAACATTTTTATTAATTAATGATTTATAAAACCCAAATAAACATTATATTTTTGGTAATTACTATTACAAAACATAAAAAATACTGAAAGCCTATTTCCTCAGGAGAAGAATTTTGTCCCTGTGTGTGTCTCATGGGAAGGGGAACTTGGGGTGTCTCAATGAGCAAATACTTCTTAGAGAGCAGCACTTCAGATTATCCTGTGAGACAATACACCATAAGGAGATGAGCCTCTGTAAAATAGGAAAAGAACAACTCTGAAAAGAACACTCAGGAGATGAAAGTGCAGGTGTATTCTCCTGCAGATCAATTTTAGAAACGCACATACTACATGTGGAAACTGAGAATCTGATAGGGAAATTGAATTCCTTAAGATTTCTGAGCCCTTTGGAATAACCTAGAACCCTCAGGGGTCAGCAGTCCCTCTTGGAAAGCTTGGGTTATAACTCTCAGAATTTTTGGTAGAACATTGATGAATGGAAAGAGTTTGTAAAAAAAAAAGCACACACAAAAAACCAAACCACTCAAGCTCTCCATCATACTCTAGGTGCAGGAGCTGTGTTAGACAAAGAGTAAGCTCAGTCAGGGCAGGTGCTGGAAAGATCCTGGGTTTGAAGGGCTGGGTTTGATTTGTTGTTTTGTTACTCATTAAAAACTAAGCTACCAGTTTTGTCATTATTGACTGGAATATCTATAAATAGATGTGATACAGCTACTGTAATGATTCAGTGAAATAGCATAGTTAAAACACGTGGTTCATAAATCATATAGTAAGTGTTTAACTAAAAAAATTAAAATATGTATATTTTAATATTTTAATATGCATAGTAAATACGTATATTCATGCTTGGTATTTACATTCAGAAGAATTTATTAAATTCTTCGGAGGTAGGATGGGCTAAAAAATGTCCCAAGACTGGTCTCAGATGTACTCACAGGAGTAACCAGGTGTTGGTCTGCCAACTCAGGGGTAATGTCATTTGTCATTATTCAAGAAAATAAGAATGAAACAAATTACTACTCTCCCAAACTCGACTTGGAAAATGGTAGGAATTTTCTCAGCCATCTGTGAGCACACGATGATATATGCAAAAGCCACTCAGAGAGAAGGCCTCTTATTCCAGACACTTATCAGCTGAATACAATGCCCAACAAACAGCTAGAAGTTTTCATTTCACCAGAGAAGGGCTCCTGCTTTGAAAGGGTTTTTCAAAGTTTCCATGACAAAATATTCTTTCACAGTCTCTGCATCAGTGAGCTGCTTTGTATTTTGAGCGCAGCTAAGCAATTAAAAGAAGATGAATAGATGTATTCCGGCATGTGTGATGACAAATGGCATACTTGAGGTGACAAGGTTTTCTGTGTTAACTGGCTTTGCAGTTACTTGCAAGTTTTTGAAAAATACTCCCTTTTATCGGGAGTTTTTTTCCAGCTTAATCTTGGCTTAAAGGCTATTTTTTTCTCAAAGAAAATTGGAGGAGGACTTTTCAAGTCATCTTTGATGGGACAAAAATATATGTACATATTCCCTCTGTGCAGAGAAGCTGCTGCTTTTTTTATGATGCCGCAAGTTGACTAAAGTTTCAAGCATCAGGCTGTTCACCATTACAAAAGATGCTCTTGGCAACAAATGATGAGACTTCTGCAGGAAACTGAGGTGGTCCATCTAAATTACCTCTCTATAGTAACACTTTTTTGTAAGGTCAGTGCAAACTAGGGAGTCTCTCCATGGATCTTGGACTCAGGATATTTTTGGATCTAGACTATACCCAGGAGCAAGAAGTATGGGAATTTAGATATCATTTGGTTGCAAATTGATGAAAAGAGAAGCAGATGGCATTAAATTTAATCTTTAGTCCTTAATCTTTAGTCCTCATCTAGTCTCTTATTTTCTCTTGCTTTTGGAAAATTCACCTACACTGGACTTCAGTTAGGATCTCTCTTGTTATATGAGTTTATGTTGATTAAATCTGATAATTTTATTAAATCATAGGGCATACTAACCTCTTGCTCCTTTGCAGCTTCAGGAAATAGGCAGTGTGGTGTAAGGTAATATACACCAACTTGGAGGAAGATGAAGCTGGATTCAGGTTCTGATTCTGATACTTCTTGTCTCTGTGACCTTGGGAAAGTTACTTGACCTTGTTTAGCTACAAGTTGCAAATGTGAAGGGCTTCCCAGGTGTCACTGGTGGCAAAGAACCTGCCTGCCAACTCAGGTAGGCATGAGACGTGCGTTCTATTCCTGGGTTGGGAAGATCCCTGGAGGAGGAAATGGCAACCCTCTCGAGTATTCTTGCCTGGAGAATCCCATAGAAGAGGAGCCTAATGGGCTACAGTCCATAGGGTCACAATGAGTCAGACACAGCTGAAGCAACTTAGCACACATGCAAATGTGAAATGAGACCCTGGGATTGATGATCACTTTCTCTAAGGGTAGTAATATGGCTTTGTAGTTAAGAAAATTTCATTTAGTCTTCTTAAGCTTGCTTATTTCCTTACTTAAAAAATAATTTAAATGTTTAAATAATAGTAACAACCTTGTAGGGTTGCTGTGGGGATTAAAAGTGATAATAATGTACATGCTTGATAAAGAGTAGTTCGTATTAGCTGAGAACTCTTTAAAAGAACTATGTGTCATTGTAAGGTTCTTAATAAAGACTCAAATCAGGAAACATTGAAATGGGACTCAGAGTATAATCTAAATTTCTCCTTTTATAGATGGGAAAAAGCCCAAACAAAAGCCAAGTGGAGATTGAGATGTATTCCAGATCCCATGCCAATACCCCACACCTGACTCCAGTCCTCCCATGACACTAAATGCAGATGAGATATTCAACAGATAAATAGGCTGTTCACTCCAAGAAATTCCCAATAGAATATTTTACCCCCAAATCAGTGAACTTACCAAGAACAACTTCTTCTTGGGGGAAAAAAGAAACATTTATAATCACTATATTCTCTTTCCTACCTAAAACAGCAAAATTTTTCATGCATAAATAAAGAGATGGACAAATAAGATGGAGGGTTCAAACTTTAGCAGAAGAGTTCGGACATTTATCAAGACAGAGTCCTTTGTTTAGTGAGAATCCATCTGGGTCTTTCAGTAAATGAAAAAAGGTATCTGCAGACCTCGCAGAAGAGTTGTTAGGAAATTTTTACATTGACTGTAAATCTTGTATTCCAGTTCTCATCCTCTCTATATAAGACATTTCCAACCTTCTCCAACCGCAATTCCTTCAAGAATTATTTTTTTTGTACTTTCACAGAAACATTTTGTTCCTTAGTTTCGTTTTAGACGCTCCACTTCATTCAGCTGAAACTAACTAGGGTTCCCAATGGAGAAATGGGAAAATGTGAAAATTCAACCATAAAGCAAATACGTATTTTATGACCTACACTTTGTGAAGTTACCTTGCTGTGCGTCCTGGCTAAATGGTGCCTGTAGACATAATGAATCTTACTGTCTGACAGACTGTTTGAGCACTGTTAGAGCACTTCCCAGCTATTTAAAATGTTAAAGTGGAAATGTTAAATGACAGAATGCCGTCCACTGTTGTTATGGCCTGCATGGCAAACACATCTTTTCACTCTTTCACAATTCTGTGCGTGGTGTCTTTTAAAGATATTCCTTTCACTGTTCCCCTTACTCCCTACTCTTTTCTTCTATAGTGGAAAAGAACCTTATGCAAAGGCAGAAGAGAACAAAAACAGTACAGGATTTATCTACAAAACATGTTGAGACTGGAGCTGTAATGTTTACCCATAGTCTCCAATCTCCATCTGAATAAATAAAGTGGCATCATGGGATAGGCTGCTCTACAGATAACGAATTTCAGACTCATTCATCCTGAGAAATTTCAACTGATATAGTTTGCCTATCAAATGGATTTAAAGTTGTATTGTCACTGTGCTGCTTTCCACAATGATTGCTTCTGCTCTGTGGTTCCATGCCTCAGTAGGCGGTTTGATTGTGTATATGTATGGCTTTGTTCATATTATGCAGTTTGTAATGGTCTGTAATGTACAACCCTGCTATCCAGTAATAAAGCAGAGCCTAACCACTTCCGTGATTTTAACTAAGCAGTTTATTTGCTTCTAGTGCTATTTTCTGAGAGTAAATAAGGAAATCTTTTTACCGATGACTCATTTCATTCTTTTTTTTTTCCTTCTTTCTCTCACTTCTCCTTCTTCCCTCCTTCCCCTGCCCCCACTCCCTTCTTCCTTTCTTCCTTTGATCCATGTATCCTTTCACAGTTAGGGTTTGATGAATATTTGTGCTGGATTTTTGTGAAGAGAAGATAAGTTATCAATGCATTTTCTTCTTGTTAATGGCTTCAGTGGCCTATCATTTATTATCTGAGTGCTGTGTGCCTTGAATAGACAGTGGAGTGAATGAAGCAGGCTTTCACTGGGTGATCTGCCCCCAGCTGTCAGGGAATATCTTGGATCTTTGATCGAAATCAAGGACTGTCATTTGCCTCATACTTTGCTGGTTTCAGGAAGGAGGCCAGGATTATTTTCCCTTGGAAAGAGAATCAGCTATATTTCCTTCAGATGCCTAGATTTCACTCTCAGGCTCAATTATCTATAAAAAGAGCTTTTATAGCAAAGAGACTTCACCACAGAGAAATGATGTTAAGTCAAATGGAATATAAAGGAAACCATATTCCAAATTCTCTCTGATAAGTAATTTAATATTAACTGAAGTCTGAAGTTGCAGAATATAAAAAAGAAATAAAAAATAACTCTGCTGCTTTCTCAAGGGAAAGATTACTCAGCTGCCTCGCCAAAGTTGGCCCCTGTGTCCTTTCCACAAAATCACCCTCTTAAGCACTCTCTCTACTTAAACCCTTAAAACATCAATATAGGCATTACAGTTTTATTAAATTTGATGCTGACTCAAAATGGCTAGGTGTAGAACACTACTGAATTTCAAACTGACCTTGGCATGTGGAATAAATGGGCAGCTATAAACAGGTTGACATGGTCTAGATACAAGGTGAAGAAGAAAAACTGTATGGATAGAAACCAGGGGGACAGAACTGTGGGTGCGCAAACAGAGCAGAAAACAGGCCAGGAGACACATATGAGTCACTTTATTCCAGACTCTCCTTAAATATTACCTCCTCAGAGAAAACTTCTCTGACCATCTAATAAAATATAGAACATTTTGTCACACTCCACTCCTAACTCAACTTTATTTTTCATCATGGAAATGTTATTGTATATATTATGATATTTTTAAGATATATTGAATAGATACTAGATATATATTATATATATATGTATATTTTAAAATGTGGTTATCTGAATTTCCCAGTAGAGCCCACTACTATAGACTCAGCACCTAGCTTAGTATCTGGCACTAAATATATATTTATTGAAACAAAAAATTAAAAATGGAAAATATAAATTGGTTATGTTAAAATGTAGCTGGAAGTTCTAATTAGAAGTGTCGATTGCTAGTAATGTTCCCAGTCACTCAGCATTTTTTAGGCTTTGTATTAGAACCATCTTCTGTTTGGGACACAATGGTGATAATATCACCAACAATATTAATAAAAACTTGTCACCAGATCTTGAAAAGAGATGAAAAATGCATGGAGCTCAGCCTTTGCAAGAATTTCCTGTGGAGACAATTACATTTGGAAATGTCAACTCCTATTATCTCTCTTTGGGAGGGAAAACGTTACGGGAGTATGAGATTTAATAGTACTTATTGAATATACGCAAAAATATTCCATACTGAATGAAAAATAGTAGCTAGCATTTCTATAGTGCCAGGCAATGTTTTGAGTACTTTACCTTTATTAGCTCTTTCAATTCTTAAAAAAAAAAAAAACTGAGGTAGATTTTGTCATTGTTGTTCAGTCACTCAGTCATGTCCAACTCTGTGACTCCATGGAGTGCAGCACGCCGGGGTTTCCTGTCCTCTACCATCTCCCTGAGCTTGCTCAAACTCAGTGTCCATTGAGTCAGTGATGCCATCACATCTTAAACCATCTCATCCTCGGTCGCCCCCTTCTCCTCCTGCCCTCAATCTTTCCCAGCATCAGGGTCTTTTCTAATGATTTTTTCTTTGCATCAGGTGACCAAAGTATTGAAGCTTCAGCTTCAGTCCTTCCAATGAATAGTCAGGGATGATTTCCTTTAGCATTGACTGGTTTGATCTCCTTGTAGTCCAAACTTCTCCAAGACATACAGTTCAAAAGCATCAATTCTTTGGTGCTCAGCCTTCCTTATGTTCCAACTCTCACATCCATACGTGACTACTTAAAAAACCATAGCTTTGACTATTAATTTGGTAAATTAATGTTTCTGCTTTTTCATACACTGTCTAGGTTTGTCATAGCTTTTCTTTCAAGGAGCAGATGTCTTTTAATTTCATGGTTTCAGTCACACTCTGCAGTGATTTTGGAGCCCTAGGAAATAAAGTCTCTTACTGCTTCCCAGTCTATTTGCCATGAAGTGATAGGACCAGATGCCATGATCTTCGTTTTTTGAATGTTGAATCTTAAGCCAGCTTTTTCACTCTCCTCTTTCACATTCATCAGAGGCTCTTTAGTTCCTCTTCACTTTCTGCCATAAGAGTGCTGTCATCTGCATATGTGAGGTTATTGATATTTCTCCCCAAAATCTTGAATCCAGCTTGTGCTTCACCAGTCCAGCAATTTGCATGATGTTCTCTACATATAATTAAATAAGCAGAGTGACAATATACAGCCTTGATGTATTCCATTCCCAATTTTGAACCAGTTTGTTGTTCCATGTCCAGTTCTAACTATTGCTTCTTGATCTGCATACAGGTTTTGCAGGAGGCAGGTAAGGTGGTTTGGTAGTCCCATCTCTTAAAGAATTTTGCACAGCTTGTTGTGATACACACAGTCAATGGCTTTAGCATAGTCAGTGAAGCTGAAGTAAATTTTTTTCCTGGAATTCTCTTGCTTTTTCTATGATCCAATAGATGTTGGCAATTGAATATCTGATTCCTTTGTCTTTTTAAATCCAGATGGAACATCTGGAAGTTCTCGGTTCATGTATTGCCGAAGCCTTTAACT
This sequence comes from Capricornis sumatraensis, assembly GCF_032405125.1. Lineage (NCBI taxonomy): Eukaryota > Metazoa > Chordata > Mammalia > Artiodactyla > Bovidae > Capricornis > Capricornis sumatraensis. The sequence goes on from NC_091073.1 coordinate 21,152,003, forward strand.
TGGAGAATTTTGAGCATTATTTTGCTATCATATGAAATGAATGCAGTTGGGCGGTAGTTTGATCATTCTTTGGCACTTCCCTTCTTTGGGATTGGAATGAAAACTGACCTTTTCCAGTCCTGTGGTCACTGCTGAGTTTTCCAAATTTGTTGGCATATTGAGTGCAGCACTTTCACAGCATCATCTCTTAGGATTTGAAATAGCTCAACTGGAATTCCATCACCTCCAGTAGCTTTGTTCATAGTGATACTTCCTAAGGCCCACTTGGCTTCACACTCCAAGATGTCTGGCTGTAGGTGAGTGATCACACCATCATGGTTATCTGGGTCATTAAGATATTTTTGGTACAGTTCTTCTGTGTATTCTTGCTACCTCTTAATATCTTCTTCTTCTGTTAAGTCCATACCATTTCTGTCCTTTATTGTGCCCATCTTTGCATGAAATGTTCCCTTGGTATTTCTAATTTTCTTGAAGAGATCTCTAGTCTTTCCATGTGTTGTTTTACTGTATTTCTTTGCATTGATAGCTGAGGAAGACTTTCTTATCTCTCCTTGCTATTCTTTGGAACTCTGGATTCAGATGGGTATATCTTTCCTTTTCTCCTTTGTCTTTCACTTCTCTTCTTTTCTCAGCTATTTGTAAGGCCTCCTCAGACAGCCATTTTGCTTTTTTTGCATTTCTTTTTCTTGGGGATGGTCTTGATCACTGCATCCTGTACAGTGTTGTGAACCTCTGTTCATACTTCTTCAGGCCCTCTCTCTATCAGATTTAACCCCTTGAATCCATTTGTCACTTCCCTTGTATAATCGTAAGGGATTTGATTTAGGTCATGCCTGAATGGTCTAGTGGTTTTCCCTACTTTCTTCAATTTAAATCTGTATTTTGCAATAAGGAGTTCATGATCTGAGCCTCAGTCAGCTCCCAGTCTAGTTTTTGCTGACTGTATAGAGGTTTTCCATAGATAAGCTCAGTGGGTCCTTAGATAGTTTCAGGATGGGGGCTGACTATGCTGGAAAGACCAACCATGTGATTAGAGGGTTAGGTCTTTGAGCCAAGCAATATAAGCTCAAACTCCTCGGCAGGGCAGGGGGCCTTGGAGTTGAGTTCCATCATGTGGCCAGTGATTCAATCAATCAGGCCTACATAATGAAACCCTAATGAAAACTCTGAACACTGAAGATTGAGTGAGTCCAGGGATGTGTCTTGATTCAAGAGGGAAACTTTGCATTTGGAACCCTCCCAGACCATGCCTTCTGTATTTCTGTTAGGGGAAACATACTGACTGAAACTGCCCACCCTGGTCAGGCACTGTAGTAACCATTTGCCTGAGTTACTTTATGACAGGAGTTCTTGGTCAGGAACACGGAACTAACAAGCCACCGCCAACTAGAGGAGTTTGTAAAAGGTTAAAAGGAGATGCCACGTGTCCTACCTTCTCCCAGAATCCTTCTCACTGGTATCCACCTTGGCTGAGCAATGCATGCTCCATCAAGAAGGACTCTGAGTCAGAATGACTGGCCAAAGGCAACCCCAAAACTGATCTCATCACTGTAGAATCCAAGCTTGTGAGGCACATGACAGAGCAGTTCTCCTGGGTTCCCTTACCCTCCTGTTCTATGCCTTTGCTCTTGCTTTGTCAACTCATGTGTCTCCTCAGACAGTTCATTTCCAAGTGTTATACAAGAGCCCACTCTTGGGCCCTGGAAGGGGTCCCCTTTCCTGCCACATTTCTTCTTTTCACTGGTTATGAGTTGTATTCTTTTGCTACAATACAACTGGAAGAGTATATCACTTCCCTGAGTTATTAAACCTAATAATGGGAACTCCCAAATTTGTAGCCAATTGATCAAAAGTGTAGCTGGCTTGGGAAGCCTTGCACTTAATGTTTATTGTTTGAAGTGAGAGCTGTACTGTGGAGGCCTGAGCCGTTAACCTGTGAAATTTCACCTAACTCCAAGTTGTTTTGGTTCAGTCGCTCAGTTATGCCCACCTCTTTGTGACCCCATGGACTGCAGCACGTTCCACTTCACAAATGGATAAAGGAGGGCATGCAGATTTGTCTAGTCTCATAGCTAGGAAGTGGCAGCATCAGGAATTAAACCTAGACTATCTATCTGCAGAAAATGTCTGCTCTTAATCATTATGTTATTGTTTCTGTTAATCAAAGAGCTCTTTTCAGCTTTCAATCCAAGTAAGATTGGAATGAATCCTTTAGGATTTGTTACTGTGTCTACAGTTTGATTCCAAACTTCTGGCATTCGCAACTGTGAGAGAACATGTTTCTGTTGTGTTAAGCCCCTCAGTTTGTGGTTATTTGTTGTAACAGCGCTAGGAAACTAATACAGAACTTCATATGACCAAAACAGAACTCTTGATCTGCCCCTGCCCAAAACCTACTTCCCCTCAGTCTTGCTTTTGCAGCAGATGGCATCCTTACCCATCTAGTTGTCAAAACCAAAACTTGAGGAGTCATCCTCAAATCTTCTTTTCCTTTCCTCCCACCTTTAATCCTTTAGCAAGAGTTAAATACCTACCTGTTGCCTTTTTCCTACCGTTTTCTGTCTCCATTTCTCTGCAGCTCTGTTGTTACTATGCTGGTCAGAACTGCCATCGTCTCTGGCCTGGATTACTGTGCCACTATCTTCACCTGGTTCCCTCCTTACATTTTTGCCATGTCACACCTGAAATTCAAAGTTCGTACTGTGTTTTACCCAACCCTGCCTGATGTGGCCCATGCCTACCCATCTGAATTCATCTCACTTGACTTCTACTCACTATGCTTAGCCATATAGATGTCCTTTGTTTCTCAAAGAGACCAACTCAGCTTATTTTAGGTTTTTGCATTAATTGTTTCCTCTGTTTGGAATGTACTTGCCCTTGTTCTGGGCTTCCCTGGTGGCTCAGACAGTAAAGAGTCTGCCTGCAGTGTGGGAGACCTGAGTTTGATCCCTGGGTTAGGAAGATCCCCTGTGGCCTGGAGAGTTCCATGGACAGAGGAGCCTGGCAGGCTATATAGTCCATGGGCTTGCAAAGAGTTGAACATGACTGAGTAACTTTTACTTCTTTTCACTTTCCCCCTGTTCTTGATGCAAGAAGTTTCTTCTTATAAATTGAATCCCAGCTTCCGTATCACCTGCTCTAAAGGGTTTTTACTGACTTGGTTTAAATAGCTTTCCTGGTATTTATTCTTTGTCACATTAGTTTATTTTAAAATTCTTTGCAATGCACCTATCATTATCTAACATTTTTCTTCTTTATCTATTTTCCTTCACTAGACTATAAGCTCTATGAGACTAGAGCTTGACTGGCTGATTGCTGCTTTGTGAAGGCCGGAGCAGTCTTTGGCAGGTAAAAAAAAACTCCAGTAAATATTTGTTAAATGAGTAACTACCATTCTCCCAACCCTTTACTATAAAAAATACTGACACAAGTTCAAAGTATAGAACCTTGAAGATCTGGGCAAATCTATAAGACAGGGGTGAACAGTCATTTCACACGTTCCTTTTTCCTTTGTAAGAGTTCTTCATACTCTGTAGTTCCATTACTGGGTTTGTATAGTTCTTCCTAAATTTAACATATATTGAGGGTGGTTACATGTCAAGGGAAAAAGTACATTTTTACTTTTCAAAATATAGTGCAGAAGCTCTAAAGTTGTTAGTATAAGAGGGATCATTGTATAAAGTAAACGAATAAATGTGCTGTTAAGAGTTACCTATAAGCCATTAAGACCTATTGAGGCATGCCTAATTTAATCACTTTAAATCACATGCCATGAAAACAATTTTTACAGTTCATTGACAGTTTTAGAAATTTTTATTATTATTAGAAAACCATGAAAAACAAATCTTTAAATTTCTGAAAAAGGCTTGCCTTTTAAAATGCACTTATGATTATCTTTACTGTTTTTAAAATGTGGATTTTAATTCCATATCTGTTTAATTCTGTTTTCAGAAGTTGAATTTTAGGTTGATGTAAAAATGCTTGACAAATTCATGTAATATCTTAGCACAGGTAATACCTTAATAAGTAATACACTGACACAAAAATGCCCAATTTTATATGGTCTTGGCCCAGAGAAAGTTTTAAATGTTTGAAACAAAAATCGAACATTTACATATTTTGAGACATGAAAATTATGCAAAATTCAGTGTCCATAAACATAGCCAGGCTCATTCATTTATGTATGGTCTCTGGCTGTTTCCCCATTATAGTGACAGCACTGAGGAGTTGACAGAGACCATATGGCTTGCAAAGCCTAGCTGCTTATTACCTAGCCTTTTACAGTAGAAGCTTGCTGATCCCTGATCTAACATACAGAAATATGTGAAAAATAGTTTCACCTCTACGTTCATCCTAACCATCTAGTTAGACAACAATGCAATATGTTTTAAACTGAAATCAGTGTGTTCTTGTATCTAAGAACTGTTTCTTTACTGTATAGGGACAGCAACATAAACAGCTGAATATAGACCTACCCATATCAACTATAATAGCATATATCTCTAGAACCTATTAGTCAAAACATTCTTCTGTATACTATATAGGAGCAGGAGTCTCTCTTTGTTGAAGCATCTATTTACTTTCAGGTATACCTGGGTTTCCCAGGTGGTATAGTGGTAAAGAATCTGCCTGCCAACAGGAGACCCAAGAAACGTGGGTTCGACCCCTGGGTTGGGAAGATCCCTTGGAGCAGGAAATGGCAACCCACTCCAATATTCTTGCCTGGAATATTCCAGAGGAGCCTAGTTGGCTACAGTCCATGGGGTCACAAAGGGTCGGACACAACTGAGCGAGCAGCACATCATTTCATCAAACTTGTATTTAAAGACCTTGGTGCTGTGACACCGAGATGAATGAGGAAGTCCCTACTCTTTAGGAGTTCCTGACTTAGCGGGAAGTGCACATTTCATTCTCCAAGCAAGCAATTTAATGAGATTCTTATTGTTGCTATTTTAGAGGTGAGGTTGCAGAACTGCAGGCAGAGATCAGGCAATTTGTATTATTCACCCTGAAACATAGGAAATTCCCTTGATTTTTTTTTTCTGGATTCAAGTTAACATAGTGATGAAAGATACACACACACACACACACACACACACACACACACATACACTTTTTAAATAGCACAAAGCTGAGCAGGTACATAGGGCAAAAGGAGATCCTAGAGACAAGCTATGCTCAGCAGGGGAAATCTGTTGTCAGGGAAGTCCATGCCAGAATGAATTCCCTGCCCATGTTATTTCTTTCAGCATCCAACAGATTCCTGTATATGTTTCAAGTTTAACATGGTTGAGGGTCAAGCACAGGGAACGTTGGGAGTGGGAGGGCATAAGACTGGAGTTTGTCTTTTAGCAGATATATTTCAGTGGATCACAGACACCATACCAGTTCCACATTAAAAAGAAATCTCAAAATAGACTTGGCGGAGCCCTGTAAAGTGCAATGATATAGGAAAGAGCAGCTTGGATGCTGAGAGATGCTCTGAAGTCTGACCTTTCTCAGATGTGGATGTGATGACCCACTTTCATTCCAGTTGGAGAATGAATTCAGGTAAAGATACATGCTGCTATCCCATGGAGCCCACATGTGGCCTCACAAATGAGCGTGCTGCCAGAGCTCAGAGCAACCAGGTTTCTACCTGCACTCAGAGTCATTTCCCTGGCTCCAGCTGGAGAGGCAGTTCAAAAGGATAAAGGTCTAGACTTTAGACTTTGCCATTGTTAGGGTCCTCCCTCTGGTCTCAACAATGTTATGTGAAATTATATGTGTACATGAAACACACACATATATATTACATACACACACACTTTTCTTTTCTTTTCCTGAATAATTTGAAAGTCAGTTGCAGTCTTCCAGGATTCATGTCACTTCTTTCAGTCTGTATCTTCTAAGAAATGTTCATAACCAAACATAATCCCATTCAAGACATCTGACATTAACATAACACTGAGATCTGCTGATATACTGTCCATATTCAAAATTTCCAATTGTCCCAATGAGTCTTTCATAGGCTTAATTTTTTTTTTCAAAATTTGTAAATCCACAATCTAGTCAAGGATCTTGCATTTCATTTACTTGTCATATTTCTTTAGGGTCTTTCTAGGATAGTTCCTAGCCATTTGGGGGGCATATTGAAGATATCAAGTTTAGGTATTTTGCAGACCATCTTTTATTTGGTATTTTTAGGGTTGTCTTATTATGATGAAGGGTAAACATTTTTCCAGAAATACTACAAAGATTATGTGCTCTTCTCATTACATCTAATTGTGAGGCACATTAGGTCACTTTGTCCTATAATTGGTGACGTTAAATTTGATCGTTTAATTAAGGTGGAGTCCACCAGATTTTCCCACAATCAAACATACTTTTTCTCTTCGAAATTAGTAACTAATCAGTAGAGTCTTATTTTCAGACTATGTGAATATCTTCTTCAACAGTCTTTCACCTATGTTTTGTCATCTATTATTGAGCCTTACCTAAATCAGTTACTACTATGGCAGTTTGCCATTGGTGATTTTCTAATTCTGTTACCCTTCTAATTTATTAGCAAGAACTGTTCTGTGAAGAAGAGTTTTTCCTTCTCTATTCCAGTTAAAAACACTATTTATTTATGATTGCAAAGCATATACATGTACATAAGTACATTCATATGATACATTGTGTATGTATAGGAACTGACGAATTAAAAAATCATGTGTTATAATTGGTTTCTGCCATTCTTTATTATAATACTCAAATTATAATCAGTTTAATTTAGATCCACATTACCTTAGTACTGCTGCTTGGAATCTGAGATCTATGTCACTGTGACTCTAACCTGGACCAAAGCTCTCCTGGGAAGTGGAAGACTATGGCCCATAAGAGTTGGGAGAGACGTTAAGCATTCCCTGCTCATGAGCAGTAGGAGTTTTCTGTATAATGTCTTGTGTCCATCTGTGGGAAGTGGCCATCCTCTTTGCCTTCTTCTCCCCATGCAAGATGCCCTCATACATCTGATTCATCACACATCTGCCATCTGGTGGTAGGTTACAGAGTCTATAAAAAGAGATCAAGCAGAGAAAACCCTTAGGTATACGGAGACCAAAGCAGAACCCGTGCTGTCCAATACTATCCATAGTTTAAATGAAAATGCCTAAGTAGCAGGTTATTTATTTGTAGAAAAGAGTCTTTCGTTTTAAATACTTATGAGTTTTTGCAGGAAGAAAGAGGATATGAAATATGTACTGATTTCTGTTCTCCAACTTGTCACAAATAGTAAGTTAAACCTTGAGAAGCTGTGCAAGGTAGACTCTGTTATCCTAATTTTATAAATCAGGAAAGGAGAGTTAAATATTCTGTTAAAATCTTGCAGCCTGTGAATGGTGGGGCAAAAATCTAAAGCAGAGTTAGCTAACTTTGAAACCTGTGTTCTTTCCACTCCTTACACTGACTTTAAAATGTGTTCATCTGTGTGTGTGTGTGTGTGTGTGTGTGTGTATAAAAGCATGTGCTGTTTACATTGTAAATCACTGGAGGCCTCCCCAAATCTCAGACTGAAATTAATTGGGTTAGATACTATTAAGATATGTTAAAACATAATATTATATACATTTTTAAAATGAGTGCTCTTCACTGTTATCAGATTTCCTTATTTTCACAATAAATATAAAGAAGACAGTAGGGTTGAGAATTTATCAGACCCTGGATTTAGTAATCAGATCTGATTTTGTTCAAATTTGTCACTGCTACTTAAATGTGTAAATATGGACAAGTTAGTAGATGTCCCTAAGCTTTAGTATCTCATACATACAGTGGTAGTATGTATGTAATATTTGGTTTATGGAATTGTAGTCATTGGGTTAGATAATATACATCAAGTACTTGATTCAGGGCCTAACAGAATTGTGCTCCATAACTAATGAAAATTGCTATTTTTAATTATGAAGGAGTGAATGGCAGTCTTTTTAGGTCAGTAAATATCCCTGAGATCTGAAGACTGTCTTGATGCATCTTCTTAGAGCTAATGAATTACTCTTGCTTTTTCTCCAACTTTACATTTAAATAGCGTTTCTTAGCCAAACAGTTCCAGAGCCTGCTGTTGCTGCTGCTAAATCGCTTCAGCCGTGTCTGACTCTGTGCGACCCCAGAGACGGCAGCCCACCAGGCTCCTGGTCCCTGGGATTCTCCAGGCAAGAACACTGGAGTGGGTTGCCATTTCCTTCTCCAGTGCATGAAAGTGAAAAGTGAAAGTGAAGTTGCTCAGTCATGTCCAACTCTTAGCAACCCCATGGACTGCAGCCTACCAGGCTCCTCCATCCATGGGATTTTCCAGGCAAGAGTACTGGAGTGGGGTGCCATTGCCTTCTCCGTCCAGAGCCTGAATACCTGTTAATTATATAGTCATATGTGAGTGATATGTGGAGACTCTAAACTTCTTCCTTTTTCTACTCGTTACTGACCAGAGTCCTTAGAGACCACCTGACTTGGGAAGAACAATTGTTTGAGGTCATCAGGGCTTAACTGGTGACAGTTTTAGATCATTGGAGGGTAAATATAACTTAAATGACATTTGTAAGGCAGATTTTGATATTTATGCCAATGGTTCTGAGACAAAATGGAGCATTAACTTTTATTATTTCTAAATATTCTTAGTGTGACCATTTTTTGTTATGACCATGTGCATGTCTCCCTTTACTTATGGCTTATGAGTAGAAATATATGACATTTAATTGATAATTTATTTTCTTTTAAAATATATTGAAAAATATTCTCAAAATATTTTGAAATATTAAAAAATATTTTGAAATATGTGTTAGGTACATTTCATCATTTTGTAAAATATTTTGACATGGATTCACTTAAAAATATTCACTGAGTATTTATTATATGCTAGGCAGTATGTCACTTTAAAAAGTAGAGTATAGGAAAAAAATTAGAAAATATACGTGTCAAGCACTATGCCTGATACAGGTACTATAAAAATTAATGTAAAATTGTTAAGATATGTTTTTTCCTCAGTGAACTTAAAGCCTGTTTTATCATCACAATTTAATATTATTCAGTTCAGTCACTCAGTCATGTCCAACTCTTTGCAGCCCCATGGACTGCAGCATGCCATGCTTCTTTGTCCATCACCAACTCCCGGACTTTACTCAAACTCATGTCCATTGAATCAGTGATGCCATCCAACCACCTCATCCTCTGTCATCCTCTTCTCTTCCTTCCTTCAATCTTTCCCAGCATCAGGGTCTTTTCCAGTGAGTCAGTTCTTCGTATCAGGTGGCCAAAGTATTGGAGTTTCAGCTTCAGCATCAGTCCTTCCAATGAATATTCAGGAACTGATCTCCTTTAGGATGGACTATTGGATCTTCTTGCAGTCCAAGAGACTGTTATAAATCCCATGATAGATTGCTATTAGTTTTGTTTAAATAGTAAATTTTCTTTTAAATTGATCTAAATATAGGAATGAAATCTTATATATTTATCCATGTTGCCAACATTTTCTGGTATTCTATATTCCTTTGTATAGAACTATATTTCTATTTCATATTTTTTTCATTCTGCCTGAAATATTTCCTTTAACATTTCTTTTAGTGCATGTCTTCTGGTGATAAATTCTTTCAGCTTTTGCATGACTCAAAAAGACTTTATTTTGCCTTTATCTTTGCAAAAGAGTTTTGCTAAGTATAGAATTCTTGGTTGACAGATATTTTTGTCTTTGAGTACTTTAAAGATGTTGCTCCAGTATTCTTGCTTGCTTTGTTTTGGATGATAACTGCTTTTTTTCTCTCTATATATATAATGCATTATATATTATATATATTTGACATATATTTGTATAACATGTTCTCCCTTTCCCTCCCCTTGCCCCCTCTCCCCAGTATACTCTTAAGATTTTCCTTATCACTAATGTTACCAATTTGATTATGATATATCTTCACAGTTTAATTTATATTTCTTGTTCTTGGGGTTTGTTGAGCTTCTTGGATCTCTAAGTTTATGGTATGCATCAATTTAGGAAAATTTTAGCCATCATTTCTCCAAGCATTTTCTGGGTCCCCCCCTTTCTTCTCTTTCAGCAACTTAAATCGCATGAATATTAGGTCACTTAAGTTGGCCCACACCTTACTGATGATGCTCTGTTCATTTTTGTAAATACTTTCTCTGTGTTTCATTCTGGATAATTTCTGTTGTTACTTTTTCCAGGCTACTGTTCTTCTCTTTGAAATATTGAATCCCTTGTTATTCCTTCTTACTTATTTATTTTTCTAAATTTTGGTGTCACCCACCAGAGCTGCCTTGGAGGGACTCTCTGTGTCTCAGTGGCCGCCTACTGCTGGTGGTAATCTCGTGATACTCTGCACTTTCAGCCATCGATGCCCTTCTTATTATTCTTATCCAGTGTAGTTTTCATCCCAGTCATTATAGTTTTCAAATCTTAAAATTTGATTACTCCAAGTTTCTGACTTTGGAGAATCACCCTTTTAAAAAATATTTTTTGTTTCAAGTTAATATTTGGAACATAATTATTTTGATGTTCTTATTTGTTAATTCTAGCATTGGTCTCAGTTTGGATCGGTTTCAATTGATTGATTTTTCCTCCTCTTCATGGGTTGTATATTCTGGCCTCTTTGTATTCCTGGTTAATTTTAATTAGACACCAGAATTTTGAATTTTATCCTGTTGAGTGCTGAATATTTTTGCATTTCTATAAATATTCTTGTGCTTTTTCTAGGGTGCAGTTAAGTTACTTGGAAGCAGTTTGAAACTTCTGAGTCTTGCTAGGACAATTCAGTGAGTCTGACCCGAGCATCTTGTAGTGTGGGGATAAGTGTTCTCCACATCTAATGCATACTCTCCTGCATACTCTGCCCAATGCTTCCTGAGTAATGTGGCTTTCCAGTCTGACTGGTGGTAATGGACACCAGTCTTTGTCCTGTGTGATCATTCAGTGCTCTTCCCTCTGATTCCCTAGGCTTCAGGTAGTCTCCATTGAAGACTTAAAGAGGACTCTCTGGAGATTTCCAGTATTCTTTCTTCCAGGCTTTTCCCTTCTCTCTTGCCTTCCAGGCAAGTCTCTCCTTTTTGGTTCTCTCCTGCAAACTCCATCTACTTTGTTTTCCTTGGACTCTAACTTCATCTCCTCAACTCAGAAATTCTGATGAGTTCTGCTTGATTTCTCCCTCCATGAGTGGTGGCCTGGAAACTCTTAAGTCAGGAAGCTGGGATAATCACAGATAATCCTGTCTCTCAGGGATAACTGTCCTTTGTTGACTGATGTCCAGTGTTTTATATGTTTTATTTTTTTTTCTGTTGTCTTATTTTAGGTTAAAATAGCCTAAATAACAAAATTTATCAATTTATTATTTATCATTAAATCTAATAAAAGGTAAATCTGTTACTCAATTGTGTCTGACTCTTTGCAACCCTTTGGAACCTGTAGCCCACCAGTTTCCTTTGTCCATAAGATTTTTCAGGCAAGAGCACTGGAGTGGGTTGCTATTTCCTCCTTCAGGAGATGTTCCCAACCCAGGGATCGGATCGAACCTGCATCTCCTGTGTCTCCTGCATTGCAGGCAGATTTTTTTTTTTTTTTTACCTGCTGAGCCATCAGGGAAGCCCTATTTATCACTAACATCTATTAATTAATTTAATTTATAAGTCAAAATTTATTAATGTAGAGTAACAGAGTTTATTCTATCTTTGTTGGAAGCAGAAATTCCCCCCTTTTAAAAATAAGCCCTTTAAAGATGCTGTCTCATTGTTTCTAATGAGAAGTCTGAGTTGCTCTATATTGTTCCTCCATATATAATAATTTTTCTGCTTTGGCTGCTGTTAAAATATTTCTTTACTTTTGGTGTTTTATTTTTGACTATCATGTGCCCAAGTATGGTCTTTTTCTATATTTGTACTGTTTTTGTTTTACTCAGCTTTATGTATTTGTGGGTTGATGTTTTTCATCAGATTTTGGGGAATTTCAACTATTATTTCTTTGATTATTTTTATGCCTCAATATCTCTGAGGCATAAATTCTAATTATGTCTGTTAAACATGGGAAACGCTACCCACTCCAGTGTTCTGGCCTGGAGAATTCCATGGACTGTATCCATGGGGTTGCAAACAGTCAGGAATGACTGAGTGACTTTCACTTTCACTTTCAAACATCTTTTTACTGTCCCATTTGCTGTTCATTTGAAAAAAATGTTTAATTTCTATTCTTTAGTTTGGGTGGTTTCTACTGACCTATCTTCAATCTTTAATCTTTTTTTCCGCCCATTGTCTAATTTTCTTTTAAGCTCACTTAGTGATTTTAATTTCATATATATTTTTTTAGCTCTTGAATTTCTATTTGATTCTTTTCATGGTTCTCATTACTCTACTGATATTCTCTATCTATCCAATCATTCTATCCATCATTGCCTTTAAGTTCTTGAGCATATTTATAACAGCTTTTTAAGAGTACTTCTCTGTTAATTTCAAACTGTGATCATCCTGGGGGCTTGCTTCCATTGGCTATTTTTCTCCTTTGACTATAGGTCATATTTTCTGCTTATTTGCATGTATAGTTTTTAAAAAACACATGCTGGACATTGTGAACAAGATATGATTTGTGGATTATGATGTTTTCTTTAAAGAAAGTTGAGGTTTTTCTCTGGCTGGCAGTTGATTTGTGGTGATCAGTTGGATCTTATAGAGTGGTGGTTCTTAAGTAGGGGTAATTTTACTCTCCCCACCCAAAGAGATATTTGACAGTGTGTGGATATTTTTGGTTGTCACAACTTGGGGTGACAATGACATACAGTGTGTACATATCAGGAACATCCCGCAATTGGTGAACATCCCACAATTCACTGGAAAAGAACCCCACAACAACTAATTATCTGATTCAGTGTTTCAGTGCTGAGGTTGAGAAACCCTACTGTATTATTGGAGAGGGTTTATTTCAGTACCCCATCACCTCCAGTCCTAGAGCATGTACCTGATTCTAGAGTATACATTATTTCTAGCATTTTGCCTTTCTGGGGTCTTAACTAAGTGCCTGAAGTACTAAATGAAGCTTCTTTCTTCCGCTGTGACTGGGCCAGAACTCCAGTCTCCCAGCACATTACAACCTGTGGTATCTGTATTCAGGACTTACCTCTCAGCAATCGGTTAGTCTTACTGAGTCTCGCCCTCTCTAAGTATAGTCCAGTGCTTGGCCAGAGTCCTGAAGGGCACCTCCGTGTAGAACTCTGGGCATCTCCACCATCTCAAGGAACTTTACCTATAAACTCTAACCTCCTGAAAGTGAAAGTGAAAGTGAAGTCACTCAGTCGTGTCCGACTCTTTGCGACCCCATGGACTACAGCCCACCAGGCTCCTCTGTCCATTGGATTCTCCAGGCAAGAATACTGGAGTGGATTGCCATTTCCTTCTCCAGGGGATCTTCCAGACCCAGGAATGAAACCCAGGTCTCTCGAATTGCAGGCAGACACAGGCAGATGCTTTAACCTCTGAGCCACCAGCAAGCCCCTAAGCAACCCTAAATTTCAGACTCTGGGTCCTGTTCCTAATAAGACTGTCACTTTCTGTAGGTCAGTCAGTCAGTCAGTTCAATTGCTCAGTCACGGCCAACTCTTGGTGACGCTATGGACTGCATCATGCCAGGCTTTCCTGTCCATCACCAACTCCCGGAGCTTGCTCAGTGCTTATGACCGTCAAGTTGGTGATGGCTTCCAGCCATCTCATCCTATGCCATTCCCTTCTCCTGCCTTCAATCTTTCCCAGCATCAGGGTCTTTTCCAATGAGTCAGTTCTTCACATCACGTGGCCAAAGTATTGGAGCTTCAGCTTCAGCATCAGTCCTCCCAATGAATATTCAGGACTGATTTCCTTTAGGACCGACTGGTTTGATCTTCCTGTAGTCCAAAGGACTCTCAAGTCTTCTCCAGCACCACACCAACACCATCAATTTTTTGGCACTCAGCTATTTTTACGGTCCCAGTCTTACATCCATACCTGACCACTGGAAAAACCATAGCTTTGACTAGACAGACCTTTGTCAGCAAAGTAATGTCTCTGCTTTTTAATACTCTATCTAGGTTTGTCATAGCTTTTCTTCCAAGGAGCAAGCGTCTTTTAATTTCATGGCTGCAGTCACCATCTGTAGTGATTTTGGAGCCCAAGAAAATAAAGTCTGTCACTGTTCCATTGTTTCCCCATCTATTTGCCATGAAGTGATGGGACCAGATGCCATGATCTTAGTTTTTTGAACACTGAGTTTTAAGCCAACTTTTTCACTCTCCTCTTTCACTTTCATCAAGAGGTTCTTTAGTTCCTCTTTACTCTCTGCCATAAGGGTGCTGTCATCTGCATATCTGAGGTTATTGATATTTCTCCCAGCAATCTTGATTCCAGCTTGTGCTTCATCCAGTCTGGCATTTCACATTAATTACTCTGCATATAAGTTAAATAAGCACTATTTATACAGCTTTACACAATATATATCCTTGATGTTCTCCTTTCCCAATTTTGAACCAGTTTGTTGTCCATGTCCAGTTCTAACTGTTGCTTCTTGACCCGCATACAGATTTCACAATAGGCCAGTAAGGTGGTCTGATATTCCCATCTCTTTAAGAATTTTCCGCAGTTTGTTGTGATTGACACGGTCAATGGCTTTAGGGTAGTCAATAAAGCAGAAATAGATGTTTTTCTGGAATTCTCTTGCTTTTTCTATGATCCAGTGGATGTTGGCAATTTGATCTCTGATTCCTCTGCCTCTTCTCAATCTACCTTGAACATCTGGAAATTCTCGATTCACGTACTGTTGAAGCCTAGACCTTTTCGAGTCCAGTTACTTTCTGTACTTTGCTTCAAAAAGTACTCTTGATTGTAATGTGGGTCAACATGAAACTCACCTTCCACATTTTCCTTCTGTCCAAGTTCATAACCCTATGCATTTTGTTTTCTCGTGCCTGACAACAACAATTGTTTCCTGTATTTTGTAGCTTCATAGTTTGCCTTAGGAGTGTAATTCCCCTACCTGTTATTCCATCATGGCCAGATGTAGATATCCCAGAGATGGAACTTGAAATCTTGGGTTTCTCTACTATTCTTTGAGAGTAACAAAATATCCTTAATCATATAGAAATATTTGCTAATAGTGAAGATAAAGTTGCAGTCTCCTTCTCTAGAAAATATTGAGAACATTTCTGCTGTGTCTGCCTTTTTATTCCATTCTCTAAGACCATTTCTATGCTGGCTAATAAGACCATACAAATGATGCCTTCTCTCTAAAAAAGATAATAGTCGCTGTCTTCTGTTGTATGCTTTCTACTGCTAGGTAATGCGCCAATAGATTTACATTTATTGTATTTCACTTAATCCTCGCAGCAGCCCTGTTTTCCCTGGTTTACTTTTAAGGACACTGAGGGTCCAAGGAGTCAAGTAACTTGTAAGTTTTCAGAGGTAGCGAAATGACAGAGCTGAAACATAGACTTTGGTCTGTCTTAATGTGGGACTACCAACTAGCTAGTCCCTACCACACCACATTATGTCAAATTGTTCCCTAAGTTCCTCTTTGGGAAGCATTTATACACTTTGCTCTATATTCAGCTTCTCTAGGCTGGGGACCTGGTTTACTGTCATAGACAAATCTCTATGCAATTGAAAGTTAACAGAAATCATATCCTGAGAGGATATGAACCAAAGTCCATGTATCACAATAGGGCCAATAATTTTTACTATCAGCATCCCCAATTTTTAGCAATATGTTTTTGATCATTTTGACCTTTTAATCTACAGGCATTATCTGCATTATTTTAATTAAGACACTGCACTTCCTCTCCCATCACTCTCACCTATCTTGCCCTTGGACCTGGGCTACCATGGTATCAGTGCTTTGTTTTCTTGGCCTTTACCTTGCCTGGGTATCAGGCTTTCAGAATGGTGTCTTCCAGTGAAATCTCTGAGTCTATAAACACAAAATGAGTGTCAAGAACTTTCTAACTGCCCTGAACAATATCAGTGCTCAGTTAATAGTCAAAAAGTAATCACAAATATGGGGAAGGCACTTCCAAAAAGGGCTGGGGTAGAGTCCTTTGTGAAATGGTAATGCCCTGGGAGAGCAACAGTTAACTGAAAAAGAGGCAAATCCGAAGAGCACTTAGTCAACTTGCTTTGCTCAGCCCACCTGGGTCTTTCTTTTGATCTGAGTACATCTCTCCCATCTGTTTGGTTGGAGTGTCTATACAAATTCTCTGGATTTCATTCCAACCACACCTGCCCTATTCCAGGACCCCCTTTTCCTTCATTCTGGCAACACATCCAGATTTCCTCTGTCTTTAGTGTCTTCCTTCTTAATTCATTCTAAAAAGATGGTAATTATCTCTGAAAGTACAGTACACATTATGCTATTCTTGCTTAGAAATTTTCAGTGGCATGCTGTGTCCAGTTTCTTCCCTCACCTACACTCTGATCCAGCCAGCCTGGTTCCCTTTGTGTTCCCAGAACTTATTCCATGAAATCTCATATCCATCCCCCCATCCCAACCATGTAACCCATGTACCTGGGTACCCTTGCATTCTCATCTCCGCTCCTCAAAATCCTACCCAGTTTTCAGGACACAAGTAAAATTTTATCTCTTCTGTGAAGTCTGCACCCATGTTTCTGATTAAATAAATCCCTCTTCTGCTTGTATTTGTGCAGCCCTGTGTACTAGTCACTGTGTGCTTTGTGTCCCATCTTCCCTGGCAGATCATAATCTTCTGGGGAATAGGTATCTTGTGAACCTTTTTGTCCATCTCCTACAGTGCTAAGCTGTGCTTCAGGGAAGATTAGAAATGCTTATTGGGCAGAATTAGAAACAGGATATGACATCAGCTATACAAAGACCTCTTCGTTGAATTAACCTGATAATTAATAACAGGCTACCTCAGAGTGATTTGATAATATTCTTGAGATAAATTATTTCTGCACAACATAATAGTACATTTAAACTCTTTCAAGTAAAGAGCAATCTGTCAAACAGTTTATGAAATTTATAGATGTTTAAAAACATCTATAGAGTCTTTTAATAGTCTATATTTTCTTAACGATAATATTATGTAGGAAGAAAAGTTAGAATTATTTCTATAAGATGTACTGTAATTTCCAAAAAGTAGTGATAGGTATTGAGTGTGCCTGGGATGGTACCACTGCAGGGGGCCTCTTTAGCATTGTCCTGGGCACAGTTTTGCATCTAGATTGACTTTGCCCAAAGGAGCACAACTTTTGTTGGAAAGCACAAGTACTGGTGCAGTGGGGCAATTGGAAAGGGTTGCACTGGAGAGAGATCCTTCAGACTTCATCAAAATTCTAAATGCGTTGAAACTGTCATTCAAAGAGTTAACATCTGCGAAGAATAAAAAATGCAATGGAGAGGTTTCAGGCAAAGCATGGGGAGCCTGATAAAATTATCAGTGAATTAAATTCAGACAGATGGCTTTGGAAAGGAATGAAGTACACAAACCTTCCGTGGAGTATAATGACTCTCATTCTGACAGGGGCTTTGTCAACAGGGTAAGCCTTTAAAAAAAAAATCTGGATTTTAAAGCAATTGGAAGTCAAATTCTTCTCCTTTTCTGAAGGTGTTGTTTAGAACTTAAAGCAACACAATGACAAAAGAGTCTGGACAGCGTCAGACTCTAAAATGCTAGATGTGAGTGCCCAGCTGGGTGGGAGGCACATGGTAGGCTCCCTGGGTGCCATCCCTGTCCTCAGACTCACTGCCCACATCAATGGGTCCTTGGCAATTAAAGTATTTTTACAGAACAGAGGCCAATCATTAGCCCTGTTTACTCTAGTGGGATGACAAGAGAAGCTTTCAGCCATTAAACACACACGGGTGCAAACAGAATAAAGAGAAATCAACTGATTTTTGTTCCTTGAAATTTCAATTTTTATCATTTGTTGATTGCATTTAAAAATAGAGCTCATAGAAAAAGTCTCTTAGTTGATACTATCCTTCTCTATTTAGAAAAAAATGATGAGAAAATAGTGTTGAGTCTCCCTCAGGGTTTCTTTTCCTTATGGTTTCTATTTTATCATCTCTTACTTGGCTCTAGGGACCCCCTCTTTAAGGTGATGGGCCCTGGCATATTCATGCTCAGACGAGGATGGCCAGGCAGCTTCTAAGCAAAGGACAGTGCCTTTGTTCCAGACCAGATGTTCTGTTTCTCCCTGGTTACAGTTTGCATTGTGGTACCTTATTATCCAGCATTCTCTGGAACTGGTGCCAGGGTAGCCTCAGAATCCGCCAAGAGCAGTGCCGAATCAATGAGACAGCTGGCAGCCTCCCTGGGGAGGGAACATTTTTGCCTTTTTGATTCATGCAGTCTCCGCTAGTTCGGATCCAGGATGCCATAAATGATTTTTCTTAGCGACAGGTGAGAACAAAAAAGCTTTGTAAGCCTAATTCAATAGAAGCTGCAAACTCAGTGTGCTATTGATTAAAAGGAGAAGACGATGAAGAGGAAGTGTACACACAGTCCAGTTGCATTTTCTCCGTAATTGACGTCTATGCTTCTGCCTGTATTGGAGTTGTCAGGTTTGTTGGGAGGAGAAGCTTGAGAATCAAGAGTATTGTGTTTATTGAGCAAGGGTTAGGATTTTAATCACGCCTCTGAGATTGCATGTTATCTACAAAAACAAGAAGATTACTCTTTTTTTCATTTTTTAGCTATAAAATTCACTGATCTATTGCTAACCTGGCTAAAAATTCAAGGGTACTTTAATGGATTTGTTCACTTCATTCAAGTTTTAATGTTTGGAATGCATTTATTTACCAGGGCTATGAATTTGGGTAAAAATCATCCATGTTTACACTCTAGCCAAGGATGACAGCTCAGTTTAGGGCCTCACCCAAGGTCATACACATGTGAGCACATTTTGGGGATCAACAGGAACACTAGTCCTGAATACCCCATCCTCCCAGTGCTCCATGAGAGCAGGCCAGTTCTGAAGCCATTGTAGTCGGGAGGCCATTAGGAGATGAGATAGCACAGTACCTGGGAGCTCCAGTTCTGGTGTGGCCGAGAGGCAGAATGTGACAGTAGAAGAATTCAGGGACCCTGCAGGGTCTCATCCCTATCAGTCATGGCAGAGGTATTGGCAGCATGATGGATGCCACCCAACCACTCACCTTGGTGGGCTAGCATTTGCCACATAAGTGTCAGAATAAGTCAAAGCAGTGAGTCTACCCACCATCAAATAAGAGCAATAAGCTGTGACAGCAGCAGAGGGAAAATGAACATGAGTGTCACATATTGTCCATATTTCTGAGGTGCAGTAATCTTGTTATTCAACCATTGAATGGGATGGGATATGTCAGGAAGAGGGAAAATCAATCATCAATGCATGCTTGTGGCAATATGAGTTTTCTTCTCTCAATTAGGGTATAACTTAGAGAATAGTGGGTTTATAAACTAGCTGGCCTCACAGGGTGAAAACTATTGTAACACAGATTATTTTAAATCTGAGAAAATTTTAGTCAAACCAGTGAGCAAATCATGTACAAACCAAAGTTTCAATTCCATTTATAAGACATTGGCTCATCTACTTGCAGTTCAGCATTCAGTTGGTGACAAATGGCTCGGCTTGGGAATAGAAATAATTCGATCTGGGATTCCTGGTGATTTTCCCATGATGGTCTTAGAATTTGTCTCTCAAGCATTCTCCCAAAGCTTCACACATATGTATGACCTACCCCAAGTCTATTTCCTGAGTTTACATTTTATTTGATCAGTCATACAAAGTAAGGAGAAATTTGTAATAAGATATCTCAATATGAAGCAGGACATGGTGAAAGGCTTAATGGATACAGAGGATAAAGGATGCAGAGAAAAGATTATGATCAACTTGCTTTTCATTGACAAGTGAGGTTAGAACAGACTAAAGCAAAACCTGACCATTTATTTTCCAGATGACTTTATGCCATGTGGTAAGGATTCTGCCAGCTTCATGGGTGGAGAGAGTTAGTTGCCATAACCATACCCCTGAGCCAAGGGAATCAGTGAAAATACCGTATCACGTATTTTGGAATCAATATTTAAAAAGCGAGAGACTCAGCTATCATCTGATTGTCTTTCCTTCCAAGCCAAAAATATTCACGTTGGCATCCTGAGGCACCTGGTCAAGGGGAGTAGATCAGATGTTGCATAAACAGTTAAGGGCCAGACCCTGCATCATTCAAATCCAGCCAATTTGAGTTGCTATGCACTCCCCCCACCCTGCACCCCCCCAGGTACCAGTTAAGTTCTGTGTGCTTCCCATTGTGCCAGCCATCAGTAATGAGGCTCTTTCAAGGCAAGCAAACTTTAGGAGGTGAATCCAAGCTGAAAATAAATATAGAGTCTCGGAAGATTTAGGAGGGAAAAAGGAGCAATATTATATGCATACCAGCTTCATTAAGGAAGGCAAATCCAGGAGCGTTTTGCAGTCAACCTTCCCTCTTTGAAGAACGATGTCAGGAAGATGAAGGTATCCTCTCATGGATCACCTGATAAAAAACATTTGTCTGATCCGCTAGACATTTCTTATATTCTCTAGTTCTTGATGTGGGTGTAGACACTGAGAAGTCAGAACATCTGGTTGCACTGTGTTTGGCTGTGTGGACTACTGTATATAAAGAGAAGGTAAAGTGTAAGCCCTGATGGTATTCTGAGGGCATTTCTCTCCTTTCTGGATGAATGCCTGAGATGCTGCTAGACGGAAAACTGACTTAGGTCTCATGGTAATCTTTCCCATTCTTCTCAACTGCAAGATTTATAAAACATTGCTCTTTGGGTCTAGGTATCATTTTGGGATCACATCATGATGACTCTATGCGTGTGTGCTGGGAGGGCAGAGTTACAAAGCGATTTCTCAGCAGTGCTGGGAAAGAAGCAATTACTGGAACACATTTTAGCCCTGCTTGTCAGACTGAGTTTCACTTGGGTACAAGGGAAGCATTTAACTTGGGCAGCATCCCTTTTTGAAGGTTTAATTTAGTTTTTCTTCCCTTTAATTGTGTGATTCCAGTATTTTAGCTACAATCCCTAGGCTGTAAGAACCTTTAAACAGCTCTTGATTATGAAGCAGGGCATGGGTTTTCAAGAATAAACAGGGAGCTGCATAATTTACAGGAAAACTGCATGATGGGCTTCTTCTTCGCAAAGAACATTGGGGTTACATTGGCACAAGCCAAATACCTTTTAAATGAATAGTCAGTAATCAGCAGCTGCTACAGTAAGTGCTTGCATTTTTTTTTCTTTTATGTGCTATGAGTCCATAAATTAAGCCTCTGATTCTGATTGCTGTCATGAATGCCTACACCTATTGCTACCCACCCCTACTGCTTAGATCTCCTGCATCAGCTCATGCTCAGTTTAGAGAGTTATGGAAAGTAGAAGGCAAGTCTCTTTTAAAACATTCAATTTCCATTCATTTAAAAATACCATAGTGGGGAAAGGGTGTTGAGTCCAAGTGTTAGCCTTTGACCAGTTTTGGCTCCAGGCCAAGTCACAAAATCTATTTAATCCAAAGTATGAGTTAAGTGTAAATATTTAAAATTAAAAAGTGGCTTCAGAAATATTGCAATATTGACAACAAAATAAATTATTAGTGCTTTACATATCACAGCACTGTTTTGAGTCATTTTCAAGTTATTAATTCACTTTTCTTAATATTCCTGTATGATGAGCACTATGATTTTGGTCATTTTGCAGAGAAAGAAACTGAGGCACAAAAAGATTTAAGCAGCTTCTCATGTTTGCATAGCTAATATGTGATAGAGCTGAAATTTGAGTTGAGTTTAACACAAACTCCTATGATTTGAACTGTAGTATTAATTGCATTTAATTTTTAAAAAATCATTGTGATTGTGAGGTATGGAGAAAAGCAAACTTAGTAAAATATATTCAGAAGAAAACTTTGGGATACTCTTCTTTTAAAAGTTGGCAAAGATTATTCTGTCAAAGTCTAGGCAGGTGCTGTTTTCTTATCAAGCTTTAAAGAAAGCAAAAGAAAGCAAGTTAAAAATATTTATGTGAACTTGGTAAGAACTCAAAACACAGAAATAAAAGGGAATTAAAGAGAAATTAAGAGAAATAGAAAAACTTTAAAAAAGTAAACAATAAGCATGAAAGAGAAAAACATGGAATTGTAACTTATATGCAGGTTCCCTTAAAAATGATCCCAGTGTGTTAGTTGCTCAGTCATGTCTGGCTCTTTGTACCCCATGTATTGTAGCCTGCCAGGCTCCTGTGTCCTTGGAATTCTCCAGGCAAGAATACTGGAGTGGGTAGCTATTTCCTTCTCCAGAGGGTCTTTCCGACCCAGGGATTAAACCTAGGTCTCCTGCATTGCAGGCAGATTCTTTACCAACTGAGCCACCAGGGAAAGTAAAAGTGAAAGTCACTCAGTTGTGTCCGACTCTTTGCGACCCCATAGACTACACAGTCCATGGGATGTGAAAAAGCTAAACCTTGCCATGGGAGAATCACCTTCCTGATCAAGATGCTTCCTTATTCAGCTAAGTTTCTTACTGCATCTCAAGTTGTGATCTGAACATCGTATTCACCTGATTAGTACTGCTGAATAAATGTTAGACAGCCTTTGAAACCTTAACTTGTATAAAAATGCAGTGATTTTTTAGTTTAAGCCTGAAAAGTATCTGTTGTGTCATCCTGCAAGCTGAGGACAGTGATCTTTGCTGCTTCCTTTTGTATTTCACTGCTGCTTGACTGAGGAGGAAGCAACACTGAATAGAGGAAACCCAAGAGAAGATTTAGGTAGGGTGTAAACACTGTAGAGAATTGACGTGTTTGGCTTTGCATTAGGTAAGCAAAGTTTCAGCAAGTCAAAATCAGCAAATTTGTGCGATGTTCTGGTAAGCCACTTCCCTCCTGCAGTCCACTCATTAATTTTCGGAAGCCTGACAGAACGGCTAAAAGGATGATCAGTTTCAGGCGTCACTCCTGGTGTGTTTTTAGCCTATGTAAAAGGAGTTCCTGACAAGTAACCCTGTTAGTGCCCTCAAAATGTCTTCTATTATTAAATATCAGGAATAAGCTGAAATAATGAAACTAGCTTTTTTGCCACCTGAATGGTTGGTTTAGAAGATGATGAGACTGTTGTCTATTACTGACTTATATATAGGTGCGCTTAAGCACTCAAGTGAGCAAAACCTTGAGAGAAATGAACATATTTCAGGAGAACTACTTTTCCTTAATGGGTCTATATGGAACAAATGGGATATCTCTACTCATTTTCCAAATAATTGCATGATCTTGTTATCTAGTAGATAAAAACCTAACTCCTCTTCTACCTCCTTCGTATCCATTTTTGTTCTAATGTGTTGCTTCAATTTTGGGCTGACTGGTGTCACTGGGACCCTTGAGCTGTCCTGAAGGAGCTGGCACTATAGGTGTTTCTCTACCAGAAGGACAGGATGGAGTGTCTTTCCCTCCTAGAGTTTGCTTTTCCTCTCTTTTTCCTTCTCACTCACTCATTTCTTTTCTTCTTTCCTACATGTCATCTTTTCCTCCTCTTCCGTTTGATAAAACCTTCTACCATCAAATCTTAAGCCCCAGTCATAGGCAATGTGTAGATATTTTGAAGTCTATTGGCACCCAAGCATTGTTGCTATTGGTCTTTATTCTTTTTATATCCTAATATTTGGTGAATAAATATTTCCCCCAGCATGCCTGATGAGAAAAGGGAAAAGAGTTGTTGTACAACCCAGATATAAAATCTCCGCTGCATATATGTGGACAATTCTAAGAAAGATATAGCCTTCAGATCAGACATACATTGCAAGGCCTTGTATGTGTATAAATAGCAGCAAATGTGAAAAGTACACACAAGGGCCTGACAGTTAAAGCAAGAAAATGGCACATGCCTAGTAAGGATGGAAAAGAAGGGGAGAGCAGCTGGTCTATTCAAAGGGGCAGCTGCTACTCAGCTCCAGTGCTGCTGCCATTCAGAATATGAGATCTGCATGAACTTACTTGGTTTGATGCCAAGGAATCCTATATAATTTGATATAATATAATATAACATAACATAACATAATATTAAGGGGCTTCCCAGGTGGCTCAGGTGGTGAATCTACTTGCAATGCAAGAAACCCAGGTTTGATCCCTGGATTGGGAAGATCTCCTGGAGAAGAGAATGGCAACCCACTCCAGTAGTCTTGCCTGGAGAATCCTATGGACAGAGGAGCCTGGCGGACTACAGCCATAGGGTCACAAAGAATCAGACATGACTGAGCTACTAACATTTTCACTTTTCATTATATTATATGTTATCCTGGGAAGAAAGAAAGAAAGAAACTGAAGTGAAAAGAAAATAAAGGAACATAAATAATTAAAGAAAAGACAAAGTGTCTGCATGCCTGGAGTACTACAAGCACCTTGTTTGTAGCTCCTACCATAAATACTATAAATTCTGGAGATAGAATATTGTAATTTTGTTGCACCTGGGAATTTTAATATACCACAGTGTCCTTGACAGAAGCTTGAACACAAACAGTTTTCTAGATGAATGTTCATCCATTCAATTAAAACTCTGTAACTCATCAGAATGTGAAATTCCGAACTAAGACTGGAAACAATAAACTGACTAATTAAACAACATCACCTACTGTTAGGATACGAAAAGCTATTAATTTATAAAGCTAATTGGATTGGAAGGCAGCTAAACTCAAACCAGAGTTACATTCTAATTTCTCTTTTACTCTAGAAAATATCAAAGACCATGAGATGATATTTTTATAGTGACAGTTCTTAACAAGCCCTGCAGGTCTTCAATAGAAACCTTTGTTAGAGTACTGATATTTGAAAGAATTTAAGTGTAACAGGCCAGCTTTATGGAATTGACTCAGGCCACATTAGAAGAGAAAAGATTTGTAAAGGACTAAAAAAATACAGCCTTCATTCCATATACACTGATACCTAATAGCCTCATAATGTGGTTTTAAAAGATTTTGTTTTCTAGAATGCTGTCTGAAATATATTATTTAACAGACTGAGTTGCTCTCAGAACTTTGACCCAGTCAAAAATTGTTTCTTTTTTCTTGATGGAGCTGTCAGGCTGTTTCTAATCATGTTGGCTTTGATGTCTGTCAAGAACAGACACACAAAGGGAAGGGTGGAGACCTGCTGGCCTGTGGCACTGCCCCAGAGATGCCGAGTAACCAAGTGAAAGAGCATGGAGGGATGGTGTGACATGGAGTGCAGGACACAGGGTCTTCTAGTCTGAATCCCCACTGATGTTTCAAACTTGTACTGTGAACACTTCTGTTCAGATATGTATCTCAGACCTAAGGTGCTCTTCACTCAGTCGTGATGACTCTTTGTGACCCCATGAACTGTAGCCTGCCAGGCTCCTCTGTCCATGAGATTCTCCAGGCAAGAACACTGGAGTGGGTTGCCATGCCCTTCTCCAGGGGATCTTCCCAACCCAGGGATTGAACCTATGTCTCCTGCTTCACAGGCAGATACTTTTACCATCTGAGCCACCAGGGAAGCCCCTTCCTTTCTTAATCCGTTAAATAACCTCAAACAGACCTGGTAGTTACTTCAGTTTTTCTCATCAGTGAGCTTCCTCTAGCATTTACCCAGAGCCATGAACTTGGCGGGCCTTTGGGGCTTTCCTGGGAGTCCCAGGAGCACCTAAGTGCCTGGATTCCTTACAGCCCCCTTAGGAAGGGTCCTGCTCAGTCATTCAGTTGTGTCGGAATCTTTGCAAGCCTATGGACTCTAGCCCGAAAAGCTCTTCAATGCATGGGATTCTCCAGGTAAGAATACTGGACTGGGTTGCCATTTCCACCTCCAGGGAATCTTCATAACCCAGGGATCCAACCTGTGTCTCCTGCATTGCAGGGGAATTCTTTACTCCTGAGCCACACGGGAAGCCCTAGGAAGGTGTCAATCACACCTTAATCCTTGACACCCACGTTTTCAGAACGCTGTTCCCCGCACGCACGCTGCGGCTCTCAGTAACAGCGAGCAACACCCAGAAGTGGCGCTGGGTACGCTGAGTCCTTAAACAGGACCCCTGTGGCCTGTAGGCGTCGGGTTGGTCCTCCCCGAGATGGTGTCTCTGTGAACTGAAGCAATTTCAACTAGGCTTCTAGATTTTCCGAACAATCCTCCCACCCTATTTCTCACTTACCCACATAGGTGCAAGTGAGAACTGTGGTAAATATGAAGCGGGATTTTAATCTGACAATTTTAGAAGGGGAGGGTGTGTGTGTGGGTGCGTGGGTGGGGGAATGGATAGTTACGCAATGAATGTGAAGGAGAAAAGGATGGCATTGAAACTGCCGCTAATACACCTCCTGCAGGGGAAGTGATAAAGAAACAATGGACTTGGAAGAAACATTCAGAAGTTTCCTGTAAGATTTTGCACAAGAGAAGAAATCATCTAGTTTGTCTTAGAAATAGGCACATTGCTTCTAGGGCCGAATGGTATTGCCATTTAACCACACTTTCTTCTCTTCAGATCTTTCCTCTTTCTCTCCCTCTCCTTCTGTCTCTCTCTCTTTCTCCCATACTGGCCGTAGTAAAACGGGTTTCCCTGGTGGCCCAGATGGTAAAGAATCTGCCTGTGAAGCAGGTGACATAGCTTCTATCCCTGGGTTGGGAAGATCTCCTGGAGAAGGGCATGGCAACCTACTCCAGTATTCTTGCCTGGAGAGTCTCATGGACAGAGGAGCCTGGTGGGCTACAGTCTGTGGGGTCACAAAGTGTCAGACATGACTGAAGCGACTAACACACACACAGATGTGTTAAAAAGTACTTTCTATCTTCATGGCGCTAAAATCACACTTCCTTGATAGTAAAAAAGCCATGCAACCCCAAAATGTGTGTGATGTGTGTGTATCTCATCCCTGGACTTGTCTTTCTGTGAGCAGAGTTTGAACACACACACAACCCCATTACAATCTTGTTGTTGTATCTGCCTATATAGATAATGTCGTATGTAAATAAAGTCTCTAATTAATTTTTATGACCTTGGCAGCCTTTTGCAGTTCTTTTTCTTTAGCACCATTGTGTATAGAGTTACCATAATATTAAAATTTTTCTAACAAATTGTATCTCTTAATCTGCTAAACCCTTTCCAATCTGTGGCACCTTAAAAATCTTTGTTTTCTTTTGAAATCTTTTCTCCCTTAAACAGGGAAATTTTATAAGTAGGTGGCATGATAACATCAGTAAAATTAAAAAAATTTCTCAAGATTTAACCTGTTATAAGCTGTCTTTAGATAGCGATGTGCAAGGTGCCTGAAAATGCATAGTCTGAGAATTTATGTTTGGACTTCACCTTTTAAAATAATTAAAATAGTAGTTCATGGGTGGACAGAGAGTATAAAATTCTGCAATAATTCCAGTTTATTCATATTTTCATTCTTGCTGCCATCATCTCCTTTATATTCTGACTGCATTTCTTAAGTATTCCCTAAAAGCTGTAGGAGAACTTAACCTTCTCTCTTCCAGAGGACAAGAGAAGGCTGACAGAGGATGCTCTAAAGGGGGCTTATCTGTATCTTTCCGTTTTCCAATCGAGCAATCCATTTTTTGGCTATTTCAGTTTTATGATTAACACAGCAGAAACACAATTTCATCCATATCACCTTAGTCAGATATGTAAGCCAACAGGTGTTGCTTTATACAATGAGAGGATTCCCACTACTGATCACAGAGAACTTCTTTTTATTATAGTCTGGAAGCCCAGCATTTCTCTGGTTTTGTGTGTGGGTAGCCAGAAGAGGTCTCCAAAAGTCAGAAGTCATGTCTTCCCTTTGCTTTCTTATGGGTAAATTGTAGAGGTTTCTTGCTACAGATTGTGCACTTGGCATCATCTTTACAAGCACAGCAGACCTTTCCACTTGGTTGCAGGATGTGTTTCCAAAGACAAATTAAATCTTTTCCACTGAGAGCAGAGAAATCTTTTTCTTCCTAGCCAGAAAAGATCTAGTTAGCTTATGTTATGCGCAGACTCCCCCATATTATGGCATAACTTTCTTATCATGCATCTTCTGAAATGCCACGCACGTGATTGGGTATAGTCAGGAAATGGGTGGTACAGCCAAATAACCCTGTACTATGAGCGACTGAACTGAACTGAACTGATGTTGGAGGCAGCCTGGAACCAGGAACTTGAGAAATCAGGTGTAACAGTGCTTCACATTTCTCTTGTCCTTTGAAGACTAGGGCAAATTTCTCAGTAAATGCTGGTGTTGTTGCAATATCCTCCTCAAAAAAATCCCCCACTTCCCCTTCAGTCAAGGAGCTCTTCATCTGTGAGAGTGATTTCCAATACCTGTGCTCAGGTTAGGCTCTTATTTACCAGCCTGGAGGCCTGCTGGTTATACACACCAAGAAGCACTTTGGTGATCTGTTGGTATATTTTGGTGCTATGAACTTCGCAGTCAGTGTTCTCTGCTGAAGAGCCCTGCAAGACAACACTCCAGTGTTTACCCTGGCTCTCCTTCCAGTTTCTGGCAGCCACTCTCATCCTGTGTGTGGCAGGTCAGTGGCACCGGGGTCTCGGTCATCGCCAGATCCGCCCGTCCTCTTGGAAGTCAGGGAGCCCATTGTACTGCGGCATCTCTCACCAGTGTCCTGGTCTTAGGCAAAAGCACTTAAGTGCTTCTCAGACATGCTGGCCCTCTTCTCACACTGTATTTCTCAAGGCCTGGGCTAATGAAATGTCAGATCCCCTTGGGGACGTAGTTAGAGGGCAGGTGGCCGATGAGTTATCTGTGATTAATCCATTCCAATATTATTTCATGAGCTCTTGTGTATCTTCCAATTTAAGAGTGCTTTTTTTTTTTAATGGCCTCTCCACTTCATTTTATGTTGTCTACTGCTATGTTTAGGTTTCAGGAAAGTCTTCCAAACACCAGTTAAAGCCACTTGTAGCAGCTTGAATTAGTTTATCCTATCCAGGATCTCTGGTGAATATACTCATGCTGTGTACACTTGTTTGAGCATCTTTAGAATTCATTTCCACACATATTTCTAAGATTTTTGTAGATTCTAGCAATTCCATTGGTGTATAATCTCCAAAAGTGATTGATGTTGTCATTGTATGCCCAAGACATTCTGGGATCTGACTCTACTTATAAGACTAGTGGTGTAGAGGAGTGAAGGATAAAGAGAATTGGTTTTTCCTTGCAAAGAAAGTTCTTCATATGCGGTTACTGAAGTATCTTCAGGTAGTAGGGGCAGCTTCACCAGACAAGGGTGGCAGCTGAAGGTTTAAGGTACATAAAAATTCTCCAAAACTTCCTGTATGTTTTACTCAGCTTGGGTTGACAAAACAAAATAACTATTGAGTGAGTGGCTTACACAGGAATTTATTTCTCATAGTCCTGGAGGTTTGGGAGTCCAAATAAAAGTGGTGACAGTTAACGCAATTTTTAGGCGAGGGCTTTCTTTCTGGATTATAGACAGCTGCCTTCTCACTCTGTCCTTACATGGTGGGGTGAGAGAGAGCAGTTTCTCTCTGAGGACCCTAATACCAGCATGAGAGTCCCATCTGCATGACCTCGTCTAAACTTAATTACTGCAAAAAGGCCCCATCTCCAAATACCATCACATTGGGGTTTGGAGCTTCAACACAGGACTTTCAGAGGGACACAGTTCAGTTAATAGCATCATAAATCCTCAGTATAATTCTCAAAGCCCATTGACTTCCCAGTGACTGTCCTAATTTTCACATATGACACATAGTGAACATGTGAGTTCAAATGATGTTGTGATTCAGTAATTTACAGGATAAACATCCTCAATTGTTGTTAGTTTCTGACTGCCCCTGGTTGTTTGCATCCCTCTCTCAATATTTGAAACTCCAAGTGTAAGTATTTGATTGGTTGAGCCTGTGTGGCCATCACGTGCCTTGGTTGTCTTCCATAATGGGAATCAGGGCACTAAATTCTTTACCTATTGGGATCTAACCTTACTAAATCAGGAAGATGTTCAGATGCTGGGTAGCGAAAAATCCTGATTGTTTCCTCTAATGATGTTCAGTTATTTTTCTTTGATTTTCTTGCCGTTTTCAATGGTGCTGATAAATAGTAAGGCTTCCACTTATTTTCTAAGATAGAGTCTCAGAAGTAAAGTTTTGATGTCAAAGGTTTTATACAAAATTTTAGGATATGTGATATATCTGTCAAGTTGCTTTTTTAGAATTTCTGTACCAATTTATTCTCATTTCAGCAATGTTTGAACGATCCCATTTCACTGTGTCCTTACTCCCAATGACCTAAGATGTTTCCTTCTGTCAGCAGTCTTTTATTCTTTCTTGAAAACATCAATGTTTTATCTTTTAAAGAAAACTTGGCATTTCCCTCATTCCTGTTTTTATTTCTCTGCTTTCTTCTTAAGAATATATATAGTGAAAAACGCACACACTCTCACTTCGGTTGTATTCCTGCCCCGTAGTCTGATTATGAGAGAATGTCAAACCCAATCGAGATATTCTGCAAGAGAACTGGCCTTCAGAAGTGCCAACACTGTTCAAAAGACAAGGACTTGGACTGTTCCAGACTAGAGGAAACTAAGGAGACAGGGCAACTAAATGCAAAGTGTGGTCCTAAAGGGGGTCCTGGATCAGAAAAAAAGGCTATTTTGGGAACACCAGTGAGATCTGAATAAGGTCTCTAGATTAGCTAATAATGTAATATCAATGTTCATGAGAAATGTACTGTGCTTATATAAGATGGCCACATCAGGGGAAGCTGGGTAAAGGGTGTATGGTACCTTTCTGTACTATTATTCTGGCTTTTATATAAGTCTAAACCTTTAAAATAAAAGTTAAATATTTCAATATATAAATTTTTTGTTTATAGAATATGCTGTATGTATAATGTCATGGAAGACACCACAATGGATGGAGATACTGTCTGGACTCAGGAGCAGAAAGGCTTTTCACTTCTAGATTTTCTCATAACTCTATTTTACTCAAAATCTTTGTTCATCACTGTGTGGTAGACTTGGCCATTTCTCTTAAACCTACGTGGGAGGCTTATTTAACTCTCGGAGGCTTTATAAAAATCCATCAGTGAGATTCCACAGGCTGAAATACTTGCTCCTCTCTGCAGCCTTGCTCTAGTCTGCTTCTGCTTATTCATTCTCTTCTTCTCCAGAACATCTCTACCTGCCAGTCCCTCCCTCCTTAGGACGGCTCCTTAGTGTTTCCGAGAAGATGAATCCAAGCTCCTTGTGAAGCATATTTGATTTGCGGTTGTTGTTGCTGTTGACTATTGACCTTGTCTTTGAAGAACACGCCCATTGTGAGGGACTTTCAAGCAGTGTCCAGCCTGTCCATCTGTTTCGGCAGCGCCTTGGGGACTGTGCCGGCTTTCTCGTCCCTGCCTTCTGGCGTGAATACAGACAGCGGCCCGAGATCACGGTGCTTAGGGGCCCCTCCTGCCTCGGGAGAAAACCGCTCACTGAAGAACATTCTTAATGATTCTTGTATGCCCTTGGACATCATTATCTCTGTAAGACGGTCAGGATAGGGGTTGCGGTCTGCGGCTCACACAGTAGCTTTTCCACAGTGTGGCCTGTGGATCACCTGAATCAAAAGTTCCAGGAGGGCTTAGAGAAGTGCCCATTCATTTCACTCCTGTCAGGCCCATTGTTGTGTCAGAATCACTGACGTCACCAAGAAATCTTTGTTGTGTCAGAACCATCTTCATTCTTCTCTTATTCCTTTTTTATGTTTAAAAAAAAATTATTCATTTTTGGCTGTGCTGGATCTGTGCTGCTGCTCAGGCTTTTCTCTAGTTACGTCAAGCAGGGGCTGCTCTCTAGCTGCAGTGCCAGGCTTCTCATTGTGGTGGCTTCCCCTGTTGCAGAGCACAGACGCTAGGGCACAGGCTTCAGCAGTGGTGGTTTCCAGGCTCTAGGGCTCAGTAGTTGTGGCCCGTGGGCTTAGTTGCTCTGCAGCATGTGGGGTCTTCCCTGATCAGGAATTGAACACGTTGGCAGGTTGGGTTGAATACATTGACAGTGGCTTGTCTCCTGCATTGGCAGGTGGATTCTTTACCATTGAGCCAACAGGGCAGTCCTCTTCTCTTATTCTTGATTGACAGGTTTTTTTTTTTTTTTCCTGAAAATGTAACTGAAAACTGAAAATAATGCTAATGTTTACTCAGAATTTGAAGAAAATGTTTGATGACAAGAATTTTCCTGGAAGACTTGTTTCTTTCTAAATCTGGAACTGTAATTGGAGAGATAGCCAGAAAGTTTGAGTCAGAATCTCTTGGTATGAAAGCAAAGAATCTGTATTTTTAAATAAGGATTTCATACCTTTGTTATGTTTTGTTTTCTCTTTAGCCACAAATACTTCATTCTGTATTTGACTTTTCTGGGCTTTATTTTCACACCTCTGCTTCATGGGAAGAATAGTTAATTTATTCTCTGAGAATACAAAGAAAAGCCAAGGTCCCTTCTTTCAAGCAATTGTCACAGACAAGTAAATAGTCAATTGCACACTACGTGGGGAGGGCTGCGGTGGAGGAGACACACAGGGAGGCGCCGGCTCAGCCCAGGGACACTGGGCAGGGCTTCCTGCAGGAACTGACACCTGGGCAGGCAGGGCTTGAGGGCGGCAAGTGTGTGTGTGGTTTCTGCTCTGTGTCTGTGTGCACAGGCATGCCTCTTACTCTCTCTGTTAGATTTACGTCATCCGTTTCTTCTCTGCTATTTTTGGTTCTACTAGTTAAAATCTCATAAAATCCCATTTGTTTCTTACATCCCACCTCATTTCACCCTCCTTCTTTATTTCTTTAACTAAACCTTTCTGAGAAACCAAACCTTTCATCTCCATTGGCTTTGATCTAGCAGATTTCTCCACCACTTACTCCTTCTGTCCCAATTTCTTCCTCTGCTTCCTTGTTCTGTTGGACTTTGAATAAGTCTGTGTGTGTTTTCCTTCAGATCTTTGCACTCCCACACCCTGGACGATGGGCCCCATCAGTGACTAAAAGGGCTTGTCTCTAACACTGAATGGCAATCAGTGAGGAGGTATTCTTGCCCCAAAACATGCACAGTGACTTCTGTCCACTTCCTATTGGGAATCAGGAGCAGATGATTTGCCACAACCCTCTTCTGCCACAGCTCTGCCCAAAGTCAAGTTCTCACAGTCTGCCTGCTGCCTTGTTGAGATGAGTGAAGGTTGCCATATTGCCAACCCTCCAAAAATATCTAAAGACTTGTTCATAAAGTATCTGTCATATTCAGAGATCTCAGGATTGAATCTCTTAAGGAATTTAAGGTGACGGTTATTTTGGGGTCAGTTGCTACCTTCTTTAGGATATTCCCAACCCATTGGCAAATTACCTTCTGCTTGGGCCTCTCCATGCCTTCTTTCTCCTTTTGGAACCATACACATCTCAATTTCCTTTTTATTCTCTCCCTTGAGGTTGGTTTTGAGGTAGGGCACATGTCAGGTAGTGAACCATTAAATATTGCAAAGGGGTTGAACTAAGGAGAGATTTAAAATGTGGTCAGGAAGGGGGCCTCAAGTTTTTGCCCATTTGTTAATTCAATAGGCTTCCCTGGTGGTTCAGATGGTAAAGAGTCTGCCCGCAATGTGGGAGATCCCTGGACTGGGAAGATCCCTGGAGAAGAAAATGGCAACCCATTACAGTATTCTTGCCTGGAGCATTCCATGGACAGAGGACCCTGGCAGGCTATAGTCCATGTGGTTGGAAAGAGGCTGACACGACTGAGCAACTAACACTAGTCAATTCAAATGGCCAACATGTAATTGAATTAACAGAGTCAGTCCTTGCAACTGAAACTTTCAACTAAACCAAAGTTATTTTCTGCCAAAAAATATTAGACATTCTTTTTTTAAAATTCAAATCATTGTGTGAACACATCCTGGTAATAGTCTTCTTAGTTCTGAATTAAAAATTTTAGGTTGCAAGTTTATAGGAGTAATGAGGTAAGCAGCGGGGAGAGGAAGAGACGAGCCAGACAGAGATAGGAGAGAGAGATTGGCTAGGGGTTAAAAAGGTTTTGTTGCTGTTATTCAGTTGCTAAGTCATGTCCTACTCTTTGTGACCCCATGGACTGCAGAATGCCAGGCTTCTCTGTCCTCTACTATCTTCCGGAGTTTGCTCAAATTCATGTCCATTGAATGGTGATGCTATGTAACCATCTTATTCTCTGCCGCCCTCTTCTCTTTTTGTCTTCAATCTTTTTCAGCATCAGGGTCTTTCCTAAGGAGTTGGCTCTTTGCATCAGGTGCCAAAGTATTGGAGCTTCAGCCTCAGTCCTTTCAATGAATATTCAGGATTGATTTCCTTTAAGATTGATTGGTTAGATTTCCTTGCAGTCCAAGGGACTCCCAAGAGTCTTCTCCAACATTGCAATTTGAAAGCATCAATTCTTTGGTGCTCAGCCTTCATTATGGTCCAACTCTCACATCCATAGATGACTATCGGAAATACCATAGCTTTGACCAGGTGGAACTTCGTTGGCAAAGTGATCTGTCTGTTTTTTAATACACTAAGTTAGTCATAGCTTTCTTTCTAAGAAGCAAGCGTCTTTTAATTTCATGGCTGCAATCACCATCTGCAGTAATTTTTGGAGCCCAAGAAAATAAAATTTTTTAATAAATAAATTTAAAAAAAAGAAAAGAAAATTTGTCACTATTTCTAACTTTTCCCCTTCTATTTGCCATGAAGTCATGAGACCAGATGTGATGATCTTAGCTTTTTGAATGTTGAGTTTTAAGCCAACTTTTTCACACTCCTCTTTCACCCTCATCAAGAGGCTTTTTAGTTCCTCTTTACTTTCTATCATTAGAGTCACATCTCTGCATATCTGAGGTTGTTGATATTTCTCCCAGAAATCTTGATTCCAGCTTGTGAGTCATCCAGCTTGGCATTTCACATGATGTACTCTGGATATACATAGACTGAGCAGGATTACAATATATAGCCTTGTCGTACTCCTTTTCCAGTTTGAACCAGTTGATTGTTTGATGATTCAGACTTAAAGTGAAGAAAGTGGGGAAAACCACTAGACCATTCAAGCATGACCTAAATCAGATTCCTTACGATTATACAGTGGAAGTGAGAAATAGATTCAAGAGATAAGATCTGATAGACAGAGTGCCTGATGAAAAGTGGACGGAGGTTTGTGAGATTGTATAGAAGACAGGTTTCAAGACCATCCCCAAGAAAAGGAATTTCAAAAAAGCAAAATGGCTGTCTGAGGAGGCCTTAAAAATAGCTGTGAAAAGAAGGAGCAAAAAGCAAAGGAGAGAAAAAAAAAAAAGCTATACCCATTTGAATGCAGAGTTCCAAAGAATAGCAAGGAGAGATAAGAAAGCCTTCCGCAGTGATCAGTGCAAAGAAATAGAGGAAAACAATGGAATGGGAAGGACTAGAGATCTCTTCAAGAAAATTAGAGATATCAAGGGAACATTTCATGTAGAGATGGGCTCAATAAAGGACAGAAATGGTATGGACCTAACAGAAGCAGAAGGTATTAAGAAGAGGTGGCAAGAATACACAGAAGAACTGTACAAAAAAGATCTTCACAACCCAAATAATCATGATGGTATGATCACTCACCTAGAGCCAGACGTCCTGGAATGCAAAGTCAAGTGGGCCTTAGGAAGCATCACTATGAAGAGAGCTAGTGGAGGTGATAGAATACCAGGTGAGCTATTTCAAATCCTAAAAGACGATGCTGTGAAAGTGCTGCACTCAATATGCCAGCAAATTTGGAAAACTCATCAGTGGCCACAGGACTGGAAAAGGTCCATTTTCATTCCAATCCCAAAGAAAGGCAATGCCAAAGAATGCTCAAACTACCACAAAATCGCACTCCTCTCACACATTACTAAAGTAATGCTCAAAATTCTCCAAGCCAGCCTTCAACAATATGTGAACCGTGAATTTCCAGGTGTTCAAGCAGGATTTAGAAAAGGTAGAGGAACCAGAGATCAAATTGCCAACATCTGCTGGATCATGGAAAAAGCAAGAGAGTTCCAGAAAAACATCTATTCCCGCTTTATTGACTATGCCAAAGCCTTTGACTGTGTGGATCACCACAAACTGTGGGAAATTCTTCAAGAGATGGGAATACTAGACCACCTGACCTGCCTTTTGAGAAATCTGTATGCAGGTCAGAAAGCAACAAATTAGAACTGAACATGGAACAACAGACTGGTTCCAAACAGGGAAAGGAATACGTCAAGGATGTATATTGTCACCCTGCTTATCTAACTTATATGCAGAGTACATCATGAGACATGCTGGGCTGGATGAAGCACAAGCTGGAATCAGGATTGCTGGGAGAATTATTAATAACCTCAGATAAGCAGATGACACCACCCTTATGGCAGAAAGTGAAGAAGAATTAAAGAGCCTCTTGATGAAAGTGAAAGAGGAGAGTGAAAAATTTGGCTTAAAGCTCAACATTCAGAAAACTAAGATCATGGCATCTGGTCCCATCACTTCATGACAAATAGATGGGAAAACTGGAAACAGTGACAGACTTTATTTTGGGGGGCTCCAAAATCACTGCAGATGGTGAGTGCAGCTATGAAATTAAAAGACCCTTTCTCCTTGGAAGGTCTATGACCTTCTACTCTATGACCAACCTAGACAGCATATTAAAAAGCAGAGACATGACTTGGCCAACAAAGGTCCACAGTCAAAGCTATGGTTTTTCCAGTAGTTATGCATGGATGTGAGAGTTGGACTATAAAGAAGGCTGAGCACCAAAGAATTGATGCTTTTGAATTGTGGTGTTGGAGAAGACTGTCGAGAGTCCCTTGGACTGCAAGGAGACCAAACCAGTCCATCCTAAAGGAGATCAATCCTGAATGTTCATTGGAGGGATTTATGCTGAAGCTGCAACTCCAATACTTTGGGCACCTGATGTGAAAACTGACTCATTTGAAAAGACCCTGATGCTGGGAAATATTGAATGTGGGAGGAGAAGGATATAACAGAGGATGAGATGGTTGGATGGCATCACTAACTCAGTGGACATGAGTTTGAGTGAACTCTGGGAGTTGGTGATGGATAGAGAGGCCTGGCATGCTGCATTCCATGGAGTCGCAAAGAGTCGGACATGACTGAGCGACTGAAGTGAACTGAACTGATGGTTCATGTCCAGTTCTAACTGTTGCTTACTGACCTGCATACAAGTTTCTCAGGAGACATGTCAGGTGATCTGGTATTCCCATCTCTTGAAGAATTTTCCACAGTTTGTTGTGATCTGCACAGTCAAAGGCTTTAGGATAGTCAATGAAGCAGAAGTGGATGTTTTCCTGGAATTCCCTTGCCTTCTCTGTGATTCAACGAATGTTGGCAATTTGATCTCTGGTTCCTCTGCCTTTTCTAAGCATTGTATATCTGGAAGTTCTTGGTTCATGTACTGCTGAAGTCTGGCTTGAAGGATTTTGAGCATAACCTTACTAGCAAGTGAAATGAGCACAATTGTATGGTAGTTTGAACATTCCTTGGTATTGCCCCTCTTTGGAATTGGAATGAAAACTGATCTTTTCCTGTCCTGTGGCCACTGATGAGTTTTCCAAATTTGCTGATGTATTGAGTGCAGCACTTTAACAGCATCATCTTTTAGCATTTGAAATAGCTCAGCTGGAATTCCATCACCTCCACTAGCTTTTTTTGTAGTAATGCTTCCTAAGGTCCACTTGACTTCACCTTCCAGGATGTCTGGCTTTAGGTGTGTTACCACACCATCACGGTTATCTAAGTCATTAAGACCTTTTTTGTATAGTTTTTCTGTGTATTCTTGCCACCTCTTCTGCTTCCCTTAGGTCCTTTATCATTTACCATTTCTGTCCTTTATCATGTGCATCCTTGCATGAAATATTCTCTTGATATTTCCAGTTTTCTTGGCGATATCTCTAGTCTTTCCCCATTCTGTTGTTTTCCTCTATTTCTTTGCATTGTTCACTTAAGAAGGCTCTCTTATCTCTCCTTGCTATTTTCTGGAACTCTGCATTCAGTTGGGTATACCTTTCCCTTCCTCCTTTGTCTTTCACTTCTCTTCTTTCCTCAGCTGTTCGTGAAGCCTCCTCAGACAAGAAAGCCACTTTGCTTTCTTGCATTTCTTTTTGTTTGCGGTGGTTTTGATCACTGCCTCCTGTACAGTGTTATGAATCTTCATCAGTAGTTCTTCAGGCACTCTGTCTACCAGATATAATCCCTTGAATCTATTCATCACCTCCTCTGTATAATCATAAGGGATTTGATTTAGGTCATACTTGAATGGCCTACTGGTTTTCCCTACTTTCTTCAATTTAAGCCTGAATTTTACAATAAGAAGCTCATGATCTGAATGTCAGGCTTGTTTTTGCTGACTGTATAGAGCTTTTCCATCTTTAGCTGCAAAGAATATAATAAATCTGATTTTGGCATTGACCATCTGGTGATGTCCATGTGTAGAGTCATCTGTTGTGTTGTCAAAAGAGGGTGTTTGCTGTGACCAGTGCATTTTCTTGGCAAAACTCTGTTTGCTTTTGCCCTGCTTTATTTTGTACTCCAGGGCTAAACTTGCCTGTTACTCCAGGTATCTCTTGACTTCCTATTTTTGCATTCCAATCCCCTGTGGTGAAAGGACATATTATCTTGGTGTTAGTTCTAGAAGGTGTTGTAGATCTTCATAGAACCATTCAATTTCAGCTTCTTGAGCATCAGTGGTTGGGGCACAGATTTAGATTGCTGTGATGTTGAATGGTTTGCCTTTGAAACAAATCAAAGTCATTTTGTCATTTTTGAAATTGCATCCAAGTACTGCATTTCAGACTCTTTTGTTGACTATGTGGGCTACTCCATTTCTTCTAAGGGATTCTTGCCCACAGTAGTAGATATAATGGTCCTCTGAATTAAATTATCACATTCCTATCCATTTTAGTTCACTGATTCCTAAGATGTTGATGTTCACTCTTGCCATCTGCTGCTTCACCACATCCAGTTTACCTTGATTCATGGACCTAACATTCCAGGTTCCTATGGAATATTGTTCTTTACAGCAATGGATTTTACTTTCACTACCAGTGAAAATTTACATCCACAACTGAGCATCATTTCCACTTTGCCTCAGCCACTTTCTTCTTTCTGGAGCTATTAGCAAATGCCCTTCATACTTCCCCATTAGCATATTGGACACTTTTGGACCTGGAGGGCTCATCCTCCAGTGTCATATCTTTTTTGCCTTTCATACTGTTCCTGGGGTTCTCAAGGCAAGAATACTGGAGTGGTCTACCATTCCCTCCTCCAGTGGAACAGGTTTTGTCAGAGCTCTTCACTATGACGCGTCCGTCTGGGGTGGCCCTGCATGGTGTGGCTCGTAGGTGCATTGAGTTATGCAAGTCCTTCTGCCATGACAGGGCTATGATCCATGAAGGGATCCATGAAGGGATCACTCTGCTTAGTCGCTCAGTCGTATCTGACTCTTTGTTACCCTTTGGACTGTAGCCCGCCAGGCTCCTCTGTCCATGGGATTCTCCAGGCAGGAATACTGGAGTGGGTTGCCATTTCCTTCTCCTGGGATCTTCCTGATTCAGGAATTGAACCCTGATCTCCTGTGTCTCCTGCATTGCAGGCAGCTTCTTTACCCACTGAGCCATTTCTAAAAGATTTTTGCTCCCATTTTTAGTCCTTCCTGTTATTCTCTGATCTCTTTGCTTTCCTCCCAATGGACTTACCCTCAGAGGCATTTCAAATTTGTCCCTGGTTTGCTTTGCAGGTGGTTTTACATCCTGGGACAATTTACTACAGCAGGAATTAAGTATGGGCAAGAAGTGGTTTTTTTTTGTTGTTGTTGTTAAGTAGGAGATGTGTCAATGTGCAAGGGGAAGAAAGAAAATGAAAAGCATCAGAAGGAGAAGCATGCTCAAGCAGATCAGTTTAAAAAATTTTTTATTTTGAAATAAATTTAGATTGTACAGAGTAGCAAAAATAGTCCAGAGAGGTTCAACATACCCTTTGCCCACTTATGATAATATTAACATCTCATAAAAGCATAGTTTATTTACCAAAACTAAGAAGTTAACATTGCTTCAGACTTCACAGATTCACATACATTTCACCAATTTTCCCACGAATGACCTTTTTCCTGATTTAGAATAATATGTTGCATTTACAGTTGATCCTTGAACAACACATGAGTGTCTGGGGGGTTAATCTGCCTATAAATTATAGTCAAACCTCCATATCCCTAGTTCCTCCAAAACCTTGGGTTCAACCAACCATGGACTGTAGTACTTACTATTGAGAAATACCTGTGTATGGATGGACCTTTGCAGTTCAGAACTGCATTGCTGAAGGGTCAGCTGTAATTCTTGTGTCTTTTTTCTTTTTTTTTTTAAGGCTGTGCTATGTAGCATGCAGGATCTTAGTTCTCCAGCCAGGGACTGAACCCCTGCTCCCTACATTGGGAGCATGGAGTCTTAACCACCGGATCGCCAGGGAAGTCTCTCTTACGTCTTCTTACACTCTTCAGTCTGTGATCATGTCTCAGTTTTTCCTTGTCTTTCATGACCTTGACACTTCTGAAGAGTCTTTTTCAGGTCTTTTGCATAAGGTATATTCATTAGAGTCTGTCTGATGTTTTCCTGTGAGTAGACTGGGGTTATGCATTCTTCAGAAGAACACCTCAGAGCTAAAGTGCTTTCATTGTGTCAGGTCAGGAATACATAACATCAATGTGACTTATCACTAGTGCTTTTAACGTTGATCACTTGGGCAAGTGGTGTATGCTGGGCTTCTCAACCATAAAGTTATGGTTTCTCCCTTGCCATCTTCTACTTGATAGAGGAGAGTCACTAAGTCTAGCCCACACTCAAGGGAAGAGAAATGAAACTCTACCTCCTAGAGGGAGAAGTACCCGAGAATACTGATCAAACCATCACAGTAATCAAATTTGGGAAGAGACCATTTAACTATCCTGTGTAACATTAAAGTTTTCCCTACTACTTTTGGACTTTGTCAGTGGGTCTTATCGGCAGGGGTTATTATGTGGCATTCATATGGTGACTTTTTGTTTTACTCATAGCCAAGCAAGTATATGAGGAAAATTGTCTCCTCTCCATTTATTGAGTTAGTCAATCATTTGTATGTTTCACTACAGATTCACTGATGCTTATTTTATTCTTTGGGTTATAAACCAATGTTATTTATTTGGTTGCTCAATTTCATCCAGCTTTGGACATTGGGGACTCTTTAGAGTTGTGTCCTTTTGACATGCTTCTATCTTCCCTTGCTCCAACTCTCCCATCATCTCCTCCCTTCCTTCTTCCCTCCATCCCTCTTTCTTTCCACTTTCTTATTTTCTGGCACTGCAAGATATTCCAGGCTTATTCTGTATTTTCCATGCCCTATTCCTAGAATCAGTTGTTTCTCCAAGGAGCCCTGGTTCCTTTTATTGCTAAATGCTATCTAGAAACCAAGGATGGAGTGGTAGCTGAACACATACATTTTAAGAAAGAGCATATGTGAAAGAAAGTTGAGGATCTGGAAATGGGTTCCCTTAATGCTGTCTATATTCACAAATCCTCTGGAAATTCTTGTGTCATGAATATCAGGTTTTTATAAGACTTAAAGATGTAATGTGTGTCATGCAGTCTAAATACCTGAGAAGTAAGTTCTACAAAATGCTAAAACTGTGAATATTGTGCTTACAACCTATGTTGTATGTGATGGTTAACATGCTTTATTAGAAATAAGAGTAATGGCAAATTAAAGCTGGTGAGGAAAAATGATGCCTATTAACTGTTCTTTGGAAGAAATGATGCTAAAGCTGAAACTCCAGTACTTTGGCCACATCATGCGAAGAGTTGACTCATTGGAAAAGACTCTGATGCTGGGAGGGATTGGGGGCAGGAGGAGAAGGGGACGACAGAGGATGAGATGGCTGGATGGCATCACTGACTCGATGGACGTGAGTCTGAGTGAACTCCGGGAGTTGGTGATGGACAGGGAGGCCTGGCGTGCTGTGATTCATGGGGTCACAGAGTCGGACACGACTGAGTGACTGAACTGAACTGAACTGAACTGAACTAAAAAGTATGGATTAATCCTGTTCTTTTATTCTTAACATTCCTTAGAGCTAACT
Source organism: Capricornis sumatraensis (assembly GCF_032405125.1). Lineage (NCBI taxonomy): Eukaryota > Metazoa > Chordata > Mammalia > Artiodactyla > Bovidae > Capricornis > Capricornis sumatraensis. Next base: position 21,194,107 of record NC_091073.1, read on the forward strand.
GAGCTCATGTCTATAATCAACTAAGTAGTATTTCACTTCTTGAATGTTTACTTCTGAACCCTTTAGTCTCTGTTACAGGAGCCTTAAGTAGGTATTAAAATCTCAGCATTTTTGCTTGGTATCCTCACGTTTCCTGGCTTTTCCCAAATGTGTTGCATTAACAATTTCCTGCTTCACTGCTCCTCCCTATAAAACAAGCCATAAGGTTTCATAGTCTTGCAGCACAATTGAGTAACAGCACTTCCATCTCTCTTTATAAAAATCAGCCTTCCTTTTCTTGCCTGGTGTCTGTCTCAGTGTGGTCAGTCAGACTTCGGAGATATTTACCTGGTAACAAAGGAATCCAAGGGACCCACCCCATCAACTGATAGTAGCTCAGCTTCCCTGTAATTCCTCTTGACACTGCACTGACTATACAGCTCCTGATCTAGACTGTGGAAAATGTTGAGATGAGCGGTCAAAATTGCATACACACATATAGTACCTGAGGGAAGATCTGGGCTGTGCTGATGTTCACCCCAAATACTTTGGGAAAATTTTGGCTCTAAATGTAATGCTGTTGTCATTCCTTTTTTAGATTATTGCAACATTCGTCATTGAAAGAAGACAGTACTTGAGCTTCTCAGAAAGGAATAAGATAATTAGATTAGTACTCAACGTAGAACATGAGCTAAAGAAGGACCATTTGAATGACGTTCAGTAAGGACCTGCCTTTCCTATCATCACCAAAGTTACATATGTGCTCTGATGCTCACTTAAGTGGTTTCCAACATTTTTGAAAATGAAGAAACATTTTTAATGTCTTCCAGTCTCTAAAATCCCCACAGGAACAGCTGTGATTTTAGGATCTGCTGAGAAAACACTTGATGACAAAAGCTATTATGAATTCAACAATGCTTTGAAATGAATCTGTTTTTCACAGCAATATATATATATATATGAATTGGAAAAACAGTGGTCTATCTTTATAGGACACGTATTATTTACTCAATTTATAAATAACTCTTGGTTCACACATGGATTCTGGATCTCCTCATAATAAGCTTAAGGCCATGATCAGAGCGTGGTAGCTCAGTAACTATAGATAGAAACAGTATTTGATTTATTTAATTGATATTACCAAGAATTCTTGATTAAGGGATAGTAAGCAAATCAAGACTAATCCTTAGGGTCAGAAGCCAGTCAAGATTAAGCCTTAAGGGCAGAGATATTAATAAATCTCAGAAGATCTGAGATTTATTAATAATAATATTTTACATTTCAGATGACACACACACTTTTCACTGTAATCAAAATCCTATGCAGAGAGATCAAATCTTTTTTGAGTCACTTAATACCTGGAAGGAGGATATTGAGTAAAATAGGTTGTAGTTGGTCATGATAGAAGCAAGACTCAATTCTAATGGCCATTCATAGAGTAGAGATTGTTTTTAAATAATCATATTAAAATGTGGCAGTAGAAAAACCACTCTGATAAGCTGGGGAGAATTAAATCAGTCCAATTTCTTGTGACAGCAATTGGGCACAATGTGTGGAAAACCTTAAACACCTTGGCCCAGTAATTCAATCTCTTGGAGGCATAGAATGACTTTCAACATTTTTTATGTTGGTAAAGAATGTGGAACTATCTTCACTGCCAACAGCAGAAACACGTCTAAGTTCATTATGGTCTACAGATTGGATGGAACATTAAGTAGTCATTAAAAATTATCTTTACAAAGTCTTCATTCAGTGTGGAAATGCATATGTTGTTTAAGAAAAAACAGTGTACCAAATTGTACATATAGTATAACTGTAAAAATAACTTTGTTCAGGTTTTTATAATAAACCTGAATATCTTTCATAATAAAAACTCAATATATTTGTTTGTTTTCAAACTGTATGTTACAAATTAAGTTCCCTTTTTAAAATGTTATATTGGAAAGCAGTATGCAAAATAGCAAGATCATTGACTTTCTAAACAGGCATACTTGGGTTCAAGTTCCAGCTCCAGACTGGGTAGTTGTGTGACCTTGAGCAAGTAATTTAAAAGCCTTAATTTGAGGCTCCTTATTATATAATGGGTTGTCATGAAGACAAGATGTAATGCATGCATATATGCTAAGTCGCTTCAGTTGTGTCTGACTCTGCGGCCCCATGGACTGTAGCCTGCCAGGCTCCTCTGTCCATGGGATTCTCCAGACAAGAATACTGGAGAGGGTTGCCATTTCCTTCTCCAGGGGATCTTCCCAACCCAGGCACCAAACCTGGGTCTCTATATCTCCTGCACTGGCAGATGGTTCACCACTAGTGCCAACTGGGAAGCCCCAACATGTAGTGATATATATGTTAAATGCCTAATGTAAAGAATGGTAGCTGGGTTAACAATTCAGAAACTGCTATATGTGTATCAGTTCAGTTCAGTCACTCAGTCGTGTCAATTCTTTGCGACCCCATGGACTGCAGCATGCCAGGCTTCCGTGTCCATCACCAATTCCCGGAGTTTACTCAAACTCATGTCCATTGAGTTGGTGATGCCATCCAACCATCTCATCCTCTGTCATCCCCTTCTCCTTCTGCCTTCAATCATTCCCAGCATCAGGGTCTTTTCAAATGAGTCAGTTTCTGCATCAGGTGGCCAAAATATTGTAGTTTCAGCTTCAGCATCAATCCTTCCAATGAATATTCAGGACTGATTTCCTTTAGGATGGACTGGTTGAATCTCCTTGCTATCCAAGGGACTCTCAACAGTCTTCAACACCACAGTTCAAAAGCATCAATTCTTCAGCATTCAAATTTCTTTATGGTCCAACTCTCACATCCATACATGACTACTGGAAAAACCACAGCTTTGACTAGATGGACTTTTGTTGGCAAAGTCATGTCTCTGCTTTTTAATATGCTGTCTAGGTTGGTCATAACTGTTCTTCCAAGGAGTAAGCGTCTTTTAATTTCATGGCTGCAGTCACCATCTGCAGTGATTTCAGAACCCCCCAAAATAAAGTCTGTCACTGTTTCCACTGTTTTCCCATCTATTTGCCATGAAGTGATGGGACCAGATGCCAAGATCTTCGTTTTCTGAATGTTGAGCTTTAACCCAGGTTTTTCACTCTCCTCTTTCACTTTCATCAAGAGGCTCTTTAGTTCTTCTCTTTCTGCCATAAGGGTGGTGTCATCTGCATATCTGAGGTTATTGATATTTCTCCTGGCAATCTTGATTCCAGTTTGTGCTTCTTCCAGCCCAACACTTCTCATGATGTACTCTGCATACAAGTTAAATAAGCAGGGTGACAATATGCAGCCTTGACGTACTCCTTTCCCTATTTAGAAAGTCTGTTGTTCCATGTCCAGAACTAACTGTTGCTTCTTGAACTGCATACAGATTTCTCAGAGAATCTAGTATATGTGTATACTAGAGTTTTAAACAAATGAATAAATGGATGATGGAAACCAGATTTATGCAAGTTGGAGACAGAGGTTATAGTAAAGCAAGGAGGGGGCCAGAAGGGATAGATGGACCATGAGATACTAGATTAGGAACTGAATCATCACTATGAAACTGTGTTTAGTTTAATGTAGCTAAAGATGGATAGACATAGAAGTAATTATAGATTTTTATAATCCGTATTACATAGTTTAGTATACATACATGTATTTTTCTAGCTCTGTCTGCTCAGAAGACCACAAAGCAGTGACATTTTAGACACAATAAGCATACTCAGAGCATAGATCTTCATTTCTAATATTATTTTCTAATAAAAGAACTAGGGCTCTTTGGAAAACTAGCTGATTCTAGGGTTGGGGCAGAGAAAACACAAGACTAGCCCAGGGCATCTTGTAGTGACAGAAGTTAAGAAATGTTCAAAGAACAAAAAGATAGGAATACATCTAAGAGACCCTGGAGGCAATCTAAGAGAATTGCCCATGGCCAAAACTGGAAGGATTTGAGCAATAAAATGAATACTAGTAAGACTGCATTGTAACCAAGGGAATAAAATAAATATTTATGAGTTTGTGCTAATATAAATGATCTATAGACAAACAAGGAAACAAATAGGGAGAAATGATAAATCTTCCTTACAGAACTGCAAATAATTTATGTAGCCACTACTTCTTCTAAGAGGTGAGCTGTGTAGTAACTTACTTTCAAAAAGTGGGGTTATGGAAAGGAGGAAAAAGAGTAACTTTACGGTGAAGAAATTTTACCAGCACTGCCTCAGCCAAGCGATCAGTGTTAACAGCAACAGTCATAAGTCATGACAACATGTACTCTTAACATCATGTGATTCAAAATGACACTACCTTTGTGTTCTTTATCTCTCAAACCCATAACCCCAGTCCAATCGTGAAGAAAATAAACAAATTTAAACAGAAGGACAATTTTCAATATCCCTCAAAATTGTCAAGGTCGTTAAAAATAAAGGAAGTCTGAGAGACTGTTACAGTCAAAAGGTGCCTATGGAGACTTGCCAACTAAATGTTCCTTAGCAACTTTCATGAGATTGTGGAACAAAAAAGGACATTAGTGTAAAAGCTAGTGAAATCAGAACAATGTGTGTGTGGTTCACAGTAATGCACTGATGTTACTGGTTGGCCAAAAAAATTCATTTGGATTTTTCTGTAACATCTTATGGAAAAACCTGAACAAATGTTTTGGCCAACTCAGTAGTTCTTTAGCTGTGATAAAGATATCATAGTTGTATGTAAGATGTCACCTTTGGTACACCCTAGCAAGTGGCTGAAAAGTTCCTTCTTGAACCCATTGTTGTTGTTTAGTCACTAAGTTGTGTCTGACTCTTTTGTGACCCTGTGGACTGTAGCCTCCCAGGCTCCTCTGCCCGTGGGATTTCCCAGGCAAAAATACTGGACTGCATTGCCATTTTCTCCTCCAGGGGATCTTCCCTACCCAGGAATCAAATCTGTGTTTCCTGCATTGGCAGGCAGACTCTTTTTTTTTTTTTTTTTAAATTTTAATTTTTACTTTATTTTGCTTTACAATATTGTATTGGTTTTGCCATACATTGACATGAATCTGCCATGGGTGTACATGAGTTCCCAATCCTGAACCCCCCTCCCACCTCCCACCCCATATCATCTCTCTGGATCATCCCCATGCACCAGCCCCAAGCATCCTGTATCCTGTATCGAACATAGACTGGCAATTCGTTTCTTACATGATAGTATACATGTAAATATATCAATAACCTCAGATATGCCGATGACACCACCGTTATGGCAGAAAGTGAAGAGGAACTAAAAAGCGTCTTGATGAAAGTGAAAGAGGAGAGTGAAAAAGTTGGCTGAAAGCTCAACATTCAGAAAACGAAGATCATGGCATCCAGTCCCATCACTTCATGGGAAATAGATGGGGAAACAGTGGAAACAGAGTCAGACTTTATTTTTCTGGGCTCCAAAATCACTGCAGATGGTGATTGCAGCCATGAAATTAAAAGACGTTTACTCCTTGGAAGAAAAGTTATGAGCAACCTAGATAGCATATTGAAAAGCAGAGACATTACTTTGCCAACAAAGGTCCGTCTAGTCAAGGCTATGGTTTTTCCTGTGGTCATGTATGGATGTGAGAGTTGGACTGTGAAGAAGGCTGAGCGCCGAAGAATTGATGCTTTTGAACTGTGTTGTTGGAGAAGACTCTTGAGAGTCCTTTGGACTACAAGGAGATCCAACCAGTCCATTCTGAAGGAGATCAGCCCTGGGATTTCTTTGGAAGGAATGATGCTAAAGCTGAAACTCCAGTACTTTGGCCACCTCATGCGAAGAGTTGACTCATTGGAGAAGACTCTGATGCTGGGAGGGATTGGGGGCAGGAGGAGAAGGGGACGACCCAGGATGAGATGGCTGGATGGCATCACGGACTCGATGGATGTGAGTCTGTGTGAACTCCGGGAGTTGGTGATGGACAGGGAGGCCTGGCGTGCTGTGATTCATGGGGTCGCAAAGAGTCAGACACAACTGAGTGACTGAACTGAACTGATACATGTTTCAATCCCATTCTCCCAAATCATCCCACCCTCTCCCTCTCCCACAGAGTCCAAAAGTCCGTTCTATACATCTGTGTCTCTTTTGCTGTCTCACATACAGGGTTATCATTACCATCTTTTTAATGGCTGAGTAATACTCCATTGTGTATATGTACCACAGCTTTCTTATCCATTCATCTGCTGATGGACCTCTAGGTTGTTTCCATGTCCTGGCTATTATAAACAGTGCTGCGATGAACATTGAGGTACACGTGTCTCTTTCAATTCTGGTTTCCTTGGTGTGTACGCCCAGCAGTAGGATTGCTGGGTCATAAGGCAGTTCTATTTACAATTTTTTAAGGAATCTCCACACTCTTCTCCATCATGGCTGTACTAGTTTACATTCCCACCAACAGTGTAAGAGGGTTCCCTTTTCTCCACACCCTCTCCAGCATTTATTGCTTGTAGACTTTTGGATCACAGCCATTCTGACTGGTGTGAAATGGTACCTCATTGTGGTTTTGATTTGCATTTCTCTGGTAATGAGTGATGTTGAGCATCTTTTCATGTGTTTGTTAGCCATCCGTATGTCTTCTTTGGAGAAACGTCTATTTAGTTCTTTGGCCCATTTTTTGATTGGGTCATTTATTTTTCTGGAATTGAGCTGCATAAGTTGCTTGATTATTTTTGAGATTAGTTGTTTGTCAGTTGCTTCATTTGCTATTATTTTCTCCCATTCAAAAGGCTGTCTTTTCACCTTGCTTATAGTTTCCTTTGTTGTGCAGAAGCTTTTAATTTTAATTAGATTCCATGTGTTTAATTTTGCTTTTATATCCAATATTCTGGGAGGTGGATCATAGAGGATCCTGCTGTGATTTATGTCAGAGAGTGTTTTGCCTATGTTCTCCTCTAGGAGTTTTATAGTTTCTGGTCTTACGTTTAGATCTTTAATCCATTTTGAGTTTATTTCTGTGTGTGGTGTTAGAAAGTGATCTAGTTTCATTCTTTTACAAGTGGTTGACCAGTTTTCCCAGCACTACTTGTTAAGGAGATTGTCTTTAATCCACTGTATATTCTTGCCTCCTTTGTCGAAGATAAGGTGTCCATAGGTGTGTGGATTTATCTCTGGGCTTTCTATTTCGTTCCATTGATCTATATTTATGTCTTTGTGCCAGTACCATACTGTCTTGATGACTGTGGCTTTGTAGTAGAGCCAGAAGTCAGGCAGGTTGATCCCTCCAGTTCCAGTCTTCTTTCTCAAGATTGGCAGACTCTTTACTGACCCACTAGGGAAGCCCTTCTTGAATCTTCCAAGTTACAAACTGAGAGAGTCTCTTGCATCTTTGGCCAGCTCTGAAGATTAGATTATTCATTCTTCATTCTGAATCATCCATTCAGTTAGCACAGGCCACATGCTAGGGCATTAAAGTATATCGGTGATGAAAATGAATGTGGCTTCTGCCTTCCAGGGGTGACTGGAAAGTGCATGCCTTCAATAAGCAGACATTCATTTCCATGCAATATTTATCTAGTGCTCCTAGTTCTACCTCTTTCAGTCCACAAAAATTATAATCTCTCTTGCTCAAAATAATCTTCAAATTTTGGAAGACAGTTATCAGCTTCCTCTGGGTTTGCACCAGACAAAATGTCCTCTCTTCCTTCAGTATTTTCTAAAATATTAAGTTTTGGTTGTCCTCTAAATCCTGATTGTCTTGCTTTTTTTCATTTTCTTCTTGGGGTATGCAGTTCAGAATAATTTTGACCACTACTATGTACCTAGTTGTGTGACACTCTTTCACAAGCTGTTTATTTTTGATAACCCCAAAAGATGATATTGTTACCTCGATGAGAAACTGATACCTTGGTTAACAACATTAATTCAATTACAGGTGAGTTTATTGAGGAACTGCTTTGTACCAGACCTCTTCAAAGTTGTGGGGATAAAACAGTGAATAAATCAGATTAAGTCCCTGACTAATGGAGGTTATTATTCTAGAGCAGGGGTGGCAAACTATCAGCCTTGGGCCAAATCTAGTACTTGCTACCTGTTCTTGTAAATAAAGTTTTATTGGAACACGATATTGCCAATGGCTCCTTTCCTCTATAATAGCAGAGTTGAGAAGTTGTGACAGAAATCCACACGGCCCATGAAGCCAAAAATATTCACTATCTGGCCTTTTTATAGTAAAAGTTTGCTCACGCATGTTCTAGGGAGATTGAGAGTGTGTGGGATGGTGATCAGGCATCGAGGGAGATAGAAAAGATAAAGAATCGTGTCAGATGGTGATGGATACGGTGGAGAAGAATGAAACAGGGAAAGGGAGACAAATGGTGAGCGCGGCACCAGCGTGGTGTGCGGTGTGGTGAAACTGAGGATGAGAGAGGAGCTCTTGGAAATGGTAACCTGAGAGTGAAGACCTGGAGGCACTGCAGGAGGAAACAGAGAGGGCATGGAGGAGGAAGACATTCCAGCCAGAGGGAGCTGAGGCGCGAGAGAGCGTCCCTAGGCTTGAGCAACAGCGGCCGGAGACAAGAGGCTGAGGGAGGCGGAGAGCGGCAGACAGGCGCGCACGGAGGTGGTTCAGGGCCCGCGCGCCGTGCGGACGGTCCACTTCTCCCCTGCTGCCGATGTGGACGTCATGAGAAGCTGGTGCACAGGAGCTAGGTGTGGGGAGCATAGTGTAAAGGATTGTTCTGGCTGCTGAGCTGCGGACAGACTGAGGAAGCGCAAGAGCAGAGGCAGTCAGTGGGCGACTGCGTGGACACCAGCAGTGGCTCATGGTGGCTCGGCCGCAGCCGCACAGAGGGAGGGGGCACAGGGGGCTGAGGCCCCCGGTCTGCCTGACCGCAGAGCCCAGGCTCCGTCAAGCATAGATTCTAACCGCAGACCCTGAGGCTGAAGTCCTGGGTCGGCCAGACAGCATTTACCTGCCAGAGATCTGACTTCTCCTGGATTCTCTGTGTCTGGTCAGGAGAACTGGGTGACTGATAGATGAATCCGCAGTACTAAGATAATTGAAGGGTTAGATAAAAACTGTGGGCTTGTGAGATCTTTCGAATCAGAGCAAGGACACTCATGAGCATCTAGTTAAAGCTCTGAAGCACACGTTCTAGAGGGAAAAAAAAGCGACATATATACACACCCACAATATTGTGCACACATTTTTAGGGTGTTTACTAGTCTGCCTCTAGCATTTAATATTAAGGACTGATTGCTTTCCTATCTAAATCAGAGCAGTGGCTATAAAGTGAGAATTTGAGGTTCAGCAAGAAGGGGTGATGTCACTTTACTGAGTGAGTGGGGAGATACGTAAGCACACATGACCCTTATGGCATCTGTTAAGTCACATGGAGCAAGTCACCTGCAGAAAAGGATTATGTTAGCCTGGATGTATCTCCTATTGTCCTGACATAAAACGATATATTACTCATCATTTTTCAAAACATAAATGTATTAACTGGATACAAAGCAAATGTGCCTTGTGAAATATTTTTTTTAAGTTGCATTCAAGGTGATGTCACATCTTTCCTTGAGCATCAAATGCCTTTGTTATATTTCTGTTCCCACTTATATTTTGTGAGTGAAGAAGCTGAAGTAGTTTTACAGGGAACCTAGATTCTTCTCAATTCATTGACTTGACTGAAAATGGGGAAAAAACGGTCATTCAGGCTGAAATGATAAGCTTTCTCTGTTACCTGATGAGAGTTTCACAGAACTGTTGGCTTATCCATATGCTGACTAAGCTAGTTTATTAGCCTGGCATGTATCTGGATTTGAAAGATCCAGACTGCAATTCTATTTCCTAAGACAATAGGAAATAGGCATTTTATCTGACTCAGTCCTAGCTCTTCTTATCTAGAAGCAAAGACATTTTTTCTGGTTGTTGGATTACTTCGATAAAGAGATTTGAGAAAGAGAAAACCAGAACAAGAATAATGGGATATTTTCTCAAGGCACATATAAACACCATCTCATTTTCATGTGATTTCAAGTAGAATAAGGTTTTCCACCCCCCCCCCTTTAGATGGAGTTATTCTGTGATATACTTAACATATTTGACACTTCGAATGGATCAATTTTTAAACATCACCTTTTTTAAATGTAAGACAGAAATATTTTAAGTAATAGTCATGACATAAAATTAGAGATCCATAGCTTTAATCCATAAGGGTAGTGCCTAAAACATTACATCCAAGTGGTCTTGTGTCCAGCTATTGGTTTAAGATGATTCCTGGTTGCTTGATGCTAATCATAACACAATACAGTTCTGCTTCAAGGATGTTGCCACACCTGTGAATCTTTCACACAAGGTAGTTTTTTGAGCAATAAAAAGAATAGATCTGGGACTTTGTTACACGTATAGAATAGGTCGTATGAATAGTTTTGTATTTGCTTGCTGCTGACTGTTTATTTAACAAATGTCTATTTGTGTGGCATAATTTGACTTCAGAAATGGCTATAGTATAATTTGGTAGCAAGACTGTGCGAGAGTAGTTGTCACCCACCATAACCTGCTTCTGTAACCACGATTTCTAATAACAAGAACCTGAGAGTGTTCTCAACAAATTTTGTTTATTATTTCATGAAAATTGTGTATTCAATGGTTATCGTTTTTTTCTCCCATATTTCCTTGGCTGTTTCTATAAACACAGCACTTATATGAGTAGATCTTCCACTTTGAAATGCTAAAATGAATCAGTTATTAAGTCACTCACCATTTGTCAAAAACAGGGTCAATCTTATAATTGCCTTGGTTTGCTAGGAAGCAATGCTGAGTAGGATAGGGGTTTATCTATTGAAATGAACCCCAAAGGAGAGAAAGACTTTGAATTCAACAAAAATGACAAAAGCCCTTCAGCAGTATAAAAGTCCTAACAGAAAAGAATGACAATACCTAGATTATAAGATTGCAAAATCAAGCTATGAAGTCTTCCTGTTTCCTTTTATTTGGGGTGTGTAATTCCTTTGTAAGAAACTGGTTTGGTAAGGATACAGCCATATGTGGGAAACACGCGGTGGCGCTAGAGCACCATGATAATTGACCGCAATTAGAGCCCTTTACAGCTCACACCTTTGTCAGAACCAAGAGGAGTGCGAGATTTTACATGAAAGATGATGCAAATGGTCAGATTTCTTTCTCTCCTGACTATGGCTTAGCTCACTAAAAATCCAAGTGCAGTTTTGTCATGAGTGAAATAGAGTGTATGAAGTGCTTACTGGGCATTAACTTTTCAAAACCTGCATTGTAGAAACAATGTTCCTTTGTTTGCATGCTTCCATTTTCAAATTTTGTTGATTCTCAAAGTCATGGTCTTAGTTTGGCTACCAGTCACCAACTCATTGCAAACCATTCACATGAAAATTCCACTTGATTGTCACCTTCCTGATGACTGACAGCTTCCTTTCCTTATTTTGTGCAGTTTTTTTTTTTTTTTTTCTAATTTAAAGGGTCACTGTAAATCTTGGAGCACAGCAGAGCATATAATGAAAGGTGAAGGCTGTTCCTTCATCCTCCATTCGCCCATGTTATTAAAAAAAAAGAATGAAAAACGTCTGCTGCATAAGCTGATCTCCTTCATGTTTCATCTTGACTCTTCAACAGGAAAATCTATTTCATAATCATTTCATTGAGAGTTATTATGTCTATTTTCATTGAAAGGTATCCACTTTCTGGAAGTCAATTAAGATTTGGCAAAAGAAAAAAATAGTACACAGAGTTAATCATCATTACATTTCTCTTCTTTTGAAAATGATAAAAGAAAACTTATACATAGTTTTCCAGTCAGTTTATTTGTCTTCTGCAGCATTTTGAAAACTTGTGTCTTATTAATGAATTCTGAAACCTAAGATACAGGTAGAAATAGTAAACATGAGATTTAAAATACAAAAGTACATAGTCTAAAGATGAAATAATATCTTAGTATCTTAGTCAAATAGAATACCAGTTTCACAAAATCAACATATATCTAATATACTTCATCTTATCTTGAATTGTAGAAGCTAAACTCCAATATCTCTACATTTCAGATTCACAGTTTACCACAATATAACATGAGAAAAATAATTACTAATATATAGTTAAATTTAAGTTAAATTGTTCCAATTTTATATTTCTTTATCAAAAATAATTTTAAAATTAAAAATTCAGTCTTGGATTTTATTAAAAGTTAGCACTTGTTAAGAAATACTATATGGTATTCTTTGTATGTGGAATGAGCCCAAAACAGAAACAGACTCACAGACTTTGAGAATGAGCTTATGGTTTCTGGGGGGGAGGAAATGGGAGAACGGGACAGTTAGGGAGTTTGGGATGGACATGTACAGAACACTATATTTAAAATGGATAACCAAGGACCTGTTGTATAGCACATGGAACTCTGCTCATTGTTATGTGGCAAGCTGGATGAGAGGGGAGTCTGGGGGAGAATGGATATGTGTATATTTATGGCTGAGTCCCTTCGCTGTTCACCTGAAACTCACAACGTTGTCTGTTAATCAGCCATACCCCAATGCAAAATAAAAAGTTTTAAAAAAAAATTAGCATTCCTTAGAAGATCTCAATGTAACTTCAAGTTTTGGGACAGATGATGATTTTAGAATATAAACTACAGAGTGAGGGCCACCTGGGTAGACACTTGAGATGCTGAGTGAGCTCCTTAACTGCCTTAGCAAGCTGATCCATCTCATTAGAGAATAGATTTCCATTGTAGCATCATATGTTAACTTTCCCTTCTTACTTTCTTTTCCTTAGAGCCCGTGACCAAAGGTAAAGCGAATAAGATTGCCAGACTTTTGTTGCTAACCTTGAAGGTTCAATAATATTGGGATAGTTGTTAGTAATTATTCACTCAGATCTCTAATGGAGCCCCAGTGACCTTAGAGGGTTAAGAAAGCTTTCAAAATTCCTAAGGGTTCCCATACTTGGGAAGTAAACAGAACATTTAAAAAATATATTTGAGGTACACAGTTCATATTAGGCTCAGAAAGCACTTGCCTAATAAACTAATCTTATTGTTCCCTTAAGATTAGAAATCTGAGAGGAAGGTCTTGTGGCAAAAAGAAGTCCACTCCAAAGAGGAAATGTATTCCCAGAGAACATTTTAATCCTGAGTTTCAGAAACTCAGACTTGTCAGTCATTACTGTTTGAGTCAATGGTAGTTTGATAAGCTTTCAAGATGGAAAAGATCAAAAGCAGGAAGTTGTTAAAAGAACTGTTTTGTTGATATTTTGTTAAGGTAAATGATCAAACCAACTGTAAGACTAGTGGGTCGTATGTTATTAAAGAAGAAAAAATAGAATTAAAGAATTGTAATTTTCCTGAAAAACATTCAGCAAAACATCTTCGATTCTAAATGAAAAACCTTGGAAAACAACTTTGAATTAAGTTTCAGGAGGCCTTATATTTTTATTCAGGAATCTACATGGTGGAAAGAGGGAAGGACTGGATTCTAAAGTCAGAGCTTCAGTTTCCATGTCTTGGAATATCCTTGGGCAGGTCAGCCTCTTTAAGATTACTGAATCATAGTCTTATAAAATATTTATTACCCACATCCTATGGGTCTTGAAAGCTTAAAGAAGATAAGATATGATATATAAAATAACTGCAGTGTAAAGTCTTTTTCATCCATCCTTCCATCCATTGTTTTTTTTTTCATCCATTGTTTACCTACTCATTCTACCATATATTAATCCTTCATAAAGTGTCTTCTTGTGTGGCTCTATTTTGTTTCTCATTGATCCTGAAAGTGCCATTTAATCAACAGCATAAACAATGCTAAGCTTAGTCTTAAGATATTTTTTTAAGTGGCAGGTATATAAAAATAGAATTTTTGAATCCAGTAGTTCAAGACACATCATGATGTTGAGGTACAGATGATAAGCCTAAAATCTGGTATAACTATATATTAAAGCAAAGCATGCCAAAAGCTCAGATTAGGGTTCTTTCTTGGTTTTTTTCAGAGGAGAAAAGCCCTTGGGATGGAGCAGGAATTTCCAGACAAGGGTAATATTATAGCTAAACTGGTCTGTAAAAATAATTCCTCTTTTTAGGATATGGTCAATAAACTGAAATAGACTGAAACAGAGGATATTATAAGAAAATGCTAAAAGATACATTTGGGTAGAAACATTTCATGAAGGTCTGGAAAGGACAAAATGAGGAGTAGAAATTGGACCTACAGTCTTCTTAAAATTATTATCAGGCAGAAGAGCTGGAAAGGAAGGCAGAGAATGACATTAGGGAGATACTTATTTAGTTCACCCTGTATTTTCTAATACTGTAGGCACAGAATTGTGCAAAGTTCTGAGGGGGGCGGTGTTGTAGTTGTAAAAGGAGATATTGATTCTCTCCACTAAGAGCTTCCAAATTAGAGAGAATGAAGACATAAACATAGTGAGGAGTTAAGTATCTTTGAGGGTGAGACATGATAAATATGCCAAAATGAGCAGGCTGGTAGTAGCTGGTACAGACTCAGGAAAAAGGAAACTCAGAGGGATGAAAGAGTATCTTGCAAGAGTGGGCCCTACTCCCTAGGTACACTCCTTCACTTTACATTTCTTTGTTGAATCTACTCCATTCAGCCTTCCCCTCACCCACCCACTGAAACTGCTCTCATCAAGGTCACCAGAGATTTCCATATTTCTAAATTCAATGGCCATTTCTAATCTTCCTGATGTAACAAAGCACTTGATTGAGTTGCCTATTTCTCTTTCTGGGCTCCCTCCTACATCACTGAGTGCTCCCTCTCAGCCTCCTTCCCTGGAGCCCTCCCCACCCCCAGTCCTGTCCTCTTAACAACAAATGCTCAAGGGCTCTTTTCCTCCTCATCTACACAGATTCTACATTCATCTACATGATGATCTCATGTCTTCAAGTATGTTTTATATGCTGGTAACATCTAAATAATATCTAAATTTATATTTCAGCCCAAGCCATTTCCCCTGAATTCTGGATTCATAATACTCAATATATCCACATGGATTAGTGTTAGTCACTCAGTCGTGCCTGACTTTTTGTGAACCCATGGACTGCAACCCATCAGGCTTCTCTGTCCATGAGATTTTCCAGGCAAGGATACTGGAGTGGGTTGCCATTTCCTTCTCCAATAACATGTTAACATGTGTCAAATGCAACGATCAATTTTTCTTCTCCTTCTCCCTTGCTGTGTTCTCTCACTGTCTGCTTCATATTAATCAGGATACTCAGGGTAAAAACCTTCCCTAACTGTTCTTCCCCATTCTGCTCTTTCTCCTATTAAAGGTGTTTTTGACATGGTGTCTAGAATAATCTTGTTAAAAGGTGAGTCAGACGTGTCACTCCTTTGCTCAGTGTAAGAGCCTCCTGTAAGGACTTATGAAGTCAGATTCCTCCAGTGCCCTTCAGACGCTGCGCAAGTCTGTCACCTCTGACCTCATCTCTTTGCCATCTCTTCCTGGCTCACTCTTCCCCAGACACACTGGCATTCTTGCTGTTCCTTTAATATATGAGGTTGTACTTCTTTCTCAGCCTTTTCACTTGCCTTTCCTTATGCCCAGGAAGCTTTTGCTTCAAATGTCTTCATGGCTTACTCCTTCACCGCCTTTAATCTTTACTCAATTGTCATTATTTCATGAGGCTTTGACAGTCCTTAATTGCTCCCACAAGAGGTTCAGATGTCATCCTGTGTGATAGGATTTTTAAATTCCAACCTATTACCGTATAGAGTAAGGTTTCTCAAAGTGTATTCTTTTGACAGTGTTCATCAGGATTTCCTGGATGCTGTTAAAATGCATCGTTTTCAGGGTCAAAGCCCAGACCAATAAATTGTAATTGAAAATGAGGCCTGTGAAGCAGATTTTAATAACCTTTCCCAGGTGAACATTAAACAAACTAAGGTTTGGAAACTACTGTCTTAGGGTATCCTGGACAGTCTCTAGCTCTAGGATTGCTGAAGAGTCTTTAGGTATGGTTCTAAGCATTCTCTGCCAGTCTCAACCAGAGAAGCTTTGAGTTTTTGTTTTACTTACTATGTGTCTAAGTGAGGATTCTCTTGAAAAAAAAATGGTTTATTGGAAAAAAAGTAAATGGATACATCAAATAGCCCTCTATAGATACAGGAAAGTAAAAGAAGCTTTATTTATTTTTGGTGTGCAATGAAGTAACAGAGCAAATGTGTTATTTAAGAAATAATCTGGAGGTGGTATAATAAATTTAATCTATGCATCAGGCAAATATTTATTAAGTATCTATTAGGTGTTCAGCACCATATTAGGTGCTAGAAGTACAGAGGCGAATAAGACATAGTTCCTACCATTATGGTTCTCACAGCAGTGAGATTAATGGGAGTTGGGAAAGACTATATAGCCAGGGAAAGTATTTTATAAGGTAGCTGTCTGGATATGACATGATGAAGACCTGATCTAGAGTAGTCATAAGGAGGTGGATGAAAGAGATATTCCAAAGGGAGATATGATGGGATAATGTGACTAATCTAGGAGATATACAGCAGAAACAATGAGAGCTAATTCTGAGGTTTAAAGGCTGTGTGAAAGGCAAATTTTCATGCTACTAAGGAAATTAGAGTAACTGTAAATAGGACTTTGTGTGTGTGTGCTGGGAGGGTGTTGGGAGTATTGGTCAGTTTACTCTTGTGTTAATACATTGAGTGCCAGATAACAGCAGGACACTTGAGTGACAATACCCTCTGGTAGCCGAAGATCTTAGGCTGTAGTTTAGGTTCAAAGGGGAGGAGGGCTTGAAACAGAAAATTGATAGTTTTTAGAGAGTTAGAGGAACCAGTGTAGGAGACAAAAGGAACAGTCCCAGAGGCTGGAAAGAAACCTGGAAAGGATGGTTTTGTCATTTAGATATTGTCATTCAAATGCCCTACTGTTGTCCGCCACTCTCTATGTAAGAGTAATCTTATCAATACTCCCAATGCCCTCCCAGCATATTCACAAAATCCTATTCACAGCTACTCTAATTTCATTAGTAGCACCCAAGTTTTCTTTGCACACAGCCTTCAAACCTCATATGATTTTGTAAAGAACTGATGATATAAAAATTGAGGAAGGCTATTGAATTCACTTAAATGTAGGCTACAGGTTACTTTAGAGTCCTATCAATGGAGGGATGACAATATGATTCAAGTACTTAATGAGACCTCAGAGATCATAAACCAGGAACCACAGGTGTCTATGGTACTGGGAATGTAACTGTGATAAGAAAAGGTGTTAGTGTTTTTTTTTTTTTTTTCCTTGACCATGGGCCACACAGTTCTCCTTTCTACCGAAAATATTCATTCAGAAGCACAGAATCATAAAGGCTAGAGTCCTGTTATTGTTAATGGGTCTAAATCCCATTCACCAGATCCAGAGTTGGTGGTAGTTATGATCATGGTGTTCACGTTCCTTTCTTGAGCTCCCCTCTCTCTATCACCTTCCCTCTTTTACCTGGTGCTGAAGGTGGAAGGGTAAGGCAGGGCCTGATGGTACTAGAATGTAATACAGGATTTGCACTGCACTTATGCAGGATGAAACTAGAATTTAGGGACATCTGGGGGCTTTATGGTACCATGTCCTTCTTGGCCCTGGAAATGAGAAGAGTTAATGAACGTGAAGGGTCAGTCATAGAGTAATCCATTCAGGCTAAATTTCTCATTAGCCTCTAATTCTGAGAAGAATATTTGAGGGTGTTTGAGGGTAAGGGAGCTTCTTCTGACCTAAGCCTCCCACCCTGGTTCTGTTCCGTTTACTCATTTCACCAGGCTGAGATTTACCTGAAACCTTTTCTAATTATACGCTATTTGAGCACTTCATAGATGAAGAGTTGCTACTGCAGAGCCTCTGATGTGCTTTCTTGCAGGAGGGACACTTGGCTGTTTTCTAGACACTGTGCTTTCCAAATGTGGCTGAAAGTTCAACTCAATCCAGTTCAAGGTAAGGCAAGGAGTACAAAAGTGAATGACAGGGTCCAGGAGAGAAGATTTAAACAGCAAGGTATAAATGATTAGTAATCAGTTTTGTGCATGGATCTCTGAGAAAAGTGGAGTGGATGAAACGTAATCTCTGAGCAGAGGTATGTAGGGCGATTAAGAGTTCACCTAGAGGTTGAATGGCTTGCTTAGTTGCTTCAGTTGTGTCTGACTCTTTATGACCCTGTGGACCATAGCCCGCCAGGCTCCTCTGTCCATGGGATTCTCCAGGCAAGAATATTGGATGGGGTTTCTGTTTTCTCCTTCAGGGGATATTCCCAACCCAAGGACTGAACCTGCGTCTCTTTATGTCTCCTGCACTGGCAGGCAGGTTCTTTACCACTAGCATCACCTGGGTTGAACTGAGAGAATTCAAAGCAAAGGGAAGAAGGTGCAGAGGCCCCAGGTTGAGACTTACGCTTGTGTATCTGGAAGCTCTAAGGATCCTGTAACTAATGAATGTAAATTATATAGTCAAGCAGGGACCAGGCAGGAGCTGAAGATAGATGAGTGTACAGGGGCCAGCTTAAAAGCCAACTTTTGTGCTGAGCTGAGGAGTCTGACTTGGTTCTGTAAGCAGTGGGAAGCTGTGAGGTTTAAATGGATCTGTAATGTGAACACATTTTTGCTGTAGCTTTGTAGTTCAGGTGGCATGGAGGAGGGCATCTGTATAGAGGCAGAAGCTCAAAAGAATGAGATCAATTAGAAGGTCACTGCCATAGACCAGGTGACTGATGATAGGAAACGGAGTCAGTAGTAGAAGCAGAAACGGAGGAGGAGAGACGCAAGAAATAATTAGGTGAAAAATTGAGAGGTGCCGGTAATTTTATTTTTGATGTGTAAGAAACAAAAAGATGGCAAAAGACATCTAGTTCTTAGGTTTTCCAGTAAAGCAGTGGTGTCACCAAATAGCTTTGGCCATGACAATTCTGTACAACAAATAATCCCCAAATACTGATGATTCAGCAGCAAACATTTATTTCTTACTTTTGGATCTTCAAGAGGCTGTTACAATCAGCTTTGGTGGCTGTGATCCAGATCACAAATCAGGGTCTGGTCTGCTTCATGTGTTTATTCATTTCAGGACCCATCCTTCAGGACTGAAGGGTCCAGCTTTTACCTGTTATCCGCTGTTCTGATGGCTAGAGGATGAGGTAGGAACATGCTGTATCTCCTCAAGGGTCTGATTAGGATTAAAAGGAATCCTAAGGAAGGATTTCCCAGGAAGTAAGGGAAAAAAGAAAGAAACAGAAGAGAGAGAGAGAAAAAAAAAAACTTGCACATATGGAGAAGTATATTCCTCCATTTCACTGTGAGGTCACTTGGCAAAGGGGATGTATCTTAACTGTATTTAATCATATTATTAGTAGAGAACTCCAAAATCTATCCCACAACTAACAGGATACTCATGTAACATAGTGATGTAATGCGTTCGGTTTAGGCATGTAATTCTAAGCATCTCTAGTACATCTAAATGGACATATAGACAATTGAATAGTTGGGTCAAGAAAACTATCAGAGCTGGATTTATGAACCTGTTGGTCATTGAGTGTCAAGTAATAAATGAAACTGTGGAAATAGGAATAATTGTCTAATCAGAGTGAAAAGAAAAAAAGAGAGTTACGGATGGAGCCCTGAGATGAACTGCATGTTGATAATCTGAGAAGAAGCTTCCCTGATGGCTTAGTTGGTAGAGTGTGCCTGCAATGTGGGAGACCTAGGTTCAATCCCTGGGTGGGGAAGATCCCCTGGAGAAGGAAATGGCCACCCACTCCAGAATTCTTGCCTGGAGAATTCTGTGGACAGAGGAGCCTGGCAGGCTGCAGTCCATGGGGTCACAGAGTCAGACACAACTGACTGACTAACACTTTCACTTTTAATCTGAGAAGGAATGGTTAGAGGATTAGTTGAAAAATTTGGAGAGAGAGTGGTGGTATTGAGGAGAGAAGAGACTTACAGGATGGAGGGAATGGGAATGAATGGTCCAAGGATGCTGAGATTTAAGTTGGCCTCCACAGAGAACTGATGTGAACACTGAGGTCTTATCTAATCTGAGAGGTTTCCTTTTAAAACTAAACTGCAGATTGATGCTCACAGAATCACTAGGGAAGCAATGGATAATGTAAATAAAAGCCAGGGTATGGTCCCTAGCACTCGGTAAATGGCAAGCATTATAATCCTATTGAAACTATGGAGCTTAAACTGGCTTGCTGCCAGTTTAATACAGAATTTGATGTTAGACCATTTTGCTTTGAATTTTATCCAAAAGCATTTTATTATTAGACCCAGGAGAAGCAGAAAAATGTAACATGATGTGATTTTTATGGCATCACCTTGAAGTTAATTATGGTGAAATTCTGGTGTAGTTGTTTTCATTAATTTGATGTTAAAAAGGGAAACTGAGAGTTTTTGCCTCCCTGAGACATCTCTTATTTAAAAGCTGTCTCATCCAAGGCATTCTTATCATTTTGATCTTAGGGCTGAAGGAACCATTTGTTCCCTGCCTGTATGAATCACCTTATTTTTAAGTTCTGTCCTTATATTGCCAAATCAGAAAGAAAGCTGAAAAAACATATGTTTCAAAATATACATGTACTTTAGATTATGAGATGAAATATGCACTTTTCAGAATTGCTTCTGATTTTCAGGTAACCACAGGGCTTGCAATTTTTTTCCT
The DNA here is from genome assembly GCF_032405125.1 of Capricornis sumatraensis. Lineage (NCBI taxonomy): Eukaryota > Metazoa > Chordata > Mammalia > Artiodactyla > Bovidae > Capricornis > Capricornis sumatraensis. The sequence goes on from NC_091073.1 coordinate 21,214,694, forward strand.
CATAATTTCTTCCATCTCTATGTGGTTCAGAGTCTTACTGTTCTTCCTGGCTGAAAACATATGCTGTATTTCACTTTATTAACAGAACATTGGTTATCAAGTTCTTTATCTTTACTGATTCAGCTTTAGGGAACTGGCAATTAATAATCTCTGGAGGGCCCACCATGAAGAGTTTCTGTAATTAGATTATAATGCAAAGGTTTGCTTAGTCACAGTATTTTTAAAAATTTTAATTATGATTTTTGGGCGATGACCCCAATCTTCCCATCTTTTACAACCAACTGCCTTTTTAATGCTGATTTTCTTTAGTTTCTCTTATTGTGTTTATTCTCTTTTTAAAGTCTGTGAGTATAATTAAAACTGCCCTACCTTTGAGAACTTTGTGTCCTCACCTAGCAGAATAAATGAAATATGGATACAAAGACTGAGCATATAAATTACCTCTAAAAAAGAAAATGCCTTCTACTTAAAGCTTTTTGATTCCCTTTATTTTTTTTTTTGAAATTCTAGAGCTTGATGGCTATTTTCTCTTTAGTCCAGTGATCTTGTTATTAAAGCATCCTTATAAAGGTAATTTAGCAACACATGCCTCATAGTTATTAGGCAAATTCTACTACATTCAAATATCAAATCACTTTGCAAATGATACTTCCTTCCATTAGCAAAATAGCTTGGGGTGTGGAGGGGCCTGAGGGTGTTTAATTGTTCTGAGTGACATTCAGGAATTCTGCAAAAGTAGTGGAAATGACTTGGCGTCTTTTAAACAAATATTCATATGTATAATAAAGGTGCCATTCTCAGTATAGAGTCTCATAAATCAATGACATCAAAAACATGTGCAGAACAATTTATATGAAAAAATTGTGTAATTAATGCAATAGAGCTGACCTTTGACCTAGAAGAAAGGGTATGAGGATGAGGCAGAGAAGAAACACCCCAAAAGGCCTTAAGCTCACAAACACACTGGACTTAAAATCTTTGAAATGCACTGAACAGAGTATATTCTTTTAAATTATTAATATCTTTGAAAATCATAATACATTATAAAATTGTTATTTGTGAAGTAAATTTTTTAAACCTGAGATGGTTTCACGTTTTATGATACGGAAACAGAATAAAGTTATTTTAGAACCGGAAGGCACTTCAGACATCATCTAACCCTACTTACTCATTATGTAGGGGAGGGTTTTGAGGCCAGGCTTCCCGGGTGGTGCAGGGGTAAAGAATCTGCCTACAATGCAGGAGACGCGGGTTCAATCACTGGGTTGGAAAGATCCCCGAAGAAAGGAATGGCAACCTACTCGAGTATTCTTGCCTGTAGAATTACATGGATAGAGGAGCCTGGTGGGCTACAGCCTATGGGGTCACAAAGAGTGGAGCATGACAAGCAACTAACACTTTCACTTTCACTACTTTGAGGCCAGGGGAATCTTCAAGTACTTTCCCCAGGTCATGCCACAGGTGAATACCAGGTCAAGACAGATGGTTAATGTACGCTTTTTAAGTTTTTAGCACTATTAGGGGAAAAATAGGTACACTGGACTTACTATGTACAAGTGATATAATTTGGCCTGAAGCTTAAGCAGGATTATAGTTGGGTGATTCATGACAGCATATTTACTTGGATTTGGGTAAAAGATGATGGTATTCATGCATTTTTAAGACAGGTTCATTTTAGAGCAGAGTTTTTATTGAACTAAAAGTTAATCTCTTTCTCTCCTCTCCCCAGCCCCAAGATAATTCAAACTTTCAACTCCTGTCTTCCTTCTCTCCCTCAGAAAAAGAGAATCATACAAATGAACCAAAGCAAATCAACCAAAACAGCTAATTACAGTTAACAGGATTATCAGTTTATTTCAGATGAATTCTAATTTTAATTTGTTCTGGTTTTAATTATCAGGAAAATTGTTTAATATCACTGTTTCCTTTTTAAGGTCAGCCATTTGGGGGCTTCTAAAAGTTCTTCTAAAAATATATTTCTTGGACATAAATATATATTATTGCTTTATAATATTTATTTCAGATTGGATCAGATAGACTTGGGAAAAAAGCCAAGGGCAGGGGACTGTGTTTTACTGTGGCTATATTTCAATCTGTTTGTATGTATATTAAGTTGCATCACACAAAATTTGGAGAATGATTTCTGAAAGGATTCTCAACATGACTAAAGTCTGAAAAAAAAAAGGGCATGAATACTATATTCCTTAAGGATAATCATACTTTTGTTCCATCTTTGTAAGGCTGATTGTGGATGAATTCTAAGAGTGCATTTTAGTATAGGATATGACTTTCAACAGAAGAATGTACACGAATCATGTTATTAGTTCTTCTTAAAGCAAGTGGTAGGAAAGCAGGGTGAACCAGCCACCATGTCTCCCCTACCCTCACCCCCACCAATGTTATCTTATTAAAACTGGAGAGGTTTAACAGAAACAATAGTAAGGTTTTCAGAGTTCCTTAGCTTAGGGTCCTTTCCTGGTTGAGTACTATAGGAAACGGACTCCTACAAAGACACAAAAAATGACAAACCATTGTTGTTTCATATCCCAGGCCAGGAGTCTTATAGGATCCATGAGAGTTGAATGTCGGGGCAGAAGGTCTCAGATCATTACCATAAAAAGCTCTTTGGCACCCTGTGTCATAGCACAAAGTGTCAGGCCAGTTCCCATTACTAGGTGCCTGTGGAGCTTTTCTTAAATAATCAGTCCCATTCAGAAAGAGATTTTTAAGGTCCTTGATCGTCAGTCTTTCTATTTCACAAGCAGTAATTTTTTAAGGCTAAATGGCCCGGGAGGCAGAATGTTTTTGAAGTAATGTTTAGAAAAAGAACTTATATCCCAACGCTGACCTGATTCTTTCTCGTTTTTCCCAAAGGTCAGATGCAAGCTCAGTACTAAAGGCACTGAACTTGAGCTTGTGGACAGAAGCAGGGGGCATTCACTCCAGCTCCACTTTCCAGCAGGGGAGGGCCTAGGAGCTAATAAACAAGTGAGAGTCAATTTTAGGATGGCTGCCTAATCCCAAAGGGGAAATCAGACAAAGCCTCCTTTGCCCTACTCTGACCCTACAGCCTCAAATATGGATGCTTATTTTTCTTCTTTAAACTTTTTAAGAGCATGAAAAACCTAGTAAGTGAAGATAGCCAAGATAACATTGCAACCATGCTATATATAAATGTGTATCTTTTTCAAAAGTGCATTTTCAGAGTCCCAATTAGAAAAGGTGCTTCACCACTTTACTCTGCATATGCCCCAATGAATTCCAAGAGGTCACAGAGGCAGTGTGCAACTTCTCAGAGTAGAAGAGCTTGCTCTTTAAAGAGCTATTTTTAGCTTGGAAGGGGGGAGTGTAGGCCAGGAAGTGCCTGGCAGGTATGTCCTACAGCAGAGATCTAAACTAGAGGCCTGATCTAAGCCTCCTGGTTTGCTCTAGGAAAGGGTAGTTCTGCTGATTGTCACTGCTATTTTGAGGGGTGAGGGGTTACCAGCTTTCCCCAGGGGAACTCAACCTGTAGTCCTGGGAGACCTCTTGTGTAGAGAGCAAACTGTATCTGGGCCCTGACTGACCTGAGCGGGAACACTAGAGCCCGAGGCATGCAAGAGGCACGCTCCAGGAAATTACAATCCGAGACTCGTTAAAAATCACGATTCCATTTTGATGGTCAATAACTAGGGTTCCCAAGGTAAATCTCAAACCAACACTTATATCGAATTGTTATCCTTCAGAGTGCACCTTTCCAGGCCGGGCACCAGTGACGGGGAGGCTTGCAGAGGCAGCAGGCGAGGTAGGAGGAAGAAAAATGTCCCTGGCCGCGCTTGGACTAGCGGACGGAGTCTGGACCCCTTGAGGACGTGCTGGCGGTCCCGCTGGCAAGAGAGGGCCTGGTCCTAGGATGTCACCGGACGTGGTCGAAGCTGGCTTGAAGGAGTGTGATGGGCAGGGTGAAGGGCAGAAGATGAGGACGAGGTTCGAGAGGGAATGGCGAGGGTGAGGTAGAGACACGTATACAGAAGAGGAGAGAGTCAGAAATCCTGAGAGAGACCCAGCAAGGGGTAGAAAGAGGCCGAGGGACAGGCACAGAGTACAAGAAAAGCAGAGACATCGTGAGAGTAGAGACAGCAAGGGAGGGAGATATGACGAAAAACAGTGCCAGTGGGAGTCAGAGCAGAGTCTGAGCCTGGGAAATACTGCTTGAGGAAGAGGTATCAGCAGCGAGCGAAGTGGCAAACGCTCCAAGCTTCCTCCATCACCCAACCTCCCCTCCCAGACCGCCCCCCACCCCTTCCTCTCGCTTGCCCAGCCCGCGACGAGGAGTGGAGCGCAAGGTCGGGGAGTCCTCTCGGCGGTGGCGCACTGAATGGCTGGCGGTCCGCAGCGCCCGGGTCCCGGGGCTCCCAGCTACAGGTCCGCGGTGCCCCGCGTAGCGCTCAGGGTGCGCCGGGCAGACCTGCACCCTCCTGCGCCCATCCCCGCCCTCCGCACCGCCCCACGACGCTTCCCGCCACTCCTCCGGCGGTCGCAGTCCTCCTCAAGCCCCCCAGGGGGAAGGGGGCACTGGAGCCACCAGGGACGCCGTAAGAGCCGCTTCTCCCAGCGGGCCGGGTCCGCCGAGAGCCTGGGAGCGGGATCTGTGTGCACGGGGTCCTAGTTGCTCTCTGAGCAGTCGTCCACCCACGTGCCGAGGTCATTGCCTGAGTCAGGAAGGCAGGCGAGCCGAGCGGCGAACCTGCGGAGAAAGCACCGCGGCAGCGGCGCCAAGAAGCCCCGCGCGCTCCAGAGCGTCCCCCAGTGGTCGGGCAGGACCGCGGCCAGAGCCCGCGACTCCGCTCCGGAGTGGCTTTCGGGCTTCTCCGTGTCGCGGGGAGAGGTGCAGCCGCGGATGACCCGGGATCCTACAGGCTCTGACCGCCCCACCCCTTCCTCAGAAACTCCGACTGCTTGCGCCTGCTGTGTGGCATTTTTTTTTTTTTCCTTCTGAAAGGCCAGCGTCTTATCTCTCAGGTTCACGTCCTGAGGACTCGCCCAGCCTCTTCCCCTGAAGTCACTTCTACCATCCTTCGGCAGCCTCGGGAAGCAGGGCGCCTTGGACTGTCGTCCCAGAGCCAGCGCGGGCAGTCCCGTCCTTCCTCCGGTGCCTGCTGGAGCCCGGTGCATTCGCTTCGCACCCTCCCTCTCTTTCTCCCTCCCTTTCTCCTTTCCTCTCTTTCCTCCTCTACTTCCCCCTCCCTCTCTCGCCTCTTAAGTTTCCTGCACCGTGAATCCAACTGTGCCAAGCCTAGGCTCCCGCGGAACCAATCCTGAGCGCGACCCGGGCACTGGGACGCCGACTCTGCCGAGGGGACGAGGCAGCGGGACCGGTCCGCGCCCGAGCATGGAGATGAAGCGCCAGGGAGGGCATGTCCGGGGCGCCGGAGACGCCAGGCCCGAGTAGCTAGCTCCTCCATGGAGCCTTCCCAGAGCGGTCCCTGCTCGCTGTATTCGCCCCCAGTCCTGTGCGGTACGTACCCTTCGGTTTCACAGTCCAGATATGCGGGATATCTTGGGGTAGGGTGGTGGGGAGAGTCACTGGTTGGGAGACGGAGTGCGCCTGGCGGTGACCCTTACAGACCCGGGCAGCCTTCCGCTCTAGAAGTTAGCAACTGGCTGTGCCCCTTGCCTCGAAAAAAGTAGTACGTGTGTATGCGCGTGTTATCTCTGTGTGTACCCGGCGCTCGAATGGGTAAACTGAGCCTGGCTTTCCTGTATGCAAAACTGCATTCCCTTTTCCCACCCCCACCGCACCAAACGCGCGGAGATACCCAGCACCTAATCCTGGTCAGCTCTACCTACCCCGTCTTCTCCCCACGCCCCCCTCGCTCAGTCTCGCTCGCTCGCTCTCCCTCTCTCTTTCTCTCTCCGTCTCTCTCTGCTGGTGTGGATGTGTGTGAGCACTGCCAGGGCTGGCGAAGAACCAGCCGCCTCCTTTAGTCCGAGCCGCCTGGCCATCAAACGCGGGCAGGTCTCGCTGACAGAGAGGCTTGGGCTCTGAACCAGCCTGCACGCGGCTCTGTGTGCCCCGTCACCTCCCGGCTCCACAGCCCGGGAGCTCGCACCCGAGGAGCGTAGGGCGCAAGGAACCCCTCCACCTCCAACCCTCCTGCCCGCCTGCCTGCGGACGACGGCGCGCTCTCGGGTTTCAGGCGCTGAATTTACTCGCTTTTGCGTTTTTCCTGCCTCCCCCACCTCCGGGTTTTTTGGTCCACCCCTCGCGCCACGACCCCCTTTCCCTGCTTGGTCGCCAAGCCTAACCTTGCCCGCGTGGTCATGGGATGTCTAATTTCATTTGTATCTAGGCTGCTGAGAGCGCTCCTGGCTCTGTAAAGTGGATGTCAGGTGGATCTATGTTTGTGAAGGAACAAAGACTCAGCGAAGGCACCGCCGAGGAAGTTTGAGACGCGGGAGGATGCAGGCGGCGTGCTGGTACGTGCTTCTCCTCCTGCAGCCCACCGTCTGCTTGGTAAGTCGTTGCCAACCCCGCGCCCCCTCGATCCCACCCTGGTCGCGAGGCCAGGCAACTGGGGGCGCGCGGGAGGAGGGTGAGACCGTCAGTTCAGCGGGAGCGGCGTTCCTAGCGACGGTGTTGGGACAACTTTGTTAAGCTGGTCTCCGGATCCCCGTGGGATTTTCTGGGGTTTCCTGCTCCGGTACACCCTCTCCTGTGCCTGATTCTAAATCGCGTCCAGGGCGCCTTAGACACCCAGAAACCGAGGAGATAGCTGGACGGGATGCTTTATGGGGAGAGATGGCAAAGAGAAGGGGTGGAAGACAGGGAACTCTCAGTAGTTCATCCAGAGGCTTTGAAGGTAAATCCATCCGCCTAACCCGCAGCTTGGAGACGTGGCATGTAAAGAAGTGCGGGCAACTTTGTTGGGCTTGCGGGGTTCAGACGGGGCAAGTATAGCTGTCAGATAGGAAGACCGCAAGCCTTCGGACAGAGTTAGGTCCGAGATGCTCCAGCAAACATATAAAGGCACCCCCTTCTTCTCCTCCCAGTCTCTCCTTTCCACTAGTACCCCAGTTCCAGTGCTGAGCCCCGTATTAGGGACTGGCAGACCTTGTCACCAGGGAGCAAATACTACCTAGTCCTCCCGGAGCCGAGTTTTCTGGGCTCTGGACTTTGCACACTGTTGGAACTGGGGTTGTCATGGGGTGGGGGCTTAGAGGGAAGCACTCTGCCGTGGTGGTGGTGGATGGGTAGTTTGGTAGCTGTGGGCACCGCCTGGAGCCAAGACCCAGAGCGCAGTTTCTTGGGTCTGGCTTCAGGGAGAGCCAGGGACAATCTTATCCTGCTGGTGAAGTTGTGTGCCCAGGGCACGGAACTCCATAACCCACCTCCGGGCCGCAGGAGCACACGGAGGGCTCTGTGTGTTCTGACTGGGGGCAAGAAGCACTGGGGAGGCTCGATGGGTTGCGTAGTGAATGGAGTGAATATTGCCATTCCTTAATTCCAAGGGCTTCAGAACCCACAATCCTGGGTGCAAAAGGGTTGCTATCCCTGCAATAGAGAGCGTTTCCCAGCCGTTGTCTTGGTGCCTGTGACTTCAGGGCTGCTAGTCGCGTGAACTCTCTGTATGCTAATGAGTGTGTAAGTATACGTGTGTGAATATGAATGTGAGGGTGTTTCAGCTTGAATCCAAGAACCCTGTGTATGTCTTTGCACCTTTATCGCCTGACCGTGGCAGCCGCGGACGCCAGAGGGCGCTGCGCGTCAGTGTCCTCGCCTACAGGACACCTTGGGGTAAACAGGTGAAAGCTGGGGCAGCCAATCCTAAAGAACGGCCTTTCTGACTCCGTCACCGAAGTCTGTGACTTCCCCGGCTAGAACGCAGACAGAATGCAAAAAGTGTCCTTCCCATTTCTCATCTTCAATCCACCTTGCCCCCACCTGTGTCCAGTAAACCCTCTGACATTGAGGGCTTAGAGATGCAGGGCAGAAAGTTTGGCCTAAGGAAACCCAGAAATTGTTTATTGAAAGAAAGGGGAGGGACCGCCAAGTGAAAGCGACCGAGGTGGAATATGAAGGATTCCCTCGACCATGGAAACCTCCTGACCCTCTCCTTTGCATACCTTTACGCAAGACCTGAACCTCCGGACTGTTCCTCCGTCCTTGAACTGTGCTCACGGACGCACGGCAAAAGCTCGCGGCTGTGGTGCAGTTTATTGCTTGGAGCAAGTATTTCGATAGTCTGGAAAATAATCTATCAAAAGCAGAAGTGAAATCAATACGTTGTGTTAAATTTTAAATGTGTTTGTTGGCAGTTAAACCGTTTTCCACTCATTACAACAACAGTGCTGGATTTATTCTAATGCTCTGCGTTCTCAACAACAAGCGCATTAATTCTCCTTTAATTGTAAACTGGGAGCATTTGAAAACCATTCAGTGTGCAAATTATGCTGATTCAATTACCGTTTAGTTACAGACTTCATTACCTGAATGCCTTTTGGCAACACAGAGAAAGGAGACAATTTTTCCAGTTTCACTCAAAACCATACAAAATGTGAACAATAAAATAGAGAAGGCGATTTAGAAGTCCATTCTTTTTCTCTTGGATCTAAAGTTGTTTTGTGTGTCGGGGATTAGAAATCAGACACACCACGAAAAACAAAAGGCTGGTGGCTGTGACCCAAGGCAGTGTTTCCAGGGATTGTAGTCCCATGGCTATTTGTCGGCAAAATCCCGAGCTGTTTTCCTAGAGGAGCAAGAAGCTGATTTTTCCCATGAAAATGAATTTAGAAGGGTGAATTGGGCAGTTAGAACAAGATGGCTTTAGGCAAGTAAATAAGTGGAAACCCTTGATTAAACCTCTAGGGCAATGAGGTGGACCAAGAAGTGGTCAAAGCTTCTCTCTCCATCTATTTTATTAAATAGCAGGTACAGTAACTGAATTTATCATTTGTTGGTAGTCACACCCCACAACAGCCCAGACGTCTGTAAGAAACTGCAATAGATGCCTGCAGGTTGTTGGGAAATGCTTCAAGTTACTCTCTAAAAAGTCAGGGGTGGCATAAACATAATTTTTTTTTTCCTCTTGAATTGACACAATCCAGGGAAGAGTTTAATGAATAATTTTTTATGTGTCTTTATGGACTCACACAAGTTAAGTGACAGGGGCACTGTTTGTACCTTGTCTCATAGCTGATATTACAGTGCACCTTTCTCTTTAAGACCCTCGAAACCCAGTTATATTTCCCAAGAAATAATCACACATTATGTTTGAGTAGTAGGATTTGTTTAGGTACCTCCTGTACAACAATATTTAGGCGTCTGCTTACATAGAGAGATATGCCTTAAATACTCCCAAATTTGGGGAGATTTATTGAAAATGAAAAACAGTTCTCTAACCAGCAGCTCAGTGTTCCGTATTTAAGCCACGGTTCCCTGCTTGTATTTAGGTGAATGTTCTCAGAATATGTTTCTTGGCCCAGGGTTCTTTGAATGCCTGTTCTAGGTTGAATATTTTGAGTCTTTTTGTGTTTTGAGAGATCAGTCTGTCCTGTTTAAATGAGAAGCTGTTTTTTTAGTACTATTGCAATGGGAAGTTAATTAGAAATGTATCTGCAAAGTTACCTTCTGAAGCATACTAGCTAAGATACTCAAAAGTCACCACAGGGTTAACTCCAGCCAAAAATACAGGGAAGCGGGAATTTTTTTTTTTTTTTTAATACAGGCAAGGAAGTCTTCTGTTTACTGAATGTTATTGAATTGCAGATTTAAAAATCTGAAGTCAGCAGGAGAAGAACCTATAGTGTAACAATACTTGTTAAAAATAAAAAAAAGTCCTGTAATCTTTATTCTGTCAGTTCTGGACTGATTCCAGAATATTTTCAGTATGATATAATGGGGTAACAGACAATAGCATTTTAACAGAATTGAAGCACATTCTGAATAATCTAGGGAAATGTGGTTTCTGACTGTGAAGAATGGGGGTGGGTCCTACATTGAGTTGTGAGCTGAAGGACAGGTATGGGCACATAGAGAGGGCACCTCCTAGCAAAAGTCAGAGGGGTCCTGCTTGGGGGTCACCTGTGACAATTTTCAGAGTCAAGAATTAAGTCTAATGAGCAATCCCAGGGCATTTTACCAAAAAATTTACTCGGAAACTGAATCCCTAGATTCTGACCAGAGGTTGAATGATGTTACTGTGATCAAGTCAAATATTCATAGTCTATTCTAAGAAGAGTTCCCTTGTCCTCCCAATTTACTTTCCACCATTTCTTCTAGGATATAACTTTGCTAATGATCTAGTTGGTTTTTTTTTTAACCAAGAAGGGCAAAAAATGAAAAGTTCTTTCTAAAACTTGTGCTTAAAAAACCATTCTGATTCGTCTATTCCCTCGAATTTAGGATATCTTTAAAATATGAATTCCATGCCAGTTGTTTAACAGAGGTTAAAGTGTGGTTAATATGTTTCTGGAATGCTACCTCTACACTGTTAGAAGCCAGACTGTTTGGGTGAATTCCACTCTTTATGAAGATGGCTGTTGAGAAATGTGGAAACTAAGGGAAAATTAGCAGAAAAGAGACCACCAATTCTTATCCTCTGGACTAGATATATGTATCTCCCATCCTTTGAAAATTAAGCCAGCTGCCCACTGAACATTTTAATTAATTTCAGCTTATTCCTGAAAAGAGAAGCCCATTAACCACTAACAGCGGCTGTTCAGTGTTCTCTGTTAAGGCCAGTTCTTGGAGGTAGTACTGTAAGTTACCCAGTTCCACTGAATTTCCTGACTCTTCTGCCCTAGCTGAACCTTCCCTTTACAGAATTAAACCTAGCTTTGTGAAGGAGCCTATGCCCCAGCAGCACAAAATGAGAATTCATCAGTCTCAAGACCTGTTCCAGGGCTCTGTAAGAGGAGAAGGTGTTACTATTCCAGGTATTTCCCTGAAATATTCAACTCTCCACTGATAAGCAAAACAGCTCCCTGGGTGTGTGAAAAGCGCTTGGCTGGTCGCACTTCTGCTCACTTCCAGGAGGATGAGAGTGGTCTGGGGCCTTCTAGTGACAGCTTTGGGAAAACTGCTTTCAGTATTAGAAGGAGAGAACTAGAATTGCTCCAACTTCCTCAGCAATATTTTCCCAGAAAGCCATTAAGTTCGTGGCTCCTCTTTGTGTGAAGTTGATTTCCATTTGGCTTCAAATTGTTGGCGGCTATTTCCTCCTTAATGAAAGTGTTGTCTGGGTGAAAAATATATAGGGTGGCAGGGAAATTGGCTGATTTTCTTTTTCTTTTTCTTTTTTTTTTTTTAGATAGGTGCCCACTGTCTTACTTTTCTATCTGAGGGAAGATTTCCTGTAGACTACAGAAATTGACAGTATTGTTCCGGTAATAACCACTGGGGACAATATTTTCAAGAGGGCATTTGAGTGATGAAAGCATTTGGATATTGCCTTTTCAAATAAGCAATTTTCTGGGCTTCTTTGATTTTTATAAGGGGTGGGGGAGAAGGGGCCAGGCATTGGCAGAGGGATGCCTTCTTGGTTTCACCTAGTTCTGAAATACCCAGGTACTTGCCAGCCTTGTTTGGGATTCCAGGGTCTGAAAAGCTCTCAGTGAGTTTGACTGTCCTGGCGGTGATATTAAGGGAATCCTTAATATCAAAAGGGAATCCTCTTCCTTGCAGTCTTCTGGCCATAAAGAAAGCTGATGGAAGCTGTGAAAGTTTGCCTGCTCTCAAGTGACTCGTTAGAAAATGTACCTTCTTTCAGATTTTGTGTTTTTTTAAAGACAATGTCTAGGTCTGATTTGATTCAGGAAAGTTCCCTTAAAGCAACTCTGTGCTTTAAGAGCTTCAGATCTCATTCCAAGACCTTAACGAGTCCTCACCATTTAAATTAAAAGGGAGAGGTAGGCGAGTCAGGCCGTCCGGTCAGCGACTTCCCGGAGCCGCTGGGTGGCCAGTCGGGTCTGCTCCCTCGCCACCCCCTACATTCTTCTAGCCAGTCCTGCCGACTGTTTGCAGGAAGTTGCGATCTTGATTTATCCGCTGCTTAAGCTTGCCACCAGCTTTTTCTCTAAGTCAGCACTAACCCCTCCCGGAGCTTGGTAAACACGGCGCGCGCGCATTTTTCTGCTGCCGATTAGCATGTTGACGACTCCGCTTGAAGGAATGTGACAATAAAGTGGGAACCAAAGCTTGGCAAGCACTTAATCAAGGATAAAAAGGTTCCGCTGTAAGGATGTCACTCAATTTATTGTGAAAGTCGAATGAATTACGTTTAATGAAAGTGCTCCCCAGATGAATATTACTGGCAATTTCCTGAGTTGGCTCTGTCAGCTCAAGATGAGAAAATGCCAACCCAGATCAGGAAAGAGCGCCCGTCTCAATTACTATGCATGCTTTCCAAGAGTGGCTTTTTATTGAGATGATATATACCGGCGGCTTCTTCAAGCTCCTAGGCGCGCTCAGGAGCGCGTGTGCGCGTTTTCCAAGTTTGCTGTCTTACCCTGGCGGGTTGCTGGCTGTTGTTTAAACTTCTAATGAGCTCGCCGCGATTCAGCTGCGGGCTGAAAACCTAATTACTTCCTCTGTAAACAGTTTTCCGTAGTATATTTTGTTTACTACCGAGGTGGGGGCTGGCAGGGGGTGGGTGGGGGTGGGGTGGAGAAACTTCCCTTTCTCGGGATCCCTTTGTCATAGAAAGATCCTTGGAGTCTGGTCGGGGGCTCGGGGTATTGGAAGGCAAGGCGGGACCCGGAGTGGGGGTGTTGGTGTGTGCCTGCTGTAGGGTCTCGGGAACAGCCAGGGTGCAGCAAGTGCCTCTCCCGCCGCGGCTAGCCAAACACCTTCTCTGGTTCCTACTTCCTTTAAATTAATGAGGGCTTTTTACTTGCGCAAGCCGGAAATACGATGGGGAGAGGGATAGGCAGGCCGCAGCCTCAGCTCACCGCTTCATCTGCATGAGAATAGGAAACCGTGAGGCTTTTCGTGTACCATTTCTATCTCCTACAATAAGACAAATCGCTGCTTATAAAAACCTAGTGTTTCCTTAGAAACTGGCTCCTGGGGGCTCGGCTCGTCCCTGCGGAACCTGACTCTGGCCAGGTCTCCCCCTTCATCCCCGCCACCGTAATTGATTCTGACCGGAAGGATCCGAATCAGCGGCTCGAGGGCCGCGAAGAGAGGCTGGGCGCCTTCGCCCCACCGGAGGGAGCGGGTGTCCTCCAGACACATTCCGCCCTAGTCTCAGACCCCCTTCCCACCCACTAATTTTCAAGGCCATTTCAAGTAGTCTTCTACAGTTAGAAGCGACAAACTTTCTTCGACGTAGGCCTCATACCCTCGTCTCGGAAACTCAGTCTTCCGACCGAAGCCTCGGAGCGTTCACGCCGGGGAAGATGTCCAATTGGAATCCCCGCCTTCACAGCTGCGAGCTCTGTTGTTTGCTTCAGGTGACCTCCAGCAGTCCCAAACGGTTTATGAAAACGCAGGTGCAGCCCTCTCGTATCTGGACCCCAAGCCCTCACACCAAAGCGTGGCATCTGGGGAGCTCTTCGTCGACGCAGTCGAGCTTTGGTGCTCCTGGGGTAGCAGGCAGAACTGCAGCGATTCTCCGAAGGGAGGCCGCAGAGCGAAGAGTGAATGGAGCGGTGGCTGGCGGCCTGCGGCTGGGCAGGCGCGGCCCGCAGAGCGATTCTTCAGGACCGCGGACAGCGCCACAGGCTCCGCCCCGCCGGGGGCCAGCAGCCTGGCCTCACTCGCAGCCTCCTCGCAGGCTCGGCCCCAGCAAGCAGAGCGTCTCTTTCCGCGGACTCCGTGCTACCGCCCAGTCGCGACCTTAACGACCCGCCTCCCCCTCCCAGTCTTTGGGGAGCACTAAGCTGAACTGAACTGAAATGAACTGAAGCTCCGATCGCTAGGTCCCCGAGGTTTCTTGCGGTCCTCATTAGCACCCCTTCTCCCGCCCCCTCCCTGGTTGCGGCGTCACGTGTTTGCCACAGAATTTGTCCCCAAGAAGACGAATCCTTCTTTTCCTCCACTTTCTCCTCCCCTGCCCCTCTTCCCTCAAACAGTTTGTTAAATCTACCCCTCCTCCCAAACAGAAAAGCGAATCCAGTGAGGTAGAGATGTAAGTGTCTTTAACAATGTAAAAGCCTCTTTTGACAGACAAGGAAACTGAGATAGGAGGAGGGGAACCAACTGTCTCGAAAGAGTAAAACCAAGTGGGGAAAAGTGATTCCCGCCCTATCTCTCACCTGCGGGGAGCACGGCTGAGGCCCCCAAGTCTCCCTGCAGGATGTGCGCCTTTAAAAAGCAGCGCGGGTTGGGGTGGGGCTAGGGGTCCTAATTATTATGAATTTCCAAAGGAGCAGTAATTATTCACGGAGAGCAGGAGAAACCACGGGCCGAGCAAGGGAATCGATATATTTGCTATCGAAAGTGCCTGGCTCGCCTTTAATGCAGACGAATGGGGATGTAGCCTCATTATTTTCCGTGGTTAGGCTCCCCGGCGTGGGGCCTGAAGCAGCGTGGAATCTATCATCATTAGATCCAGGATGGGGAGAGGGGTAATTTCTTCTTATTTATTTAGCAAAACAAACATCCCACCAACCCTAGCTCCTCAAACACGGATACACAGCCGTCGTCCCTCTTCTTCTTCCCCTCCCCTTGCCCCCTTGCTGTTGCACACTCCCCCGGGGCCTTCCACAGCGCTCCAAAGCCGGACACAGCGGTCACTTAAAGTGCGCGCAGTTCCTCCTCGGCGGCGGTCATACGTTGATTTGGTCCAGAAATAAGCCGGAGAGTACCGAGCGTTGGCGCTAGGGGTTCTCTGTGTCAAAGGCGAAGGTTGGCGGGGAAGTTCCGTCCTTTGCTCTCGCCCCTTGCGTCAGAGTCAATCCTTTCTGGACGCCCGATTCTGCAAATCCCCGCAGTATTAAAGGAGCAGCGGTCTGGCAGGTAGTGCTCCATCAACCCGTGTGAGAAGCCAGCTTGGAAAAAAATGGAAGCCCGTGAGAGGAGAACGAATCTGGAGGCGAAGAGAGAAAGGAAATTGAATAGAAAGGGAAGAGAAGGTTTAAGCATAACGCCTCCAGGGTATTCTCGAGGGCCCAGTGAGAACGGCCTCTTCTTGCTTCAGGTGAGATGCTGGCCTTTTGCCTGCGGGCCAGCGAGGTGCAGTTTTCCAGGAGTGGGAGTGGGCCTCACCTGCGCTCACTAAAGTCGCTGAACTCTTGAGGGTCCTGCCTAGTAGACTGCGTAGCGCTTCCCCATTGCTCCTCCTTTGTGGAGCCCTCACTCCATGGCACAGTCTTTCTCACTCTCAGGAGTTACCTGACATTTCTGGCAGACCCTTGCTGGGATAGAACTTGTATTTCTGTACAAGTGTCTTCACTCTTCTTTAAAGTGAGGTGTGTGTGTGTGTGTGTCTGTGTGTGTGTCTGTGTGTGTGTCTGTGTCTGTGTCTGTGTCTGTGTTTGAGTGCTTGGTCTTCATCTGATCGCCCTTCCCTTATTTTAGCACATCAGTGCTGCAGAGAAGATAGGGAGTGGCCCTTAAAAGAAACCTCTAACTCCACCTCCTTAATTGAAGTAAAACTATGATAATTATGACATTTATAATAACATTGACAAGAATAAAATTTAAAATTGTAGACTTCCTTCCAGTCACTGAATCATAATAATATCCTTCTCCTCTGGGATTTTCTTTTCTTCTGAGCCCAGCTTTTCATGGTATATTGTGACTACTCAGGGTCTTTGTTTCCTTGCGGGCAGAGACAGCCAGCCAACACAATACCAGGACTATATGATTTATTGGCATCTTTTCCCCCACCATCTTCATTTTCATTTCAGAGGCTTTATAATTAAACTCTGTGAGATGTATGTAACATAAATCCAGTGGAGGACCTTTTTATTTTTATTTATATAGCCTGCTGAGAAAGGAAAATTAAGGAAGTGCTTATATTGAGGTAATAAGCCTGCTTTGATATTAACAGAAATATCCCTTTAATTTACTTTTCTCAAGTCTGGTAAAAGACTGTCTTTATGAAACCAGACCCTATCCCATAGTCATGCCTATTTAAGGAGAGATCCCAATCAAGTGAAAAATACCTTTATTAGCTTGTACTAACTTAGTGGGAAAAAAAGGCCAGGCTAACCACTCGCTGGAAATACATACTAGGCTAAACATGGCAAAGTTGTAGCATGATGTGGGGAGCTGAGCAGCTAGCTGGACACAGCTACAAGGCCCTGCATTTTTTGGCTTCTTGCTGCCTCTGACCCATAACACTGCACATTTACAAACAGAGTAATAGGGCCTTCCAGAGCCAGAATAGAGACATCATGCTGTACATCAACAGAAATATTAACAAAACCGTCAGTCTTAGGCTAAAAGGAAGGAGGCACGGATTTCATTCTCTAAGATAAGTTATTTCCAGAAAGATTATGATAGAAAGTCTTGTGAAAAGGTCCTGGCTTAGAAGAGCCTTTTCTATGTACAGGTTAAATACACTTACACATGTAGGAACAAGAATGGGTATACATCTGTGCATCTACTCTTTGAAGGAGTCCATGGAAAATTATAATGGGGGAATTCTTTTCTTTTTGTAAGTTGTTGGACTTGAAATTCCAACTTGATTCTGACAGTACCATTTCCTTGATAGGGATCTAGTACCTGACACTCCACTGTTGTTCTGTTTATGTCAGTATTTTCAGCTGCAGAATGAACACAGCTTGGGTGAGGAAGAGCTATTGGCACGATAGCTGGAATTTTAGTGAAGTATATATATGCCAACCTCTCCAACAGAACTTTGGAAAGTGATACTTCTCCTTGTAACCTTGTAGCTGAATGCTATTAGAGGCCCACAGGTATATAAAACAGCTTATATAAAATTAATGGACTGCTTTACATTCACAAGCTCTAACTTGTGAAGCCCTTGTAAAAAATCACATCTATTTAAAATAGGAAGAATATAAAGTCAGGTTTGGTGTGCAATCAGTAGTTGTAAATGGTTTGGTGAAATATTTGTTTTGAGTGAGTTTGACAATGCGGTGGAAATTTATTGTTCACCTTTGTTCACTGATGTGCTAGTCCTAAGGCTGCTGCTTCTTTTATGTACTTGAACAGTTTTGAAACTGATTATAAGGTTCGAAGGCAACATCAAAGTACATAATCGAGATTTTAGGAAAGATGCAATTATTGACTTAGTAGATTGCAAAGAGATCCATGAGTTACCATGAAGTTACACACACACACACACACACACACACACACACAATACCCTCCAACATTGCCTTTTTGTTTTGTTTAAAATGATTAACAATATACTTATTGGCATTGTATAACTAGATATTCTATATGCATTTTTAAATAAGAAAATGGAATCTAGTGCTTGATACTGCACCGCTCTACGCAGTATGTTTTAAGTTAGCATCAAACTTCATAAAAATAGACTTTCTGAATACAGTGAAATTATTAAAATAAATCTCTTCTTGTTTTTCATTCATGTGGGCAAAATTTAGAAAAACAAGAAATCCTCATTCTTTTTTCCCTCCAAACATATATTAAAGATGACATTTTTCTTTAATCTGTTATTTGGTGTATGATCTCAAAGACAAGCCATAAGCCCCACTATGGATATTTTTTTCCTTACTGTGCATTTCATTTGGGGAATGAAACCATTTTTTTCCCTCCTACTTTATTGAACTGAGAATTTAATTATACACAGCGTGAAAGCATAGCGACATTTTCAAAATCTTCTTCCTCCTTCCCCCCACTTCACTTGGAGTTTACTGGGTAAACTTCTAGAATAGTCATACTTTGTTTTTTCTCCTTGTAAAAATGGCCACTAGACTACTGTGTTAACATCTCCTCTAAATGAGAAACAATTCTCTAGTTTACCAGTCATCTACATGCATTACTAATGCTGCTCAATATTTGATGGAATACTCTTTAAAACATGTGTTGGATTACATGAGATTCATTATACTTTTGTTTGAGAAGTTTTCAATGAAAAGGCCACAATTAATTCCAGATTTGATTCTAAGACTGAATTGTTGAACGATGAGTTGTGGTTTGTTGTTGGAGCAGCTAGGGTGTTGGTAATAGGACCGACTACATGGTCTCTGAAATTGGAAATATAAAATACCTTTACTCACATATTTTTTCCAATTAATTTGTGAATAGTTTTTTGTACCAGGGCACCATCATTTACTGTCTTACAGAATTAAATGCACAGAAAGATGCAAACCACTGCATGTGAAAAGACGTTATTCATGTGTAGTTAGTGTAGTATTTCTCTGGTCTTGATGTGAAATTTAATTGCTATTGATGTTGAGATTTTGCAGAACATGGCAGAGTTTTTGCCTCTTTCACAAGAAATATGTAATTGAATGATGAGTGCCTTGTGTTATATTTTCAACCTTACTTCTTTGCATTTAATAAGGCAGAGTTATGAATAGCTGTACCAGAGGCAGCCACCATCTCTAGCCATTATCAAACTAAAGCAGATCTGGCAGCAGCACATGTGAGCTGAGCACCGTTTCAGGAACTGCAGCTCTGCTGTCAGGCTGAAAGGCTCTGGAGTGTGGAAGCATGAAAAGTAACTGCTTTGGCCTGAGATGTTTAATCCTACCTTGCATTCTTGACTGAAATCCTTCACAATTAGAACGGCTCTAATTAATGTGTGACCAGATGGATTTGCATATTTCTCCGATTGATGGTTTCCCCCCTTGGCCCCCCAGACAAACGCTGAAAAAAATGAGAAGTTTTATCAGAAAATCGACGTACCCAGAGATGGCTGATGTGCTCCCAGAGACCACTACTGCAAGCTAGGTGGATGATATCCTGGCGCCTATGCAGTGTCAACACTGAATTCATGGTAGGAACGGAGAGTTATGATGAGAAAGTAGGGGACTTCCTGGTCCCGTAAAGACTTGGCCACAGGAGAGAGAAAATAGGCCCTGTTCAGTCAATTCAAATCTCTCTTCTTCCTTTCTTTCCCCTCTCTTATCTCTCACTTCAATTCTTAAGGGAAAAGATATTGGTAAAACCTTTATTAGGAGAAAGTGAAAAAGTTAGAGTGTTAGTCACTCTGTGGTGTCCAACTCTTTGTGACCCCATGGACTGTAGCCCACCAGGTTCCTCTGTCCATGGAGTTTCCTAGGCAAGAATACTGGAGTGGGTTGCCATTCTCTTCTCCAGGGAATCTTCCCAGCCCAGGGAGTGAACCTGAGTCTCCTGCATTGCAGGCAGATTCTTTATCATCTGAGCCATCAGGAAAGCCTCATTAGAAGAAAAGAGAATGACAAGGTATTTTCTTAATTCTATGACCTTGGGCAAACTTTTTAACCTCTCAAATCTTAATTACCTAACCTGTAAAATGAGGCTAACACTACCTCCTACTCTACTGAGTTGTTATTGAGTATTAACCTCAATAATATGCTTCAGAGAGCTTAGAAAGGTGGCTGGCACATAGCAGTGGCAAATCAACAGTAAAGGAAGAAGGAGGAGGGAAAGGTTTATGAACCAGGTTCCCGTGCTCCCAGCACAGCTGTTCCAGGGATGACATACATCTCGACCCTAAGATGGAGCCCATCTTTTGTTGCCTTCTTGTAGCTGGTTGACTGCTGTATAGTTTGCTCAGGGCTGCCCAGTAAGCCTTACGAATTTAATGGGAATAGTAACCATTGTGATTAAAACAAAAGAAAATGGCCCACATTTCTACAACAACCATCCAAGTGCTTACAGATATGAACAGATGATTCAGTCGCAGGCCCAATGAACAGATTGCCCAACTGAAATGAGAATTCTTGTGATGTTTTAATTTTAGGTGGCAAGCACTGTGGACAGTTATTAAGATCTAATTTTAAGTATTGATTAATTTTTGGACACTATTTGCTTTTATTTACTTTTAACACTTGACATTCTTTTAAAATTTGCATACAAGGTAATGCAAATGTACAGCCCACTGGGTTTTAAAGTCCAAGGACATCTGGACAGGGGATACAAGCTGCTTTTCTGCTCTGAAGTTCATTCTAGCTGCACGCTTGGATGTAGTAGCACATTAACCCCCCCAGAAGTACTAGATGAAATAGTTTAGCGGGATGAGAGACAGCACCCGTCCCATATGCTGCTCAAAATATCTCCTGTAGGCTGCCATATGCTTTATTCCAAGGCATTGTTCTGGGTACTCAGGAAGGGTTCCTACAAAGAGACAGTATTTTGTGTCTTGGATTTGACTTGAGAGTGGGGAAGGTGTGGAGATGACTGCAAAAGATAAAATCTCCTTTCTTGTTTATAACCTGAGCCAAATACTGTGCCTGGTTTTTGCATTGCTTTTTAAAACATTTAGTTCTCTGGCTACCATTAATATCAATGAGTTACCGTTAATCTCACTGGGCTTCCTCAGTGACTCAGTGATAAAGAATTCACTTGCAGTGTAGGAGACAATGCCAGAGATGTGGGTTTGATCCCTGGGTCGGGAAGATCCTTTGGAGGAGGACATGGCAACCCACTCTAGTACTGTTGCCTGGAGAATCCCGTGGATAGAGCAGCTTGGAGGATTACAGTCCATAGAGTCCCAAAGAGTCAGACAAGACTGAAGCAACTTAGCACACACAAGCATGCAACCACATGTATTAATGAGGCATATACTCTAGTTTTTCTAATGGCATTTATCTTTGAGAGTCTTATTTTTCTGACAGCTGGTCAGGTACAACAGAGGATGCAAACCTATATTATTTCCCATATTATTTTATAAGGAAAATCTTTGCACATTAATGCAAACTAAGAAAGTTTTAAAAATCGGTCTAGCTTAATACCTTATAGTCACGATAGCCCTAAACCTTTAACTAGCTTAGCATAGGCATTTTTACTGTGGGTTGGATATGTGATTTAAAAGTAAAATAGAAGAATGCTCACAAAATATTTTACAGAATTACTCAGTCTGTGTTGAATTTAGGATTTTTTCTATTTCTGAAGAATAAAAGTAGATCCAAGATATTCCTGCCCAAAGTGGAAGCCCTGTGGCATGAGATGAGGGTAGAGAGTCTGGCTTCATTTCAGTCTTGTACTACATTTGACCTTGGGAGAGCTCAGTTATGCCTTGGGGCAAAAAAATTAAATGTTCCGTTTTGCAGCAGTATCATCCTTCACCTTTATGTGGATTTAAAAATGTAAATAAAATTGCTTTCTGTAAATGGTATACATGAAGGTCATATTCATATTCTCTGCAAGGATTCAAAATGCCATTTGACCCATCATTGGCTCAATAGATAATAATGTATTCTATTAGTTTCTAGTAATCGACTTTTTAAGCATTTTATGACCCAATATTTTTACACTTAGTTCCTAGTTTGTGAAATAAGAAATCAGAAATAAACCTTTTAGCACTTCACTGTAGATTTATTTATAGAATGTGGGCTTTCAACTTTGAACTTTTAAAAATGCCAGATCTTCCCAGAATACAGTCGGGCTGAAAAATCTGCGATGAGAGAAGAATGTGCTTTTGAAAAATTTTGAGGGCTCAAGCTTATTCTAATTATTATCACTGTTCCTTTCCTTGTAGGTCAGGCAGGAAATGAGGTTTGAGAACCCTCATAACAGAGTGCAACCAATGAACTTAGAAAGTAAAGTAACTGCTCTTTTGAGAGAGATGGTGTTCGAATTCTTTTCATTGAAATGTGGATAATAAGACTCTGATAGACCCTTGTATTTAATTGTCATGGTTTTGATCGTTAATGACTTTTGATTGCTTCTTCTGGAGGCACCTGTCAGCCGTTTCCGAAGCACAGATGGCTTTATCAGCAGCAGTAGGAGTTCCTTTTTCTTACTAACCTTGAGCTGAACAAATTATTTTTGGTAAGATGAGCAGACCAATGTCATCACAAGTTTTCTTGTCTTTGGGAGATTATCTTGCTTTTTGAATAATGAATTGAGATCTCTCTGTTTCAAAAACTGCCAACTGTTTTTTAAATTGTAGAGTGTATTAGTCATGAGTATTCTCTGAGTAGATATATTATGAATATTCAGTGATCAAGGCCATAAGACAAAGATGATAATATACCCATTTGCTTGAGGCAGTCTTGTTTTATGCCTATCATCTATATCAAAAATACCTTCTCACTACTTTCAAAAGTGTTGTGGTGTAGATAATAAATTATATGGTCATCTTATATACAACTTAATCTTCAGTGGCTGAGAAAGGTTGATTACCAGTCTTTATGAAAGGCTTATGATTAGAAAATTGTTGAATAGACAAGAAAATCATTCCCATCTTTTATGCTCTGTTTCTTATGGGACATTCAGGGTCTTCATGAACTTGGGTAGACAGAGTTCACTACCATAATGTGCTCATGGAATGTATCCCATACTCTTTATTTAAAAATTTGGTAACATTTAAAATATTTGTACTACACAGTCATGGAAAAAGCAGATTGAAAAGGACTGGATTATTAGCCACTCACAGGTCCTGCAGGGTGGTACCTGCATGGAGAATTGCTTTGGTCCAGGGCCCAGAGACTGAACATTACCAGAGTTAACTCTAAGAAATAGACTCACTGTAACAAGAAGATCAAGTTGATAATGTGCTTTTGCTATGAGGAGAATATCTGAAACACTATTCAGACCACTTTCCTTTCATTATGGTAACTCTGGAGAATCCAACTGGTAACCAAAACTTTATACACACATATTCTGAAGCTATATAGTCAAAGCTATGGCTTTTCCAGTAGTCATGTATGGATGTGAGAGCTGGACCATAAAGAAGGCTGAGTACTGAAGAATTGATATCTTCGAACTGTGGTCTTGGAGAAGACTCTTGAGAGTCCCTTGGATGGTAAAGAGATCAAACCAGTCAATCCCAGAGGAAATCAATCCTGAATATTCATTGGAAGGACTGATGCTAAAGCTGAAGCTCCAGTACTTTGGCCACCCGATGAGCTGACTCATTGCAAAAGACTGAAGGCCGGAGGAGAAGGGGACAACAGAGGATAAGATGGTTGGATGCATCACTGACTCAATGGACATGAGTTTGAGCAAACTCTGGGAGATGGTGAAGGACAGGGAAGCCTGGTGTGCTGCAGTCCATCAGGTTGCAAAGAGTCAGACATGACTGAGCGACTGAACAACAACAAAACTTCATATACATATATACATATATGTGTATATACATATGCATATATGTATATGTAAGCCATATATACATATGGTTTCCCTGGTAACTCAGCAATAAAGAATCCACCTGCTAATGCAGGAGATGTCGGTTAAATCCCTGGTCCAGGAAGATTCCCTGGAGAAGGAAATGGCAACCTACTCCAGTATTATTTTTTGGGAGATCTTGTGGACAGAGGAGCCTGGCCAGCTACAGTCCCTGTGGTTGCAAAAGAGTTGGACGCAACTTAGTGACTAAACAACAACTATATACGTATATGTATGTATGTATACATATATGTATATGTATTTGACTTTGGGGTTACTTCATAAGAGGCATAGTAGAACCCAGAGTAGTCAAAGGTTCCCTTTTTCTGTCTTGTGTCTTCCTATCCGAGGGAGTTCTGAGCATGCATCATCTTGTTTGCCTCTCCGAATCCTTGGTTTCTATGCTGACAAACCCATTCGGTCTTTTTGATACATTTTTCTCTAGATGTTTTACCATCCCCAATGAAAGTTCAAACAGCTGCTCCTGTGGACCTATTAAATATTCTTCCGATTCGATTTTTTATTTTCTTACATCTTCCAAAGGCACTCATTTCTTCCTTAATGTCTTGGTTCTTGATGGGCTAGAACCTAATTGACACCCTTGATCCTTCATCATGTTTTACATCTTTTTTTTTTAGGGCTCTGCATGGCCTTGAGACTAGGAATGTGAATACATGATGTTGATTTAATAGGTTTTTTTTTTTTTTTCGCACCTCTACTCAGGGGCTATTCATAATGGGTAATTCAAGCAATTAGGCAAAGTCATATAGCGTGTAGTGGATGAGGGCAGAAGATAGTATTTTCCATGCCTCTATGCAAATGTTTGATCTGTTTTTATAGTACACATCCTGTAGGCATGTCTTGGTTTTTCCAGTTTTCATGGGATGATAGAAGTTGGTGCCTGATAAAGCATTAAAAAAAAGTGGGGGATAGGGTGAGGTGGCTGTGGGGATTGATACCAGAAGCACTTCACACATTCTGTTGTGTTTTGCAAATGTACGGACGGAAGTGAACCCTCCTAGGTAAGAGGCGTCAATGCAGATCGCTCCATCTGACGGTGCAGGACATGAGTGTGCTTCTTACTTTGTTTTTCTGGGAACATTTCATGAGGTATTGTTCCCTGGAAATCTAATTTGTGCCAGTTTCTGGCAGGGACAGTTAAAATTTTGTAAAAATTTCATTTTTATTTTTCATTGTGGTAAAATATATATAACATAAAATGTACAATATTAGTTTTGAGATACTTTTGAGTGTACAGTTCAGTGTTGTTAAGTATCTTCACATTGTTGAGCAACCAATTTCCAGAGCTCTTTTCATCTTGCAAAACTGAAGCTCTGTCTATATCCATTAAACAACAACTCTCTATTTCTCCCTCCCTCCAGGCCCTGGCAAATACCATTATGCTTTCTGTCTCTTTGAATTTGACTACTCTAAGTATCTCGTATAAGTAGAGTCTTATAATATTTGTCCTTTGGTGATGGCACTTATTTCTCTTAGCATAAAGCCCTCTAGATTCATCCATGTTCTAGTATGTATCAAAATTTCCTTCTTTCGTAATAAATTTACTTAATCGGACCATATTTATCAACTTTTTTTTATTATTTCTTGATTTTGAGTCATAAAAATCTACACCCAGACAATATAATAATTATCCATATTTTCTTCTTGCACATATTTGGTTTTACTTTTTTACATTTAGAACCCTGATCCATTTTACATTTATGTCTTACGTATGGTGTTGTATCAGTCCAATTTTATTTTTCAAATGGCTAACCAGACATTCTGGCAACATTTGTTTAAAATTCTACATTTGCTTTGGTGATTTCAGATGATGGCTTTTTCATATACTGAATATCCTTGCATCTGTTTCTCACACATTGGTCTGTTTGCCTCTGTATGCGCCAGTACCACACCGTGTTAATTAGAAAGGCTGTCTTCTTCTTGTTGTTCAGTCACTCAGTCATGTCTGACTCTTTGTGACCCCATGGACTGCAACATGCCAGGCTTCCCTGTCCTTCACCATCTCCCAGAGTTTGCTCAAACTCATGTCTGTTGAGTTGGTGATGCCATCCAACCATCTCATCTTCTATTGTCCCCTTCTCATCCGGCCTTCAACTTTCCCCTGTATCAGAGTCTTTTCTAATAAGTCAGCTCTTTGCATCAGGTGGCCAAAGTATTAGAGCTTCAGCTTCAGCATCAGTCCTTCCAATGAATATTCAGGATTGATTTCCTTTAGGATTGACTGATGTGATCTCTTTACAGTCCTAGGGATTCTCAAGAATCTTCTCTAACACCACAGTTCAAAATAATCCGTTCTTTGGCACTCAGCCATCTTTATGGTCCAATTCTCACATCCATACATGACTACTGGAAAAACCATAGCTTTGACTAGATGGACTTTTGTTGCCAAAGTAATGTCTCTGCTTTTTAATATGCTGTCTAAATTGGTCATAACTGTTCTTCCAAGGAGCAAGCGTCTTTTAATTTCATGGCTGCAATCACCATCTGCTTTTGGAGCCCCCCAAAATAAAGTCTGTCACTGTTTCCACTGTTTCCCCATCTATTTGCCATGAAGTGATGGGACCGGATGCCATGATCTTCGTTTTCTGAATGTTGAGTTTTAAACCAACTTTTTCACTCTCTTCTTTCACTTTCATCAAGAGGCTCTTTAGTTCCTCTTCATTTCTGCCATAAGTGTGGTGTCATCTGCATATCAGGTTATTGATATGTCTGCCGGCAATCTTGATTCCAGCTTGTGCTTCTTCCAGTCCAGCGTTTCTCATGATGTACTCTGCATATAAGTTAAACAAGCAGGGTGACAATATACAGCCTTGACATCCTCCTTTCCCAATTTGGAACTAGTCTGTTTTTCCTTGTCTGGTTCTAACTGTTTGTTGCTTCTTAACCTGCATACAGATTTTGCAGGAGGCAGGTAAGGAAGTCTGGTATTCCCATCTCTTGCAGAATTTTCCACAGTTTGTTGTGATCCACATAGTGCAAGGCTTTAACATAGTCAATAAAGCTGAAGTAGATGTTTTTATGGAATTCTCTTTCTTTTTCTATGATCCAGCAGAGGTTGGCAAGTTGCTCTCTGGTTTCTTTAACTTTATCTTATGTCTGTTGGAGCTGGTTCTCTCTCATAGTCTTTTTTTTTCCCTCAGCTTTATTGAGACATAATTAACATATAACATTGTATACATTTAAAGATAGAATGTAGAATATGATGATTTTGGTGGCGCTAGTGATAAAGAACCCACCTGCCAATGCAGGAGACATAAGAGATGTGGGTTTGATCCCTGGGATGGAAAGATGCCCTAGAGGAGGACATGGCAACCCACTCCAGTATTCTTGCCTGAAGAATCCAATGGACAAAGGAGCCTGCCAGGCTAGAGTCCATTAGGTCGCAAAGAGTCAGACATGACTGAAGTGACTTAGCGCACACGCGCGAGCACACACACACACACACACACACACATACATATATAGGGAAATATTTACCACCATATGGTTTGTTAATATATCCCTCACTTCATATAATCACCATTTCATTATTGTTCTTGTTGTTTTAGTGAGAATATTATCGCTCTGCTCTCACAGCAACTTTCTAGTTTATAATATAGTATTGTTAATTATGGTCACCTTCAGTTCAGTTCAGTTCAGTTGCTCAGTTGTGTCCGACTCTTTGCGACCCCATGAATCGCAGCACGCCAGGCCTCCCTGTCCATCACCAACTCCTGGAGTTCACTCAGACTCACATCCATCGGGTCGGTGATGCCATCCAGCCATCTCATCCTCTGTCGTCCCCTTCTCCTCCTGCCCCCAATCCCTCCCAGCATCAGAGTCTTTTCCAATGAGTCAACTCTTTGCATGAGGTGGCTGAAGTACTGGAGTCTCAGCTTTAGCATCATTCCTTCCAAAGAAATCCCAGGGCTGATCTCCTTCAGAATGGACTGGTTGGGTCTCCTTGCAGTCCAAGGGACTCTCAAGAGTCTTCTCCAACACCACAGTTCAAAAGCATCAATTCTTCGTCACTCAGCTTTCTTCACAGTCCAACTCTCACATCCATACATGACCACTGGAAAAACCATAGCCTTGACTGGACGGACCTTAGTCAGCAAAGTAATGTCTCTGCTTTTGACATTAAAAACTTCCTTGGTAGCTCAGATGGTAAAGCATCTGCCTACAACGTGGGAGACCCAGGTTCAATCCCTGCGAGATCCCCTGGAGAAGGAAATGGCAACCCACTCTAGTACTCTTGCCTTGAAAATCCCATGGCCGGAGGAGCGTGATAGGCTACAGTCCACGGGGTTGCAAATAGTCGGGCACGACTGAACGACTTCCCGTTAGTGTACATTGGACTTCCCAGGTGGCGCTAATGGTAAAGAACCCATCTGCCAATGCAGGAGACATGAGACACAGCTTTCATCCCTAGGTAAGGAAGGTCCCCTGGAGGAGGGCATGGCAACCCACTCCAATATTCTTGCCTGGGGAAGCCCATGAATAGAGGAGACTGGTGGGCTACAGCCTGTGTCTCAAAGAGTCAGACTCAACTGAAGTGACTGAGCACATAGCATACATTAGATCCATCCCTGCAACTTGTAACTGAGCGTTTGTACCCTTTGACCAACCTCTCCCCGTTTTCCCACCCCTCAGCCCCAGCAACTACCGTTCTACTCATTGTTTTGATGAGTTTGATGTTTTTAGATTCCACATATCAGTAAGATCATCTGTCTTTCTCTATATGACTTATTTCACTTAGCATAATGCCCTCGAAGTCCATGTTGTCACAAAGGCAGGATCTTCTTTTTTATTTGCTGAATAATTGTCCCATTGTGTATGTGTGTGTGTGTCTGTATTGAGATCTCACTTGTTTGTGTCCATGCATCTGACAGCAGACACTGAGGTTGTTTCCATGTCTTGGCTCTTGTGACTAGTGCTTCAGGGGACATTGGAGTGTGCATATCTCTTTGAGATTGTGATTTCATAGTTTTTGGCTATATACCCAGAAATGGGATTGCTAGATCATGCGGTAATTCTATGTTTAATTTTTGAAAAATCTCCATATTTTTTCCTGAGTGGTTGTACTGATTTGCATTCCCATTGATGGTATGCTGAGGTTCCCTTTTTTCCCCCAACATCCTCACTGGCATTTATATCTTTATTTTTTGATAATAGCCATTCTAACAGGTGTGAGTTTATATCTCATTCTGATTTTGGTTTACATTTCACTGATGACTAGTGATGTGGAACACTTTTTATGTATGTGTTGGTCTTTTGCATGTCTTTGGGAAAAATGTCCATTCAAGTCCTCTGCCCATTTTAAAGTCAGATTGTCATTTTGTTATTGAGTTGTATGAGTTCCTTGTAGAGTGTATTTTGAATAGTAATCCCTTTATCAGATACATAGTTTGCAAATTAGGTTGCCTTGTCATTTTGTTGATTGCTATTTTTGTTGTGCAGAAGCTTTTAAATTCAATATAGCTCCACTTGTTGATTTTTGCTTCTGTTGCTTGTGCTTTTACTGGTTTAGTGTCGTATCCGAAGACATCATTGCCAAGTCCAATGTGAAAGAACAAGGAAAGAAATAGTGTGATGGGCCAAATATTTCACTCCAGTCTGGAAACTAAAAGGGACTGAAAGATAGAAATCGTCATGTTTCTTTTCAAAGATGCTTTTTTCTTTCCATTGAATTGGAAGGAGAGAGGGTGAGGGAGAGGAAGGAGAGGGAGAGAAAATCTTCAGTATTTGCATCTATTCTATATTTAGAAACTATCATCACAAAAATATTACCCTCTTCAATATGCTGAACAGTTGGCATGATCGTCTGCTTTCTTAGTTACTCAACATGTGAAAATGACTCTAAATATTTTAATCAGCAGAAAAGAGACCAAAAGGGAAAAAAAACACAACCAACCAACCAAACAAATAGGAGTCATGAATAACCACCGAAAAAAAAAAGTATGGAGATGTCTCAGTTTCCAAGATGTCTGTATATCCCTAACAGGGCATTTTGTGGTGGGGGTGTTTTCCTAAATATTGTAAATGTACAAATATGCTCTTAATCCAGAGCATGTAAAGAACCATTTGCTTTAAGAAAATTCAATGTTTTATTTATTAAACTTCCTCAGCTTAGGAATTACTGAGTTGTGTGGGATATAATTGATTTGAAGACTATCATGATATTGGTACTGATAAATTCCAAAAGTGAATGATGTTTCTAATGTATGTTCTGTACATAATTTTGAAAGAAAAATATAGAGGACTGCCTTTGTGGCTTGGTAGATTGCCAGTGAACAACGAAATAATGGACAATTTTCTGTGTCTTTGGTGTTTAGAGTTTAAAAGGGATGGTCAGTTTTAACCCCTACAGGGTCTAGAACAAAGCCCGTCTCCTCTTCGTTGTGCACTTCGCTTTCCTGGCTGCACAATTCCTCATCTTTTCTAAGCCCTTAGTTCTTTTCCACGTTAAGCGGCTAATGACTGAAGAAGCGGTAGTATTAGGACAATTCATGGAGAAGGATGCAGAAGATTCTCTGATGGTATGTTTTAGCCACCAAGTCTTCTTTCCATTTTCTACTGTGTCTCTCATCCCTCAGTCTATGATATACTCAAAAGTAAGAATGAGTACAAAAGGGCCCTTTAAAAAGGAACACAGAAATTTGCTTGCTTATAGGAAAGGCAGGAAGGATGAGGCAGCTTTTCTAGCAATCAGTGTTCACTGGAGTCTCAATGATGAAACCAGATTTAACATCCCCACTGGGCGATGTAACATTTTTTTTTGTAAATCATGTATTTCTCTATTCATGGGGATTACCATGCTAGATATTCACCCTTAGGAGCCACTGCCTTGTATTTATGTGCTTGTGGTAAATTGTGTTTCAGAGATGGGAAATGGATATGGAAAAACATTGTGTAGAAATCTTTTTTCTTTGGTAAATGCAAAAGACAAGGATACTTTTTAAAAAATGGAGTCGAGAAGTCTAACTTTTACTACTGATTTCATCATTTGAGTCGCTATGTACTGTGGAGTGATTTGTGGACAGGTGGGCTGAATATCTTTGTCTCAAATTATGAAGAGTAAACTTGTAATGGTATGCTGTGCCATGCTTTCTGTACAATCCCAAATGAGTACTGAATTATTCTACGAATTATGTTATTATTCTGTGTATAAATTCATCAAAAGGGGTACTCTCCTTTTGCAAGCTGTGTCTGCAAAACTGTAGTATAGGGCTGAAGGGAAAATGAATTGGCTTAAACTAAAGATCAACTTGTGACCACTTTAAAAGACTTGATTCCAAGACTTTAATCAGCTGATGTAATATTCCATATGGGGAGAAAATGGACATACTGAATATTGTGTCTTGATGAGTAACCTCTGGTCCTATTTTCCTTTGTGGTGCCATTGAAAAAGGAAAGGAGTGGATCTTTTAATGGAAAAGAAGGCTGTTAACAGCTTTAGCGGAAGGGTGAAAGGTAAAGCTTTATTTCCAAACCAGGGCATTTCAGCTCACAATGAGAACAGACTTCCCTCTTTCTGTATACTGTCTGCAGAGTCTTGTGGCCCGAGTTACATTCATTGTCCAGATAGAATGACACTTCCCAGAGAGGGCCAGAATTTGAGTAGTGTTCAGCCCAGAATTTTAACATTCACAAGTCATTTGTGAGCACAAGTTGAGAGGAAATTGCCAGATATTTATCAGCGTCCACTTTTTGTCACTTCTTCCAAAAGTGTTTGGGCCAATATTAAATATCAGATGCTACTGGAAGCCGCTAACCTATAAAATAAAAAGTGGCTTGATACAATACACATTGGTGTGCTTGTCATTCGTTCAAACCAAATATGAGATGTGGAGTTTTCTTTCCATGTGTCCTAAGGGCTGTTTCTTTGCCAATCATTTATTTGCTGATTCTTACAGAAAAGAACAGTTCTTTGGAAAGGTACTCACCATTCTTGTAAAGTCATCAGGTACTTTTCTAGATAGAGCCTCTGCTCTCAAATGGGAAGGAAGGAAAGCTAGGTGCTGGCAATTTATTTTGTAAGTGGTGAAGCTGAAGCACAGGATAGTTAAATGTCTTACCTCAGTCACACATGTTGGAGACAGAACTCAAGTCTGCTAACTTTCACCTTGCCAGGAAGAGAAATTAAGAAACACAGGATTTCACTATTTTGCCACTCCCTGTCTGCATAAGGGTGAAAACCTAATATACTGACTTGGAGGGATCTTACCTAAAAGCATAACATTTGTAAAAGGAGATAAAGAATTCTGGTTCATCCTGGTGATAACTGATTAACTCATTAATTATTCCCCAGTCAGGAGTAATATAAATAATTTTGTGATTGTTCACCATTGTTACTTGATTTCAAGGTTTCTGTAGTTTGAGCAATTTTATACAGTAATCTGCCCATCTCTTTAGAATTCAGAGGCAGTGGGACCTTGAGTCTGGTCCAAGTGGCTGTGTGTGCTCAGCATGTGACAAAAATGATGAATGAAGATGCAGGTTCAAGGAAACAGAGGTCTTATTGGAATGACATCTGCTTCTCTTCCAGGCCAGACATGACATACCAGGGATCAGTGAATCATGGTGGAAAAGGAATTCGACAGGCTTGAAAACATCACTATTTTTCTGGCTTATTTGATTTTGAGCAGAAAAACGAACTAAAACAAAAATGTTTGATTTTCTATTTCTCATACTCGGTGTATTTGAATTCATAAAGCTATATTAAATTAACTATAAAAGGAAACAAAATTTTGGCTTTATGAGACTTATAATTTAAGCCATGGTTGCCCTCTTATATCTATTCATTTATTAAAGTCCAGCTTGCTGAAAACAAAGGTTTGCTTTTGATTTATATTTTCAATTTACTTCCTTGCCAATGATTTCTAACTCTCCGTTTGCACCACTGCCCCCCACCACTGTCTAAATAAACTCTTCAACTCAAACTATATCAAACTGTCAGAATAGTAGCAGATTACCATAGGTATACTTCCGAACACTGTACTTCATGTGTAGAATAGAGGGTCTCTTATATCCATAAAGCTCAATTGAATATTGATGCTCAGCAGATGGGCCTCTAAAAACATTTTGTAGGAGCTATGGGTTCTGTGCATTCAAAAATGGCTTTTAAGAGGTATTTTTGAACTCTTTCATTATGGAAGAGTCATTACCTCTTGGCCTTTTCACTTAACTTCTTGTAGCTTTAAAGAAATATCCTTTGTGTTATAGCCATTTACAACCATTGGCAACAGATGCAAATGAAACAAATCTCTGCTTCTCTGGTCTGAGAAGTTTAATTTTCTCACCCAGTTCCAGAGCTTCTTCCTAAATCGGGGAAAGAAACAATCTGTAGATACTGCCTGTGACTAGTATATGCTGGGTCAGAATTGGTACTCTGACAGAGAAAACATTTATCAAGCTACGTAGTTAAGAATCATGGTGCCTGTGACAGCTCGGCCTGGAGGCCCAAATCCTTGACATAGCTGAGAAACTGAGGGTCTAGTCACACACCATATTTTTCATTGGTAGGATGCTTTTCATTGCCCTAATTCTTGGCGAATTTTTTTTTCTCCAAAAACATCTGAAAGAAGCCTCAGAAAGCAGGCAAACCAATTTCATTGGTCCATTAGGTCTCATAGCTACTGGCACTCTCCCTCATTGTTCATGCTTAGATTTTCTTGGCATTCTTTTTGGACGGAGTGCTCAGTGAGGATCCACGTAAAATACTTGCATATCTACCCTTGCTTCGCAGTCTTCTGGCAAAGACTGCGTGCATGCGTGCTGAGTCGCTTGTTTCAGTCGTGTCCGACTGTATGCTACCCTATGGATTGCAGCCTGTCAGGCTCCTCTGTCCATAGGATTCTCCAGGCAGGAATACTGGAGTGGGTTGCTGTGTCCTCCTCCAGGGGATCTTCCTGACCCAGGGGTCGAACCTGTGTCTCTTAAGTCTACCTGCATTGGCAGACAGGTTCTTTACCACTAATGCCACCTGGGAAGCCCTTGGCAAAGACTAGGTGCAGGCTATTTTTATCTGTGTGTGTGTATGTGTGTTTCTTTGAAGACTAAGGCAAGCATTTCTATAATCTTCGTTGCCATTGATTGAAACAATTAAAATTTTCAGAACTATAAACAAATTTAGGAATTATTCAGACCAGTTCCAGTTCACTTACTTGTTTAAGGTTGGGCCAGGTTCCTGGAGCAGCTCTTAATAATGTCATACTAAATGTTTTTATTTCCTTCTTTGAGCTTTGTTTTAGCTGAATTGATACATTTTTTAAAAGTTATGAAGGTAATTGCTGGCCCACAAAAATAATATCAGGGTCTGACTGAATTAATGTCTAATGAAATTTCACATATTTTGCCCTTTTTCCTTCATAGTCTGTTGGATTGTTTTGATGGGAGATGATGAACAAAGATGTTCCAAAGAGGCAGGGAGGATCTTTGACTTTCAGGTTTGTTGACTTAAGCAGTGGATAGAGGACTGGATGAGTAATTGAAGACCTGTATCCTAATTCTCCCCAGTGTTTCAGTGAGTCAAGAATCTGCCTGCAATGCAGGAGACACAGGAAACGTGGGTTCAATCCCTGGGTCGGGAAGATCCCCTGGAGAATGATCTGACAACCTGCTCCAGTCCAGTATCCTTGCCTGAAAAATCCCATGGACAGAGGAGCCTTGTGGGGTACAGTCCAAAGGCTCACAAAGAGTCAGACATGACTGAGTGGCGAAGCGTGTGCACACACATGCACACACGTGCATGCATCCTAATTCCTGGACTTCCTTGGTTGCACAGTGGTAAAGAATCCACCTGCTAATGTAGGAGACTAAGGAGAGGGGGTTTAATTCCTGGGTCAGAAAGATCCTGTGGAAGAGGAAATGGCAACCCACTCCAGTATTCTTCCCTGGAGAATCCCATGGGCAGAGGAGTCTGGCAGGCTACAGTCCATAGTGTTGCAGAGTCAGACATGACTGAGAGCACGTTTGCACACACACACAGTTCCACACACACACACATACTTCCTAATACTCATTCTCTCAGTGTTGGACAAGGCTTATAATTTAGAGCTGAAATGTACTTTACAGTTGATTTATACTAAGTTTCATCTTATTGCTAAAGAAAATGAGCTGAAAAATAAAGAACTGTCAAATCCAGGAGCACCTAGCTCACTGCAGGGGGAGTAAGGAATAGAATCTGGGACCCCTGACTTCAAATTCTTCAGTATTTTTCCTACCCTAAACTACTCTCAAAGTCATTCAGCAGTCCAAGTCGCAATTTTCTCATCTGTTAACTGACATGGACAGGGAGGCCTGGGGTGCTGCAATTCATGGGGTCGCCAAGAGTCAGACACAACTGAGCTACTGAACTGAACTGAACTGAACTGACGACTGTGGTATTTGCTTAACTATTTAATAGTGGTGTTGAAAAGAGTAATCTGCAATCCGTTAGAGATGGGGGGGGGGAGGAATGAGAGGGAGGGAGACAGAAGGAGAGGTGGAGTGGAGAAGGAAAGTAATGTTACAGTGATATAGTAGAGTAAGAATTTTGGGTAAAACAGTACATTTCCGGGTTGAAATGATCTTGATGGAAACCACCACTTTACCCAACTTTTTGAAGAGATGCTTTTTGGCATGGAAATGGAATTTTAGGGTAAGGTTAAGAAGAAGCAAATTACACCCTCTTTTTCTTAAACTAAATTTATAAACTGATTATTGTCCTGGGCATTCTTAGCCATCAACTTACAATTACATAAAACAACCCCCCTTAGCCCCTTTACCGTATAGTAGTGTTTTGATGCTGATCTACTAATGATTTTTCTCTGATTTCTTTTTTTTTTTCCAAGCAGAAGGAGTCAACTTAACAAACATTTTGAATTGTCTCTGTGGTCTAATTTAATGTTTATCTCAGAATTTTAGTATTTTGCAACAAAATGGTTAATGAGAACATAAAATTATTCATTTTTAACCTGAATTTTAGATGAAATGATATGAGAGAAGGATGATTAATTTTATCATGTAGAGACTTTACTGGATTTTACAAATTAAAGCCAGATACCCTTCATGAAAATTCTTGGAGATGTGACAGACTGATTTATATTCCATTAATTTAATTCTATTTAGGCAGAATCATGAACTTTTGTAATAAAACACAAAATTAATTAAATTGCCCAATAGTATAATTATATCAACAGTGAAAACAACTTTGAGTGCCAGAGTTTTGAAATGTTCAACTGCATTTTCAGTTTAATTTGGGAAAATGTGTAATTGTGTGTGCTATGCTGCTCTCTCCATCTTGCTGGAAATATTTATGCACAAGCACACACTATTTCCCCTACTAATGACTTCAACTTTGATTCCAGCCTATTAAACTTGTCCACTGTGAGTCCTCAAGGCTGGAAGAAACTGTGAGGTTGGGAAGACAAATATACTGAATGAAATGAAGTGGAAAAGATAAAGGAAATTTAAGGGGGAAAAATTATGGTTGAGTAATAGGAATAAATCCCATCATGAAATCTGTGTATCTGTGAGGAAAATGATAGAAAACAAAAAGAGCTGAGTAGGCAATAAATATTTGTTACATGAATGAATTCATGAATGAATGATATAGGGTTGGAGACCCTTTGAAAATGAAAACAGCCACGAGGCATATAAAATATGAATGCTTAGCCAAACTGAGCTGTGCCATGCTGACCCACAAAATTTAATGAAGTAAGTGGCTTTTCTTAGGATTACAGTTTGTTATGTGACATTTCTTGTTTTTCTAGGTCCCTTGTTAGTTTTGTTCAGATAAGTAAAAACTTCTCTGCATATAAAAGGAACTTAATAAATGTTTTATTTACAAATTTAGCACAGGGAACTACATTTAATGCCTTGTGTGTGCTCAGTCACTAGTTGTGTTTGACTCTTTGTGGCCCAATGGACTGTAGCCCTCCAGGCTCCTCTGTCTATGGGATTTTCCAGGTGAGAATACTGGAGTGTGTAGCCATTTCCTTCTCTGGGGGATCTTCCCGACCCAGGGATCAAACCTGTGTTTCCTGCTTGGCAGGTGGATTCTTTACCACTGTGCTACCTGGGAAGCCCCATTAATACCTTGTATTAACTTATAATGGAAACGTTTCTGTAAAGAACATCAGTCAGTCAGTTCAGTCGCTCAGTCGTGTCCGACTCTTTGCGACCCCATGAACTGCAGCACACCAGGCCTCCTTGTCCATCACCAACTCCCAGAGTTCACTCAGACTCACATCCATCGAGTCGGTGATGCCATCCAGCCATCTCATCCTCCGTCGTTCCCTTCTCCTTATAGATATATTAATAGATACTTTAACCTATATCTCTCTATGTATATCTGAGTCGCTTTGCTGTACACCAGAAACTAACACAACACTGTAAATCAACTACGCTTCAGTAAAAGAAGAGTGGCAATCTGTTATGTTTGTGTGTGTGTGTGTGTTAGTTGCTCAGTCGTGTCTGACTCTTTGTGACCCCATGGACTATAGCCCGCCAGGCTCCTCTGTCCATGGGCTTCTCCAGGCAAGAATACTGGAGTGGATTGCCATAACCTTCTCCAGAGGATCTTTCCAACCCAGGGATTGAACCCTGGTCTCCTGCACTGCAGGCAAATTCTTTACCATTTGAGCTACAGGGAAGTCCTATTAATAGTTTACTAATTTTATCTTAAATTTGTCATATGCCAATTTTACACCTCTGTTCTTTTTCATTCATTCTTCCTGAGGGCCCCAGGCGTATTGTTCCAAAGGAAGATGAAGGTAAAAAGGGGCTTTCTTTATATCTTTTCTTGTCACTCTGGTGGTTTTGGATTAGATTCCATTAAGGATAAATTTTTAAAAAGTCAAACAACAGTGTGCTTATCTAGGTGTTTAAGCCTTGATAGCAAAATTGATTCCTCTTTGCATGATACTTGGCTTAAGAGTTTCCTGAGACAAGTCTGTTTCGAGTAAGTCTGTTTTGTTAGTAAGAGAATGGAATCAGTGGGAAGGTTTTCAGTGGGAAAGTTTTCAGTGGGAAGGTTTTCAGTAAGAAGACCAGCTTTCAAATGTTGCCTGGACCATTGGATGTGCCTAGCTCTGATTTTTTCAGAAAAGGTGTAGGTTAAGTGCAATGAATCTGCAAGGTTTTTACTTCTTGTATTCAAGAGTTTTAATTTCCTTGCATAATGAGAAGTAGAAAGTGAAACACCATGAGCCTTGGGCCAGACATACTTGAACTTGAATCTCAGCACTCCCAATCACTGGTTGCCTATTTTTGGCAAAATTACTTAACAATAGCCAAGACTCTGTTGCTGTATATGTAAGTAGGGAGATTATAGTTACCATCTCCCAAGACTGTGTGAGAAATAAATGAAATCATATAGGTGAAAGTTTCTGGACCTCATTACATTTCCCCATCTTTCATTTTCTTTCCTTTTGGCGCTTTATATGTGGAAATTTTTGATATTAGATATTAAACAGGACTAGCTTACACTGCTGACGGAGGACTGTATTTATTAAAAACGTGGTAGCCCTTACCTGTTCTGAGAGTTGGGAAAACACACAAGGATCTGAGGACTGTTTGGGGGTGATCTCGGCACTGAGGTGCAGAGGAAAACATTTGGAGAGTGGACCCTGTCCCTCAGCATTTGCTGTCTGAATGTTTTTAATTCTTTATTTTCCCTTTCTCATGTCACATGATTGGGACAAGATTCTAATTGGCACAAATCCATTTCTAACTCTCCAGTTCTCTCTCTCTTTCTTTGTTTAAAACATCAGTTGAACAAAGAATAACTTCAGCTACTACCAGGTTCTAAGGAAGAAGAAAAGAGAAAGAGAGAAGGTAAATCAATAGAAGAGAAGAGCCTTAGAAGGCAAAGGAAATCCTTGTGGAGACTCTGGAAAAAGTGAAAGTGAAGTCACTCAGTTGTGTCCGACTCTTTGAGACCCCATAGACTGTAGCCTACCAGGCTCCTCCATCTGTCCATGGGCTTTTCCAGGCAAGAATACTGGAGTGGCCATTTCCTACTCCAGCAGACACTCTAAAGGGCCTTAAAGTTAGCCTAATTAGTTTAGAGTTTGGACTTCGATTTCTTTTTGTTTTGCTTTTTTGAGTAAGGAAGAGTCTAAAGCAAAGTGTACTCTAGGAAATTAATCTAGCAATATCACATAGGTTAGATGTAAGAGGAAATTTGGAGACCAATTAAGAGATGGATGTAGATACTAGAACTGGGGAATAGGGGGACAGGGGAAAGAAGTGCTAAGTAGGAATGTTGGTGCTTATAATAAAAAGGACAACAGGAAAAGTTATAGCACAGGAGGTATTCCCAATCTCTAAAAATGCTTTCAGTTGCACAAGGAGTTCTTGCTTTGATGGAAAAGCAAGAGTGAAATCCAGTTAAAACATCCAGGGGATTATCATGGCATTTCACAGAAACACTTCATTTTCCTTTAGAATCTCTGACATAGCCTCTTTTCAGTGTGATCTACATAAAGAATTTAGAGTAGTTGAATTTGCTACGTTTTCCTCTATGCTCAGGTGACATTGGGGATTGCGCCTCCTGGAGAATTAATTACCATAAAATGCCTGTCACCCCTGAAAAGCTTCCTTTTAGGTCGTGGTCTGGCTCAACCCAGGTCGAGCTGCGAAGGCTTGTACGCGGAGTGCCTGCAGTGCCTCTGACAAGTAGATAGATGAGCTCTTGTTTCCCATATTGTGCTATTAGACTCCAGAGCCAGTGTAGCTCAGGATACTGGGAAAGTATTGCAAAGCAGGGGGCATTGTCACAGTCCCTTTCCAGCTGTTGGCTGTTAGCAACAACATCCATTCTGCGGCTGACACTCTGCTCTCCCCCGCGGCACTTCTGCTTAGAAATTATTTAAGCCACTTAAAGACAGTAGAATATTTAAAAGTCAAAATGCCTGCTTTCTAATTATTCCCTAAACCTCACTTAGTGATAGCTGGCTTCATGTCATACAATGTGACTGTCGTGGGGATTTCAGCAGCCCCCTGAGCAGAAGTGACAGCGTTGACATGTGAGTAACAACACTGGAGTCTGCTGTGCCCGCAGCCTTGATGAGGGAGGCGAGAGGCCCCTCCCCCTTCTCATCCACCCCAAAGTCTCTGACCCCGAGGAGAGGGTGATTTCAATGGGTTGTTCTTAGGTGTTTCGGGGGAGTTTTGAGGCTATTCCTTGACTTGCATCAGTTCATTCAGGTCATTCCTAATGAAATGATCTGTGAAAAATGGGAAGCAGTGAAAAGGGAATTTGGTACTATTGGCCTGTCTTGACCCTCTCTGACTTTCCTGAGCATTTTGAAAAGTGGTGACAAAATATAAAAGAAGTAATGAGTTAAAGGAAATCAAGACCAGGACCATCATATTGTCAGGAAGTTTGTTGAATAGGCTTTTGAATTTGCTTTGTTACATCTCGAAATGGCATTAAGCAGCTAATGGAGTTGATATATTAAACACCACCCTCATCCATACACAAAATGGACCCTAGCTAATCAGTGATTTGGTGCATCAATTGATATGAGAAATATGAGCTCTTTTTATTAGGTCAGCGAAACCAGTGATGTATGGAGGCACTAAAATGAGATTAGGCTGCTCTTTGCAATTTTAATTACAAATTTTTATGAACAAAAAAATAAAATGTAGACATCTTTGACGGGGAGAATAAAGGTGTCTGCCACATTTGCTGGAGTTCTGAGCTATTGATGTTCCATTTTTCTTTAGCCTCACATCTAGATAAAGATTGGAAGGAACGTTATGAATTTACATATTCTCAAGTTTCAATATGTTAGTAAGGGAGATAAATTGGAAAAAATTCCTTTTATCTGATTTCCTGTGATATTACTCATGAAAAAGTGAAAGTGTTGTGGCTCAGTCATGTCTGACTCTTTGTTACCCCATGGACCGTCGCCCACCAGGGTCCTCTGTCCGTGGAATTCTCCAGGGAAGAATACCAGCGTGTAGCCATCCCCTTCTTCAGGGGATCCTCCTGACTGAGGGACTGAACCTGGGTCTCCTGCACTGCATGCAGATTCTTTACCATCTGAGCCACCATTATTCATATTACCCATTAAAAGATGAAAAGAAACAGAAAGATGAAAAGACCCAAAAAACATAGGAAATGCCAATTCCCAGTCCTTTTCCCCTTAGTCCTGGAAATTTCCTTTTTTTTTTTCATTTGTTTCCCCCATTTGTGTGAGTGGGAGGTGATGTAGAGTCGTGGTAATGAGCCCAGGATCTGAAGTTATTAGGGTTGATGCAAATACAGACTTTGCATCTGCTAATTAGTTAACTCCCTTAATCTTTCTAGACCTTGGTAGTTCCTATGTCGGTACAGTGGAGATAATGCCTCCCCTAAGGCCATTTTGAGACTGAATAATACAAATGAGAGAAATATGAAACACTTAGAACACTGCCTGGCACTTAGAGTTGAGTGAATTTGTTTTATTATTTGAGTGTGAGTCCTGCAAAGTCCTCCTATTGTAGAGTACATTTTACTATATGGAATTTTGTGACCACTTTGGACTTCTCCTAATATGGCCAAGTTTAACTGGAATCTAGTTTGAAAAGTCAGTCATTTATAGGTCTGTGAAAGGATGTTAGTATCTAAATATAGCTAATGAGAAACCATAGAAGCGTTGGGTGATAAGGCCACTTCTAGAATCTCCCTAAAGCCAGAGCATACATATTTGCATATAGTTAGCATATGATTTATAGATGCTTCCTATCTGTTCTATGTTCAGCCTAGGCTTTTATTATGTCTCTTTTTAGAATACAAATTTCCTAAATTTCCTGAATCTTCTTGCAGACTTTCTTATATCTTACACTGTTTATTGTTAGTTTTCTAAAAGCAGAAGCCTGAAACAGCATATAACTAGCTAAGTGAGACGTAGGGTAGGGGGCTGGCAGAAACCTTTGTGAGGGCATTTTTAGCCTATGGATGAAAATGCTGAATTTTCGGTCTGGCATCTTTAGATCTTGCTAGGGCATCTTTAGATCTTGCTAGAGCATCTAGGAGCCTGGTGGGCTGCAGTCCATGGGGTCGCTAGGAGTCGGACACAACTGAGCAAATTCACTTTCACTTTTCACTTTCATGCACTGGAGAAGGAAATGGCATCCCTCTCCAGTGTTCTTGCCTGGAGAATCCCAGGGACAGGGGAGCTTGGTGGGCTGCTGTCTATGGGGTCGCACATAGTCGGACATGACTGAAGTGACTTAGCAGCAGCAGCAGCAGCAGCAGCAGCAGAGCATCTTGGTGGTTCACAGGCATCAAGTTGTAATTAGAACCAGTTGGTTAAATGGTGATCAGTAACAAGATAGCAATTGTTTTCAATTTAAAGCTTTTTGATTTCAAGTGAATAATCGTGAATAGATATTTCTTTGGAAGAAAGGAGTTACTGGGTAGTTTGCCTATTTTCTGCTACAAATTTATTACTAAGCACTGCTATTTATTTTGAGGCCAATTCCAAGTTTTTCGGGCATCTTGTGCTATCACTGTTATTGATTGCACTCTGTAGGGATGCCTGTAATTTGTATGCAGTTAATTAATAAAGTTTATTGAGCAGTTCATTGTGAAATAAATTGCACAAAAATAAAAAAGAGGAAAGAAATTGTGATCCATCCATACTCCATTTAAATGAAGTGGAAAAAATAAGTAAGGAAAGTGTTTTGTGCCATGTTTTAATATACTTCCACCAAAATTTCTAAAGCAAATATATCAGATTATAGAATAAATGATAAACATAAATCCTTCCAGAATATAACATATAGGATGCTTTATGAAATCAAATCTAGAAATTGGTTAGAGCATTAAAAGTAAAGTCAGATAAATGTTTTAGCAAATGGCCATGTAAGAGTAATCTTACCTTAGAATTTCTTCTAAAATGGGTAGGCAGATGAGTTTACAGAAACTGAAGAAGATTTAAAACCATTTCAAAAATTTAAAGCATATTTGCATTTTATCTTTGAAAGCCTCTTCTCTGAAATTGCTGACCATTGGATAAAAGGCATGCTTGCCGTAGTCGATATTTATTTTCACGTATCTCATTCTACCAGTGAGATTTAGTCCTTGAATAGAAAATCTTGGTTATTGGTTTTGAACTTGTGTTGTGTAACCTAACATGTGTCCCATGGCCTGCTACTCTATTTTTTCACCATCACTAACCATAAATCAGGGAACTGTGGCCTAGAATGCTTCTCCATACCTGAGGTTGTGCACTTTCCCTGAAAATCTCTGAGATAATCTTGGCCTTAGGTAGAAGATTCAAAGCTTTGGCTTAAGTTTTTATATTGCTTGCAGTTGATCTGTTGAAGATACTTTTTCTTTCTTTATAAGTTTCTCCCTAGTAGCTATTATATCAAGATCATTTCAGTTCTTGGATTAGAATTATAATTCTAATTGTATTGTTTGTGTTTTAGTCGCTCAGTCATGTCCAACTCTTTGCAACCCCATGGACTGTAGCCCTCCAGGCTGCTCTGTCCATGGAATTCTCCAGGCCAGAATACTGGAGTGGATTGCCACACCCCACTCCAGTGGATCTTTCCAACCCAAGGATCAAACCCAGGTATCCCTCATTGCAGGCAGATTCTTTACCAGCTGAACCACAAGGGAAGTCAAGAATACTGGAGTGGGTAGCCTATCCCTTCTCCAGCAGATCATCCTGATCCAGGAATCAAACTGGGGTCTCCTGCATTGCAGGCAGATTCTTTACCAACTCAGCTATCATATGGTGCAGAGGGACAAATATATCTTTGTGCTCCCAACTATTTCTTTTCTGAGTCTTGTTTCTCCAGTAATGGTTCCTTCTCCCCTTATTCTTTCATGAGACTACTAATGTTTTATCTTTCTTTTTCAAAATATTGTCTCAGGAGACAATGAGGGTCAAATAATAAGATAACTTTTTTCTTATCTTGAGTAACTTCATGATGAATCAGTAGAATAATTTCACTATGAAGCCTGCCAGAAATCTTTACACTTCTAGATGTGGATTGAAACATACTATATTGAGGATAAAATACATACTATTACTATTATTGCTAGCTATAGAAGTCTACCATATGTATCAGTTCAGTTGCTCAGTCATGTCCGAATCTTTGCAACTCCATGGACTGCAGCACTCCAGGCTTCTCTGTCCACCACTAACTCCTGGAGCTTGCTCAAACTCATGTCCATCGAGTCAGTGATGCATCCAACCATCTCATCCTCTGTCATGCCCTTCTCCTCCTACCTTCAATCTTTCCCAGCATCAGAGTCTTTTCCAATGAGTCAGTTCTTTACATCAGGTGGCCCAAGTATTGGAGCTTTAGCTTCAGCATCAGTCCTTCCAGTTAATATTCAGGACTGATTTCCTTTAGGATTGACTGGTTTGATCTCCTTGCAGTCCAAGGTACTCTTAAGAGTCTACACCAACACCACAGTTCAAAAGCATCAATTCTTAGGTGCTCAGCTTTCTTTATGGTACAACTCTCACATCCATACGTGACTACTGGAAAAACCACAGCTTTGACTAGATGGACCTTTGTTGGCAAATTAATGTCTTGCTTTTTAATATGCTGTCTAGAGTGGTCGTAAATTTTCTTCCAAGGAGTAAGCGTCTTTTAATTTCATGGCTGCAGTCACCATCTGCAGTGATTTTGGAGTCCAAGAAAATAATCTGTCACTGTTTCCAGTTTCCCCATCTACTTGCCATGAAGTGATGGGACTGGATGCCACGATCTTCGTTTTTTGAATGTTGAGTTTTAAGCCAGGTTTTTCACTCTCTGTTTTCACTTTCATCAGGAGGCTCTTCATTTCCTCTTTGCTTTCTGCCATAAGAGTGGTGTCATCTGCATATCTGAGGTTATTGATATT
Source organism: Capricornis sumatraensis (assembly GCF_032405125.1). Lineage (NCBI taxonomy): Eukaryota > Metazoa > Chordata > Mammalia > Artiodactyla > Bovidae > Capricornis > Capricornis sumatraensis. The sequence goes on from NC_091073.1 coordinate 21,258,715, forward strand.
TCTCCCTGCAATCTTGATCCTAGCTTGTGCTTCATCCAGCCTGGCATTTTGTGTGATGTACTCTGCATATAAGTTAGATAAGTAGGGTGACAATATACAACCTTGACGTACTCCTTTCCCAATTTAGAACCAGTCCATTGTTCCATGTCCAGTTCTAACTGTTGCTTCTCGACCTGCTTACAGGTTTCTCAGGAGGCAGATCAGGTGGTCTGGTATTCCCATCTCTTGAAGAATTTCTGCAGTTTGTCATGATCCACACAGTCAAAGGTTTCGGCATAGTTAATAAAGCAGAAGTAGATGTTTTTCTGGAACTCTCTTTCTTTTTCAATGATTCAACAGATGTTGACAATTTGATCTCTGGTTCCTCTGCCTTTTCTAAATCCAGCTTGAACATCTGGGCGTTCTTGGTTCACGTACTGTTGAAGCCTTGCTTGGAGAATTTTGAGTATTACTTTGCTAGCATGTGAGGTGAGTGCAATTGTGTGGTAGTTTCAACATTCTTTGGCATTGCCTTTCTTTGGGATTGGAATGAAAACTGGCCTTTTCCAGTCCTGTGGCCACTGATGAGTTTTCCAAATTTGCTGGCATATTCCTGATAGCTCAGTTTGTAAAGAATCTGCCTGTAATGGAGGCGACCCTGGTATGATTCCTGGGTCGGGAGGATCTGTTGGAGAAGGGATAGACTACCCACTCCAGTATTCTTGGGCTTCCCTTGTGGCTCAGCTGGTAAAAAATCTGCCTGCAATGCGGGAGATCTTGGTTCAATCCCTGGCTTAGGAAGATCCCCTAGAAAGGGAAAGGCTACCCACTGCAATATTCTGGCCTGGGGAATTCCATGGACTGTGTAGTCCATGGAGTCACAGAGAGTCAGACACTACTGAATGGGTTTCACCATATGTGTAGCATCTATCATAGGCTAGACATTATGGTGAATATTTTATATATATTATCTCTAGTCCATGCACCTATTTTTGTAAGATGTCATTATCATTAATCCAGTTTTACACTAAGAAGCTGTACTTCAGTGATGTTGGGCTTGCTCACATCCATGTAGCCTGTAATTGGAAGAGCTGAGATTCTATGTGCTTTTTGATTGCTTCTGAAGTCAGTTCCCCTTCACTCTATTTGGCCTCTGAATGTATCTTAATGTTGGAAATATCAGAGAATGTGGATTGTATGTCTTGTCTAAATAATTAATGTACATGTGCTATAGAAATCCACCTCAAGCACACTCAAAGTGATTGAAAGTACTTTTGGGCTGAGTTGACCATGGCTCCACCTTATAGAAAGACTCTAATATTTGCCATTTATGATGTACTCATAAATTGCCAGATGGGTCATGCAGGGACCAACAATGACCACTAAAATGGTTGAAATATAGATTCCAATAGTTGCTGCATGTATAAATGCTGTTAGTATACCTCATCTAAGAATGAGATGGATTTAAGGAGCTAAAGCTTTTGATATGTGGTCAAGAGTAACAGACTAACATTCCTGATAAATCTTGAATCAGGAAATAGTTTTCCCACAAGGGTATCCAAAATCTCAGAAAATTTATACTTTATTTAAAGCTGAACTGCTTTTGAATTTTAGACCATTCAAGCCAACTTGAGCTTTGTAGTGAAAAATACAGAGTATGAATAGAGATAGATCTCAGGGAGGGAGACCTGGTGACTTGCTGGGCCTGTGGGGAAGGGGAAGACCTGTACTGAAGCTCGATGAGGTGTGTGCTCAGTTGCTAAGTTGTGTCTGACTTCCCAGGTGACACAGTGGTAAAGAATTCCCCTGCCAAGCAGGAGATGAGGATTTGATCCTTTGTCCGGAAAGATCCTCCAGAGAAGGAAATGGTAAGCCACTCCAGTATTCTTACCTGGGAAATCCCAGGGACAGAGGAGCCTGGCTACAGTCCACAGGTCACATTGGAAGCTTGATGAGGAAGTGAATATAAACAAAGCACCCACATTTAGAATTCTTCATTATGCATTTCACAGTTTTATTTTCATGTGGATTTTATAATGGCTCTTTATCAATTATTTCAAATGTCTTGTAATCTTAAAAACCTTATTTGTAAGATTTTCTTGTATAATGTTCTCAGTGCCAATGATTGTGAACTCTGCTCCTCCCTACCAGCTGTGCCTCTGGGATCATGAAAAATGACCCTTTTAGTACAAAGAAGTGGCAAGATAGCCTGGACATGAGGATGAGATATCATTCAATTCTGTGTTTCAGAGAGATAACTGGAGGTTAGGGCAAGAGCAGGAAAAGGAGTAACTGCTGGAACCTCTGGGTTTCCTTTGTGGGCAGTTAGGTAGTGGCCAGAAGTAAAATGATGGCATTTGGGTTTCCGTGGATTTATATATGAAAAGCAGAGCTACTTCAGGAGGCTTGGATTTATCCAAATTGGGTCTGATTGGCTTATATGAAATTGGAAAGTTTAGAATCGCAGAGTTAAAGAGAACAAACAATAGGACATGCCATCTTTGAATTTCACTCTTTAAGATGAATTAGGCCAATGACTTAGCACTCTACAAAAACGATTGCATTTAAGGAAAGTTATAAGTAGGATGAGCCCTCAATTTGAGAGGAAGGATTTGTGAGGAGTAAAAACTCTGGGTCACAGACATATCATTAACATAAAAGATAAATTCTCATAAAACTGACCTTTTCTTCAGAAGATAGATGAAAGGGTGAATATTAAAAGTCACAGTATCTCAGTTTTGTAATCAGGGTAGGAATTGCTGAGTCAGTGATTGCTTTGGCAATAGGTTGTAAATACAGTAGAAGTGACTTCTCTCGGGATTTCAATTTCTAACTTATCACAGAACATATCTTGACTTAACATGGAACATGGATTTGTCCATAGTCTTCAACTAACTGAAGAAACCACTTTTAAAATTCTTAAGCTATCTGTATGTATTCTTTTATTTCCTGGAGAATAGATCAAGAACTTTATGGAGTTATCCTTTTCTCATGGAACCAACTACTCTTCCATAGTTTTCATCATTAACTCGTTTCATCCATGTCACTTTGCTGAAAGATGTAGAATGGCATTTTTAATTCTTCTTGCTCAAAACAGCAGATCATAAAACAATACGTAGAGTATAATCTCATGGTAAATGGTGTTAACCTTAATGTTAACACTGATATTTTTCTGGAGAGAGAGATTATGGATACTTTTTCATGTATTTTTTTGCTGTCCTAAACTATGGCTATAACAACTGAAAATGTAAAAAGTATTATTTTATCAAGTTTACAGTGTAATAACAGTAAACCATTCATCATTTATTCCAGACTTGGTGGCCTCCCTGATTATCTCATTTTATTTCTGTAGGCAGTGTGTCTCTTTTTGTGCTAAGAAGAAAGAGAAATACATCATGAATATATTTGCAGTCACACTGGAATTGTATTAATTTGTAATAATTGTGTTCTGATTTGTGTAGAAGCTCTGCTTCTGCTTGACCTTGCTTAAGACATTTAAGCACTTGGGGACTGTTTCCTCATCTGTATAATAAGGGACAGCACTAAATTAAATGATCTCTAAAGTCCTTCTAAAATTCTCCAATTTTATGAGTGAACATTTTTGGAAGCATTTTCATACTCGTGATTTTATTTGATTTCCTGAACGCCAAGCAAGGAAGTAAGATCACTGCTGTTTTACACATGAGGGACTGGGCCACAGAGGGTAGGCTGGCGTGTCCAAAGTCACCCTGAATCTGTGGCAGAGCCTGTGTGAGGCTGTGGCCGTCCTTCTCTGGGCCCCTGGCTCTGCTACTTGGCTGCTTGCTGCAGTGCCTCCAGTGCCCTAGAGGCCCTGGTGTCAGGGATGCTGTGAATGCCCTTCTCTTGGGTGGGCCCATTGGCCTGGAGGGAAAGAAACTCTGGCTGGGACCTCACATCCCAAGACTGCCTCCCTGGTGGAGAGCAGGTGGAATAATTCACCAGGCCAAAGCAGGGGAGCTGCTGACTGCAAATCATCCTTCTCAGCCTAATATAGAGTGGAACTAGGCTGTGGAGGGAGCCAGCCCTTCAGCCACAATGTGTGTGCGTGTGTGCGTGTGTGTGTGTGTGTGTGTGTGCGTGCGTGCATGCATACTCAGTTGTGTCTGACTCTTATGACCCAGGGGACTGTAGTCCTGCAGACTCCTGTGTCCATGGAACTTTCCAGTCAAGAATACTGGAGTGGGTTTCCATTTTTTATTCCAGGGGATCTTCCTGACCCAGGGATTGAATCTGGGTCTCCGCTGTTGCAGGTGAACTCTACCATCTGAGCCACAGGGGAAGCCCCTCAGCCACAATAGATTCCCATTTCCTAGTGGAGACAGAAGGCTTGACTACAAGGATCTGGATTAAAAGACGGAAATGTGCTCGGTTTCATTTTGGCCTGGCCACAAGCTTCTAGAAGCCGTTACAGTTCTGATACTCCAGTTTCTCCATAGTTTAACAACAGAGCCAGACTGCTTCCTCAATGAAACCTCACCTTGTGGATCTCATGTTAAAAGGGTAGAAGACTACTCGTGTTATTTGCTACCCTCCAGTCCTAGAAGTGGTGTTCACATATGGCATAACCGGTGGTCCTTTCCACTCTTCCTTAATTTTTTGATCTGGAGTTTTCAGGGAACGCATTTGGATTAATTCTCTGATGTAGGGGAGTAGCTGCTGACAAGTGCCTAGAACAGTAAATGCTTTAGCAGAGCAGCTATTCCCAACCAAGGCTTGAGAATCATTGACCAAAGCAGCCTGCGTCATCTAAGTTAGTTGTTTCAGTGCATTACACCCAGGCTGTGTTATCCATCATAAATGTACAAGAAAGCCTTTTTCCCACTGCTATTGATTTTTGCATGGTGAATATTTGTCTGTGCTCTTGACAGGATGACAGTTGGCTGACATTGCTAGCCTTGAGTGTCCTTTTATACCTCCTGCAGTCTAAAACTGGCATGTGGGTGGGAAGATTCAGATTAAAACTCACTTAAATAATTGCTCCCTTGTTGGATTTTTTTCCACCTCACTTACTGTACTGTACTATCAGTTCTAACGTCTCCCTCCACCAAATTTTAGTCCTATTTTTTCAGTATTCCTTCTCCTTATGCTGTTTTCTAAACAAATAAACTTGTATTCTCATTTACTAGATCCTAAAGTCATTGTTAGTCAGTAGACAGTTACCTGGGGCAGATACTAATATGCTATGTTTTCTGGAAGAGGAGGCAAGTTGCCAAACCCCAGGAATGATAGACTTTCCATTTAGTTAACTTCTCAGACCTATTTGACTAGTCTGTGTCTATCTACCCCCCCAAAGCAGAGGTTTTTAGCTTGGGCAGGATGTCATTTCCCCTTTATAGGCTACTCAGATTTCATTTTCACATGAACTGTTGCAGGTATCTTGAGCTTCCTTCAAATTACCCAGGGGCTTGATGAATAGCTGGACTCGCCTGTGAGTGGACAGCTCATTAGCCAATCTACAAGGGCCTGCTGTGACTATTTTTAATCAAAAAGCCAGGTTTTTAATGGTGGATAGCCAATTAACAGCAAAATGTACCCTCATGAATTTTAACTGTTGCCTTGTCAGAAGTCTTGAATTTGATGTTCCCTTTCATGATGTTTATTTTCCTTACTGTAATTGGGAACATGGGAGGACCTGGTTGGAATTAAGAGTCAGGTGTGAACGCAATTTTTGGGATTGTGGTGATTTTTATGCATGGCTTGTGTTATTTTTTTCTTTCTCTTCAACAAATACAAGCAGTTCTGAGCACGAGTTTCCATCAGTTGGGTCCTGGGAAAAAGGATACAAAAAAAAAATAGTAGCAAAGCTTTCTTTGTTTCTGTTTAATATTATATATTTTATAAAATTGAAAAATATAAAAAAGCATATATGGAAAAAACGTGGAAATATAAAGAAGAAAATCACCCATTATTCCATCACACAAAATAAACAGGCTAGAATTTTGGGGGGTACATTTTCCTATCTGTGTGACTTTTGTCTCTACTCATATATTTCACACACACATCTAATAGAATAGATATACAAGTATACTAACCTCTATGTGTTTAGTTGTTGTTTTAGTCATTAAGTTGTGTCTGACTCTTTTGCAACCCCATGGACTGTAGTCCACCAGGCTCCTCTGTCCATGAGATTTCTCAGGCAAGAATACTGGAGTGGGTTGCCATTTTCTTCTCCACTATCTGTTTAGACATATTTACAAAATAAGTAGACTCTGCAAACTATTTTTAACCTGTTCTTATGGTTGATCATTACATTGTGAACATCTCCCTCCAGTCATTCCATATGTTAGAAAACATGATTTCAACAGTTTCATAGTTGTTCGCAGGTTCTATTCAACCCAGCCATAAGCTTTTGCTTCTTTCTTCTAGATTGCTTCATCTGTGCCCACACTTTTTCACTTTTCCATTCTCACTGTCATGTACTTTCCTTTATCTTTGGTACATTATCCACCTTCCACTGGCTTTTCCTTCCCTCTCAGCAGGACTTCACGATGAAAACCTCATGAACTCAGGCCCACACTGTTTCTTCCATGAACCTTCTCCCAAGGTGATCAGAGGAAGTGTAACTGAGACCTGAGTGTAAGGATGGAGGCAGGTGTAAGCGCAGGCGTGCCGCTGGCAAAGTCTTGGTTCTGGGCGTCACCTCTGCTGGTGCGAGGCTGTCCTTGTTGCGCAGAGGCACTCTGATCTGGAAGGTGACAAGTGTGGTTTTCCTGAACTGTGTTCTGCCCTTTGCTTTTTTCCAGTTTCTTAGACTCCTTCTTCAGAAGTCCCTAAACTTCAGTCATTTGAATCCCAGGTAGATAGCTGTAGGACATGGAGCCTGATTCCTGTTCTGACCTGTCCCCCATTTAAGAGCTCCATGTAAGTTCTTCTGCTTGGGCTCCTCAGAGGGAATCTCAGGGACTTGATGCTTTCTTTAAGGTCTCCCTTTAATATGAGCCTTCCTGTTCCATAACCAAGCTATAAAGTTCTACCATGCAGTTTTGGTCAGAAAGCAATGGATTGTTTGGGAAGGTCTGGGATTAGGTATATAAAGGCAAATTTGGATGTAATTTACAGTTATAGCATAAAGAAACCCATGGAATGGAGAGTCTTTCAAAGAAATGGCACTAGCCGAACTGAAAAGTCAACTGGACAAAAGAATAACCCTCTATGAATTACATGAAGCTGGCTACCTTCAAATGCCCTCCTGCTCTGTTGCCCAGAGCATGATAATCATTACAGAACAGAAGGAGAAATCTCGTGTGCAAAGTGTTTCTTCTTTGATGGGAATATCTTTTAACTTCTTCCACCCCTTCTTTCCTTTCCTCTACCCCCTGCCCGTTAAAATGAGGAGAATCTGACATCACAGATCTAATTGTTGGTTAGGGACTGCTGAACAATTCAACTGAAGTAACACTTAGTCACAGTGAAATGTTATCTCAAAGAGGTGTCTGGATTCTGTGACCTCTATCTCTAATTGTTTTTATTCCAGATAATAGCCATGTCCTCCATCCCTGCCCAACCTCTCCAAGTTCCATTCACTTTGTGAACAATGAATATTTTGTTTATTTGTTTTGGGGATAATGAAAGTAGGGGTGAGTCTGAAACAATACTAACGTTATTCTGTCAGTTCGGAAAGCAGTTCTTCTATGGCAGGATTTTTAACATTTTTTGGGGGGATGTTCTTTTTGTGAAAATGAAAATATTCATGGTTTCTCTATTGTAAATATTTTGTATTTTCTTGTCCCTTCATGGATGTTTTTAAGGGAAATTTGAATTTCCATTAATGTGAAAAAAGGAATCCTTGACTATGGCATGTATTCTTAGCAACACTCTGAGTGGTATCAGAAAGTGTGAGAAAACCCTGGTTCCTTCTCTATCAACTGATCACCTTCTCCCCTGAAAATCTGACCTACTTTTTAAGTCTTTTTTCTATTTCAGACCTGGTCATGTGTCTTCATGTCCCTATCTCAGAGAGGCCCTTTGTCTCTCCCTACAGAACCTCTTACCCTAAGTCATTTCTTATCTTAGAAATGACTAAATTAATTTTTTCCTTTTCTAACATTGCTCTTACCTTAGCTTGTGTTTTTTCTTCTCAAGAATTTCTAGATTCATATTTGACATTGTTTGATACATATGGTGTTATTTTAGTTAGTTTTTAATGATATGTTTTTACATTAAACTTCCGATCTGACACCCTGAAAGGTAATTCTACACGTTGTTTTTTCAACCTTAGCTATGAAGTATGTCAACAAAAGGCAGGCTTTCTGTTAATAAATTTATGAACATGCTTTTTATTAATAAATATAGTAAATCTATCACTGCATTTAAAATCTAAAAACAATGCAGAGCTATTCCCAGAGCTGAGTTTTGGAGCAGATTACAAATGCATTTCAAGTTGAAGATGGCTGGGGATTCCAGCTAAAGCAAGGTGAGTCTTGGGGTTTGTCCATATCAAATAATACCCCCAGAACATTGCAGCTGCAAAGTTGAGAGGGTGAGCGGGTGAAGAATTCCTCCTCTCCTTCTTGATTCTAAAAGGGAGACAATAGTCTGAGGTACAGCTCTAAAAAGAAAAGGCACTTCCCTGGGAGGTGAGCTGGGACAGCAAGCTTCCACACTTCCCATGACTGATTAAAAAAAAAAAAAGAGAGAGAGAGAAAGCCCTGGTTTGCCCAAAGACTGGTATATTGCTCCACACTGTGCTTACTTACCCTTTTTTATTTCTTTATAATTATGTTGCTTTACTGTAGGTGACTGATGGCCATAGGCTATCACTAGCTGAATAAATAAATATCTCCTTGGGAAGATATTTTGATGATGGGGAAACAGTAGTAATTCTCTTTCCTTTCTAGATTTTTTGCTTAGAAGCATATATTAGTGTAATATAGGACAGAATGAACTGCATAATTAAAAAAAGGAATATGCCAATGTACCTAATTTTAACACAAGTCTTTAGTGGGCATTTTAATATAATTCTGTGTTTAGTGCTTGAGTTAGTCTAATCGTTCTTGTCTTTTATTTTTTTAAGTTTAAGGTATAGGGCATGATGGTTTGATTTACATATATTGTGAAATGATTACTACAATAGATTTCGTTAACATCCATTATCTCATATGGATACCATTAAAAGAAAAGAAAAAAAATTCTCTTTATTATGAGAGATTTTAGGATCTACTATCTAACAACTTTCTTATATATCAGAGTGATGTTAACTATAGTAACTTTGTTGTACATTATGTCCCTAGTACTTACCTCTCTATGATATATAGAGATAATAACTGACAGATTGTACCTCTTAATCACTTTCCTCCAGTTCCACCTACCCTTGCCTCCCACCTCTGGTAACCACAAATCTGATCTCTTTTTCTATGAGTTCAGTGTTTTTTGCTTTTTTTAAAAAAAAATTAGATTTCACATGTAAGTGAAATTATACTGTATTTGTCTTTCTTCATCTGACTTATTTCACTTAGCATTATATTTTTAAGGTCTATCTCTGTTTTTGCAAGTGGTAGGGTTTCTTCCCTTTTTAGGGCTGTATGATATTTCTGTGTATATTCACAACTTCCTCATCCATTCATCTATTGAATGGATATTTACATTGTTTCCATGCCTTGGCTAATGTTAATAATGCTGCTTTGAAGATGGAGATGCAGATATCTTTTTGAATTACTGTTTTTGTTTCCTTTGGATATATTCTCAGGAATAGAATCACTGGATTGTGTGGTAGTTCTATTTGTAATTTTTTGAGGAACCCCCATACTGCTTTATGTAGTGGCTACACCAATTTACAATCCCACCAACAGTAAAAAAGGGTTCCTTTTTCTCTATATCTATGTCAGCACACATTTTTTTGACGAAAGCCATTGTAACAGGCATGAAGTGATATCCCATTTGGTTTTAATTTGCATTTCCTTGATGACTTGTGATGCTGAGCAGCTTTCCATGAATTATTGGCTATTCATAGATCTTCCTTTGGAAGATGTCTATTCAGGTTCTTTGTCAATTTTTAAATTGGATTATTTGTTTTTGTTATTGACTTGTATGAGCCCTTAATATGTTTTGGATGTTAATTCGTTTTCAGATAGATGGACCATTGATTCTTACAGGAGTCACCTCTTGCTGCCGGAGTGGTGGTGGGGAGGATGTCTGTATCAGAATCATGTGGAGAACTATTTGATATGCTGCCTTAAGGAAACATGTTTTCTGAGCTGAAAATTCATCACTGTCTAGTTAGCCTATTGCCTATCGCTATTCTATGTCTCATCAATATTACAGTAGAAGAAGACTGAGGACTGAACCACAGAGGCAGATTGTCTTCAAGGACTTCACTATAATTACTTGTTTGATTTTCTGACTCCTCCATTAGGTTGTACATCTGTAATGGCTTAGACCATGTCTGTCTCATTAGTCATTCATTGTATTAATCATCAATTATCTTATTATACCTTGATCCTTATTATATCAGGAGCACCTGACGAGTCGGTGCTCGTCAGACACTTGTTGAATGAATAGAAGAATGACTGCATGTTGAATAGGGAGACAGTGCAGATGGAGATTTCTCTGCGGTTTAAGTTGAATTCTTTCCTTGGGCATTAGCTTGTGTGGGCACTTGAAAAAACTTACTGCTTCTTCTTCTGCTGCTGCTGCTGCTGAGTCACTTCAGTTGTGTCTGATTCTGTGCGACCCCATAGACGGCAGCCCACCAGGCTCTCTGTCCCTGGGATTCCTTATTCTCTCCAAAATGCCACCAGAAAAACATAGTTAAAAAATTGTATTACTTAAAAATTAGCTAAAACATTAGAGAATGGTTCAGTAAATGGATCAATCAGAGCAAAATTAAAAGAGTACTTAGAATTGAGGGAATGTAACTCAGGAAATAGTCAGAAATAAATGAAAAGTCAACTCAGAAATAAAGACTAAACTAGAATAAGCAAAAATAAATCAGCACAACAGATATTGCCTTAAAAGAAATATGAGGTGAAAAGGAGGAACATTTTAAAGTTCATGAAGAAATGAAAAAGGAAGGAAAAATGTTTTGAATGAAAGAAGATCCAGCGTCAATGTAATAGGAATCCCTGAAGAAGTAAACAAACAGAATAAGACAGAATAAACAATAAAAACACCATTATTCAAGAAAATTTTTTAAAGTTAAAAAAAGTTTGAAACTATATATTCAAAAATGTAGTTGATAATATCAATCCTGAAAAAATAATACCAAGACATACTCCAGTCAGATTTGTTTAATAAAATCATTTGGGCCTCTTGACAAAACTGAAACTGACTTATATGGGAAAGAACATTAGATTATCATCACACTGTTTTTTAGACAGCAATGCTTTATGGTAGAAGAAAATGGACTAACATATTTTAAGAAATTTATAGGAAAAAATGTGAACCAAAGAGTTTTATAGCAAGAAAAACTGATTTTCAAGTATAAAGAGCATGGTCTGTTGTTAAAATACAATATTAATCATGTAGTTAATAATAATTTATTTCCTATCAGAGTTTTCTGAGAAATCTACTAGAAAATGAACATACAATGGAAATCATTAGAGAGAAAGACATTGCTGCAAGGCCTAGTGAGGAACATTACACATACAGTAATAAAATAGAACTAAGACTAAATGAAAGCTAAAAGGAGGGAAGAATTTATAAAATAGCTATAAAATAGTATGCTATAAAATGGAAATAAGGAATAGTCATGTATGGATGTGAGAGTTGGACCATAAAGAAGGCTGAGCACTGAAGAATCGATGCTTTTAAATTGTGGTGCTGGAGAAGACTCTTGAGAGTCCCTTGGACAGTAAGGAGATCAAACTAGTCAGTCTTAAAGGAAATCAACCCTGAATATTCATTGGAAGGACTGTTGCTGAAGCTTCAATACTTTGGCCACCTGATACGAAGATCCGACTCACTGGAAAAGACTCTGATGTTGAGAAAGATTGAAGACAAAAGGAGAAGAAGGGTGCAGAAGATGAGATGATTAAATAGCATCACTGACTCAATGGACATGAATTTGAGCAAACTCCAGGAGGGAGTGGAGGACCGAGGATCCTGCTGTCCATGGGGTTTTAAAGAGTTGGACATGACTTAGTGAATGAATAACAACAACAAATAAAAATATATGTGCAAAGGGCACACCCAGTGTTCAGATTGTGGTGGCTTTAAAATAATCAGTTCAGTTCAGTTCAGTCGCTGAGTTGTGTCCAACTCTTTGTGACCCTATGGACTGCAGCATGCCAGGCTTCCCTGTCCATCACCAACACCTGCAGTTTACTCAAATTCATGTCCATCGAGTCGGTGATGCCATCCAACCATCTCATCCTCTGTCCTCGCCTTCTCCTCCCGCCCTCAATCTTTCCCAGCATCAGGGTCTTTTCAAATGAGTCAGCTCTTTGCATCAGGTTACCACAGTATTGGAGTTTCAGGTTCAACATCAGTTCTTCCAATGAATATTCAGGACTGATTTCCTTTATGATGGACTGGTTGGATCTCCTTGCAGTCCAAGGGACTCTCAAGAGTCTTCTCCAACACCACAGTTCAAAAGCATCAGTTCTTCTCTGCTCAGCTTTTTTTATGGTCCAACTCTCACATCCATACATGACTACTGGAAAAATCATAGCTTTGACTAGATGGACCTTTGTTGGCAAAGTAATGTCTTGCTTTTTAATATGCTGTCTATGTTGGTCATACCTTTTCTTCCAAGGAGCAAGCATCTTTTAATTTCATGGCTGCAGTCACCATCTGCTGTGATTTTGGAGCCTCCCAAAATAAAGTCTGTCACTGTTTCCATTGCTTCCCCATCTATTTCCCATGAAGTGATGGGACCAGATGCCATGATCTTAGTTTTCTCAATGTTGAGTTTTAACCCAACTTTTTCACTCTCCTCTTTTCCTTTCATCAGGAGGCTCTTTAGTTCATCTTCGCTTTCTGCCATAAGGGTGGTGTCATCTGCATATCTGAGGTTATTGATATTTCTCCTGGCAATCTTGATTCCATCTTGTGCTTCATCTAGTCCAGCATTTCTCATGAAGTACTTTACATGTAAGTTAAATAAGCAGGGTGACAATATACAGTCTTGATGTACTCCTTTTCCAATTTGGAACCAGTCTGTTTTTCCATGTCCAGTTCTAACTGTTGCTTCCTGACCTGCATAGAGATTTCTCAGGAGGCAGGTCAGTGGTCTTGTATTCTCATCTCTTGAAGAATTTAAAATAATATTCCCTATTAAAAGAAACTAAAAGTTGGAGAATCGGTTAATTTTAGGCCTGGGGCAGGAAATACACAAAATTAATCTGGAACATCTTATTATACCATCAAGTTAGGAAGCCATCAAAAACTACTGGGGTTTGTCAAAAGAACTCAGGAACCAACTTTAAGATCTTCCCATTGGGGCAATTTAAGCTTCAAAAGAGATAATTGTAATGGAATAAAACATATAAATTATGTTTAAATCCATTGATACATAATTTTGTTTAAAAAAACAGCCACTTTCAGAAGATTCTAAGGAACCAATTCATTTTCTTGAAAATGGGTAAGTAGCAGGAAAGAATCAAACATTATTCTGCCTTTCCAATATGAGCCATGTGAAAACCAAATAGTAGATGATGAGAAGCATTTATATACAAATTTTTTAAACTAATAAATGAAAGAAAAGGATAAAATGTAACTGTCACTATTTTACAAACCCCAAATGAATTACTAGATTTAGGCATTAAGCCTCAACAGCTACTAATGGAGAAAGAGAAATAACTAGACATTAAATGCTTTTTGATGAAAGGCCACACTAATTAGAGTCTTTGCAAAGGGATGGAAGCCATACCTAGTCAAGGTTCCTACCAATTTGCAGGAAATACGCTGGGCAGAGGAATGTGCTGAACTGTACCGTATTCATCAGCGATGTCTGGACTGTGAAAATCTCTGCAGGTCAAATGCTCCAGATACTAGAACAAAAAATTATAAGGCAAAGAAAGGGATGATTGAGAAACTTGTAGATTAAAAGAGACTTAAAATATGTATCAGATTTAATAAAATGGGCAACACTAAAATATGTCTAGGAATGTGTATTTATGTGATAAAACTTACATGATAGAAAAAAATGATTATTATAGAAATTGGGATAGTGCCTGCTTTTAGGAGGAGGGTGGTGTTTGAGATACAGATGGTACACGTGGATGGAGTATCTTAGGTGGCTGGCAAAGGTCTATATCTTGACTTAGGTGTGGTTGCAGGATGTCTGCCTACAATAGCTCATTAAGCTACACATGTTTTGTGTGGTTTCTTTTCACAATTAAAAAGTTAAAAATCAACAAGAGAGAAATGAGGTTGGACAGGGCTTTTATTTCCTTTCCTAAATTCTATGATTCTTGCTCTGCCTATATATGTGATCTGAGACCTTATTAATGCCTAAAGTTCAAAGACTTCTAAACTAGGGGGCAAATTCATTTTTACATGACTGTATGTCCAATGCGCTAGAGACTTGACATGGTTCAAAACAGTCATAACTTTCTTTGAGAATTCAGCATTTTTCTGCGTTTTATTTGTCTCCAGGGAAAATAATGTGACTTTATAGGTTCGCTATAATCAGTGAGAATTTCTAACACCGGGGCGCCAGGGAGCTGGGCAGTAAATCTCAGTGGACTCACCCACTGTCCTAAGTGGCTTACTCATGCCATACCACTCCTTGAATAGCTGCTAACAATGACTGCAAGCTGTACTTTGCAGAAGCTAGAGTTGATCTTTATTTAATCTATCCATCCACTGTGTGAACTTGGCCACCTGGGAGTTTTATGAAGAAAAATGAGTCACCAAGACTTGTAGATAGTGGGAAACAAACTCTCCCTCCTCTGAAGCAGTCCTAGAAATTAAATCTTTTTTTTCCCTTAGTGATTCACTAAGTGTTTGCAGTCTTGGTCCACACGTTTAGTCGTTGTCAAGACGGATGTTTCTCAAGGAATTATATTTTCATTTCATGGTGAGATTCTTTTTATCTTCCAGACACTTCAATTACTAACAGAAACTGGACGGGAGAGGCTCAAGTAGCAAGGCTTCATGTGTACATCAGTGCTCAGGGATGAGGGTCCCACGTGGACTGTGTTGTGTCCACATCTGATGAGCCATAGCATACTCATCAGCCTTTTCTGATGAGCCTTTTCTGACTCCAGCCTTTTCTGTAGACAATGATAGAAATTTCTGAACTTCCATCCTGGGCCCACCTTTTCACTTAATATCTAAAAAAAAAAGAAAAAAGAAAAGAAAGAAATAACCAGTGATGATCACCACAGTCAACATTTTTTTCTTCTTTGCAGAACTCATATAGAATAAATCAATTTTGCTTCATAAATAAGGCTAAAGTGACTATAGAGGGCTTAAGGCAAATTCTTTGCATTAGACCATGGAACTTGCATCAGAGAGGCATTAACAAAGGTGCAATTCATCCAATTGCAGAGGTGATCAGATGTGTATAGAAATATCATAAGAGAGAGACAGAGGGTAAAAAAAAAACAAAACTTCCATAACATTTCTGAGTGCTTGGGGGGATTTTTTAATTTGAGGGTTTAGGAGTATTGGGGAATGGAATAAATATTATGAAATGAAATCCAGAGGTCAGAAGTGAAAGAGTGAGTTCATTTGCTTTTGGATTTGATTACAATTTAGAGTCATTTCACTGTGAAGAAGGAATGTGATTTCTAAAGTTGAAATAATAAAACCATTTATAAAATGCTTTATCTTGTTCTAATAATTAGTCTTAAGAATGAATCCCAATGACTTTAGTTCCTCTGAAGTTGTTGCATAGACCAGACTCAGTGCTGCGGACTAGGCTGAGCAGAAGCTGATGTCCCCTTTGGACTACTTCCTGTTGCCTGCCCCTAACGCACATGGAGTCCTGTGGACTTGCTACTGAGTTCCCCATAAGACTGGCTCGGGAGGCCCTGAGCATCTGGCCAATGTAGCAGAATCCATGGGCTGGGACTCTGCAGAAGCTTTGGCCCAACAGAGTGAAACTGCTGAAGTTCAGCTTTTTCACTAGTTTGCTTCCCATTAAAGAGCAGCCTCAGCTTGAACAGCTGGGGCTAAATTGCAGGGGAAAGTGTTTCCATGAGCTTCGTTGGCTTTCCCAGATGAGCTTGTGGAATCTGGCCACTGTCAGCAATGCCCAAACACGCCATCTGATTGTGCCTCAGTGAAATGAGGGCAGTTTCATTTTCCTTTTGAAAGTCCATTTCCCATACAATCAAATCTCCTCTAGTAAGGCCCACTTACTTCTGTTTTTAGCAGGGAGCTGCTTAGGTGAGGCAGAGAAGACAATGGCACCCCACTCCAGTGTTCTTGCCTGGAAAATCCCATGGACGGAGGAACCTGGTAGGCTGCAGTCCATGGGGTCACTGAGAGTCGGACATGACTGAGCGACTTCACTTTCACTTTTCACTTTCACGCATTGGAGAAGGAAATGGCAACTCACTCCAGTGTTCTTGCCTGGAGAATCCCAGGGACAGGGGAGCGTGGTGGGCTGCCGTCTACGGGGTCGCACAGAGTCGGACACGAGTGAAGTGACTTAGCAGCAGCTTAGGTGAGGGAAATATTTGGAGATCCTTCTTGTTTATATGACTTCAGGGGACTTTAGGGCTTCCCTAGCTCAGATGGTAAAGAATCCTCCTGCAGTGCAGGAGACCTCAGTTTGATCCTGAGGTTGGGAAGATCCTCTGGAGAAGGAAATGGCAACCCACTCCAGTATTCTTGCCTGGAGACTCCCATTGACTGAGGAGCCTGTTGGGGCTACGGTCCATGGGATCCCATAGAGTCGGACACTTAGGTCTCTTTCTGAGCTTCCCTAGCCTACACTGACAGATAATGTGCCTTAAGGTGAAAGTTAGCTCAGGATTGAGGTCTTCATATGTAGACTTTTTCTCTCTTCTGAACTTGTCATTTTGAATCAAGAATGGGATGCCTCAACACACATGCCTGCCTTTCTTCCTTTCTGTGCCAGTGACATCCCTTATGAACACTGATACCTTTCTCCTAAATGTGTGTTCAAATTCAGAATACTTATTAACATGGCTTATCAATGAAACAGTCTGTGTGTTGAATTCTATTTCCTATCCTCAATAAGAGATGCTTCAGTGACAGTGGAGTAGAGTGGCCCAAGAGACTGATAAGCCGGCTTCCCCTCCATATTGTAATGGATGAAGCCTTGGATAGAATGGTTAGAAGGACTGTGTTCTTGTCTCACCTCTGTCCCCTGTCAGTTAACTAAAACTGCATTTGATCTCTTTGAGACCTAGGTTTCCTCATCAGAATAAATGATATACCCATTCTGAATATCTTATAGTTTTTTGTAAATATATAGAAATAAATAAACATGTGTGGATGCCTTTGCAAACTGCCTGGTATGACACAGATAAAAGCTGTTCACAACAGAATGTATTGCAGATTTCTGCTCCCTTCTTTCCTAGACTTAGAGGAACTATTAGGTGCTAGGTACTTTAAATAAGCACCAAAAACTCCCAGGACTAATAGTGCTATACTAGGAAAAGTACTAGCTTGGGATTCAGCATATCTGGGGTTTTGTTTATATCCTATAACAAATTACTTACAACATGTTGGGTGTCTGGGCTCTACATCTATATTTGTAAAACTGGAAGGTTGACTTAGAGGAGTGAATGTTAAGCATTGTTTTTAGCACTTGAAACCATATTGCTAATAATAAAATCCTATAAAATCCTGGTTTATAAATAAAATATATATGCAAGGAGCTATGCTAAATCATGTGAAAGTGGGATGTCCAGAGACCTGCCTGATTGACCTCTTCTGCAAGTGTCCCAGAGGCACCTTTGTGGCATTTTAGGGTCCCCTGGAACACAATTTAAAAAGATCAGACATTCTGCAAGATCCATTCAGACTAACATTCTGTGATCCCAACTCAGCAAAGAAGATTAATTTCTCAATACTTTGATAATTTTTTTTCTAATAGAAACAACTAGAAATTTATAGTCTTGGGTGTGCAAGCTAGACCAAATGACACACCTACTTTTTTTGTTTTCTTTTGATAAGTGACCTGTAAAAGACCTCAGAAATGTCTGTTGCACTCCACAGAGCCGTCTTATCTATGTAGACATTCATGAAACCACGAATCCTTCATCCTCTTTCCTTGTAACAAACTCAGGTCCACAGAAATGTGTTTCCTGTTGTCCACATTGCCAGACATGATACTGCCTTCATGCTAAGGTTACAACGGGCACAATCACACACACTGCTTTAAAGACCTCACACAGTCACAGTAGTTTTCAAACTGTGCCCAGCAAATTACAACTTTATGTATTAGGCATTGCATATCAGGATTGTGTTAGTTTTTAAGTGATGGCACAATGCAGTAGTTTGATTTTGTGCCTGAAATATTTGGTCTGCTTTTTCTGCTGTAGCTTGTCTAGGTTTCCACCATCAAGCAGGATGATGGCAATGCTTGCAACTCAGGATTCAGTGATGGCAGCTCTCAAGAAATAGATTCTGGCCTCTTTTGTGAGTTCCACAAAGCATTTGGACTGTCTTTTATTAAAAAAAAAAAGAAAAAATAAGATTTAATAAATACATGTGAAGGATATTTTAGAAATTAAAGCAATAATGAATGTACAGAATGTATTAGCCCTCTCCTTTTTGGATTATAAATTGCTTTTGGATTATTTATTCTGAACTTGGTTGCTTTTGGATTATCTATTCTGCACTTGGTTGCTTTTGGATTATTTATCCTGAACTTGGTTAAGTGTCATAGAACTGAACTTCTCCAAAAATGATGAAAACATCTTCAACAAGCTGTCACTTTTGGGAGTAAGAAAAGGAAAATGGACATACATATGTGAGTTTAATCTTTTCTTCTCCTTCAATAAAAATAATGATCTTTTCTCATCCAGGAAAAATATTGTATCATTCAGAAATGGACTTTTTCACCATTCAGACTGCATTCCAAGTAGTCAAATTTGAAGAATGACATTTAACCTTTGTCATAGTCCATACTGTTCTTAGATAGGGTGAGCATCACCTAAGCAACTTGCACAATATATGTAGCTTCTGACCAAAGTACACTTATTAAGACAGTAGACCCGCAGCTAGTCTATCTGCTCATCCTGTAGCGTGTCCTCTTCTTAGAGATCTCAGGTGTTTCTGTGAGGGAAATTTTGATTTCTCATCACTTCCTCTTGCTCTGCAGAAGGATGACACAGAGAACTATCTTATTCTCCAGAAAGGTGATTCCTTTATGTCTGAGAATGTAATGAGATGGAGGTGGGCTAGGAGAGAGGTTAACTGGGGAAGGGGGTTCAAACGGCAACTTCCCACTTGGTAGTTTGTTTTTGTATGTTTTAAGTACAGTATTGAAAAAAAAGGAGACCTATTCTTCCAATTTCAGGCTAGTACATTTTAAGAAATACATTGGAGCTGGAATACAAGAGGCAATAACTATAAATTATTTTCCTGAAGGGAACATTTTGGATTCAGGTATTGATTAGGATTCTCTGTGAAAATGAGAGGAGCAAAGGTTGATAAGCTCAAATCAATGTCATAAAAACAAAAATAGTAGCTGCCAGGACCATTTGTAGATTAAACATTATTGGTGTTTATCTTGTATTGATGCTGGCTATAAAGATCAGTTTCAGCATACCTAGTTTTTCCTTTCCAAACTGAATAGCTAGGATAAAATACTTAGAAAAAGAGTGTCTCCCTAGATTTTAAAATTGCAGATATATTATGGGTATATTACGGGATCTAAGATCCATCTATAAGTATCATTTCCCCTCTGAGTTTGAACAAGTCAAGAGATGTCAGGAGTTAAAAATATCATCTTTGTTTCAGATAAAACTGATTTTGGAGAGTGTGTTTTTTTATCTGCTTGTGAGTAAACTCCCTTTCTGAAGGCAAAACTAGCAGGATTCACATCAGCCACAGATAGCAAAATGGCATCCTGAGACTCCTCATATAAGATAGGGAGGGGCAGAGCACAGTGTGTGCTTCTTTAAGGAGGAGAAAGAGAAGAAGCAGAGCCTAGCCTCTGAGCACCCCATTCACCTTCCAAACGCCTTTACTTGCTCCTTTTCCTCATCTGTAAGATGGCCATTGGAAAAGACCCTGATGCTGGGAAAGACTGAGGGCAGGAGGAGAAGGGGGCAGCAGAGGATGGGATGGTTGGATGGCATCATCATCTCAATGGACATGAGTCTGAGCAAACTCTGGGAGACAGTGAAGGAAAGGAAAGCCTGGCGTGCGGCAGTTCATGAGGTTTCAAAGGGTCAGCACAACTGAGTAACTAACAGCAGCAGCAAGCTGGACATAATAAAGACCTGCGTCCATCACTTAACTGATTGAGATAATACATTCTTGACAAGCTGGATCTGACCCCTGCCTACCTCTCCAAGCTCATTCTGCCTTTATTCTCAACATTCTGGCTGTGCAGTCTTTCAGTTCCTGCACATATCATGTTCTTGTCTCAGAATTTTTGGTTTGCAGTTATCGCTACCTGGACAGCCCTTACTATTTTTCTGGATATGGTTAATCCATATGCATTCTTCAGTTCTTTGCTTACATGTAATTTCCTTAGTTTTTTTTTCCTGACCCTACTCATTATCTAAAATACCTGCCTTTTTATATATCTCACTCATAGCCTTTATATGTCAGACTTTATATTTACTCAAATAATTATTTGTTCAGTGTCTATTTTCTCTGACCACAGATTATGCATATAAAAACAGGGACTGTGTTTATTTTGTTTACCATTATACACTAGAGCCTTGAAGAGAACCTGACCTATAACAGTTACTTAATAAATATTTGTTTAATGAATATGTTAAATGCCTAGCACACAGTGTGCGTTTCATTGATATTAGTTTCCTTCTCTCCTGCCTCAAAACCATCAGCTCACTGGTTTATATGATGGTAAATGCATCTCAGGTTAGCCTCTCTCTTGTTCTTCCACTTTATAACTCTAGTCCATAAGTGGGGCACTACTTGTGAGTTAGTACCATGTCTCTTTCATCACTGGGGAAAAATTTTAAGCTTCTTCAAATACAGTTTTTTTAAAAAATTTAACTTTACTTATCAGCTTGCCCTGAAATAAATAGAGCTACCCTCAAATGGAAAATCATAGAGAACATAGCTAATCTTCTCATAGAAATCAAAATGACTGAACTCAGGTCTTACATCTTTTATGTTCTTTCTTCCAACTGTGTTCACTTAAGAGAAACTACACGACAACTCCATTTTGTGTATTTGTTCTAATTTGGATCCCTTTGTTCTTCAGAAAGGTAATAGCGGACTTATGTCTTTCACATATCTTTCTGTGTCAGGATCTCTGAGTAGGTTTGCAACCTACTGGATGCGTGACCTGGCGTAAATTACTTAACCACTTCTAGACTGAGCTTCCTCCTCTGTTAAACGGGCATGATGGTAGGACTCATCTCAAAGCTTTGTTGTTATTGTTCATTCACTCAGTCATGTCTGACTCTTTGCGACCCCATGGACTGCAGCATACCAGGCTATAGTCCTTTACTCTCTCCCAGAGTTTGCTCAAACTCATGTCCATTGAGTCGGAGATGCCATCCAACCATCTCATCCTCTGTAGCCCTCTCCTCCTCCTACCCTCACCCTTTCCCAGAAGCAGGGTCTTTTCCCATGAGTTTGCTCTTCGCATCAGATGCCCAAAGTGCTGGACCTTCAACTTCGGCATCAGACCTTCCAATGAATATTCAGGGTGGATTCCCTTTGGGACTGACTGGTTTGATCTACTTGCCATCCAAGGGACTCTTAAGAGTTTTCTCCAGCACCACAGTTCAAAAGCATCAATTCTTCATTATGAAGGTTAAATGAGATAAGTTGTGCTTTGCATGGTATATAGTTTCTGGCAGGTGGTAAGAGTTCAGTAAATGATAGCTAATGCTCTTGTTTCTATTGCTCAGTTGTCTATCAGCTCTATCTTTTAGCGGTGTACTGAACATCAATAACTGTTTTGAATTCTGTAGTAAGTCTTCCTCAACTCTCAGTATTGATTCTGATGTAGGGTATTTGAACTCAAGCCTTTCAGAGGCATTTTATGGAGTTCCTTGAATTTGTGAATCGTAACACATGGAGTTCTGAAGGAGGGAACATGGATATAGAATATCTGCGTAAGAGAACTTCATGTAATTGGCAGCTTCATTATGCAGGGCTGAGATTTGAGGGTAAAATCATTGTTACTTCTGCCTCCCCATATGTTAGTGCAGATTTGGCCTGTTTGCAGGATGTCCCTTTCTTTCCTCAGTGCTCCATATGGGACCTTCTGGAAAGTGGGTGATGTTTTCAGATAGAAGAAACTCTATTATTCAAAGATATCTGAGTTTTTCTGATGTCAGTCTCTTCCAGTTCCAGAAAATGCTGGTGCCATAGTCCAGGGCATTAAACCACTAACCGACATAATGAGAGAGGAAAAAGGAACTAAAATTTATTGACTGTGAATGATGTTCCAGGTATGGCACTTGGGTACTTTCAGAGCCATTTGCACAATTAGTGGCTATAACACCCCTGGAGGTCTAAGTGGGGCTAATGGTTGAGTGGGTGGTGCTGTTACTATATGTGAATGATTGGTTCATTCATGAGCCTGTGGGCTGTATAGAGATAACTTCCTGTAGGTCCCTCCCAAAATAGATGTCTGTCAAGTATCCCAAGGCAATCCAAATTTAGGAAGAAAAACTCAAGATTTTTGCTTTCCGATTCTGGTCTGTAAAACTACTTAGGATTAGTGTTTTGAGTGGTTGTCAAAAGGACTGGCCGCAGCATTCCCCCAGTTCCCTAGCTGGATACTCAATCTCTGTCTGCTCTAGGCTCAGAGACCAGTTTAATGGCTGAAATCAGAAAAACTTCTCTGCATCTCAGTAACTCAGAACAGTTATTGAGGTTCAATATGCTGTTAAAAGAGTTGATGGACAATGGGTCCTATTTTGACTTGATTTCTGGTTTAAAGTGATTGGGTTCTTGATTTAATTTAGCCACATTCCACCTTATTCTCTGAGCCTGTACCTTGATTCCTCTGGCTCTCAGATCCTACTGCATCCTCACTGGTAAAATCAGAACCTTACGACCCTGAGACCCAGTGTTGAGAGGGATTTCTTCTCAGTTACCTACTAATCTTGCTCTCTGGAGCATCTCTCTCAAGGTAAACTCTTGATTTGGGCATTCAGATTCCACAACTCTCCAAACCATATACTCAACCTCTTTTCTGTTAATAAAAAGTACTTCATAATGCCTAGAGAGAAGTTAACACCAAATAATTCTTCAGATTAAGACTAAATGAAAAAAAAAAGTCACGACAAACTGAGTCCAGTTAGCACAGAAATTGCTGAACTAGTTTCAATTCACCTTTTTCCAGTATTTTAGCAGGAGGTTGGGGGGAAGGAACGATTTGTCCTGGGATATATGCAGGCTGTTTTTTCCAACATATTTAACTCACCAATTGCAATTTTGTAACCAAACTTTCTACTTGGTACTTCATAGAAAGAGCCCTATTTTTCATTTATGTTCAACCTTGGGAGTGAAGCAACACGGAAGTGATGACTCATTTTACATGACTCTTCACTTACACTTGGGAGAGCTTGGCTTTCTGTGAAGTACGTCAGCTCCAACATTTGTGGGAGCATTTGGACGACCACTGTTTACTAGCAAAAAATCTGTGTTAAAACATGTGAGAATCACTGCTTTCTATGTAAGATGTCAATAGTTTCATAATGGCAATAAATATTTGAGAGAAAGGAGGCACAGGGTTTAACTTATTCTAAAGCTTGACATCCCAAGCGATATAATTTAATCACAACAGCCCCACCCTCCAGTTCTTTAATATTTTACCAAATACATTTCATGAATAAATATTAGTCAAGTACTTCTGGTACTTTGTGATTAAATATTAACAGGGTTATTTTTACAAAATGCACAGGAACATTTCACAGGATTGTGTCTATGAATGTAAATAGGTCTACAGATGTTTTAATAGGAACTTGTGGTTTCTTTTAATGACATGTGCTTTTGAGTATGATTTATTATTAGAAAAACAATTATTTTGCTTCTTCCTCCTCTGTGTGACTTATGGTTTATCATCATCTGAAAGTGTGATTTTTTTTACTAGGGCAACAAAGGATAAAAAATTTTGTAATTTATCCTAATAAGCTTGAATGGGAATCCACTTGTTTTGGACATTTCCAGCCAGGCATAATTTATCCCCATCCTTGGCTGTGAAACAGCGTGGATCTTCTTAACTGAGTCCCTGACAGATGGTTTCAGTGTTTTCAGGACTTCATTTCCAGTCATTTTGCCCATATTGCAAAATTGGCCTCGAAAAAGGGTAAAGAGTTGTTATGCTGCATTAACATCCCTTCAGAATTGCTTGCTGTGAAGGGCATGAAGAAATGAAGGCAATCAAGAGAGAAATGCTCGAAAAAATCTGCTTCTGGAAATTAGAAATGTTAGCAACATACCGATGGTCCCAGGTTACATCACAATCTCCATTTAATTTTGATAGTAAATCCCAAAGACATGTTAAATGCAATAATAAAAACACAAATATCCAGTTAATATGGCTCATAAGCCATTCTGATGGCATCCATAATGTGGAAAGTTAGAAAGGGCTGTAGTGTAGGCCGGCTTCCTGTCGTCTTAAATCCTGCTGCTAGGTACCACCACTGACTATTAGGGGAACAGAGATGCTCACAGTACCGTTCAAGTCTTGCTACTGGCTCATAATGAAAGCACTCAAATATCTACATTCATTTTCCAAGAAACATGCATTGATCACATTCGGCATGCCAAATCTCCATTTTCTCTTGCAGCTTCAGCTGACTGACTTCTTCATCTGAAGTGCTGTTCTTTTCTTTTTGTCGCCTTTTAGTTTATGATCAAAATCAATGAGGACTGAAGCTTTCCACGGCCATCTATAAAATGCAATTACTGTATACAACACACAGTAAAACTCCCGTGGTGTATATGTTGAGACATAATTTATGCCGCTTACCTCCAGAGAGGTATCGATCTTTTTCTGTGAATGTTTTACAAAAGGGTCTCTTGAGTACAAGTGCAAGAAAATATGTGGCTATTGGGGCTGATCTATAATTTGATTAATAATGACCAATCTCTTGAACGTGACTCCTCACTGCACTTTTATTGTGATCTGAACTTAGAATTTTAGCTTTGTCTTTTTCTTTTGCCACTCTTTTCAGAGGCACAGTTATTGCTGCATTTGATGTGCTAATCTTGTTGCTTGCCTTATACATGCTACAGCTCTCATCAAGTTTGGCAGCACTGTAGGGGATGAACACTAAATTTGGAATCAGAATACTTCAGAGCATCTTCTGGCTCAGGCACTAAATAGTGTGTACTTCGAGTACTCTGCTTGCCTCCCTGAATCTTAGTTATAGTCTCTGTTAAATGGAACCAGGAATCCATGTCCAGCGACATTATTTTTGGATGATTAAATGAGGTGTTTAGTTTATTTATTCGAGGAAAATTTATCTCCAAGCAGTTTGACAGGCACCAGACATTTTGACAGGCTTTGGAGGACAGGATGCTAATGAAGACAGACATGATTCCTGCCTTCATGGAGCTTACATACTCCACAGGTATATATATAAACTCCATATACTTGAAAAATTGTATGTATGGAAGGTGGCTTCATCATCATTATTGTTATATTGTCGTTGTTGTTGTCATGCCTGAGAGTGGAAAGCAGAATAGTGCTGATGCTGTTCCTGGTAGTCAGTCCCATTGGTGGAGGGAGTAGTTAGAGCTAATAACGTGGAAATTGTTCTGACACTGCACAATGAAGCTTCTTAATACTCCAAAGCTTAGCATTTACTCGTTTATCCCCTTAAGTTTGGCTGGAAGCTCTATTTATTGATTATTTGCCTTGTAGCCAGAGTGTTCTAAGTGAGAGAGACAGAAAAAGAAGGAAAGGGCTTTCCTTTATTCTCTTCTAAAATGTAATCTATCAAGAGTCAATGAGCATGGGAAGTTCATTTTCAAAGAATAAACCTTCCTGTTTCATCCATGAGCCCTCAGGATGTTATCCTGGGTCATCATGTGATGGATAATCCACCATCTCAACTGTCTCTGTGAGGCAGGACAAATCTGTGATTAAGGGGTGTGCCCTTTGAACTAGCAGATTTGAGCTGTCACCAGGGTTATGTTGTGGGATTTGATATCTTCTAAATAATGTGGGGATGATGGTAAGCTTACTTGGAAGAATATCTCCTTGTGAGCCTTCTGTAACAGCCATGGAAGGAAGTGTGTTTTAAGTTGCTTGCAGTTTTAACCCAATAGCCATAGCTCTTTCAGTGCTGCTGAATGAAAGGTAGAGTTCAAACAGTACTTCACTGATGTAAAAATGGCACCAGGTCAGTAAGTGATAAATAATCATAGTGTCTTGTGCTTTGACTTGCTTACTGCTTTTCCCAATACCTTATATTCTCCTAGAATATTTGTCTGTACTGTGTGATGAAAGAACATTTTTGTCCTGATAGAATGAAGGATCAACTCAGGCTAATTTTACCTTGAGCAGGAATCTTCAGAGTAGTATAGACTTCGTGGTTATATGACTACAATATATTTTCCCACCTTGACCTGGGGTTAGTGTCCCATTTTGTGCTCAGAGGAAAATTAATTGCCTATTTCCAGCTCACTGAGGTCAGCAACATAATCAAATGCTCATATATATGCAATCAGAAAGATTATATAGTCCAGGAAACTTTCTAGTAAGTTCAAGGTCCACTTTTTGGCTTGAGAAGATTCTGGAAGAAGCCGCTTTATTCAGACAAGATATTCATATGTACAAGAAAGTGGACTCTTTCTCTCTTGTATGTTGAGAGAATTTTCTGCTTGTTTGTGGTTACAGGAATAACATGTGGGATAACATCAATAAGATAGGGCATTTAATGCTAATTTTATTGGTTTAAATAAGACTGAGTATCCAAAAGTTAAGTGAGGAAACCATAAGGAGTAGTTGGTTGATCTTAAAAGCATTTTTCTGTTAGGAAGGGCCATACCTATGCACCCTAGATTTTTTACTGTCTCTAGTATCGGAGGCCCTAGTATCCAAAGGCCTAGAATCAGGTGGTCAGCAAGTTCACAGGAGGTATGTATTGGCTCAACTTTGTTTTCTGTTTCCTTCCTACATTTTTTTAGCAGAATAAAATGTTTAGGCAGATAAGTATAATTATTTTTGCAAAGAGGGGGAGAAACTAATATTTCTTGAATATGTAGACTGTGCTAAACTCTGTGATAAACACTTTCACAGGTATTGTTCAGTTTTCCTCTCTGTATCAAATTGTGAGTAGGAGTTAGTTTTTGTTTTACTGCCCAGGGAGCTAGGACTTAAACTTATTTGCTCTGCAACTTTATTTAATGTCTGTGAACCTCAGTTTTTTATTTATTAAATGAGTTAATAATATGTTCTTCATAGATGTTTGGCAATACAGGGTGTATGAAGATCACACATAGTAAAGATTCCAGAAAATGACTGCATTGAATTTTTTTTATTTTTATTTTTTACTATTGTTACAAATATATTTCCTCTCCAAATACCTTGACAAGGCAAATCAAATGCAATCAGTCATCTGAATGGTTGATCTTTGTGAAGTGCCAACCAGTTGATTCAGTCAAGTTGACAGAATTATCTTGAGCTTAAATAACAGAATTCACTGTTTTTGTTCTAGGCATACATAATTTCATGGGTGAATCCACATATGAGAGGCAACTGATTTAGCGGTTCAGCTTTTACGGGCCATGTGGTAATACTTTATAGTAGTGAGAGAATATGATATTTAGAGTCAGAGAGACCTGTTCAGATCCCAGGGCTGCATCCTGACAATACCTTCACTGAAAGCTGTCTCCTTTATTGAGTTTGCACTTTTATTTCCTCTTGTGTAAAATGGGGATAGTATAGATTCTTGTGAGGTTTTAAAAAGGGATGTTAAAATAGAAGTCTCAAGGAGACATCATGCATTTTTCAATGTTCAGAGAAACACAACCAGCAAAATATCTATCTATCTATCTATCTTGAGATTGACTTGCAGACATTTTTAAGGAATTGGCCCACGTGGTTGCAGGGGCTGGCAAGTCTGAAGCTTGCCTGGTAGGCCACCAGGCTAGAAATTCATGCAAGGATGACGTTGCAGTCTTGAATCAGAGGCAGTCTGGAGGCAGAATTCCTTCCTTCTCTGGAAACCTTAGTTTTTCTCTTAAGACTTTTGACTGATTATTAATAGATGAGGCCCACCCACATTGTGAGGGTGGTCTTCTTTATTCCAAGTCTACTGAAAGAAATGTCAGTCATATCCAGAAAGTATCTCCACTGATGTTTGACTAAACAATTGGACCTTATAGTCTAGCTAAATGGACACATAACATAAACCATTACACGCCATGATATAATGGATAAAAAACGCTGAAGGTGGTTTTTCCTAGGTTGAATTCATAGAAGCAATAACCAAAAACCAATTCCACATTTTTCTAGCCTTTTTCATATTTTGAAAATGTGAAAGGGCCCAGGGAGAAGGAACAGGAGTCAAGGTTTGTGAAGAGATGTAATTGCAGAGGGGTATAGTGTATCAGTCCTTCACTGGAAGGACTGATGCTGAACCTGAAGCTCCAATACTTTGGCCACCTGATGTGAAGAGCTGACTCATTGGAAAAGACCCTGATGCCGGGAAATATTGAGGGCAGGAGGAGAAGGGGACAACAGAGGATGAGATGGTTGGATGGTATCGCTGACTTGATGGACATGAGTTTGAGCAAGCTCCGGGAGATGGTGAAGGACAGGGAAGCCTAGCGTGCTGCAGTCCATGGGGTCGCAAAGAGTTGGACAGACTGAGCAACTGAACAATAGTGAATTGTGAATCTGTACCCTCCCTTGCCCCAGGGGTGTAAGGTGGGGATTATCTCCTTTGCCTCAAGCTTTGTGAGAGAGACATCCATAGGTCTACTTGGAAAACCTGAAGTGCAGTCCTTGCAGTGGGATAAGACTTAGAGGACCAAGGCTTACACGCGCATGAGTATGGTAGCATGGCCGTGGCTGCCATGGGATTGGTGTGTATTGCTGGACTTTGTTGGGCAAGGTGTGTGGTGTTGTTACTAGTGAACCACATGAGAGAGAGCTAATGTGGGTGAACACGTGTCTCTCCAGTAAGGCCTCCTGAAGGGACCAATGGTTCTTGAGAATCTAGAGGGTCAACACTAGATTTCTAGAGGCTGAGCAAGGAGTAAGTGGAAGTTGGTTAGAATAGAAATAGATCAGATAATCTGCAGCCCTGAGATTCTCCAAATAGTCTCTCCCACTAAAGCCCCCTCTATAGAGCCCCCACTATAGAGTTAGCTTCAAACTCTGACCAAGAGCATGGGAGATTGTCACAGCAGCACCAGTTCATGTAAGGTCTTTTTCTTCACCCTCTATCTCTTTTTTTTTCTGCCTCCACGAAATGCCCTCCACTAACTACAGAGGGACTTCCCTGGTGGCTCAGACGGTAAAATGTCTGTCTACAATGAGGGAGACCTGGGTTCGATCCCTGAGTCAGGAAGATCCCCTGGAGAAGGAAATAGCAATCCACTCTAGTACCATTGCCTGGAAAAACTCATGGACAGAGGAGCCTGGTAGGCTACAGTCCATGGGGTAGCAAAGAGTCGGACATGACTGAGCGACTTCACTTTCACTTTCAACCGCAGAGGAGCTGGTATATAGGGGTGGGGGGAGCTCAGGGCAGGGAAATCCTCAAGCCAGCCACACCCCTCTTTCCTACTCTGCAGCCTGTCTTCCAGCCTGAGAGTGCCTGAAGAGGGAGATGTTTTAATATTAAGTTCAGTGTTTTGATTAATATCATAAACAGCACATTCTACTTTCTGAATTACAGTCGTTTGTAATTTAGAGCAATTGTATTTGCAGTTCAAAAGAACCCAACAGGGAGCAGAAAAGCCTTTTGACTTGTTCATGTTTCCGTCTGGGGTCAGTGGGAGACAAAGGAGAATGGTCTTGAATGCCTGACAGGTGGCTCTCAAAGTGTGGTTCTAGACCCTCCACACCAGTGTTGCCTGAGAACATGTTAGAAATGTGACCCTCCCGAACCCCAGCCTACTGACTCAGAAACTCTGGGCAGTGGGGTTCAGCAACCTCAAGCCCTTCAGGTGATTACGACGCAGGCTAAGTCTTGAGAACACGTCGTAGAACAATGTCTGACAGTAGCATATGGAAAACATAGTGCTCTCCTACCATGCTCAGCTAAATCTATTTAATGACCAATGCCTCTCTCAATATATGGAACGGAGACATGTAAATAACAGAAGATTTAACCTGTTTCCTTACAGCAGTCATATTACAACTGAGGTTTCCTCTTCTACAGGAGATGATCAGTCCTGCTCTTCTTATTTTGTGAAAATATTGCATCAAATGAGCTAATGTATTTGAAAATGCTTTTTAAGCCATGAAGCACTGTACTGATGCAAGTTATTGTTACAAGTGCCTTATTTACATGGACATCAGTTTCATTTTGAAAGGGATATCCTTGGGGCTTGCTGATCATTTAGCTTTCATTATCACACCTGTCAAGCAGCTCCTACCACTAACCAATAAGGTATCAAGAAAAAGAACCAAATCAGGGGGGGAAATTGGGCAAATTATGGCCACGTGCTTTAATTTTGGTAAGAGAAAAATAGAATTGATGGATTTTGTCAAGGCTGAGATTGGGTATTTTGAATAAGTTAATGACCACTGGTTTATCAGTATCCCTGCTTCCCCTAACTCCCACGTTCAAAAATGTTTCTCCCTATCATTTAGACCCAACCTTGAGTGAAGTTAATAACACTTGCAAACCAAAAGCAATTTAAAGATGATATTGACTGTTTTTGAAATTTCCATTTGTGGAAAATCCCTGCCAAGTTGAAAATAATCTCTTTTTACTTGTTCATATTGGAACACATTCTTTTTCAGTTCTTTTTGGGAATTAGAGTGCAATGAAATTTTTGCCTTTTTAGACACTGATAATTTTGTGTCATGAATTTCAGTGTTGGTAACCGTCAATAATCATACTATTCTGAGGAGCTGTTATGTGCAAAGTCCTTTTTTTGTTTGTTTTCTGCTTGTTTAGTCGATAAGACATGTTCAACTCTTTTGCAGCCCCATAGAC
Source organism: Capricornis sumatraensis (assembly GCF_032405125.1). Classification (NCBI taxonomy): domain Eukaryota; kingdom Metazoa; phylum Chordata; class Mammalia; order Artiodactyla; family Bovidae; genus Capricornis; species Capricornis sumatraensis. The sequence goes on from NC_091073.1 coordinate 21,289,869, forward strand.
TGTAGCCCACCAGACTCCTCGGTTCATGGGATTTCCCAGGCAAGAGTGCTGGAATGGGTTTCCATTTCCTTCTCCAGGGGAACTTCCTGACCTAGGGATCAAACCCACGTCTTCTGCATTGGCAGGCGAATTCTTTACCACTGAGCCACCCGGGAAGCCCACAAAGCCCTGGGATGGGTATCAAATGTGATACTTGTTCCAGGTCTTTCTCAGAACTCAGTTAGATAGAATAATCAGATGTAGACCCAGGAAAGGGAAACATGTTATTCTGTCAAAAGAGTAGTAGTAGTAGTTGCTGTTGTTATTCAGTCACCAAGTCATGTCCATCTCTTTGTGACCCCTTGGACTGCAGCACGTACCCCAGGCTTCCCTGCCTCTCACTGGCTCCTGGAGTTTGTCCAAGTCCATGTCCATTGAGTTGGGGATGCCATCCAACCGTCTCACCCTCTGTTGTCCTCCTCTCCCCATGCCTTCAATCTCTCCCAGCATCAGGGTCTTTTCCAGTGAGGCAGCCCTTTGTATCGGGTGGCCAAAGTATTGGAGCTTCAGCTTCAACATCAGTACGAACTCTATTTAGAGTCCAGGTTAGGGTCAGGTAGATAATGCATGTGTGTGGGTGACTTCCTGGAGAATTTGGAATTTTTTTCTCTAATCAGATGGTATCTGTTTTATTTAACATGAAAGTATAAAGTTTGGCAGTTGGCATTTCAGAGTTTGGATTTAGGAATATTTAGCCTGAAGTAAATAGATTTTATATAGTGTAAACCTCATATCAAACCAGATGAGATGAGGCAGTAATGCTAATAGAAACCCCCACTCCAGGGGCGGGGGTGATGATTAATGGTGTGAGACAGGAAGTATCTCTGACTGTGCCAGTGGAAGATTCTTTTTCAGTTCCTATATCATTTAGGAAGAGGCCATTTGTACGAAAGGGACTTAAAAACCAAGTTGTTTTAGCATAAGAATTTTCCTTCTTTCTGAGACCACTCAGACAGAAGGCCCAGGGAACCCCCAGGCTCGACAGTCTTCTGCAGCCACACCTGAGGTTCACAGTGACCAGTCAGTGCTCCAAAACTGTGTACTTTCAGCAGGTGCTCAGGCAACGACCAAGACTTAGTAATAAGGGTCCGATGCAAACACTAGAGATCTCCGCTGAATTTTACCAGCCTGCAAAGGCCACTCCATTGTTGAAGATTAATAAGAATGAGACTTGGATTTGGGTTAAGTTACTTACCCTTTGGTTTACTGTTGAGCTATGAAAGAAGCAGTGTAAAAATATGGGTGTAAATGAGTGAGTGGGTATAGCACTTTCCCAGTGCCTCTTAGGTCTGCACTGAGATAGAGGCCCCCAAGTAAATGACACTAAGACCTCATGGGAAGCTAGGCCAGAATAGCCAAAGCTGGGTGCCGTATGCTGCTGGGCTGGGGCAAGGCCCAACTAGCCCTCAGAGGTTTGTCTGTTTTGGGAATCTTTCCTCTTCAAGCCATAGTTGCACACTTGTGAGCGTGGCCCGTGCAGCTGGCCTAGGCATAGCTTCCTCACCACCCTGGGCGTCACGGTAGAGGGAAGGGGCGGAGCAGCAAAGAGACTCTCTCTGCAGCTTCCTTAGCTACAGGTGGTCTCTGCTTCCCTCATGAGGAAGAACCACAGACAGGCAGAGAACTCTGTTCACATCCTTTACCATTTGTTTTGTATGAAGTCACTGAACTGTCAAGTAAAACGAATATTTTTTTTTCTCTATATAATAGAATGTGGGTTCCAATATTCTGAACAAACCTTTTTGTTATTTTTGTATATTTGTGAGTTAAAATACTATATCCAGGCATTGTTACGTGCAGACTTACACTGGCAGAAGTTTCCTGACCATAAGGGTCAAGATTCTGCAACTCAGATGGGGCAAGACAGGGCAAGGCTTTTTGTGGTGTCTGGGGCTGCATGGACCTAACTTAAAAACATGGCAGAAGGCTCAGATGACAGAAAGCTCAGTGTTCTGGAAGTGTGAAGTTAAGTAGCGGTCATTTTGGCATCTTAAAACTCAGTTTCCCTTCAACAGCCTAAAATCCCATCTGTCAAATAGCCCCTAATGGTAAACAGCATTGAATCAGGCATTTGAATTTCTTTATTTATGGTTTCTCTTGAAAACTGATGACTCATTAATTCATAGAAACAGTTCCTGATTGGAAAGTTTTGAAGTTTGTTGAACTGGGAAGACGCAGGATGTTACACACAGGCTTTAGGATCTGACTGCTTATGTTTGAATCTCAGCCTGGCATTTCCTAATTGGTGATTGTAAGGATTAAATGAATTGCTGGGTTTTGAAGTTTATAATGGTGCCTGACATGTAAGTGTTTGAAAGTGAAAGTGAAAGTCATTCAGTCGTGTCTGACTCTTATATAGTCCATGGAATTCTCCAGGCCAGAATACTGGAGTGGGTGGCCTTTCTCTTCTCCAGGGTATCTTCCCAACCCAGGGATCGAACCCAGGTCTCCCACATTGCAGGCAGATTCTTTACCAGCTGAGCCACAAGGGAAGCTGAAGAAGACCGGAGTGGGTAGCCAGATCTTCCCAACCCAGGAATTGAACCGGGGTCTCCTCCATTGCAGGTGGAGTTTTTTACCAACTGAGCTCTCAGGGAAGCCCTCATGTAAGTGTTCGCTATTACTCTATTTTCAAACACAAGCCTCCTCTTTTGTGAAGGGCACAGTATTGTCTAGACTGCTCAGTTGTCTGCTGCTATAACATAGAATTTTTGAAAGTAACTTGTTTCTTAACTAGAATGGTGGTAACTCTGCCCATAACCATTGAAACCAGCTGGTGCATTATATGTAATCTTTAAAAAAATTTTTAATCTATTTATTTTTGGCTGTGCTGGGTCTTTGTTGCTGCATGAGCTTTTTTCTAGATGTGGAGAGCAGGGGCTTCTCGTTGCGGTGGCTTCATCTGTTGTGGAGTACGGCTCCTTGGCATGCGGGCTTTAGTACTTGTGGCACCTGGGCTCAGCAGTTGCGGCTCCCGGGCTCTAGAACACAGCCTCAATAAGTGTGTTGCATGGGCTTAGCTGCCCTGAGGCATGTGAGATCTTCCTGGATCAGGGATCGAACCTAAATTGGCAGGAGGATTCTTTACCACTGAGCCTCCAGGGAAGCCACCTGTAATCTTAATAGCAAAATACAAACCTTTCACAGAATCATCACATTTTAATGCAGGCTTTCTCCACTTTGACCTCTTCACTTTTCAAAGGTTAAACAAGTAGGTGATTGTCCCCTAGCCTGTAGTTACAGAGTCTGACTTTGATTACTAGTCTTTATACTCTCAGCTCTAAGAAGTCTCCAACAAAACATAATGTTCAAAGATAAATGCCACAGATGAGGACTCTGTAACCCTAATCTTGAAAGATCTGGTCTGTGATCTTGGAAGCTGTCTTATTAAATCCTTTAATGATACTTGTTTTTGAGTTGTGATCTTCAGCATGATTTTGGTTTTGGCTTTTAGAACTTTGAAAAAATTCTGTCAGCTGTCACAAATATGATTTCTGTCTTCTGGCTCTTTCAAGCACTAAGGATCTGTCATTTCTAAATTTCATAATATAATGTGGCTATCAGTTCTCACCATTAAACTGAAGTTGGACTTTTCATGTGCACAATGCAAAAATGAGAAACTGTAATTTGTTATCAAGTAATGAAATGGCAAATGACCAGTTTCTGGAAGCTTTTAGGAGTTGTGCTGTATAACATATGACTGTGAAACGAGGAGCCCAGGTGCCTAGGAGCAGTGGCGCTGACACCTAGCCACACAGTCCCTCGCACCCAGGACCTTCTAGAACCTAGATTTCTGGGCCTATTTAGACCTTTGGAAATAGGATGTCTAGCAGATGCAATTATTGTTAAAAAGAATTATACAGTGATTCCCAAATGACACATTAAAACAGTCTTGAAAGTCTGGATTTGTATTTCAAATATTAGAATCAAAGCAGTTAGGCACTGGTAAGAAATTTAATGTAACATCCAGTTCAACTGTAAATTTTATAGATGAAGAAAATAAGATTGTGAGTGGCTTAGCAGTTTTAGGATCATCGAGGCTTAGAGAAGGAAGAAAGCTCATAGATGATCAGATACACCATTAACATTTTAGAGATGAAGAAACTGAGAACCAGAAGGGCTGTGTGGCTGGCCTAGGTCACAGTCAGAGCAGCAAGTTGAGATCTTTCAAAGCTCCAATCACAGAGATAATGGAGCTCTAAAGGGATGTATACAAGGTCTTTTCAAGGTTGTGGACACCAGTAGTGGAGACAGGAATGATAGGAATTGGAAGGTAAGGCCCAAGGCCTATTATACCCATCAAGTTGGCCTCCAACTTGTCTTGCAATGTTTCACATTTACAGAAACGATTGATTCAAGATGTCATTTGAGAGTGTATCTGTCTTGATCTTTGTTGTTGGGGGTTAATAGGTTGGAGGGGAAAAAAAAAGTTTGGTTGAGAACTGGCGGATCTACATCCGTCACTAATTGTACCACAGGATCATAGGCAAGTCATTTGACCTCTTCCAGTTCAGTTTTCCTATCTCAGAAACTGTAGGCTAATATCTTCCCTAAATGCTCTATGGAATCATTACGAATGTAAAATTTTAAAAATATGCAGGAAAACACATTTAAAACATACAGCATATTGGACATTTTGATCTTGTTATATGGGAAACCATTTAAATAGAAATGAATTTTATGATATACAGGGATGTTCATAAACTTAACTTACCGTCCAGTGCTAACATTGCCTACTAGTTAAAAACACTATAATATATATGCTTTCACTGTATATTTGTTTTTAATATCACTTAATTAATATAAATGCCTGGTCTTTACCTAGTATGACAGGCAATGGGTTTTATTGTATAAACATATTTAGTGGCAAAAGCTGTAGGTGAAAAAGAAGGAAAACAAATAGTTTTTCTTTTCCCAAGGTTACCAGGTCACAGGGTACATTTTTGCGATGCTAGTGCTAAAACTTATTCCTTTCTTTTCTGGCCCTCGTATTAGAAGATTAATGTAACAAACATTTAAAAAGTGCTTATTATGTAAAAGGCACTGTTTTACACTTAACAAATAGGATTTTATTAATCCTACTACATCAGTCAGCGTTCAACCAGAAGACAGAAATCACACAGTGATTTGAGTAAAATATAAAGCATTAATGAGCATAACAAGGGATTGAAGTAATGAGCGATGGGCTAGTATGAAGTAAGTGAAGTGAAAGTCGCTCAGTCGTGTCGGACTCTTTGCGACCCCATGGACTGTACAGTCCATGGAATTCTCCAGGCCAAAATACTGGAGTGGGTAGCTTTTCCCTTCTCCAGGGGATCTTCCCAACCCAGGGATCGAACCTAGGTCTCTCACATTGCAGGTGGACTCTTAACCAGCTGAGCCACAAGGGAAGCCCAGTATGAAGTAAAGAGAACTCTAAAAAAAGTATAGGCTTAGCACATGCAGGAGGTGCCACTATCTCCAGGCTAAGAGAGCTCCCAAGATGGAAATAAACCTGAAAGTGGGCCTCCCCACCCAAGATCTAGACCTCTGGTGTGGCCATGGCAGGCTGAGTGGCAGACAAGATACCAGCATGCTCCACTGGTGGGACCTGCTCAGAATTCATCCTCTGGGGCTACTGGTGTTGCTAGCTGCTACACACTGCAGAAGCTGGGTGTTGGAAAACAGAATTCATTTTCTACAAAAGCCGGCTACTGGAAAGACCACAAGCAGGGAGCCTGATGAATGAGACAAGCTGGAAGTGGGAGGAAAACCCCTTCCTTTTCCAGCGACTCTCTTTTGCCCTCTAATGATGGTGCTTAGCATCAGGCCCACTGGCAAAGGAGAAATATTTAAAGGGCCATCTCCATTTGTGGAGAGCAGGCAACAGAGGTTGAATTTGAAGCTTTGAGGAAATAGATTGATAATTGGAACACCTTTCACTAGTTCTGTGAGATAGGAACTACTGTTATTTTAGTACCCATTTTACAGATGTAGAAACTGAGACTCAGAAAGGTAAAACAGCTTGCCCAAGGAGGGTCACATGGGCATTGAGCAAAGCCAAGATCTGAATCCTTGTATTTTTGGTTCTGGCATTTTACTCTAAATTACTCCCCTATGAAGCCTCTGTGTTACTTTCCCTCCTGTAATGCATATTCAGCATTATCTCATGGCTTCACTATACTCCAATTTGATGACATAATGTCATTATATAAAATCCTTAAACAGAGTTGTGGCTCTTCTCCTGCTGGTTTTCCATGTTTCTTCAGTTTTTTCCTAATTCTATATATCCAAACCAAACCTCAAGTCTCTTCCCTTTTAACATGTCCTGTTGTGTATGAGGGCTTCCCTGGTGGCTCAGACGGTAAAGAATCTGACTGCATGTTCGATCCCTAGGTCGGGAAGATCCCCTGGAGATGGAAATGGCAACCCCCTCCAGGATCCTTGCCTGGAGAATTCCATGGATAAGAGGAGCGTGGTGGGTTACATGGGGTTGCAAAGAGTTAGACATGACTGAGCAATTAAAACTTCACTTTAGTTGTGTTTGAGGGAGAAAATGTGAAGGAGCAGGCTGTGGTCTCTATATCTATGCATTTCTATTGTCTGTTTTCTGCTTTCTGTCTCACTACCCTGGTGCAGGCCCATCCAGCCTATTACTTGACTGTGAACATGGCCAGCCTGCCAGTACGTCTGTCACCAATCAGAGGGCCAGTTCACTTTGAACACCATCACCATGTTAGCTTTCATGAAGAGCAGCTTTGGTTGTATCACCACCCTCCTCTGTCACCTCCAGTGGTTCCTCAGGCTCTACCCTATTAAAGCACATTCCCGCAGTTCAGCCTGCAAGGCCCTCTGTGCTCTAATCCCGACCAAACAACTCTTCAGGCCTAAACCTCCTGTCTTCTTGTAGCGCTGGTTCTCATAGCTGAAGGGGCTATTACGTGTTCCTCTAACTTTGAGTCCTGCCTTCATCCTTTGTCTCCGGTATACATTTTGCTGGAAGATTTTTTGCCCAGTGGCATGAGTCCAATCCCACCGCATCTCAGAATCATCTCAGAAGCTGCTCCTCCAACAAAGCCTTTCCTATTTTCAAATAATCTTTTTCTCCTTTTAAGCTCAAGAGTACTATATTCTTCTCGTATCATACCTTTTTAGGATAGCAATATTGTTCTTGATCTCTACCCTACTATTAGGTAACAAGGTCCTTGAAGGCAGGGACAAATTTCACTAACTTTTCTTTCTTGTATCTGTGTATCTATGTATGTATCTATCTACCCATCATTTACCTATCATTCATCCAGGTATCTATGTATCTCTGTATGTATCTATCTAACTGATTGTATTTCTTTTGTTAAAAAAAGTATTGATTTCTTTATTTTTTGTTGTGCTGGGTTTTTGTTGTTGCACGGGCTTTATCTGGTTGTAGCGAGCAGGGGCTACTGTTCATTGTGATGCTTTCTCTTCTCATTGCAGTGGCTTCTCTTGTTGTGGAGCACAGGTTCTAGGCATGAGGGCTTCAGTAGTTGTGGCCCCCAGGCTCTAGAGCATAGGCTCAATAGTTGTGGCTCACGGGCTTAAGTTGCCCTGTGGCATGTGGAATCTTCTAGGACCAGGGATTGAACTCATGTTTCCTGCATTGGTGGGTGTATTCTTTACCATTGAGCCACTGCTGCTGCTGCGGCTAAGTCGCTTCAGTTGTGTCCGACTCTGTGTGACCCCATAGACGGCAGCCCATCAGGCTTCCCCGTCCGTGGGATTCTCCAGGCAAGAACCCTGGAGTGGGTTGCCATTTTCTTCTCCAATGCAGGAAAGTGAAAAGTGAAAGTGAAGTCACTCAGTCCTGTCCGACTCTAGGGAAGCCTTGATTGTATTTCTTGAGATCAAGAAATACAGTCTGGTTATGGGGTCGCAAAGAGTCGGACACAACTGAGCGACTGAATTGAACTGAACTAGCTTCATGAGACCCAGTTAGACTTGCCATCAGATTTACTTTAGGAGGATGTAGAAAGGAGACGCAAGTATGTCCAGCAGCAGCATCACAGAAGCTGCAGCCATTCAGATGCAATTTCTGTTTCCTAGTCATTGATGAGCCATTTCTATCTCAAGATTAATAGTAAATGAATGGAGAGCAAGGTGTATCAGGGAAATCACTTGTTCTGGGGTTCACCTGCTTAGCCCCTATTTAGCTCCAAAAGGATCAAAGACATTCTGTGGCATGGTATCCTGAACATAGTAAGAGATTAAAAACTTTAACTTTTAATTTTATGTCATTTTGGATTAGATTTTTGGTTTTGCTCTGCATTTGTAAATCAATTTTCCTGCTTATCAGCAGAAGGCTGGTCCTCTGAGCCTCTGCTGCCTGTGTTTCTGTCTATATATTCCCTTACTTACCTGTTTTTAATTCCTAACCTCATTTAGGAACCTTCAAATAGGTCTTCAGAACTTTCCTACTGGCCTGGGATCATTTTCATTGCTAACAACCTGCTTGATCCTTGGGCTTGTCTTAGCCTCCTCTTCAGCTCCAGGTCCTTATTGTTTGTTGTGATTAGCCCCAGAGTCACCTGAGTGGCCAAAACAGTCATTTATGAGCAATACAGCATTAGAATACCTGCATCTAGGAAGAAATAACAAAGCTCAACATTGCAGATTGGATTCCTAACCACTCAGCAGAAGTTTCTGGTGGAAGTCAGATACATAAGAAAAAATAGTTTTAAAATCACACTTTTCATATTAACAAACTCTAGAGATGTATTATTCTCCAGAATAATATATTGTTAGATAATTTTCATAAAACTTTGTAAAACGTGCACTTTTAGTGTCCACTGGGTTTCCCATGGGACTTTTCAAAGATTTCAGTTTGCACTAAAGTTTTGCATACACTAAACATTCAACAGCTGTTAGTTGAATATTGTGTAAGATACACAGTATCTTTGTTCTCAATTATTAGAAATCTCACTGTTTGCTAGAAAACTAAGTTTGAAGAGCAGGCAAATATCTCTGTATGATAGCTTATGGTGAACGGAGTCGGATTCGTGATCTCCAAAGAAGAGAATTTAGCTTCAGGACAAGAGACAAGGCTTGATCACTCAGAGCTTTTGTGTAGCAAGAGTTTTATTAAAGTATAGCAAGGGACAGAGAAAGCTTCTGACATCGACATCAGAAGGGGACAGAGAGAGCCCCAGTCTTAATCAGTCTTTCAGTTGGTTGCTTACAATAGAAAGGTCTTACCAGACCCACTCCTACAACATAACAAGATAACAAGATTAGTCGGGTTTCTGTTAAGAAGGAGAAACATGTCCTCAGGCAAGATACATTGTTATATACTCATTAGTACAGAGCTTAAGCAAAAACATACCCTTGAGCAAGATGAGTTGTTTTGTTGTGTAATTATTAGTTCAGTTCAGTCGCTCAGTCCTGTCCCACTCTGCCACCCCATGAATCGCAGCACGCCAGACCTCCCTGTCCATCACCATCTCCCAGAGTTCACTCAAACTCAAGTCTATCGCGTCAGTGATGCCGTCCAGCCATCTCATCCTCTGTCGTCCCCTTTTCCGCTTGCCCCCAATCCCTCCCAGCATCAGAGTCTTTTCCTCTTCGCATGAGGTGGCCAAAGTACTGGAGTTTCAGCTTTAGCATCATTCCCTCCAAAGAACACCCAGGGCTGATCTCCTTCAGAATGGACTGGTTGGATCTCCTTACAGTCCAAGGGACTCTCAAGAGCCTTCTCCAACACCACAGTTCAAAAGCATCAATTCTTCAGTGCTCAGCTTTCTTCACAGTCCAACTCACATCCATACGTAACCACTGGAAAAACCATAGCCTTTACTAGACAGACCTTTGTTGGCAAAGTAATGTCTCTGCTTTTCAATATGCTATCTAGGTTGGTCATAACTTTTCTTCCAAGGAGTAAGTGTAATCATTAGCTCTGGGCTTAAAGAAGGTTGGACTTCCCTGGTGGCTCAGATCGTAAAGCATCTGCCCACAATGCGGGAGACCCTGGTTCAATCTCTAGGTCAGGAAGATCTCCTAGAGAAGGAAATGGCAACCCACTCAGAAAGAAATGGCAACTCATCCAGTATTCTTGCCTGTAAAATCCCATGGACAGAGGAGCCTGGTAGGCTACAGTCCATGGGATTTTACAGGCAAGAATACTGGATGGGTTGCCATTTCCTTCTCCAGGGGATCTTAAAGAAAGTTAAGTCTTATAATAAATAGATTGTTGTGGTAACAACTCAGAGCTTAAGGAAAAAACATCTTATGTGACTAAGATGAAGGAAAGTATATTAAAAAAATGTCCCTTTCTCCTCCTTGAGGGCCCTGGACTGTTTATCAACCTACCTAAGAAGGAGAAGGGGACGGCAGAGGATGAGATGGCTGGATGGCATCACTGACTCGATGGACGTGAGTTTGAGTGAACTCCGGGAGTTGGTGATGGACAGGGAGGCCTGGCGTGCGGCGATTCATGGGGTCGCAAAGAGTTGGACACGACTGAGTGACTGAACTGAACTGAACTGAAGAATTACCTCTCATATGTACAAGGTCTTAACAAGGTGATTAGCCTTCTCCTTGAGGACACGTGCCTTTTTCAAGCAGTCCTGGTGCACAGAGAGCACTGTTTCTCAGCCTCAATGTGTGTACAGATGACTTCCCACACACATTAAAAATGTAGCTTTCTGGGATCTCATCCCCAGCCGTTTTGGATTCAGTTCTGGAAATGGACCCAGGCAGCTGCACTTTTACAGCATCCAGTGTGATTCTACACATGTAGTGTGAGGACAGCACTTTAAGAATACTAAAGTTGCCTTTAGAGTTGATGATCAAGTATTTTAACAGTTTTTGAGGTGCTTTCTGGGTTGACTTCCAAAACATCACTTAGGAGTTGTGATTTTCAGAAACAGTCTTCTCAAAGTGCAATTTACATGGCATCAGCTTCATCTAATCTTAGTGGACAAGCCTATATTTTAGCACATTTGCTGAGTTGTGCAACTATTATGATGATTGTTATCTCTTTGCCTTTGCTTGGGTTGATCTAACACTCAGTCTATCATGCCAGTTGATGACAATGTATACAATACAGTTTCTTGTTTGGAAGTCAGCTAAGTGCTTTGGGAAGATCATAAAGTCAAAAGATCCAAGTCTGAGCTGTGTTTCCATCACCCAGTTGCCCTAAGCTCTAGGGCAAGGGACATGGCCTTTCTGGGTCTTAATCACCTCATTTATAAAAATGGAGATAATGTTACTTAATCTCTCTTCCTTATGGCTCTTGTGAAAATTAAATGTGAGAAGGTATTTGGAGTGTAATTTGTAAGTAAAATATTTAATCAATCAGTACCTGCCTTTGGTTGCTTAAGTACTGATCCAGGAAGTGAAGAGACATTAATGAGTAAGACAAACAATCTCCCTGAACAGATAGTAAGGAAAATGAGTATAGTTCTATGAGGGAATATAATAAAAAGCATTTTGACTTGAGTGGGCAGTGAGGAGTCTGTGCAAGGAAGGCAGGAAGGTTTTACCCAGGAAGGTAATGTGTGAGATGAAAGCTGACAGGTGAATTAGCACTCACTCAGCAAGGGAATGATGGTGCTAGCATTCTGGGTGGAAGAAATGGGGCACATTGTGGCAGAAGGTACACTGTACATTTGAAGGATGTGAACAAATGCTGTGGCAGCTGGAGGGAGAAGGTGGTGCCCGGGAGCAGGCCGCAGACCCCGCTGTGCTCTGCAGGGCATGTAAAGGTGCAGGACCTGGTCCCTGAAGGATGTTAAGCGCAATAGCAGTTGTGTTTGTGATGTAACCAGATTCGCATTTCTAGCACCTGCTCTGGTAGGATTAATGGGGAGTGGAGGGAGGGCAGAGGATGCCAGAAGGCCAATTTGGAAGCTATTGCAACAGTTTAGATGAGAGACATGGGCTAAAGTCTAGGTCTGTGGCAGACCTGGAGAGATGCTGGTGTATTAGAAATACATTTAGGGTATGAGATAGATTGGATATGGCTACAGAGTATATTTGGAAGGGGCTTCCCTGTGGCTCAGATGGTAGAGAGTCTGTCTGCATTGCAGGAGACCTGGGTTTGATCCCTCGGTTGCGAAGATCCCCTGGAGAAGGAAATGGCAGCCCACTCCAGTATTCTTGCCTGGAGCCTGAATAGAGGAGCCTGGAGGGCTATAGTTCACGGGGTCACAATGAGTTGGACATGACTGAGTGACTAACACTAAATAACTAACTATATTTGGGAGATATGTAGAGGGTAGTGTGCCTGGATGACACTTAGATTTCTGACTTGCATAATCAAATAGTGGTGGTTCATCAGTAGGATATGAAACATTACGAGGACAAAGTGTTTGAAGGTGAACGGGAATCTCTTGAGTGTACGTAAAGCACTCAGCACTGTGTCTGATGGTCAGTGAATGGTAGCCGCAGTGAGGATCGTGATGATGTTAAGATGCCTTCAAGGCATCTTAGTGAATATCTTGAGCAGTAATGAGCTATACAAATGTTGGTTATTACTATTATTTTGGTCATAAAACATGGCAAGCACTATATTAATTCATGTTTTAATTTCTTTAACTTATACTTCAAAATTACTTATAATTTTGATTATAAGTTGATCAAAGCCCCAAAGATATAAAGGTTGGATTTTACTGTATTAAATAGGAGCCCATGTTTCATAATCTTCCAAGTTTATTGATTGAAACTGAAAGCTTCAACTAGATCATTCCTCAGAGCTCCTCTAGGGAGTGTTACATTAGAAAGATAACAGCAGGCTTGTAAATTAGTACAGTTTACCAACCCACAAGCATTTGTCACTTCTCCCCTCCTCATGAGAGAACAGAAGGGAAATAAGCAGTCTTTCCTCAGAGTGCCTCCTGCCTCATGATTTGTTTGGCATAAATTGCTACCTGCCTTGTGGCTGGGAAGTTAGCTAATTTAAAGGCTGAATGAGAAAGCTCTGAAAACAGCCAGAGTGTTCTATTGAAGTCGATGGCCAGTCAATAGGGAAAAAGGAGAATAAGCTGATTAATGATGAAATCAGGAACACCCTTTAAAAAGAATCCTTAGGCTTTGCCAAGCTGATTTAAGTGGATCTCATATCACTAGTAACCTGGTGCCCATCCAAAGTTTCTGATTTCAACTTTAGACAGTTCTCAGTATCTCATTATTAAATCAGGACTAACATTTTTTCAGTGGAACAATACTCAGATAATTGTGATGCATTTTTTTTTTAATTGTAAATTTAGTTGTCTCTCTACCTGTGAAGCAAAATTATAATTAGATGAATACTTGCTTATTTACAGGTGTATTTCGACTCAGGAGAAAATCTAGATGTGTTCAGCTAACAAACCCAGATTGCAGAGGGCACCTGGAGTTAGTGGTTCCTTGGTGTCTGATCTAGGTTAGCATTTTGATTGCTTCATTCATTGTGTGGCATTGCCATGTTGAGTTCCATAAGCTTTGCTATTCTCATCAGTGAAATGGAAATGATGATAATATTTCCTCTCTCAAAGGAAAATTTCCAGAATTAAATGAAGCAAATATCTACAAAATGCTCTGAATGGTGCCTGACACTTGAAAGAGTCCTAACTCCATTTGGGCTGCTGTAACAAAATACCACAGACTGTCATATAAACAACAGGAATTTGTGTCCGTAGTTCTGGAGGCTGGCGAAGTCCAAGATCAGAGCTCTGGCATGTTTAGTGTGTGATCAGGACCCACTTTCTGACTCATAGATGGCCGTCTTCTGCGTCCTCACATGGTGGATGGTGCGAGGGAGCTCTGGGGTCTCTTAAATAAGGACACCAATCCCATTCATGGGGGCTTTACCTTTAAGACCTAATCAGCTCCCAAAGGCCCCACCTCCAAAGCCTCTCACATTGTGGACTAGGTTTCAACATATGAATTTTGAAGGAACACAAACATTCAGTCTGTTTCAGTAAGCCTTCATTCACAGAGGGCTATGCTTACGAGTCTCTATCTAGATTAATATGGTGAGAGAGAATGTCAATATACTTCTCCACCAGAGGGTGAGCACAGTGACTGGTCTGAGTCGCACAAAAAGAAGTTGTTCTTCACTTGTGAGACCTCATATTGGCTCAACATTTGTCTTGTAAACATCTAACGTCTAGTGTGACTTCTGCAGGCAGAGGCTCCCTATCTCTCTCTAACCCCAGCGTCTGACCGCATGTGCCATGTAGGGTCAATCAATGTACATTGTGTAAATAAATAATAGTACAGTGATTTGTAGGCTTTTCACTGGTTCTCAAGTCTCTGTGGAAGGGAGAAGGCAGGGTCTTCTAAAAGGAAATGAATCAATCTGAGGTTGTTAATAACATTCCCATTGTCATTTGAGGAGGTGGGGGATATACAGAAGCAATGGCACTGGATCTGTGGCAAAAGAGAAAACTAATTCTTATAAAACAATGTCTTATAACACAAACACAATCCCAACAAGTGAGGTCTGAAAAAAACAGTTCCATTTTGGGGGCTATTTCCTTGTTTTAGAACCAGAATCACCTGAAATAGCATAAAGTACCATGAAATAGTCCAAAGGGTTGCAAAGCATCAGACATAACTGAGCAATTAAGCTCACATGCATGCACCATGAGACAAAAATCCCAACACTGCATAATTTTGATATCTTTGTTAAATTGTATTATCCATTAGTGCGTGGCTGCTGAGTCCACTGTTGACCAGCCTGATATGAACTACAAAACTTACATATACTATTTAAGAATTAAAATGTTGATTCCACAGGGTTATTGAAAAATCTGTCATGGTGATTTAATATTGCAAGATGAAGTTAATTTTAGAAGGCATTCTGTATAATTTGAGTAGCTTAATTCCCCATTAATAAAAATGCTTTGGTGTCTAGGATAAACCCTTTGCTTTGGAGAAACATGTTTATTTTCCAAAGATGGTGTCAACTTGTGCCCTTTTGTAGACAGTGCATCATACATGGAGTGTCTTTTTCTCTCTTCTTTTCTCTTTTCTGTCTCTGAGGGCAAACATCTTTGTTTGCTGAGGGTCTGCAGTAATTAGAGTTACCCTTAGGAAACTGGTGGAGGACCTGATTCTCCCCATTATATTCCCTCTCCATTTCCTGCCTGTGGGGTTTGTAAGGGAACTTGTAAGGGTCTGCTGTGGGTAGAAGCTTGTGTTTTATTTAAGGAGAAGAGATTTAGTGAAACAGAACCAGGAAAGCTGGGCATGAAATGTCTCCTTGGTGTGACCTGAGTTTCTTTCATTGTTTGTAACCATGAGCTTCACTGATACCAGTGGAGTAGTTAACACATGTTCCAACAAAAGCGAAACCAGTCTCATCAATGCCTTTGTGTGTTGACGAACAGGAAGTATGGGGAACGCTGTTTTATCATGTAGCCGAGAATTAGCAATGATTATTTCTTCTGAAAGCATCTGCTTAATGATAGCTCTTTCAAACTCCATCAGAAAGGAGTTAGAGAAAAATCTGTAGTTATAAATCTTGCACTGAAGGGTTCCATATAGATGCTTACTATTTCTGAATCACCAGCTCTGAGCTGTGTTCAAACTTTAGGGTGCTTATCACAGACTCTGACAGTTGGACAATGTGTCAAGCACTGCTCTTTGCGGTGTTCCTGCATAGGCTGGGCTGGGAAAGCATTTATAAACAAAAAGCCCGGTGGAGGGCAGGGTGGGGCTGAAATCCAGGTGTGACCCAAGGGTAGTCTCGTGAGGCAAGAACCATAAACTTGACATTTTGCCTCCTTCTGCCCTTGAAACAACTATTTATAAGTCAGTGATGAATATAATCATAATCTTTTTAGTAATTCCTAGTGTTTTTTAATATAGAAAAATAATAAGGAGGATATTTTCATAAGCATTATTTCATATAATTATTACAATTACTCTATGGAGGTAATCATCATTCTCATCTCACAGGTGACAAAATCAAGGTTCAGAGACGTTGAGACATTTGTCTATAGTAGAATCTGGACTTAAATCCAGGCATATTTTTTCCTCATATTTTGCACATACAATTCCAGCATTAGCCCCACTAAAATATAGGATTAGAGGGAAATGCATAGTACTTTGAAAGTTTCTGAAGTTTGACAATTGAAGAAATATTAAAATTTGGTTGTAGGTAGGGTGAGAAGTATGGGAACAAAAGCATGGAAAACCTGCTCCTTTTCTGGTAATTTTTCCTGGGTCAGGAATATCCACTGAAGAAGGGACAGGCTACCCACTCCAGTAATCTTGGGCTTCCCTGGTGGCTCAGCTGGTAAAGAATCTGCCTGCAATGTGGGAGACCTGAGTTTGATCCCTGGGTTGGGAAGATCCCCTGGAGAAGGGAAAGGCTGCCCAGCCCAGTATTCTGGCCTGGAGAATTCATGGACTATTCCATGGGGTTGCAAAGAGCAGGACATGACTGAGCGACTTTCACATGCTCATAAAATATAGGGGTATGTAACTTTAAAAGATACCTGTATATGCATATATTCATATATGTATGTATTTATATTATACCCACTATTAATATTTATTTTAGATATTCTGTTACAAGGTCAAGCTGAGGGACTAGCATAAATGTAAGATGCTTGTTACTCTTAGCTGGAGCTATGCTGCTGCTGCCTCGCTTCAGTTGTGTCTGACTCTGTGCGACCCCACAGACGGCAGCCCACCAGGCTCCCCCGTCCCTGGGATTCTCCAGGCAAGAGCACTGGTGTGGGTTGCCATTTCCTTCTCCAATGCATGAAAGTGAAAAGTGAAAGTGAAGTCGCTCAGTCGTGTCCGACTCTTAGCGACCCCGTGGACTGCAGCCTGCCAGGTTCCTACGTCCATGGGATTTTCCAGGCAAGAGTACTGGAGTGGGGTGCCATCGCCTATAGTCTCTCAATAAACACTTGCCTTCTGGCTTCAATTCATTTCAGTTTGAACTTCTGAACCCTTACATTGGAAGGTTCCATTTATTTTGTCATGGGATCTTAGGAATGAATACCTGTAGTTTGCTGGTACTGGTTTGATCTTTGACTCCTTGACCTTGGATCAATAAAGGAGAGGGTGCAATAGATGTTCTTAACTGTGCAAACAAACCTTATTTTAAGTAGAGCAACTTTGGTTGTAACTGAGATCTAAAAAAGAAATCAGACTCGGTTTATAATTACAGATAAATCCTCTGAAGAATACATTGTGTACAGCATTAAACAATCGTCCCAAACCTTAGATAACAGATGAAGATGGGGCATTATGAGTACCTCATTTATGGGTCTTTGCTATTTTATCAGGCTTTGTGTTGGTGACTTGCTGAGTTAATTCCTATAGAGTTTATCTCCTTTTCTGTAGAGCCTATTACTCTTCTGTCAGAGTCTGCCAACCACGGTTTTGCATTTCCTTCTTAAGTGTAGAAACTACCCTGCCTATGCATATTGTTCTGGCCTTTGATTTCAGGTTTTTGCTGTGAGTGGCCTTGGGTCTAATGGCCTCTGGCACCCTGCCCCTTCTCTCAGATGTGAAGCTATTGTGTGCAGAGTAGGCTGCTCACTCATTCAATCAGAGACCTTGAAATGTCTCCTTCATTTTATAAGGATTGGAGAGGAACAGACTAATGGGCACAGGGGTTGTGGGGGAGGGAACAACTCTGAACACTGTACCCACAGGGTCTGAGGAAGACCCTTCCATCTCTACCTGACTCTCTTAGCCCCAGAGAACTGGTGGGCTATATGCCACTTTCACCAACATAACACAGCTAATAACATTTATTTCTGTTTTGGTGCTGAATTAGATGCTTAGCTTCAAAGCCTCACGCAGCAGGTTTGGAGACCCTGCTGAAGATTCTGGCACCATTTCAGTCTAGCGCAGGCAGCTTCAATAAGACATAGGCCAGGGGACTGATTTAAAGGCACATTTCCTTGTATCAAGGTTGACTGAAAGAAAGTAGCCACCAGGAGGTTCTGACAGCCCAGGAATTGGTGACCCTGCCTTGGCAGCTCTGGCCTTTGGAGCCCAGCCAGGGCAGGCGTTGGAGATGAGTCTCACCAACAGCTGCAGATGCCACGGCTCAGGATGCATAATCCAAAGCTTGACAGCTGCCAAACTAGCCCCCCGAGTGCTTGAATGTGTTGACTCTTCTGAAGGAGATGACAGGAAGGAACCAGAGGGACCGCCATGGCTCCTTTCCAAATACAGCATTAAAGGGAAGCCAGGGGAACATTACAATTTCCTCTGTATTTTAAGAAGCACAGGAATCATATAATAATCTTAACCCAATGTATTGCTATCATACCTAGAGGAGGATGTGAGCTAAATCCTGTACATTTTTGTGACCCTTTTCAGTGTTTAGAGCATTCGTTGATTCAATCAGTTGACAATCCTTTATTAAATGCTTACTCCATGGTCAGCAGCAAGAATACAGAGGTTGAATAAAAGTATAGTAACTTACTTTTAGGTGGTGTTTCTCAGACTTTATAACTCAGCCTACTTAGGAGGGGCTGGAGATTCTGTGGCTCACCAATTCCAGCCTCTTCCTCCTTCCAGAGGTAGAAAATTTCAGAGGGTGATTATGATGAATTGACTTTAGGATTCCTAAAATACACAGGCTAATATTTGAATCATAACATCTAGTCTAGTGATGTAGAAACTACCTTATTTTGTGTGTCAGTTTCTCAAGGCTGCCATAGCAATGTACTACATCCTGGGTGGCTTAAACAGCAGAAGTAATTGTCTCATCGTTCTGGAGGCTAGAAGTCTAAAATCAAGATGTCAGTAGAGTTGGTCCTGTCTTAGAGTTGGGAGGAAGGAGCTATTCACGGACTCTCTCTTTGGTTTAAATGACCATCTTTGCTCTGTGTCTCTTCACATTGTCTTCCTTCTGTGTGTTTTCTGTGTCCAAATTTCCCCCTAAGGACACCAGTCATATTAGATTAGGACCCAGCCTAGTGACTTCATCTTAAAATTACATCTGTAAAGACCCTGTCTCCAAATAAAGTCACATTCAGCTCTATGGGGGAGAGGAATTTCCCAGGCAAGAATACTGGAGTGGGTTGCCATGCCAGCCTCCAGGGGATCTTCCCGACCCAGGGACTGAACCCAGGTCTGTTGTGCCTCCTGCGGTGACAGGTGGGATCTTTACCGCTAGCCCCACGTGGGAAGCCCATGGATTTGGAGTGTACACAATTAAACCTAAAACCCTTCACATCTTGCCTGTTCTCAGTTCCTTCTGTTTCTTATATTACTTGTTGTTGTTCAGTCACTCAGTTGTGTCCGACTC
This sequence comes from Capricornis sumatraensis, assembly GCF_032405125.1. Classification (NCBI taxonomy): domain Eukaryota; kingdom Metazoa; phylum Chordata; class Mammalia; order Artiodactyla; family Bovidae; genus Capricornis; species Capricornis sumatraensis. The sequence goes on from NC_091073.1 coordinate 21,309,127, forward strand.
TTAGCGACTTCATGGATGGCAGCACACCAGGTTTCTCTGTCCATCACCATCTCCCAGAGTTTGCTCAAACTCATGTCCATTGAGTCAGTGATGCCATCTTATATTACTAGACTGAAGATAACGTGTTGCTTCTCCCTCTTAGGTCCTCTTCCTCTCCAGATAATTACTGACTTTAATATTGACAAAACTTGTGTATTAATTATTACCATTCTCATTTCTAAGGATGACTCACAGAGGTCCAGTAGCATCTCAAAGGCTACACAATAAATATCAGGCTTGGAGTTCAGTCTTAAGCTTTGGAATCTTATCTGCTCTGCTGAAAAAATGGTTAAAGGAAATAGAGGAATCCTTCCCTAGATACCACCTCAAGATGGTAAATAAAACCTCACTTTCCCTTTTTGCTGCTCATGTGATTGTGGATTCTCAAAGGTTATCGGGTATATGGGTTAGCTGGGTAGGACCGGCCATCTCTTTGGTGTTTTACCCTGTCAGCTGTGATGCAGACAAACATGCTGCAAGGCAGCATGTCAAGAACTCCAGTTCCACGCTGCTCTGTTTCCCCTCAGGGGAACGTCCACCTTGGTCCACCTCCTCCCCGTCTGCTCCTCTCCCCTGGCTACAAGTCATTGGTTCAGTTGAGATGACATAAAACAGATTACACACTCTAAGGGAAATTTACATTACTGTCTTATTTTCCCAATGTTTTACAGTCAGTTTAATTCATATGGCCCATATGTCCTCTGTCCCACACAGAAGCAGCTGCATACATAGCACCTCCTGTCTCTTTCCAGGAACATCAGGATACACAGAACGCTGCAGAAAGTGATGTGTATACACACACACCACAATAGACAGCGAGAGCAAGAGGGAGGCAGAAAGAGAGAGAGATGCGTTACAGTTTTCAAAATGCTTGCCAGACAAAATGACCTTTTCCTAGTTTCTGATCTAGCTCTGGGCTGCAAATGTTTCCCATAAGGGACCAATTTTGAGTGAGGCAAAAAAGTCTGCATTTCTGGGCAGATGTTTGTCTAGGTGGGAGGTGGGGTAAATAAGAGAACAGTTCTGCAGAACTCCCACTAGTCTGTGTGATTCTGCTTCATCATCATCAATTAATATTTATTGAGTCATAGATCATGGGGCACATGGCACTGTATGCTGTTCCGAAGGGTAATATTTTATTTCCTGCCATGGGATCCTGGAGAGTTGCTGCATTTCACAGCTAAATGGTAGATATTTTTGAACAGTTGGTTAAAGGGACTCATTTATATATTCATTTATAAAATTACCTTGCAGTCTTGGGAATCAAGAGAAACCTTTTATGAATATGTATCATTTTTAGCTGATTATCACAGAGAGGAAATAAAATGTATATATTACAGTAAAAGCTAGCTTTTCTTTTTTTTTTTTTCTTCTGCTAAAAGTATAGAAAAAAACCCCAGCTTATTAGCTCCATATGACTCTTTGCCCAGGTGTTCTAAAGTGGTTTAGGTAAGACCTGATAGATATTTGGAATCATTGCTGAAGTGTGTTTATTGCAGGTGACAGCATCTCTTCCCTTTGAACAGTAGGGAAAACTGAGACATTAAGCACTTTAATGATGTCCATAAACTCACTTATGGAACATGGATCTCATCACATAGACCCTCCAAGTCAGGGCAAGTTGAATAAAATATAAAATTTCCTTTGTTGTGGCCCAGGAGTTGCTTGTTGACTCTATAGTTTTATCTCGCTGTAAATCCTCCCCTCTTCCATTCTTACCCCAGCCTTTCTGCCTCCTCACCCACTCAGCCACTCACACGCTCGTACACATGGGCCCTTGCCAAGCTGGACTATTCACTACCTTCTGGTGCAGTCATATATTGTCCTGCCACCAAAGCTTTGCTTTTATTGTTTTCTCATCTGTAACTCCAAGCTCTTGGTTAAATCTTGGGCATCTTTCAGTTCAGTTCAGTTGCTCCGACGTGTCCAACTCTTTGTGACCCCATGGTCTGCAGCGCACCTGGCTTCCCTATCCATCACCAACTTCTGTAACTTGCTCAAACTCATGTCTATTGAGTCGATGATGCCATCCAACCATCTCATTCTCTGTCATCCCCTTCTCCTCCTGCCTTCAATCTTTCCCAGCATCAGGGTCTTTTCTAAGGAGTCAGTTCTTTGCATCAGGTAGCCAAAGTATTGGGGTTTCAGCTTCAGCATTAGTCCTTCCAATGAATATTCAGGACTGATTTTCTTTAGGACTGACTGGTTTGATCACCTTGCAGTCCAAGGGACTGTCAAGAGTTTTCTCCAACACCACAGTTCAAAAGCATCAATTCTTCAGCACTCAGCTTTCTTTATGGTCCAACTCTCACATCCATACATGACTACTGGAAAAACCATAGCCTTGACTAGACAGACCTTTGTCAGCAAAGTAATATCTCTGCTTGCTCAAAATTCTCCAAGCCAGGCTTCAGCAATACATGAACCGTGACCTTCCAGATGTTCAAACTAGTTTTAGAAAATGCAGAGGAACCAGAGATCAAATTGCCAACATCTGCTGGATCATGGAAAAAGCAAGAGAGTTCCAGAAAAATATCTATTTCTGCTTTACTGACTATGCCAAAGCCTATGACTGTGTGGATCACAATAAACTGTGGAAAATTCTGAAAAAGATGGGAATAGCAGACAACCTGACCAGCCTCTCGAGAAACCTACATGCAGGTCAGGAAGCAACAGTTAGAACTGGACCTGGAACAACAGACTGGTACCAAATAGGAAAAGGAGTATGTCAAGGCTGTATATTGTCACCCTGCTTATTTAACTTATATGCAGAGTACGTCATGAGAAACACTGGGCTGGAGGAAGCACAAGCTGGAATCAAGATTACCAGGAGAAATATCTATAACCTCAGATATGCAGATGACACCACCATTATGGCAGAAAGTGAAGAGGAACTAAAAAGCCTCAATGAAAATGAAAGAGGAGAGTGAAAAAGTTGGCTTAAAACTCAACATTCAGAAAACTAAAATCATGACATCTGGTCCCATCACTTCATGGGAAATAGATGGGAAACAGTGGAAACAGTGTCAGTCATTATTTTGGGGGGCTCCAATATCACTGCAGATGGTGATTGCAGCCATGAAATCAAAAGATGCTTACTCCTTGGAAGGAAAGTTATGACCAGCATAGACAGCATATTAAAAAGCAGAAGCATTACTTTGCCAACAAAGCTCCATCTAGTCAAGGCTATGGTTTTTCCTGTGGTCATGTATGAATGTGAGAGTTGGACTGTGAAGAAAGCTGAGTGCCGAAGAATTGATGCTTTTGAACTGTGGTGTTGGAGAAGACTCTTGAGAGTCCCTTGGACTGCAAGGAGATCCACCCAGTCCATTCTGAAGGAGATTAGCCCTGGGTGTTCATTGGAAGGACTGATGCTAAAGCTGAAACTCCAGTACTTTGGCCACCTCATGGGAAGAGTTGACTCATTGTAAAAGACTCTGATGGTGGGAGGGATTGGGGGCAGGAGGAGAAGGGGACCACAGAGGATGAGATGGCTGGATGGTATCACTGACTGGACAGACATGAGTTAGAGTGAACTCCGGGAGTTGGTGATGGACAGGGAGGCCTGGCGTGCTGCGATTCATGGGGGGGTGCATAGAGTGGGAGACGACTAAGCGACTGAACTGACCTGAACTGAGGTTTGTCGTAGCTTTTCTTCCAAGGAGCAAGTGTCTTTTAATTTCATGGCTGCAGTCCCCATCTGCAGTGATTTTGGAGCCTCCCAAATTAAAGTTTCCATGGTTTCCATGGTTCCACTCTTTCCATGGTTTCCCCATCTATTTGTCATGAAGTGATGGGGCCAGGTGCCATGATCTCAGTTTTTTGAATGTTGTGTTTTAAGCCAACTTTTTCACTCGTCTCTTTCACTTTGGGCATCTTTAGAGCACCACTCAAATCCCACAGGTTCTCAAGGCCTGTTTCATACCCCTTTCTTCCATTATTAGTAAGCTCTCTTTTTTTTAATTATCTTTTTAAAATTATCTTTTAAGATAATCTATTATAATTCTTTCCCCTCCCTCCATTTCTCATGTTCTAGCTACTTGGGATTTGCTTATCAGTTGCTGAGTATCTCATGCCATTGGCTGAGTGCTCTCTGGGACTTCAAGGCATTGGTATGATCAATCCATAGACCAATCAATCAATCAATCAATGAATTAAGACAGTTTGGTCAGTTGTCCACTCTGAAGTAATAAAACAAAGATCAAAGAGCATTATAGTGAGCCTTAAAGAATTGTCTGATACTGTTTTTGCTGAGTAGAAAATCAATTATTTTGTAGAAGTATTTTTTGAAACTCTTCAGATATTATCTGATGCTCAGAAATCTTGATCCTGTTGAGATTTTCAGTATGTTGATCAATAAAAGTAATATTTTTTTTTTCTTAAGGAAAGTTTTTCAACACCTTTACTTTATCCAAGTTATTCTTGCCCTTCATGGCTAGTTGCCAAGAGGAAGCAGAACTCTAGAATTTTTGAGTTTAGAACTTTTGTGAGAAGTAAGAGAGAAAGAGAGTGAATCTCTTGTCATTGGTCTTCATTCAAATTGGTTTATAAAGCTCTTTATCAAACAAAACCAGAAATAACTGCAAAGGGGTCCAGTACCAGGTTATAGAAGCACAGATGGAAAAGAAGGACGGCAGTTATTTTCCTATGATGATCCTCTGTTTGGTCACCTTAGGGGTTTTGTTTGCCTGTTTTGTCCTTTAGGGTTAAATCTGATTGGATTCATCATTTAATATTTAATAAACCATGCATAAATTAATAAATTATAAATAGACATTAATGATGGATTAATTCAGTCCACAAATATCACTGACTACCTACTTTGTGCAGGTGTAAATGAGGCACCAGGAATACACAGAGAAGGTGGTGGAGGCAGGGTTTGCCCTCACTGAGCTTGTAGACTAGTGTGCATGAGAGCAATTCAACAGGGGGCAGCAGTGGCATATGACCAGGGCATTACTGGGGAAGAGCAGGGTACTGCAGGGGCACCCAGATATGGGGACTCAGAAGAAGGCTTATCTATACACGTGGAACTGAAGGTTATGTAGGAATTCATTGGTCAGAATGAGAAGAGATAAAAGCAAAGTGAAGGGCATGAACGAAGTTCTGGGATGAAAGAGACCATGGAGAGTATGAAGGTCCACGTGGCTGCAGGACAGAAGCCAGGGGACACAGTTCAGTGCTGCCCAGATGTGAGACTTGTTTCTGTGGGATCCCACCTCCTGACTGTATCGATGTGAGAGTTGCACCATGAAGAAGGCTGAGCACCAAAGAACTGAGGCTTTCAAACTGTGTGGTGCTGGAGAAGACTCTTGAGAGTCCCGTGCACAGCAAGGAGATCAAACCAGTCAATCCCAAAGGAAATCAACCCCGAATACTCATTGGAAGGACTGATGCTGAAGCTCTAGTACTTTGGCCACCTGATGCAAAGAGCCAACTCATTGGAAAAGACTCTGATGCTGGGGACGATTGAAGGCAGAAGGAGAAGAGGGTGGCAGAGGTTGAGATGGTTGGATGGCATCACTGATTCAATGGACATGAACTTTGGTGAACACTGGGAGATGGTGAGGTACAGGGAGGCCTGGTGTGCTGCCGTCCATGGGGTGGCAAACAGTTGGATACAACTTGGCAACTGAACAACAACAACCTCTTGGCTGGGAAAGAGAGAAGCGGAATCTGGAGTGGTCCTAGAGTAAGGACCACTTCCTTTCATATGTCTTACATATGTGTCTTATGATCTGACTCTGAGCTTCAAGCAGACAGATACTCACACAGGCTAAAGAGGTGCTCTGATTGCTTCTATTTAAAAGGAACATATGGTGCTGGAATACAGTATCTTCCCAGGAGAGATCTCCACCCACATTTGTGCCTGGGCTTCTGTTTATAGGAAGAATGAAACAGGGCTTGGGGAAGAGGGAGAGAAATAACATTTATTTTCTTATACTCTACAAGGGACATTTACGCAGAGGCAGTTCCTGGCAAGTCTTTGAGATAATGTAAAACACGTGCTGTGGAGAGAGCTGCAGAGATGATCTTTGACATCTCTGAAGAACGGCTAAGCAGGGACTGAGCTGCCTGGGACTGTGTTTTAGAAAACAGAATTGTATTCGAAATGGAAAGTTTCACATGTTTGGTGCCCTGAAGCAGCTTCTTTCCACCATTACAGTATTTGTCAAACATGCAGATAAAAGGTGGGCAGAAATAGCAGTGCTTAGGTGCTGAAGTTTACCAGTTGTGTTTGTCATACTTCCTAAGCCTGAGCTGTGCTGGAGTGTGATGTGGCCCTTTGTGTGTCACGCGTGTGCCAAAATACTATTGGATTGAGTTGAATTTTGAATATATCACTGAAGACTGCAGGTCAAAATGCAGTTCAAGGAAAACCCCGGATTTATTTCTTCCACATGAAGGACAATTTATTTAGCTCTTTGGATTTATCCCTGGTACTGAGCTGGGAAGGAGTGTAGCCCTACTTAAGAGGAGCGTAAAGAAATACAGTGTCAGTAACAGTTGTTGTGATGTCTCACTTCTTCCAAGGTATTTTTGTATGCACCTGTCCTAGGTCATACCTTTAAAAAAGAGGAAATATTGATAGTATGAACAGAGAAGAATTTGTAAAATAGACATTTATTTTCTAGCTCCCCATAGCTCTTTCTAATCAGTGGATTTTGGAGACATACAAGTTTGTGTTTAACCCTAATTCCCCTGGGAAGAATGTAAAACAAGCTCTTAAATTCTTTGTCTTTCCTTCCCCAGGGCCTCTTGCCTCACAACTGCTTTTTCTTTCAAAATGGAGATAATAGCAATGTTATAGGATGTCTGTGATGACACAATGAATATGTATTTTTATGTAAAGCATGTGGCAGAGGGCCTGCTCAGAGAAGTTAATTGATACCTATGTGTCTTCTTCCCATCATCCTCTCCTTTGCTCCAAAGACCCAAGCTTTAGTGCAAAAAAGCTCAGCCTCATCAGTATTATCTACTTACTCTGTATTATTTATTATTTTGTTAGGAATAGATAGAGCCTTGCTTTGTATACTCATTAAGAAAGAAAGTGTTAGTCACTCAGTCATGTCCAACTCTGCGACCTCATGGACTGTAGTCTGCCAGGCTTCTCCATCTATGGGATTCTTCAGACAGGAACACTGGAGCGTGTTGCCATTTCTTTCTCCAGGAGATCTTCCCAATCCAGGGATCGAACCTGCATCTCCCATATTGCAGGCAGAGTCTTTACTATCTGAGCTACCAGGGAAGGGAAGTTTCTTTTTAAAAAATTAAAGAAAAAAAAAAAAAAACTGTGTCAAGAAAATTATAGGAAATGAGTTAAATACACTTAGAAAGCATACTTTTTTAAAATGTGAAGTAAGTAACTCTGACATTAATTAGAGTTGCCCTGTTGTGCAGAGATAGTTCCAGAGTGAGTTGATGAAGGATCACATATTCTCTAATTTATGGTTCAAATTCTGAATAACTTGGCTATGGTGTTTGCTTTAATGGTTACCTTTCCCAGCATTACAGATATTGTTTTTTTGTTCACCAACAAACACATTTAAACTGAAAACACAGTTGAACTAGGGAATTCCAAGGGGAGAAAACATCAGGCTACACAAAGAAAGAGAATATGGAACAAGAACATTTGCTGCTTTTTTTTTTTGGTATGAAATTGAATGTAAATACTCCTATCTTGATAAATTGCAAAACAGCGTTCCTTTGTCTCTGATTTCTTCTCTTTTTTATCCCTCTGTCTTTTTACTGTTCCATATTTGTGTGCATTAGTTGAAAGCCAGGTATGGGCTGAAGGAAGCTGCAGCAGAAAAATAAGAAAAAGGCAAACAAAAGCTTATCAATTTTCACTGTTTGTTAACATGAAAGAGTATATATCGGTGGGCCTGTACTTGCATGTGAATTAAGATGTAAGTTGACATGGAAAATTATATGGGAAAATATCTAAAACTCAATGCCACATTATCAAGTAGTTTTTGATAAATGTGCTAGTGTTATTCCCCAACTCTCTTTGTGATAATACTCCTTAAGTATTAGTTATAAAGGTATGTAGATAACATATTCTTTATTGTATAAAAAAGAATGGGTATATAGACCCCAAATTTAACGTTGAGAAGTTGAGACTGAAAAGCAGCTTGACCATGATGTCATGAGGCTCTGGAATAGTCTTTCTATCTCTCATGCTGACCTGGGTGAGGCACTCAGCAAATCCACCACCGTGATCCATCCTCTCCTGCCAGTAGGGAGACAACCTAAAGAAAGGTTTTTTTGCAAGTCATCGTCTGACTTTTCCAGACAATTCAACAATTTCTTTTTAAGGAAAGAAAAAAGAAAAGCAGCAGCATTTGTTTTCCTTCAAAGCATTTTTGTCCTATGATTGAGATGACATGGTTTTTGGACTGCTCCCTGCAGGAGGAGAAGCCAGACGGAAGACAGCTTTCTCTCAGCTCTGGCAATTATAACAAAGTCATAAAACCCCAGGTAAATGGGAGCTCTTTAAACATTTGCTGATATAAATCCGACACAGTAGGAAAGTGACCCAAAGGGAAGTGCTTATTGATCCATTTTCCCCCAAAGCTGTCAGTGACGAATGAACATCATCTAATTTAATAGGAACAGCTCCAAGCCTGCAACCTTGTAGGTATTCTCCCTGGCTTTGCTTGGGTGACTGTTTGACTATGACCAAGAAACTTAACCTTTTCAGGTATCACTTTCCCCATCTGTTAATGGGGATAACAGCATCTCAGCTCTGAGTCTTGCCCTGGAAGGCAGTTCAGGGGCAAAATGCTATTTTGCTGTATTGTATCATAAACATATTTCTTGCCAGGTTTTGTCAGTTCATTTTCTCCTCAATAGGGTCTTGTCCATCACTGTTGATTTCCTTTCATCCTAGAGTTCAAAGCAGTGAGGGGAGAGTTGCTGAGCTGTAGCATTCGTGTGTAGTCAATTGAGATAGCCACAAGAAATTCTGACATCCCAGTCACATTCATTTGTCTTGTAAGCTGCACTTTTTCATCAGCGAGAAAATGGGGCAAAGAGCTATGGGAAGAGACATAACTTGATCAGATATGATGTTTTCCCTGTCAGTCTTCAGATTAAATCCATCAATAAACACTTCTGAGGCAATTCTATTATATACGAGGCTCAATTCCACGAACTTTGGCAGAATTCCAGTGATGTGTATGATGAGTGCCTAGAGAGCTCAAACAAGCTGGCTCACTACCAAATGACCAAAGCCCAGTTTAACTTCAGTTAGCATTACCGATGTCCTAGTATATTTGGGAGACATGATGTGTTTCACTGTGCTGGAGAATACTAAGGCTCACCCATATCCAGGTCTTCTATTCATTTGGAACATATGGAAATACTACACTTTTCAGCTTCCTTGTTGGTACGTAGGCTGTATAACCAGCTGGTCCTGTTGGAGAGCATGGTGTGTGTCACTTTGGGGCTGGGGCGTTGAAGAGCTGAGAAAGCTACCTTCTTGCCCTCTCTTCCCTCGCCATGGTATCCTTGATGGTCACACGTTGAGATGGCAGTCCCCAAGATGGAGAGAGCTTGGATCTCTGAGTCCTTGAATGGTGAAGAGACCCTAACATTCCTCATTTATGTGAATGAAAATAAACTTTAAAAGGTTACACTGTTAAGATATAGGGTTTCTTTTTTATACACCACAGCATAGTCTGGCCTCTTCTGCCTAATGGAATGTTGAACGAAATAATGAGAATTAAATGACAACATAAGACAATGACAAAGTGATTGTCACCAGGAAGTATAAGTGTTTTCACCAAATGAGAAGTAAAGTCTCTGAGTTTCCTTAGCACAATGATGAGAGCAGTAGGCATGGAAGTGATCTGCAGATGTGGAAGCTTTGAATGGGAAGAGGAAGGGGACAGGAGGAAGATGTTCCAAGAAGGCATTAGTGCAGTGTTGTGAGCCATGATTTGTGTGGCTTTGTGGGAGAGCCTCCATGGAGGACATGGCCCTGCTGCCTTGGATACAGGGAAGTGAATGGAAGCAGGAGGCCTTATAATTCAATATTAAAGTTAGAAACCTAGACACACAAAGTAATTATTGTTTTTAATTAAGAGACAGTGTTGTAGAATTTTGGGTCACAGTGTATTACTAACACATTCAGGGGAGAGAAGACAAGTCATAAGTGCTGACAAGTCAGCAGACAAGTCATAACTGAACAAAGATAATAAAGACCTGTGGCCGATAGGCCATTCTTGTGACATCCCTGATGTCAGCTCTGTCCCTTGGTCCCACTCTCTGCCGGACTAGCTTTTTGGAGGTGTGTAGTTTTCATAGCACCAGTGTACTTTCATTGCGCCATGTTTGGGCCTGTAAATAAGTTTGTTCATACAATTGAATGTGATGACTAATTATTCCACAACATTGCTAGAGAATGGATCTAATTTGTTTTTATGCAGTTAATATTTTTATTGAGTATGCATTATTGATTTTATAGAGCACACAGTTTTTCGAGAGATATGTTCATGAATTTGTATCAACTTCAGCACCATTCTTTTAAAGCCCAGGTGATGCTGGTTAGGGACTTCAAAATTCAAGTCTGAACTTTGTGACTGTTAATTTTATTCTGTTGTCATTTAGATTAATTTCCTCTTAAGGTTATGGGAAACTAATTTTCCTGTTTCAAGGCTGAATTGCAGCTCCAGCTTGGCTTCCTCAGCCTGTATTTTCCAGTGAACTGGATTCGCTGCTGCTTCCCACCTTCATGTTCAGGCTCTGTGCGTACCCCATCTTTCTGATGGTGAATGTGACTATACCAGGCTCAGAGCCCATTACAGAGGCTCTGAAGTGTCTGCTGTGGTCCTGCGGGACTTCCCCTTGGAGAGGGTCACAGTGTGACACAGTGTGACAATGGCTTTGGAGGCAGATGGACCTGGATTTCGATCTCAACTCAGACAGAGCTTCAATCTCAGTCCCATATTCACTGTGTGACTTTAGGCAAATCAGGTTACCTCTACTTGCTTGAGTGTCCTCATCTGTAAAATGGGAATAATGCAGGAATTATAAGAGATGATGTGTTTCATGTTTGAAGACCACAGACATTCAACAGGATCACTGCATGAATGAAACCAACCTACAGTGCTGGCAGAGTGCTAGGACGTTCTGTGGTTGCTGGGCCCTATCCATCTTGAGCCTACATCTTCTAGAGTTAAGGCAGGGAGCCTAATGCTGCCTCTGACACATGGTGCCTTATTGCAGGCACACTCAGAATTCCCTAATATTCCCTAATATTGGAAGATGTTGTTTATTTGATCTCTGTGCTATCTGCATCTTGAGGCCAGGGTCCTCCCAACTCCCATATATGAAAATTCTTGTGTGCTTTTTTTAAAAAAAATCTTACGGTTGTATAAAATGACTGAAAGAGTTGATATATTTAACTGTACGCTTGCTCTTTTATGAGAATTAAGTGCAATTTTCTTTAGAAACAGTATTTCTAAAACCTTGTCTCAGGGAATACTAATTCTCTGAGATGGTCAAAATGTTCTTAGGAGGAAAACAGTAGTCTTCTAAGGATTAATTACATTTGGGGAACATTGAGTTAAATAATCATTTTTCTTAGTTCAGTATTAATCAGAGATTTTGTATTCTACTTTGTACTATGGATCTGTAAGAAACCTAATACAGAGTAGGCATGCAGCAAATATTTGTTCCATGAATGAATAAATAAAGGAACAGCAGGGTTAAACTTCGATTGCTCTTTCTGGACTCAGTTTTGGAGCTCATCAGTTTCCCTTTGCTCTCTTTTCACCTTCACCCCTCCCTTACATGGGTCTGAACACAATTTGTTCTCTTTTTCTACTAATCATATATATTTATAGACCTGCATGCCAGTGTCCAAATTTTCAGGCTGTGAGAACACCAGTGTTTTTGGTATGTCAGTGATTCCGGAATGTTATGTCCGTGTTTCGTGAGTCCTTATGGCACAGATAGAATGACCCAGATAATTCTCAGTCAGTATCTTCTTGAGGCCCTGCTCTTTCCCCCAGGAATCAGTTCAGTTCAGTCACTCAGTCATCCCGTGGGCTGCAGCACTCCAGGCTTCCCTGTCCATCACCAACTCTCCCGGGGATACTAAGCTCTCAAAAAGAGCGCCCAGGGAGACTTGCTGGTTAGTCTTCAAGGTCTGCTGCAGAAGCTCGCCTGCCCTCTCCTTCTCCTCCATACTTACGTAGACTTGGCAACTGCCCCTTGGAAGCCACATAGTGGCTTGTTGGTTTATTCCCTTTCTTTGCCCAAATAAGAAACTGGGCACTGTTTTTTCTTTAGAGAGACAATGCAGAGGTGTCTCAGCTGAGCTAAATTTATTATTCTGCTTGGATGACATGGGCTATCACAGCTTTTCATTCCTGTTCTTCTAATGCCAGCCAGGACCACAATGATGATAATACCTTATCAGGAATTCCCCTCTAGTCATTTCCCAATAGCACTTTTAAAAGAAAGTGCATAGAATTTTTCTGCTTCCTGAAATTCAACTAAACCAGACCTAACAACCTAACATTCTTTCAAGAATAGCTGCAGAAATAACGGCCATTGGGTTGTAGAAGTGAAAGTGAAAGTCACTCAGTCATGTCCGACTCTTTGCGACCCCATGGACTATACAGTCCATGGAATTCTCCAGGCCAGAATACTGGAGTGGGTAGCCTATTCCTTGGGTTGTAGAAGGTGAGCCATTTTGAGTGGCAGAGATTCTGGTTGGGGTCCTTGTTGCCAGGCCCCTATGTTGACTTATCGCCTCACCGCACATGCAGAGCACATGGAATCAAAATTCTGATTCTTGCACGTTGACTAGGCAGTAAACAGGGAAGGAGCAGGCAACAGACTCCGAGACAATCTAAATCAGGGCAGCTCAGACGGCCTCCGAGTTGCCTTCAGGAGTTGCCTTCTTATCTTCAGTGCACACAGCTGGTATTCCTCAGTTAGTCAGGTCACTCAGTCCTATCTGACTCTTTGTGACCCCATGAATTGCAGCACGTCAGGCCTCCCTGTCCATCACCAACCCTTGGACTTCACCCAAACCCATGTCCATAGAGTCGGTGATGCCATCCAGCCATCTCATCCTCTGTCGTCCCCTTCTCCTCCTGCCCCCAATCCCTCCCAGCGTCAGAGTCTTTTCCAATGAGTCAGTTCTTCACATGAGGTGGCCAAAGTATTGGAGTTTCAGCTTCAGCATCAGTCCTTCCAATGAACACCCAGGACTGATCTCCTTCAGAATGGACTGGTTGGATCTCCTTGCAGTCCCAGGGACTCTCAAGAGTCTTCTCCAACACCACAGTTCAAAAGTATCAATTCTTTGGTGCTCAGCCTTCGTCACAGTCCAACTCTCACATCTATACATGACCACTGGAAAAACCATAGCCTTGACTAGATGGACCTTAGTTGGCAAAGTAATATCTCTGCTTTTGAATATGCTATCTAGGTTGGTCATAACTTTCCTTCCAAGGAGTAAGCGTCTTTTAATTTCACAGCTGCAGTCACCATTTGCAGTGATTTTGGAGCCCCCCAAAATAAAGTCTGACACTGTTTCCCCATCTAATTCCCATGAAGTGATGGGACCAGATGCCATGATCTTCGTTTTCTGAATGTTGAGCTTTAGGCCAACTTTTTCACTCTCCTCTTTCACTTTCATCAGGAGGCTTTTTAGTTGCTCTTCACTTTCTGCCATAAGGGTGGTGTCATCTGCATTTCTGAGATTCTTGATATTTCTCCTGGCAATCTTGATTCCAGCCTGTGCTTCTTCCAGCCCAGAGTTTCTCATGATGTACTCTGCATAGAAGTTAAATAAGCAGAGGGACAATATACAGCCTTGACGTACTCCTTTTCCTATTTGGAACCAGTCTGTTGTTGCATGTCCAGTTCTAACGGTTGCTTCCTGACCTGCAAATAGGTTTCTCAAGAGGCAGGTCAGGTGGTCTGGTATTCCCATCTCTTGAAGAATTTTACACAGTTTATTGTGAATTCCTGCTTTTTTTCACTGGTATTCCTACTTCAGTCTTATTTATGATGAAGTAGAAGTCTGCTCATTAAAAATGATAAAAAGTGTGGTTTTGGCAACTCAGTAGAGAAGACGAGCCAGATCCACAAAAGCAGAAGGGGTTGACCTGGGTCATTAGCTGAGACAAAGACTTAATTAGTTTTAAGTTTGGCAGGGATCAGCACAGGTGGGCCACACTTTTGAATGAGACTTCGTTATGAGTCCCCAATGGATATATTTTCATGGATCCAAACTCTAGGAAGGGAGAGAAATGAACTTGTTGGATTAGCCCAATCTTTTTTTTTTTTTTTTTTAGCCCAATCTTTGACAGTGTCCTCCAAATAGCTTATTCATCCAGGATCCAGTCTGAGATTGTTGTACACACATTTGTCCCTCCTTAAGAGGCCTCACCATAATGATTTAACATGGCAAAGAGACAAATGTAACTCGATGTGCTATTTTAGTGGGAGAGTTCAGGAGAAGAAGGAACATGGGAAATGGGAAATGACTGGATGTGTTTTGATCCACTATTCATGGCCTAGGCCATGCTAGCTAGTTGGCGAAAAGATTCCTGGGTTAAAAGCTTCCCTCTGTAGACTATTCTTTGTTTGTTTGTTTCAGTCTTCACTTTGTATCGGACAGAACTGGAAAGGGTGGCCCTTTGACCCAGCTCCCAAAGCGCAATAACTGATGTACTGAGAGAGAAGCTGTGGTGTGAAGGAACCGTTTCATTTATGGAAAGCAGAGCATAGAGGAGGGGAGAAACAAAGCTGCTCTTGCAAAGGCCCTTCCTCCCCTGAAGAGCGAGTTTGGAGGCCTGTGGCGGCGCCCACCGCCAGCGACACAGAGGGTGCCCTTCCCCACCGTGCCTGGGCCGCCTGCTGGTTGACCGCTCTGTGGGGAGCTGGGGTGGCCGGGAGTGCCCACGCAGCCTGGGGCTACAGGCTGGACATGTTTCAGGAGGATGTGGTGCAATTTAGACACGACTTTGGATGGTAGAGAAGCTTTCGTTTTTTCAACAGATTGCATCCCACGCATAAACAACAAGCACAGACACACGATCCATTTTGACACGAAATCTGCACAGATGAAGTCCAAGGCATGAGCCATATTGAATTGTCTTTGTTTTAAGACTCTTTGTCTGGAATGATGCCTCATTTCCATATGAAAAATATGTTCCTTTTTGCAGTGGTCTCTTCCGCCTCGTTTTCCTTTCAAGGAACAGCTTGAAGAGTAAAGGGAGTGGCTTAGTGCTGTAAGGAGAGATGTCAGAGAAATTGCACGTACTTGTTTAGTATTTGAAGTTCTAGTTTAAAGTTGAGATGCCTGCTTGTCCTATCCCAGGTGGACCTTGAAAGAGGAGTTGAAGCTTATTAGACCAAAGGCAGTGTATTAGTTTCCAGTTGTTGCAGTAACAAATCACCACAAAATTAGCAGTTTCAACCACACCCATTTATTATCTTACAGTTTCTGTAGGTCAGAAGTTCAGCAGGGTGTGGCTGGATTCTTTGGTTGGGGTCTCACCATGCTAAAATCAAGGTATCAGCTAGGGCTGTAGTTCTTCCCCGGAATTCAAGGTTCTCTTCCGTGTTCACCGGTTATTGGCAGAATTCAGCTCCTTGCAGTGGTAGGACCGGTCCTTCTTTCTTTGACAGGTGGCTCCTTCATCATCAGATGTTGAATGGTGTATTGAAACGTCTCGTGTTTCAAATCTCTGATTTCCGCCCTTAGTCGAGAAAAAGTTCTGCTTCGAAGAGTTGATGTAATCACACTAGACTCACCCAGATAATTTGTATCTCCTCCCTATTTTAAGGTCACTTATTAGTAGCATTAATTATATATGCAACATCCCTTAGGCAACATAAAGAAACATATTTATAAGTGTGGCACTGGAGAGCCAAGATTCTGCCCGCCAGAGGGAAGGAGGAGGAGATTCAAAGCAGAGGATTTAGCACAAGAAAGGTGTGGGCATGGTATATATGGGAAGGTAAAGGGAGATATGATTGGCATTGTTAGTATTTTTACAATCATTAGGATGAGTTTAAGCAAACTCCAGGAGATAGTGAAGGACAGGGAAGCCTGGGGTGCTGCAATCCATGCAGTTACAAAGAGCTGGACACGACGTGGCTACTGAACAACAGAAGTATGATTGTATTTTAGAAAGAGTACTGGAGACAAGGCGGCTAGTTTGGAGTTATGATGGGGTCTACACTTGCTGTGACTCATTTTTCATGCTGGCAAGAAGAGGCTTCACTACTAGTGCTAGTAAAGTGGAGAAGGCTCAGACAGACTATGCTGTTCAAGTCTTGGCCTTGCCATTTATTAATTTACTCCTTTGATCAAAATTTTTCCCCCATCCCCTTTTTGGTCAAATTTTACTTTATTCTGCTAAGCCTGAAAGTTTTTCAGGTGTATAATGAAGATAATAGTAATATCTACCCTATAATAGGTTGTGAATATAAATGAGCTAGGGAATATGTTAGTGGTAAATAAATGTTTGCAAATTTTAGTTTTGCTTCCTCCTTTTCCTGGTTCAGAGTAATTCATATTCAGCTGAAAATATTTTGAATTTACTTTCTCTTCTCTCTTGTCTACTCACTAGCTGTGTGACCATCCCTTCTTTGTGTCACAGTTTTGTCCTTTTTAAAATGAAGATAATGTAAAAAGTAAGTTGTTGATATTAGATTCCTGGTTATTTATGAAAAGGATATGATTATGTAGAGGAAAACAGTCTTGATTTCTTTTAGCTCATTCTTTATCAGAGTCACCCTACAAATGATGGGAGAAGTCCAGGAAATTTCCTGTGGGCCCATTGTTCAATAAGACATAGAGAAATCTAGTCATCATGAAGAGCTTGTTAGAAATTAACTTACCCCATGGATGGGTGGAGTAAGCTGGCTGGCCAAGAGATGTTAGTTGAGAAATGACAAAAAGTCAAACTCCCCTTCAGATATCTTCTATCAATGTGTAGTGAGTACCCCCAAATACAAATATTAGAAAATTTGTACTTTTACAATATTAAGACCTACAAAGCAAAGTGGTAGAGTACAAAGAATAAATGACTCTGCCCCCAAGTGGGCTTTAGGACTAACTAGCCATAAAGTCCTGAAGTCTTCTGGGTCACATTTGTGAACGATGCAGGTTGGTGTAGGATGATCTCTGTGGTTCTTTCTTCCTTTAAGATCTTGTGAATTAGGCTGCTGAGAGAGAATGGATTCCTAAAACCTTTGATGTTCGTCTGTAAGAGTTGGCCAACCGTTCTGATGAGCAACACATGCTCCAGGAGGATTACTCTGAGGGGAATGGACAGAAGAGAGGGTTGTTGTAGAGATTCTGCCGGCAACAGTGGAGACTGGCTGGCTGGGGCTGGAGCTGCAGAAGAATGAGAAATGAAGTGCGTCAATGAGGGAGATGGGCTTGCTGGGTGTGGTGAGAGGGAAGGCTGCTGTGCTGACTTACCCACTTTCTTCACCCTGTGACCAGCTCTGATTAGAAACCAATCATTCAGACATCTGGTTTGTACTGTAAAGTTCCTAGCCTGTTTCTTGGACTGATTGAATTCTTTTGGTGAAGTCTTCATCTGCAAATGAGGTTTAATGCTAATTTACTTGTCTGAAGGAGGGGATAAAAGCTCTATAGCTTTCTGAAGTTCATTTAGCAATGAGGTGTATTTATTCTGGGAGGTACGTTATCTCATTTGCCTTAAAAGCAGGCAAAAAATTTAACCTAAAGTTTTGTGTATTTTAGTTGTAAGAAAACTAGAATGGGGATCAGCAAACTTGGTTTTATTCTGAGCTCTGGCACTTAGAGATATGAACCTGGGCCTCAGTAACCCTTCAGGGCCTCGCCCCTCGCTGGAGATGTGGTGACAGCATCTGACTTTGCCAGTCAGTAAAGCCGTGTGAAGTGCTCTGCACGGTGCTGTGCGTCTAGTAAGTGCTCCCTGACAAAGGGCTATTACTTTTTCAGTCCTGGTGCAGTACCTGGAAATTTGAAATAGTGAAGAAAACATAGTTATTGAATGCATGAACAGCAACAGCAAAAGCGTGTGGTGAAGTTCAAAATAAGTCAATGTGTGAACTGCCACATCAGAGTTAAGTATACTCTGTTCATTGAGTGAAGCAACAGTTTCACACATACAGCAATGTTGTGGAAAAATTCCCGCACCTGAAACAGCTCTTCCTGTTTAAGTGAGGCAAGTGGTATGATTTCTAGTGTGTTACCTACATTAGAGATATCTCCACTTGCAACCCTACTAAACTAGTGTGTGTGTGTGTGTGTGTGTGTGTGCGCTCTCAGTCATGTTGAATTCTTTGCGACCCCACTCGCCAGGCTTCTCTGGTCATGGGATTTCCCCAGCAAGAATACTGGAGTGGGTTGCCATTTCTTCCTTTAGGGGGTCTTCCTGACCCAAGGGTCAAACCTGCGTCTCCTGAATTGTATGTTTTTTTTTTTTTTTACTGCTGAGCCACTGGGGATGCCCATCTAAACTAGAATTCCCTCTAATTGCTCCTTACCCTTTATCTGGCCTTCCTCTCCATCTTACCACCTGGCAAGTTTATTTGTATTAATTAATATTATCTAACTCTTCTCCCTCCCCCCTCTTTAATGTAAGACCTATGAAAGTGGGCCCTTTTGCCTGTTTTGGACTTTTCTCACTACTACAAATGGCATTTATAGAATGAGACATGCACATTATAAGCACATGCACACACGAAGATATGAATTAATATCTCTTGTGCATGCTTCATCTGTGATAACAACTTTTCTTAAGTGAGCAAGCCCTTTTTACCCTATCGACCATTACTTAAAGCCTACAATGGGACTTCCCTAGGGGTGCAGTGTTTAAGACTCTGCGCTTCCGCTGCAAAGGGCACAGCTTCCATGCCTGGTCAGGGAACTAAGATCCTGCCTGCCGTATGGCACAGCCCCTATGAAAAGTCAAAACTATATCACATCTAGTTTTAAAGCAATGGCAATAAAATTTCTTGGTGACTCATTGGAGGTATCATTGTGTATAGATGGATCTTATGAGCAGGACCTGGAAGCTGTTAGTCTGTGATCATGTGTACCTTTAAGGATGGTCAAGAGCACTACTTCCTAGATGGAGGTGCCCTCAGTCCTGATAGCTCCAGAGGTGTCTAAATCAGGAGCAACACCAGTAATTCTGCTCTGTGCTCCATAAAAAATTAATAGCCATAAAAGTCAAATTGGCTTCCTCACTAGCAAATGAACTTTACTACCTTCCTTAGCTTACAGACTCTTAGTAACCAGTATGTAAAAAATACCAACCAGGGAAAGATATTTTCCAGCTTTATAGGCTTTAAAAAAATCCCATTTAATTCAATCTGGCACCCAGGCTGAATGTAAAATAGCTGCAGTATTGATGGGACAACACATGATATAATTAAATATTTGTATCAGTTCATCAAGTGTAAGATAAAAATCATATAAAAAATCATGTAAGATAAAAATCATGCTCAGTAGCATCTGACTCTTTGTAACCCCATGGAGTGTAGCCTGCTAGGCTCCTCTGTTTATGGAATTGTCCAGGCAAGAATATTGGAGCGGATTGTCATTTCCTACTCCAGGGGCTCTTCCTGACCCAGGGATCGAACCCAGGTCTCTTGTTTGGAAGGTGGATTATTTACCACTGAGGTCACCTGCGAAGCCCAAGATAAAAATCAGTCAGAAACCTTTAAGCGGGAATAAAGGCAGATGTTTGTTGTAGCCCTGCTCCTACATTGTACGTGGTTGCTGTCTTTTCGGAGCATTATCTCATCTGCTGCAAGATTATCCTTTGACATTTTCTGAGGGCCTGCTCTCTGCAGGGCTCTGAATAATATTTAACAATTTTTGAGCCAGAATCTGGGGCCTAAAACTCACCTGGGGAACTTGTTAAACCTGTAGGTTCTTGGGCCTCATTACAGGTATTCTTATTATACTGATGGTGGTCCCGATGCCATACTCAGAAAAGTAGTGTGTCATTTACAACCACAAGCCCTGGGTAAAAATCCAGGCTTCATCACTTACAAACTCTATGGCCTTGGGCAAGATAATGAATCTTTTCCTAAACCTCAATTTTCTCATTTGTAATTCAAGCTTTTAGATGATAAAGTGCTCTGGATACATTATCATTTAATCCTACTTTCTAGGATAGTGTAGGAGTAAATGAGGCAATGTATGTAAAACATTTAGCTCAGAGTCTGATAAATATTGTACTATTACTGCTGCCAGAAGCTAAGATGTACTGACTGCTTACTCTCTGAGGCACACTGTTCTAAGTGCTTTACGTGTTTCACTGTTTTAAATCTCAGATAGATACTGTTTTATGCCTGTTTTATACAGCTGAGCAAACTGAGGTGCAGAGAAATCAAGTAACCTGTATGCAAGTCACACAGCCACGAGCAAAGACAAGAATCCAGGTTTGGGTGATGTCAGACTCCACATGCTTTGTCTGCTCTTGTTACTTCTTTTCTCCTTGAGCCCATCTATCTTCCTTCTAGCTTTACGTTTGGTCCTTCTCAGCCCCACACTGGCTAAGCTGCTGTTTTCCTCTGTGTCCTGGCAGCAGTACATTTGTTGCTGAAGGGGAACTCTGGACATTGTTGCGCTTGTTGAGCTTAGTCGCTCAGTCATGTCCAACTCTCTGCTGCCTTATGGGCTGGAGCCCGCTAGGCTCCTCTGTCCACTGGACTTTTCAGGCAAGAATGCCGGAGCAGCTTGCCATTTCCTACTCCAGGGGCTCTTCCTGACCCAGGGACTGAACTCAGGTCTCTTGTGTCTCCTGCATTAGCAGGAGGATTCTTTACCACCTCGTGGGAAACCCACATTTATTGGTGAAAGGGAACTCAACATACATTCTAAAATAAGAACCTACCTCAGAATTTAAGAACTGCAAATATTCTGCTATTCCCCACCCTTCCCCTCAAATATAGATATAAAAGCAACATTAGTTGACAAATCTGAAAAATCAACATAACTTTTAATTTTCTCTCAGAGCAGTATATGTACATGAAAACAAATCAGAAAGGAAACATTCAAAAACTAAACTGAAAATTTCATGTTCTTTATGGCTAGCTAAGGCTAGTGGCATTGTAGGTAATTACATTTTTTAGACTTTCTACCTCTTCTGAATTTTGTACCACATTGAACTTACATTACTTTGTAATCAGAAAAAAATCCCTTTCTTCAAAAGAAAGCAAATTAATTGCAAATACATCGTCACAACATTTTTCTTGTATTTCTTCAGGCTACTGCTCACTCTTAGGCACGCATCCTGGTCACCTCCGTAGGACGCAGAGAGAAGCTGATCAATATTTTAGTGCCAAGGGGAGGAAGGAGGGACTGGTGAGAGAGAGAATATTTTAAAACTGTGTGAGCTCTGATAGAGTTATGCCTCAGTTCACTGACCTTGAAAATTAACCTAGGGTAACCAGAGGACTAAGCCCCAGAATAAACAAATAAGCAAGAAAATTCATTTCCAATTTTGTGCAAATGTTAACAACATGTTGTGTTTCCGCAATGCCAAAACTTATTCATTTAAATGAAGAACAACATCAGTCAAGTCATTGGAAACACACAAAAATCAATATGGGTGTTATTTTATAGATCAAGCTATCACTTTATAGATGGAATTTCTTTACTGTTCCTGTGTTTATTTAGTTACCACTTGAAATAGTTAGAGGTCATACTGGATTCTGCACAGACACTGGTGCTTCAGAGAGAAAAATTATGAAAATACCACACTGCAAAAGGAAGTGTGATGAAAAAGGCTCTAGTACCTTTCAGGGCCATAAAAGAACCATCAGAAACATCCCGTTTTCTAATAAAGTGGTTGCTAATTTTTTTTTTCCTCTTTGATAGCACAGTGCGATCCATTTACTACTAGGTTAGAAACCTTTGGGTATAAAAAATTGTAGACTATATGGAACAATGCTCCCCACCAATAATAATCTTCCAACCACATTGATGCGTTAAGCTACTTATAATAGGAGTTGCTTGGTAGCTAATGGGAAAGAAGGTTCTGGAACTAAGGTCTTTCATAATCTTTTGTATAAAAGCAGAGTTTCTGAAATGAGGGAAGATGTTATTGTGAGCACTTGAGAATGTGGAGAGAAAAAGCCTATTATAATGTGTAAGCCAAAGAAGAGATATCATACAATGATGGTACTTTACATTTATAAATTATAATACTCTCAAATATTTGATGTGTTTTCAGATCTATTTTACCACTCTGTTTCTGTCATAGCTGTGTATCTGCTGGGCATTTCCACCCCAGGTTGATGAAAATACTAAGGCATGGTTAAATCATTTGCCAAATATACTGGTAGGGTAAAAATTACAGTTGTGGGCCAGCATACTTTACTAAGTTGGACCTTACTTATACTCTGGTTTTTTGTCTTTCTTGATAATTTTTCTCGGGGCATAAGAGTATCTGCATGAAAAGTAAAGGCAAACAAACAAAAAGAAAAAAGAAAAAACAGTGCAACACCCAGTTTGCTTTGTCCGCATCAACTTTAATATCCAGAAATGCTCAAGTCAATAACTGTGATGTGCAGTATTCCAAAAATTTTGGGTTATTGACTGCTGTTTTTCTTTGTATACAGTTTCTTTGACATTGTTTATGCCCAGCTGAAGTTAAGATGTAGATAGACAGATGCACAGCACAGATTATCTGGCTCAAATTGTGCATTTTTATAGGAGTTGTGATGCGGTTTTCAGTACAGTTTAGATGTTTGTCTAAAGAGGCAGGCTGTGTAAAGGTAAGGACAGATTTAGAGATGCAGAGTAGAATCTCATGCTTCACTTGGGATTTTTGGAAAAATTCATTGGAAGGATTTTTCAATTTAAGCCTATGATGATGGGCCTTTCCCTGCTTTCTCTGCCCCCCTCCCTTTCTCCCCTCCCTCTCTACTTTTTAACAGAAAAAAGAGATTGAAATCAGTGAAGTTCCTATCATTACGGGCCTGATGAGAATATGCACTGACTCTGTTGGTGACTGAGACTGACTAAGGCACAGCACAGAGAAAACTCAGATGATCCCTTTTTCAGACAAGCATTGTCTTTTCAATTCTCCCCAAATACTTCATCCTTCCATTTTTGTAATTACACTTGTAATTATGTTTCATACCAGCCTATCCCACTGGATTGAATTACCAGAGTGCTAAGACCAGGCCTCTCTGTTCACATTTGCGTTTTCTTCCTTCTGTTTCTATACACGTGGAGACTTAAGGTAAGAAAATAAGAGCCTGTCTTCTATTTGGAGGACTGGACTCCCATGTTTAAACACATACAGTGTTTGAAGTTCACCTCTAATTGTCTAGTAAAGATGAGTGACAGCAGCAAAGATAGGTGATAGTAAGTGGATTCTAGGGTGATAAGAAAATGATTTTAGACTATTTCTGTTCTTGTACTATGAAGATTTAATGCACAATGTACTTTTCTGCTACTTTTGTCTGCTCTTCCAAAAAGCCGTGTTGTAGAACATATTCTGTTACTGAAGTCACGAATGGCTCCTTTTTGTTGTAGGCTGCACTTTAGGGATGCTAGTTTAGGGATGTTGTGCCTCCTTGGGTTTACCTGTGAAAGTACATAACAAGCTCAGCTATGGAAAGGAGGCTATTATAACCACTGGTAGGCTTAAGAAAGGGAGTGACATCATCTGGTTCACCTGCTTTTGAAGACATCCTGCTTGCTACATAGGAAATGTATTGTGCTGGACCAGAGTGAAAGAAGAAAAGCTGTATTAATAGCCTGGGCAAGACAATAGGGTGGCTTAGACTACAGCTGTGGACATGCACAAGAAGAGAAGTGGGTATGTTTGAGATGTATCTCGGAAATAGGATCAAGAGCATTTATATTGTGGATTGGATACAGGATGTAAAGGAGCTGAAAGTGCCTGATGATTTTTGCCACGAGTAACTGACTGAATCACCTTCCCTGGTGGCTCACATGGTAAAGACTTTGCCTGTAATGTGGGAGATCTGCGTTTGATACCTGGTTCGGGAAGATCCCCCGGAGAATGGAATGGCAACTCACTCCAGTGTTCTTGCCTGGAGAATCCCATGAACAGAGGAGCCTGGCGGGCTACAGTCCGTGGGGTCACAAAGAGTTGGACACGGCTGAGCGACTCCCACTTCCACTATCCAACTGACTGTACAGTGCTGCCATTTACTGAGATGGCGACTCTTAGAGGGTGGGTGGGGGAAACTGAGAGTTTCATTATGGATTTTAAAAATTCTAGATGCCGAATTACATATCCAACTCTTGTTTTTGGATTAGATTTGCAAATTATTATTTTAAATTTATAATAAATTATAAATTTAAAATAATATATTAATCTATTGTTGTTTTTAATTGTAAACTCCTCCTAAGGATGAAATGCTTTGGTGCTCACTTTCATACTGCTTGTATTTCTGGGCCTCTTAATTAGTTGAATGATGAACAGATGGAGGTAGGGACTTCCACACTGTTTTCCCATCCCTTCCTTTCTCTTCCCTTCCCTTCTCTCCTCTTCCTTCCCTTCTCTTTGCTTCCCTCCTTCCCTCCCTCTCTTCTTCCCTTTTTCTCAGTGCCATCTCCATGCTTTCTTCAATGTAAGAAAAAGTACTAACCTGGGAATCATCACATTTGGGTACTAGTCTTCACTAGCTGTGTGACTTTCAAAGTTCTAATGAATTTTTATTTTATTTTATTTTTTTCAAGTTTTTATTTAATTATCTGGCTGCACTGGGTCTTAGTTGTGGCATGTGGGATCAAGTTCCCTGACCAGGGATCAATCCCAGGGCCCCTGCCTTGGGAGCATGGAGTCTTAGCCACTGGACCACCAGGGAAGTCCCATCTAATGAATATTTTTTGAACTTCAGTTTCTTCAATTGAAAAGTGAGGCAGGTAGAGGTGATCTGTAAAATTTCTCCCAGTTCTAAAATTCTGCAATTAGTATTTTTTCTCCCTGAAGTGTGCAAATCCAATGTGTACTTGTAGGTTTACCTTCTGTTTCAAGGGAAGGTATTTATAGCAAGAGACAATTTAGAAGTAATCAATTAATCTCACTCATGTGAAGGGTGAGGAAAGTAGAATCTCGAGGTATGCTTCCTGACTTATAAAATGAGACTTAAAATGATAATAATGGCAATAATAATAACAGTAATAATACTGACATCAAAAAATTCTCATGAGACTAAAATGTTCAGTACATGTTGGCTCTCACAGTGATTATTGTTGTTGGATGTCATCTTATTTGCCTGAGGATATCTGATCAGCTGGTGGCAGACCTGGGGCTAAATTGTTTCCTTATGAGGCAGAAGCCTTCAATTTCTCTTCTAGGTCCTTCCTGTCTTCTCCAACAACCAGAGCTGAAAACGTTGGTACACTGTGGAGACAGTACTCAAAAATGGCTATGACATACCTTAGGGGTGAAGTAAAACCTGGATTTGAAACCAGGTTTTTCCCTGTGTGACATTGGATAAGTATCAAATGTTCCTGAATCTCAGTCTCCTCATTTGTAAAATGGCTTAATAATAATAGGTACCAATCTCAAAGAGATGTAGTGAGGATAAATGATGTAATGTAATCTGGTAGTTGACCATGTCCATCGCATGAATAAAGTCAATAAACTATACTTGACTAATTATCTTCCTTCGACCACACTTGCTAAATGCAGAAAATTCTCCTTATTGCCTACCTAGAGTTATTACTGAAAGTTGCTCAGTCATGTCCGACTCTTTGCGACCCCATGAGCTGTATAGTCCATGGAATTCTCCAGGCTAGAATCCTGGAGTGGGTAGCTGGTCCTTTCTCCAGGGGATCTTCCCAACCCAGGGATTGAACCCAGATCTCCCACATTGCAGATGGATTCTTTACTAGCTGAGCCACCAGGGAAGCCCAAAGGGAGAGTGAAGTCATTCAATTGTGTCCGACTCTTTGTGACCCCATGAACTGTAGCCCACCAGGCTCCTCTGTCCATGGGATTCTCCAGGCAAGAATACTGGAGTGGGTTGCCATTTTCTTCTCCAGGGGATCTTCCTGACCCAGGGTTCAAACCTGGGTCTCCCACTCTACAAGCAGACTCTACTGTCTGAGCCACCCTAGAAGTTATTATATATAGTTTTAAAAAATTGTTTCCATCCATTTACAGATTCTTTTACTAAAGTTGATTACTTTTAATTTAATTTAACTATTTATTTTTGACTGCTTTGGGTCTTCATTGCTACGTGCCCCCTGCTGGGCAGGGAGGAGCTAACCTTCGTTGCGGTGGCTTCTCTTGTTGTGGAGCACGGGCTTTAGGCATGGGCTCAGTAGTTGTGGTACATGGGCTTAGTTGTCCCATGCTATGTGGAAATCTTCCCAGACCAGGGGTGGAACCTGTGTCCCCTGCATTGGTAGGCAGATTCTCAACCACTGGACCCCCAGGGAAGTCCTGCATGTACTTTTTGAAGGAAGGTCTGGCTTTGCAATCTGGCAGACAAAGATATCAGAATCAGACTGATTCCTTACCAGCTGAGCCACCATGGAAACCCAAAGGGAGAGTGAAGTCACTCAGTTGTTTCCGACTCTTTGCAACCCCATGAACTGTAGCCTGCCAGACTCTTCTATCCATGGGATTTCCCCAGGCAAGAATACTGAAGTGGGTAGCCATTTCCTTCTCCAGGGGATCTTCCCGACCCAGGGATCAAACCCAGGTCTCCTGCACTGCAGGTGCATTCTCTACCATCTGAGTTACCAGGGAAGCCCACCAGGTTTGAAAGAAGATGCCAATAGTGCTTTAATTGGGCAGCAATCAGTATGACTTAAACAGGAGGGTGGAGGGCCACAGAAGGGAGGTCTCTAGGAAAGAAAGAAAATCGTTTGGTTAACCAACATGTTTGAACATGAAAAATATTATTGGTGTTTGAAAGGTCCTTAACAACATTTAGAAAATCTTAGCTATTGTTCATGTAAATCTAAATAAGTGAGGCAAGAATCTTTAAGAAAATGTAGATAGTAAGGGAAATATCATCATTGTACATCATTTGGCTTGATCATCAGTATTACACAGTCAGAGTTGTTTGAACTCTGATTTTCCATATAGCCCCCAATAGTAATTTAGTTCTACTGAAAAGATGGGTGAATGGAGAAAAAGGGATGAAGGTAGTGTGGAAAAAGAGCTAAATTCTCATCTAAAAAGCCAAGAAATCAAATAATAGTGTCTAAGCTTAATACTGGCACCCCACTCCAGTACTCTGGCCTGGAAAATCCCATGGATGGAGGAGCCTGGAAGGCTGCAGTCCATGGGGTCGCTAAGAGTTGGACACGACTGAGCAACTTCAGTTTCACTTTTCACTTTCATGCATTGGAGAAGGAACTGGCAACCCACTCCAATGTTCTTGCCTGGAGAATCCCAGGGACGGGGGAGCCTGGTGGGCTGCCGTCTATGAGGTCGCATAGAATCGGACACTACTGAAGTGACTTAGCAGCAGCAAGCTTAATAAATAAAAAAGCAATATTTATAGTTAGAAACATTAGGGCAATTATAAGGGGAAAAAAAAGCAAAAGTGTTGAAAGTGCTTCCTGCTGGGGAATAGGACTGGGGATTGGGAAGCGGTGGGAAGGAGGCGACTGTGTTTCCTTGTGTGCCTTATATACTGTTTGAATTAAAATGATGATTGATAGAAAAGTAGAAAAAAGATGATCTACACCTGTCTTTACTTTCTGTATCTTTCCTAAATGAGATAAATATGAGCTATCTGTGAAATATGTATAAAGCTTTTTTTATTGGAGCATAGCTGCTTTACACTGCCGTGCCAATTTCTGCTACAGCAAAGTGAGTCAGCCATAGGTATGCATATATCCCCTCTTTTTTGAATTTCCTTTCCATTTAGGTCAATGCAGAGTAGAGTTCCCTGTGTTATACCGTAGGGGCTCATTAACTAATTTTATATATTTTAGTGTATACCAGTTCACCCCACCTACCCGTTAACCCCTTTGGTATCCAAATGTTTGTTCTTTGCATCTGTGTCTCTATCTCTGCTTTGAAGACAAGATCATCTCTACCATTTTTCTAGATTCCACATGTATGTGCTAATATATGATATTTGTTTTTCTCTTTCTGACTTGCTTCACTCTGTATGATAGTCTCTAGGTCTAGCCACCTCTCTGCAAAGGACACAGTTTAGTTCCTCTTGGTGACTGAGTCATAGTCTACGGTACATATGTACCATGTCGTCTTTATCCATGCCTCTGTTGATGGGCATTTAGGTTGCTTTCATGTCCTGGCTATTGTGAATGTGCTGCAAAGAAAAAAAAACTGCGCTCTAGGCTCTCACTGTGTTTTCAGGACTGCAGTTCCCCCAGATGATGTATAAGCATGCCTATAAAAAGCAGTATTGGGCAACAGAATTTTCGTGAAATTTAGATATACTTAAGGTGTTATTTGGGAGAAGACAATGGCACCCCACTCCAGTACTGTTGCCTGGAGAATCCCATGGACGGAGGAGCCTGGTGGGCTGCAGTCCATGGGGTCGCAAAGAGTCGGACACGACTGAGCGACTTCCCTTTCACTTTTCACTTTCATGCGCTGGAGGAGGAAACGGCAACCCACTCCAGTGTTCTTGCCTGGAGAATCCCAGGGTCGGGGGAGCCTGGTGGGCTGCCGTCGATGGGGTCGCACAGAGTCGGACACGACTGAAGTGATTTAGCAGCAGCAAGGTGTTATTTAGGCTACCCGCTCCAGTATTCTGGCCTGGAGAATTCCATGGACAGTCCGTGGGGTCGCAAAGAATGGAACACAACTGAGCGACTTTCACTTCACTTCACAAGGTGTTATTAGTGTTGAAAGTAAAGTTTGTATTGATTATATCATCAGTAGGCTTGTGTTAATAATATTATAAAATATATGCCTTGAAACAATGCAGCTTATAGCATTTTGTACAAGTAAATGTGATAATAGCACTTGTTATTTTTTCACTGTACTTTTACCTCATGAAGTATAGGAACTCAGTCTTTCCTCCTTTGATGACTCTTAGAATGCAGTATGGAATATATAAAATTGTTTTTGGAAGTGAAAGAGCAAACAGCATCTACTCCCACTCCCTCACATTATTTATTTTTTAACTTAATTTTCTTTTAAAAAATTTATTGGAGTTGATAGTTGACTTACAATGTTGTGTCAGTTTCAGGTTTACAGCAAAGTAAATCAGTTGTGTGTGTATATAGGTATATATATATATATATATATGTGTGTGTGTGTGTATCCATTCTTTTTTAGATTCTTTTCCATACAGTTCATTACAGAGTGTTATATAGAGTTTCCCGTGCTATTCTGCAGGTCTTTATTAGTTATTTATTATATACACAGTAGTGTGTACATGGCAATCCCAGTCTCCCAGTGTTTGGCGCCCCCTTTCCCCATTGGTAACCATAAGTTTGTTTTCTACATCTGTGACTCTATTTCTACTTTGTAAATAAGTTTCTTCGTTCGATTTTTGTTTTAGATTCCACATATAAATGATATCATATGATATTTGTCTTTCGCTGTTTGATTTACTTCATTCAGTATGACAGTATCTAGGTTACTGGTAATTCTTATTTGGGAACGAAGGTGAATGATGTCACAGACTCATAGAATCACATGGGAGGTAATTTAAAAAGATAACTTATTTCCTACCTTGGATGGTCAAGCTATACCTCCAATGCCATGGGGAACTCAGATAGTGACTGGTTCTTATCAAAATGTGAGAAAAATGGTATTTTAAAATATTCCACTAAGACCTTACTGAAAACTACATTATAAACTTAATTTACTATTTCCATGGGCTTCCCTGATGGCTCAGTGGTAAAGATTCTGCCTGCCAATGCAGGAGATTCAGGTTCCATCCTTGGATTGGGAAGACTCCCTGGAGGATAAAATGGCAATCTACTCCAGTACAGAAGAGCCTGGAAGGCTATAGTCCATGGGTTTGCAAAAGAGTCAAACATGACTTGGGGACTAAACAACAACAATTATTTCCATAATTACAGTAAGAGCTGATATTCCCATATAAGGTTTAAAAATAATATTAATGGCATTGAGTCAAGTAATTTTTAAGCATGGTACTATATTGAAATAATCTGCTTGAATTGACCTTCTGTTTCCAGTGACAATGAAGTAATGGGGTTGAATTTGTACTTCTACTGAGAACTACCAAAGATGGACAAAATGTGTGAAACAACAAGTCTGAAGACATTGGACATTATATTCTAAGCCATAAAACTGTTTCAGTAAATTAAAAGGATTCAAGTCACGAAAATAATCATAATGGAATTAAATTAAAAATCAACAAAGTAGTCCATTTAACAAATTAGCAAATGAAATTATTTATATTATACAACTATTTAAGTGAAATATCCTTGGATTTTTTTTTTCTTAGTTCCCACCTCCCAAGAGAAAAAAAAATATCATGTTAAAGTGTATGTAAATGGCTTGTAGGAATGTCATTTTATGTTTGAGTTTACACTGGCAAAATAATATGGGTACTAGAGGGAAATAAGACTTATTTGGCAAATAAGCACAATGCTTTCAAGAAATAAAATGAATTAGGAGACTTTGAGATCTAGAATTTTTAATGTATGGAGTAATTTTGTTTTCTTTTTGAATTGCATATGTGGCCTAAAAATCAGTGAAACACATTTTAATCAGACAACATGTAAATAGGATTTAAACATCTTTGAATTAATTTTTTTTTTCCAGGATGGTTTTCCTTTGGGGAGATAGACATTTTCAAGTTGATTCTACCATACATATACACAACTAACTCACTTTATTTATTGTTTCTGTTCAATATGAGTATTGCTGTCATGAGATTCTTCATTGACCCCCAAGTACATCTCATCCACTCCCACAGCTGGGCCTTTGCTCATGTTGAATCTCCACATGAATATCTTTCTTGGCTCTTTCCAAATCCCATCTATTTATACTTCCATCTTATGAGCTAGGGACTTCACTTCAAATATTCTGACCTGCTGTTAATGCTACTTTCTCTGGCACACTTAATAGGAACATTTAATGTTCCTATAGATGTTCATATATAACCAAGACTAAAGAAGTATAATATAACGCAGATTCTCTTATTCATTATTCTGTGGGTTTTAAACCGTAGTGAGTGGTTTCAACCAAGTGAGGATACATACCCACTTGAAAGTGCTTGTAATAATGCAAGTTTTTCCCCAGTCCTTGGAAACCCCAACCCATGAGGGCTAAGGAATCAGGAATTTGTATTTTACCAAAGATTCTGGAATATCCTGATGTGATGGTCTGCATATTCACTTTAAGCAAAAACCCCATATCTTTAATGGATTTCAATAATTCAGTGTAATTTACTCATAGTTTCTAGTCCTTCTTTTGTATCTTTATATCAACAGATTGAGTGCTAAGCATATAATGGATTCCCAATAAATGCTCACAAATTAATTGAACCAGTGCAGTTACACGTATGTTTAGTGTATGTACTTTTTAGATATTTTTGTTTTTAATGATTGTATAGTCAGATATCTAATTAAATTTTTTCCAAACTTGTGATTTGGCTTCTCATTTGAATAATAGAATTTTAGTGCTGGAAGGGATTTCTGGAATTAACTTGATTGTCTTAGTTTTCAGTGAAACAGTTGAGGGCGTGAGAGGTTAAGTGACTTGCCCAAGTTCACGCAGCTAATTAGTGAGAGTTGTGTCTACAGAATTCAAGTCTCCAACCTCCCAAACCTTGTGTTCTTGCTGTTGCCCATGTTGCCTCTTACTAAGAAATCTGCCCAGTAACCCTAGGTAGTGACCAAGTGATAAGATTTAAACACACATTTCTCAGTGAGTTAGAAAGTGAAAGTGAAGTCGCTCAGTTGTGTCTGACTCTTTGCGACCCCATGGACTGTAACCTATCAGGCTCCTCCGTCCATGGGATTTTCCAGGCAATAGTACTGGAATGGATTGCCATTTCCTTCTCCAGCGGATCTTCCCGACCCAGGGATCGAACCCAGGTCTCCTGCATTGTAGACAGACACTTTACCGTCTGAGCCATAGTGACTAAAAACTTAATGTCATTTGAAAGAACTCACAGCAGCTATTACTTTAGCTTATTTGGTCAGGATTATTTCAGATAATTCATTTTTTGTGGTTCTGTCCCGTGTGGTAGAAATTGTATGCAGAATCCCTGGCCTCTAATAATTACCCCAGTGCCAATAAAAAAATGTCTCTAGACAGTGCCAAATGTCCCCTAGGAAACAAAACCACTCCCAGTTGAAAACCTTTGCTTTAAACAGACAAGCACATAAATGCTTGGATTATTGGATTCTTAAATTCTTGGAAAGACTCATAAAGGGTCTTTCAAGATCCTTACTCGACAGAGGTTTTCACTGGAGGATGCTCAGCATTTGAAGTAATCTCTATGTGGAGGTACCATACACATATGCTGTAAACTGAAGGCTAGAGAAGTTGAGTGCAGTGCTATATTATAAAGCAGAATTAACTAAGCCATATGATCTTGCGATTTAGATGGATTTCTATGGCTTTTTTTATTTACATGAATTTTTGTTATGTTTCTTTTTATTTTATTCTTAAGTCTACTATGCCTATTATTTCTTTAAGTGGAACATCATGTTATGATAATGGTTTTCATCATCTGTAATCCAATGTATATAGATTCTAGATGTGAAACATTTATCTTGTGGATTTTTCAAAAGTCAAGAAAAACTATGTATATATACCCTTTGGAAAATGTAAATATATATAACGTTTTATCATATGCAATGAGTCTTTTTCTCCACCCCCTCCCTCCGCCCCCCGCATCCCTTTCCTTGAATGTAGAAGCTTAGGAAAGCCTATTTGACCACTTTAGTCAAGCTTGACATTAACAGTAGCATGTCTTAATGGATATATGCTTATCTTTGCTGCTGTGCTGAAGGAAACAGCACTTTCTGCTTTCACAGGATAGGAATTACTAACTGAAGTTTAATGGATGAGCAACATATTATCAAAGAGAATACATCTCTTTAGTATAAGTCTGAAATAAAGGGAGAAAAGTATTATTTAAGGAGAACTTTATTGCATAGAGCAGCTTGTGAAATAGAAACATTTTAAGCGGGGAGTGGAAGGTTGAGTTCTAGTGCTGCTTATGTCCCAAGGACACTCTCTGATTTGGGCATATTTTTTACTTATCCATTAATAATGATGTTAGGCTAGATGAATTTGTACATGCGTATATTGCATATCTGCAGTAAAAATTCAATTATTTATATTGCTCAGAATAAATTTTTTTAGTAGAAAGAAGAAAAAAATAGCACTAGAGAAATGCCCCGAGTAATAAGGTGAACTTCATCAAGAAAAACTGTCCTCTTCTAGATTTGAACATTGAATTTTACTTAGAGGACATATAAACATAGAAACCTTGTATACAATGGTTCTAATGAAACTAAAACAAAATACTAGCTTCCAAATGGTTTTCTTCTCCTCTAGCTAAAACAAAATACTGTATTTTCTCCTAGTAATATTCTGCTCAATTAGGTCAATTAGTGGTTTAATATTCAAAGGAAATAATATTCAGTGATTATAATATTGATGATTTTCATAGTTAAAATATGGAAATGATTAATATCAACTGCTTAGACTCCAATTAGCTTATTAACATGCAGCAGAGAATACACACCTACACTACTGATAGCATTTTTCTTATTTAGTTCTTGGCAACTAAGCACTGTCAGCCCTTAATATGATTATGTCAAGCTCTCCTACAAGTTAGCTCCTGGCCAAAGTCTGACACACACAGTCTGTATCTGGGTTTAATTATGTTGATGAACAAAAAAGTCACCTTTTTTGTGTGTAGGCTAACTGCTCACTATGTGTAGGGAGACAAGCTCTTGTTCTTTTGATTTACTCTAAAGATTGGAACGAAAGGTCAGGGATCTTTTGATACAAGCTAATTAAAATATCAATGATTATACACACCTTGTAAGCTTGTTTTTGGATCATTGTATAATGCAGAAATTTCTTTTTCATATATATTATGACTATAAGTGCCAAGAAGATCAACATATTAACTTTGGAAAGAATACTTGAACATACCTGGGGTTGCTTTTTATTTCTTTACAAAATTAAGTACATTAATGTGTATTTCTCCCACTCATGCCAGAGGGCAATGGAGTTTGGGAAGAAAATTGCAAACGTGGAGAAAACTAGGTCCAGTCAGATCATTAATGAAAACAGATGGGCATATTCGTCACTGGTGGTTATTAGGCCTCTGGTCATGTAACTGTGGATATTCCAGCTCAATTAATTGGATTAGCTTTCTTAGAAAATTTGTCTCTTTAGATCAAAGTGTGATCTATGGACTACCTCCTTTAGAATCACCTGAATTTCTTAAAATGTGTACTCCCTGACCTCACAACTAAATATTTTATTTCCTTAGGTCTGGAATAGAGCTTTGGAATAAACACTGCCAAACAAAAAATTCCAGGTGATTCTGATACTCTTTAAAAATTCTCAACCCACTAACTTAGATAGCAGCAGCCAGAATTTTGTCAGAACAAATACTTTATCATTTGCTTGCTTACTTTTCCTAGTGATCCTCTCATCCCTCTTCCATCTCCAGGCCAGAATAATAGAGTGGGTAGCTGTGGTTTGAACCCAGGTGTCCTGAATTGCAGGCAGATTTTTTACCATCTGAGCCACTAGGGAAGCCCAAGAATACTGGAGTGGGTAGCCTATCCCTTCTCCAGTGGATCTTCCTGACCCAGGAATTGAAACCAGGTCTCTTGCATTGTAGGTGGATTCTTTACCAGCAGAGCTACCAGGGAAGCCCCTTCCATCCCCTACCGTTAGCTTATCTAGATTTCAGTGAACTGCCAACTAATGCCTGCTAATGAGAGCTTAAAGCATTAGACCCTTTTGGGGGCATTTTTACTTTAATAACAGTAGTGGTAGTGTTGGTGTTAGTAGTAATAATATCTGGTTCTATACATTTCACACCTTGTGTCTCTTTACCCACATAATTCTGGTGTCAGAGGCTGCAGGGCATTTTCATATTGTGAAATGACCTTGGCCCTGGACTTTTGTGCAGTTACGCTAGATGAGTAGGTGCATTGGGAGGGAGGAGAATTCTTGGAAATACTCCTAAACTGAGATGGTTCACAAGAATTTAGGTCTATGTGGAGGTGATGGTAAGTCACATAAATATATTCTATTAAAATGCAGCTAAATATAATTATTCACAACTCAGTTTCCTGTAGGTGGATGCCAATAATCTGTGCAATCATTCTGAAGTCACAGTGAATAGGAGAGGAAGGAAAAGAGAGGGGAAATTCAAGGGGAGAGAGACAGTGGTCATAACTGTTTGTAGTTAAAGTATCTTCTTTTGCAAATTTTGGAAAGATATATGATGGTGAAAACACATTGTTGTCCCTCACTGGGGCAAGAGAGGGGCCCTCAAACTCAAGCTTCACTAGCTTTTCAATAAATTTACTTTGGCCTATACCTAGGTCAGTGACAGACACCTGGCCGCTGTACACAATAGATACATAGGAGATGGATGAGTGAATAGAAGAGGGATAACTCTTATTCTCCCAACATTTTAGATGAGGAATTTAGCAACATTTCTAAAGTCATGTAACAATAAAATGAGATTCATATTAAAAAGCAAATTTGCTCTTTGTGGACTTTGCTAGAAGCCTCAAACATCCATACTTCTAGTATAATCCATTCTTGCTGGGGTACATTGCTTAGCATCATGGCCTTGGGTTCAGGGAGCAATTAATTGTGCAGTGATAATCTCTCTTCAAGAAAATTTCCATCTGCAGTAAGGTCCATTCTCTGTTAAAAAGAATCCAGAAGAAGATAATGGCTAAAAATCAGGTTATTTTTTCTGGATATCAAAATGCTCTGACCTAGTTCACTTGCAAACTCATAAGAATGCTATTAGGTGGTTGTATAAATGCTGTTGGGGAGAGAGGGATACAGTTGGCCCTCACTGCCTGCGGGTTCCACATCCCTGGATTCAACCAACTGCAGAGCAGATGGGAGGCCAACTGTACCATGGCATTTATAAGGGAATTGGGTATCCTACAATTTTGCTGTTCACTGGAGGTCCTGGAACCAATCTCCTGCAGATACTGAGGGATGACTGTATTCATATTTTCTGATGGTTCTGCAATCAGACTGCATAGTATCTGTGTGATGTGGCCTTTGACATGAGAACTTTCAGGTCAGTTCATAGTCAGTACTGTATAAGATTGAGAGTGTGATTTCTGGAATTGGAGTTCCTTAGTACAGTCTGCTGAGTGTGACCTTTAGCCAGTCACTGAGTCCTGTTGTGCCTTTATATTTTATCACCTGTTAAATGTGACTGTTTTGAGGGTTGAATGAGTTAACATTTTGATTCATTAAGTGCTCAGTAAATACTAATAATTACTGTCATCATTCTTGGTCTTGTCTTTTGACACTAACCAGCTCTTGACACTGGCAAGCACATTATATTTGTGAATCTCAGTTTCCTCATCAGTAAATATAATAGTTAAATGATAGTTAAGATTCATAAACATTTATTATAGGAATAGTCCCAGATAACCATATGTCATACTCAGAAAAAAATTATTTTAAGTCAAAGCTGTTGTAGAACTCCTTTGTTTAGCAAATTGAAAGACAAAAGCCCACTCATTATCTAGTATCTTGAAAAATAAATGAAAAAAAAAATCCCACAAGTTGGTCTTTTATTTTCTCTTTGAAACAAGTATATTGAAGAACCAGCCTTGTTGCCTAATGAACCAAGAATCCAAACCTTGGATTTCATTACTGTTATGATTCCAGATCCCACCAGAGTCTCTTATCAAATGTGGCCTCATTAAGTGCAAAGGCAATGTACTTCTCCATTAAATTGTGCTGAGCTAACTTGTGGGTGATGTGAGCCCAAATGAAATATGCTTATTTTAAATCTGTTCCTATTGATTGTAGTTGTGTATCACAGACAGATATAGACACATGTAAACACACTTGGGAATCCTCATTTATCTCGACTCTATTCTGAGGAAGTATACTGGATACAGACCTATTTAATGAGGCTCTGTCAACATGAAAACTAAATATAAAACCACTCCAGTGTGTTATTCTGTGTTGAGTAAGTTACCTCTAGGACTAACCCAATAGATTGGATTCTTTTTTTCCTTCACAGAAGATGGAACAGTTTATGAACAGACCCTCCAATATGTAATCTTTACTTTTTAGTAGCCAGGAATTTTGTTAACGTATTTATAACCTTGAAAGAGAGAAGACACATTAAAAATTGTTTACTTATTTATATTAATTGGGGGATAATTGCTTTACAATATTGTGATGGTTTCTGCCATAGATCAACATGAATCAGCCATAGGCATACATTTTTATTTGGGGCCAATCTCAGCCAATATTGTGTCTGGCCTGGCTCTTGTGGTTCTTACTATGACTGCAAGTTGCTCTCAGCAATAACTGTCAGAGAAACTTTGAAAAAGTTTATTGTTTGCAAGTACTGAAAATTATTAATATATGGCATACCTGGGGCCACACTGTGAGGTTGGAGAGAGACAGAGACAGAGACAAGGGGACCCAGGTTCTGGTTTTATTGGGGATCAAGGGGTAGGGACCTAGAATTTCAAGGACTTACTCTTTCTCAGCGGATTTGAAACATAAAAGCAGGAGTTTTAAATTGCAGAAAAAGGGGAGAAAAAGCTGTCCAATGGTTAGTTATCAGAAATTAACCAAGATCTCTAAAACAAGGGAGCCTTCAAGGGAGGATGAGGCAGGAGGCATTTGGCTGTTTATCTATTAATAGTCCTATGGCTAGAAATGTGTTCATTTTAAGATAGCCAGCTTTGAAGTGGATACTGCTTTGGAGGGGATGCCTCAGCAATCAAAACTTAAATCAAGCACCTGCATTCGTAAAAGAAAAGCCATTGTCAGGGCTTGCACTGCAGCTTTATAATAATACTTGCTAACATTTGCTTTATACCAGAAATGGTTTAAGTGCTATATATGTGTTCACTCATTTAATCTGTTTCTACAGAGAAGGAAATAGAAGCAGTTTACCAAGACCATATAGCTAGTGAATGACAGCTGGATTCACGTCTAGGAGGTCCAGTTGGAATATATGGTTATAGCCACTAAACTACTACTGTCTCTTGAATTCCTTTGAAATTATGTCAGTTACCTTAAGGCAGAGAGACATACTGGAAGCTGAACAGTGAGAAGTGAAACCACAGAATGCAAGTTTGTATCTGGTTATCTTTATGTCTTATTTTGTCTCTCAAGGAGGAAGAATATTATATAATATGCAGCCCAATTTTGAAATAGGTGGTAACAAAACTTGCCTGAGGTGACCTGGAGATGTTAGTGAAAGCAGGAATAGGTATAAGCTTCTGACTGACACTGTTTCTTGGCTGAAGCCACTAGAGAATGCCTTCCCAGTGACAGCCATCAGTGGCTGTAGGGGACAGAAACAAGTAGGAGACAATTAGTGACTCCAGAGGAAAGAGACAGAACACGGAATGCTTGGGGGTGAAAGGAGGCTGTAGGGATCTGGCTGATGGTAATAACTTCACTGGCAACCTCAAGTTAAAGCAAAATTAATGAAATATTTTTAAATGCCATTCTAAAAGTGTCTTGCTATTCAACACTTGTGCACCAAACATCCACATTATAGTTAGCTCACATTTTTCATCCCTGAAGTCTTTTTTCAGAGATAAAGACACATGGGCAAAGTCTACCCAAGATTTTTTGGGGAACTATAATACTACTGTATTTTGTAGATTTTGAAAGTATAGTAATAATTTATATCTGAAACAATGGCTATTCAGTGAACATATTGGGGCTTCCTTGGTGGCTCAGACAGTAAAGAATCTGCCTGCAGTGAAGGAGACCTGGGTTCGATTCCTGTGCTGGGAAGATCTCCTGGAGAAGGGAATGGCAACCATTTCAGTATTCTTTTCTGGAGAATCCCCATGGACAGAGAAGCCTGGCGAGCTACAGGCCATGGGGTTGCAAAGAGTTGGACTCAACTGAGTGACTAAATTGATTTACCAAACGAACATATTACATGCAAAACAGGAGCTTCCCTGGTGGCTCAGTTGGTAATGCAGGAGGCTGAGGTTTGATCCCTGGGTCAGGAAGATCCTCTAGAGAAGGACTTAGAAGCCCACTCCAATATTCTTATCTGGAGAATCCCATGGATAGAGGAGACTGGTGGGCTATAATTCACGGGGTCATAAGAGTTGGACATGACTTAGTGACTAAACCACCACCACCATGCAAAAAATGATGAAATACCAACACATTGGAAAATAAAAATTATTTATAATCCCATTATTCAGAAATTTGCAACAACTTTAGAATCACATACATGTATAATTTTAAATCTTGTATTTTTGTGAATATTTCTCCAGATCATTACATGGTTTTAAATTTTGGAGCTGAAAACACCATTGAATAAGTGGAAAATAACTCATTGCACATTGTACCATAGCCTGATATGTATTTGATATTGAATAATTCTATTGTTTAAAGGTATGTGTTATTTTGAATAGTAAGTATTTTTATATGTAAATATTTGTTAGAATGTTAAAATTATTTTTAGGATAGTCATTTGTAAGATAGGCATTCATTTTCAAAGACTGTACAGTCTTAAATCTTCACTAGGGATTATAAAATTATTTTATAGAAACATTGTGCTGATTTCTGTTTTATCAGCTGTATAAAAGGTTATGGTTCACCAGATCCTCACAAACATTTAGGATTATTATGAAAAAATGTCTTCAGTTCAGTTCAGTTCAGTCGCTCAGTCGTGTCTGACTCTTTGCGACCCCGTGAATCACAGCATGCCAGGCCTCCCTGTCCATCACCAACTCCCAGAATTCACTCAGACTCACGTCCGTTGAGTCCGTGATGCCATCCAGCCATCTCATCCTCTGTCGTCCCCTTCTCCTCCTGCCCCCAATCCCTCCCAGCATCAGAGTCTTTTCCAATGAGTCAACTCTTTGCATGAGGTGGCCAAAGTACTGGAGTTTCAGCTTTAGCATCATTCCTTCCAAATAAATCCCAGGGCTGATCTCCTTCAGAATGGACTGGTTGGATCTCCTTGCAGTCCAAGGGACTCTCAAGAGTCTTCTCCAACACCACAATTCAAAAGCATCAATTCTTCGGCGCTCAGCCTTCTTCACAGTCCAACTCTCACATCCATACCTGACCACAGGAAAAACCATAGCCTTGACTAGATGGACCTTAGTTGGCAAAGTAATGTCTCTACTTTTCAATATGCTATCTAGGTTGGTCATAACTTTTCTTCCAAGGAGTAAGTGTCTTTTAATTTCATGGCTGCAGTCACCATCTGCAGTGATTTTGGAGCCCCCCAAAATAAAGTCTGACGCTGTTTCCACTGTTTCCCCATCTATTTCCCATGAAGTGATGAGACCGGATGCCATGATCTTTGTTTTCTGAGTGTTGAGCTTTAGGCCAACTTTTTCACTCTCCTCTTTCACTTTCATCAAGAGGCTTTTTAGTTCCTCTTCCCTTTCTGCCATAAGGGTGGTGTCATCTGCATATCTGAGGTTATTGACATTTCTCCCGGCAACCTTGATTCCAGCTTGTGCTTCTTCCAGCCCAGCGTTTCTCATGATGTCTTAGTTAATTTAATAGGCCCACCATCACATCCTATTCAATTCCCATTTCCTAAATGTTAAATGCCAAACAACTTCATAGGAATTAAAAGATTTTCCTTTACCAGTGTTCATTAAGACTGTTTTTATAAGAATGTGGAAAGACTGAGTCAGAACAAATCATATGTTTATAATATCTTATAAAAAGTCAGTAAATTATTAGTAAAGCAGAGCTACAATTTTGGAAGAAGGGAAATGCATTCTGTATATCTTTATCTATGTTATGCATAGATATATTCCTGAGCCTTATTTACTACTCAGAGTATATAATTGATTGCTTCTGCATTCCTTTAACACATAATAACAACTTGAAAGAGAAAAAACAAGTGAGCAAGAAAACAGAGTTGTACAAATACTGTCAAATGTCTTTCCCCATGTCCAGCCCCTTTGGGTTAAACTGTCTAATGGCTTCTTTGACCCTGTTCACCAAATTAGATTTCAATTTCTTCAAGTAGATCCCAAGCTTTGAAGATGTGCCTTTTCTTCCCCCCTCTACCCTCTGGGTCTCTTTTGCTTAAACAAAGGACACAAATTGCTTAGTTGCAAAATTTGTCTGTACTTTTCATAAATTAAAGTGAATCTTCCCAAGTCTGAGAACAATAATTCCATTTGGCTTATCTCCAGTAATCTTCAGGAAAAAAACAAAAACAAAAAACCCAAAACCCCACAAACTGTAAGGAGAGTAATGATTTGTAGAAATCTGCAGGAGGCCTTGGTCCTTGGTCCAGGAGTATTACTGCTGACAATTACACAAATAGTGTTCCTATGCAATTATCCCAGCAATAACCAATAGCAAGCAAAAATTATAGAGGCCTGATGCGATTTATGCTCAGAGGTTTCTGTGTAGTACTTTGTTTGAATCAAAATGGCTATCTTTATATATTTCTTTTCTTTAAAGAAAATAATGGGTCAACTCCTTAGGAGAATATAATTTTCTTCCATCTAGTTTTAGATGGCATTAGCACAGCAATCAGATGTCACAGTGAAAGATAAACATGTCTGCTCCTGGGTGCATAAATGGTAAAAATACCAGGTAATGTGGTACCATCTTCTTGGATTTTGCATCTTAAATAGCATTAACCTTGTGCAGTGTGGAGTTATGATTTCTTAAACTGTTTTCTCTCTACAATGGACAATCAATTACATGATTTAAAAATATAGTGGGTGTTGTCAAGTTTTTCTGCTGAATGAGAGTGCATAGAACAAATTTCAATTTGTTTTGTTGTTCATTTTTGCATGATGAGTGCCTTGTATTTATTTCCACGATTTCTTCAATGTCACCATTCAGCTGCCCTTAATTGAAAACTGCTTGTGTTTACTCTTTGTCCAGGAGATTACATTTCAGGATATTTGCAGTAAATTTTATGCAAATCAGATTGGAAGAAAACATTTTTTTTTTTTCCTTTTTGAAGATATAGGTATTGATGGTCATGTGAGAAGTCCATTTATGAATTCTGGTGGCCATTTAATAAAAAGCAAATGCAACTGAAAAATGGAAGGGGTAAGGGGAAGCTCTTGGGCACCAAATTCTTCTCAAATGACCCCTTCTATCAAAGAAGGCTAGAAACTGAGAGATGACTTTAGTGAGACTGCCTTTGGAGATTGTGCAGACGCTGTTCGGCTGAAAGGGGAAAAGGCAGAACTGGAAAAACAAATCTATTTCTCTAACTTTAATGCAGTAAATAGAAAATGGATTTCAGTGGGCAAACAAGTTATTGCCTCATTGGGTCGTAAAAAGATGACATCTCCAAATATTGGAAATTTGGTAGCTTTTAATACAATTTTCAATTTCTTTTTTTCTGAGGGAGATGGTGCACATTTTTGGATTATTGCAACTATTATAATAGAAAAACAGAAACAATCTAATGTTTTAATGTGTTTAAATGCTGGAGCAGAAATTGCCTGGCTCATGGTTATTGTTAAATAAATGCTTCTTAAATTAAATGTTACTTGGCATGGTCTTGGCTTGAAGCCTGAGCCAGTTTCATGACTATTTGGCTTATTGGGACTGTACACAGGTTTGAGTCCTAACCCAGGATTGGTTTTATAAGGAGAGAGGGACTACTCAGCAGACTTTGTCAGGGTGTTAATTATGTAGCGGTTCAGCTCCAGCTTCATCTATTGAGCCAAAATCTCTTTGTCCTTCAGTCTTCCAACCATCTTTCTTATCTCTACGGTTTTAATGAATCACCGAAAACCATCAGGCTAACATGCCAAAGAAGGGAATCAATCATTCTGTGTCATGATCATCTGAATTATTTGTTCTATTTGATAAAGACTCCATCCAGAGTCTATGGGCTTCCCTTGTGGCTCAGCTGGTAAAGAATTCACCTGCAAATGTGGGAGACCTGGGTTCAATCCCTGGGTTGGGAAGATCCCCTGGAGAAGGGAAAAGCTACCCATGCCAATATTCTGGCCTGGAGAATTCCATGGACTATAGTCCATGGGGTTGCAAAGAGTCGGACACGACCGAGCGACTTTCACTTTCACTTTC
Organism: Capricornis sumatraensis; assembly: GCF_032405125.1. Taxonomy (NCBI): domain Eukaryota; kingdom Metazoa; phylum Chordata; class Mammalia; order Artiodactyla; family Bovidae; genus Capricornis; species Capricornis sumatraensis. The sequence goes on from NC_091073.1 coordinate 21,352,338, forward strand.
CAGAGTCTGTAGGTCCTCACTAGGAGAAGAGGGTGAGAGAGGATGAGATGGTTGGATGGCATCACTGATTCAATGAACATGAGTTTGAGCAAAACCTGGGAGCTAGTAAAGGACAGGGAAGCCTGGCCTGCTGCAGTCCATGGTGTTGCAAAGAGTTGGACATGACATCAACTGAACAACAACAGTTGAGACATATCACTGATTCCATATCAGAACATAGTTCTCTGACTAGTTTGGTGATTTCTTGTGGCACTCTTGTGGAAAATCTTTCAACTACATTTCCAAACACATTTGTTAGAAGAAATTCTTCGATGTAACTCTGGAATTTAGTATTGAATCTCTAGAGAGCTGAAAAGATCATATTAGGAGCAAGGGTGTGACTTTGACCCACAAAGCCTTAAGAGATTGACAAGGTGTTTAGGGTGGGGAGCTAAGCTTGTGAAGAGTCAAAATCTTGGTCCCCAGAGCATATGGGACCCAGGGAGCTTGTAAATCAACAAGGAAAACAAGAAAAAGAAAAAAAGGATATGAAAATTTTCATGTATTGTCACTGTTTAGGTCTTAGTCTGCTGGCATTTAGAATGATGCTGAAGTTGTCTAAAAATACAGTGATAGCCAGGGGGCAGTCAGTCCTTCAATCTAAAGCGACAGATGTGATCTAAACCCAAACGTGGAGATGATGCACTCATCAGTGGAAGAGAGAGGTGGACCATCTGGTGTGAGATCAGCTCCCATCCATCAAGATGAGCCTGTTGGTGTTGTCTGGGTTTGAAGGTGAGGGTGTTGTGCTGATGGGGTGTGCACATTTGGGCATATGTGGGTAGGTAAGGAAGCAACAGTCCCCAGCACACTGAATTGTGACATATAAATATACTTCAGTTCAGTTCAGTCACTCAGTCATGTCCGACTCTTTGTGACCCCATGAACTGCAGCACACCAGGCCTCCCTGTCCATCACCAACTCCTGGAGTCCACCCAAACCCATAAATATACTTAGAAGAGTTCTTATTCTATTAGTGTATGTTATTTATATTTTCCTCAGACTTTCCATATCCCTTCTCATTTTCAAAATTCAGGAAAAGCAGAATAGTATTTGTGAAGAAAAGAGTTTATAGAGATATCTGCTTTGACATTTATAAATGAACAGAACATTATTGACTTATTTCCTGGATTCTTTAATTTTTTCAGTTTTAAGTCCTCCTATTACCTAGGAAGGGTTTCCAGGTGGCACAGTGGTAAAGAATTCACCTGCCAACAAAGGAGATGTGGGTTCAACTCCTGGGTCGGGAAGATCCCCCTGGAGAAGGAAATGGCAACCCACTCTAGTATTCTTGCCTGGAGAATCCCATGGGCAGAGGACCCAGAGGATGGGTCTTTGCTTGAAATGGTATAATCTGGCCCAGAACAACAGTTTGTAACAGTATATGCAGGAGGTTTTTTGAAAAGGAGAAGCGGTAAAATCTCAGCTTTTCTAATCGCAGTTTAAAATTTTATTGGATTCTATTAGAATTCCTGACGGAGATCTCAAATTGCTCAGAAATTGTCATGATTTCCTGGTTCACACAGGCTGGAAGTCTCATGTAGATCAGGACATATCTAGATGCCATTTTCTCCCGAAGGTTGACAGTGGGAAGGGCAGCCCTCAGATGGCAGTGTGGTAGGGCCCTGCAGTTCAGCTTCAGTTCTAATAAAGGGTAGGTCTTCAATAGAAGGACTGAATGAAAAGATAGCATGCAACGCAGGGATGCTGGTGTCAAGAACCTGTGGTTTGAATGGTCAGGAGTGAACACAGTCCACTGGTTGGGAAAAACTGACACAACTGATAGACTGCAGTCCAGTGGGAGTTATTTTCTGCTCAGCACTCCATTGGTGGCTATATTTGTGAACCAACTAAGGGCAGTTTTTATTGATATGGTCACTTTGCTTTCAGTTCCCATTTTGAAGTGTGTCTCTTTGATGGATGTATAAGGAATCCTCTCAGACACCTCTGACAGAAGACACCAGGCAGAAGATACGGCGAGATTTTGAGCAATCCTGGTTCCACAAAAGAGATGACACAGACTGCTGAGTAAAACACAGCAAGCCAGTTTGTGGAGAGACCAAGCATTATGTAACAGAAGCACCTAAGTCACTGTTCAGACTGCTCGTCTTTGAGGGCTAGAGAGAAGGCTTCTGTCTGAAAGGAGAAAAGAAAAACTCTCCCAAGGCTAAAGCACACCAGGTTGTAAAAGCTTCGAGTAGAGATTTGTTGACCCTTTGTCCCGATCTTCCCAACCTCTTCTCTTTGTTCTCTTGGCGAGGACCCTTTGCTGGGATTTGAGCAGAATCCCTCACAGGTCTTATCTATGACTTGCTCATTACTGGTTTTGTTCATTACTTGTTCATTCACATACGCCATTTCTAACATACAGAATATATTCTCTGGTGTATCTACTCTTGTGTTTTTGCTTTCCTTCAAAATTCTGGCTTAAATCTAACTTTTGGAAAGAATTTCATGTCTAAGCCAGACCTGGCCATGTACTCTTTGCTTAGCCTTTTATCTATATATGCGACAGATGGACCTGGCTTCTGCTTCTATAATTTGTAACCCCTGCACTGGGGTTAAGTACTTGGTAATTCTGTGTTTTGGTTTCATACAGGTAGTCATTCTCCCCAACCATAGGTTTCTATCTGAGGACTGGAATGAATTTATTTGTGCAATGCTTTCTTCCCTCCTCCTTCCATCCAGAACAGTCTAGTGACTGGCAAACTACAGGCATAGTTATAGATTCTAAAACAGGAAGTATCTTTATGATGGACCTTTAGAGGAGGTGAGCACCAGAAAAGTGGGGGCAGGGAGAGTGATATATAAAGTGCTATGTTCTGAGGATTTACTGCTATGTAACAGACTATCCCAAATTGTAGTGACTTGGCACAACAATAATCTTCCATGTAAGCAGACTGCAAAGGAACTGCTTACCTCTGCTCCATTTGGAGTTAGTTGGGGTCTGGAACCTGGAGAATCTCCTTCCTAGGTCACAAGTCAGCTCTGGTTGTTTACTGGGGGTCCAGTTGCAAGTCTTGGCTAGGGGCCTTGGTTTCCCTCCACATGGGTACCCCCATGAGGTTATTTGGGCTTCCTCTGAACATGGTGGTTGAGTTCTGAGAATCTTCCAAAAGACAGGAGATAAAAGCTAACTGGCCAACTCAGGGCTACATCTTGAGGTGGTATAGACTGACTTCATCAGACACGTATTCTGTCTCTTTATGGGTGAATGGCATGGTCATGTTGTAGAAGATAGCATGCTGTAGGAGAACGTATTTTGGTCATATTTGGAAAATATAGTCTGTCACATGCTGCTTTACTAATGAAATTACACAAGGTCACAGTGCATAAAGACAGGAAGTGCTTTGACAGTGAACTCTTCTCACAGTTAATGATTAGAGTTAATATTTATTTATTTATTTTTAATTGTGTCAGGCACTGGCCTAAAAGATTTATACATGTTCACTCATTTGAGTCTCACAACTCATTGGGAGACTTATTATTGTCCCTATTTTGCAGATGAAGGAACTGAGATGCAAAGAGGTAATAGTTTGTTCAGGATCACAATATTAAATGGCAAAGGCAGGATGTTAATCCAAATGGTAACTCTAGAACTTGCACTCTTCTATCTCTTGTTCAGTGACTGTCTAGAGTGAGATGTCATAATGTAGCACAAAGACACAAGAAATAGCAGCATCATTAATCCAGGGGTTAAGAAATGGCTTGGACTCATGTGCTCGTGGGATACTTGAAGCCTCGGTGGTTATTATACAGCACGGGTCGTGTGTGTGTGTGTTTGTGTGTATCTTTTTCTTTTAACACATCCTTAAAAGGGTGTACTCCATAAACTCATAAATGTTAAAAAAAAAAATAAGTCATCCTCTTTTTCCAGAGACAGGCTCACTCTTAAATATCTTAAAACAAGATTAGTTAAATTCTTCCTCAAAGCCCTCTGACTGTGTGGTACACTGGGGCATACCTGTTTTGGGTCTGTGACAGACTTGGTCAAATCCCTGAGACTCTTTTGCAATCCTTATAATTTAGGATACATTACTGACCGCTCACCTCAGGACTCATTTTCCTGGTTTGTAGAATAGGACTGATACCTTAAAGGTTGGAAGGTCAAAATAATATGTTGTGTTTAATGTATTTGGCAGTAATAGAGTTTCATCTGGTGTTATTTTCTTTAAAGTTATTTTGAGTTTTGCACAGAACTGGTGCAGTAAAAACATTTCCTTCTCAAGTAGCTGCTACCCTCTAAAGGCAGGACAAATCCCCAGAGAAATCCATATGCCAAATGGCTTGCATGTGGCTATATAAATGGCCCAGCTCACATCTCAGTATTCAGTAGCATGCCAGGCACCATATTTTCCTCCTTGTGTGAAAGCACCCTGCAGATTTAGTGCTAAGTGAAGGGAAACAGGAAATCAGTCCAGGCAAGAGTGTCTTCATGTCCTGGTCAGTTCTTCCCCGTTTTCCCTCAGCTTTGAATACACTTTATCTCTTTTCTGTAGACCAGTATCTGCTCTTTTCTGCCCCCAGGTCTTGCTGTAAAAAGAAAGTCTCAAAGTACTTCACACCAAGACTTGTTTTGAAGTCTCTCTCCTGCCTTCTCTAATTTGCTGTTTTCTTAATTAAACTGGGGGAAGATTTTTATTTGACATTTACATCTGAAAAACACAGTGATTTTAAATTCTTATAATTACTTTGGTTTTGGATGGGTTCCTTTATTATCAGTTTTTGTGAGGCAGGATGTTATCTGTGTTTTTTTAAGAACAAACATAGAACTTGTCTTTGTGGGAGGCGGGAGCACCTGTGTGTAATGGAGGTGGAATGAATGATTCTTCCAGGGTGTTTTTCTCAAGTGACTACCGGGACATCCTTCTGGATGTGAACACTTAGAATAGCTGAGGTCTGAGAGAAGGTTAATAAGGGGTTGAGGGTGAAATAGGCTTTTGATTTGATCTTTTTTATCTTTTTAGTGTCTGAGAGACAGGGAAACCAATAAAATTTGCTTATTATTCAGAATATTTACTAACAGTGCTTCTGATTTGATCTCTTTCTTTGTTCCTGGGGCCTTTACTTGTAAGTAGCTTCACTTTTTCAAAATTTTAAAGAAAGTTCCAAACTGAGCTAGATTCTTACTTCTGCTAGACCCTAGTCACCTATAAACCCGCCTTTTCCTTGTAGGTGAGTGTTACTGATATTTAGTAACTTTCTAATCTCTCTCTGTTATTTTTTAATTATGTTTCATCAGCCTACAGCAGAATTCAAATTGTTTTATGGTTAGAATCAGTTGATTGAACTATGTAGATTTCTTGCTTGCTTCCCCTTTTAATTGTTTCAGTGATGACTACTGTCTTTTTTGCTGATATCCTATTTTTCTATAGCTTTTGTTTTGTTTTGTTTTGTTTTTTGGTGTTTACTTGGTTTTTGGAGGTATAGTGAATCACAGGAAAAAGAAAAAAATGGAATATTGATCACATCCTAATAATTTTAGAACATCAATGTGAACACAAAAATATCTTCATTTGATTAAAAAAATATGCCTTTTCTTTTGTCTGTAACTTCCTTTGTGGTTTAGGAGATCTTCATTTACAATTTCCCAAGCCATGCTTTTGTTTTATGCATTTTTGTTAGAAATCACAACCAAATTGGGACTTTCCTGGTGGTTCAGTGGTTAAGACTCCATGCTTCCACTGCAGGGGGCACAGGTTGGATCCTTGGTCGGGGAATTAAGATCCCACATGCTGCATAGTGCGGCCAAAACCGCGCCCGCCTCCCCCCGACCGCCCCACCCAAAACAAGCAAACAGAAACAAAAAAAATCACAAACTCATTTGAATACCAAAATTTAATAAAAATATAAATGTGTTGGTTCTCATTTTCTTCTTAATTCCTTAAGACACAGTGACTGATATGCTGAAAATACTTTTTGCCTTAGCTGAGTCCCCCAAAGTTCTAGCTGTTAAGTCCATTGATGTGTGAGCTTTCAGATGCAGTTAATCCATTTGGTTTTAACAGCTTGGGCTAGATCTAGTGCCTCCAAGTGTAGCTCCTATCAATTTGAAGTGATGTGAAAGTAGCTTAGTTGTGTCTGACTGTGGCCTGCCAATCTACTCTGCCCATGGAATACTCCAGGCAAGAATACTGGAGTGGGCAGCCATTTCCTTCTCCAGCAAACCTTCTGGACCCAGGGATCAAACCTGGGTCTCCTGCACTGCAGGCAGATTCTTTACCGTCTGAGCTACCAGGGAATTTAGGGCTGTATATTTTGTGTCATACTCTTCCTTCAGGATAACTCTAAGGAGACGTAGAGTTCAATCATAGAAATTAAAGTACGTCAATGACTATAGAATGCACGATGTCACCAGTTTAAAGTGGGTGTGACATTCCGAGCCAATTCTCAACTTGCTTGCCAACTCTGATCCATTTGTGTTGGTTGCTGGAGGAGTTGGTTTTCTGTAAATAGAACTAGGATGGCGTGAAAGATTGACAGGATTGATGATACCCTCCATGTCTTTCATAGAGGGAAAGTGGTAATGGAAGAGCCATATCTAGGTATTAATTATTTATTAAGAAAACAAAGAAAAGCTTCTTTTCATTTTATTTAGATCCCTTGGCTACACAACAGGATTCTATGTGAAAGGTTAACATTACTCATTTCTGAACATCTTAACACCCACTTAACTACCATATATATAGTTATAGTTAGGTCATATGAAAAAAATAATACCATATGTAGAAGTTTATTATTATAGGATTGCAGGTTGTAAAGTTTAATTTCTCAGACTCAACCTATTTTATGAAACTAAAGACAGTTACAGACTCGCTTTACTCCTTGGCAGTAGGTACCTTGAAGACTGCTGACATTTGAAAACCAGAGAAGCTGAACACTGACTCTCTAAAGAACTCACTCTACATTCTAGAAAAAAAGGGCGGTCTGATCTGTATGACTGTATTTGACGTGATCTACTGTAAGGGAGTATATTTTGTGGTCACAGAAATGTTCTCATTTTGGAAGCAGCTGCTTATTTGAACCCATATTATTGATATTTCTGTTGTGCCCTCCTTTGGTAGGCTGTTGGCAAGTATTTATTATCCTTTCTGCAATGTGTTGGTTAAATTCCTTTTCTAAGGTGATGGGGCCCTGAGGGAATGTCAAGGAAAGGAGAAGAGAGAGAGGAGTCTGGGATGAGCCGTCTGGTTCTATAACTTCCTTCTAGACCATTAGTTGATCTATTAGATCAGATTTCTCAACCTTTTGTGTGTAACTTTCCTGGCAGAGTCTGTTGAATTATGTGCAGCCACTTTCAGCAAGCTGCTTAGGTCAGGGGGCTTTCCTTTGGCATTTCGCTCCCACATATTTAAACAAAACCTCAATTTGCTCAGATTTTTAACACTAGAAGCTTGTTCTCCTTATCCATTTTTATTATTTCTTCCACTCATTGTTATTCATAACACATCTGGCTGCAGGTTATGGCATTTTGACTGTGTTTTGCCACGCTAACCTCTGTTACCTCTCCTAGGGTTTAGAAAACAGTTCCCTCTGGATTGAAATATTAATGATCGTAAGTACAACAGCAACCCCTTTGCTTTTCAAGTAATGCAATTCTAAGCCGAAGGGCAGCAGCGCCAATTATAACTACGGGAATCCTATATACTCTCCCAGTAGGATACACAGATGCACACACAGGGACTCAGCTGAGCTCTGACACTTGTGACGTGGTGCTTCCTTGTGCTTCGGTGTTTTGAGACTCTAAAAGAGAAAAATGATTCCAGCAAGGAGATTTGGTTGGTGAGGGAGAGCCATTCACAACTCTTGACCTGGCTGGGTAGGAAATGGCCCTTGGGTGCGCAATAAGGTCTCTTCACCTCTTCTTATAACACTCAGTTGCTGAGACAAGGGAAGCCTCTGTGACTCTCTCTCTCAATTTCTCCTCACCCTGGGCTGTTTTCAGTAATTAGAATAGTGTAACAGGGAATGTAGTAGTAGGGTTTATTTTCGACTCAACTGCCACCTGATAGACAGGCCCTCTACGCCCAGGGACATTCAGCCCAAGTGTGAAAACCAATGAGCGAAGATTATAAAATGGGTCGAGTCACATGGTGTAGGAAGCCTGTGGCAGAAGCAGCTCCACAGACTGAATCTTTTGAGGATGGCTTTTCTGCTAGATTATTCCCTAACTGCAGGCTGACAGTCAAAAGCCTTGACTTTAGAAGGCATAATCAGATTTAGTAAAGACCCACGAGTTCTCAACAGGAAGGAAGGAGACGAGAGAATGTAGAACAAGCCGCAGGCAAGGAAGAACTGAGGTAGTTACATGAAAGCAGAGCTATGCCCAAACAGGAAAATTACAGAGAATGGGAAAACAAAAATAATTGCCGAAAGACAAGCCCAAAACAATTCCAAACAGTATGTGATTAAGTGACCAAATGAGAGTTATGGGTAATGGCACTAAGCATTTACGGATGACCTATAGTGTTCCAGGTAATATTCTAAGTGCTTGATATATATTGATTTATGATGCTCATAACAATTTTGTAAGGAAGGGAATATTTTTATCCTCATTTTATAGATGAGGAGCGGGAAGCATACGAGGTTTAAATAACTTGCCTAAAACCAACTTTATATTCTTAATGGTTATACTTCAGCTTCCAATGAGTTTTTCTTTTCTTTACCTTAAACCATCAGTTTCTTGAATGTGATTTTATAAGTATTCTTTAATGATTAACATTTTGGGCTTTTGAAGAAGGTTAACTGGAAACTTTAAAGACTAATTTAAAAATAAATACACTTGATGGAATAGTGTTAAGATGTATTTAACATAACTAGGAATGCTCATGATATACAAATAGTACATCTAATATGAACCCAATTTTATTAAAAAATGTATATATATATGTATGTGCACATGTTCTAAAAGAGTAGGAAGATATACCTCGCGTTATCTCTGAGAGTTTAAAGGATTTATATATGTTTCTTTTTACTCCTCTGAAATTCACAGTTTTTAAAAATGGCATGTATTACCTGAATAAGCAAAAAAGATGCTATTAAAAGTGAAATAAATATACAGTTCAAGCATCATGTTTTAGAGCTGGCTCCAGCAGGTACTTAATCAAGTTATGAATCCTAATCAACCAGCATACACCTATCTCTGATTTTTTAAAAATTAAATCTTCTGACTTTATAAGCAAGACAGAACATTGACTTCCGAATCTAAAATAGGATTAGTCAAGCTTCAGAAGGTCAAAATGGAACCAATTCTCAACCACATAATGCAAAGAAAACTGTCAGCTCCTGTTCTAAACTTCAGGTCCTTGGAATCTTTTGCTGTTTTCTTGGTGTATAGCACTATTTCGTTAGGGGAAGAAAAACTACCTTGTGTGTTAAAAAGAGAAGAAAGTGTATCTCAACTCAAAAGTCAGCCTTATTTTATGTGGGTTATATTCAGGATATTGGCCTAGAATTTTTGGAGCTCTTTGAGAATGTCTACTCAATTAAGATGGGCTCAATAAAGGACAGAAATGGTATGGATCTAACAGAAGCAGAAGATATTAAGAAGAGGTGGCAGGAATACACAGAACTATACAAAAAGATCTTTATGACCCGGAAAATCACAATGGTGTGATCACTCACCTAGAGCCAGACATCCTGGAATGTGAAGTCAAGTGGGCCTTAGGAAGCATCACTATGAACAAAGCTAGTGGAGGTGATGGAATTCCAGTTGAGCTATTTCAAATCCTAAATGATGATGCTGTGATAGTGCTGCACTCAATATGCCAACAAATTTGGAAAACTCAGCAGTGGCCACAGGACTGGAAAAGGTCAGTTTTCATTCCAATCCCAAAGAAAGGCAATGCCAAAGAATGCTCAAACTGATGCACAATTGCACTCATCTCAGTACACTTGCCTGGAAAATCCCATGGATGGAGGAGCCTGGTGGGCTGCAGTCCATGGGGTCACTAAGAGTTGGACACGACTGAGAGACTTCACTTTCACTTTTCACTTTCATGCATTGCAGGAGGAAATGGCAACCCACTCCAGTATTCTTGCCTGGAGAATCCCAGAGATGGGGGAGCCTGGTGGGCTGCCATCTATGGGGTCGCACAGAGTTGAACACGACTGAAGCAACTTAGCAGCAACAGCAGCAGCAGCAGCACATGCTAGTAAAGTAATGCTTAAAATTCTCCAAGCTAGGCTTCAGCAATATGTGAACTGTGATCTTCCAGATGTTCAAGCTGGTTTTAGAAAACTCAGAGGAACCAGAGATCAAATTGCCAACATCCACTAGATCATCAAAAAAGCAAGAGAGTTCCAGAAAAACATCTATTTCTGCTTTATTGACTATACCAAAGCCTTTGACTGTGTGGATCACAATAAACTGTGGAAAATTCTGAAAGAGATGGGAATATCAGACCACCTGACCTGCCTCTTGAGACATCTGTATGTAGATCAGGAAGCAACAGTTAGAACTGGACATGAAACAACAGACTGGTTCCAAATAGGAAAAGGAGTACGTCAAGGCTGTATAATGTCACCATGCTTATTTAACTTATATGCAGAGTATACCATGAGAAATACTGGGCTGGATGAAGCACAAGCTGGAATCAGGATTGTTGGGAGAAATATCAACAACCTCACATATGCAGATGACACCACCCTTATGGCAAAAAGTGAAGAAGAACTAAAGAGCCTCTTGATGAAAGTGAAAGAAGAGAGTGAAAAAGTTGACTTAAAACTCAACATTCAGAAAACGAAGATCATGGCATTCAGTCCCATCACTTCATGGGAAATGGATGGGGAAACAGTGGAAACAGTGTCAGACTTTATTTTGGGGGGCTCCAAAATCACTACAGATGGTGACTGCAGCCATGAAATTAAAAGATGCTTACTCCTTGGCAGGAAAGTTATGACCAACCTAGACAGCATATTAAAAAGCAGAGACATTACTTTGCCAACAAAGGTCTGTCTAGTCAAGGCTATGTTTTCTCCAGTGGTCATGTATGGATGTGAGAGTTGGACTGTAAAGAAAGCTGAGCGCTGAAGAATTGATGCTTTTGAACTGTGGTGTTGGAGAAGACTCTTGAGAGTCCCTTGGACTGCAAGGAGATCCAACCAGTTCATTCTAAAGGAAATCAGTCCTGGGTGTTCACTGGAAGGACTGATGTTGAAGCTGAAACTCCAGTACTTTGGCCACCTCATGTGAAGAGCTGACTATTTGAAAAGACCCTGATGCTGGGAAAGATTGAGGGCAGGAGGAGAAGGTGATGACAGAGGATGAGATGGCTGGATGGCATCACCAACTCAGTGGACATGAGTTTGGGTCAACTGTGGGAGTTGGTGATGGACAGGGAGGCCTGGTGTGCTACAGTTCATTGGGTCGCAAAAGGTTGGACACTACTGAGCGACTCAACTGAATTGAACTCAATTAAGAATTTGAATGCATATGCTTCTAGTTGCTCCTAGAAAGGCAATGAAATTTAGTATAGCATAGTACAGTATAGTATGATATGGTATGGTGTGGTATGGTATAGTGTAATATAGTATCTGGAGGCCAGAAAGTTAAACTTATAAAAGTATTATATACCAAGGTTATCATTTTCATTGATGGCCTAAGAAGCGAGAAAGCAAGAGTTGAGAGGAGACTTTCAGAAGCTCTTTCTGTCAAGCACCATTAAGACATGGAAAACATTGAGATGTAGTATGAGGGCTGGTAAAGAGAAAGGATTTCAGGAGAGATGGCCCAGATGGTAAAGAATCTGTCTGCAATGCAAGAGACCCTGGTTCCATCCCTGGGTCGGGAAGATCCCCTGGAGAAGGGAGTGGCTACCCACGCCAGTATTCTTGCCTGGAGAATTCCACGGACAGAGGAGCCTGGCGGGCTACAGTCCATGGGGTTGCAAAGAGTCGGACATGATTGAGCAACTAATACTTTCACTTAAGGCTACCTTGGGGTGATTCTGGTTGCGGGGAGGAGTCACACTCTTGAAAATTCCTCCATCTCACAGGTTGAGAGCAGCAAATGTTTTATCTTTTTCCTGGAATACACAGCCACTGTGCTATCCTAGTAAAGCATGCAGAAATTCCTTAAAAATTGCTGCTTACCCTGGTTAACTCTCCTGCCCAAGCTATAAGCCCTGGAGGCAGCTTAGTTAAAAAACTGATGGCCCAGTAAAATTAAAGGAGCAAAACAAACAGCCAAAACAAATGACTAAGTGATGCTTCTTCAGTTTGTTAATGCCAGGACAGTTCACTGCCAGTCAGAACTTAGGCAGAGGACGGGGAAAATGTCCATCTCAGTTCTATTTCATACAGCTAAGACAATCTCCCCCTCCCCCATTTCTCTTATTGCATCCAGAGCCTAAAAGATATAGATTTAGCCCAGGCTTTATGTTTATCTGCTTGCTTCTTGGGCAAGAATACCAATAATCTTGCCAAACACTTGCTCTGATGGGGCTGTGTGGTTTTTCTTTGTTCATCATCTGCTCCCTGTCCTAATCTCTTCTAGCAAAACAGATTCATGCCAACTGCAAAAACAATAAAAACGTAAATATTTTAAACCAGTGTAGCAATAAATTAATTTCATGCCTATTCTCAATGATCCCGCTAATAAAAATAGAACTCCTCTGGTTCTTGAGAACAACAGAAGACGTGATTTGCCGGCTTTCTTCTCGGGACGTGACATTGCTCACAGCTCTTCCCAACTGCTGCCAGCGGCTGTGTCGGTCATTGCTTGTGGGGGCCTGACAACCATCTGGAAGGAAAGTTGGCATCACCTCGTCGAAGGCATATCTCAAATCGAGGGAGTGTGGCTGCCAAATCAGTTAGTAAACACTGTAGCGTCCCTGCTGGATTGAACTCCCAACTCCTGACGGGGATTGAAAATCAAGAAGGAAGGAAGAGGATAAGCGTCACCTGAATGCTTTGCTGACTGGCAATTCATTAAGGCAGGATGTTTTTCTTTTATCCCAGAACTCGATCCAGGTGAAGGGTGGCCCGGTTTTGTTCTTAATCTCATTAGACAGAGTTGGTCAATAGCTGCCGGCGCCTAGAAACTGTGCACAGACGACTGTGATCTTTAGAAACCAGAGTTTGAAACAGTCTTTGCTGGAAATAAATGAAGGCGTAGGAGGCATAGGACTATTTTGTTCTTTGTTTACTTGACACTTCAGTTGCTCGTTCCAGAAGGCACAGGCAGTCGTTCTAAGGAATTTTCTTCTATTATTTTCTGGACTGTGTCCTTTCAGAAAGTGGATATCAAGAGTCCCCTTAAACTTTGGATCAGAGGTAGCAAACAGTGGAGATAAAATACGTCCCTTGTGTTGAGAACTCTTTCTGGTATGATCACCTCTGGCTTATAAAATGGTACCTCAAAGCAGATGTGACCTGGTGTATTTTTTCTTATGATGATTCTCACAAAATTCTTATGACCTTGTGCAGAAACCTGGAGAGTGAGGATGGATAGATTCCAACCCACTGTCACTGTGGGTGGTTCCTTTCAAAACAAGTAAAATGTGCTTTTATTGTCAATAGATTGTCCGTTTTTTTCTCACTCAAGAGTATTTCCTAAGAAAATGGCTAGAAAATGTCTTATACTCATGTGTTAAGCATGCATGCAATATAGGACCTTGGCATTTTTAAAACCAGAACACCAAAGAGAGCATGAGGCCACAGAAAAATTGAACTGTAAAATCTCTTTGCTGCTTAAATCTGGTTAAAGAGCTCTGGGTTTCACTGGTGTGTTTAGGTGCTCCCATCACATATTTTGGGGAATAAGCCAACACCGTCTCTTGACCCACTGCTGCATTTTACCAGAATTCTGGGAAAAACGTTTATCATGGGTGTACATGTTTAAGGCAATAACCTGGTGTTCATAAAAATACATAACAGAATGGTTCTTTTAATTCACTCTTCTCCCACAAATCTTGCTGTAGTATAACACCTTTCACTGGTTTAGAGATGGAGGATTCCTTTTATGTCTTGATGTACTAACATTTCTCTTGAAAATTCCATTGGGTTTGACCACTAACTAGGTGGGATGATGCCAGGTACGGAGGCCTTGTCAAGAGAATCCAGTCCTTACTGCTGCTTCTTTGTTTGGTTTTGTTTCCAGGAGAGCACAGGATCATGGTTTCTGAGTCTCCCAGAGAGACCAGCAAGGGAGCTTTATTCTCCCCACCTCGTTCACATCACCTCTTCTGATGACTCAGACATTTGAACATTTGGAGTCATGGGAAACTTCTCTATGCGACTCTTTTGTATGACTATGAAACTGTTCCCAAACTAAACCTGTTCCTTAACCTCAAATGGGTGGATGGAGACCTATCATTTACTCAGATTATTTCAAGGAAGAGAATATTAAGAGTAAGGATTCACGATGCCGAGCAGTTCAGTGAGAATGCTGTGAGAAATCCAAGCCTCTCTGTTGACTTTCTGTCTTCTCTCTCACACAGGCAGCTCTGATAGAAGCTTTGCTTTCCTCTTACTTTCATTATGCCTTTTAAACTAACTAGGTTTCTTTACTGATTGTCTCTGGCCCTTCATTCTTTCAGCTTACTCCGAATCTTATGGTTTTCAGTTCAGCTCAGTCGCTCAGTCATGCTCGACTCTTTGCGACCCATTGAATTGCAGCACACCAGGCCTCCCTGTCCATCACCAACTCCCAGAGTTCACTCAGACTCACGTCCATCGAGTCAGCGATGCCATCCAGCCATCTCATCCTCTGTCATCCCCTTCTCCTCCTGCCCCCAATCCCTCCCACATCAAAGTCTTTTCCAATGAGTCAACTCTTTGCATGAGGTGGCCAAAGTACTGGAGTTTCAGCTTTAGATCATTCCTTGCAAAGAAATCCCAGGGCTGATCGCCTTCAGAATGGACTGGTTGGATCTCCTTGCAGTCCAAGGGACTCTCAAGAGTCTTCTCCAACACCACAGTTCAAACACATCAATTCTTCAGTGCTCAGCCTTCTTCACAGTCCGACTCTCACATCCATACATGACCACTGGAAAAACCATAGGCTTGACTAGACGGACCTTAGTCGGCAAAGTAATGTCTCTGCTTTTGAATATGCTATCTAGGTTGATCATAACTTTCCTTCCAAGGAGTAAGTATCTTTTAATTTCATGGCTGCAGTCACCATCTGCAGTGATTTTGGAGCCCCAAAAAATAAAGTCTGACACTATTTCTACTGTTTCCCCATCTATTTCCCATGAAGTGATGGGACCGGATGCCATGATCTTCATTTTCTGAATGTTGAGCTTTAAGCCAACTTTTTCACTCTCTTTCACTTTCATCAAGAGGCTTTTTAGTTCCTCTTCACTTTCTGCCATAAGGGTGGTGTCATCTGCATATCTGAGGTTATTGATATTTCTCCTGGCAATCTTGATTCCAGCTTGTGTTTCTTTCAGTCCAGGGTTTCTCATGATGTACTCTGCATAGAAGTTAAATAAGTAGGGTGACAATATACAGCCTTGACGTACTCCTTTTCCTATTTGGAACCAGTCTGTTGTTCCATGTCCAGTTCTAACTGTTGCTTCCTGACCTGCATATAGATTTCTCAAAAGGCAGGTCAGGTGATCTGGTATTCCCATCTCTCTGGTTTTAGCTCTCCCAAATAACTATTAATGGTCTTTTAGATTTTCCAAAAGTTATTTCTTGAGAATATCTGTTCCATTTTTATTTTAAGTAACAGGTCCTTACGCAGGTCAGTTCCTAAGTGTGTATTGCTTGTGAATGGTTCATGTTTCTATCTCTGATCAACTCATCTCCAGACAGAAGACTTAGCAAATACCATGCCTGGGAATTGTAAGCAGCACATTCCCTCCTGGAAGAGGCTGTGAGCAGGGCCTGTATACATGATAAGCCATCTTTAAAATGAGTCTATCTCCTACTATAAAGCAGACATATATTTCAAGATGAAGGAGAGAAAACTATTTTATTCTAAACATGGACATTTTTATTGATGTTATGTTTTGAATGACTCAAAGGAGAAATGTGAAATTATGGAACAAAATATTGAAGTATTATGATTTGCACCAAATCTTTTCAAATTCTACTGTTCTCTTTGTCTTGGGTATTTAGTACCAGGAGATTGGAGCCTGTACATTTTTCTGTATTTGTTGCTCTCTGAGGTTAATTTTCTGCTAGTGAGGCTACATTGAATATGATGTTCATAATACCCAATAAACTTGTTCACATGTTTCTCAGGGAATGATTTCATCAAAGTGTACATTTTTCTGGGTAGCACTTAACAAAATCAACTGGCAAAGAGTCTGCCTGCAATGTGGGAGACCTGGATTCAATCCCTGGGTCAGGAAGATTCTCCTGGAGAAGGGCATGGCAACTCACTCCAGTATTCTTGCCTGGAGAATTTCATGGATAGAGGAGCCTGGCGGACTACAGTCCATGGGGTCTCAAAGAGTCAGACATGACTGAGTGACTAACATTTTCACTTCACTGAAAAAATCATAGACAATATGAAATAGGAGTGGTTTTATACTGTCTCATCCAATCTGTTCATACATATATATTTGTCTGAAGCCAGTAGCTAATGTGGGTGTGGGAATTAGGAGCTAAGTCTGCTGAACTGAAGGGTGAGGCTTTTGCCAATGTCCCATGCTATTTCCAAGAATGGGGAAACATAATGGCTTTAAAACTTATACTCATCACGAGCCCATTAAATATAGGTAAATAGAATGGAAAAGATTATGTTGACACTATTGTATCCTAAGGACGGTAGAGGTCTCTGTTGCTTATAGATGGTACAGACCTCTGTCACAGATGGTAGAGACCTCTGTTACTTATCCTGAACCAAGATGCTTGACTTTAATTTCCTCAGATACTTTCAGTTTAAAATTTCCCTTGTATTTCTCTTTGGGACCCAATTTCCTTTGTCAATGAATAGGTAAACAAGAACTGATAATGTACTTTCATTAGCTACATTCTCTTCCCAGATACTATGAGTTTTTTTATCTGATGCTCTGTGAAAATGATATGGATGATGTTTTTTACACAATGCCCAGCATAGCAGCTTATTATGTGGATTCATAAAGAAAAGGCCATATTTTTGTTGGGTTGGCTATATTAATGTGATGAGGACAGTATTTTTATTTAAATTTCTCTTCACAATATTATGACCTCTTAACTATGGTTTTACGTTTTTTGTATGTGTAGATCTCCAAAGTCGATGAATTGGTCAAACAATGGGTAATCAAATATCTCTTTCTTAATGTGGAAAAGAAAGCTTACTTACTTAGCAAAATCCTACTTTGAACAGGATAAATGTTTATTGAATCAGTACCAAAATGTTCTTTGAATAACCAAGTACCCTTTGAAGTCTATGTCAATTATAATTTGATGGAGGACTTTTTAATTTGTCCTAGTATGGATAATATAGAATGCCAGGAGCATAGACTTGTCTGGGATTGAGCCCTGCTTCACTGCTTACTTGTGTGACTTTGGGCAAGTGTTTTCATTGCTATAAACATCAGTTTCACTATCTTTATTTATTTATTTTTGGCCACAGCAAGCAGCTTGAGGAATCTCATTTCCCCTACCAGGTATTGAACCCATGCCCCCTGCAATGGAAGCATGGAGTTCTAAGCACTGGACCACCAGTGAAGTCCCAGCATCCTTTTTCTTTTTAAATTAAAGTATAGTTTATCTACAACACTATGTTAGTTCCATGTGCACATAGTGATTCAATGTTATTAGGTTGGTGCAAACATAATTTTTTGTTTGGACTGTGGTTTTGGACTGTGAATTTTAAATCATTATAACTAGGCTCAAACACATCTTTATTAGTCAAAATAGGAACCAACACATGTTTTGGTTGTACAATCAACACATTTTTGCCAACAAGAAATAAGCATGTTCGTTCCCATAGTGTAAAAATCTGTGATTTGGGATTTGACAAACTCTCGGAAAGCATATTCTGCCTGCCGCTGGTTGTGGAAGCATTTTCCCTGCAAAAAGTTGTCAAGATGCTTGAAGAAGTGGTAGTCAGTTGAATGAGGTCAGGTGAATGTGGCAGATGAGGCAAAACTTTGTTGCTCAATTAGTTCAACTTTTGAAGCACTGGTTTTGCAACATGTGGTCAGGCATTGTCTTGGAGCAGAATTGGGCCCTTTTCTGTTGACCATTGTTGGCTGCAGGCATTGCAGTTTTCAGTGCATCTCATTGATTTGCTGAGCATACTTCTCAGATATAATGGTTTTGCCAAGATTCAGAAAGCTGTAGTGGATCAGACAGGCAGCAGACCACCAAACAGTAACTATGACTTTTTTTTGGTGCAATTTGGCTTTGGGAAGTGCTTTGGAACTTCTTGGTCCAACCACTGAGCTGGCTGTTACCGGTTGTGATATAAAAATCCACTTTTCATTGCATATCACAATCTGATTGAGAAATGGTTCGTTGTTGTTGCATAGAGTAAGAGAAGATGACACTTCAAAATGATGATTTTCTTGATTTTCAGTCAGCTCATGAGGTACCTACTTATTGAACTTTTTCACGTTTCCAGTTTGCTTCAAATGCTGAACCATAGAATGGTTGACATTGAGTTCTTTGGCAACTTCTCGTGTAGTTATAAAAGGATGAGCTTTGATGATCCTCTTAATTGGTCATTGTTGCATACCTGTCAACTTCCGATGGCTGGCCACTGCGCTCCTCGTCTTCAAGGCTCTTGTCTCCTTTGTGAACTTCTTGAACCACCACTGCACTGTATATTTATTAGCAGTTCCTGGGTCAAATGCATTGTTGATGTTGCGAGTTATTTCTGCTGCTTTATGGCCCATTTTGAACTTGAATAAGAAGGTCGCTCGAATTTGCTTTTTGTGTAACATCATTTCCCTAGTCTAAAATAAACATAAGGGACTTCCCCGGTGGCCCAGTGGTTAGTATTCTGAGTGGTTAGGTTAGTATTCTGAGCTCCCAATGCAGAGGGCCCAGGAATCTAGTCAGGGAACTAGATTCCATATGCTGCAACCAAGAGCTCACATGTTATAACTAAGACCCGGCACAGCTAAATAAATAAATATTTTTTAAAATAATAAAATAAAATAAACAGCAAGTAGTGTCATTAGCAAAAAATCATAAAGTGAGAAATGCACATTAAAATGATGTATAACATAACCACATTTATTTAAGAACGTATTCCAGTATCAAACAGCAGAGTTCAACAATGTAAAACCACAATTACGTTTGTACCAACCTAACACGATACATGGAGAAGGCAATGGCACCCCACTCCAGTACTCTTGCCTGGAAAATTCAATGGGCAGAGGAGCCTGGTAGGCTGCAGTCCATGGGGTCGCTAAGAGTTGGACATAACTGAATGACTTCACTTTCACGCATTGGAGAAGGAAATGGCATCCCACTCCAGTGTTCTTTCCTGGAGAATGAATCCCAGGGACGGGGCAGCCTGGTGGGCTGCCGTCTATGGGGTTACGCAGAATCAGACATGTCTGAAGTGACTTAGCAGCAGCAGTAGCAGTAGCAGCAGCAGTATGAATAATAATTTTTAACACTAGAGACTTTTATCAATTTCCAAGCCAATACTGAATCCTGCATTTGATATCTCTGCATTGTACCCTGTCCCATTTGCTGAGCAACATAATGGGTGGTTGGTTGATAATCAATAAGAATTCCAGCTTATAAATGCAAAAGAAATGATATAATCCAAAAAAATGATCATTTTAAAACTCTTAAAAATTAGTCCTTGAAAACGAAAGTTAATGACTAAAACTATTTTGATAAAATTTGTTGGAGCACAGAGTAATTAGTAGATCAGGCTGACACTTCTTGAACCTACTGATCAATCTTAACCTCACTAAATTTAGGGCCACCAGACATTCAGTAAGTTCAGTTCAGTCACTCAGTCATGTCCAACTCTTTGCCACCCCATGAATCACAGCACGCCAGGCCTCCCTGTCTATCACCAACTCCTGGAGTTTACTCAAACTCATGTTCATCAAGTCGGTGATGCCATCCAGCCATCTCATCCTCTGTGGTCCCCTTCTCCTCCTGCCCTCAATCCCTCCCAGCATCAGGGTCTTTTCCAATGAGTCAACTCTTCACATGACGTGGCCAAAGTATTGGAATTTCAGCTTCAACATCAGTCCTTCCAATGAACACCCAGGACTGATCTCCTTTAAAATGGACTGGCTGGATCTCCTTGCAGGTACTGTCAAGAGTCTTCTCCAACACCACAGTTCAAAAGCATCAATTCTTTGGCACTCAGCCTTCTTCACAGTCCAACTCTCACATCCATACATGACCACTGGAAAAACCATAGCCTTGATAGATGGACCTTTGTTGGCAAAGTAATGTCTCTGCTTTCTAATATGCTGTCTAGGTTGGTCATAACTTTCCTTCCAAGGAGTAAGTGTCTTTTAATTTCATGGCTGCAATCACCATCTGCGGTGATTTTGAAGGCCCCCAAAATAAAGACTGACACTGCTTCCACTGTTTCCCTATCTATTTGCCATGAAGTGATGGGACTGGATGCCATGATCTTCGTTTTCTGAATGTTGAACTTTAAGCCAACTTTTTCACTCTTGCTGCAGCTGCTGCTGCTAAGTCGCTTCAGTCGTGTCCGACTCTGTGCAACCCCATAGACGGCAGCCCACCAGGCTCCCCTTTTCACTCTTAGTACATCCTTATTAGCATAAGATATATATAGCACCACCTATGAAGATTTTTGTCAAAAATGATTGAACCTGAATGTAATTAAGCCCCTTGGGCTTCCCTGGTGGCTTAGATGGTAAAGAATCTACCTGCAATGCAAGAGACTTGAGTTTGATCTCTAGGTCGGGAAGATCCCCTGGAGAATTCTTTTGCCTGGAGAATTCCATGGATAGAGGAGCCTGGCAGGATATATTCCATGGGGTCGCAAAAAGTTGGGCATGACTGAGAGACTAACACTTTCAGACTTAGCTATCAGTTCTTCAACAAATAAAGGACTTGTGAATAGAAAAGGGGGTGGGGGGCCATTACAGATGAAAAGAAACAACATACATAACAGTCACGTGTAACGGGTAGTCATTGCTCATATTCTAATTCAAACACATCACTGTAAGAAGACATTTTTTTGACATGGACTGGGTATTAGATCATATTAAGGAATATTAATTTTGTTAACTGTGATAACTGTCTTGTGGCTATTTTAACACATCTGTTAGAGATATATACTGATGAATTTACATGTGAAATGATATGATATTTGGGGCTTGCTTTGAAGTTGTTCAGTGATAACACACAAATAAAGTGTGGGAAGGTAAATGAAATCAAGAATCTTGATAATTTTGAAGCTTGGTGATGGGTCCATGGGAGATTGTTCTTATCTCTATTTTTGTGTATATTTCAAATTAAAAAAATACAAAGCCAGCTGACAAAGAAGCTTTGTTTTTATCCTCATCCTAAAATATGTAAGTTTTTTAAAAGCCAGAACTCATGTTTGACTTAGTGAGAAAGATAGATATTCTTCAAGGTCCTATTCAACCTAACACTGAAGGCCGACAGCTTGTCCCTTAGGGCAGGTCAGATTGGGTACTTCTTTGCTGTGTCACTGGCTGTATGTCCATAGGCATTTACCCTAGGAACTAAAGAGTTAGTTTGTATTATGAAAATAATAGTATCCATAGTCCATGTTGTAATGAGACTTAAATATGAGAGTGTGTATGAAGCACCTGGTATAGTGCCCAGCATGCATTCACTTCTCAGTAAATGGAGCTATCTTTGCTTCATTTAACAAAAACTAAATAAGTATCAGGTATGTTCTAGACCTGTGCTCAATCAAGGGAATTTTTTATGGAGAAAAAGACGTGGCATCTGTCCACATGTTATTCTTAATTTATTGAAAATGTTGAATCATAGGAGATTGCTGTTTTATAGCTGTATGAGAATGAAATACTAGGAATTCATATGAGTCACCCTGATACTTGAAGTGAGATATAATTATATAGGTAGTGTGGTGCGATGGTTAAGATGCTGGATTCTGATAACAGACTGCCTGGGCTTGAAAACTGGCTCTGATATGAAAAAACTATGTGATCTGAGCAAACGTGCCATTGTTACCCTGTTCATGGCCTGTAGAGGCTTCCCAGGTGGTGCTAGCAGTAAAAAACCTGTCTGCCAGTGCAGGAGACGTGGGTTTGATCCCTGGATCAGGAAGATCCCCTGAAGGAGGAAATGGCAACCCACTCCAGTATTCTTGCCTGGGAAATCCCACAGACAGAGGAAGCGTGGCAGGCTACAGTCCATAGGGTCATATAGAGTTGGATATGACTGAAGTGACTTAACATGCACATATACATGGTCTATAAAGTGGGGATATAATAGTACTTACCTTATAGGATTGTTATGAGGATTACACATAAAACAGACACAATCATGTATATTACACATAATTTACATAGTGAGCCTTGTATATTATTGTTATCAGTGCATGCACAAAATGGCTTGTGAAGACAGCCTGTTGTGGGAAATGTAGCTAACTGTATTAGGTCCTGCTGAATGGTGATAGAAAGTTTCACAGACTACATGACATTTGAACTTTAGCAGGAGGAAGGAGCCATTAGAGGCAAAGATTACTGTAAGGACAAAAGTGGGAAAGGAGAGTTTCAGAAGCAGAAGGAAGTCAAGTGGGATCAGTTTAGAATCTGAATCTGGGAGCTAGGGAGGAGTGGGTCGTGAAACTGTCACAATAGCCTAGGTGCTTTATGTCTTCATAATTCAGTAGGCAAAAGGAGTCATAGGAAAATTTTACCCAGAACAGTGACATCAGTGAAGCAATTAGTTGGAATGGAAGGAAGATTTGCTGATAGCCTATAAAAATAACCTGCAGCCTTGCTGTATTCAAACTGTGGTTCCTGGACCAGCAGCATCAGTATCAGCAGGGATCTGTTAGAAATAAAAATTCCAGGACCTCACCCTATCCATGCTCTCAGAACTTAACATTTTAAGAAGATCTGGAGGTGATTCATGTGCACAGTGAAATTTGAGAAACACTGGTCTGGAGATAGCTGAGGAGAGCCTAGGCTAAGGCAGGGACAGTGAGGATGGAAAAAAGAAACAAGGACCACTAACAGATATATTTAAGAGGTGAAACTGAAAAGATCTGACTGATAAGGATTGAGGAAGGGATAGTTGGAAAGGATGAATTGAGAATATAACTGTGATTCCTTATTGCAATCTGAATGAGTAATTGAGAATACAGGAAAGAGAGAAGTTTCGGGGAACAAAGTTGGGAAAAAGAATTCATCTTATGGCATGTTGATTTTAAGCAGCCTCTGGGATGTTAGAAAACGGACCGAGGAAAATGAAGTCACAGTAGTCAGAAAATCTGAAGAAAAGTAGCTTAATGTTGAGGAAGAATCCAGCAACGACAAATTCTAGACATACCCCCTCTAGAAAGAAGTGACAGTTGCTCAGTCATGTCTGACTCTGTGCGGCCCCATGGACTATATAGTCCATGGAATTCTCCAGGCAAGAATACTGGAGTGGGTAGCCATTCCCTTCTCCAAGGGATCTTCCCAACCCAGAGATGGAACCCACGTCTCCTGCATTGCAGGCAGATTCATATCCCCTCTACTGTTCTATTAAAAAAAAAAAAGGCATATTAGAGTTGGTTCTCTGCTGTGCATTAAATACTCTGAAAAAAAATTTGAGTATCTAAAGGCAAACATTTTGGGCTCCTCTGTTAAGTACAAATGCATAAAAATAAAGTGTAAGGCACAGCAGAACCTGATCATTTGTGTGTAATTCTCCGTATAGACTTGACAAGAGGGAGTTCAGGCTCTGGAATTTGGACAAGTTAGGGGGTCCTGGTGAGTCCTTGGAATCAATATTAGTGGATTTTCTTTATAAAACTTAGTTTGGATGGTTGCGGAGAATTCAGATATCTGAGTACACTGTCTGCTGAGTTCAAATGAGATACTACCCAGGAGTAGGTTTAAGAGGTTATTTAGCCAGACTACGAAATCTCTAAATATGCAATCACTCTCCCACCCAGAGTTGCCAGAGTTAGCAAATAAAAACCCAGGACCTCCAGTTAAATTTGAACCTCAGATAAACATGAATAATATTTTAGTATAAAAAGATTATAGCAAATATAAAATAAGATATACATATACTAATAGAGGAATCACTATTTATCTGAAATTCAAATTTAACTAGGTTTCATATATTTTATCTGACAACTCCCTCCAATCTTCTCATCATAACAAAGATACATATATGTGTATATATGTATATATTGCAAATTTAGAGAACTATAGCAAATATTAATGTTTAAAAAGCAAAGCTGGTAATTTTGCAAGATATTATGTAAAATTTATAACATTAATTCATACAAACATCTGTATATCCAATTTGGAGGAATAAAGCAGAATAGTCTTGCTGGGAGAATTATGCCATGATTTTTCTTTCTGTGCTTATGATAAAATTACTGGTTTATTTTTTTAACCCCTGCATATATTTTCACACCTTGTTCCATGATGTTAGTACAGCATTTAGTAGGAAGAAAGTCTGTAATTAAGGCGTGAATTTTCAAACAAGCTGCAGATGTTTCTTCGTTTATAAGGGAGACTCTGATGTTAGACAGATGTGCTTCTACTGAATAAGATGGTACTGTATTACAGGTACCATTTAAGAGATATAGAAAACGCCTCTTCAATTGAGCCTATTTTTAGAAATTCCAAGACATGGATTTATGTTCTTCTTTTCTTTTTCAGTGAAATTCAACAAACATAGCAGGCAGAAAATGTGATTAAGAAATATCCTATACTGCAAAATTAGTATGGGACCCAGAGAAATAAGAAATTAATTCCATCAAGGGGTAATTTGAGAAGATTTCACAGAGGGTGGCATGTGAGCATCTACTTAAAACATACTTTTTTGAAAAAACCTTTCTGGTGTGTTATTTTGTTTTCTGATTTAAAGGTAATATATGCAGAAATTTTTTTAAGCAGAGGAGAGTTTATAAAAGCAGCAGCAAAAAAAAAAAAAAAAATACACCAAATCTCAAGATCTAGAATTACCTTGATATTATCAATTTGGTATATTCCGTTTGAGTCTTTTTCTCATGTTTTTGCACAATTAAGATCATACTATGCAATTTCTGCCATGTGTTAAGGCTTAAACATTTCTTCTTGTCCTTAAAAACCTTTTAAGATCTTTTGACAGCCAACCAATAGTCCATTATATGGACGAATAATGATTTTTAATATAATCCTTCAATATTGGGTTCCAGGGATTTTTTTCTCCTTTTGTAATTATAAAATACATTGTTGTACATTAAAAAAAAACTATAGCTCTTGTTATTTCTAAGCCTTAGAAGTAGAATGACTGAGTTAAGTGTATAAAATAACATTAATGATCTTGATACACATTCTGTCAGACAGCCTTCTGAGTAGGGTGTCCGAATTTAGACTTGAAGAGTCAACAGAAGGAGTGAAAGGGGAGCCCTTAAGAACAGAGGTGGGAAAATGTGGTGCGTGGTCAGAACCAAAAATAGTCAGATTTGTTTGGAGAATAAGGTATGGATGATAGAAGGGTGAAATCAAGCTAAAAAGGTAGTGTAGAACCAGATTATGCAAGATCTTAAGTGCCTTCTATTCCAGTAAATCTTCCTTCTGCAGGAAGTTGTGAGCCACAGAAGGCTTCTGAGCAGAGAATGTCATGACTTTAGAACTTTTTTCCAGTTAATTATAGCTTACTAAATGTCTCTGAACTTTTGGATCATGCCCAAATAATATTTAAGGTCATCAGCTATCAAAATTTGAATGTCTGGAAATAAACTATGCCATTGGTTCATCATGTTTAAAGATATCATTGACATTTACCTTATTGAACATAAATTGATTTTTACACACTTCTGTCAGTGACTGCGTAAAGCACCTGGAAGGTAGAGGGTGCTAGGTCAACTCTATGTCTCGGAAACCTTTTAATATGTACTCTGGTGGTATATAGAACTGTGAATGTTATAAAGATTTAGTGAGGATTTAAGGTGTTTCTAAGACCTTCTTGTTTAATGATGTGCCCTGTAACCATTCCTGGTTCAGAGCAGGACTAGAAGAACAAAAATGCTATAAAAAAGTCGATTTGAGTACATACTGTCTATTTAAAATCAGGACACTGTGTGCTGTTTTCCCCCAGGTACTCTCTTTCTCTGTGACACTAAATATTTGTACTAAAAGTTAAAGAAATAAATTACTCAAATATTTATATTTATTTCTCATCTTATAGGCAAAACTGGGTGATTTTATTTTCTCCCATCACATAGATGCTTTCATGGAGCAAGTATAGATTCAGATTACCGTTGTTCAGTCTAGTCAGTGGAAATTGTCTCCTTTTGAAGGGAAGAGATGGAATCTGTTAACTTCTTTTATGTGAGGCATGCCCACAAAAAGGAAGTGAGACACTGTCTGACTCTACAGTCACATGGTTCTTGCCATGGGTTGCTTTCCTGGTGTCGCTGTGTCACGCACACTGGGGCTGAGAGACTACAAAACCTTCCATATTTGACACCTATTTAAACACTGAAGTTTCTGAGTTTCAAATTCAGCTTGATCTTCTTTGTCTTTGGATTCTGTCTTTGGCTGTCATAACATCACTTCTCCATTCAAAGGGGGAGAAAAGAGATTCATAGCATCCCAAATAGAGCTTCTCTGGCATGACTGTGCATCAAGCATAAATGAATCACAAAACTGAGCATTAATTTTTACTTGAAACAGATAATACTATTGAAAAATAGGGGTGAAATTGCATTGATGGTTTGAAATAGCTATTCAAGTATTTTATGGTACCTACCACCAGACATGCTTGGCTAAGAGCATGAGGTCCTCCTTCCAAGTTATCACAGCTACTGGGGACATTTTGTTAAATCTAAAATGTAAATAGCCTTTCCGTTTCATACTATGCTTGACTCTGACAATAATGCTACATCATTTAAGTGACTAAAGGAGTATTTCTGACCAGGCTTTCTAATTTTGTCATCAGAATGAATTTCTGCTTAAAAGGCCAACCATTTAATACATTTTCCTTTTGGCCAATTTAAAGCAAATAAATCAGGTCAGTTCTTTTTATGACACAAAAGGGAAAAATGATAAGTTTTCTTACTTCAGGTTCTTTTATTTTTAAATTTCTACAACTGAAATGTCTCTTCTCTCCTTTAAGTACAAGCTGACAGGTCATTAATCCTTAATGTGGATTTGTACCTCTAGGTATTTTGGGGAGAAAACTCATTAAAATGCTTTTGTTTTATATGTGATGGTCCTAATAGAAATATGTAATTCATGTTTAGAATTTGTTAAAATGAATACAAAGCATATAAGCCTTTTTTTAAAGAGTTGAAGTACACGGAATTACTTCTGACGATAGTCAATGCTGTCACTTTATTCTTGAATATCTGCTGCTAACTTTTCTACAGAAAGAACATAAGTTCTGTAAGCTCCATATTTTCAATACGAATATTTTTATTCCATTTGCATTATCTGAGTAGGTCTCATGTCTTTAATGTAATTTTCTATATAATACTTTCCTATATTTCTGAGGAGCATTGGCTACTTTTTCTTTAATTCTACTGAAAGGTAAGGCCTTGAACAACCATCCTGCTTTTCTTAAGGAAATGGATTCTTAATGAAAGTTAGCTAGCAGTGGTTTGTATGTAGGCAATGAGAATGCTCTATAAATCCTGGTGAATCTGTTATGTATCGTTTTGCCACATTGTATTATACCCTTACTTCCTTTTATCCCCTTCCCCTCTTCTACTGACTGTTTGAAAGTCTTCTTAATGGAAAAGAACCAACATCAACAAACTTATATTTCAAGTCTGTCTAGAAAGATTTTTACTATCTGTAAAACCTCCCAACTATTGATAAGTTGGGGATTGAGATTCCCTTTTCTCTGACTGTCCAAAATAGCTTCTCTCTCTTTCTGTCCTAACCATTGATAGTAATACAAGAATCCATCAACACATTCTTGATTCTTTTATTCTTTTGATTTTTAATTTTTCTTAAATAAGTACATCAAATTCTTCCACAGTCTAAACTGCATTTTGGGCATGCATGTGAAATCTTTATTTACTCAGTTCATCTACTCAGTGAGCACGGGCTCTGCGTTGAGCCTGATATAGGGAACTGGAAGCCCAGCAAGATGCGCAACAGTCACTGTCTGTGCCCTTGGGGAGGGAATGGTGAGGGCGAGGGTGCGGATGGAGGAAACAGAATATCAACACTGCTCCGTTTGTCCCACGAGGAGTAAAAATTACAGTTGTCATCAACTGTGGTAAAAGCTACCCAGGTGATCTATAGGGCTGTAAAGTGTGTAATAGGAAGAACTAACTTCCACTGAGGCCTTTCCACTGAGAGAAGGTGTCCTTGAAGAAATGATTTTTAAGAAAGCGTGTAACGATGGACATTCTAGCCCAGAGAATAACATGGCAAGAGAGTATTCCAGGATTAAAGAAAGGCTGGTGGAGGACAGCAAGTGAGGGGGGCTCTGGTCAGGTTTAATGGGAGAGTTACATCTGGACCAGCTCACACATGAGTCTGCAGGCCATGTTAACGATATTCATCTTTATTCTGTATTTAAGATGTAAAAAGCCACTGATGACTTTTGAAAAGAGGAGAGACATGACAAATCATTTTTTAAAAGGTCAGTGTGGTTGTTAAGGGGAGTAGGGATTAGAGTCTTTAGAGCATTTGTGTTGAAACCTGTGTGGACTGTTGTGATGGTCCAGGCTGTAAGGAGTGGATCCAGGGGCTGTTAATGACGTCATGAGGGAGGTAAAGGAGAAGAAGGTGTCCAGGATAACTACTCGGTTTCTGGCTTATTCACACTGAAACACCGTCCTGCTCCTGGGTTCATTAGATCATAAACCCCCATAGGGTCAGAGCTATGTTTCTAGAGTGGACTAATAAGCTTGAATATTAAAGTAATCAATTCTAGTCTGCAATATTGCCTTCTTACTCTGAATGGCCTTTACTGTTTCATGGTCATAATTTACAAATATTTACTCAAGTATTTAGAAATTCTTTCCAAAAACAGTGTCAAGAAAAATGCAAATAATGTTATTATTAGAACTTTGAAGTGATAATTATAACAATGCTTGTATTAGACAAGAATTCTAAAGGCTCACATCCCCCCCTGTATTGTCTAATGTATTTGCATAACATTCTTCAGGGTAGCTAAATTATAAATTTCCATAATAAGGATAATGCAGGAAAAAAAGAATTTGGCAGTTTCTAAGCCTGTCACCATTTTTTTTTTTCTTTTGCAATCAGTTCAGTTCAGTTCAGTCGCTCAGTTGAGTCCTACTCTTCGTGACCCCATGAATTGCAGCACGCCAGGCCTCCCTGTCCATCACCAACTCCCAGAATTCACCCAGACTCACATCCATCAAGTCGGTGATGCCATCCAGCCATCTCATCCTCTGTTATCCCCTTCTCCTCCTGCCCCCAATCCCTCCCAGCATCAGAGTCTTTTCCAATGAGTCAACTCTTCTCATGAGGTAGCCAAAGTACTGGAGTTTCAGCTTTAGCATCATTCCTTCCAAAGAAATCCCAGGGCTGATCTCCTTCAGAATGGACTGGTTGGATCTCCTTGCAGTCCAAGGGACTCTCAAGAGTCTTCTCCAACATCACAGTTCAAAAGCATCAATTCTTCGGTGCTCAGCTTTCTTCACAGTCCAACTCTCACATCCATACGTGACCACTGGAAAAACCATAGCCTTGACTAGACGGGCCTTTGTTGGCAAAGTAATGTCTCTGCTTTTGAATATGCTATCTAGGTTGGTCACAACTTTTCTTCCAAGGAGTAAGCTTAATTTCATGGCTGCAGTCACCATCTGCAGTGGTTTTGGAGCCCAAAAAAATAAAGTCTGACACAGACAAGTCTATTTATCTATACATTTTGTTCTCAGACAAATTATTAAGAGAAGACTGGGTTCAGATACTAGAGAATTACTCCAAGACACATATCCTCTCCAACTATCACTAACACCTGTTTTGCATCTCTTCCCAAACCAGTCCCTGCAACCTTGGCCTTGGTGATTGGGGAGTATGTATGTGCAGTCTTATTAACTGCTTTAGCATTCCTTCTGGCTTTTCCATTGCTAGGCTCAGAAAGTAGGTAGCATCCACTCCTTGGCCCACCCTTTCATCTATTTATCCATGATTTCAGCTCTTGATCCCATCAAACATTTAAGTACATATTTTCCATGAAGAAAGCACTGCGCCAGTGACTTTGGACTGAGGAAAAGGTCTGTGGAAGCCAGATTTGATGGGCTTCCAATGTTCCTGGCCTCTTGGGGCTCATGCCCTTCTTATGTGAGGACAGTTAAGCTGTTTTGTGGCAAGACCCATGTGGAGAGGGACTGAGGCATCTGCTTTCTTTCCCCACAAAAATTGGGAAAGGTAATAAATATTTCTCATTGTTTTAAGCCACCAAGTTTTGGGGTAATTCGTTCCCTACAAAAAGATTTTAATAGTGGCCCCTGTCATCATCTTTTACGTCCTAGTGTAGGAGAGGGAGAGTGCACACGTCTCAGCCATGTTTCAGTCAGTAATAAAGGAAGCTTAAACATAGCTTCAGCCCCGAGAAATTCAGTTACAATTTGAGATTTTTGAAATTCAAAACCTACAGAGATAAGAAGTAGTGACTTTGATTTTTGTAGCAATCTGCTGTTTACTTTTGCAGTTTGTGAAGTGCTCTCACACAATGTATTATAATCACACCCCTCTGAAAATGGTGAGGATTTCAGAACAGAAGTGAGTTACTAAATTTGTATTGAGGATGCACCATATACCAGTCAGTGAGCTAGGTACTGGGGTCAGAGCAGGGATCAAAGCAGACAAAAATCTGTTTTCACTGAAGAGGCAGAAACACTTACATGATTACCACAGTCACGCTTGCTACCAAGGTTCAAGTACTGTTTGCTATGAAAGCATAAAATAGAGGGGGGTCAAAGTAATATGAGTATAAAGGCTTCTCAGAAAATGCTACAGTTCAGGTGAGACATAAAATTGAAGGAGTTATCTAAGGAAAAAACTATGGTAGGTGACAGAGAAGCTGCATATTAGTAAGTAAAGCCTCAAGTCAGGGTAGAGCCATCTCTGTTTGCAAAACTGAAAGAAGTCAGGTGTGGCTGGAGTAGGACGAGGGAAAGGACAGATGGTGCTTGGCTATGCTGGAGAAGCATGCAGGAGCCGGTTCTTCATTACTTTAGACCAGTCATCCCCAACCTTTTTGGCACCAGGGACTGATGTCATGGAAGACAATTTTTCCATGGGCTAGGGAGTGGGGAGGATGGTTTCGGGATGAACCAAGTTACGTTACATTTATTGTGCATGTTATTCCTAATCTAATGCCACCCCGATCTGACAGGAGGTACTGGGCTATGACCTGGAAGTTGGGGACCCCTACTTTAGACTATGCTTAGACAATGTCTCACACGCTTGTGAGAGCTAAACCTCTGAAGAACTTATGGTGCAAGGTTGTATGTAGCTGAACTGAAACTTGAACTTGAGTTTTATTTTTACCTCTTTTCATTTTACAGATTTGCTCTATCTTTATAATAGTATCCTGGTCAGAAAGAGAGCAAGCAACCAAATATCTACTTTAAAAGGGAGGAAGGCAACTAATATTTAGTGACAGCAAGGAAAGATTTACCTTAAATTAAAACTTATCAAGGTAGAGCCAGAAACTTGGATGTTGGTCTAGGGCTCATCGAATTCAGGTTTTATGACTCAAAATTCAGAATGTAACTCACTTTATTTACATAATTTCATTCAATCCATATAATTTTTCCACTTCATCACTTGAAGAATCTTTAGCGCGCGTTGCAGAAGAGACATCACGAGCTGACTATAAGAAAACCTGAAGGCTTGTCCAGCGACAGCTAGCCCTGTCAACCCCTGTGTGGGGGCTGCTGGGAGGGAGTCAGGCATTTGTCAGCATTGAATCCCCCTGGCTTCAGTACCTATGGAGTGTGGGAGCAATGTTTTTACCTTAAAAAATGACTTAGGGATTTGTCATCAAAAGCAGTGAGCAGAGATAAATGGGAAGCATCTATGCTATTCCAGTTCTTTGGTCAAGAACAGAAAAGTGTAAAATGGGTGGTGACTGCTAGTTAGGGAGTACAACTCAGGTTGAGTGCCTGTAGTCTGCTTCCCTCGGGAAAGGAGACATAAGGATATGGATTGGACTTATGACCTCTCACAGAAGAGAACAGAAAGAAGGTGCATCAGGGTTTTCAAACACTCCAGAGAATGGATAATTTCCCACAGTTTGATGTGATCCACACAGTCAAAGGCTTTGGCATAGTGAGTAAAGCAGCAGCAGCTGCTGCTAAGTCGCTTCAGTCGTGTCCGACTCTGTGCAACCCCATAGACAGCCTCCCACCAGGCTCCCCTGTCCCTGGGATTCTCCAGGCAAGAACACTGGAGTGGGTTGCCATTTCCTTCTCCAATGCATGAAAGTGAAAGTGAAGTTGTTCAGTCATGTCTGACTCTTAGCGACCCCTTGGACTGCAGCCTACCAGGCTCCTCCCTCCATGGGATTTTGCAGGCAAGAGTACTGGAGTGGGGTGCCATTGCCTTCTCCGAGTAAAGCAGACATAGATGTTTTTCTGGAACTCTCTTGCTTTTTTGACGATCCAGTGGATGTCGGCAATTTGATCTCTGGTTCCTCTGGCTTTTCTAAATCCAACCTGAACATCTGGAAGTTCATGGTTCATGTACTGTTGAAGCCTGACTTGGAGAATTTTGAGCATTACTTTAGCGTGTGAGATGAGTGTAATTGTGCGGTAGTTTGACCATTCTTTGGCATTGCCTTTCTTTGGAATTGGAATGAAAGCTGACCTTTTCCAGTCCTGTGGCCACTGCTGAGTTTCCCAAATTTGCTGGCATATTGAGTGCAGCACTTTCACAACATCATCTTTTAGAATTTGAAACAGCTCAACTGGAATTCCATCATCTCCACTAGCTTTGTTCGTAGTGATGCTCACTAAGGCCCACTTGACTTCACATTCCAGGATGTCTGGCTCTAGGTGAGTGATCACACCATCGTGATTATCTGGGTCATTAAGATTTTTTTTGTATAGTTCTGTGTATTCTTGTCACCTCTTCTTAAAATCTTCTGCTTCTCTTAGGTCCATACCATTTCTGTCCCTTATTCAGCCCATCTTTGCATGAAATATTCCCTTGGTATCTCTAATTTTCTTGAAGAGATCTCTAGTCTTTCCCATTCTATTGTTTTCTTCTATTTCTTTGCATTGATCACGGAGGGAGACTTTCTTATCTCCCCTTGCTTTTCTTTGGAATTCTGCATTCAAATGGGTGTATCTTTCTTTTTCTCCTTGCCTTTAGCTGATAAATGGGTATATCTTTCCTTTTCTCCATTGCCTTAGGCTTCTCTTCTTCTCTTCTGAGAAGCTATTTGTAAGGCCTCCTCAGACAACCATTTTGCCTTTCTGCATTTCTTTTTCTTGGGGATGGTCTTGATCACTGCCTCATGTACAATGTCACAAACCTCCGTCTGTAGTTCTCCAGGCACTCTCTCTATCAGATCTAATCCCTTGAATCTGCTTGTCACTTCCACTGAGTAATCATAAGGGGCCTGCTGTAGGTCATGCCTGAATGGTCTAGTGGTTTCCCTACCTTCCTCAGTGTGAGTGTGTGTGCACACACAACCACGCACATGCAGGTGTGCTCAGTTTCTCAGTCGTGTCTGACTCTTTGTAACTCTATGGATTGTAGCCTGCCAGGCTCCTCTGTCTGTGAATGAAAGATAGTGCTCATTAAACATGGGGTTTAGAGGAGACAGTCTATGACTGGGAATTTATGGCTTCCACTGTCTTTGACACCTTGAAAGATCGAAGGGACCAAGAAAGAGAGAAAGAGGGTTCTACATGGGGTCCTGCATTTAACTAACATCCACTGATTTATTCCTGGCAGGAAAACATTAGGAAACCAAGGGTTCTTGATGTACTAACAAGAGATTACTCCCCTAGTCAAGGAGAAGCTGTTACTTTGCCTGGAGATTAGGGGAGTGAGAATAGGAGCGGGGCTGATCCTTGGAAAATTGCAAAGCTGCTGAAGTGACAGCAGAGGAACATATTTTCCTTTTATTTTTGAATGTTGCGATGTCTGAAGAAAAAGATATCAGTCATAGTACTGACTGGCAGTGGTCCAGCCAAACCTCTGGATAGCTTAGAATTCAGGTGATTGGCATTTGAGTGAAGTTTCCTGACATCCACGCTGAATCAGCTCTATTCAGGCAGGCTGATTTGTGTTGGTCATTTTTTTCCCCTTCTTGTGGGGAGGGAGACAAATAGCTGTGCTTGATACTGCACCCTGTGAGGCTTCTCAACAAATTAAATTCCTTTTGGACCATTTAGGGAAACTCTCTTCTTCAAGCTTTTGTCCTTCTAGCAGTGAAATATTTTATATTCTGGCACTGGGCAGATGAAGCTATATTCTTATAGTCTTGGCATTTTCCTTTTCACTTGGAGGTGTTTATTTGCTTAACCTAACCATCCATCCATCCAGTCCTCTAGGGTTTCTGATATCTTCACTTCTGAGGACTCCCAAACCCTTGAGCAGGAAAAGGACCAAATGGGATTCACCTTCTACCTCTGCCATTATAGACATTTTGGGCTGAACATCCTGGAATGCTCCAGGTTTATTGAAGTTTTCTCTGTAGAGGAGTTAGGATGGAAGTTCAGGTTCAGTTCTGTTCAGTCACTCAGTTGTGTCCGACTCTTTGCGACACTATAGACCACAGCATGCCAGGCCTCCCTGTCCATCACCATCTCCTAGAGTTTACCCAAACTC
Organism: Capricornis sumatraensis; assembly: GCF_032405125.1. Classification (NCBI taxonomy): domain Eukaryota; kingdom Metazoa; phylum Chordata; class Mammalia; order Artiodactyla; family Bovidae; genus Capricornis; species Capricornis sumatraensis. The sequence goes on from NC_091073.1 coordinate 21,387,194, forward strand.
GTGTCCTTTGAGTCGGTGATGGCATTCAACCATCTCATCCTCTGTCAGACCCTTCTTCTCCTGCCCTCAATCTTTTGCAGCATCAGGGTCTTTTCAAATGAATCAGCTCTTCGCATGAGATGGCCAGAGTACTGGAGTTTCAGCTTTGACATCAGTCCTTCCAATGAACTCAGGACTGATCTCCTTTAGGATGGACTGGTTGGATCTCCTTGCAGTCCAAGGGACTCTCAAGAGTCTTCTCCAACACCACAGTTCAAAAGCATCAATTCTTCGGTGCTCAGCTTTCTTTATAGTCCAACTCTCACACCCATACATGACTATTGGAAGAGGAGCAAGCAAATAGTTTATATTCTTCTTTTCTCATTCCCTTTCTTCCTGCCTTTTAATAAATATTCATTAAAGACATATTGTATAAGACCCTGATTCTGGGAAAGATTGAAGGCAAAAGGAGAAGAGGGTGGCAGAAGATGAGATGGTTGGATAGCATCACCAATTCAGTGCATGTGAACTTGGGCAAACTCCAGGAGATAATGAGGGACAGTGAAACCTTGCACGCTACAATTCATGGGGCCGCAAACAGTTGAACATGACTGAGTGACTGAAAAACAACAACAAAAAGACATATGTGTATCAAGCCTTGGGGGAAGCAATGATAATTGCTAGCATGACATGCTAGTCTAGCATGATATGCTAGTCTCCTCACAGAGCTTAGAGTCTAGAAGGAAACACAGGTGTGAAATATACTATTGCCTTCTAGTGTATTAAGAACCATAATAGGAAACTGTAGGGAGCTGGAGGACACAGAAGTAACACTCAATTTCTTTGGGGGGGAAGGTTGAGAAGAGATCAAAAGAGACTCTACAGAGAAATGCCTTTTAAACTAAATATTTAATAGAGAGCCAGGTGAAATGGAGCTAAGCAGAAGGTTCAAAGCAGAGAGTGGTAAACTGAAGAGATCTGCAACAGGGATGATCGGGTCATCATACATTTAAAAAGGTTTTGAGAGAAGTTCATGCAGATGGGGTGAAGTTTGGTGGTCATGGCATTGGGAGACGGTGTCACTAAGGGTGGGGATGGAGGAGAAATGGCACTAGAAGGATAAGTAGGGAAAATCCATGAAGAGCATGGAAGTCATGCTTAAAATCTGTTCAAGTTGAGACTAGAGGCTAACTTAGCCACAGGGATATAAGGAGGACTCCTGCACTGACATCTATATTATCTTCCAGTACCCAGGTTTATTGTGACTTCCCAGACTGGATGCAGAGACCTGGCATTCACAGAGCACCTACTGCATTGCCAGGCATTGTGTAGTGGTTTATAGGCTCTGGTATGAGAGTGTTTGAATTTGAATCCTGACGCTGCAATTTATCAGCCATGTGGCCTTGGACAAGTTACATGATTTAGCCGTAAAGCAGCTTCCTTATATATAGGTAAAGCTCATCACTACGAACAAAGCTAGTGGAGGTGATGGAATTTCAGTTGAGCTATTTCAAATCCTGAAAGATGATGCTATGAAAGTGCAGCACTCAATATGCCAGCATATTTGGAAAACTCAGCAGTGGCCACAGGACTGGAAAAGGTCAGTTTTCATTCCAATCCCAAAGAAAGGCAATGCCAAAGAATGCTCAAACTACCGCACAATTGCACTCATCTCACATGCTAGTAAAGTAATGCTCAAAATTCTCCAAGCCAGGCGTCAGCAATATGTGAACTGTGAACTTCCTGATGTTCAAGCTGGTTTTAGAAAAGGCAGAGGAACCAGAGATCAAATTGCCAACATCCGCTGGATCATGGAAAAAGCAAGAGAGTTCCAGAAAAACATCTACTTCTGCTTTATTTACTATGCCAAAGCCTTTGACTGTGCGGATCACAATAAACTGTGAAAAATTCTGAAAGAGATGGGAATACCAGACCACCTGACCTGCCTCTTGAGAAATCTGTGTGCAAGCCAGGAAGCAACAGTTAGAACTGGACATGGAACAACAGACTGGTTGCAAATAGGGAAAGGAGTACATCAAGGCTGTATATTGTCACCCTGCTTATTTAGCTTCTATGCAGAGTACATCATGAGAAACACTGGGCTGGAAGAAGCACAAGCTGGAATCAAGATTGCCGGAGAAATATCAAGAACCTCAGATATGCAGATGACACCGCCCTTATGGCAGAAAGTGAAGGGGAACTAAAAAGCCTCTTGATGAAAGTGAAAGAGGAGAGTGAAAAAGTTGGCTTAAAGCTCAACATTCAGAAAACAAAGATCATGGCATCCAGTCCCATCACTTCATGGGAAATAGATGGGGAAGCAGTGGAAACAGTGGCTGACTTTATCTTTCTGGGCTCCAAAATCACTGCAGATGGTGACTGTAGCCATGAAATTAAAAGACGCTTAGTCCTTGGAAGAAAATTTATAACCAACCTAGATAGCATATTCAAAAGCAGAGATATTACTTTGCCAACACAGGTCTGTCTAGTCAAGGCTGTGGTTTTTCCAGTGGTCGTGTATGGATGTGAGAGTTGGACTGTGAAGAAGGCTGAGCACTGAAGAATTGATGCTTTTGAATGTGGTGTTGGAGAAGACTCTTGAGAGTCCCTTGGACTGCAAGGAGATCCAACCAGTCCATTCTGAAGGAGATCAGCCCTGGGATTTCTTTGGAAGGAAGGATGCTGAAGCTGAAAGTTCAGCACTTTGGCCACCTCATGCGAAGAGTTGACTCATTGGAAAAGACTCTGATGCTGGGAGGGATTGGGGGCAGGAGGAGAAGGGGATGACAGAGGATGAGATGGCTGGATGGCATCACTGAGTCGATGGACATGAGTCTGAATGAACTCCGAGAGTTGGTGATGGACAGGGAGGCCTGGCGTGCTGCAATTCATGGTGTCTCAAAGAGTCGGACACAACTGAGCGACTGAACTGAACTGAACTGGATACTAACAGTACCTATAACTGTATGATTGTGTGAATTTTAAATGATGTAAAGTCAGTGCTCAATAGACTCTAAGCGTTCAATACATGTTTGCAGTTATTATTATCTCCATTTTGCAGATGGAGAGATTGCATTGCTGAGTGTTTCAGTTTGTGTGTTGCACCAAACTTGGTGATGGAATTGGGGTTTGCATTATCCTGGTGAAGGATGCAACACTCCCCTTTCCTGAGAAGGTATTGAGCCAAGGGATAGAAGAGCAAGTCTGGGAGGAGCCAGAGCAACAAGTGCAGTGACAATGGTTCCCAGACATTTGCCAGATGGCCAGGACTTGACAAAGGATGAGGAGGAAGGTAGCCCCATCCGGTTCCTCCTTTATCTCCTGTTGAGACTCCTTTAAGAGGCAGCGGAGAGGAAGTTATTTCACGCTACATGGCCTGGTCATGGATCTCTCCTGCAGAAGTGGGACGAAGTGTTCAAGCTTCCAGTTGCTAATGGCAGGCAGTCAGAATGCAGTTATGGGCACTGTCTTGGACAGTCCCCTAAAACTGTTAACAAGTAAATAAGTTAACTTTTCTTCAGCTATTTCTCTGCATCTGGTGCTGTTTCATGTGCTTTACATGTATGAACTCAATGAATATTCATAGCAAGTCTGTGAGGTAGTTATTATTATCCTCATTTTATGTATTATTAAACTGAGGCACTGAGAGTTTGCAAAAACCTGCTGAAGTTCATACAGCTAGAAAGTGGAACAGGTTGTGGCCTTAGGCAGACTCCAGAGTCTGTACTCTTAACCTCCATGCTTAGAACCTTTTACGTTGTGAAAACTAAAATATTATATTGCAGCATCAGTAACTTTGTGCCCCCATGAATTTTGGAGCTCAGAATAGGTTAGATTTCCTTCTTTCCTTACAAGTATTATTCAACAGAACAGGTTAGTTTTTCCTGATTTAACAATTATGCATTCATATTTTTATTATATGCAAGTTGTTAGTTTAGGTTTCCTGAGGGGATCAAGGGTAAATGAGATGTCTTAGAAGAGGTCAGGATCCAGTTAGCCAAACATTCACACACAGAGACACACACCCAGAAGTCTAACTCAAGACAAAGTATTGATTTCTATCATAGAGGGATAAAGTGACATGAAAATGTGATCCATATTATGGGTTCTGAGGACTTGTTCAAACTCATTTGTGACTTATTACATCTTTAGCCACTGATTCCAAGTGGAATCTTTGGGATCAGAATGGACACTGACCTTAGGGTCCAAAGCTGTTTGTGTGGATCTTTTTATCATCCAGTTCATTTTATAATTCTGTTCTGGTCAAGGTAGCTCACTTTAAATTATTGTTTATCTCAGTGGCCATTTCCCATTACTTATGATCTTGCATTGCTTTCTTTGTGTTTTGGATCTCTCAATATTTCTCTAGCTCATTTTGGTCTCTTTAGACTGACTGTATAGGAATTGCTTAGGTAAGCAGTACAGTGTATGTCTCTTTATACATTAAAAAAATAAAAACAAACCTTAAAACAGACTTAAGGCTACTCGATGCATAAGAAATTTTGTCATTTTGCATTTTGATTGCTTTTCCATATCAGATGTGTCAGTAGTGTCCAAAGTCTAGAGAATAGATCTACACAGTATTTTTATAGATCCCCTTTTATTGCTAAATATCAGTGATGTGTTTCTGTAAAAACATTCCATTTCCAGTAACATGAGATACTTCAGCTGGACTACTTATACTTCAATCTCTCTCTTTCTTCTGTGTTTTTAGAATACGTAAGTATGTGTGCCTCCTCAATATATTGGTGCCCATTTCTCCCTCTGGTGTCCAAATAAGGCATGCTTACTCTGCCCCAGGGGTGGGGAGATCACTTAGCTTTGTGTTTCTGCTGCAAACAGTCCTTCATTAGGGATCTTGAACTGGGGTTTTCATAAAACACAGAACTTCTTATGGAGTAACTCGGTTGTTTCAGTAAAATTTGATATGCTCATCGCTGGGTAGGTCATAACCAGGGTAGAGAGAGTCTTTGGAACCAGGTGAGTGTGCTCTAATCCTGACCCTCTTTCATCTGATCCAAGCGTCTCTGAAGCTTTAAATCTTACAACAGTTTTGTGAATCTATTTTCATTCTCGCCCTCATTCTGGCAATGTAATATGCTTTGGCTGGACTGGTTTATTTCAAGAAGCTGCTTTTGTGTTTTAAAAATAAAAGGATGAGTGTGCCTCGCATATGTTGGAGCACTTACAATTAGTTGGTGTTACTCTCTTAAGTGATTGGGCAGGGAAGGCAGACTGCCAGCCTTGGCAATCTTTTCAGATTCTTTTTTTGTGCCAATTTGCAATTTGTGACAGTGCCACAGTTTTATCAGGAGCATTTTATTGAGCTTCAGAAATGACTACTTTTTGACCTGTGTAGGTAGATGCTTGCCTGAAGTCATAAAACTGATTCTTCTTCAAATATTTTTCCATATTCCATGGGGGTGTTTGGGGTAATAATTCAGGAAGCTGAGTATGGAATAGACATTGTCACATTGCCATTTATCATGGAAGGATTTGGCATAGAGTTTGGTGGCTCCGAGGTAAAGCGTCTGCCTCCAATGCAGGAGACCTGGGTTCGATCCCTGGGTCGGGAAGATCCCCTGCAGAAGGAGATGGTAACCCACTCCAGTACTCTTGCCTGGAGAATCCCATGGATGGAGAAGCCTGGTAGGCTACAGTCCGCGGGGTTGCCAAGAGCCGGACACGACTGAGCTACCTCACCTTCACCTTGGTACAGAGATGGAGAAATATAGCGACATAGAAAGTCTGAGTGGACATACCCTATTTTAGTTGATTACGTAAAAATGGAATTAGTTGAGTAAAATAAAATTTCAATCCCCTAACAATGAGGAACCTGAAGCACTGAAAATTCCAATCCCCAAACACTGTGTTTGAGAAACTACTATAGCCCCAGTAGGTGAGACTGGAGGGGACAAAGTTGTGGAGAAAGGCTGTGGTACAACTCTGTTTAAGAATTGAATTCTGACTTCAGAGAAGTAAATAGTTTAGTTTGAAATGCAGGATTGATTCATAGAAACTTAATGAATGAAATTCTATGTCATGTCTCAGAGTCTCATCGCTGGAATGCAGATAAGGACTAAAGGACTATGGTGTCCGAGAGGAAATGAGGTTCCTGGGTATTGAGATGGTCAGAGAAGATTCCAAGGGTGATATAAGATTTGTTTATTCTTGAAGGGTAGATACAAGTTAAACAGATGGAAAATGAATCAGAGAAGAACATGATCACAAATTCCAGGAGTATGAATACATGTTAAGAGAATAATGAATAGAAATATATTGTGCAAAAGCTTTACATATTATAAAATAAGTTGAAAATTTGTCTTAGAATAAAAGTAGTGACTTTCCAATCTTTTTTCTTTTTTTTTTAACCTGTTGGCTTCTTGATGGAGCAGTCCCTGGTTCTTTCCTTGGGTTAGTTTTTCTGTCTTGCTTTTATGTATTCATACACTTGTAGTTATGTTTGACATGTCTGGGATAAGATATGTCAGCTGATTTGACTTGTGAATTCATAAGACTTTGAAGGAAAAAATAAAATACCAGGTAGTAATATAGCCCTTAGAAAAAATATCATTTTTTTCATTATATAAATACCAATCAATTCTCTATGAATATATAAATCAATGGGTGAATAGATATTTGATAGATAATATGAAATAATTTTATAAAACTGAGGTCATACTGTATGTACTTTAAAAATTCTATTCTTTATTATCTTTAGTGATATACAGTTTCAAAACACAGAGAATTCAAAATAACATTCTTTTCATTGCCTAGTTATATCTCAAGGGCTGTATTTCTCATAACTTTAATATATTTATAAAACATGTTTTATATATATATACACACACACATTTATGTAGTTGCTTGGGGATCGTTCATGTTTAATTTTCTGAGTTTGCATATGTAATTCTAATTCTTATCCACAATGTTGCATTTATTCAGGGGTGACTTTAAAATTTGTTAAAAATATTGTATTGATTGATATCATTGGAATCAAATAGCAGAAAGATTACTTGAACTAAATCAGAAAAGAGGCAATCTACTGGACCTGTACTAAGATGTAAAGCAAGGAGAGGAAAACTAGGCCTTGGACAGGAGGAAAAAGGATTGTATTTCTGCTTCTCTTAGCATGTTGGCCTCTACATGGTGGAGAATGTGGCTGCTGAAGGCTGCCAGGCCTGATAACCTGCAGCCCTCCATAGAAGGACCAGCTCTCTTCCTTTAGTTCTAGCTTGAAACCATGTCTGATTGGTTTGAGTTGGGTTATATGCCCAATTAATTTTGGATGGCATCACCTGGGACATGCATGGTGATTGGGGTCTCTTCCTGTATATCTGGACTAATATAATATGAAAACAATATACACTGTCCCCTAAGTGAGGTAAAGGAAGTCACTCAGTCGTGTCCGACTCTTTGCGACCCCGTGGACTGTAGCCCACCAGGCTCTTCCATCCATGGGATTCTCCAGGCAAGAATACTGGAGTGGGTTGCCATTTCCTTCTCCAGGGGATCTTCCCGACCCAGGGATTGAACCCAGGTCTCCTGCATTGCAGGCAGATGCTTTAACCTCTGAGCCACTAGACACTCTCCCCTGATTGGTTTCAAATACATTTATAAAATTACACTTGGCTTAAAGTATAGAGAAACAAGGGAGGGGTAGTTAAAATGCTGTTTTAAGGTCATAAAAGTTCAGAGCATTCTGGCCTTTCATTGTTTATAGAAATAACACTTGATAGATATACAGTTTATTTACATGCATGCTACATCTTTCTTTGTATCCCTTTACATACTAGCATTAAATAGAAATTCATAGGGAAAATATCTCGGCTGTTTGTGTTTGTAATTTAGAATAAAGCAGTGTGTTGTTATCAGTGCAGAAAAAAAATGATTCAAAAAACTTGCTGGTGGAATAAAGTTTGCCTGCTTTCACACCTGGATAACTGACCTTTAGAAAAAGAAAATTTAATTTCTGAAATATTTTTCCTCTGCTCTGGGCTGTGGAAAGGAGACTATAGATGAAGAGTAGAAAAGGGGGGACTAATCTTAAAGTTTAAGATGAGAATAGCTGCCTAAAATAGAATCTGGGAACCAGAGAATTAGAGGTGGAGCTGAACTATCTTTGTTTGTCAGGCTTGACCATTTCTGTTATATTAAGCCACGGGGTGTAAGGTTTAAGAGCACAACTTCTGGAAATTATAATTTTGTATGAGTGCAATATTGGTTCCTAAAGTGTAACTCTGTCCACAGGGGGAAAGTAGCTGTGCTCACCAGTAGCCAAGAGAAGATAGCTGAGGGCCGTGTGGGTGAAATCTTGCTAAAACAGGAGATGGAGGAAGATTGTTTCTGAGGGAGTATACACCAGACAGAGTACCAAGACCAGCCCATTCTCAGCAAAGGCGAGGCTGGGCGCAGGACTCCGGGGGCAGGACATGGCAGCATGGGGCACACAAACAGGACAGGTCAATGAGTCAGAAAAGGAAAAAAGTCATAATCTGAAAAGAAGTTGGTGAATAAGTATTCAGTCTTCAACACAATGTGAAACTGAAGCTGACTGGGAGCTGTTAAAGAATGCGTTGGTAGAAAGGACCATGGTATTGTATGGCAAGGTTAGCATTCCAGCTGTTCTGTCCAATAAGTAGCTATCAGCCATGTGTCTATTTTACTTGAGTAAAATTAAGCAAAATGAAAAGTCAGTTCCTGTCGCCCTAGTCACATTTCAAGTGCCCAAAAGCAGGGATGGAGGCTATTATATTGGATGGTACAGGTATAGAATGTTTCCATCATAGCAGAAAGTGCCGTTGGGTGATACTGAGAGGCCCTGACAGGTGGCAGTAAACCTGAAGCCTTGACCCAACCTCAAGTCTGCACTTTTCGTGGTTGGAGACTGACTATGTTGGAAAGAAGCTTGGATCATAACACTAAAATGACATTTCGGGGCAGCTGAGGTTTTGTATCTAGCATCACTAGAGACACAAATATTGCAGTGGGTTTAGATATGTAACTTTGCATCCAGGATCCTTCAGTTCTTCCTTCCAAAAGAGTCAACACCCCTCTGTAGGCCACCAGGCAAGGACTTGTATTAGTATCATTAGCCAAATGCTAGTTTGAATCCCTCTGCTTCCAGTTAAGGCTGCACCTAAACTTTATAAGGCAGAAGACCAGCCAAACTATTTTTAGATGCTGCCTCACTTCCCAGTGGAAATTCTTCCTAAAGCTGGTACTTAGTGGCAAGATCAGAACCTTCAGCAATGTCAAGTAGACATCTCTTTTCATATACATTCAGTTCCTGTCCTGTTCCAAGAAAACAGTAGTTTAACATCCTGAGACTAAGGTCATATATTTTCTTGCAAAAACTTAATGTGTTCTTGGTGGCGGGGGGGTGGGGGTGTAGGAGGAGAGGGGGTGGTGGGCAGATAAAAGATATTAAAAACATTTTACCTTTTGGAAACGTTAATTCTTTGACTTGGTATATTTATTTTAGCTTAGATCTTCCTTGCCCTCATCAATGATTTTCCAAGGGATATAAACCTCTGTTCATAGTAATTGACTCTGATTTTATTGAATTGGTGAGCAGTGTGGATTTATATATTTATTTTACTTTTTGCTAGATCTTTTTCGTCTTTTTAAAAAAGTGTTAAGGAAGAATGTCAAGGCTACTCATAAAGCTTATACTCTCACTGCCTGAATTGTTCCTATTTTTAAATCAGCTTTTCTTTCTTTAAATTGCAACAGCTTTCTGAGGCTATTAGGCTACTATTCAATTAGGTATTGCTTCTGTACACAAAGGCACCCCCAGAGCTTTAAAGTGCTCACGCTGTTTCAGAAATGTTTAATTTGCTGCCAGGGAATCGCTTAGTTCAGAATAGCATGAGGGAAGCAAAAAGGAAAAAAAAGAAACAGGACAGTATTTCTCATAGTAAGGTACTAAGGAAAGATAATAAGGACAATGAAAGATAAAGGCAGGCACAGACTGTCACCATGAGATAAAAGCTGTGTTTCATCTTAAACAACCTTCTCAAGAATGACTGGAGGTTAGTATCATTATTCCCATTTCTCTGTTGAGAAAACTGAGCCTTGAAGAGATAATTTACTCAGTTACACAGATAATAAATGGTGAATTTAGGATTTGTACTCAAACTGTTTGATTCTAGAAACCATGTTTTTAACCATCACTTTTCCTTAGTAGACTAAAATGGCGAAGAAGGTACTAAACACAGTCTGTAGTTTTCCCAAATGTGTCTTTTCTCAAGTTGGGCCGAAAGCATGCTGTTCCTCCTAATTGCCTTTTGAAGTTTTAATAATGCTTTAAGATCCAGATTAAATCTCACATTCTCCAAGAACACTTTCCGTATCTCTCCAGCCAAAATTAGCATTTTTTTCCTCCCTTAACCCTGTAACATTTTGTGCTTCCATTATTGTAATTTTCAAAGTCTGCCTTGTATCAGAATTTTATGTATGTCCTGTGAGCTTCTGGAATCAGCATTTTAGCTTGTAAAAGTTATCTTTCTCTGGTGTCTAGAATTTTGTCTTGAATATCTCAGGTACTCAAAATAGTTTTGTCGATTTCAAAAGCTGGCTAACAACTAACAAACATTGTATTTTTCTGATTCTGGATTGAAAGAAAGAATAAAAGGGCTGCCTTTTTTCTTTTTTTTCTCATAGTACCTTCTGTTGCATTTCATTATGTCTGAGGACAAGCTATCTTTTAAAGGTGACTTCCAGGGTTACACACATTTATTCACCAGGTAGTAATTGTCACCCTTCAGTCTTCTAGGAGCCAGGCATATAATGACCATAGAGACAGATTATATAGCTTTTTTCTTGGAGTTCGGAATCTAGTGGATGAGACAGATAATTATAAGCAATTTGCTCCCTAAATATGTAACTATAAATTAGCTATGAAGGAAATAAAGGTGATGTTAGGATAGAGTGATGGAGGGAGTGATATTTAAGGGAAGACTTGACGGTGGGAAAAGAGAGCCTGGGATGAGTGGAGGGAAAAGTGTCCTTAGCGGGTGGAATGTCATGTGTGAGTCCTGAGGTTGAAGAATGGAGTCTCCGTTTGCTCAGATGTTATGGAGTAAAAAATAAAGCAGTGATTCCTCTGGCAGTTAGTTCTCTGCCATGCATGCATGACAGGCTCTATCTGTGTCTGCATGGTTATAGGTTAGACCATGTCAAAATTTCTGAAAGAATTTTAATGGCCAATTACTTAATGAGTTAGTCTTGTCTTTTGTAGCCTTGTTTACCTTTGCTTATCAACTAATGAGTTAGTGATCAAACTATGCAGTACTTTGTGCCTTCTGGCTTTTAAAAGTATTTTATTATGTATTATATCAAATCAGTCACTGTATGAGTGGGAATTAAGCCTTTATGTAGTTTTTGTACGTGTAGTATTTCTTCAAATAAGTCTCTTATAAACAGAAAAAGTTGTTTTTTGAAATGGTACATTTGGTTCAAATTATAGCTTCTTACAAATGAATCATAATATTTACTATTTGTTGTTGCTAGGTTTTGTGTTAATCATTTCATTCATGTTGTTTCTCTTAATTCTCTACAACAAATGCCTTGGCAAATTTTTGTATAAAGGGCCTGGTAGAAAATACTATAGACTTTGTAGGACATATGAACTCTGTTGCATATTAAACTTTGCTATTTTAACACAAAAGCCTCTCTGCACAATATGTAAATAAATAAGTCTGGCTGTGTTCTGATAAAACTTTATTTCTGGACACTGAAATTTGAATTTTATATATTTAAAAATATTATCAAATATTCTTAAAAAAAAAAACTTATTTAACCATTTAAAACTGTGGAAACTATTCTTAGCTCATTGCTCAAGCAAAAAGAGGCTCTGGGCAGGCTTTGGTCCATGGGCTGTAACTTGCCTATCCACGTCCTCCTGATTGTTCCCATTTAATTGACAAGGAAGCTGAGATCAGTGAGAAGTAATTTATAACCAGAATTGAGTCTCAGGTCTGATAGATTACAAGTTCCATATTTTTAATCCAAATGCCTCATAGCATTAACAGTTCTGTTGGGTTCATGGAATGATTTCCTAATTGTTTCTGGTGTGTAAATCCTGTTCCCCAACCAGATTGCATGTTTCTCAGAGGAAGACATTCTTCAATTCGTCTTATTTCTCTCTACAGCAGTGATGGGCTTGTTGTAGCAGGTATTCAAAAATGGCTTAACAGTCCTTCAAACGGTTTATTTGAAAGCAATTCAGAACTGTAGGATTTGGGGGAATACATAGCAACTGTATTTCTATTGCCCACATAATTTAGTCCTCTAAATTGCTGCCCTGAAGACTGATTAGAAAAATGATTAAAATTCTAGGTGCAACTCTCATGTCACATTTGTAGAATTAGTGTCATTTTATTCGTTTTCACATGCAAATCTTGTAAAACACAAAAAAGTTGATTTCTCTTCCTTTGTGGAATAAATTGCCCTTTAGTCCCCTAAACCATGGGGGATTTCTTTAATTTCTTGTTTTGAAATTGTGCCTGTGGAGTCAATTAAAGGTGAATGTAGAAGCTTTTAGAACCCAAAAAATGAGTAAATAAATGGAAAATGCTTGAAGTGATTTGTAATCATTAAATAATATGTAGGTAGACAGTCTGCCTTGCTGTCTGTCTCTCCATCTCTCTCTCCCTGCTGCTGCTGCTAAGTCACTTCAGTCGTGTCCGACTCTATGCGACCCCATAGACGGCAGCCCACCAGGCTCCCCCGTCCCTGGGATTCTCCAGGCAAGAACACTGGAGTGGGTTGCCATTTCCTTCTCCAATGCATGAAAGTGAAAAGTGAAAGTGAAGTTGCTCAGTCGTGCCCGACTCTTAGCGACCCCATGGACTGCAGCCTACCAGGCTCCTCCATCCATGGGATTTTCCAGGCAAGAGTACTGGAGTGGGGTGCCATTGCCTTCTCCTTAGTTACCTTAAAATTAAAATTCAGATGTGACAAAATTGTCACAAAGATGTATTAACATTTAGGATATAACTAATTGTTTTATCAATGAGAACTGACTTCTTTTTTCATTTTACTCGTTATTGAGTTAAAGTTGAGATACTAGCTTTGTTATGTGAGGTACGGGTTATGCACACATTGTCTATAAATCAAAAGACCTAAAATACATAGTACTGAGTATTTGGTAGAAAATATATTTGAAGCAGATATACAATATATCACATGCCAGAATACATTTTGTTGTTGTTCAGTCTCTCAGTCATGCCCAACTCTTTGTGACTCCATGGACTGCAGCACGCTGGGCTTCCCCTATTTTTCACTATCTCCAGGAGCTTGCTCAAACTCATGTCCACTGAGTTGATGATGCCATCCAGCCATCTCATTCTCTGTCACCTCCTTCTCCTCTTATTCTCAATCTTTCCCAATCAGGGTTCTTTCCAATAAGTCGGCTCTTATTGGAGCTTCAGCTTCAACATCAGTCCTTCCAATGAATATTCAGGGTTGATTTCCTTTAGGATTGACTGGTTTGATCTCCTTTGTCCAAGGGACTCTCAAGAGTATTTTCCACTACCACAGTTTGAGAGCATCAGTTCTTTGGTGCTCAGCCTTCTTTATAGTCTAACTAATTCTCACATCCGTACATGACTACTGGAAAAACCATAGCTTTGACTATACAGACCTTTGTTGGCAAAATGATGTCTCTGCTTTTTAATACACTGTCTAGGTTTGTCATAGCTATCTTTTAGAAACATTTCAGCTTATGATAAAACTGTATGCTATCAACTTAAAAAATGTGTGAGTAGATAACAGTGTTTCAAAATTCTTTTGGAGGGTATGATGGCGACAAATTTGCAAATCCACTAGTTCACGGAATTTCTTTTAAAAGGGTTCCTCTGAGACTGGACTTCTTCAAGATTTCTAATGACTATCTCCCGCTAGAGGCATATGTTTTACCAGACTACCCTCTCCACCTCCACATTTGCTTGAACGGTAAACATTAAGTGTGTGTGCTCAATCATGTCTGACTCTTTGCGACCCCATGGACTGTAGCAGGCCACACACCTCTGTCCATGGAATTCCCCAGGCAAGGATAATGGAGCAGGTTGTCATTTCCTTCTCCAGAGGATCTTCTCAACCCAGGGATCGAAACCGTGTCTCCTGCACTGACAGCAGATTCTTGACCGCTGAGCCACCAGGGAAGCCCAAATGTAAGCATAAAAGGATCAAAATGAAATGATGCACATGCAGGCTACAGTGGTTTTGAAATAAGTCTCTTGAACTTTCTGGTATTTGCAGAAAGAGGAAGTATTTTTTTATGTTTGTTCTGGATAGAAATATGAAAGGTCTGTTTTGAAGTTTCCTATATTTCAGATATGCAGAAGTATGTTATTGTTGAAAATGGTAAACAGCTTGGGAAGATTACTGCCTTGAACAGCTGGATAAGGGAGTTACAGCACCCTGCTTAGAAATCTGGATACAAAGAAAGTATATTTTCTTAACTACAGTTACTTTAGCACTATAGATGCACAGTCTATATGCCTATAAAACAGCCATTCAGGTTTTAAAAATGTGTTTCTCTTTGCTCGTTTGTGGGACAAGGCCTTGAAAAAAATAAAGTGAGTAGATTCTGACCTCAGCAGCCAATTTCCACAAACTGATAGCAAGGACTGAAGGGAAGAGAGATGAAGTTGGTTTGGCCTCAGTGAGTCTTCTCAAGTGCGAGTTGGTGGTGAGTTATACTTCTTTGGAAGTCGACTTAGCTTCCTGTGGTTTGGTGAAGGAATAGTGTACTTAATAGAGTTCTGGTGTCTCCAAAGAATCAAAGCTGCTTCCAACTGGCACTTCAGATTTAAACAAATTATTGTCTTGTGGAGGAACAACCTTTTCACAAGGATTTCATGGGGAATAAAATTCCTGAATTTGCTCCAGGCTGAGTGTGTATTTCCACTAATTATCAAGACAGGAAGCAAAGAAGCCAAAAGATGAGCTAGCCTAGGTAAGACTTGAGGGTTCAAGAACCTGAAAGGTACCTAGGTTAACAAAAACAAACTTTTAACTTAGACATGGTTAAGTAGAATTTCAAGGTCACTCTGTTGGATTATTTGGCCTCAATTTTTTAATTGCAACATCATCACAATCTTCTTCAGTTCAGTTCAGTCGCTCAGTCATGTCTGACTCTCTGCAATCCCATGGAATGCAGCACACCAGGCCTCCCTGTCTATCACCAACTCCTGGAGATTACTCAAACTTATGTCCATTGAGTTGGTGATGCCATCCAACCATCTCATCCTCTGTCATCCCCTTCTCTTCCCACCTTCAATCTTTCGCAGCATCTGGGTCTTTTCAAATTAGCCAGCTCATCACATCAGGAGGCCAAAGTACTGGAGTTTCAGCTCCAGCATCAGTCCTTCCAATGAATATCCAGGACTGACTTCCTTTAGGATGGACTGATTGGGTCTCCTTGCAGTCCAAGGGACTCTCAAGAGTCTTCTCCAATACCACAGTTCAAAAGCATCAATTCTTCAGTGCTCAGCTTTCTTTATAGTCCAACTCTCACATCTATACGTGACTACTGGAAAAACCATAGCCTTGACTAGACAGACCTTTGTTGGCAAAGTAATGTCTCTGCTTTTTAATATGCACTCTAGGTTGGTCATAACTTTCCTTCCAAGGAATGTCTTTTAATTTCATGGCTACAATCACCACTTGCAGTGATTTTGGAGCGCCCCCCCCCCAATAAAATCTGTCACCATTTCCACTGTTTCCCCATCTATTTCCCATGAAGTGATGGGACCAGATGCCATGATCTTCGTTTTCTGAGTATTGAATTTAGGCCAGCTTTTTCACTCTCCTCATTAACTTTCATCAAGAGGCTCTTTAGTTCTTCCTTGCTTTCTGCCATAAGGGTGCCACAATCATCTTGGAATTACACATATCTGTAAAGGTAGTAAGTTTTCTTGTAGTATAAAAAGGAACCTTCGATTTTAAGAATTTAGGGTTATCTCATTTTGAGAAACCCCAGTATAAGAAAATAGGAAATAAAGGCAAATATGAATTTAAAGATGCATGAACTATCTTTTAGTACTTTTAAAATGTGATTGGATTTACAAATAAAACAATTTATTTTGACTTGAGAAAAAAGTGGATGTTAAAGTCATGTTTACCACAAGTTAAAATGCTGAAGAATGATAGCCATTTGGAAATAATTTGGTGGCTCAGATGGTAAAAGCATCTGCCTACAATCCAGGAAACCTGGGTTCGATCCCTGGGTTGGGAAGATACCCTGGAGAAGGAAATGGCAACCCACTCCAGTACTCTTGCCTGGAGAATCCCATTGACGGAGGAGCCTGGTAGGCTACAGTCCATGGGATGGCAAAGTTGGACATGACTGAGCGACTTCACTTTCCTTTCTGGTGTATATAGAGACTTCTTAATTTAATCTATATTGAGGACAGCTATAAACACTGTGATTATAACTTGGTAATTGGTTATAAAATATTGACTTAATCTGCTGGTATTTGTTTGGAAAGTGTTTTAGTAAAATTCAGTTTCTAATGCTGGTAATTGCCACAATTTGAAATGGTGGAAACAGTGACAGATTTTATTTTCTTCGGCTCCAAAATCACTGCAGATGTTGACTGCAGCTATGAAATTAAAAGACACTTGCTGCTTGGAAGAAAAGCTATGACCAACCTAGACAGTGTATTAAAAAGCAGAGACATTACTTTGCCAACAAAGATCCATGTAGTCAAAGCTATGGTTTTTCCAGTAGTCATGTATGGATATGACAGCTGGACCGTAAAGAGAGCTGAGTGCCGAAGAATTGATAATTTTGAACTGTGGTGTTAAAGACTCTTGAGAGTCCCTTAGACTGCAAGGAGATCAAACCACTACATCCTAAAGAAAGTTAACCCTGAATATTCATTGGAAGCACTGATGCTGAAGCTGAAGCTCCAATACTTTGGCCACCTGATACAAAGAGCTGACTCATTAGAAAAGCCCCTGATGCTGGGAAAGATTGAGGGCAGGAGGAGAAGGGGATGACAGAGGGTGAGATGGTTGGATGGCATTATTGTTGACTCAGTGGATATGAGTTTGAGCAAGCTCTGGGAGATGGTGAAGGATGGGAAGCCTGGCGTGCTGCAGTCCATGGGATTGCAAAGATTTGGACATGACTGAGTGACTGAACACCAAATAACTCACTTCTATAGATTCCAGAGTGTATTTAGTTGAGCTTAATTTTTTTGTTGTTTATGGTTTTTTTTTTTTGGGGGGGGTGCCTGTTTTTCTTTGGAATTTTAAACTTCATGTTCTAATGAAAAGAGCATTGAACAAAGACTACCCTGCTCCACCATTTTTAATGGGTCATGTATCCACTTGTGGCTCAAATTTACAATGTGTTGTTTATTTTTAAAAGGTTGTTATGAGGCCAGATAAGTAATAGATTCAATTATTTTAAGATATCAGATAAATTGATTTATAAATAAATATTATACTAAGACTCAAATAACAATAAACTGTGGGAATTTCTGGAAGAGATGGGAATACCAGACCACCTGACCAGTCTCTTGAGAAATCTGTATGCAGGTCAGGAAGCAACAGTTAGAACTGGACATGGAACAACAGACTGGTTCCAAATCAGGAAAGGAATAGGTCAAGGCTGTACATTGTCACCCTGCTTATTTAACTTCTATGCAGAGTACATCATGAGAAATGCTGGACAGGAAGAAGCACAAGCTGGAATCAAGATTCCTGGGAGAAATATCAATAACCTCAGATATGCAGATGACACCACCCTTATGAGAGAAAGTGAAGAATTAAAAAGCCTCTTGATGACAGTGAAAGTGGAGAGTGAAAAAGTTGGCTTAAAGCTCAACATTCAGAAAACTAAGATCAAGGCACCAGTCCCATCACTTCATGGGAAATAGATGGCGAAACAGTGGAAACAGTGTCAGACTTTATTACTTTTGGCTCCAAAATCACTGCAGATGGTGACTGTAGCCATGAAATTAAAAGACACTTACTCCTTGGAAGGAAAGTTATAACCAACCTAGATAGCATATTGAAAAGCAGAGACATTACTTCACCAACAAAGGTCCATCTAGTCAAGGCTATGGTTTTTCCAGTAGTCATGTATGGATGTGAGAGTTGGACTGTGAAGAAAGCTGAGCACCGAAGAATTGATGCTTTTGAACTGTGGTGTTGGAGAAGACTCTTGAGAGTCCTTTGTACTGCAAGGAGACCCAATCAGTCCATCCTAAAGGAAGTCAGTCCTGGATATTCATTGGAAGGACTGATGCTGAAGCTGAAACTCCAATACTTTGGCCACCTGATGCGAAGAGCTGCTGCTGCTGCTAAGTCGTTTCAGTCATGTCCGACTCTGTGTGACCGCATAGACGGCAGCCCACCAGGCTCCCCTGTCCCTGGGATTCTCCAGGCAAGAATACTGGAATGGGTTGCCATTTCCT
Source organism: Capricornis sumatraensis (assembly GCF_032405125.1). Lineage (NCBI taxonomy): Eukaryota > Metazoa > Chordata > Mammalia > Artiodactyla > Bovidae > Capricornis > Capricornis sumatraensis. The sequence goes on from NC_091073.1 coordinate 21,405,610, forward strand.
TCTCCAATGCATGAAAATTAAAAGTGAAAGTGAAGTCACTCAGTCATGTCCGACTCCTAGCAACCCCATGGACTGCAGTCTACCAGGCTCCTCAGTCCATGGGATTTTCCAGGCAAGAGTACTGGAGTGGATTGCCATTGCCTTCTCCAGATGCAAAGAGCTGACTCATTGGAAAAGACCCTGATGCTGGAAAAGATTGAAGGCGGGAAGAGAAGGGGATGACAGAGGATGAAATGGTTGGATGGTATCACTGACTCAATGAATATGAGTTTCAGTGGACTCCAGGAGTTGGTGATGGACAGGGAAGCCTGGCGTGCTGCAGTCCACGGGGTTGCAAAGAGTCGGACACAACTGAGTAACTGAACTGAACTGAACTGAAGCCTCACAACTTAAAAATCTTAGTTTATAAGTTTGACATGTCTATAGTGTGCATATCACAGGAAAGACATATGGTATGTATATGTATTCACTTGCACATTACATAGACTTTCTGGGCATCTTGTATTATTCCTTTGATATAATGATATAAAGTTAAGGTTCAGTTCAGTTCAGTTCAGTCACTCAGTCGTGTCTGACTCTTTGCGACCCCATGAATCACAGCACGTCAGGCCTCCGTGTCCATCAATAACACACGGAGTTCACTCAGACTCACGTCCATTGAGTCGGTGATGCCATCCAGCCATCTCATCCTCTGTCGTCCCCTGCTCCTCCTGCCCCAAATCCCTCCCAGCATCAGAGTCTTTTCCAATGAGTCAACTCTTCGCATGAGGCGGCTGAAGTACTGGAGTTTCAGCTTCAGCATCATTCCTTCCAAAGAAATCCCAGGGCTGATCTCCTTCAGAATGGACTGGTTGGATCTCCTTGCAGTCCAAGGGACTCTCAAGAGTCTTCTCCAACACCACAGTTCAAAAGCATCAATTCTTCGGCACTCGGCCTTCTTCACAGTCCAACTCTCACATCCATACATAACCACAGGAAAAACCATAGCCTTGATTAGATGGACCTTTGTTGGCCAAGTAATGTCTCTGCTTTTGAATATGGTATCTAGATTGGTCATAACTTTTCTTCCAAGGAGTAAGCGTCTTTTAATTTCATGGCTGCAATCACCATCTGCAGTAATTTTGGAGCCCCCCAAAATAAAGTCTGACGCTGTTTCCACTGTTTCCCCATCTATTTCCCATGAAGTGATGTGACTGGATGCCGTGATCTTCGTTTTCTGAATGTTGAGCTTTAAGCCAACTTTTTCACTCTTCTCTTTCACTTTCATTAAGAGGCTTTTCATGTTTGGGAACACATGTAAGAATTAAAGATTTTAAAATTTAATAAAAAAAAAAAAGGAAAAAAAAAAGAAAATAAGGGGAAAAAAAAGAAGAAAATAAGGGGAAAAAAAATAAATTCCATATATATGTGTTAAAAAAAAATAAAATAAAAAAATAAAACTTTAAAAAAAAAAAAAAAGAGGCTTTTTAGCTCCTCTTCACTTTCTGCCATAAGGGTGGTGTCATCTGCATATCTGAGGTTCTTGATATTTCTCCGGCAATCTTGATTCCAGCTTGTGCTTCTTCCAGCCCAGCGTTTCTCATGATGTACTCTGGATAGAAGTTAAATAAGCAGGGTGACAATATACAGCCTTGACATACCCCTTAAAGTTAAGGTTAAGAACTAGTAAAATTTTGTTTTTTTCAATTTGAGCAGTAAAGTTTAGATTGGGAAGTTATTTCCTGAAGAATAAGCAAGAAAGCTCATTAGCTCTTTCTAACTTACCTGGTGAAGTTCTATTCAGGCCAAGAAAGACCATGTTGGGACTAACATAAGACCCTAGAAAGGATGTATGTGTTTGAGAATCAGAATTTTAAAAGAACAGCAATACTGGAAGGAGTTAAACATGCAGATGTTAGGGCTCTTGCAAGAATGTTTCCTGCTTAAATGGCTTGCAAAATCTAGTATCTACCACTGCCAGTGTTTCTGTTAGAATGAACTTTACAATCTCTCCTCAGGTCAGTTTACACAGTTCAACTAACATGTCTGGATCTTTACCATGTGTCCACTAGAACTGCAATATGAACACCACTGACTTTTCATTCTAATAAATAACATTCATTAAGCATTGACTATGCTGTACAGAAATCAGACTTTCTAATCTTCACAACAACTCTCTAAGGTATATATTGTCCTGATCCTCGTTTTACAGTTGAAGACGCTGAGTCACAAGAAAGGTCAGGTTAAGAGTGGTGCCAGGACTTGAAATCAGAGAGCTCCAGAGCTCGTGTTTCTCATCACTGCTTCACTTCAGGAGAAGCACTTGAAGAGCTCACCAGTTTGTAGAGGAGAACAGGAAGCACGTGCTCATAATATGGTAGGATAAATGCAATCAAAGAACTGTGCACAAGATGCAGGAATACTACTAAAAAAGAACTGCTAATATTGCTTATGGGGGTGTTTTTGTGGAAGGAATTTACAGAGCCAGTGACCCCAAAGCAAAGTACTGAGGCTAAAAAGAAGCTTTCCAGGTGGGTCAAATGGAGTTGATCATTCATAGCTGAGGAAAGAGTGTATGCAAGTGCAGGAGGCCTGGCATGATAAGATGAACTCAACTACAAGTAGTTCAATGGTGGAGATGTTTAATGTTAAATGGGGTTAGAGAACGTGGAGAGGCCAGGAGGTAACAATAAAGAAACTGGCATCAAACAGCAGAGGTAGGTGTTTTCAGATGGAGGAAGGGGCTTCAGGCCTTCCCTCATAGCTCAGCTGGCAGAGAGTCCACTTGCAATGCAGGAGACCCTGGTTTGATTGCTGAATCAGAAGATCCCCTGCAGAAGTGATAAGTTACCCACTCCAGTATTCTTGGGCTTTCCCTGTGGCTCAAATGGTAAAGAATCCACCTGCAATGCGGGAGACCTGGGGTTTGGTCCCTGGGTTGGGAAGATCCTCTGGAGGAGGGCATGGCAACCCACTCCAGTATTCCTGCCTGGAGAATCCCCATGGACGGAGGAGTCTGGTGGGCTACAGTCCATGGGGTCACAGAGAGTTGGACAGGACTAAGCAACTAAGCACAGCACAAGGCGCTTCAGCTGTTAAAGGGTCAGATTTGTTAGTTAGCTACATTGCTTAGGTGGACACATTTGTGGTGTGCAGATGAGGTGGGTGAGAGACCAGCTAGGGGGACAAGGTAGGAATTTAACCAAGGGAAATACCAACTCTGAGGTGGGCAAGCAGTGGATGGTGGAGCTTCTGTGTTAGAGAATATAAGAACAAGAGCAGTTTGGGGAAGATGGTGAATTTGGTTATATGATTACTAGCTGAGTCACTTTGGTAGTATTTTATATTTCTTTTGTCTAGAATTTCCTTTAATACAACATTTTAATGTACAAGTATTCTAAATACAATCGTCCCCCCTTATCTTTAATTTTGCTTTCTGTGATTTTAGTTGCCCATGGCCAACTGCAGTTTGAAAATATTAAATGAAAAATTCAAGAAACAAATAATTTGTAAGTTTTAAATTGTGAACCATTTTGAATAGCATGGTGAAATCCTCAGCCTTCCTGCTTCATCCTGCCTGGGATTTGAATCATACCTTTGCCCAGTCTATCCTACCTGTTAGTCACTTATCAGCCCCCTAGGTTATCAGATCAACTGTCTCAGTATGGCAGTGCTTGAGTTCAAGCACTTCCCAGGTGCTGCTAGTGGTAAAGAACCCACCTGCCAATGCAGGAGACCAAAAAGATGGGTTTTTGATCCCTGGGTTGGGACCAGATCCTCTAGAAGAGGCACAGCAACCCAGTCCAGTATCCTTGTCTGGAGAATCCCATGGACAGAGGAGCCTGGAGGGCTACAGTCCATGGGGCCACACAGAATCGGAGCTGATTGAAGCAACTTAGCAGCACAGGCTCGTGTTAAGCGCCCCTCATTTCACTTAGTAATGGCCCCAAAGCACAAAAGTAGTGATGCTAGTGGCTGGAAAGCGCCAAAGAGAAGCTGTACAGTGCTTCCTTTAAGTGAAAAGTTAAAAGTTCTTGACTTAATAAGGAAAGAAAAGTTTGTGTGCTGAGGTTGTTAAGCTCTGCAGTAAAGAATCTTCTGAACTTGTTAAGAAGGAAAAAGAAATTCTTGCTAGTTTTGCTGTCGCACCTCAAATTGCCAGTATTATGGCCACAATGCATGGGAAGTGCTTGGTTAAGATGGGAAAGGCATTGAGTCAGTGTGATAAGATATTTTGAGAACAAAAGAGAGAAATAGCGTCTACATAACTTTTATTACAGTGCATTGTTCTATTATTACTTTAATTATTCTATTTCATTATTAGTTGTTGCTGTTCATCTTTTACTGTACTGATTTATAAATTAAACTTAATCATGTGCTATGCGTAGTCACTCAGTCATAGGTATGTGTGTATAGGAAAAACAGTACAGTGTTCAGCACTATCTACAGTTTCAGTCATCCACTGGGGATCTAAGAATGTATTCCCTGAGGATAAGAGGGCTACTGAATTGACTCTGAATGATCTACTTTGTGGGGACAGATACTCAGGGGAGCCTGTGTTAAAAACTAAACAGCTTCTCTCTATTTGCACTCTCAGACTTCAGAGCTGTCTACAGAAGAACCGAACAGTCTGAGTAAATGCCTATAGCTTTGCTCACACAGTCAGATCCAAGATATAAAAGCAGAGGACAGGCAGTATCTGCTAGAACCTCTGTATCTGTTCACATGCTTTCCAAGTTGAAAACCAGTCCTTCTTTAGCTTCTGTTAATGCTGATTATATAGAAAATTGCACAACGCTTCACTTTGGTTTGTCCAGTTGAAATGCCCTTTTAGCAAGCAAGTGGCATTACCATATTGGTCAATTCCCAGATCAATGCGGATCTGAGATTTCTTTTGAGGCAGACAGTACTCCTATCATTTCAGTGCAGTCAATTAGCAGAGGTGATATGAAAATAGCCAGCTTGGCCACAGAAAGCAAATAGCCTTCAGATGATTATTAAGCAGTTTTCCTTCCTTGCTGGAGTTAAAAGCATTAGGATTTGAATCCTGCCCATGCTCACTGTATAGAGCATATGTCATTCTCTCCATCTTTATTGCTATTCATATTGAGGTCAATTATGAGCCGCTGTTTAATGTCACCATGAAATTGTTCAATTATTTTCTCTCAGCGTCTAAGCAGCTATCCTCAAAGGGATTTAGAAGGAGTGGTATTAATACTGAGGAATTCTCAGGAAGCCAGTAGCCCTAGATGGCTCTCCTTTTGTGTCTCACCCCTTCTCAATTATGAGATCCAAAATGCCTGATAAGTTGTTAATGAATAGCTCAGTAGTCGATCTCCTCTTCGGTTAATACTGGGGAAAGTAAACAGAGGTCCTTTCCTCGGTGGTGGAGTCATAATTAAATGAGAGAAGCTGCTGTGTTTTCCACTTCCCCCTGCCTCCCTTCATAACTAGACTCTTCTAGAGCCTCAGGGACTTGTGTTTATTCCTAGCTAAAGAACTTTCTTTTTCCATTTGAATGTTGAAGTGAAAGGAGGGAAGAGGTAAAAACTTTTCATTTTTCTCAGTGAATCACAAGTATCTTTGTACAATGCCAGTTGTTTTTTTCCGTTTACAAGTAAAATGGCCTTGGATCTCTGTTCCTATTGTCGTGATTTGCAGGGAGACGCACAAAGAAACGTTTCGACAAAGAAACGAATGTCAGTGCTTACCGAGAAATATGTTCCAGTTACTCCTTTTTCTCTCTATAGCTTGGTTTGGGTCTTCTGAAGTTAGCCCAGTTGCTCCTCATCATTTTTTGTTTGCCCTTAGCTCTGTGATTTGGTCATCTCTATAGTAATGCAAAACCAACAGTGTTTCTTTGAGGCATTTCAGTTTATTTAATCATCCAAACTATTACGTGCAAGGTCCCGTGCTTGATGCTCTCTGGCGAAGGGAAATAGCTGGAAGGATCAGCCAAGGACCCACTTTCAAGGGGGTTGTGGTATAACAGAGGCAGTGCCCATGGAAGGGCTGACCTTGATCCTGGCAGAATGAACTAAATGTCCTAAGAGGATGTTGGATTGGAGCCCGCAGGCCTTTAAGGGCCTGTACTTGCCCAGCTTCAAGATAAAAGAAAGAGCCTGGAGTCCGCAACAGAAAACAATGGTTTAAAAGGGGAGCTTAGATTTCTGAAGCAAGGGCCTGGGGCTACACCCCACCATCAGCGACAGACAGTGGGTAGGACTTGGTGGGCAGTCTTTCTTCCATGTAGCAGTGGAAGAGAGGCCACTGGTTATGGGGGAAGTGGATGCCAGGTTGGCTCAAGGGTTACCAGTGAAACCAGCAGTGGGCACCACTGCTTGGATAAGCTAACGGGGAGACATTCTGATCTATCCTCCTAAGCTGAGGCGAGGATAAGTATGTAGGAAGATAAGTCTTGTGTGTAGGTGTAGATGAAGCAGATGCTAGTCGAGCAGGGGATGTACAGAGAGCAAGAAAACCGCCATCCTGAGAGACCTGAACATACGGAGGAGCAAACAGAACCCATGGGAGAGCAAAGCAAGAGCTCTCAGATACACGGCTTCGTGGGGGAAGAAACCTTTACGCTGCACCTTGAGAGTAAGAAGACATCTTACAGGCGCGTGGGGTTGAGCATTCAGGCTGAGGGAACGCCATAACGGTCACGGATGTTGTTACACTCTACGATCTCACCTTCTTAACTAGTCCCTGCCACCGCTTTTGTGCTGGCCTTCAGGATTCTCCTCTTTCCTATTGTACCCGCCTCTTCCAGTCTCATTCATGTTGATCTCATTCTCAATATTGCTATCACAGTAAGCTTTATAACTCACTAGTTTCATCTTGTCTCCTGTGCCTGATAAGTACAGTGGTGTCCCCCATTGCCCCCCCAAATAAAACCTGAGGTTCCCGTCTTAGTATATGATCCCACAATGGCGTCATAGTACCTCTGTCTGCCTTTTCTTGTCTTTCTGCACTCTAACTCAGGATCACCTATTTGGCAAGCATCTGTCGACTTAAAAAAATATTCACAACCTAAAAGTTGAGAGTTATGCTTTATTCGGTGGGAATTTTTAGGACTTCAAGCTCGGGAGGCAGCATCTTTAGTAACCCCTGCTCCAAGGAGGGTGGGGGAGGAGCCAGGTTATATACAAGTTTTGTAACAAAGGGCAGGTAGTCTGAACATAGAAAAATTATTATTAACTAAAGAAATCCTGATAACCCAAGTTAAGGAATTTAGTGTCTTTTTCTAATCTATGGAAAGATGCAAGAGTCTGGGCTCACTGAAATCATTCCTTTGATACGTACCTCAGCTTTATACGGTCTTCCCTGGTGGCTCAGGCAGTAAACAATCTGCCTACAGTCCAGGAGTCCCAGGGTCGATCCCTGAGTCGGGAAGATCCCCTGGAGAAGGGAATGGCAACCCACTCCAATATTCTTGCCTGGAGAATTCCATGGACAGAGGAGCCTGGCAGGCTGCAGTCCATGGGAATGCAGAGTCAGACATGACTGCGTGACTAACACTTCCCCTTTCAGCTATGTGGGATCAGTATCCTGTGTCTTTCACGTCCTGAGCTTCCTTGGGGCTGTTTGTAGGGAGAGGCTGTAGCCTGATGGCTGTGAGGCTATTCGTTTCCTTCCTGTGTTCCCTCAGGGTTCATCGGCTCACACTGGAGGGCTGCAATTGCCGATGACTGTGACATCTTTGTTTACTGATATGGCAGGAAATATTCCATTTCTCACATCTGTTTCCACTTATTTGTCTTTCTGTCTTTAAATGCTTTCTTCTCTCATCTGCCTGTCAAATTCTAAGTTCAGTCACTTCCATCTCTGATAATTGGCAGTCTGCCAGGTTCCTCTGTCGACGGAATTCTCCAGGCAAGAACACCGGAGTCGATTGCCATTTCCTTCTCCAGGGGATATTCCCGACCCAGGGACTAAACCTGGGTCTCCTCCACTGTAGGCAGATTCTTTACTGTCTGAGCGACCAGGGAAGCCCTCATATGGCTAAGGTACATATCAAAGGAATGATTTCAGTGAGCCCAAAACCAGGTTTACTCCACTCGTTCTGCAGGCTAGTGTGAATAAAGCAGGAAAAGAACAACCTGAGACCGTGCTGAAGCAACCGTATTCATATCCAGTTGTGCCCATTTCACCCTCATGTGGTAGGGATATTTTTTGGGGGGAGAAATGTTGTTGATGTATATGCTTAGTCACTCAGTCGTGTCTGACTCTTTGCCACCCTTTGGACTACAGCCCAGCAGGATCCTCTGCCCATGGGATTTTTCAGGCAGGAATACTGGAGTGGCTTGCCAATTCCTTCTCCAGGGGGTCTTTCTGACCCAGGGATTGAATCTGTGTCTCCTGCGGTTCCTGCATTGCAGGCAGATTCTTTACCCACTGGGCAATGTTAATTTATTAGTAATAGAATTTCCATCTTTAATGCTTATTTATGTATCTTTTAGTCATAATAATGAAGCAAATACTAGAATAGATTCATTCTGAAGAAAGAGCTTATGAAAGAAAAGAACAAAGGATTGGGGAACCAGAACTATTTGAGAGGAATATTAGTTGAAAGGAAGAAAGTGGCATGGTAGAGGATATATCTAACATGCACATTTCCCTTGCTAAGAAAAACATGTATTTATTTGGTCCTCAAAAGTTGGATTCATTCAATAATTACTAAGAAAAAGACCAATTGTTGTATACTGGTACATGTTTGATTGGGGGCCTCTGCTTGGAATTTTTTACCTGGGTCACCTCTTTTAATGGATACTGGTAAACCCATGCCAATGATGGAGAGAAACCATGTAAAAAGCTCATTTAGAAACCAGCTCAGAGGATTTTGCAAGGCTCATTTTATTTCCTCTTTATGCGTCAGTTCACTCGGTGCTTGATCTAGTTGGTTTCCTGTGGTATTGGTTTTCTTTTCTGATCTATTTAGGCCTGGTTCCTGGGCTTCAGATTGTATTTCTTTGCCATTCGTTTGACAGGTGGGAGGTCCATTGTTCTGAGCCAGCCTGGCTTGTCGACCTGCAGCAGCTTATAGACTCTGTCCCCAGGGTGGGTGGGTTGATCAGACAGATGTTCAGGGCAGATGTGCAGGTTATGTGGCCTGGCCAATCAGATAAGTTAACTTTAAGCTGGTTGCCTTCATTGATTCTTCTCTCCACTCATGATTTATGAGTTATATTTGACCTTTGGTTAGAGAAGAATATTTAAATGTTATCACATAATATAAATAGACTGCTTTATTCTCTTCAGGAGACTCCATACAAATGCAAATATTCCACTTGTTAATGGAAAGGGTGTATATATATATATATATATAAAGTAAAGAATCTGCCTGCAATGCAGGAGACTTGGGTTGGATCCCCGGGTTGGGAAGACCCCCTGGAGAAAGGAATGGCTACCCATCCCAGTATTCTTGCCTGGAGAATTCCATGGACAGAGAAGCATGGTGGGCTACAGTCCACGTGTTTTTTTTTTCCATATGGTGATCATTCTTTTCTTTCCTGAAGGTTATGTATTGTTACCATCATTCCTCTTCTTTGGGTGTTTCTTTCTTTCTTTTTTTTTTAATCTAACTTTAAAAAATAATCAAACTTCTTCTCTAGTATATAAATTTTAATCTACCATGGTGTTAGGTCGGGCTTCCCTAGTGGCTCAGACGATAAAGCTATAGAGGAACCAGACTAAGAAGATGTAACAAGACTTTTTTTTTTTCAAAATCACTTAATACATTAATGGAAAGGAACTAAAATAATGCCACCAAGGTGGTATATCCAGTGACCCTGAAGTTACCAAAATTCTCAGTGTGTGATACCCAGTCTTCAGGATGATGTCTCTCAGAATTCCCTTGAATGTTTCCCCCCGCCCCCATCAGAGAGCAAGTAATGTACCAGGAGAGGCAAGTGATGCTGATCCTTGTCCTCACCAACGTTGTATCCAGATCCCCTGGGAAGGAACATCTAGTCACCCTGGAATATATTATGTCAGGACTTGATTCCCTGGAACCATGCTGAAGACAGAGTGCCCTTGTGCTTATCTGATGCCTTCCTGTTTTGTGATGAGAAACTCCTTCCCTTCCTAGATTTGTAATCCAACTGGTTCTTCTTCCTGTAACTCAAGGAGTCATAGTGCTATTCTAGGACCAGACTGCAGGATATTCAGGGAAATGCCATCATTTGCTGGCTGCTGGAAATATTTGGCTTTAAATCAATTTCAATAAAAGTCCTGACCATAGACCAATGGCTGCCTTCTGGCTTAATCAATACTGAAAGTTAAATATGGCTTTTGGTGTTTTTTTTTTTTTTTTTTTTTTTGCCTTCAACCTCTTACATTTAGGTAACAGTAATAATGAAGGTGTATTTATATTGATGGATATAGTATATCAGAAAGTTTGCTGCTTGCTTTAAAAGATACCGGCAACATTCACGTTGATTATCAATAAGTAAATGGGTATAATTACCTGTAGTCATTCAAAAATATCACTTTTGTGACTATTTTAGTATGTGTTCTTTTAGTCATTTCTCTCTGCATTTAAAATGGTGCACAAAAGCTTTCCAAAAGTTTCTTTCTGAAGCAGAGGTCTGATCACATTATCGCTTAACTCAAAAAGCATTACCTGCTTTCCTCTGCCTATAGAATAGACTCAGGTTTCTTGGCTTGGCTTTTAAGACTCCTCATGGCTTTCTGACCATCTCCCCTAAATCCCCTGATCCTTCCTCTGGTCTGTGTCATTTTAAAAGGTGTGTGCTTCTGTGCTTGGTCCCATTGTTTCAAATTTCCTTCCCCCATCATTATCCTTCTTGCTAAGCCTTTTCAAATCCTCCTTCCCTCAGAATGTCCTCAGTTAGAATTAATGCCTTGCTTCACTCTGTTTCACAACTCATTTCTCTCTATTAAGCATCTCTCTCAGTCTCCCTTACCTTAGCTCTAAGTTTGCTTGCCTGCTTTCTTCACTAGATTTTGAGTCTGGAAGAAAGGAATTATCATCCTCACACTTTGTTGTGATGGCTTGTTTAATGACAGTTTTTTCCACTCTCCTATAATCCAAATAAAGATAGGGCCACCTTTATAACTCCAACACCATGTCCCTGTTGGTTGGGCATGTAGATAGTTCAGACTCAGCAATATTTGAGTACCATTATTCTGTGTTGATTTGCAGCTTCTAGCATAATGCCTAAAACTTGGTAATGCCTAAGAGATATTGGTTGGATTACCTTATTTCTTATTGACCACAAATAAGGAGAAGGCATGGGTCAAACACCAAAGGTCTATGACTTGTTCAAATTTTTGGGAACATTTTCAAAGGAAACAAGCTCATTACTTTGAAACTTACTCAGGAGTATAAAGCATCTTGAACAGATAAGACGGTAAATATTATTCCAGGCAGTAGTGGGTAATACAGTTCTACAGGACCTCAATACCTATCATAAACTTTTGACTCATTATTGCTGCTACTATTTTTGTTTTCCTGTTCAGCTGGCCACATCATCATTAAAACTGGATCAATAATTGTGTCATCAGCTATATTCCAGGCAAAGTACTACCCATTTATATAAGAAGACCACTCAAGTCTACCTTCGTTATTTTGAGTTTTATTGGTCATGTTTGGTATTTGCTTAGCTCTTCCACAATTCATGGTGATTTTTCAAACTTTACTTATTATGGCTAGAATTATATTTCCAAGCTTACTTTTGGATAGAAAATGATTTTGCCTTTTTTGGTTGTATTCTAAGTGACCTTGAAAGGTACATAATCTTCTTACTGTTTCTAAGATCCTAGTAAGAAATAGTACATTTTCTTTTATTTCACACTGTGTGGTCTCTTCATTCTCTCTTCCTTTATTTGTTGGGTATTTCTTTTAATTAAAAAAATCACATATGATTATATATTTTTTTCCTTAGTTATCCTTTTTTTTTTTTTTTTAATTTTCTGGCAAACTAATAAAAGTCTTCAGACCTATCTGAAAAATAAAAATTTTTATTGAAATCTATTCTTTTGCATTCTTTAAGATGAATGCCCTGAATTATTGTTTTCTCATGGGACAAATGCAATGATGATAGAGTGTTAGCTATATTGTATTAGCAAAAGTGGGTTTCCCAGGTAGCTCAGTGGTAAAGAATCCACCTGCCAATGAAGGAGACACAGGAGATGCAGGTTTGATTCCTCAGTCAGGAACATCCCTTGGAGAAGGAAATGGCAGCCCACTCCTCTATTCTTGCCTGGGAAATCCCATGGACAGAGGGGCCTGGAGGGCTATAGTCAATGAGGTTGCAAAAGAGTCGGACATAACTTACCAACAAAACAACAGCTAACAAAAGTGCATGTAACTGAGACAAAAATTCTGTGAGTGGATGTATCCCTTCTCCTAAAGACTGAACTAGCAAACCTGCCTTTAGTGTTGGTGGCATTTTCTGGGTCAGGATCATGTGCTATTTAATAAATTCTGAATTTCGTGTAAGAAGGAGTGGTTTGTATTCAGTTCTGATATAACACCATGTTCCTTTAACAAAACATTTATTGATTCAACATTCTCTACAAACATTTCTAATGTAGCCTGGTCCTTTAATTTCTAGTTATCTTCTACAAGTATTTCTTGAGTAGTTACAATATTCTCAAACTGAAGTGAGCTCTCAAAGGGGTACAAATGGAGTATAAGAAATTGCAATTAGAAAAATTTTCATCTGCATTTTTTCTTTGGTTTTCTTTAGTTTCACTGTTCTTGCTTTCTTACTATGTGATTGCCTTTTTCTTTCCATGTTGTTATTGCTGTTTAATCACTCAGTTATGTCTGACTCTTTTTGACTCTGGACTGTAGCCCTCCAGGCTTCTCTGTCCATGGGATTTCCCAGGCAAGAATACTGGCGTAGGTTGTCATTCCTTTCTCCAGGGGATCTTCTTGACCCAGGGACAGAACTTGGCAGGGGGATTCTTTACCTGGGAAGCAGTCTGCTTTTCTCATTCTTGTCTGACTAAAATTATGAAAAAGGGACTTTGAAACCAACAATATTGCAAAATACAACTTGCAGACAAAGTTTGAGCTTTAAGCTTTTATTTTTCCTTTGCATTTTGAAATTTATAATATTTTGTCATCATATTTTTGATTGGAATTTTTGTTGACTATATTTTTGAAGAAGGTGTTATACTCAGGTTCTAGTATGGTGGCAGATTACTGCTGACAATAGCATAATCAAATATAAGTTTTTGGTATATTATATATAGTATACTATATATAATATATAAGTTATAGTATAATTTGTGAATACAAATCGCATTCTTAACAAATTTGTGGCTGGTCAAAACACTGATATTCTGACAAATTATAAGTCTGTAGCCTAACATAAGCCTAACCCTACTTACTTATTACATAAAAAAGATATATAGGTTTCTTCCAAATAGTAAAAATTATATGGAGATAATAACACACCTGTCCTTTCTTTGGTGTCATTTTAGATTGATGCTTAAATATCACAATATTAAACACCACTGCTAATTCTTGAAACTGCGTGGCATATGCCACGTTTAATTTTAGGGCTTTGTAACTTGTACTCTAAGGTTTGAAACCACATCAAGTGAGCTTATTCATGTTCATTTTTAATTACTAGATTCTATTAAAACTGTTTAAGGAATGCATCATCTTTGGTATGTGCAAAATGAAAGGTGATGTAAAAACACAGTATTGTGGGGTAGCTTCTGTGTAATTTTGGCTTACTGGAATGCCAGTTGGGGAATGGCAAAGGCTAATACTCAACAGATGGCAAAGTCCTAAAACCTATAATAATGGTTGCAGTTATTTTCATTACTGTCATTTGATGACACATACAATAGTGTGAAAAGGCTTGAACTGGGTAATCACAGTAAATATACTCAAAGGGACCAGATGCATTTCAAACAATCAAAATGGTGATGGATATTCAGGCTGAGTGCCACTTCGGCACATATTCTAGGTACATTTATTGCTAGGAATTAGAAGCAACATTACTTGTCACAGAGAGGAACTCCATTTCCCCTTTTAGTAATAACAAGCAACAAAAATTGACATCTGTTGTAACACAGACAGATTATTTCACATCCTTTATGATTGTGTGTCATTACCATGCATATAAATTTAGTTTGCAGATGTTCAGCATCAGAGATCAAAATACCAATTTTACCCACAAAAGAACTGCAATGGATACCGGAAACCTAAGCACTTTTGTGAATAGAATAAGTTAAATCTTTTAGAGAGAGGACAATAACAAGCAAATGAGATTAGGAAGAAAGCACATCAAAGGCTCAGAAAGGAATGTGTGGAAGTTCCAGAAGATCTTAATAGTTTTATTTCCAGCTCTGTTAAGGTATCTATTCTTGATTTTCATTTCCAGAGACTGTAGTTGGAGATACCTTTGTCATTTTCTTCAGTACAATGTGTAAAATGAGGCCATGTTTTTTCCTTGAAAGATAGATTCTGCCATTAATTAGATCATCTTTGAATATTTATAATTTTTTCCTGTGTTAAATATGTAAAACTAGTTCTTGGTGGTTGCTTGTGGGGCCAGGGTGGCAATGACCTACAATGACCTACAATGCTAGAGACAAGCTTACTGTTTGAGGTGCTCAGTACTCAGTTTAAAATCACTGTTCGTTCTATGTCTATTTCACTTTATTAATTTTAGGAAGCATCGATAGAATGTGAGAAGAAAGGTTTTTGTATTTTGAGATACAGTATAAAATATCTAATAATACAAAAATAATTACACTTTATGGAAAACAGTTTTCCTTTTCCCCACCCCCAAGCAACCTCAAAGCCTAAACAACTTCAAGGAAAGGAAAGAAACCCAGTCACTTATTTTAACAATCTTGTCCCTGCTCCAAAGGCACTGTTAACAATGTGGATATATTTTGCATTTGCCTCTGGGGATTTACCACTCAATATTAAAACACTTCCCACTGTGACATTTTTTAAACTGTCTCTTTCCTCTGCTGAGCTAACAACATAATGGGGATCAAGAAAACAGTCTGGGACAAGTACAACATAAAATCCCTGCCGGGCATTGGAAGCTAAGGCATAGTGTTTGACCCTCTTTCTGTTAATAGGCAAAGATACAGGATTGCTGCCCTCTCACACTTTGCTGTTTTCAAAGCTTGTTAAATGAATTGGCTCTTTTCCATCATAAATTTGAAATATTTACTCAGAATCCTTAGATCAAATCTAAGTATATATCCTGTTTGATTAGTGAAAATATATATAGAATTTGTTGTTCAGTCACTATGTCACGTCTGATTCTTTGTGACCTCATGGACTGCAGCACACCAGGCTCCTCTGTCCTCCATTATCTCCCAGAATCTGCTCAAATTCATGTCCATTGAGTCAGTGATGCTATTTAACCATCCCATCCTCTGCTGCCCCCTTCTTTTGCCTTCAATATTTCCCAGCATCAGGGTCTTTTCCAATGAGTTGTCTCTTCACATCAGGTGGCCAAAGTATTGGAACTTTAACTTCAGCTTCAGTCTTTCCAATTTATGTTCAGGGTTGATTTCCTTTAGGATTGATTGGTTTGATGTCCTTGCAGTCCAAGGGACTCTCAAGAGTCTTCTCCAGCACCACAGTTCAAAAGCATCAATTCTTCCACACTCAGGAAGAATGGAACTTCCACTTTCACACTTCATTATGGTCCAACTCTCACATTTGTATATGACTACTGGAAAAATCATAGCTTTGACTATATGGACATTTGTTGCAAAGTGATATCTCTGCTTTTAAATATGCTGTCTAGGTTTTTCATAGCTTTTCTTCCGAGAAACAAGTGTCTTTTATTTTGTGGCTATAATCAACATCCACAGTGATTTTGGAGCCCAAGAAAATAAAATCTGTTTCTACATTATCCCCATCTATTTGCCATGAAGTGATGGGAATGGATGCCACGATCTTGCTTTTCTTCTTCTTTTTTTTTTTTAATGTTGGGTTTCAAGCCAGCCTTCTCACCCTCCTGTTTCACCTCATCAAGGGATTCTTTAGTTTCTCTTCATTTTCTGCCGTTAGAGTGGTATCATCTGTATATCTGACATTGTTGATGTTTCTTCTGGCAATGCTGATTCCAGCTTATGATTCATCCAGCCTGGCATTTTGCATGATGTACACTGCATATAAGTTAAATAAGCAAAGTGACAATATACAGCCTTGACATACTCCTTTCCCAATTATGAACCAGCCTGCTGTTCCATGTTCGATTCTAACTGTTGCTTCTTGACCTATATTCTGGTTTCTTAGGAGACAGGTTTACCATCTTTTTAAGATTTTCCAGTTTTTTGTGATCCACACAGTCAAAAGCTTTAGCATTATCAAGGAAGCAGATGTAGATATTTTTCTGGAACTCCTTTGCTTTCTCCATGAAAGGTTGGCAATTTGACCTCTGATTCCTCTGCCTTTCTAAATCCAGCTCATACATCTGGAAGTTCTCAGTTCATGTACTGCTGAAGCCTAGCTTGAAGGATTTTGAGCATAACCTTGCCAGCATGTGAAATGATTACAACTGTATGGTCATTTGAACATTCTTTGACATTGCCCCTCTTTGGAATTGAAATGAAAACTGACCTTTTGCTGTCCTGTGGCCACTGCTGAGTTTTCCAAATTTGCTGACATATTGAGTGCAGTACTTTAATAGCATCACTTTTAAGGATTTGAAATAGCTCAGCTGGAATTCAGTCACCTCCACTAGCTTTGTTCATAGTGATGCTTCCTAAAACACACTTGACTTCACACTCCAGGATGTCCGGTGTAGGCGAGTGACCACACCATAGCAGTTATCTGGGTCATTAAGACCTTTTTTTTTTTTTTTTTTTTTTTGTATAATTCTTCTGTGTACTCTTGCCATCTCTTCTTAATCTCTTTTGCTTTTGTTAGGTCTCTGATGTTTCTGTTCCTTATCATGCCAATCCTTACATGAAATATTCCTTTGGTATCTCCAATTCTCTTGAAGAGATCTCTAGTCTTTGCCATTCTATTGTTTCCCTCTATTTCTTTACAATTTTCACTTAAGGTTTTCTTATCTCTCTTTGCTAGTCTCTGGAACTCTGTCTTCAGTTAGGTATACCTTTCCCTTTCTCCATTGCCTTTCACTTCTCTGCTTTTCTCAGGTATTTGTAAAGCCTCCTCAGACAATCATTTTGCCTTCTTTTTCCTTCATTTCTTTTTCTTTGGGATGGTTCTGATCACTGCCTCCTGTACGGTGTTATGAACCTCTGTCCATAGGTCTTCAGGCTCTCTAACAGAGCTAACCCGTTGAATCTATTCATCACCTCCCCTGTGTAATCATAACGGATTTGATTTATGTCATACCTGAATGGACAGGGAGGCCTGGCGTGCTGCGATTCATGGGGTTGCAAAGAGTCAGACACGACTGAGCGACTGAACTGAACTGAACTGAACTGAACTGAATGGTCTATTGGTTTTACCTACTTTCTCCAGTTTAAGTCTGGATTTTGCAATAAGGAGTCCATGATCTGAGCCATAGTCTGATCCTGATCTTGTTTTTGCTGACTGTATAGAGCTTCTCTGTCTTCAGCTGCAAAGAATATAATCAATCTGATTTCAGTATTGATCATAGATTTCAGTATTGATCATAGATCATTGATCACTCATAGAGTTATCTCCTGGGTTGTGGCAAAGGGGCCTGCATAACTCAGTGAAAGTATGAACCATGCCATGCAGGGCTGCCAAAGATGATGGGGCATAGTGAAGAAAACCTGGTCCTCTGAAGGGGGAAATTGCAGCCCACAATATTGTTCTTGCCATGAGAAATCCATGAACAATATGAAAAGGCAAAATTACATGATACTGGAAGATGAGCCCCCAGGTTTGAAAGTGTCCAACATGCTTCTGGGAAAGAGTGAAGGGCAATTACTAATAGCTCCAGAAAGAATGAAGTGGCTGGCCCAAAGCAGAAATGATGATCAGTTGTGGATGGGTCTGATGGTGAAAATATAGTCTGATATTGAAAAGAACAATATTGGTGGAATGTTAGGTCCATGAATCAAGGTAACTTGGACATGCTCAAGCAGGAGACAGCAAGAGGGAACATGGACATTTTAGAAATCCATGAACTAAAATGGATGGGAATGGGCGAATTTAATTCAGAGGACAACTCTACAAATGGACACCACCAGATGGTCAATACTGAAATCAAATATATGGAACAGTGTGTGTAAATCAAGAAAATACTGGTGATCATAGGTGAAAACCTGATGCGGTCATAGAATTGGTAGCAAGCTGTGATTACATGAGAAGAACATGCAGGTCCTTGGAATAGCAAAGAAGACCTGCTTTCTTTTCCTTCAATATTTTTCTGTTTTGAGTAGAATGCTCATTTTAATAACTGAGTATTTTCTTGTCTTCTTTGGATATAATCTATTTTAAGTTATTTTGACAATGCAAAGAAAAGCTTTACTGAACAATTTTCCTTGGAATTTTAATTCTGATTTGTTCTGGGACCAAGAAATTTAAGGTTATACTAAATATTTGTAAAATGACTTCAAAGAAATTTGAACCCAGGTAGTGTGAAATCCCATTGGGTCATTTTAAATTTAGTAAAAATTATCGGCCTGTCTGTAATACATACAATACTTGTATGTATTATTGCTTAAATAGGTGTTTAAATTTTACATGCTCTGAATAATTTCAGCTTAAATGAATTAAAGGCACAATTTAATTAAGACTAATGAGATGCTGAAAGAATGCATTTTGCTTCATACTTTGCCTGGATGGTATCTCTCTTTACAGTACTCATTTACCAGTGACAAATAAGAGAGTCAATAAAGTCCTGTTTTCATCAACTAGACTAATGAACTTCATTAGTTGATCATGTTATCAGTGTAATTACTACATACTACGTTTTGCCCTTGGTTATTAAGGTAATAGATTTCTGAACTTAGGAGAACTGACTAGGAAGACAAGAACTCAGTTTAGCTTAGGAAATAACCTTGGTTCTTCTCTTTAGAAGCTCACCATTCAATCCTCCAGGAAATACTTTGGATATTCCATATATTTAGTTGCAGTGGTTTTGACACTCTACTTGGGAAATATTTTGCTAGAGAACTTTGTTTTGTTATGATTGACTGTGCCTTTTTAAGATACTCTGGTGGATGGAATCATGTTCCCCAAAGGATATGTTGAAGTCTTAACCCCTGGTACTTGTGATGTGACCTTATTTAGAACTAGGATCTTTGCAGATATAAGTTGAGATGGAGTCATACCAGAGTAGGGTGAACCCTTAATCCAATATGACTAGTGTGCTTATCAGAGAAGAAACACAGGGAGAATGCCATGTGGTGAGGGAAGCAGAGGCTGGAGTGATACAGATGCAAACCAGAGCCAAGGGCTGGCACTGAGCACTGCATGCCAGGAGGAGGTCAGGAGCACTCTACCGTGAGTCTCCAAGGGAGTGTGGCCCTGCCAACACACTGACATGGATTTCTACCTTCCATAATGGTGAAGGAGTAAATTCTTGTTTTTAAAGTCACCCAGTTTATGGTACTTTGTTATAGCAGCCTGAGGAAACAAGCACAGATGTCTTACTTAAATTAACCAGGATAGATTAACTGCTTAGCTAGTAGGAAGAGGTGATCAGTTCTTCTCAGGGATAAATGGGAGTTTCAGAAGTCAATGTGTTGGTCATCAGGACAAACTCTCAAAAATGTGGTGAGATTTACATCAGAGGAATAGAAATGAGGGTAGTGGTTTGGAAGGGGCAAGAGATGGTGAGAGAGAGGTGGAATTAAACTACAGAACTTGGAGTATGTTATTCAAGTGAAAAAACCTTTTCTGTGCCTTTAAAATGTTTGGGAGGGTTGGTATGTCACTTTGAAAACATGGGACTTTTTCATGCATTATACATTGCTGTTGACAAAACTCCAAAAAACTACCACAAACTTCGGATAAAATGAATCCCAAATAAAAACCTGATTTTGATGTGATATGAGTGACAAATGATTGGAAATAAGTTTAGTAATTTATATATAAATCAAATGAATTGCATTTTACGATTGACAGTTACCCTACAGGAATTTTGGATCACATTTAAAAAATCACTTGTATAGGAGATACAGTATTAAAATGAGAGCCAGAGGGGGGGAAATATATATCCTTTTTATTAATTTTATATCCAATTATTTATATTCACAAATAATTACATATATAATATAATCAGTCCAAAGATATATCTCAGGCTTTGTAATTTTTCTAGATACAGTTGGTGTTCATGCTAGCTAAGCTAGGAAAAGTTTAGAAATTCAATATGTAAGCAACTCTAAAAACCAAAACATCCATTTATTTGGATGATTCTTTGTTTACTCTAAAACTGGGGCAGGAATCATAAATAAGAGTTTTCAACTCTTGTCTTTGTAGATGGAGAGTGTAACAATTAGGAAACAGTCTGAAAGTTTGTCAGTGGGAGGAAAAAGGAAGAAAACGCAAGGCTTTGCTAATTCACGAAATTGACTCAAATAACAAGAAACTGGTGTCATGAAAAGAGATCTTCTGGGGGAAAAATTGGGATTGTGATGGTGCAGTACTTTGAGATACTCTCAGAAGGGCTTAAGGGCAAAGATGTTTCATGGTTCAAAGAGCATTCTTATTGATGACTATTTCTGGACAGTTATCTTTGAACTAATATTACAAAGGAAAATCCTTATTACTTGTGTAATCCTCCATGTGTACCTGGGTTTTAGTGATCTCATAATTTTATGTGAACAAAGAATGAGCTAAACATGATACAATTTCTGCCAAGCTCTCAGATCTAGTTTTTTCTACTAATGCATCATAACAGAGAAAGTTGTTTTCTGATTCTGCAGTTCTAAGGGAGAACTATCTTTATCTTTTACTTTATGCTAGGCAAAGGAAAAACATTTTTGCAGTTCAAGTAAATGAGGATGATTATTTTGCCATTAAGACTTTGAAATCCCTTGGTGAGGGTGTTACAGTATTAAAATGTACTTGTTTGATTTAGAAGTGCTGCTATTGGACATGCTAAGAGTTTTGAAGTTTAATTTTGATTTATTTCCTTGCTAGAGTGATCATTTTGATGAAATCCTAACATTTCGTTTTAATGTTGCTAACCAAAATAACAATACTTTATAGCCTTTTTGAGACAGTTTGATTGTAAATTCACATTTGTCTATCAGTATTAAGAGAGATGATTCCAATCAAAGGAGGTGGCAAGCATTTCTCTTCGAACTTTCCAAAAAGAACTGAGTGCTTATCTGTGAACCAGAGCATAGTTTGACATATACAGCTGTGTGTAACTCAAGCACTCTCCTTGGTACAAAGTGGAGGTTGAATTAGATAGGAATTTACATTTCAATGCCATTTTAGACACCTATAATCATTCTCCCCATTTTGCTGTTGTTTGTTTGTTTGTTTTGGCCATGTCAAGCAGCTTGTGGGATCTTAGTTCCCTGTCCCAGGATTGAACTCATGCCCTTGGCACCCTCGGCAGTGAAAGCAGGGAATACTAACAACTTAACTGCCAAGGAACTCCCTCCCTTTTTGTTTTTAATTCGTTAGTGTCTATTTCCAAATCTTCATTCCCATGATTATATCACCCTTTGACCTGTTAGGGTTACAGGTGTGGTAGCTGATAGCTTTTTAATTGAAGGCTAGTCAGCTATCTATATGATATGATCTGATGGGTTCCATGAGGTCCACATGGGCTTTCCTGGTAGCTCAGCTGGTAAAGAATCCTCCTGCAATGAAGGAGACCCTGGTTCAATTCCTGGGTCAGGAAGTTCCCCTGGAGAAGGGATAGGCTACCCATTCCAGTATTCTTGGGCTTCCTTGGTGGCTCAGATGGTAAAGAATCCACCAGCAATGCGGGAGACCTGGGTTTGATCCTTGGGTTGGGAAGATCCTCTGGAGGAGGTCATGGCAGCCCACCCCAATATTCTTGCCTGGAGAATCCCCATGGACAGAGGAGCCTGGTGGGCTACGGTCCATAGGATCACGAAGAATCAGACACATGAGCAACCAAGCACAGCACAGCATGAGGTACACACGCACATGTCATCGTCCCCTAAATCTGTCTTTACCAGCCAACCTAAGGGCTCATGGTTTCCCACATATTTCTTTGGGTTAATCACCGTGTCTTCAGAAAGCATGTTAAAATATAAATGTGTTAGACGGGAGGAACAATCTTTCTACACAGATGACCTGCCAGAGATCAAACCTCCAAAGAAATAGACACAAAACAAGAGTCTTGACAGAGGAAAGATGACAGCGTGATGTGCGTGGTAAAACACTATAAGCAGGAATTCGTTGAAGGAACTGCAGTAGAGGGTTCTGAGTCACCAGGATTCAGTGTGAGAATCATACATGCTTGGAGGGAATTTGTGACGGAAGATCCCATAAAGGAGAAAGTAAAATTAAGAATATGTTCTGTGCTATGAATCCTTGTGGCACATTGTACAAATATGTTTTCAGTATTCCAAGTGGTCACTTAGTATGTTGAAATTTATACTTTTGTTGAATTTAAATCAAATTCACATAGGACATCCCTTATGGACCAGTGGTTATGACTTCACTTTCCAATGCAGAAGGTGCCAATTAGATACCTGGTCGAGGAGCTAAGATCCCCCATGCCTCGAAGCCAAAAAACCAAAACATGAAACAAAAACAATATTGTAACAAATTCAATAACGATTTTAAAAGTGGTTTACATGAAAAAAAAAAAAACCTTTTAATAAAAGTCAAATTCATGGCAAAATGATGATGGGAGCTAGTAGGTGCAGTTAACCAACCCCTCTGCGTCTGCTTCTCAGCAGAGCTGTGTTGTTTGACCTAGTACTACAAAGTCTATGGTAGTGTGGAAAGTTATCTTGTGGTGTCAGGAAGTTCCCAGCACACATGTAACTCTGCAAGAAAATAGCAGAATAAGTCAGACGTACTGACAAACATTTCAAAATTGAAAATTTCTTGAAGTTTTCAAGATAATAAAAAATATCAAGAATGACTTCCTGGGAATCCAGGGTGTGATAAAGGCAAGCAAGTATGTGGAGTTTATTTTATAGGTATGCTCATTGTTTGAGTTTCTAGTCTTTATTTTCTTTCATTCCCTTCCCTTCTGTTTCTTACCTCCCTTTCCCTCTTCTCCAGTTTGTTCTCTCTTCTTTCTCTTTTTACCTTTTGAGTATTTATAGTTATATAATCAACCAGTTCAGGGCATTTGGCTGTAATAAAGGATTTTTTTTTTGGGTGAATCCTGACTTCTCGGTTATTCTCTCAAAAATAGTTGTAAGGAGATAGATTAAGGAGTTACAGGAGCACTAAAGAGAAACTTTCCTTGCCTTGTAATTTCATAAGCTTTCCAGTGCTATCACATTAAATCCATAAAGTATTGACTTGGGCAATTTTGCCAAGAGTAAATTAATAGGCATTTGTGTTTCTTAGATTATAAAACAACCTAATCAGCTTCCCAGCCTCACAGTAGCTCTTCCTTCCACTTTTGTTACAGTTCAAAGGGAATATTTAAAATATTATATGTTTATGTCTTTTTAAAATATGTATTAGATTACTACTTACTTTGTTAAGGCTTCCCAGGTAGTGCTTGTGGTAAAAAGCCTGCCTGCCAATGCAGGAGATTTAAGAGATGCAGGTTTGATCCCAGGGTTGAGAAGATATCCTGGAGAAGGCGATGGCAGCCCACGCCAGCGTTTTTGCCTGGAGAACCCCATGGACAGAGGAGCCTGGCGGGCCATAGTCCACGGGGTCTCAAAGAGTCAGACACGACTGAAGTGACTTAGCACACACTTACTTTGTTAGTATTTTTTCTTCACAGTATGTCTCATTCATTCATTCATCAAACCCCTTTCCCAGTCGGGCATCATTAACCTTGCTTTGTAGATAAAGAGACATGGAGGTCAATAGTCTTGGCAAGTGTTTTGTCCACTCACTGCTATTGCTGATAATAGATAAAAGTATTGGGAAAGCTGCAGCTTTATTACCTTGTTTACCTTGCCCGAAGTTAGGTCTTCATTATGCACCAGGGGACTCTATGCTGCAATGAAACTGCAAAAACGGAATAAAGCATATTAAAGATGATCTGTGTGTTGCCAAATTACAGATACACGAGTGTTTTTACCTGTAGCTGTATAGGTAAGGGTCTGCTTTTATTTAATTGCATGTTTGTGTTTTTATACCAGTACCACCTTCTGTTTATTTGAAGTGGTTAAGAGCAGATCCTGGGTTTTCCTTAGAGTATAGGTTTCAGAGGATTTTTCATCATTAGCTCATTCTTTTTACGTAGCCAATTTTAATAATTATAGTCATGTTTTAAAGTACATGCACACTTGTTTCTTCAGCCAGATAAGCTCCATTTTAACTGCTAGCAAACTCAATAACTCGAAAGCTTTCAAACATAGTCTATTGTCCAGGGCTTTCATGGTGCATGTCAACAAAGAGAATGTCTGTGCTCACTCAATTTGCAAACATCTGGAGGAAAATAATGTGATAATTAGGAGGCAACATGGGTTCATCAAAAACAAATCATGCCAAACTAACTTAATTTCTTTCTTTGATTTCTTAACAAGCTGAGTGGGAACACAGTGGTATTTTTATTATAGAAAGGCACTCGATGTAGCTTCTGAACATTCTCAAAAGACCTAGGGAAAATGCAGATGAGGTGAAATAACCGACTGAGGTAGGATATCTTTGTAAAAAGGTGTAGGTAACCATTATTTATGTATGGTTTAATATACAGTTAGGCAAAGCTGTTAGGTAAATTTTGTTTTATTAGCTGCACCTTTATTAAATATCTTAACCTTTTGACTTTGATGTATATTTTATTTCTCATCATTTTTAACTGGCTATAAGGATTCAATTTCTAAAAACTGGTAGTTGTTTTTTGAGAGAGAAATGTCAACCATGGCCAATTTTTTCCACTGGAAAATTGTGAAAATCATATATATGTATCTTTGTATCTATACACACAGAGTCATACATCACATACACGCATTATGGTAACTCATAATCTCAGTTTCCATATACAACTAATATTATTTTGATAATTGTTCTTTCAGACTTATTTCTCTGTGTAATATGTATGTTTTAAAAAATTAGAAACATGCTTACTTTTTTTTTTTTAATTATGTATTTTTTTGGTCATACCACATGGCTTGTGGGATTAGTCTGACCAGGGATTGAACCTATGCCCTTGGCAGTGAAAGCAAGGAGTCCTAACCACTGGACTGCCAGGGAATGCCTATGCTTGTTATTTTTAACTAACTTTTTCACTTAATGATGTACTGTTAACATAGTCCCAGGTCAGCAAATGTACTTTTGTGGACTCATTTCTAAGGGCTGCATAGTATTCCAGTATTTGGATATGCCATATTTATGACTGATTATCTCTAGTTTAGATTATATCTTTGTGGTTGTTATTGCTATAAATTATACAAAGATAACTATACTTTATCTTTCTATACAGTCATAAGATAAATGACTAAATGTAGTATTATTGCTATTTTTATTGAAGTATAGTTGCTGTACAATACTATATAAGTTACAGGTGTACAATGTAGTGATTCACAATTTTTAAAAGTTGTACTCCATTTATAATTATAAAATATTGGCTGTATTTCTGGTGCTATACAATATATCCTTGTCGCTTATTTTATACCAAATTGTTTGTACTCCTAACTGTCCCTTCCTATTTCCTTCTTCTCACTGGTAACAGCTAGTTAGCTCTCTGTATCTCTGAGATGGCTTCTTTTTGTTATATTCACTGGTTTGTTGTGTTTTGTAGATTCCACATTTAAGGGATATTGTACAGTACTTGTGTTTCTCTGTCTGACCTATTTCACTAAGTATAATGCCCTAAGGTCCATCCATTTTTCTGCAAATGGCAAAATTTCATGTGTTTTTTTTTTTTTTTTTTTTTGGTATCACTGAGTAGTATCCCACTGTATATATATCGTTTGGTGGTTTAGTCGCTAAGTTATGTCCGACTTTTGCGACCCCATGGACGCAAGGAGCCTGTCAGGCTCCTCTATCTATGGGATTCTCCAGGCAAGAATACTGGAGTGGGTGGCCATTTCCTTCTCCAGGGGATCTTCCCATCCCAGGAGTCGAACCTGAGTCTCCTGCACTGCAGGCAGATTCTTTACTGACTGGGCTATGAGGGAAGCTATATATATATATATATATATGTTTGTATATATATATATCTCACATCTTTCTCTGTTCATCTGTTGATGGACACTTAAGTTGCTTCCATATCTGGGCTATTGTAAATAAAGCTGCTATGAACTTTGGGGTGCATATATCCTTTCAGATTACTGGATTTTGGGGGGAGATATATACACCAGGAGTGAAATTGCTGGTCATATGGAAGTTCTGTTTTTAGTTTTCTGAGAAACTTCCATACTGTGTTCCACAGCGGCTGCACCAATTACATTCCCACCAACAGTGTACAGGGTTCCCTTTTCTCCACAGCCTTGCCAACATTTGATGTTTGTGTTCTTTTTGATGGTAGCCATTCTGACAGTTGTGAAGTGTTTTGGTATTTCCAACTAGTGAAGTTGAGCA
This sequence comes from Capricornis sumatraensis, assembly GCF_032405125.1. Taxonomy (NCBI): domain Eukaryota; kingdom Metazoa; phylum Chordata; class Mammalia; order Artiodactyla; family Bovidae; genus Capricornis; species Capricornis sumatraensis. The sequence goes on from NC_091073.1 coordinate 21,432,146, forward strand.
CCTTTTCATGTGCCTGTTGGCCATCTGCATTTCCTCTTAGGAGAAATGTCTGTTCAGTTATTCTGGCCATTTTTTCAGTGGGGTTGTTTGATTTTTTGATGTTGAGTTGTACTATATATGTTGGATATTAATCCCTTATCAGTCATATCATTTGCAAATATTTTCTCCCATTAAGTAGGTTGTCTTTTCATTTACTGATGGTTTTTTTTTCTGTGCAAAGCTTTTTAAGCTTAATTACATCCCATTTGTTTATTTTGCTTTTATTTTCTTTACTATAGGAGATGGTTAAAAAAAATATTGCTGTGATTTATGTTGAAGAGTTTTCTACCTATGTTTTCCTCTAATAGTTTTTTAGTGTCTGATCGTGTTTTTAGGTCTTTATTTTGATTTTATTTTTCTGCATGATGCTAGAGAATGTTTTAATTTTATTCTTTCACATGCAGCTGTCTAGTTTCCCCAGAACCTCTTATTGAAGAGACTGTCTTTTCTCTATTGTATATTCTGATGTTCTGTTTTGTAGAGTAATTGACCATAAGTGCATGGATTTATTTCTAGGCAATCTGTTTCATTGATCTATGTGTCTGCTTTTGTGCCAGGACCATCCTCTTTTGATTACTGTAGCTTTGTAGTATAGTATGAAGTTAGGGAGCATGATTCCTCCAGCTCTGTTCTATCTCAAGATTGTTTTGGTTATTTGGGGTCTTTTATGTTTCCATACAGATTTTAAATTTATTTGCTCTAGTTCTGTGAAAAATGTCATTGGTATTTTGATAGAGATTGCATTGAATCTGTAGATTGCCTTAAGTAGCATAGTCATTTTAACAACGTTGATTCTTCAAACCCAAGAACACTGAGTGACTTTCCAGTTTGCGTTGTCTTCCATCAGTGTTACAATTTTCTGCATAAACGTCTTTTGCCTCCTTAGGTAAGTTTATTCCTAGGTATTTTCTTATTTTTGATGCAATGTAAATGAAATTGTTTCCTTAATTTCTGTTTCTGCTAGTTTGTTGCTATGTATAGAAACACAACAATTTCTGTTTATTAATTTTTGTATCTTGTAACTTTACCAAATTCATTGATGAGGTCTAGTAGTTATCTCGGAGAAGGCAATGGCACCCCACTCCAGTACTCTTGCCTGGAAAATCCCATGGATGGAGGAGCCTGGTGGGCTGCAGTCCATGGGGTCGCCAAGAGTTGGACACGACTGAGTGACTTCACTTTCACTTTCATGCATTGGAGAAGGAAATGGCAACCCACTCCAGTGTTCTTGCCTGGAGAATTCCAGGGACGGGGGAGCCTGGTGGGCTGCCATCTATGGGGCCGCACAGAGTCGGACACGACTGAAGCGATGTAGCAGCAGTAGCAGCAGTAGTTATCTGGTGGCTTCTCTAGGATTTTCTATGTGTAGTGTTGTAGACAATGTATCATTGAATCAAGAATATGAAAGTTATATAATAATGATTTTATGTGTGTTTAATTGCCTTCTAAAAGGTTAAACTAGTTTACATTCCTGCCAGGTGTTTATGAGAGAAAGATATATATATGTTCATATTTATAGACATATACATACCTGTATACTTATATATCTCTGTCTCTAACCATATATATGTTTATATATGTATACATATGCATGCATTCTTTTAAGAAAAATAGTAGATTTCTCTTTGAGAAAAGTAAAATTCACTGTAAATACTCAAAAAATGAAAGTTTTCATAAATATTTTAGAAACTTCATGTTTCATTATGCAGCTGTGATGAAAGAATTTCAAAGAATAGCCTAAAATTGACTTTTCTCCTGTTTCTCTCTAAAGATTTATCAAAAGGAGAGATTCATTTTTGTGGCAATTATCATTCTTATTGAACATTTTGAAATAAGAATTATTCTATGTCTCACGGTGACATTAAATTATATTCTTTGTTAATATGTTAAACAAACCAAGGCCTTTTAAATGGTATTTGAGATGAAAGATTCTGTTTTGTACTTTAATACTGCAGCCAACAGTTTCTCAGATCTACAGTTAGGTAGCTCTGATTTCCCATTCTCTTCTCTTCCTCCTTTTTATTTGTTGTGCCTCATTAAAATTTCAAATGAAACCATATGACACTGATTGGAATTGTTTCTGTTGGGGGGAAACGTACACACTAGATGAGAGGCAGAAATTCATCTGCATTTGAACCCTGCTATTTGTTTGACACAATGGATTTTCAGAAATGTGATTGCAGGAGCTAAATCTTTAATAAAATAGCTATTGACTGTCCCTGCAGGAGGCAATGTGCATGGCAGCTCTGTAGATTATTGGCTGTGTAACTAACCTCTCTTAAGTACATTTGTTCATCTGAAAACTGTAGTAATATAAACTCCTTAAAGCTGTTAAGAGGATTCAACAAGATAATTTATATAAGCACTTGGAATCTAGTAAGTTCTCAGTAAATGTTAGCTTTTACTGATAGTTCTTGATAAACCAAACTTTCCTTGGATGGTGGGACATAACCCTTCCTGCATCTTTGGCAAAAACTCCTCTCTGTTTGCCCCAAAATTATTGCATCATTTTGGAGCAATTATATCAAAATCTGCAAAATAACTCGTGTGAATATTTTTCCGCTCCCTTCTGCTCTTCTTCCTTGCTTTCGTATCTTCCTTCCTTCCCTCCCTCCGTCCTTTTTCCTTCCTTCCTTTCTTTCTTTATTTGCATTTATTGTGCACCACTTGTTTTATAGACTCTGCTAGACACTGGAGAAGGAAAAGCTGATTGACTTTCCTGAAGGAACTCATAGACCAGTGGAGGAGACAAATAGTAATCAGGCAATCACATAAATAAATATAAAATTGCAGAGATGCCAAGTACTATGTTAATGATCAATACATGGATTATAAGAGAATATAGAAGATTGGAAAGACTTCCCCAAGGAATTGAAACAGGGATATAAATTAATATAAGAGTTAAATGGACATGAGTTTAAGCAAACTCCAGGAGATAGTGAAGGACAGGGAAGCCTGGCGTGCTGCAGTCCATGGGGTCGCAGAGTCGGACACGACTTAGTGACTAAAAAACAAGAGTTAAATAGCGAAACAGTAGACCTTTAAGTAGTCTGCCTGTATCTGCTATTGCTACTTACACTGTCCTCCACAAAGAAGGCAGAGTCAATCTCATTACAATGAAAGCCAGATTACATTAGAGCTCTACTCAAATCTCCCATCATTGTTACTGAAAGCTCAGCCTCTCTAAACACCAGTGCTGAATAAAATCCTAGAGACCAGAGTTTGGGGTGAAGCAGAAAGGGATAGCTTTATTACTTTGCCAGGCAAAGGGAGACACATCAGGCTTCTGCTTAAAAAAACTGTGTCTCAACCTCAGTGAACGTGGTGAGGGTTTTTATAATGGGGGGCAAAGGTGGGGTCTCTGATGAGATTAGGGTATGAGCAGGGCCTGCAGTCTCTTAATCTTGTTTTAGGTGGTGGTGGAGGTGTTCATTCACTAATAGGGTGAATGAACTAGTAGGGTGTGCCCTACTTTTTGCAACCCCATGGTCTGCCGCACACCAGAGTTCTCTGTCCTTCATTATCTCCCAGAGTTGGCTCAAGCTCATGTCCACTGAGTTGGTGATTTTATCTAACCATCTTATCTTCTGCTGCCCTCTTCTCCTTTTGCCTTCAATCTTGCCCAGCATCAGAGTCTTTTCCAGTGAGTCAGCTCTTCACATCAGGTGGCCAAAGTAATGGAGCTTCAGCTTCAGCATCAGTTCTTCAAATGACTATTCAGAGTTGGTTTCCTTTACATTTGACTGGTTCGATCTCCTTGCAGTCCAAGGGACTCTCAAGAGTCTTCTCCAGCAATTTTGATGCACAATTCAAAGCATCAATTCTTTGGCACTCAGCTTTCTTTTGGTCCAGCTCTCACATCCATACATGACTACTGGAAAAACCATAGCTATGACTATGTAGACCTTTGTTGGCAAAGTGATGTGTCTGCTTTTTAATATGCTGTCTAAGTATGTCATAGCTTTCCTTCCAAGGAGCAAGCTTCTTTTAATTTCATGGCAGCAATTACTGTCCACAGTGATTTTGGAGCCCAAGAAAATAAAGTTTGTCACTGCTTCCACTTTTTTCCCTTCTATTTGCCATGAATTGATGGGACAAGATGCCATGATCTAAGTTTTTTAAATGTTGAGTTTTAAGCCAGCTTTTTCACTCTCCTCTTTTACCCTTAAGAGGCTCTTTAATTCCTGCCATTAGAGTGGTATAATCTGCATATCTGAGGTTGGTGATATTTCTCCCATCTCACTTGGTCAGTCTCCTTATCTTGATGAGTTTCTCTGGTCCCTTTAACCTTGCATCAGGAAATTTCTTGGCTGTTCCTCCCTTGATCAGCAACTGTTAGAATCCACCCTTTGGAACTCCAGGAAGGTCATAGTGGCTAGAGTCTTGCCTACAAGAAACGGGGGACAAAAAGGCTCTGTGCCTTGGAGTCCCACATGGCCCCACTAAGTTTCATCTTAACTTTACATCTCACAGTGAATCTCATGGTCCTTAGCTCATTTTTATAGAGCCCTATCAGAGAAGGCAGTGGCACCCCACTCCAGTATTCTTGCCTGGAAAATCCCATGGGCGGAGGAGCCTGGTAGGCTGCAGTCCATGGGGTCGCGAAGACTTGGACATGACTGAGCGACTTCACTTTCACTTTTCACTTTCCTGCATTGGAGAAGGAAATGGCAACCCACTCCAGTGTTCTTGCCTGGAGAATCCCAGGGACGGCGGAGCCTGGTGGGCTGCGGTCCATGGGGCTGCACAGAGTTGGACACGACTGAAGCGACTTAGCAGCAGCAGCATAGAGCCCTATGTGACTGTCCTCTTGCTAGCTATCTGACCTCATCTTCTACCACTCTCTTTCTATACATTCCTCTCCACCACACTAGCCTCCTTGATGTCCCCTGAACACACAGGTAAATTCCACCTCAGAATCTCTCATCTTGCTTCTCTGTGCCCCACACTCTCTTCTCCAGATGCTCCCTGACTCCTTGTTTGCAGCCCCTCTCCTGGTTTGCAAGCAAAATTCAAGTGTCATGCACAAATATCTCAGTGCCTCAAAGTTTGCTCCAGTAAAAAAATACACACACACACACACACACACATATACAAATACCACTCTTCCTATCAAACATGTATGTGAAAGTACCACACTGTAGCCACACTATAGTTTTTCATTTGTTTTTTAATGATGATGGATGCTAACTGGATTTATAGTGATGATCAGTTTGTAATATATAAAATATGGAATCATTATGTTGTATACTTGAAACTAATATAATATGAAATAAAAGTTGTTCAGTCATGTCCAGGCCAGAATACTGGAGTGGGTAACCTTCATTCCCTTCTCCAGGGGATCTTCCCAACCCAGGGTTTGAACCCAGGTCTCCTGCATTGCAGGCAGATTCTTTACCAGCTGAGCCACCAGGGAAGCCCAAGAATACTGGCGTGGGTAGCCTGTCACTTCCCCAGCAGATCTTTCTGACCCAGGAATCAAACTGGGGTCTCCTGCATTGCAGGCAGATTCTTTACCAGCTGAGCTACCAGAAACTAATATAATATTGTATGTCAATAATATCTTAATATAAAAGAAGAATAATAATTTGCCTAAAAGCATATAGAAGTTACTAAAATATTTTAAGCAGGAAGTGGGTTAACATGATTAAATTTCTGTTAAAAAAAAAAACAACAAAAACCTTACTCTGGCTACAGTGTGATACTTTCACATACATTTCCCCTTCCTACTCTTCATGTCCTTGTATAGACAAGAAGAGGCCAATTTAACTGTATTTTTTAATGGAGCAAACTTTGAGGCACTGAGATATTTGTGACACTTAAATTTTGCTTACAAACTAGGAGGGGGCTGCAAAGGAGGAATCAGGATTTGGCCTTTTACTAATATATTATTGTTCTTAGAAGTGTAATCACTGTGTTTTTCTTTCATCTTGAGGGCCTCCTGAGATTATTCAAGATATTTAATTCTATATTTTTATATTTTTTATATGTTGAATCTGCATATAAAGAATTCATTATATTCTACATATTATTTTTTTCTATTTTGCTTGTTTGAATTTCTGCTAAACACACTACCCAGAATTCAAGAAGTGTCTGATTCTGTGTATGTCAGTTGACATTATCTGGACCCTGTTCCTTTTCTTCTCCCAAAGTACATTTTACAGCAGGAATCTGGTAGAAGAGGAAAATCATAAAATTCATGTTTTTTTCATTTTATTTCATCATTTTTAGGCAGAAAGACTTTAGGAGGGACAAGTGAGGTGGGAATCAACAGATTCTTGTGGCATCAGTTCGTTCTTTTCTCTTTTTACGAAGGAAATTGAGAACTTGCCGGTCAAGCTTGATTTTAAGATTGTGTCTACTGTGATGAGCATTTCCACATGTGCTGTGTGTTCATGGCACAGTTTTGCATTTTGGAGGAGCACTAATTTCTGTTCAGAAGAAGTCAGGCCTGCTTAGTCAGCACTCCTTGTCTTTGGAATCTTCTACTTCCCCCACTTAACTTCTGTAATTTGCTTCTGTGTTTTTGTTAACATATGTTCTTGCTTAGGGGATTAAGCTTACAACTATATGTCCATTGTGACCCTTTACTATGGTTTCGGTTAATCCTGGTCCTACCTTATGTTTGCTTAGGCAAATGAGGCTCAGTGTTCTTTCAGATATCTTTTAAAGTAATGATATCAATAATTTAAGATTTAATAAGTTTGCATATCCTGGTTGACCCTGTTTGACCAACATGTGTTCATAGTGTTAGCTGTCTCTACACTGAGCAACCTCACGGACCTCTCTGGATCCATTTAGCTATGAAGTTAAATCATATAGTAGTATAAACTCAGTGTAAGACATTTTTGGAGAGATCTCCTATATCCCAACTTATTTTTCAGTTGGTTAACTCAGTTCCCCCAAATAGGAATAATGCCTCACATTTGTATAACACTCTGTAGTTAACAAAATACACTGAGAGGCATTCTTTTATGTGGCTTTCCCCCCAACAATTCTGTGAGGTAGGCTGGACATGTATTTTTTATCCTGATTTTACCAGTGAGGAAACAGGAATTGAGACTTGCCTTACCTACTTACAGCAAGTAAGTGGCAAATCTGAATCTCAAAGCCAGGACTTGAGATTTCACTTGACTAGGTGGTCTCTCCACATAATCATGCCACCTCCTAGGCACAGCTTTCCCACCCACGAGTTGCTGTTCTAAGCAGTGTTGAGACCCTGGCTTTCTCAGCACTCAGTGTAACGCAGGATTATTATTATTTTCTGTATACCATGACATTAAAAAAGCCTGCAAGCACAGTCTTAGTGCTTAATGGAGGAAGAGAAACCGGCTTAAGTCACTGAATGAAAGATTTCGTGTGTGCCTAGTAGTCTGTGAGTCCAAATGCTTCTCCGGTATACCCTCACCCACTCTCTAATACTTGTATCCATTTGCCTCCAAGGAACCTCCCCTCCTGACTCTCCGTCTCTGTGGCTCCAGGCAGCCTACTAACAACAGTGACCCAGAGGTGTGGGTGTGGAGGTGTGGGCCTCAGTAGGTCTGGGCGCTGTCTCTTCTTGTCCTGGTGATTGGCTCAAAGGTGCTCATAGGATTCAACCAGAGAGACTTCCCTGGTGACTTTTGGGAAAGAGAATATGACCACCCTCCTGGAACTGAACCAGGAAGCATGCAGACTGGAGCTGCTGCCATCCTGGCTTCTCCTGAAGCTTAGATTGTAATGAAGGGTAGCTAAGAGATAAACAGCCCTGCTAATATCATTTGATGTCAAAATAGCACACACTAGCTCCGTACTTTATAGAGTTATATGAACCAGGAAATTCCCCCTTTCTTAAAATAATTGGATTAGGTTGTTGTCACTTGAAGCCTGATGAATCCTAATATATTTTTGCTCGAACAACACAAAAAGTCATCTGGACTCTTTCACAAATGATTAAAAGTTTTGACTTGTCACTTTAAAGGCCTTGGGAGACAGGAATGATTTAGAAATGAAGGTTCCAATTTGATATTATCTCTTCCAGCCTAAGTGTGTTTTTCTTCTGTCTCTGGAAAGATGATTCATAACCTTATGAATAAAAGCTATCACTGTATAAAGTTTCACAGAATCTATGTTTACAGAAGGTGCTTTGGTCACAGTCAGTTACCTGTGTTAATTCAACAAATAATTACTGTTATGACACTAAACTAGGCTAGGGAACAAGACATCATCCTTGCCCTCAAAATGTTTAATTTAGTTGGTCGAAAAGGCACATTATTGTGGAAAGGAAAGTAGTTAAAAGTCAGTATAGAACTAAATGTCATTTGAGTGTCACTGGGGAAGGCAAAGGAGGACAAGGCCATCAAAGATTGAAAAATGATAATCTCCATGAAAGAGACAGGGCTAGAGTCACTTCTTTAAGATTTGGGCAGGTGACGTGCAAGAAGTCCTTCTAGGAGCTGAAGCATAGCATGGGCAAGGACTCAGAGACAGGAGAGAAGGGTGATGGAAGACGGTAGTGACTCAACAGGATGGGATGCAGCAGAGGAGTTGGGGGAGGAAAAGACAGCTTGGAAAATTCCATCTGTTACTTCTGAGAACAACTTTGGGATAAAGCTCTTTGCTTAGGATTTGCATTGAGAAACCACAGCAAGATAGTAACCTTCGAGCATTTACTGTACACATTTGTTGTTGTTCAGTTGCTCAGTTATGTCTGAATCTTCGTGACCCCAAAGACTGCAGCACGCCAGGCTTCCCTGTTCTTCACTCTCTCCCAGAGTTTGCTCAAACTCATGTCCATTGAGTCAGTGATGACATCCAACCACCTCATCCTCTGTCACCCCCTTCTCCTCCTGGCCTTAGGTGAAACACTTCACAAGGATTATCTCACTTAATAATATTACCTTTGAAGTGGTCATTGTATCTACATCTTATTCAGAGTTACAGTTGTTTACCAAGCCTATGAGTGGTTGAGGCAGAACCAGCGACGGTCAGTTTGCCTTTGAAACATATGCTGTTATGCTGGTCATGAAATTCCCTCTCCCCTCTAGGATGAACAGAGCAGTCTCTTTGCACAACCTACTTAATAATCATGTTCTCACAGTTCAATGAGTATTCATATTTTTGGCACATTTACTATTCAGAGTTACTGTCTACACATTCTTAGAACGACTGGGTTCCAAGCATTTGAAGAGCCTCTTTTTTTAACAGGAAATGCATTTCATTTCTTCTAGACTTTAAGCAAGAGATTGAAATCTCATGAATTTGATTCAATTAATATTGAGAACATCACAATAGCTAGGGATGCACTTGTATCATTATTATTTTGCTTTTCTCCAACAAACAGGGAATGTAACTGTCTTTATTCCCATTGTAGGGACTACAAAACTGAGATTAAAAGTATTTAAGGAGCTTGCCTAAAGGCATACCATTAGTGTGGGCAGAACTGTGCCTTTTAAAGTCTTGGTCTTTCCCACTCCCTTAGGCTATTGGTGGCTGAAGGGTATGGTTCTAAAGGTTGGCATTTGTTAGTATAAAAATTCCAAGTAAGTACTGAGTATTACTGATGCCTTGACAGAGATTAATCTTCTTTCAAACTGTACTTCTCATTTGGAATTCTCATTTGTCTGTCTCATTTTTTAATAATCTGTCAACAAGTCAGATAACAAACATTTTTTAAGTATATATTTTTATGTAATATTATGCATCAAACTTAAAAAGAACTTTGCATGAACTCCACACTAACGGAACTTGAAATACGGTTGAGGGACCAGGTAGAAAGTTACACAACAGTACATGAACAATTGTGTGGTACAAGAGATGCATGATCTATGACAAAATATTAAACAACTGTTTTAACTAACAGCTAATTGCCAAAAGAATGATGTCACATAAATATTAAGGTCAGTGAGTTCACAGGAAGAAAACAATTATAGGCCTTGGAGTGGTTTGGAAAAGCTTCATGAAAGAAGTATGTGAAGTCTGGAAGGTAGGACTTGAAGAGATGAGAGCGTCCTGAAAAGCTGAGAGGTAGGGAAGTATGTGGTGTGCTCCAGGGAGCAGTTTGGCTGAAACCAAGGTTGGAGTAGGGAACCACAGAAGTGGGTCAGGGCCAGCCTGAGAAGGTCTTAAAAAGAAAACAGACTTGATAATGCAGGAGGAATGGTGTTTGGGAGGGGTTGCTTAAGAGGGGTGGGAACAGGGCAGGATTTTGCAGAGGCATTAAAACATGAGGGGAGAGGAAATAAAGATTCACTTGGTATATAAGAAATTGGGGAAATTAAGTGAAATAAAGAGGATCAATTAAAAGTGACTGAGAAAAAAATAAAAAAAAAATAAAAGTGACTGAAACAGATCTAGCCTCTGCAGGCCATAGGGGAAGAGGTAAAAGACAAATGCATATCAAGGAAGCATTCAGAGAAATTCAAGCTATCTGGCATCCTCTTAGACAAAGTAAATGATCATGAATAATAAATAGGAGGGAGGAAAATAAAAAGGAAATCAAAGAGATAAGATATTTAAGTAAAACCCCAACTTGTAAACTGTGATTGAATTATAGTTTAAAAACCCCACAGTAGCTATAAAAGCCATTTGGTATGGAATTAATGGGAATATTTGAATGTGGCCTAGACTTTGGATATTAGTGGATCATTATGACTTTATAGTTTTGATAATGATATAATGGTAATATATGAGTAAGTTCTTATTCTTAAGAAAGGAGTGATATATGCTGACAAGTCTCTTAATATCTGCTCTTTACTTTCAAATTACTTGACAAAATATGTTGTTGTTCAGTTGCTAAGTCATGTCCGACTCTCTGCGACCCCACAGACTGTAGCACCCCACGCTCCTCTATCCTACACCATCTCTCAGAGTTAGCTCAGATTCATGTCCATGGGAAAATATATGCACGTGTATGTGTATATCTCTACTCTATCTGTATCTATGTCTTATCTGTGTCTATAGGTATATTCACACCTATGCCCATACTCATCCACCCTCATTCCTGTCTCTATCCCTATACTTACAGCTAGATCCAGGCATGGTGGTGGTGGTGGTGTAGTTGCTAAGTCATGTCCGACTCTTGTGATCCCTGGACTGTAGCCTGCCAGACTTCTTTGACCTTGGGATTCTCCAGGCAATAATACTGGAGTGGGTTGCCATTTCCTTCTCCAAGATCCAGACATAGATCCAGACAAAGAAAATAAATATTATTAAAATATATTTATGTGATATAATGTTATAAATCATGAAACCTAGTTTGTTTGTCTACAGATGAGCACTGTGTCATTCTTTTAATTTTCCTGTATGTCGAAGATTTTTATGATAATTGAGCCAGAGGGAAGAGGGAGAAATAGGTCAGGCCTTGGAACCTAAAGCAGAAGCAGTGTGAGTGGGAAAGAAGGAACAGATGTGCAGGGATAATTGGCAACTCTGGGCGATTTGTTTTACCCAGAGCATCAGAGGACTCTGTTACACATGAGTCTTGGCATAAGGCCTTGCTGATTGGATGTGGTCACATTTATATCAAGACAGAAAAGTCTTCAGGGGAGGTAAGTTGGGGAGAGAGTATATTCCATTTCAGAAGGTTTAGTTTCGAGTGAACCTGGGCTTTCCAGGTGAACACTTGCTGGAGGAAGGAGGGCCAAACTCTGAGGAAATAGAGCCAGCCCAGAGATGCCGCTTTGTTATTCAGTCTTGGAAGGTAATGGTTGAAATCATGAAATTGGAGACAAATTAGGAGCAAGGAAGTACTCAAAAGGGAAAATGAGATAAGCCTTGATAAATGCCTGTAGTTAGGTTGGGAGAAGAATAAGTGATGGCCACAGAGCAGATAGAACAGGCCAAGTCAGGAGGAAATAGGTTAGTGTCTTGGAAAAAATCAAGGGAGGATAAGACACCCAGCAAGCAATCTACAAATCTTTTTGAACAAATGAATGAATAGAGTTTTACAAAAGTTTGTCAAAGTAAAAAGTTCATCAAAGTAAAAAGATAGGAAGCAGTCAAAAAGTTGGTAAGTTAACAAAAAAGGCATTTAAGATTGGGAGTTAAGAAATTTAAGAGGTTATTTTAAACTCGGACTAGAGGTTTATGGGAGAATTTTGCAGTGCTCCTTGAGGAAGCACAAGTCAGCATCGAGAAGAAAAGATGAGTTGAGGATGGCTCTTAAGGGCAGCTTGGAGACAGAAAAACCTGGGTTCAACTCATGGCTCTTAACTCGTGAATGGTTTCCCTGGGCTTCAATTTTTATTTCCCTAAAAAGTGGTTGGACTAACTGATGTACAGTATTTCTCTCAATGTTTACAGTCTGTTGGCACTTATATTTTAAAAAAAAGGTATATAGACAAGAGTGTTCTAAGTTCCATTTTATGGTGTCATTTTAAGAATCCTATGCATCCACGAAAGTGTTGACTACTGAGACTGTATGTAGGATTATTAACACTTTACTCTCTCTCTTTTGTGCAAGCTAATTAATTTATAATCAATTACTGGAATAGTTAACACATATATCTATACAATATTTTGATAGAAATAGAATATGATGTGGTTGAGTTGCAAATGTATATTTTAATTTTTTATTTCCACTATCAAAGTTTTTTTAAAAACAATAATTGGTTGCTATGCAATAGTAGTTATTTCCATAGGGAGTTAGGGGAAGACCTACTCAAAACTCTGTACCTTTTCCCTACTCCTTTATAAAATTTGTATATCCTATTACATCCAAATATACAGAAAAGATTATGCAGATGGTACTATTCTGCTTAAATGACAAACCTGGAATGATAAATGCCTCTGTTGGTCAATTAACCTCTGACAGAGCTTTCAGTGACTAAAAGAAATGCTGTGGAATACAGTCTCAAGTAGACTATAAAACATGTGAATTAAAGATCTTCTGAAGAGGAGAGTGCTGCATTAGAAATCTACCAGCTCCTTTCAATTCTACAATTCCCCATTTCTCAGAACATTTACCAGAGCTTGAGCAGAAACTGGCTCATAACCAGTGTTCTTAACAAAGCTTTCCAACCTTTGTTATCACAAAAAGAGATTAAAAAAAAAAAGTCTGAAATGCTTCTTATGATTCGGGCATCATCTGTTATCCTAGATCAATGTCAAGCTAAGGATTTTTGGAAAGGATTTTGGCAAAGTGCAATTGTAGATTAATCCACAACAATCCGTTAGATAAGTAACATAATGGGAGATTTAAACACTGAGTCAGAGGCCTAGACTCTAATCTTGAGATGACTGATTTTCTCTGTGACCTTCAATTAGTTACATAATCTTTTAGTTTGTGAATCTGTTATCTGTGATGTATGGGCACCATTTTTCTTTTTGTTGGTGTAAATATAGGAAATGCAAGGTGCTGTCCTTTCTCATGTTCTAGGGAGATCCAATCTTCTTAACATTTCTGCTCAGAGAACTCTTTCTCTTTAAGCACATCAGACTTCACTGCAAACAAAGGATGCATTAAACCTGATAAGGAAAACCAGACCTGAAAAGGGCAAGAAACTTTCGGTAAAGAAAGTGCTGGCAAGCACATCATAGTGGGTGGGATGTACCATGGTTGGACATGCGTAATGAATTAACATAGCTTTGGGTCTTAGTCTCCATTGCAGCCTATAATTTATTGAATCTTGTAGAGCATAAATCTGACATTTCAGAATATAATCATATCATGCAGTTTTCTTTTTGGCAGATTCTAATACTTTCTCTACTCTAGGTACTTCTTTCTGCAGAGGGTGTGTTGGCACCCAGCTTAGAATCCCTGACTTTTTCACTGCCCTGAAGGACCCTTGACCAAGTACTAGAATTTCCATCTTTTTCTTTTATTTTAAAAAATTATTTATTTATTTATTTATGTTTGGCTGTGCTGGGTTAGTTGTGGTAAGCAGAGGCTGCTCTTCCTTGTGGCTCTCAGGCTTCTCATTTTAGCTGTTTCTCTTGTTGTGGAACACGGGCTCTAGGTGTGTGGGCTTCAGAGTTGCAGCTCTCTGGCTCAGGAGTTGTGGCTAGTGGGCCCGAGGGTGCATGGGCTTCAGTAGTTACAGCGTGTGGCCTCAGTAGTTGAGGCTCCCGGGCTCTAGAGCACAGGCGCAATAGTTGTGGCGCATGGGCTTAGTCGCTTCTTGGCACATGGGATATTCCTGGATCAGGGATCAAATTCGTGTCTCCTGCATTGGCAGGTGGATTCTTTACCACTGAGCCACCGGGGAAGCCCCATCCTTTTCTTCTAAATGTCTCTTTACAATGGTTAGTAAGGATGGGGTTCATTAGCATACCTTGCCAGTGTTTTGTGCTAATGTTACACTCAAGTCTGAGACTTCTGGTCATACACAGCTAACATGTTCTTTAACTATGCATTTTGTGGATTCAGAATGCTGCATAGGGCTCTTCATGATTTGCTTCATGACAATGGCACTCTTTGTGCCGGCATGTTGCACTCTCAAATTTCCTGCTTTCATAGCAGCAAGCTAGTGATTCCCCACATGCGATGTGGTGCTCTTCATTGTTGCTTATTCATGGTTCCCTTTTTCTTGGGATGCTTGTTCCCACACTCTGCCTACTTAGCTCCTTCTCATTCTGTACAGCTCTGCACAGACTTCCTCTTTTGTAGTTGATCTTTCCTGATCTCCTTACTTTCATCTTCAACTAAGCTAAGAGCCTTTCTGCACATTCTCTTAATATCCTGTAATATTTCTGACTGTACACCTCTCATCTTGTTTATATTTGTGTTTATATATGTTAGCTCTGTCAGACAATGTTATCCTTGAAAACAAGACTCAAATTTTCTTTATCTTTGTATTCCAGTACCTAGCACAGTGCTTGGCACACAGTAACTGATTAAATAACCATTAAGTGATAGGTGAATTGGCCTACTTGGAAGGAAGAGGAAAATCACAGACTCAGGCAAATTTTCATGTACACTGGAGTCCCAGTAACTATTTTTTGGGTAGCTGGGCACCCGTGTGTGTGACTTTGGGCAAGGGAACAAAGGGAATGTTCACTGCATAAATGAAGCAGGATAGGGAACCGCTTGTTAGGCTAGAAATAAAGTCCATTTGTAGATCAGCAAGCCTACGTGGGAGGGGAAAATGGACTCAGGGATGTTGTCAACACAATAAGCTTCTTAATCATGCATTATGCATTCTTTAACTAGTATCTCATGTAAAGCAAAACAAAAAGACTTCCAGGTCTTCAGAGCTCCAAATTGCCATGGTAGCAGCACCACCATTCGTGGCTCTTTGTGGGATTGCAGGGGGAATGGCCTGACACTAGTAGGCAGATTGCCAAGAGGCTGGGAGAGGTTACTGAAGCATTTTATTACTGACACTGAAGAAATGATTATAGATCTTGAAGCTGGAGAACCCACCATACCGTGGCAATGAGATTCATTGGTTTCTAGAGAGTTTCGTTGTAACTTTTAAAAAGAGATTTTTAAAAAATGATAGTCAAATGCACTTCAATGCATTAAAAAGAATAACCATTTTAAAAGTGAAAAGGTAGAAGCTGCTAGAGAGTGAATTCAAATCCATGCTTCTTAGCAACCAGACCAGATTTCACCCATAAAAGAAGACTAGAGCTACAATAATAATAATAATAAAAGCCTCTTTGGTCTCTAGAGAATATAAAAGCATATTAGAGAAAAAGAACCACTTTGAGTTCTTTAGATGAAAGGCACGGCATGGATGTAAAGTATTTTTATAAAAAGAGAAGGACAAGGAAGAAGTGATGTCTAGACTGGATAGGTTATCTTGGGTATATACGAGAATAAATGCCAAAGTCAAAATGAGAGAAGATCATGGACAGCTAGGATCATTAAAATATTCAGAAGTTGTTATTGTTATTATTATCAAGACGAATGTGATCTTTTCCCCTCTAAATCAAAGTAAGGGAAATGAAAAGGGAGAATATGTGGATGACTTGGCAACTTAGAATATTTCCCTGAAAGATTTTCACAGTGAAGCGAGATGAAAAGGTGCAAATATAAACGTCACTAATATATTACAGAGTTAGATGTCGTCTATCTTCAGACTACATTTCAATGACATTCTACACAAAGACTTGGTTCTTAGTGACTCAACCAGGCAGGGAACACTGAGGCACTTACGCATTGTTCCTTGATAATTTAAGGCCAGAAGAGTCATCATAAGCACAATAGAACACTTAAAAAAAAAAGGAAATAAAAAAGAACTCGAGACCAACCAAACTAACTTCTTTTTTTTTTTTTTTAAAAAAGAGGAATGTCAGTGGCAAGAATATCACTTCTGGTGATATGATAGAAACAAATTTACTACTTAAACTAGAATGTTCTTTTCCTCTGAATTAAATGAAACCTTTTTGTGTTAGTATAAAGAACGATGGGGTGTGAAAGAAATAATTCTATTCATATGCCAAAAACAATGCATGGATTATCTTCAGGGAGATTCAAGTATGCTCCAGTGGTATACAAAAAGAGTGATGGATTAGGATAAAAAAGAAACGCACATCATTGTTTCCTGGATAAACAAAGAAACCTAAATTTGGAACTGGCATGTATAAATTTAGCAGAGATTTGATGTTTTGGTTTGAACAGACTGTGGTGCAGTTGTTATCTGCCCAGGTTATTTTATAATGGCTGCATTTTCCCTTGAAGCCAGACCCCATATGGTATGGGAGGACAAAACCTCATATATCTCACTATCATTAGGCTAATGAGCTTGGTCAAGCCCATGTGCATTTAAATTCTGGGCAAAATTTAAGGCAAATCTAGTACTCTGTTCTAATTGCTTTGTACTGTTTTGCAAAGAAGGAATAAAAAGAACTAAGGAATGAATAAAAGTGAATCAAGTGCATGAGGATCTATTTCAGAAATACTGTTGCATTATCAAAGCAAGTCTAAGAAAGATTGTTTATACACATTATTTTAGAATTTTGCGGTCACAGAAAAAATTTAGTCAGATGTTTATGCAAATCCAGTTGTTTTTGTTGTTTAGCTGCTAAGTCGTGTCTGACTCTTTGAGACTCCATGGACTGTAGTCTTCCAGGCTCCTCTGGCTAAGGGATTTCCCAAGCAAGAATGTTGGAATGAGTTGCCATTTCCTTCTCCAGATTATTTTCCCAACCCAGGGATCAAACCCATGTCTCCTGCCTTGGCAGATGTATTCTTTACCACTGAGCCCCCTGGGAAGCCACAAAAATCCAATATGGAAATGCAAAACATTATACAATTGCTCCTTAAGTTTTCCTTTTATACACAAAAGTTTTCAGTTATTAAGTTAAGAGTTTAGAAAATTAAAGTGCATGGATGTTGAAAATAGGTTAGTTAGCTTAGTTCTGGAAAGTTTATTGATCTTAAAACAACTGAGACATTATGCCCAATTTATAATCACTAAAAGCGTTAAATTGGTAGGAACCATAATGAATGCTTTTGGACCATAAGGTTTATAATGATTTACATGCAGTTGAGGACGATATCATTTCATTCAAGATCTTTGGATAGATTTTCAAAGCTAGTTAAAAATAGTAAAAACTCATTTTAACCTTGCTCTGTTAAATAATATTACAAGCTGTAATTTATTGAAATTACTGGAGTTGCTCTTTATATAGATAGTTAATAACTACCAAGTACTGTCTATAAAGTAGGGGGCACTGGTGAAAAATGTTCAAATTACTGTCCAAAAGCTAAAGTTATGATACAGTGCAGCGCAACACTCAGTAATAACTGGAAGGATCATCTACAGCATATTACACGTGAGTCGTTCAAAGGTGTGTGCAGAACGCCCTACACATAGTTGTAGCTACACAGAGAAAGTAGAGAGTTTAGAAATGATCAGTATGTTTATCAGCTTAGGTAGTCATTGTGGATGATTTAAGTGCTACTACACTTCTTCTCTCTGAGAATTAGATATGCTTGCCCTAAATACCCTATAGAATAGTTTTAAGGTTATATGTCTCTTTGCCTGATTTGGCTGTACTTTGCTGAAAAGAAAACGAGGTGGTGGGTTGGTGAATGGTTTCCTCCCTCCACATTTCACCCCTAGGTCTTAGAAGAAAATATACTATTAACTTTGCCAGAACAACTTACATTGTCAGGCTTACTGATAGTAGTTCAGTAGCATCACATTGATATAATATTACTATAACAGATAAGAGACTTCACATATGAAATCATTCCTACTAATAAATTTTCTAAAATTATAAGGGTTCAGTTAAATTCAATCCAATACTGAATGGAAAGCCAACTGAAGCATTAAAATTGTACAATGTTTTTATAATTACTATTCTTAAGACATTTATTGCTGCATTTTGTGCCTGCTACTGAATGTTGTAGGCTTCCCAGGGGGCTCAGTGGTAAAGAATCCCATGGACAAGTGAGCCTGGCGGGCTACAGTTCATGGTGTGGCAAATGAGTCAAACGCAACTTAGCTCCTAAGCAACAACAGCAGCCACTCAATATTGTTCCAAATGCAGTGTATTCCCGTGAATACTCTAAGATTTGACCAAAGTAAAAAACAACAAACAAATATTTTGAGGAAGTAATGCAAACAGAACTAGATATTAATAGTTTGATAGGATGTTTAGAAAAATATATTTATAAGCATAGGTAATAAAATTCATTAATGTTCTCATTAAGTTGTCAGTTTATCAGCAAAAGAAACATGCCCTCTCTTTAAAAATGTTGAACTGACTTTTATGAGTACTGAATTTTTCAGTTCTCTTTTTGCCTGTGATGTTGAGCTGAAGTCAAACTATTGAAGATTATGCATGATTTGACTTTATTTTGCTTGAAAGTACAAATGCAGGGATTTTTTTTCCCAGCATGCCACTATTAGTAGAATTAGTACTATTTCAACTTTTCACTTTCAATACTTTGCTTCGAGTTGCTGTTTTGTTAGTAGTGTGTACATGAAATTGCCACTCACAAGCACTTTACCAATCTTCTGTCACCCCAGTATTAAGGTACTCTCGTGGACTGTGGTCAACATCCACAGGGCCATGGATTATTGGATATTCTGATATTAACTCATTATAATTCTATTCCATTCTTTCCCAATGTTATCTTGTCAGAAGCAAGTTATACTTTATAACTCTAGTCAGGACAGGAAAATCAGAATTCTAATTTTATGTCTTTCCATTATTTCAAATGTATTGGATCAAGATGGGCATTGCATGTTTCATAGTACTGATGGCCTCGGTCCTCTGGTCTGATAGAGGACATGTAGTTTACAGCATATTCTTTAGCTCACCCTGCGATATCTAGGCACTCCTGTAAGCCCCAGGACCTCGTATCTGCTGTCCAGGGAGCTGCCATTAGATGGCCGTGGCAAACTTGAAAATTGCCATGCACTTCCTTTTGTCTCCAGGAACTGGTAGCTGGGGAGTAGAGATTTACTTATAATTGAAATTTTCTGTCTTCTAATTAATCTTTTTTGTTTAAAATAAATATACTAAATTACAAAAATTACGTCTTGATGACTGAGCCAAGAATTTTAGCCTGAGGAAGATTTAAAATATAAAACATGTCATGGCTCATCTATCTCACAACTCTCAGTATTTTTTCTAAAATTGCTATTTACTTCTATATTGGTGTTTTTGTTCACCTGTTTATATGTAAGTCTATCTGTAATTCTGTCTTTATGTCTTTTTTTCTGAAAACCTCATTTCTGGCTACTATGAGGCTTACCTGAGGTGAATAGGATATCGGTCACTTTAGGGGCTAGACTTTGATTTTTATTATTTACACACTTAGTGGAAAGCCTCCTCTTTCCCAATGTAGCAGCTAAAACAGTGACTGGAACATGAAATCTCTTTGTTTTTGATTGCTCATGGTTCCTCTGAACTAGAAAACACTCTCCTCAAAGATGTCAGCTGTGTGGCTAGATTTCTTCTTATAAGTCAACACTGTGTCATTTAAACTTACTTGAAAACCTTCCTTCCCAGCATGAGAAAAGTTTCCATGGTATACAGTTGGAAATATAAAATAGTGCTCTGCAGCCTCCAGAAATCTCCCAGTTTGCTAGAAAGTTTTCTTAATATAGATTTTTTTTCGAGACATACTTTATTTGAATGAACATTCTAGTAGATCAATTGTTCTTGCTCTTCATTCCTCAGTCGTGTCCAACTCTTTGTGACCCCATGGACTGCAGCACACCAGGCTTCCCACCCTTCACTATCTCCTGGAGTTTGTTCAAACCCATGTCCCTTGAGTTGGTGAAGCCATCCAACCATCTCATCCTCTGTCATCCCCTTCTCCTCCTGCCCTCAATCTTTGCCAGCATCAGGGTCTTTTCCAATGAGTCAGCTCTTTGCATCAGGTAGCCAAAGTATTGGAGCTTCACCTTCAGCATCAGTCCTTCCAATGAACACTCAGGACTGATCTCCTTTAGGATGGACTGGTTGGATCTCCTTGCAGTCCAAGGGACTCTCAAGAGTCTTCTCCAGCATCACAGTTCTAAAGCATCAATTCTTGGGGATTCAGCCTTCTTTAGGGTTCAATTCTCACATCCAGTACATGACTCCTGGAAAATAGTACATAAATTACCTGGGAATGAATAGAAAAGGAGGCACATATAATTTGGGAAAGATTCTTTACTGTTCAGTGCAATATCCATAGATAGCTGCATGATTCTTTTTCACAATGTCATGGATTCATGTGTCTAGTATGCAGAAGAGTAATTAATAAAAATTTTACACACATTACCAGTGATGAATCTAGGTACTTGCACATGCAACTAAATAACTCACATGAACTCGCTTAATAATGATGAAGTCAATAAAACAGTTATAACTGGACATGGAACAACAGACTGGTTTCAAATAGGAAAAGGAGTACATCAAGACTGTGTACTGTCACCCTGCTTATTTAACTTCTATGCAGAGTACATCATAAGAAATGCTAGGCTGGAAGAAGCACAAGCTGGAATCAAGATTGCCGGGAGAAATATCAATAACCTCAGATATGCAGATGACACCACCATCATGGCAGAAAGCAAAGAAGAACTAAAGAGCCTCTGGATGAAAGTGAAAGAGGAGAGTGAAAAAGAGGAGAGTGAAAAAGTTGGCTTAAAGTTCAACATTCAGAAAACAGATCATGGCATTTGGTCCCATCACTTCATGGCAAATAGATGGGGAAATAGTGGCTGACTTTATTTTTCTGGGCTCTAAAATCACTGCAAATGATAATTGTAGCCTGAAATTAAAAGACGCTTACTGCTTGGAAGGAAAGTTATGACCAACCTAGCTGCTGCTAAGTCACTTCAGTCGTGTCCGACTCTGTGTGACCCCATAGATGGCAGCCCAACAGGCTCGCCTGTCCCTGGGATTCTCCAGGCAAGAACACTGGAGTGGGTTGCCATTTCCTTCTCCAATGCATGAAAGTGAAAAGTGAAAGTGAAGTCGCTCAGTTGTGTCCAACTCTTAGCGACCCCATGGACTGCAGCCTACCAGGCTCCTCCGTCCATGGGATTTTCCAGGCAAGAGTACTGGAGTGGGGTGCCATTGCCTTCTCTGGACCAACCTAGACAGCATATTAAAAAGCAGAGACGTTACTTTGTCAACAAAAGTCCATCTAGTCAAGGCTATGGTTTTTCCAGTAGTCATGTATGGATGTGAGAGTTGGACTATAAAGAAAGCTGAGCACCGAAGAATTGATGCTTTTGAACTGTGATGTTGGAGAATACTCTTGAGAGTCTCTTGGATTGCAAGGAGATCCAACCAGTCCATCTTAAAGGAGATCAGTCCTGGGTGTTAATTGGAAGGACTGATGTTGAAGCTGAAACTCCAATACTTTGGCTACCTGATGCAAAGAACTGAGTCAATGGAGAAGACCCTGATACTGGGAAAGATTGAGGGCAGGAGAAGTGGATGACAGAGGATGAGGTGGTTGGATGGCATTACTGACTGAATGGACATGGATTTGGGTGAACTCCAGGAGTTGGTGATGGACAGGGAGGCCTGGTGTGCTGCGGTTCATGGGGTTGCAAAGAGTCGGAGACGACTGAGCAACTGAACTGAACTGAACTAAATAAAACCATAGCATGTTATGAAGTGAAATCACTCAGCGTGTCCAACTCTTTGAGACCCCATGGACAGTAGCCTGCACCAGGCTCCTCCATCCGTGGGATTTTCTAGGCAAGAGCACTGGAGTGGGTTGTCATTTCCTTCTCCAGGGAATCTTCCCGACCCAGGGATTGGACCCAGGGATCGAACCCATGTCTCTTGCATTGATAGACAGACGCTTTACCATCTGAGCCACCAGGGAAGTCCAAGCATGTCATTAAAATAACAGCAAATTAAAGCTATAGCTAACTCAAGACATTCCCATTGGGCTGACAACAAAGCTTCCTTCCCTAAAATTGTGGGAATGTGAAAGGACAATCACAGTATACCCTAGTGTTGTGTGACAACCAAATTTCGTAACAGAAGAGTTAATTTCAGCTTCAGTGTGCTCTAGTAATGAGCCAACACATTTGTTTATGAACTGGGAACTTTAGAGACATTTATAAACCATTCAAAAGGATACTTCAGTTTAGTACAGTTGCTCAGTTGTGTCCAACTCTCTTCACATCAGGTGGCCAAAGTATTGGACAACAGAGGATGAGATGATTGGATGGCATCACCAGTGTGATGGACATGAGTTTGAGTAGACTCTGGGAGTTGGTGATGGACAGGGAAGCCTGGCGTGCTGCATTCCATGACATCGCAAACAGTCGGACACGGCTGAACGACTGAACTGAACTGAGGTGGAAGTAGTATGTCAGGTTGTACTAAAGATAAACATTTTTTGTGTGTGAGGTAGTATTTGCTTAAGAATCTCAACTCCTAGGCTACATAGCAGGCCTAGTTTTCTTATGTAATACAAAGTCTTAAGAGCATCTGTAAATAGGGATTTCTCCCCAAAATGGAGATATTTATTCTATTAGAGGGCAACACTGATTGTTTGAAAATTGGGTTTGATGGGGGCTGGAATCTGTCTCATGATAACTTCTATTTATTTATGTTTTCCCTGGTAATAAGAAAGTTTGTATTGTTTTGCTGTGACACTTGTCTGAGTGTTTCAGGCCCAAGACACGGCCACATATGTGTTAATTAACAAGGTTATAGAAATTAAATTCTTTGGAGTGAAATCTTTCTCCTGCAGTCATTTGCATTAGAGAGATTGTACAGAAGATTTCCATCCAGAGAGAGCTGCCTCTCCTTTACCTGGGAATTTTCTTTGAAATGGAAGTGGTCCAGGAAATGGCAGGGTTTATATTTATTTGCTTACCTAATAGGGAAGTAAGCAGACACATAGTGTAGTGTTCATCTCTGTTCTCAATCTCTGAGAATTTCCTCAAGAATAAGTATTGAGCATTCCAGAATGCAGAAGTTCCAACTCCTTCACCAGGCACTTCTGGAGTGCTTGAATACCTGATAATTTCTATATAACTTCCTACCATATGTACGAATGACTCTTTTGCTTCCTATCAGCATATTACTGGAGCACAAACAATATTCTGAGGATGTAGTTATAACACTGGGAATTTGTCAACATAGTGATTTGTGATTATTTGTGTCAAAAGCAGTCTAGAAGTCTTATCTGTCTGAAGCAGTCAACCAGTAGGCAGTTTTTAAAGAGACAACCTAAAATGCTGAATAAGACTTGAAAATAGGAAAAATGCTTTGTCACTGAGGTGAAGGGAAACTTGGAGCCTGAGTGCTATACTCATTTCTTCAAAGGTTATGGGAATGACAGCCATTAGCAGGCTGAAGGTACGATTCTTTAAGAAGTAATACACAGCAGTCTTTGCTGCCTTTGCCCTAAAATCTCACATCACATTCCATTTAGTTAGACAGCTATTGAACTCAAAAGAACTTTAGAGTTTCTTTCAAGTTCTTTTTCTACCTTTCTCCTTTTGGTGTTATAAATATACTGAGTCTCTTGGGCACCATTTGAATTATTCTATTAAATTCTACAAGATCTTAGTAATTGGTTTCCGGGACTTACCTCATTATCAAGATGACTGTTAAGTCTTAAGAGCAGTGCCGTGGTCATAGAACAGAGAAAATACAGACACATCAAGCTAGATAATTTGGAAGAAGAACCATTGCTCAATTATCTTCTGGAATGTTGGAGAGTATGTGAAAACATTAGGCTTAAATAAATCTATAGAATTTAAATAGATAGGTAAAGAAAATATTAAAATAAATCAATATCTTATTGATGTATTCATTCTACTGACTTGTGTTTTGGAGCCATTTAAGTCTTTAATCAATGAAAAGATGAAACAGTTTTTTTTTAACAATTAAGATTATTGGTCCTGATGTATGGCAGAAACCAACACAATATTGTAAAACAGTTATACTTTAATTAAAAAATAAATAAATTAAAACATATTGGTCCAACCAAATTTAGAATATACAGTTGCATTTGAACAGGTTTCCCAACTTTTTGAATTAACTGTTTTAAAATGTGTGTTAATTTATCTTTCCTTTGTTAAAGAGTGTTATTCTTAAAGGGTGAGAGAGAGATAGAGACACAGAGAGAGATAATCCAAGGAACATGATGCTTAAAAGTAATGCTTCTTACTTACACCTACTGAAGGTCACTTCATTTATCCAAGGGTAAGGCTTTTCTTTCTCCCATTTATTTTTTATTGAAGTTGGACTCCAGCCTGCATAGACTTTCTTTTTCCTTTAAAGATATCGTTTTCTGCCTAATTGTGCCCAGCTTCATTTATGCCCTGAAAAGGATTGTGTTTGAGCTTATAGACTCAGGAGACTGTTTCACTCAATAGCCAAACTGCAGCCACAGCCCTTTGGGATATTTGGGTAAATGTAAGTGAAAGCTCCCTGTGTTTGTCTCTGTTCCTTTTAAACAAAAGTTTAACTCAGGACACTATGGGAATATTTAAAGAAATTTATCTGTAGAACTGTCTTCCAGATAAGATCTGAAAAATAGTTTGTGGACTGCAGAAGTGTTCATCAGTCAGCAGAATTTCCAATAGCTCCTCTGATGTTTCTGAGACAACTTCTCCCCAAGTTAATAGGTAAAGGCACAACATCTGCCTACAGGAGATAATGATACTCCTTTAAAATTTTCCATAAAAACTGAACAGCAGAGGATTAAAAGGGAAAGGACAAATCAAGGACAGCAAATTGATTTCACTTCCAGTGGAATGCCAATTACAATCAATTAGGATGTGACATCAGTTCCAGGCTAAGGGAGATGATAAGAATGTATCTGTAGTCAGTGGGAAAGTGTGCCGTGATTGATTTTTGATATCTGCCACAGGCGTGGGGGGCAAGTCTCGTATTTGAACATATTGTAACGTTGACGTGTTCCACCTCTTGCTTAAATCCTCAACATCAGGTTTGTAAAGGCTTACAACCACAGTGACCTACTTGGTTTTCTGTTCTATCATTCATCTTCTCTTCATTTGGGCTACCTAGGCCCAACTCAGTTTCTCAGACTCTAAGGCCACTGGATCCCTACAATCAGTGAAATGTTAGAATCTGAGTCATAACAGAAGGGTCAAGAACAGGCCAGCTTTGCTAACTTGGTCCTCAAGTTCCAAAATGAGGGATGTGGCTTTGATATTGTGACCATAACCTTATTTCATGTTATAGTTCTAGTTGAATAGCCTGGCTTCCTCTCCCTGGGGACCCTGCGTATTGTATTCCTGTGCTTCCTTGGGCTACCACAGAGCATTGCACAGGCCACATACATGTGGTCACATGGTACACACACTAAGGAACCTCTGGATCTCTGCCTTTTGTAGGCTACAATCCCTTAAAAATGATGTCCCTTTTGTCCCTCGTCTTGCCTGTTGCTGGGGCTGACTCATTTCCTATCGTGGTCAGTGAGGCTGGACTGTCCCTGGTTAACCTGTTTTCGTCACAGATAGGTCTGATCCTCTGACAGCCCCTTTGCATCTAGATATTGTGCCTGTCATCTTTTAGGCTTTGAGCTACTCTAACCTTTATTAATTTGTGGACTGATTCACAGTGCTTCATGTTCTCCTCAACTTCATCGAATTTATTGCTAAAATTTATTTAGAGATTGGTATTTCTGTTAGGTATGCAGTTTAAGACAGAAAAGAAATAAGGTGTCTATATGTTAATAGGTTTGCCTCTAGTGACATGATATAAAGCAAATCAAAGGAATTTATTTTAAATGTGGTATTGGGTTATAGTGATGCATTGAACAAGCTTAGCCCGTATCTGGCATAGGAGTCCCATTCTAGTCTATCGAAGTAAATAACACAAATTTCTCCAAAAAATTGAAAAAAGTCTGCTGAAGAAAATTAGAAAATTGAATACAAAAGTGGATAAAGCGCAGGAGGCCGTTACTTTGAAAAGAAAATACCCTGACTTGTAGCAACGGAGATGGAGAACCTGGAGAGGAGAATGCTGATCTAGTGAAGCAGATGGTCCAAACAAACCCGAGCTGGGAAAACAAAGCAGAAAATCTGGGAGGAGAGCCAGCACCTACAATGGACTAATAAAAGCAAACAAACACCTCGGCAACCGTGTCAGACAGCTAGGAACACGAATTGGCGCTGTTCAGCTCATTGTCTTGAACTTATCAGAAGAGCAGAGGGACCACTCGTCTGTAGATGCTCACGTTCACTGTGGACCAGCAATCCCCGGAAAACATTAGAGTCCTCCTGGTGCCAGGAAGTCTCCTGATGTTTGCATATTAGCCACTGCTGGTTCTATTAGCACACCAAGGAATTATGTAAGATATATTAAGAAGTTGTAATCTACATTGGAAACCTTTAAAGGAGAATCAGTAGAATGAATGACTCATTTGGGGATTGATTGTGGTATCATACTTTTCACAAATAGTTGTGTTTTTAGATAGATAAATACTTTGAGGGGTTCTTAAAAGGGAGACAAAAGAGCACATTAAAGACTACCTTGCTCTGTCTCTATGGCATTGTGAATATTAATTCAATTAATTTAAAATGTTTTTAAATGTTTCAGTAGTATGACTTTAACAATGGATCCAATAGTTAATTCTATGTGATTAAACATTTATACTCTAACCAGTCTCAACTGCATTATTCTTTACTCTTTGCAATTTATTTATTGTTTGTATTTTATAATCATTATACAGGGATTGAGACCTTTGGAGATGTGGGCTTGAATTACCCTCTAGCTTGCTGTGTGACCTTGGATAAATTACTTAAGCTCTCTGAACCTCATTTCAAAGTGATGATCATAATACTTACTTCACAAACATTAAAACTATGAAATGCAGTTTATATAAAAGTGTCTAGTATAGTTTTTGCATGGAGCAAGCTGTCAATAAGTAACAGATACATTTCTTTTTCTGTCAGTGCTGCATATACATAAAAATAACTGCATAATTATTTTTAAAATTTTATATAAACTAAAAATGAAACCTTTAGTACTAATCATGGATGGAATTCATATTTTGAGAGTTATGAATTTCCTAATATCACATCATCAAACTTCAGACCTGTCTAGAACTGATTTAATTTTGGAAAAAGAGTTGTCTGATAGCTGCATCTATATGGGCAAATGGATGTGTGAGGAATTATTTAGTAAAGTAGACTGTGTGTATGCAAATAGACTTTCACATCTCAACCCCAGACACTATGACAAAAGGCCTGAGCATTTACTTTAGGTAGATATTGCTAAATTTTCCTCCAAAACATTGTACTAATTTACGTTATTACTAGCAATACAAAGGAAAAGAAAAAGAAAAGACTGTTTCTGTATATCCCTTTTAATTTTTTCCAACTTGGTAGCTAAAAATTGTATCTCATCACTGTTTTCATTGATGTCATTAGTGAGGTCAAGCATTCTTTTTATGTTACTGGCTGTTTACATAGCTTCTGTGAATTGTTTGATCCTATGCTTTGATTGGGCTTCCCTTGTGGCTCAGCTGGTAAAGAATCCGCTTGCAATGCGGGAGACTTGGGTTTGATCCCTGGGTTGGGAAGATCCCCTGGAGTGGGGAAAGGCTACCACTCCATTATCCTGGCCTGGAGAATTCCATGAAATGTATAGTCCACGGGGTTGCAAAGAGTCGGACACGACTGAGCGACTTTCATTTCACTTTCACTTTCATGCTTTGATTACTTTTCTATTGGATTATTTGTATTTTTCTTATTGAGTTATAGGAACTTTTTAATAAGATTGATTCCAAATGTATGTTGCAAATCCTTATTTCCGATGTTACTTGCCTTTTAATTTTTGATTCTGTTTTATTTTGGTGGTGGCTTAGTAGCTAAGTCGTGTCCGACTCTTGTGATCCCATGGACTGTAGCCCTCCAGGCTCCTCTGTCCATGGGATTTTCCAGGCAAGAATACTGGAGTGGTTTGCCATTTCCTTCTCCAGGGGGTCTTCCTGACTCAGGGATCAAACCCAGGTCTCCTGCACTGTAGGCAGATTCTTTACCGACTGAGCTACCAGGGAAGCCCCTGTTTTATTTTAGTCCATAGAAATTATTTCTGTTTATGTCAGTGTAAAACTGTTCCTGTAAGGCCTCTGGACTTTATATCTAATTTAGGAAGCTCTTCTCAACTCCAAATTTAAGGAAATATCTGTGTTTTAAACACTTTTACTGTTTCAAAAAATGTTTCAATTTTGATTTGAAATTGATTTTTTAACCTAAAGGTAATGTCCAGTGGTCCTCATTTAGTTTTTGAGTAGTCCATTTCTCCTAACTGATTTGAATATTACTTTCATTAGTATATTTGTATATATAGGCACACTATGGCTTTATGGTATGTTTTGATATAGTATGGCAAATGCTAATTCTTTTTTTTTTTAAATGATAGTCTCACCCACAGAGATGTTATGGGGAGGGAGGTGGGAGGGGGTTTCATGTTTGGGAACACATGTAAGAATTAAAGATTTTAAAATTTAATTAAAAAAAAATAAAAATAAAAAAAACAAAACAAAACAAAAAAAAAATAAATGATAGTCTCATATATTTCTTTTTTTATGTTAAATGTAGAAGTGGCATATAAAATTCTATCAAAAACCTATTTAGATTAGGTTGAGCTTCCAATTAATTAAAAAATTAATTAGTGAAGCTTTTGCATTTTAATTATTTGAGTCTTCCATGAAAGAACAAGGTCTCTTTTTGGCCTTTAAATATCTTCAGTTAAGTTGTCTAATTTTCTTGGTGTATCTTTAACATTTCCTATAACATGTATTCCTAGGTATTGTATAATTTTTATTATTTATAGTAATGATATCATTTTTAGAATGTTTCTTTTTTATTTTAAGCTATTTTACCAACTAGTCTATTTAAGTACATTATTAAAGTAGTACAGGTACAGGGTTTTAACATCCAATAAATGTGGATATCCTTATATCTAGAACACTGAAGCCAGTGTGGGCTTTTCCCTTATTTTATCTTCAGGGAAAACACATGGGTAGCTTTAAATCAGCCACAGTGGGAGTATTTCCAACATAAAAATTGTCACATGATACAAATTAGGGCTTTGCTTTTTCTTTCTTTTTTCTGAGAGACGGCAAAGTTTAAGCATTTACCAGCCTACTACTGGAGTTACACTACTCCACTCCAATTCCCATTCCCAGGAACAACAGTTTTAAACATTTTTAGCAATTTATCCAGTTCTGTTTATCTGTTTCTAAATATCATCCTTTGCTGGTAAGGTATTATTTATTTATCTTTTTAATTTTTTAGACATTGTTTATGATGTTTACTTCTTACCCTGGGTGCTGAGAACTTCATATGCTTATATGTACACCCCTCTCTTCCCATTACATTATATAAATTACATCACTTTTTAAGTTAATTCATTACTAAGGTACATTATTATGACTAATTTTTCACAAGCTGTATTATACGTTATAATTTTTCCTGTTCTTATACAATCCCTTCATTCTTATTCAAGTTAATAATTGTCTTATTTTTCTCTGCCTAGTTTTCTGTGAATCAACTATATTCATCATAACCACATAGGTGAAACCCTTTTCAATAAAGTCAAACACATTGGGTAGTTACAATCAATTAATTTCTTCCTCCTTGAAGGCTTTCCTTCTGGAACCCTCCATCTTCCTATTCTGTTCTTTTCTTTAGGTCTACAGTTAAGTGTTATCCTTGGGCTTTCCTTTGTGCTATAGGAATTCTTTTTACTTTTACTCATTGGGATTTCTTTTTCTTCCGTTTGAGGCATTCTAATTAGCAGCCTAAAAGAGTGTGTAGCAGGTACATTTTTTATTTTCTGAGACTTTGCAGGACTGAAAGTTATCTTTGATCTTGTCTCATGAAGATAAAATTCAATTAAGAATAACACTTGAGGATAGCATTCAATTTGGGAGTCATTTTCCTCTTGAACCTCTAAAGGCATTGATTTATCATCCTATAACTTCCAGTGTTGTTGTTAAAAAGCCTGATGTCATTCTCATTCCAAATTGTTTGTAGGTGGCCCTTTAGTTCTCTCTGGAATTGTCTGAAATTTTTTTTTTAATTTTGGATACTTTTAAATTAAAATGATATGCTTTAGGTAGGTATTTTCTCCGTCACTTGGTAGGTCTTTTGAGAGTAGAAGTGTGTGACTAGTTCCCTTGGGAACTTTTGTTTTTAAAGTTAGTTACTGAAGTGAAGTCGCTCAGTCGTGTCTGACTCTTTGCAACCCCTTGGACTGTAGCCTACCAGGCTCCTCCCTCCATGGGATTCTCCAGGCAAGAGTACTGGAGTGGGTTGCCATTTCCTTCTCCAGGGGATCTTCCTGACCCAGGGATGGAACCCGGGTCTCCCGCATTCCAGGCAGACGCTTTAGCCTCTGAGCCACAAGGGAAGCTACTGAAGTTACTGAAAATATGTACAAAACCTTTTTTACTTTTTAATATTGTCTTTTGTTTGGCCATCTGATATTTAATTCTCAAGTTTTCTGTTGATTTTCTTGGATATTTTTGACAAGCAACATTATTATCAACAACTAATGACTTTTCCCCCTTATAGTTCCATATTTCCATATTTATTTCTTATTCTTTCTTGTTTTATTTCATTGGCTGGTATATCTAGACCAATGGAGAACAGTAGCAGAGATCCTTTTCTATTAACTGACTTTAATGGGAATATTCCTAAGTGTTAAGTTTGTGCATCAATTTTTAATAATATACGGGCATGTGTGTGTGTATATATGTAAGCATTTAGTCGCTCAGTCATATCTGACTCTGCATATATATACATAACATTTTGTTTGTATTCTTGGAGAATTCTTCTGAAGTTATGATGCACTGTTTTACTAAAAAACTGGTGGATTATTGATGATTTTTTTTTTTGTAATTTAACATACATGTACAAAAAATAGATGTTTTCTTTTCCTGTTTGATTATTGGATTGCATTAGCCTTTAGTAAATTTCTAGCTAAGCTTTGTAAATTTGGTTGGTTTGTTTAAATATCACTTGTATGAGTGTATTGAGATTTTTTTGTTAAACTAATACATATTCAGATTTTATTATAATGATTACATAGGGCATTTGAAATAATGTGTAATTTCTGTCATATGCAAAATTTCTCAACACAGCTACTTACTATAAATGTATTAATTATCATTAAAATGATTAAAATTTTTCTTTGGGAAATTTTATTACTTTATTAGCTTTGCATAAGTGACTTATTAATGTGCCCCATCGTGGTTATAATTTTTGACAATATCTTATATATCTGAGCATTTTAACTTTGAATTTTATGTTGTTTGAGCTATAATATTTGTAACTCTATGTGGATTTGGCCTTTTATCAATATAAATGTTCATATTATCTCATTAATTCTTTTAGTCTTGTGTTGGTATTACATTTTATCTGATAGTTTATCTTCATAGAAGGCTTTCTTTAGGGTTCCTGGGCAGCAACAGGCTGGAAGTCTTTGGTCTGGGCTTAGAGAAGTTTGGTGTGTTCCCTTCTGTGCCTCAGGTACCACTTAGCTTCTTGCCTTTTGTGAAAGTTCTGGTTTTCTTCTCTCTGCAGCCCGGATATCTAGGCTAAAGGCCCTCTCAGGAAAGAATATCCTTTGTTTGGAAAGAAATTCTTAATGCTTCATCCTGGGAAGCAAGTGTCCCTGTTTTCAGCTGCTTTGTTTTTTTTTTTGTCTCAAGAGAGAGAGGACCAATACTGGCATATTCACTGGTGTTTGATGGATGGTCTTTATTGAATTGTTCTGACCATTGTCCTGCCCTTTCAATTTGCTGACTCTGAGCTTGGAATTTCTCTGGAGCTCCTTTTGGAAGAAAGGTTCTCACCTTGACAGTGGCCTTCTCTCAGGCCATTTGGGTCAAAGTTTACTCACAGTGGTTTCTGTTAGTTTGTGCATCTTTATTCACATATCTAGAGATTCTCCTATATTTCTGGCTTGCTTATAGCATCATTTCTTCTTAATGGTGACAGTGATTGATGAATTTTTTTCACCCATGTATAAGTCTACAAGTCTTCACACCCTCAGTAACATTTTCAAGCTTTTAAATTTCTGCTTGTAAGTTGTGTATAAGGTTATATTTCACTGGGCTTTTAGTTTACATTTTCTTGATTACTAATAAGATTGAGCATCTTTTCATTTGTTTTGGATATTCAAATTCCTTCTTCTATTAAATGCTTCTTTATATCATTTGCACTTTTTTCACACTTTTGTCTTTTTTATTTGTAGGAATTTATTAAAATAAAATTTGGGTATCAATCCTTCCTTGGTGATATGTAGTGTACTTACTACTGATACATTCCTTCTGATTTTTGGTTCATCTTTTAATTTCATCAATCTTTTTTCTCAAGTTTTGCCTTTTTATAGAAATCTTTCCCTATCTTGAGATCTTAGAGTCATTCTTCTATATTTTCTTCTAAAAGTTAAAATTTTTTCCTTATATTTCAGTATTTAGTCCAACTGGAATTAAGTTTCAGGGTATGTTACAAAGTCATTACACAGTTTTATGGATTTTTCCAAATGGAATTACTGGCACTGTTATTCTTCCACTGGTCAACAATTCCACCTGTTATATTTCATGTTTACCTTTAGTACTTGTGGGTCTAATTCTTTCTGTTTGTAGTCTCTTTATCATCTGTTTTTCCTAATCCCATATTGTGTTGATTATATTCTTTATAATAAGTGTTAATGTCTACCAGGAAAGTATGTCTTATCCTTTGTGTGTATCTTAGTATCATCTGGTTAAGTCCTTCAGAAATCCTGAAGGTTTTATGATTTTGATATATAGCAAATCAATTAATTTTTAAAAACTGACATCTTTTAAATTTAATCATTCTATCCAGAATGTGGGCAATCCCTCTATTTTTAAAAAGTCTTCTTCAATGTCTTTTAGCAAAGATTATATTTTTTTCTGTGAAGGTCACTCACCACATTTCTTAGATGTGTTACAATATACCTGTTATTTCTTTAAATTCTTATTGTAAATGAACTTTTGGAGACACATTTGAACTCTTTAAGACTATTACATATAAGCACAATTGATTTTTGTTACATTTATTTCACATTTAGTCATCTTGTTAAAGTTTTATTATTTGTTACAATAGCTGTATATTATTTCAGGCTTTCTGTGCTTAGAATGTGTGAATAATGATAATATTGCTTCTTCCTATTTTGATCTGTTTTATTTTCTTGTCTCATTTTCTTGGCTATGGTAGTAGAGAGCATCCTTTTCTTGCTTTTAATAAATATGTATATAAGCTTTATTGTACTATTTGTGCTTATTTTTTATCAAGTTCAAAGCATTCTCTTCTATCCTGATTTCTGAATTTAAGAAATCATGATTATCAACTTAATTTTCCTATATGCTTTCTCTAATCTATTAAGGTGATCATATGATTTTTCTTGTTAGATGTGTTAATATGATAAAATACATTAATAAATTTAATAATGATATATTTATCTTCATCCCTGGAGTAAGCCCAGTTTGATACCAGATATGTGTGTGTGTGTGTGTGTGTGTGTGTGTGTGTATAATTTTCTTGACTTCTATATTTGTTTTTGGATCAAATGTGTAAGTTGCCTTGGAAACATCTGAACCTAATTCATTTTTGTTCTGTTTGCTTAATCTATCAGTTATTGAGAGAAGGACTTACTCAGAAAGCCAATACCGTGATGGTAGATTTGTCAATTTCCTATTTTACTTCTCTTAATTTTTATTCTGGATCCTGTACTTTAGTCCATGGGGTCTCAAAGAGTTGGATACGACTTGGCAACTGAACAACAATAGCAATTTTTATTTTATGTAGAATTAAAGCTAAGTTGATAAATGCATGCAAGCTTCAAATTGATATGTCCCTGTCTTAGATTAAAGCATTATTATTATGAGAACTCTTCACCACTATGCTTTTTTGAGTTAAAATCTGTCTTTGTGATATATGTATACTCTTTGCTTTTGGTAGTATTCAGTTGACATTTTCTAGAACTTTCTTTAACATTTATATACATCTCTTTAAAACGAACCAAAGCTATATTGAAAAAAATTAAAATTCTCTCTGAATAAATTTTTCTTTTAACTAGAACGTATTGTCTGTTTGTATTCACTATGATTACCAACATATTTGAATTAATTTTTGCTATTTTTAAATTTTGCTATTTTTATTTTCTCCTTTTTATTTTTATATTAAAAACATTTCTTTCCTTTTTTAGTAGTCATTGTTTATCTTACTTTCCTCCTTTATTTAGAAATTTATACTCAACTCACCTGTTTCACACAGATAAGACCTCCCATGACTTTCTACACATAGGCATGTGCATAGACAGATACACACATACAGAACCAAGACTGCAAAAAGTATTTCCTTACCATCTCTGTTTGGAGGGTGGATTTTAAAAAAAATCAAAAATTATA
Organism: Capricornis sumatraensis; assembly: GCF_032405125.1. NCBI lineage: Eukaryota > Metazoa > Chordata > Mammalia > Artiodactyla > Bovidae > Capricornis > Capricornis sumatraensis. The sequence continues at coordinate 21,466,953 of NC_091073.1, forward strand.
TGATATATATTTTTTTCATCTTTCTGACTACTTAACTCTGTATAACAGGCTCAGTTTCATCAAACACACACTACAACTGGCTCAGGTTCATTCCTTTTTATGTCTGAGTAATGTTCCATTGTATATATGCACCACAACTTCTTTATCCATTCATCTGTACAGTGGAATGGCGGGGAGGGAGGCTCAACAGGGAGGGGATATATACATAATTATGACTGGTTTGCATTGATGTATACCACAGCATTGTAAAGCAGTCATCCTCCAATTAAAAAAAAAAGCACAGCTTACTCAGTTTATTGGATACAATTAGCACACAGCACAGGTTAGTCAAAGTAGGGGAAAAGGGTAATGGACCATTCCAAGGAAAAGTCTCAGCTGGAAGAACAGTTTCTGATCTGGCAATGAGTGAGTCTCTGACAGGCAGGAGTGGGAAGTTACCTTCTGCTCCCTCAGGGCCTCTGGCAGCATCCCTCTGGAATCATTCTCAGCAGCATGGAGTCTGTTCCTCCAGCCAAGAACCTTCTGGAGGGTGGATTCTTTTTAATTTACTTTTTCACTGCTTGTGTAGCCCTTTAGAGAGGGATTTTTTTTTCCCCCAGCTCTATATGCCCAGGTTCCAAGTAAGTGAGTCAAGGCCTTGTTTCTTGTTCTCATGGGCTATTATTAGAAATAGGTTTCTTGGCCAGCAGACACCCTTATTGCAGCCAAAGGATTCAGTTATTGTGTACTTTACTCCCACTTCACTATTCTCTTATGAGTATTTTCCTTACTTGTTTGCAGAATCAGTTATTAATATATATTTAAACATTTTTGGTGTTTGGTAGTGGGGATATTTCAGCAACATCTAATCCACCATCTTATCAGAAACAGACTCTAAGTGTTCTTTTATTCTCTATCCCCTTTCCATGTTGTTCTCTGTACAGGTAAACAGGGCTTAAACTAAGGAAGGACTGAGCAGCTGTGATGTGTAATGCCTAAACTGGATAGTAAACAGTAATACTTAGTGAAACCGGTTCACCTGGCCCCTGTGTTCATGACTCGGGAGTTGTGTTGCTGGTATTCGTGGGTAACTATATAATTAGAAGAGAGTGAACAACTGTTATTTCAATTTTCTTTTTATTTAAGAGAGAAAAGGATACACAGTCTTTGAGTGATATAGAAAAATTGTATCCAGTAACTTTTGCTTTTAATGCTTCATTTGTAAGATTTGAGATTAAAATGAATTAAAAACATCCAAGTCTTCCTTTTATTCTTTCCTTTCTATTGAAATTATTAGCTGAAAATATGACAACTTAAAAGATTTCTAATGAAATATTAAGTTTACTAAGCGATTTTCACTTAGAAAGAACAGATTCAATGAAAAAAGCCTCTACCACATGAGAGTTCTATTAAATTTAAATGAATGTCTTATGATCTAAAGATTTAGTCTCTTTGAATGAGCAGTAATCAGGAAGATAGGCAGTCTGAGTTTTAATATCACCTTGTCATTGTTGCAGTTGGTCAGTTTCTATGTTGCAGCTTTGTCTTCTACAATACTTGGCTAACCATGCTCCCAGAGGTATGAGAAAGTAGTGAAGTCCTTGCAGCCCTCTTCCTTTTATGCTTGACTTTAAAAATACTGGCCTGTCTCTGCATTACAATACAATATGCTCTCTTTGCCATTTTGCTAAACATTTTTAGTTACCATATGACAATATTCTCCTCCATTCATCAGTTCACTTTTGACAACATGCCTGTCATTATTCAGTAGTGTATAGGCAATGATTAGGAGAAGGCAATGGCACCCCACTCCGGTACTCTTGCCTGGAAAATCCCATGGACGGAGGAGCCTGGTAGGCTGCAGTCCATGGGGTTACTAACAGTCGGGCATGACTGAGCGACTTCACTTTCACTTTTCACTTTCATGCATTGGAGAAGGAAATGGCAACCCACTCCAGTGTTCTTGCCTGGAGAATCCCAGGGATGGAGGAGCCTAGTGGGCTGCCGTCTATGGGGGTCCCACAGAGTCGGACACGACTGAAGCAACTTAGCAGCAGCATAGGCAAAGATTAGAAAAAGAGAAATGACAGTGCTGTTGCAACAAAGGTGGATGCCATTAAGATGAGCCAAAGCCACAAATGCTGCTGTTGCTGCTGAGTCACTTCAGTCATGCCCGACTCTGTGTGACTCCATAGATGGCAGCCCACCAGGCTCCCCCATCCCTGGGATTCTCCAGGCAAGAACACTGGAGTGGGTTGCCATTTCCTTCTCCAATGCAGGAAAGTGAAAAGTGAAAGTGAAGTCACTCAGTCGTATTTAGCTGCAATTAGACATTCATTGTCTCATTATGAGTTCAAATGTGAAGAAGATAAACACAATTAAAACTGCATGGATAAAATGTTGGAAATAAATCACTGAAGATTTATCCTGAAGATGAGATTTATTTTAGTATGCTGTAATTTTAAGTTGTCAAATAGAGTTCCTCTCTACTTGCAAGCCTTTTAGATGATTGACTTTAGAACATTTAGCATATTCTCATCATTTCAGTTTGGTATGTTGTCTTTATCATATGCTATGATACTTGAAAAAATGTTTCAAAACTTTTCCAAATTGGAGTTTTATCAAGTCTCTGATCATTATCAGAACACTAGAAGCATTTTTCACACATTTTTGAAAATGGTTGTAATGGATAACTCAAGGTTAAAGTAGTTATCTCATCCTCTTTTCTGTATAGTCTATAAGTTATTGAAAATAAGTATAATTTTTTTTGGAGATTTTTTTCTACTGTGACTTTTTTTGAATATTGTTTTTCTGGCTCACAGAACAACATAGGGTCATTTATCCTCACACCCCTAATCTATTTCCTGCTCTCTTTTATTAATCTCAGAGGATTTTTACTTCTTTTAATCAGTTTTTAAGTTTTCAACTTTCTATGAAGGACTTTCAATTTCTTCAGCTCCTAGCTTTTAGTCTCAGCCTTTATCTGACCATATCAGCCTTCCATGTAAAAATTCACTGGGCTGTGCTTTCTTTTGAAAATGATTTGGAAATTCCAACAAGCAACAAATTATTATTATGTACATACAATTAAGAAAAATCTATGGAAAATCACTTATGTCTCATACCCAGAATTAACCAAAACTACACTTTGATATGGGGCTTCCCTGGTGACTCAATGGTAAAGAATCCTCCTGCCAATTCTGGAGACGTGGCTTCAGTCTCTGGGTCTGGAAGATCCCGTGGAGAAGGAAATGGCAACCTACTCCAGTATTTGTGCTTAGAGAATCCCATGGACAGAGGAGCCTGGTGGGCTACAGTCCATGGGCTTGCAAAGGGTTGGACATGACTTAGCAACTAAACAACAGCAACACGCTTTGATATATACTCCTCAAAGTGTTTATATGTTAATAGAGCCATTACATATTTTATCTCATATACATAAATAAAATGGAATTGTACTTCCTGTGATTTTATAATCTTTTTAATCATTCAATCTATATCCTAGAGAGAAACTTCCATCACAAGCATCTTCCTATATCAATAAATAAACCTCTAAAACTTGCATTTTATATCTCCTCAAATTCAATTACAGGGATGTGCCAGAATTTGCTATACTAATTCTTGATTTTTAGAAATTGAGGAAGTTTCTAAGGTTATTAATTTATTGAACACATGTTTTGAGTATCCACTATATGTCAGTCTCTATTCTATTCCCAGATCTTAGAAATAAAAGGACAGGTAAATTTTTGTTCATATTATTTTTGAAGTGTGCCTGTGTGCTCAGTTGCTCAGTCATGTCCAGCTCTTTGCAACCCCATGGACTGTAGCCCGCCAGACTTCTCTGTCCATGGGATGAGATTCTCCAGACAAGAATACTAGAATGGGTTCCCATTTTCTTCTGCAGAGGATCTTCCCTACCCATGGATTGAACCCGTGTCTCCTACATTGGCAGAAGGATTCTTTACCACAGCACCACCTGGGAAAGCCCTATTTTTGGAAAGTAGCATTCAAATCGGAGAAGGCAGTGGCACCCCACTCTAGTACTCTTGCCTGGAAAATCCCATGGACGGAGGAGCCTGGTAGGCTGCAGCCCATGGGGTTGTGAAGAGTCGGACATGGCTGAACAACTTCACTTTCATGGATTGGAGAAGGAAATGGCAACCCACTCCAGTGTTCTTGCCTGGAGAATCCCAGGGATGGGGGAGCCTGGTGGGCTGCCGTCTGTGGGGTCGCACAGAGTCGGACACGACTGAAGCGACTTAGCAGCAGCAGCAGCAGCATTCAAATAATTTCTCTTCTTTGGGTGACCTACTCTCCCATGACCACAGAGGCACTTAGTTTGTTGCCTACAGATGATCCTTTCTATACAACTTAAGGGAAAACATACTTCTGTGTACTTCATCCCTCTATTCCTTAATGATATAAGTCACTGTTAGGTTTCTATGCTTTTGTTTGGAGACATTGATCACTCAGAGAAATTAGCGTTCTTGTAGAAATCTAAAAGAATAGCTGGGATTTTTAGTGGATATTTACTTCAGAGTCATCTTTTCATGTCACTTTCATTCAAAATAAATGCTCCTAATTGAACACAGTTTAGTACATATGAATTACAGTTTCATCTCTTACAGGTTATACGTTTTAGTAGTTGTTTTGGTGGTAGAACTTTAAAAACCTGCCTTATACTCCAGTATTACTCTGTGTGATTTTGCTTTATATCTTCAACCATAACATAGAGTTTGGCTAGATGATTTCTATACTGCTTGCCAGCTCTGGACAGGGAGGCATTGCACTATCATAAAATAGTTCTTAAGGCATTGATTGGCTCAAATGATTTTAAACCTTGTTGGTATACACACATCTATGCAGTCTCTCAGCTTCTCGTTCTGATTTCCCTTAAGTATGTTATTTGTTTTCTCAATCATAGGAATAGCAGGATTTTCAATAGTCTATACTACTAATCTATACTTTGATTTCTCTCTTCTAGATTCTGGGGAATGTTTGCCCTCTCAAATGCAGAAGGGCATTTCTGCATATCTACCTCCTGAGGCAATTTTCTTAACAGTCAAGTTGGTCTATAAACTGATAGAAGAACTTTTCAGAGGATTTTTCATTTTATCAGAAAGATGACGTACCATTGGACATTTTCTTGCTTTTGTTTCTTATAATACACAGATGGCTATTTCCCCTCTATGTACTTTTGCATGGCCAGGGTCAACTATTATCATTAGGAAATATAGGCTAAAAGTGGTAATAACAATAGTTAACCTTGTTGGATTCAACTGGGCTTTCATTGCAGCTTTCCTTTTTTCATCTCTCTTGATATATGAATCTATTTTCAGAAGATGGAATGCCAGGAGGATAGGAAGAATCAAAGACCTCTCCAGCCTTTAACTCTTGGAAAACTCTTCAAGTTGCTTTCGGATATGCTCAATTTCTTTCATCATTTCTCCTGAGAGAATTTAGGATTAGTGTTCAATAATTTTTTTCTTTTTGGCAAAAACAAACTCTATTAGATTTTTTTTCAAGTGAGTCATTTACTACAGTTTTCATAAGGTCAGGTTCCAACTAGTATTTGCATTTTTAACTGACATTCAGGGAGGATTTTTAGCTGGAGTTAAAGACCAAGAGAGAAGGGACAAGCACTTATTATAGCTTGACTGTTCTGAAAATCATCTGATTTTAAAAAGGTTAAAAAAGGAATATGATTATCTTATTATTCCTAATTTGAAATTACACCATTAAAGCCACATTCTACTAAAGGAATATATAATGTAAACATTACTATATAGTGTCACACTGAGGGATTCAAACCCACTCCTTTGGAAATCAGCCCATCCCCAGCTGTTGATAGGATTTGTGTAGCCCATAAAACATTCCATGAGGCATGAGGCATGAGGCAATGGAAACAGTGATTGATGGTGGTCTCATTTCTGTTAATCCTTTCATTTCCACTCAAGTCACCTATTGGCTTAGCCACAGACTTTGAGTCTGGGGAGAGGTACTATAGATATCATATCTTGGTCAGCTTCAAATCATTCCCAGTGACTTCTATGATAGTTTAGTCTGTCTCACTGAGCTGGAGATTCAGATATTCAGGGTGGAAAAAGCAAGGAAGAGGTTTGGGGCAATGTTGGCTGAATGATTTTGAAACAGTCTCCCTGGTGGTGGGTGGAAAGGTAGGTGGATGATTGGGGCAAATAATATAAGGAAAATGAAATGCAACCAAAACTGTTTGGAAGGTCCAAAGGCAAGAAACCACACATATTCAGAATGTTAATTGCATAGTCAGAAAAATTCAGCTACCCATGAAGGCAAGACTCTTCACTGTGGTTTTTCTTCTGGAAATTGACCGATTTCTGAGTACACGAAGAAGTCTACTACATGGTAGCATCTGATCTTTAGTATTTCCGGTGCATGGCAATTGACTGGCACGAATCAAATGTGAGATAAAAGTTTATTGAATGAACGCTCTTAATTTAAATGACCTACATCATTGGCTTCAGTTTAGGTTTGTGTCTTGGTTGCTTGTACAGGCCGTTATATATGTAGGAAATGTACTAAGGAAGACTATTCTGGTTTATTCCTGATAATATGAATAGTAAGGTTGATTGATAGTGAATAACTAAATATTACTTGCTTTTGTATTATAAAACACACAGTAGGACCTTCAGTTCAGTTCAGTCACTCAGTCATGTCCGACTCATTGTGACCCCATGAACCGCAGCATGCCAGGCCTCCCTGTCCATCACCAGCTCCCGGAGTTTACCCAAACTTGTGTCCATGGAGTTGGTGATGCCATCCAACCATCTCATCCTCTGCCATCCCCTTCTCCTGCCCCCAATCCCTCCCAGCATCAGGGTCTTTTCAAATAAATCAACTCTTCGCATGAGGTGGCCAAAGTATTGGAGTTTCAGCTTCAGCACCTGTCCTTCCAATGAATACCCAGGACTGATCTCCTTCAGGATGGACTGGTTGGATCTCCTTGCAGTCCAAGGGATTCTCAAGAATCTTTTCCATCACCACAGTTTAAAAGCATCAATTCTTCTGCGTTCAGCTTTGTTTATAGTGCAACTCTCACATCCATACATGACTACTGGAAAAACCACAGCCTTGACTAGACGGACCTTTGTTAACAAAGTGATGTCTCTGCTTTTTAATATGCTATCTAGGTTGGTCGTAATTTTCCTTCCAAGAAGTAAGCGTCTTTTCATTTCATGGCTGCAGTCACCATATGCAGTGATTTTGGAGCCCAGAAAAGTAAACTCAGCTACTGTTTTCCGATCTATTTACCTTAGAAAATGAATAATCAATACAACTTGTTTTTAAAATACTTAATATATGCTAGACACTGGGTGTATTGCTTTGTTTACATTATCTCATTTCTTCTCTATTACTCCCATTTGGCTGAAGTCTGTCTTATTCACTTTCTCACTACGCTCTTAACCCTTCACCATGTTGCCGTGAATTTATAGTTCTTCATCAATGAATTTAAAATTCTTCTTTATAAATCCATTAATGGATATTTTATTTTGGTCCTTATTCTAGTTATGTATGGCAGAATAGCATTGAGTTTCCCATAGTTGGTGTCTTTTTGATTCAAAATTTATTGAACTTCTATGTACATGATGTTGTCTTAGCTGCTATATGACATAGTTTTAGCTATTTAAAGGCAGAAATCATGTTTCACTTGTTTCTTAGCCTCAGAATATCTACCTAATAGAGAATTTTACCTATAAAAGCTGACAAACATTTTGCTGTGCAATTGTGAATTAAAATAGCAGAAAACAGTACCATAAATTCTATAAGGTAATATAAATGCCAAAGAAATGTTTTAAGCAAAATGAGCTATGAATTCTAAAGTGAGAGAAATCATTGTGGGTGGGGATAGCTGGGGCAGTTGGCTCTGGTAGTTTTGTAAGAGGCTTTGAAATTCCCCCAATTAGGCTGTTTCTGGTAACCCTTAACTGCTTTTCAGCAGTGATTTGCAGGACATTTCCTTACATAAGAAGAGTCTGAGCACTTGTTTTGGGAACAAGAAATGTGAGGACGGAAGAGCCCTGTTTTACTCAGGCAGGGGGCAGAGTCAGGGTTGGAGATGGCAGAGTGGGACCATGTCAAATCAGAGATAGGGTCATGGTAGCTGAAAGGAAAGTGGACAATAGGCTGGAGAATCAATCGGATTCAGGTATCATTTATAATCAACAGTCTAATGGCAAGAAACATCAAAGAGAAATCCAGTATCATAAGCTTCAGAGATTAAATATTTCTTGACCTCAATAATAATGGGAATGTTGAGAAGGAGAAAAAAATCAGTAAAATGTAACAATTCAAAATCAATTTCACTTTACATTATATCTAATAGGTACACTCATGTTTACTTTATGTGTAAATTTTGAATCAAATTAGTCATAATACTTATATGTTTATATATTATTTCCTAAGCACCACAATTATAATTTCCTAATGTCATATTTTGTTCATCTTTTTATCCTTGGTACTTATAGTGTCTAATTTATAGTAAGTGCTCAATGGGTGTTTGAAATATGAATACGTTTTCATTAGAATAGTAGTATTCAGAACTTTAGGAATTTATTCTTGAGCTTCAATTTGTTTATCATATCAGAATGTATTGTAACCACAGTTACAGTAAATCTACTATGATATAAAACACACCACACCAAGGAAATTTTGTTTTATTCTGATTGCTGGTTTTGAACTGATTTTGAGATAAAAAACATGTAGATTGAATGTGGCCACATTCAAACATGAAAAAAAAATAAGCCTGTTATCTATCCTTGTCATTGATGTGTACAATATGCAATCAAGTAAGATTAGAACAGTCATTTGAAATCCATCCTGGTTTCTATAACACCAGTTATTTGTAACAGTCTATTTACTTTCACCTTTCACTATGAAGTCTGTTATTTTATATAGACCTGCTCTCCAGGTGCTTTAACATTAATATGAAAAAAAAAAGAGGTCAATCAATTTAGGATACATATGAGAAAATAAGATAATGCAGAATAACTTATCTATAAAACAGTGTGAGGCAGAATTGTTTGATTGTATAAGAGTATTTTAGGAGAGAGTAGATTAGTTTTTTAATAATCAAAAAGAAATGATAAATTATACAGGTGAGCTATGTATGAGATCTTTAACGTTTGAGTGCTGTGACTCAGGGAAACATGATATCTGGAAAGTTGGCAGGAGAACAGTTTTTTTGTTGTTGTTTTTTAGCTGGAATCAGAGAGTTTGAACTGGATCAGCTGGCAACTGAGTCTGTTTCATGGCTTTGGAGTCAAATAGCAGGTGGCTTTATGAGACTATGTTTTTGAGCCCTACCTGATGGGTTGGTGGGAAAACCCTGAAGATTTTATAGGCTATTAACATAGTTAAAAAGGAAGATTACCACAGTGCTACTGCCAAGAACTAAGTAGAGATAAAAAGGAATCTAAACAGGTTTATTTGTCTAGGAAACATTCCTGTTTAGAAAACCTTTGAATATCCCCAGAACTAAGGATTGTTATTTTTTAGACTCTTTATTAAAAATCAGAAAGTAATAGTCTTTAAGAGGAATGGATTAATAAGATCTAGTATAAATGCATTAATTTATTTATTTAACCAGTTCAAAATGATTGCTTATTGTGACGTTTCCCGGGGACAGTAAACCAACGATTTCAGCCCTGATGACACTCATCATCCAGTGCTAGGCAACATAAGTGTCATACCAACGAGAGACTGGGCAGCTCCACAAAACAGAGAGAAGTGCTACGATGGGATTGGTGTTGAGTCTTTGGGGAACACATAAGGATGGCATAATTGTGCTTGGAAAAATACCCAGTGTTACTTTCTGGATCTGGCAATATTACTTTAAATTAATAAAATTGCTCATAATATGGTAATGGTAAAAGCATAGCATATATCTAGCCTTTTGTTATGTGTCAGCCCTGGGAAAATGTTTCATATGCATTAGCTCATTTTAATCTGTAAAACTACCCTGCTGGATAGGCTCCAGTTTGTTTTCTTGTTGTTATTATTATCCAGATTAAGTGAAGTGAGACTTAAAAATTTGACTGCCTGTCTAATGGTCACAGAACTGGTCAGAAGTAGAGATGGACACAGACTAAAGCTTTACTTTAACTTTCATAAACACATATGTGAGAGTTCTGAAAGAAAACACTGAGCAGAAACACAGAGTGTGTATAGCTAACACAACCACTGCTCAAAGTGAAAAACAACTCTCCAACATTCAAGTAGCTATGTGCGTGTGTGCATGCAGTCACTTCAGTCATGTCTGACTCTTTGTGACCCCATGGACTGTAGCCCACCCGACTCCTCTGTCCACGGGATTCTCTAGGCAAGATTACTGGAGTGGGTTGCCATGCCCTCTTCCAGGGGATCTTCCTGACCCAGGAATCGAACCCACATCTCTTATGTCTCCTGCATTGGCAGGTAGGTTCTTTACCACTAGTGCTACCTGGGAAGCCCCTCAGGTAGCTATAATTTTTGAAAAAAATTACAACGGCATACTTGTTGAACAGTTTTAGATCAATGAGGCTCAAATGTAAAAGTTACCTTTTGGCATCTGAGGACAGGAAATGTAAATTTAAAATGAATTGAACAGCAGCAAAGTCACTCATTAGAACAGATATCCTTTTCAATAATAGTGATTCAAGTCTTCTTCGGCACAGAAGAATTGTGAAATATTTATGTATGGTTTAAGCAGCGGTACCACACAAAGAAAAGATTCACAACCCTCCCAATAATAGGTTTGGAAGTAGGCAAACATCTTTTTAATGCAGTGTAGGAACCAGTTTAAGGTTAGTTTTTAAGCTGAAATATTTGATTTTTAGTTTTCTTGTTTCTCTGCTGTGTGTCAAAATTTTCCAGCTTAAAATGGTTACTGTAACAAATGAGGAAAGATACCAATTTCATGAAAATCAGAGGACATAATTTATGTATCAGTCCCTTAGTTTTAAAAAAGTGGCTAATGCCATTTTACATAACATAACCTTCGATGGAGTGATCATTTCCTCAGGTAATCTCTTTTGATTAAGAAGCCATTCAGTGGCACAGAGAAGGACAGCGGCATGATTGCTTCCTCTCCAAATCATGTCTGAATAATAAGTAGTCAAGGTAAGAATAACTTGGAATATTGAGGTGTCTTCCTTTTGTAACCTTAGAACCTTTCATCCATTATTTTAGCCTCACAGGGTAGATTTGAACATTTTAGTTCTTTTAAAGTCACACAACACACAAAATACTATCGAGGAAGAACAGCTGGGACCAAGGATGGGTTATAAAAAGTCATTTTTTTCCCCATCCTAACACCAATATCAGAGTGATTATATCCTGCATCTACTGATTCTTAAATAACAATTTGGCTCATCAAATCCAGACGTATCAAAAGAACTCAATCTAGTTGAATCTAACAACTGCCTTGAGCAATAATTAATAGATAAAAGAGGAGGGTATTAAAAATGCACTACAAAACAGAGGCAAAACAAAATGTAAGTGGAATTAATGACTTTTGTCCAATTATACCCAAAATACATAGTAACCAAAAGAAATAACTAAACTGATACGAAAATTCCTCAAGTAGAGTGATATTGTGTTGAAAGTGAAAGTGTTAGTTGCTCAGTCATGTCCAACTCTTTGTGATTTCATGGACTTTAACCCACCAGGCTTCTCTGTCCATGGAATTCTCCAGGCAGGATTACTGGAGTGAGTAGCCATTTCCTTCTCCAGAAATCATCCCAACCCAGGAATTGAACCCAGGTCTCATGCACTACAGGCAGATTCTTTACCATCAGAACCACCGGAGAAGCTGATTGCTAATTCTTAAATTTCCTAAATGATAAGGAACCCTAGTTCCTTTATAATGTTAAAACAGTTTGATGTATATGTGTCTAAATAATGAACTGTGAAGTATAACTGACATAAAATTATGGATCTTAAAGCTAAGGAAAATTTAGAGATATTTGGTACACACCAGGTACAAAAGACTCAAGTACAAATTAAAAGACTTTTCAGGTAGCTTCTGACCAAAAACTTGCTCAAGACCTTGGGAATGACAGTGTATTAAAAAGCAGAGACATTACTTTACTTTGCTGACAAGGTCCATATAGTCGAAACTATGGTTTTACCAGTAGTCACGTATGGATATGAGAGCTGGACCATAAGGAAGGCTGAGCGCCTTTGAACTGCAGTGCTGGAGAAGACTCTTTAGAGTCCCTTGGACTGCAAGGAGATCAAACCACTCAATCCTAAAGGATATCAACCCTGAATATTCACTGGAAGAACTGATGTTGAAGCTGAAGCTCTAATGCTTTGGCCACCTGATGTGAAGAGCTAACTCACTGGAAAAGACCCTGATGGTGGGAAAGATTGAAGGCAGAGGAGAAGGGGACGACGGAGGATGAGATGGTTGGACGGCATCACTGACTCAATGGACATGAGTTTGAGCAAAAACCCAGGAAATAGTGAAAGACAGGGAAGCCTAGAGTGCTGCAGTCCATGGGGTCTCAAAGAGTCGAACAGGACTGAGCAAGTGAACAACAAAAAGTACAAAAGAAGAAGCAATTAATTTAAAGCTGTGAATTAAATAACATATGTTAAGTAAATAAAAAGACTTTTCAGGTAGCTTCCAACAAAGAACTTGCTCAAGAACTTAGAGTTGACTTCAGAAGTGCTTTAAGCCTCAGCTCATATTCCCAGTTGAAATGATTATTGTATATTTTTTGAGCTATTACATATTTTTGAGGTATCAAAAGGAGCTGCCTAGTTTATTTTTGTTTTCATATTTGCTTCAACATTGCTTATAAACTTATAACTGGCAGTAAATGATGTCAATGCCTTGTGACCCCCATAAATAAGAAAGGCAGGTAGTTGCTTGTCATTTAATTCACCTTATAACTGTCAGAACAGGTTTTGTCATTGGAGATGAGTCTGGCTCAATTTACTAGACCTTATACATGAGCATATTTAACCAGAATGAGAAAAGTATATAGTGACCATTTCAAACATAATTATCATTTTAATTTTAAAGGAAGTTTGTCAAAAATTAAAAATTTCACCTATATGGAGAGATGTTTGTAAAGGAAATAATTCTTCATCAATTCTGGGTTATAAGTTGGTGTTATTGAGCTGCTTTTTTGCAAATTAAAAAACCTGGAAGTGAAGTTACTTGGCCTAATGTCAGCTAGAAAGGAAGTATAAGAGTCAGGGCTTAAACCATGGGTAGCTGACTTTTGGTTTAATACTTTTTCCACTAAACCATAGTTACTATTTTAAATCTATTTAATATTGCAGTGTTACCCAGAGCCATGATTTACACTATTTGTAGTGTTGCCAATACTGTTAACTAAATATTCATCAGTTCAGTTCAGTCACTCAGTCATGTCCGACTCTTTAAGACCCCATGAACTGCAGCACACCAGGCCTCCCTGTCCATCACCAACTCCCAGAGTTCACTCAGACTCATGTCCATAGAGTCAGTGATGCCATCCAGCCATCTCATCCTCTGTTGTCCCCTTCTCCTCCTGCCCCCAATCCCTCCTAGCATAAGGGTCTTTTCCAGTGAGTCAACTCTTCACATCAGGTGGCCAAAGTATTGGAGTTTCAGCTCCAGCATCAGTCCTTCCAATGAACCCCCAGGACTGATCTCCTTTAAAATGGACTGGTTGGATCTCCTTGCCATCCAAGGGACTTTCAAGAGTCTTCTCCAACACCACAGTTCAAAAGCATCAATTCTTTGGCACTCAGCTTTCTTCACAGTCCAACTCTCACATCCATACATGACCACTGGGAAAACCATAGCCTTGACTAGACGGACCTGTGTTGGCAAAGTAATGGCTCTGCTTTTTAATATGGTGTCTAGGTTGGTCATAACTTTTCTTCCAAGGAGTAAGCGTCTTCTAATTTCATGGATGCAATCACCATCTGCAGTGATTTTGGAGCCCAGAAAAATAAAGTCTGACACTGTTTCCACTGTTTCCCCATCTATTTCCCATGAAGTGATGAGACCAGATGCCATGATCTTCGTTTTCTGAATGTTGAGCTTTAAGCCAACTTTTTCACTCTCTTTCACTTTCATCAAGAGGCTTTTTAGTTCCTCTTCACTTTCTGCCATAAGGGTGGTGTCATCTGCATATCTGAGGTTATTGATATTTCTCCCGGCCATCTTGATCCAGCTTGTGCTTCTTCCAGCCCAGCGTTTCTCATGATGTACTCTGCATATAAGTTAAATAAGCAGGGTGACAATATACAGCCTTGACAGACTCCTTTTCCTATTTGGCACCAGTCTGTTGTTCTATGTCCAGTTCTAACTGTTGCTTCCTGACCTGCATTACAGGTTTCTCAGGAGGCAGCTCAGGTGTTCTGGTATTCCCATCTCCTTCAGAATTTTCCACAGTTTATGGTAATCCACACAGAGGCTTTGGAATAGTCAATAAAGCAGAAATAGATGTTTTTTCTGGAACTCTCATGCTTTTTCAGTGATCCAGTGGATGTTGGCAATTTGATCTCTGGTTCCTCTGCCTTTTCTAAAACCAGCTTGAACATCAGGAAGTTCACAGTTCACATATTGCTGAAGCCTGGCTTGGAGAATTTTGAGCATTACTTTACTAGCATGTGAGATGAGTGCAATGGTGTGGTAGTTTGAGCATTCTTTGGCATTGCCTTTCTTTGGGATTGGAATGAAAACTAATATTCATAAATGTGTGTAATTTTTAATCATTTGGAAAATACAACAAAAGTTTGTGCATTATCTTCCAGCTTTATTAGGGTATAACTGAGAAGTAAAAATTGTATATATTTCAGGTTCAGTGTTATGGTTTGTTATACTTACCCATTTTGAATGTTTACCATTTCAAGCTAATTAACATATTCATCACCTCTCATAGCTGTCTTTGTGTGTGTGTGTGTGGAGGGAGGTGAGAACTCTGAAGATCTACATTCTTAACAAATTTCAATATGAAGCATAGTCTCATTAGCTCTGATCACCAACCTGTCTATTAGCTCCCCAGAGCATTTTTATCTTATAACTGAAAGTTTCCATCCTTTGCTCAACATCCCCTTATTGCTCCCATCCCCAGTCCCTAGTAAACACCAATATAACCTCTGGTTCTATGTGTTCTTGGATTTCACAAAGAAGTGAGATCGTATAACATTTGTCTTTTATTTCGCTTAGCATAATGCCCTCAAGGTTCATCCATGTTATCACTAACAGCAGGATTCTTTCCTTTTTATGGCTGAATTATACTACATTGTTTATTTATATAACATGCCTTTTTCCATTGATCAGTTGATGAACACAGGTTGTCTGTGTCTTGGCTATTGTGAACAAATTCTTTAAGATACTGATTTCATTTCCTTTGCATATGTGCCCAGTGGTGGGATTGCTTGATCATGTAGTAGTTTTATTTTCAATAGTTTGAAGACCTCCAATGCATTTTTAAAGTGAAAGCACATTTAAATAAGACCATCAATGTTATCTGTTTAATCTTTCTCAAAATGTTCAGTGGTTGAATGGTCAGAATGGGTGTAATATTCTGATCTGATATGTGTGTGATATTTCAGATGTTAGAGAATGAGAGAAAGAATGCCTGCCTACAAAGGCTTGACAACATGGAGTGGTTGAACAGGGAGCTAGAAAGCTGGACACTGGGAGTCACTTTGTATATGAGTGTCAAATATTATTAATCATAAAAACGAGGTAGAGGATTCCCCATGGTGTGTGTTGGCTGATTCTTTCTTCTCTCTCCTTTGGCAGGTACAATGGACACAGTTTTTCTTTTCAAATCCTCTAGGATAAACATGAACTTCACATTCCCCCCTGTGTCCATCACACTCTCTATTTCTAACAATCTGTCTGATTCACATAATTATTACTTGTCTGGTCCCAAAATACATGAATTTCAAGGTCTTTTCTTCCTCAAGAATTCTGTAGCTTTTTCATCTACAATGGGCTTACTGTATATGTCATCGTGTGAGTGCTAAGTCACTTCAATCCTGTCCTTGTCTGACTCCTGGGTTGCCACGCGCTCCTCTAGGGGATCTTCCCCACCCAGGGATCAAACATCTCTAATATCTCTTGAATTAGCAGGCAGGTTTTTTACCACTAGCGTCATTTGGGAAGCCCATATATGTCATTACAAATAATAGCTAAGGTCTGCTTCTGTTAAAAGACTATACAGTTTGGGGGCTAAAATATCTGTTTTCAATTTATTTCAGGTTCTTCAAATACCAAAACAAAACGTATCCCTCACAAAATTAATGAAGTTAATCTAATAGGTAATTTTTGGAAATTCATAAGAAGTGCATTAATTTTTGAACTCATCAGCCAGGGGAGGCAAAGTTAGTTTTCTTAAACCTAACTGAGCTGAAAGGAATCGAAACCTGAGATATAAAGAAATAAAAAGGTTTCCAGTGTCTGATGGTCTTGATTCATGGAGGTGGCTTCCCTCTCTTGAAGCCTCTCATCCCTAATCCTGATTTCTTTTTAAAAGAGGATTATACATGTACACTATGATCTATCTATCTATATATATACACACATACACATTCACATATATACACATACAAACACAAATATATACACTATGTTATATATAATCATGTATGTACATATACTGTTGTAAACTATATATTAATAGTTATTATACTCTTTTTGTATATTGCTATAGCATGAAAACTTTCTTAAGTCATCAAAAACTGCAAAGTACACATTGATTTCAAGTGAATATGGAATCTTCTCCAGAATAGATCACATACTGGGCCAAAAAAGAAGTTTTACTTATTATCTGAAAATATGACTTTAATGGTTGTTGATATTTTGTTACATATCATAGCTTCAAAACTTAATCTTCAGTATTTAAACATTTAGGATGTTTTGCTAATTGGAATTGCTCTTTTCAAAGTTAGAAAGGGTTGTTATTTATCCAACCAATGATATTTTCTGGCATTTGAAATGGCTGCTCCCACTTCTGATAGAAATGTCCCCTGCCTTTGATCTTCTTTCCTTTTCTCTGACTTTGCATTCCTCTCTCTTTCTCCTAAATGTAGACAGTCCTTAGGGTAGTATCCTTGGCTTTCTTACCTCAATAGACTCTCCTCTGGAAAACTCACTTTTCCCAAATCTACATTTTTCACTCTGGAAATCTCTCAGAAAGTTCCATCACCGTTTTTTTTCTTTCTTTTACAGTTTTTTTTCCTAATTTATTTTTTATTGAAGGAAAATTGCTTTACAGAATTTTGTTGTTTGCTGTCAAACCTCAACATGAGTCAGCCACAGGTATCTATATATCCCCTCCTTTTGGAATCTCCCTCCCGTCTCTGTCCCTATCCCACTCCTCTAGGTTGATACAGAGCCCCTGTTTGAATTTCCTGAGCCATACAGCAAATTCCCGATTGCTATCTATTTTACATATGGTAATGTAAGTTTTCATGTTGCTCTTTCCATACATCTCACTCTCTCTTCCCCTCTCCCCATGTCCATAAATCTTTTCTTTATGTCTGTTTCTTCATTGCTAACCTGTAAATAAGTTTTTCAGTACCATTCTTCTAGATTCTCTATATATGTGTTAGAATACAATATTTATTTTTCTCTATCTGACTCACTTCACTCTGTACAATAGGTTCTATGTTCATCCACCACATTAGAACTGACTCAAATGCATTCCTTTTTATGATTTAGTAATATTCTATTATGTATATGTACCACAACTTCTTTATCCATTCATTTGTTGATGTACATCTAGATTGCTTCCATGTTCTAGCTATTATAAATAGTGCTGCAATGAACACTGGGATGCATGTGTCTTTTCCAGTTTTGGTTTCTTGAGGGTATATGCGTAGGAGTAGGATTGCTGGGTCATATGGTGGTTTTATTCCTAGTTTTTTTAAAGGAATCTCCATACCATCTTCCATGTGGCTATATCAATTTGCATTCCCATCAACAGTGCAAGAACATTCCCTTTTCTCTACACCTTCTCTGGCATTTATTGTTTGTAGACTTTTCGATGATGGCCATTCTGACCAGTGTGAGGTGATAGCTCATTGTGGTTTTGATTTGCATTTCTCTAATAATGAATGATGTTAAGCATCTTTTCATGTGTTTATTAGCCATCTGTATGTCTTCTTTGGAGAAGTGTCTGTTTAGGTCTTTTTCCCACTTTTTGATTGGGTTGTTTGTTTTTCTGGCATTGAGTTGTATGAGCTACTTGTATATTTTGGAAATTAATCCTTTGTCAGTTGTTTCATATGTATTATTTTCTCTCATTCAGAGGGTTGTCTTTTCACCTTGCTTATAGTTTCCTTTGCTGTGCAAAATAATTTAAGTTTAATCAGGTCCCACTTGTTTAATTTTATTTTTATTTCCATTACTCTAGGAGGTGGGTCATAGAGGATCTTGCTTTGATGTATGTCATCGAGTGTTCTGCCTATGTTTTCCTCTAAGAGTTTTATAGTTTCTGGTCTTACATTTAGGTCTTTAATCCATTTTGAGTTTATCTTTGTGTATGGTGTTTCAGTTCAGTTCAGTTCAGTTCAGTCACTCAGTCGTGTCCGACTCTTTGCGACCCCATGAATTGTAGCACGCCAGGCCTCCCTGTCCATCACCAACTCCTGGAGTTCACTCAAACTCACAGCCATCGAGTCAGTGATGCCATCCAGCCATCTCATCCTCTGTTGTCCCCTTCTCCTCCTGCCCCCAATCCCTCCCAGCATCAGTCTTCCAATGAGTCAGCTCTTCGCATGAGGTGGCCAAAGTACTGGAGTTTCAGCTTTAGCATCATTCCTTCCAAAGAAATCCCAGGGCTGATCTCCTTTAGAATGGACTGGTTGGACCTCCTTGCACTCCAAGGGACTCTTGAAGTGATCTAATTTCATTCTTTTACATGTAGCTGTCCAGTTTTTCCAGCACCATTTATTGAAGAGGCTGTCTTTGCCACATTGTATATTCTTGCCTCCTTTGTCAAAGATAAGGTAACCATAGGTGCATGGGTTTATTTCTGGACTTTCTATCTTGTTCCATCGGTCTATATTTCTGTTTTTGTACCAGTACCATACTATATTGATGAATGTAGGTTTGTAGTATAATCTGAAGTCAGGATTGATTCATCCAGCTCCATTCTTCATTCTCAAGACTGCTTTGACTATTTGGGGTCTTTTGTGTTTCCATATGAATTGTGAAATTTAGTGTCTTATAATTTTCTGTGTTAAGTTTTTTGTCTCCTTAGGTACGTTTATTCCTAGATATTTAATTCTTTTTGTTGTAATGGTGAATGGGATTGATTCCTTAATTTTTCTTTCTGATTTTTCATTGTTAGTATATAGAAATGCAGTGACTTCTGTGTATTGATTTTGTCAGTCAAGTCCAAGAGGCACAAAGAGTCTCATACAGGGTAAAATATGCCAAGGAGAAACACATCAAGACACAAACTAATCAAACTAACAAAGACTAAACACAAAGAATAGTACAGACAGCAAGGGAGAAGCAACAAATAACATACAAAGGAAGCCGCATATGCTTAACAGCTGACCTTTCAGCAGAAACTACAGTCCAGAAGGGAATGGCAGGATATACTTAAAGTACTGAAAGGGAAAAATCTACAACCAAGATTACTGTATCTGGCAAGGATCTCATTCAAAATTGATGGAGAAATAAGATTTTCAGGCAAGCAAAGGTTAAGAGAATTCAGTACCACCAAACTAGCTTTACAACTAATGTTAAAGGGACTTATATAGTCAAGATATACAAGAGAAGCAAAAAGATCTACAAAATCAACCCCAAACAGTTAAGAAAATGGCAGTAAGAACATATATATCAATAGTTTCTTTAAATGTAAATGAATTAAATGCTCCAACCAATAGACAGAGACTGGCTGAATGAATACAAAAACAAGACTCATATATATGCTGTCTACAAGAAACCCACTTCAGACTTAAAGACACATATAGACTGAAAGTGAGAGGATGGACAAACATATTCCATGCAAATGGGAAGCAAAAGAAAGCTGGAGTAGCAATCCTCATATCAGATAAAACAGGCCTTAAAACAAGGAGTATTACAAGAGATAAGGAAGGCCACTACATAATGATCAAGGGATTGATCTAAGAGGAAGACATAGCAATTTTAAATATCTATGCACCCAACATAGGAGCACATCAATACATAAGACAATCACTAACAGACATAAAAGGAGAAATTGACAGGAACACAATAAAAGTAAGAGATTTTAACACCCCACCTGCAGAGAGTGCTACTGGTGGTTGGGTGATGCCAGGTCTTATATTCAAGTGGTTTCCTTTGTGTGAGTTCTCACTATTTATTACTCCCAAGTTTAGTTCTCTAGTAATCTAGGGTCTTGGAGTCAGTACTCCCACTTCAAAGGTTCAAGGCTTGATCTCTGGTCAGGAACAAAGATTCCACACGTGGTTTGTTATGGCATTAAGTAAGATTAAAACAAATATCCAAAAACAAGAAGCCCAAAAATGAACACTAGACAAAGGGCAGTTACAAAATCAGGCAAATAATAATTAATGGAATATACACATATACATATACACGCATGAGCAAAGTCAAAACAGTCCAAGAAAATAAAGTACAGTAGACTGACCCGGCAATTAAAGGAAATAAAAAATTATATTTACCAGTTAAGCACAAATCTAACTAAAGCACAAACTGGAAAACAAAAGTAAAGCAAGGTGTCAAGTGGGGAATAAAGCAATGAAAACAAAACTAACAAATATGTTGAGAGGAAAAGAAAGAATAGATATGCAAATTTAAGTAGAGGTAGATGAAGAAGGTTTACATACATTAAAGATTAACTTCAAGGGGAAAAGAACAGTAGGAAAGGCAAACAAAGGAATAAGTGTAGAAAAAATATAATAGGCTTAAAAGCATTAAAAATTAAAATTATAAAAAAGAGGAAAAAAAGGAAGAAGAAAGAAAAAAGGAAAAAAACAAAACAAAACAAAAGGAAAACTCCACAGAACTGCAAAAGCCCTACATAGTGGCAAAAGTTTATGACAACAATAAAAAGTGTGACTGAATATACAATATACATATACACACATAAACAAAATCAAAACAGTCCAACAAAAATAAAGTACAATAAATTGACCTGGCAAAGGAACAGAGGAAACCAGAAATTATATCTACCAGAACAAAACTGCTTAGAGCACAAACTGGAAGACAAAACTAAAGCAAGGTGCCAGTTGGGGAGTAAAGCAGTGAAAATAAATGTAACAAATAATTTAAGAGGAAAGGAAAGAAAGAAAGAATAGATATGCCAAGTTAGATAGAGATAGATAAAGAAGATTTATGTACATTAAAGATTAACTGTAAGGGGAAAAGAACAGTAGGAAAAGCAAACTAAGGAATAAATGTAGAAATAATAATAATAGGTTTAAAAATTAAAATTAAAAAAAAAGAAAAGAAAATAAAAGGAAAACACCACAGAACTGCAAAAGCCAAACACAGAGGCCAAGGTTTGTAATAACAATAAAAAATATGACTGAGGAAAAAGAAAGCTCAAAAGCCTAATTAGATTTCATTGTGCCAATAAAATTGATAGCTATGACAGAAATGGGAAAAAAAGGAAGAAAAAGAAAAAAAAATCCAAAGAATCTACAGAATGAGTCAAAACATAAGAATAATAAATGTTTTTCTTGAGTCACTGCTGTCGGAGTCCTCTCCCTCGCTGGGGTCACAGTCCACCTCACCTCCCTAGGATGCCCTCCAGCACAGTGCTGATCTCTGGACCTGCTGTGGGAGTAGCTCAGATTCTGATCTGGTCCTGCTTCTGTGTGTTCTTGCCTCCAATGTCCATGCTATCAGAACTAGTGTGTTTTCTTTTGTGAGAACTCTCAATGAGCTTTTATATATTCTATAGACTGTCTTGTTGATCGTGTGGATTTAATCTGCAGCTTGTACACCTGGTACAAGCTGGTGGGAAGGTTTTGGGTCTTCTTCCTTAGCCACACTTCCCCTGGATTTCAATTGTGGTTTTATCTCCACCTCTGGATATGGGTCCTCCACTGGGGATTGCTCCTGAGGCTGCCCTGGAGGACTTGGGTCTGCCCCTGTGAGGGCCAGGTGTGAAGGTGGGGCAGCTGCTGGGGTTGCAGGAATTCTGGCAGCATCGGGTACTCAGGGGGGTTGGTGGCTAGTGCAGCAGGAAATATAGTGCTCTAGAAGAGCATGGCAACCAGTATTGGCCAATACACTCTAGTATTCTTGCCTGAAGAGCCCCACTCCCTGACAGAAATGCCTGGCAGGCTATAGTCTACAGGGTTGTAAAGAGTAGGACACTACTGAAGTGACCCTGAGCGATAGATGCAAGACATTTTTTGCCTGTGGCAGCTCTGCCCCCATGAGAGTTAAGCATGAAGGTGGCACAGCTGCTTGGCTTGTGGGGACCCTGGAGGCACCAAGTGTGCAGGGACATGGACTGCCTCCGTTGCAGGAGTTATAGCCCCATCAGAGTCTATTTTCCCATCTCTTGTAGCTGGTAATCAGAAGGCCTCTTTGGCCAGTCTTTTTCTGTAATTCTGCCCATTCAGGCACTTAGAGGGCTCCCTTGCCTGGGGTCCTTCTCTGTTGTTTGGTGTGTCAGGCACACAGAGGGGTCCCCCTGGGTGGGGTCCTACTCTGTAGTTCAGTGCCTCAGGCATTTGATGGGCCAGTCTCTCTACTATGTAACCGCTGATGCTGGCGTGTGGGGAGAGACAGGCTATGGTGATGGCTCCACCCTCTACGCGTGGCTCAGCATTATCGCCTTACTTCTATGGGTGCCTGGCCTCCCTCACATCTTCTCGATCCATCTCTCCACAGTCAACAGAAGCCCTTGCCTTGGGATTGCTCCACAATCCCTAGACTCCAGCTCCCAGGAGCTGCACCTTCCAGGGAACCCACATCCCTGTCCAGGGTCTGTACAGCTGTGGCAAGGACTGTCTGATTCCAGGCTATGTATGGCAGCAGCAAGGACTGTCTGATTCCCATTCCATTTAGGCTGCCACAGATCAGCTGTTTCCCGCTCAGCCTTACATGTTTCTCCTCTGGCTCAGACAATTGCCCCAGTGTGGGGGTCGGGGCCCTGCTTCAGCCCCCCATCCACCGAGGGCAGGTCCAGTCCTACTAACACTCCTGTTTCCCCCCAGTTCCTTCATCCTACAGAGTTTTGCGTGGGTCTATATGTTCTTTTCCACTGGGCAGGTCCTCCTGTCCGTTCTCAGCTGGTGTTCTGCATGCACTTCTGTGTCTGAAGGTGTGTTCCTGATGTATCCACGAAGAGAGATGGACTCCACGTCCACCTACTCCTCTGCCATCTTGTTCTCCCCCACCTTTTTTCTTATTAAACATTTTTACCTCACACCTATGTTCAAAACCTGTGTTGAACTTACACAGGTTTATATAAGAGTGAAGTTAACTAACCCAATTGAATACTTTTTGTAACCTCTGCTGCTGCTGCTACTGCTAAGTCACTTCAGTCGTGTCCAACTCTGTGCGACCCCATAGACGGCAGCCCACCAGGCTCCCCTGTCCCTGGGATTCTCCAGGCAAGAACACTGAAGTGGGTTGCCATTTCCTTCTCCCATGCATGAACATGAAAAGTGAAGTCATGGCCCCAACCATTGTCTGAATTTTCTAACAGAAAGATTCCTGTGTAAACTTCTCATTCATCTTTTCTGCCAACATATCCAAGTACTTCCTTTTTCTTCCTTTTTTTCCCCTTTAATCTTATTTAAATTCATCTTTCACCATTTCAATTGACCATTAAATCAATTTACTTCACTTTTTAGGCTGCCCAATATCCTCGTTAAAAAAAGCAAATGTTCTTTTTGAAATGGAAGTCAGTGGTAAAACAGGGTCTTTCACATAACATAAACCTATAGAAAAGCAATTTGAACAACATTTTGATTCTTGAAGTACCTCGACCCTGCATCACAGAAGAATTCTCTTCTTTAATACAAGGGGATGGGAACAGGGGTGTATTATTTCCTGTTTGCCATGGAGTTCTGGCCTGTAACATCTTTCAGTATGTGCACCCCTCTGGCATTGCTTTGTAATCTTGAGATCAATATTCAGTGTGTTACGTACACCCAAGATGATGGCACTTTTGATGCAGTGTGATCTATCTATTATGTCCCCATCTTCCTGAATTTTCATCATGCTCTTTAACAAGAGATCCCTCAAAAATCACAGATCCCTGGTCTGTGGACAAAATCAAGCCAGGCACGTCACTGATATGTGCCATTCAGCTCTAATGATATGCATATTTTAAATTCCTATTATAATGGCAAAAATTTTTCTGTACAACTATGTTAAATGCATAACACATACTATTTTTTGTGTATTGTGTTGTTTAAATAAACAGTTTGATTTCTATGTGAAATATTTTAAAAAATTGGGAAAGTTATTATAGTACTGTCATGTGGAGAAGACCATAAGAGTTGTATCATATTAAGTACCCAGCTGTCTTTGGCCATTGAAGCTTTCTTGGACAGGTATGTGCCTGAGCTTTCTAAAAGCACTTTTCTGATTGCCAATAGAGTTTGGCTTCAGGGGCTCTCCTATATTTGCCAGAGAGAATGAAAATACTGATGCTTTCCATCAATTTTAGAGAAATGTTTCTGAGCACTGGAATGAGAGACTTTGGAAGGTCGTATAATTACCTCCCATTAAGCCCTTTAAAAACAGAATGGCTATTTATATTCCTGGAGTTCTTAATGAAGCTCTTTTCTGCAGTGAAGAAGCGATTTTGTGTGATGATTTCTGAGGTCATTCTAGGACTTATTTTGAATAGCTCTAATGTCTGAGATAAGTTTGGTTCAGGAAAATAATCCTATTGAGAAAAAAAAAATGGTCTGGTATGGCTCTATCATAAAGTTATTGGGTAAATCTTAATTCTTTCACCATTTTTGAAGAGAGGGTTTAAGAAATAAAAAATGTAAACACTCCATTGCCTCGAGAAAAGAACTTGAAAGAGAAATTCTAAATCATCTTGTCCAATTGCTTTCTAATCTCTATACAACTTAAATGCTAGGATGGTTGAGACAATTAATACAAGAGGTTTTGTATTTTGGAGAACTAAACAGTGAGAACCAAAGCCAAGTGTCAGCTGTTTCACAGAGGTGACCTAGTAGTTTCAACATGATGTGCTCACTCTGTGGGTTACATGAGGAGTCTTTTCTCATTTTTGAACTTTGAGGATTTTGTACCTTTCCTGTCCCACAGTCCCCTCTTCCATCTCTTTAAGCATTACTTTTCCCAGCCCCAGCATCTTTTCTTTCCCATGTGCTATTCAGAGAAGAGACAAGGTGGTAGAGTGAAAAATATGAATTTTGCATCAGACAGACCTGGGTTTGCATCTTCATTACTTGGCATCAGGATTTTCTTTGTCAAGTTATATATCCTCATGTGAAGACACTGAAATAAACTCTACCTCTCAAAGTTTCTACAAAAGGAGATGGTATCTGGAAAACGTCCCAACACAGTTGCTGCCACAAAATGAATTCTCAATAATTATTATGCATTACTGTTCTATTTTCACATGTCGTGTTGAAATACCACTGCCAATTTGAATATAATTATTTTAAGCCTGATAAAAGGGAAACAAATTGACTCTAAAAAAGGAATGCATGATAAATAAAAGCAAAAGATATTTAAAAGAGACAGCCCAGAATAAAAAGAAGCAAGTATTAGTAACATAAACCATTACAGTTGAGATATAGGTTTTTAAACTAAATAAATGCTAACAATAGCATTATGTTTTCAAATATAATTTGATGATACATCCGGTAGTAATCTTCCTAAATTGGAGGCCACTATGGAGACAATATTTCAGATATATTCTTAAAAATGCAAGTGTATATAGAGGTTGTATATTTATCTAGGAAAGATAGGTACAGTTTTGCATGTGGTATTTTTCAAGTTAGAGAAGCTGTATCAGTACAGTTCAGTTGCTCAGTCATGTCCGACTCTTTGCAACCCCATGAACTGCAGCACACCAGGCCTCCCTGTCCATCACCAACTCCTGGAGCTTACCCAAACTCATGTCCATTGAGTTGGTGATGCCATCAACTATCTCATCCTCTGTCGTCCCCTTCTCCTCCCACCTTCAATCATGCCCAGCATCAGGGTCTTTTCAAATGAGTCCATTCTTCACTGTATAGCATGAAGACGCTATATAGAATGAGAAGCTGTATAGCATGGAAGTTAAGAGTGTGGGTTCTGTTTTTAATAACTTTAAATGGAGTATAATCTATAAAAGCATTGAATCACTATGTTTACACCTGAAACTAATATAATATTGTAAATAAAATATACATCAATAAAAAAAATAAAATGAAAGTTTAAAAATGTATCATCAGGCAAACATTTGTAACACAAGAGCCTAGGTTCTAGAGCTGAATACCAGGGTTTCTAATCCAGGTTCTTTAGTTAGTAGCTCTAACACCTTGGCTAAGCTACCTAACTGGGCTTCCCTGGTGGCTTGGTGAGTAAAGAATCCACATGCAATGCAGAAGATGCAGGAGAGGTGGGTTCAATCTATGAGTTGGGAAGATCCCCTGGATGAGGGCGTGGCAACCCACTCCAGTATTCTTGCCTGAAGAATCGCATAGGCAGAGGAGCCTGGCGGGCTACAGTTAATAGGGTTGCAAAGAATCAGACATGACTGAAGCAACTGAGCGTGCGCACACACACAAGCTACCTAACTACTTTAAGCTTCATGCTTTCATGTATAAATTTTGGATAGTAAGAATTCTGTGCAATATAGTTTTTCGGTATGTGCATGCATGTGTGATAATTAGCTGAGTAAATACAAAGGGATTACAGTACTGTTTGGAAAAGAACAAATGATCTGTATTTATTTAAAGTGCTATTATTATTATTATCATTATTAATATTATTATTATCATTAATAGTAGTAGTAGATGCAGGGAGATAGTGGTACTTGGAAATGGTTATGTTTGGTAAATTTCCCAGAGTTATTTTATGGCTAATGCTGATTAAACATTGAATATCTCCAAAAGACTAGAAAAGTCCACTATTGGAGGATAAAATAAGATGGTCAATATTATTAATACTTTATTAACTGATAAAGAAATTAAAGTGAGCTATAGTTCAGAAAGCTGGATTCATGTGACAGAGTAAGGATGTGTTTGCAAACAAAATACAGTATTGGGCTTGTAACATCTATTTGAGTTTGCAAACAAAATATGGTATTGGGGTTGTAAGTAAATTTAAAAGATAATTTTTTCAAGGAGGTATAAATCTATGGTGAAAACATGAATCATGCTGTTATTTTATTGTAAGATGCAACTCTAACCTGAGTTCTTGGTATACACACACTCATATATACACACACACTAAGATCAATTCAGTCCTTGCTACAGTTCTGCAAGGCAGTTCTTAATATTTCTCATATTTCAGGTGGGAAATCTGAAGATTGGTGAGATTTTGTGGCTTGCTTAAGACACACGAGTGTGTGGGAGATTTATTGACTCTTTACTGGGTCACTCTGTGTCTCTAAAAGTGACTTCGTTTCCCGAAAGCATTGCTGTTATGCCACTCTATGGACCGTAGCTATATATTATGTTCAGAAAATGTATCATATTTAAAAAGAAAGTTTATTTTTATAAATTAATCTTTATTAAGAAACAAGGGTGCATTCAGATGGTGAGCAACTGAAGGTCTGGGGCTTGGAGTTAGAAAAGGATATCACCTCACCCTATAGAAATCCAGGGCTCTGGGTGCCACAAAAGCAAAAGCCCAGGAGAAGCTGGTCAGCAGATAAACTGCATTAATGAAGCAGGCTCATGTCAATTTTGGGTGAATCATGCTGACAGCCAGCAGCATGCACCAGAGAGTAAATCATGCTCTCTGGAGGCCTATCACAGAAGGGATGCAACTAATGAGATTCCATGCATCATTCTGATGAGGTATGAACCCATACTCATCAGGAACAGTTGACCTAGAAATGAAGACCAGTATTTCAAGGAATATCTTAGAGCCAAGCCCTCTTGGTGCAGGCAGCTCCAGATGAAATGTGATTTTTCTAAGCCAACTTAGTGACAGAGCAGCCCTGACTTTTCCCTACCACTGCTGCCAGGGTTTTATGGACCTAGTGTGCATGGATAAATCCTAAAATAGAACAAAGCTAGAGCAGGCTAAATCTTCCCAGTCTTGGGAAGAGAATAGGAACTCTGGTGTCAGAGAGACCTAGATTCAAATTCCAACTCTTCCATTTTTTTGCTGTAAAATTGAGTATGTTTCATCTATGAAATGGGACTAAGAATAATTACTTCAAAATGCCTGAGATGTTATATGTATTTCCCTGGCATGTAATACCTGTTTAATAGATAATGGTTCCATCAGCTGCCTTCTATTTAGAGACAAAAATTGATATACAGTGTACTATGTGTCTTTTCCAATTATACATTCCTTGCATCTCTTGCTCTTTTTCTAAGGTTTAAGATTCATTCATTCATCAATCAGATATTGAACATTTATAGTGAGGCACGAATGGGACCAGATCCTGGGATGTTAGAGAGAGAACACAGCCTCTGCTTCCACGTTGCTTACTGAACACTGCAGGATTAATGGAGAACTTCCATTCAATGTGATGAGTACAGAATGTTAAAGAAGCAGCTAAGACAGGTGGGGAACTGGGTCATCTGTACAGCTTCCTACAGTATAAGTATGGGTTATTCAAGTAAAGAAGGGTTAGGGCAATTGTGTAGTCCCCCAAAAGGATAACATATATAAAGATATGAAGGTCTTGTGTAGACAACCATGGATCTTTTAGAGGCATATTGAAGGCCAGTTGTAAGTTTTAAATGGCTTCCAATAAATTGATTAATTGAACCCTAGTCAAGAACAAATATTTTCATTTAATCTCTCCTTTGCCACTCATTGCCTCTCACTCTTGTTTCCATTCACTTCTTAGACTCACAAATTGTCTATGCTGTTTGACTGTGTAAACTAACCAAGCTCTAGGGCTAAGACCTAGAGTTGCAGGCACAGTCTTAGATGTTTTTCTAAACAATTTAACAATTTAGCCACAGTGATCATTGTCACAGATATCTTAGTTTGAAAATATGTTAAGTTTTATTAGGTATTAACACTTCAAAGGAGTTGCTGTTATACTTTACATACAACCTTTAAAAAAGACTATTACAGATTGAATAACCAAAAAGAATTATTCCTTTCTGTTCTGAAGATGTGTGTTATCCTATTGTGTGCTATAATGGAACTATCTTAAAAAACACTGTTTAAGTTTTGTTCACGATATCTTTCAGAGCAAAAAATAGAGTTCTGGAGCTCTCTCTGTACCTTACTTGGGTTGTGTGACCTAAAGTGAGTAGCAAAAAACTGAAGTCATTTGCATAATGATCCACCCAAATCAGTCCTCACCTATAAAATTGTGATTTTAATTTTAGTTAAGAAAAAAAATGTTATAAAAGACCTTTTGGATAAAAAGTTCCTTGTGTTTGTATAATACTGGAATACACTTCTTTAAAATATTGCTTTGCCTAAATACAAGGAAATACATGGATATATAAAGAAAATTCGGAATGTATCCATTTATATTACTAGAAAAGAAAGGAAGTGATAGCTCAGGACTCAATATTTCAAAGGGTACTTATTGATTTATGTAGAGCTTGGCTGTATTGACTAATATGACATATTGTCATAGTCAATGCTATGACATACTGACTAAATGCTTAAATGGGTAAAATAGTTCTTTAAATAAATCTGATACTTCATGATACTGAATTTTAAGGCCAGGAAAAAACCTAGAGGTGAGACCTATAGTTTTATATTCTGTTGTTTCAAATCTCATTATTTATCAATAACTAGAAAAAGCCAACTAAAGTGATTAACGAGAAAAAATGATTCTGAACAAAATATAAGTTTACTTGTCATTCTGAAGTATATGGGCCAATGCAGAAAAACTAACCCTGTTATAAATTTAATATATTAATGAGCAAATATTGGATGCCTGTATTATATTTCAAGAATCTAATTTAAGTATTCTCTGAGTGAGTGCTACAGGCTACAAGAGAACCAGCCGCCTGTGGCCTCCTGTCTGACAGATCAGAGATCTCTTGACAACAAAGAACTGTAGGTTTATAGATGGACTTTATTCTTCCTAACTTGGTGTTAAGACCTAAGAAACTAAGAGGATGATTATGAAGGGCTATTTTGCAGAAATCCTTCATGCTGCATTTAACTGGATTGATAATGGTAGAATTTCCTAAAGTCATTATGTTAGAATTCTTGATTCTTTAAAGAGTAAGTGTATCAGTTGGATTCCATTTAAGTAGAAAGTTATGGGATTATGAATATAGAAACTGTATAGATTTTTTAAAAATGACTTATTTATGGCTGTGCTGGGTCTTCATTGCTGTGCCCAGGCTTTCTCGAGTTGCAGTGAGTGGGAGTTGTGCTTCATTGCAGTGCAGAGGCATCTCATTGTGATGGCTTCTCTTGTTGCGGAGCACAGGCTCTAGGCAAATAGGCTTTAGTTACTCTGCGGCATGTGGAATCTTCCCAGACCAGGGATGCAACCCATGTCCCCTCCATTGGCAGGCAGATTTCTATCCACTGTACCACCAGGGAAGTCTGAAACTGTATAGATTTTTAATGGAAAGATATTTGGAAGTTCATTTGAGAAATGGCAGACCAAAGAGAGTGCTAATTTGTTAATAGGGAAAGCAGGTATTAGATAAATTATTTGTTAAGACATTTACAGGGAAAATGAGGGGACAGATGCCAGCAACAGACGTGAAGTTCCCCAGAGAGGAAAAGAACTTTGATAGCACAAAACCAGATGATCAAGGTATTAGAATGTGAAGTCTGACAAAAGCTCCAGGCCATATGGAGCCCATCTCATAACTGTGAGATAGAGAAGAGAAGAGAGAAACCTTTCTCCCCATCCTCGGTTTCCAAAGAAACAAGACCTCATATTTAAAGTGAACTTCACTTCAGTTCAGTTCAGTTGCTCAGTCATGTCCGACCCTTTGCGACCCCATGAATCACAGCATGCCAGGCCTCCCTGTCCGTCACCAACTCCCGGAGTTCACTCAGACTCATGTCCATCGAGTCTGTGATGCCATCCAGCCATCTCATCCTCGGTCGTCCCCTTCTCCTCCTGCCCCCAATCCCTCCCAGCATCAGAGTCTTTTCCAATGAGTCAACTCTTCGCACGAGGTGGCCAAAGTACTGGAGTTTCAGCTTTAGCATCATTCCTTCCAAAGAAATTGCAGGGCTGATCTCCTTCAGAATGGACTGGTTGTCCAAGGGACTCTCAAGACTCTTCTCCAACACCACAGTTCAAAAGCATCAATTCTTTAGCGCTCAGCCTTCTTCACAGTCCAACTCTCACATCCATACATGACTACTGGAAAAACCATAGCCTTGACTAGACAGACTTAAATATGTTTAATTTAGAACAAGCAAAGCAAAGAGATTTAGCTATGAAAATGATATTTTTTATCGATAACAAAACCATGCATTTCTAGGCTATAAATTACTCAAGGCTTATCAAGGCTTATTTGAAACTTCGGAGAAGGCAATGGCACCCCACTCCAGCATTCTTGCATGGAAAATCCCATGGATGGAGGAGCCTGGTAGGCTGCAGTCCATGGGGTCGCTAAGAGTCGGACATGACTGAGTGACTTCACTTTCACTTTTCACTTTCATGCATTGGAGAAGGAAATGGCAACCCACTCCAGTGTTCTTGCCTGGAGAATCTCAGGGACGGGGGAGCCTGGTGGGCTGCCGTCTATGGGGTCGCACAGAGTTGGATACGACTGAGCGACTTAGCAGCAGCAGCAGCAGCAGCATTTGAAACTTATTCATATAAAAAGAATTGGTAAAATGTCCTCTCAATTCAACATATTATGTAATAATGTGGTTAGATTATAGTGC
Source organism: Capricornis sumatraensis (assembly GCF_032405125.1). Lineage (NCBI taxonomy): Eukaryota > Metazoa > Chordata > Mammalia > Artiodactyla > Bovidae > Capricornis > Capricornis sumatraensis. Next base: position 21,498,874 of record NC_091073.1, read on the forward strand.
CAAACATTTGGCCCAAGAACGAGTTCATAATAGATACAGATTATGGAATGAGTTGAAGTGTGATGGAGCAGGGGAAAACTGTGAAAATCTGTTGAGGAAGAAACTCATCGTTATGTCAAAGCACATTCTAAAGAAGGGGATTTCCTGTTTCTTAAATTTCTAGTGCTGTTGTTTAACAGCTCAAAGGTCAATAGGACTCATCAGGACTCACCTGATGAGTTATGCTGGCAGTTAGTCCAAAGGCTCAACATACCCCACTACTGGCTGCTTGGTCTAATTGCTAATCTGTAAATTTGTGTTTCTCCCCAGAGTAGGGACATTTTTCCTTTTCTTGTTTTCTGCTTAAGATCTTGCACTTTGCCCTTTTGCCTCTATGGCGTATTCTCCTCAATTCTGGTGTATATCTGGAAGTCTGTAGGAATTTCCCATATATAGTCTCTGTGTCTACAGTACAGTTTTTCTCCAGTTACATTTTAACTTCCTCTAGTTGTTGTTTACTGAAACTTGCATTGGCGCTGCTTGCACCAATGGGCAGCACTGCTCTGTTCACGAACAACCACTTCAGAGGAAGTTATCACCATCTCTTACTGCTCTCACTCTACTGTTCTCTGCCAAATCATAGACCCCCATAGGTCCCATAGGGCCTCCTGCTGGGTAGTTGGTCACTTTGGACTAATTGTTAATTCTGCCATTTGCAACTTCAGATTGTCAACTATTGCCTCCAGTTTTGTGGTGTGCACACGAGCTACTTATGATACATACATATTTTTTTTTCTTATTATTGTCATTTTGCTTATTTAAAGTGGTCCCATAGAATAATTGCTTGGGACTCTGGTATCACATCTGTCTTATTCTCACAGATCTTTCCTCCCCTCATTTTTATTCACCTTCCTAGATTTATCTTTGCTTTACTTAACTTACCATGATATCTGGGGCTTCTGTGGTGGCTCAGACAGTAAAGAATCTGCCTGCAATGCTGGAGGCCCAGGTTCAATCCCTGAGTCAGGAAGATCCCCTGGAGAAGTAAATGGCTACCTACTCTAATATTCTTGCCTGAAGAATTCCATGGACAGAGGAGCCTGGTGGGCTACAGTCCATGGGGTTGAGAAGAGTCAGCAGAAATATATCCTCAAGGTGCTGAGGTACTAGAAATCTTTATGAAATAGGATCTGCATTTTATTTATGTATATTTTATCTTAATCAATTTAATATGTTTAATTGATAAATTATCAGGTGAAGAAGGGGCACACTAGTCATAGAAGTACTATTATTGGTTAAAATCTTATTTTCAATTTTTTCTCTTGTTTTTGTCATAATTATTATTTTTATTTTTGGTATGAAAGTCCTTTGTTGAGATTAACATATATTTGATCAGATGTGTCTGAATTGGTGAAGGATTGTTTCTTGGTGACCATATCATCCAGGTCTAATTGTTTCATTCTTTCATCAATATTTAATCTAAATCAGATTTTGAAAATTTATTATTTCTGCAGACAGGGGGTTGTATTCATTCATGGTGTGGTTACTATCACTAATATGGGATACCTTTCATTTAGTGCTATTTCTGGGCTTGCTTATATTGGTAACTGTATGAAAGAAGTTAAATTCATTTCAAACATTTTGTGCATAAGGTATTACATTGGGTCCCAGGGATATGGAGATGCACCAAGTGTGGTAAGGGTGAGCTGGTGGTGGAGAGAAAAGAAGAGAGCATTTTGGATGGAAGAAATAGCCAGTCCAGAAAGCAGACTGGGGAAAGTGCATGGACTGTGTGACATCAGATGAACAGTCAGTCATAGCTGAAGTTACTAAGATAGGAAGTCTGTTCCTCCAAGCCATATAATCTAAGATTATAAATTTCAATGAGCGAAGCAAATCTCATGTTTTACAGATTATTTCCCCAAGTGATTCAAGAAAAAATGCTAGGTAGCATACACACATGTTTAGGTAAAATGCATCTGATGATAGGAAAGCATTTGCAAACCAAACCAAACCAAAATATATTCCTGGTAGAATTAGGAAGGTGGTGTAGATATGTTTCAGAGAATTAAGTACTTTGTCAAGAGGCTTGGTAGTGACTGAGGAAAATTGTAAAATCATTATGCAATAATCAAAGAAGTGAATTCTCAGAATACAAGAGATCATTGTAAGAGTTATTGATATGACGTTAACACCTGGAGCTGCCACTGCTAATGAGATAGCTTCAGTTGAAAATATCTGCTATCAGCATCTTTTGTAAGAAAAGAAGTACTAAAACAGCTCCCTCATAATCCATGAAGGAAATTTTCTATTATCAGAACATTAGTGCTAGAAAAGGATTGTTGTGACCTGAAGCTATCAGAAACCTTCTGAATACTTCAACTAAGACAGTCTTAAGAGACTAATTCAATCCCTCATTGTATAGATGAGCAAACTGAGGTTCAGAGAGGTAAATCGAACTACTCAGAAAGATGGTTAGTAACAGAGCTGGTACTAGTGTCTGGTACTCTTCCTACAGACTTTGCTGTATATCCCCTTTATATCAGCGAAAGAAAAGCTTTTTCTGTACTCAGCACTTCTGACGCCAAATGTGTAGGTTTTTGATACAGTGCAATTCTGACACTAACTGCCCGGACTTAGTGAAAACCCTGCATTGTTAAGGAGTCAGTCCTTCAAGACTAAGGTTGCTACCTAGCCGCCCCCCTCCAAGACTGTCACCTGTACTTTATTGTTTTTAAATTTTTGACTGTATGGCCTGTGGGATCTTAGTTTCCTGACCAAGGGCCGAACCTGTGGCCCGTTCATTGGCAGTGTGGAGCCTTAACCACTGGACCACCAGGGAAGTCCCATGTTACCTGTACTCCTGACCAACAGACTATGAATGGGGAGTTCCCACAACACCCTCCTTAGGTTCAATTATTTACTAGAATGGTTCACAGAGCTGAGGAAAGTGCTTTACTTACTCTTACTTACTTACTCTTTACTTACTTAAAGTGCTTTACTTACTCCTGTTTTTTTATTTTTGTTTAGCAGCTGGTCATGTTCAACTCTCTGCAACCCCTTGGACTGTAGCCCGCCAGGCTCCTCTGTCTATGAGATTCTTCAGGCAAGAATACTGGAGTGGTTGCCATTTTCTTCTCCAGGGGATCTTCCCAACTCAGGGATTGAACCGGAGGATTGGCAGGTGGATTCTTTACCAACGAGTCACAGGGAAAGCCATACTTACTATTATCAATTTACTAAAAAGGCATAGACAAGGGAGACTAGTGGGCTACTGTCCATGGGCTCCCAAAAAGGCTGGACAAGACTGAGTGACTAAGCAACAGCAAGAAAAAGTATATAACTCAGGACCTGCCCAATAGAAGACAAGCATAGGACAAGGACACGGTGAGAAGGGGTGCAGAGCTCCCATCCTGTCCCCCAGAACCTCCATGTGTTCACCAACCTCATAGCTCCCTGAAACCCATAATTGAGAGTTCTTATGGCGTTTCCACTGCACAAGAAAAATTGATCAATGCCTGACCATTGGTGATCAAACTCTGTCTCTTGCTTCTCTTCCCTCCTGGGAGGACTCGGAGTGAGAGGTGAATGTTCTAACCCGGGAAGCACATGCACACGGTTGGCTTTTCTGTTTACCATCTCCAGTCAACCTGGAGTCACTTCCTTAACTTAAACTCTGGTACGATCAATAAGGATTGGTGCAAATCATAATAGACAACACTAGCTGTCTTATCACTCAGGAAATTCTAAAGGCCCTCAGTTCAGTTCAGTTCAGTCACTCAGTCGTGTCTGACTCTTTGCGACCCCATGGACAGCAGCACGCCAGGCCTCCCTGTCTGTCACCAACTCCCGGAGTCCACACAAACTCATGTCCATTGAGTCGGTGATGCCATCCAACCATCTCATCCTCTGTCACCCCCTTCACCACCTGCCTTCAATCTTTCCCAGCATCAGGGTCTTTTCAAATGAGTCAACTCTTTGCATCATGTGGCCAAAGTATTGGAGTTTCAGCTTCAACATCAGTCCTTCCAATGAACACTCAGGACTGATCTTCTTTAGGATGGACTGGTTGGATCCCCTTGCAGTCCAGGGGACTCTCAATAGTCTTCTCCAACATCACAGTTCAAACACATCAATTCTTTGGTGCTCAGCTTTCTATGTAGTCCAGTTCTCAAATCTATACATGGCTACTGGAAAAACCACAGTTTGACTAGACAGACCTTTGTAGGCAAAGTAATGCCTCTGCTTTTTAATATGCTCTTTAGGTTGGTCATAACTTTCCTTCCAAGCAGTAAGTGTCTTCCAATTTCATGGCTGCAATCTGCAGTGATTTTGGAGCCCAGAAAAATAGTCTAACACTGTTTCCACTGTTTCCCCATATTTCCCATGAAGTGATGGGACCAGATACCATGATCTTTGTTTTCTGGATGTTGACCTTTAAGCCAATTTTTTCACTCTCTTTTTTCACTTTCATCAAGAGGCTCTTTAGTTCTTCTTAACTTTCTGCCATTAGGGTGGTGTCATCTGCATACCTGAGGTTATTGATATTTCTCTCTGCATTCATGATTCTAGCTTGTGCTTCATCCAGTCCAGAATTTCTCATGATGTACTCTGCATACAAGTTAAATAAGCATGGTGACAATATACAGCCTTGAGGTACTCCTTTTCCTATTTGGAACCAGTCTGTTGTTCCATGTCCAGTTCTAACTGTTGCTTCCTGACCTGCACACAGATGTCTCAAGAGGCAGGTCAGGTGGTCTGGTATTCCCATCTCTTTCAGAATTTTCCATAGTTTATTGTGATCCACAGAATCAAAGGCTTTGGCATAGTCAATAAATCAGAAATAGATGTTTTTCTGGAATTCTCTTGTTTTTTTTTTTTGATGATCCAGCAGATGTTGGCAATTTGATCTCTGGTTGGTTCCTCTGCCTTTTCTAAAACCAGCTTGAACATTTGGAAGTTCACGGTTCACGTATTGTTGAAGCCTGGCTTGGAGAATTTTGAGCATTCCTTTACTAGTGTGTGAGATGAGTGCAATTGTGTGGTAGTTTGAGCATTCTTTGGCATTGCCTTTCTTTGGGATTGGAATGAAAATGGACCTTTTCCAGTCTTGTGGCCACTGCTGCATTTTCCAAATTTGTTGGCATATTGAGTCAGCACTTTCACACCATCATCTTTTAGGATTTGAAACAGTTCAACTGGAATTCCATCACCTCCACTAGCTTTGTTCGTAGTGATGCTTCCTAAGGCCCACTTGACTTCACATTCCAGGATGTCTGGCTCTAGGTGAGTGATCACAGCATCGTGGTTATCTGGGTCATGAGGATCTTTTTTGTACAGTTCTTCTGTGTATTCTTGCCATCTCTTCTTAATATCTTCTGCTTCTGTTAGGTCCATACCATTTCTGTCCTTTATTGAGCCTATCTTTGCATGAAATAGTCCCTCAGTATCTCTAATTTTCTTGAAGAGATCTCTAGTCATTCCCATTCTATTGTTTTCTTCTATTTCTTTGCACTGATCACTGAGGAAGGCTTTCTTATCTCTCCTTGCTATTCTTTGGAACTCTGCATTCAAAGGGGTATATCTTGTTTTTTCTCCTTTGTCTTAAGCTTCTCTTCTTTTCTCAGCTATTTGTAAGTCCTCCTCAGACAGCTGTTTTTCTTTTTTGCATTTCTTTTTCTTGAGGGTGGTCTTGATCCCCATCTCCTGTACAGTGTCATGAACCTCTGTCCATAGTTCTTCAGGCACTCTGTCTATCAGATCTATAGTCCCTTAAATCTATTTCTCACTTCCACTGTATAATTGTAAGGGATTTGATTTAGGTCATACTTGAATGGTCTAATGGTTTTCCCTACTTTCTTCAATTTCAGTGTGAATTTGGCAATAAGGAGTTCATGATCTGAGCCACAGTCAGCTCTTGGTCTGGTTTTTGCTGACTGTATAGAGCCTCTCCATGTTTGGCTGCAAAGAATATAATCAACGTGATTTCTATGTTGACCATTTAGTGATGTCCATGTGTAGAGTCTTGTGTTGTTGGAAGAGGGTGTTTGCTATGACCAGTGCCTTCTCTTGCAAACTCTATTAACCTTTGCCCTGCTTCATTCCGTACTCCAAGGCCAAATTTGCCTCTTACTCCAGGTGTTTCTTGTCTTCCTACTTTTGCATTCCAGTCCCCTATAATGAAAAGGACATCTTTTTTGCATGTTAGTTCTAAAAGATCTTGTAGGTCTTCATAGAACTGTTTAACTTCAGCTTCCTCAGCGTTACTGGTCGGGGCATAGACTTAGATTACCATGATATTGAATGGTTTGCCTTGATAATGAACAGAGATCATTCTATCATTTTGAGATTGCATCCAAGTACTGCATTTCAGACTCTTTTGTTGACTATGATGGTTATTCCATTTTTTCTAAGGGATTCTTTCCCACAGTTGTAGATATAAGGGTTATCTGAGTTAAATTCACCCATTGTAGTCCATTTTAGTTCACTGGTTCCTAAAATTTCGACGTTCACTCTTGCCATCTCCTGTTTGACTACTTCCGATTTGCCTTGATTCATGGACCTAACATTCCAGGTTCCTATGCAATATTGATCTTTACGGTCCTAGAGGCTCTGTGTCAAAGTAATCTGGACGAAAGCCAAATATTAATGTATTGTATTAATTAGGAGCTCTGTGCTAGGTACCAGGGACGAAGAACAAATATAGTCAGCCTTCTGTATCTGCAGATTCCACATTCTTGAACTGTGTACTGTGATTAAGGTTGGCAGTGTTGAAACTTCAGAAGAGGAACCTGAGGAAGGCAGACTGACTGTGGGCTTGAGCATCGTCTGATTTTGCTATCTTCAGTGGGTTCTGGAACCAACCCCTTTGAATACTGAAGGGCATTGTATATATATATATATATATATATATTTTTTGGATTCTTTTTTTTTTTTTATTAAATTTTAAAATCTTTAATTCTTACATGTGTTCCCAAACATGAAACCCCCTCCCACCTCCCTCCCCATAACATCTCTGTGGGTGATCCCCATGCACCAGCCCCAAGCATGCTGTATCCTGCGTCAGACATAGACTGGCGATTCAATTCTTACATGATAGTATACATGATAGAATGCCATTCTCCCAAATCATCCCGCCCTCTCCCTCTCTCTCTGAGTCCAAAAGTCCGTTATACACAGCTGTGTCTTTTTTCCTGTCTTGCATACAGGGTCATCATTGCCATCTTTCTAAATTCCATATATATGTGTTAGTATACTGTATTGGTGTTTTTCTTTCTGGCTTACTTCACTCTGTATAATCGGCTCCAGTTTCATCCATCTCATCAGAACTGATTCAAATGAATTCTTTTTAACGGCTGAGTAATACTCCATTGTGTACATGTACCAAAGCTTTCTTATCCATTCATCTGCTGATGGACATCTAGGTTGTTTCCATGTCCTGGCTATTATAAACAGTGCTGCGATGAACATTGGGGTACATGTGTCTCTTTCAATTCTGGTTTCCTCGGTGTGTATACCCAGCAGTGGGATTGCTGGGTCATAAGGTAGTTCTATTTGCAATTTTTTAAGGAATCTCCACACTGTTCTCCATAGTGGCTGTACTAGTTTGCATTCCCACCAACAGTGTAGGAGGGTTCCCTTTTCTCCACACCCTCTCCAGCATTTATTGCTTGCAGATTTTTGGATCGCAGCCATTCTGACTGGTGTGAAGTGGTACCTCATTGTGGTTTTGATTTGCATTTCTCTGATTGTATATATATATTTATATTATATCATAGCACACATTAGGTAGTTAAATGATTAGATATCTGTGAAAGTATTATGTGGCCTTTCCAAGTCACTTAGTTTCAGAGCTTATAATAATAAGAAAAAACAGCCCTTTTAGATATGAGATCTATCATATGATATATTTAGGTACATGAGTAAATTTAGATATACATCTGAAAGATATTGCAGGGTTGGTTCCAGATCACTGCATTAAAGTGCATATCTCAATAAAGCAAGTCACAAGAAATGTTTGGTTTTCCACTGCATATAAAAGTTAAGTAGTCTATTAAGGAGGCTTCTCTGTTAGCTCAGTTGCTAAAGAATCCTCCTGCAGTGCAGGAGACCCCAGGCCAATTCTTGGGTCGGAAAGTTCCTCTGGAGGAAGGGATAGGCTACCCACTCGAGTATTCCTGTGCTTCACTGGTGTCTCAGCTGGTAAAGAATCCACCTGTAATGTGGGAGACCTGGGTTTGCTCCATGGGTTGGGAAGATCCCCTGGAGGAGGACATGGCAATCCACTCCAGTATTCTTGCCTGGAGATTCCCCTGGACAGAGGAGCCTGGCAGGCTACAGTCCACGGGGTTAAAAAGAGTCAGACACGACTAAGTGACTAAGCACAGCACAGTCTATTAAGGGCTTCCCAGGTGGCACAGTGGTAAAGAATCTGTCTTCCAGAGCAGGAGACACAGGAGACATGGGTTTGATCCCTGGGTCAGGATCCCCTGGAGAAAGAAATGGCAACCACTCCAGTATTATTGCCTGGAAAATTCTATGGATAGAGGAGTCTAGTGGGCTACAGTCCATGAGGTCAATCAAGACTTAGCAATTAGAACGCATGCATAGTCTATTAAGTAGGCAGTAGCGTTGTGGCTGGGCTCCCCTGGTTGCTCAGCTGTAAAGAATCTGCCTGCAGTGCAGGAGACCTGGATTTGATCCCTAGGTCAGGAGGATTCCCTGGAGGAGAGCATGACAACCCACTCCAGTATTCTTGCCTGGAGAATCTCTATGAACCAAGGAGTCTGGCGGGCTGCAGCCCATAGCATCACAGAGTCAGACACAACTGAGTGATTGAGCAGCAGCAGCATTAAGGCTAGGAGAAACACACACACACACACACACACACACACACAATGTACATATATTAACTAAAAAATACTTAATTGCTAAAATATTTTAACCATTATCTGAGTCTTCAGTGAGTGATAATCTTTTTTTTTCTGGTAGAGAGTCTTTGCTGTTGATAGCTGCTGACTGATCAAGGTGCTTGTTGCTAAAATTTGGGGTGGCTTGACAATTTGTTAAAGTAAGATGATAATGAAGTTTGATGCATTGACTGACTCTTCCTTTCACAATCAATTTCTCTGTAGCATGCACTGCTATTTGATAGCATTTTACCTTCAATAGAACTTCTTTCAAAACTTAAGTCAATCCTCTTAAATCCTGCCTCTACTTTGATTCATGTAATATTTTAAATCCTTAGTTGCCATTTCAATAATCTTCACAGCACCTTCACTAGGACTAGATTCCATCTCTTATGCTCATCCATAAGAATCAACTACTTATCACTTCAGTTATATCGTGAGATTGCAGCAATTCAGTCACCTTTTTCAGGCTCCACTTCTAGTTCTCTGGCTATTTCCACCATATCTGCAGTTACTTCCTCCACTAAAGTCCTGAACCCCTCAAAGTCATCCATGGAATCCACTTCTTCTAAACTCCTGTTAGTGGTAATATTTTGACCTCTTTTCATGAATCACAGATGTTCTTAAAGGCATCTAAAATAGTGACTCCTTTCCGGAAGGTTTTTAATTCACTTTGCCCACATCCATCAGAGGAATCACTACCTATGACATCTATAGTCTTATCAAATATATTTCTTAAATAATAAGACTTGAAAGTCAAAATTAATCTTTGATCCATGAGCTACAGAATGTTTGTTGTGTTAGCAGGCATGAAAGCAGTATTCATCTTGTTGTGTATCTCTATCAGAGCTCTTGAGTGACCAGGTACATTGTCAATGAGCAGTAATAATTTGAAAGAAATATATTTTTCTGAGTAGTAGGTCTCAACAGTGGTCTTAATATATCAAGTAAACAATATAGTGAATGATATGCTGTCATCTAGGCTTTGTTTTTCCATTTATAGAGGATGAAGAAATTGGATCATATTTAGAAAACAGTGAATAATTTAGCTTAGTATGCAGGACACGCAAAGGAAATCCTTGGGAAAAGAGCTGAGAAGATGGGTTGGATTTGTAATTCGTAGCACCTGTAGTGAGGCTCACAGGTAGCAATTTTCTACAGATCAGGCCATTTCTGGTCTTGTTACTTTCTTATTTCTGCCTTTTAGGCCCCTTTGCCTTTAGTTCTGATCACTACAATAGTGTGTATATGTTTTCTCACACCAGGTCTTATTTTCAGGAAAACACTTGACTGGTATCATGGCTTTGAAATTTGGCCTTTGATACATGGTACTGGAATGCTAAAGGTTATGCTCAATCTTTTTATTTTCTTGACTGTTTTTCTCTCAGGCCATACGCTGATTTTATTAATTCTTAATCATATCCCTTTCAGTCTGTTTCATGATGGTGTATAGATTGAAAGAAAAGACTGTTGCTTGGAATAAAAGAGAAAATCTAGGCATCCTGGTACTAAGTATTAGAGATTCAGGATGTTTAGAGCTTCGTTATTTTCTTCCGAACAATCCTGCACACTTACAAGTCTGTAACTGCAAGAAGAGACTGTATATATTTGAAGAAGCTTTACTTTAAAGAACAAGCCAGACTGAATCATTAATTATCTTCCAAAACCAGGTTTTGTCACTGTGTAAAGAAAATTCAAAATCATCTTCTCCACTATCCAATGTTTCCTATGCTACTTATCCTATTCCCCGGCAACCATTTTGCCTACCTCCTTTAAATCTATTAATTTTGTTTCTTTGGTGACATTTAGAATCTTCCGCAGGATGTGTTTGCTTTGTTAATTATTTAAATATCTTCCAACAAAAATTACATGTGGATTTGGAGAGTGAGAAATCGGAAATGTGAGTTTTAAACAACAGTTCACTGAGCTGCTTTGTGTACCTGCATTAGGTGTATTTTGGACGGGTTCTGGGCAGCACTGGAAGTAAAAGACATATTTTCTCATTTCTTAGCCTTGTCTCCTCTCTTCCCTTTCTTGATAAAGTGGACTTGACTGTTCTTCAGTAAAAGTTTCTGCCTTTCCCTTCAAAACTTGTTCTTAGATAGCATTATCTTAAACCTTTTCACACAAAGGTTTAATAAACTGATAACTCTCAGTCGGCTTCCTTTAGAATACTTATTTGCTTTAAACAGTTTATGTTACCCAAAGGAGTGATTTTCTAATTGGTTATGTTTGAGATAGAGGGACATTCCTGGCTTCTTAAAAGAAAAAATGTACTCTTCACCCTCTTCCAGCCTACTCAAAGAGAATCATTTTTTTGGTATTTCTAAAGCCCCTTGTTAGGTATGACCTTAAATTTAACAAATGTGCCTGATATTTTATACCTAAAAGCCTCCTGCTTCTAGTTTGCATTTAGAATATATTCCATTCCTTAAGTGTTTGGTGTATTCTACTTACATCTAATGAAAATTCTGTACTGCTGTCAAAATTCAAAAAGCACAGTTATTATTTCACTGTGGTAGTTTAGGAAAATTTAAATTAGATTTGTACTCTTCAGAATCATAGTCTGTTTAGGCATAAGCAAATTACATGCAAATAATGTAGAAAATGTCAGGTGTATTTGTTACACTTGAGTATGACCTTTGGGAAAATACTGTTGGAAAGTGCCTGACTGTATTGTGGGATCGCTGGAGTGGTCTGAAAGAATAGAAGGTCATCTGCACACAGAAAAACTATAGTTTCTGTATATAACTGTGCATATGAGATTTGTTTTCCTGATCTATAAGTGAAAACCCAAAGATGCTTTGCACTATGAATATGCTAAAGACAAAGGGACAAGTGGCATTTTTCCACCAGCTTTTAATGCTAATCTTTGTTAAATTAGGAAAGAGAATAATGTTAAGAATGCCACGTGTTAGGAGAAGGCAACTTGAATTTAGGTTCCTTCAAATCAGCTTAATTTTATGATAAACTTGAACTGATGTCTTTCACGTCATCATTAGGTATTTGTAACAGAATGCTGCAGTTTATTCTGACTTACATGTTATGGTGAACAAAGTATGCTAATTTTCTGCCTATAAGAAGTTGTTTTAATTAAAAAAAAGTGGGTAAGAAGTTGGTTTAGATAGGTTTTCCATAAAGACAAGTAAACCACTGCGAATAAGTTATAGTTTAGCAAATAAAAGACTCTCATTCTCAAAAAAACTTCCGTCTTTAACTTAAAATTATGCTACAGTGTTATATTGACCATGATTTCAGCCTTATTTTTCTAACCATAGAAACATAGTTCTTTCTGTCAAATTGATATCTCTGGGTGTTTCTTTCCCTCAAAATGCAAGGACACAAAATCAGAAGAATATGGATTTAAACACTGGTATTGCTACTTAGAAGTAAAGTGATCTTGGGCAAGTGAAATAATTGCACTGACCATCAGTTTTTTTTCCTGGAAAAGAGAATGGCTACCCACTCCAGTATTCTTACTTAGAGAATTTCATGGACAGAGGAGCCTGGTGGGCTATAGTCCATGGGATCTCAAAGAGTTGAACACCCCTCAGTGACTAACACTTACTTAATCCAATTCTTTTTATTTGTGAAATTGCTATAATAACCTTGCTGAAAATTTTGAGGAGAAATATGATCATATCTTGGGCTCAATAAAGGGCACAAATTGTATGGACCTAACAGAAGCAAAAGATATTAAGAAGAGGTGGCAAGAATACACAGAAGAATTGTACAAAAAAGATCTTCACCACCCAGATATTCACGATGGTGTGATCACTCACCTAGAGCCAGACATCCTGGAATGTGAAGTCAAGTAGACCTTAGGAAGCATCACTACGAACAAAGCTAGTGGAGGTGGTGGAATTCCAGTTGAGCTATTTCAAATCCTGGAAGATGATGCTGTGAAAGTGCTGCACTCAATATGTCAGCAAATTTGGAAAACTCAGCAGTGGCCACAGGACTGGAAAAGCTCAGTTTTCATTCCATTCCCAAAGAAAGGCAATGCCAAAGAATGCTCAAACTACTGCACAGTTGCACTCATCTCACATGCTAGTAAAGTAATGCTCAAAATTCTCCAAGCCAGGCTTCAGCAATATGTGAATCGTGAACTTTCAGATATTCCAGCTGGTTTTAGAAAAGGCAGAGGAATCAGAGATCAAATTGCCAACATCCGCTGGATCACTGAAAAAGCAAGAGAGTTCCAGAAAAACTAAAATAAACCTATTTCTGCTTTATTGACTATGCCAAAGCCTTTGACTGTGTGGATCACAATAAACTGTTGAAAATTCTGAAAGAGATGGGAATACCGGACCACCTGACCTGCCTCTTGGGAAATCTGTATGCAGGTTAGGAAGCAACAGTTAGGAATGGACATGGAACAACAGACTGGTTCCAAATAGGAAAAGGAGTACCTCAAGGCTGTATATTGTCACCATGCTTATTTAACTTATATGCAGAGTACATCATGAGAAATGCTGGGCTGGATGAAGCACAAACTGAAATCAAGATTGCTGAGAGAAATATCAATAACCTCAGATATGCAGATGACACCACCCTTATGGCAGAAAGCGAAGAACTAAAGAGCCTCTTGATGAAAGTGAAAGAGGAGAGTGAAAAAGTTGGCTTAAAACTCAACATTCAGAAAACTAAAATCGTGGCATCTGGTCCCATCACTTCATGGGAAATAGATGGGGAAACAGTGGAAACAGTGGCTGACTTTATTTTTCTGGGCTCCAAAATCACTGCAGATGGTGATTGCAGCCATGAAATTGAAAGATGCTTACTGCTTGGAAGGAAAGTTATGACCAACTTAGACAGCATATTAAAAAGCAGAGACATTACTTTGTCAGCAAAGGTCTGTCAAGGCTATGGTTTTTCCAGTGGTCATGTATGGATGTGAGAGTTGGACTATAAAGAAAGCTGAGAGCTGAAGATTTAATGCTTTTGAACTGTGGTGTTGGAGAAGACTCTTGAGAGACCCTTGGACTGCAAGGAGATTGATCCAACCAGTCCATCCCAAAGGAGATCAGTCCTGGGTGTTCACTGGAAGGACTGATATTGAAGCTGAAACTCCAATAGTTTGGCCACCTGATGGGAAGAGTTGACTCATTGGAAAAGGCCCTGATGCTGGGAAAGATTGAGGGCAGGAGGAGAAGGGGACAACAGAGGATGAGATGGCTGGATGGCATCACTGACTCAATGGGCATGAGTTTGGGTAAACTCCAGGAGTTGGTGATGGACAGGGAGGCCTGACATACTGAGATTCATGGGGTCGCAAACAGACACGACTGAGTGACTGAACTGAACTGAACTGATGATGCTAACTGCACATGATTTGCTTGAGTGCTGGTACATGGCAAATGTTCAATATCCTCTAAAATCATTATTATCAATGTAGTTACTTCTCTTCAGACATATTTTGGAAAACATTTCTTTCTGGGACTAAGTATCCTGGTCAGACTTCCCAGAAATAGATGTAGTTTCTTTTATTTTTCATATTTGATATCAGAACCATTGGGCTGTGTCATTCTATTTTCCTCAAATGGAACAAGTGTGTGCATAGTTAACCTGATGTCAAAAAAGTAAGTAAAGAGAATCTTTTTTTTTTTAATTTTTTAATTTTAATTGGAAGCTAATTACTTTACAATATTGTATTGGTTTTGCATACATCAACATGAATCCCCCATGGGTGTACATGTGTTCCCCATCTTGAAACCCCTCCCACCGCCCTCCCCATTAACCTTTTAATGTCAGGACATTTAAAGATTCCATGTGTGAAAATGAGTGTGGCTCTTTGAGTGAATGTACTCTTTATGAAGTGTGTGTTATGACCTGCTTCTTCCTGGCATATTGGACAGGGAGCCCTGCTTACTCTGTAGAGCTCTGTGTGTAAAAGGATGTTTTCAAAATGAGCTGATGGATGCCCTGCGATCTGATGTTCTCAATGTGGGTAAAACTCATTATTCAGAAACTTGATAAATAGAAATGCAAACTTTTAAAATAACACTATGGTAAGTCATGGAACTGATTCATCACATGCCATAAATTCCTTTACATATCTTATGGTTAACTTGACATTTTCAATAAGTTTGTTTTCTCCTATTATTTAATATACTATTGAATGTGTCTTGGTAAGTATGGTCAGTTTTTCCAATTACCATATTATCTTAGATTGTTGCTTCTGCTTTTACTTTGTATATCTTCCTCTATTTAGTCCAGATCAATCTGCAAATTTCTCACACCCTAAATTTTGCAACAGAGCTGAGAGGGAAATATAGCTAAGGAGAGAAAGGTTCACAAGTCCTTGAACTGATCTGGGCTCAGCAGGTAAGAGACGTTTGAACTTAGTGTGTTGTATTCAAGTTAGATAGATGAATTTATCTTCTTTTAACTTTAAGGCTTTGGTGCTCATCAAGACTTGTGTATTTATGTGTGTGCTATGTCACTTCAGTAGTGCCCAACTGTGTGACCCTATGGACTGTAGCACCACCTTCCAGCTCCTCTGTCCGTAGGATTTCCCAGGCAAAAACTAGAGTGGATTGCCATACTCTTCTCAAGGGGCTCTCCCCAACCCAGGGATCAAACCCTGGACTCTTCTATCTCCTCCATTGGCAGGCAGGTTCTTTACCACTAGTGCTACCTGGGAAGTCAGGTTAAGTCTTCAAATTGAGGAGGAGCCCATGCTAGAGAAGGGGAAACATGGGTCCTGTTTTTACCTAGCTTATCATCCGAGAGTCTTATTGAGAAACTGACTTTGAGATTGCAGATAAATTTTCTTTGTTAGGACATAGTTAAGAATCAGAATTTCCATTAATCTAGAAGGTAGTCAGTGTTACAGAGCTGGATTAGTGCTCTCAAGTACATCCTAAAGATGCTCCTGTCCAATGTATTGTCCCATTTACACCTGACATCATTAAATGTTCCAAGGTACCTCTGTTTTCCATGGCTTTTGTCTTGAAGTCCTCTGGTGCTTTTCCTAATAACCACATTACCTACTTCATACTGGTCACTTGCTCAAAAGTATTTGTCAAATGCATATATGTTCATATATCACTGGAATATTAGAGCTTATTGTGTCCTTCATTATCTAGTACAGGAAGGAAGTCTGTAGGTTGACTAACTTGATATAGTAGGCTAACCCATAGGTTTCAGCTTTGGGGGCACCCAGGTTTGATTCTCTTATTGTTTTGGTTAAGTTGTTCAGTTGTGTCCAACTCTTTGTGATCCCATGGACTATAGCCCACCAGGCTCCTCTGTCCATGGGATTTCCCAGGCAAGAATACTGGAGTGGGCTGCCATTCCCTTCTTCAGCTCTTCTACCTAACTGGAAAAATAAAGTAGCTTTTCTGCACCTTAATTTTTTTTCACAAGTAAAATGGGCGTATTTTCTAAGATATAGGATTTCTGGGTAGAGGAGGTAAAAAACAAACAAACAAACAAACTCTCAGTCAGCTTCCAGGGAGGAAACATAGTTCAGTTAGTTCAGTTTCTCAGTTGTGTCTGACTCTTTGCGACGCCATGGACTGCAGCACACCAGGCTTCCCTGTCCATCACCAAATCCCAGAGCTTACTCAAACTCATGTCCATTGAGTTGGTGATGCCATTCAACCAGCTCATCCTCTGTAATCCCCTTCTCCTCCCACCTTCAATCTTTCCCAGCATCAGGGTCTTTTCCAATGAGTCAGGTTTTTGCATTAGGTGGCCAAAGTATTGAAGTTTCAGCTTCAGCATAAATCCCTCCAATGAATATTCAGGACTGATTTCCTTTAGGATGGACTGGTTGGATCTCCTTGCAATTCAGGGGACTCTCAAGAGTCTTCTCCAACACCACAGTTCAAAAGCATCAGTTCTTTGGCTCTCAGCTTTCTTTATAGTCCAACTCTCATGTCCATAATTGACTACTGGAAAAACCATAGCTTTGACTAGACAGACCTTTGTTGGCAAAGAAATGTCTCTGCTTTTGAATATGCTGTCTAGGTTGCTCATAACTTTTCTTCCAAGGAGTAAGTGAAGTGAAGTCACTCAGTCATGTCTTACTCTTTGCGACCCCATGGACTGTAGCCCACCAGGCTCCTTGATCCATGGGATTTTCTAGGCATGAATACTGGAAGGGGTGGCATTTCCTTCTCCAGGGGATCTTCCTGACCCAGGGATTGAACACGGGTCTCCCGCATTGTAGGCAGACGCTTTACTGTCCAAGCTACCAAGGAAACCCGTAGGAGTAAGCATCTTTTAATTTCATGGCTGCAGTCACCATCTGCAGTGATTTTGGAGCCCAAGACAATAAAGTCTCTCACTGTTTCCACTGTTTCCCCATCTGTTTGCCATGAAGTGATGGGACCGGACGCCATGATCTTAGTTTTCTGAATATTGAATTTTAAGCCAACTTTTTCACTCCCCTCTTTTCACTTTCATCAAGAAGCTCTTTAGTTCCTCTTTGCTTTTTGCCATAAGTGTGGTGCCATCTGCATATCTGAGGTTATTGGTACTTCTCCAAGCTATCTTGTTTTTTTTGTTTTGCATACAAGTTTAGAATGTTTTAGTTTCTGAAAGACCTGGGGTATTTTATATCCATGGTATTCTCAGTTCTGCTCTTCTCAGTTTTTTTTTTTTTAATTTATTTATTTTTGACTGCACTGGGTCTTTGTTGTTGCACATGTTTTCTCTAGTTTCAGTGAGTGGGGGCTAATCTCTAGCTGTGGCACAAGGGATTCTCACTGTGGTGGTTTCTTTTCTTGCAGAAAATGGGTTTTAGGGTATGCAGGCTTCAGTAGTTGTGGCACTATGGCTCAGTCTAGAGGGCAGGCTCAGTAGTCATGGCCTTCGGGCTTACTTGTCCTGTGGTATGTGGAATCTGCCCAGACCGGGGATCAAACCTTTGTCCTCTGTGTTGGCAGGTGATTCTTTTTTAAAATTATTTTTTATTGAAGGACAATTGCTTTACACAATTTTGTTGTTTTCTGTTAAACATCAACATGAATCAGCCATAGGCACACTTATATCCCCCACTTTTGAAATTCCTTCCGTCTCCCTCCCCATCCCACCCCTCTAGATTGATACAGAGCCCCTGTTTGAGTTTCCTGAGCCACACAGCAAATTCCCGATGGCTATCTATTTTACAAATGGTAATGTAAGTTTCCATGTTACTCTTTCCATACATCTCACCCTCTCCTCCCCTCTCCCCATGTCCATAAGTCTATTCTCTATGTCTGTTTCTCCATTGCTGCCCTGTAAATAAATTCTTCAGTACCATTTTTCTAGATTCCATATATATGCATTAGAATATGGTATTTAGCTTTCTCTTGCTGATTCATTCACTCTGTATAATAGGTTCTAGGTTCATCCTCCTCATTAGAACTGACTCAAGTGGGTTCCTTTTTATGGCTGAGTAATATTCCATTGTGCATATGTACCACAACTTCTTTATCCATTCATCTGTTGATGTACATCTAGGTTGCTTCCGTGTTCTATTTTAAATAGTGCTGCAATGAACATTGGTATACATGTGTCTTTTTCAATTTTGGTTTCCTCAGGGTATATGCCTGCTGCTGCTGCTAAGTTGCTTCAGTTGTGTCCAACTCTGTGCGACCCCATAGACGGCAGCCCACCAGGCTCCCCCGTCCCTGGGATTCTCCAGGCAAGAACACTGGAGTGGGTTGCCATTTCCTTCTCCAATGCATGAAAGTGAAGTCGCTCAGTCATGCCCGACTCTTAGCGACCCCATGGACTGCAGCCTACCAGGCTCCTTCGTCCATGGGATTTTCCAGGCAAGAGTGCTGGAGTGGGGTGCCATTGCCTTCTCCACAGGGTATATGCCTAGGGTGGAGATTTCTGGGTCATATGGTGGTTTTATTCCTAGTTTTAAAGGAATCGCCATACCGTCTTCCATAGTGGCTGTATCAATTTACACTCCCACCAGCAGTGCAAGAGTGTTCCCTTTTCTCCACACCTTCTCCAGCACTTATTGTTTGTAGGCTTTTTGATGATGGCCATTCTGACTGTTGTGAGGTGATATCTCATTGTAGTTTTGATTGCATTTCTCTAATAATGAATGATGTTGAGCATCTTTCCATGTGTTTGTGATCCGTCTGTATGTCTTCTTTGGAGAAATGTCAGTTTAGGTCTTTTTCCCACTTTTTGATTGGGTTGTTTGTTTTTCTGGTATTGAGTTGTATGAGCTGCTTGTATATTTTGGAAATTAATCCTTTGTCAGTTGTTTAATTTGCTATTATGTTCTCTAATTCTGAGGGTTGTCTTTTCACCTTGCTTATAGTTTCCTTTTCTGTGCAAAAGCTTTTAAGTTTAATCAGGTCCCACTTGCTTACTTTTGTTTTTTTATTTCTGTTACTCTAGGAGGTGGGTCATAGAGGATTTATGTCATCAAATGTTCTGCCTATGTTTTCCTCTAAGAGTTTTATGTTTTCTGGTCTTACATTTAGGTCTTTAATCCATTTTTGAGTTTATCTTTGTGTATGGTGTTAGGAAGGGTTCTTATTTCATTCTTTTACATGTAGCTGTCCAGTTTTCCTACCACTGTTTATTGAAGAGACTGTTTTTGTCCCATTGTATATATCTTTACCTCTTTTGTCAAAGATGAGGTAACCATAGGTGCATGGGTTTATTTCTGGGCTCTCTATCTTGTTTCCTTGGTCTGTATTTCTGTTTCTGTGCCAGTACTGTACTATCTTGATGACTGTAGCTTTGTAGTATAATCTGAAGTCATAAAGATTGATTCTTCTAGCTCCATTCTTCATTCTCAAGATTGCTTTGACTATTTGGGGTCTTTTGTGTTTCTATATGAATTGCAAAATTTTTTGTTCTAGTTCAGTGAGAAATGCCATTGGTAATTTGATAGGGATCAAATTCAATTTGTAGACTACGTTTGGTAGTACAGTCATTTTCACAATACTGATCCTTCCTACCCAGGAACATGCAATATGTCTCCTTCTATTTATGCCATCTTTTATTTCTTTCATTAGTGTCTTATAATTTTCTGTGTAAAGCTTTTTATCTCCTTAGCTATGTTTATTCCTAGATATTTAATTTTTTTTGTTGCAATGGTGAATGGGATTGATTCCTTAATTTCTTTTTCTGATTTTTCATTGTTAGTGTATAGAAATGCCAATGATTCCTGTGTATTGATTTCGTATCCTGCAACTTTGCTTAATTCACTGATTAGCTCTAGTAATTTTCTGATATTATCCTTAGGGTTAGATATGTACAGTATCATGTCATCCAAAAACAGTGAGCGATTTACTTCTTTTCTGATCTGGATTCCTTTTCTTTCTTTTTCTTCTCTGATTGCTGCAGCTAGGATGTCCAGACCTATGTTGAATAATAGTGGTGAAAGTGGACACCCTTATCTTATTCCTGATCTTAGGGTGAATGCTTTCAGTTTTTCACCATTGAGAATAATATTTTCTGTAGGCTTATCATATATGGCCTTTACTATGTTGAGGTAGGTTCCTTCTATGCCCATTTTTTGAAAAGTTTTAATTCTGAAAGATGGGAATACCAGACCACTTGACCTACCTCTTGAGAAACCTTTATGGGTCAGGAAGCAACAGTTAGAACTGGACATAAAACAACAGACTAGCTCCAAATAGGAAAAGGAGTATGTCAAGGCTGTATATTGTCACCCTACTTATTGAACTTATATGCAGAGTACATCATGAGAAATGCTGGGCTGGAAGAAGCACAAGATGGAATCAAGATTGCCAAGAGAAATATCAATAACCTCAGATATGCAGATGACACCACCCTTATGGCAGAAAGTGAAGAAGAACTAAAGAGCTTCTTTTGAAAGTGAAAAAGGAGAGTGAAAAAGTTGACTTAAAGCTTAACATTCAGAAAACTAAGATCATGGCATCTGGTCCCATCACTACATGGACAATAGATGGGGAAACAGTGGAAACAGTGGCTGAGTTTATTTTTCTGGGCTGCAAAATCACTGCAGATGATGATTGCAGCCACGAAATTAAAAGATGCTTACTGCTTGGAAGGAAAGTTATGACCAACCTAGAGAGCATATTCAAAATCAGAGACATTACTTTGCCAACAAAGGTCCATCTTGTCAAGGCTATGGTTTTTCCAATGGTCATGTATGGATGTGAGAGTTGGACTATAAAGAAAGCTGAGAGCCGAAGAATTGATGCTTTTGAACTGTGGTGTTGGAGAAGACTCTTGAGAGTCCCTAGGACTGCAAGGAGATCCAACCAGTCCATCCTAAAGAGATCAGTCCTGGATGTTCATTGGAAGGACTGATGTTGAAGCTGAAACTCCAGTACTTTGGCCAACTGATGCGAAGTGCTGACTCATTGGAAAAGACCCTGATTCTGGGCAAGATTGAGGGTGAGAGGAGAAGGGGATGACAGAGGGTGAGATGGTTGGATGGAATCACCACCTCAATGGACATGGGTTTGGGTGGACTCTGGGAGTTGGTGATGGACAGGGAGGCCTAGCGTGCTGCGGTTCATGGGGTTGCAAAGAGTCGGACACAACTGAGCGACTGAACTGACTGACTCACTAGTCCTGACAATATCAATGAGATCCATCTCATCTAATGTATCATTTAAGGCTTGTGCTTCCTTATTAATTTTATGTTTTGATGATCTTTCCATTGGTGTGAGTGGGGTGTTAAAGAGTCCTATATTACTGTGTTCCTGTCAGTTTCTCCTTTTATGTCTATTAGTGTTTGTCTTATGTATTGAAGTGTTCCTATGTTGGGTGCATAGATATTTAAAATGTTATGTCTTTCTCTTGGATTTATCACTTGATCATTATGTAGTGCCCTTCTTTATCTCTTGTAATCATATTTATTATAACTTCTATTTTGTCTGATATGAGGATTGCTGCTCCAGCTTTCTTTTGCTTCCCATTTGCATGGAATATGTTTTTCCATTCTCACTTTCAGTCTATATGTATCTTGAGGTGTGAAGTGGGTTTCCTGTAGACAGCATATATCTGGGTCTTGTTTTTGTATCCATTCAGCCAGTCTTTGTCTTTTGGTAGGAGCAAGTAATTCATTTACATTTAAAGAAACTTTGAGATATATGTTCCTATTGCCATTTTCTTAACTGTTTGGGGTTGATTTTGTAGGTCTTTTTGCTTCTCTTGTATTTCTTGACTAAATAAGCCCCTTTAACATTTGTTGTAAAGCTAGTTTGTTGGTACAGAATTCTTTCAACCTTTGCTTGTCAGAAAACCTTTTTATTTCTCCATCAATTTTGAATGAGATCCTTGCCAGGTACAGTAATCTTGGTTGTAGATTTTTCCCTTTCAGTACTTTAAATATAAACTGCCATTCCCTTCTGGCCTGCAGCGTTTCTGCTGAAAGATCAGCTGTTAAGTGTATGGGTTTTCCCTGGTATGTTACTTGTTGCTTCTCCCTTGCTGCTTTTAATATACTTTTTTTTGTGTTTAGTCTTTGTTAGTTTGATTAGTATGTGTCTTGGTGTGTTTTTTCTTGGGTTTATCCTGTAGGGGACTCTTTGTGCCTCTTTGGATATGCAAAGTTAAATAGAGTCGATAAAGTAGATTTATAAACATTAAAGATTAACTGCAAGGGGAAAAGAACAGTAGGAAAAGCAAACTAAGGAATAAATGTAGAAAAAATAATAATACATTTAAAATTTAAAAATTAAAACTAAAAAAAAATGAAAAGAAAAAAAAAAGAGGAAAACTTTGCAGAATGGCAAAAGCCCAACGTGGAGGCAGAGGTTTATGACAATTAAAAATGTGACTGACTAATAAAAAAGCTCAAAAGCTTAATTGGATTTCTTAGTGCCAATAAAATCAACACCTACAACAGAGGGGGAAAAAGGTTGGGTGGGGGGGAAGCAAAAAATATCCAAAAAAATCTACAGAACAAGTCAAAACATAAGAATAATAAATATTTTTCTTGAGTCACTGCTGTCAGAGTCCTTTCCCTCGCTGGGAGTTACAGTCTACCTTGTGAAGTTGCTCAGTCGTGTCCGATTCTTTGGACCCCATGGACCTATCAGGCTCCTCCGTCCATGGGATTTTCCAGGCAAGAGTGCTGGAGTGGATTGCCATTTGCTTCTCCAGGGGATCTTCCTGACCCAGGAATAGAACCTGGGTCTCCCGCATTGCAGGCAGATGCTTTTGCCATCTGAGCCACCTTACTTCCCTAGAAAGGCCTCCAGCACTGTGCTGATCTCTCGTCCTGCTGTGGATGCAGCTCAGATTCTAATCTGGTCCCACTTCTGTGTGTTCTTGCCTCCAGTGTCCAAGGCTATCAGAGCTAGAGTGTTTTCTTTTATGGGTGCTCTCACTGGCCTTTTATATATTCCATCAATACAGAGTCTGCTTAATTGATCATGTGGATTTAATCTGTAGCTTGTACAGCTGGTAGGAAGGTTTTGGGTCTTCTTTCTTAGCCACACTGCCCCTGGGTTTCAATTGTGGTTTTATTCCACCTTTGCATGTGGGTCGTCTCACTGGGGTTTGCTCCTGAGGCTGCCCTGGAGGACTTGGGTCTGCCCCTGTGAGGGCCAGGTGTGGAGCTGGGGCAGCTGCTTGGGTCACAGGGGTTCTGGCTGCACCAGGTATTCAGGGGAGTTGGCAGCTAGGGCAGCAGGAAATATAGTGCTCTAGAAGGGTATAGCAACCAGTATTGGCCAATACACTCCAGTATTCTTGCCTGAAGAACCCATTCCCTGACAGAGAAGCCTGGTAGGCCACAGTCTACAGGGTCACAAAGAGCTAGACACAACTGAAGTGACCCTGGGAACATAGACGCAAGTCTTCTTTTTTGCCTGTGGCAGCTCTGCCCCAAGTGAGAGTTGATTGTGAAGATGGCACAGCTGCTTGGCTTGCGGGGACCCTGGCAGTGCCAATTGTGCAGGGACACAGACTGCCTCTGCTGCAGAAGTTATGGTCCTATCAGAGTCTTTTTTTGAACCTCGTGTAGCTGTCGATAAGAAGGCCTCTTTGGCCAGTCTTTCTCCATGGCTCAGCCTGTTCAGGCACTTAGAGGCTCCCTTACCTGGGGTCCTTCTCTGTTTTTCAGTGCATCAGGCACATAGAGGGGCCCCCCTGGATGGGGTCCTACTCTGTAGATGGTCCTACTCTGTAGTGTCAGGCACTTAAAGAGGCATCCTGGGTGGGGTCCTACCCTGTAGTTCAGTGCATCAGGCCTTTGATGGGCCAGTCTCTCTGTTGTTCAACTGCTGATGCTGGCATGCGAGGAGAGAGAGGCTATGGTGATGGCTCCACCCCCTGTGCATGACTCAGCAGTATCGCCTTGCTTCCATGGCTGTCTGGCTTTCCTCCACTGGCATTTCCCACCACAATCTACTTCCTCACATCCCCTCAATCCATCTCTCCACATCAACAACAGCCCTGGCTCTGAGATTGCTCCACAATCCCTAAACTCCAGCTCCCAGCCACCATGCCTTCCAGGAGACCAGGGGTCTGTATGGCTGTGGCAAGAACTGTTTGATTCTCATTCCATTTAGATCAGCTGTTTCACTTTCAACCTTAAATGTTTCTCCTCTGACTCAGACAGTTTCCCTAATGTGGGGATTGGACCCCTGCTTCATTTCCCCCACCCGCTGAGGACAGGTCCAGTCCTACTAACACTCCTTGTGTGGTTCTATATATTTTTTTCCACTGGTCAGGTACACCTGTCTGCTCTCTGTTGGTATTCTGCTTGCACTTCTGTATCTTAGGGTGTATTCCTGATGTATTCATGGATAGCGTAGTACTCCACATTCCCCTAATCCTCTGCCATCTTGTTCTCTATCCCAGCAGTCTTGATTCCAGCTTGTGCTTCATCTAGCTTGGCATTTTGCATGATGTACTCTGCATATAAGTTAAATAAGCAGGGTGATAACATGCAGCCTTGATGTACTCCTTTCTCAATTTGGAACCATTCTGTTCTTCCATGTCCATTTCCAGCTGTTGCTTCTTGACCTGCATACAGATTTCTCATAAGGCAGGTAAAGGGGTCTGGTATTCCCATATCTTTAAAAATTTTCCACAGTTTATTGTAATCTACATAGTCAAAGGCTTTGGCATAGTCAGTAAAGCAGAAATAGATGTTTTTCTGAAACTTTCTTGCTTTTTCAGTGATCCAATGGATGTCGGCAATTTGATCTCTGGTTCCTCTGGCTTTTCTAAATCCAGCTTGGACATCTGGAAGTTTACGGTTCATGTACTGTTAAAGCTTGGCTTGGAGAATTTGAGCATTCTTTTGCTAGCATGTAAGATGAGGCAAATTGTGTGGTAGTTTGAAAACTGTTTGGCATTGCCTTTCTTTGAGATTGGAATGAAAACTGACATTTTGGAGTCCCTTGGCCACTGCTGAGTTTTCCAAATTTGCTGGCATACTGAGTGCAGCATTTTTACAGCATCATCTTTTAGGATTTGAAATAGCTCAACTGGAATTCTGTCACCTCCACTAGCTTTGTTTGTAATGATGCTGCCTAAGGCCCACTTGACTTTGTATTCCAGGATGTCTGGTTCTAGGTGAGTGATCACACCATTGTGATTATCTGGGTCGTGAAGCTCTTTTTTTTATAGTTCTTCTGTGTTTTCTTGCCACCTCTTCTTAATATCTTCTGCTTCTGTTAGGTCCATACCATTTCTGTCCTTTATTGAGCCCGTCTTTGCATGAAATGTTCCCTTGGTATCTCTAATTTTCTTTAAGAGATCACTAATCTTTCCCATTCTATTATTTTCCTCTATTTCTCTGCACTGATCACTGAGGAAGGCTTTTTTATCTCTCCTTGCTATTCTTTGGAACTCTGCATTCAGATGAATATATCTTTCCTTTTCTCCTTTGCCTTTAGCTTCTCTTCTTTTCTCAGCTATTTGTAAGGCCTCCTCAGACAACCATTTCGCCTTTTTGAATTTCTTTTTCTTGGGAACAACCTTGATCACTGCCTCTTGCACAATGTCACAAACCTCCGTCCATAGTTCTTTAGGCACTCTATCAGATCTAATCCCCTGAATCTCTTTGTCACTTTCAGTGTATAATCTTAGCAATTCGATTTAGGTCATGCCTGAATGGTGTAGTGGTTTTCTCTACTTTCTTCAATTTCAGTGTGAATTTGGCAATAGGGAGTTCATGATCTGAGCCACAGTCAGCTCCCAGCCTTGTTTTTGCTGACTGTATAGAGCTTCTCCATCTTTGGCTGTAAAGAATATCTGTCCATCTTTGGCTCCCTCTTTGCAGCCAAAGATAGGCAGAGGGAAACATAAGGAATGCTCAAATGGGAAATTGAAGGGAGAAGGTAGCCTACAAAGGTATGGCCAAAGTTGAAGGCCATCTACAAGGGATTATGAAGCACTGTAGGGTGAGGAACAGAAATACCACTTGGGCTAGATCTGAAGAAGCAATTGGAGTGAATGATTTACAGATGCTAAAAATAGTGCTGTGCTTAAAAGCTTCTGGAGCTGTGGCCTTTGGTGGAGAGACCATACCAGTTAGACCACAGCCAGGCAGGTAGTGAGATCAGGGAATAAATATCCTGACTACTTCTCTTTATTCCCACCCTCCCATTTTCTGCTAGTTCCTGAGTGGCCAAATTCACTCAGAAGGAACACAATAGTACAGCTGACACAGATTAGCAACTGTGGAATGGAGAAGGAGGGATGGGGAGAAAAATCTCTCTTTCTGTCAATCTGTGGATCCAAGATGAACATACTGCTCACTACTGAACACACAGGATAACCATATAACTTGTTATCTAAATTACAACATTTTTGAGAATGAAAGGGAATGCTATGATTAGTAATTGCACAGGGACAGAAGGCAGAAAATAGAACTGTGCTGGACGAATCAGGACTTACTGTCACCTTACTAACAGAGTATGATAAGGGAAGATAAATGTGAATTTCCTTCCCTTTCTTCACCACGTTTTTCAGATTTTCTCCTCTTGTAATAGAGTAGTGGGGATATTTTGAGAAAGAAGATTGGGTTATTTTAATAAAGCAATTTAGACTCATCTCCCCATGGCAGACTTCTCAAAGTTGGTAATTATTACTGAGTCCTTTGCTAACGTCTGCTGGAAGAATGTGAAGATATAGGTTGTGCTTTAAACCTGAGACCTGATTATCTTGTTTAGTAGGCTCTTTCTGCTTAGAAACCTTGCTTGAAGACAGTGGAGGCAAGAGAGAGTCTGTTATTCAATAAATGGAAAATACATACTATGCACAGGGGAATTTGGTGAGCTATTTATTCTTCTCTGGCCGTAGTGTTCTTATTTATATCTTAAAACCAATTGCGACACACATTGGATCCTTTGATTTGGAGGACACCTGTGATTAATATATTCACTCTTGGTAAATGTGATTGACCAGATGTGGTGTTCAATGTCATTATACATAACAAAGACTAAGACAAGGGATACTAACAAATGCAGGCAATTATAGAGATCAACAAGCATTTCATCACATGTTGATAGGTACATTGAAGTTTCAAAGATAAAAATAATTTCAGTTAAGCCAAGAAACATCAATATGATCAAATGTTATGGAGGGTATTTGAACAAAGCAAGCTCTAATTGTGAAAATTGTGTGTGGTTTACCTTCTACACAAGCTTTTGCTGGAATTTTGAACTACTTACTTGGGAAATAAATAACCTTGGTTATTTCTGCTTTTCAGTATTTCAGCTTGTGTATTTATGTTTTGACCACCCTGTCTGTGACAGTTCTGTCAACATCGGTAACCTGACGCTTTCCTTTGAGGTTCCCTGAGATCAAGGACAGTGTGGGCTTGAACTCACCTGTGGTGCCCTTGCTCTTGGCTTACTGACTTCCTCGAAACCATTACCTTTGCTCAGCTTACATGAGTCTCTGCTCATAGGCTCTTGCACTGCACCTTTGCCATCCATCCAGATTTGAATAAGGTGTCCTCAAGGAGTGACTTACTCTTTTCCTTCAGAGACTTCTTTTTAGTTAACAATTAGGAGAGTCACTTAACTGTGACTCTAATTGGTTGGGGTGACATATGGCTCACTTAGCCCTCATGTTTTGACAACCCTATTGGAAGATAGATATATTCTTCAAGGAAAATGCTTACTAACTTTCCAGTGAAATTTTTGACATTAAACGTCTTATTAGTAAGAAAGCATTTAACCAGGTCATTCCACCTGTTCTGTGCCTCAATGAAGTCTTAACTCTCCAGAGTTCAGACTAACTGTGCATTGTATGATGTTGTTTATCTGGAGAAGCTGCAGACTTCTAGATTTAGGGTTTTGTGTCCTTTGATAGCATGCTATTGATAAGGATGCAAGGAGATCAAAGCAGTCAATACTAAAGGGAGTCAGTCTTGAATATTCACTGGAAGGGCTGATGCTGAAGCTGAAGCTCCAATACTTTGGCCATCTGACAGGAGGAACTGACTCACTGGAAAAGACCCTGATGCTGGGAAAGGCTGAAGGCAGGAATAAAAGGGGGTGACAGAGGATGAGATGGTTGGGTTGTATCACTGACTCGATAGACATAAATTAGAGAAAACTCCGGGAGCTGGTGATGCACAGTGAAGCCTGGCATGCTGCCGTCCATGTGGTCGCAAAGAGTCGGATACAACTGAGTAACTAAACTGACTGATTGATCGATAAGAAAGCCTTTTAAACCAAGGTTGGTCACAGTTCCAGTTAAGGGTTAAGAGCCTTCTTAAAAGTAGAGTCAAGCCTTCACTAGATTTTTGTAATGTATCCATGCAAGAGCTTGTACTTTTGTTGAGTTCTTTCCTGGAGCTATTTGGATTCACCTTCCTGGTGGCTCAGCGGTAGAGAAGCCAGCTGCAGTGCCAGAGCTGCAGGAGGCCGGGGTACAATCCATGGGGAAGGAAGACCCCCCCCCCCGCCCCCCACCAGAGGCAACCCCCTGGAGAAAACCCACTTCAGTATTCTTGCCTGGAGAATCCCATGGACAGAGAAGCCCGGTGGGCTACAGTCCTTAGGGTTGAAAAGAGTTGGACATGACTGAAATGACTTATGCACTCACCACAAAAAAAAAGAATCAAGGTATTTATACAGCTAACATTGGCAAACAGTATTAAGGACTCATGTGTAATTATAAGAAACTATTTTTGTTACCAAATATGTTTTTAAGTTCATAGCTTTTACATGATCCAGTTCAGTTCAGTTCAGTTCAGTTGCTCAGTCGTGTCCGACTCTTTGTGACCCCATGAATCGCAGCACGCCAGGCCTCCCTGTGCATCACCATATCCCGGAGTTCACTCAGACTCACATCCATTGAGTCCGTGATGCCATCCAGCCATCTCATCCTCAGTCGTCCCCTTCTCCTCCTGCCCCCAATCCCTCCCAGCATCAGAGTATTTTCCAATGAGTCAACTCTTCGCGTGAGGTGGCCAAAGTACTGGAGCTTCAGCTTTAGCATCATTCCCTCCAAAGAAATCCCAGGGCTTATCTCCTTCAGAATGAACTGGTTGGATCTTCTTGCAGTCCAAGGGACTCTCAAGAGTCTTCTGCAACACCACAGTTCAAAAGCATCTATTCTTCAGCGCTCAGCCTTCTTCACAGTCCAACTCTCACATCCATACATGACCACAGGAAAAACCATAGCCTTGACTAGACAGACCTTAGTCGGCAAAGTAATGTCTCTGCTTTTGAATATGCTATCTAGGTTGGTCATAACTTTTCTTCCAAGGAGTAAGCATCTTTTAATTTCATGGCTGTAGTCACCATCTGCAGTGATTTTGGAGCCCCCCCAAAAAAGTCTAACACTGTTTCCACTGTGTCCCCATCTATTTCCCATGAAGTGATAAGACCAAATGCCATGATCTTAGTGTTCTGAATGTTGAGTTTTAAGCCAACTTTTTCACTCTCTTCTTTCACTTTCATTGAGAGGCTCTTTAGTTCCTCACTTTCTGCATGAGTGTGGTGTCAACTGCATGTCTGAAGTTATTGATATTTCTCCTGGCAATCTTGATTCCAGCTTGTGCTTCATCGAGCCCAGCATTTCTCATGATGTACTATGCATATAAGTTAAATAAGTAGGGTGACAATATACAGCCTTGATATACTCCTTTTCCTATTTGGAACCAGTTTGTTGTTCCATGTCTAGTTCTAACTGTTGCTTCTTGACCTGCATACATATTTCTTGCAAGAGGCAGGTTAGGTGGTCTGGTATTTCATCTCTTTCAGAATTTTCCAGTTTATTATGATCCACACAGTCAAAGGCTTTGGCATAATCAGTAAATCAGAAATGTTCTTCTGGAACTCTCTTGCTTTTTTCATGATCCAGCAGATGTTGGCAATTTGATCTCTGGTTCCTCTGCCTTTTCTAAAACCAGCTTGAACATCAGGGCGTTCACAGTTCATGTATTGCTGAAGCCTGGCTTGGAGAATTTTAAGCATCACTCTACTAGCGTGTGAGATAAGTGCAGTTGTGTGGTACTTTGAGCATTCTTTGGCATTGTCTTTCTTTGGGATTGGAATGAAAACTGACCTTTTTCAGTCCTGTGGCCACTGCTGAGTTTTCCAAATTTGTTGGCATAGACAGTAATCCAAGTCTATGTCCTGACCAGTAATGCTGATGAAGCTGAAGTTGAACGGTTTTATGAAGGCCTACAAGAACTTCTAGAACTCACACCCAAAAAAGATATCCTTTTCATTACAGGGGATTGGAATGCAAAAGTAGAAAGTTAAGAAATACCGGTAGTAACAAGCAAATTTGGCTTTGGAGTATAGAATGAAGCAGGGCAACGGCTAATAGAGAATGCACTGGTCATAGTAAACAGCGTCTTCCTACAACACAAGAGAAGACTCTACATATGGACATCACCAGAAGGTCAATAGTGAAATCAGATTGATTATATTCTTTGTAGACAAAAATGGAGAAGCTCTATACAGTCAGCAAAAATAAGACCAGGCCCTGACTGTGGCTCAGATCATGAACTCCTTATTGCCAATTTCAGACTTAAATTGAAGAAAGTAGGGAAAACCACTAGACCATTCAGGTATGACCTAAATCATATCCCTTTCGAGTATACAGCGAAAGTGACAAATTGATTCAAGAAATTAGATATGATAGAGTGCCTGAAGAATTATGGACAGAAGTTCGTGACATTGTACAGGAGGCAGTGATCAAGACCATCCCCAAGAAAAAGATACACAATAAGCAGCTACAAAACAAGTAAATCAATAACTTTTCAGAGTCTTAGGGTGCTGTGTGATGATCACTATGTTAGGGAATAGTGGAGTGACTCCCCTTTAGGTTAAGGATGGTCTTTTGGAGGAGGTGACTTTCAAAGCCAAGGTCTGAGTGACACGAGGCACCAGCCAGGCCACCATCTGGGTACATAACTTGTCTGTCAGTGGAAGTAGTGTGTACAAAGGCTCTGGTGCTGGAACCAGCCTGGCCCATTCTAGGTCTTGGAAGAAGGTCAAGGAGGCTGAAGTGGGCCTGGAGAAAAATACTGTAAGATGGTAGGAAGGGCCTGCAAGGTCCTATTGGGGTTTGTAAGGGGGATAAGGAGTTCAGATTTTGTACTAAGTGCTGGAGGATATAACTGGGGGGAATTACATAAGAGAGTGACATGATCTGATAAACAGATTTAAAAGATACTCTGGCTGCTGGGTGAAGAATTAACCATACAAGAGCAAGAGTGAAAGCCTGGAGACCGCTGGTAAGCCATTACACCACCAGAGAGCAATGGTAGTGGTTTTTACTAGGGGATATATGAGATGACAAGGGTGGAGAAAAGTAGGCAGAATGGGGAAAAGTCTTGCTTTGTGAATATCTGAGTTTCAAATACAGTCTTATATAAATGTAATCTTCAATGACTAGCATCAGAGTGTAGTTTGTTTCTTGTTAACAGAACAAGATTGCTTAAGCAAGAACCCAAGAGGAGTTTATAAGTGTCCTTGTTGAACTCTTCTTTCATTACTTTTCTTGGCCTTTTGTCTAGAATGTGTCCACGTGCTAAGTCACTTCAGTCATGTCTGTCTCTTTGAGACCCTATGGGCCACAGTCTGCCAGGCTCCTCTGTCCATGGCATTCTCCTGGCATGAATATTGGAGTTGGTTGCCATGCACTCCTCTGGGGGATCTTCCCAACCCAGGGATCAAACCCAAGTCTCTTACATCACCTGCATTAGCAGGCAGATTCTTTACTACTAGCGCCACCTGGGAAGTCCTTCTCATATGATACTGTGGGGAAATTCCTTTCAATATACTTATAGTGAGAGAGTGTTTTGTGTTAGCCTGCCTTCCTCCAACTTTCTGTACACAATATAGTTTATAGATTTTCATGTTATTTAGAAAAGGGTGCTGGTAACCTCAAGTCAATTTGAAAGTAGTACGAGTATGGCAGAAAGAGACACTGTGAATAAGTTGATGTGGAGGATGAAATGACCCAGACTGAATGAATTTCATAAGAAAGAAGGGGATGTAAACACACACATATTAGATGATACATGGACTGGAAGTGATGTGAGGGGTACATTAGAGAAGATCCTAATTAGTAAGCTAAGGTTTTGGACAAGCCTGGTCCTGATATCTTGATTAAATATTTAGAAGGAAGTCTAAGGAAGAGAGTAAAAAAGAGGCAAGAGAGGTATAAGGAGAAGCAAGTTTAAAGTGGAAATGGAGCTGAAGCAAAGCCCACACAAGAAGAGAGGAAGAGATAACACCCCATTCCCCTCAGAAAAACACAAGACAAACCCCAAACAAATGAACAAATAAAACCCCAGTCTCTGAACAAAGTCCAATCAATATTTTGGTAGTAAGAATGTTGACTTAAGAGTCAGGCAGGTCTGAATTTGAATCCAGATTCTATGTTACACAGGAATCCTTGAACGGGTCTGTCTCTGAGCTTCAGTTTCCTATTTATAATATGGAAATATAATGCCATTTATATAATTGTAGTAACTTTGGAGCAGATTTAATGAGCTGGCATCATGTTTGAATACAGGTTCCATCTTTTTCTCTGTGTGTCTTTGGCAAGAGGTTTAGCCCTTTTAAAGTTTTAGTTTCCGTATCTGTAAAATGTTGTCTAAAATATCATCACTACTATACATATTACAATTGTTTAAAAACTTGGTCTAAAACGGGCAATCAATAAATGTCATTTTCTTCTGCTATTTAATTTCCTTCAACTCTTGTATCATTTGACCACTCCTCCTCCATTCTGTAAAACCTTTCTTCCCCCCACAGTGTTCAAGTAGTATTCTACAGGTTTCCATACACAAGTATATGCTTGCCTTAAACTTCTTTCCTCCTATGTGATTTCTCCCTATGTTTGGCATAATTATTAATAGTTTTTTATTTTACTCTCAGGTTGCCTGGCTTGAATAACAAATTCTGTGCCCATTCCACTCAGGGTCCTTGTTACTCATTCAATGTGTTATTGGAAACACATATCTTTGGAAAACAGTGCTCTGTGATGGAAGGTTCAAGTCAGGATTACTTTTGCAAAAGTGATTTTCTGAAAAAAAGTAGTGTCTTGTTAACCAAGCAGACAATGAGTCTGCCCTGATTGATGGGGGGGTGGGGGTGGGGGTGGGCGCTGATGATAACCTGTCACTCTTGGAACATTCTGAGGCAAATCAAATACACTCCTGTGGGTATTACCTCAAGCTGCATGTTACAAAAGTGCTTGTGATGTTGGAAAACTTCCAAGGCTCCTTTCTCTCACAAGCACAGACACAGGGTTGTCTCTGCATTTCAGGTACCATGATGTGTGTGTGGGGAGAGGTTGAATTGTCCCTTGCCACCCATGGCAAAGAACCACAGCTTTCTTTGGGAAAATTTGCTTTCTATGTCCCAACAGAAAAGACAGCAGGGTTGTCCTGAGGGACCTACTGGAATGACATTTTTCTGGCATGATGGTTACATTTCTCAACCTGTCCCTTTGGTGGAGGAAAAACTCTTTTAAACTTTTAATCTGTACCTTGCCCTAGCATCATATTAGATGGGAGAAGCCATACAACTTTGAAACCTGAACATTTCATTTCTGCGTATACAGATTATCATAACACTTACCTGTTGTCTTCATAGAATGATATTTGATTCATAATTCAATTGATTAGTATATAGTCTTGCAGGAAGTGAGTGGAAGAATTAATAATGCTATAATTAACAAATGCCAGGCAATTTTAAACATTCATCACACTCCTCTTCCTTCTCCACTATATGACTAAAAACTCATGTAAAGCGGTCATGCAAAATACCTCTGCCTTCAGGTAGCTTGCTAACTTCTCAGAGATGTCCACATGAAAAAAAGTAGAAGAAAATGAGAATTTGATTTTTAAAAAGTGCTAAATTGAGTTGAAAGCAAATGCTTCAAAATAGGATTTGAAATTATTTTGATTATTCAGTCTATCTAGCCAAGAGAATCTCTGAATACATTATTACTTTAAACCCAAATATTAGATAATATAGATTTATAAAAGCATCGGCTATAATTTTAGATGCCTGGCAGAACTAGGGTATCAACTTTTATTAAAACATTTCCTTTAGAAAAAAAGCATGAAATATTCATTGCTAATATAAACCAAACTTCCTTTCATATTAAATCTGGAATTAAAATAGGGTACTTTTAATTTTTGTAATGATAGGTACATTATTCCAGAACAAAAATAGCTATAATTTAAGGGCTTGGTGGATGCTAGGTCTGTGATATATACGGTAATCATCCCAAGCTTCTTAAGAGTTAGGTATTATTATGTTTAAATCACAGGCAAGACTAGTAATTTGGTCAAAGTCACACAGTTAGTTATTGACAGTTTTCAATGCCAGGCAGGTCTTGCTGTTACATCCACTGTTAAACAGAATGTAATTTGTTTACCGGGATGATCATTATTATATTTTCCTCCCAGATTTCATCAGTACTTTAGTGGAAGTCACAATTTACTGCTGACCTAATGCTTGTCAAACATCTTTTTATCCCTTTCTTAGCAGATTATCATCATTGGACTTTACTGCTTGGCTATTTCTATCACCCCTACTTCTTAGTTTCCTGAAGGTTAGGTAGATATGAGACTATTTTGCCTTTCCTTGTTGAGGAATTTTGGATGTCTCTTGGTCCTGGTCTTCCACCTTGACCTCTAATACACTAAGTATTTTGTGCCATAGTTCAAGTTTACTGCCGCTAACAGGAACTAGCAGCACTCCAAGCTTTTCTATTAAAAAAGAAATTTACAAATGTTTTGATTCAGAATATTCAAAATTACACAACCAATAGGAAACTTTGCTTATTTCTATGGTATTATTTTTAAATATAACTTTAAACATGGGCTTCCCAATGGTTGACCTTACTTAATGTTCATAAAGTAATTCCTCGGCTTCCTTGATGGCTCAGTGATAAAGAATCTGCCTGTAATGAAGGAGGAGCAGGTTCCATCCTTGGATTGGGCAGATCCCCTGGAGGGGGAAATGGCTACTCCAGCATTCTTGCCTGGAAAATCCCAAGGACAGAGAGCCTGGGGGGGCTACAGTCCATGGGGTCGCAAAAGAGTCAGACGTGATTTAGTGACTAAATAACAACAACTCCTTAGAACAGAAGAATGCCACTTTATACTGGGAGATTTGGAGGCAGAGTCTGAAGCAACTGCTAAAATTATGAAGTTTCACAGAACTTTATTTTGTATGAAAAGTCCATGTAAATATTAGATTCTAATTCATTATATATTTTATCTTTTTATATAAATACACTGTTTTAAGTACTTTCATGTAAATCTAATGTTTTCGGAAGATACGCCATATTTTTTCCTGGAGCTTGAGCCAAACTATCTCATGTTTCCTGGTGATGCACATAGTCTAGATTTAAAACAGTGAAGTTAAAGAATTTTCTCCAGGAAACACTGTGCCACTCATTCATTTATTTTTTCAGTGTTCATTCTGAGTAATGAGTACTTAGATGTTGAGACCAGACTAATAGTGAATTTAATCAAAGTTCTGCTTCCATGGATCTTACATTCAAGGGATATGCATTAATAAATGACAAAGTAAACAAAGAAATACTAATCAATTTTATGATGCAAAGAAAAGAAGGTATTGTGAGGAGGACTAAATGGGGATTTCTTTAGACATGGTAGATGAGGAAAGACTTTTCTGAGTATGTGATATTTTAAACTTACACCTGAATGATACGAAGAAGTTGTTGTTGCTTAGTCACTAAGCTGTGTCCAGTTCTTTTGCGACCCCGTGGACTATAGCACACCAGACTCCTCTGTCCATGGGATTTCCCAGGCAAGAATCCTGGAATGGGTTGCCATTTCCTTCTCCAGGGAATTTTCCCAACTCAGGGATCGAATCCCTATCTCCTGCACTGCAGGTGGATTCTTTACCACTGAGCCACAGAGAAGCCCCAGGGGAAGAAGGAAGCCATGTAATATATGTCACAGTAATTTCCAGCATATAGATGCAGGATACAGCAAAAGTCTTAGGGTAAGAATGAGTATGGCTTGTTCTTTTATCAGAAAGAAGACTGGTTATATAGAAAGTGAGTGGAAGAAAGGTGAACAATGAGCAAAGGGACCAAATTGTCAAAGCCTTCATAGACTATGGTGGCCAGAGTTTGGTTTCTATTCTAGATATGAAAGATGTGATTGGATCTCTGACAAATGGCGGAATGACATGATCTGATTTATCCTATTTAAAGATGACTCTGATTGCTGGGGGGAGAAAGGATTATAGAGGGTAAGAATGGAAGCAATGTACCAACTAGATGGCCTGTAGAATAGCTTCCCTCATAGCTCAGTTAGTAAAGAATCCTCCTGCAATGCAGGACACCCCGGTTCAATCCCTGGGTCTGAAACATCCACTGGAGAAGGGATAGACTACCCACTCCAGTATTCTTTTCTTCCCTTGAAGCTCAGGTGGTAAAGAATCCACCTGCAATGCAGGAGACCTGGGTTTGATCCCTGGGTTGGGAAGATCCCCTGGACAAGGGAAAGGCTATCCACTCCAGTATTCTGGCCTGGAGAATTCCATGGACTGTATAGTCCATGGAGTCACAAAAAGTCAGACATGACTGAGTGACTTTCACTTTCACTTTTTACTTTCAAACAGAAATAGTAGCAGTTGTTATGACAAATATGAGATATGTGTTAGAGTTACAGAGGCAAGGACTGACTCATTGATTAGGTGGACAAACACATTTGGATGAGGGGAAAATTATCAAAGGTTTTAGCCTGAGTAACTGGGTGTGCCATTTGGTAAGACAGAGAGGATGATGATTTGAGGAGCAACTGAGCCCATCTTCATTTTGGGGAATCCACCATCCAGGTGAAGCAGTCAAACAGGGTACAGGAGCCAGAGAGACTCAGGTGAGCGTACTTCCCAGGGAGAGAACAGCAAATACAAAATCCCAAGTATAGGATAATGTTGATGAGTTTTAGGACCCTCAAGAGAGCCAGTGTGTCTGGAGCATGAAACCAGAGGATACTGGTAAATGAGATCACAGAAGTGGGCTACAGGAAGGATCATTTTGAACCTGAAGATTGTGCAAAAGAGTTTGGATTGCATTCTAAGTATGACAAGAAATCACTGATGGGTTTAGTCCAAGTGACAAAGTCTGATAAACCATTTTTAAAGAATGACTCTCACTGTTATGTGATGAACTGATGGGGAGAGAGTGGTGCAAGAAGCAAAAGTAGAAGATCCTTTCAGTTCAGTTCAGTTCAGTTCAGTTCAGTTCAGTCGCTCAGTCGTGTCCGACTCTTTGCGACCCCATGAATCGCAGCACGCCAGGCCTCCCTGTGCATCACCAACTCCTGGAGTTGACTCAGACTCACGTCCATCAAGTCGGTGATGCCATTCAGCCATCTCATCCTCGGTCATCCCCTTCTCCTCCTGCCCCCAATCCCTCCCAGCATCAGAGTCTTTTCCAATGAGTCAACTCTTCTCATGAGGTGGCCAAGGTACTGTAGTTTCAGCTTTAGCATCATTCCTTCCAAAGAAATCCCAGGGCTGATCTCCTTCAGAATGGACTGGTTGGATCTCCTTGCAGTCCAAGGGACTCTCAAGAGTCTTCTCCAACACCACAGTTCAAAAGCATCAATTCTTAAAAGAACTCATTAAAAGGTGAGTGGAACCAGGGATGTGAGGTATCTTGCTGTGTGTGAATGAGTTCTGCACAATCACACATTTTCCCCACCCACATTTTACATGAACCATGAACATCCTCCTAAAGAGTCACAGAGGTGAAAAACCTGTTTATAATGATATGTATAAACACACATCATTTGTGCATAGTTTTATCCACAATAAATTTTCTAGGAACGCAAGTGTTGTGTATACTGAAGGAAACACAGTACTTGGGTGCTGAGCTGTGCTAATAGATGCTCACATTTGGAAAATCAAGTCGTGATGGCAGTGTCACCTATGGTATTTAAGTAGCCAGTACCTCACATCTGTATCTGTCCTCATTTAAATTATCTTATTGATGGCTTTATGCAAGTTTAAGTGTCTGATATCATGTCTTGCGGAGTAGCAGTACCCATATACTTGCATATTGATATGTATCTTATGGGACACTATACTGATTTTTTGAAAAATAGGTTATAATATTGAAGTCCTTCATTGGAATGACTGATGCAGAAGCTGAAGCTCCAATACTTTGGCCACATGATGCAAAGAAGTGACTCATTGGAAAAGACCCTGATGCTGGGAAAGATTAAAGGCAGGAGGAGAAGGGGATGACAGAGGATGAGATGGTTGGATGGCATCACCCACTCAATGGGCATGAGTTTGAGCAGGCTCCAGGAGATGGTGAAGGACAGGGAAGCCTGGTGTGCTTCAGTCCATAGAGTTGCAAAGAGTCAGACGTGACTGAGCAACTGAACTCACTGATACTGATCTTTTGAAAAATAGGTTACAATGTTGATGAGTTTTACTACAAAGTGATTAAACTATTATTATATAAAGGGAGCCATGTATCTGATATATTGAGACCCATAGATCTAGGTAATAATGAATGACCTAGGAAGCTTAGGTTTCCACTGATGACTGATGTTAGACTAGGTGGAATTAGACCTGATAGTCTCTTGGATTAATGTAATTTGCCCAAGAACACATAGTTAACTAACTACAGTTGCTGATTTTGAATCCAGCGTAGAATGTTTCCAAAGCTCATGTTGACTATATCATACATACCAGAAAGATTTATTTTCAGAAGTTTATTCATTGTACTAACAGTGTCCTGCTTAAATTCTTGGCCCGATGAAAATATTTTAAAGCTGTGTTTCTGCTGGTAATAAGATAAAGGTGTTAATTCAGTCAATTTAATGATTAAAATAATTAAATTTGGAGAGTAAGAACAGATATAGTAATTGTATGGTCCATTATGTGAAGAACAAATCCTGATTGTAGCTTCTTTTTTCACTTTTAGTTGTTGAGATATTTGTAGAAAAGACTGGGTTTTATCATGATTTTTATTTAAACCTAAAAATATGTTTCTATGTGGTTTTAGTTATTTCCTCTTAGCACAAATTTCTCCCATATTGGTTAGGTAAATGCTTAATGATTGCTACAGATAGAAAACACACATAGATTTTTACTCTAAGATTTTAAAAACTAATACTTGTTTACTAGAATAGCTGCTTAGCTTTTTTAATCCCTGATTTTCCCTTTGTAGAAATTCACCTAATAAAACATTATTTTTAGTGTCAGTGTTTTATCTTATAAAGTACCAACAATACTATTATTCTGTAGAAGAATAATTGAGAAGGATTTAACTAGACAGAAATGTACATGCAAAAAAGTAATTTTTAACAGTTATGACAGTTTTGTGAACCATAATTCTAGGGACTATCACTGAAACATCTTAGTTTTAATGTTGTAAGAATTTGTAATATTTAAGAAAGATAGTTGCAACAGAATATATCAACAATATTTTGTTACTACATCAAAGGAGTTTTTGATAGGGTTTTGACAATGGGGAAAATACAAGTTAAAAAACTCAAACTAAATGTCTTCTATTTGCATTGGAAATTGACATGGTATTAAAAATTGATTTTTAACATTTCACTTTTATTGTGAGGCAATGCATAGCTCAGATTCATCGCATCATAGGAGATTTCTTAATCTTCACATTGCACCTTGCTCTTCGTGGTGATTTGTGTCTGGCTTTGTCTTATGGATAGAAAGAGAAGATCTACTTACTTACTGTGTTGAAGATATAAAAGAAATTAATTACACTGCCTGTGGTTACTATCTGCACAGAATCAAATTACTTGGTTTAGGAAATATTTCATCTGTTAAAAATTCAATGTGGACCAGAGATAATGCACCTCAACCAAATAAATGGTAAAACCTCAAGATAAATTTACTTTTCATTACTCTGCCTGTGAGAGGCAGGGCACACATGTCCAGAACCTCTCCAGTGAGGCACCTGAGGAACTGTCATCCTTTCTTTACCAAATTGAATTGTAAACTATTCCTGTTTAGGATCGTTTTTCAACGGTTTGAATGTTACTTAACAAGCAAAATGCTGTGGAGTGGTGCTCCATACTGTCTAAGAAGACTTCTATGACTTCTATTTATCTTTTGCATCAGGATTTGACAGGTAACAAATGAAATTCCTTTTCTAAAATTAAATCTAGCTTCATTTCTATCTTTCACTCATAAAGGATGAAACATTATTTGTTTCTTGGACAGTTCCTGTACTCTATCATCTTTCATTACTTTTATAAGTTCTGTCATAAAAGCCTTAGTCCTTTGGCCTGGGTTTCTAACTGCCTATTATAGAGATAAGTGTCTGCATTTGATAATATAAAATCCTCAAATATTGCCTTATCTGCAATTAAAAAGTACTTTAAAAGCAGCATTAGGATATGATATTGTCTTTCATTTCTCTATTCTATTTGCCTTCTCATATAGTTTTAGTTCTTTATGACCATGAAGAACAGTGTTTCTAGAGCACTTTGGACATCATACTTCTCTGAGGTCCAGCCCCGAACCCGTGCCTTCAACACACATCCTCTCCTGGATGTCCCGCAGTGCCTTAAACTTAACTCAGATGCTGTTCCTCCTCCTGCTTTCTCTATTACAGAGGTTGGCAGATTATGGTCCTTGGGCCAAATCTTTCTTACTGCCTATTGTTGTATGGCCTTTCTGAAAAGTGAGAAGAGTTTTGACATTTTTAAAAGAAAATGAAAATGCTATTTCATGACCTGTGAAAATTAGATGAAATTCAAGTATCAATGTCCATAAAATGTTTTTACTGGAGTCCAGCTGCACTTATTTATATATTGCCTATGGCTGCTTTTGCACTACAATAGCAGAATGAGTGGTTGTAAAGAAGACTGTCTGGTTCTCGAAGGCTTAAAATAGCTTAAGCTACCTGGCTCGTCACAAAAAAAAGTTTGCTGACTTTTGATCTATTTGAATAGAATATTTCACCACTCTCTCAACTCTTAATCTCCCAATATCAAAACCTCTGAATTATCTTCCAGCCTTTCTTCTTATTCAGATGCATATCCTATTGCTGTATGTAAGGAATATCTCCAGACCAGACTCCTTTATTGTGTTTCTACAACTTTAGCACATAAATCCTTACTGTCTGTTTCCTAGACAACTGCAATATTTCTTCTTAACCCCAGTTTCTCTCTAATAAAATTCAAATTCTGTATTAGTACCAAAGCTATCATGTGAAAATCAATAGATTTTAGATCATTTCACTCCCCTGTTAAAGATAGCACTGGGACCCTGCTTCCCATAGAATGAAGTCCAAGTCCTTAGCATTGCAACAAATCCCTTTATTCACTGGCCCTGACTTTTTCTCCAGTTTCATCTCCCTTGGCCGCCTGTACCCTCCACTCCCACCCTTGCATTTTAAATTCCCACAGCACAGTACTTCTTATTGTCCCCCTGGTATGTTGCTGCCTTTCATGACTCTCTGCCTTTGCCATGCAGCTGCCTTTTTCTTTACTCGCCTTTTACTACTTTCTAAACAGCAAGCTTGAATTAAATTTTGGAGATTCAGCTTAAATGTCACATTTAAGAATCCTTTCTTAGATCCTTCAGGTAAAGTTAATTTTTCACCCACTACATCTCATCACTTTTTTGTGTTGTCATCATCTTTGTAGATATCAGAGTTCTTTCTCATTTTTGTATGCTAGAACTGAGCATTTCTCATAAAGAGGATAGTAAATATTTACTGAGTAAATAAGTGCTCATGTGCTTTTAGAGAGATTCTTTAATTTAGCAGAGCTAAAATTATAAAATGACTACAGTCAAGTCTGTTAATTCTATCATGTCTGGAATAAATGTCTGACTCTTGTGGATGATTACCCAAAGTCTCAGACATCTCTAACCACTATAGTTCTCATTATTTAGTTTTGTGGTTTCTTAACATGCAAAGTTATTGAATCAAATGCATCAATTTGCCTATTAACAATTCCCCCCCCCCAAATTATGACCTCAGTGTAAAAGAGAGCCATTTCTATTCTGAATTTGATATTTAAGCTGGCTTGTGTGTGTGGTAAGTCACTTTAGTTGTGTCCAACACTTTGTGACCTGGTAGACTGTAGCCCACCAGGCTCCTCTGTCCATAGGATTTTCCAGGCAAGAATACTGGAGTGGGTTGCCATGCCCACCTCCAGGGGATCTTCCCAACCCCTGGACTATACTCTTGTCTCCTACGGCTCTTTTACTGCAGGAAGATTCTTTGCCTCTGAATCACTGGGGATGCGTTTAAGTTGGGTTACTAGTTACTTATTTGCTTTTACTATTATTTCTGTAGGCAGTTAAATTTTTCAGATTCAGCTTTCAAGACGATCAGGTTGTACAGAAATAGTTTATGTCTCTGTTTTAGTTATTCGAACAGGCCATTCATTTGAAGAATCAGTTAAGCTCCTCATATCCTATCATTCTCCCCTGGTACTGTCTTTGAATTCACATTACTGTTTGTTAGCATTGCCATAGAAAGCTAGACATGGAGCTTACTGAGCTATTTTACATGTGTGCTGTAAAGACTGGTTAGGTGGGAGAGAATATAAAACCGTCTAAAAGAAGATTTTAAGATTATCTATGAGTTTCATTCATCTATTATTTTCCTGGCTCCATTTAGTATGGATAATAATAGTGAGACAGGCTTATGATTATATAGCACTCTATACTTATTCAAAGTGCTTTCACCTACATTATCCCTCCTGGGAGGAAAGTATTGGTGGTATTGTTACAGTGATTTTTTTCAGGTAAAACTGATGCTCAGAAAGTTGAAATTACCTGGTGAAATTCTTTTAGTTTGTAAGCGATGAGGCTGAAACTAAAACCTAGTTCCTAACTCCATGTAAGTTTTCTGTGATTTTGTTTTCTTCATATAATAT
The DNA here is from genome assembly GCF_032405125.1 of Capricornis sumatraensis. Taxonomy (NCBI): domain Eukaryota; kingdom Metazoa; phylum Chordata; class Mammalia; order Artiodactyla; family Bovidae; genus Capricornis; species Capricornis sumatraensis. The sequence continues at coordinate 21,542,032 of NC_091073.1, forward strand.
ACGTACTTGTTATTCAACTGTCACCTCGGCTCTAAAGCTGTACTTCCATACTCTGATTTGTACTTGGGCTTTGCAGAGTTCCCTTATTTACTAGTTGGGTTCTTGGTGGGTTGTGTCAACAGGGAGTATATGGGGGAGACTGGGTATTAGGAGGAGAACATTCTGCTTGCTGTGCTTGTCAGCATATACTTAGCAATAGAAGTTGAATAGAAGCTTCTTTTGACCATTACAGAACCAGTCTCATTTTATGTCTCAGAACTACCAGCACCAGCTAGGCTTGTTCCGTCACTAAGTCATATCTGACTCTTTGCAACCCCATGAATTACAGCATGCCAGGCTTCCCAATCCTTCACCATCTCCCAGAGTGGCTCAAACTCATGTCCACTGAGTCAGTTATGACATCCAACCATCTCATCCTTTGTCGTCCGCTTATCCTTCTTCCCTCAGTCTTTCCCAGCACCAAGGTCTTTTCCAACGAGTTGGGTTTTCACATCAGGTGGCCAAACTATTGGAGCTTCAGCTTCAGCAGCAGTCATTCCAATGAATATTCAAGGTTGGTTAGCTTTAGAATCGAATGCTTTGATTTCCTTGCTGTCCAAGGGACTCTCAAGAGTGTTCTCCAGCACCACAGTTTGAAAGCATCAATTCTTGGGTGCTCATCCTTCCTTATGGTTGTGTCTCTATTCACCTCTCTGAGTGCCCAGTCCCTCCTCTCAGCTGCTAAGTTCTGATAACCACTGTCCCTGCCTTCTATTTCTCTAGTCTTAGAGGTGGTAGTTGCTTTTTATAATTCTTTGTCCATTTACCTCACTGTTTTCTTTGTGCTTTTTCAGTCCTTCAATACCTATGAACCAATCTGCCATGCTGTTGACTCTTGTTGGAAACACTTGGTTTGGTTTCCCTGAAAAAAATGCTGCATGACAGACATTCCTGTCTCTGCTGGGATGGCAAATCTAAAGTACAATTACAGCCCTAGAAAAACTGCAGAATAGTGGCACTATCCAAAACTTGAAATATGCAAGGGTAGTGATTTCCATTATATCCTCATTGAATTCACTTGGTTGAACTTTGAAGAAGATAGATGTCTCTTAGAGAATTGCTGTGGATTATCTTAAATATAATCAGGCAGTGATTCCAATTGCAGCTGCAGTTCCAGATGTGGGGATTTTTTTTTTTTTTAACTGAAACAAATCAACTCAGCCCCTTGGACCTGGTACAAAGCTATTAATCTGGAAAAAGTTTTTGTCTCTATAATAATTTGGAGAGTTCACCAGGAGTGTGCTTGCTTTTACTTAACAGAATCAACAGTTCATCTTCATAGTCTTGTCTTAGGGTTGTGTCAGCCACTCCTTCTCTCTGCCTTAATTTAGTCCTCAAAGATTATGGTGGCTCAAAGCTTTGTTGGGCTTCCCAGGTGCTGCTAGTGTTAAAGAAATTGCCTGCCAATATAGGAGACATAAGAGTCTCAGGTTTGATCCCTATATTGGGAAGATCCCCTGGAGAAGGGCATGGCAACCCATTCCAGTATTCTTGCTTGGAGAATCCCACAGACCTCTAGAACAGCCTGGCAGGCTATGGTCCATAGGGTTGCAAAGAGTCAGACACAACTAAAGTGACTTAGAACTCATGCACACAAAGCTTGGTTGGTTAATTTGGATTTTGGAGACAGCATATACCACATTTGAACATGCTGTTCCACCACATTTATTGAGTAACTCAAAGCATAACAAGAAAATGCTCTTCAACCAGTAACACAGCTGTTCAAGTTGTTCTTCTGCTTCAGCCTAATGACCCATCAGATCCAATAATATTTGTTGTATCTGAAAATAGAGGCACTTGTAAAACTGACAAACCCTTGGAGGAGAATCATAGTTATGATCTCTGGGATTTAGAGCAAAGCTATGACTATTGCTCCAGATACCTTTTTGAAAAACAGTTCCTGGAAAGCCTGGGTAGAATTGGAATGCCTGGTCACAGACAATCACGTGATTATGGAGATTTGGCTGCCATCATGAACTTAGCTTTCATTAGCATGTGCAGCAGCAATTTATCATTAGTGGAATAATATGTTTGAGATCAGGTGTTCAGTTCAGTTGCTCAGTCGTGTCTGACTCTTTGAGACCCCATGGACTACAGCATGCCAGGCTTCCCTGTCCATAATCAACTCCCGGAGCTTACTCAAACTCATATCTACTGAGTCAGTGATGCCATCCAACCGTCTCAGCCTCTGTCATGCTCTTCTCCTCCAACTTTCCATCTTGCCCAGCATCAGGGTCTTCTCCAATGAGTCAGTTCTTTGCATCAGAGTTTCAGTTTCAGCATCAGTCCTTCCAATGAACATTCAGGACTGATTTCCTTTAGGTTGGGCTAGTTGGATCTCCTTGCAGTCCAAGAGACTCTCAGGAGTCTTCTCTAACACCGCAGTTCAAAAACATCAATTGTTTGGCTTTCTTTATAGTCCAACTCTCACATCCATACACGACTATTGGAAAAACCATAGCTTTGACTAAACAGATCTCTGTTGGCAAAGTAATGTCTCTGCTTTTTAAGATGCTATCTAGGTTGGTCATAACTTTTCTTCCAAGGATCAAGCGTCTTTTAATTTCATGGCTGCAGGCACCATCTGCAGTGATTTTGGAGACCCCCAAAATAAAGCCTGTCACTGTTTCCATTGTGTCCTCATCTATTTGCAATGAAGTGATGGGACCAGATGCAATGATCTTACTTTTCTGAATATTGAGTTTTAAGTCAACACTTTCACTCTCCTCTTTCACTTTCATCAAGAAACTCTTTAGTTCTTTGCTTTCTGCCATAAGGGTGGTATCATCTGCATATCTGAGGTTATTGATATTTCTCTCGGCAATCTTGATTCCAGCTTGTGCTTCATCCAGTCCAGTATTTCACATGATGTACTCTGCATATAAGTTAAATAAGCAAGGTGACATTATACAGCCTTGACATACCCCTTTCCCCATTTGGAACCAGTCTGTTGTTCCATGTCCAGTTCTAACTGTTGCTTCCTGACCTGCATACAGATTCCTGAGGAGGCAGATCAGGTGGTCTGATATCCCCATCTCTTTAAAAATTTTCCACCGTTTATTGTGATTCACACTGTCAAAGGCTTTGGCATGATTAATAAAGCAGAAGTAGATGTTTCTCTGGAACTCTCTTGCTTTTTCAGTGATCCAGCAGATGTTGGTAATTTGATTTCTGATTCCTCTGACTTTTCTAAATCCAGCTTGAACATCTGGAAGTTCACGGTTCACGTATTACTGAAGCCTGGCTTGGAGAATTTTGAACATTCCTTTGCTAGCGTGTGAAATGAGTGCCAATTGTCCAGTAGTTTGAGCATTCTTGGCATTGCCTTTCTTTGGGATTGGAATGAAAATAACATTTTCCAGTCCTGTGGCCACTGCTGAGTTTTCCAAATTTGCTGGCATATTGAGTGCAGCACTTTCACAGCATCATCTTTTAGGATTTGAAATAGCTCAACTGGAATTCCATCACCTCCACTTTATTCATAGCAATGCTTCCTAAGGCCCACTTGACTTCGCTTTCCAGGATGTCTGGTTCTAGGTCAAGGATCACACCATCATGGTTATTTGGGTGGTGAAGATCTTTTTGTATAGTTCTTCTGTGTATTCTTGCCACCTCTACTTAATATCTTTTGCTTCTTAGCAGATCCAAAAGGCATCAGCAGGTATTTCAGACTTTTACCACACGTGTTCTTATTGTGATACCTCTCCTCCTCCAATGCATAATCAAGGCTTCATGGGGAGAATAAGTTCATGATCTCATTGGAAGGACTGATGTTGAAGCTGAAACTCCAGTACTTTGGACACCTGATGCAAAGAGCTGACTCATTTGAAAAGACTCTGTTGCTGGGAGGGATTGGGGGCAGGAGGAGAAGGGGATGACAGAGGATGAGATGGTTGGATGGCATCACCGACTCAATGCACATGAGTTTGGGTAAACTCTGGGAGTTGGTGATGGACAGGGAGGCCTGGTGTGCTGCAGTCCATGGGGTCACAAAGAGTCGGACATGACTGAGCGACTGAACTGAACTGAACTGAACTGCTTGGGATGGTCAGAGTGTGAAGATATTTGTGTTCCATGTGAATGATCAGCAAAGGGCACCTACCAGAGAACCAGCTCTGTATAATTATATGGATGAGATGACCCCTGTTTGACCATCAATTTGCTTCTTTCCTCAGCCACTCTTATTCTTGCTCAGTGGGCCCATGGGCAGAGTGGCCATGGCCAAAGAAATAGAGGCTATTCCTGGGTTCAGTAACATGGCCGTCCCCTTTCCAAGAGTGGTCCAATTATTGCCAGTCCCAAATGACTGACATGACAACTGTGAAGGCCAGCACTATTCCTCTATATGGTCCTTTACCCATTTGATAGGGAGAAACCTCACCTGGGGGGCAGGTTGATTACATTAGACAGACAGCTTTTAATTGTCTAAAAATTAGTGTTAAGAAGTTTTAATGACTTATTGACTTTGTTAGATTTGTGCATATCTTTGATTTCATTTCTTTCTCTCTAGCTCTAAACTCCCCCACCCTGTACTTCTTACAGTTAAAATTATTTGGCCTTAATGCGTTATGCTTTTCCACACCCTTGTACTTTGGGCCAGCTCAGTTTCTCTCTTAGACTTATCCAAAATATTTCCAACTTTCAAAACTCATCTCAAGTATAGTATCACCTCCTTTAATTCCTGGCAGCACTTTTTGTTTGTAGGACTGTATTATAAGTACGTATGCATGTTTTCCTACTAAACTGTGTATTCCATGAGGAGTTGGCAATGCTATCCATTATTGCACAGTATCCTTTGGCCCCAAGTCAATGACTGTTGTGTCAGTGGTTCTCAAGACATATTCAATGATTGAATAAAATATGCCCCTCTTTCCATTTCTTCTATTTTTCTACTATAATGAATCATAATGATGTTGAGGTTCATAGGTCAATTTACATTATGATAATAAATCAGTGTGACATGTAAGAGATTTAGTCAAAAGTCTCTCTGGGATTTGTTAGCTATGTGACCGTGAGAAAGTCAATTGATCTGTCTCAATTTCTTCCTTTCTAAGAGGAGGCTTCTTTAACATTGTAATTCTACTGTTTCATAATTCATTTCAAACAAGAAATAAATTTTTTTATAGAAACAATTAACTTAAAAAATTTGCTTCTTTATTTTTTATTTTCACATAGTTTAGAGTAATTGCTTCAATACTGCAGATAAAAGCTTTTTTTTTCTTTTGAAGATGATCAATGGGTGAAACTTTGCTTGAATAGAAAACATAAATCTTAAAATAATTTAATATGCATTCATATATATGAATATGCAAATTGTACATAGAATTAATTTGAAACTGAAAATATTTATAACACTATTACAGAGGATTGAAGTAGGAAATGGAAATCCACTTAGTATTCTTGCTGGGACAATTCCATGGACAGAGGAGCCTGGTGGATTACAGTCGTGAAGAGTTGGATACGACTGAGTGACTGAGCATGCATGCATTACAGAGAATTGATCCTACCTTTTGAATCACTATAGTAACAAAGAACCAAATCAGTCTATCAAGAATTCTTAATTTGTTTCTTCAGAAAAATTGCTGCAGATGAGGTACTTATTGCCTTAATATCATCGATAGTCCTGTATCCTGGTGGTCCATGATGTCCTTGGCCTTACCTAAAAGTTTACTAGAAATTCAAAATTACAGGCTCAAACTATAGACATTCTGAGTCAGAATCTGCTTTTTAATCAGATCCCTTGATGGGCCGTATGGACGTTAAAGTGTGAGAAGCAGGATGTCGCCCAGTGATATGAGATTCCTTATAAAGTTACTTTCTCATAAAATAACAATAAAATTATTATTATCAGTATATATAATCAAGGGAAAAAACTGTGCTTCTCCAAAATGAGATTTCTGTTAGTTGTTTTTTAATCTATTGAACACTGTGAATTTTGTAGTTGACCCTAGTTTCCTCTCTGTCTTGGCCACATCTTATAGCCCATGTTACATCTGTTGACTACCATATGGTGGTCTCTTTGCAAGTACCTTTTTTCTTGTTCACTTGCCTATTATCCACAGTTTTTCTTTGCCTAGATACCTTCAGTTAAAAGACAAGTCATGTGATGTATTGGGTGCTTCAGATACTTTGTGGAATGAAGTGAAGTATAAAGAAATAAAACCAACACAAACAGCCTAAATATTTCCAGGGTTTGCTATATGATTTAAGCATTGCAAACCTAGACACTTCCCTCTTCACCACCTACCCTTCTGAACATCATAATTAATGTTCAGTATGAAGATCCCAAGATACTCTGGGGGGGTACAGTTATCAGAGAAGTATTAATTATACTCAGCATACTATACTGTACTTACTGAGCCAGAAACATGAACTAATGTATTTTATAAAGATTTTAAACAAGAGTGGAAAGCCCCAAAGATTTCTGACTGAATCAGAGCATTCACTTCAATTAAAATATCACATTTTGTAAGCACACTGGTGAATATCAGTCTTTATGTCTTTTATACACAAATTATTTTTCTATTCCTTTTGTTTACTGGGTTCAATCACTTTCTGGGAATTTAGAAATCATTTATATCAAACATGTACTAATAAAACACATAGCAGGTAAATATTGAGCTAATGTCATGCTATATATCTTTACCAGCAGGCTGCCAAACAGTTGAACTTGCTGAGTCCAGAAGCCATTCAACTGACTATGTTGGCTGAATAATTTTATGACCAGTAATAAGGCTCACACATTATCCATGCTAAGAGAGAGGTAATCAAATCTTATGCTTCAGGGCATAAATTAATCACCACAGGGGTCAGAAAAGAATCTCTTTTACCCTATAAACAGAATTGAATAATTAGGCAGTGACTGTATTGATGTTTTTAAAGCCTTCTTCTTAAGGATCAGCATTGGTTTTAAGAACAATTCCGAGACTTCGTGGGGGTGTTGGAGATCTTGATTAGAAGAGGAGGGTGCTGCCAGTTGAGCAGTTTATTCTGGCAGGCAGGCAGGTTGGGCAGCTTCCTGATACCACACTGTTCAACTTGATTTTCATTAAAAGCTCAAAGTGCCTGCTGTTAAAATATCTCCAGGCAGCTGGGGCAAATGGGCCTCCTTGCCTATCTTGAGGTGAAGTTTTATCTGTTAATCAAGTTTCCTTGTAAGGTGGTGGTGGGAGGGTGGAGTTTTACTAATGTGGGAGGTTCATTCTCTTTCTTCTATGATTCTTATTTTACATTTAAAAAACACATATTACTCTAGGATTGGGGAATTAAACCTTGAGTTTTTAATTTTTATTTTTTTAGTAAAATAGGCTCAAGGGGAAACTTGTTAATTAAGTGACATCGAAGGTCAAGTGTGATCAACTGCCAAACACTTAAATCTTTGCGCATTTGCCCACATGGTTATTGAATGGAGCATGTCAAACATGATTTTGTGATAATGCAAGGATACTATATTTCATGGAAAATAAATTTTACTTCCTATATCCTGCTGCTGCCCACCCCATATATTCAGCAGTTTTAAATTTAGATAAAGCAAAATAACTTTCAAGTCATATCCCAGGAGTGTTTCTAGTAAAAGGAAAACTGAAGAATGAATCATTTCCAAATAATGACTGCACACAAGTGACCTCAATATTCAATACTCCTGGAGTTGAAAACAAAATCTTTATTGACATACCTATTTATTGACTCCACTAGCCTTCTAGATGTTTGTATATTTGGTTTTTTTTGCCTTTTCTCTGTTTTCACTTGAAGCCAGTCAAATATTGTTGTATGGCCAGTCCAGTAGTGGGTCAAACATATTTACTTGTAATCAAAATAGTATGATTTTCCATCAAAGGATTTACTGTATTCTTCCTATAAACCTGACACAGAGACAGGCAATTGACATGAAGGCAGTAACTTTTCCCTTTAGACATTCCAAATCTGGTTGGGGACATGGGACAGACCCACTTCATATGGTTCAGTCATGTTACTAAGTGTCAAGTTGAGTGTCAGTGAGGCCTTGGTATGTTCAGAAAGAGCGATAATCATGGTCTGGCATGATTCACGACAGGGACCTAGATGATCTCTGGACCTGAAGAGTATGCGTGCTGTGCTCTTCATGTAGGAAAAGGGGTATTATGTAAGGGCATGAGAGTGTGCGTGGATGTGTGTACATGTGTGTATGTGTGTACATGCATGTGTGGGATGCACGTGAAGGGGGATGCAGCTGCTGCAGAATGAACAAAGACTTGAACTCTAGAAGGAGCTGAGAATGATCTGGGAAGGACCATGAAATTTTTTTTTTTTTCTCAATTATCAGATAACAACATTTCTTTTTTTTTAAATTGGTTAAATGAGTAATTAAGTTTATTTGTGGCTGTGCTGGCTCTTCATTGCTGTGCACAGGCTTTCTCTAGCTGGGGTGAGCTACTCTCGAGTTGCAGTGCTCGGGCTTCTCCTTGCAGTGGCTTCTTGTCTTGTGATGGAGCACGGGCTCCAGGGTGTGGGCTCAGTAGTTGTGGTGCACGGGCTTAGTTGCTCCTCAGCCTGTGGGATCTTCCTGGACCAGGGATGAGACTCGTGTCCCCTGCAATTGTAGGCAGATTACTATCCACTGTGCCACCAGGGAAGTCCTGGAATATGTTTTAATGATAATCGGGCACACATTTATGTAGGTGGAGAGGAGGCTGATCCTTGAAGAACTTGAATGCCAGGCTAAGTAATATCTTACAGAGACTGATCTTACAGAGTCAAACCACTGACTTTCTTGAGTATGTAATTGGCATGTGGAAAGCATGTTTTGGGAAGAGTGGAGATCCAACCAGTCCATCCTAAAGGAGATCAGTCCTGGGTGTTCATTGAAAGGACTGATGTTGAAGCTGAAACTCCAATACTTTGGTCACCTGATGCAAAGAACTGAGTCAATGGAGAAAACCCTGATGCTGAGAAAGATTGAGGGCAGGAGGAGAAGGGGACAACAGAGGATGAGGTGGTAGGATGGCATCACCAACTCAATGGACACGAGTTTGGGTAAACTCCGGGAGTTGGTGATGGACAAGGAGGCCTGGCGTGCTGCAGTCCATGGGGTCGCAAAGAGTCGGACACGACTGAGTGACTGAGCTGAACTAAACTGAACTGAATATGTTTACAGTATAGAAAGTGAATTCCAGCAGAGAGGGGTTGGTTCAGGTATACTCATCTGAGGGCCATCAAGTCCTGAGACGGTTATGTTTATGTTATCTGCCATTCATTTTCTCGTTTCACAACCTGAAAGTCTACTTGATCATATTGTCTGTTTGGGTTTTTTGTTTATTTTATTTTTCTGAAAGCTCAAGGTTGTCCTTTGTCAAAAGAGAGATGAGAGGTCCTGTTTGATTTACTGAATGTGTGCTAATGTATCCACAACACTGGTATTGCCTAAGCTCTAGATTCAAGGATCTTTATGATTAGACTGACAGGGAACACAATTAAGTATGTGTCCCTAAATCAGTTTTGTATCTAGTATGCTTAATTTCAGGATCAGTTCTGTCTCTTCTTTTTATTTTTCAGCAAAATATCCAACATTTTACAAGGCTGTTTTCCTGAATTAAGCATACATTAAATATCTCATCTAGATAATAAATCTTTGTGTCAGCAGCTATCGTAATCTTGCCAGATTTCATATTGCTACATTTTCATGACACTAAGATAGCAAAGAAAATCAACTGCTCAGACAAATGAGTAATTCGAACTTCTCTGAAAAGTCTGCCAATATTGGTAGAGTGTCCACTGAATAAAGAATTCTTCCCTCTGTCTGTTGGGAAGATACAAAGAATTAAATGAGTAGTCCACCCTTAGTAAGACTGCAGCAGAAAGAGGGAAAAAGGAAGAGCAGAAATTAGAAATTAAACTAAAACCTAAAAGACCCCTAAAATGGTAATAGCTCTGGGTCAAATAATTACTCTGTACCAGACACTTCATAGACATCTCACTAACTTCTCATATCTGCCCTATGGGTTATAGTATCAGCATCTCTAATCTTGCAGACAAGCAATCTGAGGCCCAGAGAGGTTAGCTATCTTGTTGATAGTCACACAATGGCAGAACCAGAATTTAAACTTGTGGCTCTCTAACTTTTGAACCAGGTTTCTTTTCAGGCTGCTATAATTATTTATGAGAAGGCAAATAATGCCAAAATTATTGTTTTCTAATTCCAAATAAAATGACTTGGGGAGGCTATTTAGAGTTATGATTTGAAGTCATGAAAAAAAAAAAAGTAACACAGATTAGGAAAGAGTCTTTAGGAGAACAGTCCATACTGGGAAAAAGGCAGACTTGTAATCAGAATACAACAGACTACCAGTGTGGGGCAGTATATGGGAATAGTTAATTGAAGTGGATGATGAAGGGATATATGTCCCCAAATTAAAACATTCCTAGGACTTAAAATCCTGATTAGAATATTCAGTGCTGGGCACATATGACGTGATTGACATAGTCATATTGAGGTGATGCTGACCACATGCACGTTGTGGTGCTGAGCACTGATGGGGGTTCGTGTGGTGAAGACAACAAAGGGGAAAAGTAGATAGGGAGACAGAGCTGGTTGCTTTCGGGATTAACCTCAAATCATTCTCTAAAATTTTCCTTACAGTAGCAAATGTAAAGCACCCGCCTATCAATGCAGGAGACGCGAGTTCAACCCTGGGTTGCGAAGATCCCCTGGAAAAGGAAATTGCAACCCACTCCAACGTTCTTGCCTGGGAAATCCCATGAACAGAGGAACCTGGAGGGCTACAGTCCATGGGGTCACAAAGAGTCAGAGGCAACTGAGCATACACACACTGCATTGAGACATACAGTTGACCCTTGAACAACATGGGTTTGAACTTTTCATATCTGTATATACACAGAATTTTTTCAGTAGTAAATACTACAATACCATTCCATCTATGGTTGAATCCATGGATGTCGAGGAACTGCAAATTCGGAGGGCCTACTACAAGTTTTATGGGGATTAAAAAAAAAATTATTGGAGTATAGTTGATTTACAATGTTGTATTAGTTTCAGTTGTACAGAAGATATACAAATATTCACTATTTTTTAGATTCTTTTCTCATATAAGCCATTACAGAGTACTGAGTAGAGTTGCATGCACTGTATATTGTGTGTACAGTGTGCTATACAGGTCCTTATTAGTTATCTATTTTATATATAGTAGTGTGTATATGTTGATATCTATGGGGATTTTGACTATACTGACGATCTGCCTCTAACCCTCATGGTGTTCAAGGATAACTTGTATTTGTGGTGTAGGCTGATGAATGGCGAAGTGTAACTGATGAAGAAAAGAGGATGGATATTCAGCTAGTATGCTCTAGTATTAAACTATTTAAATACTGTTGTACTGGTAAATCGGAGAAGGCAATGGCAACCCAATCCAGTACTCTTGCCTGGAAAATCCCATGGACGGAGGGGCCTGGTGGGCTGCAGTCCATGGGGTTGTAAAGAGTCAGGTACGACTGAGCGACTTCACTTTCACTTTTCACTTTCATGCTTTGGAGAAGGAAATGGCAACCCACTCCAGTGTTCTTGCCTGGAGAATCCCAGGGACGGGGGAGCCTGGTGGGCTGCCGTCTGTGGGGTCACACAGAGTCAGACACGACTGAAGTGACTTAGCAGCAGCAGCGGCAGCAGTACTGGTAAATGAGCACTGTCTTGAGCCATTGGAGTGTCTCCCCATAGCCCTGCCTGCTATGCTGGGCACTCTGGCCCTTCTCCCCAGGACAATTTCTTTCCCTCCCTAAAGTCTAGCACCTAAAGAGTTGACTAGCACAGCAGGAAGGCTCTGGGACACTGCCAGTTGCCCCAACACTGATCCTAGTGTTTTACAGTTATTACCCATTTAACATGCCAGAGTTATTAGTTGAACATGATAGGAAAAGTAGCCTTTTCTACTCCTACTCATGTGTTCCTATTCCTACAACTCTCCCCCTCTACTTATCTTCCATACATAGGCTCCCAAAGGAGGATAAAATATGACCTTGGAGATGATACATCCTTTCTCTTAAATTAAGGATGCCTCCAGGTATAATCGGGGCTTCCCGGGTGATGTTAGTGGTAAAGAACCTGCCTGCCAGTGGAAGAGACATAAGTTATGTGGGTTTGATCCCTGGGTCAGGAAGATCCCCTGCAGAAGGGAATGGCAACCCACCTCAGTATTCTTGCCTGGAGAATCCCATGGGCAGAGGAGGCTGGAGGGCTACAGTCCATAGGGGCACAAAGAGGTGGACACAACTGAGTGACTGAGAATGCATGCATGCACCAAGTATAGTCATTTCCCAAGTGCTAACACTTGTGAATATAATAGAATAAGGACAAACATTTTGGTTTTTACAATATTTGTTTCTAATTATAAATGGCTTTTAGAGTAATGGAGTCTAGGTTTCCCTAATAAATGTTAAACTATAAAAAAACTGGATCATGTGTCTATGTATGTATATGAATAGATACAAAGAAAACCCCATATTGATGTGTGTGTACTTATATACACATTCATATATACATATTCATTTTGGCTTGATGACTAGGGTTTATTTTAAAAGTCATAACTCCTAACAGTATATTAATGTATTCTTGGCACAATATTTCTTTAGGTGCGTATAACATTTCTTATAATGTGACACCATTATTCCTTTGCATTTCTCCTTGAAGTGCGTTTGCCTTCTCTCAAAAGAGTATTTATGAAGTCAGAGTCACTGTGAAAAGGGGATCTTTCTTTGCACATATTGTATGTAAAGCAGGCATGAACTCAGCTTTTGATTAAAATGTAGTTGTGTGGCCCTCTAGCTCAGCTTTAATTGCATTTAAAATTCCTTTCTGCACCTGTTCTGAAGATCGCAAACCAATATTAATAAAGTTGGCTTAGAGCAGTGCAGCACCTGAGTGGTAGGTTCTTGACAAAGTTATTTACCTAGCTAGAGTTTCATTTCAAAGTTAACATGATTCTGTGCTACTTGACTAAAGCACTCATCTGAAAACTGTTAGACACTTTAACCCAATTTAATTTATTCCTTGAAAGTTTAATCCCCTGCTGAAAAGAGTAGTTGCAGATTTTCCAGAGTCACAATCCACTGAAGTGAAAAATGTTTAATGACATCATAGGTACTGAACTTCAAGAGTTTAGTTAAAAATCTTCAAAATGTAAAACAGGGGGCAAGAGTTAATAGGATATTTTATATAGTTATATTTCAATCCTATTCCAAATCCTTCTAAAGCCCCTTGCATCTCTACCATTAAAGCTGTACAAAATGAGTTACTTAGACATCTCCAGTGAATAGAGGAGAAAAGAAAAAAAAACCAAAACACTTAAATTTTAAACCCTACAAACAAATCTCTTCTGAGCTTTGACATTTAAGTGGCTCATTCAGTCATTTTACATTTTATAAAACCCTCTTTGTAGTCACATCAACCAAACAAAGCAAATATTAAGCGCCAACCATCCACAGTGTCCTGTGTAACTGTACAAGAAAGCAGCCCACAGGGCACAGCGCAGAATGCTTTGGCACCCACGAAACAAACCCAGACTCGGTTTTATACAGTTAAATGGTGCAACAGAAGTCTATTTATTGGTTATTAAAATATTTTTGGTCTGACTGCCAGAGAATGAGGATAAAAACAGGGGAGGAGAGAAAATAAAATCAATTGACTTTGTTTTTGGCACAGTAGAAAGCATTTTGGTACTCTTTATAGTCTCCTAAAAATCTAATTATTCATTTGGCAGTTGTACCTCTACAGCATAACTGGATAGTTGTTTTAAAATATGCAAAGCACAGATTTCAGATTTAATAGGTGATAATGATCGCGTTATAGCCTGTCAGGTCATGGCCTATTTGGCCTAGTTACAGAGATATTGCTTCATGGTTCAGTGCTTGAGAGCTGATGATGGCTCCAGGCCAACAAAGGTGTCATTGACATAATAGAAAGTAAGGGTTTCTCTGGAACTCTAATGGGATGCTCTGTAAAGAATACATCAAAAATGTCATGGCTTAAAGAGTACCACTCTGATTGGGTCAATGGATGGTATTTTCCTATACTGTATCATTAAAAAAGAAAGGAAAGAGGAGAAAGAAAAGGAAAGTTTAAGTCTGTAGCTTCAATCAAGTTTCTTTGTAAAGTCATAATTTCACATTCTAAAACCAAGATTATGTGTGAAAATCGTATTGTGTTTGGAGTATTACCACTTCAAAAGGATACCAGTGCGCTGTTGCCAGAGTGACTTGGAATGTCACCATTTAGGCAGTTCCCCTAGACGAGGGCATTTGCCTTAAGAGCTGGGATGTGAGTCTGTGGCCTGGCTCCAGAGTCCCTGCTTTTACCACTATGCCAAGAATACCTCAAATGTGCATTTTTTCCTACATGAGTTGAAATTTTGAAAATTAAATTGTTTTGTACAAAATAACCACATGGATCCATATAACCATCTTGATGAGTTAAAAAAAAATAGAGCAAGTATTATTAACATCTACCATTTACTGAAAAGAAATATTCACATATATTTTCTCTAATTCTTAAAATAATGCTGGGGCAAGGTATCCATATCAGTTAAGAGATTGTGGCTTTGAAATTAATTGCTATTTGGCCACGAAGCACCTTTTGTATTCATAGTTGAGTGTGCGGGTACCTGAGCCCCTGGTGTGTAATGAACACTGATATGCTATCCTTTGGGGGAATGATAATTCAAGTTACACCTGAGGTTCTGTATCTAGGGTTGAAGTATGAGGATAGCTCTACTTGTTGCTGTTGTTTAGTTACTAAGTTGTGTCTGACTCTTTGCGACCCCATGGGTTGCAGCACAGCAGGCTCCTCTGTCCTCTGTCTCCTGGAGTTTGTTCAGATTCATGTCCACTGAGTCAGGGATGCTATCTTACTATACCTGGTCAGGGTTAGTTAGCTCATGCCCACTCAAGGAGCTGAATCACCATGCATTCTCTTAAATTAGCAAAAGAGAGTATGGTGGTGGTAACAACAGAACAGTCTGGGAATTTTGACATGGAACCTGAATGTGGCTTCTTGGATGTGTGATTCAACAGAAGTTTCCTTGCCAGTGGGTCTTAGTTTCCTCCAGTCTGTCATTGGGTTATTAGCGTCTACATCCTAGGAAGGTTGTCAGAGTTCAGTCTACTCACATAACATACTAATTTTTGATGGAAAATAAATACTATGCAAGTGTTACTTTAAAAATCCTTCAGATTTAAACAAAGAATGTCAGCCTCAGATTGATTAGTTAATCCACCAGGCTTTTTTTAAAAAACATTAGCTTCACTTAAACAAAATGTGAAATGAAAGAGCCATAAAATGACAAAATTAAATGAATTTATTATAAAAATAGTAAGACAATTATATAAAATGCAAATTAATTATCTATAAAATTATATTAAATAGTCTAAATGACTTACAAGGCTATGATTTAGCATCATACAATAATATTATTCCCTCCACTGCTACTCAAGGCATTGCTTCCTTCACTCTGAAATTCAGGAACACGATTTCCCATTATCATCTTTGTTAGTTGAAAACTCAAGAACTTTATTATACAGTTATTTTCAGCACACAAATCCAAACTGAGGAACATTTTACAAATTAAGTAGCCTATAATCTTTACATTTTACAAAAATATAAAGGACGAGAAACAGAACAAAAGACTACTGAAGGCTCATAACAACTAAATGCAATGCACGGCATTGGAATGGGCCAGAAAACTTAGTAAGTGTAAAAGTGTTGTTGGGACAATTGGATATTGTCTGTTACTAAAGTATTGGCTTCATGGTAAAGAACCTGCCTGCCAGTGCAGGAGATGGGAGTTTGATCTCTGGGTTGGGAAGAATCCTGGAGAAGAAAATATCAACCTACTCCAGTATTCTTACCTGGGAAATCCCATGGACAGAGGAGCCTGGCAGGCTGCTGTCGGTGGGGTCACAAAAGAGTCAGATGCAATTTAGTGACTAAATAACAATAATAGATTAAATTAGAAAGTATCAAGGTTAAATTTCTCGATTTTGATAGCTGTTCATATATAAAATGTAATATCTCTTAGGAATTTGGAACTTCTTTAGGAATAAATGGGCATGATATCTCCAAATAGCACCAACACACAGACCCCCCCCCCACACATATATGCGCAGGCATGCATACAAACACATGCATTTACATAAACATATACATGTGCATATGTGTACATATGAATGAAAGAGAGAGCAATAAAACAACATGTAATCAAATGGAACTGATTGGTGAGTTTGGGTAAAGAGTATATGTGAGTTTCTTGCAACTTTCTGCAAATTGGAAATTATAGCTAAATTTTAAAATTGCAAAAATATATAAACACAAATACTATTTCCTGTGCAAATTCCAATTAAGATGGCTCATGCTCGCAGCCCATCTAAAGAACCAAGATTACTTAGCAAGAGATGATTTCACTTATAAAGGCATTTCTTGACTATTTAAAATCAGCCTCTGCTTTGAAAAATATATATATATATATCACACCTTCCTTTAATATGATGTCAAACTATGAAATAGCTATTTTAACTGGAAGCAAATCACTGATACACTTGGAATAAGCTTTTTAATACAGTACATCTTGCAATACCCACACTGTCAATTCTGTTATGATTCTCAGTGTAACTTATAGTTCACATTTCCCTGGCTCTACTTTAGTAATCTGTATTGAGAATCACTGACTTTCAAGGCTCCATAGCAGGAGGGTGGCTCCAAAATAGTAGTACCTTTATTTATGAGAGCGTATAAAGTACTGACGCTGGTTATCTAGAAGGAGCAGACACAGACAGATTTAGAGTGAGTACAATGACTTCCCTGAGGTTAATTTTTGAAAGTTTAAAAAATCATAGTCACTTGCTGATGGATTTATAGAACAGAAAATCTGACAAACTCTTGCTTTAACTTACCTTTTTTTTAAAAAAATCTTCTGAAAATAGGAACTAACAAAATTTTCCTGGAAAACAAATATAACACACTGTTTCTTTCAGAGACTAAAGAATGATTCCCTTTGTGTTATCATTTGCTTAACTGAAAACCTATGACAACAGTCTCCTCGTTTTGATTCCCTCTCTCCTCAGAATAGTCACTGTTCAGACTCAAGTCTTAGAAGGTCTGAGCCTAGGTTCATGCACTTAGTCAATCCAGGAGACACCAAGCTGTAGTTGAGATGCACTGGGTTACTGCCTCTTTTTTTTAGGATTAGCAAATGATGGCAGATCTCCTTCCACAAAATTAAGAGCAGAGATAAGCCAGTTCCATACTTTGCAGTTGACACCCTGGTTCCAGTTTTGGTAAACACTGAGAAGACATAAGGTATCAGCTCTCAATAAAAGGAAGCTATGGAACTCAAGAAGAGTGGGCTGAATACTAGGAAACCTTACCTATAGTTTTAACTCTGCCCCTAACCACCTTGGGAACTTTAGGTGAGTTGCATCTGCTCTGTAAGACTCAGCTACCAAAGTCGTGAAATGATTTTCAAGGTCCCTTTCGACTTCAGATATTTTGTGATTCTCTCAACAGTCATGGATTTTAGTGACACAGACAAAAAGCAAAAGCGTCATAAGTCATACTGTATTTATACTCTGTCAACTCTAAAGCCAAAAATGTCTTTAAGATTCCTATTTTTAATAACAGTTTACTTTGCACTGTTAATGAATATTTTTGTGGCTCAATTTGAACCTTTGCAAACACATCCATGAAACTGGTTATATTGTTTCACATTTATAAAACCCCACTGCATTTTCCAAGCAAGTGGACATTTACGTAAAGAAATAGACTAACACATGCCTAACTGCCTGTTTCAAAGCAATTATTGTTTGTCAATACAAGTGGCCACTCAAATACTGCAGAGAAAATGCCCCCAGAAAGTTTGGCTGACTCTTGGTGAAGGAACTTCTGCATTTAGCATCCGATCAGCATTTTCTTTCATTTCTGTCTTAACATCAAATTTCTGGAAATTCAAGAAAAAAAATCCAGAAGATGGCACTCGCTTTCCTGCCATTCAAGAGACCACACTCATTGTTTCATTAAGCTTTTCTGATATTTGTAAAACTTCTAAAACACAGTTATGTTCATATAGGCGTTTTGCTCTTATTCACTTTTCACTTTGACTTAAATAAAACTCACATTTATTTGGAGATTTTTGATGTGACAGTCCTGACTGATTATAATAACCTGTAGCATCCATTCACTTGTATTTTCTTAGAAAAATATCACCTTTTTCCTTGCATCACTGTAGATGTTTACAGAATTACACAAAGCCTCCATGAAGGCTTACAATACAAACACATTTATCTATGTCAGAAAATGAGCTGTTTATCTGCTCATGAGGTAAGCTCATCTGTGAAGGAATAGCATCATGTGTAGGTAGGCACTCCATTCAAACAGGCATTTATTCATGCAGCTGATAGTTGTAGAGCACCTACTTGGAACCTGGGATTGTATGAACTGCAGTAACAATGACAAAGGTATTGAATAACCAATCCCAACCTCATGGAGATGACAGTTGAGAGAAAGAAGATAGATGTATGGATATAGGTATGGATATATAGATAGACAGATGGCTATAGGTATGGATATAGACAATAGTATTACTTTTATGAACAAATAGGACAAGGTGCTATGAAAGGATCAACCATTCCTGTAGAAACGGAGTTTAGATTGGACTAGAGGAGGTCAAGGGCTTCCCAGGTGGCACTGGTGGTAAAGAATCCACCTGCTGATGCAGGGAACATAAGACACTCGGGTTTGATTCCTGGGTTGGGAAGATCCCCTGGAGTAGGAAATGGCAACTCACTCCAGTATTCTTGCCTGGAGAATCTCATGGACAGAGGAGCCTGATGGGCTACAGTCTGCGGTGTCGCAAAGAGTTGGACATGACTGAAACAACTTGCACAGCACAAAGGATAACTAAGAGTTAGCTACGCAAATGGGAGGGGATGGAAAGGATTCCAGGATGGACAAGCAGCCTTTGCAAGGGTCCTAACGTTGGAAGAGATGTCGATATGGTTGCTCAGTTGTGTGCAACTCTTTGTGACTCCATGGACTATAGCCTGCCAGGCTCCTCTGTCCATGGGGATTCTCCAGGCAAGAATACTGGAGTAGGTTGCTATTTTCTTCTCCAGGATATATTCCCAACGCAGGAGTTGAACCTGAATCTCCTGCATCTCAGGCAGATTCTTTACCATCTGAGCCCTGAAGTTGGAAGAAAGAGAACACATAAACAGAAAATGTCTGATGTGATCTGAACTCTGAGAACAAAGTGAAGAGAAGCCAAAAATGGAGCTAGAGATGTAGAAATATGTGGCATTGACCTAGACTCTTATCCAATCAGTTCAGTTCAGTTGCTCAGTGGTGTTCAACTCTTTGCAACTCCATGGACTGAAGCACTCCAGGCCTCCCTGTCCATCACCAACACCTGGAGTTTACTCAAACTCATGTCCATTGAGTTGGTGATGCCATCCAACCATCTCATCCTCTGTTGTCCCCTTCTCCTCCCACCTTCAATCTTTCCTAGCATCAGGGTCTTTTCCAAAGCGTCAGTTCTTCACATCCAGTGGCCAAAGTATTCGAGCTTCAGCTTCAACATCAGTCCTTCCAATGAATATTCAAGACTGATTTCCTTTAGGATGGACTGATTGGATCTCCTTGCAGTCCAAGGGACTCTCAAGAGTCTTCTTTTCCAATAAATAAATATAAATACCTTAACACCGAGCATACCCTCTATGGGGAATCAAAGGCTCACAACAGCTTCTTTAGTTGGTGATGACTTCGGTAGTAGTTCTTCGAGCAAAGAACTCCTAGCAAAGACTAGGAGGGAGTTATTCCCTCCTAGTCTCTGCAGCTCGCAGAAGAGGTAGATCCCAGGGTCTGTGTCAGTCAGCAGGTACCATGAAGTTTCCTGGCTCATCTTTCTTCAAAGAGGTCTGCGACCCTTAGGGACACAATTCTGCTTGACTTCAGCACCAGGAATAGAGACAGCTGTCAGATGTCCTAGCTGCGCCCTCTAGTGGCATCTGGAGTGTTACCCAGCTCTTTGGAAAAGGATAATTAAACTCCCTCTTGGAATCTGGACGTTTGAGTGTGACACAATCGGGAAAAGGGGAGAGAGGATATTCTACTCTAACAGTCTGTCTTTCTTTCAATTCTCCTGTGATTCCCTCTGTCCACAGTGTTCACAGCAGTTCACACTAATGCTGTGACAAATCGTTTTAAAGTACATTAAAGGTCAAGGGGATCTCAGAGCTCTCCTTGCATACACACTTGGCATCCAGCCTTCCTATTGTGACTTCTCTTACAGCATCCTCAGCCTCTTGGGACTCTGTTTGCTCTGTTCTCTCCATGACCCATCTCGTCTCCTCCTGTAACACAATCTGGGTGAGCATCCTTCTTTGATTTAGTGAAACTGTTCACTTAATTCCCTTGGTAACAAAAAGAGCCAAGTCCTTTTCCTTTGGGAATCTAGGCATATCATTCAGTTTTACATCTGATCAACTTTAAAGGCACAACACCTAAACCCAGAGGCCATCTTTTCCCTTGTGTGTGAGATCTCTTTGCCTAAGCATCCCTTTCCCTCAGCACTTGGCTCTTGGAGGTGAAATGCCACATGCTGTACTTTGAGAAGCTGGGAATAGACCAAAGTAAAATATAGCCCAGGCTCCTGGTGCATCTGATTCCCATACTGGCTGTAATTAAATAAGAGATCTGCTTTTCCCAAGTGCTAAGAGTCTTACCTGGCAGAAACAATGACCAAAGACTCGATGCTGATCTTCTCACCAGAGGGACTTTAGAAAAGGACAGATTGGTTTAAGACCTTTCAGGGGAATTGTTTTGTCATAGACATAGTGAGAAAGCTTGAAGTTCCCTCAGTCCGTGAGTTGGGTCCTCCCTGAGCTACACCCAAGTGCCATTGCGGGGCCTGTGGCTGTGGGCTGGATACTCTTTCCCACATCTTGCTGTGCCCAAGGCATGATCTAAAGATACATATTTACTCAGTGTCGAAAGCTTTTACCTAACTCAAACTCCAGCATCACCATCCTGTGATAAAAGAGTGAGGGGTCAATTCTCTCTGTTGGTCTTCTCTGTTCTCAGTGGATTCCACTTCAGGAAGTTGGGGATTTCCAGCTTACAGGGCTTTTACAGGAGTGTGCAGGGACTTTATTTCTAGGATCTGTGTGCCCTTTTGTATTTCTCAGTTGTCTTTCTGCCTTGTCCACTCGGTACTTGGGAAGCTCTGAGCAGTGTTCATGTGCTGGAGTCTGATAAGAAAGAGGCCCTAGAATAATCCTGGAGTAAATTTGGATCTAAATGGTACCAGGATGATATTCCACTGTAACTAGTCTCTATCGCTTTCTTTATATAATGGCTTCTTCCTCTGTCTATTAGAAGATTTTCAGATCAACCTCTGGATAATCAAAGGGTGTTAAGTAGAATATTGTCTCAAAACATCAAAGTGATTATTTCCTCAGGATTTTGAGCTTCAGTTGGATAAAGTGAACTATGATTACTACTCGGTGTGTTCTCAAATACCAGTACTGTATTTGGAAACATATGTATGTATAGGTCACTGGAAATGGCATTGAAATGTGAGTCAGTCTTTCCTCATTTGGTCCATTTTAGAGAGGTCTGTACCTTGTTTGACTTTAAGAAGCTAGAAACATCCTAAAACCTGCATGTTACATGACTTATTATGGACAATCACTCACATTAGCCTCCAGTTCAGATCGAAAGACCTTGGATTTAACACAATTATTCCTACGTATGCAATATTTGTCTTTTCTTTAAAGACAGCTAGATTTACTGATAAATTAAAACCTCTTTATAGATAATGAGAAAATAACACTGAAGTGGCTTTGTTTCAGCCAAGAAATAGCTTTTCAACATGTTATTTTAAATGTTTTGTTTATTATTATGACTAGGTACCCAGGGTTCCTCACATGGGATATTCCTTATACATTTTAAATGGACATATTGTAAAATACTAAACAAAGAAGTAACTTTTGCAGTGCAAAGCTGGGTAAGGTAATCTGCAATTAAGTTTTGAGAGAATGGGTTAAGTAGGGTTATAGAGAATATAATTTTTAATTTCTCATCAATGTTAATGTGTCTATATGTCAAAACTTATATGTGTATCTACATAAAGTGTGCAGAAGGGAAGAGACAATATTTTTGTCAGATGAAAAATTCTGTTTCTCAGCAGCAGAAACAATAGTTCATGGCTCTTCTCAAGGCATGCTTTTCCCCTTGCAAGTAAAGAAACAAAAACATTTCCAAGATAATTTTCATGAGAGTACCTAAAGGGGGAAAAATCAAAAGGAAAACTAATTTTCATAGTTACACAAACTTGCGAGGTGCTCAATGACCCATGACTTAGATCCAGTCTCCGACACAATTATTTGAAGGGACTTGTTGGTGTCCTATGTTAAAAGTGAACCATCCTGCATGGAATCATGAAAACTCATGGAATAACATGCCTAAAATTCTTAGCCACTTTTTCAAACTCATAGAAACGTACCATGTTTCTAGTTTTTAAGGGTGATGTGGAATGTCCAGGCTGATCAATATATCTTCTCTTAATGTTATGCTAAAGATAAATTATTGCTTACATTTGCCAGCACTAAATTGTAACATACAGAATCAGTGTGATCTCCTCCCACCACCTACTGCTAAAGATGACCCCAGGGATGTTGCAGTGATACTCATTTCCATCACAGTTTGTTTGGCCCACTTGAGCAAATGTAATGTCTCCAGTGAGAAGACGGAGTTATAATAGCAGGGTGCATTCTGAAAGCCTTGTTTTCCTTTTCTTTGGAATTTCATAACCTACCTCAGCGTGTTAGCTCTCAAGTGTTGAACTCATACTGTTTCCCCTATTTTTATTTCTGCTGCATATAAAATCATCTATCTTCACAAAAACCCAGTGAGTGAGTTGTCATCCCTATTTTCTAGTTGAAAAAGATCTGACGGTTCAGGTTATTGGTAACAGATTTTGGGTTTAGCCCTGCAATCTCTGACTGCAAAGCCCGTTTTCTTAGTTTCTGTGCAATACAGCCTCCAGCAACAACTACGCTAGGGGAGAGGCTTGCGGTTCTTTCCCTGCTTTTCCACTGTTAATGCAGCGTGGCTGCTGCTGGATCGCTGCTTTGTAGCAGAAGGAAATGATGTATTTTTGATGTATTAAAATACTAACCCATTTCCTCTGGCTTATCACATATAATACAGGCACTCTGAGAATTGTCAGTGAAGTGTAGGCTCTAAACTTGTAAGAGAGAAACCTCTGTGGGCCGTGTGTTCTACCAAAATCGTGGTTGTGGCTAAAGAATCAATGAACCCTCCCTATTGAAACTAATGTAAGTAAGAATATAAACCATGTATATAATTTATTGAGTGCTTACCCTATGCGAGGTAGTCCTTTCCTCAAGTTACAAAATGGAATAATACAGAAAAAAACATTCCCCAAAGGGGTTACAGTCCTTTTTGGGAACACTGAAAAAGAGCCTAGCATGGCTGTGAATATCTGCATGCTTTTCCCTAAACTAGTTAAGAAAAGGTCTGGAGAAAACATGGGCACATGTAGCTCACCTTGTGAGATATCACAATACCTGAAGTGGAAAAATATCCTCGCTTTTTTGGAGAGAGAGAAAAAATAAATCACAGAACAAAAGGAATTGAAAGATGAATGACTGTTCTGCCCAATGTAAGCCTATGGCCAGTAAAGACATTTTTAGGCATAGACTACTCAGATAGGTTATCTCATGTGAACTCTTTTTAAAAGGATCACACAAATCTATACAACCATAGAAATGAAAATCAGAAGAGGGATGAAGTTATCTGAAGCAATAATGAACAGCAAAACCAATGGAAGGAAGGCTAAAAAAAAGTCTGTGAAAGAATGTAATGATTAAGGATCTATCACAAAAGGTAACCCCCAAATAGAAATATGATACATTTATATTCTAGAATTCTATTTCCTGTTTAATAAAGATGATATACCTTTATGAACTAAGAGCTATGCACCTCAAAGACATTGTTGATTGGAAAAAATACAAAATGCAAATCATAAAATACAACACTAGTGATGTAAATATTTATACATGAAAAATAGTGAAAATGTTTAGGAACAATATACATCAAAAATTTGAGGTTTTATCTTTACAGAGAGAGGTGGGATTATAAGGGAGCAAGGGCTGATTATGAAATAGGCTTTTAAATTTTGCTTCATAAATTCTCTAATGTTTAAATGCTTTGATAAACATATATTCATGTATAATTGTATATGATTAAAATAATTTTAAAAATAAAGGAAATACCCAGTGGAGTAATAAGCAGTAACTCTTTCACTTACCAGCAGTAATCTTGAACAAGTTCTTCTCAAGCTTCCATATCTCTGCCTGTAAGTTGAAAATAACAACATTGTGTATGAGTCAGTGAATGAGTGTGTGTGTGTTTGTGGTTTAAATGAAGTGCAGTGCCATATGTAAAATGATAATTACAGTGTCTGAAGATAGTATGCCCTTAACCAATAGCAGTTGATAGTATGTGACATGTATTCAATGTAGCAAATCATAAACTGCCAAAACGAAGTTGTAATCACAGAGCAAGGTCGTTTTGTTGATTAGTTATTCACTGATGAGAGATATTGCTTAAGCATCAGGTTATCCAGAATTTTTGTTTGGCTTAAATATTCATACAGTTGATGAAATAAATACATGATTTTCAAAGTAATCTTGAGATAATTTATATTGAACAGTGGTAGATCAACAGTAAGTGTGAGGGCTGGTAGAAATGAAAAGGCACCTTATTGCTCTTTTATAAAAAGAGATACACAGACCATCTGGAGGTGCCTCTAGTTGGAGATGTATGTGTGAAAGAGGGACCTGTTTATATAAAATCTCGTAAGGCCAGGAGCATAGTTGAAGTGTTAGTGAAGTATCTCTTCCAAAAGTGATGTCTTTCAACAATATTTTAAAAGATAATCTATATTGACATTAGGATTATAAGCCTGTAATGAAAAGATGTTAGAGAAAGCAATGTGAGAGCATAGCCCTGAGAGGCATAAAGGAGGAGCTAGACTGAGGTGTCTCAACTCTTTATATGCTTACACCCCCACCAGTCAAGAGCAGTCTCTTTTATTTCTAGCCCCCCACAACAGGTCCTGCCCCAGACAAGCTCCCTTAATGTTAGATTCAAGCTTGGTCTTTGTTGGGTTGAAGAAAATGACCCTTGTCTTTGCACCTATTTTTGAATGTTGTCAAAAGAAACATGTGCTTTAATATGCATATTCCTACATGGTAAGAGTCTTTATGATTCTCAGTGTTTCTAAAGCAATTAGCCAACTCACATAATTTGTGGAAATAGTATGATCGGACTAGTGAGTGGGTCAATTCCTTTGGAGTGGGTGTTGGCCACGTCTTAAAATTTTTATTTTTGAGGCATTGGCCACTTTAAAAAGTTAATTAATTTATTTTAATTGGAGGCTAATTACTTTACAATACTGTGGTGGTTTTCACCATACATTGACATGAATCAGCCACGGGTGTACAGGTGTCCCCCATCCCGAACCCCCCTCCCACCTCCCTCCCCATCCCATCCCTCTGGGTTCTTCCAGTGCGCCGGCTTTGAGTGCCCTATTTCGAGCATCAGACTTGGACTGGTGATCTGTTTCACTTATGGTAATATACATGTTTCAATGCTATTCTCTCAAGTCATCCCACCCTCGCCCTCTTCCAGAGTCCAAAAATCTGTTCTTTATATCTGTGTCTCTTTTGCTGTCTCATATATAGGGTCATCATTACCATCTTTCTAAATTCCATATATATGCATGAATATACTGTATTCGTGTTTTTCTTTCTGACTTACCTCACTCTATATAATAGGCTCCAGTTTCATCCACTTCATTAGAACTGATTTAAATGTGGCCACTTTTGACTTGGAAAATTATATTCAGTTAGGAAGTATCTTTAGTGCTTTCACGGTTATAGAAAAAATGACTCTTTGTAGAAAAAAGTTCACAGTGCATTGCCTTTTTGGAATTGAGTTAGTTAGCAATTGTTAGATTTTTCTTTTGGGCTCATTTTATGCCATAGTCTTCACCACCTCTGTCATCATTCTGATATACTGATGTGAAAGGATCTTTAGGTGACTTTTCGAAAGGAACTCTTCTCTTATGTTTGTAAAATCAATGATAGCAGGTGTTCTGAGTCTAAGTTTTTTAAAATATATTGTTTATTCAGTAAGGCTCAAAATCTATTTCAATTTTATGTTTACATTTATGTGTTTCAAAAATGAAAATTCTTCATATGTAAAGCAATATAATAGAGTGAGAAAGCCAAGAATTCTTGATTGCATCTGGGAGCAGATGTATTAAGATAGCTGCACTTCTTTTTCATCTTACATCATTTCTTTACCACCACTAACACTTGCTTCAAGAAGGTCCTTAGTAGTTAATTTAAAAGTCTGGAGACTTCTTTTCAAGTGTTTATGTACATTTTTAACTTGTTACTTTTGTATTTCTTACAGATGCAAGAAAATTCATTAATTCTCAACTTTTTCACATTCCTGCTTAGCCAATATATATCATCAAATTAAGTTAATCCTGCCCCTGAAATATCTTTTATATCCATTTTTTTCTTTCTCTTTTTCTCTGCCATTGCCTTGGTTCAGGCTCATTTACTTTCTCAAAAGGAGTATTACAATTTGTTATTTAACTAATTATTCCCTCAAGCTTTCTCCCTACCAAACTACCTTTCAATGTCCAGTGATTCTTTTAGAGCCAGGATGACCTAATTAAAAGCAAAATAAGACAAAATTTAAGGACTCCTCATTATCTATAAGATTAATTTTAAATATCTTTATAAATTGACCCTAGAAACTTCACAATTTGACCCTAGCCTACCTTCTTTGAAGCAAAAAGCAAAGGAGAAAAGGAAAGATAAACCCACTTGAATCCAGAGTTCCAAAGAACAGCAATAAGAGATAAGAAAGAGAGATAAGAAAGCCTTCCTCATCTATCATTGCAAAGAAATAGAGGAAAACAATAGAATGGGAAAGACTAGAGATCTCTTCAAGAAAATTAGAGATACCAAGGAAACTTTTCATGTAAAGATGGACTCAATAAAGGACAGAAATGGTATGGACCTAACAGAAACAGAAGGTATTAAGAAGAGGTGGCAAGGATACATGGAAGAATTGTACAAAAAAGATCTTCACGACCCAGATAATCACAATGGTGTGATCACTCACCTAGAGACAGACATCCTGGAATGTGAAGTCAAGTGGGCCTTAGGAAGCATCACTATGAACAAAGCTAGTGGAGGTGATGGAATTCCAGTAGAGCTGTTTCAAATCCTGAAAGATGATGCTGTGAAAGTGCTGCACTCAATATGCCAGCAAATTTGGAAAACAGCAGTGGCCAGAGGGCTGGAAAAAGTCAGTTTTCATTCTGATTCCAAAGAAAGGCAATGCCAAAGAATGCGCAAACTACTGCACAATTGTACTCATCTCACATGCTAGTAAAGTAATGCTCAAAATTCTCCAAGCCAGGCTTCAGCAATACGTGAACAGTGATGTTCCTGATGTTCTAGCTGGTTTTAGAAAAGGCAGAGGAACCAGAGATCAAATTACCAACATCCAGTGGATCGTCAAAAAAGCAAGAGAGTTCCAGAAAAACATCTATTTCTGATTTATTGATTATGCCAAAGCCTTTGACTGTGTGGATCACAATAAATTGTGGAAAATTCTGAAAGAGCTGGGAATACTAGACCACCTGACCTGCCTCTTGAGAAATCTGTATGCAGGTCAGGAAGCAACAGTTAGAACTGGACATGGAACAACAGACTGGTTCCAAATAGGAAAAGGAATACCTCAAGGCTGTATATTGTCACCCTGCTTATTTAACTTATATGCAGAGTATATCATGAGAAACGCTGGGCTGGATGAAGCACAAGATGGAGTCAAGATTGCCAAGAGAAATATCAATAACCTCAGATGTGCAGATGACGCCACCCTTATGGCAGAAAGTGAAGAAGAACTAAACAGCCTCATGATGAAACTGTAAGAGGAGATTGAAAAAGTTGCCTTAAAGCTCACCATTCAGAAAACTAAAATCATGGCATCTGGTCCCATCTCTTCATGGCAAATAGATGGGGAAACAGTGGAAACAGTGGCTGACTTTATTTTTGGGGGTCTCCAAAATCTCTGCAGATTGTGATTGCAGCCATGAAATTAAAAGACGTTTACTCCTTGGAAGGAAAGTTATGACCAACCTAGACAGCATATTAAAAAGCAGAGACATTACTTTGTAAACAAATGTCCATCTGGTCAAGGCTATGGTTTTTCCAGTGGTCATGTATGGATGTGAGAGTTGGACTGTGAAGAAAGCTGAGTGCCAAAGAATTGATGCTTTTGAACTGTGGTGTTGGAGAAGACTCTTGAGAGTCCCTTGGACTGCAAGGAGATCCAACCAGTCCATCCTAAAGGAGATCAGTCCTGGGTGTTCATTGGAAGGACTGATGCTGAAGCTGAAACTCCAATACTTTGGTCACCTTATGCGAAGAACTGACTCATTGGTAAAGACCCTGATGCTGGGAAAGATTGAAGGCAGGAGGAGAAGGGGATGACAGAGGATGAGATGGTTGGATGGCATCACCGACTCAATGGACATGAGTTTGGGTGGACTCCAGGAGTTGGTGATGGACAGGGAGGACTGACGTGCTGCAGTTCATGGGGTCACAAAGAGTTGGACACAACTGAGGGACTCAACTGACCTGAACTGACCTTCTTTGTGTTCTGCCAACATCTTGCAACTTCTGTTTATCCTTCCTGTCAATTCTCCCTGAAGTTCAGAGATAAGGAACTATTTTCCATTCTTACATTTGACATGTTCTTATTCAACTTTTTACTTTTGCTTCCTTATACTTAGAAGAGCTTCTTTAGCCTGTTCATTATCTGTTGAAGTCCTAAACCTTTTTTTAAATCTCCCAGATCTGAGTATAATCTCCTCTGTTGTATATTCTCTACCTTTTAACTTTGACCCTAAGAATATTGTACATTGTGTTGGTCACATCACTATACCCCTTGCTTAACTGATCTCACTATTAGATTGTGAACATCTTGTAAGAAAGAACCACATCTCATTTGCCTTTATATTCCTGTTATTTTACTCAATATTACCAGAATCACTTAGTTATTGAATTAATAAAGCAAGATGAATCATGGACCCTTCCTGATTTTTCATGACTGAAACTCTCCTAGACATTGCCTGCTTCTCTCCTAGCCTAAATGAAAGGGAGAGGAAAGGAGAATGATATCAAGGCAGTGCTGGTGATTATAGCCTACTTTGATTCTGTACCCAAACTCAGACGTTGCAGAGGCCTCTTGACTGCACCACTAGAAGCCTTTCACATCGCACCATTGAGGGCTAATAAATTCACTGCATTTGGTCCTTGAACAGTTTAATAGCTGAAGTTCTGCTCATGTTTTATTCATCTGAATTTTGCTAACTACTCAGTTTGTCTGTTTTTAGGTTGTGGTAGCAGCCTAAATACTTTGGAAAGTGTATATATGTGTGCTTAGCCACTTTGGGGTTCCCTGGTGGCTCAGATGTTAAAGAATCTGCCTGCAGTACAGGCAACCTGGGTTCCATTGTTGGGTCAGGAAAATCCCCTGGAGAAGGAAATGGCAACCCCACTCTAGTATTCTTGCCTGGGAAATACCGTGGACAGAAGAGCCTGGTGGGTGTGCTATGGTCCATGGGGTGGCAAAGAGTCGAAAACTACTGAGAGACTAATACTTTCACCTTCTTAGTCGCTTCAGTCATATCCAACTCTTTGTGACCCTATGGACTGTAGCCTGCCCCCCGCCCATCCAGGTTCCTCAGCCCATGGGCTTCTCAAGGCAAGAATAATGGAGTGGGTTGCCAAGCCCTCCTCCAGGGGATCTTCCCAACCCAGGGATCAAATCTGCCTCTTACAACTCCTGCACTGGCAGGCAGGTTCTTTACCACTGTGCCACCTGGGCATTATATATATATATATGTATACATGTATATATATGTGTTTAAATGGTTTGCTTTAGGTTTTGGGGTATGTATTAATAAAAGGGAGATTTTCTTATAAAGATATGCTTGCTCTCAGATCCTATTGTCTGTTATTCATTTACATAAAATATTACCTTTGGAATTCAGAGGTAAATTGTTTGAGGATGATAATAGAAACACTGATGCTGAACACTCATCGTGTCCAGGTACTGTCCTTCCGTGTTTTTAATGGACTGTCCAGGTTAAGTCTTCAAACAGCCATGTGAGGAAAAGGGATATCATTTTTCTACTCTGTGGAAGAGAAATACAGAAATGTACACAAGTCAAGCAACTGGCCCAGATCATACAGCTGTGAAGGATCATAGCCTGCATTGGGATTCAGAGTGTCTGACTCCAGAGATTGCACTCATAATTACTACAGCTGTGGAGAGTATAATTTAGATGTAAATTTCTATTCTGCCTGAAAATCAGAGGTTGTTCTGCTGTCAGAATCTTAGCATCCTGCTAAATAGATTCATTTTTTTTTCCCTTGAAACCTGCCACTTCCTTTTTTTTTTCTTCTTTCTCTTTTACTCCCTATATTCTGCTGGTAAATGCACTCTAAGTCCCTTTTACTTCTTCTTTAGGACAGTTGCATTACTGCTTCATGAGCCAGTGCACCATGGATTCATCTCATACTCTCTCTCCTTGATGGACTATGTTGTTGCTGAGATACAAGTGCCAAGCCATTATCAAATGCATTTATTCTTTTTGCCACCCAAAGAATGGGAGATTATCTGTGTAATCTGAGAGACTGGGATATGTATTTCTTTCTTTTATACTAAGAATATAGAGGCTACAGTAAGAACAAAGACAATAGAACTAGGCAAATACAGATTTGGATGTTTGACCATTCAATTAGATTCCGTCGAAACAAAACAAATACACAGGCCAAAATAAACTCTAAAATCAAAAGGTCTGTACTACTCTTATCAATTAGCATTTGTTTTACTAGATCACATTTAAATCTGTTAACGGAAAAATTATCTTATACAATATGTTTCTTGCCAATAATAGGTGATCATAAACAAGTTATTTTGTTTTGACCAGAAAAAAATATTCTAGATTCTCCCTGCAAAACTAACTTTTCTTATGTGACTGTGGCATGGACTACCAAAAGTCTGTAGAATGTCAGTTGATATATTTCTGAGAATCCTACCATTTTAAAGCTTATGGTGATTTCAAAGTAAAAAAGTAACATAATCCTTTGTAAAATTTTATTTTAAAAGTGGTTGGATTATGGCACTGAGAAGTAATCCAAACATAAATCACACTAAGGTGCTTTGCTGTATTCATGTTATGTGGCCCTTTTCAAAGTCAATGTTTTTATATAGTCTTTCTGTCATGTTTAATGGTTTTTATCCACCTCCTCTCTCCCATCGTTGTATACAAATAGCAGTGATATTCAATCACAGCTTAATAAGCATTGGCCACGTGCTGAAGGTACTTGAATCCCCAGCCACTGAAAGAGGGCTTGAATCTGTGTTACGTGTTCTCAGATACAGGGTTGTAAACACCATTTTTCTGTTCCATTTTCAGGTCACATGTGCCAATTTAACAAACGGTGGGAAGTCCGAACTTCTAAAATCAGGAGGCAGCAAATCCACACTAAAGCACATATGGACAGAAAGCAGCAAAGACTTGTCTATCAGCCGACTCCTGTCACAGACTTTTCGTGGCAAAGAGAATGATACAGATTTAGACCTGCGATATGACACCCCAGAACCTTATTCTGAGCAAGACCTCTGGGACTGGTTGAGGAACTCCACAGACCTTCAAGAGCCCCGGCCCAGGGCCAAGCGAAGGCCCATTGTTAAGACGGGCAAGTTTAAGAAAATGTTTGGATGGGGTGATTTTCATTCCAACATCAAAACAGTGAAGCTAAACCTATTGATAACTGGGAAAATTGTCGATCATGGCAATGGGACGTTTAGCGTTTATTTCAGGCACAATTCCACTGGTCAAGGGAATGTATCTGTCAGCTTGGTACCCCCTACGAAAATAGTGGAATTCGACTTGGCACAACAAACCGTGATTGATGCCAAAGATTCCAAGTCCTTTAACTGCCGCATTGAGTACGAAAAGGTTGACAAGGCTACCAAGAACACACTCTGCAACTATGACCCTTCAAAAACCTGTTACCAGGAGCAGACGCAAAGTCACGTGTCCTGGCTCTGCTCCAAGCCCTTTAAGGTGATCTGTATTTACATTTCCTTTTATAGTACAGATTATAAACTAGTACAGAAAGTGTGCCCCGACTACAACTACCACAGTGACACACCTTACTTCCCCTCCGGATGAGGACGAACGCGAGGGTGAGACTGAGGCCTGAGGAATTCCAGGTCACATGACAGGGCTGTCACCTCAAGAAGAAGGTCCCATCTGTTGCCTGGAATGTGTCTACACTCTGCTGCTCTTGTCAACTGACTGCAAATAAACGCTCGTGGAAAACAACCTGACGTGATTTCTGCCCAGTCAGCTTCATCTCTTGGTATAGTCGCAAAATCACCACAGATTCTAAAGCCACACCTGAAGACACGCTCTCACACATAGACGTACACCAACACACTCGCATACACATTTCAGGCGGCGTCTGTCATGATTCCTGTTGAGAGGGCTTTCATTGTCTGCCTCGTAATGGTTCAGGATAAACGATCATCAAGCAAAAGGATTAACTAGACAGTGAATGGTTTTTAGCACTTGCTGTTATGGAAATCTCTCTTTAATGTCTTGAGTACATGCTAATCAATAGTCCCCACTCATGCATTTCTACTGCTTGGAGTAGCTGTACTGGTAAATACTACTGTAGGAGTATAATGCTTGTTAAAATGGAAAAAAAAAATGTGTTTTTAAAACTCAGTATTCTTTATTTTATGAACACAACAAGTGTAGTAATTTTTTCCAGCATTCAGTAGGCACATTCAAGGTGATCCAAGATAGCTCTTTTTTCTATGGAGGGAGCCTGTTCTCAGTAAAGATGAGCAAACATTTGGAATTTACATGTGGGCAGACACTGGACTACAGCTTTCATCACCAGTCATTGGACTTTTGCAAAGTCGAGACCAGCTAAGGCTGCTTAAAACAAGTTCTGATCATTATATAAGAAGGGAAATGCCTGACAGACACCATGTAAGTTATAAGTGTCTGTCTTATCTTTACTAAACATATTGTAACAAATTCAATATCCTAGTCTTCATTTGTATGAATGGTTTGTATTGTACATAGTTTAACCAAGTGTAATTTGAGCTGCTTATTAATATTAACTTGTACTTGTCTCTCTGCTTGTTATTGGTTTAAAAAGAAAAAAAAAAGGATATGAGGAATCCATTCTATCGATGTAGCTGTGAACTCCATTAAAAAGACAAACTTAATGTACAAAGCATTTATTCAGCTCAAGTATTGTTGAAACCTATACATATACAACATTACAGTCTGTCTGTATTTAGATATTTTATTTCTGGACAAAATGAAATGTACATAAAAATAAAATGCTTAAAGTTGAGTTTCAATATGTACTTGTGTAAGATGGTGATTTAAATGGTTCTGACAAGAAGAATGTGCTGGAAGACGCTCATGGTTTTGCATCTCATGTCTCTAAATTTGTATAGGACTATCAAAATTGTTATTAGTTACCTAGTCAAAAAACTTAGGAGTCTCAGTCTCAAGCCTGGGAAACAGTTGTGGCATTCAGTGTTACATGCATTTTTGGTTGTTGTCATGTTAGTTGTTCAAGAATACCAAAAAAATCAATGAACATAAAGAGATAATTGAGGTCTCCTGAATTAATTATAGCTAGTTGTTTTTTAATTTTCCTGTAAAGCATCTTTATTTAGTAGGATGTTTAGGAGGTTTTTTTTTTTTTTTTTTCTTAAAAGAAAGCCAAGAGGTCTGAAGATTGTGGCTGATTTCCCCTGATTCTACCATATCAACTCAACTGAGGAAATGACAATGGTAGTGGAGGGCTTTGATGCTCAATTTACGTATAGCAAAAGGGATCAATTTATATATAAAGGATTATTTTTGGACATTAAATTTTATTTTAAAAAAGTAATTATGATATACAATCCCAGCATAATAAACAGAAGAAGAAATATGTTAAGGTAATACCCCATATTTAAGGTCACGAACTGGGGATTGGGATATGAAAAGTCTCAAAGGTTAACCAAAGAAGTCAAATTAAGGACATTCACTCATTCTCATCTTCCCTTCATGCTACAGAGGAATAAGTATGTTTCATATAGAAAATGATACAAGTACTACAGGGAACCCCATACTATAGAGTTCTAAAGCAAGAACTCCGTAACTGGTTTGACTAAAGAGAGCCTTCAATTGCCAGTTAAAGGCAAATCATTCTGTTCAATGTCCATCGCCCAAATCCCTCCAATATAGCTAGACAACCATTTATATCAATGTATCAATTAATTTGCCATGGGATTTAGAAGCTAATGTTAGAACAGACTTCCCTGGTGTGATTGGCAAGAAGAGCTTCTTGAGTCCCAGGTGCATAACATATCTTCCACAGATAAATCTTACTATTCAGGGGTTTATTTATCAAAATGATCATTTAAGAGTTAACTCTCTCTTAACAAAAAGGAGAGTAAGTCAGAAAGCAAAAATCTTTTTTTTTTTTTTTTTTTTTATCATTTGATTAGTGGCCTGTGACTTTCATTATGTGGTCTAATCTGCCCTGTGATCCAACATTCAAGATGAGAAGAAAATATGCTTCAGCCTTCACCCATCTGCCCTACTTTCAAAGTCCCTTTGAAATATTGCTTTTGTTTTTATGAACATATAGAGTGCAACAAATAAAGCATTGAATTATTTTTTCTGTAGTTTTTCTTTAGAAGAAAAAAAGAGAAAACTCCTAATGAAGATTTCAATTTTTAAAAATCCAGACTTTTAGGATTCTTTTCAGGACCTGTACTCACATATCACTAACACCTCCATCTGTGGTAAACATAAGTCATGATGACATAGAAGTAGGATTCAAAAGATAATTTACTCGTATGTATCTAATATACTCTTTCTGTTTTAGATAAGGAACTGGATGATGGACTGTGATGAATATGAAGGTTCAAAGGTTCAAACTTATACTAGGCCAACTTGTTGCTCAACAAAATGGTTATTTAAGTTTTAATTATGCTAAAAAATCATTTGTTATTTGGAAAAAATAAATTTTAAGCTATACTAAAGAAATTGCTTTTTCCTACCTTTGCAAAGGTATAGAAAAAAAAACACGTCAAGGTGGAAGTAGATAACATCTGATGCAAACATGGGTTTGTCGTCACCTATTGTTATTTTCAGAAGCATTTTAGTATAATTGAAATTATTATAAAGAAATGATTATTGCAGTGATATTGCCTCATGAAAGGAAAATGATACAAGTTACCGGTTTATACAGTTATGATGAAAACAATGAATTGTCATGGTATGGTTTCAACTGGGCATTTTGGGTTCACTGACTCTTGTGAGAATTTCTCTGCATGAGTAGAAAAGGCATAACTGTTAATAGTACAGTACTAAATTCTGGAAGTCATTATTCTGAAAGTAATAGAAATACTTGTTAAACTTAAAACTGTGGACAGGAATCTTCAGGTTCCTACATTGCAGCAATAACCTGTAAGCCATATTTTTGCACAGAATAGATTAAAACAATCATAAGAAGCCTGAGAAAGTGTTTGTCTTTTCCCTTTTCCCCACTGCTTTACATGTAAGAAGCAGCTTAACCAATATGAACAGTTGTTTGGAAAAACAATTTACATCTCCACCATCGACTCTGAATGCCAAGTTTTAGCCTGAAGCAAAATCCAATGTCTGTTTATTAACTTCTGAGAGATTAGGTTGATGTACTAGTTTCAGACATTTATTGATATTTATTCAATTGGCCTATTTTATCTTTACACTTTTATTCAAATGAAAATCAGTAGATGCATTCAAAAATTAAAAATTTGAAAACATTAATTTGCATAGAAATGTTTACCATTTACTTAGTTTCTAGGTGACAAGAATTGAGGATTTTAACAGTCAGAATTGAATCCTAAACAGCTGATTGCTAGGTCAGGTTTGTCCCATGCATTTCAAAGAAGGATTTCAGGGCTGGGGAGCAAAGGAAATAATCCTTCTCAGTTTAAAATTATGATGTAGCATTAATTTTTATATCCTATACCATCAAATATTTTTAGGTAACAAATTTGCAGTTGCTTTTATTTTCACTAGCATGGCAAACAGCAGACATCCCATGACAGTTTTAGTTTCAATGTTTGTGTGAACAAAGTCTAGAGGAATCACCTACAGTTAGGAGACTACTACTGCCAAGTAACTGGCCAAGTGTCCTGAGTTTGATGAAAAGCAGTTTAATGTTTATAATTCTGCATTTACAGGATCATGCTTTTTATTACTGCTGGATTGCAGGATGACTCTAAAGGCCCTAAAAGTGATGGATGAGAAGGCTTAGAGACTTCCTTTCTTTGGCGGTAGTGGTTGTTACTGTTGGAGGTGCCAAGAGTACATTCTCCTAAAATCAGACATATAGCCAAAGCTCTGTTTACATCCTCCTCACCTAGCAGGTGCTGGGTTTCTGTTTGCTAATTCTACTAAGGCCCCTAAATAGATCACTGGAGTTACTTATTTCTGATACACAAACTCCTTGATTCAAACATAGGAATAAATTTGGCCATGGAGATAGTGACTGTTTAAAGAAATACTGCTAGAAAGTTGTAGAAAGCCTCATTGTCAAATAAGTATTAAATCAATCTATATACCTATCTATCTATATCTGAATCTACTATTGTTTTTTACTGCCAAATTTCACTTTGCCAATTTTCTGCAATACAGTTTTATTATCATAATGAATTTCTTTTCTGCATTTTATAAAAGCTTTCAGTAGAAGGTGAAAAAGAAGCTAATTGTGTTTAGTGTAAGATAGTAGTCCAGTTTTTATTCTTTCATATGTGGCAGGGGCCCAGGTTTCCCAACACCACTGATTGAAGTTTTTTTTTTTAGTAAAACTAAATGCTGCTGCTGCTGCTAAGTCACATCAGTCGTGTCCGACTCTGTGCTACCCCATAGACGGCAGCCCACCAGGCTCCTCTGTCCCTGGAATTCTCCATGCAAGAATACTTCAGTGGGTTGCCATTTCCTTCTTCAAAACTAAATGTGGACTTATATAAATTCAAGTTTCCCCCAAGTGGTTGCTACAATTCCAAATTATCCAAAAGTTCATCCGTTTTCCAAAAAGTCACACGATTCTGATCCACAGTGGATATATGCACAGAACTCAGGGGTTTTCTGAGGGAGGTGGAACCATCTTTGCATTTAGATTCCCTGCGAGGTCATTACTTCTAGGGGACCTGTATTTCTTAAGAGTTGTCCCCAAACACAGGGACTCATGTTTTTCTCACTTTTGAACAGAACAGGGCACTTACCAAGAAGACTTAACAAACAAAATAGAGGTATGCACAATAAAGTGGGAGAGCTCAAAATACAAAGGTTGTGGAGCCTGGACCCAGGACAGAATCACCCTCAAATCCCAGAGTGGGCAAGAAAGCAAGGAACTCAGTGGACACTGTAGGTACCAGCATGAGTTGGCTCACCAGCCTCCTTGGAGTCATAATGCCATCTTCTCTCAATCCTACTCTTGATGGTACAAGCTGCCAAAAGTTCAGAAACAACAGAAGTAACACCGATAAATCCTTAAAGTAGTGATTAATAAAACTTTATTGGGTATACACCAAAAGGACAGTTTGCAAACCAAAACACAGACCGAGGCTCAGGAGTAGTGCATTGTTATAAAGCAGCTTATGTAGCGAGACAGCAGTGACTTTATTCTTCCTAGTGACTGGCTATAGATTTGTATTTTCTTCAATGATGGGAAATCAGTTAGAGGTTGTAACCTCATATCAATATTGGGAAACAGTTTTTAAGTTTTGCCTACAATTTCTAGAGCCATAAGCGTGAAATGACCCAGGACGAGTTAGTGTTGCAAAATAAGCTAACATAAGCTTTGTTTGGATGACTTAAGTGGTTTTATCCTCTCACAGAATTTTCAAGGCTGGTTTCTACTGGGGTTTGATTTTAACAAGAAAAAAAAAAAAACAAAAAAAGATGGCTCCTGCCTGCCTTAATGAAGACAGTGCCTACCACCTCGATTGTGAGAGAGGATCCCAGCAGGCCCTTGCCCCTCAGTCTACCAGCTTTAAAATTAGCAAATGAGCTTTTTTCACACTATGTCTGGCACTTTTCAAAGGGCTGCTTCTGTGCTGGATGCCGTGGCAGGTGAGCCCTTTAAGAGTGGTTTCTCAGTCCCCACTGTCTGTAGGTCTTGTGCTCATGGGTTTGAACTCCCTCCAGATTTTTCCAAGCGAGGCCTTCTGCAGGCTTATCTCTCAGGTGCAGGTTCTCATAGTTAGCTCACCCAAACTGGAGTAGAAGCCCTTCCTTCCTCAGAGACACCTTTTAGGTTTTGAGCTCACTCAGATTGTGGGCTCCCATGGCAAGACCACATCTCAGCCTTTCCCACCACTGCTGGATGGTTTCCATCTATCTGTTCATATTACCTGCAGGAGGGGCTCCACTAGCTTTGGTTTTTTTTCTCCAGAGAAAACTGTTCCCTATGCAGACTCAGTTTGTACAAGGGAGGGGTAGCGTTCAGGGTTTTTCTGTGTTGCCATCTGAGCTGTAGTGCCTCAGACGTTTTGTGGAAGGAGGGTCATTGTCATTAAGTCTTACTTTCTTCACCCACAAGAGAAAGGAGTGTAAGTTTCTGGTAATGGCGAGTGTTTGTTGAACACTTAAGGCTGAGCCACTGACTTGTCCGTGTGTCCCCTCAACCTCACGGCTTGTTGAAGATATAGAAACTCTTTTTTGGCCTCATTGCAGTTGAAAAGTCTGCGCTTGGAAACCAAGTAACTTCGCCCAATGTAGTACAGACCCTAAGCTATACATCTAGAAGTCAAACCCCGCCTTCATGACTCTAGAGTCTGACTTGTAAACTGGTACTTCTCTCTCTTACTCTGAGTTCTTATTTTTCAAATTGTGGTGAAAAGTCTTGGTATTTGCAAAATCACCATGCCTATTATGAACATTCAGCATGCCTATATAAAAAAGATGGAGTTCATTGAATCTGTTTTTCTTCAGCTACTTGCTGTTTCTCTTACTGCTTCAGGACCCTGAGACTCCTCTGGCTGGTTCAGCTGGCTCCAAGGGCCAACCAACCCATGGTGGGAGCCAGTGTGGTCCCCCAAAGCAGAGAGAAAGAGAGAGGAGTGTGTGTGTGTGTGTGTGTGTGTGTGTGTGTGTGTGTGTGTGAGGTCATTTTGATTTGAAGCCAGGGAGTCTTTGAACTTGCTGAGTAGGGAAGTGGTAGGTCAGGGATGAGTAGAGCTGAAATGTAATTTTGAGTTACCCAGTCCCTGCATCAGAATCTCATTTCAGGGGACTCCTACGATATGTTTAGGAAATTCCAGATCATGGCTTCCATCTTTCCTCAGAAATGAATCAAGTAACTTCATTTTCTTTTTTTAATATAAGCTACCTTGGTAAAGTTTACTTTAATTTTTTGGCCAGTTGTGTGGCATAGAGGATGTTGGTTTCCCATCTGAGGATTGAACCCAGGCTGTGGATCATGGAATCTTAACCCACCACTGGAGAAGTTCCTAATACGGGGTTTTAGTCACCTTTCTGTGTCATTTCTCAATATGGCTTTTTGCCTTTCTGCTCTGGGCTTTAATTCTCCCCCCTCCATCCCTCACATACACCCACAAAGGGAAAACAACACATTTCATTTTCTCTCTAAAGCTTAGTGGATGGAGAGATTGGGAAAAACTGCTTAATCTACTTTTCTGACATACTTTTTCCTTTGCCACATCTTATTCTTGAAACAAACACATGAAAACATTGTAACCATTTTCCAGTTTTAATTCCTGGATCCAGCTGTAAATGCACAAACAGGGACTAGAATACTCTTTTTACCCTGGCCCTCTGCCTATTGCAGAAAGGTGTGTTCCATTTTTCCCCCCTCTTACTCATGTTTTGCTCATGTTCAAAATTAATATTCTTTAAGAGAACCTGTAAGTGTGAAGGCAAGTTATACTCCGTGGGTGTGACTGGGCTCCAGCTGAAATTCTATCATGTTACAAATTTATGAGCCTTCCCTCCACTGCTAACTGAACCTTAGCTCTTATCTTTTCATTTTCCCACAGATTTTAGAGAAAAAAAATCAAATATATCATTAACACTTGCTTAAATCTATAATATTTATAATATTTTACTCTGCATAAGTCATGAAAACTAAAGGATAAGTTGAGTTTGCAAATGTGGTTCTTCGTTTTCTTTAGTTCACAGGTTTTTCCTCTCCTTTCCTCCCATCCTGGGTATTTGTCAGGTATTACTCATTCAGGGCCTTTTGAAGTATGTGCTCCAAACCCCTTCATACACTCATTTGCTCCTTAGGAGCACGTGGGCTTTTCTTGACTTAGTCAACTACAGCTTTCCACATTTGGCACTCTGCTGCCCCTACAAATTTATTTTTGAAAATTTAGCAGAACTAGTGGGTTTGACCAAAGAGAAGAAAATTTGTTTGTTGCTTTGATTAAGCTGGAGTTATGCATATAAAAAGGGAGGCCTTGGAGCATTAGACCACAAATTTTTGTATAATAGAAAAAGTTAAGATTACAAAGAAACTGTCCCTTCACACTCATTACTCACACTCAGAATAGCTGTTCCTTGTACATAGTATGAAGAAAAGGAATTTAGTAGTGGAAGGCCAGATTATATATAAATGGCAGTATGATTCTGGGAAGAGCTGTGTGCTCTCGGGGTTTGTTCTGATAACAGAGCTACTTTGGGATAGAACCTAGGGGAAAGATTTGCAGCAGAGTTGAGATAGCTGTGCACAGTATCTAAGCCCATGGTAATGGGGTATGAAAACGACAGAAAAGTTTCCTTTTGTTATGTGAATGTGCTATAAACTTGGCAGAGGTCAGTGTACCCATGAGGACTTGAGTTTGGGGCAGGATTTGCAGGAGAAATCGACCAGACCTGAGTCCAGATGGATGCGTCTCTGGGAGGCCAGTGTGGGCTGATAATGAATGATAGTCAGGTAACATCTCCTGCCAGCACGATATGAAAGTTGTTTGTAACCTTTGGAAGGGGTTGGAGAACCCTTCATTGTTGTTGTTGTTCAGTCGCTAAGCTGTGTCCGACTCTTTGTGACCCCCTGGACTGCAGCACACTGAGCTTCCCTGTCCTTCACTATCTCCAGGAGTTTGCTCAAATGCATGTCCATTGAGTTGGCGATGCCATCCATCAGTGTTTCTCAGCATCAGGGTCTTTTCCAGTGAGTTGGCTCTTCACATCAGGAGGTCAAAGTATTGGAGCTTCACCTTCTGCTTCTAGAACCTTAGATAGACTGAAATTGGCTTTATTCAGCTGAGATTTAGTTTTCTCTACATGGTAGAATTTGGGCTTAAGATAAGCATTAAGCTGCAGAAAGGTAAAATTACATCTATTCCACAATTGATTATGCAACTTGAAATTAACATCTGCTGGTATTTATTTCATTCATTTGTTAGAAGGTGTTGATATCTGTTTTGTGGAGAGTGGAGTCCTAGCACACTGATTCTGAATCAAACACATTTTAATATAGAGATTAAAACCTATATTGAAGGACAAAGTAATTTATTAAAATGCAAGAAGGATTTTGTGACCTTTATGATGATTTCCAGCCAATATAAATTTTTAATTTTAAATTGGCTTAAATAACCTTTATAAATAATGGTTTTGGATGAAAGGGATAATTAGACATATGGAGGAGATGGAGAGAAGGTAAATAATCTTTTCAACTGACATCTTTAATCATTTTTTTAATCCTCCTTTTTTCAGTCATGTTTTTACAGGTTGTGAATAAATATAGAATTTATTTCTAGGCACTGGCACACTGAAAGAAATAGAATGTTTAGGATATATTACAGAACCCTGTCAAGGGAAATGCCTGGGAGTGGGAATAGAACTTAACCTAACTCAGAATTCAAGCTTAAAACTCTTTTCCTTACACTCCAATTATGCTTTTCCCATTCCATGGGGTAGCAAAGAGTTATACATGACTGACTGACTAATATTGGCTCAGACTTACTGGGAACTCTTGCTTGTGTATTTGTTTGAAAAATAAAAAAAAAAAAGGTATTTCTAGACTGGAGTCATAGTTTGCTATCTGAGAACCCCTAAATTTCCAAAGAGGTGCCTCCTGAGCCTTAAGATTGGGACACAGTGGCCAAGGGTAGGTGGTACTGGGCCATCTGCTGAACTTTTCACTCAGGTATTCACTCATTCATTTGACAGATTTATGGAATGTCTACTATACGTCATGCACTGGTGTAAGAGCTGAGGATACATCAGTGAACAACACAGACAAGGCCTTTGTCCTCATGCAGCTTAGAATCTAGTGGAAGAAGAAAGCATTCACCAAAGAAATGCATGTCTAGTAGTAATAGATACTACAAAGGCAAATGAAGCTGAGAGAGGATATAGAGTTTATTTACTTTTTAAAGTTACTTTGGAAA
Source organism: Capricornis sumatraensis (assembly GCF_032405125.1). Classification (NCBI taxonomy): domain Eukaryota; kingdom Metazoa; phylum Chordata; class Mammalia; order Artiodactyla; family Bovidae; genus Capricornis; species Capricornis sumatraensis. The sequence goes on from NC_091073.1 coordinate 21,584,723, forward strand.
ACTGGCTCCTTTATGATGACATTTGAAGAAAGTGATGAAGATAGTCATATGGATTTCTAGGGCAATATAATTCCATAGTCAAGGAAAAGCTATTGTTCAATGCCTGAGTCAAGACTGGCCTGGTGTGATTTTAATGAAAGGCAAAAATGGCTAGAGTGATTGCAAGAGAGTTAGCACTGTAGTGAACCTTAGAAGATGAGCCAAGAAAGGAAGCATGAGTTTGACCTTACCTAAGAATGTGAAAGGAAACTTGAGAGGGCTTAGAGTAGATGAGTGATTTGATGTGATTTATATTTTAAAAGGACTGTGGAGAATGAAATATAGGGGGGATGGTTGAAGCAGGGAGGCCAGGTGTGCAGCTGTTGTAACAGGTGGGAGAAGACAGCCTCACATTTAGGCCATGAGGTAGCAATATTGGCAGTGAGAACCATCAGATCCTGGATATAGAATGTAGGATTGTCTGGACTGGTTCTGATGTGTGAGAGAAACCAGTGATGCCTTCCCTATTTGGTATCTTCAGGTTACACATAAAGATAGATGCTTTGTAAAGACATACTTTAAAACCTGCTTTGAAATTAGCTGAAGTTACAGATAAGCATGAGTCATCTCCTCTGTATTAACTAATAAGGTTGTTCTGGCTCTCTAGAACCTATGGAATGGAGAGGAATTCATTTTATCTTTTGAAAAGTCCGTGTATCTTCTTTATCCATTCTGGCAGTCACGTTATTACTCTTAAAAGCATTGTGAGTATTGAAATTTTTCTTTAGATGTTGCATTTAAAAATTACATAAGTCATATTATATGAAAGAGTTATTTGTACTGATCCATTGTGAAAATCTGAGACAAAAAAAAGCTTTTATGTAAATTGGAGGGAACAGGTAAATAGAAAAATGTAATATGTAAATCTCTTCATGTTTATTTTGAAGCTCAATTCATGTCTAAGCAGACCTACATATAATCTGTAGGAAGGGCATGGGTACAGAGCTGATTTTTATGAGAGCCAAGAAATTTCCCAAATTGTGTGTATATTCTTTCTCTTATAAGAGGGATCCAATTTTCCTCCATATTTACAAAACAGTTTTAAAAAGTATAAAGTCAAGAACAACAAAATTGGGTGATAAGAAATTTATGAACAGATAGGTTGGACCAATGTTATCAACAAAAGGAAATTCTGAAAGATGTTATGAATACTTTATGATTCTATTTTATATTTAACTACCTTCAATTTGACTTATTTGAATTTAAATGACTCATTTGAAGAGACCCTGATGCTGGGAAAAATTGAAGGTGGGAGGAAAATGGGATGACAGAGGAAGAGATGGTTGGATGGCATCACTGACTCAATGGACATGAGTTTGAATAAACTCTGGGAGTTGGTGATGGACAGGGAAGCCTGGTGTGCTGCAGTCCATGGGTTCACAAAGAGTCAGACATGACTGAGAGACTGAACTGAACTGAAAAATTGAAAAAACAAAATAACAAAGTTTTAAGCTATTACTTTGTCCTAAAGTGTCTGGAAACATATTTGAGGCATACTTTAAAATCAAGTGTTGCCACCAGAATTATGTTAATCTACAAACATTTTCATAATCTGAATACTAACATTAGACATGAACTCAGTTTTTCTAGAAATGTTCAATCAAACCTTGAAAACTGAGAATCTACAAGTCACAAATGGAGAGGCTGTAATAATTCATATGTCTAGAAACAACAGCTTGTGTGATTATTCATGTCATTAAGTCCTGGCTAATGTATTAAATCCATATAGATGTACTATCATGGGACAATTGATTGAAAAGTATTGTGCCTGGAGATTGAATATTTAGAATTTATATTCATTTAGAAATTTAAATATATGTGGTATTGAATAGCTAGTTATAGTCATTGGTTGATGCTGACTTTTGTCATTAAAAAAACAAAATAATAAAAACTCTAAGTGTTTCACTTTGTACGTTGGAATTTATATTCTCTTAGACCTCTGGGATAATGTTTAGTGCTCTCTTGTAGAATAAAAATTGTTAGATATAACACTCAAGTGTCTCAAATACTATATTTAGAAATACATTACTGCTAATGATTGATCCTGCCAAAGAACTGATGTTTTTGAACTGTGGTGTTGGAGAAGACTCTTGAGAGTCCCTTGGACTGCAAGGAGATCCAACCAGTCCATTCTGAAGGAGATCAGCCCTGAGATTTCTTTGGAAGGAATGATGCTAAAGCTGAAGCTCCAGTACTTTGGCCACCTGATGCGAAGAGTTGACTCATTGGAAAAGACTCTGATGCTGGGAGGGATTGGGGGCAGGAGGAGAAGGGGACGACAGAGGATGAGATGGCTGGATGGCATCACCGACTCGATGGACATGAGTCTGAGTGAACTCCGGGAGTTGGTGATGGACAGGGAGGCCTGGCGTGCTGCGATTCATGGGGTCGCAAAGAGTCGGACACGACTGAGCAACTGAACTGAACTGAATGATTGATCTGGGGAGGTAGTAGCTTTATGCCAAATAAAGACCATTGCAGGGAAAAAGAATAGTATATTCTCTTCATAGTGATGTGTATTTAATTTGATGGTGACTAAATTCAATGGGTTTTATTTTCCAGCATAGTTGAAGAGCATAAACCTCACTTTGTTCAGTTCCTGTGGCTTATGTCTCCATAGTTGTAAAAGATGTGTTAGTCTTGAAAACAAAGTGGAGATAAACAAATAAAGGATCCAAAGTTGTCTTTAACCCATACCTGTAGGGCTAAAATTTCTGAATCACTAAGACCCTGATGCTGGGAGGGATTGGGGGCAGGAGGAGAAGGGGACGACAGAGGATGAGTTGGCTGGATGGCATCACCGACTGGATGGACATGAGTTTGAGTGAACTCCGGGAGTTGGTGATGAACAGGGAGGCCTGGTGTGCTGAGATTCATGGGGTCGCCAAGAGTCGGACATGACTGAGCAACTCAACTGAACTGAACTGAAGGTATTTTGAACTGTTGAGTGTTCTTTTCTGGTAACATTTGATAACAGGCACTGCCAGTGTCCTGCCCAGGTCCCTATTCCCCTTCCCACTTCAGTCCACATCAGCTCAACTTCCAGCTGTCAGTACCTGCGTTTCTTTTTCCTCCCAAAGGCATTCTGTCTGCTGGAGCTTGCTTTGCTACTTGTGCAGCAGGCCAGATGTGCTCGGGAACTAACGCTCTGCAGGAGCACAGGGAACAGGCTTCCAGCAATGACCAGAGCAGCCCTCAACCATTGATCCTCAAGTGGGATAATTTTTTAGGGGTGTGCTGTACACTGGTTCACCAAATCCCATAGTAGTAACTTACCTCATGGAGCACACCTTACTGAATTCCCTTTTCTGTCTCGCTTCATTACTGATGCCTTCTACAATCATCTCCAATATTATTTGCTTTCATTCAAATCTTTATCTCAGGAAATGTTCTGGGGAATCTGCATTAGGAAAAAGTAGATTTTACAACTTCAATTGCAATATTTTATCCTGGTCATAAGTGTACAGTAATACTTTTTTATGAATGTAGATTTTAAAATCACGTTAATTGAAGTATAAATTGCAATCATTTTAGGTGTACAGTTCAGTAAGTTTGTGTAGAACTGTAACAACCACCATCACAATCAAGATACAGAACATCTCCCTAAATTACTCAAAAATTTCCTTCATAACTCCATGTGTAGTCAGTTCTTCACCATGTTCAATCTACTCTCTCACTACAAATTAGTTTTTCTTCTAGAGTTTCACCTAGAAAAAAATCTTCATTTGGCTTCCTTTGCTTTGAATTATTAATATGTTTTTGAGATTTACTTGTTGTGTGTTCTATGAATCAATAATTTTATTTTCATTGCTAAGTAATATCTCATTGCATAAAAAAACTACAATTTATCTATTCACACTTGGGTTGCTTCCAGTTCCTGACTCTAATTGAAAAAGTTGTTTTTTGTGGGCCCGTTTTCATTTCTATCAGGTAAATGCTTAAATGTGGAATTGTTGCATTGGAATTGCTGGATTTGATGACAAAATTATGTTTACTTTTAAGAAAAAAGTCTAACTGGTTTACAAAGTGGCTTTATGCATTTTACATATCTACCAACAGTCTCTGAGTTACAGTTGCTGTATGTCTTCCCCAATAGTAGATATTATCAGTCTTTAATCTTAGCAGTTCTAGTGGATATGTATTAGTATTGCAGGATGAGTATGCTTTTAATTTGCATTTTTATGATTCCTCATGATGTTTGAGTGTCTTTTCAGATGCTTATTTACTGTTTAGATAACTTGTTTTTGTGAAGTGTCTATGAAATATTTGCCCAGTTTTAAATGACTGAGTTCAAGTTTTTAATATATATTGGATACTAGGTTTTTGTTATATGTAACAGAAAATAATTTCACTCAGTTTGCCTTTTCATTTTCTTATTAGTGTCTTTAGAAGAACAGAGTTCAATTTATTGTATTTTTTTTATGGTTACTGTTTTGCCTAAAAAGTCTTTGTTTACTTTCAAAAGATTTAGAGTTTTCTTCTGAAATACCTTTACTAGCTGTGATGGTTTAGTGTTTTTAATAGTCTGCATTGTGAGTCTCCTTTATTACTCCACCTGTGTTCAGATGCTTTCATTAAATTCTATAGGAAATCAAACAATTTTCTGCAAATGTTTAAGAATTTTGAGAGGCATTTGTACTATTAAGTTTCCTATTTTACATTAATCAATGGACTCTGGCCTTTATGTGAGTGTCATGTTGTTTGGGAGACAGTTCTAAGTATTAATCTAGGAAGGGTCTTATTTTCTGTAAAATAGACCAATACTCTTAAGGAATTGACTTATATGAAACAGAAATCAAAATGTCAAGAGCAAAATCTTGTGGTTGAATCTCAACAGCAGCCTCAAAACAGATGCACACTTAGTTAATTCCTTTATTCTCTGTAGTGTCACACCAGAATACTTACATAGTGTATATGAACTGTTAATTTTCAAAGGTGATCAATTTCAAATTTGATAGCCAAGTTGAAAAGGTAGGAAACATGGGTATATGCTATGTCTCAATCACTGTCACAAGTGTTTTATGTCAGTTATCTCTCTTAAACCTAAAGGTAATGCTTTGAGGTGACTATTTACTATGAGTAGAAATGTGTACATGAAAAGTTTGGCATTGATTGCCGGGGGAAATGTCAATAACCTCAGATATGCAGATAACACCACCCTTATGGCAGAAAGTGAAGAGGAACTAAAAAGCCTCTGGATGAAAGTGAAAGAGGAGAGTGAAAAAGTTGGCTTAAAGCTCAACATTCAGAAAACGAAGATCATGGCATCCAGTTCCATCACTTCATGGGAAATAGATGGGGAAACAGTGGAAACAATGTTAGACTTTATTTTTTTGGACTCCAAAATCACTGCAGATGCTGACTGCAGCCGTGAAATTAAAAGACGCTTACTCCTTGGAAGAAAAGTTATGACCAACCTAGATAGCATATTCAAAAGCAGAGACATTACTTTGCCGACTAAGGTCCGTCTAGTCAAGGCTATGGTTTTTCCTGTGGTCATGTATGGATGTGAGAGTTGGACTGTGAAGAAGGCTGAGCGCCAAAGAATTGATGCTTTTGAACTGTGGTGTTGGAGAAGACTCTTGAGAGTCCCTTGGACTGCAAGGAGATCCAACCAGTCCATTCTGAAGGAGATCAGCCCTGGGATTTCTTTGGAAGGAATGATGCTAAAGCTGAAGCTCCAGTACTTTGGCCACCTCCTGCAAAGAGTTGACTCATTGGAAAAGACTCTGATGCTGGGAGGGATTGGGGGCAGGAGGAGAAGGGGACGACCGAGGATGAGATGGCTGAATGGCATCATGGACTCGATGGACGTGAGTCTGAGTAGACTCTGGGAGATGGCGATGGACAGGGAGGCCTGGCGTGCTGCAATTCATGGGGTCGCAAAGAGTCAGACACGACTGAGCAACTGAACTGAACTGAACTGAACCAATGGTTGAGGCAATCCCCTTCTCCCCATGGTTGGCCTGTCCTGGGAAGACTGAGGAAGGTGAGAATAATTCTTGCTCTTGGTCGGTAAGCTTGTTCTCTAGTTATTTGTCAGATATACTACTCTGCTCTTTAGGGATGAATATAGCAAAGGAGTAGAGAGAGACCAGGAGTTATCTTCACACTAGATTTTTCTTATAGAAATCAGGATTTGTGTTGGAGTAGTGGCAGGGGAGAGATGTTTCCTCTTTTACAGGGATTATATAAAAATTATTAGAGGTTAAAAAGATGAGAAAATTTGATCTACTATTTTTCCCATCAGAAAAAAACTTTTTGGGGGTTATTGTTTATGACAAAATGAAAAAGTATTTTATAGCCACTCATGATGACAGGAAGGAAATAGCAGTGTCAAAGTATTCCTTAAACTGAGAGTTTCATATTTGTTTAAAAATTCTTCATTGTATTTTTAGGCACAGTCTTATTTTCTAATTAATAAATTAGAAACTGCAATTTAACTTTATTCCAAATTAAGCCTATTTGTGTAATATCACTATACTTTAATATAATTTAATGCATAAATTATATAAATATAATTTAATGCATTCTATACCTTCCAGATTATACTGTATATCAGATCTAAGCAGCAAGATGCTCACAGTCAGAAAGTAGCATGGTCAAATTAGGTGGGGGAATAATGAGCAAAAGATCAAGTTTTACATGTCTCCTCACTGTGACTATGGGACTTGTTAAAATATTTTGACATTTTGATTATCAACTGCAAATTTCCTAGCATTTCTCAAACTTACTTGACTGCTGTGCTTTCTTTCACAGACCACTTCACAGGACCTATTTTCTTTGCATCATGCTTTGGGAAGTAATGTTTTTCATTTTTAATTTTTTTCTATATGTAATTTTATTTTGTTATCACAGTCATCTTATCAACTGATACTGGGTTGTTTCTAATAGCAGAACAGGGGAGATGAGGAACTTAAGGTGTTATGTTACTGGATCAAAGCATAAGTCTAGAGAAAACTGGGAGTCAAACTTGAGTTATCTGACTCTCCACTCCTTTAGCCTTTACACTGTTGTTATTTCTTATTAGGGAAAATGCAAAGCCCATGTACATACGTCGATAATTAATTGAAAAGTGAAAAGAAAAGAAACTAACTTAAAGGATGTTAATAAAAATAATATGACAAAATTGACATTATTCGAAATAAGTGTTATAGACATATTTTCTCTTACTGGATTGAGTTATCTTGGAGTTGTCAGAAAGAACTGAGTTACAATGTTTTGTGCCAAGCAGTGTCCTTGAAGCTGAATCCAGTTCATTTCTTTGATTCTGAGATAGGGTTCTGAGGTGGAATCAATTTTCTAGAAAATCTCTTGCATGATATGAATAGAAGAATGCCACTTTCTTATTAAAAAATGTTCTTTCACTTTCTATTTGAAGATGAAGTGTTCATTGATATATTTTCTCACTAACCAGTGGATTAAAAGTGTAAGAAATCCTTATTGAAGATTGTGAAGGAAGTAAACATGAATCCACTCCTGATTTATGAAAAGTGATACAATGTGAAACAGGAAAGGTATAACTTGATATTGCAACCTCTCTAACATGATTTTATAACTTCAGTGATATGGACTTTATTGTCTTCTCATTTGCATGACATTTAACAGGTCAAACATCCCTTTAGCTAAAGCTAGGCCAATGAAACATTTAACCTGGAAGAAAGAATTTTTACCATGTTACCTGGAGGGTAATAATAAAGACGGCAGAGTAGAAGGATGTACATTCATCTTCTCCTGTGAGAACTCCAAAATTACAACTCGCTGCTGAACAACCATCAACGAAAGAATGTTGGATCCCACCAAAAAAAGATACCCCATGTTCAAGGGCAAAGGAGAAGCCCCAGCAAGACAGTAGGAGGGGTGAAATCACGTTTAGAATCAAACCCCATACCTGCCAGAGATGCTTGGAGGGGTCAAGAGACTGAAGCAGACCTGCCTTTGAATGTTTGAGTGTCTCCTGTGGAGCTACAGGTCAGCAGTGGCCTGCTGCAGAGTCAGGGGCTCTGGGTGCAGCAGACACAAAAATTTGTGCACACCAGGACCCAGGAAAAAGGAGAAGTGACCCCACAAGTGACTGACCCAGACTTGCCCCTGAGTGTCCAGGAGTCTCTGGCAGAGGCATGGGCCGGAGGTGGCCTACTGCAGGGTTGGCAGCCCTGAGTGTGGCAGTGCCTGCATGGAAGTTTTGAAGGAGGTCAAAATTATCTTCATTACCGCAACCATAGTTTGGCCTCAAGTCAAACAACAGGGAGGGAACCCAGCCACACCAATCAACAGAAAATTGGATTAAAGATTTACTGAGCATGGCCCCACCCATTAGAACAAGACCCAGTTTCCCCCACAGTCAGTCTCCCCAACAGGAAGTTTCCATAAGCCTCTTATCCTTATCCATCAGAAGGCAGACAATGAAAACCAGTCACAGAAAATTAATCAAGCTGATCACATGGACCACAGCCTTGTCTAACATAATGAAACTGTTCCCTGTAGGGCCACCCAAGACAGATGGGTCATTGTGGAGAGTTCTGACAAAACATGGTCCACTGGAGAAGGGAGTGACAAACCACTTCAGTATTCCTGCCTTGAGAACCCCATGAACGGTATGAAAAGACAAAAAGACAAGACACTGAAAGATGAACTTCCCAGGTCAGTAAGTGCCCAATATGCCACTGGAGAAGAGTGGAGAAATAACTCCAGAAAGAATGAAGAGACAGAGCCAAAGCAAAAACAACACCCAGCTGTGAGTGTGACTGGTGATGGAAGGAAAGTCTCGTGCTGGAAATAGCAATGTTGCACAGGCACCTGGAATGTCAGGTCCATGAATCAAGGTAAACTTGAAGTGGTCAAACAGGAGATGGCAGAGTGAACATTGACATTTTAGGAATCAATGAACTAAAATGGACTGGAATGAGCGAATTTAACTCAGAGGACCATTATATCTACTACCGTGGGCAAAAATCCCTTAGAAGAAATGGAGTAGCCCTCAGTCAACAAGAGAGTCTGAAATGCAGTACTTGGATGCAATCTCAAAAATGACAGAATGATCTGTGTTCATTTCCAAGGCAAACTATTCAATATCAGAGTAATCCAAGTCTATGCCCCAACCAGTAATGCTGAAGAAGCTGAAGTTGAATGGTTCTATGAAGACCTACAAGACTTTCTAGAACTAACATGCAAAAAAGAGGTCCTTTTCATTATAGGGGACTGGGATACAGAAGTAGGAAGTCAAGAGATACCTGGAGTAACAGGCAAACTTGGCCTTGGAGTACAAAATGAAGCAGGGCAAAAGCTAACAAAGTTTTGCAAGAGGGTCTTGGCAAAAACCCTCTTCCAACAACACAAGAGAAGACTCTACACATGGACATCACCAGATGGTCAATACCAAAATCAGATTGATTATATTCTTTGCAGCCAAAGATGGAAAATCTCTATACAGTCAGCAAAAACAAGACTGGGACCTGACTGTGGCTCAGATCATGAACTCCTTATTGCCAAAATAAGACTTAAACTGAAGTAAATAGGGAAAACCTCTACCCCATTCAGGTATGACCTAAATGAAATCCCTTACGATTATGCAGTGGAACTGACAAATAGATTCAAGGGATTAGATCTGACAGACAGAGTGCCTAAATAACTATGGACAGGGCTTTGTGAAACTGTATATGAGACAGTGATCAAAAACATCCCCAAGAAAGAGAAATGCAAAAAGGCAAAATGGTTGTCTGAGGGGGCCTTAAAAATAGCAGAGAAAAGAGAAGTGAAAAGCAAAGGAGAAAAGGAAAGATATATACATTTGAATGCAGAGTTCCAAAGAATAGTAAGGAGAGATAAGAAAGCCTTCCTCAGTGATCAGTGAAAAGAAATAGAGGAAAACAACAGAATGGGAAAGACTAGAGATCTCTTGAAGAAAATAAGAGATAACAAGGGAAATTATTGTGCAAGAATGGGCACAATAAAGGACAGATACGGTAGGGACCTAGAAGAAGATATTAAGAAGAGGTGGCAAGAATACAGAGAAGAACTATACAAAGAGATGTTCATGACCCAGATAGCCACGATGATGTGATCACTCACCTAGAGCCAGACATCCTGGAATGTGAAGTCAAGTGGGACTTAGGAAGCATCACTGTGAACAAAGCTAGAGGAGGTGATGGAATTCCAGTTGAGCTATTTCAAATCCTAAAAGATGATGCTTTGAAAGTGCTGCACTAAATATACTAACAAATTTGGAAAACACAGCAGTGGCCACAGGACTGGAAAAGGTCAGTTTTCATTCCAATCCCAAAGAAAGACAATGCCAAAGAATGCTCAAACTACTGCACAATTGCACTCATCTCACACAGTAGTAAAGGAATGCTCAAAATTCTCCATGCCAGGCTTCAACAATACGTGAACCATGAACTTCCAGATGTTCAAGCTGGTTTTAGAAAAGTCAGAGAAACCAACCAGAGATAAAATCGCCAACATCCATTGGATCATCAAAAAAGCAAGAGAGTTTCAGAAAAAAACCCCATCTATTTCTGATTTGCTGACTATGCCAAAGCCTTTGACTGTGTGGATCACAACAAACTGCAAAATTCTTAAAGAGATGGGAATAGCAGACCACCTTACCTGCCTCCTGAGATCTGTATGCAGGTCAAGAAGCAACAGCTGGAACTAGACATGGAACAACAGACTGGTTCTAAATTGAGAAAGGAGTATGTTAAGGCTGTATATTGTCACCCTGCTTATTTAACTTATATGCAGAGTACATCATGAGAAACGTTGGGCTGGAAGCACAAGGTGGAATCAAGATTGCTGGGACAAATATCAATAACATCAGATTCCGAGATGATGTCACCATTATGGCAAAAAGCAATGAGGAACTGAAGAGCCTCTTGATGAAAGTGAAAGAAGAGAGTGAATAAGCTGGCTTAAAACTCAACATTCAAAAAAAAAAAAATCATAGCATTTGTCCCATCACTTCATGGCATATAGGTGGGGAAATAATGATAGATTTTACTTTCTTCTGCTTAAACATCACTGCATGTGGTGACTGCAGCCATGAAATTAAAAGACACTTGCGCCTTGGAAGAAAAGTTATGACCAACGTAGACAAGAGGGTAAAGTGTCTGCCTACAATGCAGGAGATCTGGGTTTGATCCCTGGGTCTGGAAGATCCCCTGGAGAAGGAAAAGGCAATCCACTCTGGTACTCTTGCCTGGAAAATCCCATGGACAGAGAAACCTGGTAGGCTACAGTCTATAGGGTAGCAAAGATTCAGACTGAGTGAGCGACTTCACTTTCACTTTTACTTTGTCAACAAATGTCCATCTAGTCAAAGCTATGGTTTTTCCAGTAGTCATATATAGATGTGAGAGTTGGACCATAAAGAAAGCTGAGCACCAAAAAATTGATGCTTTTGAACTGTGGTGTTGGACAAGACTCTTGAGAGTCCCTTGACTGCAAGGAGATCAAACCAGTCAGCCCTAAAGGAAATCAGTCCTGAATATTCTTTGGAATATTGATGCTGAGGCTGAAACTCCAGTACATTGGCCATGTGATGCCATTGACTCATTGGAAAAGACCCTGATGCTGGGAAAGACTGATGGTGGGATGAGAAGGGGATTACAGGATGAGATGGCTGGATGGCATGACCGCATCAATGGACATGAGACTGAGCAAGCTTCAGGGGTTGGTGATGGACAGGGAAGCCCTGCATGCTGCAGTCCATGTGTCACAAAGAGTCAGACGTGACTGAGCAACTGAACTGAAATGAATTGAAACAATTTTATTTTTTAGCAAATTTTATGTATCACTTGATAGTAAATGGTTCTACTGCTTTGGGTCCCTTAAGTCCTGTAAACCATTATTCTGAAGCGTATTTATGGCTTTGACTAGCTCTCTGTTCCCACTGCTCTTCAGAAACATTTCATTTTGGATTCAGGCCTTCCAAGAAGGGGAGAAAATAATTAATACAATTTTTTGAATGTTCTCTTAAATGTTTTCCCATTATTGATATCTTTTTGAAGCCAAAATACAGACACATTTTTATATTAATTAGTTGAGGACAGTTCCCACATTCTGAAATGTGTGGACTTGATTTCATAACCAGTAGATATAAAGCTTGATCTTTTTTTGAAGAAATTAAAGTAAAATTGAAAAGTAGGGGGAGATTGGAAATGATGTTCCCTATGGATTTGCTTTATAAACTGTTTTGGTATCATTTAGTATAAATCATTTTACCTCTCTTGAATCTTCAGTTCCTAATATGTGAAATAGATATGATAGCTTACATCTGAGTGAATGTTGAGATTTTAGGAATCAGTGAACTAAAATGGACTGGAATGTGTGAATTTAACTCAGATGACCATTATATTTACTACTGTGGGCAAAAATCCCTTAGAAGAAATGGAGTAGCCATCATAGTCAACAAAAGAGTCCAAAATGCAGTACTTGGATGCAATCTCAAAATGACAGGATGACCTCTGTTCATTTCCAAGGCAAACTATTCAATATCAGAGTAATCCAAGTCTATGTCCTGACCAGTAGTGCTGAAGAAGCTGAAGTTGAATGGTTCTATGAAGACCTACAAGACCTTCTAGAACTAACATGCAAAAAAGATGTCCTTTTCATTACAGGGACTGGAATGGAAAAGTAGGAAGTCAAGAAACACCTGGAGTAACAGGCAAACTTGGCCTTGGAGTACAAAATGAAGCAGGGCAAAGGCTAACAGAGATTTGCCAAGAGAATGCACTGGTCATAGCAAAAACCCTCTTCCAACAACACAAGAGAAGACTCTACACATGGACATCACCAGATGGTCAATACTGAAATCAGATTGATTGTATTCTTTGCAGCCAAAGATGGAGAAACTATTCAGTCAGCAAAAACAAGACTGGGACCTGACTGTGGCTCAGATCATGAACTTCTTATTGCCAAATTCAGACTTAAATTGAAGAAAGTAGGGAAAACCACTAGACCATTCAGGTATGACCTAAATCAAATCCCTTACGATTATACAGTGGAAGCGAGAATTAGATTTAAGGGACTATAGATCATATAGGGTGCCTGATGAACTATGGATGTAGGTTCATGACAATGTACAGTAGACAGGAATCAAGATCATTCTCAAGAAAAAGAAATGCAAAAAAGCAAAATGGTTGTCTGAGGAGGCCTTACAAATGGCTGTGAAAAGAAGAAACACGAAAATCAAAGGGGAAAAGGAAAGATATACCCATTTGAATGCAGAGTTCCAAAGAATAGCAAGGAAAGATAAGAAAGCCTTCCTCAGTGATCAGTGCAAAGAAATAGAGGAAAAAAATATCATGGGAGACTAGAGATCTCTTCAAGAAAATTAGAGATACCAAGGGAACATTTCATGCAAAGATGGGCTCGATAAAGGACAGAAATGATATGGACCTAACAGAAGCAGAAGATATTAAGAAGAGGTGGCAAGAATACAAAGAACTATACAAAAAAGATCTTCATGACCAAGCTAATCACAATGGTTGATCAGTCACCTAGAACCAGACATCCTGGGATATGAAGTCAAGCTGCCCTTAGAAAGCACCACTATAAACAAAGCTAGTGGAGGTAATGGAATTCCAGTTGAGCTATTTCAAAACCTAAAAGTTGATGCTTTGAAAGTGCTGTACTGAATATGCCAACAATATCAGTGGCCACAGAACTGGAAAAGGTCTATTTTCCTTCCAATCCCAAAGAAAGGCAATGACAAAGAATGCTCAAACTACCGCACAATTGTGCTCATCTCACACGCTAGTAAAGGAAGGCTCAAAATTCTCCAAGGCAAGCTTCAGCAATATGTGAACTGCAAACTTCTAGATGTTCAAGATAATTTTAGAAAACACAGTGGAACCAGAGATCAAATTGCCAACATTCACTGGATTATCAAAAAAGCAAGAGAGTTCCAGGAAAACATCTTTTTCTGCTTTATTGACTATGCCAAAGCCTTTGACTGTGTGGATCACAATAAACCGTGGAAAATTCTTCAAGAAATGGGAATATCAGACCACCTCAACTGCTTATTGAGAAATCTGTATGCAGGTCAGGAAACAACAGTTAGAACTGGACATGGAACAAAAGACTGGTTCCAAATAGGAAAAGGCATACGTCAATGCTGCATATTGTCAACCTGCTTACTTAACTTATACGTAGAGTACATCATGAGAAACACTGGGCTGGATGAAGCACAAGCAGAAATCAAGAATTCCAGGAGAAATATCAATAACCTCAGATATACAGATGAAACCACCCTTTGGCAGAAATTGAAGAAGAACTAAAGGGCTTCTTGATTAAAGTGAAAGAGCAGAGTGAAAAAGTTGGCTTAAAGCTCAACATTCAGAAAACAAAGATCATGGCATCCTGTCCCATCAGTTCATGGGAAATAGATGGGGAAACAGTGTCAGACTTTATTTTTTCGGGCTCCAAAATCACTGCAGATAATGATTGCAGCCATGAAATTAAAAGATAGTTATTACTTGGAAGAAAAGTTATGCCCAACCTAGACACCATATTAAAAAGCAGAGACACGTCTTTGTTAACAAAGGTTCATCTAGTCAAGGCTATGGTTTTTCCAGTGGTCAAGTATGGATGTGAGCATTGGACTATAAAGAAAGCTGAGTGCTGAAGAATTGCTGCTTTTGAACTGTGGTGTTGGAGAAGACTCTTGAGAGTCCCTTGGACTGCAAGGAGATCCAGCCAGTCCATCCTAAAGGAAATCAGTCCTGAATATTCACTGGAAGGACTAATGTTGAAGCTGACACTCCAATACTTTGGCCACCTGATGTAAAGGGCTGACTCATTTGAAAAGACCACAATGCTGGGAAAGATTGAGGGCAGGAGGAGAAGGGGATGACAGAGGATGAGACTGTTGGACAACATCACTGACTTGATGGATATGGGTTTGGGTGGACTCCGGGAGTTGGTAATGGACAGGGAGGCCTGGTGTGCTGCTGTCCATGGGGTTGCAAAGAGTTGGACACAGCTGATCAACTGAACTGTACTGAACTGAGGGTAACAAGGATTAAGTAAAGTTTATAAAGTATCCCAGTATGGTACTTTACACATTAGTAGACAGTTCATGAATGCCTGCTGTTATTACTGATATTAATATTGGGTATGTCTTAACTCGTGAATCCAAATATAATGTTAATGACAACACAATATTATTTCAAATTTATCCTCAAAGCAAGCAAATAGGCTTTTCAGTTCAGTTCAGTTCAGTTCAGTTGCTCAATCGTGTCTGACTCTTTGAGACCCCATGAATCGCAGCACACTAGGCTTCCCTGTCCATCACCAACTCCCAGAGTTCACTCAGACTCACGTCCATCGAGTCGGTGATGCCATCCAGCCATCTCATCCTCTGTCATCCCCTTCTCCTCCTGCCCCCAATCCCTCCCAGCATCAGAGTCTTTTCCAATGAGTCAACTCTTCTCATGAGGTGGCCAAGGTACTGTAGTTTCAGCTTTAGCATCATTCCTTTCAAAGAAATCCCAGAGTTGATCTCCTTCAGAATGGACTGGTTGGATCTTCTTGCAGTCCAAGGGACTCTCAAGAGTTTTCTCCAACACCACAGTTCAAAAGCATCAATTCTTCGGCACTCAGCCTTCTTCACAGTCCAACTCTCACATCCATACATGACCACAGGAAAAACCATAGCCTTGACTAGACGGATCTTAGTCAGCAAAGTAATGTCTCTACTTTTGAATATACTCTCTAGGTTGATCATAACTTTTCTTCCAAGGAGTAAAGTGTCTTTTAATTTCATGGCTGCAGTCACCATCTGCAGTGATTTTGGAGCCCAGAAAAATAAACTCTGACACTGTTTCCACTGTTTTCCCATCTATTTCCCATGAAGTGATGGGACCGGATGCCATGATCTTTGTTTTCTGAATGTTGAGCTTTAAGCCAACTTTTTCACTCTCCTCTTTCACTTTCATCAAGATGCCTTTTAGTTCCTCTTCACTTTCTGCCATAAGGGTGGTGTCATCTGCATATCTGAGGTTATTGATATTTCTCCTGGCAATCTTGATTCCAGCTTGTGCTTCTTCCAGTCCAGCGTTTCTCATGATGTACTCTGCATATAAGTTAAATAAGCAGGGTGACAATATATAGCCTTGACGTACTCCTTTTCCTCTTTGGAACCAGTCTGTTTTTCCATGTCCAGTTCTAACTGTTGCTTCCTGACCTGCATACAGATTTCTCAAGAGGCAGGTTAGGTGGTCTGGTATTCCCATCTCTTTCAAAATCTTCCAGTTTATTGTGATCCACGCAGTCAAAGGCTTCGGCATAGTCAATAAAGCAGAAGTAGATGTTTTTCTGGAACTCTTTTGCTTTTTTAATGATCCAGCGGATGTTGGCAATTTGATCTCTGGTTCCTCTGCCTTTTCCAAAACCAGCTTGAATGTCAGGGAGTTCACGGTTCACGTATTACTGAAGCCTTGCTTGGAGAATTTTGAGCATTACTTAACTAGCATGTGAGATGAGTGCAATTGTGCGGTAGTTTGAGCATTCTTTGGCATTGCCATTCTTTGAGATTGGAATGAAAACTGACCTTTTCCAGTCCTGTGGCCACTGCTGAGTTTTCCAAATTTGCTGGCATATTGAGTGCAGAACTTTCACAGCATCATCTTTTAGGATTTGAAACAGCTCCACTGGAATTCCATCACCTCCACTAGCTTTGTTCGTAGTGATGCTTTCTAAGGCCCACTTGACTTCACGTTCCAAGATGTCTGGCTCTAGATTAGAGATCACATCATCATGAGTATCTGGGTCGTGAAGATCTTTTTTGTACAGTTCTTCTCTGTATTCTTGCCACCTCTTCTTAATATCTTCTGCTTCTGTTAGGTCCAGACAATTTCTGTCCTTTATCGAGCCCATCTTTGCATGAAATATTCCCTTGGTATCTCTAATTTTCTTGAAGAGATCTCTAGTCTTTGCCATTCTGTTCTTTTCCTCTATTTCTTTGCATTGATTGCTGAAGAAGGCTTTCTTGTCTCTTCTTGCTATTTTCTGGAACTCTGCATCCAGATGCTTATGTCTTTCCTTTTCTCCTTTGCTTTTTGCCTCTCTTCTTTTCACAGCTATTTGTAAGGCCTCCCCAGACAGCCATTTTGCTTTTTTGCATTTCTTTTTCCATGGGGATGGTCTTGATCCCTGTCTCCTGTACAATGTCACGAACCTCATTCCAGGGACTCTATCTATCAGATCTAGCCCCTTAAATCTATTTCTCACTTCCACTGTATAATCATAAGGGATTTGATTTAGGTCATACCTGAATGGTCTAGCGGTTTTCCCTATTTTCTTTAGTTTGAGTCTGAATTTGGTAATAAGGAGTTCATGATCTGAGCCACAGTCAGCTCCTGGTCTTGTTTTTGTTGACTGTATAGAGCTTCTTCAATTTTTGCTGCATAAAATATAATTAATCTGATTTCGGTTTTGACCATCTGGTGATGTTCATGTGTAGAGTCTTCTCTTGTGTTGTTGGAAGAGGGTTTTTGCTATGACCAGTGCATTCTCTTGGCAAAACTCTATTAGTCTTTGCCCTGTTTCATTCTGCATCCCAGGCCAAATTTGTCTGTTACTCCAGGTGTTTCTTGACTTCCTACTTTAGCATTCCAGTCCCCTAAAACTAAAAGGACATCTCTTTTTGGTGTTAGTTCTAAAAGGTCTTGAAGGTCTTCATAAAACCGTTCAACTCAGCTTCTTCAGTGTTACTGGTTGGGGCATAGACTTGGATAACTGTAATATTGAATGGTTTGCCTTGGAGACGAACAGAGATCATTCTGTCATTTTTGAGATTGCATCCAAGTACTGCATTTTGGACTCTCTTGTTGACCATGATGGCTACTCCATTTCTTCTGAGGGATTCCTGCCTGCAGTAGTAGATATAATGGTCATCTGAGTTAAATTCACCCATTCCAGTCCATTTTAGTTCGCTGATTCCTAGAATGTCAACATTCACCCTTGCCATCTCTTGTTTAACCACTTCCAATTTGCCTTGATTCATGGACCTGACATTCCAGGTTCCTATGCAATATCTCTCTTTACAGCATCAGACTTTGCTTCTATCACCAGTCACATGCACATCTGGGTATTGTTTTTGCTTTGGCTCCATCCCTTCATTCTTTCTAAAGTTATTTCTCTACTGATCATCAGTAGCATATTGGGCACCTAATGACCTGGGGAGTTCCTCTTTTGGTATCCTATCATTTTGCCTTTTCATACTGTTCATGGGGTTCTCAAGTAGGCTTTTAAAGATCCTTAATCCAAACTTATTCATAAATAACTGTCCTTTTTACCTATATTTGTGTCTATAAATGCACTTTTAGTCTAAACCAGTAGTTCTTAGTTACTTGCATATTAGATTTGACAAGTGAGCTAGGGAACTTAAAAAAAAGCATACAGATTCATATATCCACCTCACACCACTTAAATCTCTAGAGTGGAGTCCATGTATTGGTAGTCTTTAAAGGCTCATCAAGTGAGTTGCAGTCATTGATGAAAACTTTTGGCCTATTGTCCATCTGGCTTCAAGACTGATATCTGCAATAAGACAATTTAGGTGAAGAATATAAGTGACAGCGTAGAATGTAATGCCTAATGACTGTAAAGCTTAACCACTAGGCTATGAGCAAGATTGTTGTTGTTCAGTCACTCAGTCATATCTGACTCATTGCAACCCCATGAATGGCAGCACACCAAGCCTCCCTGTCCCTCACCATTTCCCAGTGTTCACCCAAGTTCATGTCCATCGAATCAGTGATGCCATCCAGCCATCTCATCCTCAGTCGTCCCCTTCTCCTCCTGCCCTCAAACCCTCCCAGCATCAGAGTCTTTTCCAATGAGTCAGCTCTTCTCATGAGGTGGCCAAAGTACTGGAGTTTCAGCTTCAGCATCACTCTTTCCAAAGAACATCTAGGGCTAATCTCCTTCAGAATGGACTGGTTGGATCTCCTAGCAGTCCAAGGGGCTCTTAAGAGTCTTCTCCAACACCACAGTTCAAAGCATCAATTCTTCGGCACTCAGCCTTCTTCACGGTCCAACTCTCACATCCATACATGACCACAGGAAAAACCATAGCCTTGACTAGATGGACCTTTGTTGGCAAAGTAATGCCTCTGCTTTGGAATATGCTGTCCAGGTTGGTCATAACTTTCCTTCCAAGGAGTGAGCGTCTTTTAATTTTATGGCTGCAGTCACCATCTGCAGTGATTTTGGAGCCCCCCAAAATAAAGTCTGTCACTGTTTCCACTGTTTCCCCATCTATTTCCCATGAAGTGATGGGACCGAATGCCATGATCTTCGTTTTCTGAATGTTGAGCTTTAAGCCAACTTTTTCACTCTCCTCTTTCACTTTCATCAAGAGGCTTTTTAGTTCCTCTTCACTTTCTGCCATAAGGGTACTGTCATCTGCATATCTGAGGTTATTGATATTTCTTACAGAAATCTTGATTCCAGCTTGTGCTTCTTCCAGCCCAGCGTTTCTCATGATATACTCTGCATATAAGTTAAATAAGCAGGGTGACAATATACAGCCTTGACGTACTCCTTTTCCTCTTTGGAACCATTCTGTATTTCCATGTCCAGTTCTAGCTGTTGTTTCTTGACCTGCATATAGGTTTCTCAAGAGGCAAGTCGGGTGGTCTGGTATTCCCATCTCTTTCAAATTTTCCACAGTTTATTGTGATCCACACAGTGAAATGCTTTGGCATAGTCCATAAAGCAGAAATAGATGTTTTTCTGGGACTCTCTTGCTTTTTCCATGATCCAGCAGATGTTGGCAATTTGATCTCTGGTTCCTCTGCCTTTTCTAAAGCCAGCTAGAACATCTGGAAGTTTATGGTTCATGTATTACTGAAGCCTGGCTTGGAGAATTTTGAGCATTTCTTTACTAGTGTGTGAGATCAATGCAATTGTGCAGTAGTTTGGGCATTCTTTGGCATTCCCTTTCTTTGAGATTAGAATAAAAACTGACTGACCTTTTCCAGTCCTGTGGCCACTGCTGAGTTTTCCAAATTTGCTGGCATACTGAGTGCAACCCTTTTACAGCATCATCTTTCAGGATTTGAAATAGCTTAACTGGAATTCCATCACCTCCACTAGCTTTGTTTGTAGTGATGCTTTCTAAGGCCCACTAGACTTCACATTCCAGGATGTCTGGCTCTAGATGAGTGATCACATCATCATGAGTATCTTGGTCATGTAGATCTTTTTTGTACAGTTCTTCTGTGTATTCTTGCCACCTCTTCTTAATATCTTCTGCTTCTGTTAAGTCCACACCATTTCTGTCCTTTATCGAGCCCATCTTTGCATGAAATGTTCCCTTGGTATCTCTAATTTCCTTGAAGAGATCTCTAGTCTCTCCCAGTGTGTTCTTTTCCTCTATTTCTTTGCACTGATCGCTGAGGAAGGCTTTCTTATCTCTTCTTGCTATTCTTTGGAACTCTGCATTCAGATGCTTATATCTTTCCTTTTCTCCTTTGCTTTTCGTTTCTCTTCTTTTCACAGCTATTTGTAAGGCCTCCCCAGACAGTCATTTTGCTTTTTTGCATTTCTTTTCCATGGGGATGGTCTTGATCCCTGTCTCTTGTACAGTGTCACAAACTTACATCCATAGTTCATCAAGCACTCTATCTATCAGATCTAGCCCCTGAAATTTATTTCTCACTTCCACTGTACAATCATAAGGGATTTGATTTAGATCATACCTGAATGGTCTAGTGGTTTTCCCTACTTTCTTCAATTTAAGTCTGAATTTGGCAATAAGGAGTTCATGATCTGAGCCACAGTCAGCTCTTCGGTGTTGACCATTTGGTGATGTCCATGTGTAGAGTCTTCTCTTGTGTTGTTGGAAGAGGGTGTTTGCTATGACCAGTGCATTCTCTTGGCAAAACTCTCTTAGTCTTTGCCCTGCTTCATTCCATTTTCCAAGGCTAAATTTGCCTGTTACTCCAGGTGTTTCTTGACTTCCTACTTTAGCATTCCAGTCCCCTAAAATGAAAAGGACATCTTTTTTGGGTGTTAGTTCTAAAAGGTCTTGTGGGTCTTCATAGAACTGTTCAACTTCAGCTTCTTCAGCATTACTGGTTGGGGTATAGACTTGGATTACTGTAAAATTGAATAGTTTGCCTTGGAAATGAACAGAGATCATTCTGTCATTTTTGAGATTGTGTCCAAGTACTGCATTTTGGACTTTTTGTTGACCATGATGGCTACTCCACTTCTTCTGAGGGATTCCTGCCCCCTGTAGTAAATATAATGGTCATCTGAGTTAAATTCACCCATTCCAGTCCATCTTAGTTTGCTGATTCATAAAATGTCAATGTTCACTCTTGCCATCTCCTGTTTGACCACTTCCAATTTGCCTTGATTCATGGACCTAACATTCCAGGTTCATATGCAACATTGCTCTTTACAGCATCGAACTTTCCTTCTATCACCAGTCACATCCACAGCTGGATATTGTTTTTGTTTTGGCTCCACCCCTTCATTCTTTCTGGAGTTATGTCTCCACTGATCCCCCATAGCATATTTGGCACCTACTGACCTGGGGAGTTCCTCTTTCAGTATCCTATCATTTTGCCTTTTCATACTGCTCTAATGGTCATAGTAGGAAATTAATAAATATTAAATTACTTGTAATCTTTTACTTGCTCTTTCCATCATTGCCATCAATTGTCCATCTTAGAAAAAGGAAAGTAAATTGGTATAATTCTTTTGAAGGGCAGTTTGGATGTCTGTACTGAAAGCCTTTAAAATTGCTCATACACTTTGGCTCAGGAATTCATCAAAGAATTTAACCTTAGGTGATAATCAAAATTCTGTACAAAAAATTAATGTCCAAGGACCTTCATTACATCTTTTAATATACAAGAAGACCAGGCAAAATGATGAAAGAAAAAAGAAGTCAAACTGTTAACGAAATTATTTTATATCCATACCATCAAGCTTTTCAAATTTGTACTTTCAAAAGAGATTTAGTAGCATGAGGAAGTCCCATAGTATGATAAAATCTGAAAAACTCAGGATTGTAGGCTGTTTGTAGATTTGGTCCTCACTGTTACGTGGTGGAGGCCACATTGTGTGACATTGTATGTCTTAACACATTCAGAGGGAAATATAGTGAATATTAAGTGACCATTACTAGCTGTTTACAAGTAATTAAGTGTTTCGTCCTTATTTTCTACATCTTTCCATCTTTTTACAGTAAACCTGTATAATTTTGCTGTTAGAAAAATGTTATAAAGACCATCATTTAAAAGCATAGTTTTGTTATTCCCTGGGGAAACACAGCCTGGAAGGTGACTGGTCAACAACCAAGAAAGCAGATAATCCCAGTCAAAGAAAGCAAGATGAAAGATATTCAGAAGCCCCCACTGACCTCATAAGAAACTCAAAGACTTCATGTCAACTCTGTTTTTCTCAAGTTGAATAACCTTGGTAGCAGCAAATATTTGGTTCAGGTCAAACCATAAGAAAGATGATGTAGTTAAGTTTTAAACATCAGAATGTGAAAAATATAACTGTTTCAGAAGCAGCTGCCAATAAATCATGTAAACCATAGAAAGGTTCACATTTTGGGGTTTATTAATTTCCATTCTGAAGATGAATCCTAAAGAAAAAACTTAAACATTGAACTAATTTAACATAAACATATGTTTAGTGGAGCATTGTTTTCAAGGCAAAATGTTGGAGCTTTCCTGGTGGCTCAGACAGTAAAGCATCTGTCTACAAGGTGGGAGATCGGGGTTCAATCCCAGGGTTGGGAAGATCCCCTGGAGAAGGAAATGGCAACCCACTCCAGGACTATTGCCTGGAAAATCCCTTGGATGGAGGAACCTTGTAGGCTACAGTCCATGGGGTCGTAAAGAACATATGTTTAGTGGAGCATTGTTTTCAATGGAAAATGTTAGATGTGAGCTAAATATCAATCATTAAATTGATTATAATCTATTTACCACTGGATATTGTACAGATATTAAAAATATACCATTTTCAAAAAATGCTTAAGATGTTTCAAGTGTGCTGCTGCTGCTTAGTCACTTCAGACTTGTCTGGTCCTCTGAGACCACATTGACCATGGCCCGCCAGACTCCTCTGTCCATGGGATTCTCCAGAATACTGGAGTGGGTTGCCATTTCCTTTTCCAGTGATAAAGTAAGAAACGAGTGAAGTGAGTGAAGTGAAGTCTCTCAGTCGTGTCTGACACCGCAACACCATGGTCTGTAGTCTACCAGGCTCCTCCATCCGTGGGATTTTCCAGGCAAGAGGACTGGAGTGGGTGGCCATTTCCTTCTCCAGCTTTAAATGTAAAAGCATCTACAATGAATCTACATAGAGTTTTAAGAAGTTTGCATGAGGAGCCCTGTATAGAAAAAAATGGTGTGCAAGAAAGGTATCTTTTTCTTTTAATTTTCTCTGTATTTTAATTTCTTTTCTGAGTATCTTTTTATAAGACAACACAGGAGTCCATAAAGAGAATGTCCAATTGGATGTGCTTTGTTGTGGGATAGCCAAAGGAATTTTAAGAGTAGAGATAATGTTCAATTCTTGTTTGCTTATTCTGCTGTGATGTCAACCTCATCCATTGACTCTAATCTCCAATAAAAGTCCGTTGCAGACATAGCCTTACATCAGTGGCTGTTTTGAGAAACAAAACAACCAGGGTGCTTTCCAGGATGGAGCAATTCAATAAAGGAAAGGGACAATATTTATGGGACAGCAAGAGAACCTGAACTAACCAAGGGAAAAGGACTTGAAAACAGTGATGAGTACGAGGAATGTAAGCTCCCAAGATTTCCAGGAGACATTCAGGTAGTCCTTCACATTTGATTGACAAAAGCTAAATTATTTTTATTTCAAAGGGCAATATAATACCACTTGGCTTATCATTTATAGTTGTAAGGGGAAGAATTTATTATATAAAGCCTGGAATATCATTAGTGATCCAACTGATGTAGAGTAACATCAGAATGGCCCATCTTGTTGTTTCTGCCAACTTTCCTTTTATGTCTAATAGTTAGAAGAGAGTTCTAACATCAGCAATAGGCAGTTTGTTTGCTAAAATTAATTCATTTTTCCAACAGTATTTTATAGTGTCTAATAAATGACAGAGCCTACTACAGGCACTTGAAATACATCAATTAACACAAAATATAAAAAGTCACACCCTCTTAGGATGTCATTGTTGTTTTTGTTCAGTCTCTAAGTCGTGTCCAACTCTTGGTGACCACATGAACTACAGCTCACCAGGCTTCTCTGTCTATCACTATCTCCCTAAGTTTGTTCAAACTCATGTCCATCAAGTTGGTGATGCCATCCAACCATCTCAATCTGTCGTCCCCTTCTCCTGATACTTAAGCAGGGTGACAATATGCAGCTTTGATGCACTAATTTCCCAATTTGGAATAGTCCATTGTTCCCTTTCTAACTGTTGCTTCTTGTCCCCTTCTCCAGGGGATCTTCCTGACCTAGAAACTGAACTGGTTTCTCTTGCATTGCAGGTGAATTCTTTACCAGCTTAGCTACCATGGAAGTCCTCTTAGGACGTAAATCTGTTCTAAGGTTAAAATCTCAAATGAAAAAAAAAATCAGTAACAAAATACAGACCTACAATAACAGAAATACAGACAAGTTACTGCATCTAAGTGTTGATCTAGTCACAGTTTAGAAGAAAAGAGTGGTTATTTTGTAGCGACATTACAGGGACTTTATCAAATCTGGGAAGATGAGAATGTTATCTTTATGTGGCTTTGAGCTATGTTGAACTCCTGCTACCAACTGAGTGATTTTAGTTTGAAAATTCTGGAGTTTTAGTGTTAAAATAGAGCCCTCTCAATTCTTCAAGTTCAAATAATCTACAGAGTCCCTGCACTGAGAATAATTATCCAGAAAAAATTTACTCCACTCTCTGGTTGGAGAAACATGGAAGTAGATGTGGGTTAGAGATGAGCTATGGAGATGAACAGGGAAAACAGTGGTCACATATAACCTCATAAGTTGGTATTCCTCTCTAATATTATGGATTTTACTGATTTCCAAGCCAAATGATCAGATCGTATGGTTAGAAGTCTCTTGACATCATGTTGAGAATTGGCTCTTTCTGAATCACTGCAAGAGATGGCAAGAGTAATCATCGACATTCTAGGAATTAGCGAACTAAAATGGACTGGAATGGGTGAATTTAACTCAGATAACCATTATATCTACTGCTGTGGGCAGGAATTCCTCAGAAGAAATGGAGCAGCCATCATGGTCAACAAGATTCCAAAATGCAGTACTTGGATGCAATCTCAAAAATGACAGAATGATCTCTGTTCATCTCCAAGGCAAACTATTCAATTTCACAGTAATCCAAGTCAATGCCCCAACCAGTAATGCTGAAGAAGCAAAGTTGAATGGTTCTATGAAGACCTACAAGACCTTTTAGAACTAACACCCAAAATAGATGTCCTTTTCATTCTAGGGGACTGGAATGCAAAAGAAGGAGGTCAAGAAACACCTGGAGTAACAGGCAAATTTGGCCTTGGAATGCGGAATGAAGCAGGGCAAAGACTAATAGAGTTTTGCCAAGAAAATGCACTGGTCATAGCAAACACCTTCTTCCAACAACACAAGAGATGACTCTACACATGAACATCACCAGATGGTCAACACCGAAATCAGATTGATTATATTTTATGCAGCGAAAATTGAAGAAGCTCTACACAGTCAACAAAAACAAGACCAGGAGCTGACTGTGGCTCAGACCATGAACTCCTTATTGCCAAATTCAGACTGAAATTGAAGAAAGTAGGGAAAACCACTAGACCATTCAGGTATGACCTAAATCAAATCCCTGATGATTATACAGTGGAAGTGAGAAATAGATTTAAGGGACTAGATCTGATAAATAGAGTGCCTGATGAACTGTGGACAGAGGCTTCATGACATTGTATAGGAGACAGGGATCAAGACCATCCCCATGGAAAAGAAATGCAAAAAAGCAAAATGGCTGTCTGAGGAGGCCTTACAAACAGCTATGAAAAGAAGAGAAGCAAAAAGCAAAGGAGAAAAGGAAAGATATAAGCATCTGAATGCAGAGTTCCAAAGAATAGCAAGAAGAGATAAGAAAGCCTTCCTCCACAATCAATGAAAAGAAATAGAGGAAAAGAACAGAATGGGAAAGACTAGAGATCTCTTCAAGAAAATTAGAGATACCAAGGGAACATTTCATGCAAAGATGGGCTCGATAAAGGACAGAAATGGTATGGACCTAACAGAAGCAGAAGATATTAAGAAGAAGTGGCAAGAATACACAGAAGAACTGTACTAAAAAGATATCCATGACCAAGATACTCATGATGGTGTATATATATATATATATATATATATGAGATATATAATGAAAAAATCACTCACCTAGAGCCAGACATTCTGGAATGTGAAGTCAAGTGGAACTTAGAAAGCATCACTATGAACAAAGCTAGTGGAAGTGATGGAATTCCAGTTAAGCTATTTCAAATCCTGAAAGATGATGCTGTGAAAGTGTTGCACTCAATATGCCAACAAATTTGGAAAACTCAGCAGTGGCCACAGGACTGGAAAAGGTCAGATTTCATTCCAATTCCAAAGAAAGGCAATGCCAAAGAATGCTCAAACTACTGCACAATTGCATTGATCTCACACACTAGTAAAGAAATGCTCAAAATTCTATAAGCCAGGCTTCAGCAATATGTGAGCTGTGAACTTCCAGATGTTCAAGCTGGTTTTAGAAAAGGCAGAGGAACCAGAGATCAAATTGCCAACATCTGCTGGATCATGGAAAAAGCAGGAGAGTTCCAGAAAAACATCTATTTCTGCTTTATTGACTATGCAGAAGCCTTTGACTGTGTGGATCACAATAAACTGTGGAAAATTCTGAAAGAGATGGGAATACCAGACCACCTGACCTGCCTCTTGAGAAACCTATATGCATGTCAAGAAGCAACACTTAGAACTGGACATGGAACAACAGACTGGTTCCAAATAGGAAAAGGAGTACGTCAAGGCTGTATATTGTCACCCTGCTTATTTAACTTATATGCAGAGTACATCATGAGAAACGCTGGGCTGGAAGAAGCACAAGCTGGAATCAAGATTGCTGGGAGACACATCAATAACCTCAGATATGCAGATGACAGTACCCTGATGGCAGAAAGTGAAGAGGAGCTAAAAAGCCTCTTGATGAAAGTGAAAGAGGAGAGTGAAAAAGTTGGCTTAAAGCTCAACATTCAGAAAATGAAGATCATGGCATCTGATCCCATCAGTTCATGGGAAATAGATGGGGAAACAGTGGAAACAGTGTCAGACTTTATTTGTTTGGGCTCCAAAATCACTGCAGATGGTGACTGCAGCCATGAAATTAAAAGACGCTCACTCCTTGGAAGGAAAGTTAGACCAACCGAGATAGCATATTCAAAAGCAGAGACATTACTTTGCTGACTAAGGTCCGTCTAGTCAAGGCTATGGTTTTTCCAGTAGTCATGTATGGATGTGAGAGTTGGACTGTGAAGAAGGCTGAGCGCCAAAGAATTGATGCTTTTGAACTGTGGTGTTGGAGAAGACTCTTGAGAGTCCCTTGGACTGCAAGGAGATCCAACCAGTCCATTCTGAAGGAGATCAGCCCTGGGATTTCTTTGGAAGGAATGATGCTGAAGCTGAAACTCCAGTACTTTGGCCACCTCATGCGAAGAGTTGACTCATTAGAAAAGTCTTTGATGCTGGGAGGGATTGGGGGCAAGAGGAGAAGGGGACGACCGAGGATGAGATGGCTGGATAGCATCACTGACTCGATGGACATGAATCTGAGTGAACTCCGGAAGATGGTGATGGACAGGGAGGCCTGGTGTGCTGGATTCATGGGGTTGCAAAGAGTCGGACACGACTGTGCTACTGAACTGAACTGAACTGATCTGAACTGAATCATTGCAACATACTCTAGCAGCAACTGAAGTGAAACAAAAATGCAGAAACAGATGAAAAATCCAATGAAGTAACACAGAGATTGTGTTTTTTATTACTCTTTGTTTACAAATCCTTAGCATGGCTTTTCCTGTGGAAATTTAGAATCATAGTCTCTTGTGATACTCCTGGAAACAAGATTTAATGGTCAGATGAGTTTAGAAAGCCTTTTGTTTCACAAACTGGTTCACAAACATATTGGTTCAATTAAGTCTCTAAGATATCCAACAGTAAAGAAACCTCTTGACCTTAGCTTACTCAGAGTTTTCTGAAATTTTTGGACCATGAAATATAGTTGCTTTATTTCTTTTCATGTTTTCTTGTTTTAAGAAACATTATCATCCCATTAATATACTTCAAAAATGTTACTTTAAAATGGTTTGTTTTATACTAAAAGAGTAACTATGTTAAGAGGATGTACTTGAAGTTCATAAATGGTACATAAAACTATATTGGGTAGGCATTGACAAATCTGAAAAAATATTTTTGAAGTCTTTGTGATTGTGTTTTTCTATTGAAAGTCAAAATGATTTGAAAGTAGCAAATAGGTTCCTAGGCCAGTACAAGGCTGATGGCAATTTGCTGCACAAATTTGCACTGGTAGATAATAAAATTTTTATCACTCATTTCAAACTGATTACACTCTTTGAAGATGTTCCACTTTTTCCCGACTTTGCGTCTGAGGCACACATTAGCTGGGCAATTGCTCGCAGCTTTTGTTTTCCGTTCTCTAGCTTTTAATGCCACTTGAAGATCCAAAACTTTCAAGAAGCAGCAAAGCACGAAAGTACTATTCTGCTTGCTAAAGAAAATAAAACCGTTTTCAAGGTATGCTTATTCCTCCAATTTCATGGATGCTAAAATCCATGAATGGGTTCCATCTCAAGGCGATCTTGAGCAGAATCACACTGCTTGGTCTCTAACTGTGGATTTCTCCACCTGGGAGCATTTTTCCTAGGGGAGCATTTCCCAAAATGAGGAAAACTCTGTAATGACCTGGGTTTTAGACACCGGACAGGATATGCTAATACAATCAGAAAAGCCTCTCTGAAAGAACAGCATCCTATGGGAAAAATAAAACTAGACTATGCCTTCTTACTTTTGCTTCTAATTAAGATGTTATAATTATAAAGCTAATGAGTACTTTTCTTGTCCTATATAAAGTTGTTATCTTTTCTGATGAAAATATTGTTAACATTTTAAAACTATATTTCATTTGTGCAGAGAGACTACTTTTTCTAGACTGAAGTTCACAAGAATGGCTGGATTATGATAGAAATTAGTATCAATAATATACTTTGTTATTTTTAAAAATAATCCAATAAAAGTGAACTTTGAAGACCCAAAGAGATTTTAAGTTTTAATCTCATTAAATAGAAGACCCAAGTGAACTTGGCAGACGTACCAGGTATCAAAACCAAACAAATTAATATCTATCAAACTGACATGTATTAATCTTACGTTATGGTAGAGGCATTATGACAGAAATTAGTAAGATAGAAAGCAGTAACATAGTCCCTTGACTAAAGAGGTTATAGTGAAGTAGAGGGGAAAGCACCTTCAATAATTATATCTTGCCCCATCTTGGAGAGCAGGGAGGGAATGGCAATTCATAACGTTTCCAGAGGAAATGAATCTGAATTGAGTGTTTATAGGTGACTGACAGGCCTGGTGAACTGAAGGGCCAGGACATTTCACATAGAAGTTACAGTATGTGCAGTGGGGTGGGGTGAGAGGGGGGACATGTTGTATTCTGACAATTGAGATTAATTAGAATGAGAGTAGAAGAAATTGGCATGGAGTGAGGCTGGAGAAGTGGGCAGGAGCATGGAAATTTGTATGCCAGGCTAAGGAGTTGAGATTTTATCCTGCAAGCAGTGAGGGTCATTGATAAATCTTACTATGGGTTCTCATGGCTGGGCTTTATCAGGCACATGGCTACACTTAGGGTGGGTGGCATTCAACACAAGAGGTGGGAGAGGTGTGGGGGAGGAGGGAGCAGGTAAGGGAAATATTATAGAATTCAGGGTTGGAGGGATTTGTGGGGCTTAACAATTGAGCATCATGATAGAGAGGGACTGGAGTGTGAGAGGCATACTGCAATGCTAGTAGATGACACTCATTTTTGTTATTTTGTTATTTGGCTCCATTTGGAGCCAGAGGTCAGAACAAGGAGAAATTGTTCAAGGGAAGAGTGGTGATTCTGCCTGT
This sequence comes from Capricornis sumatraensis, assembly GCF_032405125.1. Lineage (NCBI taxonomy): Eukaryota > Metazoa > Chordata > Mammalia > Artiodactyla > Bovidae > Capricornis > Capricornis sumatraensis. Next base: position 21,614,954 of record NC_091073.1, read on the forward strand.
GGTGAGGCAAGGAAGTGAATACTTTTGGGATCTGGGTCTTGGTCAGGGTGGCAAAAATGACTCCTTTTCTGCTTTTGACCCTGTTTTCTCCTTCATAGACTAGTTTTACTTCTTCAGTCATGTATCTCTTTTATATCTTTTTTTCTTGCCATGATGTGATTAACATCATTTTTTCCCAAATGAAATGTACAGCTGATTATGAAATGAAACCTAAACTTGCCTTCTACTGGAAGTATATCAGCTTTATTAATCAAATGTTCAAACTCTCCCCCTTCCATTTATCTTAAAAAGCTGTCAGAGTCCTTTCTCTTAAAGCACTATTTTTCAACCTTCCATATATATATATTTCTCAACCTTTTATATATGTATAGAGAAGGGAATGGCAGCCCACTCCAGTTTTTCTTGCCTGGAGAATTCCACGGACAGAGGAGCCTGGAAGACTACAGTCCATGGGGTCACAAAGAGTTAGACATGACTGAGTGACTAACACTTTCACTATATATATATATATATATATATATATATAAAATCTTCAGTGGCCCTTTAACTCAAATAGAATGCGGTATTATTTCCTGGCACAGAGCACTAGTTCATCTTTAAAAATCATTAATATTAATACTAGTTGGACCCCAAGTTTCCTTAATGCCCCAGTCGTGACATTGTTGGATACAAAGGATTCTTTTAGATATGAGGAAGAGAATTCAACTTACTGAAAAAGACAAGACAGAAATTGAGGGTAGTTTTGGGAAAGGTTCAGGAGTCAGACTTTTAAACTTAGAGTCAGGAATTCTTGGCGGGCGTATGAACAACCAGAACCAGAAATCAGTGTTGCGCCAGGTTTTTGCTGCATGTTCTTCCAGACTTACGGAGTCTTTTAGCTCTGCTCTTCCCCAAGGACGTTTCAGTTCTTTCTCTAAAGACTGGCTCTGTGTATGTCACACCTCTATGCAATGTCTCCAGTTAAGACCCCAATAAAAATAGCCATGTGTCGGTAATACAATTCCAAATTACAGGGAGGAAATACTAGTCAATTTATTTTTGGTCAACTACTAGCCCACTCCCATAGTTTAAAGCCAGGGTACTAGGTCACACGGGCCAGGTCCCACTTAGTGGGGATGTAGAGCTGAGGGTCTAAGAGAAAGTGAGAAGATTCTGGAAAGCACCGGGTATGGGTATCTGAATCACCAGCTGAGCCTTACTCCTAAACCTGCTGTTACTCTCCCACCTTTTTTCCTCAGAGCATCTAACACATCTCAACTTAACCTAAGTTCCAACTCTTTAATTTAGATGCTAATGAGCAGCGAAATGACCAAACCATGAACATGAATAAGGGAAAGATAGAGAACAAAGGTCTAAGGGGAAACTCGTGAAGAAGGTAATGAACCCTTAAATAATCCAGAGTTACCTGGCATGTCTGTGACCTACCGTCTGCAGGGCAAGAGGACTCACTCTTCTTCCCAAACTGTTGGTATCATTACAGGGACCTGAATTTTCCCTGCCAGAGTAGAACACGCTGAATTCGTTCTATGAATCTTTCCTGGAAACTGCCTGGTACTTAACCTCTCCTCACCCTCTGCTAGCAATTCAGAAGTGGTTATTTGTCTTGTTTCTATTTGTGCTGTTTTATTCTTCCCTTTTCACAAACTGCACCCTTAGTACCAATATATTGCTTTGCTTCTGTAGTAATGAGAATACAAATGTCCTTAGTGGCAAGTCGTATAAAGTTTAACCCTTTGTGCCTTTTCGTGCGGACAAAAACCTTCTGGAATTTTCTTTCTTCCCTTTAGCATGTGTGGAGCAATGAGGTTGTATAGGTACAGGAACATTTTCTTGCCCCCGTGGGTAATCCAAGATTATAAATAATTAGGGGTAAAGGACACTGGTCTTCTGTTCACACCACTTTTAGCTGTGGGTCAAATAGCAGTGGCGCTGCTACCATTTTGATGCTGAAGTAGTGGCTCAACAATGAAAAGATACAACCTAGTCTTTAATGGGTTTATGTAATTGTGGTTTGACATGCGTCATTTCAGGAGCTACTTCCCTAAAGGAGACCTTTTCTGCTGAACCACTGTCTACTCTGACATTGGCAGAAAAATAGGGAAATAGTTTATTTTATTTTTTTAAATAAGATCACTAGCTTGAGCCAATCTTTTCTTCAAGTCACTGATGCTAGGGGTTCCACAGAGGTATGTGTAAAGCATTGTTGAACACAGGAGTGAGGCTAAGTGCCCAGTTGCCCTTGAACTGAAAGAGATCCAGCCATGAGTGTTTTATAATCTATGTGGAAAATAAAGCACTAGCTTTCACTTGCTAATTTGTTGACCTTTTCTCTTCCAGTTACAGCTTTTCTTTCACCTTGACAGACTGCAGTCAGATTTTGTCCCATAAATGCTCCATCATATAATTGTGAACTCAAGAATAAAAGTTTCTAACCCAAATCTCCTCTTTCTAACGTACTTGTTAGTCACTCTCATGATGGATGTTCTTGTATCTCTACAGATCCTTCCATCCCCTGACTCATTTCCCAATTCGCCAGCTTCGTCCTTTTTTCACCACCCTCATACTCAGTTTAAATGACAAGGTTGATCACATCAAACAACTCTCACTAATATTATAACTTTCTTGTTCCTTTCCCTTTGTCACAGAATCCCATTTCTGGTGAATCCAAATATCTGTTTTATTTTTACTTATGTGCAAGTAGCCCAAAGGAGAAAATGTAATAAAACAGATTGCTGCTTCTGTATATTCATGACTTTCAATTTCAGATTGACTCTTAGCATTTAGCAATCCTGGGCCACTTTTCTGGTCAATTCTCTCACCCTTCCTATTGACAGTTCAGCATTTTCCCACTCTTCCAGGGGCTTCTCTGGTGGCTCAGATGGTAAAGAATCTGCCTACAATGCAGGAGACCTGGGTTTGATCCCTGAGTCTGGAAGATCCCAGGAGAAGGAAATGACTACCCACTTCAGTAATGTTTCCTAGAGAAATAACATGGACCGAGGAGCCTGGAAGGCTACAGTCTGTGGGGTCACAAAGAGTTGGACATGACTGAGTGATTAACATATACACAAAACAAACACAAGAATAAGTAAACAACCTTTTGTACCACATCTTCTTAAAGGAATTGTCCATACTCACTGCCCAATGCTCAATGAGTACTTTTGCATAAATAAGTAATTTGAAAATATTTGATAATTTAGCAATATAATCTTTTTGAAAGTAAAGTATCTTTGCATGAAATTTTAAAATCACTGAATAAATATTTGCAGAGGTCATACTATACTAAGTGTTGGCGATATAAAATGTGTGGCAAAGCACTCTCTATTCTGATGGACTTAAAACAAACAAGCATGAGCAACACAGTTAGATATATGCTGCATGGAGGTATATGTCTAAGACTATAGAAGCAATTTTAAAATGAAGGCACAGTACAGTTTTAATGAAGACAAAATAAAATAAGACAAATGTTTTTAAATTAAGATTTTAAAAAGCTAAAAAAACTCTAGTATATTATATATTCTGTCAACGAATTTTGTATAAATTCCATTTTGTGAAATCTTTTAATTGAGGTCAGCAATTGCACAGGAATTTTAATCACATGTAAAACCCTGAAATCTTGTTTGAGACTATGAAGTCTTTCCAATATTTCTGTTCAGTTGCTCAGTAGTGTCTGACTCTTTGGGATCCCATGGACTGCAGCATGCCAGGCTTTCTTGTCCATCACCAACTCCTGGAGCTTACTCAAACTCATGTGCATTGAATCAGTGATGCCATCCAACCATCTCATCCTATATCATCCTCTTCTCTTTCTGCCTTCAATCTTTCCCAGCATCAAGGTCTTTTCCATTGGGTCAGTTCTTCACATCATGTGGCCAAAGTATTGGAGTTTCAGCTTCAGCATCAGTCCCTCCAATGAATATTCAGGACTGATTTCCTTTAGGATTGACTGGTTTGATCTCCTTGAAGTCAAGGGACTCTCAAGAGTCTTCTCCAAGAACACAGTTCAAAAGCATCAATTCTTTGGTGCTCAGCTTTCTTTTTAGTTCAGCTCTCACGCACATGACTACTAGAAAAACTATAGCTTTGACTAAATGGACCTTAGTTGGCAAAATAATGTCTCTGCTTTTTAATATGCTGTCTAGGTTGGTCATAGCTTTTCTTCTAAGGAGCAAGTGTCTTGTAATTTCATGGCTGCAGTCTCCATTTGCAGTGATTTTGGAGCCCCGCAGAACAAAGTCTCTCACTGTTTCCATTGTTTCCCACTCTATTTGCCATGGAGTGATGGGCCTGGATGCCATGATCTTAGTTTTTTGAATGCTGAGTTTTAAGCCAGGTTTTCACTCTCCTCTTTCACTTTCATCAAGAGGCTTTTTAGTTCCTCTTTACTTTCTGCCATAAGGGTGGTGTCATCTGCGTATCTGAGGTTATTGATATTTCTCCCGGCAATGTTGATTTCAGTTTGTGCTTTATACAGCCCAGCATTTCTCATGATGTACTCTGCATATAAGTTAAACAAGCAGGATGATAATATACAGCCTTGACATACTCCTTTCCCAATTTGGAACCAGTCTGTTGTTCCATGTCTGGTTCTAACTGTTGCTTCTTGATCTATATTAGTATCTAATAATATATTTTCAAAGCATAGGAAGCAATAATATAGGTTGAACTAATCAATTCCATAATCATAGCCTGAGATTTGAATGTGTTTCTTTCAATAAATAATAGAATAAGCACATAAGAGATAAGTATGTGGAAAATTTAAAGACATTGATAAACAAGTATGTAATAGACATGTTTTTATAATATATATAAGCTTTTGTTGTTGTCTTTTAGTCATTAAGTCATGTCTGACACTTTGACTCCATGGACTATAGCCTATCATCCTCCTCTATCCTTGGGATTTCCCAGGCAAGAATACTGGAGTGGGTTGCCATTTCCTCCTCCAGGATTGAACCCTCATCTCCTGCATTGGCAGGTGGATTCTTACCACTCTGTCACCAGGGAAGCCCATATAGAAGCTTACTTGTATATATTATATAAACATATGATTATATATTATATAAAAATGAAAGTTGCTCAGTCATGTCCAACTCTTTGTGATCCCATGGACTATACAGTCCGTGGAATTCTCTAGGCCAGAATATTGGAGTGGGTAGCCTTTCCCTTCTCCAGGGGATCTTCCCAACCCAGGGATCGAACCCAAGTCTCCCACATTGAAGACCGATTCTTTACTATCTGAGCCACAAGGGAAGCTGAAGAATACTGGAGTGGGTAGCCTATCCCTTCTCCAGCAGATCTTTCTGACCCAGGAATCGAACCAAGATCTCCTGCTTTGCAGGAGGATTCTTTATCAACTGAGCTGTGTAGATATACACACGTGTGGTGTGGTGGTTTAGTCACTAAGTCGTCTCCAACTCTTTGTGACCCCGTGCACTGTAGCCTTCTGGCTCCCCTGTCCAAAATATACACATAAACACACACAAAAAATGTATGTAAGTTACTTAACCAACAGCAAAACATGTCATCTTTTCAGGGGCACTTGGAAAATTTATCAGATTTTGCCAAATTCCAAATTTCAGAATTTGTAAAATCCCCAAATTTCCAGTGTCAAAATTGACCACATGATGCTGCATATGGCAGGCTTTAATAAATCTTTTGAAATTCAAATATTATGTACTGATTTCTGGTATTGAAATCAAACAAGAAGTTAAACAAAAACATATATTGAAATTTAAAATTAAGCAATACTCTTCTTAAAAATTTATTGGTTAAAGAAATAAATCGTAATAGCTTTTATAAAATACTTTAGTTGAAGGATGATGAAAAGATACCATTTCAAAACTTGTAAGATGCAGCAACTCAGGGCTAGGAGAAAAATTATAGCCTTAAATGTATTAAAAGCAAGATTAAAAGTAAGTATTGATCCCTTAATTTCATACAATAGGAAAAGAACAGTGAATCCAATGTAAAGAAATTAGAAGGAAGAATTGATACTTTTGAACTGTCATGTTGGAAAAGACTCTTGAGAGTCCCTTGGACTACAAGAAAATCAAACCAGTCAATCCTAAAGGAAATCAGTCCTGAATATTCATTGGAAGGACTAATGCTGAAGCTGAAACTCCAATATTTGGCCACCTAATGTGAAGAACTGACTCATTGGAAAAGACCTTGATGCTGGGAAAGATTGAAGGCAGGAAGAGAAGGGGACAACAGAGGATGAGATGGTTGAATGGCATCACTGACTTGATGGACATGAGTATGAGCAAGCCTTGGGAGTTGATGATGGTCAGGGAAGCCTGGTGTGCTGCAGTCCATGTAGTTGCAAAGAGTAGGACATGACTGAGTGACTGAACTGAACTGAGAAGGAAGAATAATAAAGGTAATGGCAAAAGCTCAATAAAATAATAATAATAATAATAAAGATAATGGCAAAAGATCAATAAAATAATAAGAAGACCTAACAATAGAGAAGATCAACAAAACTGATAATTAATTCTTTATAAATGTAATAAAATTAGAGTTCCAGCAAGCTAGGTAGAGGGAGGTAAAGAAAGAGAGAGGGAGAGAGGAGAGGTATAAAATTTCAACATCAATATTAGCAATGAAAAATATCAATTAGAAATTTCACAACATTTCTAATGATTATTAGAGAATATTTTGAACAACTTTGTGGTATTAAAATTGAAAATTTATTAATGAGATAACTCTTAGAAAAATAATCAAAACAAAATAATAAATAGCAAACCTATTAAAGAAACTATACATAATTTTAATACTTGCCACAAAGAAAACTTTTAGGTTCAAGTGACTTTCCTGGTGAAGTATTTCTGCCAGTAAATTTCAGGATGAAATATCAGTTCTATACAATATTTTCCAAAACAAGAAAAAAGGGGAAACACCAAGATTTCCGTATAATCTTGATAATGAAAGCTGAAAAAGACTTTCAAAAAAGGGAAAATTATACATACTATACTTTTCATGAACATATATGTAATATGTAACATTTTAAACACAATATTAGAAAACTCAACATGTGGCATATGAAAGGATATTATATCCAGGAATGTAAGCTTTTGAAAATTAATTTGATAGATTCAGGATATCAAGAGAGTAATAGGTGCAGAACAGTCATTTGATAATTTCTTAATCTAATCATGATAATAACTTTTGGAAAATAAGGAGTAGAAAAGAATTAATATGATATAGAATGTACAGAAAATAAAGGCTAAAGCAAAAATCTTATTTAAGTGTGGAATATTGACATTAAATCAAACAATAAATGGAGGAATATTGTATATTCTTGGATTCAAAATCTCCATATTATACAAACGCCAGTTCTTCTTAAAGTGATTCATAGATTTAGTGCAATCCTAACCAACACTTCATGAGAAACGCTGGGCTGGAAGAAGCACAAGTTGGAATAAAGATTGCCAGGAGAAATATCAATAACCTCAGATATGCAGATGACACCACCCTTATGGCAGAAAGTGAAGAAGAACTAAAAAGCTTCTTGATGAAAGTGAAAGAGGAGAGTGAAAAAGTTGGCTTAAAGCTCAACATTCAGAAAACTAAGATCATGGCATTTGGTCCCATCACTTCATGGGAAATAGATGGGGAAACAGTGGAAACAATGTTAGACTTTATTTTTCTGGGCTCTGAAATCACTGCAGATGGTGACTGCAGCCATGAAATTAAAAGACGCTCACTCCTTGGAAGGAAAGTTATGACCAACCTAGACAGCATATTCAAAAGCACAGACATTACTTTGCCGATAAAGGTCCATCTAGTCAAGGCTATGGTTTTTCCAGCGATCTTGTATGGATGTGAGAGTTGGACTGTGAAGAAATCTGAGCTCCGAAGAGTTGATGCTCTTGAACTGTGGTGTTGGAGAAGACTCGAGAGTCCCTTGGACTGCAAGGAGATCCAACCAGTCCATTCTGAAGGAGATCAGCCCTGGGTGTTCATTGGAGGGAGTGACGCTGAAGCTGAAATTCCAATACTTTGGCCATCTCATGCGAAGAGTTGACTCATTGGAAAAGACCCTGATGCTGGGAGGGATTGAGGGCAGGAGGAGAGGGGGACAACAGAGGATGAGATGGCTGGATGGCATCATGGACTCCATGGACATGAGTTCGGGTAAACTCTGGGAGTTGGTGATGGGCAAGGAGGCCTGGCGTGTTGCGATTCATGGGGTCGCAAACAGTCGTACACAACTGAGCGACTGAACTGAACTGACTGAACCAACACTTCAACATTTTTTATTTTGGTAAAAGTGATGAGATGATATTACTCTACAATTTATATAGTGATATATGTGCAAATAACCAATGCAAACTGGACAGATATCAAAGCTATAAGACCTAATATAAGTTATCAAGACTTAGAAGTTATGTTAATCAAAAAATATTTATTCATTCAAGGAGAGAAAAAGAGACCAATTCACCAGAAAAGCTACCCAGAATAAAGAACCACACAAACATTAGATTTATGACAAGGGCAGAATTTCAGGGCAGCAGGCAAAGGGCAGTCTTTTTCCATATTGATGCTGAGACAGGTGAAAAAGTATGTGAAAATTCTTCTAAAAATAATTAAAAGAGAACATATTCATGGCCTTTGGATATACATGTTATTTCTTAAATAGGACAAAAATATCCCAGTGAATACTAAGAATAGGAAAGCCATATTACACTTAATAAAAATAAAATGTTTTTCACCAAAGTCAACATTATGTAATAAAAAAATCCAGAGATTCAGAAATATTATACAGTTTTGCAACTTAAAATATGGGTTCTTGTCTAGAATATATAATAGTCTCTTACAAGCCAAGAAGAACTAGAAAACATTGGGCAACATACTTGGATGAGATGCAAAAAGGAGTATAGCCAAATGGTCAAAACAACATGAAAAGAATCTCAACTTAAACAGTCTTCAAATGAATGTAAATTAACCCTTAGCCCCAGTTGCACATCTGCTATCATGGCTAAAACTGAATGATATTACTCAGGATTGGAAAGGTTGATGGGCAATAGAAACTCCCATGCATTGCTGGTGGGAGTACATATTAGTACAACCACTTTGGAGAACTGTTTGATATTATCTGATAAAGCTGAACCTAGCCAAACCCCATGACTTAATACTAACATATCCAGGTGAGTAGCCATCAGAAGGCATACATGTGTTCATTAAAATGAAAAAAGAGTGTTGCTATCATTAATAGTGATAGAAACTGTGATCTACCCCAACATTCACTAAAGGTAAGATGCATAAATACACTGAGGCATATTAATACAAGGGAATATTGTATAACAATGGATGTCAATGAACTATTTCTCCACCAATAGAAAGGTCACACCTCACAAAAGGAACATGTAGTGAAAGAAGACAGAGACAAACACAAAAGTTTGAACACACAAAATTGTTCAGACTGTACTATTCTATTTAAATAACGGTCAGACTTTGGCAGGATAAATCTCTTGTATTGCATGCTCACTCACTTCAGACATGTCTGTCTCTTGCGATCCCGTGGACAGTGGCCTGTCAAGCTCTTCTGTTCATGGCATTTTCCAGGCAAGAATACCGGACTGGGTTGCCGTTTCCTCCTCCAAGAGATCTTCCTGACCCAAGGATCGAACCAGAGTCTCCTTTGCCTCCTGCATTGCAGGCAGATTCTTTTCTGCTGAGCCACCAGGAATCAGGAAATAAATTACTGCACTGGGGAGGGGTCATATCTTAGAGGGGTACTAGGAGTTTCTGACTTGATAGTGCACTGTTTCTTGGCTGGTAAATTAGGTGGATGTGTTCACCCTATGTTCATTCATTGAACAGTACATTTACAATGTGTGTGTTTTTCTATGTAATTGTTGTACTTGAACATAGACATTTATTAATAATTTTGGAAATGCCTGTGCTTTGGAATCTTTAGAGTTATGGAGAATTGTGGTTGGGGTGGAATCTCTGTTATTGTTTCAAGCAAAAAAAAAAAAAAAAGCAAGATGGTACAATAAAAGCATGGATTTTGGCAATAGGCAGTTTTGAGTTTGAATCCTAAGTTTACTGCTCATTAGCCTTATGTCCTTGAATATATTATTTAATATATCTAATCCTAAGCTTCTAAAAAATGACTTTAAGAAATATATATATATATATATATATAAATATAAATTGACTTAGAGTCTTTTTTCCCCTAAAACTTCCTGTTTAGCACTGCTTAAAGAATAAAGTCACTGTCATTCCAGGATGGCCTACTGCCAATGGATGTGGCTTGGGTGGTTTCTGTATCTCTGCTTTACTCATTTGGCTAAAGCCAACTTTGAAAAAATATAAAGTACTTCTTATACCCAAGCCATAACTACTTTCCTTTGCAACACTTGCTCTTTCATGGCTAGTCTCCTAGACACGCAAAAACATAGCAGCAGTACAAAGACTAATCATTTTCCTCTACAGAAGCCTCACTCAGGGAACTCACTTCTCTCATTTGTGCCAAAGTCGAATATCTCCACAATCCTCCCAGCTTTGCCTTTTCGGTGACTAAGAACACCTGGTTGCCAATTACTAGCTGACGATAATTAGCTCTCAATTATCACCAGTTACATTTTCACCTGTTCAATTTGCAAATTTCTTAATTTTTGGCTTGTCCTATTAACAAGTTCTGATCTCTTTTGTCTTCGGTACACCTGCTCTGTGTTTGTGTGTGCGTGTGTGTGGAAGAGGGGAGGGCTCCCACTGTGGAATTCCCCCTTCAGCTACCATCCCGTCCATTCTCATTCATCTGCTGTCAGACAGGTACATGCTCCACAAAGGGATATTTGGAGAGACCCAGGTTCTTAGTCTCAGTATCTTATGGACTGTCCTGCTTTCCCGGAATTGTTTCTAGGGATTTTCTCAGTAAAAGTGCTCAACAATCACTAGGTAATCCTTTTATTTCTGTAAATGAGCTTTCTTAAAATATAACCAAAATAAGAGCTAAACAATATAACAAGAAGTGAATTTTTAATCATGTAGGAGTCTCCCAGATTAGGTAATGGATTAAGAGTAAACCAGGATATAAAATGAAGTTAAAGGAGATATGGAGTAAGATTTTAAAGGGGAACAGAAAAATTTATTCTAGTGAAATTTGTTTGTGGTTATAGTTGAAGAAGGGTTTCTCTGGAGGCTCAGATGGTAAAGAATCTGAGACATGTCTGCAGTGTGGAAGACCCTGGTTCGAGCACAGGGTCAGGAAGATCCCCTGGAGAAGAGAATGACTACCCACTCCAGCATTCTTGCCTGGAGAATTCCATGGACAGAGGAGCCTGGTGGGTTACAGACATGGGGTCACAAAGAATCTGACAAGACTGAGCAACTAACACTTTCACTTTCATATTTGAACACATGTCAATTAAACTGAATATATCCATTAAATGTATGATTGGTAGTGTTGGAATTAACATGAATTAAAGTGGAATTCTCTAAATAATATAACATCATGAACAAGGCAATATCACAAGATATTAAACCTAGAATTAAGTGGACATGCAACATTGATTTATGTATTAAATAACATGAACATAGCTCATATATACAGAGAAGGCAATGGCACCCCACTCCAGTACTCTTGCCTGGAAAATCCAATGGATGGAGAAACCTGGTAGGCTGCAGTCCATGGAGTCGCTAGGGGTCGGACACAACTGAGCGACTTCACTTTCACTTTTCACTTTCATGCACTGGAGAAAGAAATGGCAACCCACTCCAGTGATCTTGCCTGGAGAATCCCAGGCACGGGGGAGCCTGGTGGGCTGCCGTCTATGAGGTCGCACAGAGTCGGACACGACTGAAGTGACTTAGCAGCAGCAGCTCATATATAGTTTTAAAATGATATAAAAGGCACAGCACATAGAAAGAAATTTACTTGAATCATGTTCTTTCCTTCACTTTCTATTTAAAGATGGTTATTTAAATTTTATTTTTTTAATTTATTTAACTGGAGGATGATGTTAAAAGAAAAGTTTTAATAAAAACGAACATATAGCTTTTTTCTGTGCCATGATAATTTATTTATTTTTTATTTTTAGCAACATTTGTTTTACATCATTGTAGTTATTGGTTATAATAAATATTATGCTTTTAATTTAACAGTATGTTTAAAGTTTTTCTATGTTTCCACAGTTTTCATGACTGTAAAAAATGCAGATTAGTTTTCAAAATGATATTTTACAATTGCTAAATCATCTGCTTTGGGGGAAGATTTGTTGTGCATCTATTTTTAAAATTATTGTGAGTAAGACTACAATGGACATTTTTGTCTCTTTATTACTTTCAATATATTTGAAGGGAATTATATGTTAAAGGGTATGATTCAATTATTGTATGTCTTGATATATTGCCAAATTGCCTTTATTTGGCAATTTTCTTTTCAATTTGTGCTTTCCACTTCCAAATCGGCAGTACTATTATTCTGTGCTTAGTCGCTCAGTCATGTGTGACTCTTTGCGACACCATGGGCTCTAGCCTGACAGGCTCCTCTGTTCATAGGGATTCTAGAGGCAAGAATATTGAAGTGGGTTGCCATGTCCAGGGATTAAACCCAGGTCTCCCACATGGCAGGCAGATTCTTTACCATCTGAGCCACAGGGAAGAGGTACTATAATTCTGATATTTTTAATCCCTTTTATATTTTTCTCAGAAAGAATATATTTTTACATTTTTAATATTGAAAAAAATTCACACATTATGAAAAAAAAACTATAAAAACAGGAAATTGCAGAGAAAAACAAAACCAAAATTATCGTAATTCTATGATCCAGAAAATTCTTTAATATTTTGAAATCTGTTTCAGTCTTTTATAGGAAAATATTTTAAAAACCCATTATAAAGCTTATTTTTGGAACAGTGAACAGTAACCACTTGATAGTCTAATTCCCTTAATACATTTTAATTTTTTTATGTATAAGCATCATATCTTATATTTATTTATTTATTAAATATAAATTTATTTATTTTAATTGGAGGCTAATTACTTTAAAATATTGTATTGGTTTTGGCTAACATCAACATGAATCTGCCACAGATATAATCTACACAGTACAGATCATAGTTTTATCATACAAAATATACCAAAATTTATGAAAAATTGTTGTCCACTTTTTTTCTGAGAGCAGGTATTCACATTTATTTTAATTCATTGTAGACTTTAATGTTCTGTTTGTGCTTTCTCTCAAATATTAATTATTTATGTTTTTATTCATTCACTCAAGGGACACTTATTAAGTGGTTAGTAAAACACAAAGACAGGCCTGGTCATTTTGTGAAGAGGGATCGTAGACTAGTCAGAAAAGTCTTTACTGCAAAATATAAACTTTACCTGAATCCTGAATGACAAGTAGGTCTTGAATAGGCTTCAGCAAGCAAGAGAAAGAACAGTATTTCAAGAAGGCATGATACAATGAAGACTGAAGCGTACGAGATGATATGATGCTGACAGTAGCCTGGTAGGAGACAATAGTCTTAAGAGGAGCTGGAGAAATCAAGAGGGGCCATAGCCAGGTGGGCATGATGTGTCATGAGAAAGATAGTTAGTTACCTGAGATCCTGTAAAGCAGATATTGATGTAGTAATAGAAAAATAACTATAAGCAATTAAATAAGCTAGGTATTCATTACATCAAATCTCAGACTTCCTATATTCCCCAAAATGTTTCATCTAAACTAGTCTAAACAAGTATATATGAGAATCACTTCTTAAACATCAATACTACATAGTCATTGTTTCAAATACATGCTCAGACTCTAAGCAATGGAAACAGTGTGTTTCAAGGACATCTCTCTCATGGTAAATATGTGAAAAAGCAGTTTTTTGCTTCATCTCAACTAAAGTGTAGGCTCCAGGTCTCTTTTGTTGTTCAGTCACTAAGTCATGTCCAACTCTTTGCGATCCCGTGGGCAGCAGCATACCAGGCTTCCCTGTCCTTCATCATCTCCCAGTTTGTTCAAACTCATGTCCATTGAGTCGATGATGCCATCCAAGCATCTCATCCTCTGTCACCCTCTTCTCCTCCTGCTCTTATTCTTTCCCAGCATCAGAGTCTTTTCCAATGAATCAGCTCTTCACATCAGGTGACCAGAGTGTTGGAGCTTCAGCTTCAGCATCAGTCTTTCCAATGAATATTCAGGGTTGATTTCCTTTAGGATTGACAGGTTTGATCTCCTTGCTGTCTAAGGGACTCTCAAGAGTCATCTCCAGCACCACAGTTCAAAACCACCAGGTCTCTGAACAATAATAAATACTATCACATCTCTTAAACAGCAGGCTCTAACTGTGAACATAAAATGATAGAAGACAACCTAGTCCCATACAGATGATTTAACCTTGAAACTAATACTCTGATTATTTTTAGAATGACAATAAAGTTTAGAAAAATGAAGACTATATTACTTAGGGATGATAGCTAACTTGAGCATCCATGGGCGGTCAGAGACTGAAAATATACTCAGTATGTGGACAGCAGATGCAGATGCTGCTGCTGCTGCTGCTGCTAAGTCGCGTTAGTCGTGTCAGACTCTGTGCAACCCCAGAGATGGCAGTCCACCAGGCTCCCCCATCCCTGGGATTCTCCAGGCAAGAACACTGGAGTGGGGTGCCATTTCCTTCTCCAGTGCATGAAAGTGAAAAGTGAAAGTGAAGTCCCTCAGTCACGTCCGACTCTTAGCGACCCCATGGACTGTAGCCTACCAGGCTCCTCTGCCCATGAGATTTTCTAGGCAAGAGTACTGGAGTGGGTTGCCATTGCCTTCTCCAAGATGCAGATGACACCACCCATATGACAGAAAATGAAGGGGAACTAAAAAACCTCTTGATGAAAGTGAAAGAGGAGAGTGAAAAATTTGGCTTAAAGCTCAACATTCAGAAAATGAAGATCATGTGCTGGGGTCCTGCCCTGGTGGATCCAGGGTAATTCGATGGGGAGACGGAGTAGGCAAGGAAAAAACTTATTTATTTAGAAATATAAAAGAAATTAAGAAATAGTATAGTAGGAAAATTGAGTGGAGAACAGATGCTGAATAACTTGGTTTACGTGGAAAGCCAATAAAGTTCCAGACAAGGAGCTTGCACCACCTACGTTAGGCCACCGGCGTCCTCTTAAATAGCAGGGGGTGCCCCGCCTAGGGCCCCCTCTAGCGTGGATCTTAGAAGCCGGGGCAAGTAAGTAGACATGGCTAGCCTCCACGCCCCAGATGGGAATTCAGCCAGAAAATAGAGTAAGGAAGAGACACGGGGGAAACCAGTCCTTCCAATGACTTGCCTGGCCTCTATTGTCTAGAAAGGCCTTTTATACCTTTTTGATTGTACATAGAGATCAATGGGTAATACAAAATTATGCAGTGTTAGCAGCCCAGACTCTTATCAAAACCAGGCTTTTCTCTCTGCATACCTAGTTGTATACACAAGTCTTAGGTGATTTACATCATCTTCCAGCCAAAAGGGCCAATTAACATTTTACAGCCCTTTTCTGATAAGGGTTTGTCAACCAGAAGACTTATTTGTGTCATTCTTCTCAAAGTCTGGTGCCACTCTCAGAAAGCACTAAATAAAGTTACATTCTTACATAGCAAAGATACAGCAATTTATAACAAGTAAAAGGAGTACAGTGATTTATAACAAAAGAAAAGTAATTAATTCAAAAGTCTAGTGTTGCTAACATCAAAACTACTATATACCTTTTCCCATATCCCGATTACATTGATTAATATCTCCACAGGTGCCTAAAAGATAAAGAATATGGAGGCCTGGCAGCAATCATTAAGTCAACAGTGAAATCCGTCACCAATATGATTTTTAGCTCTTTAGAAAAGGCTCTGTATCTTTAAGATGCTTTAAGCTTTGTGCCTCTCGTGGTTGGGGGGCTGTAAGCAATTCACAAGCTGTAAAAAGTCCAGGGGAACCTGTTAGGCAAGTAGAGAGTTATCAGAGGGGGTTTGAACTGAAACATCCCTTTCAAATGCAGAAGACTAAAGCCCTGAGTTAACTTTTTCCAGAGTATGTCAGAAGAGTGGAAAAGCACAGTACAATAAGGCACACAGATTCTCGTTTTGGGGGTACATGCTCAGGAAATTCCAGGGGGAAACCCTGAGACCTGACTTGCCTTGTCCATCAGGTCTCTCCGCATGACCTTGTCATGGGTGGGATTCCTTACGCTGGCTCCCAGCAATCATGGCATCTGGTCCAATCACTTCATGGCCAATAGATGGGGAAACAGTGGAAACAGTGTCAGACTTTTTATTTTTCTGGGCTCCAAAATCACTGCTGATGGTGATTGCAGCCATGAAATTAAAAGATGCTCATTTCTTGGAAGAAAAGTTATGACCAACCTAGATAACATATTGAAAAGCAGAGACATTGCTTTGCCAACAAAGGTCCATCTAGTCAAGGCTATGGTTTTTCCAGTGGTCATGTATGGATGTGAGAGTTGAACTGTGAAGAAAGCTGAGCACCGAAGAATTGATGCTTTTGAACTGTGGTGTTGAAGGCTCTTGAGAGTCACTTGGACTGCAAGGAGATCCAACCAGTCCATCCTAAAGAAGATCAGCCCTGGGTATTCTTGGAAGGATTGATGCTGAAGCTGAAACTCCAGTACATTGGCCACCTCATGCGAAGAGTTGACTCATTGGAAAAGACTCTGATGATGGGAGGGGTTGGGGGCAGGAGGAGAAGGGGACGACAGAGGATGAGATGGCTGGATGGCATCACTGACTCGATGGATGTGAGTCTGAGTGAACTCCGGGAGTTGGTGATGAACAGGGAGGCCTGGAGTGCTGCGATTCTTGGGGTTGCAAAGAGTTGGACATGACTGAGTGACTGAACTGAACTGATGTGGACAGCAACTTCAAGTGAAATAGGTTTTTTGAACCAAAGGATTTGACTCTGAACATATACAGATAATGTCATTTGACCCAAAATAAGCTTTAATCTGAGTCTGTATGTGTGAGACTCATATATAGTATAATGAGTTATATATATAACATATAACAATATAATGAAACAGAGTTTATTCCATTTGTATGTAAACATTTTGTGAGTATTACAAATGGCGTGTCTAAGGCTCAGTGGTAAAAACCCACCTGCCAATGCAGGAGATGCAGGTTCCATCCCTGGGTTGAGAAGATCTCCTGCAGAAGGAAATGGCAACCCACTCCAGTATGTGGCCTGGGAAATCCCATGGAAAGAGGAGCCTGGTGGGCTACAATCCGTGGGGTCTCAAAGAGTCAGTTATGACTTAACAATTGAGCAAGAGCGTGGGTTCTGTAGGGGTGCTCCATCAATATTTAACTCATTTTATTTTAGCTGCCAGGGCACTATAATGCTACTACTTTCTCATCCTTCAGACTTTTTAGGAAATCTGTGCAGGATGGAGAAGAATTTAGAATAATTACTAATTTCCTGATTTTGACTTCCAAGCTTAAGATCTGAAAATCTGCATTTGTAATTGATTTAACTTCTTAATTCCCATTCTATTTTTTTCCTGATTTCAAGATGCTTATTCTCATTGCGAAATTGTAGTCTCTGGATTTGTATATGCACTTGTGCCCCACTGAAGGTTTTTGTTATATATACTAAGATATAGTATAGCATAGTGAAGTCGCTCAGTCGTGTCAACTCTTTGCGACCCCATGGACTGTACCCTACCAGGCTCCTCCGTCCATGGGACTTTCCAGGCAAGAGTACTGGAGTGGGTTGCCATTTCCTTCTCCAGGGGATCTTTCTGACCCAGGGATCGAACCCTGGTCTCCTGCATTGCAGGCAAATGCTATACCATCTGAGCCACCAGGGAAGACGAGTACTAAGAGAGATATATATATATATGGAACCTTTAAAGATCTGGCATATACCAGTGCATTTGCTGTCTCTATTTACTTGAGTAATCATCAACCACATTCTAGTAGTCCACCAGAATAAGGACTGCTGACTTCAGTGGGTCACCAATTCTATGATTTATATTTGTGCAATTTGGCACATATTGTGTAGAAAATGTACTCTAGTGTACTCTTAAATTGTCTTGGACTTTTAAAGTGATATGATTTTTTTAAATCTTTATTTACTTGATGAGAATTAAGTATACTGATTATTTTTATTCTTATGGTTATAATATTCCTTTTGAAATAAAATTATGACAGACATATCTCATTGACATGAGGAAGCAGAGTGAGGAATGCTCCCCAACCCTGCATAACTGAGTTTATATGACTCATCTGTGCTTGTTGCTCTCAAAAACAAAGGCCTTTGAACTGAAGTGTTATCTGAATGTTGAGTAGCAAGGAACCAATGATTAAAATGATAGTATTTCCATACTATGGAATAGAGCCCATATATTGTAAATGTTGGGAAATATTTGATAAAATGTGGTTGCCAGATGTTTCCTTTTAAATGAATGCAAAGAGGATACACATACATTAAAATCAAATAGATTAAAACCAATAATCAAGACAAAATGTTAAAAAGCAGAGGAGAAAAAGATATATCACAAAGGAATAAGTATAAGAGAAACTAAATATTTTTTGATCAGAAACTATGTAAGACCTAAGGAAATCTAATAGCATCTTTACAATCTTCAAAGGAAACAATAACTGTCAATTTAGAAAATTTTCATCAAAAAATATTTCAAAAATAAATAATGAATAATGACTTTAAAAAAATCTTTTAAAAATTAAGACCTTATTTTTTAAAGAAGTTTTAGATTCACAGCAAGATTAATGGGGAGATAAAGATTTCTCATATATTCTCACACTTTCTCCCCAGCCTCCCCATTCCCAACACCCACCACCAGAGTGGTACATTTGTTACAATTGATAAACCTACATTTCCCCTACTATGGCTTACTTCCAATGTTGTATAGTCTATGAGTTTGGACAAACACATAATAACATGTATCTATCATTATGGTATCATACAGGGTATTTTCAACGTTCTACAATTCCACTTTGTTTTCCTGTTTATCCCTCCCTCCACCCCAGCCTCTAGCAGACACTATCTTTTCACGTTTCCATAGTTTTCTTTTCCCCCTTTCCAGAATGTTATATAGTTGGTAGCATACTATATGTAACCTTTTTAGATTTGTTTCTTTCACTTAATAATATGCATTTAAGATTCATCCATGTCTTTTCATGGCTTGGTCACTCATTTATTTTTAGTGTTGAATAATATTCCATTGTCAGTTAAAGTCTTTGACCTATTTTTTAATTGGGTTGTTTTAATAGGGTTGAGTTAGTGTTCTTTGTATATTTTGGTTAACAGTCTTTTATCACTTAAGCTTTTTGCAGATATTTTCTTTTTAACAATAATTATCATATTTTATTCTCAATATTATATACTTTTATAAATTATTTTGTCTTGATAAATAGAAAAAAATTAAAATAGAAAATAAACATTTTCTATTTGGGGTTTTTAGGGTTGAAATATGCACATTAGATTTTGACCTATTAGTTTTATCAACATGAGTCCAAACTATTTCCTCTGGCATTTTATACAGACAGCATGCTTCCCTGGTGACTCAGATCATAAAGAATACCTGCAGTGCAAGAGACCCAGGTTCAATCCCTGGGTTGGGAAGATCCCGTAGAAGAAGGAATGGCTTTCCACTCCAGTATTCTTGCCAGAAAAATTTCATGGACAGAAGAGTCTGGTGGGTTACAGTCCATGGAGTCACAAAAAGTTGGACCCAACTGAGGAACTAACACATTATAGAGACATCATGATCATTTATAAAAATCAAATTTCATTCCCTTAGCCCTAACCAATCTGTTAAAACATCAACGTTTGTAATGTCTAAATGACAGCATGAGTTTTCAATGGAAATATAAATAGGCTTTGATTTGATTTAACAAAATGATAGTGTTTAGCAAAATCTTACATTTTTGTATCCTAAATCTAGTATCTAGTGTTTGCAGAAAACCCTCTATAGAGAACATATTTTATTTCATTTCACACTGTGTTAATTGTGTAATACACTGTAACCATTACCTTTTACCAACTACAATTACTCTTCTAATGAAAACTGATGAATTTAACAAGAAATTATTAGATCTGTTCGATCTAAGCATGAACAAGTGGTTGATGGGAAGTGATTCTTAATGGATATTTCATTCCTTTTACCACTCCCTCCTTCAATTTTATAATTGAATTACATGCCTCAATTTAGTTAAATAAAGAAATAATCACATAAGATACTTAGTGTACAGAATACCATAATACATAACATCAACTATAAGGAATTTTCTGTTTCAGACCAGGAAATGTATTGCCTGCCATTTGCTTTTTTTTTTTTTTTTTTACATTTAGTATATGAAAGCAAATCTAGTTTTTCTCATAAAATTGTTCCTAAGTTTTCTGCCTCCTAAATATCTTCAAAATAATATATTCATGTGTTCTCTTCTCTCTTTGTTGCTGTCAGCAAAAACCACCATTATTTCTGGCATCCCAATTTGCTGCTTCTCTTTTTCTCTCTCCCATTTTTTCCTTCCAATTTCCTATCAGGAACTTCTTCTAAAGATGCTTAAATCTCGACTTAAATCTTTCACAGGTCTCCCGTTGCCTTTAGAATAAGGTGCTAATGCCTGAATAGCATTTGTTTGTTTCCTATATATTTCTCAGTGCCATCTTGCACGTGGCACCTAGTGCTCCAGTAATATGGACAGTTTGCTGTTCTTCAAACATTTCATGATATGCTTGTAGGCTCACCTTTAAATATTTATTTTTTTTCTGCTTGAATTGTTGTCCTCAGACTTTCTCTGCCCACCCATCTCAACACTGTTTAGTAAATTTCCATTCATTGTTCAAGAAGCAACTTTAAACTCTTTCTTTCAGTAGAAGGGCAAGATGTCAAAGTGTGTCATAAGCATAAACTTTATACTAAGAATACTGTAAAATAATCTATTCTTTGAATCCATCCTCCATATCAATTTCTCATTTTATTCTACCATGTTTACAAACAGAGCCTTCAAAATACTTGTAATGAAGAGTACTACAGGTCAGTACTCCAACCATATCCTCTCTGCCTGGCTTCCTTACTGGATACCAGAAATTCAGAGAATTAATAAAACTCTAGGAGCAGCTCTCTCAGCCTGTTATGGAGGAAATCTGATGTGTAAATGTTACAGTTCCTTTGCCCCTAGGTTGGGAGTACGTCAAGGCTGTATATTGTCACCCTGCTTATTTAACTTATATGCAGAGTACATCATGAGAAACACTGGACTGGAAGAAACACGAGCTGGAATCGATTGCTGGGAGAAATATCAATAATCTCAGATATGAAGATGACACCACCCTTATGGCAGAAAGTGAAGAGGAGCTAAAAAGCCTCTTGATGAAAGCGAAAGAGGAGAGTGAAAAAGTTGGCTTAAAGCTCAACATTTAGAAAATGAAGATCATGGCATCCAGTCCCATCACTTCATGGGAAACAGACGGAGAAACAGTGGAAACAGTGTCAGACTTTATTTGTTTGGGCTCCAAAATCACTGCAGATGGTGATTGCAGCCATGAAATTAAAAGACGCTTACTCCTTGGAAGGAAAGTTATGACCAACCTAGATAGCATATTCAAAAGCAGAGACATTACTTTGCTGACTAAGGTCCATCTAGCCAAGGTTATAGTTTTTCCAGCGATCATGTATGGATGTGAGAGTTGGACTGTGAAGAAGGCTGAGTGCCGAAGAATTGATGCTTTTGAACTGTGGTGTTGGAGAAGACTCTTGAGAGTCCCTTGGACTGCGAGGAGATCCAACCAGTCCATTCTGTAGGAGATCAACCCTGAGATTTCTTTGGAAGGAATGATGCTAAAGTTGAAACTCCAGTACTTTGGCCACCTGATGCAAAGAGTTGACTCATTGGAAAAGACTCAGATGCTGGGAGGGATTGGGGGCAGGAGAAGAAGGGGACGACTGAGGATGAGCTGGCTGGATGGCATCACTGACTTGATGGAAGCGAGTCTGAGTGAACTCCGGGAGTTGGTGATGGACAGGGAGGCCTGGCACGCTGCGATTCATGGGGTCGCAAAGAGTCGGACACGACTGAGCGGCTGAAGTGAACTGAACTGAACTGGGGTCTGGATGAGGTATTCCTCAAAGGAGTTAAGATCCTATAACTCACAGCGATAAGTTACCAGATAATTCATCCTTTATGGGTTCTTTCCTTCCCTCTTAAATTTGCCTTGATTAATTTCTTTGGGAACATATCCAAAATAAGCTACTTGTACTAAAATCTTTGTTCAACAGTCAACTTCTGGGAGAATACATATTGAGAACGACATTGGTAAATACCATTTACTCATTGAATTGTTTTTACATGTTGTAATTTATTAATGTTAGGCTTAGATAATCAGAATGTTTAGGAGTTTCAAAGTAAATAATTATGGCTTCTATGCAAGTATATCAACTTATGTATAGTTCATAAATAAGGATACAAATTTAGAGCATGTTTTGCATTGGCCAAAATGTTTGTTGTTTTTCCGTAAGATCTTAAACAAGAATGAACTCTTCACTCAGCCCAGTAAATTCCATTCAAGCTCAACTGAGGGCAGTTTGAAAACTAAACGGTAGAACAAAATAAACCAAGGATGATGATGTAAAATCCATCACAATCTATGGGCGTCTGGCATTATCTGATGTACAGGGTTCTTAGCATTGGGAAAAAATTCCTGTGTCAATTTTAGCATCAAAATATTGCTTAGATTTCCATGTATTCTTTCAATCTTACAACATAATCTTAGGTTTTGGCAAAATTTTAGATCTGATTTTCTTATTTCTGTCATTATATTTGAAGACAAAATTATTATAAATTAATACAGCAAATCAAAATATAAAAGAAAATAAAAATTATACTGCTCATCACTTCTCCCCCAAAGATATCACTATTTAAAATATGGCATAGTTTCTGTACAAATGTCCAAATGTATAGCATTATATAAATACAGGGTAACACTGTTTATATCATTTTGTGAACTTCCTTTCTCAGTAAATAGTCTGAATTTTTCAGTGCTATTAAATATTTTTCTACAAAATTATTTTTGCTGGCTATAGGAGATTTAACTTAAGGTGCTTACGTTTTGATTTGATTGCATATTTAAGTGACACATTTACAAATCCTTAAAGTCAAATTTTGTAAACTAATAGCTGTTATAGGGCTTACACATAGTAGTCACATTCTGGCTCACAGAATCTTGGGAAATTTTATCATCTGGCATCAGAGGATCAAGTAATTCAATTTTAAAAACTACTTCAAATGTCTCTACATAAGCTTGGTTGTTAGAGACACCTCTAATATATAAGACTCTCATGTTAGAACTAACCCATACCTCTTATTCTGCTTCTTCTTCTTTCCCCATAACACGTATTACTACCTAACTTATTATATAATTGGTAATTTGTAATGTTTGTTGTTTATCTCTTCAATAGATTTTAAGAACCACGTATGTGAGGGCAGTGTCTAGCACATGGTGAGTTTTTAATAAACTTTTGAGAAATAAGTGCAACTTGAAAAAGGCCTTTTGTACACTGTATAATCTCTAATTCTAGTAATTGCAAGTCATCATGATAAGAACCAACATCCCCAAATAATCTTTAGATTATATCATTTCTTCACTTTCCACAGGTTGCTCAGTTGTTAATTTTCTTGTGAGTTCTTGAGCTATTTGATGTATGTTACTTGTTCATCTGGACCAGAAAAAATTTCAGAATTAAACTGGATGCTTTGAACACAAAGGAGGAAAGGACTGACTTCCAAATGTGTGTATAAAATCTGAGATCTACATGTTATATCAAAATGCAGCATCAAAGTTAGATTAGTATCATGTAGTGGTAACATGTAGCTATTACAACTCTTACAACAGTAAATGTAAATTATCACTTGATAGGTATCTAAAAATCTATTATATGTTAAAGGTCTATACTAAAGTCATATTTTCCCATGGGTTATCTTTCTAGTAGAAATAAGTGCATGGACATTTTAAGGCTGCTACATGTTTCTTTTCAGTTATTTTTTGTATGTTAAAGATGTTCATATGACTTAAATCAGGTGAGTGAAAGAAATGTTCATTTACTTACATTTTGTCTCCTCTTCTAAAGTGTTATTTTCCCTTGCCTGCTTCTTCTTGAAGAAATGCTAAGTGTTTGATGAGGAGGAATGTTCCATCCTCCCTGCTGAGCTCAGGCAGCAGAAGAGGCACCACAAGGCCAGGAATTCCATAGTGATGCTGCTGCTTATCAGCTCAGGTTGTGTCATATGAGCTTTGATTATTATCTTAACTCAACAACTGAAACTTTTTTATTTACCAAGAAATTATTCATCTCTCTTTAGAACCAGATTTGGTAGTTGACTCCAAAATCTCTAGAGTTGAGTCAGTGTACCAGGTAGATTTATTAGATTCTACAGAAAAAGGAAGAAGTCCCTAGATTATAATTAGTTTGTTATAATGCAACCAAATCCCTTACTTGCCCCAGAAAATATAATTTTCAAAAGTTATATAATGTTCACAAAGAAAAATAAAACACATATGCATTTACGTTACAAAAACTGAGAGAAATACTTTGTTACACTGTGAAAATGATTTTTTAGCACCTTTGTGATGCCAGCACAACTCAAACTCTACACCCATACTTCTCTACACTGGTACTTGGAGGATTGATGACTCAGATTATTCAACCTCAAAAAACACAAAACAATAAATAAAAAGCAAAGAATACTGATACTTTGTTTTATTACAAATTGAGTAATTTACATTCAAGAAAAAATGAAAAAGCACATACACAAACTTCAAAGATACACTAGAGGGTAGAAATTTGCAATGCATGGAACAACCAAAATACCAGTGCCTAGGATATATAATGATTCTTACATCCAGCAGAAGACAATCCCTAAGAAAACTGGGCAAAAGATATAAAGACATAATCTGAAGAAAGAGAAACCTGAATGTCCAATGAACATATGGAAAAGCATGTATTTTTAATAGTGAACAGAAAAGTGAAAATAAGACATCAATGAGATACTGTTTCAACTCCAATAAAAGTATGAGAGCTTTCATACATGATGTCAATACAAATTGGTATAACCTCCTAAGAAGCAATTTGGCAATATCTAATAAAATTGAGGGTGCAGATACATGCAGTCCAGTAATCTAGCCCTAACCATATATTCAGAAACTAAGATCATGGCATCTGGTCTCTTCACTTCATGGCAAATAGATGAGGAAACAATGGAAATATTGACAGACTTTATTTTTTGGGGCTCCAAAAATCAGTGCAGATGATGACTGCAGCCACAAAATTGAAAGATGCTTGCTCCTTGGAAGAAAAGCTATGATCAAACTAGACAGCATATTAAAAAACAGAGACATTACTTTGCTGACAAAGGTCCATCTAGTCAAGGCTATGGTTTTACCAGTGGTCATGTATAGATGTGAGAGTTGGACTATAAAGAAAGCTGAAGAATTGATGCCTTTGAACTGTGGTGTTGGAGAAGACTCTTGAGAGTCCCTTGGACTGCAAGGAGATCCAACCAGTCCATCCTAAAGGAGATCAGTCCTGGGTGTTCATTGGAGGGACTGACGCTGAAGCTGAAACTCCAATACTTTGGCCACCTCATGCAAAGAGTTGACTCATTGGAACAGACCCTGATGCTGGGAAAGATTGAAGGCAGGAGGAGAAGGGGACGACAGAGGATGAGATGGTTGGATGACATCACTGACTCAATGGACATGAGTTTGAGTAAACTCCAGGAGTTGGTGATGGACAGGGAAGCCTGGCATGCTGCAGTCCATGGGGTAGTAAAGAGTCAGACACAACTGAGCAACTTAACTGAACTGTACTGAATCATATATTCTAGAGAAAATCTTTCAAAAACAGCCTACAACCACCAACACAACGGTAGGTCTGAACTATGAGTCCACTTGTATCTGTCTGATATCTGAGTACAGCTATCACACAAATCAACCCAGACCAGAAGAACTGTGAGAATAAGTAAGTATAATTTCAAGTCACTAAATTATGGAGAAATTTGTCTCACGTAAAAAAGCTATCATATCTACTCATGTCTATGCTGTATATAAATATAAATACAAATACAATGAAAATAAAAAATGGGATTATATTATCATTTGGAATTAACAGCATCATAGAATAATATTTTTCCTATATGGAGCAAGATTGTTATTGCTGTTTTTTCTATAGCTCTAGAAAATAAAAAAAAAAAATAAGTAGAGAGTGGTATAATTCCCTTATCATTCCAAAATAGCAGCCAGAGTTTCTGTATGCTGAATGTGGGCTCCCTTGCATCATGTGATCTTTTGTGGACCTAGGTACTTTGCAATCTTCATCTTCATTTGCTTTGTCTTCATGCACTGGGAGAGGCTATTGCTTTGAGTTGCAGTGGCTGCATCCCAAATGAAGAAGGAAAAGGAAACTGTGTTCATTTAGTTTGTTCCAGAAGCAGACACTGAGAAAGGAATTTGAGTGCAAGAGGTACATTTGGGAAGTACAGAAAATAATAACAAGGGAGAGGAAAGGTGATACAGGGAAGGGAAGGAGAAAAAAGACATTATTCAGCCTACTCTCCCACAGAGCCAACTGGATCTCAGTCCTGTAAGAAAATGTAAACTGGTGTAAACACCTGACTCAACTTTGCCTCTGCAACACTGCTCATCTACCACATAAGGATGAGAGAGCTGGAGTATTAACACATGACCTTCAGTGAGTTCCTTTGTCAGAGGAGCCTGGCAGGCTACAGTGCATGGGATCGTGAAAAGTCAGACACAATTGAGCGACTAATACATCACCTTCATGAGCTGAGGCCTGATCCAGTGGAAGAATGGTGATAATTCCTTTGAATTTCCAGACTTCTATGTGGAAGGAAGGCTTTTCTTGGCTCTGGGGGAAAAAGAATTCTCAGACACAGGGAAGTTCATCAGAGAACAATGAAAGGTCTGAGACATAGCAGCAGAGCCTGATGGTGTCTGTTCCAGGGATGTATTCCATAACTGGACAAAGAAGAAACTTGGTTTGAAAACTTCAGAGACTGCCCTATTTGCCCAGAGATGGGAAAGTGAGGACTTGAATGATTCCAGTTGCCATGGTTACTATGAATGGAGACCTTGAAGATGAAGTGGAGGTTGACTCCAGATTTGCTCTGCTGGTGCCACAGACCACCAGGCTTTCAAGGGTCCACATGCTGCAGGGAGCAGGCTCTAAGGTAGCCAGGTATTGCAGAAGGAGAGCCGAAATTTCAACCTCAAAGCCCTTGGAGATGCATGTATTGTAGAGAGTGGGGATGCCCTACATAAGGTTGTTATGTATCATTGGTAAGTGGGGCATTAGCCTCGGTGATTCAGGAAGAAAATCCATCTAAGGTTTCCTGCACTTAAAGTGTTATGGAACAAATTATAGCCAGTCTTCTCTAGTTAGACATCAATATATTCTGAAAAAATCAAGATGATTAACTTTTTTTTCTTTTTTTAATTTTACCTATGTGAAGCTGTCTGAGAATTTTCTCAGGAGAAATCCCTAACTATGGAAATATGGATGAAAAGTTTGGGTTTTAAAATATACTGCAAAATTGTCTTTGAAAATGGATATATTGATTTATATATAGTTCTATCAATGTATTTGGATTTTTAATGATTAAGTGGCATTTAAAAACATTTCTTATAACTGCATTCAGCTATTCCTAGCTTCCATGTCTTAATTTTCCCTTATTTCATAAAAGAAGCACAAAGTCATGAGTTATCAACACAAGGATGTCAAAGGTGCCAAGATGTTCTTAATTAGGCCAGTTGATTTTGTTTTCATTTTTATGTTATTTATGAAAACTTTGAAAGAGATTTTTTCAAGTTATCCAAACTCATTTGCTAAATTTAGTGATCCAAACTTATCTGCTAAGTTTGCTTGCTTTTCATTGTGAAGTTGGAAAGTGAAAGTCATTCAGTGGTGTCCAACTGTTTGTAACCCCGTGGACTGTAGCTTGCCAGGTTCCTCTATCTATGAATTCTCCAGTCAAGAATATTCGAGTGGGTTGCCATTCCCTTTTGCAGAGGATCTTCCTAACCCAAGGATCAAACCCAGGTCTCCTGCATTGCAGGCAAATCCTTTCCTGTCTGAGTTGTCAGGGAAGCCCTTACTTGTTTCTGTATAATATTAAATTTGTATTTCACTTAATGTCAGGGAATTACTAGAATTCTAGTTCTGTGACTCATTTTCTGTTTTATTCTTCATTATTTTATTATTTAGCATGTATACTAGAGAATTGATGGGCTTCCCTGGTGGCTCACAGGTTAAAGCGTCTGCCTGCAATGCAGGAGACCTGGGTTCAATCCCTGTGTTGGGAAGATCCCCTGGAGAAGGAAATGACAACCCACTCCAGTATTGTTGCCTGGAGAATCCCATGGACGGAGGAGCCTGGTGGGCTACAGTCCATGGGGTCACAAAGAGTCAGGCACAACTGAGTGACTTCACTTTCAGAGAATTGATAAACAGAATTCCATGTATATCATAAGTATCACTTGGTTGATTTACAATACTTAAAATTCTCATCAATCACATGGGCCACAGCCTTGTCTAACTCAATGAAACTGAGCCATGCCATGTGGGGCCACCCAAGATGGACAGGTCATAATAGAGAGTTCCACTGGAGAAGGGAATGGCAAACTACTTCAGTATTCTTGCCTTGAGAACCTCATGAACAGTATAAAAAGGCAAAAAGATAGGACACTGAAAGATGAATTCCCCAGATCAGTAGGAGCCCAATATGCTACTGGAGATCAGTAGAGAAATAACTCCAGAAAGAATGAAGGGATGGGGCCGAAGCAAAAACAACACCCAGTTGTGGATGGGACTGGAGCTGGAAGTCAAGACCCATGCTGTAAAGAGCAAAATTGCATAGGCACCAGGAATATTAGGTCCACAAATCAAGGCAAATTGGAAGTGGTCAAACAGGATATGGCAAGAGTGAATGTCAACATTCTAAGAATCAGTGAACTAAGATGGACTGGAATGGGTGAATTTAACTCAGATGACCATTATATCTACTAGCGTGGGCAGGAATCCCTTAGAAGAAATGGAGTAGCCATCATAGTCAACAGAAGAGTCCAAAATTCAGTACTTGGATGCAATCTCAAAATGACAGAATGATCTGTGTTAGTTTCCAAGGCAAACCATTCAATATCACAGTAATCCAAATCTATGCCCCAACCAGTAAAGCTGAAGAAGCTGAAGTTGAATGGTTCTATGAAGACCTACAAGACCTTTTAGAACTAACACCCAAAATAGATGTCCTTTTCATCATAGGGGACAGGAATGCAAAATAGGAAGTCAAGAAACACCTGGAGTAACAGGCAAATTTGGCATTGGAGTACAGAATGAAGCAGGGCAAAGGCTAATAGAGTTCTGCCAAGAGAATGCACTGGTCATAGCAAACACCCTCTTCCAACAACACAAGAGAAGACTCTACACATGGACATCACCAGATGGTCAACACCGAAATCAGATTGGTTGTATTCTTTGCAGCCAAAGATGGAAAATCTCTATACAGTCAGCAAAAACAAGACTGGGAGCTGACTGTGGCTCAGATCATGAACTCCTTATTGCCAATTTCAGACTTAAATTGAAGAAAGTAGGGAAAACCACTAGACCATTCAGGTATGACCTACATCAAATCCCTTATGATTATACAGTGGAAGTGAGAAATAGATTTAAGGGCCTAGATCTGATAGACAAAGTGCCTGATGAACTATGGATGGAGGTTTGTGGCATTGTACAGGAGACAGGAATCAAGACCATCCTCAAGAAAAAAAAATGCAAAATAGCAAAATGGCTGTCTGAGGAGGCCTTACAAATAGCTGTGAAAAGAAGAGAAGGAAAAAACAAAGGAGAAAAGGAAAGATATACCCGTTTGAATTCAGAGTTCCAAAGAATAGAGAGGAGAGATAAGAAAGCCTTCCTCAGTGATCAGTGCAAAGAAATAGAGGAAAACAATAGAATGGGTAAGACTAGAGATCTCTTCAAGAAAATTAGGGATACCAAGGGAATATTTCATGCAAAGATGGGCTCGATAAAGGACACAAATTGTATGTACCTAACAGAAGCAAAAGATATTAAGAAGAGGTGGCAAGAATACACAAAAGAACTGTACAAAAAAGATCTTAATGACCCAGATAAGCACGATGGTGTGATCACTCACACTCACCTAGAGCCAGACATCCTGGAATGTGAAGTCAAGTGGGCTTTAGGAAGCATCCCTAGGAATAAAGCTAGTGGATGCGATGGAATTCCAGTGGAGCTATTTCAAGTCCTGGAAGATGATGTTGTGAAAGTGCTGCACTCAGTATGTCAGCAAACTTGGAAAACTCAGCAGTGGCCAGAAGACTGGAAAAGGTCAGTTTTCATTTCAATCCCAAAGCAAGGCAATGCCAAAAATGCTCAAACTATTGCACCATTGCACTCATATCACAGGCTAGCAAAGTAATGCTCAAAATTCTCCAAGCCAGGCTTCAGCAATACATGAATGGTGACCTTCCAGATGTTCAAGCTGGTTTTAGAAAAGGCAGAGGAACCAGAGATCAAATTGCCAACATCCACTGGATCATTGAAAAAGCAAGAGAATTTCAGAAAAACATTTATTACTGCTTACTTGACTATGCCGAAGCCTTTGACTGTGTGGATCACAATAAACTGTGGAAAATTCTGAAGGAGATGGAAATACCAGACCACCTGACCTGCCTCTTGAGAAACCTGTATGCAGGTCAGGAAGCAACAGTTAGAACTGGACATGGAAAAACAGACTGGTTCCAAATAGGGAAAGGAGTACATCAAGGCTGTATATTGTCACTCTGCTTATTTAACTTCTATGCAGAGTACATCATGAGAAATGCTGGGCTGGAGGAAGCACAATCTGGAATCAAGATTGCTGGGAGAAATATCAATAACCTCAGATATGCAGATGACATCACCCTTATGGCAGAAAGTGAAGAAGAACTAAAGAGCCTCTTGATGAAAGTGAAAGAGAAGAGTGAAAAAGTTGGCTTAAAGCTCAACATTCAGAAAACGAAGATCATGGCATCTGGTCCCATCACTTCATGGGAAATAGATGGGGAAACAGTGGAAACAGTGTCAGACTTTATTTGTTTGGGCTCCAAAATCACTGCAGATGGTGACTGCAGCCATGAAATTAAGATGCTTACTCTTTGGAAGGAAAGTTATGACCAACCTAGACAGCATATTAAAAAGCAGAGGCATTACTTTGCCAACAAAGGTCTGTCTAGTCAAGGCTATGGTTTTTCCTGTGGTCATGTATGGATGTGAGATCTGGACTATAAAGAAGGCTGAGTGCTGAAGAATTGATGCTTTTGAACTGTGGTGTTGGAGAAGACTCTTGAGATCCCTTGGACTGCAAGGAGATCCAACCAGTCCATCCTAAAGGAAATCAGTCCTGGGTGTTCATTGGAAGGACAGATGTTGAATCTGAAACTCCAATACTTTGGCCACCTGATGAGAAATGCTGACTATTTGAAAAGATGCTGGGAAAGATTGAGTGCAAGAGTAGGACGGGATGACAGAGGATGAGATGGTTGGATGGCATCACTGACTCAATGGACATGGGTTTGTGTAGACGGTGGCAGTTGGTGATGGACAGGGAGGCCTGGCGTGTTGCGGATCATGAGGTCACAAAGAGTCGGACACGACTGAATGACTGAACTGAACTGAACTGAACTGAAAATTCCCAATAAGTAAAATAAAAATGAAATTTCATCTTTGATAAGATTAGATGCTTATCAAGAGTTAATTTAAAATTTTCTTTCTGAATATAATCAAGCATTTGCCCAATTATCTTTAATTAATCTGCTATAGAAATGAGACTGCAAATTGTAGATGGAATGTAATGCTTTACAAATCAAAGAAGAGTTTAAAGTAAAGCAATAAAATAGGATGGAGGTTGTTTTCATTTGGGCACTCATGGGCTACTTACTGTTTTTTCAATATTGCTAGTGAAGGGAAAAATTTCCAGCTTAAAATCAACCTGGTCTTTGAAATAAAAAAGTTTTCATAATTTTGGCTACTTTTCATTCTAAAAGGGAGTTCTATGACAGGTTGCTTATTACTGCCTTGTCTGACAGCTTGGAGAAACTACTCAAGCAGGCAGCATGAGTGAAGGGCTAATTATGGCAAGGAGGGAAGAAAGGGGATAGAAATTCATGAGCTTTCATTTATCCAGTGCCATTACTCCCTTTCTCCAGCTTAAGATGAAGGCCTGTAAAGACACCCAATTCTTTTTTGACCAGAAGTGCTCAGAGAAATGAATAAAACCATGGACTTGGGCATTGCAGTGATTGAAACTCATCTGTCTCTTACTAGCTAATTTTTTTTTTTCCCCTCACTTGCTTCAGTTGTGTCCAACTCTTTGTGATCCCTGGACTGTAGCCCACCAGGCTCCTCTGTCCTTGGAATTCTACAGTAAGAATACTGGAGTGGGTTGTCATTTTCTTCTCCAGGGGATCTTTTTGACCCAAGGATCAAACCGGTGTCTTTTATATCTCTTGCATTGGCAGACAGGTTCTGTACCATTAGTGCCACTTGGGAAGACCATTTCTTTCTTTCTTTCTTTTTTTTTTTTAATTGAAGTGTAATTTATCTACAGTGTTAGTTTAGACGTGCAGCACAGTGATACAGCATTTTTATCCATTTTACTCCATTTAAAGTTATTACAATATAATGGCTATAATCCTGTATTGTGTCCTCATTGCTTATCAATTTTATACATAGTAGTTTTTATCTCTCAATCCCTCTCTTGCTTCCTCTTGCCATCCCTCTCTTGTTATCTGCTGACTTGTTTTCTCTATCTGTGAGTCTTTCTGTTTTATTATATACGTTAACTTGCTTTATATTTTAGATTCCACATTAAGTTGATAATAGCATATTATATTTGTCTTTCTCTGAATTATTTCACTAAGCATAATACTCTCTGCTGCTGCTGCTAAGTCGCTTCAGTTGTGTCCGACTCTGCGACCCCATAGACGGCAGCCCACCAGGCTCCCCCATCCCTGGGATTCTCCAGGCAAGAACACTGGAGTGGGTTGCTGTTTCCTTCTCCAATGCAGGAAAGTGAAAAGTGAAAGTGAAGTCACTGAGTCGTGTCCAACTCTCAGCGACCCCATGGAATGCAGCCCACCAGGCTCCTCCATCCTACCATCCATATTGCTGTGGATGGCAGAATTTTATTCTTTTATTTCTGAGTAATACTCATGTGTGTGTGTGTGTGTGTGTGTGACATCTTTATCCACTGATCTCTTGATAGACACTTGGGTTGTTTCCATATCCTGGATATTGTAAATAGTGCTATTGTGAACATTGGAGTGCATGCATCTTTTCAGATCAGTGATTTTGGTTTTTTGGGGATATATACTCCAAAAATGTAGAAGGTGAATCACTAGATCACAGGCTAGTTCTATTTTCAGAGTTTTAAGGAAACTCATTGTATTCCGTACAGACTACATCAATTTTTTTCCACCAACAGTGTAAAAAGGTTCCCTTTTCTCCACATATTCACCAATATTTGTTATTTGTAGACTTTTGATGATGGCCATTCTAACAGTTATGAGGTGACATTTCTTTATTTTCATTTTTATTTGTCTAATAAGTAGTGGGTGAGCATCTTTCCATTAACCTGTTATTGGTCATATCACTTGTTAAAAAAAAAAAAATCTCCCATTCCATATGTTGTCTTTTGGTTTTGTTGATGGTTTCCTTTATTGTGCAAAAGCTTTTAAATTTGTTAGGTCTCATTTGCTTATTTTTGCTATTTCCTCACTGACTCATTCTGCTTCAGATATTCTGAAACTGATTCCTTCTAGAGTATTTTTAGTTTCAGTAATTGTGTTGTTTGTCTCTGTATGATTATTGTTTAATTCTTCTCAATCTTTGTTAATTGATTCTTGGATTTTCTCCATTTTGTTTTCAAGGTTTTTGATCACCTTTACTCTCATTATTCCAAATTCTTTTTCAGGTAGTTTGCCTATTTCCTCTTTATTTATTTCAACCTCTGTGTTTCTAGTTTGTTCCTTCATTTGTATAGTGTTTCTTTGCCTTTTCATTATTATTTTTTAACTTATTGTGTTTGAGTTCTCCTTTGCTCAGGCTTCAAGGTTGAATTCTTTCTTCCTTTTGGTTTCTGCCTTCTGAAGGTTTGTCCAGTGGTGTGTGTAAGCTTCATATAGGGTGAGATTTGGGCTGAATTTTTTTGTTTGTTTGTTTGTTTTTCCTCTGTGGACAATGCTGAGTGAGGTGGTAATCCTGTCTGCTGATGATGGGTTTGTACTTTTGTTTAACCCACTCCAATATTCTTGCCTGGGAAATCCCATGTACAGAGGAACCCGGTGGGCTATAGTCCATGGGGTCGCAAAGAGTCAGACACGACTGAGTGAGTTCACTTTCACTTTGTTTGTTGTTTAGATGAGGCATCCTGCACAGGGTGCTTCCGGTGATTGGGTGATTCCAGGTCTTGAATTCAAGTGGCTTCCTTTGTGTGAGTTCTCACTCTTTGATACTCCCTTGGGTTAGTTCTCTGGTAATCTAGGGTGTTGGAGCCAGTGCTCCCACTCCAAAGGCTCAAGGCTTGATCTCTGATCAGGAGTGAAGATTCCACAAGTGGTTTGTTATGGCACCAAGTGAGATTAAAACAAATACTAAAAAACAAGAAACCAAAGAGGAACTGCAGGCAGGTGGCAGTTACAAAATCAGGCAAACAATAATTAAAATTATGGAATATATACATATATACCCATAAGCAAAGTCAGAACAGTCCAACAAAACTAAAGTACAGTAGATTGACCTGGCAAACAAAGGCAATCAAAAATTATATTTGCCAGGTAAGAACAAAACTAACTAAAGCACAAACTGGAAAATAAAAGTAAAGGAAGGGGCCAAGTGGGGGATAAAGCAGTGAAAACAAAACTAATAAACATGTTGATAGGAAAGGAAAGAAAGAAAAGATATGCAAAGTTAGGTAGAGGCAGATAAAGATTTATATACATTAAAGATTACTGCAAGGGGAAAAAACAGTGGGGAAAGCAAACTAAGGAATAAATGTAAAAAAAAAAAGTTAAAAAATAAAATTATAAAAAAGAGAAAACAAAAAAGGA
Organism: Capricornis sumatraensis; assembly: GCF_032405125.1. Classification (NCBI taxonomy): domain Eukaryota; kingdom Metazoa; phylum Chordata; class Mammalia; order Artiodactyla; family Bovidae; genus Capricornis; species Capricornis sumatraensis. The sequence goes on from NC_091073.1 coordinate 21,650,093, forward strand.
AGAAGAAAGAAAAAAAAAAAAAAGAAAACTCCACAGAATTGCAAAAGTCCAACGTAGAGGCAGAGGTTTGTAACAACAGTAAATAGTGTGACTGAATATACACATATACGTATACACCCATAAACAAAATCAAATCAGTCCAACAAAAGTAAAGTACAATAGATTGACATGGCAAACAATGGAAACCAAAAATTACATCTACCAGGTAAGAACAAAATTAACTAAAGCACAAACTGGAAAACAAAACTTAAACAAGGTGCCAATTGGGGAATAAAGCAATGAAAAGAAAACTAACAAATATTTTGGGAGGAAAAGAAAGAAAGAATAGATAATGCAAATTTAAGTAGCGGTAGATAAAGATTTGTATACATTAAAGAATAACTGCAAGGGGAAAAGAACAGTGGGAAAAGCAAACTAAGAAATAAATGTATAAATAAGAATAATAGGTTTAAAAAGTTAAAAATTAAAATTAAAAAAAGAGAAAAGAAAAAAAAAAAGGAAAACTCCAAAGAACTGCAAAATTTCAATGTAGAGGCAGAGGTTTATAACAACAATAAAAATATGTGACTGAGGAAAAAAAAAGCTCAAAAGCTTAAGTAGATTTCAAAGTGCCAATAAAATCAACAACTACAACAGAGGGGGGAACAAAAGGACAAAAATAGAAAAAAAAAATCCAAAAGAATCTACAGAACAAGTCAAACCATCAGAATCATAAATATTTTTCTTGAGTCACTGCTGTCAGAGTCTTTTCCCCAGCTGGAAGTCACAGTCCACCTCACCTCCCTAGGATGCCCTCCAACACTGCTGATCTCTGGACCTGCTGTGAGGGCAGCTCAGATTCTAAGTTGGTCCCACTCCTGTGTGTTCTCGCCTCCAATGTCCACAGCTATCAGAACTAGCGCGTTGTTTTTTTTTTTTTTGGTGGGAGCTCTTAGTGTCCTTTTATATATTCCACAGACACAGAGGCTGCCTAGTGATCATGTGGAGTTAATCTGCTGCTTGTATAGCTGGTGGGAAGGTTTTGGGTCTTCTTCCTTAGCCACACTGCCCTTGGGTTTCAATTGTGGCTTTATTCCCACCTCTGCACGTGGGTCATCCACTGAGGTTTGCTCCTGAGGCTGCCCTGGAGGACTTGGGTTTGCCCCTGTGAGGGCCAGGTGTGGAGGTGGTGCGGCTGCTTGGGTCACAGGGGTTCTGGCAGCACCAGGTACTTGGGGAGTTGGTGGCTAGGGCAGAGGGAAATATAGTGCTCTAGAAGGGCATGGCAACCAGTATTGGCTAATATGCGCCAGTGTTCTTGCCTGGAGAGCCCCCTTTCCTAACAGAGAAGTCTGGCAGGCCAGTCTACAGGGTCACAAAGAGTTGGACACGACCAAAATGACCCTGCATTAATGGATGCAAAACTTTTTTTGCCTGTGGCAGCTCTGCCCCAGTGAGAGTTGAGCGTGAAGGTGGCTCAGCTGCTTGGCTTGCTGGGACCCTGGTGGTGCCAATTGTGCAGGGACACGACTGCCTCTGCCCAAGGAGTTACAGTCCTATCAGAGTCTTTTTTCGAGCCTCTTGTAGCTGGCTATCAGAAGGCCTCTTTGGCCAGTCTTTCTCCATAGCTCTGCCCATTCGGGCACTTAGAGGGCTCCCTCACCTGGGGTCCTTCTCTTGTTCAGTGGATCAGGAACATAGAGGGATCCCCCTGGCTGGGGTCCTACTCCATAGATAGATGCATCAGGCACTTAAAAGGGCACCCTGGGTGGGGTCCTACTCTGTAGTTCAGTGTGTCAGGTATTTGATGGGCCAGCCTCTCTATTGTTCAGCTGCCCAATGCTGGCTGGGGGAGAGAGAGGCTATGGTGATGGCTCCGCCTCCTGTGCATGACTCAGCAGTATCGCTTTGCTTTCCATGCCTGCACGGCTTTCCTCCACAAGCATTTCCCACCACAGTCTCCTCCCTCACATCCCTCTATCTGTCTCTCTGCAGTCAGCAGCAGCCCTCAACCTGGGATTGCTCCACAATCCCTAAACTCCAGCTACCAACCGCTTCCCCTTCCAGGGGACCCGTCTCCCTGTCTGGGGTTTGTATGGCTGCAGCAAGGACTGTCTGATTCTCATTCCATTTAGGCTGCCACAGATCAGCTATTTCCCTCTCAGCCTTTAATGTTTCTCCTCTGACTCAGACAATTGCCTGGATGTGGGATCAGACCCCTGCTTCAGTTTCCCCACCCGCAGAGGGCAGGTCCAGTCCTACTAACACACCTACGTTTCCTCCTAGTTCCTTCACTCTACAGAGTTTTGCTTGGTTCTATATATTCTTTCCAGGAGAAGGCAATGGCACCCCACTCCAGTGCTCTTGCCTGGGAAATCCCATGGATGGAGGAGCCCGGTAGGCTACAGTCCATGGGGTCGCGAAGAGTCAGACATGACTGAGCGACTTCACTTTCACTTTTCACTTTCATGCATTGGAGAAGGAAATGGCAACCCACTCCAGTGTTCTTGCCTGGTGAATCCCAGGGACGGGGGAGTCTGGTGGGCTGCTGTCTATGGGGTCGCACAGAGTCAGACAGGACTGATGCGACTTAGCAGCAGCAGCAGCAGCATATATTCTTTTTCTGCTGCTCAGGTACTCCTGTCTGCTCTCAGCTGGTGTTCTGCATGCACTTCTATGTCTGAAGGTGTATTCCTGTTTTATCTGTGGAGGCAGATGTACTTCACGTCCACCTACTCCTCCGCCGTCTCATTCTCTCCCAATAGGAGAGATTGGATTTTCTTAATCCAAGCTATCATAGCTTTTCTTTAGGCCAGGATTGCAAAATTAAATGCCTGCTAGCATATTTGAGCAAAGTACCTAGGTATCCTTGCAAAATGGTATCCATAACTGACTGAGTTTTTTTTTTTCCTGTCTCATTTTATTTGCAGGTTATATATGTAGTGCTACTCTTTACTCCTGAGAAGTGTATATGTATTTTTCCAGTATTCTTGAATGATGTGGTCCTCTTGTTAATATTATATTTTATTTTAAAATTTTGATAGAAAGATGAGTCTAACAAATATTTAATTTTAAACTGTTTTAAGAAAACTGTGCTGATGTGATAAGTGGCAGCTTATAATTACAGTGTAGAGGTACAAAGACTCGGTGTTCCGGGTCTAACATATTTTTTTCCAAGAGGGCTCCATATTCTTAAAAGATGGAAATACATTTATATGAGAAACTAAAAACATTTTTAAGAGGTGGAAGTTACTTTTACAAATTGAAATTTGTCTACACAGTTTGGGCCAATCAAAACACATCTGTGGGATAAAATGTGGCTCATTTTGTACCTTCCAATATTCTCCATTCAAGACCTTTACTTCAAACTTACTAAATAACCATGGATACTGGCATTAGCTCATAGCAGTGATGTGCTCCTTTCATTATTCTTAATTTTTCCGTTGGGATTCCAAAAGAATGAGCTTGCCTTGAGTCTTGTTTTGGTATCTTTACTTTGCTTTTCCCAGCAGGTTTATAATAACTAGCACATTCTAGATTATTTTTCAATAGAATTTGATCTTCTAACTCAACCACACTTGGGAAATAGCTGATGATAATGCAGCTACCTAATTTCTGTTCAGAATCTGCTATTTCTTGGTGCTGAAAGATGCAGCCCAAATCCCATTTCCAGCATTTATTACTTCTCAGAATCTGTGAGCAAGCATCTCTCCTGGTCTTTTACTTGTCTGTCTTGTCTATTGGCTATTCATTTTCCATTGTTGTCCCAGCTTGGCTGCCAGTGGTACATTTCTCAGCCACTTAATAACTTCACTTAGACAGATTTATAAGAATCCAAGTGCTGTCAAGTCCCTGAGATGTATAGATTGAGGCTTTCTTCCTCTCTTCCACCCCTTCCAACTTTACAGTATAAGTCTGTCTCCTTAATAGCACTTTGGTCTTAATAGAGTGTGTCTCTCAGGGTCCAGCATCAGCTCTATTGTTGCAGCATGGCTTATGCTCATCTCTTCTGCGGTGGACTGCAGTTAAATAGGAGCAATTTATTTCTGCTGTTGTCAATATCACATTTCATGAACCTGAAACTCATTACATTTTTTTTTTTTTTTCAAATTACCTTCCTTGGCTTTGTAAGGGCATTTTGTATTTGCCACAGATCATTCCTTTAGATTTGGAAAGAAGTGAAACTTTGTTACACTTCTGATTGGTATAATAGGGTACCATTTAGGTTAAGGTTGGTCAGGAGAAGAAAAGCACACCTTTTAACTACAGAAATGCACTTGCTATACTAAATCACAAGGACAGTGATTTTGGAGCTTCTAGCTCACTATGCAGAGGAAGGAAAAGAAAAAGATCTCACATAATGATATATCACTATAAACTTAAAGACTGGAAATACTTTTTCTAAAGGAATTTAAGAACTCTATCCGAGGGGCAGTTATGAGTACTGTTAAGGACAATGTCTTAGTGGACTTTGCAATACAAGACCCAGTTAAAGTAATTTGCTTTTTATTCTATGCACATTTTGTATTGCAATTAGATCCTCTGCCAGTCTCTGTTCTAAAGCATGGTGCTAGGTAACCAGGCGTATTTTTTCTTTTCTTCTCCATCCTGCTACTTGGAGGAAACACTGATACAAGAGCTGCAAAGTCAGAGCTGGCTCTCTGCTGAGATGGAGTTGTGTAAATGAATTTAAAAATGTAGCAAAGTTTCCTCTGCTCACCAATATCTCAATCAGTTTGCCTTCAAGATTCAACTCTTCTATTGACTGATTGGAGTCATTCCTTGAGTTCAAGGATCCCAAGGTGATGGGGAGGGTCGTTATTCATAGAAGACTATAGGAAAAGTTGTACTATGGAAAAAGTCTTAATCTGAGGCTCGAGAGACCTGGGATCTAGTTAGCATTTACCAAAGACTTCAGCTACATGCAGTTGAGTGAGGTGTTTGAGCTTTTTGCAGTTTTCTCATCTGCATGGATGACGAACATCTGTTTTAACTTGCTAGTCCCCATTCTTGTATTTTCCAATAATGAGAGGGAGGTCTAATGCATTATTTGGACACCCCCATTACTGTGATTGGATTTCCTACAGAAATGAATTGTTATTATGAGAAAAGTAGTTCTTTTGTCCGTTAGTGTTAGTCACTCAGTCATATCTGACTCTTTGTGATCCCATGGACTATATAGCCCACCAGGCTCCTTTGTCCATGGGATTCTCCAGCCAAGAATACTGGAGTAGGTTGCCATTCCCTTCTCCAGGGGATCTTCCTGACCCAGGGATAGATTCCCGTATTGCAGGCAGATTCTTTACCATCTGAGCCATCAAGAAAGTCCTCTTTTGTCCCTTCAGTTCAGTTCAGTTCAGTCGCTCAGTCGTGTCCGACTCTTTGCGACCCCATGAATTGCAGCACGCCAGGCCTCCCTGTCCATCACCAACTCCTAGTGTACATTATTCACTATCGTATCCCCAACACCTAGCACAAAGGGGATGCTTAATCATCAGTTTTGAATTAATGGATAACTGAATGCATGAATGAAATAATCTAAGCATAACATGCTTAGTCTATCTTTTTAAAAATGGATTCTATCCTTGCGATTTGTCTTCTTACTTATTTATACCTTCACCCTACACTTACAAACTGGGAATCAGCACACCCTTTTGGCAGCCTTCTTACAACCATGTCACAGCTTTATATAGGCTTTTCTTACCCAGAACAAACAAATCAGTCAATTCATCTGGTACACTAGACCCTTGGCAGACTGAATTTAGACCCAGACAGGCTGATTTCTATGAGTGGAAGCTAAAATCCTTAGGGGACTGAGAAGTAGCCATAGAATGCCAGTTTGGGGAATTAACCCAACAATTAGACAACTGTCAATAAAGAACTTTTATACATCTCAAAATTTCCTGGAACCAGTGTTTCATGAGATGTCAAAATACTGATGAGTGTATGTTGGTTTTGTAGGTTTTTGTGTTTGGAAGCCCCTGTAGCTGTAGCTTTTTCTACTTTCAAAGAGCTCCTTATTTTTAAACAGTAGATAATCATACTTAAGGGAGCAAAATGCATAGTCTTTGTCATAAGTCAGTAATTTTGTTTTAAAACTTAAGAAATTGGAAGTACTTAGAAATGAACTTTGCAGACTTTCCCATGTTTGCCTTGGGAAAGGAGCTAGTGTAAAGGAGGCTTTTTTTTTTAAATTAAACTTTGTTTTTGGTCACTTCTGTAGAGTATTATCTTTAAATATCAGTTTTCTATGATCTAAAGGGATAGAAAAAGTTATTAATATATGTTGATCTAAGAATCATTGAATCATGAGAATTTAGTAAAGATGCTTCTTGGCCAAGCAACTGTAGCATCTCATAAATACAGTGAAGTAAATAAATATTTGCAAGGATATGCCTATTTACCCTCACTACCCTATGGTTTGGCTTCCCCAACGGCTCAGTGGGTAAAGAATCCAGCTGCAATGGAGGAGACACAGGAGATGTGTCTGTGAGCCCTGGGTTGAGCAGATCCCCTGGAGGAGGACATGGCAACCCACTCCAGCATTCTTGCCTGGAGAGTCCCATGGACAGAGGGGCCTGGCGGGCCACAGTGCACGGAGTCACAGTTGGACACGACTGTGCACATGACTCCTCTACCAAACACTACCACCCTGTGGTTTAAAAGGCAATGCTTATGAAAAGGTGGCAGTTATTACAAGAGTAGAATGGGAAAAAATATGAAACAAAAACAACATTTAAAAAACTTGTAGTTATTGTCTTTTAAGCTATCAACATGATCTATATGTTTATCATACTACAAAGTGTCCAAAGTGAAGTGAAGTCGCTCAGTCGTGTCCGACTCTTTGCGACCCCATGGACTGTAGCCTACTAGGCTCCTCTGTCCATGGGATTTTCCAGGCAATAGTCCTGGAGTGGGTTGCCATTTCCTTCTCCAGGGGATCTTCCTAACCCAGGGATCTAACCCGGATCTCCCACATTGTAGACAGACGCTTTACCGTCTGAGCCGCCAGGGAAGCTCCGCAAAATGTCCGAAGTTATTATCAATTACTGATCAGAATAAATAGCCAATTATTATTTTCTTATCATTGTGTACCTACAGTGTGAAATTCAATCACTGTAAAGCTGAAGGACAGCTTTGGGTCTCCCTGTGACTAGCAATCCAGTTTCTAGGATGCATTTGGAAGGGTTGAAGTATGGATAAAAAGAGAAAAAGAGTATCTCATCCAGGTGGCTATTTCTTTATCTACTCTGGCTTTCTATACCCAAATTGAAATAGGTCAATATGTACCTTCCTATCTTGTAAAAGCCAAGATAGGAAGACCTAGTTGCCTTTCTAAGTCAACCTTTGTTAGGTATCATTTTAAAGACTTCTATTGGAGAAATTTCTTAACTTTTTCCATAACATTTCTGTGTCAGCAGTCTTTAAGTAACTTTTTCTCTTTCCACATTTAAAGGTTCTGATTCCTTACCTAATTCAAGTTTATAGCAAATGTGGAGTGAAATAGTATGATGTCATCTTTGGATTTGATATTGTGTTGATATTAACATAATTATGTTTCTTATGGGCACATTGATACCATAGTGAATGGTAAATAAAAGGCCTTGCCAAAGAACAGCAGATTATAAAAATGACTAGTATTTATTGAGAACTTCAATATACTAGCAATAGTTCTAAATAATTTATAAAGTATAATATTTATTTTCAAACTAATCCTGTGGAACAGTTACTCATAATGTCTTACATTTGCAGCTGCCAACAGTGAGCATTTAGGCAACTTGCCAAAAGTAACAGAATTTGAAGCCAGGTAGTCTGATATCAATGCCTATGTACCGCCTACTTAGTTTCTTTTTAGATTATGTTTCTGAGCTTACTGTATTTGTCACAAAAGTAATATTGTTTATTAAATTCAACTTCCATAGTCACATCTTCCAAACTCTGCTCCCTGGAATAAAATTTCCATGTGGTACTAATTCATGGGGTGGTGATGGGGGCACTGAGGGGCTGGGGAGGGAGGTCCTTGCCTGAATATGTTTGGAAAGTGGTGGGTTAATTAATCAAATGGGTTTCTTTCCCTAGGCCCTCTCAGGGCTTTTATCATGTTAATATACATTGCAGTGCCCCTAAAACTAGGAGAGTACGCAGTATTTTCCTTTCTTGGTCACACTTTGGGAAAGAATTATTTTCCTACTGATTAGAATCTGTAAACTTGTGTTGTGTAATATGATAGCCACTAGCCAAACATGGCTATTAAAATGAAAGTTAGTTCAATTAAGAATTCAATTAGTTGCATTACTTACATGTTAAGCGTTTAATAATCACATGTGGCTAATGGCTACTACCTTACATGGTGCAGATTGGAAACATTTCCACCTTCACAGATATTTCTGTTAGCATTGCTATTGACTTCTGTGCCTGCATTTGGGCCTAGAGAGAAACAATGCTTTGTAGCTTATTGAACTATATGAATAGACAACTGACACTGAAGGTGAATCTTGAGATAGAAACAATGCCTTTTCACTGATTCCATTTAGTTTTTCCTGCTAAAATGAATCTTTTGATTAAAATATAATTGTATTTATAAATCACTAATTCCTTATATCTGTGGCAAAACTCAAAAGATTTATAGGACTTGGAGTTCAGTATTTAAATAGACGTAAACCACAAAATAGAGGAAAGCAAGCATGAAGAAAGGATAGATTAGTAATTGATCTTGAGAGCAAGAAGCCGGATGCAGGGATTCCCCTTTCTGTGTGCTGGATATATAAATAAAATATAACTGTACGATGCAACTGGCATAGTTAATGCTCTATACTCCAGAGAAACAACAGTTGTGATACCTAGCTTGAAAAAGCTAATCATTTAAAAACAGACTCTCCCTTCAAACGGCACTAATGGGGGAAAGATATTAAAAGACTAGACCGAGGGCTACTTTTTGATACTTAGCCAGGAATTCTAAGAGCAATGACCTTAGGAATCAGGAAGGTTGAGGTAAATACATAAATAAAGAGGGAAATGGTGGTTGAGTAGGGCAGGGACTGACAGGGTGGGTATGACACAAGTGAAATACTTCTGATGCTGTTTGCCAGTATGGGACACCTGAATCGTAATTGCTTTAGAATAAATGGAAATCAAAGTCCCACATTCATTAAAGTAAATAGGGAAATGATTTTAAATCATTTTTAAATGATTTAAACAAAGGGAACAAAGAATATATTAATATTACCATGCCTTGGAGAACTAAAAGCAAGACATCAACACCATCGAGAGGTGTCTGCTCTGAATTGTCGGTACATCATCTCAGAGGTAGACTCACTTTGGGAACTTCCTTATTTGAATAACTGGAATCATCTATCTTGTTTCATGTTAAACATTATCCACATTAATGAGACTCTAAATTGTTGTGAAGACTGAGATTTCAGAGGTATTCATAAAATTGTAGTCAACTTGAAAGTAGAGACAATGCCTTATTTTAAAATTATCATTTGTATCAAAATAATACATGTATAGTTTATAATGTATATATCTATAAATACACACATATAGATACATATGTCTATTTTCCTTTATAAGACAATATATTATTTGGTTCAGTCATCAATATTTCCTAGACCCCCTTCCCAAATTTGCAACTTCCTGTGGCTAAGTAATATGCTTCTACTGATACTACTTATGCATCAATTTTATTTGCAAAATTGACTTCCTGTTAGAGAAGGTAAGATAACCCTCTTGCATCCAGTTATTTAAATCAATATTCAGCATTCACCTCATATAGCTATATGAGTCCTGTCAAAATATTAATACATATCAAGTGCATTTCTGCTTTTCTGTTCTTTTCCTGCAATGATTGCTTTTTTTCTTTGCTTAGGTTTGTATGTCATCATCACTTATTTTTACCACATTTTCAATCCATATTGTAAATATTTTATGTAAATCCAAATGCATTAAAATCCTACCCCTTTCCTTCCCCCATGCCCACTTCCTTGGAGACATTTCCCTGGAATCCCTCCATTTATCTACTCCAGTCTGGGCTGGATGTTCTCTAGTTGTCATTCCGGGATTTCCTTATTCTGTTCCCCCGGTCAGAGCATGTGTGTTCTGTGTCTGGTATTCAGTTTTCCCCCTTACTGCTATATGCCCTCATCCTGCACAGGCTGCTCATCTTTCTACAGTTCCTAGAGAAAGAGGTATGGAATTGTGTGTGTGTGTATATGTGTTCAGTTGCTTCAGTCTTGGCTGACTCTCTGTGGCCCCAGGGACCATAGCCCGCCAGGCTCTATCCATGGGATTTCCCAGTCAAGAATACTGGAGTGTGTTGGCATGCTCTTCTCCAGGGGATCTTTCTGACTAGGGATCGAACCTGTGTCTCCTGCATCTCCTGCATTTCAGGAAGATTCTTTACTACTGGGCCACAGGAGAAGCCCTTAAAAATCTATATTACCCCATTTATTGAGAATTTTGGTTTTCATTAATGTTTCACAATTTTACTCAAATCTTGTACATTGTTTATCACATGTATTGCTTTGTTTTTAACAATATATTTTAAGTGGTATGTTAATAAAAATTTATTTTTCTAAATATTGTTTGACAGTATTTAGAAATACTATTGACTTTTTAAAAACTGAATCTGAATTCAGTGGCTTTTAAAATTTTATTATTAATACTAATAATTCAACTAGAGCTTTTGAGGGGGTTTAAAATATAGTTTACATTGTCTGCAGATAACAGTAATTTTATTTCTTCCTTTCCAATTCTGTAAACTTTTTCTTTTCACTTGCTATACCATATATTTCAGTTATAAATCAATCCTCTCATGTTTAGTTCTACACCTCACCCATCTACTGATCTTTTAGTGTTTCCAACATGAATTAACTGCCTTTTACAGTGGAAGGTATGGAAATATAGATACTATTGAATAAAATTGATGATAGTGGAATGGAATGGGATGTATAAAACAGATAATGTGTTTAATAGAACAAATTTCACTGGATCAACTGTGTCTTGTTATTTTTGTGTTTTCACTGCCTAACCCAGTGCTTGCTATCGATCAGATAATTATTTTGTTGACTAAATAGTTTTTAGAAATAACTCTTTGAAAGAGTTATTTTAAAAATGTTTTGAATATTTTAAAAATGAATAAAATTAATTAAAATTATGTATTAAATAAGTGCTTGTAATTATCCTACGTAACAGATATTATAAGGTTAACTTCAGGGACTTTTAAAATTACAACTATTTCACAGGGTACAGTATATTTTCACTACCATGAACAGAATTTCATTGAGAAAGAATTCTGGACTCTGAAAAAATGAATGTAGGCAAATCCTGGAAAGTATTGATGTAGGCAGATATTTGGCAGTTTAATGAAGCAAAAATACATTCTACCAACAGTCCTGTGAGTCCTACATAGTAGATTTGCAGAGGGACTATATACAGAGAAAGTGGAGCCAGAAATATAAAAAAATCAGAACTATTAACAGTGAGCAGGATAACCCTCAATATAAAACCTCACAGTCCAAGAACAAAGTTCATCAAGATTTCATGTTTTAGTTTATCTGCTATAAAATTTGTAACTGAGGCTATTTACATCATTCTATTAATGTAATTGTTTCCTTAGATGGATGTCATTGAAATAAGGATATTAAAATACCCTCAGTCTTGGAATTGGGTAACATTCTGTCTACTTTGTGACCCCATGGACTATACAGTCCATGGAATTCTCCAGGCCAGAATAATGGAGTGAGTTGTCTTTCCCTTCTCCAGGGTATCTTCCCAACCCAGGGATTGAACTCAAGTCTTCTGCCTTTCAGGCAGATTCTTTACATGTTGAGCCATTGGAGAATTACATAGTAAAAGATAGCAACCATGATTTAAACTGGCTGCCTGCTTTTCACTTGAGCTTTCTTTCTTAACTTCAGTTTACCTCTAGCATACTCTTCTGCCATACAGAGTTCTAAAATTCCATCAATATTCCAGGTATTGTATTTTTGCAACTATGAGTAGCTTTTGCCTTCCTGTGCATATAACCATAACTGGTTATTTCCTGCTATTTCTCTCTTTTTTGTTTTCTTGATGGAGAGACAACATGTTCTTGGAGGGAAGAATCAATATTGTAATTCTTTCTTTTTTAAAATTTTTTACAGTTTATCAATTGGAAGTTTGTAAACAGAATAAAGTCAGGTCTTGCTTTCTCAACATGATTAGAAAATCTCTGCTTTTTAATGGAAGGATTTAGAACATTAAATATAATGTAATTGTTTATGTGATTTGGCTTAAATCTATTATCTATTTACATTTAAAAATTATTTTTCCATTTAATTTTTATTTTAGTTTTATTTTCTTTAACTTTTTATTTTGTGCTAGGATATAGTTGATTAACAAAAAATGTTGTGTGGTAATTTCAGATCAACAGTGAAAGGATTCAGCCATATATATACACATATATCCAGTCATTGGATCAGTTCAGTTCAGTTCAGTTCAGTCACTCAGTCGTGTCCGACTCTTTGTGACCCCATGAATCGCAGCATGCCAGGCCTCCCTGTCCATCACCAACTCCTGGAGTTCACTCAGACTCATGTCCATCAAGTCAGTGATGCCATCCAGCCATCTCATCCTCTGTCGTCCCCTTCTTCTCCTGCCCCCAATCCCTCCCAGCATCAGAGTCTTTTCCAATGAGTCAACACTTCACATGAGGTGGCCAAAGTACTGGAGCTTCAGCTTTAGCATCATTCCTTCCAAAGAAATCCCAGCGCTGATCTCCTTCAGAATAGACTGGTTGGATCTCCTTGCAGTCCAAGGGACTCTCAAGAGTCTTCTCCAGCACCACAGTTCAAAAGCATAAATTCTTCGGCGCTCAGCCTTCTTCACAGTCCAACACTTACATCCATACATTACCACTGGAAAAACCATAGCCTTGACTGGACGGACCTTAGTCGGCAGAGTAATGTGTCTGCTTTTGAATATGCTATCTAGGTTGGTCATAACTTTTCTTCCAAGGAGTAAGCGTCTTTATTTTCATGGCTGCAATCACCATCTGCAGTGATTTTGGAGCCCCAAAAAATAAAGTCTGACACTGTTCCCACTGTTTCCCCATCTATTCCCCATGAAGTGATGGGACCAGATGCCATGATCTTCGTTTTCTGAATGTTGAGCTTTAAGGCAACTTTTTCTCTCTCCTCTTTCACTTTCATCAGGAGGCTTTTTAGTTCTTCTTCACTTTCTGCCATAAGGGTGGTGTCATCTGCATATCTGAGATTATTGATATTTCTCCCAGCAATCTTGATTCCAGCTTGTGTTTCTTCCAGTCCAGCGTTTCTCATGATGTACTCTGCACAGAAGTTAAATAAGCAGGGTGACAATATACAGCCTTGATGTACTCCTTTTCCTATTTGGATTCAGTCTGTTGTTCCATGTCCAGTTCTAACTGTTGCTTCCTGACCTGCATACAGGTTTCTCAAGAGGCAGGTCAGGTGGTCTGGTATTCCCATCTCTCTCAGAATTTTCCACAGTTTATTGTGATCCACACAGTCAAAGGCTTTGGCATAGTCAATAAAGCAGAAATACTATTATTTTTTGATATCGCCATTTAGATGCTACTTTTTCTGAGAGTTTTCCCTAAACCTCCAGGTTTGATTTGATGTTTCTTCTCTGTAAGTTCTCACAGAACTAAATTGATGTTTGTTTATCATGCTACATTAAAACAGTACTGTCCTTCTTGCCACCCTGTAAAAGGGTGGTGATTACATTTCTTTTAGCAAGTCCTCAGTGCCTATTACTAAGAGGAGACTAAAAGTTATGAGTAGATGACTGCTCACTGAGTGTTCATCCATAAACGTGATACTGTTGTAGCCACGTGTTCCAGAAAACAAACTCACTCAGAAGGACAATGCAGATAGTGGAATGCAGTTTATTATACCAGCAGGCCCAAGGCAGAGTCTCCTCTTAGCCAAGGACCCTGACCAGTTTTTGTGGAAACCTTATATACCCTAAGCGTATTTGCTCAAACCCACCCCCCCAAATTCCTTGAAACTAGTCTGGACAAGGTAAAAGATAGATATGATCAAAGTTAACCCATGATTCATGTGTTATAAGCCTTGATAGTAAACAGTAGACATTTATTGATAGGCCTGTGGTCATATCTTGATAAACATAATGAAATTTACTACTTTGTTGGCAATCCACTCCAGTACTATTGTCTGGAAAATCCCATGGACACAGGAGCCTGGTTGGCTACAGTCCATGGGGTCGCAAAGAGTCCAACACGACTGAGCAACTTCATCTGTTACAGAGATAATTAGCATATTCTTTTAGGCAAAGGAGAGGAGAGTCTAAGTACAAGTCCTGAGGCACTTTTATCCAGGGCAGAGGTGGGGGGCAGGGGGAGGCCTGTTTGGTTTTCCATGGGTGTGCCATTTCTATAGACACCAGACACAAAGTTCAGAGTCCATTGGGAGGGTGACCATGCGTGTAGCTTAATATTCACAGCCTGGCCTAAGAGGGAGTCCAGTTCTGTCTGTTTTCCTCCTTCAATACAATTTAGGAGTTCAATTTTGTTTTCCTGGATGTAGTTTTTCAGAGTTGGAAAGCTACATTATACAAGTAATTACATAAGGGGTCATTGAATTATAATTTTTATTGGTGCTACAAGGAAAAATGACAGGAGTAGACAGTTGAAGTGCCTTAGAGTTTTCACTTTCATGCATTGGAGAAGGAAATGGCAACCCACTCCAGTGTTCTTGCCTGGAGAATCCCAGGGATGTTGCACAGAGAGTCAGACACGACTGAAGCAACTTAGCAGTAGCAGACACTTGAAACAGGCAATCTTGGCCAAAGTATGATTGGTGAATTGTCAATCTGTGATGGCTAATCCTATCTATTCACTTGGCTGGGCCACAGTACCCAGTTATTTGATCAAACACTAGTCTAGATGTTGCTTTGAAGGAATTGTTTGGATAAAATTAACATTTATGTCAGTAGATTTGTGTAAAGGAGATTACCTCTTCCACATATGAGTGGGGCCTATCTAGTCAGTTTGAAGTGTCAACTAAAAAAGATGTACAACTTCAGAGTTGTGAGTTAAGTTTTATTTGGGGCAAAATGAGGATGGCAGCCTGGGAGGCAGCATCTCAGATAGCTCTGAGAGACTGCCCCAAAGCAGCAGGGGGGGAAAGTCAATATACAAGGTTTTGGTGAAAGAGGAGTTCAGTATCATGAAGCACTCATTTTACAAAAGGGTTCTTGTTAGTCATGAGGATCTGATGTCACCATGAAGGGATTTAGTGCTTCTCTAGATGTGAGGAGATGCAAGGATTGAAATCATAGAATCTGTTCCTAAAAACATCCAACTATCTAAAGACCTGTCCCACCAGATTCCCTGGAGCACAGAGTGCCTCACTCCACCCTGAACTCCCTCGGGGGTTAGCAGCATGGGGTTCAATGTCCATGAGGCAGATGGCAAATGTCTCTGTTGTTCAGTCATTGGCAATTGTCTTGATAAGTGCCAATTTGTTGTTGACAAAAGCTTTCAAAGGAAAAGCCTGCGGACCCCAAGTGAAAGTCACTCAGTTGTGTCCAACTCTTTGTGACGCCATGGACTATACAGTCCATGGAATTTTCCAAGACAGAATACTGGAGAGGGTAGCCACTACCTTCTCCAGGGGATCTTCCCAACCCAGGGATTGAACCCAGGTCGCCTGAATTGCAGGCAGATTCCTTACCATCCGAGCCACTACGGAAGCCCTGGGGACCTCAAGGAAGAGAGAATTCTGCTTCCAGGTTGCCTTTGAACTCAATATCACAACATCAACTCTTCTTTGGGTCTCTAGCCTGCTGGCCTGTCTTGCAAATTTTGGTGTAGGCATCCCCCACTATTGTGTGAGCCAATTCTTTAAATCTTTCTTTATTCACATTGGTTCTGCTTCTCTGCACAACATGATATACAGCTGGAAAAAGACAACATTGAGAAAGTGATGTTTGGGTTGGAGTTTTGAAAGAGGAGTAGGGATTAACATGTGAAAAGACAGGAAGTAGAAACATTCTGGCAGAAGTAAAAACATGCCCCAGGGCCTTTGGGTGGGAAGACACACAGTAGAATGCAGAGGGAAGTGAGGGGAGTGCCTGGAAATGGGTTGGGTAAGACAAGTAAGGTCAGATCATGCAGAACCTGGTCATTTCACTGGAAGAAAATTAATGGAAAACCATCTTTATTTACGTTTGACTATAATTATTAATATCTTCTGCTTCTGTTAGGTCCATACCATTTCTGTCTTTATCAAGTCCGTCTTTGCATGAAATGTTCCCTTGGTATCTCTAATTTTCTTGAAGAGATCTCTAGTCTTTCCCATTCTGTTGTTTTCCTCTATTTCTTTGCATTGATTGCTGAGGAAGACTTTTATCTCTTCTTGCTATTCTTTGGAACTCTGCATTCAGATGCTTATATCTTTCCTTTTCTCCTTTGCTTTTCACTTCTCTTCTTTTCACAGCTATTTGTAAGGCCTCCCTAGGCAGCCATTTTGCTTTTTTGCATTTCTTTTCCATGGGGATGGTCTTGATCCCTGTCTCCTGTACAGTGTCATGAACCTCATTCCATAGTTTATCAGGCACTCTATCTATCAGATCTAGGCCTTTAAATCTATTTCTCACGTCCACTGTATAGTCATAAGGGATTTGATTTATGTCTTATATGAATATTATAAATATTAGTTTCTCAGTCGTGTCCGACTTTTTGCGACCCCATGGACTGTAGCCCGTCAGGTTCCTCTGTCCATGGGATTCTCTAGGCAAGAATACTGGAGTGAGTTGCCATTTCCTCCTCCAGGGATGGTCTAGTGGTTTTCCTCACTTTCTTCAATTTAAGTCTGAATTTGGCAATAAGGAGTTCATGATCTGAGCCACAGTCTGCTCCTGGTCTTATTTTTTCTGACTGTATAGATCTTCTCTCATCTTTGGCTGCAAAGAATATAATCAATCTGATTTCGGTGTTGACCATCTGGTGAGGTCCATGTGTAGAGTCTTCTCCTGTGTTGTTGGAAGAGGGTATTTGCTATGACCAGTGTGTTCTCTTGGCAAAACTCTATTAGCCTTTGCCCTGCTTCATTCTGTGTTCCAATGCCAAATTTGCCTATTACTCCAGGTGTTTCTTGACATCCTACTTTTGCATTCCAGTCCCCTATAATGAAGAGGACATCTTTTTTGGGTGTTAAAAGATGCTTACTCCTTGGAAGACACTCCTTGGAAGACGGTTACTCCTTGGAAGGAAAGTTATGACCAACCTAGATAGATAGCATGTTGAAAAGCAGAGACATTACTTTGCCAACAAAGATCCGTCTAGTCAAGGCTATGGTTTTTCCAGTGGTCACGTATGGATATGAAAGTTGGACTGTGAAAAAAGCTGAGCGCTGAAGAACTGATGCTTTTGAACTGTGGTGTTGCAGAAGACTCCTGAGAGTCCCTTGGACTGCAAGGAGATCCAATCAGTCCATTCTAAAGGAGATCAGCTCTGGGTGTTCTTTGGAAGGAATGATGCTAAAGCTGAAACTCCAGTATTTTGGCCACCTCGTGCGAAGAGTTGACTCATTGGAAAAGACTCTGATGCTGGGAGGGATTGGAGGCAGGAGGAAAAGGGGACGACAGAGGATGAGCTGGCTGGATGGCATCACCGACTCGATGGACGTGAGTCTGAGTGAACTCTGGGATTTGGTGATGGACAGGGAGGCCTGGCGTGCTGCGATTCATGGGGTCGTAAAGAGTCGGACATGACTGAGCGACTGAACTGAAGTGAACTGATAATTATTAAACTACTTTATAAAATTAGATCTACACAGCACTGGGATTAGCCATAATGTAAATCATCTGCGCCCTTCTCTTCTCTCCTTTAGTGAAACGATCAAGAGGGAATACCTGCTTTTTTACTACCCAAACACAAGCATATTCTGGAAAAAGTAATGAATGCAAGTCCCATGTGGCTGAAATAGATGTTTGAAACTGTAAGAAAAGATCAAATACCTGCTACATTGAACCAAAACATCAGTAAAACATTAGCAGAGCTTGAGTGAACCTGAGAAGAGTTCACAAAACAATTCACTTTAGATAATGAGAAAGAAGTTCAAGTGTGAGAGAAATGAAACAAGATTCAGATTATTTAATATTCCTTAGTTATTGTATTTAAAAAATACAATCTGGCCTTCTCCCAAAATGTCAGTGCACATTTTTTGAAATTTCACTGCACATCTAGTCATTACATAGCTTCTTTAAACCATTTTATTCTATTGTGCCTGTTCTCAGGATTTTCAGATATTTCTGAAGCTACAAATGTAGTGGTGTTAAAGAATTAGGAGAAAGGAAAAGTGTAAAAAAAATGAGACATAGTTTTATTATAGTTACTTTGGGCTTCCCTGGTGGCTCAGTCAGTAAAGAATCTGCTTGCAATGCAGGGGAACTGGGTTTGATCCCTAGGTTGGGATGATCCCTGGGAAAAGGAAATGACAACCCACTCCAGTATTCTTGCTGGGGAAATTTCATGCACAGAGGAGCCTGGCAGACTACAGTTCATGGGGTCACATGAATCGAACATGACTTAGCAACTAAACCACCACCATAGATATTTTTACAATAATCAAAGATTTAAAAATGATAATATGTTTTAAAGAAGGAATGTGATAGCAAATAAGAACACATGAGATGAGACAAGGTGTTTCCTACTCTTAAGTCAGTGTTTCATATTAAGAAGCTGAATGTGGTGGTGGGAGGATGAATTTTTATGATATAAGTAGAACATAAGCTACTTGTAAAGTGAGAACTTAGTGAATAACCTTACAGGGAGTGCATTAACTTATGTGTATTGTAGAGAGGCCTGAGCAAGCTGGGGTGACAGCAATGCAGACAAGATGACAATGGCAAGGACCCACCTTTGATCAAGTAGCCAGTGCCTAAGGAGCAGGTTATTGCTCTTGTTCGGTCACTAAGTCAGGTCCTACTCTGTGTGTTCCCATGGACTGTGGCCTGCAAGGCTCCTCTGTCCATGGGATTTCCCAGGAAAGAAAACTGAAGTAGGTTGCCATTTCCTTCTCCAGGGAATCTTAGTTCAGGGACTAAACCCATGTCTCCTGTTTTGGCAGATAAATTCATTACCAGTGAGCCAGATGTAGCTGACCAAATCTGGGTGATAAATGAATTGAGTCTGTTACAAATGGGTATCAGTTTTCACTCAGTTGTGTATTAAGCCATGGAGTTAATTTAATTATAAGATATTATCCATTTTTTCCTCCAGATTTATCGAGGTATAATTGACAGACAACATTCTATAAGTTTAAAATGTAAAACTCAAAGAGTATATATGAATGATTACCTTAGTGAAGTTAATTACCACAACCATCACCCCATAGTTACTTTGTTTTTGCTATAAGGATACTTAAATTTTATTCTCTTAGCAAATTTCAAGTATACAATAAAGTGTTCATATTTATAATCACCATACTGTACATTACATATCCAGACTTTATTAAACTTGTAATTGAAAGTTTGCAAGTTTTGTCTCACATCTCCCCATTTTCCTTACCCTACAGCCCCTTAAAATGACCAGTCTATTCTTTGCTCTTATGAGTTCAACTTTTAAAATTTCCACATATAAGTGAAATTATACAATATTTTTCTTTCTATATCTGATTTATTTTTGTTATAATAATGTTCTCAATAATGAAATCTGTCCTGAATATTCATTGGAAGGACTGATGCTGAAGCTGAAACTCCAATACTTTGGCCACCTGATGTGACAAACTGACTCATTTGAAAAGACCCTGATGCTGGATAAGATTGAAGGCATGAGGAGAAGGGGATAACAGGATGGGATGGTTGGATGGCATCACCGACTCAATGGACAGGAGTCTAAGTAAATGCCAGGAGTTGGCAATGGACAGGGAGGCCTGGCATGCGGCAGTCTATGGGGTCACAAAGAGTTGGACATGACAGAGCAACTGAAATGAACTGAACTGAGGGAATATTGGCATGCAAATACAAATACTACTATTCTTGGCACTATAACTTTAATATTCATTTTAAATTGTGGAAGCAGAATATAGATTATCAAGCAAGTGCTCAATACTTAATACAAGTTATCTCATTTAATCCTTACAAACAACTTTGTGAAGTGTACATTAAATACATCATTTCATAAAGCTAAATAAAACAAGAGGGAAAATTTTTTGAGAGGATGGATACAAACGAGAAGGACTTGAATTCAAACTCAGTCTGTTCACCCCTCAAAATTGCTTACCTTCCAGTACAATCATTTGAGGTAAAATAAAAGGAGGATAATACCTAGTCCAAGAGTATCCCATTGCTAGTGTTCTACTCCAGAAGAAATTCAAATTAATATATAAATGTTACATATTCTGACAAAGTGAAAATAAAGCTTATGCTTCTGAGACCAAATTTCCTTTGGAAATTCAGCTTTACCTTGATGATCTACCTCATGTTCTTCTCTGGGTCACTGACCAGTTTGGTCTTGCATGTGTGTGTGCTCAATTGCTTCAGTCATGTTTGACCCTTTGTGACTCCATGGACTGTAGCCCATCAGGTTCTTCTGTCCACGGGATTCTCCAGGCAAGAATACTGGAATGGGTTGCCATGTCCTCCTCCAGGGGATCTTCCCAACCTGGGGACTGAACTGACATTTGCCTGCATCTCCTGTATTGCAGGCAGATTTTTAACCCATTAAGCCACTGCTAAATTCTCACATTTTCATTTTCTCAAATGACTGTGTGCCTTTTAAAGTCAGTTAATATTGTGATAATCAATTGTCTTTTTATCTTCTTCTTCTTTTTTTTTTTTTTTTAGTTTGTTGTTGCCCTAGATGATTAGGAAGAGGATAGATAAGATGAATTAAGAGATGCTGAATGTCCATGCTACTGTAGTTAATTGTCACATCTTTAAATTCCTGTTTGGGAGAGAGTGATAAAGATGGCGGAGGAATAGGATGGGAAGACCACTTTCTCCCTCACAAATTCCTCAAAAAAACATTTCAACGCTGAGCAAACTCCACAAAACAACTTCTGTAGGCTGGCAGAGGACATCAGGCAACCAGAAAAGCAGACCATTGTCTTCAAAAACAGGTAGGAAAAAATATAAAAGACGAAAAAGGAGACAAAGGAGGTGGGGAGGGAGCTCCGTCCCGGGAAGGGAAGCCCGTCCCGGGAAGGGAATTTTAAGAAGAGAGGTTTCCAAACACCAGGAAACACTCTCCCTGCCGAGTCTGTGGCGAGTCTTGGAAACACAGAGGGCAACATAACAGGAAGGAAAAATAAAGAAATAATTAAAACCAAGAGATTACAAGCCCAACAGTAACTCCCCCAGCGGAAAAGCAGCACAGACGCCTGCATCCGCCACTGGGAAGTGGGGGCAGGGCAGGGACGCCCGGGAGGCGCAGGCTGCAGTGCTTTGTAAGAATCGGGCAGGAACGCCCCATGCGCAACCAGAACGATCTAACTTGGGCTAACAAACCAGACTGTGTGATAGCTACCGCACGAAAAGCTCGAACATAAGACACCGCCAGGACCGAGCACAGAACAAAGGACGGAACAGAAAAAGCCGGCTGCAAACCATCCCCCACGGGGGACAGGCAGCCAGAGCCGTAAGGACTGGAAAGGGGCAATTGCAGACCCGGAGAGACTTTACTTACCTAACTGCAAGCAGGCTTCTTTGCTAAGACTTCTGGGGGTGCTGGACAGTCACAATCTGCCTCACGGGGGACGCCAGCGGTCCACCCAGAAAGCTGAGCAGCAGCGGCAGAAAAGGTGACAAGCCGCGGTGATCGTGCTCGCCAAACTCCTGAGCTACTCGGACCTGGGAAGGGCACAAAGCACAGTCCCAGCTGAATCTGTGCCTCTGAGGGCTGCCTGAGCACCGAACCTGAGCGGCTTGGACCGGGGAAGTGCACGCAGCCTAGGGCCGGCCCCAGACGGTTCCCGGCTGAGCATCGTAGAGCCGGAGCGGTTTGTGCGCCGTGAGAAGGGACAAGTCAAGCGGGGCTGAGACTGTGTGCACACGACAGTGCTATTTGTTTGCAGCATCCCCCCTCCCCACAGCGCGACTGAACTAGTGAGCCTAAAAAACCAGCAAACGGAAGAAGTTAAACAGAGGGAACCACCTTGGAAGTGATCCCACACGGCCCAAAACATCAGAGAAGGGCCAGATATATTTTTACTATTTTTAAAATCATTCCTTTTTTTTTTCTTTTTTCTTTTTCTAACTTTTTTTTTCATTGTTAAGTCTTCTATTTCTCCTCTAATTTTTATTACTATAACCTATTATTACTATTTTTAAAAAAAAGACTTTTTTTTTTTTTTTTAAGGCAAACACCATATATAGCCTTTGGATGGTTGTTGGTGGTTTTTATTTGTTTGTTTGCTTCTTTGTTTTTTATTTTTGCTTGTTTGTTTTTTTTAATAATTCTTTTTTTTTTCTTTCTTTCTTTCCTCCTTTTTCCTTCTGCTTCTTTTCTTTAATATTGTATTTTTGAAAATCCAACCTCTACTCTAGATTTTTAATCTTTGCTCTTAGGTTTTTGTTGTCAATTTTGTACATTTAAAAACCCAAACTTCACTACCCAAGTTTACCTGAGAGCGAGATTACTGGCTTGACCACTCTCTTCTCCTTTGGACTCTCCTTTTTCTCCACCAGGTGGCCTCTGTCTCTTTTCTCCCCCATCTCTTCTCTATCCAACTCTGTGAATCTCTGTGTGTTCCAGACGGTGGAGAACACCTAAGGAACTGGTTACTGGCAGGATTTGTCTCTCTCCTTCTCATTCCTCTCTCTTATCCTCCTGGTCACCTCTGTCTACTTCCTCCCTCTCCTCTTCCCCGTATAACTCCGTAAATACCTCTGAGTGGTCCAGACTATAGAGAGCACATAAGGAAGTGACTACTGGCTAGCTTGCTCTCTCCTCTTTTGATCTCACCGCATCTCATTCCAGTTACCTCTAACTACCCCCTCCCTCTTCTCTTCTCCTTGTAACTCAGTGAACCTCTCTGGGTGTCCCTCAATGTGGAGAAACTTTTCATCTTTAACCTAGATGTTTTATCATCGGTGCTGTATAGATGGAGAAGTCTAGAGGCTACTGTAAAAATAAAACTGAAGACCAGAAGCAGGAGGCTTAAATCCAAAGCCTGAAAACATTAGAGAACTCTTGAATTCAGGGAACATTAAGCAATAGGAGCTCATCAAATGCCTTCATACCTACCCTGAAACCAAGCTCCACCCAAGGGCCAACAAGTTCCAAAACAAACATACCACTCAAATTCTCCAGCAACACAGGAACACTCCCCTGAGCTTCAATATACAGGCAGCTCAAAATTATTCCAAAACCTTTGATGTCTCATAACCCATTACTGGTCACTCCACTGCACTCCAGAGAGAAGAAACCCAGCTCCACCCACCAGAACTCCAACACAAGCCTCCCTAACCAGGAAACCTTGACAAGCCACTGATAGAACCCCACCCACAGTGAGGAAGCTCCATAATAAAGAGAACTCCACAAATTCCCAGAATATAAAAAGACCACCCCAAACGCAGCAATATAACCAAGACAGAGGAATACTCAGCAGGTAAAGGAACAGGAGAGTTGCCCACCAAAGCAAACAAAAGAGGAAGAAGTAGGGAATCTACCTGAGAAGGAATTCCGAATATTGATAGTGAAAATGATCCAAAATCTTGAAATCAAAATGGAATCACAGATAAATAGCCTAGAGACAAGTATTGAGAAGATGCAAGAAAGGTTTAACAAGGACCTAGAAGAAATAAAAAAGAGTCAAAATATAATGAATAACGCAATAAATGAGATCAGAAACACTCTGGAGGCAACAAATAGTAGAATAACGGAGGCAGAAGATAGGATTAGTGAAATAGAAGATAGAATGGTAGAAATAAATGAATCAGAGAGGAAACAAGAAAAATGAATTAAAAGAAACGAGGGCAATCTCAGAGACCTCCAGGACAATATGAAACGCTCCAACATTTGAATTATAGGAGTCCCAGAAGAAGAAGACAGAAAGAAAGATCATGAGAAAATCCTTGAGGAGATAATAGTTGAAAACTTCCCTAAAATGGGGAAGGAAATAATTACCCAAGTCCAAGAAACACAGAGAGTTCCAAATAGGATAAACCCAAGGCGAAACACCCCAAGACACATATTAATCAAATTAACAAAGATCAAACACAAAGAACAAATATTAAAAGCAGCAAGGGAAAAACAACAAATAACACACAAGGGGATTCCCATAAGGATAACAGCTGATCTTTCAATAGAAACTCTTCAGGCCAGGAGGGAATGGCAAGACATACTTAAAGTGATGAAAGACAATAACCTACAGCCCAGATTACTGTACCCAGCAAGGATCTCATTCAAATACGAAGGAGAAATCAAAAGCTTTACAGACAAGCAAAAGCTGAGAGAATTCAGCACCACCAAACCAGCTCTCCAACAAATTCTAAAGGATATTCTCTAGACAAGAAACACGAAAAGGGTGTATAAACCCGAACCCAAAACAATAAAGTAAATGGTAACTGGATGATACTTATCAATAATTACCTTAAACGTAAATGGGTTGAACGCCCCAACCAAAAGGCAAAGACTGGCCGAATGGATACAAAAACAAGACCCCTCTATATGCTGCTTACAAGAGACCCACCTCAAAACAAGGGACACATACAATCTGAAAGTGAAGGGCTGGAAAAAGATATACCACGCAAATAGAGACCAAAAGAAAGCAGGAGTGGCAATACTCATATCTGATAAAATAGACTTTAAAACAAAGACTGTGAAAAGAGACAAAGAAGGCCACTGCATAATGATCAAAGGATCAATCAAAGAAGAAGATATAACAATTATAAATATATATGCACCCAATATAGGAGCACCGCAATATGTAAGACAAATGCTAACAAGTATGAAAGGGGAAATCAACAATAACACAATAATAGTGGGAGACTTTAATACTCCACTCACACCTATGGACAGATCAAGCAAACAGAAAATTAACAAAGAAACACAAACTATAAATGATACATTAGATCAATTAGACCTAATTGATATCTATAGGACATTTCACCCCAAAACAATGAATTTCACCTTTTTTTCAAGTGCTCATGGAACCTTCTCCAGGATAGATCACATCCTGGGCCATAAATCTAAACTTGATAAATTCAAAAAAATCGAAATCATTCCAAGCATCTTTTCTGACCATAATGCATTAAGATTAGATCTCAATTACAGGAGAAAAACTATTAAAAATTACAACATATGGAGGTTGAACAACACACTTCTGAATAACCAACAAATCACAGAAGAAATCAAAAAAGAAATCAAAATATGCATAGAAACGAATGAAAATGAAAACACAACAACCCAAAACCTGTGGGACACTATAAAAGCAGTGCTAAGAGGAAAGTTCATAGCAATACAGGCATACCTCAAGAAACAAGAAAAAAGTCCAATAAATAACCTAACTCTACAACTAAAGCAACTAGAAAAGGAAGAACTGGAGAACCCCAGAGTTAGTAGAAGGAAAGAAATCTTAAAAATTAGGGCAGAAATAAATGCAAAAGAAACAAAAGAGACCATAGCAAAAATCAACAAGGCCAAAAGCTGGTTCTTTGAAAGGATAAATAAAATTGACAAACCACTAGCCAGACTCATCAAGAAGCAAAGAGAGAAAAATCAAATCAATAAAATTAGAAATGAAAATGGAGAGATCACAACAGACAACACAGAAATACAAAGGATCATAAGAGACTACTATCAGCAATTGTATGCCAATAAAATGGACAACGTGGAAGAAATGGACAAATTCTCAGAAAAGTACAATTTTCCAAAACTGAACCAGGAAGAAATAGGAAATCTATTTCTAGCATGGAAATTGAAACTGTAATCACAAATCTTCCAGCAAACAAAAGCCCAGGTCCAGACGGCTTCACAGCTGAATTCTACCAAAAATTTCGAGAAGAGCTAACACCTATCCTACTCAAACTCTTCCAGAAAATTGCAGAGGAAGGTATACTTCCAAACTCATTCTATGAGGCCACCATCACCCTAATACCAAAACCTGACAAAGATGTCACAAAAAAGAAAACTACAGGCCAATATCACTGATGAACATAGATGCAAAAATCCTCAACAAAATTCTAGCAATCAGAATCCAACAACACATTAAAAAGATCATACACCATGACCAAGTGGGCTTTATCCCAGGGATGCAAGGATTCTTCAATATCCGCAAATCAATCAATGTAATTCACCACATTAACAAATTGAAAAATAAAAACCATATGATTATCTCAATAGATGCAGAGAAGGCCTTTGACAAAATTCAACATCCATTTATGATAAAAACTCTCCAGAAAGCAGGAATAGAAGGAACATACCTCAACATAATAAAAGCTACATATGACAAACCTACAGCAAACATTATCCTCAATGGTGAAAAATTGAAAGCATTTCCCCTAAAGTCAGGAACAAGACAAGGGTGTCCACTTTCACCGCTACTATTCAACATAGTTCTGGAAGTTTTGGCCACAGCAATCAGAGCAGAAAAAGAAATAAAAGGAATCCAAATTGGAAAAGAAGAAGTAAAACTCTCACTGTTTGCAGATGACATGATCCTCTACATGGAAAACCCTAAAGACTCCACCAGAAAATTACTAGAGCTCATCAATGAATATAGTAAAGTTGCAGGATATAAAATCAACACACAGAAATCCCTTGCATTCCTATACACTAATAATGAGAAAGTAGAAAAAGAAATTAAGGAAACAATTCCATTCACCATTGCAACGAAAAGAATAAAATACTTAGGAATATATCTACCCAAAGAAACTTAAGACCTATATATAGAAAACTATAAAACACTGATGAAAGAAATCAAAGAGGACACTAATAGATGGAGAAATATACCATGTTCATGGATCAGAAGAATCAATATAGTGAAAATGAGTATACTACCCAAAGGAATTTACAAATTCAATGCAATCCCTATCAAGCTACCAGCCATATTTTTCACAGAACTAGAACAAATAATTTCAAGATTTGTATGGAAATACAAAAAACCTCGAATTGCCAAAGCAATCTTGAGAAAGAAGAATGGAACTGGAGGAATCAACTTGCCTGACTTCAGGCTCTACTACAAAGCCACAGTCATCAAAACAGTATGGTACTGGCACAAAGACAGACATATAGATCAATGGAACAAAATAGAAAGCCCAGAGATAAATCCACACACATATGGACACCTTATCTTTGACAAAGGAGGCAAGAATATACAATGGAGTAAAGACAATCTCTTTAACAAGTGGTGCTGGGAAAACTGGTCAACCACTTGTAAAAGAATGAAACTAGATCACTTTCTAACACCGCACACAAAAATAAACTCAAAATGGATTAAAGATCTAAATGTAAGACCAGAAACTATAAAACTCCTAGAGGAGAACATAGGCAAAACACTCTCAGACATAAATCACAGCAGGATCCTCTATGATCCACCTCCCAGAATTCTGGAAATAAAAGCAAAAATAAACAAATGGGATCTAATTAAAATTAAAAGCTTCTGCACAACAAAGGAAAATATAAGCAAGGTGAAAAGACAGCCTTCTGAATGGGAGAAAATAATAGCAAATGAAGCAACTGACAAACAACTAATCTCAAAAATATACCAGCAACTTATGCAGCTCAATTCCAGAAAAATAAACGACCCAATCAAAAAATGGGCCAAAGAACTAAATAGACATTTCTCCAAAGAAGACATATGGATGGCTAACAAACACATGAAAAGATGCTCAACATCACTCATTATCAGAGAAATGGAAATCAAAACCACAATGTGGTACCACTTCACACCAATCAGAATGGCTGTGATCCAAAAATCTGCAAGCAATAAATGCCTGAGAGGGTGTGGAGAAAAGGGAACCCTCCTACACTGTTGGTGGGAATGCAAATTAGTACAGCCACTATGGAGAACAGTGTGGAGATTCCTTAAAAAATTGCAAATAGAACTACCTTATGACCCAGCAATCCCACTGCTGGGCATACACACCGAGGAAACCAGAATTGAAAGAGACACATGTACCCCAATGTTCATCGCAGCACTGTTTATAATAGCCAGGACATGGAAACAACCTAGATGTCCATCAGCAGACGAATGGATAAGAAAGCTGTGGTACATATACACAATGGAGTATTACTCAGCCATTAAAAAGAATTCTTTTGAATCAGTTCTGATGAGATGGATGAAACTGGAGCCGATTATACAGAGTGAAGTAAGCCAGAAAGAAAAACACCAATACAGTATACTAACACATATATATGGAATTTAGAAAGATGGCAATGACGACCCTGTATGCAAGACAGGAAAAAAGACACAGCGGTGTATAACGGACTTTTGGACTCAGAGGGAGAGGGAGAGGGTGGGATGATTTGGGAGAATGGCATTCTATCATGTATACTATCATGTAAGAAATGAATCGCCAGTCTATGTCTGACGCAGGATACAGCATGCTTGGGGCTGGTGCATGGGGATGACCCACAGAGATGTTATGGGGAGGGAGGTGGGAGGGGGGTTCATGTTTGGGAACACATGTAAGAATTAAAGATTTTAAAATTAAAAAAAAAAAAAATTCCTGTTTGGAGCCACTGCAACATGGTTCACTGGAACAAACAAGGTCCTCTGAAGCCTTGGCTTTCAACATCTGACTTCTTTCTGGCAGGAGAATATAAGAACAACTCAATGGCTTCTTGTTCTCATAGTATTTCTGTGCTGTTAATCAGATACTAACTTTAAGCTCAGTTATCAGATGGTTTATAAGCTACAGTGCTCAAGCACTTATAAAAATAAAAGTAATGTAACTTCTAGGCTGGTGACTTGCAATATTTTTCAAAGTCAAGGAACTGGATTACTTCAGTAAAGAATGGTTGTTCTGGAGTCCCTTATATTTAATATTGTTCATTGATCCTTTATTTCCATATCTACTTCCAGGTTGCATTGCAGAAGAAGTTCATTTATTAGAATGCATACTCACAGGTATTAAGGAAATGTGAAATTAGATCACCAATGATATGACTAAGTTAAATGTTAGGACAAGTTCCCAGAGTTAAAGACTTATATCCTTAGGAAATAAATCTTTGTTTCTTCAACCCTGAAACCACTTCTGGGTTTTGGTCTATTTTAGTCAAACACTGTATATCCCCTCATCACCAATTACGTGTTAACTGTGTAGTAACCACATATATAATTTCAATTAAAGCCAAGATTCTTAGCTTTCAACCTGGTTTTCTTGTTAGTTTTTAGTATTGTTTCTCCTCAAGAGGCAAGAGCAAAGGTATAAGTAGCAATCTGAGTAAAACTCACCAATATAAACTGTCATCATTTTTCATCTTCTTGTGCTGTATACCCAAGGGCTTGGGAAGTGAGCAACATGAGCTTTAGGGGTGGATTTTCTTGCCAGAGGTATTTGCTGTGCAACTATCAATAGATACAAATACTGAACTCTTGTTTTCTTGCTAAAATTTCCTTTCTTCATTGAGAAATGGATAAGCCTCATCTATTGATTAAGTGTTTTGTAAATCAAACAGTTACTGAGATGCAATTTGATTTTTTAAATTAAGCTATAGGGTGAGAGTGGGGCTTTGATTAAACCTCATGAAACAATGAATGAGCTACAATGTTGAAAGGGAACAGGGATGATTTTTGCTTTTCTTGTACCACCAGCCTTTGGCATTGAATATAAGATATCATACCCACAGAAGATTAGTGAATGCATGGAAATTTTAAAATTATAGTAGTGCTTTGCTACATGATCAGCTTTTAAAAATGTGTTTTGTTCAAACAGCT
Source organism: Capricornis sumatraensis (assembly GCF_032405125.1). Classification (NCBI taxonomy): domain Eukaryota; kingdom Metazoa; phylum Chordata; class Mammalia; order Artiodactyla; family Bovidae; genus Capricornis; species Capricornis sumatraensis. Next base: position 21,679,942 of record NC_091073.1, read on the forward strand.
TTGCTTCCTGAAAATGAAAAAAATGAAAAAAAGTAGCTCTCCCTTAATTTCAAGTGTTATCTCAAGCAACAATAGTTCAACGATTTTGTTCTTCTTTCTAATGACCTAAGCCCAGAGTAAATGATTGATAATGTTTGCTTCAAAGTCACACTAGTAAAGTCTTATTGTGAAATGATCTCTTCATTTTTCATGATAGATTACTTTGAATAAAATCATAGTTAGGCAATAGCCAATATTTACTAGCATTTTCCAGATATATCTAAATTACAACAAACAAGAGGCATCTCTAGCTGCAAATTGGTATATTTCCATGACAGAGATTTGTTTTCTTTCTTTCTTAAAGCCCTTATTCAAATTAGGAATAATGATGTTATTGTAAAATTATGTGGATTAATTGTGAAAGTGTGTGTGCTAAGTCTCTTCAGTTGTGTCTGACTTTTTGCAATGCCATGGGATGTAGCCAGCCAGTCTCTGTCCATGGGATTCTTCAGGCAAGAATACTGGAATGGGTTGCCAAGCACCCTCCAGGGGATCTTCCCTACCCAGGGATCGAACCCACATCTCCTTTGTCTCCTAAATGGCAGGCAGTTTCTGTACCACTAGTGAAATTTGGGAAGCCCAGATTTTGCACAAATGCAACCAGTCTTTAGGGACTTCCCTGGTGGTTCAGAAGGTAAAGAATATGCCTGCAATGCAGGAGACCTGGGTTTGATCCCTGTGTTTGGAAGATTCCCCTAAAGAAGGGAACATCTACCCTCTACAATATACTTGCCTGGAGAATTCCATGAACAGAAACTATAGTCTACAGGGTTGCAAAGAGACATGACTGAGTGACTAACACACTTTTAACCAATCTTTGGAAAGCAGATATGAAACAGACTTTTGCTATAAGAATTCATAATAACTTTATTATAGTTAGCCAGATATATACATTTACATGTACATGTTTATTGCACAGAAGTGTATACAGCTGGAAGTGATTTTGAAGCCCTAAAACAAACCAAACTGATTACTTGGATCACAGCCTGATCTAACTCAATGAAACTATGAGCCATGTCATGAAGGGCCATCCAAGATGGATGGGTCATAGTAGAGATTTCTGATAAAATGTGGTCCACTGGAGAAGGGAATGGCAAACCACTTCAGTATTCTTGCCTTGAGAACCCCATGAATAGTATGAGAAGGCAAAAAGACATGACACTGAAAGATGAACTCACCATGTTGGCAGGTGCCCAATATGCTACTGTAGAAAGTTGAAGAAATAACTCCAGAAATAATAAAGAGACTGAGCCAAAACTAAAACAATGCCCGGTTGTAGGTGTGACAGGTGATGGAAGTAAAATCTGATGCTGTAAAGAACAATATTGCATAGGAACTTGGAATGTTAGGTTCATGAATCAAGATAAACTGGAAGTGGTCAAACAGGGTATGGCAAGGATGAACATTGACATTTTAGGAATCAGTGAACTAAAATGGACTGGAATGGGTGAATTTAATTTAGACAACCCTGATATCTACTACTGTGGGCAAGAATCCTTTAGAAGAAATGGAGTAGCCCTCATAGTCAATAAAAGAATCCAAAATGCAGTACTTAGGTGCAATCTCAAAAACAACAGATTGATCTCTGTTTGTTTAGAAGGAAAACCATGCAATATCACAGTAATCCAAGTCTATGCTCTAACCACTAATGCTGAAGAAGTTGAACAGTTGTATGGAAGACATACAAGACCTTATAGAACTAACACCAAAAAAGGAAATCCTTTTCATCATAGTGTACTAGAATGCAAAAGTAGAAAGTCAAGAGATACCTGGAGTAACAGGCAAGTTTGGCCTTGAAGTACAAAATAAAGCAGAGCAAAGGCTAAGAGAGTTTTGGCAAGAGAATTCACTGGTCATAGCAACAACACCAGAAATGACTCTACACATGGACATCACCAGATGGTCCCCTAAAGAAGGGAACATATTGATTATTGATATTATTCTTTGCAGTCAAGGATGGAGAAACTCTATACAGTCAGCAAAAACAAGACCAGGAGCTGATGTGGCTCCGATCATGAACTCACTGCAAAATTCAGACTTAAATGAAGAAAGTAGGGAAAACCACTAGGCCATTCAGGTGTGACCTAAATCAAATCACTTACGATTATACACTGGAAGTGGCAAACAGATTCAAGAGATTAGATATGATAGAAAGAATGCCTGAAGAATTATGGGCAGAGTTTTGTAACATTTTACAGGAAGTAGTGATCAAAATCATTTCCAAGAAGAAGAAATGCAAAAAGGCAAAATGGTTGTCTGAGGAGGCCTTACAAATAGCTGAGAAAAGAAGAGACATGAAAGGCAAAGGAGCAAAGAAAGCTAAATACACCTGAATGCAGAGTTCCAATAATAGTAAGGAGAGATAAGAAAGTCTTCCTAAGTGACCAAGGCAAAGAAATAGAGGAAAACAATAGAATTGAAAAGACCAGAGATCTCCTCAAGAAACTGAGATACCAAGTGAACATTTCATGCAAATATGGGCACAGTAAAGGACAGAAATGGTATGGACCTAACAGAAGCAGATTTTAAGCAGAGGTGGCAAGAATACATAGAAGAAATGTACAAAAAAGATCTTCATGACCCAGATAACTACAATGGTGTGATCACTCTCCTAGAGCCAGACATCCTGGAATATGAAGTGAAGTGGGCCTTAGGAAGTTTCACTATGAACTAAGCTAGTGGAAGTGATGGAATTCCAGCTGAGCTATTACAAATCCTAAATGATGATGCTATGAAAGTGCTGTACTCAATTAAAAAAAAAAAAACTTTCCACAGCAAATGTGCAAAACTCAGCAGTGGCCACAGGACTGGAAAAATCAGTTTTCATTTCAATCCCAAAGAAAGGCAATACCAAAGAATGTCCAAACTACCACATAATTGTACTCATCCCACACACTAGCAAATTACTGCTCAAAATTCTCCAAGTTAGGTTTCAACAGTATATGAACTGAGAATTTCCAGATGTACAAGCTGGATTTAGAAAAGGCAGAGGAAGCAGTGATCAAATTGCCAACATCTGATGGATCATAGAAAAAGCAAGAGAATTCCAGAAAAATGTCTATTTCTGCTTCACTGACTACACTAAAGCCTTTGACTGTGTGGATTACAACAAAATGTGGAAAATTCTTCCACCTTAACTGCCTCCTGAGAAATCTGTTTGTAGGTCAAGAAGCAGCAGTTAGAACCAGACATGGAACAATGGACTGATTCCAAATTGAGAAAGGAGTACATCAAGGCTGTATATTGTCACCTTGCTTAACATCATGTGAAATGCTGGACTGGATGAAGCACAAGCTGGAATTAAGATTGCAGAGAGAATTATCAATAACCTCAGATATGCAGATGACACCACCCTTATGGCAGAAAGCAATGAGGAACTAAAGAGCCTCTCAATGAAAGTGAAAGAGGAGAGTGAAAAAGCTGGCTTAAAACTCAACTTCCAAAAAACTAAGATCATGACATCCAGTCTCATTACTTCATGGCAAATAGATGGCAAAACAATGGAAACAATGAGTTAAACTATTTTCTTGGGCTCCAAAATCACTATAGATGGTAACTGCAGCCATGAAATTAAAAGACACTTGTACCTTGGAAGAAAAGCTATGACAAAGCTAGACAGTGTATTAAAAAGAAGGGATATTACTTTGCAGACAAAGGTCTGTGTTGTCAAAACTATGGTTTTTCCAGTAGTCAATTATAGATGTGAGAGTTGGACCATAAAGAAAGTTAAGTGCCAAAGAATTGATGCTTTTGCACTGTGGTGTTGGAGAGACTCTTGAGAATCCTTTGGACAGCAAGGAGATCATATAGTCAATCCTAAAGGAAACCAGTCCTGAATATTCACTGGAAAGACTGATGCTGAAGCTGAAGCTCCAATACTTTGGCCACATGATGCAAAGAACTGCCTCATTTGGAAAAGATCCTGATGCTGGGAAAGATTGAAGGCAGAAAGAGAAGAGGATGACAGAGGGTGAGATAGTTGGATGACATCACTGACCCAATGGACATGAGTTTGAGCAAGCTCTGGGTGTTTGTGATGGACAGGGAGGCCTGGATTGCTGCAGTCCATGTGGTTGCAAAGAGTTGGACATGACTGAGCAGCTGAATGGAACTGATTTATTTTATAGGCCTTGAGTGTTGTAGTTTCTCTCTATATTTAAACTTTAAGTATAACTTTATTAATTAAAACAAAATAACATTTTATTTGGAGGCTTCCTATCTGAAATCTGGAATTCATTTACTCTATTGTATAGCTTGAAAACTTCGAACTCTAATATGTTAACATAAATTAATACCACCTTAACATTAAATGAGTTTTCTGTTCTATTATTTGTAAGTCACTATCAAAGATTTACAATGTATAAAATAAGATTTTTGAAGATTGAGCATCTGTTAAATTTCCTTGAAGTGTTTTTTGAGAAACTTTGTTAAAGTTGCAGTTCATATATTATGAAATAATAGGTTCATTGTTTTCAGGAATTTTATTTTTGGTATTCATATTCTATAAATAAGTTTCATGGAAACAGGACTTTGTTTTGTTTTGGAAGACATATCACTTTGGGCTCTTTACCAAAGCTAGCAGTATTGACTCATTGATTGCTTGGTATAATACATTTAGCTACAGATCCTATTTATATCAGATACAGATTTGTAATTACATATAACATCACTTTGAAATACTTTTTAAGTGGGACATAAAATTGTTTTCTATTTAAAAAATTGTAGAAAACTGAAGAGAGCCTAATAAATAAATTCTGAGAGGACGTTAAAAACAATTGAAATCATAAGGTCAAGATCCTCAGTCAGTCTTGGTTCCACTCTGATATGTGATAGGACAGCATTATTATTACTCTGCAATTATACTTTGCACCTGAGAACCTCTAAACCCCTCAAAACTGTGAGGTGTTTCGTATGACATACATACTAGCCAATGGTATGGGATGAGGAGGGCAGGGTCATCTACACATAAATGTCAGGGCACTTATTTGACATAAACATGCTTATTTTTCATTTCTTTGAGCTAATTTCTTTTTAGAGAAGTATCATCAAGCATGGAATGAAAAGAAGGGGAAGTGAAAAAATGTAGCTAGAGCAAATATGAATAAGCAAATTGAATTAATTAGCAAAAATCCAAACTTTATCCCTTGCTGTAGGATTTAATATGACTGTGAGAGTAGATAATCTCTGTAAGAACAATTTGGAAAATAAAAGAATGGTATTCTGGTATGAATATATAAAAAAGATTAAGCATTCTGAACATAATAATAAACTCAGAAAAATAATGAAATTCACTCTAATGTTAGTATGCAAGCACCAGGGGGTCTCTAGGAAAAATATAACAATAAAATCAAGTTTCACATTAATTATGCCATTTGACAAGCTGAACATTGAGTCACTTATGTCCAACAGCCTTATATAGATGTGATCACAGACATAGTCTGAGATGTTAAAATGCTGGAAATCCATCTTCCTGGGAGGATTTTTGCCAATTAGTTTGAGACTAAAGAATCCTGCCAGGCTTGAGCCTGCCCAGCAAGGTAGAGGATCAGAAATGGGAAAAAAGAAACATTTTATAAGAGACAGCTCAAAAATCAGTGACTCAGCTGGCAGTACAAAACTATGCTTGAAAGCAACTTTAGGTTTTGGAAACTTTCACAGTGAAATGCATTATAATTTTAGAGGTCCTTCTGGGGAGATTTGTTATATTTCTGGCATTAGAAAATTGTGTAAATATTGTATGATGTGCTTACTTGTTGTGGAAGCCTACACTTAGTGCAGAATCTTACCTCATGCATTTACTACAGACCAATTGATGGGACTCTGATGAACTAGTTTCATAACTTTAAAATCTGAAAAATGTTCCTGGGTATTTAGACATCTGTAATAACTGATTACCAGACCGGGAGCTGACTGTGGCTCAGATCATGGACTTCTTATTGCCAAATTCAGACTCGAATTGAAGAAAGTAGGAAAAACCACTAGACCATTCAGGTATGACCTAAATCAAATCCGTTATGAATATACAGTGGAAGTGAGAAATAGATTTAAGGGACTAGATCTGATAGAGTGCCTGATGAACTATGGACAGAGGCTCGTGACATTGTACAGGAGACAGGGATCAAGACCATCTCCATGGAAAAGAAATGCAAAAAAGCAAAATGGCTGTCTGGGGAGGCCTTACAATTAGCTGTGAAAAGAAGAGAAGCGAAAAGCAAAGGAGAAAAGGAAAGCTATAAGCATCTAAATGCAGAGTTCCAAAGAACAGGAAGGAAAGATAAGAAAGCCTTCTTCAGCAATCAAAGCAAAGAAATAGAGGAAAACAACAGAATGGGAGAGACTATAGATCTCTTCAAGAAAATTAGAGATACCAAGGGAACATTTTATGCAAAGATGGGCTTGATAAAGGACAGAAATGGTATGGATATAAAAGAAGCAGAAAATATTAAGAAGAGGTGGCAAGTATACACAAAAGAACTGCACAAAAAAAATCACGACCCAGATAATGACCATGGTGTGATCACTCACCTAGAGCCAGACATCCTGGGATGTGAAGTCAAGTGGGCTTTAGGAAGCATCACTATGAACAAAGCTAGTGGAGGTGATGGCATTCCAGTTGAGCTATTTCAAATCCTGAAAGATGATGCTGTGAAAGTGCTACACTCAATATACCAGCAAAATTGGAAAACTCAGTAGTGGCCACAGGACCAGAAAAGATCAGTTTTCATTCCAATCCCAAAGAAAGGCAATGCCAAAGAATGCTTAAACTACCACACAATTGCACTCATCTCACATGCTAGTAAAGGAATGCTCAAAATTCTCCAAGCCAGGCTTCAGCAATACATGAACGGTGACCTTCCAGATTTTCAAGTTGGTTTTAGAAAAGGCAGAGGAACCAGAGATCAAATTGCCATCATCGACTGGATCATCAAAAAAGCAAGAAAGTTCCAGGAAAAACATCTATTTCTGCTTTATTGGCTATGCCAAAGCCTTTGACTGTGTGGACCACAATAAACTGGAAAATTCTGAAGGAGATGGGAATACCAGACCACCTGACCTGACTCTTGAGAAACCTATATGCAGGTCAGGAAGCAGCAGTTAGAACTGGACACGGAACAACAGACTGGTTCCAAATAGGAAAAGGAGTACGTCAAGGCTGTATATTGTCACCTTGCTTATTTAACTTATATGCCGAGTACATCATGAGAAATGCTTGGCTGGAAGAAGCACAAGCTGGAATCAAGATTGCCAGGAGAAATATCAATAACCTCAGATATACAGATGACACCACCCTTATGGCAGAAAGTGAGGAGGCACTAAAAAGCCTCTTGATGAAAGTTAAAGGCGAGAGTGAAAAATTTGACTTAAATCTCAACATTCAGAAAATGAAGATCATGGCATCCGGTCCCATCACTTCATGGGAAATAGATGGGGAAACAGTGGAAACAGTGTCAGACGTTATTTTTTGGGGCTCCAAAATCACTGCAGATGGTGATTGCAGCCATGAAATTAAAAGATACTTACTCCTTGGAAGGAAAGTTATGACCAACCTAGATAGCATATTCAAAAGCAGAGACATTACTTTGCCAACAAAGGTCCATCTAGTCAAGGCTGTGGTTTTACCAGCGATCATGTATGGATGTGAGAGTTGGACTGTGAAGAAACCTGAGCACTGAAGAGTTGATGCTTTTGAACTGTGGTGTTGGAGAAGACTCTTGAGAGTCCCTTGGACTGCAAGGAGATCCAACCAGTCCATTCTGAAGGAGACCAGGCCTAGGTGTTCATTAGAAGGACTGATGCTGAAGCTAAAACTCCAATACTTTGGCCACCTCATGTGAAGAGTTGACTCATTGGGAAAGATCCTGATGTTGGGAGGGATTGGGGGCAGGAGGAAAAGGGGATGACAGAGGATGAGATGGCTGGATGCCATCACCAACTCGATGGACATGAGTTTGTGTGAACTCTGGGAGTTGGTGATGGACAGGGAGGCCTGGCGTGCTGCGATTCTTGGGGTCACAAAGAGTTGGACACGACTGAGCAACTGAACTGAACTAAACTGTACTGAATAGCTGATTAGCCGAATTTTTATTTTCTTTCTTTATTTGGAGGTGAAGCATCAAGATTGATGGGGGAAAAAACCTCTACCCAGTAAAGACAAAGCCCCAAAAGTAAACTTATAAATTAACTGAGTAGCTCTCACACATGAACTAGGGTACACACTTTATTCATAAGATCTGAGTTAGCTGTACAACTCCTAAGAAGAAAAATGGAGTACATTTTCTGTTCACCTTTTTCATCTTATTTCTAAACTCTTTAGACATAATTTTCTTCCCTGGGATATCCGAAGCTCATGCTTGTTGGGTAGAGATGACAGTCTAGCAACTCTTTAAAAACCTGCAATAGTTTACTTACCTTCATTGGATCTTCTGTCAATTTCCAACTTGTATATCATGCAATTAAAATTATTAATGGCAGGAGGAGTAATTGAATGACAAAACCAGGAGAATTTAGGAATCATGAATTCACTCTGTAATCATAAATGAACTGAATTTGCACTGATACTTTTCACTATTTTTTTTTCTAAAACACTTTATTCCCTTGGCTTAAGTGATACTACACTCTTCTAGTTTTTTATTTTTATTTTTGGATAAAAAACAGATAACATCTTCAGTGTATTCCACAAACATTCAGGATACTGCTGAAGATCCTGTAAAGACACATGAAACACCTTTTGGGTGATTAGCATACTGTAGAGAGAAAAAAAAATGTGAAAGTTGCTCAGTCTTGTCTGACTCTTCGCAGACCCCATGGACTATATAGTCCATGAAACTCTCCAGGCAAGAATACTGGCATGGGTAGCTTTTCCCTTCTCCAGGGGATCTCATCAACCCAGGGATCCAACCTAGGTCTCTGCATTGCAAGCGGATTCTTTAGCAGCCACCAAGGAAGCCTAAGAATACTGGAGTGGGACATTGGATAGCCCAAGAAACCTGTCCATTCTCCCAGGGATATTCCCATCCCAGGAATTGAACTGGGGTCTCCTGATTGCAGGTGGATTATTTACCAGCTGATCTACCAGTGAAGCCCCTAAAATGTAGCGAGATGGCCAGTAACTGAGACTAGAAAACTGTTGCCCAAGCAAGGAACCACCTTTTTTCCTTAAAAAAAAAGGAGGATAATTGCTTTACAAAGTTGTGCTGGTTTCTGCCATACATATATATGAATCGCCATAGGTATACATATGTCCTCTCCCTCTTAAACCTCCCTCCCTTCTCCCACCTAGGCTGGCACTGAGACCAACCCTTCTGGTTGTCAGAGCACTGGGTTGAACTCCCTGTGTCACATAACTTCTCATTGGCTATCTATTTTACATATGGTAGAATTTTTTCCTAGTACAAAAATTAGCTTTATGAAACAAAAGCCCAGAGCATTTAAATGTTTGGGTATGTATCAGTCGGAGTCCAAGCAGAGAAACAGAATCAGTAGGCAATACACATTAATTTATTTCAAAGATCTGCCTTACAGAATTGTGAATGCTAACTATGCCAGTCCAAAATCCATAGGGTGGGTTGTTAGGAAGGGCAAGCTGGAGCACTAAAGCATGGGCTAAAGCTGCTGTCCACAGTTAGAATTCCTACTTCTTCAGGAAAACCTCAGCTCTGCTTTTATTGTATTTCACCTTTTTGAATCAGGCTGACAAAAATGATCTGGGATAATCTCCCTTACTTAAGGTCAACTAGTTATAGGTCTGAATAGTATCTGTAAAATATGTTCAAAACAACACCTAGGTTAGAGATTGGTTGAACAACTGGGGACTGTAACCTGGCTATACTGACATGTGAAATGGATGCACAAGCAACTCTCAGGAGGACTTTCTGGAACAGAAAAAGAGGAAACCATTGGATTTGGTAAGATTTGGGCATTAACTCAAACTTTATGTATGACCCGTGGGATCCTGAGTGAATTACAAAACCTTTCTGTATTACTTTATTTCTAAAATTTGACATGTCCTTGTTAATGAATTTTCTCATTACCAATATGGAGACAGTATTGGTTTAACAGCCTCCTGGCACGTAGTACTCAATGGGTGTTAACCTCCAACCCTTAGAAATCACATCTTGTGGTGAGTACATTGTTGTTTCTAAATACCAGTGCTTTGTACAATTTTACACAAGAATTTAAAAAAAAAGAGAAGCGAAAGCAATGACAAAGTTGGTAAAATATATTAAATTTGCTGCAAGATATATTCTCAAGGTTGTTAGTGAGAGATAAAATTGAATGTTATCTTAGTGAACAGTTTCGACACCTTGGCATATTTTTTAATTATTTTGAACCTCAGCTTATTCACTATAAAATGGGGAAATAAATGCTTGCTCTACTTACTTTATTTGAATATATATTTTTTTATTGAAGTGTAGTTGACTTACAATGTTTCAGTCGCACAGCAAGGTGATTTAGTTATGCAAATACACATGAATTATTTTTGAAACTAGTTTCTGTCATGTGCTTAGTCACTCAGTTGTGTTCAACCCTTGCAACCCCATGGACTGTAACCCACCAGACCCCTCTTTCAATGGAGATTCTCCAGACAAGAATACTGGAATGGATTGCCATTTCCTTCTCCAATTTTCCATCATAGGTTATTACTAGATATTGACTATAGTTTCCTGTTCTATTCAGTAAACCTTTGTTTCTTGTTGCATATCTATTTTTTAATTGGGAATCTAGCATTTCATTCATATTAAGTCAAACAATTGGAATCAAAATGTCTTAATTTTTTTAGTTCAGCAAAAATTCATAAATTTTCAAATATATATTATACATATATAAATATACAAACATGAAAGCTTTTCTACTACACTTGATAAAGACTTGAGAAAGAATCTCAAAAAAATAAAAAGGAAGAGAAAGAAACTGGAGAAAATAAACTAAATGAAAAGGGAGCACTGAATATGAAACAGAAAAAGTGAAACAAACTAGATAAAAATAAAAGATCATCATATAGTGCAGTTGTTTCTAAACATGGCTGCTCATTAGAAATACATTTGGAGCTCTGGAGAAAAAAGCAACACCTGAGCATTTGTATTTTTCAAAAAATTTTAAGATAATTCTGATGTACCTCTGGATTTTAAAGAGTGATTGCAGGTTTTTCTATTAGATCCTAGTTTTGGTGATATTATTTTTGTATTGACCAATCATGATATGATGGTATTGAGTAACATAATCACAATAATAAAAGATGTTTATCAGTTTTCACAATCAATAGCCAGAAAAAAAGAAAAGGTCATTACAACTGCAAGCCAAAATAATTACATACAATTTAAGGGAGTCAATCAGAGTATTGTGGCAAGTGGAAGTGCATATACACGTTTTAATCCACCTAGCCAGTCTATGTCTTTTGGTTGGTGCATTTAATCCATTTACATTTAAGGTAATTATCAATATGCATGATCCTATTACTGTTTTCTTAATTATTTGGGTTTATTTTCTTTAGGTCTTTTTTTTTTTTTTTCCCCTCTTGTGTTTCCTGCATAGATAAGTTCCTTTAGCATTTCCTGTAAAGCTGGTTTCAGGCATGCTGAATTCTCTTAACTTTGGCTTCTCTGAAAAGCTTTCAATTCCTCCATCAAATTTGAAGGAGAGTCTTGCTGGGTAGAACATTCTTGGTTGTAGTTTCTTCCCTTTCATCACTTTAAATATATCATGCCATCCCCTTCTGGCTTGTAGAGTTTCTGTTGAGAAATCAGCTGATAGCCTTGCATGTTATTTGTAGTTTTTCCCTTGCTGCTTTTAATATTTTATCTCTGTCTTTACTTTTTGTCAATTTGATTACTATGAGTGTGTTCTAGGTGTGTTCCTCCTTGGCTTTATCCTGCCTGGGATTCTCAGTGTTTCCTGGACTTGGTTGACTATTTCCTTTCCCATATTAAGGAAGTTTTCAGCTAGTGTCTCTTCAAATATTTTCTCAGGTCCTTTCTCTCTCTCTTCTCTTTCTGGGACCTCTACAATGCAAATGTTGATGCATTTAATGTCCCAGAGGTCTCTTAGGCTGTTTTCATTTCTTTTCATTCTTCTTTCTTTACTCTCTTCTGCACCAGTGATTTCCACCATTTTGTCCTCCAGGTCATCTACCCATGCTTCTGCCTCAGTTATGCTGCTACTGATTCCTTCTAGTGTATTGTTCAAGGAGAAGGCAATGGCAACCCACTCCAGTGTTCTTGCCTGGAGAATCCCAGGAACGGCGGAGCCTGGTGGGCTGCCGTCTCTGGGGTCGCACAGAGTCAGACACGACTGAAGCGACTTAGCAGCAGCAGCAGCAGCAACAGTGTACTATTCATCCCTGTTTATTTGTTCTTTAGTTCTTCTAGGTGTTTGGTAAATACTTCTTTTCAATCTCTGCCCCCATTCTTCTTCTGAGATCCTGAACCATCTTCATTTCTTCATTATCACTATTCTGAATTGTTTTTCTGGGAGGTTGTCTGTCTCCACTTCATTTAATTGTTTTTCTGGGGTTTTATCTTGTCCCTTCATCTGGAACATAACCTTCTGCTTTTTCATCCTGATTAACTTTCTGTAATATGTTTTTTGTTTTAGCCCTTGTGAGATTGCTTCTTCTGTCTGCCCTCTGATGGATGGGGCTAAAAGGTTTTTTCTTGATGGGAAGGGCTGGCAATTGGAAAAACTGGGGCTTTCTCTGGTGGGCAGGGCATTGCTCAGTTTGCTCAGTAAAGCTTTAATCCAATTATCTGCTGATGAGTGGGGTTGCACTCCTTCCCTGGTAGTTGTTTGGCCCGAGGCGACCCAGCCCTGGCATATACAAGCTCTATGGTAGGGTTAAGGGGGTTTATGCCAAGGGGGACCTTCCAATGGGCCCATCCCTGCGGTAAGCCCCTGCTGATTCATGCCTCCACAATAGACCCTCCAATGCTTCGCAGGTTGTTTCGGTTCAGTCTCCTGTGGGGTCACGGTTCCTCTCCTCTGGGTCTTGGTGTGTGCAAAGTTCTGTTTGTGCCCTCCAAGACAAGAGTCTCTGTTTCCCCCAGTCCTCTGCAAGTCCTATAATCAAATCCCATTTGCCTTCATGGCCAGATTCCCTGGGGATTTCCAGTCTCTTTTTCTGGTCCCCAGGCTAGGAAAGGGGGTTCTGAACCTTCACAACAGTGTCAGAATGTCCTTGGTATTATTGTTCTCCAGTTTGTGAGTCACCTACCTGATGGGTATGGAATTTGATTTTATCATAATTGTGCCCCTCCTAACGTCTTGTTTTAGCTTCTTCTTTGTCTTTGGACATGGGGCATCTTTTTTGGTGGGTTCCAGCATCCTCTTGTCAATGGTTGTTCAAGACCTGGTTACAATCTTGGTGCTCTCACAGGAGGAGATGAGCACACGTCCTACTCCACCATCTTGACTTGGAAGCCACTTTATTGAAATTAGGAAGAACAAATAAAAATGCATATGGATGGACTTTGTAAACTACAAAAATAATTATATTGGTCAACAATTTTTATCCTTCCTCTGTTGAGTGGATATAAGAAAACATTTTCATGCTTCTTTAAAAGATTTGGAAGATCATAGAATATTTTTTAATGAATAAAGTGAGGAAGAAAAGCTCCTAAAACTTCTCAGCTATTATAAAAACTAATTTCTTAAGGCTGAGAGGAAAAATAAGAAGTAATTAAGATATTATGGTGTTTTGCCAGGCTTTACAAAAATTATTTTAAAACAATTTATCTTAGCAAATGGTGCTGCTAAGTAAGTTTAAAATTCTATTATGACACAAAACTCAGTTTGAACAAGTTATGAAAATTTGAAGTTATCAACAATTTACTTTTGTGTTAGTATAATTAAAGAGAAATCTCCTTGTACTTTCTAAATAGGAATTTAAAAAAAATATGAAGTTTCTTATGTTCCAGTTATCTATTGCTTGGTAACAAATTATCTTGATGGTGGCAAGAAAAACAATTTTTTTATATGCAGGGATTCTGTGGGACAGGAATTCAGACAAGAAAAATCACTGCAGATGGTGATTGCAGCCATGAAATTAAAAGACGCTTACTCCTTGGAAGAAAAATTATGACCAACCTAGATAGCATATTCAAAAGCAGAGACATTACTTTGCCAACAAAGGTCCGTCTAGTCAAGGCTATGATTTTTCCTGTGGTCATGTATGGATGTGAGAGTTGGACTGTGAAGAAGGCTGAGTGCTGAAGAATGGATGCTTTTGGACTGTGGTGTTGCAGAAGACTCTTTAGAGTCCCTCAGACTGCAAGGAGATCCAACTAGGCCATTCTGAAGGAGATCAGTCCTGGGGTTTCTTTGGAAGGAATGATGTTAAAGTTGAAACTCCAGTACTTCGGCCAACTTATGCAAAGAGTTGGCTCACTGGAAAAGACTCTGATGCTGGGAGGGATTGGGGGCAGGAGGAGAAGGGGATGACAGAAGATGAGATGGCAGGATGGCATCACTGACTCGATGGACATGAGTCTGAGTGAACTCCGGGAGTTGGTGATGGACAGGGAGGCCTGGAGTGCTGTGATTCATGGGGTCACAAAGAGTCAGACACGACTGAGCAACTGAACTGAACTGAACTGAACTGAACTGAACTGAACTGACAGTAATGATTTCATGATGGTATCATGTCTCTATTCCATAATATTTGGAGCCTCATCTGGGGACAACAGAATACAGCTGCTTTGAACAACTGGGAACTGCAAACATGTAGAGGCTTGGCACAAAGCCTGAGATGTTGCAAAGACTGAGCTCATCTGAGAGTATAACACATTGCCTCTCCATGTAGCTTTGCCTTCTTTCTAGTATCATGTCCACAAAGTAGTTGAGGTTCTAATATAATGGGTTAGTGCTCCAATTTGTGAGCAAGGCAGATGGTGCAGCACTTTTTATGATCTGTTCTCAGAATTCATGAATCACCATTTCAGTCACACCTATAGGTCAAAAAAGTCACAAGCCTACTCAAGTTGAGGGAGAAGAGACTTAGAACACAAATCTTTTCTTTTCTTTTAATTTGGTTTCATCGGGTCTTAGTTGCAGCATGTGGGATCTAGTTCCTCAACAAGACTCCTTTGCTTTGGGAGCATGGTGTCTTAGCCACTGGACCACCAGGGAAGTCCTAGAACACAAATCTTAATGGGTCTAAGAATCGGTTTTCATTTTTAAATTTAGTTCTGTGATATATTCCAAATCAGGTTTTGCATATGGGCTAAGATATTGGTTGAGGTTCATTTTACCTTTTTAGATTGTTGGTGTTCAGTCTGTAAGTTGTGTCTGGTTCTTTGTGATACAATGGACTGCAGCACACCAGGCTTCTCTGTCCTTCACCATCTCCCAGAGTTTACTCAAACTCATGTCCATTGAGTCAGTGATGCCAGCCAGCCATCTCATCCTCTGTTGTCCCCTTCTCCTGCCTTCAATCTTTCCCAGCATCAGGGTCTTTCTCAATGAGTCAGCTCTTTGTATTCTGTGGCCAAAGTATTGGAGCTTCAGCTTTAGCATCAGTCCTTCCAATGAATATTCAGGGTTGATTTCCTTTAGGATTGACAGGTTTGATTTCCTTGCTGTCCAAAGCACTCTCAAGAGTCTTCTCCAGCAGCACAGTTTGAAAGCATAAATTATTTAGTGCTTAGCCTTGTTTATGGTCCAGCTCTCACATCTATTCATGTCTTCTGGAAAAACCATGTGCTTAGTTGCTCAGTTGTGTCCAACTTTTTGTGACCACATGGACTGTAGCCCCCCAGGCTCCTCTGTCCATGGGGATTCTCCATGCAGGAATACTAGTTTGACTATACGGATCTTTGTTGGCAATGTGATGTCTCTGCTTTTTAATACACTGTTTAGGTTTGTCATAGCTTTTCTTCTAAAGAGCAAGTGGCTTTTAATTTCAGGGCTTTTTTGGGGGGCATCCAAATTTTCCAACTCCATTTGTTGAGTAGATTATCATTTTCCACAATACTAAATACTAATACACAATACTAAATATATATACATAATTTAAATATACTTCCTGAATATATATTATACATACACAAGTGCACACATACAGTTTTTTGTATGAATTAGAAAAGAAAAAATGGGAACATTAAGATGTTTTCTACCTCATATATCAGAGGAGATAAAGGAAATATAATGTAAGGGTCAGGATGTGATGTAATCTCAGAATGTCACATATTTTTTTCATATGGGCCTATATACTCCTTGGTCTAAAAGACTGAGTACATGTGCAAAGCTCTGCCTGCAGTTAGGAAAGTGTGAGATAGACTTAACCATCTACTTGTTCCAGATTTAAAGTGAAACTTCACCTACCAGAATGCCATCAGAGTAAACTTGTAACTGGTTGAAGTTGGAAAGCATTTCCCAGTGTGTGTACAGATTCAACAGCAAAGACTTAAAACTTCACTGTCTCAAAGAGTTTAAGTATATCCTCTTACCAGTTATTGGCTAACAACTAAGCTATGCTGAGCCATGTGTAACTCCTAAGAAACCGAGCTTGGAAAGAAAAACACCACAGAAAAGGTACCACCTCAAAAATACCACCACAGAAGAGGCAGATATTATTGTATTAACCCTGACAAGTAAATGGACAAATAAAACCAAAAAACTGAAATAGCAACAACAGAGAAATCGGAATCCAAAATTGCCTTAATTTAGCTCTAGTATGTCCAGTTTTCAGTGTGATTATGCTACACGAAAAGAAATTGGAAGCTAAACCATACAATGAAAAAGGCAGGAATAATAATGATAAAAGTAAAACAATATCAATCAGCTCAGTTCAGTCGCTCAGTTGAGTCTGACTCTTTGCAACCTCATGGACTGCAGCATGCCAGGCCTCCCTGTCCATCGCCAACTCTCAGTGTTTACTCAAACTCATGTCCATTGAGTCGGTGATACCATCCAGCCATCTCATCCTCTATCTTCCCACCTTCAAACTTTCCCAGCATCAGGGTCTTTTCAAATGAGTCAGTTCTTCCCATTATGTGGCCAAAGTATTCGAGTTTCAGATTCAGCATCAGTCCTTCCAATGAATATTCAGGACTGATCTCCTTTAGGATGGACTCTGGTTGGATCTCCTTGCAGTCCAAGGGACCCTCAAGAGTCTTCTTCAACACTATAGTTCAAAAGAATCAGTTCTTCAGCACTTAGCTTTCTTTATAGTCCATCTCTCACATCTATACATGACTACTGGAAAAACCATAGCTTTGACTAGACAGACTGTTGTTGGCAAAAGAATGTCTCTGTTTTTTAATATGCCATCTAGGTTGGTCATAAATTTTCTTCCAAGGAGCAGGCTGCAGTCTCCATTTGTGGTGATTTTGGAGCCCCCCAAAATAAACTCAGTCACTATTTCCACTGTTTCACCACCTATTTGCCATGAAATGATGGGGCCAGATTCCATGATCTTAGTTTTCTGAATGTTGAGATTTAAGCAAATTTTTCACTGTCCTCTTTCACTTTCATCAAGAGGCTCTTTAGTTCTTCTTCACTTTCTGCCATAAGGGTGGTGTCATCTGCATATCTGAGGTTACTGATATTTCTCTTGGCAATCTTGATTCCAGCTTGTGCTTCTTCCAGCCCAGCGTTTCTCATGATGTACTCTGCGTATAAGTTAAATAAGCAGGTTGACAATATACAGCCTTGACGTACTCCTTTCCCTATTTGGAACCAGTCTGTTGTTCGATGTCCAGTTCTAACTTTTGCTTCCTGTCCTGCGTACAGATTTCTCAAGAGGCAGGTCAGGTGGTCTGGTATTCCCATCTCTTTTAGAATTTTCCACAGTTTGTTGTGATCCACACAGTCAAAGGCTTTGGCATAGTCAGTAAAGCAGAAACAGATGTTTTTCTGAGATGTTGTCAATTTGATCTCTGGTTCTTCTGCCTTTTCAAAAACCAGCTTGAACATCTGGATGTTCACGGTTCACATACTGTTAAAGCCTGGCTTGGAGAATTTTGAGCATTACTTTGCTAGCATGTGAGATGAGTGCAATTGTACGGTAGTTTGAGCATTCTTTGGCATTGCCTTTCTTTGGGACTGGAATGAAAATGGACCTTTTCTAGTCCTGTGGCCACTGCTGAGTTTTCCAAATTGGCATATTGAGTGCAGCGCTTTCATAGCATCACCTTTTAGGATTTGAAATAGCTCCACTGGAATTCCATCACCTCCACTAGCTTTGCTGTAGTTGGGTTACCTTTATCAAATCTTAGAAATTAACACTGGTAAAACAGTTTCAATTAGATTGCAGTTTAGCAGTTTTTTTGGTGCCATATCCTATTCATTTAAAGGATATAATTCTGAACACTCATTACATTTAAGCATCATGACTCCCTACTTCCTTCTACTCTGGTACATAGTTTCAATCTTTTGTTGACAATTTCAAACTGTACTGGTTAGGTGGTTTCAGAATGCACCCCAAATTTGGGTTTGTTAGATGTTTGCTAGTAATTAGATTTGAGTTATGAGTTTTGCCAAAGGATATCATAGAGATGAATAATCTTTCTCATTATATCAGGAGATTCATGATATGCCTCATTACTGGTGATACTCACCTTGATCTTTTGGTTAAGGTCATATTTTTCAGACTTTCTTTTTTTTTTTTTACCATAAAATCATTAATTTTCACCTTTTGGGAACTCTTAAATATTACTAAGTGAATATTTTTAATAGTTGCAGATATTTTCTATTTTTCATAAATTAGTTTTGCTAAGTTGTATTTATCAAAGGATATGTCCATTTTTATGTTGTCAAATTTATTGGAACAAATTTGTTTTAAATAATCACTTATTTCCCTTTTAGTGTCTGTAGGATCTGTAATAATTTCTGTACCAATTTCTTTCCTCATGTTAATAGTTTTTCTTCTCTTTTTCCTTTTATTAGTTTTGTGAGTGGTTTATCAATTTTTTTAAAAACATCTTTTGGCTTTGTAATTTTCCCCATTATGTGTTTCTATTTCATTCATTTTTTTGTTACCTTATTAAATATTTTGATTTTGATTTCTGGTCTCTTAAATGTTTTTCTATTTATTCTGATTTAGTTTGATCTGGTTCTTCTAGTGTCTTAAGATGAAAATGTAGATAATTTCATAAATTTCTCTCAATGCACTGCACTAGTTCCATCCCACAAATTTTTGTATAATGTGTTTTTATAATATTATCATTTGGTTTGAAAAATTTATCTTGAGATTTTTTTTTCTTTGACTCATGGGTTATGTAATGATTTTTACAAGTATCTAAACTTTTAGAGATTTTATATGTATCTAATATTTCTGATTTCCACTTTAATTTCTTTGCATCAGGGAATATTTTAAGGTATATATTTTGTAAGGTAACAACTGTTTTACTGTACAGTCATAGGGGATTTGATTTAGGTAATACCTGAATGGTTTAGTGGTTTCCCCTACTTTCTTCAATTTCAGTCTGAATTTGGCAATAAGGAGTTCATGATCTGAGCCACAGTCAGATCCTAGTCTTGTTTTTGCTGACTGTATAGAGCTTCTTCATCTTTGGCTGCAAAAAATATAATCAATCTGAGTTTGGTGCTGACCATCTGGTGATGTCCATGTGTAGAGTCTTCTCTTGTGTTGTTGGAAGAGGGAGTTTGCTATGACCAGTGTGTTCTCCTGGCAAAACTCGATTAGCCTTTGCCCTGCTTCATTCTGTACTCCAAGGCCAAATTTGCCGGTTACTCCAGGTAGCTCTTAACTTCCTACTTTTTCATTCCAGTCTCCTATAATGAAAAGGACATCTTTTTTGGGTATTAGTTCTTTTTTTTTTTTTTTTTTTTGGTGTTAGTTCTAAAAGGTCTTGTAAGTTTTCATAGAACTGTCCAGCTTCAGCTTCTTCAGTGTTACTGGTTGGGGCATAGGCTTGGATTACCGTGATATTGAAGCAACGGGTAGAACTGGACATGGAACAACAGACTGGTTCCAAATAGGAAAAGGAGTACGTCAAGGCTGTATATTGTCACCCTGCTTATTTAACTTATATGCAGAGTACATCATGAGAAACACTGGACTGGAAGAAACACAAGCTGGAATCAAGATTGCCAGGAGAAATATCAATAACCTCAGACATGCAGATGACACCACCCTTATGGCAGAAAGGGAAGAAGAACTAAAATGCCTTTAGATGAAAGTGAAAGAAGAGGGTGAAAAAGTTGCCTTAAAGCTCAACATTCAGAAAACGAAGATCATGGCATCTGGTCCCATCACTTCATGGCAAATAGATGGGGAAACAGTGGAAACAGTGTCAGACTTTATTTTTCTGGGCTCCAAAATCACTGAAGATGGTGACTGCAGCCATGATTTTAAAAGATGCTTACTCCTTGGAAGGAAAGTTATGACCAACCTAGATAGCATATTCAAAAGCAGAGACATTTCTTTGGCGACTAAGGTCCATCTAGTCAAGGCTATGGTTTTTCCAGTGGTCATGTGTGGATGTGAGAGTTGGACTATAAAGAAATTGAGGACCGAAGAATTGATGCTTTGAATTGTGGTGTTGGAGAAGACTTTTGAGAGTTCCTTGGACTGCAAGTAGATCCAACCAGTCCATCCTAAAACAGATCAGTCCTGGGTGTTCATTGGTAGGACTGACGCTGAAGCTGAAACTCCAATACTTTGGGCATCTCATGTGAAGTTTTGACTCATTGGGAAAAACCCTGATGCTGGCAGGGATTGGGGGCAGGAGGAGAAGGGGGCGACAGAGGATGAGATGGCTGGATGGCAGCATGGACTCCATGAACATGAATGTGGGTAATCTCCGGGAGCTGGTGATCGACAGGGAGGCCCGGTGTGCTGTAAATCATTGGGTTGCAGAGTCAGACACGACTGAGCGACTGAGCTGAACTGAACTGTTTGACATTTTTTGAGACTCATTTTGTGGGTCACCATGTCGTTTATCTTCACAAGTGGTGTATGTGTGCTGAAAAAATAGTTTGTGGCAGGTTTTTTTTTCCCCTTTATTTTTAGTTGAAGGATAATTGCTTTACCATATTGGTTTCATTTCTGCTATCCATCAACATGAATTAGCCATAAGTATACATATGTCCCTTCCTTCTTCAACCTCCCTGCCATCTCTCACCCTTTCCCACCCCTCTAGGGTGTTACGGAGGCTTGGTTTGAGTTCTCTGAGTCATAGGGCAAATTTCCATTGGCCATCTATTTTGCATATGGTAGTGTATAAACTTCCATGCTACTTTCTCCGTTTGTGTTGCCCTCTCCTTCCTCATCCCCCTCCCATGTCCTTAAGTCTGTTCTCTATGTCTGCAAATAGGTTCATCACTACCATCTTTCTAGGTTTCATATATATGCATTAGTATATGATATTTGGTTTTCTCTTTCTGACTTATTTCACTCTGTATTATAGGCTGCGGGTTTATCCACCTCTTTAAAACTGACTCAAAGAGCTATCCTCTACAGATAGCTTTTTTTTTGAACTGTAAACACCATTTGTGCCTTATTAATCACAGTTTTTCAGATCTAAAACATTACTTGTTACATACTAACTTGTCATTTATTTGCAATCTCAGTTCAGTTCAGTTCAGTCACTCAGTTGTGTCCGACTCTTTGTGACCCCATGAATTGCAGCACACCAGGCCTCCCTGTCCATCACCAACTCCTGGAGTTTACCCAAACTCATGTGAATAGGGTCTGTGATGCCATCCAGCCATCTCATCCTCTGTTGTCCCCTTCTCCTCCTGCCCTCAATCCCTCCCACCATCAGAGTCTTTTCTAATGAATCAGTTCTTCCCATCAGGTGGCCAAAGTATTGGAGTTTCAACCTCAGCATCAGTCCTTCCAATGAACACTCAGGACTGGTCTCCTTCAGAATGGACTGGTTGGATCTCCTTGCAGTCCAAAGGACTCTCAAGAGTCTTCTCCAACACCACAGTTCAAAAGCATCAATTCTTTGGCACTCAGCTTTCTTCACAGTCCAACTCTCACATCCATACATGACCACTGGGAAAACCATAGATTTGACTAGATGGACCTTTGTTGGCAAAGTAATATTTCTGCTTTTTAATATGCTATCTAGGTTGGTCATAACAATCTCAGACCACTTATATTCAGCTGCACCTGTGAGGTTGTCTAGCACATGGTTGATGTGTGAGTTTTCATTGATCAACATACGCAAACAAGCACGTGTACATTTATAACCAGTTCCCCTTTTTGCCATTAGTTGGCAGGCAAATAACACCTTGGAGTAAAGTAATGACAGTTGATGTGACAGAAAGCACTTTGGATGACAGGGAAAATTAAAAGGTATTTTCCTCTGGTGGATTGAAGATTAGTCAGTTGGACTACTTAATTTCTCAAAGATATTAAAAAACAAAGAAAATCCTTGATCTAGTGTAGAGTAGGAGAAATTCAAAGATGTTTTAAAGAGTGTTTCAGCTGTTTATTTGCTTTACTTGTGTTATTCTCTTAATAGATTCACAACACATTTGAATCACAGATTTGACTGAGTTACCCTAAAATCTGCTGCTGCTGAACAACCATTTTTGGGAAAATGTTGGATCCCACCAATAAAAGATGCACCACATCCAAGGGCAATGGGGAAGACCCAGAAGAATGGTAGGAGGGGTGAAATCATGTTTAGAATCAAACCCCATACCCTCCAGAGATGCTCTGAGGGCTCAAACAAAACCTTGTGTGTACCAGGAGGCCCCATAGAGACTGAGCCAGACTTGCCTTTGAGTGTCTCCTGCAGAGGTACGGGTCATCAATGACCTGCCACAGCTGGAGGGGCTCTGGGTACTGCAGCCCTGGGTACAGCATAAGCCCTCTTGGAGAGGTCACCAGTAACTCCACCATAGAGACACCAGAACTTACACAGGGCTGGGGAAACAGACTCATGGAGGGCACAAACAAAACCTTGTGCCCAACAGGACCCAGGAGAAAGAAGCAGTGACCCCACAAGGGACTGACCCAGACTTGCCCACGAGTGTCCAGGAGTTTCTGGTGGAGGTGTGGGTCAGTGGTGGCCAGCTGCAGGGTCTGGGACACTGACCTAAATCAGATCCTTTATAATTATATAGTGGAAGTAACAAACATTCAAGGGATTAGATCTGATAGACAGAGTGCTTGAAGAACTATGAATGGAGGTTTATGACATTGTACAGAAGGCAATGATCAAGACAATCCCCAAGAAAAAGAAATGCAAAGAGGCAAAATGGTTGTCTGATGTGGCCTTACAAATAGCTGAGAAAGAAAGAGAAGCTAAAAGCAAAGGAGAAAAAGAAAGATATGCCCATTTGAATGCAGAGTTCTAAAGAATAGCAGGGAGAGATAAGAAGCATTCCTTAGTGACCAGTGCAAAGAAATAGAGGACAACAATAGAATGGGAGAGACTAGAGATCTCTTAAAGAAAATAAGAGATACTAAGGGAACCTTTCCTGCAAAGATGGGCACAATAAAGGACAGAAATGGTATGGACCTAACAGAAGCAGAAGGTATTAAGAAGATGTGGCAAGAATACATAGAAAAACTATACAAAAAGATCTTCATGATCCAAATAACCATGATTGTGTGATCACTCAAGTAGAGCCTACATCCTGAAATGTGAAGCCAAGTGGGCCTTAGGAAGCATCACTATGAACAAAGCTAATGGAGATGAAGGAATTCCATTGTGCTATTTCCAATCCAAAAAGATGATGCTGTGAAAGTGGTGCACTCATTATGCCAGCAAATCTGGAAAACTCAGCAGTGGCCACAGGACTGAAAAAGGTCGGTTTTCACTCCAATCTCAAAGAAGGGCAATGCCAAAGAATGGTCAAACTACCACACACTTGCACTCATCTCACATGATAGCAAAGATAATGCTCAAAATTCTTCAAGCTAGGATTCAGCAGTATGTGAACCATGAACTTCCAGATGTTCAAGCTCGATTTATAAAAGGCAGAGGAACCAGAGATCAAATTGGCAACATCCACTGGATCATCAAAAGAACATGAGAGTTCCAGAAAAACATCTATTTCTGCTTTATTGACGATGCCAAAGCTTTTGACTGTGTGGATCACAACAAACCATGGAAAATTCTTAGAGACTGGACTAGCAGACAGCCTTACCTGCCTCCTGAGAAATCTGTATGCAGGTCAGGAAGCAACAGTTAGAACTGTACATGGAACAACAGACTGGTTCCAAATAGGAAAAAGAGTACATCAAGGCTGTATATTGTCACCCTGCTTATTTAATTTATATGCAGCAAACATCATGTGAAATGTTGGGCTGGATGAAGCACAAACTGGAATCAAGATATCCATAAGAAATATCAATAACCTCAGATATGCAGATGACACCACTCTCATGGCAGAAAGTGAAGAAGAACTAAAGAGCCTCTTGATGAAAGTGAAAGAGGAGAGCGAAAAAGTTGGCTTAAAATCAACATTCAGAAAACAAAGATCATGGCATCTGTTCCGTCACTTCATTACAAATAGATGGGGAAACAGAGGAAACAGTGAGAGATGTTATTTGGCGGGGGGGGGGGGGGGGGGTGGGGGGGTGAGGGAGCTGGGCTCAAAAATTACTGCAGTTGATGACTGCAGCCATGAAATTAAAAGACGCTTGCTCCTTGGAAAAAAAGTTATGACCAACCCAGACAGCATATTAAAAAACAGAGACATTGCTTTGTCAACAAATGTCTATCTAGTCAAAGCTATAATTTTTCAGTAGTTATGTATGGATGTGAGAGTTGGTCTACAAAGAATGTTGGGCACTAAAAACTGAAGCTTTTGAACTATGGTGTTGGAGAAGAGTCTTGGGGTTCCCTTGGACAGCAAGGAGATTCAACCAGTCCATTCTAAAGGAGATCAGTCCTGAATAGTCATTGGAAGGAATGATGATGAAGCTGAAACTCCAATATTTGGCCACATGATGCGAAGAACTGACTCATTTGAAAAGATCCTGCTGTTGGGAAAGATTTGAGGCAGGAGGAGAAGGCGATGACAGAGGATGCAATCATTTTGTGGTATCATCAACTTGATGGACAGGAGTTTAAGCAAGCTCTGGGAGTTGATTATGGACAGGGAAACCTGGCATGCTGCAGTCCATGAGGTCTCAAAGATTTAGACACGACTGAGTGACTTAACTGACCTGAACTGACCCCAAACTTATGTGGATATTATTCTTATATAGAAATTTAAAATGTGAATTTTGGAAAATTTTATATCAAGGAGAATCTGTTGATTTTTAATCATTCAGTTAATTAACTAGTGAATTGGTTACACTCTTACCAATGCTGGATCAATCATTCTGGAGTAATAATCTCTCATTATAATGTACAAATTCTTATATATGCAGCCAGGCAAACAAAAAATGCTATTTGTGAAATCTAGGTAGGAGATATATAGATGTACAATGTACAATCCTCCAGCTTCTCTGAACATTCAAAAGTTTCATAAATATATTAATTAAACATAGAATCACTTGGTCTCATTTGTTACAAATTTCAAAAGTATCATACAATAGAATAAACTCATCACAAAACTCCACTATTCTGCATTGTAATACCTGTAGAAATCTTACATAAATTGTAGGAGTATTTAATTCTGAAGTTTAATTTTTGTCATTCTGTCCAATGAGTGTAAGTTGCTAAAAATATGTTGCCTCTTTCAAAATGGAATATCCTTTCTTACATTAAACCAACACAGATATGCAATTATTGAGTGGTTTTAAAAGAGGCATATATTTTACATCACCAATTATTATGGCTAATTTTCAAGCAGGGTGTATTTTTCACGAATTAGTGATATAAGACGGGTCTCTCTCTCCCTTTCTTTTAGTTGCATGCTGGATGACTTTTCAGTAGGGTCCTATATTTATGTTTCTTTTTAATTTAATTTTTTTGTTACCATATAATATTTTAAGTTTAATCAAAAGTCAACTTAGAAAGGCCATTCTGCCTAAGGGATATTTTTCCATTAAGAAATATGACATATTGGTGGCCTTGAGGGATTATTGGTTTTTGAAGAAATATTAGCAGCTGGAAATTTGCATTTTAATACAGTTCTCCTCGACTACTCAAGCAATTTTATTTTTAAGACCTGTGACAGTTTCAAAGCTTTAGTTCTAAAGCAATCTAGTCAAGAAGAGCTAGCATAATTTTATTACAAATAACTAAGTTTCTAATAGTTTTTTTTTTCCACCTGAAATTTTTAGTTTGAAATGTCTGGGAAATCAACACCCAAATTTTACATCAACACTAAAAGACAGACTTGATAATTGAAACAAGTGAGGAAGAATTCTTTTTAAACCTCTAGTTGCAAAAATTAAGGAATAAGAAAATAGCACATCTAATTAGGTTTTTCTGATTAGTAGTTAACAATGAATTTAATGCAAAGCAACCAACCACAACAATTGTTTCAGCCTAACTAGGTGATGTCTCTGGGGAAAATGATTCCTAGGATAGCAGAGGATGCTGTGAAATGAGAACAGAATCCATCCCCCTTGATTTGGTATTAAATACATATTCAATTGCTATTGAAATTAATTGAGGATTTTCAGTCAGGATCAAGTGATTTATCATCATTAAAAATGGAGACAGTGAATAGGATTGAATGGTAGCCTCAACAATTATAAGTGAATTTTTGTTCTAAAAATGAGTATATGTGTCTAAATACCTTAGGATGGTGTAACAGGAACAGTGATTCCTCTTTTCATTTTTAGTATAAATTGAAAAGTTGATTTGTTACTCAAATCTAGATATCTAAAATTATAGGATCAGAGCTCAGACAATTGCTTATTTGCTGATGACTAAAATCACCAAGGGTTTCCCAGGTGGCTCAGTGGTAAAGAACACGCCTGCCAATGCAGGAGATGGGGGTTGATCCTGGGTTGGAAAGATCCTCTGGAGAAGGATATGACAACCCACTCCAGTATTCTTGTCTGGAGAATCCCATAGACAGAGGGGCCTGGCAAGCTATTGTACATGGGGTCGCAAAGAGTCAGACACGACTGAACACGCACCCACTCTACAATCTCTAAAATCTTATTGGATAGTAAATAGAACATTTGCAAAGCACGCATGGGGGTCTTTGGATTAAAAGTCATAAGAGCAAAATGTGCCATCATGAACCTACTCTTCTGTGTTTTTATTCTTCTTACTTGTTTTTCAATGACCTCAACCAACTTGTTTTATTATCGAAAAAAATGAAGTTGCTGTCAATGCAAAGATTAAAGGGAAATCTCATATATGTTCTTGTTTTTTCTCTGAATTTTTAGGTTAAAAATTAAATGAAATGAAGTTGGCATCAAAGTCATAGTTCTTTTGCAAATTGATATTCAAGTATTAGACTTGATTGAAGAAGATATGTCATTTTAAGTGTCAATTCCTTTCTATAAAAGGAGCCAATAGAATTTCCCACAGCAAGATGCAGCACTAATTCATCATTTATTTAACAGCAGTGTTTGAGTTAGCAGATTAATGGGAAGGAATGGATGAGAACTTGAGACATAGGACAACCCATATATAAAAAATAAAAGAAAAAAATATTCTGAAGCTCATAATATAGTCCTTAAATTGTATTCTCTGAGCCGAGAACTCAGAAGTGTTAGCCAGACAGTTTCACACTGGTTCTAAGTACAACTTAGTAAAAGTAACATCTGTTTAAGTTTCATTTTGTTTTTGCTATTGTTCAGTTGCTCAGTTGTGTCTGACTCTTTGTGACCCCTTGGACTGCAGCACACCAGTCTTCCCTGTCCTTCACCATCTCCCATCTCCATGAGTTTGATCAAACTCATGTCCATTGAGTCAGTGATGCCATCCAAACATCTTTTCCTTTGTCATCCCCTTCTCCTCCTGCCTTTAATCTTTCACAGCATCAAGATCTTTTCCAGTGAGTCAGTTCTTCACATCAGGTGGTCAAAGTATTGAAGCTTCAGGTTCAGCATCAGTTCTTTCAATGAATATTGAGGGTTTTATTTTATATCTTACTATAAGATCAATGTCTCTGCTTTTGAATATGCTATCTAGGTTGGTCATAACTTTTCTTCCAAGGAGTAAGCGTCTTTTACTTTCATGGCTGCAGTCACCATCTGCAGTGATTTTGGAGCCTGCAAAAATAAAATCTGACACTGTTTCCACTGTTTCCCCATCTACTTCCCATGAAGTGATGGGACTGGATGCCATGATCTTTATTTTCTGAATGTTGAGCTTTAAGCCAACTTTTTCACTCTCCTCTTTCACTTTCATCAAGAGGCTTTTTAGTTCCTCTTCACTTTCTGCCATAAGGGTGGTATCATCTGCATATCTGAGGTTATTGATATTTCTCCTGGCAATCTTGATTCCAGCTTGTGTTTCTTCCAGCCCAGTGTTTCTCATGATGTACTCTGCATAGAAGTTAAATAAGCAGGATGACAATATACAGCCTTGACACACACGTTTTCCTGTTTGGAAGGCTGAGCGCTGAAGAATTGATGCTTTTGAACTGTGGTGTTGGAAAAGACTCTTGAGAGTCCCTTGGACTGCAAGGAGATCCAACCAGTCCATTCTGAAGGAGATAAGCCCTGGGATTTCTTTGGAAGGAATGATGCTGAAGCTGAAACTCCAGTACTTTGGCCACCTCATGCAAAGAGTTGACTCATTGGAAAAGACTCTGATGCTGAGAGGGGTTGGGGGCAGGAGGAGAAGGGGACGACAGAGAATGAGATGGCTGGATGGCATCACTGACTCGATGGACGTGAGTCTGAGTGAACTCTGGGAGTTGGTGATGGACAGGGAGGCCTGGCGTGCTGTGATTCATGGGGTCGCAAAGAGTCGGACATGACTGAGCAACTGAACTGAAATGAACTGATAAGATTAATGTGCATTTGCAGCTTGAATTTATATGTAAATGATATAAAACCATTTCACACATTTTACTTTCATTTAGTATCTAATAATCTTGTAGAGTAAGATTTAAACTCACTCTCTTGATAAGGACTCTGACTTTTAGAAAGAGTTAAGTAGTTCCTTGTCATCTAACGCTATAGGCATGGGTAGGGAATGGCTGTCACTGTGATAGTGACGAGCTTAGACAATGTCCATATTCTTCTGGAGCTTGTATTTGTGTGTGCCTCTATGATGGATGGAGAAAGAAAACTAGAAATGAATAAAAATGATAATATCATACTTTGATAAATACAATAAGGGGTTGGGGGAGGCGGTTTATGCCTAAGTAATTTGTGAGGGAAGTTTCCCTCTGAGGAAGCGATGTTTGAACTGGGAGGAATCAGCCAAGATATGGGTGGCAATATTCCAGATGAAAATATATGTTAGGAGACACTGCAGGATTACTTTTGTAACAAGTAGATCAGGATGTACAGAAAAAGTCCCGTTTGAGGCCTCCATAGCACATATCTGCTTTTGAAAGCTTGTTGTGGGTGCTGCCTTTTAAAGTTGTTTCAGCTCAGTTCAGTCACTGAGTCATATCTGACTCTTTTCGACCTCATGGACTGCAGCATGCCAGTCTTCCCTGTTCATCACCAAATCTTGGAGTTTACTCAAACTCAGGTCCACTGAGTTGGTCATGCCATACAATCATCTCACCCTCTGTCGTCCCCTTCTCCTCCTGCCTTCAATCTTTCCCAGCATCAGGGTCTTTTCAAATGAGTCAGCTCTTCACATCAGGTGGCTAAAGTATTGGAGTTTCAGCTTCAGCATCAGTCCTTCCAATGAATATTCAAGTCCTAAAGGATGGACTGGTTGGATCTCCCTGCAGTCCAAGGGACTCTCAAGAGTCTTCTCCAAAACCACAGTTCAAAAGCATCAATTATTTGGCACTCAGCTCTCTTTATAGTCCAACTCTCACATTCCACATGACCACTGGAGAAACCATAGCCTAAACTAGATGGACCCTTGTTGGCAAAGTAATGTCTCTGCTTTTGAATATGCAGTCTAGGTTGGTTATAACTTTTTTCCAAGGAGTAAGAGTCTTTTTAATGGCTGAATAATACTCCATTGTGTATATGTACCACAGTTTTCTTATCCATTCATCTCCTGATGGACATCTAGGTTGTTTCCATGTCCTGGCTATTATAAACAGTGCTGCAATGAACATTAGGGTACACGTATCTCTTTCAATTCTGGTTTCCTTGGTGTGTATGTCCAGCAGTGGGATTGCTGGGTCATAAAGCAGTTCTATTTGCAGTTTTTAAAGGAATGTCCACACAGTTCTCCATAGTGGCTGTACTAATTTGCATTCCTACCAACAGTGTAAGAGGGTTCCCTTTTTTCCATACCCTCTCCAGCATTTATTGCTTGTAGACTTTTGGATTGCAGCCATTCTGACTGGTGTGAAATGGTACCTCATTGTGGTTTTGATTTGCATTTCTCTGATAATGAGTGATGTTGAGCATCTTTTCATGTGTTTGTTAGCTATCTGTGTGTCTTCTTTGGAGAAATGTCTATTTAGTTCTTTGGCCCATTTTTCGATTGGGTCATTTATTTTTCTGAAATTGAGCTGCAGGAGTTGCTTGTATATTTTTGAGATTAGTTGTTTGTCAGTTGCTTCATTTGCTATTATTTTCTCCCATTCAGAAGGCTGTCTTTTCACCTTGCTTATAGTTTCCTTTGTTGTGCAGAAGCTTTTAAGTTTAATTAGGTCCCATTTGTTTATTTTTGCTTTTATTTCCAATATGCTGGGAGGTGGGTCATAGAGGATCCTGCTGTGATTTATGTCTGAGAGTGTTTTGCCTATGTTCTCCTCTAGGAGTTTTATGCTTTCTGGTCTTACATTTAGATCTTTAATCCATGTTGAGTTTATTTTTGTATATGGTGTTAGAAAGTGTTCTAGTTTCATTCTTTTACAAGTGGTTGACCAGTTTTGCCAGAACCACTTGTTAAAGAGATTGTCTTTAATCCATTGTATATTCTTGCCTCCTTTGTCAAAGCTAAGGTGTCCATAGGTGCGTGGATTTATCTCTGGGCTTTCTATTTTGTTCCTTTGATCTATATTTCTCTCTTTGTGCCAGTACCATACTGTCCTGATGACTGTGGCTTTGTAGTAGCCAGGACATGGAAGCAACCTAGATGTGTATCAGCAAATGAATGGATAAGAAATCTGTGGTACATCATATACACAACGGAGTATTACTCAGCCATTAAAAAGAATACATTTGAATCAGTTCTAATGAGGTGGGTGAAACTGGAGCCGATTATACAGAGTGAAGTAAGCCAGAAAGAAAAACACCAATACAGTATACTAACGCATATATATGGAATTTAGAAAGATGATAACGATAACCCTGTATGCGAGACAGCAAAAGAGACACAGATGTATAGAACAGTCTTTTGGATTCTGTGGGAGTGGGAGAGGGTGGGATGATTTGGGAGAATGACATTGAAACATGTATAATATCATATAAGAAACGAATCACCAGTCCAGGTTCGATGTATGATAGTGGATGCTTGGGGCTGGTGCACTGGGACGACCCAGAGGGATGGTACAAGGAGGGGTGGAGGGGTGGTGGTTCAGGATGGGGAATATGTGTATACCTGTGGTGGATTCATGATGATGTATGGCAAAACCAATACAATATTGTAAAGTAATTAACCTCCAATTAAAATAAATAAATAAATTTATATTTAAAAAAAGAGTCTTTTAATTTCATGGCTGCAGTCACCATCTGCAGTGATTTTGGAGCCCCCTGAAATAAAGACTTTCATTGTTCCCACTGTTTCCCCATTTATTTGAGGTGAAGTGATGGGACCGAATGTTATGATCTTAGTTTTCTGAATGTTGAGTTTTAAGCCAACTTTTTCATTCTCTCCTTTCACTTTCATCAAGAGGCTCTTTAGTTCTTCTTCGCCTTCTGCCATAAAGGTGGTGTCATCTGCATATCTGATGCTATTGATATTTCCTGTGGAAATCTTGATTTCAGTTTGTGCTTCATCCAGCCCAGCATTTCTTATGATGTATTCTGCATATAAGTTAAATAAGGAGGGTGACAATATATAGCCTTAATGTACTCCTTTACCAACTTGGAACCAGTCCACGTTCTAACTGTTGCTTCCTGACCAGCATGCAGATTTCTCAAGAGGCAGGTTAGGTGGTCTGGTATTCCCATCTCTTTCAGAATTTTCCACAGTTGATTGTGATCCACACAGTCAAAGGCTTTAGCATAGTCAATAAAGCAGAAATAGATGTTTTTCTGGAACTCTCTTGTTTTTTTGATGATCCAATGGATGTTAGAAATTTGATTTCTGGTTCCTCTGTCATTTCTAAATCCAGCTTGAACATCTGGAAGTTCATGGTTCACATATTGTTGAAGCCTGGCTTGGAGAATTTGAGCATTAGTTTGTAGTGTGTGAGATGAATGCAACTGTGTGGTAGTTGGAGCATTCTTTGGCATTGCCTTTCTTTGGGATTGAAATGAAAACTGACCTTTTCCAATCCCGTGGCCACTGCTGAGTTTTCCAAATTTGCTGGTATATTGAGTGCAGCCCTTTCACAGAATCATCTTTTAGGATTTGAAATAGCTCAACTGGAATTCCATCAACTCCACTAGCTTTGTTCATATGATGCTTCAACCCACTCGACTTCACATTCCAGGATGTCTGGCTCTAGGTGAGTGATCACACCATCATGATTATCTGGGTCATGAAGATCTTTTTTGTATATTTCTTCTGTGTATTCTTGCCACCTCCTCTTAATATCTTCTGCTTCTGTTAGGTCCATACCATTTCTGTCCTTTACTGAGCCCATCTTTGCTTGAAATGTTCCCTTGGTATCTCTAATTTTCTTGAAGAGATCTCTAGTCTCCCATTGTATTGTTTTCCTCTGTTTCTTTCCACTGATCATTGAGGAAGGCTTTCTTGTCTCTCTTTGATATTTTTTGGAACTCTGCATTCAGATGCTTATATCTTTCCTTTTCTTCTTTGCTTTTTGCTTCTCTTCTTTTCACAGCTATTTGTAAGGCCTCCTCAGATAGCCATTTTAATTTTTGCATTTCTTTTTCTTGGAGATGGTCTTGATTCCTGTCTCCTGTACAATGTCATGAATCTCCATATATAGTTCATCAGGCACTCTGTCTATCAGATCTATAGTCCCTTAAATCTATTTCTCACTTCCACTGTATAATCGCAAGGGATTTAACTTAGGTCATATCTGAATGGTCTGATGGTTTTCCCTACTTTCTTCAATTTCAGTCTGAATTTGGCAATAAGGAGTTCATGATCTGAGCCACAGTTAGCTCCCGGTCTTGTTTTTGCTAACTGTGTAGACCTTCTCCATCTTTGGATTCAAAGAATATAATCAATCTGATTTTGGTATTGACCATTTGTTGATGTCCATGTGTAGAGTCTTCTCTTGTGTTGTTGGAAAAGGGTGTTTGCTATGACAGTGTGTTCTCTTGGCAAAACTCTATTAGCCTTTGCCCTGCTTCATTCTGTACTCCAATGCCAAATTTGCCTCTTACTCCAGATGTTTCTTGATTTTCTACTTTTGCATTCCAATTCCCTATAATGAAAAGGACATCTTTTTTGGGTGTTAATTCTAGAAGGTCTTGTAGGTCTCTTCACAGAACCATTCAACTTCAACTTCTTCAGCATTACTGGTTAAGGCATAGACTTGGGTTACCAGTTTGCTTGGAAAAAAACAAATCATTCTGTCATTTTTGAGACTGCATCCAAGTACAGCATTTCAGACTCTTTTGTTGACTATGATGGCTACTCCATTTCTTCTATGGAATTATTGCCAACAGTAGTAGATATAATGGTCATCTGAGTTAAATATACACATTCCAGTCCATTTTATTTGCTGATTCCTAAAATGTCATTTAAAAGCTGTATTTAAAGAGGTATTTCTTATATACATACTCTTCAGTATTCAAGAATGTCCTCACAACTCTGACAATAATTATATGGGTAAGTTTAGGTCCAGTCCGAGCGTTCTTTCTTTAAGAAAAAAATTCCTTATATTCCCTGGCAGCTGTTATACACCGTGAATATTAAATTAAAATCAATTGCACACTTACTTATCTTACCCTAGGGTTAAAAAAGCATAAGCTAACTTAGAATTAACTTCCACTTTAAAAACATGACTTCATTTTGAAAGCTTAGCGTACTATCTAAGAAAGTTTGATATCCTCCTGTCCCTTCATTAGAAGTCTTATGTAGCTGGTTTGAGTAGAAATAGTGAAGAAGAATAGTGTTAAAATGTACATGAAGCAGAGAGGAGATCATATCAAGCTTTTTTTCCTGGATACTTTAGTACCTTCAGAGTGCCTAACAGATAGGAATCAGAGAACATGTGGGTTCTCTTGCTCCTGGCTAAGCAAACATATTCTAAACTAGGAAAAATCTTAATAGTCTCTCAGTTAGTAATGTTTCAAGGACTGCTTTTTACAAAGAGAGTGTATTTAAGAAGTTCCAGAAGAGCCAAGTGTGAGCAAGTAAGATCCTAGGACTCTGGTTAGTGCTGAGGCCCAAGAATTTGGACTGACCATGGAGAGGTCAGATTTGAGCACAGAGAAATGGATCTTAAGTTATTTATGATTGTGATAAAGAGTTACTTATAATGATACATCCATGCTTGTGTGAAAGGGTGAAGGAAAAGGGGAATTCTAATCCATGCTTTAGAGAAGGGCCAAGTGACCCTGATGCTGGGAAAGATTGAAGGCAAAAGGAGAAAGGGGCAGTGGAGGGTTAAATGGTTAGATGGCATCACTGACTCAGTGGACATGAATTTGAACAAACTCCTGGAGATGGTGAAGGACATGGAAGACTGGTGTGCTGTAGTCTATAGGGTCACAACGAATTGGACATGACTTAGTGACTGAACAGAAACAACAACTGAAAAGTGAGGACATTCTATCACAACCAGGGAAGATGGGGTAGAGATCATTCACAGAGTGGTTGCCTATATGATTTTGTAGGTCAGAATGGATATTCATGAATAAGTTAAAAGTTAACCTACCTGCAATGTGGGAGACCTAGGTTCAATTGCTGGGTCAGGAAGATCCCCTGTAAAAGGGAATGAATGGTAACCCACTTCAGTCAGAGAAGGCAATGGCACCCCACTCCAGTACTCTTGCCTGGAAAATCCCATGGACAGAGGAGCCTGGTAGGTTGCAGTCCATGAGGTTGCTAAGAGTCGGACACGACTGAGCGACTTCACTTTGATTTTTCACTTTATGCGTAGGAGAAGGAAATGTCAACCCACTCCAGTATTCTTGCCTGGAGGATCCCAAAGATGGGGGAGCCTGGTGGGCTGCCTTCTATAGGGTCGCACAGAGTCGGACACGACTGAAGCAACTTAGCAGCAGCAGCAACCCACTCCAGTACTATTTCCTGGAGAATCCCATGGCCAGAGGAGCCTGGCAGGTTATAGCCTGTGGGGTTGCAAAGGATTGAAGGATTGAGTGACTAACACTTTGACTTTGAAGTGGTCATTAGCAAAGATGTGGTATTGAAGGCAATAGGGTGATGGGTGTTATTTAGGGAGAAGGTATGAAGATGAGGAGTTGCAAAGCCATGTATTAATTCCAGCAATTAATAATACAGTAAAAGAGATGAATTCAGGTATAAAATGTGAGAAAACTCATGTATGTAAAAGAACACCAGGACATTTTGTGTAATGGCAGCTAAGGAGAAGTGTTTCAAGGAGTAAAAGTTCAGCTATGTTTCACCAATGCTGAGAGATAGGAAGGATGGGGAAAGAAAACTCTCTATTAGACTTAGCATCCATTTGATTTACCAAACTTGAGGTTATGGGTGATGTTCTCTAAAACAATTTTGGTACATGGGTGAGAGGAAGAAGCCATAGTAGGGTAGGTTTAGGAGGGAATGGTAGTGATGGAATGGTACCAGGTTGTGTGTTCAAGCAGCTTTTTCAGGAAGCTGGAATGTGAATCTGACATGGAAATTTGTTGAACAGTCATTGGTGTGGGATCCAAGAAATTGATTAATGTATTTTTTGGATAACAAGAAATGGTATAGATTTCAGAATGTTTTTAATCTTGGGCTAAATCCACTAAAGAAAGAAAAAATATAAGGGGAAAGAGGGAGTCAAAGTGGGAGAACTAGCTTTAATTTGAGGAGAACCACTTATTCCTAGCTGAATTGGAAGAGACTACGGAGAGAGAAGCAAGAAGGGAAATGGCTAGGAATTGGTAAGTTTCTCTTCTCTGAAATATAGTTGGTAGGGGAGTGGTGGAAATCTATTAAATACATGAAGCTATTTATAGATGCATCATTCAAAACCATCAGAATTCTACTCCAGTGGCTTCTCCTCATGGCCTCGGTCTGAGTCTAAAGTCACATTCCATTTGCTGACTATAGGTAGTTGTTGTTGTTCTGTCACTAAGGTGTGTCTCTTTGTGACCCCATGCGCTGCAGCATGCCACACTTCCCTGTCCTTTACCATCTCCCAGAGCTCGCTCAGTCCATTGAGTCAGTGATGCCATCCAACCATCTCATCCTCTGCTGCCCTCTTCTCCTCCTGCCTTCAATCTTTGCCAGCATCAGGGTCTTTTGCAATGAGTCAGCTCTTAGCATCAGGTGGCCAAAGTATTGGAGCTTCAGCTTAAGCATCGGTCCTTCCAGTGAATATTTAGCATTGATTTCCTTTAGGTTTGATATCCTTGCTGTCCAAGGGATGCTCAAGAGTTTTCTCCAGCACCACAATTTCAAAGCATCAATTATAGAGAATGTAGCAATTCCACGAAGGCCAGATCTACTCTAAAGTAGATACTCTCTCCTCTTGCTACCCATCCCTAGGGAATGTGACGGTTTTATAAGGTATTAAAATTTGAGGCAGTTGTAAAAATGTGAGGAAAAAACCCTAACATATTTTGAATACCATCTATGGGTCAGCCTTTTCACTTTAGTACTATAATTTTCTTTGATGAAAAAAATTCTACTTTAATTTAGGGAATTAAGTCATTAAGAAAATAACTAAAAGTCATAGAGTCAGGAAGCAGCAGAGTAAAATTATCCCCCCATTCTATTCAGGAGAAGGATGATGGTGTAAATCAACTAAAGTGGCTTCTTTCAAGTTATAGCTAATTGCATCACACTTCATAGCTCTGGAAACCTGAAGTTGTTCTGTTAGATTTATTTAAAATATTACTTTGGTTAACAGATGACTTAACAGCGCCTCCTCTATGCAGAGGACTGTGCTCATATTTAGAACTTCCTGTTGTAATACATGTCCCCTCTTTACAAAATATTCAGTTAAATGTTTAAACATCTAAGCACTAACAAGCATTCATGAATAAGAGATGAATGACACATGAATCATGTCATTGCTATGTTAGTATTGATAGAATTATATTTTAGAAACAATCTTATCCAAAATTATTTTGAAACATTAAGCAAAACTCTGTTGTTGCTGTTGTTGTTGTTTAGTTGCTCAGTTGTTTCTGACTCTTTGCGACACTATGGACTACATAGGCCAGGCTCCTCTGCCCATGGTATTCTCCTGGCAAGAATATTGGAGTAGGTTGCCATTCCCTTCTCCAGGGAATCTTCCCAACCCAAGGATCAAACCTGAGTCTCCTATATTGACAGGTGGATTCTTTACCACTGAACCCAACCAAACCTCTGCTTTTCCCCAAAGTATACTTTCAACATGAACTCTAAATGACTGAATTGTCTAAAGGATAATTTATCAAATGATTTTCTGTATAGAACCTAATTGTTGCTGGCATTTAGTAAACAAGTGGTTAATATTGGTTGCTAAGGTCTGTCTAGTCAAGGCTATGGTTTTTCCAGTAGTCATGTATGGATGTGAGAGTTGGACTGTGAAGAAGGCTGAGCACCGAAGAACTGATGCTTTTGAACTGTGGTGTTGGAGAAGACTCTTGAGAGTCCCTTGGACTGCAAGGAGATCCAACCAGTCCATTCTGAAGGAGATCAGCCCTGGGATTTCTTTGGAAGGAATGATGCTAAAGCTGAAACTCCAGTACTTTGGCCACCTCATGCAAAGAGTTGACTCATTGGAAAAGACTCTGATGCTGGGAGGGATTGGGGGCAGGAGGAGAAGGGGACGACCGAGAATGAGATGGCTGCATGGCATCACAGACTGGATGGACGTGAATCTGAGTGAACTCCGGGAGTTGGTGATGGACAGGGAGGCCTGGTGTGCTGCGATTCATGTGGTCGCAAAGAGTCGGACACGACTGAGCGACTGAACTGAACTGAACTGAACTGAGTAAATGAACAATGGAAATAAGGTGGAGTGCTTCAGGAACTACTGTTACTCTTTAACACCTCTGGCATCTCTGGAAATGATACTCTCACTCAGTGAGAAGTGTGCTCTAAAGATTAGTTTTATTCATGATGTCTTATCATTTGGTCATGACTCTATCATTTATTCAATTTCTCAAGCATTTAAGGACAGAATAAAATCACTATGGTTACAACTTAAATAGATAAAATGCTTCTAAACTAGGCAAAGGAAAGTCTGTAAATGAGTCTACTATTTTCCACCTTTTACTTCAAGTCAAGTATGAATGATTCATAGTGCTTCTATATTTGTGACATTTTCATTATTAAAAGTTTATTTAATTATCAGTTTTATGCACCTTTATATTAAGAAAATAATATTTTACATTGACCATTCCTTGTGAATGGAGTTATCAATGTCATTCAATCCACTTGGAAACTGAACATCAGTTCCATTAAGCTGATGGGGTTTGCTATTGACAGCTTAAATAGAATACATTTTCCCAGGGCTCTGGCAACTTTTCCATGTATTCAATTGAATTCTTTTGTGCAAGTAATTGAATATATATAAAGTGGATTTCTTGTTGTTTCCCATTTATTTCTTTTAGGTTCTGGAGTGCTGATAAATTCAACTACAGTGCCCACTCTTTACTTTTTTTTCCAGATTAATTTATTTTGCTGCTATTTCATTATAAATCCATGCATGACAAGAAGTACAACAATCACTGCTTGTAAATTAACAACTGGACGCATAGACTAACCACATTTGTTATTTTCTGTTAATGTTGGTTGTTTCCAGTTTGTCAAAGTACATTAAAAAGATATTATGATATTATATGAACAGTAAAATTAACGTATTTTAATACATGCACTTATTTTTGTCTTCCATTGCCGATTGAAATCTATTATCAAGACTGATGTTTTATTCCTCTTGTGCTTGAAATTGAATTCTTCATCAGAGTAGATAGTAACTATTTAATATGAGAAAATTAGAATTCCTCCAAACAGAAGAGGATTTCCCCTCCTTGTTAAGTTGGTTGTCATGCTCAAATAACATTTTACTTTGTCGTTAGTCCAATTGTTTTTGCCTTGAAAAGAGCTGTTGTGTCACTATATTATAGATAACATAAAAAATAAAATCCTAAGATTTCTTCACTTTGGGAAATGGCTTGCCAGGATTTATTTACCACATTTGCATCTTTGCTACTTTCTCTGGTAACTGGTAACCTGGCACAGAATTCTATTACTAGGGAGTCATTTTCTTAATATGCCTCAAAGCTCATATCACATTTCTATTTAGGAATTGCCAGAATAATAGGTATTCTAATTAGATCCAATCAGCCACAGTAAAAAGATATGTATTTCTAGGTATTTTCAGGGAATATGCTGGTGTGTCCTTGTGTGAAAATGATTGACAGAATGAAAATCAGACATATTTCATTAAAAATATTTTAATGAAAAAAATATTAGTTTTTCCCTAAAACACTTTAAAAAATCTATATTGTGTAAAGAGGCTTTTTTTTTAAGACACATGGCAACCCACTCCAGTATTTTTGCCTGGAGAATCCCAGGGACGGGGGAGCCTGGTGGGCTGCCGTCTATGGGGTCGCAGAGAGTCGGACACAACTGAAGTGACTTAGCAGCAGCAGCAGCAGCAGTCTTTATAACAGAAGAATGGCATTTCCTTCTTTTTCATTTAAAAATTTATTTCAGATAATTTCTCTCATACACACAAGTAGAAAGAATAGGACATTGAAACTCCTAGTGCATTATCTTTAGAATCTCAATTTTCTGATATTATTTGACTAACCTAAGTGAATTAATGACTAGGTTCACAATTAATTACAAAGTTGCCTGATGACCCTTAAGCCTAAAAAAGTCAAAGGTATTTTTCCAGCCATTTCCCCCTCGACCTGATAATAAATTCTGTAATTTTAATAGACAAGTAATATCACAGGTACATTAATACAAACATATCTTTATTGAAGAGCACATTTTCTATGGAAATGTTACAGAATATAGATTAGATTTTGCTTCTACCCTCAGGAATCGTACTTCTTTATTGGAAAACAGGATGTAAAGATATTGCATATGCATTAGCCCAAGCTAGACCTAAGTTGATATTCTATTAGCATATTAATCAATTAGGATCATATTTGGATTTCTATTGTCATCAAAAAATATGTGTTCTAATTTAGATTACCCAGTTATTAATGTATTACTCTCATTATAACTTCTCAGTATTTTACAAATATGTGAATAATGTTGGCTTATGTTTGGCAGAAGAGAATCAACCTGGTCAATATTTTACAACATGACACCTTTCCAACATAATAAGCTTGAACTCAGATTCTCAGAGAGTCATGCCTTACAAAGTAGCTATTAAAGAAACAGCAGTGGTGAACTTTGCTTATGGGTCTTTCATGTATTTGGACATTAACCTGTGCTTGTTCTTTTGCCATCCAATAAAATGACATGTAGACACACCCATGTATAGACTCTAAGGGTGAACTTACATGGAGAAAGCCGAGATAGTCTTAAAATTAAGCATACGGATCAGTTCCTGGCTTGTGTGGACAGAAGAATATCTCATAACTAAGTGAATTTTGCAGTGAGAAATAA
This sequence comes from Capricornis sumatraensis, assembly GCF_032405125.1. Lineage (NCBI taxonomy): Eukaryota > Metazoa > Chordata > Mammalia > Artiodactyla > Bovidae > Capricornis > Capricornis sumatraensis. Next base: position 21,720,744 of record NC_091073.1, read on the forward strand.
GGAGTAAAATGAACATATCTTGTGGTTGGAAAGATGGTGTAAGACTACTATAATCAGGGGACAACAGAAAAAATTGCTCAGAAGTGGAAAGTAATGGACACCAAGTGAAAGTGAAGTCGCTCAGTCATGTCCAACTCTTTGTGACCCCACAGACTATAGCCTACCAGGCTCCTCTGTCCATGGGATTTTCCAGGCAATATGGACATCAAAGAATACTGCAAAGAGGCTGATATCAAAGTAACCTGATATATTTTGAGTAGCTATATCCAGAGAGTACTAGAGATTTAGAATTAGACTTTCATAATTTAACCATGTAACTTTTGGAAGCCTTGACATACTAGTATAAAGTCCTTAAACATTAGTTTAAAAAATGAGTAATGGGTTATAGTACAATGGCTAATTTCTCTCATACTCTATATAGCTGAATATGCTGATTTGTGTTGAACTTGTGGGCTATAAAACAGTAATATAGATAGGCCATATTTTTATCCAATCAATATGTATTTAATAATTATGCCCTAATAATTTTTTAATTCAAAAATGTCCCTGTCACAAACTAATCAACAGTTAAAATTTTGGCCATTTGATCATTTAGGAAATATGACTGGTTTGCAATTAGCATTACAAGTGAGAATTTCATTGGTCTGATGATTTTATCATCTAAGGAAAGAAGAAAAACTTGAGATCAGCATATCATTTAGCACATTCTTTTGTGTTTACTCATTGAATTGGAATATTCAGCAGAAAAGCAAGGCTGATTTGATGGTAAAAATCTTAGCTACCAGAAGGGATTAGAGTCCATCATTGTGAGAAAGATCCTCTCTATTACAGCAAATATAAAGATAGGCTTGCTTATTCAGCAGAGTATACACAGAGTTAACCAACTGTTTTGCTTCAGTACTTAATAAAGCTTCAATTATTGTGAAGAGCTGTTTTTTGATTAACGTTGCTATTTCTATTTGATGTTTTTGCCTAAAGGTTATAACTGTTTCGTGGAACATAATGCTGCTTAAGCTTGTTAGACTGATCAATTCCCCTATCAGATAGTCATAAACATTTACAAACATCTTTTAATCTAAAAGTTACATAATAATATATTTCAGAGGCTTTTTAGTATATCTGATGCTAGCCAGCTGTTCAAGTAAAACTTTTTTACAAAATACCAGGGTATTTTCATATGATACAACCACATGTAGGTTTGAAAGATTATGTAGTGGATGGGTTAGTACATAATTAGATACTGTGTAAGGCCTTTAATGATTTTTAAGAAGACAAATTTAATGCATAGTAAACATCCTCAGTTCACTTCAGTTCAGTTCAGTTCATTCGCTCAGTCGTGTGCAACTCTTTGCGACCCCATGAATCGCAGCATGCCAGGCCTCCCTGTCTATCACCAACTCCCGGAGTTCACTCAGACTCACGTCCATCGAGTCAGTGATGCCATCCAGCCATCTCATTCTCTATCGTCCCCTTCCCCTCCTGCCCCCAATCCTTCCAGCAAAATAGTCTTTTTCAATGAGTCAAGTCTTCGCATGAGGTGGCCAAAGTACTGGAGTTTCAGCTTCAGCATCATTCCTTCCAAAGAAATCCCAGGGCTGATCTCCTTCAGAATGGACTGGTTGGATCTCCTTGCAGTCCAAGGGACTCTCAAGAGTCTTCTCCAACACCACAGTTCAAAAGCATCAATTCTTTGGCACTCGGCCTTCTTCACAGTCCAACTGTCACATCCATACATGACATACAGAAAAACCATAGCCTCGACTAGACAGACCTTAGTCGGCAAAGTAATGTCTCTGCTTTTGAATATACTATCTAGGTTGGTCATAATTTTTCTTCCAAGGAGTAAGCGTCTTTTAATTTCATGGCTGCGATCACCATCTGCAGTGATTTTGGAGCCCAAACAAATAAAGTCTGACACTGTTTCCACTGTTTCCCCATCTATTTCCCATGAACTGATGGGAATGGATGTCATAATCTTCGTTTTCTGAATGTTGAGCTTTAAGGCAACTTTTTCACTTTCCTCTTTCACTTTCATCAAGAGGCTTTTTAGTTCCTCTTCACTTTCTGCCATAAGGGTGGTGTCATCTGTATATCTGAGGTTATTTCTCCTGGCAATCTTGATTCCAGCTTGTGCTTCTTCCAGCCCAGTATTTCTCATGATGTGCTCTGCATAGAAGTTAAATAAGCAGGGTGTCAATATACAGCCTTGACGTACTCCTTTTCCTCTTTGGAACAAGTGTGTTGTTCCATGTCCAGTTCTAACTGTTGCTTCCTGACCTGCATACAGATTTCTCAAGAGGCAGGTGGTCTGGTTTTCCCATCTCTTTCAGAATTTTCCACAGTTTATTGTGATCCACACAGTCAAAGGCTTTGGCATAGCCAATAAAGCAGAAATAGATGTTTTTCTGGAACTCTCCTGCTTTTTCCATGATCCAGCGGATGTTGGCAATTTGATCTCTGGTTCCTCTGCCTTTTCTAAAACCTGCTTGAACATCAGGAAGTTCACGGTTCACGTATTGCTGAAGCCTGGCTTGGAGAATTTTGAGCATTCCTTTACTAGCATGTGAGATGAGTGCAATTGTGCAGTAGTTTGAGCATTCTTTTGTATTGCCTTTCTTTGGAATTGGAATGAGAGCTGACCTTTTCCAGTCCTGTGGCCACTGCTGAGTTTTCCAAATTTGCTGGCATACTGAGCGCAACACTTTCACAGCATCATCTTTCAGGAGTTGAAATAGCTCAACTGGAATGCCATCACCTCCACTAACTTTGTTTGTAGTGATGCTTCCTAGGCCCACTTGACTTCACATTCCAAGATGTCTGGCTCTAGATGAGTGATCACATCATCATGATTATCTGGGTCATGAAGATCTTTTTTGTACAGTTCTTCTGTGTATTCTTGCCACCTCTTCTTAATATCTTCTGCTTCTGTTAGGTCCAGACCATTTCTGTCTTTTATTGAGCCCATCTTTGCATGAAATGTTCCCTTGGTATCTCTCATTTTCTTGAAGAGATCTCTCATCTTTCCCAATCTGTTGTTTTCCTCTATTTCTTTGCATTGATTGCTGAAGAAGGCTTTCTTATCTCTTCTTGCTATTCTCTGGAACTCTGCATTCAGATGTTTATATCTTTCCTTTTCTCCTTTGCTTTTTTGCCTCTCTTTTCACAGCTATTTGTAAGGCCTCCCCACACAGCCATTTTGCTTTTTTGCATTTCTTTTCCATGGGGATGGTCTTGATCCCTGTCTCTTGTACAATGTCACAAACCTCATTCCATAGTTCATCAGGCACTCTTATCTATCAGATCTAGGCCCTTAAATATATTTCTCACTTCCACTGTATAATCATAAGGAATTTGATTTAGGTCATACCTGAATGGTCTAGTGGTTTTCCCTACTTTCTTCAATTTGAGTCTGAATTTGGCAATAAGGAGTTCATGATCTGAGCCACAGTCAGCTCCTGGTCTTGTTTTTTTGTGACAGTATAGAGCTTCTCCATCTTTGGCTGCAAAGAATATAATCAATCTGATTTCAGTGTTGACCATCTGGTGATGTCCATGTGTAGAGTTTTCTCTTGTGTTGTTGGAAGAGGGTGTTTGCTATGACCAGTGCATTTTCTTGGCAAAACGCTATTGGTCTTTGCCCCGCTTCATTCTGCATTCCAAGGCCAAATTTGCCTGTTACTCCAGGTGTTTCTTGACTTCCTACTTTTGCATTCCAGTCCCCTGTAATGAAAAGGACATCTTTTTTGGGTGTTAGTTCTAAAAGGTCTTGTAGGTCTTCATATAACCGTTCAACTTCAGCTTCTTCAGAGTTACTGGTTGGGGCATAGGCTTGGATAACTGTGAAATTGAATAGTTTGCCTTGGAGATGAACAGAGATCATTCTGTTGTTTTTGAGATTGCATCCAAGTACTGCATTTCGGACTCTTTTGTTGACCATGATGGCTACTCCATTTCTTCTGAGGGATTCCTGCCTGCAGTAGTAGATATAATGGTCATCTGAGTTAAATTCACCCATTCCAGTCCATTTTAGTTCGCTGATTCCTAGAATGTCAACGTTCACTCTTGCCATCTCTTGTTTGACCACTTCCAATTTGCCTTGATTCATGGACTTGACATTCCAGGTTCCTATGCAATATTGCTCTTTACAGCATTGGACCTTGCTTCTATCACCAGTTACATCCACAGCTGGGTATTGTTTTTGCTTTGGTGCCATCCCTTCATTCTTTCTGGAGTTATTTCTCCAATGATCTCCAGTAGCATATTGGGCACCTACTGACCTGGGGAGTTCCTCTTTCATTGTCCTATCATTTTGCCTTTTCATACTGTTCATTTGGTTCTCAAGGCAAGAATACTGAAGTGGTTTGCCATTCCCTTCTCCAGTGGACCACGTTCTGTCGACCTTTCCACCATGACCCGCCTGTCTTGGGTTGCCCGGCTGGCATGGCTCGGTTTCATTGAGTTAGACATGGTTGTGGTCCTAGTGTGATTAGATTGACTAGTTTTCTGTGAGTATGGTTTCAGTGTGTCTGCCCTCTGATTGCTCTCTTGCAACACCTACCATCTTACTTGGGTTTCTCTTACTTTGGGCGTGGGGTATCTCTTCACGGCTGCTCCAGCAAAGCACAGCCCCTGCTCCTTACCTCGGACGAGGTGTATCTCCTTATCGCCGCCTTTCCTGACCTTCAAAGTGGGATAGCTCCTCTAGGCCCTCCTGCGCCGGCGCAGCCACCGCTCCTTGGGTTGTTCCTCCCGGCCGCTGCCCCTGGCCTCGGGCATGAGGTGGCTTCTCCCGGCCGCCCCTGTCCTCGGACCTGGGTAGCTCCTCTCAGCCGTTCCTGTGCTGTCACAGCCTGGCACTCTTGGCCACTGCCCTAGACCTCAGACGTGGGGTAACTCCTCTTGGCCACGCTAAGTGCGCCTGGACGCATCCTCAAAATACTATTATTTTCTGGTATAATATGTTTGTTAGTTGCTCAGTCACATCTAACTCTTTGAAATCTCATGGACTTAGCCCACTAGGCTCCTCATCCTTGGAATTCTTCAGGCTAGAATACTGGAGTGAGTTGCCGCTCCCTTTTCCAGGGGATCTTCCCAACCCAGGGATTGAACCCAGGTCTCCCACATTGCAGGCAGATTCTTTACCATCTGAGCCACCAGGGAAGCCTATAAACATGACTTTAGGGTTCAGAGATAAATAACAGCACAATCAAATGCAGACATTAAAGGTAATTTGCAATCTATACATATTTATGCGGTTTGTGAGTGCTTCTTGGAACCTGAAGAGTAACTAATCTTTGGGATACATTCTGGTGTCCACACAGCTCAGCTTTTCAGATGGATGATTTCATTTGTCTTATGGCTGAGGAAGATATCAGAAATCCAAGGGAGAGCTTTGAGCACTATTGATACTGGCTTATATAAATCAGTATAAATACTTTGTAATTATAGCAAAAATTGACTGATAAAAACAAAAACATAGCCAAATACAAATGATCAGCTACTCTTGCCTAGAAACTTTGTCAGCAAATGCAGTACTTATTGCAACATATTAATCAAATGAGTCAGATTGCCAATAATAAAGCATTACCATATTTCACAAAGGATATAAAAATGGATCTAGGATTTTACATCATCTTGTAAGAAGAAGCAAGACAAAAATTTAATATGCCCTCTGGACACAGAACACTCTTGACTTAAGGAAATCAGTGTTATTATTATTTTCTGTCAGTGTCCTATGGTTTAATTGGTAGTGTATGTTAGATAGAAAAAGAGGCTCTTTTGGAAGATCCACATGACTTGAAAGAACAATATTCATGTTGATTCTAAGAACTACTGGCTATTTCCTCACACAGTGGTAATTTTGAAACTATCAGTATTGAGCAACACAGAAGAATTCAGGAGGGGTTCAGTAGTGACTGTGGCTTAGAACAATCAAAACTCCGTGATTCTTTGTCCATAATATGTAAAATAATAGTCTTTAGAGAATAAGAAGTGGATACACTATGTAGCTTGGCTAGGGGGAGGAGAAACATGGAACCCCATATTTGATAATTATGCTTTTGTGTGAAATGAAAGAAGTGCTGTAGTCAGAAAAGAATTAACTATTTATTCTCATAATGTCCAGTAATAGAAAATATAACAAAGCAGTAGACATATTAAAGTAGCTTTCTTAATTCTTAAACCACTTGAACTAACTAGGACTCTTTCCTTGAGATAATTCACATGTAAGTATATTATGATTAACAGTAAGGAGACACAGGCCACATTAAATGTAGGTCCTGTTTTGTCACTTATTACTCATGTATATATACCTGGTTATACACATCTAAATTATTCATACTTATTTTCACTTTTATGGTCACGTAAAATATACATAGTTATAAAGCATTAAAGTGAATGATCCTCAAATGTGCACAATATCCAAAGCAATGATAAAAAAATTTCATGAATCTTTTTAAAATAATTTTCTGTTTATAATTGCTTCCAAAATGAAGTTCTAAGTTGAAAATTATATCATAATTTAAGTGCTTAAATTTATATATAAACATTGTATATAAATATTCTGTTTATGCATATATTTGAATTTGTATCACTTTTACATCAGAATTCTGATTCACCAAAGGGTTTCCTGTATTAGGCAGGACTTTGGCCTGAATCTTGAGTTTGAATCCTAAAAGTGCCATTATCTTGTTGGATGACCATTACAAATGATTTCAAAACTTAACCAAGTTATTTTGGAAAACAAGAGTGCTTGCCTATCTCTCCATACATCATTAATTTTTTTCTATCAAAATGGTTGCTAACATTAGTAGTGAAATATGATGTTATTTTTTCCTATCATAAATAACAACAACTGCAATGATCTTCTTTAGACTGTGCTTTTTCATTCATTTGACACTCTGTTACAATATTTCCCATAGTTGAAAACAGCTTTCCTAGTGGCGCTAGTGGTGAAGAACCTGCCTGTCAGTATGGGAGACATAAGAAACATGAGTTCTATCCCTGGGTGGGGAAGATCCTCAGGAGGAGGGCATGGCAACCCACTCCAGTAGATTGCAGTATATTGCAGAGACTGAGTGACTAATACTTTCAGTTTCTAACAACTTATATCTATATTGGGGTTTCCCCAGTGGCTCAGATGATAAAGAATCCACTCATCAATGCAGGAGACAAAAATTCCATCCTGGGTGGGGAAGATCCCCTGGAGGTGGCTACTCACTCCACTATTCTTGCCTGGAGAATTCCATGAACAGAGGAGCCTGGCAGGCTACAGTCTATGGAGTCACATAGAGTTGGACACGGCTAAGTGACTAACACTTCACTTCCAATCTTCAGTTCCTTTCTTCTTACTCACTCTTAAACCTGTGCACACCTGCCTTTCTCTTCAAGAAGTCATGGAGATTACTACTGTCAGGATCACAGAGACTCACATGGGGAAACGGAATGCTTAATTCTCAGTTTGTATCTTGCTTGACCTTTCAGGGGCATTTGGCAGAACTGACCATTCCTTTGCCCTTGAAACAATTTCTATACTTGGATGTCCTTTTCCTTTTGGTCTTTTGTTTTGTTGTCGCCTTTTTATCAGATCCCAGTACTAAGAAGAGGTGGCAAGAATACATAGAAGAACTGTACAAAAAAGATCTTCACGACCCAGATGATCATGATGGTATGATCACTCATCTAGAGCCAGACATCCTGGAATATGAAGTCAAGTGGGCCTTAGAAAGCATCACTACGAACAAAGCTAGTGGAGGTGATGGCATTCCAGTTGAGCTATTTCAAATCCTGAAAGATGATGCTGTGAAAGTGTTGCGCTCAGTATGCCAGCAAATTTGGAAAACTCAGCAGTGGCCACAGGACTGGAAAAGGTCAGCTCTCATTCCAACCCCAAAGAAAGGCAATGCCAAAGAATGCTCAAACTACCACACAATTGCACTCATCTCACATGCTAGTAAAGGAATGCTCAAAATTCTCCAAGCCAGGCTTCAGCAATACGTGAACTGTGAACTTCCTGATGTTCAAGCTGGTTTTGAACCAGCAGAGAAAAAGGCAGAGGAACCAGAGATCAAATTGCCAACATCTGCTGGATCATGGAAAAAGCAAGAGAGTTCCAGAAAAACATTTATTTCTGCTTTATTGACTATGCTGAAGCCTTTGACTGTGTGGATCACAACACACTGTGGAAAATTCTGAAAAAGATGGGAATACCAGACCACCTGACCTGCCTCTTGAGAAATCTGTATGCAGGTCAGGAAGCAACAGTTAGAACTGGACATGGAACAACAGACTGGTTCCAAATAGGAAAAGGAGTACATCAAGGCTGTATATTGTCACCCTGCTTATTTAACTTCTATGCAGAGTACATCATCAGAAACGCTGGACTGGAAGAAACACAAGCTGGAATCAAGATTGCCGGGAGAAAGATCAATCACCTCAGATATGCAGATGACACTACCCTGATGGCAGAAAGTGAAGAGGAACTAAAAAGCCTCTTGATGAAAGTGAAAGAAGAGAGTGAAAAAGTTGGTTTAAAGCTCAGCATTCAGAAAATGAAGATTATGGCATCTGGTCCCATCAGTTCATGGGAAATAGATGGGGAAACAGTGGAAACAGTGTCAGACTTTATTTGTTTGGTCTCCAAAATCACTGCAGATGGTGAGTGCAGCCATGAAATTAAAAGATGCTTACTCCTTGAAAGAAAAGTTATGACCAACCTAGGCAGCATATTCGAAAGCAGAGACATTACTTTGCCGACTAAGGTCCGTGTAGTCAAGGCAATGGTTTTTCCCATGTTCATGTATGGATGTGAGAGTTGGACTGTGAAGAAGGCTGAGCGCCGAAGAATTGATGCATTTGAACTGTGGTGTTGGAGAAGACTCTTGAGAGTCCCTTGGACTGCAAGGAGATCCAACCAGTCCATTCTGAAGGAGATCAGCCCTGGGATTTCTTTGGAAGGAATGATGCTGAAGTTGAAACGCTAGTACTTTGGCCACCTCATGTGAAGAGTTGACGCATTGGAAAAGACTGATGCTGGGAGGGATTATGGGCAGGAGGAGAAGGGGACGACAGAGGATGAGATGGCTGGATGGCATCACTGACTCGATGGACGTGAGTTTGAGTGAACTCTGGGAGATGGTGATGGACAGGGAGGCCTAGCGGGCTGCGATTCATGGGGTCGCAAAGAGTCAGACACGACTGAGCAACTGAACTGAACTGAACTGATGTACTGAGACTTCCTAATTTGTTCAACCCTTAGATGTTGGAGAGTGGAAGGTTTTTTTTTTTTTACAGCACACCCTCTATTTCTTTTAGGTTCATGACTTCAAATACCATTGTTTTAGCAAAATCAAATCAGAACAGAAAAACCCATAGTAATTTGAACAGAAGAAATTTGGGAATCACTATTAAAATTTACTAAGAATCACTATTATAATCACTATAATAACTATTATAATATGCCTATTAAGGGGAAAAGAGAACTAAAGAATATAAGAAGGAAAAGATAAGGAGTGGCCCCTGTTTCTAAGGCTAAGACAGAACTCCCAATATAGAAAAAAAAATATGGAAGAGGACCTGTTTCTCCTAGGAATGAGGTCCAGATTTTATTGGATTGTGCGTGGCCGTGGCTAAATACATATGGAGAAATGCTGCACGCTAACTCCTCACTGTAGAAGCCTGGTCAGAAAAACCAAAGCAAAAACAAAAACACTCCTTTGCCAGCTACACTAAAGAACCTTCCCCTTAGGAAGTGTTTCCTGCTACCAATTAGCAAGGGATGGATATACTAGTCTCACATACAGATACTTACAGCTACCTGTGTATTTTTTGCTATTCTGTATTTACATCTCTCTCTCTTTCTCTTTATATATATATATGTTTGTGTGTGTGTGTATACATTACATATTTTATATATATAAAATCTATCCTCTCCTTATGCACCAGGCTAGTTTATCCAAATGTCTGCTTGACGACTTCATTTGGATGTCTAATTGATGTCTCAAAGGTAATATGTTTGAAACTGACCTTTGGACCTTTCCTTTAAACTTGTTTTATCCAAAGTCTTCCCTGTCTCATTAAATCGCAACTCCATCACTCCAGTTACTGAGTTTAAGAACTTCAAAATCACCCTTACATCCTCCATTTCTCACTTTTAAAATCCAGTCTTTAATATACTCTGTTGACACTACATTTATAACATGTCTAAAGTTTCACGGCATCCCACTGTAATCAACATTGCTACCAGCAGGAGCATGGCAAGAAACACTTTTGCCCATTTATTTCAGTGCTTTCCTAACTTTTTTCTCTGCTTCTGTCCTTGATTCTCTAACATTATTCTCATCAGAGGACCTATAGTAAATCTTTTAAAGTAAGTCAGGCCAAGAAGTCTCTGTTCAAAACCTTTCAGTATCTTCCTGTCTTAACAATATCTTCCTCTTTAAATGGCCTATAGGACCCAGCAAAATGATTCCGCTGGAAGCACACTGATTTCCTTGCTGTTCCTTGAACATTCCAAACCTCAGGGCCTTTAAACTTGCTCTTCTTTTAGTATTTGATTAGAAACCATTTCCAGACATTTTAAGTCCTATCAGTCTCCCTCACTGACCTTGCACTCTTCTTCCTTTTTCCATCTTAGGTCTTGCCATCAGTTCAGTTTAGTTCAGTTGCTCAGTCATGTCCGACTCTTCCCGACCCCGTAGACCACAGTACACCAGGCCTCCCTGTCCATTACCAACTCCCAGAGTTTACTCAAACTCATCTCCATTGAGTTGGTGATGCCATCCAACCGTCTCATCCTCTGTTGTCCCCTCTCCTCCTGTCATATGAATCATCAATATCTGAAGCACAATAATTTCTTTATTTTACTTATTGGCTGCCTCTGACACTAGGATTTATATTCCATGAAGGCAAAGTTTTTGTTGTTTGGTTCACTGGTGTTTGACCAATGCCTTATCCAAAGGAAATGTTCAACAAAATATTTTTAAATTAATAAATGGATAGTTATTTGATAAGAAGGACTTCCCTGGTGCCTCAGATGGTAAAGCATCTGCTTACAATGCGGGAGACTCGGGTTCGATCCCTGGGTTGGAAAGATCCTCTGGAGAAGGAAATGGCAACCCTCTCTAGTACTCTTGCCTGGAAAATCCCATGGACGGAGGAACTTGGTAGGCTACAGTCCGTGGGGTTGCAAAGAGTCGGATACGTCTGAGTGACTTCACTTTGATGCTAGAAACTAATATGATTTATGTTAATCTCAAAGAGATGTTTAAGAAAAAAGGTCCATTAAATATAATTTTAAAATTTTCCTTCCATAAAATGAAGCTAATATTTCATTATGCTTAAATATAATATACTTTTCTTTCTTCCTCCACTCAATATAAATACATATAGGGCTTTCCTGATAGCTCAGTTGGTAGAGAATCCGCCTGCAGTGCAGGAGACCCCAGTCTGATTCCTGGATCCGGAAGATCCAGGAAGGGATAGGCTACCCACTCCAGTATTCTTGGGTTTTCCTTGTGGCTCAGCTGATAAAGAATCTGCCCACAATGCGGGAAGCCTGGGTTCGATCCCTGGGTTGGCAAGATCCCCTGGAGAGGCAAAGGATACCCACTCCAGTATTCTGGCCTGGAGAATTCCATGGTATAGTCCATGGGGTCACAAAGAGTCGGACAAGACTGAGTGACTTTCACTTTCAGAGACGATTTCACTTTTTCAATGCTGCATATTATTATAGTGGGTAACACTTCTTTTTCAGAATAAAATTATTTTATGCTTCTGTATTTCTGGTCAAGCTCAATGTTAAACAAATCGTAGTCATGAAAAAATAAATGTTCTAAAGTAAGGAAACAACTTATTGCATGTAACTTTAATTATTAAAAACTAGAACTGTTATAGGTATAAACATACCATGTTCATTGCATTGATTATAGGAGGTGATTAAATACACTTCTTATAAAATATGCCTAAAGAACATAGATTATTAATTATTGTTTCATATACTATATAATGAATATTAAATTGTAAATTTACCATAATTCTGCTCACTTTTATTTTAGAATAACTTTTTATAGGATAATTTAGATGCCATAGACTTTTAAAAATGCCCCCAAATTAAGAACTGTTTCTCTTTTCCCTCTTAAGATGTTTTTTCAGAGAAAGCTAAGGAATTCAAAGCATTCACTGGCCAGACTCTGAAATTAATTATAGCACAACACACAAACTGTAGTCAATGATGATGTTATTTTTCCTTCTGTGAGTAATTTCAAAAAACAAGACCTAAAAAGTAGGAGCTCTATCATCTTCTACCTCTTCAGATGACATCATACTATTTACTGGCAATACTTCGAAGAATCCATAGTTCTATTCAATTACTCGCTTCAGCTTTTTCTGCGTATGTACAGCAGGAGCATGTCACACATCATTGGAAAGCCAAGGAAACTATTTCTGGATCATTATCATAAACTCTGAGGGGTTGCTCACAGGATTGCTTGCTTAGCATTAATGTTCTCTTCTTTGAGACAGCTTCACTGATCAGCTTATTATTAACCTTACCAAAGTATACTTGTTCAGCCACCCTTCTGGTTTAACACAGCACTGTATGTAATCCCCTACTGACACTTTTCATATTTTATAATTATAGCATAATTTGTCTTATAGATTCACAAAAATCATAATTAAATATATTTGAAAATTTGTTTCTAAATTTTTATATATTGTCAAGTATCTACCTACAACACCTTAATGTTCACATTTATGTAATTCTCAGTATTATGCAAGAAAATTAAGTAGCCACTTTGCTTTTTAGATTCTATCATTTGTGTCACTCTCAACACAGATATCTGTGCTCTGTAAACGTGAGAGTAAAATTATTCTAAATAGTGACTATATGTCTTGTGCATTCTTGGTATATATGTTTTATAAAAGCAAATGCTTGTAGTTAGAGAATATTAATACATTTTAAACTACTGAGATAAGATAGTTATTAAAAATGAGATTATCATTAATATTTGTATATATATCTGCTGCTGCTGCTAAGTCGCTTCAGTCGTGTCCGACTCTGTGCGACCCCATAGATGGAGGCCCAGCAGGCTCCCCCGTCCCTGGGATTCTCCAGGCAAGAACACTGGAGTGGGTTGCCATTTTCTTCTCCAGTGCATGAAAGTGAAAAGTGAAAGTGAAGTCGCTCAGTCGTGTCCGACTAGTAGCGACCCCATGGACTGCAGCCTACCAGGCTCCTCTGTCCATGGGATTTTCCAGGCAGGAGTACTGAAGTGGGGTGCCATTGCATTCATTGATTATAAATTTGCTTTTTATAAAGCCTCATGTGTGTTTTCTTCACCAAATAAGTTATGATATCCGATTCACCTCTACAGCTTTATGAACTGCATGACAATGGTTACAGGAAAGACAATTAAATGTCAATTTAATGCCTTTCAAGATAGTTTATTTTGAGTTTTGATTCTAGAAGTGGAAAACTGGCTTTTTATCAGGCTGTCCTTCATGGAGATACCAATTATAATCTCTACTAAAATATTAAAATGCATATTTTAAGACATTGAAAAGTAACTCAAGCAAGCAGAAATTGGTGGTATCTCACCTTTAAAGTAAGAAAACACCACTGAATGAAATATGTATTTATATGCCTTTCCCCCAGAGAATATTCCCAATATTCTGTGTAAAGGATAGCTAGAGCCAAGAAAAAATCTTCGGGTCTTAGAGTATGAAGTTCAGGGCTGTAAAAACAGTTGTAAATTAAGAGAGAGAATTATAAATGGCTAGTATTCACAGAAGAACCAAAACAACTGTGATATCTTCTCCTTAAATCCTACAAATATGTACAGGGGAATCCTAAAGTCCAAGAAAAAACAGTAGCTGAATTCTAATAGCTGAGCAGAATTTGACCGTCTTCCCACTGCAGTTTGAATTCTCCCATATCTGAGGTATTTGGTAATAAATACTGTAGGTTTTATATTAAAACTGGAAAATGACCACATTTTAGGGTTACACTTCAGGACTATTCTTTAAGTTTTTCTTCAGAATAAGACCCAAACCAAAACAGACTTTCTGGAAATGTGTAAAAGAAGATGAGTCATCAACTGAACTTGTTGCCAGAAGGAAAATCCATATACTTCAGAAGATTCAAAGATCCTATAATGGTTCAGCTACTATGTCTGATATACCGAAAATACCTTGAAACAAATAGGTGTCCCATTTAAAGACATGGGAGTGATTCAAGGTCAAGGGAAAAAGAAATCAATAGAATTGGACCACAAGATGCCTCAAATATTAACTAACATGTAAGAATTTCAAAGCAGATATACTGAATTAGTTTATTTATATGAAGTTCAAACACAGGGCAAATTAATCTATGCTTAATAAAATCAGAACTGTGGTTAACTATTTGTTTTGGGGGATTGATTGGAAGGGAACGTGAGAGCTTTCTGTGGTAATGGGAATATTATGTATTTTACTTGGAGGTAGTTGCAGCAGTATATGTGCACGTCAAAACTCAGTGTTCTATCATCAAGATCTATTCATCTGATCAAAAGAGACCTCTTCTAGTAAAAAAAAAAAAAAAGAAGAAGAGAAAAACAGGGGGAAAAACAGCAATGGGAAAATACTTTATCCCTAAAATTCTAAATGTATGTTACTTTTGACCATGCAGTGTGTTTTGTTTTGTTCTAGTAAAATGTTAATTTTAAATACTGGTCTAAAAAAAGATGAAGATTTGTCCTTCAGCAAATGGCCTAAATTACTGTTTTAATTTTTTTAGAAAGTATCTTGCTGTCAATAGTTTTATTTACAGAATTCCTAATATATAAATTGAATGAGTTGGGATAGTATATTATTATACATCTGTTGGTCTATTGCACTGAATCCAGCTTGATTTTGTTTTGTTTTTTAATATATACAAACTATGACTATTTCAGAAGTCTTTCAGGATATGTATTGATTTCCTTACCAAGTGTGTATGTGATCTTTGTCTTTGAATTTTACAATATCCTTGGAAAATATTTCTAAAATTTTGAACATTAAGTGAGTAAACTGTAGGATGCGATGAGATTTATAGAATTTAATGGTATCTATAATAAGTTACTAATAAGATATAACAAAATTATGACAGTGATAAACAGTGAAAAAATAATTACTATTATAATAGAGGGTTGGGAAACTATGTGAATGAAAACATTAAAGGAAGTTGGAACAAAAAGCCTCAGTGTATCTGTGAGTGAAAGAAAGAAAAAGAGATATCATACATTTGGACGTCTGGACTTAAGGTAATTTCTCTGTGTAAAGGACTTCCAAAAACCTCAGAATGGCCAAACTGCTGAGTAAAATTAACAACAGTGCCATAGAAGAGGAATGTGTGAAACTCTTGGATTATCTTTTTTTAAAACTCATAGAAGACTCATTATTTCTATTCAGTTTAAACTGTGCCCCAGTTCTCTTTCTACCAAAGCTAGTGACTTTGAGTAACTGTGGACTGTGTGCAAGAGTGGGTATGTGCATTTATTTGCCTACTTCAATGCAACTTTGTACTGTTCATCACATCTAGTTCTAGTTCTGTGATAAACACATCAGGAAAGAAGGAGGGCTGGCAGGTGGCAGAATGTGGACCTGGCATATTCCCTGCATAACTGGCTCAGTGTATACATTTACCATTCTCCTTTACGATTACATGCAGCTCTACACTATAAAAAGAAAAGCAGCCTACTGTTTAAAATGCATTTAGGGGGCTATGAAGGTCACAATTGAAGTGTGAATTTATTTTAGTTGGTTTGAGTTTCAATTCTAAATGCTTTTACTTTACTGTGTAAAATCTCTCTCTCGTGCTGTTTTGAAAATTGCACCTGTACAGAGAAAGGTCTCATTTAATTCAATATTACTCTACTTTTATATATAGTCTTTCTTTTAAATCATGTTCCAAAAGGTTGAGTTAAATAATACTGCTTCAAAGTGAAAATTAAAAAGTAAAGCCAGGGAGAGAAAAAGCAAGTGTCCACCAAAATGGTGAAACACTAAGATGGATAGTTTTAATGTGCTTATGCACAAAGCCATGCCTTTGGAGGTATCTTCCTTATTTTACAGCCAGCATAGGAAGAATCATAGCTAAATAAGCATGTGCAGTATTGGTATAGATTGTTTCCTCTGTCTTTTAGCCCCCTGCTCTGGAGTTGCCATATTTAATAAATAAAAATACATAATACCAAGTTAAATTGGAATTTCAGATATACAATAGATGCTTTGTTTTGTATAAGTATGTGCCATGCAATATTTGAAACATACTTATCCTTTAAATATATCCATTTGATTTAACCTGATGTCTTATATTTCATTGGCATCCTATTTTTCTTATACTCAGATACTCAGAAACACAGTAGTGGTAGTTTCTGATGATCAATAACTAGAAGATAGACTAATGTAAATTTTTGCTTAAGACTGTAGTCTTTAAATATAACTCATGGTATAGTTGCTGTTATTATAAACTGTTCCTGTTGTTCAGTCACTAAGTTGTGTCTGACTCTTTATGACCCCATGGACTGCAGCATGCCAATTCCTCTGTCCTCCACTATTTCCCGGAGTTTGCCCAAGTTCATGTCCATTGAATCAGTGATGCTATCCAGCCATCTCATACTCTGCTGCCCTTTTCTCCTTTGGCTTTCAATCTTTTTCAGCATCAGGGTCTTTTCCACTGAATCAACTGTTCACATCAAGTGGCCAGAGTATTGGAGCTTCAGCTTCAGCATCAGTCCTTCCAATGAGTATGCTGGGTTGATTTCCTTTAGGATTGACCAGTTTGGTTTCCTTGCTGTCCAAGGGACTCTCAAGAGTGTTTTCCAGCACTACAGTTCGAAAGCATCAATTCTTTGACACTCAGTCTTCTTTATGTCGAACTCTCACATCCATACATGACTACTGGAAAAACCATAGCATTGACTCTATGGACCTTTGCTGGCAGTCATGTATCTCCTTTTTATGGTATCATTGTGATCTGGCAAAGGGACAATGAATATATATTAGAGGGCAATGATGGCTTTACATTATAAAACATACATGGCAAAATTTCTGGAGGGAGGCTGCAATGACACTCATGTATATTATATTTCTTTAACTGTTTCTCAAGATTCTAAGTACTTCCAAGATCCATGGTTCCTTGGCACTGGCTTGACTCTTATTATACAGACACTTGCTTCCATTCTGTAGCTTCCAAACTCCTCTTCTAACCACAAGCTCCAGTCTCCAGGACCTTGAATCACCATCAAGCTCCATCTATTTATGCTTTCTTGAGACACAGTTACATCATCATAAATAGTGATAGTGGGCTTTTTTTTTTATACACCTTCTTTTTCAGATTTTTAAAATAAAATGAATCGTATTGCCAATGCATTTCAATTTTTTAAAAAAATCTTTTCTCTTTAATCACTCATCAGACTAAAATTGATAGTAAGGTATCATAGTTTTTCAGGCTGATGATACTTTCCACTTTCATATGGGCTGATTAATTCAATAGAGAATGTACTTCTCTTAACATGTAGGCTTATCATCCATGACAGATTTACCCATCCTATTAGGGAATTAATGGTACTGTGAATATATCAGGAACTCAAAATGCAGACTTTTTGTTAGGATATTTTATGTACCTCGATAAACCCTATTTAATAATTCTACCATATGCAACATACTTTACCTTACACCAGGATTTAATCTCAAAATATATGACAGCATTTTATCTTGTGAATTTATTTACCATTAAGAAAAATCAAAACAATAAGTATGATAATAACATTTAGAAACTGATATTTCCCAGAACCTAGTGTCAGCTCCCAGATAGCTGTGGAGAAGAAAAACGCTGAATCCCACTGAATATAATTAATACAATGAGAAGCTTTAAATTAAGAATAAAAGAATAAATACATGTGTAATCATCCTTAATATTGGTATCTGGCAAGCAAGCTTTTCAGGATTCATTAAGAGTTTCACTGATACTCTGTAATAGGATGTGAGTAATAGGATTAATATAGCTATGGGCAGTGTTAGGTCAGCTGGCAATGGATCAATCCAAAAAGCAGAGCATATTAAAAGGATTATAGATTAGCAATTAGATGGCTTCACAAACAAGGAATAGTTCCTTGAGCATCTCTAAAGGTTAACACAGATAGAATGTCAATTTTTTTTTCAGTTTATAATCCAGGAGTGTCTGAAGAGGAAAGGAGAGATGGGATTTAAGCTATGATTATGATTGACATAATCAAACCAAACCATCCTTGAGTATCAGCATCTGGATTTCAAAGGAAAGAGATCTTAGTATAAGGTGAAGGGAACATTTGTGATATAATAATGAAATAGCTTAAAGGACAAAGGTTTAGGTGTTAGAATTCTGGGAGACAGGTCATAGTCAGTTATTCAGATCTTATATTCAGTATTAAGTTTCCAAGCATTTGTGAGTGCCCTGGTATGTGTCAGTGAATTCTCAGTTTCTGTGGATGAAAATCAATGTTGTGCATTATGATTACCAGATTCTGTTGGAACTTCAGCTTGACACATACTTTAAATTTATCAGTAATATATAACTATCTGAGTTCCTTCTGTTTGATCGTTTTCTACTGGGATATTTCCAAGTGATACTATTATATTGTTTTTGATTATACCATATATAAAAAAAGTCTTCTGTAAGAACTTGCTCATATTTATGATTTGATTTTTTTATGATTTACAAATTCATGTCTAAGGAATTTCCCCCAGGGAGCCAATGTAATTTCAGGAATCAGGTTTTTGAATGTCCTTATAAAATGGTATAAAATGAATGCAGTTCAGGAATGTAGAGTATATGAGGCTATTTATTTGGTTTAACAATCAGTGTGAAAGCCTGGGAAACATGCCTGCGGTATCATGTGAAACAAGAGGCTGTAGAGCGAAACTTATGCCTCTACTGTGTTAACTCCCTTATTCTGCTCTTCATCTCCTCTTCAGTCTTTGATCTCCTTGATTAGGCAATTTGGCACTGTAAAAAAGTTTAGTGTGTAAGAGACAAGTTTATATTACGGTGTTTTCAGTTCAGTTCAGTTCAGTCACTCAGTCGTGTCCAATTCTTTGCGACCCCCTGAATAGCAGCACGCCAGGCCTCCCTGTCCATCACCAACTCCCGGAGTTCACTCAGACTCACATCCATCGAGTCAGTGATGCCATCCAGCCATCTCATTCTCGGTCGTCCCCTTCTCCTCCTGCCCCCAATCCCTCCCAGCATCAGAGTCTTTTCCAATGAGTCAACTCTTCACATGAGGTGGCCAAAGTACTGGCGTTTCAGCTTCAGCATCATTCCTTCCAAAGAAATCCCAGGGTTGATCTCCTTCAGAATGGACTGGTTGCATCTCCTTGCAGTCCAAGGGACTCTCAAGAGTCTTCTCCAACACCACAGTTCAAAAGCATCCATTCTTCAGCGTTCAGCCGTCTTCACAGTCTAACTCTCACATCCATACATGACCACTGGAAAAACCATAGCCTTGACTGCTGCTGCTGCTAAGTCACTTCAGTCGTGTCTGACTCTGTGCGACCCCATGGACTGCAGCCTACCAGGCTCCTCCGTCCATGAGATTTTCCAGGCAAGAGTACTGGAGTGGGTTGCCATTGCCTTCTCATAGCCTTGACTAGACGGACCTTTGTTGGCAAAGTAATATCTCTGTTTTTCAACATGCTATCTATGTTGGTCATAACTTTTCTTCCATTTAAAAATATTTGTATACTAAGTTTATGATTCATCTGTTAAAATGAGTGCATTTAATATTGTTTATTTTGCTCAGTACTACTTATAGATTCAAAGTTTCAGTTATTACATTTCTAAGTGATTTCATATTTTATTCTGGGTTTTATTTTTGAATTTTTATTTAGGGTATGCTTTTTAAAAATATCAGTTGGGTCTTTGTTCATATTTTAAAATTAATTTATAGGTTATTGTATTATTTTGAGAGACTATAGACTACATAATTATATTAATTTTATTATTAAGAGTTTCTTTAACTTGGTGAAAACTTGTTAACAATAACAGGTTAATTACTTTTGCCTCTCACATTTAACATATCAGTTTTATTATCAGCTTAGTAATGCTGTAAAGGTAAAATTTCACCCTAAGTCAATGAGAAGATTAAAAAAAGGAAATCCAGAAAAAATGATTTAGTTCAGTTCAATTCAGTTGCTCAGAGGTGTTTGACTCTTTGCAACCCCATGGACTGCAGCATGCCAGGCCTCTCTGCCCATGACTGACTCCCAGAGTTTACTCAAACTGTCCACTAAGTCAGTGATGCCATGAAACCACCTCATCCTGTCGTCCCCATCTCCTCCTACCTTCAATCTTCCCAGCATCAGGGTCTTTTCAGATGAGTCGGTTTTTCACATCAGGTGGCCAATGTATTGGAGTTTCAGCTTCAGCGTCAGTCCTTCCAATGAATATTCAGGACTGATTTCCTTTTGGATGGACTGGTTGGATCCCCTTGCAGTCCAAGGAACTCTCAAGGGTCTTCTCCAACACCATAGTTCAAAAGCATCAATTCTTTGGTGCTCACCTTTCTTTATAGTCCAACTCTCACATCCACACATGACTACTGGAAAAACCATAGCTTTGACTAGATGGGCCTGTGTTGGCAAAGTAATGTCTCTGCTTTTTAATAAGCTGTCTAGGTTGGTCATAACTTTTCTTCCAAGGGGCAAGTGTCTTTAAATTTCATGGCTGCAAGTGATTTAAAACGCATCTAAACTTCCACTTCTCTAACAGGACTGGGACATCATAAACTGTTTCTCAGAGGGTAAACCTCCTAATTAACTTGCACAGGATAAATTGATTGAATCAGTACCAGAAGCAAAGAAAGTGTAAGGTTGGCAGTGAGGGGCATGCGAAAGGGCACTATGACAAATAGCACCTAGGAGAAGACGGTCTGTGTGATCCTCTGTTTCTGGACTGGGTGACTAAATGAATGATTATGGCCTTTATCAAGGGACAATTCTAAGCAAATTGGGAGAAAGGAAGATATCAAGTCCAGTATTAGCTGTATAACCATGTTATCATACAATTACTTGCGCTTTTCAAAGTAATTTCAATGTATTTGAAGGGTGCCAGTTTATCCTCACAACAAAATAGTACAAGAAATAAGGCAGTTAATATCTTCATTTCACAGGTGGGAAGATTGATTAAAGTGCTTTGTTGAAGGTCACAGAACAAATCAAGGATTGACTCAGGAATCAAATTCTGGTTTCTAAGTTACAAATCCAAGGATTTTTCTGCTGCACTACTAGATATACCCGTTGTAACCATTTAACATTCTCTTATGCACATGGG
This sequence comes from Capricornis sumatraensis, assembly GCF_032405125.1. Taxonomy (NCBI): domain Eukaryota; kingdom Metazoa; phylum Chordata; class Mammalia; order Artiodactyla; family Bovidae; genus Capricornis; species Capricornis sumatraensis. The sequence goes on from NC_091073.1 coordinate 21,742,069, forward strand.
TTATATATGACTTTGAAGTAATGCTGATGCTCATTCATGTCCATTGATACATATCTGTATCTGTCTATATATCTAATCATCTGTCTGAGAGGAAAGAGGTGACTTCCTGGCATAATATTAATTAGGTAGCTTCTTATTATAGAGTTCTGATACTGAAAAAAATCCTCATTTTCTACTCCAAGGGAGACTGCAAATGATGGCCGTCCCCGCCCCCCCCCCCCCCCAAAAAAAAAAAAAAGTTTTTACTTCATGACACTAGTTCTGGAGAAAAGTTATTTCTAAAGGCAAGAATTTAGCTTAACTGGTAAAATGAAAACCAACCCTTTCATTACAAATAGCTTAAATCTGTAGTTTCATAACTCCCCCCAGCCATGAACTTCAAAGCCCTCCCAGAGCAGTCCTGGAACAGGTTTCTTATTTTCCATTTGAACTTCTTAATCAATCTTTTCCACTACCTAGCATTCATGCTTTGGAAGCAGAAGGAAATAAGAATCTGAGTTTTAGCTGAATCAGACATAAACAAAAGCTAGGATCTTGAGTGAAATGTGTCATTCTGTCTAGCTCTGTTTTAACTAACCCTGCAAAAAAATTTCTGAACTCTTATCTTCTTTAGAATACACCAGATTGAATTGGTCACTTGGATTTGCTAAGAATCTTGTACTATAAAAATTATTTGTGTAACTATAGTGGCATTTTAATAGGAATAGAAAAAAAAAACAGATAGTGGGAAGATACCCTGAATGCATTAATTCCATTTTTTCTAGTTTATTCTTGTGATAGAGGCCAATTTATTGCAGTGGTCTGTTTTTATTTTATTTTTTTTTTTTAACCATCTGAGCCACAATGGGAGTTCCATGAAGAACAATACATAAGAGCTGGGATTGTAAAGAGGGTTGGGAGTGGTACAGGGTAAAAATCCGTTATTGGCATCAGCATTTTTTTAAAAACTTTTTATTTTGTAGTGGGTTATAGCTGACTAACAATGTTGTGACAGTTTCAGGTGAACAGCGAAAGCACTCAACCATATATATACATGTATCCAATCTCCCTCAAATCCTCTTCCCATCCAGGCTTCCACATAGCATTAAGCAGAATTCCCTGTGCTATACAGTAGATCCTTGTTGGTTATCCATTTTAAATATAGCAGTTTATTTTTAAAAAATTGGCTACAGTAATATATCTGGTCCTCCCTGTTCCAGAATCTCATTAAAATACAAAAGCAGCAGAGTTGATTTTGCCTCCCTTTGAACCTAGTGGGGCTTTGTTACCACCTTGATGAATAAAACGCATTGCAAGTGACACTATGTGATTTTTAAGATTATGTCATAAAAGGGGGCTTGACCTTCAACCTGGGCTCTCTCTCAGGAGATGTGTCTAGGGAACTGTAAGATTGTAAGAAATTGAGATTCCTAAAGCTGTCATGCTAGAGAGACCACAATTAGAGGCCACAAAAAGATAGCCGCCTGAAGACCTGGAGCAGTTCAAGCCCCCAGGCTTGAAGAAGCTAGGGGAAGCTATTTAAGTCTGCCCACATCAGCTGCCAGTTATATGAGTGAGCAGGCTTTTAGATGATTCCATGTCTGTTTTCACGATGTCCTAGCTGACACTGAGTAGAACAGAGCTGCTTCCTCTATGCCCTGTCCAAACAGCAGATTTGTGAGGGAACTAAATATTGTTATTATATTAAGCCAGTAAGTTTTGGAGTGATTTGTTACATAGCATTTGATAACAAGGAAAAGTTGTTATATACACTCAAAATTGCACGATATTGATTAATTCAGTCCTTGCTTATCTAGGAAGTAGTATCAGTTTATGATTTATTTATGCACCTTTATTCTTCTTCATATCTATTCTGCCCATGCCATGGGTTTTACTTTCCTATTAATGTTTAGAATGCGAAAACATTCTAAATATAGAATGTAGAAAATAAAAGTAACATCAGGTAACTTCTTTGTCAGAGTCTTTTAAGAGCAATAATTAGGGAGACAGGAAGGGGAAGAATGTTTGCAATAATAGGATAAAATAAGTTATGGGCAGCATTCTATGTGATTTTTCCACTGGGGTCACTGCTACTTGAGGAAACAAAACATATGTTGTACTGCACTTCAAAATCACTAAGTGATTTCCGCTACATGTAATCTTCAGAATTTCCACCCCAAACAATAGAAGGAATTTTTTAAAAGTCAAATCAGCAGGGTGACAAAGTTATGACCAACCTAAACAGCTTATTAAAAAGCAGAGACATTACTTTGCCAACACAGGTCCATCTAGTCAAAGCTATGGTTTCTCCAGTAGTCATATATGGATGTGAGAGTTGGACTATAAAGACAGCTGAGCACCAAAGAATTGCTGCTTTTGAACTATGGTGTTGGAGAAGACTCTTGAGAGTCCCCTGGACTGCAAGGATATCAGACCATTCTATCCTAAAGGAAATCAGTCCTGAATATTCATTGGAAGGACTGATGCTGAAGCTGAAACTCCAATATTTTGGCCAGGTGATGCGAAGAACTGACTCATCTGAAAAGACCCTGATGCTGGGAAACATTGAAGGCGGGAAGAGAAGGGTATGACAGAGGATGAAACTCTAATACTTTGGCCACCTGATGTGAAGAACTGACTCATCTGAAAAGACCCTGATGCTGGGAAAGATTGAAGGCAGGAAGAGAAGGGTACAACACAGGATGAAATGGTTGGATGGCATCACCAACTCAATGGACATGAATTTGAATAAACTCTGGGTGTTGGTGATGGAGAGGAAGACCTCACGTGCTGCAGTCCATGGGTCGCAAAGAGTAGGACACGACTGAGAGACTGAATTGAACTGAACTTTGAAAGTCAATGTCTCCCCACTTGGACTACAATATATCCTTTTTTTCCCATTAGCTTATAAATCTAATTAGACTGATCAATTTTCCATGTTCCACAGAGGTCTTAAATACAAGTTCATACAATGAGAAGATGGGATTATTGTTTGACAATATGTAACAAAGAGTGGATTGGGCTTGACCCACCTCATAGATGCTACTAAAGACCTCTGAGCCACAGAAATGTTTTTACATCTGATTCCAATGGGACAGGCATAGTGAAGGAATGGGAAGGCTGCAGTGCTGCAGTCCTTGGGGTTGCAAAGAATCAGACATGACTTAGAGACTGAAAAACCAGTGGGACATAAGCCCTGCCTCTCAACAGCACTTACTGCTGTCTGCTTCTAAAGAACAGAAGTTTCTCTAGGGTAGTCTATTGCCTTCAGAGTTGCCTTGGCTAACTCTTTCCATACCTTGGCTAATTAACAAGGAGTGGGCTCCAAAACATAGGTTCATTCTTTAAAATAAAGCCTCCATTTACTTCCTGCTAGGGCAATTATTCTATAATTATCAGGCATCTCTGCTGACTTCTAATCATACATTTTCTTGTCCATGTTGTCTCTGTGGTTGGTCACCATCACTGTGGTGTACATGCACACACACAACTATTTTCTGACACTTTGGAAGAGGTACAGGTAACACTGATGAAAATGCAAAATGAGATCAAGAGTATAAGGAAAGGGGTGGATTGAGAAAGAAGATCAAGTTCAGTGTTCTCAAGTGAGACTATGGCCTGAGAAAGATCCATGATATTATGCAATTAAGAACATTTTTATTCTATAGAGTCACTAAATCACTAAGAAAAGCATTGTTTAGAGAAAACAATGCTGCTATTTTATTTCTAAGACCCAGTTTATTCCAAGTTACTAATTCTCTGAAAAAACAAATCGGCTATTACATATTTAATAAAGTACTCAGTCTTACTCAAAAGAGAGAAATAGAAAAAGTGTCACAAGTTATGTTTTTTTGCTTAACAAACTGGCAGAAGTAAAAAAATGGAAGCAAGTGGAGAAAGGGGTACACTCAGGCATCTTGCTGGTGAACATAAATTGGTGTTATATTCATGGAGAATATGTTAGTTTTCTACAACTGATATAATGAAAATTTGAGTATCTTTGAACAGAAATTAATGTCTCACAATTCTGGAGGCCCAGAATTCAAAATCAAGGCATTGGTGTGGGCTTGCTCTCTCTGAAACCTCTAGGAGAGTATTCACTGCAGGTTTTTCTCCTAAAACTTGTGGTAGTTTCCTGGCACCATCAGACACCTGTGTTATCACATTCTCAATCTTCACATGGGATTCCTGTGTCTGTGTGTCTGTTTCTAAACTTTCCCTTTTTTTAAATGACATCAGTCATACTGGGTTAGGAACAAACCCTACTCATCTCATGTCAACAAATATGTCTGCATTGAACTTTTTACCAAATAAGGTCATATTCTAGGTTACTATGGGTACTGTATTTGGAGGAGATGTCACATTTAAAGGGTTTTCTCAGGTGGCTCAGTCAGTAAAGAATCTGCCTGTAGTGCAGAGATGCAGAAGATGCTGGTTTGATCCCTGGGTTGGGAAGATTCCTTCTCCTGGAGGAGGGCATGGCAACCCACCCTAGTATTCTTGGCTAGAGAATCTCATGGACGGAGGAACCTGGTGGGCTATAGTTCATAGGATTGCAAAGAGTCAGACATGACTGAAGCAACTGAGCATGCAGGCAGGACACATTTAAAATCAACAGAAAGCTATTTACAAATACCTGTCAAAATTTAAAATGCACAAACCCATTAAACCAACACTAGGTATTCCATAGATAGGCTCATACACATGGAGGTGTAATAAACATAGAAATTCATTGCACCATTGAGTATAATAGCAAAAGGCTGAAAACATTAATGGATGACAAGTAGTAGATAATTGATAAATGAAGTACATCTATATACACTCATAGAAAAACTACTAAGTTACACTTTTAAGAAAGCAAGCAAGGTATACAACAGTTCTATGATATTTTCCCATTTGTATGAATGTGTGTATGCCATACACATACACACACTTTGAAAACATGTCTAGAGTATTTTTCAGCTTTCCCCATAAAAAGGTGACATCTGTTCCCCTTCCCTTCAGTCTGGGCTGACTTTGTGAGTAGTTTTAACCAAAAGCACGCAGATGAATTTCAAACCTAGGCTTCAGGAGTCTTTGAATCTATCTTCTGTTCTTGCCTTCTGGACAACCTGAAAGTAACAACCAACATATGAATAAACCAGGCCTGGCTCTTCTGGGATGAGAGTGTAGAAACAAAGGTCCAGTTGGACCACCAACACTGATTGTCAGAAATAGAAGTGAGGCCATGTTTGTCTTTTCAGGTCTGTATAAGTTGCTGATGATTATGGTCATTTAAGTGACCCCAAAGGACATTTCCAGAAAAACCACCCAGCTGATGCCAGGCCAGCTCAAATTAGTAAAGGACAGAATCACAAGTAAAGAAAATGGCTTTTATTTTAAGCCATTGATTTTGGGGTGTTGTATGCTGTAGCAGTAGTTAACTGATACACACAAATATATGAAATGGGTTTGTTTGTGTGCATTTATGCACAAACATGCACATGCATGTATATGTTTGTAAACAAATAGAGTATTTCTGAATGGAGATGCAGAGGATGTATAAAAGTGGTTGCCTCCAGAACAGGGAAATGAGTGTTTAGGGGACAGGGTAAGGAAGGGCAATAAGCATATCACTTTTTAAAAATGGGTGCACTCTAAATCTTTCAAAGTTTGTGTCATGTGCGTTTAGTATCCATTCAGAAATTAAATAAATTTTAAAAATTCAGTATTGTATTGAGGTACCAAGCGATATGATACTTTCACAGGTTATTTGTACTGGTACATGCCACATCTAAGAGAAAGGATCTGGCAGAGGGAATGCGGTGGAATGGCATTGCTGTGGAAATGGCAAACCTAGTTTCTGAAGTTTTTTAATCCTAAAAATTCACAAAACCTTATCAGAAAGTAAGTCAGCAGTGAGGCTTGTTAATGAGGACCCAAGCAGTTTCTGCACAATACTCGGTGATATTCTGTGGATGGACTGAAAAAGTAGATGAGAAATGTTTAGAACATCTACTACAATCTTTTAACAGTCTGTCAAAAAAAGAATAAATAAAACTATGAGATACTAAAAAAAGAAAAACAATAAAAAAACAAACTTTTACTTTGTTATTTAATGTTTTCATATTTTTCTTGGGTTTCCTGGTGGCTCAGTTGATAAAGAATCTGCCTTCAATGGGGGAGACCTGGGTTCCATCCCTGGGTTGGGAAGATCCTCTGGAGGATAAAATGGCAACCCACTCAGTATTCTTGCCTGGAGAATCCCATGGACAGAGGAGCCTGCAGGCTACAGTCCATCGGGTTGCAAAGAGTCAGGCACTACTAAGCGACTTTCACTTTCACTATAGTTAGAATAATCACATGTACTTCTTAGTAAAGAATAAATAATTCCACACAAAACTCACAAAGAATACATATGTGTGTGCACCTGCTAGACTGTTCTGGTTATCAAATTATTAATTAGGAAGAATGTCTGTATCAAAGACTTTCATTGTGAAATATTGCCTAATGTGAGATGGAAAAAAAAAAAAAAGAAAGAAAACACCAGCATTGTTGCTCAAATTGGAAAGAATTCAAATTATTAATGATTAGGGGGATGGGTGTAGAGAATAATTCCAAGTGCAGGCAGATAGTAACATATATCTGTATAATTCAGCTAATTAGGGAAGTTCTATTCAAAATGTGAAAATCAAAAATTTTTCTCCAAAATCTTCATTATAGGAGAAAAATTAGTGGTGTTATGTTCTCTGTCTTGGACACAGATAGATACACACCCCTGGTTTTGCTATGAAAATAACAAATTGTTACCTGGGAACAAAATGTTCCTAGGAAGTCATGCTTTAATGTTTAAAATTTTATGCTTTTAACAGTCACAGATCTATAAACTGTGCTGGTCATTGAAAAACATAATCTTAAGGAATGTCAAGAATTACATTGTTGCAGTAGTTCTTTGTGTTAAAAATATAACAAAAACTGAAATTATATTACAAAAGAAACGTAATGAATTAGGAAGTAATGAGAATATAATTTACTGTTTTAAATACTTACTGTGTGCCAGGTATTTTTTATTCATTATCTTTAATCTTTAAAACTACCATTACTCCAATTGCTTTGATTCTCGCCTTTCCTGACTCCAGTAATTAGTGCTATATTTGCTTGAAGAATACTTCACAAATTTATCCCCTTCTTTCCATGTCTACTATTTTCATCCCCTTCTTGGCCACCAAATTTACCATAGCCTCTAATTGCTTTTTTTTTCTGTATCTTGCCTTATTATATATTCTCGACATCATTGTAAGCTGTTTTCCAATCAAAGCTAATGAAAACTCTTTAATAACTAATCATGACCCTAAGAATAAAATACAAGCTACCTACTATGGGACATACATTTCTGTATGATATGGCACTTCCTAACTTTCTGACCTCATTTCAGTACACTCAGTGGCTAAGCTTCAGAGATCCAGTATTGTCACATTGCCTAAAACCCCTACTCCAAACTTAGAGCCTTTGTAACTGTTCATTACTTCGTTGGTTAGGATACTTATGCTACTCTTTGTATTTTTAGCTCCTGAACTCTGCTTAAATCACCCATAATTGAGGGGTCTTTCCTTAGTATACTATTTAAAATAAATAGTGCCTTGTCCCTTCATTATTTTCCAACTCGGTCAGCAATAGGTAATCTCCACAGCACTTATAATAGATGCTTATTTTCTTTCTATTTATTTTTCAAGTCTTTCTATATTCAAACTGTCATTCAAGTTTAAGCATGAGATGAAAACATTTTCAAACACTAAATATGTTCATCCTCAGAAAAGGCTAAAAAATATACTTTAAAATATATATTAAAATCAGAATACAGGACCAGAATAAAAGCAAAATCAAGGCACTATATATCTACAGTAATGATAAATTATATTTATGGTATTTAAAAAAATTGAAGAGGGTACAAACTTTTATCTATAAGATAATGTCTGAATAGTTAATGTAAAGCATGGCAAGTATAGTAGATAACATGGCATTCTATAATTTTTATGAGAGTATAGTTGTACAATATTATATAAGTTCAGTTCAGTTCAGTCGGTCAGTCGTGTGTGACTCTTTGCGACCCCATGAATTGCAGCACACCAGGCCTCCCTGTTCATCACCATCTCCCAGAGTTCACTCAGATTCACGTCCATCGAGTCCGTGATGCCATCTAGCCATCTCATCCTCGGTCGTCCCCTTTTTTCTCCTGACCCCAATCCCTCCCAGCATCACAGTCTTTTCCAATGAGTCAACTCTTCGCATGAGGTGGCCAAAGTACTGGCGTTTCAGCTTCAGCATCATTCCTTCCAAAGAAATCCCAGGGCTGATCTCCTTCAGAATGGACTGGTTGGATCTCCTTGCAGGCCAAGGGACTCTCAAGAGTCTTCTCCAACAGCACAGTTCAAAAGCATCAATTCTTCTGCGCTCAGCCTTCTTCACAGTCCAACTCTCACATCCATACATGACCACTGGAAAAACCATAGCCTTGACTAGATGGACCTTAGTTGGCAAAGTAATGTCTCTGCTTTTCAATATGCTATCTAGGTTGGTCATAGCTTTCCTTCCAAGGAGTAAGCATCTTTTAATTTCATGGCTGCAATCACCATCTGCAGTGATTTTGGAGCCCCAAAAAATAAAGTCTGACACTGTTTCCACTGTTTCCCCATCTATTTCCCATGAAGTGATGGGACCTGATGCCATGATCTTCATTTTCTGAATGTTGAGCTTTAAGTCAACTTTTTCACTCTCCTCTTTCACTTTCATCAAGAGGCTCTTGAGTTCTTCTCCACTTTTTACAGGTATAAAATACAATGATTCATAATTTTAATAGTTATACTCCATGTATGGTTATTATAAAATATTGGCTCTATTTTTATGCTATAAAATATATCCTTATAGCTTATTTTATATGTAATAGTTTGAACTTAGTTCTCCATCCCTGTGTTGCCTCTCCCCTCTTCCCTCTCCTCACTGGTAGCCACTATTTTGTCCTCTCTATCTGTGGGTCTGCTTCTTTTTTTGGTATGTCCACTAGTTTATTATAATTTTTAGATTCCACATATACATTAAATCATACAATATTCATCATTCTCTGTTTCATTTCACTTAGTGTAATACTCTTCAAGTCCACTCCTGTTGCTGCAAATGGCAACGTTTCACTCTTTTTTATGACTGAGTAGTATTCCTGCATGTGTATATGTAAGTGCATGTGTGTTTATCACATCTTCTTTTTTTTAATTTAAATTTATTTATTTTAATTGGAGGCTAGTTACTTTACAATATTGTATTGGTTTGCCATACATTGACATGAATCAGCCACGGGTGTACACGTGTTCCCATCCTGAATGCCCCTCCCACCTCCCTCCCCGTACCATCCCTCTGGGTCATCCCAGTGCACCAGCCCCAAGTGTCCTGTATCCTGCATCGAACTTGGACTGGCAATTCATTTCTTATATGATATTATACATGTTTCAATGCCATTCTCCCAAATCATCCCACCCTCGCCCTCTCCCACAGAATCCAAAAGGCTCTTCTATACATCTGTGTCTCTTTTGCTGTCTCGCATACAGGGTTATCATTATCATCTTTCTAAATTCCATATATATGTGTTAGTATACTGTATTAGTGTTTTTCTTTCTGGCTTACTTCACTCTGTATAATCGGCTCCAGTTTCATCCACCTCATTAGAACTGATTCAAATGTACTGTTTTTAACGGCTGAGTAATACTCCATTGTGTATAGGTACCACAGCTTTCGTATCCATTCATCTGCTGATGGATATCTAGGTTGTTTCCATGTCCTGGCTATTATAAACAGTGCTGCGAGGAACATTGGGGTACACGTGTCTCTTTCAATTCTGGTTTCCTCAGTGTGTATGCCCAGCAGTAGGATTGCTGGGTCATAAGGCAGTTCTATCTCTAGTTTTTTAAGAAATCTCCGCACTGTTCTCCATCATGGCTGTACTAGTTTACATTCCCACCAACAGTGTAAGAGGGTTCCCTTTTCTCCACACCCTCTCCAGCATTTATTGCTTGTAGACTTTTGGATCACAGCCATTCTGATTGGTGTATCAGATCTTATTTATCCATTCATTTACTGATGGGCACTCAGGTTGCTTCCATATATTGGCAAAACTTGTAAATAATGGCAATTATTGTAAATAATGCTGCAGTAAACACTAGGGTGCATGTCTCTTTTTCAATTAGTACTTTTTTCATATATATACCCAGGAGTTGAATTGCTGGGTAATATGGCAGTTCTCTATTTAGTTTCTTGACAAATCTCCATTCTGTTTCCTACAGTGGCTACACCATTTTACATTGCTACCATCAGTGTACAAGAGTTTTGTTTCATTTTTTCCACATTCTTGTCAACATTTATTGTGTTCTTTCTGATGGTAGTCATGCTGTTAGGTGTGAAGTGATATTTCATTGTAGTTTTGATTTGCACTTCCCTGATGAGTTAGGGATCTATGAGCAGCTTTCATGCACTGTTGGGCATCTGTTTTTCCTCTTTGGAACACTATCTATTCAGTTCTTCTGCTCATTTTTAAAATCAGGACGTTTTATGTTAAGTTATGAGCTATTTATATATGTTAGATATTAACCCCTTATTGGTCATATCATTGGCAAATATCTTCTTCTGTTCAGTAGGTTATATTGTCATTTTGCTGTTGGTTTCCTGTGTTGTGCAAAATCTTTTAACTTTTATTACATCCTACTTGTTTAGTTTTGCTTTTATTTTATTTTATTTTTTTTGCCTTAAGAGACAGATCCAAAAAATATTGCCATGATTTATACCAAAGAATGTTCTGCCTGTTTTCCTCAAAGAGGTTTATGGCTTTCTGGTCTTACATTTAAGTAGTTAGTCCATTTTGAATTTATTTTTGTGTATGGTGTTAGAGAATGTTCTAATTTCATTTTTGTTCATGTAGCTGTCCAGTTTTCCCAGCACCATTTATTGTAAAGACTCTCACCATTGTATAGTCTTGCCTACTTTGTCATAGATTAATTGACTGGGAGTGGGTTTTATTTCTGGGCTCTGTATTCTGTTTCATTGATCTATGTGCTTGTTTTTTTGTGCCAGTACCATACCATTTTGGTTACTGTAGTTCTGTAATATAGTGTGAAGTCAAGGACCATGATTCTTCCAACTCTGTTCTTCTTTCTTAAGAATGTTTTGTTTATTTGGGGGTCTTTCTATCTCTATATGGGCTTCCCTTGTGGCTTGGTAAAGAATCCACCTGCAAGGTGGCAGACCTGGGTTCAACCTGGGTTGGGAAGATCCCCTGGAGAAGGAAAAGGCTACACACTTCAGTATTCCGGCCTGGCGCTATCTCCATACAAATTTTAAAAATGTTCCAATTCTGTGAAAAATACCCATTGTGTTTTGATAGGGACTGTGTTGAATCTGTACATTGCCTTACATAATAAGGTCATTTTTAAAGTATTAATTTTCCCAATCCAAGAACATAGTATATCTTTCCATCTGTTTGTGTGGTCTTCAATTTCTTTCATAAGTGTCTTATAGTTTTCAGAATACAGCTATTTTGCTCTTTAGGTAGGCTTATTCTGAGGTATTCTTTTTGATGCCTGTTATATTCTACTTAAAATTTGCTGAGAGTAGACTTAAATGTTCTGACCAAAAAATAAAGACAAATATGTGAGGTGAGGAATGCGTTAATGAACTAGATGGGAAAAGCCTTTCACACTGTATAAATCACCATGATATACCTGAAAATATATTATAATTTACTTTTAAATTAAACCTCAAACCTGGAAGTAAAACAAACAAACAAACAAACAAAAAAAACATTAAAAAAGTGGCTTCTGTATCTTTAAGTCAGTTTTTTTGAAAACTCAGATGGGACTGACAATTTCCCAGGGAACTATGACTTAGTAAGTGATATAAATATAAATAGAAAATTTATAGTTATATGTTAACATATAAAATACCTCTTTTCAAAAACTTGAAATCAGAAATTCTTAATTTTGAACATCAAAAGAACACACTGTTGTTATTGTTCTGTTGTTAAGTAATCTCTGACTCTTTGTGACCCCATGAACTGCAGAATGCCATGTTTCCTTGTCCTTTACTAACTACCAGAGTTTGCTCAAACTCATGTCCATTGAGCTGGTGATGCCATCCAACCAGCTCATCCTTTGTTGCCCCCCTCTTCTCTTGTCATCAATCTTTCCCAGCATCAGGGTCTTTTCCCATGAGTCAGCTCTTTGCATCAGGAACATCAGCTTCAGCATCAGTCCTTCCAGTGAATATTCACAGCTGATTTCCTTTAGGATTGAAAGGTTGATGCATATCACATATAAGTGTTAGTCACTCAGTCATGTCTGCCTCTTTGCGGACTGATGGATTGTAACCTACCAGGCTCCTCCATCCATGGGATCTTCCAGGCAAGAATACTGAAGTGAGCTGCCATTTCCTTCTCCAGGGACCATATATAAACTCTTTCAGAAAGAAATATCTTCCCCAGTGTTTCACTGGGTAGTTATTACCTTGACAGGAAAATATTTCAAGAACTTGATAGACTCTAAAATTAAAGCTTAGCTTCTTAATGAAACATAGAGGCAAAATTCTTAAATAAATTTCTAGTACATTGAAATAGTATGCAAAAATAAAATATCTTGACAAAATAGAGCATTTTCCACAAATGAACAGGTGAGCCAGCATCAGAAAAATTTATTGATGGAAACCACGATGTTAATGGATTAAAGGATAAAACTCAGTAATAATTTTAAAAGACAAAAGAAATTTAATGAAATTTAGCACTCATTTGTAAAAAAAATTTAATCAACTCAGAGTGGAAGAGCATAATTTTAATTGATAAAGTATATTTACCTGTTTCAAGTTAATCATGATTTTGAAAACACTTCAGCAAAATTAGAAATAAGACATGGATGGCTGTTGCCACTCTTCATATTTAATATGTATCAAAGATACTGGTCAAAGTTATTGAAAAAAAATGTGAGAGGGAGATGGATATGGAGAGGAGAAGAAATAAAATGGTTGATTCTTATGGATATTAAGATGTTTATATAATCAAAAGAATCTAGATATACAGTTAGAATAAAATAATTAAGAAATTGTGATATATAATAGGATTAACATATAAAAATATTTCATCACCAGCATTTTTCAATGAGAATAAAAATTCATATATCTAGAGTGACTAATTTGAATAAAACTATTGTTACAACATCAGACACCACTAGCGATTTCTTGTTTTCTTTGAAAAGATACTAATTTCTAACAATGTATGATTAGGTCAAAGGGGAGACAACTAGGATTAAGTCAAAAAAGGAAAATGAATTAAAATGTGCATAATAGGCTTCAATTAATTGAAAGAAAATCTCAGATTGTTCAGGAAAAGTATATTACAATGCTAAGTGTTAGTGAAAATGAGGGGGGAAATTCTCTTAGACATCTGCTAGTATTGAAAATTACTTATTGTCTTCTAGAGACATGGTGTTATACATGGTGTACCTAGCTAGTGGTTGTTTTTCTAGTTACATGCTACCCTTGCAACTTAGAGTGAGGTCTTTAGACCTGTAGCAGCAGCATCACATGAGATTTGTCAGAAATGTAGCCTCTAAGTCCTCATCCTAATCTTAAATTAGAACCTAGAGTTTATTAAGCTCCCCTGGTCATTTCTGTGAACATTAGAAATCAGAAAGCCTTGTCCTAGAAAACTTTGCACATAGCTTTCAAGGAAATGTCTCGAAAAATGTTCATTCATTCTTAAAGAGACAAATAGAAAAATAAATATCAATTTGTAAAAACAAAAAATGAATGAACGGATATACAATGAAATATTTATCAGTTAAAATACGTGAGCTAGAGTTACAGTATCAACACTGATCATTTTAAAATACATAATATTGAAAAAAAGCACTAAGTTATAGGACAATAAGTATGACTTGACAACATTATAAAACAAAGGGCTTCTCTGGTGGCTCAGTGGTGAAGAATCCACCTGCAGTGCAGAGCTGCAGGAGACATGAGTTTGACACCAGGATGGGGAAGCTCCCCTGCAGGAGGGCATGGCAACCTACTCCCGTATTCTTGCCTGGAGAATCCCAAGGACAGAGGAGCCTGGTGGGAAATAGTCCATGGGGTCACAAAGAGTTGGACACTACTACACGCACAGACATATAAAACAAAATCACTAAGGGTATATAAGTATAAACGTGTAGATAGAAAATATATGCTCAAATATGTGTTGGAGAATTTATGTCTGAAAAGGAGAAAAGAGGAAGGTTGGAAACTTGGAAAAGGAAAAGAACTTCAACCTCATCAGGGCTGTTTTTATTTCTTAGCAATAAGGAAATATTGACAGATGTTACCAGTAATTTTTTTGTTTACTGGAAGCAGAATTAATGTATTTGTCATGGTATCTTTTTACTTTTATTGATGCAATTATAATTAAAACATAAACATATAGAAAAATTGGGCAAAGAATATAAAATAATTCACAGAAGAAATGTGAAAGTGCTAAGCATATAAAAAGTAGCTCAGTCTTTCCAGTTACATAGATTTAAAATAATGAATCACTTAAAAAAAAATCAACTAGATTAGCAAAGAAAGAGAATACTTTTGATAGCTTTTAGTAAATTAAAAAAATAAAACTCATATGCTATTGTAGCAGTGTAAATTTGCTCAGCCTTAAGTTTGGTTTATGTCTATTACAGTTTCTTAATTTTCAAGCTTTATTGACAGCAACTCCAATTCCAGGGATTCAGTGTCTAGATAATAACACTATGTGTAAAGATTTTTGTTCAGTAATGTTGATTACCACATTGCTGAAAATAAGTAATAACTGAAACAATGCAAAAATAGAAGTTAAAAAATGGCATACAATGATGAGGGTTAGTTAAAGTAGGGTAGATACATCTTTTCTGTAAAGTGTAGGAATGGTCAGAGATCATGGGAGAATTTAAATTTTACTTTATGAATTTTTGTTTTATTCAATAGAAATAGTTTAATTTTTTTGAATTAAAAAGTCCATCATTTTTCAAAATAGGTATAATCCTTTTTATTTATTCCTGTATAGGAAGATATTTTTATAATACACTTTCTTTAAGTGAGTGCTCATTCTCTCATTTCTCTTTATGTGAGTGAACACAGAATATTTCATTGTTGCCTATCACAGAACATCAGGAGAAAAAGGGGGATGTTTGAAATTAGATCCTGAGAGTGTCATTAAATAGAAATTCTACTGTGCCTTTGTAGTTCTCCACTCAAAATGAAACACTTAAAATCATTGTCAATACTGCTAGTTCTCTATTGTTGACAGTCAGAGAAATGAGCACATGGCCAAGGGACAGAGTTTTATGTAGGTAGTGGATTTTGGCACTGTTTTATGAGAAAGTATAGTCATTGTATTAAGGAATTCAATAGCTTATATATTTTCACTCATTAATATTTAAATTTTATGATTTATTTAACTTTTGAATCCTCATTAATAGTTAAGCATTATGATTTATTCAAATTGATAACATTTCATCAGTTTAAAATTTAACATTAATCAAATTAATCTAAATCATTAAAATCAGTTATTGAAGAAAAATCACATGGTATCAGAAGATGAAGAATGAATACATTCCAAAAATTACATATATATAGATTTTTTTTTTACAAAAATTGCACTGAATGTAGTCACTAATTGTTTCATATACATCTGCTTGAAAGCTTCAGCTTCTAGAATGTGAAGGATGGCTTTGCTTACTAATCTGCAACTATCCAAAACATTATACCAAGTACTTCTATAATTTACTTTGATGACTAGCAAATTTAGGTATACTATATAGATCTACATGCAAACATAGATATGGTTATAAAATTACCTTTTAAAAATTATGTCATGATATAATCCTCATATTTATATAATCCTCTGTGTTGTGTGTGGTCACTGCATTATTTTTCTTCCTTAAATAGTACCGCATAGTTGCAGTTTGCTTATAGCCAGAATTCTCTTCTTCCACAGGGTAGAGAAAGAAATAAAATACTATGTCCTCTTTCCCATCTTATTTTCCTTTCCTGACAAGTAAATATAAAGTATTATCAACTTTAGTTTCAGGTTCTTAGTTATGATGATTTCCCTTCATGTAATAAACTCACAAAATGGTATTTTATCTCTTTTATTCTGTAGTCACTGACCTGGCCCCCCAAACACACTTTAATAGAGCATTTTCTGGGACACTACTTTCAGAAATGTCATTACAGCGCTAGAGAATTGGCATTTTCTGTGCCAAGATGTCACTTCTAATAATAGTGTGTCTGAGGAAGTAAAGCTGAGCGAAAGAACCAGCAGGGTAGGGAAGAGCAAGTTTGACTCATCTGTAAATTACAAGGATTTGTGGGATGATGATATCACCAACAGGGCCTTTCCTCTCCTTCATCAGGATATTCCCCGGTGAAGGGTGGGGCTGTCAGGACCCCACTGTGGGACCTGGGAGTGGTGGGAGAAACCTCCCTGTTGTGTTTCACATTTTAAAGCCATTCACAGATGTTTTGGAGCTCTCTCCCTTACAGAAGGTAGAGATCAGGTGATGATGGAACTCTTCTTGCCTTGCTGCTAAGTACAGTTTTTATCCATGACAAAGTTCTTACTCAGTATGCTTACTTGATCAGTGT
Source organism: Capricornis sumatraensis (assembly GCF_032405125.1). Taxonomy (NCBI): domain Eukaryota; kingdom Metazoa; phylum Chordata; class Mammalia; order Artiodactyla; family Bovidae; genus Capricornis; species Capricornis sumatraensis. Next base: position 21,758,704 of record NC_091073.1, read on the forward strand.
CTATCATGTCCAACTCTTTGCGATCCCACAGACTGCAGCCCACCAGGCTCCTCTGTCCGTGGATTCTCCAGGCAAGAATACTGGAGTGGGGTGCCTTGTCTACCTCCAGGGGATCGTCCCCACTGAGGGATCGAATCAAGGTCTCCCACATTGCAGGCATACTCTAAACCATCAAGAAAGCCCTCTTACTCGGTAACTCAACCTAGAACTATTTAAGTAGTCATGGTTAAGTAATGGGCTTTCCTGGTGACACAGCGGTAAAGAAGTCGCCTGCAATGTAGGAGCCTAAGGAGATGAAGGTTCGATCCCTGCGTGGGGAAGATCCCCTGGAGGAAGGCATTGCATTATATATAATCAGAGAATAGCATTTAAAAGAGAGATTCCCTATAGACCACAGGGTGGAGACCTGTTTCAATAAAAGCAGTTCTTATCAGGGACAAAAATATCAAATTTTAGGGGAGTCAGAGATGGATAGAAAAATAGAACTAATATAGTTATTTCTGTAGTTCTGATTAGAATGTCAGTTACATACAAGCTGTTTGCCAAGGTAAATGGGACACCCCCAAAAGGTAATTTTCTGTGTTTCTGTCTCCATCGCAGCTATTTTGGTTGTTTTTATTTTTATTTTTTTAGAAAAATGACACTCTATGAAAGTGAAAGTGAAAGTCATTTAGTCATGTCCGACTCTTTGCAACCCCATGGACTATACAGTAGGAGTGGATAGCCTTTCTCTTCTCTAGGGGATCTTCCCAACCCAGGAATTGAACCCAGGTCTCCCACATTATAGGCGGATTCTTTACCAGCTGAGCCACAAGAGAAGCCCCTATATTTTCTATTTAAAACCAATGACAATCTTTTGAAATTATTGTCTTTAGATGAAGAAATTGGGAAGGTTAAATAATTTGCTCCTAAATGGAAGATTCAAGATTTGAAATCAGTTCTATTTGGTGTCAACCCATGTTTTTTGTTAACACTGCTATGTGGCTCCCATATTCTTCTTTAGCAGTAAGTACCTTAAAATCCAAATTTAACTTAACAAGGGTTGTTTCCTAGTTAAAAAACTGAAAACTCCAGAAACGTTGTATTAGACATTCATACTAGACTAGTATCCAATTTCTCCTGGGGTTCCTGGGTGGCACTAGTGATACAGAATCTGCCTGCCAATGCAGGAGACATAAGAGACATGGGTTCGATCCCTGGGTTGGGAGGATCCCCTGGAGGAGGGCATGGCAACCCACTCCAGTGTTCTTGTCTGGACAATCCCATGGACGGAGGAGCCTGGTGGGCTACAGTTCACAGGGTTGAAAAGAGTTGGACAGGACTGGAATGACTTAGCACACATCACATGATTCTTCAAAAAGGTTATAGTCTAGTGACTACCAACAGGTGAAAACCAGGATTAGGAAAAAAAAAAATACTACTTGCAACAACACTAAAGCCATTTCAGAACAAAGTGGCACAAGACACAATAAAGAGAAAATTTAGGATGGATATGTTTACTGTCTTCAAGTATTACGTAGGCTGTCACATAAGAGAGGGATTAACTTATCTTGAATAGCACTAAGGGTTAGAATTAGAAGCAATTGGCACATATTTTCAGCTAAATATAAAAAGTTATTTCTACCTGTCAGAGCTGTCTAAAAATAATTTAAAAAATGCTTTTGTGAGAGAACAAAATTTTCTGTATCTGGAAATTTTCCCATATCATGTTTGTTGACATATTCTGGCAAGAGTTTTGTTAGCAAGATTCAAATTTCAGGAATTGATAGGGACATCTATTAAGGTGCTTTCCTGGTGGCTCAGATGGTAAAGAATTTGCCTGCAATGCCGGAGACAGATCAAATGCAAGCTTGATCCCTGGGTTGGGAAGATCTCCTGGAGAAGGAAATGACAACCCACTCTAGTATTCTTGCCCGGACAATCCCATGGACAGAGGAGCCTGGTGGACTATAGTCCATGGAATCACAAAGAGTTGAACACAACTGAGCAACAAATACTTTCACTTTCACATGTTTTAAGGGCCTAAACATTACATGACTTCTCAGCTATTTCTTTGTCGCTGCTAGGACTAAAAGGTACTGTAATACCCTAAGTGTATCAGGGATGGGAAGCAAAAAAAGAAGTGAAGTAGGAAAATTAAAAATAAAAAGGAAAATGAGGGTAAGTGGGCGATGTCTAGGAAATGAGAAGAAAAAAAAAAAAAATCAGGTCATCTAAATCTGTGTCCCATGGGGCTCCTCTGGACAGAGTAGCCAAGATAGAGTTGGGCCCCCAGACAGACTTTCCCTGACCTTTCAAATGTTCACACATTTAATGGTGGTTTAGAGTTGGCTTAACTTGTTGTTATTTTTCCTCTGAGACAGCTTTTTCCTCTTTAGTTAGAAAGGCAGAGCTCTAACTCTGTTGTGTAGAAAAAGCTATTAAAAGGAGATTGTGGTATATAAAATGGAGACACTTTTTTGATCATATTTCAAAGGATTTGAAGAGAAAGACAAGAAAATCAATAAATGCATGGATTCCTTTACACTTTAAAAAGACAATTCTTTCCTTTCTAAAGTCTGTTTCTGGGTGTTCCTGCTGTGAAATCAGTCCATAACACCCAGATTTAATGGAAATTTATTGGCAAAAGGATAAAATAGTAAAGAGAAAAGTGGAGTTCAACTGTTTTTCTTTCTTTCTACCTTTGACAAGTGATGATACTTGCAATGGAAACCATGTAATTTTCTGATTATTTTGCTTGTTTATTTCATTAGAGGAAGGTTGGCATTCAGTTTTATTTCTGAAGTACAGAATCAAGTCCTTTTAATTTATCGTCATACCCCAAAATATTTTGCAGACTTTTGTCTATGACATAGGAACTTTTGTTTTACTGATACTTTGGCGAACAAAACCCATAAAGCAAATGTTGCTACATGAAATACTTCAGCAAAGAGAACATCAAGCTAACAATAAAATCCCTGGCAGTTTGCAAGGGCAGATGACCATTTTGGATGCTTGATGGGTTATTCTAAAAAGCAATTCATCTTGAGAATAAAGAATATTCTTTGCTTGAGGGGATTTTCTCCAAACCAAATCCCTTCTAAAATCTACACTCTTAATAAATATGAAAAGGAGGCAGAGTCTTCTTTATTGCAATAGAAATTGTATCCTGATTCATCCATGTCTTTTAGTTTTTGCTGGAAATACTAGACTCTGTTATTTTCTCTTCCTCCCTTTTTCTCTCTTTGAAGTTCATATCCAGTTTTAATTAAACTTTTTAAAAATGTTGAGATATTATAGATTCACATATACTTGTAAGATAATACAGAAATCTTATGTATCCTTTACTCTGTTTATTCTAGTAGCATTTTTCTAAGCTATAATACAATAACCAGGATATTAATGTTGATAGAGTGCAGATGCAAAATGCAAAATGCTTTCCCTAGTGTACCTCTTCCTCATATTGTTATTTTCTAGCCACAGTTTTTCCTCCCGCCCCTACCCATTCCTTACCCCTTGGCAATAACTAATCAGTTCTCTAGTTCACAAATTTTGTCTTTTCAAAAACGTCATTTAAATAGAATCATATAGTCTTAGTCTGCTTATGCTGCCATAACAAAATATAATTGATTCAATGGCTTAAACAACAGGAATTTATTTTCTCACAGTTCTGGAGACTGGAAAGTCCAAGATTAAGGTATTGGACAATTTTGCTCTTGATGAGAGCTCCCTTCTTTGAGAAGAGTACATTCTAATTGTGTTCTCACATTATGGAGAGAGAATATAAGCAAGTACTCTGGCATCTCTTCTTACTTATTCACATCATGAAATCTTTACCCTCATGACCCCATCTAACCCTGTAAATGCCATCACTTTGGGGGATAGGGCATTGACATAGGAATCTTGGAGGGAAACAAAATATTCAGTCTATGATATAGAATATTGAACCTCTGGGAACTGACTTCTTTCACTCATCGTAATTGATTCATCCAAGTTTTTGTGTGCATCAGTTTTTTTTTTTTTTTTTCTTTTAATTGCTGAGTACTGTTCTCTGCCAAGGATTTGCCGTGATGTGTTTAATCATTTACCTGTTGAAGGACCCCTGGGCTGTTTTCAGTCATCAGCTGTTACAAATAAACTGCTATAAACATTTGTGTTCCCCCCCACCCCAGCTTTTTTTTTTTAATGGGCCTGAATGTAACTATTCTTTCCTCTGGGATAAATGCCCAGAAGTACAATTGCAGGGTCATATGTTAATTGCATGCTTAGCTTTTAAAGGGACTGTCAAACTCTTTTCCAGAGGCTCTACCTTTTCACAGTCACACCAGTGATTTTCTTATTTTCTAATTGTTTTTTTAATTGTTAAGTTTGCGGAGTTGTATATTTTCTGTTGCTTCATTCTTTGTTGGATATGTGGTTTGGAAACATGTATTTTGTCCTGTCTGGAACTTGTGTTTTAATCCTTTAATCATAGAGTATCGAGAAAAACAAGTTGTTAATGCTATTGATGTTCAATTTATCAAAATTTCATTTTGCTTTTGGTGTCAGTTTTAAGAACTCTTTGGCTAGCTCTAAATCTAAAGAATTTTCTCTGGTTATTTTTTCTTAAAGTTTTAATTTTACATTTAGGTTTGTGATTTATCCTGAGTCATGCTTGTATAAAATATAATTCCTAGGTTAAGTTTAATTTATTTTGCCTTTGGATATCCCATTGCTTCATCACTCTTTGTGGAAAAGTATCCTTGATTGAATTGCATAGTAGTTTTGTTTTTTAAATGGCAGAGAATTTCAAATGAAGCAAAGAGTTTAGCTCCCCATTCTAAACTAAGGTGGTTTTTTTTGTTGTTTTTTTGGGGATGGGCAGTTTGGTCAGACTCCTCCCATATCCTACATGCCATCGTATGATTTTGTACCCAGACAAAAACAACACAAAATTGGTGACCATTCTCTTAGTTTTTCAATCAATTACCTAAGTTCTCATTTAGTTTTTTTTTTACTGATTTGTTTTTGGTTGTTCTGGGTCTTCATGCTGTGAGCAGAGGGTGCTCTCTTGTTGAGGTGCTAGGGCCTCCTTATTCTGAGGCTTCTCTTGTTGTGGAGCACGGGCTGTAGGCACACAGACTTCAGTAGCTGTGGCTTGTTGGTCTTGGAGTGCTGACTCTGTAGTTGTGGCATACAGACTTAATATTATTTCATCTTACTGCCAAACCAATTTGTGCTTGGCGATTGACCTGATAGATAAAACCTGTGCCTGTGGTAATGTGTAGTCAGTCTTTGCACACTCAGATCCTTGTGGAGTCTGTATTGGTTTTTTAACCAAGGAATTGGTAAATTCTTTTAAATTCTGAAAACACAAAATTCTTTGGAACTTCTTTCCTTGGTAATTGGGCTACTAACTCTCAATCCATTCTTCCAAGAAAGGCTTTTCACAGATACCAAGATGATTTGTTCTTCTTCAATAAAGTACAGTCCATGGCTTTCCTCAAATTAAAAAAAAAAAACAGAAAACAAAAACAAAAACCCTGTGTTCAAATGAAAGATGCTTTAATCTCTGAGAAGGGAATGGAGAAGATATGGTTCCCTTTGCTAATTTGACCTTAAAACCAGTATCTCTTGGAGATAATATGTTTTAAATATCTCTAAAATGTTTGTTTTCTAAAGTTTAAAGAAGGGGGGGGTGGAGAAAAAAAAAAAAACCTGCTTTTGAAAGCGAAGAAACTAGAAATCGGAAGGTCAAATGACCTTCTCAGAACTTCTGGTCCACATCTATTTAAAATTTATCTTTGTGTTTCATGTGCACCTGAAAAATGCTAGTACATTCCAGAAATTTTTATTACAAGTGAAGGTTTTAAGATTCATAAATCTATTTTCTCTTAGATTTCACATTGAAAAACTTTCTATTTGCAGAATAGTGAAAGAAAAAAGGAAACTGTGTACTTGTATTTCACAAATATGCAATATATACAATCTCAGATCCCTAAAGTTTATCTTTATTTGCAAGGTCACTTGCTTTCTTTGTGACTTATCTATACTTCCTCTTTTCTATCACTGAAATGGATCTCTGTAGAAACTCAATAATCTTGAGATTGAAAGGAGTAATATATTGTTCTAAGGATAGAAAAGTTAAAGTGAATAAAATGCTATGTTTTTTGTGACAGGCAACTGAGGTGGCACTTAGTGGGAAAAAATGCCTTTTGCTCCTTACACTGGCAAGTTAATGTCATAATAGTATTACCAACTTTGAGAGTTGCCCCCTTTTCAAATTCATGTCTTCAAAAAAATCTCAAGAAAGGGTAAAGCAAGAGTATTTTGAGGGCAAAAATGTATTAATTTTCTAGTTTGAATTTCTGACTGTTATCTGTATAATTAATGGTTTGACTTCATATCAGTATACCCGAACTTCTTTAAAATAGTTTTTTTTTTTTAAATGTTAAATTGTGACAGCTGCTTTGATTTTGACAGACATCCAGTGAAGTGTTTCTGATGCAATATGACAGTACCAGCCATGACATTAATTGCATCTTTTGTTGGAAAATGCCACATATAACATTTCAAACAGAATCCAAACACCAGGATAACTATTCATTCATTTCATTTTGCAATAGAACTCTGAAATATTGGCCTTCATTTTGTCTTTCTTAGTTTCATAATTGACTATTTTAACTATATGCACTGATCACATTAGCCAGCACTATCAGTTAAATAGACTGGCATCAAGTATATCGTTTATCAACAGCATATTGTACCCAATTCACTTAAGGAGAATATGTTAGAGATTTAAGTTGTATTTTATTTTAAGGATAAAATTAATTTGAGAAACAAACAAGCCAGAAAGTCAAAAAATGTGAAATGTAACTTCGACTTAGACACTTTGATATGAATGTGTACAAAAAATGGAATTAGAATTTCTTGGGTTCTCTGTTGCTTCCTTTCTCTCTCTCTCTCTCTCTCTCTCTTTTTTTGGCTTGAACATCTTTCTTGATATGAATTTAGTGTTATGGCTAAATTATTGCATTGTATGCATGCATTCATTCATTCATGTGGGTGTGCATGCTAATTAGTTTCGGTCACATCCTACTCTTTGTAAACTCATGTACTGTAGCCTGCCAGGCTCTTCTGTCCATGGGATTCTCCAGACAAGAATACTGGAATGAGTAGCCATGCCCTCCTCCAGTGGATCTCCCCAACCCAGGGATTGAACCCACGTCTCTTACGTCTCCTGAGTTGGCAGGCAGAGTCTTTACCACTTGCCACCTGGATTCATTTGCATATTGATTTAATAAATATTTTAAAACTTTATTTCATTTCAGGAATAGTGGTGAGCAAAACAGTAACTGGTTACTGCCTCCATAAGGGTCACATTATATCAAACATTGCTTTAAAATGATGCATAATTAGTACTGCCATGTGACCCAACTTTTCTTACACCTATAGTTAGCTTCAGCCTTTGGGGCATAAAAAGTTTACCTAGAATCAGAAGGTCCAAATTTTACCCTAGAAGCACTGAAATAATTTTATCATAATTCCATTTTTTATGGCTTCCAGTTGTACTCCTCACTGACATGTTGCTTGAGAGCTTTTTCAAAAAAAAAAAAAAATTCATTTACAAGACCCCATTGCCAACCTCAGGAAATGAAACTATCCCTGTTTATTTTCTGATTTGTTATTGTCATGGCAGTACAAAGAAAATAAATAGTGCACATGGCAATAATTAAGTCTGACCATGGGAAACCCTTTCCCTGAAGCAACCATTGTCTTTTGGGTTCAGTAGTGATGATCAGTTCTATTCCATAATAGCTATCTCCACAATGATAATGTCAGTGTTTGTAACAGATTTGTGTTTATGCTGCTGCAATGTAAAAAAAGAAAGAAAAAAAACAGCTACCAGCAACTGGTACTCTCTGATATCCTTGGAAACGTTAGCCAAAATATCAAAGTTCAATATCCATTATTGATGAGGACTCAGGAGAGACATGTAGAAATAGTTAAGAATATATTGATTGTTAGATTTACTAAGATACTGAAGAGACTAAATGTTCTCATTTTGCTATTGAGAATTGTGGGACATTAATAAGCACTAACTAACATGATGCATTATTCACTTGATTACAGAAGATGTTATCACAGGCCGTTTAGAGAGACCGGGAGCTTGTTTTCAGCTTGACTCGTTACTTAAATACAAGTGATCTTCAGGGTTCTATCACCATCTCTCTTTTTATCTTTATACTTACCTTGAGTGAATTTGTTTATTCTTATGACTTTAACTCCCTGAGAAGGAAATGGCAGCCCACTACAGTATTCTTGCTGGGAAGATTCCATGGACAGAGGAGCCTGGTGAGCTATAGTCCATTGGGTGGCAAAGAGTCAGACATGAATGAGTGACTGGGGGCGCACACATGCCTTTTAACTGTATTAATGGCTCTCAAATCTAGACTTCACTACTAAAGATGATTTTCAACAGTTTGTTCTATATGTTCATGTTCTTAATTTTTTACTGCAATACCTTCAAAACTTGAGTTGCTGCCCCCAGTTTTGTTCAGCATCTTATGTTTCTTTAATTGTTGTCCCTTTCAGATTGCTTGCATAAAACATTGGTAATGACTTTGTCTTCTCATCCTAACCTCCATCTCTAGGTTACCAAAATGAGCAAATTTTTCTATCTTCTCTCATGTAGGGGTTCTATTTTTCACTCTTACTGCCATTTCTCTACATGAAGTCATATTGTTTCCATACATATTTGCCTATTTACAACAGCTTTCCAACACCTACTGTCTCAGAATTTTCTGAAGAAAATGTATAGAAATTGGTCCTGTTCCTGTGCTGGTAGCAATGATCTTAACACTCCAGGTACATCAGCCTGATGTGCAAGGCTTCTGCTCATGCCCACTTTGAAACCATTCTCCACATACACCAGAGAGACATATTAAAAATAAATCAGAGCATGTACCACATCTGCTTATGAAAATGATGCTAGAAGCTTCCTATTGCTTCTAAAGTACAATCTAACCTCCGTTCCCCAGCTGAAGGGCTGTTCATGACCTGACCCTGGCTACCTGCCTACCTGCTCACACCTATTTGTGCCACTCTGTTCTTTGCTTGCTACATTCTGGGAACACTGACTTTGATAATCAAAGCTACATAGTTCATAAGGTATTCTTTTAAGTACTAACTGGGAGAGCAGAGAAAATAATGTCTTGCCAACTTAAAAAGAAAGGAGAGAATTATATAGAGAATAATTGCTATAATTCAGTTTCCATTACCACTAATAGAGAAAACTGAGGCTGTCATAATCACTAGGAATTTTCATTAGTATGCTTCTATTTTATCAAAAAAGTCTGAAAATGGTTGAGTTGTGATTTTTGACATAATTCTTGAGCTTGTATGAGTGTGTAAATATGAATGTATAACTTCACTCATAGGAAACACAGTCAAGATGTGAATATAATAATTACACATATATTATCCCTCTACTTAAAATGAGTTGTATTTCTGGAAAAAAATACAGATGTTTCACAATTTTAGTAGATTTTAAAGTAGTCACTTTAGCTTTTCCACAATCTTAGTTGACTTTAAAATAGTTTCCTACTCAAGTCACTTTGAGCACTTTTCTCTTGTAATACTTTTGCTCTGGTTCACCATCATCAGGATACTTCCCTTTATATTATATTCATAGACACAATTTCTTGTTTTGTAATTTAGTATTTAAATTTTGCAGTTTCTTATATTGAATATTTAAATACATTTTCAGGTGTGAATAACTGCATTGTGTACAAGCCAGGGAGATAAACAAGACTGAGTTGCTACAGCCTGGTCAGGAGACCCCATGATCAATAATAACTTACCTTGTATATTCCTATTGATCCTTTAACTTAGTTTCTTTATTTCCTTCTCTTCCCAAGATGAGAAGACAATTGTGAAGTCTCCTAATGAGCTAACATAGACTCAAAAGATCATAGGCTCAGGAGGTACATTAAGTAGGGGACTTGAAGAAAATATTTAGGCAGGAAGTAGTTTGACCCTTAAGAAGTCTTATTGCATTATTTATTTGTGTGCTGCTATTATTAGCTGTCGGCTGTTATTAAAAACTCTGTGTCTTAAATAGACTTATTGAGAGTTTATCATTTTTATGTGGGACAAAAACTGAAACTAAAGGCCTGGATGTTTATGTCCTGATGTATTAATGAAAATCATACACAATAATACCCATTTGCACACAGATCTGTGAGTTGTCATATCATGATATAATACTATTAAAATATTTAAAAATTCACTGAGTCTCTTACATCAATAATAAACATTTGCTAGATTTTGTAAGCTGTTGTCAGATGATAACTTGTGTTACTTGTGGAAAAACTGGTAGCTTTGCGTTAAAAATAAATTAGAAATTTGTCAATGGGGAATTGTATTTGAAATGTTTTAAATCTAAATTCATATTTTTGAAGCATTTTCTTCAGGAGAATATATGACTATTCCCTTAATTTTTCTAAGATCACATTCTCTAACTTCAAAATTCTCTACTTCACCTGTTCATTCATTTTCATAATTAGAACACTGAAAATTCTACAGAAAGCACTCTGTTTTTACAGTCATTCTGGGCTGTGTTTGTGAATGGTTTAGGGACAGAGAATTAAATCTGCATGAAATCATCACATTTCCCTAGATGTCACCGTGAAATTAGTACTTTCTCCTGAAAATTTCCATGAAATTACAAAAATTATTGCATGTTTGTCTCTGGATAACTTGCTTGAATAAATAAAGGAGACTGAGTCAGTCTGTCTTGTATCTCAATTCCTAGTATAGCAATTATTCAGGAAGCTAATACCACAAATTAAACAGTTGAAGAAAAGGTGTATAGTTTATATAAGAAAATTTTAGAAGGTGAGTCTTTAAACATCTAAATCCATTGACCAGAGAGCCCTAACTTCTGTTTGTTTCCAATGAATGACAGACCATGTAATATACACGTGTTCACTTTTGTCAGTTTCATATTTAATGGTAGCAACTGTTAGGTAAATAATGGAATACTATATATTATCATTAAAACTGCCTAATTGATGAATTAATTACAATAAAGGCTACTTAAAAAAATTTTATTGGAATGTCTTTTCAAGTATGATTTAAAGGAAATACTTAGATTAGATGCACACCCCAGCCTAATGTTAGCATGGGACATCTTTTAAAAAAATATTTATGTTTAATTGAATGATAACTCATTTACACTGTTGTATTCGTTTCTGCCATACATCAACATGACTTAGCCATAGGTATACATATGTCCCCTCCCACCTTAACCTCCCTTTCAGCTCCCCACCCATCCCATCCCTCTAGGTTGTTGCAGAGCACTGCTTTCAGCTCTGTAAGTGATATAGCAAATGCCCACTGCCTATTTTACATTTTATATATGGTACTGTATATGTTTCCATGCTACTCTCTCCATTCATTCCACCCTCTCCTTCCCACTGTGTCCACAAATCTGTTCCCTGTTGTCTGTATCTCCATTGCTGCCCAGCAAATGGGTTCATTGGTACCATCTTTCTAGATTTCATATATATGTGTTAATACACAATAATACAGAATGGGAAAGACTAGAGATCTCTTCAAGAAAATTAGAGATACCAAGGGAACATTTCATGCAAAGATGGGCTCTATAAAGGACAGAAATTGTATAGACCTAACAGAAGCAGAAGATATTAAGAAGAGGTGGCAAGAATACACAGAAGAAATGTACAAAAAAGATCTTCATGACCCAGATAATCACAATGGTGTGATCACTCATCTAGAGCCAGACATCTTGGAATGTGAAGTCAAGGGGGCCTTAGAAAGCATCACTACGAACAAAGCTAGTGGAGGTGATGGAATTCCAGTTGAGTTATTTCAAATCCTGAAAGATGATGCTGTGAAAGTGTTGCACTCAATATGCCAGCAAATTTGGAAAACTCAGCAGTGGCCACAGGACTGGAAAAGGTCAGGTTTCATTCCAATCCCAAAGAAAGGCAATGCAAAAGAATGCTCAAACTACTGAACAATTGCACTCATCTCACATGCTAGTAAAGTCATGTTCAAAATTCTCCAAGACAGGCTTCAGCAATATGTGAACTGTGAACTTCCTGATGTTCAAGCTGGTTTTAGAAAAGGCAGAGGAACCAGAGATTAAATTGCCAACATCTGCTGGATCATGGAAAAAACAAGAGAGTTCCAGAAAAACATCTATTTCTGCTTTATTGACTATGCCAAAGCCTTTGACTGTGTGGATCACAATACACTGTGGAAAATTCTGAAAGAGATGGAAATACCAACCACCTGACCTGCCTCTTGAAAAATCTGTATGCAGATCAGGAAGCAACAGTTAGAACTGGACATGGAACAACAGACTGGTTCCAAATAGGAAAAGGAGTATGTCAAGGCTGTATATTGCCACCTTGCTTATTTAACTTCTATGCAGAGTACATCATGAGAAACGCTGGACTGGAAGAAACACAAGCTGGAATCAAGATTGCTGGGAGAAAGATCAATAACCTCAGAGATGCAGATGACACCACCCTTATGGCAGAAAGTGAAGAGGAACTAAAGAGCCTCTTGATGAAAGTGAAAGAGGAGAGTGAAATAGCAGGCATAAAGCTCAACATTCAGAAAACGAAGATCATGGCATCCGGTCCCATCATTTCATGGGAAATAGATGGGGAAACAGTGTAAACAGTGTCAGACTTTATTTTGGGGGGCTCCAAAATCACTGCAGATGGTGACTGCAGCCATCAGATTAAAAGATGCTTATTCCTTAGAAGAAAAGTTATGACCAACCTAGATAGCCATATTCAAAACAGAGACATTACTTTGCCGACTAAGTTCCATCTAGTCAAGGCTATGGTTTTTCCTGTGGTCATGTATGGATGCGAGAGTTGGACTGTGAAGAAGACTGAGTGCCGAAGAATTGATGCTTTTGAACTGTGGTGTTGGAGAAGACTCTTGAGAGTCCCTTGGACTGCAAGGAGATCCAACCAGTCCATTCTGAAGGAGATCAGCCCTGGGATTTCTTTGGAAGGAATGATGCTAAAGCTGAAGCTCCAGTACTTTGGCCACCTCGTGTGAAGAGTTGACTCATTGGAAAAGACTCTGATGTTGGGAGGAATTGCGGGCAGGAGGAGAACGGGACGACAGAGGATGAGATGGCTGGATGGCATCACTGACTTGATGGATCTGAGTCTGAGTGAACTCCGGGATTTGGTGATGGACAGGGAGGCCTGGCACGCTGCCATTCATGGGGTCACAAAGAGTCAGACACAACTGAGCGACTGAACTGAACGGAACTGAATACACAGTATTTATTTTTTTCTTTCTGACTTCATTCTATTTAATAGGCTCCAGGGTCATCCACCTCATTAGAATTGACTCAAATGTGGTCCTTTTTATGGCTAAGTAATATTCCACTGTACCTATAAACCACAACTTCTTTATCCATTCATCTGTTAATGAACATCTAGGTTGCTTCCATGCTCTAGCTATTATCAATAGTGCTGCAGTGAACACTGGGGTGCATGTGTCTTTTTTCAATTATGATTTTCTCAGGATATATGCCCTGTTGTGAAATTGCTGGGTCATATGCTAGATTTATTCCTACTTTTAAAAGGAATCTCCATATGGACTTCCATAGTGCCTGTGCCAGTTTGCATTCCCACCAGCAGTGAAGAGGCTTTCCTTAACTCCACACCCTCTCCAGCATTTATTGTTTATAGATTTTTTGATAATGGCCATTATGACCAGTGTGAGGTGATATATCATTGCAGTTTTTATTTGCTTTTCTCTAGTAATGAGTGATGTTGAGCATCTCTTCATGTTTTTATTAGCTATCTGTATGTCTTCTTTGGAGAAATGGCTGTTTAGGTCTTCTGCCCACTATTTGACTGGGTTGTTTGTTTTTCTGGTATTGAGTTGTATGAGCTTTTTGTATGTTTTTGAAAGTAATCCTTTGTCAGTTTTTTCATTTGCCTTTATTTTCTCCCATTCTTAGGGTTGCCTTTTCATCTTGTTTATAATTTCCTGCTGTGTAAAGGCTTTTAAGTTTAATTAAATCCCAGTTGTTAATTTTTGTTTTTATTTGCATTAAGATAGGAGGTTGTTCATAGAGGATCTCACTGTGAATTAGGTCATAGAGTGCTCTACCTATGTTTTCCTCTAAGAATTTTATAGTATCTACTCTTACATTTAGGTCTTTAATCCATTTTGAGTTTATCTTTGTGTATAGTGTTAGAAAGTGTTCTAATTTCATTCTTTTGCATGTAGCTGTGCAGTTTTCCCAGGACCACTTATTGAGGAGACTATCTTTTCTGCAATGTATATTTTTGCCTACTTTGTCAAATATAAGGTGTCCATAGGTGTATGAGTTTATCTCTGGGCTTTTGCTCTTGTTTCATTGATCTATATTTCTGTTCTTGTGCCAATATCATACTGTCTTGACTGTAGCTTTTTAATATAATCTGAAGTCAGGAAGGTTGATTCCTTCAGCTCAGTTTTTCTCTCAAGATTGCTTTGGCTATTCAGGGTCTTTGTGCTTCCATACAAATTGTGATGTTTTTTGTTTTGTTTTGTTGTTGTTCTATCTCTGTAAACAATGCCATTGGTAAGTTAATAAGGATTGCATTGAATCTGTACATTGCTTTTGGTAGAATAGTCATTTTCACAATATTGATTCTTTCAATACAAGAACATGAAATATCTGTCCATCTGTTCATGTCTGTTTATTTCTTTCATCAGTGGCTTATAGTTTTCTGTATACAGCTCTTGCGTCTCCTTAGGTAGGTTTATTCTTGGATATATTATTCTTTTTGTTTTAATGGTAAATGGGATTGAGTCATCAATTTCCTTTCTGCTTTTTCATTGTTATTTTATAGGAATGCAAGTGATTTCTGTGTATTGATTTTATACCCTGAGACTTTACTTAATTCACTGATTAGCACTAGTAATTTTTTGATACTAATTTTAAAATTTTCTATGTAAAGTATCATGTTGTCTACAAACAGCGAAAGTTTTACTTCTTTTACAGTCTGCTGCTGCTGCTAAGTCACTTCAGTCGTGTCCAACTCTGTGTGATCCCATAGACGGCAGCCCACCAGGCTCCCCCGTCCCTGGGATTCTCCAGGCAAGAACACTGGAGTGGGTTGCCATTTCCTTCTCCAATGTATGAAAGTGGAAAGTGAAAGGGAAGTCGCTCAGTCGTGTCCGACTCTTCGCAACCCCATGGACTGCAGCCCACCAGGCTCCTCCATCCATGGGATTTTCCAGGCAAGAGTACTGGAGTGGGGTGCCATCACCTATTTACAGTCTGGATTCCTTTATTTCTTTTCCTTCTCTGATTGCTGTGGCTAGGCCATCTTTAAGTATAAATTTTTCCTTCATATGTTGAGGTTATACATCCTCACAGTTTTATTTTTATTTATCTTTTAAAAAATTTATTCATTTATTTATGGCTGTGCTGGATTTTTGTTACAGAGCATGAGCTTCTCATTGTGGTGGCTTCTCTTGTTGCAGAGCACAGGCTTTAGGTTCATGAGCTTCAGTAGTTGCAGTGTATGGGCTTAGTTGCTCTGCAGCATGAGGTATCCTCCCGGACCAGGGACTAAACCCATGTACCCTGCATTGGCAGGTGGATTCTTAACCAGTAAACCACCAGAGGAGTCCCATTCCCACACTTTTAATATCACATTTGGACTTGTGCCTGTATTGTCCCTCTTCACAATTATGGCTTCCTGTTTCACTGACACCACACTTGATATGTGATCTGCCTGGGCCAATGACATGTGAGTAAAGGGGCTTTTTGCCAACCTTTGAGTATGTCCCTTAGAGCCATTGTATGGCTCTGCCATAGTGTTCTTTCCTTCTGTCATAAGACCAAATTCTCTAGCTAGGGGCTGCTTCTTCATTCCAGACTGCATGAGTCCCACAGTTTGGAGGAAAGAAGCTACACAGCTGTCAATCCACAATGATTTTGTGATATGGAGTGAGAATCCTTTACTCTTTTTAGGTAAACACATTGAGAATGGGAATTTTTTGCTTCAGTAAAACTTGCCTGAAATTGATTAATACAGTGAGAAGGTCAAATTTAAAATTATTTCAACTTGATGAATTAGAAGGTTATTCACTGATATTTATTTTCTAATTTTTTGAATAAAAGTAAAAGAAATGTTACCATGCTATTCACCCTCACTCTTGAGAAGGAGTGATGTGTGTGAAAAGAGGAGAACCAGGGAGGTGTGATACCTGGAAACCAAGAGAAAAAACCTTTCAAAAAGAACAAAGTATAACAGTGTCATATTATGATGAATATTGAGTAACAAGTACTGAATAACATTTGGGTTTGACAACATGAGAATCTTTGGAGTTGAAAACGGTGGTTTCAGTGTATTTGTGCATGTAAAATCCTGATACAGAGAGACTTAAGAAAGACATTAAGGAAGGAATTTTGTTGTTGTTTAGTCACTGAGTTGTGCCCAACTCTTTGTGACCCCATGGGACTATAGTGACCAGCTTCTCTTCCCATGGGACTTCCCAGGCAAGAATACCAGGGTAAGTTGCCATTTCCTCCTCCAGGGGATCTTCCTAACCAAGAGATTGAGCCTATGTTTATATCTCCTGCATTGGTAGGTGGATTCTTGACTGCTGAGCCACCAGGGAAGCCTTGGAAATTATTTTTCTGCAGTTTGGAGTACTCAGTACCCTGAATAAACATATTCCTGGAAACAGCAATCTTGGTAACATAAACAACAAATAGTAATAAACAAATAAATAAATTTGGAAGAAAATTCTTAGTGAAGGAAATGAAGAATCCTCAAAAGGCAAAGACAACATGAATGTTGGAATCTGTAAAGATAAGAGTGCACTCAAGCCACTCTTGAACTTGTAGATCCCTCCTTAACTCTGGTGATAATGGAAGCTGATTTTGATAGCCACAAATTAGACAGGGGTCAGGGAAGTAATCCTAGAGACTGCCCAAGTAGAAAACCTAATTGAAGACACAGGAATAAAACTGAAATCCCAGATTGATACAAACTCAAATAAGAGAAAACTAAAAATAACTTTACCCCCCAAAATGGAAAATAAAACTTGACTATTTAAGCTTGATGCTACATGGGGATGGTGTCGGAGGGATTTTGCTTTGAATATTTGAAAGCAATTTCTTTATCTCACTCGAGATTTGTACCTACCTGATTAAAACAAACAAACAAACAAGCAAAAAACAAATAAACAAAAAACTGTAATCTAAAGTATTTTTAAAAACAGTCCCAAATATGTTGTGCTTTCAGAAGCCTCAAAAGCAAAAGCTTAGCATCTCTGGAGGAATGCGTTTTCAATACATAACTTAAAATACTACCCTAAAGTACAAGAAAATGAAACCAGAGATAAGAATCACAAAAGATGAGAGGAACCTAGACTCTAGGACTAGAGCTAACAAAAGCCATTGATAACTGAAATAAATCTATAAAGCATTCAAGTATTGCAATATCATTATAAATTCAATATTTCAAAGAGAAAATCCTAAGTCAGAAAAGGAAGATATAAAAATTTAAAATGGTATGGATGGATTAAACACCAAAATGACACTGGTAAGGAAAGAATTAGTGAGCCTATGAAATTCAGAGGGAGGGATTGCAAATTGCACAGGAAGATAACTGATAAAAAATATGAAGGAGAGGTTAGAAGACACTGAAATTAGAATGAGCATGTCTAATATATATCTAATCAATGAAGAATAGGCAAATTATATGAGGGACAAATTCAAAGTGAGCATTGATAGCCAAGACAACAAAACCAGATTCAGGAGACCCAATAGATTTAAATATTCCACACAAGGTAAATAAAAGGATAGTCAGTCAGATCCAAACATATCATAGACCTAGAACACCAAGCATAATATTAAGTTTGTAGAAGTCAGAGATGAATTAAATAAAAAGAAAAAAACAAAACACCTGTTTGGTTTTTTAAGATAAGCAAACTGGCAACCTGACTACTCACAGCAGCAGACTGTAAAATCATATTTTCTGTGTGCTGATAAAAAAATAGTTCAACTTCAAATTATATAGCAAGCAAAGTTATATTTTGAGAATTATGGTTTAAAATCAAGACAATTTCAGATAAACAGAAGAAGAAGGCATTTAATGCTAGAAAAACTTACACCAAAAATTCTTCCTATAGAAATATATTTCAAGAAGGATTTTGATTTAATTTGGAAGGGCTGAGAAGTAAGAATAAATGATGCACACAGGAAATGGTTAATATTTGTTATACATAAACCTTGCATGAAGAACAAAGTTTAACACTTACAATGTTATATGGGAAGAAAAGTATAACTAAAATGCTGAAAAAACATTACATTGTAAGTTAGGAAGGTGGTGAAAGAGTGGTTTGTCTTCTTGTATTGCTTGAGAGAATCACAGTACTGAAAAATATAACTTTTCTGTTAAACATGATTCATAATCACTAAATTAATAGAAATTGAATGTCTCCAAAATGAAGAAGAAGAACAAAATAAAATGAAAATGATTAAATACATCAAAATAAATAGAGGACAGGGGACTTCCCAGGTGGTGCTAGTGGGAAAGAAATGCCTGCCAATGCAGGAGACACAAGATGTGGGTTTGATCCCTGGGTCAGAAAGGTCCACTAGAATAGGAAGTGCAACTCACTTCAGTATTTTTCCTGGAAAATTCCATGGGCAGAGGAGACTAGTGTGCTACAGTCCATGGGATTGCAGAGTCAGACATGACTGAGCACATTCTATCAAAGAAATACTAGAAAATTTTTTAAACAGACGAGGAAGAAAAGAAGAAGGAACCAGAAAAAGAGTACAGAAAATGATAGGATTATCTTAAGTATATCAATAATCACACAAAATTGCAATTAGATGATGAGGATTGTAGATAGGATTTAAAAATTCAGTTATAGTCTATCTGAAAGAGACTAACAAAAATATAAAGAGTTTTCCAGTTTTCAGTTCAGCACATAAGGAGCTTAGAAGTTGTCACTCTGTCCTAAGGAATAAATAGATGAACAAACTAAAAAATCAAATTCCAAGAAGTGGGGTTGCAGGGCAAACCATTGCCACCAAATCTGAGAGACAGACGGAAACAAGACTTGCTGGAGCCTAAATTCTCAAGCAGAATTCTCCACAGGAACCAGTACTGGGATAGGAAGATCTGAAAATAATGAACAAGTTGTCAAGGATCAGGGTAAAAAACTCAGAGAGGTAAAAACACTGCGGGCATCCCCAATCATGGGGGTGGGAGGTGGTGGGGATTGACTATATACCCTTGTGAGTTTTACTTCCAGGAACTATACTAGGTTCCCATAGTGAATATTGCAGAGAAAGAGAACCCTCATACTTCCAGCAGCAGAGGAGAGAGACTGTATTGAAATAGTCCAGAGCAACCTGCCTCCTTGACAAAAACTTCCTTCAGAAGAAACTGTTTAAGAGCCTAGACTATATTATCAGAGTCAACCTCATCCAAGGGAAATGCCCAATTCCTGCTTACTCTGTCCTTCCATTTGGGGAAGGGAAGTAAGGAACTTCAGCCCACTGTAACTTTCCATGTGGGGGAGGCCCACAATTGGCATATTACCCCACACAATGACAGGGAAAATCTGAGAAGCAATCGTGCAGGTCACACCTCAGAAGCACAAGTTCACTAAAAAACTAAGATTTAACTATACCACTACAGTACTCTTGCCTGGAAAATCCCATGGATGGAGGAGCCTTGTAGGCTGCAGTCCAGGGGGTCGCTAAGAGTGGGCATAACTGAGCGACTTTCCTTTCACTTTTCACTTTCATGCATTGGAGAGGGAAATGGCAACCCATTCCAGTATTCTTGGCTGGAGAATCCTGGGGATGGGAGAGCCTGGTGGGCTTCCCTCTATGGGGTCGCACAGAGTCAGACACGACTGAAGCTATATAGCAGCAGCAGCAGAGAATGCTTGCCCTCATCCTGCACTTACCACTATGTTTGTTATTGATGGTTAGTCACTAAATTGTGTCTGACTATTTGTGACCCTATGGACCATAGCCCGCCAGGCTCCTCTGTCCATGGGATTTTCCAGGCAAGAATACTGGAGTGGGTTGTCATTTCCTTCTCCAGAGGATATTCTTGACTCAGGGATCAAAGCTGCATTTTCTGCTTGGTAGGCTTACTCTTTATCACTGAGCCACCTGGGAAGCCCTCCATGTTACTAAAGCCTTGTTTGTCTTGGCTCCCTTTACCCAGCATATTATGTCTGACTATCAAGAAAAAAATGACAAGGCATACATACCATAGGTCAAAGCACAGTTTGAAAGGACAAAGCATTAGAAGCAGACTCAGATAAGACAGGGAGGTTAGAATTACCAGAAAATGAATTTAAACAACTACGGTTATTATGCTAGGATCTCTAATAGATAAAAGAAACAGCATACGAGAACAGAAGGGAACCGTACGCAGAGAGTTGGAAATTCTAAAAAACAATAAATAATTCCAGAGTTTTTAACATACTAACAGAAATGAAGGATGTCTTCGATGGACTCCTTAGTAGAGTAGACACAGTTGTGGGAAAAAAATTGTGAACTTGAGGATATATTAATAGAAACTTCTAATTCTGAAAGGCAAATAGAAAAAAAAATACTAAAAACATATAAATAACTTACACAAGAACTGTGGGACAACTGCAAAAGGTGTAACAGAGGTAAAATGGGAATACCAGAAGGGGAATAAAGAAAAGAAAAGCAGATATATTTGAAACATCGATGATTCAGAATTTCCCTAAGTTAATGTCAGACATCAAACAGTAGATCCAGGATAAGTAATAAGATAAATGTAGGATAAATACAAAAAAGATCTATACCTAGGTATGCCAAACTACAGAAAATCAAAGGTGAATAAAAAATCTTTAAAGAAGCCAGAGGAGAAAAAATTTATTTATAAAGGGGCAAAGATGTGACTTATTTTCAAAAATTACACAAGCAAGGAAAGTATAATGAGATGTTTAACGTGTTGAGAGATTAAAGAATTAAAATATTCTCTACCCTGTGAAATTGTTCTTCAACAGTGAGGAATATAGTGTACATCAATTATATCTCACTAAAAAGTGTGAAGGGGAAGTAAAAACTTTCACAGACAAATAGAATTTGAGGGAATTTGGGGCTAGTAGCAGAGGACAAAAAATAGGAATTAAGAATGAGGACAACAAATAAAGGCAATAATAAATATGATAGATATTAATCCAACTAGGATCAACAATCACTTAAGTGTCAGTGGTCTACTACACTGATTAAAATACAGTTCAAAACCCCCTGTGCTTCTGTTGCAGGGGACATAGATTTGATCCTTGGCTGGGGAACTACGATACCACATGCTGCACATCCCAGTCAAAAAATAGAAAAACAATTAATTATAAAATTGTATAACATGTAATATAATGTAATTAACATATTATATGTTATCCATAAGAAAGTTAATTTAAGCATAACTATCAATTCAGTTCAGTCCTTCAGTTGTGTCCAACTCTTTGCAACCCCATGGACTGCAGCATGCCAGGCTTCCCTGTCCATCACCAACTCCCAGAGCTTGCTCAAACTCATTCCATCAAGTCAGTGATGGCACCCAACCATCTCATCCTCCGTTGTCTCCTTCTCCTCCTACCTTCGATCTTCCCCCATCATCAGGGCATTTTCCAGTGAGTCAGTTCTTTATATCATGTGGACGAAGTTTTGGAGTTTCAGCTTCAGTATCAGTCCTTCCAATGACTGGTTTGATCTCCTTGCTGTGCGAGAGTCTTCTCCAACACCACAGTTGCAAAGCATCAATTCTTCGGCGCTCAGTTTTCTTTATGGTCCAACTCTCACACCCATACATAGCTACTGGAAAGACCATATCTTTGACTATATGAACCTTTGTCAGCAAAGTAACGTCTCTGCTTTTTAGTATGCTGCCTAGGTTTGTCATAGCTTGTCATTAAGATCTTTTTTTGTATAGTTCCATGTATTTTTGCCACCTCTTCTTAATATCTTCCGCTTCTGTTAGGCCCATACCATTTCTGTCCTTTATTGTGCCCATCTTTGCATGAAATGTTCCCTTGATATCTCTGATATTTTTGAAGAGATCTCTAGTCTTTCCCATTCTATTGTTTTCATCTATTTCTTTGCATTGATCACTTAGAAAGGCTTTCATATATCTCCTTGCTGTTCTTTGGAACTCTGCATTCAGATGGATATATCTTTCTTTTTCTCCTTTAGCTGTCACCTTTCTTCTTTTCTCAGCTATTTGTAAGGCCTCCTCAGACAATCATTTTGCCTTTTTGCATTTTTTCTTCTTGGAGATGGTTTTCCATCTTTCTGTACAATGTTAAGAACCTCCATCTATAATCCTTCAGGCACTCTGTCAATCTGATCTAATCCCAAACATAACTATACATATAGGTTATAATTAAAGGGGTATAAAAATATATACTGTATTAACACTAACCAAAAGAAAATGTAAGTAGCTATATTAATTTCAGGAAAAGAAGATTCAGAGCAAGGAAATTTATCAGGATGGAATGGGGCCTTATATAACAATGAAAGGTTTCAATTCTTCAAGAAGATATGTGTGTGTTTAGTTGCTCAGTCATGTCCCGACTCTTTGCTACCCTGTGGACTATAGCCCGCTAGGCTTCTCTATGCATGGGGTTTTCCAGGCAAGAATACAGGAGTGGGTTGCCATTTCCTTCTCCAGTGGATCTTCCTGACCCAGGGATTGAATACACATCTCTTACAGCTTCTGCACTGGCAGACATGTTCTTTAACACTAGCTCCATCTGGACAGTCATAACAATCTTTAATATGCATGCTCCTAACAGCAGAGGGTCAAAACATGTAAGGGAACAACATTGTAAATCAACTATACTTTTAAAAAGTGTTTTATAAACATAGCCACAAAGAAAACAACATCAAATTTAAAAAAAAAAATGTGAGGCAAAATCTGAAAGAATTATAAGGAGAAATAGATGAAACACTATTAAAGTTGGGGGTTCTAACATTTCTCTATCAGAAATGGGCAGATTTAGCAGGCATAAAATTAGTAAGGGTTAGTAATTGACCTCAGTAATTGATCTGAGTAATTAGTTATTGATCTCAGTAGCACCATCAATCAACTAGATTGATTGATATCTATTTATTACTTCAACAGCAGAAGAATACACATTCTTTTAAAGCTCACATGACACATTCATCATAATAAATAACATTCTGGGTCATAAAACATACCTTAACAAGTTTAAAAATTATACTATGGCTGCCTTTAGAACACAGTAGGATTGAACTGAAAACTAGTAACAGAACGATAGCTTGAAAAATCCCCAAATATGTGGAGATTAAACAGCATAACTCTTAATAATACATAGGTCAAAAAAAGTTTTAAAAGTTGAAAGTTTTAAAGTATTGATACTGAAAGAAAATAAAAACACAGCTGATTAAATTTGTGGGTTGCAGTAAAAGAAGTGCTAAGAGGGAAATCTACAGCCTTGAATGCATAGAAGAAAAATCTAAAATCAAGAACTTAAATTTCCACCTTAGCAAACTACAAAACAAATAGTAAATTAAATACAAGGTAAGCAGAGAAAAATAATAAAAATTAAAATACTGATTGAAAACAACAAAAAGAAAAATCACTAGAGGAAACCCAAAAAACCAAAGGATACTTTTTTTAAATAGAAAATTAGTACCATTGAAAACCTATAGTCAGGCTAAGTGAAAAAACACTAATTAATAATACCAAAAATGAAAGTGGGAACATTATTGCACATACTATGGACATTAAAAGAATAATGCCAGAATAATATGAACAGCTTTATAATTATATATATATGTTAATATAGAGGAAATGGGCCAAATCCACTGAAAAACTTAATCTCTCAAAACTCACATAAGAGGAATAAGCAATTAGAAGGACATATCTATTAGAGAAATTTGAACTGATATCAATGACTTTCCAAAACAAAGCACTAGGCCCAGATAGATTCACTGGTGAAATCTCCCACATGCTTAAAGAACAAATTATATCAGTTATCTACAATCTCTTCCAGGAGATAAAAGCAAAAGGAATACTTCCTAACTCATTCTAAGGCCAGCATTACCCTGATAACAGAAACCAGAAATAGACCTTGCAAGAAAGCTACAAGAAGAAACAATTTGAATAGACTTATATCTGTCTAAATAAGGATATTTCAGTTTAAAATCACAAGTTACAAATGTTTCTTTACCATACCATATTGAAAGTTTATTTCAGCAAGCTGTGCATTTACCTCTAACTCCATTTGGTTTAAGGTAAAGGTAGAATCATGAAACTGAAGTTCTAATGGGAAGAAATGACAAGTAGATGGAAACAGCTCTGGAGATTAGCTATCAGCTATCCCAAGCATTAATTCATCACCAGATGGATTTTTTAAAAGTGTTCAAGTGAATGCTTTCATCTTAGAAGTATATATGCTTCCATAAAGAAAAAAAAAATCAAAGACAGTTGACAATTTTGCAGGCCACCACGATTGTGCAGTTTTGGTAAACTTTGTTATTTATAAAGGAGAAAACAAAAATCTCCACAGTTGTGAATGTATCCCTGAACTTTTGTCCCTGGTATTGTGCTATATTCAAAGAGAGCTGAAAGGGGCTGAGCAACTAGGCCAAGTGTCTATGAATAGAAAAGAAATGAGAGACACTGCCCTAAATCCCAAATCTATGGGACTTGCCTGTTCACATGTGTTCTTAACATTTTGCTTATGTCTTCACTATAGTATGTTAAAAACAGCTTTTCACTTATCTGTTATCCAATAGAGTGAAAACTCACTGAGGGCAGTAACTATGATGTCAGTATTGAATCTCCGGAATATACAGGGCATTTTCTCATCTGGAACTATGATGGTAACATATCATGTGATTATATATATATCTATTTATATATCACATACATATCTATTCATAGCATATCCTTATATGTCATTTCTTACAAGAGGAAATTAAGACTTAGGAAGGTGAATCAACTTGCCCAATGTCAATACACACTTTGTAAGCAGTGGATTCAGGATTTGAATGTGGTATTTTAATTACAGACCCTGTACTATTAATCATTATGTAAAGCTATCAGAGTAAACTCTTCATAAGTATTATTGAAAGTGGATTAATCTAATTGAGAGAATAAACATGTACTGCAAAATTATAATTCAACATGTTAAATAATATATAATCAGTAAATATGTATGCTGTATATTTAATACTATTCATATATTGTATACACTTAAAATAGTTAGAGAAACTTCACAGAACAAAAATGTTTTGAAGTAAAATACCTACTATTTTTAAGAAACTTTTTTAGTTCAAATGAATTATAAGAAATTTTATCTTCTTCAGAGTCATCTCTTTGCTTCTTATTCTGTTTTACCAATTAATTTAGCTAAGAATTCATAAAATACAGTGTACAGCATTCTTAATAAACATTTAATACTAGTTCTATTTTCATTTCTCTATATATCTTCAGGGGCTTCCCATGTAGCTCAGTAATAAAGAATCTGCCTGCCAATGCAGGAGACATGGGTTTGATTCCTGGGTCGGAAAGATGCCCTGGAGAAGGAAATGGCAACCCACTCCAGTATTCTTGCCTGGGGAAATCCCATGGACAAAGGGGCCTGGCAGGCTACAGTTCATGGGGTTGCAAAAGAGTCAGACATGACTTAGCAATTAAACAATAATAACAAATACATTTCCAGGTGTACTCTTGTTGTAAAATGAAAAAAAAAGAATGAAACCCAGAAAACTTCTTTGATTTCTGAATGAACTATTCTGGTCCTTTATACCACTTGATAAATTCCCCATTCTTGAATGAACATTTGTTTTAACTGGGATGAAACTAAGGAATTTGATGCCACTGATACATACTTTATTTTTTCAAGATATAAAAATAATCTGATAGAATAATGGAATTTTGTATGTTTAGCTAAGAAACAATTAATTTTAAAGAAACATTTTCCAAATTATCTTTTTGTAAAATAATATCTTTATAATGCAACTAAATTTACTGATTTTAATTTTAAAAAGGCACTATCAGGTTCTTTAATTCAGTTTTTAATTTCTCTGATAGTCTCTAATGTTCATCTTGCCTTATCCACTACCCCCTACTTCTTCTACTAACTTGGAATTAAAATATGGAATAACATTTAAGCATCTAATTTAAGAAAACAGTCAAATGGTAAAATGAAACAATACCTCAAAAACATTCTTTTTGGCCAGATATAGTTTTTCAGTGTTTAAGTGCTCTTCTATATGGAGAAATATTTATACAGGTTTTGTGTATTGTCATATCATTGAAATACATGATTTAAATTTTTCCTAAGATTTCACACTGCTCCCTGTCCAATTTATTTTAAGATGATATCATAAGAGGCATCAGTTCAGTTCAACTGCTCAGTCGTGTCCAACTCTTTGCAACCCCGTGCATCGCAGCACGCCAGGCCTCCCTGTCCATCACCAACTCCTGGAGTTCACTCAGACTCATGTCCATCGAGTCAGTGATGCCATCCAGCCATCTCATCCTCTGTTGTCCCCTTCTCCTCCTGCCCCCAATCCCTCCCAGCATCAGAGTCTTTTCCATTGAGTCAACTCTTTGCATGAGGTGGGCAAAGTACTGGAGTTTCAGCTTTAGCATCATTCCTTCCAAAGAAATCCCAGGGCTGATCTCTTTCAGAATGGACTGGTTGGATCTCCTTGCAGGCCAAGGGACTCTCAAGAGTCTTCTCTAACACCACAGTTCAAAGGGATCAATTATTCAGTGCTCAGCCTTCTTCACAGTCCAACTCTCACATCCATACATGACCTCAGGAAAAACAATAGCCTTGACTAGACGGACCTTTGTTGGCAAGGTAATGTCTCTGCTTTTGAATATGCTGTCTAGGTTGGTCATAACTTTTCTTCCAAGGAGTAAGCGTCTTTTAATTTCATGGCTGCAATCACCATCTGCAGTGATTTTGGAGCCACCAAAAATAAAGTCTGACACTGTTTCCACTGTTCCCCCATCTATTTCCCATGAAGTGATGGGACTGGATGTCATGATTTTGTTTTCTGAATGTTGAGCTTTAAGCCAACTTTTTCACTCTCATCTTTCACTTTCATCAAGAGGCTTTTTAGTTTCTCTTAACTTTCTGCCATAAGGGTGGTGTCATCTGCATATCTGAGGTTATTGATATTTCTCCAATAATTTGTTTTTGAAACAGAGATTTTCAATTAAAGTATAATTTCTAATAATCCTAGTACTTAGATCTTGGTTTCTGGTACCAGTCTCCAAAAATGGTATTAGATATCCTTGGATAGGGCTTCCCTCATGGCTCAGAGGTTAAAGCATCTGCCTGGAATGCGGGAGACCCGAGTTCAATCCCTGGGTTGGGAAGATCCCCTGGAGAAGGAAATGGCAACCCATTCCAGTACTCTTGCCTGGAGAATCCCATGGAAGGAGGAGCCTGGTAGGCTACAGTCCATGGGGTTGCAAAGAGTCAGACATGACTGAGCAATGAACTCACTCATCCTTGGATATAAGTTTGATTCTAGGAATGATATAGGAAATATATAAAATGATCCTGAAACATCTTTGTAGTATTAGAATGTAGGAAAGTGTGCCCCACTCCCTGCAAAAACCACAAGATCTACAGTGACAGAAGTATGTCAAAATCACATAGAAATTCAAAGCACTTCCACTAGCCAAAGCTGAAATAATTTGAGCAAAAAATATAGCTAATTTATAACTGAAATTATAAAAGAAATATATATGAATCTGTATTGACATAAATAAATGATTGAATATATGTGGAGAACAGAAAAATCTTCAAGGCAGAATATTTCCTGATAATTATTACAGATACTTAGCCCTCTATTAGGTGAAGCATAACTCCCCACCCACTTATTATGGAATGTACATTGGGACTTCCATCCAAAAAATACATTGTAGAAGGGAGAGGGTGACGGAAATGACTTCATAGTGGAGAAAACTAACAACCACTATCTTAAGCCAGATGATTAAGATTAATATCAAGAGCAAAAGTCCTAATGAGTAAGAGAAATGTTTAAGAAAGAGGCTAGTTTCATTTCATAGTGTGTAGACCTTATCCACTCAATATTGATTAATGTAAAATAAGTATTAATTTCTTTAAGATACACATTGTTTTAGAGGCTGTGTGCAAGTGTGTGTGCATATATATGAAGTTCATGAACACACACACTTAGCATTTAGAAAGGCATTTAGAAAATAATTGAAGAGAAGTTTCTTATCCAACAACCCATTATTAGCTGATGCAGAAAAGGTACTGCTGAACAAGTAAGAATGCATAGCTTTCAGGGTTTGTAAGTTACAGATCTAGATGGTTCACAAGGATGTTGACATCTGCATCAACACATAAAATGACGAACAGTTGTTCTGCTTGATCTGTGATACTGAACTGAATGCAGCAGCATAGTTGCTGGTGTGATTGTAGACCTTTTACCAAAAGAATGGAGAGTTTAGCACCATGTTATCTTTCTTGTTTAAGCTCTGAGTCATAATTTGGTCATGTTTGTTATGGAAGAGGAAATGGAAGTTAGTCGCTCAGTCATGTTTGACTCTTTGAGATCCCATGAACTGTAGCCACCAGACTTCCCTGTCCATGGAATTTTCCAGGCAGGAATACTGAAGTGGGTAGCCATTTCCTTCTCCAGGAGATCTTCCTGACCCAGTGATCGAACCTACATCTTCTGCATTGCAGGCAGATTCTTTACCATCTGAGCCACTGACCACAAAAAAGAAAAGTTTTCCATCTTTGCTTGAGTTTTCATAATGGCTTATTACTCTGACGTTAAGAGATTCTTTAAAAACTGATCTCTTACTGCTTCCAATCAGACTAGTTTTTGAACTATCTTCTTGCATCAGAATTTCTTTTCCACTATGTTGGGGACAGTGATATAGGCCAACACTTTAGCAATTCAGGTGGGAAAGTAAACTTAAGAGGCTCCACCATAGTTAGAGCATGGATGCCATGAAGCACAGCCCTTTCTCTACTATGTCAGACATTGCTGCGATTGTGCTTAACCTAAAGTGAAACTATTTGAATTATAAGAAAAAGTTATGGTTCATGGGAGATGGTGGATAATGATAATGAGCCAAGGCTTGTAGCCTGTCTGTGCTGCCTGCCTGATTTGTCCTGATGGGCTTTCTCTTCTATGCCTGGTGCATTAGCATTAGTATTTGACAGCAACCCCATTAGCTCTCACTTTTGCAAAGAGCCAGGGCCAGGAAACCAGCCCCATTTCTTGTGTTTTGGGGATTGTGTGACAGTAAGGAACTCCTTCCTTCTTAGGGAGTTACAGTTTGTGTTCCTGAAGACAATCAAATGAGAAGACACAAACATCTTCGCTTGAAAATAAGAATTTTGGGGAAAAAAAAAGTACCATTATTAAACTCAGCATGGGAGACAATATGAACCAGGATCTTCATCAATCAGATTAACTACTTTCCACAATGAAAACAGACGAGGCACAGTGTGAGGCTGAGCAGATATTTATCAAAAGCCATATTAATAACCACTTTCAGCTTTTTCCTGACAGTTTCATCAGAGGTTCCATGTTTAACATTTGAGAATCATATGTTTTTGTCAGGATGAGGCTGCTAAGAGCATCAATTAATTAATTCCTTTGAAGTACAGTTCAGAAAGGTAATAAAAGTAACAATCCCTAAGGCCACAACCAGTAACGGTAAGCAACATTCTGGAGCTAGACAATTATTTTTTTACTTCTGAGAGAAACTAAAAGAGAAATGTCTTCTTGAGACCATATAAGAATAAATTCAGGTATATTTTGGCAAAGTGGCAATGAGATACATATGCATTTGTAAATATCTAGACATAAATACACAGTCAGTATGAATAGTTGCTACTAAGCTGAGATAGTCCTCATTGACATGCTAGTATACAGTTTTGCACACAGATGCAAAAAGAATGGCCTCTTTAATTTGCTTTATCTAAATGGGCTGTAAATAGGGCAAAATTAAACTTGGAAGAATAATGAGGAGAGTTTTATATTATTAAGATTATCAACTGCACTTTACTGCTTGAGAAAATTAATTTGCTGGGTTAAAAAATAAAATCTCAGCACATGAAAATTAACACTTCAAGTAATGCAACTCAGAGTGCCAAAGAAATTTGTATCTTGTCACATCCAGATGTAGGCTACATATATTTAGGGATATATTCTGCCATTTTCACTCTATGCAGGGCTCATCAAAGGCATGGCTAATGTAGTTCTCATTTCAATGATGTAATACCAGTCATTGGCAATCAACCAGACCACTGTAATCTCGGAGAGACTTTGCGTATGTGAGGTGCCAAGTCAAAGTGAAAAATAAAAATATGGCAGGTGTGTGTGGCATGGGTTCATCTCACGTGGGATATTTCTGCAGTCTGGAGGTGTATTTCCTATGAATAATTTAGAATGAGCTCTCTCTCTCTCTCTCTCTCTCTCTCTCTCTCTCTCTCTCTCTCTCTCAGCTTCACATTACCCCGTCTGCTTACTGTGGTCCAATCTTATGACAAAAATCTGTTTCATAAGTTCCTGCGTGAGGTGGTCCATTTTGTAAAACACTCAGACTAAAAAACATAGGGGCTAATGGGAAGTGGCATTCCTTAGGGGAAGGGAAGCTAGTCTGGGAGTTAGGAGACTGTCTTAAGCGTTATAGTTAAGGGATCTTCTTCCTTCCATCTCCTATGGGTGACAACACTCAGTTATTTTGCTCTGTCTTAGCAGTTTGGATGGTGAAACTCCTTCTTGCTGTTGTGGTATGGGTCGATATATTTCACTTTTGCTTCCCTTTCCTTGCCTTCCTAATTCTTACTCCGGGGGAAGCTATTCTTTCTTCTAATTGATTGGACCTAAGACATAGGAGATATCTAAGGTTAATTGATTTATACTCAATCTCCCGGTATAGGAGTATTAGCAGTTTTGCGGCCTCAAAATCCATTTTTTTTTTTGTCAGCTGGGATTTCAGAGGTCCCTGAAATGCTACTCTCTTAATGGAAGGCTGGCATACTAGTTCTCCAGGTAGGTGTAAGTAGGGTGCTGATAATGCATTGCTGTGAGACAAATGATAAGGTTAAGCATTAGTGAGAGTCACAGGCATTTGAGTCCTTAAACAGAACCTTTTCAAACCTCAATGGGCAGATGTTTTTGAATCATATAACTTCAAAGCAGTTATTTATAATGTTAAAATATTCTATTGCATTGTTACTTTAAAATGCGTTCACATATGGCATCTAATTTCCTTCTCACAATGAACCAAGGCAGGGAAAAATTTGAACATATGAAGAAAGAGGCTGTGTTAGTGGAAGGTGAGCCTGGGGAGAAACTGGGCTGTCTACCATCTGCAAGCGACACAGTTGACCCTATTTTAATTATAGAGCTACAACACCTGTGATGACAATATGAGCTAAAAGAAGGAGTCAAGGGAAAGGGTGAGTGAGAGAGGGGAAAGAAATTAAGATTCCCCACCTTCCCTAGGAGTGAGACTCTCCAAAACACGGGATGTTGCCAAACTCATTCAAGTTATACAAGTGATTGACTCCAACTGATTCTTCCTTTCCTACCACCCTTCTTCTTCTTTGTGGAATGTGCTGCTCCATTACTGTTTTGAGTATCTGTTATATTTAGCCTACGGTAACTTGGAGTTGTTATAAGTCATTCTACCATTGTGATTTGTGATCATTTTAGTTTCTTTTAAATCTTGTCTTGTCATTTGCTTCATGCATTTATTTCCTTAAGAATCATTTCCCTTTTAATCTTATTTATTTGTATGGTTTATTCTATTTTTTAACTTCTTAAACATTAATGTAGGTTAAATTTATGACCTAATATTATTGAAGTAAGAACTATTCATTTCATACTTATTTATTAAATACTTATCATATGCTCCACATTATCCATTAATAATGTATGAACTAGATTCAATTTAGGACAACTCTAAGCAACTTGCCCTGGCCTGTTATTCTGAGTGTGAGGCTATATATTATTTCTGAGGATTTTCACCACTTGCACTACTTTTCTAAAATTTCTGTTCATATCTGATGCCAAGTTTTTGTCAAGGTGTTTTTTTTTTTTCATATTTTTAAAGAGAATCCTGTACAATTGCCTATGCCACATATATAGAATCTTTGCCCTCTTAATACTCGTGGTTTAGTCACTAAATCATGTCTGACTCTTGTGACTCCATGGATTGTAGCCTGCCAGATCCTCTGTCCATGGGGATTCTCCAGGCAAGAATACTGATGTGGGTTGACATTTCTTTTTCCAGGGGATCTTCCTGACCCAGGAATTGAACCCGGGTCTCCTGTGTTGCAGGTAGATTCTTTACCAACTGAGCTATGAGGGATGCCCCTTGTATTTAATATTTGTTGACTCATACTAAATGTGAGTCATATGAACTTACAAATAAAATTTCTATATGATTTTCTCAATAATCCTATTAAATAGTATTGTAATTGCTATTTTAGACTTGAATAAAGAATGACAGGAACACAATCTCTGGAAAATCACATAGCTAGTAATGATAAGGTAGTATTAAGGGTGAGTGTGTGTGTATATTCCATTTCACACTTGTGTGCTTAGCTCTATTTTATGCTACTTCTCTGTCTATGCTGTAATTATTTCCAGCAGAATTTTACTTTTAACTTTGTTAACAGTTTCTTTCTCTGAAAAATTGTTTAATATTTAGGTAGTCAAATACATCTGTTTTGCTTTAGGGCATGTGTTTTTGCAGTTAGACTTGGGGAGTCTTTACCTATTTCAATATCATGTAAATGTCATTTACATTTTCCCCTAGTTTAACATTCTAAACTTTAAAGAAAATTTTAATTACAGATACTTTAATAAACCTTATGAAAGATAAAGCCTCTCACTCAGAAATATGCACAAATGTCAAACACAGAAAATTTGGCCTGACACTTCAGGAACTTCACAGAATCTCTGAAACCAATGCATTGAGGTCAAAAGGATACTGTTTTAGTTATTTTAAAAATTCCTTAATTCTTTTAAAATACACTTTATATAGGCTTCCCTTGTGGCTTAGGTGGTAAAGAATCCACCTGCAATGCAGGAGACCTGGGTTAGATCCCTGGGTAGGGAAGATCCCCTGGAGAAGGGAAGGGCTTTGCACTCCAGTATTCTGGTGTAGAGAATTCCATAGGCTGTATAGTCCATGGGGTCACAAAGAGTCGGACACGACTGAGTGACTTTCACTTTCACTTTATATAAGTGTTATGGGCTGAATTCTGTTCCCTCCAAACATGTATGTTGAAGTCCTAACCCTCACTACCTACCACAGAACGTGACTCAGTTCAGTTCAGTTCAGTCACTCAGTCATGTCAGACTGTTTGCGACCCCATGGACTGCAGCATGCCATGCCTACCTGTCCATCACCAGCTCCCGGAGTTTACCCAAACTCATGTCCATTGAGTCAGTGATGCCATCCAACCATCTCATCATCTGTAATCCCCTTTTCCTCCTGCCTCCAATCTTTCCCAGCATCAGGGTCTTTTCAAATGAGTCAGCTCTTCGCATCAGGTGGCCAAAGTATTGGAGTTTCAGCTTCAGCATCAGTCCTTTCAATGAATATTCAGGACTAATTTCCTTTAGGATGGACTACCTTTGGAGACAAGGCATTTTCAAAGGGGTGTTTAAGATAAAATGAGGTCATAAGGGTGGGCTCTAATCCAATGGGTCTTGTGCCCCTGTAAGAAGAGAAGGTTAGGGCACTGACACACACAAAGGGAAAAGTATGAAGAAACAGGAAGGAGGCAGCGTCTACAAGCCAAGGAAAGAGACTTCGAAAGAAACCAATGCGTTTGATACCTGTCTCACCTCTAGAATTGTGGGGAAGATGATTTATGTTGTTTAAGCTACCGGTACTTTGCTATGAAAGTCCTAGCAAAATAATATAGTAAGATATGGGTCTAATTTTCTTGTTTACTTTTTCTTTTACAAATGAATTTTTCATCTCAATACCACTTATTCAATAACACATTGTGAACTTATTGGAGAAGTCATTTGAATCATATTCTAAGCCCATACTGTATGTATGTTTAAAATGTATGTATGTTACTCCCTAGTGTGCATAGATATATATACACATACACATTCTATTTTCTTATTCCATTTCATCCATATGCTAAAATTCTATGCCTTAATTATCCTTGTTTTTGAAGAAAATAAGTTCAAGAAAAATAAGTTCACATTTCTTCTTTTGATATTTTTATATCCTTTTTATGTCAAGTTGTAGAATTGCTTTTCACATGCCAATAAAATTCAGTATTTAGTTAAGAGTGGAATAGATTAATTTTATTTTATTTGGAGAGAAATAACATTTTTGCATTACTTAAATCTTTAAATTTAGCATCATGGATGTGACTCTCAGTTTGTTGTGCTTATTTATTATCCTTTAGCATTGCTTTCTAGTATTCTTCCATGCTCTTACATATTACATATTTTGTTTATTCCTAGATGTTTTATGTTTTTGGCATTATAATGACTAGAACTTTTTCATATTTTATGAAGTTTTTGATAATATCAATAAAGCCATTGATGCTGATGATTACAGTCCAAACTTTGTCATTCTCTCTCGATATTCCCTATTTCTTAGAATCACTCTTCTCCTTTTTCCTTGTATCTTTCTTATGATATTTATTTTGAGGTTCAAATATATCACAAAGTCATTAACAGCCATTAAGATAGGTGGTCCCCCGTGGTTTGACTCTTTTAGGGTTTTAGCAAAACACCAATTTTGGGGTCTTTAATGATCTTTTCTCAAGACTCCTATCTTTACAGTGCAAGTCATCTTGTCTGTGTTAAGAACTAGAGTTTTATACTTTCACAGATGGCCTTTAGGTACTCCCCTTCAACTTCCTGGTGGTTCAGATGGTAAAGGATTTTCCTGCAATGCAGGAAACCCAGGCTTGATCCCTGATTGGAAAGATCCCCTGGAGAAGGGAATGGCAACCCACTCCAACCCTCTTGCCTGGAGAATTCCCTGGACAGAGGAGCCTGACAGTCTACAGTCCATGGGTCACAAAGAGTCGAAGAATACAACTGAGTGACTAACATTCCAAATCCTGGTACTCCATCTTTTCTTCATTTAAGCCAAATAACTAAATAGAAAGGGGAATGGCAAATCTGTTGTTTGTTTGTGACCTTTATTGTTACCTGGGAATTTAGTGCATTGTTATTGTCCATTTTTTAATATTTTCTTCTTTGCTCTTATATCCTTCCTCTCTCTTCTACTCCTTGTCTCTACATAAGCACTTGTGAACTTTTTTACACTTTTAAAGCTAAAGCTGTCAATCAGAAACTTAACTCATCCACAAGTTTTTCTTCCCCTACTTAATGAAAAACACTTGCTTTCCATCTAATGAACTTTTTTACATGAGATTAATGAGAGGCTTCTTTGGGAAGATGGGAGGCAGTGGTACTGGTCCCAAGGCAAGACTGGGAAACAAAATAAGTTGTCTGTTGACGTGAGTTGCTGCTGCTGCAGCTAAGTAGCTTCAGTCGTGTCCGACTCTCTGCAACCCCATAGATGGCAGCCCACCAGGCTCCCCCATCCCTGGAATTCTCCAGGCAAGAACACTGGAGTGAGTTGCCATTTCCTTCTCCAACGCATGAAAGTGAAAAGTGAAAGTGAAGTCGCTCAGTCGTGTCCGACTCTTCGCGACCCCACGGACTGCAGCCCACCAGGCTCCTCCGTCCATGGGATTTTCCAGGCAAGAGTACTGGAGTGGGGTGCCATTGCCTTCTCCGTTGATGTGGGTGGGAATATAGAAAAAGTGCTTAAAGATAAATTAATTTGGGAATGCTGAGAGATATTTGTCTCAGAGTCTTCAAAGAGTAGTAGTTGGAACTATAAATTTAGAGCATAGGAAAAAGATTTTCTATAGGGCAACGTTGAGGAGTCACTCTCACTCTTGTGTTTGGCTTCATTCTCTCAAAAGTCACAGAGTCAACCTATAGTCACATATACAAACTTTACTTTTGTAATGTCTTCAGTGTTTCCCCTAATTTCTTTTTAAATTCATGCCCTATTTCCATTGCCTTGCAATCATTTTTTTTAGAAAATATTACAACTGTTTCAAAAACTTGTTCCTTTCTTTCTTCTGTCAGACCCTCAACAGACTTGGGTCAGTATATTCACTTGTCAAAGAAACTTGGTTATAAACTTTCTGCAGAATAGTCTATGTTTCCCATCAAGAGTAGAAGTTTGCTTAATTCTTTGCTTTCTGTCCATGTTTACTGGTTTCCTAGGATATTAACCTAGGATAATAGGTTATCCTAGATAACTGGGTTCCTAGGATATAAACCAGGCTATTCTGGGTTTGCAGCTATGAGTAAGACAGCCTCTCCCTTCAAGTCACTCACAGTATAATGGAAATGTCAGAAAGGTTAATAAAACTACCTTTGCAGTCAAATAAGCCATGGCACCTTCCTTTGAACTCTATGCAGCAGACACTCTCTATCTGCAGCTGTCGCTCTTTCTAGAACAGATAGGTCCTTATCTTTGCAAATGGTCTTTTTGACTATAAGTCTTGCTTTCTTCAACTATAAAGTATCACATCGTGTTGACAAATGTTTATCAAATAAGTGTTATTAAAACTTATCATGGGCTCTCAACTGGTTTCTGTTAGGATTATCAGTTTCTTTTAAATCAAAAATCCTGTTTGTAAGTTACACAAGGATTTCTATTCAGATGGTCCCAGAAGTGCTTACTGTTCCACATCTGCATCCAAAATAAAATTCTGCCAATTTTTATTGTGATCTAAAGTAAGCTGTTACTTCTAAAATTATATTTTGTGGTGTTTCTAGGCATGCTCCAATTTTTACACAAATTTTATTTATAAATAAGAAAATAGGCTTCATTTGACAAGCAAAGACCATACACACACAAATCACTTTGCAAGAATACATCAAATACATACTTAGATTGATTGTTGTTGTTCAGTCATTCAGTCATGTCTGACTCTTGGTGACCCCATGAACTGTAGCATGCTAGGCCTCCTTATCCATCACCAACTCCTGGAGTTTACTCAAGCTCCTGTCCATTGAGTTGGTGATGCCATCCAACCATCTCATCCTCTGTCGTCTCCTTCTCTTCCCGCCTTCAATCTTTCCCAGCATCAGGGTCTTTTCAAATGAGTCAGTTCTTCCCATCAGGTGGCCAAAGTATATATATATATTTTTTTAGGTGGCCAAAGTATTGGAGTTTCAGATTCAACATCAGTCCTTCCAATGAATATTCAGGACTGATTTCCTTTAGGATGGACTGGTTTGATCACCTTGCTGCCCAAGGGACTCTCAAGAGTCTTCTCCAACACCACAGTTCAAAAGCATTAATTCTTTGGCACTCGGCTTTCTTTATAGTCCAACTCTCACATCTATACATGACTACTGGAAAAACCATAGCTTTGATTAGATGGACCTTTGTTGGCAAAGTAATGTCTCTGCTTTTTAATAAGCTGTCTAGATTGGTGATAGCTTTTCTTCCAAGGAGCCAGCGTCTTTTAAGTTCATGGCTACAATCACCATCTGCAGTGATTTTAGAGCCCCCGCAAAAATCTGTCATTGTTTCCATTGTTTCCCCATATATTTGCCATGAAGTAATGGGACCAGATGCCATGATCTTAGTTTTCTGAATGTTGAGCTTTCTGAATGTTGAGCTTAGTTTTCTGAATGTTGAGCTTTTTCCCTCTCCTCTTTCACTTTCATCTAAAGGCTCTTTAGTTCTTCTTCTGCCATAAGGGTGGTGTCATCTGCATATCTGTGATTATTGATATTTCTCTCGGCAATCTTGACTCCAGCTTGTGCTTCATCCAGCCTAACGTTTCTCATGATGTACTCTGCATATAAGTTAAATAAGCAGGGGACAATATACAGCCTTGATATAATCCTTTCCCTATTTGGAACCAGTCTATTGTTCCATGTCCAGTTCTAACTGTTGCTTTCTCACTTGCATACAGATTTCTCAAGAGGCAGGTCAGGTGGTCTGGTATTCCAATCTCTTCCAGAATTTTCCACAGTTTGCTGTGATCCACATAGTCAAAGGATTTGGCATAGTCAATAAAGCAGAAATAGATGTTTTTCTGGAACTCTCTTGCTTTTTCCATGATCCAATGCATGTTGGCAATTTGATCTCTGGTTCCTCTGCTTTCTCTAAATCCAGCTTGAACATCTGGAAGTTCTCCTTTAACGTACTGTTGAAGCCTAGCTTGAAGAATTTTGAGCATTACTTTGCTAGCATGTAAGATGAGTGCAACTGTGCAGTAGTAGAACATTCTTTGGCATTGCCTTTTTTTGGGATTGGAATGAAAACTGACCTTTTCTAGTCCTGTGGCCACTGCTGAGTTTTCCAAATTTGATGGCATATTGAGTGTAGACCTTTAAACAGCATCATCTTTTAGGATTTGAAATAACTCAACTGGAATTCCATCACCTCCACTAGCTTCGTTCGTAGTGATACTTTAAGGCCCACTTGACTTCACATTCCAGGATATCTGGCTCTAGGTGAGTGATCACACTATCATGGTTATCTGGGTCAAGAAGGTCTTTTTTGTACAGTTCTTCTGTGTATTCTTGCCATCTCTTCTAAATATCTTCTGCTTCTGTTAGGTCCATACCATTTCTGTTCTTTATTGTGCCTCTTTTGCATGAAATGATTATACACAAGATTGTCCATTGCTTCAGAAAAAGACTGATGATGTTAATTCTGACTCATTGGTAAATTAAAATGGAGAAGATTTGTATTAATGTAATTTGCATTTACTTTTTTCTTGTATTATTAAAAAAGTTCTGAGTATCCTCCTAATATCATTGTTGACCGATATCTGAATGTACGTTATTTTATATCATATTCTATTTTTTTTTCTCCATTATACAGTTCCAGTGATGAAATAACCCCAACAAATGAAATCTGAATATTTTTAAATAAATTGAGCATAGATTTTAAAGAGCAGGCACAAACTAAAGTGTAACTTAAGCAAATATATAACATCAAATAACATCTCTTACTTTTAACTAATAGGACACTTTAATTATTATCCTTCTCTAAGTATAAATGGGTTCAACCTTTGATGGAGTATTAAAAGCCTACTTTGGCTTCACTAACCTCAAAGTGAGATAATACTTTATTTCCAATATTTACTAAAATGCTTTTTTTCTTTGAAGATTCTACTTGTCAATATACTTATATCAAGAAAAATGCTTAACGTTATGGATGTAGAATGTATAAAAATTGATATTTGGACAAAGTTACATTGTCCAGTTCCCTTGCTGGCCTAGTCTTAACTGGGAGAGATAAAGGTCAATATCCAGTTTCTTGTTTGTGGGTGATCATTCGGGCATTCAAAGAAGACATCTCTGCTCTCTTTCTGTCAAGAAACTACAATAATAGAGCATGAAAAGAGGCAACGAAAGTAATGACAAGAAACTATTTAATGAAATACTTACCATGAAAAGATTATAAAAAGGATACAAATACATGCAACCCACCCTCCGTCAAAATGGTTAACAGTTTTGGCTTTGGGTTGTTATCATGTGCTGGCTAAAAGACATGTAAGTTTCTTTGTCTTTTGTATTTTAGTTTTGTATTTGTAAGATGGACATTGGTGGTAGCAGCACATAGAATTGTTAGAGGAATGAGATAATGTATGTTGAGTATTTAGCTCACAGTATTTTAAAAAGTCAGCTCTTTGGCTCTTTTGTTCATAATGGGAATTCTAGTAAGATGTACCTTCCTAAACTTGGCTTTAGCTCCATCATCTTTTTATAATAATGCCATTCTGAGTTGGCAGTTAACAGTGCTAGAGAGAAATGGTATGGCACAGTGTGACATAAAGAACACTAGATTTGGAAGCAACAGATCAGTTTGAATCTGGGTTCTGTCACTTAAAAAAATCATGTAACCTCAGAGATACTTCTTAACTCTTGTGAGTATAAGTTTTTCAAGAGTCAAATGGGGATAAAAAATTACTTCACAGGCTTTGAATGAGAAATAAATTGCTCAGCATAATGACAAACACATCAGTTCAGTTCAGTTCAGTTGCTCAGTTGTGTCCAATTCTTTGTGACCCCATGAATCACAGCACGCCAGGTCTCCCTGTCCATCAAAAATTAGTGCTTTATTTTTCTTTGAATCATACAAACTCATTTAGATCAATCACCTACATTTGATTCTTTGTCTACATTGATGTGAATTTGCTAAACTGATACTATTCAGTTTGGATACTTGAAACCATTTATGAAGCAGTCAATTAAACAACTGCTTAGCTGCTGCAGAGCAGTTAGAAAGGCTATGATTCCAATCAATCACCCATATCGTGACCTGATCAGCCAGATATA
The DNA here is from genome assembly GCF_032405125.1 of Capricornis sumatraensis. NCBI lineage: Eukaryota > Metazoa > Chordata > Mammalia > Artiodactyla > Bovidae > Capricornis > Capricornis sumatraensis. Next base: position 21,799,106 of record NC_091073.1, read on the forward strand.
CCATTCTGATATCTTGGTTTATATACAACAGATACTTTACAATAGTGCTTTTCATGTAAACCCTGCAACGTTTCTATGGGGATGAACACAGCAAGCAAATGAGGAAAAAAGTATTGAACTACATACATACTGTCTTAGACTATATTAGAATGTCCGTAGCCCTGGCTTAGAGAGCTCATTCTTTCAATGTTAAATGTAGTTGGATCAAGGAAAAGTGGAAAATTTTAGAACTAGTTCACTGTTTCCAGCCCCAGTTTTCACTGTCATCTCTGTGGCCTCTCTTTAGGAACCTCTCTCCCTATTCCTGGACACATCTGTATGCCATAAAATTCTAGACCTGCATTTCCCTTGGCAAGTTAAATAAAAGCCATTCCTCCTTGGCCTTCGACTCAAGTATTTTAAGAAGACATGCCTTTGTGTCAAGGCACCCTGTCTTCAACTGGAAGGCAGGACTTCAGTTTACAGGTCTTACAGAAGCCACTATAGAGCTTTGTAAGTGTGATAGATACCAACGCTGATGTTTCTTAAAGGAAAAAACTGTACACAGCTCATTCTCTGCTCTCTGTGGTCCAGAACTGAAAACTACTAGACCAGATGGGCACTTGCTAGTCACAATATCTATCATAGAGACTAAGACTTCTTTTGTCTCTTTATTTTATTATTGCCAATGTTTGCTTTTTTATTAATAGCAGTAGTAATAATAGTACTATTTAAGTATTTTTCATAGTATTTTCTTAGGACTCATAGATTTAAAAAAATATAACAAATTTGTTAGCAGAATAAATCTAAATCATTCTTGAAGGAAATTCTCGAGGTTTTATGAACGTGGGAATAGCATCAGCCATATAGGTTTAGATTTGCTTATGTAAGAAGGGTGCTTAAGAAGAAAGGGGATGAGCAGTTTTGGCAGAGTGAGCAGAACTGTGAGATAATATACCATTCTTATCTGTTTCTTCAGGGTGGAGGATATAACCCCAGAGACCTGTGGCCTGAGACAGGATCACTGGAAGCTTCACTGGCTTTGATGCAATCTACATAAGAACATATTTTTGCATTTTTCTAAATGTGTAACATAATCAGATAGTTTTATGTTTCTGTTTATTATAATTGTGTTACATTCCCTTAGGCTTCAAGGCATAATAAAAATTTTAAATCCCAACAATTAAGTATTTAAAATTTTAAAAATAAGCATAAACCAAAGTCAAACTCTTTCTACTAAAGAAACTCTACTCTTTCTGCTTTATCCACACTTTCAATTTGGACTATTATTCTGAAGGACTGAATGAGGCTGGTAAAGTTTACAAGGTATAATTTTGAAAATGTGGGAAAATACTGTGCTCCCAATAGCCTGATATACTAATTAGGCAAGCACAAGCTAAAATAGGTTAGCCAGCTTGTAGAGCCATGACTCATGTCCAGGTCTATGGAAATTCAGTATTTTTCATTTGACTGAATTCTTTCTTTCAAAGGTAGAGAGCTTGAATTCAGATCTTTAGCTCATCAGGTGTTCTCTCTGACAGTAAGATCAAGGAAAATCAGAGCAGAAAGTCTGTCCCATGGCATCTTCAAAAACTTAGGTGCACCTTTGTATTTTACACAACATTTCAACATTTTATATTCCTTCAAATGTTTTTTTAATATATATTTTGAGATTTTCCATTTCAATAATTACATTAAGTATCATGTTACATTTTTGTTATCTATATAATATCTCATTTTAAAGAGATACCATAGTATTATTTATAACCTAATGCTGGTAATTTAAATTACAAATGTTTACTATTATAAAGAATTCTGAAACAAACATCTTTTTCACTAAATATATGAATTTCTGATGATTTCCTTAGGAATTCCTTAGGATATTTTTACTGCAGTAAAAAATCATATACTTTTACATCACTGAATGACAAAGGACAAGTTCTTAATTATCTTAATATTTACTGGACAGAACAACATAAAATTGAGACTTTATTGAATGTTACTTTTTAGACTCAAATAACTAATGTAAGAAATGAAAGTGGGGACTTTACTACCAACTTTTCAAAGGTGAAAAGGATTATAAGGGTGCTGGGGTCCAGCCCCAGCAGGATCCAGGGGTACCCTCAGGAGAGACAGCGTCAGCAAGAGAGATTTAGAGAGAGAAAGAGAAAAAGGAAGAATGTTGCAGTTAAGAAAATAGAGAAGAGAAAGAGGTTGATATTCCTTGGTTTACGCAGAAAGCCAATAAACCCCCAGCGTGGGACTTGCTCTGTTCACGTATGCCACAGGCGCCCTCTTGATGGGGAAAAGGTGCAGAGCACCTTCTTGAGAAGGTCTTAGAAGCCTAGGCAGGAAAGTGAACTCAGAGAGCCCCTGCACTCCAAGGGATCAGCCTGAAAAATAAAGGGAGAGAGAAAAAAATGACACAGGGTGACCAAGCTTCACTGAGTGAGGACTGTAACTTTATTTTCAAAAGGAACTTTTATGCCTTGACTTGTACATAGAGGGAAATGAAAGATGCAAAGTCATACAGAGTCAGCCCAAACATTACATCTGTTTTGTCTTTATCGAAACCAGGATTTTTTCTGCATACTTTTCTCATAAACAATGTTGTGTACATTATCTTCTGGCCTTGGAGGCCTGTGGACATTTTATGACCCTTTTTTGATAAAGGCTGGTCAATCAGAAAACTTATTTTCCCTTGAAGTGTTTTCTTTTTATATTTCTAATCTATGTCAGCCTCAGAAAATATTAAACAGAGTTACATTCTCATGGAGCAAAGGTGCAGTGAGTTGCAACAAAGAAAGAACCAATTAGCTCAAAGGTCTGATGTGGTCAATTCCAAGGCTACTACTTGTTTTTCTTACATTCCAACTATGTTAACTAATGCACTCCCAGGTGCACAATGGATAAGAGATATGGGAACTTGGCAGCAAGCATTGGCCCAACAATGAAATCCTACACCAGGAATACTCTAATAGTTTTTAACTCTTCAAAAGTCTCTATATTTTTAGAATGTTTTAGGCTTCCCATGTCTCTCACGTTTGGGAGGCTGTGAACAATCACAAGCATAGCTGCAAGAGTCTGGATAAACCTGCCAAGCAAGCTAGAATGCCAACAGAGGGGGTTTGAATTGAAATATTCCTTTCATGCCCAAGAGACTTATCAACTAGAGCCCTAAATTGATTTTTTCCAGAGAAAGGTGTTCAGGGATAGCCCCTGTTAATGTCAGAAGAGTTGGTGAAAGGCGCAAAATAGTAAGTCAGATTCTGGTTTGGGGGTAGATGCTTGAGCAGGTCCAGGGGGTCCCTCGAGTCCTGATCTGCCTTGCTTGTCAGGTCTCTTCCACATGACCTTGTCATGGGTGGAATCTCCCATGCTGGCTCCTGGCATAAGGGAATTTTATGAACACTGTATGTCAACAAATTAGGGAACATAGATGAAATTGACAAATTCTTAGAAACAAATCATACTGACAAATTAAATCTAAACTGACTTAAGAAAAAAAAGAAATCTAACAGAGCAGCAACAAAGAGATTGGTTTAGTAATCAAAAGCCTCTAAACAAAGAAAAGTCCAGGACCAGACGGTTTCACTGGTGAATTCTACAAAATGTCTGATAGAAAAGAAGGTAACACTTCTTAATTCATTCTATGTGGCCAGCATTACTTTGATATCAAGCCAATTAAAGACATAAAAGAAAATTACAGGATAATTTTTCTTTTAAATATAAGTACAAAATACTGGCAAACTGAATCTAACAGGACATTAAAAAGATTACATAGTATGACCAAGTGGGATTTATCCCAGAATTAAAGTGATTCAACATAAGAAAATCACAGCAATGTAATATATCACATTACTAGTATGAAGGAAAAAAAAAACAAAACAAACACATGTTATCTCAATTGATGAAAAAGAAAAATGGCACTTAACATAGTCCAAAATCCTTTCATGTAAAAATATTCAGTAAACTAGGAATAGAAGAAAATTTTCTCAACATGATAAAGCACATTATATGGAAAAACCTGCAGCTGACATTGGGACTTCCCATGAGCACTAGTGGTAAAGAACCTGCCTGCCGGTGCAGGAGACTTAAGACATGCTGGTTTGATTCCTGGGTCGGAAAGATCCTCTGGAGGAGGGCATGGCAACCCACTCTAATATTCTTGCCTGAAGAATCCTATGGACAGAGGAACCTAGAGGGCTACAGTCTATGGGGTCACATAGAGCTGGGCACAACTGAAGCGACTTAGCACGGCACAGCACAGCTGACATTACAATTATGAAAGACTGAAAATTTTTATCTAATCTTGGTAATAATTTTTTTTTTATTTGTTTAAATGGAAAAGCTGGTTCTCAAATTAATATGGAACTTAAGAGTCCAAATAATCAAAATAATATTTATAAGTCACAAATCAAGTAAGACTCACACTTCTCAATTTTAAAATTTGTTACAAAGCTACAGTAATCAAAACAATGTGGTTGGGCATATGTCTATATACTGGTCTCTATATGCAAACAGAACAATGGAAGAGAATTGAGAGTCCAGAAACAAATGTCTTTGGTGGCTGTTTTTGATAAGAGTGCCAAATCCATTGAATAAGAAAATAAGCTCTGCTTGTAACTTTAAATAAGCAAATATGTTATAAAAGTTGTAACTTTTATAATTCTAATGGTCCTTACTAATGCTGAAATATTTGGATGGTAATAAGCTTTTTCTCTATAGTTTCATTCTAGCATTTGGTGGATAGCATAAAGAATAATGAGATAAAAGGAGTTTTATTATTAAAATTCATTTAAGTGAATAAGATTCAATCAGCACTTATGATTATGTATTGAAATTTTTTAAAAGTGTGCAAACAAATTGCATAGGAATCTTTCTGCAGTATCTATGTTGAATACATTTAATATTCATCTGCTCTCCTTCCTTAACTCCCAGAATAAATATAAGTTCAGGCAAGATTTGTCTGAAATAAATGGTAAACATTCTATCACATGAAGCATGGTACCTGTTTCTGTTTCTAAAAATCACAATTTAATTGAATCTAATAAGGACATGGACTTCCCTGGTGGCTCAGATGGTAAAGCGTCTGTCTACAATGTGGGAGACCTGGGTTCAAGCCCTGGGTTGGGAAGATCCCCTGGAGAAGGAAATGGCAATCCACTCCAATCTACTGTTGCCTGGAAAATCCCGTGGACAGAGGAGCCTGGTAGGCTACAGTCTATGGGGTCACAAAGAGTTGGACACAACTGAGCGGCTTCACTTTCACTTCACTAAGGACATAATTGAAGAAAACTTGGTATCTGAAAACCAAAAAGTAAAATTATTTATATAAATGGAGTTTACACAAGCAAAAGGAATAAATATAATCTTATGGATCTATTTTCAAGGATCAACATATCTAAACGTTTATGAAAACAATACCAGAAATAGTCCCCTTTTTAAGCTAACATTTCAAAACATGTTATAGAAGCATATATATTATTTCTTTTTAAAATGGGACTTCTCTCTGAACAGTGAACTTTTAGAATAGTTTTAAAATCTCATTTGTGGCTGTTGTTCTTGAGATTGTTCTTAGTATAAACAAGACTCAAACAAAACTGACTTGGTCAGAAATTCGAATCAAGGCTTGACATTCTGCTTTGGGTGCTGGTCTCTATATAGCACACTGAGCTAATTTATAACAACAACAAAAGTAAGAGACAACTTATCATCAACATTACTTGAAGTGTTTAGTACAGCAGAATTTGAAATACAATCCTGCAAGCATTTTAATGTTTATTGGAAGTTGATTCAATATTTGATTCATTTTGACTGTCTCCTGGGACTGGGGAGAGGAGTAAAACAGCATCGATGTGATCCCTGCCATCATTGAGTTTATAATCTAGTAGGAGTAACAAATGCAGAATTAATCATTGTAAATAATTTTTTCAATAAACAATTAATGAAACATTTCACTACAATTGTAAGAAATGTAACGAAAAGCAGTGCACTGTACTAGGCAGGATAAAGATGGTGGACTAAAAGAATGTGGAGCTCACCTCCCACCATGAACACATCAAAAATGCATCTACCTGTGAAATAATTCTCATTGAAAACAGAAAACCAGCAGAAGGACTCGTATACAACCAAGGCCGTATTAAAGATACATACATAATCAGGTAGAAAGGGAAGAAAAGTGATTGGACCAGGACCTCCTAGTGCCTCTGGGAGGGCACTGGGAGGAAAATGGTGATTACATGGGTAGAGATTCACCCCGGGGAATGAGCACTTCAAGGTACGGGTTGGACGCCTCAGACTTGGCGTCCTACACAGAGAAGAAATGCTGCTTTGGCCGGTTGGAGGACTGCCGGGACAAACGGAAGGGCTGTGGGAATCCTGGACTCTGCCTGGGAGGAACACACGTTTATGGATGGTCAGGCTAGTCCCAGAAGCAATGAGGAGGACGGGTGTGCTCTGGTGGCCGCTGGTTGTCCCGAGACCACCTGGTGCACACTGCAGCCCGATTCTGGCCCCGCCCACTCCATATCACAGTGTGGTACTGGATCTGCTGCAGTCACGCCCAAGAGAAAGACTCAGCCGTGGGATGCCCAGGCAACCAGGTCCTGAGGCGGAGTCTGGAGTACATAATCAAGGAGCACCTCGGACACGGCCCAGATCCCTGATTGCAGTCATGCCTCCACAGGGCATCCTAGATACATGCTGAGAGTCCGTGCACCTACAGTCAATTAATCCATGGCAAAGGATGCAAGAATATATAATGGAGAAAAGACAGTCCCATTCATAAGTGGTGCTGGGAAAACTGGACAGCTACATGAAAAACAGTGAGATTAGAACACTTCCTCACACACCATACACCAAAACAAGCAAAAAAACAACTTCTCAAGATGGTTTAAAGGCCAAAATGTAAAATCTGAAACCATAAAACTCCTAGAAGAAAAATGAACATAGTACTTTTTGACATAATTTGTAGCAATTTTTTTTTGTATATGTCTCCCAAGGCAAAATAAAAGAGCAAAAATAAGCAAACGTGACCTAATTAAACTTAAAAACTTTTGCGCAACAAAGGAAGCTATCAATAAAACTAAGATATAACCTAGAAAATGGGAGAAAATATTTGTAAATGATATGACTGACAGGAGTTGAAAGAAAAAGTCAAAGTGTTAGCTAAGTCATGTCTGATTCTTGCGACCCCATGGAATGTAGCCTGCCAGTCTGCTTGGTCCATGGGATTCTCCAGGCAAGAACACTGGGGTGGGTTGCCATTTCCCCCTCCGCCTCCAAGGCATCTTCCCAACCCAGGGACTGAACCCAGGTCTCCTGCATTGCAGGCGGATTCTTTACCATCTGAGCCACCAGGGAAGCCCAGCAAGGGGTTAATATCCAAATACATAAGCAGCTCATAACAACTGAATCTCAGAAAATCCCAAACCACCCAATTTAAAAATTGGGCAATTTTAAGCTTATAGTCTACTTGTTTAATAATGCAGAGTACATGCTGCTTATTTAAACACTGCAGCAAAAGCCTAGGAACTGGCATTTGTTGCCACATTCTGTCCATCTGTGAACTAATCACAGTCAATTGGTTCTCGATTTCCCTGTTAGGGAAACTCATACAACTGAGCCAGCTAGGATCAACTCATCTCAGACTCAATTCAATTCAGTCACTCAGTTGTGTCTGACTCTTTGCAGATCCGTGGACTGCAGTACATCAGGCTTCCCTGTCCATTTCCCACTCCCAGAGCTTGCTCAAACTCATGTCCATCAAGTCAGTGATGTCACCCAACCATCTCATCCTCTGTCGTCCGCTTCTCCTCTTGCCTTCAATTTTTCCCAGCATTGTGGTCTTTTCCAATGAGTCAGTTCTTCACATCAGGTGGCCAAAGTATTGGAGTTTCAGCTTTAGCATCAGTCCTTCCAATGATTATTCAAGATTGATTTCCTTTAGGATGGACTGGTTTGATCTCCTTGCAGTCCAAGGGACTTTCAAAAGTCTTCTCCAACACCATAGTCCTTCTCAGACTACAAAAGAAATTAGTTGATTTTCCAGAGGGGAACTGAAATATTATCTAAAAATATAAACAAAACCGAATAAATACTGAAAAAGCAAAAAGAAAATAGATTGGCACAGCAGGTAGTTATCTCACTCTACTGCTCACATTTTATGTAAGTACATGGCACAGTGGTAAAGAATCTGCTTGCCAATGCAGGAGACACAAGAGATGCAGTTTTGACCCCTGGGTTGGGAAGATCCCTAGAGGAAGGCATGGCAACTGACTCCAGTATTCTTGCCTGGGAAATCCCATGTACAGAGGAGCTTGGCTGGCTACAGTCCATGGGGTCACAAAGAATCAGACATGACTAAGCATGTGCACACACATATGCAACTAACTACATATAAATGCAAATCTTGGGTCCAGTTTACAATTTAGGAGTAAACTAAATGGATGATATTGGCTTTAGATTTTCTAAGGTGGAATATTTCCTTGAAAGGCTGCAATCACATATTTCCTCTGTATTTCCTAACACTGCTTAGCACAAATTTTTTTGCATTTAAGGTAACTTGATTTTATTTGCAAAGGCAGATATAATTTCCACTGCCTGAATATTGTTGAATATTAAATTTAACCTTTAAATATTATGCCTATTGAGATAAAATGACACTATTTCATCTTTATATTCTGAAAGGATGATTTGAATTTTGAAGACATATAATACATTGCACAGTACAAAACATAAATGATTCAACAATAAAGAATATCTCCCTTTCACCTCTCTTCCTAGCCGTAGATTTCAATTCATTGATGGAACGTGTATTGTCAAATATTTTCATGGGTATATGTGCATGTACTTTTAAAACATATATAATTCTGTGTTACAGGACATGGACATACAGACTGATCAACTTAGAATGGCTAGTGTAAGTGGGCAGTTTCCATCAAGATTGGAATGTAAGTTAGTATCAGGGGACATAAAAAATTGTATAGTAGTCAGTGGTGTCGAAGATTTGTTTTCAGAGAAATTAAATATTTTTGAACACAGAATTAAGCTATCTACAGCTAGTATGTCAATCATGTGTAAACTGAAATGGAGAGGGGTAGATTAGGAGTTGGTGGGAATACTGAGGAGGAAGGTACCATGGAAATGCAAGTAGGTGAGGTAGAATGACCAAGATAATGACCCAGATATCTGAATGACCCAGATAACCACAATGGTGTGATCACTCACATAGAGCCAGACATCCTGGAATGCAAAGTCAAGTGGGCCTTAGGAAGCATCATTATGAAGAAAGCTACTGGAAGTGATGGAATGCCAGTTGAGTGATTTCAAAATGTAAAAGATGATGCTGTGGAAGTGCTGCACTCAATATGCCAGCAAGAGTGGAAAACTCAGCAGTGGCCACAAGACTGGAAAAGGTCAGTTTAATTTCCACCCCAAAGAAAAGCAATACCAAAGAGTATTCAAGCTACCACACAATTGGAACATCTCACACGCTAGCAAAGTAATGCTCAAATTTCTCCAAGCCAGGCCTCAACAGTATGTGATCCAAGAACTTCCCGTTCAAGCCAGATTTAGAAAAGGCAAAGGAACCAGAGATCAAATTGCCAACATCCACTGGATCATAGAAAATGCAAGAAAATTCAGAAAAACATCTATTTCTGCTTCATTGACTACCCCAAAGTCTTTGACTGTGTGGATCACAACAAACTGTGGAAAATTCTTAAAGAGATGGGAATACCAGACCACCTGACCTGTGTCTTGAGAAATCTGTATGCACGTCAAGAAGCAACAGTTAGAACTGGACATGGAGCAATGGATTGGTTCTCAATTGGGAAAGGAGTCAGTCAAGTCTGTATATTGTCTCCCTGCTTATTTAATTTATATGCAGAGTATATCACGCAAAATTCCAGACTGGATGAAGCACTAGCTAGAATCAAGATTGCAGGGAGAAATATCAGTAACCTCAGGTATGCAGATGACACCACCTTCATGGCAGAAAGCGAAGAAGGCCTAAAGAGCCTCTTGATGAAAGTGAAAGAAGAGAGTGGAAAAAGTTGGCTTAAAGCTCAACATTCAGAAAACGAAGATCATGGCATCCGGTCCCATCACTTCATGGGAAATAGATGGGGAAACAGTGGAAACAGTGTCAGACTTTATTTTGGGGGACTCCAAAATCACTGCAGATGGTGACTGCAGCCATGAAATTAAAAGATACTTACTCCTTGGAAGAAAAGTTATGACCAACCTAGACAGCATATTCAAAAGCAGAGACATTACTTTGCTGACTAAGGTCCATCTAGTCAAGGCTATAGTTTTTCCAGTAGTCTTGTATGGATGTGAGAGTTGGACTGTGCAGAGGGATGAGCACCGAGGAATTGATGCATTTGAACTGTGGTGTTGGAGAAGACTCTTGAGAGTCCCTTGGACTGCAAGGAGATCCAACCAGTCCATTCTGAAGATCAGCCCTGGGATTTCTTTGGAAGGAATGATGCTAAAGCTGAAATTCCAGTACTTTGGCCACCTCATGTGAAGAGTTGACTCATTGCAAAAGACTCTGATGCTGGGAGGAATTGGGGGCAGGAGGAGAATGGGACAACAGAGGATGAGATGGCTGGATGGCATCACTGACTTGATGGACATGAGTCTGAGTGAACTCTTGGAACTGGTGATGGACAGGGAGGCCTGGCACGCTGCGATTCATGGGGTCGCAAAGAGTCGGACACGACTGAACGACTGAACTGAACTGAACTGATCTGAAAATCACTGCAGATGTCACATCCACGACCTAACTGTTGCAAAAGCATCACTGAATTCATTGTCTGCATAGCAGCCAAAGGGATCTTTCAAAGCACACTTATTCAATCTTGACACTATTTAATTAAATATTCTTTAATATCATCCATTCTCAAGATAAAGATAAATATATTAAGGTCAATATATTCAGTATTGTTCCCTTGGCCATGAATGATTGGGTGTGATATGTCTCCAGGCTCATTTAGCACTGCTAGCTGCATCTGACTCTTGGCAACACCATGGACACCACCAGGCTCCTCTGTCCATGGGATTTCCCAGGCGAGAATACTGGAGTATGTTCTCCAAGCACTATAATCCCACTATCAGTTACACTGGTTTCCTTTGAGTTTTAAAAAAATAGTAGCCAATTATCTACTGGGTTGAAATATCTATGGGCAGAAAGATTTGTCAATTTCACTATTTTATTTTTGCCTCCCTCAACAGATTGAGCATAGTAAGGTAAGCCGGGAGGAGCAACCCCAAGGAGCGGTGGCTGCATGGGTGCAAGAGGGCCTAGAGGAGCCATCCCACGTTGAAGGTCAGGAAGGGCAGCGATGAGGAGATACCCCTCATCCAAGGTAAGGAGCAGTGGATGTGTTTTGCTGGAGCAGCCGTGAAGAGATACCCCACGCCCAAGGTAAGAGAAACCCAAGTAAAATAATAGGTGTTGCAAGAGGGCATCAGAGGGCATACACACTGAAACCATACTCACAGAAAACTAGTCAATCTAATCACACTAGGACCACAGCCTTGTCTAACTCAATGAAACTAAGCCATGCCCGCAGGGCAACCCAGGACAGGCGGGTCATGGTGGAGAGGTCTGACACAGTGTGGTCCATTGGAGAAGGGAAAGGGAAACCACTTCAGTATTCTTGCCTTGAGAACCCCATGAACAGTATGAAAAGGCAAAATGATAGAATACTGAAAGAGAAACTCCCCAGGTCAGTAGGTGCCCAATATGCTACCGGAGATCAATGGAGAAATGACTCTAGAAAGAATGAAGGGATGGCACCAAAGCAAAAACAATACACAGCTGTGGATGTGACTGGTGATAGAAGCAAGGTCCAATGCTGTAAAGAGCAATATTGCATAGGAACCTGGGAATGTCAGGTTCATGAATCAAGGCAAATTGGAAGTGGTCAAACAAGAGATGGCAAGAGTGAACGTCGACATTCTAGGAATCAGCAAACTAAAATGGACTGGAATGGGTGAATTTAACTCAGATGACCATTATATATACTACTGTGGGCAGGAATCCTTTAGAAGAAACGGAGTAGCCATCATGGTCAACAAAAGAGTCTGAAATGCAGTACTTGGATGCAATCCCAAAAATGACAGAATGATCTCTGTTCGTCTCCAAGGCAAACCATTCAATATCACGGTAATCCAAGTCTATGCCCCAACCAGTAACGCTGAAGAAGCTGAAGTTGAATGGTTCTATGAAAACCTACAAGACCTTTTAGAACTAACACCTAAAAAAGATGTCCTTTTCATGATAGGGGACTGGAATGCAAAAGTAGGAAGTCAAGAAACACCTGGAGTAACAGGCAAATTTGGCCTTGGAATGCGGAATGAAGCACGGCAGACTAATAGCATTTTCCCAAGAAAATGCACTGGTCATAGCAAACACCCTCTTCCAACAACACAAGAGAAGACTCTACACATGGACATCACCAGGTGGTCAATCCGAAACCAGTTTGATTATATTCTTTGCAGCCAAAGATGGAGAAGCTCTAAACAGTCAACAAAAACAAGATCAGGAGCTGACTGTGGCTCAGATCATGAACTCCTTATTACCAAATTCAGACTCAAATTGAAGAAAGAAGGGAAAACTGCTAGACCATTCAGGTATGACCTAAATCAAATCCCTGATGATTATACAGTGGAAGTGAGAAATAGATTTATGGGCCTAGATCTGATAGATAGAGTGCCTGATGAACTATGGAATGAGGTTCGTGACATTGTACAGGAGACAGGGATCAAGACCATCCCCATGGAAAAGAAATGCAAAAAAGCAAAATGGCTGTCTGGGGAGGCCTTATAAATAGCTGTGAAAAGAAGGAAGAGAACAGGAAAGGAGAAAAGGAAAGATATAAGCATCTGAATGCAGAGTTCCAAAGAATAGCAAGAAGACATAAGAAAGCCTTCTTCAGCAATCAATGCAAAGAAATAGAGGAAAACAACAGAATGGGAAGGACTAGAGGTCTCTTCAAGAAAATTGGAGATACCAAGGGAACATTTCATGCAAAGATGGGCTCGATAAAGGACAGAAATAGTATGGACCTGACAGAAGCAGAAGATATTAAGAAGAGGTGGCAAGAATACACAGAAGAACTGTACAAAAAAGATCTACATGACCAAGATACTCATGATGGTGTGGTCACTCACCTAGAGCCAGACATCCTGGAATATGAAGTCAGGTGGGCCTTAGAAAGCATCACTATGAACAAAGTTAGTGGAGGTGATGGCATTCCAGTTGAGCTATTTCAAATCCTGAAAGATGATGCTATGAAAGTGCTGCACTCAATGTGCCAGCAAATATGGAAAACTCAGCAGTGGCTACAGGACTGGAAAATGTCAGTTTTCATTCCAATTCCAAAGAAAGGCAATGCAAAAGAATGCTCAAACTACCGCCCAATTGCACTCATCTCACATGCTAGTGAAGTCATACCCAAAATTCTCCAAGCCAGGTTTCAGCAATACATGAAGCGTGAACTTCCAGATGTTCAAGCTGGTTTCAGAAAAGGCTGAGGAACCAGAGATCAAATTGCCAACATCCGCTGGATCATTGAAAAAGCAAGAGAGTTCCAGAAAAGCATCTATTTCTGCTTTATTGACTAGGCCAAAGCCTTTGACTGTGTGGATCACAATAAACTGTGGAAAATTCTGAGAGATGGGAATACCAGACCACCTGACCTGCCTCTTGAGAAATCTATATGCAAGTAAGGAAGCTAACAGTTAGAACTGGACATGGAAAAACAGACTGGTTCCAAATAGGAAAAGGAGTACGCCAAGGCTGTATATTGTCACCCTGCTTATTTAACTTCTATGCAGAGTACATCATGAGAAACGCTGGACTGGAAGAAACAGAAGCTGGAATCAAGATTGCCGGGAGAAATATCAATAACCTCAGATATGCAGATGACACCACCCTTATGGTAGAAAGTGAAGAGGAATTAAAAAGCCTCTTGATGGAGGTGAAAGAGGAGAGTGAAAATGTTGGTTTAAAGCTTAACATTCAGAAAACAAAGATATGGCATCCGGTCCCATCACTTCATGGGAAATAGATGGGGAAACAGTGGAAACAGTGTCAGACTTTATTTTTTAGAGCTCCAAAATCACTGCAGATGGTGATTGCAACCATGAAACTAAAAGACGCTTACTCCTTGGAAGAAAAGTTATGACAAACCTAGATAGCATATTCAAAAGCAGAGACATTACTTTGCTGACTAAGGTCCGTCTAGTTAAGGCTATAGTTTTTCCAGTAGTCATGTATGGATGTGAGAGTTGGACTGTGAAGAAGGAAGAGTGCTGAAGAATTGGTGCGTTTGAACTGCGGTGTTGGAGAAGACTCTTGAGAGTTCCTTGGACTGTAAGGAGAGCCAACCAGTCCATTCTGAGGGAGATCAGCCTTGGGATTTCTTTGGAAGGAATGATGCTGAAGCTGAAACTCCAGTACTTTGGCCACCTCGTGCAAAGAGTTGACTCATTGGAAAAGACTCTGATGTTGGGAGGGATTATGGGCAGGAGGAGAAGGGGACGACAGAGGATGAGATGGCTGGATGGCATCACTGACTCGATGGACGTGAGTCTGAGTGAACTCAGGGAGTTGGTGATGGACGGGAGGCCTGGCGTGCCTCAGATTCATGGGGTCACAAAGAGTCGGACACGACTGAGTGACTGAACTTAACTGAACTGAGGTCTTCAATAAATGCTTGTGGAGAAAATACTATTGACATGGTACGTCGTGTTTTATGCTGACGATAATGCCCAATATCATAGAATAATAGTTTTAGAAGACTTTCAAGGTCACAAAGACCTACTTTCAAAGTGTTTTTATGAGCAGGAAGAAGTCTTTTTGGGTAATGCAAATGAATAGGAAAACTGCTGATTTTAGATATTTAAATCATAAAGCCTCTTGTTCAGGGACATGATTTAAATCATTATCTAAAGATATTTACTCTCTCATGGAGATTAACTAGTGAAACCACTAAGTATCTCATATTACCTCTTGACCTGCAGTGTTTATATTTAAATTTCCACATTAGTTCTGTTTATAATTTCTAGGGCAAACACTAGTCTCAGCAACCTGCATGGAATTTGGTATAGTTGTGTACATAAATGTACATTGTCACTGGAATAATTTTAAATGCTTGTTAATATTTATATTTCTAAAAACTTTAATAGCTACATTTTTAAAATTAACACAAAAATACTGATTTTCTAGTAATCCAATATGTTAATTGCTTACTATTTTATATAGTTTCAATAGCAAAACATTTCCCTTGTGTAGGTGGTTAGCTGTCCTTCACCTTTTCTGGCTGTACATGGTCCCCTCTGCTATGTCTGTGAGTTTGGGGCTTCCCTCGTGGCTTCTCCTGCAATGCAGGAGACCTGGGTTCTATCCCTGGGTCAAGAGCATCCCCTAGAGAAGAACATGGCTGCCCACTCCAATATTCTTGCCTGGGAAATCCCATGAGAGAGGAGCCTGGTGGGCTACAGTCCATGGGGTCACAAAATAGTCAGATACCACTGACTAACGCTTTCACTTTTCTGGTCCACTCCAGCACCAGTGGGAATATAGGTTTTTTACATTTCTGCCAAGAAGAGTTGATTCTATTTCTCTAATATTGCATGTTTCAGTGAATAGCACCTCCATTTTCTTGGTTAGGTGATTCAGAATCCTCCCTTTTCTTAATTCCCACATGCCGTCCACTGGCTCCAACTCCTTAAGAGCATGGCACTTGTGGGCATGGAGTGACATGATTTTCGCTTTTACTTCTCCTGACCTAGGGGTAATAACTAGTTTCCTGAGTCATTAATGTTAACATCGGAACAATCTCATTCTACACATTTTATTTCTCAGCCTTTTCAACACTTTGATGCTATATTAAATCCCCTGGTTGAATGGGCATAACAGAATGGACTATACTGGTTATTCTGCACTTTATCCTCCTTGGTATACTGCAGGAGGGGCTTTCTTTACTAGTGGTAAAGAATCTGCCTGCAATGTGGGAGACCCAGATTCGATCCTTGGGTCTGGAAGATCCCTGCTGGAGAAGGGAATGGCTACCCACTCCAGTATTCTTGCTTAGAAATTCCATGGACAGAGGAGCCTGGTGGGCTACAGTCCATGAGGTCACAAAGAGTCGGACACGACTAAATGACTTTCCCCATCACGTTTCATACTGCAGGGAGTTAGAAGTAAGAATAAACAGATCTCCTTGACAGTACATTTCTGGTTAAATTCTTCTGCTGGGAAGACCAAAAAGTTTGAAGAAAGGGAGAATCACTTTTTATTTGCTCCTGGCAGAGTTTCAGGGAACAATAATTGAGATAGGCAAGCACAGACACTAGCTATCTGTTGGGGCAGCGCTAGTATGAGAAATCACAGCATCAGTCGCTCCAACAGCTTCAGCAGCTCAACACTGAACACACAGCAGCCACGAGCACGCTCTCAGTCTCCATGACAAGGTGTTATGGCTCTGGCTCTGTCCAGAGTAGCAATATAAATGGACGTCTGCAGTTCTGGAGGTTGTTTAGCACTTTGGCTTCCCTTGTAGCATTCTTAGTTGTGGTTCTTTAGGTAAGCTCAGTAGCATAGCTGTCTTAGACTTCCAGTTAAATTAATCTAAAAAAAAAAAAAACTTTCTAAAGTTTTCTGAGTATCCTAGTTTCATTTTATTGTCTTCTAAGCCTTTTCATTACTTTTGTATTTAACTCCCTGTATTAAATGCGCTTTGTTTGAAATAACTAGGATTGCTTGTTTTCTGTTTTTAAAGGGATACTAACCAAACACTATTCCCAATACTTAAAATCATATCATATATACATGATTATAAAATTAATCTGGTTGATGCATGTGTCATTTGTTACTTTATATTATGTTATAGTAACATTATATTGTATTATATGAATTACAATTTATTATATTGTATGGATAAGCTCCAATTTATTTACCAATAATAACTTTTGGATTGCTTCCAGTTTCTAAATATTATAAAAATTCTACATGTATGTCTTTCAGCATACATATGCATAATATATATTATATATGTATATATATATTTCATTAGGAATACAGCTTGAATCAAAATAGATGGTCATGGATATTTGTATATTACTCTGTAGCATATATTACTAATAGTTTTCATAGTGAAGTCTCTCAGTTGTGTCTGACACTTTGCAATCCCATGGACTGTAGCCTACCAGGCTTCTCCAACCATGGGATTTTCCAGGCAAGAGTACTGAAGCGGGTTGCCATTTCCTTCTCCAGGGGATCTTCCCAACCGAGGGGTCAAAAACCCAGGTCTCCTGCATTGCAGGCAGATACTTTACCCTCTGCACCACCAGGGAATCTCATAGTGGATGTACCAATTTATATTTTCACTAAAAGCTTATGAAAGTTCCAGCTCTCCTCTTCTTTGCAACACTTGGTATTCTATTATCTACAAAAACATTAGTTTTCCTTAGAAATTAGCCATTTAGGTAAGACTAGGTGGAGCAAATTTTCTTTGCGCCATTCAAAATTACCTGGGCCAACTTGAGTGCTGATGACTGAAATCATCTGATATTTTACACACACACACACACACACATATATATATATATATATATATATATATACACACACATATATATACATATATATGCATACACACACACACACACACACACACACACACACACATTTGGAGACTGATGCTAGGATCCTATTGGCTGAAATTTCAAGGAACATTGTAGGTGGCTTCCCCATGGCATGATACCTAGATTTCTGGGGAAAGCACCTAGAGAAATATAGATCGAGATGAGAAAGAGAAACCAGTAAAAACTGTATCAGCTATTATGACTTAGGCTCAGATCTCCAAGAGTTTCAATTGCACTGCTTATTATTCATTAGAAGTGAATTACCAAACATAGAGATTATAGTATTCATAGTTATATGAGTATAAACACTTTTATCTCTCCTATGATAGTTATAAATATCTCTAACAATTTCTTTTCATTCATGCCTTTCTGCTTTGGTTGTGTTGTTTTCGTGCATTTTGTTCTCACATATATTTGCTGCTGCTGCTGCTGCTTAGTCACTCAGTCCTGTCTGACTCTCTGCGATCCCATGGACTGTAGCCTGCCAGGCTCCTCTGTCCATGGGGATTCTCCAGGCCAGAATACTGGAGTGGGTTGCCATTTTCTTCTCCAGGAGATCCCCCTGACCCCCACATATATTTGAAATAGTGACAAATCATTACTATTGTTTTAAACAGTCAAAATTTATTTAGATTTATATGTAAATGTATCTTTTTGGTAGCCTTTATTTATTTGTACACTATAATAGCTTTTTCTAAAATTGCATTTCTTTTTCCTACAAAACTGTTTGGGATTTTTTTTTTCCCCTCTCATATAAGTTTCAACTAAATAAACTTTCTCAATTTTTTAAATAGAAACCAATTTTATTTTAAAGCTGTTGATTCATTTCAAAAGGATATTTTTATTGAATAAAAATCTTAGGTTGACATTGATTTCCTTTCTGTCTCTTAAAGCTCTCATTCCATAGTCTTTCGGCTTTCAATGTTTTCTGTAAAGATCCAGCTGTTCATCTCACTGTTAGCCCTTTGACAGTGATCCCTTCCTTCTTCATTTGCCTCTCTCATTTTTCTCTTTGTCACTGGGTTATAGCAGTTTTACCATGATGTATGTACCTGAGTATAATTTTTCATCTCATTTTTTAATTTTCAAAGTAATTTTTATTATATCTATCTCTTTCACTTATATATTTTTCATTTCTTTATTCATATATTTGCTTAAATCTAGATACTTTTCTACTCACCACCTTTTCAATTACCTAATTCTTCTGCTGTGTCTAGTCTGCTCTTGAATACATCTATTAATTATTATGTATTTATTTTTAAAATTTTTAGTTTCTATTTAATTACTTTCTATGAATTCCAGCTGGTTATTCACATTTTATTTGTTTTTTTTTTATGTTATAGGGACAAATTAATATAGTTATTTTAAGTGTTACCTCCTAAACTGTTAGGCAAAGTGCCATTAACACAATGAAGTTTATAGGTACTCATAGAGGATGGTGAGTGTTATATAGGTTTCACAGTGTTTATTATCATGATCATGAAAAAGTCGATATTCATAACAAAATTATGTTTTCTGATAACTGCAATATTTGGGTTATCTAAGAGTCTCATGTTAGTATGTGTTTATATTTTGTTTCTTTGACTTTTAGTTTCTTGATTATTTTCCTGTCTCAACTTATAATTTTGAATAAATGCTTAATGTTTTATACAAAAAATTTCAGGGCATATGAATCATAGTACTGTCAATTCTCACTATTTCTGATAGCTGTGTTAAATGGTCACTGAATTAGCGAATGCTGAACCAATGTTCTTAGGGGAAATACAAAATTAGGTTCCTGGGGGCCCCTGTCACAATACTCTCAAGATACTAAAGGTATATGGATGTGTTTATGCTAAGTCACTTCAGTCTTGTCCAACTCTGTGAGACCCTATGGACTGTAGCCCTCCAGGCTCCTCTGTCCACGGCATTCTCCAGGCGAGAATACTGGAGTGGGTTGCCATTTCTTCCTCCAAGGGATCTTCCAGACCCAGAGATAGAACTAGCATATCTTAAGTCTCCTGCACTGATAGGCAGATTCTTTACATATATAATACTATTTTATGTGTGTTTCTGTTGAAAGAGATCTTATTCAATATACATAGTTGATTCATTAACATTGAACTCACAGCCAACAGCATTCATGTGTGCATACTCAATCATGTCCGACTCTTTGAGACTCTATGGACTGTAGCCTACCAGGTTCCTCTGTCCATGGAATTTTCCTGGCAAGAATACTGGAGTGGGTTGCAATTTTCTACTCCAGGGTATCTTCCCAATCCATGGATTGAACCTTCATTTCTTATGTCTCTTTCATTGTCAGGCAGATTCTTTACCACTGTGCCACCTGGGAATAACACTATAACTCATGCCTATGTGTAGCTTATCTAACATGCAGGTCATCCATCAGGCAAATATAGCCTGTTTACACTTAGAAGCCTTAGACAGCACTCAGCTATGTGCTTTGGGGGTCATCTTAAATAAGAAATCACAGAAAACAAAAAATCACAAAAACATTTTCACAAAAAGGAAGTTTGTAGTTTGAGAGAGAAAGCAAGAAGTCAGAGTATTACCTTGACTTCAGTTGAGAATATAGGTGTTGGGCAATGTAAAATTTTTACCACTCTATGCATGTCCACAAATGATTGTAAAAACACTGTAAGCATAAGCACTGTTTTTTTGGGGGGGATACAAATAAATTTTAATGAATAAGCAAATTTACAAGTAGGAAATCCTTGGGTAATGAGGATTAACTATGTCTGTCTAGGATAGCATTTAATTTCCTCTTGTAATAAAACTGTCTTTGTCCAAAAAGTGATTGAGATAATTCTAAAATCTCAGAGCATTTAGAAATGTTCTCTTTCTTTGCTGGACTTCAAGCTCAATTTTTGTCTCATTAACACTATAATATTTTCCGAACCTCATTTTATCCTCATAGCAGCTGCCTTTTAAATACTTACTTTGTGCATGTACAGTTGAGGAATCCCAAACGCCTTGAGGGAGACTGTGTAAAATAATGGACTCTCATCTTTATTGTTTTCATATCTCCAGAGCATCTTAGCTCCTACCTTCTTGCTTCATTGGAGCCTCAAACTTCATTTTGACTTCTTTACTCAGTAAGATTGGTGCACCCTCCAAGCCACAACTTTCTGTTTGAATGCTATGCCCTGTGAGTAAATTAGAAAACAAACAAACAAAAAAAGCAGGGTCCTGAGGAAAAAGCAGTGAATAGAGAGCTCTCTTCAATGCATTTTTTTTCCCCCTTTGTCTCTCAAATCCTGAGCACCATAGCTGCTTTTTTTATGCTTTGAAAATAATTTTTTTTGTATTTTTCATAGTTTACCTTTGCTCTTTTTATTTATGTTTGGCTGTGCTGTGTCTTCATTGCTGCATATGGGATTTCTCTAGTTGTGTCGAGCGGGGACTACTCTTCTTTGTGTTGCGTGATCTTCTTATTGCAGTGGCCTCTCTTGTTGAGGAGCACAGGCTCTAGGCATGCAGTTTCAGTAGCTGTGGTGCACAGGCTCAGTTGCTCTGTGACACATGGAACCTTCCTGGACCAGGGATCGAACCTCTGTCCCCTGCATTGGCAGGCAGATTTTCAACCACTGGGCCACCTGGGAAGTCCCTACCTTTCTCTCTTGAGAGAAGGTTAGTCTGATACAAGTTATCCCATTTTGGCTGATAGAGCAAGTCTGATGTATTATTTATTACATGAATAGTGAATAGACATTCAGTTTACTTATGAACTGGTTTAGTGATTATTATTGAAACATCTATTTTAACACCTCCTACAAGCCAACCATTTCAGATGTAGCATTGAATAATGTGCATAGAATGATTTTTCTCAGGGAACTTAGTATCTAATAAAGAATATAGAAAAGTTTAAAAGAGTAATGTGTTACAAGGGTGATAAGAGCAAAGATTCATTGTGGTGTAAGAATAGATATGAGGCACACTACACTTACTGGGACTTTTGAATTCAGAGAAGAATTAATAAAAGAAAGGGCATTTGAGTATAATCCTGAAGACTGAATAGACTTTAGGTAGGAAATAGAGAGCTTTGGAAGAAAAGGGAAAGAGAAATTTTAACAATGAAGAAAATTATTAAATATCATAGAAGAAAGGACTGACCTTTAAAAGAACTAAAGTGAAAAATATGACAAAAGAAAGACAATAGATGAAGTTAAAGAGGAAAAAAAGATAATAATATTTCATAAGAAGACTATAAGTTCTTTTAAGAAAACTGACCTTTATCCTAAGATCAAAACAATTCATTTAGAAGTATAGCATGAGCAGTAGTATCAAATTTGCATTAAAAATAATCCTGCTGGTTATACTATTAACATTATATTGAAAGAGATAAAATTAAAGGTAGAAGATAGGATAGGCGCCTATAAGAATGACACAGATGAGTGGAAACATTGGATTAGAGTGTTTATTTTACACAAAGATACAAAATAGTGTATTTTATTGCAAAGTAAAATAGTATATTTTTACTGCAAACATATGAACAAGCCAGGCATGTGTGTATATATAGTTTATGAGTCTTCCTGCTCTCAATCATACTCCCCAAAATTTACAATAACTATTATCAACAGCTTGGTGAATACCATGCAATAATTTTAAAAAACATGTATATGTTCATATACAAAAGACAATACTACAATTTTATTTTTCCCATTTATGGAAGATACCCATTTATGAAATATGACCTCTTTATATCCATTGTTCCTGTACATGAGATAATGAAAAATTCCTTAAAAAATAATGGTTTGGAAACTAATAGGAGGGGATGAAAAAGGAGCCTTGGGAGGAATGAGTATGTGTATAAGAGAGAGAGGGAGAGATAAGGAGAGAAAGAAAATGAAGGAAAGAGAATGAGGAAAAGAGAGAGAGAGAGACTGGAGATGAGGATGAGGGAGAGAAGATAAATGGCAAGTAAAAGAATTGGGTAAAAAGACAGAAATGTCCCATGAGCGTTATTAAATTATTTTTCTATACTGGATACATTGTTTTTCCTTCTTTTTCTCTACAATACCGTAAGTAAAACGTTATCTAAAGCTTTAAGAAATAAATATCTTTGGCCCATTTTTTGATTGGATCATTTATTTCTCTGAAATTGAGCTACATAAGTTGCTTGTATATTTTTGAGATTAGTTGTTTTTCAGTTGCTTCATTTGCTATTATTTTATCCCATTCTGAAGGCTGTCTTTTCACCTTGCTTATAGTTTCCTTTGTTGTGCAGAAGCTTTTAATTTTAATTAGGTCCCATTTGTTTATTTTTGCTTTTATTTCCAGTATTCTGGGAGGTGGATCATAGAGGATCTTGCTGTGATTTATGTCGGAGAGTGTTTTGCCTATGTTCTCCTCTAGGAGTTTTAGTTTCTGGTCTTACATTTAGATCTTTAATCCATTTTGAATTTATTTTTGTGTGTGGTGTTAGAAAGTGTTCTAGTTTCATTCTTTTACAAGTGGTTGACCAGTTTTCCCAGAACCACTTGTTAAAGAGATTGTCTTTAATCCATTGTATATTCTTGCTTCCTTTGTCAAAGATAAGGTATCCATCAGCAGACGAATGGATAAGAAAGCTGTGGTACATATACACAATGGAGTATTACTCAGCCATTAAAAAGAATACATTTGAATCAGTTCTAATGAGGTGTATGAAACTGAAGCCGATTATACAGAGTGAAGTAAACCAGAAAGAAAAACACCAATACAGTATACTAACACATATATATGGAACTTAGAAAGATGATAATGATAACCCTGTATGCAAGACAGCAAAAGAGACACAGATGTATAGCACAGACTTTTGGACTCTGTGAGAGAGGGAGAAGGTAGGATGATTTGGGAGAATGGCATTGAAACATGTATACTATCATAAGAAACGAATCACCAGTCTAGATTCGATACAGGATACAGGATGCTTGGGGCTGGTGCACTGGGATGACCCAGAGAGATGATATGGAGAGGGTGGTGGGAGGGGGGTTCAGGATTGAGAATTCATGTACACCCGTGGATTTGTGCCAATGTATGGCAAAACCAATACAGTATTGTAAAGTAAAAAAAATTAAATAAATAAAAAGGGCAATAAATAAATAAATAAAAAGAAAGAAATATCATTTGGAGGGGAAAGTTAAACGTTTCAGCTCTTGTCTCAACCTTGACTGAGACAAACACTGAATATGCAAAACACAGCCCCACATTTCAATACTATCTATTTATTCTTTTCTGAACATATATATCCGTTTACACAATATCTATAATTTATGCACACAAATACATGCAATCATATGTATGCAAGTATATATGTACAGTTATATGATTACATAACTTAGTCACATTATACACATAGCTGTGCAATTTGCATTTTTCACCATACATGATAGTCATCTATGTCCCTATATATGTCAATTTAATGGAGCTTTTCAAAAGAGTTCTTATGATTACATAGTATTACTCTAATCAATTTAGCCAACTGTCTTTTGCTGACTATTTAGGTTCTTTATTAATCTCTAATCACTGTCATCAAAAATTACTGTTAGAGAAAGATCTTTTTTTGTATATTCATGTTATTTTGTAAAGTTTGCATGTGTGGCAGATATCATAAAATACTGTCACATTTGCCTGCAAAGTTTTTATGTGCTATGAATTTGAAATTTAGAAAATTTTTACCTATCTGTGTTCCCAGAAGAGGCATTTGAGAGTGCCAAACTTCTAGTGTAAACATTTTGCTTTTGGTGAAAAAAAAAAAGAAAAATGCCACAGCCATGAAAACATTTCCTTCTGGAGGCAGTAAAAGTTGCTTCAGAGGCAATTTGTACTGCTTGCTTTCTTTTCTCATTGCTATATTTTTTTCTCAGCTGGAACATTTTGTTAAGACTTCTCTTTAGCAATCGTATTGCTGGGTTAGTTTTTACAGTTCTTACCTAGCTGGTATGACAAGACATTCTATTGTAAGCTTTGCATGTTCCTGATTCTGTATTCACTTAACATTTTAGTTTTTCTTGGCTTACCCAATTTCAACAGCTTCTTGGCTAACCAAGAAGAATATCACTTTTGAATAATGACCTGGATTTCACATCTTGACTAAAACCAGTTTATCATTCTGGTAAAATTCCTCTCAAGGGTGAATTTACTTATTGGGATAACATATCAGAATTAGCCTATGAATTTTATATTTTTAATCATACTCAATAAAACTCACTCAGTATCAAAAGATAAAGAAGTAAATTGTAATTACAAAAGTAACATTATTTCTTTAAACTGTTAGTCATAAAGTATTTATGTGAATCATGTATCGTATCAAGCTGACAAATTACTGTTATTAAATATTTAAGACAACCACCTAAACATAATTTTCATACTATATGTGTGAGGGTTTACAAATATTTAGCTTAAGTATTCAACTTTTTATCTAAAATATTACCTATTTTTAAGATAATTTAAAATTTGACCCTTAAGGACTGTATTAGACAGTGCTGCTGCTGCTGCTGCTGCTGCTGCTGCTAAGTAGCTTGAGTCGTGTCCGACTCTGTGCGATCCCTTAAGCGGAAGCCCACCAGGCTCCCACGTCCCTGGGGTTCTCCAGGCAAGAACACTGGAGTGGGTTGCCATTTCCTTCTCCAATGCATGAAACTGAAAAGTGAAAGTGATAGACAGTGCATGCAAGCTTAGTTGTGCCCAGCTCTTTTTGCGACCCCATAGACTAGCCCGCCAGGCTCTTCTGTTCATGGAATTTCTGAGACAAGAATCCTGGAACAGGTTGCCATTTCCTTCTTGTGGGATCTTCTGATAGAACCAATGTCTCCTGCATTGACAGGCATATTCCCCTTCACCAGCGTCACCTGGGAAGCCCCCGATAGTAGTTTGTACTCATTATTGAAGTGAAGTGAAGTCACTCAGTCATGTCCGACTCTTTGCGACTCCATGGACTGTAGCCTACAAGTCTCCTCTGTCCATGGAATTTTCCAGGCAAGAGTAGCAGAATAGGTTGCCATTTCCTTCTCCTGCAGACACTTTACCATCTGAGCCACCAGGGAAGCCTGTATTCATTATTAAACAGAGATAATTTCTAGTGAATGTGTTCATTCTTGGAATTTTTGTGTTTGATGTTATATATTTGGTAATCTATTATTTTCAGAGCCAGTATATTGTAACACTTTTATTTTAAAAATGCATTGCCTTAAGTATATAATGTATTAATTTATGAAATACTAAGATAATTTGTCAAAAAGTAAGTTGAAGTAAGAATATGTAGTAGCTTCTATTGGGAAGTCATTGGTTGTTGGGAAGTGGAAATCTCTTGATGTTACAAGTCATTTTTCTTCAGGGTACCCTCATGATCTTCTGAAGGAAATGATATGAGACATATGAGGATGTAAGTCAAAAGCTCATTTGAGTCAGTGTTAAATATTAAAAGCTTATTGATGCTTATAAGCTTTAATAAAAAAATTATGACTGGAAATTATATCAGAATTAATTTATACAATTAATTACAATTAAAGTGTGCAAATGAGCTTAATAACAATGTCATTTAACGTTTGAATTCTTTCACAATCATCATTAAAATATATTGACTGTATTGATTAGGACAAGAAATTTTATGTTACAAGATTTACCATAGAGAATTTTCCCTAATGATGAGGAATCTTGAATGTCTACATGCAATCTCTCTTGTTCACTGCTGTGTCTAGTGTTCCTAGCACAATACTTAGTCACAGCAGGTATTTAATTATAAATGAGTACAATGAGGTGGTACAAAAGAGTGAATCACCCCCACAGTCATGTTTTAATAGTTATTGTTATTTCTATTTTTTGAGAGAAAAAATATAAGTAGCATTTGCAAATTATAATTTATCAGATTCTCACTTAAGTAAAAATGACAGCTCTCCTAGCATAAATATGATTAGCTGAAAGAGTTGCTGTTGACTAGTCACTAAGTCATGTCACTGTTTTGTGACCCCATGGACTGTAAACTGCCAGACTCCTCTGTCCATGGAGTTTCCCAGGCAAGAATACTGGAATGGGTTGCTATTTTCTTGTTTAAGGGATCTTGCCAGTACAGGGATCAAACGCATATCTCTTGCATTGCAGGTGGGTTCTTTATCGTTGAGCCACCGGGGAAGCCCTAGCTGAAGGAGTAGCTAATGCATATTGCTTGCTTACTACATTTAAGGGACTATTCTGTTTTTGCAAAAATCTTCATATCAGTTGTAAGACAGATACTATGATTCCTTCCAATTTATAATTTATGAGTTGGTATTTTAAACACTCTATCTAAATATGTAATACAGAGTATACTTTTTGGAAAGAATGATGACTTTTCTGTTAAGAAGATATGCAGCTATTATTAAAAAAAGGTAGTCCAAAACATGCAATGGAAAAAGATTTTAAAAAGTGTTTGAAATAAAATCATTTGTTAACAACTGGGTAACATTGTTCCAGATATCTCTGTGAAAGTATTAAAGCTGATAAATACAACTAATTTGAAAACCTGGGATTGCATTATACCTGATTTTAGTGTAAGCCAGTAAATTAATGTACTTAAAAAGCAGATATAAGATCAAATTAAAGTTGCTTGCTGCTACTGCTAAGCCGCTTCAGTCGTGTCCGACTCTGTGTGACCTCATAGACGGCAGCCCACCAGGCTTCCTCATCCCTGGGATTCTCCAGGCAAGAACACTGGAGTGGGTTGCCATTTCCTTCTCCAATGCATGAAAGAGAAAAGTGAAAGGGAAGTCACTCAGTCGTGTCCGACTCTTAGCAACCCCATGGACTGCACCAGGCTCCTCCATCCATGGATTTTCCAGGCAAGAGTACTGGAGTGGGGTGCCATTGCCTTCTGATAAATATTTCTCTGTAATATATAAGTATATAAAGAATTTTATCAACTAGTAAAAGATTTTATTATGAGGACATTTAAAGTTATAAATTCATTATTGTGTTTCTCTTAATATTTAAGTTGTAGTCTATATTGAATTCTTGATAAAACTTAAAAGAATATTAGCTCAGTTAAATTTCTTTCTCTTCTTTCTTCTATCTTATACTTCTTTCTTCTAACTCTTCTATCTCTATATTATATTATTTAATTATATTGTCAAGGTACATACTGCTTACTTACAGTTATGAAACCTTAATTCTCTTCTTTATTATTAGCTTTATAGTCCTAGAATCTGTTCATCACAACATATACATTCTATGATTCTTCAATTTGATTAGCATTTTAGTTTATCATCAAATATAATTTTCATATATATTATATTCCCAGTGTCCCAACTTGCTAAATAATGCCTATTTGTTATTGTATTTTTGAAAGACAAATTGCCTATATGTAAAGGACGTGCCACCATCCTTTCTGTCAAAATTATTTTAAGATATTAGTCTACTATATTCCCAAGTTGAATGAGATTATTAAACAGCTAGAGAAATTAAAAACATATTTTTACATAACTTGCTATATCGTTTAAGAATTCAGTTTCAATTTTACTTTCAGAGACGTTGTTCAATTATGCTTTACATTATTTTGGACCATTTCTTCTACCTTCTTATATTTTTTTCCCAGAGTCATCCTTTATATACTTTTTCTTGTAGTTGAAATATACCTTTGTAATAGTTTTTCATAAATTTATAATTTTTTATGATATCAGTTCAGTGGCTCAGTCATGTCTGACTCTGCAACCCCATGGACTGCAGCACACCAGGCCTGCTTGTCCATTACCAACTCCCTGAGTTCACTCAAACTCTTGTCCATTGAGTCGGTGATGTCATCCAATCATCTCATCCTCTGTCGTCTCCTTGTCATCCCGCCTTTAATCTTCCCCAGCATCAGGGTCTTTTCAGATGACTAGGTTCTTCACATCAGGGGGGCAAAGTATTGGTGTTTCAGCTTCATTATCAGTCCTGCCAATGAATATTCAGGACTGATTTCCTTTAGGATGGACTGGTTTGACCACCTTGCTGCCCAAAGGACTCTCAAGAGTCTTCTCCAACACCACAGTTTAAAAGCATCAGTTCTTCAGCACTCAGATTTCTTTATAGTCCAACTCTCACATCCATACATGACCACTGGAAAAATCATGGCTTTGACTAGATGGAGTTTTATTGGCAAAATAATGTCTCTGCTTTTTAATATGCTGTCTAGGTTGGTCATAAGTTTCCTCCAAGGGGCAAGCGTCTTAATTTCACGGCTGCAATCACCATCTGCAGTGCTTTTGAAGTCCCCCTAAATAAAGTCTCTCACTGTTTCCACTGTTTCCCCGTCTATTTGTTGTGAAATAATGGGACTAGATGCCATGATCTTCGTTTTCTGAATGTTGAGATTTAAGCCAACTTTCTTACTCTCCTCTTTCACTTTCATCAAGAGGCTCTTTAGTTCTTCTTCACTTTCTGCCATAAGGGTGCTGTCATCTGCATATCTGAGGTTATTGATAATTCTCCTGGCAATCTTGATTCAAGCTTGTGCTTCATCCAGCCCAGCATTTCTCATGATATACTCTCTATATAAGTTAAATAAGCAGGATGACAATATATAGCCTTGACGTACTCCTTTCCCTATTTGGAACAAGTCTGCTGTTTCATGTCCAGTTCTAACTGTTGCTTCCTGTCTTGTCTACAGATTTCTCAGAAGGCAGGTCAGGTGGTCTGGTATTCCCAATTCTTTCAGAATTTTCCACAGTTCATTGCGATCCACACAGTCAAAGGCTTTGGCATAGTCAATAAAGCAGAAGTAGATATTTTTCTGGAATTCTCTTGCTTTATTGATGATCCAGTGGATGTTGGCAATTTGGTCTCTGGTTCCTCTGCCTTTTCTAAATCCAGCTTGAACATCTGGAAGTTCATGGTTCACATACTGTTTAAGCCTGGCTTGGAGAATTTTGAGCATGACTTTGCTAGCATGTGAGATGAGTACAACTGTGCTTGAACATTCTTTGGCATTGCCTTTCTTTGGGATTGGAAAGAAAACTGACCTTTTCCAGTCCTGCGACCACTGCTGCGTTTTCCAAATTTCCTGGCATATTTGGTGCAGCACTTCCAAAGCATCATCTTTTAGGATTTGAAATAGCTCGACTGGAATCCCATCACTTCCACTAGCTTTGTTTGTAGTGAGGTTTCCTAAGGCCCAGTTGACTTCACATTCCAGGATTTTTATGATATAGAATTAAATAATACCATATGTTAACCCTGGGATAGAACCCACATTTCCCACATTGCAGGTGGATTCTTTACCACCTGAGCCATCAGAGAAGCCCAAGAATATGGATGTGGGTAGTTTGTCCATTCTTCAGGGGAACTTCCCATCCTAGGAATCAAACTTGGGTCTCCTGCATTGCAGGCAGATCCTTTATCAGCTGAGCTACCTGGGAAACTCCCACATAAATTTAAATATAATAAATAGATGGAAGTTTTTAGATGGGCTTGAATAATTTTCTAATAATGCCAGTATTCCTACATGAATAGATTATTGTTGGCTGGGTAAATACCTTTTGCTTTAATGGCATAAACAAGCTGAGAGCTATGTTGTATCTTGTATTTTGTCCTGTTTTGTTGCATGGTTTCTTTTTTTATAAAAGCATATCTTTTAAAAATGCTGACAAAGCTCTGGTTGGTCCATTTTAGCCATTAACTTTTCCAAAGCTTCTTTCTATTCAGCATGATTTGAAAGTTAGAAGAAAATCTTAGAACTTTGGGCTATCTTGATGATCCAGGCTTATTTTTGCACTATTTCTATAGGACCAAATCTTCCACCTTTTACTTCCAATGATCTAAACAATGGATTATTTTATAGTACTTTAGTTAAGTGATGCTTGTTTTCTCATTCTTTTGCCACAAATCTTTGTAATATATTTATTATCCAGTTATCTCTAGCAAATCCCAATTTTAGTAGTATTTCCAGTCTCTGTACATCTCTATTAATATGAGATTAAGCTCTGTAGAGCTGCCTTGATTTCTGTTCTTTATTACAACTGAATGCTAAGCTTCAATTCTGTGAACTGCTAAGTATTCTAAAATTTTTTTTTCTTTTACTTTTTTTAGGAGGTTATTTTTATTGCTTGCAACTAAATAGCCACTTATAAATAAGAAAATAAAATGATTCCCCCTATCTGATCCCTGGTTAAAAAAAAAAAAAACAAAACTGGATGTTTACAAAGTTATGCTTAGCATGAATTATCTATGATCATTTTATAAATCTTCTAAACTTGATCTTTACTGGTATTCAATGTGTTCTCAGAATGAAGCTTTTTCTCATGTTAATTTTTTAGCAATAAGTACTGTTAATAGGAAAAGAATGAAATAGAGATTTAAAAATGAAATATGTGATAAGACATCACAGTATTAAAGTAAAAGCTTTTCAGCATGTCTTAGGAAAGGCAAAGAAACTCCTTTCTTGTCTTTTAGAATATGGAGTCCTGATTTGTATGAAGGGAAACCCATGAAGATGGATGGTGTCTTGCACATTCCTCATGTGCTATAGGAGGAAGTCAATAGACCTAGTGTCAGGATGAAACTAGTGCATCAGACAGAAGATTAGAGGAATACCATCAGTTCCTATGAAACTGCACTTACAGCTCTGCTCAGACAAGATAATGCAAATATTTTAAATAGTTTGTTTTATCTTACATTTAAATTACTTTTTCTCCAGAGGAAGCAAAGTTTGGAAATGCTTCTTAAGCTTATTCTTTATTTCATAGCAAAGGAAATTAGAGAAATTCACAAATTATGGTTCTAAAATTTTGGAGGATTCAATGAATTTACTATTCTCTAAGTTAGTTTCACATTTCATAATATGACTTATAATTTATTAGAAGTTAAATCTATACAGGAATACCAACTACATTTTTTTTTGAGAATCCTCCAAAGTCAATGTTTACATAACTGTAACAATTAGATTTCTCTAACAACACTACTACTTCTAGCCTTTGATTTAGAGAAAATAGGCAGTTACTATACTGTGCTGTTTGAACCTGTTAGTTTGTTCTAATGAATATCTTAAAGGAAGTTTGGATGACAGATGTGCTACTCAGTTTTATGCTCAGTTATTAACTCCATTCCAAGTAAAATATTTTTACAAAAATATTAGTAATAATAAAAAGGTCAGGTATCTATGTCCCATTAATAACTAACCTATAGGCTTGCAAGAGTGACAATAGAATGATATATAACAAAACATGGTAGAATTTCCTAATGACTGTTTCAAAAAGGAAATCAGTTTAACAGCACAAAATTCACGGTAAGAAATAGGACCTGGCCACACACAGATATATTCTTGTTATGGGTTGAATTGTGTCCCCAAACCCACCCCCACCTCCAAACTCTTCCCACACCAATCAAGTTCTTTTATTGACATTCTAACCCTGAGTCCTGTAGAATGTAACAAATTTAGCAACAGGGCCTTTCAAGAGGTTATTAAAATTAAATGAAATCAATTGGCTGATCTTAATTCACATGACTCTATTTGGACATAGACTTTAAAATGTGATTCAGTTAAAATTCATGTTTTCTAAAATATATATATTATGTTATATATACTATATATATATGTATATGTATACAAAAGCTTTTCTACTTAAGAATTTTTGCCTAGCTAAAAATGTACAGCATTTGATTCTACTTGTTTGATTTAGTATGAATAGAATGCTAGATTTCTAATTTATATTCACTTAAAATTTTTATATTGTTCCATGTATTTTGGCATGCAGTATTACTGGTAAAAGTTTACAAAGTTCATTATCTTCAGTTCAGTTCAGTCTCTCAGTCATGTCTGACTCTTTACCAACCCCAGGAATTATAGCACGCCAGGCTTCCCTGTCCATCATCAAGTACCAGAAGTTGCTCAAACTCATGTCCATTAAGTCGTTGATACCATTCAGTCATATTCTCCTCTTGTCATCTCCTTCTCCTCCTACATTCAATCTTTCCCAGCATCAGGATCTTTTCTAGGGAGTCAGTTCTTCTCATCAGGTCCCCAAAGTATTAGAGCTTCAGCTTCAGCATCAGTCCTTCCAATGAATATTCAGGATTGATTTCTCTTAGGATGGACTTGTTTGATCTCCTTGCAGTCCAAGGGACTCTCAAGAGTCTTCTCTAGCACCACAGTTCAAAAGCATCAATTCTTTGGAGCTCAGCTTTTTTTATGGTCCAACTCTCAAATTCATACATGACTATTGGAAAAACCATAACTTTGACTAGATGGAAATTTGTTGGCAAAATAATGTCTCTGCTTTTTTATGATGCTGCCTATTTTGGTCATTGCTTTTCTTCCAAAAGTGATTTAATTTCATGACTGCAGTCACCATCTGCAGTGATTTTGGAGCCGAAGAATATAGTCTCACTCTGTCCATTGTTTACCTGTCTATTTGCCATGAAGTGATGAAACCAGAAGCCATCATCTTAGTTGTTTGAATGTTGAGTTTTATGCTTACTTTTTCACTCTCCTCTTTCACTTTCATTAAGAGGCTCTTTTGTTCTTCTTCACTTTCTGACATAAGGGTGGTGTCATCTTCATATCTGAGGCAATCTTGATTTTAGCTTGTGCCTCAACTAGCCTGGCATTTAACATAATGTACTTTGCATATAAGTTAACTAAACAGGGTGACAATGTATAGCCTTGATGTACTCCTTTCCTGATTTAGAACCAGTCTCTTGTTCCATGTCTAGTTCTAGCTGTTGCTTCCTGACCTGCATACAGATTTCTCAGGAGGCAGGTAAGGCTGTCTGCTAGTCCAGTCTCTAAGAATTTTCCAGGTCAGGTTAACATCTCTTGAAGAATTTTTCCACAGTATGTTGTGATCCACACAGTCAAAAGCTTTAGTATAGTCAATAAAGCAAAAGTAGATGTTTTCTGGAACTCTCTTGCTTTTTCGATGATCCAGTGGATGTTGGCAATTTGAACTCTGGTTCCTCTGCCTTGT
The DNA here is from genome assembly GCF_032405125.1 of Capricornis sumatraensis. NCBI lineage: Eukaryota > Metazoa > Chordata > Mammalia > Artiodactyla > Bovidae > Capricornis > Capricornis sumatraensis. The sequence continues at coordinate 21,832,645 of NC_091073.1, forward strand.
CTAAATCCAGCTTGAATGTCTGGGAGTTCTTGGTTCATGTACTAATGAAACCTAGCTTGGAGAATTTTCAGCATTACTTTGCTAGCATGTGAGATAACTGTAATTGTGTGGCAGTTTGAACATTCTTTGGCATTGCCTTTCTTTGGGATTGGAATGAAAACTGACCTTTTCCAGTCCTGTGGCCACTGCTGAGCTTTCCAAATTTGCTGGCATATTGAGTGCAGCACTTTCACAGCATCATCTTTCAGGATTTGAAATAGCTCAGCTGGAATTCCATCACCTCCACTAGCTTTGTTCATAGTGATACTTCCTAAGGCCCACTTGACTTCACATTCCATGGTGTCTGGCTCTAGGTGAGTGATCTGGGTCATTAAGATCCATGGGGTTATCTGGATCATTAAGATATTAAGATCATTAAGATTTGTATAATTCTTCTGTGTATTCTTGCAAACTCTTCTTAATAGCTTCTGCTTCTGTTAGGTCGATACCATTTCTGTTCTTCACTGTGCCCATCTTTGTGATTGAAAAATTTTTGAATGAGTTTTTGAACTTCTATTCCCATTCTGAGAATATAAAGAAATATTGTTAACAAAACAGGAAGTTAACGTGATATAGTGTTATTAACTAAAGTAGAGATTTTGTTAAAATCTCACAAAATTTTATGCTAGTGTCCATCATTTTATCATACCTTATTCAAGATTCCAAAGGTGATTAAGTTAAAATGAGACCACTAGAGCCCTCATCCAATATGATCAATATTCTTATAAGAAGAGAAAGAGATCCAGGTGAACACATATAGAGAAAAGGCTGTGTGTGAGGACATACCAAGAAGACTGACATCTGTAAGTTAAGAAAAAAAGTCTTAGGAGAAACCATATCTGTTGACACCCTGATCTTGGACATTAGACTCCAAAACCATGAGAAATAATTTTCTGTTGTTTAAGCCACCCAGTCTTTGATATTTTGTTATGACAGTCCTAGCAAACTAATACAATTCCCATCTTTCCAATATCTTTTCTTTCAGGATCATCTTTTTTTTTACCCTCTTAGTATGAATGAGATAATTTTCAGGGTGCAATCAATCATTATTTATGATGTAGGTAATTTTTCAAGCTTCTGAGTATCCTGATGCTGTACAGGTATTGCACATTCTACATTCATGCAGCAGCTTAACTATTTCTGTGTTCCTCAAAAATCCAGTCCTTAATTCGACCAAGTATACTTTGATTTTTATGGTATGCAAAAATTCAAGTTAAGTGGGCCATAGGAAGAATGACCATGAACAAAGCTAGTGGAAATGAAGGAATTCCCGTTGAGCTATTTCAAATCCTAAAAGATGATGCTCTGAAAGTGCAGAGCTCAATATGCCAGCAAATTTGGAAAACTCAGCAGTGGTCACAGGACTGGAAAAGGTCAGTTTTCATTCCAATCCCAAAGAAAGCCAATGCCAAAGAATGCTCAAACTACCTGACAGCTGCACTCATCTCATATGCTAGCAAAATCATACTCAAAATTTTCCAAGCCAGGCTTCAACAGTACATGAACCATGAACTTCCAGATGTTCAAGCTGGTTTTAGAAAAGGCAGAGGAATCAGAGACCAAATTGCCAACATCAATTGGGTCATCAAAAAAGCAAGAGAGTTCCAGAAAAACATCTACTTCTGCTTTATTGGCTATGCCAAAGGCTTTGACTGTGTGGGTGACAATGAACTGTGGAAAATTCTGAAAGAGCTGGAAATACCAGACCATCTGACCTGCCTCTTGAGAAATCTATATGCAGGTCAGGAAGCAACAGTTAGAACTGGACATGGAACAACAGACTTGTTCCAAATAAGAAAAGGAGTCCAACATGTCACCATGCTTATTTAACTTATATGCAGAGTACATCATGAGACACGCTGGACTGGAAGAAACACAAGCTGGAATCAAGATTGCCGGGAGAAATATCAATAACCTCAGATATGCAGATGACACCACCCTTATGGCAGAAAGTGAAGAGGAACTAAAAAGCCTCTTGACAAAAGTGAAAGAGGAGAGTGAAAAAGTTGGCTTAAAGCTCAACATTCAGAAAATGAACATCATGGCATCTGGTCCCATCACTTCATGGCAAATAGATGGGGAAACTGTGAAAACTGTGTCAGACTTTATTTTGGGGGGCTCCAAAATCAATGCAGAAGGTGACTGCAGCTATGAAATTAAAAGATGCTTGCTCCTTGGAAGGAAATTTATGACCAACCTAGACAGCATATTAAAAAGCAGAGATATTACTTTGCCAGTAAAGGTCCATCTAGTCAAAGCTATGATTTTTCCAGTGGTCATGTATGGATGTGAGAGTTGGACTATGAAGAAAGTTGTATGCTGAAGAATTGATGCTTTTGAACTGTGGTGTTGGAGAAGACTCTTGAGAGTCCCTTGGACTGTAAGGCGATCTAGCCAGTCCATCCTAAAGGGAATCAGTGCTGAATATTCACTGGAAGGACTGATGCTGAAGCTGAAACACCAATACTCTGGTCCTCTGATGTGAAGAATTGACTCACTTGAAAATACCCTGATGCTGGGAGAGATTGAAAGCAGGATGAGAAGGGGACGGCAGAGGATGAGATGGTTGGATGACATCACCAACTCAATGGAGATGAGTTTGAGTAAACTCTGGGAGTTGGTGATAGACAGGGAGGCCTGGCATGCTGTAGTCCATGGGGTCACTAAGAGTTGGACATGACTAAGCAACTGAGCTTAAAAATTCAAGTGCCTCCTGTTGAGGCTCTCTTATTAACAGATAAAAATCTAGCCAAAAAAAAAAGCTTTATTAAATTAAATTCTTGGTACTTAAACAAGCCTGAGTGCACACTCCCAAAGACTTCAGTAATATATTTCACTGTTTTAGTAGGGTGCACAATTTCCCAATATGAAATTTTGGCAGAGTCATTGTTCTAAAGCCTTATTGACTAAAACCATCAATTGAATAGTATATCCTCTTAGCTTAATTAAATTTAATCCATGTGTTTCAAATAGAAAGATGGCTAAATTCAGTCTTGGAGGATTTCCTTTCATTTATTTACTTTTGACTTGAGAGTATTGTTGAACACTGAAAAATTACAAGTAGTTTGCACTTTCAGATTCTGATATTTTCTACTCAGAAAGTATTTAGCTATTACTTTTGTATCTAAAAAAAAATATCCTTGGCAAGATATAAGCTCTGGCAATCATTTACTCTTTGCAGATAAGACTCTTAAATTCACATTTCTTGTGTCAGTTTTTGGTTGAATTCCAAATATATTTGCATACATAGAGCTAGACATAATCAATGGGTACTATCCTCCTTATTGCTGACTATCCTTTGTAGGGCTGGTCTACTCTTAGATGTGTAAGTTGCCTTTTATTGAACAGAAGTTGCCAAATTCTGTAGTTCTTACTGCTTTTAGGAACATAGACAAGAAGTCACCAGATCAGCATGTATAAAAGGAGAAAGAAATCAGTACTAATGAGTGTTTAGCTTAGGTCAGACACTTGATGTAAATCTTTCTTACAGCATTATATTAATCCCTCCCAGAAACCTTCTAAAGCAGATATTTGTATCTTCAATTTAGAGAAGAAACTGAGGCTTATATTAGGCTAAAAATAATTATAAAATAGCCATCTATTCCTATTTCAAAGTTAATACCTCTGAAACCATTATAGACCAACTGAGTCATCTGTCTCACAAATAGAAACCCAGTGTGATGGCATTGCTCCTTGTGACATTTGAAGTCACTGTGAGCAGTGTCAACAGCAAGTGGCCATATCAAAGAAGAAATTCTTATATAATGAAGCATTTGGCCAGAAAAACAATATCAGATGGACCATGAGTCAGCACAGTTTTGTTTTGTTTTTTCCCCTAGCACACAATCTGAATTCACTCTGCTGTGTTCCTCTGTTAAAACTGTTTGTGTCCTGAGCGACATTATTTCACAATTTCTAAGTACAAACAGTTACATTTTGAGTTATGTAATGTTCCCTCTTCTGAAAGAGTTAACTGGACTTGAAACCTCTGCTTAGATCCCTGTAGGAAATGCTTATGTTATGGTTTGGGGCTTATAAAAACAATAATATTTATTGAGAACTGCTCTGCTGGGCACTATGCTAAGTGATTTCACACATGTTGGGGTGGAGAGGCAGAATAACTTAGGTTGTTTATTTGAGAAGCAAATCCTGTATGAGTAGTCCATCATTAATATGTAAATCCCCTGTATTATTGCTTTACTGGCACATTCCTTTCTTACTTGTCCCTTTCACAACTCAAAAGAGAATCATTCAAGACTGAGTTACTTGTCATTCCTTTTTTGACTAGACAAAAAGCAAAGAAAGAAATGAAGGAAGGCATTTGCTTGCTCAGAAAGCCTCCTTTAAGAAGTTGAAAGGGGCTGTAATTAGTTCTAAAATACCATCTTATATCCACTGTGCATATATTTTTCACTCAAGAAAATTGAACATTGGAGACCAAAGGGCTAGGAATGTAAAATGATGCAGCTAAATTCCATTTAGAAATAGTTGTAATGCAATTCCCAGTAGCTGGAATGATTTGATCTTCCTATCTGGAGAAGAAATTGAACCCTGCAATATCACCAATATTTTATAACTCCTCTCTGATTATTGTTATAAACTGACAGTGATTGATTTTGAGTAATTATTCTGAAAAATGAATTAGATTAAAAAATAATCTTCTTGATTATAGAGAAGCCTAGTGCATTTAAAAAAAAATAGTGCTTTTTTAGAATGACTGATGATATAACATTTGACTAGCACAGTGGATCTCTTACATGCTAACTATTGGACTTTACTTTCGAAAACACTGTTTAAGTTAAAGGCCAAATTTTTAGTAAAATCCCAATTGTGGGTAAAATTCTTCTGAAAGGAAGTGGCATGTAATTAAAGCAGCCAGGAAATCAGAATCAGGGGGCCTGATGTGTATTCTTGGCTTAACCATCAGTTATCTCCATGAGCCCAGGTGACCTCTCTGGGTCTGATCTTTCTGCTTCCGTAAAATGAAGGAGTTCAAGGAGGTGCTCTTTGAGGTCCTTTCCTCTTGAACATTCTGTTTTTATGTATTACATAATCCCATTTTATGTAAATTAATGGTCTAGTTTCCATATAGGACTCTAAAGTAACATTGGAAAGCAATTAAGGGAAAGTGTAGAGAAAGACTAGCTATTCGGAGATAAAATAGTTTCTTTATGTTTCATTGCTTATGGAAAGATGGTCTCAAGAGTCGTACTTTTTAGATTTTAATTTTCATTCAAATCACCCAGGAATCTTGTTAAAATGCAGACTCTGATTGGTAGGTTTGAGAAGAGGCCTGAGAATATGCATTATCTTTAGCACGTTTCAGAGTGCTCTCCTTGTTGCTGGTTTCAGGGTACATTTTAAGTAGCAAGGCTCTGACTATAAATCTAAAATATGTATAAGAATCTGATAGATAATTAAAAATTCAGATTCCAAGATTAGCTCTCCAAAAATTTGAAGACTAGACTGGGGGTTACCAACCCTGAATTCTTAACAAGCATCCTGTGTGAAACTGATGTAGGAGTTTAAGAACTCAAACTAAATACATTTAAGAATTACTATTATAGAGTCATAGAAGCGATTTATCTACCAGCCCATCTCTACTTTGTACAGGTTATTTTTTCAGTCACTGACTAATTTTCTGATGCATTTGTTTTCAAAATTACCGTGTGAAACCGGTTCTATGGTTTGCTTGTCTTCTCATTTCATGAATTATCTCTTGTCTAATTAGAAGGGCAGTTCTGTGTATAGTGCTTTTGTAGCTTTTTTTTTGTTTTTTGTTTTTGTCTTTGTTTTTTCAACTTGTGGTCCAGAGGACTGTCTACCCTTAACAAGGATTTGTGAAGTCACCATAAAGGAAGTATTCTTGCCTGGAGAATCCCCGGGATGGGGGAGCCTGGTGGGCTGCTATCTATGGGGTCACACTGAGTCAGACACGACTGAAGTGACTTAGCAGCAGCAGCAGCATAAAGGGAGTAGGCTGTAGTAGATAGAATACCATACTGGAAATAAGAGAGCCTGAGCTCTCGTTCCAGCACTACTGACCATTCATTAATCCATTCACTGATTCATCCTATGTTTTTCTCACACCTGAAATTGGGAGATCTTGGGTATCACAAGTTAAGTTACTAAATTATTAATTAAATTAGTTAGACATAAACTAAACAGCATGGTGATCTAGTGGGAGTTGCCAAGAATGAAAATAATGGTTAAGTTCAGAGGTATAATTGCTATAATACACAGAAAGCTTGAAAATGGTCACTGAATTTCTTTGCTTCCAAGAAAATATTTGACCTATCTGTTTCATTTGTGAGCATGATAAGAGAAAATATGAAATTATTATGTACACTGAAAATAGTATGCATATGAGTATGAACATGTGGCTGCATTGGGTAAATTCAAAAGCTTGTTAAATAAAGTCATTTTCATTGTAGAGTCTATATTGGGTCAAGGTTCTCCAGAGAAACAGAGCCAATAATAACTATATTACATATAGATGTAGTTAGAGGTGAAAGGAGATTTCCTATAGGAATTGGATCACATAGTTAAGGCGGCCAAAATGTCTTAGAATGTGCTGTCTGCAAACAGGAGACCCAGGAAAGCAAGAGGTAGAATTCAGTCCAAGTTTGAGAGCCGGAGAATTGGGAGACCAAGGGTGTAAGTACTGGTCTGAGTCAGCAATTCTGAGAACCAGAAGGGCAAGAGAATATGGGTATCTCAGATCAATAGCAGATCCACCCTTGCTCCACATTTTTGCCCTGTGTGTGCCTCCAATGGAATTGGCTGATGCCTTTCCACATAAGGGAGGGACATCTGCTTTATTCGGTAGAAATTCCCTCACTGAAACATCTAGAAATAAGGTTTCACAAGCTCTCAGTGCATCCCTTAGTTCAATCAAGTTGACACAAAAAAAGCATCATAGAGACAGAGGAGAAAAAAAAAAATCAAAACATTATGTTAAAAAATTTAGAGATAAACCTTGGTGTATTACATTTGAAATTTTAAATAACTTCTATCATGTGATACAGTAATTTCTCTGTTGGATCTAAGGCAATAACTTTCTCTTGCCCTCCCTGAGTTCATTTAGGGAGTGCTTCATTCAACAACTATCTATTTTTTAGTTCCAAATTATATACCAGAAACTGTTCTAGACTCTGGAGATAAAACAGAAAATCATTAAAATAAACAAATCCTCATGTATATACCAATATTTTAACGGGAGATATTCTGACTGGGGGGACAAATAAGAATTAAACTTCTTAGCATACTAACTGATGAGGGTAGAAAAAGAATATAGGAGGGAAAGAGAATGGGGCATTTTGGGAGGAGGGTGATGGTGATTTCTTAGGGAGGAAAGGCTTCATTGAAAATAAGAGATTTGATCAGGAACCTGAGGAGGGTGGAGAGTGAGTTTTACAGTTTATGGGTTCTCAGACAGGAAATAGAAAGGATAGGTGCCCTCGTGCATGTGGCAAGTTCAAAGGCCATCAGAAAGATCAATGTACCTAGATCGCAGGAGCAAAATTGAGGAAACATATTGTTTAGAAACTTTGTATGCCATACAAAAAATTGTGACTTTTACTATGAGTGAAATGGGGAGCACGATCTGTTGACAACAGACATTAGGAAAGAAAGATGAGTCAAGGAGACAAACTAGAATTGGTGTTGGCAAGCTACAGCTCATAGATCACATTTGGCCACCTTCCTGTTTTAATAAATAACGTTTTACAGAAACACAGCACATTCATTAATTGTATACTGTTGATGGAATGCTTTCAAATTTTGGCAGAGTTAGGTACCTGCAACAGGACCTTATGGTCTGCAATACCTAAAACACTCGCTATCTCATCCTTGCAGGAAAAAGTGCACACGCTTGAACTAGAAGGTTATTATAATCTAAGTGAATGATAGTGGTAGCTTGTATTAGGATAGGAGTAAAGGAAATGATGGAAAGTGTTCAAATATCAGGCATATTTTGAAGGTGAAAGGTAAGTATGTGCTGATAGAGGAAAAGTATAAGAGAAAACAACAACAAAAAATTACAGATGACTTCTTTTTTTAGGCCTGAGCAGTGGGAAAGACAGAGTATTGATTCATTGACTGGTTTTAGGAAGATTGAGTTTATTGATTTTTAGTAAGATTTGTGGGAAGAGCAGGTTTGGAGGTACAGATTAGGAGTTTAATCTTTGAGATACTTAATCTCAGGAGATATATCCACTAGAAAGTTGTATGGCTAAGTTTAGAGTTCAGAGAGGTCTGAGCTCGTGATACAAATTTGGAAGTTTTCAGCATAAAAAATTCATGTGTGAGATCATAGGGAAGTTATGGTATGAAATCAAGAGGTTTTAAGGTTAGAACTGAGATTTGAGCCTTTCTAGTGTTTGGAGGTCATGAGATACTGTAAACCCAGCAAAACTGAATGAGAAGGAGAAGCTCGAAAAATTGGGAGAGAAACAACTTATAAAAACCTGGTTGCTGAGAAAAGAGACTATATTTAGGAGACTATTCTGAGCCTTATTAGTACTGCTGGCCTATAGATAAGATGAGGATGGAGAATTTGTTATTGGCTTAAAATATTGAGGTAGTGATAACCTTGAGGAAAGTTCTGGTGGCATATGGGGTGAAATGCTAATTGGACAGGATTCAAGAGACTGGAAAGAAAGGAACTGAAGACAGCTTATAAAGAAAACTTAGAAGTTTGCCTCTAAAGGAGAGCAAAAACGGTAGAAAAAGGATGTGGTTTTGAGATTGTTTTTTTTTCCCTTATATTTTTCAAGATGGGAGAAATAGCAGAATGCTTGTATGCTTTTGTGATAATTTAGTCAAGAGGGAAAGTTAAAATGTCCAAGACAAAGAAAAATTCCTGGAGCAGTGTGTTTGAGCAGGTGCACAAGTGGAAGAAATGTCCTTCAACAAAAACACAGGCTGTTCATTCAAAGCAACAGAAGGGAAAACAGAATGTATAGGCACAGATACAAATAGGTGACTTGATTGTAGCAATTTGGAACATTTTCTTCTCTTTGCTTTTTCTCTTCTTTTCCTTTTTTCTTTTTTTTTTTTTTTTTTTAAGCAAGGTCAACTGCTGAGGGGAAAAGCAGAAGAGATCTTGGAACTATGAGAGTGAAGGAGTAGAGGGCATTTCAGTTCAGTTCAGTTCAGTCACTCAGTTGTGTCCGACTCTTTGCGACCCCATGAATCGCAGCACACCAGGCCTCCCTGTCTATCACCAACCCTGGGAGTTTACTCAAACTCCTGTCCATCGAGTCAGTGATGCCATCCAGCCATCTCATCCTCTGTTGTCCCCTTCTCCTCCTGCCTCCAATCCCTCCCAGCATAAGGGTCTTTTCCAATGAGTCAACTCTTCGCATGAGGTGGCCAAAGTATTGGAGTTTCAGCTTTAGCATCAATCCTTCCAAAGAACACCCAGAACTGATCTCCTTTAGAATGGACTGGTTGGATCTCCTTGCAGTCCAAGGGACTCTCAAGAGTCTTCTCCAACACCACAGTTCAAAAGCATCAGTTCTTTGGTGCTCAGCTTTAAACATCCTCAAAGAGAAGGTCAAGTAGATAGATGGTGCATGGGGTATATATAGTAGAGCTTCAGAATAGTACAGTAGAATACCAAGGGCTAAGGTTCAAAATAAATAAAAATTTATTATAATAATGTAAAATAAAAAGATTCTAAATATCCAACAAGATGATAAGAAATGATGGTTTAAAACTTTCAGTAAATGGACAATTGTGCAACTATTATAGTAATTATCCAGTAAGTGTACTAACATGGAAAAATCCCCTCAAACAATTTTTAAGAGAACTCCTTATACTCTAGGCCGTTATTAAGACAATTTGACAAGTGGCATAGATATTAAGATTCCAAAGACACATTCCTGGAAAGTGATGGCATGGACTTACACTTCACGTCTATCTGCTTTTCACTGATAACCACACGGCTTAAATTTACATTTTAAGTACCTAAATCACATAATTAATTGAAGTGTAGCCTTTATTTTTTGAACCTTCAAATTAAAAAATTATAATAAACTATTACATAGAGATGTAGCTCCCATCTCCTACTTCAATAATTGTTTCAACTGATACAGTTAACTTTCTTTTATCAAACTTTTTATTTTGTATTTGCTTATAGCTGACTAGCAACGTATCAGATAAACAACAAAGGGACTGAGCCATACATATACACGTATCCATTCTTCCCGAAGTCCCCTCCCCTGTCCATGTAACACTGAGCAGAGTTCTCTGTACTCTACAGTAGGTCTTTTTTGGTGTTCCATTTTAAATATAGCTGTGTGTACGTGTCTATCCCAAACTCCCTAACTATCCCTTCCCCTCATCCTTACTTTCCCCTACTGAGCAAAGAGAAGTTTGCTCTCCAAGCCTGTGAGTTTGTGAAACATGTTATTATAAACTAATATCATTTATTTCTAACATTCCAAGTCATCACTCTGAACTGCATTTTTGTAAAGGCTGATTCTGTCATTCAACATCTAAGACTTACCTTTGTCAACACTTTCATTAGCCAGCTCTTTGTCATTTGTAGAATTAATTATTTCAAGGAGGTCTCTCATGTAAATCACCAACATATTTAACATGTTAATTCATTCTTTGAAAATAGTATTTAAAATGATAGAATCACAGGAGTTTCTTTGAACAATGCAAGAAGCCTTGTACAACTAAATAGAATAAATTTTAGACATAGGTGAATCAAGAAACAAAACCCAAATTAAGTGTGGGTCACTCCTCTGAGATGATTTCTTTAGCAAAAATGGTTTTTAATTTCAGGTTTTACCCTCAAAAGACTTTTAGGATTTCTACACAAGTGTGATTTTCCCCTGGTATCTAACAGCTGGCATTTAGATGATCTTACCTAGTCCTGGTGATCTCAAGTGGCTTCAACCTGCAATTGCTTGGAGCGGGGCATCGGTTCCCAGCCAGAGACTGGGGCTGGGTTGTGGCAGTGAAAGCACTAGCTCCTAGCCACCAGACCGGTTCAGTGTCAAGGGCCCTGACCCTTCAGCTTTGCACAAAGGAATTTCCACAAAGGTGGAACATAGTGAAGCAACTCAATTATTTATTAAGAGGATGAAGAACACAGAACACATAGTTAGACACACGGTTTGACTCAGAGGAAGAGTACCTGAGTCGCACCCTCATGGCAGCTTGAATTACTTTTACGAGGCATTTCTTCTGGTTTTCCTTTGGCCAATTATTTTGATTTGTCTGGTTCACTGTCCATCTTTGGTATATTTCAGGATCTTTCCATGTGTGCACACACATCTCTTAGCCAAGATGAATTCTACCAAAGAGCCCTGTGGGTAGCCTGACATTAGTTAACATCACTCCCCTTTGATCTCCAAGGAGACTTTCTGTGCATGTGTGGTCAGGGAGGTGCCCTGACTTCAAGAATGGGAACTGTGTGGTCTGGGCAGGGCCCAGCCTCCTCCCTTATTTGTCCTGCTATTCTCCTCTTGGAGTTTTGGTAAATAAGGAATGAATCTCCTATTGTTTTACCCTGAGAGGAGGGGGTACATCTGCCTTCTGCCTCACTATACCATAAGTAATATTTACCTCCCATGCTGATGACTTCCAAATTTGTATCTTTTATCCAAATCTCTTCTTTAAGCTTCAATCACATATATTCAGCTATCTTCCTGATAGCTCCCTTAGGGTAATTCAAACATAATTCATTCCAAAGAGATTATTTACACTTTTTGCTACCTCTACTGTGAGAAAGAAGATGATTCTCATCAGACTGTTAATATTTCAGAAAATCTTGACAGCACTCTGAAAGGAAGCACAGTTATTGTCAAGGGCCCCACAGGAACTCTGTGGAGAAACTTCAGTTACATCTGTGTAGAATACAGTTTCCTTGAAATGAAGAGACTCTACCCTGATAAACTACGATCATGGCATCTGATCTCATCACTTCATGGCATGGGGAAACAGTGGAAACAGTGGCTGACTTTATTTTTGGGGGGCTCCAAAATCACTGCAGATGGTGATTGCAGCCATGAAATTAAAAGACACTTACTCCTTCCAAGGAAAGTTATGACCAACCTAGACAGCATATTAAAAAGCAGAGACATTACTTTGTCAACAAAGGTCTGTCTAGTCAGGCTATGGTTTTTGCAGTAGTCATGTATGGATGTGAGAGTTGGACTATAAAGAAAGCTGAGTGCTGAAGAATTGATGCTTTTGAACTGTGGTGTTGGAGAAGACTCTTGAGAGTCTCTTGGACTGCAAGGAGATCCAACCAGTCCATCCTAAAGCAGATCAGTCCTGGGTGTTCATTGGAAGGACTGATGCTAAAGCTGAAACTCCAATACTTTGGCCACCTGATGCGAAGAGCTGACTCATTTGAAAAGACCCTGATGCTGAGAAAGATTGCGGGCAGGAGGAGAAGGGGATGACAGAGGATGAGATGGTTGGATGGAATCACCAACTCAATGGACATGGGTTTGGGTACGCTCCGGGAGTTGGTGATGGGCAGGGAGGCCTGGCGTGCTGTGATTCGTGGGGCTGCAAAGAGTTGGACACAACTGAGAAACAGAACTGAACTGAACTACCCTGACAAACGATAGGGAAATAGAAAGGAAGTGGTTACTGCTTACACTATCTATAGTCAAGCATAGAACATGATCAGGACTCTCGCACAAGGCTCCTCTTACAAGATGAGATTTGTGCCACTTGCCCATCAACCTCATTATTTAGAATGACTCTCTTGTTGAAATTAGAAATTTCTTAGTTGAAAGTTGCATCTGCAGTGTTTGAATGAGACAAGGCATTCCTTGCTCACTATCTTGAGTTCAGAATGCTGAGTTAATTCTTGAAGAAAATGGCATTGAACATGTATCAAACCTAGCTATTTTGATTCAGCAAGCCAGAACAGTTATAAGTGAGAATATCAGAAAATTTGGGGATGGTATCTATGTTTCTGAAAAAGGAAAAGTTCAGCTGGCTGATGAATAAAATCTAGGAGTTGTCTACCTATGGAAACAATAAGATGCTTGAGGACTACTAAGATCTCCTTGTGATATTTTAAAGATGAAATAAAGGCTTTATTGAAGGAAACAACCAAAATCTGGATCATCTGTTTACCCTCTCTATCTGCAAGCTGTTTTCTGGTTTTATAATGGAACCATCACTTGCCCAAGCCAAGAATCATCCTTATTTCAACATTCTTTCTAAACTGTGTTTCTTAAACGATGTGTTTGTGAGTTTTACCTCTAAATTTGTTGGAGAAGATTCCTGAGAGTCCTTTGGACAACAAGATCAAACCAGGCAGTCCTAAAGGAAATCAATCCTGAATACTCATTGGAAGGACTGACACTGAAGCTGAAGCTCCAATACTTTGTCCACCTGATGCGAAGAGTTGACTCACTGGAAAAGAACCGGATGCTGAGAAAGACTGAGGGCAAGAAGAGAAAGGGGTGACAGAGGATGATATGGTTGGATGATATCACAGACTCAATGGACATGAGTTTGAGCAAACTTTGGGAGATAGTGAAGGACAGGGAAGCCTGGTGTGCTGCAGTCTATGGGGTCGAAAAGAGTCGAACAGGACTGAGTTTCTGTACTAAAATGAACAACCCCCGAAATACATGTCTATTCATCCCATGTTTCTCTACCTCCTCTGCTCCTCCCTAGTTTGTCAATCGTCTCTACCCTGTATTACTATAGTTTTCTTCTAATTAGTCGGAGGACTTTCCCATTTCATCCTCCTAATTTTTCCACAAAACAAATAGTTTTGAAAGATCATTCAGATCATGTCACTTCCCTACTTAAAACCTCTTAATGGCTTTCGGTAGTTTTAGAATAAAATTTAAACTCTGTATCCTGATCTATAAGATACTGCATGCTTTAACTCTTGTCAGGGTTTTTAACCCGTTGTGCTCTCCCTAGTTTTTTTTTCTCCAGTTGCATTATTCTTTGTCTTCTTTGAAGAAATGGAGCTTTTCTAGCCTTAGATCCTTGTATCCACTCTCACCTCTATCTGGACCACTTTCCCATGGCTCTTCTTATTCTTTAGAGCCCTGAAAATGTCACACACCAAGGGAGGTATTTCCTGACCCTTCAGATCAGTCCTGGGTGTTCATTGGAAGGACTGTTGTTCAGGCTGAAACTCCAATACTTTGACCACCTAATGCGAAGAGCTGACTCATTGGAAAAGACTCTGATGCTGGGAAAGATTGAGGGCAGGAGGAGAAGGGGACAACAGAGGATGAGATGGCATCACTGACTCAATGGATATGAGTTTGGGTAAACTCTGGGAGTTGGTGATGGACAGGGAGGCCTGGCATGCTGTGGTTCATGGGGTCCCAAAGAGTCGGACATGACTGAGCAACTGAACTGAACTATGTACAATAGATTCCCAACTTTGAACTTCCTTTTTTTCTATGAAAACATCTGCTTATTTCTCCTAGGAACCTACCATGGGTATCTTGTTTATCCATGTATTTCATTCCTTATTTTATGTCTCACCAATTTATAGTTTTTCACTGAAACCCCATAGTCTCTGTCACATATTAGATTCCTAATAAATGTTTGAATGAATGGGTGAATATGCTATTTTCATTCCTTGCAGAAGCAATAGTTCACGTTCATAATTTATGAATCCATTAGGTACCATGTGTAGTCAATTGATATTTAGATTACAGGTGATAACTGCCTTCTTAACACTTCCTATTTCCCACTTTTAGCATGAAAAGATCTGTTTTAAGCAATTTCTAGAGCCCTTTCGTTTATCAGACTTCTAAATGTTTGTCTTCTTTCACCCTGAATAATCCCAATGGATATTTATAAGGAAACCATTTAGCTGGATACCCCTGTTTCTCATTTTCGCTCAGGTTCTAACCTCTGGATAAATGCTTTCCCTATTTTAACCACCTGTGAACCATTTTAACATCACACAAATCAAAATGCAAATTTACCAAGCAAAAGAGGTTTCTTTATCCTTCTTCCACCATTTACACAGGTTGTCTACATAGATTTGTTGAAGGTAGTAAATATAAGATGAAATAAGTTTAAATCAGGAGGAAAGGGTTTAATCCAAAAAACTCATTTCAAGTGACTGAAATCACAGCATGAATCAATGCATTTATTAAGATGCTGCCTGGCCAGCTGAAATAGATCATATTTTTATATCATCAACCATGCCTTTGGCAAATAAACATGACCATAGCTATTTAATTTTAATTTTAGAGATACCATTTTTAAACTTTCAGTGATCTTTAACACCACAGATTCCAGAACCCCACAGAAAAGCAATAGTCAGAAACAATATTATGTCATATCTCAAACTTCTGCACTAGAAGTCATTAAAATTGTCTGGAGATTTAGTGGATTTATGCATAAAACCTCTACTGGATTATCCATTTGTGTCATAGAGAGCATTATCAATGTTTCCTTTCAGATTCTCCCCTAGTGTCAAGTGGACAGAGTCCACTGACAGTGGTCAATACACGGGCCTGTATTTCCCATTGGAACACTTCCCCAGAGTTAGAAACACGCTTAATTCTCCCTCTCATTTACCCTTCTGTTATTCATCAAAGGGCACTAAAGGACCTATGGATCTTGCATTATTCCCAAACCTATATCTGTATTAGCTATATCTATATCTTAGCCACAGCAAGTGAAGTGAAGTCGCTCAGTCGTGTCTGTCTCTTTGTGACCCTGTGGACTGTAGCCCGCCAGGCTCCTCTGTCCATGGGATTCTCCAGGCAAGAATACTGGAGTGGGTTGCCATTTCCTTCTCCAGGGGATGTTCCCAACCCAGAGACTGAACCCGGGTCTCCTGCATTGCAGGCAGACGCTTTATCCTCTGAGCCACCAGGGAAGCCCCAGCAAAGTGACAGTGAAAGTGAGGTCGCTCAGTCGTGTCTGACCCTCAGCGACCCCATGGACTGCAGCCAGCAAAGGGAAGAACAAATTCTAAGTTAAGGAATGTAAAACTGAAAGTAGCTATTTCCATTGCCAGAGGGGAGCTGACTGTGTGAAGACAGAAAGTGAAGGATAAAAGAATCTTCTTATTCCTCCTCCCCTCTTTTTCAGTCCACAACGTCATAGTTCCAGCAGTAGAAACAACCAGACACTTTTTCAGGAGTTCTGAACAAGAGGGTTTGTTTCTCACTTTCCCAGCTACATATTAGAAAAATTTCAAGTTCCCTTAGAGGGAAAGCCAGTGCAACATGTGGCCACCCAGGTGATACGTAAGGCAGTAACATGACCAGTTGAAAAAGGGCCAAGCCATATTCCCAAATTTTTTCAGAACTTCCTAGATTTTCTTTAAGCCTAGAGAAGGAGGCAGGAGATACCTGGGATGTGACCTGGTTTGCACCCCACAACAAAGTCTATCGAGTTGGGTAAAACAATCCCAGGAAATGAGGAGAAAGAGAACCGTTATGCCTCTGCAGTAACCACAATGACATGAAACTGAAGAGAGGGTTCCCAGGTGGGTTCCTGAAGACCACTGAATGTATAACATGGCAAAATAGAAGTCTCCAGAGTTGGACTAAGTAAGAGCATGATTAGCCTGACAGATCAGGAAACAAGTGATGGTCTTCATTGCTCTAGACATCAGCAGCTGATGGCAACTGGGCCTTAGCGCAAGACATAACTGGAGCCCAGGATATTTCAAAGAACCTACATACAAGGAAACTGAAGTCAGAGTAGTGGATATTATCATCTCTGCAGAGCATGTACTATGAGAAAAGTGGAGCAAAGGACAGATCTCTGAATTTTGAATCAAGAGTCTGAAAAGAAAGAGTAATCTGAATAAGGGGTTTTCCAATGTGAGGGACTGAACACCCTCTCTTCGGTTTCAAGGCACTGTGGATACTGTGGAGGTCTAACTGCTCCCTATTTCCTCATTTTCTGGGATTGTTTTACCCAGATGAATAGACTTTGTTGTTTCTCCTCAAATTTCAAGTTCAATGGAGACTTTCACTCAACTAACGACTGAAAATCTCCACCGATCTAGAAATTCCGAAGTCATTAGTGACCATGGTAGAAACAGATTTTGTGAAGGGGAGAAGACTCAAGGAGAGAGTGAAGGAGCCTGTAAGTGAGAAAGCAAAGGATGGATGAGGAAATAGAGGCAGCATCTGTAGTCTTTTCAAAAATTTTGACAATGAATAGGAGAGAAATCAAGAAAGTGGAGTAAAACAATAGTTTCTTTATTTGTTTGTTAAATCATTTATTTTAAAGAATACTGAGCACATTTCATTGTCTGGGGAAGGAAGTAGAAAATAGGGAGAGTAGATAATATTGCTCATAGACTGAAAGGTGAGCAGAAAATGCATCAGGGCTTCTACTTTGTAAATAAGAAAAAATGAGATTTTATATTAATCTGCTTGTTGAAGTTCACAGAGGTTGAAGGATCCATTTGGGCAAGAAGCACATCCTTTATATTCATATACTCTTTTACTCTTCTATCAGTATATTGAATGTCTTCATTTGCATCAGAACAATGGTGATGCTGTGATGGCTTAAATCACCTGTAATACTCCTTCCTCTTGCACTGAATTGTTGTTTAGTCCCTAAGTCAAGTCATATCTGACTTTTGCCACCCCATGGACTGCAGCACACCAGGCTTTCCTGTCCTTCCCTTTCTCCCAGAGTCTGCTTGAATTCATGTCCATTGAGTAGGTGATGCTATCGAACCATCTCATCCTCTGCTGCCCCTTCTCCTTTTGCCTTCAATCTTTCTCAGCATCAGGGTCTTTTGCACTGAGTTGGCTCTTCTCATCATGTGGTCAAAGTATTGGAGCTTCGGCATCAGTCCTTCCAATGAATATTTAGGGTTGATTTCCTTTAGGAATGACTGGTTTGATCTCCTTGCTGTTCAAGGAGACTCTCAAGAGACTTCTCCAGCACCACATTAAGACTTGTGTGTGCTTGTATGCTTAGTCGCTCAGTTGTGTCCGATTCTTTGCGACACCACGGAGTGTGGGCTTCACACGTCAGGCTCCTCTGTCCATGGGGATTGTTTAGGCAAGAATACTGGAGTGGGCTGCTGTGCCCTCCTCCAGGGGATTTTCCTGACCCAGGGATTGAACCCAGGTCTCCTGCATCTCAGTCAGATTCTTTACCATCTGAGCCACCAGGGAATTTAAGGATTTCAAACTTCTTGATAGCAACCTGAGGCTTTTGTAAGTTTTGCATATGAAGGAGGCACAGTTGTAATTTTGTTGCTGTTTGTGAATTTCTCATTGCCTTTTAATCTGAGCACAGAAGACTACTGCCTTTTTTTTTTTTTTTTTTTTGTCCAGTCCTAAGGAAGAGGGAAAGTAGATACTCAAAAGGGGGAAGAAGATGAAAGCATTTCTAGACTTGGGCAATGGGTAAAGAGAGATGAATGACTTCCAGTTTTTGGTGCTGGATCAACTATATTCTTTATCCCTTTCAAGAATTTTGAGGAAACTACAGTGCAATCTTTTCTAAATGTAAAGGAACTGGAAGGAAAACAAGGCTGACAATATTGGTGTTAGGTCCACAAAGGACTCATAGTTTAAAAACAG
The DNA here is from genome assembly GCF_032405125.1 of Capricornis sumatraensis. Taxonomy (NCBI): domain Eukaryota; kingdom Metazoa; phylum Chordata; class Mammalia; order Artiodactyla; family Bovidae; genus Capricornis; species Capricornis sumatraensis. The sequence continues at coordinate 21,851,217 of NC_091073.1, forward strand.
CCCATTGTGGTGACCTAACAAATAAGGGATGAAATCACAGTGGCCACATTGCCCTGGTGGCAGCCTGTTTTTTCCTTAAGGTGATACCTGTTTTTCCCTGTTGGTGTGAGTTTCTCAAGACTATGTGCCCACCCGATGGTGAGATCCCTCTGACTACGTGATAACAAGATACCAGCTGCATGCTAAAGATAAATTAAGGTCCCCTCCCTTTGGGGCACGATTTCCCATTGATAGGGTATAAGAAGGGTTGGCTGTAAAGGGGAGTGCTGTTTTTTCTTTAAAGCCAGTCACTTTCTTTCTTCCTATAATAAATCTTTCTCTGCTTGAATGCCTGGGTCACTTTCTTTTTCTCCAAACTTGTCTTACAATTGGCACCTATTTTTAAAATGAAAATAGCAAACAGTAGCTGATATTTATTAAGTCCTGGCCATGTGTCAGGCAGATTTCTCTGATGGCACTTAAACATGTCATTGAGTCCTTACAATGTTCTGAAATAGGATATGTTTCCCCCTTGTTAGGACTGGAGACTGACTGATTCAATATCCCACTTATAAGCTTTGTGACTCTTGGTCAGGTATTTAGCCACCTGAGCCTGAGTATCTGTATTCATAAAATGTGATTGAGAAAGATGATCCGTGGATGATAAACTCTTCTTCGCAGTTTTTTTTTTTTTTTGAGTTAGTGTTTATAAAGTGTTTAGAATCTCATGGTGAGCAATATACGATTTTGTAAAATGAAATAAAAGTCTTATTTTGAGGCCCATATTCTTTCCACTTCACCAGCCCAAACTACACATCAGTTTGCTGACTCTACTCTTAGAAGTGATAGTGTATTTTCCCAGAGCAAAATAAGCAATTATAATTCTTGTAATACTATAATTCAAGCAAGTAGAATTCTGAGGACTATCCAAGAAAGTAATGGCCACACATCATAATAGAACCTTGAATATATTTTCTTACAGAAGCAAAAATAAGAATCGGATATTTCGTGTGATGTGGGTTGAAGATTACTTGTTGATTAAATACAGAAAGTTTATGAAAGATAACACCTTCCAGTGAGTTATCAGTAAGATGCGTTCTCCATTCTTATTCACCTGATTCAGTTTAATTGCTTAATAACTGGAAATACACCTACAAACCGCAGCAGAAGAGCATGTGAACATTAAAGTGAGAGAACAGGGAAAATTGCCCTTCTGCCATGAAACAAAACACTCCAATCTTCACTGAATTGTACAGACAAGAAGGGATTTCTGAAGAAATGAACTCATTTGAACTTGAGTTAAACTCTTGTTTTTGATTGTTTGGATGTCTGACAGCAACTAATTTTTCATAAAACCCCCCAATTTTTCATAAACCCTCCCTGCGGGGGGCGCTCCGCAGAAAAAGAGAGGCAGTGGAACTTCCCTCAGCAGAGCTGAGGGGTCCCGAGGAAAAGTGAGCATGTTGTCTGCCAACCCAGCCCCTCCGGGAGCGAGAGACAAATCAGACGCGACAGGGGTTCCGCCTGAGCAGCTCCCCTTTAGTGCAGCAAGCTCCCGGCTTATACAGGCAAGCTTGGGGGGGGAGGGGGTGGTTTGCAAGGGACTTTCCATAGTTGCACCAATCACGTTAAAGGTCAAATCGTCATGTGCCATCATTATAACAGGAGTCTATGGTGATCATGCGCTGTCCACGTGCACGGAAATCAAGAGAGCCAATCAAAAGTTTTGACAAACAACATAGACCACGCCCCTATCTTTAAGGTGCCATCTTAGTTTCCGACTGCAAAGCTAGCCCTTCTCTTTTTCTGTTTTAAGGTTTTCCATTTAGGGCCCCACACCTCCTCAGCCAAGTGTGTATTTTTTATTATTTATGTTTTCCTTACCAGTTGAGTTCTTAAATGAAAAAATGCTTTGAAAATTAAAAAAAACATTAAAAAACATAATATTTATTTTTTGTGAACTGTGACTTTCTATGTTTAAGAACTCTACTGGTCCAAGAGGTACTAACTTTACTCTGAATTAACTGGAAAGAAGGAAACAGTTTGCAGAATTACCCAATTTTGGAAAATGAGATGGTTTTTAACATCTGAAATTTCATTTTAAACTGCATGTACTACGAGGGTTAAGACAGAAAAAAGAGAAACTGGTTAAAAGAGTAAGTAGAACTTTGAGTGAATTTAGTATGTTTTTATATTCTGGAAAATCTCTTAATCTGACACATGTTCAGTACCTCCTAATAATTTCTCAATGTCAGATTTGATCATATAGAGATGAGCAAATGTACACTATATTTCACTGATTTACTGAATGGAATAATTTCATTAAAAATCCATAATATTTAAACTTTATACATCATTGCCCAAGAATGAGAACACATTAACAATGTTAATAAACTGGGTATATGCATGAATTATTACCAGAAATATATATATTTCAAGTTTCTGCACATATGTGTTTTCTCTAAGGTATCAGTTCATCTCAGTTCAGTTGCTCAGTCGTGTCCGACTCTTTGCGACCCCATGAATGGCAGCACGCCAGGCCTCCCTGTCCATCACCAACTCCCGAAATTCACCTAAACTCTTGTTTGTTGAGTCAGTGATGCCATCCAGCCATCTCATCCTCTGTTGTCCCCTTCTCCTCCTGCCCACAATCCCTCCCAGCATCAGAGTCTTTTCCAATGAATTAACCCTTCGCATGGGGTGGCCAAAGTATTGGAGTTTCCCCTTTAGCATCAGTCCTTCTAAAGAAATCCCAGGACTGATCTCCTTTAGAATGGACTGGTTGGATCTCCTTGCAGTCCAAGGGACCCTCAAGAGTCTTCTCTGACACCACAGTTCAAAAGCATCAATTCTTTGGTGCTCAGCTTTCTTCACAGTCCATCTTTCACATCCATACATGACCACTGGAAAACCATAGCCTTGACTAGACAGACCTTAGTCAGCAAAGTAATGTTCCTGTTTGGAATATGCTATCTAGGTTGGTCATAACTTTTTTTCCAAGAAGTAAGCATCTTTTAATTTCATGGCTGCAATCACCATCTGCAGTGGTTTTGGAGCCCCAAAAATAAAGTCTGACACTGTTTCCACTGTTTCCCCATCTATTTCCCATGAAGTGATGGGACCAGATGCCATGATCTTCGTTTTCTGAATGTTGAGCTTTAAGCCAACTTTTTCACTCTCGTCTTTCACTTTCATCAAAAGGCTTTTTAGTTCCTCTTCACTTTCTGCCATAAGGGGGGTGTCATCTGCATATTTGAGGTTATCGATGTTTCTCCTGGCAATCTTGATTCCAGCTTGTGCTTCTTCCAGCCCAGGCTTTCTCATGATGTACTCTGCACAGAAGTTAAATAAGCAGGGTGACAATATACAGCCTTGATGTACTCCTTTTCCTATCTGGAACCAGTCTATTCTTTCATCTCTAAGGTAAAGTAATTTTTTTAATAGTCAGTGTGTGAAGATTCTTGGAGTGAGTTAGGACAACTATTGTTGCTTAAGTGTTTACTCTCCTCATTGTTCTATTCTTAAAGGTCTAACCTGTGGGAACCTCATCAAAGTATTTCTTGCCATCTGGTTTCTCCTTGGATTTGGTCAAGGAAGAGAGCAGAGTGACGTAGGGTTAATAATTTCCCTGTATGTTTCTCTGCCAGCATGCAACCAGTGTCCCTTTTGGCTTTTATTCCCACTTAGAAGCCTCCTCTGTATGGCTCTCTTCTTGGTAGTTGTTGTTCAGTTACTAAGTCGTGTCCGACTCTTAACTACCCCATGGACTGCAGCATGCCACAATTCTCTGTCCTCAAACATCTCCCTGAGTTTGCTCAAACTCATTACCACTGAGTCAGTGATGCCATCCAACCATCTCAAACCTCTCTCATCCCCTTCTCCTCTTGCTCTCAGTCTTTCTCAACATCAGGGACTTTTCCAATGAGTTGGCTCTTCGCTTCAGGTGGCTAAAGTATTGGAGCTTCAGCATCAGTCCTCCCAGTGAATATTTAGGTTTGATCATCTTGCTGTCCAAGGAACCCTCAAGAGTCTTCTCCAGTACCACAGTTCTAAAGCATCAGTTCTTCAGTGCTCAGCCTTCTTTATGGTCCAACTCTCACATCCATACATAATGACTGTAAAAATACATAGTTTTGAATACATGGACCTTTGTCACAAAGTAATGTCTCTGCTCTTAAATATGATATCTATGTTTGTCATAGTTTTCTTCCAAGGAGAAAGTGTCTTTTAATTTTATGGCTGCAGTCACCATCTGCAGTGATTTTGGAGCCCAAGAATAAATAAAGTCTGTCACTGATTCCATTGTTTCTCCATCTATTTGCCATGAAGTGATGGGTCTGCTTTCAATGATCTTGTTTTTCTAAATGTTGAGTTTTAAGCCAGCTGTTTCACTCTCCTCTTTCACTTTCATCAAGAGGCTCTTTAGTTCTTCTTTGCTTTCTGCCATTAGGGTAGGGTTATCTTCATATCTGTGGTTATTGATGTTTCTCCCAGCAATCTTGATTCCAGCTTGTGCTTTATCCAGCCCTGCATGTCGTATGATGTCTCTGCATATAAGTTAAATAAGCAGGGTGACGATATACAGCCTTGATGTACTCCTTTCCCTGTTTTGAACCAGTCCATTGTCCCATATTCAGTTCTAACTGTTGCTTCTTGACCTGCGTACTGGTTTCTCAAGAGGCAGGTAAGGTGGCCTGGTATTCCCATCACTTTAAGAAATTTCCAGTTTGTTTTATTCCACACAGTCAAAGGCTTTATTATAGTTAATGAAGCAGAAGTAGACTTTTTTTCTGGAATTCTCTTGCTTTTTCTATCATACAGTGTATGTTGAAAATTTAATCGCTAGTTCCTCTGCCTTTTCTAAGTCCACCTTGTAAATCTGGAAGCTTTTGGTTAACATACTGTTGAAGCATAGCTTGAAGGATTTTCAGCATTACCTTGCTAGCATGTAAAATGAATGCACTTGTGTGGTACTTCGAACATTCTTTGAAATCGTCCCTATTTGGGATTGGAATGAAAGCTGACATTTTCCAGTCCTGTGGCCACTGCTGAGTTCTCCAAATTTCCTGGCATGTTGATTGGAGCACTTTAACAGCATCATCCTTTAGGATTTGAAATAGCTCAGCTGGAATTCCATCATCTCTACTAGCTTTGTTTGTAGTGATACTTCCTAAGGTCCACTTGACTTTGCACTTTAGGATGTCTGGCTTTAGGTGACTACTCACACCATCGTGGTTTTCCAGGTCATTAAGATCTTTTCTGTACAGTTCTTCTGTGTATTCTTGCCACCTCTTCTTAGTATCTTCTGCTTCTGTTAGGTCAATACTGTTAGGTCCATACTCTGCTATTTAGGGTCCAGTGATAGTTTGCTATCAACTATTCCTGGAAAACTCAGCAGTGGCCACAGGACTGGAAAAGGTCAGTTTTCATTCCAATCCCAAAGAAAGGCAATGCCAAAGAATGCTCCAACTACCACACAATTGCACTCATCTCACATGCTAGTAAAGTAATGCTCAAAATTCTCCAAGCCAGGCTTCAGCAATATGTGAACCATGAACTTCCAGATGTTCAAGCTCGTTTTAGAAAAGGGAGAAGAACCAGAGATCAAATTGCCAAAATCTGCTGGAATTGAAAAAGCAAGAGTTCCAGAAAAACATCTATTTCTGCTTTATTGACTATGCCAAAGCCTTTACTGTGTGGATCACAATAAACTATGGAAAATTCTGAAAGAAATGAGAATACCAGACCACCTGACCTGCCTCTTTAGAAACCTGTATGCAGGCCAGGAAACAATAGTCAGAACTGGAGATGGAACAACAGACTGGTTCCAAATAGGAAAAGGAGTATGTCAATGCTGTATATTGTCACTCTGCTTATTTAACTTATATGCAGAGTACATCATGAGAAATGCTGGGCTGGAGGAAGCACAAGCTGGAATCAAGATTGCTGGGAGAAATACCAATAACCTCAGATATGCAGATGACACCACCCTCTGGCAGAAAGTGAAGAAGAACTAAAGAGTCTCTTGACGAAAGTGAAAGAGGAGAGTGAAAAAGTTGGTTTAAAGCTCAACATTCAGAAAACTAAGATCATGGCATCTGGTCCCATCACTTCATGGTAAATAGAATAGGAAACAGTGGAAACAGTGGCAGACTTTATGTTTCTGGATGCCAAAATCACTGCAGATGGTGACTGCAGCCATGAAATTAAAAGACACTTACTCCTTAGAAGGAAAGTTATGACCAACCTAGACAGCATATTAAAAAGCAGAGATATGTCTTTGTCAACAAAGTCTGTCTAGTCAAGGCTATGGTTTTTCCAGTGGTCATGTATGGATGTGAGAGTTGGACTATAAAGAAAGCTGAGTGCTGAAGAATTGATGCTTTTGAACTGTGGTGTTGGAGAAGACTCTTGAGAGTCCCTTGGACTGCAAGGAGATCTAACCAGTCCATCCTAAAGCAAATCAGTCCTGGGTGTTCATTGGAAGGACTGATGTTGAAACTGAAACTCCAGTACTTTGTCTACCTGGTGTGAAGAGCTGACTCATTTGAAAAGACCCTGATGCTGGGAAAGATTGAGGGCAGGAGGAGAAGGGGACGACAGGATGAGATGGTTGGATGGCATCACTGACTCAATGGACATGGTTTTGGGTGAATTGGGGAGTTGGTGATGTACAGGGAGGCCTGGTGTGCTGCAGTCCATGGGGTCGCAAAGAATCAGACACGGCTGAGCTACTGAACTGACTGACTGATAGTCTGCTCCCATTGCATCCATTCATTAGGCCTAGATGGTAGTATATGTTCCGTTATAAGTAGCCTCATTGTATTATGACATTTGTTAATAACATCTGTATTACACAAAGTTTGATGACCTTGATCCACCCATGGAAATATCCCTTATTAAAATCTTCTCAAATTATCCCATTTGAATGATCCATGTTTCCTGACTGATCTATTACAGTGTGGGAAATAGATTTCCCAGATAATTTAGTTATGGTGTAATAATCTTCAGTGTCAACATCATCTCTTGTCTACTTTAAAAAAATTAAATTAATTCATTAATTTTAATTGGAGTATAATTCTTGTCTGCTTTGCAGTAGCTTCCTGTTGTTCTCCTTTCTTCTACTTTTGTTCCACTAAAGTCTGTCTTCTACAAAGCAACCAGAGTGATCTTATTAAAATGTGAGATCAGATCATTTCTCTGCTCAGACCCCTTGAGAGCTTTAAATCTAAAAGTCCAATACATCTCCATGGCCTCAGGCCCCTAACAGTCTTGGTCAATCCATGACTTGCTTGCTTCCTTGCTCTTATCTTCTCTAAATAACTCACTCCGATATCCACTGCTCTAGATCTTTCATTGTTTCTTGAGCACATCAGGCATACTTATTGTTAAGGATCATCACGCTCTGTATTCCAGCTGCCAATAATGTTCTTCCTTATGGGTCCTGCACTAACAAATCAAATTTTAGCTTCTAAACTTAGGCTTTTCTGTACACCCTATTCAAATGAAACCCCATCCTGCCTTAGGTGTGCTTACTAAGTGCTTTTTTTTTTTTTTCTTCCATAGTGCTTATCATCAACTAACATATTTATTTTATGCCATTTCTTCCTAAAAAGTTAATCTCATGAAAACTGGCTTATTTCTGTTGGCCCCTATGCTGTGAATGCCTTGAACACTGCCTAGCACTTAGTAGAAACATACTTTATAATGATTTATTGAATGAGTGGGTATGTATTACTCACTGAAGTTTAGTTACATTTTATTCAGGTCACAGTGATGCTAGTTGCAATGTTAGTACTGATTTAATTAAATCAATCATCAAAAAATATTAAAACTTACAGCTCTATACTGAAAGTGTCATGGCTCTCTAAGACTTATATCTGCTTATAAACACAAATAAATACAAGTCTTAATTTACTCTTAAGTCCATAGAATAATGTAACTAAAGTGAATCAGTAGACCTAAATTTTTGTACTAGCTCTACTAACAACTTATATTGCATAACCTAAGGGAAAGTCTCTTTAATTTCTCTGTGCTCCAATTTCCTTAGTTGTAAAATTAGGTGAAAGAGTGAATGATTCTTAGCATCCATTATTTATCTGAAATTCTAAGAGGTGGTTGTTATATACCTTTTGAGAATATGTTTATGTATTTTAAAATGTCATCTGAAATTATAGTGTAATCAATGCTAAAGATCATTGATAAGTGATACCTACAGGAAGCACAGATAACTTATTATCATTTGTCCTTCATCTTCTTTATGAACAATATATTACTATGTCTTTTTCTAGAGAATAACAATGGATAAATTAATCAGGAGACTTGTGACCACAGATAACCCTGTGATTGCGACCAAGCATTTTTTTTTAATTGAAGTATAGTTGATTTATAATGTGTTAGTCTCACATATACAAAAATAATTCAGTTATTCATAGCAGTAGTGTTAGTCACTCAGAAGACTGTAGTCCACCAAGCTCCTTTGTCCATGGAATTCTCCAGGCAACAATACTGGAGTGGGTGGCCATTTGTGTGTGTGTGTGTATATATGCAGATTTACATACATGTATATTTTTTTTCAGATTCATTTCCCTTATAGTTTATTACAAGAAATTGTGTATAGTACTGTATGCTATACAGTAGGTTTTTATTGTTTATCTATTTTACATATATTATTACATATATTTTCATCACAAACTCCTCATTTATCTCTCTCCTTCTTTCCACTTTGGTAAACATAAATTTGTTTTCAATGTCTCTTAGTCTGTTTATGTTTTATAAATAAGTTTATTTGCATCTTTTTTAGATTCCACATATAATGAGTATTATGGTATTTGTCTTTCTCCATCTGCCTTACTTAGTTATCTCTGCTGCTGCTGCTAAGTCGCTTCAGTCGTGTCCGACTCTGTGCGACCCCATAGACGGCAGCCCACCAGGCTCCGCCGTCCCTGGGACTCTCCAGGCAAGAACACTGCAGTGGGTTGCCATTTCCTTCTCCAATGCATGAAAGTGAAGTCAAAGTGAAGTTGCTCAGTCGTGTCCGACTCTTAGCGACCTCATGGATTGCAGCCTAGCAGGCTCCTCAGTCCATGGGATTTTCCAGGCAAAAGTACTGGAGTGGGGTGCCATTGCCTTCTTCATAGTAATCTCTAGGTCCATCCATATTGCTGAAAATGGCTTTCTTTCTACGCTGAGTAATATCCTATCATGTATCTATACTTCATCTTTTTATCTGCTCACATGTCAGTGGACATTTAGTTGACCTCCATGTTTTGTTTATTGTAAATAGTGCAGCAATGAACATTGGGGTGCATGTATCTTTTCAAATTATGATTTTCTCTGGATATATGGCCAGGGGTGGTATTGCTGCTATGGAAATTCCAGTATTTTAAAGAGCCTCCATACTGTTTACCATAGTAGCTGCACCAATTTGGGACCAAAGTATAATCTTGAATTTACTGTTTTCAACAATATATTGAGAATATATTAAAATATAGATGAAATATGTTATGATAGATGATACATGTCAGGATTTCAGATTATACTGCAGTGAGTATTCTCATCTTTGATATTCCTGGAAACTTATCCATGTCATAGATTTTAAAATCCAAGAAAATATTTTAAATTATCTCAGATGAATACTTCAAATTGAAATGAACCTTTTATATATGGCATAGTTTTAACCTTTAGGATTCACACTGGACTCCTAAAATTTTATGTAAAAGTTGTAGAAGTATCCAAATGGTTCTCTTTATCTCTTTAAATATCTGAAAATACAAAGTCAAAAAATTTTAAATTTCCTATGTCTGCATTGTGCCAACCCAGCAAAAATCAGATGCTATTTATCACTTTTGAATTTTCACCACCAGAAAAGTCATTAATTTTAATGATAAAATCCTGTTATAACTTGCATTGAGTTGACCTTTTAAGCTCTCAGACAAAATGTACAATATAACCATAAGGTGATATTATTGCTATTTGGAAATGAAATAGTATTTCTTATCCTTTTTAATAGCATGACAGACAAAATACTTGAATACCATAATTTTTTCCTCTGTGCAAATTTTATGTACAATATTCATTTTGAAAATGAGTATTTTCTATACATTTATGTTTACATTTTAACAAATAGACATATATAATTATTTATAGACTTCTGTTGGGTAGATAGAAATGCTTTTCTTACATCTATTGTTTTATTTGTCTTAATTGTTTTCAGTAAAATCTGAACTAAACCATCAGTTATTAATATACTTGACTGCATACATGTGTTTTATCCCTCTACTAAAAATGATTTTCTTACCTTGCATCAAGTCATCTTGATTATGAAACCGAAATAAATTCAGTGACTGCTTGTCAGACAACTGGACAGTGGAAAATTCTTTTGTTGGGAAAACAAAGAACTCACAATTTCTATCCTTTTAGTGCTTGATGATATTTGCTCCCATCATGCCATTTGCTTATTGTACAATACATAGGAGAATGCTTTCTGCTGGCTTCAAACGTAGCCTTATAACAGGCATGATTCAAAGAAAAGGCTCTCTACATGTATCACAATTTCTTCCTTGCTGCTGCTGTTTCGTAAACACTTAGGTGATACATCCATCCTCATTAGGAATCACTCTTCCTTACAGACAGACTATTCCCAACAGTCAGCAAAACCAGTTCTTCTCTTGGATTTAAAATATCCTTGTAACATTCATTCTTACCATTTTTCTGTGGTCCCCAATTAACACTATTTTTTAAGCATAATATCTTCCATCTTGATTTATGTCAATATAATGTAACAGATTTTATGGGTAGGAGGAAGCAAGCAATACAAAAGGCAACATTAAAAGAGCCTTGCCAAGTACTGGGTTTAAAAATTGGTAGAATTTCAAAAAGCAGCTCTTAGAAATTATGTTTAATCATTACTAGCAGCTTAGAGTAAAATTATTTCATACTCCTAGTCACTTACCATTTAATATTTATAAAAATGATTTCTACATTTCATGAATCTTAAATATTCATGATTATCATTTCTCTAATTTCCAAAAGCCCCTCAGAGAAAGTATACTGCAAGTTAGAACATTACCTGATATGGGAAAGGGAATAATGACACATATATCTGACAGATTGTATGATACAGTGGGGTGAAAGCAGTTTACTAGTAGATGGGCAATGTGGGTTGCCCTTTGATACCTGGGACTTGCTACTTTTGTGACTGAGCAAATTCTATGGTTCTTGTGTCCTCTAGTTTTCATCCCTGGCAACGTAAGAGATCACTGTCTTGCTCTACCTTTTAGGTTCTTTGAAAGTTTATTGATAATGTGTGTGAAAGTACTTTCAAAATGTGAAATATTTTAAAGTATTAGATTGGTAAAAAAGTAACTGTGGTTTCAGACCATGAATTTTAAATCATTATAACAAAGTTCAAACACATCTTTAATAATCAAAATAGGAACCATTACAATCAACATATTTTTGCCAAAGAGAAATAAGTTTGTTTATTCCTGTAGCATAAAAATCCATACTTGGGGATTCCACAAACTCCTGGAAAACACTTTTTGCCTCCTGCTAGTAGTGGAAGCATTTTCCCTGCCAAAAATTACCTAGATGCATGAAGAAGTGGGCCCTTTCTACTGATCAATGTCAGCTGCAGGCATTGAAGTTTTCATTGCATCTCATCAATTTGCTGAGCATACTTCTCAGATGTAATGATTTCACCAAGATTCAGAAAGCTATAGTGGGTTAAATTGGTAGCAGACCACCAATCAGTGACCACGACCTTTCTCTGGCATAAGTCTGGCTTTGGGGAGTGCTTTGAGCATCTTCTCAGTCCAACCACTGAGCTGGTCATCACTGGTTATCATACAAAATCCACTTTTCATCACACATCACAATCCAATTGAGAAATGGTTCATAGTTGTTATATAGAATAAGAGAAGATGACACTTTGAAAATGGTGAATTTTTGATTTCCAGTCAGCTCATGAGGCACCCACTCACTGAGCTTTTCATCTTTCCAATTTGCTTCAAATGTCAAACAGCTGTAGAGTGGTCGATGTTGAGTTCTTCAGCAACTTTTCCTGCAGTTGTAAGAGGATGGATTTCAGTGATGCTCTCAATTGGTCGTTGTGAACTTCCGATGGACAGTCACTATGCTCCTCAGCTTTAAGGGTCTCATCTCTTTTGCAAAATTTCTTGAACCACCACTGCACTGCATGTTCATTAGCAGTTCCTGGGCCAAATGCATTGTTGATGTTGAGAGTTGCCTCCATTGCTTTACAACCCATTTTAAACTCTAATTAAAAAAAAAAAATGCTCAAATTTGTTTTTTGTCTAACATAATTTCTACAGGCTAAAATAAAATAAAATAAACAGCAAGTAATAAGTCAGTGAAAAAACTTAAAGCAAGTAATGTACATTAAATGATGTATAACATAACCACATTTAAGAATATATTCTGATATCAAACAGCACAGTTCAACAATGCAAATCCGCAATTCCTTTTGAACCAACCTAATATTATCTTTATGATTCTTTAAAATTTTGTATTCCTATCTATATACTACTACAGAATGAGCTTTTTTCCCCCTCTCCATAAAAAAAAATCACTCCCCATTTTGAAAAAATATAAGCAATTGAAAACTCCTCTTCCTGGTTTCCACAATTCCAGACTCTCTCCACTTTTATCTGTTGATTTTTAGAGGGTTAGATTTTGTACCAAATATCTCATGACACTCTAAAAAATCTCAAATGATAGTGTCATCAAAAAAGAAAGTGAAAGTGGAGTCACTCAGTCGTGTCCAACTCTTTGTGATCCCATGGGCTGTAGCCTGGCAGGCTCCCCCATCCATGGGATTTTCCAGGCAAGAGTACTGGAGTGGGGTGCCATTTCCTTCTCCAGGGGATCCCTGACCCAGGGATCCAACCCAGGTTTCCCACACTGTAGGCAGACACTTTACCGTCTGAGCCACCAGGGAAGTCACCAATAAAAATAGTAACAAAACTACACATGGTTTACTGTTGATATAAGATATTCATACCCAACTCCACTGTGTCTTAACCCAAAAGTATATCAAAGTAGCCCTTTTTAAAACTTGTAATCCATTAAGCTCAAGCCTAATTTTCATTCTCTATGCAAAAAATATTTTTTTTAAAAAGAAAACTTTATTTTTTCACTGAAACCATCCATTAGACAGGCCCACCCCTTCCTTGCAATAACTCTTTTTTTATGATCAGAAACTTTTTACATCATATTTTGTTTACTGGACTATAGCAACAACACTACCACTGTTAGTATTACTACCTTTTACTACTCAACGCTTTGTTTTCTCATTTATAAAAATAGGAATGTTAAAACTAGTGGCTAGAATTTTTGTTTGGGTTAAGTTAGCAAATAAAAATTTATATATTAATACCTAACATAAGTTCTTTAAAGGAAAGAGCATATGGTATTACAGGTATACTGCTACATTCCCCATAGTATTTAGCACTAAAGCAATTTTCTACCCATGTACCTGATATTTATCCTTTAAATACACTGAATATCAGAGAGTTAATATATTTGTCTGTGCTCATGAGTATTATATACATGTGTATATATGTGTTTATATACCTGTAGTATTAATGTTACATGCGTTTATATACATGTAGTTTTTTTTTTTTTTCTTTTCCCCCATTTCTTTCTGGTAAGTAATACTAAGTACTAATTGCTATTCCAGAGAACTCAGAGTGGTAGATGTTACCATCCTCATTTCACAGAAGAGAAAACAGTGGCTTCAAGGAGTTATAGTTTTCTTAGTATTACTCAGCTTAATAATACAGAATGAGATTCCAAGCACAGGTTCTTTTCTCATAAGTAAATGCTGCTTACACCACTTCATCTAATTGTGAGACACTATTCTAGCTGATGATGATAGAATTGTAATTTAGAACAATTTCCTGCATTCTCATCTGCTTTTCATGCCCAGGCCTGAGAAGAGTTTCTTCATCAGCTCTTTGGGTTGTTGAATGAGACTTTGGAACCTGGAGCAGAGTATGTCCAATTCCCTTCTCCACTCTGAAAACATATGTGACTCCTACATTAAATCTAGTGATTAAATGTCTTTGAAATACCCTTCAACTCACCCAAGCGTTATTAGCTTACAATATGTTTATTCTTTTTTAAGAAGATATTTCTTGAGATTGTAAGCATCCCTTCAAATCACATTTAAAATGTTCTAACAAAACTGGTCAAATGCAATTGTATTATCTTATTGTTTTACAAAATAAAGTTGGTAGTGCCAAATGATCACAAATTATTAATAATTAGAAAAGTTAATGAGCCAATTTGTTCCTCTGGCTCATGATACTCTAGGTATTTTAGAATTGTGTTTTTCTCAATTATCCATGAATTATTACGTCATTGTACTAAACAGAATTACATTTTCTTAGGTATTTCAGAAATATGCCTTATAATGTATATTGGGTAAAAAGTTCTTGCTTCATGGCTTCCCATTTCCTGAAACTTAATAGTTATTCACCTTAATCCCATAAATTCAATGTTCTGTAAGGTAAATTTACTTCAAATGCAGAGCATTGTTCTGTAAACATCCATGTGTATCACTTTCATTGTCTCATCAGTCTGGCTTTATTGCTCTAAGCAAATATCCCTTGATTTCATTTGTAAAATATTCCTGAAGAAACAAAGGTGGTTTTGAACTTATTTTCCTTTTTCCCCTTTTACTGAGATTATGATGACTTTGAACAGTCCTCAGATGAATTTCACCTTTCCTTTTTTGTCTATTTCAAAGGAAGGGAAACTTTGAAGAACTTTTTTTCTTTTTTAATATATCTAAAGCTTCTTTTACATAGAAATGAAATTTCCATTTAATACTTTGAGCTTTCACTGTGAATAGACTATGCTCAGTGGAGACAGAGGCAGACAAACTTACTTATAACTATTCTTGTCGTCTATGGGGACCCATGTCTGGTCACTTGTAACTCCTCTACCCCGCTGACAATAGGGAAACTGTAGAGCCTCAATTCAAGCATAGTTTGCCAAGGAAATGAGGACCCTGAGTGTACAAAGAAATTTTCCCTTCAACTTTGTGAGTCATAGTTTCCTAAGGAAGAAAAATATGGGATCATGAGAAGCCAAATTCTACTTCACCTCTTCTCTAACCTGCCAAACATTCCTGATCAGGGTTACAGAAGGAATGCTTTCAGTCTCTTGCTGTGGTGGTTATCAAAAACTTAAGTCTGCTACTTTAGTCTTAATTTTTACAAAAATCGGTTCTTACTGAAAATGTAAGAACTATTTTTATGGGGATACAGTCCATTATGTGATAGCTACCGTGCTGTTTCTGGAAATAACTTCTTGTTTTTCCTCTTTGATTAAACAACTGTTGTTGTTCAGTTGTTAAGTCATGTCAGTCTCTTTGCGACCCCGTGAACTCAGCATGCCAGGGTTTCCTGTCCTTCATTATCTCCCTGAGTGTGTTCAAACTCATGTCCATTGAGCCAGTGATGCCATCCAACCATCTTATCCTATATCACTCCCTTCTTTTCTTTCCACCAATCAATAACTTGTCTCTTCACACCAGGTGGCTGAAATATTGGAGCTTCAGCTTTAGCATCAGTCTTTCCAACGAATATTTAGGATTGATTTCCTTTAGGATTGAAGAGTTTGATTCTCCTTGCTGTCCAAGGGACTCTAGAGTCTTCTCTAGCACCATAGTTTGAAAGCATCAATTCTTTGGTGCTCAGCCACCTTTATGGTTCAACTCTCACATTCATACGTGACTACTGGAAAAACCATAGCTTTAACTATAAAACCTTTGTCGCCAACGTTATGACTCTCCTTTTTAATTCATTGTCTAGGTTTGTCATAGCTTTTCTTCCAAGGAGCAAGCATCTTTTAATTCCTTGGCTGCAGTCACCATCCTCAGTGATTTTGGAGCCCAAGAAAATGAAATCTGACACTGCTTCCACTTTACCCTCATCTACTTGTCATGAAGTAATGGGTCTGGAGGCCAAGTATCAGATTATGTCCAAGTGCGGTTCAGTTCAGTCGCTCAGCAGTGTCCCACTCTTTGCGACCCCATGAATCGCAGCACGCCAGGCTTCCCTGTCCATCACCAACTCCCGGTGTTCACCCAAACTCATATGTATTGACTCGGTGATGCCATCCAGCCGTCTTATCCTCTGTCGGCCCCTTCTCCTCCTGTCCCCTATCCTTCCCACTATCAGGGTCTTTTCCAATGAATCAATTCTTCCCATAAGGTGGCTAATGTATTGGAGTTTCAGCTTCAACATCAGTCCTTCCAGTGAACACCCAGGACTGGTCTCCTTTAGGATAGACTGGTTAGATCTCCTTTCAGTTCAAGGGACTCTCAAGAGTCCTCCCCAACACCACAGTTCAAAAGCATCAATTCTTCAGCACTCAGCTTTCTTCACAGTCCAACTCTCATATCCATACATAACCACTGGAAAAACCATAGCCTTGACTAGATGGACTTTTGTTGGCAGAGTACTATCTCTGCTTTTTAATATGCTGTCTATGTTGGTCATAACTTTCCTTCCAAGGAGCAAGCGTCTTTTAATTTCATGGCTACAGTCACCATCTGCAGTGATTTTGGAGCCCCCCAAAATAAAGTCTGACGCTGTTTCCCCATCTATTTGCCATGAAGTGATGGGACCGGATGCCATGATCTTCGTTTTCTGAATGTTGAGCTTTAAACCAACTTTTTCACTCTCCTCTTTCATTTTCATCAAGAGGCTTTTTAGTTCCTCTTCCCTTTCTGCCATAAGGGTGGTGTCATCTGCATATCTGAGGTTATTTCTCCTGGCAATCTTGATTCCATCTTGTGCTTCTTTCAGCCCAGCCTTTCTCATGACATACTCTGCATATAAGTTAAATAAGCAGGGTGACAATATACAGCCTTGATGTATTCCTTTTACTATTTGGAACCAGTCTGTTGTTCACGTTCAGTTCTAACAGTTGCTTCCTGACTTGCATAGAGATTTCTCAACAGGCAGGTCAGGTGCTCTGGTATTCCCATCTCTTTCAAATTTTCACAGTTTATTGTGATCCATACACTCAAAGGCTTTGGCATAGTCAATAAAGCAGAAATAGATGTTTTTCTGGAACTCTCTTGTTTTTTCCATGATCCAGCGGATGTTGACAATTTGATCTCTGGTTCCTCTGCCTTTTCTAAAACCAGTTTGAACATCAGGAAGTTCACGGTTCACGTATTGCTGAAGCCTGGCTTGGAGAATTTTGAGCATTCCTTTACTAGCTTGTGAGATGTGTGCAATTGTGTGATAGTTTAAGCATTCTTTGGCATTGCCTTTCTTTGGGATTGGAATGAAAAGTGAGGTTTTCCAGTCCTGTGGCCACTGCTGAGTTTTCCAAATTTGCTGGCATATTGAGTGCAGCACTTTGACAGCATCACCTTTCAGGATTTGAAATAGCTCAACTGGAATTCCATCACCTCCACTAGCTTTATTCATAGTGATGCTTTCTAAGGCCCACTTGACTTCACATTCCGGGATGTCTGGCTCTAGGTGAATAATTACATCATCATGATTATTTGGGTAGTGGCAATCTTTTTTGTATAGTTCTTTTGTGTATTCTTGTCACATCTTCTTAATATTGTCTGTTTCTGTTAGGTCCATACCATTTCTATCCTTTATCGAGCCCATCTTTGCATGAAGTGTTCCCTTGGTATCTCTAATTTTCTTGAAGAGATCTCTAGTCTTTCCCATTCTGTTGTTTTCCTCTATTTCTTTGCATTGATCGCTGAGGAAGGCTTTCTTATGTCTTTTTGCTATTCTTTGGAACTCTGCATTCAAATGGTATCTTTCCTTTTTTCCTTCACTTTTCACTTCTCTTCTTTTCACAGCTATTTGTAAGGCCTCCTCAGACAGCCATTTTCCTTTTTTTTGCATTTTCTAAGAGTGTGCATTTTTGTTCAGTGGGAATTCTGCCTCATGTGTCAGCAAATATATACAGCATAATTTGATTTTAGAAATTAAAATATGATGGGCTATTAAAAAATTATTGGAGTGTAGTTGAATTACAATATTGAATTAGTTTCAGGTGTACAGCAAAGTGAATCAGTTATACATACACACATATCCAGTCTTTTTAGATTCTTTTCCCATATTGACCATTATAGGGTACAGAGTTTCCTGTGCTATACATAGGTCCTTATTAGTTATCTATTTTTATATATGTATATAGTAATGTGTATGTATCAATCTCAATCTTCCAGTTTATCTCTCTCCTCCTTATACCTTGGTAACTGTAAGTTTGTTTTCAACATCTCTGACTCTATTTCTGTTTTAAAGGTAAGTTCATTTTGTACAGTTGTTTTAGATTCCACATATAAGTGATATCTTGTGATTTTTGTCTTTCTCTGATTTATTCAATATGAAAGTCTCTAGGCCCATCCATGTTGCTGCAAATCACATTATTTCATTTTTTTAATGGTTGAGTAATAGTCCATTGCATATAAGTACCACATCTCCTTTATCCATTTCTCTGTTGATGGAAATTTAAGTTGCTTTGACTTCATTTGAAAAGATGAATTTTAAAATTGAACTGAATAATGACTGTACTTAACACAAATACATGGCAAAAATAAGATTTTTTAATTGGCCAAAACAATCTTGAGGAAAGAAGAATAAAGCTGGAGACATAATGCTCTCTGATTTCAGGTTATGTCACATGGTACAATAATCAAAACCATATGGCACTGGTACAAGAACAGACATATATATCAGTGGAGCAGAATAGAAAACCCAGAAATAAACCTAAATATTTATAATCAGTTAATCTATAAAAAAGGAGGCAAGAATATACAATGGAGAAAAAACAGTCTTTTCAATAAATGGTGCTAGAAAAACTAAACAGCTATTTGTAAGAAGGAACCTACCTCAAGATAGTAAAAGGTCATATATGATAAGCCCACAGCAAACATTATTCTCAATGGTGAAAAGCTGAGAGCATTCCCCCTAAGATCAGGAATAAGACAAGGGTGCAGTCTCTTACCACTATTATTCAATATAGTTTTGAAAGTTCTAGCTGTGGCAATCAGAGAAGAAAAAGAAATACAAGGAATTGAGATTGGAACACAAGAAGTAAAGCTCTCACTGTTTGCAGATGACATGATACCCCCTAAAGATACAATCAGAAAATTACTAGAACTAATCAATGAATTTAGCAAAGTCACAGGATACAAAATCAATGCAGCAAAATCACTTTCATTCTTATATACTAACAATAAAAATCAGAAAGATAAATAAAGGAACGAATCCCATTCACCATTGCAACAAAAAGAATAAAACATCTTGGAATAATCCTGTCTAAGGAGACAAAAGTACTGTATACAGAAAACTATAAGACACTGATGAAAGAATAAGATGACATAGCAGACGGAGAGATATTCCATGTTCCTGAGTAGGAAGAGTCAATATTGTGAAAATGAATATAGTGCCCAAAGCAATCCACAGATTTAATGCAATCCTTATCAAATTACCAATGGCATTTTTCACAGAACTAGAACAAAATATCTCACAATTCATATGGAAACACAAAAGGCCCCAAGTAGCTAAAGCAGTCTTGACAAAAAATAGAGTGGAGAAATCAACCTTCCTGTCTTCAGATTATACTACAAACCTACAGAAATCTAAACAGTAGGGTACTGGCACAAAAACAGAAATATAGACCAATGGAACAAGATAGAAACCACAGAAAAGCTCACACATTTATGGATGGCCATTTCAAATCCTAAAAGATGATGCTGTGAAAGTGCTGCACTCAATATGCCAGCAAATTTGGAAAACTCAGCAGTGGCCACAGGACTGGAAAAGCTCAGTTTTCATTTCAATCCCAAAGAAAGACAATGCCAAAGAATGCTCAAACTGCCACACGACTACAACCATCTCACGTGCTAGTAAAGGGATGCTCAAAATTCTTCAAGCCAGGCTTCAGCAATATGCGAACCATGAAATTCCAGATGTTCAAGCTGGTTTTAGAATAGGCAGAGGAACCATAGATCAAATTGACATCTCTTGGATCATGGAAAAAGCAAGAGAGTTCCAGAAAAACATCTATTTCTGCTTTATTGACTATGACAAAGTCTTTGACTGTGTGGATCACAGTGAACCGTGGAAAATTCTGAAAGAGATGGGAATACCAGAGCAACTGACCTGCCTCTTGAGAAATCTGTACGCAGGTCAGGAAGCAACAGTTAGAACTGGACATGGAACAGCAGACTGGTTGGCCACCTGATGTGAAGAGCTGACTCATTGGAAAAGACCCTAATGCTGGGAAATATTGAAGGTGGGAGGAGAAGGGGAAAACAGCAGATAAGATGGTTGGATGGCATCACCGACTCAATGGAGATGAATTTGAGTAAACTCTGGGAGTTGATGATAGACAGGGAGACCTGGTATGCTGCAGTCCATGGGGTCGCAAGGAGTCAGACATGACTGAGTGATTGAACTGAACTGATGCGTGCCTTATTTTTCACAAAGGAGGCAGGAACATATAATGTGGCAAAGACAGCCTTTTCAGTAAGTGGTGCTGGTAAAACTGGATAGTTACATGTAAAAGAATGAAATAAGAACACTTCCTAACACTATACACAAAGATAAACTCAAAATGCATTAAAGTCCTAAATGTAAGACCGGAGACTATAAAACTCTTAGAGGAAAACAGGCAGAACACTTGATGACATAAATCAAAGCAAGATTCTCTATGACAAACTTCCTAGAATAATGGAAATAAAAGCAAAAATAAACAAGTGGGACCTAACTAAACTTAAAAGCTTTTGCACAGCAAAGGAAACTATAAACAAGGTGAAAACACAACTGTCAGAATGGCAAATGAAACGACTGACAAAGGATTAATTTCCAAAATATACAAGCAGCTCATACAACTCAATACCAGAAAAACAGACAATCCAATCAAACAGTCGGAAGAAGACCTAAACAGATATTTCTCCAAAGAAGACATAAAGATGGCTCACAAAGATATGAAAAGATGCTGAAAATCACTCATTATTTAAGAAATGCAAATCAAACTACAATGAGATATCAGCTCACACCAGTTAGAATGCCCATCATCAGAAAGTTTACAAACAATAAATATTGGAGAGGGTGTGGAGAAAAGGGAACCCTCTTGCACTGTTGGTGGGAATGTAAATTGATAAAGCCACTATGGAAGATGGTATGAAGATTCCTTAAAAGACTAGGAATACATTTGAATCAGTTCTGATGAGATGGATGAAACTGGAGCCGATTATACAGAGTGAAGTAAGCCAGAAAGAAAAACACCAATACAGTATACTAACACATATATATGGAATTTAGAAAGATGGCAATGATGACCCTGTATGCAAGACAGCAAAAAAGACACAGATGTGTATAGCGGACTTTTGGACTCAGAGGGAGAGGGAGAGGGTGGGATGATTTGGGAGAATGGCATTGAAACATGTATACTATCATGTAAGAATCGAATCACCAGTCTATGTCCGGTGCAGGATACAGCATGCTTGGGGCTGGTGCACGGGGATGACCCAGAGGGATGTTGTGGGGAGGGAGGTGGGAGGGGGGTTCATGTTTGGGAACGCATGTACACCCGTGGTGGATTCATGTCAATGTATGGCAAAACCAATACAGTATTGTAAAGTAAAATAAAGTAAAAAAAAAAAAAAAAAAAAAGACTAGGAATAAAACCACCATATGACCTAGTTATCCCACTCCTAGGCAAATACCCTGAGGAAAACAAAATTGAAAAAGACACATGTACCCCAATGTTCATTGCAACATTATTTACAATAGCTAGAACATGGAAGCAACCCAGATGTCCATCAACAGATAAATGGATAAAGAAGTGTGGTACATATATACAGTGGAATATTACTCAGTCATAAACAGGAATATATTTGAGTCAGTTCTAATGAAGTGGATGAACCTAGAGCCTATTACACAGAATGAAGTAAGTCAGAAAGAAAAAAATAAATATCATATACTAATGCACATATATGAAATCTAGAAAAATGTTACTAATGGATTTATTTACAGGGCAGCAGTGGAGAAACAGACATACAGAACAGACTTAAGGACACCAGGAAAAGGGAAGAGAGGGTCAGATGGATGGAGAGAGTAACATGGAAACTTACCTTACCATGTGTAAAATAGATAGCCAAAGGAAATTTGCTGGATGTCTCAGGGCACTCAAACAGGGGCTCTGTATCAACCCAGAGTGATGGGATGGAGTGGGAGATGGGAGGGAGGTTCAAGAAGGAGGGCACATATGTACACCTATGGCTGATTCATGTTGATGTTTGACAGAAAACAACAAAATTCTGTAAAGCAATTATCCCTCAATTTAAAAATAAATAAATTTAAAAAAATAAAGAATTTAGAACATTTTTCACAATGTGTAAAAAATAAACACAAAATTGATTAAAGATCTAAAAGTAAGACTGAAAACCATAAAACTCCTAGAAGAGCACATAGACTTAGTACTATGAGGTAAATCATCACAGTTTTTGTTTGGATCCCTTTCCTAGGCAAAGGAAGCAAAACCAAAAATAATCCAATGGTACCTACTTAAAAGCTTTTGCATAGCAAGAGAAACCATCAGTAAAATGAAAAGACACCCTACTCAAAGGGAGAAAATATTTGAAAAATAATATAACTGATAAGGGGTTAATATGTGAAATGTATAAATAGTTCATATAACTCAAATTCAAAAAACCTGATTAAAAAATGAGAAGAAGAGCTGAACAGACACTTTTTCCCTCCAAAGAATACATACTGATGGCCAACCAGCATGTGAAAGTGCTCAGCATTATTGATCATCATAGATATGCATTTATTAAAGTCCATCTAGGAATTTAACTTTTTTGAAAAACAGCTAGATTAATTTTACTGGGTTTCCTTTCTCCATTCTTAGTCTGCATCTCCATCCACATTCCATACAACCTTCACTTGTCTTTTCAGTCACTTTTTACCACCTCATTTTATTTCTTACTAACAAATCTTCAGAGGACTCCTGAATCTACGAGGAAGTATCCAATTACCTCAACGTAACTTTTTAGTTTTATAATTACCTTTATGCAGCTCTCCTTCCCAACCTCTTGTCCTTCTAGCCTAGTTGGTCTCTCCATCTTCACAATATATTTAGTTTTACAAGGTATATATTTCCTTGGAACAAGACAAGAATATTCATCATATCATTGTTATTGAACATTGTTCTAAGTTACTAGCTGAAGTAATTAGTAAAGAGAAAAGAACAGGAGACACAGGAATTAGAGAGTTGAATGTAAAATGATTATCTGCAAATAATATGACTGTTTTCTGAAACACCGAAAATAATCAACTGAATTTTTGTGAAAAACAAAGAATTCAATAAGTGGGCACAGAGTGATATCAATTGTCTTTATATAAATTGCCTTCATATGTTGAAGCTAAAAGACAGTCATATCTTGTGTCTTTTAGTGTTTTTATAATAGCAACCAAAAGATGAACTACCTCCGACTAAAAAAAGAAATGACAAAGACCTAAATGAAGAACAATTTAAAATATCTAGAGATTCATGAAAAGATATTTTAACAAATGTAATCATGTTCTTGAAGAGAAAGACCAGAAATTATAAAGATGTCTATCTACTCTAAATTAATCTATGCATTTAATGTGATCCCAACAAAAATGCCAGTAGGATAAATTTTTGAAGCTAAAAAGACTGATTTTTTTTTTTGAAGTTAGCATGACTTTTTTTTTTAATTTTTTTTTTATTTATTTATTTTTTAAAAATTTTAAAATCTTTAATTCTTACATGCGTTCCCAAACATGAACCCCCCTCCCACCTCCCTCCCCATAACATCTCTGTGGTTTAAAAATATATGTAGAAAAAGGAGATATCTTTTTCCCCTGTAAATACTCTTTCATTACTGCTAATTTTTTACTTAATTCTGAAGGGTATTAAGCATCATAGTCCTATGATCTAGACGTAAAACACAAAAGAAAGCAAATATTTGATTTCAGAGCTTGGGCGTTATGGAATTAGCAGACTCAAATTTGTGTTTTGGTTTTGCCACTAGCTGACTATCTGAATGTGGGCAATTAACTTCTTCAAGTCTCACTTTCCCATCTAATGAAGGGAAGAATCCACCTTACTGTGAGAGTCAAAGGAAATGAGTACACATTTCCATTTGTGAAAATCCTGGACACTTTGCCTAACCCAGAGTGTATTTAAGACATGTTACTTTAAAAATGCAACCTTGGCTTGTCCAAAGTTCAGAAATATTCTAGGTCTCTTGCAAAACTAATTCCTAATGGATGCTTTACTTTTATTTTTCATGTAATTCATCAACTATCTCCTATTGTTTTTCTGAACATTATATGTAACAGTAGTGATGGATATATTTAGGGGTAAAGAGAAATGTTAATATCTCCCATTCTTCTGTTAGATTTTCACCAGTGTTGAAATTTGTAGGTTGTTACAACTTCTGAATTAAGCTCAATAGAATTTTGTTCTCATTGTTCTCTTATGACAAACAGTTATTCGGGGGATACCTGAAACAAAACAAATACAATCCTGGAAAAGCCCCCCTCTTTCAAAATCTTGTATGAATCTTAGGGGATGCATACTATTCTCTAAGCTTCTTGGTTACAGTCCAGGCAGTCTCATGGGAGTAGCATTTAGGGAAAGCTACAGTTGTTTTCTGCAACCCATGTTCTTCATCTATAAAAAGAAAATAATTAATACCTGGCTGCCAAAGTGTGGTGGGGACTAATTGAATGTTTATGAAATCTTTAAAGATACAAAATTCCATAAAAGCTCAGAGTTTCTGCCTATTAAATTAGTCACTCAGTCATGTCCGACTCTTTGTGACCCCATGGGCAGTAGTAGCCTGCACCAGGCTTCTCCGTCCATGGGATTTTCTAGGCAAGAGTACTGGAGTGGGTTGCCATTTCCTTCTCCAGGGAATCTTCCTGACCCAGGGATCAAACCCAGGTCTCCTGCATTGTAGACAGACACTTTACCATCTGAGCCACCAGGGAAGTCAAATTAGTCATAAAATGTGGAAAATTTCCAGGAAAAATATTTAAACTATTGGGATATGATTGTTCAGTTTTAGGAGATAACAAAAATATGCAGCATATTTTATAATTTTTGATCCTACCTCTTTTATTTAGATGATTGAGGAAAGGTTAAAATCAAGTTACCTTTGATGCTTAACAGTCACAGAGCAGAGGAGTTTCTATATGAAAGTTATTGCAAATGAAAAATGAAGAATCCATGAATTCATTAGCATTACCATGTCATTTATCTCATCAAAAGAGCTTTAACTGTCTGGCTATCCTTTTTCTTACTTCAATACCATGATACCCTATTTCTAACACTGCTCTCCTTTGGGCACTTTATCAACATTTACTCATTACAAAATTCTTTGGAAGTGAATTATTTGTTTTCACAGTACATACGGCAGCTCTTGGAACCAGCACAATGAGAACAGGAGAAACGTTATTTGATGGTATGAGAGAGGGTAGGTCTTCCCAGTGGTAAAGAATCCATCTGCCAATGCAGGAGATCTGCTTTTGATCCTTGGGTCAAGAAGATCCCCTGGAGAAGGAATTGGCAATCACTCCAGTATTCTTGCCTGGAAAATCCCCTGGACAGAGGTGTGTGGCATGGTATAGTCCATGGAGTCACAAAGAGTCAGACACAGCTTAGTGACTGAACAACAAAGGCATGAACGTTACAGATTTTTGTACACTAGGTGATGGTCATACCAATATGTTCCATGGCCTGTCTAAGGAAGCAGTGACATTAGTGAAATTCATTATTGCTATGTTCATCAACAATAAATGAGGAGAACACATGTGAAAGCTGTAGAACTCACAGAGTTTAATGTCAAACACTGGAAGATTTGAATATGGAATACTTTTTGATTTATAAAGCTACACGCCATGAGACTCTGTTGCACAGAAAATATGCTGTAAAAGAACTCTGTAGTCCATTATGTTAGTAATGAAATAACAAAGTAATTTTTTAGAATATTCCTATGATAAACCTAACCTAACCATAGAGAGTGCCCTTGAGTGGTTCCTCTCCAATTCTGTGGAGCCAGTGAATCCCAAACAGCCAAGCAGAAAGAAATCAGAGAGAGAGTGAGAGCAAGAGATTGTGGGTACTTGTGTGGGTTGCCCATTTTCATGTGAGAAGGGAAGTGTTCTGAGGTAGTGATGGAGGGTGCTTTTGGTCCATGGAAAGGCAGTACCACAGGTGGCTATGAGACCTTTGAGTTTGAACTCAGGTTGACTGGGCTCTTAATCTCAGATCCATCACTCATATAGAGAACTGAAACAACTCCTTGCATGAAATGGAGGCTATAACAGGAGTATATATTACATGGACTAGTTATTAGAGTTTAATGTTTATGTTAAAATGATTAACAGAGTGTTGGGTGAGCACAAGTAAAAACTGACTACATTTTAGCACTTGCTGTTATCATCTCTTTTTAAGCATAATAGTTCTATTAATAGCTTTGAAAACAATGATCAGTTTATATTTGGGTGGCATAGAACAAAATTCATTCTCTATCTGCCTTCCCCACCTTCCCCACACTAAAAGAGCAAACCTGTTAGTAATTGGACTCGCCAACCAATACAAGGTAGAGAACCTCTCAGGCCACACATGGGTAGGAGAAGGTAGGATGAGTTATTGAGACCAGTGTAGTGTGCATAAACCTCTTAGGATTTATGATACACATTCATTCCTCTTTGAAACTTTCTAAGCACAATATTTGGAGAAGGCAATGGCAACCCACTCCAGTACTCTTGCCTGGCAAATCCCATGGATGGAGGAGCCTGGTGGGCTGCAGTCCATGGGTCGCTAAGAGTCGGACATGACTGAGCGACTTCACTTTTACTTTTCACTTTCACGCATTGGAGAAGGAAATGGCAACCCAATCCGGTGTTCTTGCCTGGAGAATCCCAGGGACGGCAGAGCCTGGTGGGCTGCCGTCTATGGGGTCACACAAAGTTGGACATGACTGAAGTGACTTAGCAGCAGCAAGCACAATATTGTTGTAGAAGGTTATTGAGTTGGTGTGACTGCAAGTTGACCTGCAAACTGAACCTGGAAACTAGGGGCTCTAGTTTATGAGATTGCAAAGAGTCAGACATGACTTAGTGACTAAATAGCAACAACTCTCTTAACCTTGTCCTTGGAATGTACATTCCATCTACCATTCCCACTCTAGGAGCCATTTTAAGGACACAGCCTTGAAAGAGCAGTGTTGAGACCATCCTAACTGAATATGTGATTGGATCCATTTAAGTCCTCTGTATAAACTTTGAAGATACTGATGGGTGGATATGGAACTTTACTTATGGTTCAGTTGTCCAAGGCAAGCCTCATATGTAAGTTCCCTTTCTTGTTAGAGTGCTTCCCTGGTGGTTCAGACACAAAGAATCTGCCTGCAATGCAGAAGACCTGGGTTCAATCCTTGAGTTGGCAAGATTCCCTAGTGAATAGAATGGCAACCTACTCCACTATTCTTGGCTGGAGAATTGCAGGGACATAGCAGCCTGGTGGACAAAAGTCCATGGGGTCACATAGAATCGGATGCAACTGAGTGACTAGCACTTTCACTTTCTTGTTAAAACTGTTACCAGTCTAGAGTGGTCCACTACTTTCTTTTTTTCCTTTGGAAATTAATATTTTATTTGTATATTGTCAATTTTGTAATCAGTAAAAGAGCTAGTAGCAATTAAATCACAATTATTTATCACAAATAAAATACTTATTAAATCAAGACCTTGTCTATGTATATATAGTAAAATATATACATTGGTTATCTTTAGGAGATGGGATTATGAGGCTGTTAAAATCTCTCCGTGTCCTCCATGTATGGGGCCAGTTTGTGAACTAACAAATAAGAACATAGGACTCTGGGAGAGTAACAAATAATCTCAGGACAATCCAAGGCCAGATATTTAGAATATCCCTTAAAAACTTTTCAGACATTTTTCAATTTTGGTATCTCCCTGTCATGGTTTTATATTTTTACTGAATATGCAAAAGAGAACCATTCTAATGCCTTTTGACTCAACACAGATCTATATTCAATACCCATTTCCAGGAACAATTCTATAGGCCTTATAATTGCAGAGTCATATGTAGATTTTTTGTTGAGACCTGACAATCTGTGTTTAAAGGGTTGGCCCTGGAAGCAGACACCCTCTTCAAAATCAGGTCTTGTCATGTACTGAACTGGGTCCTTGAGAAAGTTACTTAATCTTTTTGTGCCTCAGTTTACTCACTGATCCACACAGTTAAAGGATTTGGCATAGTCAATAAAGCAGAAATAGATGTTTTTCTGGAACTCTCTTGCTTTTTCAATGATCCAACAGATGTTGTCAATTGGATCTCTTGTTCCTCTGCCTTTTCTAAAACCAGGTTGAATATCTGGAAATTCACCATTCACATATTGCTGAAGCCTGGCTTGGAGAATTTTGAGCATTACTTTACTAGTGTGTGAGAGGAGTGCATTTGTGAGATTTGATTGTGAGTTTGAGCATTCTTTGGCATTGCCTTTCTTTGGGATTGGAATGAAAACTGATCTTTTCCAGTCCTGTGGCCACTGCCGAGTTTTCCAAATTTGATGACATATTGAGTGTAGCACTTTCACAGCATCATCTTTCAGGATCTGAAATAGCTCAATTGGAATTCCATCACCTCCACTAGCTTTGTTCATAGTGATGCTTTCTAAGGCCCACTTGACTTTGCATTACACTAAACTGTGGAAAATTCTGAAAGAGATGGGAATACCAGACCACCTGACCTGCCTCTTGAGAAACCTATGTGCAGGTCAGGAAGCAAAAGTTAGAATTGGACATGGAACAACAGACTGGTTCCAAATAGGAAAAGGAGTACATCAAGGCTGTATATTGTCACCCTGCTTATTTAACTTCTATGCAGAGTACATCATGAGAAATGCTGGACTGGAAGAAAAACAAGCTGGAATCAAGATTTCTGGGAGAAATACCAATAACCTCAGACATGCAGATGACACCACCCTGATGGCAGAAAGTGCAGAGGAGCTAAAGAGTCTCTTGATGAAAGTGAAAGAGGAGAGTGAAAAAGTTGGTTTAAAGCTCAACATTCAGAAAACGAAGATCATGGCATCCGGTCCCATCACTTCATGGGAAATAGATGGGGAAACAGTAGAATCAGTGTCAGACTTTATTTTTTTGGGCTCCAAAATCACTGCAGATGGTGAGTGCAGCCATGAAATTAAAAGACGCTTACTCCTTGGAAGGAAAGTTATGACCAACCTAGATAGCATATTGAAAAGCAGAGACATTAACTTGCCAAGAAAGGTCCGTCCAGTCAAGGCTATGGTTTTTCCCGTGTTCATGTATGGATGTGAGAGTTGGACTGTGAAGAAAGCTGAGTGTTGAAGAATTGATGCTTTTGAGTTAAGAAGACTCTTGAGAGTCCCTTGGACTGCAAGGAGGTCCAACCAGTCCATGCTAAAGGAGATCAGTCCTGGGTGTTCTTTGGAAAGACTGATGCTAAAGCTGAAACTCCAATACTTTGACCACCTCTTGGGAAGAGTTGACTCATTGACTCTGATGCTGGGAGGGATTGGGGGCAGGAGAAGAAGGGGACGACAGAGGATTAGATGGCTGGATGGCAACACCGACTTAATGGATGTGATTATGAGTGAATTCTGGGAGTTGGTGATGGACAGGGAGGCCTGGCGTGCTGCAACTCATGGGGTCACAAAGATTCGGACAGGACTGAGTGACTGAACTGAATGGAACTGAACTTACTCACTGTACAGCAAAAATAAGAGTAATTCATTGTTATGCTATATGATTATATAAAGATCAAAAGAGATGAAAGATACAATGAGATTAGAATGGTTTCAGGCTCATAATAACTGTTTAGAAATGTAAGTTGTTACTATTGTATTATGGTTATTATGCTGCCCTGTGGTAAGGGTTACCTCACACACTATGTTAACAGCCAGTTAATGGAGTAAAAGCACTATAATGCAATTGAGTATGATCCTCAACTTCCTTATATCAGGTATTATTAAAGATAGAGGAGAAATCAGAATGAAAACATTAGTCGTGCTGTTGCGCTTAGTGGAGAGATCAGTAATTTCAGTGTAATAGTAACACCTGAGTTTCCTTAGGGCTTTATAGATCACAAATTTCTATGCATAAATGCTTGGCAGTTTGCAAAGAGCTTCAGAACTCTGCTTTTTAGACTTAGCAACAATCAGGCAACTCAGGTTATTGTTTCTATTAAAAAAAAAAGAAAGGCTAAAAGAAGTTAACTCATTCAAATTTAGTCAAACACTCATGCCAGTTAATATGTCTGTAAAACAGTTATAAGTCACGTGGTGTGCTGCTTATCTCCACATTCTCTTCCCTCTTCCTCCTCTATCCCCTCCCTTCCTATCTCCCTGCCTCCCTCACTTCCTTCCTTTCTCCCTTCCTTCCCTTTTCTCTTCTCTTCCTTCTTCCCTCCCTTCCTTTCTCCCTTCCTTTTTCATCTTTGTTTTCTTACTCCATTCAGAAATATTGATTAAACCTGACCACGGGACATGCACTATGCAAGACACTGATATGAAGTCATGAAAGGCAAACATGATCCCTCCCTCTCTGGAGAAAACATTCCAGGGTTAGAGTCATAAACAAGTAAACAAATCCATAAACTTAATGACTCTAAAATTTGACACTATAAAGAAGCAGACGAGGCAGTGTGATTCAGAAAAATGAACTGTGAGTGGGGGTTAATTTAGGCAGATTGGTCAAGATAAACGTCTCTGAGGAATGGGCAAACCAGAGAGCCAAAGAAAGAGGGGAGTTTGTCAAGTGAGGGGCTTGGTGAGATATGCAAGGGTGTTACAGACACAAGCAAATTGGGCCCAAGTTGTTTTGGGCCCTGAGATCTTTCAGGTTGAAGTGTTTGAATTGAGTCTGGATTACAAACTTTTCAGGTAGCTAAGAGATTTTGGGGATTGTGTCTTATCCTAAATGTCCGCTAGTACTTTGTTACATGATTCTAGAAGATTAGCACGGAATGTCTACTCTGGAGGCACCATCAACTATGATAAGTGGGGCTTAATTCGCCCCATTTCCTGAAGTGTCTTAAAATGCTCTCTTGCAATTGCTATATTCAAGGAACATTTTGCATTTTTCTCAATGTTTGTCCCAAGGAGATTTTTTTTTTTTTTTTTGCTGCTTTGATCTCTAGAGCTCTTTGTTGACTCACCAATGAGATTCTAATTCAGCATTTTTTACACTAAAATCTACAATTTTCATTCTGGTCTGGTATAGGAGATATACATCTTTTGAAAAATAATACTGATCCAGACAGTATTAAAAAGAAATCTTATCCCCCGAAGGATATAATGTAAGTAGAGAAGCACATGCCCAGCTGTTAAAGGAAATCTCTTTGGCTTTATTCTTCCCCCAAGAGTGCAGTGAGCTGGTCCTTTTAGAATGTACCTACCAGGATACTAATAAGATGCCAAATGAAAACACCTTTAAAATATCTGTATATGTCAAATACTCAGGCCTAGAAATCCCATGGATATGACGTGCTGTTATTATATGACTTACACTGAGTATTTATTTTGCATTGCCTAAACCAAGGTCCTTAGCATCGAAGACAGAATGCTGAAAGATGCTAATATATTACATCTAAGGTTTCCTTCAGCATCTTTGGCATTTCCCATGAGACATCATGTACATAGCTTTGAATGCAGAGTGATGTAATAAAGCAGGATAAAATATGGCTGCAGAATTCTGTGGTGGCACCACGGAAGGCATCTTAAGCTTTTTTCATATTGAAAATTCAGCAGGACTATTAAAGTGTAATGGCACAGAACATCTTGTTAAAAAAAAAGCCACAACCCTGTATGATATTCTTGTTTATGGATGATATTTATTGCTTTTGTATTCTTATTGTGTGCTTTCGAAGTCAATTGAAATGCAAGGGCTAATGAAACCTCCACCATAACACATTTATTTTTCCCCTACCCAAAATGAGTCTACAAGATGTAAATGACTTACATATATCAACAGCTCAGGTTTTATTGTTTTGGATTAATTTATTTATTGTAATATTTTTAATGAAAGTAATGACTCTTACACTAGTTTGTATATTCTCATACTACAGTTTTATTAAATCATGCTGGGAAAGTTCACAATGAAGACTTTAAAATAAAGTTCCATGTTTAGTCAAATATATAAATATAATCCACTTACTGAAGATTAACACTATATGTTTTTTCTTTTCATTGTCCTTAATTTTAGCTCATCAAAATTTTAAGTTTAGGAATGTCCAGGATTTAACATATTAGCAAAGTGTTCCTATTACATAATTTTTAAAAATAATGCATGTCTGAATTATTAGCTTTTCTTTCATACCCAGAGTTCACTACACATTTTATTGATTATGAAGAACTTAAGCAATCACTTCAAACTTTTGTCCTCAATGTTTGCACTTCTGTGATCATTTGTACTTGAGGCAAAAGTGAATGTTTTTAATAGAATTACTGAAATTCTAGACTGGAGGTGAAAGCAGAAACTTTCAATGTCTAATTAATTCCAAACTGCATGTTAGAAAAATTACAACAATTAATAAATGCAATTATTGTGTGACATAGTTTGAAAAGTAACCTAAAATGTTTTTATTTATGTCCATTCCTTTTCATATAACTGATGCCTGGTAGTAGTATGGAATCTCTCCCAAAATTTTGCTAAATGACCATCTAATTAATAATCTCTTATTGCCATCAATCCCAATCTTTCAAAAACTAGGCCTCTTATTCCTATTTTCTTCCTTAGTTAGAAATTACTTCCCTTGCATTAAATTAATCTTAAAGTTTTGGAATCATCTTCAAATCAATCTCCCAATGGGACCATCATATGTCAATTATACCCTCAAAAAGCATTGCAAAATATATCCCCTCCTGTCCATTTCCACTGCATTCTTCAGCAGTATCTTTTCAGATTCCCAGTAGCAAATGATCTTCAAACTGACCTTGGCAATATCTTCTACCTATGGTCTTTCCTTATATAAGAGTTTGTTTGTTTTCCTGAGCTATACATTAGATCATGTAACGTTACTGCTCTAAAATTGTAAAGGTTTCTTAAAATTCAGATTTCTTAGTCTAACTTGTAAATCTAGGATTTATTGCTAAACTTACATTTTTAGAGCTTTCCCATAATTTCACTTCATTTATCTTATATTACAACCCATCTTGAAATCTCAGTAGCCTCAGAATCCATCACCTATAATCATTCACCCAATTTAGAATGTCTTTTGGCAATGTGGGGTCCACTGCTACAGAAGTTTTATTAGAGAATGGCTCACTCACCTTTCTCTGATAAAAACATTGAGAAATATTTGTTTCTTACATCACCTACTTCTCCCCCCACAATGGTCTATCAGAATTGTTTTTAGATCTATTGAGGCATTAACAACTAACTGCAAATCATTTTTGCATTTGAAAATATTTGCCTTCTATATTAAAGCTTCTTGAAGGTCAATTTCTTGTTTGTTTCTTCTTCATATTCTTTTACGATGCCTAGCACAAAGCCATGGACATATTTGGTGTTCAGCAAACATTTATTGAATTAAATTGAATCAACCATTAAATGTCTTACACTTTTAAAAACATTCTTTCTGTATCTAATGCCTGCCAAATAACCCCTAGCTGCTTTTTAATCTCTATTCAAAGCTGTATTTTCTAACTTGCAAGTTGCTCTAATTACTCCTTCTTAAAGCAGGAAAATAAAGAAAGAAATAGAGAAAGTGGAGAGATGAAGGAGAGAAATGCAAGATGTAGATGCTGCAGAGGCATCCCGTAAAGTTAAATGTTGCATGTGATCTGACAAAAAATACCTGAGAGCTGCAGATCTCAGAAGACTTGTGCAGGCTTCTTCAAGTAGAGAGTGGTTTTATCCACTGTATGAAAAGCATTTATGACATGGTCAGCCTTTCCATTTTAAAGAAAATATGTTTTCTGAATTTACAAAAGGCACTTTCTTCTTGGTACTGATTTTCCATCCATGTGGGAGCAATTTTAAGTTCCTCTTTGAGTGACAGCTAATGTTGCATCAGTGTGAACTAGTGAATGATAGCTTCCAAGGAAACAGCCAAGAAACCCTTCAAGATATCAAAAAGCTTCTGGTGAATAATCTGTTTTTGATTTAGAATCCTGTAAGAAAAGGGCTTTTTAAAGATGTCATGAGTTTCACTGTCCTTTTCTTCTCTATCCCCCAATTCAGCCTGGGGTATTTATAGCTCAGTAATGGTTACAATCTTTTGTGCTCAGGGCAGATTTTCATTTTTTTTTTTTTTCTAAAATTAAACATTCATATGGTAGAAAGCATTTTTTAAAGTCAGCCTTAGCATTTTGATCTTCAGCTTAGTTTGACACTGACACTATGTTTTTGTTTTTATTTTCTAGTTGAGAGCAGTAAGAATTAATGGAAACTTTCTCTTTTTTTTTTGGTAAACTCAATGCATCTAAGAGAATCTGGGATGATTGCCAGTTACAGAAATGAAGGTGTGGGAGATAATCTTTAAGTATGAAGTCATACCTCTCATTTCAGTGTCCTGAAATGTTTCATTAGCCACATGGTCAGAAAATTATTTCTTATATACAATGAGATCTTTCTTGGAGTAACAACACGAGCCTATTTTTATCTGATATTTTGTGAAGTATCAGATAAAAGTCATATTTTTCTGATGAGTCACCATTTATTTAGTGATTATGTAGCCTGTGATAAGTAGTTTACACAGTGTCCTGATAAAGATGTCCTAGTATTTTGATTTTACAGGTGAAAACATTTAGGTTAAGTAGGTTGCCCAAAGTAACATGGGCAGAACTGGGATTTCTGTCAAGGTCTATTTGACTTCAAAACCATGCTTTTTAGCACTCCATTCTGCTGAGCCTCAGCAATAAATTTTCAAATATGTAAGTCATAATGATGTAAACTTTCTTTTCTCATTTTTTAAAGTTCTTCCCATATTTACTTTGGCTGTTATTTGCTTATGATGTGTCAACTGAAAACGTATACACACCTAAAATTGGCTTGTTGTTTGTTTTAATCTCTAGGTCATGTCCAACTCTTCTGCAACCCCATGGACTATAGACCACCAGGCTTCTCTGTCTGTGGGATTTTCCAGGCAAGAGTACTGAAGTGGGTAGCCATTCCCTTCTCCAGGGGATTGCCTGACCCAGGGATAGAACCCACATCTCCTGAATTGGCAGGTGGATTCTTGACCACTGAACCACTTGTGAAAATTTTATGGCTTCAAGCCAGTGAGACAGCATCTTAAGTAAACCTGAGAGAACTGCTTGGAGGAGGCAGGGGAGAAGCCAGGATATATAGAAGCTTTAAAACAAAGGGCAGAAAGTCTGAACATTAAGATTATTGTTAATTAAAGAAAGCCAGATAACCCAAGTTAAGGAATTTAGAGCTTTTCTATATATGCGAAGATGCAAGATTCTGGGCTCACTGAAATGATTCCTTTGATATGTACCTCAACTGTCTGGGGCCAGTTTCCTTGGTTTTCACATCCTGAGCTTCCTCTCCTCAGGGATCATAGGAGGGAGTGGCTACAGTTTAGATGGCAGGTATTCTCCTTTCTGAGTTCCCTCAGGGTTGACGGCTTACATTGGAGGGCTGTAATCTCTGATGACTGTGACATCTTGGTTTACTGATACGGCAGGAAATAGTCCATTTCTCAGGTGTATGGCAATATTTTTCTTCAAGTAGTAATATCAACTGCTAACTATCTTTTGGGTTCTCACTTGATGAGGTTGTTCAGTTGCACAGTCATGTCTGACTCTTTGTGACCCCATGGACTATAGCCCGCCAGGCCTCCCTGTCCCTCTCCGTCTCCTGAAGCTTGCGCATTTTCATGTCCATTGCACTGGGGGATGCCATGAAGTCACCTCATACTCTGAGCCCCTCTTCTCCTTCTGCCCTCAATCTTTCCCACTATCAGGGGCTTTTCCAATGAGTTGGCTATTGGCATCAGGTAACCAAAATATTGGAACTTCAGCTTCAGCATGTGAAATGAAAATATTAATAAATATTAACAAACAAGAAATGTCACAGCCATCGGTGATTTTTGGCCTCCAAATGTAAATGAGAGCTCACAAAACTGAGATCCAGTAGATGCTGCCACCTTCCCATGATGATTTCTGGGGAGGTGGGGGAAGGAAAGAAGTTGAACAAAGAAACAGGATTGACCCCAGAGAGCTGAGGTGCATATGAAAGAAATGCATTCAGTGAGCCCAGAGTCTTGCATCTTCCCATACATAGAATGCTAAATTCCTTGACTTG
The DNA here is from genome assembly GCF_032405125.1 of Capricornis sumatraensis. Lineage (NCBI taxonomy): Eukaryota > Metazoa > Chordata > Mammalia > Artiodactyla > Bovidae > Capricornis > Capricornis sumatraensis. The sequence continues at coordinate 21,887,570 of NC_091073.1, forward strand.
ATGACTGATCTTTGATGTTCAGACTGCCTGCCCCTTTTGTTGCAAACTTGTATATAGCCTGACTTCCCCTCCTGCCTCCTTGGAGCAATTTTCTCAGACCTACTGAGATGCTATCTCCCAGGCTCAGATTCCTAAGCATTCCCACAAAAATAAAGTAACTCTCAGTTTGTAACTATATTTTTTAGTCAACAGCATCAGTTCTTCCAATGAGTAGTCAGGGTTGATTTCTCTTAAGGGTAACTGGTTTGATCACCTTGCTGTCCAAGGGGCCCTCAGGAGTCTTTTCCAGCACTGCAGTCCAAAAGCATGGATTAATCAGCGCTCCACCTTCTTTATGGTCCAGCTGTCACAGCCTCACATGACCACTGGGAAGACTATAGACCTGACTATATGGACCTTTGTTAGCTGAAAGTTAATTGGACCTACAACATACACTACAGCTATTCAGGTTTTACCACCATCAGGGATTAGTCTGTATTTTTTTCCCCCCAAGACTCCTTTCCAAATTTAAATACAAGCTTGTAGGACTGATTTTAACTTTTAAGACTTCATTTTTTCTGGGGTTTCCATGTTGGGAACAGGCTGAAGTGGATTCATTTTTAATGAAGTAGTCTGTGTTGTGAAATCGGAGAACTAATTGGAGATTTTATATGATGGCAAGTCTTTTTTTTTTTTTTTTTTTAATGCTTAAGTTTGGCATTATCACTGTTAGGTAGTTAGAATAGGAAAAAGGAGTCCAGAATGGTGGTGGTTAAAAGACAAAGAAAGGAAAAAGCCCGCAAAAATGAAAGAAAGGAAGGTCTGAGGACTGGAGTGAGAACCTCAGGTGAAGCAATCAGCCTTCCTGGCTAGCCCAATTTACAAAGACAGACTCAGGGGGAGGAGAAAAAACATATAGAAAGAGGAGCCAAAACTGAGTCTCTTTTCTTTGCTTCTTTTGGGTCAGCCCACCCTCACGCCTTGAAGATGTACTTTCCTTTGCTTGCCAAATAAAACTGAGCTATAACCGAGCTGTAACACTGAGCTGGTACATCCATCGCTTCAAATTTTTGCTGCAGTGAGACAGAACTGAGGACATTGTACACTCCCCTGACATAGCTGATGCCATTTCTTGGGTTTAACCTGACTGAAACAACTTCAGCTCAGCCCCCATGAAGCAGAGGGCAAGCACAGCAGAAGCCCAACTCAGCAAAAGCTTACACGGCTCAGTCTCAGATTCCAGAAGACCTCGATTTAAGGTAGGAGGTCCTCACTCCTATGGTTGAAAGACCTATGGGTAAAAAATCTTAATTCCTTTACAATCTCTTGTTTCTTGTTTCCTTGAACCCCCTTCAAACAGGCAAGTGGCAGTGGGTGCAATTGAGGGACTCTGACAGGGGCTAGCTAGGAGCTGTTGCCCAAGTGTATGAGGGTTCTTCTGTCCTTAATCTTCTCTGTGCCAAGGATCAGGCCAATGAAAACTGTGAGCACAGGTTAGGTATTTAGCAGATTTTCTGGCAGGTTATGAAGGGGATTCCTCTTCATGTTTTTCCCACTGCTTTTTCCTCCTGTCCCTCAGTTCTTCTTTCCTTCTATGCCACTGCTTATAAAGTATTGGGCAGGTCATTATCTTTCCATTTCCAAAAGTTGTGCTTGAAGCTGATTACCTGATTGGGACTCAAACCCACGTGCCAGGGACTCTGTGCTGTGCTTAGTCACTCAGTTGCATCTGACTGGGACTTAAGCCTGGCCAAAACCCACAGTGCCTGGTTTTAGGACCTAATAAAGCTCAGGCTCTTAATGTCTCATTGCAAAAAAAAATTCAGTGAGAGACACAGCGATAGGTAATAGGTGGATTTGTTTGGATTTAGAGAGAACACTCTACAGGAAAATTCTTAAAGAGATGGGAATACCAGACCACCTGACATGCCTAAGGAGAAATCTGTATACAGATCAAGAAGCAACAGTTAGAACTGGACATGGAACTCCAGACTGGTTCTAAACCGGGAAAGGAGTATGTCAAGGCTGTATATTGTCACCCTGTTTATTTAACTTATATGCAGAGTACATCATGCAAAATGCCAGGCAGGATGAAGCACAAGCTGGAGTCAAGATTGCTGGGAGAAATATCAATAACCTCAGATATGCAGATGATATCACCATTATGGCTTGAAAGCAAAGAACTAAAGAGCCTCTTGATGAAAGTGAAAGCTCAACATTCAGAAAACGAAGATCATAGCATCTAGTCCCATCGCTTCACTGTGAATATATGGGGAAACAATGGAAACAGTGAGACTTTATTTTTTGGGCTCCAGTGTCACTGCAGATGGTGACTGCAGCCATGAAATTAAAAAATGCTTTCTCCTTGGAAGAAAAGCTATGACTAACCTAGACAGCATATTAAAAAGCAGAGACCTTATTTAGCCAACCAATTTCCATCTAGTCAAAGCTATGGTTTTCCCAGTAGTCATGTATGCATGTGAGATTTGGACTATAAAGAAAACTGAACACTGAAGAATTGATTCTTTTGAACTGTGGTGTTGGAGAAGACTCTTGAGAATCTCTTGGGCTACAAGGAAATTCAACCAGTCCATCCTAAAGGAAATCAGTCTTGACTATTCATTGGAAGGACTGATGCTGAAGCTGAAACTCCAATACTTTGGCCACCTGCTGTGAAGAAATGACTCATTGGAAAAGACCCTGATGCTGGGCAAAATTGAAGGCAGGAAGAGAAGGGGATGACAGAGGATGAGATGGTTGGATGGTGTCACTAACTCAATGAACATGAGTTTGAGTAAGTTCTGGGAGTTGGTGATGGACAGGGAGGCCTGGCATTCTGCAGGCCATGGGGCTGCAAATAGTTGGACAGGACTGAGCAACTGAACTGAACTGAACTGAACTGAACTGAACTGAACTGAACTGACACTCCACAGGGTGTGAGCCATTGCAGAGGGTGAGTGTGGCAGCCATGGAATGTGATATGATTAGTTTTTGCAAGCTGGGTGATTTCATATGCTAATGAGTAGAAGGATCATTGCAACAGTTGGGGAACCACCCACTCCTCAGCCATTTGACAGTACCTTGGAACTGTCCTGGAACCCTCTGGGTGTGTCATTAATCTTGCAGATTGAGGATCAATGTTTAGTTGAATTTGACTTTTCATCTTGGACCCATTTGATTTTAATTGGTTTATGTTTTGCCCTTGGGCTATGTCATTCTTTCAAAAGTTGTGCCCTGCCCCTTTCCCTCCTATTTCATACTTTTTTCCTGGGCCCCTCAGCGGACCACAGTTTTGCCTCTACAATCTTCTGGAGGGACAACCAGAAAATAGTTGGCCCTTGGGAAGGAAATACTGTATAATATCCAACCCCTCTATAGATATTCAGACCTTCATCTTCCATGTTTCCTACAACATGCACAACACCAGCATCTCTCAGTGAGCCCACTAGGGTGAGTGACAGGCACCAAATGCCTGCTAGAAGTATCCCTTCAAGGGCAGTTGGGTTTCCAGGGATAGTGTTTGCCACTTTGGAGGTTAGACTTGCAGGCCGTTTGGGCCTAATCCCTTACTACCCTTCTCCTAAAGTTACAAATACACCACTGAATCAAATCTCCACTACACTTTTATGGAACATCTCCTCTGTTGCCTCTTATCAATTTGTTCTTAAGCCACTTACTAAGACCACTTAACCTGCCTCTTGAGAAATCTGTATGCAGGTCAGGAAGCAACAGTTAGAACTGGACATGGAACAACAGACTGGTTCCAAATAGGAAAAGGAGTACATCAAGGCTGTATATTGTCACCCTGCTTATTTAACTTCTATGCAGAGTACATCATGAGAAATGCTGGACTGGAAGAAAAACAAGCTGGAATCAAGATTGCTGGGAGAAATATCAATAACCTCAGATATGCAGATGACATCACCCTTACGGCAAAAAGTGAAGAGCTAAAAAGCCTCTTGATGAAAGTGAAAGAGGAGAGTGAAAAAGTTGGCTTAAAGCTCAACATTCAGAAAACGAAGATCATGGCATCCGGTCCCATCACTTCATGGGAAATAGATGGGGAAACAGTGGAAACAGTGTCAGACTTTATTTTTTGGGGCTCCAAAATCACTGCAGATGGTGATTGCAGCCATGAAATTAAAAGACGTTTACTCCTTGGAAGAAAAGTTATGACCAACCTAGATAGTATATTCAAAAGCAGAGACGTTACCTTGCCAACTAAGGTCCGTCTAGTCAAGGCTATGGTTTTTCCTGTGGTCATGTATGAATGTGAGAGTTGGACTGTGAAGAAGGCTGAGCGCTGAAGAATTGATGCTTTTGAACTGTGGTGTTGGAGAAGACTCTTGAGAGTCCCTTGGACTGCAAGGAGATCCAACCAGTCCATTCTGAAGGAGATCAACCCTGGGATTTCTTTGGAAGGAATGATGCTTAAGCTGAAACTCCATTACTTTGGCCACCTCATGGGAAGAGTTGATTCATTGGAAAAGACCGTGATGCTGGGAGAGATTGGGGGCAGTAGGAGAAGGGGACGACCGAGGATGAGATGGCTTGATGGCATCATGGACTCAATGGACATGAGTCTGAGTGAACTCCGGGAGATGGTGATGAACAGGGAGGCCTGGCGTGCTGCAGTTCATGGGGTCGCAAAGAGTCGGACAGAACTGAACTGTTCTGAACTCCTACAACCAGGACCCTGCCTCTTTGTAGGCAATATCACTTCACACTGCTTATTATTAAAACACTCTAATGGGAAAGATTGAAGGCAGGAGGAAAAGGGGCCAACTGAAGGTGAGATAGTTGGATGGCATCACCAATTCAACAGACATGAGTTTGAGTAAGCTCTGGGAGTTGGTGATGGACAGGGAAGCCTGGCGTGCTGCAGTCCATGGGATCGCATAGAGTCAGACGTGACTTAGTGACTGAACTGAACTGAACTAATGCCCCTAACAGGACCAGATAGCCCACTCCTTTGTCATTACTTCTGTTATTATCCAAAATGGGTCTATGACAATGAAATGTTTATCATTGAACACATCCTACACTTCTCTTATGGAGTTGTAGGGGAGGGAATCAGTGACTTACATTCCCTCGGAGCAATAAAAGGATAAGTCTTATGGCTGTTTCACCAGGTTCCCAGTCTCAGGGCACAGACATGGATTACTTTACATCATAATGTCTATTCCCACCCATGGTGGACAAATCAGCAATGAGTTAGGATCAGAAACCCTTAACCCTACCCAGAACTGGTCATTTTGGAGACTGTGGAGATCCCCAAATCAAGTCTGGGGGTCCCAGGAGGTCTGTATGCCTCGACCTGCCCAGGCACCCAATTCTTGGGAGGCTAGCATGTCTCAGTCTGCCTGGGGATCTATACCCTGACCTGGGGATGCTTGGCTTCAGGTTGCAACAGTACTGGGTAGAATAAGCTTCAGAAAGACTCACCCCTAAGGAAGTCCACCCATGGAAATTGAAGGAAGCCTATTAGTTTTTTTCTTTTTTGTTTCCTCCCTGGATAACCCAGGAGACTTCCCTGGGATGGAAGAAGGCTTTACCAACAGCTCTCCTCTGCACCCTATTTTGTCCCTAAGGAACCGATTGTTCTTAGTCCTTATGAGATGGTATATGGGAGACCTTTTGTTCATGTCAATGACCTCCTCCTAGATCCAGAGGCTCAGACCCAGAGGCTTATACAATGGCCATGGGGCAACTCCAAAAAGATACATGCTATGGGGTGTCAACTGGGGCTCACAAGATTCTAAAGAGCCACCACTATATGCTCCAGGGACTCAACTCCTAATTAAAGTCTGGAAAGATGAGTCGCCAAAGGCTCAACTCCAGCCCACATGAAAGGGCCCCTACTATGTAATAATTTCTACCCCCATAGCAGTCAAGGTATAGGACTCCTGGATTCACTACTCACAAGTCAAGCTATGGAAGAAAACAGAAGAGGACATTCAGTACACCTGTGAGCCCCTTTGCTTGCCAAATAAAGCTGAGCTGTAAGCGAGCTGTAACACCAAGCTTCAGATACCTATTCAGGACTACAAATGAGTGCCATTCTAAGGAACACCCCCAAAATTAAGTTTCTGGGAATAAGATTTCTCAAGATAGCTCTAAAGAGCCAACACATCTTGGCACGGGTTGTACTCCAAATAGACAGGTGATAAATCTCCTGATCCCTGAACAGGAGGGACCTGAGCTATCTTGAATGAGTCATGTTACTTCTGGGTAAATACCTCCAGCTAAGTTGAAGAAAATCTCACAGTCCTCAGGAAAAATATTCAGATCCTACAGGATCTCAAAGAATGAGCTGGAGAGTTCTGGTGGCTACAATCTCTCTTTGGAGATCCTTCTCCAGGCAGGGGGGACTTTGGAGTTGACTAATGCAAGGAGATCCAACCAATCCATTTTGAAGGAGATCAGCCCTGGGATTTCTTTGGAAGGAATGATGCTAGTGCTGAAACTCCAGTACTTTGGCCACTTCATGCGAAGAGTTGACTCATTGGAAAAGACTCTGATGCTGGGAGGGACTGGGGGCAGGAGGAGAAGGGGACGACAGAGGATGAGATGGCTGGATGACATCACTGACTCGATGAACGTGAGTCTGAGTGAACTCCAGGAATTGGTGATGGACAGGGAAGCCTGGCGTGCTGTGATTCATGGGGTCACAAAGAGTCGGACATGACTGAGCGACTGAACTGAACTGAACTGAACTGAATGCCTGTATCACCATATTGATGCTGCTTATGATTACCCCTTGTATTATCAATTGTCTATCCCATTTTGTATCTGCCCAGATCAAAAAACTACGACATGCAGTGTCAGTTCTACAAGGATATATAAAACTACAGCCAACCACGGAATATATCACTCACCCTTAGATTGACAACTCTATAAGGACTCTGAAGCTTGAGACTAGCAAGAAGGGGAGGCCCAATGGCCCTTGCTGTCCCAGTTCAGCAGGAAGTTAGTCAGAGAGACCGCGACACCCTTACTCCCAAAGAACTGGACCTTCTATCTCTTGAGTGGGGAATGCTAGTTAGTTAGAATAGGAAAACAGGAGTCCAGAATGGGAGTGGCTAAAAGACCAGGAAAGGAAAAAGGCCATGAAAATAGAACAAAGGAAGGTCTGAGGATCGGAGTGAGAACCTCAGGTGAAGCAAACAGCTCTCCTGTTTAGCCCAATTTACAGAGGACAGGCTTAGGGTGAGAAGAAAAAGCATCTAAAAAAGGGAGCCAAAATTGAGTCTCTTCACTTCTTTTGGGCCAGCCTACCCTCATGCCTCGAGGATCTATTTTCCTTTGCTTGCCAAACAAAGCTGAGCTGTAAGCGAGCTGTAACACCAAGCTGTAACACTGGTTTGTCCATCACTTCAAATTTTTGCTGTGGCAAGACAGAACCAAGGAAATTACACACTGCCTTGACATCACTTTTTACTTGGTTAATTAGCCTTGTTTTTTGGTTCACACTATTATTCAGTGATTTGGAAGAGGGTTTTTCTTTTCCAAACTTCTCACTCTGATATTTTTAGGGGAGTATTTCTGTAACTTTGAAGGCATAATTTTAAATTATTTTAAGGGATGTATAAGCCCATTTCATTCTTTTTAAAATCAGAATTTGGGTTAAGGACTGTGGGCCATCAGTGTCTACCAAGACATGGCCTTAGACTGCAGTCAGGAATAGTAGATAGAAATTTACATGGTGATTATGTGAGTTGAATTTAAAGAGGGTCATACAAGAGTTCTAAGATTGGGTGTTGGGATTTCACAGGAAAAATAAATTAATAATGCCTAAGACATTGCTGGAAATTTTCTTGGCATAGGAAGCAAGCTGTTTCTTTTCTGTTCTGATTTCCCCATGAAAATATGTTAATTTTAAAATTAACCTAAATTCTACATTTTAGAATAGATCTGGTAGGATTTTGACAAATGGATGGTAAGTAACATCCATTTGAAATGAACATATTCCATACATTTTAAATACAAAACATAAGTTTTACCTTGAAAAATAAAGTACTTGAGCTTTGTTACTAACTTTTCTAATACCTAGGCATTACTTAGCCAACAAAGGTCTATCTAGTCAAAGCTATGGTTTTTGCAGTAGACATGTATGAATGTGAGAGTTGGACTATAAAGAAAGCTGAGTGCCAAAGAACTGATGCTTTTGAACTGTGATATTGGAGAAGACTCTTGAGAGTCACTTGGACTGCAAGGAGATCAAACCAGTCAATCCTAAAGGAAATCAGCACTGAGTGTTCTTTGGAATGACTGATGCTGAAGCTGAAGCTCCAATACTTTGCCCAACTGATATGAAGAACTGACTCATTGGAAAAGATCCTGATGCTGGGAAAGATTGAAGACAGAAGGAGAAGGGGACAACAGAGGGTGAGATAGTTGGATGGCATCACTGACTCAATGGACATGAGTTTGAGCAAGCTCTAGGAGTTGGTGATGGACAGTGTAGCCTGGCGTGCTTCAGCCAGTGGGTTCACAAAAAGTCGGACATGACTGAGCAGCTGAACTGACTGACTTTCTAATATCATGATAATCAAAGAAGGAAGAGTATAGGGAAGGTAAGCAGGGAAGGAGGGAAGAATGAGTAAAGGGTAGCAGGGAGGAAGGAAACAAAGCCAAGTATTTTGGTTAACTTTTTAAAACCCAACTAAAAGCTTTACTGGGCAACTGAAATATAGAAATAACTAAATTTTCATGCAACTTCAGTGTTTCCTCCTGTACGTTTGGTTGACGTATACATATAAAATTTGAATTTATATTTACTGGAATTTTTTAGTTGATAATTCTTCCAAATTGTGCACCTGATCCTCCCCTTCAAGAAAGTAGAAAGTTGAGTCAGGGAATTTTCTTTCCAAGTAGTTCTTGGTCATTTAACTCTCAATATACCCCATTCCAAAGAACAATTCAATCCCTATCCCAGACAATATTAGCTTGCTCTCTGGTGTCTAACAATTTTACAAAAACCAATTTTATCATGTCATAGTGCTATTGTGCAAATGATAGTTAGCTTATAAATGGCAAATAGTAAGGTTATAGTGTTTTCAATGCTATTCAGATTGTGAACGGCCAGAAACATCATAGAGCTAGTCTGCTCTTGAGATAGTAAAATAAATATTTTTATTGAAATGCATTAAGTGGTTGGGGAGTCATACTTTGAAATAGAATAGAGTAGGAGCACTTACTCAGAGATAAATTTGACAGGGAAATCTCAGAGCTACTTCCTACATAATCATATACGAGGAATGAGAGATCCTATGATGAAATTTACAGCATTGGTTTAACACTGAATGACTATAATAAAGAAAATATAGAGTCAGAATGTTTTATCAATTATTGAGAGGTGCTTCATGTGGCTTTGCTGTCTGGATATAATTCAGCCTCTTCAATTACAAATGTGACTCAACCAAACCCCAGAGACATGAAACAATGAGGAGGTTTTATTTTTTGCCTTTTTTTTTTTTATCCAGCACACATCATGTTTGAGATATGATTGTAGCTGTCACTATCTGTAATTGAGGAAACAGGAAATAAAGAGGAAAGGGTCAAAGTATAAATTGAATTCTAGACATACTTATGGATTTCCTTTTAATGGAGGATGATGAAACAAGATGCTGGAGTCAAATTTATAGCAGCCCTTTTGAATAGGAAACAATGAATGACATGTGTTTATCATTCAAACAATGCATAATTACTAATACTATAATAATGTAATGTTATTGCTGGCATTTGGAGTATTTCTCTCATGGTTCAGGTTTAGTGAAAATGCAAGTTTGCTGACCATTTCTTTTATCAATAAGTGGATGATATCCAGTTCAATGCTAGTATAGTCTTGGCAAGTATCACGGTAATTTCCAGTTTGCTAAAAACCAACCCATAGTACTTTGCAACTTTTATTGAAAGTTTCAAATATAATGCAAAACTTCCATCTTAATTCTATTAGCAACATTTTGGCATTATTGCCTCATGGAAATATTGGCTCATGAAATACTAATAAATAGGATCTCTAATTTTTTGAGAATAGCAAGGCTCCAAAGGCCTTTATTGGAGAAGGAAATGGCATCCCACTCCTGTATTCTTGCCTAGAGAATCCTGTGGACAGAGGAACCTGGTGGGCTGCCATCCAAGGGGTCACATAGAGTTGGACACGACTGAAGCAACTTAGCAGCAGCAGCAGCAAAGGCCTTTATAACTCCCAGTATAATATTTTATTTAAATTTTATTCAATCAGAATTTAATAGGTTAAATAATTATTTTAAAATGTCAAAACTTCAAAACAATTAAGCATGTATACTTAATGGACTTAAAACCTTGCTTAAGTGATTATTACAAGACCAGTAGTCTTTAACAAACCAGTGTTAGCACACATGTCAACTTGATGTGACATCATAGAATGTTTAATCTTCACATCATTAAGTCTAGTGATTTTGAGTTCCATGAAAAATAAAGAGGCAATACTTAGAGTATATTAACTTGATTTTTCCAAATAATATGCTTTTGTTCCTTTCCATGCTAGTTCTAAATAAACTATATTTTCAACTTCATTGCCTACCAGAAAAACTTCCATGCAATTTATGCTCCAGCTACACTGATTATTAACCATTCCTTCAAAACATAAACACTTTCCGCTTCAACTATTCCTTTACTTTTGGAGCAGTCCTATTTATGAAACCCTCAACCTTGGTGCTAGGTGTGAACTCTAATCGGAATACTTCTGATTATGACACAGTTTCTATAGCAATTGTTTTAGAGATAAGCACATGATTCAAGATGACGTACTCAGAAAGATGTCTAGTTCTTCTGGTCAGAAAGTTGAGAAAGAAACTTTTTCCCTGTGTTAGATGCTAGTAAGGACTAATAATTGTGGATTACTGCAGATAGCTCACCTTGGTAATGAAGACATTTCTAAAGTCAGTTTGAGGCTGCTTTTTAGTTACTTGTGACTGAAGAATTTGAATTGGTATAAGTGTTATCTCCTCTTTAGAGCTTTTCATGACTACTCTACAAATAATGCCTCCTTTAAGAACACACTCCTATTAATTCAATAAATATTTTAAAAGTTCAGAAGAGAAGTCTGGGTTAGAGATATAAAACTGGGAATGACTAGCATGTATACAATAAACGAAGCTTGGGACAGGAAGACATCACCAGGGTAGTGAGTGCAAATATAAAAGAAGACCAAAGACATCCGTGTGCTGTACCATCACAAAATATGAGGTAGATGAGGAGGATTCTTGGCAAGAATTCTGAGAAGGAGTAGTAAAGTGTTGCTAGAAGGAGAGCTAAGAAAGTGTGTTGTCCTAAAAGGAAGTAAACATTATTACATAAGCAAATAACTCTTTCACATGCAGCAGATAGATGAAATAGAATGAAAACTGAGAAATCAACATTATGTTTAGTAAGGTGGAGGTTACTTGTGACATTGACAAGAACAGATCAGATGGAATTTTGGAGGCAAAAACTGATTAGAGTAGGATTTGGACAAAAGAGATGGAGAGGTCTTAGAAATATCAAATACATGCCTGATGATGCTGAACACCATTTCATTGCTTTTTGCCATTTGCATAAACACAACAGCCATCTAAGATTAGGGTCAAGCCAAAACCACCCAAGGGATTTCTCTAAATTTCAAAGTTCAAATTACAAATAAATGGCATGCACTTCCTTTAGCATCACTGTTCAGAAACAATATCATATTGAATTGACTTGCTTAATATAAAATGTCTTGTATTCTTTATTTTATTTTTAAACTTCAGGCAAGATTTCATCATAATTCAAAGGTAGTTTGTACTTACTTTCCATAGGAATATTTTACAGACTCTTCAAATAAATGTGTTAATTGCATGTCTAAGCACCATCACTGTAGAAAATATTTTTAAAAATATTTTCCATATATTTTCTTTGAATAATTAGTGAATTAGCCAAACAGCAAGTTTTACAGGTTTATTTTTTTAATTTTTTGGCCTAAGCATTGGCCTAAATCCACACTTTCCATCACCCAAGTCTATTGTTCTGACCTGCAGGCCAGTTTATGAAAGCTTACCATCACAAAACTGTACTGGTCAAGTCAAAATACATGTTGTTTGTTCCTTGGTACTTAGCCAACCAAACAGAAAAATTATGTTAATACAAAACCCTTCACACAGATTTTTATAACAGCTTTACTCATAATTGCCAAACTTGGAGCAATGAAAAAACCTTTCAGTAGGTGAATTAATAGATAAACTGTGATATATCCAAACAATTGAATGTTATTCACTTCATGGGAAATAGATGGGGAAACAGTGAAAACAGTGTCAGACTTTATTTTTTTTTTGGTGGGGGGGTGCTCCAAAATCACTGCAGATGGTGACTGCAGCCATGAAATTAAAGGATGCTTACTCCTTGGAAGAAAAGTTATGACCAACCTAGATAGCATATTCAAGAGCAGAGACATTACCTTGCCAACAAAGGTCCGTCTAGTCAAGGCTATGGCTATGGTTTTTCCTGTGGTCATGTATGGATGGTGAGAGTTGGACTGTGAAGAAGGCTGAGCGCCAAAGAATTGATGCTTTTGAACTGTGGTGTTGGAGAAAATTCTTGAGAGTCCGTTGGACTTCAAGGAGATCCAACCAGTCCATTCTAGAGGAGATCAGCCCTGGGTGTTCTTTGGAAGGAATGATGCTAAAGCTGAAACTCCAGTACTTTGGCCACCTCATGTGAAGAGTTGACTCATTGGAAAAGACCCTGATGCTGGAGGGATTGGGGGCAGGAGGAGAAGGGGATGACAGAGGATGAGATGGCTGGATGGCATCACCAACTCGATGGACATGAGTTTGAGTGAACTCTGGGAGATGGTAATGGACAGGGAGGCCTGCTGCGCTGCGATTCATGGGGTTGCAAAGAGTCGGACATGACTGAGTGACTGAACTGAAAAAGAAATAATCAAGCCATAAAAAGACATGGAGGAAACTTCTGGATATTACTAAGAGAAGGAAGCCAATCCATAAAGGCTACACACTGTGTAATTCCAAGTATGATATTCTAGAAAAGGCAAAACTATGGAGACAGCAAAAAGATCAGGGGTTGCCAGGTGTTTGTTAGGGGGAAACAGGGATGAATAGGTGGAATAAAAAGGATATTTTGGGCAGTGAAACTAATCTGCATAATAATACAATGACATATAAATGTTATTGTACATTTACCAAAACCCAAAGAATGTACATCATACATGTACAATCCTAATGTAAATTTTGGGGGGCTTCCCTTGTAGCTCAGCTGGTAAAGAATTTACCTGCAATTTGGGAGACCTGGTTTGATCCCTGGGTTGGGAAGATCCCCTGAAGAAGGGAAAGGCTACCCATTCCAGTGTTCTGGCCTGGAGGATGCCATGAACTGTATAGTTTGTGTGTACTGTAAAGTATGTATGGACTGTAACACAAATTTTAGGCATTGGATACTAAAGATGTGTTAAGGTAAGTTTTTTGATTGTAACAAGTGTACGCCTATGATGTGGGATGTTAGTAGTCTTTGGGAGGTTGTACATGTGTGGTGACAGGAAGTACATGGGAGCTTGCTGTACTTCCTGCTAAATTCGGCAGTGAACCTAAAATTGCTGTCAGAGATAGCTCATTAAACTAAAACAACAGCAACCAAAATATACATTGTTTTCAGTGCTTAACTATAACTAGTTCCATTTCTAATGAATTGTATTGAATTTCATTTGGAAGATTAAGAAAATCAATCACTGTTCTCAAAACAGTTTCAAGTGGTTAATTTTTAAAACATGTAATTGCATTAAGCCGAATAAAAAAGCTTTCATTTTGCAGCAGACTGTATTTCTCAGCTATTTTAGGGACATGAAATTCTCAGTACATATATTTGTGTGCCACAAACTCTCACCCAAATTCTTGAAAATGCTTGATTAAGAAAGGCCCTCCATTTTGAGTGAGTGAGTGAAAGTAAAAGTAAGTAGAACTAACTGATAGGTGTTTAAAGGGAAGTGCAGTTGTGGGTTATACTCATAAACATTGTGATGCTCTGGTTGTGGACGGTTTGATTCAATATCTTCATAGGGGAATATAACATTCCCTTTTCCTGAGTGACATAGAAGGACAGGAATTGTACTTTCTTTGGTATTTAGGGATGTCAAATGATAGGGAGAAAGTTTGGGATGAGTGTATCTAATACTTCCAAAAAAACTCCTGAATAAACATTTTATTATTATTTTCAGATAATAAACACTGAAGAATAAATAATTTATCTTCACATTGGCTAAATATCGACTTAGCAACAGGACAAGCTTAAGAAGTTGTAGACTTTTCCCTGTGTTATTTGCTTCCTGTGCTTTCAGAAACCACAAAATAATTATAATTTTAAAAATCTACACAGCAAGGATCCCTGAGAATCAACCTTCTTTTCACTGCTGCTCCCTGACTTATCACAGCACTAACAAGTATTTGAGGACTTTGCTACCCAGTTTACAATTATCAGTCATGACATCTTAGCACAATAGTAGTAAATGCTGGTTATGTAGCCTTTCTGGGATTAACAAGATCAAGATTAAAAAAAAAAAAAAAAATCTCCCAGGACCCTGGTGCTTTCCTGATTAAATAGGAAAAAGGCTTTAACAGGAGGCAAATGAAGGCATTGAAAGTTGAAAATAAACAGTTACTAACATTGTATTTTTGCTTTCTCTTATCATGTTATTTTCAGTTAATAAAGAGCATAATCTGTTTGTACCTGCTTTTGCTTTAGGAGTTAGAGGGAGATAATGAACATATTTGCTATCTATTTTCATATTATAAGCTGTTGTTTCCAAAGAAAGTCAAAACTGATGTATATTATCACATTATTGTTCTCAGGGGACCGCAGTCACCATAGTGATTGTAATTACATGGCTTCATTAACTTTATACATTCTACCTGTTATGGGGGGCTCACATTAAGGAAATTTGCATATACAGGAAATGAATGTCATTTGCAGGGAGCTAATGTCATTAAACATTTAGGCAGTCCCTATCAGGCAAAGGGGTTTCCACTGAGATATGCTTTTCAGTGTGCCCTTTATACTTATTGTGGGCACAGGGATGTATTTCGAAACCTTAAAAGTGAAACCTCTTTCAGAGGAAAATATTAGAAAAGCAACAGCTATTTTAACAAATCAGATATATGACTGGAATCAAATCACTGACACTAAAGGTTATTAGAACACACAATCAAGGAAAGTATGATCCTGAAAGATGCAAATAATTAGAACATTTTGGGGCTCTTGCACAGCATGAGTATGTTTGTGTGTGTGTGTATGTAAGTATATATATGTATATGCATGCATATGTAACTGGATAGTGACATACTTTCAAATGCATTTTTATATATGTTGGTGCATCTCTGTTTTTATTGAGCAATTTAATCTATTAGCCATAACATTTTTTAAAAAATTCAAATATAATTTCAGGTGAAGAAATCATGATAACTGAACAGTAGACATAAAAAGAAAGGGACAAAAAACCCAGCAAATTAAAATTTAAAATAATACATTTAGATTTTTTACTTCAACAATAAATATATTTCAGACATTGTGAAGGGCAGGATAATAAAAATACCTTCATGTACCTTTTTGTTTGAAGTAGCTGTTTTTGTTTTTGGCAGCACCAGAGTTCTGAGTAGTCTAGAGAGAAAATCTATAATTTCCTCTGGATGCAGTGGAGCAATGGGCTTTCATACCCTCACAGTCTGGCTGCGGCAGTCTTCAAGGAATGCTCAGAAGTTCTTCTTGTCTTTGTATTCTGGTTACCACACTAGGACTTATTTCTATTACTGAGAACAATAATGTTAGCAGTAGCAAAGTATTTATTGTGTACCTAGGAAAATGGGATGATATTTGGCAAATGACAGAGTTTTGTAAGTCCTAGAGAGTTGTTTTCCAAATAAGATTAAAAACAAATCATTACGTCTTTTTAGCTATTAAAATGATCACAATAATAGAGAAATTATCTGTTTTCTGGTACAAAATTACATCTTAGGGAATTACATTACGCATGTAAACTATGATGGGTTCTTTTCCATCTGTACCTTTTTGGGTTAATTAATTCTTCAAGAGAGATGATGTATGTCAGTATTGAATGAAAATGAAATCACTTAATGGAGGCAATTCACATAGATCTCTACAATTAGAGTTGAAAGCAACAGAGTTAACAATGCCAGAGTTCATAGGTAGCTGAAAAAAAATCAATTTTTCCCATCAAATTATTCCCATGTCTTCTGAAATTGTCTCTACCTGATTAAGAAGTTTACAAAACTCATGTTAAATATTTTATAAGAATGAATACATCAAGTAAATGAATTAAAATACAATTTTTCCTCTCTTCCATCCAAAGAATTTTGATCTTTTTTTTAGGGTAAGCTTTCCTAGGGTAAAGTTAATCACATTTTGGATCAAAATAACAACCTTATTTGCTGGTATAACATCATGTAAGCTAATTTATGCCTGCTTCTAAATGAAAAGGACCCAAAATCAATTGGTCTCCTATTAAATGGTTGTGTACCTGCTATTAATTGTGGATACTGCAATCAGTGCTTATTTAGATTTGTTGGAAAGAAATCCACAAAGGCTTTTCTAGACTTTTAATTTTTTTCAAAATAGAACTGAAGTCTATGATCTCTTTCCAAGTCCATCAACAGTTATTTATTTGGTATTGTAGAAGAAAGGCAGCTCTTTAAATCTTAACAATGCGATTAGGTGTTTTTCATTTCTTCTTCTTCTTTTTTTTTTTTTTTTTACCAAGAGTACTGAAATATATGGGATGTTTTATTCAATAAATGTTTTTGAATGTCTACTGTTATATTCTAGTGCTTGGCAGCCCAGAACGTATCTGATTCATCTAGGAAACCAGATGTGGTGATTATTGTAGTGGTTATTTCACTCTATATAGTGAATAACTTAGTAAATTAACATATCCATCACCTCACATTGTTAGCATTTCCTTTATTTATTTATTTATTTGTGTGTGGGTGTGTGTGTGGTGAGAATATTTAAGATCCACCCTCTTAGCAAGTATGAAATATAGTATTTTTAACTGTAGTCACATTACAAGTATAAAATGTATTTTAAACTACAGTCACCTTATGTTAGATCTCCAGAACTTATTCATCTTGCATAACTTAATCTTTGTTCCCATTAATCAATATTCCCATTTCTCCCATCCCTAGCACCTGGTTGCTGCTGCTGCTGCTATTGCTAAGTCACTTCAGTCGTGTCTGACTCTGTGCAACCCCATAGACAGCAGCCCATCAGGCTCCTCTGTCCCTGGGATTCTCCAGGTAAGAATACTAAAGTGGGTTGCCATTTCCTTCTCCAATGCATGCATGCATGCCAAGTTGCTTCAGTCTTGTCCAACTCTGTGTGATCCTATGGACAGCAGCCCACCAGGCTCCTCTGTCCACAGGATTCTCTAGGCAAGAACACTGGAGTGGGTTGCCATTTCCTTCTCCGAGCACCTGGCTATCACCACTCTAATCTCTGCCACCACTCAAATTTCTGCTTCTATAAGTCTAACTAGTTTATATACCTCATATAAGTGGAATAAGGCAGTATTTGTCTTTCTGTGTATAGCTTATTTCACATAGCATAATGTCCTGCAGGTTCATTTATGTTGTCACAAATGGCAAGATTTTCTTCTTTTTTAAAGCAAAATAATACCTCATTATTTTCATAATCCATTCATCTGTCAGTTGACACTGAGGAGGAAACTTTAAAAATAGAGATTCTTGAGTGCCAGTTCATATATATATTAATATCACATCATAGTTTTGGGAGTGGTATCAGGCTCTGAAATTTTTTTAACACTTCACAGAATTTTTAATGTTGAATAACAGTTGAGAACCATTATTTCAGGTATTATAGAGAATATAGAAAGCATAAATGTGGATAACAAACCATCTCTGATATTTTGGACCTTCAAGAAAGTAGTTATAGGTAGAATGTTAACTATACTCAAAGACTCTTTGTAAAAAAAAAAAAAAATCACTCAATGATTGGCTGAGTAATAAAGTGCATATCTGGGTGACATATCAATATTTTAATATTGATATATTCAAATATCTGTCATACTCCTCCTTGGCTTCTGTAAAAGTTTATTGGTGATCTTTTTGGAACCTTACATTGTGGCTCAGGTGGTAAAGAATCTGTCTGCAATGCAGGAGACCTAGGTTTGATCCGTGGATGGGGAAGATTCCATGGAAAAGGAAAGGGCAACCCACTCCAGTATTCTTGCCTGAGAATTACATAGACAGAGAAGCCTGGAGGGTTACACTCCATAAGGTCACAAAGAATTGGACAGGACTGAGTAACTGACACTAACATTGTGTCAACACAGAGGAAGTGTAAACTCTCTTTTGGGTTATGGTGCTAACAACCATGAAGACAGGAACCGTCTTCTCTTGCCATATATCCCCAATCAGTTGAAGATGAGAGAATGGAATTCAGAGAGGCCTTGCTTAGATATATAAATCTGGAGCTTTATAACTAGAGTTATAGGGTTAAATTTGATGCTCTACAACTACAATTATAAATTTGGACTATAAACTGGGAAAATATAGATGCTGCTTAAAAGCCACAGGTTGTTATTACCAGAGGAGTATGTGTAAATGGTGAAAAGAAGAGCACCTGAGATGTTCAATAAGTAAACATTTTGAAGATAAACTGAGGGAAAATAGCCAGTAAGGAGACTGAGAGAGTAGTCAGGGAAGTAGAAAGAAAACCAGGAAAACTCTATCTCCCAGAAGATTAGAGAGAAGACTTTTTTTTGTTTTGTTTTGTTAAAGAGAATGACCAACTGTGCCCATTACTAAAGATCTTAAGTTAGGTGCACATAGAAAAGTATTCATTAAATACTGAAACATAAAAGTTGGTGATGGGTCTTGGGAAAAGGTCAAATGAATGGTATAAAACCCAGAGTGGAGTGGGTTATAATGAATGGGAAGTGAAAAAATGGATACAGTAAGTGTCATAAACCTTTTTGAGAATTTTGATTGTTAAGAATACTAAAGATTTAAATAGTAGTCCTTAGGCTCAATGTGCAGCTTGCTTTTATGCCCCTTTGGACGAATAAGGAAAAAATTATTTTTAGGTAAATTAGAAAAAAATGTCCTTCCCAGGCAGATGTAGTTACAAGTCAGGATGTATATATAGGAGAGGAGAATACATACTAGATTTGGCTCCCATGTCTTACTTTAGTCAGGTACCTTTGGGATGAACAATCCTGCTTTGTATAGAAAAAAAAAAAAATTAAGTTGGGTGAGTATTATGCTGTATTTATTTTTGTATCATTTTTATATCACTAAATATCACACCCACTGCTTGGTTAAAATGAATCTTTCAAGCTCCAGTTCAGGAAATTAGTCCTGGAAATGCTCAAGACAGTTGTCAGCAATTGCCTTCCTGAAAGTTGAATCATGTGTGGTTATTTATCAGTGAAGGTGGCCATTTGCTACTAGTAGGGAGAGCAAAAGTGGTTGCTGAGATCAAGAGGATAGAAAGTGAGTTAATTTCAGCTTTAAGGTGAATTTATTAGATGGCAACTTTTTCAGACTCAGAAGCAGTGTTTTTATCTTTGTATTTCCCATACTTAGCACAGTGCCTGTGAGTGGTAGGTGTCCAGTCAGTGTTTGTTGAATTGTACTGAAATTCCAAAAGGGAGTTTAATGACCAAAAAATAAGTAAGTATAGATGATAAACTAGATGATGAGACAGATGTCAGGAATGGTGATTATTAGACAGAGACTGGTGTTGAAGTGGATAAGCCAAAGGGAAATCTACTTTCTTGGAGATAAAAGCAGAATCATGTTAAATGAGGGGGTCTCACTGAAACTTCCTTTATTCCAAGTGGTTCTTTCTCATGTCCTGTCTTAGAAGGAAAACACTGAGGGATAATATATCAGAGGAAATATACTATAGATTAACAGTAAGTTGATAGTAAGTTGGTAGTATAATGGCCAGAACAAACATGTACTGTAGGGAGTTGGTCATACTCATTACAGATTTTTATTGGTAGTAAGTCAGATAAATTTGACACAAACAGGAAATGGCATTTACAAGCAATGATAGACATTCACATTGATAGGAGGTCAGAGTTCAGCATGGCGAGAAAACAGACAGGAATCTTAAAAAGATGCTGATGCTGATGCTGAAGCAGACAAGTGTTTGTCATTAATAGGGCTGTGCAAGTGATAGAAACATGTATGCCTTAAGGACAGGATTAAAGGCAAGACTGATGAAAGTATGGTAGGAAAGAAATTTCAGAACTCAAGTAAATGGCAGTTTATCAAGGCGGGGACTCAAATACAAAAGAAAATCTTAAGGAACCCATCAGAGTGTGACTATAGCAAAAGTGGACTTGATTCTTGTTTGAGTTTTGAATGGATCTAGGACTTGTTGCATGAGCTAGAAGGATTACAGAAGAGGAACATAGGCTGGCATGCTCTTCTACCCACCTTTACCCTGCTGTAATATTATGCTAGTTTATTATCACATTGCTTAAAATTTAGCACATACACATAGCCTACATTTTATTTGTTCTTTTTAAAATCTTTTTCTAAGAAAAATAATTCCCACAAATTGGCCATCATGTGGTATTTTTGTGTCTATTTACATTATTATGTATTTCTACTTTTTAGGACAATGGTACCAAATTACGATATCCTCAATGAGTACTTGTTGAACTGAAATGTTAACTTGTTCATGTCAAGTAAATTCCACTACTTTAAATTATGAATTTGAAGCAAAAGATGTAGTTATATCATCTTTAAAGGAAATATGTTGAATCCTAAAAATGACTCACTTTTGAATATGAAACATAAGTTTAACAGAGATGCTATCACCACTTTGTGTCTTCCCTGAAACACTTGGCTGCTGCCATCTTGATTGGTTTAAAATGTTTTGTGAAGGCTGTACCTTTACATTTTATGAAAGAGGAATAAAGCTCCTCTCAATTGACTTGATGCATTGAAGAGAATTGCATGGGCAATCTCCCTTTATTACATTCAATGGTCCAAGGTGCTGCGAGTAGCTTAAAAATGTTCTTTTAGAAATGATACTCTTCAGAAAGGTTCACTAATATGGCATTACTAGATATCTCTTTTACTGTCTTTTTGCTGAAAAAATGCAACTTTTAAGGGGAAACCAAGTACTTCCATTGTGTGAACTTGGTCAACAATCAAATGACCATATGTAATTCATTCTCCACCCTTTCTTATAATATGTGGTACTCACAGCACCTTAAAATGAAAGTGGTGGCACCCTAGGAACCTACACTAGAGTCAGCATCTATTATGATTAATTAAGCTCCTATACAATTCCTTCTTGTTAACATTAATTATGTGGCAAGGAAAATTGAATGATTCATAAAAGCAGAAAGCATTCGGCTTGACCACATTATACAGCAGTGCAAATAAGAATTCTTAATGCTGTTTAACAAATGACTTTTTCACTCTTCATTAAAGCCCCTTGTTGCCATCCAATCTTGATTTTAGAAATTAAAGCTAACAACCAGATTGAGAGAATCAGGAAAGGGACAGCATGGGGCAAAGTCTCAAAGCCACAACTAACAGCGTGAGGCAAAGTGAACCTCAAGCTATTGCTGTTCTCAGAGAAGGCTAGGGAGGGGAGGAATGCATTTACAGGGAAACTCAATTATAGCAGCCCTCAGCTATAGGAAAGTACTTGTGAATGTTGACATGAAAGCTTTTTCCCTTAATGTTTTAATTAAATACCTAGAAGCCAGCGCTTCTTCTCAGTTAGTGTCAGAGCACTGCTTCTTGGTGGATAAATGTTTACAGCAGAGGCTCAGCTGAGGGTTTCTACAAACATGACTCTAAGAACTGAGAAGGCTTTTGTTGAGGCACTTGAGATCCAGAAAGCAGTAGTGATTATAAACTAGCAGTACAATAGCAGGATGGTTTAATCCACCCAAATGTCAGTCATTGGTTTGCAAGTTGGCAAACCCACCTTCATCTTCAGACAAAAGGGCACTGGTTAGTCATCTGTTTAATTCTCTAGCTTCAGTGTGTCATTTGGATGTTGAAGGAAAATCCCTTGATTCGGTCTGCCATTTCTGACAGCCTCCCTCTAGACCCCATTAATAAGCCTTTTAGAGAATAGAATGCAAAGTAGGCAGCAGGCAGCCCGCAATCAAAATGGAGATAGAATACACAGTAGAAATGTCTCCCCTTTGTAAGAATGGTGTTTAGGTGACCTTTGTTGAAGAGAATTTTTTTTTTTAATCTCAAAACTGTGTCTTTCAAGATACAAAGCAGCATTTGCGGTGCAGTAGATTTGGGAGGTCATCTGGAAATTGAGAGTTTGTGATAGGATACAGAAAAACTCAAGTGATATTTACAAAATATGCAAACAATGGCACAGACAGGAAGCCAGCCTGGCTTTGGGCATGCCTGGGGAATATCCTTCAGAAAACAAATATGCCACTCTTTAATGTTGGTTTGAGTCTCATTATAAAATCGCAAGTGAAATGAGACACTCTGCTTCTGAAACAGTGATTCCAGAAGCAAAGCAACTGTTCTCTAATAAAGCAGTCCTGCTAAGATTTGTAGGATTTTAATGTGCTTTGAAATCACATCATTTGTTAGATAATGGACCCTTTCTGTTGAACCTGTTTTCCATTTTCATGCATTAATAATTTCTGGTTGATATACATGTGTGTGTGTGTGTTTGTGTGTATGTGTGTGTGTGCATTCTGACTAGCACTGCTTAATAGGTCACATGTACATTGATGTGTCCGATCTCTAGGGAAGTCTCATTCCAAATACCTTTCTGCAGGCATTGCCTGATGGAAGGAAGCATTCCAAAATGCACAATTTTCAGAGACACAAATTTGACCAGGAGTGGAGAACTTTAGAAGGAATGAAACAAGTACAACTTCTCCATTAAATAGGGAAGTTCTTCTAGAGAGAGAGATCGGGCCAAAATCTACATTGTACTGATCACAACGCAATACCAAGTGTCTTGTAATCAAAGGCTGAGAAACAAGACCACAAAAGAAGTGGAGAGATCATTTATTACTAGGGAGATCACTTTTATTTATGGAGTAGCACCATAAAGTCACTGATTTTTATGCATCTAGTCCTTTAATAAAACACTGATAAAGCTTTTATGTACTTTTATAATTCAGTAAAGCATTCAGGCATGCCTTTTAAAATATACAATGGCAAAAATAGCTGTTTTTTGCTAGGAATTTGTTTATAAGCTGTCCTTTTACTAGAATGTACATTAACCTGAATTCACTTAAGTGAAACAGCAAAAATATGTCTATTAAGACTACATAAAGATATATACACAATGGGTACTTAAAAATGATATGCCATGTCTGTAATGCTTAGTAAGTACTAGAGATGAGACTGTTTGTATAAAAGAATGTGCTTCAGTGCTATAGTCCATAGGGTTGCAGAGTCAGACATGACTGGATGGCTGAACAACGGGAAAAGAGATGAATTACATGTATTCTGACAAGTCAGTTTATTTTCAAAAGATACAAATTAGAACATTGATGGCCTTGGGCTCAGGCAGGTTTCTGTGGGGTGCTGGGTTTCACTACCCATTTGACTGTTCTGGAACCAGCAGTGGAAATTGTCATATTTGTTTTGAATACTCCCTGCAAACTGCATTTTGTAGAAGCCTCTGTTTATTGTAAAATCATGTTTAAGCTAATGAGACTGGGAAGTCATCTAGTCATGTTCTATCACTTTTTAATGGGAGATTTTATCAAAGTATATTTTTAGTAATTCCAATGGCAATGTTTTTTCTTATATTTTTCATTTATATCTAGATCTTTAGGGCTTAAAAAAAAAAAAAAACTGTTGATTTCTACAAGAGGTCCTTAGTGAATGTTCAGAGGAGAGTTGGCTGCTCTATCAACTCTAATAGAACTCAAGAAAAACATCCTGCATTCTTATTGCATGCTATACTGCTCATATAAAAGCTAATTTATTTTTATTGGTATTTAAACAACATATGATAACTTGTGTTACGTTCAGTGAAAACATTACTATGCTTTCAGTGATGTGCTTTGTAGAAAAATACAATTTTAAAGATTCCTAACTTAACTTGACATTTGAATGTTTACATCCATATAAAAGATGGGAAATCATATACTTCTTTTGACATCCCATGGTTTCCTCAGGGTGGTCTCATTCCTTCTTGGAGGTTTTAAGTAGAGGGAAAAATGTTAAGCAATTAGTAACCTGTGGCTCACTGTAAACCACAGGCCCTGCTGGCAGAGTATCTCCCTGTATTAGGGATTATTCTTGCAGAAGGTTGATAGAAAAGGAGATTGAACAATGAGAGTCTCCTACTACTGATATTTATACAGAGCAGCAACTGGATGAGAGAAAGAAACAGGTGTCCAGCATCACAGAACTGCCTCAATCTGTAAGCTCAGATTTACATACATATCTATTCAAACCACCACCACAAACAACGAACCCTTCTTGTGTTAAACTATACTGTTATAAATGACGTATTTAGGATCTGAGACCAGTGGTTTTCAAATTAGCGTGTTTTGTCATTATGGAGGTAATAAACCACTTTTGGTGTGTGTGTGTGTGTGTGTGTGTGTGTAGATACCTGGGCAAAAATAGAATTAGAGGCTATTATCTTCCATATGTACCCTTTCCCCAACTCATCTGACCTAGCAAAGAATCTGTGCAGCTTTCCCACTCCCACTTCTCTTTTCAGAACCCTTCTGCTACAAGAACAGGGCAATTTTCACCAACAGATTCCACATCCTATTGTAGCACAGTCCCAGGGTTTAAAAAAATCTCTGAAGCACATAAAGAGGGAAAAAAAATTCAAAAAAGCAAAAATTTTTTCTAACTGTTCATGCATCTGTCTGCCTCCCTGTCTAGCATGTATCTGTTCATCAGCCTGCCTCTATTTATACAGCTATCTATGGTAAGAGTAGGACACGACTGAGCGACTTCACTTTCACTTTTCACTTTCATGCATTGGAGAAGGAAATGGCAGCCCACTCCAGTGTTCTTGCCTGGAGAATCCCAGGGACGGGGGAGCCTGGTGGGCTGCCGTCTATGGGGTTGTGCAGAGTTGGACGCAACTGAAGTGACTTGGCAGCAGCAGCATGGCATGTGAAGTCATTTCAGTCATGTTAGACTCCTTGCAACCCTATGTATTCTAGCCTGCAAAGCTCCTCTGTCCATGTGATTCTCCAGGCAATAATACTGAAGTGGGTTCCATATCCTCCTCCAGGGGATCTTCCTGACCCAGGGGTTGAACGAGCGTCTCTTCTATCTCCTGCACTGGCAGACGAGTTCTTTACCACTAGCACCACCTGGGAAGCCCACACCTATCTATAGATTCATCTACCTACCAACCACTTAGAATTAAACATCAGAACAGAGATAGGTTTAATAGTGATGTTTCTTAACATGACATTTGAAATGAAAGCAAAGGCATCTGTTTTATGTTTGTTTGTTTTCTGACATGAAGTGAGTCTGAATTTGAGGAATATAGGACTAGCTTTGTCATTTGGGTTACTAGAGATACGTTTTCCACAAATTGAATAATGCTGCATCTCCAAAGTTTTGATAAAAGCAGTCTTAAAGGACATGTACAGTAGAATTTTAGATGTAATTATTTTTAACTATATAGTATAATTAATTTATAATTTATTATTATAATTACTTATCCTTTGCAAGGATCAAACTTAAGATGAAAACTTCAGGTAATATCCTAAAATGTACAGATGGTAACAATTTTTCAAAATTCTTGTAGAGATACCCAAAGATTTGGATACTACTCCCATAGGCTTGCACTCTTATCCTTGTCAGGGATCAGCCTAGAGTCTGAACCTGATCAACTATCTTTTCTATCATGACCTTCATCTTCCTCCTCTTCCCTGCATCCCCCCTTCTTATTCTCTTCTTTCTGCCCCCTTTTCTTCCCTTCCTTCCCCTCCCCTACCCCTCTTTCTTTTTATTTTTATTCTCCTTCTCTGTCTTTTCCAGGAGCAGTTTTTTTTTTTTTTTTACATTTTTAAAATAGGTACATTTTAATTGTCTTTGAAGTACTTATATCTTAGGCTTCCCTGGTTGCTCAGTGGTGAAGAATCTGCCTGCCAATGCCAGAGACACAAGTCCAATCCTTGGGTCGGGAAGCTCCCCTGGAGCAGGAAATGGCAACCCACTCCACTATTCTTGCCTGGAGAATCCCATGGACAGAAGAGCCTGGTGGAGGTTATAGTCCATGGGATCACAAAGAGTCAGACACTAGTTAGTGACTAAACAGCAAGTACCTATATAACACTCTCAATTTTGCCACTTGGCAGAAGGAATTTATTTAAAAAGTTAGTCAACCACTGATATAGGTGATATAGGCTTATTTACTGATTATTAGTTTTCTTCCAAAATGTGCAAGTCATGCTTCTATGATAATTTGTGGACATTAATTTTCTATCACATCTTACAGACAAAAATTAATGTTAAGTTTTACTTCATTCTTCTTATACATCTGCTTTTATTTCTTGGTGTTTGCCACTGTGTGTTAGTTCATATCCTTTGAGAATCAGACACAGAGGTGAGCTGAGCTAAGTAAGAGAGGAACACAAGTGTGTGGAAAAACTGAGCCCAGAGCCAGAGGAGGTTGGGATATCTGTCAAACCAGGTGGCAGATCTAATCTAGAGTAGCTAAGAGGGAGAGAAAGGAGGTTGAATGGGAAATGGATTAGACTGTGGAGCAATTCTGAAAAAGTTTTGGCAAAAGTATTGGGGAATCCTTAAGCCAGCAAGTTCTTGTTGGAGTCTACTGTCTCCAGGAAAGCACTGGCTCTTGTATCTGGTCATACTTGGTCACTGGCCTGAGAATCTGGCAGGAAGTACAGCCTTTCATGAGCTGGGTGATGGCTTTCACCCTGCAGCATCTGGGTTGCTGACCAATTGCCAGCTTACCAAAACATTTTTGATTCAAGACATATTTTCACAGCAGCCATACTTTGTAAAAATGGATTGCTAAGCCTTCTTTCAAAAAATAATTTCTGAACTTGAATACAAATATGCTTCTCTGTCATCATTTCAGTCTCCATTTTATATCTTGTTTGAGAAATCCCTCTCAATCCTGAATGAATAAGATACTTCACTATATTTGTTTTTAATAGTATTTAAGATTTGGTTTCCACAATTAAGCATGGAGAGGTAGGTAAGCAGAGAGGAGAAAGGAAAGTGGAGAGATAAAGATACTATTTTACCTTATTTTCTTATGAAAAGGCAATTGTCCAACACTTCACTGAATAGAGTGTCCTATCACTTCTGACTTTATGGTTTATCTAAAGGGTTTACCTATCACCTGTGACTTTAGGGTGACTCTTTTCTAGTGAGTTAGTTCTTCATATCAGGTGGCCAAAGTATTGGCACTTCAGCATCAGTCCTTCCAATGAATATTCAGGGTTGATTTCCTTTAGGAATGAATGGTTTGATCTCCTTGCAGTTCAAGGGACTCTCAAGAGTCTTCCTCAACACCATATTCAAAAGCATCAATTCTTTGGCGCTCAGTCAGTCTTCTTTATGGTCCAACTCTCACATTCATACATGACTACTGGAAAAAAAAAAACAAAACATAGCTTTGACTAGATGGACCTTTGTTGGCAAAGTAATGTTTCTGCTTTTTAATATGCTATCTAGGTTGGTCATACTTTTCTTCCAAGGACCAAGCGTCTTTTAATTTCATGGCTGCAGTCACCATCTGAAGTGATTTTGGAGCCCGAGAAAGTAAAGTCTATCACTGTTTCCCCATCTATTTGCCATGAAGTGATGGGATCGGATGACATGACTTTTTTTTTTTAAACTTTGAGTTTTAAGTCAGCTTTTTCACTCTCCTCTTTCACTTTTGTCAAGAGGCTCTTCAGTTCCTCATCACTTTCTGGCATGATGATGGTGTCATCTGCATATCTGAGGTGATTGATATTTCTCCTAGCAATCTTGATTCCAGCCTGTGCTTCATCCAGCCTGGTATTTTATATGATGTACTGTGCATATAAGTTAAATAAGCAGAATGACAATACAGAGCCTTGATGTACTCCTTTCCTGATTTGGAACCAGTCTGTTGTTCTATGTTTGGTTCTAAATGTTGCTTTTTGACCGGTATACAGATTTCTCAGGAGGCAGGTAAGGTGGTCTGGTATTCCCATCTCTTGAAGAATTCTCCACAGTTTGTTGTGATCCACACAGTCAAAGGCTTTGGCATACCAATAAAGCAGAAATAGTTGTTTTTCTGGAACTCTCTTGCATTTTCGATGATCCAGTGGATGTTGGCAATTTGATCTCTGGTTCCTCTGCCTTTTCTAAAACCAGCTTGAACATCTGGAAGTTTTCAATTCATATACCGTTGAAGTGTAGCTTGGAAAAACCTTAAGCGTTACTTTCCAAGCATGTGAAATGAGTGCAATTGTGTGGTAGTTTGAACATTCTTTGTCATTGCCTTTCTTTGGGATTGGAATAAAAACTGACCTTTCCCAGTCCTGTGGCCACTGCTGACTTTTCCAAATTGTTGGCATAATTGAGTGCAGCACTTTCACAGCATCATCTTTTATGATTTTAAATAGCTCAGCTGGAATCCCATCACCTCACTAGCTTTGTTCATAGTGATGCTACCTAACACCCACTTGACTTCGTACTCCAGGATGTCTGAGTCTAGGTGAGTGATCACACCATCATGGTTATCTGGTTCATTATGATCTTTTTGTATAGTTCTTCTGGGTATCCCTGCCACCTCTTTTTAATATTTTCTTCTTCTGTTAGGTTCATACTCTTTCTGTCCTTTATTATGCCCATCTTTGCATGAAATACTCCCTTGGTATCTCTAAATCTGTAGTCTTTCCCATTCTACTGTTTTCCTTTATTTCTCTGCATTGTTCACTTAGGAAGTCTTTCTTATTTCTCCTTGCTATTCTTTGGAACACTACTTTCAGATGGATATATCTTTCCTTTTCTCCTTGCCTTTTGCTTCTATTCTTTTCTGAGTAAGGCCTCCTCAGACAACCATTTTGCCTTTTTGCATTTTTTTTCTTTATGGATGGTCTTGACCATTGCCTTCTGTACAATGTGATGAACCTCCATCCATAGTTTTTCAGGCACTCTATCAGATCTAATCCCTGAATTCTATTTATCACTTCTACTGTATAACCATAAGAGATTTGATTTAGTTCATAGTTGAATGGCCTAGTGGTTTTCCCTACTTTCTTCAGTTTAAGTCTGAATTTGGCAATAAGGAGTTCATGATCTGAGCCACAGTCAGCTCCTGGTCTTATTTTTGTTTCACCATTTGGCTGCAAAGAATATAATCAATTTGATTTTGGTATTAACCATCTGGTGATGTCCATGTGTGGAGTTGTCTCTTGTGTTGTTGGAAGAGGGTATTTGCCATGACCAGTGTGTTCTCTTGACAACACTCTGTTAGCCTTTGCTCTGCTACATTTTGTACTCCAAGGCCAAAGTTGCCTGTGACTCTGGGTTCTCTTGACTTCCTGCTTTTTGCATTCCAGTCCCCTATGATGAAAAAGACATCTTTTTTTGGTGTTAATTCTAGAACACCTTTTAGGTTTTCATAGAACCATTCAACTTTAGCTTCTTTGGCTTTAGTTGTTGGGGTATAGACTTGGATTACTGTGATACTGAATAGTTTGCCTTGGAAATGAGCAAAGTTCATTGTGTTGTTTGTGAGGTTGTACCCAAGTACTGCTTTGGATAACCTAATAGGATTTATTTAGGAAAATTTGGGGGCAGATTAAGTATTGGCTAATGGGAGTAATTTTCTTTTCATGTGTATCTACCCTCTGATTAATCATTTTATAACACCATAGAAAACAAGGTTTTAAAGTAAGCTTAGTTATCAGAGGTTTTACACAAGAGGACTTGAGTAAATTTACTTTATTGAAACATCAGTGAAGATAATATATGAGAGAAAAGTAATGATTAAAAAACATGACAACAAAATCTCTGGGAGCTGAAGTTATTCCCTAATGCTAACCTATTCAAGACTTGTACTTGCTTTAAAAATCTTCATTAATTTTATTATGTCCTTATGTTTCCCTTTTCCTGACACTTTAAGAGATGACATCTTTCTAATAAAATATTGCAGGAAAACAGAATTGTTATAGTGAATGTGAAACATGAATATCATCTACTATGTAAGAATTGACAGTTTTTGCCTAATGAAATGTTCCACATGACTAGTTTGTACTGGATAATTCACTGTATCCATTTTAAAATAAATACAGATTTTAAAATAAGATATGTTATCTTTTGTAGAACACAGAAAGGTCAACACCAGGAAAAGAAAGTGAATTACTTTTATAATCTGAGTAAGTCAATTTCAGCTAGTTTTTTTTATAATAAGGCAGAAATCCTGTCTCTATTATATACTGTTATGACTTCAGCAGCTAAAAATTGCATGACACATAGTAGATCCTCAACAAAATTTTATAAAATTGTTTAATGAAAGTCAACAAAGCATCTTGGAGTTTCTAAGGTAATTTAATTCCTCCTATAAAGTTAATATTCTGGATTTGTTTTCAATAATATGTTGCCCTTTACTAACACCAGATAGCTCTCCAGGTAATAGTTATATGATTATGAAAGCACGAAATAATTTGCTAACTTAAATCAAACTTGCTGAGATAATATTTATAATATGCAAAGATTTAAATAGTTAAATATATATATTTTTTAAACAAAATGCAAAAGCCATGTAATGAAAAGCAGCAGTAATGAGCTTTTGTTTTCCCCAGTATCTACTTCATTTTATGTTTTAAAAGTTGTTCTTATTTTAGTATATACACTTCTAGATGACTCTCATATCATTAAATATTATGCTTATATCAGGCTTTCTTGATCACTGTAAATTATATTGAAATCTAATTGTGATGCATGAGAATATTTTATATTCTTCCACTGTTGCCCCTGTTTTCAAATATAGTTACATTTGAAATTTTAATCTATTATTTTGTTCTCATATTTCATAACACTTAAAACTTCATTCTCCACCATTACCATACCACAATTCTAATGTCCTTAATGTTTATCTTTTTATTTGCATAAGTTCTTATGACATGCATATTTTGTCTGCACATGTTCTTAGTACAGGTAAATAGTATGATACTATATCTTAATCTTTTCCCACACTTCACCAGTCAATAACATATTTTAAAAAGCCATCCTTGTTGCTATATTTAGAGGTTCTAAATTGTGGACACTAAGTGTTCATTCATTTTACCAAGAACCAGGAATATCAACAAGTGATGGATAAAGGACAGTCAACTGATACCAACAATAAGGTGACAGAAATATTAATATTGTCACTACACCTCATCTGACAAGTCTCCTTCTTCATATTTTTTGTAATGGATCCTTCTTTATATCTTTAGTTGTGGGAAAATATTTTCTGCTAGTCTTCACATCATTCTTATTGATAGTTGTTTTGTAAATAGTTGTAATTTTGGTGTGCCCATTGAAGGAGTTAAGCTCAACTTCTTTCTATTCTGCCATCTTTGCATGACAAATATTTTCTATCATCCTGTAGTCTGCTTTTTCACTTGTTGATTGTTTTATTTGCTGTACAGACCCCATTCAGTTTGATGAAATCATATTTGTCTATTTTTTTGCTATGTTGCTATGTTGCTGAGCTTTTGGCATCTTATCCAAAAAATGATTGTCCAGGCTAATGTCCACGAGAATTTTTTGCCTGTTTTCTTTTGTGAGTTTTGCAGTTTTATTTCAGTTTTTAATCAATTCTGAGTGGATTTTTGTATATGGTTTATGATGAGTCCAGTTTAATTCTTTTTCTTATGAATATCTAGTTTCACTAACACTATTTATTGAAGAAATTATCTTTTCTCCATTGTCTGTTCTTGACATACTTTTAGAAGATCAATTGACAATTTGTAGATTTATCTCTGGCTTCTGTATTCTCTTCTGTTGGTCTATTGTTTTATACCAGCACCATACTTTTTTCACTACTGTAGCTTTGCAATATATTTTGAAATAGGAAATGTGATATCTCTGTATGTAAGGAGCTCCTTCTAGTCAATAGAAAAATAATAATAAATAACAATAATTTGAATATACGTTTTCTAAAAAAACACACAAATGGCCCCTCAGTTCAGTTCAGTCCCTCAGTCGTGTCCGACTCTCTGTGACCCCATAAATCGCAGCACACCAGGCCTCCATGTCCCTTACCAACTCCCAGAGTTCACACAGACTCATGTCCATCAAGTCAGTGATGCCATCCATCCATCTCATCTTCTGTTGTCCCCTTCTCCTCCTGCCCCCAATCCCTCCCAGCATCAGAGTCTTTTCCAATGAGTCAACTCTTCACATGAGGTGGCCAAAGTACTGGAGTTTCAGCTTTAGCATCATTCCTTCCAAAGAACACCCAGGACTGATCTCCTTCAGAATGGACTGGTTGGATCTCCTTGCAGTCCAAGGGACTCTCAAGAGTCTTCTCCAACACCACAGTTCAAAAGCATCAATTCTTCAGCGCTCAGCCTTCTTCACAGTCCAACTCTCACATCCATACATGACCACTGGAAAAACCATAGCCTTGACTAGATGGACCTTAGTCAGCAAAGCAATGTCTCTGCTTTTGAATATGCTATCTAGATTGGTCATAACTTTTCTTCCAAGAAGTAAGCGTCTTTTAACTTCATGGCTGCACAATGGCTCCTAGGTATATGAAAGATACACATCATCATTCATCTTCAGGAAAATGCAAATCAAAATGCCAGGGAGGTATCACTTGACACCTGTTAGGGTGACTTTATTGAAAAGGAAAAAAAAAAAAAAAGTGGAAGCACTGGTAAATGTGTTAAGAAAAGGGAACTCTTATACTATGCTGGTAAGAATGTATAGCAATTATGAAATACATTATGGGGGCTTTTTCCCTCTAAGATCAGGAATAAGGAGGGATTCTGTTTTCACCATTCATATTTAGCACAGTGTGGCAAATTCTAGTCAATGAAATAAGGCAAGGAAAGGAGAGAAGAGACATATTAGCATTCCTTGTTTGCAGATGATAGCATTATCTGTTAGAGACTCTCAAAGAACCTATAAAAAATCCTAGAATGAATAAGAGTTCAGCAAGATCACAGGATAAAAAAAATCAACATAGAAAAATCAATTGTACTTCTATATACAAGCAATATAGAGATAGACACAGAATCATTACAGTTACAACATAACATTTACAATTGTTCAGAAAATGAAAACTAACTATAATTTTTCAAAAACATATATAGAACTAGTATATTGAAAACTATAAAATGTTGATGAAATAAATAAAAGATCTAAATAAATATAAAGCCACTTATTCATGATGGGAAAAGTCAAAATAGTAATGAGTTTAATTCTTTTCAATTAAATATGCTAAATATGAATGGTGAAAACAGAATCCCTCTTTATTCCTGATCTTAGAGGGAAAAAGCCCCTATAATGTATTTCATAATTGATATGAGGGGTTTTAAACAATATTCCTATAAAAATCCTAGCCAAATATTTTGTAGGCATAGACACAGCTATTCTAAATTTATATGGAAAAACAAAGAAATATAACTAAAATTATTTTTTAATTAATAATTAAATGGGAGAATTCAGCTGACCTGATTTTAGGACTTATAATAACTATATTGTCAAGATGTGGTATTGTGTTAGACCTACAGATCAATGAAGCAGAATGGAGTACTTAGAAATGGGCCAATACAAATATGACTAACTGATTTTTAACAATGTTTTAAATGCAATTCTATGGAGGAATGATAGCTTCTTATAAGCAGAAAAAATAAGAAACCTTGTCAAAAAAGTAATATCTTGCATAAAAATTAACACTAAATTGATTGTGGACTGAATTTAAAACAGAAAACTCTCAGGAAAAAAACATAGAATTTTTTGGGATCTAGGTCTAAGCAGAAACTTCTTAAACTCAACACCAAATGCAATATCCAAATAAAGAAAGAGTTAACTGGACTTTGTATAAATTGACTTTTGCTCTCTAGAAACACTGTTAGGTTGGAAATACAAGCTGCAGACTGAGAAAATACTTGCAAATCATATATGTCTGACAAAAGATCATGTACATAATAAATAGAGAACTCCATCTGAAGAGTTTTTTTTTTTTTTTTTTAATTCACTCAACAAAAGCATGCATAGTCATTTCATGGAAGATACAGGAGGCATATAAGTGCATGAAAATATGTTCAACATCATTAGCCACCAGGGAAATGCAGATTAAAACCACAGTGAATATTATTGCACACCTATCAGAATGACTGAAATAAAATAAAAGAAACGGTGACAACACCAAATGCTGGCTAGGGACTGAGAAACTTGAATCACTCATATATTGCTCATCATATTGTTGGGAATCTAAAATGGTCCAGCCACTCTGGAAAAGAGTTTAGCAATTTCTTTAAAAATACATGCAACTATCACATGGCTCAGTAATTAAAACAATGTTCACACAAAAACATGTGCTGTATCTTTTATAGCCCAAGCTGTAAACAACGCATATTTCCTTCAACAGGGGTATGGTTAAACAATATACTCACCATAAAATACTGCTCAGTAATAAAAATGAACAAAGAATTAGATGCAGAAATTAGATGAATCTCTAGAAAATTATACTGAGTGGAAAAAAAGTCAGCCACAGATGATTCCATATTGTGTAATTTCATTAATATAACATTCTTGAAATTGAAAAAATCATAGTCATGGAGAACAGATTAATGACTATCACCAGTTAAGGAAGAAGTGGGGCAGGACAGAAATGGGTGCAGCTAATTGAAGAGCAACATTAGTGATACTTAGGGTGATAGAAAAATTCTGCTTTGACTGTATTGATGTCAATATCTTATCTGTGTTGTCATACTATAATTTAAGACTTTGTGTTTGAGGGCAACTGAGTAAAAGGTACACAAGCTCTTTTTGTGTTACCTTTTACAACTACATGTGAGTCAACAATTTTCTTAACTTTTAAAATGTTTAATGTGTAGCTTAATACCATATGAGCAAAAATTCAGTTTCTCTTGAAATTCAATGTTTTAAAAAATCTATCTTTAGCCCATTTAGTCACATGCAGGGGAGGATGAGCTATGTAAATTTTTTTATTAAAAAAATCTTCTAAATTTTCAAAGAATACAATAATTCTTGTTATGCCTCATCCCAAGGAACAAACATTTCTGTGTTTTTGTGAAAAAAAAAAAAAAAGAAAGTAAAAATCTGAAAATCTTCAACTCCCTGGAACATGATTACTACGATTTTAAACTGTTTGAAGCAATTGATTCATGTAATAGAGTTTAATTACTACTATTAATATCTTTAGCATATTGTTTTTATTCAAATGTATATGCATTTTAATTTTCTCTCTTTCAAACCTCAAAATTCTTTGTGGAATATTTGTCCCATTTAAATTAATGTTCTATGTTGATTAGTTTGACCTACCTGCATATAGAGCTCAGATTCAGGGTATTATAGATATTTCCCTGAGAACATCCCTTGACTATTTTCTCAGCACTTGTAGGAATGTATAGCTTCATTCCATTGTGCTTAGCTCTTGGCTGATTCATTCCACTGGCTCTTATTCAAAGCCAAGATGAATTATAGGTCCTTTGGCAAGTACAACTGAGAACACACTTGCTTTAGGAAATGTTTACAATTGTATTATAGGGATTTGTATTTAGACTTCTAAAGAAACATTTTTAACATTATTTATAGCACCCTCTTCTTTGCCCTAGACATTATACAACTGTTTCTTTCTACACAAACCTTTCCATTCCTCCTGGATGCCTTTGGAACATTGCAAACTGTGGTAATAATCATTGTCATGGGAATGCTTTTGTGTGCAAAACATAAATCTCTGTTTTCAAAAAGTAAACTGTGTTTTGGAAAATATATGAATAAGAAAGCAGAAAGTGATTAAGCAAGTTATGCTTACTAATAATGTCTTTAAACAATGTTAGGAAGTACTTCTTTTCCAAATTTTTAAAGGAGAGAATAAAATAAACCGAACCTAAATTGCTATAGAAAATGTTTAGCTAGAAATGAAGAAAATCATATTGACTTACAGGTTTGTAAAAACCTAAATCTCAACTACTGGTCATAAGTTTCTTTAAAATTGTAGTACCCAATTGCAGAAAATTCTGAAGTCATCTTCTTTTAGACCAGTGTTTCTTAATTTTGGCACTATTGACAGATAATTCCCTGAGAACTGTTAGAGTGAGAGGGCATAAAGTCAGTTGTAGAGTATTAAGTATCATCCCTGGCCTCTATTCACTAAGTGCTAGGTCTCTTCAGTCGTGTCCAACTCTTTGCAACCATGTGGACTGTAGCCCACCAGATTCCTCTGTCCATGGGATTCTCCAGGCCAGATACTGGAGTGGGTTGCCATGCCCTCTTCCAGTGGATCTTCCTGACCCAGGGATTGAACCTATATCTCTTAAGTCTCCTGCATTAGCAGGCAGGTTCTTTACCACTGGCACCACCTGGGAAGACCTAGATGCTGGTAAAACTCTCCTAGATGAGACAACCGAAATGTCTCCAGGTGTTGCTAAATGTCCTGTGTGGAAAAAGGAGGGAAATCACCCCAGCTGAAAAATACTCCCTTATCATTCTGTAATATACTTCCTTGCTCTTATTAAAATATTTATTTTAAAGCCTGTTTTGGGAGAACATAAAGATGGCGGAGGAATAGGACGGGAAGACCACTTTCTCCCTCACAAATTCCTCAAAAGAACATTTCAATGCCGAGCAAACTCCACAAAACAACTTCTGTAGGCTGGCAGAGGACATCAGGCAACCAGAAAAGCAGACCATTGTCTTCAAAAACAGGTAGGAAAAAATATAAAAGACGAAAAAGGAGACAAAGGAGGTGGGGAGGGAGCTCCGTCCCGGAAAGGGAAGCCTGTCCCGGGAAGGGAATTTTAAGAAGAGAGGTTTCCAAACACCAGGAAACACTCTCCCTGCCGAGTCTGTGGCGAGTCTTGGAAACACAGAGGGCAACATAACAGGAAGGAAAAATAAAGAAATAATTAAAACCAAGAGATTACAAGCCCAACAGTAACTCCCCCAGTGGAAAAGCAGCACAGACGCCTGCATCCGCCATTGGGAAGTGGGGGCAGGGCAGGGACGCGCGGGAGGCGCGGGCTGCAGTGCTTTGTAAGAATCGGGCAGGAATGCCCCACGTGCAACCAGAACGATCTAACTTGCGCTAGCAAACCAGACTGTGGGATAGATACCACGCGAAAAGCTCGAACATAAGACAGCGCCAGGACCGAGCACAGAACAAAGGACGGAACAGAAAAAGCCAGCTGAAGACCATCCCCCGCCGGGGACAGGCAGCCAGAGCCGTAAGGACTGGAAAGGGGCAATTGCAGACCCGGAGAGACTTTACTTACCTAACTGCAATCAGGCTTCTTTGCTAAGACTTCTGGGGGTGCTGGACAGTCACAATCTGCCTCACGGGGGACGCCAGCGGTCCACCCAGAAAGCTGAGCAGCAGCGGCAGAAAAGGTGACAAGCCGCGGCGATCGCGCTCGCCAAACTCCTGAGCTACTCGGACCTGGGAAGGGCACAAAGTGCAGTCCCAGCCGAATCTGTGCCTCTGAGGGCTGCCTGAGCACCAAACCTGAGCGGCTTGGACCGGGGAAGTGCACGCAGCCTAGGGCTGGCCCCAGATGGTTCCCGGCTGAGCATCGTAGAGCCGGAGCGGTTTGTGCGCCACGAGAAGGGACAGGTCAAGTGGGGCTGAGACACTGTGTGCACACAACAGTGCTATTTGTTTGCAGCATCCCCCCTCCCCACAGCGCGACTGAACTAGTGAGCCTGAAAAACCAGCAAACGGAAGAAGTTAAACAGAGGGAACCACCTTGGAAGTGATCCCACATGGCCCAAAACATCAGAGAAGGGCCAGATATATTTTTACTATTTTTAAAATCATTCTTTTCTTTTTTCCTTTTTTAAAATTGTTAAGTCTTCTATTTCTCCTCTAATTTTTATTACTATAACCTATTATTACTATTTAAAAAAAAAGACTTTTTTTTTTTTTTTAAGGCAAACACCATATATAGCCTTTGGATGGTTGTTGGTGGTTTTTTTTTTTTTGTTTGTTTGTTTGTTTTGTTTGTTTGTTTTTTAAATAATTCTTGTTTTTTCTTTCTTTCTTTCTTTCCTCCTTTTTCCTTCTGCTTCTTTTCTTTAATATTGTATTTTTGAAAATCCAACCTCTACTCTAGATTTTTAATCTTTGCTCTTAGGTTTTTGTTGTCAATTTTGTACATTTAAAAACCCAAACTTCATTACCCAAGTTTACCTGAGAGCGAGATTACTGGCTTGACCACTCTCTTCTCCTTTGGACTCTCCTTTTTCTCCACCAGGTGGCCTCTGTCTCTTTTCTCCCCCATCTCTTCTCTATCCAACTCTGTGAATCTCTGTGTGTTCCAGATGGTGGAGAACACCTAAGGAACTGGTTACTGGCAGGATTTGTCTC
This sequence comes from Capricornis sumatraensis, assembly GCF_032405125.1. Classification (NCBI taxonomy): domain Eukaryota; kingdom Metazoa; phylum Chordata; class Mammalia; order Artiodactyla; family Bovidae; genus Capricornis; species Capricornis sumatraensis. The sequence continues at coordinate 21,926,093 of NC_091073.1, forward strand.
TCTCCTTCTCATTCCTCTCTCTTATCCTCCTGGTCACCTCTGTCTACTTCCTCCCTCTCCTCTTCCCCGTATAACTCTGTAAATACCTCTGAGCGGTCCAGACTATAGAGAGCACATAAGGAAGTGACTACTGGCTAGCTTGCTCTCTCCTCTTTTGATCTCACTGCATCTCATTCCAGTTACCTCTAACTACCCCCTCCCTCTTCTCTTCTCCTTGTAACTCAGTGAACCTCTCTGAGTGTCCCTCAATGTGGAGAAACTTTTCCTCTTTAACCTAGATGTTTTATCATCGGTGCTGTATAGATGGAGAAGTCTAGAGGCTACTGTAAAAATAAAACTGAAGACCAGAAGCAGGAGGCTTAAATCCAAAGCCTGAAAACATTAGAGAACTCTTGAATTCAGGGAACATTAAGCAATAGGAGCTCATCAAATGCCTTCATAGCTACACTGAAAACAAACTCCACCCAAGGGCCAACAAGTTCCAAAACAAGACATACCACTCAAATTCTCCAGCAACACAGGAACACTCCCCTGAGCTTCAATATACAGGCAGCTCAAAATTATTCCAAAACTTTTGATGTCTCATAACCCATTACTGGTCACTCCACTGCACTCCAGAGAGAAGAAACCCAGCTCCACCCGCCAGAACTCCAACACAAGCCTCCCTAACCAGGAAACCTTGACAAGCCACTGATAGAACCCCACCCACAGTGAGGAAGCTCCATAATAAAGAGAACTCCACAAATTCCCAGAATATAAAAAGGCCACCCCAAACGCAGCAATATAACCAAGATGAAGAGACAGAGGAATACTCAGCAGGTAAAGGAACAGGAGAGTTGCCCACCAAACCAAACAAAAAGAGGAAGAAGTAGGGAATCTACCTGAGAAGGAATTCCGAATATTGATAGTGAAAATGATCCAAAATCTTGAAATCAAAATGGAATCACAGATTAATAGCCTAGAGACAAGGATTGAGAAGATGCAAGAAAGGTTTAACAAGGATCTAGAAGAAATAAAAAAGAGTCAAAATATAATGAATAACATAATAAATGAGATCAGAAACACTCTGGAGGCAACAAATAGTAGAATAACGGAGGCAGAAGATAGGATTAGTGAAATAGAAGATAGAATGGTAGAAATAAATGAATCAGAGAGGAAACAAGAAAAATGAATTAAAAGAAACAAGGACAATCTCAGAGACCTCTAGGACAATATGAAACGCTCCAACATTCGAATTATAGGAGTCCCAGAAGAAGAAGACAGAAAGAAAGATCATGAGAAAATCCTTGAGGAGATAATAGTTGAAAACTTCCCTAAAATGGGGAAGGAAATAATCACCGAAGTCCAAGAAACACAGACAGTTCCTAATAGGATAAACCCAAGGCGAAACACCCCAAGACACATATTAATTAAATTAACAAAGATCAAACACAAAGAACAAATATTAAAAGCAGCAAGGGAAAAACAACAAATAACACACAAGGGGATTCCCATAAGGATAACAGCTGGTCTTTTGATAGAAACTCTTCAGGCCAGGAGGGAATGGCAAGACATACTTAAAGTGATGAAAGACAACAACCTACAGCCCAGATTACTGTAGCCAGCAAGGATCTCATTCAAATATGAAGGAGAAATCAAAAGCTTTACAGGCAAGCAAAAGCTGAGAGAATTCAGCACCACCAAACCAGCTCTCCAACAAATTCTAAAAGATATTCTCTAGACAGGAAACATGAAAAGGGTGTATAAACCCAAACCCAAAACAATAAAGTAAATGGTAACTGGATGATACTTATCAATAATTACCTTAAATGTAAATGGGTTGAACGCCCCAACCAAAGGGCAAAGACTGGCCGAATGGATACAAAAACAAGACCCCTCTATATGCTGCTTACAAGAGACCCACCTCAAAACAAGGGACACATACAGACTGAAAGTGAAGGGCTGGAAAAAGATATTTCACGCAAATAGAGACCAAAAGGAAGCAGGAGTGGCAATACTCATATCTGATAAAATAGACTTTAAAACAAAGACTGTGAAAAGAGACAAAGAAGGCCACTAAATAATGATCACAGGATCAATTCAAGAAGAAGATATAACAATTATAAATATATATGCACCCAATATAGGAGCACCGCAATATGTAAGACAAATGCTAACAAGTATGAAAGGGGAAATCAACAATAACGCAATAATAGTGGGAGACTTTAGTACCCCACTCACACCTATGGACAGATCAACTAAACAGAAAATTAACAAAGAAACACAAACTTTAAATGATACATTAGATCAATTAGACCTAATTGATATCTATAGGACATTTCACCCCAAAACGATGAATTTCACCTTTTTTTCAAGTGCTCATGGAACCTTCTCCAGGATAGATCACATCCTGGGCCATAAATCTAAACTTGATAAATTCAAAAAAAATCAAAATCATTCCAAGCATCTTTTCTGACCATAATGCATTAAGATTAGATCTCAATTACAGGAGAAAAACTATTAAAAATTCCAACATATGGAGGTTGAACAACACACTTCTGAATAACCAACAAATCACAGAAGAAATCAAAAAAGAAATCAAAATATGCATAGAAACGAATGAAAATGAAAACACAACAACCCAAAACCTGTGGGACACTATAAAAGCAGTGCTAAGAGGAAAGTTCATAGCAATACAGGCATACCTCAAGAAACAAGAAAAAAGTCAAATAAATAACCTAACTCTACAACTAAAGCAACTAGAAAAGGAAGAATTGGAGAACTCCAGAGTTAGTAGAAGGAAAGAAATCTTAAAAATTAGGGCAGAAATAAATGCTAAAGAAACAAAAGAGACCATAGCAAAAATCAACAAGGCCAAAAGCTGGTTCTTTGAAAGGATAAATAAAATTGACAAACCACTAGCCAGACTCATCAAGAAGCAGAGAAAAATCAAATCAATAAAATTAGAAATGAAAATGGAGAGATCACAACAGACAACACAGAAATACAAAGGATCATAAGAGACTACTATCAGCAGTTGTATGCCAATAAAATGGACAACGTGGAAGAAATGGACATATTCTTAGAAAAGTACAATTTTCCAAAACTGAACCTGGAAGAAATAGAAAATCTTAACAGACCCATCACAAGCATGGAAATTGAAACTGTAATCAGAAATCTTCCAGCAAACAAAAGCCCAGGTCCAGACGGCTTCACAGCTGAATTCTACCAAAAATTTCGAGAAGAGCTAACACCTATCCTACTCAAACTCTTCCAGAAAATGGCAGAGGAAGGTAAACTTCCAAACTCATTCTATGAGGCCACCATCACCCTAATACCAAAACCTGACAAAGATGTCACAAAAAAAGAAAACTACAGGCCAATATCACTGATGAACATAGATGCAAAAATCCTCAACAAAATTCTAGCAATCAGAATCCAACAACACATTAAAAAGATCATACACCATGACCAAGTGGGCTTTATCCCAGGGATGCAAGGATTCTTCAATATCCACAAATCAATCAATGTAATTCACCACATTAACAAATTGAAAAATAAAAACCATATGATTATCTCAATAGATGCAGAGAAGGCCTTTGACAAATTTCAACATCCACTTATGATAAAAACTCTCCAGAAAGCAAGAATAGAAGGAACATACCTCAACATAATAAAAGCTATATATGACAAACCCACAGCAAACATTATCCTCAATGGTGAAAAATTGAAAGCATTTCCCCTAAAGTCAGGAACAAGACAAGGGTGTCCACTTTCACCGCTACTATTCAACATAGTTCTGGAAGTTTTGGCCACAGCAATCAGAGCAGAAAAAGAAATAAAAGGAATCCAAATTGGAAAAGAAGAAGTAAAACTCTCACTGTTTGCAGATGACATGATCCTCTACATGGAAAACCCTAAAGACTCCACCAGAAAATTACTAGAGCTCACAATGAATATAGTAAAGTTGCAGGATATAAAATCAACACACAGAAATCCCTTGCATTCCTATACACTAATAATGAGAAAGTAGAAAAAGAAATTAAGGAAACAATTCCATTCACCATTGCAACGAAAAGAATAAAATACTTAGGAATATATCTACCCAAAGAAACTAAAGACCTATATATAGAAAACTATAAAACACTGATGAAAGAAATCAAAGAGGACACTAATAGATGGAGAAATATACCATGTTCATGGATTGGAAGAATCAATATAGTAAAAATGAGTATACTACCCAAAGGAATTTACAAATTCAATGCAATCCCTATAAAGCTACCAGCGATATTTTTCACAGAACTAGAACAAATAATTTCAAGATTTGTATGGAAATACAAAAAACCTCGAATTGCCAAAGCAATCTTGAGAAAGAAGAATGGAACTGGAGGAATCAACTTGCCTGACTTCAGGCTCTACTACAAAGCCACAGTCATCAAAACAGTATGGTACTGGCACAAAGACAGACATATAGATCAATGGAACAAAATAGAAAGCCCAGAGATAAATCCACACACATATGGACACCTTATCTTTGACAAAGGAGGCAAGAATATACAATGGAGTAAAGACAATCACTTTAACTAGTGGTGCTGGGAAAACTGGTCAACCACTTGTAAAAGAATGAAACTAGATCACTTTCTAACACCGCACACAAAAATAAACTCAAAATGGATTAAAGATCTAAATGTAAGACCAGAAACTATAGAGGAGAACATAGGCAAAACACTCTCCGACATAAATCACAGCAGGATCCTCTATGATCCACCTCCCAGAATTCTGGAAATAAAAGCAAAAATAAACAAATGCGATCTAATTAAAATTAAAAGCTTTTGCACAACAAAGGAAAATATAAGCAAGGTGAAAAGACAGCCTGCTGAATGGGAGAAAATAATAGCAAATGAAGCAACTGACAAACAACTAATCTCAAAAATATACAAGCAACTTATGCAGCTCAATTCTAGAAAAATAAACGACCCAATCAAAAAATGGGCCAAAGAACTAAATAGACATTTCTCCAAAGAAGACATACGGATGGCTAACAAACACATGAAAAGATGCTCAACATCACTCATTATTAGAGAAATGCAAATCAAAACCACAATGAGGTACCACTTCACACCAGTCAGAATGGCTGCAATCCAAAAATCTGCAAGCAATAAATGCCTGAGAGGGTGTGGAGAAAAGGGAACCCTCCTACACTGTTGGTGGGAATGCAAACTAGTACAGCCACTATGGAGAACAGTGTGGAGATTCCTGAAAAAATTGCAAATAGAACTACCTTATGACCCAGCAATCCCACTGCTGGGCATACACACCGAGGAAACCAGAATTGAAAGAGACACATGTACCCCAATGTTCATCACAGCACTGTTTATAATAGCCAGGACATGGAAACAACCTAGATGTCCATCAGCAGAGGAATGGATAAGAAAGCTGTGGTACATATACACAATGGAGTATTACTCAGCCGTTAAAAAGAATTCATTTGAATCAGTTCTGATGAGATGGATGAAACTGGAGCCGATTATACAGAGTGAAGTAAGCCAGAAAGAAAAACACCAATACAGTATACTAACACATATATATGGAATTTAGAAAGATGGCAATGACGACCCTGTATGCAAGACAGGAAACAAGACACAGCTGTGTATAACGGACTTTTGGACTCAGAGGGAGAGGGAGAGGGTGGGATGATTTGGGAGAATGGCATTCTATCATGTATACTATCATGTAAGAATTGAATCGCCAGTCTATGTCTAACGCAGGATACAGCATGCTTGGGGATAGTGCATGGGGATGACCCACAGAGATGTTATGGGGAGGGAGGTGGGAGGGGGCTTCATGTTTGGGAACACATGTAAGAATTAAAGATTTTAAAATTAAAAAAAAATAAAGCCTGTTTTGTCTGATATAAATATTACTACTCCAATTTGCTTTTTTAATTTTCCAATGGCCTGGAATACCTTTATACATCCTCTCATGGGGATGCAGGTCTCAACTATCCCACATCTTCACTCCTCCTATCCATCTCATTGTGGTTCTTTCTTTATATATTTCATTGTGGTTAATCTTTCCTGCTAGTGTCCAGGTTGTTGTCATTGATAGTTACTCCATTAATAGTTGTACTTTTGGTGTGCCCATGGGAGGAGGTGAGCTCCTACTTTTCCTATTCTGCCATCTTGACTGCTCCCTGTGCGCTGTCAATGAGATGGTACACATTGCCAGCTGGGTTTCTATGCACTCTAATTTAATGAACTGTGTTTAATTTGACTGGCATTATTTACTTCATAGTCCAGAAATACTTTATACTTTCAGTTCAGTTGTATCCCTGGGATGAAGATCCAAGGAATTTATATGCTTCGTGAGGGTGGGCCAAGGGGCAATTGCAAGCACATCAGAGTCACTGCCTAACCTGTAACCAGTCTTCCAGAACGGGAGGAGAGGGTGCTCACGTATTTCTTTGGATCAGTTTTTAGAACAGGGCTTATTCTCTCTTTGCCGCCTTTCCAGCTGCTTTTCTTTACCATACCTCCATTTAAACGACTGCTGTTTAATCCTGCCTGCATATTAAAGTCACTTGGAAAAGTTTTTTAAAGACTAACTATTGGGTTTATCCAGTAGCTCAGATGGTAAAGGACCTTCCTGCAATGCAGGATACCTGGGTTCGGTCTTAGGATTGGGAAGATCCCCTGGAAAAAGAAATGACAACCCATTCCATTATTCTTGCCTGGAGAATCCTATTCAGAGAGAAGCCTGGCAGGCTACATTCCATGGAGTCACAGAGACACATGACTCAGTGACTAACACTATGGATGCCTGAGATTTATTTCTACAGATTCTAATTTAATTATTCCAATAGAGACATGGGCATCTCTGTCTTGAAATGTTTTGTAGATGATTTTCATGTTCAGCCAATGTAAAAAAGAAATATTTAGTGAAGTACTCTTATATGGTTGGGGATATTGTTTTGTTTTCAAACAAAAGAGTATCTTCTTTCTCATTTCAGCTTTCTCCTTTCAGTAATCATAACAAATGGATTTAATTATAGATGCTTATGTGGATGAGAAACACTATTTTTTAGAAAATCTTTTTAGACACAGATACAACTCTCTTCTACATCGGGTCTTTTCTTTCCTGGTAACAAGTTAGAGATAAGTGAAATGTGGTTTGAGGGTCGCAACTACTTTTTAGGGCTAAATTTTATTTTGATCCTCCAAATATGAAGAAAATATCTTAGATTCTGGTGGTGCTAGTCACTCAGTCGTGTCCGACTCTTTGTGACCCCTTGAACTGTAGCCCACCAGGCTTCTCTGTCCATGAGATTCTCCAGGCAAGAATACTGGAGTGGGCAACCATTACCTTCTCCAGGGGATCTTCCTGACCCAGGGATTGAACTCTCATCTCCTGCGTCTTCTGCATTGCAGGCAGATTCTTTACCACTGAACCACCAGAGAAGTCCATATATATAGTATATATTATTCTAATAATTATTTAAACAAGTATATTGTATTGGCTTTCAAAAGAAAAGAAAAAAATGAGATATTGTAGGAATACATAAATGGAAACACCATTGCAGACTGCACTAGTCTCTGAATGTTTAGTGGATAAGGTTTGCATAAAAAAGGGGGATGATTATGACCCAATGCCATGTTTTAAATGTTGTTATTTGGTAGAAGAAGGCAAAGGAAAAGATATAGCAACTAAAAGTGAAGCAGTGTGAAAAATAAGTACAAAAGCTAGACAGTACCGAGTTCACTTGATGAAAAATGGATGGCTCAAAAATGTTTGTGATTTTTTAAAGCATATATTGGAAGCAGTTTATAAAAGGCTTTGACATCAGGCAAAGAGGTTGAAATTATCTTTTATTAAAGTGAAATGTGAGGAGTTTTTTAAAAATTTAAATATATAAAGGGAAAAAAAAATCCTCTAGACTGAGTCCATTGGTTATAGTCATTCACATTTTTTTTATACTATTGAGAAGCGTATTGTGGGTCTAGGAAACATAAGCCCTCTGAAAACTGTATCAAAGCTGAATGCCTGGTATATTGTCAATCTAAATAAAATATTACATTGTATATTTAAAGGTCATAAAATGCTGTCAGTGGAGCTTGTGATTTTTTTCCCCAGATGAATGTGGTTATGGAAGAAATGGGCAGGCAGATGTTTAATATAAAATATCCTTTACATTTTAGAATAAATAACATATGGAACAAATAGCCATTTTACTCGATGTGCTGAAGTTGAAAATAGTTCAGAACAGATCTGCTTTGATTTAGTTTATCTCCACCACATACTAACCAAGATGTTTCAGCAGATTACAGTTAATATGAGGGCAGGTTGTTAATTTTTTAACTTTAAAGGTATTTAAAAAGTATGCTACCTGGTATGACAATAAGAGATAGAATTACAAGTAGTGTAATAAAATAAAACATTTCTTATTAAAGTGATATGTGGGACCTTTACATTACAGACAAAAAGAGAAAGCCATTCTAACCTGGGAAATGTTGGATTCAGAAAAACAGTTAAAAAAAAAAATTGGATTGATCTTTTTAATTGCTCAGATTTTGTCCAGAGAAGTAAATTGAGCTCAACTAATCCATTCTGTTCCTTTTTTAGCATATTTATGGAAAATCAGGCAATTAAATGATGAAAGAGGGAAAAAATAACTGATGAATACATTTTATAGTCACATATTTTATTTTTAGATAGAACTTCATGTCATTTTATTGCAATAAAAAGTATTTCATAACAACCAAAGGAAATTTAACATTTAGTTCCATGTTAAAAATAAAATAAATTGTTTTCTCCGAATTCAGACCTACTATATTTAGACAACAAGAATGCTAACTATATAAAATGAATATTTTGGGAATTGATGGGTATCATGTATTGGAATGTATTTGCATTCAAATGTTATTGTTCTTACCCACCCTGCCTTCTTGCTCTAAATAAGAAAGTTCACAAAAGTATAACTTTAAAATTAGAATTACTTAATTTAAGAGATGGAAGGACCCAGAAGTTCAGCTAATATGTCTTTTCTAAAGCACCTCTGACAGATGGACATCCACCCTCTGCTTTTATGAACATTTATCACAGTGTTGAGAGGGACACGTTACTGGCTACTTCTCTGTGCCACCTGTATTATTATTATTTTTCTTTTACTTAAAAAAAAATATTTATTTTTAATTGAAGGATAATTGCTTTACAATATTGTGTTGGTTTCTGCCATACATCAGCATAAATCAGCCATAAGTATACATATGCCCCCTCCTTCTTAAGCCTCCCTCCCACCCCCCACCCCATCCCATCCCTCTGTGTTGTCACAGAGCACTGGTTTGAGCTCCCTGCCTCATATTAATAAACATACCCTAATTTAGTCATTCCACAAATGTTTCAAAAAGAAAAATACAGGTTCTTTGGTTTGTTTTAACTGTTAAATGGAAAATCAAATCATTAAATCAAGGCAGTTTCATTGATCTTCCATTCTGTTCATTACTGTTCCATTTCCCCTGAATATAAACACATCAACAGGTATTCTTGGCCATATCTTACAGACCTGTATATGCTTCCATAAGTTATCCAGATACAAAAGATCTCTCAAGAGGTAATCCCAGTTAGATAAGTTGTCTGCAGTGAGTACAGGCTTTCCAGGTGGTGCTAGTGATAAAGAACCTGCCTCCCAATGCAGGATATGTAAGAGACGTGGGTTCTGTCGCTGTGTTGGAAGATCTCCTGCAGGAGGGCCCAGAAATACACTCCAACATTGTTGCCAGGAGAATTCTACCGACAGAGGAGTTTGGTGGGCTACAGTCCATAATGTTGGACACCACTGAAACGACAGCATGCATACACGAAATGGGCAAACTTCTGGGACTCTGCGGTATTAAATTCTTTGGGCTCCAAAATCACTGCAGATGGTGATTGCATCCATGAAATTAAAAGATGCTCACTCCTTGGAAAGAAAGTTATGACCAACCTAGATAGCATATTGAAAAGCAGAGACATTATCTTGCCAACAAAGGTCCATCTAGTCAAGGATATGGTTTTTCCAGTAGTCATGTATGGATGTGGGAGCTGGACTGTGAAGAAAGCTGAGCGCCAAAGAATTGATGCTTTTGAACTGTGGTGTTGGAGAAGACTCTTGAGGGTTCCTTGGACTGCAAGGAGATCCAAACAGTCCATTCTAAAGGAGATCAGTTCTGGATGTTCTTTGGAAGGAATGATGCTAAAGCTGAAACTCCAATACTTTGGCCACTCCATGCGAAGAGTTGATTCATTGGAAAAGACTCTTTTGCTGGGAGGGATTGGGGGCAGGAGGAGAAGGGGACAACAGAGGATGAGATGGCTGGATGCCATCACCTACTCGATGGACGTGAGTTTGAGTGAACTCCGGGAGTTGGTGATGGACAGGGAGGTCTGGCATGCTGCGATTCATGGGGTCGCAAAGAGTCGGACATGAATGAGTGACTGAACTGAACTGAGGAAGAGATGAGCCAGTCAGTATCAAAGTCTAGCTCTTTATATCTGCAAGAAGTTTTGACTGTCTCTCTGTTACATCCAAACATGAAAATGTACTTTCCTACCTAGGAAGAAGCCATCTAAGAGAGAAAGTAGAGACTCCCTAACCAGAGAGATGGAAATCCAAATCTGACTCCCTTACTTATTGATGTTTTTGGTAGTGGACAAGTTATATATCCTTTTTCAAACTCAGTTGTCTCGTAGGGAAAAGCAAATATGTTCAAAAGAGAGACTGTACAGTCTGTGGTGACAATTACTATATTTCTGTGCCTGTGTAGAATGAGGTACTGGTTTACCTCCATCACAGTATAGGATTCTGGACTGAGAAGCAAAGAGCTATTACTCCTATATGAGAAAAAGGCTATGAACTGGGCCATGAATTTTGGCTTAACTAAAACTTGTTCACATGCATGTACTATTTATAAAAGTGAAAAGTCAAAGTGTTAGTCACTCAGTCATGTCCAACTCTTTGATTTCTAAGTACTTCATGTTAATTTTACAAAATTCAAATAAATACTTATGAAAACCTAGAAGTCAGTGAAAGACTTATTATTTAAAGGGAATAACATATACCATTACCATCTTTGTAATACATTTGTGTATATACATATATACACACATACACATATCTATTTCTTTGGTCCAGTGTAAATAATTTCTTTCTTTTCGTTTGAATCACAAGTTGTACAAATTTCACAGGAATACACAGATACAAAACAAAACTAAAATTTAATGACTCTTTAAAAGTTCTACTGAGGCAAGAGGATTAAGATATGACAGTTCAGTAACTTCTTGTTGACTAAAAATGAACTGCAGTATTTAAACAATGCTTTTGAAACTAGATAATTCATTTACATCTGAATAATTTATTGTACCACTCTCAGTTCAGTTCAGTCACTCAGTCATGTCTGACTCTTTGTGACCCTATGAACTGCAGCATGCCAGGCCTCCCTGTCCATTACCAACTCCCGGAGTTCACTCAAACTCACATCCATTGAGTCGGTGATGCCATCAGCCATCCCATCCTCTATTGTCCCCCTTTCCTCTTGCCCCTAATCCCTCCCAGCATCAGAGTCTCTTCCAATGAGTCATCTCTTTGCATGAGGTGGCCAAAGTACTGGAGTTTCAGCTTTAGCATCATTCCTTCCAAAGAACACCCAGGACTGATCTCCTTTAGAATGGGCTGGTTGGATCTCCTTGCAGTCCAAGGGACTCTCAAGAGTCTTTTCCAACACCACAGTTCAAAAGCATCAATCCTTCGGTGCTCAACTTTCTTCACAGTCCAGCTCCCACATTCATACATGACCACTGGAAAAATCATAGCCTTGACTAGATGGATCTTTGTTGGCAAGGTAATGTCTCTGCTTTTCAATATGCTATCTAGGTTGGTCAATAACTTTCCTTCCAAGGAGTAAGCTTCTTTTAATTTCATGGCTACAGTCACCATCTGCAGTGATTTTGGAGCCCAAACAAATAAAGTCTGACACTGTTTCCACTGTTTCCCCATCTATTTCCCATGAAGTGACGGGACCACTTGCCATGATCTTCATTTTCTGAATAATGAGCTTTAAGTCAACTTTTTCACTCTCCTCTTTCACTTTCATCAAGAGGTTTTTTAGTTCCTCTTCACTCTCTGCAATAAGGGTGGTGTCATCTGCATATCTTAGGTTATTGATAAGAAACAGTTAAACAAAGTTCTAGGATTATTCAATTGAATTGTAGAAATCAGTATGGTCACAAAGATGTAGAAATTAGTTGATTGCTAATGTTCATATAAATTTAAAATGTTCTTATAATTCTGAAACATTCTCTCTCTTTCTTAATTGGCATAGACTTGAAAAATCTTTTTTTCCTGAGCCTGCATTTAGGATTTTTTTTAAATATGATTTTCACTAAAAATCTTGAGTAATAAAAAGGATATATTTCAAAAATAGTAAAAAATGTTCCTGATAGTGTACTATGAAATGTATAGCATAAATGTCTCTAATTCAGAGAATCATTTTCATAGGTGTTTGATGTTTTAATTTTATTCATATAAGTTTCCTATAAAAGACTGTCAGGAAGGATGAAATTCCTTTCCAGGAAAATGTGACATTTGTGTGTTATGAAAAGTTACATATCATGCAATTTCTGATGTATAAAGTCTATTAAATAACTGTATAAGAAGTTTTAAGACAGAAATACACTAAATTATCAAACTAACTTTTACAGATAAAATGCTAGAATCAAAGACAACACACCAAGGGTTATTTTTAGTCAGTCTTTGTTTATTACTGACCATAATCCAATTCTATTATAAGCAAAATTTAAAAACCAAAATTAATATACATGAATTTAAAATATTAGGGCTGTAAGTGTTAGTCACTCAGTCGTGTCTGACTTTTGCGGCCCCATGAACTGTAGCCTGCCAGGCTCCTCTGTCCATGGAATTCTGAAGGCAAGAATAATGGAGTAGGTAGCCATTCCCTTCTTCAGGGGCTCCTCTAGGCCCTAGGACTGGAAACAGCCTCAGAAATAGCCCTTTTTTCTCTTTGTTAGACAAAGTATCAGAGTAATTGGAGGCAGACCCCTAGAGTATAAAAGCTGTGTTCAGTGTATGGTGATATTCCAATCACAATGGTCTCCATCCTATAGTGGATACTAAATCTATTTTGACTGAATTTTTAGTGATAAGTGACTGCTCTGACTAAGATAGTGTAGGTAACTACAGCAGTGCAACATTCAGAGCCATTCTGGGCCTGTGAAGGCTGGGCTAGATCTGTCTATGATAACACATTGACTGTACTTGGTGGACATTCTCAAAAGTTAGAGTTTGGAACATGATTGAGGCAAAAATACAAATCTGGGGAATGGCTTATAATTCTCACACTTTTGATATCAGCCAGACATTGAAATGTTCATACTATTTATTCAGTTATACAAATTCACCTCTCAAAGTATGTCTTCTGTTCTCTGTGTCTAGGCAAAAAAATAGTAATAATAAAGGACTTTAGATCCACATTAAGGCTCTTTGTTGTCTTGATCAGATATTAATGATGTGATTAAATTTGAATTAAATAAAATTTCTAGAGTTCAGCATCTATTAATATGGTATAATGGGATAAATAAAGTTTATTACATAGAAAACAGATTTTTCCCACCAGTTCAGTTCAGTCACTCAGTTGTGTCCAACTCTTTGTGACCCCATGAATCCCAGCATGCCAGGCCTCCCTGTCCATCCCCAACTCCCAGAGTTCACTCAGACTCACATCCATTGAGTCAGTGATGCCATCCAGCCATCTCATCCTCTGTCGTCCCCCTCTCCTCCTGCCCCCAATCCCTCCCAGCATCAGACTGTTTCCAAATGAGTCAACTCTTCACATAAGGTGGCCAAAATACTGGAGTTTCAGCCTCAGCATCAGTCCTTCCAAAGAACACCCAGAACTGATCTCCTTTAGAATGGACTGGATGGATTTCCTTGCAGTCCAAGGGACTCTCAAGAGTCTTCCCCAACACCACAGTTCAAAAGCATCAATTCTTCAGAGCTCAGCTTTCTTCACAGTCCAATTCTCACAACCATACATGACTACTGGAAAAACCATATCCTTGACTAGATGGACGTTTGTTGGCAAAGTAATCTGTCTTCTTTTCAATCTGCTTAGGTTGGTCATAACTTTCTTTCCAAGGAGTAAGCATCTTTTAATTTCATGGCTGCAATCACCATCTGCAGTGATATTGGAGCCCAAAAAAATAAAGTCTGACACACTTTCCACTGTTTCCCCATCTATTTCCCATGAAGTGATGGGACCGGATATCATGATCTTCGTTTTCTGAATGTTGAGCTTTCAGCCAATTTTTTCACTCTCCTCTTTCACTTTCATCAAGATGCTTTTTAGTTCCTCTTCACTTTCTTCCATAAGGGTTTTGTCATCTGCATATCTGAGGTTATTGATATTTCTCCTGGCAATCTTGATTCCAGCTTGTGCTTCTTCCAGTCCAGCGTTTCTCATAATGTACTCTGCATATAAGTTAAATAAGCAGGGTGACAATATACAGCCTTGACGTACTCCTTTTCCCATTTGGAACCAGTCTGTTGTTCCATGTCCAGTTCTAACTGTTGCTTCCTGACCTGCATACAGGTTTCTCAAGAGGGTCAGGTGGTCTGGTATTCCCATCTCTTTCAGGATTTTCCACAGTTTATTGTGATCACATAGTCAAAGGCTTTGGCTAAGTCAATAAAGCAGAAATAGATGTATTTCTGGAACTCTCTTGCTTTTTTGATGATCCAGTGGATGTTGGCAATTTGATCTCTTGTTCCTCTGCCTTTTCTAAAACCAGCTTGAACAGCTGGAAGTTCATGGTTGATGTACTGCTGAAGCCTGGCTTGGAGAATTTTGAGCATTACTTTACTAGCATGTGAGATGTGTGCAATTGTGCAGTAGTTAGGGCTTCCATGGTGGCTCAGAGGTTAAAGCGTCTGCCTGCAATGCAGGAGACCTGGGTTCGATCCCTGGGTTGGGAAGATCCCCTGGAGAAGGAAATGGCAACCCACTCCAGTACTCTTCCCTGGAGAATCCCATGGGCGGAGGAGCCTGGTGGGCTACAGTCCATGAGATTACAAAGAGTTGGACATTACTTTACTTTCACTTTCACTTTTAAGCATTCTTTGGCATTGCCTTTCTTTGGGATTGGAATGAAAACTGACCTTTTCCAGTCCTGGGGCCACCACTGAGTTTTCCAAATTTGCTGGCATATTGAGTGCAGCACTTTCACAGCATCATCTTTCAAGTTTTGAAATAACTCAACTGGAATTCCATCACCTGCACTAGCTTTCTTCATAGTGATGCTTTCTAAGGCCCACTTGACTTCACATTCCAGGATGTCTGGCTCTAGGTGAGTGATCACACCATCGTGATTATCTTGGTCGTGAAGATCTTTTTTGTACAGATCTTCTGTGTATTCTTGCCACCTCTTCTTAATATCTTCTGCTTCTGTTATGTACATACCATTTCTGTCCTTTATCGAGCCCATCTTTGCATGAAATGTTCCCTTGGTATCTCTAATTTTCTTGAAGAGATCTCTAGTCTTTGCCATTTTGTTCTTTTCCTCTATTTCTTTACACTGATTGCTGAGGAAGGCTTTCTTATCTCTCCTTGCTCTTCTGTGGAACTCTGAACTCAGATCCTTATATCTTTCCTTTTCTCCTTTGCTTTTGGTTTCTCTTCTTTTCACAGCTATTTGTAAGGCCTCCTTAGACAGCCATTTTGGCTTTTTGCATTTCTTTTCCATGGGGATGGTCTTGATCCCTGTCTCCTGTGCAATGTCATGAACCTCCATCCATAGTTCATTTTCCCCATAGTCTCCTATTTATTACAAGATGTGTGACAATTACTCCTCTGAAATTTTTCTTCACTTGTAAAATTAAAGTAGCAATTTGAAGCAAATTTCTACTCATCCTTCACAAATCAATCCCATTGTCACTGTTCTCTACACACCACCCAGGCAAATGAAAGCATCCATGCCTGCTTTCATAATAGCATTTATACATTGTCTTACAATAGTTTATTTTCTCTTTCCCCTCCACTGTATTGAGCTTCTAGAATTGAAAGGTTATTTTGTTTTTCTCTGTATCCCAATAATAATCAGAGAAGGCAATGGCACCCCACTCCAGGAGTCTTGCCTGGAAAATCTCATGGATGGAGGAACCTGGTAGGCTGCAGTCCATGAAGTCGCTAGGAGTCAGACATGACTGAGCGACTTCACTTTCAGTTTTCACTTTCATGCATTGGAGAAGGAAATGGCAACCGACTCCAGTGTTCTTGCCTGGAGAATCCCAAGGACGGGGGAGCCTGGTGGGCTCCCGTCTATGGGGTCGCACAGAGTCGGACACGACTGAAGCGAGTTAGCAGCAGCAGCAGCAGTAAGCCATAATGTCTGTAAATTGGTTTACTAAAACATCTTTAATATGAATTATTTTATTAGAACAAAGAATAAGAGACACAATAGGTAAGTTTTCTATGAATACATATGAACAAGTTTTTCACTTGTCGTTATATGCCCCTATGTTCTACAATTACTGCACTTATTGTGATTAAGAAGTAAATTGTCCCTGTAATTGAAGTTCTCATTGTCATGGGTCAGTGTACTCACATACCTCTCATAATTATATATATATATATATATATATATATATATATATATTTAACTTAATATATGACCATACTGTTTAAGTCAAGAGATAGGTGGCATAAAGGTCTATAATATGTAAGTTCTAAAGTATAAAACTATTTTTTGTACATAATTGAAGCACTTAGTGCAATCAACATGTTGATTAGCGCATCAAACAATAACAGATGGATTTTAAAGAAAATAAACAAGAAAATTTGATAATCCATATCCTTGGAAAAAAATTTTTTTTACCACTTTGTGGCGTTTGCTTCTCCTGTACTCTCTGCAAATTGTTTATATATGTGAATAGAGAAAAAACTCAAAACACATGTTTTGGAATATTAAAAGCAGCTGTCTCTGGTGTGGATTTGGGTGATTTTTACACTTTTTTCCCTCAAGTGCTTTTTTTACTCCATGGTTTACTTTTACTAAAACACAAATATTACTTATCTAATAAGGTAAAGACGCAGTTATTCTCTTTTAGAAAAATAGTTAAAACCTTATGAGAATGATGCAAAAGTGAAAATAAGGATCAGTGAACCAGAATTAGGAATTCAGAAAGACTTCACTTATAAAGTTTCCATAATTAAAACAAAATTATGTAAAATGAAGCTTGAAACAAAATAAAATCAGTTATTAAAGCCATCCTTAAAATGATCTTATATTACTCATAACCTTGAAGTCTCTGTGCCAGTGAAATTTACCACCTTTCAGGACAGATCAAGGTCTGAGCAGGATTTCCTGGTTTCACCAGATTACTTTGTTTTAGCAGAGTTTGGTTCTTTGTAATTTCTCCTGCTCACAATCCGGACTCCTTTCACCATCTGCAAGCCTTCATCCAGCTGATCTTAAACATAGTAAAAGACTTCCTTCCTCTTAATTGCTGCCCAGTGTTCTTTCCTTTGAAATTGTAGATCAGGCCCACTTCCTTGATTTAATACCACTAATTTTCTAAACCTATCATTTAATTCTTGATTCATCACATTTAGCACACTTGGATTTCTGTAAACATATTTATTTGGTTTTTATATTTATCAGCCTAAGTCTCACTGAAGAGGCTAAACTTTGAGTCAGACCAAATCCTACTTTCCCTTTTTATTCAAAGAGGGACCACAAATATGGTACATGATTATATAAACCTCAAAGTTCTTCTTAAAAAAATAAAAGAAAAGTTAATAGAGTTTGTTTTGGATTAGGTAAGTGCCATGCATAAGCTATGTAAGATAGCAGGTTGTCACCATAGGGTATCTGTTGTTATTTTAAGATCCTACTATGATTTCTTATTTAAGGTCAGCCTTATTCTCAAATACCTGCTGGATATTACTACTTATTGTTTGTTTAAAACCAAAATAGGTTTTGTTCTAAACATTCTTGATCCTATTCTTTTGTCATGAGACTGAAAAAAATAGTGATATCCAGAGTATTTTACCCCTTTTCAAACAGTCAGCTGAAAATAACTTTGGTTCTTGTTCCAGAATTTGTCTGGCAAAGGAAATATGTGACCTTTTGACCTCCTGTTCTGCTGTGATGATCTGTTGTTTCAGACCCTTGACTTCAAAGATGTTTCATTTTAAATTACATTTTCATGGCATTTTCCATCTCAAAAACCTCCAGACTTTGTCCTTAGCTTACATTTGAACTCTAAGCCCAAATTATCTCATGTTCCCTTGACAAACTGAACATCTGCTTTATCTTCATTATAGCCTCGATCCTCTTTGCCAACTCTGAGACCCCTCCACCCTCATCATAGACTCGCCTGTCATCTCCACTGCCTCAAACCACTTCCCCACAAGTGTATTTGTCCCAAGTCCACCATTTTTCAAAATGAAATATTATCTTTTTCATGAAGACTTATCAGGGTGCACTTGGCCTTAAGAGATCTTTCCTTGATCTGAACACCTCAAGTCCTAACTGCCAGCACACGTTCAGGACATCACTTTACCACATGCAGAATCTTGGTCTCTGTCTTTCTTCTGTTCCTATTCTCTGCCTATCAAGGCAGGCCCCTCAATGTACTTTATGTATCGATATCTTACCCACTGCCTCTGTCACAATAACTGGTCAGGATGGACAGTCAATTAATCTTCAGATGTTCCAGTTCATGTGACGTATAATGCAGGAGAAATTTTAGAGTATATCTAACCTTTTTTTTAGTATAATTCAGGATACTCAGTTTTGGCTTAAAGTTACATGGTAGCATAAATGCTAGCATTAATAGAACTCCAATCTTATTTTTAAATTTATATTTGATAACTGCATCATATTCTTTATGGATGCATAGTGAATATTTGTTGAGTAAATAATTTGTCAATCAGTAGTTAAGATGCCTTGATTTTAGTATTTTAGGGCAAAGGAAATATCTTATATCTCTCAAATTACTAAACACATACATCTGTACTTCACCACTTTTTCTGAAATTGTATTTGTGATGTTATAATTTATTTTGGTCCTTTTAGGCTTCCCTGGTGACTCAGATGGTAAAGAATCTGCTTGTAGTGTGGGAACCTGGGTTTAATCCCTTGGTTGGGAAGATCCCCTGGAGAAGGAAATGGCAAACCACCTCAGTATTCTTGCCTGGAGAATTCCATGGACAGAAGAACCTGGTAGGCTACAATCCATGGGGTTGTGAAGAATCAGACATGACTTATTGACTAATACATAAACATAGTTCTTCCAGCATAGCAGATACACTGCCACTTTAGGATATCTGTACCTGCTGATACTCTTTCCCCCACAAAACTCCTATAGTTGATATTCAGATATTACTTTCTCATGCAGACTTCCATGACCCTTCTATTTCAAAGCTCATTTCTTCTCCCCAACACTTAGTATCCTGGTCTTTAGCTTTATTTTCTCCATAAAAGTAATATCATGTGGTAGGCTATATGTTTTTAAAATTTATTTGCTTGCCATTTGTTTCTTCTATCTAGATTATAAATTCTGGGAGAACAAAGTTTCTTTTGTTGAATTTGTTTATATTATATCCTCAATGCCAAGAATATAGTAGGAGTTAGGCACATGGGTGTAAAATGACACTTTGCCAAGAGAGATCTAGTTCACATACTTTTATGCTTATAGACATATTTTTGTCTTTTAAATGGAAAAATAAACAAACATTTCTAATTTTAGGAAATTACTTTCTGACTTTTCAGATCTTCTATTGTCATTTTTCCTGGCCCACATATTAAATAAAAGACCACCAAATATGACAGGGAAAATAAAGTTATAGAGTTGCTGAACCCACTTAATTAAAAAGTGAGCCTTCTGATTGTTTCTGTCAGTGTGTGAAAGTTAGAGTTGGACTTGATTCATTGAAAACGCATTTTCTTAAAAAAACTTCTGGATAGGTCTTCTAACTGGAAACTTACAGTCAAGTTGGTAGCAGTTTGTCCCAGCACTCACTGCAAAATGAGTTTTTAAGGAGAAAAAAAAAGTTTTTACAGTGCATTTAAATTCCAAATCCCTATAAGCAAATTAAATTCTAAAAATAATCTTTTAATTTTGAAACAGAACTTTGGAGACAGAGAAATGATCATGTGGTCAATCAACCCCTTAATTATTTGGATAATTACCCTTAGCTCTGGATAACATGCCATATGCTTGAATGTGTTTCACAGACATTTTATAATTCTCCTGGTAGTCACATAATTTTATATTCAGATCTCTAGAAAAATTTCTCTCGAATTGAGGGGTGGGGAAGCAAGCATATGCATTCTATACTCTCTAAATTCTCCAGTGAGACAATCCAAAAATATATTTATGGGCAAGTTTGACATTTGTTTGGTATTTATGGAAGAAATTGTCTTCTTGGTTGTAGAAATTGTCTTGAGAGTTGACATTTTCACATTAAAAAAAAACACATGATTTTTCTTTCATATTTTAGCCTACTTTTCAGGTTAAATTGGAACAGTTAGATAATTTAATAATTTCCTTTTGGAATGGCCCTGTTTGTAAATATATTGTTCAGGAAGTTTATTTTTCAACTTTTGAAATTGAGTTCCCCTAGCTGTTTTGATGATTATGTATATGTCAATTTAATAAACTGATTAATATCTTCTGACCCAGCCTAAGGTAGAGAACTTCCATTCTACAGAAAGGAGTCCAACTTCACCTATTACCTTGGTATGAATTATTCTAAATTACTTATATATCCTTATTATAGATTTGAACTATCCAGATACAGGGGTCTATTTCTAACCAATATTATTTTATGACTGTTTAGTAGTTTGATTTAATGTTTCTTAACCTATTAGCATTCTTAGGAATACCTTTTGTTGTTGTTGTTCAGTTGCCCAGTCTTGTCAGACTCTTTGTGACCCCAGGGACTGAGGCATGCCAAGCCTCCCTATCCCTCATCATCTCCCAGAGTTTGTCCAAGTTAATGTTCATTGCATCAGTGATGCCGTCCAGCCGTCTCATCCTCTAATGACTTCTTCTCCTTCAGCCCTTGATCTTTCCCAGTATCAGGAACTTTTCCAATATGTCACCTGTTCACATCAGATTTGAATGGTTATGTTAGGAATACCTTAGATACTCTCAAATTTTTTACTCAGAAAATTGAATTACATATTTATGGACAATTGTTTTTGACATAGATTTGAACTTATTTAGTATGCTGTGAGATGTCCTTTGATTTCATACACTGAGTAGAAATTATTGTTTTATGATAATATTCTTGAGATATAACTCACAGACCATATAGTTCACTTTAATTTAAAGTGTAACCCTGAATTTTAGAACATTTGTCGATATGCACAATTATTACTACCATCTAATTTTAGAACAGTAATATTACCCCTGAGCTCATTAGTATCACTTCCAATTTTCCCTCCTTCAACCTTTGGAAGTTTCTCAGGCACTTTCTGACTCTAAGGATTTCTCTATTATGGACACTTTTGTAAATAGAATCAATCATATAATATGCCACATTTTTTGAATATTTTTTCAATGACTATAATGTTTTCAAGGTTCATCATGTTTTAGTATCCATTCATGTATCAGTGACTGATTTCTTTCCATATTGAGTGGTAATCCATTGTATGGATAAATTGAATTTTGTTTATCTATTCATCATGTGGTAGGTAGTTTCAAAATTTTAGCAATGATGAATAATGCTGCTGCAAACATATTTATGTACTCATTTTTGAGAAGGCATATGTATTCATTTATCTTGGATATATATCTAAGAATGGGATTTGTGTCATATGGTAATTCTATGTTTAGCATTTTGAGGAACAGCCAAATAGGGTTTCCAAAGGGGTTACAACATTTGCAATCACACCAGCTATGTATAGGTGCCAATTTCTGTACATCATCACTAACATTTATTAGTCTGTATTTTGCATTATAGAAATTCTAATAATATATAAAATATGTTTACTTTTTGACTGTAAAGAATGAATGAGGGGTGTATACATATATCAAAACTTATTAAAAGTATTTATTAAATATGTGCAGTTTATTGTATGTTACACCTTAATTAGGCTGTTAACTGAGGAAGAAATTAAAACATTCAGGTCAACAAAAAACAAGAGAATTGGTTTTTGGCATATGCACCCTACAAGAAATGCTTAAAGGAGTCCTTCAGGCTGAAATGAAAGGACACTAATCAATAACTCAGAAACACATAATAATATAAAGAACATTAGTAAAGATATTTTCAAATGAGTATATACTAGACAACATAAATTTATGTTGTTCATAAGTCATTTATTCTCTTATATAGCTATCAGTTCAATTCAGGTGCTCAGTAGTGTCTGACACTTTGTGACCCCATGGACTACAACATGCCAAGCTTCCCTGTCCATCACCAAGTCCTGGAGCTTGCTCAAACTTACATCCATCGAGTTGATGATGCCATTCAACCATCTCATCCTCTGTCGTCCCCTTCTCTTCCTGACTTCAATCTTTCCCAGCATCAGGTCTTTTCCAATGAGTCAGATTTTTGCATTAGGTGGCCAAAGTATTGGAGTTTCAATGTCAGCATCAGTCTTTCCAATGAATATTCAGGACTGTAATTTCCTTTAGAATTGACTGGTTTGATCTTACAGTCCAAGGGATTCTCAAGAGTCTTCTCCAATACCACAGTTTGAAAGCATCAATTCTTTGGTGTTCAGCTTACTTCATGGTCCAACTCTCACATCCATACATGACTACTGGAAAAACCATAGCTTTGACTAGATGGAACTTTGCTGAAAAAGTAATGTCTCTGCTTTTTAATATGCTGTCTAGGTTGGTCATAACTTTTCTTCCAAAGAATAAGCATCTTTTAATTTCATGGCTGCAAGCATTATCTGCAGTGATTTTGGAGCCCAAGAAAATACAGTCTGTCACTGTTTCCACTGTTCCCCCATCTATTTGCCAAGCATAGCTATAAATACATGTAAAATTCATAACAGAGACTCACAATGCATGAAGTAAAATACAGAATCGAAGGAAGAGGAACACAATGATAATAGCTGCAGGCTAAAATACCTCACTTTTAGTAATAGATGTAACAATGAGATATGATTACAGACTTGAACAACATTATAAGTCAACTAGACCTAACTGTTGGAGAAGACTCTTGAGAGTCCCTTGGACTGCAAGGAGATCCAACCAGTCCATTCAGAAGGAGATCAGCCCTGGGATTTCTTTGGAAGGAATGATGCTAAAGCTGAAACTCCAGTACTTTGGCCACCTCATGCGAAGAGTTGTCTCATTGAAAAAGACTTTGATCCTGGGAGGGATTGGGGGCAGGAGAAAAAGGGGACGACAGAGGATGAGATGGCTGGATGGCATCACTGACTCGATGGATGCAAGTCTGAGTGAACTCCGGAGTTGGTGATGGACAGGGAGGCCTGGCGTGCTGCGATTCATGGGGTTGCAAAGAGTCGGACATGACTGAGCGACTGAACTGAACTGAACTGAGACCTAATTGCCATCTACAGAATAATCCACGCAGTGATTTCAGAATGCACAGTCTTTTCAAGTTAAGAGTGAACATTCTCCAGGATAGATCATATGAAATCTCAAAATATTAAAAATGATTGAATTCACAAAGAAGTGAGTTCTTAAACTGTAATAAAATGAAATTAGAAATCAATGACAGGAAGAAATTTTGGAATTTAAAAATGTTTGGAAGTTAACACACTCCTAAATAGCTAACGAATCAAAGGGGAAATTCCAAGAGAATTAAGAAAATACACTGAGGTAACTGAAAATGAAAGGCCAATATTACCAAATTTATGTGATAGATATAGCAATGTTAGGAGGGAACATTACAACTGTAACCCCAAATTGGGATTTATCCCAAGAATGCAAGGGTATTTTCACATAAAAATTCAATTTAATACAATATAATATTAGAATAAAGTGCAAAAGTACAAATGGTTGCATCCACTCAACCAAAAACATCAACAAAATCCAACATTCTTTCCTAATAAGACACTTAATGAGTTAAAAATTGAAGGAAACATCTTAAACTTTATAGAGAGTATCTATGGAAAACTTGCTGCTAAATATCTTATTGAAATATTGAGCTTCACCTCATAAAAAATAAGACAAATGATGTTCATTCTCATTATGTATTTTCAAATTTGTCGTGGATTTTCTACTGAGGACAACTAGAGAAAACAGATTTAAAAAAACATCTTTATTGGAAAGAAAGAAGTAAAATTATCTCTACCATCAATGATATAATATTGTATATTGGAAAACATCAGAAGTGCACACACACACACAAAGAGGGCTGAAAAATAATTTAGGAAAATTGTAAGTTGCAAACTTAATACACAAAAATCAATTGTATTTCTACTCACTTTTAACATTTAGGAAATAAAGTTAAGGAAAAATTCCATTTATAGATTTAACACAATTCCTATTAATATCTTTAATACAAACTAAAGTTCTTAGAGAAATGCAAGGGGCTCAGAATATCCAAAACACATTTAAGAAAACAGTAAAATGTGTGTTTGATAAGTCTTTAGCCAGGCTCATCAAGAAAAAAAGAGAACCCAAATAAACAAAATTAGAAATGAAAATAGATTAATTACAAATTATATCACAGAGATTAAAAACAAATCATAAGAGAATACTTGAAGAGTTATATGCCAACAAATTGGACAAGCCAAACAAATGGATAACTTTGTAGAAACATACAGTTTTCCAGGACAAAATTGGGAGGAAAAAATAGACTATTCTGAGCACCAGTAGTTCCTTTAAAACAAGTGCATATCTACTATCCCATTAACCTATAAATCTCATTTCTAGAAACCAATGATATGTACATGGACTAGAATGTTACCTCCTGTGTTGTTTGTATTACAATGCTGGAAAAAAGTCATCTAGTAAAGGGCTTCCTAGGTGGTGCAGTGAAAAAAATCCACTTGTCTATGCAGGAGATAGAGGAGACACAGGTTCTGTGTAGGGGATATCCCCTGGAGAAGGAAATGGCCAAATCCTCCTGTATTCTTGCCCAGAAATCCAAGACAGGGGAGTTTGATAGGCTACTGTTTATGGGGTTGCAAAGAGTGAGACATGACTGAGTGCCTGAGCATGCATGCATCTAATAAACATTAATAAATTCAAAAGATTAAAAATAGAAAACATGTGAAAACTTAACACTTCCTAATTGGAAAACTTATTACAAAGCTTCAACAATCAAGGCAGTGGGGTGTTAGCATAAGGATAGACAGAGATCAATAACATAAAATTAAGAGTCCAGAAATAAGCCCAAATATTTGTGGACAGATTATGTCTGAAGAAACCAGAAGAAAATAAATAATAAAAGAGGAGAAATCAATGTAATTGAAAGCAGGCAACTAATAAAGAATCAATAAAATTAAAAAGAGCTAGTTCTTTGGAAATATCAATAAATTCAATAAAACTTTTCAGGCTAATCAAAAAGACAGAATTTGGGGAGGGGAGAGAAAGATATAAATTACTAGTGTCAGAAATACGAGAAGGTAATTAGTCATGATCCCATGGGCATCATTAAAGGATAAAAAAAGAATATAATAAAGAACACTGTGGCCTCAAATCTGTAACTTTAATGAAATATATAAATTTCTTGAAAGATTCTAGCAAAAAACTCACAGAAGGAGAAAAAATGTCATCTAACTAAGTCCATAAAATTTGAAAGAAGTTAAATCACTTTCTTAAAAGCAATTACAAGGCCCAGATGGTTTTACTGGTCAAATATTATATTATTTTGCTAAGAATATTTCACACAAGACCTACTTTTTAAGAAGATTTTTAAGTTTACAATATGGTGCTACTATCTACAGACATGGTGTTGTACAGCAGATCACTGTTGCTGCTGCTGCTAAGTCGCTTCAGTCGTGCCCAATTGTGTGGGACCCCATAGACGGCAGCGCACCAGGCTCCCCCATCCCTGGGATTCTCCAGGCAAGAACACTGGAGTGGGTTGCCATTTCCTATAGCAGACCTCTAGAACTTGCTAATTTTTCATTACTAAAACTGTATACCTGTTGATTAGAAACACTCTATTCCCTCTTCCAGTCTTGGGCTAGCATCATTCTACTATTTGCTTCTATGAATTGACTATTTAAAATACTTAATATACATGGAATCATGCAGTATTTTTGTGTATGTGTGTGGACTACCTTATTTCATTTAGGCTAATGCCTTCAAAATTTCATTTATGTTGTCACATATTGCAAGATTTCTTTCTTTTCAAAGACTAATCTTCTATTGCATGTATTTGTTGCATTTTTCAAATCATCCATTGTGGATGTTAGGTTTTTTCTTTTTTTTTTTTAACAGCTTGGCTATTGCAAAGACTAATGTAATGAACATGAGAATACCAATATCTCTTTGAGATTCTGATTTCAGTTCTTTTGCAAAAATACCCAAAAGTGAGATGGCTAGATCATGTAGTATTTTTAACCTTTTGATAACATTCCATGCTGTTTTTCCATCTAAGCTTAACAATTTTTCTTTCCCACCAATAGTGTACAAGGGTTCCGATTTTCCATTTCCTTAGTAACACTTGTTATCTTTTGCTTAGTGGATAAAAGCATTCCTAACAGGTATGTGGTGATGTCTCCTTAGGTTTTTTTATTTATATTTTCCTGATGATTAGTAATATTGAGAATCTTTTCATTTATTTATTGGCCATACACCTGTTAACCATTTGTACAACTAATATCTCAATTTGAATCAAAATTTAGTTCAAATTAATCCAACTTAATTTCAGTAGTGTATAAAAACTGCTCCAATTATAGATCGATTTTCTCTTACTCCCTTGTGCTATTAATGTTAAGCAAAATATGTCTTTATATATCACAATGCCATCAACACAATTTTAAAATCAACCTTTTACTCAACTGCTTTTTATTATTTTTTGTTTATTTATTTTTTATTTTGTTCACTTTATTTAAATTGAAGGCTTATTACTTTACAATATTGTAGTGGTTTTTGCCATACTTGACATGAATCTGCCACGGTGTACATATGTTCGCCATCCTGAAGCCCCCTCCCACCTCCCTCCCCATCCCATCCCTCTGGAGCATCCCAGTGCACCAACCCCGAGCACCCTGTCTCATGCATTGAACCTGGACTGGTCACCTGTTTCACATATGATAATATACATGTTTCAATGCTATTCTCTCAGATCATCCCACCCTCGCCTTCTCCCACAGAGTTCAAAAGACTGATCTGTACATCTGTGTCTCTTTTGCTGTCTCGCATACAGGGTTATTGTTACCGTCTTTCTAAATTTCAACCAAGCACCACCTGAGGGCCAACAAGTTCCAGAGCAAGTCATATCACGCAAATTTTCCAGCAACACAGGGACACACCCCTGAGCTTCAATATACAGGCAGGTCAAGTTACTCCAAAACCATTGACATCTCATAACTCATTACTGGACACTTCATTGCACTCCAGAGAGAAGAAATCCAGCTCCACCCACCAGACCTCCGACACAAGCTTCCCTAACCAAGAAACCTTGACAAGCCACTGATACAACCTCACCCACAGCGAGGAAACTCCATAATAAAGAGAACTCCACAAACTGCCAGAATACAGAAAGGCCACCCCAAATGCAGCAATATAACCAAGATGAAGAGACAGAGGAATACCCAGCAGATTAAGGAACAGAATAAATGCCCACCAAACCAAACAAAAGAGGAAGAGATAGGGAATCTACCTGATAAAGAATTCCAAAAATTGATAGTGAAAATGATCCAAAATCTTGAAATCAAAATGGAATCACAGATAAATAGCCTGGAAACAAGGATTGAGAAGAGCAAGAAAGGTTTAACAAGGACCTAGAAGAAATAAAAATGAGTCAATATATAATGAATAATGCTTTTTAAATTATATGGAAGAAAAGATATAAAAAGAAAGACATATGATTTGTACTGTGTTTTGTGGTTAGCTTTAGCTATACTCTTCATTTCTTCAGATGGATCTGAGATACTATTTACTGTCCTTTCATTTCAACCTGAAGGAAGAATCTCCATTAGTATTTCTCAAATGGCAAGTCTGCTAGCAGAGAATTCTGTCAGTTTTGCTTATCCAAGAGTGTCATAATTTCTTTTCATTTTAAAGAATATCTTTGCTATAGAATTCTTGATTGACATCCTTTGAACCCTCTGAATGTGTCATCCCCGTCTTTTGGCCTCCATAAGTTTTGATGAGACATCAGATATCGATCTTATTGGGGAAATAGTTGTACATGGTGAGTTACTTCTCTCTTGCTTCTTTCAAGGTTGTTTGTCTTATGCTTTTAATAGCATGACTGTGATGTAAGTAGTTGATCTCATTGAATGTATTCTGCTTGGATTTGATCAGCTTCTTGTTTGCACAAATTAAAGTGTGAAAGTTTTTCTTTTTCTCAGCCTGGATCATCTCTATTGTCCTATGTTTTAATATCTGAATTTTCTACTACCAGTTTAAATATGTTGTTGAGCCCAGATAGTATATTTTTAGTAAGACACTATACTCTCCAACTCAAGAAGTTCTATTTTGTCTTTTTCTGTAATTTCTATTTTTTAATAATATAACCTATTTGAAGAGAGTTCATTTTCCTGCTTTTTAAAACTTTTTAGACACAATTTTCTCAGTTTCTTTGAATATACTTACAAGCTGACTTCAATTCTTTTTCTTGTAAGTCTTGTATCTGGACTTCCTCAGGGCCAAGTTTTTTTTGGATGATTTTTTCCTCTGAGTATGATGCATATTTTGTTATTTCTTTGTAGTTTCCACTTTTTTTTGTAATATTGGACTTCTAAAAGAACATAATGTGACAAACCTGGAAATCAAATTCTCCACTTCCTTCCCACAATGTTTTGTTTATGTTGTTGCTATTTGTTTTCTTAGTGATTTTCCTGAAACCATTCTGTAAAGTTTGTGTTCTTTGTAGTATCTAGCCAACTGATATCTCTGCTCACGTAGCTTCAGTTCAGTTCAGTTCAGTCGCTCAGTCGTGTCCGACTCTTTGCATCCCCATGACCCACAGCATGCCAGGCCTCCCTGTCCATCACCAATTCCCGGAGTTCACTCAAACTCACATCCATCGAGTCGGTGATGCCATCCAGCCATCTCATCCTCTATCATCGCCTTCTCCTCTTGCCCCCAATCCCTCCCAGCATCTGTCTTTTCCAATGAGTCAACTCTTCGCATGAGGTGGCCAAAGTATTGGAGTTTCAGCTTTAGCATCATTTCTTCCAAAGAACACCCAGGGCTGATCTCCTTTAGAATGGACTGTTTGGATCTCCTTGCAGTCCAAGGGACTCTCAAGAGTCTTCTACAACACCATAGTTCAAAAGCATCAATTCATCGACACTCAGCTTTCTTCACAGCCCAACTCTCACATCCATACATGACCACAGGAAAAACCATAGCCTTGACTAGATGGACCTTTGTTGGCAAAGTAATGTCTCTGCTTTTCAATATGCTATCTAGTTTGGTCATAACTTAGCTTAGTAGTCATCTAATGATTAGACATATACACTGTTTAATTCTTTGTACTAATAAATTTACTGACCTTTGCCATAGAAGTCTGTACATGTTTCAGGGCAGGCTTTCAATGCTGTGATGGTTTACAACACTTTCTTCATTTCTTCCTTGTGAAGAGCCTGACAGTTAACAGAAGATGAGATATTAGGGTCTTTTGTAGATTTTCTTGGACGTGTGCACACCTTTTTATATTTTGGTGGCTTTCTAGTATCCCCAGACATATGTGAGAACTTTCAGACACCCATCTCAGGCTTTTCATTCTCCAGACCATCCGTTAAATTTTATTAACCTCTTGCTATTCCAACTGCTTTCACCAGCTCAAACATCAGCATAATTGAACAATTTTCTCTGATTTTTTTTCACTCTGAATATAGTGCTTTTCTTACAGAGTAAGTTCTGAGCCAAGTCACATGAAGACAAAATCTGAGAATAGAGCTTTTCTAGAGAAATGAAATTTTTTTCTGGGTCGGCACTTTTTGAAGAGTTGCGAGCACATTATGTTCCCTCTAGGCAAAGGGAAAAAATAACTGTTAATCTGGTGGAGTTCATAGATAAAATGATTGCATACTCCTGATTTTCAAGGTTACTATGGAGCTAGGGAGAGATAGAAGTCAAAACACCACCAAGCTTTGTTATTTCTGAATCTCCGTTGTTTTCTTTGAATAAACTCTCCTTGGGTTATTGTAAGACTTTGGTTAATTTCCAGGGTTTGTAAAAGTTGGTGTAGAAAATTATTTCCAGTATTCTTACTGCTTTTATGGAGAAGTAAACTTTTGGAAGTGCTTACTCTATCATTTGGAAAGTGCTTCTAAAATATTTTTTATGCTTAAAATCCTCCAATGGATATATTCTTTCATTCAGTTTTAGATACAAATGCTGCAATTTCTGAGTGATTCCTGAAATATATGTTGATTCAGTTTTAAGCAATTTATTCCATACCATTATATGCTATAATGACATCTGTTGTAGTAAGGTCAGACAGGACAGTACATAAATCATTGATATTTCTTGGATTCCATGCTGTAACTTAGGGGTATCAACAATGCTTCATTGATTTGGATATTTCAGTTCTCCAAACATAAGGGAAGCTGCTAATATTAAACAACTGTTTACATCTTCTCTTAGGATGACAAATGATTTTTTAAGTGCCCCAGAGTGAAAAGCACTTCCTCTTAAAGATGGCATTACAAAAATAAAATGAGAGCCATATTTCTATGCCACAGTTAATAGCATCGCAGGAAAATGCATGAGTGTGTTTGTAGAGGGAAGAAACAGAAGAGCTCAGGTTGAGCGATGAGAACATCCTGCACCCCATTTGTATTCAGTCTTAGTGCCAGAAAAGCCACCTTCATTATTTGTGTCTGCTGTGTACCATACGTATCACCTGGACTGTTTCACACTGAACTGTTTCTTGGTCATCTTAGAAGAATTGTGAATATTTAACCAGAGAAACAATATCCATTTTATCAGTTCTGTCTCCTAATTACTTTCACCCTTAATAATGGACAAAAAATGTCCTGAGGCTATGAATCTGCAAGTACTAGATGCAGTAGTAATTCTGCATAATCTAATGTACTGGGCAGTGACTGCATTAAGAAATTGGAAACAGATTAGGGCACAAATTGGAGGGTTTTATATCCACATCTATCTGCATAACAATCAAATATTCTACTCATGAACTTCAAGGAACTTCTAGAAATGAAGAAACCAAAGCAATGACATATGTTCCGAAATATAGTTGCTTTGAAATAAGGATAATAAAAGGATTAAAGCAGAGGATGAAGAGAGGGCTTGAAAAAAGGGACTCTTTTCCCTAAGGAACTATTTTCAAGTCAGCAGTATTTTTTATCTTGTGCTGATATCTATAAGAATAATAGCAGTTTGAGATTAGAGAAAATTTTGAGTTAATGTAACTGACTTTAATGCAGTAAAAATTGAACCAAAGCACTGCTAAAAATGCAGGAAGAAATGAATATTACTCAACAAATATTTAGCAAGCACCTAGCATGTACAGGTGAAAGATTGCATCATTATTCCAATCTTTGAATAATTTAGAAATGAATACAACCTAGGAATCATTGCTTCTCTAAAGCAGTCCTTAATTTGAAGATACTTCTTGAAATGATCATATGTATGACACATTGGTAATTATTTTATCCCTCTCAGAATGCTCCACCTGAGATTTGCTATCTCTCCATTTGTTCATTATCTAGTAAGGTTTATAAACTTCTTTAAAATGCATGAGTTAATTAGGATAAATCCCAGGTACTTATAAACATCAACAAAGTACAAAATAAAAAGAAAATTATTGAATTTATTAATTTGAGATATTAGTGATAAATTTGATGAAGCAATTAGAGTAAAACTGTGAAGTAGATATTAGATCTACACATTCAAGTAAGAAGAATGTGAATATAAAAACAATATTATTGTTGTTGTTCAGTCACTAAGTTGTGTCTAAATCTTTGCAACCCCATAGACTGTAGCAAGCCAGGCTTCCCTGTCCTTCACTATCTTCCAGAGTTTGCTCAAACTCACGTCCAATGAGTTGGTGGTGTCATCCGACCATCTCATTCTCGGTCATACCCTTCTCCTGCTGCTCTCAGTCTTTCTCAACATCAGGGTCTTTTCCATTGAGTCAGTTTTTCACATCAGGTGGCCAAAGTATTGAAGCTTCAGCTCAGCATCAGTCCTTGTAATGAATATTCAGGGTATATTTCCTTTAGTATTGTCTGGTTTAATCTCCTGGCTGTCCAAGGGACTCTCGAGTCTTCTCCAGTACCACAGTTCAAAGTGTCAGTTCTTTAGCCCTCATCTTTATTCAGTTCAGTTGCTCAGTTGTGTCTGACTCTTTGTGACCTCATGGACTGCAGCAGGCCAGGCCTCCCTGTCCATCGCCAACTCCCTGAGTTTACTCAAACTCATGTCCATTCAGTCGGTGATGTCATCCAACCATCTCATCCTCTGTCATCCCCTTCTCCTCCTGCCTGCAGTCTTTCCCAGCATCAGGGTCTTTAACAATGAGTCAGTTCTTTACAGCAGGTGGCCAAAGTATTGGAGTTTCAGCTTCAGCATCAGTCCTTCCAGTGAATATTCAGGACTGATTCCCTTTAGGATGGACTGGTTGGATCTTCTTGACGTCCAAGGGACTCTCAAGAGTCTTCTCCAACACAACAGTTCAAGAGCACCAATTCTGAAGTACTCAGTTTTCTTTACAGTCCAACTCTTACATCCATAATGACTACTGGAAAAACCATAGCTTTGACTAGATGGAACTTTGTCATTAAATTATGTCTTTGCCTTTTAACACACTGTCTAGGTTGATCATAACTTTTCTTCCAAGGATCAAGTGTCTTTTAATTTAATGGTTGCAGTCATCATCTGCAGTGATTTTGGAGCCCCCCAAAATAAAGTCTGACACTGTTTCCACTGTTTCCCCATCTATTTGCCATTAAGTGATGGGACCAGATGCCATGATCTTTGTTTTCTGAATGTTGAGTTTTAAATTGGCTTTTTCATTCTCTTCTTTCACCTTCATCAGGAGACTCTTTACTTCCTCTTTGTTTTCTGCCATTACAGTGGTATTATCCATATATTGAGGTTTTCGATATTTCCCCAGGCAACCTGGATTTTAGCTTGAGTTATTCAGTCTGTCATTTTGTATGATGTACTCTGTATATAAGTTAAATATTCGTATAACCTTGATGTACTCCTTTCCCAAATTTGAACCAGTCATTGTAACATATCTGGTCTTAATTGATACTTCTTGATTTGCATAGAGCTTTCTCAGGAGATAGTTAAAATGGCCTGGTACTGTCATCTTTTTAAGAATTTTCCACGTTTTGTGTGATTCACACAGTCAAAGGCTGTAGCATAGTCAATGAAGCAGAGGTGGAAATTTTTCTGATATTCCCTTGCTTTTCTATTATCCAACCAGTGTTGGCAATTTGATCTCTGGTTCATCTGACTTTTCTAAACCCAGATTGTTCATCTGAAAGTTCTCAATTTAGATACTGTTCAATCCTAGCTTGAAGGATTTTGAGCATTACCTTGCTAGCGTGTGAAATGAGTGCAGTTGTGCAGTAGTTTGGACATTATTTGGCATTGCCCTTCTTTGGGATTGGAATGAAAGCTGAACTTTTCCAGTCCTGTGTCCACTGCTGAGTTTTCCAAATGTGCTGGCATATTGTGTGGCATATAGCATCATCTTTGAGGATTTGAAATGGCTCAGCTGGAATGCCATTACCTCTGCTACCTTTGTTCATTCTAATGCTTCCTAAAGCCCACTTGATTTCAGACTCCAGGATGTCTGGATCTAGGTGACTAACTTCACCATTACGGTTATTATAGCTCTTCTGTGTTCTTGCCACCTCTTCATAAATTCTTCTGTTGCTGTTAGGTCCTTGTCATCGTGCCCATCTTTGCATAAAATGTCCTCTTGGTATCTCTAACTTTCTTAAAGAAATCTCTAGTCTTCCCCATTCTGTTGCTTTCCTCTACTTTTTGTACTCTTCATTAAGAAGGGTTTTCTTATCTCTCCTAACCTTTCTCTGGAACTCTGAATTCAGTGAGGTATATCTATTCCTTTGTCCTTCAGCTTTCACTTCTCTTCTTTTCTCAGCTTTTTGTAAAACCTCATCAGACAATCATTTTGCCTCCTTGCATTTCTTTTTCCTTGGGATAGTTTTGGTAACCACATTCTATATAACTTTATGAACCTCTGTCCATAGTTCTTCTGATCTAATCTCTTGAATCTATTCATCACATCTACTGTATAAGAGATTTGATTAAGGTCATACCTGAATGGCTTAGTGGTAATCCTTACTTTCTTCAATTAAAGTCTGAATTTTGCAATAAGGAGCTCATGATCTGAGCCACAGGTTTTGTTTGTTTTCTCTGACTGTGTAGAGCTTCTCCATCTTTGGAGCAAAGATAACAATCAATCTAATTTTGGTACTGACCACTTTGTAAGGTCTATATGTAGAGTCATCTCTTGTGTTGTTCGAAGAGGGTGTTTGCTATGACCAGTGTGTTCTTTTAACAAAACAGAGTTAGCCATTGCTCTGTTTCATTTTCTACTCTAAAGCCAAACTTTCCTGTCACTCCAGTTCAGTTCAGTTCAGTTCAGTCTCTCAGTCGTGTCCGACTCTTTGCGACCCCATGAATCGAGCACACCAGGCCTCCCTGTTCATCACCAACTCCCGGAGTTCACTCAGACTCACGTCCATCGAGTCCGTGATGCCATCCAAACATCTCATCCTCGGTCATCCCCTCCTCTTCCTGTCCCCAATCCCTCCCAGCATCAGAGTCTTTTCCAATGAGTCAGCTCTTCATATGAGGTGTCCAAAGTACTGGAGCTTCAGCTTTAGTATCATTGGTTCCAAGGAAATCCCAGGACTGATCTCCTTCAGAATAAACTGGTTGGATCTCCTTGCAGTCCAACGGACTCTCAAGAGTCTTCTACAACACCACAGTTCAAAAGCATCAATTGTTCAGTGCTCAGCTTTCTTCACAGTCCAACTCTCACATCCATACATGACCACAGGAAAAACCAGAGCCTTGACTAGATGGACCTTAGTCGGCAAAGTAATATCTCTGCTTTTGAATATGCTGTCTAGGTTGGTCATAACTTTTCTTCCAAGGAGTAAGCGTCTTTTAATTTCATGGCTGCAATCACCATCTGCAGTGGTTTTGGAGCCAAAAAAAATAAAGTCTGACACTGTTTCCGCATCTATTTCCCATGAAGTGATGGGACTAGATGCCATGATCTTTATTTTCTGAATGTTGAGCTTTAAGCCAACTTTTTCACTCTCCTCTTTCACTTTCATCAAGAGGCTTAGTTCCTCTTCACTTTCTGCCATAAGGGTGGTGTCATCTGCATATCTGACGTTATTGATATTTCTCCTGGCAATCTTGATTCCAGCTTGTGTTTCTTCCAGTCCAGAGTTTCTCATGATGTACTCTGCATAGAAGTTAAATAAGCAGGGTGACAATATACAGCCTTGACGCACTCCTTTTCCTGTTTGTAACCAGTCTGTTGTTCCATGTCCAGTTCTAACTGTTGCTTCCTGACCTGCATTCAGATTTCTCAAGAGGCAGGTTAGGTGGTCTGGTATTCCCATCTCTTTCAGAATCTTCCACAGTTTATTGTGATCCACACAGTCAAAGGCTTTGGCATAGTCAATAAAGCAGAAATAGATGTTTTTCTGGAACTCTCTTGCTTTCTCCATGATCCAGCAATGTTGCCAATTTGATCTCTAGTTCCTCTGCCTTTTCTAAAACCAGCTTGAACATCAGGGAGTTCATGGTTCACGTATTGCTGAAGCCTGGCTTGGAGAATTTTGAGCATTACTTTACTAGCATGTGAGATGAGTGCAATTGTGCGGTAGTTTGAGCATTCTTTTGCATTGCCTTTCTTTGGGGTTGGAATGAAAACTGATCTTTTCTGGCCTTGTGGCCACTGCTGAGTTTTCCAAATTTGCTGGCATATTGAGTGCAGCACTTTCACAGCATCATCTTTCACGATTTGAAACAGCTTAACTAGAATTCCATCACCTCCACTAGCTTTGTTCGTATTGATACTTTCTAAGGCCCACTTGAGTTCACATTCCAAGATGTCTGGCTCTAGATTAGTGATCACATCATCATGATTGTCTGGGTCATGAATATCTTTTTTGTACATTTCTTCTGTGTACTCTTGCCACCTCTTCTTAATATCTTCTGCTTCTGTTAGGTCCATACCATTTCTGTCCTTTATCGAGCCCATCTTTGCATGAAATGTTCCCTTGGTATCTCCAATTTTCTTGAAGAGATCTCTAGTCTTTCCCATTCTGTTTTTTTCCTCTATTTCTTTGCATTGATCACTGAAGAAGGCTTTCTTATCTCTTCTTGCTATTCTTTGGAACTCTGCATTCAGATGCTTATATCTTTCCTTTTCTCCTTTGCTTTTTGCCTCTCTTCTTTTCACAGCTATTTGTAAGGCCTCCCCAGTCAGCCATTTTGCTTTTCTGCATTTCTTTTCCATGGTGATGGTCTTGATTCCTATCTCCTGTACAATGTCACGAACCTCATTCCATAGTTCATCAGGCACTCTATCTATCAGATCTAGGCCCTTAAATCTATCTCTCACTTCCACTGTATAATCATAAAGGATTTGATTTAGGTCATATCTGAAAGGTGTATTGGTTTTCCCTACTTTCTTCAATTTCAGTCTGAATTTGGTAATAAGGAGTTCATGATCTGAGCCACACTCAACTCCTGGTCTTGTTTTTGTTGACTGTATAGAGCTTCTCCATCTTTGGCTGCAGAGAATATAATCAATCTGATTTCGGTGTTGACCATCTGGTGATGTCCATGTGTAGAATCTTCTCTTGTGTTGTTGGAAGAGGGTGTTTGCTATGACCAGTGAATTTTCTTGTTGCCTGTTACTCCAGGTGTTTCTTGACTTCCTACTTTTGCATTCCAGTCCTTTATAATGAAAAGGACATCTTTTTTGGGTGTTAGTTCTAAAAGGTCTTGTAGGTCTTCATAGAACCATTCAACTTCAGTTTCTTCAGTGTTACTGGTTGGGGCATACACTTGGATAACTGTGATATTAAATGTTTTGCCTTGGAGATGAACAAAGATCATTATGTTGTTTTTGAGATTGCATCCAAGTACTGCATTTTGGACTCTTTTATTGACAATGATGGCTGCTCCATTTCTTCTGAGGGATTCTTGCCCACATTAGTAGATATGCCTGTCACTCAGGTATCTCTTTACTTCCTGCTTTTGCCTTCTAATTCCCCTTTTTTGGTGTTCAGTTCAGTTTAGTCACTCAGTTGTGTCCGACTCTTTGTGACCCTATTAATGGCAGCATGCCAGGCCTCCCTGTCCGTCACCAACTCCTGGAGTTTACCCAAACTCATGTCCATCGAGTCGGTGATGCCATCCAGCCATCTCATCCTCTGTCGTCCCCTTCTCCTCCTGCCCCCAATCCCTCCCAGCATCAAGGTCTTTTCCATTGAGTCAACTCTGCATGAGGTGGCCAACGTATTGGAGATTTAGCTTCAGCATCAGTCCTTCCAATGAACCCCCAGGACTGATCTCCTTTAGGATGGACTCGTTGGATCTCCTTGCAGTCCAAGGAACTCTCAAGAGTCTTCTCCAGCACCACAGTTTAAAAGCATCAATTCTTGAGTGCTCAGCCTTCTTCACAGTCCAACTGTTACATCCATACATGACCACTGGAAAAACCATAGCCTTGACTAGAAAGATCTTTGTTGG
Organism: Capricornis sumatraensis; assembly: GCF_032405125.1. Taxonomy (NCBI): domain Eukaryota; kingdom Metazoa; phylum Chordata; class Mammalia; order Artiodactyla; family Bovidae; genus Capricornis; species Capricornis sumatraensis. The sequence goes on from NC_091073.1 coordinate 21,963,971, forward strand.
CAAAGTAATGTCTCTGCTTTTTAATATGCTATCTAGGTGGTCATAACTTTCCTTCCAAGGAATAAGCATCTTTTAATTTCATGGCTGCAATCACCATCTACAGTGATTTAGTTCTAGGCAAAACATGGTTCACTGGAGAAGGGAATGAACAAATCACTCCAGTATTTTTGCCTCAAAACCTCAAAAAGCAGTATCAGCAGGCACAAAGATATGACACCAGAAGATGGGCCCCCCCCAGTTAGAAGGCATCCAATATGATACTAAGAGAAAAGAAATAGCTCCAGAAAGAAGAGGCTGGGCCAAAGCTGAAATGATGCTCAGTTTTGGATGTGTCTGGTAAAAGTAAAGTGCATTGCTGTAAAGAATAATATTGCACAGGAACCTGGAATTTTAGGTCCATGAAATAAGGTAAATGGGGCATCGTCAAGCAGAAGATTCTATGGCATTGTCTTTCTTTGGGATTGTGCTGAAAGCTTTTCCAATCCTGTGGCCACTGCTGTTTTCTAAATTTGCTGGCATATTGAGTGCAGCACTTTCACAGCATCATCTTTTAGAATTTGAAATAGCTCAACTGGAATTCCATCACATCCACTAGTTTTGTTCATAGTGATGCTTCCTAAGATCCACTTGACTTCACATTCCAGGATGTCTGGCTCTAGGTGAGTGATGACACCATCTTGATTATCTGGGTCATGAAGACCTTTTTTTCTGTAATTGTTTTGTGTATTCTTGCCACTTCTTCTTAATATCTTCTGCTTCTGTTAGGTCCATACAATTTCTTTCCTTTATTGTGCCTACCTTTGCATGAAAATTTCCCTTGATGTCTCTAATTTTCTTGAAGAGATCATTAGTGTTTCCCATTGTATTGTTTTTCTTTATTTCTTTGCATTGATCACTGAAGAACTTCCAGATGTTCAAGCTGGTTTTAGAAAAGGCAGAGGCATCAGAGATCAAATTACCAACATTGGTTGGATCATCAAAAAAGCGAGAGAGTTCCAGAAAAAAACATCTACTTCTGTTGTATTGACTTTGCCAAAGCCTTTAATTGTGTGGATCACAACAAACTGGAAAATTCAAGAGATGGGAATACCAGACTACTGACCTGCTTCCTGAGCAATTAGTATGCAGAACTGGACATGGACCAGCAGACTGGTTCCAAATCAGGAAAGGAATACATCAAGGCTGTATAATGTCACCCTGCTTATTTAGCTTATCTGTAGAGTATATCATGATAAATGTTGGACTGGACAAGCTAGAATCAAGACTGCAGGGAGAAATATCAGTAACTTCAGATATGCAGATGACACCATGCTTATGGCAGAAGGCAAAGAAGAACTAAAGAACCTCTTGATGAAAGTGAAAGAGGAGAAGGAAAAAGTTGGTGTAAAACTCAACATTTAGAAAAGTAAGACCATGGCATCTGGTCCCATCATTTCATGGCAAATAGATGGGGAAACAGTGATAGATTTTATTTTTGTGTGTTCCAAAATCACTGCATATGGTGACTGCAGCCATAATATTAAAAGACATTTGCTTCTTGGAAGAAAAGCTATGACCAACCTACACAGCTTTTAAAAAGCAGAGACATTACTTTGATGACAAATATCCATTTAGTCAAAGCTATGGTTTTTCCAGTAGTCATGTATGGATGTGAGTGTTGGACTATAAAGAAAGCTGAACACTGAAGAACTGACTCTTTTAAACTGTGGTGTTGAGGAAGACTCTTGAGAATCCCTTGAGCAGCAAGGAGATCTTACCAGTCCATCCTAAAGGAAATCAGTCCTGAATATTCATTGGAAGGACTGACGCTGAAGCTGAAATTCCAATACTTAGGCCACCTGATACAAAGAACGGACTTATCTGAAAATACCCTGATACTGGGAAAGATTGTAGGTGGGAGGAGAATGGGACAACAGACGATGAGATAGTTGGATGGCATCACTGACTCAATGGACATGAGTTTGAGTAAACTCCAGGTGTTGGTGATGGACAGGGAGGCCAGCGTCCTATAGTCCATGGGGTTACAAAAATTCGGACACGACTGAGTGACTAAACTGAACCGCAGCAGGAGACGGCAAGAATCAGCATGAACATCTTAGAAATCAGTAAACTAAAATGAATGGGAATGGACAAATTTAATTCAGGTAACAATTATATTTACTTCTGTAGGCAAGAATTTCTTAGAAGAGATGGAATAGTCCTCATAGTCAACAAAAGAGTCTGAAACACAGTGCTTGTGTGCAGTCTCAAAAATGACATTATGATCTCAGTTCATTTCCAAGGCAGATCATTCAACATCACATTAATCCAAGCTTGTGCCCAACCACTAATGCCAAAGAAACTGAAGTTGAATGATTCGATGAAGACCCACAAGACTTTCTAGAACTAGAAAGAATAGTATAGAAAACATGTAAACATGATTATTTGAACATTTGGCTATATAATATGATAAATAATACTAAACTTTAAATAGGTAAAGGGGTCAATTAAAAACAAATTAGTCCATCCATACTGCATAGATCACAGCAATATGCCAGACACAAAGAAGTTGTCAAGAAATGGTTGATGTGTTTGCTACTACTGGCTATCATGAGTTAAAATACAAGATACGTTTTAGGTTGCTTTATAGGGGAGAATTAGGTTAATAGGTAGTGGTCATGTAAACGCATGTGAAGTCGCTTTAGTCGTGTCCGACTCTGTGCAACCCCATAGACGGAAGCCCACCAGGCTCCCCCGTCACTGGGATTTTCCAGGCAAGAACAGTGGGTTGGGTTGCCATTTCCTTCTCCAATGCATGAAAATGAAAAATGAAAATGAAGTCACTCAGTCGTGTCCGACTCTTAGTGACCCCATGGACTGCAGCCTACCAGGCTCCTCCTTCCACAAGGTTTTGCAGGGAAGAGTACTGGAGTGGGTTGCCGTTGCCTTCTCTGCATATAAATGCATACCTGAATCCATTTTAGTACAAACTTAAAGAATTCAATCTTAAAAAGAAAACACAAAACAAAATGTGGCCTTGTGGAAAGAATGTAGGCTTCACAAGAGGATGACACGTGCCCAGGATGAGGCCATAATGATGGCATTTTCCTAACGTCAATATAACTTTGGTTGAGTAGTGTGACCTTAAGCTTCAGATTTATCATTTGTGAAATTAAGTTTATTTAGAAAATCAGTAATTATAAGCCATGTGAAATAGCTCAGAAAACTTACTGGCATATAGTAGGCAATTGATAACTGTAGGCAATTGATATTTTTCCTCTTGCAAATTAGAGAGGTCTTTACTGGAAGTTCCCAAGTTGAGATGAGTTATTATTATGTTGTAGAATATGAATGTCCTCAATGTGTACTTCAAACTTATATCTTAGGACTCTTCGATGAAGTGTCTAGCATTGTTAAAGTTCTCACACTAGCAACGAGAGTGAGAACTGATATTAGAACTGAGAAATATTGATTTTGAATGCATGTTCCTTTCAAGACATATCTAGGCTGTACAAAAAGATATCATTCAGGGGAATTTTTTTTTTTCAACAGTGATATCGCAGTAGTATAATTATTACAAACATAAAATCAACTCACTAGAAAGGATATTTTTGTTACCTGAAACTTCCCCCTTTCTCTTGTTAAGGCACAAGTTTCTGAAATTCAACATGGAAAAAAAAAATCTCCAGTTATATGTTACTTTTAATCCATATTTTTTTCTTTGGAAAAGAAAATCATTGGATGTCATTCAATCATTTCTAAAGCTTATTGGTTTCTCTAAGTATTTGAATCTATCATTTGAAAAAATAACTTATTAAATTAAGCAACTGAAATATGAAACATTTTTAAAAGGAACAGCATTGAAGGGTTTGTATTTTCTCACTTTCCTTTGACTGTATACACATATGTGTGCACTTGTGCACACACGTGTGCACACACACACACACAGGACTGTTAAATTGGATGTTAAAATTTTATGTACTTTTCCAAAATTTGCAAGTCAGAAAGCTGGATGGTTACTGTAATCCTTAGTTATATGATGATCTCTGGGTCCTTTTGTTACTGAGTATAATAAGATATCTTTATCCCCAGGATGAGGCCTCCTGCCAAATGACTTTGAAGTATTATCAACTGTTTGGGTTTTTTTTTTTTTTTTTTTAATCTTATCCGAAAAGTAGATTTAGAGCTTTCACCTAGTAAACTCAAATATGAAATCACACTTACCTTTCAGGGAAAGATTTAAAAAATGCAAATACCTCACAGTAGTGAATCATTTTAAAAACACACTACTCTGCCATGTTTGAATCCCTCTGCAGGAGCAACTTTTAGTTTGGGGGCTTTGATTTTTACCCTTCAACCATCAAACCTACAGGCTACCAGCACTTGCTCTATGTGGTGTTTAGTTTTCAGTCACTAGTCAGGGATAGATGCTATTCCATAAGGAAATAACAGATGCTGGGAAAAGAGGAGTGCTCAGGACAGAGTCATCAACATTCAGACATTTAGTGAAGGAAGACATAAAAATGTGATGGCTACAGAATGTAGAAGTTGTTGCTTTTTTCAGGAAGAAATTGTTGTTGCTGTTGTTGTTGTTTTGCAAGTCCCAGAGCAGCCACTTATTTTTCCTCACGGTTCCATATCTTAGAGCAATTTATTACATTTTTAAAATGGCAGTATTATTGCTTTACAATGTGGTGTTAATTTCTGCTGTAAAACAACATAACAACATGAATCAGCTATATGTGTGTATGTGTGTGTGTGTGTAACCCTCTCCTCTTGAGCCTCTCACCCTTCCCTCTCGCCCCTCACCCCCATCACACGTCACAGAGCTGAGCTCCTTGTGCTCTACAGTTGCTTCCTAAGGCTATCTAATTTACACATGGTAAGTGGTGCTAGTGGCAAAGAATCCGCCTGCCATTTCAGGAGATGCAAGAGACACAGGTTCTATCCCTGCGTTGGGATAATCCCTTGGAGTAGAAAATGGCACCCCAGCCCAGTATTCTTGACTGAAAAATTCCATGGGCAGAGGAGCCTAGTGGACTCCAGCCCATGGGGTCACAAAGAGTTGGAATGACTGAGTGACTGAGCACACAAACACACAGTATATATATATATGTCAGTGCTACTCTCACAGTTTGTCATCCCACCCAACCCCCTATGTCCCATTCTCTACTTCTGTATCTTTATTCTTTGCAGGAAGAAGTTTTTAATAAGGGGAAAGTGAGCAGGTCTTTCAAATGCTCATGGGAAATTATATTATACAGTATTGAAAAAAAATACATAAAATATAATTTTAAAATGCAGAGTTGTTTTTGTGGTGTTAAGAATTGCAGGCTGATTTAGAATTTGAAGCAATACCTGAAATATGGCTAAGGAAGTAAAGGGACCATGCTGAGTAATAATGATTCCAAACATTTTCTTGGAAAATCTGGTAGAAATAAGACTGGAAAGATGACACAGGGCTTACAGAGGGTTTATGTTTTGTTTTTGCAAGTGGCTATAAATTGATGCCTTTGAACTGTGGTGTTGGAGAAGACTCTTGAGAGTCCCTTGGACTGCAAGGAGATCCAACCAGTCCATTCTGAAGGAGATCAGCCCTGGGATTTCTTTGGAGGGAATGATACTAAAGCTGAAACTCCAGTACTTTGGCCACCTCATGCGAAGAGTTGACTCATTGGAAAATACTTTGATGCTGGGAGGTATTGGGGGCAGGAGGAGAAGGGGATGACCCAGGATGAGATGGCTGGATACCATCACCAACTCAATGGATGTGAGTTTGAGTGGAGATGGACAGAGAGGCCTGGCGTGCTGCAATTCATGGGGTCGCAAAGAGTCAGACACGACTGAGAGACTGAACTGAACTGAACTGAACTTATAGGAAAAATAAGACCATGTTGAAATAGGAATGAAAAGTATTCCATATAAGGAGAAGAGTTAAAGCTTTGATGAAGAAATTCTATAATTATGATACAAGATCTCTGAGAATATGAGAAGAGAAGAAATATTGATTATACACTAAGCAGGTTCTTATTGAGAAATGGCAGGGAGCCTCTTTCCTCTTAAAAATAAAGAAGGAGAAGAAGGCTGGTGCAGATGCAGGCAAACTTGATGATTTGGGTAAGGATTTGAGGAAAAAACCAATTTGATATCTTTGTTTCTCTGTGAGTTATAAAGTGAGGGCTGTTTATGGAGACTGAGGGAATAGAGCAATGTGTAAAGGTTTGAGGAGAGAAGCAAAGATATGAGATAGTTGATAAGAACTATGAAAGATCCAGATGTCTGGAAAAGCCTAAAAAGATGGCCTCACAGAGTTAAGGGTCTACTTGTAGTTGGTGATCATGAATTTATGGTGAAAACAGTCTGTGCCATTGTAATTTCCCCTTTAACACCAAATTTGATTTTGTGAGATCGTGCTTTGGAGAGTGAACACAATGCGCCTCAAGTGTCAGAGTGGTAAGGATGTGTGCAAGAAACTGACAATGATAGTGGACCATGAAATGTACGATAAATGAGGAAGGAAACAGAGCCAGGAACAGGCCACGTGATTCAGTGTAAATGGTGACCAAAATAAATTCAAGGCCTTAATGAATTTTCAGTTATTTTGCATATAAAGGATATAATCAGTGAAAGGGATATGAAAGTTGTTCATTTCAGGAGCTGAATCAGAAAGTGACAATTTTAGAGTGAAATAGAGTGGATGAGAATGTCTCTAAAGATGAATAGGCAAAAGTGTTGACAGGGAAGACATTACAAAGTACCCTAGGATAATGGAAGAGGAGGATAAAGAAGACATGAAGTCAGATATGGTAGAAAAGAAAACAAATAACCAGAAAATAAATATGCAAGTGGAGCTTTTTGTATGTTTATTTTATTTTTAATATAGAAAATAATTTTCAGGAAGCCATATTTGGTAGTGAGCAAGGCCCTGACCACATCACCTGATCCTGAGATATATGAAATAAATAGGTACATTTGAAACATGAAGGGCAAATTTATACCATGCTAGCTAAAGAAAGAAGATGGCAATTTAAGATGGTAATGGTATGAGGCAGATAAATGCAGAGCCACTGACATAAAATATCTCCCCCATTACACCCTTCTAACGATTGTGGCCATTGTATTTATCTTTTATTTAATGCTAATTGTACACTAGACATATTGCAAATGATATATTATTCTATTCTCATAGTAGTATTTGCAAGTGGCTATTTTATTTTAAATTTATAGAGAAGGAAGCTAAAACTCAGAGAGTTTTATTTTGCCAAAGTCACCCAGGAAGTAAATATTACTATTGATGTTCAAACTTAGATATATTGAACATAATTCAATCTCTAGTCAACTTAGTTGCTGTGAGGCTCAGTTTCCTCATCAGTAAAGTGCAGAAAATATTAACATCTACCTCAGAGGGTACAACTTAGCAAGTGATAATAGTGGTAAAAAAAAAAAAATCTGCCTGCCAGTGAAGGAGACATAAGAGTTGTGGGTTTGATCCCTGGGTCAGGAACACCACTCTCTGCTGCCCACCTCCCCTGCTCCCCCACCAGAGTAAGAAATTGCAATCCATTCAAGTCTTCTTGCCTGGAAAATTCCATGGGCAGTGGAGCCTGGTGGGCTATAGTCCCATCAGGGACTGCAAAGAGTCAGTCCCACCAGGCTGCAAAGAGTCAAACATGACTGAGTGACTGAGCACACAGGTGAGTTAAATGTCTAAATTACTCAGAACTGGTCATACTTAATAAATAATTAAATTATTTATTAGTGTGTAGTAGTAAATACACTAATAAATACATGTTAGCAAAAATATAAACCACCTCTGAGAGGAACTACCCCACATCCAAGGTCAGGGGCGGCAGCTAAGTGGAGCTACCCCATGTACAAGGTAAGGAGCAGTGGCTGCGCTTTGCTGGAGCAGCCCTGAAGAGATACCCCACATCCAAGGTAAGAGAAACCCAAGTAAGACCGTAGGCATTGAGAGAGGGCATCAGAGGGCAGACAGACTGAAACCACAATCACAGACAACTAGGCAATCTGATCACATGGACCACAGCTTGTCTAACTCAATGAAACTAAGCCATGCATGTGGGGCCACCCAAGATGGACGGGTCATAGTGGAGAGGTCTGAAAGAATGTGGTCCACTGGAAAAGGGAATGGCAAACCACTTCAGTATTCTTGCCTTGAGAACCCCAGAACAGTATGAAAAGGCAAAAAGATAGGACACTGAAATAGGAACTCCCCAGGTCGGTAGGTGACCAATACGCTACTGGAGATCACTGGAGAAATAATGAAGGGATGGAACCAAAGCCAAAACAACACCCAGTTGTGGATGTGACTGGTGATAGAAGCAAGGTCCAATGCTGAAAAGAGCAATATTGCAAAGAAACCTGGAATGTTAGGTCCATGAATCAAGGCAAATTGGAAGTGGTCAAACAGGAGATGACAAGAGTGAACGTTGACATTCCAGGATTCAGTGAACTAAGATGGCCTGGAATGGGTGAATTTAACTCAGATGACCATTATATCTACTACTGTGCACAGGAATCCCTTAGAAAAAATGAAGTAGCCATCATGGTCAACAAAAGAGTCTGAAATGCAGTACTTGGATGCAATCTCAAAAGCGACAGAATGACCTCTGTTCATTTCCAAGGCAAACCATTCAATATCACGGTAATTCAAGTCTTTGCCCCTAGGAGTAACACTGAAGAAGCTGAAGTTGAACGTTCTATGAAGACTGACAAGACCTTCTAGAACTAACACCCCCAAAAAATATCCTTTTCATTATAGCAGACTCGAATGCAAAAGAAAGAAGTCAAGAAACACCTGAAATAATAGGCAAATTTGGCCTTGGAGTACAGAATGTAGCAGGGCAAAGGCTAATAGAGTTTTGCCAAGAGAATGCACTGGTCATAGCAGACACCCTCTTCCAACAACACAAGAGAAGACTCTACACATGGACATCACCAGATGGTCAACACTGAAATCAGATTGATTATATTTTTTGCAGCCAAAGATGAGAAGCTCTCTACAGTCAGCAAAAACAAGACTGGGAGCTGACTGTGGCTCAGATCATGAGCTCCTTATTGCCAAATTCAGAATTAAATTGAAGGAGGCGGGGAAAACCACTAGACCACCCAGGTATGACCTAAATCAAATCCCTTATGATTATACAGTGGAAGTGAGAAATAGATTTAAGGGTCTAGATCTGATAGACAGAGTGCCTGGAAAGCTATAGACAGGGGTTCATGACATTGTACAGGAGACAGTGATCAAGACCATCCCCAAGAAAAAGAAATGCAAAAAAGCAAAATGGCTGTCTGAGTTGGCCTTACAAATAACTGTGAAAAGAAGAGAAGCAAAAAGCAAAGGAGAAAAGGAAAGATACTCATTTGAATGCAGAGTTCCAAAGAATAGCAAGAAGAGGTAAGAAAGCTTTCTTCAGCAATCAATGCAAAGAAATAGAGGAAAGCAACAGAATGGAAAAGACTACAGATCTCTTCAAGAAAATTAGAAATACCAAGGGAACATTTCATGCAAAGATGGGCTCAATAAAAGACAGAAATTGTATGGACCTAAAAGGAGCAGAAGATATAAAGAAGAGGTGGCAAGAATACACAGAAGAACTGAAAAGAAAAGATCTACACGACCCAGATAATCATGATAGTGTGATCATTCACCTAGAGCCAGACATCCTGGAATGTGAAGTCAAGTGGGCCTTAGGAAGCATCACTATGAACAAAGCTAGTGGAGGTGGTATAATTCCAGTTGAGCTATTTCAAATCCTGAAAGATGATGCTGTGAAAATGCTGCGCTCAATGTGCCAGCAAATTTGGAAAACTCAGCCGTGGCCACAGAACTGGAAAATGTCAGTTTTCATTCCAATCCCAAAGAAAGACAATGTCAAAAAATGCTCAAACTACCGCACAATTGCACTCATCTCATACACTAGTAAATTAATGCTCAAAATTCTCCAAACCAGACTTCAGCAATATGTGAACGGTGAACTTCCAGATGTTCAAGCTGATTTCAGAAAAGACAGAGGAACCAGAGATCAAATTGCCAACATCCACTGGATCATCAAAAAAGCAAGAGCGTTCCAGAAAAACATCTATTTCTGCTTTATTGGCTATGCCAAAGCCTTTGACTGTGTGGATCACAATAAACTGTGGAAAATTCTGAAAGAGATGGGAATATCAGACCACCTGTCCTGCCTCTTGAGAAACCTATATGAAGGTCAGAAAGCAACAGTTAGAACAGGACATGGAACAACAGACTGATTCCAAACTGGACATGGAAAAACAGACTCCAAATCAGAAAAGGAGTATGTCAAGGAAGTATATTGTCACCTTGCTTATTTAACTTATATGCAGAGCACATCATGTGAAATGCTGGGCTGGATGAATCACAAGCTGGAATCAAGATTGCCAGAGAAATTTCAATAACCTCTGAAATGCAGATGACACTATTCTTATGGCAGAAAGTGAAGAGGAACTAAAGAGCCTCTTGTTGAAAGTGAAAGAGAAGAGTGACAAAGTTGGCTTAAAACTCAACATTCAGAAAACTAAGATCATGGCATCTGGTCCCATCACTTCATGGAAAATAGATGGGGAAACAGTGGTGTCGTGGTCCAGCCCCAGTGGATCCAGGGTGATTCGAAGGTGGGGATGGAGTCGGCATCCTGGAAAAAACTTATTTGATTACAGATATAGAGGGAGATTAGAAACAGATAGTGTAGTAGGAGAATTAGTGGAGAAAAGAGGCTGAATAACTGGTTTACATGGAATCCCAATCACCATCTACGTAGGCCACAGGCGTCTTTCCATTTTCCCAAAGGAGAGAAGGTACTGAGGCCTCCCCGGTCCGATCTCAGAAGCCCAGGCAGAATTAGCAGGCTTGGTGAGTACCCACATTTCAGATGGGAATTCAGCCAGGAAAATGGGGAGCGAGAAAGAAATGACACGGGGGAATCAGTCTTTCCAGAAACTGATCCTATTTCTTTATTTTTCAGGTTTGTTTATATACCGTTTTGTTATACATAGGGATGAATGCAGAGTCACGCTGGGGTCAGCAGACCTGACCCTTGTCACAATCAGGTGCTTCATATAAAATTATACAAAGGTCTTATGAGTTTCATCATCTTTTTGCCATGAGGTCTGCTGACATTTTATGGCCCTTTCTGATACCTGTCAGTTAACCAGAAAACTTATTTTTCCAGGGGTGATTTTTTCTTAAATCAGGTGCCACCCTCCAAATAAAGTTGCATTCCTATAGGGTGAGGGTGTAGTGAGTTACAATCAAGAAAGGAATTTACTTAACCTAAGGTTTAACATGATTAATCTGAAAGGTTAATGCTTATTTCTCCTATATGCTAGTTATATTCATTATAAGGGCAGGAATATGAAGATTTAGCAGCAAATATTGGCTCAACAAATCTAAACCCTTCACCAAAGTTCCCCTTAAGATCTATAGTGATAAAGTTACATTTTTGCATAGCAAGGACACAGTGATTTATAGTGATTTATAACAAAGTACAGTGATCTATTACAAAAGAGAAGATTCATTAACTCAAAAAGTCTAGTATTGCTAACATCAAAAAACTAGTATATTTCCTTTTCTATATTCCAAATACATTGATTAATATATTCCCAGGTGCCTAAGGATATGGAGGCCTGATGGCAATCATTGACTTATCAATGAAAAAAGCCCTATGCTAATACTCCAAACTCTCTGTGCTGTTTATGGCTGAGAGGCTGTCACACAAGCTAGTCTGTCAGCAGAGAGGTTTGACCTGAGACATCCTTGTCACACCCAGGGCAGGGAATCAGCAGTAATTATTGGCAGGACAAATGAAAAAACCCTTCACCAATATAATTCCTAATCATCCTACTAATACTATACTAATGATCTTCTAACTTCTCAAAAGAGTCTGTTTTTAGAAAGTTTTAAAACATCCCATGCATCTCACAGTTGGGAGGCTGTAAACAATCACATGCGGTGGGAAGAACCTGATCAGGCAGGCCAGAGAAACTTCAGAGTTCGTAAGTTGAAACACTCTTATCACGCCCAGGAATTTTTATTAACTGGAGCTGCAAGTTAACTCCTTCTCTGAGAGAAATGGTTATGGGGGAGAGCTCCCCGTAAAGTACTCTGGTTTTGGGGGTAGATGCTCTGGAACAGGGGGTTTCCTGAGGCTTGATCATGCCTTTGTGTATGCCAAGCTTCCTTCCTCATGACCTTTGCCATGGGCGGAGTTCCTCACGCTGGCTCCCAACACAGTGGCTGACTTTATTTTGGGGGGCTCCAACATCACTGCAGATGTTGATATCAGCTATTAAATTAAAAGGTGCTTACTCCACAGGAGGAAAGTTATGATCAACCTAGACAGCATATTAAAAAGCAGAGACATTACTTTGACAACAAAGGTCCGTCTAGTCAAGGACATGATATTTTCCGGTGGTTATGTATGGATGTTAGAGTTGGACTATAAAGACAGCTGAGCACTGAAGAATTGATGCTTTTGAACTGTGATGTTGGAGAAGACTCTTGAGAGTCCCTTGGACTGCAAGGACATCCAACCAGTCCATGCTAAAGGAGATCAGTCCTGGGTGTTCATTGGAAGGACTGATGTTGAAGCTGAAACTTCAACACTTTGGCCACCTGATGCAAAGAGCTTACTCATTTGAAAAGACCTTGATGCTGGGAAAGATTGAGGGAAGGAGGAGAAGAGGACGACAAAGATGAGGATGGCATCATTGATTTAATGGACATGGGTTTGGGTGTACTCCGGGAATTGATAATGGAGGCCTGACATGCTGCCATTCATGGGGTCGAAAAGAGTCGGACACGACTGAACGACTGAACTGAACTATACCGTTTTTTAATTTTTTTGAACCAGAAAGATATTTTATTTTAAACAGGCTTCAAATGAAGGTTGAAGTAATCTGGAACAGACACTTTTGGAATCTACATTGCATGTTTTCCAAAGTGCTGACTGCCAGAGCAAAACAACAAAATTTTTTCTGGATACATGAAGGGAAAAAGTTGATATTAGTTATTCATTTTTGCAGATGCATAGTTCAGTAACTTGTACACAGAAACACTACGCAAATCTTTCTAAAACTTGAAAATACAGTAGTGGATGCCTTATTAAACAAGGTTTAAAGTCATCTGAGAAGTAACCAATGACAGTTTGCCATACTTCTACTCACCCCAGATCACCTCCCCTCTGAGATGATTTATAAAGTTCATTTTAGAGATACCTGTAGCATACACGTTCTGTAGAGATTTGAACTTCAAATGCTTTACATTATTTTTAATATAAATTTATTTATTTTCATTGGAGGTTAATACTTTACAATATTGTATTGGTTTTGCCATACATCAACATGAATCAGCCACAAGTATACACGTGATCCCCATCCTGAACCCCTCTCTCTCTTCCCTCCCCGTACCATCCCTCTGGGTTGTTCCAGTGCACCAGCCCCAAGCATCCAGTATCATGCATCAAACCTGGACTGGCGATTCGTTTCATATATGATATTATACATGTTTCAATGCCATTCTCCCAAATCATCCCACCCTTTCCTTCTCCCACAGAATCCAAAAGCCTGTTCTATACATCTATGTCTCTTTTGCTGTCTTGCATACAGGTTTATCATTACCATCTTTCTAAATTCCATATATATGTGATAATATACTGTATTGGTGTTTTTCTTTATGGCTTACTTCACTCTGTATACTTTTAAAAGAGTTTACTTGTGTGTATGGATATAGGCTAATAATCTCATTATAGAAGTATAAAATACAGCACACCTTTTTGAGGAGATTATCTTTTTAAATAAAATTTTATATATGTAAAGCATACAGTGTGATGTTTTGATATACATATACACTGAAATGATTACTACAATCAAGCTAATTGACATGTTATTGTTAATTTTGTTAGTTTTTTAAAAAAAATTTTTCTTTTTGGTATGGTTAGAACACTTAAGATCTACTTCGTTATTTGAAATGGCATCAATAAAACTGTATCACATTATGTGGAGTGAAAAAACCAGAGACTGAAAGACAAATCCTGCATGATTCTACTTATATGTGCAAACTAAAAATGTTAAACCCCTAAAAGCAGAAGAAAATACAATTGTGGTTGCTAGAATTTGGGGAGTGGAGATATTGGTCAAAGTGTACAAAATTTCTGTTTTGCAGGATGAATACGTTTTGGAGGTCTACTGTACAGCCATGTGACTATAATTAATAGTACTGTAGTGTGTATATTTGATATTTCTCATTTCCAGTAGCTAGAAAAATGGTCTTAAAACAATAGCTACACCAAGAGAAAGGGAATGTAACATTCTCCACTCAAGTTTACTTGGAAAACTTACCGGAGGGAATTATGCATTAAATTGATGAATAAATAAATAGTTTGATATCATTTTTATAATGGAATATTCTTACTCCATTACAATTCTGAAATTTGAGGCTGCCTCATGAATAAAAATCACTCAGCCATCTGAGCAATTAAGAAAAAAGTCGACTGTGTTAATGGCGTGTTTGCATCTGCTACATTTGTGAGTGTGAAGGTAGTCGGACAAGAGCGAAAATGGGTGGATCGGACTGACAATGATGAAGTAAAGTGCCAGCATGGTAGAGTATGACAGAGTATAGAGCACGGGAATCATGCCTGAACAGACTGTAATGTGACTGACGAGGAGTGTGTGCACTTTGACAAGGATTAGAGCTGACTGCCTTTGAAAAGAGAAAATACACACCTCGCTTGACTCTGTTATAGTGACTGCGTGTCATATCAATGATTAGGGAAGACGTGTAGAGAAAGACAGAAGGATTAGTTTTCTCTTGATAAAAATAACTAGCTCTGGATGGAGTGATTATCATCTGTTAATATGGATTCCATTGCTTTAAGTTTAATTAACATTTTTCTAGAGACAGTACAATTGTGTTGGAACCATGGAATCTTCTCCATGTATCTTATGCAGTTCTTATGAACCCACAGCTAGTGTTGAGCTGAGGTCATGTATGTCCCATTTAATCTTATTTGACACCTGTTATTTTATTACTGTTTCATCCACTTTGTTGTAGACCTGTGATGCAGC
The DNA here is from genome assembly GCF_032405125.1 of Capricornis sumatraensis. Classification (NCBI taxonomy): domain Eukaryota; kingdom Metazoa; phylum Chordata; class Mammalia; order Artiodactyla; family Bovidae; genus Capricornis; species Capricornis sumatraensis. The sequence goes on from NC_091073.1 coordinate 21,979,055, forward strand.
AGCTTTTTTCTTCAGGTGTCAAATATGTCCTGCCTTTGTTATACTTGAAGGCTGGGTGTCATAAAGTCAGAGCTCTCAGTGTTCTAGGAAATGGAAAAGTATAACACAATTCCTGCTATCCTCAGATAACTTTAAAACTTACTTGCTGGCTGAGAATTAGAACCTGAATAACGAGGGTGGGATCCCAAAGTGGATCGACCACTTACTTCTGCCCTGCCTCCACCCATCCTCTTCTGCTCAGTGATGAAGAGAAAATGAACTGAAAGGAGTGGAGGGGGTAGAATGGTCCTCAGAAGCAGAGTTGGCTATGGCTATTCCAGTTGTACTTTACCTGCTGAGTGAGATACCCAAGAAATCCAAAGCTATTTAGAAGGAAGACAGTACTCTCCATGCCACCGACAAATAGCCTCTTTGAATTTCTAATATACATTTTTCCTATCCATTTCATCCTCTGAATTCTTTTGCTTTCTTTTCTTTCAGTCAGTTTGTGGAGAATCTAAAACAAACAAAAAGTATACCCACTGCCATTTCAGTCAACATGAAGGAGAGATGCAAAGATGGTGAAGAATCCTACTTATGGTGAATACCTGACCAAGAAAAAGTTTGATTATACACTTGTTTAGTGTTCTAAAAAATTACATGTCAAGGTGTTGGCAAGAAAAACATTATATGACCTCAGCCACAGTTATGCTGACACAACATTTTGACCCAAGCTTAGGGCACAGATCTTGACTGTGTACTTATGAGTAAAGGGTCAGAAAATTAGAAATTAGAACTGTCCTGATAAATATAAGTCATGTTGTTCATCCCATATGCAAAGATCTATAGTTTTTAAAATAACAAGATTTATCTCTGTTTGGTCTTTGAAAGTAGCCAGTGAGCATCTTTCTGAATTTTTTTTTTCTTTCTTTCTTTCTTTTTGACCATCTTCTTCAAAGATTTTCCACTGGAAACTATGATGTATGCAGTAAACATTAGGCCCCGTTTCCTAGATGATATGATGACAGACGTATTTGGAAATTACTGGAAATGTGAGAAGTGAGGACACATCTTATCCCTTTGTAGGAAAAAGTTAAACTCTCTTTCATGTGTTATTTGTAACCATGTCACCAAAAGCCAGATGGGTGATATGTGTCGGGGCAAGCAAAAGGGAAAACAAAACAAAAACCAAACAAACACACAAAATAGACAAAAAAAAAAAACCCAAACCCTCTAAAGAGTCACCTTTGTTTACCTAAGATATAAGACTTACTCCAATGCATAATGATATTTTTTATGAGATATTGGTTACAAGCTACCTCATAAATGGGCTTCCCAGGTGGCTCAGTGATATAGAACTCGCCTGCCAATGCAGGAGACACAGGAGATGAGGGTTCATTCCCTGGGTTGGGAAAATCCCCTGGAAGAGGGCATGAACCCATACTAGAACCCACTCTCGTATTCTTGCCTGGAGAATCCCATGGACAGAAGAAACTGGCAGGCTGCAGTCCATGGGGTCACAAAGAGTTGGACATCACTGAACATGCTAGCATGACATCGTAAATGGAGTCTCATTAAAAAAAAAAAAAAAATCACAGCAATTATCCTGATGGGAGGTGACAGAATTTATGGGTTTGTTGAAAAAAAAATAAAACATTGCAGTTTGTTATTAAGTAATGGAGAGTGGTCAAGAAAACATAATCTCATTGTAACTAAGAAAGATTGATTTGAACGTTTTTAAAGGTATCTTTAAAACATGAACATAAATCATAGCAATAGGACAGTCAGTGCAACCTAAAATTACAACTTTAGGTTAAGGGAATGAGATTTTTTTTCAAAAGGCAGAAAGAGTGATTGTTGATTGTATTTGTGATATCAGTAAAACTATAAATACATGAGGAGATATAGAGTGATCAAAATAAGAACTTGTATTACTTGCTTTTATAATTCCCCTCTCACTGCCCTTTTATAAAAGCTGGCACCTATATACTGTTGGATTTACTCTGTTGCTAATAAGGAAAATGTTTAAGGTAAGAAAGAATTTGAAGTAGTGATTTTATTTACTTGAGTTATAGATAAAGACATCAAACATGGAACCCTTTTTCGCAGTTACCTAAATTCCTATTTTCATCGAGATTTTTGTGATTTTATATGCCTAGTCATTTATTGTTTTTGCAAACCAGAGCTCTTTATAACAACTGCTAACTTTTAAAAAACACTTCTTGCCAAACATTCTTGAAAAACTTTACATGTGTTTACCCATTTTATTCTCTCATCATCCCTATGTTTTAGATACTATTTTTATGCCATTTCACAGATGTAGAATTTCATGTTTAGAAGAAATACTGAGTTATTTGTCTGAGGCTTCATAGCAACTCACGTATGTGATTTTATAGCTTATGTTTTTAGTCAACATCCTGAATATAATTGGCACAGTAAGTTGTTTTATATTCTTGTATTGAGCAGCTTTATTTCCCTTCTACACAATTGGATTATGATTGGGAGCCCAAGTGGACCTTTAGATTTCATGGGAAGCATTCACATTTGAGTGGGCACTGTCCTCTTTATTTTTTCTAACAGCTACTGCCAGGGGCTTCAGTAGTGTTTTCTCCAAAAGCTTTCTGTTTTTACTCACTGTCACCAAGCATGGCACTTGGGGGAAAAAATAAATACTTATTCTTCTTGTGAACATATGGTAAGTTTTCTTCCTATGTTTAGTCCAATAGGACATTTGTCCAATAGGACTGAATAGCCTACTGTTTTGACTCCTGACTAATATCTTGACTTATTCAAGAGCTCTGAGTTGTTGTATGCATTTGGCTACATGGATTTTGCTTTTTGTCTTTGGGAGCAAACTAGTTGGAACATTCTGGAATGCCTTTGCATTGTGTGTCTTTCCCAGCTATGGTACACTGCCCTTTCCCCAAACAGTTATTCTTTCTCTAACTACATTTTTCTTGGCAGCCACAGAAACATCCATTTCACATGTGCTGACAGTTGCGTCAGTTCCTTAAATTTAGTCAGTGATCATTAGGGATCCTCCATCATATTTTCAGTTAGCACAAACTCCTAGGGAGTGTGATTTGAACAGTGGAGGCGTCCAGTGTCTTATAATTTACAGAAACATTTGTTGTTTATGAGAGACTAGTTTGACACAAATCAGCTAACACTTCACTGTATTATTTTGCTACCATTTTTAGTATTGATCTCACAACTCAATAGAATTCAGAGGTTTGATAACATTTTATCTTTCTGGGAAGAGAGTGAATTCAGTATTTTATTATATTCAATTTAAATTTAAATACAGTAAGTAAATCATACAGAATTAATATATATCTGTACTAGCTGGAATCCCCACTTATATTCAGGGTTTTGAAGTTTCTGTAAAGCACTGTTTTTTTTTTTTTTGTACATCTGCTTAACTTCTAATGTCTCAGTTCTAATGAAAACAAAAAATTGTAAATGCTTAAGCCACAGACTTTACTAAATTAGGAAAAGTCTTTATTTATCTATCTATATATACATGCACACATAAACATAGAGTCATCTATGTAATCCTTTTCTTTGTATATATACATATACCTATGTATATATGGATATGCAAACACATATTACACACATGTGGTACCATATGAAACTATGTGTTCCCCCTCTTTGTCTCTTTCACCCCCTCATTTAGAAATGAAAGCTCAATAATGCAGGGTCTTTAAGTGAATGATTGACTTCATTTTCACTTATGTTATTCAGGTTGGGGGCTTTTAGCAGATACTGTTAGCCAAAGCAAAATATAGATGAATTGGAATAGCTTTATAATTAAATAAATTGCAATGCATATAATATATACAATAAGTCATGCTTTTCAGTCTGTGGTGCCCTTTCAATTCTCTGCATGATATTCCTGTCTAAAAGGCACTAATAGAGACATTCTGATCTTGAAAAGAAAAGTGAGGAAAATCAACATCTAAAACTCAGAAAAGTCCTGGGTAGTAAAAGGTCTTTGTTCTGTGGAGTGTTCCCCACAGGGGAACAGAATTTTCTTTTAGCTTTTACATTTGACTCCCAGGCTCTGAAATATAATAATCAAAGCTCTTTGCTACCTTATGTTGAATCTCCTATACATGAAATCTTTTTATTTAGCAAGAAATGGAATTCTTGCTCCCAAATAATTTGATGAAAGCTTGAGCATTTGCCAGTTAAAAATATCTTTTTTATTGTGATGTTATAAGAAGCTCCTAGTAGGCCACTGGGATAATTAGAGAAGACTAGAGTGTATTTAATGAGCTTTCTGGGGTGCATTTCAGAATGTCTTCTATGTTTTCATGTGTTCCTGATAATTTTATCTTTCTTTCTTTAGCTGTTAAGGTTTCTGGTGTTGGAATGTTTAAATTAGAGATTCAAGACAATACTGAAACCTAGAAAAGTCTGACTTTTTCAGACATTTTTGTAAGGATATGTGAGCCTTCATCCTATTTCAGCTGTTTTGGGTCTTATATTCTTCCTCATAGGCAGATTAGTATATAACAATCAATAGCTCATCTCCACTGAAGAAATGCTTTGCCTTTTCAGGGAATGAACAAACCAATGCCTGGTGGTTAAATGAAAAGAAGAAACATAAGTAAAATCTTTGGAAAATTTTTTGTATTTATTATCATGCACCTTGATGGTGTGCCCTAGCTTCTGTGAGCACTGTTGTTCAGTTGCTCAGTCATGTCCAATTCTTTGCAACCCCATGGACTGCAGCACGCCAGGCTTCCCTGTCCTTCACTATTTCCTGGAGTTTGCTCAAGCTCATATCCATTGAGTTGGTGATGCCATCCAGCTGTGTCAACCTCTGTCACCCACTTCTCCTCCTATCCTCAATCTTTTCCGACATCAGGATCTTTTCAATGAGTCAGCTCTTCGCATCAGATGGCTAAAGTATTGGAGTTTCAACTTCAGCATCAGTCCTTCCAATGCACATTCAGGATTGATTCCTTTAGGATTGACTGGTTTGATCTTGCTGTCCAAGGGACTCTCATAGGTGCAAGAATTTCAAGCTGGATCTTTCAGGCTAGGTTCTTCTCATGTAGATTCTTATACAACTCAATCAAAACTAAAAAAAGTAATACTATCCAGAGAAAGCTTGAATTGGTGGTGGGCTCCATCCACCCTATCAATGATAGGGTGAAGGCAAGGAAGAGGAAGATTTTATTTTTATTTTTTAATGAGAAAGAACAAAAACAAAAGCATTATAATCCAAGAACTGGTCTGTCATGGAGTCTGAACTTGAGGAGTAGAAACATTTGGTAGGCTTTCCGATCTCAGGGTGATCAGAACAGAAAATGAGAAATGCTAACTGGAAGTGAAATGAATATGAATACATACTACTATGATTATTTCCCTGTAACTCATCTAACAGCCACTTGCTGCAGAAACAGCAGTGTAGGTGAGCTGGAGGGTTTAAGGTCCACACACTTCAGTAGCTTCAATAAGGTAAAAAAAAAAAAAAATGTGGGGAAAAAGCATCTCTCAGGCTTGTGCAGAAGCTGGATGCCTCAGACCAAGCTCAAGGACCAAATCAGTTTGTATAAGTAAAGTTTGACTGGGACACAGTTTCACCCATTCTCTTTGTATTATCTATGTAATACATAGAATATTGCCTGTTTTGAAGTCGGCTACAAGGCTTTAAGTACAAATGGATAGAGCTGAGTAGTGGCAGCAGAGACTTTATGGCCTGCAACAACTAAAACTTTTGGGTCTTTATATAAAATGTTTGCAGACACTTGCTTTGGTGGCCATTAGACCACTGCATTCTGATCTATCAGGCAAGTCAGAAGCGAACTCCCATACTTCCATAGAGGTCACAGCATTTTACATTCCCACCAACAGTATACAAAAAGTTTCATTTTTCCACATTCTCACCAACACTTATCTTTTGCTTTTTTGATAATAATCATTTAAACAATGTAACTTTGGTATCTCATTGTGGTTTTCATTTGCATGTCTTTGACAATTAATTATTGGGAACATCTTTTCATATACCTATTGACCATTTGTATTATTTCTTTAGAGGAATGTCTATTCATGTACTTAGCTCATTTTTTAGCTATGTTATTTTGGAAGTTTTTGCTGTTGACTTATAGGAGTTCCAACTTACCTTTTCACTTTTAATTTTTTGCCATGAAAAACTTCTGTTTTTCCTTCTGTCGTCATATCCAAGAAGCTATTCTCAAGACCAATGTGAAGGGTTTTTTTGTTTTTAATCCATTTTGAGTTTATTTTTGTGTTGCAATATAAGATTGGGGCAATTTCTCTTACTGCTGCAGGCATTAATTTCCTCTTATATGAAATGAAAGGCCTTGATAATACTTCTAAGTCCTTTTACAGTTCTATTCAACTCAGAGACTCTCATGTCTCATCTTTCCATTTCCTGTCTCTTTTATCATTTTTTTCACCCCTTTAGACCCTGAGGAAGTGAATGGCAACCGATTGCAGTATTCTTGCCTCGAGAATCCCATGGTCTGAGGAGCCTGGTGGACGACATACAATCCATGGGGTCGTGGAGTTGGACCTGACTGAGCGACTATACTTACTTACTTGCATCCCTGTAGAAAGGCTATTTCACTGATTGGGATTCTATTTTTGTCTGCGAGTAACAGAATAACTCAAAAAAGTGCCTTAATAAAGAAATTTACTATCTTTCATAATAAGAAAATCAAAAATAGGCAGATCAGAGTTAACGCAGCTGCTTAATATTCAAAAGGATGCAGACTTACTCCTTTCTGCTGTTTCTTCATATTTCACCTTTGGCCCAGTAGTGGAGGATCATTACTCCCATACATCAAATCTGTATTTCAGGGCGGAGCAAGGAGGCAGGAGAAAAGAGGGCAGATGTTTGCTTATGAGACAAGGACTTAAGCCTCCATATGATTGGCCAGATTTGCTGCATGAATCTTTACACCATTGAAAGCTATATGAACACAGGGAATTCAAATAATTTATTTGATATTTCTCCAGTAAAGAAGACAAGGGGGGAAAGGGCTCAAAAGGATATTGTGATTGAACTGATATACAATACCTATGAAGGTTAATATTTTGGAAAATGTGACATGTTAATGACAGGAAAATTTTATTTGAGAAGCAGTGAAAAAAGTTACCTTTTAATCTTATCCAGTTCTAATCAAAGAAGGTTTCCTAGAAGACAAACATGTTGCAGAAGAATATTAACTGTAGATAATATGTTGTCTAAATGATTAATACAAAACAAAGGAAAATTTTATGTTGTCTGTAGAAGTCTTAGGATTGGATTGGCTAAACAATACTATTTAAAAGGTGTTTCTACAAAGACTTCCCTCTTAGCTCAGTTGGTAAAGAACCTGCCTTCAATGCAGGAGACCATAGTTTGATTCCTGGATCAGGCAGATCCCCTGGAGAAGGGACAGGATACCCACTCCAGTATATTTGGGCTTCCCTTGTGGCTCAGCTGGTAAAGAGTCCTCCTGCAATGAAGGAGACCTGAGTTCAATCCCTGGGTTGGGAAGGTCCCCTGGAGAAGGGAAACACTACCCACTCCAGTATTCTGGCCTGGAGAATTCCATGGACTATACAGTCCATGGGGTCCCAAAGAATGGAACAGGACTTTCACTTTCACTTTCTTTCTTTCTACAAAGACAATGTTATCTCAGCTGATGAAAGCAATCCCTTCTAAAAATTACAATCTTAGGCTCATACAAATAGAATAAACAATGAGATCCAACTCTTCCTCCATCATTATCACACTTACATCTATTTAGAGATACAATATAGCACATTATTATTATCACTATTCTATTAGTCAAACTTTGTGACTAGTGTAATCTTTAAATTGTTAAAGTGGATATTTTATAGCAATTACAATAGTCAGCTGAAAAAGACGGTGGTATTTTGAAGTAAAAATAATTTATAAGTGTGTAACTTTGATTCCAGTTTCACACTTACATATGATGCTTCTTTTTAAGTGAAGCAGAACCTTATATTAATATTTAAAGCCTCATTCATAAGAGCTGAACTTGGCTGTTGCCATGAAATGAAAAATATTTGAGTTTCTGTTTCTAAGACAGATACATTCTATGTATTTTATTTATTTCTGGAAGTATTGGGGTCCATGTGATGAAAGGATAGTTTTTGTGTCTGACATTCATATTGTATTTGGGCATAGACTTTGGTTTAATTTCTTTCAGAATCTGATATTAGTCAATCCCCCAAACTCTGATTAGGAGAGAAAAAGCTCACTTTGGTTAATCTGAATATCTCCTCAGTATTTAAGGAATACTGGGCAGTGAGCAGAAAAGGAAGAAACAAATATCATTAAAAGCAACTCAGCCAATTCTTTTGCCTTTTAAAAATTATAAATATTCACATAAGAGTAAGTAAAATATCCCTAAGTGTACAAGCTTTGGTTAAAAAAATCAATAAATATGAAAAAAAGTAGAAGTCCTGCTAGCTGTGCTGTTTGCTAAAATGTGGCAACAAGTACAAAGCCATAATTTCTAAATAGCTGAAATCAATCAAGGGAGTGAAATGTGAAATTTGACATTTTTAATAAATTGCACTATTTACCTCAATGCAAGTGGCATAATTGAGTTAAATTAAATAGAGGAAAGAAACAACTGAGCTGTAGCTATATCATGTATTAGTCAGTGTTCAAAGTTTTCTTTAAAATGTATTGAGGATTTTTTAACTTCTGGAATGGTAGAAGCTGGATTCTTTATACAATTGAGTTTGTCATTCATTTTAAGATAATGAACTAGGATATTTTTTCCTAAATCTATACTCCTATGAAAAGAACAGATTACATATATTTAAATGAATAACATTAGCACTTTGAAAATAATTATGTTTGTGAACAGAATCATCTTGAAAAAAATTACTGTAGGCTAATATTCTGAGAATACATACACTACTATTCTATCAGGGGAACATTCTATCAGGGGAAACACAAACACTATCAAATAACGTGAAGTGACATTCATCATATAGTCCAGTTGATTGAAACATGACTGCTCATTAGAAACATATCTAGAACTCTGGAGAACAAAAGTAGTATATGGACATTTGTATTTCTCAAAAAATTCCAAGATAATTCTGATATGCATCTATGCTTTAAATAGTGATTACAGATTCTTCTATTAAATTGTAGTTTAGGAGATATAGAGTTCTATTGTTTTTCTATTGACTAATCATGATGCAATGGTATTAAGAGGGTAATAGTTACATAATCATAATAGTAAAAAATATTTATCAGTTTTCACAATCAATAGCCAGACAAAAAGTAAGATAATTACAATTGCAAGTCAAAATGGGAACATGATTAACCTAACAATATAAAATAATTACATAAAATCTGACACAATTGGGGGGGGATCAAGTGGAGTGATGAGGTAACTGGAAGTGCATACATGCCCATATTTCCATCTGCCCAGCCAATCTATATCTTTTGTTTGGTGCATGTAATCCATTTACATTTAAGGTAATTATCTATATGCATCATCCTATTACTATTTTCTTAATTGTTTTGGGTTTATTTTCTGTAGGTCTTCTCCTTCTCTTATGTTTCCTGCCTAGAGAAGTTCCTTTAGCATTTGTTGTAAAGCTGGTTTGGTGGTGCTGAATTCTCTTAACTCTTGCTTGTCTGGAAAGTTTTTGATTTCTCCATCAAGTCTGAATTAGAGTCTTGCTGGGTAGAATATTCAGAGTTATAGTTACTTCTCTTTCATCACTTTAAATACCATTCCCTTCTAGTTTGTAGATCTTCTGTTGAGAAATCAGCTAGTACAGTGATGGGAGTTTCCCTGTATGTTATTTATTGCTTTTCCTTTCTTGCCTTTAATATTACCTCTTTGTCTTTCATTTCAGTTCAGTTGCTCAAACACATCTGACTCTTTGCAACCCCATGGACAGCTACATGCCAGGCCTCCCTGTTCATCAACAGCTCCCGGAGTTTGCTCAAATTCATGTCCATCAAGTTGATGATGCCATCCAACCATCTCATCCTCTGCCGTCCCCTTCACCTCCAGCATTCAATATTTCCCAGCATCAGGGTCGTTTCCAAGGAGTCAATTCTTATCATAAGGTGGCCAAAGTACTGGAGCTTCAACTTCAGCATCGGTTGTTCCAATGAATATTCAGGACTGATTTCCTTTAGGATGGACTGGTTGGATCTCCTTGCAGTCCAAGGGGCTCTCAAGAGTCTTCTCCAACACCACAGTTCAAAAGCATCAATTCTTTGGTGTTCAGCCTTCTTTATGGTCCAACTCTCACATCCATACATGGCTCCTGGAAAATAAGATAGCTTTGACTAGACGAACCTTTGTTGGCAAAGTAATGTCTTTTCAACATGCTGTCTAGGTTGGTCGCAACTCTTCTTCCAAGGAGCAAGTATCTTAATTTCATGGCTGCAGTCACCATCTGCAGTGATTTTGGAGCCCCAGAAAATAAAGTCTCTCACTGTTTCCATTGATTCCCCACCTATTTGACATGAAGTGATGGGACAAGATGCCATAATCTTCCTTTATTTTTAATGCTGAATTTTAAGCCAGGTTTTTCACTCTCCTCTTTCACTTTCATCAAGAGGGTCTTTTGTTCCTCTTTGCTTTCTGCCATAAGGGTGTTGTCATCTGCATATCTGAGGTTATTGATATTTCTCCTGGCAATCTTGATTCTAGGTTGTGCTTCATTTAGCACAGCATTTCACACGATGTACTCTGCATAGAAGTTAAACAAGCAAGGTGGCAATATACAGCCTTGACATGCTGTTTATGCAATTTGGAACCAGTCTGTTGTTCCATGTCTGATTCTAACAGTTGCTTCTGCAAACAGATTTCTCAGGAGGCAGTTTAGGTGGTCTGGTATTCCCATGTCTTTCAGAATTATCCACAGTTTGTTGTGATCCACACAGTCAAATTCTTTGGCGTAATCAATAAAGCAGAAGCAGATGTTTTTCTGGAACTCTCTCGTTCCACTGGTTTTTCTACAATCCAGTGGATGTTGGCCATTTGATCTTTGGTTCCTCTGCCTTTTCAAATCCAGGTTGAATATCTGGAAGTTCTCGTTCATGTACTGTTGAAACCTTGCTTGAAAGGTTTCCAGCATTACTTTGCTAGCATATGAGATGAGTACAATTGTGCAGTAGTTTGAATATTCTTTGTCATTGCCTTTCTTTGGGATTGGAATGATAACTGACCTTTTTCAGCCCTGTGGCCAGTGCTGACTTTTCCAAATTTGCTGGCATATTGAGTATAGCCAGCAAATTTTACAGCATCATCTTTTAGGACTTGAAATAACTTAGCTGGAATTCCATCACCCCCACTAGCTTTGTTCACAGTAATGCTTCCAAAGGCCCATTTGTGTTTGCATTCCAGGATATCTGGTTCTAGGTGAGTGATCACACCATCGTGGTAAACTGGGTCACGAAGATTTTTTTTTGTATAGTTGTTCTGTGTATTCTTGTCACCTCTTTTTAATATCTTCTGCTTCTGTTAGGTTCATACCATTTCCTTTATTGTGCCCATCTTTGCCTGGAAAATCCCATGAATGGGGGAGCCTGGTAGACTGCAGTCCATGTGGTCACTAAGAGTCAGACACAATTGAGCAACTTCACTTTCACTTTTCACTTTCATGCATTGGAGAAGGAAATGGCAACACACTTCAGTGTTCTTGCCTGGAGAATCCCAGGGACGGGAAAGCCTGGTGGGCTGCCATCTATGGGGTCGCAGAATGTCGGACATAACTGAAGCGACTTAGCAGCAGCAGCTGCAGTCTTTCCAATAGTATTGTTTCCTGCTCTTTCTTTTCACTGATCACTGAGGAAGGCTTTCTTATCTCTCCTTGCTATTCTTTGGAACTCTGCATTCAGATGGGTATATCTTTCTTTTTCTCTTTTGCCTTTAGCCTCTCTTCTTTTGTCAGCTATTTGTAAGGCCTCCTCAGACAACCATTTTGCCTTTTTGCATTTCTTTTTCTTGGTGACAATCTTGATCACTGCCTCCTGTACAATGTCAGGAACCTCCACCCATAGTGCTCCAGGCACTCTGTCTATCAGATCGAATCCCTTGAATCTATTTGTCAGTCCACTATATAAATGTAAATGTAAGGGATTTGATTTAGGTCATATCTAAACGGCCTACTCCTTTTCCCTGCTGTCTTCAATTTATTCTGAAGTTTGCAATAAGAAGTTCATGATCTGAGCCACAGACAGCTCCAGGTCTAGTTTTTGCTGACTGTGTAGAGGTTCTTTATCTTTGGCTTCAAAGAATAAAATCAACCTGATTTTGGTATTGACCATCTGGTGATGTCCATGTGTAGAGTTTCTCTTGTGTTATTGGAAGAGGGTGTTTGCTACGACCAGTGCATTCTCTTGGCAAAACTCTGTTAGCCTTTGCCCTGCTTCATTTTTACATTCCAAAGCCAAACTTTCCTGTGACTCCAAGTATCTCTTGACTTTCTACTTTTGCATTCCTGCCCACTGTGATGAAAAGGATATCTTTCTTTGGTGTTAGTTCTAGAAGGCCCTGTAGGTCATCATAGAACCATTCAATTTCAGCTTCTTTAACATTAATTGTTGGGGCACAGACTTGGATTACTTTGCTATTGAATGGTTTGCCTTGTAAACAAACAGAGATCATTCTGTCATTTTGAAGACTATACCCAAGTACTGCATTTTGGATTCTTTTGTTGACTATGAGAACTACTCTATTTCTTCTAAGGGATTCTTGCCCACAGTAGTAGATATAATGGTCATCTGAATTAAATTTGCCCATTCCAGTCCATTTTAGTTCATTGATTCATAAAATGTCAATATTTACTCTTGCCATCTCTGTTTAACAACTTTCAATCTACCTTGATTCATGGACCTAACACTTCAGGTTCCTCTGCAATATTGTTTTTTACAGCATCGGACTTTCCTTCCATCACCAATCACATCCACAACTGGGTGTTGTTTTTGCTTTGGCTGTTTCTTCATTCTTTCTGAATTTACTTCTCCACTGATCTCCAGTAGCATATTGGGTACTTACCGACCTGGGGAGTTCATCTTTCAGTTGTCTTATCTTTTTTGCCTTTTCATACTGTTCAAGGGATTCTCAGGGAAAGAAGGCTGAAGTGGTTTGCCATTCCCATTTCCAGTGGACCACATTTTGTCAGAACTTTCTGCCATGATCGGTCCATCTTGGCTGGCCCTACATGGCATGGCTCATAGTTTCATTTTTGAGACAAGGCTGTGATCCATGTGATGTTTTGTTAGTTTTCTGTGATTGTAGTTTTCATTCTGTCTGCCCTCTGATGGATAAGAGGCTTTGGGAAGGGATGGGAGACTTGCTGAATGGAGAGACTTAATTTTTGTTATTTTGGTTACAATGTGTCTTGGTATCTTCCTCCTTGGGTTTAATCCTGCCTGAGACTCTGTGCTTCCTGGACTTGGTTGACTATTTCCTTTCCCATTTTAGGGAAATTTTCAGGTAGTATCTCTTCAAGTATTTTGTCACATAATTTCTCTCTCTCTTCTCTTTCTGGGACTCCTATATTGCAATTGTTTGTCCATTTAATGTCTCAGAGGTCTCTTAGGCTATCTTCTTTTCTTTTCATTCTTTTTTCTATATTCTGTTTTGCAGCATTGATTTTCACCATTCTTTCCTCAAGGTCATTTATCTGTTCTTCTGTCTCAGTTATTCTGCTATTGATTCTTTCTAGTGTATTATTCATCTCTGTTTGTTCTTTAGTTCCCCTGGGTCTTTGGTAAACATTTCTCGCATCTTCTCCATTGTTTTCTTAAGATCCTGAATCATCTTTACTATCATTTTTCTTTTTTTTTTTTTGGGTTTTTATTTTATTTTATTTTATTTTTAAATTTTAAAATCTTTAATTCTTACATGTGTTCCCAAACATGAACCCCCCTCCCACCTCCCTCCCCATAACATCTCTGTGGGTCATCCCCATGCACCAACCCCAAGCATGCTGTATCCTGCATCAGACATGGACTGGCGATTCAATTCTTACATGATAGTATACATGATAGAATGCCATTCTCCCAAATCATCCCACCCTCTCCCTCTCCCTCTGAGTCCAAAAGTCCGTTATACACAGCTGTGTCTTTTTTCCTGTCTTGCATACAGGGTCGTCATTGCCATCTTTCTAAATTCCATATATATGTGTTAGTATACTGTATTGGTGTTTTTCTTTCTGGCTTACTTCACTCTGTATAATCGGCTCCAGTTTCATCCATCTCATCAGAACTGATTCAAATGAATTCTTTTTAACGGCTGAGTAATACTCCATTGTGTATATGTAGCACAGCTTTCTTATCCATTCATCTGCTGATGGACATCTAGGTTGTTTCCATGTCCTGGCTATTATCAACAGTGCTGCGATGAACATTGGGGTACATGTGTCTCTTTCAATTCTGGTTTCCTCGGTGTGTATGCCCAGCAGTGGGATTGCTGGGTCATAAGGTAGTTCTATTTGCAATTTTTTAAGGAATCTCCACACTGTTCTCCATACTGGCTGTACTAGTTTGCATTTCCACCAACAGTGTAGGAGGGTTCCCTTTTCTCCACACCCTCTCCAGCATTTGTTGCTTGCAGATTTTTGGATCGCAGCCATTCTGACTGGTGTGAAGTGGTACCTCATTGTGGTTTTGATTTGCATTTCTCTGATAATGAGTGATGTTGAGCATCTTTTCATGTGTTTGTTAGCCATCCGTATGTCTTCTTTGGAGAAATGTCTATTTAGTTCTTTGGCCCATTTTTTGATTGGATCATTTATTTTTCTGGAATTGAGCTGCATAAGTTGCTTGTATATTTTTGAGATTAGTTGTTTGTCAGTTGCTTCATTTGCTATTATTTTCTCCCATTCAGAAGGCTGTCTTTTCACCTTGCTTATAGTTTCCTTTGTTGTGCAGAAGCTTTTAATTTTAATTAGATCCCATTTGTTTATTTTTGCTTTTATTTCCAGAATTCTGGGAGGTGGATCATAGAGGATCCTGCTGTGATTTATGTCTGAAAGTGTTTTGCCTATGTTCTCCTCTAGGAGTTTTATAGTTTCTGGTCTTACATTTAGATCTTTAATCCATTTTGAGTTTATTTTTGTGTGCGGTGTTAGAAAGTGATCTAGTTTCATTCTTTTACAAGTGGTTGACCAGTTTTCCCAGCACCACTTGTTAAAGAGATTGTCTTTACTCCATTGTATATTCTTGCCTCCTTTGTCAAAGATAAGGTGTCCATATGTGTGTAGATTTATCTCTGGGCTTTCTATTTTGTTCCATTGATCTATATGTCTGTCTTTGTGCCAGTACCATACTGTTTTGATGACTGTGGCTTTGTAGTAGAGCCTGAAGTCAGGCAAGTTGATTCCTCCAGTTCCATTCTTCTTTCTCAAGATTGCTTTGGCAATTCGAGGTTTTTTGTATTTCCATACAAATCTTGAAATTATTTGTTCTAGTTCTGTGAAAAATATGGCTGGTAGCTTGATAGGGATTGCATTGAATTTGTAAATTGCTTTGGGTAGTATACTCATATTCACTATATTGATTCTTCTGATCCATGAACATGGTATATTTCTCCATCTATTAGTGTCCTCTTTGATTTCTTTCATCAGTGTTTTATAGTTTTCTATATATAGGTCTTTAGTTTCTTTGGGTAGATATATTCCTAAGTATTTTATTCTTTTCGTTGCAATGGTGAATGGAATTGTTTCCTTAATTTCTTTTTCTCCTTTCTCATTATTAGTGTATAGGAATGCAAGGGATTTCTGTGTGTTGATTTTATATCCTGCAACTTTATTATATTCATTGATGAGCTTTAGTAATTTTCTGGTGGAGTCTTTAGGGTTTTCCATGTAGAGGATCATGTCATCTGTCTTACTTCTTCTTTTCCAATTTGGATTCCTTTTATTTCTTTTTCTGCTCTGATTGCTGTGGCCAAAACTTCCAGAACTATGTTGAATAGTAGCGGTGAAAGTGGACACCCTTGTCTTGTTCCTGACTTAGGGGAAATGCTTTCAATTTTTCACCATTGAGGATAATGTTTGCTGTGGGTTTGTCATATATAGCTTTTATTATGTTGAGGTATGTTCCTTCTATTCCTGCTTTCTGGAGAGTTACCTGGGGCCCCGCCGTAGCTTCCAGCCATACTCATGCTGGTGCCCAGGCCACCCCGAAAGCTGCTGCCGCTGCCCACTTGGTAAAAGGCCGAGGAGCTGATGCGGGAGCCAGGCCCGCTGGTGTAGGAGTGGCTGCTGAAGGACCTGGGGGCAGAGGTGGACACCTTGTAGGACTTCTGTGTCACCCTGATGGACATGGTGGAGGCTGGAGAGGAGGCGAGGAGGCCGAAGCTGAGTAAGAGTCGAGGAGTCGAGAAGCTGATTCTCTACTATCATTTTTTCTGAATTCTTTTCCTGGAAGGTTGCCTATCTCCACTTCATTTTGCTGTTTTTATGGGGTTTTATCTGTCCCTTCATCTGGGACATAGCATTCTTTCCATCCTGATGAACTTCTGTAACATGGTTTTTGTTTTGGCCACTGTAGGACTGTGGTTCTTTTTGCTTCTTCTGTATGCCCTTTGATGGAGGAGGCAAAGAGGCCTGTGTTAGCTTCCTAATGGGATTGACTGGCCAGGGGAAAAACTAAGTCTTGCTCTGGTGGACAGGGCCTTGCTCAGTAAAGCTTTAATCCCATTTTCTGCTAATGGTTGGAGTTGTACTCCCTTCCTGGTATTAGTTTGACCTGAGGCAACTTAGCCCTGGGGACTAAGGGCTCTGCGGTAGGGTTAATGGCAAAATCCAAGAGGGCTTATGCCAAGTGGGACCTTCCCAGACTGCTGCTGCCAGTGCCCCCATCCCTGTCATGATCCCCTGCCAACCCACACCTTCACAGGGTACCCTCCACAGGGTACCCTCCACACTAGCAGGAGTTTTGGTTCAGTCTTCTGTGGAGTCACTGCTTCTTTTCTCTGGGTCTTGGTGTGTGCAATATTTTGTTTGTGCCCTCCAAGACTGGAGTCTCTGATTCCCCCAGTCCTGTGGATTATAATCAAATCCCACTGGCCTTCAAGGTCAGATTCTCTGGGGATTCCCAGTCCCTTTGATGGATTTTTAGTCTGGGAAGCCTGAAGTGGGGTTCAGAATCTTCATAACAGTGGGAAAACTTCTTTGGTATTATTGTTCTCTAGTTTGTGGGTCACTCACATGGTGGGTATGGGATTTGATTTTATCATGATTGCACCCTTCCTAATATCTCACTGAGGCTTCTTCTCTGGGCATGGGGTATCTTTTTTTGGTGGGTTCCAGCATCTTCCTGTTGATGGTTATTCAACATCTATTTGTGATTTTGGTGCTCTTGCAGGAGGAATTGAGTGCATGTCCTTCTATTCAGCTATCTTGAACGAGAAGTCAGTTCATATTTTTTAAAATGACAGTTATGCAAAATAGTGTTGCTATTGTTTGACTGCAATGTTTTTGATTAACCATATATCATAGAACATTTTTAGTGAATTTAACAAAGACTTTGTATTAAGTGTTGTGAACCAAAACATCCCTTCACTCATTATTCACTCATTCAGTAAATAATAACCAATTGTGCCGCAGTGTTTTAGACATCAGAAAACAATAAATGACCCAGTTTTCTTTGTACTTGCATCCTAATGAACTTCTAGTGATGATAAAAGTGTTACTTCTGAACGTTGGAAATTTCGTACCATTGTAGGAATCTGATTAAAGGTTATAATGTATACATAATATGGAATATGCTATTAAACATCATTTTGAACATTTACCAAAATGGGAAAAATCAGAATATAAGTTATTATAAGTTTGATACAAAGCTATATGCATATATTATACATGCATATATATGTACACACAAACACTTAACAAGTATGGCATAAATATATATATATATATATATATGTATATATGTATCTATCTATATTATAGATGGATATAGATATGCTTCTTTTCATAATGTCTTAAATAAATGATGTTTTACTTGAAATTAGTACATAAAGTGTTCCTATTTTCCTTACTTCTATGGTAATTTTCAAAATTCATATATTTTTTGATACACAGATATATTGGTATCTCACATATTTATGTATTATTTAAGTTTTATGTTTAGTCAGAAAAAACTAAAAACAAATACTCAAAGAGATTGGTTAAATAAATTTAGGTACACTGTACATGATAGAAAGATGACAAAGATTATCAGTATTTCTCTCTAGACAAAGTGGTATTATAGGTAGTTTTCCTCTGTCTCTCTCTCTATATATGTATATATACATTTTGTACAGTTTTCTGTAAGAACTATAACTTGGAAAATCATTTTAATTTTTGTTTTTACTTTTGTTGCTAGCATTTTATTCCAAATTTAAATTTAAGTACAATTTTCAGTAGCAATTATGTCTCTCTCTTCAGATATTTTGTTCTATGTCTCCTTCCAGTTCTGTGGTGGTTTGCTGTTTACTTTTCTGTTGGATTCAGGTGACTGTGTGACTTGTCGTAGTTCATCAAATGTAAGTGTAATAGTGATGTGTTACATGATACTTTAGGATATCAATTGCTGCAAAAGAATAGGTAATAAAAACATAGTAAAATGCATGTATTTATGGAGACTCCCTAGTTATAGAGCACGACCACTCTTAAAATACTGATGAAAAGTGCTTTTATAATCAGTGTTCTGATGTTTGTTTTCATTCAACCATATATTTTTCCCCATAACGATTTCATAAATCTCCTCTCTTCAGGGCTACAGATTTATAATCCTGTATTATAAGGGTTTTGTGTCTTCAAGAAGCCAAATATGTGACATATCTGACTAATTCAATGTGTCATTTTGCTTCCCATCTGCCTTTCCTTTTCATCTCTGCAAAGTTCCAGCATTGATCCCCATGTTTCAGGTGTCAGTCAATATGAAAAGCAATCCTGGGAGAATACAGCTTTGAACGTCCATAAAGGCTCTATCTCATCAGGCTTAAGTTGTCCCTGCATCATTGACCTCAAGGGCTGTGGCTCACTGTGAGATGTAAACCTCCCTTTTTGCCTGTCATTCCCAGTTAAGAGATGGATCCTATCAGCTCTGTGATAGAGTAATGACTCCTGTAACTCTCCTTGGGGATAATTTATCTCCTAGATTCTTTCTCAGCTTTTAACATTATTTACCTCAAAGGTAATTTAAGAGCAGTTCTGCAGATCTGGAAATGAGGTCATCACAGATGAGGGAAAAGACTGTATCATCCCTATACACAATATCTCTGTAAAGATAGGTTTTATAATTTATGGAGTTATAGAACACCCCAAATGCACATAAGCCCATTGACACATACTCAACTGTTCTTTAATTTAAAAAAAGGAAGACTGAATATTCCCCACCCTTAATTTAAGCACATGGATTTTTTTTCCAAGGTAAAAGTGCCTGTCCTCAAACTTTGCTTTACAGAGATTAATTAACTATACATAGAAGTGCAGTAATCAGCCCTCAACATATTTGCAAAATACAAAAATGTTTGAGCTGTGTCTTCCTCTCTATTCTATTATTTTGGGCTGAGCTGCCCGTTCATCTATGACTTTTATCACCAGGTTGGTCTTTGCTTCCATGATTCCCTAACTTCTTGCACTGACACACAAGTTTACCACATTCTTTTAGAATCTCACTCTTTACCCAACTTTGAGATGGTATACTAGTAGTTTTGCAGTGGTAACGTTAGTGGCAACGAATTTTCCTGCCAGTGCAGGAGATGCAAGAAGTGAAGGTTCATTCCCTAGGTTGGGAAGATGTCCTGGAGTAGGAAATGGAAACCCCACTCTAATATTCTTGCTTGGAGAGTCCCATGGGCTGAGGAATCTGGAGGGCCACAGTCCATGGGGTCACAAAGAGTTGGACATGACTGAACACACAGAATATATTTATCCTAGAAAGGAAAATTTGTGGAAGAGAATTTTGAGGTTCTAGGCAGCAAGGTAGTAAAGATAATGCTGACAATTACTTTGAATCTTAAATTAAAATATTAATTATGTAATACTAATATTTATTAGTAATAATTATTAAAAGAATAATTTATAATAGAATATCAATGAGGTAATTCAGAAAGAAATCTTAGGAATTGTCTTTTCTTTTCATCATTACCCTTATCTCAATTTTAAAGATTTAAAATTCTTAGCCCTTCACATTATAATACAGAAATGGCTATCTATACTCTTTATAAGTATTAATATCTTAGATTATATATTTGACTTGATAGCTCAGAAAAGTGTTATAACCTTAAAGGGTCTTAGATTTCCATGTGAATGCTTGGAATATAGTATAAATGAATATGATATATTATTATATTATGATATATATTTAATATAATTAAGTATAATATAAATGAATATAGTCCAGTTCTGTGACTATTGATGAACTCAGTATATATTTGCTGAATAAAAGAACAAGTGAATCAATAAATGAATGAATAGGCTGATGATAATGTTTGCTTGTGGCAGTTCTTACAGATTTTTAGATAGTGTATGATCAACAAGCCTTCAAGAAGCATCCTAACTGGGCTAGGTTTCAAGAATTATTTGACATGAGAAATTTTACTCTGGGCCAAGTACTGAGAACAGAAATCAGATTTAAATTTCAAAAATCATTGACTTCTTTTAGTTTGACAATATTAGAAAAACAACAACAAAAATATAGTCTTCCATGTTCCCATCAGCAGGGACTCAGATCCCTTTAACATATTTTAACCATGTTTCAGGGGTCTATCTTGGTGTTCACAGTTGTCGTATTGAAGTTCTGGCAGCTCAATGGAGAAAGGGCATAGATGAACACACTCCCTTTTCTAGGGAAGGGGAACACACCCAGGAAGAATTATACAACACTCCCATTCCCATTTCACAGACCAGATGTGACCATACCTAGCTGTGAGGGAGGCTGGATGTTATGGTCTTTGGATTAGCAGCAGTGTGTTCAGTTAAGCTTCTGTTATGAAATGATTAATTGAACTTTTGGAGAGAGTATTCTCTTACTCATAACTCTTACACAGATATGGACATTTTAACCTTCTAGTTGTGCAGAAAATTTTAAGAGCACAGAAAAATATATATTTTCCTCAATGAATAATTTTAGAAAAGACATACTGCTATGTCAAGATATGAATTAAGCTTGTTTATTAACCAGGTAAAAACAGAACAGCACAATCTAGAAATCAAAATATTAGTAATTTATAGTTTTAGACAAAGTTTATGTTTTAATGTAAAATGTGCTACAATAGGTGATGTCTGCTGGAAGGCAAAATCCAAATTTCACTTTCTTCTGTGTACTTTCCTTTGCTACAGAGATTGGAATACTTAAAAATAGAACTAGATTTATCAGATTGCCTTGTAGGTAAAGTTCTGGGTACAGGTTTGATTCTTCAAATTTAGATGTGGCTGCAATGAGTTGGAGGGTAGAAGATGGAAGGAGACAGATTTTTTTGGATTTTGTTAGTGAATATGTCTCTTCTTTCACAACGACTGTCAAACTTCTATTCCTATCCTCTACCTTCAAAGTGTGTAGGATCCCTTTAGCGTGTGCGTGCTTGTGCACATGCACACATGCACACACACACACACACACACACACACTGACATCTTAGTAGGCTCTTGGTATGGCGTGTTACCTCCTTGACAAAAGAATGAGTGGAGTTGTCTGTGAAAAAAGGCATTTAAACAGAAGTGATAACTAGATAGCCCTTAATCACACAGTTGCTATTCTTCATCTTGCTCCGGGTACTTAAAAACTGATTAATGGTTTCAAAAGTGAAAGTGAAAGTGAAGTCACTCAGTTGTGTCCGACTCTTTGCGACCCCCTGGACTGTAACCCACAAGGCTCCTCTGACCATGGGATTCTCCAGGCAAGAGTATTGGAGTGGGGTGCCATTGCCTTCTCCAGGAGAACTTCCCGAATGGTTTCAAAGGGAGCTTCAATTTTCAGGTTACTTTATAAGAAAGACTGAAAAAATTAAGTCCTGTTTTTGCCTTTCTCCCACTCCAACATTGTATTATGTGACTATCTGAAGTATATATATATATATATCTTTCTATAAGCTTAATTGCATGCGGAAATAATTTTGAAAAGACACATTTAGGTTTTAGAATGGAAAAGAGAAAAAATATTCTCACCTCCCTTTCTGGTACAAAGATTTTAAAGTGTCTAAATATTGCTTTCTCAGAAATGGTTCATTAAGTGATCTGCATGTTTTCAGCTCAAGCCAGCTATTCCTTTTTCATTTAGAAAAGGATTAGAATTACTGCCCCTTCTCTCGCCTCCCCACCCTCAGCCCACATATTCCTCAAATCCTCATTTTCTGAGTACATATTATGAGTCACACATTGTGCTAGGTATGGAAGACATAAAGAAATAAAAAGTAAGGTTCCCGCCATGAAGGAGCACAAATTTTCCTGGATGTGTAAGTGGATTAATTTTAGCACTGCACTTTAAGAGTTATGGGCTTCCCTGGTGGCTCAGATGGTAAAGAATCTGCCTGCAATTCAGGAGACTCAAATTCGATTCCTTGGTGGGGAAGATCCCCTGGAGAAGGGAGTGGCAACTCACTCCAGTATTCTTGCCTGGAGAATTCTATGGACCAAGGAGCTTGGCAGGCTATAGGCCATAGTGTCACAAAGAGTTGGACGTGGCTGAGTGACTAATACTTTAAGAGTTATAAATGGAAGTACTCTTAAGTGATTTGAATGCCATAGAGGGTAAAGGACCTAACTCTCCTGGGGGAATCATAGAAGGCCAAATTTCATCTTTTTCATTGACTTCATTGAAAGCAATGGCACCCCACTCCAGTACTCTTGTCTGGAAAATCCCATAGACGGAGGAGCCTGGTAGGCTGCAGTCCATGGGGTCGCCAAGAGTCGGACACGACTGAAGCAACTTAGCAGTAAGCAGTAGCAGCAGCAGCAAGATGGTCTCCAGTGATCCCTCCTTCCTGGTATTCATGCACTAGTGTGGTCCTTTCCCACATTGTATCATGATGATGACTGGTCTGTGTGACTCACACCTTGTTGCAAAAGTGAGGCTATGTCATCTTCTGGGCTGAAATACAAAAGATACCATGACTTCTGCCTCTCTGTCTCTTTGTCTCTCTCTGTTTCTCTCTCTCTCTCTCTCTCTGGAAGGAAGCTGCCTGGGATAAGACTCAGGCAGCCTGTGAACTGGCTCATATAATGAGGAACCGAGACATTCTGTCAACAACCAGAAGGAAACTGAGTCCCCAGAACAACAGTCACGTGAGGGAAGGAGATATCACAGAGGTGCATTCTTCAACCTAAATGAATACTTCAGTTGCAGTCTGGTCATCAGCTTGCCTGAAATCTCATGAGTGACACCAAGACAGAACTACTGGACAACTGAACTGCTTTCAGATCCTGATCTTCATAAACAATGTGAGATAATAAATATTCCTTTTATATGGGAAAAGCAGTTTTGGAGTACTTTGTTATGTAGCAAAAGATAACTATTTCAAAGGATGCATGAATATCTGACTGCTAATGTGCTGTGGAAGCTGATGTTTTAATTGGCCCTGGATTCTCTGAAAGATAATCTTTGTTGAGAAGGGCTGGGACCTCTGAAAAAAATGTGGGTAGCTAGGGCCTGGAATCACTCAACCTCACTGCCATCATAGCAAAAACAACGTTAGAAGCAAAAAACTTTGTATTTCTGTCTTTTTATCTCTTGCAATTATTGGTAAAATTTAACAAAATCTGTTTGTCTCCCTGCCTTGGCCTGCGAAAACCATAGAGTTTACCGAAATACAAGTACAGACTTCCAGCTCCAGCAACTCAGAGCAGAAGATATTTAAAACTGAGTGTATCACTGAGAGAAATATAACTATAGGAACTATGCAGAATGTCTTATTAGCTATATTTTACAGATGAGGGGTCTATGGCTCAGAGTATGAATAACTTGTCCAAGGTCACACAGCACAAAGTAGAAGCATGTTTCCAAAGCCTATGAATGAGTTTAAATACTGAGAAGTCAGGGAATGAAGAATGAAATTTCTTTCTTTCCTTCTTTTTTTTATACAACTTTGCTTCAGACCACTCCTGACCATATGGGGAAGACGTAGAACCAGAAAGCATCTACTTTAACATGTCATCTGTAGACTGTTTTTCTATTACCTTGAACTCATTTATAGGACTTTTTACAGACACAACATGTTCCCTGCAAGAGGATATATTGTCATTCAAACAAGCCACGTCCAAGGAGCAGGCAATTTATTCTCCCCTCCACCAGAAGTAAACTGTGAAACTACTGAAGCATGAAGAAGAAATGGGAGAGAAAAGGAGGAGGTTTTATCATTTTGGTTTAGTGAAAAAAAAAAAAAAGGCAAAATCAGGAAAAACGTATCTTGAACAATATTTTTATAAAGTTAAAAACAGCCTGTTTGCAATTCAGTTGGTCCTATTGATAAAACTCAGACAAATAAAGGTGAATGAGGAATGTTATTCTATTTGTGCCGTACTACTGTGAGTAGAATAATCAAGACAGGGTGAGTCACAAGTGGAATTGTTCCAAGTGTTTCCTTTATAATGAACCCAATACTTAGGTAGCCTTTGAAATGAAAGAAGCCCACAAAAGATGGAAACACACAGGAAGTAATTATGTGCTTTCAATAAATGCCTGAAAACTCACAGGTTCCTCTGAGAGATACAATCTCTAGAAAAGCTTACATTGTCATTTCCATTCTCTTTATTATTTTAACACATTGTATTTCTGCAGAGGAATTTTGTTTCCAAAAATTATACATTAAATCAATCCTTTAATTCAAAGCCTTTGGGAAAAATTTCGATTCCTTGCTGTCCATTGAGATTCTGCATTGAATTAATGTTAAGTGCCAAAAACGATTGCCACATTATAATTTTATGTGATCATATAATTTTCAGTTTTCTATTGTGTATTCTGTAGGTCAAAGATCAATAAACTATAGCCTATAGGCAAAATCTGGCCTGGCACTTGTTTTACAAATAAAATGTTATTGCAACACAGTCACACCTTATTAAAATTGAGCCAAAGACTTTAACAGATGCTTCAAAAGAAGATACACAGATGACAAGCATATGAAAAGATGACCCTGTATCATATGTCATCAGGGAAATGCAATTTAGAACAATAATGACACACAGCTACACACCTATTAGAATGGTCAAAATCTGGAACACTGACAACAGCAAAAGCTGATAAAGACATGGGGCTGTAGGAGTTGTCATTTGTTGCTAATGGGAATGAAAACTGGTATAGATACATTGGAAGAAATTCTGACAAAATATTACAAAACTAAGCATACTTTTACCATATAATCCAGCAATGGTACACTTTGGTATTTATTCAAAGGAGTTGGAAACTTGTCCACACAAAAGCCTGCACCTAACTCTTTATTGCAGCTTTACTCATATTTGCCCAAACTTGGAAGCAACCCACATGTTTTTCAGTAGGTTAATGGATGGCCAAATAGTGATGCAGCTGAACAGTGGATTACTACTCAGCACTAAAAAATATGAGCCACCAAGTCATGAAACGACATGGGGGAACATTAAATGAATATTACTACATGAAATAAGACAATCAAAAAGGCTACATTTTATCTGATTCAATTATTTGACATTCCCTAAAAGGCACATTTATTGAGACATTAAAACATCAGTAGCTGCCAGTGGTTGAGGTGAAGTATGACTAGGTTAAGCACAGAGAATTTGGGGAGTAGTAACACTACTCTGTATGATACCATATATGTGGAAACATCTCATTAGGTATTTGTTGAAAAAACACTGTAACACCAAAGGTGAACCTTAACGTAAATCATGGACTTTGGGTGATCATGATGTGTCATAATCAATTATAACATCAGTTATAACATATGGATCATTCAGTGCAGAATGTTGATAATGAGGGCACTAGGGCATGAATAATATAAGGGCTTGGGGTATGTGGGAAATCTCTGTACCTTCCTCTCAATTTTATTGTGAATGTAAAACCTCTAAAAAATTGTTTTTTCCTTCAAATCAGCAATTGCAATCAATCTTTCAGACTCTCTTGAGAATACCTTCTCTTTGTCTTTCTTTCTCTCTCTCTCTCCCTGTTCTTATTTTAATATAACATTTTATTAGTATGTCCATAAATATTGCCTGCACTGAAATAAACATTTTCTGGAGCTATGTACTTTCATGGCATTCTGGAGTATAACAGTGTTAGGTGGTTCGTCTTCCTTTTCTCCTGCCAAGATCAGAGCATTGAAGTCAGTGAAGAATTCTGCTTCTTCACTCTGCTATCAGTTTTGAATCTGCCCATAATTAACAGTGTGAACCTGGGCAGCTAACTTAACCTAAGTTTCAGCCTCAGTGATCCTGTGTTAGTATAACAAAAAACAAAATAACCAAAATCTTAGCTTTATTGAAAGAAGGGCTTAGACATTTTTTGATCACTTCAATTAAGCAGTTAGAACAAAGCTTGACTTGAAATGAGAGCTCAATATGGGTTAAAGGTTGATATTTGAATATATATTTTAAAAGCAAAGTATCCAAGCACTTTAAAAATGCATTATTATTATATATTGTTTACTTATTTACTATTTCCTACTTATTCCTTTTTTCTTTAGATCCTATATCTTATTTTGTAAAATATATGAAAAAGTTTATTAAGAAGGTGCGCTAAAATTGAAAACATAGACCAAATATGGTTAGATGTATTTTTTGTATAGAATTTTTTCAAGTATTTTCACTCACTCTTTCAAGAAATTGCTCTAATAATGCCGTGTCCTTCTATATTTTTATAATTTAAAGAGGTAGAGAGTGAGATCAGCCTGATAAGTAAGACAAAAATCATTTACATAGAATCAAGAGTGGTTTAGAGCCAGAGCCTCTTCCAACTTATTTAGCTATGTAACTTTAGACAGTCCGTCCCTTACCTAATTTGTTTTTTTTTTCTCCATTGTTAATTAGCTTTAAAAGCCTACCTTAAGAATCTGTCATGACAAGACTTGAGATAACTTGTGTGAAAATAGCCAGTTCATGGAACAAAACAAAAGCAATACTTGTTAGAATTGCTTATTAAAATACTAAAATGATTCTATTTTCAACCACTGTTTAAATTTTCATTATTGATGCTTAAAATAATATTACTTGAAGGCTGATATATATATATGCTTTAAAAAGCCTGATATGGAAATGTGATATAGGACTAAAAGAAAACCTGCTTTCAACATGGCTATACACTAGCAAATTTGTAAAATGTTGTCACGTGAATCTGTCTTCTCCATCCTAGCATTCACTTGCTCAGAGTTCCTCACTTTCAAGTAGCTTTCAGCCAATAATATGCTGCTGCTGCTGCTGCTAACTCACTTCAGTCGTGTCTGACTCTATGTGACCCCATAGATGCAGCCCACCAGGCTCCCCAGTCCCTGGGATACTCTAGGCAATAACACTGGAGTGGTTTGCCATTTCCTTCTCCAATGCATGAAAGTGAAAAGTGAAAGTGAAGTCACTCAATCGTGTCCAACTCTTAGTGACCCCATGGACTGCAGCCTACCAAGCTCCTCCGTCCATGGGATTTTCCAGGCAAAAGTACTGGAGTGGGGTGCCATTGCCTTCTCCGTATAATGAACTAATATACATTACAAAAACTGACTTTATGGAAAACAACAAGAAAACAGTAACAGTGAAATATAATAGGTTTTGATTGGTAATGTGTACCTATCTCCATTGTGTAAGTACTTGACACTGCTGAATGTGAAGCTGGAAACAGATGCACACCCGAGACTTCACTACAGGCTCCAGCGCCCTGCTTTCAGGTCTAATAGTCTATGATTCATTCAAGCAGTCTCACTGTACTTTCATTATCTCTATTGCTGCTATGAATTATCAGAGAATTCCAGACTTTGCATACTTTCCTTGATGTCAGCTGACAACTCCCATAAATTATAGTGGAACATATGTTTCATCTCAGAAGCCAATGCTGATTTATTGGTGATAGGTACTTGTGATCCTGTGTTAAGAGTGGTTCTGAGGATACATCCGAGCTCAATAAGAAAGAGGACTGTGGTTACTTTGTGCTGTTTGTCATGACCATGGGAGCAGACCCTCTTGATCATTAACTGAAGCCTTGAATAAACAAACCTGTCATCATGGGATGACTTGAAGATCTGTCCACCCCCTTCAGGTGCCACAAACATCTCACCTGTTGGGGACTTCTGGAGACAAGACTCCTACTACTCCTACTTTATTCTGAAACAAACACTGGAAACATTTGGAAATTTTAGGCTAAATGGAAGGAAATTATAACCATAGAAGACAGCGCACCAGCCTCAGGTTTGTCAAAGTCCATGATGTCTATAGAATTTCACGTAGCCTGTTCTCTCCTTCAGTCATAGCAGTAGACCTTGTGTTTGGGGGGAGATGTAAATAAAAACCAAGTTTCCTCCCAAGTCAGAAAACTTCTTCACAATGCTATTATTGAATAAGCATCAAACCACAAGGTGATTCACATCACAAACAATTCATTAAAGAGACTGCAAGGGTAGAAGAAATGAAATCTCACTCTTTTGTGTAGTCAAGCCAATACAGCCCATACCATGCCTGTTCTCAAGATAAACAACTAGTCCTCCAGGGAGAGGACATGACAGCCTGTGGTCCATAATTCAAGTGAATCCCGCTGGATCATCAAAAAAGCAAGAGAGTTCCAGGAAAACCTCTGTTTCTGCTTTATTGACTATGCCAAAGCCTTTGACTGTGTGGATCACAATAAACTGGAAAATTCTGAAAGAGATAGGAATGCCAGACCACCTGTCCTACCTATTGAGAAATCTGTATGCAGGTCAGGAAGCAACAATTAGAACTGGACATGAAACAACAGACTGGTTCCAAATAGGAAAAGGAGTACATCAAGGCTGTATATTGTCACCCTGCTTATTTAACTTATATGCAGAGTATATCATGAGAAATGATGGGCTGGAGGAAGCACAAGCTGGAATCAAGATTGCTGGGAGAAATATCAATAAACTCAGATACGCAGATGACACCACCCTTATGCAGAAAGTTAAGAGGAACTAAAGAGTCTCTTGATGAAAGTGAAAGAGGAGAGTGAAGAAGTTGCCTTAAAGGTCAACATTCAGAAAACGAAGATCATGACATTTGGTCCCATCAGTTCAGTTCAGTCACTCAGTCGTGTCCGACTCTTTGCGAACCCATGGATCGCAGCACGCCAGGTCTCCCTGTCCATCACCAACTCCTGGAGTTCACTCAGATTCACGTCCATCGAGTCAGTGATGCCATCCAGCCATCTCATCCTCTGTCGTCCCCTTCTCCTCCTGCCCTCAATCCTTCCCACCATCAGAGTCTTTTCCAATGAGTCAACTCTTTGCATGAGGTGGCCAAAGTACTGGAGTTTCAGCTTTAGCATCATTCCTTCCAAAGAAATCCCAGGGCTGATCTTCCGAATGGACTGGTTGGACCTCCTTGCAGTCCAAGGGACTCTCAAGAGTCTTCTCCAACACCACAGTTCAAAAGCATCAATTCTTTGGCGCTCAACCTTCTTCACAGTCCAACTCTCACATCCATACATGACAACTGGAAAAACCATAGCCTTGACTAAATGGACCTTAGTAAGCAAAGTAATCACTTCATGGCAAATAAATGGGGAAACAGTGGAAACAGTGGCTGTCTTTATTTTTTGGGGCTCCAAAATCACTGTAGATGGTGATTGCAGCCATGAAATTAAAAGACGCTTACTCCTTGGAAGGAAAGTTATGACCAACCTAGACAGCATATTAAGAAACGGAGACATAACTTTATCAACAAAGGTCCATCTCAATCAAGGCTATGGTTTTTCCAGTAGCCTTGTATGGATGTGAGAGTTGGACTATAAAGAAAGCTGAGCACAGAACAATTGATGCTTTTGAACTGGGGTGTTGGAGAAGACTCTTGAAAGTTCCTTGAACTGCAAGGAGATCCAACCTGTCCATTCTAAAGGAGATCAGTCCTGGGTGTTCTTTGGAAGGACTGATGTTGAAGGTGAAACTCCAACACTTTGGCCACCTGATGTGAAGGGCTGACTCATTTGAAAAGACCTTGATCCTGGGAAAGATTGAGGGCAGGAGGAGAAGGGGACAACAGAGGATGAGATGGTTGGATGGCATCACCAACTCAATGGACATGAGTTTCTGTAAACTCCGGGAGTTTGAGATGGACAGGGAGGCCTGGCATGCTGTGGTTCATGGGGTCACAGAGAGTCAGACATGACTGAGCACCTGAACTGAACTGAGCTGAATTCACTTGGTAACACTTGGGAATGGGATGAACATCTGTGTTAGATAATTGACTTTATCCAAAGGAAACCTTAACTTCTCCAATCTTTGTGACAGGAAGTAGTTTTGCAACTGGGAGCAAAGAGACTTCTGAAGTTAGGCTCCTAACTCTTCCCAGAAACTGGAAAACAGGAGCGCTATCTCTGTTACTGATTACAGTTCCAGGAGATGGCTCCTAGATTTTGAGAAAAACCATTCTGAGCATAAATCAGGCAAGAAGCCTAATTACCTTTTGGAGAAGTTTTGCACAACGTTCAAAGAGACAGAGAAAGGACTTACAATTACACATTTTCTAAAATAATGCTATGAGAAAAGGAAGGAAGAAAGTCTTCCCTTATTTTCAACAGTGAGAATTCAGCCTCCAGTATTTTTTAATTAAATTTTTATTTTATACTGGGACAAAGAACCTGCTTGCAATACAGGAGACCTGGGTTCAATCCCTAGGTTACAAAGATCTCTTGGAGAAGGGAATGGCAACCCACTCCAGTATTTTTTCCTGGAGAATTCCATAGACAGAGGAATCTGGTGGGCTAGGGTCCATGCGGTCTCAAAGAGTTGGACATAACTGAGCTACTAACATTTTCACTTTCATAGTTGATTTACAATGTTGCATATTTTTCAAGTATACAACAAAGTTGTTCAGTTACATATATACATATGCTCTTTTTTTTTTTTTTTCTTTTTTGAGATTCTTTTCCCATGTAGGCTATTATAGAGCATTGAATAGAATTCCCTGTGCTATACACTAGGGCCTTACTGTTTTGCCCTTGTGGTCTCATGGACATTATATATCTTAAATGTATTCAGACACATGAGTAACTTTATCTTAAATAAAAGTGTGAGATTATGAATGATAAAAATCTTTTTCAAACTACCCACCATAGGTTAGATTTTCAGGAACAGATTCTGAGATTTGCATGCAAGGATTTTATTGGGGAAACACTGCTGGGAATAGCATCTCTGAGAAGTGAGAAAAGCAGAACTGAAAGCTGAATTCTGATGTTTCTGGAAGCAGTGCCTCAGTCCTGCATGAGGGCCTAGATGGTTCACCATGGTGCCCACTCCATGGCCTTATACATTCTTTAACTGAGTAAATACTTATTTATGTCTCTGATAAGCACCAGATATTTCTTTTTGAAAGATGCAAGAGAAAAAAAAAGTAGTTCAAAAAGATTACAAAAGTGATTTTTCCAAATAGAGAGGGAAATTAAAAAAAAATACAACTTAATTAACTTATTCCAATCTCATTTGTCAACAAAGTAGGATTTTTTTTTTTTGTTTGTTTATTAGTTTACACCTGTTTCCATTTCCTATCATCATTTGATATTCAGGAATTTTGGACTGTATGTTTCCCCTGTTCCATCCTATTCTAGGCTTGTGTTTTCAGGCACTTAGTATCAGTTAGCACAGATTTGCACTTATTTTTTTGGAAACTCTAGCCATCTCTGTTTACTTTCTTGCACAGGCCTATTTACATTTGGAAACTTTTAAATCAACGACACAGTAAAGACTATAAATTGACAATGATGAGGAGGATGGTGATAAACATGGAGGATTTACTAAGTCCCAAGTATTGGACTAAGAAGTTTATGCACATTGTCTCATGACAATCCTATAAAGTACCTGTAATGACCATTTTATAAATAAACTGAGACTTAAAAATGAAACAATATCATAGAGCTGGTAAATAGCAGAATAGACCCTGAATGAAGGTGGTTGATGCAAATATCCAAAATCTGCTGGCTTCAATTGTATATTATATCTTTACTTCTGAATCCACTTCACTACCAAAATCCTCACCCACCTCCAGCACCTTCACTTCCCCACCCCTTAGCATCTTCTTATACTCCTACACTGTTAACTATCAGACTAAAGGCATACAAACACAAGACCATTCAGGTATGATTTCTATCAAATCCCCTACAAGTATACAGCGGAAGTGACAAACAGATTCAAGGGATAAGATCTGATAGACAGAATGCCTGAATAACTATGAACAGAGGTTCGTGACACAGTACTGATGTCACGTGGAGGCAGTGATCAAGACCATCTCCAAGAAAGAAAAAAAGCAAAAAGGCAAAATGGTTGTCTAAGGAGGCCTTACAGATAGCTGAGAAAAGAAGAGAAGCTAAAGGCAAAGGAGAAAAGGAAAGATATACACATTTGAATGGACAGTTCTAAAGAAGAGCAAAGAGAGATAAGAAAGCTTTCCTCAGTGATCAATGCAAAAAAAAAAAAAAATAGAGGAGAATACAGTGGGAAAGACTAGAGATCTCTTTAAGAAAATTAGAAATATCAGGGGAACATTTCATGCAAAGATGGGCACAATAAAGGATAGAAATGGTATGGACCTAACAGAAGCAGAAGGTATTAAGAAGAGGTGGCAAGAATACACAGAAGAATTATACAAAAAAGATCTTCATGACCAAGTTTAAAACGATGGTGTGATCACTCACCTAGGGCCAGGCATCCTAGAGTCAGAAGTCATGTGGGCCTTAGAAAGCATCACTACAAACCAAGCTACTGGAGGTGATGGAATCCCAGTTGAGCTAATTCAAGTTCTAAAATCTGATGTTTTGAAACTGTTGCATTCAATTATGCCAGCAAATTTGGAAAAGTAAGCAGTAGCCACAGAACTGGAAAAGGTTAGTTCTCATTCCAATCCCAAAGAAAGGCAATGACAAAGAACATTCAGATTACCGCATAATTGCGCTTATCTCACACACTAGCAAAGTAATGCTCAAAATTCTCCAAGTGAGACTTCAACAGTATGTGAACTGAGAACTTCCAGATGTTCAAGCTGGATTTAGAAAAGGCAGAGGAACCAGAGATCAAATTGTCAATATCCATTGGATCATAGAAAAAGCAAGAGAGTTCCAGAAAAAATATCTTCTCCTGCTTTACTGACTACGCCAAAGAATTTGACTGTGTGGCTCACAGCAAACTGTGGAAAATTCTGCAAGAGATGGGAATACCAGACCACCTTACCTGTCTATTGGGTTTCCCTGGTGAACTCAGGTGGTAAAGCGTCTGCCTGTAATGTGGGAGACATGGGTTCGATCCCTGGGTCAGGAAGATCCCCTGGAGAAGGAAATGGCAACCCACTCCAGTACTCTTGCCTGGAAAATTCCATGGATGGAGGAGCCTGGTGGACTACAGTCCATGAGGTTGCAAAAAGTTGGACACGACTGAATGACTTCACTTTTCCTGCCTGTTGAAAAAATTGTATGCAGGTCAAGAAGTAACTGTTAGAACCAGACATGGAACAACGGAGTCATTCCAACTGGGAAAGGAGTACTTCAAGGCTGTATATTGTCACCCTGCTTATTTAACTTCTATGCAGAGTATATCATGTGAAATGCTGGGCTGGATGAAGCACAAGCTGGAATCAAAATTGCCAGGAAGAATATCAATAACCTCAGAGATGCAGATGATTTCACCCTTATGGCAGAGAGTGAAGAGGACTGAAGAGCCTCTTGATGAAAGTGAAAGAGGAGAGTGAAAAAGATGGCTTAAAACTCAACATTCAAAACACTAAGATCATGGTATCTGATCCCATCACTTCATGGCAAATAGATGGGAAAACAATGGAATCAGTGACAGTCTTTATTTTCTTTGGCACAAAAATCACTGCAGATTGTGGTTGCAGCCATGAGCTTAGCAGATATTTGCTCCTTGGAAGAAGAGCTGTGACCAACCTAGGCAGCATATTGAAAAGCAGAAACATTACTTTGAAAACAAAGGTCCATCTAGTCAAAGCCATGGTTTTTACAGTAGTCATGATGGATGTGAGAGTTGGACCGTAAAGAAAGCTAAAAGTGAAGTCGCTCAGTCGTGTCCGACTCTTTGCGATCCCATGGACTGTAGTCTATCAGGCTTCTCTGTCCGTGGGATTTTCCAGGCAAGAGTACTGGAGTGGGTTGCCATTTAGCTGAGCACCAAATAATTGATGCTTTTGAACTGTGGTGTTGGAGAAGACTCTTGAGAGCCCCTTGGACTGCAAGGGGATCCAAACCGTCCTTACTAAAGGAAATTAGTCTTGAGTATTCATTGGAAGGACTGATGTTGAAGCTGAAACTCCAATACTTGGCCACCTGATGCAAAGAACTGACTCTTTGGAAAAGACCCTGAAGCTAGGAAAGATTGAAGACAGGAGGAGAAAGGGAAGACCAAGATGGTTGGATATAATCACTGACTCAATGGACCTGAGTTTGAGCAAGCTCCCAGCATTGGTGATGGACAGGGAAGCCTGGTGTGCAGCAGTGCATGGGGTTGTAAAAAGTCGGACACGATTGAGAGACTGAGTTGAACTGAGCTGAAAGGCATGCATGAGTCAATGAAGTTATCAAGTTTTGGGTTCATAAATCTATGTTTGAAACATAATTTTAGTGTTTGGTAGTTGGTATAAGTGGGCAAATTATTTCACTTCCCTGAGCCTCAGTTTCCTCATCTGAATAAATGATGACAATAAAAGCTACCTTGTAGGAAGTGGCTGTAAATTTCCTGCCATATGATGACACTCAATAAACAAATGATAGCTCTTGCTGTTAATGAAGATACTGACAATTATTTTGCAAAGATTAAGTAGCTGCATTGATGCCGCCAAAGTTGGAACTAGTGAAGATGTGGATTCACATGGAAGTTGATTTCCAGAATGAAGGTGAGCAGCATATTAGGTTAGAATACTTGAAAGTGGTAGGAACTATTAAATTCAGAATCTAGAAAGCTGAACTATTTAAAAAACAATCCAAAGGGGTAATTTTTTAAATGGAGAATAAATAATAGGATTCTACAGGAGGAAATTTTTATAACCAAATAAAGAACTCCCAAAGCTAAACTGTTTCTTCAATATATGATGATTGGAAGGATATTTAACAAAATTTTAAGTTCATTCCTTCTCAATTATTTGTAGGAAATAATCATCACTATCAAATTATTTTTTAATTCTAAGACATCAAACAATTATTCATAATATCAAAAAGTGAAACAAATGAAATGATTACAAATAACTGAGTATTAAATTAAAGTATGTTATATTAATTTAAAGGCTCCCCAGGTGGCTTATTGGTAAAGAATCTACCTGCCAAGCAGGAGACACTGGTTCAATCCCTGGATGGGGAAGATGCCCTGGAGAAAGGAATGGCAACCCGTTCCAGTATTCTTGCCTGGGAAATTCTATGAACAGATGGGCCTGGCCACCTATAGTCCATGGAGTTGCAACGACTGGACACGACTTAGTGACTAACACAACAACAACAGCATACTTTAAAGAAAATTATGTAGTTATTATATATGTAAGACCTATATCTAGAGAATGTGTATATTTAAATAATGGTAGAGTGTCATATTATTTATAAATATATGAACATATACATAAGGCAAATATATTCCTCTCCTAGATATGAAAAAATAAATGAAAATATAATCAGTGATTCTTTATTCATGGTAGAAGCACAGGCAATATTTTTCTCCCTGTGTGTATGTGTGATGTTCCAGATTTCCATAAGGAGCAAGACTCCATAAAGTATTAGAATCTGGCCCACATTGATGCACACTTGCCTCCTCAGCTCCAGTTTTCCCTCCTAAGATCAGCTAATGTTTATGACAGTGATAAAAAATGATGCAAATATTTACTTCCTAAACAGTAGGAAGGCCTTTCAAGGCCTTCAATAATGGGTGTAGGCACTCTTAGAGTCAACTGATTAAGATCTGTGCACCCATAAAAAATGTAGAGATTAAAGGAGAGGACTGAAAATGTATTCATAATTAGAGAGGGGACCGAGATTGTGTTTGGGACATGATTAACTGGTAATCAGTAAAGAACAAACTGATTATTAGCTGTTCAATTGTTGTTAGTCTTAGGGGATTCCACTCAGTGGCCTAATTAAACTGAGCTTGAAGGCTTCACATCTCCATTCAGTGGCAATTTTATCATAATATTCAGTTCTTTGCATGAGATTTGCCTTCCCTCTCTTTAATCATATGTTTTGCCTCTGTGTAACACCTTCCTTGATTAGTTTCTCTACAGGATTAGCTCTTGATAACTGCATGGTTTATGAAAGCAAATGTCACATATAAGACAATCTGGATATTAAGGTTTCTTGTCAGTCTTGAAGTTTTTAAAAAGGAAAAACAAACAAAAGACATGCACTTGTTTTAATTAAAAGGACTTTCTTGGCTATTCTGAACTGTTTATTTGTTTGGCTCTGAATATTTTGTACAGATAAGATTTCAGAAAAAAAAAAAAAAAGCAAACATATATCACAATGACTCCAGAGAAATAAAAGTATTTTACATTTTCAATTCGAACTCAAGGGAACTTTTATTAATTGCATTATTCCCAGCATGTAGGGCACCCTCTAAGATAGCAGTAATTCTTTCTGGCTCTAGGGTACCACTAAGATTAGAAATGCTCTCAGTGCTTTGAAATTTGCAGCACAGAGGCCCTACATGTGTGTCTTTGTAGCTCAAAACCAAGTAGTGATTTAACAATTAGCTGATTAATTCGATCAATGTTAATGACTAAACTGTGGCTGATTTGAATAATGCAGACTTTCACATGAATTTTTGGTAAAAAAGCATCTGGGTTGGCTGTATAATTTATTGATAACTCAGTTACCAAATCTCAATTTCATACTCTCTACCATAAACTTAGGTAGCAAAAATTGAGCTGAGTCTAAGTCATAACATGAGAAAGAATAATTTCATGTTATGGCTTATAATAAGACAGACAAACATGTCTGTTATAAACAAAAGAAAAAAGCCATAATAATTTCTATGCTGTAATGTGCTAAGTTGCTTGAGTCATGTCTGACTCTTTGCGACCCTGTGGACTGTAGCCTGCCAGGTTCCTCTGTCCATGGGATTCTCCAGGCAAGGATACTGAAGTGGGTTGCTGTACCCTCCTCCAGGGGATCTCCCTGACCCAAACCTCTGTCTGTTATGTCTACCTGTGTTGGCTGGCAGGTTCTTTACCACTAGCTCCACCTGGAAAGCCCCAGTAATTTCTATTTCAGATCCTAGAAGTCACAAATTAATACTAATGTAGCATTTCACTTTCAAAAAGTAATATATCTTGATAATACTCTCTGTTAAGTTGATAAGTAAGCCAGTATGGATAAACCTCAAAGCCACTTTCAAAACAACTTTTATTTTTAAAACTTCTAGTACATCTGTGTAATTGCTCCATTAACAACAATGTTGTCATTGTTCAGTTGCTGAGCTGTGACCCATGGACTTCCGCCTACCAGGCTCACCTGTCTATGGGGT
Organism: Capricornis sumatraensis; assembly: GCF_032405125.1. Lineage (NCBI taxonomy): Eukaryota > Metazoa > Chordata > Mammalia > Artiodactyla > Bovidae > Capricornis > Capricornis sumatraensis. Next base: position 22,016,629 of record NC_091073.1, read on the forward strand.
TTTCCAGGCAAGAATATTGGAGTAGGTTGCCACTTCCTTCTCCGGGAGATCTTCCCAACCAAGGAGTTGAACCCATATCTCCTACATTGGCAGATAGATTCTTTACCACTGAGCCACCAGGGAAGCTCACTAACAAAAAGTGATCTCTATTCAGTGCCTACTATACATAGTCTATACTTTAAAGTAGTTTCATTTGACTAAGTTACAGTTTTATTCATGAACATTTTGGTAATAAATGAATTCTCATTTACTTGGAATATACAATTGTGAAAAATTGAAGGCATATAGCTAAAATTTATGCAAACATCGTATTTTCAATATAACATACTTGTACAAAACTGATGATGGAAATAAGTAACATTTGATGGTTCAGAAATGACTTAAATCTATAGAATATGTGCTATCTTTGTAGAAAAATATGAAAGCAATTTTAGTTGTTTGCTATAACAGGGTTTTTTCCCCACTCTGAATCCACTGAAGGGTATATCTGGCCATGTGATAAAACTATTTAATAAAGTCTAAAATTAAAATTAAACTTAAGCAATATCAGTTCAGATCAGTTGCTTAGTCATGTCCGACTCTTTGCGACCCCATGAATCGCAGCACACCAGGCCTCCCTATCCATCACCAACTCCCAGAGTTCACTCAGACTCATGTCCATCCAGTCAGTGATGCCACCCAGCCATCTCATCCTCTGTCGTCCCCTTCTCCTCCTGCCCCCAATCCCTCCCAGCATCAGAGTCTTTTCCAATGAGTCAACTCTTTGCATGAGGTGGCCAAAGTACTGGAGTTTCAGCTGTAGCATCATTCCTTCCAAAGAAATCCCAGGGCTGATCTCCTTCAGAATGGACTGGTTGGACCTCCTTGCAGTCCAAGGGATTCTCAAGAGTCTTCTCCAACACCGCAGTTCAAAAGCATCAATTCTTCGGTGCTCAGCCTTCTTCACAGTCCAACTCTCACATCCATACATGACTACTGGAAAAACCATAGCCTTGACTAGATGGACCTTAGTTGGTAAAGTAATGTCTCTGCTTTTGAATATGCTATCTAGGTTGGTCATAACTTTTCTTCCAAGGAGTAAGGGTCTTTTAATTTCATGGCTATAATACATACTAGAAAAATATCATTTTCAAGATGACAGAGATTTTGCCATTCTTTACCATTCTTCCTCATGTCTATTTCTAGTACTTGATAGGCTTATTGCAAACAGTAGGCTCTTGTGCAATTTTTGATAAAAGAATAAATAAATTAATTGATGCATAGAAGAAAGAAACAAAAATTTAGGAGGAAATGCAAACTGGCATGCATTTCTTTCTTCCTACTTTGAAGAAAACATTGGCTCCTAATTGAAGGAGTAACCCTACAGTCTCCTCCATGTATTCAGTTTCTTGAGAATATATATATTATTTAATTTCTTGGGCCACTTCTCTAAGTTATCATTCTCATAGGCATCAGTCTTTGTCTTTGAAGCCAGCACTAATTCTTCCTCTACAGAAAATGGATTTGAAAAGCAGAAGCTATATTTTTTAGGAAAGCTATCCAAAACCCAGTAAAATAATTCACACTTTAAAGGAAATTTCATTGACCAGCTGTTTGTATGTGAACCACTTACTTGAATAACTTTTCAGAATTCCACCAAAATGATTAAGTTCTTAATATTTCTGGGGTTCAGTTCATTTCAGTCACTCAGTCATGTCTGACTACTTGTGACCCCATGAACTGCAGCACACCAGGCCTCCCTGTCATCACCAACTTCCGGAGTCCACCCAAAACCATGTCCATTGAGTCGGTGATGCCATCTAGCCATCACATCCTCTGTCATCCCCTTCTTCTCCTGCTCTCAATCTTTCCCAGAATCAGGGTCTTTTCAAATGAGTCAACTCTTCACATCAGGTGGCCAAAGTATTGGAGTTTCACCTTCAACATCAGTCCTCCCAATGAACACCCAGGACTGATCTCTTTAAGATGGACTGGTTGCATCTCCTTGAAGTCCAAGGGACTCTCAAGAGTCTTCTCCAAGACCACAGTTCAAAAGCATCAATTCTTCAGCACTCAGCTTTCTTCACAGTCCAATTCTCACATCCATATATGACCATAGCCTTGACCAGATGGACTTGTGTTGGCAAAGTAATGTCTCTGCTTTTTAATATGGTGTCTAGTTTGGTTATAACTTTCCTTCCAAGAAGTAAGTGTCTTTAAATTTCATGGCTGCAGTCACCATCTGCAGTGATTTTGGAGCCCAAAATTATAAAGTCATCCACTGCTTCCATTGTTTCCCCATCTATTTGCCATGAGGTGATGGGACCAAATGCCGTGATCTTAGTTTTCTGAATGTTGAGTTTTAAGCCAACTTTTTCACTTTCCTCTTTCACTTTCATCAAAAGACTCTTCAGTTCTTAACTTTCTGCCACAAGGGTGCTGTCATCTGCATATCTAAGGTTATTGATATTTCTCCTGGAAATCTTGATCCCAGCTTGTGCTTCCTCTGGCCCAGCATTTCTCATGATGTACTCTGCATATAAGTTAAATAAGCAAGGTGACAATATACAGCCTTGACGTGCTCCTGTTCCTATTTGGAACCAGTCTGTTTTTCCATGTCCAGTTCTAACTGTTGCTTCCTGACCTGCATACAGGTTTCTCAAGAGACAGTTTAGGTGGTCTGGTATTCTCATCTCTTGAAGAATTTCCCACAGTTTATTGTGATTCACACAGTCAAAGTCTTTGGCATGGTCAAGAATGCAGAAATAGATGTTTTTCTGGAACTCTCTTGCTTTTTCAATGATCCAGCGGATGTTGGCAATTTCTGGGGCACTTAATCAAAAATTATATTAGAAAACTACATATTGATGGTTCTAGGTACATAACTTTTAATAAAGAATTAGATGTTACTATCATTATCCTAGATCTGGAATGCCAAGTCTTTTGTTTTGTTTTGTTTTATAGTCAAAGAATGTAATACTTTGAGATTTATTGAGATATTAAGATTTAATATTTGGTAACCATTCATTTGGTAACCATTCTGCTCCAAATCAAAATCACTCCAAATCAAATACCTGTAGATTCTGCTCCAAATCAAAATCCAAAATCACTGCAGATGGTGATTGCAGCCATGTAATTAAAGATGCTTACTCCTTGGAAGAAAAGTTATGACCAACCTAGATAGTATATTGAAAAGCAGAGACATTACTTTGGCAACAAAGGTCCATCTAGTCAAGGCTATGGTTTTTCCAGTAGTCATGTATGGATGTGAGAATTGGACTGTGAAGGAGGCTGAGTGCCAAAGAATTGATGCTTTTGAACTGTGGTGTTGGAGAAGACTCTTGAGAGTCCCTTGGACTGCAAGGAGATCCAACAAGTCCATTCTGAAGGAGATCAGCCCTGGGATTTCTTTGGAGGGAATGATGCTACAGCTGAAACTCCAGTACTTTGGCCACCTCATGCAAAGAGTTGACTCACTGCAAAATCTCTGAGGCTGGGAGGGATTGGGGGCAGGAGGAGAAGGGGACAACAGAGAATGAGATGGCTGGATGGCATCACTGACTCGATGGATGTGAGTCTGAATGAACTCCAGGAGTTGGTGATAAACAGGGAGGCCTGGCGTGCTGCGATTCATGGACTCGCAAAGAGTCGGACATGACTGAGTGACTGAACTGAACTCAACTGAACCATTCATAAATGTTCTTTTTTTATGTTTAAAAATATTTATTATTTATTTATTTTAAATATAAATTTATTTATTTTAATTGGAGGTTAATTAGTTTACAATATTGTATTGGTTTTGCCATACATCAACATGAATCAGCTAAGTTTTCATTTCCAATTTTTTTTATTAAATTTTATATTTTCCAAAGATATGTTCACAAACAACCCTCCCTAGTCACATACACAAATATTTCCAGAAATTTTTTTTTTTAATGATTTGCTTTTCTATTCCAAAGTGTGTAACATGAATGTAACTCCAATAATTTTAATGGTAGTAACATACTTTCCTGAATAATATTTTAATTTTGTCCCCAGTGTAATTGCACTATATTTTATCAATATTGATAAAATGTAAAATTTATAGGTTCCTAATAAGTTTTTTAGGGGCTTCCCTGGTGACTCAGTGGTAAAGAATCTGTCTGCCAGTGAAAGAGAAGTGAGTTCAATCCCTCTTTCAGGAAGATCCCCTGGAGAAGTGAACGGCAACCCAGTCCAGTATTCTTGCCTGGGAAATCCCATGAACAGAGTTGCCCAGTGGGCTACAGTACATGGGATTGCAAAAGAGTCAGACACAACTTAGCTACTAAACAACAACAACAACGACTAAGTGTTTAAGTCTTTTAAATTGCTTACAGTTATCTAACTCTGTGTAATGGACAATATTTGAAATTTATCAAATATTGAATTATTAAATATTGAAATTTGTTAAATATTATTATAGCTAATGGTTTCAGTGTAATATGTACTCTAATAAATATGTGCGTACAGAACACCCAGTGCAACTTCTAAGTGTGTCTGGATTTCTGACAGCACATTCTGAGAGCATTCACCAAACTAGGGGAAAAAGCACAGCTTTATTAATAAGAACCTGAAATGTCTGTTTGGCACACTCTTAAGTTTAATCCTGAACCATAGCACCTCAACTCAATATAAGTTGTTCCTCTAGGATTATTATATGTTTGATTGATTTATTATCATCTACTTTGAAACATTATGCTAAACAAATACAGAATTTCACAGCAGTCTGCATGTATTTAGCCCCCCCTTCATCCTTTGTGCTAGTCTCACCTATTTTTCTATATATAATTCTCAAAGTAAATTGCTATTACTCATGATTTAAATAGTCATTTCCTGTATTTTTCTGTGCTTTAATTTATTTAATTGCTGTTGATCTGTCTACAAGTTGGCTTATTCTTTTTTTTTAAATTATTATTATTCAGTGCACAATCTTCTGTAAAGCATATCAGATAATTATTTTTTTAATTCAGGTATTGTATTTCCCAGTTCTTTTATATAGAGTTTTCATTTTGCAACTAAAGCATATCATCTTTTTATTCCTTTATCTATATTTCCCCATAAAATATTAACATGTTTGTATTTCTTTTCAAATTCTTATGTAAATCCAACAACTGGATCATCTGGAGGTATTTCTCTATTGACTGCTTTCTTTTTATTTATGGGTTAAAGTTTCCTGCTATTTTCAAATATTATGTATATTTTTCTCCTATTCCAGACATTGTGCATAAAATAAAAATGGAACAGTTAAGTAAAAATTCATTTTGTTTTATTTTCTAGGAAGTAGTTAATGTGAGGAGTTGATCACTTAGATTTGTCTTTGAGTGAAGTTGAGCTGATCCAGAATCAAAGCTTAAATCAGATTGAATGTACCTGAGGTTTGTTCAACCTAGAATCCGCACAACTCTGCATCTGACTTTGTCCTTTTGACTGGGAATAGATTAGACACACTGTTTTAGATGATTTTGGTTCACCAGTGCCTTCAGTTTTGGCAGTACTCAAGAACCCAAGCACTGCAATGGTGTATAACATACGTCATTTCTCTGCATTCTAGTCCTTTCCCAATACCATTCTTACCCCCCACAAAATCAGGATAGAGATGAGAGAAAATTGCTGGGCCAAGAATTTTAGTATCTTGGCCTCTTTCTCATTGCAATATATTGTCTAAGGATCAGTTGATTTTTTTTTCCCCGTCACTGATAAGTTTCTCTCTGTCTGACGGGACTGTCCCTTCATGCATCTCAACTCAGATTATGTGGTGGATCACAGGTTTGAAAACGGCCATACAGTAGTCATGTATGGATGTGAGAGTTGGACTGTGAAGAAAGCTGAGTGCCAAAGAATTGATGATTTTGAATGTGGTGTTGGAGAAGACTCTTGAGAGTCCCTTGGACTGGAAGGAGATTCAACCAGTCCTTACTAAAGGATATCAGTCCTGGGGGTTCATTGGAAGGATTGATGCTATAGCTGAAACTCCAATATTTGCACATATTTATTAGAGTACATATTACACAGCTTACTTTGAAAGTGCTAGTTTCTCAGCAGAATTCACCTTGCATCATCTACCTTTTGATAGTCTCATAGAATAAATGGCTCTCATTTTATCTAGTACTTTTAGAAATGTAGTATATTGCAACATTCTACATACTGATCTAAAGTAAAAATCTAAACTTAACACTTTACAGCATTGGACCTTGCTTCTATCACCAGTCACATCCACAAATTAGAGATACCAAGGGAGCATTTCATGCAAAGATGGGCTCGATAAAGGACATAAATGGTATGGACCTAACAGAGGCAGAAGATATTAAGAAGAGGAGGCAAGAATGCACAGAAGAACTGTACAAAAAAGATCTTCATGAACCAGATAATCACGATGGTGTGATCACTCATCTAGAGCCAGACATCCTGGAATGTGAAGTCAAGTGGGCCTTAGAAAGCATCACTACAAACAAAGCTAGTGAAGGTGATGGAATTCCAGTGGAGCTATTTGAAATCCTGAAAGATGATGCTGTGAAAGTGCTGCACTCAATATGCCAGCAAATTTGGAAAACTCAGCAGTGGCCAGGACTGGAAAAGGTCAGTTTTCATTCCAATCCCAAAGAAAGTCAATGCCAAAACATGCTCAAACTACCGCACAACTGCACTCATCTTATAGGCTAATAAACTAATGATCAAAATTCTCCAATCCAGGCTTCAGCAATATGTGAACCATGAAATTCCAGCTGTTCAAGCTGGTTTTAGAAAGGCAGAGGAACCAGAGATCAAATTGCCAACATCTGCTGGATCATCGAAAAAGCAAGAGAATTCCAGAAAAATATTTCTGCTTTATTGACTATGCCAAAGCCTTTAACTGTGTGGATCACAATAAACTATGGAAAATTGTGAAAGAGAAGGGAATACCAGACCACCTGAACTGTCTCTTGAGAAACCTATATGCAGGTCAGGAAGCAACAGTTAGAACTGGACAAGGAACAACAGACTGGTTCCAAATAGGAAAAGGAGTACGTCAAGGCTGTGTATTGTCACTCTGCTTATTTAACTTATATGCAGAGTACATCATGAGAAATGTTGGGCTAGAAAAAACACCAGCTGGAATTAAGATTGCTGGGAGAATTATCAATAACCTCAGATATGCAGAAGACCCCCCCTATGCAGAAAGTGAAGAGGAACTCAAAAGCCTCTTGATGAAAGTGAAAGAGGAGAGTGAAAAGGTTGGGTTAAAGCTCAACATTCAGAAAACGAAGATCATGGCATGTGGTTCCATCACTTCATGGGAAATAGATGGGAAACAGTAGAAACAGTGTCAGACTTTATTATTTTGGGCTCCAAAATCACTGCAGATGGTGATTGCAGCCATGAAATTAAAAGACCCTTACTCCTTGGAATGAAAGTTGTGACCAACCTAGATAGCATATTCAAAAGCAGAGACATTACTTTGCCAACTAAGGTCCATCTAGTCCAGGCTATGGTTTTTCCAGTGGTCATGTATGGATGTGAGAGTTGGACTGTGAAGAAAGCTGAGTGCCAAAGAATTGATGCTTTTGAATGTGGTGTTGGAAAAAACTCTTGAGAGTCCTTTGGACTGGAAGGGGATTCAAGCAGTCCTTACTAAAGGATATCAGTCCTGGGTGTTCATTGGAAGGATTGATGCTAAAGCTGAAGCTCCAGTACTTTGGCCACATCATGCGAAGAGTTGATTCATTGGAAAAGACCCTGATGCTGGGCGGGATTGGGGGCAGGAGGAGAAGGGGATGACAGAGGATGAGATGGCTGGATGGCATCACCGATTCGTTGGACATGAGTCTGAGTGAACTCCGGGAGTTGGTGATGGACAGGGAAGCCTGGTGTGCTGCGATTCATGGGGTCGCAAAGAGTCAGACACGACTGAGCAACTGAACTTAACTGAACTGAAACTGAACTTACTTTTTATTAATCTTAAAATAGACATGCAGCTGTTGGATTTTGCAGGGGAGGAAGGGGCATTCTTTGACACTAACAGCAAAGAGTTAAAGGTTCAGTACTTATTCTTCCTGAACTCTGATGGCAAGGCTGAGGACAAATGATGTAATGTTAACCAGTTTATTCTCTGCTGGAGATTTTTGAATCTGGGGATAGTTTTAGCTAGAGAATCAGAAGCAGAAGTACTTTTGATATTTGTATTAACATCCAGTGTCCAGATGTCTCTTTCTCTGTAGTATAATCAGTAGGGAATCTTGGAGTTTAACTTTTATTAATATTCTACCCAATTCCCCAACCCAGTTTACCCACCTACATGATATACTTGTTCAATCAATAAATTGTGTTTGACTCTTTGTGACCCCATGGAGTGCAGCAGGCCAGGATCCTCTGTACTCCATTACCTCCTGGAATTTGCTTGAATATATGTCCACTGAGTTGGGGATGCTATCTAATAGTCTTGTCCTCTGTTGTCCCCATCTCCTCTTGTTTTCAATATTTCCCAGCATTGAGGTCTTTTCCAATGAGTCTGCTCTTTATATCAGGTGGCCAAAGTATTGGAGCTTCAGCTTTGGCATTAGCCCTTCCAGAGAATATTCAGGGTTGATTTCATTTAAGATTGATTGGTTTGATCTCCTTGCAGTCCAAGGAACTCACAAGAGCCTTTTCCAGCAACACAATTCAAAAGTACTGTGGATATAGTTTCTATTTTATTTAGACTAAAATATTTTTCTTTATATATATATATATATACATATATACACATTATATGTCTATTTGTTTTGATTTGAGTAACTAAAATTTCTTTTTTGTGTGCTCTAGAGGGAGGGGATTTATGTATAATCATGGCTGATTCTCTTTGTTGTGTGGCACAAACCAAGGCAGCATGTAAAACAATTATCCTCCAATTAAAAAATCAATGAAAACATTTTTAATTAAATAGAACAGTAATTTTAAGCTCTATATCAAAAGATAGCATTGAATGAATGCTCTACAAACTTTATTTTCCTCACGTTTTTCCAGATATAAACAAAATTATTTGACTTCTTTGGATCAACCTCAAAACTGTCCATGGTAGTAAATATGGTAGCTCTCTCATATATGCTTATTATATGAAATAATGGATAGATTACTGAGAATAATATACTTCACTCTTATCTCTCCTTTAGCTAATAGATGCTGCTGTGTCTGTTGATTTCAAATGATGGCATACTGGTAAATTCTAGAACTGGGTTCAGTTCAGTTCAATTCAGTCATTCAGTTGTGTCTGAATATTTGATAACCTATGGACTGCATCACACCATGTTTCACTGTCCATCACCAACTCCCAGAGCTTACTCAAACTCATGTTCATTGAGTCAGTGATGCCATCCAACCATCTCATCCTTTGTTGCCCCCTTCTCCTCCTGCCTTCAATCTTCCCCAGGATCAGGGTCTTTTGCAATGAGTCAGCTCTTCACATCAGGTGGCCAAATTATTGGAGTTTCAGCTTCAGCATCAGTCCTTCCAATGAATACTCAGGAGTGAGTTCCTTTATGATTGACTGGTTTGATCTCCTTGCCGTGCAAAAGGACCCTCAAAAGTATTCTCCAAAATCACTGTTAAAAAGCTTCAATTCTTTGGCAGTCAACTTTCTTTATGGTTCAACTCTCACATCCATACATGACTACTGGAAAAACCATAGCTTTGACAAGATGGACCTTTGTTGGCAAAGCAATGTCTGTTTTTTAATATACTGTTTAGGTTTGTCATAGCTTTTCTTCCAAGGAGCAAGCACCTTTTAATTTCATGGCTGCAATCACCATCTGTAGTGATTTTGAAGCCCCCCAAATAAAGTCTCTCACTGTTTCTATTGTTTCCCCATCTATTTGCCATGAAGTGATGGGACTGAATGTCATGATCGTAATTTTTTGAAAGTTGAATTTTAAGCCAGCTTTTAAACTCTGCTCTTTTATCTTCATTAAGAAGCTCTTTAGTTCCTCTTCACTTCCTGCCATAAAGGTGGTGTCATTTGCCTATCTGAGGTCATTGATGTTTCTCCCGGCAATCTTGATTCCTGCTTGCACTTCATCCAGCCTGGCATTCCATGTGATGCACCCTGCATATAAGTAAAACAAGCAGGGCGACAATATACAGGCTTGACATACTTCTTTCCCAATTTAGAACCAGTTTGTTGTTCCATGTCCGTTTTAAGAGTTGCTTCTTGACCTGCATACAGATTTCTCAGGAGGCAGGTAAGATGGCCTGGTACTCCCACTACTAAGAATTTCATGCAGCTTGTTGTGATTCACACTGTCAAAAGCTTTAGCATAGTCAATGAAGCAGAAGTATATCTTTTTCTGGAATTCTCTTGCTTTCTCTTTGATCCAGCAGATGTTGGCAATTTGATGCCCAGTTCCTCTGCCTTTTCTAAGTCCAGTTTGAACATCTGGAAGTTCTTGGTTCACATACTGTTGTATCATAGCTTGGAGAATTTTGAGCATTGCTTTGCTAGCATGTGAGATGACTGTAATTATGTGATAGTTTGAACATTTTTTGGCATTGCCTTTCTTTGGGATTGGAATGAAAACTGACCTTTTCCAGTCCTGTGGCCGCTGCTGAGTTTTCCAAATTTGCTGGCATATTGAGTGCAGCACTATCACAGCATCATGTTTCAGGGTTTGAAATAGCTCATCTGAAATTCTATCACCTCCACTAGCTTTGTTCATAGTGATGCTTCCTAAGGCCCACTTGACCTCACACTCCAGCATGTCTGGCTCTAGGTGAGTGATCACACCATCATGGTTATTGGGGTCATCAAGATCTTTTTTGTGTAATTCTTCTGTGTATTCTTGCCACCTCTTCTTAATATCTCCTGCTTCTGTTAGGTCCATACCATTTCTGTCCTTTATTGTGCCCATCTTTATTGTGCACATCCAGTATTGTGGGTAAGAATCCCTTAGAAAAAAATGGAGTAGGCCTCATAGTCAACAAAAAGTCTGAAATGCAGTATTTGTGTGTAGTCTCAACAACAACAGAATGATCTTTGTTTATTTCCAAGGCAAACCATTCAATATCACAGTAATCCAAGTCTGTGCCCCAGCTGCTAATGCCAAAGAAGCTGAAGTTGCACATTCTATGAAGACATATAAGACCTTCTTAAACTAACACCAAAAAAGATGTCCTTTTCATCATAGGGAACTGGAATCCACAAGTGGGAAGTCAAGCTATACCTGGACTAGTAGGCATGTTTGCCCTTGGAGGACAAAATGAAGCAGGGCAAAACTTAACAGAGTTTTGCCAAAAGAACACACTGGTCATAGCAAACACCTTCTTCCAACAACATAAGAGAAGACTTTACACATGGACATCACCAGATGCTCAATACCGAAATCAAATTGGTTATATTCTTTGCAGCCAAAGATGGAGAATCTATATAGTCAGCAAAAACAAGACTGCGAGCTGACTATGGCTCAGATCATGATCTTATTGCCAAATTCAGACTTAAATTGAAGAAAGTAGGGAAAACCACTAGACCATTCAGGTATGACTAAATCAAATCCCTTATGATTATACAGTGGAAGTGACAAATAGATTCAAGATATTAGGTCTGGTAAGCAGAATACCTGAAAAACCGTGGATGGAGTTTGTGATGTCATGGGATTCCCTGATAGTTCAGTTGGTCAAGAATTTGTGAGTAATGCAGGAAACCCTGGTTCAATTCCTGGGTCAGGAACATCCCCTGGAGAAGGGATAGGCTACCAACTCCAGTGTTCTTGGGCCTCCCTTATGGCTAAGCTGGTAAAGAATATGGCTGCACTGTGGGAGACCTGGGTTTGATCCCTGGGTTGGGAAAATCCCCTGGAGAAGGGAAAGGCTACCCACTCCAGTATTCTAGCCTGGAGAATTCCATGGTCAGTACAGTCCATGGAGTCGCAAACTTGGACACCACTGAGTCACTTTCACTTTCACTTTTCATAACATTGATGGTTATCAAAACCATCCCCAAGAAAAAGAGATGCAAAAAGACAAAATGGTTGTCTGAGGAGGCCTTAGAAATACCCGAGAAAAGAAGAGAAGCAAAAGACAAAGGAGAAAAGGAAAGGTATATCCATCTGAAGGCAGAGTTCCAAAGAATAGCAAGGAGAGATAAAAAAGCTTTCCTAAGTGATCAATGCAAAGGACAGTTAGGAGCACACAATGTTAAACACACGATAATATACAAAGATTAGTTGATTTATTTCATTTGTTTTCATCATTTAAAATAAATTAAAATGGATTTATCAATCAGACAGCAATCCTTGTTCATTCATTTCAGTGAGTAAAACACTGGCCCAAGAGTAAAAATTCTGTGTTGTTTTTTAGTCGCTAAGTTATGTCCAACTCTTTGTGATTCCATGGACTGTGGTCTGTCAGGACCCTTTGTCCATGGGTTTTCCCAGGCAAGAATACTGATGTGAGTTGCCATTTCCTTCTTCAGGGAATCTTCCTGACCCAGGGATTGAATCCACATCTGGTGCCTTGCAGGCAGATCTTTAACACTGAGCCACCAAGAAAGCCCCAGGTTTCTGTAGATGTGTTGAAGTTTATTGCTTTTGGAGAACAGTTAAAATAAATTATTCATAATTCAAATTATCACCAGATTTGTTATAAGGGAGTATTTAATGAACATATGATTTGTTGGTTATTTTAAATATAGTGGTATATACATATCAATTCCAAACTTTCAGTCTATCACTTGACCCCACCCTTGTCCCCACCCTTGTAACCATAAATCCATTCTCTAAGCTTGTGAGCCTGTTTCTGTTTTGTAAATGAGTTCATTCGTATCATTTTTTTTTGGATTCTGCATGTAATTGATATCATATGATATTTGTCTTTCTCTATCTGACTTATACTTTACTTAGTTTCACTTAGTACGATACCAGATCCAGTCATGTTACTGCAAATAGCTTTATCTCATTCCTTTTAATTGCTGAGTTACATTCCATTGTATATGTGTATCAAATCTTCTTTATCCATTAATTTGACAATAGAATTTTAGGTTGTTTCCAAGCCTTGGGTATTGTAAACAATGCTGCAATGAACATTGTAGTACATACATCGTTTGGAGTTATGATTACCAAGGGCGTATGCCGAGTGGTGGGATTTCTGGGTCATATGGTAGCTCTATTTTTAGTTTTATAAGGACACTCCATAATGTTCTTCTTAGTGGCTGCACTAATTTGCATTACCATCAACAGTGTAGGTGCGTTTCCTTCTCTCGACTTTCTACACCCTTTCCAGCATTTATTGCTTGTAGATTTTTTGATGATGGTCATGCTAACTGGTGTGAGGTGATGTCTCACTATAATTTTGATATGCATTTCTCTAATGATTAGCAGTGCTGAGCATCTTTTCATGTACCTTTTGACCATCTGTGTCTCCTTTGGAGAATGCCTATTTAAATCTTTTGCCCATTTTTTGATTAGGTTGTTTGTTCTTTGGATGTTGAGCTACATGAACTGCTTGTATATCTTGGAGACAACTCACTTGCTGGTCACATAGTTTCCAACTATTTCCTACCATTCTGTGGGTTGTATTTTCACTTTGTTTGTTGTTTCCTTTGCTGGGCCAAAGCTCTTAAATTTCACTGGGTCCCATTTGTTTATTTCTGTTTTTATTTGCATTACTCTGGGAGACAAATCAAAAAAATATGTTGTTGTAATTTATGTTCTGCTTACATTTTCCTGTAAAACTTTTATAGTATCCATTTTCATATTATGGTAATTATTTTAAGTTTATTTTTGTGTATGGTATCAAAGAGTGTTCTAGTTTCATTTTTTTTCATGTAGCTGTTTGGCTTTCCCAGCATCATTTATTGAAGAGACTCTTTTCTCCATTACTCTAAAAACAATAATATAAAAAAATTAAAAACAACATATGACTTGGAGCTCTAGTCTTCCTTGTAAAGAGAAAATCCACTCTCATAACATCAGTGCATGCACGCTTAGTCGTTCAGTCCTGTCTGACTCTTTGCCCCAAGAGCAAAGAGGACCCAAGACTGTGGTCCTTTAGGCTTCTTTGTCCATGGGAGTTTCTAGGCAAGAATACTGGAGGGGGTTACCATGCCTTCCTCCAGAGGATCTTGCAGACCAAGGAGTTAAACCCAAGTCTCCTCTCTCTCCTGCATTGCAGGTGAATTCTTTTCCTGCTGAGCCATTGAGGAAGCCCCATATCATCCAGACTTTCCATTAGTTTGTAGACTAATAACTAAAGTGATTACTCACAATTCAGTATGTTCTAATCTACTAAAGGGTCTTCCCTGGTGGCTCAGAGGTTAAAGTGCCTGCCTCCAATGCGGGAGACCCGGTTTCGATCCCTGGGTTGGGAAGATCCCCTGGAGAAGGAAATGGTAACCCACTCCAGTATTCTTACCTGGAGAATCCCATGGACCGAGAACATCACATATCATATGGAATAGTTCCTCACTTTTCTAAGAATATTGGTGTTTACAGATTCACCTGCATTATAAGAAAAATATAAAAAAGATAGGAAACCACATTCAAAACATGCTGCCTTCAGAGTTTTAATGATTTATAATATAGAAGTAAAATAGAAATTAAAGCTATTTTCCAAGCAGACATGAAAATGAGAGGAGAGTATACCTAGCTTTGTTTCACAGTTTTTGTAAATTCCAAGTATGTATTTGAATACATGTAGTTATTTTTCTCAGACAAAAGTGTGCAGAATATGTACAGCTATTGGTTTTGAAAAAAGAATTGTATTCCATCATCGTAAAGGTCCCTAAGAAACCATTTAAACAACTTTATTGATTTTTCCCTGTTGGTGCATTTAGTTCAAACAGCTCCCAAGGAGCACCTGTGTACTTGAACAGAATTCTTGACCACTAGTGATGAAAGTAACAGTATATTAGTTCCTTTTCTTGCTTTCTTGATTATTCAGGTTAAAACTCATACTGAGGTTACAATACAGAGTTAAAGTATAAGCAATATGAAGAATTTTAATATACTTTTTTTAGAGCACTTTTAGATTCACAGCAAAATTGAATGGAGAATACAGAGTCCAATATATAAGCTTAGTGTTAGTCGCTCAGTCGTGTCTGACTCTTTGTAACCCCATGGTCTGCAGCCCATCAGAATCCTCTGTCCATGGAATTCTCCAGGCAAGAATACTGGAGTGGGTAGTGATCCCCTTCTCCAGAAATCTTTCTGACCCAGGGATTGAACCTGAGTGTCCTGCATTGCAGGCAGATTCTTTACAGTCTGAGCCACCAGAGAAGCCTTTATTTAGGAATATGTAAGAGATATTGAGGATTCTATTTCAGACCACTGCAATAAAGCAAATATTGCAATAAAGTGAATCACATGAATATTTTTTTGGTTTCACAGTGCATATAAAAGTTATGTTTACAATATAGTATAGCCTATTTGGTGTCCAATGTCATCATGTCTAAGAAATAATATATATATCTTTATTTTAAAATATTTTATTGCTAAACATGTTAACCATCATCTGAACCTTTAGCAAATCATAACCTTTTTGCTGACAGAGTATTTGAAATATTGAAATAATCATCAAAGTGTGACATTCTTGGTTACACTGACCAGGTATGAGTAAATGCTGTTGGACAAATGGCACTGGTGGACTTGCTCTGTGTAAGGTTGCCATAAGTCTTCAATTTGTAAATAATTTAACATTTACAAAGTACAATAACATGAAGCACAGTTAAGTGGGATATGCCTGCCTGTATGCTCTGCCACCACACATACACATCTTCACTTATTTTCAATCACTGGCTCAAGATTAGTACATTTATTATAAAAGATGAACTTATTGACACATCATCATCAACCAACACCCACGGTTTAGACTAAGATACGTCTTGGTGTTATGCAATCTCTGGGGTTATAATAGCATGTATCCAGCATTATCATATTGAATAATTTCACTGTCTTAAAAGTCCCCTTTTCTCTGACTATTCATACCTCCTTCCCACTTGATCCTGGCAACTTCTGATCCTTTGACTATCTCCACTGTAATTGTTGTTCACTCTCTAAGTCATGTACGACTCTTTGCAACCCCACAGACTGCAGCATACCAGGCTTCTCTGTCCTTCAGTATTTCCCAGAGTTTGGCCAAGTTCAGTTCCATTGAGTCTGTGATGCCTTCCAACCATCTCATCCTCTGCCATTCTTTTCTCTTTTTGCCTTCAGTCTTTCCCAGCTTCAGGGTCTTTTCCAATCAAGGGGCCAAAGTATTGGAGCTTCAGCTTCAGTATCAGTCTTTCCAATGAATATTCATAGTTGATTTCCTTTAGGATTGACTGGTTTGATCTCTTTGCTGTCTGAGGGACTCTTAAGAGTCTTCTCCAACATCACAGTTCAAAAGCATCAGTTCTTTGGTGCTCAACCTTCTTTATGGTCCAACTCTCACATCCATACATGACTACAGGAAAAATCATAACTTTGACTATACAGACCTTCGTGCACAAAGTGATGCTTATGCTTTTTAATATGCTGGTTTGTCTTTTCTAGAATGTTGTATAGTTGGATTTAAGCAATATATAGTGTTTTCAGGTCAGCTTCCTTCATTTAAAAGAGAATCATTTTACATTTATATGTTTTCTAAGTTGAAATTTTCATTCCTAATGACACAAAAATCATTAACTTATTCTAGTGCATAAATATATCAATTGCACACTCCAAGCTATTATTAAGAATATGACTGTGGAACATTTTATGATTTGTTTTGATCTTAACATATATCTTAAAGGAATATGTAGTTGCTTTACTTTTTTAAAAAATAACTTAAAACAATTCTTTTTCTCCCTTTTTGTTTATGTATTTTAGGCCAGAGAAACTCAAGCTAGTGTTTCTTTTTTGATATGTTTTCACTCTGATCAATTTTTAATTTATTCTCTATCAGTGTGAAGACTGGATCATTCCATGTTTTTTCCTTATGGTCATCAACATACAAATGTACTAATCAATTTAGGGAAAATTTATATCTGAACAACCCATTAACATAGTGTATCTCTTTTGGTACTAGGTCTTTATTTCCTCTATCATTATTTCATAGTTTCTGATTTGCAGAACTTATGTATATTTTTATATTTCATATTTTTAATGATAATGAAGAGGGTATTTTAAAATTTCACTTTCTGATACTTATTAGTGATATATAGAAGTACAGTTATTCTGCTACATTAATCTTAGTATTTTGCAATATCGATAAACTTGTATGGTACTTCTAGATTTTTGTGGATCAGACTTTCTATATACAAGATCATATCATCTGCAGATAAATACAGTTTTTCTTTTTTCCTTAGTTCCTGAATTCTGTTTACTTCTTTTTCTTCACACTGGCTAGAACCTCCAGTACAATGTTGATCAGATGTGATAAGAGAAGGCATCCTTGCTTGTTCCTAATCTTAGAGATAAAACATGTAGTTTCTTACCATAGAAAGAGATGATAGCTGTAGGATTTTCATAAATATCCTTCATCAGATTGAGTTTTTTTCTTTTTTTGATGAAGTTTTTATCAAAAATGAATATTAGATTTTATTAAAAAAAAAATGTTCCTGACTATACTGAGGTGATCAACTTTTGTTGCTTTTAAAATGGTTAATTGTACTGATTGATTTTGAATTTTAAATCAAGTTTACACTCTTATTAAAAACTCCTCTTGACATGTGTTATCCTGTTTACACATTATTGAATTCAGTTTGCTAAAATTTTGTTTAGAATGTTGGCATCTATTTTAATGAAGGTTGTTTGTATGTGCTCAGTGTTGTCCGGCTCTTTGAGATTGCATGGACTGTCACCCACCAAGCTCTTCTGTCCATGGAATTTCCCAGGCAGAATACTAGAGTGGATTGCCATTTCTTCCTCCAGGGAATATTTCCAACCCACGAATTGAATCGGCCTTTCTTTCATGTTCTTCATCGGCAGGCGGATTCTTTACCACTGTGCCACCTGGGAAGCCTAGTGAAGGTTATCAGTTGGTAATTTTCATTCTTTTGTAACTCCTTTCTTTCATTTTAGAATCAAGGTTGCTGCTTTAAGGAATAAGTTGATAATATTTCTTGCTTCTCAATCTTCTGAAAAAGACTATAGAATTGATATTTCTTTTTTCAAAAAAAATTTTTGGTAGTACTCACCCATAAAGTTAGTAGGCATGAAAAGTTCTTTGTTAGTAGGCTTTTAACTACAAACTCAATCTCTTTAGTAGATATGGAACTGTTCATGATGAGCTAATTTCTTCTTGAGTGAACTATGATAGTTCCATTTTCATAGAACCACTTTATTTTCATAAAAACTCAAATTTGAAGTTATCACATTTCTTTATTATCTTGTAAGTATCTATAGAACCCATACTGATATCAACTACCTCAGTCCTGATATTGGTAGTTTTTTTCTTTCTGTTTTTCATGATCAATGTGGCTAGAGTTTATCAGTCTTTATTGATTTCATTTAAAAACATTTTTAGTTTCATTAAGCTTTTTGTATGTTTTTCCTTTTCTTTGTCATGGACTTCTACTTTTATTTTTATTATTTTATTCATTTTGATTGCTTTGAGTTTATTTTATTTATCTTTTTCTAAATTCTTTAGTTGAAATTGTTTGAGATCTTTATTCTTTTCTCATATAGGCCTTGAAAGCTATACATTCTGCCCCTCCCATGCCTATATACTCATACTGCTTTAGTAGAAAATTACAAGTTCTGATAGGTTGTTTTCTCATTGTCATTCAGTTTAAAATATTTCCTTTGATCTTTTCTGTGACTCATGAATTATTTAGAATTTTTAAATTTAGTCTCCAAATGTTCACAATTTCCAGTTGTATTTAAGGAATAAATTTATTTAATTCCAACTTGGGTAGAGAATGTTCTATATATGATATGAATCATTTTAAACTTATTGAACCTATTTTATGACCCAGAATATAGCTTATCTTAATTACTATTTCAGGTGCCCTTAAAAATAATGCACATTCTTTTATTGCTGAGAGGAGTATCCATTAGGTCAAATTAATTGAAAGTATTTTCTATAATTTTATGGATTCTCTGTCTACATTTTGTATCAGTTATTGAAGGGAAGGTATTCAAATGTTTGACTGTCATGGTGAACTTGTATATTTCTACTGGCAGTTCTAACAGTTTTTGCTCTAAGTGTTTTGAAGTTTGGTTATCAAAGAATAAACACTTATTAATGTTATATTCTTATGATTAATCGTTCTGAACTTATTTTATGCAACACTGAAGGCTTCCTTTGGCTAATTATTAACATGGTCTGTTTTTATTCTATCATTTTACTGTTAACCTATTTGTGTCTTTATAAAGTGTGTTTCTTATAGGCGTCATACACTTTCAACTTTCTATTTAAGTCAGTCTGAAAAATCTCTTCCTTTTAATAGGAGCATTTAAAACACAATAGTTTAAAATGATTGCTAATATAGTTAGATTGTATTATCTTGCTATCTATTTTCTACTTATGATCTTTGTTTCCCTTTTCTATTTTTTCTGACTTCTTGGGAATTTTTTTTTTAACTTTACATTTTATTTTCTTTACTGCCTAATAGAACCTTGCTAAAATTTAGTGTTAGAGTAACTTTCTACTGCACTCTCAGTCATGTCCAATTCTTTGTGACCCCATGGACTGTAACCCACCAGTCTGTTAATGCCTCTGTCCATGGGATTTCTCAGGCAAGAATACTGGAGTGGGTTGCCATTTCCTTCTCCAGGGGATCTTCCTGACCCAGGGATCTAATCCATCCTGACCCAGGTCTCCTGTGTCTCTTGCATTGGCAGGCATATTCTTTACCACTCATCCACCTGGGAAACCCTAGAGTAACTTTGTTCTTTTTGGAACCAGCAGCAAAGTCACATTACCTGGTTCTTCCCATGCAAAAATTTTGAAAATAGATTGTTTTTGCTGTGCTTCCAGAATATTGGACACTGTCTAGAAAATAGTGCTTGTGAACTTTAGAGAATTTTGCTAAGATCTGAAGTTTTTATACACAGTGGAATGGATTGCAGGGTTTCCCAAGCTGTTAATCTATATTATTATTTATATGCAAGATTTAAATATTTGTTTCTTGAAAAGCAATATTCAGGTGCAATTTCTGAACACATTGATTGCTCTGTTCCCATCTTACAGATTCTCAGTAAAGATTCTCTTATGTCCAGTGAACAAAGCTAATTCTTTGTTTGTTAATGTGTTTTCAAAGTTGCTCTGGCTACATTGCTGTATATGTTCAGATTGCCCTACCAAGAATTTTCATCAGCCCTTCACTACTTTGTTTTCTGCCTCAGGAGGCTGACCAGAAGGGGTTATAGGAACAGATTTTGTTGCCCTTCCATGTGCGTTTGCTTGTGTTAATAAAAGGAAAGGAAGAGGTATTCATTTCCCCAGTTTCAACTCTGCTTTTGTCACCTCTGTTTTTTTGTCCTCCATTAAACGTCAAATCTCTCTGAATTGTCTTCCAGACATGGCTCTCTTCTTCCCTGTTTGACCAGATTCCCCTCCTCTTATCCCTTTAGCTTGTATAACTAATAATTTATAGCTCTGTGTTACAGCAGTTCCTTTTTTGTTTCTTTAAAATCTGTCCATACTTTAGTAAAAGTTAAGCTCTCTCCAAATAACCTCCCTGCTGGAAATTTTTTTCCTGTTATTTTCAGAATAGCTATTAACATCTATTAGCACCTTAGTGTTCCAGAGACCATATGTTAAGAAATCTTGAATGCTTTAAAGGGCCGTGGATTATGATTCAGTAGGCATGGTATTTAGTTTCAGCTCTAACAAAAACTGATTTTAAAGCCCTTGATTTCTACAGGCTTTATTTTCTTTGTTTGTATAATAAAATCATATTAGGTGATTCCTAAAATTCCATTTAATGCTCTCAGGCACTGTATGATTAAGATAGACTAAGATAGAATAGTCAGCAAACTAAGGCCAATCTTTTATTTCCACTCAATAAAATTTTTAAAATTGAATGCTGTCTATTTTTAAGGCACAATTACATTATATATTATATATAGCCTTATATATTTAAATTATATATATATATATAGCCTTACATATTTAAATTCAAAGTGCTTATGTGCTCAGTCACTCAATTGTGTCTGATTCTTTGCAACCCTATGGATTGTAAGCTTCCAGGCTCCTCTGTCCAAGGGATTTCTCAGGCAAGAATACTGGAGTGGGTTGTCATTTCCTCCTCCAGGGACTCTTTCTGACCCAGGGATAGAACCCATATCTCCTGAATCTCCTGTATTGGTGATCAGATTCTTTACTGCAGAGTCACCTCAACCAAGTGGATAGACACTAGTTGGAATTTTTAAATAATTTGACATTAATTTTAGTGAATTAATTTTGTACATTTATGTATATTTATGGTTCGAGAACTTCAACTAGAGATGAGATTGGTGTTTGAACTTTAAGAATCTATAAAATACATGCATTGTTGTTGTTGTTCAGTCGCCCAGTCCTGTTTGACTCTCTGTAACCCCATGGACTGCAGCACGCCAGGCCTCCCTGTTCCTCACCATCTCCTGGAGTTTGCCTAAGTTTATATTCATTGCATTGGTGATGCCATGTAGCCATCTCATCCTCTGATGCCCTCTTCTGCTTCTGCCCTCAATCTTTCCCAGCATCAGGGACTTTTCCAATGAGTTATCTGTTCACATCAGATGACCAAAATACTGGAGCTTCAGTTTTAGCATTAGTCCTTCCAGTAGATATTCAAGGTTGATCTCCCTTAAAATTGACTGGTTGATCTCTTTGCTGTCCAAGAGTCTTCTCCAGTACTGCACTTCAAAGGCATCAATTATTTGGTGTTCTGACTTCTTTATGGTCCAGCTCTCACAACCATACAAGGCCACTGAGAAGACCATTGCCTTGACGATATGGACCTTTGTCAGCAGAGTAATGTCTCTGCTTTTCAACACAATGTCTAGGTTTGTCATCTCTTTCCTGCCAAGAAGAAATTTTCTTCTAATTTCATGGCTGCAGTCACTGTCTGTAGTGATTTTGGAGCCTCAAAAGACGAAATCTGTCACTACTTCCACTTTTCCCCCTTGCTATGCAGTAATGGAGCCAGATGCCATGATCTTAGGTTGTTTTTTTTTTTTTTTTTTAATATTTAGTCTTAAACCAGCTCTTTCACTCTCCTTCTTCACAATCACCAGAGGCTCTTCTGTTCCTTTTTGCTTTATGCCATTAGAGTGATATCATCTGCATATCTGAGATTATTTCTCCCACCTATCTTGATTCCAGCTTGTAACTTATCCAGCCTAGCATTTCTCATGATGTGCCCAGTGTGTAGATTAAGCAAACAGGGTGACAGCAGACAGCCCTGTTGTACCCCTTTCTTGATCTTGAGCCAATCAGTTGTTCCATACAAGATTCTAATTTTTGTGACCTGCAAACGGGTTTCTCAGGAGACAAGTAAGATGGTCTGGTATCCCCATCTCTCTAAAAGCTTTCCACAGTTTGTCATGATCTACACAGTTAAAGGCTTTAGTGTAGTCAATGAAACAGAAATAGGTGTTTTTCTGAAATTTCATTGTTTTCTCTATAATCCAGTGAATGTTGGCAACTTGATCTCTAGTTCCTCTTTTTTAAACCCAGCTTGGACATCTGGAAGTTTTTGGTTCACATAATGCTGAAGCCTAGCATGGAAGATTTTAAGCATGACCTTACTAGCATGGGAGATGAGTGTGATTGTCCAATGGTTAGCACATTCTTTGGTACTACCCTTCTTGGAGATTGGAATGAAGATTGACCTTTTCCAGTCCTGTGGCCACTCCTGGGTTTTCCAGATTTGCTGACATAATGAATGCAAAACCTTGATGGCATCATCTTTTAGGAATTTGAATAGTTCTGCAGGAATTTCATCATATCCACTAACTTTATTAACAGCAGTGCTTCTTAAGGTCCACTTGACTTCACACTCCAGAATGTCAGGCTCTGGGTGACTAACCACATCATCACAGTAATCCTGTTCATTAGGTTCTTTTTTATACAGTTCTTCTGTGTATTCTTTCCATCTCTTCTTGATCTCGTCAGTGGCTACTTGGTCTCTAACCATTTTTATCATTTACTGTACCCATATTTGGGTGGAATGCTCTGTTGATGTTTCCAACTTTCCTGAATAAATCTCTAGTCTTTTCCCTTTTGTTGTTTCCTTCTATTATTAAGCACTGCTCATTGAAGAAGGCCTTCTTGTCTCTTCTGGCTATTTTTTGGAATTTAGCATTTAATTGGATGAACTTTTCCCTCTTTCCCTTGCTTTCTGCTTCCCTTCCATCTTCTGTTATTTGTAAAGCCTCCTCAGATAGCCACTTTGCCTTTTTTCTTTTTTCTTTTGGATAATTTTGTTTGCCACCTCCTGCACAATATTATGGACTTTTGTCCATAGTTCTGCAGGTATATTGTTAGCTCGATCTAGTCTAGGTGTACGTGAGTGTGTGCTAAGTTGCTTCAGTCATGTCTGACTCTTTGTGACTCTATAGACTGTAGCCTGCCAGGCTCCTCTGTCCATGGGATTCTCCAGGCAAGAATACTGGGGTGGGTTGCCGTTTCCTCCTTAAGGGGTCTTCCTGACCCAAGGATTGAACCTGCATGTCTTATGTCTCCTGGCAGGCAGGTTCTTTACCACTAGCACTGCCTGGGAAGCCCAGGGGTATACATAGATGCATACATACAAACATACATATGTATATATACACATGTACTTAACACCTAATTGAACAGGAATGAGTGAAGTCGCTCAGTCGTGTCCAATTCTTTGCGACCCCATGGACTGTAGCCTACCAGGCTTCTCTGTCCATGCGATTCTCTAGGCAAGAGTACTGGAGTGGGTTACCATTTCCTTCTCCAGGGGATCTTCCCGACCCAGGGATCGAACCCGGGTCTCCCGCATCGGAGACAGACGCTTTAACCTCTGAGCCACCAGGGAAGCCCACAAAAAATCGGAAGAATTGAACAGGAATAACTAATAAATCAAATCAATTACACTTGGTTAATTTCTGCCCAGTTATGTTGAATACATTTATGTTATTATTGGTATCAGTTAATAATCATTATTGGGTGCTTAACTTATTGAAGGCATTCTCATGTCTTCCACTTGAGATTATTTGTGAGACAATTTTCTATCATAGGGATTATTATTATTTAACATAAGTAGAATGGTAAAAAGATTATTGGAGTCTTCTTACCTGGCTTGTACTTAAATAAATCTGGCTTCTTTAAAACTCTGAATAATGTATGTATTACTTTATTTTTCTCAAGGTCTAAAGACAAACTACTTAAGAATTATTAAACCAGCAGCAATGAAGCTGGTAGTAAAGTAGATAACTGTAGAAGAACTATATAGTAAAAGGACTGTGATAAAGTCACAGAATCTTTACCAATGCTACTTTGCTATAACTGACAAATTGCCTTTGAATTATTATTTAAATTATGCTATTCTTAAATATAGTCACGTATGCTGATTAAACACCATCTGGAAGTTTGGGGTGGAAAGTAACTACCAATCTTCTTTATATTTTTTAATTAGCATTTAGTCTGAGTTATACTTATGACTTCATTTGTATTAAATATTTATAGATCACAGCTATTGCTGAATATTTACAGCATTGGACATCATAAATTGGATTTCAAAGGCAAAGGACAAAATTGCCTGTCCTTTCTTTGACACTAATACAACTTTAGCATTGTTTTATGGGAGAGGATATTAACTATTTTTCTTGACTCAGTAACTAATTCCAAAGTCACATTTGTGATTTTTTTACTTTTTTGTTTCCGTATTCTGCTAAATTCTCTTGTGTGCATCCTCTTTAGTAGCATTCTTGAGGAGTAACATATCATATAGCACATAAAATCACATCCTCAAGACTCAGATTCCTGGGTTCACACTCAGGTCTACACCAGGGATGATAGTTGGTAAATATCTTTATATTTCTCTATATTTCAATTTCTTCATTGCAAAATGAGAACAAAAGTTTTACTGTTAGAATATATACACATATAAGCCTTAATACTGCCTTACAGCAAATGCTATGTAGATATTTGCTATTAATAATATCTCCTTCTTTTACCATTCTCTCATTTCTTTTTTCTTTGACTCTACCTTTTTGCTAATTTTTCTAATCTCCTGTTCTGTAGTTATATTCACAGCTGTTTGACTCCACATTTTATTCACACTTTTATGGGAAAAATAATTTCTAATTCTAGCCAAGAATTTTTATTGCCTAAAATGTAAATTTTTCCCTTCAGAATAAAATAAAAGAGCATTCTAAGAAATGCAACATGTCTAACATATCAAATGTGGAATGTTGTTGGTTATCACTTATTTATATACTCAATTGATTTGTCCTTATTCTGTACAGTCAAAATATTAATACTTTGGCAAGTGGTGCACAAATCTATGAATGCCAGTGGTTTAGCAGTCATCATTTTCTTAATATTTTTATCATTACAAGAGCTTCATAAATCAAATTTTCTTGATTACTTGTTTGATTGTGTTACATAAGGAAATACACAAAAAAGTGTCTAGAAACTCATTGAGAACTTGTGCCCATAGGAGACCTAATAGGCACATTTCTGGGCACTTGGATATTGGTACTCAGTTTTTGACCAATGTCTATGTTAGAAGTAATAAACTACTCTGTGAAATGTAAGGACATGTTTTCCTTTTACATTTATAGAACGTTTAGTTATATATATATGTAAATATATACACACATATATGTAATATATAAATGTATAATATTATACTTATCCCTATGAATTGTGCTCTGTGGCTCAGTAATGTCTGACACTTTGAGACCCCATGGACTGTAGCCTCCCAGGTTCCTCTGTCCTTGGGATTCTCCAGGCAAGAATATTGGAGTGGGTTCCCATTTCCTTTTCCAGGGGATCTTCCTGACCCGGGGATCTAACCCTTATCTTGTGCATTGGTGGGCAGATTCTTTACCACTGAGCCACCAGGGAAAGCCACCATCCCTTGCCGTCTCTTTGAATTAGTGACTTTAAGGGGGTTTTTGAAAATTTCCAGTCCACAGTAATATTTTTCTCCCATGAAGATCTATGCAGTGATAAAGTATGAATGCAGTAAGTGTCAACAATTTGAGGAAATACAGTCTTGGAGTGTTTGAATATCATCTCCCTGTGCTCTGTACTCTAAGACACTGTACTAATGAGATTAAAGTAATTTTCAAAGATAGATTATCTTGGTGACCTTATTCACAACTCATCTGAATCTGCCAAAACAATGTCTCCTTTTCCTCTTAAAAGATTATGAGTTTGCACACTTTACCTGAGTCTTGTGTTTCTGGATGACAAAGTCACCTCTCAGGATGTTTCTGATAGTCCTGTTTCTTCTATCATTGCTCAGTAATTCAATTAATTCTAATTGTTCTTGTTTTTTTGTATCACTTCCTCCCATGGGAAATTTCTTATTACAATATATTGGATGATTTGATTTTTTTTCATTTACTGTATACTGGGACCATTTTAAGGTGTTTTATTGAAATGATAATTTCATACTTTAAAATTTGTATGCACTTGAATGTACATTTTTAATTTAAAAGTGTAGGTGGGGGGGGAATGGAACATTAAGGCAATTATACTATCTTTTTCTGAAACCATTTTCTGTGGGTGAGGTCATTTACATGAGCAAATATACTTATATTGATTTAAAAAGCAAACAAACAAACAAAACTCAAGATAAACTAGAAGCTGGGAAGCCAAAATTCCTGATTGCAATTGTTCCAGGTCCAAATTAGAATTTGTTCTTTATTTTTTTTCCAAAACAGAGAATGCAGGATAAATATTTATAATTTTATTTATTTGTTTATTTTTGGCTGTGTTGTATCTTCATTGCTGCGTGGGTTTTTCTCTAGTTGCAGTAAGCAGGGGCTACTCTCTAGATGCGGAACACAGGCTTGTCATTGTGGTGGCTTCTCTTGTTGTAGAGCACGGGGTCTAGCCATACGGGCTTCAGCAGTTTCAACTCCCAGGCTCTAGAGCACAGATTCAGTAGCTGTGGCTCACAGGTCCAGTTGCTCTGTGGCACGTAGGATCTTCCTGGATCACAGATTGAGCTTGTGTCTCCTGCATTGGCGCATGGCTTCTTCACCACTACAGCCATCAGGGAAGCCCCAGGATAAAGTATTTAAATGGAATCTACACGTTATCCTCAGTAGACCACTCAAAAACTAGAACATTACATGCGTCTATACTTTTTTGTTTTGTCATTTAGTTACTAAGTCATGTTCGGCTCTTTGAGACCCTGTGGATGGTATCCTCCCAGGTTCCTCTGCCCATGGGACTTCCTAGGCAAGAATATTGGAGTTGGTTGCCATTTCCTTCTCCAGGATGGCTTCTTTACCCAGGGATTGAACCCATGTCTCCTGCATTACAGGCAGATTCTTTACCACCTACCCATCAGGGAGGCCCATCTCTACTAATGATGTAATAATTTGAGTGAAGATGAGACATTTTATGCAGATTCCAGACAATGAACATAATTCATAGCCTATTCTAAACTCTATACAACATTCCTCCAAAATGTTGTTCAGTCACTTAGTTGTGTTGGACTCTTTGTGAACCCATGGACTGGAGTGCACCAGGCCTCCTTGTCCCTCACCATCTCTTGGAGTTTGCCTACATTCATATCCATTGAATTGGTGATGCCATTCAACCGTCTCAATCTCTGTTGCCCTCTTCCCCTCCTGCCCTCAATCTTTCCCAGCATCAGGGTCTTTTCCAATGAGTTGGCTCTTCTCATTAGGTGGCCAAAGCATTGAAACTTCAGCTTCAGCATCAGCTGATGTGAACACATCAGTCATTTTAAAGACTCAGAATGAAAGAGTGCTCAGATATTTTTTGATGTATGAAATTGTGAAATTGGAAGAGTTGGGAGCAGGATATACAGCAACATGAATAGTATTTGGTGATATCAGAGCCATATAAAAGGGGAGACAAGAATGAAAAAAGGAATATTTAAGATAAGGAAAAGGATAAAAGCATATCTTTATCATTAATTTTTCCCCAGAGGTGTGTTTTGAGGACCTTTTTCTTAATAGTAATACTTAACCTACATAATATTGATTATCATAATAAATTCATAGACCAATAGTAGCCCTGGATTCACACAAATGGGTTATCCTTTTGTTAATATATGAAAGTAGAAAACTTGTGGTAGTATTTGATCTTCTAAATTTCTATATGTTTCTCTTCATTTTCATTGTATGCATATTTTAGTAAATTACTGTTGAGAAAAAAGCATATTTGGTTTAAAAATACAGTACAATGTTTCAGATGGTGATCCTGTTTTTCCCTCACTGGAAATAAGAGAACAGATGCCTATTTTAACTCTTACACAAAAATTACAGGTTTTCAAACCAAAAATAGTTACCTTAATATGTACATGTTATATCTTCATTGCCATTTTCCCCTAAAATGTTGAGACTGACAGGTAGGCTGATTGTAGGTATCTTTTTTCATTCAGTTGAAAGCACCTGCTGTTGCTTTTGAAAGAGCAAGATAATTCTCTATACTGGAAACCCAAAACATGAAATTTACCATATCCTTTATAATTCACATTTGAGCTCTGGGCACATTTTCTTTTGGATATTCATCTTTTGTTTGAGCTGTCTATGTAGCTCCTGATGCTTCAGTGTAAAAATCATTTAACACAAATGGCAAAATAAAATAAATAAAGAAAAAATTTTATTCAAGTGATGCTACTTTCCTCCACCCCCAGGTAAATAATTTCCTTAATTGAGAAGGGGTAAATGGCTATATTAGTTTGCTGACAAGTAGCAATCATATTAGTCTTAAAATAAATATTTTTGCCCACTTTAAAACTTTTTTTCTGGTGAACTCAACTTAAAAATAAAAATAACTAAAAATGTTTTCTTAGTATAAAGAAAGACTAGGAAGTAATTGTGGAGACTTGACAGTAAGCTTCATGAAGGAAGGGGCTTAGACTCATTTACTTCTGAATCCCCTTTGCCTAGAATAGTGTCTAGCTCAGAGTAGTTGGCAATCAATACATCACTGAGCTGGTATCACTTAAAATTATTTTCCATCAGTTCTCTATCATATTGTATTTATTTTGTAGAGAGAGAATCAGGGATATTTCCATATACAGACAAAGTAAATACTTACAGAGATAAAGATTATTCTATTTAACTGTTAGAATCATATCCACATTTTCACACTATTGATTCAATTGTGATTTATACCCAAATAAAGTGAGAGTATTTTAAATGGAGCTTATAATGTTGATTTTATCTGTTCTCCTACATCTTTCATTGAAGTAATGTTTAAAATCACCTTATTAAAGTATGTTTTAAAATTATGCTTATGCATTATACATTTAAAGACACTTTATAAAAAAAGAGAATGGATCTTGTTTTTGAAACTCATGAAAACTTCATATAAAACTTAAATATAACAGAAGGTGTTTGTTACAATTCACATACTTCCTTGTTCATATTAACAATATGAAAGTAACCAGTGTAGGCTTCTTACTAAAATATGAAGGGAAAATTAATTTTCAATTGTTTTTCGATTTCCCAAGGTTGTCAGTCTCGTCTATTAAGAAGTTTTCCTGCAAAATATGCATGTCATAATTGAGTATAAGGTTATTAATATGCATAATAAATAAAATCCATCTCTTTTTTCTTCTTTAGTTACTTTTTAATTACATATTTATACACTTTATAAAATACAATATCCATTAACTATTTGCTTTATTTTTTTTTTTACCTTCAAATGTTAGATTTAACACTGGAATTCATTAATCATTGAAATTAATATTGAAAAATCCTTTTATATTTTTACTTGCATTTCTTGCAGGGCAAACAATTTTCCAGTATGGTAAAATTATGTTAAATTCAGAAGTTTAAATTTATATTTAAAAAGTGGGGATTGCTATTTTTTTTTAAATGGAACGTTCATGATTATCATGTATAGTATTGCTTTTCAGAATGTTGTCAAAACTGCATCTTCTTTCCTTAATGTAAACAAGTCATTTTCTCTCATAAGCTATGTAAAAATGTCTGCTAACCCATCTGCTTTAGTTGCCATAGCTTGAATTTTAACAGGAGAATATTATTTACTGTACTTGTCATTGCAAATTTCCCATTGTTTTCCCTGTCTTAGTAATTCTCTCTGTGAATGGATCAGATTACCTTTGCCTTTCTGGAGATCTTGAAAATAAGTATGGGCACTCAATCAGTGAGTCTCCGGATTATGAGAGCTTAGTGGTTAAACTAAGAGTAACGCATCCTAGATTTTAAACAAGGAGCCCAATTTACTCCGCCCACTAGAAGGCCTCTTCAGAAAGTCTGATGAGTTGGAATAATAGTTCGCTGAAGTTCTGTTATCTCTTTCAGGCTCCAAGGACATTGTTATATTTAAAACAGTAGGGATACATTAAATTGTACCCCTTGTGTATAATCCAAATGAATTACATTCAGCAATAATGATGTTACTGTGAAATGTGTATCTGAACTGACCTCTTTCAGGTATCAGTTCAGTTCAGTTCAGTTGCTCAGTTGTGTCAGACTCTTTGTGACCCCATGAGTCGCAGCACATCAGGCCTCCGTGTCCATCACCATCTCCCGGAGTTCACTCAGACTCACGTCCATCGAGTCCATGATGCCATCCAGCCATCTCATCCTCTGTCGTCCCCTTCTCCTCCTGCCCCCAATCCTTCCCAGCATCAGAGTCTTTTCCAATGAGTCAACTCTTCACATGAAGTGGCCAAAGTACTGGAGCTTCAGCTTCAGCATCATTCCTTCCAGGGAAATCCCAGGTTTGATCTCCTTCAGAACGGACTGGTTGGATCTCCTTGCAGTCCAAGGGACTCTCAAGAGTCTTCTCCAACACCACAGTTCGAAAGCATCAATTCGTCGGCACTCAGCCTTCTTCACAGTCCAACTCTCACATCCATACATGACCACAGGAAAAACCATAGCCTTGACTAGACGGACCTTAGTCGGCAAAGTAATGTCTCTGCTTTTGAATATGCTATGTAGGTTGGTCATAACTTTTCTTTCAAGGAGTAAGCGTCTTTTAATTTCATGGCTGCAGTCACCATCTGCAGTGATTTTGGAGCCCAAAAAAGTAAAGTCTTTCACTGTTTCTACTGTTTCCCCATCTATTTCCCATAAAGTGATGGGACCGGATGCCATGATCTTCGTTTTCTGAATGTTGAGCTTTCAGCCAACTTTTTCACTCTCCTCTTTTATTTTCATCAAGAGGCTTTTTCTCCTCTTCACTTTCTGCCATAAGGGTGGTGTCATCTGTATATCTGTGGTTACTGATATTTCTCCCAGCAATCCTGATTCCAGCTTGTGCTTCTTCCAGTCCAGCGTTTCTCGTGATGTACTCTGCATATAAGTTAAATAAGCAGGGTGGCAATATACAGCCTTAACATACTCCTTTTCCTATTCGGAACCAGTCTGTTGTTCCATGTCCAGTTCTAACTGTTGCTACCTGACCTGCATACAGATTTCTCAAGAGGCAGGTTAGGTGGTTTGGTATTCCCATCTCTTTCAGAATTTTCCACAGTTTATTGTGATCCACACAATCAAAGGCTTTGGCATAGTCAATAAAGCAGAAATAGATGGTTTTCTGGAACTCTCTTGCTTTTTCCATGATCCAGTGGATGTTGGCAATTTGATCTGTGGTTCCCCTGCTTTTTCTAAAACCAGCTTGAACATCAGGGTGTTCACAGTTCATGTATTGCTGAAGCCTGGCTTTCAGGTATGGATGGTGACTTTTTGCTTTTAACTGATCCTGTGTTTGTGTGTGTACATTAGTCGCTCAGTCATATCCAACTCTTTGTGACCCCATTAACTGTAGCCCTCTAGGCTCCTCTGTCCATAGACTTCTCCAGACAAGACTACTGGAGTGGGTTCCCATCCACTCTCTAGGAGATCTTCCTGACCCAGAGATTGAACCCATGTCTCCGGCATTGCAGGCAGATTCTTTACCATCTGAGTCACCAAGGAAGCCCTTAAGCAGTCATACTAGAAGAAAATTAGAATTCAAATATTTAAAATGAATAGTGTATATAATTCCTGAAGTGTAGGAGTTAAGAGGATATTTTCTCACCTATAAGAATAATGACACTCTTTTCATTAAATTAAATATTTGTTTTTAGAAATGGAGAGGTTAGGACTTGACTGGAGATTATCAAAAGATAAGTGTTTCAGATAGGTGGCCACTGAGTTCTCTGTGCTGCCCCTGGAGACTTCACTTCTACAAGTGAATAATCACACAAAGTTCAAGTCATTAAGTGAAAGGACTGAATTTACAGAATAATATAGATTTTCAGAGGTCTTAATTAAAATTCACAGAACTTTAGAAAATTGAGAAATGCTCTCTCTTGACATTGCCAACTACGGCATTATTTGATTTGTGATTTAAATACATGTTTCATTAGTTAATATTAGTATGCAATCTCCTAGAGAGAATCGGAGTGAATTCCCTCTGGTTGTGCAGTGATTTGACACTCTTCAAAGGGAGGGAAATGCAAGATTATTGATTAGAGAACTCTGGCCTCTTTGAAAGCATCTCTTCCCCCGTGATGCCTCCCAGGATGTTATGAGTCTCTGAGACCAAGATCAGACATAGAAGAAACCACAGGTTCCTTTCCTACGAGTTAGCACATCTCCAGTATACCACAGCTATTTGTCTACTTTCCTATAAGTAACACTTCTAGGTTTAAGCAGATTCCCTAAGTCAAAACTGGATTGAAAGTTAACACTTAGGAACTCAGTATAAAAGCTAATGAGTAAACTAGTACAGGAATAAGAGCTATCTTTAGATCTTTGTCTCTGACAGCTGTTTTTTGTTTATGAAAGTGGTATTTCTGATACCACACCAAAATTGTCCAGATTGACTTCCAAACCAAGATGGAGACCATGTTTGTTTTTTGTTTTTTCTCTTTAGCAATGTGTTCTTTTCCTTATCATCATAGTATCTGGGATAAATATTTCTAGCATAATTGCTTAATAAAAAGATGCAAACAAATGCCGATGAGTTAGGTTAATGAGCCCCTTGGCTCCAAATACTTAAAATGGAACATCTTTCATTAAGGCGAGGTTTAGACTCTAGAAACATTTTTTGGTAGTGTCTTACACCAAGGTTGCTCTTTGAAGCATGTACTGTAAAGATGGTATTTTGGACCAATAATATTCCATCTCATAGAAAAGGACTCATATGGTGATATGTTCCCATAGGGAAAAAATTACTTTGGAGTTTAAACTTGCTGCTTGATTTTACTTTCTTCCTCTCAACAGAACTGCTTTAAGTTGTGACTCAGGATCTCCCAGTTAGTGCTTTTAAAATTTGACAATTAAAGTTTGGCCTCATAAGCTCAGCAGGTTTTTACAAGTTATAGGTCAACAGAATCACATAGAAATGCATAATGAGAACTCACCCTCATGTACAGTAGTGATACAATCCCTTTCTCTTACCTCTGTCAAAGGCACATAAAGCAATATTTTATTCTCTAAATATTTTCAGCCAAACTGTGTTTTGAGGTGGGCAGAATAATTAGGAGTTAAACAACAGTCTGACAAATTTTTTGCTAAAATCAAGCCACAGTCAGTTCAGTCTCAGCTTCAATCTTATAGGAATATGAATCTATTAGTGACTTTTTCTTTCACTGCTAGAAATATAGTTTGATGTACAGTGTAATGCAAGAGGCTTTATTTTAAATCTTTAATTCTGGTCACTGGAGAGAATCTGTATTTCTTTGGCTTATGAACAACTATAAGAAGGCATAGAGTTCAGTTTCCTGAGAATATTTTTGTAGAAAGAGTCACTGATGGTAGAGATACAAGTCATTTCATTTAGAAAGAAAATTGGAATTAGGAACCCCAATTCTTTATGAAATATATTTCTCCTTAGAGGAAAACCATAGTCAGGGAAAGACTTTGCTGACCACTTATGAAAACATGTATTAGGAAAAATTAATAATTCAATTTTAAATCAAGAGGAAGAACCTTCATATCTCATGTTATAAGCATTTACATTTAGGGACACATGAGAGGTGCCAGGTGGCCCTAGTGGTAAAGAACCCACCTGCCAATGCAAGTAGAGGTAAAAAACCCAGGTTTCATCCCTGATTCAGGAAGATCCCCTGGAAAAGGAAATGGCAACCCACTCCAGTATTCTTGCCTGGAGAATCCCCAGGACAGAGGAGCCTGATGGGCTGTGGTCCATAGGGTCGCACAGAATTGGAAATGACAGAAGTGACTTAGCATGCATGCATGGGGTTTCATATGGGGCTTCCCCGGTAGTGCTAGTGGTAAAGAACTCACCTGCCAGTGCAGGAGAGGTGAGTTCCATCCCTAGTTGGGGAAGAGCCCCTGGAGGAGGCAAGGGCAACTAACTCCAGTATTCTTGCCTGAAGAATCCCATGGACAGAGGAGCCTACCGGCTACAGTCCATGGGGCCGCACAGAGTTGGACATGACTGAAGCAACTTAGCATGCACAGGTTTTCACATGAGAGTTCGTTTTCTATTACTGCTTAAGTTTTAGGCAGATAGACATAAATTACTGGCCCTTTTTCATCCAAGCTTATACATTATTGGGCAAAAGAAGAGAGGCATAGCTGGAGGAAGATTAGGCTCTCGTGACTAAAGTGAATAGACCATGTATTAAAATATATTAAATATTTATCAGATTTTTTGCTTTATAAGTACTTGCAGATAATCTGTATGATCTAAAATTATGTTTTGTTGTTGTTTTAACAGAAGCTACTCAACTAGATCATGACCCCAAATATTCAAATTCAGAATTTTACTAGTTTGAATCCAAAATGTTTACTAATTTTTCTTGTTGATGAATAAAATGCAGTTTTATTTATTGTGGAGGTACATACCTCATGCTAAATTGTGATTAAAAAGATATTTAGTAATGTGCAACATTGTAGGAAGAAGTAATTTTTGAAAAGCTTTACTTGTTGATTCAAGTATAAAGCAAGTTAAGCAACTCTCTTGGCCTCAGCTTTTCGTGTCTAAAATAACCAATAACCTACTGCAGTTATTTTATAAAATCATGAAATTTCTTGAGGGCTTTTACTTTCTCAATCAACGATGAAAACATATTTTTTTTTCTCATTTTAAAAGTAAAAGAAAGAATCACTAGAAAAAAATGTTAATAATAATAATGACAAGAAGAGTGCTGCATGGATTATTGCATGCTTTTAGTAATTTCACAACAGTTAAAAGTCTTTGGGTTATAATTCTAAGTTTTAAAAATTAAACTTGTCAGTAGCAGTAGTAGTTGTAGGCACAGTTGGAATGCAGTTAAAATTTTTTTTAGCAATAGGAACAAATTTGCAAAATTTCTCTTTATTTTACTATTATACAAATTAGATAAATTTTGAAATACCATCATTTTCAAGTGGAGAATCCCTTACTAAATCATGTACCTCTTACAGAAGACAATGTTCAAAATAGAATGGTTATGTATACATATGGCTGAGCCCCTTCACTATTCACCTGAAGCTTTCACAACATTGTTAATTGGCTATACCTCAATACAAAATAAAAGGTTGTTTTTCTTTAATATACTCAGTATATGCATGACTTACAAAACTCCCCATGGATTCAATGCACTCTAACAATGCCTTTGTCTGTGGAAAAACTAGTTTGCAGAAGGTGGTTGACTAACCCAGAAGTAGATGGCTTTCAAAGACATTACATCAAGGCTGGCTGATTACATAAATTACTTAAAATTTATTTATTTTTTTTTAATCTTAGAATCCTTAAAATAGTTCCAGAAGAATCATAGGCAGGGCTACTTTCTTAACTTCTTGAGAGAACAAAGAGAATTCTTTTCTAGACACCCTATAACATCACTGATATAAAATGTCATTACTGCTAATTGGAATAAATTCTTACCTTCCTGATTGTAAGTCAGGGCTGCTCAAGATTTCTTTCTGATAATGTGGCAAGAGTAGCCTCACTTTCATCTATTAATGTCATCTCTTGTGTGCCTGCAAAATTTGCCAGAACTGATTAGAGCAGATATTAAATGATAATTGGACATTTAGTGCTCATCAAACAGAAAGTGACAGATGGGGCACTAATTAAATTATAGTTCTGACATTATTCACAATGGTTTATGACTCTTCAGTGATGACCTTCATGCATCTCTTCTCCATATGTCTTCCCCTTTCAGTAAGGAAAGAAGGATAAAAGTTTGATTGATAGAAAGGAAAACTATCTGTTTAAAACACCACAGAGTAAAACCTGTAGATATTTAAAATACCTAATTTTTAAAGCTATCTATCAAAATAAAATGTTGGTCTTTGGTTAAATGAATAATCATAAAGGGAAAACTTACTATGAAGTTAATGAACTAGGAAGAAAATGCCTATATATTTTTAAAAGATATACAAAGACAGATAAAAATGACCCTGTTTATGGAAAGTGTAAAGATCTTTGTTTTGATGTGAATAAAGAAAAAAAATATAATTCTGATATCAGAAATGAGGATGCAGTGCTTTTATATTAATCCCTTTTTTATTTGTTAACTCAAGCTTGCATTACTAGTTATCTCCACCAGCTAAATTAAGAAACTTGTTGAAAAGAAAGGAGTGGGGAGAAGGATTAAAAGAAATTCTATGCCACAGTTGCTGAACCAGAACAGCATTTTACTTTTCAATTAAAAGAGAAAACACAATGTTGATTACTTTCTAACTTTAGTTTCTTTAATTTTACTCCAGTGTTTAATAGTCTTATAAAAAAACTAAGAGTAAAAATCTCAAAGACTTTGATGCTTAGCTGTTGTTTTCAGCAGTGAACAACAACCCTCTGTCTAGTGACTGACCACAGTTTAAAATTTTTGAATACATCATTTTATGTCATATCGCTTTTTCATGCTTTTCTGGGAATTTTTTTCTGACATATATGTACAGCTTTAGCTAGTATTAAATGATGAGACAGGTCAACATTCTCTCTCCACCGCTATCCACACATAAGACAAGGGAAGATCATTTGTTGTGACTCAAGTAATCTCTTTGGAATATAAAGATATAGAAAAACATCAAATGAATATACTATTTATTTATATAATTTTGTCTAAATATGTTTTGGAGTTTAGCCTTGATAACTAACTAGCAAATTCAATTTAAAGGATTAAATAGAACAGACATAGAGACAGGGTTCCAGCCTGCCTGGCTATCCGTGGGAATTTGGAGAATTTACTTTTTAGCACCTTATTTCTTCATTGGTGAAATAACATGGCTTTAGGAAATGTTTTACAAGTTCTTTCATACTTTCAAAAGTCTTGTATTTATATTGTGGATGACTTTTAAGTTTCAAGTCAATAGAATCAATACATGTCAATAGCAATTTATTTTTAAAGAAATTTTAATATAATATGTTGCCAATAGTATAATAGTGTCTGTATTACTCAAAGAAATGCAAATGTATTCACCAATATAACTGAAGAGCAGTGTTTAGAAAATTTTCTGGTTAATAGCATGCTATTCAGCTATTCAAAACCTTTACAGTATTTCTTGTTTTTATGTTTGTTGTTCAATAACAAAAGGCTGAATATGCAGACTATGGTCGTGGGTATTTGAAATGTTTGTGTATGTTTATGTAGGCCTTTTTATTAAGCATTCTTTTTCTGTTAAGATATTTGTATTTTTCTGAGTATAAACAATATAATGTCCTTTAATCTCCTATTCTGATAACTACATTGAAATAGAAGATGAGGTTATTTGGCTGTAACATATTCTTGACCAATTCAGAGATTATGGTTTCCTTTAAGTGCACATAAATACATTTTGCATATAGCAAGTATTAATCTTTTGTCAGGGGAAAACAATATATTCTCTGATAGATGATTTCTGAAGTTTTCTTATTTTCTGCTTGCAAATCAGAACATTTAAACTTATCCCATCTTTGGTCACCTTTCTGTTTTCCATGATATGTGAAAAATCACTATTGCCAAGATTGTTCCTCTGTTTCCACCTGAAAGTTATCTCAGTGTCTTAATGTTATTAACTGGAGACTTGGATTAAACTAAAATGCTAGATGCTTTCCATTATCCTGCTTACCGTGACTTCATCTTCCCTGTAAACAGTCCATTTTCATTCATGCAGAAAACATATAAATAAGTTAATAGCCACATTGTTTCCAGTTTTCTATATCTTTAAAAAAAATTAACAATGAGTCTGCTTTGAATAGTATTAATAGTCTTTTCTTTCTTTGGCCTTTACTGATGACTGAGAGGACAAATTTTTTTTATATCATCGTATCATAAAACTCACTTATTTTGCCTATTAGCTTAGTAAAAACAAACCTGTGTGCTTTTAAATTAATCCAGAGGTAAGGTGATGCTCTGAAGTAATTCTAAATCTTAGGCATGCCAAATCTTTGTTTTCACATATAACAGTACTGGCTAAAAGGCTGAGTCACTGAAGGCATAGGATGCAGCTATGATTAACTTTTAATTTCAAATTATACTAATTATAGAATATTAAAATATTAACTTTATGTATTTAGCTCATTGGTATTTTATTTTATTTTTTTTCAATTTTCAAATGTTTTATTTTTAGTGTTTTTAAACATTTTAATACAACAAAGATATAAAATAATATATATTAGTTAAATCTGGATTTAATTTAGAATTGAGATATTTACTTATATACAATACTGTGCTTCAAGGTATGGCTACCACAGGAACTTTCACATCTTCAAGTAATACTAGTTTCTCTGCACATTGGGTGACATTTAGGTAGAATTCATAGAACAAAACATGCCCATTTTAGCCCTAGCTAATTTTGCTTCCCCCATTAAGTACCAGTCTCCACTTCTTTTGTTTCATATCAGAAATACTTCAGTTGTCCTAACAAGTCATAGATTCTTTGAATAAGAAATTATTAAAATGGAACATTTTAAAGATGGTATTACTAGCTGGTAACAATGCTTCACTAGTTCAGACAACCCAGGAGTTCAGATTGAAACAGAGCTGAAATAACAGCAAAATTAACATAGTATTCCCTCTCCTTCCATATTAGGTACAAAACTTCTTTATGCATAAACATGGAGTACACAGAGAAAAAGTCCTTGGCTAATATAAGGTAGAACCATAGTCTAAAAAATTAACTTTGGGGGAAGCTGAATTATGGCTTATAGATTGGACAGATGTTTTAATTCAACTTAATGCAAAATAATAGGCCACATTTTAGTTACTTGAAATTGGTGGTCTTTGCTGGGGGTGAGGAATAAGCGAGAGGGACATCAAAACCTAGTTCCATAGTAATTTCAGTCATTCAAAGCTACTAAAAGAGAAGGAAAAAACCTTCAACCTCCCTCCTTTCTCACTGGTCACTTGTAGCAACAGTCTGACTTCTGATGTTACTAACAATTTCCTCTATAGCAGTACAGGGTAATTCAGATTAAACATTTCACAAATGCAAGCTATAATGGCCAAGTAAAGATGGCATTAAAGTTGACATACTTTTTGGCTCTGAAACTCTCTAAATGAAACCAATACTGTTTAAGAAAGCCATGGGACTATTCTATAAAAGAGTTACCTTATCTCAAATGCCTGCAAAGAACTGGCAAATGATTGTTACTATAATTAGTTTTAGCAAGGGATAATTTAAGACTACAAGAAGACAATCAAAGAATTAAATTTATTAAAGAGTTTAAAACAAGAATATGGTTAATGTTCTAGAACACTATGGAACAAGAATCCTTTAAAAAAAGTTTACTATGAAACTGACAATGAAATTGCTTTTTTACTGAATACAGTCAAAGCAGGTTAGTGTTATGACTATCACTTTGAATATATAAATAACACTTTCCAAACAGGTGTCCTCAAAACACAACTTCAATGAATAATTTAAATGTCAATAGTTTGCATTATGAAATT
Organism: Capricornis sumatraensis; assembly: GCF_032405125.1. Classification (NCBI taxonomy): domain Eukaryota; kingdom Metazoa; phylum Chordata; class Mammalia; order Artiodactyla; family Bovidae; genus Capricornis; species Capricornis sumatraensis. The sequence goes on from NC_091073.1 coordinate 22,056,497, forward strand.
TTCATTTATTGAATATGTCCTTCCATCTCCAAAAGACTTAAGGGACAAAGAATAAAGACACTATCAGTGAAATCAGAAGTATTAACAACCTCCTCCAGATATTTAAGGGATTCCCCTGTGGCTCAGCTCATAAAGACTCTGCCAGCAATGTGGGAGATCTGGGTTTGATCTCTGGGTTGGGAAGATCCCCTGGAGAAGGGAAAGGCTACCCACTCCAGTATTCTGGCCTGGAGGATTCCATGAACTGTATAGTCCATGGGTTCACAAAGAGTTGGACACGACTAAGCAACTTTCACTTTCCGGATATTTAAATATTTTAGTTAATATACATTCAAATTAGACAGGATTGTAAAAATTATTTAATCTAACATATATGAGTTGAGGAGACTAATGACCAAAACATGATGGAGCTTTTCAATTGTCACAGTTAATGGCAGACCTGGCTTAAGAGTCTTAACTTGCTAAACCTTTTGACTATCAACATAGCAATCTTAGAATTTTCTTAAGTGACAGAAGTAACTTATTTATTCAAGATCAAGGGTGGACAAGCTTTCTATAAGGAGCCAGATAGTAAATACTTCTGGCTTTCCAGACCATACGGCCTTTGTTGCAAATACTTGACTCTGCAGCCATAGATGATATGTAAATACATGAGCATGACTGTGTTCCAGTGAAAGTGTATTTATAAAAACAGATGAATGGCTGCCAATCAACTTGGTGAGTGAGCTGTAGTTGGCCAATTCCTGATCTAAACAATTTTAAATAAATACACTATTTTTTAAAATCATAAGCTATATACTTAATATGGTTAAAAGCATAAGTTTTCTTGTGTATGTTGTTGCTGTTGTTCAGCCACTAAGTCATGCTCAATTTTTTGCAACCCTATGAACTATCAGGCTCCTCTGTCCTTTGCATTCCTCAGGCAAAAATACTGGAGTAGGTTGCCATTTCCTTTTCCAGAGGATCTTCCCAATCCAGAGGTAGAACTCATGTCTCCTAGTCTCCATTTGTCAGGTGGATTTTTACCACTGAGCCACCTGGAAAGCCTTTTATTATGTTGTTCAATTGCTCAGTCATGTTTGACTCTTTGTGACTCAATGGACTGCAGCATGTCAGGCTTTCCTGTCCTTCACCATGTCCTAGAGTTTGCTCAAACTCAAGTCCATTGAGTCGGTGATGCCATCCAACCATCTCAGCTTCTGTTGTCCCCTTCTCCTGCCTTCAAACTGTCCCAGCATCAGGGTCTTTTCAAATGACTCAGTACTTCACATCAGGTGGCTAAAATATTAGAGCTTCAGCATCAATCCTTCCAGTGAATATTTAGTGTTGATTTCTTTTAGGATTGACTGGTTTTATCTCCTAGGAGTCCAAGGGACTCTCAAGAGTCTTCTCCAACACCACAATTCAAAAGCATCAAATCTTTGGCAGTCAACATTCCCTATTGTCCAACTCTCATAGCCATACATGACTATTGGGAAAACCATAGCTTTGACTAGATGAAACTTCGTTGGCAAAGTAATATCTCTGCTTTTTAATACACTGTCTAGTTTTGTCATAGCTTTTCTTCCAAGAGTAAATGTCTTTTCATTTTATGGGTGCAATCACCATCTGCAGTGATTTTGCTGCTGCTGCTGCTAAGTCACTTCAATCATGTCTGACTCTGTACAACCCCATAGATGGCAGCCCCCAGGCTCCTCCATCCCTGGGATTATCCAGGCAAGAATACTGGAGTGGGTTGCCATTTCCTTCTCCAATGCATGCATGCATGCATGCTAAGTCACTTCAGTTGTGTCCGACTCTGTGCAACCCTATGGACAGCAACCCACTAGGCTCCTCCACCCACAGGATTCTCCAGGCAAGAATACTGGAGTGGGCTGCCATTTCCTTCTCTAGCAGTGTTTTTGAAGCCCAAGAAACTAGAGTCTATCACTGTTTCAATTTTTTCCCCATCTATTTGCCTTGAAGTGATGGGACCAGATGTCATGATCTTAGTTTTCTGAATGTTGAGTTTTAAGCCAGCTTTACACTCTCCTCTCTCACTTTCATCAAGAGGCTCTTTAGTTCTTCTTTGCTTTCTGCTGTAAGACTGGTGTCATCTTCATGTTTGAGGTTATTGATATTTCTCCCAGTAATCTTGATTGGAGTTGTGCTTCCTCCACCCTGACATTTCACATGATGTACTCTGCATATAAGTTAAATAAACAGGGTGACAAAGTACAGTTTTGATGTACTCCTTTATCAATTTGGAACCAGTCTATTGTTCCCTGTCCAGTTCTAACTGTTGCTTCTTGACCTGCTTACAGATTTGTCAGGAGGCAGATAAGGTAGTCTGGTATTCCCATCTCTTAAAGAATTTTTCACTGTTTGTTGTGATCCATATAGTCAAAGGCTTTAGCATAATCAATGAAACAGTAGTAGATATTTTTTCTGGAATTTCATTGCTTTTTCTATGATCCAGCAGATGTTGGTGGTTTGATCCCTGGTTCCTCTGTCTTTTCTAAATCCAGGTTGTACATCTGGAATGTCTTGGTTCACATACTGTTAAGCCTAGATTGAAGGATTTCGAGCATTACCTTGGTAGCATGTGAAATGAGTGTAGCTACTTGACTCTGTAGCCATAGACAGTATGCAAATAAATGATCATAACTGTGTTCAAGTGAAAGTGTATTTATAAAGACAGATGACTGGCTGCCAAATCAATTTGGTGAGTGAGCTGTGATTGGCCAACTGTTGATCTAGACAATTTTAAATAAATATAATATATATATATTTTAAATCCTAAGCTATACATTTGATGAAAGTGAAAGAGGAGAGTGAAAAAGTTGGCCTAAAACTCAACATTCAGAAAATAAAGATCATGGCATCCGGTCCCATCACTTCATGGGAAATAGATGGGGAAACAGTGGAAATAGTGTCAGACTTTATTTTTCTGGGCTCTAGAATCACTGCAGATGGTGACTGCAGCCATGAAATTAAAAGACGCTTACTCCTTGGAAGAAAAGTTATGATCAACCTACATAGCATATTCAAAAGCTGAGGCATTACTTTGCTGACTAAGGTCCGTCTAGTCAAGGCTATGGCTTTCCCTGTGGTCATGTATGGATGTGAGAGTTGGACTGTGAAGAGGTCTGAGCGCCGAAGAATTGATGCTTTTGAACTGTGGTGTTGGAGAAGACTCTTGAGAGTCCCTTGGACTGCAAGGAGATCCAACCAGTCCATTCTGAAAGAGATCAAACCTGGGATTTCTTTGGAAGGAATGATGCTAAAGCTGAAACTCCAGTACTTTGGCCACCTCATGCGAAGAGTTGACTCATTGGAAAAGACTCTGATGCTGGGAGGGATTGGGGGCAGGAGGAGACGGGGACGACAGAGGATGAGATGGCTGGATGGCATCATGGACTTGATGGACGTGAGTCTGAGTGAACTCCGGGAGTTGGTGATGGACAGGGAGGCCTGGTGTGCTGTGATTCATGGGGTCACAAACAGTTGGACACGACTGAGCGACTGAACTGAACTGAACTGAAGCTATACACTTAAAATGCATATGGATTCATAATAAACACAACACAATAAAACAAAAATCATAAGTAGATCATCCTATATTTCACTCATCTTTTTTAATAACAAAGAGTTGGATAATTGAGTACCTACACTTAAAATGTTAGTGAACAAGGGCCTACATGCAGATTGCACTAATAAAATTATTTGTGGAATGATTTGAGTATAATAATGAGAAGCCAAGAGAAACCAAATGATTATAGAAGATATTTTAGGAAAATATCACTTGGAAGTCTGAACTCTCTGCCTTTGTGTGCTCAGTCACATCTAACTCTTTGCAGCCCCATGGATGGTAGACCTCCAGGCTCCTCTGCCCATGGGATTTTTCAGGCAAGAATAGTGGAGCAGAGTGCCATTTCCTATTCCAGGAGGTCTTCCTTACCCAGGGATCAAACCCATGTCTCTTGCATCTCCTACATTGGCAGGTGGATTCTTTACTGCTGGCACCACCTGGGAAACCCCCATGCCTTTAGAACCCTGTAATTAATCACATATCTGTTTAGGTAAGACAGAACCTAATGAGAAAAATTATCCACGAAAGAGGTTTATGTCAAAGTATATTCTAATTTACACTGTTCAAAGTAAAATATCTATAAGCATTATCATAGAGGTATTTTTGGTGGAAAAGAGATATGATCCTTAAAGAAAGCAAATACTTCCTTTGTTTTTCGTATTTCTTATGAAAAGCCTCCAAAATATTTTTTTTAAACTTTGAACCCAACCAACTGGTTTCTTAAATTGATTGCAATTATTTTACTTTTATTTTTTCTCTCCCAACATGCTCTAAAATTTGGCAAAAGCTGGCTAGGCATAATTTCCCTTGTAACACCTATGTTTTTCTATACAAAATTGTAATCTTCCACAAGTTAAATGATATGATAAGTAACCTAGGATGACAAGTAGAGGCTGCTGAGAACACTCAGGTGACTCTGATATTGCACCTTAGATCATCAGTCTTGGAAAAGGGGGACTGTGGCAAAAAGGTAAATTTTGACTTTTGTCTTTCCTTAATATTTCATTTTACATCTTTACTGAGGCACAATTGACATATGATAAACTATACATATTTAAAATTTATTTTTGACATATATGGAAGCATATATATATCATGAAGCTGTCACCACAGTTAAAATCTCCAAAATTTTATTTGGGTTACTTTGGATGCCTCCCTTCTGTCCCTTTATCCTTCCCTTTCATCCCATCCATAGGGAAAAATTGAGAGCAGTAGGAGAAGAGGGCAATAGAGGATGAGATGATTGGATGGCATCATTGACTCAATGGACTTGTTATATAAATGGACTTGTACATAACGTTTATGAGTGGCTATTTAAACAAAACACAGCTATCTTGAGATTAATTCATGTTATTAGGTATATCAATAGTTTCTTCATTTTATTGCTGCTTTGTATTTTGTTTTATATATATTCCACAAGTTGCTTATCTATTCACTTATTTACACATATTTTTCTACATTTCAGGGATTATAATTTTGCCAAAAATTATAGCAAAATTTTATTTTGCTGCTATGAATACTTGCAAAACTGCTATGAATATTTACTAATATGTAAAAGTCTTGGTATGAACATATATTTCATTTCTCATGTATAAAGGCCAAGGAGAAACCTACTAGACCATATACTATGACATATATTAGGTGAATTTTGCCTCCTGATATTTGTGATTCCAGTTTCTCAGTAAGTAAAGGAAATGCCAAGGCGTTTCAACTCACCAGTTTAAAAGTACATTATCTCTGGTGGTCACCATAACATAATCCCAGCCAACTTCTTATTTTTGGGTAGGTCTTAACGGTTCCATTCACATTGCAGACACCCACATCAACTATGTTCTACAGCTTCTCCCTCCTTTTCTGTCTCAGGGCTTCCTCCAAAGATGAGAAACTTGTCATTTCATATGTAGAAGTAGCCAGAAGAAGGGTAAGGCAGATAACCCTGAGAGCCTGCCCTACAGATTTCATATTTGGCAGCGACTGCAATCATGTGAGACAGTTTCCTTAGAATAAGTCTTACTCCTCTTTATTTCTTCCTTTCCCTTCATCCCACATCTCTCTTCCATTGATTCTGCTTCTCTTGAGAACACTGAGTAATATTGATACATCCACATGTAACCGTACACCACACATGCACACACACACCCCCTACATATAATCAGATGTACCTAAGAATGGTGGGGGTAGAGCATGGCTGGATTTCTTGGGAGCTATCCCCCATGGTGCTAGTGGTAAAGAAATTACCTGCTAATATGGGAGACATAAGGCTGAGACCCCTGGGTCAGGAAGGTCCCCTGCCTGGAGAAGGAAATGGCAACACAGTCCAGAATTCTCTCCCGGAGAATCCCATGAGGAACCTGGCAGGCTAAATTCTATAGGATCACAAAGGGTCAGACACGACTGAAGCGACTTAGCGCACACACATTACCCTTTGTGGAAAAGCTCACTGACTGTCAGTAAAGAAAAGATGGTTTCCTATGCCACATTATGCAAACAAATTCTTCATGCAAGTTTCTATCTCTCCCTATCTTGTTTTCCCTTTTTTTTTTTTTTTTTAGAAATCCCTATACAATATAAAAGATGAGAGTTTATAAACATACTCTCAGGAAACTAGAATTTTCTTTTTCATTATGATGTTTCTTTTACAAACAAGAAAGTTTTAAAAACTGAAAAAAATAATAGCTATGAGTTGAAAGTGTTTGTCTCCATAGTTCGCTCGTGAGATTTAAAGCACCAAAAGTCATTTTCACCAAGTAGAAACCCAATGATACAATTGCACTCAATTCATTTCTAAATTTGGTGCAACTTACAACACTGTGGATAAGAAAAGGAAAGAAAAAGGCATATGGTTTAAGAATTTGCATTTTCCACTATGTGGAAACTTCTATTATTCTCAGAAACAAAGAGGCAAAAACAAAAGACAAAATTACTAGAAACTCAAGACACAGAAGTTAGAATTCTATTTGAATTCTGACCATAAATGTAGGCTATTTATTAACTCTGTATGCACTCAAAGGAGTTGATCAAGAAGAGGGAGGAGGTTTGTTTATAATACATATTATTCATACAGAACCCTGTTATGATTAATCATTTCTACTATCTAAACAGCTTTCACTATTTATTGTGGCTGTATTAATTGGACAGAGACTGGTTTCAGTGGTTAAAATAACTATGCCAGGAAGTTTGTCTCTGGTTTAGTCATTTCATACTTACTTGTAGATTGTCTCACTCAGGCAAATTCCAAATCATAGCTCTAGCAGAGGAGAGAGCTGCAAGGTAAAACTCTGAAAGGGGTTAGCTCATGCAAGTGCTGTGTGAAGTATTTAAAATAATGAGTTTGTATTTTAAAAAAGTAAACTACATCTTATTAATAAAACATGTTTGGTTTACTTGGGAAATATGCTTATACTGATTAATCAATGTTTATCATAGAGCAAGAAGCCTACTAAAGGGACCAAAAACTTTTCTATGTGCCTTACAAACTGACTGATTTAACATTCAGCACTTTTATTACGCCCATTTTATGGATAATGACCCTGAGGCAGAGATTGGATAAGCATCTTCCACTTGGTTGTGGAGTCAGTAAGTGGCAAAATCAGTCCCTCTATTAAGTTCAGATCGCAAGTGCTACATTATATAATTGCACACCATGCCATGCTAAGTCACTTCAGTTGTGTCCAACTCTTTGTGACCCCGTAGACTGTAGCCCACCAGGCTCCTCTGTCCATGGGTTTCTCCAGCCAAGAGTACTGGATTACTGGGTTACTGTGCCCTCCTCCAGTTCTTCCTGACCCAGGAATTGAACCCATGTCTCTTAGGTCTCTTGCATTGGCAGGCAGGTTCTTTACCACTTCCACCACATAGGAAGTATGCATGTAAGTGTGCTAAGACCCTTCAGTCTCTTTGTGACCCTATGGACTACAGCCTGCCAGGCACCTCTGCCCATGGGATTCTCCAGGTAAGAATACTGGAGTGGGTTGCCATGGCTTCCTTGTAATTATTATAGCCAAATGCAAAGGTCAATGTCAGTCTTTCCCCATTTTTGATGAAGGTAAGAATATTTAGGGGTTAACTAAAGTGGAATTTTAACTACAGTGGAATTTTTAAAAAAATCTCCTCAGAAAGCAATAGCATGGCAAAGCCATTCTTTCCTCAGTAAAGGGTTTTGAGCTAGACTTCTGGTTAGTTAGCCTTTCATGTAAACACCTTTTAAAAAATCTAATCACAGCACGATAACAACAAACATATTATTACATGTAAATTAAAATGAAGCATATCCACTACACTCTTTATGAAATAAATCTTGACTAGTCACAAAGGCTAAACATTGCTCTGTTCAGTAGTGACCTGCGTCCCATTAAAGATTATCTTTCACAATACCTCCCAAATTAGATTGAATTGAGCCATCAACCCCCAAAAGGGAAATTATTTCCAGTTGTCATAGATTCTCTCTCATAAATAAACTGTGGTCTCTCCTTCTGGCCTTGATTTCTATTAAGAGTTTCAAACATTTATTTTTTTCCCTTTTAGCATCATCAAGAGACTACATGACATATCTAGCCTACTATAATCAGTTTAGGATTTAGTTGGTTTCTTTAATGTGGAAGGGGAAGAGGTCAAATTCTGTCACATTATGAAATAGATTTTAAAAAAGCCTTCTTCATCCTCTCCCTTTGAGTATGAAAATGAATGAGTGACTTTAAAATACATAATAAAAATAATGCACCGTTAAAATCAAAGTGGCAAGGAATGTAACAATAGTGAACATTTTATATATCTCCTCTCAGGTGATTGGAGAAGGAAATGGCAATCCACTCCAGTATTCTTGCCTAAAGGATCCCCATGGACAGAGGAGCCTGGCGGGCTATAGTCCATGGGGTCGCGAAGAGTGAGACACGACACAGCGACTTCACATCACGTTCTCAGGTGATACTCGTTGGATGAAATGATGTTCTCCAGCAGTTGATGGGTGAGAGACAGGATCAGGTGCCTAAGAAAAATAGTTATGATGTAAAGTTATTTATGGCAGTTAATGTCTGTTCCTAGGTCAGGGTGGCATTGCAAACATTTCAGAAAGATAAGACAGTTGGTTTCCAATGAGAACCCAATTATTTCATGAAAATTGTACTGGGGTTTGCTAATATATCAGTGGGGTAAAATCATGGACAACTATACATGTCTATAATATTTCAGGTCTTTTGTATACATCACTGTATTAAATTTTCACAACTTTTCTTCAGGTTCAATGTAATTATTCCCATTTTTAAGTCAACACTTGGGTTTCAGAAAGACTTAGTTAAAATTGCCTCAAATCACAGAGCTCATAAGAGGCAGAATCTCATCAGCCTGTCTGGTGAATTGGATCAGGAAGAAAATTAAGGTGACTTACCACATGTCTATACATGGTTAAGCTGTGCTTTTGTGTTTTGAAGATTATTTGTTGCTAAGAAGTATCTACAGACAGATTTATTCATCTCTCATTCTTCATATCCTTTGTGTTTATTTTCCTCTTCCTCTTTCCCTATTGCCTAACAATCATCTACATGGTCCACATAAAAAGACTTTCCTTAGCTTGCATAGAACTAAATGCATACATTTAATTATTTTAAGTTGTCTGGTAAAAATGACAATGAAAGCAAAGATTGGCAATACCGATGGAATAACATGTGAGTCTGTAACCTGAAATGGAGGTTGAGGAATATTTTATATAGCAGGAAGAAATATTTCTTTTTTTTTTAGGAAGAAATATTTCTTTCCACAATATCTCCACATACAATATGTGATTTTCTATTTTGTTTCCATTGAAATTGGAACTGGAAGTTTTAAGTTAATTTAGTCTCTGTCATGGCAACCTACTCCAGCATTCTTGCCTGGAGAATCCCTATGGACTGAGGAGCCTGGTGGGCTACAGTCCATGGGGTCACAAAAAGTTGGACAGGACTGAGCAACTAAGCACACACAAATGGACTGAATCATACCACCCCCCATTCATATTTTGAAGCCTTAACTCCAAATGGCAAATATATGGAGAAAAGTGAAAACAGTGACAGATTTTATCTTCTTAAGCTCCAAAATCACTGCAGATGGTAACCACAGCCATGAAATAAATAGAAATTTGCTCCTTGGAAGAAAAGCTACAACAAACTTAGCATATTAAAAAGCAGAGATATCACTTTTCTGACAAAGTTCCAAAAAATCAAAGCTATGGTTTTTCTGGTAATCATGTGGAGGTGTGAAAGATGGACCATAAAGAAGGCTGAGTACTGAAGAATTGCTGTTTTCGAACTTTGGTGCTGGAGAAGACTCTTGAGCCCCTTGGACTGCAAGGAGATCAAACCAAACAACCCTGAATATTCATTGGAAAGACTGATGCTTAAGCTGAAGCTCCAATACTTTGGCCACCTGATATGAAGAACTGACTCATGGGGAAAGACTTTGATGCTGCAAAAGACTGAGGGCAAGAAAAGAAGGGGGTGACAGAGGATGAGATGTTTAGATGGCATTATTGACTCAATGGACATGAGTTGGAGCAAACTCTGGGACATAGTAAAGGACAGGGAAGGCTGATGTGCTGCAGTCTATGGGGTTCACAAAGAGTTGGACACAACTTAGTGACTGGTCAACAACAAATTAATGTTAAATGAGGACTTAAGGGTAGAGCTCTAATCCAATATGAATAGTGTCCTTTTAAAAGGAGTAAGAAACACCAGGGATGCATGTTCATAGTGTGTGTGTGTGTGCTAAGTTGCTTCAGTCATGTCTGACTCTTTGCAACCCTATGGACTATAGCCCACCAGGCTCCTCTGTCCCTGGGATTCTCCAGGCAAGAATACTGGAGTGGGTTACCATGCCCTCCTCCAGGGGCATGTTCACAAAGCAAAGACCAAACGAGGCCAGAGAGAAAGGCTACCATCTGCAAGCTAAGGAGAGAGGCCTTAATAAAAACCAACCCTGCTGGCACATTAGACTTGGACTCCAACTCTGGAAATCTGAGAAAGTTAATTTCTGTTATTTTAGCCACCCAGTCTGTGGTATTTCAATGCAGCATTAACAAATCAAGTTTCTTCATATTTTATTAAATGTAGAACCATGCTTAAATAGAAATAACTTGCCCAAAGAGTTTAAAGTTAATAAAAATTTTGAAATAATAGGCACTGTGTGTACTCTGTACTACATACCCTACTGTGTACCTTTATATCTATTTTCTCATTTTATCCTCTGCAAAAATCTCATTAAGGTGAATTGATGAAATTCATTATTCTTACAGTCAAGTTCAAATGCATTTGCTCACTCTTTTCTTCAGTAATATATAGTGTATTTCAGGAAAGTAATGTGAGCAAAATGAAAATAGTATTTGTTCTTATAGTCCTAGAAAAATAAAACGTTTATAATCTAATCCACGCTCACTTTTTGAGTCACATTTCTAGGCTCTCTACCATCACTAATTTCATAATGAAGAATGGAAACAGACACAGGGTGGTTTTCTCTTGTCATTTATACTGGGTAGGAATCATCCTATAATTGCCTTTCACAGAAGTGTATACAAATGTTGTTGAAAAGCAAGGAATGTTGTGTTGAAAGAGAATTAGAGAGATTTTAATCAAACATCTTCCTGGCTAGTAAGAAATTCCCCACCAAAGTATATAGTTGAAAGATTTTAAGTAAATATTTTTCCACATCATCTTTTAATTTCAACCTCTAATTATTAAATACAAAAAACAATTAGGTGTGAATGTAAAAGATATACAACTTAATTTTCTTAGAGCATATACCTGTATAACTTTTTCTATGTCAAGAAATAGACTATTATCGTTTCTCAGTAACTAGATAGTTTCTCCCTTGCAGTGAGGGCACTCTTCTGATTATATGGTAATCACTTCCTTGAAATGTTACTTTATTACATTGTTACATACAACTACAGCACTATTCTTTAACTTCGTGTAGAGTAAACCATACTTTTCTGTTCCTTTTTTAGTTTTATTCATTTAAAACAGTTTTTGAGATTTAACCAAGTTAATTTAGTGTGTATGTGTGTTTGTGTGTGTATATATATATATTTTCATTTGCTTATTGTATAATAGTCTATGACTATACTTTAATTTACTCTCTCAGTAGTGAATATTGTGTTCCTTCTGCTTATGACTAAGACTATTAGGTGCTTAACACATGAACATGTCATTTGGAGCAAATATGCATGAATTTATATAGCAGTCTAAATTAATAAGTCATAAGAAAGTCACTGACTTCACTTGATAAATGCCAAAATGTCTCCTGAAGTGTTTGCACTATTGTGCACTAGTACTAGTAGTATTTAAGAGTTTTAACACCTCTATATCTTTGTGTAGTCATTCAAAATATATTTATTTTATCTATCCTGATAGGCATACAATATATCTTATTGTAGTTCTAATTTTTATTTCCCTGACTATTAATGAAATCAAACAACTTTTCCTGGGTCACTTGATAACCCCTTGTTTTGAAGTGTGTATTTAAGCATCATGCTCATAGTTTCTTTTTTTTTTTTTTTTTTTGATTAGCTTTTATTTATATTAATGTGAAGGAGTGATCTAAATAGAAACCACTTTAGTTAAATATGTCATAAATATCTTCATAAATAAGTTTTGATGAACATACATAATTTTTTTATTTAAATAGTGTAGAATTTATCAGTCTTTGGCCTTTATGGTTATTACTTCCTGTGTCTTATTTAAATAATTTCTCCATAACATGGAAATCATAAAAATATCATATTTCATCATTTTTAGAAGATGCAACACTTTGCTTTTTCCATTCCAAGCTATACTCTCCAGAGAATTTATTGTCTGGTCATGTATGAGTCAAATTCTTATAATTTTAAAATATGGATACACAATTCAGCAAGCAAACATCATTTAGTTAAATAGCTCAATTTTCTCTGTCCCATAGAGGATCATTGTTAAAAACCATGCATCCATGTTTCTGTGTCTGGGCATTCCATTCTATGCTACTGGTATACATTATATGATATAATTCATATAATACACTGTTTTAATTATTGACACAGAAGTCTTGATATCTAATAAAAGGAATCTTTTCACATTTTTATTCTTCATCAAGAGTGATAATAAATAAATATTTTTGGAACTATAATTGGCATGGAACATTGTATTAGTTCCAGGCATACAACATAATGGGCTTCCTTGGTGGCTTAGGTGGTAAACAATCTGCCTGCAATGCGGGAGACTTGGGTTCAATCCCTGGGTTGGGAAGATTCCCTGGAGAAGGCTACCCCCTCCAGTATTCTGACCTGTAGAATTCTATGGACTGCATAGTCCATGGGATGGCAAAGAGTAAGACATGAATGAGAGACTTTCATTTTTCATACAACATAATGGTCTGGTATTTGTATATATCGTGAAATGATCACCACAGTAAGTCTAGTTAACATCCATCACCACACAGTTATGAATCTTTCTTTTGTTGAAAAATTTTAAGATCTATTATATTTTAGTTACTTCTAAATATACAACACAGTATTACTAATCTATTACTGATTCTTAAATTTATGTACAATGCTACTATTTCTTGTTCAGTTAAAGGATTAATGAGATATTATTAAATTATGGATCAATTTGTAGGTAGGTTCCATGCATACATTACTGTTTTCTAAACTATTAGCATGTAATACCCCTTCATTTATGTAGATCTTCCTTAATTTTTTCATAATAAAGTTTGTATAAATGTTTTACATATAAACCCTGCACATATCTTTTTACATTTACTCATGGACAATGACATTTTTAATGTAATTTTAAAATGTAAATTTAGTTGCTTAAAATTCCTATATCCTTATTTCTAGTATATAAAAATGTATTGGTGATTAAGTGAACTTACACACAACAACTTAATAAAATTTTATATTAATTTTAACCTTATATGTATATATTTTGGTATTTTCCTGTAGATAGTCATATGAGATTAATTTAAGTATTTTTTTTCCCCTTTCTAATCTTTTTAACTTTCCATTCTCTTTCTAGTCTTACTACACTTTCTAAGACATTTATTTTATTTTATTTTTACTTTATTTACTTTAAAATACTGTATTGGTTTGGCATACATTGACATGAATCTGCCACGGGTGTACATGAGCTCCCAAACATGAACCCTCCTCCCACCTCCCACCCCACATCATCCCTCCGGATCATCCCTGTGCACCAGCCCCAAGCACCCTGCATCCTGCATTGAACATAGACTGGCGATTCATTTCTTACATGATAGTATACATGTTTCAATGCCATTCTCCCAAATCATCCCACACTTTCCCTCTCCCTCTCCCTCAGAGTCCAAAAGTCTGCTCTACACATCTGTGTCTCTTTTGCTGTCTTGCATACAGGGTCATCATTACCATCTTGCTAAATTCCATAGATATGTGTTAGTATACTGTATTGGTGTTTTTCCTTCTGGCTTACTTCACTCTGTATAATCGGCTTCAGTTTCACCCATCTCATTAGAACTGATTCAAATGTATTCTTTTTAATAGCTGAGTAATACTCCATTGTGTATATGTACCACAGCTTTCTTATCCATTGATCTGCTGATGGACATCTAGGTTGTTTCCATGTCCTGGCTATTATAAACAGTGCTGCAATGAACATTGGGGTACATGTGTGTCTAAGACATTTAAAGCAATGAATAGAAACAGTGATAGTAGGCATGCTTTTTCACTCCTGTTAAACTAATGAGCTATCACTTGTATTTTTAAGTATAGCTATTAATATTTTTAAAAATTGGTATAGTTGATTTGCAATGTTGTCTTAGCTTCAGGTCTACAGCAAAGCTAATCAATTACATATGTATTATTTTTTCAATTCTTTTCCTTTATAGATTATTACATAATATTTAACATATTTTCCTCTGCTATATAGTAGGTCCTTATTTGTTATCTATTTCATATAAAATAGTGTGTGTTTGTTGCTGCTGCTGCTAAGTTGCTTCAGTCGTGTCCAACTCTGTGCGATCCCACAGATGGCAGCCCACCAGGCTCCTCTGTCCCTGGGATTCTCCAGGCAAGAATAGTGGGGTGGGTTGCTGTGCATGTTACTCTCAAAAATACACTTTTATGCTTTTGTTTTCATTTCTCTGCTGAAATTCTCAGTATTGCCTTTCTTTCCTCTTCAAACATCTTAAATATAGATATTTTAAAGTCAAATAATGGCAGTACTTTGAGCCTCTCTGTATATAGGTTAGCCTCAAGGAATATAATTGTTAAGCAGTGAGAAATTAATTAGACAAAACTTTGACTGAGTGAGCAAAATTAATGTTACCAATGAAGGACGTATGAACAGAGCAACATATGCAACCAGAGGTGAAACCCTGAGAGGGACACTAAGTTGTTCATGCTGTATTTTGACTGAGAATGTAATGAAGAAATAGAAAAAAAATAGTGAGGATAGTTCTATTTTAAAAGGTAGGAGGGTTATTGTGTTAGTCAGAAGTAAAGAAAAAGCTATGAAATTGTTTCATATCAAAGGAGGCAAAGGAGACCTGTCAACTAATTAAAACAGCTGATCTTAGATGAGATACTGGAGGGAGAATTGTTATAAATGACATCATTAGATCAATTGATAAAATTGATCAAAACATTGTATCTATGTTGAATATACTGAAATTGTTAACTGTACTGCCATTATCTTAGAGAACATTCATATTCTTAAGAAGGACTTGCTCAAGTATTTACAGAAAAAGAGCATGATATATTGTCTTACATGCAAATGTTTCATAAATTAAAGTTAAATACACATGTATACATTATATATGATATTAACAATAACTGAATTGATATAAAGGGTATGCGTTGACTATTCTTGAAGTTTTATGTAAGTTTGAAATTATACACACATACTATCTTTTTAAGACTTTTTTAAAGTTTTGTTCAACCTCTCAGCCACCTTACCATAATATCTGTAAGTATCTTCAGGATAAAAAAAGACCCAAACTAAAAAAAAAAAAAAAAGACCCAAACTCTTCACTTCCCCTCCGAGTGTTCTTCTCCTTTGCTTACTGGCCAAAAAAATACTCATTCTTTCTTTTCTTTTCTTTTGCTTCCAGATGCCTATTTTCAATGCCATATTTTATTAATATAGATTTTTAGTGAAAAATTTAAGTACAAACAAAAATTATGCATAAATTATATAATGAATTCCTATATACCCATAACTCACATTTTCAAATATTTATGCCTATTTTTCTCCTTTTTAATTACTTCTTATGAAACAACAGAAGTAGAGAATGTTTTTCTCCTATTCCCATATTATCTTTCCTAGGCTAGGTATAGCAACTATCCTCATTTTACTGATAAAAATGTCTCTATAAAAATAAATAACATGGTCTGTATGAGTTTCAATTTTATATAAATGGTATACTACTTAATCTTGCTGAAATTTCTAAGTCAACATATTTATTGCATTTATTTGTGCTAACACTCCTTTATTTATATTTATTTATGCTGTATATTGTCACCCTGCTTATTTAACTTATATGCAGAGTACATCATGAGAAATGTTGGGCTGGAAGAAGCACACGCTGGAATCAAGATTGCTGGGCGAAATATCAATAATCTCAGATATGCAGATGACACCACCCTTATGGCAGAAAGTGAAGAGGAGCTAACAGGCCTCTTGATTAAAGTGAAAGTGGAGAGTGAAAAAGTTGGCTTAAAGCTCAACATTCAAAAAACGAAGATCATGGCATCTGGTCCCATCACTTCATGGGAAATAGATGGGGAAACAGTGGAAACAGTGTCAGAATTTATTTTCTGGGCTCTAAAATCACTGCAGATGGTGACTGCAGTCATGAAATTAGAGGACACTTGCTCCTTGGAAGGAAAGTTATGACCAACCTAGATAGCATATTCCAAAGCAGAGACATTACTTTGCCAACAAAGGTCTGTCTAGTCAAGGCTATGGTTTTTCCTGTGGCCATGTATGGATGTGAGAGTTGGACTGTGAAGAAAGCTGAGCACTGAAGAACTGATGCGTTTGAACTGTGGTGTTGGAGAAGACTCTTGAGAGTCCCTTGGACTGCAAAGAGATCCAACCAGTCCATTCTGAAGGAGATCTACCCTGGGATTTCTTTGGAAGGAATGATGCTAAAGCTGAAACTCCAGTACTTTGGCCACCTCATGCGAAGAGTTGATTCATTGGAAAAGACTCTGATGCTGGGAGGGATTGGGGGCAGGAGGAAAAGGGGACGACAGAGGATGAGATGGCTGGATGGCATCACGGACTCGATGGATGTGAGTCTGAGTGAACTCTGGGAGATGGTGATGGACAGGGAGGCCTGGCGTGCTGCTATTCATGGAGTCGCAAAGAGTTGGACACGACTGAGTGACTGAACTGACTGATACTATACTATAATGTGAAGATACCATAAATAATTTACACATTTTCTTGTTTATTGAATGCTACAGTTTCTATTATTCTCTATTATAGGTAATGCTGTGGTAAATGCGCTTCTATTGTGACTTAATGTGCATATGGGCACGGGATTCTTTAGGACCAAGAGTATTGGGTATTATGTGAGGAGAATGCTTCCTGAGTGTAAGGAATGTTCCTATTTATCTTTACAGTTGTTCCAAATTCTTCCTCAAAGTGTTTACACAATAGGGCAATGCATCCTTCAGACTTGTATGAGATTTACTGTTGCTCTACCGTCTTGCAGAAACTTCATCACACTTTTAAATTTTGCCCATATAATCATTGCTAAATAATATATTATGATTATTTAATTTACATTTCCCATTTATTTAGAACATTTCGAACATACCTTAAATTTGTATTTTCTATTTAAGTTTTGTTTTTAACTTTACCCATTGTTCTATGTGATTATTTTTTCTCTTACTGATTAGTGAGAACTTTTTATATGTTATAGATATTATTCTTTAGTTATGTACATTGCAAATATAGTCTTATAGTCTTTATAGTACTATTTCTAAATCAGAAATTTTAAATTTTATCAAAACCAAATTTAACTTACTTTATAAGATGTGTTTTTTCTGTCTTGTAAATGTAACTTAGAACTAAGTTATTTCTTCTATTTTAATGTTTTAATGCCTTGATTTTTATACTTAACTTTTTATTTTACTGGGATGTCCTATATGGCATGTGATCTAATAGATTTTCCTACACTGAAAGCCATAATATTTTAGTCAGCTTTTGCCCCAGTGATTTGTTGTATGACTTTGTTTTGTTTTCAATTTCAATTTCCGATAGATTCTGAAATTTTGCTGATTTCCATTAGTCTATTAATCCACTCCCGAGTAGATACCACACTTTCTTGATTGATCTCATGTTGTAATATTTTAACTTGACAATCATAAAGAGAAGTGGCCTGTTTCTCATGTGTACTACATGTCTATAGTACTTATAGTAGCAAAGACTCAGACTGATGGAGCAGTCATCATACTATAACACCTTTATTATTTTTGCTGTCAGATCTTCTTCATCTTTGCATTTTTCAGTTCAAACAACAAGCCCATCAGCTATTCCTACTGAAATAGTTAGTTCATTGCTGTTAAAGCAGATTGCCTTCTTTCTATATCTATTATTTTTTTCCTAAAAAGCCTAAGTGAGGTTTTCGCTCCGATCCAATGAGCACAATCATCTCCATTTGCTTGAGGGTCTGTCTGCCAATGCAAGAAACATTAGAGACACAGGTTAAATCCCTGAATGGGGAATATCCCCTGGAGGAGGGCATGGCAACCCACTCCAGTATTCTGGGCTGGAAAATCCCATAGACAGAGGAGCCTGGCAGGCTACAATCCATAGGGTCACAAAGAGTCAGACAAGACTGATGAGATGTGGCATGTACATACTAAGAATCAAACGTTGCTAGATAGATTGAATATCCTGGGGATTTGCAATATTGAACAAATATCATCTGTCTAGAGTACTGAAAAATTAATGCCAGGGAGGAGGGCATTATTTTTAATCATAATCTGACACAATCAGATTAAGATCAGAAAAAACTAATTTGTAAATATGGATGTCTCATAGAAATGGAACCTAAGAAGTGGCTAAACCAGACCAGCTTTTATACTTTTTAGACAAAATAATGAAAACTATTTGAGAAAAGGAGATCAGTCCTGGGTGTTCATTGGAAGGACTGATGTTGAAATTGAAGCTCCAATCCTTGGCCACATGATGTGAAGAGCTGACTCATTTGAAAAGACCCTGATGCTGGGAAAGACTGAGGGCAGGAAGAGAAGGGGACGACAGAGGGTGAGATGGTTGGATGGCATCACAGACTCGATGGACATGGGTTTGGGTGAACTCCAGGAGTTGGTGATGGACAGGGAGGCCTGGCATGCTGTGGTTCATGGGGTCACAAAGAGTCGGACCCAACTGAGCGACTGAACTGAACTGAACTGTGTTGAGAGACTTAGGCTTTGGGTGCTTAATTAGTGAAGAGGCTGAACAGAGTTTGGGTTTGTGATAGTAAATTAATAAAGAAGAAGTAATAAGTTTTACTTATATAGGCTTCTCAGCCCAGAATTCCTTGTCTCTGACAATAAGGATGCTTCTCTACGTCCTTACATAGGGAGATTCCTGCAGGTGGGAGATTTGTTTCATGCTTTGACAGGAACAAAATAATATCAGTCTGCCCTTTTTGCACTAATAGTTTCTTAAATAACTTTAATTAAAATAGTCAATATACCATTTGGCAACATTCTTTGAGCCCCAACAACATCCTAATATGTAACTCTGTATGTGTATGTTTAGTGGGCTCTATAGAAGGACAGTAATATATATATAGACTGTGATAGGAAATTAGGAGAAATGTTTAACCTGGTCTCGAAGTTTTCTTTCTCATGTTCAGTGGTGTTCATAATTTAGTTACATCAGTAGGGGTGAAAGTTACAATCAGGCATGGAAAAGTAAATCTTTTTATTAGGGAGAACATACAAAAGGCAAAAACATTTGGTAGTATATTCCCTGACAGATATAGTAACAGTCATGAAGCCTGTAGAGCACTGCTAAAATATTTATTTGACATTTATTAAGCAGAGTTTAATGGTAGTGACATTTTAATCTAATTCACCAGTTTAATAGTTTTCGTGAACATGCTCCATTTATTTAGATGTTCTATGTGTCTTTCCTATTCTCACTAATCATTTTTGCTCATTTGCTATTGATGTAGGTTGTTTTGAAATAGTGCATTAGAATCAGAAGAATATAACTTCAGAAAGCATTATCATTAAAAACCTATCTAGATTAAGATGTAGTAAGTAATTATAATTTTACAGGATTATTTTTTCATTTGTCTCTATGATGGTAAATCATTAGGACTGGGAAACCATCCATATAGATCTATAGATACTCGCCAGAGGTCATCTTTGGAAACATAATCATACATTATTATGAAGCCCCAATTTATAATGAGTTTTATTCTAAAAAAAAAATCTTTAGTAGTAATCTCTTCTGATGAACATGATAGATCTGATAATCATCAAGGGGGTCTTTTACTTCAAATTTCTTTACCAAATCAGTAGAATCCTTAGGATGAAATAATAAGTAGACAAATGATGTTGTTCTGCTCCTTGAGGGTAGATATTTTGTACCTGATGTGTTTCTAGTGCTATTCTAAATTCAGCTCTGTAAATTAACAAGTAATCAATCAGTAAGATTGTGCTTTGAAGATCTGAGCTTGTATAGATTTTTATTTCTGCTGTGTTTTCACTACCTGTGCAGAGGATGGTTGAAGACATATACCTGTCTTTCTGCCTAGGAGGACCTCAAAAATGGCCATAAGGAGGAAGAGAAGATTCTTTAATATGATAAACAAAATTTTGTGGCACTATTAATTTCTGACAGCTTTTTGAGAACTTCGTCTAGTACAATTGTTCTACTTTGAGGAAGTACTGCTTTGTATTCATCCTAGATAAATTGCTTCTGAAGGAAGTTGTGGGGAAAAAAGAAAATGGAAGCCATAGACTTTGAAAAAATATTTGTAATATGTGGATTTGACAAAGAAATTATGTCTAAAATATAGAAAGAACTCTTGTAATTGAGTAATAGGGGGATGACCCAACAAAAATACTAGATAAAATGGAAAAGTAGTACAGTCACTATGGAGAATAGTGTGGAGGTTCCTTAAAAAACTAGAAATAGAACTGCTATACAACCCAGCAGTTCATACACACTGAGGAAACCAGAATTGAAAGAGACACGTGTACCCCAATGCTCATCGCAGCACTGTTTACAATAACCAGGACATGGAAGCAATCTAGATCCATTGGAAGACAAATGGATAAGAAAGCTGTGGCACATGTACAAAATTGAACATTACTCATTCATTGAAAAGAATGCATTAGAATCAGTTCTAAAGAGGTGGATGAAACTGGAGCCTATTTTTCAGAGTGAAGTAAGTCAGAAAGAAAAACACCAATACAGTATACTAACACATATATATGGAATTTAGAAAGATGGTAACGATGACCCTATATGTGAGACATCAAAAGAGACACAGATCTAAAGAACAGTCTTTTGGACTTTGTGGGAGAAGGCAAGGGTGGGATGATTTGAGTGAATAGCACTGAAACATGTATATCATCATATGTGAAACAGATCGCCAGTCCAGGTTCGATGCATGAGACAGGGTGCTCAGGGCTGGTGCACTGGGATGACCCTGAGGAATGGGATGGGGAAGGAGGTGGGAGAGGGTTCAGGATGGGGAACACGTGTACACTCATGGCTGATTCATGTCTATGTATGGCAAAAAAAAATTCAATATTATAATTAGCCTCCAATTAAAATAAATAAATTAATTTTTTAAAAGAATACTAAAAAAACACACAAAAAAATAGTAGATAAAATGGAAATTCCCTGATGATTCATTGGTGAAGACTCTGTGATATTACTGTTTTAGCCCAAGTTCAATCGCTCTTCAAGGAAGTATGAACCTGCAAGCTGTGTGGTGTGGCAAAAAAAAAAAAAAAAAAACTGGATAAAATGTTTGAGCAGATGCTTCACAGGAAATGATATATGAATGTTCAATAAGTACATGAAAAGAGTGCTCAACAACATAGATACTAGTGTGTCTTCAGAAAAGGGCAATTGGTTATGAAGTACCATTATATGATAGCCTTGACCATAGAGCCACTCTGTAGAAAAAATATTATTAGTACCCAGGATTTCTTGAGTGTAAACAGATAACCATGATTATAAAATTCTCATTGTGATATAAATTAAACAGCAGGCTACTCATTTAAATGAAAAATACTGCCATCAGGTAAAATAGACATCAAGTGGTCTAGTGTTATTCTATATAGAAGAGAAATTTTCATGTGAAGTTAAATTATCAAAATTTTAAAGAAGTGCAAGATAAATTACTGATGGAATATGGATATTAAAGATCTTCAAACTTTGTCTCTAGATTTCTTGTCCCCATAACAAGGATAGATATGCTAGGTAGGTTTATTTTTCCATCTTGCCCAATGAGGAAATTTCTTTCCTCAATTATGTTTTGGTAGATTTTCCCAGGATCCTGTGGCCTGCTGATAAATGCTTAACCAACTTACTCCTGAGGAAAAAATCCTAATTTTTAGTGTTTGCTGATTTCCGTGGTGTATATATTATCACCATGGCCAAGTATAGATATTGGTACAGATGATTGTACATCTAGGAAGAGATGTGCACTGCCCAGATCTCACAACTCAGCCCCAGCTGCTTGTCAAACCACTGCAATGTCTACCTTTCAGGTACTGCTCTGTAAGTCTCCACTATTGAAAAATGATTATTCTACTGAGGGATATTTTCTTTAAATATATTAAATATATACATTATGATCATATCTTAATCTTTTGAACCTTAAGATGACTTTTTAAATTTTTTCTGATCTCTCATATCCTCCTTCTAGAGTTTAATTTTCAGAAATACTTAGTTTGAAGTTGTTGGGGAGTCCTTGATAATTTATTCCATGGATTTTCTACTCCAGATTTCTATGCTGTTTTCCTAAAACTACCTACATCAGAATCTCTGAGAAAGGGGACTTAGAATCAGCATGTTGATAAATTTCTTCAGAGAAAGATTGTTAAACTTTGAGAATTTCTGTTCTAAAAGACCTGCCTTTTCCTTGAAGATAAGTCTATTTTAACACAAGGTGGATGAAAAAATGTAGTCAAAATAGAAGTGGATAATGAGAGAGTAAGTGATGGTGAGAAGTTCTTTTGGGGGTGCTCATGAAAATGTAATCTTGATGGATGTGGCTTTGTTGAATACTTATAGAAGATTTTATTTTCTCTAGTTTTGTTATCTAGTAAACAGATGAATTATGGTGGTAGTTCTCAATCATCAGGTATATCACTATCCCCTGGTGAGATTAAATTTGTATGTAATTGCTTCACATGATGCTACTAAGGAGCCAGGTTTGAGAATCACTTCCAGCAAGAATCCCAAATTTTCTTAACTCATGACACTCACAATACTTTTCTCCTAGAACCCCTTTGTCAAGAAACAAAACAAAACACCTAAGAGTTATGTTAGATTATTAAGTGTCTTAATAAATTCCTATTGTCTTAATACATATTTACATATCAACAACTTAACAGTAGTTTGAACAAGTAACTGGTGAAAAGAAGTTGAAAGAATAAAATAATATTTCTACTACTTTTTTGTTGTTGTTGAGTAACTTCAGTTCAAGTCAGTCTCTCAGTCATGTCTGACTCTTTGTGACCCCTTGAATCGCAGCACGTCAGGCTCCCTGTCCATCACCAACTCCGGGAGTTCACTCAGACTCACGTCCATCGAGTCAGTGATTCCATCCAGACATCTCATCCTGGGTCATCCCCTTCTCCTCCTGCCCCCAACCCCTCCCAGCATCGGAGTCTTTTCCAATGAGTTAACTCTTCGCATGAGGTGGCCAAAGTACTGGAGTTTCAGCTTCAGCATCATTCCTTCCAAAGAAATCCCAGGGCTGATCTCCTTCAGAATGGACTGGTTGGATCTCCTTGCAGTCCAAGGGACTCTCAAGAGTCTTCTCCAACACCACAGTTCAAAAGCATCAATTCTTTTGTGCTCGGCCTTCTTCACAGTCCAACTCTCACATCCATACATGACCACAGGAAAAACCATAGCCCAGCCCTGGGATTTCTTTGGAAGGAATGATGCTAAAGCTGAAACTCCAGTACTTTGGCCACCTCATGTGAAGAGTTGACTCATTGGAAAAGACTCTGATGCTGGGAGGGATTGGGGGCAGGAGGAGAAGGGGATGACGGAGGATGAGATGGCTAGATGCGCATCATTGACTCGATGGACGTGAGTCTGAGTGAACTCTGGGAGTTGGTGATGAACAGGGAGGCCTGGCGTGCTGCAATTCATGGGGTCACAAAGAGTCGGACATGACTGAGTGACTGAACTGAAATGAACTGAACAGACTAGACAGACCTCAGTCGGCAAAGTAATGTCTCTGCTTTTGAATACACTATCTAGGTTGGTCATAACTTTTCTTCCAAGGAGAAAGCATCTTTTAATTTCATGGATGCAATCACCATCTGCAGTGATTTTTGAGCCCCCCAAAATAAAGTCTGACACTGTTTCCACTGTTTCCCCATCTATTTCCCATGAAGTGATGGGACTGGTTGCCATGATCTTCATTTTCTGAATGTTGAGCTTTAAGCCAACTTTTTCACTCTCCTCTTTCACTTTCATCAAGAGGCTTTTTAGTTCCTCTTCACTTTCTGCCACTTTCTGTTAAGGGTGGTGTCATCTGCATATCTGATGTTATTGATATTTCTCTTGGCAGTCTTGATTCCAGCTTGTGTTTCTTCCAGTCCAGCATGTCTCATGATGTACTCTACATATAAGTTAAATAAGCAGGGTGACAATATAGTCCTGTCCAACTCTTTGTGACCCCTTGGACTATATAGCACGCCAGAGCTCCTTGTCCTTCACTATGTCTGGGAGTCTGCTCAAACTCAACTGCATTGGGTCAATGATGCCATCCAACCATCTCATCATCAATAGCTTCCTTTTCCTCCTGCCCTCAATATTTCCCAGCATCAGGGTCTTTCCTAATTAGTCATCTCTTCCCATCAGGTGGCCAAAATATTGGAGTTTCAGCTTCAGCATCCGTCCTTCCAATGAATGTTCAGAACTGGTCTCCTTTAGGATGGACTGGTTGGATCTCCTTGCTGTCCAAGGGACCCTCAAGAGTCTTCTCCAAAACCACAGTTCAAAAGCATCAATTCTTTGGCACTCAGCCTACCTCATGGTCCAACTCTCACATGCATACGTGACTACTGGAGAAACCATAGCTTTGACTAGATGGACCTTTGTCAGCAAACTGATGTCTCTCCTTTTTAACACATTGTCTAGTTTTCTCATAGCTTTCCTTCAAAGGAACAAGCATATTTTAATTTCATGGCTGCAGTCACCATCTGCAGTGATTTTGGAGCCCAAGAAAATAAAGTCTGTCATTGTTTCCACTGTTTCCTCACTGTTTCCCCATCCATTTGCCATGAAGTGTTGGGACTGCATACCATGATTAGTGTTTTGAATGCTGAGTTTTAAGCCAGCTTTTTCACTCTCCTCTTTCACCTACACCAAGAGGCTCTTTATTTTCTTAAATAACCCAAATTGTTAACTGATGTGATGTGTGCACCTTGTGAGTAATGCACAGCTCCTAGGAAGTTGGATTCAGATTGGAGACCTCAATTCTTTTATCCTATTCCACACTGGTTTTCTCACCGTACTTGCCTTTGAAGCAATTAGTTAATTCCCATCTTTGGAAAGAGATGATGTCATTGAAAGAAATATAGCATGATCATAAGCTGGTAGTTTCTCTAACTCTTAAAAACTTAAAATATCACAGAGTATTCTTTGTGGCTCTCTAGGGCTCCTTGGCATTTTATTTGGAAACCAGAGACTTATAGAGCAAATTTTATGAGAATAGCCAAAGGAAATTTTAGAATTTCAAAATAGTGATAAAAGAAAAATAATTTGATGAGAGTCAGGGTTGCTTGTAAAGTTTTTATTTTCTAAATTTTTCAGTCATAGAAATGAAAGTGTTGTTAATGATGATTTAAAAAAAATAACTGACCTTCAACGGGAACTAGCAATGTACTAATCACTATATTTTATAATTTTCCCGATTAAATTTTAGTAACAAATGTAAGAAGTAGGTACAATTATCCTTAGTTTTTACTTATGAAACTGGAGACTTAGAGCTTTACTTATTTCAGACTAGTAAGTGGCACAGATCGAGAAGGTAGGTGATTTGTTTATGAATTCATCTAGATAGGAATCTGACTTAATCATGAGAAATAGAATTGGTGGCTTCTCTGTGGCCTCAAGATAAGTAGGGAAGTCAAAAAGTAAAGCAGTGAGAAAACAAAAAATTCCTGGCATAGATACTCTTCTTATAGAACTGTAGGAAAATGCGAACTGCAAATCCCACTAATTTGGAGGTACATGTATGTGAGGGCATGTGTGCATGTACACAGACATGCAAATACATGCATACTTACATAATGACTAGATATTACACCTATACATTCATAATTATCAGATATTCAGCTAGGATAATGTCCAATTGAAAATGAGAATTATAAGAGGCAAAACAGTGTAAAACTGAATGTTAGAGGGGGAAAGATAGCTGACGGTAGAAGCAGAGAAGGGAGGGAAGAGGACAGACAGCAGCTCCTGTCATCTTGTATCTTCCCGAAACTGTCTATCACCATCGCCCTTTACTTGCAGTATTAAAATTCTCAAATGTCTCTCTTGAGTTAGCCTCTGTCTCAAGCATACTGTTAAATTTTAACACAAAGGTTTTGAACTAAGGACTTTGCTTTGCTCTTAAAAATATCCCTTTCTTCTAGGGAGCTGTATGTTACTTCACACGTGTTAGGTTGGATTCCAGAGATAAAAGGGGCGGAGTTCTTGTGTTGCCTGTGTACCGCTGAAACCCTGTAATGACAAGTGCCCAATTGTATCTGTGAAGGAATATCAGAAAATAAAAAAAGGCAGGTCAGAAATATAAGCATATACACTTTAATTAAATTAATTAAGACCACCCAGGGCCTTTGTTTTAAAGTGTCTCTATTTGTCTGTCATTTGACTTGAAAGTCACAAAAAGTAACATGTTGTTAACTCTCCCACTCCATTTCTTCTCTCTCTTCACCCCAAAGATATTATCTTAACCATTAGCCTATTGGGACATGTTGCTGCTGCTGCTCCTGCTAAGTCGCTTCAGTCATGTCTGACTCTGTACGAACCCATAGATAGCAGCCCACCAGGCTCCCCTGTCCCTGGGATCCTCCAGGCAAGAATACTGGAGTGGGTTGCCATTGCCTTCTCTGATTGGGACATGTTAGGCCTCATTTATATGGGAAATGGACTCATTTCTAAGAACCTTGAGATGCTTCTTTTGGCACTTTCCTGTATTCTCTCCAAAGCTTCATCCTGTCTTCACTTCTTAAATGAATGACTTTTTGTACTTATTTACCCCTTGATTTTAGGCTTCCTAAAGCCTAAAATGGTGGCTGAGAGAGCAAAGAATCTGCCTTCAATGAAGGAGACCTGGGTTTGGGAAGATCCCCTGGAGGAGGGCATGGCAAACTACTCCAGCATTCTTGCCTAGAGAATCCCCATGGACAGAGGTGCCTGGCAGGCTACAGTTCATGGGGTCACAAAAAGTTGGACATGACTGAGTGACTAAGCATTCACCCCTTGATTTAATGAGCACAATCTCTCCATGTGACAGTTATCTAATAAACATGTTTTGAATGAATTAATAAAATCTACCCTTTATAGAAGTATTGTTGTTCAGTCACTAAATCATCTCTGTTTCTTTGAGACCCCTTGGACTGCAGTATGTCAGGCTTCCCTGTCCTTCATTATATCCCAGAGCTTGCTCAAACTCATGTCCTTTGAGTTGCTGATGCTTAACCATCTCTTCCTTTGCTGACTTCTTGCTGCTCACTTGGGCTTCCCTAATAGCTTGATTGGTAAAAAATCCACCTGCAATGCAGGAAAACCCGGTTGTATTCCTGGGTCGGGAAGATTCACTGGAGAAAGAATAAGCTAAACACTCCAGTTTTCTTCGGCTTCCTTTGTGGCTCAGCTGGTAGAAATTCTGCCTGCAATGTAGGAAACCTGGGTTCAATCCCTGGGTTGGGAAGATCCCTTGGAGAAGGGAAAGGCTATCCACTCCAGTATTCTGGCCTAGAGAATCCCACGGACTGTATAGTCCACGGGGTTGCAAAGAGTCAGACATGACTGAGCAACTTTCACTTCACTTCACTTCGCTTTTTGCTTTTAGTCTTTCCCAGCATCAGAATTGTTTCCAGTGAGTTGGTTCTTCGCATCCAGTGGCCAAAGTATTAGAGTTTCAGTGTCACCATCAGTCTTTTCAGTGAATATTCAGGGTTGATTTCCTTTAGGATTAACTGGTTGATCTCCTTGTAGTCTGAAGGACTCTTAAGAGTCTTCTCCAGCAGCACAATTTGAGAGGATCAGTTCTTTGGCACTCAGTCTTTTCATGGTGCAACTCTGACATCTGCACATGACTGCTGGAAAAAAGGACTATACACACCTTTGTCAGCAAAATTATATCTCTGCTTTCTAATACACTGTCAAGATTTATCATAGTTATTCTTCCAAGTAGCAAGCATCTTTGAATTTCATGACTGCAGTCACTATTTGCAGTGATTTCGAAGCCCAAGAAAATAAAATCTGTCACTGCTTCCACTGTTTCCTCTTCTATTTGCCATGAAGTGATGGAACCAGATGTATAGTTGTATTCTGTTGTCTAACTGAAATTTTGGATCTGATCCCATCAGTTCAGTTCAGTCGCTCAGTCATGTCCGACTCTTTGCAACCCCATGAATCACAGCACGCCAGGCCTCCCTGTCCATCACCAACTCCTGGAGTTCTCTCAGACCCACGTCCATCGAGTCAGTGATGCTATCCAGCCATCTCATCCTCTGTTGTCCCCTTCTTCTCCTGCCCCCAATCCCTCCCAGCATCAGAGTCTTTTCCAATGAGTCAACTCTTCACATGAGGTGTCAAAAGTACTGGAGTTTCAGCTTCAGCATCATGCCCTCCAAAGAAATCCCAGGGAATTGATCAAACTCACTTCATGATCAAACTCACTGATCCCATCACTTCATGGCAAATAGATTGGGAAACAATGGAAACAGTGACACTGTATTTTCTTGGGCTCTAAGATCAGTGAAGATGGTGACTGCAGCCATGAAATTAAAAGATGCTTGATCCTTGGAAGAAAATCTATGACAAGTCTAGACAGCATATTGAAAAGCAGAGATGTTACTTGGCTAACAATTTTCCATCTAGTTAAAGCCATGGTTTTTCCAGTAGTCATGTTTGGATGTGAAAGTTTGACCATAAAGAAAGCTGAGCACCAAAGAATTGATGCTTTTGAACTGTGGTGTTGGAGAAGACTCTTGAGGGTCCCTTGGACTGCAAGGAGATCAAACCAGTCAATTGTAAAGGAGATCCGTCCTGAATATTCATTGGAAGGATTGATGCTGAAGATGAAGCTCCAGGACTTTGGCCACATGATACAAAGAACTGACTCATTGGAAAAGGCCCTGATGCTAGGAAAGATTGAAGGCAGGAGGAACAAGGAACAAAAGAGGATGAGATGGTTGGATGTCATTACCAACTTGATGGACTTGAGTTTGATCAAGCTCTGGGAATTGGTGGTGGACAGGGAAGCCTGGTGTGCTGTAGTCCATGGGTCATAAAGAGTCAGATATAATTGAGCAACTGAACTGCACTGATTGTCTAAATATAATAGTTCACATAGTGTATCTTAAGTTACAACTCTTTAATTGAGCATCTTCAGGTCAGATTTATGCTGCTTAAATTACAGAATTTAATAATACAGTACAGAATTATATAATAACTATTGAAATAATTGTCTAACCAAGTTCTCTTTCTTTGGTATATCAGCCTCTCTGATCTTCATGCTTGAATCAACTTAACTTAACAACAAGTGCTGAGTAACTCAGTCTACTCTGCACTCCAGCTGCAATTGACTATTTTCTGTGCTATTCTCTAAGTCTGGGAATTTCACTCTTTGCTTTGTGTTATCACCTGTTGAATTCCTCTTCTACCTGGAAAGTCAGTGCAGACATGCTCTTGTAGGTGAGGAAAAATAATTTTCCCTCAGCCTTTTTAGGTTCTTGGCTGACATCCCCATATAATAAAAAGAAAGATTTGCTAAAGAAAAACTGAAGTTTAATAACATGAATATTTCCTGTATGCATGGGAGATACCCAGGAAAAGACCCAAGTCATCACCTTAAATACCATCTCAAGTTAAGAACAAAAGATGTTGAGTGGACGAAATAGCTAGTTGTAGGAGGTTATTAACTAGAGCACAATAAACAAATCAGTTTCTAAGGCAGATTTAAGTTCTTGTTTTCTCCATTAATAAGTTTCTAGAGATTTAGACATTCTCCTCTTTCTAATACAGAAAGACACCTTCACAAATGTATATTTTCCTTATAAATGTTAATGTTGCTTACAAAAATGTAACTTCTACTTTTTCAGAGCTTCTCTTCTGTTTTTTTTTTTTTTTTTTTTAATAACCAGGTCAAAACAATTCTTATGGTAAAAAAGCATATTTTATGGTGGAATATTCTACTCCCATTCACTCTTTCTCTTAGCCTCCACTGATCTATGTGGTTTGAATTATTCTTTTATTTTACTATCAAGAGGCCTTGCTTTGATATTTCACAGACCATTTGTTTTGCTTTTCCTATGAATGGTTTTTTGCATAGGCATTAAAATCTTTGTTGAATGTTCTGTTGCTCACTGTTAAGCAGAGTATAAGTCATTTAATTTCCAATTCTGTTTCATTTAATATGACTTAAATCATTACTATTTGAAGTAATTCTTTGTAGTCTAAGACTTTCCTGGTGGCTAGACAGTAAAGAATCTGCATGAAATGCAGGAAACCCAGGTCTTATCCCTGGGGTGGGAAGATCCCCTGGAGAAGGAAATGATAACCCACTCTAGTATTCCTGCCTGGAGAATCCCATGGACAGAGGAACCTGGTGGACTGTATTCCATGGACAGAGTTGGATATGACTGAACAAATTTCACTTTCAATTTAATAGTCTAAGTGGAGAAAAATTATGAGAACATGCCTGATTCTGAAGGGATCAGTGTGGCATCAATCTGATGCTAGATTCTACTTTTCTCTCAAGGACTAATGAAAGCTAACTTTTTGTAAAGGTAGTATTATCCACTGCTTTTTTTGTTTGTTTTTGTTTTGTTTTTCCCTTATATATGTTGAAGGTGGGCAAAGTATCTTACCACCAAATATGTCAATTTGGCATATTGATTACTTTGAATTAAAGTTACTTAAGAAAAAACAGGTACAATAAGGACATTCTGATTCTCCTTTGTTTGCCTGAAAGCTAAAAATAAATCTCACATGTAAAAGGTATTCTCTGCTTACCAGGAAGTAAAAAGACATTCTTATCACGAGCCAGAGAATTCAAGGCTAAGAAACCAGTTACTCCTTCGCTAATTAGCTACCTAAGACCCAAACTCTTTTATTTTGTGAATTCTTTACAACTATTTTTTGTCTAAAAAGTGTAAAGCCTGCTGCTTCGCTCACTTCTTTGAACCTCATAACTCTGGGGATACTGTAAATACAAAATTAAATTTGTTTCTCTTTGGTTAATCTGTCTTGAATGTGAATGTGAAGTCACTCAATCATGTCCGACTCTCTGCGATCCCATGGACTGTAGCCTACCAGTCTCCTCTGTCTATGGGATTTTCCAGGCAATAGTACTGGAGTGGATTGCCATTTTCTTCTCCAAAGGATCTTCCCAACCCAGGGATCAAACCCAGGTCTCCTGTATTGTAGATAGATGCTTTACTGTCTGAGCCACCAGGGAAGTCTAATCTGTCTTACATCTATTTAATTTTTAGACTGACCAAACAACCTAGATGGGAAGAAAGAAAATGTGTTCCTCCCCTACAGTGAATTATTGTTGTTGTTGGTTAGTTACTAAGTCTTATCTGACTCTTTTGTGACCCTGCTAGGCTCTTCTGTCCATGGAATTCTCCAAGCAAAGATACTGGAGTGGGTTGCTGTTCCCTTCTCCAGGGAATCTTCCAAACCCAGGGATCAAACCCATGTCTCTTGCATTGGCAGATGATTTTTTACCACTGAAACACCAGAAAAACTCACAATATGTTATATATGTACATACATAGGGGCTTCCCTGATAGCTCAGTTGATAAAGAATCTGCCTGCAATGCAGGAGACTCCAGGTCGATTCCTGGGTCAGGAAGATCTTCTGGAGAAGGGCTAGGCTACCACTCCAGTATTCTTGGGCTTCCCTTGTGTCTCAGATGGTGGAGAATACACCTGCAATGTGGGAGGCCTAGGTTTGATCCCTGGGTTGGGAAGATCCCCTGGAAAGGGGAAAGGCTACCCACTCCAATATTTGGGCCTATGGCAAAATTACAGCTATAGCCTCTCAGCTCTGAAGAACAAAGAGGTGGGGGAAAGGTCAATTCAGTTCAGTCACTCAGTCGTGTCCAACTTTTTGCAAGCCAATGGACTGCAGCATGCCAGGCCCCCCTGTCCATCACTGAATCCCTGAGTTTACTCAACCTCAAATCTATTGAGTTGGTGATGCCATCCAACCATCTCATCCTCTGTCGTCCCCTTCTCCTCCTGCCAATCTTTCCTAGTATCAGGGTCTTTTCAAATGAGTCAGCTTTTTGCATCAGGTGACCAAAGTATTGGAGTTTCAACTTCAGCATTAGTCCTTCCAATGAATATTCAGGACTGATCTTCTTTAGAATGGACTGGTTGGATCTCCTTGCAGTCCAAGGGACTCTCAAGAGTCTTCTCCAAAACCACAATTCAAAAGCATCAATTCTTCAGTACTCAGCTTTCTTTGTAGTCCAACTCTCATATCCATACATGACTACTAGAAACACCATAGCTTTGACTAGATGGACCTTTGTTGGCAGGTCAGTATGTATGTGATTTTGGTGAAGGGGATATTTGTGAAGATAAGCATACATTTTTTTTTGAGAAGGTTGTTGCTAGTCATGAGGAACAGATGTCTCCAGTAATGATTCTAGTGCTTTTTTAGATTTGAGATGCAAGAAATTGGGTTCATAAAACCTCCTGAAATTATCTACCTGAAGGCCTGTTCTGCCAGTGTTTCCCAGAGGACAGTGACTCATTCCTGATCTCCATCTTGAATTCATTTCAGAGTGTGTTAAAGGTCAGCGAAGGCAGTGGCTAGTGACTTAATCCTTGTTAGAAGCAGATTCAAATGATCATTTTTAGTTGGCAAGTCTGTTCCTGGAATAGAACTATCCCGAAGGGCTTCCTTGGTGGCTCAGATGATAAAGAACCTACTTGCAATGGAAGAGACCAGGATTCAGTCCCTGGGTCAGGAAGATCCCCTGGAGAAGGAAATGACAACCCATTCCAATATTCTCACCTGGGGAATCCCATGGACAGAAGAGCCTGGATAGCTATAATACATGGTGTCACAAAGAATTGGACATGACTGAACAGCTAACACTTACACTTTCCAGAGACATCTGTAATGAATAAGGGCTAAGTGTGGTGGGGAGAACATGGCAGGGCCTAGAGATTAGCCTGCCTTCTTGTCCCGTTGTCTCTACCTGGCTCACCAAATATCTATTTACCAAATATTTGTTTTTCCCGTCTCCCTCTGAATTGCCTTTCTCCACTTAGAAGTCCCAAACCACTACCCCTAACATATTCTTTGTCTGTAACTGAAAATAAAATAAGTGTTTAAAGTGAAGATTTCAGTCATTTCAGTAAGTTATTTGATTTTCCTGGCTCTCTCCCATGAAAATAAAGTGTTAGTCACTCAGTCCTGTTTGACTCTTTGCAATGCCAGGCTCTTCTGTCCATGAGCCTTCTCAGGCAAGAATTGTGGAGTAGGTTGCCATTCCCTTCTCCAGGGGATGTTCCTGATCCTATGATGGAACCCAGGTCTCCTGTATTGCAGGCAAATTCTTTATCATTTGAGATGCCATGTATACATATTATTAAAATTTTGTTTTATTTTATCCTGTTTGTCTGTTTCATGTCAGTTTAATTAAGACCAGCCAGAAGAACCTAGAAGTGCAGAGGAAAATTTCTTCCTCTCTGAATATCTTATCTCTGCTCCTAGCAACTCATGCATTGCTCAAATGTTGTTTCTCCTGTCAGATGATGTTTATAAAATCAGCAAGGTAACTGGGCTTCTTGAATTTGCAGAGTCTCTATTTTTTTTTTTTTTTAATGCAGAGATAGAGGTAGTACTTGGCAAATAAGAGAATGCTGGAAGAGGAAGCTCAATATATCACTATATGTGTCCTAAATGATAAATATAGATTGAAGTTGATTGCATCCCTTGATGTGCCTTTCCACATTCCTTTTGTGTATAATAATGCCACTAGTAGGTAGTGGAGGCAAAGAGGAGATCTGAATAGGTAATGATGCTAATTTGCCACATGCAGGAACATTGCAAAAGTGCCCTTCTGCATTTACCATGTTAGAGGGGGAAAATGATAAGGAATTTGCTTTAGAAATACATTATAAAAAGGAAAATTGATCTTTGTCTATGTTTGTCCTCTTTTGTTGTTGTGGGAACAATATTGAATGCTTTCTTGAAACTACTAATCAATTGCTATCTTCCTCCCAACAATCCTTTCTATCACTGTTTGATACTCTTTATCCCGTTTCTCAGTACATGCTATATTAGGACTATTCATTCGCTGAAACATTTATTGAGTGCTTACCTGCAGTCCACACTGCATTAGGTGTTATGGAGAGTAAATATAACTACAGAATAGAAAATATTGTTTCTACCTTAAAGAAGACATTAGTCTTTCTATACCCAATACAATCTGACTGTTGATTGCTTTTAAGGTGGTTATGAGAAATGAAGTAAATATGCATTTTGTCACCAAGTATAAATATAACATCTGTATTTAAAATTCTACTATAAACCTATCTTCCACAATTTTCCTACTTTTCAACACATTTTCCTCATTTCTTTAAAATATAATGCTAAAATCCAACATTCCTTAAGATAGTGCAATGTTTTTGCCACATCAACTCCATTATTATTAATCATCTTAAAACATTGTGTTGCATTACAGTAAATATTTTATCCTTTATTGGAAAGTATGATTGATTTTATTAAGCATTACTTTTATAATTGAGACAGAAATAATTTCAGATTTTTTCACTCATCCTACTTATAGAATCTAAGGAGATTCTGAGATTTTCCTGTTCTCCCCTGGTTCTTAAGACATAATTGGGGAATCTCAAAGGACCTTTGACAGTGATTCATATAACAAAGAACTGAATCAGTAGAAGTCAGGGCAAAAAACTGGGCTGGTCAGACTTTGAGAATTTATTAAATAAAAATATTACAAACAGAGAGAAAATGTACTTGAAGCCAGATGCTCTATAGACTTTGAGGAGACAGACAAATGAAGAGAAATTTTAGGATATATTTAGAAAGCATGCTATACAGTGACCTGCCTCTTGTCTCTTTCATCCTTACCACAGCACTCCTGCCTATCAATAAACAAATACATACTCAAGTTACTTTTAATATATTTCAGATGAAAAAAATCACAATCAATTACAAGGCAAACTATATTAGGCTTATTTGGATGTCAAAAAGTGGAAAAGCATTTTACTCATATGATATTGATCAGGTGTCTGCAGCTTTTAAGTTGCTTAGTAATCGAGTGATGACACTTTTACTTCTTTAAAAATGTTACCAAAAAACCAGCTAACACTTATGAAAAATACTTTTATTTTAAACAAATAGACAGTATACTAGGTCTGCAGAAATTCCAATGTGACAGTCCGTGTGTGACCCAAGCAGCTATTTTCCAAAAGTCTTCCAGGTAATTTTAATGAGCATCTGGTATCTGGAACCCCTGGTGAATACTCTGATAGTTTTCCTGTTTGGGAGAATTGCCAGGGAAGTGACTTGGTGTTAAGGAATGATTGGGCTAGGCAGTGGAAGATATTTGCCCATTTTTGGTAAATCTGTGTACTCTGTAGGGCTTCCCTTGTGGCTCAGACTGTAAAGAAATTCCCCGCAATTCAGGAGACCCAGGTTTGATCCCTGGGTTGGGAAGATTACCTGGAGAAGGAAGTGGCAACCCACTCCGGTAATTTTGCCTGGATAATTCTATGGACAGAGGAGCCTGGTGGGCTACAGTCCATGGGGTCACAAGAGTTGGACACGACTGAGCTAACACTTTCACTATGCACTCTTTAGCAAATATTGAGGCAAATATTTCACCGAATTTTCATTTGTGCTTTAACTAATTGCGCTGTACACAAGCTTCATTTTCCCTAACTTTTCTTACAGTTTCTGTCTTCACTGACATCTTTAAAAACTCCTCCTCTCCTCCATAATTATATAGCTTTTACCCTATGTTCTCTTCCACGTTTTCTATGTACTCAATAGTAGCATGGTGTAGCTTTGTGAGGTGGGAGGAGATAGGGTGAAGGAATGAGTTCTGAATATCATTAAATTTTGAGGTTATGCTATCTTTATACAATTAACTGTTATGCTTTGCAAACATTTCTGTTTGCCACAACAATTTAAGGATGTAAAACCCTTGCTCTTTTTTTTTGAAAGTTTGAAAGAATTCTTTATTCAACTGGATTTACCTTTGTACTATAACTAGTGCTCTATAATTATTTTTCAAACTTTGACTCTCAGGATATTCAAATATTCTGCCTTTTCTTTAATCATAATTAATTAGCTATATCATTAAATTATTCGTTTCACACATATTTTCAAAATACAGATTTATGTATATTTTCTTATAGCATCTTTAGTCCAAATATAAAGTCACATCCCGTTGCATTTTTAATGTTAGTTAAACAGTCTTCTTTTTATTTGCTAATTTTTCTAGTCAGCACTTTGTCAGTCTTTTCAGAGAACTAGGTCTTTGAGTTACTTTTTTAAAAACTACAATTTTTCCTGTATACCAACTGATTTAAAAAAAATCCCTTAAATTTCATTTTAAAATATGAAAACAAGAAGTAATATGCTATAGATCATATTAAGAATTAACTTATGAAACTTTTACCTTTACAGTGTTTTTATTTTATCACAATTTAATAGACATTGCCCCCAAATTTACAATTACAAACTCTTCACTAGGTTTTTGTAGTGTTTTTGATTGGTTGGCTTCTCTCTCTCTAAGTTTAATGTTTTCCTTATCACCCAAATGATATTTAAAAAATTTTAAAGTATTTTTGTCTGTACATACATGAGCATCCATACTGGCCTTTTAAGAATTTAACCAAGCCTAACTGGACATGGAACAACAGACTGGTTCCAAATAGGAAAAGGAGTACATCAAAACTGTATATTGTTGCCCTGCTTATTTAACTTATATGCAGAGTACATATAAGAAACGCTGAGCTGGAAGAAGCACAAGCTGGAATCAAGATTGCTGGGAGAAATATCAATAACCTCAGATATGCAGATGACACCACCTTTTTGGAGAAAGTGAAGAGGAACTAAAGAGCCTCTTGATGAAAGTGAAAGAGGAGAGTGAAAACGTTGGCTGAATGCTCAACATTCAGAAAACAAAGATCATGGCATCTGGTCCCATCACTTCATGGGAAATAGATGGGGAAACAGTGGAAACAGTGTCAGACTTTATTTCGGGGGGCTCCAAAATCACTGCAGATTGTGATTGCATCCATGAAATTAAAAGACGCTTACTCCTTGGAAGAAAAGTTATGACCAACCTAGATAGCACATTGAAAAGCAGAGACATTACTTTGCTGACTAAGGTCCGTCTAGTCAAGGCTATGGTTTTTCCTTTAGTCATGTATGGATGTGAGAGTTGGACTGTGAAGAAGGCTGAGCGCTGAAGAGTTGGTGCTTTGAATTGTGGTGTTTAAGAAGACTTTTGAGAGTCCCTTGGACTGCAGAGAGATCCAGCCAGTCCATTCTGACTGCAGAGAAAGCAATGGCACCCCACTCCAGTACTCTTGCCTGGAAAATCCCATGGATGGAGGAGCCTGGTGGGCTGCAGTCCATGGGTTGCTAAGAGTCGGACAGGACTGAGAGACTTCACTTTCACTTTTCACTTTCAAACATTAGAGAAGGAAATGGCATGGGGAGTCTACAGGCAAGAATACTGGAGTGGGTTGTCATGCTCTCCTCCAGGGGATCTTCCCAATCCAGGGATTGAATCCAGGTCTTCTACATTGCAGGCGGATTCTTTACCATATGAGCCACCAGGGAAGCCAAATCTGCTAGTTAAATATGTTACTATTCCATTACTAGGAAGAGTTACATTGAAATATATTTGGTGGTATTTTCTGTTACTTGGTATTTAATTAAAGTCTTTTGAATTGATTTACTTATAAAATGCAAACTTACTTTCTTTTTATTTAAATATAAATTTATTTATTTTAATTGGAGGTTAATTACTTTACAATATTGTATTGGTTTTGCCATACATCAACATGAATCTGCCACAGGTATACATGTGTTCCCCATCCTGAACCTCCCTCCCTCCTCCCTCCCTGTACTATCCCCTCTGGGTCATCCCAGTGTACCAGCCCCAAGCATCCAGTATCATGCATTGAACCTGGACTGGCAATTTGTTTCATATATGATATTATACATGTTTCAATGCCATTCTCCCAAATCATTCCACCCTCTCCCTCACCCACAGAGTCCAAAAGACTGTTATATACATCTGTGTCTCTTGCTGTCTCACATACAGGGTTATCCTTACCATCTTTCTAAATTCCATACACATGTATTAGTAACTGTATTGGTGTTTTTCTTTCTGGCTTACTTCACTCTGTATAATAGGCTCCAGTTTCATCCACCTCATTAGAACTGATTCAAATGTATTCTTTTTAATGGTTGAGTAATACTCCATTGTGTATATGTACCACAGCTTTCTTATCCATTCATCTGATGGACATGCAGGTTGCTTCCATGACCTGGCTATTATAAACAGCGCTGCGATGAACATTGGGGTACACGTGTCTCTTTCAATTCTAGTTTCCTTGGTATGTATGCACAGCAGTGGGATTTTTGGGTCATAAGTCAGTTCTATTTATTTCCAGATTTTTTGTTTGTTTGTTTTATTTATTTATTTATTTTTAATATAAATTTATTCATTTTAATTGGAGGTTAATTATTTTACAATATTGTATTGGTTTTACCATACATCAACATGAATCTGCCACAAGTATACACGTGTTCCACATCCTGAACCCCCTTCCTCCTCCCTCCCTGTACCATCCCTCTGGGTCATCCAAGTGCACCAGCCCCAAGCATCAGTATCATGCATCAAACCTGGACTGGTGATTCGTTTCGTATATGATATTATACATGTTTCAATGCCATTCTCCCAAACTATCCCACTCTCTCCCTCTCCCAGAGTCCAAAAGACTGTACTATACATCTGTGTCTCTTTTCCTGTCTAGCATACAGGGTTATCATTACCACCTTTCTAAATTCCATATATATGTGTTAGTATACTGTATTGGTATTTTTCTTTCTGGCTTACTTCACTCTGTATAATAGGCTCGAGTTTCATTCACCTCATTAGAACTGATTCAAATGCATTCTTTTTAATGGCTGAGTAATACTCCATTGTGTATATGTATCACAGCTTTCGTATCCATTCATCTGCTGATGGACATCTAGGTTGCTTCCATGTCCTGGCTATTACAAATAGTACTGTGATGAACATTGGGGTACACATGTCTCTTTCAATTCTGGTTTCTTCGGTGTGTATGCCCAGCAGTGGATTGCTGGGTCATAAGGCAGTTCTATTTCCAGTTTTTTAGGGAATCTCCACACTGTTCTCCATAGTTGCTCTACTAGTTGGTATTCCCACCAACAGTGTAAGAGGGTTCCCTTTTCTCCACACCCTCTCCAGCATTTATTACTTGTAGACTTTTGGATCACAGCCATTCTGACTGGTGTGAAGTGGTACTTCATTGTGGTTTTGATTTGCATTTCTCTGATAATGAGTGATGTTGAGCATCTTTTCATGTGTTTGTTAGCCATCCGTATGTCTTCTTTGGAGAAATGTCTATTTAGTTCTTTGGCCCATTTTTTGATTGGGTCATTTATTTTTCTGGAATTGAGCTGAATAAGTTGCTTGTATATTTTTGAGATAATTTGTTTGCCAGTTGCTTCATTTGCTATTATTTTCTCCCATTCCAAAGGCTGTCTTTTCACCTTGTTTATAGTTTCTTTTGTGTGCAGAAGCTTTTAAGCTTAATTAGGTCCCATTTGTTTATTTTTGCTTTGATTTCCAGTATTCTGGGAGGTGGGTGATAGAGGATCCTGCTGTGGTTTATGTCGGAGAGTGTTTTGCCTATGTTCTCCTTTAGGAGTTTTATAGTTTCTGATCTTACGTTTGGATCTTTAATCCATTTTGAGTTTATTTTTGTTTATGGTGTTAGAAAGTGTTCTAGTTTCATTCTTTTACAAGTGTTTGACCAGTTTTCCCGGTACCACTTGTTAAAGAGATTGTCTTTACTTCATTGTATATTCTTGCCTCCTTTGTCAAAGATAAGGTGTCCATAGGTGCATGGATTTATTTCTGAGCTTTCTATTTTGTTCCATTGATCTATATTTCTGTCTTTGTGCCAGTACCATACTGTCTTGATGACTGTGGCTTTGTAGTAGAGCCAGAAGTCAGGCAGGTTGATTCCTCCAGTTCCATTCTTCTTTCTCAAGATTGCTTTGGCTATTCGAAGTTTTTTGTATTTCCATACAGATTGTGAAATTATTTGTTCTGGCTCTGTGAAAAATACTGTTGGTAACTTGATAGGGACTGCATTGAATCTGTAGATGGCTTTGGGTTGTATACTCATTTTCTCTATATTGATTCTTTCGATCCATGAACATGGTATATTTCTCCATCTATTAGTGTCCTTTTTTATTTCTTTTACCAATGTTTTATAGTTTTCTATATATAGGTCTTTAGTTTCTTTAGGTAGATATATTCCTAAGTATTTTATTCTTTTCATTGCAATGGTGAATGGAATTGTTTCCTTAGTTTCTCTTTCTACTTTCTCATTATTAGTGTATAGAAATGTGAGGGATTCCTGTGTGCTGATTTTATATCCTGCAACTTTACTATATTCATTGATTAGCTCTAGTAATTTTCTGGTGGTGTCTTTAGGGTTTTCCATGTAGAGGATCATGTCATCTGCAAACAGTGAGAGTTTTACTTCTTTACCAATTTGGATTCCTTTTATTTCTTTTTCTGCTCTGATTGCTGTAGCCAAAACTTCCAAAACTTTGTTGAATAGTAGTGGTGAAAATGGGCACTCTTGTCTTGTTCCTGTCTTTAGGGGAAATGCTTTCAATTTTTCACCATTGAGGATAATGTTTACTGTGGTTTTGTCATATATAGCTATTATTATGTTGAGGTAATCAAATTAACAAATATCAAACACAAAGAATAAATATTCAAAGCAGCAAGGGAAAAACAACAAATAACACACAAGGGGATTCCCATAAAGATAACAGCTGATCTTTCAATAGAAACTCTTCAGGCCAGGAGGGAATGGCAAGACATACTTAAAGTGATGAAAGAAAACAACCTACAGTCCAGATTACTGTACCCAGCAAGGATCTCATTCAAATATGAAGGAGAAATCAAAGCTTTACAGACAAGCAAAAGCTGAGCGAATTCAGCATCACCAAACCAGCTCTCCAACAAATGCTAAAGGATATTGTCTAGACAGGAAACACAAAAGGGTGTATAAACTTGAACAGAAAACAGTAAAGTAAATGGCAATGGGATCATACTTATCAATAATTACCTTAAACATAAAGGGGTTGAATGCCCCAACCAAAAGACAAAGACTGGCTGAATGGATACAAAAACAAGACCCCTATATATGTTGTCTACAAGAGACTCACCTCAAAATAAGGGACACATACAGACTGAAAGTGAAGGGCTGGAAAAAGATATTCTGGCAAATAGAGACCAAAATAAAGCAGGAGTAGCAATACTCATATCCAACAAAATATACTTTAAAGCAAAGCCTGTGAAAAGAGACAAAGAAGGACACTACATAATGATCAAAGGATCAATCCAAGAAGAAGATATAACAATTATAAATATATATGTACCCAACATAGGGGCACCACAATATGTAAGACAAATGCTAACAAGTATGAAAGGGGAAATTAACAATAACACAATAATACTGGGAGACTTTAATACCCTATTCACACCTATGGATAGATCAACTAAATAGAAAACTAACAAGGAAACACAAACTTTAAATGATACAATAGACCAGTTAGATGTAATTGATATCTTTAGGACATTTC
The DNA here is from genome assembly GCF_032405125.1 of Capricornis sumatraensis. Classification (NCBI taxonomy): domain Eukaryota; kingdom Metazoa; phylum Chordata; class Mammalia; order Artiodactyla; family Bovidae; genus Capricornis; species Capricornis sumatraensis. Next base: position 22,098,438 of record NC_091073.1, read on the forward strand.
ACCCCAAAACAATGAATTTCACCTTTTTCTCAAGTGCACAAGGAACATTCTCCAGGATAGATCACATCCTGGGCCATAAATCTAAACTTGATAAATTCAAAAAAAAAAATTGAAATAATTCCAAGCATCTTTCCTGATCACAATGCGGTAAGATTAGATATCAATTACAGGAGAAAAACTATTAAAAATTCCAACATATGGAGGCTGAACAACACACTGCTGAATAACCAACAAGTCACAGAAGAAATTTTAAAAAAATCAAAATATGCATAGAGACGAATGAAAATGAAAACACAACAACCCAAAACCTGTGGGACACTATAAAAGCAGTGCTAAGGGGAAAGTTCATAGCAATACAGGCATACCTCAAGAAACAAGAAAAAAGCCAAATAAATAACCTAACTGTACTCCCAAAGCAACTAGAAAAGGAAGAAATGAAGAACCCCAGGTTTAGTAGAAGGAAAGAAATCTTAAAATTTAGGGCAGAAGTAAATGCAAAAGAAACAAAAGGGACCATAGCAAAAATCAACAAAGCCAAAAGCTGGTTCTTTGAAAGGATGAATAAAATTGACAAATCATTAGCCAGACTCATCAAGAAACAAAGGGAGAAAAATCAAATCAATAACATTAGAAATCAAAATGGAGAGATCACAACAGACAACACAAAAATACAAAGGATCATAAGAGACTACTATCAGCAATTATATGCCAATAAAATGGACAGCGTGGAAGAAATGGACAAATTCTTAGAAAACAACTTTCCAAAACTGAACCAGGAAGAAATAGAAAAGCACAAAAATTGAAACTGTAATCAGAAATCTTCCAGCAAACAAAAGCCCAGGTCCAAAAGTCTTCACAGCTGAATTCTACCAAAAATTTGGAGAAGAGCTAACACCTATCGTACTCAAACTCTTCCAGAAAATTGCAGAGGAAGGTAAACTTCCAAACTCATTCTATGAGGCCACCATCACCCTAATACCAAAACCTGAAAAGATGCCACAAAAAAAGAAAACTACAGGCCAGAAGCACTGATGAACATAGATGTAGAAATCCTTAACAAAATTCTAGCAATCAGAATCCAACAACACATTAAAAAGGTCATACACCATGACCAAATGGGCTTTATCCCAGGGATGCAAGGATTCTTCAATATCTGCAAATCAATCAATGTAATTCACCACATTAACAAATTGAAAAATAAAAGCCATATGATCATCAACAGATGCAGAGAAATTCTTTGACAAAATTCAACATCCATTTATGATAAACACTCTCTAGAAAGCAGGAATAGAAGGAACAAGCTTAATTTCTTATATAAATTGTACAACTCTTTATCACTCTGTCTTTGTAGGTCTGTCTGTCTCTCTCCCTCTCCATGTCTGTCTCTCTCTACCTTTTGGTATTTATGCTTCCTTCCAAAAATTCTCATGAGAAGAGGCTCTACATCAATCAGTCATTAAGGTCTTGTAGTGTAGGATGTATACAAGGAGGAGCAAGTGTGAAGACAGTGTCTACAGTATGACTTTTTTACTTCATTAAATGGTTAATCATATTAATTGACACTTTCCAGAATATTGGAATAGGTTTCTTGTAAATTTCACATGAAGTTAAAACTATCTAGCATTCATATAATTTACAGTATTACTATCAAACATTTTATCAATACTATTTACAATATGCCAAGCAACTTTCATTGTTATGGCAAAGGGAGTTAGAAATTGAGAGGTCCTAGCCGTGAATGTGACTCATTCTTTGTCAAATTCATCTGAGAGGGAAAATAAGACTCTGGAGTCACATTTGCTAGTTTTCAAAAACAAAGAAGATGTAGATATAGATTTTGATTGGCAATGATAGACTAGATTCCCCAGTTGCCAGAGTTATTTACAGTTGACAATCTGACACAAATACAGATTAAATAGAAGCTCTAACAACATTCAGTTTCAAAAATTCATTTTTTTCTTGGTTCTCAGCCAGTTAGTCGTCATGTAAAACCTATCTATGTCAGAGATAAAAAAAATTGAATAGGGCAGCAATGAGGAGGGTTAAACTTGGATAATTGCACAAATGCATCAAGGCCGTCCATCAGGTCTAAATGCCTGCTATTATTTTGGTAGATTCTGATTTATTGTTTGATTCATCACTTTTCAAATGTAGCATAATTGTAGGATTCCAAACTTTTGACCTTTACAAATGTCAAAAGAGGGGAAAATCCTTTCTATAATGCCAATAGGTGGTTTCTTTCCAAATTATATAGTGATTTATTCTTTACCTTAGTTCAAAACACTTTTGATAACTAACTAGGTTCACTTAAAATAAAACAAAACCAGAAACACCTCTTTTCTCAATTGGAATGATAGCTCTGGGTGAATAAGATGTATTTTATCTGGGGGGAATACTTTATCATGGTTTGTCTGGTAAAGGTAAGGTGTATGCTAGTTTCCTGGCATGATTATTAATTTCACACTCAAAATTGAACCAGTTTGGATGATAAATTATATGACCACTCTATTACCAATTCTATTGGTTAAGCTTTACCAGAGAAACAGAACGAATAGGCTGTATAGATACATAAAGATAGAGGTAGAGATTTGTTTCAAAGCAAAGCTTTTAAGCTACTAGAAGGGGTTGGCAAGTTTGAAATCTGTAGACAAAGAATCTGGAAATTCTCAGACAGAGTCTGAAGCAGCCCTCCCAAGGAGGAATTTATTCTGTTTTCAGGAAAACCTCAGTTTTGTTCTTAAGGCCTTTGAACTGATGGCTCAGAGGTTAAAGCATCTGCCTGCAATGCTGGAGACCTGGGTTTGATCCCTGGGTTGGGAAGATCCCCTGGAGAAGAGAAATGGCAACCCACTCCAGTATTCTTGCCTGGAGAATCCCATGGACAGAGGAGCCTGGTGGGCTACAGTCCACGGGGTTGCGAAGAGTCAGACACAACTGAGCAACTTCACTTCACCAACATCCTCCAAAACAATCTTTTTTTACTTGAGGTTGCCTAATTGTAGATGTTAAGCACATCTACAAAAGACCTTTATAGCAACATCTCTAATAGCGTTTGATTGAATAGCTGGATACTATAGAGGAAAAATGGCACCCGGCTCCAGTATACTTGTCTGAAAAATCCCATGGACAGAGAAGCCTGGCAGGCTACATTCTGTGGGATGGCAGAGAGTCAAACACTAATGAGTGACTGACACATGTATATGCATAGCCTAGCCATATGTATATACAGAAATCAATCTGGTTTAGGGACATTCATTTCTATATATTAACAGTGAACAAGTACCAGAAAATAATAAAACCATCCTGCTTGTAATAGCATCAAAAATAAATAAATAAGAGGGATAAATTTAATCAAGAGGTAAAAAACTACATTGCTGCTTGTTTGGAAGGGTGGTACAGAAATTAAAGTTGGCCATAAAAGAGGAAAACCTTAGTCATTTTGTGCTATCTATTTCTCGTATCTTCATTGGAATGTTGGAAAACCTATATCTTTCAGCAGAGCTCACATATCCTTTGGGAAAATATCATGGCCTTCTGCTTATATCTTTTGTAAGTTAAAAACTATCTTGTCTGATGTGTGCTGACACTAGAGAAGGCTGACAACTTTTGATACAGTGATTTGCTCATGAGGACAGAGTTGGTCTCTCCAGTAGTGCAAGTCTTTCAGTAGGGTGCAAGTAGCATGTTTGCTGCTTGTATTTTGGCTTGGTTGGTTATTTTGCTTGTTGTTTTATTGATTTTATTAGCATCATAATCCAGGCTGGAATGCCTGCCTCCAAAAACATGTTCATAGCTGTGTCTGACTTTGGTGCTGTGGACTGGTTTCATTCTATGGTCTATTTGTAACTATTGTCTTGTGATTCTATTTGATAATATGAATTGAAAGGAGACCTCAGGGTAAAACTGTGTAAGAAGCTGAATATAAAACCTGTGTAAATGCTTGGCCTCCTGGCTTCTTTGTACTCTGGGAAACTTTAACTTTGTCCCCTAGGCCATTCAAGGAAATGCTTGAGATGATGACAAATAGTCATTCTCATTCATGCTTACATTTCTTCCAGGCTGGTTGTTCTAGGGACAGGAAATGCAGTTTAAAAAAAGAAAAAAAAGAAAAGCCACTGTTTTCTAGGGAAAAAATAAAAAGAAATGTTGTGTTACTCCTTTGGATGAGGCCAGTATGGAGCTGCTGTCTCGTGTGTATACTGTTCTCTATGAAATACTACACATGGAAGAAGCTTCACTAGTCTGAAGCCACCAATATAAAGAGAGTCATGGTGAGACCATATAGAGACAGAAAGAATGGCTATAGAGCCACAGCTGTTTTCATCTTCCTAGCCCAATCATGAGAAGTGTTAGTGAAGGAACCTCCAAAGAAGACCCTACCCCAACCACCATTTAATTGAAATTCAATGTGATCCCAAGATTTTGTTAGGTAGTTAGAATAGGAAAAAGGAGTCCAGAATGGCAGTGGCTAAAAGACAAGGAAAAAGCCCATGAAAATAGAACAAAAGAAGGTCTGAGTGAGGACCTCAGGCAAAACAAACAGCACTCCTGGCTAGGCCAATTTACATATGGCAGGCCCAGGGGGAGGAGAAAAAAACATAAAAAGAGGAGCCAAAATTGGGCCAAGGCCTCTCCTCTCCCCATCTTTTGGGTCAGCATGCCCTTATGCCTCAGGGATGTTTTGTTTATTTTTTTTTTTTTTTTTACTTTCTAAATAAAACTGAGCTATTACATGGAGCTGTAACACTGGTCCATCCTAGGGCTGTAACACTGGTCTGTCCACGGGCTGTAATTGTAGTCCGACACTTCAAATTTTTGTTGCAATGAGACAGAACCGACGAAATTGCAAACTCCCCCTACATCCATGGTGCTGTGACTCAGATTTAACCTGGCTGAGACAACCTTGGCATGGCCCCTGCAAGGAGGAGGCCAAGCACAGCAGGAGCCCAACTTGGTAAAAGCTCCCACAGTAGAAGCTGAATATGAAGAAAACCCAGTGCAGGGAAAGTGACAAGAAGCCCAGAATACTGGACACTGTGACAGTGAAAAACAAACTCAGCAGAAAGCTCACGCGGCTCAGTCTCAGATTCCAGAAGACCTCCAGTTAAGGTAAGAGGTCCTCATTCCTATGGCTGGAAGAACATATGTCTAACAAAATCTTAATTCATTTACATTCTCTTGTTTCTTGTTTCCTCGAAGCCCCCATGAACAGGTCAGCAGCAATGGGTGCAATTGAGGGACTCTGGCAGTGGCTACTTCCCAGTGTGTCCTGAAGGCTCCACTATCCTCTGTGCTTTATTAGCTGTTACCCAAACTGGTGGGGGTTCTTCTGTCCTTAATCTTCTTTGTGCCAAGGATCAGGCCAATGAAAACTGTGAGAACTGGTCAGGTATTTAGCAGATTTTCCGGCAGGTTATGATGAGGATTCCTAAGCACATTTTTTTCCCACTGCTTTTTCCTCCTGTCCTTCAGCTCCTCTCTCCGGGGACTTGAGCCTGGCCAAAAACCATGGTGCTTGGCTTCAGGACAGCCATTTTGTTTTTTGTTTTGTTTTGTTTTGTTTTGCATTTCTTTTCCATGGGGATGGTCTTGATCCCTGTCTCCTGTACAATGTCATGAACCTCATTCCATAGTTCATCAGGCATTCTATCTATCAGATCTAGGCCCTTAAATCTATTTCTCACTTCCACTGTATAATCATAAGGGATTTGATTTAGGTCATACCTGAAAGGTCTAGCAGTTTTCCCTACTTTCTCCAATTTGAGTCTGAATTTGGTAATAAGGAGTTCATGATCTGAGCCACAGTCAGCTCCCCATCTTGCTTTTGCTGACTATATAGAGCTTCTCCATCTTTGGCCGCAAAGAATATAATCAATCTGATGTCGGTGTTGACCATCTGGTGATGTCCATGTGTAGAGTCTTCTCTTGTGTTGTTGGAAGAGGGTGTTTGCTATGACCAGTGCATTTCTTGGCAAAACTCTATTAGTCTTTGCCCTGCTTTATTCCGCATTCCAAGGCCAAACTTGCCTGTTACTCCAGGTGTTTCTTGACTTCCTACTTTTGCATTCCAGTCCCCTATAATGAAAAGGACATCTTTTTTGGGTGTTAGTTCTAAAAGGTCTTGTAGGTCTTCATAAAACCGTTCAACTTCAGCTTCTTCGGCATTACTGGTTGGGGCATAGACTTGGATTACGGTGATATTGAATGATTTGCCTTGGAAACGAACAGAGATCATTCTGTCATTTATGAGATTGCATCCAAGTACTGCATTTGGGACTCTTTTGCTGACCATGATGGCTATTCCATTTCTTCTGAGGGATTACTGCCTGCAGTAGTAGATATAATGGTCATCTGAGTTAAATTCACCCATTCCAGTCCATTTCAGTTCGCTGATTCCTAGAATGTCAATATTCACTCTTGCCATCTCTTGTTTGACCACTTCCAATTTGCCTTGATTCATGGACCTGACACTCCAGGTTCCTAGCAATATTGCTCTTTACAGCATTGGACTTTGTTTCTATCACCAGTCACATCCACAGCTGGGTATTGTTTTTGCTTTGGCTCCATCCCTTCATTCTTTCTGGAGTTATTTCTCCACTGATCTCCAGTAACATATTGGACACCTACTGACCTGGTGAGTTCCTCATTCAGTATCCTATCATTTTGCCTTTTCATACTGTTCATGGGGTTCTCAAGGCAAGAATACTGAAGTGGTTTGCCATTCACTTCTCCAGTGGACCACATTCTGTCAGAGTTCTCCACCATGACCTGCCCGTCTTGGATAGCCTCACAGACATGGCTTGGTTTCATTGAGTTAGACAAGACTGTGGTCCTAGTGTAATCACACTAGATTGACTAGCTTTCTGTGAGTATAGTTTCAGTGTGTCAGCCCTCTGATACCCTCTTGGAACACCTAACATCTTACTTGGGTTTCTCTTACCTTGGGCTTGGGGTATCTCTTCACGTCTGGTCCAGCAAAGCGCAGCCACTGCTCCTTACCTTGGATGGAGGGTATCTCCTCACCACTGCCCTTCCTGACCTTCAACGTAGGATAGCTCCTCTAAGCCCTCCTGCACCAGCGCAGCCACCACTCCTTGGATGGGGGTTGATCTTCCTGGCTGCCGCCCCTGGCCTCGGGCACAGGGTGGCTCCTCCAGACCATTGCCCCTGACTGTGTGGATCACAATAAACTGTGGAATTCTGAGAGAGATGGGAATACCAGACCACCTGACCTGCCCCTTGAGAAATCTGTATGCAGATCAGGAAGCAACAGTTAGAACTAGACATGGAAAGACAGACTGGTTGCAAATAGGAAAAGGAGTGCGTCAAGGCTATATATTGTCACTCTGCTTATTTAATTTCTATGCAGAGTACATCATGAGAAATGCTGGACTGGAAGAAACACAAGCTGGAATCAAGATTGCTGGGAGAAATATCAATAACCTCAGATATGCAGATGACACCACCCTTATGGCAGAAAGTGAAGAGGAACTAAAGGGCCTCCTGATGAAAGTGAAAGAGGAGAGTGAAAAAGTTGGCTGAAAACTCAACATTCAGAAAACAAAGATCATGGCATCCAGTCCCATCACTTCATGGGAAATAGATGGGGAAACAGTGGAAACAGTGTCAGACTTTATTATTTTGGGCTCCAAAATCACTGCAGATGGTGACTGCAGCCATGAAATTAAAGACGCTTACTCCTTGGAAGAAAAGTTTTGGCCAACCTACATAGCATATTCAAAAGCAGAGACATTACTTTGCCGACTAAGGTCCGTCTAGTCAAGGATACGATTTTTCCAGTGGTCATGTATGGATGTGAGAGTTGGACTGTGAAGAAGGCTGAGTGCCAAAGAACTGATGCTTTCGAACTGTGATGTTGGAGAAGACCTTGAGAGTCCCTTGGACTGCAAGGAGATCCAACCAGTCCATTCTGAAAGAGATCAGCCTGGGCTTTCTTTGGAAGGAATGGTGCTAAAGCTGAAACTCCAGTACTTTGGCCACCTCATGCTAAGAGTTGACTCACTGGAAAAGACTCTGATGCTGGGAGGGATTGGGGGCATGAGGAGACAGGGACGACAGAGTATGAGATGGCTGGATGGCATCACGGACTCGATGGACGTGAGTCTGAGTGAACTCCAGGAGTTGGTGATGGATAGGGAGACCTGGCGTGCTGTGATTCCTGGGGTCGCAAAGAGTTGGACACGACTGAACGACTGAACTGAACTGAACTGGCTTCAGGACCTAATGAAGCTCAGGCTCTGATGACACATTGAAAATTTCAGTTAGATACAGTGGTACGTAAGAGGTGGATTTGTTCGAATTCAGAGAGAAGCATACTCCACAGGGTGTGGGCCATCTCAGAGGAGAGTGCAGTGGCCATGGAATGTGATGTGGCTAGTTTTTTTCCAGCTGGGTGAATTCATATGCTATTGAGTGAAAGGATCATCCCAACCACTGGGGAACCACCCACCCCTCTGTGTTTAGACAGTGCCTTGAAAATGTCCTGCCACCTCTGGGTGTATCACTTAGCTTGCACATTGGGGATGAAGATTTAGTTGAATTTGACTTGTCATTCTGTACTCATTTGATTTTAATCAGTTTATGCTATGCCCTTGGGCTATGTCATTCTTTCAAAAGTTGTTCCTTGCCCCCTTCTCCCCTCTTTCATGCTCCTTCCCTGAGCCCTGTCCAGGTCCACAATGTTGCCTCTACAATCTTCTGGAGGGACAACCAGAAAATAGCTGGCCCTTTGGAGGGAAATATTGTATAATATCCAATCCCTCTAGATATACAGGCCTTTGTTTTTTGAGTTCCTGCAACATGTGCAACAACATCACTAAGTGGACCTGCTAGGGCAGGTGACAGGCACACAATGCCTACTAGAAGTCAATCTATTGGCATCCCTTCAAGGGCAATTGGGCTTCCAGGGCTAATGTTTACCACTTTGGGAGTTAGCTCTGCAGGCCATTTGGACCCAAACCATTGTTACCCTTCTCCTAAAGTTACAAACATACCCTGGGATCAAATTTTACTCCACTTTTATGGAACATCTGGTCTGTTGCCTCTTACCAATTTGTTCTTAAGCCACTAACTCCTACAACCAGGACCCTGCCCCCTTGTAGGCAACATTTCTCCACCTTGCTTATTATTAAAATACTCTAAAAGCCCCTAACTGGAACAGATAATCCACTCCTTTGTCATTCATTCAGTTCAGTCACTCAGTCGTGTCCGAGTCTTTGTGACCCCATGAATTGCAGCACACCAGGCCTCCCTGTCCATCACCAACTCCCAGAGTTCACTCAGACTCACATCCATCAAGTCAGTGATGCCATCCAGCCATCTCATCCTCTGTCGTCCCCTTTTCCTCCTGCCCCCAATCCCTCCCAGCATCAGAGTCTTTTCCAATGAGTCAACTCTTCGCATGAGGTGGCCAAAGTACTGGAGTTTCAGCTTCAGCATCATTCCTCCCAAAGAAAGCCCAGGGCTGATCTCTTTCAGAATGGACTGGTTGGATCTCCTTGCAGTCCAAGGGAATCTCAAGAGTCTTCTCCAACATCACAGTTTGAAAGCATCAGTTCTTCGGCACTCAGCCTTCTTCACAGTCCAACTCTCACATCCATACATGACCACTGGAAAAACCGTATCCTTGACTAGACGGACCTTAGTCGGCAAAGTAATGTCTCTGCTTTTGAATATGCTGTCTAGGTTGGTCATAACTTTTCTTCCAAGGAGTAAGCGTCTTTTAATTTCATGGCTGCAGTCACCATCTGCAGTGATTTTGGAGCCCAAAAAAATAAAGTCTGAACTGTTTCCACTGTTTCCCCATCTATTTCCCATGAAGTGATGGGACAGGATGCCATGATCTTTGTTTTCTGAATGTTGAGCTTTAAGTAAATTTTTTCACTCTCCTCTTTCACTTTCATCAAGATGCTTTTTAGTTCCTCTTCACTTTCTGCCATAAGGGTGGTGTCATCTGCATATCTGAGGTTATTGATATTTCTCCCAGCAATCTTGATTCCAGCTTGTGTTTCTTCCAGTCCAGCGTTTCTCATGATGTACTCTGCATAGAAATTAAATAAGCAGGGTGACAATATACAGCCTTGATGTACTCCTTTTCCTATTTGGAACCAGTCTGTTGTTTCATGTCCATTTCTAACTGTTGCTTTCTGACCTGCATACAGATTTCTCAAGAGGCAGGTCAGGTGTTCTGGTATTCCCATCTCTTTCAGAATTTTCCACAGTTTATTGTGATCCACACAGTCAAAGGCTTTGGCACAGTCAGTACTTCTGTTACCTAAAGTGGGCCTATGACAACAAAATGTTTACCATTGGAGGCACCCTAACCTGCTCCTATTGAGGACTAGGGGAGGAAATCAGTGACTTACACTCCCTTAGGACAGTAAGAAGATGAGGCTTATGGCTGCTTCACCAGGTTCCCAGTCTCAGGGCACAGGCTTGGATTGCTTTACATCATGATATCTATTCCTATCTGTGGTGAACAAACTGACTATGAGCTAAAATTACAATGCCTTAATCCTACCCAGCAATGGTCATACTGGAGACCTTGGGGACACCCAACACCAATCCAGGAGCCTGAGGAGGTTGATCTGCCTCGACCTGTGTATGGATCTTGTCCTAGAAAGATTGTCAAGCCTCAACCGGCTTGGGGATCTGCCAGTCCAGGTCCTAGAAGGTCTACATGCCTCAACCTGCCCAGGGACCCAATTCTCTGGAGGCCAGCATGCCTTGATCTGCCTGGGGACTGGATCTCCATGAGGCTATCATGCCTCAGCTTGCCTCGGGATCTGTACCCTGACCCAGGGACACCTGGCTCTTAGGTTGCAATAGTACTGGGTAGGATAAACTTCAAAAAGACTCACCCCTAAGGAAGTTTGCCCATGGAAATTGAAAGAGCCCTATTAGTTTTTTTCTTTTTTCTTTCCCTCCCTGTCATCACTGTCTTTCAGACGGGAAATAACCAATCCACTTCCCGACAGATACCTTTGAGATGAACCCTTGATAACTGTAAGCTATTTGATCCTATAATTCTAAGGAGAAGTCACTTAAAATTCTTTTGTGCCACTGCATGGCCACACTGTCCTCTGGGGGACAAGGAACAGTGGCCTGAGGATGGACGTTTAAATCACAATACCATCCTACAGCTAGATTTATTATGCAAAAGACAAAGGAAATGGACAGAGATCCCCTGTGTCCAAATTTTCTTCAAATTAAGAGACATGAAGGAACTGTGTCCTAAGTATGGGATTGTTGTATGCCCTAAAAGTGAGCCTACTAGGCAAATGGTGTTCAGCACAGACAATTAAGAGGAAGGGCCTCCCCTTAAAGGCTCACCTCCCAAGGCTCCCATGCCTGGTACTCCTTCCTTGTATCCAATTGTGTCCCCATATCTGGAAGCGCCCCCTCCACAGAAGCCAACTTGAGTATGTCCCTTATTGGAAAGTACAGAATTCGGACCAACCCAGGTTCAAAAGCACTTCTCCCTCTTTGATCTAAGACATATCAAACAAGACCTGGAAAGCTATACAGATGACCCAGGCAAATATATCAATACCTTCCAACACATTACCTTGGCCTTTGATTTGACATGGAAAGACATCATGGTTGTATTTAGTCAAACTTTATCTGACCCTGAGCATGCTAGAGTCTTAAAGGAAGCCCAAAGGTATGCTTCACATGTCAAGTAATAAATATCCAGTAGGGAAAATTGCAGTCCCCTCCTCAGATCTTAATTGAAATTATAATGACCCTGATCACATCTGGGAAAGGGATCATTTTCTGATCTGCATGAAGGCAGGACTGAAAGCAGCCCAGCAAAAAGTAATCAGCTGTGCCCAGGTCTCAGCAATAACTCAGGAGTCCAACAAGAACCCCAGTTGCTTTTCTGGAAAGGCTAACAGAGGCCCTCCAAAAGTTTACCAATCTGAACTTCGACTCTTAGGAGGGATAGGTGATTTTAAAGGACAAATTCCTGTTCCAATGCTCATCAGATGTCAGAATAAAATTGCAACAGCTACATCAACAGGACCCTGCTGCCTCTTTAGATGAGATGGTCCAGACAGCCACTAATACTTTTTATAACAAAGAACAGAAGAGGGAGGCCAAGTTCCAGGAAAGGAGAAAAGGAAAGAGACAAAGCATGCCCCGATGCTGGCTGCCCTCCAGGGAAGCCCTATGGAAACCCCAAGTCCTTGAAGGACAAGGCACAGGGCAAATGCCTAATCTGTAGACAGATGTGGCATTGGGCCAAAGACTGTCCAAACTGTGACAAGTCTCCTAAAATGGCTTGCTACTAATTCCATTAATTGGGACATTGGATGGTACTCTTCCCTTGGGACCGAAGAGCCCCAAGGTCAAGTGTCAAGCCTTCCCTCATGATGGTTCAACAGGAATGAAGTGGCCCTCTCCAGCCAGCCCACCTATCACAAATAACCATCCTGGGGCTGGAGCCAAGGATGCCACTGGATGTGTCAAGTAGGTCCAAGAATTTCTTGGTTGACACAGGGGCTACATACTCTATCCTGACCTCCTACTCCAGAGCCTTCTCCTCCCAAACCTGTAGCATTTTGGATGCTATAGGAAAAACAATTACTAAAAGATTCATCTAAGCACTTCTTTGTTGCTGGGATGGACACATATTTTCCCACAAGTTTCTGGTGGTCCCTGACTGGGAAGAGATATACTCACTAAACTGGGGATCACCTTTGTGATGAGAAGCTTTTCAGCCCCTAGAGCCCTACAGCTTCTAGTTACTACTGAGGAACCCATTACACCCTCTCCAATACAGAGGGACCTAAAACTATGGAAGGACAAAATTAACCTCGAGGTGTGGGACCAGGGAACTCCTGGGATGAGCCCACCAAGCTGAATTGATCATCACTGTCTTCTGAGATCCCACTCAGTTTCCTAACTGGAAGCGATACCCCCTCAGAAGAGAAACTTGGGAAGGATTACAGCCTCTAACAAATAAATTCCTTGCCTGTGGGCTATTGGTCTCCACCAGTTAGTCATGTAACAACCTGATACTCTTTGTAAAGGAAAAGGATGGAACCTGGTAAATGGTTTAGGTCTCTGGATCATAAATGAAACTGTAGTCTCCCTCCATCCCACAGTACCCTATCCCTATGTAATCTTGGGAGAAAACGCGCCCACTGCCAAGTGGTTTACAGTCCTGGATCTTGAAGATGCATTCTTTTGCATACCACTGGCTAAAGAATCCCAGCCTTCTAGTGGGAGGCTCCAGGAGAAAAACAGCAAGAGATGACTTGGACAGTATTACCTCAGGTTCAGAGAGGCCCACATATGTTTGGGCAGGCTCTTAGCCAGGATCTCCTAGGTCTGGACTTGGGACCTAATGGGAAAATATCACAATACATAGATGACTGACTAATCTGCTCTTCAGATGAGAAAAATGCCCAGCAAAATGTAATTCAGGTTCTAAACTTTTGGCAGAGAGAGGATATAAAGTCTCCCGTGCTAAGGCACAGATGGTCGAGACAAAGGTCACATACCTTGGAGTTCAGATTGCACATGAGCCCAGAAGATTGTCCTCTGATTGAGTACAAGGAATCCTCCAGTTGCCCTCCCCTCTTGCAAAAACAATTCTGAGCTTTCCTGGGGCTAACTGGGTATTGTAGAATCTAGATAACCAAATATGGTTTAATTGCCCAGCTCTTGTTTGAAAATTTGAAGGGATGAGATGATTCAGTCCCATTGATGTGGGGAACTCCTCAAAAGAAGGCAGAGGGTATATTAAAACAAGCCTTAACTCAAGCACCTTCCTTGAGGTTGCCAGACCCAGAAAAAGCATTCCAACTTTATGTTCATGAAAAAGAAGTAATAGCCTTGGTAGTGTTAGCTCAAAGGATGGGACCTGAGCCCCAGCCTGTAGCTTACTTATCCAAGAGGCTCAACCCAACCACCCGAGGCTGGCCTCCCTGCCTTCAAAATCTTGCAGCTATTGCAATCCTGATAGAAGATGCTTTAAAATTCTCTTTTGGGGGCAAACTATTTCTACAAGCCACCAAGTGTAACAACTCCAAAATGGGAGAAGCCATTTATGGATGTCTGATTAAAGAATCATCAGATATCAAGTAGTGCTGATGGAAAATCCAGGCCTGACTATATACCCTGTAAGGTTCTTAACCCAGCCACCCTTCTGCCTACCTCCGAGGGCTCTCTCCCCTTTCACTCTGGCCTAGAAACCTTGGACCACTGGACAAAACCCCAAGAGGGATTGTCGGAAGATCCTCTGACCAATTCTGAGAAATTCTGGTACACTATGGAAGCAGCTTTGTCTTGGATGGAAAAGGAGGAGCCAGATAAGCAGTAGTCTCCAATTTTGAGGCCACAGAGCATAAACTTTTGCCATCAGGTACTTCAACCCAGTTAGCTTAGCTCATAGCCCTGACTCAAACTTTAGAGCTTGGAAAAGGAAAAAGAGTAGCTATTTACACTGACTCCAAATATGCCTTTCTGGTGCTAAATGTACACACTACTATTTGGAAAGAAAGAGGCCACTTGACCACCTGAGGACCCCCAATCAAATATGGTGACCAAATCCTTAGGCTTTTGGAGGAAATCCATCTGCCAACTGAGGTTTCAGTCTCCCATGGCAAAGGACACTGAAAAGGGAGGATGGAAGTGGCACAAGGGAACCAAACAGTTGATCAGGCAGCTAAGAGAGCAGCATTACAGAACAATGACCTAGTAGGGGTTGCCACCTTAGTTCCACAGGCAAATTTGCCAGGAACACCTCCATATACTGAAGGAGAGACTCTTAAAGATGAGAGTGAGGGCTTTCAAGAAGATCATATGAGTGGTTCCAAAAGGAGGGATTCCTTTTTCTGCCTGGGAACCTCCAATGGAAGTTGGTTAACTCCTTACATGCCACCACTCATTTAGGGAAAAAGACCCTCCAGAGATTACTAGATTTCTTCAGAGGAACAGGCCTCCAAATGACTATTACAAGTGGTCTCCTCTTGTTCCACTTGCCAATTAAACAACCCCCAAGGAGCTTGAAGACCCCAGCTGGCCCAGCCTTTCCAACGACATGGAACCTACCCAAGCAAGGACTGGCAGATGGACTTCACCCAGATGCCATTTCTCAAAGATATAAATACCTATTAGTCATGATAGGTACATTAACAGGATGGATTTAAGGCTTTCCCACCCAGACTGAGAAAGCTGAGGAAGTGGTTAAAAAAAACAAAACAAAACAAAACTGTTCCGTGAAATCATTCTGAGATTTGGTCTGTTCAGGTCATTACAAAGTGACAATGGGACATCATTTATTTCTAAGGTCACCCAAAGAGTCTCTAAAGTATTGGGCATTACTTATTATCTCTATTGTGCCTAGAGGTCTCAGTCTTCAGGAATAGTAGAAAGAGCCAACCAATTCCTAAAATCAGCAATAACAAAGATAATCCAGGAGAACTTCCTGGGATGGAACGAGGCTTTACCAATAGCTCACCTCTGCACCCATATTGTCCCTAAGGAACAGGTTGGTCCTAGTCCTCATGGGATGCTATATGAGAGACCTTTTGTTTATGTAAATGACCTCTTCCTTTATCCAGAGACTCAGACCCTCCAGTCTTATCCTATGGCCATTGGGCAATTCCAACAGGATATACACTTGTGGGGTGTCACCCAGGACCCAAAAGATTCTAAAGAGTCACCACTATATGCTCCAGGAACTCAAGTCCTAATTAAAGCATGGAAAGATGGGTCCCCAAAGGCTCAACTCTAGCCTACAGGCCCATACCCTGTAATACTTTCTACTCCCACAGTAGTCAAGGTACCAGGATATGACTCCTGGATTCACTACTTATGAGTCAAGCTGTGGAAGAAAACAGAAGAGGACACTCAATACACCTGTGAGCCCCTGGAGATCTCAGATACCTATTCAGGACTACAGATGAGTGTCATTCTTATGAACACCTCTAAAATTAGGTTTCTGGGGATAAGATTTTTCAGGACAGCTCTAAAAAGCAAACACAACTTACCAGGGGTTGTACTCTGAAATAGACAGGAGATAAATCTCCTGATCCCTGAACAAGGAGGGGCTTGAGCCATCTTGAATGAGATTTGTTTTTTTTTCTGGCTAAAGATCTCCAGCTAAGTTAAGGAAAGTCTCACAGTCCTAAAGAAAAACATTCATACCCTACAGGATTTCAAAGAACGAACTGAAGAGATCTCCTGGTGGCTACAATCTCTCTTTGGGGGATTCCCCTGGTGAGGGGAATTTGGAGCTGGCTAATGCCCCTACTAGTTCTTGTTATCACCATATTGATGCTGCTTATGATTTCTCCATGTATTATCAATTGTCTAACCCATTTTGTCTCTGCCCAGGTTAACAAGCTACAACATGCAGTGCCAGTTCCACAAGGATATATAAAACTACAGCTGACCACGGAAAATATCACTCACCCTTGAATGGACACAGCTATAAGGACTCTGAGGCTTTAGACTAGCAAGAGAGGGAGGCTCAATTCTCCTCACCTTCCCAGTTCAGTAGAAATTAGCCAGAAAGAACTCTATGCCCCTATTCCCAAAGAATTGGGCCTTCTATTGCTTGAGGGGGGAATGTTAGGTATTTAGAATAGGAAAAAGAAGTCCAGAATGGCAGTGGCTAAAAGAGAAAAGAAAAGCCCATGAAAATAGAACAAAGGAAGGTCTGAGGACCGGAATGAGGACCTGAGGTAAAACAAACAGCAGTCCCGGCTAGCCCAATTTTCATAGGGCAGACCCTATGAAGAGAGGTTTGGGGCCTCTCTTCTCTTTGCGTCTTTTGGGTCGGCATGCCCTCACACCTCAAGGGTGTATTTTCCTTTACTTTCTGAATAAAACTGAGCTGTAACACAGAGATGTAACACTGGTCCAACCTATGGCTGTAACGCTGGTCTGTCACTGCAAATTTTTGTTGCAATGAGAGAGATCCAAGGAAATTACAAACTCCCCCCACAATTTGATATACAAACTAGATAACCAGAATTAGAAGCCAAATAAAAACAAAGAAAATTAAGGTAGTGGTAATTGAGGGCGATCCAAGAGAGCACATTCACATTATTAAGAAGGAAGATCCATCCACATATAGTCCTAAGGTCAAAAAACACACCCAGCCTTGGAGTCAACCAGTCTCATCTACTTATTTTGTGGATTACAGTGCATTTAAAAAGTCAAATTAAAAAAAAAAATTAAATCCTTTGTTTGAATTCCAAATTCATAAAGCTAATATAGCAAAGGGTTTTAAGTAGCTGAATTTCTAGCTACTGTAATTCCTCATTCGAGACTGACATGATGATATAGCAGGTCCATGAATCAAGGCAAACTGGAAGTGGACAAACAGGAGATGGCAAGAGTGAACGTTGATATTCTAGGAATCAGTGAACTAAAATGGACTGGAATGGGTGAATTCAACTCAGATGACCATTATATCTACTATTGTGGGCAAGAATCCCTTAAAAGAAATGAAATAGCCATCATAATCAACAAAAGAGTCTGAAATGCAGTACTTGGATACATTCTAAAAAACGACAGAATGATCGTTGTTGGCTTCCAAGGCAAACTTTTGAATATCACAATAATTCAAATCTATACCCTGGCCAATAATACTGAAGAAGCTGAAGTAGAATGATTCTATGAAGACCTACAAGACCTTCAAGAACTAATACCCCCAAAAGATGACCTTTTCATTATAGGGGACTGGAATGCAAAAGTAGGACGTCAAGAAACATCTGAAATAACAGGTGAATTTGGCATTGAAGTACAGGATGAAGCAGGCCAAAGGCTAACAGTATTGTCAAGAGAACACACCGGTCATAGCAAACACCCTTTTCTCAAAACACAAGAGAAGACTCTACAAATGGAGATCACCAGATGGTCAATACTGAAATCAGATTGATTATATTCTTTGCAGCCAAAGATGGAGAAGCCCTATACAGTTAGCAAAAACAAGCCCAGGAGCTGCCTGTGGCTCAGATCATGAACTTCTTATTGCTAAATCCAGACTCAAATTGAAGACAGTAGGGAAAACCACTAGACCATTCAGGTATGACCTAAATCAAATCCCTTACGACTATACAGTGGAAGTGACAAACAGATTCAAGGGTTAGATCTGATAGAGTGCCTGAAGAACTACGGATGGAGTTTGGTGACATTGTAC
The DNA here is from genome assembly GCF_032405125.1 of Capricornis sumatraensis. NCBI lineage: Eukaryota > Metazoa > Chordata > Mammalia > Artiodactyla > Bovidae > Capricornis > Capricornis sumatraensis. The sequence goes on from NC_091073.1 coordinate 22,116,619, forward strand.
AGGAGCCAGTGATCAAGATCACCCAAAAGAAAAATAAATGCAAAAGGCAAAATGGTTGTCTGAGGAGGTCTTACAAACAGCTGTGAAAAGAAGAGAAGGGAAAGGCAAAAGGGAAAAGGAAAGATACACGCATTTGAATGCAGAGTTCCAAAGAATAGCAAGGAGAGATAAGAAAGCCTTCCTCAGTGATTAATGCAAAGAAATAGAGGAAAACAATACAATGGGAAAGATTAGAGATCTCTTCCAGAAAATTTGAGATTCCAAGGAAAATTTTTATACAAAGAGGGGCACAATAAAGGACAGAAATGACAAGGACCTAACAGAAGCAGAATATATTAAGAAGAGGTGGCAAGAATACACAGAACTGTACAAGAAAGATCTTCATCACCCAGATAATCACGATGGTGTGATTACTCACCTAGAGCCAGACATCCTGGAATGTGAAGTCAAATGGGCCTTAGGAAGCATCACTATGAACAAAACTAGTGGAGGTGATGTAATTCCAGTTGAGCTATTTCAAATCCTAAAATATGATGCTGTGAAAGTGTTGTACTCAATATGCCAGCAAATTTGGACAACTCAGCAGTGCCCACAGGACTGGAAAAGGTCAGTTTTCATTCCAGTCCCAAAGAAAGGCAATGCCAAAGAATGCTCAAACTACCGCACAATTACACTCACCTCACAGACTAGTAAAGCAGAGCTCAAAATTCTCCACGCCAGGCTTTAACAGTATGATAATCGTGAACTTCCAGATATTCAAGCTGGTTTTAGAAAAGGCAGAGGAACCGAAGATCAAATTGCCAACATCTGCTGGATCATCGAAAAAGCAAGAGAGTTCCAGGAAAACATCTACTTCTGCTTTGTTGACTATGCCAAAGACTTTGACTGTCTGGATCACAACAAACTGTGGAAAATTCTTAAAGAGACAGGAATACAAGAACATCTGACCTGCCTTCTGACAAATGTGTATGCAAGTCAAGAAGAAACTGTTAGAATCAGACATGGATCAACAGAATGGTTCCAAACCTGGATAGGAGTACATCAAGGCTGTATATTGTCATCTTCTTATTTAGCTTATAAGCAGAGTATATCATGAGAAATGCTGGGCTGGATGAAGCACAGGTTGGAAACAAGTTTGCTGAAAGAAATATCAATAACCTCATATGTGCAGATGACACCACCCTTATGGCAGAAAGCAAAGAACTAAAGAGCCTTTTGATGAAAGTGAAAAAGGAGAGTGGAATAGTTGACTTAAACTAAGGTCATGGCATCTGGTCCCATCTCTTCATGGCAAATAGATGGGGAAACATTGGAAACAATGACAGACTTTATTTTTTAGGCTCCAAAATCACTGCAGATGGTGACTGTAGCCATGACATTAAAAGACTTTTGCTCCTTGGAAGAAAAGTTATGACCAACCTAGATAGCATATTGAAAAGCAGAGACATTACTTTGCCAATAAAGATGCATCTAGTCAAAGCTATGGTTTTTCCAGTAGTCATGTATGGATGTGAAAGTTGGACTATAAAGAAAGCTGAACACCAAAGAATTGATGCTTTTGAACCTTGGTCTTTGAGAAGATTCTTGAGAGTCCCTTGGACAGCAAGGAGATCCAACCAGTCCACCCTAAAGGAAATAGGTCCTGAATATTCATTGGAAGGACTGATGCTGAAGTTGAAACTCCAACAATTTTGCCACCTGCTGTGAAGAACTGACTCATTTGTAAAGACCCTGATGGTGGTAAAGATTGAAGGCAGGAGGAGACGGGGATGACAGAGGATAAGATGGTTGGATGGCGTCACTGACTCAATCGACATGAGTTGGAGTAAACTCCCAGAGTTGATCATGGACAGGGAGGCCTGTCGTTCCTAGTCCATAGGGTCGCAAAGAGTTGGACATGAGTAAGTGACTGAACTGAACTGAACTAACATAGTAGGATCCTGCACTGAAAAATTAGGCCTATGTTGTGAACTCCAACTCTTTTATAAATTCTAATATTTAATTGGAAAATATAAACAGTATTTTTTTTTATTATATTAGAATAAGAACCATAATTATGAGTAAAGATTGTTCTTCCTTTAAAAATAGTATGGCAAACTCTAGTGTTGGAACTTGGCCCACATTAAAACCTAAAGACACTGAAGTGATAAAGTGATACCATTAAAACGAGATAGTCATATATTCACAGGGCAGGGTTAAAGACATCCAAACAAATCTATTGGAAATGAAAATATTAACATCACTTTTTACTTGCAATCTAAGCTAATTATAAATTTTGACCAGTATGCAGGATGACTGAAGTGACTTAGCAGCAGCAGCAGCAGTAGGCATTTCTTTGGTAAAGAACTGAGAACTAGGGGACTTCCCTGGCAGTTCATTGGTTAAAGCTCTGCTTTCCCCATACAGGGGGCACAGGTTGGATCCCTGGTCAAAGAACTAAGACTCCACAAGCTGCATGGTATGCCAAAAAGAATTAGTAATACTAGTGGTTATTTCTTGGTGAGGTGTTATTATAGGTTTTTTCTACTTTCCCCATTTTTACGTTTCTGTACTTTCTGATATTGTTAAATAATTTTCCACAGTTAATTTTGTCAATACTTTAAAAAATAGATTGCTACTTTTATATTAAACAAAGAGAATTGAAAACTATGAAAAAGCCCCATCCTGTCTTTACACTTATCTTTACACCTTGTTTCATATCCCTAGATTTCATGTTCTGATTTCAAAATTTGCAAAAAATCCCAGAAACTGGCTTATTATATCAAATTGTTTTAGTTTACCAAAAAGGAGAAAGCTGAAACAAGTATTTTTGTTTCTGTCCTCTTTGAAAATATTTCATTTGCCTCATGAAGGAAGTATGAAAATCAGCATTTGACCATAATTTGTGAATCAGTATCTCTGCATTTGAACATAGTAGAATTTGGACAGAATCAGAGTTAAAACTAGTACTTAGTTTCCTTGTCCTGCTATTTCTTCTCTCTTCTGAAATTACCCCTTCTAACATGATTAATATCTAAAGAAAATCTTAAAACTATTCAAAGTCCACTATTATTACAAGCCTAAAATCAAATTTGAGATTATCAGATTAAGACAATTCACATTCTCAGTCAAGCTTGTGAGATTTGCCTACTTCCAAATGCAATACTTTTACTTGAGTTTCTATTAAGTTTTCCTATGCCCAATGGTCCTAGCTGTTCAGATGGCCTTCCATTTTATCTACACAGCAATGAAAAATTGAGTCTTTCTTTACCTTGAGATATGTAGGTTTCTGAAACTTATATAAATAAAATCCAAATGAGACACTACTTTTGAAAAAGACATTCTAGTCTGATATTTGTGCTTGGAGTTTATAGAAAGCATGGAGAGATCCATTACTACCTTAGGCAGACAGTACAGTTTATTTCTATAGTGAGGTGTTTTCTTCACTTTTAGTATAGCTCTTGCTGTGTGATATCTAATTTATATTCATTTTCTATTGTCTCTGACATAAATACCTTTTATAAATCTTAATTTATTTAATCATTTTTTCTCAGAAAAATAGCACAGGGGGAAATTAAGGATTTTCTCTGTCAGTATGTGAACTCAGTAACTGATTCAGATACACAACCTAGGATTGCAATCAGTGTTCCATAACTCTCAGAAATCCTGGACATGAAATGTATAGGAGTTCAGTTACAAGAGGATCAAATGCTTGTGCTGCACTTTGAATTTATAAGGGAAAGTGAAATGGGTTGTCACTTCTTTAATACCTATTGGTTTAGAATTCCTTCATAACCTCTCTACAATATAATCTAAAGTAGTGCCATCTCTAACTTTGTTTCTTTGCAATTTAGTTTGCTCTTAAAATTGCAATTGTTTTTGATAAAAAAAAAAAAAAAAACTTGTCTACTTGACAACCTCGATAGAAAAAAGAAAATAGAAAACAGAGATAAGAAAGACAAAGGAAAAAAGAGTCAGGAAAAGCAAAGGGACTAATGTAAAATTTAGAATTTGTAGACTTAGCCTACAAGTTCCCCCAAGTACCAATTAAACTAAATAATATATATTTATAATTCAAACTGCATTTGCAAAACATAGATTTCATTCTTTCTGAGAATATCAGTAGTCATTCTTAACAAGATATAAATAATAAGCTAAGATTTTTCTTTGTTTTTGAATAAGCCAAAGGCTTGATTTTTAAGTTAGGTTAATATGTGTTTGGATATATTTCCCTCTGCAAAGATTTTTCTTTTTTTTTTGGTGGGGCGATTGGAAAGCAGACATAGGAAAAACACAGAAAAGGTAATAAAGGTGAGAAAGGGAGTTGGTCAGTATAAATCTCATTCTACACAGCTACCTTCTAATTAAGTATTGGAGTTCAGTTCAGTTCAGTTCAGTCACTCAGTCATGTCCGACTCTTTGCGACCCCATGAATCGCAGCACGCTAGGGCTCCCTGTCCATCACCAACTCCCGGAGTTCACTCAGACTCACGTCCATTGAGTCCGTGATGCCATCCAGCCATCTCATCCTCTGTCGTCCCCGTCTCCTCTTGCCCCCAATCCCTCCCAGCATCTGTCTTTTCCAATGAGTCAACTCTTCACATGAGGTGGCCAAAGTACTGGAGTTTCAGCTTCAGCATCATTCCCTCCAAAGAAATCCCAGGGCTGATCTCCTTCAGAATGGACTGGTTGGATTTCCTTGCAGCCCAAGGGACTCTTAAGAGTCTTCTCCAACACAGAGTTCAAAAGCATCAATTCTTTGGCACTCAGCCTTCTTCACAGTCCAACTCTCACATCCATACATGACCACAGGAAAAACCATAGCCTTGACTAGACGGACCTTAGTCAGCAAAGTAATGTCTCTGCTTTTGAATATGCCATCTAGGTTGGTCATAACTTTGCTTCCAAGGAGCAAGCGTCTTTTTATTTCATGGCTACAATCACCATCTGCAGTGATTTTGGAGCCCCCCAAAATAAAGTCTGACACTCTTTCTACTGTTTCCCCATCTATTTCCCATGAAGTGATGGGACCGGATGCCATGATCTTCTTTCCTGAACGTTGAGCTTTAGGCCAACTTTTTCACTTTCCACTTTCACTTTCATCAAGAGGATTTTTAGCTCCTCTTCACTTTCTGCCGTAAGGGTGGTGTCATCTGCATATCTGAGGTTATTGATATTTCTCCCGGCAATCTTGATTTCAGCTTCGGTTTCTTCCAGCCCAGTGTTTCTCATGATGTACTCTGCATGGAAGTTAAATAAGCAGGGTGACAATATACAGCCTTGATATACTCCTTTTCCTATTTGTAACCAGTCTGTTGTTCCATGTTCAGTTCTAACTGCTGCTTCCTGACCTGCATACAGATTTCTCAAGAGGCAGGTCAGATGGTCTGGTATTCCCATCTCTTTCAGAATCTTCCACAGTTTATTGTGATCCACACAGTCAAAGGCTTTGGCATAGTCAATAAAGCAGAAATAGATGTTTTTCTGGAACTGTCTTGATTTTTCCATGATCCAGTGGATGTTTTTATCTCCTCTTTAATCTGGATTTTGGTATTCTACTTCTCACCTGAATACTTTGCCACCTTCTTTAATTTCCTGACTCCTTCTACATTGTTTCTTTATGTTGTGCTGTTAAACTCTTTAGCTCGATTATCACTATGTAATTCTTCCTAAAGTCTGCTTTAGTCAAGTGGTCTTGTGATCTGAAAGCTAGAATGAATCTGTGTACTCAATCACTCAGTGGTGTTCCGCTCTTTGGCTCCTTTGTCCATGGAATTCTCCAGACAAGAATACTGGAGTGGGTTGCCATTTCTTTCTCCAGGAGATCATCCCAAACCAAAGATCGAACCCTCTTCTCTTGCACTTCCTGCATTGACAGGCACATTCTTTACCTTTAGTGTCACCTGAGCAGCTCAATTTTTACTCTACCAGTAAAATAAAGACTCCTCTACTGGGCATCTTTCTTCATGTGAAAGCCCCTAACTCACAGGCCCCATATTTAGCATAAGCCCTCCTTTCTGTTTCAGCTATCTTCAGAGTTGGACTAACAGCTTAGTATCACCTAAGAATATTTTAGGAATGGAAATGCAGAGATTCCACTCCAGACATGTTGAGGAAGACACCCTGGCACAGGGCCTAGTAATCTGCCAGAAGCCAGCACCATGAGTCCCTCCCATGGCAAAGGTCATGAGGTTAAGGGGGCTGAGAGGCAAAGGTGAGTCTGGCCTTAAGGGAGCCTCGCTGGAATTTCTCGAGCATCTAACCCTAAAACCAGATTCTGCTTGCTGTACTGCATTATGCTTTTCACTTATGCTTCTGACATTAACAGGGGCTGTCCCCCACCACCTTCCTCTAAAAAGGAATTAACTTAGAGCTCCAGTTAATAAGTTTCCTGGGCATAAAAAAAATGTCTGGGCTTAACCCCCTCTGATAGCTTTCTAACTTACCTGACCGGTCTGTCCGGATTTTTACAACTATGCATGTGAATTGTTTATGGCCCCCAACCGCGAGAGGCACGAAGCTTAAAGCATCTTAAAGATATAGAGCCCTTTTCTAGAAAGCTAAAAATTATATTGGTGATGGGTTTCACTGTTGAGTCAACAACTGCTGCCAGACCTCCATAGTCTTCATCTTTTAGGCCCCTGGAGGATATTAATCAATGTAATTGTGATATAGAAAAAGGAATATAGTAGTTTTGATGTTATCAACACTAGACTTTTCAGTTACTGAACTTTCTGTTTGTTATAAATCACTGTATTCCTCTTTCTTTGTTATAAATTGTTGTGTCCTTGCTATGTAAGAATGTAACCCTAATTACTGCTTTCTGAGAGTGGCACCAGACTTTGGAAAGAACAACATTTTTAAGGCAAATAAGTTTTCTGGTTGACAGACCCTTATCAGAAAAGGGCTGCAAAATGTTAATAGGCCTCCAGGCCAGAAGATGATGTAAATTACCTAAGACTTGTGTATACAGCTAGGTATGCAGAGAGAAAGCCTGGTCTCGATAAGAGTCAGGGCTGCTGACGCTGCATAACTTTGTATTATCCATTGATCTCTATGTACAACCAAAAGTATAAAAAGCTTTCCTGGACAATAAAGGATGGGCCAGTTTCTCAGACCAGCTTCTCGAGCTGGTTTCTTGGAAATCTGGCTCCTCCCATGTTGACTCTCTCTCTTTCTCCCTCTTCCTACCTCTCCTTTTCAGGCTGATCCCTTGGAACGAGGAGGCTCACCAAGTCTACTTATTTGCCCTGGCTTCTAGGACTCACGCAAGAGGGAGCCCAAGGCAGGGCACCCTCTGCTATTCAAGTGGGCACTGGTGGCCTACGTAGACGGTGCAAGTTCCTTGTCTTGGAACTTTATTGGTTTTCCACTTAAACCAAGTTATTCAGCCTCTTTTCTTCTCTAAATTTCCTACTACACTATTCTTTCCTAATCTCTCTCTTCTAATTAAATAATTATTTTCTAAGATGCTGACTCCATCCCCTCTTCGAATTCCCGGGATCCACCGGAGCTGGACCCCGGCAGTAATCAGTGTTTAACACATTAAAATTTTTTTTTAATGGAGTATACATGATTTATAATGTTGTATTTGCTTCAGGTGTACTGCAAAGTTAATGAGTTATACATATATTAATATACATATCCTTTCTTTTCTTTTTTAGATTATTTTCGCATACAGGCCATTACAGATATTGAGTAGAATTCCCTGTGCTTTTGTTAGTTATTATTTTATATACAGTAGTGGGTATATGTCAATCTCAATCTCCCAATTTAAACCTTTCTTTATCCCTTAGTATCCATAAATTTGTTTTCTACATCTGTGACTCTACTTCTGTTTTGAGTTAATTTGTACCTTTTTCTTATATTCCACGTATAAGCAATGTCATGCATTTGTCTTTGTCTGACTTACATACTTCACCTAGTATGACAGTTTCTAGGTCCATCCATGTTGCTGCAAATGGCATTATTTGACATGTCTTTCAGGTGATTCTAATAAGCATTTAAGTGCTAAAGTCTGAGAACCACTGCTGCTCTAGCTCCATAGAGACATACATGTATGTTATGTATGTCATACAGACATAACATGTGTGTTGCACATACTGACATAAACATATGCCACGTGCTCTGACTGAAGTAACGTCCTCTTCCTACCTCATCCATCATCTTAATATTATCACCAGCTGCAAAATTTCCTAAACTTCATTGCTTTTTCATATATTTTCCATGTCCCTATAACACTTGTCTTATAATATTCTGTTTTTAAAATTTGTTCATATTTTAGGAAAATTTACATCACACTTATTTTAAAATGAAATTGCATCAGTAATAGTATTAAAATTAGTAGTTCTAATTATAAATAAAATGCAATTTTGAAAATAAAAATATGATATCCAGGGCTTTTGGATGTAGAGGTGGGGTTGGAAAGAGGTGAGTGCACTTTTGAAAGGGTAAAAATGAAGAACTCTTTAATTTGAAAGAACTGTTCTGTATCTTGACTACGGTGGTAGGTATGTAAATCTACACATGTGATAACATTGCATAGAACTGAATGCACTTGTGCACACACAAGAATGCAAGTAAAACAGGAAATTTTCCAGTAAGATAGGTGACTTGCATCAATGTCAGGATCCTGGTCATGAGTGACAATTCTATTATAATTTTTACAAAAGTTTTCCATGAGGGAAATTGAGTGAAGGTTGTGTGTATCTCTGTATTATTATCATTAGAATAACTGGCTGTTTCAGAGACATTACCGCTTTATCAGTAATGTGCATGTGTGTGGGTGCATGCTAAACTGCTTCACTGGCGTCCGGCTCTGTGAGACCCTTGGGAGTAGCCCCCCAGGCTCTTCTCTCCATAGGATTTTCCAGGCAAGAATACTGGAGTATGTTGCCATTTCCTCTTCCAGGGGATCTTGCCGACCCTGAGATCAAACCAGCGTCTCTTATGTCCCCAGCATTGGCAGGTGGGTTCTTGACCACTAGCAACACCTACCAGTGTTATATAAAAATGCTTGAATCTACAGACCTTGAAAAGTCTCAAATAAGGGAGAGCCTTTGGGTAGACAGAAGTGGATTACATAGAGGATTCCTACACATGTACGCACATGCGTGCATCTCAGCATTTTTGTGTTCAGCAGAGAAAAATGATCAAATCTAATTAAGGGTGGAAAGTACAATAGATACTGAGCAGTGTGTTTGCTAATTATCTTTTCTCTCCCTTGAGTACAGTGAACAAAGATGGAGTGAGCCATCCTAATGGCATATGGCTATAGCCTAATAAAAAGGGAAAATAAGGTCACATGTATTGTATTTTATGTATTTTAGATTGCACATAGAGGCATTCCCTTGACTATTTAAAATCTGATGGGAAAACATTCATTGATCTTTGTCCTCTGGAAGGGTTATAGACGTGGAGAGTGTAGAGGGTGAGGGAACTACACAAAGCACAGAGTCTCTGTGTGTTTCCAGCTCTGGCTGCTGTGAAAATGCTGGTGGGAGCCCCCACAAATGCTGCCAGGAAAGAAAGCAGCATAGTCTTTTCTAATTAAAAGAACCCCTTGTTTTAGGAAGCATATCAATGAAGCTCTTGGTTTAAATTCGATTTGAACAACTACCTTGTAATTTGGAATGCTCATCAGGAACTATGTGTCATTAAGCAACACAATGTGACTTTGTAAAGGATCCATTTTAGAAATTACATTCTATTCTCTCCTTGTCTTTTCCGAGAGGGGAACCCAATAGTTAAGGGGGATTACTTTACTCCTTGCATTCTGCCCCTGTATTTATTGTTAGTGTGAGTACAAGTTTCCTTTCCTGATATTTTGCCTTTTAAAGAAGGTTTGGAAATACATTTAAAAAATTCCTAGATAGACTGAATAATATTTTAGTGTTGTATTTCAAGTCAACATTTGCCAGTTGGGAAAAGAGTGATTTAAATGGAATCAGGAACTTAGAGAAATGCTGCTTTAATTAACTGTTATCTCTAAGTAAAACATGACACATGACATACTCATGTAGCCATGTTTGACACACTCACACACACACACACAGATTCATACCCATGCTTTTGTTCTCACACTCAAAATTAGGGTTTTTTTGCATTTGCTTGTGTTTCCCTTTTTCAATCAAATTAACAAATAGTAATGTCCTCCTTTGCAACCGTAAAACAATGTTGTCCACCTTGCAGTTCTACAAGAATTCAGTCATTAGGCACTGTAGTTGCTGACTGACAGTGCTCCCTTGGAAATTCAGTATGAGCTGCTCTGGGTTTTGGGAAAAAAGAAAGCCCTTAGGTAGTTGGATATATAGCTTAGGAAGAATTTTAATGAACCCCATTACTGCATCTTTCCAAACAGAAACACACACACACACACACACACACACGCACACACACACACAAACAAAAGGAGGTAACTACTCTTTGTGACTAAAAGTGAAAGTGTTAGTCATTCAGTTGAGTCTGACTCTTTGTGACCCCATGGACTATAGTTCCTCAGGTGCCTCTGTCCATGGAATTCTTCAAGCAGGAGTACTGGAGTGGGTGGCCATTCTCTTCTCTAAGGGATTGAACTCAAGTCTCCTGCATTTCAGGCAGATTCTTTACCTTCTGAGCCATCCATCCTTGATCCCTGGGTGGGGAAGATCCCCTGGAGAAGGGAATGACAACCCACTCCAGTACTCTTGCCTGGAGAATCCCATGGACAGAGGAGCCTGGACTACAGTCCACTGGGTTGCAAAGAGTTGGACACGACTGAGTGACTAACACATACACATGCTTGAGGGAGAGTATTCCCTAGCCAGATCATATACATCCAGCTTCCCCCCCACCCCCCCCCCCCCACCGCCCCACACAACCTCCATGGAGCAGCCCCTTCAGAGCTACTGAGAAGCTGTTTCCTGGGTTCTAGTCCTTACTAAGACCCTGAATAAAATTTAAACTCTTATATTGTGCATTCTTCTTTAAGTCAACACAGCCTTTTCCTAAGAGAACTCAGAAACTGACAAAACAACAGTTTTCAACCACAGTCATTTCTTTGTTACTGACCTAGGTATCCAACTTTATTTTTGATTACCTAAATTCCTACTCCAGTGCAATCATGTGTTGAAAATCAGAATTTAGTATGTATATTTAGTATTATTAAGCTATGCTGTTTTAATATTTTGCTGAAATAAGAATGGAATAGTGTGAATATGAAAAATATTTGCCCTCAAAATAGTCTTCATTCTAAGAAACAGGTCTAACTGCCTTATTTTAATGCTAGGTAATAGTACAGAGAAGAAGGGACCAGACACACATGCCATCCTTTGTTAAATACTCAGTGCAGTGCTCTGATGTCACATAGGAACTAGCTTTTCTTCCATTCAACTTATTAAATTCTTTATACATCACAAATATAATAACTGTGAAAATGCCCCAAGAATGTTGCTATTGTTGTTTAGTCACTCAGTAGTGTCTGACTCTTTGTGATCCCATGGACTGTAACCCATTAAACTTCTCTGCCCATGGGATTTCCCAGGCAAGAATACCAGATTGGGTTGCGATGTCCTTCTTTAGGATCTTTCTGAATTAGAGACTGAACCTGTGTCTTCTGTCTTGGCAGGCAGATTCTTTACCCCTGAGCCACCAGGGAAGCCTGCCCCAAGAATACTAGTTGTAAAAAATACTGATCTTACTTTTCAGCAGGAAAAAATAATTTCCCCTAAAACCCGAATCTCAGGAAACTGTTTTAAAGAGTTGTTACTAATTAGATATATAGAAAATAAAATGCATCTTCTTGATTCCATTAAATATATCCATAAGTAATTTTTTCATTCAGAGTACAACTTCCTTGAAAATTCTCAAATCTGTCTTTGACATTTCTGGAACAACAAAGTAATGTATCATCTGCAGATAAAAACAGAGCACAAGGAAAAATAAGCCATTTGTTATACACGTGGAATATTTTGATAAAATTAATAACTAGTTTACTATTTCCTGACCTATATGAAAAGCCTAAGGGCAAACAAATGCAGCAGCAATGACTATGTATCTTGATTAGCTCAACAACAGTTGTCATAAGAATATAATTATATTCTGTTTTTATTCCTCTATTTCCCACTCTAGGTTAAAGAATCCTTATTCATCCTTTCTAGGTTAAGTGAACAGTAGGTACTGGGTATTTATAGCTTTTATACTACAAATCCTTATTCAGGCATTGTGGGCTTACCTCTCTTTGGGGCAGGAAGAGGATGGCATGCTCAAATGTCAATGTTACTTATTTAAATAATAATATGTTCAATGTAATTATTGTATTTAAAACCAAACATTAGAAAATAAAGCTTAAAAAGTAAACATGCTGAAGTAGAATTAGAAATATTACAGACAATATGGATTAGTCAGTCAAATACAAACCTATGATATTGATATGAATGAGTATAGATATGATAGTTTTATGTATTAATATATATCAAACCAAAGGTGTACAGTGTATAAACAATATGTGTAATGTGCTAAAATATATAATGTACTAGAGCAAAATGAAAGTAAATAGCATGAAAGAACGTAAGATTCAGGTTAGGAATGGTTTTAATCCAGAAATTTTCTGAAAAGAGAGCCTAGAGTAACAGCAAGTACCGTTTAGTCATAGCCAACTGAAATAGAGAATGGGAAAAAAGGATTATATTAATAATACGAAGTTTCCTAAAACAACAATTCAAAATAAGATTTCACATGACTTAGGAAATAAATCAAAATGTGATAAGGCAGATGTATCAAGGCAAAAAATAAAGGACATTAGAAACTGCAGCCACCACCTCTCTCCCACTCCTTCCCTATACCCACCCCCCAAAAAAAAAATATATATATATATGGTCTAAACATGAAGCAAATGATTCAAATCGAAATGGTAAGACAAACAAGAAGGATGTTTACTTCTGCTTCAGTCGTTGGGGTGTGTGAGTTAGAACGTTCACTACTTCAAATCGTATAAAATAGCTCTCATGGGAACACAAAGTTTCAGTTAGAATAGGTCATTGAAATAGACATTCAGAAAATGAGTGACTTACTTCACTCTGTATGACAGTGTCTAGGTCAATCCATGTCTCCACAATGACTCAATTTCATTTCTGTTAATGACTGAGTCATATTTCATTGTGTATGTGTATCGAGTCTTCTTTATCCCTTCATCTGTCAGTGGACTTTTAGGTTGCTTTTTTGTTCTGGTTTTTGTAAATAGTGTTGTAGTGAACATTGGGGCACATGTGTCTATTTTGAATTGTGGTTTTCTCAGCAGCAGAAGCTAACACAATATTGTAAAGCAACTATACCCCAATTAAAATAAGAAAACAATATAACTTACAAGTGCCACATAAAAAAAGAGTGAGGATATTTTCCTATGGATAGATCATCAGTTCTCAAATTCTCACCAGAAATGTGGGGGAGCAAGATGTATAAGATTAGGTAAGAATCGAGAATGAAATTTGGGCAGAAGAGGAATGATTGGGGAGACTTTAGGTTCTTTCGTTGCCTGAGGCAGGAATGTAAGCCCTGATGGGATGATTACTTAAGCTGATTATGGTGCTGATACTGTGAATGTTCATGGTAAATGATGGAGTGGTATTGCTACAATAGGTGCAGTTCTTCATCTTCCTATGTTATCTTCCTGATAATGATGTTGTTCTCAAGGATCCTCCTGTTCCCATCTCCTCCTTTTCTTTCCATCTTCATCACTTTTCCATTCCTTCTTTCTGTCATTCTCCTCCTCCTCCCCTCTTCTCTTCTTCTAAATCACTTAATAGTTTAAACTTTCAATTTTCACTCCAAATTCATGAGGTTAATACCAGTATGTGGACATTCTCACAACTCCATACTCTATTATGATTCCTTATGTAATATGCATTAGTTGATAAGGTGTGTCTGACTCTTTGCAAACCCATGGACTGCAACCTGCCAGATTCCTTTGTCCATGGAATCCTCCAGGCAAGAATACTGAAGTGAGTAGCTATTCCCTTCTCCAGGGGATCTTCCCAACCCAGGGATTGAACCTAGGTCTCCCACATTGCAGGCAGATCCCTTAGTGTCTGAGCCACCAGGGAAGCTGTCCCAAAAAAGTGTTAGTCACTCAGTTGTTTCCAACTCTTTGTGACCCTATGGACTGCAGCCTCTGTCCATGGAATTCTCCAGGCAAGAATACTGGAGTGGGTTGCCATTCCCTATTCCAGGGGGCCTTCCTAACCCAGGGATGGGGCAGTGTTTCTGCATTGGCAGGTGGATTCTTTACCATGGAGCCGCCAGGGAAGATAAGATAACCTAAGATAACTCCTTAGGTACATTATGATTTTTAAATTTTAATGAATATTTTAGATTTGCAAAAAAATTGCAAGATTATAACAGAAAGATCCCCTACATATGTCCAGACTACTCAATTTTTAATGTCTCAGAACACCTTGATTACTGAAAATTCTCTAGACTCTGAGAAGTCTAGGATGGACTCAGGTGAGCTAAGAAGAGACAAACAGGACTTTGAAGGAAAGTTTTCATCTGCCTCATGTTTAAATGTACATTTTAGGGCACCATTTCCTAGGCCAGGTATCTATGCCTGTTATAAAATTTTTGCCTCATGAGAGTTGTCTCAGTGAAATATTCTTGACACTAACAGTGATGTCTTCTGTCTTGGTGCCAGAATGCTTTCTGGCCCTGAAAAATCTTGATATTCTTGTTTCAGTCTTGTCTGACTGGTATATGTACCTGAGCTCTGAATGTTTCTGGTTTCTGTTTGTTCATTGCTTCTGTTTCTTCTCACCCTTGACATGTTCTTTTTGTTTTCAGTTTGATAGCGGCTTTTGTTGTAGGCAAAATAATGCCCCTTTAAAGATATCCACAAGCTTCCCTGGTGGCTCAGACAGTAAAGAATCTGTCTGCCAATGCAGAAGACCTAGGTTCAATCCCTGGGTCAAGAAGATCCGTTGGAGAAGGGAATGGCAGCCTACTTCAGTATTATTGCCTAGAGAATCCCAGGGACAGAGGAGCCTGACAGGCTACAGCCCATGGGGTCACAAAGAGTGGGCCATGACAGAACAACTTTCTCTTTTTCGAGTTTCCGGGTGGCTCAGTGGATAAAGTATCTGTCTGCCAGTACGTGAGACATGGGAGACATGGGTTCAATCACAGGTCAGGAAGATCCCCTGGAGGAGGAAATGGCAACTCACTCCAATATTCTTGCCTGGAAAATCCCATGGACAAAGGAGCCTGGTAGGCTACAGTCCGTGGGGTTGTGAAGAGTTAGACACAACTAAACAACTGAGTACACACAAAGATGTCCATATCCTAAGCCTCAGAACCTGAATATGTTACCTTACGTGGTTTACTGGGTTGAATAGTGTCGCCCCGGTTTCATGTCTACCTAGAAGCTTAGAATGAAACTTCTTTGGAAATTGGGTAATTTCAGATATAACTAATTAAATGAGATCATACTAGATTAACACGGGCACTGATCCAATGAATGGTATCCTTATAAGAAGAGAAAACAGAGACACAAATGCATGTAGACAGATCATGGCAATGGGAATATGTATATTAATATGTCATATATGCATATGACATGGAGGATGTCATATGAAATGACAGCAGAGATTGAAGTGAGACATCTACAAGGCAAACAACACCAAAGATTTCTGGCAACTACCAGGAGTATGAGAGAGGCACAGCATGGATACTCTCTTATTGCCTTGAAAAAGAACCGACTCTGCCAAAACCTTGATTTCAGACTTCTAATTTCCATAACTTTACAAAAATCAGTGCTTTAAGTCATCTGCTTTATGGTGATTTGTTTTCACAGCCCTAGGAAATTAATAAACATGCATAAAGAGATTTTTCAGTTGTGATTAATTTACAGATCTTGGAATGGTAAGAGGATCCTGGATATCTGAGTGGGCTAATGTGATCATAAGGTTCTTTATAGGGAAGAAGGGGAAGCAAGAGAATCAAACAAGGAGATGTGGTGATGTGAGCAGAGTTTTAGTAATGTGACCATAATCTAAGGAATGCAGGCTGCCTCCTGAACTTGCAAAAGGCAAGGCACAGATTTCTCTAGAGGTTTTAGAAAGAATGCAGCTTTGCACATACCATGATTTTGACCTAATAAAATCCATTTTGGACTTTGTATGATAACTTTTGTATTGGTTTAAGTCACCAGTGTGTGTTAGTCACTCAGTCGTGTCTGATTCTGTGACCCCATAGACTGTAGCCCACCAGACTCCTCTGTCCATGGAATTCTCAAGGCAAGAATACTGGAGTGGGTTACCATGCTATTCTCTGGGGGATTTTCCCAACCCAGGGCTCGAACCCAGGTCTCCTTCATTGCAGGCAGATTTTTTACTCTCTGAACCACCAGGAAAGCCCCTTAAATTACTGTTTGTGACAATTGTTGACACCCGCAAAAGAAGGCAAATACAGACTTTTCTGGACCTATCCCTTTATCTGTCACCACCCATTCAAATTCTGTTACCCAAGAAATATCTAGTTAGACAACTAGCCTTTTATGCTTGCTAAATTAAATATGAAATGATAATTTCAACTCTGAGTTTTACTCATAGGCAGCAGAGAAGCTAGAAACATAGGTATTTCTCAGGATATAAATATCAGGAAAATGGTTTTGCTTATAGAACAGAACTGTGTGAAAGTGTTGGCAATTTTTTTTCCCCTTATCTCTTTGTGAAGCCACTCCTTTTCTTACATATTCATTAGTGCAATAAAAATAATCAATTAATTATTTGGCATGTCGAATATATATCAGGTATTGTGTGAAGCATTGGGAAAACAAAGACAATTAATGCACATTTCTTCCCCTGGTCAGGAATTTCTAGTGTGGTGTGGGAGAAGCTGGTAATTTACAGAGAGGCAAACTTCAACTATAAAATGCAGTGATGAGTAATGTCATAGAGACATCACATAAGTGCTGAGAAGCACGAGGGAGGTCCACTTAACCTAAGTGCACTAAAGCTCAGAAATTGTATAAGGATATCTGGCACTTGTTCAAAAATAATGATAGACACTAGCCAAGTGTAAACTTAAGGAAAGAGCAGTATGTCAAGAAGTTTAAGTTAGAAAAAAGCCTAGCATAGTAGGAGGACTGAAGGCAATTTTGTATAACCCAAGTTTTGTATCTAGGAGGGGCAGAGTAAAAGACGAACTTGAACACTTATAGGAAGCAGAATATGAAGGATTCTGCTTGTCATGTTATGAGTTAGTGAAGAAAATGAGAAACTGTTGAATGATTTTATCTGGGAAGAGGCAGCCAGATTTATGCTTTAGAAAGATTAATCTAGTTGCATTCTAATCTGTACTGCTGGCTCACTCTAGTTCCTGCCAAACTCAGCATCCTCATCTCAGGTAGTTTTCCTTTTTGTTATCCTAAACTCCAGCTCACACTGTTCATTATAAAGCTCCTGAATTGCATCAAGCTCATTATTGCTTTAAGGTTTGTAACATATTGTTCCCTCTGCTTATAGCACTGTTACCTCATCTCACCCCAAAATCCTTGACACAAACATCATCATTCATAAAGAGGTCTTGTTAGAGTTCAGGATGAGCCTCCCCATGATATATCAATTTAGCATGCTAAGAATTGTTATTTTAAATATTTTTTGCTTTTATTTATTTTTAATTGGAGGATAATTGCCCTACAATATTGTCTTGGTTTCTGCCATACGTCAACAGGAATCAACCATGTGTGCTATGCTTAGTCTTTCAGTTGTGTCTGGCTCGTTGTGACCCCATGGTCTATAGCCTGCCAGGCTCCTCTGTCCATGGGGATTCTGCAGTCAAGAATACTGGAGTGGGTTGCCATGCCCTCCTCCAGGAGATCCTCCCAACCCAGGGATTGAACTCAGGTCTCCAGCATTGATGGTGCATTCATTATCATCTGAGCCACCAGGGAAGCCCCAATCAGCTATATACCCTATATACCCCCTCCCTCTCGATCCTCCCTACCACCTCCCACTCCATCCCAACCCTCTAGATTGTCCAAGAGCAAAGGATTTGAGCTCCCTGCATCATACAGTAAAGTCCCACTGGCTACTTAATTTTACATATGGTAATGTATATGTTTCAATGCTACTCTCTCAATTCGTCCCACCCTCTCCTTTCCCCACTGTACCCACAAGTCTGTAATCTATGTCTGTGTCAAATATCATATATTAATGCATATATATGAAATCTAGAAAGAGGTAATGATGAACCTATTTGCAGGTTAGCAATGGGAATTATTTTGAGCTAAACATAATCAAAACCCTGTAAGTTCAAGAGAAACAACTGCCCTTCCCTTAACTACCTAGAATAATTTAAATTGAGGCTTTCTTCCCAGAAAAGAATTCTTACCAGGGATAAATTTGATCTATGTGACCCCATGGATATGGGGAAATGTATCCCCATACGTCTAGTTACCAGAACATATCATTTTATTATTATTTTGTGAATGGTCCTCCTATCCTTAGAAGTCCGAGAGGTTCATCCCATTCCTTAACTCAGGGTGGCATATGCATCTCATTCTACTTTTCTTTCTCTGTTTCTCTCTCTACACGCCTAGTTCATATTATAACCATCTATAGGAAGAGTTCCTTTCCTGGAAAAGTTCTTCTATTACATTCCTTATGTGGTTAGGGGGAAGGTTAAAAGTTCTTCTGGAGCATTTTGGGCCTGAAAAATAAACAGCCTAAATTAATCTTCATCCCAAAGACAGTGGGATAGCAAATTTTGCTCTGCAATAGACCTAACAGGCTTCCCAGGTTGTACTAGTAGTAAAAAAACCCTCCTGCCAATGCAGGAGACATAAGAGAAGCAGGTTCCATCTCTGGGTCAGAAAGATCCCCTAGAGGAGGACACGGCAACCCACTCCAGTATTCTTGCCTGGAAAATCCCATGGAAAGAGGAGCCTGACAGACAACAGTCCATGGGGTTGCAAAGAGTCAGACTTCACTGAATTGACTTGGCAAGCAAGCACATAGACCTAACACCTAGCAAAATTCTTGACACATGGTCTGCATTTAATTTAGATTTATTTATTGTTGTTGTTGAATAAAGAAAAGTATAGGCTGGGGGATGTTTGTGACTGGGAAGCAGGGATTTTAAAAAGGCTAATAAAAGATAATGTTGCATTATTGTTCTGGAAGGAAATGGAATGATAATGGAGTAAGCTTGCAGAAAGGATAGTGAATTTAGGAGCTATCAGGGTATAAGACCTAATGACTGATGAAACTGGTGGTAAAAGAGAAGTTGGAGTCAAGGAGAAGTTTGCCCTTAGATTTCTGTCTGAGGAACTGGCTGGCTGGCAGCAATAAAATGCAACCTTAGGAAAGCTAAAGAGAAAAGCAAGCTGACTCTGCTACTGGAGATGCAAGCTAGATTAATCCAAGTAAACAAGCTTCAAACTCAGTGGTAATCATCAGCATTTCCAATTTCAGACCTCAGGAAACAGAAGAGTTGTCTGATATTATTACATTAGCCTATTTTTTTGAATTTAATTCATGGTACTGTTAATCTTTTACTTTTAAACTGAGTCATTTCACTATTCAGTGTGTAAGTTGTAGAGACCATATGGTTGAATTGCATATTTTCATCAATCATAAAAGATTTCTTGTTTCCTATTCATAGGTATGTTCATCATATTTGCATGCATTTAAATAAATGTAAGGTATTCTTCACTAATATATTCCACTTATTTTAAGTTCTTTTTTTAATTGCCTTGCTATTTTATTTTTCTATACCTCTTTTACTAATTATAATGTATATAATTTCAAGTAAAATGCTTAAATTTCCATTTATTGAATGCAATAAATAAATGCAATTCATTTATTGAATGCAAATAAGAAGCAGTATGACACCCTGACTAAAGTTTCAAACTCTTTGATTTTTGTTTCTGGATTCAAATCCTATCTACTCACTTTGAAGCTATTCAACTTAAGGAAGACCTGCAAGCTCAGTAACTTCTCTCATTTGCAAAATTGGGATAGTAGTAGTACCTGATGCTTGTTGAATGTTTGTTGTAAGCACCCAATTATGTGCCTGGATTTCTTGTGGGGATATACCAGCATTATGTCACAAGATGAATTTTACCTTTTTTTTCAATTTGTTTATCACTTGAGCACATCATTTATGAGACAATACTTTCTCTATATTCTTTTGTTAATTGAATATTCACTAACTACTGCCTACTAAACATATCATATTTACCTTTAAAATAATACTACTCATACTAAATCATAATGCTAAATCATTATTCTCAATTTATAAATATGAAAATTAAGAATTAGTGGATAAGTTAGTTGTCCAAAATTACACAACCACTAATAAACAAAAGACTCAGTTTTAAGACCCAGATCTCCCTAGCACCAAACTTTTGATCTTTCCTTTTGTCTTATTTATTTTGAAAATTATTGGTAACTAGCAGAGTTCCTCAGAGAAGGCGATGGCACTCCACTCTAGTACTCTTGCCTGGAAAATCCCATGGATGGAAGAGCCAGGTAGGCTGCATCCCCCTGGGGTCGCTAAGAGTCAGACTCGACTGAGCGACTTCACTTTCACTTTTCACTTTCATGCATTGGAGAAGGAAATGGCAACCCACTCCAGTGTTCTTGCCTAGAGAATCCCAGGGACAGGAGAGCCTGGTGGGCTGTGGTCTATGGGATTGCACAGAATCGGACATGACTGAAGTGACTTAGCAACAGCAGAGTTTCTAAGGCCTGGATCCTCTCTACATCACATATCATAAACTGAAGGTAGGATTATTTTACCCTCTTCTTTGATTATGTACTTCCTTGCCTCTACAGTGCTAATCCAATAAGAGAAAATGAATGACCCTCAGACAAATGAAGTTGAAAAATATTTATTTATGACTATTATTTATTTTGAAGGTTAATGATGCTTTTTACTCCCTGAAAAGAAGAAAACCCTAATGCACATCTTCTAAAAGATATCTATGCAGATATTATAATTTGCCACATATTATAAACTTGAAATTGAATATTGCCTTCAAATGGATTTTAAAAAGGTTAAATTTGGCACCATGATTGCAGCCATGAAATTAAAAGACACTTACTCCTTGAAAGGAAAGTTATGACCAACCTAGACAGCATATTGAAAAGCAGAGACATGACTTTGCCAACAAAGGTCCATCTAGTCAAGGCTATGGTTTTTCCAGTGGTCATCTAAGAATGTGAGAGTTGGACTGTGAAGAAAGCTGAGCACAGGATAATTGATGTTTTTGAACTGTGGTGTTGGAGAAGACTCTTGAGAGTCCCTTGGACTGCAAGGAGATTCAACCAGTCCATTGTAAAGGAGATCAGTCCTGGGTGTTCTTTCTAAGGAATGATGCTAAAGCTGAAACTCCAGTACTTTGACCACCTGATGCAAAGAGCTGACTCATTTGAAAAGACCCTGATGCTGGGAGGGATTAGGGGCAGGAGGGAAAGGGGATGACAAAGGATGAGATGGCTGGATGGCATCACCAACTCGTTGGACATGATTCTGAGTGAACTCCGGGAGATGGTGATGGGCAGGGAGGCCTGGCGTGCTGTGATTCATGGAGTCACAAAGAGTCAGACACAACTGAGTGACTGAACTGAACTGAACTGAACTGAGAAGGTCATTTTGGAGGTAAGTAAGTGAGGTTGTGAACTGTGTATACAGGGTAATTATTTTGCTAAAATATCAATGTTCCTTAGAACTTCATTCCTAACTCTGCAAATGTTCTTTTTATTTTTGACTATCCAATTTTTTTCTAGTCCTATACATAGGGTAATGCTTCTAAAGGCAAGACAGTGTGACTACATGTTATATACAGATTAATGACTTCTTTCTTACTGATCAAATCTCTTACAAAAATGGGATTCAAGGATTATTTTCATATTTAAAGTAAACTAAGCCCATTTTATTTGCAACCATGACAATAACACAAATCTCATTGAACATAATATGAAATCTCAAAATTTTATCTTATTAATTGAAAACCAAAGTCGCTTAAAGAAGAGATTTAAGGATTAATTTTTAAATCAGTTTTTAATCTGCTATTTCATTTTTCATTACAATGCAATGAAAATTTATAATGAAAAACATAGTTCTTAACCTTTAATAATTTTTATTTCAATATATTTAATACTAAGAAAGCAAAGGTACTATGTACCAGAAAAACAGACCAGAATACAAAAAATTAGTGCCTACTAGATATTAAATCATACATTAAACAATTAAATTTCTAAAATATATTAAGTTCAAGACAATGGTATTTACATAATTGTGCAATGATGCATTATTTTGGAGGTAATTAAGTGAGGTTGTAAAATTTGCACTAGATATGAATGAGATTTTAGTTTGAGACTTGACAGTCTACTCAGCATATGTATAAAATGCACAAGTCAAACTACATATTTGGTAGTGATGCTTCATACTCTTAAATTTCTGTTATGTTAGAAGAATAGTTGACATAGAACATAAATACACTTATTCCAAAGTCCTCATTTTATCCTCATTTGGCTAGTACTTTTGGAAACTGTTCAACTGAAGTAGGTAGTAATCAGTTTAATGTAAATTCAAACACTGTCTTAAACTTGATATGTCTAAACTAACTTAGAACCAAGAACTAACCAAGATCCTAAAAATTAATGTAAAATCAAGATTGCCAGGAGAAATATTAATAACCTCAGATATGCAGATGATGCCATCCTTATGGCAGAAAGTGAAGAAGAACTAAAGAGCCTCTTGAAAGTGAAAGAGGAGAGTGAAAATGTTGGCTTAAAGCTCAACATTCAGAAAACTAAGATCATGGAATCTGGTCCCATTACTTCATGGAAAATAGATGGGGAAACAGTGGAAACAGTGGCTGACTTTATTTTTTTCAGCTCCAAAATCACTGGAGATGGTGATTGCAGCCATGAAATTAAAAGATGCTTACTCCTTGGAAAGAAAGTTATGACCAACCTAGATAGCATATTAAAAAGCAGAGACATTACTTTGCCAACAAAGCTACATCTAGTCAAGGCTATGGTTTTGCCTGTGGTCATGTATGGATGTGAGAGTTGGACTATAAAGAAAACTGAGCACAGAAGAATTGATCTTTTGAGCTGTGGTGTTGGAGAAGACTCTTGAGAGTCCCTTGGACTGCAAGAAGGTCCAATCAGCCAATCCTAAAGGAGATCAGTCCTGGGTGTTCATTGGAAGGACTGATGTTGAAGCTGAAACTCCAGTACTTTGGCCACCTGATGCAAAGAGCTGACTCATTTGAAAAGACTCTGATGCTGGGAAGGCAATGGCACCCCACTACAGTACTCTTGGCTGGAAAATCCCATGGATGGAGGAGGCTGGTAGGCTGCAGTCCATGGGGTCGGTAAGAGTCGGACATGACTGAAGCAACTTAGCAGCAGCAGCTGGGAAAGATTGAAGACAGGAGGAGAAGGGGAGGACAGAGGATGAGATGGTTGGATGGCATCACCGACTCAATGGACATGGATTTGGGTGGACTCCAGGAGTTGGTGATGGACAGGGAATCCTGGCATCTACAGTCTATGGGGGTTGCAAAGAGTAGGACAAGACTGAACGACTGAACTGAACTGAACTTAGAATCTGGTAAGTTAATAGTAATAAATTGACATAAACAACCATTGCTTGCAACCAACTGAAACTCATGAGGTTGGTATCAAAATGGCAACATAAGAGAAGATAAGCCTGTTTCTGAAAGCTTTTCAACTATTTCCTACTAAGATTATCTGCTAGTCCATGAGAATCAGGCCACTGATGAAAATCAAATTAAGATGTTGCTTTCCCCATTCAGGCTGTTGTTTCAAGTGGCTTCCTGGTACCATTATTAACATGGAGGTGGGGGCAGTGGGGCAGAAATGAGCAGATCACAAAGAAAATAATATGGTATTAGGGCTTAAATATATTCCTGATAGAGAACATTTGACTGTTGGTATTTGCATGTGGATCTGAAGAGGGGGCAGGGGTGGTCGGGGAGTCTTCCTTCTAAAGAAATTTTGAAGAAAATTACAAGGTTGGCCTTTAAAAGTGAATTCTACACATAAATCTCTTTCTTGACTTAAAGTGAATTCTGTCATGACTCAGTCTAAGAGAAACATGCAGGTAAACAAAGGGTACACTCTCAGGAGCCAACTGCTGCTATGTCCATGGAGGGTGAGTGATACAGGAAAACTCTGCATAAATAAAGCTAACGCTTACAGTGGAAAATGAATTAAAAAATTCCTTCAAAAGTGCTGTACCAAGGACTGCCAGATCAGCCTACTAGAGACCTCATTCTATTCCCAGAACAGGAAATCATCTTAAACATCATCCAAAGAATTTCATTATTATTGTTTATCAGACATTCCTGTGTTTACCAGTTTTCCTTTTTCTGAATATGAATTTTTTATTGTTTATTTTATTTCTGCTCCATGGTTGTATCCAGGAATGACAGGCACAGACAAAGTGCTCTTATTTTATAGTTTTCTAGGTCATGAGAATAGCGTTCATACCTGGCAAAGAGAACTGTATATCACCCTGATGTGTGAGTGTGTATGTGTGTGTGTTTGTGTTCATGCTCAGTCATGTCTCTTTGCGACTCTATGGACTGTAGCCAGCCAGGCTTTTCTGTCCATGGGATTCTCCAGGCAAGAGTACTGGAATGGGTTTCCATTTCCTTCTCCAGAGAATCTTCCCAAGCTGGGGATCAGAATAGACAGTGTCTCCTGTGTCTCCTGCATTAGCAGGCAGATTCTTTACCACCAAGCCACGTAGGAAGCTCATATTACCCTAGATTGCAATGGAGGATTTGGGGTAGGTAGGCTACAGTCCATGAGGTCGCAAAGAGTTGGACACGACCAAGGGAGTTCACTTTCACTTTTCAATATAAATGCAGTCGCTAAAGAAGCTTGCGTGGTGGTTTCCTCAGTAAAGGAAAGCGGGGTGAGGGCTCTCTGTGCACGACACACATTTGAATATTCTGATAATCCAAGGATACAGAATGACAGAGAAAGTCATTCATGTCCCAAATGTTCTCCTATTCTCTTTCATAGGAAGTAAACCCTTGATTTTTAGCTGAACACATGGTTTCCAAGAATAAAGGCTCTTTCCATGTCCTTTGCAGCTAGGTGTCACTAATAACCTAAGTTCCTGTGAATGAAATGTAAGGATAAATTCACTTATGTTAGCCAAGCAAAAAACAGGCAAAGTAACTCCCTTCCTTCTTTTTCCATTTTGTGGCAGCATTCAAATGTTGAGAAGTCCACAATTTAGGAATCTCCATCTACAGCTGAATTCATGAACAAGAGTTTCTGTACTATCACCAAACTGGTAGGGGCTTTCCTCATAGCTCAGTCGGTAAAGAATCTGCCTGCAATGCAGGAGACTGGAGTTCAGATCCTCTAGAGAAGGAAATGGCAACTCACTCCAGTATTCTTTCTTGGAAAATCCCCTGGACAGAGGCACCTGACAAGCTACAGTCCATGCAAGCGTTGGACATGACTTAGCGACTAAACCACCACCACCACCGAACTGGTAAGATTAGTTTTAACCTTATTTAGCTTGATCTCTCTTTTGATGTGTCCTTGTTGAAAAGTCTATACCCCATCTAATGCACTAGGTAAAGGGAGAATGAGTCAAGCAATAAATAAATAAATAAATAATGTATTTAGAGAAAGTGGCAATTGTAGTATGTGAAATTTAAAAAAAAGACATAGTGCATTTGGGAATGTTTGGAGTAAATTGCCATGACAGTATCAAGAAAAAGAAAACAAATCTAGCATGGATGAATTAGGGAATTCAAAGCATTTTGAGGGGATGAGGTGCAGGATGAGTCATAATTGCTTCAAGCCTGAGAAAAAGCTGGGTGTTTGATTTTACTCTTAGAACCAAGAAAATTGACCAGATGCTTATAGGTAAGAGAAAAATCCATTACTAACAACAAAAGTAGATTCAATATCTGGAAACCTCAGCAAGTTTTTCTTTTCTTACTTACTGAAACATTTTTCCAAGTATCTCCATGGTAGTCTCAGATGTTGTTATATTTTCTGCTTTAACAAAAATGTAATGTAGTTAGTTATTTGGAGGAGTAATTCTCACATTTAACTTTCAGACTTTTCCAGGTAGACTTATCCTCCTGGAATCCTTCTCAACTTCCCAAACTTCCCAGTCTTAATAAACTCATGAATCTATGCTCATGTATCCACACCTAATCATTCTTGAAAAATTAATTTTTCTTTCTGATGAATCACAGAGGTAAGCTTCTACAAACTGAGTGCTAAAGACAGTATGTTGTGTATATTTGTCTAGGTTTCTGTCTCTGTGAGATCCTAAAGGCAAAGACAATTTTTAATTCTTTGCTGATTCAACACTACTTAGAAAAATGCCACATATACTGTCATATCAATTGTGCATTTTGGTTTTAAAGGCTAATTTGTATTCCTAAAAAGACCTCATTATTCTCATAAATCTTTAGACTATTGCAGAAATTCAAACATTTGTTCATCCAATAGTACATCTCCCAAACTGACTCTGATACATGTACTGACTCATAATACTACTTTTCAGAAAATAAATCTCAGTTTTGGTTTGTTAAATATAATTGCCATGCACGCAATGTACACAATGGAAGCATTTCCAAATGATATTGAATGAATGGAAAATAGGCTATTGAAGCAATTTCTGGAACCTGATTTTCCTTAAGTTACCCTTCTTTCAAACTTTGGTTAATATATACACTTATTGAAATTGTATTAATACTTTATGTATTGTTGCTTCAACTTCCCCACTATTCATTTATTCTTTGAATTGTTGTAATTTGGTGGCTACCTTTAATATTCTACTGAAACCTTTCTCAAAAAGTCAGGAAAAATTTGCCAAACACTGTCATTATTAAACAACTGGAAATATTTCATCACATTGTAAAAATGTCTTTTCCTTTGGATCTCTGTATCCTCAAAGATCTTTTCTATTTCTCTGACATATTCTTCTCCTTTTCTCTTGCCAAATATTCTTCTTTTTCTTCTATGTAACTTTATTCCAACTGCTGAACACTCGAGTTTTTGTTTGTTTGTTTGTTTTTAACCTTACTTTCTTCTTAAGAAAGTTTTGGTAATTTATGTCTTTCAAGGAATCTGTCAATTTCATTAGAATTGTCAAATTTATTGGCAGGAAGTTGTGCATATTTTCTTATCACCCTTTTAATATATGTGAGATTATGAAATGTCTTTCCTCTCATTCCTGACACTGATATTATTTATCTTCTCTCTCTCTTTTTTTTTTCCCTGGCTACAGTTTCCCTCAACTATGAGCAAAGGGCTGGGTGAATAAATACTACTGTTTGCTCATTCTAAGTGGGACAATACTGGGCTGTATTCTACAGTTGCTCAGAGTTTCTCTGACAAAATTGAGTCCAGTTGCTCAGTCCTCCTAGTGCATATTTTGTTGGCCCCTCTTTTCTATTTCACCTTCCTCACTACCTCACTGGTGTTTGTACATAGTTGTCTTCTAAAGAATCAGAAATAAGACAGATTTGAAAGCCAGTATCAAGAGAATTTAGATCTTAAATAATATTAGACAAAGCTGGAGAAAATACCATTCCCCAAATACTGAAAATAGCAAAACAATATTATTTTCAAAAATTTTACCATATTATACACTCAGTGTCCAAGCATGACAAAGGCATTTCTCCCAAGAACAAACAATGTACTATAAAAATATGAGACATCAGGCAGAATTAATTATAGGATTACTTTAGTCTTACAAACTTTGATTCTGTTATATACTAAAGTGTGCTCAATAGTGATTTTCTTCAAAAATATTGTATTCTTCTAATGGTGTGCTGCAGTCAATGGGGTCGCAGAGGGTCAGACATGACTGAACGACTGAACAACAAATTCTTCTAATGACACTGTCTCTAGGTCATGTATTTTCTATGAAAGTTTGTGATACATGAAATTTAATTGTTATATAATTCACAGTTTTAAATGTTAGTTCGTTCATTTTACCTTTGAGGACACTGTGGCCCAGAGAAGTTTTGCAAGTCATCCATATTTATCTGTAATCCATGTACAAATAACAGAGAACTAGGAATACGACTGGGAATGGGATTCATAAGCTCTAATTTTCAAGTCAAATTATCCCTACTTTATTATACAATATCTCTTTTATAGTGATCAAGGTAGTTCAATATTTTATATCCTCCAAAGAATGGGTTCACATATAGTTTACTTTGAGACCATCAGAATTTATACACAATTTAAAAGTATAAAGCAGGCTTCCCAGGTAGCCCAGTGGTAAAAGAATCTGGCTGCCAATGCAGGAGCCTCAGGAGGCGCTGGTTCAATCCCTGGGTCAGGAAGGTCCCCTGAAAAAGGAAATGGCAAGTATTCTTGCCTGCAGAATTCCATGCACAGAGGAGCTTAGTGGGTCCCAGTCCACAGGATTACAAATAGTTGGATGGGACTAAGTGACTGAGCACACACACATTAAGTATAGAGTGTAGTGGTAGAAGCTAGGAAGGTGTATTTTAATTTAAAAGAATAATCCCATAGTAGTAGATGAATTGGTTCACCTAAGCTTTTACTACTTCTTTTTTTGCTAAAGGATTTTTTTTTTTTTTACTCAACAAAATGTAAATTACAGAATTCAAAGAACATTATGATTAAATAGTTGAGGTTAGGGAAAAGTGAATATAATGATTGGATAACAAGGTGAGAAAAGCTTATTTGTGTAAAACAATAACAAGTATCATGAAATTATTGAAAAAAAAATGTGTTGTGTCTCCTTGGGAAAAAGCTTACTCGAACAGTAAGAAAAAGGAGATAAAGAACTTATTTTTAAAAAATTAACCATTAGATCCCTTCTTTTTTTTTTAACTTTTTATTTTATAATGGAGTATAGCTGAACTTACATTTTCATTTTTACCATAATGTATAATTCTAGCTTCCTGAGGATATTGGTTTCTACCAACTTCTATTTTCTTATTAAAATGTCAAGGGGGAAAAACACTGCAGAAACAATTTTGATTATCTTATAACTTACTTAAATTTTTGCTTACAATTTGTAGGAATCTGTCTTTTGGTTCATTCTGGATTTGTTTTAATTTTAGAGAAGCAATGTTGACATTAAACTAGCTCCAAAATAGTTTTGATAACTTGTAGGATTATGTTTTGAAGTAAGATGTGCTCAGTCCCTAGTGATAATCTCAAGATGAAACAACATACAGTCATAAAACAGAGTAAGCTGTTCCAGTTTATTGGTACCTTGCCCTTTTTTTTTTTTTTAACAGAAGAAAGTCTTAACTTTTCTTCCCTTAGACTGTCTTCAAAACCAAAGAAGCTTAAAAGAACAAGTTCATTTCCATAAATTGTGGTTTATAAGCAGGCCACAATCTATTCAGATGTTGCATTCTTTAAATAAGTAGAGAAAGCAAGAAGATAATATGAATTTGCTACCGTTGCAGATGACAATACCAGACCAAATTACATGAAGGGATAAACAACTAATATCTGGATTTCTGCTACTTATAAAATGCCTAATGAGATCATTCAATTTCAAATTTCTAAGAAAGACCTGTCCAGCTGGTACTCACTTGTGCTTTGGAGAAACTCCAAAGTGTATAATATTTTGCTATTCAAAATATTATAGATTTAAATATACATATAACACACAAACACATATATATATGTAAATATGTGCATTTTCTGACCCTTCCATGAGAAATATCAAATTTTCAACAATCAAAGAGTAATAAACTCATTGAGTTATCTGTATCATAATCTCTAAATACAATTCTCCATTCAAATGTTTCAGAGTTCCTTGTTAAAAAAAAAAAAGAGTAGCATTTTGCAATAAAATAATAGATAAAAAAAATTCTGAAATGAAAACTGTAGGATGAGGCTGGGACATGCTTTTGAATTGTGGTGTTGGAGAATACTCCTGAGAGTCCCTTGGATTGCGAGGAGATCAAACCAGTCCATCCTGAAGTAAATCAGTCCTGAATTGGAAGGACTGATGCTGAAGCTGAAGCTCCAAAACTTAGGCCACCTGATGTGAAGAGCTGACTCATTTGAAAACACCCTGATGCTGGGAAAGATTGAAGGCAGGAGGAGAAGGGGAGGACAGAGGATGAGATGGTTGGATGGCTTGAGTTTGAGTAAATTCCAGGAGTTGGTGATGGACAAGGAGGCCTGACATGCTGCAGTCTATGGGGGTCACAAAGAGTCAGACATGACTGAGAGACTGAATTGAACAGAATGAACTGAAAGTAAGGAAACTACCTAATACTAATCATAGCCAATATGCCAAAAATACAGAAAAGCCATTGTGAAGGGTTTCTCATGGACCAATGATAGGGCAATTTGATCATCATAAAGAATAATGAATGCAGCTGATTTTCAGACCATTAGTATATAAAACTAATGAATATAATTATAATTCTTAAGAAATGGAAAAGCAAAAAACTCACCTCTGTTTGATTACCATTAACATTAACTAGATCTCCAAGTCCTTTCTCAGAAAATCAGCAATTAAAAGGAAAAATTAACCATGTACTTTTGTATTTCTCTATGAATTCCATTTCAGTGTAGCAGCCAAATAGCACCAATAGACAGATACAGCTATAATTTGAGGAATCCAGTGCAAAGTGAAAATGCAGGACCCCTTGTTCAAATATTAGCACTTCAAGATGACAACCTCAGAAGGTTAAGCCAAGCAAGGGATTCTTTGTAACCCCATAGGTTGCATGCCCATAAAACTGTCTCTGCTAGTTGATTTTTAAACAACAAACAAGCAAACAAAAAAAGACTAAAACAAAACAGAAGAATTTTTTAAAAACATGGAAAGAATGACAGAATAATATAAATTGCCAGTTAACAATATACATGCAGATGACACCACCCTTATGGCAGAAAGTGAAGAGGAACTGAAAAGCCTCTTGAAAGTGAAGGAGGAGAGTGAAAAAGTTGGCTTAAAGTTGAACATTCAGAAAACTAAGATCATGGCATCTGGTCCCATCACTTCATGGGAAATAAATGGGGAAGCAGTGGAAACAGTGTCAGACTATCTTTTGGGGCTCCAAAATCACTGCAGATGGTGATTGCAGCTATGAAATTAAAAGATGCTTACTCCTTGGAAGGAAGTTATGACCAACCTAGATAGCATATTCAAAAGCAGAGACATTACTGTGCCAACAAATGTCTGTCTAGTCAAGGCTATGGTTTTTCCAGTGGTTGTGTATGGATGTGAGAGGTGGACTGTGAAGAAGACTGAGCACTGAAGAATTGATGCTTTTGAACTGTGGTGTTGGAGAAGACTCCTGAGAGTCCCTTGGACTGCAAGGAGATCCAACCAGTCCATTCTGAAAGAGATCAGCCCTGGGATTTCTTTGGAAGGAATGATGCTAAATCTGAAACTCCAGTACTTTGGCCACCTCATGTGAAGAGTTGACTCATTGGAAAAGACTCTGATGCTGGGAGGGATTGGGGGCAGGAGAAGGGGACGACCGAGGATGAGATGGCTGGATGGCATCACTGACTCGATGGACGTGAGTTTGAGTGAACTCCGGAAGATGGTGATGGACAGGGAGGCCTGGCATACTGTGATTCATGGGGTCACAAAGAGTCGGACACGATTGAGCGACTGAACTGATCTGAACTGAACAATAAATATATTCTGGCAGTAATTATAAGTTTAACACAAAAAGATAAAATATTAATGAAAGTGAAAGTTGAAGTTGCTCAGTCGTGTCTAATTCTTTGCAACCCCATGGGCTATACAGTCCATGGAATTATTCAGGCCAAAATACTGGAGTAGGTAGCCATTTCCTTCTTCAAGGGATTTTCCCAATCCAGTGATCAAACCCAGGTCTCCTGCATTGCAGGTAGATTCTTTACCAGTTGAGCCACCAGGGAAGCCTGAAGTGTTGATGGTGAGTCCAATAGAGAGCTCAGCCTATCATAACCTACTTCAACTGATTAATCTTAGTATCTCAAAAGGAAGGGACACAGGTGTCTTGTGTCTCCTGATGTGGTGCAATAGGAAGCACAAAGCATTTACATGAGCAACCACTGACCTGATAATATCTTCAAGAAGTGAAACAGATGATAAAAGAAAGCTGTTTCTTTTTTAAGTGTGTGTGTGTGCACCAGGTCTGCGTTTTATGTTTTGAGAGCATAAGACTATTGTGATTTAGAGATTGGTTATAATCTAAAATAAAATTAGGATGCAATATTAAACTTGGCCTTAATAAATATTTGTTCTCCCCGCTGTTAATATAGTCATTAAAATTTTATTATCATCTGCTATATGCTCTCTGTGGTAGATTTTAAATCTAGAAAGATAACAAGGAAGAAAAATGGATCGGCAGGTAAGCCAAGAAGAAAAACAATTTCAATAAAACATAAAATTCTTCACAAAAAGTAGAAAAACAGATTTCACAAAACATTCTTCACAAAAAAATAGAAAACTAGTTAATATTTTATTGCAGTCTTGAAGTTTGCTGAGAGAGGGCGGCTTAAGTGTTCTCACCGCAAAAATATAGAGAATAGCTATGTGAGGTAATGGATATGTTAATCCGCACGATTCTGATGGTTTCACAATGTTTATGTATATCAAAACACCAAGCTGTATACTACATATACACACTTATTTGCCAATTTTACCTCAATTAAGCTGCGGAAAAATAGAGAAGTGGAAGGCAGTTCCTCTAGATTCAGATATACTTAAGAAATAGATTAACCAAAAGTAACTTACTTGTGTCTTATTTGAAATAAAAATCATTAAAAACCAAGAAAAATTTTAATATTGATCTAGCATAATTCCAAGATATCTTTATAAATATTATAAAATAGGACAATATTATGATGGTTATGTAAGAAAATTTCATATAATTTATAGATCTTGGTATATACTTTAAAATAGTACCAACAAAAATTCAAGAGAAGACTACTGCTGCTGCTGGGGCTAAGTCGCTTCAGTTGTGCCTGACTCTGTGTGACCCCGGAGACGGCAGCCCACCAGGCTCCCCCGTCCCTGGGATTCTCCAGGCAAGAACACTGGAGTGGGTTACCATTTTCTTCTTCAGTGCATGAAAAGGAAAAGTGAAAGTGAAGTCGCTCAGTCGTGTCCGACTCTTAGCGACCCCATGGACTGCAGCCCACCAGGCTCCTCCATCCATGGGATTTTCCAAGCAAGAAAGAGTACTGGAGTGGGGTGCCATTGCCTTCTCCAAGAGAAGCATAAGCTATGGTTAAAGCAAGCACGGAAATATCTTATTACTTGCTGGAATCAGGCAGGGTTATATGTGGTTACATGACAATTTTTAGAACTATTCTATTTTTATGTATTAATATTTTTATAAAATTTGTAAAGAAACATATAAGAAAGCTAGTATACTTATAGTTACTTTAGTAGCATATATATATTCAAATATCTTTTAAGCATCTGAAATCATCACTCCCTGGAGAAGGTAAAACCGAAAGGGCCTTTGTTTAAACTGTTTACCTCAAATGTTTGAGTATCATGAGAAACTAGAAATGTTCTCTGAAATGACCTGAGATTTTTGGCTACAGAGAGGTGAAATAATGGGAGTCATATGGTAAAATTAAAAAAGTTATAAATGTTGAATTAAGAGTGAATTTCACAAATAGCTGAAAATGTGATTTAGGGACCCCCTTACTTCTTCTGTTTTGCATATTATTTATAATAGAGGAGTGATTCATATGTGAACAAACAGGTTTCCTAAAGTAAATAATGTTGAAGCTCATTAATAATATAATATCTTAGACCTACAATGTTTACAGGATTCTAGGATTGAATCTGGCACTGCTTCCTTAAACTGTGTGTCTAAATTATTTATCAGTAAAGGGCTCATGAAATGATAAACACCATAACAGGTGGGGTTGTAAGTTCAGTAAATTCTCTGTTTCAGAGATAATGTGGACTTTTAGAGGTAGAGTAATGCCAAGGCAGGAAAATCTAAATGTAATTGGCCGTGATTGGCATCCACATGAACTGTTAAATTTATATTTACAGCCAACCATGGTACTTAAAAGAGTGAGAAATAATTCCCTTACATTTAAACACAAGCACATCAAATCTATCTTTTATTATTTTATTTTTTTTAAAAAGTTACACTAATATCTGCATGCTACATATATATAGATAGATAGATATAGATACATATGTGTGTATATATACACACATGCACATACACACACACACATTGTGTTTACAGTTGGGGAGATATGTGTATATATATGCTTCCCAACATATATTGACCATGTCATATTTGATGTTAATCAACTAACTCTTTAAGCAATTAATCAAAAGGCTGAATTTCCTCACTTATAAAAGTATATCCTCAGAGTTTACTAACAATGAGCTTAAGGCTCAATACTTATTACATAATAATTAATGATGTAATCTTCTATTATAAAAAAATAAATATGTTATTATAGTATGGGAACATAAAGGCTAATTTTCATATTAAATATCAATACTTTATATATATACACACACATACCTCTGTGTGCATATAAATATACCATAAATATACATATGTATATATGTAATTGTGGAAAGAACATTTAAAATTATAGCTATCCTCTTAACACATTTTTAAAAGTTAAGTAGGCACAGTGCTGTACAGCAGATCTCTAAAATGTATTCATTTGTATAATTCAGATTTTATATCTGTTGAATAGCAACTCCCATTTCACCATCTCATAGTTCCAGATGACCACCATGCTCTTCTTTGCATCTGTCTTAAAACTATTATCAATTACTGCCTTGCCTGTTATGAATATTTCACACATTTTTTGGATTCCCTAGCATCTGAACCATCTTCATGTATTTAGGGGGTTTTCTCCCAACTTACAGGTTTTGAACATATCAAGGATTGACTTTGTTAGGTTCTATTGCAGCTAGGTTGAGGTAAACACTCCTCTCATCAGATGTACCTGGCTATTGGTCATAGGGATTTTGAGGAATTCCTTGGTGCAAGTGGCAATGGAGGACTGAGTTTCTCGGGTAACTGAGGTGTGGTTCCGTTGATGAAACTGTAGTGTACCATCAGTCCATCATCGGATGGGGCCAGATGTAAAAGTGACACCTCCGCAGATTTATTCTGAAGCAGAGTTGGGGAATATCATTATTTACTATCTGTGTGCATGCATGCTAAGTCCCTTTAGTCATGTCTGATTCTTTGTGACTGTATGGGCTGTAGCCCACCAGACTCTGTCCATGCTGATTCTCCAGGCAAGAATACTGGAGTGGGTTACCATGGCCTCCTCCAGGGGATCTTTCTGACCCAGGGATTGAACCCACATCTCTTATGTCTCCTGCATTGGCAGGTGGGTTCTTTATCACTATCACAACCTGGGAAACTCTGTTAATTATCTGCATAGCTCTAAACCCAACCCATTCCCGGAGTAGGACCATAAAGAAAGCTGAGTGCTGAAGAATTGATGCTTTTGAACTGTGATGTTGGAGAAGACTCTTGAGAGTCCCTTGGACTGCAAGGAGACCAACCAGTCAATCCTAACAGAAATCAATCCTGAATATTCATTGGAAGGACTGATGCTGGGAAAGATAGAGGACAAAAAGAGAAGGGTCAAAAGAGGATGAGATGGTTGGATGGCCAACTCTTGAATCCATACATGACTACTGGAAAAACCATAGTTTTGACAAGACAGACCTCTGTTGGCAAAGTAATGTCTCTGCTTTTTAATATGCTGTCTAAGTTTGTCATTGTTTTCCTTCTAAGGAGTAAGCGTCTCTTAATTTCATGGCTGAAGTCACCATCTGCAGTGATTTTGGATCCCCCCAAAATAAAGCCAGCCACTGTTTCCACTGTTTCTCTATTTCCCATGAAGTGGTGGGACCAGATGCCATGATCTTCATTTTCTGAATGTTGAATTTTAAGCCAGCTTTTTCACTCTCCTCTTTATCCTTCATCAAGAGACTCTTTAAGCCCTCTTTGCTTTCTGCCAGTAGGGTAATTTCATCTGCATATCTAAGGTTATTGATATTTCTCCAAGCAATCTTGATTCCAGCTTTGTTATTCATCCAAACCAGCGTTTCTCATGATGTACTCTGCATATAAGTTAAATAAGCAAGGTGACAATATACAGCCTTGACATACTCCTTTCCCAATTTGGAACCAGTCTGTTGTTCCATGTTTGGCTCTAACTGTTGCTTTATGACCTGTGTACAGATACCTCAGGATGCAGGTCAGGTGGTCTGGTATTCCCACCTCTTTAAGAATTTTCCACAATTTGCTGTGATCCACCAAGTCAAAGGCTTTGGCATAGTCAATGAAGCAGAAGTATATGCCAAAGAAAGAAGTAGAAGTAATTAATTTCTACATATTTATAACTGACCTTTTCTTCTGTCTAGAAATCTCAAAATTAAGTGGCTCTTACATAAATATTTATATCAAAGCTTATATTTATTTTTATAGGTAAAATAAAATTGGAAATTGAAGCATCACTCATTAATTCAGACTACAAGTTATTTTTTTTAGAAGTTATACATTCTTTAGAATTTACCCAATTCTTTTCATTAGAATTTATCCACTATTCTAGAATTGTTGCAAAAGAGGCATTTCATTTGGCTATGGGAGAAAAAACTCAACATGAGAAAATTAGCTCTTTCTATGACTGGCATGAACTTATTTTAGGTGATTTCATTTTCTTGTTTTCAGTTCAGTTCAGTAGCTCAGTCATATCGACTCTTTGTGACCCCATGAATCGCAGTACACCAGGCTTCCCTGTCCATCACCACTCCCAGAGTTCACTCAAACTCATGTCCATCAAGTCAACGATGCCACCCAGACATCTCATCCTCTGTCGTCCCCTTCCACCATCAGAGTCTTTTCCAATGAGTCAACTCTTCACATGAGGTGACCAAAGTACTGGAGTTTTAGCTTTAGCATCATTCCTTCCAAAGAAATCCCAGGGCTGATCTTCAGAATGGACTGGTGGGATCTCCTTGCAGTCCAAGGGACTCTCAAGAGTCTTCTACAACACCACAGTTCAAACGCATTAATTCTTCAGGGCTCAGCTTTCTTCACAGTCCAACTCTCACATCCATACATGACCACAGGAAAATCCATAGCCTTGACTAGACAGACCTTTGTTGGCACAGTAATGTCTCTGCTTTTGAATATGCTATCTAGGTTGGTCATAACTTTCCTTCCAAGGAGCAAGTGTCCTCCAATTTTGTGGCTGCAGTCACCATCTGCAGTGATTTGGAGCCCCAAAAATAATGTCTGACACTGTTTCTACTCTTTCCCCATCTATTTCCCATGAAGTGATGGGACCAGATGCCATGATCTTCATTTTCTGAATGTTGAGCTTTCAGCCAACTTTTTCACTCTCCTCTTTCACTTTCATCAAGAGGCTTTTTAGTTCCTCTTCACTTTCTGCCATAAGGGTGGTGTCATCTGCATATCTGAGGTTATTGACATTTCTCATGGGAATCTTGATTCCAGATTGTCATTCTTCCAGCCCAGCATTTCTCATGATGTACTCTGCATATAAGTTAAATAAGCAGGGTGACAGTATACAGCCTTGATGTACTCCTTTTCCTATTTGGAACCAGTCTGTTGTTCCATGTCCAGTTCTAACTGTTGCTTCCTGACCTGCATATAGGTTTCTCAAGAGACAGATCAGGTGGTCTGGTATTCCCATCTCTCTCAGAATTTTCCACAGTTTATTGTGATCCACACAGTCAAAGGCTTTGGCATAGTCAATAGAGGAGAAATATATATCTCTCTGGAACTCTCTTGCTTTTTCGATGATCCAGCATATGTTGGCAATTTGATCTCTGGTTCCTCTGCCTTTTCTAAAACCAGCTTGAACATCTGGAAGTTCATGGTTCACGTATTGCTGAAGCCTGGCTTGGAGAATTTTGAGCATTACTTTACTGGTGTGTGAGATGAGTGCAATTGTGTGGTAGTTTGAGCATTCTTTAGCATTGCCTTTCTTTGGAATTGGAATGAAAACTGACCTTTTCCAGTCCTGTGGCCACTGCTGCATTTTCCAAATTTGCTGGCATATTGAGTGCAACACTTCCACAGCATCATCTTTTAGGATTTGAAATAGCTCAACTGGAATTCCATCACCTCCACTAGCTTTGTTTGTAGTGATGCTTTCTAAAGCCCACTTGACTTCACATTCCAGGATGTCTGTCTCTAGATGATTGATCACACCATCGTGATTATCTTGGTCTTGAAGATCTTTTTTGTACAGTTCTTCCATGTATTATTGCCACCTCTTCTTAATATCTTCTGCTTCTGTTAGGTCCATACCATTTCTGTCCTTTATTGAGCCCATCTTTGCATGAAATGTTCCCTTGGTGTCTCTAATTTTCTTAAAGAGATCTCTAGTCTTTCCCATTCTGTTCTTTTCCTCTATTTCTTTCCATTGATTGCTGAGGACAGCTTTCTTATCTCTCCTTGCTATTTTTTGGAACTCTGCATTCAGATGCTTATATGTTTCCTTTTCTTCTTTGCTTTTTGCTTCTCTTCTTTTCACAGCTATTTGTAAGGCCTCCTCAGACAGCCATTTTGCTTTTTTGCATTTCTTTTCCACGGGGATGGTCTTGATCCCTGTCTCCTGTACAATGTCATGAACCTCAGTCCATAGTTCACTTTCTCTTTTAGGAGTGGTTAAATATTCCTGAGAAATTGTTTAAAGTTTTTTTTTTTTTTTCCCACAAATGGTGATTAAAGTTCACTATGGAGCCTAAGAAAGATTCATTCATGTTAACATACTTTTTAACTATATCTGTGAAATAGTTTTTCAAAGAACCTATTGAGCCTATGGCTAGGCCAAATGTATATGTGAGTTGAATTCCAGACTGTGTTTGTAAGTTAGATATAAAGAATTTGACAACTTTCCATAGAAAGAATGATATATAACATTATTAATACTCTAGGTCAGCTTCAATAAAGATAAGAGTGAAGGACTTTCCTGGTAGTCCAATGATTAAGACTACACTTATAATGGAAAGTGCTCAGGTGTGATCTGTGGTTGGGGAACTAAGATCCCACATGCCACATGATGTAGGCAAAAGATTAAAGATAAGAGTAGATTTGAGTTAACTGAAAGAGCAGGGAGATTTCTCTCTTTCTAGCAATATATAATCAACTGGATAGTTTGGGAAATTCTTCCACTATAAAATACATGATAACAGATAAAACAATTACTATTCATGTAAATACTTAGCTTTACCTAAAGGAATGTAAAGAAAGGCAATGCCAAAGAATGTTCAAACTACTGCACAACTGCACTCATCTCACATGCTAACAAAGTAATGCTCAAAATTCTCCAAGCCAGGCTTCAACAGTAGGTGAACTGTGAACTTCCAGATGTTCAAGCGGGTTAGAAAAGGCAGAGGAACAAGAGATCAAATTGCCAACATCTGTTGAATCATCAAAAGAGCAAGAGAGTTCCAGAAAAACATCTACTTCTGCTTTACTGACTAAACCAAAGCCTTTGTGTGGGTGACAACAAACTGTGGAAAATTCTGAGAGATGGGAATACCAGACCACTTGACCTGCCCCCTGAGAATTCTGTATTCAGGTCAAGAAGCAACTGTTAGAACTGGACATGGTACAACAGACTGGTTCCAAATCGGGAAAGGAGTACATCAAGGCTGTATATTGTCACCCTGCTTATTTAACTTATATGCAGAGTACATCATGCAAAATGCTGGGCTAGATGACACACAGGCTGAAATCAAGATTGCCATGAGAAATATCAATGACCTCAGATATGCAGATGACATCACCCTTATAGCAGAAAGCAAAAATAAACTAAAGAAAGTCGATGAAAGTGAAAGAGAAGAGTGGAAAAGTTGGCTTAAAACTCAACATTCAGAAAACTAAGATCATGGCATCTGATTCCACCACTTCAAGATGGGGAAACAGTGGAAACAATGACAGACTTCATTTTTTTGGGCTCCAGAATCACTGCAAATTGTGACTGCAGCCATGAAATTAAAAGATGCTTACTCCTTGGAAGAAAAGGTATGAATACTCTAGACAGCATATTAAAAAGCAGAGACATTACTTTCTGACAAAGGTCCCTGTAGTCGAAGTTATGGTTTTTCCAAGAGTCGTGTATGGATATGAGAGTTGGACTATAAAGAAAACTGAGCACTGAAGAATTGATGCTTTTGAACTGTGTTGTTGGAAAAGACTCTTGAGAATCCCTTGGACTGCCAGGAGATCAAACCAGTCAATCCTAAAGCAAATGAATCCTGAATATTCATTGGAAGGACTGATGCTGAAACTTCAATACCCTGGCCACCGAATGCAAAGAACTGACTCATTGGAAAAGACCCTGATGTGGGAAAGATTGAATTCAGGAGGAGAAGGGGATGACAGTGGATGAGATGGTTGGATGTCATCATGGGTCGATGGACATGAGTTTGAGCAAACTCCAGGGGTTGGTGATGGACAAGGAAACCTGGTGTGCTGCAGTTCATGGGGTGGCAAAAAGTTGAACATGCCTGAGTGAATGAACTGAGCTGGTGGTTCAAAAAGAGGTAAACCCAGCATTACCTGTATGGTAGGAAGACTTGGTGGTAGAAAGGTAATTCAAAGGAGATATTTCTGTCAGCAAATTATGCTGGAACATTTGTGTTTCAGATGCAAAACAATAAACAGTGTTCAGTTACTAAAAATTATATGCCAAAAGTAACTCAAAATCATACAAGCATAAATTTAAAAACCACAAATCTTCTGGATTTTAACATAGGAAAAAAGTCTTTGTGATACTGAGTTGAAATTTTTTCAGATGTGCCATGGAATGTAGCCTTCATAGAATAAAAAGTTGATGACTTAAAATTGAGAGAAATTAACAATTTTCCTTAAAATTATTTTGTAGTACAACAAAATTATTTTATTCATAATGAACTCAAAAAACTCAATTATCTAAATAATACTATGATCAAATATATAAAATTATTTATATAATTTTTATTATGATTTTAATTATTTCTATACTTTTTTTCATTTTCAGCATGCTTTGAAGGACTGATTATTATGTATATACAGTAATGATCAAAATCTTTTATACTGTTCAAATGAGTCAGAAACTTATGAATCCTGTTTATTTAATTACAGTTGACCCTTGAACAACATAAGTTTAAACTGCATGGGTCCATGTACAATATATCTTGATTTTTTTCAATAGTAAATATTATAGAGCTACCCAATACGCCATTGGCTCAATCTGCAAATGTGGATCTACAAATTCAGAAGAAGAACAGATACAAAGGGCAAACTATTAGTTACATGCAAGTTTTTGACGGTGGGTTAGGGTCCCTAGCCCTTGCATTGATCAAGGTTATCTGCATTTAGTGTTGGGAGTTGAGTTCTTTTTAAGTTAAATTAAATTCATATATGCAGATGACACCACCCTTAAGGCAGAAAATGAAGAGGAACTAAAAAGCCTCTTGATGAAAGTGAAAGAGGAGAGTGAAAAAGTTGGCTTAAAGCTCAACATTCAGAAAACGAAGATCATGGCATCTGGTCCCATCACTTCATGGGAAATAGATGGGGAAACAGTGGAAACAGTGTCAGACTTTAATTATTTGGGCTCCAAATCACTGCAGATGGTGATTGCAGCCATGAAATTAAAAGACGCTTACTCCTTGGAAGGAAAGTTATGACCAACCTAGATAGCATATTCAAAAGCAGAGATTACTTTGCCAACAAAGGTCTGTCTAGTCAAGGCTATGGTTTTTCCAGTGGTCATGTATGGATGTGATAGTTGGACTGTGAAGAAAGCTGAGTGTCGAAGAACTGATGCTTTTGAACTGTGGTGTTGTAGAAGACTCTTGAGAGTCCCTTGGACTGCAAGGAGATTCAACCAGTCCATTCTAAAGGAGATCAGTCCTGGGTGTTCTTTCTAAGGAATGAGGCTAAAGCTGAAACTCCAGTATTTTGGCCACCTCATGTGAAGAGTTGACTCATTGGAAAAGACTCTGATGCTGGGAGGGATTGGGGGCAGGAGGAGAAGGGGATGACAGAGGATGAGATGGTTGGATAGCATCGCCAACTTGATGGACATGAGTTTGAGGGAACTCCGGGAGATGGTGATGGACAGGGAGGGAGGCCTGGCATGCTGCAGTTCATGGGGTCGCAAAGACTTGGACAAAACTGAGCAACTGAACTGAACTGAAACTTGATTTAACTTAAATAAATTTCCCAACTTTCTTGAGGTATGGTTGACAGATAAATATTGTATATATTTATGGTGTAAAAGGCAATGATGTTATACACACACATTGTGCAATGATCTCCACCATTAGCTGTGAACGCATATTCGCTTTATGAGGGATCTAATTTCCTGACCAGGAATCAAACCCAGGCCCGCAGCTTTGGGAGCTCAGAGTCTTAGCCACTGATCCACTATAGAAGTTCCCAGAATTAAACCAGTTAACATTTTTACCTGTATACAGTTACTCTTTTATTGTGAGTGTTGTGAGAACAGAAATCTATTCACATAACTAATTCCAAGTATACAAAACATTATTATTAATTACAGTCATCATGCTGTACTTTTTATCTCCAGAATTTATTTATATCTAACTGAAAATTTACCTTTGACCAACTTCTCCCTGTTTCCACCACACTTCAACTCCTGGTAATTGATGTTCTAGAGTCTGTTTCTATGAGTTTGTTTCGGATTTCACAAAAAAGTGAGATCGTGCAATAATTTTTTCCTTTGGCTTATTTTATTTAGTGTAATAATGTGCTCCAGGTTGATTTTAGTTTATGGCTAAAGCAAATTCCATTATGTTTGTATATATATATCTTACATTTCTCATTCCATTCATCTCTTGAAGGTTGTTTACATATTTTGTCTTTGCTGTTGTGAATAAGACTGTAATGAATTTTGGAGTGCAGATGTCTTTTTGAGATACTGGTTTCATTTCCTTTGGATCTATATCCAGAAGTGGGTATGGGGGATTACATGTAGTTGTATTTTTAATTTTTTGAGGAACCTCCTATGTTTTCTATAATAACCTTACCAATTTACACTCAGACAATATACAAAGATGTTTTTTTTTTTCTCCACATCCTCACCAGTATTTGTTATCTTTTTTCTTTTTAATAGTAGACATCCTAACAAGTGTGAGATGGCAACTCATCATGGTTTTGTTTGCATTTCCCTGAGGATTAGTGGTATTGAGCATTTCAATTCAAAGGAAAATAGGAAAATTTAAAGAGAAGATTGAGATATTTTGAATGGTTTAAGTGTGAATATTGATAAAAACTAGTCAGATTAACACAAAATATATGAAAAACTAGAGTTAAAAGGAAATAGAAAAGTCAAATTCCATGCTCTTTGGGTAAACATTTTATTTTTAAAGTATTTTAGAAATAGTAAAATAAAAATTTAGTCTGTTTATGCTTTCACTCTATCAACATTTTTTATATAATTTGAAATATTTTATATGGTCATCTTTTAATATGTATAGGACATAAAAATGCATATTGCATGTTTTTTAATTTTCATTTTATGATATTATATAAACAATCATATACAGATAAATATATTAACATTTAATGACTCTTTTTGAAACAGAATAAAATATAAAAAAATATATCCTCTGGAATCCTTGTATATTCCTCCCAAATTTCAGATTATGTTTATCCAAGAAGAAATAAAAAACCTAAACCCATTAGATCTGGTGTATTACATTTACATCAGTCAAACCCAAGGAAACGCATTTATTGAAAGTTTGAAGTGTGGAGATAAAATAAGAACAAAATAATGTGAAGAAATAAAGGGCCCATAATGAACCCTTTAAAAAATAAAATGATAGTTAAAAAATTTAATTTTTTTGAAAAATTTATTGATTATATTTGTCAAAATTACGATTATCATGGATTCTTTTAACTTTAATCCTCAATAAATCTTTTCCCAAGGCAGTGTGTTACAGGGTCCCCAATAACAATTTTGTCCAGAAGTGTTCTAATTAACTGTGCCAGAGGCTCTGCTGTGCTGTCTAGTTAATGCTTTCTATCTGGTTCTTTGCTGGCCATCATGTATCATTGTTCAGCAAATGACAGCAGTCAGGTTATTAAAGGTGTAGATATTAAATTAACAACAGTAGTAAACATTGTAGCTGTACT
This sequence comes from Capricornis sumatraensis, assembly GCF_032405125.1. Lineage (NCBI taxonomy): Eukaryota > Metazoa > Chordata > Mammalia > Artiodactyla > Bovidae > Capricornis > Capricornis sumatraensis. Next base: position 22,160,741 of record NC_091073.1, read on the forward strand.
TCACATCTCAGCAGAACCAATGAAGTGGGTGACACTGAATCCATGCTGATATGCTGGAATGACAGATGGGCATCATTTAACACAATACATCAGTGGGCAACCCACGTACCACAGCTGTCCTCCACTAAATGAATTAGATCAGGGTAATTAATCTAAGGCAGAAAGTATTACTAAACTGGATCCTAAGCAGAATTAGAGAACAACGAAATATTCTGCTCAAAAATTGAAAGGGATTTGTGCTTTAACAGTTCAAGTGCTGACAAAAGGGTTTCCAGGAGTTATTTCATTTCTGAAAATAAAAATTATAAAAATCTTCCCTTTTCTTTGAGAAACAAACTCACCATTTGGGGTTAAAATGAATGATGACTATTACTTTACTCTTATCCTAAAAATATATGCTGCTGAGAGATGAAGCTCAGCCTAGTTGTATATATGGATAAATTCTTTAAATTAAAACAAAATTCATTATCTTTCTTCATATATGTTTGCTCCAGATATAATGGTCTAAAGACTAGTATTTACACTTATAATAATTCACCTATTAAGCTCTCATTTCAGAGAAGGTGATGGCACCCCACTCCAGTACTCTTGCCTAGAAAATACCAGAGACAGAGGAGCCTGGTAGGCTGCGGTCCATGGGGTTGCGAAGGGTCAGACACAACTGAGCGACTTCCCTTTCACTTTTCCCTTTCATGCATTGGAGAAGGAAATGGCGACCCACTCCAGTGTTCTTGCCTGGAGAATCCCAGGGATGGGGGAGCCTGGTGGGCTGCCATCTATGGGGTCACACAGAGTTGGACACGACTGAAGTGACTTAGCAGCAGCAGCAGCAAGCTCTCATTTTAGATAGATGTTATACAGAGAAATGAATGAATGGCTAGACAAATGATAGATTATAGATTTTTTTTTTCTTTCTGACTTCAATTTCCTGTCAGACTAAAGATTATTTAGATTTGCAGTTAGTCTTGCAGAATATCAGGCACAGGTTCTTAACAGTTTGGAGGAACTTCTTAAATATCTCATTCATTTCAAGAATCTACTTAAGCTACAATGATTTAATATTATTGACTCTTTCATTCATTTATAATAATTTGCATTTAAGGCCAAAATACTTACAGTTTAATATAAAAATTCCTTCTTAAAATGGCTGTTTAAATTGTTTTGATAAGCTTAAAGTACAGATTTGTGAAGTATATCTTTAAAAAAATGTTCTGGATGTTATATTTTGAAATTTATAATAGATCTAACCCATGATTTCGACGAGTCAGAAACTATGTTTAAAATTATCAAATAAACAGATGCATTTTCTCTAATGTTTAGCATTAAATCAATGTGTGCCTAATTGTACTTATCTTTTGTTAAAGATCTCAGAACTGAGACATTAATTTCTAACTCATGAATGCCTTATGGATTTAACTTCAAATATTTCACTGTACAAAGTTCTGAAATCTTCCTATGAAACATATTTGTGACAGTTGGGGCCATTGATCAAGCAGCTTGTCATCTGCTCAATTGTTAAAGTTTTTACTTTCTTTCTCTTTTCTTCCCAGAGGTTCCTTTCTTGTACCTCTCATGGGAAGATGCGGAAAATCTACTGCTAATTACTGCAGTTAAATTTTTTAACACAGCAGGAGATATCCAAACACAATCCTTTTTTTAAAAGAATTTGCTCTCTTCTTGTTAAGTTAGTGACTCTTAGTAGGAGGCCTGCAACAATCACATCAAACTATTGTGTGTTTATTATTGTAGAAGCTTGGCAAGCTGCAGGTAGAAGAAGCTACCACATGCACGGTATCTGATTTTTAAATTTTATTCTCTTGATCATCATCTGTGATTAAATTGTGGACTAACTGCTGGTCACATTTAAGTATTAGAATTTAAAATATGTTTGAAGGGCAGAAAAATATAAAAAAAACCTCTTCGAAGATATTTAATCTCTCTCTAAATTCTCAAAATTAGAAAATGTCCACGTAAGTTGAGTTATATAATCTTCAAAATCTTATATGTATTTTTAACTAAATGTGTAAATGATTAAATATGAAAAGAAATGGACTATAATATTTAATTGAACTCTATTGAATAAAAACCATATTAACTTAAATTAAGCCTGAAATATTTCTTTGTCTTGATGAAAAGATTCTATTTGTGTTATTTTTAGGATATTAATAAGGCTCAATTTTATGGGTTTGAACTTTTTTTCTGATTGAACAACTGTCTGGAATATTATTATGAGTTCTTCATCTTGAATAGTTGGTCACTGAGCAGGAACTGTTCAAAGACCAATTTTAGTTGTTGCATAACTAATGATATTTTGCATTATATTCAGAAGCTCTTTATCTGCTAACATCTTCTGTGTCTCCATATAGTTTAAATCCTATACTCTTATATATGAGCAATAATAAAATACTGCTATAAACTAATTTTATTTCTGTAACCCGTGATATGACATTACAGAGTGATAGCCATATCATATTGTCCTTGCATGCAAAGCTGACATTACTGAGTCACCAATATTACAAAGTATATTTTCAGTCATACTCACATCCTGACTTATCTACTTAGGAGCTTCTATTTTTTACCTTGAGAATATTATTTTAAGTATCTGAACTTGAGTTTTCTTATTTCTAAAATGAGAAGAATAATCTTGCATTTTGTTGGGACTCAACAGAAAGAGAACAGATTTCCATATTTAATACTTTAATTGTTTATATCAGTCTGGCAAATGTTTTACAGTACTTAATGTAAAGAACTGGTGTAAAGTATTTAATAAATGGTTTTGACATAGAAAAACACACACATGTATTTATAAGACCAGAGTTTCTTTGTGCAAAGCTGCTTTTTTTGGTGAAAATGGAAGCCTTCTTAAAAGATAGTCTTGGGCACTGACTAGGTGAAAGCTATAAACCAAAAACTCAAATCTGCTTCGAAAAAATTCCTACCTATTGCCATATTATTCCAAGGACCAATGGTTGGATTTTGCATTCCAAAAGTACTGATACATGTTTTCTTTATGAATAACAGTCATTAAAATGAAGCTCAAGCATAAAGACTTATGAATGGAGTCTCATTATGATACGGTTTTCTAAGGAATAGTGTTCATGATTCAGCAGTTGAACTTCAAGTTACCAAGGTATGAAAAACACTGTTTGCAATACAGGAGACCCTGATTCAATCCCTGGGTCAGGAAGATCCCTCAGAGAAGGGAATGGCAATCCATTCCAGTATTCGTGCCTGGAGAATCCCATGGACAGAGGAGACTGGCAGGCTACAGTCCATGGGATCTCAAACAGTCAGACACGACTTGAGACTAACACACAAAGTCTGATTGGGAGGGTTACAGAGAAGGTACCTAGTTTTAATAAATATATGATATACAGAATTATTATATATTTTTATGAATGAAGTTGTAGGATATTAGCTCCATGTGGAGGCCTTAGAAATAGATTAAATTATTCAGAGAAAGAATTACAGAACATAGAGAAATAAGGACCAAATTTTGAATCTGCTGTGCTAGATTAGTGAGGATGAAAATAATTGTGAGTGTATGTGTGAACATACATATAGGTGTACTTTGGTTGGGAAGATGAGTAAAAATTGGAGTCATGAAGAAGAGAAATAGTTGGTCTTTTGGGATTGTAGAAATAGAAAAGTAATATTAATAGAGCCCTTAAACATTCAATTTAGAGAAGAAAATTTCAGAATGCGACATAGGAGATTAATAGACAACTGAATCTAAGAATCTGAAGGGACGTTACAGAGATTAGAGGCTAATAGAGGAAATAATGGGATAGGGAGTTCAGCGGAGTGACCAGGACACACAAAAGACTCCCTCTATGGAGATATGAGAGTGGAATGGAGTACAGGACAGATGGTTCCAGATGTATGATGGGTCGAGAATGATTTTCTGATGTTGCAAAGCTGCAAAAGTCATATGGATTCAGTAGAAACTATACTTCATCTTTGAATTTTGATCTTTTACCCAGGCTAGTGATATATGATACCATACTCTCTTTGTAATGTGTGGCAGTGGCAGTGAGCTGCAACTCACAGTAAGCCATGCAATCATGAGAATAAACAACCAAACAGCTGATACATTTACAATCACTCTATACCCACACAACCATTCTGCTTTTCACTTTTGTATGGTATTCAATAAATTACATAATATATTTAACACTGTATTATCAAATAGCCTTTGTATTAGGTGATTATGCTCAACTGTAGGCTAATACAAGTGTTCTGAGCACATTGAAGACAGGATAGGCTAAGCTATGCTGTTCTCTAGGTTAGGTGTATTAAATTCATTTCAACTTTTAATATTGATGTTTACAATTTATGATGGGCTTATCAGGTTGTAACTCTATCATATCTTGAAGAAGTTTTATATAATAAACTTAATTTATTGAGGAAAGTAAGACAATGACCTATATATTTTCCAGCAATTTTAATGATGAAATGGAGGCTGTAGAAAAAATGGTTTATCAAAACTAGGATATGTGTTACTCCAGTAAACCCAAAATAAAGCTTAGAAGGAGACCTGTGCAATTTTAGGGCTAGAAGAGCTATTCCAGTTGTTAATAGATTTCATCCAAGCTAATTTTTTAATGTTTAAGAAATTTCAACCACCCACTGGTTCCAATAAACGTGCTTTCAGCTCTAGTTGAACTAGTGGATATTAATTATTGCATGTCTATTATGTAACAGACATACTTGAATGCCAAAAAACCTGCATTTACATTTTAGCTTTACTATTTCCAGTTTTACTATATTTATTACATGCCATTTCTGAATCCATAAATTATCCATTTTATCACACTTGTTCTGTTTCCTCATTGTCAAATGTATATGATTTATGTCATTATTTTATAAAAAATAAATATAATTATATATATAATGCCTCTAGCATAAGGCTTTGAGCACATATTGGGTGCACTATAATAGTTAATCCTTTTTCCTTTTGTTCTTTCTCTAAGTGGTAGTAAAAATGCAAATGCTCTTTAATCCTTAATAACACATTTCCAAATAGAAATTGAGCTTTGAATGTTATTGGTGCTGATATTGTTATCTTTGGTTATCAGAAATGTGGTCTTTATAATCATTAAACAAATTTACAGGCAATTCTAATTTCCAATATATATGACTTCTAACTGTTATAATGAAACATTGGTCCTATTGGGAACTGTCCTGTTAGACTTCTGACCTACTAATTTTGATTAATTTGATTGGATCCCCTCAGAATAGATACTATCTGATTACTCATTGCTGTATTAAGGTTCAATCACTTAGGTAAAGCTCATTAAATCTTTTTCAATAAAAAGGTATTATGTCCCTATCCAAAAATCATGGTAAAAAGTTTATTTTCTATTTCTGTTGCAGCTCTATCCAGAAAAAAACAAAGTGTTTTAAATCTGTTGTATGGTATTATTTTATATACATATGTTAATGTAAAAAAATTAGTTCTGATGCTTTTATTCTTGAATGATTGTTAATTAAAATTGAGAATGTACTGGTCACTCTTGTATGCTTGACAGGCAGTAGGTCCTTGACTTTGAGTGTCCCTCAATGTACATTTTAACTGCAACTATAATGTTAACAAATTTACTACCTTAAATTAGGTAGATTTCTATTTTTCCAATTAAAATAAATAAATTTAAATTAAAAAAATAAATAAAAATTTTAAAAAAAATTTAAAAAAAAAGATTTTTTACACTCTGAAAGAAAACATTGATAGAAAATTAGTGTAACTCATGAGTTATGAACACACAAAGATCTATCATGTAAGTATTTAATTCTTTTCTTCTAAGGTAACCTAAAGGCACTATAATTTTACAGAGAGATTAACTTGTTTGAGAAAAGAAGCTATTAATCTCTCCCAGAACAGGCTGCTGAATCATTCTCATCATTCTGTCAATGTCATTCTACAACTGAGTTTCAGACAATTTTTGCAAGAATAAGATGTATAGGTATTCAAAAATTATAATATTCTTAGTTGAGTGTTCCTAATTATGTCTTCAGTTTATATTTGCTTAAAGAATTTATGTTCCAATAATTCCCTCTTCAGTTTCTTCCTTTTTTATTGTATCACACTTGGCTAGTGCTAGAAAGATGGCACTCTTTGGTTGATATTTTCTACTTACTTTGCATAATGGGATGCTTCAGTGAAATGTGTTAAAGAAATTAGAGATCAAAGTAAAAGTGAAATTCACTCAGTCATGTCTGACTCTTTGCAACCCATGGACTATAAAGTCCATGGAATTCTTCAGGCCAGATTACTGAAGTGGGTAGACTTTCCCTTCTTCAGGGAATCTTCCCAACCCAGGGACCGAACTCAGGTCTCCCTCATTGCAGGTGGATTCTTCACCAGCTGAGCCACAAGGGAAGCCCTAGTGATCAAAAAGTAGATAAAAACATGTTTATTTAATCATTGTTCTGAACTATAAATAGTTACTTGAATAGATTAACATTTTTCCTCTGAAACCCAATGCAAATCCAAGTTCTAAAAGAGGAAAGGAATGCTGATTATTTTACCAGGCCATGTAGACTATCTATGTGAACTCCTTGGAAGAAAAGCTATTTCCAAACTAGACAGCATATTAAAAAGCAGAGACATTACTTTGCTGACAAAGGTCCTCCTAGTCAAGGTTATGGTTTTTTTCAGTAGTCATGTATGGATGCGAGAGTTGGACTGTAAAGGAAGCTGAGCACCAAAGAACTGATGCTTTTGAACTGTGGTGTTGGAGAAGACTCTTGAGAGTCACTTGGACTGCAAGGAGATCCAACCAGTCCATTCTAAAGGAGATCAGTCCTGAATACTCATTGGAAGGACTGATGTTGAAGTGCAAACTCCAATACTTTGGCCACCTGATACAAAGAATCGACTCATTGGAAAAGACTCTGATGCTGGGAAAGATTGAAGGCAGGAGGAGACAGGGATGACAGTGGATGAGACGGTTAGATGGCATCACTGACTCAATGACATGAGTTTGAGCAAACTCCAGGTGTTGGACAGGGAAGCCTGGTGTGCTGCAGTCCATTGGGTGGCAAAGAATCAGACACGACTGATTCTGAACCAAGCGGCTGAACTGACTGACTGATGTGGATTATAGATACTTCCACATGAACATGCTTCTGAGTGGCTTCTCATTTCTGTTCCTCCTTTTTTACCATTTTGATTTTATGGAGAATAATATGTTTCAAGATTTTGAGGCTTTCCAGGTGGCACTAGTGGTAAAGAACCCACCTGCCAGTGTTGGAGACACAAGAGATTTGGGTTTGATCTCTGGGTCGGGAAGATCCACTGGAGGAGGGCATGGAAACTCACTCCAGTGTTCTATCCTGGAAAATCTCAGAAACAGAGGAGGCTGGGGGGCTACAGTCCATGGGGTCACAAAGAGTCAGACAAAAATGAAGTGACTTAGCACACATGCAAGATTTTTAATAGAAAAGGTATCTTACCATTCAGAATGTTAAATTAACAATTATTCCAAATATATACGTCAATGCTACTCTCTCAATTCACCCTCTATTCCTACCCTGCAAATAAGGTTCATCATTATCATTTTTCTTATTCCGTATAGTTGAGCTATTTCATATCCTGAAAGTTGATGCTGTGAAAGTGCTGCACTCAATATGCCAGCAAATTTGGAAAACGCAGCAGTGGCCACAGGACTGGAAAAGGTCAGTTTTCATTCCAATCCCAAAGAAAGGTAATGCCAAAGAATGCTCAAACTACCGCACAATTGCGCTCATCTCACATGCTAGTAAAGTCATGCTCAAAATTCTCCAAGACAGGCTTTAGCAATATGTGAACCGTGAAATTCCTGATGTTCAAGCTGGTTTTAGAAAAGGCAGAGGAACCAGAGATCAAATTGCCAACATCTGCTGGATGATGGAAAAAGCAAGAGAGTTCCAGAAAAACATCTATTTCTGCTTTATTGACTATGCCAAAGCCTTTGTGTGGATCACAATAAACTGTGGAAAATTCTGAGAGAGATGGGAATACCAGACCACCAGATCTGTCTCTTGAGAAATCTGTATGCAGGTCAGGAAGCAACAGTTAGAACTGGACATGGAACAACAGACTGGTTCCAAATAGGAAAAGGAGTACTTCAAGGCTATATATTGTCACCATGCTTATTTAACTTATATGCAGGGTACATCATGAGAAACGCTGGACTGGAAGAAACACAAGCTGGAATCAAGATTGCTGGGAGAAATATCAATAACCTCAGATATGCAGATGACACCACCCTTATGGCAGAAAGTGAAGAGGAACTAAAAAGCCTCTTGATGAAAGTGAAAGAGGAGAGTGAAAAAGTTGTCTTAAAGCTCAACATTCAGAAAACGAAGATCATGGCATCTGGTCCCATCACTTCATGGCAAATAGATGGGGAAATAGTGGAAACAGTGTCAGACTTTATTTTTTTGGGCTCCAAAATCACCGCAGATGGTGACTGCAGCCATGAAATTAAGAGACACTTGCTCCTTGGAAGAAAAGTTATGACCAACCTAGATAGCATATTCAAAAGCAGAGACATTACTTTGCCAACTAATGTCCATCTAGTCAAGGCTATGGTTTTTCCAGTAGTCGTGTATGGATGTGAGAGTTGGACTGTGAAGAAGGCTGAGCACCGAAGAATTGATGCTTTTGTACTGTGGTGTTGGAGAAGACTCTTGAGAGTCCCTTGGACTGCAAGGAGATCCAACCAATCCATTCTGAAAGATATCAGTCCTGAATGAAGCTAAAGCTGAAACTCCAGTACTTTGGCCACCTCATGTGAAGAGTTGACTCATTGGAAAAGACTCTGATGCTGGGAGGGATTCAGGGCAGGAGGAGAAGGGAACAACAGAGGATGACATGGCTGGATGGCATCGCTGACTCAATGGATGTGAATCTGAGTGAACTCCAGGAGTTGATGATGGACAGGGATGCCTGGCGTGCTGCGATTCTTGGGGTCGCAAAGAGTCAGACACGACTGAGCGACCGAACTGAACTGAACTGAACTATGTGTTAACATACAATATTTGTTTTTTGGCTAACTGATTTCAATCTGTATGACAGGCTCTAGATTAATTCACATTACTGCAACTGACTCAGTTTCATTCCTTTTTATGATGAATGTTCCATTTTATAGCTGTATCACATCTTCTTTATTCATTCCCTGTTGATAGACATCTGGTTTGTTTGCATGTCTTGGCTATTGTAAATGGTGCTGAAATGAACGATAGGGTACATGTGCCTTTCTGAATTACAGTTTTCTCAGGGTTATGACCCACAGAGGGATTTCTGGATCATATCTAGTTCTGTGTTTAGTGTCTTAGTTCAGTTCAGTCACTTATTCATGTCCAACTCTTTGTGACCCCGTAAACCTCAGCATGCCAGGCCTCCCTGTCCATCACCAACTCCTAGAGTTTACCCAAACTTATGTCCATTGAATCAGTGATGGCATCCAACTATCTCATCCTCTGTCGTCCCCTTCTCCTCCTGCCCTCAATCTTTCCCAGCATCAGGGTCTTTTCAAATGAGTCAGCTCTTCACATCAGGTGGCCAAAGTATTGGAGTTTCAGCTTCAACATCAGTCCTTCCAATGAACACCCAGGACTGGTCTCCTTTAAGATGGACTGGCTGGATCTCCTTGCAGTCCAAGGGACTCTCAAGATTCTTCTCCAACACCACAAATCAAACGCATCAATTCTTTGGTTCTCAGCTTTCTTTATAGTCCAACTCTCACATTCATACATGAGTACTAGAAAAACCATAGCCTTTACTAGACAGACCCTGTTGACAAAGTTATGTCTCTGCTTTTTAATGTCCTGTCTAGGTTGGTCATAACTTTCCTTCCAAGGAGTAAGTGTCTTTTAATTTCATGGCTGCAATCACCATCTGCAGAGATTTTGGAGACCCCTAAAATAAAGTCTGACACTGTTTCCACTGTTTCCCCATCTATCTGTCATGAAGTGATGGGACTGGATGCCATGATATTAGTTTTCTGAATGTTGAGCTTTAAGACAACTTTTTCACTCTGCTCTTTCACTTTCATCAAGAGGCTCTTTAGTTCTTTTTCACTTTCTGCCTTAAGGGTGGTATCATCTGCATATCTGAGGTTATTGATATTTCTGCCAGCAATATTAGTGTCTTAAGGAACCTCCATACTGTTGTCCACAGTGACTGTATCAATTTATATCCCACCAACAGTGTAAGAGGGTTCTGTTTTCTCCACATTTTCTCCAGCATTTACTGTTTGCAAATTTTTTAAAAATGATGCCATTCTGGCTGGTGTGAGATGATATCTCATTGTAGTTTTAATTTGCATTTCTCTAATAATTAATGCTATTGAGCATCTTTTCATGTGCTTCTTGGCCATCTGTATGTCTTCTTTGGAATGATGTCTATTTAGGTCTTCTGTCAATTTTTTGATAGATAATTTGCTTCTTTTAAAATTGAGCTCCATGAGCTGTTTGTATACTTTGGAGAGTAATCCTTTCTCAGTTGCTTCATTTGCAAATATTCTCTCCCATTTTGAGGGCTATCTTTCATTTTGTTGGTTTTCTGTTTTGTGAAAGCTTTTAAGTTTAATTAGATCCACATTTTTATTTTTTATTTTTATTTTCATTGTTTTAGAAGGTGGGTCAAAGAAGATCATGCTGTTTATGTCAAAGAGTAGTTTTCCTGTGAGAGTTTTATTGTGTCCGGCCTTACATTTAGGTCTTTAATTCATTTTGAATTATTTTTGTGTATGGTGTTAGGTAGTGTTCTAATTTCATTCTTTTATATGTAACTTTCCAGATTTCCCAGCACCTTTATTTAAGAGGCTGTCTTTTGTATAGTCTTGCCTTCTTTGTCATCAACTACATGACCATAGGAGCAAAGGTTTATCTCTAGGCTTTCTATCCTGTTCAGCTGATCTGTATTTCTGTTTTTGTGCCAGTGCCATACTGTTTTGATTACATACTGTTTTGTTTTGCATTTACCACTGCAATGAAAAGAATAAAATACCTAGGAAAAACTTATGGAAAGGACTTGTACTCAGAAAAACTAGAAAACACTGATGAAAGAAATCAAAGAGGACATAAACAGATGGAAAAATATACCATGTTCTTGGACTGAAAGAATATATTGAATATAACGAACATGAATATATTACCCAAAGCAGTCTACACATTCACTGCAATTCCAAGCAAATAAACAATGACATTCTTCACAGAATTAGAGCAAAATTTTTTACACTTTGTAGGCAAAAAAAAAAAAAAAAACGAATAGCCAAATTAATCTTGAGAAAGAAAAACAGAGCAAGAAGGAGGCTTCTATTTGTTTTTTTACAGACATTTTATATTTTAGAAGAAATCTATATTTATTTTAAAAGGTTGTGATGATCATGCAGAGAATTCCAATATCTCCCTCACCCAGTATCTTTGTTATTAATGTCTACATGAGGATATTCTATTTGTCACAAATAATGAATCTATTTGATCCATTGTTATTAACTAAAAACCATACTTTATTCATATATCTTTAATTTTACTTACTGTTCTTTTCATGTTCCAAGATCCCTTTCAGAGTACTATATCACCTGGTTTTCACGTTTCCTTAGGCTTCCCTAGGCCTCTGCAATTTTCTCACACTTTCCTTGCTATGAATTTGATAGCCTGAGGAAAACAAATCAGATATTTTGGAGAATGTTCTTCAGCTGAGATTTGTTTAATGTTTTATTCATGAGTAAACAAAAATTATTGGTTTTTGAGAGAAAACCCATAAAAGCAAAATGCCATTCTCAATACACTGTATGAAGGGTACAGATGCTCAATATTATTTCTATTGATTTAATTTTAATCTTGTGGCTGATAAAGTGTCAGGCTTCACTACTGTAAAGTTATTCTTTCCCCTTCCTTCCATAAATTAATCTTTGGAAAGAAAGGACTATGTTCATCAGATATTTAAGGAGTGGAGAGTTATGCTTCATCTACAGGGTGGCATATCTACATGAATTGGATTTTTTTCTGTGTGGTGGTGTGTCTATTCTTTCTCTACTTATTTATTGTAATCATTATTTTAATCAGTATATACTCATGTGTATTTATTTTATAGTTTGGGTTGTAAACTGCTATATATATATTTTGTTCAGGTTAGTTCAGCTTTGACCTTTGGGAATTCTTTCAGTTGACTCCCGGGTTCCTTTGACATACATTCATCTTTTTATTTTTTTAAGTGGTTCTTTATTTTCTGACACTAAAACATAGCCTGGATTCACAGAATTAGTCATTTCTTCAAGGAGATTTTGTTTCTGTTATTAGAGATTTTAATTGTAAACTAAGGTCTAAGCACTAGGTATGCTCATTGCTTTTGGAGTGTCATTGGTTCTAGGCTCTCTAGGCCGACAGAGAAAGCAAATATATGTGTATATGCTGACTAGTGTGTATATGCATATCTTGAGGCATTTATGTTGTATGTATTACCTAGATAGATAGAGATAATATATTACAGTTATTCATATCATATGTGTCACATATAATATGTATTATTTATTTTAAGTTAAACATGAGTTTGTACTGACATCTCCAAATTTAGTCTATCCCATGTGAATCATTCTAGCTTTCTCTCTTTGACTGTATGTAACCTCCCTTTCCAATGATGAAACATGTCTCTCACCATCAATCATCTATTCTATCCATTGATCAAATCCAGTATGCATGCATATTTTTCAGAGTTGTTAACTGTATCTCTATTGGAAATGATTTGATCATCTAGAGTACACCTCAAATTCTCCATGAGGAAAAGCTATTTGTTCATTGCTGTATTTTCAGTGTATAACCTATAGCCTGGAACATTGAGAGGACTCCAGAAATACTTGTGAGTAAATAAAGATAAGATATGATTATAACTCAGACCAGAATCATAGGTACCATAATGTTAACTTCAGGAATTTAGAACCATTATGTAGTAAATCAGAAAGTTTTAGCTATATTATGCTAGGAATTAATAAAAAATAAATAACATAAAGATGGTTTTTAGAAGAAATTGTGTGGTAGTAGAATGATGACAAAATTATTTTTTATTTTTATTACATTTTTTTTTCCTTTATTAACATTTCCTTTTGATTATTTCCTATGTTTTAAGTCTCCCTTTTTCCCCACAGCCCAGCCTCTGGTAACTATCATTCTAGTCTCTATTACTATGAGTTAGACTTGAATCTTTCTTATAAATTCAGTCTTTGTGCTTAAATTATCCATTTGATCTTAGTTGTTCTCTGCTTTTTCCATTATAACTCTTAACATATCCATCATAGTTATTTTTAATTACTTGTGTGATAGTTTCAACATCTGTCTGGTTCTTATGCTCAATCCTTCTCTTCAAACTGTGAAATTTTTTTTAATACACCTTGTAATTTTTTTGTTGAAAGCTTAACTTGTCTAATAGAAACTGAGGTACATAGGGCTTTATTGTGAGAATTTCTGTTAATGTGGCTATTGTGTTTTTAAAAATATTTTCTGCTACTATAGGTGCCAGAGGTTTCATGTTTCTTGAGTAACCTTGATTTTGTCCTCCCCTATTTACTTTGGCCCTCCCTTTGTATTCCTCCTCTGAGAAAGTCTGCATTTTTGCAATTCTTTGAGGTGTTCCCACTGTTGAAACACTGGCTCTCTTGTGCTGTGATGATAAGGTGTATGTATATATTGGGGGTGGGTATCATTCTATAATCTCCCAATTAAGTCTCATGTGCTTGTCTTGTGACCTTTTAGTATAGTTCTCCCCTACCCCTGAGTAAAATAGGGGAACTAGAGAGGATGGAGTGAAAGTATTGCCCTTATCCATACCTCTGAGACAAAATTTTCATGATTTTGCACTGGAGAATATATTTTTGTTATGCAGAATGCTTTAGATGTCTTTCACAATAATTACCTTATCTCTCCTCCTGCCAGAGACATTATGAAATCTTTCTTGGAGAATGTGCTTTTCAGAAGATTTAATCACATATAGAGGGTGAAGCAAAATATAACCTTTTTCTGAAGATCAAAAGACCTTTTGAAACTTGGATCTATTCTCTGACATTTAAGAGTGGTAAACAGAAACTTTGCTAAATTATAATGAGTTCTTTCAAGTTAAAATATACTGATGGGTTAATATCATGATCCACTGAGGAAATATATGTGGCAAAATTCTCCATTCATCAGTATTATCTTAGATTCCTTTATCTTTTCATTTTATCTTCCTTGAAGATTATGCTTTTATCAAAACAGGAATATCACATTCCCTTTCAAATAGATCTTTTTGTAAACTTTTTTTAAATAGAAGATGAAAATGAAGCTTATAGTAACTGTCAGGTTCTTTTTTAATTTTGGGATGAATATTACGTAAATTATGAACTATGCCAGTATATAAATTATTGTCAAATCAATTTGAGAATTTTCAAAGGTAATGAATAAGTATGCTAGCTCACAAGTTTCTAAGAACACAAAGAATGATACCACAGCAGAAAATCTGTTTTTTTAAAATTGGTAAGATACAGATAAAGCAGCACTCAGAGGGAAATTTATAGCTTTAAATGCTTATGTTAATAAGGAAATAGTTTAAAATCAATATCCAAAGTTTCCACCTAAAGTCAGCAGAAAAAGAGGCAGAAAATATGTAGAACAAAAGAAATAATAAAAGTCAGACTGAAGATCAAAGACCTAAAAAGCAGAAAAATAAACTAAAAGTTAGCTCTTTGTAAAGATAAAAAGTAATAAACTTTTAGTTAAATTGATTATAGGGAAAATAAATATTGATGTCTTAATTTTGGAATTTAGAACAAAACAATGAACATCAGTAATTGAATAAATAATTTTAAATAACTAGGAGGGAACATTATGAATAATTTCATGTCACTATATTAGATAAATCAAATACACAATTCCCACAAATATACAACTTGGCCCAGGAAGAAAAAGAAGTCTTAATTTACCAATGATAGGTAGAGCCATTAAATTAATACTTAAAAATATTTCTATAAAGGAAAACCCAAGCTTAAATAACTTTATTGGTGAATTTATCAAGCATTTAAAAAGAAAAAAAGAAAAGGGAAGAGTATACTAATTGCATCACATAGAGCAAATCAACTTAGTTCACATACTCACAATCTGTCTACACAAATATTCAACTGCAATTTTATTAAAACCATAAACTCAAGACATCTTGCTTATCAAATTAGAAAACTTCACAAATTACTGAGATTTCTGGGTTCTAAAATATAAAGGAATAGACACAGCAAAGGTCCTGCTTGCTGCAAAATTATATATATTTACTAACAAAATTTTATTGTACTTCCAATTCTCAGGAAATAAGAAAATCATCTAAAATGTCTTTTTACGTCTTCAATGCCACAAAAGTTTGTAAAAATATATATAAAATTCAATGTGTAAATGTCTAATTTCATGAAGAATTTTAACACTAACATAAGTAGCAAAATATGATAAATAGCAAAGGAAAAAGTAAAGTTACAAAGCTTCCATAAATTTCCACTTATTTAAAAAATTTAAAAGCCAAACTTATGAATAACTCCAGGGTCAAAGAAGAATTTATAATAGAAGTAAACAATTCACTAGACTTGAATGACATTTTATATAATACATGTAAAACTTCTGAAATGTAAATAAAGTAAGCATAATTTAATGCTTATATTATAAACAATTTGATGCTGATTTGTGAGCTGTGTTCCATTTATGATGTTATTAAAAAATGAAACAGAATAAATCCAAATAAGACAGGTATAGTAAGATAAAAACAGCACTTAATAAAAGAGAAAACAAAAATAATATAGAGAAATATACAAACGAGACAAATCTTTGTTGAAACTGAAGAAGAAAATGAGAGAAAGCATGAATACATTAGGAATTTGAAAAGAGATACACATTCAGATTCCATTTACACTAAAAATACGATCAGAATACTGTCATAATTTTATGGGGATAAACTTAAAAACCTTACACAAAAACAAGTAAAAATACTATGTCTGTAGTTTTCTGTTTAACTCTTGAATGTATACTCTCCATAACATTGTAATTGTATCATATAATTTGGATATAATTTCTTTCAGATCTTTATCTTCATATGTATCTGTATATCACCAATGTCTGAAAATAGTACACAAAAACCACAGCAGTCTGCAGTCAATGAAGAGTGCCTTGTGCATGCATATAATTATAAATAATATAGATGTGAATAAGTGCTATGTGAATTATGTTCAGATATTTCATAGATGAGAACAATCACCCTTGAATTTAGGGTTAGAGTGGGAATGAGGTGAAAACTAGAAAAGCGTAAATGTAATAGCTGGTATTGGGAGAAAAAATCCATTTAAAAAAACCTATCTCAAATGGATAGATTAAGCAAGAGCAAGAAGATAAGTAATTGCTCCAGGATTAGCTTATCAAGAATTGTTTAATAAGGTGTTTCTAGAAAGGTAGAGACAAAGACTTTGGATCAAATTTATTTATATTCCATGATTATAAACTGGGAGATCTCCTATTCCATGAGGTCCTTTAGGGTAGTAAAGGTGAAGATGTCTCTCTGCCCTTTCTGTTGATATTTGATTGCATTCAAAGATATCAAATATAATGCTTCTCTCTAAGGGGAGGAAAAACAGGTTTGCCAGCATCTCCAATGAGGTATCAAGGTTTCCTAATCTCAGGGTTTCTCTTTTTT
Organism: Capricornis sumatraensis; assembly: GCF_032405125.1. NCBI lineage: Eukaryota > Metazoa > Chordata > Mammalia > Artiodactyla > Bovidae > Capricornis > Capricornis sumatraensis. The sequence continues at coordinate 22,177,419 of NC_091073.1, forward strand.
ATACACATCTATAGCATGTGCAGACAATACCTGAGCCTTATCTTGTTACTCTATGGGAATCAGGGATCAGGGAAATGATACCAATGATTACTGTTGCTGTAAGTAATAGAGCTGTCTAAATCCATTTGTACTCATTTCTCTTTGCAAGTAGATTACATGGAAGTGTGACAAGACAAGCCAACCTAACAGCTGCCACCATGCTGCTCTTTAGGAGCAATGCATCTGGTTGGCATTAGGTTGATTTTTAAAAACTCTGGGAGTTACTTAATTGATGTGGAGCTGGGAAGAGAAATGCATATAAGCACTCCTAAAATATAATTTGCCAGCAATATTGCACTGTATATTTATGTCATATATACTAACAATTAAATTTAAACTCTGTTTTAGTTCTTCCTAGAAGTTCCATTGTATAGAAGGCATAAGAACTTTGATATCAGTAAAAATCACACAAAAGATTTATGTTACACGTTAAAATTATGGCTTTCCTTACCTTCATTTTCCTACAGGGTGTCAACTTTAAAACTATTAAACAAATTTTTACAAAGACATGGAAAATAGGTGGATCAGTTTGGCTTTAAGGTTATGTAGATATTGTTGTCTTACAGTTTCAAAAGGATTTCTCTGATAGCTCAGTTGGTAAAGAATCTGCCAGCAATGCAGGAGACCCTGGTTTGATGCCTGAGTTGAGAAGATCCCCTGGAGAAGGGAAAAACTACCCACTCCAGTATTCTGGCCTGGGGAATTCCAAGGACTGTACAGTCCATGGGATTGCAAAGAGTTGAAAATGACTGAGCTACTTTCACTTTCACTTTTCATAGCTTCAAAATATCAGATAAGATTTTGATTGCTTATGACATCATTTTAGTCCATTTGTGAATGAGATTTAAATTTTTCATATCAAAATTTTCTCATAAATGTATCCAAAATCAGTAATCTATAGATTACCATATACCTTATATGTACTTAAAATTTTAAAGTCTATAATAATGTGAATGTGGCTAAGTATAGTTCTCTTGTTTGATCAAATAATTTTATTTCACACATTTTTATGGATTTTTAAGACATCCTTCATGTTTTATCTCTTAAAGATTTTCAAAAGTTTAGCTCTGCTTTTTGGGTAAAGGAAGAGAAGAAAAAGTAAATTTCAAGAAAGGTACACCTGCAAAATAGGTTGTGAATTACAATCTTTTTATTTGATAAGATTTTAATTTTAACATTATGTAATCACTATACATAAGTAAGAGAAAAAATAAATAGCAGTCTAATTAATAATTGGAAGACAGAGATTCAAATTAATAGCTGCTAGTGTGAAATCTGGGACTCTGGATGTTCTAATCTAACATAAGCATTCATTTTAAATAGCAATTATAAAATTTCAATGAAGCTTACTGCTAATCAGAATCATAAAACCAAATTCTTTCACCTGCCAAACATACACATTCACACAGAGGACCACATCTTTAGAAACTACTGCTACTTCAATGTTTTTCTAAATAGACACAAATGGTGAAAATCAAAATATATGAATATACTCTGAGCAGATGTTGTGGGCTTATATTGTGCTGAAGTAGAAACCTAATGTGGTATGTATTTAAAATAAGGCTTCAGTTTTGAGGTGGTTGTTAGAATAGTTGATCCAATCCTTATGAATCAATAATTTATAATATAATAAAGGATGGAACCTGAAAGTCTTGGATGTAGGCCCAGTGTTACTCTTCACAGTTTTTGATGTCATGTCTTATGATTTATCAATAGACATATGAAAGAGATTGTCATGTCTTATGATTCTTTTGATTATGTCTTATATTTGGTTGAATTGTGCAAACTCTATCATATGGGAGTTAAAAACTCAGTCATGTATTTATTCCTTCAACAAAATTAATGTCTACTCAGTATCAGAAACTGTTTATGTGGGTGAGATTTCAGTAGTAGAGGAAATGGCAAAGTCTCTGCTTTCATGGAATATTCATTACTTTATAAAGTAGGTTGAAACTGTTAATGAGCAGATGAACAAATACTTTATGTCAGGGGATGGCAAATGCTGTGCAGAAAAACAGAGCAGAATAAATAGATGTGATAATGAAATCAATGTTAATAGGCTCAAACCCACCATGTTTTTTTCTGTCTTAAATATACAACTCCCAATTGCTATAAATTCAGTGTTATTGTCAGTGAAATATTATCACATATTCATTCATCAGGGCATTCTGGGATATTTAATACAAACTTATTATGTGTGAAATATTATAGCAGTCATTATTTTTATCTGAGTGATGTCAATTACTCAATATGGAATAGATTTTGAATTAACGATTACCTGACTTTATAACAACATATTTGGATTATATATATCAGAGGGATGATACGGGGAGGGAAGTGGGAGAGGGGTTCAGGATGGGGAGCACGTGTATACCCGTGGCGGATTCATGTTGATGTATGGCAAAACCAATACAATATTATAAAGTAATTAGCATCCAGTTACAATAAACAAATTTATATTAAAAATATTTTGTTATGTATCATGAACTTCTTTGCAATTGTGCCATTATGTCATAAGTGGAAAAAAATTACCAGGAAAATATAAAGCGTAGTGCACAGCAGAAAGTAATCTCTTTCATATGTCTATTCATACTTAAAAGGTTTCTTTTATGAGTTGTTATATAGTGGTATTAGTTACAAATTGTAAATGATGACCATAATAATACTTTTGCAATTCATGTATACTTAAATGTTGACTGTCAATTTGCTTTTATATTGGGCTTCCCTGGTGGCTCTGATGGTAAAGAATCTTCCTGCAATGCAGGAGACCTGGATTTGAACCTTGAGTCAGGAAGATCCCCTGGAGAAGAAACTGGTTACCCACTCCAGTATTCTTGCCTGGGGAATTCCATGGACAGAAGAACCTGGTGGGCTACAGTCCATGAGGTCACCTAGAGTTGGATACACTGAGCAACTAACACTTTCACTTGGTTTTTGTGTCAATAGCATACACTATTCATCACTAGGCTCTTTCCTCCTAGCTCAGTCAGTAAAGAATCTACCTGCAATTCAGGTTCTATCCCTCGTTTGGGAAGATCTCCTGGAGGAGGGTATAGCAACCCACTCTAGTATTCTTGCCTGGCAGGCTACAGTCTATGGGGTCACAAGAATCAGACATGACTTAGAGAATAAATCACAACATTCATCACTAATTAATATATTACTTCATCTAGAGTGAGACCTAAATTTAACTGATACTTCCTTTAGCAGGAGAACAGTTTCTTTCAAAAATACTGATACATGTTTAGAGTATCCCAAATCTAATGATTTTAATACTGTGGATAGCCTCCAAAGTTATATTTCTTTGATACTACAGATAATAAATTTTAGGTGCATATATTAATATTCAGTTACTGTAGAGGCAAATCTAGACCTCTGTCTGCACAGAGGAAATGCTCAACAAAAATATATCTAATCAGTAATATTTATGGGTGAATTATTTTTATGGCACAACTCAGAAATTTTAGCCTCTGTTTGAAGCATTGTTTGTATGAATAAATTAATTTCTTACTACTGATTTATCAATTTTGAGTTAAATATAATCATAGACTAAAGTCAGTCTTTCAGTAAGTGGCAAGTAAGAATGATATCATAATGTAAAAACATCCCACTGAAATCGTAGACATATCAGCAATAAGAAGGGGAAGAAGGAAGCTGTCATCAGTGGATGTTTGTACCTGTGACTTGGGTTACCTGAGTAGAGCATTCAATAGCTTTTGAATAATGCAAGTATATGTCATGGGCATTTTATACATCATAGACATATTTGGGGTTGGAGAATGGGGTTCTACATTGGTGAATACAAAATGGCATTCAAAAATATTAATGATCTGTCTCCTGCCTATAGGCCTCTTTCCTACTTATATTTCTGTAGTACAAAATTTATGTATTTACCCAAATGAAGCTTATGACATCATGACTTTTTGCCTTGCATGATACATGTCTTCTATCACTCATTGTCATGAACTATTTATCCATAAAAAACTCAGCTCCTGTGTCTGCTTCTTTGATAAAGCCTTCCTTGATCCCATTCTCCAAAAGAGTTAACACTTTTCTTATTTTTGTGGCATTTATATGTTTGATATTATTTCTCATTATACTCATCAAACTATATGATAAGCATGGTCAGATGTTTTTCTCCTCAAGCCGTGTGCTTATTGGCCTTTTCATGTGGTTGAAGTATATGAAACTACCATTTTTTTCTTAAATCAGTTCCATGTTTCAATCTAATAACATAATTAGGAACAATTATGATATATACTTAGTAAAGAAATACATATACTTTGTACAATGTATACAAATGCTTCCCTGGTGGCTCAGAGGGTAAAGTGTCTGCCTGCAATGCAGGAGACCTGGGTTCAATCCCTGGGTCAGGAAGATCCCCTGGAGAAGGAAATGGCAACCCAGTCCAGTACTCTTGCTTGGAAAATCCCATGAACAGAGAAGCCTGGTAGACTACAGTCCACGGAATCGCAAAGAGTCAGATATGACTGAGCAACTTCACTCATTTCACTTGTATAATGTATAGATAAATTATATACATTTATATAATATATAAATGGATATTATGATTTATAATATTCTGTATAATTAATTTTTAATGTAAAGGTAATATTGCTTCCAGCATCAGCTCTAGAACCTAAGGAAGTCTCTGGCACATAGTGTGTGCGTGTGTGCTTAGTCGCTCAGTTGTGTCTGACTCTTTGTGACCCCTTCGATTGTAGCCCACCACACTCTTCTGTCTTTGGGATTCTCCAGGAAAGAATAACTGTAGTGGGTTGCCATTTCCACTTCCAGTGAATCTTCCCAAATCAGGGATCAAACCCGCATCTCCTGCATTGCCGGCATATTCCTTTACCCACTGAGTCATCAGGGAAGCCCTCACACATAGTATTACTCATTAAATATTTCTAATTATAATGATGGTGTTGCAATTAATCTCAAATGATGATTATAGTAGATATTGGTTGATAGAAAATATTAGAAAATACACAATAATAGATGTGTAGTAACACCCCATGTCGAGGAGCAGTGGCTGCGCAGGTGCAGGAGGGCCGACAGGAGCTACTCCACGTTCAAGGTCAGGAGGGGCGGCTGTGAGGAGATACCCCTCATCCAAGGTAAGGAGCAGTGGCAGCGCTTTGCAGGAGCAGCCATGAAGAGATAACCCACGTCCAAGGTAAGAGAAACCAAAGTAAGATGGTAATGTTGCGAGAGAGTATCAGAGGGGAGACACACTGAAACCCTAATCACAGAAAAACTAGCCAATCTGATCATATGGACCACAGCCTTGTCTAACTCAATGAAACTAAGCCATGCTGGGTGGGGCCACCCAGGACATGTAGGCCATGGTGGAGAGGTCTGACAGAATGTGGTCCACTGGAGAAGGGAATGGCAAACCACTTCAGTATTGTTGCCTTGAGAACCCCACGAAAAATATGAAAAGGCAAAATGATAAGATACTGAAAGAGGAACTCTCCGGGTTGGTAGGTGCCAAATATGCTACTGGAGATCAGTGGAGAAATACTCCAGAAAGAGTGAAGGGATGAAGCCAAAGCAAAAACAATACCCCGTTGTGGATGTGACTGGTGATAGAAGCAAGGTCCGATGCTGTAAAGAGCAATATTGCATAGGAACCTGGAATGTAAGGATCATGAATCAAGGTAAATTGGAAGTTGTCAAACTGGAGAATGCAAGAGTGAATTGAGCATTCACATTCTAGGAATCAGTGAACTAAAATGGACAGGAATGGGTGAATTTAACTCAGATGACCATTATATCTACTACTGTGGGAGGGAATCCCTTAGAAGAAATGGATTAGCCATCATGGTCAACAAAAGAGTCTGAAATGTAGTACTTGGATGCAATCTCGAAAACAATAGAATGATCTCTGTTCATTTCCAAGGCAAACCATTCAATGTCACAGTAATCCAAGTCTATGCCCCAACCAGTAACGCTGAAGAAGCTGAAGTTGAATGGTTCTTTGAACACCTACAAGACCTTTTAGAACTAACACCCAAAAAAGATGTCCTTTTCATTATAGGGGACTAGAATGCAAAAGTAGGAAGTCAAGAAACACCTGAAGAAACAGGCAAATTTGGCCTTAGAGTACGGAATGAAGCAGTGCAAAGGCTAATAGAGTTTTGCCAAGAGAACGCACTGGTCATAGCAAACACCCTCTTCCAACAACACAAGAGAAGACTCTACACATGGACATCACCAGATGGTCAACACCGACATCAGATTGATTATATTCTCTGCAGCCAAAGATGGAGAAGCTCTATACAGTCAGCAAAAATAAGACCAGGAGCTGACTGTGGCTCAGATCATGAACTCCTTAGCCAAAATTCAGAAGTAATTTGATGAAAGTAGGGAAAACCACTAGACCATTCAGGTATGACCTAAATCAAATCCCTTATGATTATACAGTGGAAGTGAGAAATAGATTTAAGGGACTAGATCAGATAGACAGAGTGCCTGATGAACTGCGGATGGAGGTTCATGACATTGTACAGGAGACAGGGATAAAGACCATCCCCATGGAAAAGAAATGCAAAAAAGCAAAATGGCTGTCTGAGGAGGCCTTACAAATAGCTGAGAAAAGAAGAGAAGTGAAAAGCAAAGGAGAAAAGGAAAGATATAAACATCTGAATGCAGAGTCCCAAAGAATAGCAATGAGAGACAAGAAAGCCTTCCTCAGCGATCAATGCAAAGAAATAGAGGAAAACAACAAAATGTGAAGACTTGAGATTTCTTCAAAGAAAATTGGAGATACCAAGGGAACATTTCATGCAAAGATGGGCTCAATAAAGGACAGAAATGGTATGGACCTAACAGAAGCAGAAGATATTAAGAAGAGGTGGCAAGAATACACAGAACTGTACAAAAAGATCTTCATGACCCAGACAGTCATGATGGTGTGATCACTAGAGCCAGACATCCTGGAATGTGAAGTCAAGTGGGCCTTAGAAAGCATCACTATGAACAAAGCTAGTGGAAGTGATGGAATTCCAGCGGAGCTATTTGAAATCCTGAAAGATGATGCTGTGAAAGTGTTGCACACAATATGTCAGCAAATTTGGAAAATGCAGCAGTGGCCACAAGACTGGAAAAGGTCAGTTTTCATTCCAATCCCAAAGAAAGGCAATACCAAAAATGCTCAAACTACTGCACAATTGCACTCATCTCACATGCTAGTAAAACAATGCTCAAAATTCTTCAAGACAGACTTCAGCAATATGTGAACCGTGAAATTCCTGATGGTCAAGCTGGCTTTAGAAAAGGCAGAGAAACAAGAGATCAAATTGCTGACATCTGCTGGATCATTGAAAAAGCAAGAGAGTTCCAGAGAAACATCTATTTCTGATTTATTGACTATGCCAAAGCCTTTGACTGTGTGGATCACAATAAACTGTCGAAAATTCTGAAAGAGATGGGAATACCAGACCACCTGACCTGCCTCTTGAGAAATCTATATGCAGGTCAGGAAGCAACAGTTAGAACTGGACATGGAACAACAGACTGGTTCCAAATAGGAAAAGGAGTATGTCACGGCTGTATACCGTGACCCTGCTTATTTAACTTATACACAGAGTACATCATGAGAAATGCTGGTCTGGAAGAAACACAAGCTAGAATCAAGATTTCCAGGAGAAATATCAATAACCTTAGATATGCAGATGGCAACACCTTAAGGCAGAAAGTGAAGAGGAACTAAAAAGCTTGATGAAACTGAAAGAGGAGAGTGAAAAAGTTTACTTAAAGCTCAACATTCAGAAAACGAAGATCATGGCATCTGGTCCCATCACTTCATGGGAAATAGATGGGGAAACAGTGGAAACAATGTCAGACTTTATTTTTGGGGCTCCAAAATCACTGCAGATGGTGATTGCAGCCATGAAATTAAAAGATGCTCACTTCTTGGAAGGAAAGTTATGATCAACCTAGATAGCATATTCAAAAGCAGAGACATTACTTTGCCAACAAAGGTGTGTCTAGTCAAGGCTATGGTTTTCCCAGTGGTCATGTATGGATGTGAGAATTGGACTGTGAAGAAAGCTGAGCATCAAAGAATTGATGCTTTTGAACTGTGGTGTTGGACAAGATTCTTGAGAGTCCTTTGGACTGGAAGGAGGTCTAATCTGTCCTTCCTAAAGGAGATCAGTCCTGTGTGTTCATTGGAAGGACTTATGCTAAAGCTGAAATTCCATTACTTTGGCCACCTGATGTGAAGAGTTGACTTATTGGAAAAGACCCTGATGCTGGGAGGGATTGGGGGCAGGAGGAGAAGGGGATGAGAGAGAATCAGATGGCTGGATGGCATCACTGACTCAATGGCCATCAGTTTGAGTGAACTCCAGGAGTTGGTTATGGACAGGGAGGCCTGGCGTGCTGCAATTCATGGGGTCGCAAAGAGTCGGACATGACTGAGTGACGGAACTGACCGACTGACTGAGCAACAGTTTACTAAAGAAAAAAATTCTTTAGTGACCTTTCCCTCTCTCCATCTACTTTCTACTAGACAGATCACAACAGGGTAACAATTCTACTTTATATATCATAATAAATATTTGTGAACATCATATATGCCTTATGGAAAATAGCATTCTTTATAGATTACAGTGATATTGAAAAAATTATAAAATCCTGAAATTATTAAGAGAAATTTTAACTTAAAATTTTATCAAAAAAGTTTTGAGTAAGATGTATATTTTCATAACAAGCTTTTGGTACTTTTTGTCAATATTGCTTATCCTTATTTTTTGACACAAGAAGGTAGTAAATATCCCATCATCTGTACAATCAGTGATCACTGAGAATCTCAGCCTTAAAAGCATTATACAGCATTACAGAAGAAAGCAAAACTTAAAAAAGGATTTGTGTTTGTACCTTTCAGCTTCTTTTATTATAAGGACAGTCAGTATTGTTGATATAGGAGCTATCAAAAAATAACCAGTTTCTTCTCACTTTGTATGAGTTGTCATTTTTTAAAAAAAGAACTCTGATTACTAGGTACTTAATTTCTCATTCATTCATTTTTTTAAACATCGTTTATTGGTGATCTTTTTCTTCCTGTGATGAGTTAACAAAGGTCAGATATTCCCTCTCACCTGGAGCTATCAAAAACTGGAAACAATGTGTGAACAAATAGTTTTCAATACACATGACATCATGCATTTCTTCTAATTTGATACTTGAATCCATAATTGAAATTCCCCAATCAAAAGTTCACTACAATAGTATGTCTGAAGACCAGAAATACATTAGCTATGAACCATAACTAGTGCTTGGCAGCAGCCTACAATTAAAAATTTTAGCACTAGGAGAAAGAGTTAAAGAAGGCAAAAGAGCTGAAAATAAGCATTAGTTTTACCAAGAGCCACCTTTAAAACCATTACCATTTTGGCAGCTTATTCTTAGTAGGACTCCTTTTTTAATATGAGTAGTTGCAATTCTTTGGAGCATTTCTTTTGGTAACTCTGAATTCTTTATCCTTTTGCCACAAGGATGTGATTTTGGCTAAATAAAATAAATAAATAAATAAATGCTTTGACTTTAGAGACAAAGGCTATTTTAAAATACATGAGATTGTTATTGACTAGTTGATGGTGACACTGCAGCAGCTACAAACTGAGGGTGTTTTAAATGTCCTACTGAGTGACTCATGTTGCAATCACAAGGGACAACAATTATATAGTAAAAGAAAACTCTAGTGCACTTTCTCCTCTGGCTCAGTCTTAGTATTTTGTGAAAGCTGATAAAGAATCCAGAATCAAAAGAAAGATGACTTGGAGCTTATTTTGTATACAGGAATGGTTTACTAGATGCTTAGAATGGGATACAGTGGCCTGTGTTAAGCCCAATAGTAAAGGCATCACTAATTATTTATATCCTGCTGTTAAGTATAAAACAGGCTTGACTGCCCTTACAACAGCTGCCGTCTCACCACGTGTGCAGCACGATGAACTTTATGTGTGAGCTCTTCTGAAGAGCTTTCAGGGGCATGGGGCACTCCAAGCAGGTAGAATCCTTGTCAGAAGAGCCTTCTGAAGGGTCCTGGTGCACAGGCAGCAATTAATGCAGGTGGTATTTTAGACAAGGGAGCTAATGAGCTTTAATATGCATGCAGGTGAGGGAGTGCTGAATCAGTAGAGCCATTAATGAACCGATGACAGCCTAATTAGCTACAATTTAAAATCTATGGAATCTAATCAGAGGAGCTGAACACTGCTGAAAATCTGTTTATGAATGAGTCTTTCTAAATACTCCAATCTGTTGCTTAGTCACTGATTGATAGTAATTGCTTTTTTTCCTCTATTGTGTACAGGAAAATGCCCAATTTTGCTCTGATAGGGGAGGACACAGCATTGAAGTTAAATGCCTAAGATGTTTGGCTGCTTAAGTTTAATCACTGGATGTTTGAAAAAAAAAAATCAAAGTAAAATTAATTTTCAACTCTGAATATAGATGATTAAAAATGTACCACCAACTTCTTATATATTGTGTTGGCAAAGGTTCTCTAGTTGTTTATCAACTCCAAATAGCATATCTGAAAACCAAGCAAAGACAGTACAACATGCAAATGCATTTATTAATCCATAATTTGCTTAAAAAGGACTTATTTATGTTAGTTATCAGATAAAATGAGGCAAAAATATTTTTACTGAATGCTTGGAATATAGTTTTCTGAGGTTAATATAATCTATTAAACATCCTATTTTAAATCAGCTGAACTAAGCATTCTTTCAGAAAATTGAGAATACTTTAAAGAAGATGGGAGGTGATACTATTTTGTAGTGCCCATTTGGTAATAACTGATGTATAAATGGTACAAGCGGTTTTTTGTACTCTGACATTTCACCCTGATACAGCACAATTCATCTGAGAACCTTAACTGTGTAGGCTTTGATTTATTGAGTCTTGTAACACCACTGGAAGACAGGTCAGTGAGGCTGTCCTTGTTTTACAGTCAGATCAACTGAGCTCCATTTGCTGAAGGTCACCAGTGAGCCAATGCAAGAACTATAAAAAGAGACCCAAGAAAGCCCAGAGTGTTACCCCCTTACTTTCTCCATTTGACAAATGGTATATCTCATAATTCTGTCATTGCAAATAAAAATTTATGTGTCAAAATTTTGAATATCAACTTAGAAAAAATATGGAATGCAGAGCAGACATAATTGTGAGTTATTTTTAAATGTTGATATTAGTTACATAGTATGATATTATCAGTGAACAAGTTAATGAAGAGAATGGTCACATTTCCTCACTGGTGTGAATGGAAGTGATCTTCAAGGATTGTGTCTGTTAGATTAGCCATCAGGTACTGAAGTTGAAACAGAGACAAAAAAAATGGAAAGTTTTCTGTAGTTAGAAACATTTTAAAATGAAAAAAAAAAGAAAGAAAGAATAGTGGGAGGAAGAAAAGTATGAAAGGTTGAGGGGAAGAGAGATGAGATACACCCCACATATAAATGGTCCACTAAATAACTTGACTGAGTGAGTGAAAGGCGCTCAGTCGTGTCCAACTCTTTGCAATCCATGGAATTCTTCAGGCCAGAACACTGGAGAGGATAGCCTTTCCCTTCTCCAGGGGATCTTCCCAACCCAGGGATCAAACTCAGGTCTCTCACATTGCAGGCGGATATATTTTTACCAGCTAAGCCACAACGGAAAGAGTTGGTTTAATAAACAGATGATGCCTGCAGAGACAAAGTGTATGTAATCCATTTCATTTGATTTTAGTGGAATCTCTGTATAAGGAGGGAGAGAGAGAGAGAGAGAGAACGTGAAAGGACATAGGCAACTCAATACATTAAAAGTTTAAGATTATATCCTGGTATTTCAGCAGATATTAACTGCAGGTTTTTAAAAAATGTATTGCAAGACTATTTTATGAAATCTAGTATGTAAATGAAAATTACTTGCTCCCTGGTCCAACGGAATTTTTTTTCAAATTTGGCAATATTTTGACGGGATTTTCTTTTCTGTTGTGTTAGCCATTACACATTAAATTTGTGAGTAAAATAATCTGTAAGCAAATATTTTTTAAACTCCTGCTAATGTGACAGTGTTTACAAAACTGTTCATTTCCTGGTGGCTCAGACGGTAAAGCGTCTGTCTACAATGCGGGAGACCTGGGTTTGATCCCTGGGTGGGGAAGATCCCCTGGAGAAGAAAATGGCAATCCACTCCAGTACTCTTGTCTGGAGAATCCCATGGAGGGAGGAGCCTGGTAGGCTACAGTCCATGGGGTCGCAGAGTCGGACACGACTGAGCAACTTCACTTTCAGTGTGACAGTGTTTACAAAACTGTCCATTTTCTCTGAAATGGAAAACACACAAAAAGTAAAAACTTTGGTATTTTAACAAATAAAACTTTATTCTATCCAACATGATACATCTTATGCTTAAATCTATCATATTTGATCACTGTTTTTCTTAATTCGGGGCTTCCCTGGTGGCTGAGAGGTTAAAGCGTCTGTCTGCAATGCGGGAGACCTAGGTTCGATCCCTGGGTCAGGTAGATCCCCTGGAGAAGGAAATGGCAACCCACTCCAGTATTCTTGCCTGGGGAATCCCACGGGTGGAGGAGCCTGGTGGGCTACAGTCCACAGGGTACCAAAGAGTTGGACACGACTGAGCGACTTCACTTTCACTTTCTTTCTTAATTCAATTAGCAAAAGAATAAGCATTCTCTATATGCCACTTTGTTTCCATATGCTGTGATGTAATAACAGTTAATCAGAAAACACTCTATTATGTCTTGGAATTGACTTTTTTTTTATTATATTTGTGAATATAATATGAGAGTAATTTTTTTTTACTGTTTCTCATAATAGATTTTTTACTGCTGCTAAGTCGCTTCAGTCGTGTCCAACTCTGTGCGACCCCATAGATGGCAGGGCACCAGGCTCTGCCGTCCCTGGGATTCTCCAGGCAAGAACACTGGAGTGGGCTGCCATTTCCTTCTCCAACACATGAAAGTGAAAAGTGAAAGGGAAGCCGCTCAGTCGTGTCCAACTCTCAGCGACCCCATGGACAGCAGCCCACCAGGCTCCTCTGTCCATGGGATTTTCCAGGCAAGAGTACTGGAGTGGGATGCCATTGCCTTCTCCAATAGCTTCTTTAGTGAGGTGCTATATGTATTATTGGGCTTCCCTGGTGGCTCAATTGGTAATGAATCTTTGCAATGGGGGAGACCTGGGTTCAATCCCTGGATTGGGAATATCCCCAGGAAGAGAACATGGCAACCTACTCCAGGGTTTATTCCTTGAGAATTCCATGGATAGAGGCCCTGGAGGGCTGTATCCATGGGGGCCCTAAGAGTCAGACATGACTGAGCAACTAAGCACAACACAGCACATATATATTGTTAAGCATGATCATATATGTGATATTATAATTAATCTAGGTTTGCTAAGTAGAGTGCCACATATATTTCAATGGTCTTGCAAGTTGGAGTTGGAAGATTTCATTGAAAACACTATAAATGTATAATATTATTTGTATTTTGCATTTTTCTAATATAAGCAAATACAAATATTTTATACTACCATTAAAAATAACATGTTTTAATTATAATATTAGACAAATTTATAATAATAAGCAGTCTATAGAAATGCACATTAATTCAGTAGTGTGGAAAGTTTAAAAGTCTATTAATAGTCAAGAATTCCTGATTTCACTCCTTTTTTTTCTCATTTCTTTGAATAAAATCCCATGTCATATGTTCTTTTCACAATCGTCACCTTAGCTGTCTGTTCTTGGAATTATTAATCTCTCTAGGTTCAGTATTCTTATCTGTAGAGAGGATAATATAGTATTTTCTTCAGTGTATGTCAAGAGAAATAATTGAAATTAAGTGCCTTAGGACTTTTACATAGTAAAAACTCAACACAGATTGTATTCTTTAGTTTGTTTGTTGTATTAAGTACTAGGAACAGTTGTCCACAGTTTTTAAAATGGATGCCATTTCTGCTTCAAGATTTTACTATTTTGACAATAAAAGAGTATTTAAATCAGATTTTTAATATATATATTTCTATGCTATATATAATCTGCTGACTCCAAACCAATAAACATACAAGTATTCAGGTTCAAATAATATTTGAAGATGCAACCATTATATATTCAGGAACAAGTGAACAAGTTAGTACTTGGAAGTAGACTATTTTCCACATATCTAAAATGTTTCACTCAGTGGGCCAATTTTGCTGGCCTTTAATTTTAGAAATCCTAATGATTTAAATATAAGCAGTGACCAACTGTATAGCACAGAGAACTGTGCTTAATATTTTGTAATAACCTACAAGAGAAAACACTCTTATAAGGTATATGTATATGTAACTAAATCACTTTGCTGTGCACCTACAACTAATACAAAATTGCAAATCAACTATACTTCAAAAAATAAATTTTTTAAATAAGTAAAATTAAAAATAAATAAATTTGAGCAGAATCTTTATATTCATGAAACAATAAGTTGTATTAAAAGCTTGGTTGGATATAGATTAACCTTCTTGAGCAGCTAGGTTCAGATATATCTGAAGTAAACTTTTGAATATATTAGAATCTTCAAAGCCTTTTATGTTTTTTTGAAAACTCATTTGTAAATCAGACTTTTTTCTCTCTCTAAATATTAAAGACATCAATATTGGTTATTATGTTTTATGAATATAAACCATTTTAAATTTTTTGAAACTAGAAACTATACCTAGTATGTTTTCATTAATTTAATTAATCATTCAATACAGATCTTTCACACATGAATATATACACCTACTGAGTAAATATTTATATCCTCTCACAATGTCAGGCATTGTGCTCCATTATGGGTATTTGGAAGTCAATAAAACAAACATGATAGATCTCTTCATGGAGGTAATAAATGATACTTCATTTTTCTTTTTTTAACGCTATGAAAGTTAGGTTGAGATTGCAATTGGGAAACCTCATCTGAATTATAATGTCAGAGAAGACCCTTTCAGAAAAAAAAAAAAAAAGGTAATTAATTTTACAAAAACTTGGCCCAATGGAGCATTATATAAAAAGAAAATTATATATGGAAAATATATACATAGTCAACCAACTAAACAGAGACGAAACAACAAAGAGAAGAATGTATGACCGATGACACTGAGAGAAGACATATAATTCAGCAACTTCTTGGCCAAGTTACAGATTTTAGATTTGTGCAAAGTGGGAAGAATTACTTGGATGGAATTTAAAGATAGGAATTGTGTAATTTAGTTTACATTAAAATTGGACACATCTTACATCATTAAAAAAAAAAAAAACACGGATTAAAGACTTGAATATAAGATGTGAAATCATAAAATTCCTGGAAGTGAATACAGGAAATAAGCTCTTTGACATTGGTCTTGACAGTGATTTTTTTTTGGATATAACACCAGAAGCAAGTTTAAAAAAATAAAACTAAACAAGCAAGACTATATCAAACTAAAAAGCTTTTGCACAACAAAAGAAACCATCAATAAAATGAAAAGATAATATACGAAAGACAACCCCCCCAAAAAACACTAAAAATACAATGTGATATTTATAAAAGCCTTAATTCTTAATATTTTTATTAAAAGTTTAAAAATCTTCTCATGATGTCTGTCTTTAACACATTTCTTTGTATAAAATGGAATTCTTTGATCTGTGTTGAAAGCTAAATCCAGAAGGGTGGGACATCTTCACTAAGATCAAACAGATGTTCACTGACCAAGTCAGAGGATCGACTCTTGGCCCAGGTCCATCACTACACATCACCTTGTTATCTTCTCTAGTTTCTGGAGTGAAGCTGGTTAGTGATTAACATGAGACAGATGTTCTGACAAACAAGAGTGTCTTAGTTCATTGGTGAAGGTCTATTGATCATGTTAATATTTTTTTCAGTTGGCACACAGCATTATAATCTGACAATATCAGAGTTGGTTTGTAAATCAGACCTATAAAAAGAAATTGCCAAATTGAAAAACAGTCATTTTAGTAGAATTATTGCATTCTGAAACCATAGATATCATGGAAAATGCGATTAAAAGTATCAAACTTTTCAAAGACTCAGCACCTTCGTCTAACAAAAATGAACCCACAGACACACCAGGATGCCACTGTAGGGAGTTGCATTCTTTTTTAAATTTTTGCTTTGCTTGGATGTGAAGATACCCTGTGTGACTGTGCCATCTCATACTGAAGAGTCAGCACGGCTGGTGCTGTTGAAAGAGCTATATTGAGAACTTTATTATGCTCATCTGAAAAGCCAAATCAGTGATTATGAACAACTTATACAGGACAGCTGAAAGTAGTTAAATCATTTTCTTGTAATACTCCCAAGATCTTAAAATGCTACAATATATAAAACACATTCAGTCACTGCAGCACTTTTACACTCAAATGAACCCTCTTGAATCTATGGGAGTTTTTCATTTAATCCCTTTCTCCTTATTCTATTGTGAGACAAAAGGATTCACAAGTAGACAGTTTCCAACTTCTTGCTTTGAATTAGAGATTTAAATTCACATACTGTATTCAACCCAGAAAAACAAATCTATTTCAATAAGAGGTCTTTGTATGAGATACTGTGTATTTAGAATCTTAAACTCCCATTTTACAGGTCTGGACAAGGTGTTCAAGTCCTATGTTGGTTACTTGGTAGCTATATGTCTAAGAAATTTACCTATCCTAAACAGAATCAGTTTTCCTATCTGGAAAATGGGGGCTAATAGTTGAATATACTTTACCTAGTTACCAGTATTAATTTGTAGTTTAAAGGTGACATCAGGAGTGAAACAGTTTGTGTGATGGTTAAAGGCATGAGTTCAAACAAAGGATTTGCCACCAACTGTTGATTTGCCATCACTTGTTGAGAACTTTGGGGCAAGGTTTTCTAATTTATTTTAAACTATAGTTTCTTTTTCTGTAAAAAAAGGAATAGTTCAGCACTTATAAAGCTGTATGAATGTTTAAATGATAGCATGGATTTAAACCTATAGGTCTGCAGAGATTCCTGTGTTCCCTGACTTCTCTACCTGATTAAGATAGACTGGACTGTCTCAGATCAGTCCGGTAAGGAGTCTTGTGATTTAGTCATTGCCTTGACTTTTACTCCATACTTCAAGAGATGTCTGTCACTCCAAGACTTTTGGTTTTAATTCATTCCCAGTATCCAGATGTGGGTTTGATCCCCTGGAGGAGGGAATGGTAACCCATTCGGATATCTTTGCCTGGAAAATCCTATGGACAAAGTAGCCTGGCAGGCTACAGTCCATGGGGTCGCAAAGAGTCAGACACGACCGAAGTGACTTAGCACTATCCCTATAATATTTTCTCAAAGCTATCTGCAATGTCATATTTCTGTTTATGATAGATACTACCAGAATTCCAGCCTCCTGCATGAGTCATCATCATTATCAAGACTTGGGAGACCCACTTTTCAGATCCTCCTCTGTGTCCTTGCAAACATTTCCAATGAGCCTTCTCGATTGCATGATTTCATTAAGGCATGGTAATGTGTTGCTACTTGTCTTCCTTGTCTACAATGCCATTTCCAAGTTGTTTTCCCTTCCTCCTCATCTAGAAACTCCTCACCCCCAAAATCTTTATCTTTACCATAATTTCTCCACACCACTAAAGTGATTGCACATTTTCATTATTACCACTACTCTCACTGCATATTCAGCTGTATTTCTGTGATTTGTCACAATAAACACTCCCATGCATCAAGCTAAATCTCCTTGGCCTTCTCTTTCTTTATCATACCTCCTGGATTGATTGACCTGGTATTGCTCACCTTACCATTTTCAAATCTATCAGTCTCACAATATCTTTGTTCACTTCTTTCCCTGTTCTCCAGTTATGTTGGATAAAATACACTTACTCTAATGAAAACAAAAACTCTTACCTTTTTGAGATCTTCCTTCATCCTTAAACTTCAACAGTGTTACAGGTTGATAACCTCAATTTTATCTCCATCTTGAAGTGGGTCACACTGAATTGGGTCAGTTCAGTTCAGTCACTCAGTCGTGTCCAACTCTTTGCGACCACATGGCCTCCCTGTCCATCACCAACTCCATTGGGTAGCTTTCTCCTAATAGATCCTGTGATAACTCAAGAATTTATGTACAACTAAATGACTGATAGGAGTCTCCTCTTAACTGTCTAAAGGCAGGAATGAATCTATCTTAGATATTCAGTTTTATGGAGGCTTGTGTTTAAGAAGGCCCTCTATTTGGTTTAAAGCACCATGGTCACCATTTTGAAGTTCTTAATAATTATGAGCAAGGACCCAATATTTTCTTTTATACTGGGATTCACAAGTAGCCAGTCCTACCTTGCTGCTGCTGCTGCTGCTAAGTCACTTCAGTTGTGTCTGACTCTGTGCAATCACATAGACGGCAGCCCACTAGGCTCCCCCGTCCCTGGGATTCTTCAAGCAAGAACACTGGAATGGGTTGCCATGTCCTTCTCCAATGCATGAAAGTGAAAGTGAAAGTGAAGTCACTCAGTCTTAGCGACCCATGGACTGCAGCCCACGAGGCTCCTTCATCCATGGGATTTTCCAGGCAAGAGTACTGAAGTGGGGTGCTATTGCCTTCTCTGCAGTCCTACCTTGCTGCTGCTGCTTCTAAGTCACTTCAGTCGTGTTCAACTCTGTGCGATCCCATATACGGCAGCCCACCAGGCTCCCCCGTCCCTGGGATTCTCCAGGCAAGAATACTGGAGTGGGTTGCCATTTTCTTCTCCAGCAGTCCTACCTTAGGTACCTCAAATTTAATATGGCCAAACAGATGACTTGATTTTTACCTACCAAACCAATTATTTCTCTCTTTATCCTGCTTCTAATATCTGCACAAAATGTACATAAAATGTAAATCAGGTAAGATCACTCTCCTCATTAAAATTCTACTGTGTTTTTCCATTGCATCTAAAGTGAAAATAAAATTACTTTGTATTACCCTGCATGATTTTTCATTACCCACCTTTCTGCCCTCTTAACTCCTAGCCTTATTTTCTTTCACTGTGCACCAACCATAAAGTCCATCTTTTTATTTTGTGATTATAGAAAACTTGTCTTTGGTTCAGGACATTCTTATTTGCTGTTATGTTGGCATGGAATGTATATGCCTATCTGTCTCTTCCTTGTTCTTCACATCTCGCTTCAAATGATACTCATTCACACTGATCATCCATGTGACATTCTAAGTTAGTACCTGGTCCACCACTTACTATCTCAGGATTTTTTTTTCCTTTTTGAAATATTTAGTATATTCCAATTTATCTTGCTCATGTATATACTTATTTATTTTACTACCCTTTCAACATGAGAGCAAAGACCATGTATATGCAAAGTTTGTGGGTCTGGGATGAAATATTGTTTAATGAATTGGAAGTATGGGACTTCAAACAATGCTTATGATATATTGTTTTCAATAATTATTATGCACTATTATATGAATTTTATCATTTGTAGAGAGTTCAACTTGAAAGCATTATAAAAATTATATTGAAATTTGTTTTTATATGTAAAATTATACTAGTACTAAAGGACTCTGAAAGTGACATTTATTACAAGTAGGTAATGTGTGTTTCTTAATCTTTAGGCCCCTATACTCCAATTTCAACAGAGGATACAATTTTGTGGGGTCTTTTGTTTGTTTGTTTGTTTAAGACCTCATTTGTTTAATAAAGCAGAAAATCAAAAATTAAAATAGCAACCAAAAACATTGATGAGAGAAGTAATTTCAGAATAACAAAGACTTCCAAAAATCTGTTATTCTCTTAAAACAACAAGATCACTGACATATATGTCAAAATCAACTTTTTTAGAATTCAGAAACTTAGTCAAAGGCTTACAAATATCCAAAAAAGTGTTTATTCAAGGAACATACCTGACTCTTGAAAAGAACAATGAGCCTTGTAATGTTTTAACTTGCCCTGTTGTTCTCATAACCCTCTTTCTAGCAACATGTATTCTTGAAAACTGCCAGTTTCACAATAGTGGTTGTGAATAACAGTAACCTCCCTGGAGGCTCAGACAGTAAAGAATCTGCCTGCAGTGTGGGAGACTTGGGTTCGATCTCTGGGTTGGAAGATTTCCCTGGAGAAGGAAATGGCAACCATCTTTAGTATTCTTACCCAGAGAATCCCATGGAGAGAGGGCTCTGGTGGGATACAGTTCCTGGGGTCTCAAAGAGTTGGGCATGATTGCGTGAATATAAAAGGACTAGAATAGAACAACCAGTGGAGGGAACAAAATATGATTGATGCTACTCCAAACATGCAAAATCCAGAGGTTTTCACTACTTGACTTTTTTTTGTGGCAGCTCCTTGGAGCTTTATTTGACATGACTTTTAGAGCTTGATTTATAAGAATAGATGATCCAGAAAATCATTATCAAAAAATAGAAATATCAGTGGAAATCATTTGCATTTGCAACTGCATAAGGCAACGATACCAGCTGGGCCAAATAAGAGGTGACCAAAAATCTGAAAAGAAAATGATACATAATGAGATGTCTGTAGAGTGATTTTGAAAAAGCTTTGCCATGTACCTGGGAATATAGAAGGACACATCCACTGTGTCCTTGGCCAGTAAGGTTCTGTGGAAGCCCAAATGTCTCAGCAGTGGCTGACTTTGAGGCAGTATGCAAGCAGGAAATGAAGGCTAAGCAAAATTGTAAACTGTCAGAGCACTGAAGTCATGCTATAACACAAATGCACAGAGACACTGGGCATTGACAGAGATTTGTTACATTAAGGAATTTAAGGAAATTTGTGACCACTAACTAGTAAGATCATTAAGCTAACCAAGTCAAGACTTCAATCAGCACCTATGGGAAATAACATAAGTTTTATAGAACTAGACCAGAGCAGTAACTAAATGAATATTAAAAGCAATAAACATAGGAAAAGGATCTCTAATTCCTGAGTTGCCAAATTATATTTTCTAAAATGTTCATTTTTTTTTTGAGCATAAAAATGAAGCAAAAATGAAAGCCCCAAAGAAACAGGAAAATAAGTATTTTTCATACCCAGGAAAACTGGTATAAATTATACACAGGAAAGCAAAAGCAGTCAATAGTAACTGAACTTGAGAAAGTCCAGACATTGGGCTTACAAGCAAAGAATTTAAATCAACTATTATAAACATATTCAAAGAACTAAATGGAATACCATATAAATAAGAGAAAAATATGAGAATGATATCTGACAAAATAGAGACTACCAGTAGGTTAAAATTATATACATACATACATATATATATATATATATATATATATATATATATATACAGAATCCTAGAATAAAATTTACAGTAAATGAAATGAAAAATCACTTGAAGGCCTGATCAACAGATTTATATTTACAGAAGAAGCAAGCAGCAAACTTTAAGGTAAATCAGCTGATATAACACAATCCAAAGAACAGAAAGAAAAAAGATTAAAGTGCGTAGGGTTGCAGACCTATGGGACACCATTAAGCATATGAATACATATATAATGGCATCAGCAGGAGAGGGAAGAGAGAAAGAATATATGAAGAAATAGTCTCTGAAACCTCCCCAAATGTGATGCAAAATATCAATATACACATCTAAGAAGCTCAACACATTACCAAGTAGGGAAAACTAAAAAAAGATTTATACCCAAACACATCACAGCTAAGCTATCAAAAGTAAAAGAGGCAGTTGTGAAAGCAATATGATAAAATTATTTACATACAGGTGTTCCTTGGTAAAATTGATGGCTTTCTTGCTCTTTAGTTCCTAAGTCATGTCCAACTCTTTGTGACTCTCTAGATTATAATGAGAAGTTAAATTTAACAGCTAACTTCTCATTAAAGTCTATGGAGGCCAGAATGCAGTGAGATGACATATTTTACATGCTGAGCAGATCTGTGGGCCCACGTGGCCTTTGCTGCCCTCACCTCCACTTGCTCCTCTCAGTCCCCTGCCCATTCATGCTGGCCATGTTCACACTTGCTGTTCCCACCATTCTGACAGCTTTTGTTCTCATGCTTACTGATGTGCCTCCCCTTGGCCTGTGGTAGCAGCAGCTCCAGCACCTGAAAAACTATCTTTACAAAAAAAGGAAAAAATAAATACATTCCTAGGTAAATAAAAACTGAGAGAAATTATATCTAGCAGACCTGCTCTGTGAAAATACTAAAGGATATACTTTAGCCTGAAATGAGGATGACAGACAATAACTCAAGTGCACAAATGCAAGAAGAGAAACTGATAAAGGTAACTACATAGGCAAATATAAGTATAGTAAAATTATGTATTTGGTTGCAGGTCTTCCCTTTCTAATCTAATTTAAAAGAAAATTGTATAAGATAATAATCATAAAACTGTGTTGTTGGATTTATACTATGCAATGACATAATTTGCATGATCATTATACCATAAAGGGGATGGAACGGAGTGCATGGATCTATGGTTGAGAAAATTCTATGGTATTGAAAATGAATTAGTATTAATCAGAAATAATAATTCAAGTTAAGGAATTAATTGAAATCTTCAGGAGAAACACTAAAAAAAACTAAAAGACAATTAAATGTCACACTAAAAGTTATTTAATGAAAAGAAGGTAGTAATGGAAGAAATAAATATATCTAAGTTTTAAAGTAAACAAGTAGAAAAATGACTGATGTAAATGCTAATTCATTATGCTTCCCTGGTGGCTCAGACATAAAGAATCCACCTATAATGTGGGAGATCTGTGTTCTATCCCTGGGTTGGAAAGATCCCCTGGAGGAGGGCATGGCAACCCACTCCAGTATTCTTGCTTGGAGAATCCCCATGGATCGAGTAGCCTGGTAGGCTACCATCTGTGGGGTTGCAAAGAGTTGGACATGACTGAGGGGCTAAGCACAGCACATGAAAAGTCTAAACACTTCAATCAAAAGGCAGAGATTGATAAATGAAAAGCCTTGGCCTAACTCTATGGTATCTACAATGGATATACATCATATTAAAAAAATACATAGTTTGAAACATGGAAAAAAACATCCTCTGCAACATTTCTCTTTTCTCTAAAGAGAAGTGGAATTGCAGTATTAATGTCAGATTTAAAAACAAAAAAGCAAAGGAAAAACACCTTAAGATAAAAATAGTTACTAAAGACAAAGGAAATTTTAAAAGCATAGAAGTATCAATCCATGAGAAAGGCTTGGTCTAAAGATGGTTTAAAAATGGCCAATAAGCACATTAAAAGAGGTTCAGCATCATTATTCATTAGAGAAATAGATGTCAAAACCAAAATGCCTTTGACTGTGGGCTCTTCTATGATATTAATAGCTAACATTAAAAATATAGTAACTCAAATCCATTCTTTTTTATTGTTGTTTAGTCACTAAGTCATATCTGATTCCTTGTGACCCCATGGACTGCAGCATGCCTACCTTCCCTGTCCTTTGCTATCTCCTTGAGTTTGCTCAAACTAATGTCCATTGAGTTGGTGATGCCATTCCATCATTTCATCCTCTGTCACCCCCTTCTGCTCCTGTCCTCAATCTTTTCTAGCACCAGATTCTCTTCCAATGAGTTGTCTCATAGCACCAGGAAACCAAAGTACTGGAGCTTCAGCTTCAGTATCAGTCTTTCCAATATGAATATTCAGGACGGGTTTCCTTTAAGATTGACTGATTTGATTTCCTTGCTGTTCAAAGGACTCTCAAGAATCTTCTCCAACACCACAGTATGAAGGCATCAATTCTTCAGTGTTCTGACTTTATGGTTCAACTCCCATATCCATATATGATTACTGGAAAAATCATAGTTTTGACTCTATGTCTGCAGTCACCATCCGCAGTGATTTTAGAGACCAAGAAATAAAGTCTGTCACTATTTTCATTTTTTTCTGCCTCTATTTTCCATGAAGTGATGGAACCAGATTCCATGATCTTAGTTTTTTTGAATGTTGAGTTTTAAGCCAGCTTCATCACTCTGCTCTTTCACCTTCATGAACAGGCTGTTTAATTACTTATTTTCTGTCATAAGGGTGGTATCATCTGCATATCTTCTTTTTTAAATTTTAATTTTTACTTTATTTTGCTTTACAACATGGTATTGGTTTTGCCATACATTGACATGAATCAGCCACGGGTGTACATGATTTCCCAATCCTGAACCCCCCTCCCACTTCCCACCCCATATCATCTCTCTGGATCATCCCCGTGCACCAGCCCCAAGCATCCTGTATCCTGTATTGAACATAGACTGGCGATTCGTTTCTTACTTGATAATATACATGTTTCAATGCCATTCTCCCAAATCATCCCACCCTTGCCCTCTCCCACAGAGTCCAAAAGTCCGTTATATACATCTGTGTCTCTATTGCTATCTCTCACACAGGATTATCATTACCATCTTTCTAAATTCCATATATATGTGTTAGTATACTGTATTGGTGTTTTTCTTTCTGGCTTACTTCACTCTGTATAATCGGCTCCAGTTTCATCCACCTCATTAGAACTGATTCCAATGTATTCTTTTTAATGGCTGAGTAATACTCCATTGTGTATATGTACCACAGCTTTCTTATACATTCAACTGTTAATTGACATCTAGGTTGTTTCCATGTCCTGGCTATTATAAACAGTGCTGCAATGAACATTTGGGTACACGTGTCTCTTTCAATTCTGGTTTACTTGTAGTGTATGCCCAGCAGTGGGATTGCTGGGTCATAAGGCAGTTCTATTTCCATTTTTTTAAGGAATCTCCACACTGTTCTCCATAGTGGCTGTACTAATTTGCATTGCCACCAACAGTGTAAGAGTGTTCTCTTTTCTCCACACCCTCTCCAGCATTTATTGCTTGTAGACTTTTGGATCACAGCCATTCTGACTGGCATGCAATGGTACCTCATTGTGGTTTTGATTTGCATTTCTCTAATAATGAGTGATGTTGAGCATCTTTTCATGTGTTTGTTAGCCATCCGTATGTCTTCTTGGGAGAAATGTCTGTTTAATTCCTTGGCCCATTTTTTGATTGGGTCATTTATTTTTCTGGAATTGAGCTGAATAAGTTGCTTGTATATTTTTGAGATTAGCTGTTTGTCAGTTGCTTCATTTGCTATTATTTTCTCCCATTCAGAAGACTGTCTTTTCACCTTGCTTATATTTTCCTTTGTTGTGCAGAAGCTTTTAATTTTATTTTTAATTGATCCCATTTGTTTATATTTGCTTTTATTTCCATTATTCTGGGAGGTGGATCATAGAGGATCCTGCTGTGATTTATGTCGGAGAGTGTTTTGCCTATGTTCTCCTCTGGGAGTTTTATAGTTTCTGGTCTTACATTTAGATCTTTAATGCATTTTGAGTTTATTTTTGTGTATGGTGTTATAAAATGATCTAGTTTCATTCTTTTACAAGTGGTTGACCAGTTTTCCCAGCACCACTTGTTAAAGAGATTGTCTTTAATCCATTGTATATTCTTGCCTCCTTTGTTGAAGATAAGGTGTCCATATGTGTGTGGATTTAATCTGGGCTTTCTATTTTGTTCCATTGATCTATATTTCTGTCTTTGTGCCAGTACCATACTGTCAATGACTGTGGCTTTGTAGTAGAGCCTGAAGTCAGGCAAGTTGATTCCTCCAGTTCCATACTTCTTTCTCAAGATTGCTTTGACTATTCAAGGTTTTTTGTATTTCCATACAAATTGTGAAATTATTTGTTCTAGCTCTGTGAAAAATATCTCTGGTAGCTTAATAGGGATTGCATTGAATCTGTAGATTGCTTTGGGTAGTATACTCATTTGCACTATATTGATTCTTCCAATCCATGAATATGGTATATTTCTCCATTTATTAGTGTCCTCTTTGAATTCTTTCATCAATGCTTTATAATTTTCTATATATAGGTCTTTAATTTCTTTAAGTAGATATATTCCTAAGTATTTTATTCTTTTCATTGCTATGGTGAATGGAATTATTTCCTTAATTTCTTTTTCTACTTTCTCATTATTAGTGTACGGCAATGCAAGGGATTTCTGTGTGTTGATTTCATATCCTGCAACTTTACTATATTCACTGATTAGCTCTAGTAATTTTCTGGTGGAGTCTTTAGGGTTTTCGATGTAGAGGATCATGTCATCTGCAAAGAGTGAGAGTTTTACTTCTTCTTCTTTTCCAATTTGGATTTCTTTTATTTCTTTTTCTACTCTGATTTCTGTGGCCAAAACTTCCAGAACTATGTTGAACAGTAGTGGTGAAAGCGGGCACCCATGTCTTGTTCCTGACTTTAGAGGAAATGCTTTCAATTTTTCACCATTGAGGATAATGTTTGCTGTGGATTTGTCACAAATAGCTTTTATTATGTTGAGGTATGTTCCTTCTGTTCCTGCTTTCTGGAGAGTTTTTATCATAAATGGATGTTGAATTTTGTCAAAGGCTTTATCTGCATCTCTTGAGATAATCATATGGCTTTTATTTTTCAATTTGTTAATGTGGTGAATTACATTGATTGATTTGCGAATATTGAAGAATCCTTGCATCCCTGGGATAAAGCCCACTTGGTCATGGTGTATGATCTTTTTAATGTGTTGTTGGATTCTGATTGCTAGAATTTTGTTGAGGATTTTTGCATCTATGTTCATCAGTGATATTGGCCTGTAGTTTTCTTTTTGTGTGGCATCTCTGTCATGTTTTGGTATTAGGGTGATGGTGGCCACATAGAATGAGTTTGGAAGTTTCCCTTTCTCTGCAATTTTCTGGAAGAGTTTGAGTAGGATAGGTGTTAGCTCTTTTCGAAATTTTTGGTAGAATTCAACTGTGAAGCCGTCTGGACCTGGGCTTTTGTTTGCTGGAAGATTTCTGATTACAGTTTCAATTTCCATGCTTGTGATGGGTCTGTTAAGATTTTCTATTTCCTCCTGGTTCAGTTTTGGAAAGTTGTACTTTTCTAAGAATTTGTCCATTTCTTCCAAGTTGTCCATTTTATTGGCATATAATTGCTGATAGTAGTCTCTTATGATCCTTTGTATTTCTGTGTTGTCTGTTGTGATCTCTCCATTTTAATTTCTAATTTTATTGATTTGATTTTTCTCCCTTTGTTTCTTGATGAGTCTAGCTAATGGTTTGTCAATTTTATTTATCCTTTCAAAGAACCAGCATTTGGCTTTGTTGATTTTTGCTATGGTCTCTTTTGTTTCTTTTGCATTTGTTTCTGCCCTAGTTTTTAAGATTTCTTTCCTTCTACTAACCCTGGGGTTATCCGTTTCTTCCTTTTCTAGTTGCTTTAGGTGTAGACTTCGGTTATTTATTTGACTTTTTTCTTGTTTCTTGAGGTATGCCTGTGTTGCTCTGAACTTTCCTCTTAGCACTGCTTTTATAGTGTCCCACAGGTTTTGGGTTGTTGTGTTTTCATTTTCATTCGTCTCTATGCATATTTTGATTTCTTTTTAAATTTCTTCTGTGATTTGTTGGTTATTCAGAAGTGAGTTGTTCAGCCTCCATATGTTGGAATCTTTAATAGTTTTTCTCCTGTGATTGAGATCTAATCTTACTGCATTATTGTCAGAAAAGATGCTTGGAATCATTTCTTTTTTTTTATTTCTTTTTTTTTTTTTTGAATTTATCAAGGTTAGATTTATGGCCCAGGATGTGATCTATCCTGGAGAAGGTTCTGTGCGCACTTGAGAAAAAGGTGAAATTTATTGTTTTGGGGTGAAATGTCCTGTAGATATCAATTAGGTCTAACTGGTCTATTGTATTATTTAGTTTGCATTTCTTTGTAAATTTTCTGTTTAGTTGATCTGTCCGTAGGTGTGAATGGGGTATTAAAGTCTCCCACTATTATTGTGTTACTGTTAGTTTCCCCTTTCTTACTTGTTAACATTTGTCTTATATATTGTGGTGCTCCTATATTGGGTGCATATATATTTATAATTGTTATATCTTCTTCTTGGATTGATCCTTTGATCATTATGTAGTGTCCTTCTTTGTCTCTTTTCACAGCCTTTGCTTTAAAGTCTATATTATCGGATATGAGTATTGCAACTCCTGCTTTCTTTTGGTCTCTATTTGCGTGAAATATCTTTTTCCAGCCCTTCACTTTCAGTCTGTATGTGTCCCTTGATATGAGGTGGGTCTCTTGTAAGCAGCATATAGAGGGGTCTTGTTTTTTTATCCATTCAGCCAGGCTTTGCCTTTTGGTTGCGGCATTCAACCCATTTACGTTTAAGGAAATTATTGATAAGTATGATCCCATTTCCATTTACTTTATTGTTTTGGGTTCTGGCTTATACACCCTTTTTATGTTTCCTGTCCAGAGAATATCCTTTAGAATTTTTGGAGAGCTGGTTTGGTGGTGCTGAATTCTCTCAGCTTTTGCTTGTCTATAAAGCTTTTCATTTCTCCTTCATATTTGAATGAGATCCTTGCTGGGTACAGTAATCTGGGCTGTAGGTTATTTTCTTTCATCACTTTAAGTATGTCTTATCATTCCCTCCTGGCCTGAAGAGTTTCTACTGAAAGATCAGCTGTTATCCTTATGGGAATCCCCTTGTGTGTTATTTGTTGTTTTTCCCTTGCTGCTTTTAATATTTGTTCTTTGTGTTTGATCTTTGTTAATTTGATTAATATATGTCTTGGGGTGTTTCACCTTGAGTTTGTCTTATTTGGAACTCTCTGGGTTTCTTGGAGTTGGGTGATTATTTCCTTCCCCATTTTAGGGAAGTTTTCAACTATTATCTCCTCAAGGATTTTCTCATGGTCTTTCTTTTGGTCTTCTTTGGGACTCTGATAATTCGAATGTTGGAGCATTTCATATTGTCCTTGAGGTCTCTGAGATTGTCCTCATTTCTTTTAATTAATTTTTCTTTTTTCCTCTCTGCTTGATTTATTTCTACCATTCTATCTTCTATTTCACTAATCCTATCTTCTGCCTCCGTTATTCTACTATTTGTTGCCTCCAGAGTGTTTCTGATCTCATTTATTGAGTTATTCATTATATATTGACTCTTTTTTATTTCTTCTAGGTCCTTGTTAAACCTTTCTTGCATCTTCTCAATCCTTGTCTCCAGGCTATTTATCTGTGATTCCATTTTGATGTCAAGATTTTGGATCATTTTCACTATCAATATTCGGAATTCTTTCTCAGGTAGATTCCCTATCTCTTCCTCTTTTGTTTGTTTCGGTGGGCATTTCTCCTGTTCCTTTACCTGCTGGGTATTCCTCTGTCTCTTTATCTTGGTCATATTGCTGCTTTTGGGGTGGCCTTTCTATATTCTGGTAATTTGTGGAGTTCTCTTAATTATGGAGCTTCTTCACTGTGGGTGGGGTTGTATGAGTGGCTTGTCAAGGTTTCCTGGTCAGGGAGGCTTGTGTTGGAGTTCTGGTGAGTGGAGCTGGGTTTCTTCTCTCTGGAGTGCAATGAAGTGTCAAGTAATGAGTTATGAGCTGTCAGTGGTTTTGGAGTAACTTTGATCTGCCTGTATATTGAAGCTCAGGGGTGTGTTCCTGTGTTGCTGGAGAATTTGCATGGTATGTCTTGCTCTGGAACTTGTTGGCCCTTGTTTGGTGCTTGGTTTCAGTGTAGGTATGGAGGTGTTTGATGAGCTCCTATTGATTAATGTTCCCTGGAGTCAAGAGTTCTCTGATGTTCTCAGGCTTTGGACTTAAGCCTCCTGCTTCTGGTTTTCAGTTTTATTTTTACGGTAGCCTCAAGATTTCTCCATCTATACAGCACGAATGATAAAACATATAGTTTAAAGATGAAAAGTTTCTCCACGTTGGGGGACACCCAGAGAGGTTCACAGAGTTACATGGAGAAGAGAAGAGGGAGGGGGTAGTTAGAGGTGACTGAAATGAGATGAGGTTGGATCAAAAGGGGAGAGAGCAAGCTAGCCAGCAATCACTTCCCTATGTGCGCTCTACAGTCTGGACCACTCAGAGATGTTCACGGAGTTATACAGGGAAGAGGAGATGGAGGAAGTAGACAGAGGTGGCCAGGAATATAATAGAGGGAAATGAAAAGGAGAGAGAGAGAGACAAATCCAGCCAGTAACCAGTTCCCTAAGTGTTCTCCATCATCTGGAACACACAGAGATTCACAGAGTTGGGTAGAGAAGAGAAGGGAGAGGGAGGAGACAGAGACAACCTGGTGGAGAAAAAGGAGAGTCCAAAGGAGGAGAGAGTGGTCAAGCCAGTAATCTCATGCTCAGGTAAAATTGGGTACTGAAGATTGGGTTTTTAAATGTACAAAATTGACAACAAATACCAAAAAGCAAAGATTAAAAACCTAGAGTAGAGGTTAGATTTTCAAAAATACAATATTAAAGAAAAGAAGAAGAAGAAGAAACAAAGTAATGAAAATTATTAAACAACAACAACAACCACCACAGAAATATATATATATATATATATATATATACAGTGTTTGCTTTAAAAATAGGGGTTTTTTTTTTTTGAAAATTAATAGTAGGTTATAAACCTAAAATTAAAGGAGAAATAGAGCACTTTAAAATTTTAAAAGGTTAAAGAAAAAGAAGAAAAAGAAAAGAAGAAAAAACAATCAAACAACAACATCAACAAAAAAGAAAAAGGGAGAGAGAGAGAAAATGGTCGTAAAAATAGTAGAGATATATCTGGGACTTTCTCTGGTGTTGTGGGTAGTGTGGGGTCACTTCCAAGGTGGTTCCCTCTGTTTAGCTTGTTTTGTTTGCTGGTCTCTTCAGTGTCTGATTTCCACCCTGACACAAGAGGGGCGGTGGTGGACACTTTTTTTTTTTTTTTAGGCTCACTTGTTCAGTCACGCTGTGGGGAGGGAGGGATGCTGCAAACAAATAACACTGGCATGTGCTCGCAATGTCTCAGCCACACTGGGCATGCCCCTGCACACAGCGCACAGTGCTCAGGCTCTACGTTGCTCCGCCAGAAACTGTCTGAGGCCAGCCCTAGGCTGCATGCACATCCCCGGTCTAAGCTGCTCAGGCTCAGCTCTCAGGTAGCCCTCAGAGGCGCAGATTAGGTTGGGCCTGCATTTTGTGCCCTTCCCAGGACCGAGTAGCTCAGGTGTTTGGTGAGTGCGGTCACAGCGATTTATCGCCTTTTCCGCCCTGCTGCTCAGTTTTCTGGGTGTACTGCTGGTGCCCCTTGTGAGGTGGATGGTGACTGTCCAGGACCCCAATAAGTCTTAGCAAAGAAGCCTATTTACAGTTTGGTAGGTAATTCTCTCCGGGGCTGCAATTGCCCCATTCCAGCCCTTCTGGCTCTGGCTGCCTGTCACTGGAGGGGGATGATCTGCAGCCAGCTACTTCTGTTCCATCCTTTGTTCTGCGTGCGGTCCTGGCAGTGTTTTATGTTAGAGCTTTTTGCATGACAGCTATCCCACAGTATTGTATGCTAGCCCAGGTTAGTTCACTCTGGTTACACTCAGGGCATTCCAGCCCGATTCTTAAAAAGCACGGCAGCCTGCACCTCCCAGCACATCCGCCACTTACTAGTGGTGGTTGCAGGCGTCTGTGCTGCTTCTCCACTGGGGGAGTTACCGTTGGGCCCGTAATCTGTGTTTTAACTATTTATTTATTTTTCTTCCCTGTTATGTTGCTGTCTGTGCTTCCAAGGCTCACCACAGACTCAGCAGTGAGAGTTTTTCCTGGTGTTTGGAAACTTCTCTATTTTTAAGACTCCCTTCGAGGGACGGGACTCCCTTCCCAGGACCGAGCTCCCTCCCTACCTCCTTTGTCTCTTTTTTCATCTTTTATATTTTTTCCTACCTGTTTTTGAATACAATGATCTGCTTTTCTGGGTGCCTGATGTCCTCTGCCAGCATTCAGAAGTTGTTTTGTAGAATTTACTCAGTGTTGAAATGTTCTTTTGATGAATTTCTGTGGGAGAAAGTGATCTCCCCATCCTATTCCTCTGCCATCTTAGGACCACCCCTCTGCATATCTTCTTTTGTTGATATTTCTTCCAGAAATCTTGATTCCAGCTTGTGATTCATCCGGTCTAACATTTCACATGATATATTCTGCATATAAGTTAAATAAGCAATGTGACAATATACAACCTTGACATACTCCTTTTCCAATTTTGAATCAGTCCATTGTTCCATGTCTGGTCCTCAGACAACCATTATGCATTCTTGCATTTGTCTTTTTTGGTTTATCCTGTACAATGATATGAACCTCTTTCTATAGTTCTTCTGGCACACTGTCTACCAAATCTAATCCCTTGAATCTATTTGTCACTTCCACTGTATAATCATAAGAGGTTAGTTTTAGGTTATGCTGGGATGGCCTACTGGTTTTCCTGACTTTCTTCAACTTATGTTTGAATTTTGCAAATAGGAAAATTTTATGGCTGAGTAGTATTCTATTTATATATATACCACAACTTCTTTATATATTCCTCTGTCAATGGACAACTAGGCTGTTTCCATATCCTGGTGATTTTAAATAGTACTGCAGTGAACATTGAGATACATATGTCTTTTTGAATTATGCTTTCCTCAGAATATATGCCCAGTAGTGGGGTTGCTGGATCATATGGTATTCTTATTCCTAGTTTTTAAAGAATATCCATATTGTTCTGCATAGTGACTGTATAAATTTACATTTCCACCAACAGTGCAAGAGTATTCCCTTTTTCCACATCCTCTCCAGCATTTATTTTTTATAGATTTTTTTGATGATGGCCATTCTGAATGGAGTGAGTAGTACCTCACTGTAGTTTTGATTTGCATTTCTCCAGTAATGTGATGTTTACCTTGTTTTTAGGTGTTTATTTGCCATATGTATATCTTCTTTTGAGACATGTCAGTTTAGATTCTCTGTCCATTTTTTAATTGGGTTGCTTTTATGAGACTGAGTTCAGGTGAATCAACCTAGAGTATTTTATAAAGAATAAAATGTCAGAAAGAGAGAAGTAAATATTGTATATATATATATATATACATATATATACACACACACACATATGTGTGTGCGTGTGTGTATGAAAATGAAAGTTATTTAGTCATGTCTGTCTCTGCAACCCCATGGACTATACAGTCCATGGAATTCTCTACTCCTGAACGCTGGAGTGGGTAGCCTTTCCCTTCTCCAGGAGATCTTCCCAATCCAGGGACTGAATCCAGGTATCCTGCATTGCAGGCAGATTCTTTACCAACTGAGCTCTCAGGGAAGCCTATATATATATAAGGAATCTAGAAAAATGGTACTGAATAACTTATTTGCAGGGCAGGAACAGAGATACAGACATCAAGAACAGACTTCTGAGCACAGAGTGGTGAAGGAAAGGGTGGGGCAAATTGAGAGAGTTGACAGATATACATTACCAAAATGTGTGAATTAAATAGCTAGTGGGAAGTTGCTATGTAACAGAAGGAACTCAACCCAATGCTCTGTGGCAACCTAGAGGGTGGCATTAGGTGTGGGTGAGAGGGAGGTTCAAGAGGGAGGAAACATATATATATATATATATATATATATAAATACTTATGACTGATTTACATTGTTTTTTGGCAGAAACCAATACAATATTGTAAAGCAATTTTCCTCCAATTAAAGATAAATGTTAAATAAAGACAGTAACAAGTGTCAAAAATGTACTTCATATATTGATAGTGGGATTGTTGAATAGTTCAGCCACTGGAACCCTGTTTGGCAGTTCTCAAAAAGTTAACCATAGAGTTACCATATAACTAAGGAATTGTACTTCTAGGCATATATCAAAAATAATTGAAAACAAATATAAAAAATTATATGTGAATCTTCTTAACAATCTCCAAAAGGTGAAAACAACATCTTCATCCATTAACTGATGAGTGGATAAACAAAATGTCTGCTTCCATACAATGGAATATTTTTGACTATAAAAAGGAATGGAATACTGATATATATAGCAACTTGTTTAAACACTGAAAACAATATGCAAAGTGAAAGAAAGTAGTCACATACTATATGATTCCATTTATATGAAATGCCTAGAATAGGCAGTTCCAGTGAAGCATGGTAGATAAGTAGATGCCAGGCCTGGGAGGAGTTGAAATACATAATGACTGATAATGAGCTTGGGATTTATTTTGGAGTGATTATGATTTTCTAAATTTAGATAGTTGGGAGGATTGCACAACTCTTAATATACTAAAATCTACTGATGTGTGTACTCTAGTTCATTGCTCTTAAACTGGATCACAATTTCTAAAAGTATGGTGAAAACCAAAGTTCAAAACATTTCTGACTACAAAACTGAAGGAAGATTATTCAAATAATTGAATCTGCTTTCATTTGTAAAATATGTTCTAAAATATTTAATTCATTCTTGATTGTTTGATTAGCATATATTTAAAATCTGAATAAAAAGGAACAACATTACTTTCTAAAGTATTAAAATATTGGTAGGTTCAGTATTGGACTTTCCAGGTGGTACTAGTGGTAAAGAACTGGCCTGCCAATGCTGCTGCTGCTAAGTCACTTCAGTCGTGTCCGACTCTGTGTGACCCCATAGATGGCAGCCCACCAGGG
This sequence comes from Capricornis sumatraensis, assembly GCF_032405125.1. Taxonomy (NCBI): domain Eukaryota; kingdom Metazoa; phylum Chordata; class Mammalia; order Artiodactyla; family Bovidae; genus Capricornis; species Capricornis sumatraensis. Next base: position 22,211,935 of record NC_091073.1, read on the forward strand.
CCCTCTGTCCATGGGATTTTCCAGGCAAGAGTACAATGCAGTAGGTGTGTAAAAGATGTACGTTTGATCCCTGGGTTGGGAAGATCCTCTGGAGGAGGGCACAGCAATCCACTCTAGTAATCTTGCCTGGAGAACCCCATGGACAGAGAAGCCTGGTGGGCTACAGTCCATAGGGTCTAAAAGAGTCAGACACAACTGAGGCAACTTAGCACACATTGTTCAGTATTAATTACTAAATTGCTGATTTTAGGCAGCAGCGTGCTAGAGCCAGTTTATACAGGCCTGTAAGAACCATCAAATTTTCAGGAGTATTGTGAACCAATTATTATCCCAGTAGTTGACAGTTGGCCATGGTGGCAGTATTTATTCTAGAGACAACAGTATAGGCTACAAAGAAAGTATGTCTTGTCCAGGGAATGAGCCATTTAACTTTGTAACATTGATTTTAGTTTCAAAGCAAAGGTTACAAAAATGCAAATATAAACCTGACACTGGGAAAAATACTTGCAAAATATGTGTTTTATATAGACCTTTAGGCACAAAGCTCATTAAAAAAGCAGCCCAATGAAATTGTCTAAAAATTGGTTCATTTTTTATCATATGTAGAATTGACAGCACTTTCATGAATACAAGTTTACATGCATTATAATAAACACTTTCATACATATCATCACATGAATCACAAAGAAAACAAAATGATATAAAAAGAAAAGAAGCTCAGAAAGGAAAAGGAAAAAGAGAGGGAGGCAGAGAGAGGGGAGGAGAAGGAGAAACTATGGCAGAGAGGGAAAGAGTGGGCAGGGAAAGAAGGAATGAAGAAACAAAGGAAAAATATTATATTTTTGGCATAGATTTTTGAAATTTGCTCCTTTATTACAGTTAAGGAAATTATGACCCAGAAGTATTAAGTAATCTGCCCAATAATCTCTGAACTTTCTGCCTCCTTAAATCTTTACTGTAAAAGCATAAATTTAAAGTGATAGTGAAATAGTTTTTCTTTTGAATTTAGAAATCAATGTTCATTATATTTCTATACCTGGATTGAAGACCAAGATATGTTGAAAAATTTGTAGACAGTCTGGAATGAAATGTGGGAACTATGTCTGAATGCTATTACTCTTAACATCCATCTCTCATATCCTCTACAGAGTGGCCCTCAAATATTTAGCTTGGTGCATTGCTTATACACAAGGTATAATTTTATGATTGGTAGAAATACTCAGTTGAAGAGTAGGTTTTAATACATTTTTCCTTTTTTATTTCTTTAATTTTGACCATAATTTCCCAGATTGTTTATTTTTTTTCTATTCAAAATATGTTTATTTTTTCCTCTTTGCTTTGTTATATTTTATTTTATTATTATTATTTTTTTACTTTACAATACTGTATTGATTTTGCCATACATCAACATGAATCCACCATGGGTGTACATAAGTTCCCACTCCTGAACCGCCCCTCCCACCTCCCTCCCCACATCATCCCTCTGGGTTATCCCAGTGCACCAGCCCCAAGCATCCTTATCCTGCATCAAACCTAGACTGGCGATTCATTTCTTGTATGATATTATACATGTTTCAATGCCATTCTCCCAAATCATCCCACCCTCTCCCTCTCCCAAAGAGTCCAAAAATCTGTTCTATATAACTGCGTCTCTTTTGCTGTCTCTCATACAGGGTTATGGTTACCATCTTTCTAAATTCCATATATATGTGTTAGTATACTGTATTAGTGTTTTTCTTTCTGGTTTACTTCACTCTGTATAATCGGCTCCAGTTTCATCCACCTCATTAAAAGTGATTCAAATGTATTATTTTTGATGGCTGAGTAATACTTCATTGTGTATATGTACCACAGCTTTCTTATCCATTCATCTGCTGATGGACATCTAGGTTGCTTCCATGTCCCGGCTATTATAAACTGTGCTGCAATGAACATTGGGGTAACGTGTCTCTTTCAATTCTGGTTTCCTCGGTGTGTATGACCAGCAGTGGGATTGCTGGGTCATAAGGCAGTTATATTTCCATTTTTTTAAAGGAATCTCCACACTGTTCTCCATAGATGCTGTACTAGTTTGCATTCCCACCAACAGTGTAAGAGGGTTGCCTTTTCTCCACACCCTCTCCGGCATTTATTTCTTGTAGACGTTTGTATGGCCACCATTCTGACTGGTGTGAAATGGTACCTCATTGTGGTCTGGATTTGCATTTCTCTGATAATGAGTGATGTTGAGCACTTTTTCATGTATTTGTTAGCTATCTGTATGTCTTCTTTGGAGAAATGTCTATTTAGTTCTTTGGCCCATTTTTTGATTGGGTCGTTAATTTTTCTGGAATTGAGCTGAATAAGTTGCGTGTATATTTTTGAGATTAGTTGTTTGTCAGTTGCTTCATTTGCTATTATTTTCTCCCATTCAGAAGCCTGACTTTTCACCTTGCTTATATTTTCCTTTGTTGTGCAGAAGCTTTTAATTTTAATTAGATCCCATTTGTTTATTTTTGCTTTTATTTCCAATATTCTCAGAGGTGTGTCATAGAGGATCCTGCTGTGATTTACGTCAGAGAGTGTTTTGCCTATGTTCTATTCTTGGAGTTTTATAGTTTTCTGGTCTTATGTTTAGATCTTCAATGCATTTGAGTTTATTTTTGTGTATGATGTTAGAAAGTGATCTAGTCTCATTTCTTTGCAAGTGGTTGACCAGTTTTCCAGCACCACTTGTTAAAGAGATTGTCTTACTTCATTTTATATTTTTGCCTCCTTTGTTGAAGATAAGGTGTCCATAACTGTGTGGATTTATCTCTGGGCTTTCTTTTTATTTTATCTTATATTTTTTATTGATTTTTTAAATTTAAATTTTATTTTCTATTTTGTTCCATTGATCTGTATTTCTGTCTTTGTGCCAGTACCATACTGTCTTGATGACTGTGGCTTTGTAGTAGAGCCTGAAGTCAGGCAGGTTGATTCCTCCAGTTCCATTCTTCTTTCTCAAGATTGCTTTGGCTATTCGAGATATTTTGTATTTCCACACAAATTGTGAAATTATTTGTTCTAGCTCTGTGAAAAATATCTCTGGTAGCTTAATAGGGATTGCAATGAATCTGTAGATTGCTTTGGGTAGTATACTCATTTTCACTATATTGATTCTTCCAATCCATGAACATGGTATATTTCTCTATCTATTAGTGTCCTCTTTGATTTCTTTCATCAGTATTTTATAGTTTTCTATATAGAGGTCTTTAGTTTCTCTAAGTATATATATTCCTAAAAATGGAAATATAACTGCCTTATGACCCAGCAATCCCACTGCTGGTCATACACACCGAGGAAACCAGAATTGAAAGAGACACGTTACCCCAATGTTCATTGCAGCACAGTTTTATTATTTTCGTTGCAATGGTGAATGGAATTGTTTCCTTAATTTCTTTTTCTACTCTCTCATTATTAGTGTATGGCAATGCAAGGGATCTGTGTGTTGATTTTATATCCTGCAACTTTACTATATTCACTGATTAGCTCTAGTAATTTTCTGGTGGAATCTTTAGGGTTTTCTGTGTAGAGGATCATGTCATCTGCAAACAGTGAGAGTTTCACTTCTTTTCCAAATTGGATTCCTTTTATTTCTTTTTCTGCTCTGATTGCTGTGGCCAAAACTTCCAGAACTATGTTGAATAGTAGTGGTGAAAGCGGGCACCCTTGTTTTGTTCCTGACTTTAGAGGAAATGCTTTCAATTTGGCACCACTGAGGACAATGTTTGCTGTGGGTTTGTCATATATAGCTTTTATTATGTTGAGGTATGTTTCTTCTATTCCTGCTTTCTGGAGAGTTTTTACTATAAATGGATGTTGAATTTTGTCAAAGGCTTTATCTGCATCTATTGAGATAATCATAGGGATTTTATTTTTCAATTTGTTAATGTGGTGAATTACATTGATTGATTTGCGAATATTGAAGAATCCTTGCATCCCTGGGATAAAGCCCACTTGGTCATGGTGTATGATCTTTTTAATGTGTTGTTGGATTCTGATTGCTAGAATTTTGTTGAGGATTTTTGCATCTATGTTCATCAGTGATATTGGCCTGTAGTTTTCTTTTTGTGTGGCATCTCTGTCGGGTTTTGGTATTAGGGTGATGGTGGCCTCATAGAATGAGTTTGGAAGTTTCCCTTCCTCTGCAATTTTCTGGAAGAGTTTGAGTAGGATAGGTGTTAGCTCTTCTGTAAATTTTTGGTAGAATTCAGCTGTGAAGCCATCTGGACCTGGGCTTTTGTTTGCTGGAAGATTTCTGATTAGTTTCAATTTCCATGCTTGTGATGGGTCTGTTAAGATTTTCTATTTCCTCCTGGTTCAGTTTTGGAAAGTTGTACTTTTCTAAGAATTTGTCCATTTCTTCCACGCTGTCCATTTTATTGGCATATAATTGCCGATAGTAGTCTCTTATGATCCTTTGTATTTCTGTGTTGTCTGTTTTGATCTCTCCATTTTGATTTCTAATTTTATTGGTTTGATTGATTTCTCCCTTTGTTTCTTGATGAGTCTGGCTAATGGTTTGTCAATTTTATTTACCCTTTCAAAGAACCAGCATTTGGCTTTGTTGATTTTTGCTATGGTCTCTTTTGTTTCTTTTGCATTTTTGCATTTATTTCTGTCCTAAGTTTTAAGATTTCTTTCCTTCTACTAACCATGGGGTTATCCATTTCTTCCTTTTCTAGTTGCTTTATGAGTAGAGTTAGGTTATTTATTTGACTTTTTTCTTGTTTCTTGAGGTATGCCTGTGTTGCTCTGAACTTTCCTCTTAGCACTGCTTTTATAGTGTCCCACAGGTTTTGGGTTGTTGTGTTTTCATTTTCATTCATTTCTATGCATATTTTGATTTCTATTTTGATTTCTTTGTGAGTTGTTGGTTTTTCAGCAGCGTGTTGTTCACCCTCCATATGTTGGAATTTTTAATAGTTTTTCTCTTGTAATTTAGATGTAATCTTACTGCATTATGGTCAGAAAAGATGCATGGAATAATTTCAATTTTTTTGAATTTACAGAGGCTAGATTTATTGTCCAGGATGTGATCTATCCTGGAGAAGTTTCCATGAGCACTTGAGAAAAAGGTGAAATTCATTGTTTGGGGGTGAAATGTCCTATAGATATCAGTTAGGTCTAACTGGTCTGTTGTGATATTTAAAGGTTGCATTTCTTTGTTAATTTTCTGTTTAGTTGATCTATCCATAGATGTGAGTGGAGTATTAACTAGCACTATTATTGTGTTATTGTTAATTTCCCCTTTCATACTTGTTAGCATTTGTCTTACATATTGCGGTGCTCCTATGTTGGGTGCATATATATGTATAATTGTTATATCTTCTTCTTGAATTGATCCTTTGATCATTATGTAGTGTCCTTTTTTGTCTCTTTTCACAGCCTTAGTTTTAAAGTATATTTTATATGATATGAGTATTGCTACTCCTGCTTTCTTTGGTCTACATTTGTGTGAAATATCTTTTTCCTGCCCTTCACTTTCAATCTGTATGTGTCCCCTGTTTTGAGGTGGGTCTCTTGTAGATAACATATATAGGGGTCTTGTTTTTGTATCCATTTAGCCAGTCTTTGTCTTTTGGTTGGGGCATTCCATCCATTTACCTTTAAGGTAATTATTGATAAGTATGGTCCCTTTGCTATTTACTTTGTTGTTTTGGGTTTGTGTTTATACATTTTTTCTGTATTTCCTGTCTAGAGGATATCCTTTAGGATTTGTTGGAGAGCTGGTTTGGTGGTGCTGAATTCTCTCAGCTTTTCCTTGTCTGTAAATCTTTTGATTTCTCCTTCATTTTTGAATGAGATCCTTGCTGGGTACAGTAATCTGGGCTGTAGGTTATTATCTTTCATCACTTTAAATATGTCTTGCCATTCCCTCCTGGCCTGAAGCATTTCTATTGAAAGATCAGCTGTTATCCTTATGGGAATCCCCTTGTGTGTTATTTGTTGTTTTTCCCTTGCTGCTTTTAATATTTGTTCTTTGTGTTTGATCTTTGTTAATTTGATTAATATGTGTCTTGGGGTATTTTGCCTTGGGTTTATTATTTTTTGGATTCTCTGGGCTTCTTGGACTTGGATGAATATTTCCTTCCCCATTTTAGGGAAGTTTTCAACTATTATCTCCTCAACTATTTTCTCATGGTCTTTCTTTTTGTCTTCTTCTTCTGGGACTCCTATAATTCGAATGTTGGAGCATTTCATATTTTCCTGGAGATCTCTGAGATTGTCCTCATTTCTTTTAATTAATTTTTCTTTTTTCCTCTCTGCTTGATTTATTTCTACCATTCTATCTTCTATTTCACTTCTCCTATCTTCTGCCTCTGTTATTCTACTATTTGTTGCCTCTAGCGTGTTTCTGATCTCATTTACTGCATTATTCATCATATATTGACTCTTCTATTTTTCTAGGTCCTTGTTACACCTTTCTTGCATCAATCCTTGTCTCCAGGCTATTTATCTGTGATTCCATTTTGATTTCAAGATTTTGGATCATTTTCACTATCATTATTCAGAATTCTTTTTCTGATAGATTCCCTATCTCTTCCTCTTTTGTTTGTTTTGGTGGACATTTCTCGTGTTTCTTTACCTGCTGGGTATTCCTCTGTCTCTTCATCTTGGTTATATTGCTGCGTTTGGGGTGGCCTTTCTGTATTTGTGAATTTGTGGAGTTCTGTTTATTATGGAGCTTCCTCACTGTGGGTGGGTTTGTATCAGTGCTTGTCAAGATTTCTTGGTTCGTGAAGCTTGTGTCGGCATTCTGGTGGGTGGAGCTGGATTTTTCTCTCTGGAGTGCAATGATGTGCCCAGTAATGAGTTATGAGCTGTCAGTGGTTTTGGAGTAACTCTGAGTTGCCTGTATATTGAAGCTCAGGTGTGTGTTCCTGTGTTGTTGGAGAATTTGCGTGGTATGTCTTGCTCTGGAACTTGTTGGCCCTTGGGTATTGCTTGGTTTTAGTGTAGGTATGGAGGCATTTGATGAGCTCCTATAGATTAATGTTCCCTGGAGTCAGGAGTTCTCTGATGTTCTCAGGATTTGGACTTAAGCCTCCTGCTTCTGGTTTTCAATTTTATTTTTACAGTTGTCTCAAGACTTTCCCTTCTATACCACACCATTGATAAAACATCTAGGTTAAAGATGAAAAGTTTCTCCACACTGAGGGACACCCAGAGAGGTTCACAGAGTTACATGGAGAAGAGAAGAGGGAGGGGGGAGTTGGAGGTGACCCGAATGAGATGAGGTGGAATCAAAAGAGGAGAGAGCTAGCTAGCCAGTAATCACTTCCTTATGAGTGCTCCACAGTCTGGACCACTCAGAAATATTCACAGAATTATACAGAGAAGAGGAGAGGGAGGAAGGAGACATAAGTGGTCAGGAGTATAAAAGAGGGAAATGAAAAGGAGAGAGACAGATCCAGCCAGTAGTCAGTTCCCAAAGCATTCTCCACCATCTGGAACACACAGAGATTCACAGAGTTGGACAGAGAAAAAAAGGGGGAGGAAGTAGACAGGGGCGATCTAGTGGGGAAAAAGGAGAGTCCAAAGGAGAAGAGAGCTGTCGGGCCAGTAATCCCACTCTCAAGTATAAAATGGTACTGAAGATTGCGTTTTTGAAGGTACAAAATTGATAACAAATACCAAAAAGCAAAGATTAAAAATCTAGTGTAGTGGTTGGATTTAAAAAATAGAAGAAGAAGAAAAAAGAAAAAAAAGAAAAAAGTCACAAGAATTATTAAATAATAATAATAATAATAATAAAATTAAATATATATATATGAAGTTTACTTTAAAAATAGGGTCTTTTTTGGGGGGGGAGTAATAGTAGGTTATAAAAATGAAAACTAAAGGAGAAATAGAGGACTTAAAAGTTAAAAAGTGTTAAAAAAAAAAGAAGAAAAAGAAAAGAAGAAAAAACAAACATCAAAAAAAAGAATGATCGTAAAAATGGTAAAGATATATCTAAGGCTTAATCTATTGCACCTTTCACTTCCAAGACGGTTCCCTCTGTTTTAGCTTCTTCTATTTGCTGGTCTCTTCAGTGTCCAATTTCCGCCCTGACACGGGGTGGTGGTGGTGGACAGTTTCTTTTAGGCTCCCTTGTTCAGGGGAGGGAGGGATGCTGCAAACAAATAACACTCGCGAGTGCTTGCAGTGTCCCAGCCATGCTGGGCCTGACTCTGCTCACTGTGCACACATCTCAGGCTCTAGGTTGCTCCGCTGGGAACTGTCTGAGGCCAGCCCTGGGCTGCATGCACCTCCCAGTCCTAAGCTGCTTAGGCTCAGGTGCTCAGGTAGTCCACAGAGGCACAGACTGGTTGGGCCTGCATTTTGTGCCCTTCCCAGGTCTGAGTAGCTCAGGTGTTTGGTGAGCACGATCACTGTGACTTATCACCTCTCCCGTCCCTGCTGCCCAGTTTTCTGGGTGTACAGCTGGTGTACTTTCTCAGGCGGATGATGACTGTCCAGAACCCCAAGAAGTCTTAGTTAGCAAAGAAGCCTGTTTGCAGTTTCATAGGTAATGTCTCTCTGGGGCTGCGCTTGCCCACTTCCGGCCCTTCCAACTCTGGCTGCCTGTCACTGGAGGGGAATGGTCAGAAGCCAGCTAATTCTGTTCCATCTTTTGTTCTGTGCGAGGTCCTGGTGGTGTCTTATGTTAGAGCTTTTCGCGTGGTAGCTATCCCACAACCTGGTTTGCTAGCCCAAGTTAGCTCACTCTGGCTACACTCGGGGCATTCGGGGCATTCAGGCCCGATCCTTGTGAAGCAATGCAGCCCGCGCCTCCCTGCCCATCCCCCGCTTGCTAGTGGCGGATGCAGGTGTCTGCGCTGCTTCTCTGCTGGGGGAGTTACCATTGGGCTCGTAATCTGTGGGTTTTAATTATTTATTTATTTTTCTTCCCTGTTATGTTGCCTTCTGTGCTTCCAAGGCTCGCCACAGACTCGGCAGTGAGAGTGTTTCCTGGTGTTTGGAAACTTCTCTCTTTTTAAGACTCCCTTCTGGGGACTAAGCTCCCTCCCTACCTCTTTTGTCTCTTTTATTGTCTTTTATATTTTTTCCTACCTATTTTCGAAGACAATGAGCTGCTTTTCTGGGTGCCTGATGTCCTCTGCTGACATTCAGAAGTTGTTTTGTGGAATTTACTCAACGTTGAAATGTTCTTTTTGATGAATTTGTTTGGGAGAAAGTGGTCTCCCTGTCCTATTCCTCTGCTATCTTAGGTCTGCCCTCCCAGTTTAAGTTGAAAATCTAAGCTTTGAACAAATTAAACTCAGAATGGAATTTTCATCAAAAACTAGTAAAATACATTGTCATCTTTGAACAGAGTTTAGGTTTAAATGTTCTAACTTTGAGAAGATTTCCAAATTGGCTTTTCAGCTAACAAGGTTTTCTAAAACAGGACAGGACTGCAAGGACATTATCAACTGCAAATTCAGTCTCAATGTACCTCATCTATTCTGTTCTTCACTAGTCATCTAGCCGTAGGAAATGATGGCCAAAGCGAATTCTAGGCACTTTTTTAGTCTTTGAAAACTCCCATACTACTCCTGATTAAAACATATAAGAAGGTATTCTATTTTCTGTTTCAAATTTTAATGAAAAATATTACTAGCAGTCAGTACATGAGAGGTATAGGTATTAAAAAAATACATTTAATGTTCTGAATGATTTTGTTTGCCCATTTTACAATTATTACTATAATAAGCCCAAAGCATAAAGTATTTTTCTATTCTGAAAAAATGGAATAATTTAAATAATCAGCCACTTATCTTCTAAATTTTAGTACAAACCTAATCTATTTAAACTTTTTTTATTTATCACAAAATACATTATAAAAAAGTTATCTTGCTTTTTAAAATATCCTTTAAACAATGTTTGGCAATATGTATTCCACATAATTGCTGTCACTACCTTCTTTTCACTTTCCTTGATATCACCAAATTGGAATAATAATTATGATACTATTTATCAGCAAAAATGGAAGATGATACCAGTATAAAGTGGTATCTACAAAGAATGTGGGACATGGTATTGGTACCCTGCAGTCGATAAGCTACTGGTTATATGTACCTCCTCATTTTATAGATCAGATAGATAAGATGGTATATCTAAAAGTGTTTGATATAGTCAAATGTTACACTGAATGTGATACACTTAATATATAATAAAACATACTAGCTGCCAGTTGTTATCATTGTTATTTATCAGTTCAGTTCAGTCGCTCAGTCGTGTCCGACTCTTTGTGACCCCATGAATCGCAGCATGCCAGGCCTCTCTGTCCATCACCATCTCCCGGAGTTCACTCAGACTCACGTCCATCGAGTCCGTGATGTCATCCAGCCATCTCATCCTCTGTTGTCCCCTTCTCTTCCTGCCCCCAATTCCTCCCAGCATCAAAGTCTTTTCCAATGAGTCAACTCTTAGCATGAGGTGTCCAAAGTACTGGAGCTTCAGCTTTAGCATTAGTCCTTCCAAAGAAATCCCAGGGTTGATCTCCTTCAGAATGGACTGGTTGGATCTCCTTGCAGTCCAAGGGACTCTCAAGAGTCTTCTCCAACACCATAGTTCAAAAGCATCAATTCTTCTGCACTCAGACTTCTTCACAGTCCAACTCTCACATCCATACATGACCACAGGAAAAACCATAGCCTTGGCTAGACTGACCTTAGTCGGCAAAGTAATGTCTCTGCTTTTGAATATGCTACCTAGGTTGGTCAAAATTTTTCTTCCAAGGAGTAAACATCTTTTAATTTCATGGCTGCCGTCACCACCTGCAGTGATTTTGGAGCCCCCAAAAATAAAGTCTGACATTACTGCATAAAAAAATTAAGTAGTAAAGTCAGCAATGTCCTGGATCTTTATCACAACATGAACTCATAATTACTGTCCTCAGAAACCCCATCTTCCCCAGATTTGATCTTTGTGGTTAAAGGACCCATACGTCTTGATCCCAACCTATACTTTACAATGAATAATTTTTCAGTCATTTGCAATTATGAAGATAATTTTGAGATAATATTGGTACCAAGTGGCGTTTATAAGGAGTAATTTTGATCAGTGTTATCTGTACATCCTTCTATATAAAATATTTTCATTTTCAATATCTATATTCTATATACTTTATGAAAATCAACAATTTTATCCATAACTTTTTTGCATTTATTTTTGACTGAACTAAAGTTACTTCTAAAGTTGTATGTATGTAACATCAATGAAGGAGTCACATAATATTTTGATAGGAAATGAATAATTCTGGAAACTAGGTACACAAATAAGTTATTGATACTTTCATCACCCAGGGTTTTTTGTTTGTTTTATTTTTCTCGTTTACTTTCTTATATACACAAAAAAATCTTATGAATCTGGATCTATTTGGTACTTATCATTTTCTCTGTTTCCATATAGAAACTAAGAAAATATTACATAAGATCAAATTTTCAAAGAATTCAGCTCATATAGATCCAGTTGAAATAAGTAACCACAATCTTTACAATCATTTTTCCAATGACCATAATGCATTATTATAACTTTGCTTTAACATATCTACTTTTCTTTGCTGCATATGTTATTCTCACTCTGGTCTTATGCTTCAAGATGTTATTTCATTTCTGATAATTTATCTAGTGGTCTTTTACCTTTTCATGTCTGTTTTTCTGCCCAAGGGCATGGATTAAAAACTTAGAGCAAATTGTCTATGCAAAATGTATTTACATCATCAAACTTTTAAATTATGAATTTTTGACATACACAAGACTTCACTGGTTTAATTATAACACAGGTCACTTTAAGCTTATGAGAAAATCAGACTCTAAGTCTTGACTCTAAGTCAAGAGTCTGCTAGCTCTTTTAAAAAGACACATACAACTAGGTTCATCTGTGTTAAATCCTCTAGGCAAGGACTTTGTTGTTGTTGCTGAATGACACTTGCCCAGTCAGAAATGAAATTGTACCAGAAAGATCAGAATAAAGCAACAGGAGATCATTGACCTAGAACTTGGCTCATATTCCAAGGCCTGGGGTTATTCATGAGAAGGAGTTGGTCACCATGTGGTGCTATTGTAACACAGCAGGCCTGGGTCTTTTTGCAAAATAAACAATAACATTATGCTCATGGAAAACATCGGTAGAACTATGAAATCTTTTAAAAATATATCTGCATTATCAAAGGAACTGGAGGAGGAAATGGCAACCCACTCCAGTATTTTTGCCTGAAAAATTCCACAGAAAGAGGAGCCTGGCAGGCTATAGACTATGGGGACTCAAAGAGTCAGACACGACTAAGTAACTGAGCAAACCATAGCAAAGAAAATAAAACAAATCAATATAAATAATATCAATGAGCAATTTAATATTCAAATATTAAATTTCTCATATTTTAGTTTAACTTGATAGCATATTTAAAAATTCCAATAGGTAAATATCTCTGATTTTGAACACACTCTTGCATCACCTTCTCTATCTTCTCTCTCTCACACACACACACACACAATATATGTAGATATACCTACACAGCAAGTAAATTGCTGGAATATACTGTCTTGCTAAAACTTTGCAGGACAGATCCACGAGAGCCCCATGAACTATGTGGATGAATATAACAATATCGACAGAAATGAGAGTGCATACGTAATAAACTGCGGATGCAAGTAAAATAAGAATCACCTCCACTAGGAGACTGAACACAAAGTCTACTAGTAGTCAGATAAAACTTCTTGACAATTTAGATACTACTTTTCAAAAATGTGTAGTCTGTTTCCTGCCCCAAGTGACTATATAGTCTAATCTAGTATTAATCAAACAATTTTTTGTATTATCAAAAGAAAGCTTGAATTGTTAGACTAAAATGACTTAGTATGAAGTAATATCTAGTGACTGCAATTTAAAATTTCTGTTATATTATTGTAAAAGCCAATTTTTAAAAGCTTTCAAAATCTTCTTTAATTTCCTAAAGACTAAGATTTTTCACATATGCTGACAGAAATGAAACATCACTGAATGTGCGCCATTTTTTTTTAAGGTAAAGAAAACATATACTTTTGTGTTCTTGGTTACTGTTTTGTAACTTGAGGGCAAAATTGCCAGAAATAACACAAAGAAACAGACACATAAAATAGTTTATATTCAGGCTCATTTGAACATCCTGACCATTTTTTTCTTCTTTAAGTATATCCAGTTTCTTTTGATAGTAATTCTTGCTTACTTATGCAAAACAGGAAATCATTTTGTATATGCCAGTTTTCATATTTAATAAACACAGGTGTGTATGATTAGAATTCAGCATTTGATTGCACTGAAAATAAAATAGCCGCACAATTGTAGAGCAAGGGAAAGGTGTAGAGAAAAATCATGGGATGAATTTTGGAGAGAAAACATGGAATGAACAGATGAAAAGAAGCCAGGTGATCTTTCACAGTCATTTCTGCATCTCCGAGTCCATGGTGTCCATTGTATAACAATTTAAACAATTTAAATTGTTTTAAAGAAGAGAGATATTGAGATGATATTTGCAAGGGGAAAATAATGGCCCTGTAGAGGAGTACCTGACATTTATACTTTTTATATAATCCAGAGATTGAAGATGGTTTTCCTTCTTTCCAGCCAAGTCATTCGGACTGAATTAATGACAAGTACAAAATAAGGCATGGACGTGAACCATAAAAGTAGACTTAGATTCTCTGTCAAAATGGCCTTTCTTCTCTTTCTGTTATTAGTGTAATAGTTTCCAGTAGGCAGGGAGAGAAAAGAGAGGGAAGGCTTTCCTCCTCCTGGCTGCTGGAGTGGGAAATGTGAGTGGCTCTTTAAATACAGTGAGATTAGGCACCACCATATGCATGTCCACATCTAGGGTGTTTTAAGCTAATTAGAAAATGAAACAGAACAATAAATACAAATGTTCTTATATTGTGTTATATTATATCATATTTGATTGTCATTTGTTTGATCTTTGTAAAAACCACCAGAAAGAGAGTTATTTTCTAGGTATAAATAAAATGTATTAATTGCAGCTCCTTCTCCACCAAATGATATTAAGCCAATGCATTTTCAGTTAAGCAAGACAGTGGAAATGCAGATTAGTGAGTCAATGTCCTAGCAAAGTTAGGGCTGAGGGTCCACAGCAGAGATACAACAACTTTCCCAAACTACTGGGAAAACATTTCCAATGTCTTCCTAAGACTGTGTGTGTGTGTGTACATGCATTTTGAAAATGGAAATACCTCTGTCACTGAAAGGAAAACGCTGAAAAATATTGATTACGTCTAAGTGTTGTTAGTTGCTTAGTTATGTCTGATCTTTTGCATCCACATGGACCATACCCTGCCAGGCTCCTCTGTCCATGGAATTCTCCAGACAAGAATACTGGAGTGAGTAGCTCTTCCCTTCCCCAGGGAATCTTCTTAACCCAGGGACTGAACCTGTGTCTCTTATATCTCCTGCATTGACAGGTTACTGTCTTAGCCACCAGGGAAGCCCAAATAAGAATGATTGATCAAGGGTTGTCAGGGTTACCATGAATGGATACACACAATATGCACTGTGTATATAATGCAGGGTTAATCTGGCTGGTTTTTCTTTTTTTAGTAAACAACATGAACACATGATGCAGTGCTGAGTCCTTTAGGATGGGATATAAATCACAGAATAAGAGCTAACTGTTAGTTCATTCCCTGCTTTAACGATTATAATATTTGATATAGATTACTATTCAAGACGTTTCTCTGCCTACCACTTGACTCTATGCAAAATCCAAGCCAATGTGCTATAATGATTTCCAGTGTTAAATTTAAGGAACCCTAGACTTTGAGATAGATTTTTAAATCCTTGTTCCTCATTTACAAACTCACAGATATTGAACACACCACTTAAGCTCTATGCCTTCTTATCTTAAATAAGATAGTAATACTTAATTGACTGGCAGAGTTTCTCTGAGAATCAGTTCATATTTTATGTGATTACTTAAGAAACTATAGTTTTCAATAAATGTTAATTCCAATGGAATCCCACTTTGGAAATCTTAAATTCTATATCATTTAGCAAATATTAAATAAGTGCTAAATTTTCTAGTTACTCCTATTGTTCAGTGAGACAAGAATCCAAGCGAAGTATTCCTGACCTAAGGTTAGAATTCCTTTATATATTCAATCCAACTAGGTTAAATCAGACTGTCTTGAGATCCTTAACAAATTAAACAAAAACTAATGGAAGCTTAGATTTTTCAATTCAAAATAAGTATTCTCCACTTAAACCATCAGATAGTTTCCAGTTATTTAACAGATTGAAAAGATTCCCTCTACTACATGGATAATGTGAATAGATAAAAATCACACCAACTTTAACATCTATTATATTAAAATATATGATTAATCCTTTAATGAGAAAGTTTCAAAACCCAAACTCATTTTCACAATTAACATAAATATATGAAAGACCTAAAATTATGCTTATATTTTCCAGAGTATGATTTATTGATTTTATGCATATTTTATAAATGTGTGTGTGTGAATGGTTTACAAAACCATTCAACATCAAGCCATTACTTTCCTAAAATCATGAGAATATAAACTAAGCTGATAGCATGTAATGATAATTGTGTGAGCTTCAGTTGTATGAGTTTTACAGTAAAATAAATAAAGGCTATTGGTGTCTGTTTATGTTGGATTTGATGTTTCTATCTGGAACACTAAATTCCCACTTGAAGATACACAAAATGAAACAACATGTCAAAAAAGAGTGTTTATGGAAATACTTTTAAGGTATTGTGGCATTTTTGAGGAATAGAATTTTCTCATCAGTAAATCTATGCCCTTGCCAAATAAAGTTGCATTTGAAATGCAGCACTGTCAGATGCTTTATTTGAAAAGAAACAGAAGATGAATGTTTCATAATGTTATGAAACCTTTGCTATAACATGGAAGTGGTCTTTCTCTCAGATAGATAGACAGACAGACGGACTTAGTATTTGTTCTATTGAAAGTGAAAGTGGAAATCTTTCAGTCATGTCCAACTCATTGTGACCCCATGGACTATATTCCATAGATTTCTCTACGCCAGAATACTGGAGTGGATAGCCTTTCACTTCTCCAGGGTATCTTCCCAACCCAAGGATCAAACCCAGATCTCCTGCATTGCAGGTGGATTCTTTACCACATTTTGAACCACAAGGGAAACCCAAGAATACTTGAGTGGATAGCCTAACCCTTCTCCAACGCATCTATCTGACCCAGGAATCGAACCAGGATTTGTTCTATTCAGTTCAGTTCAGTCTCTCAGTCGTGTCCGACTCTTTGCAACCCCATAAATCACAGCATGCCAAGCCTCCCTGTCTATCACCAGCTCCCGGAGTTTACCCAAACTCATGTCCATCGAGTCAGTGATGCCATCCAGCCATCTCATCCTCTGTCTTCCCCTTCTCCTCCTGCCCCCAATCCTTCCCAGCATCTTGATTCCAGCTTGTGTTTCTTCCAGTCCAGCATTTCTCATGATGTACTCTGCATAGAAGTTAAATAAGCAGGATGACAATATACAGCCTTGACGTACACCTTTTCCTATTTGGAACCAGTCAGTTGTTCCATGTCCAGTTCTAACTGTTGCTTCCTGACCTGCATACAGATTTCTCAAGAGGCAGGCCAGGTGGTCTGGTATTCCCATATCTTTCATAATTTTCCACAGTGTATTGTGATCCACACAGTCAAAGGCTTTGGCATAGTCAATCAGGCAGAAATAGATGGTTTTCTGGAACTCTCTTGCTTTTTCCATGATCCAGCAGATGTTGGCAATTTGATCTCTGGTTACTCTGCCTTTTCTAAAACCAGCTTGAACATCAGAAAGTTCACAGTTCATGTATTGCTGAAGCCTGGCTTGGAGAATTTTGAGCAATACTTTACTAGCATGTGAGATGAGTTCAATTGTGCGGTAGTTTGAGCATTCTTTGGTGTTGCCTTATTTTGGGATTGGAATGAAAACTGACCTTTTCCAGTCCTGTGGCCACTGATGAGTTTTCCAAATTTGTTGGCATATTGAGTGCAGCACTTTCACAGCATCATCTTTCAGGATTTGAAATAGCTCAACTGGGGTTCCATCACCTCCACTAGTTTTGTTTGTAGTGATGCTTTTAAGGCCCACTTGACTTCACATTCCAAGATGTCTGGCTCTAGATTAGTGATCACATCATCATGATTATCTGGGTCGCGAAGATCTTTTTTGTACAGTTCTTCAGTGTATTCTTGCCACCTCTTCTTAAATTAAGCAAAGCATAATAATAATTTATTTGTAAATAAAAGGGGGATTCATAAAATTTATGATGCTTCTATAAAATAAATATAAATATATACTAGTAATTGATAGTTATACATCATATATTAAATTAGAATGAGTTTAATATTCAACAGACTATAGAATCACAAATGTATATTAAAAAATAGAATGATAACCTTTGACAACAAATTCATGCTGGTTTATAATGCATTAAATTAATGTTCCACTATAACAAATGGATTGAAAAAATCATCTAAAACAATCTACTGTGAATATCAAAGCTTAATATGAGAAATCTTTGAGAACTGTGACTATTTTGCTTTATCCTTAGATACTCGATATGTATTGTGATTAAAATATGGTAAAACAATCAATGTTTCCACTGAAAAAATTTAAGGCAGTGATGCTAATTATGGAATAATAATGTTCAACATGCCATACTGACAGTTAAACTTTTTAATAGGAAAATATGCCAGAAGCAGAAAATATGTAAGGGATTTCAGTCATTTGTAATAAGGACTTAAAATGTATGCCTTGTTGTTATTCAGTCCCTAAGTCATGTTTGACTTGTTGTGACCCCGTGGACTGCAGCATGCCAGGACTCCCTGTCCATCACCAATTCCTGGAGTTTATTCAAACTCAAGCCTTCCAACCATCTCATCCTCTGTCATTCCCTTCTCCTCCCACCATCAGTCTTTCCCAGCATAAGGGTCTTTTCCAATGAGTCAGCTCTTTGCATCAGGTGGACAGAGTATTGGAGCTCCAGCTTCAGCATCAGTCCTTCCAATGAATATTCAGGGTTGATTTCCTTTAGGATTGACTGATTTGATATCCTTGCAGTCCAAAAGACTCTCAAGAGTTCTCCAGCACCACAATTCAAAAGCATCAATTCTTTGGCACTCAGACTTATTAATGGTTCAACTCTCATGACTGATGTTGAAGCTGAAACTCCAATACTTTGGCAACCTGATGCGAAGAGCTGACTCATTTGAAAACACCCTGATGCTGGGGAAGATTGAGAGCAGGAGGGGAAGGGGACGACAGAAGATGATATGGTTGGATGGCATCAGCAACTCAATGAACATGGGTTTGGGAAGACTCCGGCAATTGGTGATGGACAGGGAGGCCTGGTGTGCTGGGGTTCATGGGGTCGCAGAGTCAGACACAGCTGAGTGACTGAACTGAACTGTCATCTGTACATGACTACTGGAAAAACCATAACTTTGAGTAAGTAGACCTTTGTCACTTAAGCGATATCTCTGCTTTTGAATACACTGTCTAGGTTTGTCATAACTTTACTTCCAAGGAACAAGCATCTGTTAATTCATGGCTGCAGTCACTGTCTGAAGTGATTTTATTTTATTTTTTTTAATTCTATTTTTACTTTATTTTACTTTACAATACTGTATTGGTTTTGCCATACATTGACATGAATCCACCACAAGTGTACATGCATTCCCAAACATGGACCCCCCCCACCTCTCTCCCCATAACATCTCTCTGTGTCATCCCCATGCACCAGCCCCAAGCATGCTGTATCCTGCATAGGATATAGACTGGCGATTCGTTTCTTACATGATAGTATACATGTTTCAATGTTATTCTCCCAAATCATCCCACCCTCTCCCTCTCCCTCAGAGTTCAAAGGTCCGTTCTACACATCTGTGTCTCTTTTGCTGTCTTGCATACAGGGTCATCATTTCCATCTTTCTAAATTCCATATATATGTGTTAATATATTGTATTGGTGTTTTTCTTTCTGGCTTACTCCACTCTATATAATCGGCTCCAGTTTCATCCATCTCATTAGAACTGATTCAAATGTATTCTTTTTAATGGCTGAGTAATACTACATTGTGTATATGTACCACAGCTTTCTTATCCATTCACCTGCTGATGGACATCTAGGTTGTTTCCATGTCCTGGCTATTATAAACAGTGCTGTGATGAACATTGAGGTACATGTGTCTCTTTCTATTCTGGTTTCCTCGGTGTGTATGCCCAACAGTGGGATTGCTGTGTCATAAGGCAATTCTATTTGCAATTTTTTTTTCATTTTTATTTTTACTTTATTTTACTTTACAATACTGTATTGGTTTTGCCATACATTGACATGAATCCACCACGGGTGTGCATGCAATCCCAAACATGAACGCCCCTCCTACCTCCCTCCCCACATCATCCCTCTGGGTCATCCCCATGCACCACCCCCAAGCATGCTGTATCCTGCATCGGACATAGACTGGTGATTTGATTCTTACATGATAGTATACATGTTTCAATGCCGTTCTCCCAAATCATCCCACCCTCTCCCTCTCCCTCTGAGTCCAAAAGTCTGCTATACACATCTGTGTCTTTTTTGCTGTCTTGCATACAGGGTCATCATTGCCATTTTTCTAAATTCCATATATATGTGTTAGTATACTGTATTGATGTTTTTCTTTCTGGCTTACTTCACTCTGTATAATCGGCTCCAGTTTCATCCATCTCAACAGAAGTGATTCAAATGTATTCTTTTTGACGGCTGAGTAATACTCCATTGTGTATATGTACCACAGCTTTCTTATCCATTTATCTGCTGATGGACATCTAGGTTGTTTCCATGTCCTGGCTATTATAAACAGTGCTGCAATGAACATTGGGGTACATGTGTCTCTTTCAATCTGGTTTCCTCGGTGTGTATGCCCAGGAGTGGGATTGCTGGATCATATGACAGTTCTATTTGGAATTTTTTAAGGAATCTCCACACTGTTTTCCATAGTGGTTGTACTAGTTTGCATTCCCACCAACAGTGTAGGAGGGTTCCCTTTTCTCCACACTCTCTCCAGCATTTATTGCTTGCAGATTTTTGGATCACAGACATTATGACTGGTGTGAAGTGGTACCTCATTGTGGTGTTGATTTGCATTTCTCTAATAATGAGTGATGTTGAGCATCTTTTCATGTGTTTGTTAGCCATCCGTATGTCTTCTTTGGAGAAATGTCTATTTAGTTCTTTGGCCCATTTTTTTGATTGGGTCGTTCATTTTTCTGGAATTGAGCTGCATAAGTTGCTTGTATATTTTTGAGATTAGTTGTTTTTCAGTTGTTTCATTTGCTATTATTTTCTCCCATTCTGAAGGCTGTCTTTTCACCTTGCTTATAGTTTCCTTTGTTGTGCAGAAGCTTTTAATTTTAATTAGATCACATTTGTTTATTTTTACTTTTATTTCCAGAATTCTGGGGGGTGGATCATGGAGGATCCTGCTGTGATTTATGTTGGAGAGTGTTTTGCCTATATTTTCCTCTAGGAGTTTTATAGTTTCTGATCTTACATTTAGATCTTTAATCCATTTTGAGTTTATTGTTGTGTGAAGTGTTGAATCTCCACACTGTTCTCCATAGTTGCTGTACTAGTTTGCATGCCCACCAACAGTGTAGAAGTGTTCCCTTTTCTACACACCCTCTTAGCATTTATTGCTTGCAGATTTTTGGATTGCAGACTTTCTGACTGGTGTGAAATGGTACCTCATTGTGGTTTTGATTTGCATTTCTCTGATAATGAGTGATGTTGAGCATCTTTTCATGTGTTTGTTAGCCATCCGTATGCCTTCTTTGGAGAAATATCTATTTAGTTCTTTGGCCCACTTTTTGATTGGGTCGTTTATTTTTCTGGAATTGAGCTGCATAAGTTGCTTGTATATTTTTGAGATTAGTTGTTTGTCAGTTGCTTCATTTGCTGTTATTTTCTCCCATTCAGAAGGCTGTCTTTTCACCTTGCTTATAGTTTCCTTTGTAGTGCAGAAGCTTTTAATTTTAATTAGATCCCATTTGTTTATTTTTGCTTTTATTTCCAGAATTCTGGGGGGTGGATCATGGAGGATCCTGCTGTTATATGTCGGAGAGTGTTTTGCCTATGTTCTCCTCTAGGAGTTTTATAGTTTCTGGTCTTGCATTTAGATCTTTTACCCATTTTGAGTTTATTTTTGTGTGCGGTGTTAGAAAGTGATCTAGTTTCATTTTTTTTACAAGTGGTTCACTAGTTTTCCCAGAACAACTTGTTAAAAAGATTGTCTTTACTACATTGTATATTCTTGCCTCCTTTGTCAAAGATAAGGTGTCCGTAGGTGTGTGGATTTATCTCTGGGCTTTCTATTTTGTTCCATTGATCTATATTTCTGTCTTTGCGCCAGTACCATACTGTCTTGATGACTGTGGCTTTGTAGTAGAGCCTGAAGTCAGGCAAGTTGATTCCTCCAGTTCCATTCTTCTTTCTCAAGATTGCTTTGGCTATTCGAGGTTTTTTGTATTTCTATACAAATCTTGAAATTATTTGTTCTAGTTCTGTGAAAAATATGGCTGGTAGCTTGATAGGGATTGCATTGAATTTGTTAATTGCTTTGAGTAGTGTACTGATTTTCTCTATATTGATTATTCTGATCCATGAACATGTTATATTTCTCCATCTATTAGTGTCCTCTTTGATTTCTTTCATCAGTGTTTTATAGTTTTCTATATAGAGGTCTTTAGTTTCTTTAGGTAGATATATTCCTAAGTATTTTTTCTTTTCGTTGCAATGGTGAATGGAATTGTTTCCTTAATTTCTTTTTCTCCTTTCTCATTATTAGTGTATGACAATGCAAGGGATTTCTGTGTGTTGATTTCATATCCTGCAACTTTACTATATTCATTGATTAGCTCTAGTAATTTTCTGTGGAGGCTTTAGGGTTTTCTATGTAGAGGATCATGTCATCTGCAAAGAGTGAGAGTTTTACTTCTTCTTTTCCCATTTGGATTTCTTTTATTTCTTTTTCTACTCTGATTGCTGTGGCCAAAACTTCCAGAACTATGTTGAATAGTAGCGGTGAAAGTGGGCACCCTTTTCTTGCTCCTGACTTTAGGGGAAATGCTTTCAATTTTTCACCATTGAGGATAATGTTTGCTGTGGGTTTGTCATATATAGCTTTTATTATGTTGAGGTATGTTCCTTCTATTCCTGCTTTCTGGAGAGTTTCGTCATAAATGGATGTTGAATTTTGTCAAAGGCTTTCTCTGCATCTATTGAGATAATCATATGGCTTTTATTTTTCAATTTGTTAATGTGGTGAATTACATTGATTGACTTGTGGATATTGAAGAATCCTTGCATCCCTGGGATAAAGCCCACTTGGTCTTGGTGTATGATCTTTTTAATGTGTTTTTGGATTCTGATTGCTAGAATTTTGTTAAGGAATTTTGCATCTATGGTCATCAGTGATATTGGCCTGTAGTTTTCTTTTTTTGTAGTATCTTTGTCAGCTTTTGGTATTAGGATGATGGTGGCCTCATAGAATGAGTTTGGAAGTTTATCTTCCTCTGCAACTTTCTGGAAGAGTTTGAGTAGGATAGGTGTTAGCTCTTCTGTAAATTTTTGGTAGAATTCAGCTGTGAAGCCGTCTGGACCTGGGCTTTTGTTTGCTGGAAGATTTCTGATTACAGTTTCAATTTCCATGCTTGTGATGGGTCTGTTAAGATTTTCTATTTCTTCCTGGTTCAGTTTTGGAAAGTTGTACTTTTCTAAGAATTTGTCCATTTCTTCCACGATGTCCATTTTATTGGCATATAATTGCTGATAGTAGTCTCTTATGATCCTTTGTATTTCTGTGTTGTCTGTTGTGATCTCTCCATTTTCATTTCTAATCTTATTGATTTGATTTTTCTCCCTTTGTTTCTTGATGAATCTGGCTAACAGTTTGTCATTTTTATTTATCCTTTCAAAGAACCAGCTTTTGGCTTTGTTGATTTTTGCTATGGTCTCTTTTGTTTCTTTTGCATTTATTTCTGCCCTAGTTTTTTAAGATTTCTTTCCTCTACTAACTCTGGGGTTCTCCATTTCTTCCTTTTCTAGTTGCTTTAGGTGTAGACTTAGGTTATTTATTTGACTTTTTTCTTGTTTCTTGAGGTATGCCTGTATTGCTATGAACTTTCCTCTTAGCACTGCTTTTATAATGTCCCACAGGTTTTGGGTTGTTTTGTTTTCATTTTCATTCATTTCTATGCATATTTTGATTTCTTTTTTGATTTCTTCTGTGATTTGTTGGTTATTCAGAAGTGTGTTGTTCAGCCTCCATATGTTGGAATCTTTAATAGTTTTTCTCCTGTAATTGAGATCTAATCTTAATGCATTATGGTCAGAAAAGATGCTTGGAATGATTTTGATTTTTTTTTTTTTTAATTTACCAAGGTTAGATTTATGGCCCAGAATGTGATCTATCCTGGAGAAGGTTCCGTGAGCACTTTAGAAAACAGTGAAATTCATTGTTTTGATGTGAAATGTCCTATAGATATCAATTAGGTCTAACTGGTCTAATGTATCATTTAAAGTTTGTGTTTCCTTGTTAATTCTGTTTAGTTGATCTGTCCATAGGTGTGAGTGGGGTATTAAAGTCTCCTGCTATTGTTGTGTTATTATTGATTTCCCCTTTCATACTTGTTAGCATTTGTCTTACATATTGCGGTGCTCCTATATTGGGTGCATATATATTTATAATTGTTATATCTTCTTCTTGGATTGATCCTTTGATCATTATGTAGTGTCCTTCTTTGTCTCTTTTCACAGCCTTTGCTTTAAAGTCTATTTTATCGGATATGAGTATTGCCACTCTTGCTTTCTTTTGGTCTCTATTTGCGTTGAATATCTTTTTCTAGCCCTTCACTTTCAGTCTGTATGTGTCCCTTGTTTTGAGGTGGGTCTCTTGTAAGCAGCATAGAGAGGGGTCTTGTTTTTTTATCCATTCAGCCAGGCTTTGCCTTTTGGTTGGGGCATTCAACCCGTTTACGTTTAAGGAAATTATTGATAAGTATGATCCCGTTGCCATTTACTTTATTGTTTTGGGTTCGGGTTTATACACCCTTTTTGTGGTTCCTGTCTAGAGAATATCCTTTAGGATTTGTTGGAGAGCTGGTTTGGTGGTGCTGAATTCTCTCAGCTTTTGCTTGTCTGTAAAGATTTTGATTTCTCCATTGTATTTGAATGAGATCCTTGCTGGGTACAGTAATCTGGGCTGTAGGTTATTGTCTTTCATCACTTTAAGTATGTCTTGCCATTCCCTCCTGGCCTGAAGAGTTTCTATTGAAAGATCAGCTGTTATCCTTATGGGAATCCCCTTGTGTGTTATTTGTTGTTTTCCCCTTGCTGCTTTTAATATTTGTTCTTTGTGTTTGATCTTTGTTAATTTGATTAATGTATGTCTTTGGGTGTTTTACCTTGGGTTTATCCTGTTTGGAACTCTCTGGGTTTCTTGGAGTTGGGTGATTATTTCCTTCCCCATTTTAGGGAAGTTTTAAACTATTATCTCCTCAAGGATTTTCTCATGGTCTTTCTTTTGGTCTTCTTCTTCTGGAACTCCTATAATTCGAATGTTGGAGCATTGCATATTGTCCTGAAGGTCTCTGAGATTGTCCTCATTTCTTTTAATTCATTTTTCTTTTTTCCTCTCTGATTCATTTATTTCTATCATTCTATCTTCTATTTTACTAATCCTATCTTCTGCCTCCATTATTCTACTATTTGTTGCCTCCAGAGTGTTTCTGATCTCATTTATTGAGTTATTCATTATATATTGACTCTTTTTTATTTCTTCTAGGTCCTTGTTAAACCTTTCTTGCATCTTCTCAATCCTTGTCTCCAGGCTATTTATCTGTGATTCCATTTTGATGTCAAGATTTTGGATCATTTTCACTATCAATATTACGAATTCTTTCTCAGATAGATTCCCTATCTCTTCCTCTTTTGTTTGTTTCGGTGGGCATTTCTCCTGTTCCTTTACCTGCTGAGTATTCCTCTGTGTCTTCGTCTTGGTTATATTGCTGCGTTTGGGGTGGCCTTTCTATATTCTGGTAATTTGTGGAGTTTTCTTTATTATGGAGCTTCCTCACTGTGGGTGGGGTTGTATGAGTGGCTTGTCAAGTTTTCCTGGTCAGGGAGGCTTATGTTGGAGTTCTGGTGGGTGGAGCTGGGTTTCTTCTCTCTGCAGTGCAGTGGAGTGATGAGTAATGCGTTATGAGATGTCAGTGGTTTTGGAGTAACTTTGAGCTGCTTGTATATTGAAGCTCAGGTGTGTGTTCCTGTGTTGCTGGAGAATTTGTGTGGTACATCTTTCTCTGGAACTTGTTGGCCCTTGGGTGGAGCTTGGTTTCAGTGCAGATATGGAGATGTTTGATGAGCTCCTATTGCTTAATGTTCCCTGAATTCAGGAGTTCTCTGATGTTCTCAGGCTTTGGACTTAAGCCTCCTGCTTCTGGTTTTCAGTTTTATTTTTACAGTAGCCTCTAGACTTCTCCATCTATACAGCACCGATGATAAAACATCTAGGTTAAAAATGAAAAGTTTCTCCACATTGGGGGACACCCAGAGAGGTTCACTGAGTTACAGGGAGAAGAGAAAAGGGAGGAGGTAGTTAGAGGTGACTGTAACGAAATGCGGTGAGATCAAAAGAGGAGAGAACAAGCTAGGCAGTAATCACTTCCTTATGTGCGCTCCATAGTCTGTACTGCTCAGAGGTGTTCACAGAGTTATACAGAGAAGAGGAGAGGGAAGAAGTAGACAGAGGTGGCCAGGAGGATAAAAGAGGGAAATGAAAAGGAGAGAGACAAATCCAGCCAGTAACCTGTTCCTTAGGTGTTCTCCACCGTCTGGAACACACAGAGATTCCCAGAGTTGGGTAGAGAAGAAAAGGGGGAGAAAAGAGACAGAGGCCACCTGGTGGAGAAAAAGGAGAGTCCAAAGGAGGAGCGAGTGGTTCAGCCAGTAATCTCGCTCTCAGGTAAACTTGGGTAGAAAGATTGAGTTTTTAAATGTACAAAATTGACAACAAAAACCAAAAAGCAAAGATTAAAAATCTAGAATAGAGGTTGGATTTTCAAAAATACAATATTAAATAAATGAAGAAGAAGGAAAAAAGAAAAAAAAAAAAAACACACAAGAAAACCAAAAAAAAAAAAAAGCAAAGCCACACAGAATTATTAAAAAACACCAACATCAACCACACAAAGACTATATATGGTGTTTGCCTTAAAAAATAGAATCTTTTTTTTGAAAAGTAATAGTAGGTTATAGAAATAAAAATTAGAGGAGAAAGAGAAGACTTAACAATTTTAAAAAGTTAGAAAAAAAAAGAAGAAAAAGAAAAGAAAAAACAGCCCCACAACAGCATCAACAAAAAATAAAAACAAACAAACAAGCAAACAAAAAGGAATGCTTGTAAAAATAGTAAAGATATATCTGGCGCTTTCTCTGGTGTTGTGGGCAGTGTGGGGTCACTTCCAAGGCGGTTCCCTCTGTTTAACTTTTGTTTGCTGGTCTCTTTAGTGTCTGATTTCCATCCTGACACAGGGGGGCGGTGGTGGACACTTTTTTTTTTTTTTTTTTAGGCTCACTTGTTCAGTCTCGCTGTGGGGAGGGAGGGATGCTGCAAACAAATAGCACTGTCATGTGCACACAGCGTCTCAGCCCCACTGTACCTGTCCCTGCTCGAGGCGCACAAACCACTCCGGCTCTACGATGCGCTGCTGGGAACCGTTTGAGGTCGGCCCTAGGCTGCGTGCACCTCCCGGGTCTAAGCTGCTCAGGTTCAGTGCTCAGGTGGCCCTCAGAGGCGCAGATTCAGTTGGGACTGAGTTTTGTGCCCTTCCCAGGTCCGAGTAGCTCTGGAGTTTGCCGAGCACGGTTGCTGCAGCTTGTCGCCTTTCTTGTCTCTGCTGCTCAGTTTTCTGGGTGTACCACTGGAGCCCCTTGTGAGGCAGATGGTAACTGTCCAGCACCCCCAGGAGGCTTAGCAAAGAAGTCTGCTTGCAGTTTGGTAGGTAAAGTCTCTCCGGGGCTGTGATTGCCGCTTTCCAGCCCTTACGGCTCTGGCTGCCTGTCTGAAGTGATTTTAGAGCTCAAGAAAATAAAGTCTGTAATTGTTTCTACTTTTCCCGCTCCCTTTTGCCATGGAGTGATGGGACTGGCTGCCCCCATCTTAGTTTTGTGAATGTTGAGTCTCAGATTAGGTTTTTACTCTCTTCTTTCACTCTTATCAAGAGGCTCTTTAGTTCCTCTTCACTTTCTGTAATTAAAGTGCGTATATATACATATGCATAGAAATATCTCCTGCTTAGAGCTATAGTGGATAAACTAAGGCCCCTGGCCAAATCTGGCCTACAACCTGTTATTCTATCAGTTCAGTTCAGTTGCTCAGTCGTGTCTGACTCTTTGCGACCCCATGAATCGCAGCACGTCAGGCCTCCCTGTCCATCACCATCTCCCGGAGTTCATTCAAACACGTCCATTGAGTCATTGATGCTATCCAGCCATCTCATCCTCTGTCGTCCCCTTCTCCTCCTGCCCCTACTCCCTCCCAACATCAGGATATTTTCCAATGAGTCAACTCTTTGCATGAGGTGTCCAAAGTACTGGAGTTTCAGCTTCAGCATCATTCCTTCCAAAGAAAGCCCAGGGTTGATCACCTTTAGGATGGACTGGTTGGATCTCCTTGCAGTCCAAGGGACTCTCAAGAGTCTTCTCCAACACCACAGTTCAAAAGCATCAACTCTTCAATGCTCAGCTTTCTTCACAGTCCAATTCTCACATCCATACATGACCACTGGAAAAACCATAGCCTTGACTAGATGAACCCTTGTTGGCAAAGTAATGTCTCTGCTTTTGAATATGTTGTATAGGTTGGTCATAACTTTCCTTCCAAGGAGTAAGCGTCTTTTAATTTCATGGCTGCAGTCAGCATCTACAGTGATTTTGGAGCCGCATAAAATAAAGTCTGACACTGTTTCCACTGTTTCCCCATCTATTTCCCATGAAGTGATGGGACCAGATGCCATGATCTTCGTTTTCTTTTTTTTTTGTTTTTAATCTTCGTTTTCTGAATGTTGAGCTTTAGGCCAAATTTTTCACTCTCCTCTTTCACTTTTGTCAAGAGACTTTTTAGTTCCTCTTCACTTTCTGCCATAAGGGTGGTATCATCTGCATATCTGAGGTTATTGATATTTCTCCCAGCAATATTGATTCCAGTTTATGCTTTTTCCATCCCAGCATTTCTCATGATGTACTCTGCATATAAGTTAAATAAGCAGGGTGACAATACACAGCCTTGATGTACTCCTTTTCCCACAACAAATACATTTCAGAGTTTTACATGGTTGAAAAATTACACATGAATAATAATTTGTGACACATAAAATTATATGAGGTTTAAAATTTATTAGGACACAGCCATGCTTATTCTTTTATATATTGTATATGGCTATCTCTGTATTTCTGTGGCAAAGTTGAGTAGTTCATCCGAGACCACAAAGACCACAAAGTTTAAAATATTTACTGTCCTTTCACACAAAAAAACATTTCTTGACCCCCTACTTTAGAGGACTACGAATTACAAGTCACAATTTTCTAAGAACCTCTATAAAAGCATATGTTATCTGGAGTTCAACTGTATTTTGACACTAACGTTATTCAAGACTCACAATTAAGACAGTTAGAACTCTCATTTCTAAGTAGGAACTTTGGAAGAAGTTTCATTTGCATAGTATGCAAAAGACAATGTTTCTGTATTAAGAATTAAGGAACAGTACTGTTTGACTTTAGGGGGAAAAGGGAGATAGTTGAGTGAGTGGTATGAGAACTGTTGACAATCAGTCTGCAATACTGAGTAATGTACACAGATTATCTTAACTCCTTTCCATCTCAAACTTTCTTCAGGAGTTTAGATTGAAAATCAGGACTATAATTAAATGAGACAAAGCTGTTTTGTTTCATGACAAAGATAGAGTACCAGAACAGTATTATACAGACTTGTGTTCTAACAACTGTATTGAGCTACTTTGGAAAAGAATATATTTTGCTGTGTTTTCCAGAGTTAATAGGAGGGTGGAAATGACTGGGGGATTAAATAACAGGTAAACTACTTATTTAAGAATTCTCCAGTGATATGCCTCTTTAGATGTCATCACCATTCAGAGTAGATATGAGATTCTCCTATTCCTCATAGTTGACATTTCTGGCTTTAGCTGAGTTTTAAAGTAAGAAGTTCCAAGTGCTGTACCATGGAATTATTGTAAAATTCTTGGGGATTTTAAAGGACTAAAAAGATGCAAGAGTCTGTTGTGATTAAAATACATTTCTGTTATTCAAGTCAGGCACCAAATCTGTAAAAGTCAAGTTCAAGGAAGTCCATTTTCACCACCATTGATTTTCACTGAAGGCAGACTCTTTTCACCTCATTGATTTTGATGTTGATTGAGTCATGTTCATCTGGTTGGTCACTATTTGGGAGCTTGCTCATTTTTGATGGGTTAATTTGCCTAGGATCACTGATCAGTTACCTTGATCTGAGCTACTCTTATTCAACATTTTCTCAGGCCACATACTAAGAAACTTAAAGAGCTATTTAATCAAATGGAATTCAATTCTAAAGAATTTACCTAACTTCAAATAATTATAGTTTATCATTAATTATAAGATTTGGATCAAATATTATTCTTTAACCACAAGACATCTCAAGGCCATAGAACATACAGCAAGGCCATATAGAGCATACATGAATGTTATTGATATCATAATTCATGTAAAAAAAAAGAGACTTTACTAGTAAGAATAACTTTACAGAAATATAATTTATACAAGTAACAAAACTGTAATTGACCATTAATGCTTAAAAATGGAAAGCAACTTCTGCAACCAAATAAGATTAACAACACTTAAATAAATCTCCAAATCTGAAACTTGTGGTTCTGCTATTGCTCAATTATCATCATTCACAAACTGACTTCTCTACCTACTGCATATATAACCCTCAAATAGAAGCTTTCCTTCTAAACTAAATTTTCTATCAGTGAATATTAACATGCAGTTCACAAGAGAGCATCTGGATTATATTTGAAATAATAATTATCTTTTTTGTGACACATTTATGAGTTTTCCTTTCATTAATTTTTATCTTGGAAGTCTTCATTGTTCTGGTAGTCTAGTTTTAGAACAAACACCTGCTTTTTACAACTCTTTGCTGAATCTGTCAAGATTTTATGCTTAAAACATCTGACAATTCTATATAAGATTTTTGAAGGTTTGTTATTCCTGCAGAAACCATCACTTTTATAAAAAATATAAATCTGTAAGTGATTTGGATTGAATGATGAATCAAAATTTGCTTTTTCCCCATATCAACAATCTCCTCCTGTTAGCTTTTGTTCCATAAAGTGCAAATGGTTTAGATTCCTCATAGAAATATTTCTGAAATCTCTATTAGTTCATGCCATTTGCCATTGAAGTCTCCAATATTGCTACTGTTTCTGTTATCAGTAAGTTACTCATAACACTGAAAAAACATTATTATCATCATTTTAGTTTACCATCTATCTTGTATGCCAAGTAAAATCTAAACTTTGAAACAAAATTTTAGTTATAAAAATTATATACTGATCAATAATACATATTAGTATAAAACTGCTATATATATACTGATCAAACCCCTGAGAGGGCTTCCCAGGTGGCATAGTGGTAAAGAATTCATCTGCCAATGCAAGAAATACAAGAGACACGGGTTTAATTCCTAGGTTGGAAGGATCACCTGGAGTAAGACATGGCAAGCCAATCCTGTGTTCTTGCTTGGAAAATTCCATGGACAGAGGAGCCTGGCAGGCTTCCATCCATGGGGCTCCAAAGAGTCAGACACGAACATACTCCTGAGAGCACAAACATACTCCTGAAAATCTAACCAGTCTCTTACCTATCATTTGGTGTCCAGAGAGACATCCTCATATTTCCAGAACACTCAGAAATTAAATTATTTCCTTTTTCTGGAGAAGGGAAAGGCTACCCACCCCAGTATTCTGGCCTACAGAATTTCATGGACTATATAGTTCCTGAGGTCATAAAGAGTTGGACACGACTGAGTGACTTTCACCCACTTATCCGTTTGTTAGCAAAATTTCTGTTATCTTGTGTTCTTTATTTATGGAAAAGATGTATAACCAACAAGGACCAACAGTATAGCACAAGGACCTATTGTATAGCTAATATTATGTGGCAGTCTGGATGGGAGGGGAGTTTGAGGGAGAGTGGATACATGTATATGTATGGCTGAGTCCCTTTGCTGTTTACCTGAAACCATCACAACATTGTTAACCAGCTACACTCCAATACAAAATAGCAAGTTTAATTAAAAACAATGTATGTAGACATCTTCTATGTATATATGTAGACTACTGATAAATCCTGGGACTTATTTTAATTTTGGTGGCTTAAAATTATTTTATATAGAAAACCATATGTAAATAGAAAAGGATAACATATGACAATTATAAGCATAGCATAGTATGGTTACATAAATTAATTGTCAGATAAGAATTTTAAGCTATTAATATTATTGGCTAGGAGGTTAGTTAATACAGTGTGATGACATATACCATAATAAGTACTTAAGGTTTCCTTTTAACTTAATTGAGGAAAGTACTGAGAAATTGAAAGATTTTAAGCAACTAGTGCCATGGCTTAACTTGCTATTAAGAAAAAAATCACTGTTATTTCAATTAAGGCAAATGTATTATCTTAGATTCTCCATTCAAAAATTCAGAGCCATTTTACCACATCTCTCTATCAAACCCTACATCCAATATTTCAGGAAATATTGTTAGGTTCTCTTAAAATATATACCAAGATCAAAACATATCTAGTACTTTGACCACCTGATGTGAAGAGCTGACTTATTGGAAAAGATCCTGATGCTGGGAAAGATTGAAGGCAAAGGAGAAGAGAGTGACAGAGGATGAGATGATTAGATGGCATCACCAACTCAATGGACATGAATTTGAACCAACTCTAGAAGATAGTGAAAGACATGGGAGCCTGGCATGTTGCAGCCCCCAAGGTTGCAAACAGTCAGATATGATTTGACTGGGACTGAACAACAAAAATTGTATTTTTGTTACCATTCAGATTCTAACCACCAAAATTTCTTTCACCTGAAGTATCTGAATTTTTGCCTACTTGGTCTCTCTACTTTTTGAAGATGTTATCTTTGAAATTATATTAGATTGTTAGGTTCTGCCTCCAGAAGGATTCATGATATTCACATAACTATATTACTGCCACTATCTTGGTCCAGAAGAACTGCATTCTTACATTTTCTTCATTCTCCTCTAATTAAGCTTTCATCTCCACTATTGGAATAGATACTGGTCAAAGCAAATAGTTTTATTTTGCCAAATAAACTGCTCAACTCTTAGACCTCTTCTGATTTGGTCAGTAGGGCATTTGACATGGTTGAACTATTCCCTCCATCCTAAAATACTTTGTTCAACTTGACTTGCAAGATAACACATTAGTGTGATTTATTTTTCTTGCCTTATAGGTTGCCTTTTCTAAGATTCCTTTGCTCGGTCTTTATTATAATGAGGTCTGAACGTTTGTGAGCTCTGGAAATCAATTTGATAGTTGGCATTTTCTTAGCTTTCTACTTCCCAAAGTAAACACATCTAATCTTATGGCTTTAAATAGCTGTATTATTCTGACAACCCCAAATCTTCATCTTTAGTATTACTCCTTAATTTTACTATTTTAAACCCAATTAAATATTTCCAAAAAGATCTGTAAATATCATCTCCATTCTTATACTTATTCACGCAGACTGAGATCATCCTTGACTACTCTTTTGGGTTTCCCTGGTGACTCAGGTGGTAAAGACTCCATCTGCAGGAGACTCAGGTTGGAAACCTGGGTGCGGAAGACCCTCTAGAGAAGAGAATGGCAACCTACTCCAGTATTCTTGCCTGGAGAATTCCAGGGACAGAGGAGCCTGATGGGCTATAGTCCATGGGGTCACAAAGAGTGACCACTGAGCGACTAACACTTTCACTTGATGACACTTTATTTTTCTTCCCACTCCACATTCATTCCATTAGCACATTTTGCTCCTTCTATATCCATATTATAGTCAAAATTTGATCATTTCTCATCACATGAATGTCCAACTCA
Organism: Capricornis sumatraensis; assembly: GCF_032405125.1. NCBI lineage: Eukaryota > Metazoa > Chordata > Mammalia > Artiodactyla > Bovidae > Capricornis > Capricornis sumatraensis. The sequence goes on from NC_091073.1 coordinate 22,245,190, forward strand.
ACCCCAGGGTAAAAATTAAGATAGTCTTATACTCTAGAGTACTCCATATGTGTAAATACAATGGTTCCTTTACAAGTTAAACTATGTGATATCACTCCACGGCTTAAACATTCCAGTATTTTTAAACTTACTTAGTGAAAAACTCAAGAACTTAGCATGAGTTATACATCCTTAGATGAACTGGCTTCCTCCTGCCTCCTTGACTTCTTCTCCCACGTGTTTTCTCACTTATTATGTTTCAGCCATATTAGCCTCAAAGTGTCCTTAGTGGTGGCAAGTATGTTTCCATTTCCAGACCTCTGTAAGTGTTCTAACACCTTTTAGAACATGCTGCTGCTGCACTTCAGTCGTGTCCAACTCTGTGCGACCCCATAGATGGCACCCCACCAGGGTCCCCCATCCCTGGGATTCTCCAGGCAAGAACACTGGAGTGGGTTGCCATTTCCTTCTCCAATGCATGAAAGGAAAAGTGAAAAGTGAAATCGCTCAGTCATATCTGACTCTGTGCGACCCCATGGACTGCAGCCTACCAGGCTCCTCCATCCATGGGATTTTCCTAAGCTGAACTCTTTAATATCCCTGACTATTGCCTTATTTTTTCAATTCTTAGCATCAGTTAAATGTTAGACGGTGTTATGCTTCTGTTTCTGTTCTTACTCAATGGTATGATCTATTAAGACTGGTACTTTTGTGCTTTCCCTAATATAATATCCCCATTGGCTAGAACATGTTCTACCCAGTGATAGATATTTAATTAACACTTGGTAATGAATATAATCTCAAGACATATTTAATAAATTCTTTTTGACAGATTTTATATTCAAGTCTAGAGGCAATGGCACCCCACTCCAGTACTCTTGCCTGGAAAATCCCATGGACGGAGGAGCCTGGTGGGCAGCAGTCCATGGGGTCGCAGAGAGTTGGACACGACTCAGTGACTTCACTTTCACTTTTCACTTTCATGAATTGGAGACGGAAATGGCAACCCACTCCAGTGTTCTTGCCTGGAGAATCCCAGGGATGGCGGAGCCTGGTGGGCTGTCATCTATGGGTTCACACAGAGCCAGACACTACTGAAGAGACTTAGCAGCAGCAGCAGCAGCAGTTTTAATACAATATTATGCCATCACTGACTTTACTACCTCAAGTAGAGGCAGGAAGGAACAGAGGCACCTTCTTTCCTCTCTGTGTTCCAAATGCGTGTGCATGTATGTGCGTGTGTACTAAGTTGCTTCAGTTGTGCCAGTTCTTTGCAACCCAAGGGACTTAAGCCTGCCAGACTCTTCTATCCATGGGAATTCTCCAGGCAAAAATACTGAAGTGAGTTGCCATGCCCTCCTCCAGGGGATCTTCCCCACCCAGGGATGGAACCTGAATTTCCTGTGACTTGTGCACTGCAGGCAAAATTTTTAACATTGAGCCACCAGAGAAGCACAAATACCCCTATCTAAGGAGGAGATAAAGAACTGAAATCAACTAACAGAACTTATATGCAGAGTACATCGTGAGAAAAGCTGGGCTGGAAGAAACACAAGCTGGAATCAAGATTGCCGGGAAAAATATCAATCACCTCAGATATGCAGATGACACCACCCTTATGGCAGAAAGTGAAGAGGAACTAAAAAGCCTCTTGATGAAAGTGAAAGAGGAGAGTGAAAAAGTTGGCTTAAAGCTCAACATTCAGAAAATGAAGATCATGGCATCCAGTCCCATCACTTCTTGGGAAATAGATGGGGAAACAGTGGAAACAGTGTCAGACTTTATTTGTTTGGGCTCCAAAATCACTGCAGATGGTGATTGCAGCCATGGAAGTAAAAGACGCTTACTCCTTGGAAGAAACGTTATGAGCAACCTAGATAGTACATTCAAAAGCAGAGACATTACTTTGCCAACAAAAATCCATCTAGTCAAGGCTATGGTTTTTCCTGTGGTCATGTATGGATGTGAGAGTTGGGCTGTGAAGAAAGCTGAGCACCAAAGAATTGATGCTTTTCACCTATGGTGTTGGAGAAGATTCTTGAGAGTCCCTTGGACTGCAAGGAGATCCAACCAGTCCATCCTAAAGGAGATCAGTCCTGGGTGTTCTTTGGCAGGACTGATGCTGAAGCTGAAACTCCAATACTTTGGTCACCTCATGTGAAGAGTTGACTCATTGGAAAAGACACTGATTCTGGGAGGGATTGGGGACGGGAGGAGAAGGGGACGCCAGAGGATGAGATGGCTGGATGGCATCACCAACTCGATGGATGTGAGTTCGAGTGAATTCTGGGAGCTGATGATGGGCAGGGAGGCCTGGCGTGCTGAGATTCATGGGGTCGCAAAGTGTCTGACACGACTGATCCACTGAACTGAACTGAACTGAATGGATCAAGCAAAAATCTCTTGGTATGATTTATATTTAAGGCTCTCTAAGATGTGGTGTATATCTGAATGTAGGCTTCTCTTTAGCTTAACAAACACTCACAGGCTATGCTTCAGTTTTGGTGATATCTTTCTCATTTCCATTTATTTGGCTTTTTCATCCTCTAACTCCAATCTGATAGCTGTCTGCAACACCAACTACATAATTTGTGGGGGTCTCTATTTCAAAAAGCAAGTAAAAAGTGCTGTTAATAGAACTAAAATATAAAGCTATCTTTTCCCTCTAATGATCTTTCTGTAGACTTGTCAAATTGCTTTTACTTCCATTTGATGCCATTCTAAGTGAAGAAAAATTTAAATAAAAAGTTATTGGCAAGAATTCTTCCATTCATCATTATATTGTGCTATGTCAGTTTTAAAGGCAAATAATAAGTTGAATCCCTAAAATCAGACACTTCATATTTTGTAGCTCTTATATGCATATGTATCTTGTTCTTACTGGAACAGTAAAATAATTCACAAATTAGTTCAAAATTAGCTGTCTTTATTTTAATTCTTGTTGTATGCTTATTGTACCATGCTACCTTCAGCCCACCAATGGATAAAGAAGAATTGAAATGAAGAAGGATGGGATAGGCTGACTTTACATTTCTTTTTTTGTCACTATTTTCAGCATAAGTAGCTGGATAATACAGAAAAATAACACATGTAGTAACAGGTGTAAGGCTCTTTAACTCATTGTGTTTCTAGGAAAACCACCTCTTTCTTTCTGCATTTGAATCAAGATTTGATTCAGAGGGAAAATGGGGCTATAAATGTGACACTCTTGACTTATACTCACGAAGTCTTAATGAATTTTCACGCATCACAGGTCCAAAGGTATCCTATGATCATGGGGCATGGTCAACACTATCTGGTCCAACTTGAAAGGCACTTGTTTTCTGTACTGTTTTACATTTACAGGCTAAGTGTAAACATGAAATCTCATAACAGATTGGATATATTTTTCATCTAGAATATTTGTTTTAGCAGAAAATGCTATTCAGAGTAAAGGAAAGATCTCACCATATTGTGTGCACACATTTTAAAATATTGTGTCACACAAATATTTTCAAAACACATCAGGCTGTTAACTTAAAATTAGGCCTGGTATGTGAAACTGTAAGTAAACACAGCTCTCATCATTCAGGTCTGTCCAAGTCTGGCCGTGCCTTGAACTGCAGTTAGGCAAGCCACCTTGCCACTCCAGCCAAAGCCTTACCACCTTCCATTTCTGCTCAAATGGAACTCATGTCTAGGTCATTCTAAAACCAAGTTAAAACTCTTACCAAAATCAAGTGAACACTCCTTAAACCAGGTTGATCAGTCATTGAAATCATTTTCTCGAGGACTTGTTAATAAGTTACTACAGAAGTAAATACTAAATTGTGTTTTTGATGACTTTCCTCAAATCTTGACTAACTAATAACTAACTCTGACCTAGAAAGAAAGTTAGAGATAGATTTGCTTTCTTTTCTTAAGATAGAGAAATAAGTTCTGATGGGGAGGGAAGAATTTTATATATATATGTATATATATCCTATAAGGGATATGTAGAGAGTTTCATTGGTGCTTTTCTAGTAACTTAATGAAATAAAGTGAGGGCTTTACATTCAAGTATTTGAAAAAAAATAAAGTAACTGGGTAGAGCAAGTTTAGGTAGACTGTAGGCAGACAAAACAAGTATCCCATGACACAAGCAGTAGGTGTCAGGAGGTATAAATCAGGGACCCTGACACTCCTGATGCCCTTTACAGTCTATTTTTGGTGATGATTCAGCAGTGGAAGCCCCTCCCTAAGGCAGCATTTTGCTTTAGGTGTTCAGATTTCAGCAGTGATTTTAGTATGTTGTCAATTGTCTTTGCCAGTGTAGATCAACATTGCTGAATGGCTGCACATGCAGAATTGTAATGAAAGCCTGTTGTATAAATCCTTTCAGATTTGTCAAGACAAGCAACCTCCAGTTATATCTTAATACGAGTTGAAAGGTCCACCAATCTATATTCAAACACAATAATATTTTAATATTATCTTTTAAATAAACTGTGAAAAACAATGAATCAGTTAAAAATCCTAAATAAAAATTTTGGCTATTCCTCAAAGTATGGTTAAATTTCATTCAGTGCAATTTTAGGGCTATGATCATTCTTCCTAATTTTTTAGAGTATGAATACAGAAAATTATCAAAAACCATATTGCATTAAAGTAGATGTTTTCTTATAATTTCCCACATTAAAAGCTGTGTGTATGATGTATACAATAACAATAATATTCTAAACATTAAACTTATCCAAATTCATTGAAATATAAAATAATACTAAATGTGAAGGCTGCCAAGTACATTGAAACATAATGTTAACATATGTGGGAAAAAATTATGTTGGTATGGTGATGAAGATATGTGTTATTAGGATGAAATGCTAGATCCTTCTGTAGTTGTTATTCACAGCCTTTGGAAAATTATAGATCTCCAAAGATATTTTTAGTTCAGATTCAGTAGACCTATATCTTCACACTCACACATCATCTTCCTTGTATCCAAGTGTTGCTTCAAATTATGTGGTGCAATGAAATTATTATGTGAAAATCTCAGGTTTATGTTTTAATGGAAATAAGACCACAATATAAACTGTATTTCAAAAAGTATTAATTTTACATAAAATGCTAAAAATTATGAGTCAGAACTCAGGAAAGTGTATGCATTTAAAGTATTGTATATGTATCATACATATATCAAAATTAGATTTAAAATGATTTGAAAATTAATATTCTCTAAACTGCCATAGGAGCTGTGGCTGCACAGGCGCAGGAGGGCTTGGAGGAGCTACTCCACTGTCAAGGTCAGGAGGGGCGACTGTGAGGAGATACCCTCGTCCAAGGTAAGAAGCAGCGGCTCCACTTTGCTGAAGCAGCTGTGAAGAGATACCCCACATCCAAGGTAAGAGAAACCAAAGTAAGACGGTCATGTTGTGAGAAAGCATCAGAGGGCAGACACTGAAACCATAAATCACAGAAAACTAACCAATCTGATAGCACCAACCACAGAGTTGTCTAACTCAAAGAAACTAAGCCAAGCCATGTGGGGCTATCCGGACAGGCGGGTCATGGTGGAGAGGTCTGACAGAATGTGGTCCACTGGAGAAGGGAATGGCAAACCACTTCAGTATTGTTGCCTTGAGAACCCCACAAACAATATGAAAAGGCAAAATGATAAGATACTGAAAGAAGAACTCCCCGGGTTGGTAGGTGCTGAATATGCTATTGGAGATCAGTGGAGAAATACTCCAGAAAGAATGAAGGGATGAAGCCAAAGCAAAAACAATACCCCGTTGTGGATGTGACTGGTGATAGAAGCAAGGTCCGATGATGAAAAGAGCAATATTGCATAGGAACCTGGAGTGTCAGGTCCATGAATCAAGGTAAATTGGAAGTGGTCAAACAGGAGATGTCAAAAGTGAGCGTAAACATTCTAGGTATCAGCGAACTAAAATGGACTGGAATGGGTGAATTTAACTCAGATGACCATTATATCTACTACTGTGGGCAGAAATTCCTTAGAAGAAATGAAGTAGCCGTCATGGTCAACAAAGAGTTCGAAATGTAGTACTTGGATGCAATCTCAAAAACAACAGAATGATCTGTGTTTGTTTCCAAGGCAAATCATTCAATATCATGGTAATCCAACCTTATGCCCCAACCAGTAACACTGAAGAAGCTGAAGTTAAATGGTTCTATGAAGACCTACAAGACCTTTTAGAACTAACACCCAGAAAAGATGTCCTTTTCATTATAGGGGACTAGAATGCAAAAGTAGGAAGTCAAGAAACACCTGGAGTAACAGGCAAATTTGGCCTTGGAGTATGGAATGAAGCAGGGCAAAGGCTCATAAAGTTTTGCCAAGCAAACGCACTGGTCATAGCAAACACCTTTTCCAACAACACAAGAGAAGACTACACATGGACATCACCAGATGGTTAATACTGAAATCAGATTGATTATGTTCTTTTCAGCCAAAGATGGAGAAGCTCTATATAGTCAGCAAAAACAAGACTGGGAGCTGACTGTGGCTCAGATCATGAACTTCTTATTGCCAAATTCAGACTTAAATTCAAGAAAGTAGGGAAAACCACTAGACCATTCAGGTATGACCTAAATCAAATCCCTTATGATTATACAGTGGAAGTGAGAAATAGATTTAAGGGACTAGATCTGATAGACAGAGTCCCTGATGAACTATGGACGGAGGTTCATGACATTGTACAGAAGACAGGGATCAAGACAATCCCCAAGGAAAAGAAATGCAAAAAAAGCAAAATGGCTGTCTGGGGAGGCCTTAAAAATAGCTGTGAAAGGAAGAGAAGTGAAAAGCCAAAGAGAAAAGGAAAGATATAAGCATCTGAATGCAGAGTTCCAAAGAATAGCAAGGAAAGATAAGAAAGCCTTCCTCAGCAATCAATGCAAAGAAATAGAGGAAAACAGCAGAATGGGAAAGGCTAGAGATCTCTTCAAGAAAATTAGAGACACCGAGGGAACATTTCATGCAAAGATGGGCTTGATAAAGGACAGAAATGGTATGGACCTAACAGAAGCAGAAGATATTAAAAATATGTGGCAAGAATACACAAAAGAACTGTACAAAAATATCTTCAAGACCCAGATAATCATGATAGTGTGATCATTCACCTAGAGCCAGACATCCTGGAATGTGAAGTCAATTCGGCCTTAGAAAGCATCACTACAAACAAAGCTAGTGGAGGTGATGGAATTCCAGTGGAGCTATTTCAAATCCTGAAAGATGATGCTGTGAAAGTGCTGCACTCAATATGCCAGCAAATTTGGAAAACTCAGCAGTGGCCACAGGACTGGAAAAAGTCAGTTTTCATTCCAATCCCAAAGAAAGGCAATGCAAAAGAATGCTCAAACTACCAAACAATTGTCCTCATCTCACATACTAGTAAAGTAATTCTCAAAATTCTCCAAGCCAGGCTTCAGCAATATGTGAATGGTGAACTTCCAGATGTTCAACCTGGTTTTAGAAAAGGCAGAGGAAGCAGAGATCAAATTGCCAACATCTGCTGGATCATGGAAAAGGCAAGAGAGTTCCAGAAAAACATCTATTTCTGCTTTATTGATTATGCCAAAGCCTTTGACTGTGTGGATCACAGTAAACTGTGGAAAATTCTGAAAGAGATGGGAATACCAGGCCACATGACCTGCCTCTTAAGAAACCTATATGCAGGTTAGGAAACAACAATTAGAAGTGGACATGAAACAACAGACTGGTTCCAAATAGGAAAAGGAGTACGTCAAGGATGTATATTGTCACCCTGCTTTTTTAACTTATATGCAGAGTACATCATGAGAAATGCTGGGCTGGAAGAAGCACAATCTGGAATCAAGATTGCCAGGAGAAATATCAATAACCTCAGATATGCAGATGACACTACCCTTATGGCAGAAAGCGACGAACTAAAGAGCCTCTCAAAGAAAGTGAAAGAGGAAGGTGAAAAGTTGGCTTAAAGCTCACCATTCAGAAAACTAAGATCACGGCATCTGGTCCCATCACTTCTTGGGAAATTGATGGGGAAACAGTGGAAACAGTGTCTGACTTTATTTTTTGGGGAGCTCCAAAATCACTGCAGATGGTGACTGCAGCCATGAAAGTAAAAGATGCTTATTCCTTGGAAGGAAAGTTGTGACCAACCTAGATGGCATATTAAAAAGCAGAGACATTACTTTGCCAACAACGGTACACCTAGTGAAGGCTATGGTTTTTCCAGTGGTCATGTATGGATGTGCGAGTTGAACTGTGAAGAAAGCTGAGCACCAAAGAATTGATGCTTTTAAACTGTGGTGCTGGAGAAGACTCTTGAGAGTCCCTTGGACTGCAAGGAGATCCAACCAGTCCACCCTAAGGGAGATTAGTCCTGGGTGTTCATTGGAAGGACTGATGATAAAGCTGAAACTCCAGTACTTTGGCCACCTGATGTGAAGAGTTGACTCATTGGAAAATACCCTGATTCTAGGAGGGATTGGTGTCAGGAGGAGAAGGGGACGAGAGAGGATGAGTTGGCTGGATGGCAGCACTGACTCAATGGACATGAGTTTGAGTGAACTGCAGGAGCTGATGATGGACAAGGAGGCCTGGCATGCTGCGATTCATGAGTTCGCGAAGAGTTGGACACTACTGAGCCACTGAACTGCAGTGAACTGAACTGAAACTGCCATAATATTTTTTTCTCCAAAAAAACAGATTAATAGCTTTGAGTAGAACAATTACCTAATAAAATAGTATAGAATGGTCTTAATGTACTATATAAATATTTACACTTCAAAGAATAGCATAATATGGAATTGCAGAATATTATGTGCTATTTATGTTTTACTATGGGTTTTTTAAAAAAGTGAACAAGTGAGAGCTCCTTTAAAAAAATTCCCTAGGATAATATACATGAAAAATATTATTTGTCTACATTTAAGCCACCTGCTTTACATGCTGGTTTTCTCTTTTAGGAATGAAGCCATTCTGTATTTGCTTTAAACTATTCTGATGGCAAATGCTCTTTTCATTAAAACCAGCTGTGCTAAGTAAATGCAAATATGTGTCATACCACAATTTACTGAAGGGACAGAGCCAAAAGCACAACCTTTGGCTGTGCTAATTAATTGTGAATCTGACCTTCATCAGAGACTATTGTGTAATACTCCATGAAAATCTTCTAGATATATGAAGTAGTTTAACAACATGCCAGTTATATGAATCTAGCGATATGCAAGAGTTAATAAAGCACCAATAAACTACAGTCAACTTAAAATGTGGTCATTTTTAACTACCTGAAAATACTTCAGATTAAGAGCTTGCATGTGTGAATTACAGATTAATCAAATATCAGATCTTATGGTCTTAAGTGGTGACATCATTAGTAGGACTTATTCATACAAGTGACTGGTAAATACACTTCTTGGTATTCAGTAAGTCATTTCAACAAAAATTGGCTTCTGTATAGTTTATAGGCAAGCTTTTAAAAATGGATAAGACAATTTCTTTCCATGGTGATTTTTGCATTTTGTGGGAAAATACAGTATCAAGGTTACCATGTTGCAAAGATTCCTCATTCACACAGGTTATGCTTATCACTCCTTTAATCATGATATAGCCTCTTCTGTGAAGGGGGTTCCCTGAGACTCTGCAGAACACACAGGGCTATATGTGTGTAGCTATATGTGGTGTAACTATATGTGATGGCCTTTTGCAACAGGAAAAAAGTGAAAAACAACAAACTGTTAGAAAGGGCACAGTGAATATGCAGGGGTAGAAAATTCAGGACCTAGTTTTTCTCTGGGATAAGTAAGAGAAAGCTTTATAGAGAAAGTCATCTTGTTTGAACTATAAAATGGGTGTTTTACAGTGTGAGATGGGAAAGGCAGAAAGTACATTATATGCAAAGGCAAGAGAGCTGGATTTATCATATGTTCTAAAATTGACAAGATATTTGGCATGACTCGAGTGGCAGAGAGTTAGGATAGATACTGGAATAAACCAGGCAGGGGCTAATTTTGAGGGACTATGGGGGAAAATATAATTGGGAGAATGGGATCATCATTTTTGCAGTTTTGGAAAAAAAATCAGTCTGGCAAGTTAAAATGGAATGAAGACCCTAGATACAGTGAAACATATCAGAAGGTTATCATAGTTGAAGCAAGAAATGATAGGGGCAGGAATCTTTCCTATCTTTTTCATCATTATATTTCTAGTGACAAGACTAGTACTTGGGACATAAAGTTGAACTAAAGAATAGACAGGAAAAGTATCCAAGATGCATTTAGAAAATAGAGCTGACAGCATTTGAAGTTTCTAAGGATAGGATCGGCACATTTCCCAAACCACATTTTATATAAAGCAATATTAAATGTAACTGATATGTTGCTCAGAGTCCAATTACGGTATTTTTGGTCAAATTACAATGGCCTGAACACCCAAACTGCTCAAATTGTGTTCATTTTACACAAACGTTAGCAATGATATTTCTGAGAGTAAACAAAAAGCGTAGATGCTTTAAAGCTTCTTATTTGTTACCAGTGAGAACCCATCTGCCAATGTAGGAGATGTAAAAGACTCTGGTTCAACCCCTGGGTCAAGAAGATCCCCTAGAGAGGGGCATGGCGACCTACTCCAGTATTCTTGCCTGGAGAATCCCACTGACAGAGAAGCCTGGCAGACTACAGTCCATAGGGTTACACAGAGTCAGACATGACTGAAGCAACTTAGCACGGCACAGCAGTCTGGAATTACTGCATGCATCTCTGTGCTTGATCCAGCTTCTATAGCTCATCCAAACTCTATGTTAAATTGCTTTGTGTTGGTAATCTGAAATCACCCCTGGTGGGAATATTTACACCATGGAAATTGGCAAATGCTACAAACCATCTTTTACTCTGAAAATCAGTTGTTAAACATTAATCAGCATATCACCAACTACACAGAATCTTCTGTGCATCTCTTTTTTTGCCACTCTTTCTGTTTTAGTTTTTGGTTTTTTTTTTTTTCTTTCCAGCAATTTTCACAGACTAGGTAGTCTCAGCAACAATGCATCTAAAGATGTCGTATCATATTGTACTGTAAAGCTGCCAGGTTTACAATTATCACAACTGTGCTGGAATCTGTGTCAAGAAAATACATTTTTGTTGATTCTGTACTGCACCTCACATTCCCAAGTTCTGCTTCTATCAAGATCTTTTGGAAGAAAATTTCATGAATCTTTGTCTATCAAGTCATAAAGACTACAGCCTTTCTTACTTGCCCAAATGTGGGAAGGCATCATTGTGACCCCTGTTGTCCTTCTTTCTCACGACTCTGACTGAACAGTTACACTCGACAACCATGATCACCACCACTACCATCTTCCACAGGAACAACAGCAAATCATATCACACCAGTATACAAAAAAATTCCCTAAGCTTATTTTATGAATACAGATGATGTAGCAGGAGAGTAGTACCTCTACTTCAAGCACCTAAGTGACTTGTTATGTTGTTACTATGAAGCTGTGTAGATAATGAGAAACATGTTTCGGACTAGAAAGAAAACCAGAGTAGGGATTCAGCTATATCCAAGATTTAACGTGGTATCATGTACTGTAAACCTTGAGAAGTATTACTTCAATGAACAGGAAAGCTTTTTTTCCTGTGTCTGATAATATAAATGCTACTCCTCTCAGGTGGCTGAAATATAAAATAAAATTTTAGAAAACAATGTAAATTTTGCAAAATTAAGCCTTGGTGCAAGGTAGATCATGTGCTTGAAAGAAGAGAAAACCTTGAAATAAAAATGTCAGTTTTACTTCTGAACGTCTTTCAATATATCAACATCTCTTCTTGCTTAACTATGAAAAAGTGGAAAGAATTGCCCCTTCTTACACTGATTTGGTGGTCTTTATGAATAGGTATAGGTTATAAATTCCATAAACCATAAGTAGCATGCATATAATAGCTTTATTCATAAAGTTTGTCAGGGAAAAATATTATTTTAGAGAACAAAATATATAGCTTTAGCATATCATCTTAGGTATTCCAAATATATTTGACTTTAAAAAATATACTATGTGCAAATATGTTTGTTTTGCATCAAATGGAAAAAGTGCCTTCTTTTATATAAATGGATATTCATGCCAGCATGCAGATGACATACAAGATTTACCAATTGTCTGCTTAATCTTATCACTGCAAAAAGACATAAGAACCCAATATGTATGAACTTTATATTCATTGTTTTAATAATACAAATAATGGGAAATGCAAAATTCCCAAAATATTCAGGCATTTAAAAATATTCCTTGGTGGCTCAGATGGTGAAAAATCCACTTGCAATGTGGGAGACATGGGCTTAATCCCTGGGTTGGGAAGATCTCTTGGAGAAGGAAATGGCAACCCACTCCAGTATTCTTGCCTGGAGAATCCCACACACAAAGGATCCTGGGGGTGGTGGGGTGTGGGGTACAGTCCATGGGGCCACAGAGAGGTGGACATGACTGAGTGACGAAGCATAGCAAACTTGAAACAAGGATTTGTAACCAGAACAGACCCCAAAGTTGAATAAGTTTCTCATTTGCAACTTTTGTGATCCTGGGAAAGGTTCCAAGTAAGCTGAACATCCCCATTCTTAAAGTAAAGATAGTATTACCCTCCTCAAATATTTATTTGATGATAGGAGGCAAAAAAACTTTTTAAATTTATCATAGTATTCCACATGTACCAGTTGCTGTGTATATTTAATTAACTTTTCACAAACACTCAAATAAAGATCAAGTCTATGTGCATATCTCACAAACACTTAAAATCTATATTCTGTTACAACAGGTCTGCAGTGTGATTTTCTGAATTACTAAATAAAGATCTTTACAAATTTGATTGTTTTTTTTTCTTTTTTTTTGGCTTGTTCTTTTTACTACTGTAGTTCATCAGAAGAAATATGATCATTTTATGAATGGGTGAGACACTGAATGAATATAAAGTTTAGTTTAGGCACATCCATAAAAACATTACTTTTGGTTGGTTGAATAATCTTATGCTTATTAGATTTATGCCAATACTATCTGAACATTGTATTGAATGTTTTCATATTTTACATGAGAAATAAAATATAGCTTAGGAAGAGACATAAAAAGATCTTCAGAACATGCTCTGAATATTTGTATGTACATAGAATTTTTGGTAGTGTATTTTCTCCAGAAATAAATTGCAACTCTTAAATTGAGACTTTAACATATTAAAAGATAAAAGTGGTAAAACTCAATGATTACTTAAGCAGCATCTTTCATCATTGGACTTTGCATTCTGAGAACAACACAGTTTAATTTTGGATTGATATAGTTTAACAAAGCAACAAAAATAGCTTTTTCTTTTTTCTTTATCTGTGGCATGTTGTCTGAGATGGCCGTAAATCCAGATGATCAAAATCAAATGTCAAGGCCATAAAAAAATACAATTAAGGATTTTGTGGATTTTAAAATTCATTCAATGTATTTCTCTTAATACATTGAATGCATTATAAGATACATAAGCTTGTATTCATCTCTAGGGCTTCTCTGGCAACTTAGTTGGTAAAGAATCCACCTGCAATGCAGGAGATCCCAGTTTGATTCTTGAGTGGGGAAGATTCACTTGAGAAATGATAGGCTACCCACTCCAGTGTTCTTGGGTTTCCCTGGTGGCTCAGTGAGTAAAGAATCCAACCGCAACGTGGGAGACCTGTGTTCAATCCCTGGGTTGGGAAGATCCCCTGGAGAAGGGAAAGGCTACTCACTCCAGTATTCTGGCCTGGAAAATTTCATGTGCTGTATAGTTCATGGGGTCGCAAAGAGTTGGACATGACTGAGCAACTTTCAGTTTCTTTCACTTTTGGCTAAACATTATTTTTCAGAGATTCATCCAATTCAATATAAGTATCAACAAAGTTTCATTGCACTCTTCCATTATAAGAATGTACCTTATTCTTGTTTTTATGGACATTTTAGTTGTTTTCCAAATCTCACAGTTATAAATAACACTGAATGAACTTTTGTCTTTTGGGACACTTGAGCGTTTCTATAAATGTAGATCTAGACTAGAATCCTTGGGTCATTAATTTACTTTGGAATAAAACTGGCAGTTTCCAAGGCTTCTAAATTAACTTACATTCCCACCATTCACCGTATTTGAAATTTCAGTAAATCCCAATCTTTGTCAATCTTCTTTATCTAGACATTTCGCTCTAATAGTATTTGATTGTAGTCTTTATTATAATTTCTCTTATGACCAATGGGAATGAACATCTATTTATATTCTTTTTGACCAATTATGCTTAATATAGAAATAGATTTTTATGTACTGATCTAATTTCTAGTAAACTTGTTATAGGCAATTAATAATTCTAATAGTTGACCCATAGAATTATTTTAATTTTCTATGTAGGCTCTCAAGTTCTCTGCTTATTATTATGAGAGTTAAATCTCTTCCTTTCCTGTCTATATATAATTATTTATTTTGATTGATTACTCTGTGTATACTCTCAAGAAAAATATAAATTTCAAAGGTAATAGCATATAATTGTTTCCATTTTTATTATCCAGGAAAATACTTTTGTCTTTTACCTTTAAATATGAAATTTAGTGTAGTTTGATTTTGTTGTGCTTTGTCAGATTAAGATATTACGTGTACTCCCTGTTTGGCAATAACTTTTATGATACATAGGAGTTTGTCAAATGCTTTCCTAAATCTCTTGAGATAGTTTCATATATTTTATGTTTTTTTCTGTTAATATTGATTTTTATAATAAAGCAACTATATTTATCTAAAATAATGGTCAAAACTGACATAAGGCTTTTAAAAAATATTGATGCCTTTAAAATACTTATTTAATGTAAAGTATCAGTTCTTAGCTATACTAATACAATTACATATTACTAACATTAATGCAATTAACAAATAAGTCTGTAGTCTAAGGCAAGAGATAAAAATATACTTCAGAATGAAAAATATATCCAAAGAATGACTCTGCTTTTTACTTTTCTCCATCAAAAGCAATGAAAATAAAGAGTAGTATTTCATCTTTGGACAGTGAGAGCTATTAAATAAAAAATATACTGAGATGCAAATGTCTATAGATATTAGTGATTAACTATGTGCTAAGGATGAGTACAAATGAGAAATTTAATGTATTTCGTATGTTTCTTCTTTCAGTAGTTATAAGGAGAGTGAAGAAACGGTTATTTTAATCCCATGATGTATTTCTGAGCCCCAAGATTTACAACACTAGTTGCAAGATTTCAGCTATTATTGTATACTATCTTTAAAATATTTTATTGAAATAAAATATTTCTATGCTTCTTAAGCTATAGAGACATATACCACTATAAAACATATTCAAGGAATGTTTATTCCAGTTTAGAAAAAATATATAAATAAAGGAAAATTATTTGATACTAAATGTGGATTAATAATTTTCAGAGAAATTGAATATTAAAACACTTAACCCCACAATTGCATTGAATACATTATAATTTTTTGTCTACTAAGAAAAGCTTCTAGACTTTGGGATTATCAAAAATAATTATAATTAGCATGCTATAACTGAAAAGACATAAAGATAAGAACACTTTAATAGATGTTATATAACATAGATAGACAAAGTGCCTGAAGAACTATGGATGGAGGTTTGTGTATTGTATAGGGGCAGTGATCAAGACTATCTCCAAGAAAAAGAAATGCAAAAAGGCAAAATGGCTGTCTGAGGAGGCCTTACAAATAGGTGAGAAAAGAAGAGAAGTGAAAAGCAAAGGAGAAAAGGAAAGATATACCCATTTGAGTGCAGAGTTCCAAAAATTAGCAAGGAGAGATAAGAAAGCATTCCTTAGTGATCAGTGCAAAGTAATAGAGGAAAACAATAGAATGGGAAAGACTAGAGACCTCTTCAAGAAACTTAGAGATACCAAGAGAACATCTAATGCAAAGATGGACACAATAATGGACAGAATTGACACGGACCTAAAAAAAGCAGAAGATATTAAGAAGAAGTGGCAAGAATACACAGAAGAACTATATAAAAAAATATCACCATGACCCAGATAACCATGATGGTGTGATCACTTACCTGGAGCCAGATGTCCTGGAATGCTAAGTCAAGTGGGCCATAGGAAGCCTCACTACCAACAAAGGTAGTGGAGGTGATGGAATCCAATTGAGCTATTTCAAATCCTCAAAGATGATGCTGTGAAAGTGGTGCACTCAATATGCCAGCAAATTTGGAAAACAGACACATTACTTTGCTAAAAAAGGTCCATCTAGTCAAAGCTAAGGTTTTCCAGTGGCCACAGGACTAGAAAAGGTCAGTTTTCATTCCAATCCCAAAGAAAAGCAATTCCAAAGAATGTTCATCAGTTCAGTTCAGTCGCTCAGTCGTGTCCTACTCTTTGCGACCCCATGAATCCAAGCACGCCAGTCCTCCCTGTCCATCGTGAACCCCCGGAGTTCACTCAGATTCACATCCATCGAGTCAGTGACGCCATCCACCCATCTCATCCTCTGTCGTCCCCTTCTCCTCCTGGCCCCAATCCCTCCCAGCATACTACTGCACAATTGCACACATCTCACACGTTAGCAAAGTAATTCTCAAAATTCTCCAAGCGAGGCTTCAATAGTATGTGAACCCTGAAATTCCAGATCTTCAAGCTGGATTTAGAAAAGGCAGAGGAACCTGAGATCAAATTGCCAACATCCATTAGATCATCAAAAATGCAAGAGTTCCAGAACAACAACTACATCTGCTTTATTGACTATACCAAAGCCTTGGACTGTGTGTATCACAACAAAATGTGGAAAATTCTTCAAGAGATGGGAATACCAGACCACCTGACCTGCCTCCTGAGAAATCTGTATGCAGGTCAGGAAGCAACAATTAGAACTGGACATGGAACAACATATATGTTCCAAATTGGGAAAGGAGTATGTCAAGGCTGTATATTGTCACCTGCTTATTTAACTTATATGCAGAGTTCAGTTCAGTTCAGTTGCTCAGTCATGTCTGACTCTTTGCGACCCCATGAACCGCAGCACTCCAGGCCTCCCTGTCTATCACCAACCCCCGGAGTCCAACCAAACCCATGTCCATTGAGTCAATGATGCCATCCAACTATCTCACCCTCTGTCATCCCCCTCTCCTCTTGCCCTCAATCTTTCCCAGCATCAGGGTCTTTTCCAGTGAGTCAGCTCTTCACATCAGGTGGCCAAAGTATTGGAGTTTGAGCTTCAACATCCATCCTTCCAATGAATATCCAGGACTGATCTCCTTTATGATTGACTGTTTGGATCTCCTTGTAGTCCAAGGCACTCTCAAGAGTCTTCTCCAGCACTACAGTTCAAAAGCATCAATTCTTCTGCACTCAGCTTTCTTTATAGTCCACATCATGAGAAACGCTGGGCTGGATGAAGCACAAGCTGGCATCAAAATTGCTAGGAGAAATATCAATAACCTCAGATATGCAGATGACACCACTCTTATGGCAGAAAGTGATGAAGAACTAATAAGCCTCTTGATGAAATTGAAAGAGGAGAGTGAAAAATTTGTATACCTGTGGTGGGACCCATGTTGATGTATGGCAAAATGAATACAATATTGTAAAGTAATTAACCTCCAATTAAAATATATAAATTTATATTAAAATAAATAAAATTATAAAACATAATTTTAAAAATTTAGCTTAAAACTAGCATTCAGAAAAGTAATATCATGATATCCAGTCCCATCACTTCTTGGCAAATAGATGGGGAAACAATGGAAACTGTGACAGACTTTATTTTCTGGGACTCCAAAATCACTGCAGATAGTGACTGCAGCCATGAAATTAAAAGATGCTTGCTCCTTGAAAGAAAAACTATGACAAACCTAGACAGCATATTAAATGCAGACACATTACTTTGCTAGGAAAGGTCCATCTAGTCAAAGCTGTTTTTTCCAGTAGTCATGTATGGATGTGAGATTTGGACTATAAAATAGCTGAGCCCTGAAGAAATGATGCTTTTGAACTATGCTTTTGGAGAAGACTCTTGAGAGTCCATTGAACTGCAAGGGTAGCAAACCAGTCAATCCTAAAGGGAATCAGTCTTGAATATTCATTGTAAGGACTGATGCTGAATCTGAAACTTCAATATTTTTGTTACCTGATGCAATTAACTGACTTATTGGAAAAGACGCTGATGCTGGGAAAGATTGAAGACAGGAAGAGAGGGGGACAACAGAGGATGAGCTGGTTGGATGGCATCACCTACCCAATGGACATGAGTTTGAGTAAGCCTCAGGAGTTGGTGATGGATAGGGAAGCCTGGCATGCTGCAGTCCATGGGGTTGCAAAGAGCTGGACACCATTGAGCAACTGAAGTGAATTGAACCATATTTTGTTATTTGAGAATATATTTTCATTTGAATTTTGGAATCTTATAAAAAGTAAGTGTATTAATGGTACTGAGTTTGGGGAAAATATAGTAATTGAAATGGTAGACTTTGGAGTTATATTGTCTGTGCTTCAATTATAGCTACTTTGCTTGCCATCTTCATATTAAAGATACTTTATGTGTCTCCTAAATAGTTTCATTTGCAAAATATTAATTATTTCAAGAAATGTGCTTCGTACATTTCATGGCACAGAATTAAATAGATGTTTGTTGAACAGACAAATGAAATATATTCTAACTCCTCATTCTCTCCTCAGTCCAGTTCAGTTGCTCAGTCGTGTCCAACTCTTTGCAACCCCATGAATCACAGCACGCCAGGCCTCCCTGTCCATCACCATCTCCCAGAGTTCACTCAAACTCACATCCATTGAGTCAGTGATGCCATCCAGCCATCTCATCCTCTGTCGTCCCCTTCTCCTCCTGCCTCAAATCCCTCCCAGCATCAGAGTCTTTTCCAATGAGTCAACTCTTCGCATGAGGTGGCCAAAGTACTGGAGCTTCAGCTTTAGCATCATTCCTTCCAAGGAAATCACAGGGCTGATCTCCTTCAGAATGGACTTGTTTGATCTCCTTGCAGTCCAAGGGACTCTCAAGAGTCTTCTCCAACACCACAGTTCAAAAGCATCAATTCTTCAGGGCTCAGCCTTCTTCACAGTCCAACTCTCACATCCATACATGACTACAGGAAAAACCATAGCCTTGACTAGACGGACCTTAGTTGACAAAATAATGAAGAAAATATGATAAGAGCTCTCAAAAGCAGTTTTTCCCTAACTGTTCTTATGACTACCAATGAAACTGTTTTCATTAAAATTTCAAAATGTATCAATTTTGCAAGAATGGTGCTATATACAGAAACATTGTAGGTTTACTTTACTCTGTAAAATATCCCTAACATAAAGCATCTTTAGGTTGAAGTGGTTATGTACATCTTATGTATGATTACAATAGTAGGATGTTGGGAGCCAAATTAGCTCTAAAGTTAAAAGAGATCTCTAACACTTATAGCAATATTAAAATCAGAAGTGGAAAAATCAGTGATCTGTTCATGCATCCCATGAAACTATAATGCATTCATTAATAGAATCTGTGTCAATATTAATATTTGTTTACACTACATTTATTGACTGAACCTAATGCCAGTGTTATAAAGTTGGTACTTTGAGCAGTATATGATGCTTCAGAAGTGGTTGATGCCTGGAAATGATTGGAAGAAGACAAAAGTCTATGAGCATAAAAATCTATATTGTGAAATCACAGCCATAATAGACCATTTTGATATATTGTATAATGTCACATGGATATGTGAAAATTAGCAGTAATTTGATAATTTTGTCATATACAGTCAGTGGCATCAATTAGACAGTATTTTTTGAATTTTAACTCTGTGCTTTTTGCTGTTGTTATTTTGCTAGACATAATTTTCACAGAAATTTTGAGTTTTGGTCTTCACTACAAGTGACATTAAAATTTGCAATGTATGATGTAGATTAAATTTGCATATACTTACCATTATATGTTGTTTGAAAACAATTTCATATGTCTTGTGTTTGAAATAGAATTAAAGAATCAATTGAAATTTTATAGTGCCATTAATACATAATATCACTTCCCCTTACATATATACACATGCGTTTATTTTTTATTCTTAATTACTAAGATAATTTGGCCAAGAAAAGTAAAAATAATACCAGATACTACCTATCTTATACCTATCATAACCCAAGAGCACTTTTCTTCTCACAACATCTTTACAGGTAGATATTATTAGACATCATGACAGATGAAGAAGGCCAAATGATATCAAGCAATTTAACCAGATCACATAAATTCTAAATGGTAAGGTCTGTGTCATTTCCAGGTAGCCTCTTCTCTCTTCCAGAAGTTTCATGAATTGAGGGCAAAGCAAGAAACTTATGACACATTCAAATTGGTAATTTGAGGACAGTTTAATGAAGAGATTACTTTCAAAGAGGTGGATGGGTTCAGGACAATGGCAAGAGATGGGACAATAATTTTGGGTTCATGACACAAGAGAGAACTGAGTGATAAAGCCATCTGACAGGAGCTATAGTTACTAAAAGAGTAATACTTTAAACCTATGGTCAGATTAAGAGAAAGCTGGGTAAAGAAACGCCCTGAACTCCCACTTCTGCCAGCCTTGGTACCTCCTTCTTGTTTCTTATACTTGCCACACTGGAGTACAGGCCAGACCATTGATGTGATGGAAGAATGAAGAGTGGATCTGATGAAATAAATGACAGCTCTTCAGAATATAGAATGTAACTAATGATGCCTAGAAAATAAAAATAGCCTAATGAGGAGGAACTATATTCTTATGTGCAAAGTATGAACCGTGTGTATTTTGACTCTTCAGATTATGAAAAAATAAAAGGCTGATTGAATTGAAATGTCATACAAAGTAGTGGGTTTCAGTTATAGTTCAGTTTAGTCACTCAGTCATGTCCAACTCCCTGTGACCCAATGGAGTGCAGCACGCCAGGCCTCCCTGTCCATCACCAACTCCCGGAATCTATCCAAACTCATGTCCATTGCATCGGCGATGCCATTCAACCATCTCATCCTCTGTCACCCCCATCTCCATCTGCCCTCAATCTTTCTCAGCATCAGGGTCTTTTCAATGGAGTCAGCATTTTACATCAGGTGGTCAAAGTATTGGAGTTTCATCTTCAAAATCAGTCCCTCCAATGAACACACTGGGATGATTTCCTTTAGGATGGACTTGCTGGATCTCTTTGCAGTCCACGGGACTCTCATGAGTATTCTCCAACATTAAAAGCATCAATCCTTCAGTACTCAGCTTTCTTTACAGTCCAACTCTCACATCCATACATGAGTACTGGGAAAACCATAGCCTTGACTAGACAGGTCTTTGTTGAAAAAGTAATGTCTCTGCTTTTTAATATGCTGTCTAGAATGGTCATAACTTTCTTTCCAAGGAGTAAGAGTCTTTTAATTTCATGGCTGCAGTCACCATCTGCAGTGATTTTGGAGCCCAAAAAGAAAAGTCATCCACGGTCTCCCCATCTATTTGCCATGACGTGATTGGACCAGATGCCATGATGTTAGTTTTTTGAATGTTGGGCTTTAAGCAATGTTTATCACTCTCCTCTTTGACTTTCATCAGGAGGCTCTTTAATCCTTCTTCACTTTCTGCCATAAGGGCAGTGTCATCTGCATATCTGAGGTTATTGATATTTCCCCAAGCAATCTTGATTTCACCTTGTGCTTCTTCCAGCCCAGCATTTTTCATGATGTACTCTGCATATAAGTTAAATAAGCAGGGTGACATAAACAGCCTTGACGTACTCCTTTTCCTATTTGGAACCAGTCCGTTGTTCCATGTCCAGATCTAATTGTTACTTCCTGACCTGCATACAGATTTCGCAGGAGGCAGGTCAGGTCATCTGGTATTCCCAACTCTTTCAGAATTTTTTACAGTTTATTGTGATTCACACAGCCAAAGGCTTTGGCATAGTCAATAAAGCAGAAATAGATGTTTTTCTGGAACTCTCTTGCTTTTTCCATGATACAGCAGATGTTGACAATTTGATCTCTGGTTTCTCTGCCTTCTAAAACCAGCTTGAACATCTGAAAGTTCCTGGTTCATTTATTGCTAAAGCCTGGCTTGGAGAATTTTGAGCATTGCTTTGCTGGTGTGAGATAAGTGCTGTCGTGTTTGAGCATTCTTTGGCATTGCCTTTCTTTGGGATTGGAATGAAAGGTGACCTTGTCAAGTCCTGTGGCCACTGTTGAGTTTTCCAAACTTGCTGGCATATTGAGTGGTGCACTTTCACAGCATCATCTTTCAGGATTTCAAATAGCTCAACTGGAATTCCATCACTTCCACTAATTTTGTTTATAGTGATGCTTCCTAAGGCCCACTTAACTTCGCATTCTGGGATGTCTGGCTCTAGGTGAGTTATCACACCATCATGGTTATTGGGTCATGAAGAGTTTTTTTATACAGTTCTTCTGTGTATTCTTGTCACGTCTTCTTAATATCTTCTGCTTTTGTTAGGTCCACACCATTTCTGTCTTTTATTGAGCCCACCTTTGCATGAAAGGTTCCCTTGGTATCTCTACTTTTCTTGAAGAAATCTCTGGTCTTTTCCATTTTTTATTTTCCCTTATTTGTTTACACTGATCACTGAGTAGTGCTTTCTTATCTCTCCTTGCTATTATTTGGAACTCTGCATTCAAATGAGTATATCTTTCCTTTTCTCCTTTCCTTTTTGCTTCTCTTCTTTTCAAAGCTATTTGTAAGGCCTCCTCAGAGCCATTTTGGTTTTTTGCATTTCTTTTTCTTGGGGATGGTCTTGCTCCCTGTCTCCTATACAATGTCATGAACCTCTGACCATAGTTCTTCAGGCACTCTATCAATTTAGACACTTAAATCTATTTCTCAGTTCCACTGTATAATCATAAGGAATTTGATTTAGGTCATACCTGAATGATCTAGTGGGTTTCCCCACTTTCTTCAATTTAAGTCTGAATTTGGCAATAAGGAGGTCATAATCTGAGCCACTGTCAGTTCTTTTTTTTTTTGCTGACTATATAGAGCTTCTCCATCTTTGGCTGCAAAGAATATAATCAATCTGATTTCAGTATTAACCATCTGGTGATGTCCATGCGTAAAGTCTTCTTTTGTGTTGTTGGAAGAAGGTGTTTGCTATGACTAGTGTGTTCTCTTGGCAAAACTCTATTAGTCTTTGCCCTGCTTCATTCTGTACTCCAAGGCCAAATTTGCCTGTTACTCCAGGTGTTTCCTGATTTCCTACTTTTTCATTCCAGTCCCCTATAATGAAAAGGACATCTTTTCTGGGGTGTTAGCTCTAGAATGTCTTGTAGGTCTTCATAGAACCGTTCAACTTCAGCTTCTTCAGTGTTACTGGGTGGGCATAGGCTTGAATTACTGTGATATTGAATTGTTTGCCTTGGAAACGAACAGAGATCATTCTGTCATTTTCGAGATTGCATCCAAGTACGGCATTTCAGACTCTTGTTGACCATGATGGCTACTCCATTTCTTCTAAGGGATTTCTGCCCACAGTAGTAGATGTAATGGTCATCTAGGTTAAATTCACCCATTCTGGTCCATATTAGTTCACTGATTCCTAGAATGTCGACATTCACTCTTACCATCTCCTGTTTGACCACTTCCTGTTTGCCTTGATTCATGGACTTAACATTCCACGTTCCTATGCAACATTGCTCTTTACCACATGGATCTTGCTTCTATCACCAGTCACACCCACAACTGGGTGTTGTTTTCCTTTGGTTCCATCCTTTCATTCTTTCTGGAGTTATTTCTCCACTGATCTCCAGTAGCATATTAGGCACCTACAGACCCAGGGTGTTCATCTTTCAATGTCCTATCTTTTTGCCTTTTCATACTGTTCATGGGATTCTCAAGGCAAGAATACTGATGTGGTTTTCCATTCCCTTCTCCAGTGGACCATATTTTGTCAGAACTCTCCACCATGACCCATCCCATCTTGGGTGGCCCTACACGACATGGCTTAGTTTCATTGAGTTAGACAAGGCTGTGGTCCATGTGATCAGATTGGCTAATTTTCTGTGATTGTGGTTTCAGTCTGTCTGCCCTCCGATGCCCTCTCTCTGGGCCTACCATCTCAGTGGGGTTTCTCTTACCTTGGACGTGGGGTATCTCTTCACGGCTTCTCCAGCAACATGCAACCACTGTTTCTTACCTTGGATGTGGGGTATCTCCTCTCAGCCACCACTCCTGACCTTGGACGTCAGATATCTCCTCTCTGTTTCTGCTCCTGACCTTGGACTTGGGGTACCTCCTCTCGGCCACTTGCCACTCACTTCACGGTATCTTATTCCAGGGCTTTCAGTTCAATTTTCCCCTGGAGGCAAAGCCCCACAGTTGCAGCAGGTTGGCTTCCCAGTCAATAAATAACAACTGCTAGTTATTGGGGAAGAAAAAGGTCAACAGAAATCAATTGATTTCAAACAGTACACTGAAAGAATAAAAAAATATACCTTCTCTCCAGTGTTTGCATTTTCCATTTATTTTTACTTTTTTATTTATTCACAATCTATGAATTCAAGAATGCATCATTATGTTGAGATAACATTGTGAAGTTATGTCTTTTTATTTCAGGAAAATTTATAAACCTGTTTAGAAGAGGATGGAGTGAATCATGCCAGAATGTGCTTTCTTTTAAAAAAAAATTATTTTTACTTTATTTTACTTTACAATACTGTATTGGTTTTGCCATACATTGACATGAATCCACCACGGGTGTACATGTGTTCCCAAACATGAACCCCCCTCCCACCTCCCTCCCCATAACATCTCTCTGGGTCATCCCCATGCACCAGCCCCAAGCATGCTGTATCCTTCATCAGACATAGACTGGCGATTCCTTTCTTACATGATAGTATACATGTAAAAATTAGTTAATTTATTTTAATCGGAGGCTAATTATTTTACCGTGCTGTGGTGGTTTCTGCCATATATTGAAATGAACCAGCCATGGTTGTACATGTGTCCCACTGTCCTGAACTCCCCTCCCATCTCCCTTCCTACTCCATCCCTCTGGGTTGTCCCAGAGCACCAGCTTTGGCTGTCCTGCTTCATGCATTGAATTTGCCCTGGTCATTTATTTTACATATGGTAATATGCATGTTTCAATGCTACTCTCTCATATTGTCCCTCTCGCACCTTCTCCCAAAGAGTCCAAAAGTCTGTTTTTACATCTGTGTCTCTTTTGCTGTCTTGCATGTAGGGCCATCATTACCCTCTTTCTAAATTCCATATATATGCATTAATACACTGTATTGGTGTTTGTCTTTCTGGCTTAACTCACTCTGTCTAATAGGCTCCAGTTTCATCCAACTCATTAGAACCGACTCAAATGTGTTCTTTGTAACAGCTGAGTATTATTCCATTGTGTATATATGTATCACAAATTCCTTATACATTTGTCTGCTGATGGACATCTAGGTTGCTTCCATTCTAGCGATTGTAAACAGTGCTGCAATGAACACAGGGGAACGTGTCTTTTTCAATTCTGGTTTACTTGGTGTGTGTGCCCAGCAGTGGGATTGCTGGGTCATATGGCAGTTCTATTTGCAGTTTTTTAAGGAATCTCCACACTGTTCTCCATAGGGGCTACATTAGCTGGTATTCCCACCAACAATGTAAAAGGGTTCCCTTTCTCCACACCATCTCCAGCATTTATTGTTTACAAACGGACTTTTTGATGGCAGCTGTTCAAACTGACATGAGATGGTATCTCATTGTGGTTTTGATTTGCATTTCTCTGAAAATGAGTGATGTTGAACATTTTTTCATGTGTTTGTTAGGCATCTTTATGCTTTCTTGGAGAAATGTCTGTTTAGTTTTTTGGCCCTTTTTTTGATTGAATCGTTTATTTTTCTGATATTGAGCTGCATGAGCTGCTTATATATTTTGGAGATTAATTCTTTGTCAGTTGTTTCGGTTTCAATTATCTTCTCCCATTCTGAAGGCTGACTTTTCACCTTGCTTATAGTTTCCTTCATTTTGCAAAAGGTTTTAGGTTTAACTAGGTTCCATTTGTTTATTTTTGCTTTTATTTCCATTACTCTTGGTGGTGAATCATAGAGGATCTTGCTGTGATTTATGTCAGACAGTGTTCTGCCTATTTTTTTATCTAAGAGTTTTATAGTTTCCAGTCATACATTTAGATCTTTAAACCATTTTGAGTTTATTTTTGTATATGATGTTAGAAAGTGTTCTAGTTTCATTAACAGGCCATTGACCAGTTTTCCCAGCACTGCTTGTTAAAAAGATTGTCTTTTCACCATTGTATATTTTTGCCTCCTTTGTTAAAGATAAGGCATCCATAGGTGCATGAATTTATCTCTGGGCTTTCTATTTTGTTCCATTGATCTATATTTCTGTCTTTTCGACGGTACCATACTGTCTTGATGACTGTGGCTTTGTTGTAGAGCTTGAAGTCAGGTAGGTTGATTCCTCCAGTTCCATTCTTCTTTCTCAAGATTACTTTGGCTATTTGAGGCTTTTTGTGTTTCCATACAAATTGTGAAATTATTTGTTCTAGCTCTGTGAAAAATACCCTAGTAGCTTGATAGGATTGTGCTGAATCTGTATATTTACTTGGGTAGTATGCTCATTTTTACTATATTGATTTTTCCAATCCATGAATATAGTATTTTTCTCCATCTATTTGTGTTCTCTTTGATTTCATCACTGTTTTATAGTTTTCTATATAAGGGTCTTTTGCTTCTTTAGGTAAATTGATTCCTAAGTATTTTATTCTGTACTTTGCAATGGTGAATGAAGTTGTTTCCTTAATTTCTCTTTCTGTTTTCTCATCATTAGTGTATGGGAATGCAAAGGCTTTCTATGTACTAATTTTTTATTCTTCAACTTTTCTATATCCATTGATTAGCTCTAGTAATTTTCTGGTGGTGTCTTTAGGGTTTTCTATGTAGAGGATCATGTCATCTGCAAACAGTGAGAGTTTTATTTCTTCTTTTCTAATCTGGATTCCGTTTATTTCTTTTTCTCCTCTGATTGCAGTGGCTAGGACTTTCAGCACTATTCACATGGTAGAAATCAGAAGCAGTATAAAAATCTAACATTAGAAGAAATAATTATGGTATATAGTCACAATATACTATTATTCACTAAAAGTATGCATAGAAACAAAAATGTTTAATGGCCTGATACTACATTAAAATAATATAAAGTAGAAAATCAGAATGTAACAGCATAATACATTTATATTTATTATATAATAAAGATATGCTGTGAAGACCTTATATTGGCATGTTAAGATGATATTATCTAGATGTTGTGCTTTTAGTTTTGTATTATCTTGAGATTTATTTTAATTTTCTATAATGTGTGGATCTTTCTTTGCTAATCACAGACATTTTATGAAATGAAATAATTTTTATGTCCATATAGGCATATACATATTTATAAGTATTTCCTACAAATAAATACACATATTTATAGGTATTTCTTACAAATGAAGTTTATTATTTTGAGCATAACATATTTCTTAAAACTACATTAAAGAAAATATAAAGTACATAGTTTATTGGGAAGGGATCAAATATAATTTTATATGTATACATATATACATATGTCTTATAATGTACTTATAGACAGTTGTTATTCCCAAGTGTTATCATTAGCTTGATAACTTTTTCCCATCATATTTGAAGTTAAATACAAATGTAAATGCTTGACCAATCACTTTTCATTGTTTTAAGGGCCAAAAAATACTAAGCATTTTTTCTTTCTTTCTTTTTTTTTTTTTAGATTGAGGATAATCTTATTTTTTTTAATTAATTCTTTTTTTTTTACAGTAGGTCCATATTGGTTATCTATTTTAGCAGTGTGTACATGTCATTCCCAAGCTGTCAATCTATCCCTCCTCCTCTCCCTCTCTTTCCCATTGGTAATCATAAATTCACTCTCTGAGTTTGATCTTTTTTGTAAATAAGTTCATTTGAATCAGTTTTTTAAAAATTCCTTTTAAAAGTGATATTATACAGTATTTGCCTTTGTTTGATTAGTTCACCTAGCATGATAATCTCCAGGTTCATTCATTTTGCTGCAAATGGTATTATTGCATGCTTTATAATGAGTGAGTAATATTCCATTGTATATATGTACCACTTTTTTTTAATCCATTCATCTGTCAATGTACATTGAGGTTGCTTGCCTCTCTTGTGTATCATAAACAGTGCTGCAGTGAACATTGGGGTGTATGTATCCTTTCAAACTATATTTTTCTCCACATAAATACAGAGTATTGGGATTACTGGATCATGTGGTAGCTCTATTTTCATTTTTTTTAAATAAAATCTCCATACTGTGCTCTATAGTGGCTGTATAAATTTACATTCCCATCAACCGTGTAGGAAAATTTTCTTCTCTCAACACCCCCTGCAGCATTTATTGTTTGTAGATTTTTTTAATGATGACCATTCTGAGTGAAATGAGGTGATACCTCATTGTAGTTTTGATTTGCATTTCTCTAATAATTAGCAGTGTTAAGCATGTTTTTTTTAATGTACCTCTTGGACCTCTGTGTCTTAGAGAAATGTCTATTTAGGTCTTCTGTACACTTTTTATTTATTTTTAAATATTGAGCCACATGAGCTGTTTGAGGCTAATATCTTGATGGTTGCATTGTTTGTGAATATTTTCTCTCATTCTGTGGATTGTCTTTTCATTTTGTTTATTATTTCCTTTTCTGTGCAAAAGGTTTTAAACTTAATTAGTTCCATTTGTTTATATTTGTTTTTATTTCCATTACTCTTTGAGACAGATCAAAAAAGATACTGGCGCAATCTATGTCAAAGAGTGTTCTGCCTATGTCTTCCTCTAACAGTTTTGTAGTATCCAGCATTACATATAGGTCTTCAGTCCATTTTAGTTTATTTTTGTTGTGGTGTTAAAGAATGTTCTAATTTCAGTTTTTTACATGCAGCTGTCCAGTTTTTCCAGAACAATTTATTGAAGAGACTGTCTTTTCTCCACTGTATAGCCTTGCCTCCTTTGTAGAATAATTGAGTACAGGTACATGGCTTTCTATCCTGTTCCCTTGATCTATATTTCTGTTTTGGTGTCAGTACCATAATGTTTTAATAACAGTGGCTTTGTAGCATGGTTTGAAATCAGGGAGCTTGATTCCTCTAGCTCCATTTCTTTCTCAAGATTGCTTTGTCTATTCAGGGTCTTTCGTGTCTCCATCAATCCTCACAGCAACTGTCAGTTTCACAGTTAAAATTCAATGATATTTTATGAATAAGTGATTTAGTAAATGCAATATGCATCAGTGTTATCTGTTATTTAGCAATAGTTATGAATATTTAAACATTTCAAAACATTATATATAATTGTTAATTGAAAGAGGATCATGTGTGTGGTAGTGGCACTGTGTATAAATGTATCTTTTTATTGTATGTTTCCCTGAGTAGGTCTGAATCATAAAATAAATTAACTGCCTATTACTTTCCATTTCTAATCATAAAATGCCACCTATATTTTAAAACTTCAACAGAGGATTTCACATTACATATAACTATTCTCATAATTTATATTTCTGATTTCTTCCTGTTGTCTCTATAACTAAGGATATGAACTGTGTTTACAATTGAAAATTCTATTTGAATCTCATTTTTCCTAACCAAAGCTATAAAAGAAGCATCATATGTTACATTATATTCAAGACACTTTGATTGTATATCCTCTTCAAATTCCATATGCCTATGCACTTTCTATTGCCGCTAATGACAGCTTTGCATGTGTTTTGAGGGGAACTAGCATTCAATACTTTTCTGAAAATGCACATATTGTTAAGTTCTTCTTTTCCTGTCTTTTTTGGTCCCTTGTTGGTTTTTGAGGAAACAAATTCCTGGGGTATTACAATCTACATCCTTCCAAAGGAATTCTCATGGTGCTTTCAAGATCTAGTTATATGACACATGATGGTAATGTAACCCATTACAAAACAGTTGGTTTAGTAGCTTATTTTTACTGTGCATGATGAGCAATAGTGTCTCATTATCTGTTTCAAATTTAAAATCTCATTAAAGCCATCAGCAGCACTCTTACGGAAAACTTCTTAAGAATCACTTTTAATATCCCTTTTCTACCAACACTGAATTTTTTTTTTTATAAGGAAAGAAAAAATTTTTAAGTGTAGCAGCAAAGAAAACAAAACTTTATGAAAGTCTTTATCCAGTTCTCAGTACTAGCGGCTCATCAGAATCAAGTGATCGGCTTATGTAAAATATTAATGCTGGGCACATGTACCTGACCAATTAAATGCATGCCTAAGATGGTTTTGCATGGGCAAACTCTGTTTATGAGTGCTCAGCAGGCTAGCTTGCAAAATATGTAGTGTGAAATTATATATTGATTTACTCTTATGTGAAAAGTGTCTACATGATAATAACACATCTCTGTACTTGATTGTTGCATTCTTACAATTCACAGATTACATGTGGGGACCAAAAGCAAGTAACGGTCCTTTATATTTCCACATTATGATTTGAACTAATACCAATATAGATATCTCACACACAAAAAAACACAACACACTTTATATAGATTGAAACATGGCCTGATTCTATCAGGCAATAAATTAAAATAAAGTTAAATAAAATTTTTTAAAAATAGCACTATTTTACTTCCACTATTCTAAACATATATTGAATGGAAAGGTGTCTGTTCAAAAACCTTGTGTTTCTCACCACTGGATCCAGATCTTAAATTGGTCTTTTTTTTTTTCAAAGAAGTTTTGCAAATTTCACTTTGTCCTTTTCATTCAATCAGAAAGAACTGCTAATTAGCAATCCTATTTTAAAGTTAAAATCACATATAGTAGTTAGAATCAGTTAAATTTATTATGATTAGCAAAATGTTTCCTTTCTCCTTTCTACTATGTTTTCATTTGACATGTCAGGCATAAAACTCAAGTTTTCCTGCTTACAGAACACATAAGGATTAGAAATGTTAGTATTGATGGAAGTTGTCAGTCTGTGCTCATAAAGTACTTCACTGACCTTTAATTTTGATATGAATAAAGTTTGTTGTCAGGTTCATGAAGATTAAGAGGCTTGTATTGTTGGAAGTTGAAACTTTGTATTGATCTATAACATTTGGCTTCCTTGTACTGTTAAATTAACCCTTTTCTACTTTAGAATTAAAGTATATTCCTATAATCAAAGATGATTGATACTTGCTCCTAGCAACTCAACATCTGTATCACATTTGTCTAAGACTTGCTTACCTTGACTGTTTCTCAATTTTTTTGGTAAAAAATTTATTTCAGGCAAATATTAAGTTTCAAAACATGAATAAAACTAGGGGGATATTAAAAAAACTAGCTATTAATAATTTTTGTCTGGAAAAAAATTGAGGACTATTAGGAGGCTTGCTCAAGAAACACTCAGATGAAGGAAACTTCATATCTGGTACAACAGGAAATTTGCATTCTCTTCATGCTCTTTTCCATTCTGACTCTGACTAGGATACAGAATAGTGTTTCTTCTACAAACTGCTCTTGATTGGCACCTTGACTGTAAATCTTCACTTCATTTTTTCATTTCTGACTCTCATTCCTGTTCCTGATCCACTTCTTATATGTTGCATACAATCCAGGCTCCAACCATACATCCATTCCTGAGCATTTTCCTTGTTGGTTGACATTTCTTTTCCATTTGAAACTTGAAGACAACTTCTGTTCTTCAATTTTAATTATTTGGCATAAACATTGGAAAATTTTGCTATAATATTGAGCATTGCAACGAACATTTGCCAAAACTGTTGTGGTAAGGATGAAACCTAGATAGTATTTTGATTTTTTTAATATTTATAATACAAATTTTGACTATAATACATTGTAGTTAAATGCAATTATATTTCAGTACAATATTTGTACTACATTTAATACCCATGCTTATCATATGACATAAGTATGCAATGTAAAGCTACATATTGTTAATCGATTAAAATACTCCTGTTTTATCCCCCAGAAAACCCAAGGGAAAGAAATATTATAACACATGTATGTTGAAAAACTTTCAGTTTTACTTTTAATTATCAAGATCTAGGTTGGAGCAAGCAAGCAAAATGGAAGTATTGCAGCCCTATCATATGCTACATTATGTGAAAATTAATTAATATCTGAATCACAATAACAACTACAAAGACAGATTATTTTCTGGAAGAGAAGTAAAGAAACAACTAAGAGTGAAAACATACTTTAGCAGAGTAGGGCAGGGAAACCAAAATATAGTCTGTGATTTATAGCTCTAGATCTAAATACAAAAAGTAGATGCTTACAAAAAGTAGATGCTTAGACTGAATAATAATACTGTCTAGAATCTTTAAGCAGCTATTTGTGGACTTCAATGGAGATAAATGACAATATATAGAAAGGCCTTACTACCTTCTTGTAACAAGTATTTTTTTTTTAATGAATGAGGTTACTGTTATTATATAAGCATATAACTTCTGGGAATTTATTTTTATAACTGCTACTAATACTATGTACAGTAATAATCACTCATAATTTATAAAGAGGGTGCTATCACCATGTGTTTTCACCTTTTAATTTGATTGTGCCAATCATATAAAATTAGAGAATAAATCTGTTAATGATAACAGGTGTGCTTGTTAGCATGCTTAATGGGTATTTTGATTAGTTCAAATCCAAAGTATGCAAACATTTTTGATTACCTGTATACAGTGCTGCATTATAGCATAACTCTAAGATGAAGTTATAAAGAATTTCTGAATTGCAATCTGCAAAATATCTTTTAGGTTAAAGCAATGCCTCTAAGGAAATGGGGAAAATAAAATCTACAGTCTATGTCATATAGAGTTTAAATTAGAAGTCTGATTACCTATTTACAAAACTTGTCAATGAGCTCAGTCAGCAGCCATAGATGAAAATTTGGAATTCTTTTTTTGTAACAAAAGTATTCACAGTGTTCTATATCCTTAACTTCAAACTGCATGGTGAATTCAACAATATTTTCCAAGTCACATAATTAGGTAATACCATTAATCTTTTTTGACAGTCAAAATTCTACAATGATCAGCTTTTCACTATGTTATATGAATAAATACTCTGAGATAATAAATACTCTATTCTTGAATTTATTTCTATATTACTTAAATAATACACTTCATACATTAAGGTTTCTAAGCAATTTTCAGTCTTTAGAAACATTTGTTGTTATGGCTTATGTGATTCTGAGTCTCCAGAGAGATGTGACAAACTCACTGTTATTATACAGCTCTGCATTTATTGCTATATTAAGCGACAATACCATTGCTTATTTTAAAACATCAATCCATCACACCCAGAGGCAAATTTTTGGTGAAAAATTTCTTTTTCCTTTTCTTTCAAAAGTAACATATTCATTTGAAGAAGGATATGAAAATATACTACAAAGGCTAAAAGTTCTTTATGGGTTTTCAATTTTGCTATCTTGTTACCAGGGTGCTGAGTTTCATTCATTCATTCTTCATATAAAAATATAGAGCATTCAATGAGAAATATATGTCATCAAAGAGTTTGCATCCTGGTAAGCACATAGTGTGGCCTAAACAGTTCATGGTTGAATATACTATGCCATGGTAGTGCTAGAGACAGTGTACTATGTCCAGTTTTAGAAATTTATAAGAAACATGTGGGCTGGTTTTTAAATTAAACTCTATTGATAGTATTTTCCGTAAGAAAAGGTAGTTTTATTATAAACAGAAGACTGGAAAATTAAATTTTTTAAAACAAACCATTTCTATGTTAGAAATTGCAAGTCCTGATTCCTGCTCAACTATTATTCCTATAAATTGCATTAAGTAAAATTAAGAACTTATGCAAACATATTTTATTATTGTTTTTAATTATCCACAATTATATTTCTTTATTAGTTAATTAAAAAAACACATAGCTATAATGAGATAGAAAAAAATGAGAACAATGGAAATATTAGGGTCTACCATTTTTCCAAATCAGAGAAGAAGAGTAAAATAAGTGAAGAAAAATTTTCAAATGATTAATGGACATCCTAGAGTAGCTTTAAATTTTTTTTAGTAAATGCCAATCTCAGTTGTAGAAAGTCACTTAAAAGGGGAGATGGAGTGATAAGACATCAAAATTGTTACTTACACTATTTCCTTTTAATGTTCACATCTGCATCAATTACTCCTACACATATTTTAAAATATCAATATTATGATTATTCATTAATGTACAGTGCAATTTAAAAACTTATCTGAAATTTTTATTACCATTTGAAAGAAAAACTATATTGGCTATACAGTAATGCATGTTTTGATTTCCTCTATATGTGAAAAAAATAATAATCTAGACACTGAGGATGAAGTGAAGTGACATGAAGTAAAGTAAAACTAAGTGAGGTGAAAGCAATCCTTATGTAACAGCGACCTAATTCTGGCCATTTTTTGCTATTCTTTTGAAATAGAACATTCAGGTATGATCTAAATCAAATCCCTTATGATTATACAGTGGAAGTGAGAAACAGATTTAAGGGGCTAGATCTGATAGATAGAGTGTCTGATGAACTATGGAATGAGGTTCCTGACATTGTACAGGAGACAGGGATCAAGACCATCCCCATGGAAAAGAAATGCAAAAAAGCAAAATGGCTGTCTGGGGAGGCCTTACAAATAGCTGTGAAAAGAAGAGAGGTGAAAAGCAAAGGAGAAAAGGAAAGATATAAGCATCTGAATGCAGAGTTCCAAAGAATAGCAAGAAGAGATAAGAAAGCCTTCTTCAGTGATCAATGCAAAGAAATAGAGGAAAACAGAATGGGAAAGACTAGAGATCTCCTCAAGAAAATTAGAGATACCAAGGGAATATTTCATGCAAAGATGGGCTCGATAAAGGTCAGAAATGGTATGGACCTAACAGAAGCAGAAGTTATTACGAAGAGGTGGCAAGAATACATGGAAGAACTGTACAAAAAAGATCTTCATGACCCAGATAATCATGATGATGTGATCACTACTCTAGAGCCAGACATCTTGGAATGTGAAGTCAAGTGGGCCTTAGAAAGCATCACTACGAACAAAGCTAGTGGAGGTGATGGAATTAAAGTTGAGCTGTTTCAAATCCTTAAGATGATGCTGTGAAAGTGCTGCACTCAATATGCCAGCAAGTTTGGAAAACTCAGCAGTGGCTACAAGACTGGAAACGGTCAATTTTCATTCCAATCTCAAAGAAAAGCAATGCAAAAGACTGCTCAAACTACCACACAATTGCACTCATCTCACATGCTAGTAAAGTAATGCTCAAAATTTCCCAAGCCAGGCTTCAGCAATATGTGAATGGTGAACTTCCAGATGTTCAAGCTGGTTTTAGAAAAGCCAGAGGAACCAGAGATCAAATTGCCAACATCTGCTGGATCATGGAAAAAGCAAGAGAGTTCCAGAAAAACATCTATTTCTGCTTTATTGACTATGCCAAAGCCTTTGACTGTGTGGATCACAATAAACTGTGGAAAATTCTGAAAGAGATGGGAATACCAGACCACCTAACCTGCCTCTTGAGACATCTGTATGCAGGCCAGGAAGCAACAGTTAGAACTGGACATGGAACAACAGTCTGGTTCCAAATAGGAAAAGGAGTACATCAAGGCTGTATATTGTCACCCTGCTTATTTAACTTATATGCAGAGTACATCATGAGAAACGCTGGACTGGAAGAAACACAAGCTGGAATCAAGATGGCCAGGAGAAGTATCAATCACCTCAGATATGCAGATGACACCACACTTATGGCAGAAAGTGAAGAGGAACTAAAAAGCCTCTTGATAAAGTGAAAGAGGAGAGTGAAAAAGTTGGCTTAAAGCTCAACATTCAGAAAACAAAGATCATGGCATCCGGTCCCATCACTTCATGGGAAATAGATGGGGGAAACATTGGAAACAGTGTCAGACTTTATTTTTTGGGGCTCCAAAATCACTGCAGGTGGTGACTGCAGCCATGAAATTAAAAGACGCTTACTGCTTGGAAGAAAAGTTGTGACCAACCTAGATAGCATATTCAAAAGCAGAGACATTACTTTGCCAACTAAGGTCTGTCTAGTCAAGGCTATGGTTTTTCCTGTGGTCATGTATGGATGTGAGAGTTGGACTGTGAAGAAGGCTGAGTGCTGAAGAATTGATACGTTTGAACTGTGGTGCTGGAGAAGACTCTTGAGGGTCCCTTGGACTGCAAGGAGATCCAACCAGTCCATTCTGAAGGAGATCAACCCTGGGATTTCTTTGGAGGGAATGATGCTAAAGCTGAAGCTCCAGTACTTTGGACACCTCATGCGAAGAATTTTTCTCATTGGAAAAGACTCTGATGCTGGGAGAGACTGGGGGCAGGAGGAGAAGGGAAACACCGAGGATGAGATGGCTGGATAGCATCATGGACACGATGCACGTGAGTCTGAGTGAACTCCGGGAGATGGTGATAGACAGGGAGGCCTGGCGTCCTGCAATTCATGGGGTCGCAAAGATTCAGACAAGAATGAGCGACTGAACTGAACTGAACCGCTCAAATAAGGCATTTAATGAGTTAATATAAATTATGATTTTTATATTTTAGGTATTACTTGTTTGTCAGTTGCTTCATTTGCTATTATTTTCTCTGATTCTGAAGGCTGTCTTTTCACCTTGTTTATAGTTTTCTTTGTTGTCCAGACCAGAAGCTTTTAATTTTAATTAGACCCCATTTGTTTATTTTTGCTTTGATTTCCAGTATTCTGGGAGGTGGGTCATAGAGGATCCTGCTGTGGTTTATGTCGGAGAGTGTTTTGCCTATGTTCTCCTCTAGGAGTTTTATAGTTTCTGGTCTTAAGTTTAGGTCTTTAATCAATTTTGAGTTTATTTTTGTGTACGGTGTTAGAAAGTGTTCGAGTTTCAGTCTTTTACAAGTGGTTGACCAGTTTTCCCAGCACCACTTGTTAAAGAGATTGTCTTTTCTCCATTGTATATTCTTGCCTCCTTTGTCGAAGATCAGGTGTCCATATGTCTGTGGATTTATCTCTGGGCTTTCTATTTTGTTCCATTGATCTATATTTCTGTCTTTGTGCCAGTACCATACTGATTTGATGACTGTGGTTTTGTAGTAGAGCCTGAAGTCAGGCAAGTTGATTCCTCCAGTTCCATTCTTCTTTCTCAAGATTGCTTTGGCTATTTGAGGCTTTTTGTATTTCCATACACATTGTGAAATTATTTCTTCTAGCTCTGTGAAAAATACCGTTGGTAGCTTGATAGGGATTGCATTGAATCTATAGATTGCTTTGAGTAATATACTCATTTTCACTATATTGATTCTTTCAATCCAGGAACATGGTACATTTCTCCATCTATTAGTGTCCTCTTTGATTTCTTTCACCAGTGTTTTATAGTTTTCTATGTATAGGTCTTTAGTTTCTTTAGGTAGATATATTCCTAAGTATTTTATTCTCTTTGTTGCAATGGTTAATGGAATTGTTTTCTTAATGTCTCTTTCTGCTTTCTCAATATTAGTGTATAGGAATGACAACTAATCTCAAAAATATACAAGCAACTCCTGCAGCTCAATTCCAGAAAAATAAATGACCCAATCAAAAAATGGACCAAATAACCAAACAGATATTTCTCCCAAGATGGCATACAGATGGCTAACACATGAAAGGATGCTCAACATCACTCATTATCAGATAAATGCAAATCAAAACCACAATGAGGTACCATTGCATGCCAGTCAGAATGGCTGCAGTCCAAAAGTTTACAAGCAGTAAATGCTGGAGATAGTGTGGAGGAAATGGAACGCTCTTACACTGTTGGTGGGAAATCAAACTAGTACAGCCACTATTTAGAACAGTGTGGTGATTCATTTAAAAACTGGAAATAGAACTGCCTTATGACCTAGCAATTCCGCTGCTGGGCATACACACCGAGGAAACCAGAATTGAAAGAGACACGTGTACCCCAATGTTCATTGCAGCACTGTTTATAATAGCCAAGACATGGAAGCAACCTAGATGTCCATCAGCAGATGAATGGATAAGAAAGCTGTGGTACATATGCAAAATGGAGTATTACCCAGCCATTAAAAAGAATACATTTGAATCAGTTCTAATGAGGTGGATGAAACTGGAACTGATTATACAGAGTGAAGTAAGCCAGAAAGAAGAACACCAATACAGTATACTAACACATATATATGGAATTTAGAAAGACAGTAACGATAACCCTGTATGTGAGACAGCAAAAGAGACAGAGTTGTATAGAACAGTCTTTTTGACTCTGAGGGAGAGGGAGAGGGTGGGATTATTTGGAAGAATGGCATTGAAACATGTATAATATCATATAAGTAATGAATCACCAGTCCAGGATACAGGATGCTTGGGGCTGGTGTACTGGGATGACCCAGAAGGGTGGTACAGGGCGGGAGGTGGGAGTGGGGTTCAGGATGGGGAACACATGTACACCTGTGGTGGATTCATGTTGTTATATGGCAAAACCAATACAATATTGTAATATAATTAGCCTCCAATTAAAATAAATAAATTTAAATTAAAAAAGGGGAAACACCACTAAAAAACAAGCAAAAAAAAAAAAAAGAAAGAAACAAAAGTTGTTGACAATGAAGAGAAATTGGAACTCTTGTGCACTGTTGTATGAAATATAGAATGGTGCAGCCACTATGGAAAATAGCATGATAGTTCCTCAAAAAAATTAAAAATGGAATGCCTATGTGATCCAGATTTTCATTTTGGGGTATGTAGCTAAAATAAATGAAAGCTGAATCTCAAATAAATATCTGGAAACCCATATTCATAAAATCATTATTCACACAGCTAAAAGGTAGAGGTATTCCAAATATTAATGATGAAGGAATGGATAAACAAAATGTACAATTAACAAAATGTGAAAGAAGCCAGTCACAAATAGAGAAAAGCAGAATGATTCTGCCTGTAAGAGGTATCTAGAGTGGTCATGCTTGGAGAAACAGAAAGTAGAATGGGGAGTTGCCCAGATCTGGGAGAGAAGCCGGGGAGAGGGAATTATTTTTTAATAGATACAGAGTTTCAGTTTCAGTTCAGTTCAGTTCAGTCGCTCAGTCATGTCCGACTCTTTGTGATCCCATTAATCACAGCATACCAGGTCTCCCTGTCCATCACCATCTCCCGGAGTTCAGACTTATATCCATCGAGTCAGTGATGCCATCCAGCCATCTCATCCTCTCTTGTCCCCTTTTCCTCCTGCCCCCAATCCCTCCCAGCATCAGAGTATTTTCCAATGAGTCAACTCTTCGCATGAGGTGGCCAAATTACTGGAGTTTCAGCTTTAGCATCATTCCCTCCAAAGAAATCCCAGGGCTGATCTCCTTCCGAATGGACTGGTTGGATCTCCTTGCAGTCCAAGGGACTCTCAAGAGTCTTCTCCAACACCACAGTTCAAAAGCATCGATTCTTCAGCACTCAGCTTTTGCAAAAGTCCTCACTTGGCCGTCTCATGAATAAATCCTGTATCTGCTGCAAAATTTGGCACCTATCTGGCAAATGAACCTGGGTCAGTAACAAAGGGACATGAATCTGAAGAACTAGCAACAGCATTTTTCAAAATTATTAAAGTGGTTATAATAAAATCAGCCTATTCATGAAGCAGACATTACATTAAAAAATTTAGTAGACTGTATTGTACTATAAAATAGATATCTACTAAAATTATGGTGCCATGTGTGAGATTGTTTGTTCAACAGTGTGAATGCATTAACACTGTACACTAAAATGTGATAAAGATGGTCATTTTTATGTTATGTGTATTTTAATTACAATTAAAACTTTTAAAATTAAAGTCCAATAACTAGCAAATATATATATATATATATATATAATTTTTAAATATGGTATGCATGGTATTTACTTATGTGCATGTGTCCTCAGTCATGTCCAAACCTGTGACGCTATGCACTGTAGCTTGCCAGTCTCCTCTGTCCATTGAATTTTCCAGGCAAGAATACTGGAGCACATTGCCATTTCCTCCTCCAGGGAATCCTCCTGACCCAGGGATTGAACATGCATCTCTCATATCTCCTGCATTGGGAGGTGAAATCTTTATCATTGTGCTGCATGGGAAGCCTATTTACTTACATATAAGTATATAATTATTTAATAGCTTATACTTCAAGGATTATTTTAATATAATGCAATATAACTTGTGAATAATATTTTTTATAGTGTAGTCCACAAAGTAACATAATATAAAATTAATATCCATTTTATTATGAAGACAGGCCATATTTATTTTGATGAGAGCATTTCTGTACATCTTTTTAATGAAACATATTGTGATTAGATCAATCAAAGAACATTCAGATCTTGGTGTTTAGTCTGTTGAGTCAGCACTTTTTTTTGTCTCAGTTGTCTTCTTAGGAGGACTTTGCCACCTTTGCTTGTTCACACAGGAATAGTTTTCAAGTGAGCCCTGGATGTTTGCACATTTACATGCTGACTAGCTAAAATAGTCACTTGAAAACTAGACTTAACTGAGCCCTTAGTGATCTATAAACATATTAATAAAGTTATACCTAAATGACCAAACTAATAATACTGCATCTCATTAATCTTGTTAAGACAGGCTTCTCCCACTAAATTCCAAAGTCCTTAGAACATGTGCAATTTATTTTGTGACCTTAAAACAACAATTGTCCCTATACCCATACATTTTACCTTAAAATATTCCTTTTACTGTTTTGTTTATTGCAAAACAATTAGGTATACTCATATCACTCCTTAAACTCCTAGTTTCATGCTGTTCTCAAATTTGGTTTAAAAGTCATTAACATCCGTCAAATGGTTGACAAAACTATATATTAGGAAGAGACCAGAGATACTGTTCTTTTAAATTGAAATGATATATAAATTAATGAGAAAAATTACTAGCATTATGAGTGAATATTATATGCCAAACCCTACACTAAGTTTTCCAGATGTATTCTCAAGTTCTCACAATGATCCTTTTGGTTAATATTGTTAGAATTCTCCTTTATAAATGAGGATACTGAGGCATAGGTAGGTGGGGTACCTAGATGGTAATATTTAGGTGGTGGCAGAGTAACAATTCAAATTCCAGAAGTTGAGTTCCAAAATCAGTAATCATCAATTTTTGCCACCTTGACATGAGCATCCATAATATTCCTAATTATATTATCATTTACAGCACATTTTCACTGCTTGTCTGAAAGAATATTATGAGAAGTTTGTCAGATCATGTGCTGAAATGTAGAATATATATGTGTGTGTGTGTGTATATATATATATATATATATATATATATATATATTAGACATGGCAAGTGTAACTTTTAGACATTACCTTGTACATGTATTAATATAGAACATGCTCAGCAATCACTTTAAAAAAATAAAAATTGATCCATAAATGAATCATTAAATCCAAAGCATCATGGTTCAATGAATGACTCTGAAATCAGATGACTTGGTTGAGAAGTCAATTTTGAAACATTTCATTTTTCAGGAATTTATGATGCCTTTTCCTCCCTCCTTATGTTTAAACCATGCTTTTATTATCTTGGCCATAAATATTCACTGACATTTGTACCTATTGCTTAAATCTGTAGTTCCTTTGATGTTTCTCTTAAAACCGGAACAGTTATCTATCTCCTGTTTTGCAGCAATTCTTCATTCTATATAGTTCTTCAAATATCATGAAGAACAGTTTAATACACTTGACTTTTCTCAGAACTCTGGGAAATAACTAATTTGAGCCAGGAGATAAACTCATTTAGAGCAGTTACCTGACTTCTTACTATCTCCTTATTTCAATCCCTTCTTCCCAAAGTTAGATCTTTGCTTTCAGTCTGCTGCTCATTCTCCTTGACAGAAAGACAGAGGTGAAATAGAAGTTCAGTAATTTGACTTTCTACTAACCTTATAACATGAACTCTGAATAGCAGACCTGGTATTTCCATTATCTTTTTACTTTGTATGCTCTAAATATCAGTTTTAGAAACTCTTCCATCTTGTCACTAAGCATTCAACAATATATAGTATATATTAGGCACTGAATGTTATAGGGCAGAAAATCTTCATGCCTAATTGTGACATCACAGAACATACCTGAAGTAATTATATTACAAATTGAAAGTTCAATTTATTCAGGATGGTGAACACATGTAAACCCATGGCTGATTCATATCAATGTATGACAAAAACCACTACAAAGTCTCCAACTAAAATAAATAAATAAAAAAGGTAAACTAATACAAAGAAATCTTTTAAAAATCAAAAATTTAAATAAAGACAGAATTGGTATTGGAAAAAAATGAATTAAATTTGAGGACATATATAGAAGGGAATGACTAACTCTGTTAAGAGCAATAGGAAGGTTTGAAAGGTGAGGTAGCTTTTGAATTAGATTTGAGGAGTTTTTCCATGTTTTCTTTATATTTGCTTTGACCTTTCAGACATTACTTTTTGCTTCAATTTTTATATTCATTCCTGGTTATGAGTTATAACCTCTGCTTGTACAATGGTTATTTTGACCTCATTAGAACTTACTGTCTCCATATATTTCAGGACTCTTCACTCTACTTTTCTTCTTTTTAGTTCCCTAATTCACAACACTGGACTTTCACTCTTAACAGTACTCTTGATATTCTTGCCTTTTTGTCAATTTGATGCAACCTGTTAGTAAAATCCAAGCTCTGCAGGAATCAAGCCCAGGTGACTCAATGGTAAAGAATTCACCTGCCCATACAGGAGATGTGGATTCAATCTCTGGGTTGGGAAGAGCCCCTGCGTGAGGAAATGCCAATCCACTCCAGTATTCTTGCCTGGAGAACCCCATGGACAGAGGAGTCTGGCAGGCTACAGTCCATGGGGCCACAAAGAGCTGGATGTGCCTGAGCACCAGAAGTAAGAACGGCAAAAGTGTGCCTCCTGGTGTGCTGTGAAAATAAGTCTCACCTTCGGGCAGACTAGTGATAATAAATTTATTCAAAACATCTCTACTAGTTTGTTAGGACTTCCTTAACAAAGCACCACAAAATTGTGTGCCTTAAATAACAGAAATTGATTGGCTCACAGTTCCAGACTATATATGTTCAAAATGAAGCTGTCAACAGGATTGGTTTCTCCTCAGGGCTGTGAAGTGAGGGTAAGTTCCAGGCCTCTCTATTTGGCTTGTGGATGGTTACTATCTCCTGGTGTCTCTTCACGTCATCTTCCCTCTACGTGTGTCTGTCTCTTCCTCCAAGTTTTCCCTTTTTACAGAAAGACACTGGTCATAGTAGACAGAAGCCAACTTTAATGACCTCATTTCAATGTGATTCCCTTTTAGAGGTAATCACATTGCCTGTCTTCAAATAAGGTCACATTTTTAGGTACTGACAATAAGGACAATAGCATGTCTCTTTAGAGGGAATTCAATACAATACAATTCAATACATAACATTACCTTAATTTTTTTTCCCTTTTTACTATGTTTATCCATTTACAAATTGTTCCCCCACTATCAAAAATATTTTAAATATTTCTACTTTTTTTAAAATTCAAGACCTTATCTAAATCACCACTGCAGCATTTTCACAGATCATCTTTGTTCATTCTTCAAGAAAAAAAATAAAATAATTAAAATATTACAAAAAAGGTCACACCTATCTGAATCAACAATATTTTTCACTTATATTTTTATATTAAAAATAAAGGTTGGATTTATTTCTTCTCCATATAAGCAATATGTCCATAGCTCTAAATGATATTTCTTTGCACTTTTCAAAAACTCCTTGTTATTGATTACAATCATCTTATTTTCAGCCTTCCCTTTCTGTTGTTTTTTTTTCCTATTTACTATGATCTCTCTCTTATTAAAATAGACAAATTCTGTTAACTAACTAGTTGTCTTTGTTCCAACTTTCTACCAACTTTCTGTTCAGTTTTAGTTCCAAGTTATTTTTTCTAACTGACTGTATGTATTGGATTTTGTTCAGTGAGTCTTCCTTGATCTTGTGACTTTTTATTTCAAACTTTCTTACTGAGGTTGGGGGTGGGTGTTGGATCTGGATCACTCCCATGGCTTTGATTACCAACAATACA
This sequence comes from Capricornis sumatraensis, assembly GCF_032405125.1. Classification (NCBI taxonomy): domain Eukaryota; kingdom Metazoa; phylum Chordata; class Mammalia; order Artiodactyla; family Bovidae; genus Capricornis; species Capricornis sumatraensis. Next base: position 22,289,231 of record NC_091073.1, read on the forward strand.
TCTACTCAGTTCTGAACTCAAATTTGAACCTTTTAAATTCCTCCCCTTGAAGCCCACTGGAGTCTAATCCACCTGATCCATGGCTTTGTCAGCCTTCACATGCATGAACTCCCCAAATCTGAAACCCCCTATCCTCTGCCCAGTTCCTCATCACATGAAATGCTATCATCATTTAACCCACTGATCAAGTAGAATTTATTAATTGAGACTGTATTAGTCATAACCTTTTGGCATTTCCTTATATCCCCATTGGCTTTACAGGGGGAAAGAATTTTGAGCACTGTAAAACAACAACAAAAATGGTATTAAATTAGAAAGATGAATTCCCTTTCATCCTCACTCTTAAGGAATAACTTGAGAGAGTTTACTTTTGTAACCTGATTTAGAGAAGCCTTACTAGACAGGTAGACATATTTACAGAACAAATCCCTATGTCTTTTCAAAGTGATTTATACCTTTTCTCACATCATTCACTTTTTTGTTATCTTCATTGTACTGCAGTTGTACCTCTGAAATAACACATTAGAATTTGATCTTTCTCAGACTGTTAGAAAAACATGGGATAAGACATCTTTCCATCCCTTAATATTAAGTTTGGGTTTTGGCTTCCAAAATACCCACACCTTTCCACTCCTCTCTCTTCCTACTAATGTTACTCTAGTTAAAAACATTCCGTTTGCTTACAAGGAATATTATCATGGTTATCTTAATTGTTCTCATATCAACGTTTTCCACATTCACCTTTTTCAAATTTCCCCAGAATCTAGTAAGACATATCTTAGTAAATTTCATATTTGATTTTCAATTCCTCTGCCTAAAATTTGTTGAAAACTTGACACTGAACTTAAAGTCCAAACATCTTTGGAATAGCCTATACCAAGGCTTTGCTAAGTCTTACCTCTGCTATCTTTCCTTCCCTCATTTCATACAATTCTTTTTCTTAACTATGCTCCAGCCATCCTGCTTCCCTCTAGGTTCCCTCCCAAGCAGTATATTCTTGTGCTCTTTTCTCTGTTTCAAGACTTTTTCTCTGGTACAGCTCTCTTCCCTCCTCTTCTTCATCAAACCACTCCTAACTCTTACTTATCATTCATCTTTTAGTTCAGATATAACTTCTACCAAATTTTCTTAACATCCTGTTATAATTTCTTGTGGTATTCTCAAAAGAGTGTTACATCTCAAGATTTTCCAAGCTCATAGGAGAGTTTCTGGGGTGTGTGTGTATCAAATCCCCTTATCATTGGAACATTTTTTTTCTTATAAATTTAATATAATATTGTTTTCACTATCTATTTGGATAAACACATATTGCCAATGCTCCAAGTTTTATTGTCTGATTTTCACAAGCTTTAAGATGATATAGGCATGTTCTGAATTTTTCTCATACCTAATCAAGAATTTATCTCTTGCTGTTAATAATTTGTCAAAAGATTATCTTGGCTTAATGCTTTTTCTGCCTTCTGAAAAATTAAATATCCAATTGTTAAGTACCTTTGATTCATTTATATATGTTTCTAATCTTTCATTGATCAGAATACAGTATCTATAAAAATCTATTTTATACTTATTTTTAAAACCCTGCTACATCTCAGTGTGATGGCATCAGGAAACAATAAAACAGTTATTAAGATGTCCTACTCTTTATATATCTTAAAAAATCAGATAAAGAGAGTGCTTACAAAATAAGTTAATATGTTATGAAACTGACAAAGCAGTACAGAAGCAAGCAAGTGAAAGATTTAAAACAGCTTTGGTTTGGAACTGCAGTCCCTAGGTGGTCTAATTTGAGCAGAACTTTGCCACAAGGCACAGGACCCCGGCAATGTTAGAAACCACTCAAGTCATCTGCCATTTTGTCAAATGGAGGAGCTTCCCTACCTCGCAGATTAAGCTCATCACTGCCTTGACAACATTGGGTTCCACATCATTAGTTGCCATTTGATTCTATAGCAAGAAAATAAGAGAAAATTAATTATAGGAGATGCTGGAAACCAAATAGTAGAATTAAAATCCCAGCATTCTCATTTAATGGCCAAAAAACAAATTGCACTATTACAGCAGAACAGCTTTCTTAACCTCCTGTTCTGGTTTCTTCATTTTGCATGAATGTGGATCTTATACTCTGAAATAAGCAATTTTATTAAAAATGAATCCTGAAACATTGCTGTGGAGAGTTCAGTCAGGGATTCTCTCCAATGTGTGGGCGCCTAGAAAGAAACCACGTCTACATTTCTGGGAAAAATACTGCTTGCCTTTCTCTGTTTGTTTGGTAAGCAAAGTAACCCTTTTACATCAAAATCATCTGTTAGATAGACTCAACCTGGTGAGAAAGACTGGCAAACACTGGCATCATCAAATAATTATCCAACCCATTCCAGCTCCAGTCTAAGACTGATTAAAACAAGAAGGTATAAACATCCCATTTTAAGTGGAATTGATCCAAATTGCTGGCCCAGGCTAAGGTCAAAACCAGAAAGGGCTTAAAAGGGGAAGGCTGTAGGTATATAATATTCCCAGAGAATCTCCTTCAACAGAGATGAGTCCTAAAGTTTCCACCATAACTATGGACAAATATTTCAAGAAAGTACTTCTTATAAATGACTTGTTGTTTTCATTTCCCACCCTTTATTTTCTGATAGTACTCTTCATTATGAGAATGTAAGCTTTATTATCAATTTGAACACAAAAGATTATGCTAAATGGTGAATAATGTATTCAAAAGTGCTTCCAAGCCTTTCACTTTCTTTCCAGTTTTATGTTTAATAGAAAATATAACACTTTCCAAATGACTGAAATCAACAATATTTTCATTGCTCTTATTATGTATTATCTATGTATACATTATTTGGCACATGGGCAGAAAGATAAATAGAAAGATTCAACTTTCAAATGCTATCATGTAAAGTACTACATGGTAACCTGGAAAAAATATATTTAATTATTACATAGTCTTATTTTGTCATTTCCTATCATCTTTGTGCTTTTCTTTTTATTTATTTCCTTCTTTCTTGTTTCTCTTATAATCATTTATCTCAGAGATGTGTATTGATTTGTGTACAACTTACTTATCTACATTATATAGGGGAGGGGTGTGTGTGGTAATACCTCTACTGCTGTATGACTTTCTGAAGAGTTATTTCTGTTGAAGATCAGTTATCAAATATCTCCTTCTCTCTCTCTCTCTCTTTTAATAAATTATTTATTTTAATTGGAGGCTAATTACTTTACAGTATTGTATTGGTTTTGCCATACATCAATATGAATCCTCCACAGGTATACACGTTTTCCCCATCCTGAACCCCCCTCCCACCTCCTTCCCTGTACCATCCCTCTGAGTCATACCAGTGCACCAGCCCCAAGCATCCTGTATCCTGCATCAAACCTGGACTGGTGATTCGTTTCTTATATGATATTATACATGTTTCAATGCTATTCTCCCAAATTATCCCACCCTCTCCCTCTCCCACAGAGTCAAAAAGACTGTTCTATACATCTCTGTCTCTTTTGCTGTCTCACTAGAGATGTATCGTTACTATCTTTCTAAATTCCATATATATGCCTTAGTATACTGTACTGGTGTTTTTCTTTCTGGCTTACTTCACTCTGTATAATAGGCTCCAGTTTCATCCACCTCATTAGAACTGATTCAAATGTACTCTTTTTAATGGCTGTATATGTACATTGTGATTATGTACCACAGCTTTCTTATCCACTCATCTGCTGATGGACATCTAGGTTGCTTCCATGTCTTGGCTATTATAAACAGTGCTGCAATCAACATTGGGGTACACGTGTCTCTTTCAATTCTGGTTTCCTCGCTGTGTATGCCTAGCAGTGGAATTGCTGGGTCATAAGGCAGTTCTATTTGGAATTTTTTAAGGAATCTCCACACTGTTCTCCATAGTGGCTGTACTAGATTGCATTTCCACCAACAGTATAAGAGGGTCCCCTTTTCTCCACACCCTCTCCAGCATTTATTGCTTGTAGACTTTTGGATCACAGCCATTCTGGCATGGTACGGTACCTCATTGTGGTTTTGATTTGTATTTCTCTGATAATGAATGATGATGAGCATCTTTTCATGCGTTTGTTAGCCATCTGTATGTCTTCTTTGGAGAAATGTCTATTTAGTTCTTTGGTCCATTTTTTGATTAGGTCATTTATTTTGATACACATGCTTATTTTCTTTGCTTGATGTTGTGCAGAGAAGGAAAAGCATGAACATCATTTCATGTATTCCTTGTGCTTACTGTATTAATTGCTTATTTATTTCATGAATGACCCTAAGGCATATGCTTTAACAGAGCCCACAATAGGCATGATCTGACAACTCACATACACACGTATTCAAACACAAGCATTTTCAAGTTAGTTATAAATATATTAATACTATTTTTGAGAGAATTTAAATTATCTTAACCAATTCTTCATTATAATTAATATCAAATGGATCCTAACAATCACATGGTATTTCATAGATTGTAAAGTACTATCCCACGCATTAATAAATCTGATTTTCATGAAATTCTGGAAATTGTGTTCACACGTGTAAATGTGTGTACATGAATTATAGGTGAGGCAGCTGGGGCATCATGAGATAAAAGGGTATATCCAAGTTCAAAAATGCAGAGTGATATAGAGCACAGCTGATAAACTAATTCACCTCTTCAGATTTCCAGTTCACAGTAATTTATTTTTAAATACTCTGAGTTTAGTTTTTAATCTTTGATTTTTAGATACTACAAAATAGTAGAAACAAAATTGAAATCACTGGAAATCTCACTTGTACCTACCTCTAAAAAATATGTGTATTTTAAGTTTCCTACACATAATTCTAAGGGAATAAAAAGAGCTTCAAATAACATATAAATGTACACCTTTTAATTGGAAATAACCTAAGTATCTAATATCTAGCAGACATTTATTGACTTTGGCTACCCAAATTCTATTTTTGTTCTCTCATAGCACTCTTATTTCTTGTGTGAAACCTTAGAGGTGTTGATAAATCAGGGACCCACTCAATCAGTGAAAATTGAGAAATCTTAGACTTTTCATCACCAAGGTACATCAAACAAGAGCACATGAACAGAGTTAAAAAAATTAGTCCTTTCTCAAAGCATTTTAAACTGACTTTGGTTGTTTACAGTCATTTACTTAAATGATGAGGAGTATTACTTTACTGAAAATGTGATATGAGTCTTGCACTTCTAGGAGAATGGCACTGCAATACAATTAGTAAGTACAACACAGGTTTTAGGATTGTAAGAAAGCAAAGGAGGGACTTCCCTGGTGGTACAGTGGATAAGAATCCTCCTGCCACTTCAGAGGACATGGGTATGATCTCTGGTTCAGGAAGATTCCGCCTATGTGCCAAACTATGGAGTCTGCAGTCTAGAGTTTGAGAGCTGCAACTACTGAGCCCACACACTACAACTACTGAAGCTCTTGTGCCTACAGCCTGTGCTCTGCAAGAGAAGTTTCAACAATGAAAAGCCCATGCACCGCAACAAAATGTAGGCCCCACTTGCTGCAACTAGAGAAAGTCCATGCACAGCAACAAAGACCCAGCACAATCAAAAAGACATTACTTAATAAATTAGAAAAAAAAAGGATCTAATAGAGAGCCTGCTTTAAAAAAATAAAAACAAGCAAGCAAGCAAAGGAAAGATTCTCTGAAAGTCAAAAAGGTTTTCTTCTTTTTCTTTTTTTTCTTTTTATGAGAAAGGACAATTAACTGGAAACCAGCGCAATGTTTTGTGAGCAATAAGTGAACCTAAAAGTAAGGAGACTTTAATGATTAGGAGCTATGTAGGAAGGAAAGTTATGACCAACGTAGACAGCATATTCAAAAGCAGAGACATTACTTTGCCAACAAAGGTCCATCTAGTCCAGGCTATAGTTTTTCCAATAGTCATGTATGGATGTGAAAGTTGGACTGTGAAGAAAGCTGAGCACCAAAGAATTTATACTTTTGAACTGTGGTGTTGGGGAAGACTCTTGAGAGTCCCTTGGACTGCAAAGAGATCCAACCAGTCCATCCTAAAGAAGATTAGTCCTGAGTGTTCATTGGTAGGACTGATGCTGAGGCTGAAACTCCAATACTTTGGCCTCCTCATGTGGGGAGTTCACTCATTGGAAAAGACCCTGATGCTGGGAGGGATTGGAGGCAGAAGGAGAAGGGGACGACAGAGAAAGAGATGGCTGGATGGCATCACCGACTCAATGGACATGAGTTTGGGTGAACTCCAGGAGTTGGTGATGGACAGGGGTGCTGTGACTCATGGGGTCGCAAAGAGTTGGACACAACTGAGCAACTGAACTGAACTGAACTGACTGAAGCATGGTGACTGTGTCACTATAGTCACACTACATGAAAGCACTCTTATATTAGACACATATTCCTAGAGTATTCAATAATAAACCCAGCATCCAAGCAGAAACATATATAAATCTTCCCTGAAGAAAAGCATTCACAGTGTAGGCCCTTGATATATCTACAAGTTCAAGAAAATTTGAACTATTGATTAAAAAAAAAAGAAAAAGAAAAAAGCAAACACAGAGGAAAAAGAGTTACCACAAAGGGGATATTAAATTAACAGCAAAAAATATTTCATATTTTGGTAATACTCATATATAGTCCTTAAAATGGGCTTCCCTGATAGCTCAATTGGCAAAGAATCTGCCTGCAATGCACGAGACCCTAGATTGATTCCTGGGTCAGGAAGAGCCACTGGAAAAAGGGTAGATTATCAACTCCAGTATTTCTGGCTTTCCCTTGTGGTTCAGCTTGTAAAGAATCCTCCTGGAATGCAAGAAATCTGGGTTCGATCCCTGGGTTGGGGAGATCCCTTGGAGAAGGGAAAGGCTACCCAATCCAGTATTTTGCCAAGAGAATTCCATGGACTGTATAGTCCATGGGGTTGTAAAGAGTCAATACGATTGAGCGACTTTCACTTCAGTCCTTATAATGATGATATAGGGAATATTTTAAGAAATAAATAGAAAAAAATTTCAGTAGTGAGAATCTGTCAAAAATGATCAGGTATATTAAAAAAAAATAGGACTTAAACAAATGTAAACTAAATCATGGATATAAAATTCTCAAAAGTTTAAACAGTAGATCCAATGTAGCTGAAAAGAATATTAGCAAACTGGAAGGCAGAGTTGAAAGTATGATACAGGTATACCAGAAGACCACAGTTAGACAAATTTTCTGTCAAGCCATGTTGGGGTTACAGACTTGTTGCTGGTGTTGTTCTTCAGTCACTAAGTCATGTATGACTCTTTGCGACCCTGTGAACTACAGCACACCAGGCTTCTTTGTCCATCACTATCTTCCAGAGTGTGCTCAAACTCACTCCCATTGAGTCAGTGATACCAACCAACCGTCTCATTCTGTCACTTCCTTCTCCTCTTGACCTCAATCTTTCCCAGCATCAGGTCTTTTTCAGTCAGTTCTTCTCATCAGGTGGCCAAAGTATTGGAGCTTCAGCTATAGCATCAGTCCTTCCAATGAATATTCAGGGTTGATTTCCTTTAAGATTGACTGATTTGATCTCCTTGCTGTCCAAGGGATTCTCAAGAGTCTTCTCCAGCACCACAGTTCAAAAGTATCAATTCTTTTTTATCTACCTACCCTCAGTTTTCCCCACCTCAATTTCCAGCCTAATATAATGTGGTATCCTTGATCTTACCTTTAAGTTTCAGACCCATATGTTTTCAGCTGTATATTTCCCTCAGCTACTTGAATCATTTGGAAGCATCTTGAATCCAAACTGATGCTCTTGTTCCTTAAATTTGTTTCTTAGGTAATTTAATAACATTAACTTTTTTACAATGATACAAGTGAGAACCCAGAGGATTTTCTGACCAACTGTGCACACTCTTTCACCCAGATTTGCAATTTGACCCCATATTATATTGCTATTTCACTTGAATAAAACTTGAATCCTTCTTTGTATTAACTGTTACCTTCTCATTGATGAAGGTGATGATTAATTCAGCTGGACTACTTCAGTGGACCCTTTTGATATTTTCATTTTAATAATTTCATCCCTGGCCTGAAATCCTCTAATGAATCAGTCACATTGCTTGCAGAGTAAAGATCAGTATATTAATAAGAACAAGATTTGTTATAATCTGCTACAATTATCCTTCCCTGTCTCAACTTGTACTCCTTCCTTGCCTGACTTCATTTTAAGTGTTTCAAATGGGCACTGCCTGACTCAGCAGCTTCACATAAGTGTTTGCTTCTAATGTTTGTGTTCCCTTCTTTCATCTAAGTAATTTCTCCTCAACCATCGGATCTTAGTTCAAATGCCATTTTCTTAGGAAATGTTTTCTTTCATTCCAGACTAGATGAGGTTACCTGTTACAATCTTTCATAGCAAATGAACTATACATTTTTGTCATAATTCTTATAATCTCATTTTTAATATATGACTAATATTATTGTTGAGCTTCCCTCGTGTCTCAGTGGTAAAGAATCTGCCTGCAATGCAGGAGACATGGGTTCAGTCCCTAGGTAAGGAAGATCTTCTGGAGAGGGAAATGGAAACCCACTCCATTATTTTTGTTTGGGAAGTCCCATGGACAGAGGAGAGGAGTCTGGAGGGCTATAGTCCATGTTGTTACAAAAAAGTCAGCAACAATTTAGCAACTAAGTGGCATTAATATCCATGTCTTACCCATCTCTAAGAAACTCATATCATCCTTATTAACTAAAACCTCCATGAGAACACGAGTATTTGTAATCTACTTTGTTTTATTCCTGGTATCAATCACATTGCTTGAAACAATAGATTTTCAATGAATGAATTGATTAAATAAATTGAAAAATGAGGAAAGAATATCACAGCAATAAAGAAAAGTTAAAGCTGGCCATTTGAGAAAAGCAACTCTTTTATAAAGAGATAACAGAAAATGAAACAAGGTCTAATGTAAATGAAAGGATCAGTACTAAGAGAAAATATAAAAAATCCACTTTTTACAGCAAAATATTGCTCTTAAAAGTAAATGTATGGAGAGTTTACTCCCACAATATACTGAAACAATGTTTTATCCATATACAGTGATGTAAGTTTGCATCCCTTCAAATCATGGAGAAGCAGAGTGTCACTGAAATAGTAACTTATTAATATGGGTAATTACCTTAATGCACCTTTGATATTATTGAAGAACATCATCACATATCACTTTTCCCCTTGAGATACAGTTAAACATGTTAATCCCAGGACATATACAATACAACATTAATGAAGTTTCATTGCATCAAAAAAAAATACAATTTATAGCATAGTACAAAGCATCAAAATAAAATTACCTTGAGAATAACATACCAAGTGTATTTTCAATAGAATGATGTCAGAGAACAGAAACAACTGACATTCAATATGTATGCATTTGAAAACTCTTTTAAAGTAATATAAAATTATATTTTAAAGTGTGGAGTTACAAAGTGAGAATGCCTATTATTTTTGTAACTGAAGAAAATTTGAAATCCAGTGTGTTAATTGAAAGTAAAAACTAATGAAATATTCTATGAATCTATCATATTTATTTATAAATGTTCAAAAAGTATTTAATTAAAAATACAACCCAATATGAATATCCATCCACTTTAGATTAACAGAAATTTTAATTACTAGTGCTCTTCAATTTGAAAATTTATATTGCCTTTGACAAAGAGTTTCACAAATATCAGCCAGAATGATTTTTGTTTCTTACATATTATTTCTGGATTTGTATTTCTTTTATAAATATTTTTTTAATTCCTTATATCTTTCTTAGTCTATTTTTTAAACTTAAACCTCTTGATGTTAAACCAATTTACAAATGTATTATAAAAGAATAATTTTTAGTTTTATTTTGTATATTAATATACAGTAATATTAAAATTTTGTAGCAGAGTTTATAGTGCTATGAAGTTTCAGTACATGTAGAGACACATGTAATTACAACCACAAACAAGATATAGAACATTTACATCACCCCAAAGTTCTCATTCTTTTGTCCCCTTAAATCATACCTTTCCTGTATTCTCTATACTGACAGCCACTGATCAGTTTTGCTACTTTCAGTCAGTCAGTTCAGTTGCTCAGTTGTGTCCTACTTTTTATGACCCTATGGACTGCAGCATGCCAGGCCTCTCTGTCCATCACCAACTCCCAGAGTTTACCCAAACTCATGTCCATTGAGTCCATGATGCCATGCAACCATCTCATCCTCTGTCATCCCCTCTCCTCCTGCCTTCAATGTTTCCCAGCATCAGTCTTTTCAAATGAGCCAATTCTTTGCATTAGGTGGCCAAAGTATTGGAGATTCAGCTTCAGCATCAGTCCTTACAATGAATATTCAGAACTGATTTCCTTTAGGATGGACTGGTTGGATCTCTTTGCAGTCCAAGGGATTCTCAAGAGTCTTCTCTAACACCACATTTCAAAAGCATCAGTTCTTCAGTGATCAACTTTCTTTATAGTTCAAATCTTACATCCATACATGACTACTGGAAAAACCATATCTTTAACTAGATGGAGCTTTGTTGGCAAAGACATGTCTCTGTTTTTCAATATGCTGTCTATATTGGTCATAACTTTTCTTCCAAGGAGCAAACATCTTTTAATTTCATGGCTGCAGTCACCATCTGCAGTGATGTTGGAGCCCGCCCCCCCCCCCCCCGCCCCCGCACCACAAATAAAATCTGTCACTGTTTCCACTGTTTCCCCATTTATTTGCCATGAAGTGATGAGACCAGATGCCATGATCTTAGTTTTCTGAATGTTGAGTTTTAAGCCAACTTTTTCACTCTCCTCTCTCACTTTCATTTGTTACTGTAGTTTTCCTTTTCCATGATTCTATAGCATGCACTCCTTTTAAACTGTCGGTTTTTCAATGCAAACATATAGTATCTTTGCTATCTGTTAATGCTGAATGTTATTAACAGTTTCTTTTTATTATGTAACATTATATGGTATGAATGTACTACATCCATACTTTAGGCATTCACCCATTGAAGAATTTTGGATTGTTTTCATTTTTTGAGAGGTGGGCAATTTTATAGAGTTGCTATAAACATTAATATGTAGGTTGTTGTATAAATATAGATTTAAATTTTTTAAAAGTAAATACTTAGAAATATCATTGCTATTTCCTACAAATGCAAATTTAACTTTATGAGAATATGCCAGAATATTTTCCAGAGTAACTGCTGTACCTGTTTCTTTCTCCAGCATTTCTCTGGATCCTTGTCATCCATGGTATCAGTATTGTAAGGGTTCTTTTCTTTTTTATTTTTATTTTAATAATTGTGTGATAATAGCTCACTATGTTTTTGCTTCACATTTTCCAAAAAGTTAATAATGTTTCTTTTCATGTGCTTATTTTTAACCTATCTATCCTTCTTTATAAAGTGTCTTTTATCATTTATCATCCATCTACACTGCTTGTTTTTTTAGTATTGAGTATTGAGAAATACATAGCCCCACAAACAAAAATTTGAGCAAGTTGAAAAGGATATACCTTTTCATTCTTTAAGGAAATGGTATTTAAAATGGTCAACTTGGTTTTTGTCTACTTAAATTGATAGATTCTTAAACTAACCTGATAATCCCTTTAACAGATGGACACTTATAATATTTTAATAAAAAAGAAATTACTGATTCCCCACCAAACTCTTAATCCATGAAGAGGGCTGAAATATTGTCCTTCTTTAGCTCTACAAATTATAAGGATACTAAGGAAAAATTTTATAGCCTATCTGTGGACAAATTTATTTGTGAATTTAGGAAATAAGAGTTTATACTTTGATACACAAATTGTGGCTATGATTAATATCTTCTCTCTAGACATATATGTGTCTATTTATTATAGATAAAATAATTTCCCATTAAAAATTATTCAAAAGTATAGCTCTAACAGCAACATAATATTCCCTTAGGGTTTATATGCAATTCATTAAGGTAAGTAATCTTACTATTTCAATATTTGCATTATTTCTAGTTTATTTTGTTTGCTATTATTAATAATCATAAAACAATAAATACATTTTACTGTTATGTCTGGTTTTGTTTCTGCATATAGACTCATAGAATGCTCCAGGCAAGAATACTGGAGTGGACTGCCATTCCTTTCTCCAGGGGATCTTCCTGACCAAGGGATCGAACCCAGGTCTCCTGCATTACAAGCAGATTCTTTACCATGTGAGCCATCAGAGAAGCCCCATAGACTCTTAGAAATGGAATTATCTTAACAAAGAGACAATTGATCTAAATAATCTGTTATCGCTGTAGTGCAATATAGACTATTTCATCAAAGGACAGAATCAGATGTCCTTTATTCTTTTAAATTTTGAGTACTTAAACTCCATGAGGAAACAAGGGCTAAGGGAGAAAGAATACATGTCCAATTCATCACCATCTACCAGATACGTACTTTTAACTTCTTTACAAATAATAGTCTTGTATGTGTCACTTATTTTTTAAATTAGTTAAACCCATGAATATCAATCTCTACTTCAGAGGCTTATAAAACTGATTAATAGGATCTGGAGGCAACCTGGAATGATTTGATTCCCTTCCTTATTGAATAAAAAGGGAACACAATAAAGATCATTCTAGTGCTAGAGGACAAATGCTTGTTTCAGTGCTGTTTTCTTTTTGAAAGTGAAAGTAATAGTGTTAGTGGCTCAGTTGTGTTTGACCTCATGAATTGTAGCCCAGCAGGCTCCTCTGTCCATAGGCAAGAATACTGGAGTAGGTAGATGTTCCCTTCTCCAGGGGATCTTTCCAACCAAAGTTCTGAACTCAGGTCTCCTGCATGGCAGGCAGATTCTTTACTATCTAAGCCACCAGAGAAGCCCTATTGACATAGCTCTGAGGTTTTTCAAACAATTCAATAAGGGAACAAATGGTACTCCAGCACACAATCAAATGGCACTCCGTTTGTTTCTCACTATAACCTCACAATTTTGTTTTTTCTTCATTCCCTAGATCCATGCCCCTCACATCTAATCTGTGATATTTGAATTGCAAGATCTGTAATTTATGTTTGAATTTGTGTTAATGTCTGTATTGAATTGATGGATGTGTCAAAAAAACAAAACTAATCTTATTCTTTCCTCTTGATAGTTTCCTTGGACTGTAGCCCACCAGGCTTCTCTGTATTGAAAAGGATTTCCATTTCTTTCTCCAGGGGATCTTCCCAACCCAGGGATCAAACCAGGGTCTCCTGTGTTGCTGGCAGATTATTTCCTGTCTGAATCACCAGGGAAGCCAAGTTATTAATACTTTCCTTACACTTAAGTTATACAAGATAAGTGATATCTTAGATTTACAAGTGCTTTATTTACTAATAGCTAACTCTGAAAGCTGAGATCAGGATTCAAAGTTTCAGAACACTGCTTGACTAAAATATTTGAGGCTCTAGGGTCTCAAAACCTGGTTGTAAAACTTTCCAAGAGTGTATTATACTATTTCACTTCTTAACTGTATTAGTTCTTCTAGGCACATAAAAGTGCAAAGGCAAGCACAATTTTAAAAATAAGTCTACTGGACATTTTCAAACCTTTAGAAAGGTTCATATCAGCTTCTGTCCTATAAATGTGCAAGCCTATTTTTTCCCTTCGGTGGCTACTGTTTCTCCACCTGTAATTCAGCACATAATTTCAGAAGCATCTGGGCTTCTATAAATCTGTATGAAGAATCACAGTGTGTGTAAACAGATGTCTAAGTGAGTATATTCTCTCATGGATAGATATTATGGAGGGATTTTCTTTAGCTTGTTTGATTTGCCATAAATTTGTACAATACTTTATTATAGATAAAATAGGTATAATTAAAACAAGGATGTGAATACCATCAATACTCTTTTACATACCAACTCTTAAACACAGCATTAATATACCATTATATCTGAAAAGGGAATGTAAGGGGGAAAAGGAGAGTTTAAATCCATGTAGTCCATGGATTTATGTTTATGTTATTACATAAAGAAATTCCTTTTAACCCAGTGTTGTTGTTCAGTCACTAACTTGTGTCTGACTTTGTGATGCCATGGACTGCAACATGCCAGTCTTCACTGTCCTTCACTATCTCACAGAGTTTGCTCAAATTCATATTCATTGACTCAATGGTGCCATCTAACCATCTCATCCTGTCGCCTCATTCACTGCCCTCAGTCTTTCCCAGTATCAAAATCTTTTCCAGTAACTCGGCTCTTCATGTCAGGTATTCAAAGTATTGGAACTTCAGCTTTACATCAGTCCTTCCAATAAGCATTCAAGGCTGATTTCCTTTAGGATTGATGGGTTTGATTTCCTTGCCATCCAAGGGACTCTCAGGAGTCTTCTCTAGCACTAGAGTTTGAAAGCATCAATTCTTTGGTGCTCAGCCCTCTTGATGGTCCAATTCTCACATCCCATATATAACTATTGGAAAAACCATAGCTCTGACTCTACACACCTTTGTCGGCAAAGTGATGTTTTTGCTTTTTAATATGCTGCCTAAGTTGGTAATAGCTTTCCTTCCAAAGAAGCAAACATCTTATAATTTCGTGGCTGCAGTCACTCTTCAAGTGATTTTGGAGCTAAAGAAAATTCACTATTTCCATTTTTTCCACATCTATTTACCATGTAGTTATGGAACCAGATGTCATGATCTTAGTTTTTGAAAGTTGAGTTTTTTAAGCCAGATTTTTCACTCTCCTCTTTCACCATCAAGAAACTCTTCAGTTCCTCTTCATCTTCTGCCATCAGAGTGGTATAATATGAATACCAAGGTTGTTGATGTTTCTCCTGGCAATCTTGATTTCAATTTGTGATTCATCCAGCCTGGCATTTTGTGTGATGTATTCTGCATAGAAGTTAAATAAGTTGGGTAAAAATGTACAACCTTGACATACTCCTTTTCCAATTTTAAACCAGTCTGTTGTTCCATGTCTGGTTCTAACGGATGCTTCTTGACCTGCATACAGTTTTCTCAGGATGCTTCTCAGGAGAAAGTTAAAATTGTTCGGTACTCCTGTCTCTTTAAGAATTTTCCACAAGTTTGTTGTAATCCACACAATCAAAGACTTTAACATAGTCAATGAAGCAGAAGTATTTTTTTTTTTTTTTCTGGAATTCTCTTGCTCTCTCTGTGATCCAGCAGATACTGGCAATTTTCTCTCTGGTTCCTCTGCCTTTTCTAAATCCAGCTTATACATCTGGAAAATCTTAGTTCAGAGTCTTCTGAAGCCTTGCTTATAGGATTTTGAGCATTACCTTGCTAGCATGTGAAATGCGCACAATTATTGGATAGTTTGAATGTTCTTTGGCATTGTTTTTTTTTTGGAATTGAAATTAAGACTGACCTTTTCCAACCCTGTGGCCACTGTTGACTTTTCCAAATTTGCTAATGTATTGAGTGCAGCACTTTAACAGCATCATCTTTAACTCAAATGCCAGCTCCAGTTTTCACGTTAATTTGATTTTAGACTGATTTTTCATCCAATAGCAACTAAAAGTGTGTTTAATATTTTCAGTTGTGTGGTTGACTTTTGCAATATGCTCCACTTTTTTCTTATGTTCAATATTGTTTTTCACACAGTGAAAACCAATATATCAATGTATCACCAAAGAAGTAAAAAAAAAAAAAAGAACATTGACAGAACCCCAAAGACTCTTCATGTAACACCCTGATCACTCATACTCCTACCTTCTCCAAAATGTAGTTACTATCTTGATAGTCAGGATAATCATTTCCATACCCATTTGAAAAAAAAAATATATATAACAAAACCATGCATCATGTGCTCGTGATTTACGTTTTATTCACTCATCATTGTATTTGTAAGATTTATCGATCCTTGGGTTTGAAACCAGATATATGTGGTCCCCTGTTTCCTGTCATTACACTAATTCAGATTGTAGTTAACTTTATCCTTGGTTTTGTGTATACTTAAACATGTTGAAGTACAATTTATATGTAAAATGCACAAAACTCATGTGTTCAGTCTGATAAATTATAACCTTTTACATGTCTAAGTAGCTACCACCCTACAACAAAGTAAGTGCCATTCCTATACCAGAAAATATGTTTGTGTTCTTTGCCAGTACTATCCTATCTTCAGGAAGTAACTACATTTGCACTTCTGTGTTCATAGCTTAATTTTGTCTTATATTTAATTTACATTGAAAGCAATAATATTATTCTATTATGTCTTTTTCTGCTCAACATAATGTTCTTGACTTCATCAATATTATTTTAATTAATTTTTATTGGAGTATAGTTGATTTAAGATGTGTCCGTTTCTGCTGTACAGCAGAATGAATCAGTTTTACATATACGTGTTGCTACTACTTAACTGCTTGAGTCATGTCCAACTCTGTGTGACCCTATGGACTGTAGGCCCAAAGACTCCTCTGTCCATGGGACTCTCCAGGCATTAATACTGGAGTGGGTTGCCATGCCCTCCTCCAGGGGATCTTCCCAGCCCAAGGATTAAACCTGGATCTCCTGTATTGCAGGCAGATTCTTTACCCTGAGTGACCAGGGAAGCCCATACATGTACATATATCCACTTTTTTTTGGATTCCCTTCTCATATAGGTCATTACAGAGTATTGAGCAGAGTTCCCCATGCTATACAGTAGTTAACTTTACAGTAGGTCCTTATTAGTTATCTTTTTATATATAATAGTATATATGTGTCAAGCCCAATTTTCAAATTTATCCATCCCCCCTCCTTTTCCTTTGTAACCATAAATTTGTTTTCTACCCCTTTGACTCTGCCTTGTAAATAGGTTTATGTGTACCATTTTTTTTTTTTAGATTTCACTTATAAATGATAATATATAATGTTTGTCTTTATCTGACTTACTTCACTTAGTATGACAATCTCTAGCTTCATCAATGTACTGCAAGTGACATTATTTTGCTCTTTTATGGCTGAATAATATTCTATTGTGTATATATGCCATATCTTCTTTATCCATTCCTCTGCTGATGGACATTTAGATTGCTTCTATGTCCTGGCTATTGTAAATAGTGCTTCAATGGATATTGGGGTACATGTGTCTATTTGAACTATGTTTATCTCCAGATATATGCCCAGGAGTAGGATTGCTGGATCATATGGTAGCTCTTTTGAGTTTCTTAAGGAACCTATTAATAAATACTGTTCTGCAAATAGTGAGGGTTTTACTTCTTTTCCAATTTGGATTCCTTTTATTTCTTTTTCTGCTCTGATTGCTATGGCCAAAACTTCCAAAACTATGTTGAATAGTAGCGGTGAAAGTGGGCACCCTTGTCTTGTTCCTGACTTTAGGGGAAATGCTTTCAATTTTTCACCACTGAGGATAAGTTTGCTGTGGGTTTAGCTTTTATATAATTTTATATAGCATATATAGCTTTTATTATGTTGAGGTGAAGTGAGTGAAGTTGCTCAGTTGTGTCCGACTCTTTGCCACCCCATGGGCTATAGCCTACCAGGCTCTTCTGTCCATGGGATTTTCAAGGAAAATAGTCCTGGAGTGGATTGTCATTTCCTTCTCCAGGGGATCTTCCCAACCCAGGGTTCGAACCAGGGTCTCCCACATTGTACACAGACACTTTACCGTCTGAGCCGCCAGGGAAGTATGTTCCTTCTATTCCTGCTTACTGGAGAGGTTTTACCATAAATGGATGTTGAATTTTGTCAAAGGCTTTCTCTGCATCTATTGAGATAATCATATGGCTTTTATTTTTCAATTTCTTATTTGCGGATATTGAATAATCCTTGCATCCCTGGGATAAAGCCCACTTGGTCATGGTGTATGATCTTTTTAATGGGTTGTTCGATTCTGATTGCTAGGATTTTGTTAAGGATTTTGCATCTATGTTCATCAGTGATATTGGCCTGTAGTTTTCTTTTTTTTATGGCATCTTTGTCAGGTTTTGGTATTAAGGCGATGGTGGCCTCATGGAATGAGTTTGGAAGTTTACCTTCCTCTGCAATTTTCTGGAAGAGTTTGAGTAGGATAGGTGTTAGCTCTTCTCAAAATTTTTGGTAGAATTCAGCTGTGAAACCGTCTGGACCTGGGCTTTTGTTTGCTGGAAGATTTCTGATTACAGTTTTAATTTCTGTGCTTGTGATGGGTCTGTAAAGATTTTCTATTTCTTCCTGGTTCAGTTTTGGAAAGTTGTACTTTTCTAAGAATTTGTCCATTTCTTCCACGTTGTCCAATTTATTGCCATATAATTGCTGATAATAGTCTCTTATGATCCTTTGTATTTCTGTGTTATCTGTTGTGATCTTTCCATTTTCATTTCTAATTTATTGATTTGATTTTTCTCCCTTAAGTCTGGCTAATGGTTTGTTAATTTTATTTATCCTTTCAAAGAACCAGCTTTTGGCCTTGTTGATTTTTGCTATGGTCTCTTTTGTTTCTTTTGCATTTATTTCTGCCCTAATTTTTAAGATTTCTTTCCTTCTACTAACCTTGCGGTTCTTCATTTCTTCCTTTTCTAGTTGCTTTAGGTGTAGAGTTAGGTTATTTATTTGACTTTTTTCTTGTTTCTTGAGGTATGCCTGTATTGCTATGAACTTTCCCCTTAGCACTGCTTTCACAGTGTCCCACAGGTTTTAGGTTGTTGTGTTTTCATTTTTATTCATTTCTATGCATTTTTTATTTTTTAAAATTTCTTCTGTGATTTGTTGGTTATTAGGCAGTATGTTGTTCAGCCTCCATATGTTGGAATTTTTAATAGTTTTTCTCTTGTAATTAAGATCTAATCTTACTGCATTGTGGTCAGAAAATATACTTGGAATGATTTGATTTTTTTTTGAATTTACCAAGGCTAGATTTATGGCCCAGGATGTGATCTATCCTGGAGAAAGTTCCGTGTGCACTTGAGAAAAATGTGAAACTCATTGTTTTGATGTGAAATGTCCTATAGATATCAATTAGGTCTAACTGGTCTATTGTATCATTTAAAGTTTATGAGATGATCCTCCACATAGAAAACCCTAAAGACTCCACCAGAAAATTACTAGAGCTAATCAATGAATATAGTAAATTTGCAGGATATAAAATCAACACACAGAAATCCCTTGCATTCCTATACACTAATAATGAGAAAATTGAAAGAGAAACTAAGGAAATAATTCCATTCAGCATTGCAATGAAAAGAATAAAATACTTAAGAATATATCTACCTAAAGAAACTAAAAACCTATATGTAGAAAACTATAAAACACTGGTGAAAGAAATAAAAGAGGACACTAATAGATGGAGGAATATACCATGCTCATGGATTGGAAGAATCAATATAGAGAAAACGAGTGCACTACCCAAAGCAATATATAGATTCAATGCAATCCCTATCAAGCTACCAATGGTATTTTTCACAGAGCTAAAACAAATAATTTCACAGTTTGTAAGAAAACACAAAAAGCCTCGAATAGCCAAAGCAATCTTTAGAAAGAAGAATGGAACTGGAGGAATCAACCTGCCTGACTTTTGGCTCTACTACAAAGCCACAGTCATCAAGAGAGTATGGTATTGGCACAAAGACAGAAATATAGATCAATGGAACAAAATAGAAAGCCCAGAAATAAATCCACACACCTATGGACACCTTAGCTTTGACAAAGGAGGCAAGAATATACAATGGACAAAAGACCATCTATTTTACAAGTGATGCTGGGAAAACTGGTCAACCACTTGTAAAAGAATGAAACTATAACACTTTCTAACACCATACACAGAAATAAACTGAAATGGATTAATGATCTAAATGTAAGACCAGAAACTATAAAACTCCTAGAGGAGAACATAGGCAAAACACTCTCTGACATACATCACAGCAGGATCCTCTATGACCCACCTCCCAGAATACTGGAAATAAAAGCAAAAATAAACAAATGGGACCTAATTAAAATTAAAAGCTTCTGCACAACATAGGAAACTGTAAGAAAAGTGAAAAGGCAGCCTTTAGAATGAGAGAAAATAATAGCAAATGAAGCAGCTGACAAACAACTAATCTCAAAAATATAGAAGCAACTCCTGCAGCTCAATTCCAGAAAAATAAACGACCCAATCAAAAAATGGGCCAAAGAACTAAATAAACATCTCTCCAAAGAAGACATACAGATGGCTAACAAACACATGAAAAGATGCTCAACGTCACTCATTATCAGAGAAATGCAAATCAAAACCACAATGAGGTACCATTGCACGTCAGTCAGAATGGCTGCAATCCAAATGTTTACAATTAATAAATGCTGGAGAGGGTGTGGAGAAAAGGGAACCCTCTTACACTGTTGGTGGGAGAACAGTGTGGAGATTCCTTAAAAAAAAAAAACAGAAATAGAACTGCCTAATGACCCAGCAATCCCACTTCTGGGCATACACACCGAGGAAACCAGAATTGAAAGAGACACGTGTACCCCAATGTTCATCACAGCACTGTTTATAATAGCTAGGACATGGAAGCAACCTAGATGTCCATCAGCAGATGAATGGATAAGAAAGCTGTGGTACATATGCACAATGGAGTATTACTCAGCCATTAAAAAGAATACATTTGAATTAGTTCTAATGAGGTGGATGAAAGTGGAACCTATTATACAGAGTGAAGTAAGCCAGAAAGAAAATCACCAATACAGCATACTAACACATGTATATGAAATTTAGAAAGACGGAAACAATAACCCTGTATACGAGAGAGCAAAAGAGACACAAATGTATAGGACAGTCTTTTGGACTCTGTGGGAGAGAGAGAGGGTGGGACGATTTGGGAGAATGGCATTGAAACATGTATAATATCATATATGAAACGAATCAGCAGTCCAGGTTCGATGCAGGATACAGGATGCTTGGTGCTGGTGCACTGGGATGACCCAGCAGGATGGTACTGGGAGGGAGATGGGAGGGGGTGCAGGATGGGGAACTCGTGTACACCTGTGGTAGATTCACGTTGATGTATGGCAAAACCAATAAAATATTGTAAAGTAATTAGCCTCCAATTAAAATAAATAACTTTTTTAAAAATAAAAAACAAAAAAGACATTTGTATAAAAAAAAAAAAAATACTGTTCTCCTTAATGGCTGTACCAATTTACATTCCCACCAAATGTGTAGGAGGATTTCCTTTCCTCCACATCTCCTCCAGCATTTATTGATGATAGATTTTTTGATGATAGTCATTTTGAGTGGTGTGAAGTGAAACCTCATTGTAGTTTTGGTTTTCATTTCTCTGATAATTAGTGATGTTGAACTTCTCTTTATATGTCTCTTGGCCATCTGTATATATTCTTTGGAGAGATATCTATTTAGATCTATGGAAAAGTGTTCTTGTGTTTTTTGTTTGTTTGTTCGTTTGTTTTAGATTTCACATCCTGAACATCCAGGATGTGAAAAACCCTGGATCCTGGTCCCAAGATAGCTGAGATTCATATTAAACGAATGATTTCAGTGAGACCAGACTTTTGCATCTTCCCATACCTAGAAAAGTGCTAAATTCCTTAACTTGGGGTATCTGGTTTTAGTTAATAATCATATTTTGATGTTTAGATTACCCATCCTTTGTTGCAAAACTTCTGTTTAACCTGGCTCCTCTCCTCACTTCCTTGGAGCAATTCTCAGAGTTACTTAAGATTCTGTCCCCTGAGTGTAGAGCTCTAAAAATTCCTAACAAATAAAACATGACTCTCAACTATTAGGCTGTGACTATTTTTAAATTTGACATATGTCTAACATTATATATGACATAATTTTCTTATTGATATCTTTGATGAAGTCCAAAATTATTATGTCAATTTTATTGTTAATGAGTAATTTTTATCTTAGATCAAATATTATTTGCTTATTACACAATGATTTTTTATCATTTGTATTGAAATTTTTAATAAATTCAGCTCTTACATTTTAGTATTTTAATTTATTACAAATTAGTTTTTGCAAATAAAATAAAAAAGGGGCTAATGTTACTTTCATTCTATATGGATATCCAGTTTTTCAGCACATATTGTTAAAAATGTTTTCCTTTACTTATAAAATTGGCTTGATACATATATCAAAACTATTAATTTATATATGGCTGGTCTATTTCAGAAAAATACTTAGTTGCATGATGTTTATCTATCTTTATGATAATAGCAATCTCTTTGTATTGTTGTAGCTTTGTAGCAATTTTGAAATCAGGTAAATCCCACTTTATCCTTTTCTAAAACTGTTTTGATTAATCTAAATCCTTCACACTTCTGCATAAATTTTAATCAGCTTGAATTTTCAAACATAATTTCCAACAGACACAATAGCCTTTTGATATTTTGCTTTTTGGATTTTTTGTTGTTGTTTTTTCCATGTGCTCTTTCTATTAAACTGTTACTAGAGCACAGCTAATTTCCATTGCTGTGTTAATTTCAGGTTTACAGCAAAGTGAATCAGTTATACATATATGTGTATCCACTCTTTTATTTATTTATTTTTAAATTCTTTTCCCACATAGGCCATTACAGAGTACTGAGTAGAGTTCCCTGTGCTATGCAACAATAGATTCTTATTAGTTATCTGTTTCATATATGGTAGTGTGTATATGTCATTCCCAGTATCCCAAATTTTCTGCCCCTCACTTATCCCCTGATAACCTTAAGTTTGTTTTCTATATCTTTGACTCCATTTCTGTTTTTTAAATAAATTGATTTATATCCTTTATTTTAGATTGCATACATAAGCTATATCATATGACATTTGTCTTTCTGTGTCTGACTTCACCCGGGATGATAGTCTCTAGTTTTATCCATGTTGCTGTGAATGACATTTTTTTTTCATGGCTGAACAGTATTTTATTGTATATAGATACCATATCTTCTTTACCCTTTCCTCTGTTGATGGGCATTTAAATTGCTTCCATGTGCTGGCTATTGGAAACAGTGCTGTAGTGAACACAGGGGTGCATGCATATTTTCAAATTATAGTTTTCTGAGATATGTATCCAAGGGTGGGTTTGCTGGATCATATGTCTACTCTCAGAACTATTATTCAACATAGATTTGGAAGTCATAGCCAGTGCAATGATAGAAGAAAAAGAGGTAAAAGGAATCCAAATTATAAAAGAAAAAGTAAAATTATGCCAGATGGCATGATGCTATACATAGGAAAGTCTTCAAGACACTATCAGAAAACTATTAGAGCTCATCAGTGAATTTGTTTAAGTTGTGGGATACAAAATTAATACAATGAAATATCTTGCATTCCTGTATGCTATCAACAAAAGATCAGAAAGATAAATTAGTGAAATTATTCCACTTACCATTGCAACACAAAGTATAAAGTGCCTAGTAACAAACCTATGTAAAGAGGAAAAAGACCTGTACTGAGAAAACTATAAGATATTGATGAAAGAAATCAACGATGACACAAATGGATGAAGAGATTACTGTGTTCTTATATTGGAAGAATCTATTAATATGTTATGAAAATGACTATTCAGTTCAGTTCAGTTCAGTTGCTCAGTCGTGTCCGATTCTTTGCGGTCCCATGAACCGCAGCACACCAGGCCTCCCTGTCCATCACCAACTCCCGGAGTCCATCCAAACCCATGTCCATCGAGTCGGTGATGCCATCCAGTCATCTCATCCTCTGTCGTCCCCTTCTCCTCCTGCCCACAATCTCTCCCAGCATCAGGGTCTTTTCCAATGAAAAGATGCTCTCCCAATGCTCTTCGCATCAGGTGGCCCAAGTATTGGAGTTTCAGCTTCAACATCAGTCCTTCCGATGAACACGCAGGACTGATCTGCTTTAGGATGGACTGGTTGGATCTCCTTGCAACCCAAGGGACTCTCAAGAGTCTTCTCCAACACCACAGTTCAAAAGCATCAATTCTTCAGCCCCCAAAATTTATAGATTCAGTGCAATCCCTATCAAATTACTAACCTCATTTTTCACAGAATTAGAACAAAAAAATTCTAATTTGTGTAAACAAATGGGATCTAATACAATTTAAAATGTTTTGCCCAGCAAAGGAAACCATTAAGAGACAAATAAAGAAAACCCTCAGAATGGGAGTAAATAGTTGCAAACAAAGCAACTGACAAGAAATTAATCTCCAAAATATACAAACAGCTCACACAGCTCAATATCAAAAAACAAACAACCCATTCAAAGATGAGTAGACAATCTAAATAGAAATTTGTCCAAAGAAGACATATAGATGATTGAAAAGCAGAGGAGAAAATGCTCAATATCACTAACTATTAGGGAAATGCAAAGCAAAATACAGTGAGTATCACCTCATGGGCCAGTCAGAATGGCCATCATCAATAAATCTACAAACAATAAGTGCTACAAGAAGTGTGGAGAAAAGGGAACACTCCTACATAGTTGGTGCGTGTGTAAATTGGTACGGTCACTATGGAGAACAGTATGGAAGTAACCTAAATAGCTAAAAACAGAACTGCTTCTTCGTATTTTGATTGGATTTCACTGAATCAAAATGAAATCCTAAAAATTTTGAGTCAGTGTACTCAGCATATCTTTTAAATTTCAATTAAAAGTTGTTTTTTTTTTTTTAAATTTTGAGTTGTAATTGACATGTAACATTAGTTTCAGATAGGACCCATGATGATTTAACATCTGTATATATTACAAAGCAATTCTCACAGCAAATCAGGTTAACATCTGTCACTATTAATAGCACATATTTTATGATGAAGAATTTTAAGATCTCTTCTCTTAGCAACTTACAAAATACATTTTAATATATTTTAAATGCTCTATTATTTTTTTATATTAGTCACCTTAACATAAATATTCTATTAGTACATTCTCCTGCTCTTTGAAATTTACTTGTCATGGCTTTTAACATAATTATGAAAATATTATACTACGTGTACATGTTTATAAATAGATATATAGAAAATAACTATTAGTCACTCAGTCATGTCTGACTCTTTGTGACCCCCATGGACTGGAACCCACTAAGCTTCTTTGTCCATGGAATTCTCCAAGCAGAAATACTGGACTGGGTTGCCATTTCCTTCTCCAGATATAGAAAATAAAGCATAAATAAAACAGAATATATTCTTACTTCCTACAAGTGGAACTGGTGAATTTGTCTGTGTAAAAACTCAAATTGAAATGATGTATTCTGGTAAAATAAATATCTTAATGTAGTCATTCTAATATTTTATTTGTAATATTTATTAAATATATAATTTAACATTCTGATAAATTTGTGTTGAGGAAATAGGAAAAGGGAATTGTCATAGATTAAAAAATACAAAGAAATTTTAGGCAGTTTTAAAAAGCACATCATGTATACTTTCTATAACTGTTATTCCAGATAGCCTCACACACACACACACACACACACACACACACACACACACACACACACATATTGTTCTCACTTTTTAATAGCATTTGGTGACATTTAAAAAAAAATGGGATAATGTTCTGCTACATTCATGCTTATAGTCTATTTTTGTTTCAAAATATAAAATAATAATCATTCAAAAACAATGAAAGGGTTTCAAACTAAGTAATGTGAATGATGTGCATAATGTTTATTCCACTTTCCTCCATTAGATGTTAATAATTCATTGTCATCCTTAAATATGAGCACAGGAAGAGTTTCTTAAATAAATGAAATCAAAATTAGTAACTGGTATCATCACCCTCATAGCTTTTGAAGCTCCAATAATTAGTTGACTGCTGCTGCCTGATTTCATAATTTCAAAGGAATGGGACTGATAACAATTACAAATTTTTCACAACTTAAATTAATTAATTACTGAATGTGATTGACAGAATGAGGAAAGAGTATTGTCTATACTGGCTTTTGTTGCCAGGCAAAAAGCCACAGATCCTAGGCCTCAACAGAAGGGGAGGAAGTAAAGACAAATGAGTTGAAATGGTTTTAATTAGGCTGTAGATATATTCTGCTTCTAATAAATTCTGTTAAAAAAAAAAAAGCACCCTTTAATTAGAGAAAGTACAAGCACAGTGAGGAACATTTAGTGATTCTCAAAGATTTCAGAAAATTATTCGGGAGTGTTGTACCATAAAGAAGGCAGACCATGGATGCTTTTGAACTGTGGTGTTAGAGAAGAATCTTGAGTCCCTTGGACATCACGGAAATCAAACCAGTCCATCCTAAAGGAAATCAACCCTGAATAGTCATTAGAAGGACTGATGCTGAAGCTGAAGCTCTAATACTCTGGCCACTTGACTGAAAAAGACCTTGATGCTGGGAAAGATTGAAGGCAGAAGGAGAAGTGGGCAACAGAGAATGAGATGGTTGGATGGTATCATTGATTCAATGGACATGAACTTGGGAAAACTTCAGGGGATGGTGAGGGACAGGGAGGCCTGGTGTTCTGCAGTCTTCAGGGTTGCAAACAGTCAGACATGACTTTGCAACTGAACAACAACAAGCACAATGAAAAGCATACAATGATTCTCAGAAATTTCAGAAAACTCTTCAGGATAGTTGGAGAAGGAAAATGGTAACCCACTCCAGTGTTCTTGACCAGAGAACCCCATGGACAGAGGAGCTGGGCAGGTTACAGTCCATAGGGTCACAAGGAGTCAGGTATGACTGAAGTGACTGAGCATGAGCATTCAGGTTAGTATTTCTGTCTCTGTTCCTCATAAGTTCATGTCTATATTGATATAGTATATATCACTATGATCTGATATTTAGGCCTGTTAATAAAACAGGCTGCTTGAAGCAGATTTGGGAGGTAAGAAGCGGTGGAAGTGAGATCAGAAAGAAAAACAAAATTCCCATTTTAAATTGTATGTTTTGAGTAATAATAGATTTCTATTCAAATTAATCCTGAAGTATGGTGGTGGTGGTGGATTAGTCGCTAAGTTGTGTCCGACTCTTGTGGCCCCATAGACTGTAGCCTGCCAGGCTCCTCTGTCCATGGGATTCTCCAGGCAAGAATACTGGAGTAGGCTACCATTTCCTTCTCTAGGGGGGGTCCCCATCCCAGGGATTGAACTCAGGTCTCCTGCATTGCAGGCAGATTCTTTACCAACTGAGCTATGAAGGAAGCCCTAATCCTGAAGTATAGATTATTATTTAAATTTTTATAGAGGTTATATATTTATTTATTTTTAATTTAAATTTTTATTTTTACTTTATTTTAATTTATAATATTGTATTGGTTTTGCCATACATTGACATGAATCTGCCATGGGTGTACATGAGTTCCCAAACATGAACCCCCCTCTCACCTCCCACCCCATATCATCTCTCTAGATCATCCCTGTGCACCAGCCCCAAGCATCCTGTATCCTGCATCGAACATAGACTGGTGATTCATTTCTTACATGATAGCATACATGTTTCAATGCCATTCTCCCAAATCATCCCACCCTCTCCCTCTCCCTCAGAGTCCAAAAGTCTGCTCTACACATCTGTCCCTTTTGCTGTCTCGCATACAGGGTCGTCATTACCATCTTTCTAAATTCCATATATATGTGTTAGTATACTGTATTGATATTTTTCTTTCTGGCTTACTTCACTCTGTATAATCGGCTCCAGTCTCATCCATCTCATTAGAACTGATTCAAATGTATTCTTTTTAATGCTGAGTAATACTCCACCGTGTATATGTACCACAGCTTTCTTATCCATTCATCTGCTGAGGGACATCTAGGTTGTTTTCATGTCCTGGCTATTATAAACAGTGCTGCGATGAACATTGGGGTGCATGTGTCTCTTTCAATTCTGGTTTCCTCAGTGTGTATGCCCAGCAGTGGGATTGCTGGGTCATTAGGCAGTTCTATTTCTGGTTTTTTAAGGAATCTCCACACTGTTCTCCATAGTGGCTGTACTAGTTTGCATTCCCACCAACAGTGTAAGAGGGTTCCCTTTTCTCCACACCCTCTCCAGCATTTATTGCTTGCAGACTTTTGGATCGCAGCCATTCTGACTGGTGTGAAATGGTACCTCATTGTGGTCTTTATTTGCATTTCTCTAATAATGTATGACATTGAGCATCTTTTCATGTGTTTGTTAGCCATCTGTATGTCTTCTTTGGAGAAATGTCTATTTAGTTCTTTGGCCCATTTTTTGATTGGGTCATTATATTTAATGTTGTCTCACTATCTTATGTGTAGGATACTTTTTAAGGGCTTTGATTCTCTTAATATTTGATTCCTTTGCAACAACAACAACAACAAAAAACTTAATTAAGGAAATATACAGATTCTCTGAGGCAGTGCAATGGTAAAGAATCTGTCTGCTAATGCAGGAGAACCTAGAGATGTGGGTTTGATCCCTGGATTTCCTCTGGAGTAGGAAATGGAAACCCACTCATTTTCTTGCCTGAAAAATCCCATGGACAGAGGATCCTGGTGGACTATAGTCCATGAGTTTGCAAAGAACTGGACATGATGGAGCAACTGAGCACACAGATTCTCTGAAAGCCAGTATAGGTAATTCTTCTTCTGATTTTTTCTTTCCTGATAATTTTCCTCAAACGCTCGGTAAGTCCTAGGTCCAGGATGACATGGCTTTTGCTCAGTGGATGTACCCAAAGAGAGAGAGATAAAGCTTTCTAGTATCTCTTCTTATAAGAACACTAAATCCATCAAGAGAAACCTAACTTTGTGACCTCAGCTAAATCTAATTATCTCCCAAAGCTGCATCTCCAAATACCATCACATTGTGATTTGAGGCATCAATTTAAGAATTCTGAGAGATACAATTCACTACATAGCTCTATGACTCTTTCATGAGCATGTATGTATTTCGGAATTTAATCACCAATAGTATCTATTGAAAATGTTAGATTTACTAAAATTACTTTGAGGTACCTCTGCATAGGCAATGAACAATACAACTATAGTGTGGCAGTGTTAAGAGAACAATCTCTTCCGGTTCAAAATTCAAAAGACTACTTTAGTATTATGGCGGATATGTTATTTCAGCATTCAGTTCAGTTCATTTCAGTCGCTCAGTCATGTCCGATTCTTTGCGACCCCATGAATCGCAGCAAGCCAGGCCTCCCTGTCCATCACCAACTCCCTGGTTGGTGTTCACTCAGATCCATGCCCATCGAGTCAGTGACGCCATCCATCTCATCCTCTGTCATCCCCTTCTCCTCCTGTCCCCAATCCCTCCCAGCATCAAAGTCTTTTCCAATGAGTCAACCCCTCGCATGAGGTGGCCAAAGTATTGAAGTTTCAACTTTAGCATCATTCCTTCCAAAGAAGTCCCAGGGCTGATCTCCTTCAGAATGGACTGGTTGGATCTCCTTGCAGTCCAAGGGACTCTCAAGAGTCTTCCCCAACACCACAGTTCAAACGCATCAATTCTTCGGCGCTCAGCCTTCTTCACAGTCCAACTCTCACATCCATACATAACTACTGGAAAAACCATAGCCTTGACTATATGGACCTTGGTGGCAAAGTAATGTCTCTGCTTTTGAATATGCTATCTAGGTTGGTCATAACTTTTCTTCCAAGGAGTAAGCGTCTTTTAATTTCATGGCTGCAGTCAGCATCTGCAGTGATTTTGGAGCCCAAAAATATAAAGTCTGACATTGTTTCTGATGTTTCCCCATCTATTTCCCATGAAATGATGGGACCGGATGCCATGATCTTCATTTTATGAATGTTGAGCTTTAAGCCAAGTTTTTCACTCTCCTCTTTCACTTTCATCAAGAGGCTTTTTAGTTCCTCTTCACTTTCTGCCATAAGGGTGGTGTCATCTGCATATCTGAGGTGATTGATATTTCTCCCGGTAATCTTGATTCCAGCTTGTGTTTCTTCCAGTCCAGCATTTCTCATGATGTACTCTGCATATAAGTTAAATAAGCAGGGTGACAATACACAGCCTTGATGTACACCTTTTCCTATTTGGAACCAGTCTGTTGTTCCATGTCCAGTTCTAACTGTGGCTTCCTGGTCTGCATACATATTTCTCAAGAGGCAGGTCAGGTGGTCTGGTATTCCCATCTCTCTCAGAATTTTCCACAATTTATTTTGATCCACACAGTCAAAGGCTATGGCATAGTCAATAAAGCAGAAATGGGTGTTTTTCTGGAATTCTCTTGCTTTTACCATGATCCAGCAGATGTTGGCAATTTGATCTCTGGTTCCTCTGCCTTTTCTAAAACCAGCTTGAACATCAGGAAGTTCACGGTTCACATATTGCTGAAGTCTGGCTTGGAGAATTTTGAGCATTACTTTACTAGCATGTGAGATAAGTGCAATTGTGCAGTAGTTTGAGCATTTGAGTATTCTTTGGCATTGCCTTTCTTTGGGATTGGAATGAAAACTGATCTTTTCCAGTCCTGTGGCCACTGCTGAGTTTTCTCAACATTAGTGGATATAAACAAGGATTATACACATTGTTAAATGGATTCTTCATGATAGCCACAAAATTTCTCTGATTATTACTCTGATTCATACCTTAATTTGATGGTTTAGTTGCTAAGTTGTGTCCAACTCTTGAGACCCATGGACTGTAGCCCTCCAGGCTCTTTTTTCCATGGAATTTCCCAGGCTTGAATACTGGAGTGAGTTGCTATTTCCTTCTCCAATTTAATTTAGATATACCTAAATTAAAGTTTTTATGGCAGCATAGCTCATCGAGATAATTTAGCAGAATTATCCTAGGAGATAAGTTCTGGGTGTTCATTGGAATGACTGATGCTGAAGCTGAAACTCCAATACTTTGGCCACCTCATGTGAAGCGTTGACTCATTGGAAAAACCCCGATGCTGGGAGGGATTGGGGCAGGAGGAGAAGCGGACAACAGAGGATGAGATCACTGGATGGCATCACTGACTCGATGGACATGAGTTTGAGTGAACTTCGGGAGTTGGTAATGGACAGGTAGGCCTGGCGTGCTGTGATTCATGGGGTCTCAAAGAGTTGGACACGACTGAGCAACTGAACTGAACTGAACTGAACTGAAATTAAAGTATTTATGGCAGTATAGCTCATTGAGATAATTTAGCAGAATTATCCTAAGCTTCTCAGAATACAACTATCAAAATAAACTAATCAACGTGGTGCAGAGAAAGAAGCTGAGATACATGGCAGAAACTACAGAGACCTCAAGCAATTTCTTGACAGCTTTGAATCTGGAATGTCCTTTCAGAGTTTTCCCAGATTGAGTAAGGGACCCCAGGCTATGGGGAAATTTCCACTTTGACCATCTGCGGGATGCAGGCTTCCTCTAGGGAGGGACAATTATTTTAAGCAAGCCATATCTCTTCATCAGATGCTGATACCTGGAGAGTAATTCAGCTGTGAATTTTTGGCCAACAACACTGGCAGTAAATGAGAGAATGAGTGACTACACTTGAAAGGGATAATAACTGTTGAGTCATTGTTGCTGTTCAGTCAGTCAGGTCTGACTCTTGGCAACCCCATGGACTGCAACATGCCAGGCTTACCTGTCCTTCACCATCTCCCAGAGCTTAAGAATGCATGCTCAAATTCACGTCCATTTAGTCAGTGATGCCGTCCAACCATCTCATCCTCTGTTCTTCCCTTCTACTCCTGCCTTCTATCTTTCCCCAAATCAGGGTCTTTCCCAATGAGTCAGCTCTTCACATCTGTGGCCAACATATTGGAACTTCAGCATCAGTCCTTCCAATGAATACTCAGGATCGATTTTCTTTAGGACTGACTGGTTTGATCTCCTTGCAGTCCAAGGATTCTCAAGAATCTTCTCCAACACCACGTTTCAAAAGCATCAGTTCTTCAGTGCTCAGCCTTCTTTATGGTCCAATTCTCACATCCATACATGACTATTGGAAAAATCATAGCTTTGACTATATGGACCTTTCTTCACTAAGATTGAACCTTATTTTTATTTTCTGACAAGACTCGCTTTTCCTTCAAGAGAAATTGGCTTTTGCTTGTTTTGTTTTTGGCCATGTGGCATGGATAATCTTAATTCCCTCACCAGGGACTGAACCCATGGCTTCTGCAGTGGAAGTGTGGCATCATAACCATTGGACCACCAGGGAATTCCTGACTTTGGTTTGAACTGAAAACTCTTTTAACAGAGGAAAATTATCTTAAACCAACTTATTTTTTTAGAGACAGAATTTCACTCCAATAAGTGCTCTGTATCTGGAACCAGAGAGCTAGTCTAAGTTCTGTTGCTAATTTTTTCACAAGGGTGTTGATCTGCAGTTACAACAGTTGTTATTTGCCAATACTATTTAAGGAGAAGGAAATAAATTTTTTTAAAAATGCAGGCCTAATAAGATAAAAGTATCAGATAGCTGACCCTAAGGTCAGCCAACCAAGTAAAGAAAAAATGAAATGCAAATTCAACAATTCTTCAATAGAACAAAAGTAACAAATCCTAGAACAAATGAACAGGAAGGATCTACTCACAATAGAAAAATACCTATTGTGTATGTTAGATTATATATAATATAATCTGCAATAGTACAATATCTAGGGAAACCTAATAAGAAATATGTAAGACATATGAGGATAACAATAAAACTTTATTGAAAGATACTAAAAAAGCATGAATAAATGGAGAGACAGCTCATGTTTCTGAAGAGAGTGTGTTATAAAGATGCTGGAACTTTGTGAAGCTATGTAAATAAACTGAACTTCTTATCTCTGTCTTTCCCTACATGGCAAGAAATCAGGCTTTAGTCAAATATGGGTATTAAATTGGGGATCATCTTATAGTTTGCATGAAAAGAGGAAGAATCGGAGAGTTATTAAAAGAGTCATCTGAAACAAAGGTGTAAGGTACTCCTCCAAAGCAAATTCAGTGGGAAATGCCATATACATTATTTGAAAAAGTGAATACGGAAAATACACAGTGGTTTCAAGTCTGTACTCTGAAGAAAACATTGTCAGGACAGAAAATTATGAACTTTAGGCTTGATTTCCAATTGAACTCTTTCTCATATAAGCAATTGTATGTGATCTACTTCAGCGTCAATAGTTGCAAGGATTTATTTATTTATGTAATCTGGATTAATAATTTTTGGGGCTGATAAGGAGTTAATTTGTACTCTTTCTCTACAGTTCCAATGAAAACCTTATCAAAAATTTTAGAGAAATCAACCAGACAGTTTGTTAACAGTTTTTTTTTTGTTGTTTTTGTTTTTGTTTTTTTTTTTTCGGTTTGCTAGATAATGAGTTAATAGGGCTATACCTTTTTTTTTCTACCAATCAAAATGGTTTCCCATTGTCTTTCTCTGGGTGTATCTTGCATGCTGCTTGTCTACAGTTCTCCTATTTGTCTGACATTCAATTTCAGAGAATTTTTAGCATTTGCCCAAGACCACTTATAAGGAATTACAGAATAATGAGAAGAAGTGCCCCTTTCTGGAACACAGACACAGAGCACATGCAAGTACATCACGGCCCATGTGACCTTCAGGATGGTAGATGCATGCATGTCTTTGACTTATGACTGTTTGCTTGTAAATTTTCTTAATAATACTTCCTTTTTCTTTAATAAATTCTACTTATAGAATGGCAAATCCTTGAATCTCTACAGTCTACTGTTATGAACATTAAAAAGAGCTTGATTTTTTCTTGAGGGATATAACAAATCATATTTCTAGAAAATGAACAAATCCAGTCTTATAAACAAATAG
This sequence comes from Capricornis sumatraensis, assembly GCF_032405125.1. Lineage (NCBI taxonomy): Eukaryota > Metazoa > Chordata > Mammalia > Artiodactyla > Bovidae > Capricornis > Capricornis sumatraensis. The sequence continues at coordinate 22,322,797 of NC_091073.1, forward strand.
AGGGATGAACAATCACTTTTATTCTACAGTCTAGATAGGCACAAGCCAGTTAATGTATGGCGCTAAAGGAAGGCTTTGAATGATTATCCTATATTTTAGGGGAAGGCAAGTAGGTCTGTTGTCTAAATAACTCATGTGGTTTCCTCCTGACTTTTGGCACCAGTGATTCTTCTCCCGTACATCCCAGTGATAGTAATTCAAAGATACAAATGTTCTCTAAAGTCTGCAAATGCTGTTACTACTGTTGCACAGCTCCATGGTGTGTGCTCATGACGCCCCTAAATAACTGACACTCAACATGTGGATAAGCACCACAAAAGAAGGTAGTGAAAATGAAGAGCAAAAGGCAAGGTATTTTGCTGGAGCACAGAATCATAGTATTTCCATCTGCATGAAGATTTAAGCATAGCTTTCCACAAATGCCTAAAGACTAGGGGACTCAAACTTCATCTTGCTGACCCTCTGCTTAAAATTTTTCCCTAATTAGTGGATTTTTCCTGAACATACATGTCATTGTATTGTTTGCCTTCCCTCATAACAATGCAACGCTTTATTATGCTAAAATTTATTTTGGTGAATATATTAGTTCTCTACTGCTCTGTAACGAATTACAACAAATAATGGCTTGTTGTTGTTCTTCAGTGACGAAGTCCTGTCTGACTCTTTGAGACCCCATGGACTGCAAAACGCCAGGATTCCCTGTCCCTTACCATTTCCTGGAGTTCACTTAATTTTCATGTCCATTGAATTGGTAATGCCATCCACCCATCGCATCCTCTACCATTCTCTTCTCCTATTGCCTTCAATCTTTCCCAACATCAAGGTCTTTTCCAGTGAGTTCACATCAGGTGGCTAAAGTGCTGAAGCTTCAGCCTCAGCATCAGTCTTTCCAATGAGTACTCAGAATGTGATTTCCTTAGGACTGACTGGTTTTATCTCTTTGCTGTCCAAGGACCTCTAAGAATCTTCTCCAGTAGCACAACTTGAAAGTATCAATTTTTCAGAATTCAACAAAACAAATTTACTATCTTACCATTTCTTTAGGTCAGAAATGTTGGCATAGCTTAGTTTTAGTTTAGCCGGGTCCTCTGCTCAGAGTCTCACAAGGATAAATCAGAATGTTGGCTGGGATGTATTATTATCTAGAGGCTTGCATGGGGAAGATTTAGCTTCCAAGACCATTCAGGTTGTTGGCAGAATGCATCTCCCCTGTCTGTTTCCTTACTGACTGCAGGTCAGGTGCCACTCGTAGTTTCTGGACACAGTAAGGTAAGGACAGAGTTCCTTACCACCTGGCCCTTTCACAGGTCCTTTCATAACACATGACCTTTGCCATATTATTTTTAGGGAAAAACAAGTCATTGCTTCCACTGTCTCTCCAATGGAGAGAGTTATACAAGATCATGAATTATCAGGGTTCTATTTAAAGTGTGCCTGCCATAGAGAAGAAAATGAACAAATAATCAATACATTTTTAAGAAAAAAAGGAGTCATAAAGATATTGTCCTACCAGATATCAAAATATACAATAGGATTTTATCAATTAATCTACTGTGGTAATAGCAGCAGAAGTAGCAGAGCAGGGGAAATAATGAAATAGAATTGAGAGTTTATAAGCAGATTTACATTTATCTTGATATAAGGAATTTCACTTGTGATAATATTGAAAAATACTTGTTCAATAAGTGATATTGGGGCAATAGAATGTTACATTGGGGAAACAATAAGTTAAAACATCTTACAAGTAAATATCTAACTAATGTAATAAATATAAATGAATTAAATAGAAAATTAAATAAATAATGCTGATTCAAATTAAGAGAGAGATTAATTTGAAAATAAACTTTAGGAAATGTATATGGAATAGTAGCTTAATATGACCTGCCATCAATTGTGTGAATATTTCCATGTGGACCTATGATTCATTTTCCGTCTTTATTTTCCATACTGAGGCTCTACTTCTATTCCATTCAGAGAACTTTATACAGCATTAATCAAAGAATTTACTTCATTTCATTCATTTGCTAAAGAGATTCTTGTTAATCTAGATGTCTATTTGTAGACTACTTTATTTCTATCCTTTTTATATCATGCCTTATCTAAGTCTGATGTCACTGAATTACATTAATTAAATATATTTTTTAACACTTGTTTGACTATTTTTGTTACACTATAGAGTTAGTCCTAAAAGGTATTAGTCAATTGATTGATAGTCTCAAGAACTTTTATTCTCTGCTCTTATCACAGATTTTTTATGAGTGCAATTTATAATCAAATAATTATTAGACTACAGTGGAAATATAATGTGACCAAATATAAAGCTGATGGAGTAGTTATTCTTTCTTTGAACACAATGGATTCTGTTATTCAGTGGAAGATACTGCCTGCATAAAATAAAAAATAAATCTCATTGAGCATCTTGGGAAAAAAAAAAATTATCCTATAAATAAAATTTATCATTAGTTCTGTGAGTTTGTTGTGCCTGTACATTAGCTCCATGATCACTATATCCCAGTTAATCTAATGTGAACATATACTCTCCTCTCCCAACTCATACACATTCATATCTATTCATATCTTATTGGGTTTCCTATGTGGCTCAATGATAAAGAATCTGCCTGCCAAGCAGGAGACTCAGGTTCAATGCCTGGGTCAGAGAGATCTGCAGAATGAATTGGCAATTCACTCCAGTATTTTTGCCTGAGAAATCCATGGACAGAGAAGCCTGGTGGGCTACAGTCCATGGGGTTGCAAAAGGGTTGGACATGACTTAACGACTAAACAAGAACAAATAATGCTCTTATATATACCCCTTCACACGAAGTCACGTACATACAAGCATATATACATATACATACTCAAAGACTCATTTTTTAATGTAGTTGAAAGGAAGCAGATATACAAAAACTCTGAGGTAAGGACATTCTTTGTAACTAAAAGCCCATTTGTAAACGACTCTGTTGGCAACAGAAGAAATCAAGTTCATGTAAAGCACACATAAGCAATGAGGTTGCTACTTTTTATGAAACATAATGGCTTCATCTCTGTACATTCAATTATCTGCTAGTCTTTCAAAGGTCTCAAACTGAAAATAAAGAAAAACAAAGCCACCAAAGGTAAAGCCTTGCTTATCATCCATGGACTATACAAATTAGACACAAAAGATCATTTCAAAAATACCAGAGCTCTCAAAATCATTCCATCACAAAAATATTTAAAAATCAGCAATGAATTAAATCAATCGTGCTCCCCTGTCACACTGATGAAGGAATTGTGTGCTCTATTTTCATGACAAACGCATCATTAGTGTACATACATTTAAATTGATTATTTCATTCAGCACAGGGGACATTAGGGTTAGAGTTATATAAAAACTCAAATCACACTTGATGTTTCCCAAATATCATGCTTTGTGTGGCCTAATCAAGATTTCATCAAATGTTTTATTAAGCTCTGTCAGAGAAACCCAGCTGAAGCCAGATGATCCCTTATTATTAAACAAAAGTAAATTGCATTCATTTCTGGTCTGAATTTCAATGAAGTGGTTCCTAAAATACTTGGGAAATATAAGAAAGTCACTTGTAATACCACCAAAGTACTCCTGTGCATTCACGTAGCTAGTGAGCTGAAAGAAATGATCAAGTGTAAAAATGGGACTTTAGCAAAAATTATCAGAGCTATTATGCATATACAAACATCTGCATATCACAAACATGACAGTTATTAGGCAAAGATGCAACCACAAAATAGGGGAAATAGCAAGCCAGCCAATTACCATTTAAAATTAGTTTATGATTTTTAAGGTAAATTTAACTGTTGTTTATAATATGAAACAGCATGATCATTAAACATACCTTCCAATATCAAAACATATCATAGTGATGGCAAACAGACAGTATTTTAACAAGAATCACTGGCACTCTAGAGAAGGATCAGAATCAAAGAGAAGTTCTGGACCAAGGTCTGGAAGACAGGCTCATGTGTAACCATGCAACCCAGTTTTCCTTGGACAGTTCCATTTTACACCTGGTATTTTGTTGTTATTATTCCTAATGTTTCTCTTTCCTTTCTAAGTGTTTTTGTTTTCTTATAACAAATTGTGTAAGCATTTTTTTTCTTGATTCTGATTAATACAGGTACACCAGAGCATGTTTTTTCAACTGACTGTGAGAGTAATAGGTCTTTGTTTTTTCAAGACTCTTTCCTTCCTTCTTTCCTTCACAGCCAAGGGAAAGCAAAAATGTCTTGACATCCCCATAACATGATGCTAGTCCATACAGATATGCTATGCATATTTTATGTCAGATAATTTTGCCTTCTTGTTGCTTATATAAAGATGTTATGATTAGCGTTTCATTTAGGAGTATTGCTAAACTGATAGCACAACTGTTGAAAGGTAGTTGACCTATGTCATCTGTATTGGAAAAGAATATTGTCTTGTGAACAAAAGATAGGAGTAAAAACAGAGTGGCAAAAAAAATGTTTTTTGGATATTCTAGGTCTTTGTAGGTCATCTATTTTTAAAATTAATTAATTTATTTTAATTGGAGGGTAGTTACTTTACAATACTGTATATGTTTATCCCAGCTTGCTAATTTATTCCCCCCTACATATTCCTTTCCTCATTGGTATCCATAAGTTTATTTTCTGTGTTTGAGTGTCCCTTTCAGTTTTGGAAATAAATTCATGACTTTTTCTTTTAGGTCCATTTATAAATGATACCATATGATACTTTTGAATTGATGTGCTGTATACTTGAAACTTAAATGATATAAATTAACTACACTTCAATTTAAAAATTAAATAAAAACAAAAAAAAGGCAATTGCCATATAATGATATTTATAGGTAAATAAAAAAATGTGTACAGAATTCTCATTTAGGTATAACAGAAGAATAGATAAATTAGATGTAAATTGAGCATACATTGGAAAGTGATGGTTAGAATATCAGTCAGGCCAGGCACATATCTTTGAATTACTGTCAATCCTACAACTTTATTCTATGGTATTCTTAAATACCTAGGGTATGTAGCACGTTTGATTGTTTGATTACGAGCATCCCAAGATGAAGTAATATTACTCCATTTTATAAGTGCCAGAGAAAGGTTATAGATGGTTTATAATGAAATGTTTTAGGATATATTATAATAGACATGCTAATAAAGAGTATGCTAGTGCTTTCAACAAAAAAGGAATCAACTGAGCCCATTATTTTTAAAATAATGAAGAAACTTTGGACTTCTGACTCATCATAGCTGGTCACTGTCACTGGTCTGTCATCTGGTATCATTAAAGTTATAGTTATATAACATAACTGCATAATAACATAGCTATATATATCATAATTGTATCAGCAAGTTAGTATTTTAGTAATTATTCACATATACATTTAGGAAACAAATAATTTTCTAAATGGTAGTGTCAGTAAAACAATATATTTCATTGAGATTAAGTTTCTTTTCTAAATTTCATGATTATCTCCATTCTGATATCATTAAAGTGATGGAAATTATTCAGTCTCATGAAATTGTCTGTCTGAGACACTGTTAAGCATAATGCTTTGGTTGCTATGTTTTCAATATTTGGCCCATTATATTCAGCTATGGATATAATTCATTATATTTATATGGCAGTTACACATTCATTCATATAGTAAGCTTCATCAAAAATAGAAAATAAGAATATAGTATCAGATTAATTCCTAGTACCACTCTGCTAGAATTGACATTATGCAGATGATATGTGCCCAAATTTTTTAAAAAATAAGGTAGATTCTGTATTCTAAATTATATTTAAAACTAGACATATTTATCTATTAAAAATATTTTATAATCCTATTAAAATTGTTTACCCTATATTTAAAAGTTTCACTTAAAATGGAAAATATTAGCAGTCATATAGCAATCAAAGGCAGATACATTTTAGTGTTAATAGAAGTAAACTCCAGTATACCACTTTAACATCATATATTAAAATAAAACTCCAATACTTTGGCCACCTGATGTGAAGAGCTGACCCATTGGAAAAGACTCTGATGCTGGGAAAGATTGAAGGTGAGAGGAGGAGGGGACGACAGAGGATGAGATGGCTGGATGGCATCACTGACTCGATGGACCTGAATCTGAGTGAACTCCGGGAATTGGTGGTGGACAGGGAGGCCTGGCATGCTGCAGTTCATGGGGTCGCAAAAAGTCGGACACGACTGAGCGACCGAACTAACTGACTGATTTAAATAAAAAAATTCCTAAATGAATTCTGTGTTCATATTTTTAAGAATAATTCAGCAGTGAAAGGATGCCCACCAAAAATGGTAGGATATCATTGTTGCAATTTCCATGGCTATTTTATACCTTCCACATGTAACACTAAAACAAAGCTTTTCATTTCTTAAAGTGGTATTATTCATAAAGAATGAGTCAGTATGTAGGCAGATTTTCAAATTTTGTTATATTCACGGTATTTACTTTTGTTTATTAAAAACACCACAGCAAACATATAGAAGCATATTTTAGATGTGATTTGAGTATAGATTCCTTTCTCTCTAAAACTAATATACCTTTTTTTAGGATATATTTTAAACTTTTTATTTTATTTTATTTATTTTTCAAAATTTAAATTTATTAATTTTAATTGGAGGATAATTACTTTACAATTGTCTTGGTTTTGCCATACGTCAACATGAATCAGCCACGGGTGTACACGTGTTCCCCATCATGAGCCCCCCCTCCACCTCCCTCCCCGTACCATCCCTCTGGGTTATCCCAGTGCACCAGGCACAAGCATCCTGTATCCTGCATCGAACCTGGACTGACGATTCGTTTCTTATATGATATTATACATGTTTCAATGCCATTCTCCCAAATCATCCCACCCTCTCCCTCTCCCATAGAGTCCAAAAGACTGTTCTATACATCTGTGTCTCTTTTGCTGTCTCACATACAGAGTTATCGTTATAGTATAATTGTCTGAGTAGACCATCTTGAATCAAGAATCTGTATCCATTATGTAAAGTTTATTATATAAAATCCCCCCATATCTTTATTTTGTTCTCTGACTCCTTCTTATCTTTCATTATTATCTGAGATAGGTTTTTTTCTCCAATTAGGTGATTCTTCTAAAATGAAAGATTATTCTAGTCTCAGTGAATTTTCTTTTTATTCTTCTCTCTTACCTAAAATGGCTTGCAATCTTACTTCCTACACTGCAGATTTCACTAGTGAACCTTCCATACAGAATCACCTGTTCAGTGAAATCCTGCAGCTTAAGTTCTGAAAGTGTCACAAAAATGACTTCTGCATGTTAACTGCAATAGCAGCTGTATTGTGAAAATGCAAGTCTGACTCTTTATAAACCCCATTTCCAGTAGTCCACTAGACTCCTCTGTCCATGGAATTCTCCAGGCCAGAATACTGCAATGGGTAGCCATTCCCTTCTCCAGGGATCTTCCTGACTCAGGGATGGAACCTAGGTTTCCTGCATTACAGGTGGATTCTTTACCATCTGAGTCACCAGGGAGGCCCCAGCAGCTATATTAATTGCCTCCGTATATAGTATTCACATTCTTAACACTACAACTGACTGCCTACCCCTTCTGGAAAAGGAAGAAAGCTATGGTATTTACCCACCAACTATTGATAGGCTGAGTCCAGGTATATTAACACCCTGACATGTTTCATCTTTCTCAATCTGAGCAAGTTCCTGTAGAATAGCAAAGCCTTCAGGGAAAAAGCTGAAAGTGGTTGGGGTAGGATGCTATCAAGCAAGTATGCAAACATGACATGATGTGGCTCTTCACATGGTGTACTCAGGCATGTATACAGTCTGCTGAAGTTCTCAAGGAAGATAGAGTCAAATTGTTCAAAAACAATTTTTGAGATCAACTAAACAAGGTTTTCATATTACCAAAGGTATTTATTGTTTTAGAGGAAAATTATTGGAATGAAATACAGGGGTAAACCTTGATTTATGATACTTGATTCATATTTTTGCCAGTATGTTAACTGTTAAAGAATATTCAAACTGGTCCCTGACACTTCTTTCCCTTCTCCAGCTGATTTCTCTGGACAGGAGATTAGTAAACTAAAAGCACAACTTGCACTTTAAGCTGAAGTGTGAGCATGATCCGAGCCTTTACAGGAGGGATATGTGGTGAAAACTGAATCTCAAGCAAGGGAGGAAGACAGGTCCTAGCTTAACTGCTACTAAAATGACTTTCAATGAATTAGTCAAACTTTTTATTCATTAGCTACTCCCTTGTCAAAGTAAGCAGTTAAGAATATATGACTACCAGTCATGTATGGCCACAGTGAAGACATATAGAAACATTTGAACCCTAAGACATGGAGATTTGCTGTGGGAATATTCCATGAATGTAGAAATTTTAATTGTCTGCAGTGTTTTCTCTGAGCATCAGTGGGTGATATTTAGTATTTTGTCAGTTTTGAATTGTTGTTTAGTCTCATGCAAGACTGTTTCACAAAACTGATTAGATTTTATATCTTTCCCCTTAAAGGAAGCAGATAGTTACATGGCTGGTTTCACCTAATGGAGAGATTTATTGTCATGCTGAAGTGAAAATGTGATAAATGTATTTTCTAATTCAACCTTTTCCCAATCTGCATACTACATATTTCAATCACATCCAAATGACCGCCAGGAAATGATTATACTCACTTGAATTACATCAAAAAATGGTAGAAATATAAATATTAAGAAGATTAAACATTAGTAAAATAAAACATTAATTCTGGGAATCAACTACTTAACTGTTGCACTATTAAAGTGAGACTAAAATCAAAAACAATACAGAAAACAGCCATTTCTTTCAGAGATGAAGTGTAGAATGCATCATCACTAAATGAGTAAGGAAAAGTTAACACAAATTTAGAAAGTAAAAAGAGCAATTACTTAGGTTCAAATATCATAAAACAATTCTATTGCATCTTTACTATTTTTTGTCTTTCTTACTTTCCTCTATGGTTCATCGAGTCAATGATTAAAATTGTTCAAAACTTGGGTTATCAATTCTATGTACAATTTAATTCTTCTGGTATGGACTCTAGATAAAAATTAAGGTAATATCTATTAGATACAAGAGGAAGGATGAAGTTAGTACACTTCCTGGAGATAAGAAGAGTCCATGTATGAAATTATTAATTACCATGTACTTAAAATCAATAATATGACAGAATAATGTTAAAGAAATATGAACTAGGGAAACTAGGAAGTTGGGTAATTGTCTAAGTCCTTTTAATAGCTGGTTCCCTGGTTTCACTTAACCTAAGACAATGTTTGGAAATAAACGGTCTGTAAGTTTTTGTTTTAACTCTAAGATTCCATGATTTTTCTATCTTGTTATTCATTTGCTGTAGAAAATTCATGAACATACTCCTGGTAGTTTAAATTTGAGAAGAGGCCACCAATTTGTCTGGATTTATGGAGAGGACAGAACTAGTGAAAACTGGTTCCTTTTGTGGGTCTCTCAAAATTTGACTATTTAAATTTTATATATACAGGGAGGGTAGATATTCACAAAGACATTGTCTCTTGAGATTTTACTGTTACTACTCATTGTTTCATACCCTCAAAAAACATAGAAAAAACATTCAACCTGAAACCTTGTGGCCAAAGGGGATCACATTCAATCATATCTGGCAATTTGAAGCTCCTGTTCTGAAAAGATATGTTCCTTCTAGTCAACTTCTTTTTTTTTTTTTTTGAATTTTATTTTTTTATTTTTTTATTTTTTTTTTAATTTTAAAATCTTTAATTCTTACATGTGTTCCCAAACATGAAACCCCCTCCCACCTCCCTCCCCATAACATCTCTGTGGGTCATCCCCATGCACCAGCCCCAAGCATGCTGTATCCTGCGTCAGACATAGACTGGCGATTCAATTCTTACATGATAGTATACATGATAGAATGCCATTCTCCCAAATCATCCCGCCCTCTCCCTCTCTCTCTGAGTCCAAAAGTCCGTTATACACCGCTGTGTCTTTTTTCCTGTCTTGCATACAGGGTCGTCATTGCCATCTTTCTAAATTCCATATATATGTGTTAGTATACTGTATTGGTGTTTTTCTTTCTGGCTTACTTCACTCTGTATAATCGGCTCCAGTTTCATCCATCTCATCAGAACTGATTCAAATGAATTCTTTTTAATGGCTGAGTAATACTCCATTGTGTACATGTACCACAGCTTTCTTATCCATTCATCTGTTGATGGACATCTAGGTTGTTTCCATGTCCTGGCTATTATAAACAGTGCTGCGATGAACATTGGGGTACATGTGTCTCTTTCAATTCTGGTTTCCTCGGTGTGTATACCCAGCAGTGGGATTGCTGGGTCATAAGGTAGTTCTATTTGCAATTCTTTAAGGAATCTCCACACTGTTCTCCATAGTGGCTGTACTAGTTTGCATTCCCACCAACAGTGTAGGAGGGTTCCCTTTTCTCCACACCCTCTCCAGCATTTATTGCTTGCAGATTTTTGGATTGCAGCCATTCTGATTGGTGTGAAGTGGTACCTCATTGTGGTTTTGATTTGCATTTCTCTGATAATGAGTGATGTTGAGCATCTTTTCATGTGTTTGTTAGCCATTCGTATGTCTTCTTTGGAGAAATGTCTATTTAGTTCTTTGGCCCATTTTTTGATTGGGTCGTTTATTTTTCTGGAATTGAGCTGCATAAGTTGCTTGTATATTTTTGAGATTAGTTGTTTGTCAGTTGCTTCATTTGCTATTATTTTCTCCCATTCAGAAGGCTGTCTTTTCACCTTGCGTATATTTTCCTTTGTTGTGCAGAAGCTTTTAATTTTAATTAGATCCCATTTGTTTATTTCTGCTTTTATTTCCAGAATTCTGGGAGGTGGATCATAGAGGATCCTGCTGTGATTTATGTCTGAGAGTGTTTTGCCTATATTCTCCTCTAGGAGTTTTATAGTTTCTGGTCTTACATTTAGATCTTTAATCCATTTTGAGTTTATTTTTGTGTGCGGTGTTAGAAAGTGATCTCCACTTTCACCGCTACTATTCAACATAGTTCTGGAAGTTTTGGCCACAGCAATCAGAGCAGAAAAAGAAATAAAAGGAATCCAAATTGGAAAAGAAGAAGTAAAACTCTCACTGTTTGCAGATGACATGATCCTCTACATGGAAAACCCTAAAGACTCCACCAGAAAATTACTAGAGCTCATCAATGAATATAGTAAAGTTGCAGGATATAAAATCAACACACAGAAATCCCTTGCATTCCTATACACTAATAATGAGAAAGTAGAAAAAGAAATTAAGGAAACAATTCCATTCACCATTGCAACAAAAAGAATAAAATACTTAGGAATATATCTACCCAAAGAAACTAAAGACCTATATATAGAAAACTATAAAACACTGATGAAAGAAATCAAAGAGGACACTAATAGATGGAGAAATATACCATGTTCATGGGTTGGAAGAATCAATATAGTGAAAATGAGTATACTACCCAAAGCAATTTACAAATTCAACGCAATCCCTATCAAGCTACCAGCCATATTTTTCACAGAACTAGAACAAATAATTTCAAGATTTGTATGGAAATACAAAAAACCTCGAATAGCCAAAGCAATCTTGAGATAGAAGAATGGAACTGGAGGAATCAACTTGCCTGACTTCAGGCTCTACTACAAAGCCACAGTCATCAAAACAGTATGGTACTGGCACAAAGACAGACATATAGATCAATGGAACAAAATAGAAAGCCCAGAGATAAATCCACACACATATGGACACCTTATCTTTGACAAAGGAGGCAAGAATATACAATGGAGTAAAGACAATCTCTTTAACAAGTGGTGCTGGGAAAACTGGTCAACCACTTGTAAAAGAATGAAACTAGATCACTTTCTAGTCAACTTCTTATTAGCAAGTTCCCAGTGGATCGAGTTCAGTGTTGTTTTAGAAAAAAGTCTAGACTATACTATGCTACTTGCATACTAACTTGCTTTAGCCCTTTCCAGCTCTTTGAGACCCAGTGGACTATAGCCCGCCAGGCTCCTCTGTCCTTGGGGTTCTCCAGGCAAGAATACTGAAGTGGGTTGCCAAGCCCTTCTCTGGGGGATCTTCCTGACCCAGGGATGGAACCCAGGTTTCTTATGTCTCTGGCATTGGCAGCTGGGTTTTTTTTACCACCAGTGCCTCCTGGGAAACCCTCTAGACTATATTATGTATAAAGTTAATTGTCAATACAAATATTTGAAAATTTTTAAATAAGAATATTTTTCTAACTCGCTTCCTATTATATTAATAAATTCATCAAGTAATTGTGAAATTCTTAACTTCAACTGTGTACCCATTGAAACAAGTGAAATTTGATTTAGTAACAACCTGGCTATTAAATTTTAAGTCTCTTAACTATCATGAATCAAAAATAATCAAATGAGATTAACAAAAGCTTAGCATTTTATAATGTTCCATATAAAATCTACAGTGAAATCACCTGTATGAAAAATTGGAAAACTGCAAAGTGCTGCCTAATTTTAAAATTTTTCATTCATTAAGAAAAGAAAACAAATATACAGATCTAAAATAAACTTGAGTCTTCCCTGGTGGCTCAACAGTAAAGAATTCACCTGCAATGCAGGAGATGTGAGTTCTATTTCTAAGTCAGGAAGACTCCCTGAAGAAGGAAATGGCAACCCACTCCAGAATTCTTGCTTGGGAAATCCCATGGACAGAGAAGCCTGGCAGGCTGCAGTCCATGGGTTCACAAGAGTCCTGATATGACTTGCATGACTTAATGATAAAACCACCATCACCACCAAACTAAAGTAAAAAACATCTGCAGTTTTGAAATTCTGTGATTTTCATTTGTTTTGTTTGGGTATGTTTAAAAAAGAGATGACCATACTTATTTACAGAGTAAGGAAAAATGCATCAAAAAGTATTAGATAAAATATACAGCACTTTGAAATTTGCTACAAAATTAGCATAATTGCTTTTGAAACCTAAAATGAGTAAGGACACAGTAAAATAAGAAGCAGCTAGTTGGAATGAAGTAGGTAAACAAAGTATATAGTATCAATTCTTCTATCACCCTTTTGTTAATTTCAGTATAAATTCTAAAGAATTCTGAGTTAAATGAACACTGAAAAAATCCCAATATGGCAGAGTTTCTGAGGAGTTTTCAGCCACTTTATAAGCAAGTACCTAGGTCCCTCTTCAATTTAATATTTATTTATCTTTTATGCAACTGAAAACTTAGGTCTACTAACACACAAGCACAATCAACCAACAAAATATCAAATCAAATCAAAAAAAACAATAAAACTAAGAAACAAAAAGCAAAGTCTTCCTAATATAGTTTAAAAAATTTGAATAATGCAGACTATTAAGTGTACACATGTAAGGGTTTAGATATCCAGAAATTTTTAAATTAAAAGATAGAAGGATACAATTTTCCTTTTTATTTCAGGACTAATGAAACAAATCAAGGAACATTTTTTAAGAAAAACTAAATTTAACTACTCCATTAAGAATCCAAAATTGCACAGAAAGAGATGTCAAGAATAATTTTATAACAAAAATATTTTATTTATATAATTTTTCCTTATGTATAAGGAGTCCCTATACAAAGGTCTCATTCTAAACCTAATAAATTAAGAAACAAATTTTTTTAAAAACTATCATTTGCGATTGAAAGATTGTATAGAGTTTGTTAAATCATTTACATGTCCCTTGATAAACACACACCTTGGTTATTTGGGGAAAGAAAAAACTTCTAGAGCAGAAAAGAGAAAAAGGAAAAAGAAGTGAAAATATTAATATTTTTCCTCAACTTCTAGGCAACACTGGAGAATGGAGCAAAAAGAAATGAATACTGTTTTCCTAGATTCCTGGATTAAGTGATGCTTTTGAAAATTATAATCTGAGTTCTATGCTTTATAACTAAGAACAACAACAAAAGGAAAGACTCCTAAAAGGCTTCCTCAGGCTTTAGTGTCCACAGGAGTCAACAAGTTTGCTCAACTAACAGAAATAAATGGGAAAAAAAAGTTTTTTTGCAAGGGTCAGTACTGTTTTTGACTATATGCAATCTCAGCATTATGATAAATTATTTTGTTAACTAGCATTTTCACTTAGTTATACTTACTATTAAATAAAGCAACCCCATCTGCATTGTAGTGATATAAATCTAGCTATTCCCCAATGCATGCAAAAAGCTTCACTGCTTGCAATAGCATGACTCTCCAAGTCCAATTGTCCAGGCTGTTTGCTGCAACATTCATCTGACTAGTATTAAAGACAATGATTATAAAAATAATGGTAACCTACAGTTACAGAAAGCTTTGGTGAATGCCCCACATTGTGAATTTTTCATTCATTGTTGAAAAGGATGCATTATAATCAGAACACCTGGGGCTTTCTGACAATGCTGCTGGAAATATAAAATGGTACAAACCATTTTGGAAAACAGTTTGGCGGTTTCTTAAAAGGTTAAACATATACTTATGACATGGCCTAGCAATTCAACACTTGTTATTTACCTGGAGAAATGAAAACATATGTTCACAGAAATACTTGAACATGAATTTTCATAGTAGTTTTTATTTGTAATATCCCCAAACTTGAAACAACTTAGATGGACATCAAGAGGTGAATACACACAAAGGGACAAGACTGAACAGTACAAGAAGGAACGGAATAGATATACAAGCAACAAAATGTATGAGTCTCAGAAACATCATGCTGAGCAAAAGCTGCCAAGCACAAAAAACTAGATATTTTATGATTCCATTAATTTCAAACTCTAGAATAGGAAAAAAATAATCAATAGTGAAAAGCTGATTCGTGGTTCTCTGGGGCCAATGATCTTAGGAAGAATTTACTGCAAAAGCCCAGCTGTGAACTCTTTGAGACTGATGACCATATTCTGTATCTGTACTTGCTCAAAGTTGCACAGGTGTATATCTGCTGAAGCTCATGGAAAAGTTCTCCACTAAAATGATTTTATTATATGTAAAAATACCCCTCAATGTTTTTTAATGGACTTAAATATTGTGATGGAATTTTCTTTTCTAAAGAGGAAGAATATGACTTTTAATGGAAAGTGATCATTAAAACTATTACTCAGATTTGTAGTTTACACTAACTGTAATCATATATTATTAATTGTCCCCACAAAGGAAGAACTACAGAAGGTAAAACCATAAACAGTATATTCTTTACCATTTTAGTGTTCCAAAAAATTGACAGATCTACAAAGTAAACATACAGAATATTTTAAACATCTTTGACAGAGTATTTAATTTTGTTAGAATTAATATAGAAATTATTATAGATAACAGAGGGGAAACCTCACAAAAATTCATAAAATAATGTTGCAAACCTCTTTGATCAGTTAACAGTTTTTACTATGTTCATGTAATTCTAAAATCATAAAGCCATATATGTTCTTCTACTTCATTTAAGATATTTTGATACCTGGAATTAGCACAACATTGTAAATCAACTACACTCAAAATAAATGTTTTAAAAAGTTATTTTGATTCAAAAATGTCACTGGTATACATAATATCACCCATGAAATTAAAAGATGCTTGCTCCTTTATGACAAACCTAGACGGCATACTAAAAAGCAGAGACATTATTTTGCTGACAAAAGTCCATATAATCAAGGCTATGATTTTTCCAGTAGTCATGTATGGATGTAAAAGTTGGACAATAACTAAAGCCGAAGCTGAAGAACTGATGCTTTTGGACTATGGTGTGCAGAAGACTCTTGAGAGTCCCTTGGACTGCAAGAAGATCAAATCAGTCAATCCTAAAGGATATCAGTCCTGAATATTCATTAAAAGAACTGATGCTGAAGCTGAATCTCCAGTACTTTGGCCACTGGATACGAAGAACTGACTCACTGGAAAAGACCCTGATGCTGGGAAAGATTGAAGGCGGGAAGAGAAGGGGACGACAGAGGATGAGATGCTTGGATGGCATCACCAACTCAATGGACATGAGTCTGAGCAAGCTCCAGGACTTGGTGATAAACAGGGAAGCCTAGCATGCTACAGTTCATGGGGTCACAAAGAGTTGGACACAATTGAGTTACTGAACTGATACATAGTGTCATAGAGTTTCTGTTTCATAATGCCAAAAGTTTAGTCAACAATAATTTTTAGAGTAAATATCATTTTCCTAAACTATACACAGGCTCCCCTTAATTCACAATATGAATTTAGAAAGTTCATTGTTTTCCTAATGCCAATCCTTTTCTATATCATATTTCTGACTTTTCAAGCAAAAAAAAAAAAATCAGAAACAGTACAGAACTTTCAGAATCAGCAAAACTCTTTTTCTAAGGAACATACTCTTAAACCCAACTATGCAGAGTTCCAGTAGTAGACTTCCTCTGTTTCACAAGTTCAAATTGCAAGACTACTAGACAAGCTCACTGTAAAAGAACATTGTCATTAGTCAACAAGTGTATTAAAACACACACACATAACAACTGCTGAAAACCACAGATAATTGGACTACAACATTTGTCACATTTTAACAGCTGAAATTAGGGTATATCTTGTAAGTGATGGTATTGTACAGTCACTAGTGGGTGGCAGTAATGACAAAGAAGCAAAGAGAAAACAAAGTGAACATAAAACAGTATAAGTGACTATCATATCAGTATACTCTATATATTCATATATATAGAATGCAGTGTAAGATAGATTTTAAAGTGTAAAAAATACAGAGGATAAATAAGTAATGTTTAAAAGTTCAATCTCTTCAAGAACTTATAATAATTGTAAAGTAAAAAATAATAATAATAATAAATAAATAAAAATTAAAAACAAATAAATAAATAAATAAATAAAATAATTATAAATAGATATAAACCTGAAAAAAATCTCAAAATATATAAATCAAAGTTATATTTACAAAACAAAGCAAAGAAATCAGTAATGGGAGAAGTTTGACATACTTCCATAGTTACCCGCTAAAGAAAACATCAGGAAGAATAAGATTTGAACAGGAAAATGAGCAAGCTTGATATAGATGTCTTATACAGAATATTGCATTAACAATAATTGAATTCAGTTCAGTCTCGAGCACACATGTAATACTTATAAACATTTATATCATAGGATTGGTATTATATACTCCATATTTTCTTTTATTTTGGAAAAAAGAAAGATACCAAGAAAAATCCCAATGAAGTTGAAACTTTAAACAGTAAACAGCTAAATAACTCATAAATAAAAGAATAAAAGGAAAAAATTATAATAGATATTGTAAAGTAAGACTGAAAGTAAATAAGAATAATACCTATCAAATTGTTGGAAATATAGTTAAATTAGAACTTTCAGAAATATAGCCTTAAATGCTAATATTTGGAAAGAAAAGAATAATAACATTTATTGAGCTACCTGTGTAACATTAATAATTAGAGAGAGAAAGTTAAGATAAATATTGGGAACCAGGAGAAAAAAGGATGACTTAAGAATAGAAATTAATGAGTTGAAAAATCTAGTACTTGACGTAGTCTGTGTTTTCATTTTGATCATCCTGCCATTCTGTTGGTATATACTTATATCATATCATGGGTTTAATATGTTTATTACTGATGTTAATTAATTATGCTGACACCTTTTAATATATTAATTGACCATGATTTCTTTAGTAAAATTCCTGTTTAAGTCATATCCACACTACCCCACTTATCTTTTGTAAACTGAATTGTCTTTTTCTTATTAATTTGTAGATATCTTTATGTATTATGAATAAGTGCCTTCTATATGTTGGTATACATATCACACATAGTTTTCATTCTCTTAATTTTATTGGACATAAAATTTTAATTTTATTGCAATCTCATGTATCAATATTTTACTTTTATGCTTAGAAAAACTTGAGACTTATTTAATCAGTGCTCCTTAAAAGAAAAGCTATGACAAACCTGCATACCATATTAAAAAGCAGAGACATTAATTTGTGACAAAGATCTGCATAGTCAAATGTATGGTTTTCCAATATTCATATATGGGTGTGAGAGTTGGACCATAAAGAAGGCTGAGAGCTGAAGAATTAATGCTTTTGAACTGCAGTGTTGGAGAAAACTCTTGAGTCCCTTGGAATGCAAAGAAATCAAACCAGTCAATTCTAAAGGAAATCAATCCTGAATATTCATTGGAACGACTGATGCTGAAGCTGAAGCTCCAATACTTTGGCCATCTGATGTGCAGAGCAGACTCTTTGGAAAAGACCCTGATGCTGGTAAAGACTGAAGGCAGGAGGAGAAGGAGATGAAAGAGGATGAGATGGTTGGATGGCATCACTGACTCAATGGACACAAGCTTGGGCAAGCTCCAGGAGATGGTGAAGGACAGGGAAGCCTGGCATGCCTTGCAGTCCATGGGTCACAAAGTGTTGGACATGACTGAGTGACTGAACAGCAGAAACCATGTTTTGCCTACTGTAAGGTCATAAAGATGTTCTCCTTGTTATCTTCTGTAAGCTTTATTGCTTTATCATTCACACTCAAATTTACAGTCTATCTGAGATTGCTTTTTATGTATGGTGTGATTATTAGATGGGAAAAACTTTTTTCTGTTTGAATATTGAGTTTTTGCATCTATTAAAATAACCATACTGTTCCATTTTAATGTGTAATAGCAATTTTCTTAAGAATCAGGTGATCATAGAAGTAGTGATCTCTTTACAGAGTCTCTATCGTGTGCCTTTTCTGTTTGCTTCTTCTCATGCCAATAACATATTGTCCGAAAACATTTTTATAGTAGACCTTAGTATCTGAGAGTGTATGTGAGTTTTTCTTATTCAGGATTGCTGCTGCTAGTGCTAAGTCACTTCAGTCGTGTCCGACTCTGTGCGACCCCATAGATGGTAGCCCACCAGGCTCCCCCATCCCTGGGATTCTCCAGGCAAGAACACTGGAGTGGGTTGCCATTTCCTTCTCCAATGCATGAAATACTAATGTGATTTTTGGTTCTTTGCCTTTCATATATATTTTTAAATAAATTTATCAACTTGCACAAATAGTGCTATGATATTGACAAGAATCCAATTTATTCTCTATATCAATCTTGGCATATTGGCATCTTTATGCTATTTAGTCTCCTAGCTCATTAATAAAGTATACCAGTAATTTAATTAGGCCTTTAAAATGTTTTCTCTATAATATCTGTAAAGAGTTTTATTTACAAGTCATATATTTTCATTTGTTTTATTGACAGCTTTTGTTATCATAAAACATGTCTAACATGTGGAATGCATTGGAATATATTTGACTTTTATATGTTGTATATCCAGGGACCTAATTATCTGCCTTATTATGTATGAAGGCTGCCCATACCTTCTTTTCATATTTCTTTGTACACAATCATGCTTTTTGGGTGCTCAGTCACTCAGTTGTATCCAACTCTTTGCTCAAAATTAAGCTTTATATTTTGTGTAGATATTTTGTAGATAGCTTTTATTATAATTTTTTTTCCAATATCAGGTAACAGATTCACAGATTCTGGCGATTTAGGCATGGATATCTTGGGAGATATTATTCTGTATTACTTTGTTGCATAGTTGCTAAGTCATGTCTGACTTGTTTGCAACCCATAGACTGTAGCCCTCCAGGCTCCTCTGGCTATGGAATTTCCCAGGCAACAATATTGGAGTGAGTTGCGATTTCCTTCTCCAGGGGATCTTCCTGACCCAGAGGTCATACCCATGTCTCTGGTGTCTCTTGAATTGCAGGCACTTTTTTACCACTGCGCCACCAGGAGAATTCCATTATTTTGTCTACCACAAGCAATTGTGGATATCAGAAGCTAAATTAGCATCTAGCTATGCTTTTCAAGTACTACATCTTTGCTGAATTTTTGTCTCTTTTTCTATTATTTACTTAGAAAGCTAAGCTAAATATTTAATTATGATTTTAAATTTATCTCTTGGTTCTGTCAATTTTAGTTTTGTATGACTTGAGGCTGTGTGACTGATGGATACAATTCTATTTAATGATTGGATTCACTCTTTCATTTTATGGAATGCCCTCCCTTTACTCTCATAGGACTTCCCTGTGGCTCAAATGGTGAAGAATCTGCCTACGATGTTGGAGACCAGGGTTCAATCACTGGGTTGGGAATATCCTCTGGAGGAGGGTATGGCAATGCAGTCCAGTATTCTTGCCTGGAGAATCCCATGGACAATGGAGCCTGGCAGGCTACAGTCTGCAGAGTCAGACAGAACTGAGGGACTGACTGCCTTTACTACTGCTGAGACAATATATACACTTTACAATATTTAACTCCTCCACCTGACTACACATGAGGTTTATGTTATTGTTCTCATTCATTTTACTATGAAATGATCTCTTCCTGAGATATCATGCTTCCTTGTGGAATAATTTTCTTTCTGCTTTGAAATTTTTTTAGAATATTTTGGAAATTTTGTTCTAATGATTATAAAATCCCAAGTCCCATGAGTTTGAAGATGTCTTCACTTTGACTTCAGTTTTGAAGTGTATTTTCTACAATTTAGAGTTTTAAATAGATAAGTTTCTTTCAACATCTTCAAAGTTTTTAATTTTTGGATTTAATGTTCCTCATAACTGTTGGCAAATAGCTCTGTTAATAATACTGTATATTAGAAGATGATTTTTAAAATTGGTGTTTTTACATTTTTCAGGTATTTTTAAAATGATATTTTCATGTGTGATCTTTTCTAAAAATAATTCTGATAGGTTTTTTTCCCCCTTTCATTAATTTTTCAGTGTCTTTAGCTTACATGTCTTCTATTATTGCCCTTGCATTACCTGTTTTCCTTTTTCTAGCACTAAAATTACTTGAAATCTGATAGTTATCTTCTGGATCTCATATATCTTTTATATTCATTTATATCCTTTTTTCTTCTGTATGTTTCACTCTGGGTATTTTCTAATTGCATATTTTCTATTGCAAAAATATTTCTTCCCATTTAAATATCTTCTTTGCTGCTGTGACTGACCTGCTTTTCAAACCATCTCTGGAGTTCTTCATTTTTTGTAATATTATTTTAAAGTTGTACTTGATTATTTTATAGACCATGGAATGGTTGTTTACACTCTCATCCTGTCAGCCTTTTACATACATAGTTAAAACAAGTTTATTTTACTTTTTCAGCTCCATTGAAATCCAACTGATGCATAACATTGTGTTAATTTAAGGAGACAATGTGATAATTTGAGACATTATATATATACAAATGTGTATATATATTCACTATGTATATAGATATATTGCAAAATGATTACCACAATAAGATTAGTTAACACATTCAGCACCTCACATAATTAATTTTTGTGTTTAGGTTAAGAACATCTAAGACTCACTCTCAATATATCAATAATTCATCATTATTTTTATTTATTTTTAATTTATTTTTTACTGTGGTAAAAGTCACATAATATAAAACATTATTTTAACCACATTTACCAGTACAGTTAGGGGTATTAAGTACATTCTCATTGTTGGGCAACTCTTCTGAATTGCTATTATCCATCCCCCAAATTGTTCACCTTCCTAAACTGAAACTTTGTTCCCATTAAACACTAACTCCCCAAATCCCCTCCCCAACCCTAATCCTCCACCCCTGGTATCTGCCAGTGTATTTTCTGACTGTATGAATTTGACTAGGTTATTATAAGTGGAATCCACCAGCATTTGTCAGCACCTACTGTATATCGGAATGCATTTTTAAGGTTAACTTAAAAACAAACAAATTGTTAACTTTATCTCCATGTTCTATGCAGTAGGCCCTCACCAGCCCTGGTACCTCAGCTGTGAAGAATCTGCATGCAATGCAAAAGAACTTGGTTCGATTTCTGGGTTGGGAAGATACTCTGGAGAGGGATAGGCTAACTACCCCAGTATTCATGGGCTTACCTGGTGGTTCTGACAGTAAAGAATCTGCCTGCAATGTAGGAGACCTGGGTTTGATCCCTGGATTGGGACAATCCCCTGGAGAAGGTCATGGCAACCCACTCCAGTATTCTTGCCTACCAATGGACAGAGGAGCCTGATGGGGTATAGCTCATGGGGTCGCAAAGAGTCAGACACAACTGAGCAAATAAGCACAGTGCAGCACAGCGCCAGCCATCTGCTCCATATATAGTAGTGTACATGCATCAGTTCTAATCTCCTAATCCATCCCACCACCATTCTCACCCCTCAGTGTCATAGATTTGGTCTCTACTTCTATGTTTCTATTTCTGTTTTGCAAATAGGTTCATCTGCACCATCTTTCTAGATTCCAATGCTGCTGCTGCTGCTGCTGCTGCTGCTGCTAAGTCGCTTCAGTCATGTTCGACTCTGTGCGACCCCATAGACAGCAGCCCACCAGGCTCCCCCGTCCCTGGGATTCTCCAGGCAAGAACACTGGAGTGGGTTGCCATTTCCTTCTCCATCTAGAATCCACATCTATACTTATTTTTCTATTTCTGACTTACTTCACTCTGTGTGATAGTCTCTAAGTCCATCGATGTCTCTGAAAATGGCACATGCCCATTCTTTTTTATGGTTGAGAGATCCCACTCCTCTGTTGATGGGCATTTAGGTTGCTTTCCTTTCCTGTTATTGTAAATGGTGCTGCAATAAATGTTGGGGTTCATGTATCTTTTGGAATTATGGTTTTCTCCAGATGTATGCCCAGGAGTGGAATTGCTTGATCATATGTTCATTCTATTTTAGTTTTTTTAAGAAACCTCCATACCATTTACATTCCACCAACAATGAAAACAGGCTCCCTTTTCTCCATACCCTCTGCAGCATTTATTGTTTACAGATTTTATAATGATGTCTATTCTGACTAGTGTGAGATGGTACCTTGTTTTAGTTTTGATTTCCATTTCTCTAATAATTAGTGATGCTGAACATCTTTAATGTACCTCATGGCATTCTGTATGTCCTTTTTGAAGGAAATTCTATTTAGGTCTTCTGCTCATTTTTTGATTGTATTGTTGTGTTTTTCGATATTGAGTTATATGTGGTGTTTGTATATTTTGGAAATTAATAATTTGTTAGTTCCTTCCCTTGCAAATGGACTTCCCTGCTGGCTCAGACAGTAAAGCGTCTGCCTGCAATGCGGGAGACCCAGGTTTGATCCCTGGGTCGGGAAGATCCCCTGGAGAAGGAAACATCAACCCACTCCAGTACTCTTGCCTGGAAAATCCCATGGACAGAGGAGCCTGGTAAGCTACAGTCTGTGGGGTCGCAAAGAGTCAGACAGACTGAGCGACTTCACTTTCACTTTTCATTTTCACTTGCAAATATTTTATCCCATCTTGTGGATTGTCTTTTCATCTTGTTTATTGTTTTCTTTGATGTGCAAAGGTTTTAAGTTTAATTAAGGTTTTATTTGCTTATTTTTATCTTCATTACTCTAGGAGCTAGGTTAAAAAAGATCAGCCGTGATTTATATTAAAGAGTGTTCTGCCTATGTTCTCCTCTAAATTTTATAGTGTTTGACCTTACATTTAGGTCTTTAATATGTTTGGAGTTTCTTTTTGTGTATGATGTTAAGGAGTGTCCTAGTTTCATTCTTTTACATTTAACCGTCCAGTTTTTCCAGCAGCACTTATTGAATAGCCTGTCTTTTCTCTATTGTATATTCTTGCCTCCTTTGTCATGGATTAGGTATCAGTAGATGCATGGGTTTATCTCTGGGCTTTCTATCCTATTCCAATGATCAACATTTCTGTTTTTGTGCCAGTGCCACACTGTTTTAATTACTGTAGCTTTGTAGAATAGTCTGAAGTCAGGGAGCCTGATTCCTTCAGCTCTGTTTTGTTTTCTCAAGAATGCTTTGGCTATTTGGGGTCTTTTATGTTTCCATACAAATTATAATTTTTTTTTAATTCTGTGAGAAATGCCAGTGGTAATTTGATAGGGATTCTATTGAATCTGTATATTGCTTTGGGTATTATAGTAATTTGAACAATATTGATTCTTCCAATCCAAGAACATGGTATATCTCTCCATCTGTTTGTGTCATCTTTGATTTGTTTCATCAGTACCTTATAGTTTTCTGTGTACAGGTATTTTGCCTCCTTAAGTAGGTTTATTTCTAGGTATTTCATTCTTTTTTGTTGCAATGGCAAATTAAATTATTTTATTAATTTCTCATTCTGATCTTTCTCTAATAGAATATAAGAATTTGTCATTATTTTTAAATAGAAATAATTTTGTTCTATAAAGAAAATAAAGTAATCTGCTGCTGCTGCTGCTGCTGCTGCTGCTAAGTCACTTCAGTTGTGTCCAACTCTGTGCAACCCCATAGACAGCAGCCCACCAGGCTCCGCTGTCCCTGGGATTCTCCAGGCAAGAACACTGGAGTGGGTTGCCATTTCCTTCTCCAATGCGTGAAAGTGAGAAGTGAAAGTGAAGTCACTCAGCCATGTCCGACAAGTAGCAACCCCATGGACAGCAGCCTACCAAGCTCCTCCGTCCATGAGATTTTCTAGGCAAGAGTACTGGAGTGGCTTGTCATTGCCTTCTCCAGTATAAAGTAATCTACAAGGATACCAAGAAAGTTGTGTCCTTACCATCGAGTATATGGTAAAAAAATGATGTAGGAAAACCACAACAAATATTATCAATAGATGTGGAAAATACCTTTAAATACCACAAATTCTAAGCACTTAAAATTAAAGGTGATGATATTATCCTTAATGAAAGACATCTCAGTTCAGTTCAGTCA
The DNA here is from genome assembly GCF_032405125.1 of Capricornis sumatraensis. NCBI lineage: Eukaryota > Metazoa > Chordata > Mammalia > Artiodactyla > Bovidae > Capricornis > Capricornis sumatraensis. The sequence continues at coordinate 22,347,516 of NC_091073.1, forward strand.
CTCAGTCGTGTCCGACTCTGCGACCCCATGAATCGCAGTCTGCCAGGCCTCCCTGTCCATCACCAACTCCCAGAGTTCACTCAGAGTTGCATCCATCAAGTCAGTGATGCCATCCAGCTATCTCATCCTCGGTTGTCCCCTTCTCCTCCTGCCCCCAATCCCTCCCAGCATCAAAGTCTTTTCCAATGAGTCAACTCTTTGCATGAGGTGGCCAAAGTACTGAAGTTTCAGCTTTAGCATCATTCCTTCCAAAGATATCCTAGGGTTGACCTCCTTCAGAATGGACTGGTTGAATCTTCTTGCAGTCCAAGGGACTCTCAAGAGTCTTCTCCAACACCACAGTTCAAAAGTATCAATTCTCGGTGTTCAGCCTTCTTCACAGTCCAACTCTCACATCCATACATGACTACTGGAAAAACCATAGCCTTGACTAGATGAACCTTAGTCGGCAAAGTAATGTCTCTGCTTTTGAATATGCTATCTAGGTTGGTCATAACTTTTCTTCCAAGGATTAAGCATCTTTTAATTTCATGGCTGCAAGTCACCATCTGCAGTGAGACATCTAAATCTCCTATAAATAGGTCAAATTTAGATATTAAAACATGGAGTGGTTCAGTAAAATTATTGTAGGTCATTAAAATTTGATGTGAAACTTTAATATCTAAAAAGAAATTTTAGCAACATTAGTGAAATATAGAAGAAAATGAAATATCATCTTTGCATAAAATAATGTATAAACCATAAACAAGGAATTAAATAAATGTACATGATTAAAGTTACATGATTGAAAATTTCATATAATACTTGTATACTCTCTAAAATTTTTTCACTTTAGAAAATTTCCTCCAATGTAATTTTAAAGTAAGCTGCTTTAGATATACTTTGTTTAATATGTATACTGAATAATTGTCAGTGAAAAATAATCAAGAATTTCATACTAATAAATATTCTTAGAAGAGATTATGTTTCAAAAGTATTGTGACTTTCTTCCTTTTTTTATTTTCATAATTCATTTTTACTGATTTATTGCTATTTCCTAGACAATTACACCCAAAATATCATTCCTAGTTTCAATAGTACAAGATAAGCATCTTTATAAGTGAAGACAGTCTCCTTTTAACACTTCAAAAGTACTTTACCAAGTGCAACTACATTGAAGACAATAGCTATGTACTATAATATTTATGAAGATGAAGATGACACTTATGAAAACGTAAAGTTATGGAGTATTTATTATATTCCAGGCATTATACTAAATGATTAACATTTATTATCCATTATCCACAGTAGTCCTGTAAAAATACTGCAGTTTGAACATGCAATTTGTTCAATATTATTAATTAGTACTTGGGTTAGTTGGGGCTTCATGTAGCTTGTCATAATTTAGAAATGGCCTCCTAAAATATTTCACAATATAACTCCCATTGTGTAATATTTGATACTAGCATATACATGAATTTAATTCCCTATCAGGAAATCTTAAAAATTAAGCTGAGAGGTATTTTGAAAAAAATTTATTTGGTTTTTGAGTAACCCAAGAGAACAAAATAAAGTACATTTCTAAATATGTAATGTTATCAAATGTGTTATACTAGATATTAAAAGAAGAATAATTACTAGTTATACAAATTCAATGCCTGTTAAATAGGCATTTTGCTAAACTGATATTGTTCTATTTCCATCAGTTAGGTCCCTCAATGGGTCAATTTGTAACTACCTAATAGTTAATTTTCCAAGATATTTTTAGTCATGTGTTGTCTATAGAATATTTTAATTAGTCTTATGAACTTCAATTAATATCTAAACATGATTCTAACCTCATTTATATTTTAATTTAATAAAATCACCATGAACACCATCAGGTCATAGAATTATATGATTGAAATTGTTTCTGGCAAGTGCTATTCCCCAAAATCCTTAATTAATTTCCCTTGAGAGTCCCTTGGACTGCAATGAGATCCAACCAGTCCGTCCTAAAGGAGATCAGTCCTGGGTGTTCATTGGAAGGACTGATGCTGAGGCTGAAACTCCAATACTTTGGCCACCTCATGAGAAGTGTTGACTTATTGGAAAAGACCTAATGCTGGGAAAGATAGGGGGCAGGAGGAGAAGGGGATGACAGAGGATGAGATGGCTGGATGGCATTGTCGACTCAATGGACATGCGTTTGGGTAGACTCCGGGAGTTGGTGATGGACAGGGAGCCCTGGCATGCTGAGATTCATGGGGTCACAAAGAGTGGGTCATGGCTGAGTGACTGAACTGAACTGAACTGAGCATCCAGTTGTGGAATCTCAGTATGAAATGAACAGCAAAAACTGATTCTCTGAGAACTGTCCTTAACTTTTGTGTAGATTTTGTGCGTGTGTTCATACACTGAATAAACTAGAATCAAAATATGTATGCCTCCTTATTATCATTAGCCTAAGTTTGTTATGCCATAAAATGCCTATAATGTCATTCTTTGATGAAAGGCCTTATCTTCATGGGTTCTTGACTTTACCCAAGTTATCTGAAACCCAAAAGGGAATATACATAAAACTTTTTGATTATATGTGGGATTCTGATGTGAAGCTGTGGTATATAAAAGAATGTTCAAGAACAAAATTGATAGGTAGGGAGATAATACATTTGCACAAAAAAATGTAAATCAGTGTTTTCAAAAGAATTTAACATTAAAAGAGAACAGTGATTAGCAATCATTTCCTTACAAAATGAAAATACAGAGCGTATATATATTTGGTTTAAATTCTGTAAGAGCATCCCTATTGATGGCTATTTTCCCAAAATTTCTGAGAAAAAGATGTTGAATTTCCTTGACATAATTGTCAAAATGTCAAAGAATGTACTGTCTTCTAGGTATGTATAATACTTTACATAAACTATTTTTTTAAGATACTGTTTTCAGAGATACTTCGGGTCACAGCCTTCTGTAATTTAAGTACATTTTCTTCCTCATTTATCTGTTTAATGTTGTTCCTTCTTTTCTACACATACAATTAGATACAAATTCATTTTTCTCTATTTAAAGTTAGTTGAAATATAGATATTTGAATTTAAAACCTGGACTAATGGAGTCAGAAAAGTTAGCAGATTGTTTCTGATGAAATTTCATGGATCAAATTGCTTTGCTAACACTGATATGCTTTAGATTGTGGTGCATTGCCATTCACCTATTCCACTTGTAATCTGATCTTTAGAAATGGTACTACACCTGGAAGTCTTTGCTCTCTCCAGTGAAAGAGAAATATCCCTTAGCTTAAAGATGTGAACTGAGTGGTTGTCAGTTATAAAGAAATAAATGCTCTACTGACATATCAATGACTTTTATTTTTAAGTGTAAAATATACCCAGAAGCAAACACATCTATTTTACATATGGGGACAAAATCAGTGTTCAGAGGAAGCTACTTGCAGTTTATTTCAAAGATCATGAATTATAACAAAAATATAAGCGAAAAGAAAAAGAACTTATGATAAAACCACTGTAACATTACAGTGAATTTTAATAACAGAGCAAGTTTTTTAAGAATACCTTATATTTTATGTAGGACAATCATATTTACTGTATAAAATACTATTTTATTTCATAATAGGAAATTCACTCTATCGCTACACCAGATACACTATGTTTCATCCCTAAAATGATTCTATCCCAGCTGAATATACATTTAAAATTGAAGCTTTAAAATATAGTATATGTCAGCCTATTACAAGTGTTTTCTTCAGAGGAGAGTGGTTGGTTTTTGTAGACACAATGTAAAATCTTTATGTTCTTTACTCATATTCTTCAGTGACTTTTAAAAAGCATGTACACTAGATATAGACTTATCTGGTGCCTCAGAGGTAAAGAATCCACCTGCCAATGCAGAAAACGTGAGTTCAATCACACTGGGAAGATCCCCTGGAGAAGGGAATGGCAACCCACTGCAGTATTCTTGCCTGGGAAATCACATGGACCAAAGAGGCTGGTGGGTTACCATCCATGAGGTTGCAAAAGAGTCAGACAGGACTGAGCGACTAAACAATAACAGCAATACTAGAGACAGAGAAATGGTGGAAAGAATTACTACAATAAGGTAGCAACAAGGCATACCATTTTCCAGACAATCTGTAAGTGGTAACATACTCCAAAAAGTGATATGATACTTTTACTTACAATCTTTAAATATTCTATTAACGTTGGAAGAGAAAGGTAATCTATCTATCCTTTATTCATTTAACCAGATATTTATGTTTTGTTTTGATTTTAATGTAATTTGGCGTGTAGAAACCTCTGGAACTAGGATTTTAATGTGATTATGAAAAAAGCAGTCTCCTTATGTAGGAGCCATCAGAGGAAAGAAGAACCAAGCACATCCCCTGTCCCTTCTCTGGTTCAATCCTAGGGCAGGTATCCAAAGACTACAACCTGCTTACAGTATCTGATGTTGCCCTTCCTGTCAGAGCTCCATGATCTGAGCCATCACTTCTCTTAGTGACACATTTCCTCATTACCTCTGGTCTTTCATTGCACTGCTACTAAAAACATCAATGATATTAAACTTTTTATCATGACTTATTTAAAGACATTTTTGCATATGTTCCAAAAAAAACTATATCCTAGAATCTCTATAAAGGAGACTCAGCAAATGCAGACTTCTAATACTATGGAGATGTGATCTCAGGAAGAGATTTAGGCCTGTGTAGAACCTGTAACTGAAGGAAGCACGGTTAACCACATAGGAGTCACAAGAGATCTTTGTTCCTCTGGAAAAAGGCCTAACTTAATAATAACTCAAGATGTTTTCTTGATTTCTAAATTTTTTGTCTAGATTTTTGGTCATGGATGACCAGAATATGAGAACACAAGTGGTCAAGTGGTCAAGGCACTCTTGCATTCCAGACAACTATTATATGCAGACAGATGGAGATACTCCCTAGAACCAAGCTCCTTAGCTTAGAGCATTTCAGCTACATGACAGAAAGTAATCCAAAGACTAGTGGATGTTATGGCTATATACTGTTTCAAAAAATCTTTTCAAAACAAAATAATTAAAATACTCATCCTAGAATTTTTATAGAATATCTAAGACCCTAAAACTGCATTTCAAGGTTCGGTTCAGTTCAGTTCAGTTCAATTCAGTTGCTCAGTCATGTCCAACTCTTTGTGACCCCATGAATCGCAGCACGCCAGGCCTCCCTGTCCATCACCAACTCCCAGAGTTCTCTCAGACTCACATCCAACGAGTCAGTGATGCCATCCAGCCATCTCATCCTCTGTCGTCCCCTTCTCCTCCTGTCCACCATTCCCTCCCAGCATCACAATCTTTTCCAATGAGTCAACTCTTCACATGTGGTGGCCAAAGTACTGGAGTTTCAGCTTTAGCATCATTCCCTCCAAAGAAATCCCAGGGCTGATCTCCTTCAGAATGGACTGGTTGGATCTCCTTGCAGTCCAAGGGATTCTCAAGAGTCTTCTCCAACACCACAGTACAAATGCATCAGTTCTTTGGCGCTCAGCCCTCTTCACAGTTCAACTCTCACTTGCTCAGATATTAAATGACAGGTAAATACTTGAGAGTCCTCCAAATTTGTATTGTGCATTGAAAACCAGAAATAATGCTACTTATGTTAGTGCTGAAGCCATTGATATTAATAAAAACTAATGATATCATTTGCATAGTTTTGCTGTATTATAGGCACGATCCTACTCCTAAAAACACCAAGATAAGAAAAACACTATTGCATATATATACATATATATATATATAATTTTTGGAAATCGAGTCAGAAAATTGGTTTGCCTAAATTTCAAAATGAATGAAAGTGGACTCAGAATTTGCACTAATGTCTTCATGACTGTAACATCTGTTTTTTTTTATACCACAATAAATAGAACATTGAGCATTAGGACATAAATGTTTGCCCTTCTGAAGATATACTTCATCCTTCAGAGACAATGTGCCTTTCTCTAACAATGTATCATTAAAGCAAAAAGAGTTTCAGGGGATCTCTTAAAACTAATGAAATTTGTGAGGTCAATATATAAACTTCTTTTCATGCTTATTAATGTCCAATGCTATTTTTAAATATACTGTATACAGTATACAATTGTATACAAAATTGTATACAATACACAAAATTACAGATTGCAATTTCTAGGCTTCCTTAGTCGTGCAACCAGTAAAGCATCTACCTGCAATGCAGGAGATCTGGGTTTGACCCCTGGGTTAGAAAGATCCCCTGAAGAAGAAAATGGCAACCCACCCCAGTATTCTTGCCTGGATAATTCCATGGAGAGAGGAGCCTGGTGGGCTACAGTCCATGGGTCACAAATAGTCGGGCATGATTGAGTGACTAACACAATCTTCCAGTTGAAATTAAATATTTTGTATTTGCTATAAGTTAAATAGTGTGAGATTGGCAAAGCAGTTGTCTTCTAATTTTTATTTTGAATAAGGAAAAGTTTATTTCTACCTTTGGCTGTCTATGAATTTCAAACTCTTAAATTTTTGTTGTAAGATATACTACCTTATTCAAATGGGGTCCCCATTACAAATCATTTCACAGATTTATTTAATTCATAACATTGCAGTTAGTCTTACTGAAGAAACTATTTGGGACAAAATATGATTAGCTAATCCAAAAAATCTCCTTTTGGATTTTTATGTGTCTTTTTAAAATTCTAATTGGTGGGTACATTTAGAAATATAAAGCTTCTTGACAAATTTATCTTTGTCCAGGAAAAGTCTTCCCCCCAAATGGCAGTATTTTTATACAGTCTAAAATGTTTTCAAATAAAAATTCTGAAAACTCTAACAATTATGTCTAGTTATCAGATTTCTAGAACTTAAAAACATAACTGTATTCCAGCCTTTATACCAGTTTTTTGAGTTAGAAATTGAAATAAGCCACAAGATTGCTGGACATTCTATATGGCCAGGGCAAACACAGAGGACAGCTAAAATTAAAGAGTTAAAAGTCGTAAGAAAACTTTGTCCTTATGGGCCATGATCTCTCTCCACATCATTTTTTGCCAAACCACAATAAATGACACATGTTGTATCTACCTCATTTTTTTGTGCTTTTGCCATATCCAATATTTATAAACATTTTTCTAAGCACCAAGATGTTATGGCTTTTTCTCTCTGGGAGTGCATGGTCAGGTAGCCTGGAAAAAAACTGACACCAAAGAGGAAGAGATACAAAAACACTATCACAGAGGAAAACTCAAATTCTATTGGAACTCTGAATCCCCAAAAGGGATAGATGTTGGCTTGGGCAAGGAAGGTAACTTGAGAGCTAAGTCATAAGCTATTTGACATTAGACAGATGAAGAAAGAATGAAAAAACTAAGAATATTGATAGAGAAAGCTCTGTTTACAAACTCAAGGGAGTTTGGGCAACTATATGTTAAGTATTACTTGAAACACAGATAATAAGCAAGAATGAGGAAGGTATTTGATGACTTGCCAAAAATATGACTTGATTCCAAAACTGATGCAGAAACAATTGGTTGGATTTTATTTAGTAGGGGAACAAGCATTCATGTATTTCCAGAGACTCCTATGTCAGTTTCTATTCTTCCCATTCTCTCTCAGATCTAGTTATTAATATTAGTAATAATAAGTAAGGTGTTATGTGTCCATTTACCAGTTGTGATCTGGGTTTTCTGAAGTGCTCTAAGTATACAAGGCTGATTTTCTAATGGTGTAAAAAATTAGATCATAATAAATATTGAAATATATTTTGGAACAGCTGGATGACTTGTCCACAAACTAGCTGACTCACAGGTGATACATATCACCTGTCTTGTTCACTTATGTGGTCATCTCTACTTTTACATTTACATAGAAATATGAAGGTTATGTTGAATAGATTCTTAATGTCAGTTCATGCTATCAGATTTTAAGTGTTAAGGCTCATTCAATATTTTGATTATTGTATAACCAAATGAAAAGTAATAGAAAAAATAAAAACTGGAGGTAATTGAGTTGAAAATGCTTACTCTTGTATTCATTGCATTGGAAAGGTTTCTGGATTAGACTAGAAGAGAATAATATAACTTCTGATGATTATCAAATACATACAATTTAAGGGAAAAACTTTCCCTAAAAACATAGTGTATGTGTGTGTGTGTATGGGGGGGATAATTTCTATCTTTCTGAATTCTTGTTTGAGACTACTGTGATAAAATAAAGATTCACAAGTGACATTAATATGTGACTAACTCCTTAGCATGACTTAGAATTCAGGATTAAATATTACCTTAATTGGGAAAGGGAAAGGAATAATGTAGGTCTTTTGGAGGAGAATCAATGATTTTCAGGAAAGAGGAATAGATAAAAGGTACGAGTTTGTGACAAAGTATGCTTGGATGTGGTATCAACTGTTAGTTTCTTCTTCCATGATGAGAGTTAGTCTTTCCAGGCTGATGAAATTTCCAGGGGGGAGATTTTGGACGGTTGAGTTTCATTTGAAAGATGTGCCTTTAGGCAGATAATAGGCATTCTTCGGAGAAAGTGTCTGCTTCCATTTGCTAAGTTTTAAGTACTTTGTTGATTAGTGGTTCAGTGATAGCTGACTCTTTTGAAATCCCATGGACCATAGCCTGCCAGGCTCCTCTGTCTATAGGATTCCCAGGCAAGAATACTGGAGTGGGTTGCCATTTTCTTTTCTGGGGAATCTGTCCACACCAGGGATCAAAGCTGCATCTCCTGCATTGGCTGACAGGTTCTTTATCACTGAGCCACCCAGAAAGCCTTTTTAAATGGTTACAGATGAAAATAATATACCAAACCAGCATATTCCAGGGTGACATATTCTGCCACTGATTGCTGTACAAATGGGGACACAGTGTTTTTAATATAGCTTCAACATGTACAGTAATTATAAGGAGTAATAACTTTATATCTGTTTAGTTATGTGATTTTTTAACACTGAGAAATATTTAGAGAAATTGTAACAAAATATATAAAGCTAGTATAAATGTTTTATACCTATTATCAAGTATAAATATAGTATGGAAATACTAAGCTACTAGAAAAAAAAAACATAACTTCTTATTTTAATATGTTTAGTAAAATAACAGTGGAAAACAGTCACATATAGAAAATGAATATAGTGAATAGTTTTCCTAATAGCAAAATTGTAGAAGAAATCGTTCAACTCACAAAAGCGATCACTGACTTTTTAAAAACAATGATTCATACTTGAATGCCCATTTGAGCTGGCATGAAGGATTTTATAAAGAGATGATGTGCATAAATAGCCTCTGATGAGAAGAAAGCATATGAGTGTGTGTGTATGTCTTCAGAATTTGGCAGTTGTTTAAAAATTGTGTTTATATGTAGAATACTTTTATTTAGCAAAAATGCACTTGAAATGTGTCTAGCATGATAAACTAAAATTTTAATTAATTTTAATGACAATATAAAAGTGAAGCCGTGTGTTATGAGCTGTATTATGTCCTTCCAAAACGCATATACTAAAATTCCAGAACCTAGCACCAATATACGTGAACTGTATTTGGTGACAGGATCTTGAAAGAGGCAATTAAGTTATAGTAAGGTCATATGCTGCTGCTGCTGCTGCTGCTGCTAAGTCGCTTCAGTCGTGTCCGACTCTGTGCGACCCCATAGATGGCAGCCCACCAGGCTCCGCTGTCCCTGGGATTCTCCAGGCAAGAACACTGGAGTGGGTTGCCATTTCTTTCAATGCATGCAAATGAAAAGTGAAAGTGAGGGCTCTCAGTCATGTCCGACTTTTAGCGACTCCATGGATCACAGCCTACCAGGCTCCCCCGTCCATGGGATTTTCCAGGCAAGAGTTCTGGAATGGGTTGCCATTGCCTTCTCTGAAGATCATATGGATGAGCCCTAATCCAAGATGACTGGTGTCCTTATAAGAAGAGAAGAATAGAACACAGACACATTATGGAGGGGAGATCAAGTGAAGACATAGCGAGAGGATAAAGCAACAAGAGAACCCAGACTAAAACCAATTCTCCTAACACCTTGATCTTGAAATTCTAGCTCCCAGATCTATAAGAAAACAAATTTTCATATTGTTTAGGCCACCCAGTCTCTGATACTTTTATATAGTAGCACTAGAAAATTAACACACAGTGTAAAATATAGCTTTATCTTTTTATGGGACAATTGAAAATCTAACATCCAAATTGAGATATACTGTAAGTTTTAGATACACCCTATATTTCAAAGCGTTCCTTTGCAGTAAATAATATGAAATGTATATAGCTGTAGTGTATGCAGCTGTATGTATGTGTATGTAATGTGTATGTATGTAGTGTATATATGTAGCTGTAGTGACTACATGTAGAAATCACAATATTCTCCATATGTTGTTTTATATACTTATTAGATTGCTTTAAATATGCTATCAAAATTAAGGTCACTTTGTTTTTCTTTTTTAATGTGATATTTTTGCCCTTTTTAGTATATCTAACAGTAAATTTAAAATCATTTATATTGCTCATATTATGTTTCTATTAGAAAGCTATGTTCTAGACATTCCTCTGGCTGTAATATAAGGAAATAGGAAAACTAGTTAGATGGAAGGTAAGATCATATGAGCTCAGATCACATATTTTTAGACTTAGCATGGATCTTAAAGTAATAACTTGCCACTGATTTTAAGCATTCTGGTTAGACATAGATGCTACCATAGATACCTCATTTTCTATAAAACTTTTCCCTGATTCTGAATGATGGTCACTATATGCATTTTTCTAGCATTTCTTTCTAATGTATATCATAAAGAGATTTTAAATGTTATGTTTCTGACTTCTTAATCAAATAATTAAGTTTGAAATTTTTTTATTCTAAGCCTGTTATTGGTTTCTGAATCTTATAAGATGTATTAACATAAGAATGGAATTTTACATGTCTTTTTGCCAAAAGCACAAACAGTATGCTTTTTTAAATTATTTACAACATCAAATGTCTCTATGGAATCGTTCCCTTATTACAATTACATTCCTTAAAAAGTGGACTGAAATAGAATGAAAGTAAATTTTTCTACTAACATGTAAGATTGGTAGGACATAACTATAATGAAAGAAAATGATCTCTTGATTTTCGAGAGTAAACTTTACCAATTAAAAATAAAAGATCTAAGAATGAGGTTTAAAAAACTATTATTTAAAAACAACACATTGCCCATCGTATGCCATAATTCAAGACTTCTGAATAAAAGACAAATTCTCAAAATAATTTGTATATAAGTTACTGTTTTTAACAAAGGTAATGTCTCAAAGTAAGAGGAAAATTTAAGTGTTAGTTCTTTCTGCAAGATAATCCAATAAAATATCATGAAAATTGACTTTTATCCAGTCATCATTAGAGAGTAGAACAAGGTAAGGTATACAGAGCAATTATGTCTCATCGTCTTATGACATTATGTTCTATTAATTTAGGAAGATTGCCTTCTCTCTTCTTGATAAACTCCACACAGTGGCCTGTTCTAGGCCTACTGAACATTTTATATTGATAAATCAGGTGTAATGAATTTTGGTTCACAGATACAGTCTTGGGCTCTTTGGGCACATTTCATGAAAAGGTCATCAGTTATGATACAGATAAAGAGACAATAAGTCATTACTTGATGCCTTCCTTTTGGAAACTCAGAAACTATACCTGTCTGCCTAAAGATTCAGAAAATTTCCAAATAAATACTTTATGTTTCAGAGCATTTAATGATATAGAAAACATATTTAAGATTTAGCTGTATTGCTATGAAATACATAAGAGGAAAGCAAGTCATTAAAGCCCATTAGTCTAGAAATTGCTTAGGTCTGTTTCTATGAGTTACCTTACAAAATCTCAAGTCCTACCTACCGTTATAGACTCAGTGGTATTAATGAAGCTCTGTGAACAAAATAACAATACAAAAGCTATCTGGCAAATAGTACATTTAAAATTATGAGATTTAAAAAATAATATTTTCATAAGAACAGTCCTTGAGGGTAGTGATGTAGGCACCTACTGATCAAGATGAACTACCTTAGACTTGGCTGTGAATAGCAGTGAATTCATGTTGCTGTTCTGTCATTAAGTTCTTTCTGACTCTTTGCAACCACATGGACTGTAGCATGCCAGGCTCATTTTCTGAAAGATAAGTTTAGTCACAATATTTTATATGAATGTAAATGCTTTACAGAGAAGTTGCCATTCTTGTTCTGTACATTACTGACAAAGGCAAATTTGTATCTTAGGAAGAGAGGTAAAGTTAATGAAACAAGTACCTGTAAGCAGTGATAATTATTGATAAACCTGTAGATTAAGAAGACTAGCTTTAAGTACAGAAGATACGTGTTCAGTCCCTGGGTTAGGAAGGCCCCCTGGAAAAAGAAATGGAAACCCACTCCAGTTTTCTTGCCTTGGAAAGCCCATGGACAAAGGAACCTAGCATGCTGCCGTCCATGGGGTCACAAAGAGTTGGACATGACTTAGTGACTAAACAGCAACAGCAAATAGCCCAAGTGAAGGGATACAAAAAGACATTCCATACATCACTAATCATCATGGAAATGAAAATCAAGTCCACAATGATATGTAATCTCACATCTATTAGAACAGTTGTGTATCATCAAAAAGACAAGGGAAAACAAATGTTGGCAAAGATGTATAGAAAGAGGAACAATTGGGTACTCTTGGTGGGAATGTAAATTGGTATATGTTGTAGTTCAGTCACTCAGTGATGTCTCACTCTTTGCAACCCCATGGACTGCAGCATGACAGGGTTCCCTGTCCTTTACCATATTCCGGAATTTGCTCACACTCATATCCATTGAGTTGGTGATGCCATCCAACCACCTCATCCTCTGTCACCACCTTCTCCTCCTGCTCTCAGTCTTTCTGCTCTCAATCTTTCCCATCATCAGGGTCTATTCCAATGAGTCATCTCTTCACATCAGATGTGCTATTGGTGGGAATGTAAATGTCACTATGGAAAATAGTATGGCAGTTCATCAGAAAATGACCCAAGAATCCTTGTTCTCAGTATTTATTTATCCAAGGGAAATGAAAACAGAATCTCAAAGAAACATTTGTAACTCCATGTCCATTGCAGCCTTATTCACTACAGTCAAGCTATGAAAACAACTTAAGTGTTGTCTGTTAAAGAGGGAATAGATAAAGATGTGACATATACATGCAAAAATGTGATATCCAGATAGATAGATAGATAGACAGATATTATATTCAGTGATGAGAAAGAAGGAAACCATGCTGCTTGTGACAACATGGATGTCATGCTTGAGGGTATTATATGTAGGGAAATAAGTTAGACAAAGATAGGATATGATATCACTTATATGTAGAATCTTAAGAAGCTGAACTTTGAGAAACTGAGAAGAGAGGGGTGGTTGCAAAGAGCTAGGGGCAGGGTGCAAATGGGTAGATGCTGATCAAAGAATACAAGTGTTCATTTAGGAGAACTACATTCTGGGAAGCTAAAACAGCATTGCCAATATAGCTAACAGTACAGTATTATACACATGAAAGTTGGTGGGGGGATCAGAGTTTTGAAGCATTTGCTTCTTATTTTCATTTCTAGCATATTCTATGTGAAAAACAAAAGTAAATTATATATTTTCTATTATCTTTTTCAGAATACAAATATTCTCAATGTTAAGAAAAACTAATCTTACTGGTAAATTGAATTATAATGTAAATTCATTAAAGGTGCTTACTAAAAACATCATACCATAAATACAATGAAGCTGACCATCTATTCTGAACATTTGAATGTGATATATTCTGAGTTTCTCAAAGCAGAATACATCTGTATTTCTATTAATCATTCATTAAGCATAAAATGATTCCCAAGCTGGTCAAAACAGGAATACCTAAGGGGTAATTGTTTGAAGTTTCAGACTTTCCTGACTTTACTACTGTACTCTCATGTCCTCTAGGAGAGGAAAAGAGTCATAATTATTGAAATGGTGATGCATGCTGTCAACTTCACATTCACCAAGGAACTGATAAATTGCAATATTGGGTTTTTAGCCATAAGATTAAAACAGAGAAAATTCACTATTGATACTGTGTCAGAAATAAATAGAGATTTATTTAATCCAATGTCTAAGATAAGAAAGGTGAAATGAAGGATCCTTGAAGGTCAGAAATATACTCATTGGTTAGTGTTATGCATTAGTAACCTGGGCAGATCATCACTAGGGTCAGATAAGTGGCCGAGGGCTCTAAGAAAACATTTTATCTAAGTGGTGGCAGATTGGCAGAAATTCCGTCTTCTGTGGAGCAAATATTTCAGAAATTCCTGGGAAATTTATGGGTGTAAGTTCTAAGCTGCTGTTTCAAAAGATATACTTTTACTGGAGAGAACAGAGACATAATAGAAATTAATTCCTGCACTGAGCCTTCCTTCTCTTTCTGTATTTGCTATTGTGACAGTAAATGATACAAAGTTGTATCACACAATGCAGAGCTTTTCCCTCTAGCAGAATGGACCATTAGGGCCTATTACAAAAATGCAGTCTTTACTTTGCTCTTGCTCCCTTCTTTCTTCCTCTGTCTCTCAATATTTCTCTCATTAATCCTTGCCAGTGGTCTCTGTTGATATATAAAGGTGCCATGTGTGGAGATGGCCCCTGCTCTGTGTAATGCACTTGGTTCAGTTCTAGGGGTGTTAGTTTGCCCTCAGCCTCAAGTTATGAAATGCCCCATGACTTACTCATGTTTACATCTCCTTCTTTGAACATAGGGTTAATTTCAAAACTTCCTACACACACTTCATGGGGTTTTATGATCTCTCAGCTCAGAGTTGAAACCTTGGCCAGTCATCCTTGCTCCTTCTTACAGTACAATATGATCTACTATATGTGTCGTGTGGATCACAACAAACTGTGGAAAGTTCTTAAAGAGATGGGAAGACCAGACCACTGTATGTACCTCCTGAGAAACCTGCATGCAGGTCAAGAAGCAACAATTAGAACTGGATATGGAACAATGGATTGGTTCCAACTTTGGAAAGGAGTACGACAAGGCTGTATATTGCCACCCTGCTTATTTAACTTATATGCAGAGTACATCATGTGAAATGTTGGGCTGGAGGAAGCACAAGCCAAAATTAAGATTGCTGGGAGAAATATCAGTAAACTAAGATACGGCGATTACACCATCCTTATGGCAGAAAACGAAAAGAAACTAAAGAGTCTCTTGATAAAGATGAGAGAGGAGAGTGAAAAAGCTGGCTTAAAACTCAACATTCAAAAGACAAAGATCAAGGCATCTTGTCACATCAGTTCAGTTCAGTCGCTCAGTTGTGTCCAACTCTTTGCGACCCCATGAATTGCAGCATGCCAGGCCTCCCTGTCCATCATCATCACCCAGAGTTCACTCAGACTCACATCCATCGAGTCTGTGATGCCATCCAGCCATCTCATCCTGAGTCGTCCCCTTCTCCTCCTGCCCCCAATCACTCCCAGCATCAGAGTCTTTTCCAATGGGTCAACTCTTCGCATGAGGTGGCCAAAGTACTGGAGCTTCAGCTTTAGCATCATTCCTTCCAAAGAAATCCCAGGGCTGATCTCCTTCAGAAGGGACTGGTTTGATCTCCTTGCAGTCCAAGGGACTCTCAAGAGTCTTCTCTAACACCACAGTTCAAACACATCAATTCTTTGGTGCTCAGACTTCTTCACAGTCCAACTCTCACATCCATACATGACCACAGGAAAAACCATTGCCTTGACTAGAAGGACCTTAGTCAGCAAAGTAATGTCTCTGCTTTTGAATATGCTATCTAGGTTGGTCATAACTTTTCTTTCAAGGAGTAAGCGTCTTTTAATTTCATGGCTGCAGTCACCATCTGCAGGGATTCTGGAGGCCAAAAAAATAAAGTCTGACACTGTTTCTACTGTTTCCCCGTCTACTTCCCATGAAGTGATGGGACTGAATGCCATGATCTTCGTTTTCTGAATGTTGAGCTTTAAGCCAACTTTTTCGCTCTCCTCTTTCGCTTTCATCAAGAGACTTTTTAGGTCCTCTTCACTTTCTGCCATAAGGGTGGTGTCATCTGCATATCTGAGGTTATTGAGATTTCTCCTGGCAATCTTGATTCCAGCTTGTGTTTCTTCCAGTCCAGCGTTTCTCATGATGTACTCTGCACAGAAGTTAAATAAGCAGGGTGACAATATACAGCCTTGACATACTCCTTTTCCTTTCTGGAACCAGTCTGTTTTTCCATGTCCAGTTCTAACTGTTGCTTCCTGGCCTGCATACAGATTTCTCAAGAGGCAGGTTAGGTGGTCTGGCATTCCCATCTCTTTCAGAATTTTCCACAATTTATTGTGATCCACACAGTCAAAGACTTTGGCATAGTCAATAAAGCAGAAGTATATGTTTTTCTGGAACTCTCTTGCTTTTTCCATATCCAGCAGATGTTGGCAATTTGATCTCTGGTTACTCTGCCTTTTCTAAAACCAGCTTGAACATCTGGAAGTTCATGGTTCACGTATTGCTGAAGCCTGTTTTGGAGAATTTTGAGCATGACTTTACTAGCATGTGAGATGAGTACAATTGTGCGGTAGTTTGAGTATTCTTTGGCATTGCCTTTCTTTGGAATTGGAATGAAAACTGACCTTTTCCAGTGTCACATCACTTCATGGCAAACACACGAGGAAGTAATGGACAGTGACAGACTTTATTTTCTGGAATTCCAAAACCATTGCAAATGGTGACTGCAGTCATGAAATTAAAACACTTGCTCCTTGAAAAAAAAAAGCTATGACAAACCTGGACAGCATATTAAAAATAAAGACATCACTTTGCCAACAAATGTCCATCTAGCCAAAGCTTTATTTTTTCCAGTAGTCATGTAAAGATGTGAGAGTTGGATGATGAAGAAGGCTGAGTAGTATAGAATTGATGCTTTTGAACTGTGGTGTTGGTGAAGACTCTTGAGAGTCCCTTGGACTGCAAGGCCATCAAACCAGTCAATCTTAAAGGAAATCAGTCCTTAATATTCACTGATGGGATTGATCCTAAGGCTGAAGTTCCAGTACTTTGGCCACCTGATGCAGAGAGCTGGCTCATTGGAAAAGACTCTGATGCTGGGAAAGATTGAAGGTAGGAGGAGAAGGGGATGAAACAGGACAAGATGGTTGGATGGCATCACTGACTCAATGGACATGAGTTTGATCAAGCTCTGGGAGTTGATGAAGAACAGGGAAGCCTGTCATGCTGCAGTCCACGGGGTCACAAAGTGTCGGATAGAATTTAGCAACTGAACAAACAATAACAACAACAAATATGTGTAGCATCTCCTTAAAACTTTGGCATTATTTTGCCATTTTTAAGTCATTTCAAAGAAATTTTGAAGGGATGAAGTAAATATATGAGCTAAAGTCCCTCTCATTGCTTCTAGGATATAATTCAAATCAAAGTGAGGCTTAAAATGTTCTTCCTGCCTGACATCGTTATTTCATCTACTCTTACTCTCCTCTTTCAGGCTTGGCTTACTTTAGTCACTCAACCATGCCAAGATCTTTCAACTCTTTGTTTTTGAACCTGCAGCTCTCCCTGCCAAAACCCACATGAATCTTATTCATCACTGATTAACTAAAACAGGACAATGTCTAGTAAAATGAAACTACTCAATAAAAAAATTAACATTTTATGTAGACTTTAAAAAATACAACAGCATAAAGCTCCCTCAGTGAAGTGTTCTACTAGCATAAATATAGCCAATACTCTCATGACTTTTTTTTTTCATTTTAACCAAAATATGTGACATGAGCTACAGTATAAACTATTTCATGAAATTGATCTTAAATGAATAAAATATATTGGCAAAACCACACATGAAAATCAGTTATATTACCATTTCTCCCAGAGACAAGTCTACCTTGGGCTCTTTCCATGAGAAATTAATTACTTATCATATTTTAAGACATTGTACTTTATACAATGTGTTCATTAGTATGACAGTCCTATAGTATGTGCAGCCATAAGCTGTGCATTCCTTTGAACATCAATTGATTTTGGTTTAATGGTGTACTGTTAATTTATTCCCCAGGCTGCTGTTTCTCACCTCTGCCAGGTCATAAATATGGACTGGTTGCTTTTCTATGTATTTTGATCCTATTCTCAATTAAATTCCCCATATCTACAATCCTAGGAAGGGAATGCATTTACTATACATGTATTTTCATGATAGTCACCTCTGCAAGTTGGTGAGCTGAACTCTTGAGACTTTCAGTATACTTATCTTTGTATGGTAAATATCCAAATATAACTGATACATATGTTCAGACTTCCATTATATTTTCATAAGCTGCACTAGGGGAAAAGAAGAGACTGAAAACGTATAAGGGTTTTAGCCTTTGAAGAACTTTTGTTTTCTTTTTTTCTATGTTAAAGAATGTGCATTTTTTTTTTCATATAATAAGTAAATATTTTTAGGGACTGAGACAAAAGCTTTTATTAGCTGTATAAGCTTTCACAAAGGATCAGCCATAGAGAAATACAGTCTAAGACCTTTTTATTGACTAGCCTTTACATAGCACTGATTAAGTTCTGTTTGTACTTTTAAGTTGTTTGACTATATTAAATAATATAATCCTCACAATTGCTCCAAAAGTTGGTTGCTGTATTTATCTCAATTTTACTATCCATTTTATTAATGAGAAAGTAGACCCCAAAACTAACAATAGGTATTTGATGCCATAGAGGTATTTGAACCCAAGTCATCTGTTTCCCTGGTGGCTCAGGGGTTAAAAGCGTCTACCCGGAATGTGAGAGGCCTGGGTTCAATCCCTGGGTCGGGAAGATCCCCTGGAGAAGGAAATGGCAACCCACTCCAGTACTCTTGCCTGGAGAATCCCATGGAAGGAGGAGCCTGGTAGGCTACAGTCCATGGGGTCGCAAAGAATCGGACACGACTGAGTAACTTCACTTTCACATCTGTTTCCAAAGTCCATATTCTTTGCTACCAAGTTACAAAGGCTTGATTGTTCATTGATAATGTTTTAAATATAGACTTTTAAAAAAATAAACTGAGAGATATCAATACATAAAGTTACTGGGAGCTTGTATTTGATGCTTCTGTGTATTAATATTTGTTGAGCTCAAATGATTATATAATAATCACTTCTACAGAAGCAACCAGACTCCCAGCCCTGGCTCATCTCCACCTCCAAACTTTACCTTTCAGCTTGCTTCTGTCTGCATCTTTGCTTCAATCATACTTAAAATGGCATGCTACTCCTATCCTTACCTTTAGCCTCTGCTATGACCCTCCATCACCAACGATGGACATGAGTTTGAGTGAACTCCAGTTGGTGATGTACAGGGAGGCCTGATGTGCTGCATGCAATTCATGGAGTTGCAGAGTCGGACACGACTGAGCGACTGAACTGAACTGATGATCCTCCTGGTGAGTACCAAACTTTAAGATTCGCTCATAGGTACTTTTATAAAGTACTTAGTGACCTTCCAGATTGAGTTGATGCCTTTCTCTTTTGGATCTCATGTATAGAATATTATCATAGTGCCTATTACATTTTATTGCACTCATTTTTTTTCATACATCTATCTCTATCAATTTTACTGTGAACAAAAGAGGACTGGAACTCTGTCTCATTACATTTTGTATTTCTAGCACAATTCCTAACATAGAGTGGTAGGCAATAAATTCTAGGCCAATGCATGAACAAATGAGTGAATATATGTGTAATACATATGTCCAGGATACTGTCATTGGGACATAAGAGAGTACCCCAAGTGTGCAAATACAAAATATGGATTATTGATGGCACCTACTCTACTTTAGCTTAAATGGTTGGCCCCAGTGATATTATTTATGCTAGCAGGGCTCAAGCAGCTCTATAGACTCTGTTTTGTTAGAAAGGTTCTTTTAACAGAGGCAAATAACTGTCAAGATCACAATTGTTACCTGCGTGTAGCATCATGAGCTCACAGAACATGGACAGTCACTTCTATCACTGCCTCAATAATCACCTAACCTCCCTACTGGAAACTGACACTACCAGTAGAAAGGCAGAAGCTGTTTTTGTAATCTGTGCCATTATTAAAGTGATATAATCCCAGGCAAGAGCAGAATAGTAAAGGAATGTTCCTTAGAGTCAAGAAACAACTCAGATCTGCTAAAAGAGTGCATTAGTCTTGCTCCAGCTAAATTCAATTAGAACCCCTGTGTGAAGTTCTAACTGTTATAGAATTTTCTTCCTACCAAATTAACTTCTTGTAGATTGTTTCTTCCAACTAGGTGAAAATAAGTACATTGTTGTTTACTTAGGTAGTGTTTAATAAAAGCAATAGATATGCAACAGATTTTAATATAAAATTTATATCTAACAAATTTCTTATCTGGAAAACTTTTATGGAATTTCAATCTAATGCATGTAATGTAATATTTAGGGTGCATCAGTGTTCATATTTCTTGATCAAAACAAAACATAAAACTGAGGACTTAGACTACATAATAAAAAAAAAAATCTGAAGCTGCTTTCATACAAATAAAAGTGTATTGGAAAAACACCAACTTAGTTAATTGCATTCTGCCTTCCTAAATTTTGGTGATTGTTAAAAGTAAGGTACTTTAGAAAAAAATTGTTTTCATTAAATAGTGATTCATGAGATTTAGAACTGAAATTAAATCAGCAATAATAATTTCTAAATGCCAGAATTTCCATATCCGTATCAAAGTAATTGGTTTTTACTTTTCTTTTGTTAGTGAAATGCCTCTTACTTTTCAATGTGAAATTGAAGGGTACACATTCTTATCATCACAGAGGTAATATGAGTAATGCAGTGACTATAAAGATGACATCTGCAATAACATGGCTATCAGAGTATTCTTAAAATCTCTCCAACCCCATTTTACTTAACAAAAATTTGAATGTAATTTGCTTATTTTGCCACAACTTCAACCAGTGTTTTTTCTTAACTTATCATCAAACAGTTGAAAGAACAACTTGTGATTACTTGTTTCTCTCCTTTTCTTCTATTATACAACTGATAACTCTCTGGCTTCAGCGTCTGAAAGTCCTAGGAAAAATTAACACTATCATCACCAATTACAACATGAGTGCTAACTACAGTAGCCTCATATTGAATTCTATTTTACTTGGTTTATATATGATAATTCCTTTTTAATTTTTTAAAATTTATTTTAATTAATTAATTTGGGTCTTCCTTGCTGAGATTTTTCTCTCATTGTGGCAAGTGAGGGCTACTCTCCAGTTGTCTTGCTTGGGCTTCTTTCATTGTAGAGCAGGGGCTCTAGGGTGTCCAAGCTTCAGTAGTTGCAGCTCCTAGGCTCTGGAGAACAGACTCAGTAATTATAGTGCAAGGGCTTAGTTGCTCCATGCATTGTGGGACACTCCCAGACCAGGGATCAAACTCATGTGGCCAAGAATTGGCAGGCAGATTCTTCACCACTGAGCCACCAGGGAAGTCCCAATAATTTCTTTTATTTTGCAATCCATGTTTCCCTTGTTTGACATTACTAGTTCCTGCCATTTTAGGCAGGATAAGATAGATCGTGTTTCAATAACAAATGAACCCTAAAATCAGAGTGGATTAACATGGTCAGGTTTATTTTTGCTTATGACAAATTCAATGTGAGTTTTGGAGGCGTTTTCTCTATTATGGCTCTATATCATCTGGAGTATTTGGTCTCCCAGTTTATGCTGATGAGAAGAAGTACAAAGGATGAAATGTATTGGCTCCTGACTTTCTTAGGTCACTGTTAGGTTCAGTTCAGTTCAGTCGCTCAGTCATGTCTGACTCTTTGCGACCCCATGAATCACAGCACGCCAGGTCTCCCTGTCCATCACCAACTCCCGGAGATCACTCAGACTCACATCCATCGAGTCAGTGATGCCATCCAGCCATCTCATCCTCGGTCATCCCCTTCTCCTCCTGCCCCATATCCCCCCCAGCATCTAAATCTTTTCCAATGGGTCAACTCTTCACATGAGGTGGCCAAAGTACTGGAGCTTCAGCTTTAGCATCATTCCTTCCAAAGAAATCTTAAGGCTGATCTCCTTCAGAATGGACTGGTTGGATCTCCTTGCAGTCCAAGGGACTCTCAAGAGTCTTCTCCAACACCACAGTTCAAATGCATCAATTCTTCGGTGCTCAGCCTTCCTCACAGTCCAACTCTCACATCCATACATGACTACTGGAAAAACCATAGCCTTGACTAGACAGACCTTAGTCAGCAAAGTAATGTCTCTGCTTTTGAATATGCTATCTAGGTTGGTCATACCTTTTCTTCCAAGGAGTAAGTGTCTTTTAATTTCATGGCTGCAATCACCATCTGCAGGGATTTTGGAGGCCAAAAAAAATAAAGTCTGACACTGTTTCTACTGTTTCCCCATCTATTTCCCATGAAGTGGTGGGACTGGATGCCATGATCTTTGTTTTATGAATGTTGAGCTTTAAGCCAACTTTTTCACTCTCCTCTTTCACTTTCATCAAGAGGCTTTTTAGTTCCTCTTCACTTTCTGCCATAAGGGTGGTGTTGTCTGCATATTTGAGGTTACTGATATTTCTCCTGGCAATCTTGATTCCAGCTTATGTTTCTTCCAGTCCAGCGTTTCTCATGATGTACACTGCATATAAGTTAAATAAGCAGGGTGACAATATACAGCCTTGACATACTCCTTTTCCTATTTGGAACCAGTCTGTTGTTCCATGTCCAGTTCTAACTGTTGCTTCCTGGCCTGCATACAGATTTCTCAAGAGGCAGGTTAGGTGGTCTGGTATTCCCATCTCTTTCAGAATTTTCCACAGTTTATTGTGATTCCACACAGTAAAAGACTTTGGTATAGTCAATAAAGCAGAAAGAGATGTTTTTCTGGAACTCTCTTGCTTTTTCCATGATCCAGCAGATGTTGGCAATTTGATCTCTGGTTACTCTGCCTTTTCTAAAACCAGCTTGAACATCAGGAAATTCATGGCTCACGTATTGCTGAAGCCTAGTTTGGAGAATTTGGAGCATTACTTTACTAGCATGTGAGATGAGTGCAATTGTGCGGTAGTTTGATCATTCTTTGGCATTGCCTTTCTTTGAGACTGGAATGAAAACTGACCTTTTCCAGCCCTGTGGCCACTGCTGAGTTTTTCAAATTTGCTGGCATATTGAGTGCAGCACTTTCACAGCATCATCTTTCAAGATTTGAAATAGCTCTACTGGAATTCCATCACCTCCACTAGCTTTGTTCATAGTGATGCTTTCTAAGGCCCACTTGACTTCACATTCCAAGATGTCTGGTTCTAGATGAGTGATCACACCATCGTGATTATCTGGGTCATGAAGATCTTTTTTGTACAGTTCTTCATTACTTAGAGTCTATTGGCCAGAATTTTTCATGTGGTCCCATCTAATGGAAAGGGATTGTTTGGTGTCATATCTGGGTGAACTAACTGCTAACTGTTTCTGCTATCCTTGTTTGTTTGGTTTTTTTTCAATATAAATGTATTTCTTTTGATTGGAGGTTAATTACTTTACAATATTGTATTGGTTTTGTCATACATCAACATGAATCTGCCATAGGTATACACGTGTTCCCCATCCTGAACCCCACTCCCTCCTCCCTCCCCGTACCATCCCTCTGGGTCATCTCAATGCACCAGCCCCAAGCATCCAGTATCATGAATCAAACCTGGACTGGTGATTCATTTCATATATGATATTATACATGTTTCAATGCCATTCTCCCAAACCATCCAACCCTCTCCCTCTCCCACAGAGTCCAAAAGACTGTTCTGTACATCTGTGTCTCTTTTGCTGTCTCACATACAGGGTTATCATTACCATCTTTCTAAATCCCATATATATGTGTTAGTATACTATATTGGTGTTTTTCTCTCTGGCTTAATTCACTCTGTATAATAGGTTCCAGTTTCATCCCCCTCATTAGAACTGATTCAAATGTATTCTTTTTAATGGCTGAGTAATACTCCATTGTGCATATGTACCACAGCTTTGTTATCCATTCATCTCCTGATAGACATTTAGGTTGCTTCCATGTCTTGGCTATTATAAACAGGGCTGCGATGAACATTGTGGTACACGTGTCTCTTTCAATTCTGGTTTCCTCGGTGTGTATGCCCAGCAGTGGGAATGCTGGGTCATAAAGCAGTTCTATTTCCAGTTTTTAAGGAATCTCCACACTGTTCTCCGTAATGGCTATACTAGTTTGCATTCCTACCAGCAGTGTAAGAGAGTTCCCTTTCCTCCACACCCTCTCCAGCATTTATTGCTTGTAGACTTTTAGATTGCAGCCATTGTGACTGGTGTGAATGGTACCCCTGGTTTTTAACCTAACACATTAAAAACTCCCTTTCCATATCCTGGTCCTCCATTCAAATCAAGATCTCTTGTCAGTTGTTTTCTTTCAAACTGAAAATAGTTTCTGACTGATTCGCTTCCTTTATCTGGCTTAATATACGTCTTCTAATGAGTTCCATTATACATCCTTTACTTTTGCCATGTTTCTAATATTTTGACATATATCCCCATGCTTTGCCGATGACAGAATCTGAAAATACCACACACCGGTCAACAAATTCAAGATGTTTAAGATAAATGATCCTCCTGTATCCCAAACACCCTCCTCTTTTTTTGTACAGATTCAGTGAAGAACTGATGCTTTTGAACTGTGGTGCTGGAAAAGACTCTTGAGAGTCACTTGAACAGCAAGGAGATCAAACTTGTCAGTCCTAAAAGAAATCATCCCTGAATATTCATTGGAAGGATTCATGCTGAAGCGGAGGTTCCAATATTTTGGTTACTTGATGTGAAGAGCTGAATGAAAGACCCTGATGCTGGGGAAGATTGAGGGCAAGAGGAGAAGGGGGAGACAGAGAATGAGAAGGTGGGATGGCATCACTGACTCAGTGGACATGAATTTGAGCAAACTGAGGAAGATAGTGAAAGATAGGGAAGCCTGGATTGCTGCATTTCATGGGGTCACAAAGAGTTAGCGATTGAACAATAGTCATCTAGATAATTTTTTTATTCATAGTAAATTCTTTCTGTCCTACTCCCCACAAATCAAGTCAAATATAATTCCTAAATTGGGAGTTCCTGGGTGGCTCAGTGGTAAAGAATCTGCCTACCAATGCATGAGACACAGGTTCAATCTCTGGGTTGAGAGAATCTCCTGGAGGAGGAAATGGCAACCCAATCTAGCATTTTGCCTGGAAAATCCCATGGACAGAGGAGCCTGGTGAACTGCACTGCGTGGGGTTGCACAGAGTGTAAAATCAGACACAGATGAGCATGCATGCACCCATTGTCATATCTTAAGTCACCATTTCTCACCTAGACTTTTGAAAAGCCTCTTCATCTGATTTTCTCTCTGCTTGTCTTCCCATTCTTCTTGAGTTATTCTGATTCATATGCCATGCTTGTATATTAATTTCCTTAAATTTTATCAAAGTAAACAATAAGTTTTAAAGGTATAAATGGCCTATACTTCATAGGACTTTTTCATATGCTAAAGAACATGCATTTTATTGTTGGAATGAATAGTTTTGCGGACTTAAACAGTAGCAGATTTTGCTTTTAAAATGATGGTGTTAACAAAAATTTTAAAAAAGCTCTCTTAAGAGAAGTAAAAAACCAAAAGAAAGAGAAAAGTTAGGAAGTTATTTCAAAAGAGTAGATGATACAGGGAAGCTATAATTATCTTTTAGTAAACATTTTTTTTTGAAGTTTCAGATTTTAAGGTCAGTGTTCTGCAAATCAAAGGCTGTCATTACTAAATGATTCTTCATTACTTATATTCATATATTTTAAAAATATACTTTTCAGAATATAAAGACTTTCAGAAAAAATTCAACAGCAGTTAACATCTATGGCAGGAGATAATACTATCTTTTAAATGTAGCATTATGCTGAAGTTCCTTTGAAATAAGGATGTTTATAATTATTCCTTATTAAAACAACCTCTTTTTTCAAACCAAACTATATAAGTCAGCTGACCTTTGTTAGTCTTATGATATCCTCCTTATGAAAAACATAGAACATGTTTCATAAACAAAAGGTTACAAATCTTAATGGATTATTTCTAATTTAAATTTTAAGAGAGACTCAAAATCTGTAGTTTTTCCTTGCTGTATATACTTTATTAGTCCAAGCAGATTCTCCTTTTGAAATGAATTAATTTTGAAAGTTTCAAAAAAATTTTTTTTTATAAAACTGATACAAAGATTTAGATTTATTCAGTTGATGTTTTTATAGTAGAATAAATTAGGGAATATACTAAAAGGAATCTAAAATCATCTGCTCCACTATGAGCCTAGAAAGATCACCATGTTCTACTCAAAAGAATGCTAAAGATTAGAATATCTCCATAACAGAAGAATATAAAAATTATATAGTCTGATATAATCAGAAATTTTATAAAAGCAGCTAACAGTTTATAGTTTGAGATGGAAAATAACAACACATATAGGATTAATTTGAAAATAAATGCCAGTGCAATTTAAAAATTATGTTAAAAGGAGGTTGGATAAAAGGTAAAATGTTATAGATGATACTTGTCTAGGACATTTTTTCACACATCAGTTCAGTTCAGTCATGTAGGACTACTCGTGACTTCCATAGACTGCAGCACACCAGGCATCCATGTCCATCACCAACTCTCAGAGCTTTCTCAAACTCATGTCCATCAAGTCAGTGATACCATTCAACCAGCTCATCCTCTGTCATCCCCTTCTCCTTCTGACTTCAATCTTTCCCATCATCAGGGTCTTTCCCAATGAGTTAGTTCTTCGCATCAGGTGGCCAAAGTATTGGAGTTTCAGCTTCAGCATCAGTCCTTCCAATGACTATTCATGACTGATTTCATTTAGGATTGACTGGGTGGATCTCCAGTCTTCCCCAACACATTTCAAAAGCATCAATTCTTTGGTGCTCAGCTTTCTTTACACTCCAATTCTCACACCCACGACTGAGCAACTTTTCACTTTCACTTTCTTTTCTTTTTCACATCCATATATGACTATTGGAAAAATCATAGCTTTGACTAGAGGGACCTTTGTCAGAAAGTAGTGTCTCTGCTTTCTAATATGTTGTCTAGGTTGGCCATGGGCTTCCCGGTGGCACCAGTGGTAAAGAACCTGTCTGCCATTGCAGGAAACACAGGTTCAATCCCTCAGTCAGGAAGATCCCCTGGAGAGGGATATGGAAACAAACTCTAGTATTCTTCTTTGGAGAATCCCATGGACAGAGGGGACAGGCTATAGTCCATAAGGTCCTGAAGAGTCAGACATAACTGAAGTGACTTAGCATGCATCCAGGTTAGTAATAACTTTTCTTCCAAGGAGCTAGTGTCTTTTAATTTCATGGCTGCAGTCACCATCTGCAATGATTTTTGAGCCCCAGAAAATAAAGCCTATCACTGTTTCCATTGTTTCTCCTTCTGTTTGCCATGAAGTAATAGGACTGGATGCCATGATCTTAGCTTTCTGAATATTGAGTTTTAAGCCAACTTTTTCACTCTCCTCTTTCACTATCTTCAAGAGGCTCTTTAGTTTTTCTTTATTTTCTGCCATAAAGGTGGTATCATCTGCATATCTAAGGTTATTAATGTTTCACCAAACAAAGTTTATTCCAGCTTCTATTTTATCCAGCTGAGCATTTCACATGATGTACTCTGCATATAAGTTAAATAAGCAGGGTGACAATATACAGCCTTGACATACACCTTTACCAATTTGGATCCAGTATGTTGTCACATGTCCAGTTCTAAATGTTGCTTCTTAACTTGCATACAGATTTTTTTCAGGAGGCAGGTAAGGTAGTCTGGTATTCTAATCTCTTTAAGAATTTCCCACAGTTTGTTGTGATACACACAGTCAAAAGAAAGCAGAAGTAGATGTTTTTCTGGAACTCTCTTGCTTTTTCCATGATCCAGCAGATGTTGGCAATTTGATCTCTGGTTCTTCTGCCTTTTCAAAATCCAGCTTGAACATCTGGAAGTTCACCGTTCATGTACTGTTGAAAGCTGGCTTGGATAATTTTGAGCATTACTTTGCTAGCATGTGAGATGAGTGCAATTGTGTGGTAGTTTGAGCATTATTTGGCATTGCCTTTCCTCTAGTTTGGAATGAAAACTGACCTTTTCCAGTCCTGTGGCCACTGCTGCATTTTCCAAATTTGCTGACATATTGAGTGTAGCACTTTCACAGCATCTTCTTTTAGGATTTGAAATAGCTCAACTGGAATTCCATCACTTCCACTAACTTTGTTCTTAAGGCCCACTTGACTTTGCATTCCAGGATATGTGGTTACCTTGGTCAGGAAGATTTTTTTGTACAGTTCTTCTGTGTATTCTTGCCACCTCTTCTTAATATCTTCTGCTTCTATTAGGTTCATACCATTTCCATCTTTTATTGTGCCAACTGCATGAAATGTTCCCTTGGTATCTCTAATTTTCTTGAAGAGATCTCTCGTCTTTCCCATTCTATTGTTTTCCTCTATTTGCACTGATCCATGAGGAAGGTTTTCTTATCTCTCCTTGCTATTTTTTGGAACTTTGCATTCAGATGATATATCTTTCCTTTTCTCCTTTGCCTTTAGCTTCTCTTCTCTCCTTAGCTATTTGTAAGGCCTCCGCAGACAACCATTTTGCCTTTTTGCATTTCTTTTTCTAGTGTATGATCTTGAAAACTGTCTACTGTTCAAAGTTACAAACCTCTGTCCATTGCTCTTCAGACTCTCTGTGTATCAGATCTAACCCCTTGAATTTATTTGTGACATCCACTGTATAATCATAAAGGATTTGATTTAGGTCATACCTGAATGGTCTAGTGGTTTTCCCTACTTTCTTAAACTCAAGCCTGAATTTTGCAATAAAGTGTTCATGATCTCAAGCCACAGTCTTATTTTTGCTGACTATATAGAGCTTATCCATCTTTGACTGCAAAGAATATAATCAGTCTGATTTTGGTATTGACCACCTGGTGATGTCAATGTGTAGAGTCATCTCATTGTTATTGTTGGAAGAAGGTGTTTGCTATGACCAGTGCGTTCTCTTGGCAAACTCTGTTAGCCTTCGCACTGCTTCATTTGGTATTTCAAGGCTAAATTTGTTACATCAGGTATCTCTTGACTTTTGCATTCCAGTCCCCTATAAGGAAAAGGAGATCTATTTTGGTTGGTAGTTCTCGAAGGTGTTGTAGGTCTTCATCAGTTCAGTTGCTCAGTCATGTCCAACTCTTTGCAACCCCATAAATCGCAGTATGCCAGGCCTCCCTGTCCATCACCAACTCTCGGAGTTCACTCAGACTCACGTCCATCGAGTCAGTGATGCCACCCAGCCATTTCATCCTCTGTCGTCCCCTTCTTCTCCTACCCCCAATCCCTCCCAGCATCAGAGTCTTTTCCAGTGAGTCAACTCTTCGCATGAGGTGGCCAAAGTACTGGAGTTTCAGCCTTAGCATCATTCCTTCCAGAGAAATCCCAGGGTTAATCTCCTTCAGAAAGGGCTGGTTGGATCTCCTTGCAGTCCAAGGGACTCTCAAGAGTCTTCTCCAACACCATAGTTTAAAAGCATCAATTCTTTGGTGCTCAGCCTTCTTGTAGGTCTTCACAGGACCATTCAAATTCAGCTTCTTCAGTATTACTAGTGGGGACATAAAGTGGATTGGTGTGACATTGAATGGTTTGCCTTGGAAACAAACAAAGCTCAATCTGTCATTTTTGAGACTGCACTGAAGTACTGCATTTCGGACTCTTTTGTTGACTATGAAGGCTACTCCATTTCTTTAAAGAGTTTCTTGTCTACGATAGTAGATACAATGGTCATCTGAATTAAATTTGCCCATTCCAGTCCATTTTAGCTCACTGATTCCTAAAATGTCAACATTCACTTTTGCCATCTTCTCTTTGGTCGCTTCCAATTTACCTTGATTCATGGACCTAACATTCAAGGTTCCTATGCAATTTTCTTTATGGAATTGTACTTTACTTCCATCACCAGTCATGTCCACAACTGGGTGCTCTTTTTGCTTTGGCTCCGTCTCTTCATTTTTTTTCTGGACTTATTTCTCCACTCTTCTCCAGTAACATATTGGGTAGCTGCAGACCTGGGGATTTCATCTTTCAGTGTCATATCTTTTTGCCTTTTCATACTATTCTTGGGGTTCTCAAGGCAAGAATACTGAAGTGCTTTGCCATTCCAGTCCCCAGTGGACCACATTTCGTCAGAACTCTCTACCATGACCTGTCTGTCTTGGGTGACCCTACTCTGCATAGCTCATAGTTTCACTGGAATGTGGAATGAAGCAGGGCAAATAATAATATTTTTCCCAAGAAAATGCACTGGTCATAGCAAACACCCTCTTCCAACAACACAAGAGAAGACTCTACTCATGGACATCACCAGATGGTCAACACCAAAATCAGAATGATGTTATTCTTTGCAGCCAAAGATGGAGAAGCTCTATAGAGTCAACAAAAACAAGATCAGGAGCTGACTGTGGCTCAGATCATGAACTCCTTATTACCAAATTCAGACTTAAATTGAAGAAAGTAGGGAAAACCACTAGACCATTCAGGTATGACCTAAATCAAGTCCCTTATGATTATATAGTGGAAGTGAGAAATAGATTTAAGGGCCTAGATCTGATAGGTAGAGTGCCTGATGAACTATGTAATGAGGTTCGTGACATTGTACACGAGACAGGGATCAAGACTATCCCCATGGAAAAAAAAATGCAAAAAAAGCAAAATGGCTATCTGGGGAGGCCTTACAAATAGCTGTGAAAAGAAGACAGGTAAAAAGCAAATGAGAAAAGGAAAGATATAAGCATCTGAATGCAGAGTTCCAAAGAATAGCAAGAAGAGATAAGAAAGCCTTCTTCAGCGATCAATGCAAAGAAATAGAGGAAAACAACAGAATGGGAAAGACTAGAGATCTCTTCAAAAAAATTAGAGATACCAAGGGAACATTTCATGCAAAGATGGGCTCGATAAAGGACATAGATGGTATGGACCTAACAGAAGCAGAAGATATTAAGAAGAAGTGGCAAGAATACACAGAATAACTGTACAAAAGAGATCTTCACAACCCAGATAATCACGACAGTGTGATCACTCATCTAGAGCCAGACATCCTGGAATGTGAAGTCAAGTGGGCCTTAGAAAGCATCACTATGAACAAAGCTAGTGGAGGTGATGGAATTCCAGTTGAGCTATTTCAAATCTTGAAAGATGATGCTGTGAAAATGCTGCACTCAATATGTCAGCAAATTTGGAAAACTCAGCAGTGGCCACAGGACTGGAGAAGCTCAGCTTTCATTCCTATCCCAAAGAAAGGAAATGCCAAAGAATGCTCAAACTATGACACAATTGCACTCATCTCACATGCTAGTAAAGTAATGCTCAAAATTCTCCAAGCCAGGCTTCAGCAATACGTGAACCATGAAATTCCTGATGTTCAAGCTGGTTTTAGAAAAGGCAGAGGAACCAGAGATCAAATTGCCAACATCCACGGGATCATGGAAAAAGCAAGAGAGTTCCAGAAAAACATCACTTTCTGCTTTATTGACTATGCCAAAGCCTTTGACTGTGTGGATCACAATAAATTGTGGAAAATTCTGAAAGAGATGGGAATACCAGACCACCTGACCTGCCTCTTGAGAAATCTGTGTACAGGTCAGGAAGCAACAATTAGAACTGGACATGGAAAAACAGACTGGTTCCAAATAGGAAAAGGAGTACGTCAAGGCTGTATATTGTCACCCTGCTTATTTAACTTATATGCAGTGTACATCATGAGAAACACTGGACTGGAAGAAGCACAAGCTGGAATCAAGATTGCCGGGAGAAATATCAATCACCTCAGATATGCAGATGACACCACCCTTATGGCAGAAAGTGAAGAGGAGCTAAAAGGCCTCTTGATGAAAGTGAAAGTGGAAAGTGAAAAAGTTGGCTGAAAACTCAACATTCAGAAAACGAAGATCATGGCATCCGGTCCCATCACTTCATGGGAAATAGATGGGGAAACAGTGGAAACAGTGTCAGATTTTATTTTGGGGGGGCTCCAAAATCACTGCAGATGGTGATTGCAGCCATGAAATTAAAAGACGCTTAGTCCTAGGAAGAAAAGTTATGACCAACCTAGATAGTATATTCAAAAGCAGAGACATTACTTTGCCGACTAAGGTCCGTCTAGTCAAGGCAATGGTTTTTCCTGTGGTCATGTATGGATGTGAGAGTTGGACTGTGAAGAAGGCTGAGCGCTGAAGAATGGATGCTTTTGAACTGTGGTGTTGGAGAAGACTCTTGAGAGTCCCTTGGACTGCAAGGAGATCCAACCAGTCCATTCTGCTAGAGATCAGCCCTGGGATTTCTTTGGAAGGAATGATGCTAAAGCTGAAGCTCCAGTACTTTGGCCACCTCATGTGAAGAGTTGACTCATTGGAAAAGCCTCTGATGCTGGGAGGGATTGGGGACAGGAGGAGAAGGGGACAACAGAGGATGAGATGGCTGGATGGCATCACTGACTCAATTGATGTGAGTCTGAGTGAATTCTGGGAGTTGGTGATGGACAGGCAGGCCTGGAGTGCTGTGATTTATGGGGTCACGAAGAATCGGACACGACTGAGTGACTGAACTGAACTGAATTGAGACAAGGCTGTGGTCCATGTGATCCATTTGATTAGTTTTCTGTGATTGTGGTTTTCATTCTGTCTGCCCTCTGAATGATAAGGCTAAAAGGCTTATGGAGGCTTTCATATTGGAGAGACTGACTGAGGGGGAAACTGGATCTTTTCTTATGGGTGGGGTCATGCTCAGTAAATCTTTAATGAAATTGTCTATTGATTGGGAGGGTTGTGTTCCCTCCCTGCTGTTTGACCTGAGACCAAACTATGGTGGAGGTAATGAAGATAATGGTGACTTCCTTCAAATGGTCCTGTGCACTCACTGTCACACACACTGCCCCTGACCCAGCAGCAGGCTACCACCAACCCATACCTCTGCCAGAGATTCCTGGACACAAACAGGCAACTTTGGCTCAGTCTCTTTTCGGGTCACTGCTCCTTTCTCTTGGGTTCTTGTTTGCACAATATTTTGTTTGTACCGCCCAAGAGTTCTGTTTCCCCAGTCCTGTGTAAGTTCTGTAATCGAATCCCACTGGCCTCAAAAGTCAAATTCCCTGGGGGTTCTAAGTCCCTTTGCCAGATCTCCATGTTGGGAAATCTGTTGTGCACCCTAGAACTTTCTTTACAGTTGAGAATTTATTTGGTATGGTTATTCTGCAGTTTGTGGGTTGACTGCTCAGGGGCTCTATGGTGGGGTTAATGTGACCTCCTCAAAGAAGGCTTATGCCACATGCTGTGTAAGGTCTGCTTACACCCAGAGGTGTGAGGTCTGCTGCACCCAGAGCCCTTGCTCCTGCAGCAAGCCACTGGTGACCCATATCTCCACAGAAGACACTCAGACACACAAAGGCAGGTCTGGCTCAGTCTGTGGGGTCTCTGGGTCCTGCTGTGAACAAGGTTTTGTTTGAGCCCTCCAAGCATCACTAATGGGGATGGAGTTTGATTCTAAATGCTATTTCACCCCTTCTACAATCATATTGGGGCTTCTACTTTGCCTTTGGAAGTGGAGTATCTTTTTGGTGGGAGCCAACATTCTCCTGTTGATGTGTTCAGCAAAGAGTTGTAATTTTGGAGTTTTTGCAGAAGATGAGCACACGTCCTTCTATTCTGCCATCTTGTATTTGCATTTTTCCCACATAAGTACTCTTTTCTGCCAGTTATACCTAAGTATGAGACTCTCCAGATGGAACTTGAAAACTTTTTAATATATTGTTTTGTGTATCATACATTCATTTCTTGTTTTATTTTGCTTTAGATTTAGAAATTAAATTTAAGTAGAATAAATATACATTTGGACTTCTCAAGTAGCTCATCTGTAAAGCAGCTTCCTGCAATGCAAAACCAGGCTTGATCCCATGGTCAGGAAGATCTCCTGGAGAAGGGCATAACAACTCCCTCCAGCATTCTTGCCTGGAGAATTCCTTGGACAGAGGAGTCTAGATGGCTACAGTCCATAGGGTCACATAGACTCAGCAACTATTACAAGCAACCGAATATGCAATATATAGTAAGCTGTCCTTATTTAAAATATGTAACTTGATAACATTGGGTAATGTATACACACTATAAAACATTGTCACAATCAAGATAGTGATCATAGACATCCCTCCAAAAGTTCTGTACAATCCTTTGTGGTCCTCAGATTCAACACCTCCCTGCTTGAGTTTATTCAGTCAATCAGTCACGTATGACTCTTTGTGACCCCATGGACTCTTGCATGCCAGGCTTCCCTATCCAACACCATCTCCTGGAACTTGCTCAAACTCATGTCTGTCGAGTCAGTGATGTCATCAGAACATCTCATCCTGTTGTCCCCATTTCCTCCTATCTTTAAACTTTCTCATCATAAGGTCTTTTCCAATGAGTCAGCTCTTTGCATCAGGTGGCCAAAGTATTGGAGTTTCAGCTTCAGCATCAGTCCTTTCAATGAATATTGAGGATTGATTTCTTTAGTATTGACTAGTTTGATCTCCTTGCAGCCTAAGGGACTCTCAGGACTCTTCTACAACACTACAGCTCAAAAGCATCAATTCTTTGGTGCTTAGCTTTCTTTCTAGTCCAACTCTCACATCCATACATGACTACTGGAAAAACCATAGCTTTGACTAGATGGACGTTTGTTGGCAAAGCAATGTCTCTGCTTTTTAACATGCTGTCTAGATTGGCCATAGCTTTCTTCCAAGGAGCAAGTGTCTTTTAATTTCATGGCTGCAGTCATCATTTGCAATGATTTCAGAGCCGCAGAAAATAAAGTCTGTCACTGTTTCCACTGTTTCCGCATCTACTTGCCATGAAGTGATGAGACCAGATGCCATGATCTTCATTTTCTGAACGTTGAGTTTATTTATTTATTTTTTTAATGATTTCTTTTTTTTTAATTAATTTTTTTAAATTTAATTTTAAAATCTTTAATTCTTACATGTGTTCCCAAACATGAAACCCCCTCCCACCTCCCTCCCCATAACATCTCTGTGGGTCATCCCCATGCACCAGCCCCAAGCATGCTGTATCCTGCGTCAGACATAGACTGGCGATTCAATTCTTACATGATAGTATACATGATAGAATGCCATTCTCCCAAATCATCCAGAGTTTAATACAGCTTTTTACTCTTCTCTTTCACTTTCATCAAGAGGCTCTTTAGTTCTTCTTCACTTTCTGCCATAAGGGTGGTGTCATCTGCATATCTAAAATTATCGATATTTTTCCTAGCAATCTCGATTCCACTTGTGCTTCATCCAGCCTGGAATTTTGCATGATGTTCTCTACATATAAGTTATATAAGCAGGGTGACAATATACAGCCTTGACATACTCCTTTCCTGGTTCAAAACCAGTCTATTGTTCCATGTCTAGTTCTGTTTCTTCTTGACCTGCATACAGAGTTTTGAGGAGGCAGGTCAGGTGGTCTGGTATTCCCATCTCTTGAAGAATTTCCTCTGCCTTTTCTAAATCCATCTTGAACATCTGTAATTTCATGGGTCATGTATTGTTAAAGCTGGGCTGGGAGAATTTTGAGTTTATATATATAGAATTTAAAAGCATATATTATATTTGTCTTTTTTTTTTTTTTTTCCCCTCAACAAATTCTAAGATGCATCCATGTTGAGGGAAGTCTCCTCTGTCTATGGGATTCTTCATGCAAGAATACTGGAATGGGTTTCCAGTTCCTCTCCTGGGGATTTCCCTGGCCCAGGGATCAAACCCACATCTCTTATTTCTTCTGCATTGATAGACAGGTTCTTTACCACTGGTATCATCTGGGAAGCCCCAAGTATCAAGAGATGTTCACATTTCCCCCCCCACTTTGGCTGAGCAGCATTCTGTTGTAAAGATACACCATATTTTCTTTATCCATTCAACTGGTAATGGACATTTAGCTTGTTTCTAGGATTTTTGCATACAATGAAGCTGCTAGATACATTTGTGTGTATGGAAATCTTTCCATGGGCATATGATTTCACCTCTCTTGGGTTAAAAACCTAGCAGTGAAATGCCTAGATCTTGTGGTAGATGTTATGCTTAACTTTTGCAGAAAGTACTGAACTATGTTCCAAAGTGGCTGCATAAGTTTTCACCTGCAAAAGCAGTGTATAAAACTGCCAGTTTTTCCACATCCTTGCCAATTCTTGGTAAGGTCAGTTTTTGTATTTTAAACATTCTGATAGGCATATATTGTTATCTCCCTTTTGTTTTACTTTCTATTTCCCTAGCAACTAATAATGTTGAGCATCTTTCATATGCTTATCTGTTACCCATCTATCTTTTTGCTGAAATATCTGTTCAAATACATTGCCAATATTACTATTGCTTAGTTGCTCAATCGTTTCAGACTCTGTGACCCCATGGACTGTAGCCCAGCAGCCTCCTCTGTCTGTGGGGATTCTCCAGGCAAGAATACTGGAGTGGGTTGCTATGCCCTCCTCCAAGGATCTTCCCAATCCAGGGATCAAACCCAGGTCTCCTGCATTGCAGGTGGATTCTTTACCATCTGAGTCAGCAGGGAAGCCCAATGTTTCTATGGGACGGTTGTTTTATTAAGTTTTGCTAACTTTTATACATTCTAAATAGGCTTCCCAGGTGACACTAGTAGTGAAAAACGTGCCTACCAGTTTAGGAGACCTGTGAGATATGGTCCAATCTCTGGGTCTAGAAGATCTCCTGGAGGAGAGCATGGCAACCCACTCCAGTATTCTTACCTGGAGAATCCCATGCACAAAAGAACCTGGCAGGCTATAGTCCATAGGGTCACAAAGAGCGAGATATGACTGAAACAGTTTAGCACACACACATGCATATATTCTGAATACAAGTCGGATATCAAATATATGCCTGGAAAAGTATTATTTTCAGTCTGCTTATTTTTCTTTTCATTTTCTTAACAATGTTTTTAGTAGACCAAGCTTTCTTTTTTTTAAATATAAATGTATTTATTTTAATTGGAGGCTAATTACTTTCGGTATTTAATTTATCATTTTTTTTGTTCAGATGGTAAATAATCTGCCTGCAGTGCAGGAGACCCAAATCCAATGCTGGGCTGGGAAGATCTTCTGGAAAAGGAAATGGCAGCCCACTCCAGTATTCTTGCCAGGAGAATTCCCGTGGACAGAGGAGCCTGGCGAGCTACAGTCCACAGGGTTGCAAAAAGTTGGACACACTTTCACTTTTCAATTATGGATTATTCTTTTTGTTTCATCTCTAAGTAATCTTCAGCTAATGTGGAGTTATTACAAGAAATATTAAAAAGTGAGTTTTATAGTTCTAGGGTTTATGTTTGTGCCTGTGATCCATCTGAATCTATTTCTGTGTATACTCATGGTATGGATTGAATATTTTTTTTACTTACAAATGTCCAATTGTTCTAGCAGCATTTATTGAGAAGGTTACTATCTTTTCTCCAATGAAATGTCTGAACTTTTGTTGCAAATGATTTCTACACATATGCCTGGGTCTGCTTTTAGACTTATTTTTGTATTCTATTGATCTGTTTACCTGTCTTGACATCACTACCACAGTTTCTGTAAAATGTGGCATTGAAAATATGCCTTGAAAATACACAGTATTATTCCCATAATTTTTTTCTTTAAAGTTACTTTGGCTGTTCAGATTCCCATTTGCCTTTTAAAGTTAGCTTTACAATTTGAACAGAAAAGTAGACTAAGAATATTGATTTGCATTGCAGTGAATCTATGATCATATTCTGAGAACTGGGATCATAAGAATATTGAGTCTTCCTGTCCAGGTATTTGATGTGGTTCTCCAATTATGTAGTTTTTTGGGTTTTTGTTTGTTTGTTTGTTTTTTATAAACAAAATTTAAGCATATTTTTGGTTGTATTTTCTGTGTATAAGTATTGAACATCTTCTGTGGATTTTATTCTTAAATACTTGATATATTATATGTGATAGTATAAAGACTTTATGTTTATTTTGGTTGTTTGTTGCTGATATTAGGAACAACAATTAGTTTTGTAAGGTACTGAAAACTTGCAAAACTCATATATTCATTTAGGTGGCGTTTAAAAATATAATCTCATAGGTTTTCTAACTAGACAACCATGACATTTGAAAAAAAAATTTTATTCTCTAATATTTCTCTTCAATTGTTTTTCTGACTTTTATTTCATTGATTTCCAACATGATCTTGTTTTTTAACTTTCATCTGCAAATTGGTGTTTAACTTACCCTTAAACGGTTATTTCTTAAGGTGGAAGTTGAGCTTACTATGTTGAGAACTTATTTTCTAATAGAGAATAATAGTATTACAGATTTGCCCACATCCATTATGCTGTTGGCATTCTACAGGAGGTTATGTGGTGTATTTTCATTTTTGTATAATTCAAAATAATTCCTAATTTCAAATTTGCTTTATTTTTTGACCTGTGGTTTTTTCTTTGATAATGTTATTTAATTTCTAAATAATTGCAAATTTTTCAGAGATTTTCAATGATTTATTTCTAATTTATTTCATCTGTGATCAGAAAACATGCTTTTACAGATACATATTCTAGGCTTCAGTCCATAGGATCGCGAAGAGTCGGACACCACTGAGCAACTTCACTTTCACTTTTCACTTTCATGCATTGGAGAAGGAAATGGCAACCCACTCCAGTGTTCTTGCCTGGAGAATTCCAGGGACAGGGGAGCCCGGTGGGCTGCCGTCTATGGGGTCACACAGAGTCGGACACGACTGAAGCGACTTAGCAGCAGCAGCAGCATTCTTAAGTTTATTGCAATTAATTTTATTAATCAGAATGTCATATAGTGTGTTAAATGTCCTATTGCACTTGAAGAGAGTGTGTACTCTGTTGGTTTTGGTGTGGAGTGTACTGGTCAAATGGATCAAGTTGCCAAATAATTTGGCCAAAGTCTTACGTGCTTTTTTTTTTTTTTTTTTCCTCTGACTCTTTAATCAGCATTTGAGAGGAAATTACACTTGCTGAATTATGGATGTGTCTAGATCACCTTTCTATTTTCTCAACTTTTGATTACCTTATCTTGAAACTCTGTTATTAAATGTATTAATGTTAAAGATCATTATGTCATCTTAATGAATTAACCTTCTTAACATATACAATAACTTTTATTATTTTTAATATTATTTGTTCTCAAATTTGCTTTGACTGATACTACTATAATCATTCCAAATTGCTCTTGATTTGTGCTAGCATCATATTTTTTTGCCTTTTCTTGCTATTAAACTTTTTTAAATTTAATGTGTGTTTTTCATAAGTAACATGTACTTTCTTTCTTTTATATCCACTCTGGCAATTTCTGCCTTTTGATTGTAAAAAAATTACATTTAAAGTTAATATATAGTTAGTTTCTGGTCTTACATTTAGATCTTTAATCTGGTTATACTTATATAGTTAGGTTTCAATTAATTTTCTCATTTTTAAAATATATTTTCCCTTGTCTTTGTCCTTCTTCTCCTGTTTTTTGGTCTTGTTTTGTATTGGCTACTTTTATGTTTATATTTATGGATCTTTATTGTCTTAATTAAAACTCCTTGTTTTGTTATTTTGGGGGCTACATTATTTTAGAGTTCATCTTATGCATCTTCAAATGATCATAGTCTTCATTCAAGCTGTAGTAAACAAGTTAATATTTTGTATTGTCTATGTGCTCATAACTAAGATTCTTAAATAGTATGCTTCAATTTCTACTCTTTCAGATTATTTATTGTTATTAATATTCTAATCACATGTATGATAGTTCCCAGATTGCATTTTTATCTGAAGTCTAATATTTTTATCTAAAAGTCTAATATTTCAAAAATAATTTAAATTATAAGAAATCATTATATTTTCCCCTATATGGTTACTATTTTCAGTGCTCTTCTTCATTCTTTTGTGGTGATCTGTATTTATATCCAAATATCATTAGCATTTCCTTTGCATTTCTTACAATGGTGCAAATCTGCTTGTGGGGAATTACTTGAACTTTTTTATACCTGAATAAAAACATGAATTAAACCTTTGCATTCTGAACCTATGTTTCCTAAGTATAGAATACTAGGTTGATTGTTTTCCCCAATGTCAATACTTTAAGCACATTGCAACATTATTGTTAGGCTGTTAGAATAGAAAAAAGGAGTCCAGAATGGCGGTGGCTAAAATACAAGGAAAGGAAAAGCCTGTGAAATTAGAATAAAGGAAGGTCTGAGGACTGGAGTCAGGACCTCAGGTAAAACAAACAGCACTCCTGACTAGCCCAATTTACATAGGGCAGGCCCAGGGGGAGGATAAAAAAACATATAAAAAGAGGAGCCAAAGGACCAAGGGTCTCTCTCTCCTCTTCGCGTCTTTTTGGTTGCCATGCCCTCATGCCTCTTAACATGGAGCTGTAACACTGGTCCATCCTAGGGCTGTAATGCTGGCCCATTGCTTCAAATTTTTGTTATGACGAGACAAAATCTAGGAAATTACACAACCACCTGACATTATGATCTAATTTTCAACTTTCATTGTTTCTGAAGAGAAATTTACTGTTACCTTTTTCATTATTTCTTTGTATATAATACATGTTTTCTCCCTGTATGCTGTACAGATTTTTCCTTTACCACTTGATTTGAGTGACATTCAGTTCAGTTCAGTCGCTCAGTCGTGTCTGACTCTTTGTGATCCCATGAACTGCAGCATGCCAGGCCTCCCTGTTCATCACCAACTCCTGGAGTTTACCCAAACTCATGTCCATTGAGTTGGTGATACCATCCAACCATCTTATCCTCTGTTACCCCCTTCTCCTCCTGCCCTCAATCTTTCCCAGCATCAGGGTCTTTTCAAATGAGTTAGCTCTTTGCATCAGGTGGCCAAAGTACTGGAGTTTCAGCTTCAACATCAGTCCTTCCAACGAACACTCAAGACTGATTTCCTTTAGAAGGACTGGTTGGATCTCCTTGCAGTCCAAGGACTCTCAAGCGTCTTCGCCAACACCACAGTTCAAAAGCACCAATTCTTCAGTGCTTAGCTTTCTTTATAGGCCAACTCTCACATCTATACATGACTACTGGAAAAACCATAGCTTTGATGAGATGGACCTTTGTTAGCAAAATAATGTCTCCGCTTTTTAATATGCTATCTAAGTTGGTGATAACTTTTCTTCCAAGGAGCAAGCATCTTTTAATTTCATGGCTGCAGTCACCATCTGCGGTGATTTTGGAGCCCCAAAAATAAAGTCTGCCACTGTTTCCCCATCTATTTGCCATGAAGTGATGGGACTGGATGGTATGATCTGTTTTCTGAATGTTGAGCTTTAAGTCAACTTTTTCACTCTTCTCTTTCACTTTCATCAAGAGGCTCTTTAGTTCTTCACTTTCTGTCTTAAGGGTGGTGTCAAGATTCCACTGGATTACTGGACTTTATCTGTATTTCTTTGTGTGACGTTCTTTTATGCTAGACTTTGGCCAGGTTATTCTCTATCTGGGACACCTGCGGGATCCACATTATACTCCCCTCCACCAGTTATCATTAGTCTTCACTGCTTGGTGTTTCACATCTTGAAATCATTGCCTCATATCTTTTTGTTCATCTTTTGTTTGCTTGTTTTTGTTGCAAGTTTGAAGCTAAATTTAGTCTTCTGTGACTACATTTTAGACAGAAGAGTAAATCTTTTATAAGATATTTAGTTTCTATTTAACTAATAAAAATACTAGATAACAATTTTGTACACTGTCCCAAACAATTAACTACAGTACATATAACCAACAAGTCACTGGTGAAGTCTCAGTTTCAATGAACTGTATCTTTACTTTCTAAATACTCTGCTCAACAAAAATAAACTACCTTGATTAAACACAGAGTCAGAAATCTCTACACTAAGATCATACATTATGCTAAATGCCACATATAGTTTATTATAAAAAGATCAAATGTAGAACTTTTGTGTTTATTGTATTAAGTAGAACAAATCAGATTTTGTTTCATGTAAATAAAATTCTCCCTAGTAAACCTTTTCACAATCATGGATGTATTCTCTATTTTCTTTATAAGCAAGCTAAAAAATCTAATTGAGTGATTCAGGCATTTTGTTAAAACTTTCTCTCTTTACCATGTACACGTTGGATAGATCACAAATAAAATAAAGCCAAACTGTCTTTATGACAAGCAGAATTCTGGAAGAGTTTGGATTAAAATCATCTGCCTATATCAATTCACTCTCATACCAAAGAGAGGAACCTTCAAATTGCAACAACTCACAGCTTTCAAGTTGTCCTGCCACTAATGCAGAACAAAAGAACCAAACATCTGACAGTTACTTACCATCTCTAATTCCTAGGTCTTCGGAAGCCTTATCCAGAACTGCTGTTTCTCCTTTCTCATAGTGAATATTGAGGTTATTAATATTGGCCCATATAATGACAGTCTTAAAGTTATTGTGATAGCTCCAAAAGAGCAAATATTAATTTTATTTAAAAAGAAGCAGGTTTCAAGTCCTTTGTAACTTGAAAATAAGTGACAGTGAAATTTTCCTCTGTCTGAATCCATCTCATTTATTTTGTTTCTATCATTTAAAATTTTTTATTTTCTTTGTATAAAATCTCCCTATCATTTAAATCTAGTTCATATCATATCTTTCACAGATTTTTTGAAATTTATTAACTGTATATTATCACATCTATTTGTCAAGTGTCTTTTTTTACCTATTCTGAATTTAGGCACTTGCATCTCATACTGTTTTGGTAGAACTGAGTCACAAGTCTGATAGTTAAAGCTAAGGTTGTAACACCTCTTACTTTTCCCAAGATAATTTTAGTTAATACCTGCCATGCTGATGTAAACTGCACTACTTTCAACTTTCAAGATTATTTTGGCTGATATATGTCAACCTAGTTTCACCAAATAGTGATTTAAAAGTAATGCAGAAACATTCAAAGAAAGACATGAAGTCACTCAATCATGTCTGAGTCTTTGCAACCCCATCAACTGTAGCCTGTCAGGCTCCTCTGTCCATGTGATTTTCCAATTAGAATACTGGAGTGGGTTGCATTTCCTTCTCCACGGGATCTTCCCAACCCAGGGATCAAACCCGGGTCTCCCACATTGCAGGCAGATACACTGAAGACTCAAATAAAACAGGGAATCCAACATTTAGTAAATATCCAGACTTGGAAGGGACATAGACGAGCACAAATAACCTTGTTTAGAGTTAAAATAAAACCTTTGTTTTCCACAATCAAATTTCCTTCTCCTCATTACCCTCATCAGCATGCTTCTGCTCCCGTTCCTCTTCTTTGTCTTCCTCACATATTTTAAAATTAATTTTTTAAGTGTTTGGATATATTAATACTCTAAGAAAGATAAATGATTTTTCTTAAACATATTCATTCTTTTTTAATTAAAATTTATAACATAACAAAAATAACCTTTCAGTTATATTCTGATTTAATTTTTTGGTCTTAACACTTATTTCAAGTAAAACATTTTTTGCAGAAATTTAAGATGTGTTTGGAAAAGAAAAACAACAAAGTTCAAAGAATACTTGATCACTACCATGCTAGCTTAATGATGATATAATCTTTTTAGATTATCTCATTGAGCACATGTATTCAAATGAATCTAAATGGAATCTAATTGCATAGATTTAGGAATTCTAGAATTCCTATCATAGAGACATCTGAATGTTAAATATATAACTATAGGTGTAGTATTAAATCATTATATATATATATATATATGGCATA
This sequence comes from Capricornis sumatraensis, assembly GCF_032405125.1. Lineage (NCBI taxonomy): Eukaryota > Metazoa > Chordata > Mammalia > Artiodactyla > Bovidae > Capricornis > Capricornis sumatraensis. The sequence continues at coordinate 22,391,309 of NC_091073.1, forward strand.
AAATGATTCATAAGAAAATAAAATATGATAACATTTAAACAATAAACTTATTTTAGAAATATGGGTTATTTCTGTTTACCTTGAGTTGCCTGTTATCAGGCTTAAAGAAAATGTAGGTGCATTTTCCAGCTTTGGGAGTTGAAAGAAAAGAATGGCTTGAAAACAAATCCCTTGAATTGTATATTTGTTTGCACCTGTTTAAAAATGATATTCTTCCCAATGCTTTGGAATAACAAATTAGTAGGAATGTAATTTAAATAAATGAATACAAAATGTAAATATTTAATTTTAAAAACTGAAATTGCAGCTTTTGGTGTTTCTTTTTCTCTTTTCTTCGTGCCTATACCTGCGAAGACCCCTGTGGTTTAAATAACCAGTGTGTGTACACTAATAAAAATCCCATTAAATTAAATGGCCAGTAGACATGTAGAATGTCCTGCCGCAATTTCAGGAGACAATTTGTTACCAGACACCCTGCTATGAACATTTTATTTTATCAGGGTTAAGAAAAACATTTATGAAATCTATTTATTTATATTTTAAAAGTTTAGAGAATCCTGGCAATGGTGGCTTTATTATTATTATTTTTTTTTCTCTTCATCGAATGAAATGGTTGGGTGGATTCCCCATCAGGCAGTATGTAGAATGCCCTACAGCAAATGTATATAATCAACACAATCGGTCAGTAATTTTCATTCCTGTGCTATTATTTCTTTCTTCCATTTGTGAGCAATAAAAGTGGCAATTCAGTGCATATTGTATTATGGGAAAGTGTTTACAGCACACACCGTACCTGTGTTCTAACAAAAATAATTTCAGAAATATAGAAGTATTTTTTCTTGCAAATGTTCTCTGCCTTACTTTAGCTCTCTTACTTTTTAAATATGAGTATGAGTTCACATTTTTTGGAGGTGGGACTTCTTATAACAGTTTAAGGTAGCACTGTCAATAATGGTTGAAACCAGGGTAATAATAAATAGGGAAAAGTTTAGAGCCTGTGAGAAGGGAAGAGAGTGAGTGGCATGACGGTGGGAAAACCAATCAAAGAGAAAGGAAGATAATGAGAAAATGGCAGAAATTTTCTGGTGAAAGAGAGGAAAACCACAGAAAGTGAGATATCAAAGACACTTGTAAAATCAAAGAATCTTTGTTGAATGAATCATCTGGGTTATTCGGTAAGCCATACCATCAACATTTAGATTTTGGTTTTAAAGTCTGTTTCATTTCCACTGAGTTAAAGTTTAGAAGGGTTACTTAAAAGTCTCACATATCATCTAGATACACTGCTTTTTCTCCTTGAGGTGAGCCATTTTATTTTACTTTATTGAAATTATATTTGAGAAATAATATTGTGTAATTTTAAGATATACCACATGTTGATACATTTAATATTGCAATATATTTCCTTTGTAGCAAGAGTTAGCACCTCTGTCTTGTCAGGTAACTGCCATTTAGTGTTTGAAATAGTTAAGATCTAGTCTCTCAGCACACTTGATGATTGTAATACAATGTTGTTCTTTATTTTCACTATAGTGTACATTAGATATTGAGGACTTAGTTACTACTAGTTACAAGTTTGTACTGTTAAGCAACATTTGTCTAACACTCCTACCTTCATTTCCTGGTAACCATTATTTACTTTTTATGAGTTTGGCTTTTTTAGAGTCTACATACATGTGATATTATAAGTTTTTGTCTTTCTTTGTTTGACATATATTTTCCCCAGTATAATGACCTCAAGATCCCTCCAAGTTATTGCATGTGGTAGGATGCCCTTCCCCATGGCTGAAGTATATGTGTGTGTGTGTACTATATATATATATATTCTGTATCCATTCATCTGTTCAAAGAAACTTGTTATTTAAATATCTAAGATTACTATGAATAAAGGCATAAAGATATCACCTTGTACTAATTTCATTTCCTTTCCTCCTTATACTGAGAAGTAGGGTTGCTGTAGCTCTATTTTTAATTTTTTTCAGGAAACTACACTGTTTTCCACAGTGTCTGTATCAATTTGCATCCCCACAAGGGTTCCATTTTCTTCACATCTTCAACCCTTATTATCTTTTATTGTTTTTATTTATATAATAACCATTGTAACAGTTGTGAGTTAACACTATTTTCAAATTTATTGAAAATGTATTGAATTATTAATATGTACTATCTCATGTTAGGTTTAGATGCCAATTACAATATAAATAAAACAGATGTGTCTCCTCAATGCTACTTACAATCTGAGGATATTGACAGAATAAGTATGCAATAAATATTAAGTGATGGATGGTACAGGGCATGTTTTACTCTATACACAACCACAAAGGACCATATATTATAATTACAACCAAATTTTTCCCTTAAAAATAAAAGGAAAAAATCTGAAATCCTATGTGTGTTAGTTAGAACACTGATCTAATAAATTGAATGTAGGAAACCCCAAAATTTACATCTGGATTTTTAGATACTTTCCAGTTACATAATCTATGCATAGTGAAACCCAAGTCTAGCATCTATTCTACCACTAATCCACAGCAGGAACTTCGTCAAGAAACTTAATGTCTATGTGCCTCTGTTTTATTATTTTGAAAATGAACTTTAAAATTTCTAAAAATAACTTCGTAACTTACTGAGAGAGAATGAAGTTCCATTACTGAATGACCAGATCCAGTGAGGAGTATATAACCTGGGCATGAAGAAATGAACCTGTGAGCTTGCATTAGGCTAGAGTGGATGACACTGTCAGATAAAGATGGATATCTGTATGTGATGGAAGGTTGCCTTTCCAGCCTTATCTAATGCTGGCTGGGTTGGAGTCCATTTTTTTCCAATGGTTGCTTTACCATGGAAACCTCACCCACATCTCTGCTTTACTCTGCCAGGATTACAGTTTCCTCATTTGCTTCACCCCACAGAATACCTTAAGTGTCTGACCCTTTTTGCTCTTTTGTCATAGACTCCTGGTTAACTTTGTCCTGGAGACTCAGAAGTCAAGATTAAGCCATTTCCCCAATATACTTTATGTATTACAATAGCTGTTATGTAAGCAGAAATACGGACTTCCCTCATGGCTCAGACTGTAAAGAATCTGCCTGCAATGCAGGAGATCCAGAATGAAAAGTGGTAAGAGTGGTGGGTGTGATTCTCATAGAACAGTGAATCCAGAAGTCTGGGATGTCATAATTAGTTTTACTATTAACCAGCTGTGGAAACTCACGTAGGTCACTTATATTCTTTGGGCTGCCATTTCCTTAATGGAAACAGTGTTGATGTTGAGTTGGATTAGGACCAAAATCTCTTTGGTTTTGCAGTTGTCTCCATACCTATGCTACTGTGTAAAAATTTTTTTGGCTTTAAAATATTTTGTTTATCAAAGCCAGATAGAGAGCTAGCAAGAGAAATTTCTGTTTGTACTGTGATTCAAAGCACATCAGGAACTGCCAAGGAAGCTAATTTGCTCTCTAGAGACCTATTAATAAATCAGATGGACGCTTCTCATTGATGAGGCATATAAATTAATTAAGGATGAATGACCCTTAGGTAGTTGGGATATATGAGCTATTCTAAGCAGAGATTCATGCCAGAAGATATAGTGTTGATTTCATGCCATGACAACAGAGTCATTCTACCAACTCAGATTTTTTTAATAGAGTTGATAATGATTACTTCTATAGAAGGCTGTCAATAAGTACTTGTTCTTTTCATTACTTATAGATACTAATATAATTTCTGAAATGTCTCTTTTGAAGAACTGGTTTTTCAACTCTTTTTTTTTTTTTAAATTAGGGCTTCCCTGATAGCTCAGTTGGTAAAGAATCTTCCTGCAATGCAGGAGACCTAGGTTCAATTCTTGGGTCTGGAAGATCTCCTGGAGAAGAAAATGACAGCCTACTGTAGTATTCTTGCCTGGAGAATCCCATGGACAGGGGATCCTGGCAGGCTACAGTCTCTGGGGTTGCAAGAGTCCAACACGACTGAGCAACTAAGCACACATACACACATTTTTAAATTAAGACAGCAAATTTTGCTCTTTAAAAATAGCTCATAAGGACAGGTGAGTTGGCTACTATTTCTTCTGCAGCCCTGCATTATAGAGTTGATTTGGTGATCTGTGTATTGTAATTGAATGTGTGCACTATTACTATCTAGTGGGTGAAGTCCAAATCACAGGTGTTAAATCTCTAGAGGAAAAAATAGAGAAACATGTACATAGCCTGGGGTTTGTGAAATTACTCCATAGTGTTCTCCTGCAAGTATTTTAATTTTTGTCCTAAGAAATATCTGTATGTGATTTCTGTAAGAAATATCCCTTTCCAGCCTTATCTATCATGTCTGACTCTTCGCAACACCATGGAATGCAGCTGGCCAGGCTTCCCTATCCTTCACTATTTACCAGAGTTTGCTCAAACTCATGTCCATTGAATTGGTGATGCCATCCAGCCATCTCATCCTCTGTCATCCCCTTCTCTTCCTGCCTTTAATCTTTCCCAGCATCAGGGTCTTTTCCACTTCACATCAAATGGCCAAAGTATTGGAGCCTCAGCATCAGTTCTTCCAATGAATATTCAGGGTTGATTTCCTTAGGACTGACTGGTTTGATCTCCTTGCTGTCCAAGGGACTCTCAAGAGTCTTCTCCAACACCACAGTTCGAAGGTATCAATTCTTCAGTGCTCAACCTTTTTTACTGTCCAGTTCTCACATCTGTACTTGACTGCTAGAACAACCATACTATAAATATTGTATTATAAAACTTTCAACTCAAAATATGAATTTGGACCTGCAGTCTCAGCATAATATGGGACTTTGTTGGAAATACAAATCTCAAGCGTATTGAATCCTAATCTGTTTTTGTAAGATCTTCAGGTGATTTGTGTGCACATCAAATTTGAAAAGTACCAGTAAATACAATATTATATTTGTACCATGTTATTTTTGTTTTTTTAAAAAATGTAGAGCTGTAATTGCTAAACTTCCAATCAAATAACACTCTAAGAAATTACACTATTGTTCACATGCAATTTTTGAAACCCCACACCACTCCAGTTCCCGAATCCCTGTCACACATGCAAACTGAAAAGCCATGGAGTATAGATGAAAAATCATAGCTAAAAGATGTAGTAGTGCCACTTTGGTAGTTGCTTTAATTCTTAATTCTTTAACCTGACGGAGTCTAATCCTAACTCTTTCCATCTCCCCACAAAGCTTGCTTGCTCTATCCCAGATTCTCAAAAACTCCTTCCTTTAGGGTTCCTGCTTTAGAGCCTTTGCACCTGTTGTTCCTCTGTCTGGATATTCTTCCAGATACACATATGGTAAACCTGCTTCCTCATTTCCATTAACTTCCTTTTAAAACATATTTAATCACAGAAGGTCTCTGGATCCTACATCTCTATCTACCATTCAGTTGGTTGTAAGTTCCTAGAGACCAAGAAGTGAAACTAGCCATCTTTGATCTTTATCAGTGCTTAGTGTCATTTAGATATCATAATTATTCTTTGCCATGAGAAAAGTAATCACTATGAGGATGAGTAAGTAACCTGAGATATGAAATGTTATTGAAGGAATCTGAGTTGTACATTCTGGAAAAGAGAATAATTGTAAATAGTCACATACAAATGGTGATACTCATGTGGTACATAATCTAGTGTGGAAATGTGCACATGGTTAAAATTTAATAAGGTCATTTATTTAAATTCAAGTTCAGGACCAAGAGCACATTAAGTTATTTTCATTATACATCCCTTCATATTGTTATGGGCTTCACAGATGACTCAGTGGTAAAGAGTCTGCTTGCCAATACAGGTGATGCAAGAGATGAGGATTCAATTCCTGGCCTGGAAAGATCTCCTGGAGAAGGAAATGGCAACCCACTCTGGTATTCTTGCCTGAAACATCCCACAGAGAGAGGAGTCTGATGATCTACAGTCCATGGGGTTGCAAAAGAGTCAGACATGACCTAGCAACTAAGCAATAACAATATTATCATATTTCACATAAAATAAAAAAAAAAGTTTTTGGTCTGGTGGCATAAAATATATCTTCACATATTCAAGATGATGTCTCATAGAGAGTAGCAGTTCTCCACAGCAGTAGAAAATAAAGACATGTTGGAAAAGGAAGAGAGTTAGTTTAAGGTAATAGTAGATGTTTTGTGGACAATATCTTTTATGACAAAACACATTAAAAAGTCTAGCTATGCCTATTGGACTATTTCAAATATGTATTTAATCTGTTCAGAATGTCAGCAAACACAAAGAAAGGAAAGGGCCACAGATCTAGAAGACAAGTGCTACTCATGGAGTGAAGTTTTAGAAAACAGAATAAGTGTCAGAATATTAAAGTTAGAAGTAAGTATATACTATTCATTTTAAAAGAAAAAAACTAATTCTAGCTCAGCAATAATTGAGTAACTTCTCTAAGAAGTAGGAACAAATTGTCTGGGTTGATTTAAAGATTTGCATGTGCAGTATGTGTTTTCCAACATAGCATCTAAGACGATTCAAGAGTCTAGAAGTCCATGCTTCCATTTAAGTGATTCATATGAGTTTTGTTTATTTTTGTTGCTCTTGGTGAAATTTTAATAATTGAGATTACTAAACCCTGGCCTTTGATTTAATTGGGATTGAACTATACTTTTGCATGTTTCATCACTTGACCTTGTACCCAAAGATGTTGAATAATTTCTGTTGACTGAATAATTTGCAAAGTTGTGATATGGTTTTTCCAGTAGTCATGTATGGATGTGAGAGTTGGACTGTGAAGAAGGCTGAGCACCAAAGAATTGATGCTTTTGCACTGTGGTGTTGGAGAAGACTCTTGAGAGTCCCTTGGACTGCAAGGAGATCCAACCAGTCCATTCTGCTAGAGATCAGCCCTGGGATTTCTTTGGAAGGAATGATGCTAAAGCTGAAACTCCAGTACTTTGGCCACCTGATGTGAAGAGTTGACTCATTGGAAAAGACATTGATGCTAGGAGGGATTGGGGGCAGGAGAAGAAGGAGACAACAGAGGATGAGATGGCTGGATGGCGTCACGGACTCAATGGACGTGAGTCTGAGTGAACTCCGGGAGTTGGTGATGGACAGGGAGGCCTGGTGGGCTGCGATTCATGGGGTCGCAAAGAGTCGGACACGACTGAGGGACTGAACTGAACTGAACTGAACTGATATGGTGAGGCATATGACAGCAGTAATTTAACCTACTCCAAGTTCTGAGCTCGAATTTAACTGAATAACCTTATTCAGTTATAACCATATGCAAGTTTCCATACTACATCATGCACCAACAGGAGCTTTGCTATTTGCAAGTCACTTCCAAGCATAGGCTATGAGGGCTTTATCCTTCACTTCTTCCTTCTCTTCGAGGATTTCAATCTCTGTTTAGGGGCTGGAAAGTGTCCTGAGTTATTGTAGAGATTGCTGTTGAATATAGATATTTTCAGTGGGCTCAGCAAAGTCTGAATTATTTAGATAGGTGTCAGATTTTCTTTTTTCTTTTTTTTTAAGTTTTTTTATTTTTTAATTCATGTAGTTGATTAACAATGTTATGATAGTTTCAGGTACTGCAAATTGATACAGTTGATATATATATGGGCTTTGCTGGTGGCTCAGAAGGTAAAGACTCTGCCTGTAATGTGGGAGATATTGGGAAGATGCCCAGGAGAAGGGCATGGCAACCCATTCCAGTATTCTTGTCTTGGAGAATTCTCATGGACAAAGGAGCCTGGGTAGGCTACAGCTCATGGGGTGGCAGTCAGACATGAGAGCGATTAAGCACAGCAGAGTGCAGCATATGTATACATACATATACATATACATGCACGCACACACACACACATACACACACACACACATACCTATCCTTTTTCAAATTATTTTCCCACTTAGGCTATCATATAATATTAAGCAAAGTTCTCTGTGCTATATGGTAAGTCCTTGCTGTTTATCCATTTTAAATATAGCAGTTTGTATATGTCAATCACCAAATCCCTGACTACCCCTTCCTCACCCACGCTTCCTGTCTGATAACCATAAATTTATTTTCTAAGTCTGAGGGTCTGTTTCATATATAAGTTCATTTATATTATTTCTTTTTAGATCTCAGAATATTTTTCTTACTCGTCTGAGTTACTTCACTTAGTATGACAATCTCTAGATCTATCCATGTTACTGCAAATGGCATTATGTCTTTTTTTTAATGGCTGAGTAATATTCTATTGTATATATGTATCACATCTTCTTTATCCAGTCCTTTATTGGTAGATGTTTAGGTTGCTTCCTTGTCTTGGTTCTTGTAAACAGTGTTTCAATGAACATTGTGGTGTATATATCCATTCAGACCATGTTTCCCTGGATATATGCCCAGGAGTGGGGTTGTAGGATCATGTGGTAGCTCTGTTTTTAACTTAAGAAGCCTACATACTTTTCTCCATGATAGTGCTACCAATTTACTGTCTACCAACAGTGAGAAGGGTTCCCTTCTCTTCATAGCATCTCCAGCATGTATTGTGGTTTTCTTGATGACAGTCATTGTGACTGGTCTGAGGTGATATCTCATTGTAGTTTTGATTTACATTTCTCTAATAATTAGCAATGTTGAGCATCTTTATGTGTACCATGTGGTTATCTCTATGTGTTCTTTGGAGAAATATCTATTTACATCTTCTTGCAGTTTCTTTATGGTTGCTATTAGCATGATGATATTATTAAGTCTTTTACCAAAGTGTTATCAGAAAAAGAAAGATGATATGGTTCCTCATCACAATTCACCTTTGCAGCTCTCTTGTATGGGCACTACTGTGGGAAAATGAAGTTTCCATACAGCTTATGATATTATTCCACTTTTTGCTTTGCCTCTCTTCCATGGCCTTAAAACCTCCTTTAGAGTAGCTTCCATCATATTCTTTTACTCAATTTTGTTCAACTGAGACAAGGGACACTATTTTCAAGCCCTAACTTTGCTGTTTAACTTGTTTGGCATATTTTTTTGTTTCTTTTCTTAACAAAACAAATTAAAGACTACCAATAACCAAACTATAACATCTGATTGGGCTCTGAGAACCTATTTGGGAAGTCAAATTAAACATAATCCAACTTATCTAAATATTTACATTTAAAGTTTTACCTTCCCATTAAAACAATACTAATTTCTCAAGTCCTATAGACACTTCTGAATAAGAAAAATATCACGTATAAGGAATCACTAAAAAGAAAAACTCAAAGAGCAACTATTTTTAATGTAACTATAATACCCAGCTGTGGCTGATGCTGGGAGGGATTGGGGGCAGGAGGAGAAGGGGACGACAGAGGATGAGATGGCTGGATGGCATCAATAACTCGATGGTCGTGAGTCTGAGTGAACTCCGGGTGTTGGTGATGGACAGGGAGGCCTGGCGTGCTGCAATTCATGGGGTCGCAAAGAGTCGGACACGACGGAGCGACTGAACTGAACTGATAGATCTTAATATAAAAACATCGAAAGCATGAGAAATTTATTTTTCTCATTGTATTCTTAGCAGATTGCTTCTTGGCGTTTTGGCTAAGATCAAGTGTAGGATTCTTAGAAGAAAACTTATTTTGTAGTGACAGACGACAGAGATTTGCTCAGTAGTGTCTGATTCTTTGTGGCCCCGCATACTGTAGGAGACTGTCTGCCAGGCTCCTCTGTTCATGGAATTCTCCAGGCAAAAATACTGGAGTGGGTTGCCATTCCTTTCTCCAGGGGATCTTCTTCATCCAGGGATTGAACCTGGGTTCCAGCATTGCAGGCAGATTCTTTACTGTCTGAGCCACCAGGGAAGCCCTATTTTGTACTGAAGTGAAGTGAAGTGAAGTGAAGTGAAGTGAAGTGAAGTGAAGTGAAGTGAAGTGAAGTTGCTCAGTCGTGTCCGACTCTTTGCGACCCCGTGGACTGTATCCCACAAGGCTCCTCTGTCCATGGGATTCTCCAGGCAAGAATACTGGAGTGGGTTACCATTTCCTTCTCCGGGGGATCTTCTCGACTCAGGGATGGAACCCGGGTCTCCCGCATTGGAGGCAGACGTTTTAACCTCTGAGCCACCAAGGAAGCCTGAAGGCTTTTTTTTTTTTTTTACTGAAGGCTTCATAATTATGTGTTGCCAAAATAAACCATTTAGCTAAGTATGAAAGGTTAGTAGTTAGGGAAAAAGCATAGTTTAAGCCAAAAAATTAAATAATAAAAATTAATACTCTTTTTAAATAACATAAGAATCTCTGCAATGTTTACTCATGAAATTTGAGTGTGATAGACACAAAAAATGTAAATCTAAATGATACAGTATATAAAATTACAAAATTATATTTAGTAGATAAGACATTTCAAAGTATGTTCAGAAATCATGTTACCATGTTCAGAAAAAAAGATGTCACATGTATTTTTCTCTTAGTTATGATTATAAAGGTAGAATAATAAAAGGCAATACAGGAAAATAAAAGTTTATCATTGAATTGGTTTATGAATATAATTAGGTTTAAATTACATTAAACATGTGTCCATGATGAGTCTGCATATAATCTCAACTGTTTTCTAGTTATAGCTTACTGCTAAGGAGGAATGGATCTTAGACAATGAGCATGTACCACACAGACATTTAATTCTTTCCTGGAGGGTGACTAGCTAAATGTACAACTTATATACTAGTTTATTGCTAAAAGCATTTTACAGTACTTGCTATTTGAGGTGTGGCTTGATATTTAAACTATAACCTCCTCCATATACAGAGGCAATGTTTTCATTCAGTTTCAGATCTTGTCACTCATAAAGAACCATTGGACAATGAACATGTTCTATGGGTCTGGTACTTGGAATATGAGGGTGGTAATAACTGAAGTTTGAAACATGTGAGACAAGAGATGTCTGAAAAAAGCTTATAATCATTCAATCCATAAACCTATAAATGCAGGCCTCAGTTATCATTAAACTCCATCAGAATATCAGTGATGAACACTTTATGATCAATCTAAGAAAAAATGCTAAATTTCTTCTTTTTTTCCCTTAATGTAAATTTTTAAAATAATTTTTATCATAATTTACTGATTTTCGTGATTTTGCTGATATTTGTCAGTATATTTTTTCTTTTTTTTTTTTTTTAACTTTATTTTAATTTACAAGACTGTATTGGTTTTGCCATACATTCACATGAATCCGCCACGGGTGTACACGAGTTCCCAATCCTGAACCCCCTCCCATCTCCACCCACATACCATCTCTCTGGTTCATCCCAGTGCACCAGCCCCAAGCATCCTGTATCATGCATTGAACCTAGACTGGTGATTTGTTTCTTACATGATATTATACATGTTTCAATGCCATTCTCCCAAATCATCCCTCCCTCTCCCTCTCCCTCAGAGTCCAAAACTCTGTTCTATACATCTGTGTCTCTTTTGCTTTCTTGCACACAGGGTTATCATTACCATCTTTCTAAATTCCATATATATGTGTTAGTATACTGTATTGGTATTTTCCTTTCTGACTTACTTCACTCTGTATAATCGGCTCCAGTTTCATCCACCTCATTAGAACTGATTCAAATGTATTCTTTTTAATGGCTGAATAATACTCGATTGTGCATATGTACCACAGCTTTCTTATTCATTCATCTGCTGATGGACATTTAGGTTGCTTCCATGTCCTAGCTATTATAAACAGTGCTGTGATGAACATTGGGGTACATGTGTCTCTTTCAATTCTGGTTTCCTCGGTGTGTATGCCCAGCAGTGGGATTGCTGGGTCATAAGGCAGCTCCATTTCCAGTTTTTTTTCAGGAATCTCCATACTGTTCTCCATAATGACTCTACTAGTTTGCATTCCCACCTGCAGTGTAAGAGGGTTCCCTTTTCTCCACACCCTCTCCAGCATGTATTGCTTGTAGACTTTTTGGATGGCAGCCATTCTGACTGGTGTGAAATGGTACCTCATTGTGGTTTTGATTTGCATTTCTCTGATAATGAGTGATGTTGAGCATCTTTTCATGTGTTTGTTAGCCATCTGTAGGTCTTTTTTGGAAAAACGTTTATTTAGTTCTTTGGCCCATTTTTTGATTGGGTCGTTTATTTTTCTAGAATGGAGCTGCAGGAGTTGCTTGTATATTTTTGAGATTAGTTGTTTGTCAGTTGCTTCATTTGCTATTATTTTCTCTTATTCCGAAAGCTGTCTTTTCACCTTGCTCATAGTTTCCTTTGTTGTGCAGAAGCTTTTAATTTTAATTAGATCCCATTTGTTTATTTTTGCTTTTATTTCCAGAATTCTGGGAGGTGGATCATAGAGGATCCTGCTGTGATTTATGTCGGAGAGTGTTTTGCCTATGTTCTCCTCTAGGAGTTTTATAGTTTCTGGTCTTACATTTAGATCTTTAATCCATTTTGAGTTTATTTTCGTGTGCGGTGTTAGAAAGTGATATAGTTTCATTCTTTTACAAGTGGTTGACCAGTTTTCCCAGTACCACTTGTTAAAGAGACTGTCTTTAATCCATTGTATATTCTTGCCTCCTTTGTCAAAGATAAGGTGTCCATATGTTAGTGGATTTATCTCTGGGCTTTCTATTTTGTTCCATTGATCTATATTTCTGTCTTTGTGCCAGTGCCATACTGTCTTGATGACTCTGGCTTTGTAGTAGAGCCTGAAGTCAGTCAAGTTGATTCCTCCAGTTCCATTCTTCTTTCTCAAGATTGCTTTGGCTATTCGAGGTGTTTTGTATTTCCATACAAATTGTGAAATTATTTGTTCTAGCTCTGTGAAAAATACCGCTGGTAGCTTGATAGGGATTGCATTGAATCTGTAGATTGCTTTGGGTAGTATACTCATTTTCACTATATTGATTCTTCCGATCCATGAACATGGTATATTTCTCCATCTATTAGTGTCCTCTTTGATTTCTTTTACCAGTGTTTTGTAGTTTTCTCTATATGGGTCTTTAGTTTCTTTAGGTAGATATATTCCTAAGTATTTTATTCTTTTCGTTGCAATGGTGAATGGAATTGTTTCCTTAATTTCGTTTTCTACTTTCTCATTATTAGTGTATAGGAATGCAAGGGATTTCTGTGTGTTGATTCTATATCCTGAAACTTTGCTATATTCATTGATGAGCTCTAGTAATTTTCTGGTGAAGTCTTTAGGGTTTTCTGTGTAGAGCATCATGCCATCTGCAAACAGTGAGAGTTTTACTTCTTCTTTTCCAATTTGGATTCCTTTTATATCTTTCCTGCTCTGACTGCTATGACCAAAACTTCCAGAACTATGTTGAATAGTAGGAGTGAAAGTAGGCACCCTTGTCTTGTTCCTGACTTTAGGGAAAACTCTTTCAATTTTTCACCATTGAGGATAATGTTTGCTGTGGGTTTGTCATATATAGCTTTTATTATTTTGAATTATGTTCCTTCTATTCCTGCTTTCTGGAGAGTTTTTTTTTTTTTTTTTCTTAATCATAAGTGGATGTTGAGTTTTGTCAAAGGCCTTCTCTGCATCTATTGAGATAATCATATGGCTTTTACTTTTCAATTTGTTAATGTAGTGAATTACATTGATTGATTTGCAGATATTGAAGAATCCTTGCAACCCTGGGATAAAGCCCACTTGGTCATGGTGTATGATCTTTTTAATGTGTTGTTGGATTCTGATTGCTAGAATTTTGTTGAGGATTTTTGCATCTATGTTCATCAGTGATATTGGCCTGTAGTTTTCTTTTTTTGTGGCATCTTTGTCAGGTTTTGGTATTAAGGTGATGGTGGCCTCATAGAATGAGTTTGGAAGTTTCCCTTCCTCTGCAATTTTCTGGAAGAGTTTGAGTAGGATAGGTGTTAGTTCTTCTCTAAATTTTTGGTAGAATTCAGCTGTGAAGCCGTCTGGACCTGGGCTTTTGTTTGCTGGAAGATTTCTGATTACAGTTTCAATTTCCATGCTTGTAATGGGTCTGTTAAGATTTTGTATTTCTTCCTGGTTCAGTTTTGGAAAGTTGTACTTTTCTAAGAATTTGTCCATTTCTTCCACGTTGTTCATTTTATTGGCATATAATTGCTGATAGTAGTCTCTTATGATCCTTTGTATTTCTGTGTTTTCTGTTGTGATCTCTCCATTTTCATTTCTAACTTTATTGATTTGATTTTTCTCCCTTTGTTTCTTCATGAGTCTGGCTAATGGTTAATCAATTTTATTCATCCTTTCAAAGAACCAGCTTTTGGCTTTGTTGATTTTTGCTATGGTCTCTTTTGTTTCTTTTGCATTTATTTCCTCCCTAAATTTTAAGATTTCTTTCCTTCTACTAACTCTGGGGTTCTCCATTTCTTCCTTTTCTAGTTGCTTTAGGTGTAGAGGTAGGTTATTTATTTGACTTTTTCCTTGTTTCTTGAGGTATGCCTGTATTGCTATGAACTTTCCCCTTAGTACTGCTTTTATAGTGTCCCACAGGTTTTGGGTTGTTGCATTTTCATTTTCATTCGTTTCTATGCATATTTTGATTTCTTTTTTTGTTTCTTCTGTGAGTTGTTGGTTTTTCAGCAGTGTGTTGTTCAGCCTCCATATGTTGTAATTTTTAATAGTTTTTCTTCTGTAATTGAGATGTAATGTTACTGCATTATGGTCAGAAAAGATGCGTGGAATGATTTCAATTTTTTTAAATTTACCGAGGCTAGATTTATGGCCCAGGATGTGATCTATCCTGGAGAAGGTTCCTTGAGCACTTGAGAAAAAGGTGAAATTCATTGTTTTGGGGTGAAATGTCCTATAGATATCAATTAGGTCTAATTGGCCTATTGTATCATTAAAAGTTTGTGTTTCTTTGTTAATTTTCTGTTTAGTTAATCTATCCATAGATGTGAATGGGGTATTAAAGTCTCCCACTATTATTGCATCATTGTTAATTTCCCCTTTCATACTTGTTAGCATTTGTCTTACATATCACGGTGCTCCTATGTTGGGTGCATATATATCTATAATTTTTATATCTTCTTGGATTGATCCTGTGATCATTATGTAGTGTCCTTCTTTGTCTCTTTTCACAGCCTTTCTTTTAAAGTCTATTTTATCTCATATGAATATTGCTACTCCTGCTTTCTTATGGTCTCTATTTGTGTGGAATATCTTTTTCCAGCCCTTCACTTTCAGTCTGTATGTGTCCCTTGTTTTGAGGTGGGTCTCTTGTACACAACACATATAGGTGTCTTGTTTTTGTATCCATTCAGCCAGTATTTGTCTTTTGGTTGGGGCCTTCAACCCATTTATGTTTAAGGCAATTATTGATAAGTATGATCCTGTTGCCATTTACTTTATTGTTTTGGGTTCAGGTTTATGCATCCTTTTTGTGTTTCCTGTCTAGACAATATCTTTTAGCATTTGTTGGAGAGCTGGTTTGGTGGTGCTGAAGCCTCTCAGCTTTTGCTTGTCTGTAAAGCTTTTGATTTCTCCTTCGTATTTGAATGAGATCCTTGCTGGGTACAGTAATCTGGGCTGTAGGTTATTTTCTTTCAACACTTTAAGTATGTCTTGCCATTTCCTCCTGGCCTGAAGAGTTTCTATTGAAAGATTAACTATTATCCTTATGGGAATCCCCTTGTGTGTTATTTGTTGTTTTTCCCTTGCTGCTTTCAATATTTCCTTGTGTTTGATCTTTGTTAATTTGATTAATATGTGTCTTGGGGTGTTTTGCCTTGGGTTTATCCTGTTTGGGGCTCTCTGGGTTTCTTTTACTTGGGTGATTATTTCCTTCCCCATTTTAGGGAAGTTTTCAACTATTATCTCCTCAAGGATTTTCTCATGGTCTTTCTTTTTGTCTTCTTCTTCTGGGACTCCTATAATTCGAATGTTGGAGCATTTCATATTTTCCTGGAGGTCTCTGAGATTGTCCTCATTTCTTTTAATTGTTTTTCTTTTTTCCTCTCTGATTCATTTATGTCTACCATTCTATCTTCTATTTCACTAATCCTATCTTCTGCCACCGTTATTCTACCATTTGTTGCCTCCAGAGTGTTTCTGATCTCATTTATTGCATTATTCATCATATATTGACTCTTTTTTATTTCTTCTAGGTCCTTGTTAAACCTTTCTTGCATCTTCTCAATCCTTGTCTCCAGGCTATTTATCTGTGATTCCATTTTGATGTCAAGATTTTGGATCATTTTCACTATCATTGTTTGGAATTCTTTATCAGGTAGATTCCTTATCTCTTCCTCTTTTGTTTGGTTTGGTGGGCATTTTTCCTGTTCCTTTGCCTGCTGAGTATTCCTCTGTCTCTTCATCTTGGTTATATTGCTGCATTTGGGGTGGCCTTTCTGTATTCCCGGAATTTGTGAGTTCTGTTTATTATGGAGTTTCCTCACTGTGGGTGCGGTTGTATCAGTGGCTTGTCAATGTTTCTTGGTTAAGGAAGCTTGTGTCGGAGTTCTGGTGAGTGGAGCTGGATTTCTTCTCTCTGGAGTGCAATGAAGTTTCCAGAAATGAGTTATGAGATGTCTATGTTTTTGGTGTAACGTTGAGCTGCCTGTATATTGAAGCTCAGGAGTGTGTTCCTGTGTTGCTGGAGAATTTGCCTTGTATTTCTTGCTGTGGAACTTGTTAGCTCTTGGGTGTTGCTTGGTTTCAGTGTAGGTATGGAGCCATTTGATGAGCTCCTATCAATTAATGTTCCCTGGAGTCAGGAGTTCTCTGATGTTCTCAGGATTTGGACTTAAGCCTCTTGCTTCTGGTTTTCAGTTTTATTTTTACAGTAGTCTCAAGACTTCTCCTTATATACCACACCATTGATAAAACATCTGTTTTTGAAGACAATGAGCTGCTTTTCTGGGTGCCTGATGTCCTCTGCCAGCATTCAGAAGTTGTTTTGTGGAATTTACTCAGTGTTGAAATGATCTTTTGATGAATTTGTGGGGGAGAAAATGGTCTCCCCGTCCTATTCCTCTGCTGTGTCCATTTGTCAGTATTTTTAAGTGTAAATTTTTTTTTGTAATTTCTTTTTGTATTTGAATTAAATATTCAACTTTATGCCTAACTTTATATTCATAGTTTTTTTTTTTTATTATTATTATTTTCCTAAAGGACAAATCCTCAAATTGTTTAAATTGTTTAAACTTTAAGCTTCACAAAAGCTTGATTCATCCCTCTGTAATAAATGGATGTTGACAAGAATAGGCTCTTTGGAGATAAATGATAAGCTTACTAAAAATTGTTTTCATAGAGAATATATATATATATTAAGTACACACAATTACTACATACACTTAGTAACTCATACTCAGAGGCAATATAAATAAATATGTGTGAATGTGTGTATATATATATGTGTGTGTGTGTGTGTGAATAAGTGTGATTTCTAATACACCAGATTATAAACCCTGTCCTACAATCTGTTCTATGTGTAGCTGTGAACAGGTATGTTCATTTAATTGTTTTTGTTCACTGCTATGTCTCTATGTTTTCCCTTATTCCTTATTTCTTACATGGAACCAAGTGATCTGTTTGGTATAATACGAATTGTAAATGCCCTTCAGAGGAAAAGTCATTTTTATTTAGTAAATAGAGAGCAAGAATAATGAACAATACAAGAAAATTGTAAAATAATTAGGAAGTGGTTCAGAGGTGCTCATTTACAACTGAGGAAATTAAAAATGCAAATGCATTATTATCATAAAGGTAGTTAACAGACAAGTGAGTAAGAAGAGCCTTCCTTCTAATTCATCATTGTTTAAAAGACACCTGCGAGTTCTAACTAGAAAAGGCAAGACAGATAAATGCAGATGGTCACATTTTGCATTATATCTCACATTTTTTTGTCCTGTAATTAGAGGAGAGATTCATTCTCCACAGGAAAAAAAATATACTGCTTATTTGAATATTTGAATAAAAGCCACTAGGTACAGTATTCAAAATACTGGCTGTGTTTCTGTGTCTTTGTGATAGTAGTGATGCAATATTTATTTTCTTTGACCCAAGGAAACTGTTGGCAGTCTGCCCAAAGAGATCTATATTTGGACTGAGAAAATTAAATGAATTTGATTTTCCTCTTTGTTCCAAGGCTGAGTTTATTGCTACTGAGTTACAATGTGGTATCAAAAGATATTAACCTACAGGCCAATTGTTTGCAATATCAGATTGTTTGGTCTAAAATTAGATGCTTACTTTAAAAAGATTTTGTGATATTTATTTTTAATTGTTTTCTTAAACCATGATTATTTCAATACAGCCATCCTAAGAGTAAAATCTGGTTTAAACTTTATGTTCAGTAAATATACAATGTCATGTTTATAGTGACTGGAATCACAAGCATGCAGGAACATACACATAGTTTTTTTTGTTTTTAAGTCTGAATATGCAAAAAGAAATATAAATATCATGTCAAACACAATAAGGAACATCCAAATGTAGAGAGGAAGAAAATGCACATATTTATAAACAATATAGAGAGATTTAAAAGTTCATATTCAGGCAATTAGAGATGGATAAGGACAATTGTACCTGTTTAACTACAATAACTCAACCATTAAAAACATTTTCCCTTTTTTCTACTCCAATCTCATTTTAGAATCAAACAGAATGTGATACAAATTATGCAATGATTTTATATAGTCTGATAAATATAATTGCACAGATATTTTTTCTCCTTGTTTCTTCACAGGGGCTGTTTATTTGATCTCCTCCATTTCTCTATTCAGGCCACAGAAAACGGAAATCTGATCAATTATGTTTAGCACATCAAGATTGTGCAGATTGTTTTGTACCTCAATGCCTAGTTCAATTCCTGGCACACTTAATAAATTGCTGTTCAATTTGAATTTTAGTGCAATCTACATAACTGGCAGACCTTTAAGATTCCTGTTTGGCTATTTGGAGTATTAGAATAAAGTAATAGACTGTGCACTCCCCTAAACTAACTATTAATATATAGAGGAAGGTATGTTTATAGCTAACTAATATGTTTTAATATATTTCTCATTATAGACTCAACCATGGTATTATCAGTGCACCTCTTTGCATAGAATTGATAGAACATACATCATTAAGATAGATTATTAGTAGCAGAAAGCAATATGTATTAATTAAATAAAAAATAATTGGACAGGATCATAAGCAACAAAAATTATTTATTTAGAAGATCTCTCCACAATTTGCTAACACAAGACAGATTGAGGACTACATTTCATTACTTCAATAAAGTATAAAATCCCCCAATTCCTTGCTATCTGATAAAGCCTGTTCTAAGTCATACACAGCTAAACTTATCAAATGTAACCTATTTTTAAAAAACCAAGCCACTAGACCACTCAGGTATGACCTAAATCAAATCTCTTAAGATTATACAGTGGAAGTGAAAAATAGATTCAAGGGATTAGATCTGAAAGACAGAGTGCCTGAAGAACTATGGATGGAGTTTCTTGAGATGGTACAGGAGGCAGTGATCAAGACCATCCCCCAGAAAAAGAAATGCAAAAGGCAAATGGCTGTCTGAGGAGTCTTTACAAATAGCTTAAAAAAGAAGAGAAGCTAAAGGCAAAGGAGAAAAGGAAAGATATACCCATTTGAATGCAGAGATTCAAAGAATAGCAAGGAGAGACAAGAAAGCCTTCCTCGGTGATCAATACAAAGAAATAGAGAAAAACAAAAGAATGGGAAAAATTGAGATCTCTTCAAGAAAATTAGAGATACCAAGGGGACATTTCATGCAAAAATGGGCTCAATAAAGGACAGAAATGGTAGGGATCTAACAGAAGCAGAAGATATTAAGAAGAGGTGGCAAGAATACACAGAACAAAAAAGACCTCCATGACCCAGAGAACGATGATGGTGTGATCACTCACCTAGAGCCAGACATCCTGGAATGTGAAGTCAAGTGGGCCTTAGGAAGCATCACTAAAAACAAAGAGGAGGTGATGGAATTCCAGTTGAGCTATTTCAAATCCTTAGAGAAAATCTTTAGATTGCAAATCCAAGATGATGCTGTGAAAGTAGTGCACTCTATATGCCAGCAAATTTGGAAAACTTAGCAGTGACCACAGGACTAGAAAAAGTCAGTTTCATTCCAATCCCAAAGAAAGGCAATGCCAAATAATGCTTAAGTGAAGTGAAAGTCATTTAGTCGTGTCCAATTCTTTGCAACCTCATGGACTATACAGTCGATGGAATTCTTCAGGCCAGTATACTGGAGTTGGTAGCCTTTCCCTTCTCCAGGTATTCTTCCCAACCCAGGGATTGAACCAAGGTCTCCCACATTGCAGGTGGATTCTTTACCAGATGTGCTATGAGGAAAGCTAAACAATGTTCAAACGACCACACAGTTGCACTCATCTCACATGCTAACAAAGTAATGCTCAAAATTTCCCAAGCCAGGCTTCAACAGTATGTGAACTGAGAACTTCCAGATGTTCAAGCTGGATTTAGAAAATTTTGAGTAACCAGAAAAGGTGATGGCACCCCACTCCAATACCCTTGCCTGGAAACTCCCATGGGCAGAGGAGCCTGGTAGGCTGCAGTCCATGGGATCGCAAAGAGTTGGACACGACTGAGTGACTTCACTTTCACTTTTCACTTTCATGCGCTGGAGAAGGAAATAGCAACCCACTCCAGTGTTCTTGCCTGGAGAATCCCAGGGATGGTGGAGCCTGGTGGGCTGCCATCTGTGGGGTCGCACAGAGTCAGACATGACTGAAGCGACTTAGCAGCAGCAGCAGCAGAGATCAAATTGCCAACACCCAGTGAAAAAGCAAGATAGTTCCAGAAAAACATCTACTTCTACTTTATTGACTATGCCAAAGCCTTTGACTGTGTGGATCACAACAAACTGTGGAAAATTCTTCAAGAGATGGGAATACCAGACCACCTTATCTGCCTCTGGAGAAATCTGTATACAGGTTAAGAAGAAACAGAACTAGACATGGACCAACAGACTGGTTCCAAATCAGGAAGGCTGTATATTGTCACTCTGCTTATTTAACTTCTGTGCAGAGTATGTCATGTGAAATGCTGGACTGGGTGAAGCACAAGCTGGAATCAAGATTGCCAGGTGAAATATCAATAACCTCAGATATACAGATGACACCACCTTTATGGCAGAAAGCAGATAACTAAAGAGCCTCTTGAGGATAGTGAAAGAGGATAGTGAAAAAGTTGGCTTAAAACTCAACATTCAGATAACTGAGATCATAGCATCCAGTCCCATCACTTCTAGGCAAATAGATGGGGAAACAATGGCAACAGTGAGAGATTTTGGCCTCCAAAGTCACTGCAAATGGTGGATACAGGCATGAAATAGAAAGATGCTTGCTTCTTGGAAGAAAAGCTATGACTAACCTAGACAGCATATTAAAAAGCAGAGACATTACTTTGCCAACAAAGTCCATCTAGTCAAAGCCAGGTTTTTTTCCAGTAGTCATGTATGGATGTGAGAATTGGACTATAAAGAAAGCTGAAAACCAAAGAATTGATACTTTTGAATTGTGGTGTTGGAGAAGACTCCTGAGAGTCCCTTGGACTATAAGGTGATCCAACTAGTCCATCCTAAAGAAAATCAGTCCTGAATATTCATTGGAAGGACTGATGTTGAAGCTGAAACTCCAATACTTTGGCCACCTGAAGCCAAGAATTGACTCATTTGAAAAACACCCTGATGCTGAAAAAGATTGAAGGCAGGAGGAAAAGGGGACAAGAGAGGATAAGATGGTTGGATGGCATCACTGACCTGATGGATATGAGTTTGAGTAAGCTCCAGGAGCCTGTGATGGACAGGGAAGCCTGGCATGCTGCTGTCCATGGGGTTGCATAGAGTTGGACACGACCGAGTGGCTGAACAAAGCTGAAATAAAATATCACTTGTGCATAGCTCAGGAACTAAGTATAAAGCAGTTCCTTCGAAGACTAATTTAATTACAAGGGCTGGACTCCAAGAGTCTCCTCAGATTATTCCAAAGGGCCCTTCAGTGATAACTGGTGCTTCTGTTTTCCTTCCTGTAATTCCAAGGTGTCTTATAATAACTATTTAGGGCAGTGAGGCCCATCTCTTAAAGTTTCTCCAGCTTTCCCCAAGTATTTCCCTTAACTTTCCACTCTCCTATCAAGGGTAGCCATCGGCCCTCCCATACAGCAGATGACAACTGCCTTATTTTCCCACAGGGTTTACTTCACGTCTTTGAATTCCTTTGTGCCTGTGGAATTTCACCATTAAACTGAGTAGACAAAGAGAGAGAGAGAGCACTTTGTAGCCAATACATTTCAAATTCCTTTTCAACACGTATCTTCTTGATCATCCCTCATATTTCAGTTGCTTGTATCATATAAGCACACTCTACTAAGTGTGCATCCCTTATTAACAACAAATTCTATACCTTAGCTGCTTTTCAGTGTTTACTGTCAGACATATTTCCCAATACTTTCTTAAATTTCACAGTTATTTTCCAGTTCTAAAATGCTCAGACAACTTGGGCCTTCTTGACATAATAAAAATATTTCCTACTTACTTAAAGCCTTCAATTTTCCTGTAGTCAGTGGACAGTATAAGAATAATAAATCTCAAATGCCTGTTTTATCATATTAATTCACTAATAAGAATTTTAAGTGTACCTTACTGTCTGTTTATAACCCATACCAAAAAACAGAAGTATAAAATTGTGAAATGAAAAAATAATTTTAGTAAAATAAATGATACTCATTAATGACATAGCCATAAATGAAAAATCTATGTTATATGAAAAATTCGTTACAATTTAAAAACTCAGTTAAAAAAATAGTTGAACATGAAGAAACTTGTATACTTTAAATAAATAATTCAGTAGCTAAAACAAGAAAAAAATACAAACACTCAAATCAACATGATTTTTTTCAAAGATTTCTCAATTTGAGAGAACAAATAATCCCAATTTTATGTAAACAATTTCAGATAAGAGGGTAAAAAAAGATCAGGTTCCTCATCTTTCATTGCCTTGATCCCAAACTCTGAAAAGAACAATATTAAAGGTGTATCCTCACTCAGAACATAAAGAGCAACCCTCTTCCCTTCTTCAAGACATGAGGCAAAATGAACTGCATAACAAAAACATAATGAATATGATGTATCATGACCTACCTACTGAACGTAAACTCCATTTATTATATATTATGACAATCAAAAAATAAAGAACAAAAATCACATGAGCATCTTAATAGATGCAGAAAACACCCTTGATAATATGCAACAGGTGTTAAAGATTTAAACAAATGCAAACTCTTAGAAAAATAGTAAGAAAGATATTTGTTAACATCATATTAAAGGGGAGGCAGGACTAGATACCAAATATCATAATTAATGTGAAACACAGAAAACTTTTTCTTTGAGAGCAGAAATAAGCAAATAATGGTTGCTATCACCATTCCTATTTAGCATTAGTACTAAAAATAATTCTAGTCAGCATGTAAGCCAACATAACCATGTGAAGAGAATAAGGAATAATAAAAATCTCATTATTCAAGAAGAGCATCATTTTGTGTATATATATATATATATCAAAAGAATTTACAAATGAATTAGTAAAATCTCTGTCAGATACTCAATCAATATTTTGCAGAACCAGTTGACATTTTGTTGGCCTATAATGAACAGTTAGAAAGCAAAGCTTTAAAATACAAAACTATTTATATTGGTATCAAATATATGTCTTAGTTGGACATATGGTATATGGCCAAGTTGGTATTGCAGATGAGTGGGAAAAGATGAATTCTCAATACATGTTACTGAAACAACTAGCCATTCATCTGAGAATACAGCTTAAAAGAATGTTTAAGAAGGAAGGAAGGGAGGAAGAAAGAAAGGAAAACAGGAAAGGTAAAGTAAAGGAAAAGAAAAGAAAGAGAAAAAAATTAACCTCAATACAATTGGTTCTAAATGTTACATAAAAGAATACAAAATCAGTACCAAGTGGATTAAATCTGAATTGTGAAAGGCAAATCATAAAGTTTTTTGTTATTCTCCCAGGAATTTTCTTCATACCTCACCGTGTTGTATTTTTGCCAACTTCCAACTGCCAGTTGGAAAGACCTTTTCCACAATTGTGTAAGGGAGTCTTTCTTGAACTTGCCACCAGCTGAAAGTGCTTGAAAGCTGACAACCCCCAGAATTAGACTATACCCAAGGATCCTCAGGGGTTGGTACATAAATACTCAGGCTCTATCTCTCCTTGGGTACAATGATTCAAGTGTGTGTATTTTGCACCATATCCTGTTAGGATTAAGCTACTGTTCACCATGAAGCTGGCTTAGTAACACTCAGGTTATTGGCAGCTTTCTCTTTCTGTCTCCTTTCTCTAGTTTCCTACTGACTTACCTTGTTGCTTAGTCGCTAAGTCCTATTTGCTTCTCTTGTGACTCCATAGTCTGTAGCCCACCAGGCTCCTCTGTCCTTGGGA
Source organism: Capricornis sumatraensis (assembly GCF_032405125.1). Lineage (NCBI taxonomy): Eukaryota > Metazoa > Chordata > Mammalia > Artiodactyla > Bovidae > Capricornis > Capricornis sumatraensis. Next base: position 22,415,678 of record NC_091073.1, read on the forward strand.
TTTCCCAGGCAAGAATACTGGAGTGGGTTACCATTTCCTTCTCCAGAGTATCTTCCCCACCCAGAGATTGAACCCCAGTCCCCTGTATTTCAGGCTAATTCTTTACTGCTGAGTCACCAGGGAAGCTCAGTGTACTCTGTACCTCCCAAATAAACTGCTTGTACTCAAATTCTCCCCATAAAATCTCCTGGGAAAACCAGAATAGCAGTGTCAGAAAAGTCCCTAAGAAGCAGATATCAGGATGAAATTCTGGAACTGGATAATTCCCCAGCAGGTGGCAACCAAGATCTAATTTCTTTAGATAAGTGACATGGTGGATTACTCCTTGAATGCAGTAGCATCATAAAGACTATGACTTTACCACATGTGACAAACTGGAAAGACAAGTGGAGGGCACCAATTGGTTTATGCAGTCTCTCTAGACTTTGAGAGATATGATGGTGATGATAATTACAAGTGCTATGAAGTTGTATAGTAAAGTGCCCTCATTGTGTTCAGGAAAGAAAATGGCACACTTAAATCAGCTGACTACCAACTCAGAGCAAGATGTGAAAATCAGTATTCCTCTGTAGCAATGTATTAAGGGACTCTGTTCTTCTGCAGTTGGATGTAAGGAGCTAACTGAAAATAATTGAATTGGAGACTCTTTTCACTGCTTCAGCAAGTTTTCTGTGGCAGAATCAGGGTCCTTACAAGGAGGTATATTGACACCTGGCTGTAGGACACCTGAGTGAATAGGATAAGAAATCTGGAGCATCCAGTGTTCCCTGGAGCCTTTGAATATTCCTATTTCACTTTGCTATCTCCATGAAAGAAGCTAATAGCTTCCTTTGCTTAAAAAATATTTCAGGGGTTATTTCAGGTGAATTCCATTCAAAAGAATACTTGAAAGTCTTTAGGATTTGTTTCTACTTTTTCCCTTTATTGACTTTTAAACTGACAAGATTTCAACCTGACCAAACCAGACAAGTATTATTTGTGTTTTACAAGGAAAAGAATTGATGTTCAGAAGAGCTGTCAGATCTGAAAAATTTGTATCAATGCTTTAGTGAGTTTGCCTAGCAATAGATTTTGAGAGTGGTTGTTAGAAAGGAGGTGTTGCAAAATACAAGACTTAGTAAAAGTTTAATGATTTGAAAACATTCTCTGGTTTCTTGTGGTTTAATATCCTTGTGAAGAAAGCTGCAGTCATTCTTACCATGATTCTGTGATATCTCACTGAAGCTAGAATATACAATGGCTCATAGCAAATGAGATGTCTTTGCTCTCAAGAAGACTCAGTGAGCTTAAAGATATAGGTGTACTGAAACATACTTATTTTTTTTTCTTTTTTTTGTGCTTCTCTGGTAACTTAGTGGTAAAAAAATCCACCTACCAATGTAGGAGACATGGTTTTGGTCTCTGGGCCAGGGAGATGCCCTGGAGGAGAAAGTGGCAGCTCACTGCAATATTCTTGCCTGGGAAATCCCAAGGACAGAGGAGCCTGGCAGGAGACCATGGGGTTTCAAAAGAGTCAAACATGACTTAGCATCTAAACAACAAGAACAAAATAGATTTTTAAATTAAGACCAGAGAATCTATTGACTGACTACATCCCCAAGACAATAGATCAGCATTATACACTAATAATCTTACCTCTGGGTTAAGTTAATTTTCTTAATCTCTCACACAACACAGTCACAGGAAGCTTGACTGGACATTCTCAAGAACATCAAATGGGGACTTTAAATTAAAATAATCATGTTACTTATACCCTGGTAAGAGGGAGTCCACTTTTTCTAATTGTTCTAGTAAGATTTATGAGTGTTACATAGTGGAAAATAAGTCTGAAAAAAGTTTAGTGGCTTCCCATAATGGGCATAATTTAGATGTCCAGTGATCTAGGGTATTCCAGAACAAATCCCCCAAGTAAAATAACAAGTTAATAGCACTTTGCATCTTCTATTAGTAAGGAGTGGTGGTGATCGTTTTGTTGCTAAGTTGTGTCTCAGTCTTGCAATCATATGGACTATAGCCCACCAGGCTTCTCTGTCCATATATTTCTCCATGCAAGAATACTGGAGTGGGTTCCTATTTTCTTATCCAGGGTATCTTCTTGACCCAGGGACTGAACCCAGGTCTACTGTGTTGCAGTTGGATTCTTTACCAGTTGAGCCACCAGCGAAACCCAGAAGTCAGGAGGGACAATGAGTCTCTTGGATTTTAGGTGAAATATGTAACACATTTGGGGATATCATTTCAACTAAGTTTCTAATTTTGAGTGGGCCCCAAAGCAAAAGAGAGCTTTGTGGCAGGTTCAAGCTGTTGTGCATTTGGCTGAATCCATTGAAACTGGCCTATTTCACTTGCTAAAGGTATTCACTGTTGATAAAAATAAAATATAGAAACTCTGAAAAGCCATCCTACCAGAATCTTAGCGAATATCCTTGGAGTTCTGGGACGTGACCATGCTATCTTAAAAAACAAAACAAAACAAAACAAAAAAACCTTACTGGAGTATAGTTGCTTTATAATGTTGTTTTAGTTCCTCCTGCACAGCAAGATGAATCAGCCATATGCACACATATATGCCCTCCCTTTTGGATTACCTTCCCCTTCAAATCACCACAATGCATTAAGTTGACTTCCCTGTGCTATACAGTATGTTCTCATTAGTTATCTATTTTATACGCAGTATCAATAGTATATATGTGCCATCCCAATCTCCTAATTCCTCCTACTCCCCACTTCTTCCTTGACATCCATATATTTGTTCTCTACATCTGTGTCTCTATTTCTGCTTTGAAAATAAGGCCATACCATCTTTTGAAGAAAATTTTCCACTGTGCATAAAGTGGACATTCAGTTCAGTTCAGTTCATGAAGACCAAGTAACATACAATATAATATTTAGTAATTTTGAGACTGGATGTGCTCACCAAATAGCTGATTATCATCAGACCAACTGAGTCATAAGATCAGCTGAAAGCAGAAATCAAGTGCATATTGGAATGGCAACTTTGAGGCTGAGTCTGAGCAGTCCAGGAATTGCAATTGTTTCACAAACACATGGCCCAAATCCTCATGTTACTTGCCTCTAATGCACTGTCACCCTTTATTGAGAATCTCCATAGCTAGCTGGCTATGGAGAAAAAGGAATCATACTTGACCTGGTTCATGGATAAATAGTTTCATGTGTTTGTGTGATGCAAAAATAGACTGTAGATGTCTCTTCCTCTCCACTCAGTGGTGAGGGAAAATCCTTTCTGTGAGCAAAACTTCAAGCACTACATCTGGTAATTGATTTCAGTTGGTGGGAGATATGGCCTGAGATGAGATTATGTGTGCATGTGTGCTAAGTTGCTTTAGTCCTGTCTGACTCTGTTGCCTACGGACTGTAGCCTGCCAGTTTCCCCTGTCCATGGGATTCTCCAGGCAAGAGTTTTGCCATGCCCTCCTGGGAGAGATGAAGATATACATTGATTTTGGCGGCTGCAGAATATACTTAGCTATTTTTTTCATGGACCTTGAAGGAACAGAAAAAGAAGATCCACTATAAGGAATCCTAAGGAAAGCCATGTAAATGGACCTATGGGAATGGAAAAAGGAGTGGGAATCTTTTCCACCAGAGATTATCACTACATATGAGGCTTTTACATTTGCTTGGTTTCCCATCCATTTGTTGGGAGTTAATCTCTGCCCTTGGATGGATTGTGTATTGGGGGCTATGTGTGGGTCCTATGGCCCAAGCCTAAGTCTGATCCAGTCATTCCACTGATATACCTATAGCAAAGAAAAACATTTAGATCCCAGTATTGCACCATTTTGATGGAACAACCTACTGGAGAAGAGCACAGTAGTGATGTAGGATCATTTTCATATTGAAAGAATGGGCATTCTGTTTGTTACTGGGATATATATATGTATACAAACTGGGATTTATATATATATATATATATATATATATATATATAAGCTAGCTAAGCTATATATATATATATATATATATATATATATATATATAACTTAGGTATATAGCTAAGATAGCTAAGCTGCATCATCTCACCTTAGAATATTCTATATATTAAAGCTCTCTTTTTTAAAACAAATTAGCAGAGTTACTTTTAAGTCATTGCTGAAAACATTTTCCTTCCAACTACACTAAATTTTAATAATAATAAATAGGACACTCTTTCTGGTATGATAAGTGAAACAGAAAATGCATACATGTTTCTGTAGCCCCAGTGTAAGCATGAAGCAAACACATAAACAGATTAAATTGTCCTGGTTTTATTACAGATCTTGTCAAAGAAGACCACCTGAAGGGATAATGTTGCTCTAGTAAAACAAAACAAAAGAAAAAATAGATGTAAGCCCCAGGTATCTAGGAGCTGTGGTGAAGTCACAAATAAATTAAGGAGATGCATTGCCTGCTTCAAGTAAAGTGTAGTCCAATGATTTGCCTAGTATAGCTGACACTTGGAACAGATAATATTTTAAAATCCAAATCTCCATAAGAAAAAAAATATTTTCAATAAAAATCACAAAATTATACAAATTATATAATGTCTAGAAAAGAAATATAGCCAGAGAAAATTTATCTTTTATTGAATTGTGTGTATATTCATGTCTATAAAAATATTAAAACATAATAATACATACAGTAAATATTACATGAAGGAAAGGGAAAATTTAATGACAATACATTTTAATAACTGTTTAGATCAATACATTTAATTACTTCAATGTATTTTTAAAATATTGACTTAGTCATAATAATAAATATAAACATGGTAGTATTTTATCTCTAACTTCTGTGAATGTGTCAGTGATTTCAAGAAAATGTATCTTCCTATGTTAAATAGAATATATATATCCAGGTCTGTCTATTTACCTTCACTCATACTTATTTTAAGGGCTTCCCTGGCAGCTTAGATGGTAAAGAGTTTGCCTGTGATGTGGGAGACCTGGGTTTGATCCTGGGTCAGGAAGACTCCCTGGAGGAGGAAATGGCAACCCAGTCAAGTATTCTTGCCTGAAGTATTCCATAGACAGAGCAGCCTGGTGGGCTAGAGTCCATGGGGTCACAAAAGAAGCAGACACAACTAAGTGACTAACATATACATAATTTAAGACCCCTCTTATTAGTTTTATTCTCAAATGGTTTGTCTTTCACATGAGGAAATGATATGCCAATATTTAGGAAAAATCTAAAGCATAATAATGAGCTTGAAAGATCCTAAATTTCAGAGTTAGCAAGAACATCACACACACACAAAAAGCAGCAATTGCAATAATGTTCCAGTCTAACAGCTTTCAAATGTCTATGCAGACAAAAGGTTGATAAAAATAAAAATTCCAAGTCGGCACATAGAATGCCAAAATTATAAAAGCTCATGTTTGCAATCACTGCAGTATCGTTTTAATTTTGAATGTACTGTTAAAACATAGTACCACAAGAGTAGAAGACAAAAACTTGTACCCAAAGAGAACTTGAATAATTTCTAAATTTTATAAACTTTTTTATCCATGCATGGTGCTGGACCTGAGTGTTAGGGATGACTGTATAAATGGGAGTACTCCAAATGAAACTTCCATGTTAACTATAATTTCAGTAACAATTTTCTGTTTATTAAAGCAAAATTAACAAAAATATGCTAATCTGAAGATTTCCTATCTAGTATCACAACTCAGCAATAATGGGAGCAACTGTTTGGAACTCAGAAGGAGAAAAAAAGAAATACTCTCAAAACACATTGCATAGAATGGCTGATGAAGGAGGATGATAATGAAAAACAGACTGTCTTTGAGTTCAGTTCAGTCGCTCAGTTGTGTCCGACTCTTTGCGACCCCATGAATTACAGTACGCCAGGCCTCCTTATCCATCACCAACTCCCAGAGTTTACCCAAACTCCTGTCCATCGAGTAGGTAATGCCATACAGGCATCTCATCCTGTGTTGTCCCCGTCTCCTCCTGCCCCCAATGCCTCCCAGCATCAGGGTCTTTTCCAATGAGTCAACACTTTGCATCAGGTGACCAAAGTATTTGAGTTTCAGCCTCAGCATTAGTCCTTCCAATGAACACCCAGGAGTGGTCTCCTTTAGAATGGACTGGTTGGAGCTCCTTACAGTCCATGGGACTCTCAAGAGTCTTCTCCAACACAACAGTTCCAAAGCATAAATTCTTTGTCGCTCAGCTTTCTTCACAGTCCAACTCTCAAATCCATACATGACCACTGGAAAAACCATAGCCTTGACTAGACGGACCTTTGTTGGCAAAGTAGTGCCTCTGCTTTTTAATATGTTGTCTAGATTCGTCATAACTTTCCTTCCAAGGAGTAAGTGTCTTTCAATTTCATGGCTGGAATCACCATCTGCAGTGATTTTGGAGCTCAAAAAATAAAGTCTGACACTGTTTCCAGTTTCTCTATCTCCCGTGAAGTGATGGGACCGAATGCCATGATCTTCGTTTTCTGAATGTTGAGCTTTAAGCCAACTTTTCCACTCTCCTCTTTCACTTTCATCAAGAGGCTTTTTAGTTCCTCTTCACTTTCTGCCATAAGGGTGGTGCCATCTGCATATCTGAGGTGATTGATATTTCTCCCGGCAATCTCGATTCCAGCTTGTGCTTCTTCCAGCCCAGGATTTCTCATGATGTATCTGCTTATAAGTTAAATAAGCAGGGTGAAGATATAAAACTTGACATACTCCTTTTCCTATTTGGAACCAGTCTGTTGTTCCAAGTCCAGTTCTAACTGTTGCTTCCTGACCTGCTTATAGGTTTCTCAAGAGGCAGATCAGGTGGTCTGGTATTCCCATCTCTTTCAGAATTTCCCACAGTTTATTATGATCCACACAGTTGAAGGCTTTGGCATAGTCATTACTGTCTTTAGTTGGCTTTAATATCGCCTGACTCCCTGTATAGGGGGTCATGTGTCACTTGACTGTTTCTAAATATCACTCACTCTTAGTATAAGCTGCTATTGTGGTACAGTGGGGGATGGGGAGAGAGTGGTGAATCTCCAAGAGTTCTTTTGAAGCATCCGATTAAAGAATTCATCATTTTTAAATACTAGTCAAATCTAAGGATGAAGCTGCCAACTCTGGACAAGAATGTGTGTGTGTTCAGTTGTTCAGTTGTGTCCAACTCTTTATGAACCCATGGACTCTAGCCTGCCAGACTCCTCTGTCCATGGGATATTCCAAGCAAGAATATAGGAGCAGGTTGTCATTTTCTTCTCCAGTAGATCTTCCTGACCAAGGGATTGAACCCATGTCTCTTGAGTCTCCTGCATTGACAGGTGGGCTCTTTACCACTGCACAAAATGAGAAGCCCATGGACAAGAATAGTTAAATAGAAACATTCTTGCCTCTTGCCCCCTCTTTCTCCTCTGCTGCCTTCAACCCTGGATATACAGCTAATGGGTAGCAGAGAAGAGAGTATAAGTAAAAGCGCAAAGTGGATAACTAGAGGGCAAGATGCTAAACCCTTCTCCACAGCAGAAGGCTAGCCTGAAGCAGAGCACAGCATGGGCTAAGTGGGGAGTGATGTGTGGGGGTGGCTGGATAAGGAAGTTGCTGCTGCTGCTAAGTCGCTTCAGTCATGCCCAACTCTGTGCTACCCCATAGACCGCAGCCCACCAGGCTCCCCCGTCCCTGGGATTCTCCAGGCAAGAACACTGGAGTGGGTTGCCTTTGCCTTCTCCAGTGCATGAAAGTGAAAGTGAAATCGCTCAGTCGTGTGGGACTCCTGGCGACGCCATTGACAGCAGCCCACCAGGCTCCCCCGTCCCTGGGATTTTCCAGGCAAGAGTACTGGAGTGGGGTGCCACTACCTTCTCCAGGATAAGGAAGTTCTACAGGCTAAATTGTGTCACCCAACATTAATATTGTGACATCTTACTTAGCAGAGTTTTCTTTTTTAATTAATTAATTTATTTTAATTGGAGGCTAATTACTTTACAGTAGTGTAGTGGGTTTTGCCATACATTGACATGAATCAGCCATGGGTGTACATGTGTCCCCCATCCTGAATCCCCCTACCACCTCTTTCCCCACCCCATCCCTCAGGGTCATCCCAGTGCACTGGCCCTGAGGGCCCTGTCTCATGCATCGAACCTGAACTGGCAATCTATTTCTAACATGGTAATATACATGTTTCAATGCTTTTCTCTTAAATCATCCCACCCTCGCCCTCTCCCACAGAGTCCAAAAGTTTGTTCTTTATTTCTGTTTCTCTTTTGCTGTCTCACATACAGGGTCATCATTACCATCTTTCTAAATCCCATATATATGCACTAATGTGTTTTTCTTTCTGGCTTACTTCACACAGCAGTTTTTAAACTTTGATTTAAAAGAAAAGTTCACAGCCTTTGACCTAGTGATCATTCTCTAAGACATGTATCCTACAGAGACAGCAAAAACTAAAGATACTGATATTCTCTACTAGTAAAAGCTTAAATCCTTAAGGGCAACAATAGACAAACTAGTAAATATGACATGTCCATAGGATAATATATTTTTCATCCTTTAAAATATTTATAAATATACCAGTGTTCACAAATCAATCACTAGGTGGAGGAGGGAGATAGGAGGGGAGGTGGGACTATATGTGATTAGTAATTTATATATATATTTTCCCTTACTTTTTAAGTCAAATCATAATTTTAATAACTCAAAGATGTTGTAAAAAGAAAATCAACTAAGCAAGCTTTGAGACTTTAAAATTATGTGACAGTTAAAGAGGGGTAAAATGGGGCAAGAAAGAGAACATTTATTTAGTTAGAATAAAGCCTTTTATACTGAACTAGATTCTCCCAGATAATTAAAAATTATTTTGGCAATTTAGACTCACTTAAGGGAGTCCTGTTGTGGTGAAAGAGATTGGATAGCTCAATGAAGTTATGAAACATCTCACGTAGGGCTACCTAAGACAGATGGGTCATAGTGAAGAGTTATGTCAAAACATGGTCCACTGGAGGAGGAAATGGCAAACCACTCCAGTATTCTTGCTGCAAGAACCTCATGGACAGTCTGAAAAGGCAAAAAGATATGACATGGAAGATGAAACATCAAAGTCAGAAGATATCCAATGTGCTACTGGGGAAGAGTAGAGGGCAATACTAATAGCTCCAGAAAGAATGAAGCAGCCGGGCCAAAGTAGAAATGACAAGTAGTTGTGATGGGTCTGGTGATAAGTAAAGTCCAATGCTGTAAAGAACAATATTACATAGGAACCCCGAATTTTAGATCCACGAATCAAGATAAATTGGACATGGTCAAGCAGGAGATGGCAAGAGTGAATACAGACATCTTAGGAATCGGTGAACTGAATGGATGAGAACAGGGAAATTTAATTCATATGACCTTTATGTCTACTACTATGGGCAAGAATCCCTAAGAAGAAATGGAATAGCCCTCACAGTCAATGAAAGAGCCTGAAATACAATAATTGCATACAATCGCAAAAATGACAGGATGATCTCAGTCCACTTCCAAGGCAAACCATTCAACATCGCAATAATCCAAGTCTATAACTCAACTATTGACTGGTTCAATAGAAGCTGAAGTTGACTGGTTCAATGAATACCTAAACACCTTCTAGAATTAAAACCAAAAAAGATATCCTATTCATCATAGGGGATTGGAATGCAAAATTAGGAAGTCCAGAGATACCTAGAGTAACAGGAAAGTTTGCCTTTGGAGTACAAAATGAAGCAGTGCCAAGATTAACAGAGTTTTCTCAAGACCACACACCAGTCATAGCAAACACCTTTTCCCAATAACCCAAGAGATGACCTACACTTGGACATCATCATATGGTCAATATTAAAATCAGATTGATTACCTTCTTTGCAGCCAAACATGGAGAAATTCTATAGAATCAGCAAAAATAAGACATGGAGTTGACTATGGCTCAGATCATGAGCTTCGTATTGCAAAATTTGGTTTCTGTTGAAGAAAGTAGGTAAAACCACGGGGCCATTTAGATATGACCTAAATCAAATCCTTTATGAGTACACAGTGGAGGTGATGGGTAAATTCAAGGGACTGATCTGGTAGACAGAGTACTTGAAGTTCTTAACATTGTATGGAAGAAAAAACAGGGTACGGAAGATGGAAGTTCAGAACCTCGTATAGGAGGCAATGACCAAAACCATCCCAAAGAAGAACAAATGAAAGAAGGTAAAGTATCTGAGGAACTCTTACAATAGCTGGGGAAAAAAGAAGCAAAAGGCAAAGGTAAAAGGAAAAGATACACCCAATTGAATGCAGAGTTCCAGAAAACAGTAAGGAGAGACAAGAAGACCTTCTCAAATGAATAATGCAAAGAAACAGAATGGAAAATACTGGAGATCTGTTTAAGAAAATTAGAGATACCAAGGGAACATTTCATGCAAGGATGGGCACAATTAGGACAGAAACAATACAAACCTAACAGAAACAGAAAAGATTAAGAGGAGTAGCAAAAATACCCAGAAGAATTAAACAGAAAAGGTCATAATGACTCTGATAACCATGATAATCATTCACCTAGAACCAGACATCCTGGAGTATGAAGTCAAGTGGACCTTAGGAAGCATTACTATGAACAAACTTAGTGGAGGTGATGGAATTCCAGCCAAGCTATTTAAAATCCTAAAAGATGATTCTGTAAAAGTACAGCACTCAATACCTCAACAAAACTCAGCAATGGCCATGGGACTGTAAAAAATCAGTTTTCGTTCTGATTCTAAAGAAGGGAAATTGCAAAGAATGTTCAAACTACAGCACAATTGCACTCATTTCACATACTAGCAAGATTATACTGAAAATCCTTCAAGCTAGTCTTCATCATTATGTGAACTTAGAATTTCCAGATGTATAATCTGGGATTAGAAAATGCAGAGAAACCAGAGATCAAATTACCAACATTCCCTGGACCATAGAGAAATCAAGAGAATTCCAGAAAAATATATATACTTCTGCTTAATTGAATATGCTAAATCCTTTGACTGCATGGATCACAATAAATTGTGGAAAATAATTAAAGAGATGTAAATATCAGACCATCCTACCTGTCTCCTGAGAAATCTGTATGTGCTCAAGCAGAGCATATTAGAACTGGACATGGGACAATGTACTAATGTAAAATTGGGAAAGTAGTACCACAAGGCTGTATACTGTCACCCTACTAATTTAACTTTTATGGAGAGTATATCATATGAAATGCTGGACTGAATCATAAGCTGGAATCAAGATTGCCTGAAGGAATATCAAAACCTCAGATATACAGATGATACCACTTTAATGGCAGAAAGTGAAGAGGAACTAAAGAGCCTCTTGAAGAGAGTGAAAAATCTGGCTGGAAACTCAACATTCAAAAAAACTAAGATCATAGCCTCTGGTACCATCACTTCATGGCAAATAGAAGGGGAAAAAATGGAAACTGTCACAAATTTTATTTTCTTGGGCTCTAAAATCACTGAAGACAGTGACTGCAGCCATAAAATTAAAAAAAAAAAAAACACACACTTGCTTCTTTGTAGAAAAACTATGACAAACATAGATGGTGTATTAAAAAGCAAAGATATCACTTTACCGACAAAGGTCCATATAGTCAAATTATGGTTTTCCAGTAGTCATGTATGGATGTAAGAGCTGAACCATAAACAAGGCTGAGCCCTGAAGAATTTATGCTTTCTAACTGTGGTGCTGGAGAAGAGTCTTGAGAGTCCCTTGGACTGCAAGGAGATCAAAACAGTAAATCCTAAAGGAAACCAACACTGACTATTCATTGGAAAAACTGATGCTGAAGCTGAAGCTCCAATACTTTGGCCACCTGATACAAAGAGCCAACTCATTGGAAAAGATCCTGATGGTGCAAAAGATTGAAGACAAAAGGAGAAGTGGGCAACAGAGGGTTTGATAATTATATAGCATCCCTGACTTGAGCATGGATTTGAGCAAACTCCTCAACATAGTGAAGGACAGAGAAGACTGTCGTTATCTATGGAGTCTCAAAGAGTCAAGCACAACTTAGTGACTGAACAGCAACAATGGAATGGTTTCTGAACTTTGACTTACTTAAAAACTATTTTATCAACTTTCAGTTAATATGTGGGAATTGGATTGTAAAGTTAATAGGAAGGTCAAAAAGGAAGCAGCATCCTTTTTTACATAAATAGTTTAATATTAATGAATAAAAGCCAGCCTAATGAAAGATGGTCGGTTTGCTTCCCAGATCTTGATTTTTTAAAGCCTCCTGCTTAACCCTCAGTCCAGAGACAGAAATAAAAACCAAGTTATGCACCTCTTCTCTCATTGTGCTTCTCTTCTTCCTCTCAGAAAGAGACAACACTAGCTTAAAAGAATCATGCAATTTATACAGACTGGAAATAGGTTATGCATAGAAACACAGAAGTCAGCTATTGAAGAAATTTTTCTGGCACGCCATAAAAGGAGTGCCTTCAGATCCCATATTTGTGTTTATTTAACCACTTCTTATTGAATCATTCAATAATGTTCGAGTCTTTGCCACTCCATGAACTGCAGTACACCGGGCTCCTCTGTGATGGAACTTCCCAGGCAAGAATACTGGAATGGGGTGCCATTTTCTTCTCCAGGGGATCTTCCTGACACAGGGTTTGAATCCACATCGCCTGAAAGCCTCATGCATTGCAGGCAGATTCTTTATGTTAAGACACCAGGGATCCCATTCAGTCACTACTTTAATTCAAAATATCAACCAAAGTTACCTGCTACACCCCGTTTCTTTCTGAGATTGTATGTGTGCTTTGAGATTACTGTCATGTATCAGTTTTAAAATTTGAATCAGGGTTCACATTATTTGCTTAGTACAGGATGGTATGCTATGGGCAAGGTTATAAAACAGAGTCTGCATAGCACAGTCTTTCTGTTTTGAATCCAATACTGTTGAAAAGTGCTGACTCCTCTGCTTGGGGCAGCATCAGCTACATCAAACACCAACAGTGAAGGCTGCTGAATGAAGTGTAATGGTGGTAATGATGTGTAAGTTTGTGAAGATTTAACATTTAATAAATGTAAAGTCTATCAAGGTGATCAACCAAAAAACCTTTGCAAAAGTAGAGATTGCTTCTTTGATCTGAAAAGAGAAAACCCAAAATGAGAATATAAGAAATTCAGATTCCTCAGGTAAATTGCTTCTCAGATAAAAGAACCATAAGTAGACTTGAAAGAAAATCAAGGTATACATCCTAAAGAAAATGTTCTCTCCTTGAATATATGTGTACATTTCTAGGATGGTAAATTAGATGCCTACTAGGAAGAAAAGTTTCATTCTTTGCCCTCAGAAATGTATTGTCTTTGCGTAAACCATCTTACCATTAATATATTACATTATGAATTGTATATGTCTAAAATCAGTCTCTCTTTTGAAATTAGTCTTTCTTCTTTGATTATTGTCTAGTCTTGCCTATTTATCCTTTTCTATGTTGTTTTTTTTCTTTTTCTTTAATTGGAGCCATCTTTTCTTGCATTCACTATACCCATTTGCATCAAAAAGGTATCACAATACCATAAAAACCTACTAATTTAGTAATCATAAAAAAACTATAATTTAACAATCATACAGTGCATTTCCCAAGTATCTAAAAATTCAAAAAAAATATGCATAAGAACAGAACTAATTTAAAAAAAAAAGCAGGACTGAGAGATTCAAAGGTTTCTGCACTGTCTTTTGAGTTTCTCATGTAATTATGATGAATTCTGGTTCTATTAACTGGGTCTCACACTTAGTTCCTCTTGTCCAAATCTCCTCCCTGGAAACATTATGCTTAGACCATGAGTGAGGCCCTAATCCATACCTGCTGGGACCTCTTTGGGAACTGAGTTCTGTGTCTCCATCTGCTTCTTGAATCCACTGCCCTCATCATTAACTACCATGTGTTCATTGTTGCTCTGTACTTCTTTTACTTATGTTTTGCCTGTCTACCTTAAAAATATTTTCCCCAGGAGTCTATAGAATCACTTAGAGAGAGCTGGCTCTCTGTTCTAGCATGTCCTTCCCACTCAGTCTTACTACAATAAATTTCACCTCTCTCAAAATTTAACTCTTTTAATTTCCTTGAGTACTTTTCTTTCTTACAGGAAGATCATGGCCTGCTATCAATCACTATGTTTTCTGAAAGTTACATGAAAGAACTATTAGAACATCATTTCATTTTGCCCAGTTAATAAAGATCAATCTTGAAGAGATTACTAAAATCACTCATTGATTTAGGGCATGTCTTCAACTGTGTAGCTTCAATTTGCTGAGATTTCCTCTCACACAACAGAGTAAAATCAAAGAGCATCATAAGTGCTCCAATTTGGTAATTTTCTGTTCCTAAATCTGCTACATGTGATTCAATGGCAAACAGCTGTTTATTTTAGTATAAAGGCATCTGACTGACATTTAGAACTTCATGAAAGAAAGGTTTCAATAAAATAAAGCTTCTAATGTTTTTTTAATAGTTAATCAAGAAAAAGACATTCATCAGGGAAAGATATTCAACATGTTACTGAAGTCTAAGGGTTTCTATTTCAGGCTTCATTCTCTAGCTTTTCTTTGGAAAACCAGCAGGTAGATGTCCTTTATCTTAGACAGACATGTGGTTCAGGAAGTAGAAAATATAATTTACAAATCTCCAAAAGAAGAGGTTCCTTCTTCCAGGGTGACCACAATTTTCTTGTATGGCATGCTTTCTCGTGAAGAGAGTAATATTATCCTTATTGTGAATGCTTAGCAAATTAAATTATTTCACTCTTCACTGAATAAATACAATGATTCCAAAGACCTTTAAGTAAATGTGTCTGAGATGAATTATTAATTGGATCTCATTTATACTGATTTGATGATGTATAATTGCTTAATTTAGAACATTGGCCTGATTGATAAAATTAATCTCTCTACATTTTTTTAAAACTCCTAGTAATGCCACTCGATTGCCTTTTATTTGACAAGAAAGGTGTCACAGAGCTTGTGCCTAATTCAGTTTTCTATATCAAGTCTATACCACATGGGATAAATGCCTTTTAAATAACATTATAATAATGTAACTATTCAGATCAGTTTAGTTCAGTCACTGTCATGTCCGAAACTTTGTAACCCCATGGACTGCAGCACGCCAGGCTTCCCTGTCCACCAACAACTCCCAGAGCTTACTCAAACTCCTGTTCATAGCATGAATGACGCCATCCAAGAATCTCATTGTCTGTTGTCCTTTCTCCTCCCACCTACAATCTTTCTCAGCATCAGGGTCTTTCCCAATGAGTTGGTTCTTCACATCAGGTGATCAAAGTATTGGAGTTTCAGCTTCAACATCTGTTCTTCCAATGAATATTCAGGACTGGTTTCCTTTAGATTGGACTGCTTGGACTTCCTTGCAGTCCAAGAGGCTTTCAGGACCCTTCTCCAACACCACAGTTCAAAAGCATCCATCCTCTGCTGCTCAGCTTTCTTTATAGTCCAACTCTCACATTCATATATGACTACTGGAAAAACCACCATTTTGACCAGATGGACCTTTGTTAGTAATGTCTCTGCTTTTTAATATGCTGTCTAGGTTGGTTATAACTTTTCTCCAAGGAGCAAACGTCTTTCAGTTTCATGGGTGCAGTCACCATCTGCAGTGATTTTGGAGCCCAGAAAAATAAATTCTCTCACTGTTTCCACTGTTTCCCCATCTATTTGCCATGAAGTGATGGAACCAGATGCCATGATCTTAGTTTTCTGAATAGTGAGTTCTAAGCCAACTTTTTGACTCTCCTCTTTCACCTTCATCAAGCGCCTTTTTAGTTCTTCACTTTCTGCCATAAGGGTAGTGTCATCTTCATATCTGAGATTATTGATATTTCACCTGCCAATCTTGATTCCAGCTTGTTCTCCATCCAGCCCAGTGTTTTGCATAATGTACTCTGCATATAAGTTAAATAAGCAGGGAGACAATATATAGCTTTGACATATTCCTTTCCTGATTTGAAGCCAGTCTGTTGATCCATATCCAGTTTTAACTGTTGCTTCTTGACCTGCATAGAGATTTCTCTGGAGGCAGGTCATTTGGCATGGTATTCCCATCCCTTTCAGAATTTTCCACCGTTTGTTGTGATCTACACAGTCAAAGGCTTTGCTGTAGTCAATAACACAAACGTAGATGTTTTTTCTGGAACTCTCTTGCTTTTTTGATGATTCAGTGCTTGTTGGCAATTTGATCTCTGGTTCCTTTGTCTTTCTAAATCTAGCTTGAACATCTGGAAGTTCAAGGTTCACGTACTGTTGAAGCTTGGCTTGGAGAATTTTAAGAATTACTTTGCCTGCATATGAAATGAATGCAATTGTGAGGTAATTTGAACATTCTTTGCCATTGCCTTTCTTTGGGATTGGAATGAAAACTGAGCTTTTCCAGTCCTGTGGCCACTGCTGAGTTTTTCAATTTTGCTGGCATATTGAGTACAGTACTTTCACAGCATCATCTTTCAGGATTTGAAACAGCTCAACTGGAGTTCTATCACTTCTACTAGCTTTGTTCGTAGTGATGCTTCCTAAGGCCCATTTGACTTCACATTCCAGGATGTCTGGCTCTAGGTGAGTGATCACACCATCATGGTTATCTGGGTCATGAAGATTTTTTTTGTATCATTCTTCTGTGTTCTTGCCACCTCTTCTTAATATCTTCTGCTCCTGTTAGGTCCATACCATTTCTGCCCTTTATTGAGCCCATCTTTACATGAAATATTCTCTTGGTATCTCTAATTCTCTTAGAGATCTTGAATCTTTCCCATTGAATTATTTTCCTCTATTTCTTTGCATTGATAACTGAGGAAGGCTTTCTTATCTCTCCTTGCTATTCTTTGGAACTCTATATTCCAATGGGTGTATCTTTTCTTTTCTCCCTTGCCTTTAGCTTCTTTTTTCTCAGCTACTTGTAAGGCCTCATCAGACAACTATCGTTATAATATTAATAATAATTAATACAATGTTATTGAGCATTTTGTGACAGATATTATAGTAAATGAAAAATACATTGGGTTTTCTATTGTTATCTTAACAAAATTATATGAATTAGCTTTTTTTGATATGCCCATTTCACAGATGCAAGAAATAGGTTTAAGGAGACCCAGCATCACAATATCACTTGGATACTTTTAGCTGTACGGGAGCTTGAATCATTATGTCTCATGGCAGTACTTTTTTATTAAAAAATGTTTATTTTCTATTATTTTATGATGTAATTAAAGATATACCTCTGATCCATCTTTAAGGAGTTATAAGCCATTAATTGTTGTTTTCAAATAGCAAGATAATCATCTCATCACTATTGTTTCCATTTTTTTCTACTGTTTTGAAATGTCAACCTTATTTTCTCATATATTTCCTTTCATTTTATTGTATCTAGTTCTGAAATCTCCAATCCAGCCTACTTACTTTTCTGCTTATCTGACATTGTATTATGCTGTCTTATTTACTAGCTATTATTGGAAATTAATAATATATTCAAATGGGTAGTAAGAGCAATTCACTCTTTTAAATCTTTTTGTTTTGAATTATCCTCAGTATTCTTTACAAGTGATTGGATTGAATCTCATTGGAGAAGAAATAACATTTTTATTTTATTGAAGATTCTTAACACTCTGTGTGTGTGTGTGTGTGTGTGTGTGTGTGCATAAGCACTCATAAGTGTGTTTCCTAACCATAATTCTGAGCTCACTTGTATTAGGGCACATTCATATGGTTTCTTCTGGGACTTCAGTTGTGAGTAGAAGTGATACTCAGTTTGGCACTTTTAACTTATAAGACTATTTTTTCCTCCTTGCTGTGGTCATTGGGAAATTCTGAGTTGGTTGATTCAGGGACTTGAATCTGAGCAAGGAGATTGATAACTGTTCACCAAATGAATGGTGATGAATTTATCACCATTTCACCATGTGAAATATACATCCCATGACAAGTTACTAAGTGTCCATGAGGATTTTTTTTAATGCCAGGATGTTTGTAGTTCCTTAGTAAAAACAATTGTTCTATGAAGTTTCCCTTTAATCTATGTATGCCTGGTTCTGCTAAATTTATACTAATATTGGAATACAATTGTAGAAGTTTCCCTTTTAACCTATTTCTCTGTAAGATTATTTTAAACATAGAATCTAACATTATTAGAAGTTTGAATAAAATTTGCTGTAAACCTAGTTAGGTAAATTTTGAGTGCTGATTAAATTATTTAAAGTTTTAGATTTTTTTTTTTCAATTTTGTCATATCTATACTTTTATTTTAAATCAGCAATTTTATATAGATTTTAAAATTTATTAGCAAATTTGAAGTGTTATGTAACTATTATTTAATCTCTATTTTTTAAATTAGATAAGGTTCATTCTCCTAATCTTCATTAGCTTCTTCTCTTTTTAGTTCTTTCCTTTGATAGCATCCACATTATCAACATTTTTTACTTTTGATATTTGTTTCAAGTATTTTTTTTATATTCAATCATTTTATTTATAATGTCTGTTTCTTCTTTCCTATATCTAAGCATAAGGTAAAGGAATTGCCTATCTGGTCAAGTCTTTAAAGATATATGTACTAACTTGTTTTAAGAATAAATTTTTCCTATTTTTTTTTTATCTTTGTGGGGGAGATTTATTAATTTTCTTCTGAGAAACATACACTGAATACAATGAATTTTATTAATGATTTTTAATATTGAATATTTGGGGAATTTTTATTCATTGTATTAAAAGACACAATTCTTTTAATGAAAATCTGTACTCAGCTTGGTGGTTTCTTTTAATTGAATTCATTTTCCCCCCTGATATTCAGGGTTATTTTTATCTATAGTCTTTCCTAAGGGCTTATCAGATGGCTCAGTGGGTAAAGAATTTTCCTCCAATGCAGGAGACCTGGATTTGAGTCCTGGGTAGGGAAGATTCCCTGAAGGAGGAAATGGCAGCCCACTCCAGTATTCTTGCCTAGAGAATCTCATGGACAGAGGAGCCTGGCGGGCTACAGTCCACAGGGTTGCAAAGAAGTAACTGAGCACATACACAGTTTTTTCCTTATGTATTCTTTGATACCAGTGTTATGAATCCTCTTAGCAGACTTTAAGAAACCAGCTTCCATTTACCATTTTGGATGAAAGGGGCAAAATCACTACTAGAGAAAAGTGATAGCTCTGTTTTCATTTTGTATATTTATCAACAGAACTCTGAGAAACAAAAAAACAGACAAGTGATACTGCAGCTATCAATAGTTATTCTTTCCACTTTGGCCTAGAACACCATAGAATTTCATCCTGTTACTCATTTTAATAATTAGATTTGGAGTGTGCTACGTTGCACATGCACATTTATTATAGTCATTACAATACCAAATGGTGTTCTATTCTTTTCTGCTCCAATATTGCTGTTTACTGTGTATTGACATAACATTTGCAAAGTCCTTGCGCATTCTCAATTTCAAAGACAAAACAGAATTACAGTCAATAAAACGTGAAGAACAGAGTCTAAGCCAGATGATAAAACAAAAGGGTGAATGAAACATAAACACAGAGAGGTTATTGGGAAAAAACTGTTTAATTTTTCCTTTAAAAGGAAGTCCTCTGAGTAGAAAAAATCAGATTAGCATATTGGAGAAACAAAAAAAAAAAGTTCATGTTTCTATGTTAAGGTTAATGTTTTATTTCAGAACAGATTTTAGCTCTACATTAAAATGAGAATTTTAAGCTCAAATGGCCTCACATATTCAAAACTATGACTGCTTTTACTATAAGAACCTGATTTTTAAATATTTTTAATTGAAGCATAATGACCTGTGATACTATGTTAGCTTTAAATTCATAATACAGAGATTAGGTTTTTCTGTATGTTAAGAAACAATCTGATAAGTCTAGTCATCACTGAAATTGACTCTTTTAAAAGTATTAATATCACTTGATGGCAAAGTTGTTATTTAGTAAGTTTGCTAATGTTTATCCACTATCCTGTTCAATGATGTTATTTTGATTGGTCTGTTTTCTTCTAAAGAAGTATAACCGTATCTTTCTTATTACCAAGAGAGAGAAAATTCTATAGTTGGCCATCTGTAAGAAAGTTCTCTGTGAGAAAGAGATTCATAAGATGTGAAATCAAGTAGCATAGATACGTATCTTCTGGTGGCATAAGTAAGTAAAGTTGCTCATGACATAAGGAAGTAAAGTAACTCAGTCGTGTCTGACTGAGACTCTTTGGACTGTAGCCTACCAGGTTCCTCTGTCCATGGGATTTTCCAGGCAAGAATACTGGAGTGGGTTGCCATTTCCTTCTTCAAGGGATCTTCCCAACCCAGGGATTGAACCCAGGTCTCCAGCATTGTAGGCAGATGCTTTACCGTCTGAGCCACCAGGGAAGCCCCTGGTGGCATAACGTTCCTTCAAACAATATTGGAATTAAAGATGAGTTGAAGAATCCAGATCTTTGTTGAATGTATTCACTTAGATTGCAAATTGCATCATATGGTTTGCAACCTATGTTACTATAATGTGAAATTGTGAAGTTGCTCAGTCCTGTCTGACTCTTTGTGACCCCATGGACTGTAGCCTACCAGGCTCCTCTGTCCATGGGATTTTCCAGGCAATAATACTGGAGTGGATTGCCATTTCCTTCTCCAAAGGATCTTCCCAACCCAGGGATCAAACCCGGGTCTCCAACATTGTAGACAGACGCTTTACCATCTGAGCCATCTAATGCTTTATTAGCTACTGATTTTAAAGGGTCAGTTTATCTATATGGAAGCTAAGATTTGTTCCTTAAATGCTAAGAAATAATTGTTATACATATAGTTTAAATGGTTAGAAAAAATCTACATACTATCTTCACATCATACAGGAGAGCAGTCTATCAGTAATCCTAATGTATAGAAACAATACAAACCTGTAAATGCATTCTGATCAATAGAAAATACTTAGGAATGTTTGCATTTGTTATAAGGTAAGAACCAAGATCCTTTTGAACTGTGGTGTTGGAGAAGACTCCTGAGAGTCCCTTGGACTGCAAGGAGATCCAATCAGTCCATTCTGAAGGAGATCAGCCCCGGGTGTTTTTTGGAAAGAATGATACTAAAGCTGAAATTCCAGTACTTTGGCCACCTCATGCTAAGAGTTGACTCATTGGAAAAGACTGATGCTGGGAGGGATTGGGAGCAGGAGGAGAAGGGGACGACAGAGGATGAGATGGCTGGATGGCATCACCGACTCAATGGACTTAAGTTTGAGGGAACTACGGAAGTTGGTGATGGACAGGGAGGCCTGGCGTGCTGCAATTCATGGGGCCGCAAAGAGTCGGACACGACTGAGCAACTGAACTGAACTGAAGAACCAAGAGGTCTTGAAGATAAAACTATATCTTAATGATATTTTCCTAATTATAAATTAATATTTATTATAAAATATGCAAATACAAAAATATTTTAAATAGGAGATAAAGTGTTCCTATAGAGAAATCTGCCATGGCTATCACATTTAAATTATCATTAATATTATGTGCACCATCTATATGCTATAGGTCACATGTTTACAGACATTCTATAAAAACAGTACGTTGAAAATAAATATCCTTCTAAAGTAGAATTTTTATGGCTTCATAGTATTCCATCAATGAATGTTCTCTAATTTACCTACCCCTTTGTTGAGGATATTTCCCATTTTTCATTAATATCTTTCTATGATATCTTATTGAAAATGTTTGACTAATTCATCCTAATGAATTTCAAGAATTAGAATTATTTATGTTGCTCAATATATTTAGCCAAATTTTTACTATTTTTTTACCTGCCTATAATTCTACTAGATATAAAATAGGGTACATTTACTCATATATTCATCATGTTTAAGTATTATAGTTTTAATAGCTGTCACTTTTATAAGGAGAAAATGTCCTGTTTTTATTTTAATTTTATTTTCTAACAGGGAGACCAGTGCCTGTTAAAATTTGTAAAAACTTTTATGACTAAGCATCATAGTTTCAAATCTATTTTTCTTAATTATTGTTTTTCAATAGGGATTTTAAGTAAATCTTGCTTTTACTATAATCACTACTGAATGACTTTACTTTGACTTTTCACTTTCATGCATTGGAGAAGGAAATGGCAACCCACTCCAGTGTTCTTGCCTGGAGAATCCCAGGGCTGGGGCAGCCTGATGATGGGCTGCTGTCTATGGGGTCGCACAGAGTCAGACATAACTGAAGTGACTTAGCAGTAGTAGCAGCAGCAAAAAGTCTATCCTACTGAAATTCTTTCTCTGTCATTTAAATTCAACCTGCTGCTAAGTCACTTCAGTCGTGTCTGACTCTGTGCGACCCCAAAGACGGCAGCCCACCAGGCTCCCCCAGCCCTGGGATTCTCCAGGCAAGAACACTGGAGTGGGTTGCCATTTCCTTCTCCAATGTATGAAAGTGAAAAGTCAAAGTGAAGTAGCTCAGTCGTGTCCGACTCTTCACGACCCTATGGACTGCAGCCCACCAGGCTCCCCCATCCCTGGGATTCTCCAGGAAAGAATACTGGAGTGGGTTGCCATTTCCTTCTCCAATGCATGAAAGTGAAAAGTCAAAGTGAAGTCGCTCAGTCGTGTCCGACTCTTCACGACCCTATGGACTGCAGCCCACCAGGCTTCCCCATCCCTGGGATTCTCCAGGCAAGAACACTGGAGTGGGTTGCCATTTCCTTCTCCAATGCATGAAAGTGAAAAGTCAAAGTGAAGTCACTCAGTCGTGTCTGACTCTTCAGGACCCTATAGACTGCAGCCCACCAGGCTCCTCTGTCCATGAGATTTTCCAGGCAAGAGAGCTGGAGTGGGCTGCCATCGCCTTCTCTGTAAATTAAGCCTAGACTTATATAAATCAAATCTGAAAATAACTGCCATTTTAGATTACCATACTATAGTCTCACAACTTTTTAAAGGAAGAGATTGCATCCTACTACTTTCTGTTATTATTCAGTAAGAATGGTGGCACTAGTGGTAAAGAATCCAGCTGCCACTATAGCAGATATAAAATACTCTGCTTTGATCCCTGGGTTGGAAAGATCCCCTGGAGAAGAAAATATCAATACACTCCAGTATTCTTGCCTGGAGAATCCCATGAACAGAAGAGCCTGGCAATCTACAGTTCATGGGGTGGCAAAGAGTTGGACACGACAGCCTGTCTGAGCAATAATAATAGCAAAAAGAATGTCATTTAAATTTCTAAAAACTATAATCTTTCAGAGCCTTCTGGCTCCATATGTTATGAAAGAAAAGAGAAATGTGCCAAAAATATTGTTATATTAATGTAACTTAAAAATATAATTAATATATTTAGTAGGTATTGCTGGGTGAAATTTTGAGGATTCATAGAAATTTGGGACTTTTCAAATGTGTGAGATATTGTCTATTTTAAAAGCATCTCTGAGTATTTTTACAACAATGACAAATCTTTGTAGTTAGACATTGATATATTAATACAGGCACTTTCTGATTAATCTACTGCATCATTTTAATCATCCTCTTCATTAAAATTATTTCCCCATTATGATTTAAGTCTTTCACCAAAAGATAATGATGGAAAAGGGAATATGAGACTTACTTCTGATATTTAGAGATGAAGCTCAGACAGAGTATGGTTTACTATCTAGAGATATTAGCTATTGATAATACCACCTTTAAGATGGCTTATTGAATATGAACAGAATTATTGGTCAAAGAGATAATATAAAGATAGAAGTGAGAAGAAACTACTTTCTTGATGCTTCTGTGAAGCTATGGAGAGCAATAAGGGAGAGATGATAGAAAGCAATCATTCTTCAAGTAAAACTGGAGGTGGGGAAGTTGAGACACATAGTTCACCTATGAAATCTTCTTCACTGAGGCATATCTTGAAGAAGCACTAAGTTCTGATGTCTGATCACTCCTCTGCTGCTGCTGCTGCTGCTAAGTCGCTTCAGTCGTGTGAGACTCTGTGCGACCCCAGAGACGGCAGCCCACCAGGCTTCCCCGTCCCTGGAATTCTCCAGGCAAGAACACTGGAGTGGGTTGCCATTTCCTTCTCCAATGCATGAAAGTGAAAAGTGAAAGTGAAGTCACTCAGTCGTGTCCGACTCTTAGCGACCCCATGGACTGCAGCCTACCAGGCTCCTCCGTACATGGGATTTTCCAGGCAAGAGTACTGGAGTGGGGTGCCATTGCCTTCTCCACTAGAACACTCAAATCCCTTGTGGTTTGCTTAGGTCTTTATGACTACGTCATGACTACCAAGCTAAATAATAGTCTTCAAGCTAAATCATAATACTCAAGCTGAATAATAGTACTCTAGAAATAATATATAAAGGTGCTCTTGAAAAGTGGACAGATCTCAGACCCAGATCCTGGTGTACATGTTCTTTCCTATCATGTCTTACAACATGTTATTATCTTTTAAAACAGGTTTTAATTACATTAGTTACCTACTAGCTAAGTATATTAAAATTTTAATTTATTCTGTCAATATCTAAAATACGTCAGTCTTTTACAATTATTGTAAATTGTGTGTTTTCCTTTCACTCTGTGAAATATGTATATATTATATATATATACAGATGTATAGTTATTTATACATGAGATATACAGTTTCATGACTATTAAATTGCCATGCTGCTGCTGCTGCTAAGTCACTTCAGTCGTATCCAACTCTGTGCGACCCCATAGACGGCAGCCCACCAGGCTCCTCTGTCCATGGGATTCTCAGGCAGGAACACTGGAGTGGGTTGCCATTTCCTTCTCCAATGCATGAAAGTGAAAAGTCAAAGTGAAGTCGCTCAGTCGTGTCTGATTCTTCGCCACCCCCTGGACTGCAGCCTACCAGAATCCTCCGTCCATGGGATTTTCCAGGCAAGAGTACTGGAATGGGGTGCCATTGCCAAAGAGTCTTATTTTATCATACACTTTAGTCTTTTATTTGGAATATAACCTATATTTGTCCTTAAATTTCCCTTTTTAATATTGGCTACATTTTCTGGGGCTTCCCTTGTAGCTCAGTTGGTTAAGAATCTGCCTGGAGTGCAGGAGACTCAGGTTCAATCCCTGGGTCAGGGAAGATCCCCTGGAGAAAGAAATGGCAACCCACTCCAGTATTCTTGCTTGGAAAATCTCATGGACACAGGAGCCTGGTGGGTGGTAGTCCATGGTGGCAGTCATATCTATATATATGAACATTGATTTATCTCATAAAATTTTTCATAGTATATAAAACAAAATCAGCTTGTGATATTATTTTCCACACAAATTGTAGATTACCTTCCATCTAATTGGAGTAAATTTCAGTTTTCTTTCTTTGTTTTATGGCCCCAGTGATTGTACTTCCACAGACTCACCTTTCTGGGTCCATAATTGCAAACTCTCCCTTTGTTCACTCCTGCCAGCCACACTGACCTCCTTACTAACTATCCTTGGGTATGCTGAACGCTTTCTTACCTCAGAACTCTTCTTCCTCTTGCCCAGCATATTCTTCTGTTAACAACTACATGCCTTACCACCTTACTTTCTCTTGTTCATTATTCAAACATCACATTATCAGAGAGGTTTTCCTGTGATAAATAGGGTGCATGCATGAATTCTAAGTCGCTTCAGCCATGTCGGACTCTTTGCAAACCCATGGACTGTAGCCCACCAGGATCCTTTGTCCATGGGATTCTCCAGGCAAGAATACCGGAGCAGGTAGCCATGCCCTCCTCCAGGAGATCTTCCTGACCCAGAGATCGAACCCACGTCTCTTACATCTCCTGCATTGGCAGACAGGTTCTTTATCATCAGCGCCACCTGAGAAGCCAGATCTAGATGTATACATACCAAATTATTTTCAGATTATCTCTGAGTCTTAGTCAGGGAGAAAGAGGCAGCTTTCATTTCTACTACTTTTTATAAAGCATGTGCTATTTTGCAATAAAATTAAAATACAGAAATTAAAGATAAATAGAAATCATTCCATAGTGTGTCTTTGCCTCTGTCAATCATTTATTCTAGTTTTCTCCTTATAATAGTCTTCTTCCATAAAATATAGGAGAGTACAGTGTGAAATATTTATGTCTAAGATCCATGCAATCTGTTATTTAAAAACTGCAATTTTCTAGGTGTATACAAATGTATCTTTAGTATATGGAGAAAGGATATACAATTAAGGTCCCTGGTATTTCCACATATGTTAAAAAAGCACATTAAGATACTTAAAATAGCATCATTGGCTATTTAGAGTCCAGATGATTATATGTTGGAAAACATGCACAAGTTCCGCTTCCTGACTAATGGATGTTATCGTCCAGATGGATTGGGCTATAGATAGAACAGTTCTCCCAAGGATAATCAGTGCCTTTTGATAAAACATAAAATTACTTCTTGGTTGAAATAGTTACCTCATTTCTGGGTAGCTTCAATCTCTTTCCAAAATATCTTGGCAAAAGAGTAGAGTAAGGAATATGTAAGAAAAGTATGCGTTTCTTTTAAGTGGACCATCTTTGGCATGAGGAATTTAATGGCAATAGAATTGGCTAAACTGATAGGAAAGCCATCTGTCAGGGGCACCTTTGGAATGCTGCTTTCTATTATTTACAGGATGTTGATTTTTCTTTAGAAATACATAAATATGTGTATATATATGTGTATATGTATGTATGTATATATATGTATATATGTATATGTGCATAGGCTTTCCCAGTAGCCCAGCAGTAAAGCCCTGCAATGCAGGAGACTCAGGTTCAATTCCTGAGTTGGAAAGATCCCCTTGAGGAGGGCATGGCAACCCACTCCAGTATTCTTGCCTGGAGAATTCCATGGACAGAGGAGCCTGCTGGGCTGTATAGTCTATGGGGTTGCAAGAGTCAGGCATGACTTACTGCCTAAACGATCACCACCAACATATAAATATGGTATTTTAATTTCATGATAACGTAGTGGTTTTAATCTTTCTTCCTGCATTGTACTAGAGACTTGCAAATGTTCTATAAATTCATATTTTCTGGAAAATTTTATATTATTATTATTATTTCTAATTCTTATTATATCATTTCTTTGCTACATCCTTTCTATTTTTTTTTTAATTTTGTATGTGTGTGTATGTGTGTGTGTGAAGTGACCTATGAATCTGATAATAAATTTGTCAGAATGTTTCTCTACTTTTATGTTTCTTACTCTATATTTATTCCCTGTGAGATTTCCTTAAATTTGAACAGCAAACTATTAGCTGTTAACTTAGAATTCCATATCTTTGATTTCTAGGAACATTCTCTTGACCTACACTGCTTTAATTTTTTTCTCAATAGTACTTCATTTTGTCACAACGCAGTATCTTCTCCTATCTGTAACAGTATAGAAAGGACTTTCCTCTGTTTTTCTGTTCTTTCCTCTGACTTCTTTCATTCTATTTATTACTTTTATTTTTACTGTTTATGTTAAAGGTGATCCTTAGCTGCCATTTATATTTGATGTGTTATGTTACCAACATGTGCTTCCCTGGCGGCTCTGACTATAGAGACTTTGCCTGCAATGCAGGAGACCCAGGTTGTGTACCTAGGTTGGACAGATACCCTGGAGGAGGGCGTGGCAACCCACTCTAGTATTCTTGCATGGAGAATCACATGGACAGAGGGGCCTGGTGGGCTATAGTCCATGGGTCACAAAGAGTCGGACACAGCTGAGCAGCTATCACTTCCCCTTTCATTATCAACACACAGATATTACAGTCATGGCATTTGGACAGGGTTAGGGTGGAGAGGTCTGGTTGACTGGTGTACTGTTTTAATTTCCCCGCTTCAATAGTCCATTTTCCACAAACTGGGTCAAATGTTTTTGCCTTATGAGTTTAAGTTTATCTATCAACATATTTGGATTGGAGAATGGTCCTTTGGTTGCAAAAAAGTGTTTTCTCTCTCCCTAACCTGTTCCTGGTTTCATTGACTACAAAGACTCCAGGGTAAGCTTCTCTAGCATGAAAGCCTCTTTCCTTCTGCAAGAATTAGAGAGGAATAGAAACCTGGCTACTTGGGTGGATGAAAGAGATCTTGGGGTCTAACAATTCCATAGACATCCAAACATGCTCTTAGTCTTAGTCCTACCATGTGCCTTTGCCTTCAAAAATCCCTGACGAGTTGAATTTCTGAGCTCTTATTGGAGAACCAGACAGCTTTTTGTTATCTGCACTGGTCTCTAATAAAGTTCCCTCCCACACTCACACATACTCTGTGGAGCAGTAAAACTTTAACTTTCCCTTTCCATATTCCACGGCATCATTTTTGTCAGCTCTTTCTCTGTCTTTGAAGCTCCATATGTGCTTTATCCCATTATCCCATATGTGCTTTTCCCCATTGTTCTAGTAGGATTTGGGGATGGTTCAGAGACAGACATATGTGCTTGATTTTTCAGGTTTAAATCTAAGCCTATAATGTTGATTTTTTAAAAAATTCAGGAAAAGTTATATGTTTCCATTTATTCAGGATCCCTGTTGTACCCCCTCAATAGTGTCTAAAATTTTTCTTTGTATCATATCTACACATTTTTGTTATTTTCCTAGTTTTTTTTTTTTTTTTTAACATTTTGGAAGTTCAAAACACAAATTTTTAAAATGTTCATAGTCTTTCATTTGAAATTTTCATTTCCACAGATCTGTCTTTAGAGAATAATCTAAAACTCACATAATGGATTATAAAAACAATGGCACAGTTTTCTTTTACAATAGTATATTTATACAACTTAAATAGCCAAGGAGAAGAGTATTTCATAAGTATGTTACATGCATCAGTAACATTAAAGTGATTTCTATAATCCTTCTATAAGCCTTCTATAGGCTTTCAATGTCTTGAGAACATGTCTTGGATATAATTTAAGTTGATGAAATCACATGGAAGATTAGAGGAATAGTGATAAAATCTTAAACATCTTTATCTTTGGGTATAAAGATAATGGTTGTTTTATCCATTTTGTCTGTCTTTTTCCAAACTTCACACAATGTAAAAACAGGTTTCTTTTATTTTCTAAGCAGAAAAAAAAGTGTTCATATTATGCAACTGATACAATGAGGAAATAAACAATGAAAAAAATTTTTTTTCCAGATGGCTGATTTTTAACCATTAAAGCACTGAACATAAATTAACAAAGGAAAGTTTCCAAAATGACACCCTTCTTGTTTTTTAAAACTGATCTAACATATTCATTATAAAAATTAAAGTGTGTAATAACAAATGTATAGGATATTTATAGTTTAATATAATGCATATTTTTTATATTTATTTATAGATATAATTAAACAGAACATAGTGATTTTATAAATGTAAGGGTGAATGTAGCTCCCTCTGTAAAGAATCTGCCTGTAGTCAGGTGACCCGGGTTTGATCCTTGGGTTGGGAAGATCCCCTGGAGAAGGAAATGACAACCCACTCCAGTATTCTTGCCTGGAAAATCTCATGGACAGAGGAGCCTTATGGGCTGCAGTCCATGGGGTCACAAAGAGTCAGGCATGACTGAGTGACTGACACTAACACTAAGGGTGAATCTCAGAGAAGCCTTATGGCCTTTGTGGGTGGAGTCTCTCATACCTTCTGAGATTTAGGACATTCCTCTTTGTTTGTACAGAAAAAGTCACATTCTGAGAGGTTTCCAAAAATGGGATCAAAAATTTATAATACATATTGAGAATTTCTGATTGTTCCAAATGATTGTTTGAAACATAAAATTAAAATTATAAAAATGAGTTATTTAACTGTTATCTGTAAATTTTGGTAGTAATTACAAATATAGCTTTTAATTGTATTAATTTTTAGGGAGTAATTTTTCTGACAAAACTAAATGATAGTACTCTATTTGTAATTAACAATCTGAAGATTAGGAGGATCATTTTTGCAAGAATTTTCAAGGACTCCTTCATTAAAATTCCAAAAAACTCCCCTATCTTTTGATATTCAAATCATTCTCTCTTAAAAGATCTGTTTTCTTATCTTTTACATTTCTCATCTGCAATTAACTGGGGTAGCTCTGCTAGAATCTTCAATTCTTAATAGCTTTGTGTTTATTGTATTAATTCTCAAAAAATCACTTTACTAAATTTCATGAAATCTTGGAATTTTTACAAGAATCAGAAATTTCCTACCTTTTTTGCTTAGCATTTTTGTGAATAGACTTTCACAGTATCTGAAAAGCAAGTAAGACACGACAGAGATAAAGCAATAGATTTAGTCCAAATGGCCTATTTTAATAATCAGTTCATAATGAATATATTCATTAATGAACATCTGTCTTATTAACTATTAGCATTGGAATGAATGGCTTTCCTGTGTGCATGTTTATTTGTCCCTCTTCTAAACTGCCATGAGCTTTGCTTTTGTTCGATGTTTACAGTAGTTCATTGGTCTCCAGTGTTAGCATTAGCTCTTCCTGGCTTGTCAGGTCTTGCTGGTACCAGTGAATCTGACTATGGCCAATTCTCCCTCAGTCTTAACACCCCATGTCTCAGTACAAACACATTGCCTCCACTTACTGATTTTTTACAATAGCAGAAGGTAAGTTCCAGACACCTGGGCTTCCCAGGTGCACAAGTGGTAAAGAACTTGACTGTGAATGTAGGAGATATAAGGGACACAGTTTCCGTCCCTGGGTTGGAAAGATCCCCTGCAGGAGGGCATGGCAACCCACTCCAGTATTCTTTCCTGGAGTCCCAGGGACCGAGCGGCCTGGTGAGCTACAGTCCATAGGGTCACACAGAGTAAAATATGGCTTAGCAAGATATGCAAGCTATAGACAAAGATTTAATGGGCTATCTTGTAAGTGGTATGAGCTGTGGGATGCAGATTTTGTGACTTCATTTTAACTGCTTAAAATGAAGTTGAAGAATTCTGTCATATTTCCATGAGAAGTTATATATTACACACACACATACACCCACATATATTCCAATGGTATATATTTGCAGTTTCTTTCTTTTGTTTTTTGTTTTTTTTTTTTTAACTGCAAGACATCTTAGAGCCTTTTTGGGGCAAAATGACTCTTCAGTGTGAAGCAATATGTAGCATGTCTCTAAATCTGGTTAGCTTCAGATTTATTTACTTTTAATATACTGATGGACTACTCAGTTCAGTTCAGTTCAGTCGCTCAGTCGTGTCCGACTCTTTGCAACCCCATGAATCACAGCACAACAGGCCTCCCTGTCCATCAACATCTCCCAGAGTTCACTCAGACTCACATCCATCGAGTCAGTGATGCCATCCAGCCATCTCATCCTCAGTCATTCCCTTCTCCTCCTGCCCCCAATCCTTCCCAGCATCAGAGTCTTTTCCAATGAGTCAACTCTTCACATAAGGTGGCCAAAGTACTGGAGCTTCAACTTCAGCATCATTCCTTCCAAAGAAATCCCAGGGCTGATCTCCTTCAAAATGAACTGGTTGGATCTCCTTGCAGTCCAAGGACTCTCAGGAGTCTTCTCCAACACCACAGTTCAAATGCATCAATTCTTTGGCACTCAGCCTTCTTCACAGTCCAAATCTCACATCCATACATGACTACTGGAAAAACCATAGCCTTGACTAGACAGACCTTAGTTGGCAAAGTAATGTCTCTGCTTTTCAACATGCTTACCTAGGTTGGTCATAACTTTTCTTCTAAGGAGTAAGTGTCTTTTACTTTCATGGCTGCAATTATCTGCAGTGATTTTGGAGCCCAAAAAAATAAAGTCTGACACTGTTTCCACTGTTTCCCCATCTATTTGCCATGAAGTGATGGGACCAGATGCCATGATCTTCATTTTCTGAATGTTGAGCTTTAAGCCAACTTTTTCTCTCTCCTCCTTTACTTTCATCAAGAGGCTTTTTAGCTCCTCTTCACTTTCTGCCATAAGGGTGGTGTCATCTGCATATCTGAGGTTATTGATATTTCTCTCGGCAATCTTGATTCCAGCTTGTGTTTCTTCCAGTCCAGCATTTCTCATGATGTACTCTGCATATAAGTTAAATAAACAGGGTGACAATGTACAGCCTTGTCGTACTCCTTTTCCTGTTTGGAACCAGTCTGTTGTTCCATGTCCAGTTCTAACTGTTGCTTCCTGACCTGCATACAGATTCCTCAAGAGGCAGGTTAGGTGGTCTGGTATTCCCATCTCTTTCAGAATTTTCCACAGTTTATTGTGATCCACACAGTCAAAGGCTTTGGCATAGTCAATAAGGCAGAAAGAGATGTTTTTCTGGAACTCTCTTGCTTCTTCCATGATCCAGCAGATGTTGGCAATTTGATTTCTGATTCCTCTGCCTTTTCTAAAACCAGCTTGAACATCAGGGAGTTCACGGTTCATGTATTGCTGAAGCCTGGCTTGGAGAATTTTGAGCATTACTTTACTAGCATGTGAGATGGACTACTATTGAGATAATATTTTGAGAAACCCAGCTTGCATCTGCTTTGTTCTCACTTACTTTTGAATCTTATTTCATTCCCCCAAATTGAGAACACCACATAGCTCATACTTATAGAAGCAAAGTGTTATATTTGGCAATGTAATCATATCATGGAACTCTGTGTATTGGTATTTTCCTTAAAGCCAAGTTCAGTTAAAAATACCAACTCTTTGTTGAAACTTTCAAGGCATTTTCACTTTCTTTTCTTTTTTACCACCAGAGGTAATGAGCCACAGGCTCTCTTGGCTTTCTTATAGACCAGTGTTGCTCAGTGAACAATGGGAGATGTCTGGGTACATTCTTGGTTGCTGCTGCTGGCATCGAGTGGGCTAGGCCAGAGATGATGTTATATGTTTAGCGCTGCAAAAGAAAGCCCTTAAACTAATTACGAGGAGAGCCCAGACTGAGTAAAAAACAACAACAAAAACTGCTATAGATGGCTCTGGTTTCCACACACCCTTTTCACAAATCTCTGAAGTGATATTGTGTTCAAAAATCTGGGAGTGCCCAGGTTAAACTTAAAACCAGAAAATATATTAATATGGATTTCTTCTCTTTCAGGTAAAATAAACATTAACAGAGAAAAGGCAACTTTCTCAAATCCCAAAAGTGCAAGGCTAATTATAAACTCTTAAATAGTCTAAAACAAACACTAACTGAACTTGATAGGTAAATTAATGCTGGGGGCCAATCTCTTGCAACACTCATGCTTTGACACTTAACATTTTCCCTCCTTTCTAATACTTGGACTGAAAGTGCATTTCTAATTCTTATTCCAGTCATTACATAACGGGAACACCGAGGTCACTGCAAATAAAGCAGTATGAGTTAATGAGAACAGCTTTAGCCAAAGAGGAGGTAGTTCTCCAAGTACATCAAGTGCTTCACATATATTAAGAAACCCCAGCTGAATCGATTTAATAATGTTGGGATTTACACAATTATTACAGAACCTTCATTATTCACCCAGTCTGCACATACCACAGCACAAATGAACATCTCAGTCTGGTGGTATTAACATTGCCATTTTCTCACCCATTCCCAGACCATCTGCTCCAAGCTGATCACTCACTGCTTTAACATTTAACAGTTACCCAACTGCAACTTAGCAGATTTGTGTACTTTTGAAAACAGCTGGTTTAATAACTGCTTCAGAGCTTCTGGATAAAGAAATTATTTTGTAGTGCTTTATAATAGTCTTTTTTTATCGGTGCCTCTGAGGAAACAGTATTATACTTGCTCCATTTATGCATCTGCAATCGCTCGTAATATTTCTTGTCACATTTGGAAACATATTTTCAGTATTTATAGCACAATAATGTAAGAAGTCTTTATTACTCTCCTTGTTTCTGCTGTTTGTTTTTTTAAAATGTCTCTGAGGGCTAGAGTGAACCTTTTGCATGGAATAATTTAGCCTGGCACAAAGGTATAAATTTAAGTTGTCTCTGTCTCCACTCCTTTGCTGTGTCTTGTGAATTTGTTTCTACTTCAGTGATGTTCCTTTTTCCCCTCTTTGTTAAAGACAAGGCAAGAAAGAAAATAACTACTTGTTTCAATCTTCTGGGCCTCCAACTAGATATATTACCTCTGGGGAGTTTATTAGGTAACTTTTTGAATTGGCTGCCCTGTTAATGGCTGGAAGTGGCCTAAGGGCTGCTTCCAGGATCTGGCACTACTTTGACTTCTTGATCTGGGTAGGGATTACTTGTGCATGTTGACTTTGTGAAAGCTTATTGAGGTGCACATTTTGCATATTCTTTTGTAGGTATATTATATTTCAAATAAATTTTCAATTAGTAAATATACCAAAAGAAGAAATTGTTTCACTGGGTTCTTTTTCTTGTCTGGACTAGAATCTTAAACTCTTCATTATGGCATAGAAGGTCTTTGGTCCTGACATGACTGTGAACTCAGTCTAATATCCTACTGTTCCTTACTTTACACATTGTATTCAGCTATACAGAGCTGTTTGCATTTGAAATACAACTTACTGTTTTCCACCCTAAGGATTTGCCACTGATTCTATTCCCTGGTAGTGGTAAAGGAGGAGAGTAAATTTTTGTTTGTTTTGTGTGTTTTTTAATTTATTTTTTATTGAAGGTTAATTGCTTTGCAGTATTGTGTTGGTTTATTTTTTTCAGTTAATTTATTTATTTTGATTGAGGATAATTAAAATATTGTCATGGCATTTGCCATACATCAACATAAATTGGCTACAGTACACATGTGTCCCCCTCATATTGAACTCCACTCCCACTTCTCCCCCCACCCTATCCCTCTGGGTTGTCCCAGAGCACCAGCTTTGGGTGCCCTGCTTAATGCATCAAACTTGCCCTGGTCATCTATTTTACATACCGTAATTTACATGTTTCAGTGCTATTCTCTCAAATCATCCCACCCTCTCCTTCTCCCACTGAGTCCAAGAGTCTGTTCTTTATATCTGTGTCTCCTTTGCTGCCCTGCATGTAGGATCATCAGTACTGTCTTTCTAAATTTCATGTATATGCATTAATATATAGCATTTTCCCCAGGTTCATCTACCTCATTACAACTGACTCAAATGTGCTCCTGTTTATAACTGAGTAATATTCCATTGTGTATATGTATCACAATGTCTTTATCCATTCATCTGCCAGTGGACATCTAGGTTACTTCCATGTGCTAACAATTATAAATAGTGCTGCAATGAACATTGGGGTACATGCGTCTCTTTCAGTTCTGGTTTCCTCAGTGTGTATGCCCAGCAGTGGGATTGCTGGGTCATATGGCAGTTCTATTCTGTTTTTTAAGGAATCTCCACACTGTTCTCCATAGTGGCTGTACCAGTTTGCATTCCCATCAACAGTGTAGAAGAGTTCCCTTTTTTCCACATCCTCTCCAGAATTTATTGTTGTGCTAGTTTCTGTGAAACATCAACATGAATCAGCCATAGGTATATATATATATATGTCTCTACCCTCTTGAACTTCTGTCTTACCTCCCTCCCCATCCCAACTCTCTAGGTTGTTACAGAGCCCTAGCTTGAATTTCCCAAGTCATACAGCAAATTCCCATTGGCTATCTATTTTACATACAGTGATGTATGTTTCCATGTTACTCTCTCCATGTATCCCAACCCCCAGCAGATGATTTTCACTTTAATGCATTCTCTTGTTTACTATAAATTCAGTGTCAAAAAATAAGCACTAATATTTGTATACTGACATATCAATATGATCTAATCAAATTTTTTAAAAAATCATATTTTCATGGGTATTTATTTTGTCTTCCTTCCCTAGTCTAAGGCATTGTGTACAAATGTATTTTCTAATATAGTATTTTTGCTTAAATTTTTTGTTTAAGTTTCCTAACTTACCTACTACTGTTTTAAAGAACTTGAGCTTTTGTTATATGATTCTTTTTTTCTCAAATGGAAGTTAAGTCAAAACCTACATTTTATGGGTGTTCCCTTGTGGCCTAGTGGTTAAGATTCTGGGCGTTCATTGCCGAGGCCTGGTTCAGTCCTTGGTAGGGGAACTGAGATCCCATAAGTCACATGGAATAGCCAAAATAACGCCTACATTTTTAGATACATTAAAACACAAGAGAAGAGTCCTCTGTTTTCAATCAAGAGGAAATAAGATAACTGGATTTATCTTCTCATCTGAAACAAACACACAGCAATAAATAGATAAAATATAAAATTATAGCATTCAAGGCACTAGACATCAGACAGTAAAAGAAAGGAACCCCTGAGAGACAGAAAATGAAGAATCAAGGTGGCTACAATTTCCAA
Organism: Capricornis sumatraensis; assembly: GCF_032405125.1. Taxonomy (NCBI): domain Eukaryota; kingdom Metazoa; phylum Chordata; class Mammalia; order Artiodactyla; family Bovidae; genus Capricornis; species Capricornis sumatraensis. Next base: position 22,451,827 of record NC_091073.1, read on the forward strand.
TAGCTGTGAAAAGAACTACACAGAAAGAGAATCCCAGAGATATACAGAGTCCAAGTGTAACATTTAGCATAGTAGTGATCAAAGCATGCAAGCAAGGAAACTGTCTGAATCTGTAGAAAGAATCATATGAAAGTATAAAGAGAAAAAAGTCAGCACTCACATAGAAACTGGAATAATAGCTATTTTAACCAGCCAGACTAGAACATGTCAAAACTCACAGGGAATTGGCTAGAGTGCTAAGAAGGTAAGAGATAATTACATCTAGATTAAATGATGCTCTGGTCCTGACTAACAGATCAATTTACTTTTTTTTTTTTTTTAACAAGTAAATTAAGTGCATACTTGAGTAAAGGTGATGTGCATATAGCTAATCTAAGCGTACTAAACAGTGTATATATGTATTGTTGTTATTGTTTAGTCACTAAATCATGTCTGACTCTTTTGTGACCCCATGGACTAGTCTGTCAGACTTCTCAGTCTATGGAATTTCCCAGGCAAGAATATTGGAGTGGGTTGCCATTTCCTTCTTCAGAGGATCTTCTTGACCCAGGGATCAAAATCAAACCTGTGTCTCCAGCATTGCAGGTGGATTCCTTACCTCTTAGCCACGTGTGTGTGTGTGTGTGTGTGTGTGTGTGTGTGTGTGTGTGTGTATACACCAGGAATACAAAAATATCAAGCCCCCAACAGGATTCAGTTTACAATACCTGATACCCATAGAAGAGCAGCATCTAAAGAAATAGGAGAATATAATGGGAAGAAATGATTCATTGAACCTAACTAGAACTAACACACATGTTAGAATTATCAGAAAAGAACATTAAATATTTAATAATATTACGGTACTCCATATTGTCAAGGATATAATCAGGGACATTGAAGAATGTAAAGAAAAGGATTAAACAAACTTTTAGAAAGGAAAACTAAAGTCTTTGAGTTGAAAGAAATTGGATAGGATTATTCACAGAGGGCTTCCCTGGTGGCTCAGATGATAAAGAATTTACCTGTAATGTGGGAGACCTGGTTTAACTCCTGGGTTGGAAAGATCCCCTGGAGAAGGGAATGGCTACCCACTCCATTATCCTTTACTGGAGAATTCCATGGACAGAAGAGCCTGGCAGGCTGCAATCCATTGGGTCACAAAGAGTAGCTCACAACTGAGTGACTTTCACACTATTCACAGATTTGATACCACAAGAGAAAATGTTAGTGGAGTTGAAAAAATAGCAATGCAAACTGTTTTTATATATATACATATATATATATATACATATATATGTATGTATAATTAAATCACTTTGTTGTCCATTTGAAATGGATACAACATTGTAAATCAATTATACTCCAAAATAAAATGAAAAGAAAATAAAAAATAAAATAAATATGTAGAAAAGAAAATGCTGAACAGGTAAATTAATGTGTGTCCAGTTGGTAGCTTGAAAGAATATTGGGAAAGGAGACAGGAAAAAAAAAAAAAAGAAAAGAAAGAAACATTTGAAGAAATACTGGCAAAAAATTTCTATTTTTTTTATTTATAAAATAAACCCATATGATGAAGTGGTTCAGTAAAAGTCAGGATAAGATACATAAGGAAAATTTCATTGAGACACATCATAATAAAAGTTACGGAAAACAGAAATGAAGAGAAAAATCTTAACCAGAGACAAAATAACACTTGTAAATAGAAACAATGCAAGTGAAAAAGCGGATGACCACAAAGTTTAAACTAATGAAAGAAATAATACTGTGGCATAATATCACTTGAAAATAGATTCTTGTGTAGATATCTGCAATAAACTCTAAAACTAAACTACCTGCACAAGTTCTAGCTAAGGAGTCAATAAACAAGGTAAAGGAACAACAGACTGGTTCCAAATAGGAAAAGGAGTACTTCAAGGCTGTATATTGGCCACCCTACTTATTTAACTTATATGTAGAGTACATCATGAGAAACACTGGGCTGGAGGAAGCACAAGCTGGAATCAAGATTGCTGAGATAAATATCAATAACCTCAGATATACAGATGACACCACCCTATGGCAGAAAGTGAAGAACTAAAGAGCACCCGGTCCCATCACTTCATGGGAAACAAATGGGGAAACAGTGGAAACAGTGTCAGACTTTATTTTTGGGGGGCCTCCAAAATCACTGCAGATGGTGACTGCAGCCATGAAATTAAAAGATACTTACTCCTTGGAAAAAAAGTTAGGACCAACCTAGGTAGCATGTTGAAAAGCAGAGACATTACTTTGCCAACTAAGGTCCATCTAGTCAAGACTATGGTTTTTCCTGTGGTCATGTATGGATGTGAGAGTTGGACTGTGAAGAAAGCTGAGCGCCAAAGAATTGATGCTTTTGAACTGTGGTGTTGGAAAAGACTCTTGAGAGTCCCTTAGACTGCAAGGAGATCCAACCAGTTCATTCTAAAGGAGATCAGTCCTAGGATTTCTTTGGAGGGAATGATGCTAAAGCTGAAACTCCAGTACTTTGGCCACCTCATGAGAAGAGTTGACTCATTGGAAAAGACTTTGATGCTGTGAGGGATTGGGGGCAGGAGGAGAAGGGGATGACAGAGGATGACATGGCTGGATGGCATCACTGACTCGATGGACGTGAATCTGAGTGAACTCCGGGAGATGGTGATGTACAGGGAGGCCTGGCATGCTGTGATTCATGGGGTGGCAAAGAGTCAGACATGACTGAATGACTGAATTGAACTGAACCGAAAGAACCTCTTGATGAAAGTGAAAGAGGAGAGTGAAAAATTTGGCTTAAAGTTCAACATTCAGAAAACTAAGATCTTGGCATCCGGTCCCATCACTTCATGGCAAACAGACTGGAAAATGGGGGAAACAGAGGCTGACTTTATTTTTCTGGGCTTCAAAATCACTGCAGATGGTGATTGCAGTGATTGCAATCACTGCAGATGGTGATTGCAGTGATTGCAGCCATGAAATTAGAAGACACTTACTCCTTAAAAGGAAAGTTATGACCAACTTAAATAGCATATTGAAAAGCAGAGATATTACTTTGCCAACAAAGCTACATCTAGTCAAGGCTATGGTTTTTCCAGTAGTCATGTATGGATGTGAGAGTTGGACTGTGAAGAAAGCTGAGTGCCAAAGCATTGATGCTTTTGAACTGTGGTGTTGGAGAAGACTCTTGAGAGTCCCTTGGACTGCAAGGAGATCCCACCAGTCCATCCTAAGGATCAGTCTTGCGTGTTCACTGGAAGGACTGATGTTGAAGCTGAAACTCCTATACTTTGGCCATCTGATGCAAAGAGCTGACTCATTGGAAAACCCCCTGATGCTGGGAAAGATTGAGGGCATGAGGAGAAGGGAATGACAGAGGATGAGATGGTTGGATGGCATCACCGACTCAATGGACATGGGTTTTGGTGGACTCTGGCAGTTTGTGATGGACAGGGAGGCCTGGTGTGCTGTAGTTCATGGGGTTGCAAAGAGTTGGACACAACTGAGCGACTGAACTGAACTGAATTGAAAGTGAAATTTTAAAAATAATATATCCAAAGAAAGCAAAAATAAGGAACAAAGAACAGATGGGGGAAATAGAAAACAAACACCTAGTAAATGATAATAGACATAGAATGGAAGAACATATTTGCAAATCAAATATCTGAAAAAGCAGTCATATATAGTTTCATAAAAGATTTCTAAAATTCAATTGCTTAAAAAAAGAGAAATATTTGAACAGATACTTTCCATTAGATAAAATAAATAAATGGCAAATAAGCATACGGAAAGATGCATAACATCAAAATCATTAAGGAAGTGCTTACTACAGATACAACTCTACTTGCCCTAAGTAGAAAAGGTAAAATTGAAATTGACCATGCCAAGTGTTGGTGAAGAGGTAGAAGAATAGGAATTATCTGACATTGATGATAGGAATGTAAAATGGATTTTAGAAATCCTTTACTGTTCTGTATACAACTACTTTTTTTTCAGATATTTGATTTGCAAATATGTTCTTTGCAAAAAAAGGAAAAAAAAAGTTTTGGCCGTTTTTTTTTTTTTTTTTTTTAACTTATACTTGTCATGTATTCCAATTACAATTCTACTTACCAAAAAGAAATAAAAGCGTAAGCCCAAAGACTTGCACTCAGTTGTTAACATAAGTTTTATTTGAAATGTGTCCAAACTAGAAATAACTTCAAAGCCCAATAATTTGCCTGCAATGCAGGCAACTCGGGTTGGAGTCCTGGGTCAGGAAGATCCCTTCGAAGAGAGACTGGCTACCCAGTCCAGCATTCTTGCCTGGAGAATTTCATGGACGGAGAATTTTGATGGGCTGTAGTCCCTGGGGTCACAAAGTGTTGGACATGACTGAGGGACTAACACACACTTCTTTTCAAAACCCTTCAGCATGTGAATAAACAAATTAAGTCATACCCATACAATGCAGTGCCATTCAATACTAAAACTTAATGAACTATTGTTATATGCAAAAACATTTGTACATTTCAAAGTAATTACGCTGAGTTAAAGAAGCCAGACAAAAAGGTATATATACTCTACAGTTACATTTATATAAAATTCCAGAGAATCCCATAAATCACATCAGTGTTTGCCTGAGATCTAAAGGACTGAGAGTAGGAAAACAGAGGGATTGAAATGGGATATGAGGCAATTTTCTTGAGGCAATCAACATGTCCTTATCTTGATGTTTACCATAACTGCTCAGGTACATACAAATGTCAAAACTCTTTGTACACTTTAAATATATTCAACTTATTGTATGTCAATTATAAAGAGTTCTTATAAATTAATGTTAGCTGTTCTGTTTCTTTGCTTTTCTATAGATTCTACAAGTATAAAAATCTTTTTCTGGTTTTTAAGAAAAAAATCCTATTTTAACAATTGTAGATTCATACTTAGTATATACTACAAATTTGTAAAATAGATTATTTTGATAATTAGGTTCAAACAACTGCATAGATAATATGTTAGTAAAGTGGAAATTCTTATTTCTTGGACATGATAAGATTCAAGTCTCATTTGTCTGTTTTTATTAATGTTATTTGTCTATTCTTCTCTGTCCTGTGTAGTCCAGCTTTAAAACGTGTGGCGATTGTAATGCACAGAAACATTAGTATTCAGTATTGTTCAGTGGAATTCAATCAGTTAAATAGACAAAACCTTGTATTTATGTGCCCACAGAGTGAGGATTCGTGGTGGTTTTCAAAGACTTCTTCTCTCACACAGCCATCAATCAAAGTGACAGCATTCTTTAGATTAACTTTGGATTCCCCAGCACAAATTAATTAATCTGTCCACTACTTCCTATCTCAGTGTTTCAATCAGCCAACAAATAAAGCCAATCAAGATTTCAATTCTTTGCTGATTAGCCAATAAACTGCGACAGTGGACTTGTGGCAGGACCTCTGGGACTCTCACAGAAGCTTATTTATAGATGTAGCAGTGCTGTGATCAGTCTCTAAACCACAAATAAGAAGAATATTGCGTTTTCTTCCCTGTTACTTTCATCAAGGCAAAAAATCCTGTTTCAGGTAGAAATAAAACTGTTATAACAACCCGTTGCAAAGATATTCTCCTTGAGGTTATATTAAGGACATGTTTGGTGATGCTGCTGCTTTTTTAGCATCAGATTGTATAAATGCCATGGAATTTAAAGAATTGCTTTTGTTCAAATGAAAGGACACATGCTAAATCTGTCACCATTTCCTCATTGTCAAGTCCTTATAGATAAGAATCCTAAGTATTTCTTATGCCAAAAGAGAATCACTTTCTGCTTTTTAAATATTTATGAAGGAAAAAAATACTGTGTGTCCTAAAAATTAATCAGGTACATACACTGTACCTGAAAAATTGTTCTTAGAGAAGAATAAGCCTGCCTAAAGCAAAGGATATAAACTGGGAGTTAGGAACCTAGGATTAGTAAAGGCTTGGCTAGTAACAAGCATGTGAGCTTGAAAAAGTCAGTTAGTTTAAAAAAAGCTTTGGTTTTCTCTCATGTGTAATGAATGGTATAGACTAAACTTCTAAAATTTGATGGCTCAACAAAGCATGCTGGTAACTTTTTTCTTATAAAGACTAAATTGAGAAAGTTTTTTTCTTTCTTTTCACCACCACCACTTTTTGAAGTTTATCCAAATATCAGTGGCCTCATGAACTTGACACTGAGCAGTAAGCAAACATGAGGTTGGTGACCTTCTGGTTCCACATGTGACATTGTATTCAAGTTCTTCACCTCTTCCGTGAGCAGCCAGAGCGGAAGGAAATAAATGCAGTTAATCCTGTTCCTCAAAATATATGAGTCCCATCTATCCCTCTTGACATTCCATGACCTTTATCATTCTACTTCTTTTCTTAAAGAGTTTGGCCTTGTATAGTTATCTTTATTTTAATGCCTACTTCTATCATCTTGGAAGGAGACCTCTCAGTTCCTTGACTTCTTTACTCCTTGATGTGCTTATTTCTAATGATATTTTTGACCATACCACCTCAGTTGGTCATTTCCAATTTTACACCCAAATGTGAATTCTTTCTAAAAATCTCTATTTCAAATATTTCACCCTTTATACCAATCATCTGTCCTTTCACATGACTTGTTCCAGGATATATACAACTAAAAGTCTCTGACTTCTTAACAATATTAATTGTTCATCATTTTAGTCACATCCTTGAAGAATTCTTACCTCTCTCACTCACCTCATTTTCCTGTGTGTGCCAAGTTGCTTGAGTCATATCTGACTCTGAGACTCAATGGACTGTTGCCTGCCAGTCTCCTCTGTCCGTGGGATTCTCCAGTAAGAATATTGGAGTGGGTTGCAATTTCCTTCTCCAGGGGATCTTTGCAACCTAGGGAGCGAACCCATATCTCTTATATCTCCTGCCTTGGCAGGCAGGTTCTTTTACCACTAGTGACACCTAGGAAACCCGTAAAAACTCTGACTTCATAATGACATGAACACATGTTATTTGTGTTCATAATTATTTGGTTCACAAAACACTACCGGAAAAGCCAGCCATTCTCTAAACTCTCGAATTTGATTTCTCACTTTCTATGATGGCACTTCATCATAATCCATTGAGAAAATGTAAGCTGGAAGTCTGAAACTCCCTTATCTTTCCACTAACAAATTTATTTTTTTAAATTTGGTACTTTTGAAAGTACCAAACTTCTATTTCCTCCATTTCAATTAAAAAAATATATATATATTTCTACTCTTATTCCTAAAGAAATTATGTTTTCTTTCCATTTCAGTCCTGAGCCTAATTTTCTGTCTTCTCTGAATGGTTCTTATATTTTTGACAATTTCCCTTACTTCCTGCATCTTCTCTCACTTGTCCTCTACTTAGTTCAATAAAATCCATAAATGCTTTATCTCTTATAAAATCAAAGCAAAAATTGTTAAATTTGGAAACAGTCTTTCTTCAACAAACTCACCAGTGAAACACCTACATGATGTCTTTGTTCTCTTTCATATCATGCTTTTTCCAAACTTCTTCAATTTTCATACATGTTTCAAGATATTCTAGTTCATTTTTTAAAAATTCTTTCAAACTTCTGTCTTTAAAACCTCTCTTAAATCATCAAGTAACTCTATTTTGCCAAATCCAAGGACACTTCTGTCTCCACCTTGCTCAACATCTAAGCAGCTCTAAGACTTTCATATCCAACTTTCAGTTTAATAGCAGTAATGGAAATATGCCATTCAGATCTCTATTTGAGAAAGAAATTGTCATTTGACTTCAAGTAATGAAATCAGTTGACAGTCTTCAGCTTCACTGTCTTTAAGATCTGCTTCTGAATTCAATCACAGACAATCTCTTCCCAGGCAGCCCCCAGACAATGGCTGTGGAAGCAAAAGTACCAGAGTCTGTCTATTTGTGCCAAAAGTAGATCTCTTCAAATAGGTAGCTCATTATACTTTATTGCAGGGTTATATTTTTGCCTTTGCATCACTGATAAGATGGCACAATTATTTTATTTATATGGGTCTTCCAAACAGATAGCAACTATCACTAAAGACAAACCTCTTATAAAATCCCATGAATGCTCAATTTATAACACAGCATTCATAATGTATTCTAGATAAATGTTTATTAACTTGATGAATGATAAGCAAGCTAGTTCTCTTTCAAAAATTAATATTTAATTTATCCAAAATTTTAGTATCTGCTGATGGCATGGTAAAATAATCCAAACTGAGATACAAATTGTAGTCATCCTGGCATTACCATCTTCAGGTTTTACTCTTTTGGCTTTAGTTATTTTATTGATTTTTAAAATTTACTTCTGTTTTATTAGTAAGCATAGTAGAATTTTAAATGTTTTAAAGATCTGCAGCTCACTTACATGAAAGGTAATGAAGAACAACGAACATGTAAAAATTAATCACATGGTTAACTTAGTTTAGTAACTTAATATGGTCTCCTTTCATCACACACACACACACAGAATTAGTTTTGTCTCAATGACACAGCTGTATAAACTTAGAAAACTCAATTTTGAAAATATCACAACTATTAAGAAAAAATTATAGACTCCTGAATTGTGAGACAGTTTCTGTTGTTTAAGCCATTCATTCTGTGGCACTTTGTTATAGCTGCCCCATCAAACTATTATAATATACCCACTTAGTTAAGAAATACATTGAATATTAATGAGATGAATAGATCAGAGTACTAGCTACCATGGCAGGGTTTGCCAACCGTTTTATGAAAAAATCCAAATAGTAACTATATTAGGTTTTGCTGGTGTCCATAATGGTCTCTGTTGTCCTACTCCATTCATGTCATAGTAACATGAACACAGTCTTAGATGATGCATTTTAAAAAATGCATGGTTATTTCCCAAAGCACAGGGTTTACAAATATAAGCAGTGGGCTGAACTTAGCTCCTGAGTTAGAGTTCACTGACTCCTTTATGAGGAAATTAAATAAGGTTTCAGTTTGAAAGAGCTCAGAGGTGGCACTCTTGATAAAGCAGTGCTCCTGGGGAAGAGTTAAGTCATTTGGAAGGCAGAGATGCCCTTATGATTCTTGATAATGAAGAAAAAGAAAGAAGAATTGAATGACATAACCCCCCATGCTCTCAGTAAAATAACCCATCTCTTAAAGAAACTGAATATATTAAATCAATACAATAGATACAATCAATAGAAGAGGGTGTTATGATTTAAGAACTTACAAGCTACCTAAGTTTTTCACCTCTCTCTGCATACAACTGTTATTTTTAGCCTGGAGGTGGGTATTTTAAACAAAACAAAATTTGTATTATGGAATTTGTAATATGAGAAGCAAAATGCTGTAATCTGAGGCTTGGCAAATTTAGAAAATGCAGTCTTAACAAGTAAGACTTGTGCTTCATTGTACAAAGTGATGAAACTGTTAAAGATGGAATTAAATATTTCTTTCCTGTCAAAGCCTATTACTTCAGAAGACTTTGTGGCATGGGCCAATAAATTATGAGGGATGAAGAGAAAAAGCCCTGAAGCTAGTAAGTAAAGATCTGAGACATTAAGTTAAAAAATTACTTCCTGATAAAGCTTGTAGTCATTCAAACACATAACGCAGAAAAAATATAGACCCCGAGTTTCCTAGTTTTTTGAGGAAACTGTATTATAAAGGAAACACCAATCCTACCTTTAGAAGCTTGTCTTGGCTTCTTTTACCAAGATGAGATGAGCTGCTAAAGTTAAAATCAACACTCCAGTTTTGATATGGCACTGGAAGATAACGCACCAGGAATAACATTCTGGGGCCCAAAGCTGAGGTCTAACCAGATAACTTACATTTGGTGCAGCCTAACTATTGTTGGCCAGAAATCAGGGACTGCTAAATATTACCTACTTGCCCCTTTTATGGAGAGGAGTTTTAATGAGCTGTGTTGTTCCTTGTTCATCAATGTGAAGTGAGTAAGTTTCAAGCAGATGAGTTACCATTCAGTTTATAGCTTAGTGAACCAGGAGGAGACACATATGAACCTAATGTGGGGAGCTGAACTAGTCCAGATGTAGATCTAATAGTAAATTAAAGAGGATTTGGGGTTATGAGAAGTAAAGTGTGTCTACATATAGAAATAAGGATGTATGTGAATGAGGTCAGGTTAAGGGACAGACTGTGGCTAATTCATCATTTTATAGCACACCCATATAGATTTTCCTTGCTTTTCCTTTGCCTAGAGGAACTGAACATGATGGCTGTGTTGTCTGTATGTATTAGTCTATGCTCTGACCTTGAGTCCATAAGTCAGACTAGCAGAAAGAAGTTAAATGACTTTACAGAGCTTGCATATTGTCTAGGAAGTCTTGTTTTTTGTTGTTGTTGCTGGTGAGGCGAGTTGTTTTGTTTTTGTGACGTTTCCTTTCTTTGATGATATTTCTTTTGTTTTCATTTTAATGTGAGAGAATAAATTCTAGTGTGTTTAATTCAATTTATTATTATTGTTATTATGTGTACTTGAACCTAACCCTCATTTACATAAATGTCCATATATTTTTTGAACATTTTAAAAAATTATTTTTAATTGGAAGATAATTGCTTTACAATGTTGCATTGGTTTCTACCATACAACAAAGTGAAACATATAAATGCTCAGAATTATTTTCTTGATGGGGCTTCAGTACATGGAATTAGAAATGTTTCCAAAATGTTTCTTGATTTTTCCAAGGACCATTAGTTATGATAAGAAGTAATTGTAAGTTCCAATCCCAAAGAAAGGCAATGCCAAAGAATGCTCAAACTACCGCACAATTGCACTCATCTCACATGCTAGTAAAGTAATGCTCAAAATTCTCCAAGCCAGACTTCAGCAATACATGAAGCATGAACTCCTTGATGTTCAAGCTGGTTTTAGAAAAGGCAGAGGAACCAGAGATCAAATTGCCAACATCTGCTGGATCATGGAAAAAGCAAGAGAGTTCCAGAAAACCATCTATTTTCACTTTATTGACTATGCCAAAGCCTTTGACTGTGTGGACCCCAATAAACTGTGGAAAATTCTGAAAGAGATGGGAATACTAGAACACCTGACCTGCCTCTTGAGAAACCTATATGCAGGTCAGGAAGCAACAGTTAGAACTGGACATGGAACCAGACTGGTTCCAAATAGGAGAAGGAGCACGTCAAGGCTGTATATTGTCACCCTGCTTATTTAACTTATATGCAGAGTACATCATGCAAAATGCTGGGCTAGATGACGCACAGGCTGAAATCAAGATTGCCGGGAGAAATATCAATCACCTCAGATATGCAGATGACACCACCCTTATGGCAGAAAGTGAAAAGGAGCTAAAAAGCCTCTTGATGAAAGTGAAAGAGGAGAGCGAAACAGTTGGCTTAAAGCTCAACATTCAGAAAACGAAGATCATGGCATTCAGTCCCATCACTTCATGGGAAATAGATGGGGAAACAGTAGAAACAGTGTCAGACTTTATTTTGGGGGGCTCCAAAATCCCTGCAGATGGTGAGTGCAGTCATGAAATTAAAAGACGCTTACTCCTTGGAAGAAAAGTTATGACCAACCTAGATAGCATATTCAAAAGCAGAGACATTACTTTGCCAACTAAGGTCTGTCTAGTCAAGGCTATGGTTTTTCCAGTAGTCATGTATGAATGTGAGAGTCGGACTGTGAAGAAGGCTGAGTGCCAAAGAATTGACACTTTTGAACTGTGGTGTTGGAGAAAACTCTTGAGAGTCCCTTGGACTGCAAAGAGATCCAACCAGTCCATTCTGAAGGAGAGCAACCCTGGGATTTCTTTGGAGGGAATGATGCTAAAGCTGAAACTCCAGTACTTTGGCCACCTCATACGAAGAGTTGACTCATTGGAAAAGACTCTGATGCTGGGAGGGATTGGGGGCAGGAGGAGAAGGGGATGACCGAGGATGAGATGGCTGGAAGACATCACGGACTCGATGGACGTGAGTCTGAGTGAACGCGGGGAGATGGTGATGGACAGGGAGTACTGGTGTGCTGCGATTCACGGGGTCACAAAGAGTCGGACACGACTGAGTGACTGAACTGAACTGAATTGTAAGTCACTAATTGTAAGTTAGGAAGTAATTGTAACTAGAACATTTCTCTGAAAGGATTGCACATGTTTCATAGGAACAAGCTATCTTTTCTTCAGCATTTTGCTAAATATCTAAAGTGAAAGTGAAAGTGTTAGTCGCTCAGTCATTCAAGTCTTTGCAATCCCATGGACTGAAGCCCTCCAGACTCTTCTGTCCATAGGATTCTCCAGGCAAGAATACTAGAGTGGGTTGCCATTCCTTCTCCAGGGGATCTTCCCAATCCAAGAATCGAACCTGGGTCTCCTGCATTGCAGGCAGATTCTTTACCATCAGAGCCACCAGGGAAGCCCTAAATTGTATAATAGTAAAGAACTGTCCATTTATATACGCACCTAATTCAGATTTAAGACATCAGTATCCACCAGCTGGTGGACTCTTACATGGGTCCTGTAATCTTGAACTGCCCCAATTGAAAAATAAAAGCATTCTGAATAGGTAAAAAAGTAATCTCAGATACTTTATGCTTTATTAAATTATTTGCCCTATTAGTTTCTCAAGCTTAATATCACAATGAACTTAAACAATTGTACACTGCTAGTGTTCACCATTGGAGAAGGCAGTGGCAACCCACTCCAGTACTCTTGGCTGGAAAATCCCATGGATGGAGGTGCCTGGTAGGCAGTCCATGGGGTCGCTAACAGTCAGACATGACTGAGTGGCTTCACTTTCACTTTTCACTTTCACAAATTGGAGAAGGAAATGGCAACCCACTCCTGTGTTCTTGCCTAGAGAATCCCAGGGATGGGGGAGCCTGGTGGGCTGCCATCTATGGGTCACACAGAGTTGGACACGACTGAAGCAACTTATCAGTGTTCACCATTATTAAAAATTACTCATTACTCACTGAACTGCCATAAACCTTTGATTTACTAAAATGAACTAGATTTAGACATATAGGAGGGTGGTGGAGATACAAAATATCAACACTAGGGTCAAAATATATTAAGAAATGATTTCCCTTTTCTATCATAGAGATCATGAAGAGTTATGAAATATCTCTCACTGTGATCTAAGTGGGCTATTTATTGAATCTATAAAGAATAACTCTAGAATTTTGTTAGACTCTCCAAATGTCTGGCTCTGTAGTTTATCAGACATCTGGGTGAAAACTACTGATATATATGCTGGTATATCTGTGTTTTGTTAAACACATACTGTTTTTGTTAAACACATGCTTTTCTCAATTTTCATCAGAACTTCACTTCATATATTTTATAGGAAAAATAACAAATTTTAACCACACTTTGGACTTTTGATAGATCCATCTTGGTTAGAAAGATCAAAGACTATTTTAATTGCAGTTGTCCAGGATATTTTTTATTCTCTTTCTAATATCTTAGTAGGTGGTCTCAGATATAAAAAAAATAGCTATTTAACTACAAAATAAAAAAAATAATAAATAATATTTCATTCAGAAATCTTCCCATTTAATTTTACATATAATGGAATAGTTGAGCAAAGAAAGAAAATCTGCTCATGAGGAAGAGAGAGTAAGGATAACAACTCAATGTTTCTGATGAGAAAAAATTAAAATTCTATACAATCATAAAAATGATAGATTAAAAATATCAGAAACCTGACAATATTAATGACTCTTCCAAACAGTTATTTTAAATAGGGTTAAGTAGAACTGATTATAAAATAGAACACTGAGAAAATATGCTTCAGGGAATCCTTTTCAGAATAATAATCAACATATATAATAAAGAATTGCATCCAATGATCATAAAGTGCTGCCCAAACTCAGTTATAAGAACAAAAAAGTCTCATTAAAAGATGAGTCAAGGGTTTAAATGGACGTATCAGCAAACAATATATACAAATGACAAAAAAGTATATGAAAAGATGTTCAGTATCATTATTTATTAAACCCAATTAAAACCACACTAAGATTCTTCTGCATATCCACAAGAATCTCTAAGTAAATAGACAAGATATATATTGTAACATTTATGTGGAGATTTGGGGAAAATGGAACTCTCATTTGTTTCTACCAGAAATACAGATGACATGATCACTGTGGAAAACAGTTTGGTAGATTTTTTTGGGGGGCAAAAATTTATGTAGTTAAATATTGACCTAGTAATTCCACTTCTAGGTATTAACTCAACAGAAATTAAAAAAAAAAAAAAAGAAGAAGAAGAAGTTGACCAAAGCAAAATCAGAAAATCCTAAGCAAAATATTAGCAAAGCAAATCCAGTGTATGTAAAAGGACAAATTAATTCCAGAAATTTCACAACCAAATGTGAATGGTAAAACAAGAGCACTTTGGAAGAAAACAGAAGATCTTCACAGCCTTGAAGTAGAAAAATATTTTTACATGATAAAAATCTAACTAAGGGAAAATATTTTAAATTGGACATCTTTCAAAATTGATTATTTCAAGGTTATCATGCCACTGGGGCTTCCCAGGTGATACAGTGTTAAAGAATCCAGCTACAATGAAGGAAACATAAGAGATGAGGGTTTGGCCCCTGAGTTGGGAAGATCCCCTGGTTCAGGAAGAGTAAATGGCAACCCACTCCAGTATTTTTACCTAGAGAATCCCATGGACAGAGGAGCCTGGTGGGCTACAGTCCATGGGGTCTCAAAAGACGGGCATAGTAACTCAACAACAACAAAGAAACCATTAATAGTATAAAAAAAAGACTGTCTGTCAGGGATGGATAATCTTAATGTGAATGTCTTACTAAGAACTCATTCAGAGTAAGTCTTACAAATACTCTATAAGTCGATAAGGAAGGTAGACAATCTAACAATAGTTTGGGCAAAGTAACAAACAAGTATTATACCAAAAAAGATATATGCAAAATACCAGTAAATATATTTTTCAAATGTTTTATTTTTACTAGGTCATCAAGGAACTAAACATTAAAATGTAATGTGATACCACTGTCACTGACAAGAATGGCTGAAGTAAAAACTATGAAAGTATCAAGTTGGTAGAGATATAGAATTGAAACCCTTTTATATTATTGATGGTAGTGTTGGAATATATATGTATTATGTTTTGATCCATGTGGGAGCACAAATCTATATATACTCAATAGAAAAGTAATATCTATCAAAAGATATTACTATAATGTGCATATTTATATTATTTGAAATATTCCAAGACTGAATATATGCACATTCTCAACAAGGATAGAATGGATAGATAAATAGTTGCATATTCAGAAATGAAATAGAATACTATAGCAATGAGAATGAACATAGCTATAAGCAACACCATACATAAATCTTATGAATACAGTTGGGTGAAAGGACCCAGATACAAAATAATGCATAGTGTAAGATTTCATATTTGTAAAGTTCAAAAACATGCAGTGGTAATCTGTGATATTAGAAGTGAGGGTAGTAGATATTTTCAGGGTGACAGGAGAAGGACATAAGGGAAGTTTCTTGAAGCGATTCTAAGATGCTCTTTTCTTTTCTTTAAAAAAAAATTTAATTGGAAGATCATTACTTTACAACATTGTGATGCCATACATAAACATGAATTAGCCATAAGCATACACGTATCCCCTCCTCCTGAATCCCCCCATCACCTCCCTCCCTGCCCCATCCTTCCAGGTTGTCAGAGCACTGGCTTTGGGTGTCTGCTTCATACATCAAACTCCCACTGGCTATCTATTTTGCATATAGTAATGTATATGTTTCAATGCTATTTTTTTTTTTCCAAATCATCCCACCCTCTCCTTCTCTCACTGAGTCCAAAATCTGTTCATTATGTCTGTGTCTCCTTTGCAGCCCTGCACTCATGTGCTGTGCTGTGCTAAGTTGCTTCAGTCATGCTTGATTCTTTGCAACCTATTGGACGGTAGCCTGCCAGGCTCCTCTGTCCATGGGATTTTCCAGGCAAGAATACTTGGAGTGGGTTGCATGGCCCCCTACAGGGAATCTTTCTGACCCAAGAACTGAACCCAGGTGGAGTCTTTACCATTTGAGCCACTGGGAAGCCCTCTAGATTCAATATATATGCATTAATATACTATTGTCTTTCACTTTCTGACTTATTTCACTCTGTATAATAGGTTTCAGTTTCATCCACCTCATTAGAACTGACTCAAATGTTCTCCTTTTTTATAGCTGAGTAATATTCCTTTGTATATGCTAAGTCACTTCAGTCGTGTCCGACTCTGTGCGACCCCATAGATGGCAGCTCACCAGGCTCCCCTGTCCCTGGGATTCTCCAGGCAAGAACACTGGAGTGGGTTGCCATTTCCTTCTCCAATGCATGAAAGTGAAAAGTGAAAACGAAGTCACTCAGTTGTGTCCAACTCCTAGCGACCCCATGGACTGCAGCCCACCAGGCTCTTCCGTCCATGAGATTTTCCAGGCAAGAGTACTGGAGTGGGTTGCCATTGCCTTCTCCTCCATTGTGTATATATACCATTATGTCTTTATCCATTCATCTGCCAGTGGACATCTAGGTTGCTTCCATGTCCTCAACATTTTGAATGAACATTGGGGTACATATGTCTTTTCATTTCTGGTTTATCAGAGTATATGCCCAGTAGAGTGATTGCTGGGTCATATGGTAGTTTTATTCCTAGTTTTTTAAGCAATTTCCATACTATTCTCCATAGTGGTTGTGTCAGTTGGCATTTCCCAAAAACAGTTTAAGAGGACTCCATTTTCAAACTCTCTCCAGCAATTACTGTTTGTAGACTTTTTGATGATGGCCATTCTGACTAGTGTGATATGATACAAGGTATGCTTTTTGATCTGAGTATTAAGACAGGAGTGCTACACTTTTTGAAAATTTATATACCTATGTTTTTCTCAAACTCTCTTGCTTTTTCAATGATCCAACGGATGTTGGCAATTTGATCTCTGGTTCCTCTGCCTTTTCCAAATGCAGCTTGAACATCTGGAAATTCACGGTTCATGTACTGTTGAAGCCTGGCTTGGAGAATTTTGATCATTACTTTGCTAAAATGTGAGATGAGTGCAGTAGTTTGAACATTCTTTGGCATTCCCTTTCTTTGAGACTGGAATTAAAACTGAACTTTTCCAATCCTGTGGCCATTGCTAAGTTTTCCAAATTTACTGGCATATTGAATGTAGCACTTTCACAGCATCATCTTTCAGGATTTGAAATAGCTCAACTGGATTCCATCGCCTCCACTAGCTTTGTTCATAGTGATGCTGCTCAAGGCCCACTTGACTTCACATTCCAGGATGTCTGGCTCTAGGTGAGTGATCACACCATCATCGTTATCTGGGTCATGGAGTTCTTTTTTGTTCAGTTCTTCTGTGTGTTCTTGTCACTTCTTCTTAATATCTTCTGCTTCTGTTAGATGAATACTGTTGCTGTCCTTTATTGAGCCCATCTTTGCATGAAATATTCCCTTGGTATCTCTAATTTTCTTGAAGAGATCTCTACTCTTTTGCATTCTATGGTTTTCCAACATTTCTTTGCATTGATCACTGAGGAAGGCTTTCTTACCTCTCGTTGCTATTCTTTGGAACTCTGCATGCCAATGGATATATCTTTCATTTTCTCCTTTGCCTTTCACTTCTTTTCTCAGCTATTTGTGAGGCTTCCTCAAACAAATATTTTGCCTTTTTGCATTTCTTTTTCTTGAGAATGGTCTTAATCACTGCCTCCTATATAATGTCATGAACCTCTGTTCATAGTTCTTCAGGCACTCTATCAGATCTAATTCCTTGAATCTATTTGTCACTTTCAATGTATAATTGTAAGGGATTTGATTTAGGTCATACCTGAATGATCTAGTGATTTTCGCAAATTTCTTCAGTTTAAGTCTGAACTTGGCAATAAAGAGGATCACCAGAAACTGTGATTACAACAAACTGCTCTTGTGGATAACAACAAACTGTGGAAAATTTTTAAAGATATGGGAATACAAGACCACCTGACCTGCCTCTTGAGAAATCTGTATGCAGGTCAAGAAGAAACAGTTAGAACCAGACATGGAACAATATACTGGTTCCAAATCAGGAAAGGAGTATGTCAAGGCTGTATATTGTCGCCCTGCTTATTTAACTTATATGCAGAGTACATCATGCAAAATGCTGGGCTGGATGAAGCACAGGCTGGAATCAAGACTGCTGAGAGAAATATCAATAACCTCAGATATGCAGATGACACCACTCTTATGGCAGAAAGTGAAGAAGAACTAAAGAGCCTCCTGATGAAAGTAAAAGAGGAGAGTGAAACAGTTGGCTTAAAACTCAACATTCAAAAAACTAAGATTGTGGCATCCAGTCCCATCACTTCATGGCAAATAGATGGGGAAACAATGAAAACAGTGATAGGCTTTATTTTCTTGGGCTCCAAAATCACTGCAGATGGTGACTGCAGCCATGAAATAAAATGATGTCTGCTCCTTGGAAGAAAAGCTATGACCAACCTAGAGAGCCTATTAAAAATCAGAGAAATTATTTTGTCAACAAAGGTCTGTCTAGTCAAAGTTATGGTTTTTCCAGTAGCCATGTATGGATGTAAGAGTTGGACTATAAAGAAAGCTGAGTGCTGAAGAATTGATGCTTTGGAACTGTGGTGTTGGAGAAAACTCTTGAGAGTCCCTTGGACTGGAAGGAGATCCAACCAGTCCATCATCCTAAAGGAGATCAGTCCTGGATATTCATTAGAAGAACTGATGCTGAAGCTGAATCTCCAATACTTTGGCCACTGGATGCGAAGAATTGACTCATTGGAAAAGACCCTGATGCTGGGAAAGATTGAAAGTGGCAGGAGAAGGGGATGACAGAGGATGAGATGTTTGGATGGCATCATTGACTCAATGGACATGAGTTTAAGTAAGCCCACCGGGAGTTGGTGATGGACTGGGAAGCCTGGCGTGCTGCAGTCCATGGGGTCTCAAAGAGTCAGACATATCTGAGTGACTTTACTGAACTGAACTGATACTTGTGTTTTGTGCATTTTTCTGTATGTATGTTATAATTCAATTATTTTTTAATTAAATAACCATTAAAATTCTACAAAGTTAAATGTATAAAAATCTAGAAACCATAATAATAAAATAATTGAAAATTTCTTGTAATCAAAGAACAACTTATTGTTGCTATCCAAGGCAGATATTTTACCATATTTTACCCATAAAAATGTTAATTAAAATAAATAATATATTCTTTCTTTCTAAAAATACATATTACACATTAACAAAATAGCTTTACTCTTTTTGGAAAAACTCTTCTTTACAAAAGAGTGCCATCCAATAAATGTGAAAGTAAGAAAGCTTTAGGAAATCACCATTTTTAGAGCTACTGGGTAGAAAGTTGATTGTTCAATTTTTCTCAGGATTTAAAAATATTACACCATCCAGTATTTCTAGTCTTGGGGAAGAAAAAGAAAAATGTTTGCAAAGAATAAATAAAGCTATCCTCACCCTCACTTGGTGATTAACTATAGCATCATTGTGAATAAAAAGATAAAGCATTGTGTACCTACCCACGTGCTATAAGTAGAAGCTCCACACCACCTATGAAATGTTCTTGCCAAAAAAGATTCACCTGAGTTAAACAGAGACTAGAAATGAAAATTTCAGCTTATAAGAAATACAAATGTTGAGACTGAATGTGTGTTTCACCCCTGAATTCATATGTTGAAGCTCTAACATTCATGTGATGATATTAGTTTGGTGAGGTCTTTGGGAGGTGTTTTTTTTTTTTTTTGGTACATTATTAAGGCAGAGTTCTCATGAATGAGATTAGTGCCCTGATAAGGAAATCCCAGATACCTCTCTCACCCCAGACTCCTTTCTCATCCCAGCACTTTTCTCACCTCAGACTTCTCTCTCACTTCTTCTGGCATGAGAGGATATAACAAGTAGACAGCTGGCCATTTATGTACCATTAAATGGTTACTGACCCTCAGCAGACACCAAATCTGTGAGTGCCTTGATCTTGGACTTTCTCGCCTTCAGAGTTATGAGAAATAAATTTCTTCTTTTTTTTAAATAAGCCATACACTATAGTATACTTTGTTGTAGCAGCCTGATCTAAGGCAACAGGGGTAAAGAAACAATAATGTGAAAAAAAGAAAAGAAAGAAACAATAATGTGGCAATCTGGGAATTTGAATGCAAGATGTATCAATATATTAGATTTTTAAATAACTAATTACTTCAATGTTGTAATAATTGTTAATTTTAAGATGTAATATGATATTACTTTTAAGTGATACAATGCACTGATTTTATTTAGAAAAACATAATAAACTATTTCATAGTGAAGAGTCTTAATATCAATCATTTACTCAAATATTTTAGCAAAAATAGAAGATATAAATATGGAAAAATTTTGATTATCTAATCAAGATAATGGGCATGTGGGTGTATATTATATGATTTTCCTGTATTTATGCATAATACTCTGCTATGTGTATAGAATATGTGGCTAAAGATTTAAGCAAATTTCTAATATACAGTTAAGTATATTATCATATATAAATCTACCAAATTATAGATTTTCATATTATTTCTCCCTAGAGTAGGAAATGCTCTGGAGCCCTGTAGAGTTCATCTTGATTTTCTGTGGTGAGATGTGCATGCCAGATTGCTTTTAACATTTCATTATTTATATTTTGGATGTACAAATCTGAGGTGTTTTTGATACAGAAGGTGTTATTGATTACAATTCAGATACATTGTCCACAGTGAAAAGAGTCTCATCTCCATGAATTATATGCTATTTTTTACTTATATAACTACTGACTTTTAGCCTATGTTTCCTTGATATTTCACAAAGCAACTAAACTTGTGGAAACCAATACTATATTTTGTTGGATTTCTCATTTGTTTCCATAGCTGTATGACAGGGCAATTCTATCATCAATGAGTGACTTGAATAATTTATTGATGAAATCAGTGCATTGGTAAAAATATAATGAAAGGTTGCTTAATTGCTGACTACTCTGCTGCTTTAATTTTAATATATTGGTGGGAAACTGCCTATAGTTCTTTTCATTTATTATCATCAAGACTGATGGATAATACTACAATTCATTGAGGAGTAATATAAAAATGAATTTTTCAACATAATAGTACACTTTATTTTAAGCCAAACATTAGGTGAATAATTGTGTGTTTTAGTATTACTTTAAGGATCAATTTCATTGGAAAATATCTTCCTCTCTTGATCTCTGATGATCCACTGTCTGTGACTTCTCAGGAGTCTGTAGTGTGTTTAATTTAGGGAGTTGGATACTATGACTGACTAAAAGAAGAAGGTAGTATGCTTCTGAGGCAGTCTGAAATAAATAGGGAAAAAAATAAAGCAACTTATGGGTATATTTGCTAAGGCTGTAAATTTTCTCAGACTCAGGTTTCTTATTTTCACATTAAAATCTTGCTAAATTCATAGTCCTAGTCATATCTTGGATTTATTTTTGGTATCTGGAAGAAATCCTGTGCAAAATGTATTTTGTTTTGCATCATTTACTGCACATTTAGTGTGAGAACATAAAAGTATTTCCTTTATATATGTGTGTATGTATGTTTGTGTTTTCATCTTCTGTTACTCATTAGCTTTCACTGTTTTAGGAGAAAACTAACTAAAAGAAAAAAAATCTTGATATGCTACATTAACTTACATTGATTCAGTGGTAGCTACAGCCAAGGTTGTTAAAGTGAATAGAGAATTACCCCATTATGCATCTTTCCAAAACAAATGTCTGCAGACCCAGAATAGGCTGACCAGCCCACTAGGCTGATGCTCTGGTTTTCAAAGATCTTAGAAGTGCTGAGTTCTCTTATATGTTGCTCAGAAGATTATTAGTGTTTAACTTGAATAAAAATGGTTATTTGGCTTTCTATGTTATATTATCCAATCCCTGCTGTATAAATGAGTTACAGTATTACAAAGAAAAACTAGTGGCTGACTACAGAGGCAAAATACAAGGTAAGATAGCCATAGCTAACATCTAGGTATATAACACCTACTGTATAGGCAATGCGATATATTAAGGAAGTTGGCAATAAAATAATACTCTGAAGTGAAAAAGCAGTGTCTACATGTATGAGGTGCCAGAGACCAAAGCATTTAAATAAATAACCTAACTTTATATTACTCAACCAGGATACTTATGTGTCATGTCATTTTTACTCTAAACCTTTTCTCTCAAAATCATAAATATTAGTGAATATTCAAATAATTAGACATTATAAACAGTCATACACTATCTTTTAGTTTAGATAGGCATACATCAAATATCATAATTTTGTCACTCATTTTGTATCCTAGGTACACAAGAGGAAACATACACTCCTTGCCTATGAGGTGACTCATACTACAGTGCAGAGACAAATCAGCTAACAAATGATTATACCAGTCTTCACACCATACTAGCAGTTAGGTGAATGGTGACTAGAAAGAAAGAAGCATGTAAATGAATTGGCCTGTAGAGTCAAAAACTGATGCAGTGATCTCTAAGTGAGACCATTAGTGATGAAAAATGTGTCTGTTGTTTAGAAGAAGATCTGAAGGAGGTTTCCAGACAATTTCAAGCCATAGCACAGAGCATGAAATCACCTGATTCCTCTGTAACCCAACTGATGGGGGCATATGATGAGATGTTTTATTGAAATCAGGCAGGGTCCTGAGAAATGGGGCTTTTCCATAGACTTCAATCTGCAAGTTAAGAGAATTATTGAAAAAAGTGTCATCATGGTATTGGTGTACAAAAATTTTCATTTCAGAAGCTTAACTCTAACAGTGATATGGATGAAGGGATGAGTTCACTAATGGCAGTGAGATCACTGGGGAGGCTATAAAAGGTCATTTTTTATTTTATTTATGTGTCAACATCATTCGTTGTCCTTTCCACAGTATTTAACACTGTTGTCAAACAGCATTTATCTTTAAAACAATTCATCTCCTTTTTGTTCCTATGATCTTAGCTAATGCTTTTTTAAGATGCTAATTGGAGAGGGAAAGTTGGGAGGTGAGTGAAAGAAGCCAACACATATAGGATATTTTCAAGAGGCTTGAATAAAGGAGAAGAAAAAGTTGAGGGAGTGTTGACAAAGGTTAGGAAAGGGGGTGAAGAATGGTCATACTCTGAGAAATCTTAAGGAAAGGAAATTGTGGAGAAAGAAGGTGAGCACCTCAAATAAATTAGGGGATGAGAATAAAAACCATAAAAAAGGTTAACAATATTTTTTAAATGATCCAATTTTAAAAGTGAATAATCTGTCTTCCATGATGTCTCAGACTAGAGCAATCATTTTGTTTTTCAAGATTCAAGAAGTGGGTACATGTTAAACTGAGACTGTAAGAAGCCTGGTGCTCTTCTCAACTCCACCAAGAGCCATGGAACAACAGGTTTGTGTCTAACTTTTTGTGAAGAATTAAAACAACGACTCTAGGCAGTGCTTATGTAAAAGGAGAAATGGCTGATTCAGTACTCAGTGTTTGTGAAAAAGTGTTCATAATCTCTGGTGTACAAGTCCTATGCACACAAATAGTATGTCAGAGAAATTAATAGCATACATACCACATACTTACTTGTAGAATTTGCAAAATTAATACAGCATAATTTAAGCTAACTATGTCAGTTCAAATATTTTGAATATTTTTCCTGTTTTTGATTTTTTTATTGGGAGAGATAACCTAACAAAGTTTGGTGTAATTGTAAAAGTTGTACTCACAGTCGTTTACAAATCTTTTACGACCCCATAGACTGTAGATCACCAAGCTCTTCTGTCCATGGTATTTTCCAGGCAAAAATACTGGAGTGCTTGCTATTTCTTTCTTCAAGGGACCTTCTAGACCCAAGGATCAAACCCACGTCTCCTACATCTCCTACATTGGCAGGTAGATTCTTTACCACTGAGCCACCTGGGAAGCTAGTGTGTATGAGCTAAATGTATGAGCTAGAATTTCTTGTGAAGATTTTGAGAGGGTTTTTCTTAAAAATATTATCTTTTCAAGGTTTTGGAATAAACAATTTAGGAAAATATTTCTTTGCTTCCCTTTCCAATAGAATTTCTAAAATCTATACTTTATTATTTTGTTTAGTTGATGTTGTCTATTTTTTTAAATTGTGTATTGAATTGTTCTAGTGTGTTGGGTAGAACCTAGGTGATTAGGATGAATCTTTTAGTTAATCCACATATCACCTTTATATGAGGTATTAGGTAAGTAGTTCAAGTTACTGTTTAGGATCATGCAGTTTAAAAGGGGTATATCTTATAAGATTATTTTGTTTTGATAATTCATGTTTTATGAATGACTTGTATTTTTCCATATAGAGAAATTAGATTCAATAATTTCTTTGTTTTACTTATTCAGTCAACATATTTTTATTAAAAGTGAAAGTGAAGACTCTCAGTCATGTCTGACTCTTTGCAACTCCATGGACTGTAGCCTACCAGGCTCCTCAGTCTATGGAATTTTCCAAGCAAGAGTACTGGAGTGGGTTGCCATTTCCTTCTCCAGGGGATCTCCCCAACCCAGGGATCGAACCCAGGTCTCCCACACTGCAGGCAGATGCCTTACCGTCCGAACCACCAGGAAAGCCCATATATTTATTGAGTGCCTTCTATGTGCCAAGCAGCATGCTAAGTTCTGGTATTTAGTGGTGAGATATGCACACATGGTCACTCTGTGGAAGAGCAATCCTTATGCAGCACTTTACACTGGGTCATGTGTGACAGAAGCCAAAGACACTGACATCCAGGACTGATGTAGCAATTGTCATCACAGACACAGGCGTGTTCATAAAGGTGAGAGAATAAAGGTGCAGTGGACAATTTCATCTTTAGGAACCAGAGTGTCCTTTGTATCTGTAGAATAAAATTCCCTGGGTTATTCATGAAAATAAATCTAATTATTATAACTTTTCCCCCAAGGCACTTTTAGCAATGTTTGACACTCAGAAGCTAAGCATTTTGGCAAAATTGGGGCAGAGCTCAAATATATGTATACATTACTGAGTTCTCTGAGAATAGTAAATTCCAGCCAGCCAGCCACTGGTTTTGCTTCTGACTACCTGCTTTGAGTCTGTTGTAGACAATAGCATGTAAAAAGAAGAGGGGGCAAAAACTACAGGACAGCCATAAACCCACTGGAAGTTTCCTAAGAATTTTTTTGTGTGTCTAGGGAGAGAAAATGTCATAAAGGAATTTATGATATTTTAACTTTGGGAGTGAAAAGTAATTAAGTGATACTGTACAGTGTATGAAGTGGCATGGTGACTAAAAATCAGAGGGCAGGGATCCATGTGTGAATTTTACAACTTAAGAGCTGTAGACTTTCAACCTCACTTTAATCACTTCAATATTCCTTAGGATATATAACAATGCCTGCCCTTCTAATTAAGAATATGAGGGAAAACTAAGTGAAACAAAATGTGAAATTTGAGTATTAAGAGGATGGGATGGTTGGATGGCATTACTGATTCAATGGACATGAGATTGAGGAAACTCAGGGAAATAGTGAAGGACAGGGAATCCTGGCATCCTGAAGTCCATTAGGTGACAAAGATTTGGACACAATTTGGAGATTAAACAAATGTAAACCATGAGCAAAATTATACTAGAGATAGTGGTGGTTCCCAAATAGTCCATCTACTCTTCCAATTTGTCAACATTTTTCAGGTAAAGATGATTAGCTCTGGTCAGATGGTTTGAATAGAAGCAATATGTGTCATTCAGAGGCAGGAGCATGAAGAGACTGCACATAACCATCTAGTTATCCATCTCCCTTTCATAATTCCTTATTGATTCTTATTTTGAGTATAAGATATGATACTGAAGTGTTGATGACAAGATACATGCCATAAGAATGTAGAAGAATAGATCTGTTAGCAATTAAGATGAGGAAGGGCTTCCCCATTAGCTCAGCTGGTAAAGAATTTGCCTGCAATGCAGGAGAAGCTGGTTCAATTATTGGGTCAGGAAGAGCCACTGGAGAAGGCATAGGCTACCCACTCCGGTATTCTGGCCTGGAGAATGCCATGGACTGTATAGGCCATGGGGGTCACAAAGAGTAGGACACAACTGAGCGACTTTCACTTTTCAAGATGAGAAAGGCTCTGCACAGTACAGATTTAGAGGCAGTTTTGGACAATTAAAGTTTGAGATGGCAATTCATATCCAAGTGGAGATGTCATGAAGTTCACTGACTTGCAGAGAATTCTGGACAGGAGATATAAACACAGGAGTTGACATATGGTTAGCATGTAAGTCTGTGAGACTGAGATTACCTAAGGATGGAATGTAAATACAGAAAAGGAACAGGGATAGGGCACTAGGTCAATTCAATATTATGAGGTTAGATAGGAGAGGAAGAATTAGCAAAGGGGACTCAGAAAACAATCAGAAATATAAAGAAATCTCAGAAGTGTGTGATGTGTTAGAAGTCAAGGAAATAAAATATACCAGAAAAATAGGGAGTTATCAACTCTATCAAATGATGCTGATTGATAGCATGATGAAAATAACAAGTAAGAAATCTGGACCATTGAATTAGAAGATGAGATTCCCACTATGCATTGTGATAACAATCCATCCTAAAATTTGGGGCTAAAATTGTGAATATATTATTATATCTTCTGGTTCTATGTGTTGACTCATCTCAGTTGAGTGATTCCCTTGTGGGGTCCCTCAGGCAGTGGCAATTAGGTGTCAGTTCAGCTGTAGTCATCTGAAAACCCAAACATCTGTAGTATGAACATCCCTGATGGATCACTGATATGGCTAGCAGTTGAAGCTGGCTGTCAGTTTGAAGCTTAGGCTGAGGCTGTATTATAGGTAGGAAAGTGACCTCTCAAAGATGTCTGTGTTTTAATCCCCATAAGCTGAGGATTAACTATGATATATGGTAAAGAAAATCAGCTGATGGAATTAAGGTTGCTAATCACCTGATCTTAAGATGGGGATAATGTCCTGCATTATCCCATTGAGATCAGGGTAATCACAAGGGGCCTTAAATACAGAAGAGGAAGGCAGAAGACTCAATGTGAGGCAAAACAATACGAGGAAGACTCAATGCTCATTAACGTCTTGGCAGGATGAATAAAGTGTTTATCAGTCAAGGGATGCAAGTGATGTCTAGAAACTGGCAAAGACAGAAAAGTGGATTCTCTCCTTGAGTCTCTAGAAGAAAAATATATTCCTGCCAACACTTTGATTTTATCTGAAGCAGCTGTTAATAAGTTTCAGGCAGACCTGAAAGATAACTATTTTGTTTTATGATTCTAAGTTTGTGGTAATTTATTATGACAATCGGAAGCTAATACAGGCTGCCGAAAACAACAATGTAAAACCAAAACATTCATCTGTCACATCTTCATCTGGATTAAGTGCCTTTGATCATGAAGGCTGGATTCAGAGGCAGCACCTTAAGAAAACATTATTCAAGAGATTCAAATGGAAGCTTCCAGCCTTCTTAAAATACAATCTCAGATGTGTCAAAATGTCACTTCTGCTACATACTGTTGATGGAATAACTAAGGTGAGCCCAGATTCAGGGGTGGTTGAGGTAAACTATACCTCTTAATGTGAGGGGAAGCATGCTTGTATAGGAAACAAGGGATTGATGACAAGCTTATTGAAAAATATCTATCACAGTGAATGAAAAGGAAATATCAATACATGGGGAGGTTGGAAGCCTGTGGGGAGTGAGTTTAAGAAAGAATCAGAGGAGATAAATGGGACATGTTTAGATATTACTTTGAGAAAACATATGCAAAGAAGAGCAAAAAGTAAGTAGCAATGGGAAGAGAAGCAGCATCAGAGGAAAAAAAGTGTATAAGAAAAAAAAATCTTGTTTCTATACTAAATAGTAACAATTAGTTACAGTCAAATTTTATCATAATTTTTGTTTATATGTATATGCATGCCACAATATTACAAAATTATCACCATACACACCATACAAAAGTGTTCAAATATATTTTGAAGGGATCCAGTCGTAGTTTTGGTTCCAAGGAAGCAGATTTTGAGGCAAACATTTTTGTGTTATTATTTATGGATATATGGTAGGGGTTGACTTGTGTCCATCCAGAATTTATATGCTGAAATTTTAACCCCCGTGTAACTATATTGGAGATAGAGTCTCTAAGGAGGTGACTAAAGTTAAATGATATCATAGGGTAGAGTCCTGATCTGATGGAACTAGTCCCTTATCAGAAGAGGAAGAGAGACCCCAGAACTCTCTTTCCCTCATGCAAGGACACAATGAGACGGCAGCTGTTTGCAAAACAGCAAGAGACCTCTGGCCAGAATCTGACCATGCTGCCCTGATCTTTGATTTCCAGGCTCCAAAACCAAGAGAAAATACATTCCTATGCTAGGGTGACTCAGTCTATGTTATTGATATCTTATTATGGCAGCCTAAGCTGATTAACAGGACTTTCCAGGTGGTGCTAGTGGTAAAGAACTATGCAGGCAATGTAAGAGACGGAGTTCAAACCCTGAGTCGGAAAGATTCCCCTGGAGGAAGGCATGACAGCCCACTCCAGTATTCTGGCTTGAAGAATTCCATGAATTGCCTGGCCTGGTGGCCTATAATCCACAGGGTCACAAAGAGTCGGACACAACTGAAGTGACAGCACAGTACAGCACAAGCTGATTAATAGGGCATTGCAAACCCAGAAATGCAGGAGTAAAGGAAGGGGAAAATGAGTTAGCGAGAGAGGAAAAAAATAGGAAGTTGGCCATTAAACATAACTTATTGACTACTATATCTTAAAAACATGATTTTTTTTTTTTAATTCCTACAAGTGATAGTCACTCAGTCGTGTCTGACTCTGTGGCCTCATGAACTATAGCCATCAGGCTCCTCTTTCCATGTGATTCTCCAGGCAAGAATACTGCAGTGGGTTGCCATTCCCTTCTCCAGGGAATTTTCCGTATCCAAGAATCAGACCCAGGGGCTGAATCTGGGTCTTCTGCATTACAGCAGATTTTTCACCCTCTGAACCACCAGGGAAGCCCTGGTACATAATAAAATAGAAATGTCAGAACTTACTATAATTCAGTTAGACAGTCTGAGTAACTAAGACAAGTGCATAATCACATTTTCTTTTTAATGTGCGTAATGCCCCAATCTACCTAATTTGGGGGATATGTGAAACTGGACCATAATACTGAGTGAGTAGAGGTGATGGAATTCCAGTGGAGCTACTTCAAATCCTGAAAGATGATGCTGTGAAAGTGCTGCACTCAATATGCCAGCAATTTTGGAAAACTCAGCAGTGGCCACAGGACTGGAAAAGGTCAGTTTTCATTCCAATACCAAAGAAAGGCAATGCCAAAGAATGCTCAAACTACCACACAATTGCACTCATCTCACATGCTAGTAAAGTAATGCTTAAAATTCTCCAAGCCAGGCTTCAGCAATATGTGAACCGTGAACTTCCAGATGTTCAAGCTGGTTTTAGAAAAGGCAGAGGAACCAGAGATCAAATTGCCAACATCCACTGGATCATCAAAAAAGCAATAGAGTTTCAGAAAAACATTTATTTCTGCATTATTGACTATGCCAAAGCCTTTGACTGTGTGGATCACAATAAACTGTGGAAAATTCTGAAAGAGATGGGAATACCAGACAGCTTGACCTGCCTCTTGAGAAATCTGTATGCAGGTCAAGGAGCAACAGTTATAACTGGACATGGAACAACAGACTGGTTCCAAATTGGAAAAGGAGTACATCAAGACTGTATATTGTCACTCTGCTTATTTAATTATATGCAGAGTACATCATGAGAAACGCTGGGCTGGAGGAAGCTGGAATCAAGATTGCTGGGAGAAAAATCAATAATCTTAGATATGCAGATGACACCACCCTTAAGGCAGAAAGTGAAGAGGAACTAAAAAGCCTCTTGATGAAAATCAAAGAGGAGAGTGAAAAAGTTGGCTTAAAGCTCAACATTCAGAAAATGGAGATCATGGCATCCCGTCCCATCACTTCATGGGAAATAGATGGGGAAACAGTGGAAATGGTGGCTGACTCTATTTTTCTGGGCTCCAAAATCACTGCAGATGGTGACTGCAGCCATGAAATTAAAAGACGCTTACCCCTTGGAAGGAAAGTTATGACCAACCTAGATAGCATATTCAAAAGCAGAGACATTACTTTGCCAACAAAGGTCCATCTAGTCAAGGCTATGGTTTTTCCAGTGGTCATGTATGGATGTGAGAGTTGGACTATAAAGAAAACTGAGCACCAAAGAATGGATGCTTTTGAAGTGTGGTGTTGGAGGACTCTTGAGAGTCACTTGGACTGCAAGAAGATCCAACCAATCCATTCTAAAGGAGATCAGTCCTGGGTGTTCATTGGTAGGACTGATGTTGAAGGTAAAACTCCAATACTTTGGCCACCTGATGAGAAGAGCTGACTCATTTGATATGACCCTGATGCTGGGAAAGTTTGAGGGTAGGAGGAGAAGGGGATGACAGAGGATGAGATGGTTGGATGGCATCACTGAATCAAAGGACATGGGTTTGGGTGAACTCCAGGATTTGGTGATGGACAGGGAGGCCTGGTGTGCTGTGGTTAATGGGGTCGCAAACAGTCAGACACGACTGAGTGACTTAACTAAGCTGAACTGACCCTCTCCCAATATATAAACTCCCTAATAAAAATAAATTAGATTTCTTTAATGTATTATATATTTCAGAATAACAAAATATGCCCTTCTTCCAGCCACCTCAGACCTTTTCTGCCTCCCCATGTACATTTTTGGGTCTTTTCAAGATATTCCTTGAATGATGGCCTTCACATAAATTTGAGTACTTAAACAGATTTAATCAGCCTCTTTATCGATGACAAAAGTAACTTTTATGAACACATTTTGTCCTCAAACCCCAAATTTAATAAGCATAAAACATAACCTATTCTATTGAACACTCTTGCTACTCATGTAATGTCATTACTTATAACGCTAAACATACTTGTAGCTGTCCTGTTTTCGCATCTTTAGGGAAAAAAAAAAAAACTAAGAATGGATTATTCAAATGATTTAAATCCCTTTGAGACATGGGGGTTATAGTATTACTATAAATTGTATTTCCCCTCCAAGGTTAGTTGCGATGTTGGCCTTGATTTAAAACCCAAGATCCTGTGGGAAATGGCAATGATATTGAGTTCTGACAAATTGAATTGGTCTCAAGGTGTTGGAGGATGACTAATAAATCTGCAAGCTGATCCAAAAAATATTCTATACAAGACATTATTTCTTCTTGAAATATATGTGGCACCTTTAAGTGTTAATACCACTACCTGTTTGATTTACTTAAATTGTGTGTTTGGGAGTGATTTCATTCTTGCTAAGATCAACACCCACCTGCATATGACAATTGCTTTGGATAAAGATACAAAGGAGTATTATTTTGTTTTGTTTTCCATGTTGTGTAGCATTTTATGTCTAATATCATTTATTTTAATTCTTGCATCTCCTAGCATGACTTGGCAAGGTACGGTTACTATATTCTCTGTAGTTTGTCATGCCATGAAAGGGAATGCCAGGTTTGCATAAGAGTGTTCCAGTAATGTGACTTAAAACTGGCCATTTTACTACTGTACATCAAAATACATAAACACTTTTACCAATACTGGAAAGAATAAAACACCATGTCTAAAACAAAATTGGAATTTTTAGAAATTTGTTCAAGAGAGTCAAAGATGGAATTAGAGTTTGAATATAAATCTCTTAACCCAGCATTTGACAACAAAGCTTTTTAGAGGTTTATTTTAAAATATTATTATCTGTCAGGATATTTTCATGGATTATTTCTTCTTAAAAGTGTTCTAAACACATCTCAGAAACTTTATCACTTTTGTTTATTAATTTGTTGTTTTATTTATAGATGTTGTAGATGTAAATATCTTATTCACCAGGTCTGAAAAGAACTCTGAGACCCAGCTCAGATGCCTTCTCTCTCACAAATGCTCCCTTGTTGCTTCATCCCACATGAATCTCTCCTTTATAGACTTCAGCCTTTAACTGCACAATTACAGTTTTATTTTATTGAGTCCTAATTTTTGTTTTGCATCACATAAATGGTTTTAAGAATAGATAATAAGTCCCATATATCATGTATAATGTTTCCTAAACAACATATTCTATCTTCTCAGTGAAGTTTTGCTTAACCACACTAAATTGTATTATCTGTTTACACCCTCAAAATTGGGTAGCTTTTGATATTAGTATCATACTTTATATGTCCCATATTAGTCATATTGCAAATCTATTTTTCTTATGTACCTATTTTATTCATATACTTCTTTTGAAAGTCAAATGAGGGTAGGTACTAAGACTTATGTATTAAATAGAAAGTCCATGTGGCTCAAAGGCTATTGAAATTATTCTATTGAATAGATTGTTATGTATATACTTTGATTAAAAATCATATTGCAATAAGTTATAACTATGCTATGGCTTCAAAACAAATTAAGTCATTGAATTCACAAAATAAATTAGCCTCCAGAATTATAAAATTTTAAGTCATGATTATGATAACATTAAAAAAAAATCTCACAACTGAGTCGAAGATTTTAAAATAAATGCTTTTAATCTTATAAGAAAAAATGAAAAAAAGATATCTAAGGTTAGATGATTGGTTAAATTGGGTGTGTAGTGTGTGCATGTGATGAGCATACTATTAAAATACTGAAAACTAAAAGGAACATGCAGTGAATTTAGAAAATTTTTATTCAGGAGCTATTAAAATAGAAAAGCAGATATTTTTTAAATGAAGAAAGGAAAAAGCAAGAGGTAACAGTCTTCTTTTGCCTAAACAAAAAGTGTCCCAGGATAGAGGACTACTAGTGCTAAAACCAGGGAAGTTCCAGGAAAACTAGGAAGGATTTATCACCTTATAAGAGACCTTACTTATTTTTAAAATTAATTCATTTTTGGTTATGCTGGATCTTCATTGCTCCTTGCAGGCTTTCTCTAGTTGCAGTGCATGGTGAATACTGAACCTGAAGATCCAATACTTCGGTCACCTGACACAAAGAGCTGACTCATTGAGAAAGACCCCGATGCTGGGAAAGATTGAAGGCAGGAGGAGGAAGGGACAACAGAAGGTGAGATGGTTGCATAGCCACCATTGTGGTGGCTACTCTTGTTGTGGAACACAGGCTCCAGGGCACATGGTCTTCAGTAGTTGCAGCTCACAGACTTAGTTGCTTGCACAAGTGAGATCTTCCTGAACCAGGGATTGAATGCATGTCACTATATTGGCAGGCAGATTCTTAACCATTGGACCTCAGGAAAGTCCCAGAGACCTATTTTAAATCTATATGTAATTTATTCAATACATACGCACACATACAAACACGCACAGTATTTTTGCATAACCTATACGTATCATTGGAGAAAGCGATGGCACCCCACTCCAATACTCTTGCCTGGAAAATCCCATGGATGGGGGAGCCTGTTGGGCTGCCGTCTATGGGGTCGCACAGAGTCGGACACGACTGAAGCGACTTAGCAGTAGCAGCATACATATCCTTAAAATACACATAGTGTACACATACTCATACTGAGAGATATTTTTAAAAAATGGATACTTAGAAGAAAATATGCCAGAATGTATGTAGATATGTATGTGTTTATAGGTCTGTACATACATACATGCATACATACAAATACCCAAACGTAAAATCTCCATTGAAAGGTAGGTACAAAGGTCAACTTTGCTGTGTATCAGCATTCTCAGAATCTCAAAGGTTTATTGTTGTTGTTCAGTGGCTAAGACATGTCTGACTCTTTGTGGCTCCAGGGACTGCAGCACACCAAGCCTCCCTGTCCTCAACCATCTCCCAGAGTCTGCCCAAGTTCAAGTCCATTGAATCGGTGGTGCTATCCAACCATCTCACCTTCTGTTGTCCCTTCCTCCTCCTGCCTTCAATCTTTCCCAGGATCAGGGTCTTTTCCAGTGAGTCAGCTCTTTGCATCAGGTGACCAAAGTATTGGATCTTCAGGTTCAGTGTCAGTTCTTCGAATGAGTATTCAAGGTTGATTTCCCTATGGATTAACTGGTTTGATCTCTTTGCTGTCCAGGGGACTTTCAAGAGTCTTCTCTAGCACCATCATTTGAAAGCATCAATTTGTTTATATTAAGAGATTTACTTCAGGCTCAAAAAATGGCCAGCTGGAACTTGGCTAGATCTGGTTTGGATTGGATGAGCATTTTTACTCTAAGGAGGAATATGCTTCCCTGGTGGCTCAGACAGTAAAGCATCTGCCTACAATGTGGGAGACTGGGGTTCCATTCCTGGGTCAGGAAGATCCCCTGGAGGAGGAATTTCAAACCATTCCAGTACTCTTGCCTGGAAAATCCAATGGACCGAGGAGCCTGGTAGGCTACAGTCCATGGGATCTGAAAGAGTCAGACATGACTGAGTGACTTCACTTTCACTTTCAAGGGGGAATATATACTACTCTAAGGAGCGGTGGCTGTGTGGTAGGGGAGCCAGAGTGACTGTGTGGACATACCTCACGTCCAAGTGCAGAGAAGCCCCAGCAAGATGGTAGGAGGGGCAAAATCGCATTTAGAATCAAACCTCATCCTGCCAGAAAAGCTCAGAGGGCTCAAATAAACCTTGTTCACACCAGGACCCAGAGACCACACAGAGACTGAGACAGAACTGTGTTTGAGTATCTTCTATGGAAGTACTGGTCAGCAGTGGACTGCCACAGGGGCAGGTGCTCTGGGTGCAGCAGACTTGGGTATGGCATAAGCCCTCTTGGAGGAGGGCACCACTAACCCCACCATAGAGCTGCTAGAACTTACACAGGACTGGGAAACAGATTCTTGGCAGGCAAAAACAGAACCTTGTGTGCACCAGCACTGGGGAGAACGGAGCAGTGATCCGACAAGAGACTGGCTGAGACTTGCACATAAGTGTCCAGGAATCTCCGGTGGAGGCCTGGGTCAGCGGTGGCCTGCTGCAGGGCTGGGGGCACTGAGTGTAGCAATGCATTCATGGGACCTTTTGAAGGAGATTGCCATTATCTTCATTACCTTCATCATAGTCTGGCCCCAGGTAAACCTATATGCAGGTCAGGAAGCAACAGTTAGAACTGGACATGGAACAACAGACTGGTTCCAAATAGGAAAATGAGTACATCAAGGCTATATATTGTCACCCTGCTTATCTAACTTCTATGCAGAGTACATCATGAGAAATGCTGGACTGGAAGAAGCACAAGCTGGAATCAAGATTGCCGGGAGAAATATCAATAACCTCAGATATGCAGATGACACGAACCTTATGGCAGAAAGTGAAGAGGGACTAAAAAGCCTTTTGAGCAAAGTGAAAGAGAGTGGAAAAATTGGCTTAAAGCTCAACATTCAGAAAACTAAGATCATGGCATCCGGTCCCATCACTTCATGGGAAATAGATGGGCAAACAGTAGAAACAGTGTCAGATGTTATTTTTGGGGGGCTCCAAAATAACTGCAGATGGTGATTTCAGCTATGAAATTAAAAGACACTTGCTCCTTGGAAGGAAAGTTATGACCAATCTAGACAGTATATTAAAAAGCAGAGATATTACTTTGTCAACAAAGGTCCATCAACAAACGTGAGTTTGGTTAAAATCTGGGAGTTGGTGATGGACAGGGAGGCCTGGCATGCTGCAATTCATGGGGTTGCAAAGAGTCGGACACAACTGAGCAAGTGAACTGAACTGAAATAATAGGGAGGGAACACAGCTCCATCCATCAACAGAAAATTGGATTAAAGATTTACTGAACATGGCCCTGCCCATGAGAATAAGACCCAATTGGCTCAGAGGTTAAAGTGTCTGCCTGCAATGCAAGAGACCAAGGTTCAGTCCCTGTATCAGGAAGATTCCCTTGGAGAAGGAAAAGGCAACCCACTCCAGTGTTCTTGCCTGGAGAATCCCATGGACAGAGGAGCCTGGTGGGCTACAGTCCACGGGGTCGCAAAGAGTCGGACACAACTGAGGTACTTCACTTTCACTTTCACTTCCCCCCCTCAAGCAGTCTCTCTCATTAGGAAGCTTCCATAAGCCTCTTATTCTTCAATAAGCCTCTTTCATAGCTCTCTTATCCTTCTCCATTGGAGGGTGACAGACTTAAAACCACAGCCTCAGGAAACTAACCAATCTGATGACGTGGACCACAGTTCAGGTCAGTTCAGTTCAGTTCAGTCACTCAGTCGTGTCCGACTCTTTGCGACCCCATGAATAGCAGCACACCAGGCCTCCCTGTCCATCACCAACTCCTGGAGTTCACTCAGACTCATGTCCATCATGTCAGTGATGCCATCCAGCCATCTCATCCTCTGTCGTCCCCTTCTCCTCCTGCCCCCAATCCTTCCCAGCATCAGAGTCTTTTCCAATGAGTCAACTCTTCGCATGAGGTGGCCAAAGTACTGGAGTTTCAGCTTTAGCATCATTCCTTTCAAAGAAATCCCAGGGCTTATCTCCTTCAGAATGGACTGATTGGATCTCCTTGCAGACCAAGGGACTCTCAAGAGTCTTCTCCAAAACCACAGTTCAAAAGCATCAATTCTTTGGCACTCAGCCTTCTTCACAGTCCAACTCTCCAATCCATACATGACCACAGGAAAAACCATAGCCTTGACTAGACGGACCTTAGTTGGCAAAGTAACGTCTCTGCTTTTGAATATGCTATCTAAGTTGGTCACAACTTTTCTTCCAAGGAGTAAGTGTCTTTTAATTTTATGGCTGCAGTCACCATCTGCAGTGATTTTGGAGCCCTAAAAAATAAAGTCTGACACTGTTTCCACTGTTTCCCCATCTCTTTCTCATGAAGTGATGGGACCAGATGCCATGATCTTTGCTTTCTGAATGTTGAGCTTTAAGCCAACTTTTCTACTCTCCTCTTTCACTTTCATCAAGAGGCTTTTTTTTTCCTCTTCACTTTCTGCCTTAAGGGTGGTGTCATCTGCATATCTGAGGTTATTGATATTTCTCCCGGCAATCTTGATTCCAACTCGTGTTTCTTCCAGCCCAACGTTTCTCATGATGTACTCTGCATATAAGTTAAATAAGCAGGGTGACAATATGTAGCCTTGATCCACTCCTTTTCCTATTGGGAGCCAGTCTGTTGTTCCTTGTCTAACTCAGTGAAACTATGACCCATGCTATGTAGGGCCACCCAAGATGGACGGGTCATGGTGGAGAGTTCTGACAAAGTGTGGTCCACTGGAGAAAGGAATGGCTAACCACTTTGGTGTTCTTGCCTTGAGAACCCCATGAACAGTATGAAAAGGCAAAAAGATAGGACACTGAAAGATGAACTACCCAGATCGGTAGGTGCCCAATGTGCTACTGAAGATCAGTGGAAAAATAACTCCAGAAAGAATGAAACACCCAGTTGTGGATGTAACTGGTGATGGAAGTAAAGTCTGATGCTGTAAAGAGCAATATTGCATAGGAACCTGGAAGGTTAGGTACATGAATCAAGGGAAATTGAAAGTGGTCAAACAGGAGATGGCAAGACTAAACATCAACATTTTAGGAGTCAGCAAACTAAAATGGCCTGGCATGGGTGAATTTAACTCCGATGACCATTATATTTACTACTGTGGGCAAGAATCCCTTAGAAGAAATGGAGTAGCCATCATAGTCAACAAAAGCCCAAAATGTAGTACTTGTGGATGCAATCTCAAACAACAATAAAATAATCTCTGTTCATTTCCAAGGCAAACCATTCAATATCACAGTAATCCAAGTCTGTGCCCCAACCAGTAATGCTGAAGAAGCTGAAGATGAATGGTTCTATGAAGACCTTCAAGACTTTCTAGAACAAACACCCCCCAAAAAATGTCCTTTTCCTATAGGGAACTGGAATGCAAAAGTAGGAAGTCAAGAAATCCCTGGAGTAATAAGTAAGTTTGGCCTTGAAGTACAGAAAGAAGCAGAGCAAAGGCTAATAGAGTTTTACCAAGAGAACGCACTGTTCATAGAAAACACCCTCTTCCAACAACACAAGAGAAGACTCTATACATGGACATCACCAGATAGTCAATAGTGAAATCAGATTGATTATATTCATTGCAAACAAAGATAGAGAAGTTCTATACAGTTGGCAAAAATAAGATCAGGACCTGACTATGGCACAGAACATGAACTCCTTATTTTCAAATTTATACTTAAATTTAGGAAAGTAAGGAAAACCACTAGACCATTCAGGTATGACCTAAATCAAATCCCTTATGATTATACAGTGGAAGTGACAGATTTAAGGGATATCTGTTAGACAGAGAGCCTGAAGAACTATGGATGGAGGTTCATGACATTGTACAGGAGGCAGAGATCAAGACCATCCCCAACCAAAAGAATTGGAAAAAGGCAAAATGGTTGTCTGAGGAGCCCTTACAAATAAGTGTGAATAGAAGAAAAGCAAAAGGAAAAAGATGAAAGATATACCTATTTGAATGCAGAATTCCAAAAAATAGCAAGGAGAGATAAGAAAGCATTCCTCGGTGATCAATGCAAAGAAATAGAAGAAAACAATATAATGGGAAAGACCAGTGATCTCTTCAAGAAAATCAGAGATAGCAAGGAAATATTTCATGCAAATGTGGGCACAATGAAGGACAGAAATGGTATGGACCTAACAGAAGAAGATATTAAGAAGAGGTGGCAAGAATACACAGAACTATACAAAGAAGATCTTTATGACCCAGATAATCACAATGGTGAGATCACTCACCTAGAGCCAGACATGCTGGAATGTGAAGTCACGTGGGCCTTAGGCAGCATCAGTAAGAACAAAGCTAGTGGATGTGATGGAATTCCAGTTGAGCGATTTCAAATCCTAAAATGTGATGCTGTGAAAGTGCTACACTCAATATGCCAGCAAATTTGGAAAACTCAGCAGTGGCCACAGGACTGGAAAAGGTCAGTTTTCATTCCAGTTCCAAAGAAAGGAAATGCTAAAGAATGTTCAAACTACTGCACAATTGCACTCATCTCACACACTAGTAAAGAAATGCTCAAAATCCTCCAAGCCAGGCTTCCACTGTACATGAACCATGAACTTCCAGATATTCAAGCTGGATTTCAAAAAGGCAGAGGAACCAGAGATCAAATTGCCAACATCCACTGGATCATCAAAAAAGCAAAGGAGTTCCAGAAAAACATCTTTACTTTACTGACTATGCCAAAGCCCTTCACTGTGTGGACCACAACAAACTGGAAAATTCTTAAAGAGATGGGAATACCACACCACCTGATTTGACTATTGAGAAATCTGTCAGGATTTCTGACAGATTTCTGACAGATTCCTGATCTGAGAAAGCAGGTTAGGAAGCAACAGTTAGAACTGGACATGGAACAACAGACTGGTTCCAAATCAGGAAAGGAGTATATCAAGGCTGTATATTGTTACCTGTTTTATTTAACTTATATGCAGAGTACATCATGCAAAATGCCAGGCTGGATGAAGCACAAGCTGGAATCAAGATTGCTGGGAGAAATATCAATAACCTCAGATATGCAGATGACACCACCCTTATGGCAGAAAGCAGAGAAGAACTAAAGAGCCTTTTGATAAGAGTGAAAATGTTGGCTTAAAACTCAACATTCAAAAAACTAATATCATGACAGCTGGTCCCATCACTTCATGGCAAGTAGATGGGGAAATAGTGGAAACTGTGACAGACTTTAGTTTGGGGGGGCTCCAAAAATCGCTGCAGATGGTGACTCTACCATGAAATTAAAAGATGCTTGCTCCTTGGAAGGAAAGTTATGACCGACCTAGACAGCATATTAAAAAGCAGAGACATTACTTTGCCAACAAAGGTCCATTTTGTCAAAGCTATTGTTTTTCCAGTAGTCATGTATGGATGTAAGAGTTGGATATAAAGAAAGCTGAGCGCCGAAGAATTGAAAACTGAATTCAAAACTGTGGTATTGGAGAAGACTTTTGAAAGTCCCCTAGACTGCAAAACGATTCAACCATTCCATCCTAAAGGAAATCAGTCCTGAATATTCACTGGAAGGACTGATGCTGAAGCTGAAACTCTGATACTTTGGCCACCTGATGGGAAGAACTGACTCATTTGCAAAGACCCTGATACTGAGAAATATTCAAGGCAGGAGAAAGGGACAACAGAGAATGAGATAGTTGGATGGCATCACTGACTTAATGGACATGAGTTTGAGTAAACTCTGGGAGTTGGTGATAGACAGGGAGTCCTGGCATGCTGTACTCTATGGGGTCGCAAAGAGTCGGACACGACTGAGTGAATGAACTGAACTGAACTGAACTGAACAAGAAATGGAGTCTTTGCTGAGATAAGTCTAATAAGCCAGTGTGGGATTTTGAATAATGTTTATTTTTTTCAATTATGTATTTTTTTCAATTTTCTACACTAAAGATGTATTACTTTAATACTCCAAAAAATATATAATTTAAAACTAATAACAACAACAACAAAACACCCTGAAGTCTCATTAAACATTTCCTACACAGCATAGTAAAGAGACAAATAGTACCTATTGTCCATACAGAAAATATCTTTCTTCCATATCTTATGCAAATAAAATAGATGACTATATGACTTTAAGGTATGGAACTGAGGATGAAAATTAAGTGGTCCTGGAAACAGCATCTGCATTTGGAAGGAAGCTGGAATCATTTATACTGTGATGTCAAATGAGTGTCCCAAGGATATGGCTATTTGTTAGTTTTAAGGCCCTTTTTTAAGATAATAGGAAGAGAATTGCATAGGAACATTTTCATCCCTAGCAGAGGGAGAAACCTCAAAGAAGAAGCCCCGTTCTTCACAGAGGCAACAAAAAATACACTGCAACCTTTATTTGTCTGATAAGTCTCTGGAGAAAATATTCAGACCAACTCTGATGATTTAAACCTCTTTAGTAGTAGCAAGTATCACTGGTTTAAAGATATATCCCTGGTCAAAAAGATGGGCTACCCTAATCCATTCCCAAGCAACTCAGTCACTATAAAGAATCATAAATTTTGGGGGGAATATGTCATAAAAGAATTCTTATAGCACCCGAAGTGACTTCTACCCACCCACTTATTTGTACTTGTTAGGCAAACACTAATAAAGAATTTGGCCCTGACAGTACATTTTGTGATTTAACTTCTAATGTGTCAGGCTGCCAGTGGTAGAAATGCATTTTTTGGCTTCCATTTTTTTAGTTACTTATAATAATTTGTTTAATTACTGAACCATAAAACAGACAAAACTAATTAAGAGATTGGATTCGAGGTCAAAGACTCTTGAGAGTCCCTTGGACTGCAAGGAGATCCAACCAGTCCATTCTGAAGGAGATAAGCCCTGAGATTTCTTTGGAATGAATGATGCTAAAGGGGAAACTCCAGTACTTTGGCCACCTCATGTGAAGAGTTGATTCATTGGAAAATACTTTGATGCTGGGAGAGATTGGGGACAGGAGGAGAAAGGGGCAACAGAGGATGAGATGGCTGGATGGCATCACTGACTCGATGGACGTGAGTCTGAGTGAACTCTGGGAGTTGGTGATGGACAGGGAGGCCTGGCGTGCTGCGATCCATGGGGTCTCAAAGAGTCAGACATGACTGAGTGATTGAACTGAACTGAACTGAACTGAAGTGCAGGTTCATATTTGTCATGACGATTGCCTGTGGTGGTCTCCCCAGATCACTTTAGCGAAGACTTGAAATCGTCACAGCCACAGAGAGTCTAAAAAGGCTGCCTACATGCAACACAGATGCCTCTGCATCCATCCAGCAGACCCCTTCTGCCTATTTTGTGAGGTAATGCATGGAATACACACTCAGTTTATCCTTTAGGAAATCCCAAAAAATGTCGTGCATATTTTTCTTCCCAAGAATATAGAAAGATTAATTAAAAGAATGAATATAATATACTTGAGTCCACTTTGCCATAGTTTTACCTATAAAAACAAAAGCATTCAAATTTGTTTTCTGGTATATGCATTTATTGATTGGTCAAAATAAAGTACCAACTACAGTTCACATATTAATTTCCATGCAAGGAATGCAATTTCAAAAACTTTAAAAAAAGTAACACAAAAGAAATTTACATACAGCAGTGTACAGAATAAATTGTATGTGCATTGGCCTATCTGAGTCTGACTGAATCACTGTGAGTAGGTCAAAAATATAAAAAGCAGGTGTTAGTATTTTTGTACCAGTGACGACCTAGAAGCAGTTTTTAAATGAAAGACAAGAGAAAATAAATTCAAGAGCTGGTTGTTTGAAATCACCTACACAATTGTTAAAATCTAGCAAGACTGATAAGGAAACATAACAGAGAAAAACCAAAATATTGTGTCAATTATAAGAAATATAACTGATTTACAGATATTAAAGTTGTGATAATACTTGGATTTACTTCATGGCATAAACATAGCAATTTTAATGAAATAGGAAAAAAATCCTTAAATGATACAAACTAGTAAATTTTACTCAAGAAGAATTAGGATACTAAAATTGCCAATATTCATTGTGGAAGTTGAATCTGTATTTTAAACATTTCACAAACAACCAAAAATCACCTTATGTTCAAATGGCTTTGTAGGTAACTTATTCCAAACATTTAAAAAGAAAAAAATATCAAAAATCCATTAGTCCTTCCAGAAAATGGA
Organism: Capricornis sumatraensis; assembly: GCF_032405125.1. Classification (NCBI taxonomy): domain Eukaryota; kingdom Metazoa; phylum Chordata; class Mammalia; order Artiodactyla; family Bovidae; genus Capricornis; species Capricornis sumatraensis. The sequence continues at coordinate 22,494,460 of NC_091073.1, forward strand.
AGGGAATAAAACAGTTCCAAACTCATTGTATGAGATCAGTAAAAATCTATGATCAAAGCCAACACATGTAAAGACCATATTGTTCATGAATGTAGATGCAAAAATACTAAACAAAGTTAACTAAGTTGAATCTCACAATACATAAATATTGATAAATTTGTAACCAAATAGAATTTATTTTAGGAATTTATTTTTTCTTAACATTTGAAAAATCAGTAAAATTAATTGTATTAAATTAAAACAAAAGTCATACGATCATCTCAATAGACACACCAAAAATTCATTCAACAAAATTCAAATCCATTTATGAGGAAAAAAAAATACCCAGCAAACTAGAAAACTTTTTTCCTTTATTGTATCTAATATATGCATTTAATTAAATGTATCTTGTGAACAATAGATACTGAGACAACTTGTATTTATTCCTAGAAATAAGACTGGCTCTTCCTTTGTCGAACTTCTGGCTTAAAGCACTGAGTCATCTGGTCAGGAGTTGAGCTGAGTGTGGGTTTCATGGATGCTATTGGTATTCTTAGTGCAGAATTCAAGTTCTTCTAGTGGTTTCTTATGTTTAGGGTGGGAGTTAAGCTACCAGAGGTTTTCTTTTTTTTTTCCCCCATGATCCTGCTCCAACCTCAGTTTCAGCCATCCTTGTCTAACTGCAACATAGATGGTCTCTCTTTAACAAGGATGCTTGTTCCTTCTCCAGGAAAGAACATTATTGCATGTTACTACTTGCTGGGCTTCAAGACAGAAGCTATTCTCTTTTGGCCTGGTCCAGTATAATAAGTCTTAGTTAGATTCTGTATGCCTGGGCTGTATAACTTTCTCACTATTGCTACACCTGCTGCCCATGATAGCAAGTCTCTAATTTTACCTGTATGTAGTAGGTCTCTTGAAGGATTTTTGTAGATCTTGTAGATTCTCCTTCTACATTGTGTGCATGGATAAGTGTACTAAGTCATCCAGCCGTGTCCAACTCTGTTCAACCCCATGGTCTGTAGCCCACCAGGCTCTTCTGTCATTGGAATTCTCCAGGAAAGAATACTGGAGTAGGTTGCCATACCCTACTCTAGGGGATCTTCCCAACCCAGGGATTGAACCTGAATCTCTCACATCTCCTGCATTGCAGGTAGGTTCTTTATCACTAGTACCACCTTCTACAGTTGTTGTTCAGTCACTCAGTCATGTTTGACTCTGTGACCCCATCAACTGTAGCACACCAGGTTTCCCTGTCCTTCGCCATCTCCCAGAACTTGCTCAAATGCATGTCCATGAGTCAGTGGTGCCATCCAATCATCTCATCCTTTGTTGTCCCCCTCTCCTTCTGCCTTCAATTTTTCCCAGCATCAGGGTCTTTTTAATGAGTCAGTTCTTCACATCAGGTGACCAAAGTATTAGAGCTTCAGCTTTAGCATCAGTCCTTCCAATAATATTCAGGATGAATTTCCTTTACATTTGACTACTTTGACGTACTTGCAGTCCAAGGGATTCTCAAGGGATCAAGAAAATCTCAAGAGATTCTCTTCTTTAACACCACAGTTCAAAGCATCAGTTCTTCAGTGCTCAGCCTGGTGGGCTACAGTCCATAGGGTCACAAGAGTTGGACACAACTGAGCAACTAAAACAACAAAACAACCTTCTTTATAGTCCAGCTCTCACATCCATACATGACTACTGGAAAAACCATAAGTTTGACTAGAGAGCCCTTTGCCGGGAAAGTAGTGTCTCTGCTTTTTAACCTTCTACACTGCTGAAACTCTTTTTTTTTTTTTTTTTTTTAGTGTTGAAACTCTTAATGCTATTGACATAAGATACTGTATAGAATTCTTCCTGCCATTTCCCTAGGGGTATAGGTGTGTTTCTACTTCCCTTTCCACAGAAATAATGGGATCAACCTGTGCTTTGAGGGCTTCCCTGGTGGCTCAGTGGGGCTGAGCCTAGAGGGCTACATCCATAGGGTCACAAAAGAGTTGGACATAACTTAGCAACTAAGCAACAAAGACAACCTATGCTCTGAGAGTGATGAGTTTGTTGTTTTTCCACAAAAGTCTCAAGGTTTTAATTTTATATGAGAGAGGGTACAAAAAAGATCCTTCATGCCTTTTCTATGGTAATAAACAATTCCTTCCTTTTTGCCCGCACCAACCATGGGAGCCTTTCTTCAGTCTCCTGGACTTACACAAGCTTTATTATGAGTCTCTTATTCTTCAGTGGAGGTGCATGGAGAAGAGCCACCAAGTGAGTGAAGATTCCCTTGCATCTGAGGTACCCAAGGATTCTATGCTTTTGGCCTAGCCCCTGTTCTTCTTATAACAATTTGATGGAATTCTAATTTCCTCTTACCTACTGGAGCTGCACTTTCTTCTTTGGTATTCTGTCTCTCCTGCTTGGACTTCTCTGGACTGAAAACATAATGCTTCTCCAGCTCTTCAATGGAATAAAAACATGTTAATTTTGTAGCTTATATAGTTTATTCTTTTGTTGTTAGAGCAGGAGTGATGCTCTTGTCTAGCTTTATATATCCTAAGTAAGAGTAGAACCCCATCATATAAGTAATATATCCTTTACTTCTCCAAACATATGAAACACACATTTTTAATCTTAACTCATGCCATCTTCATGGGTCTTTTTCTACAGGTAGTTCCACCACCAGGGTAGTATCCCACCCTGGGATAATTTTTATTCAGAATGGTTTTATTTCTTTAGGGCTTTTTAAAAAATTGCAAACAAAGTTTTTTTGGAATTTAGTCTGTGGGATTATTTAAATGTTTATGTTTTGTGTTTCAGTTACATTCCTTCTAATATAGTTTGCATTACTTTAAACTGATAAACCTTTTTATTAATAAATTATTGAGGGAAATATGAATTAACTTTTTCTTCTTAATGAATCATAACCTAAAATTCAACCAAGATTAACACTGGAACCGTGACTTAAATTTTTTTAACATGAGAAAAAAACAAAAACACAAAACAACTTATCGAAACCTGAACCAAACTATTGTCTTGAGTTTTAGCTTGTATCTTCAAATATCAAGCTTAAGGACAAAAACAAAACAAAAAAAATCATAGGAATACTGTGTTTAGTGAGTGAGTCTCCTTAAGCAAAATGTAAAAATACCATATAAACTTACGTTGTTCTATAACAAGAATGACTGACAATTAGCTTATATACCCAGACCTTAAAATAAAACATTTAAGAAACTCTGATGAGATTAGTGAATATAGCCAAGGGGGAAACCATTTTGCTTTACAACAGAATGTTCAGTTCAGTCACTCAATCCTATCTGACTCTTTGTGACCCCATGGACTGCAGCACACCAGGCTTCCCTGTCCATCACCAACTCCCAGAGCTTGCTCAAACTCATGTCCATGAAGTCGGTGATGTCATTCAACCATTTCATCCTCTGTCATCTCCTTCTCCTCCTGCCTGCAATCTTTTCTAACATCAGGGTCTTTTCCAATGAATCCATTCTTCATATCAGGTGGCTTAAGTATTGGGGACTTCTCTTGTGGCTCAGCTGGTAAAGAATCCGCCTGCAATGTGGGAGACCTGGGTTCAATCCCTGGGTTGGGAAGATCCCCTGGAGAAGGGAAAGGCTACCCACTTCAGTATTCTGACCTGGAGAATTCCGTGGACTACAGTCCATGGGGTCACAAAGAGTCAGACACGACTGAGCGAGTTTCACTTCCACTTTCACTAAGTATTGGAGCTTCAGCTTCAGCATCAATCCTTCCAATAAATATTCAGGACTGATTTCCTTTAGAATTGACTAGTTTGAAATCCTTGCAGTCCAAGGGACTCTCAAGATTCTTCTCCAACACCACAGTTCAAATTCTCTCTTTATGATTCAACTCTCACATCCATACACGACAGAACTATGCCTTTAGAAAATTCATTTGTTCGTATGGTGGTGGATCTCTGTCAAATAACCCTGTCTATTATTCCTCAGAGTGTTTCTTTTTCTGTTTTCAAACTCTCAGTTTATAACTAATGAAGAACCCTGTATTCCACTTACTCAATCATGTGTTCATTGGCTGAAGTTAGGTTTGACTACTTTTTTTTTTTAATTTTTTTTTTCATTTTTTAAAATATAAATTATTTATTTTAATTGGAGGTTAATTACTTTACAATATTGTATTGGTTTTGCCCATACATCAACATGAATCCGCCATGGATATACACGTGTTCCCCATCCTGAACTCACCTCTCTTCTCCCTCCCCATACCACCCCTCTGGGTTGTCCCAGTGCACCAGCCCCAAGCATCCAGTATCATGCATCGAACCTGGACTGGCGATTTGTTTCATATATGATATTATACATGTTTCAATGACTACTTTTTAATACACAAATGTATTACAGATACATTTGGTTCTCAGTCTCTGACATTTGCAATTTTATTGGGTCAGAGGGTAAAGCATCTGTCTGCAATGCTGGAGACCAGGGTTCGATCCCTGGGTCAGGAAGATCCCCTGAAGAAGGAAATGGAAACCCACTCCAGTAGTCTTCCTGGAAAATCCCATGGACTGAGGAGTCTGGTAGGCTACGGACCATGGGGTCGCAAAGAGCCGGACACGACTGAGCAAATTCACTTTCATTTTCTCTGACATTTAAAATTTTATTTAGATTCTGGACTATTCCAGTAATTATTTTAAACTGGAAAAAAAAAAAAAAAAAACACCCTGCTGCTTTCTTGTTAATGATGTTCTTAGTAAACTGAGAAATGAACTGTTATTAAGAGTATTTATGTGGTTATTTCACACCTCTTTTGCTATAATGCTTGGTTTATTCTTAGATGAATACTACTATTTGGAATAACTTCAAAACATGATTAAGGACTGTGATAATGCTTGATCTGGTCTTCTAAACTATTCCTAACTGTCTCCTTTCCTGAGTTAGAATACAATAGTGGAAGAGAAGAAGGCATTTGTACTGAATGACAATAGTTGAAAATAAGCCAAAAACAAACCAAGAATAAACCTGATCTCTCTCCAGTGAGAATAACTGGAATTAGAATGCCAAATAATTGTGCAATAAAGTGACTTAGAAATATGGTTATACAGATGGCCTACATCCTTAATATTGCAGAGTTTTGAAAAAGCAATGTGGTGGACAGACTCTGTATCCAACAACATGGCAGAGGTTGTAATGTCATGATCAGGCAAACAGAAAAATTGGTTAATGTAATATCTAATGGAGGAGGTTTTCCTTAAAAATGACTCAAATTTTACAAAAGCCCTAAGAGGCAGAAACAAGAAAGGCAAGTTAAGGTTCTGATATTAGTGGAAAGCATAGTATTATCTGCTTACCCTACATAATTCAGATATATTCCCTGTTCACTTCATATGTTTAATATTCTATTTGTCAGCTCTTGAGACCAAAGGGATTAAATCAGAAACACTAAACCACTAGCAATGTTTGGGCAGTATAGGGTCTCTCTCTCTAGGTAGGCTTTTGGGTCTACCTGGATGCAGCCCCAGAACCATTGGTCAGATCACATTTCTTGATTTGAGATTTGGCAAATAAAGTAATCATAACCAAATAAGTTATGTGCATTTTCTACTTTTAAATAATACAATAAGAAACACTTAGCACCAAAATAACCTTGACATCTTTTTTCATAATACAAAAAATCTTTTGAGGTCACAACATCAAACTGAGAAAAAAAAAAACTGTTAAAATGTACATGTCTAATAAGACTGGCCAGTTGATCAAATTGTAATTGATAGAATAGAAAGTAAACAAGATGAAGCAGTCTTTTTTTTTTTTAGTGTTTTGAGCTATTATCTGATAGACTTAGTGGTTGGAGAATTAAGCAGAGCACCTCAAAAACTAATTCATGTTTATTCAGGAAATCAAAATTTGTTTTTTCAGCACAAACCAATGAAAGAGGATTAGCAGTTTTATAAGAGAGAAAAAGCAACTTATGGAAATTATAACAGTGGGTTCAATATGTTTACTGAACTTAGTGAAGTGAGAACAAAAGTAATTTTGTTTGTTCTCACATCTGTTCTCTTTGAACACATTCTGAGGGGTTGTTCTTTCCTACTCCTGGATAAAATTTTGATAGATTCCATAGCATTCTTTATCATTTACAGGTATTAAAGAAAACTCTCATTTTCTAAGGTATTAAAAAGTCCAGTCTAATCTAAGATATCCTTATCCATGTCACTCAACACTTCTCCACTCTCCTCACCTCTCTTTCCTCCCAGCTCCATAGCATCCACCTGAAGCTCACTGTGGGGAAGGGAAGGACGAGGTCACTTCAGTATCTTTTCCCAGCTGCATGCATCCCTTACTGGCTACTACTGCAATTCTCCACTTGAAGACTGTGTCTGAAGAGAAGGGCAGGTGAGAATCTGATTAGAAAAATTAAGCCTTACATGGTTTGCATTACCATGTGTGATCCTTTGTGACCACATGGACTGTAGCCCACCAGGTTCCTCTGTCCATGGGCTGTCCCACACAAGAATACTGGAGTGAGTGGTCATTTTCTCCTCCAGGGCAATCTCCCCTATTCAGGGATGGAAGCCTTATCCCTTGTGTCTCCTGCATGAGCAGAAGAATTTTTTTACCACTGTAAATCTTATGCAGCTATAAACCAGTATTGGTATCCTTTTCAGCAGATTATCAAACACTGTTTTTTTCATTCACTAGGTATGCACCCCCTACCTTTTTTATTTTTTCTTTTTCTTTCATTCCCACCTCCCCCCACCCATTTTTTTTTTAAAGAAACACTTCTATAATGGAATATTTCATCCCAGATCCCTAGTTTCAGGTACAACCTCACCTAAGTGATGGTTTAGCACTACCCTGTCAGCTCCTTGCTCCCAGGGATATATTTTTACTTCAGGATATTTTACTCAGCTGATATTCCACTATCCTTCAATATATTATTTTGCAAATTAGAAAGGAGAATCTCTTGAGTGATGTTAAGAGCTCTCAGAAATGCCATTGGGTAAGACTGTGGGTGAGTCCTGGGAAATATAATCCTTACCACAGTTAGCTGTGTGGTGTGAATGAAGTCCTGGCCAACTGGCAGATATGTGATTGGAGGAATGAGCTGCTCCATGTTTTCTTCTTTGAGTTTTACCATGGGCAGTGTCCAGCTCTCAGGATGATTAAAGCAGAACACTTCTGTGGGGCTTTGGTAGGTGTCTTCGCTGATCCAAGCCCAGGGCATAGAGGGGAGAGTGGAAGCTTCGCCCGCACAAGGTCCAGACATCCAGGTTCAGGCAAGAACCTGGGACAGACTCATGGCAAGTTAAATAAACACTAGAATGGGGAAAAGCAGAGAGCAAGTGACATAAAGTGGAGGGGAGCAAAACTGAGGTATCCTGTACAGCTGAAGACCCAGGTTTCAGTTTCTTTAGCATGTCAAGATCAATACCACCAGACATCATTGGCCTTGCTGTTCTCTCTGCTGTGAAATGTTCTCTCTTCCCTAGATGGTTCCCGTGGCTGGCTTGTATTCATCCTTTCAATTACAGATGTCACCTCCTGTGAGACAACTTATCTAAAGTAGTCTCCCCCCCAACTCCTTCCACTTCTGTCATATCATCCTATTTATTTCCTCTATAGCAGTTATAAGTCCAGGGCTTGTCTTATCTGTTTGGTGTTCTCTCCCTCTATTAGAATACAGAGGCATTAAAACAGAGAATTTGTTTTAAGCACTGCTGTGTGAACGGTGCCTGGCATATAGTTGGTTGATAAGTTCTGGCAGTCCCAGGTGGCTTAGTTGCAAAAGAATCCACCCATCAATGCAGGAGACGCAGGAGACTCTGGGAGTCAGGAAGATCCCCTGGAGAAGGAATTTACAACCCATCCCAGAGCTCTTGCCTGGAAATCCCAAGGACAGACTGGCTTGGCAGGCTACAGTCCAGACAGTCTCAAAGTGTTGGATGCAACTGAGCATGCATGTAGCCACAATAAGTATTTACTGATTGATCAAAATGCTTGGTGGCAATTCAACAAAATAAATAATTTTTAAAATCACTATCTTGATTTTTCGTTTAGAAACTTCCTCATTGTAATTTTTTGTTCTCAGGCAGGTCCCTCAAGCCAGCCTCTCTCAGGCCTCGAGATTTTAAAACAAGTCAGATAGCATTTCTTGTATCCTACCAACTTGAAAAGATGAATGTCAGTCTCTTCAAAAGGGGCTTTTGGATGTCTGTCTCCCTAAATACTAATGAGAGGGCTTAAGGTAAGTGAGAAATCCACTGCCCACCTAATGTCTAATAATCAATTAGGAAGGAGAAGAATGTTGACTACTGCCTTCTAAGAAATTCTTACTCCTAGCCATTTCAACCTCCTCTTATATTCAGACCAGAAGAGCTGAAATTGGTGAAGTAGGACTGCTAATTTCATAGCGTCATTAAAAAGTCCTGCTTAGCACAGGCTCCCACTCTTTGTGGTTTGGCTAAGGCTGCTATAAAATGAAAAATTACCTAAACTTCACTTTTAGTTGAATCCCATCCTTTTTTAAGGTGTTTGTGAGATACAGAGAATTGCTGCTGTTTTTGTTCAGTGGCAAGTCACATCTGACTCTTTACAACACCATGAATGTAGCCAGGCTCCTTTTTCCAAGGGGTTCTCAGAGCAAAAATACTGCAGTGGGTTGTCATTTTCTTCTCCATGTATGGAGGGCTGGCCAGGAAAAAGATAACCTAATAAAAGTGAGTCAGACAATAGGCCATAGGTACAGAGATCAGCCAGTGCACATAGAAGCAAGTGAAAAGGATTATGGTCTGGAAGCTAGATGGAATGATTTGTACTAGTAAACAGCACATTGGGGTATCAAAATAATGTTCAATGAGTTAAGGATATAGTGTTTGCTATTAAGTTTTATAATGCACTGTTTACTGCATGTACAAAAAGGTATTGTTCATAATCAAAACTGAAATGAAATCGAAACTCTGGTTAAAGAGTTTCACCTTAAAATCATCTCAAGTAATAAATTTAAAATTGAATATGTTTTAGAAACTATTAAAGTCACAAAAATTTTCACTGGTCTTGGTATGGTAGAATTTTAAAGGCAAGATGTACCATTTTCCAGCCAATCATGAGCCATTTATTGAATGCCAACTGTAAGCATCATTCAAAATTAGGCACTGACGGAAAACTGTTGGTTTAGCCAAGGTTGCAAGGCAGAGAGGGAAAGCTTCACTGAAACATATATTGTGTGCTGAAATCACAATCAGAACAATATTTGAAACCTTTCTTAGCATCAGCGAATTTAATATGCTTGCATGAAGAAATCATCTCAAAAGTCAAAGGTAAAGTGTATTTTCCTAATAATTTTACATAATATTAACATACAGTGTTCCAACCAAGTGTGTTAAGTAGCACACTTCAAGTATTTCAGTATGCATTCACAAAAGCATATGTTTGGAGATGCCAGTACATATGAAAGCTCATTCAGTAGAAACTAATGGTGTCGAGCAGAGAATAAAGTAACTAACGGAATTTTGTAATGCAGCTGGTAACATGATTTTCAGAGTATGAGATATTTGCAGGCAAAGTGCGTTATTTTCTATAATGTCAAGAGAGATCACCTAAAAGAGGACTTAGATCCCCTTTCGTAAGTTGCTTTCTTCATGACTGCTAATGGAGAATAGATATGCTTTAATGCTTTTGATGTAAACATTTTGAGTGACATTTTCCTCAGCTTTCTCTTTGTACCCAGCATAAGTTATTGCTGATTTACAATGATGACAATGAGATAGGAGAATATCTTGCATTATTGGAAAATATGTAGATACTTCATGATATTGGAGGAATTCAGAGACTAAGACTCTATCCAGATCTGTATTCCTTATTGTGATATTAAGCAATTCTTTTAACTTACCCATAACAATTTTACTTTCTATGTAATGGAAGTATCTATATCTACACTATATTATCCCTTCAAAAAAAAATAAGCAAAAACAAAACTAAATAATATGAATGTCTATATATAAATGGTTGTAGAAATTTATATATGAATAGCTATAAAATCAATATATAAATATATGTAAAATTAATCTGCGCTATGTCAAAAGTCTAAGATTTTTTACCCTACTTGCAAATTACCCTGCTTTATTTCATAGATGCTGATAGAAGAAACAGGACTCGTTCATTGCTAACAAAGGAAAGTTTAGAGCTCCAGAAATAGCATGATCCAGGGTAGAAGAAATTTTTATTTATTTTTTATTGAAGAATAATATTTTATTGAACACTTTTGCTGTTTTCTGTCAAACATCAACATAAATCAGCCATATGATTCATATTCATATGAACCCTCCCTTTTGAAACTCCCTCCCATCTCCCTTCCCATCCCACCCCTCTCGGTTGATACACAGCCCCTGTTTCAGTTTCCTGAGCAATAGAGGAAATTCTTGTTGGCTATCTATTTCACATATGGTAATGTAGGTTTTCATGTTACTCTTTCCATACATCTCTCCCTCTTCTCCCCTCTCCCCATGTCCATATATTTATTATCTTTATCTGTTTCTCCAATGTTGCCCTTTCTGACTCGCTTCACTCTGTATAATAGGTTCTAGGTTCATCCACCTTATTAGAACTGAGTCAAATGCATTCCTTTTTATGGTTGAATAATATTCCATTGTGTATATGTACCACAACTTCTTTATCCATCTGTCAATGGGCATCTGGGTTGCTTCCGTATTTTAGCTATTAAAAATAGTGCTGCAATGAACAATGGGATATATGTGTCTCTTTCAATTTTGGTTTCCTAAGAAAATATGCCTAGGAGTGGGGTTGCTGGGTCTACAGTGGTTTTAGTCCTAGTATTTTTAAAGAGTCTCCATACCATCTTCCATAGTGGCTGTATCAATTTACATCTCCACCAACAGTGCAAGGGTGTTCTCTTTTCTTGACACGCTCTCCAGCATTTATTGTTTGTAGACTTTTTGATGATGGCCATTCTGACCATTGTGAGGTGATGTCTCATTGTAGTTTTGATTTGCATTTCTCTAATAATGCGAGTTGGACTGTGAAGAAAGCTGAGCACCGAAGCATTGATCCTTTTCAACTGTGGTGTTGGAGAAGACTCTTGAGAGTCCCTTGGACTGTAAGGAGATCCAACCAATCCATTCTGAAGGAGATCAGCCCTGGGATTTCTTTGGAAGGAATGGTGCTAAAGCTGAAACTCCAGGACTTTGGCCACCTCATGCGAAGAGCTGACTCATTGGAAAAGACTCTGATGCTAGGAGGGATTGGGGGCAGGAGGAGAAGGGGATGACAGAGGATGAGATGGCTGGATGGCATCATTGACTTGATGGACGTGAGTCTGAGTGAACTCCAGGAGTTGGTGATGGACAGGGAGGCCTGGTGTGCTGCGATTCATGGGGTCGCAAAGAGTTGGACACGACTGAGTGATTGAACTGAACTGAACTGAATAATGAGCTATATTGAGCATCTTTTATGTGTTTATTAGCCATCTGTATGTTTTCTTTGGAAAAATGTCTGTTTAGGTCTTTTCCCCACATTTTGATTGGGTTGCTTGTTTTTCTGGTATTGAGTTGTATGAGCTGCTTTTATATTTTGGAAATTAATCCTTTGTCAGTTGGTTCATTTGTTATTATTTTCTCCCATTATGGAAATTGTCTTTTCACCTTGCTTATAGTTTCCTTTACTATGCAAAAGCTTTTGTGTTTAATCAGGTCCCACTTGTTTACTTTGTATTTCCATTGCTCTATGAGGTGGGTCATACAGGATCTTGCTTTGATTTATGTCATCAAGTGTTCTGCCTGTTTTCCTTTAAGAGTTTTATACTCTCTGGTCTTACATTTAAGTCTTTAATCTATTTTGAGGTTACCTTTGTGTATGGTGTTAGGAAGTGTTCTAATTTCATGTAGCTGTCCAGCTTTCCCAGCACCATTTATTGAAGAGGCTGTCTTTGTGCCGTTGTATATTCTTGCCTCCTTTGTCAAAAATAAGGTCTCCATAGGTGTATGGGTTTATTTCTGGGCTTTCTATCTTCTTCCATTGGTCTATATTTCTGTTTTTGTGCCAGAACCATGCTGTCTTGATGACTGTAGCTTTGTAGTATAATCTGAAGTTAGGAAGGATGATTCCTTCAGCTTCATTATTCTTTCTCAAGGCTTCTTTGGCTATTTGGGGTCTTTTGTGTTTCCATATGTATTGTGATTTTTTAAATAATAGTTCTGTGAAAAATGCCTTTGGTGATTTGATAGGGATCACATTAAATTTGTTGATTGCTTTTGGTAGTATAGTCATTTTCACAATATTGATTCTTCCTATCCAGCAACATGGAATATATCTCCATCTGTTTATGTAGACTTTGCTTTTTCATTAGTGTCTTGTAATTTTCTCTGTACAGTTATTTTGTATACTTAGGTAAATTTATTCCTAGATATTTAATTCTTTTTGTTGCAATGGTGAATGGGATTGATTCCTTAATTTCTCTTTCTGATTTTTCATTGTTAGTATATAGAAATGCAATTCATTTCTGTGTATTGATTTTGTATCCTGAAACTTTGTTAAATTCAATGATTAGCTCTAGTAATTTTCTGCTACTATCTTTAGGGTTTTCTATGTGTATATCATGTCATCTACAAACAGTGAGAGCATTACTTCTTTCTTTATATGGATTCCTTTTATTTCTTTTTCTTCTATGATTGCTATAGCTATGACTTCCAGAACTATGTTGAATAGTAGTGATGACAGTGGACACCATGTCTTGTTCCTGATCTTAGGGGGAACGTTTTCAGTTTTTCACCATTGAGAATTATGTTTGCTGTGTAGACTTACCATATATGGCCTTTAGTATACTGAGTTAAGTTCATTCTGTACCCATTTTTTGGAGAGTTTTAATCATAAATGGGTGCTGAATATTGTCAAAAGCTTTTTCTGCATCTATTGAGATTGTCATATGGATTTTATCTTTCAATTTGTTAATATGGTGTATCACATTGATTTATTTGCATATATTAAAGAATCCTTGCATCCTTGGAATAAACACAATTTGATCATGGTGGAGAAGCTTTTTGCTGTGTTGCTGAATTCTGTTAGCTAAAATTTTGTTGAGGATTTTTGCATCTATGTTCATCAGTGATATTGGCCTGTAGTTTTCTTTTTTGTATGTTGTCTTTGGTTTTGATATCAGGGTGATGGTGGCCTCATAGAATTAGTTTAAACTGTTGCTTCCTCTGCAAAGTTTTGAGTGAGCTTTAGAAGGATAGACATTAGTTCTTCTCTAAATGTTTGATAGAATTCTGCTGTGAAGCCATCTGTCCCTGGGCTTTTGCTTTTGGGGAGATTTTTGATCACAGCTTCAATTTCAGTGCTTGTAATTGGGTTGTTCATAATTTCTATTTCTTCCTGGTTCAATCTTGGGACATTAAACTTTTCTAGGAATCTGTACATTTCTTCCAGGTTATTTAATTTGTTGCCATATAGTTTTTCATAATAGGACTTCCCTGGTGGTGCAGAGCTTAAAGCATCTGCCTGCAATGTGGGAGACCTGGGTTCGACCCCTGGGTTGGGAAGATCCCCTGGAGAAGGAAATGACAACTCACTCCAGTATTCTTGCCTGGAGAATCCCATGGTATAATCCTTTGTATATATGCATTGTCTGTTGTAACCTCTCCTTTTTCATTTCTAATTTTGTTGATTTGATTCTTCTCTCTTTTGTTCTTGATGAGTCTGGCTGAAAATTTGTCAGGTTTTTGTTTTTTTTTTAATCTTCTCAAAGAGCCAGCTTTTAGTTTTATTAATCTTTACTATTTTTTTCATTTAATTCTGTTCAGATTTTTATGATTTCTGTCCTTCTACTAATTTTGCTTATTTTTTTTTCCTTTGGTTCTTCTTTTTCCACTTTTTTTAGGTATAAAATTAGGCTGTCTATTCACTGTTTTTCTTGTTTCTTGAGGTAGGCTTGTATTGTTATAAACTTTCCTCTTAGAACTGCTTTTGCTGAATTCCATAGGTTTTCAGTTGTCATGTTTTCATCGTTATTTCTTTATAGAAATTTTGTGATTTCCTTTTTGATTTCTTCAGTAACCTGTTGGTTGTTTAGAAATGTGCTGTTTAATCTCCATGTTTTTGTGTTTCTTATAGTATTTTTCTTATAATTAATATCTAGTCTCATTGTGGTTGGAGAAGATGCCTGATACAATTTCAATTTTCTTAAATTTACTAAGATTTGATTTGTGACCCAAGATGTGGTCTATCCTGGAACATGTCCCATATGCACTTAAGAAGGTGTATTCTTCTGGATTTGAATGGAATGTCCTGAAGATATCAGTGAGATTGAGCTCATTTAATGCATCATTTAAGACTTGTGTTTCCTTATTCATTTTCTGTTTTGATGATCTGTCTATTGGTGTGAGTGGGGTGTTAAAATCTTCTACTATTATTGTGTTGCTGTTAATTTCTCCTTTTATGTCTGTCAGTGTTTGTCTTATGTATTGAGGTGGTCTAATGTTGGGTGCATAGATATTTACAATTGTTATGTCTTCCTCTTGGATTGATCCCTTGATCATTATGTAGTATCCTTTCTTATCTCTTGAAATCTTCTTTATTTTAAGGTCTCTTTGGTCTGATATGAGGATTGCTACTCCAAATTTCTTTTGCTTCCCATTTGCATGGAATATATTTTTCAGTCCTCTCACTTTCAGTCTATATGTGTCTTAAAGTCTGAAGTCTGTTTCCTATAGACAGCATACATATGAGTCTCGTTTTTGTATCCATTCACCCAGTCTGTGTCTTCTGGCTAAAGCATTTAATCCATTTACGTTTAAAGTAATGATTATATTTTAAAGTACATTTAAAGTAATTATAAAGTAACTATTTCTATTTTCTTAATTGTTTGGATTTCACTTTGTAGATTTTTTTTTTTTTCTGTTGTATTTCTTGACTATATAAGTCCCCTTAACATTTGTTGTAAAGCTGGTTTGGTGGTAATGAATTATCTTAACTTTTGCTTGTCTGAGAAGCTTTTGATTTCTCCATCAGTTTTGAATGAGATCCTTGCCAGGTACAGTAATCTTAGCTATAGATTTTTCCCTTTCAGTACTTTAAATATATCCTGCCATTCCCCTCTGACCTGAAGAGTTTCTACTGAAATATCAGCTGTTAAGCATATGGGGTTTCCCTTGTATGCTACTTGCTGCTTCTCCCTTGCTGCTTTTAATGTTTTTCCTTTGTGTTTAGTCTTTGTTAGTTTGATTAGTATGTGTCTTGGCATGTTTCTGCTCAGATGTCCTCTGTATGGGACTCTTTGTGCCTCTTGGACTTCACTGATTATTTCCTTTTCCATGTTGAGGAAATCTTCAACAATAATCTCTTCAAAAATTGTCTTGGGGGTGGTCCTACGATAGCAGAGGAATAGGATGAGGAGACCACTTTCTCCCCCACTAATTCATCAAAAGATCAATTGAATGCTGAGCAGCTTCCACAAAACAACTTCTGAATGCTGGTGGAGGACATCAGGAACCCAGAAAGTCAGCCTCTTCTCTGCAAAAGGAGGTAGGGCAAAATATAAAAGACAAAAAGAGAGACAAAAGAGTTAGGAACAGAGACCTGGCCCAGGAAGGGAGTCGTGAAGGAGGAGAAGTTTCCAAATGCAAAAGTTTCCAAATGAGAAAACCCTCACTGGCAGATCTGTGGGAAGCTTTAGAATCTCAGAGGGCAACATAACTGGCGGGGAAGGGAAGGGAATACAGCCCACAGAATACATACCTAATTGCAACTCCTAGCAGAGAAGTAGCCCAGACACTCGCCTCTGCCACCAGCAAGCAGGGGCTGAACAGAGTGAGCTAGCTGGCTGCAGACAAGCCAATCTCCCTGCCAGAGGCAGAGAGGCAGGCAGGGGACAGCCAGAGCCAGAAGCCAAGGGGCGGTCTCAGCCTCAGTAATGCCATCCTCCACCAAACTGTGAACAGCTCCAAGTTGCTAACCAAGTCTTCCTGGGATCCTGGATGGTTGACATCTGCCAGGAGGGCCGCTGCCACAGATCAGCTCCCCAGAGGAGACACATGGCACACCTGAGATGGCATTCTTGTGGTGCACCCAGGAACATGTGTAGCAGGGACTGGGGAGGTGTGCATGCCAAGTACCTGGTCACCTGAATTCTTTGGACTTTGGAAGGGCACAGAACACATGCCCAAACAAATCTGTGCCTTTGTGGAGTACCTGAGGGCATGAAATTGAGCAGCTTAGACCTGAGAAGTGTACGAAACCCAGGACGATCTTTGGACAGTTCCCCTGCAGAGCAACCTGAAGTCTAAGCAGTGTAGACTGGGAAAGCACACACACTATGAACTGGGGTAAACCCAATGTTGTCCATACACTGTAAGCACTCCCCACACATGCCAGTGATATTTGTTTGTAGTGTTCCTCCCTCCTCACAGCACAACTGAACAAGTGAGACTAAATAAGTGACCACCTTCGCCCCCTTGTGTCAGGGCGGATATTAGACACTGAAGAGACTTGCAAACAGAGGAAGCCTAAATAAAGAAGAGGGAACTGCTCTGGAAGTGACAGTTGCAACAATTGAAAACCCTGTAGTTAGCATTTACTAAGCAAACCGGCTTTAGAAAAGGAAGAAGAACCAGAGACCAAATTGCCAACATCCGCTGGATCATGGAAAAAGCAACAGAGTTCCAGAAAACATCTATTTCTGCTTTATTGACTATGCCAAAGACTTTGACTGTGTGGATCACAATAAACTATGGAAAAATCTTCAAGAGATGGAAATACCAGACCATCTGACCTTCTTTGTGAGAAAACTATATGCAGGTCAGGAAGCAACAGTTAGAACTGGACATGGAACAACAGATTGGTTCCAAATAGGAAAAGGAATACATCAAAGCTGTATATTGTCACTCTGCTTATTTAACTTATATGCAGAGTACATCATGAGAAACGCTGGGCTAGAAGAAGCACAAGCTGGAATCAAGATTGCCGGGAGAAATAGCAATAACCTCAGACATGCAGATGACACCACCCTTAAGGCAGAAAGTGAAGAGGAACTAAAAAGTCTCTTGACGATAGTGAAAGTGGAGAGTGAAAAGTTGGCTTAAAGCTCAACGTTCAGAAAACGAAGATCATGGCGTCCGGTCCCGTCACTTCATGGGAAATAGATGGGGAAACAGTGGAAACAGTGTCAGACTTTATTTTTCTGGGCTCCAAAATCACTGCAGATGGTGACTGCAGACATGAAATTAAAAGATGCTTACTCCTTGGAAGAAAAGTTATGACCAACCTAGACAGCATATTCAAAAGCAGAGACATTACTTTGCCAACAAAGGTCCATCTAGTCAAGGTTATGATTTTTGTAGTGGTCATGTATGGATGTGAGAGTTGGATTGTGAAGAAGGCTGAGCACCGAAGAATTGATGCTTTTGAACTGTAGTGTTGGAGAAGACTCTTGAGAGTCCCTTGGACTGCAAGGACATCCAACCAGTCCATTCTGAAGGAGATCAGCCCTGGGACTTCTTTGCAAGGAATGATGCTAAAGCTGAAACGCCAATACTTTGGCCACCTCATGTGAAGAGTTGGCTCATTGGAAAATACTCTCATGCTGGGAAGGATTGGGGGCAGAAGGAGAAGGGGACGACAGAGGATGAGATGGCTGGATGGCATCACGGACTCGATGGACATGAGTCTGAGTGAACTCCAGGAGTTGGTGATGGACAGGGAGGCCTGGCATGCTGCAATTCATGGGATCATAAAGAGTCGGACAGGACTGAGTAACTGAACTGAACTGAACTGACCTGAAGCATTGAAAGGGGCCTATAGACCTTTAGAAGAAGTATAAGCTGGAACAAGGAACTATCTGAAACTGAACTGACCCCACACTGCCCTCAACAGCTCCAGATAAATTCCTAGATATATATTTACTATTATCATTTTTAAATCTTTTAAAATTTTATGCTCTTTATTACTCCTTTAATTTTCATTAATAACCTAATATTATCTTGCCAAAAAAAGACCCTATTTTTAGAGCAAATTTCATATATGTGTATATTTTATAATTTTTGTGATTGATTTTGTTTTGTATTTAATATTGCATTTTTGAGAGTCTAACCTCTACTCTAGATTTTCAGTCTTTGCTTCTTGGTATTTGTTATCAGTTTTGTACCTTTAAGAATCTAATCTTTAGTACCTGTTTTTACATAGAGGTGTGATTACTGAATTGATTGCTCTCTCCCCATCTGACTCTCCCTTTTCTCCCCCCCCCCCCCACTCACCTCTATCTCCTCCCTCCTGCTTCTCTTCTCTATGTAACCCTGTGAATTTCTCTGAGAATTCCAGGTTGTGGAGATAACTTAGGGAAATGACTACTGGCTGGATTGCTCTCTCCCCTTTTGATTCTCCTCTTCTCCTCCTGGTCACTTCTATCTCCCTACTCCCTCTTCTCTTCTCCATGTAACATTGTGATCCTCTCTGGGTGTCCCTCACTGTGGAGAATCTTTCCACCATTAACTTGTATGGATGGAGAAGTCTTGAGGCTACTGTAAGAATAAGACTGAAAGCCAGAGGCAGGAGGCTTAAATCAAAAACTTGAGAACACCAGAGAACTCCTGACTTCAAGGAACATTAATTGAACACAACTCATCCAAAAGCCTCCATACTTAAGCTATGCTGTTGCTGCTGCTGCTAAGTCACTTCAGTTGTGTCCGACTCTGTGTGACCCCATAGATGGCAGCCCACCAGACTCCCCCTTCCCTGGGATTTTTCAGGCAAGAACACTGGAGTGGGTTGCCATTTCCTTCTCCAATGCATGAAATGGAAAAGTGAAAGTGAAGTTGCTCAGTCGTGTCTGACTCCTAGCGACCCCATGGACTGCAGCCCGCCAGGCTCCTCCATCCATGGGATTTTCTAGGCAAGAGCACTGGAGTGGGTTCCCACTGCCTTCTCCATACTTAAACTATACTTAAACTGCAACCAAGCTCCACCCAAGAATCAACAAGTTCCAGAGCAAGACATAGCATGTTAATTCTCCAGCAACTCAGGAATGCAGACCTGAGCCCTGAAATACAGGCTGCCCAAAGTCACAACAAACTCATAGACACTTCAAAACTCACTACTGGACACATCATTGCACTCCAGAGAGAAGACATCTAGCCCCACATACTAGAACACAGATGGGAGCTTCCCTAACTAGGAAACCTTGACAAGCCACTAGTCCAACCCCACCCACAGGGAGCAACCTCTACGATAAAGTGGAACCACAAACTTCCAGCATACAGAAAGGCCATCCCAAACACATCAATATAAACAAACTGAAAAGGCAGAGGAATACTCAGCAGTTAAAGGAACACAATAAATGCCCTCAAACCAAACAAAAGCAGGGGGCATAGGGAGTCTACCTGAAAAAGAATTCAGAATAATGCTGGTGAAGATGATCCAAAATCTTGAAAACAAAATGGAGTTACAGATAAATAGACTAGAGACAAGGACTGAGAATATGCAAGAAATGTTTAACAAGGACCTAGAAGAAATAAAAAAGAGTCAGTCAATAATGGATAATGCAATAACTGAGATCAAAAGCCCTCTGGAGGGAACCAACAGTAGAACAACTGAGGCAGAAGATAGGATAAGTGGGGTGGCAGATAGAATGATGAAAATAAATAAACAAATGGGATCTAATTAAAATTAAAAACTTCTGCACAACAAAGGAAACTATAAGCAAGGTGAAAAGACAGCCTTCTGAATGGGAGAAAACAATAGCAAATGAAGCAACTGACAAACAACTAATCTCAAAAATATACAAGCAACTTATGCAGCTCAATTCCAGAAAAATAAAAGACCCAATCAAAAAAATGGGCCAAAGAACTAAATAGGCATTTCTCCAAAGAAGACATACGGATGGCTAACAAACACATGAAAAGATGCTCAACATCATTCATTATCAGAGAAATGCAAATCAAAACCACAATGAGTCAGAATGGCTGCAATCCAAAAGTCTACAAGCAATAAATGTTAGAGAGGATGGGGAGAAAAGGGAACCCTCTTACACTGTTGGTGGCAATGCAAACTAGTACAGCCACTATGGAGAACAGTGTGGAGATTCCTTAAAAAATTGCAAATAGAACTACCTTATGACCCAGCAATCCCATTGCTGGGCATACACACTGAGGAAACCAGAATTGAAAGAGACACATGTACCCCAATGTTCATCACAGCACTGTTTATAATAGCCAGGACATGGAAACAGCCTAGATGTCCATCAGCAGATGAATGGATAAGAAAGCTGTGGTACATATACACAATGGAGTATTACTCAGCCATTAAAAAGAATACATTGGAATCAGTTCTAATGAGATGTATGAAACTGGAGCCGATTATACAGAGTGAAGTAAGCCAGAAAGAAAAACACCAATACAGTATACTGACACATATATATGGAATTTAGAAAGATGGTAATGATGACCCTGTATGCAAGACAGCAAAAGAGACACAGATGTATAGAACGGACTTTTGGACTCAGAGGGAGAGGGAGAGGGTGGGATGATTTGGGAGAATGACATTGAAACATGTATACTATTATGTAAGAAATGAAGCGCCAGTCTATGTTTGATACAAGATACAGGATGCTTGGTGCTGGTGCACGGGGATGATCCAGGGAGATAATATGGGGCGGGAGGTGGGAGGGGGGTTCAGGATTGGGAGCTCGTATACACCCGTGGTGGATTCATGTCAATGTATGGCAAAACCAATACAGTATTGTAAAGTAAAATAAAGTAAAAATAAATTTTTTAAAAAAATAAATAAATGAAGCAGAGAGGAAAAAAGAAAAAAAAAATAATTAAAAGAAATGAGGACAACCTCAGAGAACTCTGGGACAATATTAAATGCCCCAACATTTGAATCATAGGAGTCCCAGAAGAAGACCAAAAGAAAGGCCATGAGAAAATACCTGAGGGAATAATAGTTGAAAACTTCCCTAAAATGGGGAAGGAACTAGCCACCCAAGTCCAAGAAACCCTTAGAGTCCCAAACAGGATAAACTCAAGGTAAAATACCCTAAGACATATATTAATCAAAGTAATGAAGATCAAATGCACACACAAAAATATTAAAAAACAGCAAGGTAAAAGCAATAAATAGTACACAAGGGGATTTCCATAAGGATAACAGCTGATCTTTCAATAGAAACTTTTAAGGCCAGAAGGAATTGACAGGACATACTTAAAGTGGTGAAAGAGAAAAATCTACAATCCAGATTACTATACCCAGCAAGGATCTCATTCAAATATGAAGGAGAAATTGAAGCTTTACAGACAAGCAAAAGCTGAACGAATTCAGCACCACCAAATCGCTTCTTCAACAAATGTTAAAGGCTCTGCTCTAGACAGGAAACACAGAAAAGGCTTATAAACTCAAAACCAAAACAAAAAAAAAAAGCAAATAGCAATGGGATCATACTTATAAATAATTACCTTAAATGTAAATGGGTTGAATGCCCCAACCAAAAGACAAAGATTGGCTGAATGGATACAAAAACAAGATTCTTATATATGCTGTCTACAAGAGACTTACCTCAAAACAAGAGACACATATAGACTGAAAGTGAAGGGCTGGAAAAAGATATTTCACAAAAATGGATACCAAAAGAAAGCAGAGGTAGCAATACTCATATCAGATAAAATAGACTTTGAAATAAAGACCTTGAAAAGAGACAAAGAAGGACACTACATAATGATCAAAAGATCAATCCAAGGAGAAGATATAATAATTATAAATATATATGCACCCAACATAGGAGCACTACAATATGTATGGCAAATGCTAACAAGTACGAAAGGGGAAATTAACAGTAGTACAATAACACTGGGAGACTTTAATATCCCACTCACCCCTATGAATAGATCAACTAAACAGAAATTGGCAAGGAAACACAAACTTTAAATGATATAATGGAAAAAGAATTGACAACTATAGGACACTTCACCCCAAAAACAATGAATTTCACCTTTTTCTCAAGGTAACATGGACCATTCCCCAGGATAGATCACATCCTGGGCCATATATCTAGCCTTGGTAACTTCAAAAAAATTGAAATCATTTCAAGCATCTTTTCTGATGACAATGAAGTAAGATTAAATGTCAACTACAGGAAAAAAAAAGCTATTAAAAATGCAAACATATGGAGGTTAAACAACATGCTTCTGAATAACCAACAAATCACAGAAATCGAAAAGAAATCAAAATAGGCATAGAAATAAATGAAAATGAAAACATGATGACCCAAAACCTCAGGGATTCCATAAAACAGTACTAAGGGGAAAGTTCATAGCAATACAAGCTTACCTCAAGAAACAAGAGAAAAATTAAATAAATAACCTAACTTTATATCTAAAGCAACTAGAAAAAGAATAAATGAAGAACCCCAGGGTTAGTAGAAGGAAGTGAAGTCACTCAGTTGTGTCCAACTCTTTGCGACCCCATGGACTGTAGCCCATCAGGCTTCTCTGCCCATGGGATTCTCCAGGCAAGAATACTGGAGTGGGTTGCCATTTCCTTCTCCAGGGGATCCTCCCAACCCAGGGATCAAAACCAAGTCTCCTGTATTGCAGGCAGACACTTTACCCTCTGAGCCACCAGGGAAGCCCCCCAGTAGAAGGAAAGAAATCATAAAAATTAAGGTAGAAATAAATGAAAAGGAAACAAAGGAGACTATAGCAAAAATCTACAAAACTAAAAGCTGGTTCTTTGAGAAGATAAATAAAATAGACACACCATTAGCCAGATTCATCAAGAAAAAAAAAAGGGAGAAGAATCAAATCAACAAAATTAGAAATGAAAATGGAAAAATCACAACAGATAACATAGAAATAAAAAGGATCATAAGAGACTACTGTCACCAACTATATGCCAATAAAATGGAAAACTTGAAAGAAATGGTCGAATTATTACAAACGTATAGCCTTCCAAAACTGAACCAGGAAGAAATAGAAAATCTTATCAGACCAATCACAAGTATGAGAGTAAAACTGTAATCAAAAATCTTCCAACAAACAAAAGCCCAGGTCCACTCCAGATGGCTTCACAAGTGAATTCTACCAAAAGTTTAGAGAAGAGCTAACACCTATCCTACTCAAACTCTTCCAGAAAATTGCAGAGGAAGGTAAAGTTCCAAACTCATTCTATAAGGCCACCATCACCCTAATACTAAAACCAGACAAAGATGCCACACAAAAAAGAAAACTACAGGCCAATATCACTGATGAACATAGATGCAAGAATCCTTAACTAAATTCTAGCAAACAGAATCCAACAACATATTAAAAAGATCATACATCATGACCAAGTGGGCTTTATTCCAGGGATGCAAGGATTTTTCAAATTTCACAAATCAATCAATTTGATACACTACATTAACAAATTGAAAGATAAAAGCAATATGATTATCTCAATAGATCCAGAGAAAGCCTTTGACAAATTCAACATCCATTTATGATGAAAAACTCTCCAGAAAGCAGGCAAAGAAGGAACATACTTCAACATAATAAAAGCTATATATGATAAACTCACAGCAAACATTATCCTCAGTGGTGAAAAATTGAAACCATTTCCCCTAAAGTCAGGAACAAGGCAAAGGTGCCACTCTCATCACTACTATTCAACATAGTTTTGGAAGTTTTAGCCACAGCAATCAGAGAAGAAATGGAATAAAAGGAATACAGTTTGGAAAAGAAGTAAAATCACTGTTTGCAGATGACATGATCTTCTACGTAGAAAACCCTGAAGACCACCAGAACATTACTATAGCTAATCAATGAATATAGTAAAGTTGCAGAATATAAAATTAACACACAGAAATCCCTTGCACTCTTATACACTAATAATGAGAAAGCAGAAAGAGATATTAAGGAAAAAATTCCATTCTCCATTGCAATGAAGAGAATGAAATACTTAGGAATAAATCTGCCTAAAGAAACAAAAGACCTATATATATAAAACTACAAAACACTGCTGAAAGAAATAAAAAATGACACAAATAGATGGAGAAATATACCATGTTCATGGATCAGAAGAATCAAAATAATGAAAATGAATATACTACCCAAAGCAATCTATAGATTCAGTGCAATCCCTATCAAGCTAACAACAGTACTTTCAACAGAACTAGAACAAATAATTTCACAGTTTGTATGGAAATATATAAAACCTCAAATAGCCAAAGCAATCTTGAGAAAGAAGAATGGAAGTGGAGGAATCAACCTGCCTGACTTCAGACTATACCACATAGCTACAGCCATCAAGACAGTATGGTATTGGCACAAAGACAGAAATATAAATCAATGGAACAAAATAGAAAGCCCATAGATAAATTCATGCACCTATGGACACCTTATCTTTGACAAAGCAAGCAAGAATATACAACCAAGAAAAGACAATGTCTTTAACAAGTGGTGTGGGGAAAACTGGTCAACCACCTATAAAAGAATGAAATTAGAACACTTTCTAACACCATACACAAAAATAAACTCAAAATGGATTAAAGCTCTAAGTGTAAGACTAGAAACTACAAAACTCCTACAGGAAAACATAGGAAAAACACTCTGACATAAATCACAGCAGGGTCCTCTATGACCTTATCTCCCAGAGTAATGGAAATAAAAGCAAAAATTTAAAAAAAGGGACCTAATTAAACTTAAAAGCTTTTTCACAACAAAGGAAACTATAAGCAAGGTCAAAAGACCATTCTGGAGAATGGGAGAAAATAATAGCAAATGAAGCAACTGACAAAGAATTAATCTCAAAAATATACAAGCAGCTCCTGCAGCTCAATTCCAGAAAAACAAATGACCCAGTCAAAAAATGGGCCAAGGAACTAAACAGACATTTCTCCAAAGAAGTCATACAGATGGCTAACAAACACATGAAAAAATGTGCAACATCACTCATTATCAGAGAAATGCAAATCAAAACCACAATGTGGTACCACCTCAAGCAGGTCAGAATGGCTGCTATCAAAAAGTCTACAAATAATAAATGTTGAAGAGGATGCAGAGAAAAGGGAACCCTCTTACACTGTTGGTGGGAATGCAAACTAGTACAACCACTATGGAGAACAAGGTGGAGATTCCAAAAAAAAAACTGAAATTGAACTGGCATACAACCAAGCAATCCAACTGCTGGGCATACCCACCAAGGAAACCAGAACTGAAAGAGGCACATGTACCCCCAATGTTCATCGCAGCATTGTTTACAATAGCTAGGACATGGAAGCAACCTAGATGTCCACTGACAGATGAATGGATAAGAAAGTAGTGGTATATATACACCATGGAATATTACTCAGCTATTAAAAAGAATGAATTTGAATCAGTTACAATGAGATGGGTGAAACTGGAGCCTGTTATACAAAGTGAAGTAAGTCAAAAGAAAAACACCAATACAGTATATTAACACATATATATGGAATTTAGAAAGATGGTAATGATGACCCTACATGTGAGACAGCAAAAAAGACATAGATGTAAATAACAGACTTTTGGACTCTCTGGGAGAATGCAAGGGTGGGATGATTTGAAAGAATAGCACTGAAACATGCATATTATCATATGTGAAACAGATCACCAGTCCAGATTCAATGCATGAGACACGGCACTCTGGGCCAGTACACTGGGATGACCCTGAGGGATGGGGTGGGGAGGTAGGTAGGAGAGGGGTTCAGGATGGGGGACACATGTACACCAATGGCTGATTCATGTAAATATATGGCAAAAAACGCTACATTATTGTAAAGTAATTAGCCTCCAATTAAAATAAATTAATTAATTAAAAATCTTTCTCATACTCTTTCTTTTTCTCTTCTTCTTGTGGGACCCCTATAATTTGAATGTTGGTGCGTTTGATATACTCCCAGAGGTCTCTGAGACTGTCCTCACCTCTTTTGATTGTTTTTACTTTATTCTGCTCTTCCAAAGTTATTTCCACCACTTTATCTTCCACTTCATTGATTTGTTCTGATTCAACCATTTTGCTATTGATTCCTTCTAGAATATTTTTAATTTCAGTAATTGTGTTATTTGTCTCTGTATGTTTATTCTTTAATTCTTCTAGGTCTTTGTTAATTGATTATTGCATTTTCTCAACTTTGTTTTCAACATTTTTTATCAACTTTACTATCATTATTCTGAATTATTTTTTCCTGTAGATTGCCTATTTCCTCTTCATTTATTTGGACTTCTGTGTTTCTAGTTTGTTTCTTCATTTATGCATTATTTCTCTGCCTTTTCATTATTTTTAAAAGTTACTGTGTTTGAGGTCTCCTTACCAGCCTTCAAGGAAAGTTGAATTCTTTCTTTGAAGAAGGTTGAATTCTTTCTTTCTTTTGGTTTCTTCCCTCCTAAGATTGGTCCAGCGGTTTGTGTGAGCTTCATATAGGGTGAAATTTGTTCTGCGTTTTTGTTTGCTTGTTTTCCTATGAAGGGCAATGCTGTGTGAGGTGGTAATCCTGTCTGCTGACTATTGGGTTTGTATTTTTGTTTCATTTGTTGTTTAGATGAGGCGTCCTGCACAGGGTGCTACTGATGGTTGAGTGATGCAGGGACTTGTATTCAAGTGGTTTCCTTTGTGTGAGTTCTCAATATTTGGTATTCCCTAGGGTTAGTTCACCCACTCCAGTGTTCTTGCCTGGAGAAGCCCACGGATGGCAGAGCCTGGTGGGCTGCCATCTATGGGGTCACACAGAGTCAACACAACTGAAGCAACTTAGCAGCAGCAGCAGCAGCAGGGTTAATTCCAGGTCTAGAGTCTTGGAGTCAGTGCTCCTACTCCAAAGGCTTGGGGCTTGATCTCTGGTCAAGAAGGAAGATTCCACAAGTGGTTTGTTATGGCATTAAGTGAGATTAAAATAAATATCCAAATATGAGAAACCAAAGATGAACCCCAGACAAGTGGCAGTTACAAAATCAGGCAAATAATAATTAAAATAATGGAATATACACATATACATATACACCCTTGAACAAAGTAAAAGCAGTCCAGCAAAAATAAAGTACAGTAGATTGACCTGGTAAACAAAGAAAATCAAAAATTATATTTACCAGTTAAGAACAAACCTAACAAGCAGAAACTGGAAAACAAAACTAAAGCAAGGTGCCAAGTGGGGAATAAAGCAATGAAAAAAAAAAAACTAACAAATAGAGGAAACAAAAGAAAAAAGAGTAGATATGCAAAAGAGAGGTAGATAGAGAAGATTTATATACATTAAAGAGTAACTGCAAGGTGAAAAGAACAGTAGGAAAGAAAAAGGAATAAATGTAGAAAAATATAATAGGCTTAAATAATTTAAAAGTAAAATTATAAAAAAGATGAGGTAGAAGCATTAAAAAAGAATTCTTACTTTCTATGCTCCAATTCCCACTGGGAATCCTATAATTTTTACTTAATATTTAACATTTCAATTCATTATGAAGTTCCAGTTATCTACTTATGAGGCTAGATCAAGCTCTATTTAATAGAAAGTTAGCTTGACTTGTAACTTTTAAATATTTAGTAAAACAAGTATTGGTGCCTTTATGTGTACTTTGCACAGGGTGCTTCAAATCTTAGGGGAGGTTCCATCCAAAGAATTTCAGATCTATAGCTGAACATATGTATAAGCAACCAACAATAATATAAGAAAGAAAGAAAGAAGTCCCATAGCAGGTCAATGAATCAATCATTAGCTGAAATGCTATGGAAGCAACAGGATTATATTCAGTTATATTACATACACACACACACACACACACACACACACAACCTTTGGACATCCTGGTGGCTCAGATGGTAAAGAATCTGCCTGAAATGCAAGAGACCTGAGTTGGATCCCTGGATTAGGAAGATCCCCTGGAGAAGAGAATGGCAACCCACTCCAATAATTTTTCCTTAAGAATTCCACAGACAGAGGGGACTGGTAGACTACATAGATCTTTATAGATGATATATTTATAATCTATATATATATATATATATATATAAATAGAGAGATAATACATTTATACTCACTATATATCAATTTATAATATATATTATACTAAACATAAGGTTACCAAAAGCTTACCACTTTGAAGTCAATACCCAAGAGGCAAGGTTGGTGGAAAGAAAAATTTTCTTTATTCTGGAGGATGGCAACCTATATGTGTTGAGGGAAACTTGTGCCCAAAGGCCTACTCTCCTACCCTACTGCCAACAGTCAGTGGACAAGAACTTTTAAAGGGGAGTTTGGGGTGTATAAGCAGAAGAGCAGAAAGAGGGGGCTACATGAAGAAACAGCATGGTCTACATTAGAAATTTGCCATGAGGTAGTCTGATCAGGTCATCTTGATGGTTTTAAGGACACTTAATCTTCAGTTCCAGAGTTGATTTGTTTCCATTTCTGAGAGGTCACTTCACAGAATTGTGGCAGCCTGCATCATGGCTCAGAGAAAGCGATGGCACCCCACTCCAGTACTCCTGCCTGGAAAATCCCATGGACAGAGGAGCCTGGTAGGCTGTGGTCCATGGGGTCGCAAAGAATCAGACACAACTGAGCAACTTCCCTTTCACTTTTCACTTTTATGCACTGGAGAAGGAAATGGCAACCCACTCCAGTGTTCTTGTCTGGAGAATCCCAGGGACGGGGGAGCCTGGTGGGCTGCCGTCTATGGAGTCACACAGAGTCGGACACAACTGAAGTGACTTAGCAGCAGCAGCAGCAGCAGCATCGTGGCTACTGTTTGGAAACCATGTAATTAACTTCTTCCACCCAGCAAGGGTTTAATTATCTACAAAACAGCTCAGAAGACATGGCTCAGTATATTATGTATAGCTCTTGTGAAGTGAGTGAAAGTTATTCAGTTGTGTCCAACTCTTTGTGACCCCATGGACTCTACATCCATGGAATTCTCCAGGCCAGAATGCTGGAGTGGATAGCCTTTCCCTTCTCCAGGGCATCTTTTCAACCCAGGGATCGAACCAGGTCTACCGCATTGCAGGTGGATTCTTTACAAGCTGAGACACAAGGGAAGCCCATTGAGAAGGAACTAAAGGTCTTTGACTTTGTTTAAATGACCAGATTATGGACTTCCCTAAAATTCTTACAGAGATGGAAATACCAGATCACCTCACCTACCTCCTGAGAAATTTGTATGCAGGTCAAGAAGAAACAGTTGGGACCAGACATTGAACAACAGACTGGTTCCGAATTGGGAAAGAAGTACATCAAGGCTGTATATTTTCACCCTGCTTAATTAACTTATACACAGAGTAAATCATGAAAAATGCTGGGCTGGATGAAGCACAAGCTGGAATCAAGATTGCCAGGAGAAATATTAATAACCTTAGATATGCAGATGACACCACCCTTATGGCAGAAAGTGAAGAACTAAAGAGCCACTTGATGAAAGTGAAAGAGGAAAGTGAAAAACTTGGCTTAAAACTCAACATTCAGAAAACTAAAATCATGGTATCCAGTTCCATCACTTCATGGCAAATAAATGGGGAGACAATGGAAACTGTGAGAAACTTTATTTTTCTGGGCTTCAAAATCACTGCAGATAGTGACTGCAGCTATGAAATTAAAAAAACGTTACTCCTTGGAAGAAAAGTTATAACCAACCTACACAGCATATTAAAAACCACAGACAGTACTTTGCCAACAAATGTCCATCTTGTCAAAGCTCTGGTTTTTCTAGTAGTCATGTATGGATGTGAGACTTGGACTATAAGCTAAGCTGAATGTCAAAGAATCGATCCTTTTGAACTGTGGTGTTGGAGAAGACTTTTGAGAGCAGTTCTCCCGGGTTCCCTTACCCTACTACTCTCCATCCGTGTGCCTTTTCCTAATAAAATCTCTTGCTTTGTCAGCAGATGTGTCTCCTCGGACAAGAGCCCAGTTTTGGGACCTGGAAGGGGTCCGCCTTCCTGCAACAAATGGTGACTCTGGCAAGACTCTTATTCACTGAGACTGACATCCTGACCACTCAGGGTACTCAGGGGCCAGCTTGCCTGCCAATGGACGAGACCCCGTGGCTGCAACGGCTACCCTTTTGTCCCTGGTCTCCTCCTGATGCGGACAACTGGCCAGAGTGCCCCGACCGGTAAGGAACAAGAGACTTTATTGACCTCTCTCCCCTTCTCTCGCTCTTTCCTCTCCTTAACCTTTCCTATCCTTCCCTGTTTTTCTAGTCCCCCAGTCCTGGATGCAGGAATCTTGTCAAAGGGCCCTCAGCCCGAGCTGAGGGTTGGAAGCTGATCACCTCCTCTTGGCAGAGAACTCAAATTCTGGTTCTGGTCTGGTCTGATTTCTGATAGGGCTGAGTTCCAGTCCTCCCTTCTCTGGAGGCCCAGGGAAAAGTCCCATAATGCCTGGGCATCTGTAGGTGGCAGGAGACATCTGTAAGGCCATCCCTTTAGCCCCCCTTCTCCCACCTCCTTCCCCTTCTTCTTTCAACCTGGCTTCCTTTCCTCCCTTGAAATCTTTGATGTTAGTACTTGGATTCTTGTATTTAAGGGCTTCCCTGGTGGTGCAGAGGTTAAAGCATCTGCCTGCAATGTGGGAGACCTGGGTTTGATCCCTGGGTTGGGAAGATCCCCTGGAGAAGGAAATGGCAACCCACTCCAGTATTCTTGCCTGGAGAATTCCATGGATGGAGGAGGTTGGTGGCCTACAGTCCACAGGTTGCAAAGAGTCAGACACGACTGAGCAACTTCACTTTCACTTGAACTGCAAAAAGATCCAATCAGTCCATCCTAAAGGACATCAGTCCTGAATATTCATTGGAAGGACTGATGCTCAAGCTGAAACTCAAATACTTTGGCCACCTGAAGCAAAGAATTGACTCACTGGATAAGACCCCAATCCTGTGAAAGATTGAAGGTGGAGGAAAAGGGAATGAAAGAAGATGATATGGTTGGATGGCATCACTGACTCGATAGACATGAGATTGACTATGCTCTGGGAGTTGGGGATGGACAGGATTGCCTGGTGTGTTGCAGTCCATGGGTCTCAAAGAGGTGGACATGACTGAGCAACTGAACTGAACTGAATTGTTGGCTCAGACAGTAAAGAATCTGACTACAATATAGGAGACCTGGGTTTGATCTCTGGTTTGGGAAGATCCCCTGTAGAAGGAAATGGCAACCTACTCCAGTATTTTTGCCTGCAGAATCCTCATGGACAGAGGGGCCTGGCGAGCTACAATCCATAGGGTTGTAAAGAGTCGTACATGATTGATCAACTAACATACCATATTGATTAAATTATTATTATTTTGTCCTGTTTGTTTTCCTTTGCTCTGCATTTTTTTAACCTCTTTCGTTAAGTTTATTCTTTACTAAAATTTTTCCACAGACAAAAGGCAAAGGCATAAATGGAGATGGGAGAGGACCATAGAGTCCTGCTCCATTTCAACAACACATAGGCTTCAAAACTGACTGTATTAAAAGCTTACCTATCAGTCATATTACATAAAATAATGGAATGTGCCTGAAAGTTTCCTAAAGAATATTTATATTTATCATTTATCTTCATATTGTATATGACATAGTACATAGAAGCACTTGCGGAGAACTGGGAAATTCAAGTTTTACTTTTTTGTCAGAAACAAGACTACTTAGTTATTGCCCACATTTTATAATTTTCCTGTGACAAAGGGACAAAATTGGAGTTTTTAATTGAAATTAAACCAATTGAAAAATTAAAATGAAAGTGGTAAAGCTTTGAATAATTCCCCTAAAGGGGAACAACTTTTTAGCATCCACTCATAAATAAAAAATTGTAGAGTTAGCTATATTAAATTTATAGTCTAGTTTAAAAAATGTGTTTGGAACACATTTCATAATAATATAGCTTCTAACCTGAAATGACATTCAAAGAGAGAATTTTTAATATTGCATCTTAGACTATGTCCAACTTTTACAGAGCTTACCTAGTATAAAAACCTAATATATTTTGATTGAATTTGTTTTACAGTCAGCTTATCTACCCTAATTTTTATTTAAAATGTTGTAAATTTTTAAATATTCCCTACTTACTTATTATATCTAACAAAACCATAACACATGAGCTGTCACATCAAATCTCATTCTATGAATGGAAAACTAGACTGAGCAACTACTTTTCTATGCTACACATTTAAGAGATCGGTTAATCTTACCTTTTCAAATCAGAATTATATTTGAAATAAAATCTCAATAAGCCATTGCTATCAACTTCTTCAACCTTCAAATTGTCTCTGAAAGAATAACTGGTATCTTCCCTCTTCCTTTTGATTTAATGCACAATGAGAGTTTCTTTAACCAGTTTTACTTTTTGAAGATTAATATATATTTATCCAATTGAAATATATAAATATGCATTTTGAATGGAGATTTAACAGTGCAATAATCTCTTATAGTCACTACCATCAAGTTGCTTTCAGTGAATAATCTATAGTCTGGAATTAAGTTCTTCTTTCCTTTCTTGTTTTTGTCATTCTCGATGATGATGCTTTTAAAAATGAATCTTTCAGCAAATTGTGGATATTAGTAATGCAATGGTTTCTTCCTTATATGTGAGAGAGCATCAACTAAAAAACCTGCTATTCAAAGGGAGTGCAATACTTGCTTGAGTTCTTATTAGTACTTTTGAAAACTATTTTGTATAGGTAGCTACAAGTAAATGCTATGTATTTATATCATCAGAATTTATAGTACCTTAATTTCACAGACTGCATTTGGAAGTTAATTTCAATTATTATTTTTCACTTCTTAAATTATATCCTAAAATATGAATGTATAAAAACTACATATTTGCATAAAAAGGAGTTCCCTTGCTTTATCTATTATAATATAGATAGAAACACTTTCTGATTTGCAGGTGGTGTTGAGAATGGATAAAACATTTGTTTCTAACTCATTAAGAAAAATTGCAAAAAGATTTAATTGTGTTAAACTTAATATGTCATATATAGGCTCCTAGTAGAATATATTAAAGGAAACATACAATGATTTAATAAGTATATATTTAAATTTTAAAATAGCAGGCGTGTTAATTTTTGAAAAAAGGGAATTCAAATTTCTGTCCTATTACCTTCTTTTACATTATCTCATAGCAAACTTGTACATTAACTAAAATATTATTTCAATGTTACCAGTTTAGACAATACACGAACTTTGCTTTCCACTTGTTTGAAATATGGATTTGAACTGCCACCTTTTCAATTGTAAAATATACTTTTTCTTCACCACTGTTTTCATTTTACTGTCACCTGAAAAGGGGTAAGAGTGAGGAAACTTAAAATTCATGGTGTTCAAATAATGCATATGTTGACTTATTAGAAATGTAAAACTAATAATAGCTCATAAAAGTTAGCATAATTATTTGCTAATCAAATTATAGGGCATTTACCTCTTTCTCTCATTTTTTCTTTCACCTACATAGCTATTGTAAATAAGAATACCCCATGTAGGCTTTATAATACATTTGAAATACAAAGGAAAAACGAAGAAAAATCAGGCAGGCATATACTTCTTAAGCAAGTTACTGAATTTATTTTTTCCTTATACTTATCTTCCAGACTTTCTTTTACATTTCTATCAACAGTATACCATGCATGTTTTACCACAGAGAAATAATTTTTTTTGATACTTCCTCCTCTACAGAACAAAATTATTTTTCATTATAATCATACAGTACAATATACAATAATGAGTGGGCAGAAAAGAATCAGTGAAACTTCTTATATTTTACTTTATATATGATCAGGTAAATAAAACATATATTACTGTACAAAATATATACTGTACAATATATATTTACTGTACAAAAATTAATAGATTAATATTTAATACCATAAATATTTTTAAATAAAATTATACTTAAATATTACTCTCCCACAGTAATGAGTAGCAACATTCAAGTTCATGTTTAAGAGTTTTAGTTTCTGTCATTTTATCAAGGACTTTGTGAAAATGGATTGGTTTGCATATCCCTTTCAATAAATATTTTAACCAGATTCATTAGTGCTAGTTTGCACTTTATTGAATAATATTTTTTCTAAAGGCTTAACTTCAAAAGTTTCTTACACATGATGCAACAGATGTATAAATAGTTTAAAATGTCATAAATGAAAGTATACTTTTAAACCGCAAAAAAATAATTTCTCAACAAATTCTACGAAATGTAACCCAAATAATCATTTCAAATGGTCCATGTAATAGTAGAATTAAATTAATTCCATTCTATTTCCACACAACGATTGGGCTATTGCTCATTACAAATCTAAGTCTAAATGTAAGAACATATGATATGACCTGACATTCCAGGTTCCTATGCAATATTGCTCTTTACAGCATTGGACCTTGCTTCCATCACCAGTCACATCCACAGCTGGGTACTGTTTTTGCTTTGGCTCTATCCCTTCATTCTTTCTGGAGTTATTTCTCCACTGATCTCCAGTAGCATATTGGGCACCTACTGATCTGGGGAGTTCCTATTTCAGTATCCTATCATTTTGCCTTTTCATACTGTTCATGGGGTTCTCAAGGTACGAATACTGAAGTGGTTTGCCATTCCCTTCTCCAGTGGACCACATTTTGTCAGACCTCTCCACCATGACCTGCCCATTGTGGGTTGCCCACGGGCATGGGTTGGTTTCATTGAGTTAGACAAGGCTGTGGTCCTAGTGTGATTAGATTGACTAGTTTTCTGTGAGTATGGTTTCAGTGTGTCTGCCCTCTGATGCCCTCTTGCAACACCTACCATCTTACTTGGGTTTCTCTTACCTTGGGCGTGGGGTATGGAGCTGGAATGTCAGGTCCATGAATCAAGGCAAATTAGAAGTGGTCGAACAAGAGATGGCAAGAGTGAACGTCGACATTCTAGGAATCAGCCAACTAAAATGGACTGGAATAGGTGAATTTAAATTAGATGACCATTAGATCTTCTATTGCGGGCAGGAATCCCTCAGAAGAAATGGAGTAACCATCATGGTCAACAAAAGAGTCTGAAATGCAGTACTTGGATGCAACCTCAAAACCGACAAATGATCTCTGTTCGTCTCCAAGGCAAACCATTCAATACCCCAACCAGTAATGCTGAAGAAGCTGAAGTTGAACAGTTTTACTAAGACCTACAAGACCTTTTAGAACTAACACCCAAAAAAGATGTCCTTTTCATTATAGGGGACTGGAATGCTAAAGTAGGAAGTCAAGAAACACCTGGAGTAACAGGCAAATTTGGCCTTGGAATCTGGAATGAAGCAGGGCAAAGACTAGTAGAGTTTTGCCAAGAAAATGCATTGGTCATAGCAAACACCCTCTTCCAACAACACAAGAGAAGACTCTACACATGGACATAACCAGATGGTCAACACCGGAATCAATTGATTATATTCTCTGCAGCCAAAGATGGAGAAGCTCTATACAGTCAACAAAAACAAGACCGAGAGCTGACTGTGGCTCAGATCATGAACTCCTTATTACCAAATTCAGACTCAAATTGAAGAAAGTAGGGAAAACCGCTAGACCATTCAGGTATGACCTAAATCAAATCCCTTATGATTATACAGTGGAAGTGAGAAATATATTTAAAGGCCTAGATCTGATAGATAGAATGCTGGATGAAGTATAGAATGAGGCTGGTGACATTGTACAGGAGACAGGGATCAAGACCATCCCCATGGAAAAGAAATGCAGAAAAGCAAACTGGCTGTCTGAGGAGGCCTTACAAATAGCTGTGAAAGGAAGAGAGGTGAAAAGCAAAGGAGAAAAGGAAAGATATAAGCATCTGAATGCAGAGTTCCAGAAAATAGCAAGAAGACATAAGAAAGCCTTCTTCAGCAATCAATGCAAAGAAATAAAGGAAAACAACAGAATGGGAAAGACTAGAGATGTCTTCAAGGAAATTAGAGATACCAAGTGAACATTTCATGCAAAGATGGGCTAGATAAAGGACAAAAATGGTCTGGACCTAATGGAAGCAGAAGATATTAAGAAGAGGTGGCAAGAATTCACAGAAGAACTGTACAAAAAAGATCTTCACGACCAAGATAATCATGATGGTGTGATCACTAATCTAGAGCCAGACATCCTGGAATGTGAAGTCAAGTGAGCCTTAGAAAGCATCACTACGAACAAAGCTAGTGGAGGTGATGGAATTCCAGTGGAGCTATTTCAAATCCTGAAAGATGATGCTGTGAAAGGGCTGCACTCAATATGCCAGCAAATTTGGAAAACTCAGCAGTGGCCACAGGACTGCAGAAGTTCAGTTTTCATTCCAATCTGAAAGAAAGGAAATACCAAAGAATGCTCAAACTACCACACAATTGCACTCATCTCACATGCTAGTAAAGTAATGCTCGAAATTCTCCAAGCCAGGTTTCAGCAATACATGAACTGTGAACTTCCTCATGTTCAAGCTGGTTTTAGAAAAGGCAGAGGAACCAGAGATCAAATTGCCAACATCCGCTGGATCATGCAAAAAGCAAGAGAGTTCCAGAAAACCATCTATTTCTGCTTTGTTGACTATGCCAAAGCCTTTGACTGTGTGGATCACAGTAAACTGTGGAAAATTCTGAAAGAGATGGGCATACCAGACCACCTGACCTGCCTCTTGAGAAATCTGTATGCAGGTCAGGAAGCAACAGTGAGAATTGGACATGGAACAACAGACTGGTTCCAAATAGGAACAGGTGTACGTCAAGGCTGTATATTGTCACCCTGCTTATTTAACTTCTACACAGCATACATCATGAGAAACTCTGGACTGGAAGAAACACAAGCTGGAATCAAGATTGCTGGGAGAAATATCAATAACCTCAGATATGCAGATGGCACCATCCTTACGGCAGAAAGTGCAGAAGAACTAAAAAGCTTCTTGATGAAAGTGAAAGTGGAGAGGGAAAAAGTTGGCCTAAAGCTCAACATTCAGGAAACGAAGATCATGGCATTCAGTCCCATCACTTCATGTCAAATAGATGTGGAAACAGTGTCAGATTTTATTTTGGGGGGCTTCAAAATCACTGCAGATGGTGACTGCAGCCATGAAATTAAAAGACGCTTACTCCTTGGAAGAAAAGTTATGACCAACCTAGATAGCATATTCAAAAGCAGAGACATTACTTTGGCGACTAAGGTTTGTCTAGTCAAGGCTATGGTTTTTCCTGTGGTTGTGTATGGATGTGAAAGTTGGACCGTGAAGAAGGCTAAGCGCCGAAGAATTGATGCTTTTGGACTGTGGTGTTGGAGAAGACTCTTGAGAGTCCCTTGGACTGCAAGGAGATCCAACGAGTCCATTCTGAAGGAGATCAGCCCTGGGATTTCTTTGGAGGGAATGACACTAAGCTGAAACTCCAGTACTTTGGCCACCTCATGCAAAGAGTTGACTCATTGGAAAAGACTGATGCTGGGAGGGATTGGGGGCAGGAGGAGAAGGGGATGACAGATGATGAGATGGCTGAATGGCATCACTGAATCGATGGACATGAGTCTGAGTGAACTCTGAGAGTTGGTTATGGACAGGGAGGCCTGGCATGCTGCAATTCATGGGGTTGCAAAGAGTCGGACATGACTGAGCAACTGGACTATGATATGACCAAGCTTGAAAACACAAAATCTGCCCCCCCAAAAGTTCAGATATTTTTGATAGATTATAAACTTTCAAAATAATGTATGTG
This sequence comes from Capricornis sumatraensis, assembly GCF_032405125.1. Taxonomy (NCBI): domain Eukaryota; kingdom Metazoa; phylum Chordata; class Mammalia; order Artiodactyla; family Bovidae; genus Capricornis; species Capricornis sumatraensis. The sequence continues at coordinate 22,532,069 of NC_091073.1, forward strand.
TAAGGGGAAGCACACTGACTGAAACCACCCACCCTGGCCAGAGAGCATCGTAACCATTTGCATGAGTTGTTTTACAACAGGAGGTCTTAATAAGGAACGGGGAACTATTAAGCCACCACCAACTGGAAGAGTTCAGGAAAGGTCAAAAAGAAACACCACATGTCCGACCACCTCCCAGAATCCTCTCTGGCATCTATCTTGGCTGAAAAGGTGTGCACCACCAAGAAGGACTCTGAGTCAGAATGATCGGCTAAAGACAAATTGGAAACTAATCCTATCACCATAAAACCCGAGACTTCAAGCCATGTGGCAGAGCTGTTCTCCTTACCCTACTGCTCTCCAACCAGGCGCCCTTTCCCAAAAAAAATCTCTTGCTTTGTCAGCACATGTGTCTCCTCAGACAATTCATTTCTGAGTGTTAGACAAGAGCCCAGTTTCAGGCCCTGGAAGGGGTTCTCCTTCCTGAAACATATGTAGCCAAGTCCTTAGGTGTGACAGTCAACTATATTATTAGGATTTCTTCAAATTAGTTTCCTTATAGCACATAATATTTATTAAATACATATAATAAAATAAGCTAAAGCTTAAAATATGAATCTTAATAATGTATTATTAAAACTCACCTGTAATTCAGTAAATATTTAGAGGTTATACAAACCAAGGATTATTTCAAGCAGGAATAGTGTATTTTTGATTGTTTAGAATCATGATGATAATAAAAAGCAAATCGACATTTAGTCAGTTTTATTGGTTTATGACCTCAGGAAACCACTAATCACAGCCCAGCCTTGTTTCAGGGGCATGACTGGATCTTAGTGAATTCATAGTGGGACAGTGTTTGATGTCATTCTAACACTCAAGAAGGAACTTAAAACAATTAACAAAATCAGAATTCTGTAAGAATTTTAAGGAGTATGAGTAAAGAAATATTAAACAAATGATTTTTGTCTTTTTTACTTTATTAGGGACAGTAATAACTTTTTAAGTGTATAAGGAATTTTAAAATACATAAAAATAAATTGTGGCATAAAAATAAACAGTACAGTTTTTGAAAAACCATATATTTTCTGTGTCTCAAGACGATTTGGATGTTTAGTGAAAAATTGAATCTATTTTTAAAATCTAAGTTTACATTGGGTAGCTGTCATTTTTTTAACAGACATTAATAGCTACTTTTCTTTTTTGTCAAAAACTTACTGCTTGGAAGGAAAGTTATGACCAATCTAGACAGCATATTAAAAAGCAGAGACATTACTTTGCCAACAAAGATCCATCTAGTCAAGGTTATGGTTTTTCCAGTGGTCATGTATGGATATCAGTTGGACTATAAAGAAAGCTGAGAGCCGAAGAATTGATGCTTTTGAACTGTGATGTTGGAGAAGACTCTTGAGAGTCCCTTGGACTGCAAGGAGATCCAACCAGTCCATTCTGAAGGAGATCAGTCCTGTGTGTTCACTGGAAGGACTGATGCTGAAGCTAAAACTCTAATAGTTTGTCCACCTGATGGGAAGAGCTGACTCATTTGAAAAGACCCTGATGTTGGGAAAGATTGAAGGCAGGAGGAGAAGGGGACAACAGAGGATGAGATGGCTGGATGGCATCACCGACTCGATGCACATGAGTTCAGATGAACTCCGGGAGTTGGTAATGGACAGGAAGGCCTAGCATGCTGTGATTCATGGGGTCACAAACAGTCAGACACGACTGAGCGACTGAACTGAAGATTCAAGACAGCTAATGTAATTGGAATCTTTTGACACAATACAATTTGGCCTTTTTAAACTTGGTTTTGAAAATGTAAGTGATTGCAAAGGTTAGTGCTAAATTAACTCCAAATACTTTTCATAAATTAAATGCATTAAATAAACCTTGTTCCTGAGAAGCAGATGATACAGGCTCTTAGTTTATTTCATTCTGAGAGAACATGGCCTTTAGAAGGACTATTATCAATGAATTTGAAATGACTCCAAAGTTCAAACATCAGTGAAGCATGACATTGTATGTTCAGATCAGATGACCATTTGACTAGGCAAATGCCATTTGTATTTCAGGAGACATCCATGTTATAATCAAAAATGAATTAGCAGACATGGAAACTTCAAGCACCATTTGTCATCTGGAACTCATGTGCATTAATATGCCTCATATCTGTGAATCTGAGAAAAGCTAAGTCAACTCCAAAATTACCATAACATTGAAAACTAAACAGTAATGTATTTTGAAGTGAATGTATTGAAAATTGAATGCCAACAGAAAATAAATGATGGTACTACTTAAAATTAAATTACAAAAAGCTTTCTTCTTGTCCTTTACCCTGTTGTCATCCTCAGTTAGCATAGCTGTCACATTTCTACCACTTATATTCTACAGCAAAAATGGTTTATAATATAAAAGGAGACAAAATACACACAATTCTATTTAAGTCAACACCTAATATATATACTTAGTTTCTTATGAAAGAAAGATCTAGTATTATTCTACTATTATAATTGACTTGAATCTTCTACACAGGACCCCTTTACCAACCTATCTGTATTTTATTTTGATTATTTTTACTTCCAATGTACAATGTTCCCTAAATGCATTTGCATTTCTGTAAGAAGAGGCAGAAGAAAACTAATCACTAATATGTTAAAAAACTTAAGATATCAAGAGGCAACATACACTTTATGGTAAAAATGAAGTTATGCAGTACATATTTTTTGTCCTTAACAAGCCTTAAATATGAACACATAAAATTGAATTATGTTTTAAGTTTAAAAGCAAATACAAATCAAAGACAGCTGAAGATGTATTTTGCCAATAGATTATTCTCACTTTGTGCACAGATGTGCATATGTGTTCTATTAAACAAAAAACCCTGCTAGAATACATGAATCATTCTCATTATGCTAGAAGGAAAATTGTAAAGACAAAACATAAAACCCTAAAAATCAAGTACTATTAACTAAAATTAATTTACAGAATTTCACATTTTTATGAACTAACAGGGTAATGGAACTAAAGGGGCTATGGTTTTTCCTGTGGTCAAGTATGGATATGAGAGTTGGACTGTGAAGAAGGCTGAGCGCCGAAGAATTGATGCATTTGAACTGTGGTATTGGAGAAGACTCTTGAGAGTCCCTTGGACTGCAAGAAAATCCAACCAGTCCATTCTAAAGATCAGTCCTGGGACTTCTTTGGAAGGAATGATACTAAAGCTGAAACTCCAATACTTTGACCACCTCATGCGAAGAGTTGACTCATTGGAAAAGACTCTGATGCTGGGAGGGATTTGGGGCAGGAGGAGAAGGGGACGACCCAGGATGAGATGGCTGGATGGCATCACTGAATCGATGAACTTGAGTCTGAGTGAACTCCGGGAGTTGGTGATGGACAGGGAGGCCTGGAGTGCTGCGATTCATGGGGTCGCAAAGAGTCAGACATGATGAGCAACTGAACTGAACAGAACTGTAAGGGGTAATACTCAAGCTTGCAACAAAAGCAACTTTATTGCTATCTCAAAATACTATTATAGCACTTCAGTGATAGTATAGTATTATAGTTACTTATATATATATATATATATATATATAAAAGCAGAGACATTACTTTGCCAACAAAAGTCCGTCTAGTCAAGGCTGTGTTTTTTTCCAGTGGTCATGTATGGATGTGAGATTTGGACTGCGAAGAAAGCTGAGCACCGAAGAACTGTTGCTTTTGAACTGTGGTCTTGTTGAAGACTCTTGAGAGTACCTTGGACTGCAACGAGATCCAACCAGTTCATCCTAGAGATTGGTCCTGGGTGTTCATTGGAAGGACTGATGCTGAAGCGGAAACTCCAATACTTTGGCCACCTCATGTGAAGAGTTTACTCATTTGAAAAGACCCGGATGCTGGGATGGATTGGGAGCAGCAGGAGAAAGGGATGACAGAGGATGAGATGGCTGGATGGCATCACCGACTCGATGCACATGAATCTGGGTGAACTCTGGGAGTTGGTGATGGACAGGGAGGCCTTATGTGCTGCGATTCATGGGGTCACAAAGAGTCGGACACGACTGAGCGACTGAACTGAACTGAACTGATATATATATTTATATATATATATATGTATATATACATAATATATTGGTTTTCCCAGGTGGATCCGTGGTAAAGAATCTGCCTGCCAATGCAGGAGATACCGGAGACATGGTTTTGATCCCTGGGTGAGGGATATCCCCTGGAGGAGGGAATGACAACTCACTATTGTGTTCTTGCCTGAGAAATCCCATGGACAAAGGAGCCTGGCGGTCTACAGTCCTTGGGGTAAAAGGGTTGGCCATGACTGAGTGTCCATCTATAGACAGACACTATATATAGTGTCTATCTATACATGAATATATGTATAACGTATGTAAATCAGTTCCAGTACCACAGTTCAAAAGCATCAATTCTTCGGCGCTCAGCTTTCTTCACAGGCCAACTTTCACATCCATACATGACCACTGGAAAAACCATAGCCTTGACTAGATGGACCTTTTTTGGCAAAGTAATACCTCTGCTTTTTAATATGTTATCTAGTTTGGTCATAACTTTCCTTCCAAGGAGTAAGTGTCTTTTAATTTCATGTCTGCAGTCACCATCTGCAGTGATTTTGGAGCCCCAGAAAATAAAGTCCGACACTGTTTCCACTGTTTCCCCATCTATTTCCCATGAAGTGATGGGACCAGATACCATGATCTTCATTTTCTGAAAGTTAAACTTTAAGCCAACATTTTCACTCTCCTCTTTCACTTTCATCAAGAGGCTTTTTAGTTCCTTTTCACTTTCTGCCATAAGGGTGGTTTCATCTGCATTTCTGAGGTTATTGATATTTCTCCTGGCAATCTTGATTCCAGCTTGTGTTTCTTCCAGTCCAGTGTTTCTCATGATGTTCTCTGCATATAAGGTAAATAAGTAGGGTGACAATATACAGCCTTGATGTACTCCTTTTCCTATTTGGAACCAGTCTGTTGTCCCATGTCCATTTCTAACTGTTGCTTCCTGACCTCCTTATAGGTTTCTCAAGAGGCAAGTCAGGTGGTCTGGTATTCCCATCTCTTTCAGAATTTTCCACAGTTTGTTGTGATCCACACAGTCAAAGGCTTTGGCATAGTCAATAAAGCAGAAATAGATGTTTTTCTGCAACTCTCTTGCCTTTTCCATGATCCAGAGGATGCTGGCAATTTGATTTCTGGTTCCTCTGCCTTTTCTAAAACCAGCTTGAACATCTGGAAGTTCATGGTTCACATATTGCTGAAGCCTGGCTTGGAGTTATATATGCAATTATTTTATATATATATATTATTAAATATTATATTACATATATATATCTATCAATTATATAATGGATTTATAATGCAATTCTGTTGTGTTTTTTGTAGGTAATAATTATATCTTACATCTTTTATTTCCAGTGTAAGGCTAAGAATACTGCTTGAAATAGTAAACATACTCAAAATCTCCTTATGCATTACTGAAATTTTTCAAGTGAATTAATACCATGTTGTAAGACTGGGCTCTTAAATCATAATAGGTACCATTTAGAAAACACTTTCTCTTTGTCAGGCACTGTACTAGGAATGGTATATACTGGGTTTTACATTCTCAAACAACTTGTCAGCAGAGTATTGTACTATGTGCCCTGTTTATATAACAAGAGCTACAGGTATATGGTGAATACTGTGCTGGGATTTTATAAATCTACTTTAATCCTCATAACTGAGTTTAATAGGGTCATGCACACATTAGGGATGATAAAACAACACTCAGAGGAGTTAGTAGCTCTATCAGAATAAGACAGGTGTTTCTGAGTTATAACAAAGTGCCAGTTTAGTATGAAATAATGATTAAAATCTATGTTCTTTTTATTATATGTTGCAGCATCTCCTGTGTTTATATAATTAGTATGCAAAGCAGAGGAACATGCCCATGTACTCTAAGCTGAGATTTGTACTAAATGTACATTTGTACTATGTACATACATTCATGCATATATATAATAAATATGTACATACATAAATATATGATAAATGTACATACATATGTGTGTATGTTCAGTTCAGTTCAGTTCAGTTGCTCAGTTGTGTCTGACTCTTTGTGAAACCATGAATCGCAGCATGCCAGGCCTCCCTGTTCATCACCATCTCCCAGAGTTCACTCAGACTCATGTCCACTGAGTCCGTGATGCCATCCAGCCATCTCATCCTAGGTCGTCCCTTTCTCCTACTGCCCCCAATCCCTCCCAGCATCAGAGTCTTCTCCAATGAGTCAACTCTTCGCATCAGGTGGCCAAAGTACTGGAGTTTCAGCTTCAGCATCATTCCCTCCAAAGAAATCCCAGGGCTGATCTCCTTCAGAATGGACTGGTTGGATCTCCTTGCAGTCCAAGGGACTCTCAAGAGTCTTCTCCAACACCACAGTTCAAACACATCAATTCTTCAGCGCTCAGCCTTCTTCACAGTCCAAGTCTCACATCCCTACATGACCACAGGAAAAACCATAGCCTTGACTAGACGGACCTTAGTCGGCAAAGTAATGTCTCTGCTTTTGAATATGCTGTCTAGGTTGGTCATAACTTTTCTTCCAAGGAGTAAGCATCTTTTAATTTCATGTCTGCAGTCACCATCTGCGGTGATTTTGGAGCCCCCAAAAATGAAGTCTGACACTGTTTCCACTGTTTCCCCATCTATTTCCCATGAAGTGATGGGACCGAATGCCATGATCTTCGTTTTCTGAATGTTGAGCTTTAAGCCAACTTTTTCACTCTCCTCTTTCACTTTCATCAAGAGGCCTTTTAGCTCCTCTTCACTTTCTGCCATAAGGGTGGTGTCATCTGCATATCTGAGGATATTGATATTTCTCCCGGCAATCTTGATTCCAGCTTGTGTTTCTTCCAGTCCAGTGTTTCTCATGATGTACTCTGCATAGAAGTTAAATAAGGGGGGTGACAAAATACAGCCTTGACGTACACCTGTTCCTATTTGGAACCAGTCTGTTGTTCCATGTCCAGTTCTCACTGTTGCTTCCTGACCTGCATACAGATTTCTCAAGAGGCAGGTTAGTTGGTCTGGTATTCCCATCTCTTTCAGAATTTTCCACAGTTTACTGTGATCCACACAGTCAAAGGCTTTGGCATAGTCAATAAAGCAGAAATAGATGTTTTTCTGGAACTCGCTTGCTTTTTGCATGATCCAGTGGATGTTGGCAATTTGATCTCTGGTTCCTCTGCCTTTTCTAAAACCAGCTTGAACATGAGGAAGTTCACGGTTCATGTATTGCTGAAACCTGGCTTGGAGAATTTCAAGCATTACTCTACTAGCATGTGAAATGAGTGCAATTGTGCGGTAGTTTGAGCATTCTTTGGCAGTGCCTTTCTTTGGGATTGGAATGAAAACTGACCTTTTCCAGTCCTGTGGCCACTGCTGAGTTTTCCAAATTTGCTGGCATATTATAGTGCAGCCCTTTCACAGCATCGTCTTTCAGGATTTGAAAGTGCTCAACTGGAATTCCATCACCTCCACTAGCTTTGTTCGTAGTGATGCTTTCTAAGGCCCACTTGACTTTACATTCCAGGATGTCTGGCTCTAGATGAGTGATCACATCATCATGATAATCTGCATCGTGAAGATCTTTTTTGTACAGTTCTTCCGTGTATTCTTGCCAGCTCTTTACATACATACATATAATAAATACCTCTTAAAGAAAGAGATTATCAGTTAATGAGTCACTAAAGATTTTGGCAATATGCAAGTCTAGTCAAAACGTCTAGCCTCATAGCCTTAGTGTTCAGGAAAGTAAAACAGAAACATAACACACTATATAGTACTGAAGTAGAGCTGGATCCCAGGTCTTTGCCCCTGTATACTCAGCCTGCCATTTGTCTGTCGAAGAATTTTAGCCAGAGAATAAGTTTAATCAGAGAAGTGATAAAATGCAGAAACAAAGGAAAACAGTCAAAGGAGACCAAATAATAATAGTTTAGTCATTAAGCAAAGTTAAAGACCTTTAGTTCGTCCTCATGGGCTGTATATAATCCTCTGAGCCATAGCCACTAAACTGTCTTATAAATACTGAAACCTCCCCGCTACCAGGTCAAAGAAGCTACCTATGATAACCAGACTGTAGCCCTGAAATAGGCTGCCACAATTCTTAGAACTGGCCTCAGAAAAATAAATGGAAACAAACTGACCCTGGAACTAAATGCTGCACAGTGTGTCCAGCTCTTTGCGATCGCATGGAATGTAGCCTCTGTCCACCCAATTTTCCAGGCAAGAGAACTGGAATGGGTTGCCATCTCTTCCTTCAGGCAAATCTTCCTGACCCAGGGATTGAATTCACTTTTCTTGTGCCCCCTTCATTGGTAGGCAGATCCTTTACTACTGCTTCACCTGGGACTCCCTATACTTAAAGCAGTCAAGATGACACTGATAAGACCACTACATGACTAATTTCAAGATGATTGTCAGCAGACTGTGCTGTTTCTACATGTAGCCCACTCCTTCTGTCTATAAAAAGCTCTTTCCCACTGATTGTTAGTCAGGGGTGGTTAGTCAGCCTTTGAGCAGAAGACCTCCTTTCCCTAAACCCACCCTACCCCCGCCTTGGTTCCTGGCTTCCGAAATAAAGCAGACTTTCCAATTTTCCTTTTTATTGGCCTTTGAGTGGCAGCAGCTGGGCCAGTTTTTTTCTTTATTTGTTTTGTTTTGTTTGCATCCAACCTGCTGCTGTGCTTTCAAGATATCTGCTTCCTCGAGTAGAGCAGCTGACCATGACAGCAGGATGGGATGGCTGCAAGGGACCCACTGCTTTTGGTGAACTGGTTCTGAGAGGAACATTTGAGGGCACATTCCCAGCAGCTACTCAAACCATTTGTTTGGGGGATCCTCCCTATTTCTCCCCTGCTTGGTGACCTTGGTGGAACAGAAGCATGCATCTGGAAGAGCTGAGCTCCAGGGGATCTTCCTAACCCAGGGATCAAACCTGCATCTCTTGCATCTTCTGCATTGGGAGGAGAGTTCTTTTCCTCTAGCGCCATCTGGGAAGCAGCAAAGCCTAGGGGAAAACTTAAAGTTAATTCTTATCATATCCTTGAAATACAAATGCAGCCCATTTTGCCTTGGACTTCAGCCTTGGGTATATGATTTCCCTGGTGGCTCAGATAGTAAAGCGTTTGTCTACAATGAGGGAGACCTGGGTTCGATCTCTGGGTCGGGAAGATCCCCTGGAGAAGGAAATGGCAATCCACTCCAGTACTATTGCCTGGAAAATCCCATGGACAGAGGAGCCTGGAAGGCTACAGTCCATGGGGTCACAAAGAGTTGGACACGACTGAGTGACTTCACTTTCAGCCTTGGGTAAATTAGTAGAAATTCAAAAGATGTTTGGGTTCATTAAACATGCATCTTGTATATTAAAGAGAAATTTTGAAAAATGTACACTTTTAGAGGTTATGGAATATGTTGTTTAGTTTGCCAATAAGAAATTGCTGGTATAATAGTCCTATCATTTGCTTCTTGGTATTTTTAAGGTCTTTAATGGGCTAAAAGTTGTAGTATGCAATTAAAGCTACTGCATTGACAAAGGAAACATTTCAGTGTGTAAAGCAAATAGCATGTGTGTTCTCAGAGAGAGCAGGTATAAAGACTAGAGGTATTAAAAAAATAAAAGACTAGAGGTATTTTGTTGAGGAAAAAATGGAGAATAATGTTGTCCTATAGCTGGCTGCTTGTATATGGGGAAAATAAGAGACATTAATATGGATCCAATAAGTGATAAAGGTTTGTGAGAAAGGAGCTTTGAGAAAATATTTTTGTACATTGTCAGGATAAAGATTAGACTGGATTTAATTAGATAAGTGAATTTTGTTATTAATAGTAATCTTGTGCTAGACTAGAACTTGTTTTTCTGTCTCTGTTAAGGGAACAAAGGTTTCCTGGAAAAATGAATTGGTTATTATAACAGACTGTAAGTTTCTTCTCTAAGTAACTTTGAGTACTCCAGAAGGCCCCTGAGGCATCTCAGAAGGAATATTTAAATAAGTAGGATTATTTAGTACATTAAATTATACAGAAAACACTGTGAAATAATAATTATGAATATTCTTATGTTATACTGTATGGATAGCCTCCTCTAGTGTTATGGAAGTTACATGGAGTTTCTAAAACTTGAGTATGTTCTGGTATTATGTTGTCAATCATACTTCTAGTTATAAATTGTCTAGTCAAGTTGTCACAGAGCACAGCTACTTATGATGTGTATCACTGCTGGTTTTAAGTCCACTGCTTAAAGCACACACACAATGTTTGTGTGATAGTTGGATATAATTTATAAAATGTATAGCCGGTAAAATGTGTCCCCATCAGCATACCTTTGTACTTGTTTGTTATGTCTGATTAGTTTGCCCCCAATAAGGGAGACTAGGCAAATATATAAACAAAAAAGTAGGGACAAAAACTGATCCAGAGGAGGCAATTGAGTCATTCTGGCAACACTGGGAAAATGTGTATCTCGAACTTGTTGTCATTAGCATGCAGGAAATAATACATGCCTAGAAATATTATCCTAAAGATTAAATGTGATTGTTCAAAACACGTACACTTTACATTATTCTGGAAAGGGGAATAATTGAAACTTGCTTTTCCTCAACTTCCCACTGGAAAGAAAATTCTCAACTCTGCAAGAAAATTATTATTGTGAAATTACTTTTGTTAAAGCATTAGAATAGCAAAAAATTTCATTAAGATAGAAAACAAAATAATTTTCTCAAATGTCCTGTGGTGGAGAATATTTTTTTGAATCTCAATAAGCCTCTATGTGGGTGTGAAATTTTAGAGATGTTAGCTAGTCCTGGGCTTTTGAACTGTGGTGTTGGAGAAGACTCTTGAGAGTCCCTTGGACTACAAGGAGATCCAACCAGTCCATTCTAAAGGAGATCAACCCGGGGATTTCTTTGGAAGGACTGATGCTAAAGGTGAAACTCCAGTACTTTGGCCACCTTATGCGAAGAGTTGACTCATTGGAGAAGACTCTGATGCTGGCAGGGATTAGGGGCAGGAGGAGAAGGGGACGACCGAGGATGAGATGGCTGGATGGCATCACTGACTCAATGAACGCAACTCTGAGTGAACTCCGGGAGTTGGTGACGGACAGAGAGGCCTGGCGTGCTGCGATTCATGGGGTCGCAAAGAGTCGGACACGACTGAGCGACTGAACTGAACTGAACTGAACTTTGGTGGGTACTCATTTTGCAATATATAGGTTGATCTAATTCAACACACGACTCTTAAAATTAAAAAATGTTAAAGGTTAATCAGATACCAATAAATTGGTGGAAAATGTTTTTTAAAATTTATTGAAGCTTTAATGCGATAGACTCAGATGTTCCAGAATATCTATTGATTATTATTAATACATCATTTGTGAATATAATGGTATCATAAATTTGTCAAAGAACTAATTTTGAAGGGTATATTATGTGGATAAGAATAGAAATTTAAAGAATGCGTTTTTTATTAAGTCCATATTTACTTGACAAAAATGTGGATAAGATGTTACATAAAATATTTTTATTGATTCTAGTAATTCAGAAAAATTACCAATTTTAAAACAGATTCATTTGTTATAAACATTAATCATTTATTGAATTAGCCAATACACATGACACACATAGTGTAAAATACTTACATATGTAGTCCTTATGATTATAATGAATATCGTCTCATAATAATATATATTCATATCATACTTATACTAATTTCAACTAGATTTTTTAACTTAATAATAATTAAGTCAATTTGATTTTTCAGTAAGTTACTGTGATCCTTGTCTCAGAGGATATGGATGTTTGAAATCTAATACAAGTTTTGGATAAAGCAACAGATACTGTCTTATTATCATGTCCCTCCACTTGTAGTTTACTATTTTAGGAGTAAAATTATATGTTTAGAACCACAGTCAGAAAATTTGAGATGAGTTAATATATTTTTAGTCAATGGTGCCACTTACACATAGCAATAGCACTTGTTTTCAGTTTTTATTTTTTTTTACATGATTAGTGACATTATTATTTATGATCAGGCATTTTACACTTCAGAGTGCATGACATATCTGAGAGTAATAGGGTTCCTGCTTTGAGGGGATTCTAATTCATCATCCCTTAATTGCCTGCTTGGAGCAAAGTCAAACTGATTCCCATCTTGCCTGACCAAAGCAGCGTTCCTTTTAGCCTTGAACACCTGACTCTCACTTCTCTTTGTAAGAAAACTCATGTCAATTTGAAAAATATTCACTGCAAAGAGAGGGTAAGGAAATAAAGTACACTAAGATTATTCTTAGTAATGTCATTGTTACCTCCATTTTTAGGGTTGTAAGGCATTACAAAATAAGACCTTGTTGGATCCCTCAAACACCCTTAAAGCCTTGCTGGCAAAACACAGACTAGGATTGATTCAGGCCTAGAATCACACTAAGTAATGAAAAGTAGAATGTAGTACTTAGAAAAAAAAAAACTTTTTCCCTGACAGAATTCCACAAGTTCTAACATTGTCACCATTTTTGGGGGCATAGATCCAGTATTATTGATTTTTATGCATCAAAAGAAGACTAAACAATAACAACATGAAATAGTGTTTTTACTGCTTCCTGTAAACACACAAACAAGTACCAATACAAGGAGGGTGGAGTTTCAGAGAGGGTAATTGCTAAATACAGTGAAATAAAAAATCAAATCAAAATAAGGAGGATCACTCATTGGGATCATTTCATTTTATGTTGTCAAATGCCTTTTTAAAGTAAATTGCAAATATTTGCTGGGAAAACAAAATAAAGTCTGTTGACTAAGAGTATGTCCTTATAATATAACTTAATGCCTTTAAAAAAAAAACAAAAACGTAAGGAATGACATAGTCTCTAATTGCATTGCTGCTTTCTTTCATAAATACTCTCAGGAAGTCACAAAAGAGACAGAGCATATAACTTGCAGTTTTCAATATTCATTTCAGGGTTTAGGCTAAGTTTGTGTTTGAGTTCTTGCTGTCTATGGAGAGAATTATCTGCCTTCAATATCAGAACGACTGCCAAAAAAAAAAAAAAAAAAAAAAAACCAGCCAGAAGGCCAGGCAGTCTCTGCTGATACACCATGCTGACTGCTTCTGGGGTGTTGATGAATTCACTGACTCCACCCCAACTCACTCTAAATGTTTCACTAGAACAAAGATGGCACTCAGAAGAGAGGTCAGCAAACCAAACTATAACCCATGGGCCAGAATTCTAATTATCTGGGCTTTTATAACAGTATCTTCTGTCCCATGCCTGTTGATATCAATATTACCAATTACTGGGTGTCATCTGTGTTCTGAGAGAACACTTCTTCACATATCTCAATGTTTGTTCATCATCAGAACAACCTTATATTGTAAGCATTCTTGAAAGAGATTGTGTAGATTAAGAATCAAAATAGGTTGTTTTTTTTTTTTTTTTCCCTATAAAGTTCATAGTATTTCCTGCTTTTCAGATCATACAACCTCAATGGCTACCACTCAGCTCCACTACATGTAGACTAATGGGTGTTGCTGGGCTCCACTAAGACTTTATTTACAAAGTCAAGTAGCAGGCTGGATGTAGCCCCAGGGTAAAAGAAACAAATTCCAGTTTGGATCATAGAACTAGGTTTGCTTAATTACAAAGTTTCCATAAGTATAGCTACACAGAAAGCACTTAAGTTTGACACATGATTTTTTTAGTTATCAAATGAAGGTTAATTACCTCCGCAAATCCCCAGCATACACATGTAATTTTTATTTCATGAAATTAAATTCACTTCATCTATTTCTCACTTCATCACAGTGATCTGGTATCATTGTTTCATTGTGGAATCTGGTATCAGTGGTTTGAGAAACTAAGAGAAAAGAAAATATATAAAAATTCTGTGCAGCAGTTAGAACCAAAGAATGCTACACTTTTTTAAATTTTTTATTTATTTATTCTTTTTTAGGAAAAAGGTTATGCTCCATTCATTGTTGATACAGGAAGGGAAATGCCCAGAGAGATTTCTGGAAATAAAAGATGACATAAAATCCGGTTCTGTGTGGAGGGAAAGTCAACCCAGTGATACTGTTGAGAAAGGTTAACCACAAAAGAAACCTTACATCAGTGTTCAATATAAGGACAATTAAAAAAGAAGCCAGTGTCTATTACCCTAAGGATATGATCAGATTTAATTGATAGTATGTGCATTAAATAGGAAAACTCTAATCATAATGACTTTGTTTGTAATAATATGTCTTATTATATGGACTAATACTCTCTCCCAATAGGCAGCAAGAACTCAAACACAAACTCCTAAACCCTGAAATGAATATTGAAAACTGCAAGTTGTATACTCTATCTCTCTTGTGACTTCCTGACAGTGTTTACGAAAGAAAGCAGCAATGCAATTAGACACTGTCATTCCTTACGTTTTTGTTTTTATAAAGGCATTAAGTTATAAGGACACACTCTTAGTCAACTGACTTTATTTTGTTTTCCCAGCAAATATTTGCAATTTACTTTAAAAAGGCATTTGACAACATAAAATGAAATGATCCCAATGAGTGATCCTCCTTATTTTGATTTGATTTTTTATTTCACTGTATTTAGCAATTACCCTCTCTGAAACTCCACCCTCCTTGTATTGGTACTTGTTTGTGTGTTTACAGGAAGCAGCATAGCAAGGTGACTAAAAACACCACTTCATGTTGTTGTTGTTTAGTCACTAAATTGTGTCCAACTCTGCAACCTCATGGACTATAGCCTGCTAGGTTACTCAGTCCATGGGATTTTTCAGGCAAGAATAGTGGAGTGGGTTACCATTTCCTTCTCCAGTTGATACCAACTCCATAGCTTTTCAGTCCTATGAGTCACCTGACCCTTAATTCCTCATATGAGAAGTGGGAATAATTGGCTACTACCTGAAAGGGAAAATGGTGATGATTATTGAATTAAATACATAATTGCTGAAGAACTTTGTTATTCTGTCCCTATCATCTCATGCCTGGTGACAGAGATTGTCTCTAACTGATCTTGATTCCTATTTTACTTCCTATTTAGTCTACTCTCTGAGCAGTAAAGAAACTGATCTTTTACATGTGCACTAAATTATGGGATCCCCTTGCTCAACACCGTCAAATGGCTTGAGATCATGTTTAGAATAAAAGTCAAAGTTCTCACTGTTACCATAAGTCTCTTTTTCAAATATCCCACCACTGAAACACTTGCTCATTCTAGTAAGGCCACAGTGGTTTTCTTGTTTTCCTAGAATACAGCAATCTCTGCTTGCATTATGACCCTTGTTCTTCCACTGGCATTTACCTGACTCTACTCTTTCCAGTTCTCTGATGAAATGTCACTTTATCATACAAGCTTAGTCTAAGTATCTTGTCCCAAATTGCTCAAGCTCAGTGCATATTTTAGTTCCTCTTTTCTCTAGGCTCTTCTTATTTCTCCTCCCTTGGTCTTCCCTCCTACCCCTTCTAGCTGCATTGATGTTCTTTCTATTTTCTTTATACTTGCTTCCAATTACACGTAACAGGAGGTAAGCCTCAATTTTAGTTAGTGATGTGAGGTAGGGAGCTAGGTTAAAATATGAGAAACAATGAGGGATTATTTTTGGAAAGAAATTATTGTCCTCACTAAATTACATCAAAGTCTTTGTTGAAGATAATTTGACTATGTATGTGTGGCTTAATTTTTACACTTCTACTCTGTCCTTTGATGTATTTGCCTATCCTTTGCCAGTACCATGCTATCCTGAATACTGTTGTTTTATGTCAAGAGTTGGCAATTTTTGTTTCATAAAGGACCAGATGATACATATTTTATGCTTTAGTGGCCACGTTATATATCATTTGTTTATTTTTATAACTCTTTCAAATGTAAAAACTATTCTTAGCTCTTAGGCGATACATAAACAAGTCACAGTAGGGGTTGGCCCACAACTTGGTAAAAATTAAATTATTATACTAATAATTAAGATTAAGTAACATAAGTTTGAGACCCCAGTTCAATACCTGGGTGGGGAAGTTCCCTTGGCAAAGGGATAGGCTACACATTCCAGTATTCTTGGGCTTCCCTGGTGGCTCAGATGACAAAGAATCTACCTGCAATGCGGGAGACCTGTGTTCGATCCCTGGGTTGGGAAGATCCTCTGGAGGTGGGCATGGCAACACACTCCAGTATTCTTGCCTGGAGAATCCCCATGGACAGAGGAGACTGATGGGCTAGAGTCCATGGGGTTGCAAAGAATTGGACATGACTGAGCAACTAAGCACTGTACAACATAAGTTCTCTAATTTTGTTCTCTTAAAATTTTGTTTAGCAATTCTAAATATTTTAGTATGATATACACAATTTAGTATTAGGTTATTAAAATCTGCAGTAAAACTTCTTGGGGCTATTATTGTAATTAGATTGGATTGCATTGATTTTACAGACTAATTGGGGAATAATTTATATTTTTATGATTTCAAAATATTATACTCGAATGCCTATACTAGTTAACTTTATGACTGAAAATGACAAAATAAAATAACTTAGCATTCAGACTAAGACAAATTCAGCTGAGACAGCTCCCTGAGATAATTTGCTCACTTGATGACACAGTCCTACTGTGTGGGTAGGTGGGGGAGCGGGTGTGGTGTGGCATGGTGTGGCGTGGTGTGGAGATGAATGTATGGTTCCATACCACTGTGAGGTGAAGTTCTGAACTCCTTCCAATTCCCATGACCAATCAGAAGTGACAAAGAGTCTTACTCAGATTAATTTTGCCTAGAAGTTGCAAGAAAGCATGGGGAAACTATGGTTATGATTCATAGCTTTTCAGACTAGATACCACCAATCTTCTGTAACAACCAATTCAGGAAATTGGTGTCTAATGGTAAACCACAATAATAATTGGCAGATAGCATAGTCAAATGGTTCATTTTATTTGTCCTAGCAGCAAAATAAAAATGGCTATAAACTCAGTCTGGATGCCCACATTTATATCAGTCATGGAGACCACACTTTGATGGCAGGGGTAGCAGAGGGGAGGGCAGCTCCTGAATGAATAGATCCCTATGTCCATGAATGAAGAACTGCTTTAAAAAAAGTTACTCAAGAATTTTTTTGCCTCTGTGGTTCACCTTTCTGTAGCTGTCTTGCTATGCTTTCACACTTTTATTTTGTGCTCTGTGCATTTCTGTATCTTGTCTTCTTTCCAAAGTACATATTCAAGCAAGTTTAGCATAATTTTGAACCATTAAAAGAGAAGTTCTTTGAAATTTTTTTAACAGCTCATTAGTCTTAGTATTAAACTTCCCAGTACTACATTTGTCATCTGTTAGCCTTATTATTGACCACATTGTTCCTCATTATTTACTGGTCCTCTTAATTTAGAACCACAAGGAATCATAGTTTTGGGAACATTTCCTTATTCAGTATGGCAAAGATTTGAGAATAACACAGCAGCTAATTGGAAGCTCTCTTTCACGTTGATGCCAAACCTTTCCACTATTTTATTTTTATCCTTAAGAAAATACCTAATGATTATCTTTTTTGTTTCAGAAGTTTTAAGATAGCTATCACAAAGCAATTCATGACTTCAATTAGATTCTAAGGTCAATTCAATTATTAAAAAAGGGAAAAGTCTCCCACTTCTTTTTTGAAAGAATCTTGGCTGAATGGGAATTCAAGTATCAAATATAGAATACATTTTATGCACTAAAATTCTGGCAGCAGGGTTTGAAAAATAATTCATTTAGCTACCACAGTGATAAGTTTTATCAGATAATAAGACACATAACTATCACATTGTGCCATGCTGTGCTTAGTTTTTCAGTCGTGTCCAATGCTTTGTGAGCCCACTGACTGTAACCTTCCAGGCTCCTCTGTCCATGAGATTCTCCAGGCATGAATGCTGGAGTGGGATGCCATGCCCTCCTCTAGGGGATCTTCCCAACCAGCGATCGAACCCAGGTCTCCCTCAAGGCAGGCAGATTCTTTACCATCTGAATCACCAAGGAAGCCCTTTATCACATTGGTTGCTCATAATCAAAGGTGATAACAGGGCAGTTATTCATAGGATTGAGAAGTCTCAAATATTGGAGGCAACACCTATTTCTAATCTTGACTCAGTAGAGACTGCCTCTTGGTTTCTAGATGCTATTTCCCTTTGGCTCTGCTATTTACATTGCAGATATATCTATAAGTGCTAAGGGCTATCTTCTATATAGACAGATATGTATTAAGATTGACATTATATTTATCATCCAATCTGAGACATATATGAATGCTGATAACATTTTAAGAATATCATTATAACTTTTAAAACATTTATTTAGTGACCTAAATGTTAGTTTTGTCATGTGTGTGTGCTAAATCACTTCAATTGTGTTCAACTCTTTGCAGTCCTTGGACTGCAGCCCCCCAGGCTTCTCCGTCCACAGGATTCGCCAGGCAAGAATCCTGGAGTGGGTTCCCATGCCTTCGAGGGGATCTTCCTGGCCTAGTGATCGAACTCAGTTCTTCTGTCTCTTGCATTGGCAGGCAGGTTCTTTACAACTAGTACCACCTGGGAAGCCCTAGTTTCATCATATTGGTATTCAAATAAAAATGCTTATTCAAAAGTATTTTTAAATAAAATTATGTACTCTTTTAAAATATCATCTATCTGTGTAAATTGAAACATGTTCAAAAGTGTTACATTGAAGAGCTTAAACAGAAAATACTTATTTGTGAATTTTAATCACTTTGATACAACCATATATTTTTCAATTTAATGTTTCTTTCAACCTAAGCTTTACAGAAAAGCTTCCAAATATTTTCTTTGGTAGCGTTTTTCTTAATATATTTTAAAAGGTTTACCCTTTCAACTTCCTCTTCTGTATATCCTAATAGTTTTAATTGAGAAAATAAACACACAACAAATGCTCAGTGACTTGGCAAATTCAGAACAAATCCACCAAATGGATAATATTCACAGTAGTATATTTAAAATATTGAAATACATTAATATTTTCCACAAATAGTCCATAAATACCCCATTACTCTATTTTATGAGATATAACTAAAATGTAAGTTGTCTCTTCCGTCTGTCATTCTGGCTCTCTGGTTCACTGGTTCAGTTTTGGTGATGCTAGTATTTATCATTAGTGAGTGAAGTCACTCAGTCGTGTCCGACTCTTTGAGACCCCATGGACTGTAGCCTACCAGGTTCCTCCATCCATGGGATTTTCCAGGCAGGAATACTGGACTGGGTTGCCGTTTCCTTCTCCCCGAGATCTTCCCGACCCACGGATTGAAGCTGGGTCTCCCACATTATGGGCAGATGCTTTACCATCTGAGACACCATTAGTCACCAGCCAAAGTGATATCATATTCCTTCTGATAAATTGTTAAACATAGTTCTAATTTTGAGGAAATATCAGAGAAAATCCAAAGAGAGAGATATTATATAAAACAAACAAACAAAAAAAAAAAACTGGCCTGTACTCTTCAAAAATATATCAAGGTCAAGAAACACAAAGAAGGGCAGACAAACTATTTTGGAATAAAGCATAAAGAGAAATGACAACTAGAGGCAATGCATATTGTGGACTGGAGATTAAAAACCAAAAGACAATATTATTGGGACAATCAACAACATTTGAGTATATATTGTACTATGGATTTTTATCCAGAAAATTTTTACTTTTGAAAATTCTCCTGTGATCATTTAAGATAATGTCCATATTCTTAAGAAATACACATGAACCATATAGGGTAAATGTCTCCACTTATTCTAAAGTTAGTTTGGGAAAATATACCTGTTAATAGATCAATAGATCAATAGGGTTGAGGACAGATGAAGAAGCCAATGAGGCAAAACACCAAACAAATTCTCAACCTAAAAAAAAGAGGATATGGAAGCTCTTTGTACTATACTTAAACTTTTCTATCAATTTGAAAATATATAAAAATTTAAAATTCTCAAAATAAAACTTGTGGCTTTTTCCTTACTCCTGTAATATTTCCTGATTTGTTTGTCCTCTTTCCATAATGCCTCCCAAGGGAAAAAAATAAAAAGAGGTCATTGTTCTTTTCTCACCTAAGAAGGCTAATACTTCTTTAGACTTTAGCTTTTTTTAAGACTTTTTCATCTATAGCTCTGAATAGTTCAAAAGTATTTTCTAGGTGGTTTCTCTTAGTTTGAGTAATAGTGATTGTCTTGTGTAATGTCCTTTCCCTTATCTTGAAATGACTAGGTTTCCATTTACCATCTTCTTTCTGTTTGGGTGACTTTTAAAATTTGTTCTTTTTCATTATGAGGGTGAACTTTTTACTATTTCGCAATGAGCTTGAGATTGATAGCAATCTTTTATTCATCACACAGTAATGATATCCTAATTTATAGTTCCTAAAACACTAAGAAAAGATTTATAATGATTTTCATCCAGGAATGAAATTATAAGTCTTCAATAACTTTTATACAAACCACATTAACAACCCTGAAGCAACCCTGTGATAAACTCTTTAGATGTTATTGGCTATATCTTGGCTTCCTAGGTAACTAAGTTTTACTAAATTTCCCAGAGTTACAACATTCCTATGAGTTCCAAACAAACAAACAAAATATTTCAAAAGGCAAAAAATTTACTTTTCTTTTAGAAAATTAGTATGCTATAGGAGACTATTTACAAAATACAAATAAACTTGCTACTATATACTAAGGACCGTGAGGCAAGGAAAAGAACATCAGGGTGAACCAAATACATCTCTTCCCTGTCTTTCCATGCTCTCAGGATGGAAAAATAAATGAAAAAAGTAAATCATATGGTAAAATAAAATTTAAGTGTAAATAAGGGAAAATAATCAAGGAAAACACATTAAAGGAGATCAGAAATATTGACTGAATGTGCAGTTTAAAATAGGCCTTTGGGGAGGCCTGCTTAAGAAGGTGAAAGAAAAAATTGAATATAAATATTTGCAGAAGAAAAGAGTCATTTCTGAATTTAACCTTTTTTTCTATAGATATGTGTGTTTTTATATCTTTTGTAACTTGTGTTTTGTTACTTAGCCACATCTTAAATTTAAAACTATTTTCCATAACAGCGATTCTCCATAAGGAGTTTCAGGGTTCCCCTAGATTTCACAGAAATATTTCATAGGATAATATTTATGGTAGAGAAAAACTAAGTAACATCCTTAGAATCCATCTACAATGCAGCAGATCCCAGTTCAATTCCCTGGGTCGGGAAGATACTCTGTTGAAGGGATAGGCTACCCACTCCAGTATTCTTGGGCTTCGCTTGTGGCTCAGCTGGTGAAGAATCTGCCAGCAATGTGGAAAACCTGGATTTGATTCCTGGGGTAGGAAGATCCTCTGGAGAAAGGAAAGGCGACCCACTCCAGGATTCTGGCCTAGAGAATTCCATGGACTGTATAGTCTATGGAGTCGCAAAGAGTCCGACAAGACTGAGCAACTTTCACTTCCTCTTCCATGAGAGAATTGAGCATGTACGATTTGATTTGGGGGAAAATAAAAATGCCAAAGAAGTTCAGAAAAACTTCTGTTCTCCATATTTTGAAGCTAGTTTTTTGTGTGATTTTATGAATTTTCAAATCAGTCTGGTATGGTTGGTCCACGTTTTATATTCACTATATTTATATATATGTATAGTGAAGCAAAATTGCAAACAACCTAATATATATGTGTATACATATATATATATATATATATATATTAACCTCTATGGACATCTTTGTCACTGTATTGCTGCATAAATCCATGCTTGTTTAACTACTATATATTCCTATAACTGGAATCATGTATATTAATAGCACATAAAAATTTAACGTTTTATTTAATAAATTACCCTATAGCATTACTGATATTTATATTTCCACAATCACTGCTAAAATGTAGCCATTTATCTGAATGTTTCTTTATACAGTATTTTACTTTTATTTGTGAATCTAGTTAGGAGGCAATGGTATCTTACTGATATTTTTTATATTTTAAATTTCTAGGTGATTTTTTCAAGGGTGTTGTTAGCCCTATTGTGTAATTGGGTGCACAAAAAAACAAAACAAAAAAAAAAATAAACAAACTCTATTGAGTGTTTTGAAAAGTATTTTTTCATTGCATTTCCAGAGATATGTAGAAGATATTGTTGCATGTTAGCCAGTTAGGAGAACCCTGGTCTTAAACTTGTTTCCTGTGGTTTACCTACTCCTTCTTTTGTCCATCTTTGTCAACTAGTTAATGTTATCTGTTAGAGATTTGAGTATCCTAGGTTCTAGGATGGATGGTGAGGTGGATGCTGAGGTTTGCCTTTGTGAATATTTCAGTGGGCCATTATTAGATAAAGCTTTTCCTATGAGAACTTCAATGCTTATGTATATGCTGTGTAGGCAGGAGTAAGAAGTAGGAGGGAAAAATGTGTAGCAAAAAATAATATACTACACTTGAAAAATGCTTGTCCTGCCTTATTAGCAAAAATAAATCTTTGGGAACAAAAATCATTTGGCTGATTTAGTTGGTTGGGGAATTCATTTGTTCCCAGAGAAGTTACATTAGGATTACATCCAGTTTCTCATAATGTATCCAGATGCAAGAAATTTAATTTATGTTTTAAATATAGTAAATGTTCTAGATTAAGTATTGTGTGCCTGCCAGATTTTAAGCTCAGCTGTTTTATTTTTTGCCTGACATACAAAAAAGAATGCCTTGAACTATATAAAACCAAGTTATTTGCTTCCTAATTTTTTTTATTTGCTGATTTGTTTAAAATGTGGAGAGACCATGCCAAGCTAAGTGCCTGGACACTAGGGATGGAGTCTGATGGATTTCTTTTTAAAAATCAATTTTTATGGGATTGAAACTAAATATACTCTCATTTACATCTAACTTTGCTTTGCAAAATGTCTTAGAAAAGTGCTTTTTCTTTAATTTGCGAATTGGTTTGAATGCCAATGATAAGTTCAATATTGGAAAAATCAAGATGTTTGACAAACTTTTAAGAAATTTTAAGTAATATCATTTTCTGTTCTCTCACACAATGATTAGTCTTTTTTAAACAGAGCAAATCCAATAGGGATGTTTCTCATAAAATAAACTTTGTGTCATTGCTGTGAGCCAACATGCCCTTTTTCTTGATTTTTAATTGTTCCTTTAATTATTTAATTAAATATAAATTATTTAATTAAATAATTATTTATTTATAAAAATACAGGTTTCAAGGCCTTAAGTTTTCATGATAGTTTGATTACCCTTTCCCAGGTAGATGGGATGAAGTTAGACAAGAGTGAAAATTTTCACCATTTTCTAATTGATTAGGGTAAGATGCAAAATCTTTTTGTTGACATTTAGGAAATGCATAGTGCTGCCTTACACAAAATTCCTCAAAATGATGAGAAACAAATGAAGACAAAGAAATAAAAATAGTTACAAAGATAACTGTTCCACTGAGGCAGGGAGAGTGTACTGCAAGTTGAAGAGGAAAATAGGAGACGATTATTAGATTAACTCCAGAAAATTTAAAGCAAACAAACAAAAAAATACACATTGATCAAAATGACCTGACAAACAGAGCTGGTTAAAATAACCAGATAATGATAATGTGAAGTCCTACTGAAACACAGAAAATTATGTTTTGACTTTTCTGTTCTCAATTTTAATAACAGACTGAAAATAATAAATAGATTTAAGTTTTCATAGGTGATAGTAAAAAGATAAATTCACATCTGGGCAGAGGAGCCTGGCAGGCTACAGTCCATAGGGTTGCAAAGAGCTGGACATGACTGAAGTGACTCAGTTGGAGTAATAAAATGTATTATTTAATGTATTGGAGCTGGTAGTATCTCTAGAGCCTCTACCAAGAAAAGCATACCTTGAGTATTAATTATCACTTTATAGTTGTTCCCTTTCATTCAATGGAGTTGCCTTTGATTCCTTAGCTTGTAGATAACATTCTGATTTCTTCTTTTGCAGAAATTCATGTAAGTATACTTTGGCTATGATGTGTCAAGGTGGCAGGACTATTCTATGAATGAAAACCATTCCATCTGAATGATGGTTCTTTGTTTAAGATCTCAGACAAACTACCACAGAAAATTTTAACTTCTTGCATATTCCACATTCTTCTATTTTTCAGAATTATGTATCCTTCCTAATAGAAAAGGATTGGAAAGCTTAGCTAAGTATCTCCTACTATAAAATGTTCACTCTGCTTGTTTATTCTTCTTGTTTAGTATGTGCAGATTTAGAGTTAGGGTAAGGGTGTGTGAGAGCTAACATTATAGCAGAGCAAAACACTTATGAACTCCATAAATTGTATGTATCTCTCCTTTCTCGTTATAACTGTTTTAGCTGTATAAAATGAAAAAAAAAATCTGCTCATACTTTTCTGTTACTAGTTTTACTTTCTACAAATTTTAAAAATCTGCAAATTTATAGGAAAACAGGAAAAATAAGCTGTTATATTATTGATATAAAATGCCAAAATTGTCAACAAGTAAACTTGAGGGGAGGGGGTCAGTCGAAAACACTTGTTTACACATCTGCAGAATAGCTGTGATTCATTTCACCTAGTCTGGGTGTGGTCATTTAGCTGTTTCAGGTCTTAGTGTCTGAGATGTCTCTGTCCTCTTCTTTCTCCTTTCATTCTCTTTCTGTGAGCAATAACCTACATGCTTTTCATGGCAATAACAGATATGTAAGAAGACATTATAAGTAGATGGGTCCTTTTTACATGGTTAGCCTTGCAACTGGCATACCGGTGCTTCCACTCACATGCCATTGCTCAAAGAAGCCACATGGTATTATAGATTGAATTGAGTCCCCTATATGTCAATGTTGTAACTCCCAGTATCTAGAAATATGAACTTAATTGGAAATTGTGTTTTGCATATGATCAAGCTAAGACGAGGCCATTGAGATGAGCCCTAATCCAATCTACCAGAAGCTAGGAAGAGGCATGTAACTATTTGTCCCTCACAGCCCTCAGGATGAACCAATCCTCCCAGCTCCTTGGTTTCAAGAGACAATCATGTTTTGGAAATCGTAAGACAGTCATGTTTCTTTTGGATATAGTAGAACATTTTCATATACACTTCCACAAACAAGCAAGTTATTACAATATTCCTGCCATTCACTTTCATTCATAGTCTTGTATTCTGAATGAGAAACCTCTGGTAAAATTCTTTATTCGTAAGAAAGACCAGCATCATAACCTCTACTTTCTTATATGTTATTATTTAACTTCATAAATGGAAACATTTGAAATGTAGTAAAAACCTTTTTCTAAAGAATAGAGACCATTTTCTTCAACTGTACTTAGCTTTAAATGAGGTGAAAAAAGAGATTGAATCCCCCCAAATAAATAAGAGCTTTTCCAATTTATTAAAAAACAAATGGAGCTAGAATTATTCAGAAATTTGCAAAAACAATTCTGAATATAGTTCTCTGAATGAATAGCATACACATTGGACAAATTGAAATCAATGAGTTCAATAACAGCAGAAAATCTGTTAAAAACTTGTTACAAACCACAGACTGTTATGGGTGTTACAGAACTTTCTTTAGAAAATTTCCTTCCAGTCCCTCTTTCCATTTAGTTACTCTGTCAATATCTATTGCATGCTCATTGGATATAAACTGCATCATCCTGCTGTGCTTAGTTGCTCAGTCGTGTCTCATTCTTTGCAGCCTCAAGGACTGCAAACTGCCAGGCCCCCCTCTCCATGGGGATTCTTCAGGCAAGAATATCAGTGGATTGCCATGCCCTCCAGGGGATCTTCCCAACACAGGGATTGAACCCAGGTCTCCCACACTCCAGGTCTTTACCATCTGAGCCACCAGGGAAGCCCAAGAATACTGGAGTGGGTAGGTTAATCCCTTCTCCAGGGGATCTTCCTTACCCAGGAATCAAACCAGGGTCTCCTGCATTCCAGACAGATTCTTTACCAGTTGAGCTAGCAGAGAAGCCCTAACTGAATTATACCTAGCATGCAAATGTAAGAGAAAGAAAATGCAGACTTCATACTCAACACACATAGGAAGTTACACTCTTGAGTATACATATAATAAATTCCTATAGCTAAATAATTATTTTTCTTGTGTGTTTTATGTATAATAAAGATATTTAAACAAATTAGCAGTGAAGTTTTATCACAGACTACAAAAAGCAAACCTAATAGTAAAAGAACATTATCAACACTTTTTATTCAAGGAATAGATAGGTATAATATGAAAATATAAACCTTAAATGTCAGGACCTCTCATTTACATGAACCCTCCTGAAGATTCCAGAAGGCCCCTGTCAATGTGATTACATTATTATATATGTTTATAAGATTTCAAAGGTCTAAAAAAAGACAATAAAAAATTAGGCAAAATCCTATAAACTGTTCTCCCTTTGCACTTTGAATTGCTGATATCACTGTGCCCCTCTTGAAGCACACCATGGGTGTGGTCATGCATGTCTTTAGAATATGCAAAGGAACATCCATTGGGCCATGTTTCTTTTGTGTTTAGTAAACATTTGGGGGCTTCCCTGGTGGCTCGGATGGTAAAAAAATCTGCAGTGCAGGAGACGAGGGTTTGATCCCTGGGTCGGGAAGATCCTGGAGAAGGGAACAGCAACCCAATCCAGTATTCTTGCCTGGAGAATTCCACGCACTGAGAAGCCTGGCAGGCTACAATCCATGGGGTCACAAGGAGTCGTGACACTTTCACATACAACTAAGTTATTGCTATTTTCTTGACATTCACTTCTATTCATAACTTTGTAGTGTAAATAATTTACTGTATAAGTTTCAATATTAAAAGTTCAGAATTTCCAACATTTTTTTCCTAATTTGCTTATGAAGAACATAGTTTCTCTGACAAACTATTGTTGCTAATCATGAGGGCAGAGCGGTATTTTATTTCTTCTTTTCCTCTTACTGAAATTGATGACACAATCCTTTGACCTCTTGGAGAATGTTTGCTCATTTTCCTGTCACACTGCTTGGGCCAACTGAATAGTAACCAACTGAAAGCTGAGTTTGGAATGGAATCGTTTCCCTTCCAGGAATCTGTTAGACTATCCATATGATCACTATTTTAACATATGCCATTATAAGCATGACATCTGTGAGTGGAAGGAAACTTTAATCCATACCTTAGGGGTACTCAGCATCTAGAAAAACTTTGGAATCCACAATGCAAATATGGGTTACAGAAACATTTGACATACCGTTCTTGAAATGTGTACCAGAGATTTTTCAGGGTGAGGTGTTTGCTCTTGCTTCTAGGTACTATACAGATATTAAACATATTTTTCTTTGACAAAATGAGTGGCACTCTAGAGCTGTGTTTACTCAGAGAACTGCTACCCAGGCACCACCAGTTTTGCTTTATCTTATGGCCAGGAGCAACAGAGCAAGACTTAAATTCTGTTTGGTTCTGTGCATCCCTACTTGACCGCCTCCACTTTCATTGTGTGGAGGTCTGTTTTGTGATCCATGTTGGCTGATCCTGCCCTCAGAAGTTCACAGCATCCATCTTGGGGTACACCGCCCTCATTGTCTGTGGAAAGAGATGAGGTGAATCCCTAAGATTAGGAAAACTAGTTTATGATGAGATTTTGTTGTTGTTCAGTCGCTAAATTGCATCTGACTCTGAGTAGGTTCACGTTGCTAATAAATGCGTGTATGTCTATTACTTTGTGAAGAACCGCCCAGTAGTGAACTTGTTTCAGGAGACGCAAATCCTCCATTCACCTTCATTAATTTGAGGCTGAGGGTACTGATACTTACTATTAAAAAAAAAAAAAAAATCCTTGATTCAGTTTACACATGACTTACTCAACAGTTGTTGGGAAAACAGTTAAGATGTGTGCATGCATGCCTCTGTGTGTGAGAGAGAGAGAGACAGACAGACAGACAGACTAATAAGTAAACACAGACAGAGCGGTATACTTTGTTTATTTGAAATTTTACAAAGGAATGGAAAAAAGGAACAATTATATTATTAGAATCCTGCCTTTTCAATTGCAATTCCCATTCTCAACAACCCAAGTAAATTGAAGAGGCAGTTTCTCCTTTACATGCTTTCTGTGTAATGGGGACACTTTCATATTCATTTGTATCTTTAGGGCCTAAAACAATGTCTGGCACATGATAAGCACTCAATAAATGTCCAGTACATTGAAAAGTGAATGAGTGAATCATACTCCCAGTTTTCCAAAAATTATAGTAGTATATCTTCTTTTTCCAGTTACCTCTGATCTAAGTAATTCTCTATTTTAGCAAAAACAATAAGTAATATGATTGCTGCTTTACTATAATATTTGTAGACAATTGTGGTTAATCTCTGTGCTTCATGTTTTTCATCTTTAAAACAGAACTCATAATAATACTTAGCTCACAGGTGTGGTATGCACAGATTAAATGTGTGTAAATCATATTGACCCATGCTTGCCACATACTAAGCACTAATAAATCTCAGTGATTATTATAATCCCATTTTGTCAATATGGAGTAGCATTGTTCAAATTTAAAGGTGACAGTACAGTTATTAAAGCTGATTTGTTTCATGTTGCTTTCAATTTTTCATCTCTTTAAATGCACTGCCATATTTTCTGGCATGCAAAATTCCCCCCCCCCCAACAAAAATCCGTAAACCTAATTTAGAAGATCAGAATAACATAATTAGTATTATTGACTTAATAATCATACACTCAATAAACTGAGGATATTCTTTATTCCTCAGTGTCTGTGGAACATTTTCAAACTTGTGTTATTTTTCAAGTCAAAAACAAACAAACAAAAAATGCTCAACAAATTTTACTAGCAGAAATTGTAGAGGTCATTTTCTAACTACTAAACTATAAAACTAGAATTTAATAACATTTTAAAATTTAAAAACTTGGAAAATGAAGAACATTTCCTTAAATTTTGGATTAAAAAGGAAATTAAAAGCATTATTATAGTCAATTTAGAAAATAATTACTGCACAAACACTGTATTTTATTTTATGGTGTTCAACCATTATTGGACTTGGCAAAAACTGTGGTGTGCCTTAAGTGTTCCCATAGTTTTGGAAGTAAAAAATAATAATAACCTGAGTAGTTAGCTCAATAAATTAGAAATATAATACCAAATAAAATGAAACAGCAAGTGGTAGAAATTAAGACTCTAAATAGGAGAAAAAAAATCAACTTACTGGTTAACATATTTTAAGATTTTGTTTGAAGAGACTAACATCATCCACATATACCTACTGGCTGTAATTGTTGCTGAAGGGGAACACCATTCACGTCCTGAGAGTGGGCACTTGTCTAACACTGGGAAACTGTGCTGACAGAGCAAGAGACTTTAATTGGAAAGGGGTACCTGGGCAGAGAGCAGGAGGGTCAGGGAAACCAGAATTGTTCTGCCTTGTGGCCAACAGTCTCAGGTTTTCGAGTGATGGGATTAGTTTCAGGGTTGTCTTGGCCAGTCATTCTGACTCAGGGTCCTTCCTGGTGGTGCAAGCATTGTTCAGCCAAGATGAATACTAGCGATAAGAATTCTGGGAGATGGTAGGACATGTGACATCTCTTTTTGATCTTTCCTGAACTCATCCTGTTGGTGGTGGCTTATTAGTTCTGTGTTTCTTACCAGAACCCCCTGTTGTAAAATAACTCACACAAATGGTTATTATCTTGCTTGGCCAGGGTGGGCCATTTCAGTCAGTGTGTTTCACCTAACGACATTAGGTATAAATATTCAATGAACAAAGAGAGTAAAAATATCAGTTTAATATATTAACAAGCAGAAAAGTTGATAAGCTTCATGAAGAGAGCGTATAGCTATCTCCTTCAAATATATATTTAAGAGTGCAGGTGCTAAAAGAAAACGTGCTGAAGGAATGATTGATCAAAGCTGGGATCTGAAATGACAGTAGCTCTGGCTGGCACCTTGATTGTAGCTGTATGGAGACTCAGAGCCAAAGAATCAAACTAAACTATGCCTCAATTCCTCACCTGCAGACACTGACAAATGTTTGCTGCTTTAAGTTGCAAAATTTTGTTGTAAATGATATTCAGGAAAATATTCAAGCATGTAATAGAAGGAAATATACATGTGCATTTGTCTTAACTTCCCTTATGGGAGGATTTTCTAAGTATAATGCTAAAGAAAGAAAATACAGAGACCACAGATTTGACTACTAAAACTCTTCCAAAATGAAGTTTGTTTAAAAAAAAAAAGCAAATATATAGCAACAACTTGGGAAATAATTTATGATGTGTAAAAGGAAAAGAGCTAGTATTCTTATTTTATAAGGAGCTTTTACATTAATAATATATAATGAAATCCCACAATTAAAAATGGGCCAGAGACATGAAAAAGAACTTTACAAAAGAAAAATGAAAAGCGAGTTAAAAGATAGATTAAACCTCACTAGTAATTAATTATCTGTACATCTTTAAAAATCAGCAGAAACAACAGAAATACACCTATCTATCACCTCTTTTCTTGTTGCTGAAAGACTTTACTTACTCTGGCACTGAAATTCTTCCTCATTTATGAAGAATTTCATCAGACTTCTGTAAACTTCTTTTGTAAGTTTGTTCTCTTTTGTCCTGAGTTTATATTGTGCTGTACTCTTTGTGTGTACCTTTGCGTTTGTACTTTTAGTATTCACCTCTGTTTTCTTTCCCAGTTTTTAAATGTTGAGCCAAAACATTATCTTTTAACTTGTTTTAAAGGTTGATAATGATAATTATACACTAAAGTGCTATCACATACACATCATATTGGTGTATACATACACGTTGCCTTAAAGCAAACCAGTATTATGCTCTGCTAGTGGGATGGAGATAGATACAACCAATTTTCAGAGCAATATGGTAATATATGAAAACGTTTACATATATGGCAAGATGACATTATAGGAATGCATATTTTTGGGTTCTTAAATATCAAAAGCAAAGGTACAAAATTGATGTCTACCTACAAAAGAATGAAAAAATTAATTATAGTATACTTATTTTAAAGTAAATTTTGTATTTATTTTGCTTGTGCTGGGTCTTTCCTGTGGTGAGAGCTTTTCTCTAGTTGCTAGAAGGGTCTACTCTCTAGTTGGGGTGCACAAGCTTCTCATTGTGGTGTCTTCTCTTGTGAAATACAGGCTGTAGGGCACATGGGCTTCAGAAATTGTGGCTCCCAAGCCCTAGAGCACAGGCTCAATTGTTGTGGCACATGGACTCTGCCGCCAGTGAAATCCTCCTTTATCAGGGAGCAAATCCACATCTCCTGCCTTGGCAGGTAGATTCTTTACTGCTAAGCCACCAGGGAAGCCCCCTATAGAACACTTTTATAATAGAATATTATAAAGCACATAGAATTCAGTGAAAGAAACTATAAAAAACACCATAAATAAGTTTCAAGTTCTATTTTAAGTAAAAAATGTGTAAGTTGCCAAAAGGTATGTAGATTTAAATATGATTTATATAAAACTTTAAAATGTGGATAATACTATCATATGTAAGGGATACATAAATAAATATCTAATAATTTAAAAGAATGTATTGAAATAGTTTTTATTCAGTGAAGAATGGAGGGAAATGGAATAAGGGAATAATTTACCATTGGATATTCATAATTATAATGTTCTAGTTCCTTAACATAAAATCTGATGAAATATATATTTTCCTTTTAAAGAGATGAATGATGAGTATGCAAAGCCTGCTTTCATCATTCTGTATTCTTGTTTTTTACATTTTTTAATATGATACTTTGAAGGAAAATAAAAGGTCTGTTGTCTTAGGAATAGATTCTGAAGCAGGAAACCAAAAGCTAATATAGTGAGCAGTCCACATGTGAGATTATAATGACTTAGACTCTGTTAGTAGTCACCAAATGACAATTGATTTGATTGAGGATATTCTTTAGCATTATGATTGACAGAATTTTCTGATAAGAACTGAGGGGAAAAAAATGACCTGTCTTTGGCTTGGGCAACACAATCAATCTGGAAATGTTGAGGAAGAAACATTTGGGTAGGAGTTAACCAAGAGTTAACATTTTGGATATTTAAATTAAAGTGTCTATTAGGTCTCCAAGAAAATATTTCCAGAAGCCAACTGGGTATACAAGTTAGAGGTTAACAGAATGGTCAGGTCTGGAAATATCAATCAGGAAGTTAGCATAAAATGATATTTAAAGTTATGAGACTCAAACATGTCACTTAAGGAGAGAATGAAGATGGAGAAAAAACTGTTTCCTATAACATAGTTACAGTGGCTGAAAGAGATCTGAAAAGAAGAGACAGCTGAGTATATAAGAAAATGTGACCATTACATCAAGAAAAATGCTAGGAGAGTGTGAAGTTTAAATAACAAATTGAGAGAAACTTTCACGAAGTGAAACAGATGGTACAAATTCTGTAGATAGGTGATTAATATGAGAACAGCGGACTGAATTAAAAAAAATAGGCAAAATGAGATGAGAATTATTTTTAAGTTGGAAATTATTATGCCCTATTTATATTGTAATGGGAATTAGTAAAGAAGAATATATTTTTGATGGAGATAAAGAATAGCATGCATATCCGAGCAAAAGCCTTGTATGTAGGGAATGTCAGTGGATCCAGTACACAGGGGAGGAACTTCCCTTGGCATAGTCTCATCCAGTGCAACAGGGAGGAAAGAAGAACATGTAGATGTTTCATATGCAGATTATAGTTAGATTTGAACATAGAAAGATGATTCCCTTCTCATCTGATTGCTCTTGCATTCTTGATGAAATAAGAAGCAAGATTACCAACTGAGAATGGGAAAGCAGAAGTGAGTAGTGAAAGGTTTGAGAAGAGATTGAGTTTTTGATCGCAGAAAGGCAAGTTTACTTCTGAGCCATACTGACTCAATAAATAATGGTGGGGTAAATGGATTCCAGGAAAGCAAAATGTTCAGAGAAGAGCTTGAGAATCGAGTGAGAGTGAAGGGTGAAGGCAAATAGAGCAGTAGAGTGAAATAGTCTAGACATTCAGGGATTCAATGTGTGAGTGGGGCAGCTGACTTCAAAGGTTTGGGATTCTGCTCAAAGTTGAGGAAATGAGTATGCAAATCATGAACATGTAAATAGTGAGCATGTATATAAGTACTAGTGGTCGCTTAGTGGAAGGTGGCTATTAGTTTGAATTATGAATTGTTATTTTGAGTGGGCTCTTTGGCAGGAAGTTATATACAAGAGTGGGCATGTGGGAGAGGAATAGCAGGTTTACCCAGTAGATGTGGAATTTTAGGCCTCTCCTAAATCTTGTTATGGGATTAAGTTTCTATATTCAAATTGATAATGATACAGCTCTTGCTTTCTCAATGCTTATAGTCTAAATCTGGAGAAAGAAATAGCAACCCACTCTAGTATTCTGGCCTGGAGAATTCCATGGACAGAAGAGCCTGGTGGGCTACAGTCCATGGGGTCGCAGAGAGTCGGATATGACTGAGTGACTAATACACACACACACATAGTCTAAATCATAGTTCAGAACAATGTGACTGCTTAACCTAGACATAAACATTAAAAAATAGTAATTTCGACAATTACAATTTGTAATTTATGCAATTACAATGTCAAAATTTGCACAAAATCATCAATGTACAATTTGATTTGCTCCAAGTTAGGGATGGATGATTTTCACATCTAGTGGACTGCTTCATTCTTTAGCCCCCCTTTTTTTCTTAATGTTTTACTGTAGACAGGCATTTTCTCTTGGAGACTTATCATCCCTTAAGGCAATTCACTTATGATTTAAGATGGAAATTAGGATAGAAAAAAGTACAAATTCTTTTCTGCTACCTAACAGTAGTTCTGTATCAAATCTCTCCTACTAGAAGTGTGTCTAAGTGGATTATTCTAGCTCTTAGTAGAAATAATTCCAGATATAGAATCACATACTGTGAACTTTACTATTAGCAAAGATCACATAAAGGAAAGAACAGCAAAATAGTTTCTGATTATTTATCACAGCTTCAGTCTAGAAACATACCACTCTACTTTTCAGTGCCTCCTTAAGTTTCTACACAATACAGAAATACAAAATTTAAATGCCTCCGTATGTTTCTACAAGATACAGAAATACAAAATTTAAGTTCTACTTTACATTTCTAGGTGCAACTTGGCATTCAATACCATCTTTGTACTCTCTTTACTGAAGAGAAAAGTCATCTTTCTGTGGTTAGCTTGGGTACTAGGAAATGCAAGTTAATTTGAATGTCCCAATGCAATAGTCTCTTGCAAACTACACTAGTCTTTGTTTATGACTGTAACCATGATTTAACCAGCTTCAGTCCTTGCTCTGGAGTAGGAAATGGCAACCCACTCCAGTGTTCTTGCCTGGAAAATTATATGGATGAAGAAGCTTGGCAAGATACAGTCCATGGGGTCCCAAAGAGTCAGACACAACTGCCTGTGACTAAGCAGGCAAGCAATCCTTCCTCTTTTTTGGCCTTATTTCATCTGGTTGTTTGTACTAATACAATATATTATAATCTTCCCCTGGGTCTTTTCTGATTTCATGAGAAAACATTATGTATTTACTTTTATTTTCACACTACTTAGAGATCATCTTGCCAACTATAATGGTTCAACTTTATCTTTTGCTTTGTCTAGAAAATACCAACCTTAGAAATATCCTCTTACATATGTCTGGTTCCAGTTCACTTCTCCAGGCATATCTCTCCTAACTTGAGCTCTCATTCACTAAAATCTGAATTCACTTCCTTTTTGTCAGGTCCTTGAATTCACCAGCATTTCTAGGATCTTTTTCGTTTTCTCCTCTTCCTCTACTATTTAATTAACACCCATTCTACAGGTATCCTTTCAGAGGTCAATTCTTTCATGACCTTTTGAACAGTTGCTTCTTCATGCTCTTATTCCCCTGCTAGGCCTAATTAAGTGCTCCTTTCTATGTTCCTGAAGTCCTTCTCTATCACAGTGTTTGTGAAGCTATATTTTAATTGTTTGTTAAATAACTCTACTCTTCATTATACCGTCAGGTCCATGAGAAAAAAATTTATACATTCTGCTTATTATCACATCCTCCTTAACTATATATGCTTAATTAAAATTCTGTAAATCAATATATCGGAGTAGGCAATGGCACCCCACTCCAATACTCTTGCCTGGCAAATCCCACGGACGGAGGAGCCTGGTGGGCTGCCGTCCATTGGGTCGTGAAGAGTTGGACACGACTAAGCGACTTCACTTTCACGTTTCATTTTCATGCACTGGAGAAGGAAATGGCAACCCACTCCAGTGTTCTTGCCTGGAGAATCCCAGGGACAGCGGAGCCTGGTGGGGTTCTGTCTATGGGGTCACACAAAGTTGGACACAACTGAAGTGACTGAGCAGCAGCAACAAATCAATATATATGCACTTTTTTCTGACCCAAATTTTAGAAATATTTTAATTCACATTCTTAAAACAAATGCTTTCACATTTTTATTTGAATCCCAATCTCAGATAGTAAACACATATACCATCCAAAAATGGCATGGACAGTTATGAAATTATTTATTGAACATTTCCTTTTTCTGTGTTGTGCAGATAAACTTTCTGCTATGTTTTAATGGCATGAATTTGAAGGCCAGCAATATATGGGAAGTGTTATTGGTCAGATTGCTAAGCTGGATTTAGTCAATTTTGTTTTATTTAACTGTAGTATAAAGAGTTTCAATTAGCACACTGGCAGCAATAAAATCCTTTGTCAATACATTATAGCAATATTCTAAGCATGAATGCATTTTAGGAGGGACACAAATCATTAGTAATGAAGTGGTCCTTTGACAGATTAAAAAAAAAAAAAAAACTAAGCAGAATGAGCTTATTTTGCTTATCAAGAGGAGGCTGGAAATCAGTTGTACCATGAAGTAAGCTATAGATTATAGAATGTCTGTAGTTTTCCCAAACTTTTCTGAATATAAAAGTTGGAACATATGTGATGAAATTCTCCTTCCTAAAACATCAACACTTTCAGTTCTAAGAAGTGGCAAATTAACAACATTATATAAATTTAACATTCATTATTAATAGTAGTTTGATGCTCTTGGTTATTAGATGAGGTTAAAAAGCAGAAAATTCAATTGATAAAGTGGTTTACCCAATGTGCCATAGCATGTGAATGACAGAAATGCACCTAGTAGCCAAATATCTTGATTGATAATGATTTATATCTAAATAGAGTCCATGCCTGGATTATTTAGTCTAGAAATAAATGTTTCAGATAACCAAATGAAAGGTTACAAAATTAGCCTCCTCCCTTTTACATGCTTCATCCCTTCCTGCACAAACACGTGAACCCAGACCTTTGTTTTTTTATATAAACTGCAATTGGGACCATCTAGACATCAATAATAGACTATGCTATACTGAATGGAAACAGAATAGACCATTAAGTAAAACTGTCATAACATGAAAACTGTTCTCTTGCAGAGAGATAAGAATTATTCCGTGCTAATCTCATGGTAGAATATAAAAGATTTGTAATTAAAATTCTTTGAGTCAATAAAAACCTTGGATTACATATTTCCAAGGAGACAGTGCTGCTTGTTTCACTATTAATGATACACATGGAGGGATTTAAACAAATGAAGAGTAAAGTACAAAGAAGGAGAGGTGCTGACACAACAGTTATCATGACTGGAAAATCAGCCAATGTTTTATTATTTCAATTTAAATCATGATGTTAGAGTACTTGAAAATAGCCCCCTCTAATAATAAGTTGGACATCATGAGATGCTACAAGCTTATTTAAAAAGTTAATTTTGTTAGCAATTATTATAATTTAAAACTAAAGGCAGGCTTTAATATAGGCTGCATGCAAATCATTATAAAATCTGGATTATTTTTAATTAATGAGATTTTACTGTAATAAGAAAGAATTTAAAGTCCTTGTCTTTTATTGTTGTATTCTCTTAGCTTAATCCTTTCTTAATTTTCTATTCACTCACCTAAGAATCAAATTTATACTATAATTTTTCCAACCATGTAAACATCAGATTTATGTTAGAGATTTCCTCTCTAAACTCTAGAGGGTTGAAATATAAATGAGGATTCACTTATTTCTGACTATTAGTTATTCTCATTAACAGTGAGTTGTTAAAAGGAAGCAGGGATTTAACTACAGGGGGAACACAGGGTGTAGGGTATTGCTTAGTTTCATTTTGCTATATCTATCACTTAGTCTTCCAAAAGTCTTTTTTGCCTTGTCACTTTAATTTAATAAAATTAAACTTAATTTTTTTAAAAGTCATTTAAATTTTATTTTGAGACTTGAGAATGTCGGTCTAACTTAAGGCAATTTTAGATTCTTTGAATCTTAAAAAAAAAAAAAAAAAAAAAAAAAAAACAGTAAAGGATCAATGCCTTAATATTGTAAAGGACCAAGTCACAGTTTGGCAATATACAGGCAGGGAGCTTTCCACTCAATCATTACATCGCTTTACATTTCTTTGAAGATATAATTGGTATAATAATGCTTTTAGAATTTTTAAGGATTAAATGAGATGATGCAGATAAAGAATTAATACAATGACTGGCACAGAGTAAGTACTGAACAAACTTAGCTATTAATAATTTTTTCTACCATTACTTAATTTTTGAGAATTTCTGGCTGAAATATTAATTTTTGAAAATTTATTAGAGTTTCAAAAATATATCAAATGAAAAAAGCCTTCTTTGAGTGAAGATGATATTTTAGCAAACCCCCATCCCTCTGAGTCTCATTAAATACAATGAAATAAGAACAAAACAAAAGAATCAAACTTCACATTCAAAGAGAAAAGATATGATCAAAATTTAAACTCCTGGTCATGAAGAGTTTCTACCCAACAGGGAAACTGGTATAAAGCATGAAATTGATATGAAGTTCCTCAAAACCAGGAAGAATATATTGACTCAGTTAAAAAAAAAAAAAAAAGTTAAACCTTGAAATGCCAATAAAAATGACAGGTAGTCAGAGTGATAATATCTAGGTTGGGTAAGTCATTCTCTGATTGGGAAGTGCCCTGGGGTCTTCCCCATTCAAACTTTCAGAATAACCAGAGAGATGGTTCTAGGAAAGAGGAAAGCTACTCACCAACAATGCCTTTAGTTTCTACCATAAAGTCTACGAAGTGAAGGAGCTAGAGAAGAATGAAACAGGGAGAGGAAGAAGGGAGTGTAGCACCAGAATACTAAGACTAAAAGGTTGTGCTGTCAGTCTATGATGGCTTTTTACTAAGGGAGTTTATGAGATGAGTAGCTGAAAGGAACACGTGAATAAACCATTCACATTGCCTTCTGGCATAATGCAGCAACAATACTTCAACAAATAGCTGACTCAACTTAACTGTAGGGTATAACTAGAAAGGACAAGGTTTGGAACTTGTGTATACATATGGTTATAGCCATCTAAATGCAGAGTTCCAAAGAATAGAAAAGAGAGATAAGAAAGCCTGCCTAAGTGATCAATGCAAAGAAATAGAGGAAAACAATAGAATGGGAAAGACTAGTGATCTCGTCAAGAAAATTTGAGGTACAAAGGGAACATTTTGTTAGGTAATTAGAACAGGAAAAAGAAGTCCAAAATGCCGGTGACTAAAAGACAAAGAAGGGAAAAGCCTGCAAAAATAGAACAAAGAAGGGTCCCAGGACAGGAGTGAAGACATCAGGTAAAACGAACACACTCCTGACTAGCTCACTTTACATAGGGCATGCTCAGGGAGACGACAAAAAGCATATAAAAAGAGGAACCAAAATTAAGCCCGGGGCTTCTCTTCTCTTTGCATCTTTTGGGTTGACCTCCCCTCATGCCTTGAGGATGTATTTTCCTTTGCTTCCTAAATAAAACTGAGCTGTAACACTGATCCATCCTTCGCTTCAAATTTTAGCTGTGGTGAGACAGAAGTGAGGAAACTATGCACTCCCCTGAAAATTTTGTGCAAAGATAGGCACAATTAAGAACAGAAATATTTGGACCTAAAGGAAGCAGAAGATATTAAGAAGAGGGGGCAAGAATACACAGAAGAACTATACAAAAAAGATCTCAGTGACCCAGATAACCATGATGGTGTGATCACTCACTTAGAGCCAGACATCCCTGAGTGCGAAGTCAAGTGGCTCTTAGGAAGCATCACTATGAACAAAGCTAGTGGAGGTGATGGAATTCAAATTGAGCTATTTCAAATTCTAAAAGATGATTCTGTTTAAGTGCTGCACTCAATATGCCAGCAAATTTGAAAGACTCAGCATTGGCCAACAGGACTAGAAAAGTTCAGTTTTCACTACAATCCTAAAGAAAGGCATTGCCAAAGAAAGTTCAAACTACTGCACAATTGCACTCATGTCATATGCTAGCAAAGTAATGCTCAAAATTCTCCAAGTCAGGCTTCAAAAATATGTGAACCAAGAACTTCCAGATGTTCAAGCTGGATTTAGAAAAGGGAGAAGAATCAGAGATCAAATTTCCAAAACCCATTGGATCATAGAAAAAATAAGAGAATTCCAGAAAAACATCTACTTCTGCTTCATTGACTATATTAAAACCATTGACTGTGTGGATCACAATACACTGTGAAAAATTCTTAAAGAGGTGGGAATATCAAACCACCTCATCTGCCTCCTGAGAAATCTTTATGAAGGTCAAGAAGCAACAGAATCAGACATGGAACAACAGACTGGGTCCAAATTGGAAAAGGAGTGCATCAAAGCTGTGTATTGTCACCCTGCTTATTAAATTTATATGCAGAGTACATCATGAGAAATGCTGGGCTGGATGAAGCACAAGCTTGAATCAAGATTGCCAGGAGGAATGTCAATAACCTCAGATATGCAGATGACACCACCCTAATGGCAGAAAGTGAAGAGGAACTAAAGAGCCTCTTGATGAAAGTTAAAGAGGAGAGTAAAAATGGTGGCTTAAAACCCAACACTCAAAAATGAAGATTATGGCACCTAGTCCCTTTACTTCTTGGCAAATAGATGAAGAAACAATGGAAACAGTGACAGACTTTACTTTCTTGGGCTCCAAAATCTCTGCAGATGATGACTGAAGTCATGAAATTAAAATATTTTTATTCCCGGAAGAAAAGCTATCACCAACCTAGACAGCATATTAAAAAGCAGAGACATTACTTTGCCAACAAATGTCCATCTAGTCAAAACTATGGTTTTTCTAGTAGTCATGTAAGGATGTGAGAATTGGACCATAAAGAAGGCTGAGAACTGAAGAATTGATGCTTTTGAGCTGTGGTGTTGGAGAAGACTCTTGAGAGTCCCTTGGACTGCAAGGAGATCCAACCAGTCAATCCTAAAGGAAATCAGTCCTGAATATTCATTGGAAGGAATGATGCTGAATTTGAATATCCAATACTTTGGTCACTTAACAAGAATAACTTAAACATTGGAAAAGACCCTGGTGCTGGGAAAGATTGAAGGCATGAGGAGAAGGGGATGACAGAGGATGAGATGGTTGGATCACATCACCGACTCAATGGACATGAGTTTAAGCAAACTCTGGGAGTTGGTGATGGACAAGGAAGCCTGGCATGCTGCAGTCCATGGGGTCGCAGAGTCAGACACAATTGAGTGACTGAATTGAACTGATACATATGGATAGATAAGGGGAAAAGCACAGTAAACAAAAAACAAGTGAATATCTGATGTAATATGGCAAAGCACAGAGAAAAATTCTTAATACTTTCAAGTAGATAAACAATACACGTTTCCAATGGCAAAGGCAGTTTGTATGTCAGCATATATATTGCAGCCTCATTTTTAAATGATAGTTTAACTGTGCATAGAATTATACATTGAGAAGATTTGCAGTAGATTTTTAGTTTACTTATTGCTTCCCTGGGATAGTGGATGTTGTATTTTCTAGCTCAATGAACAAGATAGGAGGCCCTTTGTGATGCCAGTCTTAGGCAGAAAGTTAAGCTCCAGCTTGTGACATGCAAAAGTCAGACATATCAGTTGCCCCGTGTGGACATTTCAATATTCACATCCAGGTTTTTCCTTGTTTGTTTATTGAAGTACAGTTGATTTACAGTGTGGTGCCAATCTATGCTGAACAGAAAAGTGACTCAGTTTTGCACATATATGCATTCTTTCTTTAAATATCCCTTTCCATTATGCTTTATGCCAGGAGATTGTGTATAGTTCCCTGTGCTATACAGTAGGACAGTGGTGTTAATCCATTTTAAATGTCATAATTTGCATCCACCAACCCCAAATTCCTTCTCCATCCCTCTCCCTTGGAAACTACGAGTCTGATCTCTGTGAGTCTGTTTGTTTCTTTTAGATAGGTTCATTTGTGCTGTATTTTAAATTCCACATATAAGTGATATCATATGGTATTTGCCTTTCCTTATCTGACTAACTTCAGTTATTTGATGATCTCTAGTTACATTAGCACCCAGTTTTAAGATTATTGGACTGGGTATCATGTGAAACATATTTTAGTGAATGCTACTCACCACTTTATCTTTGTGTTGCCTCTGGAACTTGGGAATTTCAGTTTCTTACTAATTTTTGTCTATTTATTATGTTTCTAGGATTTCTGTTCATTTTGAAAAGGACTAGTCCACCACATTGCATAGAAGCCTGTCAATCTACCTTTTGAATTCTCTCCCTTTGCCTTCACAAAGAGCAAAATTTCAAAGTTTTTCTTATACCTTGCTAGTTTCTTTTTCTCAGTCTCTTTCTAATTAATGATTAAATGTTGACATTGTTTTAAATTGGTCCTATTTTTTTTCCTCTGGGTTATTCTGCTGTTATGGCTGTATCTTTTTTTCTACACAGACACATGGGAATGTTATTATATTTGTTTTTCAGATTGTATTCTCTAAAAGGCTATGACTATTCTTGGAGCTTCCTTGCTACCTGGAGAGAGGTTGGTGTCTCCAAGAGAGGAGGAATAGAGTCTTAATGGTGCATGTTTGGTGATCATCCAAGCTCTCTCTTTGTTCAATTATATTTCCTTGTAGATATCACAGCTTCTACCTAAAGTATGTTTCAGCAATTTTATTTTTCTTCATATTTTAGTGTATATCATGCTACTATAAGAAAAGATATGGTCTGATTGTAAAAAGGAAAAAATGAAA
The DNA here is from genome assembly GCF_032405125.1 of Capricornis sumatraensis. Taxonomy (NCBI): domain Eukaryota; kingdom Metazoa; phylum Chordata; class Mammalia; order Artiodactyla; family Bovidae; genus Capricornis; species Capricornis sumatraensis. Next base: position 22,574,179 of record NC_091073.1, read on the forward strand.
AAAAAAACAGAAAAAATATTTTAAAATAATATACATAAAATGAATAAATATACAAATCAGTTCAGTTCAGTTGCTCAGTCATATCTGACTCTTTGTGAGCCCATGAACTACAGCATGTTAAGCTTCCCTGTACATCACCAACTCCTAGAGTGTGCTCAGACTCATGTCCTTTGAGTCAGTGATGCCTTCCAAATATCTGTCATGTATCGTCCCCTTCTCCTCCTGCCTTCAATCTTTTCCAGCTTCAGGGTCTTCTCTAATGAGTCACCTCTTCACATCAGATGCAAAAGTATTGGAGCTTCAGCTTCATTGGTTCTTCCAGTGAATGTTCAGGATTAATTTCCTTCAGGATTGGCTGATTTAATCTACTTGCAATCCAAGGGGCTCTCAAGAGTCTTCTCCAACAACACAGTTCAAAAGCATCAATTGTTAAGTGCTCAGCTCCCTCTATGGCCCAACTCTCACATCCATGCATGACTACTGGGAAAACCACAGCTTTCACTAGACAGATTTTATGGCCAAAGTAATGTCTCTCCTTTTTAACATGCTGTGTAGGTTTATCATAGCTTTTCTTCCAAGCAGCAAGCTTCATTTAATTTCATGGCTTTAATCACCATCTGCAGTGATTTTGGAGCCCCCCAAAATACTCTGTCACTGTTTCCATTATTTCCCCATCTATCTGCCATGAAGTGATGGGACAAGATGCCATGATCTTCATTTTTTGAGTGTAGAGTTTTAAGCCAGATTTTTTTACTCTTCTCTTTAACTTTCATCAAGAGGCTCTTTAGTTCCTTTTTGCTTTCTACCATAAGGGTAGTGTCATCTGCATGTCTGAGATTACTGATATTTCTCCTGCAGTTTTGGTTTTAGCTTGTGTTTCATCTAGCTCAGTATTTCACCTGATGTACTCTACATACAAGTTAAATAAGCAAGGTGACAATAAACAGCCTTGATGTACTCCTTTCTCAATTTAGAACCAGTCCATTGTTCCATGTTCGGTTCTAACTGCTGCTTCTAGACCTGCACGCAGGTTTCTCATGAGGCAGGTAAGGTGGTCAGGTATTCCCATCTTTTTAAGAATTTTCCACGGTTTTTTGTGGTCCACACTGTCACAGGTTTTAGTGTAGTCGGTGAAGCAGAAGAGGATGTTTTTCTAGAATTGGCTTTCTTTTTCAATGATCCAAAGGTTGTTGGCAATTCGATCTCTGGTTCCTCTGCCTTTTCTAAATCCAGCTTCAACACTAGGAAGTTTTGAGTTCACATACTGTTGAAGCCTGGCTTGGAAAATTTTGAGAATTACTTTGCTGGCATGTGAAACGAGTGCAATTGTGTGGTAGTTTGAACATTGCCAGGGTCCAGCCCCTGCAGGATCCAGGGGTACCCTCAGGAGAGACAGCATCAGTGAATGAATGAATGAGAGAGGAAAGAATAGAAGTTGATATTTCTTGGTTTACACAGAAAGCCAATAAAGCCCCAGACAAGGGACTTGCTCTGTTCACGGAGGCCGCAGGCGCCCTCTTGCCAGAGTGAAGACACAGAGCGCCTTCTAGCCAGAATGAAGACGCAGAGCACCTTCTCGATCGGGTCTTAGAAGCTCAGGCAGGAAAGTGAACGCAGACAGCCTCTGTGCTCCAAGGGATCAGCCTGAAAAAGAGAGGGAGGGAGAGGGAGAAAGAGAGAGAGAAAGAAAGAAAGAATGATTGACACAGGGTGACCAAGCTTTGGTGAGCGAGGTCTGTAACTTTTTTTTCAAAAGGAACTTTTATACCTTGACTTGTACATAGAGGGAAATGAAGGATGCAAGGTCATACACAGTCAGCCCAAACATTACATCTGTTTTGTCTTTATTGAAACCAGGATTTTTTCTGCATACCTTTCCCATAAACAATGTTGTGTACATTATTTTCTGGCCTTGGAGGCCTATGAACATTTTATGACCCTCTTTGGATAAAGGCTGCTCAACCAGAAAACTTATTTTCCCTTGAAATGTTTTTTTCTTTATATTTCTAATCTATGTCAGCCTCAGAAAGTATTAAACAGAGTTACATTCTCACGGAGCAAAGGTGCAGTGAGTTACAACAAGGAAAGAACCAATTAGCTCAAAAGTCTTATGTGGTTAATTCCAAGGCTATTACTTGTTTTTCTTACATGTCAACTATGTTAACTAATGCACTCTCAGGTGCACAGTGGATAAGGGATATGGGAACTTGGCAGCAAGCATTGGCTCAAGTAGTGAAATCCTACACCAGCACTACTCTAATAGTTTTTAACTCTTTGAAAGGTTCTATATTTTTAGAATGTTTTAGGCTTCCCATGTCTCTCACAGTTGGGAGGCTGTGAACAATCACATGCATAGCTGCAAGAGTCTAGATAAACCTGTCAGGCAAGCTAGAATGTTAACAGTTGGGTTTGAATTGAAATACTCCTATCATGTCCAGGAGACTTATTAACTAAAGCCCTAAGTTGACTTTTTTTCAGAGAAAAGTGGTCGGGGCCAGTAGCCCCCTGTTAATGTCAGATGAGTTGGTGAAAGGCACAAAATAGTAAGACAGACAGATTCTTGTTTCGGGATAGATGCTCAAGCAGGTCCAGGGGGTCCCTCGAGTCCTGATCCACCTTGCTCGTCAGGTCTCTTCCACATGACCTTGTCATGGGTGGGATCTCCCATGCTGGCTCCCAGCAGAACATTCTTTGACATTCCCCTTTTTTGGTATTGGAATAAAAACTAACCTTTTCCAGTCCTGTGGTCAAGGCTGAGTTTTCCATATTTGCTGGCATATTGAGTGCAGCACTTAAATGGTGTCATGTTTTAGAATTTGAAACAACTCAGCTGGAATTCCATCACTTGCACTAGCTTTGCTTGTAGTGATGCTTCCTAAGGCCCAATTGACTTCACACTCCAACATTTCTGTCTCTAGGTGAGTGATCTCACCATTATGGTTATCTGGTTCATTAAGATCTTTTTTGTAGCTCTTGTGTATTCTTGCCACCTATTCTTAATATCTTCTGCTTCTGTTAGGTCCAAACTCTTTCTTTCCTTTTTTGTGCCCATCTTTGCATAAAACATTCCCTTGATATCTCTAATTTCCTTGAAGAGATCTCTAGTCTTTCCCATTCTATTGTTTTCCTCTACTTCTTTGCACTGATCACTGAGAAAGACTTTCTTATCTCTCCTTGCTATTCTTTGGAACTCTCCATTCAAATGGGTATATCTTTCCTTTTTTCCTTTGTGTTTCACTTCTCTTCTTCTCTCAGCTATTTATAAGGCCTCCTCAGATAGCCATTTTGCCTTTTTGCATTTCTTTTTCTTGGGGATCATCTTGATCACTGCCTCCTGTACATTGTCATGAACCTCTGTCCATAGTTCTTCATGCACTCTATCAGATCTCATCCCTTTAATCTATTTGTCACTTCCACTGTGTAATGTAAGGGATTAGATTTAGCTCATACTTGAATAGCCTAGTGGTTTCCCTACTTTCTTCAATTTAAATCTTAATTTTGTAATAAGGTGTTCATGATCTGCACTACATCTGCTCCCAGTCTTGTTTTTGCTGACTGTATAGACAACTACATTTAATTCATGGTATTATTATGTGATTTTACATGCTTTTTAATTTTAAATTTATTAATTTCTAGAGTCTCAATTAATAAAATAAATCAGTACCAAAATTAAACAATATTTGATTTTATTTTATTCACTCTGCTTTGAGAATAGTTGAATTTTCTCTCTTGTGCATTTTTATGGAGTCATGACTTTGGGTTCCCCTTATGACTCAGTAATAAAGAATCCACTTGCAATGTGGGAGATGTGTTCTATTCCTGGGTTAAGAACACCCCCTGGAGGAGGGAATGGCTACCCATTCTAGTATTCTGGCCTTGGAAATTCCATAGACTGTATAGTTCATGGAGCCACGAAGAGTCAGACTTGACTGAGCAACTTTCACTTTTGCTTTCATGGATTCATGACACCTTATAGGATTTATATATTTAATCAGGCTGAACAACATCAACCATCCCAATTAAGAAGTGTGGTAGAAAGTTATAATAATGGTTCCCAAGGAATCATGTCTCCCTGTGTCCACACTGCAGTTGATAAATGAGAAGCCAGCATTGGGAAGAAGCCAGGACCACAGTCCCAGACACATGAGGAAGACTAGTTTGGACTTCCTCTCCCAGCTGACCATAGCTACATGAATGAGACCAGATAAGATAATTAGAAAAACCACCCAGTCAGCTATCAGAATTATGAGATATAAAGTCATATTTAAAACCACTATATTGAGGATTATTTGTAATGTGGCAATGCACAGGTGATGCAAAATGCTTGGATTTAATTCTAAGAGTAATGGAGAGCCACAGAGACAAAAGAAATATCGCATGATCAGATTTTATAGAAGATCAGATGGAAAAAATTATCAGCTGCAGAATAAATTTTGGAGTAGAGAGTTGTATTTTAAGCCAAGAGAATATAGAGTACACAAAATAGATCATTCATAATGAAGGTCACAAAAATTTAGTATTTAATCTGTGGGCAGTAAGACTACCTGTCAAATTAGACAAAACAATCCAAAAGGAAGATGTTATGGTATCAAGGAAACCAAGGGAGAATGGTAATTTTTTAGGAATAAACCATTTTCAGTAATATTAAATTATACTGAGAAGCTGGGACTGTATGCCATCAACTGAAATAGAAATTAGTGTTTAAATTTTCTCATTTAGTAATATTTGGGTAGCATCATATAGAAAGAATCTTTCAATAACTTCCTCTAGTACTATAGATCTTACTGCCTGCATTGTTTATGAAGGAAACAAACAGCAGTGTTCAATTGGCTTTAATATTTGAAAAATGCATGTCTAAAACTAAAAGATTACCAGATTTTGAAAACATAAAAATTCATATTACATGCATTTAGAATAGTATAATTATTTTAAAAATGGCCTTCACTGACTTATTGGTTCATCATAAATACAATGGAAATCACACAGATAACAGATTAAAGTTGTTACACTTAACTTGCATAGCCTCCTCACTACTTAAACTCCATGATTCTCAAGATGAGAATTCAACCATTTAAAACTGCTTTTCGTTGGTTCTTGACATTGGTCATTTTAATTTTTAATTCTTTAATGCTTTCTAAAGGAAAGACTCTAATATTGTGCACAAAGTTCTCTGAAAGAATGATATTCTAAGAAAAGATTGCATCCACAAATACAAATAATGAATACTCCAAATTTCTGTTATCCTTAATCTACAGTAGAACAATAGGTTCACTTGTAAGACCCTTGACACTAAGAGATATTTGGGAAAGATTTTTAATCTCTTTCAAAGACTTAGTTCCTCAAGGCTTTCCTTTAGTTTATATTCCAGAGAAACTCCCGATTGAATTATCAAAGTAAACATTTAGTAAATGAACACACTAGCACTTAAAATTAATTAAGCCTCTGTGCAACATCCATATACTTGTCTCTGATTTTCATTTGTGCAAAGTGGCTTAAGGCAGTGTTCTCCAAGTCATTATTCTTAAAGTAGTAATAAACAAGTCCTCGCATCCTCACAGCAACCTTTTCGAGGCAAGACATTGTCTGTCTTTTCAGCCACCATAAGGAATAAAAGATAGGAATTGGGAGCACTGGGCAGGCACTCACACAACTACCTACTCATCAACAACCTGCCTGTTCAGAAAAATAAAATTAATAATAATAATAATTCCCAAAGTTCTTTCTAAGACACAGGAAATAAAAAGGAGAAAAAGCAAGTTTTAAAACTGCCAAAAGAAAGTAACAAGGATCAGATACACCTTCTTACTGGAAACCACTAAGAAACTGGATAAAATACATAAAATAATTATTTCAAGACATTGGATATCAGGCAATAAAGGACAGATTCTTGAGATATAGAAACAAACAAGTCCTGATGATATATTCATATGTCAAGATACATCAAATTTATAAACGTGCAGTTTATTGTATATCAATTATATCCTAGTAAAGCAATCTAAAAAACTACTATTCTGAAAAATATTTATGTTAATTGGTGGCTTCTCCAAATTACGTCCTGGTATTCATTTTCTTAAATTACCAGGACTCTAGGAAACACCAGAAAGAATAGAGAGAAAGAACTAAGAAATGCAAACTTAAGTTGTAGTAGTAATTAAATTTTATCTTGGAAACTGGAAAACAACAGACGGTAAATAGTCTATGCTCACATATGAAATTGTTTATGAATACCATGGTAGAGATTTAGAAAAGCACTATGGCTCTCCTAAGAGTTTTGTATTTCTGTCAAAGGCCCTTATGAAAATTCTAGAGGAAATTTGAGTAAAGTAAATCTAGTGAGGGGAATAAATGAAACGGTGTCTCATTCTTTTCAGCTTTATGATTTTTACTGTCCAATTACGTTGAATCATTGCAAAAGGCTACACACTGAAGAGAGATGAAGTTACATTCATCTGATAAGAATCCAAAGAAGAAAATTATAATGGAATGAGAAAGATATACACATGGCTCTTAATTTTTTTTCTGAACAAATCTTTTAAAAAAAATAAAATAAAATAGATGGATATGTTTGTTTCTATATTTTTACAGCTATCTCCATCTCTATTCTCTGATTTGAGGCTAAGAGATCCTTTTAGTCTCAGAAATTGAACAAAGTAATTTTTTTAAAAAAATTTGAGCTCATGGAAAGTTAGAACATCAAAAAAAAAAAAAAAAAAAAAAGTCCCTAGCAATGATGAACAAAGGTTTTTGTCAGTCTTTTATTATTCTTGTTTGCAGTTGTGGTGAGGCAATTAATTTGTCTCAAAATACTCCAATAGTGCATAAAGTTCTGGAGAAAGAGACACATTCAGTTCAGTTCAGTTCAATCGCTCAATCGTGTCTGACTCTTTGAGACCCCATGGATCGCAGCACGCCAGGCCTCCCTGTCCATCACCAACTCCCGGAGTTCACTCAGACTCAGGTCCATCAAGTCAGTGATGCCATGCAGCCAGCTCATCCTCTGTCGTCCCCTTCTCCTCCTGCCCCCAATCCCTCCCAGCATCAGAGTCTTTTCCAATGAGTCAACTCTTTGCATGAGGTGGCCAAAGTACTGGAGTTTCAGCTTTAGCATCATTCCTCCAAAGAAATCCCAGGGCTGATCTCCTTCAGAATGGACTAGTTGGATCTCCTTGTAGTCCAAGGGACTCTCAAGAGTCTTCTCCAACACCACAGTTCTAAAGCATCAGTGCTTCAGTGCTCAGCCTTCTTCACAGTCCAACTCTAGGAAAGATTAAAAATATGGAACTAGAAGGCTAACAGGAGCCTCAAGAAGTTTTCAAATATCTGATTAGTTTTCATTTGTCTAACCAAGGATAAAATAGAAAACAGGGCTAAGTAAAACTACATAAAAAAATTATACAAAGGGCAATTTTTTGGCTCTCAGAATTATTATCTTATGAATTGTATACCTGAGGCAAGGATGTTTGGGATAGAATTGTATTTTCCTGAGCTATTTTCAGTGTGTATGTTCAGAAGGCTTTTGAAGAGGATAATTCCTCCTCCACTGTTATGTGAAAGTTAGTTAAAATCCATTTATACTCATAGCTCACTGTGTGACAATTTCTGCTTTTTTCTAAGAAGAGGATTGAGAGGATTGTATAGATGAGGTTAAGAACAAGAGTACCAAGGAAGAAAAAATAACTTCCTTGGTTTCTAGGGATTTCCAGCTCTTGCTTCCTTACAAGCTCTGTGATAATGTCCTGCCATGTATACCACTAGTTAATCACATGTTTACTTAACCTGGTTTCAATAGCTTCATGCTGTTTGCAACCAACAGTCTTGAGTCACTGGAGAAATTCACCAGAATTGGTGCTTTTTACAAAGCACTGTCCAGGCAAAATCTCTCAGCTGCTCACATCCCTGGAACCCAAAAATCCAAATGAAAAAAATGTTTAACTCTCTGGAACTGATTTATTCATAGACCAGCTTTAGAAAAATGAAGCATTTGATTGAAGCTATATTGATGGTTCATCTATTTCTTTGCATTGATTGCTGAGGAAGGCTTTCTTATCTCTTCTTGCTATTCTTTGGAACTCTGCATTCAGATGCTTATATCTTTCCTTTTCTCCTTTGCTTTTCACTTCTCTTCTTTCACAGCTATTTGTAAAGCCTCCTCAGACAGCCATTTTTCTTTTTTGCATTTCTTTTCCATGGGGATGGTCTTGATCCCTGTCTCCTGTACAATGTCACCAACCTCATTCTATAGTTCATCAGGCACTCTATCTATCAGATCTAGGCCCTTAAATCTATTTCTCACTTCCACTGTATAATCATCAGGGATTTGATTTAGGTCGTACCTGAATGGTCTAGTGGTTTTCCCTACTTTCTTCTATTTGAGTCTGAATTTGGTAATAAGGAGTTCATGATCTGAGCCACAGTCAGCTCCTGGTCTTGTTTTCGTTGACTGTATAGAGCTTCTCCATCTTTGGCTGCAAAGAATATAATCAATCTGATTTCAGTGTTGACCACCTGATGATGTCCATGTGTAGAGTCTTCTCTTGTGTTGTTGGAAAAGGGTGTTTGCTATGACCAGTGCATTTTCTTGGCAAAACTCTATTAGTCTTTGCCTTGCTGCATTCTATATTTCAAGGCCAAATTTGCCTGTTACTCCAGGTGTTTCTTGACTTCCTACTTTTGCATTCCAGTCCCCTAGAATGAAAAGGACATCTTTTTTAGGTGTTAGTTCTAAAAGGTCTTGTAGGTCTTCACAGAACCGTTCAACTTCAGCTTCTTCAGCGTTACTGGTTGGGGCATAAACTTGGATTACCGTGATATTGAATGGTTTGCCTTGGAAAAGAATAGAGATCATTCTGTCGTTTTTGAGATTGCATCCAAGTACGGCTTTTCGGGCTCTTTTGTTGACCATGATGGTTACTCCATTTCTTCTGAGGGATTACTGCCTGCAGTAGTAAATATAATGGTCATCTGAGTTAAATTCACCCATTCCAGTCCATTTTAGTTCGCTGATTCCTAGAATATCGACGTTCACTCTTACCATCTCTTGTTTGACCACTTCCAATTTGCCTTGATTCATGGACCTGACATTCCAGGTTCCTATGCAATATTGCTCTTTACAGCATCAGATCTTGCTTCTATCACAAGTCACATCCACAAATGGGTATTGTTTTTGCTTTGGCTCTATCCCTTCATTCTTTCTGGAGTTATTTCTCCACTGATCTCCAGTAGCATATTGGGCACCTAATGCCCTGGGGAGTTCCTCTTTTGGTATCCTATCATTTCGCCTTTTCCTACTGTTCATGGGGTTCTCAAGGCAAGAATACTGAAGTGGCTTGCCATTCCCTTCTCCATGTTATGGCTATACAATGGTTATGTTTTGGCTGATGGTGTGCTACAGTCCATGGGGGTCACAAAGAGTCAGACACAAGTGAGTGACTAAGCATAGCATACGGCTGCTGCTTTGGCTGCTGCGTAAGCCAGGAGAGAGGCTGTGTTATGGCTGCCATGCCAGCTAGGAAAGAATAAACATGACCACATGGCCACATTCTGTCAGACCTCTCCACCATGACCCGCCCATCTTGGGTTGCCCTGCAGGCATGGCTTGGTTTCATTGAGTTAGAAAAGGCTGTGGTCCTAGTGTGATTAGATTGACTAGTTTTCTGTGAGTATGGTTTCAGTGTGTCTGTCCTCTGATGCCCTCTTGCAACACCTACCATCTTACTTGGGTTTCTCTTACCTTGGGCTTGGGGTATCTCTTCACGGCTGCTCCAGCAAGGCACAGCCGCTGCTCCTTACCTTGGACAAGGGGTATCTCCTTACCGCCGCTGTTCCTGACCTTAAATGTGGGATAACTCCTCTAGGCCTTCCTGTGCCTGGGCAGCCACCGCTCCTCAGGTTGCTCCTCCTGGCTTTACCTACCTATATTTCACCTCTAGATGTAAACAGCATTAAAGCTCTTACTTATATAAACATAAACAGGATATATACAAAAATATATCTGTCTTATTTGTAAATAGCAATTTATCTTTTTTTTTTTTTCCAACTGTGATAGGTATTGTACTGCTGACCCTGTTTGTGATGCCAATTGTCTTGCTTGTCATACTTTTTGCTGAACTTAGGGTAGGCAAGGCTCAAGCTTAGAGGCTGGAAGAAGACATTGGAAGCCATAGGAACTGAAGACATGTTTATTCTCTCCTAACTGGCATGGCAGCTGTAACGCAGCCTCTCTCCTGGCTTACACAGCAGCCAAAGCAGCAGCCATATGCTATGCTTAGTCACTCACTTGTGTCTGACTCTTTGTGACCCCATGGACTGTAGCACACCATCAGCCATAACATAACCATTGTATAGCCATAACATAATCTCACATAACATAACCATGATGCTGCTGCAATATAGCCCCAATGCAGCAATAGCCAGGGAATTTTAGCTGTAGCTTACATACATTTAAATATTTACAGAACAAAAGTAGCCTATATTCAGGTGAGGACCTCGTGACACATATGTGCAGTGCTGTAAGTGATCTCAGCTGTTACATAACCATGCAAAGTCTCTGTTTACAGAACATGGGGCAAGAGAGCCTGACTGGCACCATCTTAGCTAATTTTCTCTTTCCCTACAGGTATAATGAACTCACATATTCATATGAGAGCAGACATACACTTTCTTTACTCATTTTTAAAAATGTTAAGTCCACAAAACTTTCAAGAATAATACATTGAAGAGCTATATGCCCTTCATCTAAACCACAGATTGCTAATATTATTATTTTGTGAATCAGCTGAAGTAACTGGCAGGTATCATTGCCCTTCATCTCTGAAACTTAGAACAAGGAGGGAAATTAAAAGAGCATGTGGAAGAAAAATATCATGCTTTTTTTTTTTTTTTAACCTTGTGTTAGGTCCAAATTTACTGAACCAAATAGTGTGATCAAATCAAATTTAACATTGAGAAATAATATTATCTAACATAATTCATATTCAAATTTTTACAAGTATCCACAGAGAAAAGCTATAGATTTTTTTTTTTTTTCTCTTTCTGGCCCAGGATCCAAACCAGGGCCATAAATTGCATTTATTTATTATGTCTTTTGACTTCCCTGATGGCTCAGTTGGTAAAGCATTTGCCTACAATGTGGAAGACCTGAGTTCAATCCCAGGGTCAGGAAGATCTCCTGGAAAAGGAAATGGCAACCCACTTCAGTATTCTTGACTGGAAAATCCCATGAATGGAGGAACCTGGTAGGCTACAGTCCATGGGGTAGGACACGACTGAGTGACTTCACTTTAACTTTCAATTTCACTTTCACGTTATGTCTTTTAAGTCTCTTCTGTCTCGAACAGTTTCTTTATTTTTCTTGAGTCTTTGTTTTTTGAGAAAACAGGCCAAATATTAAGGAAAATGCCTCTTTCAGTTTGAAATTGTCTGATTATTTTATCAAGATCAGATTCATGTCAAGAATATTTGATAGGAATACCACAAAAATGACATTGTGTCTTCCTTTCAGCATCAGATTGCCTTCATTTTGTCTCATTATTGGTCACGAAATCATTGATCACTTGGTTAACATGCACCAGATTTTGACACTGTAAAGACAATTTTCTCTTTTTTCACTTAGTACCTAAGCTATAGGGAAATATTTTGAGACTGTGTAACCATCCTTTTAACCTAGTGGTTTTAACATCCATTGTCTAAATCAACTTATTACCATAGAGATAGTTTTCTTTTAATCTTGATGTACTTTTACCCTCCATGAACTTTTCCAGAAGCAAATCTTTCCCAAGACTGAAACCTCTGGTCTCTTACAAAACCTTTTTCACCTTCCTTTTGATTTCTCCAGGGATCAGATGTGGTCTCAATATTTCCCCTATTTTTTTCCATCCCTACTGCTCAGTGCTAGCCTTCGTTTTCCTCCTCACCGAGTTTCTGCAGGATATTGAGTTCTGACAGTGTCTTCATAGTTGACTCTAAGGATATGAATTGTGCATTTCACTACTTGCACATAAACTCAGTTTTGTCATTTTTTGTTTCCAAATAGGTCTGAGGCTTGGATGGTTTACTTTACTCTCTAGAGGAGGATGTATGGAAAAGTTCTTGTTTAAGTAACTGCAATTTTCCTAGTGGGCTCAGAAAGTAAAGTCATCCTTGGAGGCTCAGACAGTAAAGAATCTGCCTGCAAGTCAGGAAACTGGGGTTCAATTCCTGGGTCAGGAAGATCCACTAGAGAAGGGAATGACTGTCCACTCTTGTATTCCTTCCTGAAGAATTCCAAGGACAGAGGAGCCTGACAGGCTACTAGAATTGGGAATTTCTTTTATTTACAATCTGAAATGCAAAATGTCCTAAATGTCTTAGCTGAGGGAATGGATTGCTACCTGAGGGTGTGAACAGATTTGAGAACATTTTCCTGATGGGAGAGATGGCATGGGGTGGGGTGGGGATGACACAGAGAGACACAAATTAGGAACAAAAAAGGATAAAAAAATTGAAAGGGAATAAGAGACTGAGAGATAAAGTAACAGGAAAAAAATGAGAAAAATAAAGGGAAGTACAGAGAAAAAGAGTGATTAAGAGAGATGGACAACAGATCCGGGGGAAATGAAAGGAGCATATGAAGAAATATATTATTGCATTATTATCTTTACTTTGTGCTAGATCAGAATTTAGGGTGTCAAAAGTTCAAAAGTCAGCAAAGTAATACCAATTGGTCACCGAAGTAGTAAAAGTTCCTAAAAGTTTATTGTTCATACATGAAAATGACAGTTCTCAAACTAGGAGCATTAAAACCAAAACATGGAATGAGATTCAAGGGTACATTGTTACAAAGCACCTTACTTAGTGGGAAGACAGTGACTGTTTATATTCTTCATTGTAACTGGTTATAATATTAGGATTTTCTTAAATGATAAGGAATTGATTAGTGGTTACCTCATATGAACTTTGGGAAACAGTTGAACTTTTACTTATGGTTTCCAGAAACATTAACAAATGACCGATGAGAAATTAATCTTACAAAATAAAATTCAGCTTGTTTGTGTGAACAAACTTTTTTTCTGCTCAAGGAAGGTTCAAGGTAGCCCTGCATACATTTTCTACTTTAACCACTGAATGCCTAACTACTTTGACCAGTCAATTTGGCAAAAATATTATCAAGAGCCACAACAGTTGTTTTTACAAGTCCCAAATAAATTTCCTATTTTTAAAAGTCATCTTAACACCACAGATCTTTATTTGATAGATTGTACAAAGATCTAGACTTCATAATTCCTGATTAATGTGAGTATAAAAAGGGAAAAATATTAAACTAAATATTTTACATTAACACATTGCCAGAAATTTGGAATGGACAGGGAAAATGAACAGATCTTTGATTTTATATCTAGCTATTCCCCAATTCCTGTACAAAACTAAAAATGCTTATATGTGTTTATAGCTACTATATGTAGAGTTTTAGGGACTTCCCGAGGGGGGCACTCAGGCTTCACTGATCTTTATTCACCCGTACACTCCTACACTTAGATAATTTTTCTGTGTATATTAAAGATAATGTTTTATCCAATGCATAGAATCTGACTTATTTAAATGGTTCAGTGACATAAAAGTTACTAAAAGTGGGGAAGTTGATGCTTTTCTCTTAAAATTTCTGCAGTAAATGAATTGTGGCAATCAAGTTTCCAAATTCTGTTAGGCACAAAATGTAAAGTTTGACTATTTTAACTTAGGCAATACATTTAGGCTTTTTTTATTTTACTACCATGAGATAGTATCAAAATGACCCAGTATAACAGTTCACTTAATTTGCAATGTGAAAAATACATTTAATATCTCTGATGAAAAGCAGCTCTATTAAACTGAATGGTCTTTCTCCTATTTTAAATGTCTTAGGTCTTTACAATGAACTTCTAAAAATATCCTCATGCTACTGTATTAAGTGAACATTTCATTTACCATTCTACAGATAAATATACACATAAACCATGTTTTATTTAAGACACTTAGCTGGAGTGTGAAACATGGTTAAATGAGAAATATTTAATAACCCAATTTCAAAAGGTCAGCTTTCTATTTTAATTCCTTAGAATCCATAAATTCTTGACATTGCCAGTATTTAATGAAAACTTTATTGAATCCTGTGAATAAATTAATGAATGATCTTGTTACTACATCGCATTAAAACATCAATTGTCTCTCAGGCAAACCCTGAAATTAGAGTCTTTGTAATGTTAAACAGCTCTATATCGCCTGCTCTCAAAGAGGTTCTAATCTGTCTTACTCTTCATTTCTTGCCTAGTCTCTCAGCTTTTCTATCTTGGTCCAAACCAAGAGACTGCTGTTCTTTAACCAATGACAGCTTTATTCTTACTCTAGTCTGGCTTCCTTATGACAAGGTTTATACCCAATCATACAACTTTCTGACAGCACACAATCTAAGTATACTTCTACTTCCATTAACCCCCAAATTTCCTATTCAAATCCCAACCCTATTACAGGCTTTCCCTAACACCTTCTGCTGAGTTGACCACTGTTCTTATGGTGAGTGTTCCTCTGCCTCCAGTCACAAAAAATAAACCCAGATATACATATATTCCTGGTGGACATTGATAGTCCTTTTGTGATTGTCTTCTGCCTGAGTTTATCCAGTCCTCTGAGCATGACTTGTAAAATTCTGCATAAATTAGTCTCCTCCTACTTACAAACTTGCTTACAGCTACTTTGCTCCACAGCAGCCTGCTCTCCCAATCAAATTTTAATTTTCTAAATGCTCCATACTCAATATTGATAACAACTAAATAATGAGAAGTGATGAGAACTTGGAAGTGAAATGGGAAGTGAGAAGACAAATATGAGTCAAAATTTCCCAGGCAATCTGGTTTGAAAGAGGAGGAGGGTGGGTGTGACTTCATTACTGAAATGAATCAGGACCCTATGGTCTTTCGCTCCCATGTCCTCAGCCTTCCTTTTCTCAGTGGAAAGACTTTAGCCAAAGAATAAGTTTAACCAAAGATGTGAGAAAATTCAAAAACGAAGGAACAGTTCAACAAGATTAAATTATAATAGTTTAGCCACTAAGTAATGCAATGAGAAAGACTAGAAATCTCTTCAAGAAAATTAGAGATACCAAAGGAATATTTCATGCAAAGATGGGCACTATTAAGGACAGAAATGGTATGGACCTAACAGAAGCAGAAGATATTAAGAAGAGGTGACAAGAATACACAGAACAACTATACAAAAAAGATCTTCATGACCCAGGTAATCACGATGGTGTGATCACTCACCCAGAGCCAGACATCTTGGAGTGCAAAGTCAAGCGGGCCTTAGGAAGAAGCTTCACTATGAAAAAAGCTAGTGGAGGTGATGAATTCCAGTTGAGCTATTTCAAATTCTAAAAGATGGTGCTGTCAAAGTGCTGCATTAATTATGCCAGCAAATATGGAAAACTCAGCATTGGCCACAGGACTGGAAAAGGTCAGTTTTTATTCCAATCCCAAAGAAAGGCAATGTCAAAGAATGTTCAAACTACCACACAATTGCACTCATGTCATATGCTAGCAAAGTAATGCTCAAATTTTCCATGCCAGGCTTCAAGAGTAAGTGAACTGTGAAATTCCAGATGTTCAAGCTGGATTTGGAAAAGGCAGAGGAACCAGAGATCAATTTGCCAATATCATCTGGATCATAGAAAAAGCAAGAGAATTTCAGAAAAAAAGAATCCTCTTCTACTTCATTGACTATTCTAAAACCTTTGATTGTGTGGACCACAACAAACTATGGAAAATTCTTAAAATGACAGCAATACCAGACACCTTACCTGCCTCCTGAGAAAAAGAAGCAACAGTTAGAATCATACATGGAACAATGGACTGGTTGAAAATTGGAAAGGATTATGTCAAGGCTGTATATTGTCTCCTTGCTTATTTAACTTATATGCAGGGTATATCATGCAAAATGCCAGGGTGGATGAAGAACAAACTGGAATCAAGATTGCTAGGAAAAATATCAATAACCTCAGATATTCAGACGACACCACCCTTATAGCAGAATGCAAAGAGGAACTAAAGAGCCTCTTGATGAAGGTGAAAGATGAGAGTGAAAAAGCTAGCTTAAAACTCAACATTCAAAAAATGAAGATCATTGCATCTGGTCACATCACTTCATGGCAAATAAATGGGGAAACAATGGAAACAATGACAAACTTTATTTTCTTGGTTTCCAAAATCACTGCAGATGGTGATTGTAGCCATGAAATTAAAAGATGCTTGCTTCCTGGAAGAAAAGCAATAACAAACTTAGACAACATATTAAAAACAGACATTACTTTGCCAAAAAAGGTCCATTTGGTCAAAGCTATGTTTTTTCCAGTTGTTATATATGATTGTGAGTGTTGGACCAAAAAGAAGGCTAAGCACTGATGAACTGATGCTTTTGAACTGTGGTGTCAGAGAATATTCTTGAGAGTCCCTTGGACTGTGAGGTGATCCAACCACTCAATCCTAAAGGAAATAAGTCCTGAATTTTGATTGGAAGGACTGATGCTGAAGCTGAAACTTCAATAGTTTGCCCACCTGATGCGAAGAGCCAACATTAGAAAAGATTCTGATGTTGGGAAAGATTGAAGGTAGGAGGAGAAGGGGAAGACAGAGGATTAGATGGTTGGATGGTATCACCAACTCAACGGATATGAGTTTGAGCAGGCTCCAGGAGATGGTTAAAGACAGGGAAGCCTGGCATGCTGTAATCCATGGGATTGCAAAGAGTTGGATATGACTGAGCAAGTGAACAACTATAACAAAATTGAGAACGTTTAGTTCCTCTTCAAGGGCTATCCTTAATATCCTGAGTCTTACTTTGAGATGTTTTATAGAAACTAAAATATCCACCAAGCAGAGGAAGTTAACTATGTGAATATCAGACTGTATGCACAATATAAGCTGCCATAATTCAGATAGGTGGCCTCAAGAACAGAGAACAACTGACCCTGGAGCTAGAGATTTACTTTATATGAAACAAACAAGATGGCACTAATCAGATCTTCTCATGACCAGTTTCAAGATGACTGTTAGAGAAGGCTGCTATGATTCTGAAGGTAGCCCTGTTCTTTTATCTATGAAAGCTCTTGCCCATTAATTGTCAGTTGGGAGAGTTGGCCTTTGGACAAGAGTCCAGCCTCCTAAATAAAACAAACTTACCCTTCTACCAACCTTGCCTCTTTATTGGCTTTAGAGAGATGAACAGCTGGACCCCTACTTTGATAACAGTTTTAAGTACCCAGTGTTGGGCTTCTGTGCTCTCTTTATCTCTGGCTCCCCAGGGTTTTCCCAAGTAGAGCCTCTGACCATGACAACGTGATGGGATGGCCTAGAAGAGCCCTGCTGCTAGTGGCTAGCTGACCCAAGATGGGCACTGAGGGCATGTTCCTAGCAGCTGCCAGAATTATTTGCTTTGGTGATCCTCCCTGCTTGTCCTAAGTACAGCACTGGCTGCCAACTTACACTTGTCCTTGGTGGAATGGAAACATGCATCTGGATGAGTTGATGAGTTTAAAAATTGAGTAAGTTCACTGCTGTGCACCGGGCAAACTTTTCCTTACAGAAGATGTTTAATAGGGCATTTTGTCAATTGCTTCTGATGCTTGCCTGCCATTGAGGAGCATCTGCTGGCATGAAGTGCTATTTGGGTTTTCTGTCCATTGATTCTGATGCGTGTCTGACATCAAGGATTATTTGTGTTTGGGAGGTGTTTGGGACTCAGTATTAAAAGTTTTGTCTTCTGTTGTATGAGTATATATTCCATGTGTATGATTGTGTCTTTGCTGTGTTTTGAAAAATGGGAAATTCAAGTTCAACTCATTAGAAAAAAATTACCTATGAGATTATGACTAAAGCAAAAGAAAGACAACCTTTTTAAGGATATATGAAACAGTATTCTTTAGCCTCTGGAAAAAATTGGTTAAAATTAAATTCTGAAACTCCAAGACTCATTCTTTCTGCACAAGCAGTTAGAGAAAACCAGCTTGAAAAATACTATTTTTAGAATTCTGACCCTGCAAGAACAAAAATATGCCTAGGAGAAATCTTGAAGCTAACGCTTAACGTGTCCTTGAAATACAAAACAGCCCATTTTGCCTGAGACTTTTGTCTTGGGTTTACTAGTAAAACTTGAAAAGATGTTTGGGTTCATTAAATATACATCTTGTACCATATTAAAGAGAAATTGTACTATGAGAAAAAAGCATGTTTTTAGAGGTTATGGAATATGTTCTTAAGTTTTCCAAATGAAAATGCTGGTATAAGTCCAATTACTTGTTTCTTGATTTTGTTAAGGTCTTTTAATCACTAAAAATTGTAATATGTAGTTAAAGCTACTAAAAATGACAAGAAAAGCATTTCATTGTGCAAAACAAGTAGGATATGTGTTGTTGATGAGACAACGTATAAAGAATGGAGATATTTTTTCTTGAGGAAAAATGATAACTTTGTTCCATAGCTCATTGTTTCTGGATGGGAAAAAATATGGGACAAATCATATGGCTACACAAAGTGATAAAAGGTTTCTAAGAAAAGGAAATTTTGAGAAAAGAATTTTTTCCTGTACATTGTCAGGAGTGATTAAGCTTAGATTGGATTTAATTTGGTAGTTGAACTTTGTAATTAATATTAAGCTGGTACTAGACTGGAATTTGGTTTTCTTTTTCTATGTTAAAAGAACAAAATTTTTCTGGGATATTGAACTGCTTTTGATAATTGTAAGTTTCATTCTCTAGATAACATTGAGTATCCCAAAGGACCCCTAGGCATCTCAGAATAAATTAAGTAACTAGGATTATTTGGTATGTTAAATTATATGGAAAACATTTGATAACTTTTAGATCATACTGCTGAACTGAGTAAGGCATTTAAAGAATTCTAATGGAAATTTAAAGAATTCAAATGGATGCGAATAATTGACTCATTTGAAAAGACCCTGATGCTGGGAAATATTGAAGGCAGGAGGAAAAGGGAATGACAGAGGATGAGATGGTTGGATGGCATCACCGACCATGATGGTGATGACATGATGGACATGAGTTTGAGTAAACTCCGGGAGTTGGCAATGGACAAGGGAGGCTGGGCGTGGTGCAGTCTGTGGGGTCACAAAGAGTCAGACATGACTGAGCAACTGAACTGAACTGACGGGAAGGCTATTGCTTTGCTTCAAACCATATTTTTGACCTTCAGGTTCAGGAGGTCAAAATGACTAACATACTTAAAACAATCAAGATGATACTGATCAGACCAGTGCATGACTAATTTCAAGATGGCTGTCTGAGCAGACTGTGCTGATTTTGCATGTAGCCACCTCTCTTTACCTATAAAGCTCCTGCCCACTGCTTGTTGGGAGGGACAGGAGTTGACCTTTGGACAAGCGTCTACTCCCTGCCACCACCACCACCACAGGTTGCTTGTCTCCTAAATAAAGCAAATTTTGCTTTCCACCACCCTAGCCTCTTTACTGGCTTTAGAATGGCAAGCAACTGGATCCCCACTTTCAGTAACATGGCCTCAGCATTTTTTTTTTTTTTTTCATAATGGAATCTGAGAAAAGTCAAGTAAGGGAATTAAAATGCTGTTCATCCCTTACATAAAGTTTTCATGAACTAAGGCTTTATGTGGAAAATTACATTATCCTATCAGCTGGCCACGGAATATGAAGGCTAGACCTGTAAAATCAGAGGCTCTGAGGGTGAACCCCAGGCATTAGCACTTTTCAAAGCTCCCCAGGTAATTTCAATGTGCAGCCAAGATTGAGAACCACTACTATGAAGAAAAGTAAAAGAGTAATAAAGAAAATCTTCAGTTTAGTGGTTGCTCTGGCAAGGGGAAGAGAAAGATGTCTTCAGAAAGGAATAATCAGAAAGTTTTAACTACCTTGGTAATAGTCTGTTACAAAAACAGGCAATGATATGAGGTGTTTTTCTAATTTTACTATTACAATTGTCATGATCATGCTTTATATACATTAATTTTTGAGTGAAATACTCAATTTGAAATACTTTATAAAATTAAAAATAAAAACTTAGAACAGTTGTCTCAGTTGTCACTGATAACATAATCACTTAGATGCCACTAGCCCAGTATATGCCCTGAATATAAATAGTGAAGTTCTCAAAAAACTACTTGGTATAACACAAAAATGTGTTTTTTAAAGATAATTTTTTCAATAGAGAGAAATTCCCATAATGAATATCATGGTCTTTAAAACTTTTTTGTTTATGCAATAAGCACAATGTCTTCCCTCCTGTAAATGAAAAGAAACTTAGTATTTTTGAAATTTAGAAATTCTGCCATTGCTGAGCATCTCTGATTCCATCAGGAAAAAGGCTCATTCTTTGAACTGCTGGAAACCCCAGTAAAGAATTGGCCTTTTGTTCTTCTACCCACAGGAAATTCAAATAAACACAAGGAAGACTGGTTCCATGGCTCTTCCTCCATTGCTTGCAAAGTCCAATTTAAATTTTGCATCTAAACCTTATGTTCTGCCATCATGTTCCATACTGTGCTTAGTCACTCAGTCCTGTCTGACTCTTTGTGACCCATTGGACTGTGGCTTGCCAGGTTCCTCTGTCCATGGGATTTTTCAGGCAAGAATACTGGAGTAGGTTACCATTTCCTTCTCCATGGCGTCTTCCTGACCTACGGATAGAAAGTGCAGTGACTCCTGCATCTGCTGAGTTGCAGGCAGGTTCTTTTCTTCGTGAGCCATTGAAGAAGCTCCTAAATCTTATGTTCTCCCATCATGTTCAGAAGAAGTAGAGGGAAGTCAAATTTGCTCAGTCATGTCCGACTCTTTGCAACCCCATGCAATAGTCCATGGAATTCTCCAGGCCAGAATACTAGAGTGGGTGGCCTTTCCCTTCTTCAGAGAGTCTTCCCAATCCAGGGGTTGAACCCAGTTCTCCCACAGTGCAGGTGGATTCTTTATCAGCTGAGCCACCAGGGAAGCCCAATGGCAGATTTTTTTTTTTTTTCCTTTTCTCTTCTAACCCTGTGTTGTCATAGTGACATCTGGTTTCACCTGAACTTAATGAAAGTGAAAGTTGCTCAGACATGTCCAACTCTTTGCTGCCCCATGGGCTGTGCAGTCCATGAAATTCCCCAGGCCTGAATACTGGAGCAGGTAGCCTTTCCTTTCTCTAGGGGGTCTTCTCAACCCAGGGATTGAAGCCAGGTCTCCCTCATTGTGGGTGGATTCTTTACCAGCTGAGCCACAAGGGAAGCCCAAGAATACTAGAGTGGGTAGCCTATTCCTTCTCCAGAGGATCTCCCCAACCCAGGAATTGAATAGGGGTCTCCTGCATTGCAGGTGGATTCTTTACCAACTGAACTATCAGGGAAGTGTGACATATCATGTTTTATCATCACGTTCAGAGGAATACTAAATCACTGCTTATATCTCACAAAAAAATCATCAAAATGGCAGGTTATATCAGGGAAATTTTTGAGAGATTCGCTGTGATTATGTCAAGGTTTTATAAATCGTTGAGATAAATCTAGTGACACTGAAGTGATTATACTTGTTTTGACAGTGATGGCTGTTAAATCGCTCCTAAAGTAGATATTAGCACTTAATTATTTATTTGCCATAGTTTTCCAGATTGAAGTAAGACACTTGAAAGATATTTACCACAAAGGGAGTATTGCTGGTCTGTTCTTTTTAAGGGAAAACAATGAGAAAGAAATAGTAACAAGGATATGAAGAGGAGTTGAATGCTATGATTGTCACTCCATAGTTGAATCAAATGATCTGGCTTGGTGTGGGCATGAGAATTTGGGCTAGATATCAAACAAGGTAAGATTCTCAAACTCCAAAATTCTGCTCTACATTCAAGGGCTTGCAGCTGCCTGTGTCCAGCAAAAAAACATACAGACAGCCTCTCAACATTAATAGAAATAAAAAAGAATTCTGAGATTAATACACTTCTAATAATAAACAGTTAGAAATATTTTCTGATGAGAATGATAACAGTGATGTTGTCTGAATCAGAGACTGAGGATGTATCACTAAGCGGACAGAGGTCCTCTAACAACAGTCCATCTGGCTTATCCCTATGTTTGTAAATAAGTTTTTATTGGAACACAGTCATGACCATTTGTTTACACAATGTCTATGTCAGGGTTCATTCTGTAAAGATTGGCAGAGTTAAGTAGCTACAGCAGTGAACTTTGTAGCTACTTAATTTCCAGGTAGCTCAGTTGGTAAAGAATCTGCCTGCAGTGCGCGAGTCCTGGGTTCATTTCCTGGGTCAGGACGATTCCCTGCAGAAGGAAATGGTGCCCCACTCCAGTATCCCTGTCTGGAAAATCCCATGGACAGAGGAGCCTGGTGAGCTGCAGTCCATGGGGTCACAAAGAGTCAGACACAACTGAGCAACTAACACTTTCATTTTCACTATGGAAACTTTCACTGATCTCTGAATTAGTAGATGGGAGTAGATATTTGATCTGAATTCTCCTAACATGGATGGAGGAGCCTGGTAGCCTGCAGTCCATGGGGCCTCTATGAGTCAGACACGACTGAGCAACTTCACTTTGACTTTTCACTTTCATGCACTGGAGAAGGAAATGGCAACCCACTCCAGTATTCTTGCCTGGAGAATCCCAGGGATGGGGGAGCCTGGTGGGCTGCCGTCTATGGGGTCGCACAGAGTCAGAGACGACTGAAGTGACTTAGCAGCAGCAGCAGCATTATTTTAACATGGTAACTTTGAACAAATTGCTTCTCTCTCTCTTTCTTAGTTTCCTCTCCTAGAATATTTCCAAGTTATATAGCATAATAACTGCTATATAGTAAACTATGTAAGTATTTGATCTTGTTATGATCATAGAAATTTAGGTAATGTAACATATCCTGAAAAATGTACCAAGATTATTTTAAGAATTTAAAATGCAAAGGGACATTTTAATGCAATTTTATTGGTAATCATTTTTACAGAATTTCTGGAAATGTGTTTTGTTTCTTTTTTTTTGCAGAAAGCAGCATTTCTCCATTTCACTACAGACCTCCTAAATTATATGTCCAGCATATCTAACATCCCAGAAAGTTACATTTCTTAGATCAATCTTTGTTAATCTTATCCTTCACTTACAAATACATTTTTGTACTTTCAGCTAGCAAGATCCTTCATCTTGTAGAGTTAAGTAATTAGAAAAATTTTGCTTCCTATGAGAGTCTACAAAAGCCTAACTGAATCTTCCTTGGCATTTCCAGAAGAACACTGATGTACCAAGGATTATGGGTGTTTTCTCCTTAAGTCATTGTTTCACTTTGTTCCACTCTAGATAGAGAAGAAATACATTATGTTATGAATTTTACTGTTTAGATAGGGCCACATTTATATGATGAACTGATGCTGGCAGCTGAAGTTAATGACGCAGGACTGTCCACACACTCCTTTCTACTGGGCCCATTCTCTATGGCACTCCTTGCCAATAAGGGAAACATTTGGCAATGACATAGTAAATGGCAAGATTTTAACACTGCCAAGGGACTATGTGAGTGCTTAATGAGCCATTTCACTTTGTGAATGTCTTACTCTTTGCTCTGTGGTGTTAGCTCAGTGGGCAAATTGGAACTATAAAGTCCAAGGCTGCCAAAAACATCTCTGGTAATAGAGTAAGATTTTTTTTTTTATCTCTGTGTCTTTATTTGTGTGTTTATTTGTGTGTTTATCTGTGTATGTGTGCTCAGTCGTGCCCGATTCTATGCAACCACATGGACTCTAGCCCTCCAGGCTCCTCTGCCCATGAGGTTTCCCAGGAAAGAATACTGGAGCAGGTTGTCATTTCCTCCTCCAGGAGACCTTCCTGACCCAGGAATCAAACTTGAATCTCTTGAGTTTCCTGAATTGGCAGGCGTATTATTTACCACTGTGTCACCATATTGTAAAGTATTTCTCAAGTCATTTTTCAAGAGACAATTCACTGTTCTATCAGAATGGCAAATATTCTCTTTTGTCAATGGGTTAGTTGACCCATTACTGGAATTTTGGCACTGAATTATTTTCATTTTTTAACTTTACCTTGGAATCAATTCCCTGTTACATCCCATATCCCTCAGCTGTGATGTGAGTCGTTTATGGTTTATACATATCAACCAGGTAACACCATTGGCAAAGATGAGCTTCATCACTCTATATCCTCTGATCAGCAATAGGAATAATATGAGTAGATAACAATAAAAAGGAAATATCCCAGAATTTGAAATCTGATGAAATTGTAACAAAAATAAGGGTTAAGTCAACTTAAATAGTATCAGTTTATTCATAATGCCTGTGTTTTCTCTCTCTCTCTCTCTCTCTCTCTCTCTCTCACACACACACACACACACACACACACACACAAGCAATAGTCTAGTCTCTCCTTGTCTCTTGCTTGTTTTATTACCATTATAAGGAAATCCTGTGGACAGAGGAGCCTGGGGGGCTAAAGTCCATGGGGTCACAGAAGAGTTAGAAATGACTTAGAAACTAAAGAACACCACCAGAGGTAAAATATATTTCAGGCTGAGACACTATTGAAGGTTTGGTAAGAGCAATAGATTTTAGAGTCAGACCTCCTGGTTTTGAATATTATGTAGACTGCTTAGTAGAAGTGTAACATAAAACATATACTCTTAATTTCTCTTAAAGAAAGTTTTCTCACTTATAAAACAAAGATAACAGTATGTGTCCTTCATAGAATGATTTGAATATTAAAAGTTATAAAGCATACACATTGCTTATTACAGCACCTTGAATACAAAAAGCAACATTATAACTTATTTAAATAATAAAAGAAGGATTTCAACTAAAGTGAGTCAATATACTGACTTTCAACATTCTTCTGATGCTCCTGCACTTGTTCAGTCCTCAGAAAATGAACAGAAGTCTAGTTGGTTGAAAGAATGGTTGGCTAACTTAAGAGATCTCCTCATAAACAATTTTCCTTAAGAGTCAAACTCTTCACAAAATGTTTCCCTAATACCTATCATTAATATCCAGATTGTCAAATTAGATGAGATTAAATTTTTTTTATAATCCTATAGGGTTCTGTGGGATTTACTTCATCCTGGTCTCCAGAAGCCATGCTGTGACATGGTTAGGTATTATACTGTCTTATTCTGGTCACGTTAGCTCACTTGGATATTTCCTTTATTTTCATTCAGAAAAGCAATAGTATAGAAAATGTATATAGTAAAAATCCGCGTTTTCAAATCATCACCCAGCTTTGTCAAACTGCAGCATGTTACTGCATTTGCTTTGAACCATTTTTAAAGAAATAACATGTTAAAGTTGGTGATTCCAGCTTACCTTTTCAATTCATCTTCTGTTCATAGTACCATAATTCCTTGCTGAATTTAATCACCGTTTTTTACACTTATGCATTGTTTATATAATTTCTGTAAGTGTTTATTACTTTTGCTTCATGAATCCTTAAATTATAAATAGATGATAGACAGATAGATAGAAGAATAGACATTTATAAGTAGATAGCCATGCGTCCAGTATTATTGAATGTCTTACGAGCCTTGGTAATTTATACATTCTCCTCTAGTTCTCAATTTTCATTCAGTAGTTTTTATAGAGTCCAGCTATAGACTATAACAAAATTTATTCATTCTGTTCTTGATAGACATTGGGTGGTATCCAATTTGGAACCATTATTATAAGGAACTAGAATTATGTACTTGAATAAATGTCTAAGGGTCTGCATTTTTATTGGATAGAATAGTCTCTATAAAGTGTAGCCTTTCAATAATATTGGATATTTTACTAGTGACTAGCAGGGAAAGAAAGTTCTGACTGCCATAAACTCTTTCTAATACTTGATAATATCAGACATTTTATAATATTTGCCAACTTGATAAGTGTAACATAGAATTCTTATGTTAATTTTTATTTCTACAATGTTTGTGAGATTGAGCAGCCTTTTTTAATGACCTTAAAATTTTTTCTACTCTTGAATGAAAATGCATATCATTTCACTATTTTTATTTAAAGATTTTTTCATACTAGTGTTTTCTATTACAAATTATTTAAATATTCTCTATTGGAGAAGGCAATGGCAACCCACTCCTGTGTTCTTGCCTGGAGAATCCCAGGGACAGGGGAGCCTGGTGGGCTGCCATCTATGGGATCTCACAGAGTCAGACATGGCTGAATCAACTTAGCAGCAGCAGCAGCAGCAAATATTCTCTATATTTTTATTCCCAGACTGCCATCCTTTATCCTTTGTATCTTTTATTTTCACACAACAGTTATTTTAACAAGTTATTATTATACTATCTTTTCTATCAGGTGCTCAAAAATATATATCACATCTATTCTCTATTTTGTTCAGTTCAGTTCAGTCACTCAGTCGTGTCTGACTCTCTGCGACCCCATGAATCGCAGCCCGCCAGGTCTCCCTGTCCATCACCATCTCCCAGAGCTCACCGAGACTCACGTCCATCAAGTCTGTGATGCCATCCAGCCATCTCATCCTCTGTCGTCCCCTTCTCCTCCTGCCCCCAATCCCTCCCAGCATCAGAGTCTTTTCCAATGAGTCAACTCTTCGCATCAGGTGGCCAAAGTACTGGAGTTTCAGCTTTAGCATCATTCCTTCCAAAGAAGTCCCAGGGCTGATCTCCTTCAGAATGTACTGGTTGGATCTCCTTGCAGTCCAAGGGACTCTCAAGAGTCTTCTCCAACACCACAGTTCAAATGCATCAATTCTTCAGTGCTCAGCCTTCTTCACAGTCCAACTCTCACATCCATACATGACCACAGGAAAAACCATAGTCTTGAATAGACGGACCTTAGTTGGCAAAGTCATGTCTCTGCTTTTGAATATACTATCTAAGTTGGTCATAACTTTTCTTCCAAGGAGTAAACGTCTTTTAATTTCATGGCTGCAGTCACCAACTGCAGTGATTTTGGAGTTCAGAAAAATAAAATCTGAGACTGTTTCCACTGTTTCCCCATCTATTTCCCATGAAGTGATGGGACCAGATGCCATGATCTTCATTTTCTGAAGGTTGAGCTTTAAGCCATCTTTTTTGCTCTCCTCTTTCACTTTCATCTAGAGGCTTTCTGGGTCCTCTTCACTTTCTGCCATAAGGGTGATGTCATCTGCATATCTGAGGTTATTGATATTTCTCCTGGCAATCTTGATTCCAAATTGTGTTTCTTCCAGTCTAGCGTTTCTCATGATGTACTCTGCATATAAGTTAAATAAGCAGGATGACAATATACAGCCTTGACGTACTCCTTTTCCTATTTGGAACCAGTCTGTTTTTCCATGTCCAGTTCTAACTGTTGCTTCCTGACCTGCATACAGATTTCTCAAGAGGCAAGTTAGGTGGTCTGGTATTCCCATATCTTTCAGAATTTTCCACAGTTTATTGTGATCCACACAGTCAAAGGCTTTGGCATTGTTAATAAAGCAGAAATGTATGTTTTTCTGGAACTCTCTTGCTTTTTCTTCATATAATAATAAGATTTGCAAGACATTTATATTGATTTTTCGCTAGTTAAAAAATATCCATTGTGGAGAATTTGAAAGCTAAAAAGCAGAATATTAAAAATTCCATAAAAAGACATAGTTATTCTTGATATTTTGGATCTTACTTTGCTTTGATTTTGTCACTGTGATAAACAAAACTTAAGATTTGTAGGTATAGACTTAATAGGTGAAAACAAGGCTTTTGGCAGATATTGCTGGATTGTTGTCCAAAAATGTGTTATATCATACTCCCTACAAGAGATGGTTCCTGGGTGTTCTTTGGAAGGAATGATGCTAAAGCTGAAACTCCAATACTTTGGCCACCTCACGGGAAGAGTTGACTCATTGGAAAATACTCTGATGCTGGGAGGGATTGGGGGCAGGAAGAGAAGGGGATGACAGAGGATGAGATGGCTGGATGGCATCACTGACTCGATGAACATGGGTTTGAGTGAACTCCAGGATTTGGTGATGGACAGGGAGGCCTGGTGTGCTGCAATTCATGGGGTCACAAAGAATCTGACACGTCTGAGTGACTGAACTGAAATGGACTGAACTGAACTGAACAGGAGTATATGCAATTTTTGATTCTGTAAAAATTCATTAAAATTGATTATCAGCCTGGTGGCTCAGTTGGTAAAGAACCTGCCTGCAGTGAGGTAGACTTGGCTTTGATCCCTGGGTCAGGAAGATCCCCTGGAGAAGGAAATGGCAACCCACTCCAGTATTCTTGCCTGGAGAATCCCATGGTCAGTGTACCCTGGTGGGCTAGAGTTCATGGTGTCACCAGGAGTCAGAAATGACAGAGCAACTAACACATACATTTTTAAAATAGTTTCACAAACTTGTTGGTGAAGAAGAAAACTTTGTTCCTTTAATTAATAATGTTCTCAGTTCAGTTCAGTTGCTCAGTTGTGTCTGACTCCTTGCAACCCCATGAACTGCAGCACATCTGGCTTCCCTGTCCGTCACCACTCCCAGAGTTTACTCAAGCTCATGTCCACTGAGTCGGTGATACCATCCAACCATCTCATCCTCTGTCATTTCTTTCTACTCCTGCCAATCATTCCCAGCATCAGGGTCTTTTCCAAAGAGTCAGTTCTTTGAATCAGGTGGCCTAAGTAATGAAGTTTCATCTTCAACATCAGTCCTTCCAATGAACACTCAACGGACTTGCTGGATCTCCTAGCTGCCCAAAGGACTCTCAAGAGTCTTGTCCAATATCACAATTCAAAAGCATAAATTCTTTGTCTCTCAGCTTTCTTTATAGTCCAAATCTCATATCCATACTTGACTACTTGCGATTCACAGCATGGGGTCACAAAGAGTTGGACACGACTGAGCGACTGAACTGCCTGACTGACACAGTCAAAGGCTTTGCATAATCAATAAAGCAGAAGTAGATGTTTTTCTGGTATTCTTTCACTTTTCTGATGGTCCAACGGATGTTGGCAATTTGATCTCTGGTTCCTCTGTTTTTACTAAATCCAACTTGAACATCTGGAATTTTGTGGTTCATGTACTGTTGAAGCCTGGCTTGGAGAATTTGGGGCATTACTTTACTAACGTGTGAGATGAGTGCAATTGTCCAGTAGTCTGAACATTCTTTGGCTTTGCATTTCCTTGGGATTGGAATGAAAACTGATCTTTTCCAGTCTGTGGCCACTGTTGAGTTTTCCAAATTTGCTGGCATATTGAGTGCAGCACTTTCACAGCATCATCTTTCAGGATTTGAAATAGCTGAACTGGAATTCCATCACCTCCACTAGTTTTGTTCATAGTGATGCTTCCTAAGGTGCACTTGGCTTCACATTCCAGGATTTCAGGCTCTAGATGAGTCATCAGACCATTGTGGTGACCTGAGTCATGATGATCTTTTTGATATAGTTCTTGCCACCTCTTCTTAATATCTTCTGCTTCTATTAGGTCCTTACTGTTTCTGTCTTTTATTTTGCTCATCTCTGCATGAAATGTTCCCTTGGTATCTCTAGTTTTCTTGAAGAGATCTCTAGAGTTTCCCATTCTATTGTTTTCCTCTATTTCTTTGCCTTGATCACTGAGGAAGGCTTTTTTATCTCTCCTTGCTATTCTTAGTTTTCTAATCATAATGAAAACAGTGCATTTTTCTTATAATTATTAATCTCTCATATCTTTGATAAATCATTTTATGACTATGCCCATTTATAATGATCCTAGTGATTTTACTACTTACTTATGTGACTTTGTATATTAAGGTTAGTAGGCATAAATCTTTAATATTACACATTTTCTTTTTTGCTATACATGTTTAACATAAAGTTCTTACTATTTTATATGATACTTAGAAAGTATTATGTAGTTGAGTATATTGATGCTTTTTATTTATGCTACATTTTACTTCATTTGTTAGAGTTGTTCTTCATATTGAAATCAATGAATTATTTTTAGATATCTATTTAACATCTTTTGATACATTTTATTTTTGAGTTAATAACCAAATTTCTCAATTTCAAGTGTTTGTACATTCCTTTATAATATATATTTTGTATATATATTAAAATTTACTTCCCATCTGCTTATTCTTTGAAGCTTACTTCAGGCCCATATGGTTTTAAAGAACTATTGAAATTTATCCTATTTTATTCCTGATACTGGGAAAGATTGAACGCAGGAGGAGAAGGGGCAGACAGAGGA
Organism: Capricornis sumatraensis; assembly: GCF_032405125.1. Classification (NCBI taxonomy): domain Eukaryota; kingdom Metazoa; phylum Chordata; class Mammalia; order Artiodactyla; family Bovidae; genus Capricornis; species Capricornis sumatraensis. The sequence continues at coordinate 22,604,346 of NC_091073.1, forward strand.
TGAGATGGTTGGATGGCATCACTGACTTGATGGACATGAGTTTGAATAAGCTTTGGGATTTGGTGATGTACAGGGAAGCCTGGCGTACTGCAGTCCATGTTGCCGTAGAGTTGGACATGACTGAGTGAACTGAACTGAAGTGATTCCATTCTTTTTCTAAATAGATTTTTACATTCCTCATTTAAAATTATTTTCATTGAGACCAAGCCTCCCGTCTGAAATAAACAAAATGTAAGTGATAGCAATCTCTAAAACTAAATGAAAGTGAGGAAAACCACATTTAATCTGTTCATTTAGAACAAGTTATTAATTCATTACAATCTTCTTTTCAGTTTTCAGTAAATCTTCTCATTCTCAGCATAAAGCTACTTTTTATTGGTTCTCATTTGTTCTGTTACTACTGTGAATAGAAATCTTAAAAGACTTTAAAGCATATGGTAAAGCTATTTATTTTTGCTCCTTTATTTGTTCCAAGCACATTATCCTTCTCACATTAATTTTAAGCATATTTCATAGGCTTGCTTATATTATCTAGACACATAAGCATACTAGCAGACATAATGATATTTTTTCTCTTTATTTCTAGTAGATTGTTTCTTAATTTTGTTTTATGTGTTCATACTGGTATGAAAATTCAGAGAAATGTTAAATAAAAATGAAGATTGCATTTATCTACCTCGCATTTATAACTGTGTCTGTTCTTTAACATTTTAATATTGTGTACACTTTTGAATTAAGAAGTCTTTTTATTATGCAAAAGAAAAATTCTTTTGTGAATTGTCTTAGATTTTCATCAACTATGGTTGCTAAATTTAATTAACTAACTAATTTAATTAACTTACACACACATTTTAAAAAATAGTTTCAAAGACTTGCTGGTGAGAAAGAAAACTTTGTTACTTTAATATATATATATGTCTAATCATAACTAAAACAAGGCATTTTTCTAATTATTGATCTTTCATATCTTTGATAAATCATCTTATGATTAACTTCCCATTTATAATGATCTTTGTAATTTTCTATTTACTTACATGACTTTGTTCTATGAAGGATTGCAGGTGTATATCTGTAATATTATACATTTTTTTTGTTATGTGTTTAACATAAATTTCTTACTATTTTATAGGATACTTTAAAAGCATTATGTAGTTGAGTATAATTATTTAATTAAATCATTTAAAAGTTTAAAAGTTTTCTAAATGATCTGCAATTATAGGTTTAATTTCATCTTTGTTAGCTACATAGGAAAACATTTTGATAAATTAATAAATTTTTGGCTTGGTTTTCAAAAATTTTTATTTTGATGTATAGTTGATTAACAATATTATGTTAGTTTCATGTATATGAAAAAGTGATTCAGCTATACATATACATATATATATACTTTTTCAATTTTTTTTCTCATTTATTACAGAATATTAAGCAAAATTCCCTGTGCTATATAGTAGGTATTTGTTGGTTATGTATGATTTGTTTTTTTATGTTGTTTCAACTTGTACTGGATGCTGATCAGCAAATGTAATCTGTATATTGAATAATTTAATTAGATTTTCTTTTTGATTTATTACATAATTTTATTCTTGTCCTAAATGTATTTTTTTACTTATGTATAGTTGAATTACAATGTTGTGTTAATTATTCCTGTACAACAAAGTGACTCAGTTATACATGTATACACATTCTTTTCCATTATGGTTTGTCACAGGATATTGAGTATAGTTCCTTGTGCTGTACAGTAGGACCTGTTGTCTATCCATTCTGTATGCACCAGTTTGCAACAACAAAAAAAAATCCCAAACTTCCAATCCAACCCTCTTCCACCCACTGCTGCCTTGGCAAATACCAGTCTATTCTCTATGTCCCTGATTCTATGTATTCATTTTGCAATATTTTAGATTCCACATATATGTGTTATCATATGATATTTTTCTTTCTCTGTATGACTTACTTCACTTAGTATGATAATCTCTATATCCAGCCATGTTGCAAATGGCATTGCTTCATTCTTTTTTATGGCTGAATAATATTACACTGTATACATGTACCACATATTCCTTATCCAGTCATCTGTTAGTGGACATTTAGGTTGCTTCTATGTCTTGGCTATGGTGAATATTCCTGGAGGGAACATTGAGGTGCAAGTATCTTTTAGAATTATGTTTCCCCCCCCCCCCCCCGGATATGTGCCTAGGAATGAGATTGCTGGATTATATGTTATTTTTAATTTAGTATCTAAAGAAACCTCCATATCCTTCTCCCTCATGGTTGTACCAAATTGTACTCCCACCAACAGTGTAGGAGTGTTGCCTTTTCTTCATACCCTCTCCAGCATTTATTGTTTGTAGACTTTTCGATGATGGTCATTCTGACCAATGTGATATGATACCTCATCATAGTTTTAATTTGTATTTCTTTAATGATCAGTGGTGGCTCAGATGGTTAAGCATCTGTCTACAATGTGGGAGACCCGGGTTCGATCCCTGGGTCGCGAAGATCCCCTGGAGAAGGAAATGGCAATCCACTCCAGTACTATTGCCTGGAAAATCCCATGGACAGAGGAGTCTGGTAGGTGACAGTCCAGGGGTCACAAAGAGTCAGACACGACTTGAGCCTCCTCCCTCCCTCCCTCCCAATGATCAGTGAGGTTGAATATCTTTTCACATGCTTTTTGGCCATCTGTATATCTTTTTTGGAAAAGTCTTCTTCCCATTTCTTCATTGTGTCATTTTTTTTTTGACATAGAGTTAAGTGGGGTGTTTGTATATTTTGGAGATAAATCCTTTTTAATTGCTTTGTTTGCAAATATTTCCCTCCATTCCATGGGTTATCTTTTCGTTTTGTTTTGGTTTTCATTTTGTTTCTGATTAAAAAATCTGGAGTATTTAAGTGAAAATAAATACAACTTCACATACAAAAATACATGATAGAAAAATTATAAGTCATGCAACATTATAGGTATATAAGTACAGGAAGAAGATAACTCAGATCCTTCAATGATGGTTAAGCAACAAAAGAACAAGACAGAAAATAATCAAGAGAAGGCCAGAGTAGAAAACTCACTGTAATTTAAAATAGTAGAATCCCAATTTAAAGTTAGATTTAGAGATAGCAAGCCATCAGAGATTGCAGAGAACAGTTTTGATTTGATCCAGTTTCTTGCAAAGAGATAGCTGACTAATGGCCACAGCAATCTGAATTAATTAACATCAATTTGTTTTTAATAACAAGTTTCTGAAGGCCATTTTGATAATGAATGCTGTCTAGAGGAAAATCAAATAGCACTTTCTGATATACGTGGAGCCACAGCTGTACATATTTGACCCCTATTTTACACAGTTGCGCCTCATTGATTTCTTCTGTTAAACTCGTGGACTGAGCACTGAACAATAGCAGGAGCACTCATATATCATCCACAGAGACCCAGTCTATGAACTGTAACCCTGCAGCAGGGCCAAAGTGTTTCTGTGCCTCCAACACTGGCTGCCTGTCCTGGTGATATATATATAACACAGATGCTGTCCTTAAGAACAATCTCAAAAGTCTGGCCATGGAATCAGCCTTTAGGGTACAAACAAAAATAAAAGACTTGAGACAAACTTAATGTGTAGCCGAGCTTCAACTTAGTTGGCTTCAAATTTAAATCCACATAAAGTGGGCTTATTACAAAAAGAAATAACTGTATTTCCATCAAATTCAAGAGAGGATGGGAAACAAAGACATTTGAATGTATGTTATTATGAGTAGGGTGTAAGAAAGACTAATTCTAGTAAAGGAAAAGCTTGTAGGTATCTCCATGGATCTTTTCTCAAAGCTTGAGGAATAGCAGTTCATCTATTTATGTTAACTTACTGTTTTAAATGATGATAATGATATAAAGGAGTGGTTTAAATTAATTCTATTCCATATTATACAACCGTTTTCATGTCTATTCGGTAGTAATTGCTTTAAAAATATTTTACATGACTTGCTTACTTTCAATACAGAGTGAAGGGGTAAAACCAAAACACACAAATAAATGAACAAAAAGACACTAGCGTCTAGGAGGCCAGAGGACTTGGCTTAGAAATTTTAATACTAAAAGTTTGAATTAGTGTGGTCATTGTTAGCTGAGTGTTGCATCTGAACACCAAGGGAGAATGACAATCTGCAATTGTGAAAAGCCACCTCAGTACTTGACTATTTTAAAACAATTTTACCTCAGTTGTATAGGATCCAGCAGCCAGAGTCCCCAGGCTCTGGTCTAATTTTTTAAGTGGCGTGATGACTACTTTATAAAGGTGTTCACTGTCTATGGTTTTCTTTTGCTTCAGCAGTTTTTGTTCTCTCTTCAGAAAAGTCCTGATATTTTAATATGGTCCCACTTCCAATTTATTGATGTTAGATCTATTATTTTAATCCAAAAGTATATTTAATAGAAAAGATAGTATCTATCTCTCTCTGTATTGACTTACATGAGTAAGAAAGATATTCCAAATATTACCATGTAAAGTAAATTTCTGGAACATAGGTTGTGTGCTTTCCTATTCCTTTTCCTTTTCTCTGTGTCTTTCCTTGGTAACTTGTTTCTGATTTGATCAGTAAACATTTGTTAACTATATTAATGCTGTTGATACTTAACAACTACAAAATTTAAAAATTGATATGACATTTACCCTTGAAGCTAAGTGTAATAGAATGTGAAACAGTCTCCTCAATCCTTACGCTGTTAGTCACGCACTCTTGTCTGTCTCTGTGCAAATGCATGCACTATAGCCCACCAGGCTCCTCTGTCCATGGAGTTCTCCAGGAAAGGATACTGGAACAGGTCACCCTTCCCTTCTCCAAGTGATCTTCCAGACCCAGTGATCGAACCTAGCTCCTCTACTTTGCAGGCAGATTCCTTACCTTCAGAGCCACCAGGGAAACCCTCCTTAATCCTGGTTATTATCAATTTCCTTAAACTAATTTTTTTTTTTTCAAATTTTGGTTTCATGTTAGAATGCTGGAGTCATTAGCAAATAAAAAGGCATTAATGTGTACTTTACTTGAGATATTAAATAACTATTTACTACCTAATGCTTTGAGAGATAATCATTATTTATAAACATTAAAGAAATGTGTTTTATAAAGTGTTGCCCCACAGAAAGGACTTTTTGAGATCTACATTCTTCTCCTACTTCTCTCATTAACTGTGTGAGCTTGAGAAAAGTGTCCCAAATTCCTTAGCAATCATATGAAGAAACTATTATTTGTACTTGAGTGTTCACATGGTCAAGGAACATATAATAAAACAGTTTAAAATGCATTAAGAAGCACTCAATGTAAGTATGGAAATAAGCACTCACAGTTGATAGGAATCTAAAATAATTTGTGGATAGGCTACATTAGCAAAACAACAATCTTAAAAATATATTATTTTGCAATTTCACTTCTAGAAATTTACTCTTAGGAAGAAATTTAAAAATGTTTTATGTATATGTATATACATATAACTAATAATGCTAAAATATATATTTTAAATTTTAATTAAATTGTAAATTAGTTTATCATTATAAAATGATAAAATATAAATATTAGAAGCATTTCTAAAAGTCTAACAATAAAAAATTGGCTGAATACAAATAGCTGCTTGAAAACATTCTAAAAAGCAAAAAAAAAGGATAGAAAATATTGAGCATTTATGGTACCACTTACATAAAATGTTGCTAACATTGATTGACCTCTTAATACATCCCTCCCAGTGTGTTAACGCCACTTTTATTATCACATTTATTCACATAATAAATAGCAAAGACCTTAACCTTGGTGGCTGTGACTCTTGAGGTCTTAAACTAAGCTTTACTGGTAATACTCTGTAATTTCTGTTTAATGGCTGGTTTTGATTTGAGGCCTTGTGGTGTTTGTCCAAATATTTTCAAAACTGGAATACAGACATGAAAGTCCAATTCTCTGTTCCTCTTAAAAATTGGAAGATCTATGAACTTTTGATCTTTAATGTGGCTGCTCTGCCAAGGTATTAGTAGTGATTTCTTTCTTTTTTTTTTTTTTTTTTTCCTTTTAAATGTTGCTTACACTTCACAATTTACCACAATTAGTCTTACATACTCTTTGAGGTTCTATACTTGGAAATTTTAGACATTTAGTTTGAGATTTCTCTCTCCGTGTAAAAAACAGAATGATAAACATATCAAAAATGAGTGGCAACACTACAGGGTAATTTATATTTTCTTAGATTTTTTTGGTGTATGTGCATGTTTTAAAAATACTCTGAAGTGAATAGGAAGCATTTGATAAAATAAAGGGCACATTGCTTAAAGTATAAAGTTGTCAGTAGATGGAAGAATTTATTTTATGTGTAAGGAAGCTTTGGGTCAGTCATGATTCCAGTTACTTCCTAAGTATAACTTTCATCTCCTGAATTAATCTTTCTAAATTATAGCTTTCAAAAAATAATTTCCCTACTAAAATATTTCAGTGGTTTCTAAGTTATCTTTGCAAACTTCTCTCTTGTTGCTCACAAACATACCAAATATTCATGCTTTCTTGTTTCTATACCACGTAAGTTGACCTTGACAGTACCTCTGAGCTCATCTCTGAATATGTGTTACGTTTTCCATCCAACTATGCAGATCCTATTACTGAGTCATATCCAACTAACTAAAGTATCCACCTTTGAAATAAATTTTTGCCCTGTCTTAACCTGTATGTGTGTGCCTGTGTGCGGGCATGCACGTGTGTGTGTGGAGAGAGAGAGAGGGAGATTGGAAAAGACTCTTAAAAGTCCCGTGGACTTCAAGGAGGTCAAACCAGTCAGTCCTAAAGCAAATCAACCCTGAATATGAAGGGTTAAATCTGAAACTGAAGACTGAATCTGAAACTTCAATATTTCGGCAACCTGATAAGAAGAGCCAACTCATTGGAAAAGACCCTAATGATGAGAAAAATTGAAGGCAGGAGAAGAAGGGAATGATAGAGGACGAGATGGTTGGATAACATCACCGACTCAACAGATATGAGTTTGAGCAAGCACCAGGAGATGGTGAAGGACAGGAAAGCCTGGCATGCTGCAGTCCATGGGGTCTCAAAGAGTCAGACATGACTAAGTGACTGAACTGAACTGATACATATACACACACACACGTATATATATACATATATATATATGTTTATATATACATATATATATATAGAGAGAGAACTTTTCCTCCTATAAAAACTTAATGTCACTCATTAAGTACAATAAGCATTTAACACAATATAGTGTAATACTTTACTTTGTATATGAAATTTTTCATGAACATACAGTTTACTAAATCAAATTATAAATGTTTTAAGAACAAGGGTTGACACTGTTTTAGTTATAGAAAACAAGGGAAGGGATTGTATCCAGAAGGAAAAAAAAAAAGTAGTCAAAATCACATGTTACACTTAGGTTATAAAGAATATTGAAAAATATCTCATGCTTTGTACAGTTAAGATATGACTTTAGCATGGACCATACCAGATGTACTCCAAGGCCAATATAAGATTTCACCATTAAGTATTATGATAGATAAGAAAAAAGCCAGATTTGTGATGTCCAAATGAGTGCATTCTACTCAGTACAGTAACTTTAGGTATGCAAATATTGATTGTAAAGACATCTCCACTTCAGATCTTTTCTTTTCTAAACACTCCTTTCAAAAAATTTCAAAACATTGCTATAAAAAATTAAAGCTTTACCCTAAGAACCAAGCAACCACACAAATAGAAAACTGTGTTTTAAGGTTAACTGATATACTTATCAGTCAGGAACCCAGTAGGAAACCAATGGTAAACTCAAAGTGATTGATTAAAGAATGCAATTAAGAGATGTCTAAATGTTTTGAAAAGGGCTTCAGGAAAACTGACAAGGGATATAATGGAACATCATCCCTTGTCTGTGGTAGCTATCATAGTGAGCAATCAGCAACACTAATGGTAAGGCAGTTTTTGTTAGTGAAAGGGTAGTTACTTGGAGAAGGCTAATGAAAAGGTGGTTTTGCTTCATCATCCAATCTCTAACTGGTGCCTCCTATCACACAGTGTAGCTGGAAGCAAGAGCACATAGAAGCCTGTTGATGCTGTCCATCTCCATCAGCTTCCTGGGATGGAGCACAGGGTGCAGAGTGGAAGGTAGATCTGGAGGGAAAATGAAAAATCTCCATAATTCAAAATATTGAGTCTGATTTCTAGTAATCTAATTACTTTCACAGCCAAGCCTGTGAGTAAAGGAAGTAATAAACCAGAAATCAATTTTTTCCTTCCTTACACATCCAGTTCTCTAAACTTAAAAATTTAAGAGGCATTGTATCTATGAAAGATTAAACTTGCTAAACGAAAGCCAAAAGCACCAGCTTCCAGAATATCAGCAAATGTTTCAGGCTTGTTTGTCTGATACTTATAGATGACTTTTTTGAAGCCAATAATTAACTAGTTCACTAGGGCCGAGCCTGCCTAAACGTCCAACCCTTGCTGTAGATACCAGAAGGAGAGCCTGGATGTTCTAATCATACACCAAGACTCGACCTGCTGATGGCATGAGGATGGAGAGAAGCCCTAGCACTGCTGCTATCTCTCAGGCAGGCGCAGGTAAGTAAGGCATCTTGATGTCCTAGCTATTTGGTAAATGGTGAGAACATACAATGCATTTATTAGCAGAGCCTACACAGCAGAAGGTAATCTTTGTCAAACTGATAACAAAAATTATGAAAGAGAATTTTATCGACTGTTATTCTACCACTTGTGAGTTAAGAAATGTGGAAGTGTGAGTTCATTGAGCCCATCTGGAGAGATGCTCTTTTCCATTAGTACATTTCTTTTTTTTTTTTTTTTTTTAATTTTTTTGAATGCTCAGAATTACTGTCAAAAACAGGAGAAAAAATAAAGTAGGATAGGTGGCTCAGTTGGTAAAGAATTTGCCTGCAATGCAGGAGACCCAGGTTCAATCCCTAGGTGAGGAAGATCCCCTGGCAGAGGGCATGGCAACCCATTCCAGTATTCTTGCCTGGAAAATCCCATGGACAGAGGAGCCTGGTGGGCTGCAGTTTGTGAGATCTCAAAGGGTGGGATATGACATAGTGTTCAATCACCACTTTTATGTTATCTAGGTTTAAATGGGAAAGTACACCAACTTAGTGTCTGAACCACCACCATTTTTATGTTATTTAGGTTTAAATGAGAAAGCACTGGAAATTTGTAGCTAATCAATATATTAAAGGATATGTTGGACCAGATTAGAAAAATTAAAATTGTATCTTGTCACTTTTGTGAGTCTAATGTTATCTTTCTTACTTTTTAACTGTGAACTCAATTAAAAAACACAGATGAAAGTCATATGGCCAACACCATAGAAAAAACAATTCAATTTAAAACCATTTCCTATAAATTCTGTAGTAATGGTTTGGGTTTTAAAAGTTGCCTTCTGGGATATAAACTAAAAATGAGTTGTAGCTATTTATGTTCCCAATGCTTCCTTCATTTCAGCAGTTCCCACTTTCCATCCCCTTGTTTGTCATTCAAGTCTTTATATTTCAATGGCATTTTTGTAGAACTAATGGGGCTCAGCACTCATGTTATTAGAACTCTGCTTGGTTTCACTTTCCACAATGCCGGCTCTTCTAGCTGTTGCTGTCAGTCATTAGAGCCCAGTGTGCTTCAGGAGGCAGCACTGTAAACAAGGTAGCTATCAAGGGTCAAACCAGCCAGGAAAGCAGAGAAACAGCAGGAAATCAAAAAGACATACTGTGGGGAACAATATCTACGTCTTAAAGTTTGGGTTTGCACAGTGCTTAAGTGGAGTTGTGTGAAATTAAAACCCCCAAGTTTTCACTTGCTGTAGTTGCCAGCGAGAGAGCCAGTCTCCTTTGCACAGACTACCTTTTCTACACGGTCCCCTTGTTCTCCAAGCACTTAAGAGTGCAGGCCCAATGCTGCGCAGACAACAAATCACAAAGCATGCCTGCACTCCGCTATGTATCAAAGTCTCTTAATATGCCAACAAAGTTCTCCAAGGTCAGGAAAGCAGTTTATCAACCTTTTATAATATCTTATAGCAGCAATAAATTTATTCTAGTGTGGGACCTATGAATATTTCAGACGCTCTGTGAGAAAAGCTCTTTGGCTTAAGACAGTCATGTACCTGAGTTTGGGCTCAGGAAAGAACCATTGTTCTCGTCATCTCACTTTTATTGCTGTTTAGCTCCAATTAAAACAGTTTTTCAAGGTGCTTTCTGCTGCACCTTACTGTTAAATTTAATTTCAAAAATTTTTCACTTAAAAAACACTCTAATTATTTTGTACACTTATAAAAAAATTATGATTATGTACTGTATTAAACCTTCAAAGAAACACAGGATTCTTATTCCTTTTTTTCTCAAACATCCCATGGAAAATTAGTTTTATGCTTTGAGTTTTTGCTATTTTTTTCCCTTTCTTCCTTAATATTTTTCTTTTTTCTTACCTATTTCACATTAATTGAAATAGGTCATGTAACAATTTAGTATAGCATTGTAATACAGTCAAGCAGAGACTTTTATCTACTTTTCAAAGTAGATATTGGGCTGGCCAAAATGTTCATTTCAATTCTTTTGGAAGCTCTTATGGAAAAACCCAAACAAACTTTTTGAGCAACACAATAATATTAATATTTCATCCACTATCCAGATTGAGTTCAGCTCAGTCACTCAGTTGTGTTCAACTCTTTGCGATCTCATGGACTGCAGCATGCCAGGCTTCCCTGTCCATCATCAACTCCCAGAGCTTACTCAAACTCATGTCCATGAGTCAGTGTTGCCATCCAACCATCTCACCCTCTCCCCCAGCATCAGTGTCTTTACCAATGAGTCAGTTCTTACCAGGTAGCCAAAGTATTGGAGTTTCAGCTTCAGCATCAGCCCTCCCCATGAATATTCAGTACTGATTTCCTATAGGAGGGACTGGTTGGATCTCCTTGCAGTCCAAAGGACTTTCAAGAGTCTTCTGCAACACCACAGTTCAGAAGCATCAATTCTTCGACACTCAGATTTCTTTATGGTCCAACTCTTACATCCATACACGACTACTGGCAAAACCATAGCTTTGACTAGACGTACTTTTGTCCACAAAGTAATGTCTCCGCTTTTTAATATGCTATCTAGTTTTGGCATAGTGTTTTTTCCAAGGAGCAATCGTCCTTTAATTTCATGGCTGCAGTCACCTTTTGAAGTGATTTTGGAGCCCAAGAAGATCAAGTCTGTCATTGTTTCCATTGTTTCCCCATCTATTTGCCATGAAATGATGGGACCAGAAGCCATGATCTGTTTTTTTGTTTGTTTGTTTGTTTTTTGAATATTGATTTTAAGCCAGCTTTTTCATTCTCCTCTTTCATTTTCATCAAGAGGCTCTTTAGTTCCTCTTCGCTTTCTGCCACGATGGTGGTGTCATTGGCATACCTGAGATTATTGACATTTCTCTAGTCAATCTTGATTCCAGCTTGTGCTTCATCCAGCCCAGTATTTTGCATGATATATTCTGCATATAAGTTAAATAAACAGGGTGACAATATACAGCCTTGTAGTATTTTTCTCCCAATTTGGAATCGGTCCATTGTTTCATGTCCATCCTAACTGTTGTTTATTGACTTGCATACACAGTTCTCAGGAGGCAGGTAAGGTATTCCCATCTCTTGAAGAATTTTTCACAATTTTGTGATCCACACAGTCAAAAGTTTTATTGTAGTCAATGAAGCAGAAGTAGATGTTTTTCTGGAATTCTCTTGTTTTTTCAATGATCCAACAGATATTGACAATTTGTTCTCTGATTCCTCTGCCTTTTCTAAATCCAGCTTGAATATCTGGAAGTTCTCAATTCATGTCCTTTTGAAGCTTGGCTTGGAGAATTTTAAGCACTACTTTGCTAGCATATGAGATGAGTGCAATTGTGCAGTAGTTTGAACATTCTTTGGTATTGCATTTCTTTGGAATTGGAATGAAACCTGACCTTTTCCAGTCCTGTGGCCACTGTTGAGTTTTCCAAATTTGCTGGCATATTATGTGCAGCACTATAACAGCATCATCTTTTAGGATTTTAGATTATTTATTGTTAATTCTCAGGTACCCTCAAAAATTCTTGAACAGTGTCCTCATATTAGAAAATAATTATTTACAGACTTTGTTTGAGGCAACTTTAAAGTGCTAATAATGAGGAGGGAATGAAAGTAGAAACATTTTTCCTATTAGCCAACTTCAAAAATTATGCACTATCATGCCAGAGTCATGACTCAAAGATTTTTTTTCGATTATTTTTTCCATATTTTTTCATATATACATGAGCACACATACATGCATATATATACACTTTCCTCAGCAAATGACTCCCTAATACTTATTATTATAGTTTAGATCCACAAAGTGATATTTATATGTTACTCATTTAGAAAGATTCTCAATGAATCTGGGTTTAGTTTGAACCTGACTCATTCGAACATTAATTTTGTTTTGCTTTGTTTTCTCTATTATATATAACCAGCACCTTCTGATTATATATTTTGCTCATATTTATAAACTTGATCTTGTATGGTACTTCATTGTAATGAACTTGCTGTGAAGTTACTTACTTGCTTTCCTGACAGCTTTTTAGATCAAATTTATTTTTCATATTTTTGACTTTTGTTCACAAGTGTCATCATTGAATATGGTATGTAATACATGTAAAACGTTTAACTCTGCCTGATCAGTTCTATATTCTGACTTTATTATTACTATTCACTTCTTGGAAATGAGATTTTTGATACTAAGATTGGCCCCTCTCCATATAACTTTCTTATTATGTGTACCTCCTGCCCACATATCATCTCAGCTCCAACAAGGCTGACTGGATTTGGCCCTGGAATATTATTTCTGTATGAGCTCTCTGAAATGCCTTCTCTTTGCCTTTCTTCATAATTTAATTTAAATGCTCTGACAAAATTACATGTGAATGAAGAGGAAAAATACATAATTGTTTTCAGTCATATTATCCCTCCCAATCTATAATAGATTACGATTTCTTAAGTTGTAGAAACTCTTCTGTACTCATGTTGTCTAATACGAGATATTAAAAGTGAGAAAAATTTATATTGATTTATAGTACAGTTCACAATGGATCTATAATACAGTCAAAACATAAACATACTCAATAAACTAGTACAAAATAAATTCCATGTATAACCACTACTCTGCTTTTCAAACAGAACATCACAAGCACTCCAGAAACTCCTTTTATGCCTTTCTTCCAAATGTTACACCTGTCTTCACCAAAGTTAGCTTTCCTTTAAAACCACTGTTTAATTTCTGCCTGAGCTTGGACTTCATATAAATGGGATAATAGAGTATGCATTGTTATCCATCTATATTCTAGAGTTAATATTTTTTGTGACAGTTATCCATATTGTGCAGCTGTACTTTATTCAGTTTCTTTGTTTCATCATATTCCACTGAATTAACATTGATGATTGATTGCAATATTGATAAATATTTGGGTTTACAGTTTCTTATGGCTAGAGATAATGCTGCTAGGAACATTTTTTGTATATGTCTCTTCCTGTATGTCTGCACAAATTTCTGTTAGGTAGATACTTAACATGAGTATGGATAATGAAATTGCTAAATCTTAAGGAATATATATGTTTAAGTGGAAAGTCAAATAGTTTTCTAAACATAACAACTTGCATTATTGCTGCTTCATATCTTCACAGACATTTGATTTAACTTCAGCTGTTTGCTGGATCTGTAATTATATCCAACGTGCTATAAATCCCTAATGATAGTAAGTGAAAAAAAAAAAAAGTGTTAGTCACTCCGTCATGTCTGACTCTGTGACCCAATGGACTATATAGCCCACCAGGCTCCTCTGTTCATGGGATTCTCCAGGCAAGAATACTGGAGTGGGTTGTCATTCCCTTCTCCAGGGGATCTTCCTGACCCAGAGATCGAACCCTGGTCTCCTGCATTGCAGGTAGATTTGTTACTGTCTGAGGGATGTAAAGTGAGCACTTATTCATATGTGTATTTGCCATTTGTGTATAAAATACAGTTTAATGCAAATTCAAGTCTATTGTCAAATTTTCTTTTTCCTTTCTGTAAAAGTTGATATATAGGGTTTTTAAATATCTTATGAACATGAGCAAATGTTTGAAATATCTTCTCCTACTCTGAATTACCAGAATCTCTGTGATATTGTGGACTAGAATATATTGATTTTAATGCAGTCCAATTTGAGAATCTTTTCTTTCATGAACAGTGTTGTTTTTCTCATCTTTAAACAATCAATTTCTGTGCTGTGGAACTGAGGGTAATCTTGGTAATTTTCTGTGATATCTATTATGTATTAGCTCCTGGTTGTCTCTCAAACATTTGTGATTTCCAATCTGCCCTCTGTTCTAGCAGCTTTCAGGAGTTGATGATGTACTGATAAGATAGGAGAAAAAGGAGTTAGACACAAACACTAGATAATGAAGGAGGGGCTCAGCTGCTGGGATGTGATAGTGTCTGGCTGGAACCAGCTGGACCTATTTTGTAAAAAGGAAGTTAAATGGAAAGGAAAGTCTTATATGTCCAAATGTTTATGACCTTATTCCAAGACCCAGATCTAAGAAACTCCCGCTGGGTATGCCTTGCTCACACCTGTTAAAATGCCTTCTTTAGAAGGCATAGAAGCTTGGTTTTTTAGATGATCCCCTTATGAGTCCACCTCCTCCAGGTCCACACTGGGGAACTACTACCTGCAATTCTTAGAGTTGACAGTCTTCCAGATGGCCTACCACTATCACTGCAGCTGAGCTGCTGGAAGTCACACCACCTTATCCCTCCAGCCCTGTCCTATATCCTCCCTTACTGGAGGTGAGTCCTGCCAGTACTACACAAAGCAGGGCTACTTACCAGCCTCCCAGTACCAAACTTCCCTTAAGGAAAGTGCTAGCAGGTGATGGAGGAGCAGAGTCCACATCCCTTTTCCTATGGCTGACCTAGATACCTGAATAGAGAAATTTGGGTGTTTTTCTGAGGATGCCAGTCAGTTCCTAGAGGAATTTACCAACCTGAAAATACCCTGTGAACCTACTTAGGGGAACCTACAAGCCTCCTTTCTACCTTCTGCATCACTGAAAAAAAAGCTGTATCCTTGGTACAGCTCAAGCATATGCCAGTGAATTGGCAGACTGAAATCAGGGACATACAATCTACTTTACTGCAGGAGATTCAACTTCTGGCCAAGACCCTCATTGGGAATACCAACAGGGAGGTAGAAGATTTGAACACAAGAACCACATATAACTTACCTTATCATTATACAGTGGAGGTGACAAATAAATTCAAGGGATTAGATCTGGTAGATAGAGTGCCTGAAAAACCATGGATGGAGGTTTATAACATTGCACAGGAGACAGTGACCAAAACCATCCCCAAGAAAAATAAATGCAAGAAGGCAAAGTACTTGTCTGGGGAAGCCTTACAAATAGGTGAGAAAAAAAGAGAAGTGAAAGGCAAAGGAGAAAGGCAACAATAATCCGACCTGAGTATAGCATTTCAGAGAATAGCAAGGCTTCTTAAGTGAACAACACAAAACATAGAGAAAAAACATAGAATGGAAAAGATGAGAGATTTCTTCAAGAAAATTGGAGATACCAAAGGAACATTTCTTACAAGGATGGGCACAATAAAGAACAGAAATTGCACTGACCTACAAAAGCAGAAGTGATTAAGAAGAGATGGAAAGAATACACAGAAAAACTATACAAAAGAGGTCTTAATGACCCAGATATCCATGATGGTATGGTCACTCACTTAGAGCAGACATCCTGTAATGTGAAGTCAAGTGGGCCTTAGGAAGCTTTCTGAGGAACAAAGCTAGTGGAGGTGATGGAATTCCAGCTGAGCTATTTAAGATCCTGGAAGATGATGCTGTTAAAGTGTTGCACCCAATATGCCATCAAATTTGAAAAATTCAACAGTGGCCAGAAGACTGGAAAAGATCAGTTTTCATTCCAATGAGTGTCAATGTCATTGACATTGACAATGTCAATGAATGAAAGGCAGTGTCAATGAATGAGAGGCGATGTCAAAGAATGTTCAAACTACCATACAATTACACTCATTTCACATGCTAAGCAAGATTATGCTCAAAATCCTCCAAGCTAGGTTTCAATCGTATGTGAACCAAGAACTTTCATATGTATAAGCTGGATTTAGAAAAGAGAGAGAAACCAGAGATCAAATTGCCAGTATCTGCTGGATCATAGAAAATGCAAGGGAATTCCAAATAGACATCTACTTCTGCTTCACTGACTATGCTAAGGCCTTTGACTGTTTGGATAACAACAAACTGTGGAAAATTATTACACAGGAATACCAGGCCTTACCCGCCTCCTGAGAAAACTGTATGCAGGTCAAGAAGCAATAGTTAGAACTGAACATGGAACAACGAACTGGTTCAAAATTGGAAAAGGACTACACCAAGGCTGTATATTTTCACCCTGTTTATTTAACATATGTGCAGAGTGCATCATGTTTAATGCCAGGCTGGATAAAGCTCATGCTGGAATCAAGATAGCTGGAAGAAATATCAATAACCACAGATAAGCAGATGACACCATTCTAATGGCAGAAAGAGAAGAGGAAGTAAAGAACCTGTTGATGAAGGTAAAAGAGGAGAGTGAAAAAGCTGGCTTAAAACTCACCATTCAAAATATGAAGATCATGGCATCCAGTTCCATCATCTCATAGCAAATAGATGCAGGAAAAGTAGAAAGTGTGACAGATCTTATTTTCTTGGACTCCAAATCACTGCGGATGGTGGATGCAGTCATGATATTAAAAGACACTTTCTCCTCGGAAGAAGAGCTATGACCAACCCAAACAGTATATTAAAAAGCAGAAACATCACTTTATTGACAAAAGTCCATATAGTCAAAGTCCAGTAGCCATGTATGGATGTGAGAGTTGGACCATAAAAAAGGTTGAGCTGTGAAGAGTTGATGCTTTTGAACTGTGGTGCCGTAGAAGACTCTTGAGAGCCCTTTGGACACCAAGTAGGCTGTCCAGTTGATTTTAACCAATCAATCCTAAAGGAAATCATGGTAGAAAGCAAAGAAAAACTAAAGAGCCTCTTGATGAAAGTGAAAGAGGAGAGTGACAAATTTGGCTTAAAACTCAACATTCAGAAAAATAAGATCACGACATCTGGTCCCATCATTTCATGGCAAACAGATGGGGAAACAATGGAAACAGTGACAGACTTTTTGGTTTGGGGGGTCCAAAATCACTGCAGATGGTGACTGCAGTCATGAAATTAAAAGAGGCTTGATCCTTGGAAGAAAAGCTATGTTCAAACTAGACAGCGTGTTAAAAAGAAGAGACATTACTTTACTGACAAAAGTCCATCTAGTCAAAGCTATGGTTTTTCCAGTATTCATATATGGGTGTGAATGTAGGACTATAAAGAAAGCTGAATGCCAAAGAATTGATGCTTTTGAACTGTGGTGTTGCAGAAGATTCTTGAGAGTCCCTTGGACTGTAAGGAGATAAAACCAGTCAATCCTAAAGGAAATCAGTCCTGAATTTTCATTGGAAGGACTGATGCTGAAGCTGAAACTCCAATAGTTAGTCCCCCTGATGTGAAGAACTAACTCATTTGAAAAGATCCCAATGCTGGGAAAGATTAAAGGTGAGAGGAGAAGGTGATGACAGAGGACAAGATGGTTGGATGGCATCATCGACTCAACGGACATGAGTTTGAGCAAGATTTGGGAGTTGATGATGGACAGGAATGCCTGGTGTGCTGCAGTCATGGGGTTGCAAAGAATCAGACATCACTGAGAGACTGAACTGAACTGAAAGGAAATCAACCCTGAATATTCATTGGACGACTGACTTTGAAGATGAAGCTCCAATACTTTGACCACCTGATTCAAAGAGCTGACTTTCCCTGACACTGGGAAAGGCTGAGGGCAAGAGAAGGAAGTGACAGGAGATGAGATGGCTGGGTGGCATCACCAACTCAATGCACATGACTTTGAGCAAACTCCAGAAATACTGAAGGACAGGGAAGCCTGGCATGCTGCAATCCATGGGCTCACAGAGTCTGACATGACTGAGAAACTGAACAACAACAACATTCTTAGAACCAGACAGTGGAAAATAATTAAGCATTTCCACGAATCCTCCCACTTAGGGTGGGACTCCTATCAAAGTGGTTACTGAAGTGTTCCTGGGTAAGGCCTGTACCAAACTGTTAAAAATGTTTGAGAACTCTGAGCCTGTAATGATCCAGTAAGCCACCCCACACCTCCATGCCTAACTCAGCCCATATTATCCAAGATAATTCCAAGGTTCAGTTTACACAGAAGCTTATAGAATTATATTAATAACAGACCTTCCTTCACTGCCAAGGTGATTGAACAGGTTTCCTCAACTTAGAGTGTTAATTACCACCTCCACTCCTCCTGGAGACCCCAATCATCAGGTATGGTAGAAAAAGCAAATAATATTCTAAAAAGAACTCTTGTCATGAGACTTTAGAAATTTGGGTCTCCCTCCTGTCTGTAGCCTTTCAATGGGCCAAAATGGCCCAAAAGGGAATTTTAAAACTCAGCCCATTTGAAATGACTTATGGGAGAATCCCTTTTGACTTCAGATCTTGTTTATGAGGATACCCACAAACTAGTCTCTCGCTGTATTAGATTGAGCCAAGTTCAAATAACCCTCCAAGAATACAGGAACAAATTATTACTCACCCCTACAAAAGTATAGTTGAGGTCTCCATCCAGTCAAGGTACTTTGTCCTACTAAAAACTTGGAAGGAAGGGTCCCCTGATGACCAGCTACAATCAAAATGGAAGGGACCATATCAAGTGTTACTAAGCATCTTAGCTGCCCTACTATCTCCCTGTAATAGTTGGTTACATATGTCTAGAATAAAACCATGTCTTATAAATTCCAATAGAAGCCAGAGAGACCTACTCTTACAAGCCAGTGAAAGAACTCAGATACTGGTTCAAGAGAACAGATAAGTGACTGTGTTGCATTGGCCTGGTATTCCTTGTGATTGTATCATTAATTTATCATTTTATCACAGTGGCTCTTATTCTACCACTTTTCAGAACCCTCTGCCTGGTAAATATCTTCTTTGCCCCTGCTGAGTCTGAAAAATATATAGTAATATGATGTCAAAAACCATCCTCCTAGTAGGGCTTCTCACAGTGGTTGTTATTTAGGGGGAGCAGATGGTAAAGCGTCTGTCTACAATGCAGGAGACCTGGGTTCGATCCCTGGGTTGGGAAGATCCACTGGAGAAGGAAGTGGCAATCCACTCCAGTGCTATTGCCTGGAAAATCCCATGGACAGAGGAGCCTGATAGGTCACAGTCCATGGGGTCGCAAAGAGTCGGACACGACTGAGTGACTTCACTAGGAAAAGGATGATTTTGTAAATGTACCTAAAATAGTCACCTGGGGAGAAAAACTAATTAATTGTTGGAGTGGCCATAAAAATCCTGGCTTACAACAAACATTAGGATTCTAGATGGCTCAGTGGGTATACAATCTGCCTGCAATGAAGGAGATACAGGTTCAATCCCTGATTCAGGAAGATTCCCCTGGAGGAGGGCATGGCAACCCACTCCAGTATTCTTTACTGGAGAATCTCTTGGACAGAGGAGCCTGGCAGGCTACAGTCTATAGGGTCACAACTGACGGGACTGAGCATCCACACGTGCACAACAAACATTACAGGTATAAATAGGCACATACAGCAAGAGTATTATCAACGGAAACACATGGGGGAAAAAAAATCCTCCACTGATATGAACACGATAGACAATTTCTATCAGGTCCAACACCTTGCCTATGTGATTCCTTTCAAAGGGTGATTTAGCACTTTTCTATTAAACATGGCTCCTAATGTTATTCAGAAAACCCATCATGCTTTTGATGCCACCACATATCTCATGGTCCTCTTGGCTATGGAAATCCTCTTTGGAGCAATCCTTGGCCACAGGATGGTAATATCATTATAGCATTTTGGAACCCAGACCCAAACTGCATTCCTAGGAATGCCTCCATTCTCTGTGTTTATAATGAAGGCCAGACCCAAGGATCCTACAGGATAAGGATGGTTATAGTTTTTAGGTCACTAGTCTTGTTCAACTCTTTTATGACCCATGGACTGTAGCCCACCAGGCTCTTCTGTCCATGGGATTTCCTAAGTAAGAGCACTGGAGTTGATTGTCATTTCCTACTTCAGGGATCTTCCTAACCCACCTGTGTTGAATGTGGACTCTTCACTGAGCCATCTGGAATGCCTCCACAGGGATAGAATAGAGAGAATGGACAAAAAGTTGGGCTAGAAATTGTCAGACTTTGTGGAAGTTATGGATAAAACCCTCTTACCACAACATCTCATCTAAGCAGGGAATACTCCTGGACTTAATTATTCTCAGTATGCTAAAGGGCCCTTATATCTGCACTGTGTTAATAATTTGTCCCTTCCTCGGATCTGGACAGCTGCTTCCTTGTTAAATTCTTTTATTCCCAGATCTCTTATTGAATCTTCAAGGTATGTCTGCATATGTGGCATGCCCCTAAATGAGGGCCCAAAGACAAGGCCACTTCAGGGAAAATTTGGCCCCTCTGCAGATGCTTATCCTTGTATTGAGAATGTGTGGCACAAAGAAGAGTGCACATTGGGACATTTGGCCCCATTTACAGTTGCTCTACATAATAATAGTCAGTGCCATCCCAGGTGGGCCATTGGATTAATATTGGCAGGAGTAGGGCTGACAGAGAGATTAACAGCTCCATAGGGAGGCTTTGCCTACCAGGAGTTAACCCTAAAAGATTCATCCAACAGCTTAAGGAACCTAGCCCTGAACACTGGAAACACCCTAAATAGATTTTCAATTTGTTTAAACTCACTAGCTGATGTGATCATGGACAATAGATTGGCCTTAGATTACTTGTTGGCCAAGCAAGGTGGTGTTGGTGCAATCATAAACAAAATCTATTGGACCTATGTTAATAAATCAGTCCAGATCGAGAAGAACATTATAAAGATTTATGAATAAGCATTCTGTTTATATCACTACAACCAGGAGACAAACTCTAATGCCATCTGGTCCACCATTAAGAGTGCCCTCCCTAACCTTAATTGGTTGTTGCCTGTCCTGGGCTCAGTAATGGTCATCCCCTTATTCTTTCTCTTTAACTTCTTGGCAAAGGTCCTGTCTTCCAGAAAGAAACAGTTCCATGTCAAAATGACAATGCTTCTGTGTGGATTCTAGTCCATACCACCCTCTGACTTAAAACAAGAAGTTGTCCTGCCCTGAGAACCTTAGACCAGCCATTTTGCTCCCTGACAGGGAGAGTCAATGTCCCTGACCAGTCCTGAAGCACCTATAAGATATTGACCACTGCCCTTCTTTTCCCATGAGAATATGGAAGTAAAATTTCTGAGGGGGGAATAAGACACAAGGAAAAGGAATTAAACCCAATGCTAGATAGTGAAGAAGGGGCTCAGCTGTCAGGATGTGATAGAGATCTACTGGAACCAGCTGAAACCAAGGTGGCTTTGGGAACAGTCTGGTCATTGACCTTCAGCTCATTATACCTTCATTGTAATACTAAAAAACATCCCCCCTTAACCATGGCAGTTCTCAGGGGGATGATAAAAGGGCACAAAGTAGGCAATGGCCCAATTCCTGGGAAATTCGCACCCTACCTCCCTATAGAAAGAATATTCATCACACTTATTAGCCTATGAAATTACTTAGCCCATAAAAACCAAAGACCCCACATCCTTCTGCCACTCTCACTTTCCCAGGTGACATCATGTCCTGGGGCCACTCCTCTCACTTTCTGAAATGGTCCAAATTCTGCCTATGAAATTAGTATCTCTCTAAATAAACTTGCTTTCCCTTTACTCTGACTAACTTTTGAATGATTTCTACAGGAAGCCAAGGACCCTCTTTTGACAGTCCTAAGGACTCCTCCAGGCCCCAGGACACATTTCCCTCTCCTACAACACCAAGACTCATCAGTGTCCCAAAAGAGAGAATCAGAGTCAATATCTAGATGAAGACTGTTTAGAAGCTAGCTGTTTAGTCATCACCTAGAGAAGTATGTAGTTAAAGCCCCTTCCAGGGAGAAACTTGAAGATGAGCATTTTTACCTGTTCTCTCTGCACTGAGTCCTGGTATACAGGCATGGCATAGGGATGGGGTGGATTCCTGCTCTTGTTTAAAAATTGTCTGTAATTGGGCCTTGGCTTAAATGCCACATATTTATGTCTATATATTAATGTTATTGTTTAACAGAATATGCTGTTATTGTTGTTGTTTAGTTTCTAAGTCTTGTCCAACTCTTTGTAACCCCGTGGACTGTAGCCCATCAAGCTCCTCTGTCCATGGAATTTTCCAGTCAAGAACACTGTAATGGTAGCCATTTCCTTCTCCAAGGGATCTTCCTGACCCAGTGATCAAACCCATGTCTCCTGCATTGGCAAGCAGATTCTTTACTACTAAGCCACTTAGAACATTTGCTGAATTGATATATTAGAAGAAATACATTTTTCTCGTTTGAATTTGCTTTTGGGGAGTTATTTAAAGAAAAAGAAAACCAGTGCTTCCCCCCCCCCCCAAGAGCTCAAAGTTTATTATGAGCAAATTAGTTAATGGCTTTTCAAAGATACTTTGGAAATATAGGATGATATTTCATGGAATATTACTATTTAAGCTCTTTAGAAATAAAAAGTATAGACAGACATGGATACTAAAAAGAAAAAGTAAAAAAAAAAAAAAAAAAATCTGACCTGCAATAACTCTATACTTTGATGTTTGGCTGATGCATTAACATTATTCTATTCCTTCGTAATTGATTCAGCTCTCTCTGCTCCTCTAGGTTGCTAGAGCAAATGCATCCTTGGCCCAAAATGAGATGTTTCATTTATTAGTTTGAAGCCAGACTCATCAAGAAACAAAGAGAGAAAAATCAAATCAATAAAATTAGAAATTAAAATGGAGAGATCACAACAGACAACACAGAAATACAAAGGATCATAAGAGACTACTATCAGCAATTATATGCCAATAAAATGGACAACGTGGAAGAAATGGACAAATTCTTAGAAAAGTACAACTTTCCAAAACTGAACCAGGAAGAATGAGAAAATCTTAAGAGACCCATCACAAGCACGGAAATTGAAACTGTAATGAGAAATCTTCCAGCAAACAAAAGCCCAGGTCCAGATGGCTTCACAGCTGAATTCTACCAAAAATTTAGAGAAGAACACCTGTCCCACACAAACTCTTCCAGAAAATTGCAGAGGAAGGTAAACTTCCAAACTCATTCTATGAGGCCACCATCACCCTAATACCAAAACCTGACAAAGATGCCACAAAAAAAGAAAACTACAGGCCAATATCACTGACGAACATAGATGCAAAAATCCTTAACAAAATTCTAGCAATCAGAATCCAACAACACGTTAAAAAGATCATATACTATGGCCAAGTGGGCTTTATCCCAGGGATGCAAGGATTCTTCAATATCTGAAAATCAATCAATGTAATTCACCACATTAACAAATTGAAAAATAAAAGCCATATGATTATCTCAACAGATGCAGAGAAGGCCTTTGACAAAATTCAACATTCATTTATGATTAAAAACTCTCCAGAAAGCAGGAGTAGAAGGAACATACCTCAACATAATAAAAGCTATATATGACAAACCCACAGCAAACATTATCCTCAATGGTGAAAAATTGAAAGCATTTCCCCTAAAGTTAGGAACAAGACAAGGGTGCCCACTTTCACCACTACTATTCAACATAGTTCTGGAAATTTTGGCCACAGCAATCAGAGTAGAAAAAGAAATAAAAGGAATCCAAATTGGAAAAGAAGAAGTAAAACTCTCACTGTTTGCAGATGACATGATCCTCTACATAGAAAACCCTAAAAACTCCACCAGAAAATTACTAGAGCTAATCAATGAATATAGTAAAGTTGCAGGATATAAAATCAACACACAGAAATCCCTTGCATTCCTATACACTAATAATGAGAAAGTAGGAAAAGAAATTAAGGAAACAATTCCATTCACTATTGCAACGAAAAGAATAAAATACTTAGGAATATATCTACCCAAAGAAACTAAAGACCTATATATAGAAAACTATAAAACACTGATGAAAGAAATCAAAGAGGACACTAATAGATGGAGAAATATACCATGTTCATGGATTGGAAGAATCAATATAGTGAAAATGAGTATACAACCCAAAGCAATCTACAGATTCAGTGCAAACCCTATGAAGCTACCAGCGGTATTTTTCACAGAGCTAGAACAAATAATTTCACAATTTGTATGGAAATACAAAAAAACCTTGAATAGTCAAAACAATTTTGAGAAAGAAGAATGGAACTGGAGGAATCAACCTGCCTGACTTCAGGCTCTACTACAAAGCCACAGTCATCAAGAGAGTATGGTACTGGCAAAAAGACAGAAATATAGATCAATGGAACAAAATAGAAAGCCCAGAGATAAATCCACACACATATGGACACTTTATCTTTGACAAAGGAGGCAAGAATATACAATGGAGTAAAGACAATGTCTTTAACAAGTGATGCTGGGAAAACTGGTCAACCACATGTAAAAGAATGAAACTAGATCACTTTCTAACACCACACACAAAAATAAACTCAAAATGGATTAAAGATCTAAATGTAAGACCAGAAACTATAAAACTCCTAGAGGAGAATATAGGCAAAACACTCTCCGACATAAATCACAGCAGGATCCTCTATGATCCACCTCCCAGAACACTGGAAATAAAAGCAAAAATAAACAAATGGGATCTAATTAAAATTAAAAACTTCTGCACAACAAAGGAAACTATAAGCAAGGTGAAAAGACAGCCTTTGGAATGGGAGAAAATGATAGCAAATGAAGCAACTGGCAAACAAATTATCTCAAAAATATACAAGCAACTTATGCAGCTCAATTCCAGAAAAATAAAAGACCCAATCAAAAAATGGGCCAAAGAACTAAATAGACATTTCTCCAAGGAAGACATACGGATGGCTAACAAACACATGAAAAGATGCTCAACATCACTCATTATTAGAGAAATGCAAATCAAGACCACAATGAGGTACCATTTCACACCTGTCAGAATGGCTGCGATCCAAAAGTCTACAAGCAATAAATGATGGGGAGGGTGTGGAGAAAAGGGAACCCTGTTACACTGTTGGTGGGAATGCAAACTAGTACAGCCACTATGGAGAACAGTGTGGAGATTCCTTTAAAAATTGCAAATAGAAATGCCCACTGCTGGGCATACACACAGAGGAAACCAGAATTGAAAGAGACACATGTACCCCAATGTTCATCGCAGCACTGTTTATAATAGCCAGGAAATGGAAACAACCTAGATGTCCATCAGCAGATGAATGGATATGAAAGCTGTGGTACATATACACAATGGAATATTACTCAGCCATTAAAAAGAATACATTTGAATCAGTTCTAATGAGATGGATGAAACTGGAGCCGATTATACACAGTGAAGTAAGCCAGAAAGAAAAACACCAATACAGTATACTAACACATATATATGGAATTTAGAAAGATGGTAATGATGACCCTGTATCAGTTCAGTTCAGTTCAGTCACTCAGTCGTGTCCAACTCTTTGCGACCCCATGAATCGCAGCACACCAGGCCTCCCTGTCCATTACCAACTCCCGGAGTTCACTGACGCACATCCATCGAGTCCGTGATGCCATCCAGCCATCTCATCCTCTGTCGTCCCCTTCTCCTCCTGCCCCCAATCTCTCCCAGCATCAGAGTCTTTTCCAATGAGTCAGCTCTTTGCATGAGGTGTCCAAAGTACTGGAGTTTCAGCTTTAGCATCATTCCTTCCAAAGAAATCCCAGGGTTGATCTCCTTCAGAACGGACTGGTTGGATCTCCTTGCAGTCCAAGGGACCCTCAAGAGTCTTCTCCAACACCACAGTTCAAACGCATCAATTCTTTGGCACTCAGCCTTCTTCACAGTCCAACTCTCACATCCATAGATGACCAATGGAAAAACCATAGCCTTGACTAGTTGGACCTTATTCGGCAAAGTAATGTCTCTGCTTTTGAATGCGAGACAGCAAAGGAGACACGGATGTGTAGAAGGGACTTTTGGACTCTGAGGGAGAGGGTGGGATGATTTGGGAGAACTGCATTGAAACATGTACTCTATCATGTAAGAAACAAGTCACCAGTCTATGTTCAATACAGGATGCTTGGGGCTGGTGCACAGGGATGATCCAGAGAGATGATATGGGGTGGGAGGTGGGAGGCGGGTTCATCTTTGGGAACTCATGTACACCTGTGGTGGATTCATGGCAATGTATGGCAAAACCAATACACTATTGTAAAGTAAAATAAAGTAAAAATAAAAATTAAAAAGAAAAACATAAAAAATAAATAAATAAAAATAAAAAAATAGAATAAAAACTTTGCTTCTAGTAGTCAATGCTCTCCTCTGAAATACTCTGTCAATTCACAAAGCTGTGTGAGAAATCCATGATGTCGCTGCAATATCAGCCTGAATGAGGATAAAGTACCCATTTGAAGATCAGATAATTTACTTTATTGGCTAAAATTTGGTTACTCACATTTGGTATAAAGAGAGGCATTAAAAAATCTATTAAGGCTGAGTTATATTCTGTAGCCACCATCTTGTTACAATTAGTATTTCATTTTAATTGTGCTGCTCTACAACTTCTTATTAAAAGATACTCAATGTAACTCAAAACAAGGTATTTTTTAATTTTTTTACTTTAATAGACTATTAGTCCATGGAATGCTTTCTTACCATTCCCTGGATTATATACAGCATGGAGACTTTCAGTTTACATGGTCATGGAAGTGACATGGAGTTTGCATTTAGTTTGTTTTTACTAATCCCAAATTCCCCAGTCCAGGCCTCTCCCTCCTGTATTCCACTTGGCAACAAAAAGTATGATCTTTCCATGGAACTTGGGGCATATTAAGAGTTTTGCTTTTACATCCTCTTACTATTCTTGCTGCTCAAACAGAAAAATGGGTATGTGTATCTTTTGGAATCAAGCTGTGTTTTGGAAGGCCTAGATGGAGAAGCCAATGGCACCCCACTCCAGTAGTCTTGCCTGGAAAATCCCATGGACGGAGGAGCCTGGTGGGCTGCAGTCCATGGGGTCGCTGAGGGTCAGACATGACTGAGCGACTTCACTTTGACTTTTCACTTTCATGCATTGGAGAAGGAAATGGCAACCCACTCCAGTGTTCTTGCCTGGAGAATCCCAGGGACGGGGGAGCCTGGTGGGCTGCCGTCTATGGGGTCACATAGAATCAGACACGACTGAAGTGACTTAGCAGCAGCAGCAGCAGCAGTGAGTTAGAGTCTGGTTGTCTCTCATTTTTGAAGCCATTCCATATAGATGACCACTGGAAACATGTTTGTAGCTTCTTTTTGTTAAATAAAGACACTTCCTTGGAAAAAAAGCTCAGTCTTTTTAAGAATATTTTTTTTACCTTCTTTACCTATCAGACACTTCTAATAACTTCTATATAGCCTCTCCAAATTCTGCAATCACTGAGCAGTTATTCAATGCTTACTGAATGATGGAATTTTGTTTGTTTATTTTTGTTTGTAAGCTATGAAGGCTAAAATATAAATAAAGTATTCTCTGCCTTGAGAAGCTCACATTATTTTGGGGAAGACAGTAAGGAATTATTTTTTATTTTTTTTTTGAAGCATAGTAGATTTACATGTTGTGTCAGTATCTGCTGTACAGCAAAGTGACTCAGTTATACACATATATGCATTATTTCTCTTAAATTTATTTATGTTTTTAATTGCAAATCTCAACACGAATCAGCCATAGGCATATACATATCCACTACCTTTTGAAATCCCATCACATCTCCCTCCCCATCCCACCCCTCCCAGTTGATACAGAGTGCTGTTTGAGTTTCCTGAGCCATACAGCAAATTCCTGTTGGCTATCTATTTTACATATGGTAATGTAAGTTTACATATGGTAATATTACTCTTTCCATACATCTCACCCTCTCCTCCCCTTTCCCCATGTCCTAAGTCTATTCTCTACGTCTGTTTCTCCAATGCTGCCCTGTAAATAAATTATTTAGTACCATTTTTCTAGATTCGGTGTATATGTGTTAGAATACTATATTTATCTTTCTCTTTCTGACTTATTTCCCTTTGTATAATAGTCTCTAGGTTCATCCACCTCATCAGAACTGACTCAAATATGTTCCTTTTTATGGGTGAGTAATATTCCATTGTGTACATGTACCACAACTTCTTTATCCATTCATCTGTCAATGGACATCTAGGTTGCTTCTGTGTTCTGGCTCTTGTAAACAGTGCTGCAATGAATAATGGGATACATGAGTCTTTTTCAATTTTGGCTTCTTCGAGGTGTATGTCTTGCAGTGGGATTTCTGAGTCATATGGTGGTTTTATTTCTAGTTTTTTTAAGAAATCTCCCTACCATCTTCCATAGTGCTTTTATCAGTTACATTCCCACCAAAAGCGCAAAAGTGCTCCCTTTTCCCCACACCCTCTCCAGCATTTATTGTTTGTAGACTTCTTGACAATAGCCATTCTGACCGTTTTGAGATGATATCTCATTGAAGTTTTGAATTGTGTTTCTCTAATAATGAGTGAGGTTGAGCATCTTTTCATGTTTTTGTGACCCATCTGTATGTCTTCTTTGGAGAAATGCCTGTTTAGGTCTTTTTCTCACATTTTGATTGGGTTGTTTGTTTTCTGGTATTCAGTTGTATGAGTTGCTTATATATTTTGGAAATTAATCCTTTGTCTGTTGTTTCATTTGCTATTATTTTCTCCCATTCTGGGACCTGTCTTTTCACCTGGCTTATATTTTTCTTTTCTGTGCAAAAGCTTTTAAGTTTAATCAGGTCCCATTTGTTTACATTTGGTTTTATTTCCATTACTCAAAAAGTGGATCATAGAGGATCTTTCTTTGATTTATGTCATGGAGTGTTCTGCCTATGTTTTCCTCTAAGAGTTTTAAAGTTTCTGGTCTTACATTTAGGTCTTTAACCCATTTTGAGTTTATCTTTGTGTATGGTGTTAGGAAGTGTTCTAACTTCATTCTTTTACATGTAGCTGTCCAGTTCTCCCAGTGCCATTTACGGAAGACAATATCTTTGCCCCATTGTATATTCTTGCCTCCTTTGTCAAAAATAAGGTATCCATAGGTTCATGGGTTTATTTCTGGGCTTTCTATCTTGTTCCATTGGTCTGTATTTCTGTTTTTGTGCCAGTACCATACTGTCTTGATGACTGTAGTTTTGTAGTATAATTTGAAGTCAGGAAGGTTGATTCCTCCAGCTCCATTCTTCTTTCTCAACACTGCTTTGACTATTTGGCTTCTTTTGCATTTTCATGTGAATTGTGATTTTTTTTGTTCTAGTTCTTTAGAAAATTCCATTGGTAATTTGATAAGGATCACCTTGAATCTGTAGATTGTGTTTGGTAGTATAGTCATTCCCACACAGTATTGATTTTTCCTACCCAGGAACATGGAATTTATCTTCATCTATTTATGCCATTTTGATTTCTTTCGTCAGTGTCATAATTTTCTGTGTACAGTTCTTTTGTGTCCTTAGGTAAGTTCATTCCTAGATACTTAATTCTTTCTTTTGAAATGGTGAAAGGGACTGATTCCTTAATTTCTCTTTCTGATTTTTCATTGTTAGTATATGCAAGTGATTTCCATGCATTGCTTTTGTATACTGCAACCTTGCTAAATTCACTGATTAGCTCTAATAATTTTCTGTTACTATCTTTGGGAACTCTATGTGCAGTATGGCTTTCCTAGTGGGTCAGATGATAAAACATCTGCCAGCAATGTGGAAGACCTGGGTTTGATCCCTGGGTTGGGAAGATCCCCTGGAGAAGAAAATGGCAATCCAGTCCACTACCCTTGCCTGGAGAAGCCCATGGACAGAGGAGCCTGGTAGGGTACAGTCCACGGGGTTGCAAAGAGTCAAATACGGCTAAGCAAATTCACTGTCTTTCTCTTTCTATGTATAGTATCATGTCATCTGCAAACTGTGAAAACTTTACTTCTGTTCCGATCTGGATTTCTTTTCTTTTTTTTTTTTTTCTCTGATTGCTGTAGCTAGGACTTTCAAAACTATGTTGAATAATAGTGGTGAAAGTGGACACCTTTGTCTTGTTCCTGATATTAGGGGGAATGCTTTCAGGTTTTCTCTATTGAGAATAATGCTTGCTGTAGGCTTATCATATGTGGCCTTTACTATGTTGAGCTAAGTTTCTCCTATGTCCATTTTTCGAAGAGTTTTAATCATAAATAGGTGTTGAATATTGTCAAAAGCTTTTTATGCATCTATTGAGATTATGATATGGTTTTTATCTCTGAA
Source organism: Capricornis sumatraensis (assembly GCF_032405125.1). Classification (NCBI taxonomy): domain Eukaryota; kingdom Metazoa; phylum Chordata; class Mammalia; order Artiodactyla; family Bovidae; genus Capricornis; species Capricornis sumatraensis. The sequence goes on from NC_091073.1 coordinate 22,634,824, forward strand.
TTTGTTAATATGGTGTATCACACTGATTGCTTTGTGTATACTAAAGAATCCTTGCATCCCTGAAGTAAACCGAACTTTGATCATGGTGTAGAAGCTTTTTGATGTGTTGCTGAATTCTGTTTGCTAAATTCTGTTGAGGATTTTTGCATCTATGTTCATCAGTAATATTGGCCTGTAGTTTTCTTTCTTTCTTTTTTTTTAATGTTGTCTTTGTCTGGTTTTGGTATCAGGATGATGGTGGCCTCATAGAATGAGTTCAGAAGTGTCCCTTCCTCTGCAATTTTTGAAACAGTTTTGAAAGGCTAAGCATTAGCTCTTCTCTAAATGTTTGAAAAAATTTCCCCTGTGAAGCCATGTGGTCCTGGGCTTTTGTTTCTTGGGAGATTATTTTATCACAGCTTCAATTTCAGTGCATGTAATTGGGTTCTTCATAATTTCTATTTCTCCTGGTTCAGTCTTGGAAGATTGAATTTTTCTAAGAATCTCTCCATTTCTTCCAGGTTACCCATTTTATTGCCATATAGTTGTTCATAATAGTCTCTTATCATCCTTTATATTTCTGCATTGTCTGCTGTAACCTCGCCTTTTTCATTTCTAATTTTATTGCTTTCATTCTTCTCCCTTTTGTTCGAGATGTGTCTGGCTAAAGTTTAGTCAATTTTGTTTATCTTCTCAAAGAACCAGCTTTTAGTTTTATTAATCTTTACTATTTCTCTTATTTCTTTTTCATTTATTTCTGCTCAGATCTTTATGATTTATTTCCTTCTGCTAATTTTGGAGTCTTTTGTTCTTCTTTTTCCTTTTGTTTTAGTTGTAAAGTTGGGTTGTCTATTCGATGTTTTTCTTGTTTCTTGAGGTAGGATTGTATTGCTATAAACTTCCTGCTTAAAAATGCTTTTGCTGCATCCCATAGGTTTTGAGTTGTCATGGTTTCATTGTCATTTGTTTTTAGAAATTTTGGGAATTCCCCTCTGATTTCTTCAGTAACCTGTTAGTTATTTAGAAATGTGCTGTTTAATCTGCATTTGTTTGTGTTTCTTACAGTTTTTTTCTTATAATTCGTGAGTTGGATATTGTCCCAGAGATCTCTGAGATTATCTTCAGTTCTTTTGATTCTTATTACTTTATTCTGTACCCACTCTTTTTTAGGTTATTTTCCCATTTGTGTCAATACTGAGGATTGGGTAGAGTTCCCTGTACTGTACAGTAGGTCCTTATTAATTATCCATTTTATATGCAGTTTTATATGCAGTTTTATATGCAGTGTGTATCAGTTCAGTTCAGTCACTCAGTGGTATCCAACTCATTGCCACCCCATGAATCACAGCATGCCAGGCCTCCCTGTCCATCACCAACTCCCAGAGTTCACTCAGACTCATGTCCATTGACTCAGTGATGCCATCCAGCCATCTCATCCTCTTTCATCCTCTTCTCCTCCTGCCCCTAATCCCTCCCAGCATCACAGTCTTTTCCAGTGAGTCAATTCTTCACATGACATGGCCAAAGTACTGGAGTTTCAGCTTTTGCATCATTCCTTCCAAAAAAATCCCAGTACTGATCTCCTTCAGAATGGACTGGTTGGATCTCCTTGCAGGCCAAGGGACTCTCAAGAGTCTTCTCCAATACCACAGTTCAAAAGCATCAATTCTTCAGCGCTTAGCTTTCTTCACAGTCCAACTCTCACACCCATACATGACCACAGGAAAAACCATAGCCTTGATTAGATGGGCCATTGTTGGCAAAGTAATGTATCTTCTTTTCAATATGCTATCTTCGTTGGTCATAACTTTCCTTCCAAGGAGTAGGCGTCTTTTAATTTCATGGCTGCAATCACCACCTGCAGTGATTTTGGAGGCCAAAAAAATAAAGTCTGACACTGTTTCCACTGTTTCCCTATCTATTTCCCATGAAGTGATGGGACCGGATGCCATGATCTTCGTTTTCTGAATGTTGAGCTTTCAGTCGACATTTTCACTCTCCACTTTCACTTTCATCAAGAGGCTTTTTAGTTCCTCTTCACTTTCTGCCATAAGGGTGGTGTCATCTGCATATCTGAGGTTATTGATATTTCTGCTGGCAATCTTGATTCCAGCTTGTGCTTCTTCCAGCCCAGTGTTTCTCATGGTGTACTCTGCATATAAGGTAAATAAGCAGGGTGACAATATACAGCCTTGACATACTCCTTTTCCTATTTGGAACATGTCTGTTTTTCCATGTCCAGTTCTAACTGTTGCTTCCTGACCTGCATATAGGTTTCTTAAGAGGCAGGTCATGTGGTCTGGTATTCCCATCTCTTTCAGAATTTTTCACAGTTTATTGTGATCCACACAGTCAAAGTCTTTGGCATAATCAATAAAGCAGAAAGAGATGTTTTTCTGGAACTCCCTTGCTTTTCCCATGATCCAGTGGATGTTGGCAATTTGATCTCTGGTTCCTCTGCCTTTTCTAAAACCAGCTTGAACATCTGGAAGTTCACGGTTCACATATTCCTGAAGCCTGGCTTGGAGAATTTTGAGCATTACTTTACTAGCATGTGAGATGAGTGCAATTGTGTGGTAGTTTGAGCATTCTTTGGCATTGCCTTTCTTTGGGATTGGAATGAAAACTGACCTTTTCCAGTCCTGTGGCCACTGCTGAATTTTCCAGATTTGCTGGCATATTGAGTGCAACACTTTGACAGCATCATCTTTCAGGATTTGAAATAGCTCAACTGGATTGGTTTATCAATATTACCTAAGAAAACATTGGTACAATTTATGTTCAGAGAATGTTTTGCCTGTGATCTATTCTAGAAATTTCATGGTATCATGTCTTATGTTTGGGCTTTCCTGGTGGCTGAGACAGTAAAGAATCCACCTGCATAGCAAGAGAACTGGGTTATGTCTTTAAGCCATATTCAGTTTCGTTTTGTAAGCAATTAACTTATGTTCAAAGAATTTGGGCTGTGTTTTCTTCTCACTGAGATCAAGGAAGGTATCACTGAAGCCCTGGAATTAGAAGTGGGCTTTGAGGGAGAAGACATCAGGCTGAAGAAACAGTTTTTGTATAGGTGTAATGTTACCAAAAAGTCCAAGTATCAAGGAGCAGTCCTCTGTGGCTGAAGCATACAGTGACTGATGACACAAAATACCTGTTGGGGCTAGGTTATTGTGCACTAAATGAATAATTATAATATTAAATTTTATGCTTTAAACAGTGAGGAGTCATTGAAGATTTTTGAAGAGTGGAATGAAAAGGTCTGACTTAAAAGATTATGAAAGTAATCATATCTACATAGAGGAGAGGTTGGAAAGTCAAAGACAGAAAACATGGGAGAAATGCTAGTGAGAGAAAAAGTATTTATCTTGTTTAAATTGCTTCCTTCAAAGAAAGAGTATTGCTAATTCAATATTTTATAACCAACATTCTAAATGTTGGATGAGACCAAGTTTCTTTAATAAATGGTCACACATACCCTTGATATACTCAGGTCTTATTATTGACTGAATTGCATCCCCCTTAAAATTCATTTGTTGAACTCCTACATCCCCATGTGTCCTTAAGACAGGTAACTAAGGTTTAAAAAAGGCTTTAAGTTTGGGGCCCTAATCAAATACATTTGCTGTCCTTATAAGTAGAGAAGGAGACACCAGAGATCTTTCTATTTCTGAGGAAACAAGAGGAAGGTGGCTGTCTACAAGGGAGGTACATGGGTCTTATCAGGAACCAACACTGATGGCACCTTGATCTTGGGCTTTACCCCACAGAACTGTTAGAAAATGCACTTCTGTTAAGATATACAACCTGTACTATTTTTCACGGCAGCCAGAGCAGACTAATACAGATCTAGAAGTTTTCTTACCCTCAAGGTCCATATTACCTCTTTCTCTTTTTCTAGGGATGTGATTCTGAGGCCTCAGAAACCGGGAAACATCCCTAAGAGTATTGCTGCTCTCAAGTGTTCCTGGCAACTGAGAGGAAGAGAGTAGATTAAGAGGTTATTGTTCACATAGAAACAAGTTGATTGAATTTATAGATAAAGAAGAGCCAGTTTTTAAAGACAACATGCCTATTCCATCTTAAGTTCTTAATCTTTCTTCATGATTATTCTGCTGAAAAACCACCTTTTGAACATAAAGAAGTACCTTCAGACCTGTCAAGAAGATAGGTGGTTTTCCATCAAGAACCTGTCCTCGGTTAGGTTTGATGTCTCTGGTTTCTACTACTGCGCTGTTATAGTTTTCTTTTACGTCTTAGATGCTCCTCATTTGTCATCTGATTTCTCTTTCTACTACCATGTAATCGTTGTTCAAAAACTCTAAAATTCTGCCTTTTGCTTCTGCCGTTCCCCCCCACCCCCACTTTTTAGCTAGGATATGTCAATAACTCCTATTATTTCTATAAAAATTATGTTTAAAACTGTATAAATCTATAGACCTGTAGGTCTTTAAGTTCTATGTCCATGAATGGTCTCTGGATATTTCCAGTTAAGTGTCTTAACAGCAGTGTATTTAATTTGTGTCACTCTGTGTAGTTGACAAAGCATTTTCATATGTATTATGTATATACTTGTTTTCAATCATATCAATACTGTAAGGCATGTGGTATTAATTATATTTTACGTTTATGATGCTTACTCTCAAAGTGGTAATTTTACAAGTTGTCAGATAAGTCAAATAAGCAAATCTCATTCATATGTAAAGCATAAAGATATGTGAACAGTCTAAAACTTCTTCACGTCTAAAACTTGTCAAAAACTCTTCTCAAATGGAAGTTTATGTGCTATCAGCATAGTTGCAAATGGTCTGTCCATATCAAATTTCTTAGTTATCATTACAATCATTTTCTTAGTCAGTCTCTCAAGTCCAATACCTGAAATTCAATAACTTTTTGTTGAAAATATAATGAAACGACTGAAAAAAAAAATGGTTCTTAAAGTTGATTCTCAATTTAATGTATCTTTGAAGTCATTTACAAAGTCATTAATTATTCTACATTCTTCATTCCTACCTCAGTCACCTAGGATGTTGGAAAGAACAAACAAGAGGATAAGCAAAAGTAACACAGACTTTTGGATCCATATTCAGTAAGGAATTTCTTATTTTTGTTAAAGCCAGTTTTAAATTACCAGGAATATTTGAGGATAAATATATCTTCAAAGTTATATTGTAAAAATAAATCCTTAATTTTTACAATGTTTTCTATTTACAAACATCCTACAGAATAGCAATAATACTGGAAATGTGGTCTCTCAATATTACTATTGGTCTTTATGCCAACTAAAGTTAGGTTTAAGAAAAAAAAACAATGGGCTAAAATATTATAAGTTAATACATTGCCTAAGGTAGTTTTAGAAATTTAGGAAGTAATATTGGTGACTATTGACAATATAAGGAAGATTAAGCATTTCTTAATCAAAATAAATGTTTGTTCTGGTCTGGAGACATTTCTTATTTGATCATCCTTGGAAAATATAAAATGTCAGTGTCATTATTTTTTACTAACTGGATCTGGCATGGGCACAAATGGTAAACTGAACTATATTTTGGTGGTGGACATTGAGAGAAAATTGGGCTGAAAAAGTATTCAGACAAAACATATCACTTATAGGTACTTATAGATGCGTAAAATAAAATTTTAATTGAAGTTTCATAAATGAATATCTCATATAATTTTAATAAAATACAAATAACCTGTTTTGTCATGCAATGGGTAGTTTCTACATCTAGCTTGTGCATGCATGCTCAGTCACTTCAGTCATGTCTGACTCTTTCTGACCTCATGGCTGTGGCCCACTAGGCTTCTCTGTCCTTGGGATTTTCCAGTCAAGAATACTGGAGGGGGTTGCCATTTCCTTTTCCAATGTCTGGCTCATCACAATTTTAACTGCAAACCACAGGAAATGTAGAATATGATAATTAAGTTAGGAAGAGTTCATCAGATTGCAGAGTAGTAAATTTCTTCATAAAAATAACATTAACAATCAACTGTAAAACTGTTTGTGTATTATCAGGTATTGCTAAAGGAACAAACAAACAGCTCCAAATTCACTCAGAAGATGAGTTATACTCATCTCAGTAATCTACTGGCTAGTCTATGATATAATTTTAAACATCACTTGTTTCTCTCTCTGAGCATATAGCACTTCAAAATAAAGAACATCTCTAATATAGACAACACTATTTTTTTCTTTTTTCTTTTTCTTTTTTCTTAAATATAAATTTATTTATTTTAATTGGAGGCTAATTACTTTACAATATCGTATTGCTTTTGCCATACATCAACATGAATCAGCCATTGGTGTACACATGTTCCCCATCCTGAACCTCCCTCCCACCTCCGTGCCCATACCATCCTTCTGGGTCATCCCAGTGCACCATCCCTGAGCATCCTGTATCATTCATTGAAGCTGGACTGGCGATTCATTTCACATATATTATACATGTTTCAATGCCATTCTCCCAAATCATCCCACCCTCCCCCTCTCCCACAGAGTCCAAAAGATTGTTCTATACATCTGTGTCTCTTTTGTTGTTTCGCATACAGGGTTATCATTACCATCTTTCTAAATTCCATGCATATATGCGTTAGTACACTGTATTGGTATTTTTCTTTCTGGCTTACTTCACTCTTATAATAGGCTCTAGTATTATCCACCTCACTAGAACTGATTCAAATGTTTTCCTTTTAATGGCTGAGTAATACTACATTGTGTATATGTACCACAGCATTCTTATCCATTTGTCTGCTCATGGACATCTAGGTTGCTTCCATGTCCTGGCTACTATAAACAGTGCTGCGATGAACATTGGGGTACACGTGTCTCTTTCAATTCTGGTTTCCTCAGTGCGTATGCCCAGCAGTGGCATTGCTGGGTCATATGGCAGCTCCATTTCCAGTTTTTTTTAAGGAATCTCCATACTGTTCTCCATAGGGGCTGTACTAGTTTGCATTCCCACCAACAGTGTAAGAGGGATCCTTTTTCTCCACACCCTCTCCAGCATTTATTGCTTGTAGACTTGATAGCAGTCATTCTGACTGGCATGAAATGGTACCTCATTGTGGTTTTGATTTGCATTTCTCTGATAATGAGTGATGTTAAGCATCTTTTCGTGTGTTTGGTATCTATCTGTATGTCTTCTTTGGAGAAATGTCTATTTAGTTCTTTGGCCCATTTTTTTGATTGGGTCGCTTATTTTTCTGGAATTGAGCTGCAGGAGTTGCTTGTATATTTTTGAGATTAGCTGTTTGTTAGTTGCTTCATTTGCTATTATTTTCTCCCATTCTGAAGGCTATCTTTTCACCTTGCTTACAGTTTCTTTTGTTGTGCAGAAGCTTTTAATTTTAATTAGGTCCCATTTGTTTATTTTTGCTTATACTTCCAATATGCCAGGAGGTGGGTCATAGAGGATTCTGCTGTGATTTATGTTGGAGAATGTTTTGCCTATGTTCTCCTCTAGGAGTTTTATAGACAACACAGAAATACAAAGGATCATGAGACTACTATCAGCAATTATATGCCAATAAAATGGACAACTTGGGAGAAATGGACAAATTCTTAGAAAAGTACAACTCTCCAAAACTGAACCAAGAAGAAACAGAAAATCTTAACAGACACATCACAAGCATGGAAATTGAAACTGTAATCAGAAAACTTACATCAAGCAAAAGCCCAGCTCCAGATGGCTTCACAGATGAATTCTACCAAAAATTTAGAGAAGAACTAACACCTACCCTACTCTTCCGGAAAATTGCAGAGGAAGGTAAACTTTCAAACTCATTCTATGAGGCCACCATCATCCTAATACCAAAACCTGACAAAGCTGCCACAAAAAAGAAAACTACAGGCCAATATCACTGATGAACATAGATGTAAAAATCCTTTACAAAATTCTAGCAATCCGAATCCAACAACACATTAAAAATATCATACACCATGACCAAGTGGGCTTTATCCCAGGGATGCAAGGATTCTTCAATATCTAAAAATCAATCAGTGTAATATATCACATTAACAAACTGAAATATTAAAAGCCATATGATTATCTCAATAGATGCAGAGAAGGCCTTTGACAAAATTCAATATCCATTTATGATAAAAACTCTCCAGAAAGCAGGAATAGAAAGAACATACCTCAACATAATAAAAGCTATATATGACAAACCCACAGCAAACATTATCCTCAATGGTGAAAAATTGAAAGCATTTCCCCTAAAGTCAGGAACAAGACAAGGATGCCCACTTTCACCACCACTATTCAACATAGTTCTGGAAGTTTTGGCCACAGCTATCATAGCAGAAAAAGAAATAAAAGGAATCCAAATTTGTAAAGAAGAAGTAAAACTCTCAGTCTTTGCAGATGACAGGATCCTCTACATAGAAAACCCTAAATACTCCACCAGAAAATTACTAGAGCTAATCAATGAATACAGTAAAGTTGCAGGATATAAAATCAACACACAAAAGTCTCTTACATTCCTATACACTAATAGTGAGAAAATGGAAAGAGAAACTAAGGAAACAATTCCATTCACTATTGCAATGAAAAGAATAAAATACTTAGGAATATATATACCTAAAGAAACAAAAGACCTGTATATAGAAAATTATAAAACACTGGTGAAAGAAATCAAAGAGGACACTAAAAGATGGATAAATATACCATGTTCATGGATTGGAAGAATCAATATAGTGAAAATGAGTACACTACCCAAAGCAATCTATAGATTCAATGCAATCCCTATCAAGCTACCAACGGTATTTCTCGCTGAGCTAGAACAAATAATTTCACAATTTGTATGGAAATACAAAAAACCTCGAATAGTCAAAGCAATCTTGAGAAAGAAGAATGGAACTGGAAGAATCAACCTGCCTGACTTCAGCCTCTACTACAAAGCCACAGTCATCAGGACAGTATGGTACTGGCACAAAGACAGAAATATAGATCAATGGAACAAAATAGAAAGCCCAGAGATAAATCCATGCACCTATGGACACCTTATCTTTGACAAGGGAGGCAAGAATATACAATGGAAAAAAGATAATCTCTTTAACAAGTGATGCTGGGAAAACTGGTCATTCACTTGTAAAAGAGTGAAACTAGAACACTTTCTAACACCATACACAATAATAAACTCAAAATGGATTAAAGATCTAAACATAAGACCAAAATATATTATTTTAGTATATTGTGGGAAACCAAATTTAAATCTGTATTAGAGACCATTAGCTTAAGAGTCGGGCACGACTGAGCAACTTCACTTTCACTTTTCACTTTCATGCATTGGAGAAGGAAATGGCAACCATCTTCAGTATTTTTGCCTGGAGAATCCCAGGGCAGAGGAGCCTAGTGTGCTGCCATCTATGGGGTCACACAGAGTCGGGCATGACTGAAGTGACTTAGCAGCAGCAGCAGCAGCAGCTTAATAGCTTAAAATGAATTTTAAAATAAATTTGAATGCAATAATGCAGGAATAATTTGACATAAGACACAAACTAGAAGGTTCGAGGGAAAAGTAAATACGTTCTTTGGGATTTACCCTTTTTCTTAGCTGGGGTGATTTTTGGTGCTGTCAAAAGGCCTGAACTATCTGTTTTGTATGACTTGCTAGATGATAATGATGGCACATGTAGCTTTCTATTTATAATAGTCAACAAAATTCCAGGTGAACAATGTCCAACCCCTATCCTCACTAATATCAAGTGTAGTACGGTGTGTTCCATTCAATAATTCAGGTTCAATAATGGGTTTTACACCATGCACTTCTATGCATGTCATTTACCACTGTCTAAAAAGTGAGCTAGACCAAAAATGGTTTTGAACACTCTCTTCAAAACCACCTCTTATTAGATACACATAAAGTAGAAAAAAAATTGCTTTGACATGGTACTCTAATACTATTGATACAATAGTAATGATGCATTGATATTTTATAGGACTCACATGTGTAAAACTTTGGGTTATGTATCACAGCTTTTAAAATGCTGTGGCGCTTACTTTTTACACGAGCCTAGAAGCTGGAAAGGGAAGTGCAAGTCCAGAATGTAGCTGCATATCTGCATTCACACCAGACTCAATGTTTTTCTTATTATTTACATGAGCACAGACATGATGGTATGCATTCTCACAGGAAGTATATAAGCTACAACTAAAAAATGTGGACCACCACCCCAATGACCCCAAACTAAAAATACATTGAAATATTTTTATTTTACTTGAATTCACCTTAAAAATGTAAACATTTAAGTGTCAGGAGAATTGAAAGTAATATTGCCTCTTCAGGATTTCTGTAGTAGTTCCTGACTCCGGAAGTCACTTGGGGGACTTAATTACTAGAATCACTGTTTGTAGATTTATGTTTCAATGTATTATTTATCATCTCAAATAGAAAATAAGAATTTTCATCGACTGAACGTTTGATTCTTTCCAAAATTCATGTTTTGAAGCTAACCCCAATGTGATGATATTTAGATCTGGAGCTCAAGGGCAGCAGAACATTATACCCAATATATGCCTTATTTGCATATTGATGATTTCCAGCTGTAGGCACTTGAAAAACAGCAAATGCAAGGAGAGGCTTTTCTTAAACTCCCCTTAAGTGCCTAAAGACTCATCTTCTGAAAGGAATTAAATTATAAGAAATTCTCTCCCTGGCCATCAACCAGAAGGCTGAAGGTCAACACCACACCCTGACAGATTTTGCCACAAATTATAATGCCTCCCAGCCATTCCTGCAAGGGCCCAGTCATCTTTCCTAAAAACCATTTATACTCTCCTCTCTCCCCTTTCCCTGTTATTAATGATATTTAATTCTGAATTCTAGGACATCTTGGGGAGTAACTCATTTCTCTCCCATGTTTACATGGGGCATACATGTTAATAAACGTCTGGTTCTCTCTTGCTAACCTGTCTTTTCATACAAGGGCCTCATCCAAGAACTCAGAAGGGTAGAGGGAAGATTGTTTCCCTCCTTCTGGTAGATGGAGCTGGGTCTTTGGTAGGTGATGAGATTTACAGGAGGTCACAAGGGTGGAGCTTGTATGCCCTGAGGGATCAGTGCCCTAATGGAAGAGACCTGAGGAGACCTCTCTCTCCACCCTGTGAGGTCACAGTAAGAAAGTGGCTGACTGCAAGCTGCAAGAGGGCTTCTTCTGGGAACAGAATTGCCTAGCCTCTGACATGGGACTTCTTAGCCTACAGAACTGTGAGAAGGTCCTGTATTCAGTATTTTGTTTGGGCAGTCCCAGGCTTATTAAGACAAGCATGGCATTTACCAATAAGCTTAACCATGGGTTTTGTTCTCCAATTTCACCTGGGCCAGTGGTGAAAGTGGACAAACTCTCCTACTAGCAGCATGGCAGACCCTCTTATTAGCAGCAGGGCCATTCCCCAGGCTGTGCCATATTGTTTAAAGCTTCCAACGGGGATACAAGAAGTAATCATTTTAGAAGAAATCTCAGTCACCCAGACAAACTGACTTAAACTAATCTTTCTGAGTATATAAAATAACATTTCCTGTTATTGTATCATGCATTAAAAGCAAGGAATGATGAGCTGAAGAGATGGAGGAGGAGAATGAAGAGAGAAGGATGGCAGTGACATCAGAATTGGATCTTAATGTCTTAAGCACATTATCACTTAGTTTACATTTTCTATTTAAGTCTATTGTTTAAAATTTGGATGCTTTTACTCATGGAAGTAATGCTAAGAGTCTCGGACAGAAGGTAGCAAACCTATTCAGCTTAGGGTGCAGCCTACCTTGGCAGTGATGAAATCAGATTTGCAGGAGCAAGGGCTCAGAAATGAGTTTTCTGAATTCTGGAGAAGGGATCCAGGAGGGTGGGAGGGTTGCATTCTGACTGGGTTGCAGGCAGGATCTCTGTTATGAGGTAGAAATGTGAATCTAAAGAAGCCACATTTGAGATGTATAGAGTGGTCTTCAGTCCTGTGAGCTTCCTAAGAGCAGATCATTGTTGAGTCAAGTACAGGCTTTGTTAACTGGAGATTAGTCTCTATTTACTGGAAAGCTAGCATTTTTGTACTGTAAAAACAAAGGACTTTGGAGACTGACAGCTTAGGGTTTGGAATCTAGAATTGTCTTTTACTAACTTCCTTGTCGTTAGCAAGCAAGTCACTGAAATTCAAGTTTCAATTGCCTTATCATTCACTGTGCGTAAATACTACGTTTGCCAAATCACTGCTATAGTTGGATCATGTTTGTAAAGCACCTGATATCTGTCTGGTATCTATTAGGTAATCTTTACATTACTATATTACACTTATATATTATGCATTTATATTTGTATTTCTGCTCTAAAACGATTTTTAAAAAAATACATATCTTATGTACATTGAATAAAATTTGGCTTGCTAGTTTCTCTAAAGAGATAGTAGTTTTCACACTAAAAAAACACACAAACAAATAAAATAAATTTAAAAAAAAAAACCTACTAGCCACACCTAGTCCTGGCCAACTATTTTAAAAACAAGTTCTATGGGCACAGATTCACTATGTAGAAATCTACAACAAAACAGAAAAAAAGAAAACCACTTCTTTACAGTCAATCAGAAATACCCATTTTATATAAGAAACCGCTATGCAGTATATTTACCCCATAGTCAAAGATAACCATCTTCTTTTCTTTAGTTCTAGATAAGTAGGGTTCTTATTTAAACCTTATTCTAGTGGTAAAATTCTGGGGGATGGTGCCCTATGGCTTGTGGGATCTTAGTTCCCTGACAGGATTTGAACCTGCAACCCATGCAGTGGGAGTACAGTTTTAGCTACTGGAGCTCCAGGGAAGTCCCTCTAGTGGTAGATTTAGCAATAATATGGCTCCAGAGGTAGAGTTGGCAACAGCAGAAATCTAGGGCAGAGATGATAAAGGAACTAAGACAGAGATGGCAGGATGAGCCAGAAGGTATACATCAGGGAGATACTCAGGACATGAACTGCCAGACACTGGCATCCAGGAGTTTTAGTGGCATCACAAGTTGCATGGACATGAGTTTGGACTTACTATATCATAATTGTCCACTAGAACACAGGCACACTGATAATCAAAAGTCTTGATTTGTATTGCTAAATGACTTCCCTGGTATAACTATTGTCCTCAATTGCAAGCTATAACTGGCTTAACAATAAGCTGGCAAAATTCCTGATGTTTTGAAAGTTGCTCATATGGTCCAGACCAAGAAAACTCTGGCACATCACTAACTTGATTTCAAAGTCAAGCAATCCAAGTTTCAGTTCACTTAAATTTTATTTCTTTTATCCTTCCTTCTTTGAACCTGTGGACTATTTGCTCCTTACCATTTCTTGTAAGAATGACTAGCAGCCAGTCATAGGAGTTTGTGAACATGGAGAAAACAGGCACAGAAACACTGGACATACACTGGAGTATATACTGCAGTATACACTGGACTGTACACTGGCCTGTACACTAGATGTACACTGATATATACTATACTATACACTGAACTGTATATTGGAATGTGCACTGGATTGTACACAGGATGTACATTGGACAATACTGTGGACTGTACACTGCAATACACTGGGATGTGCACTTGTACTATACACCAGACTGTATGCTGGAATGTGCATGGGACTGTACACTGGACAATACCCTGGACTCCACACTGCACTGTACACTAGGATGTATACTTGTACTGTACACAAGATGTGCACCAGATGTGGCCCAGATGTGCCCAAATGTATTCCAGATGTGCATCCAAGTATAACACATATGTGTTCCATATGTGTTACAGATGTATCTAGATGTATTCCAGATGTGGCCCAGATATATCCCAGATATGCACCTTTCAGATGGGTTCCAGATGTATTTCAAATGTGTTCCAGATGTGTCTAGATTTGTTCCAGATGTTCACTTGGGCTAGACACTGTACACTGGACTGTACATGATGTACACTAGGATGTATACTATACACTGGGATGAACATTGGACTGTATACAATGTACATTTGGATGCACACTGTACTGTACATAATGTACACTTGGATGTACACAATGTACACTGGAATGTACACTGGACTGTACCCAATGTACATTGAGATGTACACTGGACTGTATAAAATGTACACCACTGGGATGTATTCTATGTACTGTACTATACACTGAATGGTACACATGAATGTACACTGGAATGTGAAGAAACTGAAGTACCAGCATGATGCTTTTTGGTACATCATAGACACACATCCTTTGAACATATATGTACAAAATGCTAAGCTCTAATGATCTCAGGATTTGTCTCTGATTTTCCCTCAAGGTCCAGGTAGAAACAATCAGTCCAGTTTCATTTTTAAGATGCCATAAATGTTTAAAGGTCAACTTGCTTATATTTTATTACAACCAAAAAGTGATTGACTCTAGATAGCTCAAAAACCAAAACCAAAAATCCCACAACTGAACTTGGTATAAATGTATATTTTTCTACCTATAACTAATGTTTTTCCTAAGGAGAAAATTTGGAGATAAGCATTTGTAAAGAAGTTCTTTTTTTTTCTTTTTTTAAAAATTTATTTTATTTTTATTATTATTTTTTTTTACTTTAAAATACTGTATTGATTTTGCCATATATTGACATGAATCCACCTCAGGTGTACATAAAAGAATTCATGTATGCATGTTCAGTTGTGCAGTCATGTCCAACTCTGTGAGACCCTAAAGACTGTGGCTGGCCAAATTCCTCTGTCCGTGGAATTCTCCAGGCAAGAATACTGGAGTGAGTTGCCATTTTCTCATCCAGGGGATCTTCCCTTCCCAGGGATTGAACACATGTCTCCTGTAAATCCTGCAATGCAGGCAGATTCTTCACCATAGAGCCACCAGTGAAGCCCAATAATAGAGTTCAGGGACCATTAAACAACAACAACAAAATACTAAACTTCTTTCTATTCTTTTTACTCATTTGTGATTTATTTTTTAAAAAATCTTTCTTGGGATCTAATTGAAGGAGTAAATTCCATTAAAAAATCATTTCACTTACTTTTTTATGAGGGTGGAAGGGGGTCATCTAGATTTCAAAGTATGATCTTCAGGTACAAAGTTTTGTTAATTTTATTTCTTAAAGGAAAAAAAGCCCTAAATTCAGACTGTAGGACTTAGCAGATCATTTTCTTAATGGCCATTTCTTAACTATTCCCAACTCAGGTTCCCGAGCTCTAAAATGGTCCTTTCCATCTTTTTAGGCAGGACATAAAGACTGAGATTGTAAAGTGTTTTAAGCATGAAATGTTGTATGCATTAACAGGATAAATAATAATAATAGCCTGTTAGAAGTACACAGGCAGCCATGGTAAGGTAACTAGGAAAATAAGTCACAGTGCTTGGTATGAGATTGGAAATCACTACTAGAACAAAAGTTTGTTCATACTGGGAGAAGCATTGCATCATGTGTAGTTCAATACCAGGTCATTTTCAATTGCCATGAGCCACTGATCTTTAGAGCTGTTCCTGACAAGTTCCTGCATGGTCTGGTCTTAATGATCATGAAATGGTGCCAAAGATCAGCCTTATCGCCTACTGAACATTAAATGGTATCAACCCCCTTCACTGGGTCCACACTCAAAAGACTCAAAGAAATTAATTTCCCATTGTTGCCTCTGGGATTCAGGCTTCCACCAGCTTGTGATGATCCTATATCAGCAGATGACTTATAAGTCCCTATATAGGGGAAAAAGTTCATGGAGGAATTGTATCTAGTCTTAAGTAACAGGGACCAGAAATTACACATTTCACTTCTGATCATTGGCCAAAATTAGATTTATGGAGAATGGAAAGTATAGGAGAGCACAGGAAATAGTTAATGATTCCACTGTCTCTGCCATAGTAGTTCTTCTTAAGAAATGTTTCAACTTTGTGTAAAGTAGAGTTTGTTTACTAATATACATGAGGGTACTAAAAATCCAAATGTGCCAAAAGCTATCAACTATTAAAGCAACTATATGTAATACATCCCTGGGTCAGGAATATTCCCTGGAGTAGGAAAGGGCAACCAGATCCAGTATTCTTGCTGGGAAAATTCCATGGACAGAGGAGCCTGGTAGGCTACAGTCCATGGGGCCACAGAGAATCAGACACAGCTGAACAACTGAGCACACAGAACACATGTAATTAAAGAAAAGCATTTTTATGTCAAGATAACATTCTTAGGTGTAACATAAACTTTGGAAATTGTCAAGTATAAATAGTATTTCATGAAAATATTTGTATAAAAGACAATCACAGATGAAAAGTTATGCCATGTTCATAGATTGGAATAATTAAGATTGTTAAAATATCCATACTATCTAAAAGCAGAGACATTGCCAACAAAGGTCTGTCTAGCCAAAGCTATGGTTTTTCCAGTAGTCATGTATGGATGTGAGAGTTGGACTATAAAGAAAGCTGAGCACCAAAGAACTGATGCTTTTGAACTGTGGTGTTGGAGAAGACTCTTGAGAGTCCCTTGGACTGCAAGGAGATCCAGCCAATTCATCCTAAAGGAAATTAGTCCTGAATATTCATTGGAAGGACTGATTCTGAAGCTGAAACTCCAATACTTAGGCCACCTGACGTGAAGATCTGACTCATTTGAAAAGACCCAGATGCTGGGAAAGATTAAAAGCGGGATGAGAAGGGGACGACAGAGGATAAGATGGTTAGATGGCATCACTGACTCAATGGACATGAATTTGAGTAAACTCTGGGAGTTGGTGATGGACAGGGAAGCCTGGCATGCTTCAGTCCATGGGCTTGCAAAGAGTTGGACATGACTGAGCAACTGAACTGAACTGAAAGCCATTAATAGAATCAATACAATCCTTATCAAGATTCCAATGGCATTTTTAACAAAAGTATGGCAAAACAATCCTGAAATTTATATGTACTCTCAAGAGAATCAGAATAGCTAAATCAATCTTGAGAAAGAAAGCAAAGCTAGAGGAATCATACTTCCTGATTTCAAGCTGTAGTGTAAGCCTATGGGAATGAAATAATATGGCATTTTTTTCTCATATTAGAGGAAAAGCTTTTAGCTTTTCACTGTTGAGAGTAATGCTAGCTGTGGGTTTGTCATGTATATGACCACCATTATGTTGAAATAAGTTATCTTTATTCTTACTTTATGGAGAATTTCAATGGTAGTTGAATTATATTGAAAGCTTTTTCTGCATCTATTGAGATGATACATTTGTTAATGTGCTGTATCTCATTGATTTATTTGTAAATGTTGAACATTACTTGCATCTTTGGGATAAATCCAGCTGATTATAGTGTATAATCCTTTTATATATTATTGAATTTTGTTAATATTTTGTTGAGGATTTTTATATCTACATCCATCAGTGATGGTGTATAACTTCCTATTTTTTTTTGTGGTATCTTATTCTGGTTTTGGTATCAATCTCACCATTCTTTTTATCAACATGATATTGGACGCCTAAGCATAGCAATCAGAGAAGAAAAAGAAGTAAAAGCAATCCAAGTTGGAAAGGAAGAAGTAAAACTTTTACTGTTTGCAGATGCTGTTATACTATACACACAAAATTCTAAAGGTACCACCAAAAACTTACTAGAGCTCATTAATGAACTCAGCAAAGTTGTAGGATACAATATTAATATACCAAAATATTTTGTACTTCTATACACTAACATGAAATATCAGAAAGAGAAATTAATATGAAAATATATATCATGCTCTTGAATCAGAAGACAGTATAGCTAAAATGGTCACATTACCAAAAACAATCTACAAATATAATGTAATCCTTATCAAATTACCCATTTTTTCATAGAACTAGAACAAATAATCCTAAAATTTATATCGAATGACAAAAGACCCAGAATTGCCAAAGCAATCCTGAGGAAAATGAACAAGGCTTGAGGCATAACAGACACTACTACAAACTAAAGTAATCAAAACAGTGTGGCACTGGCTTAAAGATAGACATATACATCAAAGGACATGATAGACAGCCTAGAATAATAAACCCACACATCTGTGGTCAGTTAATCTTCACTTAAGGCAAGAATATACAAATCAGAAATGACAGTCTTTTCAGCAAGTGGTGTTGGGAAAGCTGAACAGCCACATGTAAATCAATGAAGCTAGAAAACTCCCTCACAAGAAGCACAAAAATAAACTCAAAATGACTTAAAGACTCAAATATAAGATATGACACCATAAAACTTCTAGATGAGAACATAGGCAAAACAATTTCTAACATAAATCATAGCAAGATTTAATCTGCCGAGGCAAAGATATAAAAGCAAAAATAAACAAATGGGGAACTATTCCCACTTAAAAGCTTTTGTGCAGCAAAGAGTATCATGAAAAAAAAGAAAGCAAGAAAAGACAATCCTCAGAATGGGAGAAAATATTTACAAAGAAAGCAACAGAAAAGGGATTAATCTCCAACATGTATAAACAGCTCAACTTCAAAAAATCAACTCAATCAAAAAAAGGGCAGACCTAAATAGACATTTCTTCAGATAAGACTTACAGATGGCTAAAAAGCACCTGAAAAGATGCTCAACCTCATTAATCACTGAAGAAATGCAAATCAAAGCTACAATGTGGTAGCACCTCACACCTAGTCAAAATGGTCATCATCAAAAAATATACAAACAATAAGTGCTGGAGATGCTGAGGAGAAAAGGGAATCTTCCTATACTACTGGTGGGACTGTAAATTGGTGCAGTCACTATAAAGAACAATACAGAAATTCTTTTAAAAATTAAAAGTAGAGCTGTCACATGATCCAGCAGTCCCACTCCTGGGCACATACCTGGAGAAAGCCATAATTTGAAAACAGACATGCAGTGCAGTGTTCACTGAAGCACTGTTTACTACAGCCAGGGCATGGAAGCACCTAAATATCTGTGAACAGAGGAATCAATGAAGATGTGGTGTATGTGTATATATATACAAACATACATATATATACACCTACATACATGTATATATAAAATATTACTTGGCCATAAAAAGTAGAAAATAATGCCATTTGCAGCAATATAAAAGGACATAAAGATTCTCATACTGAGTGAAGTAAGGGAGATAAAGAATTACCACATGCTACTGCTGATATGTGGAACCTAAAAACTGGTGCCAATGAGCTTATCTACAAAATAGAAATGCAGTCAAAAGTATAGAACACAATTATATGGATACCAGAGAGTAAGAGGCAAGGGGTAAGGATAATTTGGGAGATTGAGACCTACATATACACACTACTATATATAAAATAGATAACTAATAAGGACCTTCTGTATAGTACAGGGAACTCTACTCAATGCTCTGTAAAGGCCTATATGGGAAACAAATCTAAAAAATAGTGGATATGTATATGTATAACTGATTCACTTTGCTGTACCCCTAAAACTAACACAATACTGTAAATCAACTATACTTGAATAAATTTTTATTAAAAAGCAGAGACATTACTTTGCCGACAAAGGTCCATATAGTCAAAGCTATGGCTTTTCCAGTAGTCATGTATGGATGTGAGAGTTGACTACAATAAAAGCTGAGTACCAAAGAAACTGATACTTTTGAACTGTGGTGTTGGAGTAGACGCTTGAGAGTCCCTTGGACTGCAAGGAGATCAAACCAGTCAATCCTAAAGGTAACCAGTCCTGAATATTCATTGGAAGGACTTATGTTGAGGCTAAACTTTCAATACTTTGGCCAACTGATGAGAAGAAGTGACTCTTTAGAAAGGACCGTGACGCTGGGAAAGATTGAAAGCAGGAGGAAAAGGGAACAACACAGGATGAGGTGGCTGGGTGGTATCACTGACTCAATGGTCATGAGTTTGAATAAGTTTCGGGAGTTGGTGATGGACAGGGAAGCCTGGAGTGCTGCAGTCTATGGGGTCACAAAGAACCGGACATAACTGAGAGACAGAACTGAACTTAAAAAAAGCAAAAAGAACCAAAAAGGCTTTCAAAGATCCTTTTTTTCGTTTTCTTTTACTGTGACTAGTCCAAATACAAACCAGTTCAATTGCCCTTTTCTAATTGTCTTGGGAATTTATATCTGTAACTGATCAGCAAATTAACTGCAGGCAATCATCAATTATGTTGGTTTCTTTTTTTCCTTACCTGTCTTTAGACTGATGAACAGTAAAAAAGCCGGAAATAACAGGCAGAATCTCTAGAAATAGTATGTGAGGAAAAAAAGGAACAGGAAATAAACATATAAGCGTACTGGTGGTTTTGGAGTTAAAAGTTGCATATGAAATGCAACAGAAAAAGGGGTTATTGAAAAGAGAGAGCATGGGAAGAGAAGTTTCAATAAGGAAAAAAATAGAGATGAGCTAGAATTTTTAGACAATGCCACTCTTATACCCCAGGAGAAGAGCTCCCATTCTTTTTGATGGTCCTTACTCTTTGGAATGCCTGCTTCAAAACTTTCTACCTCCTGCTCTAGAGTCTGAAAAGCTGGGCTGATGGCACCCCAAGCACACCATGCCTAGTCTGGGTAGAATATCTCAAGTCTAGACTGGGACCTACAAGGACCTTCCTCTACTTTTTCCATCTCAAGGGCTTTTCTTTGACCCATCCAACCTTGGGTCATTTAGATGACCCAAGGAACTCTAGAATTACAACTAAGGGCTCATCCAAGGGTCCTCTGGCCAGGTCACCATGCCCTGGTTCCAGGAAGACAGTCTAGCAAGTGAAATGCTTTCTCTGGGTAGTTGAGTATTTCTCTAGTGGAATCACATGAGGCTATGACATTGGTGCTGACATTCTGACTTGGAGTAACTATCACTCATCAAAGGAGTTCATGACTCTGAACTACCACCATAGAACCTTGAGCTTAAACCTCATGTGAGTCCATGCACTGGGTTTGCCCATGCAGTTCAA
Organism: Capricornis sumatraensis; assembly: GCF_032405125.1. Classification (NCBI taxonomy): domain Eukaryota; kingdom Metazoa; phylum Chordata; class Mammalia; order Artiodactyla; family Bovidae; genus Capricornis; species Capricornis sumatraensis. The sequence goes on from NC_091073.1 coordinate 22,655,680, forward strand.
GAACAATATACCTTGGGTCTATAGTATCCACTGGTTTTAGAGGTGGTAATAGGCACACTTCACCCTGTGTCCCCCTCCAACCCCACACTAGCTCTCATCCTGCATCAGGCTTTACATAATGTGCTGTTCAGTCTTCCAAGAGTTGTGTCTATTTCTTTTGATGATTTTCCAGACCATTGTTTCATTAATTCATTGGAGCTTTGGATTGTCACTATCTTCTCTTCCAATTTGTGTGGTGACTTTGTGCTCTCCTGGGTTATTCTAAATGCATGCCAGATAAGGGAAGGACATTCCTTGTGTGACTGGGAGTACTCTTCTCACTCTATTCAAACACCCTTTATCTTTATACCCAGCTGGTGGTGGTATATGAGAACAGATTACATTTTAAGGATGAAGTAATCACAGGCTCAAGATTCTATGATTGAAAGATAGTATTCTACTTGCTCAGTCATGTCTGACTCTTTGTGACCCCATGGACTGTAGCCCACTAAGCTCCTCCCTCCATGGGATTCTCCAGGCAAGAGTACTGGAGTGGGTTGCCATCCTTCTCTACTTGATATTTGGTCATCTTCAAAATGGCACTGTGACATCCAAGGGCCAGTATGATGGGTGATGCAGTGTTATAAGTAATGATACAGCCAGCACTAAACACATTGTATTAGGGAACTATGGTAGCAAGATATATATTGTTTCAATACAAACAGGTTCTGAAAAGTATGACATCGTGAGTAATAACAGTGTTGCTGCCTTTTCCTCATGGTGGTAGATATAAAATTAGCCAGCAGTGACATACTGAAAAGGAAAGAACATGAAGAGATGGCTCCTGTATCTGAGCATAGAGGAACTACATTTGGACACTACAGAGACTATTCATCTGCACTGATTGAATGACAAATACCTAATACCTCTTCTCTACCATTACCCAAAATCTTCACCAATATATCACTAAGCCTCAAATAGGCCCATAATTTGGTGTAGAAGGTATTATTTCTTTTAACAATAGTATATTTTTTCATTAAAATTATTTGATATGGTTTTTCTCTCTCCTTTGTTTTCATAATCATGATTTTTAATGTCTCTACAATAAACTGAACAGCAGCTGCATCAACTTCAATTATGCAGTTGTTGCACACTGAGACTGTATCCTTTTTTTTTTTCCTAAACACTAATGTTAAGCAATGCTGTGATGTACATCTGAGATATAGTTTTTTCCATATTTTCCTTTTCTTTGTTTAGGATATAAACTCTGTGGTAGTTTAACATAACAAGTGTTTTTAATTGGTTTATTTTGAGGGGGTGTTTCTCAAATTTCCTGACTCTTACACAAAGTATTACACAGAGTGTATTATACACAGTATATATATATATATATATCAGTATATATACAGTATATATACACAGTATATATATATATATCAGTAAATTAATTCTGAACCCCATTTCCACATCCCATGCAGACCAAGTTTCTCTGTAAAGTTGATGTGAATTGCTAAAGGCTGATTGTTTGAAGAGGCCCTTGGCCTTGGTCTTCCATGCATGCTGTATCACTTATGTACCATACCAAGGAAGATGTGAAAGTAAACCCCTTTCCCAGGGCCTTAAGCATCCACTCTTATGTCTTGGCATATTCAAATAGTCATGTTCTTAGGATCTCACCTTCCTAATTATTCATGTGGAATTACTGAGAAAAAAAAAAAGAAGGAAGGAAGGGAGGGAGGGAAGGAGGGAGTGAGAAAATTGTTATTATGAAGCCAGCACAATAGTTTTGTTATTTCCTCATTGGAGACAAACTGATGATTTGGATTCTGCAAACTATGGAACTTTTGTGTTGCTCTGTTTTATTTTAAAATAGGCTACATCTTACTGAAGTATTTGCATGTGTATGTGTGCATGTGTGTATGTGGTGTGTTTTCTCTGTAAGACTCCCATAGTGAGATCAAAACCCATGTGCCCAACCATTTAAGTGATTTCTTTAATAATACAGGAAAAATAATTCCTGAATTAGGATATTCTTAGTGCATTGTTCCTCTGTGTACATTATAAATGTAAAGCAGGCACCAGTCCTGTCTCTCCACAGGGAGGATTTATGACATGGTACTATTATAAACCCAAGGATTTTTATAGTGTTTCATTTTATGGTCTGTTCTGCCTAAAATGACCTAAGGTATAATTTTCTTCCCGCTGATAGATGCCATCTACAAAGTGCCACTGCTATTGAAGGGCTGGGCTGAATCAGTGAGGAAATAATTCTCACCTTTATGTCTTTTGCTTCTAAGCCCAGGTGGTAATGAAAGGGTGGTACATCAGTAAAAGCTTATTCATTAAGTGCCCTTAAGCATGTTTGTAAGTACAGGGAACCAGAAAGACTCATTCTAAGAACACTTCTGACCGCAACTTTTGGTCCTTTGAAGCAATTACCAGAGGTGGTCTCCGTGAATGCTCCCAGAACAAGTGAATTGTCTAAAGAAAAAAAAAGTGAATTTTTAAGTAGCTTTTATAGCATGTATGGGCTCTGAAACCATTAAGCACATCCTCACACATGAGGCCAAGTGCCTGCTTATCTCTTCCAAATATACTGCATCTGTATTTCACCTTGGCAATACATATTAAAAAAGCTCCAGGGAAAATTCACATGAATTTGGAAGATTTGATTTATATCTGCATACAAAATAAACCACTCATGATACAGTGTATTTTGGTTCAATCAGAGTATTTGAGTTTCAGTTCAACAGTATAATGCTAACTCAAGTCTTTAATTGGGTGAGTCATTATCAGATGAATCAGAGCAATACATTTCATGTACAAAATCATAGACAAACATGATATTAATTGCAAGTTAGTCCATCCCACCAGTAAACTGAAGCCAACTCAATTCTTCCCACTTCCCTGTTTTTTAATTATACCTTCACCTGTTTGACTTTATATGAAAGGAATACACTTCCTATCTCACAAGATAATACAAATATTAATTGAGATACATGTCTAAAAGATTGAGGGCACCCAGCAAATGTTAATTCCCCTACCTGTATTCCTTAATACAAAAAAAAAAAAAAAAAAGAAAAGAAAAGAAAATTATTGTTAAGTACTGTGCTTTTACAGTAGAGATGGTGATATATTTTTTTGGTGTGCAACAATGTCCTACTTTTCTTTCTTCTCATTATCACTTTCTGTCTTGGAAATAAGAAACCTGATTAAACTATCTGGGCATATTTCAGACTAAAGTATCGAGGGCATACTCTAAAGTATCCAGGGCATATTTTACTAAAGTAAAATACTTGTGTGTTTTAAGTATTGTCCTTGAATTGTATGTGGAAGTGTCATGTGACACTATTGGAAATTATCTTTGAAAGAAAAGGCCAGAAACCTTCATTCTCTTTCCCCATCCTCTTGCTTGAAGCTTTGATAAAATGGCTGGTGCTCTAGCCTCTATTTTGGATCATGAGAATGAGTTGCAGATCAGTGGACCACAAGAGTCGATGACAACTTTGTGGAGATGCCATACAAGCCCTGTATTACTTAATTACAAACCTATTTTATATAATAAAAAAATAAAAATTTATCTTACCTATTAAGTGATAAAGAAATATCTGTCTTTCCTAAGTCACTCATTATTTTTGTTATTCCAATATATGCAAATTTAATCCTAATGATTACCCTACATATTTGCAAATTATCTTTCCTCAGCATGACTAATACATAATGGAACCTGGGAAACACCCAATAATAAATTTTAGAGGAAAAAGAAACCTTAACTGTTGGTGAATTTTGATACTGTTTTTAAAATCAAAATAATTGAATCTGTTAAATGTAAAAAGATAAGTTTTTAATGAAAATGGCCTTTTCATCACTTTGAAATTATATTACATGTATTTTTACAAAATATAGTATATGGATTTTTTTTAAAACTGGACAAGACATAAAAGAAAAAAAGAATCAACCATAAGCCCACCATATTTTATATATATTTATTGGTTTTATCTGTCTACCTCTGTTTAGAGAAAAATATGTACTTCTGGCCAGAATTAGAACAAAGTTATCAGTTTTTTCAAGCTCAGATGTAGGGACAAGAAACTGTATTAAGTTTACTTTAGTTATTTTGGTTTTTGGTTTGGGGGGGGCTTCTTTTGTCAATTTAGACACTCAGTAGTATTTAGAGAATAGAAAGAGAATGTTAAACATACATTCTTCATGTTAAGTTTGACCCATATTTCTGAGAATTAGTTCTCCTTGTTCGCTATGAGAGCCTGAAGTTGGCTAGAAGGGTTACCCTTTCTTGAACTGGCCTTTTAATGAGCTAATTTTTCCAAGGCCGTTGCTTATTTAAAATGCTGTCCATAACAAGTGCAAGTCAAAAGTTCTTATTCGGAAGCCCAATACCAGTTGAAGAGATTGAAATATTCACCCACTAATCACACTGAATTCAACCTTCACCTCAACTCCAAGTATTATGCTGGTTCCTTTCCTTTGTTCACCAGAAAAGCTTTCACTTTACTAATAGGAAATCATAAGGTCCATATTACATTTAGTAAAAATGTTTTAAAATTTCTGACACACAGTTTAATACTTTCTCAACTTATCAGTGATAATAAATCTTTCCCTACAATTATACCATTTTGATGTCAGTCACATAACATCTTTGAAACATTGTAGAAAAAGTCTTCCCTCATACTTCATCTTGCCAACTCCTATTCATATTTTGAGTCTAATTTAAATGTAAAATTCTCAGAGAAGCCTTTCCCAATCTAATAAATTGAATTTTCCTCCATTACACACTTCCATTGTACCTCACGATTTCCCTTGGTATAACTCATCATAAGTTTAATGAAATCATTGCTTATTAATTTATCTAGTGTGTATCTTCCCAGCAGAATGTGCTTTGCATTAGTCATGGACCAAGTAAACTCTGTTTACTATAGTATCCTGAGTATAGTAATATACTGAGCAGAGTATCTGGCATTTTAGAAAGTCTACCATAAATATTTACTCAATGGCTAATTGAATTAATATGTGTCTATAAGTTTAAAATAGTAAGGAGATTTAAAAGTGGACTCAAGCTATCTTTCATGAAACAACAAAATTCAAGCAAGTAAATTTTAAATATTTAAGTGGCTTACTTGGGTGATTCATTCAATGATTGCCCTGCTTATTAATAACAAAATCTATTTATCTAATTAAATTCAATCAGTTCTTAGCCTGATAGCATACACAATTCTTTTCTCAAGATTCCTTTTTCACAAACTTTTATCACTTTCTGGAACTATATTATTGTTCCCCTTAGTTTCTCATACACAAGCAACTAGTGGTAGGACAAAATTATTCTCCCTTTTTTTCTCAACAAAAATATTATGTCTTTATACCTTTTCTTGCCAGCAACACAAATCCTACTTGCTTTATATACTGTAATGCTTCCTTTATAATTTTCACATATTACAAACTTTATCCTTTGAAAATCTTAAAAAAAAACTAAGAAACAAGTAATTGAACTATGTTATATGAGCATTTTCTGATTGACAAACATAAGAATAAATTTCATAATCTCTAAAATAATATATTTTTCCCAGCATAATTTCTCTTTAATGTAGTACAAGATACAGGTTTAATCAACTAAATTTCTTCTTTTCTCCCTACCTTGACTTGAAATTTTACTAATTAACTTGAGGCTGAAGTCTCAAGCAAAGTTGCCAATGTCTGTATTTCAAGGACATGGTAAGAATTAACTTCAAGCTCTCTCCCAGGTATATTTTTGTTCTCTGAGCAGAATTCTGAAAACAGTATTTTATTAACCTGGCTTTCTCTAACTATGTATGCAAAAAGAACCAGTTTTGGGATTTAAAATAAGTTTCATAAACCAATTTTCTCTGGTGTTTGAAGAATACTGTTTCCATACATTATTTTAAAAATCATCTTTCTTTTCCTTTATTCATAATCTCATAGGTAAAATTTTTCTAATGAATCAGACACAACTGAGCAACTGAACTGAACTGAAACCTGAATTTCCCATTTTACAAAAGGCAACAAAGATACCAATCACACAAATGAAATATATACTCACACACCAGAAAACAAAACTGTCACAAGTCCTACAAGAGGATTCTAGACATGGAATCCCAAACACTTACTCAACGCAGATGATCTTTGATGGCAGACACCCTCCAGAAGCAGTTGACAAAATGAAATGTCACTCACATTTCATACTCAGCACTCACAAATGGTCCTCAATATCAGACATACATCAGAACCAACTGGAAAAGTGCCCAAATAGTACTTTGTGCTCACAATCAAGCTTCAACATTAGACACATGTGTCAGAAACAGTTGGCAAAATGCCCAGATAGCACTTTGTGCTCAAAAGAGAAGTGTGCCTGGGTGCACACTGGTAGACTTACTCTGTCTTGGGGCTGTCAGCATGCCCAGACGTGTGTTTCCATTCCAAAAAGGAAGGCATAAGTTGACAGCCAGTGATGAGCAGGGGAGAAATAGGGAGGAACCCCAAAACAAATGGTTTTGGCAGCTGCAGGAATGTAGCAAAATGTGTCAGTTTGCCACACAGAGGGCTCCCTGCAGCTGTCTTGGTGTGTAGTCATGGCTGGCAGTTCTACTTAGGAAAACTCATGAAACAAATAGCATGAGAGTGCAGCCTCCCATTGGGTGTCAAAGAAACATGATTCAACTGCTGCCACTCGAAAGCCAATAAAGAGGCAAGGTGAGTGGAAAGGAAAGTTTGCTTTATTTCAGGAGCCAGCAAATGAGGGGCAGGGTATGTAGAGGAGAGTGAGCTCCTGTCCAAAGATAGACTATCCCCACTGACAATCATTGGTCAAGAGATTTTATAGACAGAGAGGGCTACATTCAGAAACAGTATAGTCAGCTCTGCCAGTCATCTTGAAATTAGTCATGTTGTGATCTGATTAGTATCATCTTGATTGCTTTTACCTACAGTTAGTTTCTAGTTCCAGGATAATTGTTTTTCCATTTCTTTGTGGCCAGTTCTCAGAATTGTGCCAGCCTATGTCATAGCTACAGGTTGGTCATCATATAATTAATGTATCCACGCTGGTAGAAAACTAACCAAACTGATCACATGTATCACAATCTTGTCTACTCAATGAAACTATGAGCTATGTCAAGTAGGGCAACCCAAGATGGATGGGTTATGGTGGAGAGTTCTGACAAAACATGGTCCTCTAGAGAAGAAAATGCAAACCACTTCAGCATTCTTGCCTTGAGAACCCCGTGAACAGTATGAAAAGGCAAAAAGATATGACACTGAAAGATGAAGTCCCCAGGTTGGTAGGTTCCCAATATGCTACTGGAGAAGAACAAAGAAATAGCTCTGGAAGGAATGAAGAGGCTGAGCCAAAGTGGAAACTGTGGCTAGTTGTAGATTGGCCTGGTAGTGGAAGTAAAGTGGGATGCTGTAAAGAAAAATATTGCATAAGAACCTGGAATGTTAAGTCCATGAATCAAGGAAAATTGAAAGTTGTCAAATAGGAGATGGCAAGAGTGATCATCAACATTTTAGGAATCAGTAAGCTAAAATGGACTAGAATGGATGAATTTAATTCAGAGGACCATTATATCTACTACTTTGGCAAGAATCCCTTTGAAGAAATGGAGTAGCCCTCACAGTCAAAAGAAGAATCTGAAATGCAGTACTTGGCTGCAATATCAAAAACAACAGAGTGATCTGTGTTCATTACCAAGGAAAACCATTCAATATCACAGTAATCCAAATCTATGCCCCAACCACTATAGACGAAGAAGTTGAAGTTAAATGGTTCTTTGACAACCTACAAGACATTCTAAAACTAACACCAAAGAAAGATGTGCTTTTCATCATAGGGGACTAGAATGCAAAAGTAGGAAGTTAAGAGATACCTGGATAACAGGTAAGTTTGGCCTTGGAGTGCAAAATGAAGCAGGGCAAAGGCTTTCAGAGTTTTATCAAGAGAACACACTGGTCACAGCAAACACCTTCTTCCAACAACACAAGAGAGAACTCTACACATGGACACCACCAGATGACCAATACTGAAAGCAGATTGATTATATTCTTTTCAATCAAAAATGGAGAAGCTCTATACTGTCAGCATAGACAAGACTGGAGCTGACTCTGGCTCAGATAATTAATTCCTTATTGCAAAATTCAGACTTAAAGAAAGAAGGGAAAACCACTAGGTCATTCAGGAATGATCTAAATCAAATTCCTTATGACTATACAGTGGAAGTGACAAACAGATTCAAGGGATTATATCTGATAGAGTGCCTGAAGAAATATGAATAGAGGTTCATGACATTGTACAAAAAGTGATGATCAAAGCCATTCCCAAGAAAATGAAATGCAAAAAGCAAAATGAATGTCTGAGGAGGCTTTACAAATAGCTGAGAAAAAGAGAAGCAAAAGGCAAGGGAGAAAAGGAAAGATATATCCATATGAATGCAAGTTCCAAAGAATAGCAAGGGGAGATAAGAAAGCCTTCCTCAGTGATCAGTGCAAAAAAAAAAAAAAGAGGAAAACAATAAAATGGGAAAGATTAGAGATCTATTCAAGAAAATTAGAGATATCAAAGGAATATTTCATGCAAAGATGGGCTCAATAAAGGACAGAAATGGTAGGGACGTAACAGAAGCAGAAGATATTAAGAAGATGTGGCAAGAATACACAGAACAACTCTACAAAAAGGATCTTCATGAACCATATAATTACAATGGTGTGATCACTCACCGAGAGCCAGACATCCTGGAATCCAAAGTCAAGTGAGCCTTAGGAAGCATCACTATAAACAAAGCTAGTGGAAGAGATGAAACTCCATCTAAGCTATTTCAAATCCTAAAAGATAATGCTATTAAAGTGCTGCACTCAATATGCCAGCAAATATGAAAGACTCAGCAGTGGCCACAGGACTGGAAAAGGTCAGTTTTCATTCTAATCCTGAAGAAGGGCAATGCCAAAGAATGTTCAAACTACTGCATAATTTGAACTTATTTCACATGCTAGCAAAATAATGCTCAAAATTCTCCAAGTCAGGCTTCAAGAATACGTGAACTAAGAATTCCAGATATACAAGCTGGATTTAGAAAAGGCAGAGGAACAAGAGATCAAATTGTCAACATCCATTGGACCATAGAAAAAGCAAGAGAATTCCTTCAGCTTCATTTACTATGCTAAAACTTTTTTTCTGTGTGGATCACAACAAACTGTGGAAAATTCTTAAAGAGATGGCAATACCAGACCACCATAGATGCCTCTTGAGAAACCTGTATGGAGGTCAAGAAGCAACAGTTAGAGCCAGACATGGAATAATGGACTGGTTCCAAATTGGGAAAGGAGTACATAAAGGCTGTATATTGTCACCCTGCTTATTAACTCACATGCAGAGTATATCATGTGAATTGCTGCCTGGAGGAAAGACAGCTAGAATCGAGATTAATGGGAGAAGTATAAATTACCTCAGATATGCAGATAACACCACCCTCATGGCAGAAATTGAAGATAAACTAAAGAGTCTCTTGATGAAGGTGAAAGAGGAAAGTGAAAAAGCTGGCTGACAACTCAACATTTAAAAATGAAGATCTTGGCATCTGGCCCCATCACTTCATGGCAAGTAGATGGGGGAACAATGGAAACAGTGTCAGGCTTGATTTTCTTGGGTTCCAAAAATCACTGCAAATTGTAACTGAAGCCATGAAATTAAAAGACTCTCGCTTCTTGGAAGAAAAGCTATGACAAACCTAGATAGCATATTAAAAATCAGAGACATGATTTTGCCAACAAAGATCCATGTAGTCAAATATATGGTTTTTCCAGTAGTCATGTTTGGATGCAGTTTGGGCCATAAAGAAGTCTGAGTACCAAAGAATTGATGCTTTTGAACTGTGGTGTTAGAGAAGACTCTTGAGGGGCCCTTGGACTATAAGGAGATCAAACCGGTCAATCCTAAAGGAAATCAACTCTGAATACTCATTAGAAGGACTGATGCTGAAGCTGAAGCTCCAGAACTTTGGCCCCTGAGCCTGGGAAAAATTGAAGGCAGGAGAAGGGGATGACAGAGGATGAGGTGATTGGATGACATCCCTAAATCAATTCACATGAGTTTGAACAAGCTTCAGAAAATAGTGAGAGACAGGGAAACCTGGCATGCTGCAGTCCATGAGGTCACAACGAATCAGACATGGCTGAGTGGCTGGCTGAACAACAACAGAAACAGCGACCTGGTGGGGTCAGTATATGTAAGACAGCTGGAGGTTTATGTCTCTGAATGTTATATTAGCCCCCGAGGAGAACTAAAAAAGGTCACAGACTTCCCTTAAACTATTGTTTTTTAGTCTCATGTGACTGTTTTCCTTTTTTTCTGCATTTTCTCACTTCTCTGATTAAACTTATTCTTTGACTAAAGCTTTTCCAAAGACAAAAGTCAGAGGAGGACTTGGGAGAAGGATCATAGTTCCTGCCTCACCTCACTATGATATAGAATTTCAGTTCCCATGGTAACTTTATTTTAGCAACAACAATAAAAAAAAAAAAAACAGGTATAAAATATGTACAGATTCTGTTGCCCAAGGCTGCACCAGCTTCAGCTAATTTATACCAAAATTTTTATCTCCTATTTCTAGATGAACCAAACAGCTTTTTTAATGTACAGCCAAAGTCACTTCCTGTAAACATCCTTTCAATGTTTTGTCATTGTGTAATAATAGCCAAAATGTGGTAGATAACATACTACATAGTATTAATTATAATATAAGCAGTATATACTATACTGAATGTTCAGTTTAGTCGCTCAGTTGTGTCCAACTCTTTGCGACCCCATGAATCCCAGTATGCCAGGCCTCCCTGTCCATTACCAACTCCTGGAGTTCATTCAAACTCAGGTCCATCGAGTCGGTGATGCCATCCAGCCATCTCATCCCCATACATTAGACATATATACATTTTTCTCTAGTCAATAACAACCTCATTAATTCAACCAACAGAGTCTAATTCTTACAATATGTTTTAATTTCTCACTTCTACTTTGTTGTAACTCACCAGTTTTACTACAAAGTATCAGTACTGTTTATTCTTTTCATTGCTGCCAGGACCCAACTTGTCTAAACTTGTAACAATGCATGCATCAGTTCAGTTCAGTTCATTTCAGTTCAGTCGCTCAGTCATGTCCGACTCTTTGTGACCCCATGAATTGCAGCACGCCAGGCCTCCCTGTCCATCACCAACTCCTGGAGTTCACTCAAACTCACGTCCACCGAGTTGGTGATGCCATCCAGCCATCTCATCCTCTATCGTCCCCTTCTCCTCCTGCCCCCAATCCCTCCCAGCATCAGTCTTTTCCAATGAGTCAACTCTTCACACGAGGTGGCCAGAGTATTGGAGTTTCAGCTTTAGCATCATTTTCTCCAAAGAAATCCCAGGGTTGATCTCCTTCAGAATGGACTGGTTGTATCTCCTTGCAGTCCAAGGGACTCTCAAGAGTCTTCTCCGACACCACACTTCAAAAGCATCAATTCTTCAGTGCTCAGCTTTCTTCACAGTCCAACCCTCACATCCATACATGACCACTGGAAAAAACATAGCCTTGACTAGACAGACCTTTGTTGGCAAAGTAATGTCTCTGCTTTTCAATATGTCATCTAGGTTGGTCATAACTTTCCTTCCAAGGAGTAAGTGTCTTTTAATTTCATGGCTATAGTCACCATCTACAGTGATTTCAGAGCCTAAGAAAATAAAGTCTGACACTGTTTCCACTGTTTCCCCATCTATTTGCAATGAAGTGTTGGGACCAGATGCCATGATCTTAGTTTTCTGAATGTTGAGCTTTACACCAACATTTTCACTCTCCTCTTTCATTTTCATCAAGACGCTTTTTAGTTCCTCTTCACTTTCTGCCATAAAGGTGGTGTCATCCGCATATCTGAGGTTACTGATATTTCTCCCAGCAATCTTAATTCCAGCTTTTGCTTCTTCCAGCCCAGCATTTCTCATGATGTACTCTGCCTATAAGTTAAATAAGCAGGGTGAGAATATACAGCCTTGGCATACTCCTTTTCCTATTTGGAACCAGTCTGTTGTTCCATGTCCAGTTCTAACTGTTGCTTCCTGACCTGCATATAGGTTTCTCAAGAGGCAGGTCAGGTGGTCTGGTATTCCCATCTCTTTCAGAATTTTCCACAGTTGATTGTGATCCACACAGTCAAAGGCTTTGGCATAGTCAATAAAGCAGAAATAGATGTTCTTCTGAAACTCTCTTGCTTTTTCAATGATCCAGCAGATGTTGGCAATTTGATTTCTGGTTCCTCTGCCTTTTCTAAAACCAACTTGAACACCAGAAAGTTCACGGTTCACGTATTGCTGAAGCCTGGCTTGGAGAATTTTGAGCACTACTTTACTAGCGTGTGAGATGAGTGCAATTGTGTGGTAGTTTGAACATTCTTTTGCATTGCCTTTCTTTGGGATTGGAATGAAAACTGACCTTTTCTAGTCCTGTGGCCACTGCTGAGGTTTCTAAATTTGCTGGCATATTGAGTGCAGCACTTTCACAGCATCATCTTTCAGGATTTGAAATAGCTCAATTGGAATTCCATCACCTCCACTAGCTTTGTTCATAGTGATGCTTTCTAAGGCCCACTTGACTTCACATTCCAGGATGTCTGGCTCTAGGTGAGGGATCATACCCTCGTGATTATCTTGCATAATGTATGCATGGATATCTGCAATAAACCCAAATAACTACATGCTCAAAACTCAGGTTAAATTGCCTTATCTCCAATCTTAAATGATTTTTGCACATCAAATGCATGATTTTTGCACTTACAAATAAAACTAATGGTCTCCCCCAATACTGAAATTACTTATAATTTTTAAAATCTTTGAAAGCTTATTTATTTTATAATGTTATCGAGAGTTTCATTTTCAAAAATATGCATCAATTATTTTGAATTTATCCACTGCTTTAGATGCAAGCCAGCTTTGGAGAGTAAACATTTTTCTGTCCTATTCCCCTCTCTCACCCACAGATCTATCTGTGGTATTCCCTCCTTAAAGATATCTGTTTACCAGATGGTCAAACGCTCTCATCAATTCCTCTGCAGTACAGGCCATGTCTCTCTGGGTTATTTTTAAGCATTACTATGGAAACACTTGACTTGGTTCTCTACTGACCATCGCCATGGGGTAAGCAAAGTGAAATTACCATTTAAAGAAGATAACATTTGGGAAATGAACTGACAATATTTTTTGACTGACCTCCAAGTTCCTTGTTATACTGGGTAACTCTTCAAAGTGTAATTAGCTATTTTCTCCCATTTTGATGCTTATTTCATGCCACTAAAAACATTATATCAGGATGAAAGTGACATTGCATATCAAATATCAGTATGTAAGTGTGTTTTTTTTCTTTCTTTTTAATTTTCCTTCTTTTTACCCTTGAAAGGCAGTTTTCTAAAGGTGATAGCTTCCTGAGCTAGAAGAAAAGTTTATCAAAGACCAAATTTTCATACTAACTTGTGCTTAAAATGTATAAAAATTGATACTTATGCCTCAGTTATTTCCAGATACTATTAAATGGTTTAGTTTATTTTTATATTTCCAGTGTTGATACTTCTGCTTTCAAAACTCACTTATTTAGTTTGACAGTTTAGTTTCAAAGATTGAACAGGCAATGTAGGGGACAGATGCAACAGACCCCTGCTTGGTCCCTGTGTTCTAGTGTAAAAGTCTCTTTGCTATGCCTTCCCCTTGAGTGTAGACAGGACCTGTGACTTGCTTCTAACCAAAAGACTATGAAAAGGTGATTGGATGTGTTGCTTCAGTCTTCTTAAATGAGCTATTCTAGATGCTTTTCTTGCTACTTACTGAAGTTAGCAGCGATGTTGGGAAATCCTACATGGCTGGGAATTGTGAATGATTCTAGCAACCACAAGCAGTCTCTAGGAAGTAGGAAACTTCTAGGAGTTCAGAAATCCTGGAAGTCAGCTGGCTCCCAGCCAAAGGCAGGAATCTGAGGCCTTCAGAGCCACAAGGAAATGGAGTCTGTCAAATACTTGAGTAAGCTTGGAAGTAGATTCTTCCTCAGCTAAACCCACAGAGGAGAATGCTGTTCAGATGACATTTTGATTGCAATTGTAATGTGCTAAGGACCCAAAGAAACTCAAAACTTCTGATGCACAGCATCTGTGAGATCATAAGTTTATAATATTTTGAGCTGTCAAATTAGTGATAAATTTTACACAGTAATAGAAAATAATCAAACAAACAGCTCTTGATTTTTTTTCTTAGTCTTCTACACATTAGCATTTGGCATCCACTAGCCATCCAGTTGCTCAAGGCGTCATTGGTTTTATCCTGAACTCCTATTCTATGAGAGAGCTTTCAGCTCTGCCTGCAACGTATACACCATAGCTGTCCCTTTCTCATTGTCTTTACTCCTATTGGCATATTTCTAGCCCAAGTTACTATCATCTTTCATTATCATACTGTTTTTACTGGTTTCCTTTGTTGCATCCTTACCTATTTTAAATCCATTTTCCACATACAAGGCAAAATAATGCATTTTGAAAAATGAGTCAGACTGTGTCATTTCGCAATACAAACCACTAATCACTTCTTCCCATAGAATTTTTAAGAAAATCTTAAAATTAGCATTGTCTATGTATTTTGAAGGAGAAGGAAATGGCAACCCACTCCAGTGTTCTTGCCTGGAGAATCCCAGGGACGGGAGAGCCTGGTGGGCTGCCGTCTATGGGGTTGCACAGAGTCGGACATGACTGAAGTAACTTAGCAGTAGCAGTATGTATTTTGAATACTGCATTCAATTGTTATGGCATCTTGTATCGATACCCTGCTCATTCATTAAGGTCTGGTCAGTGGCTATCCTTCTATTCCTCAGGAAAATCAAGCTGCTATCTTAATGCTTTTTCACTTGATTCTCTTTCTAGACTGTTTCAATGATTGGCATTTCCTTTTCATCCTAGTCTCGGTTCATTTGTTACCTATTCAGTGTGACCTTCCCTGACCATGTAATCTAATTACCTCAGCAATTCCTATAGCAGTACCTTATTTTATATTCTCATGCCACATATTGCTTTTTGAAATTATCTTATTATTTTGTTTGTAAGTTTATTGCCTGCCTCTCCTACCAGAATATAGCCTCCCTGTGTGCAGGGATCTTTTCACTCTTATGCATCACTTATTCTTTACACCCACTGCTTTACCTGATACATATTAGGTATGTAAATAGTATTTAAGTGTGTGAAGGAATCAGTCATTTTATAAACCTTATTTTTTCATATTCTTCATGAGACAATAATGAAATACAGTAGCTTATGGATAGTTTGTATTTGGAGGTAAGGAATGGCCTAATTTCATTTTTTACATGTGGCTGTCTAGCTTTCCCAGTACTATTAGTTTAATAGACTGTCTTTCCAACATTGTGAAGTCTTTGCCTCCTTTGTCATTGATTAATTGACCATAGGTGCATGGGTTTTCCATCCAATTCCATTGATCAAAATGAATTGAAGACTGAATGTGAGACCGGGCAGTATAAAACTCCTAGAGGAAAACATAAGACATAATCACAGCAACGTCTTTTTTGATCCATCTCCCAGAATAATGGAAATAAAATAATAAACAAATGGGATCTACTTAAACTCAAAAGCTTTTGCAAACCAAAGGAAACAATAAACAAAATTAAAAGACAACCCACAGATAAGGAGAAAACATTTGCAAATGATGTGACCAATAAGGGATTAGTCTCCAAAATTTACAGTTTATGGTGCTTAATATCATCAAAACAAACAACCTGCCCCCAAATGAGCAGAAGACCAGAATAGACATCTTTCCAAAGAGATGGCCAATAGCCACATGAAAATATTTTTAGCATCCCTAGTTGTTAGAGATATGCAAATTAAGTCACACTGGTCAGAATAGCTATCATCAAAAAGCCACTGGCAACAAATGTGGAGAAGGTGTGGAGAGAAGGGAACCCTTCTGCACTGTTGGTGGGAATGTAAATTGGTTCAGCTGCTATGGGGAATAGTATGAGGTTCCTTAAAAACAAAAAATAGAGCTATCATATGACCCTGCAAATCCCACTCCTGGTGAGTCCAGAGAAAAACATGTTCCCAAAAGGTGCATGCACCCCAGTGTTCATTGCAGCACTGTTTAAAATAGCCAAGACATGGAAGCAACCTAAGTGTCCATCAACATAGGAACTGGTGAAGATGTGGTACATATATACAGTGAAATATTACTTGGCCATAAAAAAGAATGAAATAATGCCATCTCCAGTAACATGGATAGACCTAGAGAGTGTCAAATTTAGTGAAGTAAGTCAAACAGAGTAGGAGAAATATCATATGATATCCCTTATATGTGGAATATAAAAGGAAATGATACAAATGAACTAAATTACAACACAGAAAGAAATACACAGACTTAGAAAGCAAACCTATGGTTGCCTAGGGGAAGGGATAGTTAGGGACTTTGGGAAGGTCATGTATGCACTGCTATATTTATAGTGAATAACCAACAAAGACCCACTGTATAGCATGTGGAACTCTGCTCATAACTATTATGTACTAGCTTGGATGGGAGGGAGGTATGGGGGAGAATGGATACATGTATATGTAAGGCTGAGTCCCTTCTCTATTCACCTGAAACTACCATGACATTGTTAACTGGCTATACTCCAATAAAAATGTTTTTGTTTTAAAGAAAATACAATAACTTTTTAAAATACATTAAAAAATAAAGATGGATGGGATCTCAAAATTCCAACTACCCAGAAGAAAATTTGCAGACTATCAGATTTTACTGTATTTAAAATAAATCTTACTATGCATCCCCTTGAAAGTGGTTCCTGAGGCAAAGATTAAACAGTTGATGGTTTATTTAGAAAATGCAAACCTAGGACAGCAAGAATAAGGATTAAAGGAAATGAGGGAAGGAAAATTGTGAAGTGATGCATTACTATGTTGGCTGTGTGTGTGTGCTAAGTTGCTTCAGTCATGTCTGACTCTTTGTGACCCTATGGACTATAGCCAACCAGGCTCCTCTGTCCATGGGATTCTCCAGGCAAGAATACTGAAGTGGGTTGCCATGACCTCCTCCAGGATATCTTCCCAATCCGGGGATCAAACCCTCATCTCTTCTGTCTCCTGGATTGGCAAGCAGGTTCTTCACCATTAGCACCATCTGAGAAACCACCTACACTGGCCACTGGTTCACAAATAATCAAGAAGAGACACAGTGCATCCCTCATCATTTGCATCCACTTAACACAAGGGAATTCACAAAAGGCTACAGAAAAAAATCATGACTTGGGGGTAGTTCATGAGGAAAAAAAGAAGAAGAAAGAATTCATCTTCCCAATTCCCTATTTTTTCCTCGTCCCTAGTGGTCAAAGTTCACCCCATAGATATTTAACTCCTTTATCCCTCTGGATGTTGCCATCAGGTTCCTTTCTGCCTCCTAGCCATGGCTGGATACCCTACCCTGTGCTGTGGCATTTTATTTGAGCCTGGGAGGAATAAAGGGAACCATAAACTCTGTGCTTGCACTGCTCAGCCTGGCTGAATGGCAGTGGTCAAGGATGGGGGCTGGACACTGCCACGGTGGACTGACCACAGTGGTTAAAACTCAGCCTGTCCAGCAGGTAGGGAAAGCAGTGGGAATCTGGGAAGGCATCAAGAGATTTATAAGTGATGCGGAATCTCATGTCTTTCTTCTTAACACATCATAATATATTCAGTTCCTGAGCAGAGAGAATTTTGCAATTTAATTTGTTTTGAGTATATCTTCATTAATCATCTCTTTCCAATTTCAAACCATTCTCTCTTCCTACAGTGCCATTCTTTGTTAATCACATCACTGTCTTCTCAAAACTCTGATAGAAAATGGATTTTATCCTTTCATCCAGTGTGCTACTAATTCCTCAAAATTCTGTCAGGTATATATCTCTCAGATTTGTTCCTGCCAAAATCCTCAGTCACTTTCACAGAGAGCTCACCTTCTCTGACTTTGATTTAAACAATGATTTCTTATGAGTTGAAGTGTATCCCAAAAAGATATGTTAAAGTCCTAAACCCTGGTACCTGTGATTGTGACATTATTTGGAAATAAGCTATTTATAGAAGCAATCAAGTAAAGACTAAGTCATATTAGATTAAGGTGTCCCCCTATCTAATATGATTGGTGCCCTTATAAAAAGACAAAAAGAGATATGCAGCTGCATAGAAAGAATGCCATGATGAGGGAAGCAGAGATCACAAGCCAAGGAGTGCCCAGGATTAACAGTCATCTGCATAAACTAGTAAGAAACAAATAGAAATCTTTCACTAGAGCCTTTGAGAGAACACGGTCCTGCTGACACCTTGATTCTGGACTTCCAGCCTCTAGAATTATAAGAGAGTACATTTCTGTGGTTTTAAGCCACAAAGTTTGTGATACGTTGTTAACCTACCCCTGGGAAACTAATACATGAACTAAACTCTGGACATTCAGTATTTCAGCTTGCATAACAATTTACCACTCTGTAAAGGCTAGTACTTTGGCAACCTAATGGCAAGAGCTGACTTATCAGAAAATATCCTGATGATGGGAAAGATTGAATACATGAGGAGAAGGGGACAACAGAGGATGGGATGGTTGGATGGTGTCATGGACTCAATGGACATGAGTTTAAGCAAGCTCCAGGAGATGGTGAAGGACAGGGAAGCATGGCATGCTGCAGTCCACAGGGTTGCAAAGAGTTGGACATGACAGAGAAGCTGAACAACAGCAACAACAAAGGCTAGTATGTCTCAAAGACTCTTTCTGATCTGGTCCCTTGCCTACATCTGAAGTCTGACATACTGAAATAATGCTATATGTAGGTGAAACGTGAAATGAAGACTTGAGCTTTGACTGAAATGGTTTGTATTTACTGGAAAAATAATCATGTAAAACAAATACAGCCACAAGCCATGTATATTCCTCTTTTTTCTTGGTTAAAAATTTTAAAATGAGTTAAAAATCAAGCTACCACCAGCCACAATCTTGAAAATCAAGAACAGACCCTGCTTCATAATAATCAGTTAACTATTATTCAGCCATTAAAAAGAATGAAATTATGTCATTTGGCAACTAGTGCACCTGAAGATTATCATAAATGAAGTAAGTCAGACAGAGAAAGATAAATATCAAATGCTATCGATTACATGCAGAATCTAAAAAAAATGATACAAATACACTTATCTACAAAACAGAAACACTTATAGACTTAAAGAATGAATTTATGATTGCTAGGAATAGGAAGGAAAGATAGATTGGTAGTGTAGGACTGACATGTACACACTACTATGTTTAAAATAGATAACCAACAGCAATCTACTGTATGGTAGAGAACTCTAAGTATTCTATAATAACTTAATGGTAGAAGAATTTGTAAAATAAGAGATACTTGTGTGTATATATATATATATAACTTAATCAATTTGCTGTACACTTGAATCTAACACAATGTTGTTGCTATTTTACATATTGTAATCAGCAATGAATTGCAAATACTGAATTTAAATGAATAATAATTAGTAACTAGGAAATTATGACATTTTTATATATTTGTACATGATGATATTGTATGATGCTGTCAGTAACTTTAGCTTCCTTTCTGGGGCATCCTTTGAATAACTTACTGAGTGTAAACTTCAGATATTTAGTGACATTTAAGAATATTTTCTGCTTTAAACAGGTTTCAAAATCTTTTGGCAGAAGCACTGTAGGAAAAGACCATGGATAGTGGATTTAGTAAGATTCCACCTCTAAGTGTTTGGAGTTGGGATGGTAGAGGACTGGTGCCCTTGTAAATGATTAAGCATAACAAAGAGTGTTATCAAACACTGGTACAAAGCAACATGATTACTACAATATGGGGCTCAAAGATGGTGAAATGGAATGATTGAATACAAAGATGAGAAGGAAAAACAGCCAGGTGAGAAGATGTAGGCTCAAAAATGAGGACGTGTGCATCCTAGGCATAGGAATCTCTACCTTAGAAATAGTCTGTGGCATCCAGTTTGTATAGCAAAGCACATAGCAGCGTATACACGTGATGAAAGCAGTCAATGGGTACAAACTTCCAGTTATAAGGTAAATAAATACTAGGGATGTAATGTACAACATGATTAATATAATTAACACTGCTATATGTTATATACGAAAGTTAAAAGAAGAAGTCCTGAGTCCATTATGAGGAAAATAAGTTTTTCTATTTCTTTAACATTCTATCTATATGAGATGTTAGATTACTAAACTTCCTATGGTAACCATTTCATGATATGTAGGTCATATCACTAACCCTGTACACTTTACAATTAAAGAGTGCTAAATATTGATTACACTACCATAAAACTGGGGGGGGGGGAAGTAACTTTAATGCTATGGCAAACAAGGAAAAGTTCATGGCTACCAAAATTAGTGAATTTCTTAACTAAGGAATGAGAGGAAATTTACCTTTTTTAAAAAAAGGGTATCCATGGTTTATTGAATAGGAGATCTTACCTGTCTGAAGCAGAAGGGCACTTGAGTGACACCACATCAAGGACAGCAGATAGCAAGCAGGACATGGCAGCAGTCTTTGCTGGATGGCGGATGGGGCAGAAGAAATTTATTTTCAGTTTATTACTCTCAATATTGACACTACCAAATTTTTGTCCAAATGCCCACATTTTCTTGCTACATACAGTTTTTTAAACATGTTTATGAAAAATGCCAAAAGTATAGCTTTTAAGAAAGTGTTTACAAAACATTAATCAGGTGCCCCTCTCTTCCCTACTCCAACTTCCACTACCTAGAGGCAGTCCGTTTTAACAATTTCAATTGTTAGGACTTTCTAGAGGTTGTTCCCCCATCTATTATTCTTTCCAAAACTTTTTTTCTTTTTTTATTGTAAAAAATATCAACTTGTAGAACTTTAACAAAACAGAGAAAAATTTCAGTGAGGAACTAAAATCAGTCTCTCCCTATCATGGGGAGATCATTATTATAAACACTGCTGCTGCTCCTGTTAAGTCGCTCAGTCGTGTCTGACTCTGTGCGACCCCATAGATGGCAACCTACCAGGCTCATCTCCCCATGGGATTTTCCAGGCAAGAGTATTGGAGTGGGTCGCCATTGCCTTCTCCAATTATAAACACAGTAGTTTTTTATTTTTTCACTCAAAATATATATTTATAAATATATATGTTATGCCCAAATAAAATGTTCTTTCTATATAAATAAATAGAAACATAAGATATACAGTTTATATTTTTAAATTATTTCAATATTTGCATAATATTCAACCAATTGAATATGCTAAATTAATTTAACTATATTGTCTGCCGCCCATGAGTTGCTCATGCTTTTCATGTGATTATCCTTTTGTACTAGGTTGAGATAAATTTTCAAATCACTTTTTCCTGTCAATGATTCTATTTTCCTTGGTGTTAAACCTATTCTTTCCTCTCTCATAAATTTTAAACTTGGATTGCATTTTTATTTACTTTACAGTTCTTCAATACCTTTCCTGTCCTCTCTTTTTGAAATAATTTCTTTGAACATCATATTTGTGTCCTCTGATTTCAGACCCTTATTTTCTTATATGTCTGGTGTATTTCCTAGAAGTTAAAGTCTTCTTAAGTCTCATGAAGGGCATCATATAATTTTATAAATTTTATTATGCTTCTTCTAATAAGTTCTTTCAAAGCAGAACTTTTACCTTTGGTATTTTGCTTTTCCCAAATCCATAGGACCTATGCTGCTGATTTTACTTTTCCCTTCATTTAAGTTTAAATGAGGACACATACTCATACTCCATGTTGCCTTTGGATCATCACATTCATTTCCTACTTGTCTCTATCCCATATCTCTGGATTATAGTTCACAAGTTGGTTACTGTGTATACTTTCTGGCCATCTGTTCATGGTCATCAGGGATTGATCTAGCATGATTCCACTGGATTAAGGTAGGGCTATATCCTCCTTTGATTGTTTGGTTTTAAGACACTAAGACAATTGAATGTCCAGAACACATTGTTGTAGCATCTCTAAAAGCTCTTTAATTTGTTATTTTTGTTAGCTTATTAATTTAAGTTTTTTTTATTCTTTAAAAATAACTTCATGCCCGCCTGGAGCCTCCATAGTCCTGGAAGTGGTGACACCAAGGGAAGAGGAAGCTTGTTGGCTCAGCCCAATGCTCCTGAGGCCCCCATCAGCCTCTAACTCACTTACTGTCTTTCAGTTCAGTACAGTTCAGTCACTCAGTCGTGTCCGACTCTTTGCCATCCCATCAACTGCAGCACGTCATGCCTCCCTGTCCATCACCAACTCCCGGCGTTCACTCAAACTCACATCCATCGAATTGGTGATGCCATGCAGCCATCTCATCATCTGTCATCCCCTTCTCCTCCTGCCCCCAATCCCTCCCAGCATCAGGGTCTTTTCCAATGAGTCAACTCTTCACATGAGGTGGCCAAAGTATTGGAGTTTCAGCCTCAGCATCAGTCCTATCCACCAAAATGATCCTCACATAGGGCTTGGAGCTTATTGATCATCCAATCCTACTTCTTAGTCTACTAGCTGATTATAATTTCACTCCTTGAATGAATGTGGACAATAGGTAGGAGGGAGCAAGCATTTCTCAAGCCCTCATATAACATGTCCATGGGAGTTATTCCAATTTATGGAATTAATTGATATAAGTAGCTATAGTATTTTGATGTAATTTATATCTAGAGTATTGTTATTTGCATTAAATATTTTTTGATCAATCACTATGTGTAGTTTGCTGTCCCATGTAAGTTGGACTCAGTTTTAAAGTCAAAATCAGGCATGTAATAGTATGTGTTAGATCACATATTTATTTCTTGCATGCGTAAGTGCTCAGTTGCTAAGTAAAGTCCAACTTTTTGTGTCCCCATGGACTACTAGGCTCCTCTGTAGGAAATTCCCATAATTTCCACACAGGAATACTGGAGTGGGTTGTTATTCCCTCCTCCAGGGCATCTTCCCACCCAAGGATCGAGCCCACCTTTCTTGTGTATCTTGCATTGGCAGGTGGATTCTTCACCACTGAGCCACTTGGGAAGCCCACTGCTTCCTTTTTCTCCTCTTCATTGACGTAAAGGAAATTCAGAGGCTTGCTTTTCATTACAAACTGCTATTTGCCTATCGACTAAGGAAGCATCCTTATGCTTCTTTAGCATTTATGTCAAATGAAAAAAATACATTATGTTGCCTAGTGAGCTGTGATGCTGGCCATTTCCTACCAGATAGCTAATTATTATATGCATGTGAGGAAGTACAGAACTCTCATTTCAAATATTGGTGGGAAAGAAAAATAAGTGGTAATACACAGTTTTTATTGAAAACCTTTGGTGTAATTAGAAAGTAGATTTAATCATGTTTTAATTTCATAAGACCTTGAGTATTAAATATAAGATCAGTCCATTATGCAGTGTGTCTCATTTGTTTAAGCTAATATTTTTAAAATAAAAGCTAAAAAAGTTAGATTCCCCCCAAAATAGGCAGATTTTTCTCTCTCTCTCTCTCTCTCTCTTAAATATAGCCAATGCCAACAAATGTATAATACTGGGAACCATTTTATCTTTAATATAACCTCATTATTACTTTTATATCCTACTCCTATAAAACATTCAAATTCTTCTTAAAATAGTTTGTAATTCTTTTGTTGTTAGCAAGTTTGTCTCTGGGAAACCTAAGAAAGTTTATAATGGGTATGACATAGGATAGGGTACTTACTGCCTGAAGCAGTTGGATGTAGAGAGTGTAGAAAATCAACACTAAGGTGTCAGTAATGGGAACTGAGTGAGAATCTGGGATGAGGCACGTAGAATGAATTAATTCCATCTATTTAATTCATCTTTTCATGACCCCATTCAAGATCCAAAATTGAGGGTGACAGAATTCCATTGCCTAAGCTTAGGTTGCATAGGCTTGAATATTGAGCTGTTAAATGTGGAAAGATGTAATAGAGGAAAACTTCAGATCTCTTAGGGGATGGGAAATACAAGAATCTATCATCAAACTTTTGTGCTCCTGTTCAGTTGTGTCTCACTCTGCAACCCCATGGACTGTAGCCCACCAGGTTTCTCTGTCCATGGGATTTTGTGGGCAAGAATACTGGAGTAGGTTGCCATTTCCTCCTCCAGGGAACCTTGCCAACCCAGGATCAAATCCACAGCTCCTGCATTTGCAGGTGAATTCTTTACCACCAAGACACCTGGAAAGCCCCATAATCCAAGTTTAACCACACACAATTCATCAGAAGGAAACTAGTATGCTGTTTATTGTAAATAGAAGCTGTATTGTTAAAACTACTTAAAACCACATATCATGGTTTCTTAACTTTTCTATCATGAACCATCCTGCACCCAACCAACTCCAAACAGATATATGAATGACATCTCCAAATATCTAATAGGTTTTTTAACTACTTTTCAGGAGAAGTGAACCTCTATTTTAGTATAGAAAGTTCCTGAATATGTAAGTGATAATGTCTATATATGGTTGTCAAATAAATATTCAAGTAGAAGTGATAAAGGGAAACCAACATTAACTTCATAATAGCTGAAAGTTAGACTACTGACAGCCTAAAACAATAAAGTTGCTCAGTTTTCTTTTTCTTTTCTTTTTTTTTTTTTTTTGCCATTGAACAGGTTTTTTTTTTTTTAATTTTTATTTTTACTTTATTTTAAAACAATGGTGTTAATATATCATGGTTGCCACTAGATAATTGGCTGTAAATACATAATTGTAAAAGCACAAAGTGCCTTTGGACATTTTATCCAAGGAACAAGATTATACCACCAAATAAAAGAACTGTTTCTGCAGCTAGTGAAATATGGTAGCTACTTGGTGGAGATCCCTTGATAATGTCCTTGTAAATGCTGAACCAGTTAATTCAGAAAAAAAATATTGGGAAGAAACTGAGCTAAAGAGGGAAATAAAGTTGAGATAAAAAAATAAATGTTAGTTTTTTTCTTTGATTTCCTCATTAAAGAAAATCTGGTAACTTTAAGAAATTAATCAAAGAATAAACTGATGCTTAGAAGGGCAGAACTAAAGAAGTGATAAAATGTTCTAAAGAAATGTATATAAGCAACACCCACAGCACCTTTGTCTCTAAAATCAGCTATGATCAGTTCTAGAGATCAGCTCTCCAATATGGTAAAGCATTTAATGAATGACAAAGTAGGCACTTGAATAAGGCTAAGTGCCTTTGTCCAGGGCAATGAAAATGCTGTAATCACCAAAGGACGGGTCAGCAAATTATTGCATCTTTGCATATTTATAAAGGGTCACAAGGCTACCAGAACTTTCAAATCCTAAAAGAGATTTAAGGTTACTATTTTAAAGAATAAAAAACAGATGCACTAACTATTGAAAATGAATTGGTAATGACATGTTAAAATAGAACACGAGGTTGGAAAAATAGTTGCTAATACTATTTTCGTTTTTTTGCATTTTCTCAAATCACCTAATGATAACTGATTATGAGATACTCATCATAATGCAAATATCTAACATGACTAAATGTTATTTATGAAGCATATGGCATGTTATTGACATCTTAACATAAGCTATCATCAATAGGCATGAATATTTTTTCTTCAAATAAAATATAAATGACTATTTAAAGTAAATAACCTTCCATAGACTAGTAAAAAGCAGACATTAATATTATGGAGTGTTTTTTTTTTAATTGTAAAGATAATATCTATCAATGGCTATACTTTTGATTAGAAATCTATGATGAGAAATATTAGGATAGACTATCAACTAGAAGGAGAAAATTAATCATGAAAACTGGTTTCAAAAAGGCTTGGACACTTTTGACTTTCCAGTACATTCTCTTTCTGCAAACACTTCTTTCTTCTTGCAGTGATTCCATGATTTAGAAATCCAAGGTGATTCAATACAGGTAAGACCTATTAAAACC
Source organism: Capricornis sumatraensis (assembly GCF_032405125.1). Classification (NCBI taxonomy): domain Eukaryota; kingdom Metazoa; phylum Chordata; class Mammalia; order Artiodactyla; family Bovidae; genus Capricornis; species Capricornis sumatraensis. The sequence continues at coordinate 22,681,651 of NC_091073.1, forward strand.
TAAGAATCTCTGGTTCTGCAATTCTTCTTAGAAAAGAATAAAAAACATATAAGGCAATAAATACCAAAGGTTTAAAACTAGGAAAAGATAATTGAAATATTTCAAGTGCTTTGCTCTGCATCATTAGTTTCTGTCTATTTTTTACAAATTCATCAATAAAATAAAGTATTTGTAATTAATAAAAGGACATCTAATAAAAGCCTACTGATATTGATTTCCTGGCAGTACAAATATTAAGGAAACTTAAAGGGTATCAGTAGCCTATTACAAAGTTGGAAACAAGAAGCTTTAGTTTCTAATTCAGAAACATTTAGGAATTCCAACACAACGGATGCCTAGAATGATAGACAAATTGTCATCCATACAGCATATCCTTAAAGTTCTTTATATACTAATGTATTACAAAACAACTGATCAGAATTACATAAACAAAAAAATCTGTAAAAACTAAGTTTTTGTTAGGTTAAATATATACCACATTGAAAGGATCTTAACAATTTTTCTTTAAAACTCAGTTTTAATTGCCTTGACCCGAGGACAGCTGCAAGCTTGAGAGTTGACAATTTATGGATTTTATGAAGCTGTTTACTCTGTCATTCATGAAAGAACTTACTTTAGCAATTGCCCTACGTCATGTTACATATACTACCTATGAATGAACTAGCATATTCTTAAAGAAACAAAAGTAACATATTAAGAAACTGGCATTATTGGTAATATATGCTTGAAATTAATATAATTGAGAAATTATTTTAAGAGTTAAGTTAGACAAATATTTTCTACCAAAGGACATTAGTAACAAATACTGCAGTCAATGGGAAGCTCAGGTGCAATAATTTGATTTGCCCCCTTAGTCAATCTTTATAGAACATTCAACACAGAGTAGAATAGGTACTGGGTTGCAAAAGATTAAAGATAGCTTTTCCTGTCTCTGAGACCCTTACATTCCAAAGGAAACATTTAAAATCATTTTCCAGCTGAGAATAATAGTGATTTTTTTTTAATTCCAGGAAATCTACAACTTCCTATTGAATACTGAAAGTTAAAAACCTAATTTATACTTTGTATTAAAAACAAGGGTAAATTGAAGCTACAGAGTAAAAATGTCCATGAACATAATCATATGTGCCATATATATAAAATAGTTTGAAGATTTATGTCATAAGCTTGTGATAATTTCTTTTTCACCCCTAACCCCTTTGATCCTAGTAACATTTGTTGGTCATTTAAAAAACTGCAAAAGGGTTTTTTGTTTTTGTTTTTGTTTTTGCTTTTGAGATGAATAAGTTTAAGTAAATATAAAATGTGGCAGAAAATAAAGCAATGTCCATGATATTAGCTTGACGGGAAAAAAGAGGAAAAACTAGGCTTTAACCTTGGCTCTACTGCCTCCAATTGACTGAGGTGAGAGAGACACTGCACGGACTTCACTGTATATAGTGATAATAGTGAATCCCTCTCTTATAGTGCTGTGGTCATTGTGAGGATTGAATAAAAGTAATATTTATAATATACTGAAGCAATAATTATAATTTTGTTATTAATACTTAAAAATCTGCCAGAATATAAGCACTTGGAGAGCAGAGATGGTGGTTCAGTGTTACTGAGAGTATTATAGAGACCAACAACATCACCTGGGTGCCACTGAGAACTATGAGAGCAGAATTTCTATGTGAGACTCAGGAATCTATATTTGAAGAAAGTTTCCATGTAATTTTAGGCACACTAAATTCTGAGAAGCCCTGTTTAGTCTGCTCTCAGCTGTATTTCTAGAGTCCAGAAATAACAGTGGGTAATATTAGATTAACTAATATTGGTCTAACCATTCAACAAACTACTATCTTTCCCTTTATTTTAAACTCTCTTTTCTGACTCTTACTATTGAGAAACATCTTATAAAGTTTGGTTTATTTGCACATAACAAAAGTAAGGAACCAAACCCATATTTGCAGGTATTTTACGTTGTTATAAATTCCCTTTTGTATCACAATAATAGTGGTGTCTGCATTATAGGCAGCTGTAAACATGTTGGGTAATGCATGTAAAACAGTTAGCAGAAACCCCAGCACTTCACTGTGAGCACTCAAAAATAACATCTCCTATCGTATTTTGGCAGTCATTTTTCTCTAACTGAACTAACAAATGAATTTTATTAGAAACTTGTATGTCTAGAACCTTAGCAAAAGGTTTTCATGTTGCAAGGAAGAAATGAAACATTGCTTTCTTTTTTGGTCTGATTTCCCCTTTTCAAGTTAACATACAGTATTGATTGCAACTCCAAAAAACCTTTCATCATATTAAGTGATAGTACAGTTTAAGCTATATTCGTGTGCTTTTCCTGTAATATATGGGAGAGTTCAAAGTAAAGCATAGTAATTATCTAAGTAAACTACTGCAGCTAAGCAGTTCCCCTCATCTCAGAGATTTCTGCACGAAATAGGTAGGGAAATGGAATTTTTGAAAAGGAAAGTCTTAGGAAAATTTAGATGTAGTAATAATCCATTTTGCAAACATTTGGCTCTCTCAGCTAATTACTATGTTTATAATGAAATATATGTTCATTAGGAAAGCATGAGACTTTGAGTTTGTCTGTTTTCTATTGGTTTTCAGTAATATGAAGAAATACATTTGATGATTTCCTACTGAGATAAACAGTGTACTCTCCAGTTATACGTGAACCTATAAAAATGGTGACAAGCTTCTTGTAACTTAAAAAAAAAAAAAAAATTCTCTTGGGAAATACACTTTTAAAAGCTTCACAGAATGTTAAAGATTTTCAAATAAGCCATAAATGGACATTTGCAGTCTATGCTGCACTTCAATAAGATGAGAATGGTTGTCATGTCAAATCTCTACAGGCTGTCTTTGCTCATGTTTTCCTGGTTAGGAAATTCCACTCAAGCAGAATGAAACCTAACCTTTAATATTACATTCTGTAGAACAGGCCCCAGTGACACATAAGAGGATCTTATCCACTGGATCTCAATGGATTTGGTTTAAAACAGCTTCTTTTCTGCAAGACAGATATCTGATGGGAGTTCTCTTCACAAAAAGGAGCGCATTTTCTCTTCAGAGTACAACCAGAGAATTGAAAAGTTGTTCAAAATACTCACGAAAAGCAGATGAAGATATTATCTCCACAAAAATGCTTCATATAGTATGCAAGGGCCTAAAACTTGTATTGCTCTGTTAACAGAATATATATCTGAAAGATGTCCTACTCTTTTTCAAACTGTAACTACCAAGCTGTAAAACTCACAATGCAATTTATATAAATATATACATATATCTATATATAACTCCCTATAGAGTTCAATGATTTGAATAACCACAATCAAGTATTATAAAACAAACCCAAAATTGACCCCAAATATAGTAAACTATATTTGAATTAATAACTAAGTTTGATTAATTCATGATATGATTTTTATTTGTCACTTGATTTCTGCTTTATTTCCCCTGGAAACCAAAGTAGTAGTTATTAAATCCTGAGAGAAAATATAATTACTTCCTTGACCAGAAGAAAATAGATGTAAGCTTGATATTAAATTTAGCTTAATTTCAAAATTATGGACTATTATATATAGCAGCAATGTCTCACCAAAAGATTTAAATTTGAGCATAAATTATTCTGCCTTTTATTAAAATTATTTAAAAACTATATCTTCTAAAATGCAGATGGGAGTTCTCTTCATGAGAAGGAGCCCATTTTCTCTTCAGAGTATCTTCAGTTATCATGTGACAAAGGTTAATTAAAATAGATCTTTAGTATAAATATCTCTCTTTTGAGGAATACCGTATCTCCATAGAAGAATAACATGAGGATTTTATAATTAAACTGTTTTTTAAATGCCTATAGATGTGAAAATCAAGGAATTTAAAATATTTAATTTAATTCTTGAATGTGCTCCCAATATTGATTGTATAATGCAATATTTCATAACTTTCTAAAAAGTTTAACAAATATTTACCTTAAATAGTACTTACCCTGTACTAGGTACAAAGAATTCTGAACACTTTGAAAATATTAGCTTGTTTAATATTTAAGATAACTCTATGAGGTAGATGTGACTATAATCCACATTTTTGATTAAAGAAACAAAAGCACCAAGTGACTAGACAAACTGTCCAAGGTCACGAAGCTTGGGAGCTAGTGTGAACCCAGGGAGTTTGCTGTTAGTGTGTGTGCCCATACCTACCATGTTAGCTGATACGGTTCTTAGAAGTAATTCCTTTGCTAAAATCAAATTTTCTGGAAGAATAGACTGTAATTGAGTGAGAGGAATTTAGGGATTTTTCAGGTATATTTGTCCAGTTGACACTTTTTTTTCCCTAATAAAAGCATCATATTATCTGTCTGAAGCCAAATGCATGAGAAACCTCAGGAGGAAAATTGAGTCTTTGTAACAATTCAAATCCAAGTTTATAGAAAGAGGAAGTAGCCGTGCAATCAATACAAAAACAAAGGAATACTTTCCACAAAAAAGAACACAGTCCCCAGTTCTCGTGGGCTTCAATTTTAGATCTGTGGCTTAAGTAATATGAATGTTGAAGTAAAAATCTATGTGGAGTTCAAGCTAGACTGTAAAATAAAACCCTAGGGACTATGGATATACCTTTAAAATGTTCCTTGTAAGGGCTAGTAACTGATCATAATGGACACTGGAAGAGGCCCCAGTGATTGAGGTAAAAGAATGAGGCTCATTATACAGACAAAGACACCTGAGAAAAGTTTTAATTAAACACTGCTAATTTGGAATGGAGCGTTTTGTATTTATTATTTTGTTTTTGTGAATTTTCTAAAATAGAAATGAATAGCTGAAGTCACATATCAGGGAGAATGTAAAAGAAAGGATTGTTCAACTCAGATGTTCACTAGGCAGTGAGAGGAGTGGTGCAGGTGCGGGGAGAACTGTGATGAAATCGCTTCATGGTCTAGCCACTGCTCAGCTCTGCCTGATTTCTGCTGTTCATCAATAGGAACACAATGGGATCATTGCTGCTACTGCTGCTAAGTCGCTTCAGTCGTGTCAGACTCTGTGCGACCGCATAGACGCAGCCCACCAGGCACCCCCGTCCCTGGGATTCTTCAGGCAAGAGTACTGGAGTGGGGTGCCATTGCCTTCTCCGACTAGATCTTCCAAATTCAAGAGAAGTTGAAAAGCCAACTTGTACTGAATATGTTCCACATTTTAAATGGTGATTATAGAGCAGTTGGTGAATTAATGTAAAGTGATGCTAGGAGGGATTGGGGGCAGGAGGAGAAGGGAACGACAGAGGATGAGATGGCTGGATGGCATCACTGACTCGATGGATGCGAGTCTGAGTGAACTGCGGGAGTTGGTGATGGACAGGGAGGCCTGGCGTGCTGCGATTCATGGGGTCGCAAAGAGTCAGACACGACTGAGCAACTGAACTGAACTGAACTAAACGGAAGACTTAGAAATCTCTTGGATATTAGGTATCACATAAAACTAAGTATTAGTTAGATGTGTACATAAAACTGGAGAAGGCAATGGCACCCCGCTCCAGTACTCTTGCCTGGAGAATCCCATGGACGGAGGAGCCTGGTGGGCTGCAGTCCATGGAGTCGCGAAGAGTCGGACATGACTTCACTTTCACTTTCACTTTCACTTTTCACTTTCATGCATTGGAGAAGGAAATGGCAACCCACTCCAGCGTTCTTGCCTGGAGAATCCCAGGGACGGGGGAGCCTGGTGGACTGCCGTCTCTGGGGTCGCACAGAGTCGGACACGACTGAAGCGACTCAGCAGCAGCAGTACATAAAACTAAGGGTAAGTGCAGGGAGAAAAGCTGGGAGAATAAAGATCAATGATGATAAAGCTAAAAGGTTAACAAAGAAGAGTACAGTCTTGACGGCAAGATGAAGGAATATTTCCAAGGAGAACCACTTTGTTCTGTAGGTCCCTGTCAAAAATGTCACATCACTGGATTTGAAGATTAGAGTTCCCAGCAAGAGTGCATGTTCAGTAGAGAAATTAGACAACAGCCAGATTGTGAAATCAAACTCTTAAATACACAGTATACAACCTGAAACTATGTGCAAAGTAGATAATTTATTGAGTGATGAAAGAAAGAATGATTTAAGGATACTCCCAAGAAAGAGATAGGTAATAGCTTGAAGACACATTTCCTGTGCTTGTAAGTAACTTGGGAGTTGAAGAAAAGAAGAGACTGACAATAAAAGAAAGGAATAAATTTATGGAATAATTATCTCAGAAGCCACAGAGAGATGAGATCTCTGTCATAGAGAGTGCATTAGTTTTACAAAGGCACCAGAGGAAGCAGTAAACTTGACTGACTACACATCATATTTTTTCCCTTTTTATTGCCAGCTCCTTGAGGGCAGGGGCCATGTCTGTCTTATTCACTTCACCCCATATTCTGAAGTGGGAGGCACAAAAATGAATCCAGGAATAAATGTTGGTGATAATGTTTACTTGGACTTATTTAAGTTCGCTTAAAAGTTTGTAACTGAAATACCAAACAAACAATGCAAAGATAAGGCTATAAGTGGGTATTAATAGATGCTTCTTTCTAATGCCTCTGTTACTTAGATTCATACAATCAGTTCATTCCCAACGTTTGTTATCAATTTACCTTTTGTAGAATAAGAAATTTGCCAGGCCATAGCAGCTTCAAATTATAAAATCATTGCATTTTATGATAACAGGCTGTGGGAAGGGTTAAGGGTCGGTACATAGATGGCATAATATGTCAGCAATCAAGGGACAATGCTATTATTATATTTATAAATGCTCACTGAATCACAGTTAATGTATTTTTGAGTTTTCCTTTTGTTTCTGTTATTGGGCTTCTTTCTACATTTCTAATGCACTTTTGAAGAAAGAAAATACTAGAGTTTTAAAGGTTCAGCTGATATTGCAAGTTATATCTATTTAGAAGTTAAAATCAGGATGGATTTATTATTTTCTCTGCTGATTCTAAAAGGGGTTATATCAGGTTTACTACTGCTGCTGCTGCTAAGTCACTTCAGTCGTGTCAGACTCTGTGCGACTGCATAGACGGCAGACCACCAGGCTCCCCCGTCCCTGGGATTCTCCAGGCAAGAGTGGAGTGGGTTGCCATTGCCTTCTCTGATATCAGGTTTAGAATTTAGTAATGCAAATGACAGCATCAAAAATATCGATGAGAATACTGTTATTATAGCTGAGCAATTATTTGGGAAGAAAACAAAATTAAGAGCAGGCTGATGGATTTGAAAGCTAGGAAGTAAAGAACTTTATGTTACAAGAAATGGAAGAACAAGTTTAATTAACATTGACAGAGACAATTATCCCACTAGACATCAAACTTAGACAGTAACATTGCTAAAGTATTAATATTCAGGCAGTGTACTAAGAACACAAATGCACTGAATTTTCCTGTAATCCATAAATCTAATCAGATAGTTACTATTTTCATGTTATGTTTGGAGTTATAGAGGCTTAGAGAATCGAAATAATTTGCCAATAGCACATTGTAAGAAAAATGTCAGAGTGTGGGTTAAATACAAGCCTCATTTGAATCTAGATTTTTAATCTTAAGCATTTTAACTTCTGAATTGTCATGCTTCCAGTTGACAAGAGGTGTCCATGTAGAGTAGACTAGGATGCTAGACTATGATTTACAAATGATCTTGGAAGATGAAAGAACCAAATGAGATTAAACTATTCACATTGAACATGGCCAGAATGATGGCAAATAATATGAAAAAGAGGACAATGGTGACTTACAAGTTTGTATCTGGAGAACATGAGCACTGCTGATGCAGAAATGTATAATGACAGATATAAAGAGAGTAGAATAATGTCAAATGTCAAAATAGAATGTTACATAAAGTAGCTAAAATAATGGTTTTGGAAAGTTAAATAATAAACCAAGACTCAATTTTAATACTTCATTTTAATTAATGTGACTGTATTATTATGAAAACATATGGTATTTTGCATTAGCTATCTATTGCTATATAATCACCACTAACTTGGCAGCTTAAAACAAAGACACATTTATTATCTCACACTTTCAGTGGGTCATTTATCTGGGCTCAGTTTTACTAAATTTTCTATCAGGGTCTCCTACAAGGCTGAAATCAAGATCTCATCAGAAATGCCAGCTGGGGAAGGATCCATTTCCAAGGTCATATGGTTATTGGTAGAATTCAGTTCTTTGGTGATTGTCAGACTGAAGACTTCATTTCCTTGGCGGGTGTCAGTCTTTCCATATGTTCTTCTCCATAGAGCAGCTCACAACATGGCAGCTTGCTTCATCAAAGTCAGCAAGGTGAGGAATTTGCTAGCGAGATGGAAATCACACTCCTGTACAGTCCATTCATGGACATAATATCTCACCATCTTTGCCATACTCTGTCGATTAGAAGCAAGTCACACTCAAGGGGAGTAGATATACAAGGGTATGAATATAAAGAGTTGGGGTTTGTTGAGAATCATCTGCCACACCTTTCTAATAGTAATCCTCTACTTTAAATGGCCTATCTTTTCCTCATAGAAGGATGAAAATGGGAGTGGGGAGGAGAAAGACTATATAGCAAAAAAATGCAGATCACAAACTATGACTTCATGACTCTTGATCAATGATTGCTGCCTTCCCTCTAAATCCACACGCTTGTACAAATGAAGATTATTCTTTCAGAGCAATCTTATTTCTTGCTAACTTGACTCTTGTTTAGCCTTGTACTTTGTTTCCTGCGTTATTTTTGATAAACTGTTTCATTCTCCCCTTTATTATGAGAAACTTTATTCACATATCAGAAACCTACCAGTTCTTTGGGAAATCACTTTTGATTCACAGTTCACATTGCTGATTTCACTGATAATTACAGCCCTAGCTATAAGAATAACTCTCAAAAAGAAATTATCTAGCAAGTGTTCATTATGTCAAAATGTCTCAGACAAAGGACATATTTTGCATTGTATTGGATAGTGAGAGGTATGATTGCCAGTATTACAATTTTTAATATGCTATGGGTTAAAAAAAATACAGGTCTTAATACTTGACAGTGTCTAAGATCTCACACTATTAACAATAATTTTACTAGAGAATTGGCTGTGAGCTTAAGGAAGCTTAAACTTCAGAGCCCTTCAGTTTGAGAGGCCTCTTCCAAGACTAGTGTGCTCTACTCCAGGGATGAGGGGGTGCGGGGAGAGAATGTAGATCATCAAAAGTCCCACTCTGTGCCAGAAATATAAACACTGAATAGTACTTCCATATCCACCTTATTCCTAACAGTTGCCTGTCTTTTTGGGTCCTCTGGGGCAAAGTTGGGATTGAGCATCTTTGAGCCTAGAATAAGGACATGAGCAGGAAGGACATCTGTGCTAAGGTTCTGTCAGGGGAGTGTATAATTTCCTTGGTTCTGTCTCATCACAACCAAAATTTGAAGTAACATTCGTTAAAGCCCTTGGATTGTCACAGCTCTTGGAGAGACTGTGTCTCAGCTCCATGTTACAGCTCAGTTTTACTTAGAAAATAAAGGAAAATACATTATCTAGGCTTGAGGGCATGCCAACCCAAAAGACACAAAGAGAAGAGGGGTTGGAGGGGGAGAGAAAGAGAGCCCCTTGGCCCTTTGGCTTCTCTTTTTATGTTTTTTCTCCTCCCCCCTGGGCTTGCCCTATGTAAATTGGGCTAGCCAAGACTGCTTTTTATTCTACCTGAGTTCCTCTCTCTGGTCTTCGGACCTTTCTTTGTTCTATTTTGATGGACTTTTCCCTTCCTTGTCTTTTAGCCACTGCCATTCTGGACTTCTTTTTCCTATGCTAGCTACCTAGCAGTTCCATGTGAAGTAGCTGGTGGGGCCAACCCAATGGAAGCGGCAATGGAGTTCATGTGTGGAATGGGGCAGTAGCGTGTAGCCAAGACACTCTTCTGTAAGGGTTTGTGTATGGGAAGAGAAGGAAAATTTAAATACAGGAAACTTTTAAACTGTTGGTCCCCTCTCTCTCTCCTCTACTAAGCATTGTTTATCTACACTATGCATTGATCAAATCTCCCCATGGGCACAAACACCTGCTCAACCACAAAAAGCAACATTTTCCTAGTACCAAACAGATAACTCCTTAAAAGCTGACATCCCTTAATCTTATTGGGGTCACAATGACCCATGACCACTACTCACGTTGTACTTTCAGATCTGGACTGTACAAATTATGTTGGTGGTGATTTAATTACTAAGTTGTGTCAGACTCTTGTGACACCATGGACCATAACCAGCCAGCCTCCTCTGTCCATGAGATTCTCCAGGCAAGAATACTACAGTGGGCTGCCATTTCCTTCCCCAGGGGATCTTCCTGACTCAGGAATCAATCCCACGTCTCCTGCATTGCAGGTGGATTCTTTACCTTAACTAAGCCACCGAAACTATATATGTCATTTCAAGTATAGCCTATAGCCATCGGCCTCAAAAACCTATATAACTGTGCTTTGACCTCGAACAAGTAGGAACAGTCCTTGGAGCTTTCTGAGAGGTTGTTCCTGGGTTATAATCCTCTATTTGGCTCAAATAAAATTTTCTATCTTTTACAGATTGACTATTAGTTTTTCATCTATAGGTTATTGGCAATCATGTCCATGAAATTAAAGGTATGGAAGTCTCTTACTGTAAAGCACAGGGAGTTATACTCAGTATTTTGTAATAATGTATAAGAGAAATGAATTTGAGGAGAAATATATGTATATATACACATATATAAAACAATCAGTGCTATACACCTGAAACTAACATAACATTATAAATCAAAGATACTTCAAAAATAATAAAATCAATAAATTAAAAAAACAAGGAAAAAAAAGACAGAGGGTAAGAAAAATGAAAACCTAGTGAGAAATATGACCTCTGGTGTGAATTGATGGGGTTCAAATTCCAGTACTGCTTCAATTTTTTTTTTTTTTTTTAAGCATTAAAAAAAAAAATAGAAGTATGTAGGTTTCAAAGACATTTCCTCAGGGCAAGACTCATTGTCTAAACAAGTATTTTCAGAGCACTTACAGATGTGCCATCACCAATAAAAACTGGTGAAACTGAAAGAAACTGTTCTAAACCATCAGTCACATTTTCAGTCAATCCCACTGGACTGAATTAACTTTCTATTCTTTCTATAGAAAATATTAAATAATTGCTGCATATGCAGAGACAAAATGTGTGCAGCCAAAGAGTGTAGATGCATTAGGCAACTAATTAATATTGATAACAACACATTATTTTTTGATTGTTGTAATGTTTATAATATTGCCAGTTTATATTTTAGATTGTTGGGATAAATTGAAACAAAATATTTATGTTCATATATTTTCTATTTGTAAATTTGCACATTTTTTGGTCTTAAATAGAGTCTCCTAAATGGTATAAGCTTGTGCCCACACAAAACCTGGATCTACCCTGAAAATTAGGAATTTTTCATGACTATGTTTCTGTGTCTCTATGTGTATTGAAAATGTATATATGTTGTGTGAAATCTCAGAGACATTTATTCTTAGTAAAAATCATTTGAAGATTTTTTTTTTTCTTTTTTCTCTCCTTTAACAGAACTATCCTTCTTCCTATAGTTTCTGAATGAATATGCCCGCCTGAAGCATAGCCTCCTTACTTAGTGAAGTAGATCTCTGATGACTAGATTAGGCTTAGTAATTCAAAGAGATTTTCAAGATGATACTTAGTCTTGAGGCTCATTTTTAAAACCTGTAAATGAGAAAGGAAAATTTGGCTTGTCATGCGACTTCAGGAAAAATTAAGAAGTTCTTTTTTTCCTGCCAGGGATTTAGAGAAAGTCTCCATAATCCCACTGGCATGAATTGCAAATGTAATCACTAACAAGAAAAAGGTTAAAAAGCTCTGAGGTATTGGGCCACTCTGCTTTGGCAAACAAAGGCCTCATTGTTCAGGGTAGAACTTGGCTTCTGAGTTTCCTTATAAAGGTGGCTAGCAGAGGAACATACTTAAACCCTGGCCCAGCTTAGCATTAGTTAGTAAACTCTGTTACAGCCAATAAAATACAAAATATGATAGACACTACCTTCAAAGAAGAGAAAAGAGTAAAATCTCCAATCACATTGCTACTTCACACCTGATGTTTCTTGACTCTGGAAACCACTTCCAGTAAGGCTCACAAAGGTTTAATTGCTGTCTGGGGTGTGGATAGAATGTATAAGGTCTCCTTTAGTAAAATATGTTGTTTATTGTGCTCAAGAGAAACACCTTCATAATTCACTAAGCACTTCTGGGAATGGAAACCATCAAGTTAGTCACAAGAGGACTCAGACAATCAAATGAATTTAATTTAACATTTTTTTTTTCTTCAAAGATTGGGGACTGAAGTTTCTGGAATATCTGAACATAAATATAACCTTGATATGTACGTATGTGTATATATATACGGCTTCCCTGGTGGCTCAGGAGGTAAAGTTCTGCCTGCAATGCAGGGGACTCGGGTTTGATCCCTGAGTTGAGAAGAGCCCCTGGAGAAGGGAGTAGGAATCCACTCCAGTATTCTTGCCTAGAGAATTCCCTGGACAGAGGAACCTGTCAAGCTATATAGTCCATGAGGTCACAGAGAGTCAGATGCAACTGAGCAACTAACACACACACACACATAGGATATGGATAAACAAATAAATACTGTTATTTTCAGCTTAATTCTGAATTGAATCTCATTTAGAAATAATAGGTGGCATTTGAAAAAAACAAAATCCAATTTCCTCTGTCTGAAGAATCGCACAGATTGAACCTTAGCTATACTGAATCTTAGAGTAAAAGCTGCATTTCTCAGTCCTTAATAATCTACTTATAAGGCCCATGTAAGTTTCTTTACAGAATAGTATTATTTCAAATTTTCACTCAACCACAGTTTCCAGGAGAACACTGGGCATATCTTCCTTAAGAACCAAAAGAAGAAAACAGTTGTAAAGATTCATATGACAAATAGTTATAGTTTATTCTGTGTTTTAAATTACATCTGGATGGTTCCTAAGGCTATTACTCCTTCCAGGGATGATGAGATAAAGACTGGGCTAAGAGATTAGCTCACTGATTCAACAGACTGAACTTGCATGCCAGGGGTTAAAATCCAGGAAAAGACACTTAACTTGCCTGCTTGAGGGCTGCTATCCGATCTGTAAAGCAAGATCAGTTTTGCTGAACACTGGGAGGTAAATTGATTAAATTGATTGTAAGGCTTCTTGGAAACAAAAGATAGCATGTAAATGCTGAGAAGTTAGGCACCACATTGCTGAATGCATATAATTTCTGAATAGAAAAGAGAAAATTCAACCAAAACAGGGACTGAATGGACTGCGCTCAAGGTAATAGAGACTTAGCCACTAAATAAACAGAGCTTGACAGAGAAGAGAACTAGGAGTGACAAGGAGTCAGAGAAAGAAGGTGGAGAGAGGTAAAGTTGCAGGGGACATTCGGGGATTATAGAACATGTTCAATATATTAATGAGTCCATTTTCTCCTTACACTACTTTCATTTTTAAATAATTTTTTTAGTGGAGTATAGTTGATTTACAATAACAAAGTACTTCACTTTCATACTATTGTACTTTTGTTGTCCACACAGAAACTCTATAAATTTTTTCACTTCCAGAATTTTTTTCTTCTTCTAGATAGACTTCTATTAATTCACCCTGTGGAAACAAACTCACTCCGAAGGACAATGCAGATGGTGGAGTGCAGTTTATTTCACCAGCGGGCCCAAGGCAGAGTCTCCTCTTAGCCAAGGACCCCGACCAATTTTTTGCGAAAACCTTATATACCCTAAGCATATGTGTCCAAACCCACCTCCCCAAATGCCCTGAAACTAGTCTGAACAAAGGAAAAAGAAAGATACAATCAAAGTCAACCCATAATTCATATGCCTTAAACCTAGGTAGTTAACAGTGGGCAGTTATCAATAGGCTTGTGGTCATTCCCCAATAAGCATAATAGAATGTATGATTTATATTCAGTCACACAGATAATTAGGGTATTCTTTTAGCCGATGGAGAGCCCTGGGGCTCTTCCTTCTGGGGGCCTGGTTTTCCAGTTGGTTTGTCGTGGATACTGGGCATATAGCTCAAAGTCCACAGTCTGGCCCAAGATGGAGTCCTACTTTTAAGACAGAGCCTGTTCTGTTTCCTCCTTCAACCCCATTGTGATTAATTCGTTTTAAAGTCCTTATATGATATTTATTTCAATTTTAGTGATGCTTTGACTTTATGTTTAAGTTGAAATATCCATATTATATTTTGCATAAGAAATAAGGGAATATAAGAATGGGCATGTGTATTTGCCTAGTTTGTTTAGAAAAACAGGATAAACTAGGATCTCCTTAAATGTTGGTTTGTAATGGGTTAGTGAGAGCTACATGAAGGGGACAGGAATAGAAATGAGGCTTTTCTGAGAATAACTTTTTGTATAATTTGATCTTTTGAGCAATATCATTAACTAACAAATGAATTAAAATTTATGAGAAAACAAAAGTTACATTCAATACAAATAGAAACAAATAAGTTGCCCATCAAACTGGAAAAAAAAATCATCCGATGGTAAACATTAATTTAAGAAACCTTTAATTTCATTATTCTTACTCTCTACCCTTAATAGTCATAAACATATGTATCATATATACACACGTACAGGGAAATCTTACTCTTATTATTATAGTTTTGTTGTTGTTAGTAATGACATGGATGCCAATTTTTTGTATGTATTTTTGGAGAGATAAAGAAATAGTGATGCTGAAGCATACCAATCTTTTCTTTTGGGGAGAAGGGAGATATGCGTATAGATTGGGGGAGGTGGGAAGTATCACTAATGAATCATTACATATCTCTGTGTATATATACTTAACTAGCTAGCCTTTTCATTTAGCTGCTAATAAAGAGTATCAGAAGCAATAGTACTTAATTAGTAATGAATATATCTATCATGTGAATTCTCTTTTTTCTAGTGGTAATCTATAATGAAAAGAATTGGGGCATCTTAAGAAATAAGTGATTCAAATTCTGAGTTCTGGAAAGTTCAGGATAAGTCTGTAACACACTACTTCTTAAAATAAGAAATGATAAAAAAATAATGAAATTGCCAAATGATACCAGCACTAGTTGAAAGGGCTTACAGTGGACAAATTTAGGACAATGTAACTATTTTAAAAAAAAACCACTTAAAAAAAGTTCTTGGGCATATTGAGTTTTACATGTGTAAGTATGTGTATGTATCAATATTTTAGGAGAGTAAGTCCTAAGTAAGGGACAATTATGGATAAGATTTCCGGTTTCTGACTATTATCTCTTTCTTCTCTCTGTTCTATCTTTCACACCCTTCTCAGTCTTAAGGACACTATACTTCTTATCATTTATCCAAAATAATGTCTCCTAAAATGTTAATGATATTAACATCTCTCCCAAAATTATTTTTATTTTATTTATTTTTTAAATTTAAATTTATTTATTTTAATTGGAGGCTGATTACTTTACAATATTGTATTGGTTTTGCCATACATCAACAAAAGACCTGGGGAGGATATAACTTTTCAACAAAAAAAAAAAAACTTAATGGTGAGCAATCAAAAATTGTGTTCCTTAGTCTTTAACTGTATCTTTAAAATGATACTAATTGGTAAAACCCAGAAGAATATGACTGTCTTATGTAAACTATGTTTTAAATTTAGCCATGTGCCAACACTTCCCCCCAAATATTTAAATCTTCTAATTTCTGCTTAGATCATAAGCTGGTTAAGTCCATGGGATATATATGTGATTGCAGATTTACTCTGACTTTCTATCTGCTTTTTAATAGATTTTCCCAAAGACTAAAGTTTTTAAGACCAATATTTTGACCAAACTCCATTTTTCAAATATGGGCTCTAGCTTGGCTAATTACATTCTCAGAAATTGCTTTTCTACCGAGCATAGACAAGAGAAGAACTTTATTTCAAGGACACTCATAAAGGGATCTGTTTTAGACTGTAGATAAGTAAGAGTGAAACTGGGTTGAAAGATCAGCAGTGGCAATAGTTTAGGACCATGGCACTGCTGAAAAGATTTGTTTTTTAGAAAGGTTTCTCACAAAAATTATCCAAGGAAAAGAGGGAAAAGATGTCTGGCTTAGGTAGGTAATAGTGAATAACAAGTGCCTTTAACCCATGGTCTGTAGAGCTTGTAATTCAAAATACATTGACATGAGGATATTGGAAAGTTTAGGTACTTAGTAAACAGTACTGATTTATTTATACCATGACAGACAATAATTTTTAGTGATTGTCAAGTCAAAATGGCATTTATACAGTAAAAGGCCTTGTTGCAAATGAAAAGGTCATTTGCAGCAAAAAGCCTGTGTACTTTTTTTTTAAACCTTGGTAACTTTAAATGAAATATTAATAAGTGAATCCCCTTTGAAAGTTTTAAACTTTCAAAAAGTTCCTCAATTTTATTATGTTAATACATTTGAAATGCTTAGCATAGCCTATATGTATGTGTGTGTGTGTGTATATATATGTGTATGTGTGACACATTTATTGTGCTGTTATTGAATATCTGTCTCATGTTTATCTCCTCCACTATGATTTTCATTAAAGTGAAAATTCCTGATGATTTTATCCTAAATGCTTAGTATGGTGCCTGGAATACCACAAGGATTCAAAAATATATATTTTTTGATTAATCAATACAAAAAAAAAAACACACAAACAAACCTGGAATTCAAACTCTTTAAATGCCTGTTTTATAAAAATGCTATAAAACAGTTCTTGATATTTTGAGGCTGAGTTTAAAACATAATTTAGATCACATTCCCTGTACTATTAGGAATAATAACTATGACAACACCATTTATTAAACAGTGACTTTTATGCCAGGTGCTAAGCTGTGGTTTAGGTGCATTATCTCATCCAACTGTACTTAGACACTTAATGCAAATATTAAAGTAGATTTTCCCTGATATCTAAAAATAGATCATTTCAACAAAACCTTTCATAAGCCAAAATGGTATAATGTGGAGAAGCAATTACCTTAGGACACATCTTTCTAACAGATGCACAAAATGAGATAAAGAACAGATGCTCACAGACACATTTCAAAGCTGTGCTGGTTTGGTGCTGAGATGCTTATTGTAGTTCATGAGGAAGGAATTTGATGGTGCCATCTCAGTTCTGCGGTGCACTGTCTCTACAAGGGCTCACTGCAAAACAAACCTGAACACTATTTTCTCTTTTCAGATTTGTTCATAGAAGCAAAAAATCCTCTTTGGATTTTTTACAGTTAGCACAAACAGGTGATAATGTAGGTCTTTTGAAAAAGGAAAGTAATATAAAGGAACTTTCAAAAAGCAGGGGAGATCAGTACTCCCATTTTATAGATGAGAAAACAGGTGTTGAGAAGTCAGGTAAGTGGCAGAGTCTTGTCATGATTTCTGAACCTCAAACTAAACATATCTGCTGCTCCTATATAAGAATTATTTAAATAAAAGAAAATTCTAGCTCCCGAACTGATAAGTGTGCCTATTTCTTTAAAAAGCTTCTTATAAGAAAAAACTGCAGTTTGAAAATAAAGCTTCCTTGTGTGAACAACTTGGAAAGGGGTGTGGAGATGTTATTTGAAAGAGAAAACTCTTCTGAAATAGGGCTACTGTGTTTGGCAAGCTGTTTCCATTGGTTAAGTAAGAAATGGAATCTATAACAGGTAAATGCCACATAGGCAAAATGCTTTAGAATTATTTTAATCACTGACTTCTAAGGGATTTATGATGCAGCCTTAGAATATGTGGTCACTGAATTTTGTGCCAAAATGGCTGTGGAAAACTAATTATGTCTAGATGAAATGGGAAAGCAAAATAAATACCTGAAGAATTTTCAAGATTAAGCAGAATTGAGCACGGTAACAAGCAGACAAAGACTTTCATATTACTTTGAAGTTGTAAATATCATTTCTGTTCACTTCAGTGGAGGGAAGACCTTGACAAATCAAACACATCAACATATGACTCTTTACAATTTGACAATGGGCTTGAGAACTGGTGTATAATATCTTCATCTATTTTCCAGATATTCTCTAAATCTCATGTCTTCTGTCAGTGAAGGAAAGTACCTTGGGGAGTATAAATCATGGTCTGCTCTAATTAGATAATAAACAAATTCTATCTGTATTGTAATCATGATGTTGTAATCTTGCTAGGATATTGAAATTTTGTTCTAGATCTGTTGTTAATACTACCTATGTTTTTTTATGAGAAAAAAATTTCAGATGATCTGCTTCATTAATAAAGTTTGTTTTGAATAGAGTTGAAAAGAAAACTGCAAGGACAACTGGTATACTAACTTTTATAACATAATTTGCATTTTTAGAACATACATATATAAGATATATAAAATATTTTATATGACTTTGAAGTTTTTATTATATTTATCAGTCTTCAGTATGATGTTGTGCATTTTGACCTTATTCAATAACTTTTGCATAGGATTTACATAAATATCCCATATCTATAGAGTTGTTTTTACTTAGAAAGCAGATGGAAAAAACTTTATATGATGAGGAGAACTCACAAATATAATGAGATAATTGTCAGGAGAAAAAAAATAATGATATCCAATGGTCAGATGACTAGGAGAATACTGGGAATTTTAGTATATTAAGAGGAATTTTACTTTTCAGAATCTTTAAAAGGCCAAAATACACAGCTTTACCATTAGATTTGATTGAAGGAGATTTCATTCTACAGGACAGCAATATGTACCATCCCAAAATATATCTCAAATACTTTCTTAAAACAAAGATTTGATTTACATAGAAATTCATATATTACAGTTTCAGTTATTGAAGTTCTAATATCCTTACTGAACTATGAGAAATGTACAAAATACTATACATATTTCATACATTCAAGGTCATTAACCTATAACTCAGATGCAAGCAAATTAATAAAACAGTTATGAGATTCTGTATATGAAGTGTTTGCAGTATTTAGGAAAAAGAATGATGTAACTGTACCAGTTAGGAAAGACAGTATAAGGAAGAATAAATTAGGTGAGAATTTAAAGATATGTAGAAATGTTGATAAGAGAAGAGTCCAGGCAGATAAAATAGCATATGCAAGATAATGAGACACAGTATTGCAAAGAAGGTGAATTAAAATAGTCAAAGAAAGGCAGGACTTTACATTTTAGATGGTAAAATTTTGTAAACCAGCTTTTGCAAAAGTGCCACTTAAATATCATTACTTCTTTGAGATACAGTAGGTACTTATGAATTTCCTCCTACTTTTTTCAGGTTCTTCTGGCTGTTCCAGAAATGAAGTTGAATGTATCTAGAAAGTCAAATAAAAGCTTAGCAGTATTTATGGAAGAGACCCAGGAGAAGGCAATGGCACCCCACTCCTGTACTCTTGCCTGGAAAATTCCATGGATGGAGGAGCCTGGAAGGCTGCAGTACATGGGCTCGCTGAGGGTCAGACACAACTGAGCAACTTCACTTTCACTTTTCACTTTCATGTATTGGAGAAGGAAATGGCAACCCACTCCAGTGTTCTTGCCTGGAGAATCCCAGGGATGGGGGAGCCTGGTGGGCTGCCGTCTATGGGGTCAGAGTTGGACACGACTGAGGTGACTTAGCAGCAGCATGGAAGAGACCCAGGAAAACTGAGCAAGTTGCCAAAATGGCTGAAGATACCACCTTAATTATCATCTTCAGCCAAAGACAAAAGAAGATGTTGGGAGTAGTGGTCTGGGACTTCCAGGGAGAGGAAAATAATTCACATAGGGATGGAAAAACAAATGTTTGATAAACAAGTTTGCTGGGCCAGGCGGAGATCACAGGACAAAGAGTGGACTCTGATTTCTATACCCTGCTCAGTTTTCCCACCATTCTAGCTCTTATTCGTTGCAGGCATCTCCAGTGATGACTCTATTCAGAGAATAGGCTCTATTCAGAGAATAGGTCCTAGATTCTTAAGGCAGCTAAAAGAGAGGTGAAAAGAAAGACTTCTGGTGTATTCTTCTTAAAAATAATCAGCCTAAATTAATCCGCATGCCAAAGAGGTACAATTTGGGGTGGCAAAACTTGCTCCCATGTTGGATATAGTCTCCTTCAGACAAACCTAATGGTAAAACTGCATATTTTGGCCTTTTAATGGTTCGGAAGAGTAAAATCCCTGTTCATATAGTAAAATTCCCAGTATTCTCCTAATCATCTGACCATTGAATGCCACCAATTTTTTTTCTTTTTTTCTTATCACCTAATGCCTTAAAATATAGCTGTTAGCAATGAGAAGCCATAGGGCATTGGTTTTACAACAGTCAAGTGACTTG
The DNA here is from genome assembly GCF_032405125.1 of Capricornis sumatraensis. Lineage (NCBI taxonomy): Eukaryota > Metazoa > Chordata > Mammalia > Artiodactyla > Bovidae > Capricornis > Capricornis sumatraensis. Next base: position 22,701,972 of record NC_091073.1, read on the forward strand.
ATAAAATCAGTAAATGCAGAGGAATTATTTAATGACTGTGCTAGGTGGAAAAAAATGGAAGAAAAGCTGGAAATGGAGAGAGACCAAAGTCAGAAAGAAAAAAGGGAAAATTGGCAAACTTATCAATGCATTAGACCAAGTGTGAAGGCAGTGAGAATGGATAAGGACATTAAGAACACAGAATAAAAATCACAGATAGTAAATGAAATGTTAAAGTATAAGCACAAGACAAAGTTAAAGACAATTCAGTGAAGCAAATGTCAAAAATCATTTCTCACATACTGATGTATGTTAAAAGGCCTCCAGACCAGACATTCTACAACCATCCTGGAACTCCACTTCAGTGGCATTTACTAGCATTCCTGTCAGAGAATTGTTGCTGAGCATTCATCTTAATCATTCCAGTGATATTCCACCCCTTCTGTGATAGCTTTTCAGATTTTTTTCAAGTAAATTTGCACTCCTCAGAATTTCTTGTTAACTAATTTCTCCTGACTTGTAGAACACAGGATAATTTAATCCTTGTTGAAAATGATTTGAATAAAAACCTTAATACTAAGGAAGTGGCATATATTTTGGAAGTGGCTTGCCTGTATTTTGCACACATGGCTTTTAAGTGATTCTATATTTACTAAATCAGGAGTGAAGATATTATATTGAGAGACATACATATTAGATATAACTTAAATACTTTGAATAGCTTTGAAAACATTTTATTTGCTATCAGTATGTTACTATAGAGCTTTCCAGATGGCTTAATGGTAAAGTTATCCACCTGCTAATGCAGGAGACGCAGGTTTGATCCTTGGATTGGGAAGATCCCCTAGAGAAGGAAATGACAGCCCACACCAATATTCTTGCCAGGAAAATCCCATGGACAGAGGAGCCTAGTGGGCTACAGTCCATGGGGTTGCAAAAGAGTCAGACATGACTTAGTGACTAAACAACAACAGCATGTTACTATAACCCAGAGAAGTGGTATCATATTTCATATTAACGAGACAATGTGATGTAAATGTTAGTTGCTCTGTCGTGTCTGACTCTTTGTGACCCTATGGACTGTAGCCCACTAGGCTACACTGTCTATGGTATTCTAAAGGCAAGAATACTGGAGTGGGTTGCCATTCCCTTCTCCAGAGTATCTTCCTGACCCAGGAATTGAACCTAGGTCTCCAATGTTATATAAAGGATGTGAATTTAGGAGTCATTTAACTATCTGATTTAAATCCTGTCAATGCCACTTTTTTGGCCAAGTGGCTTTAGACAAATTATATCAAGAATCTTTACCATATATTTTTCTAAATCACTATATTGTAGAGGTGATCATATGTAAATCAATCACTAAGGATTGTGTTTATTTGCATATGTTAAGTGGCTAGCATAGTGGCAGGTATAGAGTCAGTCAAAAGTATACTTATATTCTGTGTCTCCTCACTTAAACTTTGAACCACTGTGTTAACTGAATTTTTAAATTGCCTCTAAAATCGTTGCCATTAATTTTTACTTAAATCATCTTGCCACCTTTCAACTTTGTCCATTTTATGATAGTGATTCTTTCTCTGTAACACTTTTTTTTTTTTTCCTGCACATAAAGACCAGGGTTTTTATAGATTTATCATTCCTCTTCTCTTTATCACTGTCACCATTGCCAAGGTAAAGAAGCATGGCTATTTCCAAAAGAGCTGATTCAGTCTATAAGAAAACTTAGGGCAGACTTTTCTAAAAAAAGGCTATTTGAAGTGGAATATGTGCTTTGGGGATGTAAATTTAGCTTTCTTGTCCTACAAGATAATTGTGTTCATTTTGTCATATTTTCCTGAGAACATTAGTTGAAATGTACAGCTAGGGGACCAGATAACAATAGCTCTTCATAACTAGCTTTTTTACAAGATTTCATACCTCTCATGCAAAAATCCTTTCTTTTAACACAAAAAAGAGTAGAGACAGACAGCTAGAATTTCTGATATATCCTATAGGCTACTTCTATATTTTATATTGTACACACTATAGCTATCCTATTGTGCAGAACATTCATTTTCTATATACTATAGCCATATAATATATGTAATATGCTCTATATACTATGGTTTTCATGTCCACTCTATCAATGATAACTAACTGCTCTAAGTGAACCTAAGGACCCAGCACTACTGGATACAAATACTGCTCCACTAGATATGCCACTGGTGGCTTTCGCTTCCATTTCTCTTGTGCAAAGAGATTGAGGGAGTAGCCCCAGGACTGATTCGATAAAAAAGGTCCCCATTTCTTACCTTTCTTACTATAACAGTAGGTCTTAGTCTTTTTTATCCTTCTATTCATATCACACAAGGCTTAGCTCTCAAAAGAGAAAACTTCTTAGCCCTGGCCTGCCACATCCACAATCTACCGCATCTTGTAGTAGATCTGAGCTACTTTCATTTATTTATTCACTCAACAAAATTACTGAGGATATACTATGTATTGATTAGCCTACAACATAATATTTCTTAGAAATAACTGCAAAAAAAAAAAAAAAAATGAAGAGACAGAGCCAAAGCAAAAAAAAAAAAAAAAATGCACCCAGCTGTAGACATGACTGGTGATAGAAGCAAGGTCCGATGCAGTAAAGAGCAATATTGCATAGGAACCTGGAATATTAGATCCATGAATCAAGGCAGATTGGAAGTGGTCAAACAGGAGATGGCAAGAGTAAACAACATCAACATTTTAGGAATCAGTGAACTAAAATGGATGGAATGGGTGAATTTAACTCAGATGACTATTATATCTACTATTGCAGGCAATAATCACTTAGAAGAAATGGAGTAGCCATCATAGTCAACAAAAGAGTCTGAAATGCAGTGAAAGTGAAATAGCTCAGTCGTGTCTGACTCTTTGTGACCCCATGGACTGTAGCCTACCAGGCTTCTCTGTCCATAGGATTCTCCAGGCAAGAATACTGAAGTGGGTTACCATTTGCTTCTCCAGGGGATCTTCCTGACCCAGGGATTGAACCCGGGTCTCCCACATTGGAGGCAAATGCTTTGACCTCTGAGCCACTGAAATGCAGTGCTTGGATGCAATCTCAAAACGACAGAATGATCTCTGTTCATTTCCAAGACAAATTATTCAATATCACGGTGATCCATGTCTATGCTCCAACCAGTAATGCTGAAGAAGTTGAAGTTGAATGGGTCTACGAAGACCTACAAGACTTTCTAGAACTAAGACTTAAAAAAGATATCCTTTTCATTATAGGGGACTATAAGTAGGAAGTCAAGAAATACCCGGAATAACAGGCAAATTTGGCCTTGGAGTACAGAATGAAGCAGGGCAAAGGCTAATAGAGTTTTGCCAAGAGAACACACTGGTCATAGCAAACACCCTCTTCAAACAACACAAGAGAAGACTCTACACATGGAGATCACCAGATGGCCAACACCAAAATCAGATTGATTATATTCATTGTGGCAAAAGATGGGAGAAGCTCTATATAGTCAGAAAAACCAAGACCAGGAGCAGACTGTGGCTCAGATCATGAACTCCTTATTGAAAAATTCAGACTGAAATTGAAGAAAGTAGGGAAAACCACTAGACCATTCAGGTATGACCTAAATCAAATCCCTTATGATTATACAGTGGAAGTGAGAAATAGATTTAAGGGACTAGATCTGATAGAGTGCCTGATGAACTATAGACAGAGGAGACAGGGATCAAGACCATCCCTAAGGAAAAGAAATGCAAAAAAGCAAAATGGCTGTCTGAGGAGGCCTTACAAATAGCTGTGAAAAGAAGAGAAGCAAAAAGCAAAGGAGAAAAGGAAAGATACACCCACATGAATGCAGAGTTTCAAAGAATAACAAGGAGAGATATGAATACCTTTCTCAGTGATCAGTGTAAAGAAATAGAGGAAAACAATAGCATGGGAAAGACTAAAGACCTCGTAAGGAAAATTAGAGATACCAAGGGAACATTTCATGCAAAGATGAGCTCAATAAAGGATAGAAATGGACGGACCTAATAGAAGCAGAAGATATTAAGAAGAGGTGGCAAGAATACACAGAAGAACAGGTACAAAAAAGATCTTCATGACTCAGATAATCATGATGGTGTGATCACTCACCTAAAGCCAGACATCCTGGAATGTGAAGTCAAGTGGGCCTTAGAAAACATCACTATGAACAAAGCTAGTGGAGGTGATGGAATTCCAGTGGCGCTATTTCAAATCCTGAAAGACGATGCTGTGAAAGTGCTACACTGAATATGCCAGCAAATTTGGAAATGCCAGCAGTGGCCACAGGACTGGAAAAGGTCACTTTTCATGCCAATCTCAAAGAAAAGCAATGCCAAAGAATGCTCAAACTACTGCACAATTGCACTTATCTCAGACGATAGTAAAGCAATGCTCAAAAATCTCCAAGCCAGGCTTCAACAATACATGAACTGTGAACTACAAGATGTTCAAGCTGGTTTTAGAAAAGACAGAGGAACCAGATATCAAATTGCCAACACCCGCTGGATCATTGAAAAAGCAAGAGAATTCCAGAAAAACATCTGTTTCTGCTTATTGATTATGCCAAATCCTTTGATTATGTGGATCACAATAAACTGTGGAAAATTCTGAAAGAGTTGGGAATATCAGACCACCTGACCTGCCTCTGAGAAACCTACGTGCAGGTCAGGAAGCAACAGTTAGAACTGGACATGGAACAATAGGCTGGTTCCAAATAGGAAAAGGAGTACATCAAGACTATATATTTTCACCCTGCTTACTTAACTTATATGCAGAGTACATCATGAGAAACGTTGGGCTGGGAAAAGCACAAGCTGGAACTAAGATTGCTGGGAGAAATATCAATAATCTCAGATATTCAGATGGCATCACCCTTATGGCAGAAAATGGAGAAGAAATAAAGAGCCCCTTGATTAAAGTGAAAGAGGAGAGTGAAAAGATGGGTGTAAAACTCAACATTCAGAAAACTAAGATCATGGCATCCAATCCCATCACTTCATGGCAAACAGATGGGGAAACAGTGTAAATAGTAACAGGCTTTTTTAGGGGGTTCCAAAATCACTGCAAATCGCGACTGAAGCCATGAAATTAAAAGACGCTTACTCCTTGGAAGGAAAGTTATGACCAACCTAGACAGTATATTAAAAAGCAGAGACATTACTTTCCCAGCAAACGTCTGTCTAGTCAAAGCTATGGTTTTTCCAGTAGTCATGTGTGGATGTGAGAGTTGGACTATAAAGAAAGCTGAACACCAAAGAATTAGTGCTTTTGAACTGTGTTTTTGGAGAAAACTCTTGAGAGTCCCTTGGACTGCAAGGAGATCCTTCCAGTCCATCCTAAAGAGATCAGTCCTGATTGTTCATTGGAAGGACTGATGTTGAAGCTGAAACTCCAGTACTTTGGCCACCTGATATGAAGAGCTGACTCATTTTAAAAGACCCTGATGCTGGGAAAAGGGGATGGAGAGGATGAGATGCTTGGATGGCACCACCGACCAAATGGACATATGCTTGGGTAAACTCTGGGAGCTGGTAATGGACAGGGATGCCTAGCATGCTGTGGTTCATGGGCTCACATAGTCGGATACCATTGAGTGAATGAACTGAACTGAAGTGATTAGGCTACAAATGATGGAATATACAACAGATAGAGACATAACCAACATCCCTGCTTCCACAGAGCTTCTGTTGTTATTTGGGACAATAAACAAGCAGAAACAACAATGGAAACTTCATGAGGGCAGACAGTTTGGTCTTGTTCTCCTATTTTATCCTAAGGCCCATAACAGAGCCAAGAACTAATGATGCCTCAGTGGTTATGCGTTAGGTCAAATAAAAATATGAAGTAATGTGGAGAGTAGTGAGTATAGTGATGTAAAGTAAAGTCGAGTTACAGAGCATAATGATCACACAAATTACTGTTTGAGTCTTCCAATTCTCATGAATGTTCTGCTCCCAAAAGTGGGTGGTTCACTCTGTTCCATTTTGCACCTGACCTGCACAACAGTCTCAAATGCCCTGTCTCATAACTTTGGCATAACTCTATCTTGGTTTATCACCTACCCAGAAAACAATCGTTGTCTTCTTTTAGGCCAATTAAATTAAATTTAAATTAAATTAACAAATGATCGCTCCTTGGAAGAAAAGCTATGACATTCTGAAATAGCACGTTTAAACCCAAAGGCATCACCTTGCTGAAAAAGGACTGTGTAATCAAAGCTTTGATTTTTCCAGTAGTCATTTACAGGTGTGAAATTTGGACCATAGAGAAGACTGAGTGCCAAAGAGTTGATGCTTTTGAATTGTGGTGCTGAAGAAGACTCTTGAGAGTTCCTTAGAATGCAAGGAGATCAAAGCAGTCAGTCCAAAGGAAATCAACCGTGAATATTTATTGGAAGGTGTGGTGCTGAAGCTGAAGCTTCAATAATTTGGCCACCTGATGCAAAGAGCCAACGAGTTGGAAAAGGTCTTGAGGTTGGGAAAGATTGAGGGCAGGAGGAGAATGGGGCGGCAAAGGATTAGATGGTTGGATGGCATTACTGACTCAGTGGACACGAGTGAGGAAACTCTAGAAGGTGGTGAAGGCCAGGGAAGCCTGGCATGCTGCAGTCTGTGGGGCTGCAAACAGTCAGACACACCTTAGGAACTAAACAGCAACAACAAGACCAATTATCTCCTTCCAGAATCAAGAACACAGATTTATCTTTTTCTTCCCTTATGACATATATACTATAGTTTTAACTCTAAACATGCTTTCAGAGATAAAATATCAGATTAATTATTTTTTTTACTAGCTTCCAAAGATGAGTAGATTGCAAAATCCTGCTGAATAATTTTTTCACTGTCCACGTGAAATGAAACTCATGAGAGCAATATAGTAAATATCTTTTAAAGCTAAATTTATTGTTTTTAAGATGCTATGTTTGAACTATGATATCTCCTTTGGTTTGGGATTCAGAATACCCTTTATTATAGCATGGTATTCATCTCAAATAGAAATATTGTTTTTCTGGTTGTAGATTTATCAAAAAAAGTTAGTAGCTAAATATGAGGATGATGGGGATTTATTGGTCTATAAAATCAACATCATAAAGTTACTATCACTGACAATACCCTTGTAAAGAAGAGGAATTGACTACAAACACATATGTACACAAATATATACTTATTGTAATCTCCCTTGGGAAAGAGATGGGCTATATATGTTCCATTTGAATTTGAAGTACTTCATACTTGAATATAATACCTGCCACTTAAAGGTTCATTTACCAAATAATCAAGTCTAGGATGCCATTTACAGTAAACATCAAGAAGGAATATGGAATAAAATATCATGTATGGAGTATAGAAAATTACTGGACTCTCTTGGGGGTGCTGAACAAATCAGTTGGAAGAGAAAATAAAAAGAAATTTGGGCAGTGGATCTTTGAGGATAATAAAACATACAGGAGAAGAAAGAGGACTTTTCTATTTAGTTAATCCCTATCCTCCCTATCCATGTCCAGACCAGTATTTGCAGGAAAAACTTTAGCATTGTAAGTTCTTATTTTACCTCATATTAATACATACATGGCCACCTGATGCAAAGAACTGACTCATTTGAAAAGACCGTGATGCTGGGAAAGATTGAAGGCAGGAGAAAGGGACGACAGAGGATGAGATGGTTAGATGGCATCACTGACTCAATGAACATGAATTTGAGTAAACTCTGAGAGTTGGCAATGGACATCTGGGAGTCCTGGAATGCTGCAGTCCATGGGGTCACAAAGAGTTGGACAACTGAGTGACTGAACTGAACTGTCACATGGAAATGCCAAGTGAAGCAGTGATATAATTCAAAGCTGCCTATAGGTTCAACTGGCAGCATGGAAAATGACACAGTTATACTAGATCCACCCTTGGTTTGATCCCTAACAATTTTAGGGGATAGGATGCGTTTGCTTTTGGGCTCTTCATTTTGTAAGTCTTCCTTTTAATATCTTAGGTTCTTAAGATCATGCATTGTCCAAATCATTCTGTTCATGATTAGTTCCCTAATGTTAAATCTGAAGAAATACTAGGATGTGATTGACAATACAGGCTTCCCAGATGACGCCACTGGTAAAAAACCCATCTGCCAATGCAGGAGGTGCAAGAGACACTGGTTCCATCCCTGGGTCGGGAAGATCCTCTGGAGGAAGAAATGGCAATCCACTCAAGTATTCTTGCCTGGAGAATCCCGTGGGCAGAGGAGTCTGACCAACTACAGTTCATAGGGTTGCAAAAAGTCAGACAACTGAAGCAACTTAGCATGCATGAATGACTATCAGTTCAGTCCAGTTCAGATGCTCTGTCATGTCCAACTCTTTGCGACCTAATGGACTGCAGCATGCCAGGCTTCCCTGTCCATCACCAACTCCCGAAGCTTGCTCAAACTCATGTCCATCGAGTTGGTGATGCCATCCAACCGTCTCCTCTGCTGTCCCCTTTTCCTCCCACCTTCAATCTTTCCTAGCATCAAGGTCTTTTCAAATAAGTCAGTTCTTTTCATCAGGTGACCAAAATATTGGAGTTTTAGCTTCAGCATCAGTCCTTCCAATGAATATTCAGGACTGATTTCCTTTAGGATTGACTGGATTTATCTCCTTGCAGTCCAAGGAATTCTCAAGAGTCTTCTCCAACACCACAGTTCAAAAGTATCTATTGTCTGGCCCTCAGCTTTCTTTATAATCCAATTCTCACATCTGTACATGACTACTGGAAAAACCATAGCTTTGACTAGATGGACCTTTCTTGCCAAAATAATGTCTCTGCTTTTTAATATGCTGTCTAGGATGGTCATAGCTTTACTTCTAAGGACCAAGTGTCTTTTAATTTCATGACTGCACTCTGCAGTGATTCTTGAGCCCCCCTCCCCCCCCCCCAAAATCTCTTATTGTTTCCATTGTTTCCCCATCTATTTGCCATGAAGTGGTAGGACTGGATATCATGATCTTAGTTTTCTGAATGCTGAGTTTTAAGCCAACTTTTTCTTTCTCCTCTTTCACTTTCAAGAGGCTCTTTAATTCTTTGCTTTCTGCCATGAATGGTGTCATCTGCATATCTGAGGTTATTGATATTTCTCCAGGAAATCTTGATTCCAGTTTGTGCTTCATCCAGACTGGCATTTCGGATAATATACTCTGAATATAAGTTAAATAATCAAGGTGACCTTGATATACTCCTTTCCCTATCTGAACACCAGAACGCAAGAGAAAGGAGCAGTGACCCTATCAGAGAGTGACTCAGACTTGCCTCTGAGTGTCCTGGAGTCTGTTGCAACTGCATGGGTCAACAGTGGCATGCTACAGGGTCAGAGGTACTAAGTGAGGCACTGTGTGCATGAGACCTTTTGAAAGAGGGAGCCATTATCTTCATTACCTCCACCATAGTTTGATCTCAGGTCAAACAACAGGGAGAGAAAAGAGCCCCATCCATCAACAATAAATTGGGTTAAAGATTTACTGAGTGATGATACCCTGTTGTATTTTTAAATTTTAGGGAGATATGATAAATCAAATCCCTTATGTTTGTACAGTGGAAGTGAGAAATAGATTTAAGGGACTAGATCTGATAGTATCTGATAAACTATGGATGGAGGTTTGTGACATTGTACAGGAGACAGGGATAAAGACCATCCCCATGGAAAAGAAATGCAAATAATAATAATAATAATAATAATAATAATCTGTCTGAGGAGGCCTTACAAATAGCTGTGAAAAGAAGAGAAGCAGAAAGCAAAGGAGAAAAGGAAAGATATATGCATCTGAATGCAGAGTTCCAAAGAATAACAAGCAGATAAAAAAGACTTACTCAGCAATCAATGCAAAGAAATAGAGGCAAACAACAGAATGGGAAAGACTAGAGATCTCTTCAAGAAAATTAGAGCTAACAAGGGAACATTTCATGCAAAGATGGGCATAATAAAGGACAGAAATTTTATGGCCCTAACAGAAGCAGAAGATATTAAGAAGAGGTGGCAAGAATACACGGAAGAAGTGTACTAAAAAAGATCTTCATGACCCAGATAATCATGATGATGTAATCACTAATCTAGAGCCAGACATCTTGGAATGTGAAGTCAAGTGGGCCTTAGAAAGCATCACTACGAACAAAGCTAGTGGAGGTGATGCAATTCCAGTTGAGCTGTTTCAAATCCTGAAAGATGATGCTGTGAAAGTGCTACACTCAATATGCCAGCAAATTTGGAAAACTCAGCAGTGGCCGCAGGACTGGAAAAGGTCAGTTTTCATTCCAATCCCAAGAAAGGCAATGTCAAAGAATGTTCAAACTACCACACAATTGCACTCATCTCACATGCTAGTAAAGTAATGCTGAAACTTCTCCAAGCCAGGCTTCAGCAATATGTGAACCGTGAACTCCCTGATGTTCAAGCTGGTTTTAGAAAAGGCAGAGGAACCAGAGATCAAATTGCCAAATCCGCTGGATCATCGAAAAAGCAAGAGAGTTCCAGAAACACATCTATTTCTGCTTTATTGACTATGCCAAAGCTTTTGACTGTGTGGATCACAGTAAACTGTGGAAAATTCTGAAAGAGATGGGAATACCAGACCACCTGACCTGCATCTTGAGAAATCTGTATGCAGGTCAGGAAGCAACAGTTAGAACTGGACATGGAACAACAGACTGGTTCCAAATAGGAAAAGGAGTCCGTCAAGGCTGTATATTGTCACCCCGCTTATTTAACTTCTATCCAGAGTACATCATGAGAAATGCTGGACTGGAAGAAACACAAGCTAGAATCAAGATTGCCGGGAGAAATATCAATAACCTCAGATATGCAGATGACACCACCTTTATGGCAGAAAGTGAAGAGGAGCTAAAAAGCCTCTTGATGAAAGTGAAAGAGGAGAGTGAAAATGTTGGCTTAAAGCTCAACATTCAGAAAACAAAGATCATCACATCTGGTCCCATCACTTCATGGGAAATAGATGGGGAAACAGTGGAAACAGTGTCAGACTTTATTTTATGGGCTCCAAAATCACTGCAGATTGTGACTGCAGCCATGAAATTAAAAGACGCTTACTCCTTGGAAGAAAAGTTATGACCAACCTGGATAGTATATTCAAAAGCAGAGACATTACTTTGCCGACTAAGGTCCGTCTAGTCAAGGCTATGGTTTTTCCTGTGGTCATGTATGGATGTGAGAGTTGGACTGTGAAGAAGGCTGAGCACCAAAGAATTGATGCTTTTGAAGTGTGGTGTCGGAGCAGACTCCTGAGAGTCCCTTGGACTGCAAGGTGATCCAACCAGTCCATTCTGAAGATCAGCCCTGGGATTTCTCTGGGAGGAATGATGCTAAAGCTGAAACTCCAGTACTTTGGCCACCTCATGCAAAGAATTGACTCATTGGAAAAGACTCTGATGCTGGGAGTGATTGGGGGCAGGAGGAGAAGGGAACGTCCGAGGATGAGATGGCTGGATGGCATCACGGACTCGATGGATGTGAATCTGAGTGAACTCCGGGAGATGGTGATGGACAGGAAGGCCTGATGTGCTATAATTCATGGGGTCACAAAGAGTCGGACACGACTGTGTGACTGAACTGAACTGAACTGATGAAAACAATAATGCAACAAACAGAATCATTGTATGGTGATGTTAATATAAAATTCAAAGATCAATTTCAATACATTTGATAGAAAAATCTCAGATTTGTTACTTTAGGATACACCAACCAATATGATGTCTCATTTTTAAGACAGAGCACATGAACTTTGGGCTTCCCAGGTGGCACTGGTGATAAAGAACCCATCTGCGAAAGCAGGAGACATATGTGGGTTTGATCCCCTGGAGGAGAACCTGGCAATCCACTCCAGTATTCTTACTTGGAGCATCCCATGGACAGAGGTGCCTGGCTGTACATAGTCCATAGTGTTGCAAAGAGTCAGACACGACAGAAATGACTTAGCATGCACGCATGCACACCAACTTTAAGTTCTACCCTTGACTTTGGGCTATATCTTTTACTAATACTTTTCCTATATCCAGTTAGATCATTTTATGGGTGATAATTTTGAAGTGCAATTTCTGAAAACTAAGTCATTTTACAGTCTTACCTCCTGAAACATGGTGAATGAATCTGGTTATTTAAAATTCTTCTCCCAGTGTTATAACTTGTGAAAACCTAGGATTGTATTTTCTATATTCTTAAAGAGAAGTTTATGTAACAAGACAAATCACAACAGAAAGAGCAAGTTCAACGTGCTTTTGTTGACCAAATTTTTATATAAAAGGAAAAGTATTTGGAGGAGAATCTGCATAGAGTTTTGCATAGTCAACATGCAATAGTCTTTAAGAGCTGTTTGTAAACCTAAAAACTGACAAAATTCAATGGCTTATCAAGAACTCAGAGTTAAAGTGAACTTTAGCTCCATCCCAGTTATTTCATTAAAACCTTTAGTAGCATCCCTGTCCATTAGTCACTCAGCTTATAATTTCATACTTAAAAAAATGTGGTGTGAAATGATACTGGAGCGGGTTGCCATTTCCTTCTCCAGGGGAAATTTCCGACCCAGGAAGCCCCACAAATTATGCTATGATTAAATGTTTGGGAATATGATTATTTTCCTGAGGCCAGGCTAAATACCTTTCAACTCAGTGGTTTTCATACTTTACATAAAGTTTCCCTATATACTTTACCTGTTTAATCCACCTGAGGATCTTTAAAAAGTACAATGTTTCATGCCTACCCTCAGATTTTCCGATTTAAATAGTATTGAGTACAAACTGGGAACTGAGAATTATGAACATTCCTCTAATGATTCTAATTCATCATAGTTGGGAAATTACTGTTTTAACTATACTTCCTCTCTAGACTATTAGATTTACTTTGGAGGAAATAACTTCATGAATCTTTTTTAAATGTTTTCCATAAAGATGCTTGAGAAAGGCATGCTTGAAGAAGAAATACAACTTTGGTCTCTATGTTAGATATTTTAGATAAGGTAAAATTCCTGAATTGTGCTGATAATTACAGTGAATTTGAAAAACAATTGTAACTCTTTTAGTTAAATTAATACAAAGAGAGAAAATGAGGTAAATTATGATTAATAAATGTTTAGGTAATTTCAGTCTGTTGTTGATCATCTCCTATGTGTGTGTGTGTGTGTATGTGTTTGCTTCACAACATTTTGTTGGATTCTACCATACATCAGAATGAATATTCTTTATGTGTTTTTACATGCACAAGTTTTCCTTGAAAAGACTGTCTAAAGCATTGATTATAATGCTTTTCTTAAATGGTACAAGAGGATAATTAACCATAGCATAATCAGTAAACATGACTGTTACTAAAAGTGGCTAGTGAAAGTGAAAGTTGCCCAGTCATATCCGACTCTTGCAATCCCCTGTATTGTAGCCTGTTGGGTTCCTCTGTCCATGGAATCCTGTAGGCAAGAATACTGGAGTGGCTTACCATTTCCTTCTCCAAAAGTGGCTAAAGGGCCAGCTTAAAAAGAAACTTCCTTAAAATAAAAATCCTATAATATGATGGCCAAGATAATTTGGTTCCCTTTGAGCAATGTAAGAGCTGACACATTGGAAAAGACCTTGATGCTGGGAAAGATTGAAGGCAGGAGGAAAATGGGATGACAGAGGACGAGATGGTTGAATGGCATCACTGACTCAATGGACATGAGATTGAGCAAACTCTGGGACATAGTGAAAGACAGGGAAGGCTGGTGTGCCACAGTCCATAGGGTTGAAAAAGAGTCAGACATGACTAGGCAACTGAACAACAGCAACAATATATGGTACACAACTTTCTTTCTGATCTTTGATTTTCAAACTACTGAAAAATTTCCTTATATAAATCTAAATATCATAACATCATTATAATTTAAAAAAATAACTGTCAACAAAATTAATATTAAACATTAGAAATTTGCTAAGTATCAGTTTGCTCTGGCAACCTTGTGATTTTTGCATGAAACTTCTAATGAAATGTTGTTAACATGTATTTTTTCTTTTGCTATAGTTTTTCTCTTTTTCTAACAACTTCGTACTTATTTCTCATTCTGACCTTTGCTCACAAGAAGCATTACAGGATATCAATCATATTTTCTTGCTGTGCTTGAGTGGAGATCATGTTGTTTCATTTCAGGAATAATTTCCCAATGCTGTATTTAAATAGCACATTTTATGTCAATAGAAAAAGCAGTATGAAAGAATGAAAAGAGGCTTGATTTAAGAGAAAACAAAAACAATCAGGTTTGTGATTTTCAAGCATAATTGTCTTGTAACTATCCACCTATAAAAAGCTCACATTGCTTATGTTTATTTTGAATATTTTCTTCATGATGATATCTAAAAATATAAATGATATTGTCATTTAATTCAAGACCTACATTTTTATAAATTATTGATATGATATACAAGGTTACTCATACCTTCACCACAAATACTACATCACAAGTGAACCACTGAACAGAGAAATGAGAGAAGCACTGAATATATTAGAGGTAGAAAACCAATCTTGAGAGTTTGAATCAACAATTATTACTGCACAAATTTTCAACTGAAAATGTTCTTGCTCTCTGTGCTTTACCTCTATTAATAGAAAAACAATTATGGCAATTAAGATCCATTTACTATTTCATACTGTTTTATGTCTGTGAATGCAACTATTATTTTTATCAATAATGTATACTAATCTCAGGAAAAAAAAGAAACAGAAAGAAAAAGAAAAAACCTTCTCTATCATAGTATTCATACATTTTCTGGTTACTTTTGGCTGACTTGTTCATTTGGAAATAACAATTTATTAGACTAATGACTTTCATTTCCAAAAAATAACACATTTGTGATTGTCAAAAATTTAGAGTCTATGTTTAAAGTTTGTAAATTACCTGAAAGACTGCTGATTCATAATCATAAGAAATTTACTGTCTGCTCCAGATATAAAGAAGCTCAAACATTATTTAAGTCAGAAGAATGTTAGGACTATTCAGAATTGACAAAGGTAGGCTTATAGTTCTCCAGCTTGACCAATCTTTAATGGTCTCCAGCTAACTCTACATCCCTGACATCCCCTTTCTTGGGTTATTTACTTAGAAATACTAGCAATTAAAAACTATTTCTCTCCTCCTTTGGAATGTAAATCCTCTCCCAACTTCTTGCTAATTTTACAACCTAGAATGTCCTTCTCAAAGACCTGGGTACCAGTGAACCACCCCTTCAAGTCTTCCTGTGCTTTTCTACAAATTCACTTTGTGATTAAAACTCTCATTTTTTGTTTCAACAAGGATGAGCTCAACCTCTTGGCTCTATTTAAACAGTCATGAATAAAGTCTTCCTTATTTTTCAATTATTATTCCTTCCTTATTATTCAATTTAATGCAATTTTTCTTTAACAGAGTCTATGTGTCTCTTTGCTAATTTCATAGGGCATGTGCATTAGTTCTGTCTTATAACTACTAAATAATTGTTTCATTTATTTTTTTTTTAAATTATAACTTCTGAAAGAACTTTACCCACATTATATAAAAATTATGTGGCCCTGAGGACTGCTGAGAGGAAGTACAGATAAATAAAATGTAAATGAAAGAATGGGCTTCTTGATTAAGCAAACACACATATTAATTTACTGACTCAAGTTAGCAAATAAAAATTTCCATTTATAGATTGAAAATGAGACCTAAATAAAGTGTGCATCAATGTGTATCTATATTGATAAGTGTTGTAAATACCTGAATATTTCAGAGAAGGTTTAATAACAAGGGCTCTGAATTATTCAGATACTGGCTTCTTTTCTCCATTTACTTTTCATTAAATACAACCATAGTATCTTTCCACAAGATGATTTTTAATCCTTTTAGATTGGTAATGGAAAGTATAGTGTACTAATTTATGTAAAATGCTCAACTGCTGAGATAACTGACTCCTTTTAACGTTTTGTCATTAATTATAATAGATTTTTAATTACCATTGGAAGGTTTTGTAATTAGTAACATCTAGCTATATAATCAGTGACCCTAAGCTTTCTAATTGACATAACACCTAAAAATTACTCCAAGGATGTTGTAATGTTGCTTCATGTCAAGAAATTAAACCTGAATTACACTTGTTTTAGAGAGGATGGACTTGTGAAATTCATCAAGAGTGTGCTGTGGCTCAGTGCTTTTTGGCACACCTACAATTGCCCTTGAAGCTGCTAGAAAAGGAAATTCACAAAGAGTTTGGAGAAAATAGATTTATTCATCTTCAGGATCCCTTATTAGTTAGGATGAAGCAAATATTTTTATTTATCTAGGATGTCTTTATAGAACATTTTATGCCATTAAATTAATATTCTTTCCAATGGTACAAATAGTAACCTCGAAGGAAGACTGATTTCAATACTTTAAAATTTAAGGGCAATTTATTAACAATATTGATTTCTTCCCATTCCTTGTATATTTCAAAACAATTAGTGACAAATTATACTGTAAGAAACATCAATTAGTGAAAATCTAGAAAAATTTTGATGAACAGTTGCCATATGCAATGATGATTTATACCCCATCTACTTTTAAATGTTAGAATAGTGTTATGTTTGAACTCAAATAATGTATTTTAAGTATATCACAGAAAGGGGCTACTTTCTTTTTTAATTTTAATTGGAGGCTAATTTCTTTACAATATTGTACTGTTTTTCACCATACATTCACATGAATCAGCCATGGGTGTATATGTGTTCCCCATCCTGAACCCCCCCTCCCCATTCCATCCCTCAGGGTCATCCCAGTGCACCTGCCCTGAGCACCTGTCTCAGGCATCAAACCTAGACTGGAGATCTATTTCACATATGGTGATATACATGTTTCATTGCTATTCTCTCAAATCATCCCACCAAAGCCTTCTCCCACAGAGTCCAAAAGACTGTTCTTTACATCGACGTCTCTTTTGCTGTCTCGCATATAGGGTCATCATTACCATCTTTCCAAATTCCATATATATGCGTTAATATACTGTATTGCTGTTTTTTTTTTCCTTACTTACATCACTTTGTACAATAGGCTCCAGTTTCATCCACCTCATTGGAACTGATTCAAATGCATTATTTTCAATAGCTGAGTAATATTCCATTGAGTATATGTACCACAGCTTTCTTATCCATTCATCTGCCGAAGGACATCTAGGTTGCTTCCATGTCCTGGCTATTGTAAACAGTGCTGAGATGAACAATGGGTACATGTGTCTCTTTCAATTCTGGTTTCCTTGGTGTGTATGCCCAGCAGTGGGATTGCTGGGTCATATGGCAGTTCTATTTCCAGTTTTTTTAGGAATTTCCACACTGTTCTCCATAGTGGCTGAACTAGTTTGCATTCCCACCAACAGTGTAAGAGGGTTCCCTTTTCTCCAGACCCTTTACAGCATTTATTGTTTGTAGGTTTTGGATAGCAGCCATTCTGACTGGTGTGAGATGACACCTCATTGTGGTTCTGATTTGCATTTCTCTGATAATGAGTGATGTTGAGCATCTTTTCATGTGTTTGTTAGCCATCTGCATGTCTTCTTTGGAAAATGTCTGTTTAGTTCTTTGGCCCATTTTTCGAATGGGTCATTTATTTTTCTGGAATTGAGTTGCAGGAGCTGCTTGTATAATTTTGAGATTAATTATTTGTCAGTTGCTTTGTTTGCTATTATTTCTCCCATTCTGAAGGCTGTCTTTTCACCTTTATTATAGTTTCTTTTGTTGTGCAAAAGCTTTTAAGTTTAATTAGGCCCCACTTGTTTATTTTTACTTTTATTTCCATTACTCTGGGAGGTGGGTCACAGAGGATCCTGCTGTGATTTATGTCAGAGAATGTTTTGCTTATGTTTTCCTCTAGGAGTTTTATCATTTCCGGTCTACATTTAGATCTTTGATCCATTTTGAGTTTATTTTTGTATATGGTGTTAGAAAAGTGTTCTAGTTTCATTCTTTTACAGGGGGTTGAACAGTTTTCCCAGCACCACTTGTTAAAGAGATTGTCTTTTCTCCATTGTATATTCTTGCCTCCTTTGTCAAAGATAAGGTGTCCACGGGTGCATGGATTTATCTCTGAGCCTTCTATTTTGTTCCATTGATCTATATTTCTGTCTTTGTGCCAGTACCATACTGTCTTGATGACTGTAGCTCTGTAGTATAGTCTGAAGTCAGGCAGGTTGATTCCTCCAGTTCCATTCTTTTTTCTCAAGATTGTTTTGGCTATTTTAGTGTTTTTTTTTTTGTTGTTGTTGTTGTTGTTGTTGTTTTTCCATACAAATTGTGAAATTATTTGTTCTAGTTCTTCAAAAAATACCATTTGTAGCTTGATAGGGATTGAATTGAACGACAGCTTTTTTTGTGTAGTATACTCATTTTCACTATATTGATTCTCCTGATCTATGAACATGATATATTTCTCCATCTATTTGTGTCATCTTTGATCTTTCATCATTTTTTTTATAGTTTTCTATATATAGATCTTTTGTTTCTTTAGGTAGATTTATTCCTAAGTATTTTATTCATTTCATTGCAATGGTGAATGGAATTGTTTCCTTAATTTCTCTTTCTGTTTTCTCATTGTTAGTATATAGGAATGCAAGGGATTTCTGTGTGTTAATTTTATCTTCTGCAACTTTACTATATTCATTGATCAGCTCTAGTAATTTTCTGGTGGAATCTTTAGGGATTTCTATGTAGAGGAACATGTCATCTGCAAACAGTGAGAGTTTTACTTCTTCTTCTCCAATCTGGATTCCTTTTATTTATGTATTTTTCTTCTCTGATTCCTGTGGCTAGCACTTCCAAAACTATGTTGAATAGTAGTGGTGAGAGTGGACATCCTTTTCTTTTCCTGACTTTAGGGGAAATGCTTTCAATTTTTCACCATTGAGGATAATGTTTGCTGTGGGTTTATCATATATGGTTTTTATTATGTTGAGGTATGTTCCTTCTATGCTTGCTTTCTGGAGGGTTTTTATCATAAATGGATGTTGAATTTGTCAAAGGCTTTCTCTGCATCTATTGAGATAATCATATGGTTTTTATCTTTCAATTTTTTAATGTGGTGTATCACATGATTGATTTGCAAATGTTGAAGAATCCTTGCATCCCTGAGATAAAGCCCACCTGGTCATGATATATGATATTTTTAATATGATTTTGGATTCTGTTTGCTAGAATTTTGTTGAGGATCTTTGCATCTATGTTCATCAGTAATATTGCCTGTAGTTTTCTTTTTTTGTGGCATCTTTGTCAGGTTTTAGTATTAGGGTGATAGTGGCCTCAAAAATGAGTTTGCAAGTTTGCCTTCCTCTGCAATTTTCTGGAAGAGTTTGAGTAGGGAAGGTGTTTGCTTTTCTCTACATTATTGGTAGAATTCAGCTGTGAAGCTGTCTGTTCCTGGGCTTTTGTTTGTTGGAAGATTTATGATTACAGTTTTGATTTCATGCTTGTGATGGGTATGTTAAGATTTTCTATTTTTTCCTGGTTCAGTTTTGGAAAGTTATACTTTTCTAAGAATTAATCCATTTCTTCAAAATTGTCCATTTTATTGGCATATAATTGCTGATAGTAGTCTCTTATGATCCTTTGTACTTCTGTGTTGTCTGCTGTGATTTCTCCATTTCCATTTCTAAATTTGTTGATTTGATTCTTCTCCTTTTTTTTCTTGATGAGTCTGGCTAATGGTTTGTCTATTTTGTTTATCTTCTCAAAGAACCAGCTTTAGCTTTGTTGATTTTTGCTATGGTCTCCTTTATTTCTTTTTCATTTATTTCTGCCCTAATTTTTATGCTTTATTTCCTTTTACTAACCCTGGTGTTCTTCATTTCTCCTTTTTCTAGTTGCTTTAAGTGTAGAGTTAGGTTATTTATTTAATTTAGCTCTTGTTTGTTTAGGTAAGCCTGTATTGCTATGAACCTCCCTTTTAGCACTGCTTTTACCGAATCCCATAGGTTTTGGGTTGTTGTGTTTTCATTTTCATTCATTTCTTTGCATATTTTGATTTATTTTTTTTTTTCTTCTATGATTATTTGGTTTTCCAGAAGCATGCTGTTTAGCCTTCATATGTTTGTATTTTTAATAGTTTGTTCCCTATAGTTGCCATCTAATCTTACTACATTATGATCAGAATATATTCTTGAAATGATTTTAATTTTTTTTTAATTTATGAAGGCTAGATTTATGGCCCAGGATGTGATCTATCCTGGATAAAGTTCCATGTGCACTTAAGAAAAAGAAAGGGGCTACTTTAATATGCTCAAATAATCTTCAGGTGATTATTTCTCACAATACATCACACTGAATTCATTTAATGAAATGGTTTTATACATTAGGCAGCACACAGTTCTTACATTTTACAAGGCAATTTCTACAACAGTGTTTAAATAACACTAATGTATGGTTTTAACAAAATGTAATTTCCTCCAAACAGAAGGTTTTTATAAGTATCTTTGTAATAAAATTTTATCAGAATCTACACAGAATATGTTCTTAATTGTAAGCAGATGATTTGGCACTTGAAGTAACAAATGTTTTGATACTGAAACAATGTCTTTTTCAAAGTATGCAAAATTCAACTGAGATAATGTTGCCTTTGGAGGGAAAATTAAATGACATTTTTCCAAAATTTTCTCATCATGAAGAACACTGTCAAATATCTTGTAAAAATTATTTATATGATGACTTTTTTGTATAGGTTTATAAACTATAAACTGCATATCCCTAGTACTGACATGCAAAATGTGTGAAAATAATGTCTTTAGTATTCTTATCTTTAATATTTTTTGTTTAGTCACTAAATCTTGTCCACCTCTGCAACTCCATTGACTGTGGCCCACCAGGCTCCTCTGTTCATGGGATTTCCCTCAGGGTTTTATAATTTTTTCATTACCTTATTACCACTCTCTCTGCTCCTGCTTTGGGTTGCTTAATAAGAGCATGGCTTTAAAATATTAAAAATTGAAAATTCTGATTCCCTGAAAATTTCAGTGCATTACAAGCATTACTGAACAAAATCTAAACATCATCATGAAAAAATTATCATATGAAATGTGCTATGTGCTCTTTCTCAGTAAAATAAAAAGAGTACACAGATGCTGTTTGAATATCAGTATATTTTGTGTGCTGTGTAAAAACAGTGATTATTCACTAACAGTGCTTACAGGTTTCCCTGGTGCCTCAGCAGGTAAAGAATCACCTGCAATTCAGGAGAAGCAGGAGATGTAAGTTTGACCCTTAGATTGGGAAGATCCCCTGGAGGAGGAAATGGTAACCCACTCCAGTATTCTTGCAGGGAAAGTCCCATGGACAGAGGATCCTAATGGGCTAGAGTCCACGGGGTAGCAAATAGTCAGACATGACTGAGAAATCGAGCACACACGATCATTTCATTGACAGGAAAGATCACAGAACGTTTCTTTCATGCAACTAAATTTTTCTTAAACTACTTCTAACAAGTATTTTTCCTCTTCTCACTACACCTATGTGTCTCCGTTGTGTGGTAAGTCACTTCACTTGTGTCGGCTCTTTGTAACTCCATGGATGGTAGCCCACCAGACTCGTCTGTCTGGTAGCCTACCAGGCTCCTCTGTCCACGGGATTCTCCAGGCAAGAATACTGGAGTGGATCCAGGGGATACTCCCACCTCAAGGACTGGACCTGCATCTCTTATATCTCTTGCACTGGGAGGCTAGTTCTTTACCAGTAGTGTCACCTGAGAAGCCTGCACTACACCTG
This sequence comes from Capricornis sumatraensis, assembly GCF_032405125.1. Classification (NCBI taxonomy): domain Eukaryota; kingdom Metazoa; phylum Chordata; class Mammalia; order Artiodactyla; family Bovidae; genus Capricornis; species Capricornis sumatraensis. The sequence continues at coordinate 22,723,693 of NC_091073.1, forward strand.
AAGTATAATTAAAACTGTAAGTATGCTATTCCTAAGTGTATGCTGCTTTTTTGGATATGAACAAAGACAATGTACAAATATTTTCCTTAAAGTTTACAAATGGTTTATTGACTGACAGTCTGCTTGAACTTTTCCTTTTGGGATTCCTCCTCTTTGAAATTGCAAACATCAGAGTTCATAAACCCTAAATGTGTTTCAAATATTAAAGAAATTGCTAACTAGTCAATATTTTTTAGTTCAAATATATTAAATTGCAATTACTTAAAATTTAATTGATTATATCTAATATTTGATACCAATATTAAAATTTTAAAAACTTCTTCCTAAGGTCATACAGAAAATGGTTTTTATATTAATAAGATATCTTAAAAATGTCTGATGCTGGTGACCATATAAATGTCATCTATCTAGAAAAATATTAGCCTCATCATGGATTACATGCTTATGTATATATTTCTTTTTAGACAGGGCTTAATGTAGATGTCTGAAAAAAACTAAATCGTTACACAAATTAGTGAATATGCTCTTTTAACATAGGCAATTTTGGGTGATGCAATTATATAGCATGGACTGTGAAGAAAGCTGGGCGCTGAAGAATTGATGCTTTTGAACAGTGGTATTGAGAAGACTCTTGAGAGTCCCTTGGACTGCAAGGAGATCCAACCAGTCCATTCTGAAGGAGATCAGCCCTGGGTGTTCTTTGGAAAGAATGATGCTAAAGCTGAAACTCCAGTACTTTGGCCACCTCATGCAAAGAGTTGACTCATTGGAAAAGACTCTGATGCTGGGAGGGATTGGGAGCAGGAGGAAGAGGAGACAACAGAGTATGAAATGGTTGGATGGCATCACTGACTCAATGGACGTGAGTTTCAGTGAACTCTGGGAGTTGATGATGGACAGGGAGGCCTGGTGTGCTGATTCATGGGGTCGCAAAGAGTCAGATACGACTGACTGACTGAACTGAACTGAAACAGTTCAATCCCATTAAAACTCAAATTATTGAATAATTATTATTCTACATAAAAATTTCTATCTTTTGTAACCCAACTCCTTAATCTGTTTTCACTTATCTCCTGGGGAAAATTTCAAATAAAGCTTAAAATGCCAAAAATCAATGTGATTAAGGTACCAAATTCATAGTAACCTCTACCTTTAGCTCTAGTTTGCTTTAGTTAATTTTGAGTGTCTCAGTGTATATCAAAGTGCGTCAAAAGATTCAATGTCTAAAGATTATTTTTCTATTTGGGTCCATTTCGGCTTTTCAATTTTGTATAATCAAATTTTCTAAATATGTCCAGCACTAATTTCTTGGTTAAACTTTTTCAACTTAGTTAGATGGGAAGAGACCATCTTCTACATACTGAAAGACTGAAAATGAAAGTAGTCACTCAGTCACATCTGACTCTTTGCAACCCTATGAACTTTAGCCCAGCAGGCTCCTCTGTCCATGGGATTCTCTAGGCAAGAATACTGGAGTGGATTGCAATCCTCTTCTCCAATCTGTTGTATATCAAATATATATTTTTATAGCAACTATTCCATACACTAAAAGCAAGTGATGATGAGAGTACTTTTCAATAATATATCCATATCTGAAACATATAATAGAACACTGAAAAATGTCAAGACATAGATATTTACTAATTAGCTAGTACAGTCAAACATGTAGGATTATTACTACTTAACTTTTCATCATATAATTTTGAAAGGACTGTGATAAAAACTTCATTCTGTAATGACAGTTCTTGTTTTGGAATATCTTCTTAGGGAGTTTCAAAATGACATTCAATGCTAAAATACTTTATGTTTAGTGTCATCTTTTATTTCACTTTAGAAAACTCCTCAGGGTATAAAATAAAAAATGACAGTGATGTTAAATTGCATAATAATGCGCATCTGAAGGCTGAGTGTTTTGTGCTGCTGTTATTAAAATATTTATTATGAATTTCAATAATTTATAATTATCATGAATTGAGATTTTTAAATTTTTTGTTATTTTTATTTTCAGACACTGTTAATGTCTTAATCATTAACTATCAATATCACATTTGGAACACTGTAATAACATTCAGCCTTAGAATATTTTATATGTTAATAAAATCTTTTAAAAATGTATCCAAAGTTATAAAGATCATTACTCATCTCTCCTTTAATAGAAGATGTCTTTCTTAGGCAAAACTGAAGAGAAACTTTTTTTCCTAATGCATCTTCTAGGATTTACAGTTGACTTATTTGTAATCTGTGTTCTTAAATTAACAACTGATTTTGGCTGTTTCTCAAAAGGCCTGAGCCAAATATGCATACCAAGCCACCCTCTTCCTATCTATCTTGGGTAGAAGGATGGAAGATTCTTAGTGGATTGATTTTTATATAGTAAAAAAATAAAAGGAAAAAGTATATTCATAAGAAAAGGTGATGGATGGATTTTCATAGGACCATTCTAAGTTGTATATGATTTTGTCTACAGAGAAATAAGTGTAAGGACTGCTGCCAACAAAAGTACAAAACACTAAGGTCTCTCATAACAATGAAAGGTTACTGCTTTTCCTAGGTTAATTTTCTAAGCGTTGGGTGAAACAGGAATAGTAGTAGTCTCCCGTTGAATGTAAAAATAGAACTTTTAAAATTAACACGATGTTTTTGTGCTATCACACTATGTGGGGGTAGCATTGGGGATAGAAGGAAAATCACATAATTACATCAGGACCATCACCAAGACAAGCACAAAGATGAATCTGATTTCCTCACTTTAAAATTGTGGCATTCGATTCAAGTGGTACAACGTTGTGAAGAATAATTATAACACATTTTAATGCTTATCTAGGGGATGTTTACTGCACACCAGGTTCTAGGCGATGTATTCAAAAGCATTTTTTTTCTAATATATTTTCTACCATTTCTACAATATAGGTTATAAAATAACTAGAGAAGTTTGAATTAAGGTCACACAGCAGGTAGTGGTAGACTCCAAATTCAAACCCCTGCTACGTTTCTACTCTCAGCTTTTCTGGTCCCATTAGTGTTAGCTCCTTAAAAGGAACACGTGACCTGGTCCAGCAATACATGCTAGACAACAGTTTTTTACTTCTGAAAGAAGTTAAAGGTCCCTATCTTCATTTCTTAAAGGTCCCTATCCTTCATTTCTTAAAGGTCCCTATCCTTCATTTCTTAAAGGTCCCTATCTACATAAGCACAGATTTCTGGCAAGGAACCTATTCTCCCAATTCCATTCCTCCTTTTCTTCTCTTGGAGTAAAGATTAGATTTTTGCTCTTTCCTTTCAAATTTTGTTTTCATTTTGAGAAATTTTATTTTAAAATCCTAAAAGTTCTAAAATTAATAAAATAATCATCTGTATAGTCACATAAAAATAAAAAAAATATAAACATTGTTATATTGTATTTGTTGTTGTTCTTGTTCAGTTGCTAAGTTGTGTCCATCTCTTTGTGACCCCATAGACTGCAGCATGCCAGGCTTCCCTGTCCTTAACTAGCTCCTGGAGTATGCTCAGATTCATGTCCATTCAGTTGGTGATGCTATTTAATGATCTCATTTTCTGCTGCTTCTTCTTTTGTCTTCAATCTTTCCCAACTTCAGGATCTTTTCCAGTAAATCAAGTCTTTGCATCAGGTGGCCAAAGTACTGCAGCTACAGCTTCAGTATCAGTCCCTTCAATGTATATTTAGGGTTAGTTTCCTTTAAGATTGACTGGTTTGATCTCCTGCTGTCCAAGTGATTCTCAGAAGTCTTCTCCAGAATTGCAATTTGAAAGCATCAGTTCTTTGGTGCTCAGCCTTCTTTACAGTCCAACTCTCACATCAGAACATGACTACTGGAAAAAATCATAACTTTGACAATACTGACCTTTGGTTGGCTAAGTTTTGTCTCTGCTTTTCAACACACTGTTTAGGTTTGTATTTACTTTTTGTTATTTTATAAAAGGAAAGGATTACCCCCCCCCTAAAAAAAGAAGTATATTTTGTACCTGAATTCCAGTTTTATAACTTATCACCAACCATATACACAAGGGTAGCTACTAAGAGGAATATAGTTCTCCCACATGGCTTATACTTATTTCAATAATCTTTCCTCTCATTTTTCCTTTCTTTTACATGCCCAGGGACTGATATGTTTAAATTATGGAGTTGGGGGTTGGGCAGCTTTGGCATAAACTTAGATTGATAGGGTATGGCAATTTTGTATAGGATAAAAACAGCATCTCACATCAATGGCATAAAGATGGGCTTCTAATAAATGAGAAGAAAACAATGGGTGAAAATATGTTAAAAGAACAATTGAGGGATTCATTTGGTATGTTTCTAAATTTACTGTTTTCCTTGCCATTGTAAAAGGCAATATGGTACTAAAATATGGCAGTCTGAAAAGAGTGTATAACTTATGTCAAACCCTTACAGAAATATGCACTTAATAAGACTTTCATCAATCAAATATGAACATCTCAATTAGTAGTGATTAGTAGTGCTTTCAATACATTTATAAATAACATAGGCTAATTTTATATAAAAAATTTATTTGTATAACTACCACCTTTTCATGAGCTTGTGACTTTCTTTTTATAGCAATCTTCTTTAAATGATTAGCACATTTTGTTTTGAGAGAAAACACACTAAATATGCATTTGGATCCCTGAAAAGACTTATGATGGTTCAAATTAATGCACATGTAAGAATTGCTTAACCAGGGGTTTTAATGTAAAAGGTGAAGAATGCCCTAGTTTTGGAAATTCTAATTTTAAGGCACATGAGAGAAACTAACAAACTGGCTTCCTGGTGGGAGTAGTGCAATTTCAGTGTTTACCAACCTCAGCCTTCTAACCTCTGAAATGTAAAGGACCGCTGCACTATGTAATGCGTTTTTATTTTCCTCAGTTGGGAAGTGAATTTTCCTATGATCAAGTCCAAGATTTCTAGCAAAATTCCTCTTTTTGTCCTCCACAAACCTGATATGTGTACACACTTTATGAAAGACTATGAGAGGCAAGACACCAATCTTTGCACAGAAAGAATTATGCCTTGTGCAGAGAAAATCATTTCCTGTCAGAGAAAAATGTACCCACAGTGCTATGCTGCATTGTTCTCTGATCATAGAAGTCTGCCCTGCTGTTGCTTAATACAAATGACAGGCATTAATAAACATCACGCGCCAATATGTCAGGAAATATCCCAGGCATTATATTCCATTTAATCTTCAGAAGAGCTTTCAAATATTTGTTGCTACCTTCATATTTAGTAAAAGAGAGGGAGGGATAGCCAAACTTCTATCTGAACCTCTTTGGCTCTGAAGTGAACTTTCTAACACAGTACTGCTGATGTGTATACAGCAGTTGGTAGCAATAGTTGGCCAACTTTGCAGGAGAATCCATTTCTCATATTTAATAATAACTAAAGTGGGAAAAGTGGTTAATATTTGCTTTAGAAAGAAAATTTTAAATGAAAAAATAAAGTGAGGTTTAGAATGAGGGCTCTCATACCAAAAACCAGAGTCTATGAGCAAAAAGAGAGAGGCTGGACCATTTGATTAGCACACGCACAGGCAAAAATTTACATTTTGACATGCATCTTTCAGCCCCAGCAGGAGGAAGATAATATGAAAGACATTGCATAAAATGTAAGAAACACTGGAAAAGAATAAAGCTGCAAGACAAAGTGGTGCTACTGGAAGATATTTCTGGGAGGGTTTGATAGAAATGCATCATTCTTGTCTGGAGAATCCCATTGACAGAGGAGCCTGGCAGGCAACAGTCCACTTGGTCACAAAGAGTCAGACCCGACTGAGCTACACACACACACACACACACACACACACACACACACACACACACAAACAACCATCAAAACTTGAGTTGCCTGTGTTGACTGGAAGGGTAAATTTGTTACTGATGAGCACAGATTTTGCTGCTTTTCTTTTCCAAATACTTTTCTCTAGGTTTGTTACAGGAGAAGGTGTTAATAGGGGGTCTAAAATTAGTTTACATTTAGTCAAAATGAGAGAAATTGGAAAACTTGTTCAAGGTCACGTCACAAGTAAGTGTTGGAGAATTAGAGCCCACATACTTGTTTCCTCCTCTCTTCTCCTCTTCTCTGTCTCTTGCATCTCCCTTCTCTTCTTAGTCTTTCCTCCCCTGTATTCTCTCTTCTGTTTATTTTCTATTTCTGAATATTTTTGATGGTAAGGAGAATAATACCCTTTTCTGAAGCATGGTTATTTTTTTCCAAAGTATTCTGACTCCTCAGACAATTGCTTCCACAAATACATTGTCTTTCTTTGAAAGTTCTCTTTACTGAATCAGCATCAGCACTATTTCTCTATTTTGTGTCCTGCTTTTTAAGTATTTTACCAAATAGAAGGACTGGAGATGATTATCAGGCTAATAAAGAAGGAAGACATTTTTAAAAATAAATTAAGCAGCTTAACTGCTTATAAGATCGTAAAACTCAGGACTAAAACTATCTGTAATTATTAATTTAGAAGAAGAAAAAAGTAGATGATAGAGTGACATAGGTAAAATTAAAATGTACTAATGATAGCACATTTGGTCAGAAGTGAAAATAAACTTTATTAAGAAATTTATCACAATCTTATTAAATTTTTTACAATTTGTTTTATTAACCAAAACTATACTCTAATGAAGGTAAGATAATTTATAGTGATATTTTCAAATTTTTGGTGAATTTAAAATCCAATTGACTAGAGGAATGATAACCTTGATTAAGACATCAAAAATTACTCAAGGTTATATGGCACCCTTGCTGGGGAGTTTGAGGGATAATGGATATATATATATATATATATATATATATATATAATGACTGAGTCATTTTGCCATCCATCTGAAAATATCACAACACTGTTAATCAGTTATACTCCAATATGACATTAAGTTTTATTATGAAAAAAAGGAAAGCAACTACTATGATGATAAGATGAAACAAATTATTTTCTTGGTGTGATGAGTTAATTTTTGGTATTGATTTAGGCATAAATAAATTAATATATTTATGTGTAGGAAATTAGCAAATATGCTAAGCATTTATCTTCCTTTCTTTCAGTTTCTTTTGTCCAAGAAGAGATGATAAAAAGGATATGGTTTAATAAGTTATAAATGCTATTTGTAAACTTAACATCTGAGCACTCGAGAGTGTTTGCAACTAAACAAAGGTCATCAGAGATTAGAAACAGTATATTATGTTGGAAATACTAAATGAAAAGAAAGCCAACATTTTCTTTCTTTATGAGATATTTCATAACTTAATGCAAAGAAGGAAATATATGCTAACAACCTATATTTTAATTAAAATATTTTCTCAATAATTTATTAATACAGACAACTCTAGAAGGCACTGGTTATGAATTTGTTTCCTTTAAACCAGCTCTCTATTCCATAAAATATATGAAGTTCATTTTTGGCAAAATATGAAGAGAATATACTTCATATCCTTATCTGTGAACCACTCCTGTTTCTATCTATTTACTACCACTATTTCCAGAATTTATAGTTTCACATTCATCACTGTCTACACAATGTAACTGCTGCTTTGTAAAGATCTATATATTGCTGTAGCTGTAACTGAACAAGTTTCCACTGTTACTTCTAGTTGACTCCCTTGCTTAAAGACTCTGGCTACTTATCTGTGTTCATACATAGAAACTGAACTATATTAAAGTGGAGGTTATTAGAGACATACAGAATACCTGCTCTACTTGAATGAAGACCTTTCCAGGAAATCAATCCAGCTGCAAAATCTCCAAATTTATATAGTGGTGAAGCCAAAATTACCACATAAGAGATGAAGGGCTTAGGAGCTGTGTTCTGGTGGGGGTGGGAAATGGTGAACCTTAATCCCCAGAGATGTGGGTTAGAAAACAAATCTTTAATCTCTATGTCTGGAGTGAAACCTGGGATTCTGTAGTTCTAAAAATGTCCAAAGAACTACAAATGCTCATGGAACAAACTTAGAGGAGTGTGGGTCTAGTGAACTGGTGTTTTCTTAGGTTATTGGTTTACTTTGTGTGGCTGTGAGAGTCAGTGAAGAATATAAGGCTAAATTACATTATCCAGAACCCCCTGCCTTTCTAACTCTCTCTATTCTTAAAACCAAATTCATAAACTCAAAACTCAAGCTCAACTTTGACTGAATTAGAAGCTATTTAGACTAAATTTTCACAGTACTCTAAAGATGAAAAGGCTCCTTTTTGACACACACCAAAATAGATAACAGAATCACAAATGATAGTTCATGAAGCAGTTACAAATATAAAACAAAGTACAGTTTTATATAATAGTTTGCTGAAAGGATTTTAAGCCATAAATTATTTTATATTTCTATAACTCTACAGCAATTACATTCAAAATTTAAATATATGGTCACTGATAATGAATTTCAACTTTTTTTTTTTTTTTTAAGCAAGACTTTGGACAAACACAAGAATGGGCAGGAGCAAGAACATAGGATTAATAACATGAGTGAATTACTTTTATCTCTGGGTTTGTAGGATATGAAGAAGTTCACAATACTTCAAATTAAATAAGGAAGCTGTCCTATGAATCTGCAGAATTTGATTCTGTTTCATGTCCTGCCACTTTCTTCATCCATGGAATAGACACTGATACTCACTGAAACATTACAAAATACCCACATGATCAAAATTAAAGTTTCTCTCTATTAGATTATTATATTTCTTACATTCATGCAGAAGCATAAGTAGCAATGAACACTTTTAAAATAAATAATTTTAACCTCTGTCACATCTACAGCTTTCTGTTCTATAGATAGTAACTTAAAACAATAGAAACATTAATGATATCTATGAAGAATTTAAGGAAGCAGAAGAAAGAAGTCCAAGAAAGTCTTTGCATCATAGAAAATCAGGAAATGTCTCTACAGAAAAAGTGGTTAAGAAATATAATGATTCAAGTTCTTATACATCAGTCCTTTTTTTGCTACATATGCCACCTGGGACAAGAAACTTGACCTCACTAGCTTATAACAACATGTTTCTCAGTATTATGAAGGTGATGATGATATACCAATCTCACAGAGTTGGTCTTCGAGTTAAAGAAAAGAACTATATGAAAAATATTAGGAAAATACCTCCTCTATGGAAATGACTCAACGCATTTTGAGGGGTATCTCTTTGCTAAGACATTTCATTTTTTGTTAAAAGAAATTAAGTGTAAGTAAAAGTTGGGGATGCTACTGAACATCCTATAATGTACAGAAAAGCACTCACTCACTCACTCAAGCCACAACAATCTTCTGATATAAAATGTCAATAGTGCCATTTTGAGAAATTCTGGTTTAACCTCAGGTTGTTATCCTAGACCTTTTAGCAAAATATAATTTCATTTGTTCAGGGAAATGTTTATGGCTTCATTATTCAATTCAGAAACTACCAAAAAGAATACATTATTCTTTGACTGTTTCTAAGAACAGTTTTGAAAATTAATAATTGATGTAGATTGAATGTTTGTTACTCCATATTCATGTGTTGAAACCTAATACCCAATGTGATGGATTTTGTACATGGGGACTTTAGGAAGTGACAGGATCATAAGTGTGGAGTTCTCAGGAATGAGGTTAGTACCCTTATAAAATAGACTCCAGATATCTCTCTCATCCTTCTGTCTTTGAAGATACGGCAAGAAGACAGTCATCGATGAACCAAGAATGAGCTCCTGCTAGACACTGAATCTTCTGGCACTGTGATCTTGGGCTTTCCAGTCTCCTTAACTGTGAGAAACTTACTCCTGTTTTTATAAGCCACCAAATCTATTATATTATGTCACAGCAGATCAAACAGACTAAGACAATAATATGTATAATAATAAAAGGTATCTCTGTTCCATTCTTGAGTGATCAACAGAAACTTAAATGTAAACAAAACCATTTATTAATCCCTTAAGTAAACCATAAGGTTTTTTAATATAATAAAAATATAAATGGCACACTTCTTACCTTTCTTCTTAATTGCTTCATTTCAACTCAGTTCAGTTGCTCAGTCGTGTCTGACTCTTTGTGACCCCATGAACCGTAGCGTGTCAGGCCTCCTTGTCCATCACCCACTCCCGGAGTCCACCCAAACCCATGTCCAGTGAGTTGGTGATGCCATCCAACCATCTCATCCTCTGTCCTCTCCTTCTCCTCCTGCCCTCAATCTTTCCCAGCATCAGGGTCTTTTCAAAGGAGTCAGCTCTTCGCATCAGGTGGCCAAAGTATTGGAGTTTCAGCTTCACTGAATTGATTGGAATACTGTCCTTCAAATGAATACCCAGACCTGATCTCCTTTAGGATGGACTGGTTGGATATCCGTGCAATCCAAAGGACTCTCAAGAATATTCTCCAACACCACAATTCAAAAGCATCAATTCTTCTGCACTCAGCTTTATTTATAGTCCAACTCTCACATCCATACACGACCACTGGAAAAACCATAGCCTTGACTAGACAGACCTTAGTCGGCAAAGTAATATCTCTGTTTTTGAATATACTATCTAGGTTGGTCATAACTTTCCTTCCAAGGAGTAAGCGTCTTTTAATTTCATGGCTGCAATCACCATCTGCAGTGATTTTGGAGCCCACAAAAATAAAATCTCTCACAGTTTCCACTGTTTCCCCACCTATTTCCCATGAAGTGATGGAACTGGACCATGATCTTAGTTTCTGAATGTTGAGCTTTAAACCAAATTTTTCACTTTCCTTTTTCACTTTCATCAAGAGGCTCTTTAGTTCTTCTTCACTTTCTGCCATAAGGGTAGTGTTGTCTGCATATCTGAGGTTATTGATAGTTCTCCTGACAATCTTCATTTCAGCTTGTGTTTCTCCCAGCCCCGCGTTCCTCATGATGTACTCTGCATAGAAGTTCAATAAGCAGAGTGGCAATACCCAGCCTTGACGTACTTCTTTTCCTATTTGGAACCAGTCTGTTGTTCCATGTCCCGTTCTAACTGTTGCTTCCTGACCTGCATACAGGTTTCTCAAGAGGCAGGTCAGGTAGTCTGGTATTCCCATCTCTTTCGGAATTTTCCACAGTTTATTGTGACCCACACAGTCAAAGGCTTTGGCATAGTCAATATAGCAGAAATAGATGTTTTTCTGGAACTTTCATGCTTTTTTGATGATCCAGTGGATGTTGGCAATTTGATCGCTGGTTCCTCTGCCTTTTCTAAAACCAGCTTGAACATCTGAAAGTTCACGGTTTGTCTTTCTTTGGCATTGGAATGAAAATTGACATTTTCCAGTCCTGTGGCCACTGCTGAGTTTTCCAAATTTGCTGGCATACTGACTGCAGCACTTTCACAGCATCATCTTTCAGGATTTGAAATAGCTCAACTGGTATTCCGTCACCTCCACTAGCTTTGTTTGTAGTGATACTTCCTAAGGCCCACTAGACTTCACATTCCAGGATGTCTGGCTCTAGGTGAGTGATCACACCATCGTGATTATCTGGGTCGTGAAGATCTTTTTTGTACAGTTCTTCTGTGTGTTCTTGCAACCTCTTTTTAATATCTTCTGCTTCTGTTAGGTACCTGCCATTTCTGTCTTTTATTGTGCCCATCCTTGCGTTAAATATTCCCTTGGTATCTCTAATTTTCTTGAAGAGATGTCTAGTCTTTCCCATTCTATTGTTTTCCTCTATTTCTTTGCATTGATCACTGAGGAAGTCCTTCTTATCTCTCCTTGCTATTCTTTGGAACTCTGCATTCAAATGGGTATATCTTTCCTTTTCTCCTTTTCTTTTTGCTTCCCTTCTTCTCACAGCTATTTAGATTGCTATTAACATCAGAAGAAAGTCTGGCCTCTAAAAATAGAGCTACCATGTGACCCAGCAATCCCACTATTGGGCATGTACCCAAAGAAAACCAGAACTCAAAAAGACATATGGTCTCACATGTTTATTGCAGTACTATTTACAATAGCCAGGATATGGAAACAACCTAACTGCTCATCAATAGAGGAATGTATAAAGAGGATATGGTACATATATACAATGGAATATTACTCAGCCACAAAAAGAAATGAAATTGGGTCACTTGTAAAGATGTAGATGGAACTAGAGACACTCAAACAAAGTGAAATAAGTCAGAAAGAAAAAAAATCAAATATCAACACATATATGAGGAATCTGAAAAAATTGGTATAGATGAACTTATTTTCAAAGCAGAAATAGAGACATGATCATAGAGAACAAACATGGATACCAAGGGGGAAAGGGAGGGATGGGAAAAATTGGGAGGTTGAGATTGACATATATACACTAGTGATACTATGCATAAAATAAATAACCAATGAGAATGTACTGTATAGCGCAAGATACTCTACTCAGTGCTCTGTGGTGATCTAAATGGGAAGGTAATTTTTTAAATGAGGGAGTGTAGTATATTTATAGATAATTCATTTTGCTATAAGTAGAAACTAACACAACATTGAAAAACAAATATATTCCAATTTTTTTTTAATCTGGCTTTGCTACAATGTCACTAATATCTGCAGGTTAAACATACCACACAATCATAAAACTAATTCATGGAAACAAACGCAACACCAGTAGTAACAGAATTACCCCCAAAGAGTAGTCAATAGATTTCCAGGTCTACATATGAAAATATTTGACCTGTTTTTCTCTTTCTTTCCAGTGAGAGTCTTATTAATCAACATTGTACAAAGCCTAATGATTATTTTGTTAAGTGTTTTCCAACTCACAGTGAACATGGAGATCATTTGGGAAGATATTAAAAGAAAAAAATCAGACCCCATCAACTAACAAGTGAAATGTGAATTTTTAATACAGACAAGGCCCATTCATCAGAATGTTTTAATGTTTAACCACATGCACTGTGGCTGAAAATCTATTGTACAGTAACTCCTGCTTTCTATATAAAGGACAAAGTAATGAGTAAGGAAACAAGAGATCTGTTAGTAGGCATTTTTATTGTTATCAAAGCAAAAACTTTGTACCTGACAAAGTTAAGTAAATCAAGAAAACATCATTTAATAGAAGAGAAAGACAAGAAAGCAGTCTGAACTCATCCTCAATGAAACGAAGGGGCAGGACAGTTTTTAAGATCTGGGGATGCTGAGATTTCATACCATCTGTATTTGCTAATTGACCTTACCTAAAGGGAAAGTGGCGGGCTGCGATTCATGGGGCCACAAAGAGTCGGACACGACTGAGCAACTGAACTGAACTGAACTGAAAGGAAAAGTAACCTGTCTCTTTTCTCATAAAGTAAACTTTATGACACGAGGTAGTTTTACAACTTGAAGCAGGCATCCACCAAAGTTAAGAGTACTACTCTCCCATAGAGACTGGCAATATAAGGTGTTGCAATACCCTTCAAGGTGCACTTTTCAAGGATTCAAAGAGAAGGTCCCTAGGACCTTAAGAAAGACACTCCTGGGCTGTGAAATTGTCAAAACTTAAGGGGCAGAGAAAGAATCTCTGTTTGTTTGTTTTTAAAGCAAAGGCTTTAAGTAAAAGGAGGGCAGAACCTAGAGTCAGGAAGAAGTCTGTATAAAGTTTAATCAAGACTAAGGGAAGATCATGGCATCCGGTCCCATCACTTCATGGGAAATAGATGGAGAAACACTGCAAACAGTGTCAGACTTTATTTTTGGGGGCTCCAAAATCACTGCAGATGGTGACTGCAGCCATGAAATTAAAAGACGCTTACTCCTTGGAAGAAAATTTATGACCAACCTAGACAGTATATTCAAAAGCAGAGACATTACTTTGCCAACTAAGGTCTGTCTAGTCAAGGCTATGGTTTTTCCTGTGGTCATGTATGGATGTGAGAGTTGGACTGTGAAGAAGGCTGAGCACCGAAGAATTGATGTGTTTGAACTGTGGTGTTGGAGAACACTCTTGAGAGTCCCTTGGACTGCAAGGAGATCCAACCAGTCCATTCTGAAGGAGATCAGCCTTCGGATTACTTTGGAAGGAATGACGCTAAAGCTGAAACTCCAGTACTTTGGCCACCTCATGCGAAGAGTTGACTCATTGGAAAAGATTTTGATGCTGGGAGGGATTGGGGGCAGGAGGAGAAGGGGACGACCGAGGATGAGATGGCTGGATGGCATCACTGACTCTATGGACATGAGTCTGAGTGAACTCCGGGAGTTGGTGATGGAAAGGGAGGCCTGGCGTGCTGCGATTCATGGGGTCATGAAGAGTCGGGCACGACTGAGCAACTGAACTGAACTGAAGGGAACATTATGGATATCTTGGACACAGGAAAGGACACTTTCTTCCCCTCTAACCATGTTTCTCAAACTTGACTGCACATTATATTCTTCTCAGAGTTTTATAAAATGCTGATGCCTGGGTCAACCCCCAAAGATAACTGACTTAAATATTTTAATATTTTAATGATTATAATGTATAGCCAAAATTGAAAACTACTATCCCATGGGAACTGAATTTCCTTGAGAGGTTATAAGGTATGAAATAACTTCATCTCATAATTTCATCTTCAACATAGCCCTGTTTATTTGTATACCAAACATCAAACATAAAAATAACAAATAGATGAAAGAAAGAAAGAGAGGAGGGAGGGAGGAGAGAAGAAAGAAAGGAAGGAAGAAAGGAAAATTATTTTTACTTTATCCCAAATGAAAAGAAAAAAAGGATTGATTTTGCCATGCCAAGGATTGAAAGTTAAAACATCAGGATTAATGAGTCATCAATACAAATTTTAAATTATTTTTTGACAAGCCAACTGAGGCAAAAATTTTAAATAAATTTAACTTTTCTATGGACTATTTTCCTCTGATTTATACCTGGTCTATTTTTGGGTGTTTTTGCCTTATTCCTAATCTCATAGGCTGTTTCTTAACACTCTATTTTTTTCTCATTCAAGCTATAATTGTCCTCTGTTTACCCCATATTTTCTTATTTTGGTGTCAGAAATATTAATTACCTCAGCTGGGAACCTTGTGTGTGATAATGTGCTAATGGAATCTATATAGTGCCTTTTCTATAGATACTCTTCGTGCAACTTTGCTTTGGTTTTCCTAAAAGCAACCCCCCAGGCTCTGTTGTCCAGATCAGCGGATGAGTCTTCTGGTTGTACTGTCAGCACAGGAAAATGGAAAGCAATATCAGGTCAGGTTGATGAGTGATATTTAATTTGGTACACATGTTTGTGTGTGTATGTGGCCATTTATTCTATTAATTACATTACTGTACCATAGAAACTCCTGTATTGGTCCCTAACTTCTGAAGGTCATAATCTCTTTTAAGAAACTAATGAAAGCTAAGAAGTATCTCAGACAAGTGCAAAGATACCCAAATACCACACAAAACTTTGCACATAGCAATATTCAATTATTAATTGAAATTCATTCACATACTTTAGGGCTACAGGACTTCATTAATAATCTTTTATAAAATGAAAGGGAAATCTATATTAAAGTCACTTAATGACATCAATTTTAAACAAAGAAAATTCTCTGAATGATCTTAATAGTAAATTTAAAATAATCATCCAAATTACAGTTTTATATTTACTTGTCTCACATAGGTACAGATTAAATTCTTGCTGTACTAGTGTATTTTTTAAAACTGTGAAATATAAGGAATAAAATAACCTCAAAACTAATTAGCATTTTCAATCATTATAAATAAAAGAAGACATATATGAAGAAAAGAACAACTTTACTGATATTTATGCATTTGTTTTTGCATCATTCAATTCATTTTGATATTCCCATTCCTGTAAAAGGATATTATTTTATTTTTTCTTGTTTTAGTTTTTCTCTTTATTTTGATACTTAGCTTCAGCAACTGTGTTTGAGAGGTTAGAAATCTCAGAGACCATGTTGCACTGATGCTCTGGATCATGAGAAAGCAGGTGCAGTGTAGTGTATCATGACAGACTGAAATGAAATTCCAGCCCTGTGAAGGTAAATTTTCCAGCCTCACTAGCACAGATTGAAATAACTCACCGTTGACTGCTGCTGCAGAAAGTGTCAGTCTATATCTCAGACTATAGCTATCAACCACTTTGTACTGGTGCCTGCAGCAGACACACAGAGATTCCAGAGTAACAAGAGGAAACTAATGCATTTCCGCAATGTAACAGAAAACTTAAACAGCTTTTGAGTCTCCAGTTTATCTGCTAAAATTTCTTGTCTCGAGGCCAGAGACATTTCTATTTGCTAGACTGGGTAGTATATGCCTTTTGGGATGTACTAGCTTTTTGCTTTTTCTTCCTATTAAAATCGAGTATGTATGTATGAACTTACTTTAATATAGGGAAACAACCTAGACAAAATGCAAATGCTTGTCAAATGAGAATTTAAACAGAATTTTGTATGTGTGTCTTCCTTTCTGTATTTCTGATAAATTATAGTGTAACTTTTACTGATTTCTTTCAAATAAGCAAGAATTAGTCATCCCTAAGAATGAAAATTTCAATTCTTTATAATTGGCTTCTAAGAAAAATTAAAGCATTAAACTAGTGCGTGGGAGCCAGTTCTTACTGGAGACAGCTCTTACTGGCCCTTGAGAGCCAATTATACACATATCATCCCAACTCTCTGGTCAGCAGTGTCACTTTAGTAGTTTGAAATGCACCCTAATAGGAGTACTTAAGGCATAGAAATTGTCAAGACTCCAAATTTCTCTACCCCTCCCAAATTGTGGATTAACCATTTACCAGCATACTATCATACTATAGTATAGTATGACATATTCTATACTATGTGTAGTATCATATATACAGTAGCCAGCACAGCCGTATGACATTTATCAAGTCCTTTAGATAAATATAGTAGATGCAGGTGATTAGAGGTAGAAGGCTGCTATGCTTTCTTCTTCTACCACTTTGCAGTCAGATGATATGTTACAATGAAAGCAAGTCTTAGACCTAACTGGCAACTGCTTATGAGATAATAAGGAAAAAGGAGTGATATGACCAGTTCTTTGGCTTAGTCCTCAGACACTCTTCCAGAACTTTCTATGAAAGGCTTGCTCCTAGGGGAGTACATCAAGATGGCAGACATCTTCAAACTTCTAATAAGTCAAATGAGACTACAAAGTCCTCCTCATTAAAGTGGTGAAAAGACAATGAAAATTATACACTTACAGTACTGCTCTGAAATTGTTAATATCTTTCAAGCCAATCACATATCTTAAACATTATTTGTTCAGGTTTCAGGAGAAAATTATTCTAGGATTTCTTATGGTCATTAACATTTCTTAATGTAGATTTTATAATGATTTTTGAAATACTTAAGTAGCATCTGCTAGAACACAAATTAATGGTGGGGAGATATACACATATATCAAGCTTTTCCTAATAAAATGGTATTAATTATTAGTTGGATAAATATGTTTGTACCACAAACAGCTTTGGATGACACAATTAGTTTCAGCCTCCAGGGCAGAGGGCGGAGTTATTTCCTGAATAGGATAGTGAAGATAATGTTTCCCTTAGGGGCAAAGGTTGGACAGGTTTTCCAGGAGTCTCCTTGAAAAACTGACAATTTCCTTAACTCAAAGTTCCTCAGCTACAATATAAAGCCACTTTATGTGAAATATCTGACAACCTGATTCTGCATCACTCCCCATGGGACTTGAATGGCTAAAAAAGAAATGAGAACATGAAACTCACGCATGCTTGCTACCCTGTGTGTGTTAGTTGCTCAGTTGTGCCTGGCTCTTTGTGACCCCTTAGACTACGGCCTGCCAGGCTCCTTTGTCCGTGGGATTCTCCAGCCAAGAATACTGCTACACTATGAATGATAAATTCTTTTTATTCTGGCTCTACACACTTTGTATCTTCTGCTAGCACCAGTGAATCGATATTAAGTAAACTCATTAATTTGCATGGAACATGAAATCTCAGATCCTTCATAGGTTGTAGATAGATAGACATCTATGATTTTATCACAATCCATGAAAACCAATCAAAATTTGAAGACATCACATTTATAATTTTAAGTTACTAATTATATTTATCTTGTGATATTAATACTATATAGAGAAGGAAATGGCAACCCATTCCAATATTCTTGCCTGGAAAATCCCATGGACACAGAAGCCTGGCAGGCTAGAGGCCATGAGGTCGCAAAGAATTGGCCACGACTGAGCAACTAACACATAAATTAATACTAGTAGAAGCTAAATAGTATATAATAATAATCATAAATTAACTCATTACATTTGTCTATAGCCTTAGGGACCATATATAATAATGTTAATTGCTCATTTATCTCTATTTTAAACATTGAAATATAAAGAAATTTTGGAAAAATGTAATATATATTATATTGACACTAACTTATTAAACTCTGCATTGGCAAGTTTAAAATGCATCCAAATGCTTTGGTAGACTCTGAAATATAAATTTGAAAATATTCAGATATTTAAAGTAATATTTGCCTTATTGTATACATTTAACAATATTTTCCACTAGATTTTATATACATATAAATAATATATAGATTAAATGTTTCATATAGATTAGATATAGATTATATATGTAGAATAAAGTGGAACAATATTTACACTAGACCTTTCAGGTATAACCTAAATCAAATCATTTACAATTATACTGTGAAAGTGACAAATAGATTCAAGGGATTAGATCTGATAGAGTTCCTGAAGAACTATGGATGGAGGTTCTTGACATTGTACAGGAGGCAGTGATCGAAATAATCTATCATCTGGAAGAAAAAGAAATGCAAAAGGCAAAATTGTTGTCTGAGAAGGCCTTACAAATAGTTGAGAAAGGAAGAGAAGCTAAAGGCAAAGGAGAAAAGGAAAAATATATCCATTTGAATGAAGAGTTCCAAAGAATAACAAGGAGACGTAAGAAAGCCTTCCTCAGCGATCAATGTAAAGAAATAGAGAAAAGCAATAGAATGGGAAAGACTAGAGATCTCTTCAAGAAAATTAGAGATACCAAGGGAACATTTCATGCAAAGATGGGCACAATAAAGGACAGAAACAGTAAGGACCTAACAGAAGCAGAAGATACTAAGAAGAGGTTGCAAGAATAAGCAGAAGAACTATACAAAAAAGATCTTCATGACCCAGATAACTAGGATAGTGTGATCACTCACCTAGAGCCAGATATCCTAGAATATGAAGTCAAGCGGACCTTAGGAAGCATCACTATGGACAAAGCTAGTGGAGGTGATAGAATTCCAGTTGAGCTGTTTCATTTATTAAAAGGTGATACTGTGAAAGTGCTACCTACACTCAATATGCCTGCAAATTTGGAAAACTCAGCAGTGGCCACAGGACTGGAAAAGGTAAGTTTTCATTCCAACTCCAAAGAAGGGCAATGATGAAAAATCCACCTGATGCAACATCCCAAAGAATGTTCAAACTACTGCACAATTGCACTCATCTCACACACTATCAAAAGAATGTTCAAAATTCTCCAAGCCAGGCTTCAACAGTACATGAACCATGAACTTCCAAATATCCAAACTGGATTTAGAAAATGCAGAGGAATCAGAGATCAAATTTCAAACATCTGTTGGATCATAGAAGAAGCAAGAGAATTTCAGAAAAACATCTACTTCTGCTCTATTGACTATACTAAAGCCTTTGAATGTGTAGATAGATTACAACAAACTGTGGGAAATTCTTCAAGAGGTGGGAATACCAGACCAGCTTCTAAGCAACAGTGAGAACCAGACATGGAACAACAGAACTGGTTTCAAATTGTGAAAGAAGTACATCAAGCCTGTATATTGTCACCCTGCTTATTTAACTTATATGCAGAGTACATCATGAGAAATGCTGAGCTGGATGAAGCACAAGCTGGAATCAAGATTGCTGGGAAAATTTTCAATAATTTCAGATACACAGATGACACCACCCTTATGACAAAAAGTGAAAAGGAACTAAAGAGCCTCTTGATGAAAGTGAAAAAGGAGAGTGAAAAAGTTGGCTTAAAACTCAACACTTGAAAAACTAACATCATGGCATCTGGTTCCATCACTTCATGCCAATAGATGGGGAAACAATGAAAACAGCGGCAGACTTTATTTTCTTGGCCTCCAAAATCATTGCAGATGATGACTGTAGCCATGAAATTAAAAGACTCTTCCTTCTTGGAAGTAAGGCTATGACCAGCCTAGACAGCATATTAAAAAGCAGAGACATTACTTTGTTGACAAAAGTCCATCTAGTCAAAGCTATGGTTTTTCCAGTAGTCATATATGGATGTGAGATTTGGACTATAAAGAAAGCTGAACACTGAAGTATTGATGCTTTTGAAGTGTTGGAGAAGACTCTTGAGGGTCCCTTGGACTGCAAGGAGATCCAACCAGTCCATCCTAAAGGAGATCAATCCTGGGTGTTCATTGGAAGGACTGATGCTGAACCTGAAACTCCAATACTTTGGCCACCTCATGCAAAGAACTGACTCATTTGAAAAGACCCTGATGTTGGGAAAGATTGAAGATGGGAGGAGAAGAGGACGACAGGATCAGATGGTTGGATGGCATCACCAACTCAAGGGACATAAGTTTGAGCAAGCTCCAGGAGTCGGTGATGCACAGGGAACCATGGTGTGCTGTGGTCCATGGAGTCGCAAAGTGATTGAGTGACTGAACTGAACTGAACAATATTTTCATTAACAACTTTTGGAACTGACTATGATGGCCTAAAATTCCCCTCAGCTTGACTAAAGTTTAAACAGATGTCTTCTTGGCTATTGTTGTTTGTGCTCAGTCATGTCCAATTCTTTGTGGCCCCATGGACTGGAGGCTTTCAGGCTCCTCTGTCCATGGGAATTTCCAGTCAAGAATACTTTAGTGGGCTGTCATTTCCTTCTTCAAGAGATCTTTCTGACCCAGGGATTGAACCTGTGTCTCTAGCATCTTCTGCTTTGGCAGGCAGATTCTTTACTACCACGCCACCTGGGAAGCCCTTTTTCCTGACAATAAAAGTCCCTAATCTCCCTTTTCTTAGAGTATTTTCTTCAGAAAATTTGCAATATTAAATTATTTCTCTGCCTCTTTGAGAGGTGAATCCTCTTTCAACCTCTTTTTAATTTTATAACCCAGGAATACCTTTTTCAAGAACTTGGGAGCCATCCCTTTGAAATGTATTCATGAAAGATATGGTCTTTCCATGAAAATATGCTCAACATCACTGATCATCAGAAAAATGGAAATTCATGATTTCAATGGGGTATCACTTCACACCTGTTAGAATGGTTATTATCAAAAAGACAAATGATAACAAGTGTTGGTGAGAACCTGAGGAAAAGAGAACACTTGTGCCCTGTTAGTGAACATGTAAATTGGTACAGTCACTATAGGAAACAGTAAGAGGTTCCTCAAGAAATTAAAAATAGAACTATCATATGATCTAGCACTTCCACTTCTGGGCATTTATCTGAAGAAATTGAAAGTATTAACTTGTAAAATATGTATGCACCCCCATGTTCACTGCAGCAATGTTTATAGTAGCCAGATATGGAAGGAACTTAAGTGTTCATCAATGGATAAATGGATAAAGAAGATGTTAAATATTGTAAAATATTAATCAGCCATAAAGATAGTGAAATCTTTCCATTTGCAACACTATGGATGGACCTTGAGGGCATCATGCTAAGTGAAACAAAACCAAGCTCATAAACATAGAAGCTATATTGGTAATTGCCAGAGGCAGAGGTTAGGAGGAAGGGGGTCAAAAAGTACAAATATCCAGTTTTTAAATAAATAATCCATAGGATGTAATATACAGCATGGTGACTACAGTCAATAACTATATCACATATTTGAAATTTGCTGAGAATAATTCTTAAAGGTTCTCATCAGAAGAAAAACTTTAACTGTGTATGATGCTAGATGTTAACTAGATTTATTGTGGCGATCATTTTGCAATACACACAAATATGGAATCACGTAGTACACCTGAAATTAATTTAATATTATACTCTAACTGTACTTAATGTTTTTTTTAAAAAAAACTTCCTTATCTCATCTCTGTGGGAGGGTAGAAACCTTACTTCTGTAAGTGCCAATCAGCAAACAAAAATGGCCTAATCACATTGACCCCACAAAAGTCCTCCAGTACTTTTCCACTAGCTCATTGTAAAACCTAAAATCTCTGCCACCATTTGTTTCAAGAGATTTGAGTTCAGTCTCTCTCAATCGTAATACTGTAGTCATGAATAAAATCTTTGACTGCTTAATTTATCTAACATAATTTTTTATCAGAGTCCAATAAAACAATATTTTTCATTTTAGTCACTCAGTTGTGTTTGAATCTTTGCAACCCCATGGACTGTAGCCCATCAGCCCCTTTGTCCATGGTATTCTCTAGGCAAGAATAATAGAGTGGATAGCTATTCCCTTCTCCAGGGGATCTTCTCAACCCAGGGATTGAACCTGGGTCTTCTGAATTGTAGGCAGATTCTTTACCATCTGAGCCACCAGAGAAACTAGCTTATTCTAAAGTCATAAGAAATTATAAATATAGTTATTATAGGCTATCTTATAAAAAATTAAAATATTCTATATGAATAAAAACTGTTAGTAAATAAATAAATAATAAAAAATAAGTTTTTAGGCCCAAAATTTACTTTAAGTCCCTAAAAGTGTAATATGAGTTAGTTTTTTGACAAAATCATTATTAAAGGAAAAAAAAAAAACACGAGAGACAAATTACATATGGAAGAAAAACAGGTTAATTTGTTTAAACTTGCAAAGGAGGATTCTGATTAAGTTTTTATGCCATTCCATTAATAAGACCAAAGAAATCATAGGAAGAGAAGTTAAAGTCTGATTAAAAGATAGGGAACAAAGAAAAAGAATAATTAGGTAATTCTCAAGGCATAAAGAATTTGCCAACGGGGTGCCCAAGGAATTAACACAGCACACTATAATTCAACATATCTCTAAAACAGCTGTAACTAACAGGGAAATTTATGCTTTAGCTAGTTGGGACTTTGTGAGATCACTTTCTCTGGAAAGCCTTTAAAAAGTTAAATAATTAGTTTTGGGGCAGGAAATGAAATTCAACCCCAGAGTAAAGTATGTCATAGCAAAATGATCAACTTAAGCTATTTATACTCACTTGTAAGTTCTAAATTAGTTGTAACCTCTCAGAAAACTGACCTGAGTCATCTCAAGAATTCTCAATCAAGACATCTCAAAGTGAAATAGAGCTCATTTATATTAACAGTCCAAGTACAAGAGAGTCTATCTTTCACCGTGACAGCCATGGCCAAGTAACGAGGGACAGGCTGAGTCTGATAGATTAATCCTAAAGCTGTTGGCAGCTTCTATTCTACTACTAGATGTGTGTGTGTGTGTGTGTGTGTGTGTGTGTTTGCACGCATGCACAGGTGGGCACACACGTGCACGTGCTCAGTTGTGTCCGCTCTTTGCAGCCCCATGGACTCCCAGCCCCGTGGACTGACCCATGGACTTCCAGGCTCCTCTATCCATCGGATTTCTAAAGCAAGAATATTAGAGTGTGTTACCATTTCCTACTCCAGGGGATTTTCCCAACCCAGGGACTGAACCAGTGTCTCTTGTGTCTTCTGCATTGGCAGGCAGATTCTTTACCACCACCATGACCTGGGAATCCCCATTCTACTTCCAACCTATGTTCTAAATTTGCAAAACCCTCTGACATTTTTAACTCTCTGAGAACTAGACCTGACTACCAAAAGATTTCCTAATTAGTAAAATAATAATGGAACTAATGAGTGGGAATTACAATCCCCAAGACAATTTTTTTAACATTAATTAAAACTGAGTACTTTAGCCTCAATAGACAGGAAGCAATCAGCCTCTAATTCTGCCTCCTGTCTTGTCATTTGGTTATCTGTTGATCAGGACAAATTAATTTGTATCCCAATTCAAATGAAATGATATAAAAGAGATGAAAATATTATAAATTTCAAGGAGGGATGAAGGGAAAGATTCTGATAAAAATGAAAAGTCATTTTTATTTTGACATAATAAAAGTGCTAGAATGTTGCATCTATTGGAAACAAAATTGGCACGCTTCCATACTCTGGTACTAAATAATTGAACAAAGCAAACGTTACTGTAAATTTTTTTTAAGCTTTTCTCACTGGAGAGAGTGGTATAACATAAGTTGTAGAACTTTAATTTTTGATCAACAAGGAACATGTACTTTTGTATGAGAAATGGGATGTTGAGTTTAAAATATACAACATATACAGAAGAAAATTGTTCTTACTAGAGAGGTTTAAGAAAGGGAAATAATCCTTAGCTACCTTAATAGCACTGGATTTGGGTGTACTCTCCTCCCAACACCAAATGGAAGATTACCTTGGGCTATGGGGCCAGTAAGATCATCAAAAGTATGATTTGGCCTAATAGCTGCTTATTAAGGATACAGTACAGAAGAACAGAATGATAAGCACAATAACACAGAAAATAGTAACAAAAGAGGAAACATGTGTGTCATCCAGAAACTTGCCAGGAAAAGGGAACTGACTTGAAATTCCAAAAGTAGTGCAGGTTGAGATTTCAAACTAAATATAAAAAATCCTTTGTGAATTTCAAATTCTAAACAGAGGATGGTACTATATAAGTGTTCCAGGATGAAAAAAAACACAAGTAGTTGATTGGTTTCTAAAATATGTTTTTCATCACAAAACCTGGTCAATAGGTATGTTTTTGATCAAAATCTTTGAGTTGGATTTTCTACTCTGCATATTATGCTTTCAATGATTCAAATTTTGGTTGTTTGGTACTCAGTTTATGTCAACAGAAACAAATGCTTTTTCAAAGAGTTTGATATGGTGACAGTGAAGAATTTTTCTCTGTCCTTCTAGGTTCTTCTGGCTGAACTAAGAATTAAATTGATATGAGACAGATTAACAGGAAAAATCAAACAGAACTATAATAGGATGTTTACATGGGAGAACAGAGAAGGCAATGGCACCCCAATCCAGTACTCTTGCCTGGAAAATCCCATGGATGAAGGAGCCTGGTCGGCTGCAGTCCATGGGGTTGCTAAGAGTTGGACACCACTGAGTGACTTCACTCTCACTTTTCACTTTCATGCATTGGAGAAGGAAATGGCAACCCACTCCAGTGTTCTTGCCTGGAGAATCCTAGGGATGGGGGAGCCTGGTGGGCTGCCGTCTATGGGGTCACATAGAGTCGGACATGACTGAAGCGATTTAGCAGCAGCAGTACATGGGAGAAACCAAGGAAAACTGACTAACTCAACAAAATGGCCAAAATTCTCACCCCATATACTATCTTCAGTTAAAGATAAATAAACATGTTGGGAGTAGTGATTTGAAACTTCAAAGGGAAGGAGCATGGCTCATATGGAGATGGAAAAGCAAACATTTGGTAAATAGATACATTTGGCCAAATTTCTAGGCCATGCAGAGACAGAGACACAAAATGGACTCATCTCCAGGCACAGCCGAGTTTCCAAACAACATCTAGCCCTTATTCTTTGCAGATATCTCTGGGGATAATTTTATTCCAGGAGCAGGTCCCCCATTCTAAACTCTTTCAGGTCATTAAAGGGGAAGCTCAAAGTTTCTTCTTGTCTTTTGGGCCTTGAATTATTTCAGCATGAAATAATTCTCATACCAAAGAGACTTTTTTTTTTTTTTTTGGACTGGGGAGATAAATTTTGCTCCGTTACAGTGGCCTGATGCTATTATAGTAATAACTCATTTTATGTTTTCAGACATCTTGATTAGCTATCAAAAAAAAAAAATCAAGTTCATGTCATATGTCTGCCATCTTACATCCATGCTTTCTCTAGCTCTTAAAAAAAAAAAAATAGGTGGCGTTAAATATAAGTCTATGTCTGGAAAAATTTACCGTTGAGACAAATGAGAGGAGATAGTACATTTTGCTACTGAAATTTGAATAAGAAGCCAACATGAGCTGATTCATCTTTATTTCCTATCTATAAAAGGAAAGAGCTAGTGCTAGGATAATTAGCCTCATATTAATAATTTGGATCAAAAATATTATGCTCCTAAAATTTTCATAAACTTGAAGTTTACTTTCTGAAAAAAGTTGGGCAATTTTGTTTGTACAAAGTATATATTGTGTAAATGAAAGTGTCACATCTGAGATAATTAGGCCAATCACTGGAATAAAAATATTTTCTCTAGGAATAGTTACTAAATTGAGGTTTATTTCAATTTGCTTGAAATATTTAGGCAATTTGTTACCTATGTAGTTTACTGTTAGTTTAAATTATACGTGTTGTAAATGAGAACCACATCAAGCTAATTAATTTCATTGGAAATTATTTCAAAGGTTAGAAAGAAATGAAAAAAAATATCTTTTATAATGAATTCATCTCACATGTCCTTTGCTCCTTCCTTCATAGCATGGCCTTTTGCTGACATTTCCAGAAAAGGAGATATTCCAAATGCTCCAGTTTTAGTTAGCTAAGTTTCTTATTTCAAATAACCAAGCATTTTGACATAAACATGTCTATCACTGTGTTCACTGAGGTTAGAAGAAAGCCAGAGCTCAGAGAAGAAAGTAGTTTGAAGACAGGCAAAATTGGGACCTTGATGCAGAGAAAGAAGTATGAAAAAGTGGAATAAAATTGAGAAAGGTCAGTTCTTGAATCCATGTTGCCCTACTTTCTTAAATAATATGGATTTTATGTAATTTAATCTGTGCACAACTACTAAGAGTCAACAATGGAAAACAAGAGCTGAAATGTAGTGCAGTTATATGTCATAAGTATTGCAGTAATATAAAATCCTAATTAATTATATGTATCCTTTTTAATATTTTTTTTCAGTTTTGCAGTCTGTTTTTATGGATTTCTATCTTCTCCCTCATCAGCAAGTTATCAGCAGTCAGTTTTTTCTGCTAATGTGTCCCTGCCTCTAACATTCCTATCATTTTCTAATGTTCTGTTTTAACTGACTCACAGCTTAAACATTATATAATAAATTATCATGACCTTGGCTTATGTATTTCGTTGTAATATACACAATTCTGCACATATTCTATATTCTATTTTTTTTCTGATAATGCTGAGTAGATTAGGGTTGGTTTGCTGATTACTAAATACTCAGAAATATCATTATAGTTTTTAAATAATAATATAACATAAGTAGTGTTATAAAATCATACTGTTTTAGACTTAAATCATTCCTAAATGATTGTTAAAATAGAGAATTAAGATGCTCTGAGTTACCTGTGTGAATTTTAGTTCATGAGCTTTGCAGCATCTTTTAGCTTATCTATGTCATTTTTTTCTGCTTATTATTAGGTTCTCGATCATATTTGGTAGTTACAGTAATTTCACTATTTATTAATACGGCTATAGAATTTAAAAGATGCACAAAGTATAAGGACTCAGATGACTTGAGTTCTATTTAAATACTCATAGAAGTAATAAATAAGTGGGAGAAGATTGAAATAAAATGGAACTTGTTTTGACATTTTGTATTTTTCAATATGAAAAATTTTGAATTCTCAAAGAACTGCACTGTAGATGGTATTTCTCAGAGGCAAAGGTTGTGGAGGGCAATACAGTTTTCAGTCAACTAGAAAGACAAATACATATCTACATATCATATCAGAGAGTGGCTTTGGAGAAGATGAAGGAGAGCAGTGTACACAGCATTAGGCAGGAAGCACTTACCAACTGGCACTTCCCTCACACCATCTCAGTGATTTATGTTCTTGGAATTTTGCAGTGAGTGTGCATGCTTCACTGCCCATTTCATCTTTCTATCACCTTTGTAATGTCTTCACTTATGTAAGTTTGTCAGTTGACACAACTTGGCTCTAATGAAGCCAACGAAAATTAGTGTGATATGTGGTTATTCTACTTTTTCTAAAAGATAATTTTTGCATGTTTTTCCTCTTTTTATTTCTTTTCCCAAACTGTATTCTAAAATGAGCTATCAGCCAACACTCTTGTAGTCAGGATTAGACTTCCATTTCAAATTTTCATTTACTTTTCCAAACACATGGAATTCCCCCAGTGGGACATTACTGAGCCTGATTCTCATGGGTACTGTACAAGACAGAGAACTACATACATCATATAACTACATACATTTAACTTCAGTATGTTATAGAGGTGGAACATTTTTCCTTCTTCTCTTCCAGGTTTTTTGGCTGATCTAATAGTTACATTGACATAAAACAGAATAACAGGGGAAAAACAATTAATTATATGGATATATAATTAATTTGCAAATCTATGGACTATAGCTGGCCAGGCTCTTCTGCCCATGGGATTCTCCAGGCAAGAATACTGGAGCGGGTTGCCATTTCCTTCTCTAGGAGATCTTCCAGTATAGGCATGGCAACCCACTCCAGTATCCTTGCCTGGAGAATCCTTTGGACAGAAGCTATAAATATAGATATATGTATCTATTTATCTAGATTGATATATACTGGTGGTTTAGTCACTAAGACTCTTGTGACTCCATGGTCATGTACTGTGACCTGCCAGGCTTGTCTATCCATGGACTTTTCCAGGCAAGAATACTGGAGTAGGTTGCTATTTCATTCTCTAGGTCGAACCCCGGTCTCCTGCATTGCAGGCAGATTCTTTACCGACTGAGCCATCGAAGATTCTCAGGTGGCGCTAGTGGTAAAGAACCTGCCTGCCCATGCAGGAGGCATACGAAACTCGGGTTCAGTCCCTGGATCAGGGAGATCCTCTGGAGAAGGAAATGGCAATCCATTCCAGTGTTCTCACCTGGAAAATCCCACGTACAGAGGAGCCTGGGAGGCTACAATTCTTAAGAGTCGCAAAGCGTTGGACACACTGAATTGACCTAGCACAACCAATGTCATGCCCAATAAAAATATAAGACTTAAAGGAGTAAACAGAGCAGGAAGATTTTATACCTTTTATACAAAGAAATGGAGAAGGCAATGGCACCCCACTCCAGTACTCTTGCCTGGAAAATCCCATGTATGGAAGAGCCTGGTGGGCTGCTGTCTATGGGGTCATGAGGTTGCTAGGAGTCGGACACGACTGAGTGACTTCACTTTCGCTTTTCACTTTGATGGATTGGAGAAGGAAATGGCAACCCACTCCATTGTTCTTGCCTGGAGAATCCCAGGGATGGGGAGCCTGGTGGGCTGCTGTCTATGGGGTCGCGCAGAGTCGGACACGACTGACGCAACTTAGCAGCAGCAGCAGACAAAAAAACAATAAATTTTTGGAGAACTGACAAAGAGAAAAAGAAAGCGAAGTTGGTTAGTCGCATCCGACTTTTTGCGACCCTGTGGACTGTAGCCAACCAGGCTCCTCTGTGCAGGGGCAAGAACGTTGGAGTGGGTTACCATTTCTTTCTCCAGGGAATTTTCCGGACCCAGGAATCGAACCCGTGCCTCCTGCATTGTGGTGAGACGCTTTACTCTCTGAGCCACCAAGGAAGCCTTGCCAAGTTGGAGATATTTGAGATAAGAATAATAAATGATGGAATAATTAACAAGGTTTGTTTATACAGCGTTTCTTGCCCTAAATTTCTTGTCTCTGGCAGTAAAGATGACTTCTACCTTCCAGGGACAAGGTACATTTTACATGGGAGAGTTATCCTCTGCTTTCAAGCGAACAAAGGAGAGTCAGTGCACTTCTTGCAAGGTTCTTTCTTAAGCACCTTTAATTCAAAATAATTAATATGCCAGTATTGTATTTGGGGGGTGGGATGACATATTCTGAATATTTACAATATCAAAAAATGAACTTAACATTTTCCAACCAAAACTGCTGCCTCTTAAATTTCTTTATATGAGGGATTTAAAGTTAGAGGCAGCAGCATGTTTGAATTGGGGATACAGAAACTTAACTCACAAATAGGTTTGCCTAACAGGCATGTATTGTTACTATGTTTGCTTACATATATGTGTGTGAAGAATGGGATATAGGGAGATGAGGCCTCAAGGAATACTGCAGCCATGTTTCTATGCTGTGTTAGGAGAGGTGATAGGGATGAAGAATTAGCTCACTTATTTTAAGCCTGCCCTTGGCCCTTTATTGACTCTAACTTTTTGAAATCACAACTCTTTACTCTTGCTAATGGTACCATTGATTTTGCATCTCCAGAGCTAGAATCAAAACATTTTAAATTCCTTCATATTCTCATTATCTAAACAGCTGCTTTTTCAGGCTTGTTTAATCCTGTCACTTGACCCTGAGATCATAGTAGCCTCTTAGCTGGCTTTTAAAGCTCAGTTCTTCAGTTTCTATGACCCTCAACAGTCTATTGTGCATCATCTTCAAGGAAAAAAGAGAGAGAGAAAGAGAGAAAGGAAGGGGGGGGGGGAACCAAAACAAATATTCTTTATTTCCAAAATGATCTTAATTTCTTGTATCTTTTATTGGAATGTAAACAGTATGAGCTTTGATAATAAATAGTATTGAATTTAACATCTGATTTTAACATTCAAATAGGTAAGTGAACCAGAAAATAATCTCATCTGTTCAGTTCAGTTGTTGAGTCACATTCGACTCTTTGCAACCGCATGGACTACAGCACGCCAGGCTTTCTTGTCCATCATCAACTCCCAGAGTTTACTCAGACTCATGTCTATTGAGTTAGTGATGCCATCCAGCCACTTCATCCTCTGCCATCCCCTTCTCCTCCCACCTTCAAGGTTTCCCAGAATCAGGGTCTTTTTAAATAAGTCAATTCTTTGCATCAGGTGGCCAAAGTATTAGAGTTTCAGCTTCAGTATCAGTCCTTCCAATGAACATTCAGGACTGATTTCCTTTAGGATGGACTGGTTGGATCTCCTTGCTGTCCAAGGGACTCTCAGGAATCTTCTCCAACACCACAGTTCAAAAGCATCAATTCTTTGGCACTCAGCATTCTTTATAGTCCAACTCTCACGTACATACATGACCACTGGAAAAACCATAGCCTTGAATAGACAGACCTTTGTTGGCAAAGTAATGGCAATCTCACCTATGTAATTAAATTAAATTTAAATGACATCTTTTCAAAGAACACTTTCCCAAACTGTGCCAAGCAGAATTTGCCTCATTATTTTCAATGCATTTATCACAGTATTTGTTATATCACATTTTGATAGTTATTACAACAATTTCTATAGCTTTTTTTCTATTCCAAGCTTTCAGTGTTCTGTCTTAATTTGATTTGCTACCCCTGTTCCGTGCAAAAGTTGTAAAACAATCACCTAATCACATGTACATTACTATTCCTGGAGTGTCAACATAAGGCATTACCAAAAAATCAAATCTAGAAGCTGATAGATAGGATTATGCATTTATTTTATAACTAACCTACTCTGGACTTCTATATAAAACATTTAAAATTTCTTCATAGTGCTCATTTAATCTAGGAAATATTTTTTTTAATGTTGCTATTCTTTAATTTCTTCTTAGAGATATTGTGTGTGTGTGTGTGTGTTTGGTGGAGGTGGAAGAACATGGTTATTCAGAAACACTGAGAGAAAAAATGCCAAATGAATATGTTAATATTTTCTCAAAATATCCCTATCATTGTTACTTATTCATTGGACATTCTACCACATTGCATTATTTAATGTTATGTGTTACATATTCTTTAGTTACTTCTCTCCCAGTAAAGATTCAAAAATAATTTAAGTGATTTTTATCATTTTCTACAACAAATGATTGTGTTAGAGTGCTTTTCAGTTATCAAGTAAACAGTGTATACTTAAACATTTAGATTATTTTAATTAATTGAAACATTAAGAATATTTTTAGGAGTTGCTTTCTATGCTACAGTTTCAAAATAAATTTTTTAAAAAATGGAAAGTTCAACATTCTATACAATAGTCCACACATCAAATAGATTTGATCCTTTCTGTAGTCTTTTCCATTTGTTGTTCATATCTCTTGGAAAACAGGAGTCTGTGTTTCTAGGTGATGCTGTTAAATGTAGAATCACATCTAGTGCTTTCTCTTTTAAGGAAAATTTTTTAAAGACTAAGATTAGTTTGAACTTTAAGTAATCTTAAGAAATAGAGAAGAAATATGTTTCTTGAACATTGTCTTTTGAATTGCATTTTTATTCCTCCAAAGTAAAAAGAAATTAGCATAATAACAATTATAGTTGACAAAAAAGCACCATGTTTGTTTGCATTATCATCTGCTTTGATGTATACAAACTCTTTAATAATAACATGCATATAAATTATATGCAGACAAAATTTCTTGTACCCTGTCTATTTAAAAGTGAACAATCTCCCCTTGCCTCCTGTTTTATGTGTCTCAAAAGACTTTGCTTTCCTTCTGCTATTGTTGAGATTCTTAGTTGCAGACAGTCTCAGTAGGTATATAACCAAGCAACCCAAGTGTTAGTCACTCAGTCATGTCCAACTCTTTGTAGCCTGCCAGGCTCTTATATCCATGGAATTCACCAGGCAAGAACACTGGAGTGGGTTGCCATTTCCTACTCCAGGGGATCCTCTTGAACCTGGGATCAAACCCAGGTCTCTTGCATTGCAGGTGGTTTCTTTACTGTCTGAGCCACCAGTATATATTGAATGACTATCTTTTGAACAGGATTATTTTGTTTGTTTTTTACTATCCATATTAAAGTTATTCATCACAGACAATTTGAATATAATAAAATATAACTAAAATGTGCTATTTTTACTAAAAATAGCATTTTAATTTTTAAAATTACTTTAATAGTAATGGTATCATTTATTTCTCAAAAAACTAATTAAGATAAGTAAATCATACAGGAACTAATGGAGCTAATAATAGCAAATTTGTTTTGAGTATTTGTGGAGGCACTGTTTTAAAGCTTCCCTTATTAAAAAAAAAAAAAAAAAACAAAACCTTTTTTCATCCTCAAAACAATTCTATGAATTAGGATTTCATGAATGAAAATTTCAAGCCACAAGAATGTAAGTCCTCTGCTCAAATTAAAATCATTTTGTTTGCTTGCCACAGTCAAGAACCTTAACTAGTTTAGGAAGACAAATTAGAGTTGATTGGCTTATATGTGATTTCTCTTTGTTACTTGAAATTGGGCCTCTCATCTCAACTGCACACCATGTTTGCCACTTCTGTGATGTCGTGGCAAGGTATACCTGTGGGAACTGGCTTAGGTATACCTGTGGGAATTGGCTTCTAAGTGTACATGCACTTAGAAGTATGTGTTATTTTTCCACCCCTTTGATTCCTCAGCTTTCTAGTTTTACTTTCTTACATAAATCATTTGCATGTATGTCTTATATCAAATTCTACTTTCAAGAGGAAACAGTGTTATAACACTTATATAGGACATAATGAGGAAATAAAACTATTGATATTTGCAAACATTTTTACTAAAATTCTATATCCACAAAGTAAATATTATTTTGAGTTCAGACACAATTGAACTAAATGAAGCAAATATATACCTTTAGTAAACATCAATATGCCTAATGAAATGCATAATTCAAATAAAACATAAAATTAAACATGTTATGTGAGTTGCTAATAACAACTTTGAAAGTTTAGGAAAAGAATAATAATCTTCTACTGATTTAAAGAAATATATATGCTGGTGTATGTGTGTATTTTATCAACTTTAAAACAATTTCACAGAACTAGCAATACTTAAAAGAGGTAAATATTTTTCATTAAAACTAAGACATATTCAGTTTTTAAAAAGGAAGAAGAGCAAAACATGAATAGGTTGTTTTTGCAAGAAGATGCTAATTATTAATCAGCATATGAAAACTGCATAATTTCAAATAAATGAATGCAAATTAAGGAAAAGGCTTATCTTTTCCTATAGATAAGAAAAATTTTATCTATAAAACTAACAAAAATTTAGAAGTATACTGGATAATACTCAGTCGTGGTTAGGATATAATAAAATTGTCCTCTATTAATGTTTATGAAACAACATTCATATACTCTCTTGGTTATTTCTTTTTTTGTTGTTCTGTTTTGTTTTTATTTTTTATATGCCAATAAAATAATACAAACTGATGCAGAAAAGTTACCTTGCCTTGAAAAATCATTTTCCCTAACAATATATTTAACAGTGGAAAAAAGGCAAGCAATCTAAGCATTCACCAGTAGGGTGATCTATTAGTTTGCTCTTTATGTTTAACAAGTTTTTTAAAAATGTAATGGTTTAAAACAACAAAACTTTTTACAGTTTTGTAAATTACTCACTTTTATTAGTTGGCCAATCATGATACTGGGATTCCATGTAATCAAACGAGCCTCTCATTCCTTGGAGAGAAACAGGGAGGAAGAAACTAGAAAATAAAAAAGATAAAATCCTTTATTATTTATACATTTATGGTATAAGCTTAGAAAGCTGGAGACCAATATTATCATTAATATAGCAAAAATTCTCAACAAAGTTTGATTTAAAAAGTGAATTCAACAATATGTACAAATATACACTATTGCCAAGGGGGAATTATCCCAGGTGTACAAGGCTAGATCAACTTTTAAAAACCATTTACTCTATCACATCAACAGACTGAAAAATAAAAATCACAAGATTATATTAATAGTTACAGAAAAGACATTTGACAAAATTGAACATCTGTGGATGATAAAAAAAAAATCCTAATAAACTTGGAATAGAGGAGAACTTCCTCAAATTGTTGAAGAATATCTACAAAATCTATAGCTATCATTTACCTAATGATGAGAGAATCAAAAAAAAGAAAAAAAAATCAAATCTTTCCCACCCATAACAGGAACAAGGCAAGGATTCCACCATTCACCCTTTCTTTTCAATATCATATTGAAAGCTCTAACTAATGCATATGAGAGAAAGGGAAAATAAAATATGTACAAATTGGAAAGGAAAAATAAAATTGTGTTTATTGTCTTTATTCACAGATGACATGATTAACCCCCAAACTCCTGGCATTAATAAGTGATTATAGCAAGGTTGTAGGATACAAGGTTAATCTACTAAAATAAATCACTCCCATATATCAGCAATGACCAAGTGGCATCTGACATTAAACTGCAATGCTATTAACATTAGCACCCACCAAAATAAAATATTTAGGTATAAATGTAACAAAGTATGTGTAAGATCTACATGAGGAAAACTACATCATTCTGATGAACAAAATCAAAGAAGAACTGAAAAAGGTGGAGAAATATTCCATGTTCATGCATACGAAGCATCAGTGCTTTCAGGTTGTCAGTTCTCAACTTGCAATCAATGGAATCAATGCAATCCCAATTGTAGGGGAGCAAAATTTATCACCGAAAATATGTCTCTTCAGCATGAGGATTATTACGGGCAAATTGTTTTAAGCCACAAAAGTCTCAAGAAGTTTTTGTTTTTACCTCCTTACTGCCAAAAGAATTTAGATAGGAGATATATTTCAGAAAAGCAGCTCTTGCCACAGATTATTACTTATCAAGTCTTTGTTAAAACTCCTTTCTGTATCCTATTGTTCTTTGGTATGTCCCTTAAAACACATTTAGCAAACATGCTCTTTTCATCTTCCTGTGAATTGTTTTCCTTCCCTTTGAAGATGTCCTAGGCCCCTACCTTTTTCTTCTTGGTTGCATATGCCTCATTTTGCCTGTCTTTGAAATTTCTCATGTTCATATGCCTTGCATGTACATATCTTTCTTATGTCACTTTAATTGTTCACCCAGACAAAATAACCATGATCAGAAGGAGGAATAT
Organism: Capricornis sumatraensis; assembly: GCF_032405125.1. Lineage (NCBI taxonomy): Eukaryota > Metazoa > Chordata > Mammalia > Artiodactyla > Bovidae > Capricornis > Capricornis sumatraensis. The sequence goes on from NC_091073.1 coordinate 22,759,294, forward strand.
TTCCCCTCCAGAACATAATTTAAATCTCAACAAGTTACTTTGTGGATGGTGGCAAACTGATGCTGAAATCTATATCAAGAGACAAATTACACACAATAGCCAATGCAATATTTAAGAAAAAGAACAAAGTTGAAGGACTGACGTTATTTGAATGACATTACTTAAAGGCTTACTGTAAAAGCTATGGTAATCAAGAGAGCATAGTAGTGGTGAAAAAGCAGATCAATGGAACAGAATAGAGAACTGAAAAACAGACCGTTGTAAATATAGTCAATTGGTCTTTGACAAAGGACAACGCAACGGAGCAAAGATAGTGTCCTCAACAAATGGTGTTGAAACAATGGACCATCCATTCTCACACAAAAGTATGAATTCAGATACAGATTTTGCACTCTTCACAAAAATTGGCTCCAAATGAATCATAGCCCTATACATAAAATGCAAAACTATCAAACTCTTAGAAGATAACACAGGAAAAAATCTAGATAACCTTGGATGTTGCAATGACTTTTTAGAAGTAACTCCAAAGGTATGATTCATGAAAGAAATAATGGGTAAACTGAAGTTCATTTAAACGTAACAAATCGTGCATATGAGAGACAATACCAAGAGAATGAGAAGATATGCCACAGATGGGAGAACATATTTTCAAAAACATATTTGATAAAAGACTGTTATCCAAAATATACAAAGAACTTTTAAAATTTAGCAATAAGAAAACAAATGACTTGATTAAAAAATGAACCAAAGATCTCAATAGAAACTTCACTTAAATTAACTCAAAATGGACTGGAGGCTTAATCATAAAATCTAAAATCATAGTATTCCTATAAGAAAACATAAGGAAAATATCCCTTGACTTCAGTGTGGGCAATGATTTTTTTTTGTTTGTTTTTGGATATAACTTGAAAAGCACAAATAGCCAAAGCAAAATCAACAAGGAAGACTAGCTCAAAATATAATACATATAAAGAATCAATCAACAAAATCAAAATGCATGAAAATGCAGCTATGGAATGGGAGAAGATATCTGCAAACTTTGTAACTAATAACTAGGGTGATTTCTTTGTTACATGAATTCGCCAGTGAACTCATTTGGGCCTGGTGTTGGGCCTGGTGCTCTCTTTTTTGTAACATTATTGGTTATTCATTCAACATATTTAATATATAAAAGCCATTCAGGATTTTTATTTCTCCTTGGCTGGGTTTTAGTAATTTATGTCTTCCAAATAATTTGTCCACTTCATCTAAATTATCAAAATATTTGACATAGAAGTATACATAGCATTTCTTTTATCATTCACTGCTCTTATCTTTCATTTCTGATATTGATAATGTGTGACTTCTCTTTATTTATTCTTGATTAGTCTGGCTAGAGATTTATTGATTATATTGATTTTTAAATGAATTATCTTTTGGGTTCATTGATATATCTTTGTTTCTTGCATTGAAATTTCTTTGGTTTCTGCTCTAATTTTCATTATTTCTCTTTTGCTCAATTTTTCTTCCTCCTAAGAACTTCTTTTTAAAGAAAGAAGACACTGAGGTAAACACATTAGTTATTTATCATGATAAATTTTGACAAAGACAATTAAAAAAGAAAAAAGAAGGAGAGAGAAACCACACAAGCAATATCTTTAGTGAGACTGGGAGTCAAACACATCCTCAAGCTTCTCACCTTTCATCCATTAATGTTAATTATAGTATTAAGGGTGCCAATAATAAACCTTTAAATTCCTGTCATAAACTTTAATTACTCACTGGAAATTATTCTTTTAATGAATTTCTTGATTGCATTTGCCAATCAAGGAGTTCATTAAAAGAATAATAGTCTTTGTTAAGTTTTGTTTTCAAAGTTATATCACATTTATGTGGAGAATTATAAAATATTTGTTCTGTTTCAGTGTCCAGGAGAGGTTTATGCATTATTGAAATTATCCATTTTGTAAAACTAATGGAAACAATAAGTGAGTCAGCACAAGCCTGATTGTCTTTTAAGGAGTAGATATTTGAAATATTCTTTACTTATCCTATGATATTGGTCCGTTTTTATTTTCAATTTTTCTCACACTGGTATGGATAAATTGTAATTTTAAATATATGCCTACAAGGACACTAAAGTTGGCTGCTTATTACTAACTTATATGTATAACCTTTATAAAGGGATCATGGGAAAATGAAGCTTAACAAATATCTCAAGGTTAAACATTTTAACAGAGGGATTGTTTAGTAGCTTGTGAAGTGATTCCTATCTCCTGTAGCAAAAAAGAACACAGTTTAGAAGGCTTGTGCATGCTAAGTCATTTCAGTCATATTCAACTCTGTGTGACTCTATGGACTGCAGCCTGCCAGGCTCATCTGTACATGGGATTCTCCAGGCAAGAATACTGGAATGGTTGCCATGCCTTCCTCTGGTGGATCTTCCCCCACCCAGGGGTTGAACCGGTGCCTCCTGCATCTCCTGCACTGCAGGTGGATTCTTTCCTTCTCAGCCAAGGGAAGCCCCATAGGAGAAGGCTCAGGGTTTGCCAGTTTTAATTGCAGAAGTCCAAACGTTTTGGTAATAAAGAACCCACCTGCTAATACAGGAGATATAAAAGATCCAACTGATCCCTGAGTTGGGAAAATTCCCTAGAACATGGCAGCCCACTCCTGGATTCTTGCCTGGAGAATCCCATGGACAGAGGAGCCTGGTGGGCCACAGTCCATGGGGTCACAAAGAGTCAGACACAACTGCAGCGACTTAGCATGCACATGCAGAGATTTTAATACATATGAATACTTAGGCAATGATGATAATTACATAAAAATGTTTCATATAGTTATTAGAGTTTCACATAAAGATAAGTGTTTTGCACATACTAAACAGATAAGTTTATTAACTGTTATGGCATAAGGAATATTTATTATTCATTAAGTGGGAGTGGATCATCATAAAAGTCTTTATCCTTGTCATTTCCACACTGAATAAGATGAGGAGATGCAGAAAGAGAAAGGATTGATCTTTTGGTCTCAGGGATGGCAGAGGAGGAAGAGGGGAAAGAGGTGAAAAGGGGTATAGGAGTTAGGTGCAAACTCATTGTAACTTTATGGGAATACATTTTAACTTCTGACTTTCTTGCTTTCTCCTTTCTCTAAAAATGTTTGTATACAATGCCAATCTTTCCACCATTTGTTCTAATTTCAGTGCCATATCATAGAATAGAGGTCATGTCGTTAAAAAAAAAAAAAAAGTAAAAAACAACCTTAAGTAATTGGAACCCTTCTGCCAGATTATGTAATGATAATTTGTCTTCTGACACTTCTAAGGTGTCTTCCTCATCAATTGGCATTTGTTCAGAAGCACTCATCTTCATTAAGTTGTCTTCTGCTAATGTCTCTAGTGTGGTATTTCCTAGCTCCTGAATTTCTCCAAGATCCATATCTTGATATTCACTCTCACCTTTTGCCACATTCACCATATTTTTCATGATTTTTCTTGACTGAATCTATTGTAAATTTTGTGAAGGCATGAACAATATCTGGGCACAGTTTTATCCAGCAGGAACTTCCTGTTTCAGGCTTGATGACTTTCACTGCCTTTTCTATAACAATGATGGCATCCTTAATGGCATAATCCTTCCAGACTTTGATGATGTTGTCTGTCAGAGTTCTCTTCCATGGTGTTGATAATTCTTCCCATCAAGTACCAGCTATCATGAGCCTTAAACGTCCTTATGATTTCCTGCGAGGGGCAAACTTAGAGGCATGTGTGCTGGCAAGTAGACCACTTTGACACTTTTGGTGTTGAAACCATGGAGTTCTGTGTGTTCAGGGACATCATCCAATATTAAAAGAATTTTTAAAGTCAGCTTCCTGCTGTCATAGTACCTCCTGACTTTAAGGACAAAACATTAATGGAACTAATTCAGAAAAAATGTTCTTATTGTCCAGGTCTTCTTGTTGTATATCCAAAAGACTGGCAGCTGGTATTTATCTTTTTCCTTCCAGGCTCAGGTGTTAGCAGTCTTATAAGTAAGGTCAGTCCTGATCATACTCAACTGCATTTACACAGGACAGTAGAATTAACTTATCCCTTCCTGGCTTAAATCCTTGTGCTTGCTTCTCTTCCTTACTAATAAATGTTCTTTGTGGACTTTTCCCCCCTAGAATAGGGTATTTTGTTTGCATCTAAAAGCTGTTCAGGCAGATATCCTTTTTCCTCAGTTATTTTCTTAATGGCACTGGGGGACTCATCAGCTGCTTCTTGGTCTGCAGAAGAAGCTTCTTCTGTTATCTTGACATTTTTTAAAGTCAAACCTCTTTTGAAATTTATCAAACAATTCTTTGCTGGCATCAAATTCTGCAACTTTAGATCTTTCACCTTCCTTTTGCTTTAAGTTGTCATATGATGACTTTACTTTTCCTCAAATCATATTAAAGACTATAGGTGTGATTTCCTTACAACAATCCTGTATCCACATAAAAAATGCATTTTCAACATGAGACAAAAAAATGTACATCACAAAAAGTGCAAAATTTTCAGCCCTGTTGACATAACTGCAGCAACAGCTTCACAAATTTCTTCTTCTTCTTTTTTTTTTTTTTTTTTTTGCAACAGTTGGTCCTTGTGTTGGATTCATTTATCTTGGAATGGTGGACAAGAGCAGATGTAGATCTCAACCTATGGCATAAAACAAGCAATTCAACTTTTCTTATGTGTTAACTTTCTCTGCTTCCTGGGAGCACTTCCAATATCATTAGTGTCATGTCCTATGAGTTCCACAGCAGTGTTGCTCAAGGTTGACAGTATTGCACTAAACGTGATGAAAATATACACGAGAAATGAGAGAGATTGCTTTTTACTGTTGATACACAATTTACTGGGTAGACATACTGCTCACAAGGTGATGATTAGTGTAGTCACAGGCATTTTAAGCAGACACTTGCAACACTTGGTCTCACCAGGTTAAAAACAGGAGGTGGCTATGAAATTACTGCAGTAGTATAGTATGTGGAGAAGGGCATGGCAACCCACTCCATTATTCTCCATGGCTGCCTGGAGAATCCCAAGGATGGAGGAGTCTGATGGGCTATGGTCCATATGGCTGCACAGAGTCAGATATGACTGAACTGACTTAGCATACCATGTACATACAGTGTGTACTACAGATAAGTTTATGCAATTACAATCTAATACTGCATTTTTACATTTGCTTACATTACTCTTGACTATGTACAAAACGTTTGGTCTGTAGGTGTTTAGATGCTCAAGTTTTTATAAATTCTAACTTTTTATAATAAATTTAAATCTGTGTGATGGTAGCAAATTACAAAATAGACTACAATCAACATATATTGTATCTATTCATGACATACCTAAATTTTCTTAATTATTTTGATATTTCTAGTCTGTGTGGTTCATCTGCGGGTTTTTTCAAATTGTCACAAATCTCCAAATCCAATATATTTACTGAGAAAGTCCACATATAGGTGGATTCACACAGTTCAAACCCATGTTCTTTGAGGGTCAAATATATTTAGAGAGCTCTTGGACATGAGGTCTGAACTGATATTTCTATGTATTGAACCAAAGCATTCTGTCATGCTCTCCTGTCCTTCCATAGATGCAGTGGAGGTTTGCAGAGGTCAGGTGATGAACAGAATTGTGGATAAACTCTATAGTATGAGTGTAGGTCTACTGATCAATCAGGAGGTCATTTTCCTGGTGCCCAAGTCTATAATTTGGATCAACAACCTGGTAGTTGATATAAGTTTGGCAAGTGTGATAAGAGGTATCAGAGCAAGGAAATACTAGAAGAAGCCTTTACAGTTACTCCCCTCACTCCTCAACTGCACTTTGGAAAAGACAGTGAATCAAAAATAAAAGCATATCTGAGAGACAGTGACAGCAATTGGTGCCACATATAGAAATTTAAAGAATGCAAACATGAAGGCCAATCATATCTCCTTTTAATTTGCCAATATGTTTGCTACAAAAACTGGGCAAAAGCTGGAGAATGAATGTAGATGACAGCAAGCTTAACCAAATATCAGTGCTGACTTTAACTGTGTTATCAGATGTGATTATTTTGCTAGAACAGTTTCATAAGGTCTGTGATAACATGGTATCTTGCCAATGATTTGATGAATGAATGTTTTTTTTCTGTTTTGACCAGAAAAGAGGATCAGAAATAGTTTGTATTCACATGAAAATGGTAATATTTATTTGCATCTTTACCCATGGCTCTATCAGTTTCTTGGGCTTCCCTGGTGGCTCAGTGGTAAAGAATTTGCCTGCCATTGCAGGCAACACAGTTTCAATCCCTGAGTCAGGAAGATCTGCTGGAGTAGGAAATGGCAACCCACTCCAGTATTTTTGCTTGGGAAATTCCAAGGACAGAGGAGTCTGAAAGGCTACAGTTTATGGGGTCACAAAAGTGTAAGGCATGACTTATTGAAAACAAACAACAACTATTAGCTTGTTACTCTTATAATCCAAAGCTTCTGGACCATCTGGACATCCACAGACACATTGATCCATTGCACTGATGACATCATGCTCTTTGGATAGAATGAACAAAACCTGGCTAGTATATTAGAGGTCTCAATAAGATATATGTATTCCAGAGGATTAGAGAGATTTCCTACAAAGATTTAGAAACTTGACGCTTGATTGAAGAGTCCAAGGATCAGGGGTGTGATAGGATATTTGTCCCAAAGTAAAACACAAATAATCATAAGGGATTTGATTTAGGTCATACCTGAATGGTCTAGTGGTTTTCCCTACTTTCTTCAATTTAAGTCTGAATTTGGCAATAAGGAGTTCATGATCTGAGTCAGTCAGCTCCTGGTCTTGTTTTGGCTGACTGTATACAGCTTCTCCATCTTTGGCTGCAAAGAATATAATCAATCTGATTTCAGTGTTGGCCATTTGGTGATGTCCATGTGTAGAGTCCTCTCTTGCGTTGTTGGAAGAGGGTGTTTGCTATGAACAGTGCATTCTCTTGGCAAAACTCTATCAGCCTTTGCCCTGCTTCATTCTGTACTCCAAGGCCAGATTTGCCCGTTACTCCACTTGCATTCAAGTCCCCTATAATGAAAAGGACAGCTTTTTGGCGTGTTAGTTCTAGAAGGTCTTGTAGGTCTTCATAGAATCATTCAACTTCAGTTTCTTCAGCATTACGGGTTGGGGCATGGACTTGGATTGCTGTGATATTGAATGATTTGCCTCGAAAATGAACAGGGATCATTCTGTCTTTCTTTGAGATTACATACAAGTGTTGCATTTAGGATTATTTATTTGACTATGATGGCTACTCCATTTCTTCTAAGGGATTCTTGCCCACAGTGGTAGATATAATGGTTATCTGAGTTAAATTCACCCATTCCAGTCCATTTTAGTTCACTGATTCCTAAAATGTTGACATTCATTCTTGCCATCACCTGTTTGACCACTTTCAATTTGCCTTGATTCATGGACCTAACATTCCAGGTTCCTATGCAATATTGTTCTTTACAGCATCAGACCTTGCTTCTATCACCAGTCACATCCACAGCTAGGTATTATTTTTGCTTTGGCTCCATCTCTTCATTCTTTCTGGAGTTATTTCTCCACTAATCCTCAGCAGCATATTGGGCACCTACTGATCTGGGGAGTTCATCTTTCAGTGTCCTATCTTTTTGCCTTTTCATACTGTTCATGGGGTTCTCAAGGTAAGAATACTGAAGTGGTTTGCAATTCCATTCTACAGTGGACCACATTTTGTCAGAACTCTCCAACATGAGCCATCCATCTTGGGTGGCCTTACATGGCATGGCTTAGTTTCATTGAATTAGAAAAGGCTGTGGTTCTTGTGATTAGATTGGTTAGTTTTCTGTGATTATGGTCTCAGTCTGTTTGCCCTCTGATGCCTTTTCTCAGTGCCTACGTTCTTGCTGGGATTTCTCTTAGCTTGAACGTGGCGTATCTCCTCTCAGCATCTCACTTATGGCTCCAGCTCCAGTAAAATTAGAATTGATAGACAGAGTGCCTGATGAACTATAAAAGGAGGTTTGTGACATTGTATAGGAGACAGGGATTAAGACCATCCTCAATAAAAATAAATGCAAAAAAACAAAATGGCTACCTGAGGAGGCCTTACAAATAGCTGTAAAAGAAGAGAAGTGAAAAGCAAAGGAGAAAAGGAAAGACATATCCATCTGAATGCGGACTCCAAAGAATAGCAAGGAGAGATAAGAAAGCCTTCCTCAGTGATCAGTGCAAAGAAATAGAGAAAAACAACAGAATGGGAAAGACTAGAGATCTCTTCAAGAATATTAGAGATACCAAGGGAACATATCATGTAAAGATGGGCTCGATAAAGGACAGAAATGGTATGGACCTAACAGAAGCAGAAGATATTAAGAAGAGGTGGCAAGAATACACAGAAGAACTGTACAAAAAAGATCCTCATGACCCACATAATCATGATGGTGTGATCACTCACCTAGAGCTAGACATCCTGGAATGTGAAGTCAAGTAGGCCTTAGGAAGGATCACTATGAACAAAGCTAGTGGAGGTGATGGAATGCCAGTGGAGATATTTCAAATCCTAAAAGATGATGCTGTGAAAGTGCTACACTCAATATGCCAGAAAATTTGGAAAACTCAGCAGTGGCCACAGGACTGGATAAGGTCAGTTTTCATTCCAATCCCAAAGAAAGGCAATGCCAAAGAATGCTTACACTACCTCACAGCTGCACTCATCTCACACACTAGAAAAGTAATGCTGAAACTTCTCCAAGCCAGGCTTCGACAATACATGAACCCTAAAATTCCAGATGTTCAAGATAGTTTTAGAAAAGGCAGAGGAACCAGAGATCAAATTGAAAACATCCACTGGATCATCAAAAAAAAAAAAAAAAACAAGAGAGTTCCAGAAAAATATCTATTTCAGCTTTATTGACTATACCAAAGCCTTTTACTGTGTGGATCACAATAAACAGTGGAAAATTCTGAAAAGATGGGAAAATCAGACCACTTGACTTGCCTCTTGAGAAATCTGTATGCAGGTCAAGAAGCAACAGTTAGAATTGGACATGGAACAACAGATTAGTTCCAAATAGGAAAAGGAGAACGTCAAGGCTATATATGGTCACCCTGCTTATTTAACTTATATGCAGAATACATCATGAGAAACGCTGGGCTGGAGGAAGCACAAGTGGGAATCAAGATTGCCAGGAGAAATATCAGTAACCTCAGATATGCAGATGACACCACCCTTATGGCAGAAAGTGAAGAGCAACTAAAAAGCCTCTTGAGGAAAGTGAAAGAGGAGAGTGAAAAAGTTGGCTTAAAGCTCAACATTCAGAAAATGAAGATTATGGCATCTGGTCCCATCACTTCATGGCAAAGAGATGGGGAAACAGTGGCTGACTTTATTTTGGGGGATTCTCAAATCACTGCAGATGTTGATTGCAGCCATGAAATTAAAAGAAACTTACTCCTTGGAAGGAAAATTATGACCAACCTAGATAGCATAGTAAAAAACAGAGACATTACTTTGCCAACAAAGGTCCATCTAGTCAAGGTTATGGTTTTTCCAGTGGTCATGTATGGATGTGAGAGTTGGACTATAAAGAAAGCTGAGTGCAGAAGAAGTGATGCTTTTGCACTGTGGTGTTGGAGAAGACTCTTGAGAGTCCCTTGGACTACAAGGAGATCCTAACAGTCCATCTTAAAGGAGATCAATCCTGAGAATTCATTGGAATGACTGATGTTGAAGCTGATACTCCAATACTTTGTCCATCAGATGCGAAGAACTGATTCATTTGAAAAGACCCTGAATCTGGGAAAGGTTGAAGGCAGGAGGAGAAGGGGACAGCAGAGGATGTGATGGTTGGATGGCCTCACCAACTCAATGGACATGAGTTTGGGTAAACTCCGGTAGTTGGTGATGGACAGGGAGGCCTGATGTGCTGCGTCCCATGAGGTCGCAAACAGATGGACACAACTGAGCAACTGAACTGAAATGAAAAACACAAATTGTTGCATTTGGCATTCCTGCTCATAATGAAAGAATCACAGTGTTTGGTAGACTTTTTATGTGTTCTAAAGGGAACACAATCCATACTTATATCTATCAGTTCAGTTCAGTTCAGTTCAGTAGCTCAGTCGTGTCCGACTCTTTGAAACCCCATGAATCGCAGCACGCCAGGCCTCCTTATCCATTACCATCTCCCGAAGTTCACTCAAACTCACGTCCATCGAGTCAGTGATGCCATCCAGCCATCTCATCGTCTGTCATCCCCTTTTCCTCCTGCCCCCAATCCCTCCCAGCATCAGAGTCTTTTCCAATGGATCAACTCTTCGCATGAGGTGGCCAAAGTACTGGAGTTTCAGCTTTAGCATCATTCCTTCCAAAGAACACCCAGGGCTGATCTCCTTCAGAATGCACTGGTTGGATCTCCTTGCAGTCCAAGGGAATCTCAAGAGTCTTCTCCAACACCACAGTTCAAAAGTATCAATTCTTCGGTGCTCAGCTTTCTTTATAGTCCAACTCTCGTATCCATACATGACCACTGGAGAAACCATAGCCTTGACTAGATGGACCTTTGTTGGCAAAGTAATGTCTCTGTTTTTCAATATGCTATCTAGGTTGGTCATAACTTTCCTTTCAAGGAGCAAGTATCTTTTAATTTCATGGCTGCAATCACCATCTGCAGTGATTTTGGAGCCCAAAAAAATAAAGTCTCACACTGTTTCCACTGTGTCCCCATCTCTTTGCCATGAAGTGATGGGACCAGATGCCATGATCTTCGTTTTCTGAATGTTGAGCTTTAAGCCAATTTTTCTACTCTCCTTTCACTTTCATCAAGAGGCTTTTTAGTTCCTCTTCACTTTCTGCCATAAAAGATAGGTCTATTCATATATTAAGTGGTATATTATACTGCCAGTGTCATGCTCACCAGAAAGCACCCTCCATTCAATGGACACTGAAAAATCAAGTTGATAAAATGACTCTTTCCATTGGCATTAGTCAGCTCTCCTCAATGATTATCCCAGAATTTTCACAATGGGCTCATGAATATATTGATGCCTATCTTACCAGTGTTGCTGCTGAATGTTTATCCTGTCAGCAACAGAAACCAGTACTAAGGCAATAAAATAGTATTAATTAATAATAATCTTTGAGGACACAGAAACAAGTCAGTGAGATGCACGTCAAATACCTCATACCCCTTTCTCACCTATAAAGGCAACCTATTGGAACCCTCCAGGGCCTCACAGAATTGCCTGGTTCAGAGGCATGGACCCCACAGAAAGCATGACAACTAAGAAGAGGACTCTCTTGACAGTGTAGGACTTGTGGGGATGAGTCCAACTGGTCATATCAAGTGCTATGCTTTCTACAAGTTTCCAGCTCCATAGAGCACTACAACTATCTATTAATAGCTCAGTAGAAGTTCCCTTGTGGAGGCAAGTCTCTGCTAGGATAAGGAACCATACTTCAGGATGCTGTATGTGTATTAAATCAGTAAATTCTATGTTCCTGGTAAGAAGAATATATGGTATTGGTGGAGGAGAGGTAGGTGCAAGTAGGAGTGACTCAGGCATCCCCCATGGCTCAGCTGTGAAACATCTGCCCGCAGTGCAGGAGACGCAGGTTTGATCCCTGGGTCAGGAAGATCACCTGGAGGAGGGCAAGGAAAGTCACTCCAGTATTCTTGCCTGGAGAATCCCATGGAGAGAGAAGCATGGTGGGCAACAGTCCATAGGGTCACAAAGATTCAGACTCAACTGAAGCAACTCAGCACACATGGAAAGGAGTGACTCATTTTACCGTTTTCTCAATAATCTCCTGCGGAACTTGGTATTTTCCATCCTTGCAAATCTGGGCTCTGCAGATTTGGATGTCCCAGTCCCTAAGGAGGACATGCTTTTATCAGGATACAGAAAGGGCACCACTGAGATTTAAGAGAACAGAGGTATATGATCTTCATAGCCTTAACCACCACAGTCAGCAGGAGATTTTGAGAAATCTTTTATACAACATTGTTGTTGTTCAGTAGTTCAGTCATGTTCGACTCTTTGTGACCCCATGAACTGCAACAGGCTAGACTTCTTTGTCCTTACTATAACCCAGAGTTTGCTCAGGCTCATGTCCATTGAATTGGTGATGTCCTCCCACCTTCTTATCTTCACTTGTCCCCTTCTCCTCCTGCCTTAAGTGTTTCCCAGTGTTAGGGTATTTTCCAATGAGTTGGCTCTTCACATAAGGTGGTCAAAGTATTGGAGCTTCAGCTTGAAGATCAGTCCTTTCAATGAATATTCAAGACTGATTTCCTTAGGATTCACTGGATTGATCTTCTAGCTATCAAAGGTATTTTTAAGAGTCTTCTCCAGTACCACAGTTCAAAAGAATCAATTCTTCAGCGCTCAGACTCCTTTATGGCTCATTTTTCACATCAGTACATGACTACTGGAAAAACCATAGCTTTGATTATACAGATCTTTACCGGCAAAATGATGTCATAGCTTTTCTTCCAAGGAGCAAGCATCTTTTAATTTCATGGCTACAGTCACCATCTGCAGTGATTTTGGAGCCCAATAAAATGAAGTCTGCCACTGTTTCCATTTTCACCCATTTGCTGTGAAGTGCTGGGACCAGATGCCAGGATCTTCATTTTCTGAACGTTAAGTTTTAAACCAGGTTTTTCACTCTCCTCTTTCACTTTCATAAAGAGGCTCTTTAGTTCCTCTTTACTTTCTGCCAAAAGGGTGGTGTCATCTGCATATCTGAGGTTATTGATATTTCTCCCAGCAATCTTGATTCCAGCTTGAGCCTCACTCAGCCTGCCATTTATCATGATGTACTCTGCATGTAAGTTAAGTAAACAGGGTGATAATATACAGCCTTGACATACTTCATTCCCAATTTTGAACCAGTCCACTTTTCCATGTCCAGTTCTAACTGTTGCTTCTTGACCTGCATATAGATTTCTCAGGAGGCAGGTAAAGTGGTCTGACATCCCCATCTCTTTAAGAATTTTCCAGAGGGTGCTGATATACACACAGTCAAAGGCTTTACACAGTGAAGAAGAAGCAGATTTTTTTTTATTTTTTTTTGGAAATCTCTAGTTTTTTCTATGATCCAACAGATGTTGGCAATCTGATCTCTGGTTCCTCTGCCTTTTCTAAATTTTGTTTGTACATCTGGATGTTCTCTGTTCATGTATTGTTGAGATCTATCTTGAAGGATTTTGAGCCTTACCTTGCTAGTATGTGAAATGAGTGCTATTGTGCAGTAGTTTGAACATCCTTTGGCATTGCTTTTCTTTATGATTGGAAGGAAAACTGACCTTTCCAGTCCTGTGGCCACTGCTGAGTTTTCCAAATTCTCTGGCATATTAAGTGGAGCACTTTAACAGTGCTATCTTTTAGGATTTGAAATAACTCAGTTGGAATTTCATCACATCCACTAGACTTGTTCAGAGTAATTCTTCCTACAGCCCACTTTACTTCACATTCTTGGATGTCTGGCTCTACTTGAGTGATCACACCATCGTGATTATCTGGGTCATGAAGATCTTTTCTGTGCAGTTTTTCTGTGTATTCTTGCCACCTCTTTGTAATATCTTCTGCTTCTGTTAGGTCCATACCATTTCTGTCCTTTATTGAGCCCCCTTTGCATGAAATGTTCCCTTGATATCTCTAATATTCTTGAAGAGATTGCAGTCTTTCACATTCAATTGTTTTCCTCTATTTCTTTGCACTGATCACTTAGAAAGGCTTTCTTATCTCTCCATGCTATTCTTTGGAACTCTGCATTCATATGAGTATATCTTTCCTTTTCTTCTTCCCTTTTGCTTCTTTTCTTTTCTCAGCTATTTGTAAAGTCTCCTCAGACAACCATTTTGCCTTTTTGCATTTCTTTTCTTCCAGATGATCTTGATCACTGCCTCCTGTGCAATGTTACACACCTCCATCCACCATTCTTCTGGAACTCTCTAAGATCTAAACCCCTGAATCTATTTGTCACTTCCACTATATAATCATAACGGGTTTGATTTAGGTCATACCTAAATGGTCTAGTGGTTTTCCCTACTTTGTTCAATTTAAGTTCGAATTTTGCAACAAGTAGTTCATGACATAAGCCACAGTCACCATCAGGTCTTATTTTGCTGACTGTATTTGCTTCTCCATTTTCAGCAGCAAAGGATATAATCAATCTGATTTTGGTATTGACCATCTGGTGATGTCCATGTATGAAGTCATCTATTTTGTTATTGGAAGAAGGTGTTTTCTACTACCATTGTGCTCTCTTGGCAAAACTCTGTTAGCCTTTCCTCTGCTTCATTTTGTCCCTCAAGGTAAAACTTGCCTGTTACTCTGAGTAACCCTTGACTTCCAATTTTTACATTCCAGTTCCTTATGATGAAAAGGACTTTTTTTTTCTTTTTTTCTTTTTTTCTTTTTGGTGTTAGTCCTAGAAGGTCTTGGAGGTCTTAATAGAACCATTCTACTTCAGCTTCTTCAGCATTAGTGTTGGGGCATAGACTTGGATTACTGTGAGATTGAATGGTTTTCCTTAGAAATGGACTGAGATCATTTTGTTGTTTTTGAGATTGCATCCAAGTACTGCATTTCAGACTCTTGTTGACTATGAGTTATTCATTTATTTTAAGGAATTCTTGCCCACAGTGGTAGATATGAGGATCATCTGAATTAAATTCTCTCATTCTGGTCCATTTTAGTTCAGTTCAATTCAGCTCAGTTGCTCAGTCATGTCTGACTCTTTGTGACCCAATGGACTACAGCTGGCCAGACTTCCCTGTCCTTCACCAACTCCCTGAGCTTTCTCAAACTCATGTCCTTTGAATCAGTGATGCAATCCAACCATCTCATCCTTTGTCATCCCCTTTTCCTCCTAAAAGGTCGATGTTCACTCTTGCCATCTCCCATTTGACCACTTCCAGTCACCTTGATTCATAAACCTAACATTTCAGGTTGCTATGCAATATTGTTCTTTACAATATCAGACTTTATTTTCACCACCAGACACATACACAACTAGGCATCATTTCTGCTTTGGCTCAGCCTCTTTTTTTTCTGAAGCTATTTCTCTGTTCTTCTCCAAGAATATATTGGGTATTACTGACTTTGGGGGTTCATCTTTCAGTGTCATAGCTTTTTGCCTTTTCATAACATGATTACATAATAGATAAACCTGAAACTCATGTGATCTGCTTGAGTGACTCATGGTATTTACCTGACCAGTTGTAACTCTTAATGGACATGTGCTGCAACTTGGCCTGAAAAGCCATAATTACCTTGTGTTCACATTCTTGATGAATGAAGATTTGGGTTACACCACCAAGCAAACCTCCATTACCTGCCAAAGTGATAATAGAGGTTGAGGAGTAAATTGAATAAGAGGAAAAATTGGAATACCAGTTGCAAACATGAGACCAGTTGCAGCGATGAAGGCTGCATTTCAGTCTATTTATGTCCTTCTTTAAGATTCTCCTTAGAAAGAAATGTACTTGAAAACCATCAAGGAGTTGTTCCTCAAATGTAGAGAGCAATGGACCTGTGTGAAGCAAGAGATGGACCAGGCTGGCCATGGAGATACACTGCTCAGAGCTCGTTCAAGAGAGGTGTATAGTTTTATGACAGTCCTGTACACAACAGGGTGTATAGTTTTATGACAGCCTTTAGCTCCATATTCTGCAACAGTATTCATAATGAAGCTACACTGCCATCACCCCACCAGCTGCCTATAACCAATGGCTAGTCATAGTAGTCCGTGGAGAAGGAAAGGACAACCCACTCCAGTATTTTTTCTTGGTAAATCCCATGGACAGAGGAGCCTGGTGGGCTACAGTTCATGGGATCACAAAGAATCAGACATGACTGAGCAACTGAGACAGCATAGTAGGGGATTTTAGAGCTGATTCATTCCTATCTGACATGAAACTCCTCCAGTGAGTAATTTCCACTTGGATATTCCTCACTAGTCTGGTTGACTTTTTCAGATCTGTACTGTTCATCCAAGACTTCATAACTCAGCTTTCTTGTCTTTTCTTCTTTCACATGTTCTGTACCTACATCATTCTATAAAGGCTATAAATTCCCTGCCTCTGGTTCCTCCTTTATCTTTCACAGGTGCTCGCCCAATCTCTTATCCCTTGTCTTGGACTCTTACCTAATGTCTTGGTGTCTCCTTCCTGCAGAGCTTGAATTGATAGAACTACAAGTTATTCTTATGAGGAAACACATAAAAGCATGTAAAGTAAAGGGAAAACTGGTGTTTTTAAGAGCTAAATTACAGAGCAAAATAAAATAAAATAACCACCTTGCTTACTATTCATTTCCCAGAAAAGTGACTGGCATTCTTAGAGAATAAAAAGATGAGTGTTACATCAGGCAGGACATTATTTATAAGTATCACTGTGTAATTGTACACAATACAGATATTATATAACCAAAATAAACTCTTCAAATTAAATATAAATGTAAGCATACTAAATATATTCAAGTTAAATATAAACATTAAGAGAATGTAATTGAAAAATATACCACTGATCACAAAATTTAAAAAATGGTGAACTCCTGAAATGACAAGTAAATATTAAAGAAATTTTAAATGTACACCACTTCTGTGAAGGATAATGAAAAATTTATACACTGATGTATGGGGTTAAATAGTACTCCCCCAAAATACATGTCTACCTTGAGCCCCAGAATGTGACCTTACTTTAATATAGGAAATTTAGTTAGTTATTACTTGTTAGATGTAGTTAGCTAAGGTGAGATCATAATGAATTAGCATAGTATGTGAATTCAAAAACTGGTGTCCTTATAAGGTCATATAGAACATACCAAGGAGAAAAGGTCCCTATGATTGCAGAGGTAAAGACAGGAATAATGTGGCTATAAGACAAGGAATGCCAAGGTCAACCTGGAGCCAACAGAATTTGAAAGCAGAAAGGAAGATTTCTTCTCTAGAGCCTTTAGAGGGAACATAATCCTACTGACACATTAGTTTTGAACTTCAAGCATCCAGAAGTGTAAAAGAATAAATCCTTATCGCTCTAAGCGCCCCCCCCCACCCCCCAGTCTGTAAGTATTTGTTCTGGCAACCTTTAGAAACTAACACAATTGAAAATATAGAAAATATTTTGCAATATTCAACAGTTTATATTTCTTAAAATAGATATGGATATGTTAGTGTTATACGAATAAGTAGACTTTTAAGTCACGTGAATTTTAATTATGAAATGTTTGGGAAAAGGACATCCAACTCTAAGGTTTAAAACAATTACTATCAATGTATTCTTGTCTTACCATGTCATTAATACTTGGCTTTGAATATACTTTGTTAGTCATGGTCATAAAACAAATGCTCACTGGCTGACAGATGTGGGTTCTGAGTCTCCCCAAATATTATAGACTCTAAATCTGAACACAAAATATTTTGATTGATAGAATTACTTTAATTCTAAAAGCTTTAGGGAAGGAAAAAAGAATAATAACTGCTCCAAAGGGAGCAATGACTATTACTACTATTAAAGACTTTAAGTATTTTTTTCTTAATTCAATCAGTATAATGTCAAACCTTATAAAAAATTGAAACTTGTGTGCTATTCATTGATTGTTATAGAGAAAAGTGAAGCTGACTAAGCCAGAGGGGAGTCAAATAAATGTTCTTAATCATGCTTATATTCACATCAAGCTATAAGCATTATGTCTCTTCAGTAGAATTCTAGCTTTTTAGCTGTTTCCGATTAAAAAAAATATGCATGATATTGGCTTATTTACATACATTCCAAATGTAGAAGACCTTCAACTATAATATTTATCCTTACATATAATTCTTTCCTCAGCTCTGAACATATATAAAGTTGTCTTCAAGACCAGAAATAACATGTATGAGCTTTGTTCTTAACTCATTGCTAAAATGGAGTAAAATAAGTAAATACATTTGTATAGTGCTTCGTGCTAAATAATTTGATCCTTTCTTTAAAAATCTGTTCATAATTCTGCTCTCATTCCTCATGTCATCATTGTTATCATCATCATCATCATCACCCTCATTCAGCATTTCTTACTTGATCTAATTGAGCTAGGCAAAAGGATATAACAGTGAAATTTTACATTTGCTTGGGCAAAGCAAAATGGAAAGTTGTAACCTCATATGATAAGTAATAGATATTGCATGGTCTTACAGTGTGCTAAAAGAATACAGAATAATGGCACTTGACTTATATTTGGAGGTTCATCATTTTATCAGTATAATTCCTAGTCAACATTCTAATCTCTGTTTAGTTCAAGTTCAGTTCAGTCACTCAGTCGTGTCCGACTCTTTGAGACCCCATGCACTGCAGCATGCCAGGCCTCCCTATCCATCACCAACTCCTGGACTTACTCAAACTCTTGTCCATTGAGTTGGTGATGTCATCCAACCATCTCATCCTCTGTCACCCCCTTCTCCTCCCACCTTCAATCTCTCCCAGCTTCACAGTCTTTTCAAATGAGTCAGCTCTTCGCATCATGTGGCCAAAGTATTGGAGTTTCAGCGTCAACATCAGTCTCTCCAATGAATATTCAGGACGGATTTCCTTTACGATGGACTGGTTGGATCTCCTTGCAGTCCAAGGGACTCTCAAGAGTCTTCTCCAACACCACACTTCAAAAGCATCAATTCTATGGCACTCAACTTGCTTTATAGTCCAACTTTCACATCCATACATGACTACTGGAAAAAAAAAATAGCATTGACTAAATCGACTTTTGTTGGCAAAGTAATGTCTCTGCTTTTTAATATGCTGTCTATGTTAGTCATAACTTTCCTTCCAAGGAGTAAGTGTCTTTTAGTTTCATGGCTGCAGTCAGCATCTGCAGTGATTTGGGGGCCCCCAAAAATAAAATCTGTCACTGTTTCCCATATATTTACCATGAAGTGATGGGACTGGAAGTCATGATCTTAGTTTTCTGAATGTTGAACTTTAAGCCAACTTTTTCACTCTCCTTTTTCACTATCATCAAGAGGCTCTTTAGTTCTTCTTCACTTTCTGCCATAAGAGTGGTGTCATCTGCATATCTGAGGTTAGTGATATTTCTCCCGGCAATCTTGATTCCAGCTTGTGCTTCATTCAGCCCAGTGTTTCTCATGATGTACTCTGCATATAAGTTAAATAAGCAGGGTGACAATATACAGCTTTGACGTACTCCTTTCCCTATTTGGAATCAGTCTGTTGTTCCATGTCCAGTTCTAACTGTTGTCTCCTGACCTGCATACAGGTGTCTCAAGAGGCAGGTTAGGTGGTCTGGTATTCCCATCTCTTTCAGAATTTTCCACAGTTTATTGTGATCCACACAATCAAAGGCTTTGGCATAGTCAATAATGCAGAAATAGATGTTTTTCTGAAAGTCTATTGCTTTTCCCATGATCCAGCAGATGTTGGCAATTTGATCTCTGGTTCCTCTGCCTTTTCTAAAACCAGCTTGAACAATTCATGTATTGTTGAAACCTGGCTTGGAGAATTTTGAGCATTACTTTTCTAGCGTGTGAGATGAGTGCAACTGTGCCGTAGTTTGAGCATTCTTTGGCATTGCCTTTCTTTGGGACTGGAATGAAAACTGACCTTTCCAGTCCTGTGGTCACTGCTAAGTCTTTGAAATTTGCTGGGATATTGAGTATAGCACTTTCACAGCATCATCTTTCAGGATTTGAAATAGCTCCACTGGAATTCCATCACCTCCACAAGCTTTCTTCATAGTGATGCTTCCTAAGGCCCACTTGTCTTCACATTCCAAGATGTCTGGCTCTAGGTAAGTGATCACACCATCGTGATTATGTGGGTCATGAAGATCTTTTTTGTACAGTTCTTCTGTGTATTCTTTCCACCTTTTCTTAATATCTTCTGCTTCTGTTAGGTCCATAACATTTCTGTCCTTTATTGAATTCATCTTTGCATGAAATTTTCCCTTGGTATCTCTAATTGTCTTGAAGAGATCTCTAGTCTTTCCTATTTTATTGTTTGTTTGTTTGTTTGTTTTCTCTATACTTTGCACTGATCATTGAGGAAGGCTTTCTTATCTTTCCTTTCTATTCTTTGGAACTCTGCATTTATATCAGTTTAGTTAGTCTTCTGTTAAGAAGTCATACTAGGAATAGAGTAAGGGAGGGCCCAGTGCTTTGAGTAACTAAACAAAGTTGACTCTAAGTGCATAAAAGAAAATAATAAAATCTAGTGTAACTCAGATATAGAGTTCAAAGCTGGAAGTTGTGATAAATGAGATAGGAAATACATTATGGTACTACATTATGCATGCTCTTGTTAACTTTCTTATGATGTGTAGACTTCCTTCCCAAAGCTAAGCTGAACTTCTTCAAGTTTCTTAGATTCTCTTTGGTATTTCCTACATCAAAGCTGTAAACCTTTTCCCATTTTTGCCTTCATAACTCTAAGGCTTCTTAAGTCTCAGGTTTCATATTACTTCCTCAGGGAAACTGTTGTGATTTGCAAAGTTCAAAAATGATGCATGTTGACCTCCCCTCTAAATACCATTCTTTATTCATGTCAATGTATGGCAAAACCAATACAGTATTATACAGTAAAATAAAGTAAAAAACAAAAACAAAAACTATAGATATGATGAGATAAAATTCATACAAAGGGAAATTACCCTGGGTGCTCTTGACTTAGCCAGATAAACCCTTAAAAGAATGTGAAGCATCAGAGAAGTTCCTCTGCTTGTCCTAGAAAAAAGCCATAGTATTGGGAATTGCCTTTGCAAAGAGCCACAGGAGATCTCAGTCCTACAACCACAGGAACTGAATTCTGTCATTAATTTGACTGAGCTTGGAAAAGGACTCTGGGGTTTAAATAAGACTGAAGAGACAATCAACATGTTGATTTCAGTCTTATAAGATCCTCAGCAGAGAAACCAATTAACCTGGGTCTGAACTTCCGATAAATGGAAACTGAGAAAATAAACTCATGTTGCTTCCAGCTGCTAAGTTTGTGGTAATTTTTATGAAGCAATCAGAAAGTAATAGACTTCTAAATTTCTTAACTCTAGGAATTTCCCTGATATAATACCACAGAACACAGTTATTTCTGTTTTGTCCTCCTGTACACCAACTACTTTACCTGGCATGTAGTGTACCTTCAAAAAATATTTATTAACTCAGTGAGACATGGCGGGTGTGATCAAAAGGTTTGAAGTATTGGAATGAAATGGTAAATACCCCAAACATTAACTATAATTACAAGCAATTTTGTACATGGTCTGTTTCCAAGTAATTTGTGAGCTATATTTTTCACCATTGGCAGACCACCTAAGCTTTCTCTACACATTTACCTTACACTTTTATTTCTGTCTACATGTTATTTCTCTGATGATACACCATTTTCTCTCATTCTATTCTCACTTTTCTAGTTTCCCGCATTTTCTTGTGTTAACCAGAAAAGCACACAATTCTGAATCTTCCTCATGTTCCGTTGTCCCAATATGTCATATAATCAGTGAAGCCTTCCTCCTTAGCTGTGCTTTCCATAAAAGTCATCTTTGGTTTTCAGATGACAGATTCGTGAGATACGTGCTTAGTTTTCTTGAATTATGGAATGATTCACATCAATCCTAGTTCTGCATTTTGGCTGAGGGAACTATCACTAGCTTGTGGCTTTCAGGTCTGGAATTGTCCTCTCAATAACCACAGACATCAGTTTTAGAAGTCATTTGATAACTAATAAAGAAAAAAGCAAATTATTGCAATGTGTTCATCATGTTAGATCTGATACACTGCCACTTTCTTATGTAGTTTAGGCTAAACACAAATAATTTTTTGTTGTTTTCATAAGTACATTTTTTGTTGATTTTTTAACATAGCCAGTGTACATTTAAACTTTGAATACTTGTACATTAGCATAAGTAACATTATAATAATTTGTTCCCCTCTCAAAACGTCTTTTTCTTTTTTTTTTTTTTTTACTGAGGCCATCCTTTAAGCCTCTGGCTCCGGGAGCGAAACTCAAACTGCCCGCTGGTACCCAGCGCCACGCAGGCGCACAGCTGCACTCCCTCAAAATGTCTTTTTAAATTGTCACTCTCTTCTCACCCTCTCAATGTTTGACATACAATGGAAAACATGATTTACTTCATTTTGCTGTACTTGATTCCATTTTACTCTCTTTTACACCCTTCATTTCCCATTTTCTTCCTGTTGCGATGTCCCAAATATGACTGCAAAAATCATCACATTGCAAGAAACCAAATATGACTGCAAAAATCATGACATTGCAAGAAACCCCTTGGATGAGGACTATTACTGGTCTATAATTTCCTAAGAAGTGGTGGTCATGAGACCTTTTAAACATACTACTTGTACACATGCAAAGGAGCATGTGTCATTAGTGAATAGATCTCTCAGAGAGCCACTGAAGTGACTAAACTTATATTTATTTCTCTGTGTTTCCAGAGGAGTTATTGGATACAGGAATCTCTAAATGAAAAATCTTTCTTCTTTCTAATCCAAGTGTCTCATGCTATCTCTCGTACTATCTCACTCATCAATACATATGTAAACATAGAAGTTTCAAGGTATGAAGAACAAATATAGAGCTGTTTATGAATTATAGGCACTTAAATTTCTGTTGTTGGTCCTTTCTAAGAAGGAAGGAAGTGTGGGACAGAAGAAATTGAGACAATATGCTGACTCTGGGCAGAAAAATACCCTCCATTGTAAGGGGTCACACTTGATAAGGTTCAGGTTAAGTATGCAAATGGTCAAAGAGTTTAGAATTATAAATTCCTCAGGATCTTTGTTCATAATAAAACAATTGTCACAGAAAATAATTCACTGAGCTAAAAAAAATACATTGATCTTAATACAAATACTTGTAGACACTTACATATATACTTAAAAAATACAGAAGATAAGTGATATATCACAACAATAAGTATGAATATGAGGTATGCACATTACCCAAGCTTATTTTTTTCTATTTAATATTGGATAGCTAAAATTGGATATGATTGCATAAATAAATAAGATGTGCAACTACAAATGAGATAAATTAAAGAAAATATTTCAGACTTTCAGAAATTAACAGCTAATCTCTCTAGGATTGTAAACATTTTCTAGTTCACAGCAATTACAGTCAAAGTTAATAAAACAATTTTGATTTGCACCAAAGATTAGTTACCTAATTTCTAAGCACAGCAGAATTCTACATCTACATTTTGCTTCAGCCATGAGAAGCCAGAATCAAAATGTTGGGCAAATGTTCTTCACATACTGTGTGACCAAGGGGGAGCTAGTGAACAAGATGGGTGTGGTGTTCCTTGTGTAACTTTAACACGTCAATGATAACTGTGCAGTTAAAACTTTGTAATGCTTTCCTTTGAAAATAAGTTTACATCTATTAGTTTCTAAGAAGGAATAGGAAAATTGGCTAGAATTCATAAAGTCCATTTTGTCCAGAGAATGCTGGTTCAAGTCTGGTGACTGCATTTTCATTTTTGTTCATACCTTTACCAGTTGATGCAAAGTTGAAATATCTTTGAAGTTAATGGGATTAGATAGGCTCAAAAGTTCCAAGGAAACAAAGTAAAAGGAAATTCCTGGTATTCAACAAAACAGTTAAAAAAAAAAACAAAAAACAATTTTTGAGAAACTTTACTTCTCTCTAAATCAAATATGTCACGAGGTCCATGAAAATGACATTTTCAATTTCAATTTCTAAGAAAGAATTTAACATGGTGAAATACTTTATTATTGTTGACTTTTTCAGAGTATTTTGAGTCTCAGAGAAAATTATTTTCTCCTCCTAATCTATAGCTGGAATATTTTAAAGGGGATTTGTACTTTTTAAATTGCAAGAAAATCATGAGTATTTATTGAACTTAAACATGAAACAAGAACTTACTAAATTACTTACTCATTATGAGCTAAGACTGTATCTATGGCTTTAAAAATACAAGGAAAATAGGACCAAGTGCAGCCCTCAAAAAGACTTTAGTGTGGTGTGACAAATGACACATACACAGATTTTTAAAACACACATGGTTACATAAAAAAGCTGTGTGAAGTGCTGAGAAGTGTTAAGGTAACTTGTTTTAAAGTTTGTGCACAAAAAAATAAATAAAGCAGATACTCCATCTAAAGCAAGAATAATGCTATAGAAGTGGGAAATGTAATGCTATGAATAAAAAGTATGTCACTCAGTTTGTCCAGAACATGGGATCTATTTGGGCAAATAAACTGGAAAGTGTGGCCAGGTAAGTATTCAAGAGTTAGATCATGAAGGACTTTGAAAGCTGTGCTAATGTGTTTGGTTATTTCCTAAGTTTGTTAGTGAAGTTTTCACATTTTGCTTTATATCTAGGATCATATTAAGGACACATATGAGGTAATCACAATTCACAGTTGTTAAAAGGATACTGTCATAGTCAATGAAAAATATTATAAATATTTAAATCAAATGATAGTGAGAGTAGAGAAGGGCAACATCTATTTAGGAAATAAAATTAATCACCAATCAAAATCTTAACAATAAATTGCATCCATTATAACCAGCAAGAGACTATCAGAATGTAGTAGATATGCAACTTCTTATACAGAAGAGATTTAATAATAAAACTGTACAATTAAGAAATAAGGGTTTAAGGGCTATGAAAAAGCATCAAATGCTAAACCAACTGTCTTTGCCTGTGACATAGGGATTATATATGGGGACTTAAATGAAAGAACAACATTTTAAAGTGGAGAGTGAAAAAGTTGGCTTAAAGCTCAACATTCAGAAAACGAAGATCATGGCATCTGGTCCCATCACTTCATGGCAAATAGATGGGAAAACAGTGGAAACAGTGTCAGACTTTGTTTTGGGGGCCTCCAAAATCACTGCACATGGTGATTGTAGCCATGAAATTCAAAACACACTTACTCCTTGGAAGGAAAGTTATGGCCAACCTAGATAGCATATTAAAAAGCAGAGACATTACTTTGCCAACAAAGGTCCGTCTAGTCAAGGCTGTGGTTTTTCCAGTGGTCATGCAAGGATATGAGAGTTGGACTGTGAAGAAAGCTGAGCACCGAAGAATTGATGCTTTTGAACTGTGGTGTTGGAGAAGACTCTTGAGAGTCCCTTGGACTGCAAGGAGATCCAACCAGTCCATTCTAAAGGAGATCAGTCTTGGGTGTTCTATGGAAGGAATGATGCTAAAGCTGAAACTCCAGTACTTTGGCCACCTCACGTGAAGAGTTGACCCATTGGAAAAGACTCTGATGCTGGGAGGGATTGGGGGCAGGAGGAGAAGGGGACGACAGAGAATGAGATGGCTGGACGGCATCACGGACTCGTTGGACAGGAGTTTGAGTGAACTCCTAGAGTTGGTGATGGACAGGGAGGCCTGGCGTGCTACGATTCGTGGGGTTGCAAAGAGTTGGACACGATTGAATGACTGAACTGAACTGAACTGAATAGAGGCCAACTCTCAAGTCCTTCGTATGTCTTGTGAGTGTGTGTGTGTATGTGTGTGTGTGTGTGTGTGCATGCTCAGTCATATCTGACTCTTTGCTAACCTGTGGATTGTAGGCTCCTCTGTTCATGGATTCCTCCAGGCAAGAATATTGGAGTGGGTCGCCATTTCTTCCTCCAGGGGATCATACCAACCCAGGGATTGAACCTAAGTTCCTGTTTCTCCTGCATTGACAGGCGGGTTCTTTACCACTGAGGCACCTGGGAATCCCCCCTTGATATGTCTTGAAAGAAAGTGAAGTCGCTCAGTCATGTCTGACTCTTTGCGACCCCATCTACTGTAGCCTACAAGGCTTCTCTGTCCATGGGATTTTCCAGGCAAGAATACTAGAGTAGCTTGTCATTGCCTTCTCCAGGAGATCTCCCCAACCCAGGGATAGAAGCCGGGTCTCCCTTATTGTAGGTAGATGTCTTACGGTCTGAGCCACTAGGGAATTCCTGATATTTCTTCAGTTCAGTCCCTCAGTCAGGTCAGTCTCTTTGTGACTCCATGAATCACAGCACACCAGGCCTTCCTGTCCATCACCAACACCTGGAGTTTACCCAAACTCATGTCCATTAAGCCATCTCATCCAGCCATCTCATCCTCTGTCGTCCCCTTCTCCTCCTGCCCCCAATCCCTCCAAACATCAGGGTCTTTTCCAATGAATCAACTCTTCGCATGACGTAGGCAAAGTATTGGAGTTTCGGCTTTCTCATCAATCCTTCCAAAGAACACCCAGGACTCATCTCCTTTAGGATAGACTGGCTGGATCTCCTTGCAGTCCAAGGGACTCTCAAGAGTCTTCTCCAACACCACACTTCAAAAGCATCAGTTCTTAGGGGCTCAGCTTTCTTCACAGTCCAACTCTCATATCTATTCATGACCACTGGAAAAACCATAGCCATGACTAGACAGATCTTTGTGGGCAAAGTAATGTCTCTACTTTTGAATATGCTATCTAGGTTGGTCATAACTTTCCTTCCAAGGAGTAAGCTTCTTTTAATTTCATGGCTGCAACCACCATCTGCAGGGATTTTGGAGCCCCTAAAACAAAGTCTGACACTGTTTCCACTGTTTTCCCATCTATTTGCCATGAAGTGATGGGACCAGATGCCATGATCTTAGTTTTCTGAATGTTGAGCTTTAAACCAACTTTTTCCACTCTCCTCTTTCATTTTCATCAAGAGGCTCTTTAGTTCCTCTTCACTTTCTGCCATAAGGGTGGTGTCATCTGCATATCTGAGATTATTGATATTTCTCCCGGCAATCTTGATTCCATCTTGTGCTTCTTCCAGCCCAGCATTTCTCATGATGTACTCTGCATATAAGTTAAATAAGACTCTGCACATGGACATCACCAGATGGTCAACACCAAAATCAGATTGATTCTATTCTTTGCAGCCAAAGATGGAGAAGCTCTATACAGTCAGCCAAAAAAGACCAGGAGCTGACTGTGGCTCAGATCATGAACTCCTTATTACCAAATTCAGACTCAAATGGAAGAAAGTAGGGAAAACCGCTAGACCATTCAGGTATGACCTAAATCAAATCCCTTATGATTATACAGTGGAAGTGAGAAATAGATTTAAGGGCCTAGATCTGATAGAGTGCCTGATGAACTATGGAATGAGGTTCGTGACATTGTACAGGAGACCAGGATCAAGACCATCCCCATGGAAAAGAAATGCAAAAGAGCAAAATGGCTGTCTGAGGAGGCATTACAAATAGCTGTGAAAAGAAGAGAAGCCAAAAGCAAAGGAGAAAAGGAAAGATATAAGCATCTGAATGCAGAGTTCCAAAGAATAGCAAGAAGAGATAAGAAAGCGTTCTTCAGTGATCAGTGCAAAGAAATAGAGGAAAACAACAGAATGGGAAAGACTAGAGATCTCTTCAAGAAATTTAGAGTTACCAAGGGAATATTTCATGCAAAGATGGGCTCAATAAAGGACAGAAATGGTCTGGACGTAACAGAAGCAGAAGATATTAAGAAAAGGTGGAAAGAATATACAGAAGAACTGTACTAAAAAGATCTTCACGACCCGGATAATTATGATGGTGTGATCACTCATCTAGAGCTAGACATCCTGGAATGTGAAGTAAAGTGGGCCTTAGAAAGCATCACTATGAACAAAGCTAGTGGAGGTGATGGAATTACAATTGAGCTATTTCAAATCCTGAAAGATGTTGCTGTGAAAGTGCTGCACTCAATATGCCAACAAATTTGGAAAACTCAGCAGTGGCCACAGGACTGGAAAAGGTCAGTTTTCATTCCAATCCGAAAGAAAGGCAATGCTAAAGAATGCTCAAACTACTGCACAATTGCACTCATCTCACATGCTAGTAAATTAACGCTCAAAATTCTCCAAGCCAGGCTTCAGGAATATGTGAACTGTGAACCTCCTGATGTGCAAGCTGGTTTTAGAAAAGGCAGAGGAACCAGAGATCAAATTGCCAACATCCACTGGATCATGGAAAAAGCAAGAGAGTTCCAGAAAAACATCTATTTCTGCTTTATTGACTATGCCAAAGCCTTTGATTGTGTGGATTAAAATAAACTGTGGAAAATTCTGAAAGAGATTGGAATACCAGACCACCTAACCTGCCTCTTTTTTTTTTTTTCAGTTGAATTTCAGCTTTATTTTCATTTTTTTTTAATTTTAAAATCTTTAATTCTTACATGTGTTCCCAAACATAAACCCCCCTCCCACCTCCCTCCCCATAACATCTCTGTGGGTCATCCCCATGTACCAGCCCGAAGCATGCTGTATCCTGCGTCAGACATAGACTGGTGATTCAATTCTTACATGATAATAACCTGCCTCTTGAGAAATCTATTGCAGGTCAGGAAGCAACAGTTAGAACTGGACACAGAACAACAGACTGGTTCCAAATAGGAAAAGGAGTGCGTCAAGGCTGTATATCGTCACCCTGCTTATTTAACTTATATGCAGAGTACATTATGAGAAACACTGGACTGGAAGAAATACAAGCTGGAATCAAGATTGCCTGGAGAAATATCAATAACCTCAGATATGCAGATGACACCACCCTTATGGCACAAAGCAAAGAGGAACTAAAAAGCCTCTTAATGAAAGTGAAAGAGGAGAGTGAAAAAGTTGGCTTAAAGCT
Organism: Capricornis sumatraensis; assembly: GCF_032405125.1. Lineage (NCBI taxonomy): Eukaryota > Metazoa > Chordata > Mammalia > Artiodactyla > Bovidae > Capricornis > Capricornis sumatraensis. The sequence goes on from NC_091073.1 coordinate 22,787,918, forward strand.
CAACATTCAGAAAAAGAAGATCATGGCATCTGGTCCCATCACTTCATGGCAAATAGATGGGAAAACAGTGGAAACAGTGTTAGACTTTATTTTTGGGGGGCTCCAAAATCACTGCAAATGGTGACTGCAGCCATGAAATTAAAAGACGCTTTCTCCTTGGAAGAAAAGTTATGACCAACCTAGATAGCATATTCAAAAGCAGAGACATTACTTTGCCAACTAAGGTCCGTCTAGTCAAGGCTATGGTTTTTCCTGTGGTCATGTATGGATGTGAGAGTTGAACTGTGAAGAAGGCTGAGTGCCGAAGAATTGATGCTTTTGAAGTGTGGTGTTGGAGAAGACTCTTGAGAGTCCCTTGGCCTGCAAGGAGATCCAATCAGTCCATTCTAAAGGAGATCAGCCCTGGGATTTCTTTGGAAGGAATGATGCTAAAGCTGAAACTCCAATACTTTGGCCACCTCATGTGAATAGTTGACTCATTGGAAAAGACTTTGATGTTTGGAGGGATTGAGGGCAGGAGGAGAAACGGACGATAGAGGATGAGATGGCTGGATGGCATCACTGACTCGATGGACATGAATCTGACTGAACTCCGGGAGTTGGTGATCGACACGGAGGCCTGGCTTTTGTGATTCATGGGGTCGCAAAGAGTCAGACATGACTGAGCGAGTGAACTGAACTGAATATATAGCCTTGACGTACTCCTTTTCTTATTTGGAACCAGTCTGCTGTTCCATGTCCAGTTCTAACTGTTGTTTCCTGACCTCCATATACGTTTCTCAAGAGGTATGTCTTAATCATAGATAATTCAAAATTGGTTACTTCAATCCCGGGTAATAGGAGTTGATGGACTGGAAATATTTGGTAACTTTGTATATAATTCCCTTTACCTTTTAAGTTGCCATTAATATCTCATTATAAAACACAAATTTGCAATTAATTTAAACGTATGTTTGCAGCATCAATACTGTTCATTTAATTAGTACCTATGTGGTAGGCATTTATTTATATCCTCATGTAGTGTCAATAATAGAATAAATCTCACTCTAAACCACTTATTTTGCAAAAATAATATGAGACAATGTGAGTTTAAGAAGGCTTTGAGAGGTAAAGTGGGTTTTATAAGGCCAAACAGCTAATTAGAGGTTAAATTGAGTCTAAAACCAAATCTCCCAGACATTAAAAGCAACTTTTTTCCCCACTATTTATATTAACATGGCTTAGTTTTTTTCTCCTTTATTTTTAAACATTCACTTTTTATCAGCAAATAAATACATTAGATTATGCCAGTTATCAGTAAGGAAAAATACTACTATGTAGTCAGTAATTCACTATAACCATTATTAGTGTTTATGGCATATTCATTTATGTGTATAATTTTGTTTGACAACACATACTGTTGTGTGTTCAGCTTGTTCTCACTTAATGTGAAGTCAACATATTAGATATATTTTTTGCAGGCAGCTCTGCCTACTCAGTCACTGTTACTCCAAATGACTGTGTAGAATTTCTTCCCGTGGGTACATTCCAATTTATTGAGTTCTGTCGCTATTGTTAGAAATTTAGGATATTTAGTGCTTCAGTTGAAAACTATCACAATATTATATTCAAAATTCAACACAACCTAAATGAATCACTGTGTTTCCTTTTGTAAAGGAAAAATAGTGGACTAGAAAAATATAAACATAGAAATCAGGTGAGGTAATTTATGGCCTAAATAATGAAAATAAGTGATAGAAAACAACTCAAAGTACTTGACGGATGACTCAAGAATGTTATGGACTCAAAAATGACCTTCTAATTTCTATGCATTTTTAAAACTGATGCTTATCTCAGTATTCTGTATTTGTTTCTCTTTGCCTTCTACCTGGGCTTCCACAGTGGCTCAGCAATATGGAGTCCACCTGCAATGCAGAAACCATCGGAGACATGAGTTCAATCCCTGGGTTGGGAAGATTCCCTGAAGGAGGGCATGGCAGCCAACTCCATTATCCTTGTGGAGAATCCCATGAACAGAGGAGCCTGGTGGTCTACAGTCATGGGTTGCAAAGAGTTGGATGTAACTGAAGCAAATTAACACACATATATGTGTTCTACATAAGTAACTAAAATTGAAATTTTAGCAACAAATATTTTCCTTGTATTATAATTTACTTATGCCAATATGCTCTACTTCCACAATCATTAACTTAATAACGTTTTCTCATAGATGTTTGTATACCTTTAGAGCTGAAAAAAAGTATATGTCATCTAGTTCATCTAAGAGGCCAATAATGGTTGGACCCACTTGAAGTCATACATTTATTAATAGGGTAGTATTGATTCTCATGGTCCTACCTCCAGTGTTCATTTCCTTATACTAGGCTACATAGCAGCAGCAGCAGCAGTAGTGTTTGTAGTAATGTTATGGGAAAGCAATTAATTTTTTTTATATCTTTTTAGGTTACATGCACGATTTTAAGATCTTAGCAAACTTTACTTCATTCCATCTTTACATAACACCCAAAGGATAAGAATCCATTTTAAACTCCAGATGATATAACTGAGAATTAGAAGTTATATAACTAATAAGTAGTGAATCTGGGACTCCAATCCAGAACTTAAATCTTTTATCATGATAGTCATAATAAAACACTGAATAAAAAGGAATTAGTAAAATATTTAACATAATATATTGATATTTGCCAGGGGCCAGCGTGAGGAACTCCACGCATGGCAAAGGTCATGAGGAAGGAGGCTTGGCATACGCAAAGGTGTGATCAAGCCTGAGGAAACCCCCTGTTCCTGAGCATCTACCCCCCAAACCAGAGTCTATTTACTTTACTGTTTCATGCTCTCGCCTACACCTCTGACTTTATGGGGGGCTGTTCCCCACCGGTTCTCTCTGAGAAGGAGTAAACGTGCAGCTCCAAGTCAATAAAAATTCCTGGGCGTGACAAGAGTGTTTCAACTTACAGACTCCTCTGAAGATTATCTAGCCCACCTGTATAGGTTCGTCTGGCCACATGTGATTGTTTACAGCCTTCTAATCATGAGAGGCAAGAGATGTTTTAGACTTACTAAAGGCAGAAAGTGAAGAAGAGCTAAAAAGCCTCTTGATGAAAGTGAAAGAGGAGAGTGAAAAAGTTGGCTTAAAGCTCAGCATTCAGAAAACGAAGATCATGGCATCTGGTCCCATCACTTCATGGCAAATAGATGGGGAAACAGTGGAAACAGTGTCAGACTTTATTTTCTTGGACTCCAAAATCACTGCAGATGGTGACTGCAGCCATGAAATTAAAAGACGCTTACTCCTTGGAAGAAAAGTTATGACCAACCTAGATGGTATATTCAAAAGTACAGACATTACTTTGCCGATTAAGGTCCATCTAGTCAAGGCTATGGTTTTTCCTGTGGTCATGTATGGATGTGAGAGTTGAACTGTGAAGAAGGCTGAGTGCCGAAGAATTGATGCTTTTGAACTGTGGTACTGGAGAAGACTCTTGAGAGTCCCTTGGCCTGCAAGGAGATCCAACCAGTCCATTCTAAAGGAGATCAGCCCTGGGATTTCTTTGGAAGGAATGATGCTAAAGCTGAAACTCCAGTATTTTGGCCACCTCATGTGAAGAGTTGACTCATTGGAAAAGACTCTGATGCTGGAAGGGATTGGGGGCAGAAGGAGAAGGGTACGACAGAGGATGAGATGGCTGGATGGCATCACTGACTCGATGGATGTGAGTCTGATTGATTTTTGGGAGATGGTGATGAACAGGGAGGCCTGGCATGCTGAGATTCATGGGGTCGCAAAGAGTCAGACATGACTGAACAACTGAACTGAACTGAAAGGTAAATTCTTTTGGGAAGATAGAAATTATTAGTATAGTGGGTTGGTTAGGAATTATATTGGTGAAGGGTTTTTTCATTTGTTGTGGCAATAATTACTGCTAATTCCCTGCCCTGGGTGTGACAAGGGTGTCACAGGTCAAACCTCTCTGCTGACAGACTAGCTTGTGTGACAGGATTATCCATACTCCTGCCACTATGCACATGATTGTTTACTACCTCTCAACCATAAACAGCACAGAGAGTTTGGAGTATTTTGAAAGTCTTAATTAGCATAGGGCTTTTCTCATTGTTGAGTCAATGATTGCCGCCAGCTCTCCATATCCTTAGGTACCTGGGAATATATTAATCAATGTATTTGGAATATAGAAAAGGAAATATAGTAGTTTTTAAGGTTAGCAATACTAGACTTTTTGAGTTAATGAATTTTCTCTTTTGTAGTAGATCACTGTACTTTGTTATAAATCACTGTGTCCTTGCTATATAAAAATGTAACTTTATCACTATCTTAAGACTAAATAGATCTTAAGGGGAACATTGGTGAAAGGATTTTCATTTGTTGGGCTGATGTTTTCTGCTAAATCTCCATATTCCCTGCCATTATAATGAATATAACTAACATATAGGAGAAATAAGTATTAACCTTTAAGGTTAATTATGTTAACCTTGGGTTAAATAAATTCCTTTCTTGATTGTAACTCACTACACCCTCACCCTATAGGAATGCAACTTTATTTGGAGGGTGGTGCCTGGTTTAAGAAAAAACACCCTTGGAAAAAATAAGGTTTTTGGTTATCAGAAATAAAGGGTCGTAAAATGTCAGTAGGCCTCGTGGCCAGAAGATGATGTAAAACCCCTAAGTTTTTTAATGTAAAGCACCTGATTTTGATCACGCTCAGGACTGCTGATCCCCACGTGACTCTGTATTCATCCCTATGTGTAACAAAAGGTATATAAGCAAACTTAAAAATAAAGAAATCAGATCAGTTTCCGGAAAGACTGATTCCCTCATGTCGTTCTTTCTTGATCCCCGTTTTTCCGGCTGAATTCCCATCTGGAGTGTGGGTGCCTGCCACGTCTACTTACTTGCCCCGGTTTTCAAACCCATGTGAGAAGGAGCCCAAGGAGGGGCACCTTCTGATATTCAAGTGGCACCGGTAGCCCAACGTAGATGGTGCAAATTCCTTGTCTTGGAATTTTATTGGTATCCCACGTAAACCAAGTTATTCAGCCTCTTTTTCTCTCCTACTATTTTCTGGCCAAATTCCAATCTGGTACATGGGTACCCACCAAGCCTACTAATTTTGCATTGGCTTCTAAGATCGGACCGGGGGGGGGGGCCTCAGTGCCTCCTCTCCTTCGGGAGAACGGGAAGACACCTGCGGCCTATGTAGGTGGTGATTGGTATTCCATGTAAACCAAGTTATTCAGCCTCTTTTTTCTCTGCTAATTTTCGAATCCCTCTCTATCTGTAATTAAATAAGTTATTTCCAAGGATGCCGACTCCGTCCCCACCTTCGAATCACCCTGGATCCACCAGGGCTGGGCACCAGCAGATATTGTTTTATGTTAATTGTTGATATTTAATAACAAAAATTGATCATCTATAAAATGACTTTTCATAAAGACTGTTTCCAACTTACTTGAATATTATTTTAAGTAAACTTTGATATGCAACAATATACATGTGGAAATGATCAGCTTTCATAATGTAGACATCTGATAAAATAAATATTTTATCTCATAATTCAGATTTCAAAAGTTATAAGATTAGATTTCCTATATACCAAGAATGAACAAGCAGACTTTGAAGTTAAAAACATGCTACAATTTACACTAGCTTCTCCTAAAATGAACTATTAATTTAACAAAATGTGTATAAGACCTATATAAGAAATACTATAAAACTCTGCTGAAAGATATCAAGAAAGAGTTACATAAATGGACAGATAACTCCATTCATGGATAGAAAGATTCATTACTGTTAAGAAGTTAGTTCTTCTCAAAATTGATGTGTAGATTCAATGCAACTCCAATCAAAATCCTAGTGAGCTATTTTATAAATATTGATGAACTCATTTGGAGATTTATACACAGAAGTGCAAAACCCAGAAGAGTCAACTTATTGTTGAAGAAGAACAAAGTCTAAGGGAACAAAGTCTGCCTGTAAGACATACTAAAAATCACAGACAAGATAGTGTGGTGTGGGAAAAGAATGGACAAATAGACCAATGCTGCTGCTGCTGCTAAGTCACTTCAGTCGTGTCTGACTCTGTGTGACCCCATAGACTGAAGCCCACCAGGCTTCTTCATCCCTGGGGTTCTCCAGGCAAGGACACTGGAGTGGGTTGCCATTCCTTTTTCCAATGCATCAAAGTAAAAGTGAAAGTGAAGTCACTCAGTCATGTCCGACTCTTTGTGACCCCATGGACTGCAGCCTACCAGGCTCCTCTATCCATAGGATTTTCCAAGCAAGAGTACTGGAGTGGGTTGCCATTGCCTTCTCCAAATAGACCAGGAGAAATCTTTTAATGTTTCATGTAAATATAATCAACTCATCATTGACAAAGGAGCAAACACAACACATTGGAGCAAAGAGTGTCTTTTCAACAATTTGTCTTGGTACAACTGGACATTGATTGACAGGCAAAAAATAAAAAGAATTTACCCAGAGACCTTATACCCTTCACAAAAATTAACTCAAAATGAACCAGAGACCTAAATGTAAGACACAAAACTATAAAACTCCTAGAAGATAACACAGGAGAGACCTAGATGATCTAGAGTATGATGAGAACATTTTAGATACAACATCAAAGTTATGATAAAAGAAACAAATGACAAAACTAGACTTTATTAAAATGAATACTTTCTGTTCTACGGGAGCCAATATCAAAAGAATGAAATGGTTAGCCACAGACTGGGATAAATATTTGTAAAGCACACATTTGAGGAAAGACTAATATTTAAAATATACAAAGAACTCTTAAGCTTAACAATAAGAAAACAAACAAATTAAAAAATTAACAAAGACTTGAAAAGACTCTTCACAAAAGAAGATATACGGGTGGAAAGTAATTATATAAAAAGATGCTCTAAGTCACATATCATTCAGTTCAGTTCAGTTCAGTCGCTCAGCCGTGTCTGACTCTTTGCGACCCCATGAATCGCAGCACGCCAGGTCTCCCGGTCCATCACCATCTGCCGGAGTTCACTCAAACTCATGTTCATTGAGTCCGTGATGCCATCCAGCCATCTTGTCCTGGGTGGTCCCCTTCTCCTCCTACCCCCATCCCTCCCAGCATCAGAGTCTTTTCCAATGAGTCAAGTCTTCGCATGAGGTGTCCAAAGTACTGGAGCTTCAGCTTTAGCATCATTCCTTCCAAAGAAATCCCAGGGTTGATCTCCTTCAGAATGGACTGGTTGGATCTCCTTGCAGGCCAAGGGACCCTCAAGATTCTTCTCCAACACCACAGTTCAAAAGCATCAATTCTTCGGCGCTCAGCCTTCTTCACAGTCCAACTCTCACATCCATACATGACTACTGGAAAAACCATAGCCTTGACTAGACGGACCTTAGTCGGCAAAGTAATGTCTCTGCTTTTGAATATACTATCATAACTTTTCTTCCAAGGAGTAAGCGTCTTTTAATTTCATGGCTGCAGTCACCATCTGCAGTGATTTTGGAGCCCAGAAAAATAAAGTCTGACACTGTACCTACTGTTTCCCCATCTATTTCCCATGAAGTGATGGGACTGGATGCCATGATCTTCGTTTTCTGAATGTTGAGCTTTAAGCCAACTTTTTCACTCTCCTCTTTCACTTTCATCAAGAGGCTTTTTAGCTCCTCTTCACTTTCTTCCATAAGGGTGGTGTCATCTGCATATCTGAGATTATTGATATTTCTCCCGGCAATCTTGATTCCAGCTTGTATTTCTTCCAGTCCAGCGTTTCTCATGATGTACTCTGCATAAAAGTTAAATAAGCAGGGTGACAATATACAGCCTTGACGTACTCCTTTTCCTATTTGGAATCAGTCTGTTGTTCCATGTCCAGTTCTAACTGTTGCTTCCTGACCTGCATACAGATTTCTCAAGAGGCAGGTCAGGTGGTCTCGTATTCACATCTCTTTCAGAATTTTCCACAGTTTATTGTGATCCACACAGTCAAAGGCTTTGGCATAGTCAATAAAGCAGAAATAGATGTTTTTCTGGAACTCTCTTGCTTTTCCCATGATCCAGTGGATGTTGGCAATTTGATCTCTGGTTCCTCTGCCTTTTCTAAAACCAACTTGAACATCAGGGAGTTCACAGTTCATGTATTGCTGAAGCCTGTCTTGGAGAATTTTGAGCATAACTTTACTAGCATGTGAGATGAGTGCAATTATGTGGTAGTTTGAGCATCCTTTTGTATTGCCTTTTTTTGGAATTGGAATGAAAACTGACCTTTTCCAGTCCTGTGGCCACTGCTGAGTTTTCCAAACTTGCTGGCATATTGAGTGCAGCACTTTCACAGCATCATATTTCAGGATTTGAAACAGCTCAATTGTAATTCCATCACCTCCACTAGGTTTGTTCGTAGTGATGCTTTCTAAGGCCCACTTGAGTTCACATTCCAAGATGTCTGGCTCTAGATTAGTGATCACATCATCATGATTATCTGGGTCATGAAGATCCTTTTTGTACAGTTCTTCTGTGTATATTCATTAGGGAACTGAAAATTAAACGAAAATCAAATGCCACTACTTATGCTTCAGAATGACCCAAATTAAAAACACTGACAACACCAAATGTTGATGAGGATGTACATTGCATTAGAGCAATAGGAACTCCTCTTTTCCAGTGGGAAATCAGCCAGAATGGAAGACAGTTCAGCAGTTTATTACAAAACTGAACATACTTTTAGCATATAATTCAGAAATCATGCTTCTTGATATTTACCCAAGTTAACTGAAAAGTTATAAGGGCACAAAAATCTACACATGGAATTTATAGCAGCTTTATTCATAATTGCTTAAATGTAGAAGCATCCCAAATATCTTTCAGTAGGTGAATGGATAAATAAACTGTGGTGCATCCAGGCAATGGAATATTATTCATCACTGAAGAGAAAGAGCTCCCAAGCATGAAAAGCCATGAAGGAACCTTCAGTTCAGTCGCTCAGTCATGTTATGGGTAGACTCTTTGCTACTCATGGACTGCAGCATGCCAGGCTTCCCTGTCCACCACCAATACCTGAAGCTTACTCAAAGTCAGGTCCATCAAGTTGGTGATGCCATCCAACCTTCTCATCCTCTGTCGTCCCTTTCTCCTCCTGCCTCAATTTTTCCCAGCATCAGGGTCTCTTTCAATGAGTCAGTTTTTCGCATCAGGAAGCCAAAGTATTGGAGTTTCAGCTTCAGCATCAGTCCTTCCAATGAATAATCAGGACTGATTTCCTTTAGGATGGACTCGTTGGACCTCCTTACAGTCCAGGGGACTCTTAAGAGTCTTCTCCAACATCACAGTTCAAAAGCATCTATTCTCTGGCGTTCAGCTTTCTCTTTAGTCCAACTCTCACATCCATACACGACTACTGGAAAAGCCACAGCTTTGACTAGACAGACCTTTGTCAGCAAAGTAGTGTCTCTGCTTTTTAATATACTTTTCTTCCAAGGAACAAGTGTCTTTTAAGTTCATGGCTATAGTCACCATCTGCATGTTAAAAAATGAAAGAAAGCAGTTTTAAATGGCTATATACTGTACAATTCCAACTATGTGACATTATGGAAAAAATGAAACTATGGACACATTTAAAAGATCTGTGAGGATTTCCCTGGTGGTCCAGGGAAGAATCAGCCTTGCAATGCAGAGGATGTGAGTTCACTCCCTAGTTGAGGAACTAAAATCCCACATGCCACAGTGTCACTAAGCCTATGAGCCACAACTAGAGAACCCACATGCCACAACTAAGAGTCTGTGTGCCACAATAAAACATCTGAGCACTGCAACTGAGACCTGATGCAGCCAAATAAATAATTAATTTCAAAACAGATCTGTGATTGGTGGGGGTAGGGTGAAGAGAGGGATGACTAACAGAGCACAGGGAATTTTTAGGGCCATTAAGCTATTCTGTGCAATGCTACAATGGTGAATTACTATACACCTGTCACATCCATAGGATCTACAACACCAAGAGTGAGCTGTAATGTAAACTACAGACTTTGGGTGACAATAATGTGTCATTGTAAGTTCACTTATTATAAAAAATGTATCACTTAGGAGTGGGAGGTTAATAGTGAGGCAGGTTGTACATCTATCAGGATCAGGGTATATGGGAAATCACTGTGTTTTATACTCAATTTTTCTGAACTTAAGATCACTTTTAAAGTAAAGTCTAATAGTTAAAATAATTAACATTAGAAAGTAATATTTGTGCAGATCATTTCCATAGAAAATATATTCCCTTGAAGTCCACAGGAAAATACCGTAACTACAGTAGTACAACCAATGACCACCGTACATATAATATATGAACGAAGACTGCCTACTAAATCACTACCAAGAACTTTTGTACTTCCAGAAACACTGAAAAGCAACTGTGTGACTGTTCAGTAAGGAGTGCCAAGACTTGCCCACTAAATTCCTGATTGGCTCTTTTCTTATACCTTAACTATCAGTAAGTTATTCTATTTCACATGAAGTAGAGACCTAAAAATACCACATTTATTTTTACTTCTCATCTTGCAGTCTTCTCTGTCCTCTCAAATATTAGCTCTTGCCAGGCTTGCAGAACTACCTGTGACTCTCAGAAGAGGTTCTTAATTCTTGGCTAATCTTGCCTCTGTGTCTCACAGGTGTTGTAGCCTCATTTATCTTCTTTCTCTCTGGAGTTGTACAACCAAGAACTGTCACGCCCACCAATAAATCTAACCATAATTGCGTTAAGAGCTGGAACTCAGCTTCAGCTTCCCACTAAGTCCATTTTATTCTCACTGTCCCTCAGGGGTAAGTTGGAGAGGATTGTAGTCAGGAATTCACCCAACCAGAAGCATTATCAATTCTCCCTCCAAAGCCATAAAATGTGAAATGCAGTTTCCAAATCCCCTATGCCTATGATTAGAAATTAGAGATTAATAAGGATTGACATTGAAATTTTGCACAGAATCTGTAATTATACCTGAACAAATGAACAGGGGGAAAAATTTAAAAAGGGGCCAACTAACTCTGATGCCAGTCAGACTGTTCTTAAAATTACACAGAAATGCTTCCCATTTTATTTCCCCAAGCTAATACAAAAAGACGTGTGCTCTGCTGGAAAGATATGGAATGACAGTCCATAAGAAGGTTTCCAATGTACTAGTTGCACTGTGACACCCCCACACACTGCACTCTGACCATGTTTTTATATTTTTGATTGGAACGAGCTGTTATTAAATGTGAAAGGGTTGAAATGCATGAATAATAGCTATTAATTATAACAATTTATTAAATGAATAAAGGCAGCTGGGATCTCAGTTTGTCCCTGACACTGTACTGATGAAGCTACAGATAAAGGGAACACACAAAAAGGTTATTTCTAGTTGTTCTGCAGTGCCTTGCTTAAATCTCTTTGTTTATAGTCATGTTGTGATTGCTTTTATCAGAACAGTTCATTCCCAGGCATCTTATCAGTGTCATATGTACAACTAAATGCACAAAGCTCAACCAATCTTCTGTTGCCTCTCTTTCCCAGTAGAACATTCTATTCAGGAGAATTCTAAGCTCAATATTACAATATGAGGAAAATTGAACAGAGAGACAAAAATTTATGCAAAAGCCTCATCATTTTGACTTTCAAAAATATATATATTTGTAATGAGTAAATGCTTGAGGTCATGTATGGATGTGAGAGTTGGACTATAAAGAAAGCTAAGTCCCAAATAATTGATGCTTTTGAACTGTGGTGTTGGAGAAGACTCTTGAGAGTCCCTTGGACTGCAAGGAGATCCAACCAGTCCATCCTGGAGATCAGTCCTGGGTGTTCATTGGAAGGACTGATGTTGAAGCTGAAACTCCAATACTTTGGCCACCTGATGCGAAGAGCTGACTCATTTGAAAAGACCCTGATGCTGGGAAAGATTGAGGGCAGGAGGAGAAGGGGAGAACAGAGGATGAGATGGTTGGGTGGCATCACTGACTCAATGGACATGGGTTTGGGTGGACTTCAGGAGTTGGTGATGGACAGGGAGGCCTGGCGAGCTGCGGTTCATGGGGTTGCAAAGAGTCAGATATAACTGGGCGACTGAAATGAACTGAAATGCTTGAAGGATCAAATTTATGAAAAATGGTGGCTAAAATATTTCAAGGACTAAAAGTATTTCACTCTCTTACACTTCTGCTTTTGTAGCAATGCTCTGTAATAACTATAGAGGTAGAACACTGTCCTGTTATTTTTCTTTAGCTAGTAGGCCTGCTTATAGGTAAAAATGAGTGTTCTGACTTTCATTTTTATTATAATTTATCCTATTAAATGAATAAGTGCAGTTGTAGGTGCATAAAGATTTGACTTCTTTGTAGATAGATCTATCTATACTGTCTGATTTAAAGTTGGAGAGGACTTTTCTGAGAATCCTTCCTCTCCATTTGTGTAGATGTTGACTGAAGGTAAGTAACTTTTCACCTCTGGCTTCCATGATACCACTAAATAATTTACCTTCCAACCTATCAATTCTCAAGTCATTCTGTAGTAACTACTTTCCTTGCCTTTTCTCTTAAATTTTGGTATTAACTAAGCTACTATCTCAGCATTTTTCCCTTATCACTTTTACTCTCACTCATTTTCTTTTTCCTTTTCCTCTTCTTACTAAATATTTAATAAAAATTCAGAACAGTAGAGGCAGTTATGAAGGAAAATGGCTGAATTCAGTTTTAGACATTTGAATTTGCATACCTGTTTGATAGTTGCATGCCTGTGTGCTGTCATTTCAGTTGTGTCTGATTTTTTGTGACCCCACAGACTTTAGCCCACCAGACTCCTCTGTCTATGGGATTATCCAGGCAACAATACTGGAGTGGGTTGCCATGCCCTTCTTCCAGGAATCTTCCTGACCCAGGGATCGAACACACGTCTCCTGCATTACAGGCGTATTCTTCACCACCGAACCACCTGGGAAGCCCCAACTTAGATGTCATACAAGTGAAGAAAGGATGCATGCTCCATAACTTCAACAGGAGAATCAGATATGTTTCTCTTATATTTATTTTTTGTTAGTCACATATTACTTTTGCCCAGTTATAAATCAATTAGACACACTTTCTCTGTGTTAATTTAGGAATTAATGTGGTTCATTTAAAAATATTTACATGGCAATAATTCTTTACCACATATAATTTTATATGTTTTCAATCTTGCTAGAGTTTTTAAAAACTCTGCTTGTTGTTAGTGAGAATGACTAAGAAGAGGCACATATTGGGAAAACACACCACCAAGAGATACATATTTGATGAAATATTTTTTGACAGCAATGCATATTCCAAGTTCTGTACCCACATGTAGGTACTGCTAATTCCTTTGTAATATAATTATTCATAGCTCTTCAGTTTATGGGACTTCTTCGGTAGCTCAGTGGTAAAGAATTCACCTGCCAAAGCAGGAGACTCGAGTTTGATCCCTGGGTTGGGAAGATCCCATGGAGAAGGAAATGGAAACCCACCCCAATATTCTTGCCTGGGGTGTCCCATGGACAGAGGAGACCAGCAGGCTACAGTCCATAAGATAACAAAAATTCTGACATAGCAACTAAAAAAACAACAACAAAATCAGCCTGTAGCCTATACAATGAATTAAATTTCTCAAGCACATTAGGGAAGTCAAGAATTTAAAGAAATTCTGACTTTGATCAGTAACTAGAGTACCTTTTGGATTTAAAATAAGCTAACGTTAGTTCTAAAATAAGTAGGATTTGGACTTCCTTGGTCGTCCAGTGGGTAAGATTCTGTGATCTCAATGCAGAGGGCCCAGTACCCAGCCCTGGTCAAGGAATTGGATCCCATATGCCAAACTAAAGATCTTACAGTTTGCAACGAACAAATCCCTCATCCTGCATACTGAAATGGAGATCAAAGATCCCGAATCTTCAACTAAGACCCAGTGTAACCAAATAAATATTTTTAAAAATGAATAAAATAAATAGAATTTGTTTTTAGCTGGTTCATATCAAGACAGTTCTAGAATTCAGTTCAGTTCAGTTCAGTCCAATCGCTCAGTCATGTTCTACTCTGCGACCCCACGGACTGCGGATTGCCAAGTTTCCCTGTCCACCACCAACTCCCAGAGTTTACTCAAACTCATGTCCATTGAGTCGGTGATGCCATCCAACTATCTCAGTTTCTGTTGTCCCCTTCTCCTTCTGCCCTTAATCTTTCCCAGCATCAAGGTCTTTTCAGATGAGTCAGTGCTTCATATCAGGTGGCCAAAGTATTGGAGTCTCAGCTTCAGCATCAGACCTTCCAGTGAATAATCAGGACTGATTTCCTTTAGATTGACTGGCTGGATCTCCTTGCTGTCCAAGGGACTCTCAAGAGTCTTGTCCAACAACACAGTTCAAAACCATCAATTATTCAGTGCTCAGCTCTGTTTATAGTCCAACTCTCACATCCATACATGACCACTGGAAAAACCATAGCTTTGACTAGACAGACCTTTGTTGCCAAAGTAATGTCTCTGCTTTTTAATATGTTGTCTAGGTTAGTTACAACTTTTCTTCCAAGGAGCAAGCATCTTTTAATTTCATGGCTGCAGTCAGCATCTGCAGTGATTTTGGAGCCCCTCAAAAACAAAGTCTGTCACTGTTTCCCCATCTATTTGCCATGAAGTGATGGGACCAGATGCCATGATCTTAGTTTTCTGAATACTGAGAGTTTTAAGCCAACTTTTTCACTCTCCTCTTTCACTTGCATCAAGAGGCTCTTTAGTTCTTCTTCACTTTCTGCTATAAGGGTTATGTCATCTGCATATCTGAGGTTATTGATATTTCTCCCAGCAGTCTTGATTCCAGCTTGTGCTTCATCTAGTCCAACATTTCTCATGATGTACTCTGCATATAAGTTAAATAAGCAGAGTGACAATATATGGCCTTGATATACTCCTTTTCCTATTTGGAACCAGTCTGTTGTTCCATGTCCAGTTCTAACTATTGTCTCCTGACCTGCATACAGATTTCTCAGGAGGCAGGTCAGGTGGTCTGGTAGTCCCATCTCTTTAAGAATTTTCCAATGTTTTTGAGTTTTAAAACAAGCTGCTTTTCTAGGTTAACCCACTGACCTTAATTTTGGGTACCATTTTCACTTTAGACACCCCAGATCTCCCCACAACTATAAGAGTGGTCCCCAACAAGTGTGAAAAGGCCTTCAGACACTGTTCAGTGCTGGGAACAGTGTCCATTGATGGTGGCAGCCATGCCTTAGTGGTTGTTAGTGATTTTCAATTTTTATTCTAATTGTTGACTACTTAACAAGTCAACTTAGATTTGGCTAAGTGATATCAAATGTTTGGTGTCAATATTTTTTCTTTCTAAAGCAGTATTCATGAGTTTTTTATTTTCATCACTTTGTGATGTTCTTTTAACCAACAAATCCAAAGAAGAGACTTTGAAAGGTCTGTATCACTGTTATGTCTGACACAGGGTTAAAAAAAAAAAAAAAGTGCTTGAAATCACTATTCTCACAGCTAGTGAACTAAAAAATAAAAAGCTTTTTTAAAACAAAAGTAAACCCTTGCCAGTATCATTAAGAAAACTGCCAGTTCTACTTTTCAAGAGTAAAAGTGGATCAGGGTGTGTATTGACTCTCTGAAAAAAATACCATCTCTCACCAACCAACCTGGGGCCCCAAAGATGGGGAGACTTTTGAGTAAAATGTCACATAGTCCTGAGACTCAGGGGTAGAGCTCGGAGACAGATGGTGAGAGAGCCATCATCCCAATATCCAGATCACTCTTCCATGCAAACACAACATAAGAACATCTCCCCATGCAGCAGTTATTGATCATTCTATTTGTGCTGATATTTTATCACTGTGGAATCATGTATAAACTTGAAATGTATGCAAATATGCTTGACAGCGTTCCTAATAAAGGAATGAAACAAATCTGTGATGATACTTTTTCTTATTAAGCTGATTGTTGGAGATCAAAAAAGTTTCATAATATACTATGTGGCTGAAGAAGTAAGGCATTTTTATATGTTTATAAATTGATAAAAGACTAAAACATTAAATAGACTAGTAGACCCTTCAATTTCAATTTTGGATTCTGTTTCACTGTTGTGCTCACATATGAAAGCAATTATATATGTATAACTCAAATCATTACAGGTTTTTTTGTGTAATAAAAAGTTTCAAATAAACAAAAATGTCTATTAATAGGAAACATTCTATGAAATATTTACATAAAATACTACAGTGCCTAAAGAAATGTCACTTTATGTACTGGTATAGAAAAATCATGGCACCTCACTCTAGTACTCTTGCCTATAAAATTCCATGGACGGAGCAGCCTGGTAGGCTGCAGTCCATGGGGTCGCCAAGAGTTGGACACGACTGAGCGACTTCACTTTCACTTTTCACTCTCACGCACTGGAGAAGGAAATGGCAACCCACTCCAGTGTTCTTGCCTGGAGAATCCCAGGAACGGGGGAGCCTGGTGGGCTGCTGTCTATGGGGTCGCACAGAGTCGGACACGACTGAAGTGACTTAGCAGCAGCAGCATAGAAAAATCTCAAATAATATTTTAAGTGAACAAAGCAAGTTGCTGAAGAGCATGTAGAGTATGCTACTAGTTTATTGAAATGAAGAAAACCTATACTTCTAACAGATATATGTGTGTTTGTGTATATATTTTGCTTTGCTCAGATGTTCAGTTGTGCCTGACTCTGAGATCCCACGGACTGTAGCCCACCAGGCTCCTCTGTAGACCAGACTATAACCCACCATTGAATTCTCCTGATGGGGTGTCATTTTCTATTCCAGGAGATGTTCCTGACCCAGGGATTGAACCCAAGTCTGTCACATCTCCTGCACTGGCAGGTGGGTTCTTTACCAGTTAGTGCCACCTGGGAGGCCCTTGTGTTTATAAATACATATATACGTGTTTTTATATATACATGTATATTTTATGTATACACATAATGAAGACATAAGAAACCATTAATAGTAGTTGCCTTTTGGTGTGGGGAACTAAACAGTCAGGAAACATGAGAAGGAGAAATACTTAATTTTATCCTTTTAAAATTGTGTACAAGCACTAGGGCTACTTATTACAAATAATTTTTAAAACAAAAGTAAATCATCTATTAATTGCTATTGTATAAAGCCGTGAGCTAGAAATGATAAAATACAATTTCATATACTGTACTTTCTGGCTTCTTCCTCATCTTAGATATTACTATTCCCAAATCTACAGAAAGTGGGACTTCAGTCAAGCATTTAATATGTGCAAGGGTCTCCTAGGCTCTTCAATGTGAAAAAAAAAAAAAAAAACTTTCAATTTGATGTAGGGCCTCAAAATGCTAAACTTAATAATGAAGTCTATGCTTTCCTTACACAATTCTTGTGAGCATTATACTAAAATCTAAGGTGAAGCTTGGATATTCAATACTTCTGAGGATTCTATGTCCTGTTCTTATTCTTTTGAAGAAAGTTGCCAACAGTTTTCAAACAGAAAGCTTGCTGTTTGTTAATATATTTTTGTGTATTAGTGTTTCATAAGTCTTACAATTAAAGATAGTCTAGACTTTACTTTTAAGTATATTGGGTTTAATTTCCCTTTTGACCAATATCTGTTGCAGTACTATCCATTCCTTCTTTGAATTACAAAGGTGTTTAAAATACATGTAACTGGAAGAATAAAACTTTTATCTATCTCCTTTACCCAGCTAAGAGAAGAGGCTATGTTAAAAAAAAAAAAAAAAAAAAAACAGATGTCTTAGCTAAGAGCTTAATAAAATCAATTAATCCATTTAAAATTTATTACATTTTCCAGCATCTGTCTTCTGTTTCACTATTTGTTTTCACAGTATTAAAGGTACATATTGCCCAGTCAGTTTCCACTATGGCATAGTCTTCCAGAAATAGTTTTGCTAAATAGGTACATGAAGGCTTAGGTGTGGGTGTACATGTCATGATAGAGTGTTCCTGGGCACCAATCATGAATTCTACCTGACAAATACACCAAATCATAAAAAGAGATGGATGTGAATCAAAATGAGTTTTGTGGGTAAGAATGGAATTGTTGAAGAGTCTCCTCACAGTGAAGGTTTGAAGAAGGTAAACCGATAGGAATCGGAGTGAGTGAAAGGACATACTTTATAGGAGATCATTTGCAAATAAACTGTAAAAAGTGATATTAGCAGCCAATATTGAATATGTTAATAAATATTGAAATTATCTTTACTTTCAACCATTTGGAAAATTCAAATATAACCCTGGCAATAAAGGCAGATCCAGGTGATAAAATAGGCTTTGTACTTTGATATTAGATACAGACTTGGCATTTCATTATTCATTTATTTTGAAGTAAACAGAAGACTTACAAGGAGAAAGCCACTACAAGAGATAGAGATTGGATAAGTACTGCATAAAGCAGATACATATGGGCTTCCCTGGTAATTAGATGGTTAAGAATCTGCTGGCAATTCAGGAGACCAGGGTTCGATCCCCAGGTCAGGAAGATCCCTTGGAGAAGGAAATGGTTACCCATGCCAGTATTCTTGCCCAGAGAATTCTACAGACAGAGGAGCTTAGTGGGCTACATAGTCCATGGAGTTTCAAAGAGTCAGAAATGACTGAGTAACAAACATACACTATAAATTCATATAATTTAACTAAACATAGTTTGTGACTGAACTATCTAGATATTTTGGGAAAAATAATATTTGTTTTCATTTAGTAGGGAATTTTCATTCCTAGTTCTTCAATTACTTTATTTTGAAACCCTTTTCCCTAACAGTCTACACCTATTGTATATTACTGCTAAATAGATGCATACATTTCCCCTTAAATACTTCTGAATTACAACAAATCAAATGACCACAAGGGCATTTACAAAGGAACAAATTTGTATACTTGGTAGGTTGAACCTAAGATTAGAGACAAAAATATGATTATTTTGACTGCTTTGCTAATTATATCTCTTCACAGAAAAATAAGTGAAGAATTAAAGAAACCATGCAGACATATACCATACCAAATGACACTTCCATCTCTAATTGCTGTGTTTTTTTTTAAGATAAAAATCTTTTCATTTGATTCAGTTGGATTCATCAAAATAATTGATTAAATTATTTAGCTTGAGCTGAGGAGATAAAATAATTAGAAGCACACTAACACAGTGCAATCACAATAGTGTGATCACTCACCTAGAGTCACACATCCTGGAATGTGAGGTCAATTGGGCCTTAGGAAGCATCACTATGAACAAAGCTAGTGGAAATGGTGGAATTCCAGTGGAGCTATTTCAAATCGTAAAAGATGATGCTGTGACTGTGCTACACTGAATATGCCAGAAATTTGGAAGACTCAGCAGTGGCCACAGAACTAGAAAAGGTCAATTTTCATTTCAATTCCAAAGAAATGCAATGCCAAAGAATGCTCAAACTACAACACAGTGGCACTCATCTCACATGCTAGTAAAGTTATGCTCAAAATTTTCCAAACCAGGCTTCAACAATATATAAACTGTGAACTTCCAGGTGTTCAAACTGGTTTTAGAAAAGGCAGAGGAACCAGAAATCAAATTGCCAACATCTGTTGGATCATCAAAAAAACAAGAGAGTTCCAGAAAAAAAAATCTACTTCTGCTTTATCGACTATGCCAAAGCCTTTGACTGTGTGGATCACAACAAACTGTGGAAAATTCTTCAAGAGATGGGAACACCAGACCACCTGACCTGTCTCCTCAGAAATCTGTATACAGGTCAGGAAGCAACAGTTAGAACTGAACATGGAACAACAGACTGGTTCCAAATAGCAAAAGGAATACATCATGGTTGTATACTGTCTCCCTGCTTATTTAAATTATATGCAGAGAACATCATGAGAAATGCTGGACTGGTTGGAGTACAAATGAATCAAGACTGCTGGGATACTCAGATACGCAGATGACACCATCTTTATAGCAGAAAGTGAAGAACTAAAGACGCTCTTGATGAAAGTGAAAGAGAAGAGTGAAAAAGTTGGCTTGAAACTCAACATTCAGAAAACTAAGATCATGACATCTGGTCCCATCACTTCATGGCAAACAGATGGGAAACAGTGGAACCAGTGACATAATTTATTTTGGGGGGCTCCAAAATCACTGCAGATGCCTACTGCAGCCATGAAATTAAAAGATGATTGCTCCTTGAAAAGAAAGTTATGACCAAGCTAGACAGCATATTAAAAAGCAGAGACATTACTTTGCCAATAATGGTCTGTCTAGTCAAAGCTATGGTTTTTCCAGTAGTCATGTATGGATATGAGAGTTGGACTATAAAGAAAGCTGAGGGCTGAAGAATTGATGGCTTTAAACTGTGGTACTGGAGAAGACTCCTGAGAGTTCCTCGGACTGCAAGGAGATCCAACCAGTACATCCTATAGGAAATCAGTCCTAAATGCTCATTGGAAGGACTGATGTGAAGCTGAAATTCCAATACTTTTGCTATTTGATGCGAAGTTCGGGCTCATTAGAGAAGATGCTGATGTTGGGAAAGATTGAGAGCAGGAGTAAACAGGGACAACGGGATGAGATGGTTGGGTGGCATCACCAACTCAATCGACATGAGTCTGAGCAAGCTCCAGGAGTTAGTGATGGACAGGGAAGCCTGGCATGCTGCAGTCCATAGGGTTGCAAAGAGTCGGACATGATTGAGCGACTGAACTGAAATGAATTGAATCTGTCCTTTTTGCAATAAAATTGCCATTTTGATGAAGGGAAAAAATGCAGTTGTTTGTGATAAATTCATTTATGGAAATAACATTTTTAAATATTGGAACTATTTCCATTGATGTGATTTTGTTGGATAAAGGAAGTCTTTTTTTTTTTTTGGACAATTCTGTCTGCACAGATAAACTTGAAAAGTAAATTTTCTAACTTCTTTTCCAGTCTTCCAAATGAATTTTTTGAGTTTTGGATCCATTTGTTTTTTAAAGGCTAATTTTCAAAAAGGGGTCAAGTTATAATTCTTATACACATAACAAAAGTAATCCTTGTTTAAGATTTTAGCACATTAATAAGGAAACAGGTGAGATGTTATAGCCAGATGAAAGAAGAATCCAAAAAGCAAACACATTAGTAGATCAGGAATACTGAAATGAAACTGCAAATGGATGAGAAGTGTCTTCCCATGTTCTTTCCATGGCAAGAGGGGAAATGAGAGGATTGCCCAACACTAGACAGAATACATCTGCACATCTAGAGACCAGAATTGTTTTCCATTGCTATCAGGAATGATACCAATGGAAATGAATACATTAAGAAATTACAAAATAATTCCCATGAATCAGAATCAAATAACTTGAAAGAGTGTGTTATGGACAGTGCATAGCTTTCCAATGAAGTAGAAACTTTTCCTCACATTTTAAGTGACAATTAAGAAATAACTTTGGAAATAGTTTGCAATTGAATATCAGGGTAGATAGAAATACATCACATAGATTTCATCAATCACTTTCAAATGAATGATGATGGGATTGGAAAATATGTACCATGATTTAGTAGGCTCAATTGATATTGAAGTTCTTTTATTGTAAGTACATTTCTTCCATGGAGGAGAGCATAGCAAACCACTCCAGTATTCTTCCCTAGAAAATTCCATGGACAAAGGAGCCTGGTGGGCTACAGTTCATGGGTTGCAGAGTTGGACATGAATGAAACTTATCAAGAAAAATGTGATGACAGCTGTTAAAGGGATGCAATGCAATAAACTTAGTTCTTAAACTTCAAATCTCTGTATTACAAAATCTCAAATGAAATTAAAAAGAAAAATGAGCATATATATATATTTTGTAAGAACAAATTGCTTGAAAGGAAAGTATTATTAAATCATGTATAATACAATATTTATTTCGTTTTTACTTTCATTATAAAATGTAAAAAAAAAATAAAACTTTGACTAAACTGATCCAATCACTTCAAACTTAAAAGAAAAAAAAAAAAAAATCTGTAGAGTTCCCTGCTTTCTGCCACTATCCTGCTTCCATCTTACCCCATCCTCTCTTCTTTGGCTACCACTTCTGTTAAGTTTGCCTTCTCTCTGAAATCTTCCACAGCTGCCCCCAAGGTCTCTGAGGAACACTCTTTTTTATAAACAAGAGACTCTCTTTGTTCAGCAATGAGCATATACCATGTTGCACCATCCATGCCTCAATCAACTGTATACTATCCCTCAATTAAATTGCTGTTTACTAGGAAGCCATGAATGGATTATGTAACTCACTATATTATTGAAATTCAGCTTAGTTCCTCGACTAAGGGGAAGGTTTTAAATGTTGGTGATAATGTTTCATGCAAAGTCTAGTTTTATTTATTTAATTAATTAAGGAAACATGTAGCCCTTTTACTAGGCCTGATGAAATTGGTTATAGGAAAGAAGACTTCTTTTAAATTCATATTTTCTTTAAAAATGTCAGGCAATATTTTTCAGACAGGAGCTAATGTTCTATATTATCTTATTTGTGTTCACTACAAATTCATAGTCTGTTTTATCAACCTGATAGATTCGAAACTCAATTATTAACTGTCTGAAAGTAGATTAATTTCTATAAATAAACTGACAATTCAATTCTGAACTGTGTTAAATAAAAATGATAATGACAGTTAATAATTTACACATGAAAACAATTACTGACTTCAGGGCTAAGCTATGGGAGAACCTATAAGAAAAGTTCCTAGACAAATGAGTTTTGTATGATTGTTGTAAGGACTACATTGTTGTAAGACTTTGTTTTACGACATTGTCGTAAGACAACATTGCTGTCTTACAATCATTGTTGTAAGGCAAATGATTGTTGTAAGGTAGGTGATATTCAGTTTTCTTTATGCCCTGATGAGTTATCTTTCTTGTCATTTCTTTGTATATTCAACTTCTCTTCTGTGCATAAAACAGGCCAGCAATTTAAAGATCACGTTCCCTTCTGAACAATACTTAAAAAACTAACATATTTTACATGCCCCATCTATATTAATTCTATTCAATTACATTCTTTGCATTTTCCTAAAACACTAGACAAAATATCTGTCATCTCTTAGTGATTAAATACAAATCACCTCTCTTCTGAGTTTTTATAAGAGCAAGATCATTCATTCCTGCTTTACTTACTGATAGAATCACATTTCCAAAATCAAAATTCCTGAATCCCTTAATTGACTTGATCACAAGTTTTATAAATCAAAGAAACGTTTGCTGCCAAAAGATAGAATCTTATTTTTAAAATCACAGCAAAAGGAACAAAGGCTCTCAGAATTTCAGAGGTTCTCTTATGTCACCTGTGGACATAAGATTGGTATCTTTAGATTTGGGGATTCCTCTGGCTCCTACCACTATGGTCTAACAAATAGAAAGAAGTGGTGGAGATGATGCTCAGTTCAGTTCAGTCGCTCAGTTGCATCTGACTCTTTGCAACCCATGGACTGCAGCATGCCAGGCTTCCCTGTACAGCACTATCTCCTGAAGTTTGCTCACACTCATGTCTATCAAGTCAGTGATGCCATCCAACCAACTCATCCCCTGTCATCTCCTTCTCCTGCCTTCAGTCTTGCACAGCATCAGGATCTTTTCAAATAAGTCAGTTCTTCCTAATAGGTGGCCAAAGTATTGGAGTTTCAGCTTCAACATCAGTCCTTCCAATGAATATTCAAGACTGATTTCCTTTAGGAAATGATGTTAGAAAACTAAAACATAATTGGAGAAAATCTAGAAAATCTATACTTACTTGGGAAAGAAGAGGAAGACTGAAATTCAAGATAAGTTAAGCTTTATAAATCACTTAACTTAAAATTTTAATTTTGGGATCATAATAATCTAATTGATAGTAAACAAAGACCTGATCCAGTGAGCTAAGAAACTGGGCAGCATAAACAAGGTTTGGGTATTTTTACAGTGGATTGGAACCTAGCTTACATTAGTTTGTTGAGAATACATGAGTTAAGCTTCACTTTGTTTACCATGAAATTAATGTCCTTCTCCATAACTTGCAAGGGATGATGAAGTAGATTTACAAATTTGGATTCCTTAAAAATACATGAAGTCCCACAAGAGTTTTTTTTTTTTTTTTTAAATGAAAGAGTGAATTTGGTAAGACAGAAACATATGTAACCTCTTGAAGTTAAATCATTAATGAACTTTTAAAAACTATCTAACTTGATCACAGTAGCTTAAGCTCTGAAATTATCTGGTTCATTAAAAAAATTAAGCCTTTTTAATGAGGAGCCTAATACTAACCAGATACTCTTTTCTGTGTGTAGTCATTCATCTGACATAATTAAGAACAAAAAGAACTTCTTTGATTAATGACCTCTGCTAATCATTTCAGTAGAACACATGAAGACATTTTGAAAATTTTTATTTCACTAACAAATTAAGCTTATGTTAATCATAAATGTCACTCACATACAAATTATGTATAAATATTCAGGGTGATCTATATTTTATCAATTGTAACAGAAAACTTGTCAGTCAGTTTGGGTTTAAACAAGCAATTAGGACATGAGTTACTAAACATTTTAAACAAACAGACTGCATCAAACCCAAATTAAGACTGCTCAAAGAAATTTCATAGCATCTTAATTGCACAGATGCCTGAACTGCCAAGAATTTCTACATTCATAAAAGATAAATATATTAATTTTACATATGTTATAACCCTTTCAACCCTAGCCTCTTCATAATCACTTTTGAAAGCTCTTATCATAACCTGAATCTTTGTTGTCATCCCTTTTCTGATGGTTATAACTTCTGGGGAATTCACGTAAATAAGAAAAGCCCAAGGGGGATCAACTTCTAAACTAAAAGGTATAAAACAGGATTCTTCAGACCTTCCAATTAAAACAAAGTTGTTTCTCTCAGCTGAACATGTAGGACTCAAGGGAGACTGGGTTTGTTGAATGGTAGCATTGTATGAGAATCTCACAATTTGAGGTCTTATTTCTTCACAACATCCTTAAAAAAAAAAAAAAGGTTAATTCAAGACACAAACTTCTTGCAATTCCTTGATAACCCTTATTAAAAAAAAAAATAACAACAACTAATCTCCTAAGAAAATACAGCCAAGGCTGATGACTCAGTTTGAGAAATAGTTAATTGTGGCCATTCCTCTAATAGCTGGAATTATCTTATAATTTGTTATTCAAAATGGGACATTTTTGAGAAACTGCAAACAAAAATGTGAGAACTCACTGCAGTGTAAACATTTTCATTAATGGTAGGATGAAATCACAAAAACATGGAGAACCAAATGAAAAAATCATAATAAGAAATAATAATGACAGGAGGGAAGGGAATCTAGGACTAGGATGGGAAGCTGAAATACTGGCTTATTGCTTTAACAATATCATGATGATAAAAAGCTAACAAAAAAAAGCAAGTGGTAGTCATGACCATGTATTGTGTGCAATTTCCTCCATTGCATTAATAATCCTATAATTTATCATGCATATATTTTCAGCTCATAGTTTTCTGACTTCATCTTCAAAACCACACTATAGGATAGGTAGTAATATCCTTATTTCAGAACCTACAGAGTTAATAACTTTTCCAGTACACAGGTATCACTTGGAGATTCGGAGGGTTCAGTTCCAGCCCATAGTAGAGCAAACATTGCAATAAAGCAAGTTACACAGAATATTAGGTTTCTCAGTGCATGTAAGTTCAGTTCAGTTGCTCAGTTGTGTCCGACTCTTCGTGATTCCATGGACTGCAGAATGCCAGGCCTCTCTGTCCAACACCAACTCCTGGAGTTTACTCAAACTCGTGTCCTTGGAGTCAGCAAAGCTATACAACTGTCTCATCCTCTGTTGTCCCCTTGTCTTCCCACCTTCAATATTTCCCATCATCAGGGTCTTTTCAAATGAGTCAGTTCTTTGCATCAGGTGGCCAAAGTATTGGAACTTCAGCTTCAACATCAGTCCTTTCAATGAATAATCAGGATTGATTTCCTTCAGGATGGATTGATTGGATTTCCTTGCAGTCTAAGGGACTCTCAAGAATCTTCTCCAACACCACAGTTCAAAAGCATCAATTCTTTGGCACTGAGTTTTCTTTATAGTCCAACTGTCACATCCGTACATGACCACTGGAAAAACCATAGCCTTGACTCAGTTCAGTTCGGTTCAGTTCAGTTCAGTCACTCAGTTGTGTCCAACTCTTTTCGACCCCATGAATCACAGCATGCCAGGCTTCCCTGTTCATCACCATCTCCCGGAGTTCACTCAAACTCATGTTCATCGAGTCCATGACGCCATCCAGCCATCTCATCCTCGGTCGTCCTCTTCTCCTCCTGCCCCTAATCCCTCCCAGCATCAGAGTCTTTTCCAATGAGTCAAGTCTTCACACGAGGTGGCCAAAGTACTGGAGTTTCAGCTTCAGCATCATTCCTTCCAAAGAAATCCCAGGGCTGATCTTCAGAATGGACTGGTTGTATCTCCTTGCAGTCCAAGAGACTCTCAAGAGTCTTCTCCAACACCACACTTCAAAAGCATCAATTCTTCAGCACTCAACCTTCTTCACAGTCCAAGTCTCACGTCCATACATGATCACTGGAAAACCATAGCCTTGACTAGACGGACCTTAGTTGGCAAAGTAATGTCTCTGCTTTTGAATATTCTATCTAGGTTGGTCATAACTTTTCTTCCAAGGAGTAAGCGTCTTTTAATTTCATGGCTGCAGTCACCAACTGCAGTGATTTTGGAGCCCCCAAAAATAAAGTCTGACACTGTTTCCACTGTTTCCCCATCTATTTGCCATGAAGTGATGGGACCGGATGCCATGATCTTCATTTTCTGAATGTTGAGCTTTAAGCCAACTTTTTCGCTCTCCTCTTTCACTTTCATCAAGAGGGTTTTTAGCTCCTTTTCACTTTCTGCCATAAGGGTGGTGTCATCTGCATATCTGAGGTTACTGATATTTCTCCCAGCAATCTTGATTCCAGCTTGTGTTTCTTCCCGTCCGGCATTTCTCATGATGTACACTGCATAGAAGTTAAATAAGCAGGGTGAAAATATACAGCCTTGACATACTTCTTTTCCTGTTTGGAACCAGTCCGTTGTTCCATGTCCAGTTCTAACTGTTGCTTCCTGACCTGCATTCAGATTTCTCAAGAGGCAAAATAGGTGATCTGGTATTCCCATCTCTTGAAGAATTTTCCACAGGTGATTATGATCCACACAGTCAAAGGCTTTGGCATAGTCAATGAAGCAGAAATAGATGTTTTTCTGGAACTCTCTTGCTTTTTCCATGATCCAGCGGATGTTGGCAATTTGATCTCTGGTTCCTCTGCCTTTTCTAAAACCAGCTTGAACATCAGGGCGTTCACAGTTCATGTATTGCTGAAGCCTGGCCTGGAGAATTTTGAGCATAACTTTACTAGCATGTGAGATGAGTGCAATTGTGTGGTAGTTTGAGCATTCTTTTGCATTGCCTTTCTTTGGAATTGGAATGAAAACTGACCTTTTCTAGTCTGGTGGCCACTGCTGAATTTTCCAAATTTGCTGGCTTATTGAGTGCAGCACTTTCACATCATCATCTTTCAGGATTTGAAAGAGCTCAACTGGAATTCCATCACCTCCACTAACTTTGTTCATAGTAAAGCTTTCCAAGGCCCACTTGACTTCACATTCCAGGATGTCTGGCTCTAGATGAGTGATCACATCATCATGATTATCTGGGTCATGAAGATCTTTTTTGTACAGTTTCTCTGTGTATTCTTGCCACCTCTTCTTAATATCTTCTGCTTCTGTTAGGTACATACCATTTCTGTCCTTTATCGAGCCCATCTTTGCATGAAATGTTCCCTTGGTATCTCTAATTTTCTTGAAGAGATCTCTAGTCTTTCCCACTAGACACATCTAAAGTTATGTTTAAACTCTACTGCAGTCATACTGTACTATGGTTAATAGCATTTCCCCTTAAAAACAGTGTATATACTTTAGTTGAAAATATTTTATTCTCAAAAATGATAACCATAATCTGAGCCTTCAGTAAATTGTCATATTTTGCTGATGAAGTATTTTGCTGTGATATCAATGGCTGCTGACTCATCAGGATGGTGGTTGCTGAAGGCTGAGGTGACTGTGGCATTTTCTTAAAACAAGACAACAAAGAACTTTGCCACATTAATTGATTTTTTTCTTTCATGAATAATTTCTTTGTAGCATTCAATGCTGTTTGATACCATAAAATGTCTTTGAAAATTAGTGTCAATCCTCTCAAATCCCACCTCGTTTTATCAACCAAATTTATGTAATATTCTAAATACTTTGGTGACATTTCAATAATGTCAATAGAAAGATTACAGGAACAGATAGGAATAGATTATATCCCAAGAAACCACTTTCTTTAATCATTCATAAAAAGCAACTCCTCATTCACTAAAGATCCCTCATGAGATTGTAGCGATTCAATCACATCTTTGGGCTGCACTTCTAATTCTAGTTTTATAGCTATTTCTACCACAACTGCAATTACTTTCTCTACTAACATCTTGAACGCCTTGAAGTCTTTAAAGAAAGTTGGAATCAACTTCTTCCAAACACTTGTTAATGTTGATATTTTCACCTCTTTCTATAAATCACAAGTGTTCTTAATGGCATCTAGATGATGAATCCTTTCCAGAAGGTTTTCAATCTGCTTTGCCCAGATACATCAAAGGCATTGATATCTATGGCAGCTATGTCCTTATGAAATTCATTTCTGAAATAGTAAGACTTGAAAGTCAAAATTACTCATGAGCCAAAGGTTTCAGATAGATGGTGTGTTGGTAGGCATGAAAACATTCATCTTGCACATCTCCTTCAGAGCTCTTGCGGAGACAGCTGCATTGTCAATGATCAGTAATACTTTGAAGTGAATCTTTTCTTCTAAGCAATAGGTCTCAACAGTGGACTGAAAATATTTGATTAACCATGTTGTAAGTAGATGTGCTGTCATTCAGACTTTGTTGTTCCATTTAGAGAGCATATGCTAAGTAGATTTACCATAATTCATAAAGGCTCTAGTTTGTTTGTTTGTTTGTTTGTTTTTGGGATGATAAATGAACATTGGCTTTAACTTAGAGTCGCCAGCTGCATTAGCCCCTAACAAGGGAGTCAGTCTGTCCTTTGAAACTTTCAAGCCACACATTGACTTCTGTCTAGCTATGAAAGTACTAGTTGGCATCTTCTTCCAATAAAATGCTGTTTTGTATACACTGTAATCTGTCTTTCAGTGTAGCCGTTTTCACTCTTTTAGGGAGCTCTTTTGGATAATTTGCTGCACCTTCTACAGCAGCACTTGCTGGTTCATATTGGACTTTTATATTACGAAAGAGCCTCTTTCCTTAAATCTCATGAACCAACCGCTGCTAGCTTCAAACTTTTCTTCTGCAGCTTTCTCACCTCTCTCAGCCATCAAAGAAATGAGAGGTAGGGTTTTGTTCTGGATTCAACTTTGGTTTCAGAGAATATTGTGCCTGGGTTCATCTTATATCCAGACCACTTAAACTTTCTCCATATAAGCATTAAGGCTTGTTTGTTTATTTTTCATGTGTTCACTAAAGTATCACTTTTAATTTTTTCCTTCAGGAACTTTTCTTATTTTTATTCACAACTTGGCCAACTGTTTAGCATGAGAACTCTAGTTTTGCCTTATCTTAGCAATTGACATGCCTTCCTCATTAAGATGACTTATTTCTATCTTTTGATTTAAACTGAGAAGCATAGGACTCTTTCTCTCAAACAATTAGAGGCCATTGTAAGGTTATTAATTTGCCTAATTTATCTATCGTTATGCCTCAGGGAATAGAGAGGCCTGAGAAGACAAAAAGAGACGAGGAAATGGCCTGTCAGTGAAACTGTCAGAAAACACACAAAACAACTTTTAATTAAGTTCACAGTCCTATATGTTTCATGGACCACACCCCCACCCATTTTACAACAGTAACATCAAAGATCACTAATAGCAAATCACTTAAAATATAATAATAATGAAAAATTTGAAATGTTCTGAGAATTAGCAGAATATGAAAAAGATACAAAATAAAAAAGTGTTGGGAAATGACATAAATAGAATTGTTTGATGTAGGGTTGCCACAAACCTTCAATTTTATAATGCAGTATCTGGGAAACACAATGAAGTGAGGCACAATACAATTTGATGTGGCTGTAATATGTAGATGCTCATCCAACCTTGAAGTCTATGTCAGTATTCTTCATCTATTTTCTAATCCTATTGGTATCTTTATTAAATCCCAGGTAAAAGATTTCCTCTAGATATTGACATGGGGAGGCACAGAAACAAGGTAGATGCACCCTTCATTGCCACCACTTGACCAGCTAATGACCTAACCAAGCAAATGTTACACAACCATAGAAAATGTACACACAAGCATATACTTGGAAACTATTTAATAAGCCAGAAGTATGGCACCCCACTCCAGTACTCATGCCTGAAAAATCCCATGGATGGAGGAGTCTGGTAGGCTGCAGTCCATGGGGTCACTAAGAGTCGGGCATGACTGAGTGACTTCTTTTTCACTTTTCACTTGCATGCATTGGAGAAGTAAATGGCAACCCACTCCAGTGTTCTTGCCTGGAGAATCTCAGGGATGGGGGAGCCTGGTGGGTTGCCGTTTATGGGGTCGCACAGAGTCGGACACGACTGAAGCGACTTAGCAGCAGCAGCATGCCACCCAGCAAACTAAGGAAGGAATACCCAACATGTCAGAAAACATTAAATGAATACTTTACAGAAGTCTGAACAAAGGGAAAAGACTTAAGAATGCTGCTGCTGCTGCTGCTAAGTCGCATCAGTAGTGTCCGACTCTGTGCGACCCCATAGACGGCAGCCCAACAGGCTCCTCTGTCCCTGGGATTCTCCAGGCAAGAATACTGACGTGGATTGCCATTTCCTTCTCCAAAGAATGCTGAAAAAGTACTAAAGAGAAAAAGATCATTGATGTCTTTTGAAATGGCATATAACCGAAATTAAAGAAACGAGAAGAAACACTTCGGCAACATTTTTTAGAATTTGTCAAAAAAAAATCAAAATCGAGAAATTGATAACTCAGGCTATTTTTCTCTCCCTACTATGCCCCCACCATTGCTGGTTATGATCAGATCCTCAAAGAATTCTTTTAAAATCACTGTCTCATTTTTTTTTTTTAATTAATAGGTAGGGGTAATTTAATTATCACAGGGTTGTTTTAAAAACCATATTAAGTAGAATAAAGCTTAAAATATAGCAGATACTTTCCTTCTCTGGTGGCTTAGTGGTAAAGAATCAGCCTGCACTGCAGGAGACATAGGTTCAATCCCTGAGTTGGAAAGATCCTCTGAAGAAGGGAATGACTATCGACTCCAGTATTCTTGCCTGGAAAATCCCATGCTTAGAGAAGCCTGACAGGCTACATACAGTTCATGGGGTCTCAAAGAGTGTGAAACAATTTAGTGCCTAAATCGCTACCACCACCAATAATAATTCATCAAATCTGAATTCAAAACTGAAAGGGATACATATTGGAAATGTAAGTGATTGCCCACAAATCAGTTCATCCAAAGAGGATCTCACTTGTCAAAGTTCTAGAAGAGGTGCCCTCAACAGTAACCCTACTTCATGCTCAGCCAAAGTTAACCAGATGACCTTAGTCGAGTTTATTAAATTACTTTTTCAAAATTTGAAAAGGGTCTGAAAATGAATCAGTTAGCTGTGAGACTTTGACATGAAACACGGCTTAGTGTTGAGGCCACAGCCTATCACTTCAGGTTGGCTGTGATGAAGTTTCTACAAACAGTTACGAGAGAAAGAGAAGCTTATAAGTGTAAGGAAAAAGAAAAGAGCAGGGAGAATACAGTAGCAGGGAGGTTCAGTTCAGTTCAGTTCAGTCGCTCAGTGGTGTTCGACTCTTTGTGACCCCATGAATTGCAGGCCTCCCTGTCCATCACCATCACACGGAGCTCACTCAGACTCACGTGCATCGAGTCAGTGATGCCATCCAGCCATCTCATCCTCGGTCGGCCCCTTCTCCTCCTGCCCTCAATCCTTCCCAGCATCAGAGTCTTTTCCAGTGAGTCAACTCTTCACATGAGGTGGCCAAAGTACTGAAGTTTCAGCTTCAGTGTCATTCCTCCAAAGAAATCCCGGGGCTGATCACCTTCAGAATGGACTGATTGGATCTCCTTGCAGGCTAAGGGACTCTCAAGAGTCTTCTCCAATACCACAGTTTAAAAGCACCAATTTTTTGGTGCTCAGCTTTATTCACAGTCCAACTCTCACATTCATACGTGACCACTGGAAAAACCATAGCGTTAACTAGACTGACTTCTGTTGGCAAAGTAATGTCTCTGCTTTTCAATATGCTATCTAGGTTGGTCATAACTTTTTTTCCAAGGAGTAAGCATCTTTAAATTTCATGGCTGCAAACACCATTTGCAGTGATTTTGGAGCCCCCAAAAATAAAGTCTGACACTGTTTCCACTCTTCCTCCATCTATTTCCCATGAAGTGATTGGACTGAATTCCATGATCTTCGTTTTCTGAATGTTGAGCTTTAAGCCAACTTTTTCGCTCTCCTATTTCACTTTCATCAAGAGGCTTTTTAGTTTCTTTTCCCTTTCTGCCATAAGGGTAGTGTCATCTGTGTATCTGAGGTTATTGATATTTCTCCTGGCAATCTTGATTCCAGCTTGTGCTTCTTCCAGCCCAGGGTTTCTCATGATGTACTCTGCATATAAGTTAAATAAGCAGGGTGACAATATACAGCATTGACGTACACCTTTTCCTATTTGGAACCAGTCTGTTGTTCCATGTCCAATTCTAACTGTTGCTTCCTGACCTGCATATAGGTTTCTCAAGAGGCAGGTCAGGTGGTCTGGTATGCCCATCTCTTTCAGAATTTTCCACAGTTGATTGTGATCCACACAGTCAAAGGCTTTGGCATAGTCAATAAAGCAGAAGTAGATGTTTTTCTGGAACTCTCTTGCTTTTTCCATGATCCAGTGGATGTTGGCAATTTGATCTCTGGTTTCTCTGCCTTTTCTAAAACCAACTTGAACATCTGAAAGTTCACAGTTCATGCACTGCTGAAGCCTGGCTTGGAGAATTTTGAGCATAATTTTACTAGCATGTGAGATGAGTGCAATTGTGCAATAGTTTGAGCATTCTTTGGTATTGCTTTTCTTTGGAATTGGAATGAAAACTGACCTTTTCCAGTCCTGTGGCCACTGCTGAGTTTTCCAAACTTGCTGGCATATTGAGTGCAGCACTTTCATAGCATCATCTTTCAGGATTTGAAATAGCTCCACTGGAATTCCATCACCTCCACTAGCTTTGTTCATAGTGATGCTTTCTAAGGCCCACTTGACTTCACATTCCAGGATGTCTAGCTCTAGATGAGTGATCACACCATCATGATTATCTTGGTCATGAAGATCTATTTTGTAGAGTTCTGTGTATTCTTGCCACCTCTTTTTAATATCTTCTGCTTCTATTAGATCCATACCATTTCTGTCCTTTATTGAGCCCATCTTTGCATGAAATATTCCCTTGGTGTCTTCAATTTTCTTGAAGAGATCTCTAGTCTTTCCCATTCTGTTTTTTTCCTCTATTTCTTTGCACTGATCGCTGAGGAAGGCTTTCTTATCTCTTCTTGCTATTCTTTGGAACTCTGTATTTAGATGCTTACATATTTCCTTTTTTCCTTTGCTTTTCACTTCTCGTCTTTTCCAGCTATTTGTAAGGCCTCCTCAGACAGCCATTTTGCTTTTTTGCATTTTTTTTCCATGGGGATGGTCTTGATCCCTGTCTCCTATATAATGCCAGCAGGGAGGTTAGATGGAAGGAAATGAGGGAGGCATAGAAAGGGTATGGGAGAGGGAGAGAGAGAAAGATTGAGGGGGAGAGAACCATTTGCTATGAAGGCTAGCTACATTTCCTTTATTTGGATTTCTTTAAGACTCCTCTAAATTTACATAATAATCCCCTTCCTCTTTTTATTGAGTTTCTCTCAGTGGGTTTCAGCACTTTGCAACCAAATTATCCTTGACTAAGGCAGGTTAGGACCTTAAAATTAAATAAAACTATTTAGACTAACAATAAGGTTCCAGCTGCTACTCTTCTTATTCTTTACTAAGAATTGAGCAGTTTTGTTACCTCTACTAGATAAATGGTTTGTGAGGGTGTCCAAGCCTTGATATATAGGGTAAGAAACAGAGTTACTCAGTCAGCAGTGAATAGAATCATTTCAACTTGGAAAAGAAAAGGGCTAGTAAATGAGAAATCGATCTTAAGCTGCTGTGCATGTAACTCAAATGCCTGAGCGGTCTTTAATTACAAAGGAGGACACCAATGACCACATTTTAAATCCTGACTCACAAGATTTAAAGCAGGAGGGAGGAGGTAGTCTGATCAGTCAGACATGGGACCTGTGTGAGGACCTTGTGTTTAAGCTGTAACTTAGAAAATTAAAGTTTGTCTTGTTTGCTTTGGTTTTAGATGAGTGAAAATAGCACACAACATGATCACTAATGATTTTACTATGTAATGCAGAAGAGAGATATTAGTTATATAACTATATTGATTTATGACAAATCTTACCATAGCTGAAAGGTTACGTGTGAAAATATCCAAATATCAGCTTATTTCCAACTGTTGCCACTATGCTTTGAGTTACCACCATGCTTTGAGTTACCACCATAGATTCACTTATATTTTGTACCCCTTAGGCTATTTTGTAATTCCATTATACTATTTTTTACTTGCACACCCTATGAAACTATTTCTTCTCTCAAAGACCCAGCCTTGATAATCTTAGAAATTTATGTCAAATTCAACTGGTATATCAATTGTTTAAAACATTACACTTCATGAGCAAGATTATTTTAGTTGTCATACAAATTAAATCATTGCATAATTCAGAGCATGCAATTTAGACAGTTTAGAAGAAAATGGTTGCAGTTTCTGAGTCTAGTGAACACATGACTACTGTCCATTATGGCACTTTAACAGAGTTTTCACCACTATTGCCAGGAAAGGGAAGCCTTGGATGACCTGACTCTGTTCCCAGTCATGACTAATACATGGCTGACCAAGAATTGTTTCCTGATCTAAGCAGTGTCATTGGATTTCCCCTCTTGAAATTTGGATTTAGGAGGCAGATGCCAGTTTATCAGTACTGATCTAGAAGTTCACAGAGAAGGATAGCTTTTAGAAAAAAAGAGAATAAAAATTTAAAGTAGTTTTTTTTTTTTTTTTTGTGGGAGAAAAATAAAACAAACACAATAAATCTTAAAGCCCCAGAAAATAAGAGATAGTAGCATTAATTTTCATTTATTCAGTTCCTGATTCCAATCTCTACCAAGAACAAGTATAATTCCTGAATTTCTAAACTTTGTGAGATTCCTGGAACATTTTCTTATTTAAACCTAATGCAAATAGGATTCTATTTTTTTTTTCCCATCAAAGTAGTTCATATTACATTATCCAGGAACTATGAATCTGATGTTTTTGCTTTTCCAGTTGTCGGCTGGTATCTTCAACAGGACTAAATTATGGTAGTAACCATATACATATTAATTAATTGATATTTGCCTTTCCAATGTGTATCTTTTCAAAATTTAATTGAAAATCACTTTCCCAGGAAAAGAAAAGAAAAACTGAGAGACTATATTATCAAATGAAGTAGAATTACTCCTCTCCTTTAGTTTGTTTGTACCTCCATAAAGCACTGATATCAACAGTTGCACTGACTTTTACATTCCTCAAAGGCAAAGCAGAGTGCCCTGTGTACACTCTCTCATAGAAAAGATACTGTGTGAATATTTGTTTAATTTAAAGGCCAAAGGAGAAGAGTAATGGGATCTATCTAGGATAATAATATAAAAACACAAAAATACCTTAATTCCCATGAATTATATTAAAAACTTGTGCCACTTTTTAGTACCATGCCAAATCACTCTCAACATAATTCTACAGTAAATGGAAAAATAACAATGAATTTATCAATTAGAAAAGTGAATTAATTTATTTCTCTTCAAGAAATATAGTTTTAAATAGCACTTAAATTATTTGCATCAGAGATACAAAGTCTCTCTGAAATTAAATTTAAAAAGAATATAATTAATTTTGAATCAGCAAAAATGGCAGAGTTTGAGACCACTGCTATCCTACAATATCTATATGTGCAATGATGCACAGCTTAACTTTTCCTAATACATATAAAACTTACCACATACAACACTTCTAAGTGGTTATTTAGAATATTACCTGCCTAACAGATAGCATAACTATAAAATAAATATCTACTGCTTTTTATATAAAATTATACTTAAATAATTTTAAACAGAGTATGTTTTGTTAATATTCTTCCTTCCCAATAGAAAACAATAATGTGTAATTTGATTTTAGAATTTTCTCCTATTTAATATATTATTCAGAGGACAGATTTCAAAGGTCATTTGAGAATTTACTGCTCTTATACTTACTCTTAACTATGGACCAATAAAACGTAGCTCCTATATACCTACTACATCACCCACTTGCAATACCACATTCTCAGAAAATTTCAGTAAAAACAGTCATTGAAGTGGATTCATACTGAGTATTGCTTATAGGAGAGGCCCTATGTATATTTTGAGAAAGATGCATTTAGTAATGCTGAGTGCATCCATTTCAAAGTTTCTACTGTTTATTCAAGAGAAGACTCTATACGTGGACATCACCAAATGGTCAATATGGAAATCAGACTGATAATATTCTTTACAGCCAAAAAAGGAGAAGCTCTATACAGTTGGAAAAATAAGACCTGAAGCTGACTGTGGCTCAGATCATGAACTCCTTATAGGAAAATTCAGACTCAAAAGGAAGAAAGTAGGCAAAAGCACTAGATCATTCAGGTATAAGCTAAATAAAGTCCCTTATGATTATACAGTGGAAGTGGCATATAGATTCAAGGGATTAGACCTGATAGAGTGCTTGAAGAACTATGGATGGAGGTTCATGACATTGTATAGGAGGCACTGATCAAGACCATCCCCAAGAAGAAGAAATGCAAAAAGGCAAAATGGTTGTCTGAGGAGGGCTTACAAATAGCTGAGAAAAGAAGATAAGTTAAAGGCAAAGGAGAAAAGGAAAGATAATATCCATCTGAATGCAGAGTTCCAAAGAATAGCAAGGAGAGATAAGAAAGCATTTCTAAGTGATCAACACAAAGAAATAAAGGGAAAAAATAGAATGGGAAAGACTAGAGATCTCTTCAAGAAAATTATAGATACCAAGGGAACATTCTATGCAAAGATCGACACAATAAAAGACAGAATGGTACGGACCTAACAGAAGCAAAAGGTATTAAGAAGAGGTGTCAAGAATATACAAAGAACTATACAAAAAGATCTTCATGACCCAGATAATCATGATGGTGTGATCAGTCACCTAGAGCCAGACATCCTGGAATGTGAAGTCAAGTGGGCCTTAAGAAGCATCACTATGAACAAAGCTAGTGGAGGTGATGGAATTCCAGTTGAGCTCTTTCAAATCCTGAAAGATGATGCTGTGAAAGTGCTGCACTCAATATCCCAGCAAATTTGGAAAACTCAGCAGTGGCCACAGGACTGGAAAAGGTCAGTTTTCATTCCAATTCCAAAGAAAAGCAATACCAAAGAATGCTCAAACTACTGCACAGTTGCGCTCATCTCACACATTAGTAAAGTAATGCTTAAAATTCTCTAAACCAGGCTTCAACAGTATGTGAACC
This sequence comes from Capricornis sumatraensis, assembly GCF_032405125.1. NCBI lineage: Eukaryota > Metazoa > Chordata > Mammalia > Artiodactyla > Bovidae > Capricornis > Capricornis sumatraensis. The sequence continues at coordinate 22,825,668 of NC_091073.1, forward strand.
ATGAACTTCCAGATGTTCCAACTGGATTTAGGAAAGGCAGAGGAACTAGAGAGCAAATTTGCAACATACTTTGGATCATCAAAAAAGCAAGAAAGTTCCAGAAAAAAGCATCTATTTCTTCTTGATGGACTATGTCAAAGCCTTTGACTGTGTGGATCACAACAAACTGTGGCAAATTCTTTAAAAGATGGACTACCAGACCACCTGACCTTCCTCCTGAAAAATCTGTATGCAGTTCAAGAAGCAACAGTTAGAACTGGACATGGAAAAACAGCAGACTTGTTCCTAATTGGGAAAGGAGTAAGTCAAGACTGTACATTGTCACCCTGCTTATTTAACTCATATGCAGACTACATCATGAGAAATGCTGGACTTGATAAAACACAAATTACTCAAGATTTCCAGGAGAAATATCAATAACCTCAGATATACAGATGACACCACCCTTATAGCAGAAAGTGAAGAACTAAAGAGCCCTTGATGAAGATGAAAGAGGAGATTGAAAAGTTGGCTTAAAACTCAGTATTCAGAAAACTAAGATCATAGCATCTGGTCTCATCACTTCATGGCAAATAGATCAGGAAACAATGAAAGAGAGAGAGACTTTATTTATTTGGCTCCAAAATCACTGCAGATGGTGACTGCAGCCATGAAATTAAAAGATGCTTGCTCCTTGGAAGAAAAGTTGTAACTAACCTAGACAGCATATTAAAAAGCAGAGACATTACTTTGGCAACAAAGGTCTGTCTAGTCAAAGCTATGGTCTTTCCAGTAGTCATGTATGGACGTGAGGGTTGAACGATTAAGAAAGCTGAGCGCTGAAGAACTGATGCTTTTGATCTATAGTGTTGGAGATGACTTAGTCAATCCTAAAGGAAATCAGTCCTGAATATTCATTGGAAGGACTGATGATGAAGCTTAAATTCCAATACTTTGGCCACCTGAAGCGAAGAACTGATTCATTGGAAAAGACCCTGATGCTGGGAAAGATTGAAGGTGGGAGAAGAAGGGAATTACAGAGGATGAGATGGTTGAATGGCATCACTGATTCATTGGATATGAGTTGAGTAAGCCCCAGGAGTTGGTGATGGACTGGGAAGCTTGGTGTGCTGCAGTCCACTGGTTCACAGAGTGTTGGATACAAGTGAGTGACTGAACTGAACTGAACTGAACTGAACTGACTGTCTATTCATAGTTATTCTAAGTGAGAAATTGGGCTTAATATGTTCTTCAAGGTCAACATATAGTGTTTGGCCAAATGAATATCTATTTTTTTAATATCTGAATTAGTGAATTTTTGGATAATTGGATAACTTAGTAAATGAGTCATTGCATATATGAAGAGATGAATTAAATACTCCCTTTATGCTAATACTTGCATTCATCAAGAGTACTTGTATCATTCTCCTGATTGCTTTGGCTAGTCAGAGTCTTTTATGTTTCCATACCAATTTTAAATATTTTTTTTGTCCTAATTCTGTGAGAAAATGCCATTGATTATTTGACAGGGATAGCACTGAATCTTTAGATTGCTTCGGGTAGTATAATCATTTTCATAATATTGATTCTTCTTATCCAGGAGCGTGGTATATTTTCCATCTGTTTGTGTCATCTTTGATTTCTATCATCAAAATCTTATAGTTTTTTGAGTAACAGGTCTCTTGCCTCCTTAGTTAGGTTTATTCCTATGTATTTTGTTCTTTTCGATGTGATGGTAAATGAGATTGTTTTTTTGATTTCTCTTTCTGATTTTTTGTTGTTAGTGTATATAATGCAAGAGGCTTTGGTGTGGTAATTTTCCATCCTGTAACTTTACCAAATTCATTGATGAGCTCTAATAGTTTTCTGGAAGCATCTTTAGGATTTTCAATGCATAGTATCATATCATCAGCAGATAGTGAAAGTTTTATTTCTTCATTTCCAATTTGGAATTCTTTTATTTCTTTCTTTTCTCTGATACTTGTGACTAGAATTTTCAAAACTATGTTGAATAAAATTAGTGAGAGCTGATATCCTTGTTGTGTTTGCAAATATAGAGGAAATGCTTTCAGCTTTTCACCATTGACAAACCTGTAGGTTTGTCACATATGGCCTTTATTATGTTGAGGACATTTCCTCTAAGTTCACTTTCTGGAGAGCTTTTATCATGAATTTTGTCAAAAGCATTCTCTGCATCTATTGAGATGATCACGTGGCTTTATTATTCAATTTATTTATAGAGTGTATCACATTATTTGATTTGCATATGTTGAAGAATCTTACCACCCCTTGGATAAATTCCACTTGATCTTGGTGTATGTTACTTTTAACATATTATTAAATTCAGTTTGCTAGTATTTTGCTGGGAATATTTTGGTTTCTGTTCATCAATGGTATTAGCTTATAATTTTCTTTTTTTTGTGGTATCTTTGCCTGGTATTGGGATCAGGGTGATGGTAGCCCCATAGAATAAGTTTAGGAGTGTTCTTTCCTCTTCAATTTTTTGAAACAATTTCAGAAGGATAGGTTTTAACTCTTCTCTCAATGATGATAGAATTTTTAAATTTATACAGAGGCACAAAAGACCCTGAATAGCCAAAGAAATCTTGAGAAATAAGAATGGAGCTGGAGGAATCAGGCTCTCTGTCTTCAGACAATACTGCAAAGCTACAGTCATCAAAACAGTGTGACACTGTTTTGTGACAAAACAGAAATATAGATCAATGGAACAGGATAGAAAGTCTAGAGATAAACCCAGGCATCCATGACCACCTAATCTATGGCAAAAGAAGCAGGAATATACAGTGGGAAAGGAAACTCTCTTCAATAAGTGGTGCTGGAGAAACAGGACAGCTACATGTAAAAGAATGAAATTAGAACACTTCCTAACACCATACACAAAGATAAACCCAAAATGGATTGAAGACCTAAATGTAAGACCAGAAACTTTAAAACTCTTAGAGGAAAACATAGGCAGAACACTCAATGACATAAATTAAAGCAAGATCCTCTATGAGCCACCTCCTAGAGTAATGGAAATAAAAACAAAAGTAAACAAGTGGGCCCTGATTAAACTTAAAAGCTTTTGCACAGGAAAGGAAACCATAAGCAAGATGAAAAGACAACCCTCAGAATGGGAGAAAATAATAGCAAAGGAAACAACTGACAAAGGATTAATTTCCAAAATATACAAACAGTTCATACAACTCAATACAAAAAATAAAAAAATCAAAAAGTGGGAAAAAGACCTAAACAGACATTTCTCCAAAGAAGACATACAGATGGCTAACAAATGTATGAAAAGATGCTCAACATTGCTCATTATAAGAGAAATGCAAATTAAAACTACAATGAGATATCACCTCACACTGGACAGAATGGCCCTCATTAAAAAGTTTACAAACAATAAAAGCTGGAGAGGTTGTGGAGAATAGGGAACACTCTTGCACTATTGGTGGGAATGAAAATTGATACAGCCACTATGGAAGATGGTATGGAGATTCCTTAAAAAAAAACTTGTAATAAAACCACCATATGACTCAGCAATCCCATTCCTAGACATATACCCTGAGGAAACCAAAATTGAAAGAGACACATGTATCCTATTGTTCATTGCAGCACTATTTACAATTGTTAGAACATGGAGGTAACCTAGATGTCCATGGACAGATGAATGGATAAAGAGGCTGTGGTACATATACACAATGGAATATTACTCAGCCATTAAAAGGAATACATTTGAGTCAGTTCTAATGAGGTGGATGCAACTAGAGCTTATTATACAGAGTGAAGTGAGTCAGAGAGAAAGATAAATATTGTGTACTAACACATATATACAGAATCTAGAAAAATGGTACTAAAGAATTTATTTTCAGGGAAGCAATGGAGAAGCAGACGTAGAGAATAGACTTATGCACCTAGGGAGAGGGGAGGAGAGGATGCGATGTATGGAGAGAGTAACATGGAAACTTACATAACCATTTATAAAATAGATAGCCAACTGGAATTTGCTGCATGGCTCAGGAAACTCAAACAGGGTCTCTGTGTCAACCGAGAGGTGTGAGATGGAGAGGGAGATGGGAGGGCAGTTCAAAGGGGAAGGGATATATGTATGTCTATGGCTGATTCATGCTGAGATTTGACAGAAAACAACAGAATTCTATAGAGCAACTATCCTTCAATTAAAACAATTAATTAATTTTAAAAAATTACAAACAAAAAATGCTGGAGAGAATGTGGAGAGAAGGGAACGCTTCTACACCATTGGTTACAATGTAAATTGGTATAACCACTATGGAGAAAAGTGTGGGGGATCCTTAGTAAACTAAAAATGATCCTACAATCCCCCTTCTGGGTATCTATCTGAAAGGGTGCATCCACCATGATATTCACTGCAGCACAATTTACAATCGTCAGGATATGAAAGCAATCTAAATGTCCATCAACAGAAGAATGGATAAAGATGTGGTACATATATGCAATAAAATATTCAGTTCAGTTCAGTTCAGTCACTCAGTCGTGTCCGACTCTTTGAGATCCCATGAATCGCAGCACACCAGTCCTCCCTGTCCATCACCAACTCCCGGAGTTCACTCAAACTCACATCCATCGAGTCAGTGATGCCATCCAGCCATCTCATCCTCGGTCGTCCCCTTCTTCTCCTGCCCCCAATCCCTCTCAGCATCAGAGTCTTTTCCAATGAGTCAACTCCTTGCATGAGGTGGCCAAAGTACTGGAGCTTCAGCGTTAGCATCATTCCTTCCAAAGAAATCCCAGGGTTGATCTCCTTCAGAATGGACTGGCTGGATCTCCTTGCAATATTATTCAGTCTTAAAAAGAAAGAAAGTTGTGCCACTTGCAGTGACATAGATGGACTAGAGAGTATCATACACAGTTATGTAAGGCAAGAAGAGAGACAAATATTATACACTGCTTACATGAGGAATCTAGAAAAACTGTACAGATAAACTTAATTGCAAAGCAGAAATAAGAGTCACATATATAGAAAACAAACATGGTTACCAAGGGTGTAAGAGGAGGGGGCATAAACTGGGAGATTGGGATTGACATATATACCCTATGTATAAAGCTGATAACTGAGAACCTACTGTATAGCACGGGCTTTCCAGGTAGCTCAGTGGCAAAGAATCTACCTGAAAAGCAGGAGACTCAGGTTTGATTCTTGGGTTGGAGAAGGAAATGGTACCCAATTTAAGTATTCTTGCCTGAGAAAGCCCATGGACACAACAGCATGGAGGGTTACACTCCATGGAGTGGCAAAGAGTCAGAATGGACTTAGTGACTAAACAACAAAAGCTGTAGAGCATAACGATCTCTACTCAGTGCCTTGTGGTGACCTCAATAGGAAGGGGACCTAAAAAAGGGTGGAAACATAAATATGTGTATCAGTTCAGTTCAGTTCAGTTCAGTCGCTCAGTCATGTCCAACTCTTTGTGACCCCATGAATCGCAGCACACCAGGCCTCCCTGTCCATCACCAGCTCCCGGAGTTCACTCAAACTCATGTCCATCGAGTCAGTGATGCCATCCAGCCATCTCATCCTCGGTCGGCCCCTTCTCCTCCTGCCCCCAATCCCTCCCAGCATCAGAGTCTTTTCCAATGAGTCAACTCTTCGCATGAGGTGGCCAAAGTACTGGAGCTTCAGCTTTAGCATCATTCCTTCCAAAGAAATCTCAGGACTGATCTCCTTCAGAATGGACTGGTTGGATATCTTTGCAGTCCATGGGATTCTCAAGAGTCTTCTCCAACACCACAGTTCAAAGGCATCAATTCTTCGGCGCTCAGCCTTCTTCACAGTCCAACTCTCACATCCATACATGACCAGAGGAAAAACCATAGCCTTGACTAGATGGACCTTAGTCGGCAAAGTAATGGCTCTGCTTTTAAATATACTATCTAGGTTGGTCATAACTTTTCTTCCAAGGAGTAAGCGTCTTTAAATTTCATGGCTGCAGTCACCATCTGCAGTGATTTTGGAGCCCCAAAAATAAAGTCTGATACTGTTTCCACTGTTCCCCTATCTATTTCCCATGAAGTGATGGGACTGGATGCCATGATCTTCGTTTTCTGAATGTTGTGTTGAGCTTTAAGCCAACTTTTTCACTCTCCTCTTTCACTTTCATCAAGAGGCTTTTTAGCTCCTCTTCACTTTCTGCCATAAGGGTGGTGTCATCTGCATATTTGAAGTTATTGATATTTCTCCTGGCAATTATACATATGTATATATATACATGTGTATATATGTGTGTATATATATATATATATATACCTATACATATGTAGACATATATGTGGACATATACATATGGTATATATACATATGTATACATATATATATATGGTCTGGGAATGACTACTTTTTAAAGAATATATATATCATATAAGAATATATATTATATTATAAATTATATGTAATATGATAATTATATTATATATAATTATAATATATAAGAATATATATATTGAAATTATATATATATATATATATATATATATATATATGATTCAGTTTACCATACACCAAACACTAATAGAACACGGTAAAGCAATTATATGCCAAGAAAATTTTTTTTAAAAGAGTACTTGTAAAAAAAAAAAATGAGTGCTTTTATAAGTACATATAGGTTATGTTTAGCAGTGTACATGAATGGTGATTAGCAAGAAAGTCTAGTGAGAGCCAATTTAGTATTTTGATTTGTGCAAAGTAAGTGAAACATTATAAAAAGAAATGTGTGAGAAACTAAACTAATATTTTAATGGGAAAATCAAAATTAAAATATAATAAATGAACATTTAGACTTCATAAAATGGATTCTATGGAAGCATTTATCATGGATGCTGTTAAGAAAATGTAGTTTACGGAACTTGTTTTCCCTATATTAAAAATATAGCATTTTCATATTCTCAGGCATTTAAGAATATTGGCAGGCTTATTTCAAGCTATTAAGTGTCAGAAAAGTGTCCATGACCAACATGAGAAAACAGGCTCTTCATGCTTTCAATACTCAAAATATATTCAAATGTAAAAATCCAATAATTTAATTGCAATAACAAACTCAGTGATGTGTGTTTATCTTGCTTTTACACACAGGGATTTACTAGAAATCACCTTATGGAAAAGTAGTTCTATGTGCTAAAGTCAAAATTCAATGGAGCACTACACATAAAAGTTATTAAAATCAAATGGTTCTTTTAAACTTTAAATTTAAACCCAGAGAGCTAGATAATCCAAAAGGAAATTAAAGGAAATGTCCTTCTGGGAAATAGTCAAACTGCTTTTGGGGAAAAAATGCTAAGTGATAGGACACCTCTTCCAAACAAAAGAAAATCCCACATTTCAGTGGGAAAAATTACATTTATTCATGTATATTGAAACTGCACAAATACATTTAAAAAGTTAATTTAATGTATATAACATATAATGTATATAATAACTAATAGGACCAATTTATTTCCCTTATATTCTATATTTGTACTATTACTAAAGTCAGCTTTTACCAGAAAACAATTTTCAATACTTATAACTCTTCAATGTGATTCCAATTTCTTACAATAATGAACAGAATATTATAAAATGTTCCTTTCACATGGAATAAGTTCTCAAAAAGTTTGTAGCCTTTAATATATAGTTTCCATTATTTATTTTCTACAAGCTTATCACTTTAGCAACTAACAATGAATAGAGCACAAAAATATAACTTAATGCTCTTCCTTCATATACTGAATTGTATTTGCCTATCTATGTATATGTATAATAGAGAGCATTTGATATTTGAAGAATTCTTGGAATATTGTTTTATATATGATAATATACTATGCCACTAGGAAAACCACCACCAATTCTTTAAAAAGTAGTCATTCCCAGACCATAAAGTATTAGTATTAGAAATTAATAAGAGAAGTAAACAATCACACTGGCTGTGTTAAAAGAAATCTCAAGTAAGTGCCATGTCAAAGAGAAAGTCATGTACTCCAAAAATACATTAAAATCCTTGGATATGTACTAAAGTCAGAAATTCAAAAATTAAAACACTTATCCAAATTACACTCAAAGGTTAGTCCCTTGAGTGTAATTGGTCTTTATTCAACATAATAAATTAGATTATTGAGTATTAAATTTAAAAAACTGTTTAATTTGTGCATATATAAATAGTATTAATTTATACTATTTAGTATAAATAGTACAGTATTTAGTATTTAGCCATAGTATTACTAAGTACCCAACTTAGTAAATTGGAAATAGTTATATATAATTATAAAGTTTACATATTTATATTGCATATCCATTACATATAAACATTCATAAACTGATTATAAATGAAATGTTAAATGTTAAAATTACTTATGAAACAAATGCACTAAAGTAACTCCTGGGGATTAGATGTTATAAGTGAAAGTATAAACTAACTCTCTTGAAAAATTCAAGGACTTAATCGAAGCTTTCATAAATATAACTAATTTTAAAAAGAAAAAATACATTTTAAAAGTTTGAAATAAAATTGAGAAAAAAGTGTGCATGAATAATTTTTTAAAGTACCATATAAAACTGTACCAAGATAAACTTAAAAATCAATAAAAGGATCATTTTTCTACATCAGATATAAATTGCCAGAATGGCCTAAGTAAAATGAATATTCTAAATATGTAGAAGTACTTCAAAATTTTAACAAGGAATTATCTTCTCTTGACCTGTGTGATGAGGATACATGAGGTTTTAAGATATTATTTTTCTTAAGTAGACAATTCCCATAATTATGTATGCTATATACAATTTTTCACACATAAAAATGTAAAATTAAATTAATATTATGATGTTCATCAAGCCTTCTTAAAACACTTAGTAAGCAAACAAGAATGGTAAAGAAAATTTGAAAAATAAAACTTTTTTTAGAGAGAAGACAGGAAGACACATATTATCAGGTATCTAAACATAATATATAAAAGAATTTAGAAATTATGATACAAAACTATGATACTACAGTTTTAGGTACCTATAATATAGGAAAAAATGCTGAAATAGACCACACTGTTTTCAACAATTTAGAAAAAGATATATGACCTTATAAATTGTTCAGGAAGCCAACAACTTTTTGCTTCAGTTCAGTTCAGTTAAGTGGCTCAGTCGTGTCCGACTCTTTGCGATCCCAAGAATCGCAGCATGCCAGGACTCCTTGTCCCTCACCAACTCCCGGAGTTTAACCAAACTCACGTCTATCGAAGTTGGTGATGCCATCCAGCCATCTCATCCTCTGTCGTACCCTTCTCCTCCTGCCCCCAATTCCTCCCAGCATCAGAGTCTTTTCCAATAAGTCAAATCTTCCATGAGGTGGCCCAAGTATTGGAGTTTTGGCTTCAGCATCAGTCCTTCCAATGAACACCCAGGACTGGTCTCCTTTAGGATGGACTGGTTGGACTTCCTCACAGTCCAAGGGACTTTCAAGAGCCTTCTCCAAAACCACAGTTCAAAAGCATCAATTCTTCTGTGCTCAGCTTCTTCACAGTCCAACTCTCACATCCATACATGACCACAGGAAAAACCATAGCTTTGACTAGACAGACCTTTGTTGGCAAAGTAATGTCTCTACTTTTTAATATGCTATCTAGGTTGGTCATAACTTTCCTTCCAAAGAGTAAGCATCTTTTAATTTCACGGCTGCAGTCTACATCTGCAGTGATTTTGGAATCCCAAAAAATAAAATCTGATACTGTTTCCACTGTTTCCCCACCTATTTCCCATGAAGTAATGGGACCAGATGCCATGATCTTAGTTTCCTGAATGTTGAGCTTTAAGCCAACTTTTTCACTCTCCTCTTTCACTTTCATCAAGAGGCTTTTTAGTTCCTTTTCACTTTCTGCCATAAGGGTGTCTGCCTTATGAGGTCATCTGCCTGTCTGAGGTTATTGATATTTCTCCTGGCAATCTTGATTCCAGCTTGTGCTTCTTCCAGCCCAGTGTTTCTAATGATGTACTCTGCATACAAGCTTAATAAGCAGGGTGACAATATACAGCCTTGACGTACTCCTTTTCCTATTTGGAACCAGTCTGTTGTTGCATGTCCAGTTCTAACCGTTGCTTCCTGACCTGCATATAGTTCTTATGAAAAAAGTATCATTTGATATCTCCACCTTCTATCTAAAGGAATTTTAGATGGATCAAAATGTCAGTGTTTTAAAAAACCTGCAAAACCTTTAAATCAAATATAATCAAATATTTGTCATATTGTAGCATAGGGGATGGCGAAGGCAATGGCATCCCACTCCAGTGCTCTTTCCTGGAAAATTCCATTGACGGAAGAGCCTGGTAGGCTGCAGTCCATGGGTTCGCGAAGAGTCGGACACGGCTTTCTTGCATTGGAGAAGGAAATGGCAACCCACTCCAATGTTCTTGCCTGGAGAATCCCAGGGATGGGGGAGCCTTGTGAGCTGCCATCTATGGGGTCGCACAGAAGCGACTTAGCAGCAGCAGCAGCAGCAGCAACATAGGGGAGGATCTTTTTGTCCAACTGATAGAAGAAATCACGGAGGAAATAATAAATTGTTTTGAACACAGTTCTTTTAAATCTCTTTGTATCAAAAATACCTAGTTTAAAAAATGAATGGAGTCATAAGACACAGGACTAAATAGTTATAAATTACTGTCAAGAAATAAAAACCTTTAAAAAGGTATAGCTCATATGATTTGATAACTATCACAGTAAAACTCCAAAAAGATTTAATAGGGCTTGCATACTTAATTTAATTTACTTAAAAATATATTAAAATGTAAATAAAATATGTGTTGCTTATAAATAAAATATAAATATAATAAATATATCACATTAATCTAAAATTAAAATCTAATTAACAATGAAACTCCATTTTTATCTATTGTATGTGTGCATACACATGACTATGATAAAATTGGTTGAAATGCATCATCCAGGATTGGTTGAGCATAGCTCCTTCTGGCTATTATATAAGGTTTACTGTTGCCATAGACTGATTTTGTCTCCTCAAAATTTATGTGCTGAAACCTAATCCACAGTGTGATAGTACTTGGAGATGAAATCTTTTGGAGGCAATCAGAGTGGAGCCCTCTTAGATGGGAATAGTGCCCTACAAAAAAGAGACCTCGGAGATCATGTGGGGATAGAGCAAAAAGATGGTCATCTATCAATCAGGAAGCAAACTCTCACGAGGCATGAAACTGCTGTTTTTTTTCTTTTTGGATTTTTCCCAGCCTCTAAAACATTGAGATAGAAATTTCATTTTATAAATCACTCAGTCTAAGATATTCTGTCATATGGCAGCCTGAACAGACTAAGGCAACTGTTAAAAACATGTCCATGAATGATATTCTCCATGACAGCATGGTTGGTAACAGCAAAAGTTACTCACCAAGGGAAGCAGCTGCCTTTGCTACTCTGATGATTATCCTGAACCATTCAGGCTAAGTTAATGGTGGCTACACAACTGTGTTGGCTTGTCATAATGCTTGCATTGTTGGCAAGTTTGCGGAGCTGAGGAGATTATCCTGGAAAGTGAACCCAAGCTGGTGAAATCTGTTTATATTTCCATCATTCATATGGTTCCGAGATTCTTTGGTTCACTTTACTCTTTGTGGCATTAGAGAGATGCTTGCTGTGGATATCAAGGTAGTGGACAAGAAGGTTGCTGGTACTGGCAGGGTCACAAGGTTGGCCCAGAAAGTTCATGAAAGTGAAATGAATAACACCCGCCTTCCTGTTCCCACCAGTTTTCATCAACTAGTGGAAGATTGGTTCCAGATTACTTTCAATTGGCCATTTAAGTTTCTTAGTGATAAAAATGCAGAATAAAACACTGAAAAGAAAGGGATTCTGCATAGGCCATTTGTTTTGTCTCTCTTCCTATGTGTACATGTGAGTTTTAAATGATAGACTTTTAAAATCCATAGTTATTTTTATTTTTAATTGGAGGATAATTGCTTTACAAAGTTGTGTTGGTTTCTGCAATACTGACCATGAATTGGCCATGAATATACACATATCCCCTCCCACTTGTACCTCGTTCCCACCCACCCACCCTCAACCTCACGCCTCTAGGTCATCACAGAGCACTAGGATGAAGTTCCTGTGCTATTATATACAGTAACTTCCCACTAGCCATCTATTTTACACATGGTAATGTATATTTCAATGCTACTCTTCATCCACACTTTTTAAATCAAATTAACTTCACGAAAATCTGTCCCACTACCTTAAGATTTATTAAAGAGAAGTTTAATGAGAAAAAATGGAAGGAAAATGATAATGCTCTTTAGAATGTGTTGACTACATTTATAAAATAATCCATCAGCATATTTCAAAATGTCTAAAATTATAAATAGAATCTCACCAAGCAATCACATCTTAAGACAATAATCTGTTATGCAAAAAAATATGATACTGCAATGAATTTTTTATTAAATATTTCATTTTTAAATAATTGTAGCTTTTCGTGTAATTGTAAGAAATAGCACAGAGCAAGAGATTCTGTATAGCCTTTACAGAAAGAGTACACAGCTTCCCCCAAAGAAAATGAAAACTGTAGTATATTATACCAACAAGGATATCAGTATTAATAGAGTGCACTCATCTCACATGCTAGTAAAGTAATGCTCAAAATTCTCCAAGCCAGGCTTCAGCAATACGTGAACCGTGAACTTCCTGATGTTCAAGCTGGTTTTAGAAAAGGCAGAGGAACCAGAGATCAAACTGCCAACATCCACTGGATCATGGAAAAAGCAAGAGAGTTCCAGAAAAACATCTATTTCTGCTTTATTGACTATGTCAAAGCCTTTGACTGTGTGGATCACAATAAACTGTGGAAAATTCTGAAAGAGATGGGAATACCAGACCACCTGACCTGCCTCTTGAGACATCTGTATGCAGGTCAGGAAGCAACAGTTAGAATTGGACATGGAACAACAGACTGGTTCCAAATAGGAAAAGAAGTACATCAAGGCTGTATATTGTCACGCTGCTTATTTAACTTATATGCAGAGTACATCATGAGAAATGCTGGACTGGAAGAAACACAAGCTGGAATCAAGATTGCCGGGAGAAATATCAATAACCTCAGATATGCAGATGACACCACCCTTATGGCAGAAAGTGAAGAGAAGCTAAAAAGCCTCTTGATGAAAGTGAAAGTGGAGAGTGAAAAAGTTCGCTTAAAGCTCAACATTCAGAAAACAAAGATCATGGCATCCAGTCCCATCACTTCATGGGAAATAGATGGGGAAACAGAGGAAACAGTGTTAGACTTTATTTGGGGGGGCTCCAAAATCACTGCAGTTGGTGACTGCAGCCATGAAATTTAAAGATGCTTACTCCTTGGAAGAAAAGTTATGACCAACCTAGATAGCATATTCAAAAGCAGGGACATTAGTTTGCCGAATAAGGTCCATCTAGTCAAGGCTATGGTTTTTCCTGTGGTCATGTATGGATGTGAGAGTTGGACTGTGAAGAAGGCTGAGCGCCAAAGAATTGATGCTTTTGAACTGTGGTGTTGGAGAAGACTCTTGAGAGTCCCTTGGACTGCAAGGAGATCCAACCAGTCCATTCTGAAGGAGATCACCCCTGGGATTTCTTTGGAGGGAATGATGCTGAAGCTGAAACTCCAGTCATTTGGCCACCTCATGCAAAGAGTTGACTCATTGGAAAAGACTCTGATTCTGGGAGGGATTGGGGGCAGGAGGAGAAGGGGACGACCGAGGATGGGATGGCTGGATGGCATCACGGACTCGATGGACATGAGTCTGAGTGAGCTCCGGGAGATGGTGATGGACAGGGAGGCCTGACATGCTGCGATTCATGGGGTCACAAAGAGTAGGACATGACTGAGCGACTGAACTGAACTGAACTGAACTTAAATACAGAACATCCAGCACCAGAAAGATCCCTTAATTTTGTCCTCTTAAAATCACATCTGCTTCTTTCCCATCTTAACCTCTGTGTTCCTGTGTGCATGCTCAGTGGCTTCAGTTGTGTCCAGCTCTTTGCTACCCCTAAGGACTGTAGCCCACCAGGTTCCTTTGTCCATGGGATTCTCCAGGCAAGAATACTGGAATAGGTTGCCATTTTCTCCTCCAGTGAATCTCCCAATCCCGGGATCGAATCCACATATCTTGCTTCTCTTACCTTGCCAGAAGATTCTCAACCCACTGAGCCAACTAGGAAACTTCTTCACCTCTGGGAACCACTTATATGTTTTCCATTTCTATAATTAAAAGAAAAATCAATAATACTATATGAAGATTGGATTTTTGTTTTCCATCAGTGTTTTTATTTACCATAATTTTCTAGAGTTTCATTCAGATTGTTGCATGGACTGGTTTTTTGTTGCAGCTGTTTAGGTCCCTAAGGCTCATTTATTTTGTTCATTTATTTTTTTAGTCTATTTTCTGTCTTTTGCTCCCATTAAACAGTTTTTATTGTTCTGTCTTCCAGTTCATTATTTTTTCATCTGTCTACTTCTCCTATGCCATCTATTGAGTTTTAATTTTTATTATTATATTCTTAGGTCTAAATTTTTTAATTTGGTTCCTCTTTATCTCTTTCTTTCTTTGCCCGGACTTTTTTTTTTTTTTTTTTTTTTTTAATTTGCTTTAAGCATGTTCCTAGTTGCCCATTGAAGTATTTTTTTTTTTTAATGATGGCAGTTTTAAAATTATCATCAAATAATGCTAACATTTCTGTCATTCCAGTGTTGACATCTGTTGACTGCCCATTTCCATTCTGTTTGAGTGTTTCCTGGTTCTTTATATCACAAGTGATTTTTCACCAAAACAGATTTTTTAGAATATGTTATAACACTCTCGATTTTATTTAATATTGTTTTGGCTGCTTTCCTTTGACGCCTCCGGCAGAAAGGGGATGAGGTACTGTCTTGTTATTGTAGCTGGGGATCGAAGTCCAGGTTCCCACTCATACTCCATTCACAACCTTATTACTGCTGGGCAGGAGTAGAGTTCTGATTCCCCATCAACCTCCTAAAATACCTTTGTGGTTGAAAATAGTTTTTCTTCATTACTGTTCCCCAAGTGGCCTTTATGGACCCCATACAGGGCTAATATCATTACTTCTGGGCACTAGTGATAGCCCTGAGTCTTCACCAAGAATCTTCTGATGCCACCCTAGGGGTGAAGGAGAATAGTGTCCTGCTACTCCTGCACGAAGGTGTTAATCTTTTTTTGTTTTTAAATTTATTTTTAATTGAAGAATAATTGCTGTACAATGTTGTGGTGGTTTCTGCCCTACATCAACATGAATCAATCATAGGTGTAGATATATCCCTTCCCTCTTGAACCTCCTTCCCACCTCCCACCCCTTCCCACTCCTCTAGGTTGTCACAAAGTACAGGGTTTAATCTGTCTGCATCATACAAGAAATTCCCACTGTTTACCTAATCTACATAATAAAACTACTATATTACCCAGCAATCCTGTTACTGGAAATTTTCTGAGGAAAACCATAATTGGAAAAGCCACAAGTACCCCAATGTTCACTGAAGGTGTTATTCTCACTGGGTTTGAGTTCCTTGTGTCATATAGAAAATTCCTACTGGTTATCGATTGTATATAAAAAATTAAGATATTATCCAACAATCCCATTACTGGACATATACCCTGAGGAAACCATAATCGGAAAAGAGACATGTACCCCAATGTTCATTGGAAGTGTTACTTAGGTGGCCTATGTGGTCTCCACTGGTTCCACAGGGTGAGGGCTCATTATCCAGCCAGGAGGAATAAAATGGAATGAAAGTCTTTGGCTCCCTAGTTGGCTTTATCTTACACCACACCAGCAAGAAGATGGGAGTGAATCACTACAGCTTAGCAGAGACAGGGTTTATAATCACTAATCTGAAACAATGATTATTGTCTAGAAGTATCTATCTTGCTAGACTGTTTTTCTTCTGGTACTTTTACACGAATTAGATTAAAATAAGTTCAAACTACTGATAACACAACAAGCTGTCCTGTGGGGAAATAGGATCTTGTACATTGCTGGTAGAAGAATTCTATTAATACAACCACATTTGAAAAGCCATGTGTCAATAACTAGTCAAGTTAATGTGTCATTTTCTAAAACCCAGCAACTCTACATCTGAGTATCTACCACAGAAAGAGGAAGGTGTACAAAGATGTTTATTGTCAGATTAAATATTTTAAAATATTGAAAAAATGGAAAAAGAATCATTCATATATAATGGAATGGTGTACTCTCCCAATAGAAAATAATATACTAGTTAAAATGAATGAAGTAGGCTTACACATCAACAACAAGGAGATATTGTAAAAACAATATTGAGTGAAAATAACCATTTATAAAAGATAAATATAATATAATATTTTTGAACAAAGACTACATGATAATGTGTATATAAAATATATACATATAAAAATGATATATACTAACTTCATATATTCATTACATTTGGAAAAGAAATCAGGAGGAAGGTATGAGGGAGAGGTAGTGTTAAGTCATTCAGTTGCGTCCAACCTTTGTTACCCCATAGACTGTCACCTGCCCATCTCCTTTGTCCATGGGCTTCTCCATGCAAGATTACTGGGGTAGGTTGCCATTCTCTTCTCCAGAGGATCTTCCTGACCCAGGGATCTAACCCAGGTCTCCTGCATTGCAGGCAGATTCTTTACCTTCTGAGCCACCAGGGAAGCCCATTCAGGGAAGTATGAGGGGGGAGGTAGGGCCTTGGCAATAGCTGTAACACTTTTTTTCTTAAAAATAAAAACTTTTGAAGAAAATATCAACATGAGAATTACAGTCATAAGCCTCTTTGTTCAGTGCTAAAGAAATATCAGGCCATTTGTGAAGGAAAAATTCATTAAGGTGGCACAGTAGAAGCAGCCTAGTAATGCCTCTCTGTGACTTGCCACATCCTAGAGACATCTGCCCTTTGTTGCATTCAACACACTTTTCAGAATAAGTAACCGTGACACTGCAGCTGGTGACTGCAACCATGAAATTACAAGACACTTGCTCCTTGGTAGAAGAGCTGTTAACAAACCTAGACAGAAGGCTAAAAGGCAGAGACATCACTTTGTTGACAAAAGTTCATCTAGTCAAATCTATAGTTTTTCCAGTATTCACGTATACAGATGTGAGAGTTTGATCATAAAGAAAGATGAGTGCTGAAGAATGTATATTTTTGAACAGTGGTGTTGGAGAAGATTCTTGAGAGTCTCTGGGACCTCAAGGAGATCCAACCAGTCAACCCTGAAGGAAATCAACCCTGAATTTTCAGTGGAAGGACTGATGCTGAAGCTGAAGCTCCAGTAGTTTGGCCACCTGATGCAAAGAACAAATTCACTGGAAAAAACACTGATGCTGGGAAACATTAAGGGCAGGAGGACATGTGGGAGTCAGAGCAATGAGATGGTTGGATGACATAATTGACTCTATGGACATAAGTTTGAGTGAATTCCAGGAGACAGTGATCGACAGGGAAACCTGGTGTGCTGTAATCCATGGGATTGCAAAGAGTTATACATGACTGAGGGACTGAAAAACAATGATACTGATGAATCTGAAGTATAGCAACATTGATCCCAAACACCATTTTGTTAAAAATATGTGTTTTGCAGATACAAATTTTGGAATTTTCCACATAAACAATAACTGAAGTTCATTATAATGAAATAAAGTATATGAAATTTTGATATTGAAAATCGGAAAACATTCTGCTAGGAAAACATTAGCAGGAAAGATGTTTTGTTGGGTACACTTTTAGTCCCTTAAGCTTGAACACTTAGATTGCTTCTATTGTTTCCTTAATGCCAGTAATACATTAGGGTATATTTGTGGGTAGCCTTTCCTGAATTTTGGATTATTTGTTTAGTAGTCTTCAAAGACAAATTATTGTGCTTGTGAGTAAAAAGCATTCTTTCTTAGACTTAAAAAAAAAAAAAAAAATCTAAATTTCTTTCCTGAAGCTAGTATAATGAGACATCCTGTGGAGCCTGGCAGGAAAAACTGCCAGTTTCAAAGACATAAGCATTTTCTACCATCTAAAAAGAAGATTGGAATTTACCTTTTCAAGCTAACAGCTTTTTTTTATATGGGGAGAATCATTTTATCAGGTCATTTAATCAATCCGATTTAAGTAAATACCCTCTATTGTCCTTGGAAAGGATTCGAGTTGTTTGAAAGAAATCGAACAAAGAATTTCTAAACGAATACTTTAAAAGTTTTGCTTAGTGATGAAAATAGGTGACCATTTATCACATAATTGTTGTTTAATAGCTAAGTCTGATCCCATTCTTCCACCGCATGGACTGTAGCGCTCTAGGCTTCCCTGTTCTTCACTGTCTCCCTGAGTTTCATCAAACTCATGTCCATTGAGTCAATGATGCCATCCAATCATCCCATTCTCTGATTCCCACTTGTCCTCCTGCTCTTGATCTTTCCTAGCATCAGTGTATTTTCCAATGGATTAGCTCTTTAGAGTATTGGAGCTTCAGTCTTCAGCTTCAGTCCTTCCACTGAATATTCAGGGTTGATTTCCTTTTGGATTGACTGGTTTGATTTCCTTGCAGTCCAAGGAACTCTCGAGAGTCTTTTCCAGTACCACAGTTTGAAAGCATCAGTTCTTTGGTGCTCAGCTTTCTTTATGGTCCAACTGAGACATCTGTATATGACTATATACAGATGGAAAAACTATAGCTTTGACGACAGACCGTTGTCAGCAAAATGATGTCTCTGCTTTTTAATATGCTGTCTTGGTTTGTCATAGCTTTCCTTCCAAAGAGCAAATATCTTTTAATTTCATGGCTGTGGTCACTGTCTGCAATGACTTCGGAGCTCAAGTAAAGAAAATCTGTCACTGTTTCCAGTTTTTCTCCATTTGCCATGAAGTGATGGGACCAGATGCCATATCTTAGCTTTTTAATGTTGAGTTTTAAGCCAGCTTTTCCACTCTGATCTTTCATCCTTATCAAGAGGCTCTTTAGTTCAACATAATTAAGACTCTTCAGATAATACAAAACAAATACCCACTGTTATTGTTGACGATCTGGATTTGAGCTGTCTTATTCCTGAACATTTTTGCTTATTCTTAAGGAATGAGATAATGCTGACAGGAGATTGCAGGGGAACTATCACAGGTAGGGTGGGTCAGGCTGATCAAGAAATTATGGCCAAGGACAAGGCACTATGAATCTATATGAACACAAGATGTGGTTTTACACTGCATACTTGTAGTCTTGGAAACTGTACTCTCTGGCTATTGTAATTGTCCATGACAGATCAATAGGTAAACAGTCCCTTTTGAGTAGAGGGTAAGATTTGCCCTGGGGTGAGGGGAGTGGGGGAAGGATATACTTTCTGCTTATGAGCTTAGGGCAGGATCTTAGACTGGGCAAAGTGAGAGTGGGGTTTGTTGGGGGAGAAATAAAATTTTTCTTTCTTTAGGATCAGAGGGTGAATATTTTTCTGAAATCCAAGGCTTTGGAACAATGATTAAAGAACCTAAATGTATATCAGAATCATCAGAGAGGAAAAATTTGCAAAACACTTGAGAAATTTATTTTCATATCACAGAGTAAGGCTTTTAGTTAAGGTTATATTTGTATCATTTTATATTATTGTTAAAGTATATTAAGGTACTTATTTTACTTGTCAGATTGTTTGTTTTTGTTCAAAATAGAACAAGACTGTCTATCCAATTTTGGAGTCCAGGCCTATTTCCCATTAATTAGTATGAGAAAAATCATATACTATTTCTCACAAATAAAAAATCAAAGGTGGAGTATAATACTTGTTTATAATTAAATATGAGAGGATTGATAAACTATGAATTTCAAATTATATAGGACTCAAATTTAATCTATAGATCCCTGAGAACTTATTTTGAAATTATGCCATTTTAAACAGTCTACAGTTTGTGCAGGAGTCATATGGCTCTAGGTTAATAGTGATTGTAGATGTGTCTCTAGAGTCCCATTGTTCTAGTATTGCTGTTTTAGAATATGCAAAATGATGATGAATATTGATGATGGAAATTATCTCTGAATTGCATGGTCTTACACATTATCACTAAGAGATATAGCAAATTAATATTCAATAAAGTTCCAAAATATCATGCTAATGAATTTCTTGATGAAAAAAATAATTTTCCCCTGAAAACATAATATATTTCTTGTGAACGTCTGCTTTTTGGTTTTTCAGCCTAAAGATAGCAAATGGTTTTTTTAAACAAAGCCATCTCCAAAGCCAGTACTCCATGCCGTGACAAGGTGTGTTCTTTGATTCCACTCTACATAGCGCCATCTTTGGGGTAATATATCATGTAAGCACCTTTTTCTAGTGATGTATTACTCAGATGCATCATCAGCCAGATCAGTGTTTCTAATGATTTATAAGTCTACTAAATCATTAGAGTGAGGCACAGCAATGATATAGTATTCAAAGCTTGTTCCAGATGGACAAGAAGGATTCATGAGCAAATGTTAGTGATCTGCAATGCAAAATCAGACAAAATAGGAAAAGAACAGTATGCTGAATAGCAGTTTCCTTATTTTTAAGGAAACATATCATTTTCAACTATTTAATCAATGATAATAACTGGCTAATATATTCTTTGGTTTCATCATTTTTTTGTCTGAGTCAGTACATAGGAGATGATCTGAAGTGATTAACAACAAATCTGAATGATTATATTGCCTAAAAACTACAATAAAAAGTGAGGGAAATAGAGCCAACAATTTCCAGTGCCTGAAGACTGGGAAAATGTCCTTCACAAGCAATCTTAGGTTTTAGATTATGTCGTTTTGGTGCAACATTGCTTATATATTACAGAGAAGACTGGTTTTAGGAGATTTTAGGATGGTTAACATTTGAAAACATATTTTTTCATTAAAAAAAACCAATAAATGTACATTACTAGTGAAACAAAATTCACTGAATATAAAAAATACATAAGTAAAATTTCCCTTTCAACTCTTAATCTCATCCATTGTTTGAAAAAAATAAAGGAAATGGTGACCCACTCCACTATTCTTGCCTGGGAAATTCCATGGACCAAGGAGCCTAGTAGGCTACAGTCCACAGAGTCACAAAAGAGTTGGACAGGACATAATGACTAAATAACAAAAATTAATAAATAACTAGTTTTGTATCTTCACAGATCAATGCATATTATGTATATTTTTACACATACCTAATATGTATAGCATTATGCTATACGTATATTTAGACAACATGATTTAAACATGAAATATGCTTTGTGAGAGGAGCTAATATATCTATAAAATGTAAGATACCATGAACTATCTATATGAGACCAAGTACACTACATGTTTTTAGAACTGTTATTCTGATAAACAGTAGAAAAATATTTCATGTGAAATAGATCATACTTGTTAAATCTCAGATAAATTAAGTTGAAATAAGTTCCTTTTTTTTCTTTCTTTCATTCTGTTTTTCTTTCCCTCCCTTAATAAAAATATCAGGACCTCAACTATAAATAATATGTTTAGGAGAGTTAGGAAATTTCTCTCTTAATTAATGACAAATGCTAAAATAAATTCCTCAAGTAGAAAGTAGTATTATTAATATATCATTAAAATATTACTCAAAAGACACTGACTAATGATAAATATATATTGTAAACCCTAGTGCATAACCTCTAAGAATTGGAAACAGCACACATTTTTTTCAAGAGTTGAATGGATAAACTGCAGGTTTTCTTGCAGCTCAGTTGGTAAAGAATCTGCCTGCAAGGCAGGAGACCCAGGTTTGATTCCTGGGTTGGGAAGATCCCCTGGAGAAGCAAATGGCAACCCACTCCAGTATTCTTGTTTGGAGAATCCCATGAACAGAGGAGCATGGCAGGCTGGAGTTCATGGGGTCACAAAAGTCGGACACAACTTAGTGACTAAACCACCATGATATATATATATATATATATGTATATATATATATATCAGTTCTGTTCAGTTCAGTCATTCAGTCGTGTCCGACTCTTTGCGACCCCATGAACTGCAGCATGCCAGGCCTCCCTGTCCATCACTAACTCCCGGACTCCACCAGCTCCCGGACTCCAACCAAATCCATGTCGGTGATGCCATCCAGCCATCTCATCCTCTGTTGTCCCTTCTCCTACTACCCCCAATCCCTCCCAGCATCAGAGTCTTTTCCAATGAGTCAACTCTTTCGTGAGGTAGCCAAAGTATTGACGTTTCAGCTTTAGCATCATTCCTTCCAAAGAACACCCAGGACTGATCTCCTTTAGAATGGACTGGTTGGATCTCCTTGCAGTCCAAGGGACTCTCAAGAGTCTTCTCCAACATCACAGTTCAAAAGCATCAATTCTTCAGCACTCAGCTTTCTTCACAGTCCAACTTTCACATCCATACATGACCAATGGAAAAACCATAGCCTTGACTAGATGGACTTTTGTTGGCAAAGTAATGTCTCTGCTTTTTAATATGCTATCTATGTTGGTCATAACATAGATATATGTATATAAAATAAAGTGCTATTAGCAGTAAAAAGGAATCAACTATTGATTAATATAATAGCATATGCAAATTTTAAGTGCTTTTACTAAATAAAGAAGCTAGACCTCAAAACTTACATAATGATAATTTGATTTTACATTCTGAAAAAATCAAAAAGGAAAATGAATGCACAGTTCCCAGTGATTAGAGGTTGAATGTTGGATTGAACAGATGAATTAATAAGGAAATGTGGGGCTTTTGGAACTCTTATGCATCATGTCTGGTATTGAAGGGTACATGGTCCTACACATTCATCAAAACACATTGAGTGGTATACAGTGCCTAGTTAATGTTGCTGTATGTAAATTTAATAAAATGTCAACCAAGATTGGGGGAGTGGAGACCAAAATATATAATATTATGTATAAAATTATATAAAATATGAAAATTACATAAAATATAATATGTAAATTTAAATACAAAGTATTTATATATTAATAAATCATAATGTGTGCATTAATAAAGTAATCCTAGCTGAATAATAATATGTAAATTAATAATATAATCACCTGAAGGAGTAAGAAAATAATCTAATTTACTTTGGAAAACAGTATTTTCATTGGAGATTAAAAGACTAAATGCAAAATTCAATGTATATTTATGTTATACTCTGGTTAGTGAATGTGCCTTTTACAGAGGTATGAGTTAGAAATTCTGAAAGTGTTTTATGTCTATATTAGAGTTGTGCATATGGGTAAATATACTATAGATAATATAGCTAGGCATCTCATTGCTGGAGAAGAAAATTGCAGATAAGGAAAAGGGGAAATGCAAGAACGAACCCAGTGTCATTGGACTGGAGTTGGAGGAATCAGCATGAAGTGATTTAATCACTAAAAATCTCAACGTGTGTGTGTCTATCCATGGGTTATTATGCATGCATATATTTCCAAAAATTAGAATGGGACATGGAACAACAGACTGGTTCAAAATTGATGAAGGAGTACCTCAAGGCTGTTAATTGTCACCCTGCTTATTTAACTTGTATGCAGAGTACATCATGCAAAATGCCAGCTGGACGAAGCATAAGCTGGAATCAAGATTGCCGGGAGAAATATCAATAACCTCCGATATGCAGATGACATCACCCTTTTGGCAGAAAGCAAAGAAGAACTAAAGAGCCTCTTGATGAAAGTGAAAGAGGAGAGTGAAAAAGTTGGCTTAAACTCAACATTCAGAAAACTAAGATCATGGCTTCTGGTCCCATCACTTCATGGCAGATAGATGGGGAAACAGTGGAAACAATGTGAGACTTTATTTTTCTGGGCTCCTAAATCACTGCAGATGGTGACTTCAGCCATGAAATTAAAAGATGCTTGCTCCTTGGAAAAAAAGCTATGACCAAACTAGACAACATATTTAAAAGGCCAATTAAGACAATTACTTTGCCAATAAAGGTCAGTCTAGTTAAAGCTATGGTTTTTCCAGTATTCATGTATGGATGTGAGAGTTGGACTATAAAGAAAGCTGAGTGCCAAAGAATTAATGCTTTTGAACTGTGGTGTTGGAGAAAACTTTTGAGAGTCCCTTGGACTTCAAGGAGATCAAACCAGTCCATCTTAAAGGAAATCAGTCCAGAATATTCGTTGGAAGGAGTGATGCTGAGGCTGAAACTCCAATACTTTGGCCACCTGATGTGAAGAAGTGACTTAATTGAAAAGACCGTCATGCTGGGATAGACTGAAGGCAGGAGAAAGGGACGACAGAGGATGAGATGGTTGGATGGCATCACCGACTCAGTAGACATGAGTTTGAGCAAGCTCCAGGAGTTGGTGATGGACAAGGAAGCCTGGCGTGCTGCAGTCCATGGAGTAGCAAAGAGTTAGACACAGCTGAGCGACTGAACAGATATTTCCAAGCTGTGGCTGCTCAGAGGTCCTTGAAACAGTGATGCCTCAATAACATGATACATCTTCAGCTCACATCTTAGTTTCTAAATACCATTATTCACTAAAAGGAACTAGGAATCTGAAATTATAAGATAAGCCTAGAGCATTTTGTGATGCTACATGCATGCTAAGTTGTCTTAATTGTCCAACTCTTTATCCAACTTAATTGTCCAACTCTTTGCAACTCTATGGACTGTAGCCATACCAGGCTCCTCTGTCCATGGCATTCTCAAGGCAAAAATACTGGAGTAGTTTGCCATGCTTTCCTCCAGGGGATCTTCCTGACCTAGGGATCAGACCCACATCTCTTATGTCTCCTGAATTAGCAGGCAGGTTCTTTACCACTAGTGCCATCTTTGGTGATGCTAGAAAATAGTAAAGACATTCAAAAAATGGGGATATGCTAAAAGGGTGCAAAAGCCAACATAAAAGAAATTTCAGTGTCCAAAGCTGAAATAAACTGGGTAACAAAGTGTTGGATTGCAACCCATACAGTAACATACATAATTATGTGTCTATACCAGATGGACATTCCTAGATAAATATGGGACATACTGTTAAATTGGATTTTAAGATAAATTGAAAAAAAATTTTTTGAAAATTTTAAATTTAAAATTAAAAAAATTTATATATGTATATTTCAGATATGCCTGGAACATACTTATACTAGCAATAAAAAATATTCATTCCTTAGCTTAAATTAAAATTTAAGGGTGTCTTATCTTTTTCTTTGTAAAATCTAGCCTTCACAATACAGATAGATGATAGATAGATAGATAATAGAGATTCTCTTATGGAAGGCTTCTAATTAATGATTATGGAAAGATTAAGATAAATAGAAAACTGCCATTAGAACATCATAGTAATATTTGTGTAAGGAAAGCTCGACTGACAGCTGATAAAATTAGCATATGAATGTTTGTGGAAAAACAAGATAGTTACATAGTCTCAAAATAACTCCCTCAATATACAAATGAGAACACAAAGTAAATATGTCCAAAGTCCTAACTTCAGGACTATATGACTATATTTCAATATACAGTTTTACATATTTAATTAAATCTTTTGAGATGAGATTATCTTAAATTTAGGTTGCACCCTCCTTAAAGTGAGAGAGTAATAAAAGTCATTCACACAGTAAGGCCATATGAAGACAGACGGAGAGTGTAGTGATGTATCTACAAGGAAAACCTAAGATTGCTGGTCAGTCACCAGAAGCCAGGAAGCATGGAACAGATTCTCTGCCAGGGTTTCCAGAAGGAATAAATACTGCTAATGCCTTAATTTTGGCCTCCAAATGTAAGAGAATATATTTCTAACATTTTAAGCCCCTAAGTTTGTGGCAATTTGTTACAACAGCCTGACAAAACTTAATATACCAAATGATCAAGGTTGACATGACCAGTGAAGAGACATATTATTATCATGTACCCCATTAGGATATAATGAAAAGCAAGTATAACTGCCATGGTATTTTTGCCATAATGCATTAGTTCAAAGCAATAATGAATGAACAACAGATAAACTCAATCTGAGATATATTTCACAAATTAATTCATCTGAAATATTAAAAACTGTTAAGGACAGGAAGGATAAGGAATGACTGATGTACTGTCACAGACTGTAGGAGACTAAGAAAACACAATGACTAAACTCAGTGTTGCATTCTGGTTTGTATCTTGGACCAGAAAAGGACATAAATGAAAAAATTCTTGATATCTGAATAGAGTTTGTAAATGAGTTGACAGTACTGTGCCAAATTTAGTGTCTTTGTTTTGATAATTATGACATGGATATGTAAGATGTCAACCTTATGGGAAGCTGGGTGAGATGTTTAAGAGAAGTCTGAATTATTTTTGCAGCTCTCCTAGAAGTGTAAAATTTTATTAGAATACGTATTTAAAAAATTCACTGATGAGACCCAAACAGAAATTTCATTTGGGTGTTACAGGGAGAAGTAAGACTAGCAAGTTGTATGAACTGAATTGTGTTTCCCCAAATTTATATGTTGCGACCCTAATCCCCAGTACCTCAGAATGTGACTGTGTTTGGAGATAGGGCCTTTAAAGAGATAATTAAGTTAACATGAATTCATTTGAATGGGCCCCAACTCAAACTGACTGGTGACACCTTGATCATGGATTTTCAGCCTCCAGAACTGTGAGACAATACATTTCTGTTGTTCAACCTCTACCCTTACCCCAACCCCTGTAGGCGGTATTTTGTCAGGCAGCCTTTGTAAATTAATACACAGAGAGAGTAAACTGTTGCTCCTGGTGGCTGTGGTGGAACTCCACAAACTTTGAATAAGTTAACATGCCCCAATTTTAGATTCTTTATCTAAATATGAATAATAATAAATAATAATAATAAATTCTTTGTTTAGCATGAAGGAAGAGTTGGAGTTCAGGACTTCAAGGGGAGGGGTGAACAGGAAGGGATATTATGGGAAATGGGAGATCAAAGTGTAGAAATGAAATAAAGGATAATCCCAATGAACTCCATGACTAAATAACATCCCTAAAAAGTTAATTTGCTTGCATCAAAACCTAATTATAAATGCCCTGTCTGCCATCTGTAACTCAAATTTCTTTTTGTCCTTTTATGAAACTGAAATCAAATATGCAATAAAGTATTAATAACAGCTTGGCCTTTAAAAGTTAGCTGATAAAAACCTTCAGATATTTGAATTTGGTTATCCAATTAATGTCAGTAAATCTTAAAGTATACAAAATTCACAGTAAATAATATATGTTAAATAATGATTTTTCAGAAAAAAAGCAAAATTACAGCCCTCATATGTATAAACGAACACATGTTAAAGATTGTATTTAACTCATGAGGGAACCAGGCAGATATTATAACCAGTTTGAAAGAGAATCAAAAAATCAGAATATTTATAGATCAGAACAGTAAAATGAATATGAAAATGAAGAGAAAACTAGTTTTTCCATAGGGTGTAAATTGAATGAAACTGACAGGATAGAATTTGCATATCTGTCAGTTACATATGTAAGGAGTATTTAATCCTTCAAAGACAATGAAGGAATAGAATAAGATATCCATGTTCTCCAGACAATGTATACATGCTGTTTTGAAATGCAAGGTTTTTTCTACATATTTAAGCAGAGGTCTTAATGAGCTGCTTCTTCAAGAAGTTGAAATGTTGGTATTTGGGGGCTAGGATATTTTAATGTAGCCATAGGTGAAGAAAGTAAAAATAATTCCCATGTTGCTGATTCCCATAACTTCCAAAGAACCCTCACAAAGTGGATTCTAACACTGAGTCAAAGTCCTT
Source organism: Capricornis sumatraensis (assembly GCF_032405125.1). Classification (NCBI taxonomy): domain Eukaryota; kingdom Metazoa; phylum Chordata; class Mammalia; order Artiodactyla; family Bovidae; genus Capricornis; species Capricornis sumatraensis. Next base: position 22,853,377 of record NC_091073.1, read on the forward strand.
TTTTCTTCCTATAAAACACATACTAACACTTAGACTCTTGGTGGTACAACCTTTATAGAGTCCTGTCGTCTGTTGTTAGTCTTGTAGATACCTATAAAACATCTACTTTTGCTTCATTGACTATGCTACAGCTTTTGACTGTGGGAATCACAACAAACTGTAGAAAATTATTAAATAATGGGAATACCAGACTACCTGACATTCCTCCTGAGAAATTTGCATGCAGGTCAAGAGAAACAATTAGAACTGCACATGGAACAACAGACTGGTTCCAAATAGGAAAAGGAGTACGTCAAGGTTGTATATTGTCATCTTGCTTATTTAACCTATATGCAGAATACAAAATGCCAAATGCTGGACTAGGTGAAGCATAAGCTGGAATCAAGATTGCCGGCAGAAATATCAGTAACCTCAGATATTCAGATGACACCACCCTTATGTCAGAAAGCAAAAAGGAACTAAAGAGTCTCTTGATGAAAGTGAAAGAAGGGAGTAAAAAGCTGACTTCAAACTCAGCATTCAAAAAGCATAGATCATGGCCTCCAGTCCCATTATGTCATGGCAAATAGATGCAAAAACAATGAAAACAGTGACAGACTTTATTTTCTTGAGCTTCAAAATCACTGAAGATAGTGACTGAAGCCATGAAATTAAAAGATGCTTGCTCCTTGGAAGAAAAACTATGACAAGCCTGAACAGTGTATTAAAATACAATTTTTAAAGTTAAAAAAATAATAATAAAAATAATAAATTCAAAAAAAAAAAAAAATACAGAGACATTACTTTGCCAACAAAGGTCCATAAGGTTAAAGCTATGGTTTTTCCAGTAGTCATGTATGGATGTGAGAGTTGGACCATAAAGAAGGCTGAATGCTCAAGAATTGATGCTTTTGAACTATGGTGTTAGAGAAAACTCTAGAGAGTCCCGTGGACTGCAAGGAGATAAAACCAGTCAATCCTAAAGGAAATCAGTCCTGAATATTCACTGGAAAGACTGATGCTTAAGCTGAAACTCCAATACTTTAGCCACCTGATGCAAAGAACTGACTCACTGGAAAAGACCCTGATGCTGGGAAAGATTGAAGGCAGGAGGAGAAGGTGATGATAGTGGATGAGATGGTTGGATGACATCACCAACTCAATGGACATGAGTTTGACCAAGCTCTGGGAGTTGGTGATGGACAGGAAAGCCTGGTGTGCTGCAGTCTATGAAGTCACAAAGAGTCAGACATGAATAAGCAATTGAACTGAACTGAAAATAGGCCTAATTTGAAACTATTCTTGAACTATGAGCAATATTGAAAGTGAGTAAAAAGGATGCCTTGGGGAATAGATTCTAATGGGAAAGTTAAAATAATTATACTTTTTTGTGGGCTGGGAAAAAGAGTAGATCTAACATAAATACATGAAAGAACATAGTAATACATTTCCCCCCATAGCTATTAAGAGCAGAAAGAAAATCAGTTCATTTTGCTTATAAAAAATGTGTATTAGAACACATAGATATGTCCATGTTAATTTTTTAAATGTTTACAGAAGGGATTTATTGAATATCTTTTCCATGCTTTAGCATCTGAAAGACAATAGGTTCGCATTTATCCCAGGTGGCCTAAAAGTAAACAGAAAATGGACTAAAAAAATCAGAATCACTTGGAAAATTGTGTAAATATTGCAAAAATCCATCTCAGAATACTCAGCCTCAATTTTTCAGTAGTGAACCCTAGGAATCAAATGTTTACATTTTCAGATGTTTTTAATGTACTTTAGGTGTGGAAATCTATTTCATAATATATCCGCAACCTTTTTTTTTTCTGACTTATTCTATTAACTATTCAGTGTTATTTGATTTAAATAATTGTCAGCAATATAAGTTCATGGGAACAGTGAAGTGAAAAAGGTAGAAATGTGTTAGTAATTCCTGGATTTTCAAGTTTCAGAAACCCATTACAATCCCAAGTGCAATATTTCTATTCCTGAGATAGAAGATAAGGCTGTCTTAAGTCACATACCTTCTCCTGCTTTCATACACACTTTTACTCAAAGCAGGAGAAGGCACTTGATTAAAGATGTACCCAAACATCCAGGTACAGCACCTAATACTTGGCAGTGTTTTGGAATATTTGCAATCTAGTTCTCTCTTGCTATGTTCTATTTTTACAATATTCTTATATTATTCATTAGCTTTAGCAAGTCATAATCATTTGTTTTTCATGGTCCCTCAGGATTCATTCACCTACTTTGCAGATAATGAAGTGGCTTGTTTCTGTTTTACCAATAGCTATCAGCATCCTGCATTTGAAATTTTTTTCAATATTCCTCTTTAAATACTGCTCTGAAACTGATCTTTTTTTTTTTTTTTTTTTAAGGATGTCTGCTATTATAGTTGCTATTTGATGAGCAAGTCATTGTGACAAATAAGAATTTTTATATCTCTGGTCTTACTCAAGTAATATCTTGTTTTAAAATACAGCAAGTGTATTACTGACCTGAGACACTGAATCTAACTGTAGAGTTTTCCTTTTTAAATGTATTTAGGACAACAACATTATTGAAGAGAACTTTATTAACATAGTAAATGAGGAAGGCTTTTTCTGCCCCATTGTCTGTCAGACTCCCTTGAAAGATGGAAAGTAAAATGCGGCCAGAGAGACAGAAAAATTGAAAGGGAATGAGCAGTTCTGGCAACAGTAATAGAAAAGTATTCTGTGAAAATGGATTATAGATTTATTATTAATATTAAAGCTGCAATTCTAAATAAATGGTCACAATTTAAAATAATCATTTACCACAGTTACATTCATATACTTTGAAAATTTTTCCTTCTCCAGTAATCTCAGACTGGAGGGACTGAAGTTAACATTAAAATGAGAACAAACTCACACAAGGCCACACTGTCATTGTGAAAAACCGGGACTCAAATGAAATTCAATTGAATGGTTGCTATTGCTTTCAGAGAAGTGATTTCAACTCACATCTTCCCAGGAAATGAAGAATTCTTTGGTAAAGACTGAAATCTTAGCAAAAAAAAAAAAAAAAAATAGAGAATCATATGTTCAGAATGGATTTTCTGGCTCTGAATTTTGTATCCTGGACTTGGAAGCAAAACAGATTCCATAGAGGCTAAAGACAGACTTGAGATGACTCTGAATGGAAAGTAATTCACCTACTCTGAATGTAAGTGAGGTACATAATCTAATTAAACCTCTGATCCCTCATACATAAGATAGTATTATTAATACCTACCTAAGCACAGAGTCGGACACGACTGAAGTGACTTAGCAACAGCAGCAGCAGCAAGCATCTATTAGAAGGAAGAAATGAGCTAATTGATGTTAAGTGCTTAGCCTAGTATCTGTATTACAATTAAAAAAATCATTTTATAGTAGCTATCATTAATATTTGTCAATACTCTCCTCCTTTCACTTTTCTGGAAATTTCCTAAAGTAAACAAACTTTCCAGAGTTTTAGGAAATTATCCCATCATATTGCTGCCTCACCATCCACTTTGCTAGCCGAGTGGTCCATGAGGGCCTTCAACTAACAACAATCTCCTCATGCAAGTGCATGTCCTAGATAAAGCTCAAACAGTTATGAGTATGACAGAAAATGTAAGTTCCAGATAAGACACCCCAACTCCTAAAGTTACTAGCCCCCAGATAACACCTAGTGGAGCTCAGCAAAACTCCATTCTTTTTTGTTTGAATTAACCAATTCGGCCTTAGTTCTACAACTCCAAAGAATGTCATCCCCTGATAGTAATAAAGGACCCAGATCCTGCCACTCTCTTTACCTGCACCTTACCCATGTGACCCCTCAAGAGGCGCTTGCCATGTATACCTCCTCCAGGACCTGTGAATAAGAAACTTCTCCATCTCAATTTCTCCTGTGGTCTTTAGTTGAACTATGGTGGCTCACCATCTGCCACCTTGAGACATAACAAATGTAACATTTAACAAAGTCATAATACTAACATACCACCAAATAAAGCTATACTTTGCTGGATGAATCACCTGGGAAGCCCCACTGTTGAGATTGTATTGTTCATATGCTTACCTTGCATCTCCAGAAAAGCAGAAATCGTTCACATTTAGGTTTATGTAGGACAGACTTTATTTTCTTGGGCTTCAAAATCACTGCAAATGATGACTGCAGGCATGATATTAAAATATGGTTGCTCCTTGGAAGAAAAACTATGACAAACCTAGACAGCGTATTAAAAACCAGAGACTTTGCAAAGGTCCGTCTAATCAAAGCTATGGTTTTTCTGGTAGTCATGTATGAATGTGAGAGTTTGACCATAAAGAAAGCTAAGCACCAAAGAACTGATGCTTTTGAACTGCGGTGTTGGAGAAGAATCTTGAGAGTCTCTTGGACAGCATAGAGATCAAACCAGTCAATCCTAAAGGAAATCAACACTGAATATTCATTTGAAATACTGATGATGAAGCTGAAGCTGAAGCTCCAATATTTTGGTCACCTGATGCGAAGAACCAGCTCACTGGAAAAGACCCTGTTGCTGGGAAAGATTGAGGACAAGAGGAGAAGGGGGTGGCAGAGGATAAGATGGTTGAATGAAGTCACCAACTCAGTGGATATGAGTCTGAGCGATGGTGAAGCCCGGCATGCTGCAGTCCATGGTGTCACAGAGAGTCGGACATGAGTTGGCTACTGAACAGAATCAGGAAAGTCATACTTAACAATAAGTACCTCTCAAAAATCTAAATGGATTTTGATTGAAAAATATTTTTATATGTACAGAAAAACATGCCAACAACTATTAGAAAGAATTACATATAAAAAAGAAAGTTCTCTTACAGAGTGAACGGATAGATTATTTATTTTCATTAAATTATCTGGTATATCTGTTTTTCAAACTGTCTTATCATAATTCAACAAAGTGGCTTAAAACAACATATTTATTATTTTACAATTCTGATGGTAGGTATGGGTTATGCGGGACTAAAATTAAGGTATTTTCAGGGCTGTGTGCCTTTTAGAAGTTCCAGGGGAGACTCCATCTACTTTTTTTTTTTTTTTTTTTTGCAGGGGAGGGAGGGCATTGTTGGCAGAATTTAGTTCCTTACAGCTATAGGAGTGAAGTTACTGTTTTCCTGCTGTCAATAAACTGAAGGCTGTTCTGAGCTCTTAGAGACCACTGGCATTCTTTAATTTATGGACCCCTTCTTTCGTCTTCAAAGCCACTAAAGGGAAAGAAGGAACCAAATCCATCTCACATTGCCTTTTTCCAACTCATTCTTCCATCCTCTTCCACTTTTAAGGATTTATGTGACTACACTGGGTCCATTTGTATAGACCAGGATCAGGATAATCTGCCTATTTAAAGGTCAACTGATAGCAACCTTGTGCTTCCCTGGTGGCTCAGATGGTAGAGTCGGCCTGCAATGCAGGAGACCTGAGTTTGATCCCTGGGTCAGAAAAATCCCCTGAGAATTCCATGGGCTGAGAAGCCTGGTGGGCTACAGTAAATGGGGTCTCAAAGAGTCAAACAGGACTGAGCAACTAACACTTTCACTTCACTTTCAAGCAACCTTCATTTTATGTACCAGCTCAAATCCCTTTGTCAGGTAACTTAACATATTCACAGAATCTGGGGGATCAGGATGTGGGCATATCTAGGCATTATTACACTGCCCTCTACAATAAGCTTTCTGAGAAAGAAAACTCAAATTTTGTATGTCCAACATTTTCAATTTCTGTGTCTTTTTTTTTCCCCCAATGGACTGTAAACTCTGAGAATAGAAGGATTATGCCTTTTATCTTGAGCCCTAAGGTTCAGTTTACAGCAGAGCACCAGGTATGTTTTCAATAAATATATGCTGAATGAATGATTAGTCGTGATGAAAATCCTGTCTGTTCTGTTTAGTCTCAATGTGTTTTAAGGTTTCAAAAAGGCAAGAAATGAAGAAGTTATTTCTAAAATGTGTCCTACACACATTTATAGTTTTATACATTTTTACTTTACAACATAAAAATATTTATATGAGTATCAGATATTAGCAATCAATTTGATAGCTTTCCTTTTAGGTACAGCTATACTTCACCTAAAATTAAAGATTTCAGAAGCTGTCTTTAGAAACTTCATAGTGACCAGTCTGTGTACACTATTAACAGTATTAAATTTTAGAAAGGGCAGGCAGATCTGACATGGTTAAAGTACTTTCACATCTATCTGGAATCACAAGTCTTCAATATGAAAGCACAGACCATGTGGTGGAACTCCTGACAAGCTGACAACTCATCCCTATTAATTTAATAGTTGAATGAACAACAGCTTAGAAATCAATGGTTACTTCCTTCCCTGTATTTTAAAATTCTGCTCCTCTGTAAGTGTTCGACATGGGGTTAAAACAGAATCTGAGCAGAAATAGAATAGTCTAAGAGTCTTGTATTCTTTTTTAAGCCTTGGGCACAGCTGAGCAGGAAGTTTAGTTTCTTATAATGTTACAATATGTTACACAGTAGGTGCAGAAAAATTGCTATTTGAACTTACACTTAGATTCCATGAATGTTTCAATAGAGTTTTAAGGGCACGCCACCCAAATGTAACATGGTTGTTTACAAAATAAATGTATCAAAAAATATCCTTCTGATATACCAATAACTATTAGAAAAAATAATGGAAATAAATTATCTTCATTAGCAATGAAAATGTACATTTCCTAAGGATAACATGAGAAAATTACAATACGTTTTTAAAAAGGCATTTAATAATTTGTACGAGAAGAAAGATATAGTATGCTGATGAATGAAAATTTTCTCTTTCTTTGAATTCCAATTATCTCTAAATGGATTTACTGTTTTCATCTCTAATTTTATCTCTAAATCCACTTACAATATTCATCAAAATACCAAATTAATTTATTAATATTAGAAAATAATGTTAAATTTCAGCTGGAAAGATAAATAGGCAGTGATAAACAATAAAATATTTAAAAAATAATAACAATGAGAATGTAGTGGTACTATAAACTGTTAAAGTAGAATTAAATTTTCCAAAAATTAAGATATTAGAAAAGGAGCATCAATTAATATAATTAAATACAAAATGCTGAAAGAGACGTGATCATGAAAACATTTGGTATATTACTAAGGTACAATTTTAAAACATTAAAAATAATGATTCAGTAAATGGTGCTAGAAAATTTGGGGGGACGGGTACGCTTATATCTTTATCTAGTGGCATACAGATAAAGCCTAGATAGAATAATAATTGAGCGAAGAATAGAAAAAAGCTGGGAGAAGGAAGGAAGAAAGGAAAATATTTAAAAGCAAATGCATGTGAGTATGTATATAATATAAAAGAGAAGGGATGTCAAAATCTTTAGTGACTGAAAAGAAAATGAATTCATAGTCCTCTAAACAGTCACACTACTATGATATCTAGATCTTATTGTGTAATTTGATTTTTTTTCACAAAAATACAAGTTTGTTACTTAGTCTAAGAAATAAGTAGAGTTAAAATCTGGAGTGAAAAATATAAGAGATAAACCTGAAATATCTTGCTATACCAAAAAACAGCTGAGCTCTCAGACTATTGGTATTATATATTGTGTTGGAACAATGTAGGTGCAAGCATGAAGTGATTGCTGATGGCCAAAGAAGAGATTAATTGAGCATGCATATCAATAACAATTATAATGGTAATAAATCACAATGCATCATATATAGTTTACTCCATGATATAATTATAATACTAAATGAAATGAAATATGAGTGGGTTTGATTTTTTTGTGTCACTAATAAGGAATGCCAGGGAAGCAAATTTCTATTTCAAATGTATATATATATAAGAGCTAGAATCCTTCCACCTTTTAAAATACAACTTCTACTTCAGGGTAATCAAATAGTTGCTCAGGAGAAGTTTCTCTATACTGAAGTATTCCAACAAACAAATGAACAAGAAATAACTGAATTTGAATATTATCATTTTGATATACATTCTAAATAAATCAGAGTAACTATTAATAAAGGTTGCTAATATTCCCCCAAACAATGTGCTTTTTAATGAAAGTACATAACATTAGCTATGAAGTTTTCTTCCTCAATATTCTTGCAAGTTTTCATAAGCATAAGAACATGGAAACTATAACAGGAAGATGCAGTGAGCAAACTCCTGATCATATGAGACTCTGTATAACAAATAACTTGGTTTCTTAAATAAAAATAAATTGCAGGGAAAAAATCAAACAGATGGTGAGGAAATGTGTATGCTAAAAGAGTCTTAACTGTAAAAAATAGAGTTTCCTTCAATCATTAATTGAATAAAAAATATAAAACATGTGAGCCGATTTGGGGTGTTTTATATACTGGTTATTTGTTCAATATATAAAACTGATTATATATTTCAGTTACAGAGCCAAGTGGGCCTTAGAAATCATTACTATGAACAAAGCTAGTGGAGGCGATGGAATTCCAGTCAAGCTGTTTCAAATCCTAAAAGAGGATGCTGTTAAAGCGCCAATATGCCAGCAAATTTAGAAAACTCAATAGTGGCCACAGGACTGGAAAAGGTCAGCTTTCCATTGCCAAAGAATGCTCAAACTACTGTACAATTGCGCTTATTTCACATGCTAGCAAAGTAATGCTCAAAATCCTTTAGGCTAGGCATCAACAGTATGTGAACCAAGAACTTCCAGGTATACAAGTGGGGTTTAGAAAAGACAAAGGAGCCATAATTCGAGTTGCCAACATCCATTGGATAATAGAAAAAGCAAGGGAATTCCAAGAAAACATCTATTTCTGCTTCCTTGACTACACTAAAGCCTTTGACTCTGTGGATCACAACAAATTATGGGAAATTCTTAAAGAGATGGGAATACCAGACCATCTTATCTGCCTCCTGAGAAACCTGTATCGAGGTCAAGAAGCAACAGTTAGAACTGGAATGGAAAAATGGACTTTTTCAAAACTGGGAAAGGAGTATGTCAAGGCTGTATATTATCACCCTGCTCATTTAACTTATATGCAGAGTACATCATGCAAAACGTGGGTCTGGATGAATCACAAGCTAGAGTCAAGATTACCAGGAGAAATATCAACAACCTCAGGTATACAGACGATACCACTCTAATAGAAGAAAGTGAAGAGGAACTAAAGAGCATCTTGATGAAGGTGAGAGAAGAGTGAAAAAGCTGGCTTAAAACTCAATATTCAAAAAACTAAGATCATGGCTGCCAGTCCCATCAATTCATGGTAAATAGATGGGGAAAAAGTGGAAATAGTGACAGATTTTCTTTACTTGGGCTCCAAAATCACTGTAGCCATAAAATGGTGACTGTAGTCATGAAATAAAAAGACACTTGCTCCTTGGAAAGAAAGGTATGACAAACCTAGACAGCATATTAAAAAGCAGAGATATTACTTTACCAACAAAGGTCCATATAGTCAAAGCTATGAGTTTTCCAGTAGTCATGTATGGATGTGAGAGTTGGACCATAAAGAAGGCTGAATGCCAAACAACTGATGTTTTTGAATGGGGTGCTAGAGAAGACTCTTGAGAGTCCCTTGGACTGCAAGCAGATTAAACCAGTCAATCCTAAAGGAAATCAGTCCTGAATATTCATTAGAAGGATGGATGCTGAAGCTCCAATAATGTGGCCACCTGATGCAAAGAGATGACTCATTGGAAAAGACCCTGATGCTAGGAAAGATTGAGGGCAGGAGGAGAAGGCAGTGGCAAAGGATGAGATGGTTGGATGCTATCACTTATTCAATGGACATCAATTCAGTTCAGTTCAGTTCAGTTGCTCAGTCATGTCCAACTCTTTGTGACCCCATGAATCACAGCATGCCAGGCCTCCCTGTCCATCACCAATTCCCAGAGTTTACCCAAACTCATGTCCATCAAGTCGATGATGCCATCCAGCCATCTCATCCTCTGTCATCCCCTTCTCCTCCTGCCCCCAATCCCTCCCAGCGTCAGGGTCTTTTCCAATGAGTCAACTCTTCACATGAGGTGGCCAAAAAGTATTGGAATTTCAGCCTCAGCATCAGTCCTTCCAATGAATACCCAGGACTTATCTCCTTTAGGATGGACTGGTTGGATCTCCTTGCAGTCCAACGGACTCTCAAGAGTCTTCTCCAACACCACAGTTCAAAAGCATCAATTCTTTGGTGTTCAGCTCTCTTCACAGTCCAACTCTCACATCCATACATGGAAACGAAAAACCATAGCCTTGACTGGATGGATCTTTGTTGGCAAAGTAATGTCTCTGCTTTTGAATGTGCTATCTAGATTGGTCATAACTTTCTGTCCAAGGAGTAAGCATCTATTAATTTCATGGCTGCAATCACCATCTGCAGTGATTTTGGACCCCCCCAAAATAAAATCTGACATGGTTTCCACTGTTTCCCCATCTATTTGCCATGAAGTAATGGGACCAGATGCCATGATCTTAGTTTTTTGAACGTTGAGCTTTAAGTCAACATTTTCACTCTCCTCTTTCACTTTCATCAAGAGGCTTTTTAGTTCCTCTTCACTTTCTACCATAACGGTGGTGTCATCTGCATATCTGAGGTTATTGATAAGCTTGCAAAATCTCTGAGAGATAGTGAGGGACAGGGAAACCTGGCCTGCTGTAGTCCATGGGATTTCAAAGAGTCATATACTCCTTAGTGACTGAACAGCAATGGGTATACAGAGGTTTGCTATTCTCTTTCTCTATTTTTATATGTTTGACACTTTCCATAATAAAATTTAAAAGATGAAAATGCTGTTTTTAAAATAAATATTATTCCTTTGTACTGAAGAGCAAAAAGATAAAGTAAAGGAATTTCATGTTTATTTAAATTACATGTTAGTTATTTAGTTTTTTGGTACTCAATTTTAAAATTTGAAACAAGTAATAGGATTCTAAATCTCTAACAGAACTATCCTCCACTAAGAAACAGTCACAGTGAATCCATAAATAAGTACAGTTCCTCATCGGACTGGTAGACAGAATAATGGAAACTTTTCTTTTTCTTTTTAAGAAGAGAAAAGACAGGTTTACCCATATCAGGTTTGCACTTTAAATGTATTTTTATTAGATTACAGTTACCGTGAACTGACATATATCAGATTTAAGGTCACAAGTGTCATTACATTTGCCCTGGTATTTTTAGAAGCAAACAAAAATTGTCAGAAGAGACATTATGCTGACTGATACAGATAATAGAAAGCACTTCCTTATATCATAGCTACAATTCACTATGAATGTGTTTGAAAGATGCAGTATGTCAAGTGTATACAATGTGGTAGAATCTATGTTTCTTACTAAGACATTTTATTGAAGATATCACTATGTGACTCCACTATAAGTTCTTCAGAAATAAGAGGAAATATGTGAGAACTACACTAGTAATGAGATTATGTAAGTCTAAAATAATGAGAGTTTTTGAGAGAATATTTCTTTAAGGTCAAATAGATGGCACTAGTCTTAAGTTCAGATCAGAGCTAGAATGTAATAGAAACACTAGAAATTATATCAGCTTTTTTTTTTTTTTTTTGCTATAGAAACAATAATGAAAACACCCTTATGTTTTCATGTGATAAGTATATTTTACATTGAGACAACAGATGTTTAAGAAATAATATTCTTCAACAAGATGGGAGAGTAGGAGACTTTTATTGGGATGGGGGTCCAGATTTTGTTTATTTGAATAGCTTGTAGCCATCAGTATGTTTGATCCTGAGAGGCAAGCAAGGGAGGGAAAGTTCTTGGACCTATTTTAGAGCCTGAGACATCTAGACGGAGGGAGACTTATTTTTAAATATTTTATTTTCTAGAGTTTCCATATTATAGTTACCTTGATATTGACAAGCGAATATAATTAAATAAATCATATCCCTTCAAACCTTAATTTGGTCCCAAAAATTAATTTTGAAGTTGGATAGTTAATTTTTGATTCCTGGAGCATATTATGGTGAATCGTTTAGTGTTTATTCAAATGATGCAGATTCTAAACAACATTTCATCTTTATTAAATAACATTTGTATAAAAGAGAAAAAGAAGATAAATGAAAAAATTTTAAGTTAATCTAATTAAATCAGCATGTAGCTACAAATCCCTGATGGTAGATAAGTGACTAATTAGACACTTAAGATTAATGAAAATTTTCTCTTGTGTGAGATTAATTATAAAGGATGAGTGACCACTGAAGACACTTTAAGCTATTATGATCTTTAGTATCTCTAAATCTAATTAAAACAAGAGGAAAATTATCTGAACCAGTCTTGAAATATTTCACATGTTAAGATTTTTATGTTGCTGAAAATATACCTCAAAGTAAGAATTAGCTCTTTTACCCAAAGTATGGAATTGCCATGGATAAGCTAAGACAAGGCATGAATGTAGCTTCTATTGAGAAAAAATATTTTTAATGATTAATGACTATATTCATAAAGAGCTGAAAACTAAGGTATAAATCAAATATTCCACATGGACTTTGAATTCAACACTAAATACTTCAATCATATAATTATTGTTTCAGTCACCAGCCTAAAGTAACTATCACTTAGAGATTCATTCAGAGACTAGCAACAGAAGCCAGGCAGAACAGTGACTCATGTATAGATGCAAGCCTAAATTTCTCATATAACGTGAGTTCTGAAAAAAGCACTCCACAGGAGGTCTGACAACTCCATTGTGTAATCAGAACCCAAGATTCTTTCCTTCTGCTTTACTCTCCTGCTTCTTATTTCAGTTGCCAAGCTAAGATCCCATGGACTACAGCCCACCAGGCTACACTGTCCATGGGGTTTTCCAGGCAAGAATACTGGAGTGAATCACCATTTCCTTCTCCAGAGGATTTTCCTGACCCAGGGATCATGTCCCTGTCTCCTACATTGGCAGGCTGGTTCTTTACCACTGAGCCACCAGGAAAACCTGCTACTCTTCTTAGCACTTCTTTTCTACCTTCAAGTTAGCCTCAAGTTTCAAAATGTTTGGAATTCCAGGCACCACAGCTGAACTCAAGCAAAGAAACAGGAGGATGAAAAGTAACAGTCAGAGGGCTGATGCTAAGTGTGCATCCCATCTAGAGGAACAAGTTCCTCTCTGTGCCTTTTGCTCATATCTCTTTCATCATCCAACTATACCTCCAAAATAGTTAGCAGTATTTGCACACAGGGTCTTACTATTTCGTTATTGCCTTTGTTTTTAATTAAAGGAGGAGAAGATAATGGCTCTCTAATAGTCAGCTAGCTGTATGTTTCTTTACTCTGAAAAGCACACAATTATTTGGTGTCAAAGAGTTCAAGTACCCATTACACTATCTCTAAAATTTTAATTTTGGCCATTACAATTTGGTACAAAGTGTCAAATATGTTTTTGTTCAAGTACTTAGAAAACTGGAGAAGGAAATGGCAACCCACCCCAGTATTCTTGCCTAGAGAATTCTATAGAGAGAGGAGCCTGACAGGCTATAGTCCATGGAGTCACAGTCAGACACGACTGAGTGATTCACACATACACACACTTAGGAAAAGCTGTTAACATGATAGAAATGGCATTGGGAAGGCTAATTTTGTTTTTACTCTTTTTATCATTGACAGGAAGGTACACAGCACAGTAAATTGTATTAAGGTACATGACTCTACCTTTGTATGTCTGCTTCACTCAGTCACTGAATCCAGGGTTCCCAGGAAAGCCTTGGCCTCAAGAAAGTAGCTCTCTGAAGCTTAGGCAGACCCTGAAAAAGCTGAGAAATGGAAACTACACAATCCACAGCTAGGCAGAAAATCCTTTTGAAAGGGGAACACAGCAATACAATTCCATGTCTACCAAAATCCACCCTCCCAAATCCATCACTCACCAGCATTCTCACACCAGTTTTACTTTTCTGGTACTTTCTTGGTCACCACAGTGTGTGTGAGTGTGTGTGTGTGTGTGTGTGTCTGTGTGTCTGTGTGTCTGTGTGTGTAAGTCACTTTAGTCATGTCGGACTCTGCAACGTCATGGACTGCAGGCCACCAGGCTCCTTCCTCTATTCATGGGATTTCCCAGGCAAGAATAATGGAGTGGGTTGCTGTGCTCTCCTCCAGGGCATCTTCCCGACCCAGGGATCAAACCTATGTCTCTTACATCTCTTGCACTTGCAGGTGGATTCTTTACCACTTGGGACACCTGGGAAGCCTCCCACAATAAGGCAAGAGAGTACAAATAGGCACTGCCCTGGCTAAACTGGATCTCTCATATATTCCTCTCTCTCTTACATAACAATGTCCTTACCTCACTCCATTGAGACAAGTTAGGATCATCCTGGCCAAAGCCCATTAAGGAGAGAGTATTCCATGGTCTTTAAGAGTAGATTTTTATTTTAAAAGAGAGAGAAAAAATGTTGAGGGAGAAAAAGAGGAAGGCATTTATCTTTCAGATTCAAACACCATGAGAGTAGGGATACAAAATAAAATAATGCTTCAGAACAAGGCAAAGATGACTATTTAGGATATTAAATGAATATATATCTGAGGCAGAGCAAAGGTACCAATCAAAATGGGTTCACATAAAATAGGAAGCCGCTTCTGGGAAGAAAGATGTCATTAAGTGGAAAGGAATCTGTGGTAAGGCTCATTCACCTTGAATCTTATAGGAAAATCCATACCCAGATCATTTATTTCATTTCATTTCATTTTTTATTTATTGGAGTACAATTGCTTTACAATGTCGTGTTAGTTTCTGCTGCAGTATATACATGCAGTGTTTCAGCTATATGTATACATATATTCCTTCCCTCTTGGACCTTCCTCCCACCCACCCCCAACCATCTAGGTTATCACAGAGTACCTAGCTGAGCTCCTTATGCTATACAGCAGGTTAAAGTCAAAAGCTTTTGCACAGCACAAAATCATAAACAAGATGAAAAGATAACCCTCAGAATGCAAGACCATTATTTGCAAGTGAAGCAACAAATTATTAATCTTCAAAATATACAAACAGCTCATGCAGCTCAATGTCAAAGAAACAAACAACCCAATCAAAAAATGTTCAGAAGACCAAAATAGACATCTCTCCAAAGAAGACATACAGATTGTCAAGAGGTATAGGAAAAGATGCTCATCATCACTCTTTACTAAAGAAATGCAAATTAAAACTACAGTGAGGTATCATCTCACACTGGTCAGAATGGCCATCATCAAAAAATCTACAAACAGTAAATGCTGGAGAGGATGCGGAGAAAAGGGTGCCCTATTGCACTGTTGGTTAGAATGTAAAGTGATACAGCCACTATGGAGAACAGCATGGAGATTCTTTAAAATACTTAAAATAGAACTACCATATGACCCAGCAATCCCACTACTGGGCATATACCCTGAGAAAACCATAATTCAAAATGACACATGTAGCCCAATATTCACTGCAACACTATTAAAAATAGATCATTTGGTTTAGATGACAGTTTACCTGTATCTTAACTTCAGCTTCTGAATTATAGTCTGTATAACATCTGGTCTAGCATGTTGCTTATTAATATCTGTTTCTTGAACTGGAATGAACAGGAGGCATTCTTGAGTGAATTCCCTCACTCAAACTTTACTTATTTAGAATCATCCTGTAGTAAAGAATATATTTCCACTTACAGATATCAGAAAATAGATATTCATGAGCAGAGATTCTCAGAGTAGAGTGAGCTAAACCAGATCCCAAATGATAGTCAACACTGTTGGGGAGCCCCATTGCCTCCCAGATGACCCTGAGACTCCATTAGAAATGCATTCCATTTTGGTAGCTTATTATGCAAAATCCAAATGAGTGAAAATTCATCCTCTAAGAAACTTGGACATTATTCTGTATTTCCAAAAAGTTACTTTGGATTCCTTATTTCCCATTTCCACAACTTGCAAAAATAACTAATTTTGCCCTGAACTATTGTTGTACCTATATACATGGACCAAATTCACCTTTACTCCTTTCTCCTAAATATGTCTCCCCGGGTTTTCTTCATAGCTACAATCCTCTCAATCTGCTCCTTGGCCAGGGCAGTCAGTCTAATCAATTCCCCTTGGATTAGGCACTATTGAGCCATGTCCACTCAAGAGACAGCTGGTAATTCTCAGCTTCCTTCTCTCAGCATCATTGAGCAAAGCTGTTCTTACAGGTTGGACAAACTTATCCACATGAAAGTGTGAGGCCCTGTGTGGTAAGATAATCACATTTCTTCCTCTTTTGAGCTTATCACCTGATCTCTGGCAGCCCTCCCTCTCATTCCAATTTCAGATTTAAAACCTAACATGTTACTGTGCCCTTCAATATGGTGCATATCCTACCATAGTAAATTTACCCCTGTTCTTAAATCTCAAATTAGGTATTAAACTCCTTTAAAGGAAATTTTGTGCAAGGTGAGAATTTAGGAAACAGAAATTACATAAAGACTGAGAGGTTAATCATTTTTAACTCATACATCTATAAAGATAAATCTCTAAAGTTCAGCCTTTTATTTTCCCTGTTAGTCCCCAGACTCACCTGAATGGCTTCTGGAAAACTAATTTAAAGAGCCATATCATGCTATAAGATCATATTGATTTCCTTCACATGAGTGTTAACACACATTAGAGAATTTCCACCCAGAGAGAAACAGGCTAATCATTATAACATGTCCAGTGAAAATTCACATGTTGATGGAAATAATATTTAGAAAATGAGGAAATCTGAACTCCAGTCTGATTCTAACTAGATGTGGAACATTCTATAATATTTCTGGACTCCTGGTTTCTCATATGACAAATAAGGGGGTTTAAAAAAATTATTTCAAAAGTCTTTTCTGAATCTAAAATTGTAGATTCTGTTCTATGGGACATTCTTGTATCAGATCATTAATACATTATGATAATTTCATTGGGCAATGTTTCCTGCTAAGTAACTATTTGCATATCACAGGAGGATGTCCAGGATTTTGTGGAATCAGAACTAATTTTGTTTCCCACAATGCAAAGACAATTTCTTCTATAATTAGATGACTTCCATGTTATTGCAAATAAAAGCATTACAAATTCTAAGTTTGAACAGTACTAAATAAATTAAATATTATGTTTTTAAAAGTTTACCCTCAGATTTCTTCCCAACTTTCTTAAATCTATTTTTTGCTGAGTTGGCGAGACTGGTAAACACATCTTGTTGGTTGAAGAAACAATATACACAGGAGAATATTAACATGCAACTACCCTTGAGGCAAATCCAAAATGATAAGGTAGATTTGAACAATATCTCACCACCAATTAAAAAATGTAAAAAGTCTGCTTCTTTTTCTTTATTTAGATATGATTTTTTTAAATGTCCAACTTCAAAAATATTTATGGGTATCACTGTACTTGATTAACTTAAACTGATGAAAAATGAGAAGAAAGTACACTGTCATCTATTTTTGGGACATAAGAAACTTTAAAAATGATAATCTAAAACCACTATCTTAGAATAAGAAGTTTTCCAGGGAAGCAGTAGAAATTCTGATAGAAGTCTAGAAATTTGAATCTTTTCATTATTTCCTAACAACTTTTCCATGTTGATACTTATTATATGCCTAACTAGTGAACCAATGAAGTTGCTCAGTCATGTCCGACTCTGCTATCCCATGGACTGTAGCCTACCAGGCTCCTCCATCCATGGAATTTTCCATGCAAGAGTACTAGAGTGGATTACCATTTCCTTCTGCAGGGGATCTTCCCGACCCAGGAATCAAACCCATGTCTCCCACATTGCAGGCAGATGCTTTACTGTCTGAGCTACCAGGGAAGCCCTATTATATGCCTAGCACTGTGCTTATTGTTATGAGAGCATGAAATCTCATTAGAGATTATATTTTCATGACCCATTCTACAATTTAAAAGATTACATTCTGACTGGTGTGAAGTGGTACCTCATTGTGGTTTTGATTTGCATTTCTCTAATAATGAGTGATGTTGAGCATATTTTCATGTGTTTGTTAGCCATCCATACGTCTTCTTTGGAGAAATGTCTATTTAGTTCTTTGGCCCATTTTTTGATTGGGTCGTTTATTTTTCTGGAATTGAGCTGCATAAGTTGCTTCTATATTTTTGAGATTAGTTGTTAGTTGCTTCATTTGCTATTATTTTCTCCCATTCAGAAGGCTGTCTTTTCACCTTGCTTATATTTTCCTTTGTTGTGCAGAAGCTTTTAATTAGATCCCATTTGTTTATTTTTGCTTTTATTTCCAGAAATCTGGGGGGTGGATCATAGAGGATCCTGCTGTGATTTATGTCGGAGAGTGTTTTGCCTATGTTCTCCTCTAGGAGTTTTATAGTTTCTGGTCTTACATTTAGATCTTTAATCCATTTGAGTTTATTTTTTTGTGTGGTGTTAGAAAGTGATCTAGTTTCATTCTTTTACAAGTGGTTGACCAGTTTTCCCAGCACCACTTGTTAAAGAGATTGCCTTTACTCCATTGTATATTCTTGCCTCCTTTGTCAAAGATAAGGTGTCCATATGTGTGTGGATTTATCTCTGGGCTTTCTATTTTGTTCCATTGATCTATACTTCTGTTTTGGTGCCAGTATCATACTGTCTTGATGACTGTGGCTTTGTAGTAGAGCCTGAAGTCAGGCAAGTTGATTCCTCCAGTTCCATTCTTCTTTCTCAAGATTGCTTTGGCTATTCGAGGTTTTTTGTATTTCCATACAAATCTTGAAATTATTCTAGTTCTGTGAAAAATATCGCTGGTAGCTTGATAGGGATTGTATTGAATTTGTAGATTGCTTTGGGTCGTATACTCATTTTCACTATATTGATTCTTCCGGCCCATGAACATGGTATATTTCTCCATCTATGAGTGTCCTCTTTGATTTCTTTCATCAGTGTTTTAAAGTTTTCTATGTATAGGTCTTTAGTTTCTTTAGGTAGATATATTCCTAAGTATTTTATTCTTTTCGTCTGCGATCCAATAGTCTGCAAGCAATAAATGCTGGAGAGGGTGTGGAGAAAAGGGAACCCTCTTACACTGTTGGTGGGAATGCAAACTAGTACAGCCACTATGGAGAACAGTGTGGAGATTCCTTAAAAAATTTGCAAATAGAACTGCCTTATGACCCAGCAATCCCACTGCTGGGCATACACACCGAGGAAACCAGAATTGAAAGAGACACATGTACCCCAATGTTCATCGCACCACTGTTTATAATAGCCAGGACATGGAAACAACCTAGATGTCCATCAGCAGATGAATGGATAAGAAAGCTGTGGTACATATACACAATGGAGTATTACTCAGCCATTAAAAAGAATACATTTGAATCAGTTCTAATGAGATGGATGAAACTGGAGTCGATTATACAGAGTGAAGTAAGCCAGAAAGAAAAACACCAATACAGTATACTAACACATATATATGGAATTTAGAAAGATGGCAATGATGACTCTATGCGAGACAGCAAAAGAGACACAGATGTGTAGAGAGGACTTTTGGACTCTGAGGGAGAGGGAGAGGGTGGGATGATTTGGGAGAATGGCATTGAAACATATATACTATCATGTAAGAAACGAATTGCCAGTCTATGTCCGATGCAGGATACAGTATGCTTGGGGCTGGTGCACAGGGATGACCCAGAGAGATGTTATGGGGAGGGAGGTGGGAGGGGGGATTCATGTTTGGGAACGCATGTACACCCGTGGTGGATTCATGTCAATGTATGGCAAAACTAATATAGTAGTGTAAAGTAAAATAAAGTAAAAATAAAAATTAAAAAAATAAAAGATTACAGTATCTTTATGTTATACATCTTAATATAATATTCTGATAAACATTTTATATTATATTCCCTATTTACATTTGATAGTATTAATCAGGCAGAACAACAGGTCCTTGTACTTTTATATGGGCTTCCCGTTGGTTCAGCAGTAAAGACTTTGCCTGCAATGTAGGAGCTGTGTGTTCAATCCCTGGGTCAGGAAGATTCCCTGGAAAAGAAAATGGCAACCCACTCCAGTATTCTTGCCTGGGAAACCCCATGGACAGAGGAACCTGGAGAGCTCCATGAAGTCACAAGAGTCAGATACCACTTAGCAACAACAGCAGGAGCAGCAGTTGATCCTTTTTCCTTTGTTAATTCATTTTTAAACCTATTCAATGGCAAAGTTTTACTTAAAGTTACAGTCAAGGACTTTAGTGAACTGCATCCATTTTAACCTGCTGAGTTTATCACATCTTAGAAGATGACATTTTATAATTGCTGATGAAACCAGGCATGATGAGTTATACTGATAGTGCATAAAGCGTATGATCAGTAAAATGAAACAGTTTACTGAAAATGCATATAAAGAAACCCTTCTTAAAATTAATATTGCTTTCATTCACTTTCAAACCAGCCATCCATGTTTATTACTACCCTAGCAAGAAAAACCCAAGGACTGATAAAATATAAGGTATATTTTAACCTTAGTTCTACATGCTCAGTGCTGAAAATGGCTTTATTAAAATACACACAAATGCATAGATACACATTGAGTTTTTGATTTGTTGACGTTTTGATGTTTCTATTTATCCAGTTTTGATTAAATCACAATAAGCTTCTCTCAAATCTACTGTAATATAAATAATACTTTTCAAATCATGCCAACAAAACAGTTCAGGGAGAAATTAATATTAGGCACCAAAAATGAAAGTATAGCTTAACTTGGTTATTGATATAAGATTTTATGGGTCTTAAAGATTTAGAAATAATTTTAGCTGTTATTACACAGAATACTTCTATGACTTTACAGGTCAATATTACCATCTTCTGCTATAGAAAACACTACCAGCCAAGTTATTAAGGCCCACTGAGCAAATGTCGTGAAAGTTTAATGTGGTATAAACATCACTTCATACACAGAAATTGATTCCTTTAAATATAGGAATATAGTAGTGAATTATACATGTAGGTTCAGCCTTAATTCTTCTTGTACAGCTTGAAATGCCATAGTTTATTAAGATTAACATTACAAAATGTTTAACTTGGCTCCCCTGAGTACATAGGGAATGACATTAGAAAATAGCCATTAAAGCCATCAACAGCTTTTACATTTAGCAACTACTCTGTTGATTTTCAACAACTGCAGCTTATCATCAGGGTTTTTTAGAATGAAATATTAGGAGATGAGCTTGTGTGCCTAACAAATTTTCCTAAGTTTAAAAATGTATTAATTAATATTTAAAACAGCATCAGGCTGGTTAAACAAATAACTGTTGCATAGGGCTGTATTTTTCTATGTGTGCATGAATTTCAGTTAAGTCAGTCAGCTAATTTAAATCTTCTGATTTCTACTATGGAAGAAACATTGTTATTAATCAATTACAGTTCAATAAAAAAATAAAGAAACTAATAAAAATCACTGTACCAAGTACTGAGGTAGTAGGATAAGGTGAATGGAAAAGAGAGAAGAAATCTTAAAAAAATATATAGAAAATATATTTCCTTCTACAGCCTTTAAAGTACATATTCATTGTACATATTCATATTTATTTGAGTAAATGTTTAAGTACTTAATGTGACATTCATGTGAAACAAAGCAAAGAAAAGAATTTCAGGGTAATATTTTAATAAATGGAATTAAATGTCATTTAAGCATGGTTTATTCTTGGTACTGAAGGGTTATTCAATAAAGAGATAAACTGAGCCAAACTGCTTAAAAGGAAACTGCGTTGTAAACGAGTTGAGTTCTATTTCTTCTGAATTTAATATGACTGAGAAAAACATTCTAAAATCCTGTGCTTTGTGTGATCTGCTGCCACATTTTTTTTTTTTTTAATCACCTATTGGAGGAGAAGACATTCCAAATTAATGTAACAAAATACATTCAGTTTAGTTCATTATACCTGCCCCTTTAGATCACAAGAGTGTTGTCTTCTGCTCCGGGTCCTATGCAAGCCATCTTGTTTCACTTTCAGAAGCAGGTCATTATTTCCCTTCATCTGTGGATCATCTGATTCACCTAATTTTCTATCATTTTCAAATACCAATGCCATTTTATATCTTAACCAATCCTAGATCTGATATTTTTATTTTCTTCAAGTCTTATTAATTCTACAGTTATTGAATGCAAATCTGCGAATTAAAGCATTGCTGTATTTTTTCACAACTCTTTTAGACATATTTTCATGCTTCAAACAATTAACCATATTTCCCAGGTGACTTTACTTAAGCAGGGAGATGAGAGGAATTATACAAGCATCTGGAATTCTGCCACACCTGACAAATTTTATTAATGATTAAGAGTCTCATCTCAGTTTATTAAAAAGTAATCACTTATCTGCAGCTACACAGCAATCACTGGTGAACTTAACAGGATTTCAACATCCATAATACATCTTCATTCTTTCTACTTAAGAGAGAAAAATATTTTAAGTGAAAATTATGACTGCTTTTAACACTCAAAAAAAAGAGAAGCATTTACCTTTGAAAATAATTTATGAACATCAAAGAATGAGCAATCTATATACATTATTAGCATATCATTAGTTGTTAAAATTTATGAGCAATATTTCTATCTTTTTAAGTTTGCTAGCTATGCAAAAAACCAACTGGGCAAACATAAGTAAATTAATTTTCTGAACCTCAGTTTCCTCATCTGAAATAAAAGTAATATCAACCTGTAAGAATTTGTATGTTACAAACAAGATTATCAATATATCAGAAACATTAAAGTCTTTATTATATATATAAAAAAAAGAGAGAGAAGCAAGTGAAACATTTTACGTTTTGGAAATCCTATTTTTATTAGAATTAAGTATTTTTTAAAAATTATGTAAGGGAGAAACAGTTAAATTTTTTGCAAAAACCCACAAATTGAAGAATGACAACTTTTCATAAACTTGGAAGGAGTCTATAAATGCAATTCAGAAAATAAGATACCAAAAGATTAAGAGAATACTGATTTGCTCTTTTTCTCCTCGCTTTTATAGCTAATTAATCAAACACAAATATGTATTTATTAATGAAAAATGTATAGAGTAACAGTGTAAACACAAGCCACACACCTTTGCTCCCTTGAGCCCACTATCAGGCTTTATTTTACTCTCTTCCTTAATGTCCACTAGTATATGTATTGAATCTTTGAAATAAAAGCAAAAAGTGTGTCAATAAAGATAAAATTTGAGTTAACAAATGCTCAATGGAAAGTGCCTTAAGCAATACAACAGCCATTTTCCTACATTTCAAGAATCTCCAAGTGGGTCAATTCCAGAGTATGTAGTAATTCATTGATGTTAATGTGAACCTAGCTCTTTCTTTTACATCATCTCTCTGCTCTACATTTTTCAGTGCATCAGAAGTGTGTCCTACTGAGTCACAGCAGGTCTGTCTCATCTCTGGGTATCACATTCTCACATGACAGCAACCACAGAAAGAAGAAGAGAGAGAGAAGCCATGGTTTATCTTACTTCATTGTTTAGCAGAAAGAAAAATATTCCTCAGTAGTCAACCAGAAGACTTCACTTTACTCTCATTGGTGAAAACTGGGTCATATGCTCACCTCAAAATAAACCACTGGTAAAGGTGAATAGGTCAACTCTAATTGCTTCACTCAAAGTTTATCCCCTACCACTTGAGGAGGTCATGCCTTTAATGAAAATATTGCTGCAAACTTAAAGCAGCATGAACATACATACAAAACAGAAGAATGACTGTTGGATAGACCACATAACATGTTTACCACCAGAGCTAGGTGGTTTAAATTCTCATGTCCAAACTTACTTGGGAAAGTACAAAAGCAAGGATGGAGAGTTGATAAAGATGGCATGCAAGGTGAATGGAAAATGAATTTTCCAAATACATATTATGATAATGATGAAATCATTATCAGAAATAAAGTTTCAGCATGATTGGTCCTTCTATCAAAGGTTATCCCACATAGGGAATGACATACATGCTTGGGGAAGCTGAAGCTCCAATACTTTGGTCATCTGACGTGAAGAACCAACTCATTGGAAAAGACCCAGATGCTGGGAATGATTGAGGGAAGGAGGAGAAGAGGGAAACAGAGGATGAGATTGTTGGACGGCATCACCAACCTGATGGACATGAGTTTGAGCAAACTCCAGAAGATAGTGAAGAAAAGGGAAACCTGGTGTGCTGCAGTCCATGGGATCACAAAGACTCAGATGTGACTTAGCGACATGAAGAACTGAACAACATGGGGAAGGAGGAAATAGAAAACTATTTTTAAGAACATATATCATAAAGCTATTTTTAAGAGCAGCTATCATACTACTGGGGCTTCCCCTGGTGGTTCAGAGGCAGGAGACCCAGCTTTCCATCCATGAGTCAAGAAGATCCCTTGAAGAAGGAAATGGCAACCCCTCCAGTATTCTTGCCTAGAGAATTACATGGACAGAGGAGAATGGGCTGCAAAGAGTTAGATACAACTAGTAACTAACACTTTATTCTTTACCACTGATTCTTTACCACTGAGTCACGTGGGAAGCCCAGAAAAGAACAGAATGGGAAAGACTAGAAATCTCTTCAAGAAAATAAGAGATACCAAGGGAATATTTCATGCAAAGATGGGCTCCATAAAGGACAGAAATGGTATGGACCTAACAGAAGCAGAAGATATTAAGAAGAGGTGGCAAGAATACACAGAAGAATTGTACAAAAAAGATTTTCATGATCCAGATAATCACAGTGGTGTGATCACTCATCTAGAGCCAGACATCCTGGAATGTGAAGTCAAATGGGCCTTAGAAAGCATCACTATGAACAAAGCTAGTGGAGGTGATGGAATTCCAGTTGAGCTCTTTCAAATCCTGAAAGATGATGCTGTCAAAGTGCTGCACTCAATATGCCAGAAAATTTGGAAAACTCAGCAGTGGCCACAGGACTGGAAAAGGTCAGTTTTCATTCTAATCCCAAAGAAAGGTAAAGCAAAAGAATGCTCAAACTACTGCACAATTGCACTCATTTCACATGCTAGTAAAGTAATGCTCAAAACTCTCCAAGCCAGGCTTCAACAATATGTGAACTGTGAACTTCCTGATGTTCAAGCTGGTTTTAGAAAAGGCAGAGGAACCAGAGACCAAATTGCCAACATCTGCTGGATCATGGAAAAAGCAAGAGAGTTCCAGAAAAATATCTATTTCTGCCTCATTGACTATGCCAAAGCCTTTGACTGTGTGGATCACAATAAACTGTGGAAAATTCTGAAAGAGATGGGAATACCAGACCACCTAACTTGCCTCTTGAGAAATCTGTGTGCAGGTCAGGAAGCAACAGCTAGAACTGGACATGGAACCACAGACTGGTTCCAAATAGGAGAAGGAGCATGTCAAGGCTATATATTGTCACCCTGCTTATTTAGCTTCTATGCAGAGTACATCATGAGAAATGGTGGGCTAGAAGAAACGCAAGCTGGAATCAAGATTGCCAGGAGAAATATCAATCACCTCAGATATGCAGATGACACCACCCTTGTGGCAGAAAGTAAAGAGGGACTAAAGAGCCTCTTGATGAAAGTGAAAGTGGAGAGTGAAAAAGTTGGCTTAAAGCTCAACATTCAGAAAAAGAAGATCATGGCATCTGGTCCCATCACTTCATAGGAAATAGATGGGGAAACAGTGGAAACAGTGTCAGACTTTATTTTTGGGGCTCCAAAATCACTGCAGATGGTGATTGCAGCCATGAAATTAAAAGATTCTTACTCCTTGGAAGGAAAGTTATGACCAAAGTAGATAGCATATTCAAAAACAGAGATATTACTTTGCTGACTAAGGTCCATCTAGTCAAAGCTATGTTTTTTCCTGTGGTCATTTATGGATGTGAGAGTTGGACTGTGAAGAAGGCTGAGTGCCAAGTAATTGATGCTTTTGAACTGTGGTGTTGGAGAAGACTCTTGAGAGTCTCTTGGACTGCAAGGAGATCCAACCAGTCCATTCTGAAGGAGATCAGCCCTGGGATTTCTTTGGAAGGAATGATGCTAAAGCTGAAACTCCAGTACTTTGGACACTTCATGGGAAGAGTTGACTCATTGGAAAAGACTCTGATGCTGGGAGGGATTGGGGACAGTAGGAGAAGGGGATGACCGAGAATGAGATGGCTGGATGGCAACACTGACTCGGTGGATGTGAGTCTGAGTGAACTCCAGGATTTGGTGATGGACAGGGAGGCCTGGCGTGTTGCAGTTCATGGAGTTGCAAAGAGTCAGACACGACTGAGCGACTGAACTGAACTGAACACTTTATTACTTTGCTAACTGTCTGTAGGTAAATGGAACCTCAATAATTTTTCAGCACTTAATTCCATCCTATTTTGTCTAGCCTATTCATTTCTTAGAGCTTGAATACAGGCTCCTCTCAGTAGCAGGACATCATTATTCTGATCCTGACCAACATTTAGAGGTTACCCCTTTCCTATGTGCCTTGCAGATCCTGCCGACTATGACAGTTGTCTTACTGATTCCGTTCAGAGTCTGCATTTTTTGCTGAGCCCAGGGTAGGAAAGGGGCAATCTGGGAGGCTAGAAGAAGACTCAAGGAGCCATATGAACTGAAAACACATTTATTCTCTCTTAGCTAGCATGGCAGCCATAACACAGCCTCTCTCCTTGCTGACAGAGCAACAATAGCAGCAGCCATAACATAACCATCAGTTCAGTTCAGTTCATATTTTTCTGGAACTCTCTTGCTTTTTTGAGTGACTACTCAGTTGTGTCCGACTCTTTGTGACCCCATGAATCACAGCACGCCAGGCCTCCCTGTCCATCACGACCTCCTGGAGTTTACTCAAACTCAAATCTGTCGAGTTGGTGATGCCATCCAGCCATCTCATCCTCTGTCTTCTCCTCCTCCTGTACCCAATCCCTCCCAGCATCAGGGTCTTTCAAATGAGTCAACTCTTCACATGAGGTGGCCAAAGTATTGGAGTTTCAGCTTTAGCATCAGGCCTTCCAATGAACACCAGACTGGTCTCCATGAACAATGGACTGGTTGGACTTCCTTGCAGTCCAAGGGACTCTCAAGAGTCTTCTCCAACACCACAGTTCAAAAGCATCAATTCTTCTGTGCTCAGCTTTCTTCACAGTCCAACTATGATATCCATACATGACCACTAGAAATACCATAGCCTAGACTAGATGGACCTTTGTTGGCAAAATGATGTCTCTACTTTTGATTATGCTATCTAGGTTGGTCATAACTTTCCTTCCAAGGAGTAAGAATCTTTTAATTTCATGGCTGCAATCACCATCTGCAGTGATTTTGGAGCCCCAAAAATAAAGTCTGACACTATTTCCACTGTTTCCCCATCTATTTCCCATGAAGTGATGGGACCAGATGCCATGATCTTTGTTTTCTGAATGTTGAGCTTTAAGCCAACTTTTTCACTCTCCACTTTCACTTTCATCAAGAGGCTCTTTAGTCCCTCTTTACTTTCTGCCACAAGGGTGGTGTCATCTGCATATCTGAGGTGATTGATATTTCTCCTGGCAATCTTGATTCCAGCTTGCGTTTCTTCTAGCCCACCATTTCTCATGATGTACTCTGCATAGAAGTTAAATAAGCAGGGTGACAATGTACAGCTTTGACGTGCTCCTTCTCCAATTTGGAACAAGTCTGTGGTTCCATGGCTAGCTTTAACTGTTGCTTTCTGACCTGCATATAGGTTTCTCAAGAGGCAAGTTAGGTGGTCTGATATGCCCATCTCTTGAAGAATTTTCCACTGTGACCCACACAGTCAAAGGCTTTGGCATAGTCAATGAAGCAGAAATGGATATTTTTCTGGAACTCTCTTGCTGTTTCGATATTTCAGCGGCCGTTGGCAATTTGATCTCTGGTTCCTCTGCCTTTTGTAAAACCAGCTTGAACATCAGGAAGTTCACAGTTCACATATTGTTGAGCTTGGCCTGGAGAATTTTGAGCATTACTTTTCTAGCGTGTGAGATGAGTGCATTTGTGAGGTAGTTTGAGCATTCTTTGGCATTGCTTTTCTATGGAATTGGAATGAAAACTGATCTTTTCCAGTCCTGTGGCCACTGCTGAGTTTTCCAAATTTGCTGGCATATTGAGTGCAGCACTTTGACAGCATCATCTTTCAGGAGTTGAAAGAGCTCAACTGGAATTCCATCACCTCCTCTAGCTTTGTTCATAGTGATGCTTTCTAAGGCCCACTTGACTTCACATTCCAGGATGTCTGGCTCTAGGTGAGTGATCACACCACTGTGATTATCTGGGTCATGAAGATCTTTTTTGTACAGTTCTTCTGTGTATTCTTGCCACCTCTTCTTAATATCTTCTGCTTCTGTTAGGTCCATACCATTTCTGTCCTTTATGGAGCCCATCTTTGCATGAAATATTCCCTTGGTATCTCTTATTTTCTTGAAGAGATTTCTAGTCTTTCCCATTCTGTTGTTTTCCTCTATTTCTTTGCATTGATCTCTGAGGAAGGCTTTCTTATCTCCCTTGCTATTCTTTGGAAATCAGCATTCAGATACTTACATCTTTCCCTTTCTCCACTGTTTTTCATTTGTCTTCTTTTTACAGCTATTTGTAAGGCCTCCTCAGACAGCCATTTTGCTTTTTTGCATTTATTTTCTATGGCGATGGTCTTGATCCCTGTCTCCTGTACAATGTCATGAACCTCTGTCCATAGTTCATCAGTCACTCTATCTATCAGATCTAGTCCCTTAAATCTATTTCTCACTTCTACTGTATTATCATAAGGGATTTGATTTAGGTCATAACTGAATGGTCTAGTGGTTTTCCCTACTTTCCTCAATTTCAGTCTGAATTTGGCAATAAGGAGTTCATGATCTGAGCCACTGTCAGTTCCTGGTCTTGTTTTTGCTGACTGCATAGAGCTTCTCCATCTTTGGCTGTAAAGAATATAATCAATCTGATTTTGGTGTTGACCATCTGGTGATCTCCATGTGTAGAGTCTTCTCTTGTGTTGTTGGAAGAGGGTGTTTGCTATGACCAGTGTGTTCTCTTGGCAAAACTCTATTAGCCTTTGCCCTGCTTCATTGGGTACTCCAAGCCAAATTTTCTGGTTACTCCAGGTGTTTCTTGACTTCCTATTTTTGCATTCCAGTCCCCTAGAATGAAAAGGACATCTTTTTTGGGTGTTAGTTCTAAAAGGTCTTGTAGGTCTTCACAGAACCATTCAACTGCAGCTTCTTCAACATTACTGTTTGGGGCATAGGCTCAGATTACCGTGATATTGAATGGTTTGCCTTGGAAATGAACAGAGATCATTCTGTCATTTTTGAAATTGCATCCAAGTACTGCATTTCAGACTCTTGTTGATCATGATGGCTACTCCATTTCTTCTAAGGGATTCCTGCCCACAGTAGTAGATACAATGGTCATCTGAGTTAAATTCACCCATTCCCATCCATTTTAGTTCGCTGATTCCTAAAATCTTGACATTCAGTCTTGCCATCTCCTGTTTGACCACTTCCAACTTGACTTGATTCATGAACCTAACATTCCAGATTCCTATGCAATATTTCTCTTTACAGCATCGGATCTTGTTTCTATCACCAGTCACATCCAGAACTGGGTGTTGTTTTTACTTTGGCTCCATCACTTCATTCTTTCTGGAGTTATTTCTCCACTGATCTCCAGTAGCATATTGGGCATCTACTGACTTGGGGAGTTTCTCTTTCAGTATCCTATCATTTTGCCTTTCCATACTGTTCATGGGGTTCTCAAGGCAAGAATACTGAAGTGGTTTTGCCATTCCCTTCTCCAGTGGACCACAATGTGTCAAACCTCTCCACCATGTCCCGTCCATCTTGGGTGGCCCCACATGGCATGGCATAAGTTCATTGAGTTAGACAAGGCTGTGGTCCTAATGTAATTAGATTGACTAGTTTTCTGTGAGTATGGTTTCAGTGTCTCTGTCCTCTGATGCCCTCTCACAACACCTACCATCTTACTTGGGTTTCTCTTACCTTGGTCATGGGGTATCTCTTCACGGCTGCTCCAGCAAAGCACACCCACTGCTCCTTACCTTGGATGAGGAGTATCTCCTCACGGCTGCCCCTCCTGACCTTGAATGTGGAGTAGCTTCTCTCGGCCTTCCTGCACCCGTGCAGCCGCCGCTCCTTGGACATGGGGCTGCTCCTCCAACATAACCATAACATAGCCATAATGAAGCCATAACATAACCTCATATAACATAACCATGATGTCTCTCCAGTGTAGCCCCAATGCAGCAGCAGCCAGGGTTTCATGGTGAAACTCCTACAAGGAAATGGCACAAAGTAACCTATGAGCCGGTGAGTACCTTGAAACATGCATGAAAGTGAAAGTGAAAGTGAAGTCGCTCAGGCGTGTCCGACTCTTTGCAACCCCGTCGACTGTAGCCCACCAGACTCCTCCATCCATGGGATTCTCCAGGAAAGAATACTGGAGTGATACATATGCAGTGCTAGAAATGATCTCACCACAGTGCCAAGTCATTGTTTACAGATCATATGGCGAGAGGGCATGAGAGCATGGGGCAAGAGGGCCTGACTGGTTCCATCTTATTAATTTCCAGACACTATGCTTGTCCACCTTTAACTTTTTAAAATTGTACTAAAATATACACAACATAAAATGTGTGATTTTAACCATTTTTAGGTGTAACATTCAGTGGCACTAAGTACATTCATATCTGCAACCACCACCACTATTCATCCTCATAACTATTTTCAGCTTGCATGACTGAATTTTTTTACCATTTAAAAATAACTTCTAATCCCCTTTCCTGTTCCCCTAACAATCACTATTTTTTTTTTCTATCTCTATAAGTTGGACTACTCTAGAAACCCTCATAAAGTGAATTCATACAAAATTTGTCACTTTCTCTCTTGTTTCTTTCACTTAGCATAATGTCTCTGAGGTTCATCTATATTATAGCATATGTGAGAATTTCCTTCTTTTTGAGGCTAAATAATATTCCATTATATGTGTGTGTGTGTGTGTGTGTGTGTGTGTGTGTGTGTGTATAAAATCAGATGCTTTACCCTCTGAGCCACCAGGGAAGCCCATACATACATTGGATACATATATATCAAATGGCTCAAAGAAATAAAATATTTTATCTTTTTAGAATATTTGCTGTTCCTTGTCCAATCACTCAGGTGTGTCTGACTTCTTGTGACCACATGGACAGCAGCATTCCAGGCTTCCCTGTTTTTCACTGTCTCCCAGAGTTTGCCCAAACTCATGTCCATTGAGCCAATGATGCCGGCTAAATATCTCATTCTCTGACTCCCACTTCTCCTCCTGCTTTCAATCTTTCCCAGCTTCAGGGTCTTTTCCAGTGAGTCAGCTCTTCCTAGCAGGGGCCAAAATATTGGAGCTTCAGCTTCATCCCTTCCAATGAATATTCAGGGTTGATTTCCCTTAGGATTGAGTAGTTTGATCTCCTTTCAGTCCAAGGAACTCTCAAGAGTCTTCCCCAGAACCACAGTTCAAAGGATCAATTTTTCCGTACAAGCCTTTTTTATTGTCCAGCTCTCACATCTGTACATGACTACTGGAAAAACCATAGATTTGACTAGATGGACCTTTGTTGGCAAAGTGATGTCTCTGTTTTTTAACATGCTAGTGTAAGTTTGTTATAATTTTTCTTCCAAGGAGCAAGCATCTTTTAATTCATGATGTGGTCACTGTCCGCAGTGATTTTGGAGCCCCCAAAAATAAAGTCTGTCAATGTTTCCACTGTTTCAGCATCTATTTACCATGAAGTGATGAGAATGGAAATCATGACCTTGGTTTTTTGACTCTTGAGTTTTAAGCCAGGTTTTTCACTCTCCTATTTAACCTTCATCAAGAGACTCTTTAGTTGCTATTTGATTTCTGTCATTAGGATAGTATCATCTGCATATCTGAGGTTATTGGCATTTCTCAGGCATCTTGATTCCAACTTGAGCTTCATCCAGCCTGGCATTTCGCATGATGTACTCTGCACAGGAGTTCAATAAGCAAGGTGACAATATACAGCCTTGACATACTCCTTTCCCAGTTTGGAATCAGTCCATTGTTCCATGTGTGGTTCTAACTTTTGCTTCTTGCAATGCATACAGGTTTCTCAAAAGGCAGGTAAAGTGGCCTGATATTCACAGATCTTTTAAGAAATTTTCCGTTTGTTGTGTTCCACACAATCAAAGGCTCTAGTGTAATCAATGAAGCAGATATTTTTTCTGAAACTGCCTTGATTTTTCTATGATCTGATGGGATATTGGCAATTTGATCTCTGGTTCTTCTGCCTTTTTAAAATCCAGCTTGTACATGTGGAATTTCTCAGTTCATGTAATGTTGAATCCTAGCTTGAGGGATTTTGTGTGTTACCTTGCTAGCTTGTGAAATGAGTGCAATGTGTGGTAGTTTGAACCTTCTTTGGCATTGTCCTTCTTTGGATTTGGAATGAAAACTGATCTTTTCTAGTCCTGTGGCCATTGCTGAGTTTTCCAAATTTGCTGGAATATTGAGCACAACATTTTAACAGCATTACTTTTTAGGACCTGAAATAGCTCAGCTGGAATTCCATCACCTCCACTGGCTTTGTTTGGAGTAAAGCTGCCTAAAGCCCACTTGAGTTTGCACTCCAGGAAGTCTGGCTCTAGGTGAGTGATCACACCATGGGGGTTTTCTGGCTCATTAAGACCTTTTTTGTATAGTCCTATTGTGTATTCTCACCACCTCTTCTTAATATCATCTGTGTCTGTTATTGTGCCCATCTTCACATGAAATATTCCTTTGGTACCTGTAATTTTATTGAAGATATCTCTAGTCTTTCCCATTCTGTTGTTTTCTTCTATTTCTTTTCATTGTTCATTTAAGGTTTTCTTATCTCTCCTTGGAATTCTTTGGAACTCTGCATTCAGATGGATATAACTTTCTTTTTTTCCTTTGCCTTTCACTTTTCTTGTTTTCTCAGCTATTTGTAAGGCCTTCTCAACAACCATTTTGCCTCTTTTGCATTTCTTTTCCTTGGGAGTGGTTTTGATCACTGCCTCCGCACAGTATTATGAACCTTTGTCCCTATTCTTCAGGTACTCTGTCTAATCCCTTGAACATATTTGTCACTTCTACTGTATCATCAAAACAGATTTGGTTTCTATCATACCTGAAAGGCCTAGTGATTTTCCCTACTTTCTTCAATTTAAGTCTGAATTTTGCAATGAGTTCATGATCTCAGCCACAGTCAGCTCCTGATCTAATTTTTACTGACTGTTTAGAGCTTCCCCATCTTTGGCTGCAAAGAATATAATCTGTTTTTGGTGTTGAGTATCTGGTGATATCCATGTGTAGAGTTGTCCATTGCCATGTATATGTATGTATGTTTTTTGAATACTTGCCGGAATGTGCAATTTAATAGAATTTTGGTTGCTGTTTCTAGTCTGTTGATACTGGTAATTATATCCTTCTAGTTGAACTGTATCTAACCTTCATTTACCAGACCTTTTGGTAAATATAAATTTAATCAACTGTACTATTTTCTTCTGTCAGACTCAAATAAGATAGGTGGAGCTAGAGGTTTGATGTTAGGAACCTGTTGTTGAGGTTTTCTTATGATAAGTGATACCATAAGAATCTTGTATACATGTACAATGAATCCTGTACATTTAATCACATCTTTGATAGCCATACTGCATGATTGTGTGCATTTCTGGCAACTTAATCAAGTGGCAAATACTCTCAACAGCAGCATCAGTAAGGAACAAGGAGGTATTGGTAAAGACAACCATCATTTTCTTACACTGCAATCAAAAGAATCTTGTAACTTTTGAATCTTTGTAGGGAAGAAAATAAATTACTGCTTAGAAATGTAAGGCCTTGTTTCAAACCTAATGTGTTGGTCCCTCTAAAGTATGTAAGAACAGATGTTTAAACTCAAAAGTCAAGAAATAATATTAGATTTCTTTTATTTCCCCTCTAAAAATAAAGACAAAGTCTGAGTTAAATAAATCACTTCTATTTAGCATTCGAAGACTTCATGATTAGCTTACTGTTATACTGAATAACAGTAGTAATTGGAGGAGAACTGATGAAGAATCTACTTTTCTTCAACTTGATTTGCTTAGCAAATGATGATATGGGTATATTAGAGCTCAGTTTCCAAGATGTGTGGTGAAAAGCAGACCTTGAAATAGCAAGTGTCACTTAGCTTAAATACACTAATATATTCTAACAGCAAAACACATCAAAATGTATTATTAATAAGTACTTAAATGCAATTTTTTTTGTTTCATCTGAGATCCAAGGACAGTAGGCACCATCTACTTTCATATTTCAAAATGGTATGCCAGACCCTTTAGGGTAGATTATCAAAGGAATTGATTGAAAAATATTGTTGTAATCTTTAGATGACTATTTACTTTAAACCTATAAATGAGATTGGTAAAGAGACCAAGAAAGGAAGGATAGGTAATGTAATTCTTTTGAAAACCTGTGATAATTTTTTTGAATTTATTTAAAAAGTAAGAGTTTGGCTGAAGCAAAACATACCAGCATATTAGAGGGGCAGTTAAAGACCTCACATGGAAAAGATACAATACAGAATTGTTCTTTCAAAGAAAGGCATCTGAAAGAGAAAGAATAACGCTGCAGACAGATGCTGTGCAGTCTACTCAAAACTGGTTGTCCAGAGGATATTGGAGGCTCGCCTGCCAAGAGGATGATATATGTGGAAATTGCAAAGCTCCTTCTCCCCCAAGAAATAAAATGCCAAATGTAGTATACCACTGGAAGGTTAAATGAGATTCCCCTGCTCATTGCCTCTTATTCTTCTCCCCATGTTCAATGCTGATATGTCAGAACTACAATTAGCAAGCTAGGAGGAAGTGTATGAGTGGATTTTAAGAGAACGAGTAATCTGATCACTTTTCCTGTGGCAGTCTTATTGCAAGCAGCTGGTTCAAATTGAGAAGCGGATTAAAATTAAAATAAAGGCTATGAGGTGGGGAGGTAGTGTTAGCCACTTAGTCATGTCTGACTCTTTGAAGCCCCATGAACTGTAGCTCACCAGGCTCCTCTGTCCATGGGATTCTCCAGGCAAGAATACTGGGGTGGGTAGCCATTCCCTTCTCCAGAAGATCTTCCCAATCCAGGGGGTCAGACCCAGGTCTCCCACATTGCAGGCGGATTCTTTACTCTCTGAATCACCAGTATTGATAATTACACTAAACCAGATATTATTATTGAAAAGATTATTTGATTTAAAGTGACAGGAGAACTTTTTATTATTTGAGAGTGATGTATAAGTTATGTTGCATATTAATTCCATATCTAGAGCCAAAGAGTGAATTAACCAATCAGAGTGGGTCTTATTGGACAATGAACATATGGGTACAGGTTTGTTTGCCCACATATGGGCATTTGTTTCCACTTATGACACAGGTACTAGGTCTTCCTAAAATAAGTGTATGTGGATAAAAATGGAATCAATTTAAAGATAAGCATTTAGTAAATTACAATACAGATGATGAGATTGACAAAGATTGTGAAAATTATGTTCAAATGACTGAAGTGTGAAAAATGCAGTTGATGAAATATATATTCTTATCTGGATCACATTTTCAACACATGTGAAACGAAATTATTTTCATCCCCAAGTCTGTTCTTGTTGCCCTGTTTCTTAGCTTGAATTATTTCCATGTATCCAATCTAATGGTGATACTTCTCTGCTCCTTCCCATTACTATCGCCCATTCATTGAGCTAATAATCCATAATTTTATCTTTTTCTATGTTCATACTATATTTGACCTCTATCTGTATTTATGACATTCTCATGATAATGTCACTAGAACATGCACATTATTTACATATTCATTTTCATTTCCATTTCTACATCTTTAGCTTACCACCATTATTTTATTTAAACTAATTATCAAAAACCTTCTCTCTCATTTCTTTGTAATTCACATCATTTCTCTAAGCTACTCTCACTCTGTCCCCAGAGTTGTCATATAAAACAATTCATATCACATAACTTTCTAGATTAAAAAGTCTTTATCAATTTTTCATTGTCTATAAGATAGAACTATAACTCTTAGTATGGTAAATGGTGTCTCATACTGTAGCCCTGAACTAAGTGTCCAACATCATCATTTTCTTCACACAAATCCTAATTTGGCACTCAGGCACACAAGGTTTTGTAATAATAATTTACCTTTGAAAAATTGTTACTTCTGACAGAATTGCCTCTCTTCTCTAGTTGTTA
This sequence comes from Capricornis sumatraensis, assembly GCF_032405125.1. NCBI lineage: Eukaryota > Metazoa > Chordata > Mammalia > Artiodactyla > Bovidae > Capricornis > Capricornis sumatraensis. The sequence continues at coordinate 22,889,511 of NC_091073.1, forward strand.
AATTCCTGCTTCCCCTTTATGATGTAACTCACTTATCATCCCTCTAAAAAACCTTTCCAAATTTCTAAAAGCACATTTAATTTTTCATTTTTCTACAACACCAGTTAGTTCTTTATTATAGAATACTCTGCAGTGTATTGTGCGATTTACGTATATTTCCCCTTTTATTACTGTAGATTTAGTCTTATTCATGAGAGGCAATTCAATATATCATTTCAGATCTAATGTTCTGTGGTCAAGAAGACCTGGGTTAAGGGCAGAAAGTATGTGGCTTTCTGGTAAATGTCAGGTGAATGAATGAATAAATTAATTAAATGAGCTGAGAACTATCTCATACATCAATCTATTCTTTATCCCAAGAAATCCTTCTCTTTTCAAAGTACTAGTACAGTGAAGGCCTTAATCCCTTTTATTTTTTTAATTGAATCTCACTTAGTGTATAGAGATGAAAAATGAATTTAAGATGATGCTAAAAAATGCCCATTTTGTGCTCTTTTGTAAAATACTACTTATTAAATGAGTGAATTGAACTACATAATGTATAGTCCCTCCCACTTCCCACAGTCTTTGACCTCAAGAGGCATGTCTCTGCTTTGTGGTAGGCTTATGTTTAACCATGCCTTATAAAAATTTTATGACATCATTAAAACTATAATTGTGCATCATCTAATTATGTCATTAACACATACAAATTATGTGATTAGAGCCATTTACATTAAACATGCAATTAGATCAAATTATGCTAATAGGCAAATGCAGGATAATTAACTAAAATTAATTTTAAAAGCAGAGAAATTAACTCAGATAAACTACATTCACATATTGTTACATATTTAGAAATAAGCAAGTAAATATTCTTGTTTTACCTGTACTAGTTCATGCCCTAATCAACATGTTTCCCTACCTTCTCCTTCCCTCTCCAATTCAAGCTAAATATAACAGAGTTATGGGTCCAGAAAACAGATCCAAGACATTTCTCCTGTGCTCAAAATCTTCAGTAGGTCTTTTCTTTGATAGGGACAATCCGTACTTCTAATCTTTAAGAGTAGGATTGACCTGACTTTCAATGAGTCTAGTGAATTATCAGATCTGAGGGTGGTTTGGTGAAACCTCGGAAATTTTGGTTGGTTGCAGAGGTTAGGGTACTCTTGTGTGGATTCTTCCTTCTAATTTTTGTCATTAGACTTAAACTCCTTGAAGATGGAGTCAAAAGTCTTGCACATCCTTGGCAGTCTGGAAGATTAACTTTTCTATAATTACTGCTCTAAAAATTATTTGAATAATTCCATCATTTATGTCATCTTATTTTGGGGAACTGTTGATTTTCTTTTTCACTGACAATTGAGATCTTCATGATTCTTCTCATCCCAAGTAATTTTGGATTGTAGCCTGGTCATTCTGAGAATTACATTATGAGAATAAAGTGCTGTATTAATCTTATGGTTAATGTTGACAATTTTCTCTATTGATGGTCAATTAACCTGTAGATCAGGATGGTTTGCCAGGCATCAGGCTACAGATTCTAACTCCCTTCTGTGCAGTAGTTGCAAAATCATTTCAGTTTTCATAGTTTGGCAATTCTGTTCCGATTGGTCCCATATATGTACACTAAGTGGTTCATCAGACATCTGCATAAAGTCTGCATATTAGTTCAGTCTTAGGGTCTTTAATATCTAACCTAGATTTAAGTCCAAGAAGGTATAGATTGGAGTGAACCCAGAAGTTCATTAACAGTTTTTTGCATCATTAACTTTCTGAAATTATGCTGTCATTCTGATAATTTGTTTCCCTGTTACTCTTTTCTTCCCTGAAATTCCTCTGGCTAGAAATTGTTCACTTACACAATTGTGTCATGCCCAAGGCCACGTGACAGGAGAACAGACAGTAACAAACAAAAAGCAATGAGGGTCTGCCTGCCCTCTTGGAAATACAGCTTCATCATATAGAAGCAGTTTCCACACCCTCAGAGTTTGGGATCCTGCAGAATCCCACTTACTGGTGTGTCGCAGTTGTTACCATAAAATTACTCTGGGCCTGGGATGAAAAGCAATAGAGAAAAAAGAGTGAGACAAAAACAAAACACAGTGTTTACCTCTACTTTTTCTGTACTTAGGAGTTCCCTTTACCATCCCTTGAGTCAGAACTAAAAGATTTCTCCCAAGGTTCTAACTCTATCACAGTTCTAACTCTATCACAGTTCTCAGATCCATATATCTGAGAACACTGATGGTAAACTCAGTGTTGGTCCACAGGCAAATCAAGTTTTGGTGTCCTTCTTCAATCTACATGCTTCTGACTATTTTTTCAGAGCTCTCAAATAGCAATCAATCAATCAATCAATTAATCAATAAATAGAGTAAAATGTTATATAGCATCTAAATTCAGAGACTGTAGTGATTGAAAAATCCCAATAGAATTGTGGATAATAGTACATAGATAAATTACTTCCAGGGCAATTTTATGGAAAATAGAATTCCAAAATTGACTGAATAATAAATATAAAACATAGAAATGTCTAGCTTATTTAAAATTTTAATCAATAGTTTTAAAAAATCTTTCCCCCAAAGCATAAAAATTTGAAGATAAATAGGTAAATTTTACCAAATCTTCAACAAATTGTCCCAAATCTAGGCAGAACCTGAAGACTTCTAAACTTTTATACTAAGATTTTCTTACTTTAATATCAGAACAGGACATGGCAAAAATGCAAAGTGCAAAATGTAGCCCAAATTCACTTGTGTCGTAGTTGAAGAAATCCACCTAAATGTTAAAAGTCACATCCAAGTTGTGTATTTAAAGATATTATGGCCAAGTAAAATTTAACCCTTGAACTGCAAAGATTATTTAAACTTAGAAAATTTAATAATATAATTCATGTTTTTAACAGAGTAAAGGAGAAAATTCCTTTACTTATTTTGAAGGATGCAGAAAAACCACCAAACACAGATAATAAAACCTCTTAGAAAAACAGGAATAGAAAAAAAAAAAACTTCTTTAGCTTGATAATTGGCATCTACTCAAAACCTAGAGTAAACATCATATTTAAAGTCAAGAAGAAATATATGTTAGCTTATTATGTTACATATATCCTATCGTTTTATTACTAGTTTACATAATGAAATACTAAGTGTACATAAAGAAACTTTTTGGGTCTATTTTAAAATAAGAGGTTTTCTATCCTGTTTCCAGTTTTTAAACAAATTCCCTAGTTTCTACACAGAAATTTCTCTTTGCTGGATCTAAGGAATAACATTTTATAACACAGTCCATGCTGTTTTTGTAATACTGCATGGGGCTCTATGTCATTTAATGAGGCATTTCTCTTCATCAATCTGAGAAACTGAAATGTTTTCATGCTGTGCAGAAAGATGAGAAATTTATAGAATATGCTTGACTAAAAAATTTCTCTATTTTTATCTCTATATAAATCAATAGATTTGAGAAGTTGATGATATACTTAGTGTTTAGCTCACACTTTGCTTATAAGGATTTAGATAGGCTATTGAGAAAAGTAGTCACATGCTATTAAATTTGAGAAATTATTCTAATTATATAGATTTCCTTTCTCCTCTGCCAGTCTCAAAAGGGAAGAACAAAGAAATTGACTATTGAATCCTACACAGACTTTAGTGGTTTAATTTTAAATATCTTCCTCATGGATATTATCTACATGATGGAAAACACGTTAGCAGGAAAATATAGGATGGTGTAGTCACACATCTCACTGTCTCAGACAACAAAAAAGAAAAAGACACCCAAGTCTGGCAGATATAGTTTTAGATTATACAGTGCAATTAAATCAGCTGTGTAGTAATGACAATCATATTGAGCTAAATTCCTTTTAATGTCATATTCATCTGTTCATGAATGGAAAGAGTGCTAATGTGGGAAATAATATTACATTTGTTTCACTTCATTTTTGCTTGCTGATGAAGCTTTATTTCATCATATCTTTAACTTCTCTGTCTAGTTCCTTATAGCTGTGTTATAAGGGAGCACAGGCTAAGACAGGCAAAACACTATCATTTCAAATGTTGGCCCTTTTATACCTGATTCAAATGACTTCAAAAAGCATCTCTGTTCATAGATGGGTAGGAATACAGTTGGGAGCTGGATCACCATGTATTTCCTTATTTTCTGTGATGGAACATGTGAAATAAACTATGTATAACTTAGGTCTCTTATGAAACAATCAAAATACAAAGGCAAAATATATTCCAGATACACAAAACCAGCAAGCAGACAGTGAATTTTTAAATAGCATCCATTTTGTTAAATTTCTACATTGTGTCTTAAGCAGAGGCAACAAGGTTATAAGCTTTAGTAGTCAGTTAAGCCAAAAATGCTAGTTTTGGTCAAATGATTCACTCATCATCATTAGAGTGCATATGCAGGGAATTTGGTCATTGTGTTCCCAGCTGGCAGCTTTTACTAACATCTGGGTTATTAACATCAGAATCAGCAATCTAGAGAATTGTTCCTTCTAACACATCCAGCTAATCCTGGGCCCAAATTAGTTCTCTTCCAAATCCACCTGCAGTTAAAATGTACCAGTCAAGTGGATTCCCCTTGTACAGAATTCTTTGATTTAAGAGTAAGTGTATATTAGCATTAAATATTCCAGAAGAATCCAGGCCTGGCTTTCTGTCTGCAGACAACTCTCTGTATCATGTTCTTGGAAAGCAAAAATCAAGATGCAAAATTTCACTTGTCAGAGAGAAAATTCAATGAATATTCAGAGATTCTCACCAGTATTGGAAAGATGGGACATTTTCCTTACAGTTGAGACAAGCAATCGCATCTTGAGAAGTATCTTATCATAAATATTTGGACAGTTGTTTAACTGTTTGCTTGTATAGAATACGCTCACAGCAAGTTTAAATGGAAGTTTTGCTATATTGTTTGAGTCGCTTGACTTGAAGATGGTTACTGCCTTGTTCTTTAATCTAGATTGAGAAAATTTTTACAATGTAGTGAAAGGGGTCTAAACCCTCTTCTGATCTTATAAATTGTTTACAAATTATTAAGATAGTTTAAAGCCAGAACATTTTAAAATTTAATTTCTCAAATGGATTAAGACTTTGTTGATTCTTTGTGCTAAACTCCTTGAGGAAATTGATTACTCTGTGGCACATTTGTACATAATTTGAGATTCTGGGTGATCCTACCATAAACCAGTGTGGGTTTTATTTCTAGCTTTACAACATGGTTTGCATCATTGCCATTTTCTCTGATCCCACATCCCTTACATCACAATGTGTGTGTGTGTTTCTTTTCCCACTGAACATTGATTGTGGTTTAAGCACACTTTTGATCAAACTAAACTTCATGCTATTTCTGTTGGATTTCAATTCATGCATATTGTGTTTTGAGAAAAGTATCTCACATTTTTCTCACAGTAATTAAACAAATTGCAGTACATTTGTATCACAGAATTCTTGTCATTCATTAGAAAATCTATTCAAGTGAATATTTGTTTATCTAGAAATATAACCAAGAAAAACAATTAAGCAAGAACGTGAGGTAGGAAACACTAAAGATAGCATAACTGTATCTGCTCCCATGATTGTGTTATGTGAAATATATATATGCATGTGTGTATGCATACATATATGTTACATTTATGTGTATGTATATTCACAGTTTTTCCTGACAATAAGGATATTCACCAACACGTTGGCAATAATTATCCTTGAGTGGTGGAATCATGGATGCTTAACTCAATATTTCATCTTAATTTAATTTTCATAATGTCTCTAATGGAATTAATTCTTAATATGAAAATTGATAAAGTAATTTAATTTTTCTTAAAGCTGCTTTATCCTAGTCTTTGTGGATCTTTCAGATAGACTTAAAAGATCTTTCTTTTATTCTCTAAAGGAATTTTATGCACTTATCATAGCAGTATAAATGTTTCCTGGCTGATTCCACCTTTAGTTGTGAGCCTCTGAAGAGTGGGGGTTGTGATAAAATCATACCAGTATTCCCTAGTATTAGTACAGTGCTTGACTCATAATGGCACTAATCACAGTTTTCAGAAAGAATGAATGAATAAATCATCAAGCAAAGTTTGACCAAATGCATAAGATGAGAACTGAAATTGTTCTGATTAACTCTAATTATCAAAAACTACTTCAAGTTGAGCTAAATGCCACAGGTATGTAATGCATTTCTACCTTTGAAATTAAAATTGTTCATCCAGAACCATACACACTGTGAGCCCTCAATTAGTATTGATTGAGATAATTCTATGAGAAGCATGAGTTAGGCCAGTGAATGATGCAGAGAATCTTAATTCAGATCATGTTTCTAAATGATAACCAAAGCTTCAAGTGAATCTGTTAGGTGGCAATTCTATTCAGAGAAGAAAATGGGGGCTTAGTTTTTAAGTCATTTATTTCTTATAGACTAGTCTAAATTAGGAAAATCTGCAGTATAATTTGAAATATCCTTATATTTCATTCTACTATCATAACACAAAACCATAGAACATTTTACATGCTTAAAATAATAATTGTAATAACAATAATATATACTACATTAGATCTCCTAATTATAGTTATTTATACATATTGAAAGTTTAAAATAGAATATTTCTTTCATTCTTTATAAAGCTTAATCCTGGCAAATGTAATACTAAGTTGGTACAAAAGTAACTGTAGTTTCAGACCATGAATTTTAAATCATTATAACTAAGCTCCAACATATCTTTATTAATCAAAATAAGAACCATTATGATCAACACACTTTTGCCAATGAGAAATGTTTGTTTATTTCTGTAACATAAAAATCCGTGCTTCAGGATTCTGTGAATTCTTGGAAAGCAGTTTCTGCCTCTTGCTTATTGAGCAAGCATTTCCTCTGCAAAAAGTTGTTGAGATGCTTGAAACAGTGGTAGTCTGTGGGTGAGAGGTCAGATGAATATGGTGGATAAGGCAAAACTTTTTAGCCCAAATAGTTCAACTTTTGAAGTGCTGGTTGCACAATGTGTGGTTAGGTATTGTTGTGGAAAAGAACTGGGAAATTGGGCCCTTTCTGTCGAGCAATACTGGTTGCAGGCATTGCAGTTTTTGGTGTATCTCATTGATTTTCTGAACATACTTCTCAGATGTAATGGTTTCACCAGGAATCAGAAAATTGTAGTGGATTAGACTGGCAGCAGATCACCAAACAGTGACCATGACCATTTTTGGATGCAAGTTTTAGCTTTGGGAAGTGCTTTGGAGCTTCTTCTCAGTCCAACCACTAAGCTGATCATTGCCAATTGTTGTATAAAATCCACTTTTCGTTATACATCACAATCTGATTGAGAAATGGTTCATTATTGTTAAGTAGAATAACAGAAGACAACACTTCAAAAAGACGATTTTTGAAACTGGAGCCAATTATACAGAGTGAAGTAAGCCAGAAAGAAAAATACCAATACAGTATACTAACACATATATATGGAATTTAGAAAGATGGTAATGATAACCCTGTATATGAGAGAGCAAAAGAGACACAGATGTATAGAACGGACTTTTGGACTCTGTAGGAGAGGGAGAGGGTGGGATAATTTGGGAGAATGGCATTGAAACATGTATACTATCATGTAAGAAACGAATCGCCAGTCTATGTTCAATACAGGATACAGGATGCTTGGGGATGGTGCACGGGGATGATCCAGAGAGAAGATATGGGGTGGGAGGTGGGAGGGGGGTTCAGGATTGGGAACTCATGTACACCCGTGGTGGATTCATGTCAATGTATGGCAAAACCAACACAGTACTGTAAAGCAAAATAAAGTAAAAATAAAAATAAATAAATAAAAATAAATAAATAAAAATTTTCAGTCAGCTCATAAGACACTCACTTATTGAGATTTTTAACCTTTCCTATTTGCTTCCAATGCTGAATGACTATAAAATGGGGGACGTTGAGTTCGTGAACAACTTCTTGTGCAGTTGTAAGGGATCAGCTTTGATGAGTTCTCTCAATTGGGCATTGTCAACTTACAAAGGCTGGCCACTACTCTCCTCATATTGAAGACTCTAGCCTCCTTTGCAAAACTTCTTGAACCACCACTGCACTGCACTGTACCACTACACTGTTCATTAGCACTTCCTGGGCCAAATGCTTTATTGATGTTGTGTTGTTTCCACTGCTTTATGATCAATTTTGAACCCGAATAAAAAGATCACTCATATTTCCTTTTTGTCTAACATCATTTCTATAGTTTAAAATCAATAGGAAATAAACAGAAAGTAATAAATCATTAGCAAATACATAAAGTGAGAAATGCACATTAAAATGATGTATAATATAAGAGCATTCATTTAAGAATTTATTCCAATATTAAACGGCAAAGTTCAACACAACAAGGCAAAACCAAATTACTTTCACATCAAAATAATACTAGATATATTTCATCAATTTGTTTGATTAGGATCATGCTAACTAATTTACATCCAAGGTCAGGAGCAGTGGCTATGAGAAAATACCCCACGTCCAAGGTAAGGAGTGGTGGCTGCACTTTGCTGGAGCAGCCGTGAAGAGATACCCCACATCTAAGGTAAGAGAAATCCAAGTAAGACACTAGGCTCTAAGAGAGGGCATCAGAGGGCAGACACACTGAAACCACAATCACAGAAAACTAGCCAATCTGATCACATGGACCAGAGTCTTGTCTAACTCAATGATTCTAAGCCATGCCATGTGGGACCACCCAAGATGGACGGGACATGGTGGAGAGGTTTGACAGAATGTGGTCCACTGGAGAAGGGAATGGCAAACCACGTCAGTATTCTTGCCTTGAATACCACATGAACAATATGAAAAGAAAAAATGATAGGATACTGAAAGAGGAACTCCCCAGGTCGGTAAGTGCCCAATATGCTACTGGAGATCAGTGGAGAAATAACTCCAGAAAGAATGAAATGATGGAGCCAAAGCAAAAATGAAACCCAGTTGTCGATGTGATTGGTGATAGAAGCAAGGTCCGATGCTGTAACAAGCAATATTGCATAGGAACCTGGAATGTTAAGTCCATGAATTAAGACAAATTGGAAGTGGTCAAACAGGAGATGGCAAGATGGAACGTCGACATTTTAGGAATCAGCAAACTAAAAGAGACTGGAATGGGTGAATTTAACTCAGATGACCATTATATCTACTACTGTGGGCCGGAATCCCTTAGAAGAAATGGACCAGCAATCATAGTCAACAAAAGAATCTGAAATGCAGTACTTGGATGCAATCTTCGAAACGACAGAATGATCTCTTTTGGTTTCCAAGACAAACCATTCAATATCACGGTAACCCAAATCTATGCCCCGACCAGTAATGCTGAAGGTGAAGATGAAGAGTTCTGTGAAGACTTACAAGACCTTTTAGAACTAACAGCCAAAAAAGTTGTCCTTTTCATTATAGGAGACTGGAATGCAAAAGTAGAAAGTCAAGAAACACCTGGAGCAACAGGCAAATTTGGCGTTGGAGTAAGGAATGAAACAGGGCAAAAGCTAATAGAGTTTTGCCAAGAGAACACACTGGTCATAGCAAACACCCTCTTCCAACAACACAAGAGAAGACTCTACACGTGGACATCACCAGATGGTCAACACCAAAATCAGATTGATTATATTCTTTGCAGCCAAGATGAAGAAGCTCTACACATTCAGCAAAAACAAGACTGGGAGCATACTGTGGCTCAGATCATGAACTACTTATTGACAAATTCAAATTGAAATTGAAGAAAGAGGGGAAAACCACTAGACCATGCAGGTATGACTAAATCAAATTGCTTATAATTATACAGCGGAAGTGAGAAGTAGGTTTAAGAGACTAGATCTAATACGCAGAATGCCTGCTAAACTATGGACGGAGGTTCACGACATTGTACAGGAGACAGGGAGTAAAACCATCCCCAAGAGAGAGAAATGCAAAAAAGCAAAATGGCTGTCTTAGGAGGCCTTACAAATAACTGTGAAAAGAAGAGAAGTGAAAAGCAAAGGAGAAAAGGAAAGATATACTCATTTGAATGCAGAGTTCCAAAGAATTGCAAGGAGAAATAAGAAAGCCTTCCTCGGTGATAGATTGGGAAAGACTAGAGATCTCTTCAAGAAAATCAGAGTTACCAAGGGAACATTTCATGCAAAGTTGGGCTCCATAAAGGCCAGAAATGGTATGGACCTAACAGAAGCAGAAGATATTAAGAAGAGGTGGCAAGAATACACAGAAGAACTGTACAAAAAAGTTCTTCATGACCCAGATAATCATAATGGTGTGATCACTCAACTAGAGCCAGACATCCTGGAATGTGAAGTCAAATGGGCCTTAGGAAGCATCACTATGAACAAAGCTAGTGGAGGTGATGGAATTCCAGTTGAGCTATTTCAAATCCTAAAAGATGATGCTGTAAAAGTGCTGCACTCAATATGCCAGCAAATTGGAAAAGTCAGCAGTGGCCACAGGACTGGAATCAGTTTTCATTCCAATCCCAAAGAGAGGCAAGGCCCAAGAATGCTCAAACTGCCATGCAATTGCACTCATCTCACATACTAGTAAAGTAATGCTCATAATTCTGTAAGCCAGCCTTCAACAATATGTGAACCTGAACTTCCAGATGTTCCAGCTGATTTTACAAAAGGTAGAGGAAATAGAGATCAAATTGCCAACATCAATTGGATTATTGAAAAAGGAAGAGAATTCCATAAAAACACCTATTTCTGCTTTATTGACTATTCCAAAGCCTTTGACTGTGGGGATCACAATAAACTGTGGAAAATTTGAAAGAGATGGGAATACCCGACCCCCTGACCTGCCTTTTGAGAAACCTATATGCTGGCCAGGAAGCAACAGTTAGCACTGGACATGGAACAACAGACTGATTCCAAACAGAAAAGGAGTACGTCAAGGCTGTATGTTGTAACTTATAGGCAGAGTACATCATGAGAAACGTTGGGCTGGAAGAAGCACAAGCTGGAATCAAGATTGCCGGGAGAAATATCAATAAACTCAGATATGCAGATGACACCACCCTTATGGCAGAAAATGAAGAAGAACTGAAGAGTCTCTTAAAGAAAGTGAAAGAGGAGAGAAAAAATGTTGTCTTAAAGCTCAACATTCAGAAAACTAAGATCATGACATCTGTTCCCTTCACTTCATGGCAAATAGATGAGGAACAGTTGAATCAGTGGCTGATTTTAATTTTTGGGGCTCCAAAATAACTGCAGATGGTGACTGCAGGCATGAAATCAAAAGACACTTATTCCTTGCAAAGAAAGTTATGACCAACCTAGACAGCATATTAAAAAACAGAGACTTTACTTTGTCAACAAAAGTCCATCTAGTCAAGGCTATGGTTTTCTAATAGATATGTATGGATGTGAGAGTTGGACCATGAAGAAACCTGAAAGCCAAAGAATTGATACTTTTCAACTGTGATGTTGGAGAAGACTCTTGAGAGTCCCTTAGACTGCAAGGAGATTCAGCCAGTCCATCCAAAGTAGGGCAGTCCTGCGTGTTTATTGGAAGGAGTGATGTTGATGCTGAAACTCCAATACTTTGGCCACCTCATGCAAAGAGTTGACTTGTTTGAAAAGGCCCTGATGCTGAGAAAGATTGAGGGCAGGAAGAGAAGGGGACTACAGAGGACGAGATGGTTGGATGGCATCATAGACTCAACAGATATGAATTTGAGGAAGCTCTGGGAGATGGTGACGGACAGGGAAGCCTGGCATGCTGAAGTTCATGGAGTCGCAAAGAGTCGGGTGTGACTGAGTGACTGAACTGAAATGAACTAATTTACACGGTCTTTTGATCATCTTAACAACAAACTGTGAGTAGTTATTATATCATGCACATTTTACAAATGAGGAAACTGTGTTACAAGAAATATTACCTCTTCAGGATCACAACTGGTCTTTATTACAGAGGCTGCCTGACATCAGTTTCTGTGCTTATAAAAGCAATGCTAAAGTGAGAAAAATTATCATGGCCAGAAAAATAAAATTCTCTCTGTGATAGAAAATAATTTTGTGTGCTACATGTCAAGTAGTAAATGTTTTATATAGTTAGAAATTCTCTACATTTTAAAATTATTTATGTCAAAATTACCTGAATCAAGACTAATACAAGATAATAATAATGAATAATTAAATGATGTCTGATAGGTATTGTTGATTCCTTGTCAGAATGCAACATATAAAATATGAAAGGTATTAAGCTAAAATACTTATTTCAAGATGGGAAACACTGGTAAATGTTTAAGAGTATTTTTCTAAGGTAACAAAGATAATGCATACCCTAAATAAAATAAAAATTATATGGCATGTATCATAGATTTTTTTCAGATTCTTATATTATCATACTCAGAGAATTTTGGTCCACCAGAGATAGTGTCTGAAAAATAAAGAAAATAACTATCACTATATGTTTATAAAATGAAATAAAATTCATCTTGGGAATGGAGCCTATAATACAAAGCCAAGATCAAAGGCACTATTATTATTTTACTATATATAAAAAAAACTGCAACCAGGAAACTTTCATATCATAAAAGAAAGGTGAAATAAGATCTCAGGCACTAGAAATGGAACTGTATTAATAAGGCTCCAATGACAGAACCTTAGTACCTTAATGCTGTTCAGACTCAGCATCAAAGAATGTTTGAATAATCCCAGCTGCTCTCTTCATTAGCTAAGAGAAATATAACAGTAGTCCTTGCCTAAAATCTTAAAAAGGAAGCCATGTATTTGATAGTAATAGTTTTAAATATTCCCAAGTATTATGGGTCTCAGGTGAATCTCAAGGCATAGAGAATATCTTGCTTTGTTTGAGTGAATGTTAGTTCACACACCAGATGGAGAAAGGGGGTGATAACAGGCAGTGGAATCTCTTAGAATTTACTTCTGATAGGGCTGTAAGCCAAGAGAAATTTGACTTAATGTACTGCAATACACAACACCACCTGTAATCTGGTGAACCTCTTCAGAAACCTGAAAACATCTCCCTTTCCTAAGAGAAATGATTACATATATTTTATAAAAATTGCTATTTGTACCCTAAATATTTTTGACAGTTGAATACATTCCATAGGGCTGTATTAAAATAATAAATGTGAGAAATGAGGTAAAGAAACATAACATAGGGAAAGTACTGAATTAAATTGACATATCCATATACTAAAAAGGTATGCAGCCTACACAAATCTGTTTAAAATCATTTAATAACATGAGAAAGTACTCATAAATTCCAAATGAAATCCTCTGTAATTTCTTAGAGGTTTCCAATTTCATCATTAATCCTAGAAGTTAGCCTTGCCATTATGGTACCCTTTTATCTTTCTCAAAAAACATATAAAAGTCATTAGAAGATAAATTATATCACCATGAAAGTGAAAGTATTAGTCACTCAGTCATGTCTGACTCTGCGACCCCATGGCATGTAGCCTACCAGGTTCCTCTGTCCATGGGATTTTTCAGGCAAGAATACTAGAGTGGATAGCCATTCCCTTCTCCAGGGAATCTTCATGATCTGGGGATTAAACCTGGGTTCCCTGCATTGCAAGCAGATTCTTTACTGTCTGAGCCACTGGGAGAGCTCTATATCATCATAGAGGGCAACAAAGAGGAACTGAGAAGTAAACTTTGGACATTTAGTTATTTCACTTTCAAAATTACTTAACCCTACACATCTGTCTTCAAATGGGCAGTATTTAAATGCATGTGTCAGCTGAATTATAAATTTTCACCAGTCACAGGATTTCAAGTTTGTTAACAAATTCATGAAAAATTTATATTTATTAATGCCTTAACTATTAAACATATGAAAACCTCAAAGTGTACAGGAAAATTTCATTTGTTTTCTGTTCACACAATTTCTGATGGGAGCAAATGTATATTAATAAACAATAATGGTATTCTGGAAGAAGCTAACTAGCCGCAGGTAAATTCAACATTATTAAAAGTCTTGCTCTTAGTTTAGCAGTCCTGACCTTTGCATTTGCTAGTATTTTGTAGTGGATGCTGACTCTTATTTCATATTCACAAAATTCTTTTGAAATCAGTGTTTACAATCACTGTCAATACATTCATTACAAGAAAAATAAAGTTGCTACATGGACTTAACATTTTTGTTATTCTGACTAGTAAATTCTCTCTTTGAAGACAAACAGAAATCCTTTTTGGACTTCTCAGGTGGCGCCAGTGGTAAAGAATCTGCCTACCAATGTAGGAGACGCAAGAGATGTGGGTTCAACCCATGAGTCGGGAAGATGCCCTAGAGTAGGAAATGGCACCCCACTCCAGTATTCTTGTTTGAAAATTTTCATGGACAGAGGAAACTAATGGGCTACAGTCCACAGGGCCGCAAAGAGTTGTACATGACTGTGAACTAAGCACACACACACACATACACACACACACAGGAATCTTATTCATCATGTGATGGCTTGAAACATGATTCCAGTGCAGCTGTCTCAGACAGCCTGGTGTCTCCCACTCACCACAAAGGGCCAAAGCTGAGAAGACTTCCAGAACTCAAGGCTTTGATGGAACATCTGCCAATGTCATTGCTTAGAAGAATGGACATAATCAAAATGAATTTTCTAGCTTCACTTATCTCCTTATTTTTCCTTACTAATGAAGCATCTCTCAACAAACACTCATATACAAATTTATCTGAACTCTTGAGATGTGTTAATATAATCAGTCTACTCTATATATTTCTGTTTAGAGCCATTAAGTATTGTATTTTAGAAAGAAAATATTTGCAAAGAAAATCTGACCTAATTAAAAATTAACAACAATAACATATAGTTTCTGCAGTTGAATAAGCTACTTTCTGAATGCTTTAATCAATTCAAGCATTCAAGGCTTTCCCTTTGTTGCTATGCGTTGTTTAATACAGGCCCAATTTTTATTTTGTTTTTGTTTTGATAAGTCCTTCTCTTTTGTTCATTTTCATTAATAATATCATTTACTTTTCCAGTCTCCACATTTTTCTTAATGATTTCAGAATAATCTACTGCAGCACTCAACTTTGCTTTTTATTTCCAGTTTTCCTTTTAAACCTGAATTCCATGTCAATGCAATGGGATCTTTAGTTGAGGACAGAACCACATTGGGCTGTGATGTAACTGCGTTATGTTCAAAACAACTGTTGCAACCATTTGATCCCCATTCATCCTGAAGCCTGATTCTCAGTTCCGGCACAAAAATGGAGCCCCCTTTGCTCACTGCCAGAGCCTGTTGTCTGATAGTATATTAGATAGAGATTATGGCTCAAATAAAGGGAGAGCTGTGTAACAATAATGTTACAATTGGACCATGGAGATATCTAATGACCATTACAAGGAGTCCTACTAAGTGTATTTAATGAAGCCTCAGGTTTCTCCAGGAATATCTGAACTTGGACCATTTGCCTCTGAATGCTACTGATGGTCTGAATTCACTATATCTCTTTCGCCTTAGCCTAACATTGCATCTATTGTTGGTAAGTCAACTCTGCAGTGACATTTAAGAAATTAAATCATGAAATCCTTGAATGAATGCAGCCAAAGGGACTGGTTGAAATACTTGAGATCAAGTAAAAACTACTAAAATACTAGACATCAGATTGAATCTGATACTTTTCCCTTCAATAAGAAACTCTCTCCCTATGTGTTAACTGCCACTTTGTGAAAAGATGAGTGATAATATCAAGTATCAACAAAAGACCATTTGTTTTTTCCTGTCTAACTCAATTATTAAATGATCCGTTACAAGATTGCTTTTTATTCTCTCATAGCAGGTGTTTCAGACTCAGATAATGAGCCTTATGGTGCAGGAATTTCATCCTTAATTCCAGTTAAAAGCTGGACTCCCACCCAGTTGGGCAGAAGGGTGAATATGCTAATTGACAGTGACTCAAACTGGATGAGGAGCATTGGTGAGTCATTCACGACTTAATGCTGAGCTTCCTATAACCAGTAGACTATTTTAGCAATTTTAAGAGAATAGTCTAAGAAAGTGTACTCCTGATGATACTTAAATGACAATTCAAGCGGTAAAAGAAAGATTTTGACTATTTGTGAACAGTGCCAGAATATCTTAATTAAAAGGGAAACATTCAGATGTTTTTGACTTCTGAACTTCTATGAAGAAAGCATCTGGTTAGCAAAATTTCACTCTTCATCTGAGTGTTGAGGCAACATAGTACAATTGTTATCTAAACAAGACCCTGTGATCACACTGGTCTGGGATGATGAATTTTAATAAGAACATTTTATTAAAATATATGAATATTGTATTAAAAAATATTTGTTAAAAGAGAGTGATTCTAGCGATTTAAAAATTTCTACAGCATGATGGCCAAAAAACTCGTCTGGGCTACTTTAATATTTCTTTTAGATAATATAGGCCATTGTACAGAATAAAGGAAGAAAAATGTAAAAAATAATTTCCATAAGAGAGACATTACTAAATAACCAAATATCCTCTGAGACAAAGTGGGAAAGAAATTTACCTTAAAGCAAATATGTTTGAGCTAAAAGTATGGTGACTGAGAGGGAAAGATGAAAGCAGGAAAGAGGAAGGAAGAGATAAGGGTGAAGAGTTATGCTTTTAAATTCCTTCACAGAAAATTATCATTTAATTATTAAACCCACAAAATATTTCCAAAGTTTTCTTAAACTTTAGAAACATAGTCCTAGGTTTCTGGACTTCCTAATTTTTCTCAGTTGTCTTCCTTTTTCCTCCATAATGCTTCAGATAAAATCCTGAGTTGTAACTGCAAACATTACATTCTGTGGGAACTTTAGTATGGGCTCACCATGACTTACAGTTCGTTGTTTTTGTTTAGTTGCTAAATTGTGTCTGACTCTTTTGTGACCCCTGTGGACTGTAGCCTGCCAGGTTCCTCTGTCAATGGGATTTCTCCTGTAAGCATACTGGAGTGGGTTGACATTTCCTTCTCCAGGAAAACCTCCAAACCCAAGGGTCAAACACACATCTCTTCCATTGGCAAGGGTGTACTTGGTAAAGAACACTGAGCCTCCAATGGGTTTCCCAAGTGGCTCAGTGGTAAAGAATCCACTTGCCAATACAGGAGACACAGAGACACAGGTTTGATTCCTCAGCTGGAAAGATCCCCTGGAGAAAAAAATGGCAACCTAGTCTACTATTTTTGCCAAGTAAATCCCATGGACACAGGAGCCTGGAGGGCTGCAGGTGATAGGGTTGCAAAGAGCTGGACATGACTGAGCACACATATACTAGGGAAACCCAGATTTATGGTTTATGTTGTTTTACATAATACTTCCATTCTCAGAAAACTATTGAGAGCTACCTTTCAGAATAAAACCAATATGACTCAAGAGGGCACAATTCACTTTCCCTCTTTTATATAAGTGATGCATATTTTAAACTTCGATCACTCCAGAAAAATCTTTATGATAGAAACTGTAAATAATCTTTAGCTTGCACCGGGGCCACAAAAATAATAGTTAAATGGCAACAACATTTAGAGAAAATAGTAGAGACTTCTAAATCTTTCTATTGTGTCAGTAAAACATTTTTATCAATTAATGGTTTGACTTATCTGTCACTGTATTCTGAGGAAATGAAATATTAAATAACATACTATACTTCAGGAAATAGAAAAAATAACAAATATTATATGATATCCACAGTTTGCTTTATCCTAAACATTTGCTTAAAAGCAAGCATCATATTTTCTTCTTTTTCATATTCCACATATTGCATATTGATTTATAATGTTTTCTGGATGAATAAATTATTCCAAATTATTTTATGTATTTTTTCTTAATTGTACAGCCTTTTCAGAACTAGTGCACAATTGTTTTAGCTCTGATGTCTCTCAATATATTGATGGGAATAATTTTAACAGATCATCCATTTTAGCAGACACTGGTCAAATACCACCCAACCAAAGATCTTATTATATTTAATCACACTGGTCAAACCATCTGTATCCAATTCTTGATTATTCCTAAATGGCTTAGGGGAGGACAGAGAGGAAAATTAACATTTACTGACCATAAGACCTCTGGTAGGCATCACTTGTGGGTACACAAGTGATCTAAAGTAAATATTATTCTCAAGTGAGGAAACTGAGGTTCAAAAAGTTGTAATTATTGGGTGAACGTTAGATTTTTAAGTTCAGGTGGTTAGAGTGTTACAAAGCATGAGCAACTGAATTTAAAACCCAGGCTCTTTTCTTTTAAACTTACACCATCTAATACATTTTCTAATCTAGAAGAAGTGTATTTAGTAACATATATTACATAAACTTGTAGCACACTACTTTTTTCAATTTTAAATAAAATAACAGTGAGGAGCAGGGGAAGGAGGAAGAGGAGATTGGAGAGGGAAAAGATGGTAACTACCAGTATTTGTTAAGCTCTTACTTGTCTGTGGGCTCAAGAATCAAAATGTCTGTGTTTATTTTTGACTATGAAACTTACTGGGAAGATGGCTATGAGAATATGTGGCATGTAGTAATGTCCAGCTCAATACTTCATCAGTGATTTAGCCTTGCTTCTCTCCCACTTTGCTCCACTCCACCTCCCTCTCCAGCAATGAGGTCACCACGTGCGCTTTGCTTCAGGTTCTGTTTTCTAGGGAACCCAAGCTTCAGTGGTGGCTTTGTCGGTAGAATCTGCTAACATGGTGCAATGAAGACCACCAGAATTCCAGCAGTCAATTAAAAAACCCTTAACAATAAGTATTCCTGTTTTTAAAGTTCCATCAATAAAGCCTTGAAAAAAGTGAAAATGTTAGCTGCTCAGTAGTGTCGGACTCTTTGTGACCCCATGGTCTGTAGCGAGCCAGGCTCCTCTGTCCATGGAATTTTCCAGGCAAGAATACTGGAGTGGGTATCCATTTCGTTCTCCAGGGTATCTTCCTGACCCAGGGATTGAACCCAGTCTTGCAGTCAGATTCTTTAACATCTGGGCCACCAGGGAAACCCTGTGGTTATTTAAAATTTCTTTCTTTCATTACAGTGAAATCCATAACTTTGCTTTGTCATGTGTAAGATTCATTTGACTTAACAAAAATCCATTAGACTGGGTTGCCACTGTTACCTTATAAAACAAACTACTGTGTAAGTTTTATTTTTATTGTCTTTAGATGTGATCAATACAAGCGCATTAAGAAGAGATTTGTCTGAATGTAAGTTAGCATGGATGAGGATTGTGTAGTGGTGTGGCTTTCCCATCATAAATTATTTTTCTTTAAACGTCTTTCTTAATGAACGTAGGAGACAGGGGGTACAGAGAAGAAAGAAGAAGGAACAATACTTAGAAGTTAATGCTAAAGATTGAGAATAGGCATCACTTTAAAATAGCTTTGCTAAGTCACTTCAATCATATCTGACTCTGGGTGACCCCACAAAGGGCAGCCCACCAGGCTCCCCCATCCCTGGGATTCTCCAGGCAAGAACACTGCAGTGGGTTGCTATTTCCTTCTCCAATGCATGAAAGCGAAAAGTGAAAATGAAGTCGCTTAGTCCTCCTGTCTGACTTAGCGACCCCACGGACTGCAGCCTACCAGACTCCTCCATCCAGGGGATTTTCCAGGCAAGAGTACTAGAGTGGGTTGCCATTGCCTTCTCCATAAAATAGGTTACATGTACATGAATCATATATCAATAGTGCTGATATAACATATATGCACAATGTAAAGTATGAAAAAAGCAAACACATTAACACATCACTCAGCTCAAGAAATAAACACTATAAATAATGAGAGGACTATTGCTCAGACAGCACATTTAAGCAGGGAGGCAAAAACCATGAAATGTCCTGGTCAGTTCACTTCAGTTGATTTCAGTTGCTCAGTCATGTCCGACCCTTTGTGACTCCATGAGTCACAGCACACCAGGCCTCCCTGTCCATCACCAACTCCCGGAGTTCACTCAGGCTCACGTCAATCGAGTCAGTGATGCCATCCAGCCATCTCATCCTCTGTCGTCCCCTTCTCCTCCTGCCTCCAATCCCTCCCAGCAGCAGAGTCTTTTCCAATGAGTCAACTCTTTGCATGAGATGGCCAAAGTATTGGAGTTTCAGCTTTAGCATCAGTCCTTCCAATGAACACCCAGGACTGGTCTCCTTCAGAATGGACTGGTTGGATCTCCTTGCAGTCCAAGGGACTCTCAAAAGTCTTCTCCAACACCACAGTTCAAACGCATCAATTCTTCGGCACTCAGCCTTCTTCACAGTCCAACTCTCGTATCCATACTTGACTACTGGAAAAACCATATCCTTGACTAGACGGACCTTAGTTGGCAAAGTAATGTCTCTGCTTTTGAATATGCTATCTAGGTTGGTCATAACTTTTCTTCCAAGGAGTAAGCGTCTTTTAATTTCATGGCTGCAGTCACCATCTGCAGGGATTTTGGAGCCCACCAAAAATAAAGTCTGACACTGTTTCCACTGTTTCCCCATCTATTTCCCATGAAGTGATGGGACCAGATGCCATGATCTTCGTTTTCTGAATGTTGAGCTTTCAGCCAACTTTTTCACTCTCCTCTTTCACTTTCATCAAGAGGCTTTTTAGCTCCTCTTCACTTTCTGCCATAAGGGTGGTGTCATCTGCATATCTTAGGTTATTGATATTTCTCCCAGCAGTCTTGATTCCAGCTTGTGTTTCTTCCAGTCCAGCGTTTCTCATGATGTATTCTGCATATGAGTTAAATAAGCAGGGTGACAATATACAGCCTTGATATACTCCTTTTCCTACTTGGAACCATTCTGTTGTTCCATGTCCAGTTCTAACTGTTGCTTCCTGACCTGCATACAGATTTCTCAAGAGGCAGGTCAGGTGGTCTGGTATTCCCATCTCTTTCAGAATTTTCCACAGTTTATTGTGATCCACACAGTCAAAGGCTTTGGCATAGTCAATGAAGCAGAAGTAGATGTTTTTCTGGAACTCTCTTGCTTTTTCCATGATCCAGCGGATGTTGGCAATTTGATTTCTGGTTCCTCTGCCTTTTCTAAAAGCAGCTTGACTATTAGGAAGTTTACGGTTCACATATTGCTGAAGCCTGGCTTGGAGAATTTTGAGCATTACTTTGCTAGCATGTGAGATGAGTGCAATTGTGCGGCAGTTTATGTATTCTTTGGCATTGCCTTTCTTTGGGATTGGAATGAAAACTGACCTTTTCCAGTCCTGTGGCCACTGCTGAGTTTTCCAAATTTGCTGACATATTAAGTGCAGCACTTTCACAGCATCATCTTTCAGGATTTGAAATAGCTCTACTGGAATTCCATCACCTCCACTAGCTTTGTTCATAGTGATGCTTTCTAAGGCCCACTTGACTTCACATTCCAGGATGTCTGGCTCTAGGTAAGTGATCACAACATCGTGATTATCCAGGACGTGAAGATCTTTTTTATAGTTCTTCTGTGTATTCTTGCCATCTCTTCTTAATATCTTCTGCTTCTGTTAGGTCCATACCATTTCTGTCCTTTATCGAGACCGTCTTTGCATGAAATATTACCTTGGTATCTCTAAAGTACAGGTGGCTCTGACCGGCACGCTTAAGCGCAGGCGGCTGCTACCGGCAAGCTAAGCATGACCGCAAGGTGCTACCCCACGTCCAAGGTCAGGAGCAGAAGCTGGGAGGACCCCATGCCCGAAGGGTGGTGGCCAAGAAGAGTTACCCCACGTCCGAGGTCAAGGGCAGCACCCAAGAGTGCCAGGCTGTCATGGCACAGGAAATGCTGAAAGGAGCCATCCTGCATCCGAGGCCAGGGGCGGAGGCCGGGACGAGCAACCCCACATCCAAGGAGCGGTGGCTGCACAGGCGCAGGAAGGCCTAGAGGAGCCATCCCACAGTGAAAGTCAGGATGCGTGGCAATGAGGAGATAATTCTCATCCAAGGTAAGGAGCAGCAGCTGCACTTTGCTGGAGCAGCCATGAAGAGATACCCCAAGCCCAAGGTAAGAAAAACCCAAGTAAGATGGTAGGTGTTTAAGAGGGCATCAGAGGGCTGACACACTGAAACCATACTCACAAAAAACTAGTCAATCTAATCACACTAGGACTACAGCCTTGTCTAACTCAATGAATCTATGCCATGCCCACGGGGCAATCCAAGATGGGCGGGTCATGGTGGACAGGTCTGACAGAATGTGGTCCACTGGAGAGGGGAATGGCAAACCATTTCAGTATTCTTGCCTTGAGAA
The DNA here is from genome assembly GCF_032405125.1 of Capricornis sumatraensis. NCBI lineage: Eukaryota > Metazoa > Chordata > Mammalia > Artiodactyla > Bovidae > Capricornis > Capricornis sumatraensis. Next base: position 22,911,679 of record NC_091073.1, read on the forward strand.
CCCCATGAACAGTATGACAAGGCAAAATGATAGGACACTGAAAGAGGAACTCCCCAGGTCATTAGGTGCCCAATATGCTACTGGAGATCAGTGGAGAAATAACTCAAGAAAGAATGAAGGGATGGAGCCAAAGCAAAAACAATACCTAGCTGTGGATGTGACTGGTGATAGAAGCAAGGTCCAATGCTGTAAAGAGCAATATTGCATAGGAACCTGGAATGTCAGGTCCATGAATCAAGGCAAATTGGAAGTGGTCAAACAAGAGATGGCAAGAGTGAACGTCGTCTTTCCAGGAATCAGCGAACTAAAATGGACTGGAATGGGTGAATTTAACTCAGATGACCATGATATCTACTGCTGCAGGCAGGAATCCCTCAGAAGAGATGGAGTAGCCATCATGGTCAACAAAAGAGTCTGAAAGGCAGTACTTGGATGCAATCTCAAAAACAGCAGAATGATCTCTGTTTGTCTCCAAGGCAAACCATTCAATATCATGGTAATCCAAGTCTATACCCCAACCAGTAACACTGAAGAAGCTGAAGTTGAACAATTCTATGAAGACCTATAAGACCTTTTAGAACTAACACCCAAAAAAGATGTCCTTTTCATTCTAGGGGACTGGAATGCAAAAGTAGGAAGTCAAGAAACACCTGGAGTAACAGGCAAATTTGACTTTGGAATGCAGAATGAAGCAGGGCAGAGTTAATAGAGTTTTGCCAAGATAATGCACTGGTCATAGCAAACACCCTCTTCCAACAACACAAGAGAAGACTCTACACATGAACATCACCAGATGGTCAACACTGAAATCAGATTGATTATATTCTTTGCAGCCAAAGATGGAGAAGCTCTATACAGTCAACAAAAACAAGACCAGGAGCTGACTGTAGCTCAGATCATGAACTCCTTATTACCAAATTCAGACTGGAATTGAGGAAAGTAGGGAAAACCGCCAGACCATTCAGGTATGACCTAAATCAAATCCCTTATGATTATGCAGTGGAAGTGAGAAATAGATTTAAGGGACTAGATCTGATAGATAGAGTGCCTGATGAACTATGGACAGAGGTTCATGACAATGTACAGGAGACAGGGATCAAGACCATCCCCATGGAAAAGAAATGCAAAAAAGCAAAATGGCTGTCTGGGAAGGCCTTACAAGTAGCTGTGAAAAGAAGAGAGGCGAAAAGCAGAGGAGAAAGGGAAAGATATAAGCATCAGAATGCAGAGTTCCAAAGAATAGCAAGAAGAGATAAGAAAGCCTTCTTCAGCGATCAATGCAAAGAAATAGAGGAAAAGAACAGAATAGGAAAGACTAGAGATCTCTTCAAGGAAATTAGAGATACCAAGGGAACATTTCATGCAAAGATGGGTTCGATAAAGGACAGAAATGTCCTGGTACCACAGTTCTAAATGTGCAACTTAAAGAGGAAGCAATGTTCTTTGAGGAATTTTCTGTCCTTTGGGGGGAGATGGAGTACCAGAGATAACAATCCCCAGACATGTCAAATTTACATAATTTTTTTTCAGTTTAAAAAGAGATTATATTTGTGAAAACAACTAAGTTAACATGTCTGTCCTTCCACTATTTCCTTGAACATTCAAACTAAATTGTACACTAAAAATATTTTGAAACTGTCCTGAATTAAAAGAGATGGTGAAAGGTGCTTCCTGACTATGTGTCTTTTGGCAACAGAGGCAAATTTGGTGATATTATCCCAGATACAAAAATCTAGCATTTTTAGGAGCAAACACCACAAATTCTTAAGAGGCCTTTCGCACAGAGGGTACATTTAAGCAAGAAGGCAAGCACCATGGAATCTCCTGGTACCCCAATTCTAAATGTGCAACTTTACAGGGAAATTTAAAGAATTCAATTATACTCTCCGGTTGTTCAAAATTACCTCTGAAGTATGTGAAATTGAAATAAAAGAGGATATCTAAAAATAAATCACAATTTAAAATTATACATTCACCACTGAATATTCATAATTAGAAAATCTACCTCTATCTTTAAAAAGAGTATCCACTACAAAATACTTCTCAATGTTATAAATATACCTGGTGTCTAAAGTAAGAAAAAAAACCTAAAATTTTATTTTCAATCTCTTGTTTTAATTCAGCTTCTGCATCTTGAGATCTTGATTCAGTTGCAACTTCTGCCACTTCATGGGCAATTTGCCTGGATGTTGCCTGAGCACTTCCCCTCACATTAGCTGAGCGGGTGACTTGGCTTCGGACACTCAGAAGTTATCTCTCAGTGGGGTGCAAGTTCCTTATGTCACTCTTCTCGCCTCCCTGCCACCACATTACTTGTGGTTAGTTTCATGCTGAGCACATTTTCTTTCATGTTAATACTTGGTTGTTTTTCAAATGGTTTTGCAGAACAGATGTTCTTATTTGAGTTCCCATCTTTCTTCTGACATATTTTTCACAAAAGACTTCCTTGCTATTTCTCTTTATCCATGCCCCCTTATGGGAGGCTGGGGAGAATGGAGGGAGAAAGACTCATTCTAAACCATTCTTTAAAAAAAATATGTTTCTTAGATATCTTCCTGTGTAATTTGTCCCTACCTATTCCTCCTGATATATATTATACCTTCATTGAAAAGAAACTTACTTGCTGATTTTTTAATCTACTCCTATGTAAAATTTCTTCTGAAAATTAGTATATTTTCATTTTAATATTTTGTGATTAGAGAACTTTTTACACAGCACTGGTCTATGTAGTCTCTCTAAATATATATTGATTTTATTCCAATTTTCATCCAGACCTAAGCCAGTGGTCATGAATTAAAAGGAATTAGCTCGCTATATCTCTTTTCAACTTCTTTCTGTTGATTTAAATCTTGTTGTTCAAGATTTGAATGTTACAGCTTATTTTCCATCATTTGTCAGAGATGATGCAAGTTCTGTCTACAAGTTTAATCAATTAAAAATGCCCTTAAGGTTTCCTATTGCTGAAACTCTTTCGCTGAGGAGAGACACTGTAATGTCTGAAAGAAAATGAAAAGTTTCTCTCCTACTTCTTCAAGAGTAAAATCGATGTTTTTGGATCCAAAAACCACTGGATCTTTGGCTTTACCTTCCTGTTGCTGATGTCCTCTGCAAAGTTGTGTAGAGTAAGATGAAATGTATCTACAACACTCCTCTGTTTTTTCAGAACTTGACTTTAAATTCAATTTTTAAAAATTATTGAGAATTCATTTATTTCAAGCACATTGTCACTAGTTTATCCCATAGACACAAATTTTCATTTTGATAAAATTTCTTTGAATCTAACTTGTTCCATATGCTCTTGACAAAGAATTTACAGAGTGCAAGCTAGGTGAGGGAGAAGCTTGAGTGTTGAATCAGAGACTATTAAAGTGATCAATATGGTCCAATACACAGATCAGTTTCTCTCTCTCTCCTCTTTCTCTTTCTCTCAGCACAGAGGATTGGTAAGAGGAGAATAAAAGGCTTCTGAATAATTCTGCATTAGTAGATTGTAAACTTCAATTATTTCTTCTCAAGAACTTTTTATTAAGAGAAAGGGAAGCAGAAATCTCTCCTAAATAGATTATAATTCAAAATCTCTATTGCAAAGGTATTTAAACATTTTTCATTAATAATAGTAATCTGGAATCCTAAAATTTCCTGTCAATTTGAAATGCCAATTTGCTTTTAAGAAAAAAGAAAAAGGAATCTCCAACTCCATATAGCCCAGCATTAAACCAAAGTCACTTCATATCTGAAACATGTCATCAGCCACCTCTTCCTGAGAAGGGGGGTGGCATGCTGTTAATGCCTGGCTGTCACTCACACAGGCCTGTTAGGCAGGGAAGGTGAAGAGGGAACTATTAGTCTGTAATTCTTAAAATTTACATCCCCTGTAATTTTCAGTGAATGCTTTGCTTTTTTGGCATCTAAATTAGACAGAACCACAACTACTGCCACCAGTTCATGGCATTTTCCTAGAGTGAAGGTAGATAGAACAGTTAGCTATTTCAAGACTAAAAAAAAGAGGTGATTTTGTTTTCCATCTTGACTTTCTTGTGACAGTCAAATAACAGAAATTTGTTTATCCCACCTGCCTTCTTTAATGACCATGAACAGTGACACATCCCAAGAAGAATGTATGACACTCTCTGCTCTCTGGAGCTTAGTGTACGCTCTGTCAGGAAAAAAAAAAAAATTACAAGTTGGCTTTTGTGTTTGTAAAGTTCAATTCCCAAGAGAGTAGGTTATAAGTGGCAATTACCATAAAATACCCCATTCAGATCTTGTTTGAAGAAGAAAGACCTGGTATTTGGAGGTTGATTTCTTTCCCATCTCATTTCTGGAAATATACAAATGTGATATAGTTGCTCCTCACTCTATTATTTATCGTACAGAGTTCATAACTGTGCATGCTATTTACTCAAGAAGTGGAAGAAAACAAAGCACTGGCCTGATGATAATATAGCAGTTATGAGACTGAATTGTTTCTTAGGAATTAATCCTTCCTTCATCCTGACATTTCAAAACACAGCCCTAATAGCCTGGAGAAATGAACTCTCTCAATCAGTTAGCCTGAACTCTAAATTCTAGCTTTGACAAGGGACAACCTATGATAACCTAAGTTACACAAATCCCCAAACCTAATTTTTCTCATTTTTAAAATGAGAAAGTTGGATCTTATAATCTCTAAGTGGTATTTCTAATTGACTTTAACACATCTAAATCTGCAGAGAAAGACACTGGAGATGGCAGAACTTCCATTTCAAGACTTTCTTCTTCAAAATCCTCTGCTCCACGCTGAATAGTTCAGAACCACTACAAGCTCCTTGGGATCATAAAGCCTTGGTCTCATTCATCAAACACAGGGGCTACCTCTGGTTCCTCAAGCCATGTTGGCATGGGGATCTATGCAGAAGGGTGCAGCCATTTGCCAAGTAGCTGGGAAGTCCTCCATGAATGATGACTATTATTATTTCTGAAAATCAGTAATAGCAGTTAAAACCATTTGCTTTGCTTTCTACTCTAACAATTGTCTTCTAGAAGACATTTTCTCTCATTCTGATGTAACAGCTTAAAGTACAACTGGTCTCTGTATAGCAGTACTTACATGATAAATGCACAGCAAACTCTGAAACATTCATTATTAACAAAACAAAAGGCCTATACATTCATCATCATACTAAAAGAAACACAGCTTAGTCAGTTCTGCTTTAATGCAGCATGTGTCCCTAAACTCCTAAACTGTGCTATGCAAAATCATGCATCTAAAACAACAACAACAATACCATCACCACCACTATGGGGCTTCTGGGAAAATGAGGTGACAACGTTCAAAAACTTCATCAGTGACCCAAGACAAGTAGTGATCTAATATAAACAGTAGCATGTTAAATGATTAAGAAGTTCGTGAAAGGCATGGCAGCCAACTCCAGTATTCTGGCCTAGAAAATCCCATGGACAGAGGAGCCTGGAAGGTTACAGTCCATGGGGTCACAAAGAGTTGGACATGACTGAGTGACTGATGCACACACAGTACTAAAATAAATATGACACTTCACCTTAAAAATGACATGACGTTGTATTTTGAAGGACTACAGCCTGTGAGGTAGTGCGGAGTCCAGGAAGCAGTGTGTCCTGGAGTCAGGAGAGTTGTCCACTAGCAGGTGTGTTTGAGTGTGGTTCATAGCATGTGGGATGGACTGAAGTGGTTGTAGATGGTTGAGGTGTGTGCCTGTGTGTGTCTGGCAATATATTCCTGGGGATTTTCATTCACCTGAAGGTAGTCTTCTGCCTTTACTTAGCATTTCTTGCTCACAAAGTCAGACATAAGCAAAGATGAAAACCACATTATGCTCAATATATCAAACGCTTCAGAATGAATTTGCATTTCCAAAGTAAGTGTTATAACAGAAATGACTATATATACATTCCAGGCAGTATTTACTCTCAAATCTATTCTTTATTGAGATTATGCATATACCTGTATGTGCATGTATGTACCTATAACATTGAAGAACAGAAAATGAGTAGAATTTTCTCATACATATCTATAGTAAAATTATCCTTGTTTGAGTATTTTGCATATTTTTCACCATACTAATGAACAATATTTGTTTTAAAATAAAATCAAGTAAGAGGGAAAAAATGGGTCTTACAAAATCCTTATAAGCATTCTTGCTTTGTAACTTTCTCTCAAGTTCCATGTGTGTCTCAATTTCCAGCTTCAGTGAAAGCAAGAGAGAAGGCAATGGGGAAGCAGAGATACAGAGAAGAGAATAGGGTAATGGAAATTCAGTTTAAAATGCAGACAAATCTGCCGTTTCTGCTTGATAGCCTGTAACATTTCCATGTAGTGCACTTTGCATGGCAGAGTAGCTGCTAGTAATAGAATTCTCTCACAGTGGAGGTTAATTACTTTTCAGCTACAGCAAAATAAATTTCCTGTCAAGCCCACGGACAGGAATATGCCAGTGTCCCCGATTTTACCTGCAGTTTTAATTCAGCATTAATATCTGACACTTGCTTGCATTTAGTGGGCTGTTCCTCTGAACAGTGGGAGCCCCAAAGGAATATTGAAAGGCTGTCAGTTATGTAGTATCAAGTGTGTGTTAAAAAAGTGCTCAGCCTCTCCCAGAGTGCACCATAAGGAAGATTAACTGAGCTTCCTCTCACTTCAGAAAACAGGTCTGGCCCTCCTGGTGATGTGGAAAAGTGCAACTTAACACAAGACAGGAACCAGGGAAGTTCATTTCCCTTCATCCCCAGTGGAGCACACCCTAGCTTTCAGTTACATCTCAAGCTGACTGTGCGTGCAAGCTGTCTCTTCAGTCATGTCTGACTCTACGGACTGTAGTCTCTCCAGGCTCCTCTGTCCATAGGGATTCTCCAGGCAAGAATACTGGAGTGGGTCGCCATGCCTTCCTCTATGGGATCTTCCCTACCCAGGGATTGAACTCGGGTCTCCCGCATTGCAGACAGATTCTTTACCATCTGAGCCACCAGAGAAGCTCATGAACACTGGAGTGTGTAGCTTATCCTTTCTCCAAGGAATCTTCCAGACCCAGGAACAAAACCAGAGTCTCCTGCATTACAGGTGGAGTCTTTATCAGCTGAGCTACCAAGAAAGACTTCATTTCAGTCTATTCTCCATTTTAATAAGGAGAAGCATCCTTAACAACATCCTGAACTTTATAGGATAATGTATCAACAGCTTTTTATAATTATCCTGTTTAAGAGCTCAATTTTTTCCCCAAATGTAACCTTGTCTCTATGACCACAATCATGTCCTATTACTGGAAACAGACACTGCCACAGTCAGTTAATAAATGCCAACTTTGGCAATCCTGAAGGACCATCAATAGAGAAGTGAGCCTACATCACTTTCCACTGCATAGACAGCTGCACAGTAGAGTAGAACAGAATGAGAAAGGAGAGTGTTACTCTATCAAAAAGAGTAGAGTTCATAGCTAAAATATTTGTGATTGTCAATTAGAAAAGAATATAGGAAGATATTTTCACACGTTTTTCTTTCTATAATTCAGCTCTTCAATTTCAAAATTTCCCAGCCTTCATTTTATTCCCATAAAAATATTTAATTATATATGTGTGTGTGTGTGTGTGTGTGTATTTATTTATTTATTTATGAGTGAAAGTGAAAGTGAAAGTGAAAGTGAAGTCGTGTCCGACTCTTTGCGACCCCATGGACTATAGCCTATCAGGCTCCTCCGTCCATGGGATTTTCCCATCCATAATACCCTTCCTGATTCAGCTAATTCTATGTGGTCCCATTTTCCTTTGAAATGCTATAGAATTGTTTTATTCTTTCCAGTGGCACTAATTATATTATCTCATATAATAACATAAATGCAATTTTTAACCACTTTCTTTTTCAATTAGATTGCAAGTACTTTATGACAATGTTTATTTTGCTTTTAATTTACTGCAGCCCCTAGCATGATGCCTTGCATCTAATGAATCCTCAATGAGTATTTGTTGAATTGACTTTTCTTGAAGTTTAATCCTCTTCAGAGACAGAGGAAATAGGAGGAGAAGATTCTCAGTGCATTAGAAAATCTTAACTTGTCTGTCTCTGATACTTTGGAGTGAATTTATTTGCAATGCAGAATTTCTATGGAAAATGATGTTTGAGTGCGGATTTCTGAGTGTTAGAATATTTTAAGATGTTAAGTCAAATATTCACTTCTGCTGGAGGTTGGCAAACTAATAACTGATATTCATTTTTTTCTCTTTTCAAGGTTGAATCAAACAGAAAATGAGATACTAGGGACAGACTGATGGATACATCAGTTTTACTAAGCTTAAGTGTGATGGGAGAACATGGCTGAGATGTCATCGTTAAATCAACTGTTGTAATATTTCATCCCTAGACAAACCTGTGTATTCTTCACAAGAACAAAAGATAATACCCATCTGCTCATTTGAAGCAGTGTAAGGAAAAATAAACAACTTTTGAGTAATAAGTTTCAAGTATTATTGGGGTAAACAGTCTGTTATAAAATAAATCTGGGGCCACATACTTTTTTTGCAAAGTGCCAGACAATAATTACTTCAGAATTGATGGGTCATATAGTTCCAACTCTTAATCAACTCTGCTGTTGGTGATGGTGTGAAAGCAACCATAAACATATGTACTATGTACAAGAATGAGCATGTCTGTGTAGCAATAAAACTTTATTTATGGATTCTGATATCTGAACATTCTATATGTTCTATGTGCCACAAAACACCATTCTTTTTATTTTTTAAAAACAGTTCAGCTCCCAGGTCATACACTGGCCAGATTTACTCTGTGGGCCAGAGTTTAACAAGCCTCGAAATAAACATTAGAGTTCACTAAAAATTTAACTCAATATTATCAGTCTCCTACCCTAATTGAACCTAGGGAAAAAAAAAAAAAAAAAAAGCATTGGTAGCATTCATCTACTCTATAACTTCTGTAGCTTAATTTTGAATTTACATTCCTTTACAACTACCTTCAAAGATTTGCAGAAACTAATATCTATGAGGGTTTTTTTAAATCTACCAAAGGAAGAAGATGGTGATCATTGTAGTTATGGGCAAACCAACATTTCATCTGACCTCCACATAGACCTTAATGCTAATGTATTTACAAGAGAAGCAGAAAAGGTCATAGGCAGAAGTCTGCTCAACTGCAGGACTTTAAGAATCAGCCTAATTTAGGGGCACAGGACAAAGACTTCGAAGTGCTATGAGGGGTACCCAATTACCTAGGAAAATGTTAAGCAAAGGCAAACTGGTGACATTTACTTTCCTGCTTATTTTGTGAAAGGGCAAAGAAGTACACTTTCACTTGACAACGTCACTGTTTTCTGTTGGAAATAAAACTGGCAGTTTCTAGGGGTGGAACACTGATGCTGCTGCTGTTGCTGCTGCTGCTGCTGCTGCTGCTCCTGCTGCTGCAAGTCACTTCAATCTTGTCTGACTCTGTGAGACACATAGACAGCAGCACACCAGGCTCCTTGTCCATGGGATTCTCCAGGCAAGAATACTGGAGTGGGTTGCCATTTCCTTCTCCAGCAGAATACTAGCTCTAGTTAAATTTACCCAACAGCTCCCCACGGTTACCACCCGAGTGGTACCGGTGGGTCACGCACCTGCCTTTCATTCAAGGGAAGCAGGGCACACCCATTTCCAGCTTCCCCTGAGTTCAAGCCTTGTCAACTGACCCAAACTTGATTCCTTTCCCTGCTCCTTTTCTCCGTTTACCTCATTTTTGTTCTTTAATTATTTTCACTTGTAGAAAACACAGGACATTTTAGAATAAGGAGTTACATTTTACCTTCTTCTTTTCCTTCTCTGTCCCAAGGAATAAACGCTGGTAACAGTTTGCTCTGTGCACTGATGTTGATTTTAAATACCAACATTTAAGTATGTGACAATTGCAAATACTATTACTTAGAGTTATTTTCATTTTAAATTTTGCAGTAATGGCATTCTGCTATTTTTTTTCCTGTAACTTACAACGGTTGTCATTTATGAAAATGTTAAGGACAACTTTCTAATTCAGTACAGATTTCTTTTTATTTTTCCCCAGGATAATTTCATGGCAGGGATAAAGCACTGTGTATCAGTATATAGTGTGCCTCTAGTGGGTGATCTGTGAAAAGATTTCCACTTTTTTTTTTTTTTTAAACACAAGGAAATTTGGACAGCATAGTCTATATAGTTCTCTTTGGTTCTAAATTTTTGAGATTTTATAAGTGCATTTCTATGCTTTACCAAGTGTAGAGAGAGGTCTTGTACCTTACCAGTTTTTTAAATGTATAGCAGATGGTGATTGCAGCCATGAAATCAAAAGACGCTTACTCCTTGGAAGGAAAGTTATGGCCAACCTAGACAGCATATTCAAAAGTGGAGACACTACTTTGCCAACACAGGTCCATCTAGTCAAGGCTATGGTTTGTCCAATGGTCATGTATGGGTATGAGAGTTGGACTGTGAAGAAAGCTGAGCGCTGAAGAATTGATGCTTTTGAACTGTGGTGTTGGGGAAGACTCTTGAGAGTCCCTTGGACTGCAAGGAGATCCAACCAGTCCACACCAAGGAGATCAGTCCTGGGTGTTCATTGGTAGGACTGATGTTGAAGCTGAAACTCAAATATTTTGGCCACCTGATGCAAAGAGCTGACTCATTGGAAAAGACCCTGATGCTGGGAAAGATTGAGGGCAGGAGGAGAAGGGGGCAACAGAGGATGAGATGGTTGGATGGCATCACTGATTCAGTGGACATGGGTTTGGGTTCTGGGAGTTAGTGATGGACAGAAAGGGCTGGTGTGCTTCAATTCATGGGGTCACAAAGAGTCAGACACGACTGAGCAACTGAACTGAACTGAAGAAAGAAACCAGAAGAACATGCCTATAAAATGTGGTGTCATGGATGCAGTCCTAAGATGGCAGAGGAATAGGATGGGGGAAGCACTTTCTCCACCACAAATTCATCAAAAGATCATTTGATGCTGAGCAACTTTGACAAAACAACTTCTGAACACTGGCAGAGGACACTAGGCACCAAGAAAGGCAGCCCATTCTCTTCAAAAGGAGATAGAGCAAAAGATAAAAGATAAAAAGAGAGATAAAAGAGTTAGGAACTGAGAGGACTGTGCCGGGGAGGGAGTCATGAAGGACGAGAAGTTTCCAAACACCAGCAAACTCTCTCACTAGTGGGTTTGTAGGGGGTTTTGGAATTTCAGAGGGAGACAAAACCAGGAGGGGAAAAAAAAAAAAAAAACACACACACACATAATACTCACCTGACTGCAACTCCCAGTGGAGAAGTAGCCCAGATGCTCGGGTCTGCCACCAGCAAGCAGGGGCTGAACAGGGAGGTGCAGGTTGCATGCTTATGGCAAAAACTGGGCCTGAATGCCCTGAGGAAAATCTGAGGGAGCTAACATGACATAGCAACCAAAACTTTGGACAGCTAGAGAGAGAAAATAAGAGAGAGAGAGAACTTTCCTGCGAAAAGCACTAACCTGAGGCACGGCCTGGCTGGCTCACAGAACAAAGGACTGAGCAAATACCAAAGGAGAGATAGCCGGCTACAGACTGGCCCATCCCCCCACCAGAGGGAGAGAAGCAGGTTGGCCGACAGCCAGAGCCAGAAGGCAAGGGGCAATCTTGGCTCCAGAGATGGCATTCCCCATCAAATTGTGAGCAGGCTTCCCATTGTTAACCAAGTCTTCTTGGGATCCTGAATGGTTGACATCTGCCAGGAGGGTCGTAGCCAAAGATCAGCTCTCTAGAGGAGACACACAGCACACCTGAGAAGTCACTCTCACTGCATACCTGGGAAACCAAGAGGCTGGGACCAGGGAGGTGCTTAAGATGCACAGACAACCTGGGACAGTGCCTCGCTAAGCACCTTATTGCCTAAACTGCTTGGACCTGGGAAGGGCACCAAACGCATGTCCAACCAACTCTGTGCCTTTGTGGAGAACCTGAACCTGAGCAGCTTAAACCTGGGAAGTGCACAAAACCCAGGGCCTACTTTGGACAGTTCCCCCTGCAGAGCAACCTGGAGCCTGAGCAGTGTAGATTGAGAAAGCACAGAGGCTGTCAGTGGGGCAAACTCAGCGTGGTCCATACACTGTGAGCACTCCCCACACATGCCAGTGATATTGTTTGCAGTGTTCCTCCCTCCCCACAGCACAAATGAACAAGTGAGCATAAATAAGTGACCACCTTCGTCCCCTTGTGTCAGAGTGGAAATTAGACACTGAAGAATCTTGCAAAAAGAGGAAGCAAAAACAAAAAACAAAGAAGAGGGAACCACTCAGGAAGTGACAGGTGAAGCAGATTAAAACCCTGTAGTTAGCATTGACTAAGCTTTGGAAGGGACCTATAGACCTTTAGAAGAAGTATAAGCTGGAACAAAGAACTATTGGAAACTGAACTGACCCCACACTGCCCTCAACAGCTCCAGAGAAATTCCTAGATATATTTTTACTATTATCATTTTTTAAATATTTTTAAATTTTAAAGTTCTTTATTACTCCTTTAATTTTCATTTTTATAACCTATTCTTACCTTGCAAAAAAAAGACCCTATTTTAAAAGCAAATTTCATATATATATTTTTTCTAATTTTTGTGATTGATTTTGTTTTGTATTTTTAATACTGTATTTTTCTCTACTCTAGTTTTTTAATCTCTGCTTTTTGGTATTTGTTATCAATTTTGTACCTTTAAGAACCTTCAGTACCCATTTTTGCTTAGGGGTGTGATTACAAGCTTCATTGCTCTCTCCTCTTTTGATTCTCCCTTTTCTCCCCCAGGTAACCTCTATCTGCTCCCTCACTCTTCTCTTCTCTACTTAACTCTGTGAATCTCTCTGGGTGTCCCTTACTGTGGAGAATCTTTTCATAATAAACCTAAATGTGTTATCATCTGTGCTATATGGATGGAGAAGTCTTGAGGCTACTATAAGTATAAGACTGAAACCCAGAAGAAGGAGGCTTAAATCAAAAACTTGAGAACAGCAGAAAACTCCTGACTCCAGGGAACATTAATTGACAAGAGCTCAACCAAAAGCCTCCATACCTACACTGAAACCATGCTCCACCCAAGAGCCAACAAGTCCAGAGCAAGACACACCACACTAATTCTCCACAACGCAGGAACATAACTCTGAGCATTAAAATAAAAGCTTTCCAAAGTCACAGCAATTCCATAGACACCTCAGAACTCACTACTGGACACTTCATAGCATTCCAGAGAGAAAATATCCACCTCCACCTACCAGAACACTGATGCAAGCTTCCTTAACCAGGAAACCTTGACAAACCACTAATCCAACCCCATCCAAAGAAAGCAAACTCCACAATAAAGAGGGACCGCAAACTTCAAGCATACAGAAAGGCCATTCCAAACACAGCAATTTAAACAAAAGGAAAAAGCAGAGAAATATTCAGCAGGTAGAGGATCAAGATAAATTCTCACCAAACAAAACAAAAGAGGAGGGGATAGGGAGTCTACCTGAAAAGGAATTCAGAATGATAGTAAAGACGATCGAAAATCTTGAAAACAAGATGGAGTTATAGATAAACAGAATAGAGACAAGGATTGAGAGGATGCAAGAAATGTTTAGCAAGGACCTAGAAGAAATAAAAAAAGAGTCAGTCAATAATGAATAATGCAATAACTGAGATCAAAATCCCTCTGGAGGGAACCAGCTGTAGAATAACTGGGGCAGAAGATAGGATAAGTGAGGTGGCAGATAGAATGGTGGAAATAAATGAAGCAGAGAGGAAAAAATAATTAAAAGAAATGAGGACACCCTCAGAGACCTCTGGGACAATGTTAAATGTGCTAACATTCGAATCATAGGGGTCCGAGAAGAAGAAGACCAAAAGAAAGGCCATGAGAAAATACCTGAGGGGACAATAGTTGAAAACTTCCCTAAAATGGGGAAGGAAATAGCCACCCAAGTCCAAGAAGCCCAGAGAGTCCCAAACAAGATAACCCAAGGCAAAACATCCCAAGACACATATTAATCAAATTAATGAAGATCAAACACAAAGAGGAAATATTAAAAACATCAAGAGAAAAGCAACAAATAACACGCAAGGGGATTCCCATAAGGATAACAGCTGATCTTTCAACAGAAACTCTTCAGGCCAGCAGGGAATGGCAGGACATACTTAAAATGATGAAAGAGAAAAACCTACAATCCAGATTATTGTACCCAGCAAAGATCTCATTCAAATATGGAGGAGAAATCAAAAGCTTTACATACAAGCAAAAGCTGAGAGAATTCAACACCACCAAACCAGCCCTTCAACAAATACTAAAGGGTCTTTTCTAGACAGGAAACACAGAAAAAGTTTATAAACTTAAATCAAAAACAATAAAGTAAATGGCAAAGGGATTATGCTTATCAATAATTACTTTAAATGTAAATGGGTTGAATGCCCCAATCAGAAGACAAAGACTGGCTGAATGGATACAAAAACAAGTCCCTGACATATGCTGTCTACCAGAGACCTACCTCAAAACAAGAGACATATACAGACTGAAATTGAAGGGCTGGGGAAAGATATTTCATGCAAATGAAGACCAAAAGAAAGCATCAGTAGCAATACTCATATCAGATAAAATAGGTTTTGAAATAAAGGCTGTGAAAAGAGACAAAGAAGGACACTAAATAATGATCAAAGGATCAATCCAAGAAGAAGATATAACAATTATAAACATATATGCACCCAACATAGGAGCACTGCAATATGTAAAGCGAACAGTAGCACAATAATAATGGGAGACTTTAATACACACTCATACCTATGGATAGATCAACTAAACATAAAATTAGCAAGGAAGTGAAACTTTAAATGATGCAATGGACCAGTTAAACCTAGTTGATATCTATAGGACATTTCACCCCAAAACAATGAATTTCACCTTTTTCTCAAGTGCACATGGAACAGTCTCCAGGATAGATCACATCCTGGGCCATAAATCTAGCTTTAGTAAATACAAAAAATTGAAATCATTCCAAGCATCTTTTCTGATCACAATACAGTAAGATTAGATGCCAACTAACGGGAAAAAGCTATTAAAAATACAAACATATAGAGGTTAAACAATACACTTTTGAAAATCAACAAATCACAGAAGAAATCCAAAAAGAAATCAAAATATGCATGGAAATGAATGAAAATGAAAATACAACAATCCAAAACCTATAGGATTCAGGAAAAGTAGTGTTAAGGGGAATGTTCATAGAGACACAAGCTTACCTCAAGAAACAAGAGATAAATCAAATAAGTAACCTAACTTTACATATAAAGTAACTAGATAAAGAAGAACAACAACAGGGTTAGTAAAAGCAAAGAAATCATTAAAACTAGGGCAGAAATAAATGAAAGAGAAACAAAGGAGACTATAGCAAAAATCAACAAAACTAAAATCTGGTTTTTTGAGAAGATAAATAAAATAGACAAACCATTAGCCAGACTCATCAGGAAAAAAAGGGAGAATAATCAAATCAGCATAATTAGAAATGACAATGGAGAAATCACAACAGACACAGAAATACAAAGGATGATAAGAGACTACTATCAACAACTGTATGTCAATAAAATGAACAACTTGGAATAAATGGACAAATTCTTAGAGAAGTATGACCTCCCAAAACTGAACCAGGAAGAAATAGAAAATCTTAACAGATGCATCATAAGCACGGAAATTGAAACTGTAATCAAAAATCTTCCAACAAACAAAAGCCCAGGACCAGATGGCTTCACAGGTGAATGCTACCAAAAATGTAGAGAAGAGCTAACACCTATCCTACTCAAACTCTTCCATAAAATTGCAGAAGAAGGTAAACAGCCAAACTCATTCTATGAGGCAACCATCAACCTAGTACAAAAACTAGACAAAGATGCCACAAAAAAAGAAAACTAATATCACTGATGAACACAGATGCAAAAATCCTCAACAAAATTCTAGCAAACAGAATCCAACAGCATATTAAAAAGATCATACATTATGACCAAGTAGGTTTTATCCCAGGGATGCAAGGATTCTTCAATATTTGCAAATTAATCAATGTGATACACCACATTAACAAATTGAAAGATAAAAAACGTATGATCATCTCAATAGATGCAGAGAAACCTTTGACAAAATTCAACATCTATTTATGATAAAAACTCTCCAGAAAGCAGACATAGAAGGAACATACCTCAACATAATAAAAGGTATATATGTTAAACCCACAGCAAACATTATCCTCAATGGTGAAAAATTGAAAGCATTTCCCCTAAAGTCAGGAACAAGACAAGGGTGCCCACTCTCACCACTACTATTCAACATAATTTTGGAAGTTTTAGCCACAGCAATCAAAGAAGAAAAAGGAATAAAAGGAATTCATATTGGAAAAGCAGAAGTAAAACTACCACTGTTTGCAGATGACATGATCCTCTACATAGAAAATCCTAAAGACACCACCAGAAAATTACTAGAACTAATAAATGAACATAGTAAAGTTGCAGAATATAAAATTAACACACAGAAATTCCTTGCATTGCTATACACTAACAATGAGAAAACAGACAGAGAAATTAAGGAAACACTTCCAATCACCATTACAACAAAAATAATAAAATACTTAGGAATAAATCTACCTAAGAAGATTCTTGAGAATCCCTTGGACTGCAAGGAGATCCAACCAGTATTTCCTAAAGGAAATCAGTCCTGAATATTCATTGGAAGGACTGATGTTGAAGCTGAAACTCTAACATTTTGGTTACCTGATACGAAGACCTGACTCATTTGAAAAGACCCTGGTGCTGGGAAAGATTGAGGGCAGGAGAAGGGGATGACAGAGGATGAGATGGTTAGATGGCATCACTGACTCAATGGACATGAGTTTGGGTAAACTCAGGGGGTTGGTGATGGACAGGGAGGCTTGCATGCTGCAGTTCATGGGGTCACAAAGAGTCGGACATGACTGAGCGACTGAAATGAGCTGAACTGAAAGAAACAAAAAACCTATATATAGAAAACTATAAAACATTGATGAAAGAAATCAAAGATGACACAAATAGATGGACAAATATACCCTGTTCATGGATCAGAAGAATCAATATAGTGAAAATGAGTAGACTACCCAAAGCAATCTATAGATTTAATGCAATCCCTATCAAGCTACCAACGGTATTTTTCACAGAACTAGAATAAATAAGTTCACAGTTTGTATGGAAATATACATATATATATATATATATATATATAATGGTACTCGAATAGCCAAAGCAATCTTGAGAAAGAAGAATGAAACTGGATATACTACAAAGCTACAGTCATCAAGACTGTATTGTACTGGAACAAAGACAAAAATATAGATGAATGGAACAAAATAGAAAGCCCAGAGATAAATCTGCGCACCTATAACTACCTTATCTTTGACAAAGGAGCCAAGAATATAAAATAGAGAAAAGACAATCTCTTTAAAAAGTGGTGTTGGGAAAACTGGTCAATCACTTGTAAAAGAATGAAACTGGAATGCCTTTTAACACTATACACAAAAATAAACTCAAAATGGATTAAAGATCTAAATGTAAGAGCAGAAACTCTAAAACTCCTAGAGGAAAACATAGGCAAAACACTCTCCGACATAAATCACAGCAGGGTCCACTATGATCCACCTCCCAGAGTAATGAAAATGAAAGCAAAAATAAAAAAATGGGAACTAATTAAATTTAAAAGTTTTTGCACAATGAAGGAAACTATAAGCAAAGTGAAAAGATAGCCTTCAGAACGGAAGAAAATAATAGCAAATGAAGCAACTGACAAAGAATTCATCTCAAGAATATACAAGCAGCTCCTGCAACTCAATTCCAGAAAAATAAATGACCCAATCAAAAAATGGGCCAATGAACTAAGCAGACATTTCTCCAAAGAATATGGCTAACAAACACATGAAAAGATACTCAACATCACTCATTATCAGAGAAATGCAAATCAAAAGTGCAATGAGGTACCATCTCATGCTGTTCAGAATGGCTGTTATCAAATAGTCTACAAATAATAAATGCTGGAGAGTGTGCAGAGAAAAGGGAACCCTCTTACACTGTTGTGGAAATGCCAAATAGTTCAGCCCCTATGGAGAACAGTGTGGATATTCCTTTAAAAAGTGGAAATAGAACTGCCATATGACCCAGCAATCCCACTACTAGGCATACACACTGAAGAAACCAGAATTGAAAGAGACACATATACCCTAATATTCCTCACAGCACTGTTGACAATAGCCAAAACATGGAGTCAACCTAGATGTCCATTGGCAGATGAATGGATAAGAAATCTGAGGTTCATATACACGATGGAATATTATTTAGCTATTAAAAACAATGCTAATGAGGTGGATGAAACTGGAGCCTATTATACAGAGAGAAGTAAGTCAGAAAGAAAAATACTAATACAGTATATTAATGCATATATGCAATTTAGAAAGATGGTAATGATGACCCTATATGCGACACAACAAAAGAGACAGAGATGTAAAGAACAGACTTTTGGACTCTGTGGGAGAAAGTGCGGGTGAGAGGATTTGAGAGAACAGCATTGAAACATGTATATTATCATATGTGAAATAGATCGCCAGTCCAGGTTTGATGCATGAGACAGGGTGCTAAGGGCCAGTGCACTGGGACAACTCTGAGGAATGGGATAGAGGAGGGAGGTAGGAGGGGGGGTTCAGAATGGGGGACACATGTACACCCATGGCTATTTCATGTAAATATATGGCAAAAACCACTGCAATATTGTAAAGTAATTAGCCTCCAATTAAAACAAATAAATTGATTTACAAAATTAAAAAATGTGGTATTATATAAAAATTATTCGAAAATTTTTATAATACCATTATTTAATTTTAATGTTCTAGTTATTAGAAAGTTTAAATAATTAATAAAAAGTAAATTAAAATATGCTTACTCCTTGGAAGGAAAGTTATGACCAACTTAGATAGCATATTCAAAAGCAGAGTCATTACTTTGCCAACAAAGGTCTGTCTGGTCAAGGCTATGGTTTTTCCAGTGGTCATGTATGGATGTGAGAGTTGGACTGTGAAAAAGGCTGAGCACTGAAGAACTGATGCTTTTGAACTGTGGTGTTGGAGAAGACTATTGAGAGTCCCTTGCACTGCAAGGAGATTCAACTAGTCCATTCTAAAGGAGATTGGTTCTGGGTGTTCTTTGGAAGGAATGATGCTAAAGCTGAAACTCCAGTATTTTGGCCACCTCATGCGAAGAGTTGACTCATTGGAAAAGACTCTGATGCTGGGAGGGATTGGGGGCAGGAGGAGAAGGGGATAACAGAGGATGAGATGGCTGGATGGCATCACTGACGTGATGGGCATGAGTTTGAGTGAACTCGGAGTTGGTGATGGACAGGGAGGCCTGGCATGTTGTGATTCATGAGGTCACAAAGAGTCGGACATGACTGAGTAACTGAACTGAACTGAACTGAACTGAAGAAAGTAACCAAACATGTAGATTCAACATAAATATCAACTTTATGTTATTCAAACACTTGTGGCTTTATTAAATGAAAATCACTCTTTAAAAAATTCACAAGAAACTTTCAGTCTGTTATTCTTTCAGAGGTAAAATTGAAAGAGTTGGAGAAGGAAAAGTAACAAGATTTCACACATGTAAATAACTTCTAAATTTAATTTCTTACCAATACATGAGGGCTACAATTTACAGTGCATTTATGAGCATCTTAATGACCCAGATTTCCTTTCTGGGCAGGAGGCTCCCTAGGATAAAACCAACGCTATTGTTGCTGAAGAAGAATGTTGTGGTTTATGCATTGTTACTCTGCTCATAATTTATCCAGAGCCTGTAATTTACAGAAGGTCTGTTGTTCACCTCATTCATCACAGAGAGACACTAAGGAGAAGAAAGCTGTACACACACAAAAATTAAAAATCTATTTGCTGCCCTTGGCAAGCTTTCATTTCTTGTTCAACTCAGTTTATTGTGTTTAACTCTTATTGGTTTATTTGGGGCTGTGCAAAAGAAAAATGAGCCTGCTTTGTTGATCTCCTATAGAAACCGCCTCCCAGAAAGTCTCCAGATTTCCTTGTCATTTTGTGTCCTTACTGATGACACTAAGTGTAGGAAGGTTATGGGTCAAAAAAAAAAAAAAAAACAGTTATCCCACCATATTTCCTATTTTGTATTTTCATTTAAAATAATCAATGATGCTTTATAAATTATTTGAAATAAATATAGCAGCCAAAAATTTTCTTTTCTTTTCCAATAAATCACTACAGAGAGGCACTCTGATATAGAGTTTAAAACTTACAACTCCTTTCACCTGAGTGGATCTTAAGCAAGTTACTTAGACTCCCCAGACCTCATTTTCCTTACTTATAAATGGAAGTAATAATATTACTCAAATTTCCTAGGGGAATCAAAAATATTAGATGAGTTATTGCTTATAAAACATTTAGGAGAGTCTCCCACATATATCACAAAAGTGACAGCAATCATTACAAACCTTCCAGAGATTTTTGCTCATTCTTTCTGTTATAGACTGAATGTCTGTGTCCCTCCAGCATTGAAGCCCTACCTCTCAAGGTGGCTATATTTGGAAATAATACCTCCAAGGAAGTAATGAAAAGATGTCCTAACAGTGGGTGGGGCTTTGATCCCATGGGATACATGTCCTTATAAAAAGAGACACGAAAGACTGCTTTTGCCCTCCCTGCACTAACAAGGAAAGACCGTGTGAACACACAGTGAGATGGCAGTCATTTTCAACCCAATAGGAGAGTTCTCACAAGACATCAATCTTGCTGGCACCTTGACCTTGAACTTCCAATCTCCAAAACTGAGAAAATAAATTTCTGTAGTCTAAAGCACCCAGTCTATGGTATTTTGTACGATAGTTTGAGTAGATTAAGACACTATGTATTCTCTGACATCGTTTGTTTTTTTATTCATTGAAATTTTTTTATTTCTGATATTTATTATATCTTTTTTTTTGTGGGGGGGAGTTTCTTGTAGACATGGAAGAGCTTATCCTAAATTTTATATGTAAAGGAACAGGCTCTAGAATAGGTAAAACAATCTTGAAAAGGGTAAATAAAGTGGGAGGAATCAGTCTACCCCTTACTAAGGCTTTCCTGTATATAGAGGCATCAAGATGCATCACACTGGTGGAGTGGTAGACACACAAATTAAGAGAAAAAATAAGCTAGAAATAAACCCACATAAATATACTCTATTAATTTTTGACAAAGTTACAATGCCCAGTTAATAGAAGAAATATAAGCCCTTTAAATAAATGATGCTAGAATATTTAGTCATTCATAGATACAAAGTAATATTTCACTTAAACCTCACAGTTAATAAAAAACTTAACTCAAAAGTCTCCTAGACTTAAACATAAAATCATGAAACTTTTAGGGGACAAAAAGAGAAAATATTATCTTGGACAAGGCAGATAATTTTTAGACTTGACAACCAGAAGTGTAATCCATAAATTGACACATTCAGTTCAGTTCAGTTCAGTCGCTCAGTTGTGTCCGACTCTTTGCAACCCCATGAATCGCTGCACACCAGACCTTCCTGTCCATCACCAACTTCCGGAGTTCACTCAGACTCACATCCATCGAGTCAGTGATGCCATCCAGCCATCTCATCCTCTGTCGTCCCCTTCTTCTCCTGCCCCCAATCCCTCCCAGCATCAGAGTCTTTTCCAATGAGTCAACTCTTCTCATGAGGTGGCCAAAGTATTGGAGTTTAAGCTTTAGCATCATTCCTTCCAAAGAAATCCCAGGGCTGATCTCCTTTAGAATGGACTGGTTGGATCTCCTTGCAGTCCAAGGGACTCTCAAGAGTTTTCTCCAACACCACAGTTCAAAAGCATCAATTCTTCGGCACTCAGCCTTCTTCACAGTCCAACTCTCACATCCATACATGACCACAGTAAAAACCATAGCCTTGACTAGACAGACCTTAGTTGGCAAAGTAATGTCTCTGCTTTTGAATATGCTATCTAGGTTGGTCATAACTTTTCTTCCAAGGAGTAAGCGTCTTTTAATTTCATGGCTGTAGTCACCATCTGCAGTGATTTTGGAGCCCAAAAAAATATAGTCTGACACTGTTTCCACTGTTTCCCTATCTATTTCCATTGGATCTCGTCAAAGTTAAAGACTTTTCTTCTGTGAAATGGAATAGAATCATTTCCTCTGTTCAAAAGATGAAAAGATAGCCTACATATTGGGATAAAATATTTGCAAACCACATAGCTGATAAAAGACTAGTTTCTACAACAAGTATCTACAATTCCAAAATTTAACAATGAAAAAGTAGACAATCCAATTAGAAAATGGAAAAAAAGGCATGAACTGACATTTCATAGAATAATATGTTTAAGTGGTTAATAAGTGCACAAATAGATGTTTGACATCATTACATATTATAGAAATGCAAATGTAAATTTCAATAAGCTATCACTGCATACCTATTGAAATGACTAAAATTTTAAAAAATGACAACACCAAATGCTGGACAAAATGTGGAGAAACTGGATCATACATTGCTAAAAGAATTTTAAAATGATACGAGCACTCTGGAAAATAGTTTGTCAATTTCTGATAAAACTAAATGTGAATTACCATGTGATCCAGCAGTTGCATTCTTGGGCATTTATATAAAGGCAAATGAAACTTATGTATACATAGGAACCTGTATATTAATATTCACAGAAACTTTACTTGTAGTAGCCCCAAACTAGAAACAGGCCAAATGTCCTTCAATGGGTAAACTGTTAAATAGATGAGCTCATCCATATCATGGAATACTACTCAGCAACGAAAAGGAATAAGCCACTGACACTTGCAACAACTTGCATGTATCTTCAGAAATTTATGCAGAGTGAGAAAAGCCAATCCCCAAAGACTACCTATTATGTTATTCCATTTATATAGCATTTCTAAAATGACAAAATTATACAGATGAAGCACAGATTAGTGATTACCAGGGGTTAGGGGTGAGGGTTGTCAAAGGAGGTAGATATAGGGACAAAGGGGCAGCACAAGAGATCCTTGTGACAAGAAGACTGCTTTTTGTCATCACTGTGATGGTGATTACACAAATGAATGCATGTTAACTAGTAATATCTGAACGAGATCAAAGAATTGAGTCAATGTCAATATTCTGTACTATAGTTTTGTGGGATTTTATCATTGGAGAGAACAGGGTGAACAATACATGATTCCTCTATATCTCTTAACTTCATGTGGATGTACAATTACCTCAACTAAAATTTTAATTTGAAAAGCAAACAGGATAAAAATTTAAAAAAAATAAAACAAGAGAGATTGTATAATCAGTTTGTTAACTTTGTAATTTTACTATCATCAGGCAATCCAGATATTATGGGTAACTGATATAAGATTCTGTACAGCAAAGTTCCTAGAATATAACTAATTTCTACATTTAGTTGTTCTCCTAATCTGTTCTTTTAATATCAGATCTTTCTGGTCCTTGAAAACTTCAATTTATAATTGGACTTGATAGAATAATTAAGACTACAGGAATTACCATGCAGAGCATTAGTCTCAAATCTTCCAGTTAAAGAAAAGTTGAACTTTTGACACGGATATAAAACAGGCCCAGAAGGTTGCTGTTCAGCAGTTAGATTCTTGGATTCAATTTCTGAACACTTTGAAGTCATTTTATGCCACTTGACTCAAATCATTCATCTCAAAGAAAATTTGTTAGCTAAATGTCAGCTTCTTGGTGTTAGTCTATAGACTTCACAGAGGAAACCAAGGCTGTCTAACAATGTTTATACTTCTAGCTCAGGCGGCATGCCTAAGTAACAGAGGATGCCTTCTACTGTAGAAGATTCTGGCAGTAGGATAGCTTTGCTATCAGTAAATATATCAAAAAGAAATAAATAACACATTTCATGCAGTAAATGAATTGCAACATAATTCCTGCTGAGAAAATCTTCCCGGATTTTAAAATATTTTAGCATCCTTTCTTTCCTGTTTCTACTAATATGGTAATTTAGAGTAGCTATTATTATAATTTGTTAAAGACGTAATGGGGATTTGTTGGTTTGAGTAGCTCTCTGCATGTGCTGTAGGCTGTCCGCTTTGAAGATACCATCTTCTTCTCTCTGGTTTCAAAGACAGCCTCTGTGATAAATGTGTCAGCAGAATCAAGCTGAACAATATCTAGCCAGTATTAATTACAGGTAAATCTAAGATATTAAAGTATTTGTTTTCAGACTGTTTCAGTTATTAGACAAAGACAATAGTAGATTGTAGCTACAGATTAGTAAGAAGATGTTGGTAGGTACCATTTTAAACAATCATTATTTTACATGCTCTTTTAGATTTCTCAAATCCTAAAGTGTCTTTCCTTTAAAAAGGATAGCAAGTGAATTTATATTTAGTCTTGTCTTGTGATCACATGTAATTGTCAGCTAGACATCAACATAATGTGCTGAAATAAGAAAAATTTTCCACACTATCACTGCTGCTCCTGCTGCTAAGTCACTTCAGTTGTGTCTGACTCTGTGCGACCCCATAAACGGCAGCCCACCAGGTTCCCCTGTCCCTGGGATTCTCCAGGCAAGAACACTGGAGTGGGTTGCCATTTCCTTCTCCAATGCATGAAAGTGAAAAGTGAAAGTGAAGTTGCTCAGTCATGTCTGACTCTTAGTGACCCCATGAACAGTAGCCCACCAGGCTCCTCTGTCCATGGGATTTTCCAGGCAAGAGTACCGGAGTGGGGTACCATTGCCTTCTCCAACACTGAAGGCAGGATAATTAATATGTGCCATCATTTTAATTTTATTGTCCCTGAATTTTAATTATTACAATAAATACATTTGCCTCAATAACTAAAATCTAAAAATTAGTACTAAATCCTTTGATGGAGCAGGCAACTAAAAACACAGGTATGTGGCAGCTTACCTTGGGGGACTGGAAATAAGAGGGAGGAGATTAACTTTTCTATTTTGGAACAACATTGAAGTCAAAGTTTTAAAAAAAATAAGTGCAGCTTGGACTGTATCTTCCAAAAGTGATAGCAGCTCTTTTGTCATTCGCTGCATGCTCAGATTTCTTCCATATAATATATAGCTATTAACAAGAACTCTATCTTCTAATCTTGGCTGCCTTAAAAACATTAGCAGGGGCCATTTATCATCATATTTCTTATTAAGGCTTGGAAGACACACTACACAGCAGTGGATCTTGGAAGTTGGAACTGTGAAGAAAAGTCACTCTATTATTTTCTCACTGATTGTGGCTAACATTAAAAATAATTACTATTAGAAGATTTGCCTGTATTTTAATTGATGATTTTCACAGATTTAAAATTCCATTCCATATTATCTAGAATTATTCATAGTTGCCTCTTTTCCTCCCTTTTATTTGGATACTTTACAATTGCTTAGAGCAGTGTTTCAAGTTTTCCCACTCAGCCATCCAGACAAAATCAGTTCCCTATTAAGATGCATGGAACAACCACTGGGCACTGGCCCAGTGTATGTAAAACAAAACCTAATTATGGTTTGCTTGGGTGGATAACATAGCCAAAAACCTGATATGTTCCTTCAGTTATTATTTATTCCTCTTTACTGTTTAGTTCTAGGCTTCTGAAGTGATGCTTGTGGTAAAGATCACACCTGTCAATGCAAGAGACATAAGAGATGAGACTTCAATCCCTGGATCAAGAAGATCCCCAGGAGAAGGGCATGGCAACCCACTCCCGTATTTTTGCCCGGAGATTCTCATGGACAGAGGAGCCCAGCAGGCTATAGCTGCAAAGTGTCAGACATGACTAAAGCAACATTTTGTTCTAATTATTAATAATTCTTTGGAAATATTTTTCTTTTCCATATTTTGCACTAAAGGAACTGCTTCTGCTAAGTCGCTTCAGTTGAGTCCAACTCTGCGGCCCGATAGACGGCAGCCCACCAGGCTCCCCCGTTCCTGGGATTCTCCAGGCAAGAACACCGGAGTGGGTTGCCATTGCCTTCTCCAATGCACGACAGTGAAAAGTGAAAGTGAAGTTGCTCAGTCGTGTCTGACTCTTTGCAATCCCATGGACTGCAGCCCACCAGGCTCCTCCGTCCACGGGATTTTCCAGGCAAGTGTACTGGAGTGGGGTGCCATTGCCTTCTCCCACTAAAGGGACAAATTTCAGCAAATAACTGATCATTGCTCTCATTCATAAAGAGATATCATTGATTTTCACTTCTAAAACATTTGATTAAACTGAAACAAATATCCTGCTTGCCTTGATCTAAATGATCATGTCATAAAAACAGAAATGATATGAATATATATGCTTCTTTCTTTTTTTTCCAATATCCAGGTTAGCATATTATAAACCATGGATCAGTATTATTTTGTTTTTTTGGGTTTTTTTTTGCTTTGTAAGGTATCTTGGAGACAATTTTTTAGGGAAACATAGACAGCATCTCCATTCACTTATAGTCATGTATGTATGCATCACAATTTAACTGGTTCTGAATGATGAATGTCGTGATTGTTTACTTTTTTTTTTCTATTCCATACCACACTTTACTGAATAACTCTGTGTGTTTATTCTTTTATTGCATTTGTCTGAAACTGGAGGATAAATTTCTATATATGAAGGCTATACCATATAATATTTGAACAATATTATGACATTGCAATCTGCGACAAGGTTTCTCAACACCAATTCTATTGATCATTCAGGTTAGATTGTTCTTTGTTGTGGAAGACTGTCCTGTACATTCTTAGATGATCTGTGGCCACATTAGATGTTGGTAGCACCTCCCCTCCTCCCCACAATAACCACTTCCCCCTCTCCGCTACTTTGCTCGGTTATGTTCGTGATACCAAAAATGTCTCTAGATATTGCCAAATGTTCCCTGTGTGTATGTGTGTGTGTATGCAGTCAGTCATATTTGACTTTTGTGATCCCATGAACTGTAGCCTGCCAGGCTCCTCTGTCCATACAATTTTCTAGTCAAGAATAGTGGAGTGGGCTGCCATTTCCTTCTCTAGGGGATCTACCTGAACCAGGAATTGAACCCATGTCTCCTGCATTGGCAGGCAAATTCTTTACACTGTGCCACCTGGGAAGCCCAAATGAGAGAATAAAATCACTCCTATTAAGAGCCACTGTTCTAGGCAGTTATATCATTTACAGAATTACCAGCTGGGTAAGACTGTTTGCTTTACAAACCGGGTGTGACATCAAGCTTCAGAATTTTCAACACATTGATGAGGATGGGAATGGAATCTCAGTATCATTTCAACTTATATTTCTCTCATCATGAAAAGATGAGCATCCTGTTGTATATTTTTTGCCTTTTCTCTGAATTGTCTGTTTTTCTTCCTTATACTTTATATTTGATCATCTCTTTTTACTTTATCATTTTAAATTTCTAGATGACCATTATATGTTAGAGAGATTATTTATTTGCAATATAAAGTGTTTTTAATAGAGAATTTATTATTTGTCTTTTGTTATGGTGCTTTGATGATATAGATTTTTATTGTTTTTGAAGCTATACTTATCAATCTTTATTTTTATGACTTCTGAATTTTGAGTCATAGTTTGTTTTTTTTTTTTTTTTGAAACTGTAGCCGATTATACAGAGTGAAGTAAGCCAGAAAGAAAAACACCAATACAGTATACTAACACATATATATGGAATTTAGAAAGATGGCAATGATGACCCTGTATGCAAGACAGCAAAAAAGACACAGATGTGTATAGCGGACTTTTGGACTCAGAGGGAGAGGGAGAGGGGGGGATGATTTGGGAGAATGGCATTGAAACATGTATACTATCATGTAAGAATCGAATTGCCAGTCTATGTCCAATGCAGGATACAGCATGCTTAGGGCTGGTGCACGGGGATGACCCAGAGGGATGTTATGCGGAGGGAGGTGGGAGGGGGGTTCACATTTAGGAACGCATGTACACCTGTGGTGGATTCATGTCAATGTATGGCAAAACCAATACAGTATTGTAAAATAAAATAAAGTAAAAATAAAAATTAAAAAAAAACTGAACTATAGAGTCAGTAGAGATATGAGGAAGAGAGGCTGGATTTGAGAGGCACTTAAAAGGTATATCAACAGTATGCAATGACTGATGTGTATTATGGTAGTATGAACAAACAAGGAAATTTAGAGAATTGAGTCATAATTAGAAATAATTCCTATTCTATCTTTTCCCAGGTGTTCATTTATATTTTTCTATAGTGCATTTTACAGATTTATCTTTCATGTATATTTATCATACCTGAAATTTATCTAATATTCAATGTATAAACCATGTTTATGTAGATTTCTTTATAGTGATTTTAAAATTACAACATTATTTTATTGCTTTTTTCCTTTTAACTACCAGAAACATATAATTTGGGTCAGTGATAAAGAATCTGCCTGCCAGTTCAGGAGATGTGGATTCGATCCCTGGGTCAGGAAGATCCCCTGGAGAAGGAAACGACAACCCACTCCAGTATTCTTGCCTGGAGAATCCCAAGGACAGAGGAGCCTGGTGGGCTACAGTCCACGGGGTTGCAAAGAATTGGACACAACTGAGTGACTGTGCTTGCAATGCATGCAAACATACTATTAACCAAAAGACTATGGCTTGAGTGGACACTGGAAGGTATAGTCTAAAACTGCTTTATATTTATTACATTAATTTTTAATTCTATGAGAAGAGTCTGTTTAGTAGAATCAGTACTCTAGATTTAAATGCAGTTTTATAATTTTTTTAATAGTAAGCATATTTTTCCGTAGTTGTATGGGTTTCATTTTTGTTTTGTAATAGATCAACATTCAAAAACCTCAAATGCAGATTTCTTTTAAGACAAACTTCATTACTATAATATTTGAAACATATGAAGCAACATATGGGAGCTCTCTTTGGGAACTCCTTGGCTTTTAATATAAGAAGCACTAACCATATTATGTGAAGATGTGCCTGTGCCTTTAAAAGAAATTCTTTTATAGTAAAAATCGGTGTACATAGACCAAAACCTTCCCTCTGGGCTAGGTTTATTTTTAGGTAAAACCACAGAATCTAATCAGCTTTCCTGTTATAATGTAAAGTGGAAGTATAAAGATGCCTGATTATTTTGTGTTAGAACCAACTGTTTCATTCTATCATCTGTCTTTTTCTATCACCTCCACTGTGATATTCTGGAATAGGGCCCCTGACACATAATAGAAAGCTTCAGAGGAAACATTAATATGTTCCTTAGTTCAAGTAGTCTGTGTTATCACAGAAGCAAATGAAAAGTCTCCCGACCTTTTCATTTACTTCTCTGACAACACGCTCTGAGAGGAAAGATTTTTGCCAGCTGTTTTAGTTTTAAATTACAGTGCTGTGATTGGTTTCATTTCTAGGTCACCCATAGCAACTATTATATGCAAGTACAAGACAAGCAATGGATGCATGTGAAATTCTTAGGAATTTAAGTTCAAATGCTGTAAATTTATTATCAAGAAGTTTTTGTTAGTTTGGATCTGGCAGGGTGGGATAAATTCACGTCACTTGTTCATTAGTTTCTTTTTTAGTTTCATATACTTTAAAAATGATTAATTTTTAATGCATAATCCTCATTAAGAGTCAAAACAGGATCAGATAGTTTTGAGATGTGCCCCACTGGCATCATAACAGGCTTTTTGGTGGAAGCAATAAAGTTTGGAAAAGAGAATGACAATCAAGAATTTACACCTAGTGTACCTCCACTCTTCAGAATCATGCATCAAAAGTGACAAATCTTAATTCATGCCGGTATTGCTATTTTTCCCTCTTTTTTTCCTTACTTCTTATTTTCTTAGTTGTTGTTTTTCTCTACCTGAATTGTTTCTTCCCAGTTCTTCTCAGGAGCCTAGAAGCCCACAAGGATAGAGAACCTTGGCTTCTGACATCTCAGCACTTTCCAGATGTTTCCACACCTCTGATTTCACACTGGTGCTTAAGAGTGTCTTGACAGAGGGAGTTCACCTCAACAGGTAAAATTTTAATCCCTGAGGTTCCTTATTTTCCTACTATTATGATACTACAAATTGCCTTTTGATGAGTGCTTAAGCCAGAAGTTTGCAGAGTTATGAATATAGTGCCAGATAGCAAATATACTAGTCTTTGTAAGTTATATGGTCTCTGCTACAGCTACTCACATCTGTCATTGTAATGCAAAAGCATCCATAGACAATATATAAGCAAATCAAATATGACTGTGTTCTAATATAACTTTATTTGTATATACTGAAACTTTCATTGCAAAAGTCATAAAATACTACTCTTGATTTTTTTTTCGATCATTAAGATAATGTAAAAACCATTCTTAGCTTGAAGCATATTAAAAAAAAAAAAAAAGGGAGGAGGGCCATATTTAACCCAAAGGTCATAGTTCACTAGCCCCTGTTCTAAACAGTGATTCTTCACCTTGCATGTGCATTAGAATCACTCACAAAACTAGTTATAACAGACTGCTAGGCTTTATCTTCAAAATTCCTGATTCAGTTGTTTTGGCTAGGGCCCAAGATTTTCTCTCTAAGAAATTTCCAGGTAATGCTAATGTTGTTGGTCTAGGGACCACATTTTGAGAACCATAGTTGTGTTTCAAGGGTTAGCAAATTTTTTTTTTTTTTGTAAAGGACCAGATAATAAATATTTTCAGCTTGGCAAACTATATGGTATATGTTACAGCTACTAAACTCTGCCACTGTAGCACAAAAGCAGCAAAATTCAGTCGTGTCCAACTCTTTGCGACCCTATGAACTCATCCACCAGGCTCCTCTGTCCGTGGGATTTTCCAGGAAAGAAATACTGGAATTAGTGGCCATTTCCTATTCCAAAAGCAGCAAATGACAATAAAATAAATGAATGGAGATGCAGTGTTCTAATAAAACTTTGTTCACAAAAACAGGTAATGGCTGGATTTCGTTTGTGAATGTCATTTTCTCACTTAGCATTTAGAAGTGCATGGGTGCTAAGTCGCTTCAGTTGTGTCCAACTCTTATCAAGTGGAAGATAAGAAACCTATTCGTGTTATCTTAATGAATAAAGTTTAAAAAGTCTTTGCCTAACTTTCTGAGCATATAATGATAAAGATACATTTTAACTGTGTTTTTTATAGTTTATCAACATTCATGTAGCTATATCTGTGTGAGACTTCACTGATAAATAAGAAAATGTGCATGAAGAAAAAGCATTGCTTTTGCTCCTCCTTTATTGCTCTGTTGACTGTTAAGAAGTAGGTTTGATTGTTTTCACTAAAAGCTCCTTGTAGATATTTATCAAATTAGCCTGAGAGCCAGTATCATAAAACACCCTCTCAATTATCATTTTTCCTTAAGCTTTATGACTCTATTTGCATTCTAAGATGCTATTTTGGCTTTAAATTCCAAATATTTTACCTAGTTTTGTATCATATGCATCTTCTTAAACACACCAGGTTATCAACTATCTCAGACAATCCCAGAGCACACGGGTCTGTGAGTAGGTCTGTGCCTGCACACATGTATTCATAAACAAAACAATTTTCTATGCTAAACTATTTCAGTTTTGGCTAGGTCCATTTTCCTGTGTGGCAGGCTAAGTTACATTTTTTTTTTCATCCATTTCAAATATCTGGTGATTTGTCCTTCCAGTCATAGTTTAGAATTACAGGACAGGAATACTGATAGAGATCTACAGGTCTATGGATGGACAGCTCAATGTTTGGATGAGATGCTGGAGGCCTCTAAAGAGCAGAATTAGAAGACTTTACTTCGAAGTGTAGCATTAAAACTAACCATTCTATCTCTTATAAGGAGCCCTCCCTCTCCACTTCTTTCTAAAAGAATTCTCTGGTATCTTGCCTGGTGTTAATGGCTGATGTATATACAGTTGCCATTCATAAAATTTCAATTAACACCCTTGTTTTCAGACTTTCTGGTCTCCTGTGTCCCTGTCATACAAGCTGTCTTTGAATCTAAATACCTTAGAGTGAATATATAACATCATGTTGAAAGTGAAAGTGAAGTCTCTCAGTCACGTCAGACTCTTTGCGACCCCATGGACTGTAGCCCACCAGGCTCCTCCATCCATGGGATTCTCCAGGCAAGAACACTGGAGTGGGTTGCCATTTCCTTCTCCAGGCGATCTTCCCGATGTTACTTCCATACGTATACATCATTCTCAGATTTGATTTGCAGGGAACTTAGTAACAATGACAATACATTCTTCGTGGGGGTTGAGGGGGGAAGCATCCTAAAACTCCAAACATTGACTGAAGTTTGTATCAAAAACAACCCCAAAATTTAGCTTATCAGTAAGCACTGCCATCTCTAACAGATAAACTTTACAACTGAATGACCTAGTTAGCAAGTTGTGTATTGCTAAGATTGTTGGTAGATGCAAACTGTTTGACTTCTAGAAATCCAGGCTGCTTTTTATCAATGCAATCTGGACCATCAGGTTCTAGTCTTCATTATCTTTTCACAGGAAAGTGAAAGCCAATCAGTCGTGTCCAACTCCTTGCAACCCCATGCACTATACAGTCCTTGGAATCTCTAGGCCAGAATACAGGAGTAGGTAGCCTTTCCCTTCTCCAGGGGATCTTCCTAACCCAGGGGTCAAAACCAGGTCTCCTGAATTGCAGGTGGATTCTTTACTGGCTGAGCCAGACGGGAAGCCCAAGAATACTGGAATGGGTAGCCTATCACTTCTCCAGTGGCTCTTCTCGACCCAAGAATTGAACCGGGGTCTCCTCCATTGCAGGTGGATTCTTTACCAACTGAGCTATCAGGGAAGCCCATAAGGGAGCCATCTGTTTCCCTCCAGGCCTCTTAAACTCATGCTTGTTACTTTCTCATCATGTAACAAAGACAGTAGAATGTTTTTCGGCAGAAAATTTACCTAACTGCATTATTTCAGACAGGTTCTTGAATTTCCTTAAAATCTCCTGGTAAGTTTTCCATTCAGATTCCAAATGGATTATACATGTGGCAAAATGCCTTTGGTTTGATAAGGTGTGACAGCACATGTCAAAGTCAATTGCTGTCAAATCCAATTTGTTATTTTGTTGAAAAGTTGGACATGTTTAAGTTCAGCTTAATTGAGATTGCTTATTACACACTATCTTCCCTGAGCGGAAAGAAAGTGAATGCCATTTTAAGTATAGGAGAAGTTTCAGCAATAACGTAAAAATAGCATATGATGAGCAGATAAGAATCCTATGTAAGGCACTATTATTTGCCATCACAACTGTTTCTAATGTAGCAGTTCTGTGGAACACACACTCTGCAAAGGAAGCAAAAGCAATCATAAGCATTTTTATAGCCAAAGGCTGTTCATGCTTTTATAGTATTGATTGTGTCAGCATTTTACTTATAAATTCCCTTTTGGATAAATATATAGCAAAGCTGTAAACCTCCCAAAATTATGTTTTAAAAAATCATTTGTGTTTAAAATAAAATAACTTGAGAATATTTTTAAAGACTAATCACTGTTGTCCATGTTATTAAGTAGCAAACGCGTCAATCAGTCTGTGTGACAGAAAGGCCCTTGGCAAAAGTAGATGGACAATAACAGCAACATTGAGACATTCGGAAATGTTTAGAAATATAAAGTACTCACAGGCAGCTGGAAAAGTATTCAGTTCAGTTCCCTTGTTCAGTTGTGTCCAACTCTTTGTGACCCCATGGACTGCAGCACATCAGGCTTCCCTGTCCATCACCAACTCCCAGAGTTTACTCAAGCTCATGTCCATTGAGTTGGTGATACCATCCAACTATCTCGTCCTCTGCCATCCCCTTCTCCTCCTGCCTTCAATCTTTCCCAGCATCAGGGTCTTTCCAAAAAGTCAGTTCTTTGCATCACATGGCCAAAGAATTGGAGTTTCAGCTTCAGCATAAGTCCTTCCAATGAATATTCACGACGGATTCCCTTTAGGATGGACTGCTTTGATCTCTTTGCAGTCCAAGGGATTCTCAAGAGACTTCTCCAACACCACAGTTCAAAGGCACCAATTCTTCGGTGCTCAGCTTTTTCTTTATAGAACAATTCTCACATCCAAAAATGACTATTGGAAAAACCATAGTCTTGGCTAGATGGACCTTTGTTGGCAAAGTAATGTTCCTGGTTTTTAACAAGCTGTCTAGGTTGGTCATACCTTTTCTTCCAAGGAGCAAGCAACTTTTAATTTCCTGGTTGCAGTCACTGTCTGAAGTGATTTTGGAATCCCCCAAAATAAAGTAGATTACTATTTCCACTGTTTCTCCATCTATTTGCCATGAAATGATGGGAACAGATGCCATGACCTTAGTTTTCTGAATGTTGAGTTTTAAGCCAAATTTTCACTCCTCTTTAACTTTCATCAAGAGGCTCTTTAGTTCTTCTTCACTTTCTGCCATGAGGGTGGTGTCATTTGCGTATCTGAGGTTATTGATAATTCTCCCAGCAATCTTGATTTCAGTTTGTGCTTCATCCAGTCCAGTATTTCCCATGATGTACTCTGCATATAAGTTAAATAAGCAGGGTGACAACATACAGCCTTGACGTACTCCTTTTCCTATTTGGAACCAGTCTGTTGTTCCATGTCCAGTTCTAACTGTTCCTTCCTGACCTGCATATACATTTCTCAGGAGGCAGGTCAGGTGGTCTGGTATTCCCATCTCTTTCAGAATTTTCCACAGTTTATTGTGATCCACACAGTTAAAGGCTTTGGCATCATCAATAAGGAAGAAGTAGAGGTTTTTCTGGAACTCTCTTGCTTTTTCAATGATCCAGCAGACGTTGGCTATTTGATCTCTGGTTCCTCTGCCTTTTCTAAATCCAGCTTGAACATCTAGAAGTTCATGGTTCACATACTGTTGAAACCTGGCTTGGAGAATTTTTGAGCATTACTTTGCTAGCATGTGAGATGAGTGCAATTGTGCAGTAGTTTGAGGATTCTTTGGCATTGCCTTTCTTTGGGATTGGAATAAAACCTGACCTTTTCCAGTCCTGTGGCCCCTGCTGAGTTTTCCAAATTTGCCAGCATATTGAGTGCAGCCTGTGTATTGAGTACAGGAAAAGTATTAGAAAATATAAAATGTTTTGCTTTAAAACTTCAAGCAATAGATCAGAATCCCTGTTACAGACATTACAGTATCCTATAATTTTATTTCCTGGCATTTACAAAAATTGCATTGAGTTAATTACTGCTTGAATACTTTTGGAAAAAAAACATCTCTCACAAGATTGCAAGTGCATGGAGACAAAAACGCACCTCTCAGTTTTATTCCCAATCATGTATATTGACTGTTGTCCATAGTATGTGTTCGAGCTGAATGAAAAACTTACATTGTAAAAAGCACTTATTTAGATTTTAAATAATTTATTGATCCGTAATACACATGAGTATCATCACTTTAATCACTTATTTCAGTTTTTGAACTATGTTTTCTTTTACATATAAATAAAATCATGTTTATAGAAAACTAATTCCACTTTAGTGCATATGGATATCTTTATCTCCCCCCAAATAATTTTCTTGAATTTATTCTGAATCATTTTTCTGAATCTGAATTTATTCTGAATCTGAACCATAAAAGAATATCTAGTTTTGGAAAATGGGTTTTACAGAGGAACAAACTACTACTTTTAGACATGGATTCAGTTATTGAATAAAACATTCAGCCCCACCTTTTTTAAACTTTATTTTTTTCAGCTTTAATGAAGTATAATTGACAAATAAAATTATAATATATTTTAAATGAATAATGTGATGATTTGATATACATATACATTGTGAAAGGATTCTATCTAGCTAATTAACACATCCATCACCTTATGTATTTATCTTTATTTTTTCTTGGCGAGACCATTTAAGTTATACTCTCTTAGTAAATTCAACTATTTCAACTATGCAATGCAGTACTACCATCTGTAGTTACCTCAGACCTCACTCATCTTTTAACTGAAGGTTTGTAACATTTTACCAACCATTCCTTATTTTACATCACCCTCATTCAGACCATGGCAATTCTTTTTACATTATCTGTTTTTAATTATTTCTACTTTTTTTTTTTTTTTTTTTCCTCCAGGGGTTCTTCCCAACCCAGTGATCAAACCCAGGTCTCCTGCATTGCAGCCGGATTCTTTACCAGCTGAGCCACCAAGGAAGCCCTCTACTTATTTTAGATTGCATATATAAATGATAATATACAATACTTTATTTGTCTAGCTTATTACACTCAGCATAATATTCTACAGGTTCACCAATGTCATCACAAATGACGAGCTCCTTTTTTATAAGGCTGAATAACATTCTGTTATAATATATATATAATGTTTTCTTTATCCATTAATTTTTTGACATACTTAAGTTGTTTTCATACTTTTATTATTTTGAATAACACTGCCATGAAGATGGAAGTACCGATATGTATTCAGGATAATGAAATTTTTTCCTTTGTATATATTTCCAGAAGTAGGATTGCTGGTTCATGCACTGTGCTGTGATTAGTTGCTCAGTCATGTCTGATTCTTTGAAACCCCATGGGTTGTAACCCACCAGGCTCCTCTATCCATGGGGATTCTCTAGGTAGGAATACTGGAGTGGGTTGCTATGCCCTCCTGCAGGGAAATCTTCCCAATCCAGGGATCAAGCTCAGGTCTCTGCACTGCAGCAGATTCTTTACCATCTGAGCCACAAGGGAAGCCTTACTGGATCATATGGTTATTCTATTTTAATATTTTGAGAATCTCCTACTATTTGCATAATAACTATAACAGTTTACATTCCCATCAATAGTATACAAAGCATCCCTTTTACGAAATTCTACCAGGGTTAAGTTTTCATAGAAAAAAATCCTGTTTTTCACCATCAGACCTAAATCATCATATGAAGTGTTCGATGTGGCATATAGGCCATATCACATAAGGTTTCCTCTCACTACACAGGGGACAGTAATGCTGCAGGAAGGTGGGGAGGGGAACAGGTAGGAAAGAGTGATTTTATTTTTTTCAGTGCTACTATTACACAAAATTGTATTATGATTTATAGATTTAAGTATAATTGCATTTACCTTATACGCTATAAAGTAATGCTCAAAAATTTCCAAGCCAGGCTCAGCAATACATGAACTGTGAACATCCAGATGTTCAGCTGGTTTTAGAAAAGGCAGAGGAACCAGAGATCAAATTGCCAACATCTGTTGGATCATCAAAAAAGCAAGAGAGTTCCTGAAAAACATCTATTTCTGTTTTATTGACTATGCCAAAAGCTTTGACTGTGTGGATTACAATAAACTGTGGAAAATTCTGAAAGAGATAGGAATACCAGACCACCTGACCTGCCTTTTGAGAAACCTATATGTAGGTCAGGAAGCAACAGTTAGAACTGGACATGGAACAACAGACTGGTTCCAAATAAGGAAAGGAGTACGTCAAGGCTGTGCATTGTAACCCTGCTTATTTAACTCATTGCAGAGTGTATCATGAAAAACATTGGGCTGGATGAAGCACAAGCTGTAATCAAGATTGCCGGGAGAAATATCAATCACTTCAGATATGCAGATGACACCACCCTTATGGCAGAAAGTGAAGAAGAACTAAAGACCCTGTTGATGATAGTGAAAGTGGAGAGTGAAAAAGTTGGCTTAAAGCTCAACATTCAGGAAAATAAGATCATGACATCTGTTCCCATCATTTCATGGCAAACTGATGGAGAAACAGTGGAAAGAGTGGCAGATTTTATTTTAGGGGGCTCCAAAATCACTTCAGATGGTGGTTTCAGCCATGAAATTAAAAGATGCTTACTCCTTGGAAAGAAAGTTATGACCAACCTAGATAGCATATTAAAAAGCAGAGACATTGCTTTGCCAACATAGGTCCATCTAGTCAAGGTTATGGTTTTCCCAGTAGTCATGTATGGATGTGAGAGTTGGA
Organism: Capricornis sumatraensis; assembly: GCF_032405125.1. NCBI lineage: Eukaryota > Metazoa > Chordata > Mammalia > Artiodactyla > Bovidae > Capricornis > Capricornis sumatraensis. The sequence continues at coordinate 22,949,616 of NC_091073.1, forward strand.
CTATAAAGAAAGCAGAGCACCGAAGGATTGATGCTTTTGAACTGTGGTTTTGGAGAAGAATTTTAAGAGTCCTGGCCTGCAAGGAGATCCAACCAGTAGATCCTAAAGGAGATCAGTCCTGGGTATTCATTGGAAGGACTGATGTTGAAGCTGAAACTCCAGTACTTTGTCCACCTGATGCAAAGAGCTGACTCATTTGAAAAGATCCTGATGCTGGGAAAGATTGAGGGCAGGAAGAGAAGGGGATGACAGAGGATGAGATGATTGGATGGCATCACTGACTCAATGGACATGAGTTTCGGTAGGCTCCAGGAGTTGGTGATGGACAGGGAGGCCTAGCATGCTGCAGTTCATGGGGTTGCAAAGAGTCGAACATGACTGAGCACCTGAACGGAACTGAAATGAACTGATCCTGAAAAGTTAAACAAATAATAGCAACAGTGAAAATGTCAAAAGCATTTCCACTTCAGTTCAGTTCAGTTCATTTCAGTTGCTCAGTCGTGTCTGACTCTTTGGAACCTGATGAAATGCAGCATGCAAGGCCTCCCTGTCAATCACCAGCTCCTGGAGTTTAATCAAACTCATGTGCGTCAAGTCAGTGATGCCATCCAGCCATCTCATCCTCTGTCGTCCCCTTCTCCTGCCCCCAATCCCTCCCAAAATCAGGGTCTTTTCTAATGAGTCAACTCTTTGCATAATGTGGCCAACATATTGGAGTTTCAGCTCTAGCATCAGTCCTTCCAATGTACACCCAAGATTGATCTCCTTTAGAATGGACTGGTTGGATAACCTTGCAGTCCAAGGGACTTTCAAGAGTCTTCTCCAACACCACAGTTCAAAAGCACTAATTCTTCGGCACTCAGCTTTCTTCACTGTCCAACTCTCACATCCATACATGGCTCCTGGAAAAACCATAGCCTTGACTAGATGGACCTGTGTCGGCAATGTAATCTCTCTGCTTTTGAATATGCTATCTAGGTTGGTCACAACTTTCCTTCCAAGGAGTAAGCATCTTTTAATTTCATGACTGCACTCACCATCTGCAGTGATTTTGGAGCCCAGAAAAATAAAGTCTGACACTGTTTCCACTGTTTCCCCATCTATTTCCCATGAAGTGATGGGACCAGATGCCATGATCTTCTTTTTCTGAATGTTGAGCTTTAAGCCAACTTTTTCACTCTGCTCTTTCACTTTCATCAAGAAGATCTTTAGTTCCTCTTCACTTTCTGCCATAACAGTGGTATCATCTGCATATCTGAGGTTATTGATATTTCTTCCAGCAATCTTGATTCCAGTGTGTGCTTCTTCCAGCCCAGCATTTCTCATGATGTACTTTGCATAGAAGTTCAATAAGCAGGGTGACAATATACAGCCTTGACATACTCCTTTTCCTATTTGGAACCAGCCTGTTGTTCCATGTCTAGTTCTAACTGTTGCTTCCTGACCTGCACATAGGTTTCTCAAGAGGCAGGTCAGGTGGTCTGGTATTCCCATCTCTTTCAGAATTTTCCACAGTTTATTGTGATCCACACAGTCAAGGGCTTTGGCATAACCAATAAAACAGAATTAGATGTTTTTCTGGAACTCTCTTGCTTTTTTGATGATCCAAGAGATGTTGGTAGTTTGATCTGTGGTTCCTCTGCCTTTTCTAAAATCAGCTTGAACATCTGGAAGTTCATAGTTCACGTATTGCTGAAGCCTGGCTTGGAGAATTTTGAGCATTACTTTACTCGCATGAGATGAGTGCAATTGTGTTGTAGTTTGAGCATTCTTTGGCATTGCCTTTCTTTGATATGGGAATGAAAACTGATCTTTTTTAGTCCTGTGGCCCCTGCTGAGTTTTCAAAATTTGCTGGCATATTGAGTGCAGCACTTTCACAGGAAACACAATTTAGAAACAAGTATTTTGTGTTTTATATGAATTCATGATGAAATAATGCTAAAATAAAAAAGGAAACAATCTTTTAAAATATCCAAGATATTAGACCCTTCTTGCATGGTGATAAAACTTGATCAAATCATAGAAGCCCACATTATGTATGACATGGTCGCTGTCATTTGTACAACACTGTTTTTACTCTACTCATCATATCATGCATTGAGAATAATCCTTATTTCAATTTTAGAGCTAAAAGCTGTTGTTAGATTTTTATCAGAACATTAAAATTAACTATAAGGTGCTTTTGATAGTAATTTTTCTATAACATTATGTACAAAGACATATCTGTAGTTTGTCTGACAGGGTATGTTAAAGATGAATTGTTGCTCAGAATGTTTAAAGAAAAGGAAAGAAGTTTACACAAAAGAGCCATTCAACAACTGTAGAGCTGGTGAATCTCAAATGCCACAGCCTGTTGAATCATTATAATGATGGATTTGCTTTACTATCTTCAGCTAACACACAGATCTTCTTGTCTAGAATAATGAAGCTTGCGGTATTATATTTGGTAGTATGGGGCTGCTCTGGTGGCCCAGGTGGTAGAGTCTTCATGCAATGCAGGAGACAGGGGTTAACCCCTGGGTTAGGAAGATCCCCTGGAGAAGGAAATGGCTACCCAGTCTAGTATTCTTGCCTGGAGAATTCCATGGACAGAGGAGCCTGGGGAGCTAAAATCCACAGGGTGGCAAAGAGTAGGACGTGACTGAGCAACTAACGCTTTCACGTGGAAGAATACTAAAGATGTTAGCTTCAGTAAAGAAATACACAGACATTGTGACATGAAGAAATATATGCAATATGGTATAAGGTTATTATATAACACTTTAATTGAACATACTGTATAGATAAAATTGTTTTATACAGTATGTGTTCAGTTGAGTCCTATTCTTAAAGCTGCTACAACTTTTCAAAAGACTTTCCTTCAGAAAGCATCTATGTAGGCATCAGTTCAGTTCAGTCCAGTCACTCAGTCGTGTCCGACTCTTTGCGACCCCATGAATCGCAGCACGCCAGGCCTCCCTGTCCATCACCATCTCCCGGAGTTCACTCAGACTCATGTTCATCGAGTCCGTGATGCCATCCAGCCATCTCATCCTTGGTCATCCCCTTCTCCTCCTGCCCTCAATCCCTCCCAGCATCAGTCTTTTCCAATGAGTCAACTCATTGGCCAAAGCACTGGAGTTTCAGCTTTAGCATCATTCCTTCCAAAGAAACCCCAGGGCTGATGTCCTTCAGAATGGACTGGTTGGATCTCCTTGCAGTCCAAGGGACTCTCAAGAGTCTTCTCCAACACCACAGTTCAAAAGCATCAATTCTTCGGCGTTCAGCCTTCTTCACAGTTCAACTCTCACATCCATACGTGACCAGAGGAAAAACCATAGTCTTGACTAGGCGGACCTTAGCTGGCAAAGTAATGTCTCTGCTTTTGAATATGTTATCTAGGTTGGTCATAACTTTTCTTTCAAGGAGTAAGCGTCTTTTAATTTCATGGCTGGAGTCAGCATCTGCAGTGATCTTGGAGCCCAAAAAAATAAAGTCTGACAGTGTTTCCACTGTTTCCCCATCTATTTCCCGTGAAGTGAAGGGACCAGATGCCATGATCTTCTTTTTCTGAATGTTGAGCTTTAAGCCAACTTTTTTGCTCTCCTGTTTTATTTTCATCATCAAGAGGCTTTTTAGTTCCTCTTCACTTTCTGCCATAAGGGTGATGTCATCTGCATATCTGAAGTGATTGATATTTCTCCCGACAATCTTGATTCCAGCTTGTGTTTCTTCCAGTCCAGCGTTTCTCATGATATACTCTGCACAGAAGTTAAATAAGCAGGGTGACAATATACAGCCTTGACGTACTCCTTTTCCTATTTGGAATCAGTCTGTTGTTCCATGTCCAGTTCTAACTGTTGCTTCCTGACCTGCATACAGATTTCTCAAGAGGCAAGTTAAGTGGCCTGGTATCCCCATCTCTTTCATAATTTTCCACAGCTTATTGTAATCCACACAGCCAAAGGCTTTGGCATAGTCAATAAAGCAGAAATAGGTGTTTTTCTGGAACTCTCTTGCTTTTTCCATTTAGGCATCAGTCATTGCTTAAACATTGTCTTCTCCATTTATTTCAATGTATCATTGCCAATACATATTTTTATAGAAATATGTATAAACTTTACATGTTCACATAAACATCACATTTTACTTCATAGTCTTTGTTTAAAGAAACTAGGGCAGAATTGAATGGGTGAAACGTTATTTCTAACTTTACTACCCAAAATTATTAGACAATGAGTGAGCAGTGAAGCTGCATCCTCTTGGAATATCTAAAGAAAAGTAACACATTTGCATAGATTGGACAGCTATTTTCACTTTAGAAGAGATATACAGATTTATTTAATCTTCTTAGGAGTTTTCTTTCTACTAACTCTGACGTCCTTATACCAGATTGGCCCTGTGCTACTATCGCTTACTTGGACAACACACTGTATTGTTTACAATTATGCTATAATTGTTTTAAATCTTACATATTTCTCTTTCTTGCTTATGTTTCTCTGTTTAAAGTTGCTTGGCACCTGTGTTTGGTATGTGTGTAGACAGACAAGATTCCAATGATATTGCAGGATCCCATCACATTAACATTGAATATTGAATTATTCTCTTGGAAATACAGAATAAATGCATACGTTATTTGTTTTCATTTTAGATTCAGGCATTTGGTGTATTTTCTCTTTTTTCTTCTGATCAGGCACATAGATGATCTTTGACAATTGTTACAGTGAGGTCAGGGTTTACCCCTGGCTCAGTGGTAAAGAATCAGCCTGCATTGCAAACCTGGAGAACTCTCCAAGATCCCCTGAAGGAAGGCATGGCAATCCACTCCAGTATTTTGTCTGTAGAATCCCATGGACAGGGAGCTTGGCAGGCTACTGTCCACAGGGTTGCAGTCAGACACAAATGAAGTGACATAGCACACATGCACACACACCAAGGTCATATCTCATAGTTATCATAGGCTTAGACATCTAATCAGTCAAAGACAATCTGAAGTCATAGGTTATATTGTGGTTAACATATTATTTTCTTGGAAAAAAAAAAAGAGCAAGTTTCAGGGGCAATGCAGATTAATGAAGAATTCAATTAGCTACCTCTTCTTAGAAACAGAGTTGCATCTTTCTCTGGGTCAGGACATTTTTCATCCATCTCTTCCTTAAATAACATCTACCAGATTGAAAACCAATTGACTGGAACATTAAATTCAACTCAAGAACACAGGCATCTTATTTTATAACATTGTCATTCAAGACACTAATCAAAGTCATAGAGAAGATATAGGTCATTTACACTTTGAGATTTATGAAGGCAACTGAAGACTACTTAGTAGAATTATTTAAAGGAATTAAAGATTTGGATATATATAGAACTGTCTTACTCTTCAGCCTCTGTTATTAATTGTACTTGTAGATTTGAGACTAATAGTTTCCATGTAATTTTATTGATGACATAGAATCATAGTAACGTAGAATCTCAGAATATAGAAGGAAAATTAAGGATTTAAGATTCCATATTTAAAATAATTTCACATATATGGAGATGAGCTTCCAAATGCAATTTGAATGATTTGAAAGATAATTATCTCGAAGTTATCTTCTAATCTGAAGACTAAAACTGAAGAGTATAAATAGACTTATTCCTGAGCACCTTTGGTGTGCTCCTTGAAAATTGTTAGGTGAATGATCTGGATATTTGTGGAGGTCTAATATAGTCCATGGGGTCACAAAGAGTCGGAAAAAATTGAGCAACTAAGCATACACACAAAGTGGTACATAGGCAGATAAAGGCAATGAGAAATGAGATCTGGCAATCTGATTTGATTGCTATTATAGGTTGGTGAAGAGTGAGGACATTCGGGTCACTACAGGCAGCCATCTGGTGCTGGACTTACTTTTCTCCATGTCACCCCAAGTCATCTCCTAGCTTCTTTCCTCCAGTTTTCTCTGCACACAAGTACTAGTGTGCCCCAACCATATACCCAAGCTCATTGCTTATAACGTGTGTGTGTGTGTGTGTGTGCTCAGCTGCTCAGTCGTTCCCAGCTCTTTGCGACTCCATAATCTACAACCCACCAGTCTCCTCTATCCATGGAATTTTCCAGGCAAGAATACTGGAGTAGGTTACCATTTCCTACTGCAGGGAATCTTCCCAACTCAGGGATTTAACCTGTGTCTCCAACATCTTCTGCATTGGCAGGCAGATTCTTTACCACTCAGCCACCTCGGAAGCCCTAAGAGTAAATCATATTTAAAATCATGCTATAATCTTATAATATTTAATATTTAAAACAAGTTTGATATTATCTTGGTTATTTTTATAAATTAATGTTATAAAGAATTATTTATTGAAACAAACCAATAGACATAATCCTAAAACTTGATATGAATATCTCTGGGATGATAAGCCATTATCCTCTATAAGTCAGTGGCATTTTCTTCAACAGTAGGAGCTTGTCCAACTAAAACTATACTTTCCTTCTCTTCCTCTCATCATCTCAATATTCACCATAAGGTGCCAGTATGTTTGCCAAAATATTTTTCACACCGTATCTTATCTTCTCCTTCCCAAGAGTATAATTTGTGTTGAGAAATTCATTTACCAACTTAATCATCTTCCTATTATTTAAAAATGTTCATAATAGGAAACAGTCTATCATAGCTGTTAAATACACAAGCTCTTGAGTTAGACTGTGCTAGGTTCAACATTATATTTGATTGGTGTCAAGTTACTTAGTTTCTCCAAGAAATTGCTAAAACAAGTGAAACAATTATAATGTCTGCTATAATATTTGCAGTAAAATAAATCATATCTATATGTGTACACGTAAAATTTTTAAAAATCTCTAGTATAAATAGGCATTAAATGAGTTTCTTCTTATTAACTCTAAAATTTAGCTCAAATATCTCTTACTCAGTTATCATAATATTTCTGGAATAAAAACCAATCCTTGCTTCTACTCTTATCTTATGATGTCATCTTACAAAGTTCCAGAATAGAAGTTATTATATTTCATCATTACTATTTACTTCTCTGCCTCCCTGGAGAAAATGTCCTTGAGGGAGAAGTCTGTGACGTTGATCACTTACCCTCAGTTAACTGCATCATGCCTCACACAAAGAACACATTTAGTATCAACGACCCCTAAACCTAGCTACCAAAATGCTGCTATCATCTTCTAGTGAAAATTAATGTATCTATGAGGCTAAAATCTTAGCTTTAAGATAAAAAATAAAGAGTAAAAAACTTGTTATTCCTAGGAAATAAAACTCATTATGTTTCTTTTATATCCACAGTTGTTACTTTAAAGGGAAATTTAATCAATGAACAGAAAATCACATTAGAGACATAGGATTTTTACATTCTAAAAAGAAACAGATATAGACATTTTCTCCTAACATCTAAGCTAAATTTTAGCAATATTTATTTCAAGGTGCAGTTAATTGAAAAAAATCTAGTCATAAATTCTAAGAATAATTTTCAATTTCTAAGGCAACAGACTGCTAAAAGCATATGCTATTGGTGTTGATAAAATTAAAATGATGAAATTTAACTGAAGAGCAATTTATGCAACTTAGAGGTTGTAAATTAAATAAATAAAAAACATGTATGATAGTTAATAAATGATATCAACATCTGCTTTCCCTAAAGATCCATAATTGAATATTGTGGTGAAAGTTATTAAGATAATTAGATGAGCAACTACTTTAAACATATCTCTCTATGATAAAATATGGTACTAAAACTTCTCTGAGAAATAGATTTCTGAAATAGATAGTACTAAAAAGATTTTAAACTGCTAAATCTATGTATGTTTTAAAAGGATTTCATAATCAAATTAGTAACAAGGCTTAACTTTAAGAGGAAAAATAAGAAAAATACACAGAAAATCTCTATAATATAATGATATATATATTATGTATATTATGATAAATAAATGCTACTATCAGTTGCCACTAAGCTGACTTGAAATAGTAAGAATATATATACAAATAAAAAACCTAAACCTAGCTTATTCAAATGAATTTAATGGAATTTTATTTAATATCACATATCTCATCTGGTGGCTCACTCAGTGAAGAGACACCTGCAATGCAGGAGACCTGGGTTCAATCCCTGGATTGGGAAGACTCCCCTGGAGAAGGAACTGACAACCCATTCCAGTATTCTTGCATGGAAAACTCCATGGACAGAGGAGCCTGGTGAGCTAATGTCCCTGGGGTCGCAAGGAATCGGACATGATTTAGCAACAAAGACCATCTTACCTTTTATAATAAAGTCTAAATTCTTTTCAAAATTTAGCACATGGAAAATTTACATTAAGAGTTTGGTATCAGAACTGAGAGTGCAATTGAAACATAAGTAATAATTGACATGAACATTTGAAAAATAGAATGTATTAAATTGCTAATTTAGCTGATGATCAAGAAAGGAAAGCAAAAAGTACTGACAATCTGTGTCTATTTAAAGTGAGAGACCATGTTGGACCCTTAATGGTGGAATGAATTTAAAATAGTGTTATTGTTAAGGCTTAATACATTTGCACCCCAGATTAGCTCAAAATAGTCTCAAAATGTTAAGATTGTTTAGAAAATGTTATTTATTTTTTATGTAAATATTTCCTTTGCTAATTAAAAATCCATAAAAAATTATGATTTTAGGAAGTGCAGGTTAAATAATAGACTTTCCTTCTGAAAAAATTCAGAAAACTGGAGGGAAAATTTTGCTTGAAGGCACAGAACAGCTAAGAAATAAATAATTACTAGACCAAATTCAGGAGCAGACAGAAATTCAGATATAAGAACTCAATATCTGGACTTTTCAATCTTTGGATATTTGCTGGTTCTAAGATTTTGAGTGTATTAATTGATAGCCTCCTTATGGTTGCTCAGTTAGTAAAGAATCCGCCTGCAATGCAGGAGACCTGGGTTCGATCCTGGTTGGGAAGATCCCCTGGAGAAGGGAAAAGCTACCCACACCAGTATTCTGGTCTGGAGAATTCCACAGACCGCATAGTACATGGGGTTCCAAAAAATTGGACGTAACTGAGTGACATGGATGCGAGAGCTGGGCTGTGAAGAAGGCTGAGTGCCAAAGATTTGATGCTTTTGAACTGTAGTGCTGGAGAAGACTCTTGAGAGGCCCTTGGACTGAAGGAGATCCAACCAGTCCATTCTGAATGGGATCAGCCCTGGATGTTCTTTGGAAGGAACGATGCTAAAGCTGAAACTCCAGTACTTTGGCCACCTCATGCAAAGAGTTGACTCATTGGAAAAGACTGATGCTGGGAGGGACTGGGGGCAGAAGGAGAAGGGGATGACAGAGGATGAGATGGCTGGATGGCATCACCAACTCAATGGACATGAGTCTGAGTGAACTCCGGGAGTTGGCGATGGACAGGGAGGCCTGGCGTGCTGCGATTCATGGGGTCATCAAAAAATTGGACATGACTGAGCGACTGAACTGAACTGAATGACCTTCACTTTCAGTTTCACTTTATGCTAAAAGAACAATATGGGAAAACATGGCCACCTAATTGTGGGAGGGCCTGAAAACTACTTGAATTTGCTTGGAGCCAAGAGGACAATACCTTTTGAAAAACAAAACAAAACGCTAAATCAAACTAGAAGTAAACTGGCCCTTCCAAGGACCTAACTCCAAACTGCCTGAATCCTTGAAACTGGATGAGGATGTGTGCAGATTGTGAGTGCTACAGACACCTGAGAGAAATAAGCATAAAACTTTGAGATATGAAGATGACTGACCTTCTAAGATATAAATTATTTCATATGTTAAACGTGTAATGTATACCACAAAATTATAAGTAAGAAGTAATAATGGAGAGACAAAATTACATAGATGAGAATAATAAACAAAAGAGAGAGATCCACAGGTTCTCCATATGCTAAATTAAATGAAACCACAGGCTAACAATACAAAATAACTAAGCTTAAATTTTCAGGTCTCCCAGGTGGCACTAGTGGTAAAGAATCTGTCTCCAATGAAGGAGATGTATAAGACGTGGTTTTGATCCCTGGATCGGAAGATCCCCTGGAGAAGGGCATGGCAACCCACTCCAGTATTCTTACCTGAAGAATCCCTTGGACAGAGGAGACTGGTAGGCTACATTCCATAGAATCACAAAGAGTTGGACATGACTAAAGCGATTTAGCACACACGCAAGATTAAATTTTCAGGGTAAAAAATATTTCTTTGGAAATTTTGGAAGAAACATGGGATAGCTGGAGAAAAGCAAATAGAAAATCCAGAATGAAGGGTATCAATAACTAAAATTAAGAACTAAGAGTGTAATCTGACACACAACTCAAAAAATAAAATATGCAGACTGAAATGTGGAGAGAAAAGACAATGGAAAATAAAATGAAAATAAAATGGAAAATAAAAAGGAAGTATTTGATATAAGGTAAAATGTGAAAATATATAATGTGCATGTTGAATCCCCCAGATGAAAAGCAGGAGAGGATGAAACGTGCTCAGTATTGAAGAGATGGTGGCTAAGAATATACAGAAGTAGCGACTAATATCAGCCACAAATTCAAGAAGAGCTGAAATGTCAAGTTTTAAAAAGAAACAAGAAATATAGTTCAAATCACATTATAGTAATTCCTCTGAAAACCAAAAGCTAAAGCAGAGTGATAGCTTGCAGGCAGCTATACAATCAGAAGCTGATTGCCTTTAACAGGAAAACAATAACATTGTGAGCTTATCAACCAATTCAATAGAGAATAGGAGATAACGAAATGATACCTTTACAGTGCTGAAGGAAGACAGTTATTAAATTAGAATTCTATGTCCAGTACAAAGTATTCATTAAGTGTAAAAGTGAAATAAATGAATTTCCAGACAAGAAAAGGTGAAAAAATGTCTCCAGAAAATCTCAATAAAGAAAAATATACAGGAATTCCACAGGAAGAAGAAGAAAAACACACACACACACACAAGTAGCATTTTGCAGGAAAATGTAAACAGCAAGAAAAGGGAAAATATACAATCAATTGCCAGTACTTACAAATTAATATATTAATGAACATAACTAGTATATAACTAAAGAGGCAATAAATAGTAATCAAAAGTGCTTAAAAGAAGCAAACTGTCTAATTGTCATTAGACTTTGATAAATCAAGATTCATGTGGCAATTTCTAGGTTAAACACACAAAAAAATTTTTAAGTAGAAAATATGTGAACAAAAAATGTCTATAACAAGTATAAAAGTAGAAAGTCCTCACTAAAATTAAAATTCAATATTTATGATTACATTAAAGATAAATGGATAAAACTCTAGTTAAATGCAAAGGTTGCTTTACTTGATTTTAAAAATCAGAGTTCTGTTTATTGTTTATAAAACAGTAAGATACATAAAAGATGTAATTAAAGAATGCAGAAAGCTGTGAACCATGAACTCCCTGATGTTGAAGCTGGTTTTAGAAAAGGCAGAGGAACCAGAGATCAAATTGCCAACATCTGCTGGATCATGGAAAAAGCAACAGAGTTCCAGAAAAACATCTATTTCTGCTTTATTGACTATGCCAAAGCCTTTGACTGTGTGGATCACAAGAAACTGTGGAAAATTCTGAAAGAGATGGGAATACCAGACCACCTGACCTGCCTCTTGAGAAATCTGTATGCAGGTCAGGAAGCAACAGTTAGAACTGGACATGGAACAACAGACTGGTTCCAAATAGGAAAAGGAGTACATCAAGGCTGTATATTGTCACCCTGCTTATTTAACTTCTATGCAGAGTACAGCATGAGAAACGCTGGACTGGAAGAAACACAAGCTGGAATCAAGATTGTCGGGAGAAATATCAATCACTTCAGATATGCAGATGACACCACCCTTCTGGCAGAAAGTGAAGAGGAGCTAAAAAGCCTCTTGATGAAAATAAAAGAGGAGAGCGAAAAAGTTGGCTTAAAGCTCAACATTCAGAAAAAGAAGATCATGGCATCTGGTCCCATCACTTCATGGGAAATAGATGGGGAAACAGTGGAAACAGTGTCAGACTTTATTTTGGGGGCTCCAAAATCACTGCAGATGCTGACTGCAGCCATGAAATTAAAAGATGCTTGCTCCTTGGAAGAAAAGTTATGACCAACCTAGATAGCATATTCAAAAGCAGAGAGACATTACTTTGCCAGCTAAGGTCCGCCTAGTCAAGGCTATGGTTTTTCCTGTGGTCACGTATGGATGTGAGAGTTGGACTGTGAAGAAAGCTGAGAGCCAAAGAATTGATGCTTTTGAACTGTGATGTTGGAGAAGACTCTTGAGAGTCCCTTGGACTGCAAGGAGATCCAACCAGTCCATTCTGAAGGAGATCAACCCTGGGATTTCTTTGGAAGGAATGATGCTGAAGCTGAAACTCCAGCACTTTGGCCACCTCATGCAAAGAGTTGACTCATTGGAAAAGACTCTGATGCTGGGAGGGATTGAGGGCAGGAGGAGAAGGGGACGACTGAGGATGAGATGGCTGGATGGCATCACGGACTCGATGAACATGAGTCTGAGTGAACTCCTGGAGATGGTGGTGGACAGGCAGGCCTGGAGTGCTGTGATTCATGGGGTCGCAAAGAGTCGGACATGACTGAGCGACTGAACTGAACTGAACTGATGACATATGAAGACAATTAAAATAAAACATATATAATATTAATATGAGACATTAGGACAAAAAGCATTTCTAGAGAAAAAGAGTATTTCACAGTGATAAAAGAGTCAATTTAGTAGAATGTATAACAATTCTGTGATAAAAGAGTCAATTTAGTAGAATGTATAACAATTCTGGGATTCCCAGGTGGCTCAGTGGTAAAGAATTTGTTTGCCAATGCAGGAGCCCCAGGAGACACAGGTTTGAACCCTGGAGTAGGAGGATCCCCTGGAGGAGGGAATGAAAATTCACTCCAGTGAGCTGCCAATATAATCCTGCCAAGATATTCCCATAGACAGAAGAACCTGCTGGGCTACAGTCCATGGGGTGGCAGAGACACAACTGGGCAGGCACATAATAATTCTAATTTTGTTTGCAACATACAAACATAGGCTTACCACATATGAAGCAAAAGTCTAAAGAACTAAATATTGAATTGGACAAGTCTATAATTCTATCAAAAAACTTGAATAGAATTCTTTTAACTACAGAACAGAAGCCATGAAATCAGTAATAAGTGATTAAAAGACCTAAACAGCCTGTTTAGGAAACTTGACTTAATATTAAATGTATTATGTTTGTGTGTGTGTGTGTGTGTGTGTGTGTGTGTGTGTGTTCACTGTTACATCATTCTAAGCAAGAACTGCAGAATAACCTTTTAATTTGCAACCACATAAGAAATTTCAGAATTTTAATTGATATATAGTATAATCCTCTGATCACAATGCAATTGAGTTAGAAAAAATATGAAAAAGCTAGCTACAGAAAATATATATATACACACATGCTATTGCTATATACAAATATAATGGCATATATGCATGATGTAGCATTGAGGATTTCTTTTGCCAGATTCTGAGAAGATGGGGGTTCCTGGCATTGTGCTTAACTTCCCTTCCCTGCCACTGCTGACCAACTGCTCATCTGGGTTTTGAGATCATAGATAAGTTTATGCCTTTGAAAAGAAGGATTCATACAAAGTTGACAGTGTTGAAGACTTCATTAATATTGACCTCCAGCAAATTAGCCCAAAGGTTAACAAGTTGAAGGAGTCTTAAGAATCAAAGAGCAAAGAGGAATTGATGAAGAATCCATAGGCAAAGGACATCAAGAATACTGTCATCAGTGTAGCCGATGAAATGAGACCTCTTTTAACTCTTAACATTCCTAATTTTAGTCTCTATTAAGATTTCATCAACAAGTTTGGTTTTACAGTATTGGCTGAGAAGTTTTCCTGGTCACACATAATATAATATAAGGAAATTTTATTGGTTCTATCTTTTAAATGTATCCATAGTAGGACCACTTTTGCCACATCCATTGTTACTTTTCTGTTGGTTGGTTGGTTGGTTTAGTCGCTAAGTCGTGCCCGACTCTTGCGACCCCATGGACTGTAGCCCGCCAGGCTCCTCTGTCCATGGGATTCTCCAGGCAAGAATACTGGAGTGAGTTGCAATTTCCTTCTCCAGGGGATCTTCCCAACCCAGGAATCAAACCTGGGTCTCCTGCATTGCAGGCAGATTCTTTACCAACTGAGCTACCAGAAGCCACTATCATCTCTCACTTAGATTATACTAGCCCCTAAACAGTCTTCCTATCTTCACTCTTGTCCCTCTAAAATGTATTCTCATGAAGAACACAGAGAATGATCCTCTAAAATTATAGCTCAAATCAAATTATTTCTTTTTCACAAATTCCTGCTATAGCTTCCCATTTCATTCACAGTTAAAGCCAAACTTCTAAGGATGGCATGTACATATTGATTAATTTCTCCTACTCTCCTGTCCTCACTGTTGCTATCACCAACTCCCATCTCTTTTCTAATTTTATCTCCTATTTTTCTCTCATTCTATCTCAGCTATACTGGCCTTCCACTTTCCCTTAAAAAGCAAGCATCCTGTTTAAAGACAAGGCAAATATTGTATGATATTGCTTGTATGTTGAATCTAAAAAGCAAAGGTTACAAATGAACTTATCTACAAAACAGAAATAGAGTTACAGATATAGAAAACAAACTTATGGTTACCAGGGGTAAGCAGAGGAGGGGAATCAACTGGAATATTTGAACTGACATATATACAACTATGATAGCTAATAAGGACCTACTGTATAGCACAGGGAACTATATTTAATACTCTGCAACAGCCTATTTGGGAACAGAATCTTTAAAAAAGAGTGGATATATGTATGTATATATAACTGATTCACTGTATATGTCGTACACCTGAAACTAATACAAAATTGTAAATCAACTATACCCCAATAACATTTTAAAAAAGATTAAGGGGTTTTGCATTAACTCTTTGCTTTGCTTGGGAGCATCTTCTGTCAAATATATGCTCATCTCACATCACACACTTCAGATCTTGGTTAAAATTTTATTTTCAGTGAGGACTGCCTGAACATTCCGTTCATAAATATACCCAGAGACTGATACCTACATCTGTAGACTTTAATTCCCATCATCTTCTCAATCTTGTATTTTTCTATGGCACATATCACAATTCTGTCAACTTTTTTATTGTTTTGTTTTAACACTTAAGGTTCCCAACAACCCATGATTTGGCCTTACACACATTTTATGATCAATAAATATTTTTGAATAAATTAAATACATTAAGGGAATAAAGAAATGAATATCACTTTCAGAAAGTAAAATTAGAGAATATTTATCTAAATTAGGACAGATAGACTTCAAAAGAGGACTAGAAACATAAAAATCACAAAGAAAAATATAACTGGCATTTTTAAATTAAAAATTTACTAGATTAAAATATAAACAAAGTTAAAATATCAATTCTGGATAGTTATCTATGTATTGATAAGAAAACACAAACAATCCAGTAGAAAACCAGGTGAAAGATATAAATAGCATTATATGGTCAAGAAATTCTAAAAAACAATGAAATACTTGAATGTTTTTTTCGCCCTTAAATTGAAGCAATAATGAGATGCTATTTCTCCCATACTGCTGCTGCTGCTGCTAAGTCGCTTCAGTCATGTCTGACTCTGTGAGACCCCAAAGATGGCAGCCCACCAGGATGCCCCATCCCTGGGATTCTCCAGGCAAGAATACTGGAGTGGGTTGCCATTTCCTTCTCCAATAACATTGACAAAATATTAAATGGTGATTATTTTGAATAACAGTAAGAATGCAGAACCAGAACATTGTTAGTCAAAGTGTGATAGCATTAGCCCTTTTGGAAATTAATTTGAAAATACCAACCAAAAATTAAAATACAGACATTGTTTGATAAAATGATTCCCCCTTTAGAAATCTAATGTCTAGAAATATATGAGTAAAGTTGCAAATATAAATGTATGTCTAGATAAATACACTGAGGCATTGCTTATGGTGACAAAACTAAAAATAACAAAAATATCCATAAAGAAAACAATGCACTAAAAATGTGAGATATATATATATGTAATCTTAGTGAGGAAAATTATACAGCTATTAACAATGATATATCAGTCTAACAAATGGGACTGGCCTGTCTGTTGAGCTAGAAGGAGGTTTAGAACATACTTTGGTTCAACAAGGGCTTCCCTGATAGCTCAGTTGGTAAAGAATCTGCCTGTGATGCAGGAGACCCTGGTTCAATTCCTGGATCAGGAAGATCCTCTGGAGAAGGGATAGACTACCCACTCCAATATGCTGGGCTTCCCTTGTGGCTCAGCTGGTGAAGAATCAGCCTGCAATGAGAAAGAATTGGGTTTGATGACTAGTTTGGGAAGATCCCCTGGAGAAGGAAAAGTTTAGCCACTCCAGTATTCTGGCCTGGAGAATTCCATGGACTGTATAGTCCATGGGGTCGCAAAGAGTTAGTCACGATGTTCACTTTCACTCTGGTTTAACATGAGCAAAGTAACTTGTAGAGTAATATCTAAATATGGTATGATTTAGGCAAAAATGCCACAAAGAACAACAATTATTAAAAATACTGAAATAGTTAACATAAACATCAGGAAAGGTAAAAGGCCAAAAATGAACTAGGGGTGAGAAAGAGGGTAGCAAATTTTTAATCTTTTCATTTATTTATTTAGAATATTTTTTCACTTCCTACATTGAGTATGTATAAATTTGTTATTTAAAAGAAAATTTAATATAATACAATAGTATAATTTTGATATCAAATAAAATCAGATTCAAATTTTATGCTCATTGTTAATTTCCCATGTGACCCTAAGTATGCTAATTCATTACTCACCAACCTCATCCACCGAACAGGTGTTAATACAAAGGATTATACAAATCATTTATCAGATATATAAAGGCACAATATCATCTGATTAAATAATGGATGTTAGTCTTATTATATTAATTCTTGGATAGTACACAATAATAAAGTCAAAGTATTGTAAATGAGACGTGAGATAATAAGATGAAAGGAGAAGGAGGGGAGTGGATAAAGGAAAAGGAAAGGAGAAGGAAGCTAACAGTCATTATAAACTTGCTGTAGGTGAAACAATAGCAAAAAGATTGGCATTAGCTAAATCCTTACAGCATGTAACTGCACATAAAAAGCAGTGACAACAAATAATAAGTGAGGTATCATTTTACTTTCAGTATTAGAGTGGGAAGCCACTGCAAAAACTTGTCTACTATAATCAAAAGTAATATAATAATTATTTTGAAAAATTGGTGGCCATTGTTTTTCAAAAATTGTGTGTCAGGCAAAGGCTAAGATATGGCCAATACTCTTAATTCTTCAGATCCTTTGAAAAAAATTTTATTCCCACATTACTTATTAAAGGCTTTTAATCTTCATTTTGGAGAACACTCATTGCTAGAGTGGCAGTAACTATTGTGGTTAACTAAATTCATAAACTCTTTTCATAAATAGGAATTTTAAAGTAAGTGAACAAATATATGAACTGACAAAACACATTACTTCAATCTAATCACTTACAAAGGAAATTCCTTGGGATTGAAAGGGGAAGAATTATTGAAAATAAATGTCTAGCCTTTCAGTAGAAGATACAGAAATCTCTTGACAAGGAAAATTTTATGAATGCCTTAATATTTTTGAATGTTTACTTATTTTTCTTAATAGGGGTGAAAAGTGCCAGATATATTTAATATTAACACGATTTGCAACAGCATGAAAATTTGCACTTTAACAGCTTGCACCTAGCAAAAATTGTAATGCAAATATATATTTGTGAGCTTGTTATTTTAGTTAATTATATACTCGATTAGAAGTCACGGTAGAGCCAGCAGTTATTATGACTACAAATAAATGTTTATTTTTTGTGGTTCTATATTTTGTAACATAATGACTTAGCAAGAGCTAAGGAAATTTAACCACTAGCTTTAGTGAGTCAGCTAATTCTATATCTTTGAATAGCATTCCTGGTCTGACAGGTTTAAGAAATATGTGGTAAATGCAGTAGAAAATACACTATAGGAACCAGATATGTAGATTTTTTTTAATAAATGTACTTTTGCAGAGTTTTTTTTTTTTTACATATGGCAAGTGCAAGAAATTTTAATCCTTTTATTTCCTCAAATAAAAATACTCTTGTAAAAATGAATAGTATATAAAAATTAATTTTTAGAACTATCAACAGCTTGAAAGAATAAGAATGATATTTCCCTCTATTCATAGCTGGAAAACAAAAACCTACAAAATGAATATTTAATAAATTATGAGATAACAATGAAAAACACTAGAAAAAAGATTATATGTAATGAAAGATTAAAAGTCAATAGAACTGTAATTCTTAAATGTCTAAAATACTTCCTACATATAAAATATAACCATTCTTTCACTTCCCATGCCTCATATGCTTCTTTTCAAATTACTATTATTCAGTGAAAGAGAAAGAGGACACATAATGATCTTTAACAAACACAGTATTATTTGTAATAGAACTTAGCAGAGTCATTGTCTTTCCCGGTGCCACTATAAAAAAGAGAATGGTTTCAACTGCTTTTATACAAGGGCACTATTCTCAAAAAGCGGCCCCTGTGAACTCTTATCTCAAAGAATATAAGGATACTACTTACTTAGAAATTATTCTGGGAACATAAGCTAAGAAAATGTTTGTCATTATTAGAACTATACTAGGAGATATTTTATTTTTTAAATTTTTACTGGGGTATAGTTGATCTACAATGTTGTGTTAGTTTCAGCTGTACAACAAAGTGGATCTGTTATATATATATATACATATATACATATATCTACTCTTTTTTAGATTCTTTCCCCATATAAGTCATTACAATAGGAGATATTTTAAAAGAAGTTCTTTAGGCTTGAGCAAGTAAAATGCCTTATAGAAAACTTGAATCTATAGAAAAATAGAGATCACTGGAAAGAGCTAATACATGATTATTAATGATCTGGTTTTCTTTTCACATTAATCTCATTAAAAGATAACTGAATATATAAGAATAATGATGATGTACTGTGGAGTTTATAATATATGAACAGTCAACTACACAATGAAAGAGGAAAAAGAATGGAAAGTAAAATAAAACTATACTTTTGTAAGTTTATTGTAATATATATTTGTGTGACTTCATTTCAAAGTAAATAATGATGTATTATTGAAAGTAACGATGATATAGTGTAATCCCTAGATAAAATAATAAAATAAAAATGAATTAATTAACATACTCAACTAAAAAGTTGTTACAGAAAATAAACACCAAAAGCTCTCACTTAACACAAAAATCAGGAAGGGAGAAAAATGGGACCAAGAGCAAACAAATAACAAATAGGAAAATAGGTCCAAACGTTAATAATTACATTCAATGTATATAAAGTAAATACTTCAACTGAAAGACAGAAATTTTCTACTATATTTAAAAAGTGAAAATTAAAAATAATGGTTTAAAGTGATTTTAAATAAAAATATTTAAAGAGCAGTAGTATTACTAAGGATATTTCATAATGACAAATGTTGTTTAGTCACTAAGTCGTGTTCGACTCTTTGCAACCCCATGGAGTATAGCTTGCCAGACCCTCTGTCCACGGTATTTTCCAGTCAAGAATACTGAAGTGAAGTGAAGTGAATGTGCTCAGTCATGTTCAACTCTTTGCGACCCCATGGACTGCAGCCTACCAGATTTCTCAGTCCATGGGATTTTCCAGGCAAGAGTACTGGAGTGGGTTGCCATTCCCTTCTCCAGGGGATCTTCCCAACCCAGGGATTGAGCCTGCATCTCCTGCATTGTAGGCAGACGCTTTACCCTCTGAGCCACTGAAGTGGGTGCCATTTCTTCTTCTAGGGGATCTTCCTGACCCAAGCATGGAACCACATCTCCTGTGTCTCCTATATTGGCAGAGGGACTCTTTATCACTTAGCAACCTTGGAGACTCCAAAAAAAGATGAAATAAAACTGACAAAGCCATATAAAAATTCAGCAATAATTATGGAAAATGTTAATAACTCTTCCTCTTAATTGATGGAACAATAGGCAAGAGCAATTTGTCAAATAGTGAAATATATTTAACTTAATAAATAAGCAATTAGCATGTAAATAATACTACACCCAAGTACTTCAAAATATAGATTATTTTATGTGCATAAAACAAGTCTCAATAAATTTCAAATAATTCATATCATTCAGAGTAGGTGCTGTGACAACAGTCAGTTTTTCATTGAGTTAGACAAGGCTATGGTCCATGTGACTAGATTAGTTTTCTGGGACAACAATAAATACAACTAAGTTAGAACTGAATTTAAAATTTTGTGGAAAATCTCCAAATATTCAGAAATTAGCCAATATTTACTATATAATCCTTAGGTCTAAGACTTTACACAGGAAATTATATATTATTTCAAAGTCAATGAAACTAAAAACACATTACCAAAATTTGTGTGATGCATCTAAAACAAGTGCTTAGAGAAATAGAATAGATTTGCATGTTTATTGTTGTTTTTTAGTTGCTAAGTCATGTCTGACTCTTTTGTGACCCCATGAACTGTATGTAGCCTGCCAGGCTCCTCTGTCCATGGAATTTTCCAGGCAAGAATACTGGAGTGACTTGCCATTTCCTTCTTCAGGGAATGTTTATTAAAATAATTAAATCAATGATCTAAACTTTCACTTGGAGAAATTACAAAAGAAGACCAAATCATTAGAAAAGTATGCAGGAAGAAGGAAAGAGCAACGATAATGGTTGAAATAATTGAAATAAAAACATACCAGCATTAGAGAAATTAACAAAATTAAGCATTTAGTGTTTTCAAATAATCAATATAGTTGATCAACTACTGACTTGACTAAATAGAAAAAGCATTGCTAAAAACAGATGTCAAATAAAAGATTTCCCAATAGTTTCTAGACACGTAAACTATTTTTGTCAGTAAATTCAACAACCTGAGATGAAATGGACCTATTTATAGATAAAGGAAAATTAGCAAATTAAAATCGGCAATATTTAAATCTACATTTAAAAGGAAAACTTTTAAATAAGGAAGAAAGGAAAAAAGCTGTTCAAAAAATTGAATTAACCGTTAACATCTTTCCACAACAAAACCTTTATGCACAGATGGCCTCTCTCATAAATTCTCAAATAATTAAGGAATAAACTATACTAATATTAGACAAATTATTTCAGAAAGTAGAAGAAACACTTCCCAAATCATGTTATGAAGTCAACAAAATCTCAAATCTAAACACAGGCAAGACCACTACAACAGGAGACAATTCCACATCATCCACCTCATGTGAAGACTTGACTCATTGGAAAAGACTCTGATGCTGGGAATGATTGGGGGCAGGAGGAGAAGGGGATGACCGAGGATGAGATGGCTGGATGGCATCACGGACTCGAAGAACGTGAGTCTTAGTGAACTCCGGAAGTTGGTGATGGACAGGGAGGCCTGGCGTGCTGTGATTCATGGGGTCGCAAAGAGTCGGACACGACTGAGCGACTGAAATGAACTGAACTGAACTGAACTGAATATTTACAGGAAAGCAAAAATCTTTAAGAAAATATTAACAAAGCAAATCCAGAAATGCAAGATTGTACATAGAAACATCATTGCAATTAAAATTAACAAAATAAAGGGGAATGATATAATAATTTCAATGGACACTGATTTTTAAATTAAAATCTCCCATGAAAATTTTGTAAATAATTATAAAATCTGGTATCCATTCAAAATAAACTTTAAAAATTCTCAGAAAACTAGGAAGGGAAAATGTCTTTATGACCGTGGATGATAAATATTTCTTAGAATACAAACAGTTATATAATTATGAAGATCAAAACTGATAAATTATGCTTCATTAAAATAAACTTATGCAAACAAGAAACACTGATGATAGAATCAATACCAAAATAAAGCTTGGGAAAATATATTTGCAATACCTGTGTCTGACAGAACTTATTTCCAGAATATATAAATAAATCAATTAAAAGATAAATTTCTGGGACTTACTGGTGATCAAGTGGTTAAAACTTCCCAGTTCCAACAAAGGGGGTGTGGTTCAATAACTGCTCAGGGAATTAGAATCCTGCATGCCATGTGACAAGGCCAAAAAAAATGAAAAAGAAAAAAGACAAATTTCTGATTGAAATTGGGTCAAAGAATAAGAAAAAACAATTTGCCTAAAAAGACTTAAAAATGACCAACAGACATTTGAGAAATTATTAAGGATTACCTAGTTTTAGAGGCAAATTAAAACAATAATTAAATGTCACTACAGGGCCACTAGTATGACTAGAATTTTAAAATATTAATATCAAGTGTTGGCAAGCATGCGGAGAAGCTTAGCAGGAAGTTAGTCCTGTGGGAGTATGAAAAACAGTACAACCATGGGGGAAAATTTTTGCCAGTTTCTTATATGTAAATTTAAGCCTATACCTATCCTGATATACAGAATTTTTCTCTTAGATATGTGCTGGAGAGAAATAGAGAGGTTTTTGCTTTTGTTTTGTTTTGTTTTAATCATCATTCTTTTTCTATCTTTTATCTCCCCTCTATTGCTTGTGTTTCTAGCAAATTTTACATTATATTTTATTTACTGAAATATGTAGACTATTGACATGTTATTTACCTAAGCAACAATAATAAATGGAATCTCAGCTTTAGGGAATTGGTTAAATATATTGTGGTGCAGATAAATGATGAGACACTGTTATTAACATTAAGAATTATGTTTTAAAAATGTTTGAGATAGGAAAATATAACGACTTTTCAGCATTACCATTTGTTGCAGCTGCAGTCTCATCTGGAAAACTGATGTCACTTGCTCTCTGGAACGCCATACCCTTTTACTTATATCTTACAGTGTGCTACTTTTTAGTGTGCTGCGTTGAATTCTTTCCCTCCAAATATTGCAGAGCGTCAAGACTATTCTTCATATCTCTTCATTTCTCTATCAAAACAGTCTTTAGTGAACCCATGTTTTTTGTAACGAAGTATTTCTATGCTTCAAAGTGAAAGTCACTCAGTTGTGTCTGAATTTTTGTGACCCAGGCCAGACTACTGGAGCGGGTAGCCTTTCCCTCCTCCAAGAGATCTTCCCAACCTAGGGATAGAACCCAGTCTCCCAAATTGTGGGTGGATTCTTTACCAGCTGAGCCACAGGGACACCCAAGAATACTGGAGTGGATAGCCTATCCCTTTGCTAGGGGATCTTCCTGACCCAGGAATCCAACTGGTGTCTCCAAAATTGCAGGTGGATTCCTTACCAATTGAGCTATGAGGGAAGCATATTTCTATCCTTACTTTCTATTTTTATAACTAAGCATTTTTTTTCTGCTACTTGCTTTTTTATTTGCTTAAAAAATAGTTTCAGGTAAGTAACAATTTTACTACTCTCCCTGTTTTTATTTATTTATTTTTAAATTAACGTTTATTTTTATTGGAGGCTAATTACTTTATAGTAATGTGGTGTTTTTTTTCCATACACTGACATGAATCAGTCATGGGTGTACATGTGTCCCCCATCTTAAACCCCCCTCCCACCACTCTTCCCATCCCATTCTTCAGGGTCATTCTAATGCACTGGTGCTGAGTGCTCTGTTTCATGAATTGAACTTAGACTGGTGATCTGTTTCCCATATGGTAATACACATGTTCACGGTTCACGTATTGCTGAAGCCTGGCTTGGAGAATTTTGAGCATTTCTTTACTAGCATGTGAGATGAGTGCAATTGTGCGGTAGTTTGAGCATTCTTTGGCATTGCTTTTCTTTGGGATTGGAATGAAAACTGACCTTTTCCAGTACTGTGGCCACTGCTGAGTTTTCCAAATTTGCTGGCATGTTGAGTGCAGCACTTTCACAGCATCATCTCCAAGATTTGAAAAGCTGAACTGGAATTCTATCACCTCCAGTAGCTTTGTTCATACTGATGCTTTCTAATGCCCACTTGACTTCACATTCCAAGATGTCTGGCTCTAGATTAGTGTTCACATCATCATCATTATTTGGGTCGTGAAGATCTTTTTTGTACAGTTCTTCCGTGTTTTCTTGCCAACTCTACTTAATATCTTCTGCTTCTGTTAGATCCATACCATTTCTGTCCTTTATCAAGCTCATCTTTCCATGAAATGTTCCCTTGGTATCTCTAATTTTCTTGAAGAGATCTCTAGTCTTTCCCATTCTGTTGTTTTCCTTTATTTCTTTGCACTGATCGCTGAAGAAGGCTTTCTTATCTCTTCTTGCTATTCTTTGGAACTCTGCATTCTGATGCTTATATTTTTCCTTTTCTCCTTTACTTTTCCACCTCTCTTCTTTTCACAGTTATCTGTAAGGCCTCCCCAGACAGCCATTTTGCTATTTTGCATTTCTTTTCCATGGGGATGGTCTTGATCCCTGTCTCCTGTACAATGGCACGAACCTCATTCCATAGTTCATCAGGCACTCTATCTATCAGATCTAGGCCCTTAAATCTATTTCTCACTTCCACTGCATAATCATAAGGGATTTGATTTAGGTCATACCTGAATGGTCTAGCAGTTTTCCCTACTTTCTTCAATTTCATTCTGAATTTAGCAATAAGGAGTTCATGATCTGAGCCACAGTCAGCTCCTGGTCTTGTTTTTGTTGACTGCATAGAGTTTCTCCATCTTTGGCTGCAAAGAATATAATCAATCTGATTTTGGTGTTGACCATATGGTGATGTCCATGTGTAGAGTCTTCTCTTGTGTTGTTGGAAGAGGGTGTTTGCTACAACCAGTGCATTTTCTTGGCAAAACTCTATTAGTCTTTGCCCTGCTTCATTCCACATTCCAAGGCCAGATTTTTCTGTTACTCCAGGTGTTTCTTGACTTCCTACTTTTGCATTCCAGTCCCCTAGAATGAAAAGGACATCTTTTTTGGGTGTTAGTTCTAAAAGGTCTTGTAGGTCTTCATAAAACCGTTTAACTTCAGTTTCTTCAGCATTACTGGTTGGGGCATAGACTTGGATTACCGTGATATTGAATGGTTTGCCTTGGAGATGAACAGAGATCATTCTGTTGTTTTTGAGATTGCATCCAAGTACTGCCTTTCAGACTCTTTTGTTGACCATGATGGCTACTCCATTTCATCTGAGGGATTCCTGCCTGCAGTAGTAGATATCATGGTCATATGAGTTAAATTCACCCATTCCAGTCCATTTTAGTTCTCTGATTCCTAGAATGTCGACGTTCACTCTTGCCATCTCTTGTTTGACCACTTCCAATTTGCCTTGACTCATGGACCTGACATTCCAGGTTCCTATGCAATATTACTCTTTACAGCATCAGATCTTGCTTCTATCACCAGTCACATCCACAGCTGGATATTGGTTTTGCTTTGGCTCCATCCCTTCATTCTTTCTGGAGTTATTTCTCCACTGATCTCCAGTAGCATACTGGGCACCTAATGACCTGGGGAGTTCCTCTTTCATTATCCTATCATTTTGCCTTTTCATACTGTTCATGGGGTTCTCAAGGCAAGAATACTGAAGTGGCTTGCCATTCCCTTCTCTAGTGGACCACATTCTGTCAGAACTCTCCACCATGACCCACCCATCTTAGGTTGCCCCACAGGCCTGGCTTGGTTTCATTGAGTTAGACAAGGCTGTGGTCCTAGTGTGATTAGATTGACTAGTTTTCTGTGAGTATGGTTTCAGTGTGTCAGCCCTCTGATGCTGTCTTGCAACACCTACCATCTTACTTGGGTTTCTCTTACCCTGGGCGTGGGGTATCTCTTCACAGCTGCTCCAGCAAAGCACAGTCACTGCTCCTTTCCTTGGACGAGGGGTATCTCCTTACCACTACTGTTCCTGACCTTCACCGTGGGATAGCTCCTCTAGGCCCTCCTGTGCCTGCTCAGCCACTTTTCCTCCGGTTGCTCCTCCCAGCTGCGGGCTCTGGCCTCAGGCGTGGGTGGCTCCTCCCAGCTGCCGCCTCTGGCCTCGGGCTCGGGGTGGCTCCTCAGGGTCACTGCCCCTGGCCTCGGGTGCAAGGTGGTTTCTCCCAGCTGCCCCTGACCTCGGACGCAGGGTGTCTCTTCCCGGCCACCACTGGCCTTGGACGCGGGGTAGCTCCTCCTGGCCGCCGCCCTGACCTCGGATGCGGGGTGTCTCCTCCCGGCTGCCACTGACCTCAAACACGGGCTATCTCCTCTCGGCCGCTGCCCCTGACATCGGATGCAAGATAGCTCCTCTCGGCTGTTCCTGGGCCGTCGCAGCCTTGCACTCTAGGCCGCGGCCGCTGTCCCTGACCTCAGACGTGGGGTAGATCCTCTTGGCCGCGCTTAGTGCGCCAACTCGCAGCCGCCCACGCTCAAGTTCTCCAAGTCAGGCTTCAGCAATACGTGAACCGTGAACTCCCTGATGTTCAAGCTGGTTTTAGAAAAGGCAGAGGAACCAGAGATCAAATTGCCAACATCTGCTGGATCATGGAAAAAGCAAGAGAATTCCAGAAAAACATCTATTTCTGCTTTATTGACTATGTCAAAGCCTTGACTGTGTGGATCACAATAAACTGTGGAAAATTCTGAGAGAGATGGGAATACCAGACCACCTGACCTGCCTCTTGAGAAATCTGTATGCAGGTCAGGAAGCAACAGTTAGAACTAGACATGGAACAACAGACTGGTTCCAAATAGGAAAAGGAATATGTTAAAGCTGTATTTTGTCACCCTGCTTATTTAACTTCTATGCAGACTACATCATGAGAAACGCTGGACTGGAAGAAACACAAGCTGGAATCAAGATTGCTGCGAGAAATATCAATAACCTCAGATATGCAGATGACACAACCCTTATGGCAGAAAGTGAAGAGGAGCTAAAAAGCCTCTTGATGAAAGTGAAAGTGGAGAGTGAAAAAGTTGGCTTAAAGCTCAACATTCAGAAAACGAAGATCATGGCATCTGGTCCCATCACTTCATGAGAAATAGATGGGGAAACAGTAGAAACAGTGTCAGACTTTATTTTTTGGGGGCTCCAAAATCACTGCAGATGGTGAAGGCAGCCATGCAATTAAAAGATGCTTACTCCTTGAAAGAAAAGTTATGACCAACCTAGATAGTATATTCAAAAGCAGAGATATTACTTTGCCAACTAAGGTCCGTCTAGTCAAGGCTATGGCTTTTCCTGTGGTAATGTACGGATGTGAGAGTTGGACTGTCAAGAAGGATGAGTGCCAAAGAATTGATGCTTTTGAACTGTGGTGTTGGAGAAGACTCTTGAGAGTCCCTTGGACTGCAAGGAGATTCAACCAGTCTATTCTGAAGGAGATCAACCCTGGGATTTCTTTGGAAGGAATGATGCTAAAGCTGAAACTCCAGTACTTTGGCCACCTCATGCGAAGAGTTGACTCATTGGAAAAGACTCTGATGCTGGGAGGGATTGGGGGCAGGAGGAAAAGGGGACAACCGAGGATGAGATGGCTGGATGGCATTACAGACTCGATGGACATGAGTCTGAGTGAACTCCAGGAGTTGGTGATGGACATGGAGGCCTGGCATGCTGCAATTCATGGGGTCGCAAAGAGTCGGACACGACTGAGTTTCTGAACTGAACTAAACTGACTTAAAGCTCAACATTCAGAAAATGAAGATCATGGCATCTGATCCTGTCACTTCATGGGAAATAGATGGGCAAACATGAAAACAGTGTCAGACTTTATTTTTAGGGGCTCCAAAATCACTGCAGATGGTGACTACAGCCATGAAATTAAAAGATGCTTACTCCTTGGAAGAAAAGTTATGACCAATCTAGATAGCATATTGAAAAGCAGAGACGTTACTTAGCCAACAAAGGTCTATCTAGTCAAGGCTACGGTTTTTCCTGTGGTGATGTATGGATGTGAGGGTTGGACTGTGAAGAAAGCTGAGCGCCAAAGAATTGATAAAAGCTGAGCACTGAAGAATTGATGCTTTTGAACTGTGGTGTTGGAGAAGACTCTTGAGAGTCCCTTGGACTGCAAGGAGATCTAATCGGTCCGTTCTGAAAGAGATCAGCCCTGGGATTTCTTTGGAAGGAATGATGCTAAAGCTGAAACTCCAGTACTTTGGTCACCTCATGCGAAGAGTTGACTCATTGGAAAAGATTTTGATGCTGGGAGGGATTGGGGGCAGGAGGAGAAGAGAACGACAGAGGATGAGATGGCTGGATGGCACAACTGACTCAATGGACGTGAGTCTGAGTGAACTCTGGGAGTTGGTGATGGACAGGGAGGCTTGGTGTGCTGCAATTCATGGAGTCGCAAAGAGTCAGACATGACTGAGTGACTGAAGTGAACTGAATACACATGTTTCAATAATATTGTCTCAAATCATTCTATCCTCACCTTCTCCCACAGAGTCCAAAGTCTTTTTTTTAATCTGGTTCTTTTTTCTGTCTTGCATTTAGGTTCATCTTTACCATCTTTTTAAATTCCATATATATGCATTAATATACTGTATTGGTATTTTTCTTTTTGAGTTTCTTCACTCTATATAATAGGATCCTGTTTCATCCACCTCATTAGAACTGATTCAAATGTGTTCTTTTTAATAGCTGAGTAATATTCCATTGTGTATATGCACCACAGATTCTTATCCATTCATCTGCCAATGGACATCTAGGCTGCTTCCATGTCCTGGATATTGTAAACAGTGCTGCAATGAACATTGGGGTATATGTGTCTCTTTCAATTTTGATTTCCTCAGTGTGTATGCCCAGCAGTGGGAGTGCTGGGTTGTATGGCAGTTCTATAGAGAAGGCAATGGCACTCCACTCCAGTACTCTTGCCTGGAAAATCACATGGATGGAGGAGCCTGGTAGGTGCAGTCCATGGAGTCGCTACGAGTTGGACACGACTGAGTGACTTCACTTTCACTTTTTACTTTCTTGCTTTGGAGAAAGAAATGGTAACCCACTCCAGTGTTCTTGCCTGGAGAATCCCAGGGATGGGGAAGCCTGGTGGGCTGCCATCTATAGTGTTGCACAGAGTCGGACACAACTGAATTGACAGCAGCAGCAGAAGAAGCATGGCAGTTCTATTTCCACTCTTTTAAGGAATCTTCACACTCTTGTCCATAGGGGCTGTCTAGTTTGCATTCCCACAACAGTGTAAGAGGGTTTCCTTTTCTCTGCACCCTTTCCAGCATTTATTTTTGTAGACTTATAAACAGCCATTCTGACTGGCATGAGATGGTACCTCATTGTGGATTTGATTTGCATTTCTCTGATAATGAGTGATGTTGAATATTTTTTCATGTGTTTGTTAGCCATCTGTATGTATTCTTTGGAGAAATCTCTGTTTAGTTCTTTGGCCCATTGTTTGATTGGGTGTTATTCTGGAATTTAGCTGCATAAGCTTCTTGTATATTTTTTAGATTAATTCTTTGTCCGTTGCTTCATTTGCTATTATTTTATCCCATTCTGAAGGCTATCTTTACACCTTGCTTATAGTTTCATTCATTGTGCGAAAGCTTTTAATTTTAACTAGGTCCCATTTGTTTATTTTTGCTTTTATTTCCATTACTCTGGGAGGTGGGTCATAGAGGATTTTGCTGTGATTTATATCAGAGAGTGTTTTGCCTATGCTTTCCTCTAGGAGTTTTATAGTTTCTGGACTTATATTTAAATCTTTAATCCAATTTGAGTTTTTTTTTTTGTGTATGGTGTTAGAAAGTGTTCTAGTTTCATTCTTTTACAGGTGATTGACCAGTTTTTCCAGCACCACTTGTTAAAGAGATTGTCTTTTCTCCATTGTATATTCCTGCCTCCTCTGTCAAAGATAAGGTGTCCATAGGTGCATGGATTTATCTCTGGGCTTTCTATTTTGTTCCATTGATCTATATTTCTGTCTTTGTGCCAGTATCATACTGTCTTAATGACTGTAGCTTTGTAGTATAGTCTGAAGTCAGACAGGTTGATTCTTCCAGTTCCTTTCTTCTTTCTCAAAATTGCTTTGGCTATTTGAGGTGCTTTGTATTTCCATAGAAATTGTGAAATTATTTGTTCTAGTTCCGTGAAAAATGCCGTTGGTCACTTGATAAGGATTTCATTGAATCTATAGATTGCTTTCGGTAGTATACTCATGTTCACTACATTGATTCTTCCGATCCATGAACAGGGTACATTTGTCCATCTATTTGTGTCATCTTTGATTTCTTTCATCAGTGTCTTATAGTTTTATATATATAGGTCTTTTGTTTCTTTAGGTCGATTTATTCCTATTTTATTATTTTCGTCTCAATGGTGAATAGGCGTGTTTCCTTAATTTCTCTTTCTGTTTTCTCATTGTTATTGTATAGGAATGCAAGGGATTTCTGTGTGTTGATTTTATATCTTGCAACTTTACTACATTCCTTGATTAGCTCTAGTAATTTTCTGGTGGAGTCTTTAGGGTTTTCTATGTAGAGGATCATGTCATCTGCAAACAGTGAGAGTTTTACTTCTTTTCCAATCTGGATTCCTTTTATTCCTTTTTCTTCTCTGATTGTTATGGCTAAAACTTCAAAAACTATGTTGAATAGTAGTGGTGAGAGTGGGCACCCTTGTCTCGTTCCTGACTTTAGGGGAAATATTTTCAGTTTTTCACCATTGAGGACAATGTTTGCTGTGAGTTTATCATATATGGCTTTAATTATATTGAGGTATGTTCCTTCTATGCCTGCTTTCTAGAAAGTTTTCATCATATATGGATGTTGAATTTTGTCAAAGGCTTTCTCTGTGTCTATTGAGATAATCATATCATTTTTATCTTTCAGTTAATGTGCAGTATCACATTGATTGATTTGTGAATATTGAAGAATCCTTGCATTCCTGGGATAAAGCCCTGGTCATGATGTATGCAAAGATGGAAATGGTAAGCCACTCCAGTACTCTTGCCTAGAAAAATCTCATGGACAGAGAAGCCTGGTAGGCTGCAGTCCATGGAGTCGCTACCAGTTAACTGAGTGACTTCACTTTGACTTTTCACTTTCATGCATTGGAAAAAGAAATGGCAACCCACTCCACAGTTCTTGCCTGGAGAATCCCAGGGACAGGGGAGCCTGGTGGGTTACCATCTATGGGGTTGCACAGAGTCAGACACGACTGAAGCATCTTAGCAGCAGCAGCAGCATGATGTATGATCTTTTTTATATTTTGTTGGGTTCTATTTGCTAGAATTTTGTGAGGATTTTTGCATCTATGTTCATCAGTGATATTGGCATCTTTGTCTGGTTTGGGTATTAGGGTGATGATGGCCTCTTAGAATTCATTTGGCAGCTTACCTTCCTCTTCAATTTTCTGGAAAAGTCTGAGTAGGATACGTGTTAGCTCTCTCTGAATTTTTAGTAGAATAAGTATTTCTATGGGAGATCACTAAAATCATATTTCCAGCCTGAATAAGTCCCTTGCACTCAACCTGTTTATCCAACTAGCAATGTAATCTTTACTTAGATATTTATTAGGCATCTCAAACTTGTCATATCCAAAGCAGAAGTCAATCTAACTCCTCCCTAGCTTTCTACACTTCAGTAAATGGTTTTACTATCCATTCATTTGCTCAGGATCATAATTTTATCCCTCCTTTTTTTTTTTTTTTTAATATCCCACATTCATTCCATTATCAAATCTTCTGGCTATTTAAATTATAGTTCCCTTTCATTTAACCATTTCTCTGCAGTTTTGTTGTTACCATCCTAGGTCAAAATATATATTCTGCCTCCTGCTCTGTTTAATAGCCTCCTAACTGATCTCCCTGTTTCTACTCTTGTCCTTGCATTGTACTCTGCATACAGCAACCAGACTGAATTTATTTAACATGTCAGATTATGTCACTGGCCTGATTTAATAGGCTCCAGTGGAAGAAATCCAAAGATGTTAACAGAGCTTTCTTGATAGATTACAATTAATCTGGCCTTAATATTTCTAGAGTTGCAATTTTATTAATTTTCTACAATTATCATATAACCATTTATTGCTTCTGAAAGGAAAGAATATATATAAATTGGTTTGGCAAGTCAAGATGGAAAAAACACTCAACAGTTGTAAAAAGAAAAGAACATTGAGAGGAGATAAAAGAAATGAGAAACAGTTTGTTACACTGAGATACATGAATATTTTATTTCAATTCTGAAAGAGAGAAATTAATAAGATTGTACAGAAATAAAATGTCAGGTGAATGCCTATTATCTTTTATTGTATATGAATATAATTGCTCTTACATGGTTTACTTCATAATATCCAGGAGCATATTAAATTATTTGTAGTTATATGCACACCATTAAAACGATAGAAGACATACAGGGGAATATCATTATTGGGATTGGCTACATTGAAAACCTACACTGAAAATAAAAGCTAAATTGCCATGTCACTAAACTAAGCTTGTATCAGTTAAAATTAATGCAGATATTTACTACTGAATATATTTGCTTTTCCGACTAAGGTCCGTCTAGTCAAGGCTATGGTTTTTCCTGTGGTCATGTATGGATGTGAGAGTTGGACTGTGAAGAAGGCTGAAAGCCGAAGAATTGATGCTTTTGAACTGTGGTGTTGGAGAAGGCTCTTGAGAGTCCCTTGGACTGCAAGGAGATCCAACCAGTCCATTCTGAAGGAGATCAGCCCTGGAATTTCTTTGGAAGGAATAATGCTAAAGCTGAAACTACAGTACTTTGGCCACCTCATGTGAAGAGTTGACTCATTGGAAAAGACTCTGATGCTGGGAGGGATTGGAGGCAGGAGGAGAAGGGGACAACAGAGGATGAGATGGCTGGATGGCATCACGGACTCAATGGACATGAGTCTGAGTGAACTCCGGGAGTTGGTGATGGACAGGAAGGCCTGGCGTGCTGTGATTCATGGGGTCGCAAAGAGTCGGACATGACTGAGTGACTGAACTGAACTGAACTGAGTCTTCCTTTTCAAGTTAGTTTAAATAAATAAAAATTATCAATAAAAATTTGAGATAAGATGGTTTGTAAGACTTCATACATGTACAATACACTCAGATATTAGAGATTTAAAGAAATTTAGAGCCCATCTGGAATAATTCCTCCCATGTCACAAAAGAAAACTGAGACCCAAAGAGCAGAAGCAACTTTTCTCATACTTCACTATCAGGAATTAAGAAAACAAATACTTGAAGTTAATATCTTAAAAATTAATCTACTGCTTGTCCCTGAATAATCCATGTTACTAAATTCCCTTATATTGTCCGTGTCATCTACGCTTTGACTATATTTTTCTTACATAAACAGGAATTCTAAACTAGCATTCCAACCCAAATAACCCACCAGCTGTAAACACAAGAAGATGGACAACAGCCTTTCGTGCATAGATAAGAATACAGCACAGCACCAGTCATCACTTTCTACTTTCATACTTACTTCCCATTCTACTCCCAGGTTGGTGGATGTCAAAAACATTACATTGTCTCAACTGTTTCAGTGTTATAAGAAGTTATTAAAGGGGATGAAAAAGAAAGGGAAAATGGAGTGAAGACAGGATAGTTCATTCATTCTCTAATCAGAGCAGCTGTATTATTGTAGAATCTCAAAATAGGAAGTGATATTACAGATTGTTTAATGCAATTTCACCAGATGCATGTGACTTATGTCAAGAGCTTTTCTAGGTTATGATAGAACACATTTTTGTGAAAATAAAATAATTATTTCTTAAAAAACCTCATTTATGTTTGAATAAATCTGCTATACATTTTAATTTTAAAATGACTTTAAACATAACTTCCAAAGAATTTCTCCCAATGCTCCTAATTTTTAATTTCTTTTCTCAATATATACACATACACACCCACATATATATATGTATATATATGTATAAACACACACAAACACAAGCTGGAATCAAGACTGCTGGAAGAAATATCAATGACCTCAGATATGTAGATGACACCACCCTTATGGCCGAAAGTGAAGAGGAACTAAAAAACCTCTTGATGAAAGTGAAAGTGGAGAGTGAAAAAGTTGGCTTAAAGCTCAACATTCAGAAAACGAAGATCATGGCATCTGGTCCCATCACGTCATGGGAAATAGATGGGGAAACAGTGGAAACAGTGCCAGACTTTATTTTTGGGGGCTCCAAAATCACTGCAGATAGTGACTGTAGCCATGAAATTAAAAGACGTTTACTCTTTGGAAGAAAAGTTATGACCAACCTAGATAACATTCAAAAGCAGAGACATTACTTTGCTGACTAAGGTCCATCTAATAGAGGCTATGGTTTTTCCTGTGGTCATGTATGGATGTCAGAGTTGGACTGTGAAGAAGGCTGAGCGCTGAAGAATTGAAGACTCTTGAGAGTCCCTTGGAGATCCAACCAGTCCATTCTGAAGGATATCAGCCCTGCAGTTTCTTTGGAAGGAATGATGCTAAAGCTGAAGCTCCAGTACTTTGGCCACCTCATGCGAAGAGTTGACTCATTGGAAAAGACTCTGATGCTGGGAGGGATTGGGGGCAGGAGGAGAAAGGGACGACAGAGAATGGGATGGCTGGATGGCGTCATGGACTCGATGGACGTGAGTCTGAGAGAACTCCGGGAGTGGGTGATGGACAGGGAGGCCTGGCGTGCTGCGATTTATGGAGTCACAAAGTCGGAAACGACTGAGCGACTGAACTGAACTGAACTGGACTGAACTGATGTACGTTATAGGTGTGTGTGAGATCAGAGATAATCCCTCCAACTGAAATCTGAATAGGACAGAGTCCTAAAGATTATCACATTGATAATAACAGTATTAATTTTATTATATCTAGGAGGTAAGTCAATTCATTTTGGAGAAGGAAATGGCAACCCACTCCAGTAATCTTGCCTGGAGAATTCCATGGGCAGAGGAACCTGGCAGACTACAGTCCATGGGTTTGCAAAGAGTCAGGCATGACTAAGCAACTATCACTCACTCATTTTTTTCCAGACTTTGTGTGAAACATTTTAGACATTGTTTCATTGTACTCTAAAATGAATATATGATGTGATATTATTATCCCAGTTTTTAATCATTAGAAAGGTTAAATTACTTGCGAAAGGTCACACAGTGACAGTTGTGCAATTCGATTCCAGAATCTTTGCACTTTTACTACTTCCCATAATTAATATTAATGCAACATCCTATTAATGCAAATTGAGACTGAATTTGCTTTTTTGTTAGGCACTTCATACCACATACTTATATTGAGCTTACTGTCATTTATAAAATTAAAAAAAAAAAAAAGAATAAGAGAAAGTGAAACTATGCAGTGCCTGGAAAACAGAAGATTCTCACTTCTATGCCTTTGAATATTTCTATTTAAAAATATGTTAACTAAAAAATGTATACCATTCTTTACTTCTATAGACCCTCTCTGTCATTATTATTGTTGTAACAGAGATATTCTTTGTCTCAAAAGTCAAGGTTTAAGTTTTTAAATAAAAATACTGACCAATGGACTTCAGCTAATTTTTGTTCTTGCCTGAAACATTAAATTGTTTCTCCATTCATGTAGTGATGATGTATTATTTGCATATTTCTTTTGTAAAAGACTAACCAATCTCCCAAACAAAATTAGGTAATCTCTTAATTCTCAGCTATTACTTAATCTTCTCCTGAAATCAGAACAAAATGCCAGCTATAGAAGTTCATATTCTACCTAAAGTTCTGAAATGCCATATAATTAGTTTCATTAAAAATTTTATCATCCTGTGAAGACAATTCATCTGGTATATGGCAGTTTCAAGGTGCTATGTTCTCAACATGTGCATTTTCTCTGAGAATAGCAGAGAAATAGCAATAATTCCCAAATTAGTGTGTTGTTATAAAAAATAAGTAAATCTTGCTTTAAGCAGTTTTCCTACATGTGATATCTACAAATTACAGAAACTGATTTTTAATTCCATGCTATTTTTATATGTAATTCAACCAAAGCTCTGCAAAATAGTACGTTCTTTCAATAATTTCAATGTTTAATGGATGCACACACAAAAAAACATGGTAGAAGAAAATGATTTTTCATATGAATGTTAAAAATACAAAATTTGGGATAATTTTGAGCATGCAATTTTTATTCAGCCTAGATATTTTCTTAACAAAACTATTGTGATGCATCTACTGATACCGAAGACAAGAAAATCTGGCATCTATGTTTCATGTAGATGCCTCAAGATGTCTCCCCTCCCAATCAAATTTTCTCATCTAACACTACCCTGCAAAAGAACTTAACTGTCTATCACAAACTACTCAAATAAGTTACCCCAATGTCTATGTCTTAAAGAGATGGGAATACCAGACTACCTTACTTGCCTCCTGAAAAACCTGTGTGCAGGTCAAGAAGCAACAGTTAGGACTGGACATGGAACAACAGACTGGTCCCAAATTGGGAAAGGATTATGTCAATGTTGTATATTGTCACCCTGCTTATTTAACTTATAAGCAGAGTACATCATTTGAAATGTTGGGCTGGATGAAGCACAAGCTGGAATCAAGATTGCTTGGAGAAATATCAATAACCTCAGATATGCAGATGATACCACCCTCATGGCAGAAAGTGAAGAGGAACAAAAGAGCCTCTTGATGAAGTTGAAAGAGGTAAGTGAAAAAGCGGGCTTAAAACTCAACATTCAATAAACCAAGATCATAGCATCTGGTTCAATCACTTCATGGAAAATCGATGGGGAAACAATGGAAACAGTGACAGACTTTCTTTTCTGGGGCTCCAAAATCACTGCAGATGCTGACTGCAGCCATGAAATTAAAAATCACTTGCTCCTTGGAAGAAAATTATGACCAATCTAGACAGCATATCAAAAAGCAAAGACATTACTTTGCTGACAAAGGTCCACATAGTCAAAGCTATGGTTTTTCCAGTAGTCATGTATGGATGTGAGACTTGGACCATAAAGAAGGCTGAGCACTGAAGAATTCATGCTTTTAAACTGTGGCGTTAGAAAAGACTCTTGAGAGTCCCTTGGACTACAAGGAGATCAAACCAGTCTATCCTAAAGGAAATCAGTTCAGAATATTCATTGGTAGGATTGATGCTTAAGGTAAAATTCCAATACTCTGGCCCCCAGATGCAAGGATTAGACAAGACCTTGATGCTGGGAAAGATTGAAAGCAGGAGGAGAAGGGGATGACAAAGGATGAGACAACTGGATGGCACCATGACTCTATGGACATGAGTTTGAGCAAGCTCTGGGAGACAGGAAAGGATAGGAAGACAGGCATGTTGCCATCCATGGGGTCATGAAGAGCTGCACATGACTGACAACTGAACAACAACGACAAATGTCTATGGTTCCATTCTAGAACAAATGGAATCTTCACGGAGCTTTTTAAATTCAGATTAAAATAATGTGGCTTTTATAGGTTCAACTTTGCTAACAACTTTATTTTAATTGAAAAAAAAATGCCATAATTTGACACATCTTACAGCTATGTTTGAATTCTCTCACATAAATCAGTTATAAGAATAAGGAGTGTAGAAATTACCTTCTAAATGTTTTCATTATTTGGAATTTTTAATTGTACTTTTTGTGCTCTATAATATTATAACTAATTGTCTCCAGATATAAGAATCTCAACAAAAAGATAATTTTAATTTCTTGCATATTTGAACGTTTTTTTTTTAGAATTTTAGGAATAAACATTCTAATATATGTTTCTATTATGTTCTGTAGCCTCCAGGTAATTATTTATGTTTGTAAGTTTCCTTTTGTATAATATAACATTCCTTCACATAACATATGCTCCATTTGATTACACATATTATCTATTCCATTATTCCATTCATGCCCTGAAGTTTTTATCTTATCTATTGTGATTAAAACCCAACTCTTATTTTTCCTATTGAATAATAACAAACTTATTTGAGTTATTGAGTGTATCAGTGATTTATTTATTCCCTCCCTAAGCAATGTGGTATTTAACCTATGTAAAAATATTAGTAGGATTTCTACCTCAGAGGAGAGGTAGAAATTGGCACAGGTAAACCAGAATCTTTTTGAAAAAAGAACATAGTAATGGAAGAAAGACTCTAATTTTTTTCTGAGAGAGATTTATTTTTGTTCTGGTGATAGTGTTTACTTTTTCCAACATAATTAAAGGTAAAGGTTTCTTTACTTTCTAAAGTTTAATTTTTTATTCATGAAAGACATGCTCAACCCAACATGTTTCAAAATCTATAATACATTACATATTTGACTCAAGTTACTGAGTTTCACTATTTTTCTGAGGGACATATGCTGCTGCTGCTGCTGCTAAGTCGCTTCAGTCGTGTCCGACTCTATGCAACCCCATAGACGGCAGCTCATCAGGCTCCTCTGTCCCCCAGATTCTCCAAGAAAGAATACTGGAGTGGGTTGCCATTCCCTTCTCCAGAGGGACATATGAATGCTCTGAATTTCTGCAAATATTTCCTTGAATATGTTAGAAGATGGATATGTAGATTCACATATTACATTTCTCTTTTTTAATTTTGGGAAAAGAATAGTGGAAGCTAAGTGAATACTTGTTATGTTGACTAATGTGGCCTTTCTCTT
Source organism: Capricornis sumatraensis (assembly GCF_032405125.1). Taxonomy (NCBI): domain Eukaryota; kingdom Metazoa; phylum Chordata; class Mammalia; order Artiodactyla; family Bovidae; genus Capricornis; species Capricornis sumatraensis. The sequence goes on from NC_091073.1 coordinate 22,988,148, forward strand.
TGGTAGAGCCAAATAAATATCACATAAATGTTCTTAAAAAATAATTTTTCATTGAGGAACTACTCTTTGTTGCCCACCCAGGTCTGAAGTTGAAATTGAATATGGAATTTCAAGTATTTACTGCTGAATTGAGTAAATAAAAGTAGGAGAACTTGAAGACAAATTTCAGAAAAATAAATGAAAAGATTTTGCAATTTAAATATTGAAAAATAAAGTTAATTCTCAAGGAAGTTGTTCTACAATGTAAAATAATGTCTATGGAAAACAGAAAATTGTGTGACATAAAACAAATGTTTATTTTTAAAACTGTTCCTAGAAAAGCTGGAGAGAAAAGTATTAAGTATCAGTATACTTTCCAGTAGAAAATGCCATAAAAGATAGCTTCAAATAAACCAATGAAAGATTTATCTTGTCTTCTTAACATATGTTTTTATATTAATTAAAGAATTATACTAGCTTTTTAAAATGTTAGTTGTTAATTAAAGTCACTTAAATATATCCTATTGGAGAAGGAGGGGTTATATTTATATTTATAGCTCATTCATCTTTTTGTACAGGAGAAACCAACACAATATTGTAAAGCAATTATCCTCCAATTAAAAATAGCTTAAAGGAAAATACATAAGTCAGTTCTACCAGTTTCCTTGCTAACTTCTTGTGCATCCAGGTACCCTGATATTTTCAGCTTTTGCTCTAGGAACCTTCCCTACAGATTTTTCACTTGGTTCAGTTTCTTATTCATCACTTCAAAAAGTCCATTCCTAAAGTAGCAGAACCTTGTTACGCTCAGTCTATCTAACTCAGCTTGTTTCCTCCCACCACCATAGGACTTATTATATTTCAGTGATTCTGTAACATAACATGCATAAAAATATTGTTAGTTTACCACACTGTGGCTTTAGAAGATATACATAAGTTCTCTGGTACTCCTCTCTTCAACAAATGAGTGTAATTCTCATCCTCTTGAATGGAAGCCAGACGAAATGATTATTAATGAATAAAAGATGCTGGAACTAGCAATGAGCCTTCAGTGGAAGCCGGATGAGATGGTTATTAAGGGATAGAATGTGCCAGAAGTAACAATGAATCGAAGTCTCTTGAGTGGCCTGCTGTGTGGGAAGTCAGCAAACATGAATATCATGAAAACTGTGAAGATGCCCACATAGAAAGGAGTGAGGCTTCCTTCAAACAATCAGCACCACCGACTGGCCATCCCTGGGAGTGTGTCACTTTGGAAGTGAATTATTTGGTTCCAATTAGGCTTTCAAATGACGGCAGTCTCAGCTGATTTTTGACTATAATCTTATGAGAGAAGATAGTCAAAACTGCCCAGCAAAGCAACTATCATTCCTGACCTATAGAAACTATAAGAATAATACCTGTTAACTTTTATTTTAAGACCTTTAAGTTTGAGCAATATGTAGATATGTAGCTAATACAATCACTACTTAAAAAGTACTGCCAATGATATTAACAAAATCCTCTCATTACTTAAATTGCTATTTTATATCTAATGAAAGAGATCTTTGAAACTAATTAGACCTAGATTTTAATCATATGTCACTCTCTTGCATACTCATAAAAAGAAAATGCAAGTGGAAAAAACTGAAGATGATATACGTAAACCTTCTTCATTTTAGTATCCAGTTTATCTGACTATACTTTCAACTCAGGATTATCAGCAACTGTGTTTTTCAACACAATATAATCTGCAGTGTTATTAGAGTATCCATGAGGGGCATTTTATTTATGACTATTTTCTCTTCTGTATAAGCCAGATATTCTCATATCTGTATACTAAACACCCTCTCAAGAAATAGGAACTCTCCCTCCTGCACATAGTTTCCAAGAACTTTGCCCATTTTTCTGAGAAATGATGTTTTTATCACCTAAAGGATGAGTGACTATGTAGTCTGAAAATAGAGGGCAGTTCTCCACAAATAACACCTACCAAAAGGCTTCTCTATATAGAGTGACCACAGTTAATAATAATTTTCCAGATCCATGAAGCTCAGGGTAAATATGACTAAAATGAACGGGCTCCCTTGGAACAGGCACTCGAGAGGTATGTATGCTGGTTAAGTGGAATGTTAATATATTAATGAAATTGATGACATTTGTGATTTATTTCGTTGACAGAATTTAGAATGAGATTCATTTATCATTATCCTCTGGTCATCCATCAGCAGTATATGGCCCCAAGCGGTTAGCCCCTTATTAGCAATTTAAGTTTTCTTTGTAGTAATTATACTGGAGGAAGAATACACTGTCTGCACTTTATTTGATTATAAGTAAAATATAAACAAAATTAATACTTTAGGGAAAATAATCTTTTATATTCTTCAAATAATTGTTCTACTACTGTTTTTACATATATTATATTGCTCTATCTTCTATTGTCCCCAAAGCACCTGGTTTGAAAAGATAACTAACATTAATTCTATAGTAATACTCTTGCTGTTCTTCAAAAGGAAGCTTGGTAATAAAGTCCCTAGTAAAAATGGATGAATTTTAGGTTATATCTACTTGATATATAAGATGTTCAAGTCTTAATCAAGACTTATACATAGCATCAAATACATACACATACACACTCACATACACACACACACACACACACACACACTCCTCATAGATATTAGGTTAGTAAAACACATATCAGTACAAAAACTTGCTCTGCTTTTTCAAAGTTAAAGCCCCTAAAAGAACCATTTTGGAGTTGGAAAGATTCAGTGAGACAGTGTCACAGTAGACAGGTTAAAATGCAGAAATCACAAGAAAACAGCCCCTGGAAAAGGCTCAAACTTTATAACATTTAGATCAATTTCTGAAAACATGACAGCTAAAGAGTATTACATTTTAGATTAACTTTAGCTCTGCTTTATTTCCTTGTTTTATTTATTTATTTTATTTCCTTGTTACTTAATGTGTTCAAACTAAGATAAAGGTGACTGTTTTCTCTTTACAACTCAAGGTAGTTTTCCTAAGAATATTCCTGAGTGGTCTCTTAATGATTCATCTTGTTCTATCATTTTTACAGTGGCTAGTAAATAACAAATAATAAATACAGGATAATGCTTTGTACTAGACATTTTAAGGTGAGTTCTTTCTTAAATTTAGCCATAGAAAGATATTAAATTATGAAATGAATTAAATTATTAAACTTCATGTTAAATTCTGAAATGAATTTATTTGGATTATTTTAAAAATGGAAGGAAGATAAAATATGAGCATGGATCCCAGAAAGAGTTAAATGATAGGAGGGAAAAGTGTGTAGGGTTTAGGACAGGTAGAAGATCCAGAAGTTGTCAGGAAAACTTCACAGAAGATATGAACTCTGAGCTTAGATTATCTGTAATGTGTAGGAGGGCATTACACAGGAAAGATTTGGTTGAAGATATTCTAGGCATAGAGCTTCCCTGGTGGCTCAGTGGTAAAGAATCTGCCTGCCAGTGCAGGAGACATGGAATCAATCCCTGGGTTGGGAAGATCCAACTGGAGAAGGAAATGGAACCCCACTCCGGTATTCTTGCCTGGGAAATCCCATGGACAGAGGAGCCTGTCAGGCTATGGTCCATGGAGTCACTAAGAGTCAGACACAACTTAGCAACTGAAAAACATTAACAACAGCACGATTCTAGGCACATCAAATAAAACATACAAAGTTCTGATATAACATCAGAAACAGTGAAAAGTTCAATGGGGAGACAATCTAGGATGCATGATTGAAACTACAGGGATAGGTAAGAGTGTAATATAAAGTCATAGATGGGGTACATGAATGGATAATTAAGAAATAAAGGATGCATGATGGAGGAGGGTACAGGGATAGATGCGAAGAGAGTATAACATTCATGGGAGCAAATCTGTTAAGAGAAGCCGAGGCAAACACATGGAGACTATGTGGATATTACTATGGATTTTGATTTTATCCTTCTGGCAATGGAAGAGCCACTAGTATTACACTGGGAAATAAATAATCAAATGTGAAAACTATGAGAAGCTCATCCTGATGGCTATATAAAGAATGGCCAGGAAATCAGAAGTGGCTAGGCCACCAAAATAGCCCAAGTATAACTTGTAGACTTCTCAAAAGCATCAAACTCAGAGAGTAAGTCCTTAATGAAAGAATTGTAGGCATTATGACTTGGAAAGGCATTGAGTATGTAAGATTTTATCTAGTTCATTTTAGATCACCATTAATAAACTCTTTGCTAGATACCATGTTAACAGGAAAAGACAATGGTAAGATCAAAACACACTTATTAACCAAAACCATCTAAGTTTCTCACCTCATGAGTTTGACACCAGAATTGTGAACATCTATTTCAACATATTTTTAAAACATGCATTCTGGAATGATACTGTGTTTAAGGCATTATGTTAGATGCTAGAGCATTAGGTTACTTCCTATTGTTATGGCATGAAGTTAGATGAAGAGGCAGAGGTGGGAATGGAATAAGGATCATGAAGTACAGATGCAAAAAAATAAGGCTGCTAGTAGATATGAATTAAACTTTATAGTTCCATTTTAGTTCCTCAATAGTTAAAATGGCTTTTTTTTGGGGGGGGGGTACTATCTTAAAACACACTAATACAGCTTGGAAAGAGAAATAATTTTAGAACTCAAGCACTAATAATCTAAGTGACAAAAGGCCTCCATGAGATGAGAATGAAAGGAATTAGAAAACATTTTTGTGCTGATCTACTTGACCTGAATACTTTATGCTTTACTGCCTGATTAAATCAGTTCCTAGTGCTACTGGAGTCTAAAATAATGGCTGAGAAAATTAGAATGAGTCTTAAATTTACTGATAATTTTGGCAAATGTTGAAATTTGGTCCATGTGCAGTTTAGCACATTATGCTTCAGTGGTTTTTAATGTACAATGTACTTTTAAGATTTTTTTCCCCAGATAGAAATTGTCTGCCTTACCTTCAGCGAAACTGTATCCTCAATAAAAGATCAGATTAAATGGAATAAATGCAATGCTTATAAATTTGGATTAAGAGAACTAGCTGAAAGGATACTTAAAATGTATCTTTAAACCTAAGTACAAAATTTCCATATATACCTTGAAATATGTATTGGGGTATTAAATGTGCTCAGTAAGCTAAGCAATGTGTTAGATAATTAATAAACATTTAACAGCATTGATTTTTACAGCCAGCTTTATTGAACTTCTTATCAGTATTGAGCAGATGGGTAGTAACTATGAAAAATTATATTTTAAACATGATTACTATATGTGGATTATATTTGAAAAATAATGTTCAGTGAAGCATTTACAAATGTAATTTAATGCACAGAGCAAGACCCCAAAGTTAAGGTATTTTTCCTTCACTCAATACAAAGTTACTTAACTGATACATAAAGAATATTATGAGGTTGTTTAAAAATAATTTTAAATAAAAAACTCCCTTTATGAAAGAACAAAGTAGTATGTACATCAATTAGTAGCAAACAATTTGATTTTTTTTAACTTAGTACCACTATATAACTCCATTTTTATTACTCTTTAAAATGATCCATAATACTTACTAAGAATTATGTTTGAAATCTTATGTAACAACTGTATGAATATATATAATTAAGATAATAATCTTTCTTAATAATAGCCACTGTGTAATATTTTAAATTACAGTGATAACACACACACATGCACACACGTGTGCATCAAACATTACTTGAACCCTATGACAGGACAGAGAAAATGTGACAGTCGGATAATTTATGTTTTTTCCCCAAATGAACTTGTAAGTAATATTTACCTATTTGGGACATTGGTTAATTATGACACAAGTATATTTAAGATAAATAAATAAAGTATAAACCAGTTGATCCTAAAGAAATCAACTCATTGGAATGAATACTCATTGGAAGGACTGGTGCTGAAACTGAGGCTCCAATACTTTGGCCACCTGACACAAAGAGCCAACTCATTGGAAAAGACCCTGATGCTGGGAAAGATAGAAGGCAGGAGGAAAAGAGGATGGCAGAGGATGAGATGGCTGGATGGCATCACCGACTCAATGGACATGAGTTTGAGCAAGCTCTGGGAGGTGGTGAAGGACAGGGAAGCCTGGCGTGCTGCAGTCAATGGGGTTGCAAAGAGTCAGACACGACTGACCAACTGAACAACAACAACAAATAATAATATATTTTACAGCATATGTTAAGATCAAAAGAAGTCAGAATTGAGTCTATCACAATTCCCAAGAAAGATAAGCAGCCTCTAGGATGATCTTCAATGATCTGTAACTCCTGATATTCAAACCTTCGTGTTGTCTCCACCCACAGCGCACCAAAGTTAACAAAAGCATGTGGCAGATTTGATAGTGTGTCACTGTTAAGATTTTGGTTATTAAAAAAAAACTGTTTACTTCCATCTTAGTTTTTTTTTTTTTCTCCTCTCTCTCTCATTGTTTACTCTGAGAGAACTCAGATTCTATGCCAGGCAACTACAAAAGGGATCACTGACACAAGGAATCGAAGTCTTTAGAACAGCCAGTCAAAAACTTGAGGGCTGTCAATAACGATGAGAGAGTTCAGAAGTAGATCAAGCCTTAGAATAAAATTGTGGTCACATCTTGAAGACCTTGAATTAAAACTACTTAGCTCAGCTTCTCTCAGATTTCTGCTTCCCAGAAAAGCTAAGATAATAAAATCTTTGTTATTTTAAGCTGCTGACATCTTAGTTAATTTGTTAGGCATATATGTGTGGACAATGTCAGACTTTATTTTGGGGGGCTCCAAAATCACTGCAGATGGTGATTGCAGCCATGAAATTAAAAGACGCTTACTCCTTGGAAGGAAAGTTATGACCAACCTAGATAGCATATTCAAAAGCAGAGACATTACTTTGCCAACAAAGGTCCGTCTAGTCAAGATTATGTTTTTTCCAGTGGTCATGTATGGATGTGAGAGTTGGACTGTGAAGAAAGCTGAGCACTGAAGAATTGATGCTTTTGAAGTGTGATGTTGGAGAAGACTCCTGAGAGTCCCTTGGACTGCAAGGAGATCCAACCAGTCCATCCTAAAGGAGATAACTCTTGGGTGTTCATTGGAACGACTGATGCTGAAGCTAAAACTCAAATACTTTAGCCACTTCATATGAAGAGTTGACTCATTGGAAAATACTTTGATGCTGGGAGGGATTAGGGGCAGGAGGAGAAGGGGATGACAGAGGATGAGATGGCTGGATGGCATCACTGACTCGATGGACATGAGTTTGAGTGAACTCCTGGAGTTGGTGATGGATAGGGAGGCCTGGCATGCTGCAATTCATGGGGTCACAAACAGTCGGACATGACTGAGCGACTGAACTGAACTGAACTGAACTGAACTGATGTGTGTACTCAATTGCTCAGTCATGTCCAACTCTTTGCAACCCCAGGGACTGTAGCCCACAAGACTCTTCTGTCCATGGAATTTTCCAGGCAAAAATACTAGAATGGGTTGCCATTTCCTTCCCCAGGGGATTTTCCCTACCCAAGGATCATATCCATGTCTCCTGCAGTGGCAGGTAGATTCTTTACCCCTGAGCCACCAGTGATGTTATTAGGTAACAATTGATAAATACACCAAATGGCGTATCTAGCCACTAGTACCTGGTAAGCATAATGCTTGATAGTATGGTGTGTACAGAAAAGAATGGGAGAGTATGTGAATGCTTATTGCATTTACAGCTTAGCTTATATATATATAGATAACATATGTCAATACAGGAAAAAATGTATAAATGTGTACTGAGATAATGTTACAAAAGAAATGACCTTGAAACACAGATAAGAGGTTCATTTTTTTCAAGAGCTTACATAAAGCTTTTTAGAAAAGCTACAAGTATATTGATGTGCAAATGATGACATGAATTAAATAGGTTAAAGCATTCCAGACTGAAGACAAGGTTTGCACAAACGTATAAAACTTAAAAAAGGGCAGAAAGCATATAGGAAATAACAAAGAAACTAGCTGGGCTAAATATGTAATATTTCCATCTGTTATGTATGTAATTACATTGCATATGAAATGAATTAGATAAATAGAATAGGTTAGTAGTCCAGGTAGAGCATAAGTTACATAATTTAAGACCTCAAAATATATCTAAGCTTTGGTTTATGTTTTATAAAATGAGAATAATATGTTTACAAATTTCCTTTTTCTCACTTCAAGTATAATGCTCTTTATACCAAAACAAATCCACCTTCTTAGTCTGACTTTAGACTTTATGGTCCATTAGCAACAGAACAAATTTTTCTTCACTCCCATATCATCCAATTTTCATCTAGATCTATTGCTCATTATGAACTGATTCATTTTGATACAAGGTTTTGATGTGCTAACTTAATAGAAAAGAAAACTAACATTGCCAGCTGAGCAGAACATTTCTATGTAAAAAGAGGATAGTCAAGGACCCGAAAATGTATCATTTTTGCAGGAATACTTGAGTATAAAGTAAGCTTTATTCATACTTCAGTGCTATCCTATAGTGTTAGCCATTGTGATATACATATGATTTTGCAAAAACATCTATATTGTCAGTTCCTATATCACTAAAGATCTAGTAACAACAATCAATTGAATACATGTAAAAAGAGAAGGAAATCAGTCAATCCTAAAGGAAATCAGTTTTGAATATTCATTGGAAGGACTGATGCTGAAGCTGAAACTTCAATACTTTGACCATCTGGTGAGAAGAACTGACTCATTTGAAAAGACCCTGATACTTAATGGGAAAGATTGAAGGCAGGAAGAGAAGGGGACAACAGAGGATGAGATGGTTGGATGGCATCACCAACTCGATGGACATGAATTTGCTTAAACTCTGGGAGTTGGTGATAGGGAATCCTGGCATGCTGCAGTCCATGGGGTCGCAAGGAGTCAGACAAGACTGAGCAACTGAACTGAATTGAAAAGGAGAAGGGTAAAAAAAAAAGAAAAGCTGTGTGTAAGAAACAAAGATAAAACCAATACAATCTATGATATTAATGTTTACATTTTAGCTCAGTCATGGATATCAAGTTAGGAATTGGCAAATTGACTTCTAAATACAAAAAGTTTCAAAATAACCAAACTAAATATGAAAACAAATTAACAAAGGTTATTTGTCCAAACATGTATTAAATTTAAAAGTCTTAAATTAACTCAGAGACAAACAGAACAGCAGAGTGCACCTAAACATATGCATATAGAAACTTAGTGTATAGGAAACCAGCAAAAAAAAAAAAAAAAACAGGATAAACTACTCAGTATCTGATGTGGCTATATTTTCATAAATTAAAGATTTTCCATCTTGAAAAGTATTAAAAAGTAAATTCCAGATCTAGTTATGATATCAAGTTATGGCTAGCATTACAATTCTGATAATATAGTAACCACTTGGATGTCTGGTAAAACAGGAGTTTATGCTTATACTAAAGTTAGAGGGAAATGGTGCTGTGATGATTTGGAAAGTCTGCAATTAGAACAAGAAAGGAAAGAGATGGTATTCTAATGTTCATGCCTACATCTGTGAAAGAGGTTCAACACATACACAAAGATAATGTTAGCCCAAACTCTGATGCACTTAATAAATGTTATTGTAAAATTTTAAAAGACTAAATATGTTAAGATTTGATTATTAGGAAGCCTGTAGGGGAAGAAAGCTCAAATTTAGCCCTAGAGAATAAGTTGTATATTGTTAAATAAATCTTTAGAAAATGAGGTCTACCATTCCAGTATAAAATGCAATGCTATTATACATCATTCAGCATTCATTTTCATTCAACTTGGTTTTGCCATATTATTTTGTTGAACTGTCTCAGGACCCTAAGAGGATCATGAATTAACTTATTTGTAAGAGCTGTCTTTTGGTCAGTGCTATTTTGATCTCAGTAGTAATACATTCAGTACTATCCAACTATGTGACACACTAATGCATTTCTCTCTAACTAACAGATATCTGAATAATAGTAGTTGAACAAAGTTGGCTTCTTTTTTTCACAAATGAGAAAATTCAGAAAGAAAGAGTTTATGACATTCCTTTGGTTGCTTGGTGATAACAATAGTTCCATCTACTTCTACCTCCCTGATTTACCAAAGGCATGTGAACACCTCACCTCATACTTACTGACCTATTGTAATGATTCTTAAATCTCAAGACACCAAGTTCAAGCTCCAGGTAGAAGGACAATGGAAGAATGATGGAGAAACTAGACATATCTAACTTTTTTTTTTAACTAGGGCATCAGATTTCACCATTCAGAGCTTCTTCCTTTCTGGCTGTAAGGGAACCATGATCCAACACTTAGGTCCAAACACATTGCTACTCCAAACAAAATTAATACATAGTAAAAAAAGAAAAAAAAAGGCGAGGGAGCTGAACAGATAATATAGCAATTAACATTGTCTATTACACTTAGTGCAATATTACATTAAATGGTTCCAGTAAGCCTCCAGGAATAATTTTTAAGAAGCATTTAATCAATGATGTTATACAAAATCATTGTAAAGAGAACCATTGTCCATTCAACAATCATTTATAGATTACCTACTATGTGACATACACTTTGTTAAGTTCTTGGGATATAGAAATTCAGAGGCTTATTTTAGATACATGTTAGTTTTTCAAAAAACAAATATATTTGACTTAACATTGTAATAAAATCTTTAAAGACAAAAGCTCTGTGTCCTTCACACCTACAGTAATAATTAAAATGTCAATAAATAAAACTAATTGTATTTTTATACCCTAGAATAAAGAAATACCATTTACAAAAAGATCAAAAAATCAAAACCCTAGGAATAAGTCTAACAAAAGAAGCCCAAGGTATCCATAGAGAAAAGAAAAAAAAAAAAATTACCAGAGAAATTAAATAACACATATGGACAGAAATTCCATAAATTGAAAAGATCAGTATTTTAAAGATTCTACTTTTACTCAATTTGACAAATAAGATTAATTCAACTCAGTGAAAATCACAGTATATTCTTGTATGGGTTTTTATATGCTGGTGTTAAAATTTATATGAAAAATATGTGGGATAGTCAAGACAATGATGAAAAGTTCAGGATTCACCCTATCAGATCTTAAGACTTACCATAAAGATAGAAAAAATAAAGCATGCAATTGACACAAAACACACAGACTAAAGGAGTGGAACAGAAAGTTCAGAAATAGGTAACCCCATGGTGATCATTTAATATGTGACTAGAGTATAACTGCAGTCAACACAAGGAATACACATTGTGCGATTCCATTTATATAAAGTGCAAAATCAAGTGAAACTAATCTATAGATTAAGAATTAACATAGTAGTGTTTGGGCAAGAGGATGGTAATTGAGAGATGAAAGAAGACTGGAGGTTCTTGAAATGATTCATTTCTTAATTTAGGTGCTGGGGTCTTCACTGTGTGGAAATTCATTGCACTTACAATTTGGATATTTTATTTATGTTTCTTCTACTTCAGCAAAAAGATTCCATAAAAATTGATAGTTATTGTACCAGCAATAACCAATACACATTTTATTTTTAAAAATAGTACTGATTCAATTTTCTAAAAAAAACATATATGGGACTACCTAATAAATTTAAGATAAGATGTGCAAAATCATTTGAAATTATCAAATGCTATAAAGGACACTGAGACTCGAATAAATGAAATATATATTGTGCTCAAAAATGAGAAGACGCAGTATCAAAAATGTTGATTAAAGCTCAAGTTAAAATACAAATTCAATAGAACAAAATTTCAATATTGCTTTTCATGGAATTTGCCAAACTGACTTCTCTACACAATAAACTTCAAAATAACCAAGCTAAATCTGAGAAACAAATTAAGAAAGGGTATTTGTCATAACATGTATTAACTTTAAAAATTTCTAATTAACTAAGAGACAGACAGAATGACACAGTGAACATAAATATATATATATGGAAACTTAGTGTCTATGGGGTCACACAGAGTCAGACACGACTGAATGACTTAGCAGCAAGAGCAGTATATTGGAAACCAGTGAAAAATGGGTAAACTACTCATTATCTGATGTGGTAATATTTGACTTTAGGTATGGTGATGATTTAATCTACTTTGAAAAGTATTCAAAAACTCAATTCCAGATCTAGTTCTGTTTAAAACTCCAATGAAAAACATTAAACATTATAACTGTCAGTAGAAAATATATAATAGTACTTTTATGATCTCTGTGAAAGCAAAGTTATTTCTTAGAAAATTCTCTGAGGGCAGAAGTCACTGAAAGTAACACATTTGAACATATCAAAATCTAAATGCTCATTTAACAAAAATATCCCGTAAAGATGAACAGAAAACTGGGAGTAAATAAGTAATTGCAAAAAGACATATATAAATATATACATTTATATTTATAAATTACTATAAATTTACATTTATAAATTACTAATTAATTACAATAGAGAAATTTTAAAGGGCATATCTCAAACATTCTAATTAAAATAAAATCTTTTAAACACAAAGTAAAATACACATTATCAATCAGAGGCCCAACTTCCAAGTTCATAATGATGAAGATCATCAAAAAGAACTAGTTCTTGGAATTTACTTCAATTCTTCCACTGACAAGAACAATATCAACTACCTCCATCTCAGAAAAAAAAAAAAAAAAAACCATCATTAGTTTTTTTCAAAAGCCAGTCAACCTCATGAAAAAATCCAATCTCTCTCCATTCAGCTCAGTTGAGTCCCTCAGTCGTGTCTGACTCTTTGTGACCTCATAAATCGCAGCACGCCAGGCCTCCCTGTCCATCACCAACTCCCGGAGTTCACCCAGATTCACGTCCATTGAGCCAGTGATGACATCCAGCCATCTCATCCTCTGTCGTCCCCTTCTCCTCCTGCCCTCAATCCCTCCCAGCATTAGAGTATTTTCCAATGAGTCAACTCTTCACATGAGGTGGCCAAAGTACTGGAGTTTCAGCTTTAGCATCATTCCTTCCAAAGAAATCCCAGGGCTGATCTCCTTCAGAATGGACTGGTTGGATCTCCTTTCAGTCCAAGGGACTCTCAAGAGTCTTCTCCAACACCAAAGTTCAAAAGCATCAATTCTTCAGCACTCAGCCTTCTTCACAGTCCAACTCTCACATCCATACATGACCACAGGAAAAACCATATCCTTGACTAGACGGACCTTAGTAGGCAAAGTAATGTCTCTGCTTTTGAATATGTTATCTAGGTTGGTCATAACTTTTCTTCCAAGGAGTAAGCGTCTTTTAATTTTATGGCTGCCTTCACCATCTGCAGTGATTTTGGAGCCCAGAAAAATAAAGTCTGACACTGTTTCCACTGTTTCCCCATCTATTTCCCATGAAGTGATGGGACCGGATGCCATGATCTTCGTTTTCTGAATGTTGAGCTTTAAGCCAACTTTTTCACTCTCCTCTTTCACTTTCATCAAGAGGCTTTTTAGTTCCTCTTCACTTTCTGCATAAGGGTGGTGTCATCTGCATATCTGAGGTTATTGATATTTTTCCCAGCAATCTTGATTCCAGCTTGTGTTTCTTCCAGTCCAGCATTTCCCATGATGTACTCTGCATATAAGTTAATAAGCAGGGTGACAGTATACAGCCTTGACATACTCCTTTTCCTATTTGGAACCAGTCTGTTGTTCCATGTCCAGTTCTAACTGTTGCTTCCTGACCTGCATACAGATTTCAAATCTCAAATGATTATATCATACAGATAAAGTCCAAATCTGAGATTTCACAGGGGATATTAAGAGCCATTTGCCTCGAAGGTGCTTCTGTTTTTAGAACTAAAAGATGCAAATTTCCATAAAATTCTTTGTCACTGAAAATTTGTAAGATTTGGTCTCCCTCAGGGCTGCTACTTGCAAAGTGGTTTTTCATCACGATGCCTAACTTGACTGCTACTATTTTTTGAATTATTATTATCTTCAATGACTAAATTGAAGCTTTGAAATTTGAGCCATTCTGTTTTCATTGCCTTAGTATGGTGGGGTTTAGTTGCTAAGTCATGTCCAACTTCTGTGACCCCATGGACTGTACTCTGCCAGGCTCCTCTATCCATGGGATTCTCCAGACAAAAATACTGGAGTGGATTGCCATTTCCTTCTCCAGGGTGCTTTAGTATAAGTAAGAACTAATGACTGCAGAAAGGCAGACTTTAATAGATATTTCCACTGAGGAAGCCCCAGAAAAACCTGAGATGAAACGTGATGACTGATCTTCATTTGGATGCCTGATTCTTGCCTCACATAATGGATATCTTTTCTCTCTTTTTGGGCTTCCTTGGTGACTCATCTGGTAAAGAATCCCTCTGCAGTGCAGGAGACCTGGATTCGATCCCTGGGTTGGGAAGATCCCCTGGAGTAGGAAACATTCCCTGGAGAAGGGAAGAACTACCCATGCCAGTATTCTGGCCTGGAGAATTCCATGGACTGTGTACATAGTCCATGGGGTCGCAAAGAGTCAGACATGACTGAGCGACTTGCTCTTTGCTTCACTTCTCTCTTTTCTGATCTTTTAGCAGAAGTATTAATTATTCCAAGAGTTTAAAAGCACCATAATTATTTCTTGAGGATATTTTAAAGGATTATCTTAAGGCAAAAATACCATTGTTGTAAGTTTAATGCTTAAAATATCTTGTTACTACCTTCATAAAATTATGAATTCCAGTTCCAATTTTTAATTGCTTAAAGAATATATCATTTCACTAATATCAACCTTCCCCTTAGGATCAAGTAGAATAACAAAGTATAAATTTGTTTAACAGACATGTTTTAAAAAATTAAAATGACAAACAACTCTTCTCTTCTTTAGATATAAAGAAAGTCATTCCTATTTCCTTTTTAACAAAATTGCAAAAGGAGAGGAAAATACATCTACTATTCAAGATACCTCAAAAACGTTAGCCATTTTGTATTATAAATAGTATGTATTACACATTATTATATATTATATTATATATATATTTATATATTTATTGACCACACTATATATATGGTAAGCCATGGGGCAGAACATAGTTTATGCTGTCTAAACCTCGAAGTATCCTTGCCTATTTTCTAAAACTTGCTCTCTTACATGCTTCTCAATTCTTTGAGTACCTTCCACAGATTTTTTTTCTAAATAACTTTTTAAAAATATAGAGTTTTTTCATGTTACTTATAACTTAAGACCTTATTAATAATCAAGACAATATAATTCACATCAAAACCTTAGTAAAACTGGTGCATAGTACATAATTTCATAATGGCAGATGTTCTTTATTATTATTTTTGTGATTTTTTTTTTCACAAAGGATTTTTGAATGCTAGAATTATTTAAACATCTCCACATTTTCCTCAAGAAGGACATCCCTCTGTGCAAACCACATTGCTAAGAACCTAGAGTAAAACATGTCTATCTTCTTTAGTGTTTTATTTCAAGTTCTTAGCAATGTGGTTTTTTATAAGGTAGGAAAGGGCTCAGTAAATATCTGTGTGAAAGTGAAAGTTGCTCAGTCATGTCCAACTCCTTGCAGACCCCATGGACTGTAGCCCTCCAGGCTCCTTTGTCCATGGAATTCTCCAGGCAGGAATACTGGAGTGGGTAGCCTTTCCCTTCTTCAGGAGATCTTCCTAACCCTGCAATGGAACCCAGGTCTTCTGCATTATAGGCAGATGTGTTATTTACCATCTGAGCCACCAGGGAAGCCCAAGAATACTGGAGTGCGTACCTTATCCCTTCTTCAGGGGAACTTCCAGTTCCAGGAATCAAACTGGGGTCTGTTGCATTGCAGGCAGATTCTTTATACAAATATTTGTGTAATCGATGAATTAAATGCCCAACTGAAAGAATGGATAATGAATGTGTAAAGATATTCTTTTTCATGTACTCTAGTCTTCCTGAGGATCATGTGCAGAACATTGTACTAACTGCATACAAAAACTGCTTGAGTGAAATGCTATATGAGTTTATCTTCAGTTAAGAAAATTGAGGCACAGAGAGATTAAGCAAGCTTCCCCAAATCACACAGTTAGTAAATGATAGTTATTAAAACTCAGGGAGTCTTCTCTTACTGCATACTGTATGTACATTCCACAGGAGTTACTTAATTGGAGAAGAGAATACAAAGGAAGAGAGGAAAAACGTGGAAAGAGAAAGAAATGACTAACAGAGTTTCTTTTAAAAACCTTATTATTTTAACCCACTTAAAAAATCTTATTTGGCACACACAGAAAATGTTATATTGAAATACTTATAAATTTAAGCACAAATACTGCAAATCAGCATTGTTCTGTCCTGTCTTGGTAATAAACTTTATCAAGTCAATGCTCATCTAAAAATAAAAATAGATGGCTACTTTTATCACTATTATCTTTGTTGTGTTTTAAACCAAATACAATTTAATAGTTTCTCACAAAACTTTTGACTTCATAGGAAAATATTGCCTGGTAATTTCTCACTCACTATCAAAGGCCAGAAACATCATTTGAGATGATGAAAAACTGTCATTTATGAAAATCTGATTGAAACATTTTATCTTTTCCAGCTAGGATCTATGCTAATCCTATAAAACACAAAGTAGCAAGACAAAGTGACTGATGATAAATCCACGAGACCAGCACTGGAACTATGACCACCACTGTACTTTTCACTAACAGGATTCCAGCAGTCTGACAAGGCTATCTTTTGTCTGTGAACTAAAATGGGGCAAGGACAGTTGGAAGAGCTAGGGAATTGCTTTGAAGCCCCATTTACTCATACAGAACAAATACTCTAGGAGGAAAACAAGAGTCCCAAGTTTAAGGAATTTTGTGTGATAAAGCAAAACATACTCCCCCACTGAAGATCCACATGGTACATTAACATATTGAAAATTATGATAAGTCATATACTAAAGGAGTTGATTCAATTTGTTTATTCCATGACTGTAAATTTTTACTTGACTACAAATTTCACCATTTTTATATAAACTACTTAAACTTTATATAGCACTAGTGTTCCTTGGACCACACAGTGAGAAACAATGCCTTAAGAAATGCATGAAGCACCCTAATAATCTATGTGCCATAGGACAGAGAAAGGGGTGGTAGTAGCAATTTAGTTTTTCAATTTCTTCAAAATTCTCCACTGAACATACAAAATAACTAAGTAAAACAAAATAAAGAAGACAATATTTACAAAAAATACAGTGAAATGTTATCCTCAGGAACCACGATAGATAAATGGATAAATGGATGTGTTCCAACCATTAATAGCTATAAGACAGAACTGGTATCAGCATATGAACAAACAAATGGAAAAATATCTCAAAATATGAGGACATTTTTGACCACAAACAAAAGAAGAAGGATTTCTAGAGCAACAAAGCCAAAAAAATAATGCTGATTCATCTTTATTTCTAAAACTATGAGAAACTGTTTACCTGAACATAAATACTAGAAAGTGATTACAGTCAAATTTTATATAATATTATTATAAGAAAAATAAAAAAGCAGTAAATTGTGTCTCCACACAAGAAGAAATTACATTAGGAAAAAGAGTCCAAAAGATTAATGAAAATTTAACAATGAATATTTCAAAACAGACCAAGAAAATGGAAAAACCTATGAAAGAACCAGGGACATTGCCATAAGAAAACTGAGGCAAATACACAAAATATATGAAAAGAGAGGTTATGAAACTGAGAAATATATTTTAAAATTAAAGAAAAGGTCATTTTAAAAATGAAGTATAAAGTAAAATAAAAGTAGAAGAACAAATCAATTCAAAAGGGAAAAAGCAGAAGATAAGAAGGATGAAATTTACCAAACTTAAAAAGCAATAAAGAAAGAGATTAAAAACAGATTTCAGAGATAGTAGTAGATAATATAAACAAAACCCAATATATATACAAATTTCTTAGAAAGGACGGAAATGGAACAGAACAAGTGTAAAAATTATGACTAAGCAAAATTTTACAAAAGAAAAAGTAGCGTTAAACTATACATTGAAAGAACAAATGACATACCTGAAAAAATTAAAGCAAGATAGTGAAAAACTGAGAAAATTTTAATACAATTATTAAACTGTCATGCAAAAGAGAAAAACAAAAAAACTTTAAACTTCCAGCCCAAAAGACCAAGTAATGAAAGAAAAACAGATTATTATTAGAGGTTTATTATTGTCATTTTGTTTTGTTTTATTTAACAGTGACATTTTACTCCAAAAACATTGAATAATGTGTTTAATTCACTTAAGGAAAGAAACAGTAAGGAAAATATTTATATGCAGTTAAGATCTGTCAGTAAAAACTGAAAAGCATGCTGCTGTCAATATGGAGAAACAAAAAATGTTTTATTAATCTATTTCTGAGGATTCCCTTAGAGAATGAGTTTCATACAGCCAAGACTAGAGATCCATTGACTTATGGACTAGTGACGGTTTATTATATATGGGCTTCCCTGGTAGTTCAGCAGTAAAGAATCATCCTGCAATGCAGGAGTTGCAGGAAACAGGTGGATCCCTGAGTCAGGAAGATTCCCCAGTTGAAGACATGGCAACCCACTCAAGTATTGTTGCCTGGAGAATTCCATGGACAGAGAAGCCTGAAAGGCTTCAGCCAATAGGATCACAAAGAGCAGACGTGACTGAAGTGACTTAGCATGCACATCGCACACACACACACACACACACACATATATGTATATACACATAATTTACTCTAGAATTAAGATAAATGATGAATGAAAATAAGACAGTATAGAATATAACAGCTCTATTCTCTGATTACTCATTTTGACACATGGGATAAAAACGTGAAACTATAGAAAAGATAAGTTCACTGATTAAACTATAATTAAAAGTATATTATTTAAAATGAGATGAGGCAATAGTGAGTACAGGGAAATGGAGAGACATGGTTACTAGCTAATTTTAATACTGTTTATAGAAGTGACTTTCACTTGCTTGTGAAAGGAGTGGGACTAAGGCTATTATATAATAATTAGAACAATATCAAATAATGTAGATGTAGGAGGAATCAATAGTTTTTTAAATGTGTATAAAATTTGAACAGATGAAATCAAGTGGAATGGACAGGAAGAGAAGTGAGACATATCAGAACATATTTTGACTTTAGTTAACTACATTTTGCATGGTTTAAATTTCAAGACCCTAACACTGTAAAGAAATAAACAGTTAAACTATCCATGTATCCAGCTGGTGGCATAAGTACACAGTGTTTGCTTCAAATTATTTTAATGCAATATACTGTAATTTGACTGTTAAACTGTAATGACATATACCCTAGGGAAAACAAAATTTTAAAATCTTACTTTGTAAACTATTTTCAGTAATAATACTGTTCATACTTTTTCGCTTAGTTTTATTTTGAAAGGTTTGTGAGTATGTGGGATAAAGTAAATGAACATATGAGTTGATGTTCTTTAAAACTGGAATTTTCAGTTTGGGATAAAAAAAGATCTGAGAATCTGTGACACTGGGATAATACTCCATATTGTTGAATTTGATTTTGAAATATCACTATGAACTCATAATATATTTGTCTTTTAAATATATATATGTAATACACACACACACATATATGTGTGTGTGTATGTGTGTATGTCACATACATTTGATATTTCTGTTCCCAGAGAAAGCCTAAAAACAATATATCAATGTAGCTGGGATTTTTTTTTTTTTTGATGAGAAAAAGCAAAGAAGGCTTTGGAACTTATGGCCATTAAAAAAAAAACAAAAACATAGATTAAAAATCAGCAGCCAAACAAAATAGGCTCCTATTATGCATGCATGCTAAGTCACTCCAGTCCATGTGATTCTTTGCGACCCCGTGGACTGGATGCCAGGCTCCTCTGTCCATGGGATTCTCCAGGCGAGAATAGCAGAGTGGGTTGCCATGCCCTCCTCAGGTTCCTACTATAACCTACACTAAATTGAAACAAATCAGATATACTTAACTCTGTGAATTTATAATGATTATAAAAGGAAACAATTTTTTAAAACCTTATATGTGACTTGAATGGTTCTGAGGAGTCAACTCATTATTTTGGTAACTAGTAAATATAATTTATCTTTTCTGTATGATCTGTCCTGTAAATTTACCAGTGAGTAAATAATGAAAAGAAATTTACAGAAAAACTACAGCCAATAAATGAATAAGGAATAAAAGAATATTATTATTTTGTAACTCCTAATTAATCATTGGATCTAGGCAATTATTAAGAATTTTTTACATCATGAAAAAAGATGAAAATGTTATATACAACCTAATGAAGTGGTTTTACCAAAAATATTTTTCTCTAAATTTGATTAACCCTTGGACCTGATTATTATTTTACAGGAAATTCAGGGAACAGAAAAAAAAAATGTCTAAGAATGACAAGTGGCTGAAAATTATCAAATTTGAGGGTGGAAGAGGTTGCACAGAAAAAATATCCCAGTGTAACTTAAAACAGCAACAGACAAAGAATATAGAGGGACAAAGTTAATAGAGGGATAATTTTGGATTGAAGAGTTTTTAGAAAATATAGCAACAAATCATGTCTTAATTTTTTTTTTAATCTGAATCCACATAACCAAATTTTAAGAAAGAGGGAAAGGGAGAGGTAGGAATATTATAACACAATTAGAGATATTTAAACATTGAATAGACATTTGATTTTTTAATTATTAAATTATTTAGGTGAAATAATTATGTGATTATGCTGAAAAATTCTTAAGCTTTAGACAAAAGTATGGACGTTGAGATTTTCTTAGAAATAGTCTCAGGGGTGTAATTATAGAAGGTTATAGATGAAACAAAACTTATTAACAGCAAACAATTTAAGAAATTAGGTAAGTGGTACATGGAGCTTAATGCTATTTTCAAATATTTGAATTTTTTCATAATAAATATTTAAAAGAAAAGTATGTATTCATATATACATGTATATATACATAGTTTTTAATGCTTAAACTTTATAATGCTTTTTAAATCTATATATATATAAAATTTTTAAAAAATGTTATGTTTGTATATGCATATAAAAAACATGTCCATCTATATAAAATGTTTAAAATAAAACTATAAGTAACTTTAAAATAATTTTATTATGAACATAAATTAAGTATGAGTTAGTTATAATTAAGTTATATGTATAACTATATGTATATAATGTCTGTGTATATGTAAGCTGTTAGTATATCCCAGTGGCTATCCACAGACCATCTCTCTCTTATTTTAAGGAATGAACCAACTTTTTAGAGTACAGTTTCAGGGTTAAATATGAAGCTAGGAATTATCAATAACATTACTGATAGAATGAGGAACTAGGTTACTCTATTTTAGAGACACTAATTAAAAACTTCCATGAATTTCTGGACTGAAATGTGTAACCACACTTACATACTAAAGCTTATAATTTAAAAAGTTAATAGTGCATTCATGCACATATATTACTTTGAAAAATACTTCATGATGATTTCTTTAAATGTCTCCTATCTATTCCAACTTGTTTCCTATGAGAAGTCTGAGTGGGAATGAACACATTCACTAGTCAGCACTTCAAGTAACTCCAGTGCTAATGATCTGGACTGGAAAATGCATAGACCATGGAGTCTTATAAACTAGTGAACTATCATCTCTGCCACATACTACCTGTGCAAAGTTGAAAAAAAATATTTACTATCTTTTAATCTAAATGTCCTCTTCCTATAAAATGGAGAAATAATATAAAAATAATGATAATATATATCACCTAGCGCATACTAAGTAATTACTAAGTAGTTATTAGTAATAAACATTATGTTGGGATTAACATATTTCATAAATTATCTTCAACTGACTGTAGGAAGATCTAAAAATGAATTTTCACTGTTAAAAAAAGTTTCTATTTATAGTCACTTGAGTACTTGTTATCTCAAAACCATTTATGGAGAAAATGAATTAATTCACTCAATATATGAATATAAATGGGCTTACACATTCATTTTTCACCTCTGGAAACTTCCGTTCAAATCCTTGCTTCAGTCTTGAGTGAAAATGAATTTAATGGTCTGCCTCATCAATAGCCCCATTATCACAAAGCTGCCATGCAAGTCAGTATAATTTAGTACAATTGCCATTCTGTCAGTCTCTGCTCAAAATTAAGCCAGGATCAAAAATAGAAAATTGTTTTACAGTTCTTCACAGCACATTGACAGAACAGTATCCTTAAATCCTGCTGCCCATATTATTTTTGCCCTAAGCAATGTTATAAAGAAATTTTACTCATGGCTTATATGATCCAGAGATATGGTTTTCAAGCTGGTCTAAACATTATAATCAACTGTAACTTCTAAAGATACATTTATGTCCAGACTCAAATCCAGAAATTCATATATGTTGGTCTTGGATGGAAGTCCGGCAGTGATATTAAAAAGCAAATATGGGGTGGGAGATGGGAGGGGGGTTCATGTTTGGGAACTCATGTACACCCGTGGTGGATTCATGTCAAAGTATGGCAAAACCAATACAGTATTGTAAAGTAAAATAAAGTAAAAATAAAAATTTAATAAAAAAAACTCAAAGCTGGTTCATGGGCCAGAAGCTTTGCCACCATCTGGAAACTTGCCAGAAATACAAAATTACAGGGTCCCCCCACAGTACTGCTGAACAGAACCTGCATTTGACAAAATCCCCAAGTGAATCACACGTACGTTATAGTTTGCTGAATACTATCCAAGTTTGCCTAGAATCCACTGAATTTCCTTCTACTTAGGCTATACTTTGGGGCTTGACACATGGTTCACTAACTAATCTTTTTGGTTACATTAGTAGAAAAAGTAGAAAAAAAATGAAGTGCAGGTAGTATTTATACAGTTATAAACTAGTCTAAGCCTGATAAAAGAATATTTGGGGTTTTAGACGAGGAAGCCCATAGTATTTTTAAGCATCATTACCATCATCATCATCATAAATAGGTATTCAAATTTTCCCTTGGAATACAAGAAATGTCATCTGAATCTTATCTTAAAGTTACAACTGAGCATTTAGATGAAGAGCAAGTATAGTTTTGGATTTTTTCTTAAACATTGAATCAAGTAGTTTACATTTGGTTTCTAAAAGAATATGCATATCAATATCTATATATAAATACATATGGTAATTTTTTTACTTTCACAAGAGGATGTATAGAAATTATCATAAATCCACAAACTTTCAAATCATGATTCTCTTCCTTCCAATCAACAGAGATGTTCAAACCCCTGAGTGGATTTATATAAAATGAAAATGTAGTTGAAAGTTTTTTTCTTTCCATTCTTAACATACAACAGAATAATATTCTAAAACATTAAGCTTCCTTGTATAAAGTTCCCCAAAAACATTCCATTCCATTACAAACAAAACAAATAAAACAGAGATTTTTAGTCTGCTGTAAAAACTCAGGCTAGCTCTCCCCTTCAACTACTCACACACAGAGCTCCACCTTTTTCCCTTGGTCATACCAAGCTCACTTCCCACATGGGGACTAGGGATAATCCCCTAATCTCCTGAAAGGCTCAGTCCTCAGGCTTTCTCATGCATGTCTCCTTCCTGTCATTTAAATCACAGAGAGGGCTGCTTTAAGCACCCAACCTGAAATAGATACGTAGCCACTCTCTACTAGAATTTTCAATCTATATTCTTGATTGTTACTCATTTTTATTTTCCATTTTACCAATTAAGGATATAAGGCTCATGAAAGAAGGAGTACTATCTCTATTGCTCACTACTGTAACAAGAAATTTTAAAGAGGCATTATAAAATTATAATCCCATAGGAAAAACAATAGGCCAATCAGAATCAGTTGGGAGTGTGTTTAACTTTGCATATTAAATATTAAAATATCTCATTTATTGAGCATACAAGTCTCAGTACTGGGCTGTGATAGACACCATGGCTAGTTCTCACAGCATCACTAAAATACTGACAAAGTTGGTGTTGTCTTACAACAGATGAATTTGAGTCATAAAGATGATAGGACTTATCAAACATCCCATGACTAGTATTACAAAATAAGAATTTAAACCCAGAATATCCTGTACACAAAATAACCAGCCTCACACTTCTACCCATTAAAAGGTTGATGGTCCATATAAAGGAATATAACAATTTTAGGATACCTTCTAAGAGTCAGGCAGTTTTAACTATAATACATATCATGTTGTTTAGTCACTAAGTTGTGTCCAACTCTTTAGTGACCCATGGACAGCAATCCACCAAGCTCTTCTGTCCATGGGATTTTCCAGGCAAGAATACTGGAGTGGGTTGTCATTTCCTCCTCCAGGGGATCTTCCAAACCCAGGGATCGAACCCATGGATTCTGCATTGGCAGGCGGATTTTTACCACTAAGCCATCAGGGAGCCCTGATATTGACCATAACTTGATTCTTTTAAGATTATTTCTATGCCATCATAATTCTATGTTCTACATCAGAATATAATATGAAACGTATTTACATGTATAAAGCTAGGGATATAAACATTTATTTACTCATTCAGGTTAAAGCATAGATATGATGCATAAGGCCTTATCAATATTAATTCCCTCTCCACAAATTCTTCAAATCATTTTTAAGTACTCAAATTTTTCTCCTCTTTTCAAAAACAGTTCTTATTTCAGAACAGTTATAGATTCTTAAAAAAATTATGAGGATGGTATGGAACAGTCAAATATGCCCCACACCCAAGTACCACAATTAATGTCTCATTATAGTATAGTACATTTGTTATAATTAATGTACCATATCATGACATTATTATTCAGTCAATACATTATTCCAATGTCCTTGGTGTTTACCTAATGATCGTTTTTCTGTTGCAGGACCCTATCATGATACAATTTTGTATTTGTCATCATTTCTCCTTAGGTTACTTTTGTCTATAATTGTTTTTCAGACTTTCATTGCTTTTCATTACTATGACAGTTTTGAGAAATAGGGAAAGTGAAAAGATATTTCATAGAATATCCTTAAACCTGGATTGTCTGCTATTAACTCAAGATTACCCTTGAGTAATGTGTTTCCAATCCCAAAGGAATGCAATGCCAAAGAATGCTCAAACTACCACACAACTGCATTCATCTCACACACTAGTAAAGTAATGCTCAAAATTCTCCAAGCTAGGCTTGAGCAATACGTGAACCGTGAATTTCCAGATGTTCAAGCTGGTTTTTGAAAAGGCAGAGGAACCAGAGATCAAATTGCCAACAGCTGCTGGATCAATGAAAAAGCAGCAGAGTTCCAAAAAAACCTCTACTTCTGCTTTATTGATGATGCCAATGCCTTTAACTGTGTGGATCACCACAAACTGTGAAAAATTCTGAGAGAGATGGGAATACCAGAACACCTGACCTGCCTCCTGAGAAACCTGTATGCAGGTCAGGAAGCAACAGTTAGAACTGGACATGGGAACAACAGACTGGTTCCAAATAGGAAAAGGAGTATGTCAAGGCTGTATATTGTCACCCTGCTTATTTAACTTCTATGCAGAGTACATCATGAGAAACGCTGGGCTGGAAGAAGCACAAGCTGGAATCAAGGTTGCCGGGAGAAATATCAATAACCTCAGATATGCAGATGACACCACCCTTATGTCAGAAACAGAAGACGAACTAAAAAGCCTCTTGATGAAAGTGAAAGAGGAGAGTGAAAAAGTTGGCCTAAAGCTCAACATTCAGAAAACGAAGATCATGGCATCTGGTCCCATCACTTCATGGGAAATAGATGGGGAAACAGTGGGAAAAGTGTCAAACTTTATTTTTCTGGGCTCCAAAATCACTGCAGATGGTGACTGCAGCCATGAAATTAAAAGACACTTACTCCTTGGAAGGAAAGTTATGACCAACATAGATAGCATATTCAAAAGCAGAGATGTTACTTTGCCAACAAAGATCCATCTAGTCAAGGCTATGGTATTTCCAGTGGTCATGTATGGATGTGAGAGTTGGACTGTGAAGAAGGCTGAGCACCGAAAAATTGATGCTTTTGAATTGTGGTGTTGGAGAAGACTCTTGAGGGTCCCTTGGGCTGCAAGGAGATCCAACCAGTCCATTCTGAAGGACATCAGCCCTGGGTGTTCATTGGAAGGACTGATGCTGAGGCTGAAACTCCAGTACTTTGGCCACCTCATGTGAAGAGTTGACTCACTGGAAAATACCCTGATGCTGGGAAGGATTAGGGGCAGGAGGAGAAGGGGATGACAGAGGATGAGATGGCTGGATGGCATCATGGACTCGATGGACGTGAGTCTGAGTGAACTCCTGGAGTTGGTGATGGATAGGGAGGCCTGGTGTGCTGCAATTCATGGGGTCGCAAACAGTCAGACATGACTGAGCGACTGAACTGAACTGAACTGAAGGTGTTTTCAGGAGGAAGATCATGGAGTCAAGTACAGTTATTGTACTCTGTGGTCTCTGTTTACAAATGAAGTAAAGTACTATCTTCATTATATCTTATCAAAGGAAGATTTATTATCACCATTTTACATTGGATATCACTATTCATCACCTGAGACATTAATCTAGGTTCTCCCCTGGATAGTTAATAGTTTTTCCCTCTTTGTTCTTTGGAGGGAAGTTACAGTGTACAGGCCACACTTAAAGAATGGGGAAATATGGCCTCTCTCTTTGAGGGAAGACAATTTATATAAACTATTTGGAATTCTTCTGATTAGGAGATAAGTCTACCCCCAACAAAATCTGTTTATTTAATCATTTATTTATATAAAAACAGAACGGTAGCTTACACTTTGGGTTATACAGATGATCACTGACTTATAATTGCTCAACTTAACATTTTTCAACTTTACAATGGTATGAGAGCAACACATCCTCAGGAGAAATCGTGCTTCCATTTTTGAATTTTAACTCTTCCTGGGATAGCAATGTGAGGTACTGCACTGTCTCATGATGCTTGCAGTGGCAGTGAGTCATAGCTCTCAGTCAGTTCTCATGAGGGTAAACAACCTATACACTTACAACCACTCTGTACCCATCAGTTCAGTTCAGTTCAGTCGCTCAGTCATGTCCGACTCTTACCCATAAAACTATTCAATTTTTCACTTTCAGTACAGTAGTCAATAAGTTACCTGAGACACTCAACACTTTCTTATAAAATAGACTTTGTGTTAGATTTTGCCCACCTATAGGCTAATATTTTTAAGCCCATCTAAAGTAGGCTAGGGGCTTCCTTGTTGGCTCAAATGGTAAGAAAACTGCCTGAAATGCAGGAGACCAGGATTCAATTCCTGGGTTAGGAAGATCCCTTGGAGAAAGAAATGGCAACCCACTCCAGTATTCTTGTCTGGCAAATCCCACTGACAGAAGAGCCTGGCGAGGTACGACTGTACCATGGGATCGCAAAGAGTCGGACACAACTGAGCGACTAACATTAAGTTAAACAGACTAAGCTATGATATTTAGTAGGTTAGGCTATTAAATGCATTTCCAACTTACGATATTTTCAAATCATGATGGGTTTATGGAGCTATAACCCCATCATCAATTGAGAAAGAGTTGTAATCCAATATAATTTTGTTGTTATTGTTGTTTGTTAAAGTTACTCCAACTTTGGTCATTGAGCACTCTTTAAGTTAGCACTGATGGCCCTTTGACATGTCTACATAATTGTGTGTTGTTGGTTTGTTGTTGCTGATGTTTTTGAGCACTTACTTACTCTCTGGCACTACAGGATGTTCCAGGATCATCTTGAATATTATTTGCCAAAATCTTAAATTCTATCATTTTTCCAAGTATCGCTAGTTTATTTTTTTGGAGAACAGTTAGGGAAGCCACAAACTGGGCTCTAAATGTGCTACTGCTTTTAGGCCCTTTCAGCCAATGATGAAAGGAAATACACGTTTTTATACTTACCTATGCATGTGTTAATAAACATGTCTTTGAGTAGTCTAAATATAAAATCTGTATCTACATTACTCTAAACTTGAGTTCATTCTTATGCTTCCTACTCTAATCCATGACCACATGGACCATTCCAGCCTCCTAGCCTCTTGAATATCCGCAACTTCTCACTTCCACAGTGAAAAACCAAGATCACACCACCAATTTACTCAATCGTTCAGTTTCAGAATACATGTTTAGTGATATCAGCATCACTAACCTGTAGCCTCATGGGAAATAACATTATCAACTAGAGAGCACTGTTTATGTAGAGTTCCTTTTACCTTTAGTCTTATACAGTCCACTCATTTCCAAAGTTACTTAGGCATGTACATTCTCCCATATACCCTAAATAATATTCTTTATACATTTGGAATACAGCTAGATTGCTTTGTCATATTTTGTACCCCATCTTGGGAATTCAGAATCCCCTAAGTTGTTTTTTTTTTAAGTCTGCATACAGTAAAGTGCCATTTTTACTCTGTAAAGTTCTATGGGTTTTGATAAATGCATAGTGTCATATATCCAACGCTAAAGAATGAATAGCTTCACCATTCCCTACTTAGAAAAATGGTGCATCAAAACCAAACAAAAATTAAAATAATATGAAAATGTGATACTGCATACCTGGATATTTTGCAGACATTAGTGGCACCATCAAGTCTTGAAGCTTCCAGAGGTAGCACTTGGCCAGATCCAGCAGATCTAATTTAGATGCAAATAGGGATGTCTTTGGATCTTTTGGCAGGCTCTTACAGGGGAATCACATTGTGACTCAGGATTTGGGAGCAAAGTCTTACCATCTTCTGTGGATAACTGCTCTCTTTTAGAAGACAGTTTTTAGTGTGCTGTTGGGTTTTAGTTGAGGCTGCTTAATCATGAGCTACCAAGTTCCATGTGACCTGAACTGCTCATTATGAATTTAGTGTTGTTTGATCCAGTAATCCACAAAGCTGGGCAGGCATAGAAGCAATCTATCATCAAATAGACATTACATATATGTATGAAGTCAGGCTCAGGTAGGCCCTAAGGACACAAGTCAGTTGCAGAGTGAAGTGGCACAAATGCCCATGGTCCTCACCCCTGCCAGTCTACATATATGGTCTCATGGAGATTTCTGAACAGCTGACAAAAGAGAAAACTTGGGTGTGGTGGTTTACTGATGTTTCAAGGCATATAGGTTCTGCCTGGAAGTGGACAAATTCAGGACTATAGTCTGTGTCCATGAAGGACAGTAGAGAAAGGAAACCCTCCCAGAGGGCAGAACCTTGAGCAATGTACCTGGTTGTTCATTTAATCATTTTTAGTGTTTAAGGGGAATTATTGAGACCCTTGAATTCATAAAACAAATGCTTCTAAAAAGAAAAACAGTAATAACTTTCTAAAAAGTCCTTATCTTCTACTTATTCAGTTATTAGACATGAGAATATTTTGCACTACATTATTAGGGTGAATTTTTAGGGAAGAAGTTAAACTTAAAAGGTCAAAATGTAATTGTTTTCAAAAATGTTCAACCAGAGATTTGCTGTGAACATAGTCAAGGTAATAGCAACACAGAATGTATTTTTGTATCTCTTTTCCTAATAGCTTGTTATATAATCCTTAGGGGGCAAGTAATTTTTCATAATGATAGTAATTGCAATAGAGTTTAAAGCAGCTGAAAGCCAAGGCCATGTCAAACTTTCATGTCAAATAAGTAGAAAGGTAAAGGGGGGAGGAGGCAAAAGAAGACGAAAATAATAGGAAAAAAAGAGAAAATATGTGTGTGTTCCATCATTGTAGACATGGAATGAAAGTAAAGTATATGAAGTTTAAGACTATTACCATGAAATTTGCATTCTAAATTTTCCTTTTTTTAAGTGTGAAGAGAGGTATTTACTCTGGTGTGTTGTGACAGAAAATAGAGGATATTTCATTGCTAATTATCCCTTCTAACATTCCAAACACATTTGACAGCAGTATGATGGGGGAATTCAGTGAGCTACACCTATTTTTGCACTATGCCAATAGTTGGCATAATGTTTCAAACAACTATAAAGCAAACTTTGCACAGACACAGGGAGAAAAACAATTGCCTCCTTGCCATAGATCCCAACAAAGTGACATCCTCTCCAATGTCAGAATGTGAGCCTAGTATAGAATACAGTATGAGAGCAAGTGTATATTGTTCAATGGTTTACAGAGGTCTTGCACATGGAATATCCCGTTTACTACATGCAGCAGCTCTTTAAAGGAGAAATCATTATAATATTACATAATTTGTCCAATTCACAGTTCTTATGTAATAGGACTCTACTGACTACCTGAAAGAAACATCTTCTTACCATTGCATAATCAAGAAATCTTAGAAGTTATACCTGAATATTAAAGATCCAAGTAGACCATTTCTGTGTTTATATGTAGCACAGAGTTGATTGACCTAATATGACCAGAAGTCTCTCTCAGAGAGAAGAGTCACTCTTTTCCATATTTTATGATGTTCATTAACCTCCCTCCTTCCTGAAGATAGATACATTTAAATACTATGTTCTAACAAAGTATATGAGCTTCCCTGGTGGCTCAATGGTGAAGAATCTGCCTGCAATGCAGGACATGCAGATTCCATCCCTAGGTCAGGAAGATTCCCTGGAGAAGGAAATGACAACCCACTCTGGTATTCTTGCCTGGAAAATCCCATGGATAAAGAAACCTGGTGGATTATAGTCCATGGGGTCTCAAGAGTCAGACGACTTAGTGACTAAACAACAGCAAAGGATACACCCAGAAGTCTTTTTTAGAAAAAGTTACTCTGCTAAATTTTGGGACAACCAAATGTTGTTTTGATAAAGTTATATTTATATTGAGTCCCAGAAAGAATCTACAAGGCATATGAAGGGTAGCATATCATTTTTTGATTACTGAAAATATTTTGAGGGCAGGTAAGCACAAAACAGGGCTTTCCTGGTAGCTCAGCTGGTAAAGAATGTACCTGCAATGCAGGAGACCCTGGTTCGATTCCTGGGTCAGGAAGATCCCCTGGAGAAGGGATAGGCTAACTGCTCCAGTATTCTTGGGCCTCCCTGGTGGTTCAGATGGTAAAGAATCTGCCTGCAATGCGGGAGACTTGAGTTTGATCCCTGGGTTGAAAAGATCCCCTGGAGGAGGGCATGGCAGCCCACTCCAGTATTCTTGCCTGGAGAATGCCCATGGACAGAGGAGCCTGGCAGGCTCCTGTTCATGGGGTCACAAAGAGTTGGGCATGACTGACTAAGGACAGCATACAGAGAAAAAATCAAGCCGAAGCCATATGCAAGGATTACTCTAAGATCCTTAGAGATATGGACCCTGCTTCATTTATCTAGGTAGCTCTTTTATGAGAAATTAACTCGATTCAATGATGGTGTCAAGTATACTACTATGAATATCACTGTGGAACATTACTGTTATGGAACAGAATGGTTCATAGACAGAATTACAGTAATCAAATCATGCAGACTACTAAATCAATTTAAGAAACAAGAGTAAAGCTTGGGTATTTTAACAAACTTTGGATAAGGTACAAGTGGACAGAAGAACCACATTATCTGCATCCTGAATACCTAACACTTATTTATATCCCAACTCTGGCTCACATGAACCATTCCATCTATTAGTATAATATTTTAATTATATGTATTGTATGTTACCTGCATTACATGTACTTACCTTAATTACATGTATTATATGTAACTACATGTTTTGATTTACAAGGACCAGGCTTGTAGTTAACAAAGATTACAGGCAGAAGGTTCCTCGGGCCCATGATGCATATTTGCTCTATCAGAGAGACATCAAGACAAGGATGTCTGCAGAAAGCTGTAGCTTGCTGAACAGCCATAAGTTTTATTTGCATTTTAGTATAGAGGACATATTAATATAAGGTTAGACAAGGCATCACCAATGGGTCATGAGATTAAGGCATTGTGTATTTTTAAATACCTACAATAACATATGAATATGGAAATAGATACAGATATAGATATGTAGTAGGTATATAAAGTATGGTACGATTATATATACATATATAAAACAATAAATATTAAATATCTCTGCTTCCTTTCGTCTCTTTCTATACATCTTCAGTATTATTATTTAATTAATATATTATTATTTATCTTATGAGTTTCATCCATCCCATTAGCTTTCTCCTTTCCAAAAGTAGAGTTGAACATTCGGAAACAGTGAAGAAATTCACAGTACAATAATCCCAGACTTATCAATTTGGATAATTTTAGTAATACAACATGTCCTAAGGCAACCATTTTCCATTCTGAATTTTAAAAGTCCCCACTGCAGTGACAATAATTAGCCTTATTCAATTAAAAAAAAGAGGAGCTTTTCCCATATGCTACATAAAGATCATGGTGTCATTTGGAAAATTTATAATATAAAACATAATTGGATTATGAAAGATAACTTGCATATGAGAAAGGAAATCATAAGACTAGCTGTAAAAGAGTATACTTTAATACTGCAATAGCAAATATTTCATTTTGTTACCAAAATCATGTTAATCTATTACAATAAGAAACCTTAAATTTTGAATAACATCATAATCCTGTACAAGATCTCACAGCTCACTGATGAATTTACCTGCCAAGTCAACCTTATGTTAACACTGGTATCTGAGTACATGCATATCAGAGATGTTCTCCTATATGCTACTGAGCTATTCACTACTCTTCTTTAAGTATAAGGCTATAAGGCATTCTTAGTGGAATTTTGTGTTTCCAGCTTGAGAGAATTTATGCAATTATATGCTAAAGAATATGGTCTAAGAGAGAGAAAAGTAAGCCACAATCATAGTAACCTGCAGTTTATACAATTTTTAGAAGAATATATGTATTCTATAATATTATTAGGTTGTCATGCAAGATCAAGAAATTACATCAGTTATTTGAAAAAAAAAAACTGATATAGGATTTAATGATTATTCAGAGGCAAAAAACATTAGGTATTAAATATTACATATAAACACCTTAACCTGGTTAGACTCTGTTAACAACATACTAAAGCATTAAATAAATGGACTGCTCTAACTTAACTTGCTGTCAGTAAGTCAGTAGATAATAGGAGCAGTTGGTACCAGGATATATAAATATGCTTGCAATGCTGAATGAGTGGATAATATCATATGTAAAAATCAGTTCAGTTCAGTCACTCAGTCGTGTCCGACTCTTTGTGACCTCATGAATTGCAGCACACCAGGCCTCCCTGTCCATCACCAACTCCCGGAGTTCACTCAGACTCATGTCCATCATGTCAGTGATGCCATCCAGCCATCTCATCCTCTGTCATCCCCTTCTCCTCCTGCCCCCAACCCTTCCCAGCATCAGAGTCTTTTCCAATGAGTCAACTCTTCACATGAGGTGGCCAAAGTATTGGAGTTTCAGCTTTAGCATCATTCTTTCCAAAGAAATCCCAGGGCTGATCTCCTTCAGAATGGACTGGTTGGATCTCCTTGCAGTCCATGGGACTCTCAAGAGTCTTCTCCAACACCACAGTTCAAAAGCATCAGTTTTTCGGTACTCAGCCTTCTGCACAGTCCAATTCTCACATCCATACATGACCACTGGAAAAACCATAGCCTTGACTAGACGGACTTTAGTCGGCAAAGTAATGTCTCTGCTTTTGAATATGCTATCTAGGTTGGCCATAACTTTTCTTCCAAGGAGTAAGTGTCTTTTAATTTCATGGCTGCAGTCACCATCTGCAGTGATTTTGGAGCCCCAAAAAATAAAGTCTGACACTGTTTCCACTGTTTCCCCATCTATTTGCCATGAAGTGATGGGAATGGATGCCATGATCTTCATTTTCTGAATGTTGAGTTTTAAGCCAACTTTTTCACTCTCCTCTTTTACTTTCATCAAGAGGCTTAAATAAAATATCATATATAACATGCAATACATATAAAAAAAACCATGTATAGAAATGTTTACATTTAGTAAAAGGCTCTCTTTTTCAGTGCTTTATTTATCATATTTTCCCTGTCTAGCATGTCTTCCTGTTTTTTGTTCACTCTCACTAGCAAGCCAATAACATTTTAAAATCTGTGTTGTCATCAACTATGAGCACTGTCAGCTGCACCATCTTGTCTGCACTAGGAGTTCTTTAAGCCTAAAAATACACACACTGCCAGAGCACTCATCTAAAGCTTTATTTGGAATATGCAAAATTAATTTGGAGGGAAGAAGAGAAATTACATTTGTTCCATATAAGCTAGAATTGCATATGTATTTTATGGCTCAACTTTTGTTTGGGGATTTTTGGTTGTTTGTATGAATGCATGTCTCTCAAGAGAGCCATACACCAATTTATTTTTATTGCTTTAAGTTTTTTTTTACAAGACATGTATGAAATAGTATTTCTTCTGTGCAAAGTTCCAGGATTACCATGTCAGATAGGATTCATCACATCTAATGTGTGTGTGTGTGTGTGCGCGCGCGCACGCACGTGTGCGGCGCGCTCAGTCATGTCTGACTCTTTGTGACCTCGTGGACCTCATAGCTCACCAAGCTCTTCTGCCCTTGGAATTTTCCAAGAAAGAATACTGGAATGGGTTGTCATTTCAGTTGAGAAGGTCTCCCCAACACATGGATTAAACCCATGTATCTTGCCTCTCCTGCATTGGCAAGTGGATTCTTTATCATTGTGCCACCTGGGGAGCCCCACTTTCATCATTTAATTCCCTCATCTTCAGTTTCAAAGAATTCTTGTTCTTTCCAGTTTATTATGGTCAAAAATGTACAGCAGATAGAACTATGCTTAAATATCTACTGGTATGTAATCTAATCTCTTAAAAGACCATTACCTTATAACCAAACTCTATTCTTCAATCTCAGTAGTATTTGGCATGATATCTTGGCTATATTTTTTTCCAAAACTAAGTGCTCCATATCCCTTTCACTAAATGCAGACAGCAGATTAATCTTAACAGAAAGCTTTCAAACATAAACTTTAATAGCACTTTAAAGAGCTTCAAAATGGAATTTCTTCTTTAATTAAGGAGATGTTACTTTGTACATCATAATTGAAATACATCAAAAAGTTCCTTGTTAAAACTCAAGATATATTACAAAACCATTCTGCAGCATGGCTGCAGGGCTCTGCTAATTGGAAGAATGACAGATCAAATTCCTGAGAAAGTTATGTCAGTTGGTATGCTGGAGATGGAGCAATTTATTTAAATTACATACTCAAAACAATTAGGAAAACATGTCAACCATGTTGTTTGTTTTATTTTGTTAAAATTCTACACAAACTAAAATCAAACATCATCAATGCACCATTTGTCTTTATGAGTAGGTGTATATAAAGATATTTATATATAGAGAGAAATTTAACATTTCAAACTTAATAGCACAAGTTTATGTACCTTCAAACTCGCCAGTCTGGAAATCCTCTTAGAAGAAAGAATAAACTTTTAGAATCAAATCAAATTTTACCACTGAAATTTGACATGAGGTGCTTGTTTTAAATAGCCAACGTATTTTAGAAAATACTGTTTATATTAAAGTTGTTAATTATCAGTGGTCTGATTTTTGTAGACTTCTCAATTATGAGCTGCCTTTATTTAGTTGATTAAAAACTGTCTCCCAAACTGAACTATTTATTTTTATTTTTATGCAGTACAAGTTGTTTGGGCAGATTACACAGTGCCCAGGGCAAAGCTAACATATTTATCTATTCAACTCTCTCTACCACATTCTGAAGATATTATTTTCAATTTCCTTTTCAAATGTTTCACTGAAAACATATCACTAACCCCAGGCACACTTGGAGAACTAACCTTACAGAGGCCTTACCTAACTTCTATTTCTAAATCCTTCCACATCCTTGTTTTCTTCACCTCCTCCAAAATAGCAGAAATAAAGGCACATTTCTTCTCCAAAGACAACTTCCTCTGTAGACTGTCTCCAAAATCTGCCTCTATTAAATATCCCTTCCTGTCTGTCTTCCACAGTCTTTAGTGTGTTCAACTGCATCCTCTCAACTGCATCTGACTAATGTCATCTTAAACATTTTCAATCTTTTGTCCAATTTCCAAAAAAAACTGTGTGGAAAAGAAAAAAAAAAAAAAACATGTCTCCTTCTATTCAATGTTCCCATCCTATCCAATACTACCATATTTATTTTCTCCTTTTTTATAGTCATAATTCTAAAAGGAGATGACTTTTTAGAAAACTATTTATTATCTTTATTTGCTTGTATATCACTAACTCTCCAACTCACTCTAGTCTGGCTACTGATCTCACCACACCAACTCCAGTTGACACTTGTCAATCCTTGCCTTAAGCCTTGTGTCCTCTCAGTGGTATTTGTTACTATTCATTCATCGATTCAATCACTCACCATTACTTAGTAATTCCTGAAGGACACAGTATATACCAGGGCTTAAATTAGGTATAGGACATATTAGAGTGAAAGAAAGTTACAAACATCAAAGCCCATAGAAGGGAAGAGACAGATAACATGAAAATAAGATAATTAATACACTGTTGTCATTGTTGAGTCACAAAATTGTATCTGACTCTTTTGTAGCCCACCAGGCTCCTCTGTCCATGGGACTTCCCAGGCAAGTATTCTGGAGTGGGCTGCCGTTTCCTTCTCCAAAGGATCTTCCTGACTGACAGATCAAACTTGCATCTCCTGCATTACATGCAGATTCTTTACGGCTGAGCCACCAGGGAAGCCCTGGTGGGGCTTAATGAAAATAAAATGAAGTAAACAAATAAGTCTGGGTTAGGAAATCCAAATTTAAACAGAGTGTTAAGAAAAGGTTTAATGTTAATGTGACAAGGAAGTGATGGAGTGGAGCTATAGATGAATGAGAGAAGGGCTTTCCACAAGAGAGCAGCAAGTTTAATGCCTAAAGTCAGAGCATATTGCACATCCTCTTCTGTTGCCCTCTGGCTGCACATTCCTGGTTCTTTTTCCTCTCTCATTATTTCTCTTTTTTGCTTGGAGACTTCTTCTCCTCCACCAGCCGTTAAACATTGGAATAGTCTTGGCATTCATTTTTCTCCTTTTTAATTTCTCCTTTTTAAATTCTCCTTTTGATATTCCATTCAAAATTATGATGTCAGTAATCATCAACATGGGTATCTCTAGCTAAAACCTATACTTTGACTTTATGACTTTCACATCAAACTGCCAACTTGGCATTGCACTTTGAATGTCTCAAAGGTAATTTTACTCAATTTTCTGCAAGAAATATGGTCTTCCTTCTACTGTTCTCTAGTTTAGTGAGTGACACTATCTTTCTTTAAGTTGCTCAAGCCAAAAACTTGACAGTCATCATCAATAACATATTCCTTTATCGTGCCACACACCAACTTCTTCCATTTTAACACACTTAATTTGTCTCTATTCAATTAAATTCTCTCCATCTACATTTTCTCATTTCTAGTCCAAGAAACTGTCATCTTTCCCCTGGAATACTGAAACATTCTTCAAATCATTCCCACCTTTAAAGAGATCTTCACATCACTGCCAGGTTGATCACAGATTTCACTCTATTGCTTAAACCTTTGAATAGTTCCCTATGTTCTTATGAGGAAATCCAAAATACTTAGTATAGGATACAGAGCAACACAATCTGATTCCAGTAACCCCTCTGACCTCATCAGCCACCATTTCCTTCTCTTTGTTCTGTTTTCTTGACAAACTGACCTTTTACTTCCTTGAATAGGATGTGCTCCTACACTAGAAACTTTGTATACATGTGCTACTGTTCTTTATATTGGAATTTAAACCTCAACCCCTTTGCCAATCTAGTCCATTTTTTTTTAAATTTTTATTTTTACTTTATTTGATTTTACAATACTGTATTGGTTTTGCCATACATTGACATGAATCCACCACGGGTGTACATGTGATCCCAAACATGAACCCCCTTCCCACCTCCCTCCCCACAACATCCCTCTGGATGATCCCCATGCACCAGCCCCAAGCATACTGTATCCTGCATCAGACATAGACTGGTGATTCGATTCTTACATGATAGTATACATGTTTCAATGCCATTCTCCCAAATCATCCCACCCTCTCCCTCTCCCTCTGAGTCCAAAAGTCCACTATACACATCTGTGTCTCTTTTGTTGTCTTGCATACAGGGTCATCATCTCCATCTTTCTAAATTCCATATATATGTGTTAGTATACTGTATTGGTGTTTTTCTTTCTGGCTTACTTCACTCTGTGTAATCGGCTCCAGTTTCACCCATCTCATCAGAACTGATTCAGATTTTTTTTCTTTTTAATGGCTGAGTAATACTCCATTGTGTACATGTACCACAGCTTTCTTATCCATTCATCTGCTGATGGACATCTAGGTTGTTTCCATGTCCTGGCTATTATAAACAGTGCTGCGATGAACATTGGGGTACATGTGTCTCTTTCAATTCTGGTTTTCTCAGTGTGTATGCCCAGCAGTGGGATTGCTGGGTCATAAGGTAGTTCTATTTGCAATTTTTTAAGGAATCTCCACACTGTTCTCCATAGTGGCTGTACTAGTTTGCATTCCCACCAACAGTGGAGGAGGGTTCCCTTTTCTCCACACCCTCTCCAGCATTTATTGCTTGCAGATTTTTGGATCACAGACATTCTGACTGGTGTGAAGTGGTACCACATTATGGTCTTGATTTGCATTTCTCTAATAATGAGTGATGTTGAGCATCTTTTCATGTGTTTGTTAGCCATCCGTATGTCTTCTTTGGATAAATGTCTATTTAGTTCTTTGGCCCATTTTTGACTGGTTCGTTTATTTTTCTGGAATTGAGCTGCATAAGTTGCTTGTATATTTCTGAGATTACTTGTTTGGTCAGTTGTTTCATTTGCTATTGTTTTCTCCCATTCAGAAGGCTGTCTTTTCACCTTGCTTGTATGTTCCTTTGTTGTGCAGAAGCTTTTAATTTTATTTGGATCCCATTTGTTTATTTTTGCTTTTATTTCCAGAATTCTGGGAGGTGGATCATAGAGGATCCTGCTGTGATTTATGTCAGAGAGTGTTTTGCCTATGTTCTCCTCTAGGAGTTTTACACTTTCTGGTCTTACATTTAGATCTTTAATCCATTTTGAGTTTATTTTTGTGTGCGGTGTTAGAAAGTGATCTAGTTTCATTCTTTTACAAGTGGTTGACCAGTTTTCCCAGCACCACTTGTTAAAGAGATTGCCTTTACTCCATTGTATATTCTTGCCTCCTTTGTCGAAGATAAGGTGTCCATATGTGTGTGGATTTATCTCTGGGCTTTCTATTTTGTTCCATTGATCTATATTTCTGTTTTTGTTCCAGTACCATACTGTCTTGATGACTGTGGCTTTGTAGTAGAGCTTGAAGTCAGGCAAGTTGATTTCTCCAGTTCCATTCTTCTTTCTCAAGATTGCTTTGGCTATTCAAGGATTTTTGTATTTCCATACAAATCTTGACATTATTTGTTCTAGTTCTGTGAAAAATATGGCTGGTAGCTTGATAGGGATTGCATTGAATTTGTAAATTGCTTTGGGTAGTCTACTCGTTTTCACTATATTGATTCTTCCGATCCATGAACATGGTATATTTCTCCATCTATGAGTGTCCTCTTTGATTTCTTTCATCAGTGTTTTATAGTTTTCTATATATAGGTCTTTAGTTTCTTTAGGTAGATATATTCCTAAGTATTTTATTCTTTTTGTTGCAATGGTGAATGAAATTGTTTCCTTAAATTCTTTTTCTACTTTCTCATTATTAGTGTATAGGAATGCAAGGGATTTCTGTGTGTTAATTTTATATCCTGCAACTTTACTATATTCATTGATTAGCTCTAGTAATTTTCTGGTGGAGTCTTTAGGGTTTTCCATGTAGAGGATCATGTCATCTGCAAACAGTGAGAGTTTTACTTCTTCTTTTCCAATTTGGATTCCTTTTATTTCTTTTTCTGCTCTGATTGCTGTGGCCAAAACTTCCAGAACTATGTTGAATAGTAACGGTGAAAGTGGGCACCCTTGTCTTGTTCCTGACTTTAGGGGAAATGCTTTCAATTTTTCACCATTAAGGATAATGTTTGCTGTGGGTTTGTCTTGGACTTGGGTGATTATTTCCTTCCCCATTTTAGGGAAGCTTTCAGCTGTTATCTCCTCAAGGATTTTCTCATGGTCTTTCTTTTTGTCTTCTTCTTCTGGGACTCCTATAGTTCGAATGTTAGAGCATTTCATGTTGTCCTGGAGGTCTCTGAGATTGTGCTCATTTCTTTTAATTTGTTTTTCTTTTTTCCTCTCTGATTCATTTATTTCTACCACTCTATCTTCTATTTCATTAATCCTATCTTCTGCCTCCATTATTCTACTATTTGTTGCCTCCAGAGTGTTTCTGATCTCATTTGTTGCGTTATTCATTATATATTGACTCTTTTCTATTTCTTCTAGGTCCTTGTTAAACCTTTCTTGCATCTTCTCAATCCTTGTCTCTAGGCTGTTTATCTGTGATTCCATTTTGATTTCAGGATTTTGGATCATTTTCACTATCAATATTTGGAAGTCTTTCTCAAGTAAATTCCCTATCTCCCTTTTTTGTTTGGTTTGGTGGGCATTTCTCCTGTTCCTTTACCAGTGGAGTATTCCTCTGTCTCTTCATCTTGGTTATATTTCTGCATTTGGGGTGGCCTTTTAATATTCTGGTAATTTGTGGGGTTTTCTTTATTATGGAGCTTCCTCACTGTGGGTGGGGTTGTATCAGTGGCTTGTCAAGGTTTCCTGGTTAGGGAGGCTTGTGTTGGAGTTCTGGTGGGTGGAGCTGGGTTTCTTCTCTCTGGAGTGCAGTGGAGTGACCAGTAATGGGTTATGAGATGTCAAAGGTTTTGGAGTAGCTTTGAGCTGCCTGTATATTGAAGCTCAGGGGTGTGTTCCTGTGTTGCTGGAGAATTTGTGTGGTATGTCTTGCTCTGGAACTTGTTGGCCCTTGGGTAGTGCTTGGTTTCAGTGTAGGTATGGAGGCATTTGATGAGCTCCTATTGCTTAATGTTCCCTGAATTCAGGAGTTCTCTGATGTTCTCAGGCTTTGGACTTAAGCCTCCTGCTTCTGGTTTTCAGTTTTATTTTTACAGTAGCCTCTAGATTTCTCCATCTATACAGCACCAATGATAAAACATCTAGGTTAAAGATGAAAAGTTTCTCCACATTGAGGGACACCCAGAGAGGCTCACTGAGTTACATGGAGAAGAGAAGAGGGAGGTGGTAGTTAGAGGTGACTGGAATGAGATGCAGTGAGATCAAAAGAGGAGAGAGCAAGCTAGCCAGTAGTCACTTCCTTATGTGCGCTCCATAGTCTGGACCGCTCAGAGGTATTTACGGAGTTATAAGGGAAGAGGAGAGGGAGGAAGTAGACAGGGGTGACCAGGAGGATAAGAGAGAGGAATGAGAAGGAGAGAGACAAATCCTGCCCGTAACCAGTTCCTTAGGTGTTCTCCACCTTCTGGAACACACAGAGATTCACAGAGTTGGATAGAGAAGAAATGGGGGAGGAAAGAGACAGAGGCCACCAGGTGGAGAAAAAGGAAAGTCCAAAGGAGGAGAGAGTAGTCAAGCCAGTAATCTCGCTCTCAGGTAAAATTGGGTAGTGAAGTTTGGGTTTTTAAATGTACAAAATTTACAACAAAAACCAAAAAGCAAAGATTAAAAGTCTAGAGTAGAGGTTGGATTTTCAAAAATACAATATTAAAGAAAAGAAGCAGAAGGAAAAAAGAAAAAAAAAAAAGCCACAAGAATTATTAAAAAACTCCAACAACAACCACATAAAGACTATATATGGTGTTTGCCTTAAAAAAAGAGTCTTTTTTTTTTGAAAAGTAATAGTAGGTTATAGAAATAAAATTAGAGGAGAAATAGAAGACTTATCAATTAAAAAAAAAAGTTAGGAAAAAAAGCAAGAAAAAAAAGAAAAAAAAAAGAGGGGAAAAAAAAAGGAATGGTTGTAAAGATAGTAAAGATATATCTGGCCCTTCTCTGATGTTGTGGGCAGTGTGGGGTCACTTCCAAGGTGGTTCCCTCTGTTTAACTTCTTCTGTTTGCTGGTTTTTTAGGCTCACTAGTTCAGTCACGCTGTGGGGAGGGGTGGTTGCTGCAAACAAATAGCACTGTCGTGTGCACACAGTGTCTCAGACCCGCTGGACCTGTCCCTTCTTGCGGCGCACAAACCTCTCCGGTTCTAAGATGCTCAGCCGGGAACCGTCTGAGGCCGGCCCTAGGCTGTGTGCACCTCCCCAGTCTAAGCTGCTCAGGTTCGGCGCTCAGGTAGCCCTCAGAGGCTCAGATTCGGTTGGGACTGCGTTTTGTGCCCTTCCCAGGTCTGAGTAGCTCAGGAGATTGGTGATCGCGGTCGCTGTGACTTGTCGCCTTTTCTGTCTCTGCTGCTCAGTTTTCTGGGTGTACCACTGGCGCCCCTTATGAGGCAAATGGTGACTGTCCAGCACCCCCAGAAGTCTTAGCAAAGAAGCCTGCTTGCAGTTTGGTAGGTAGAGTCTCTCCAGGGCTGCAATTGCCCCTTTCCAACCCTTACGGCTCTGGCTGCCTGTCCCCGGCGGGGGATGGTCTGCAGCCGGCTATTTCCATTCCATCCTTTGTTCTGTGCGCGGTCCTGGCGGTGTCTTATATTCGAGCTTTTCACGTGGTAGCTATCCCACAGTCTGGTTTGCTAGCCCAAGTTAGATCGTTCTGGTTACGCGTGGGGCATTCCTGCCCGATTCTTACAAAGCACTGCAGCCCATGCCTCCTGCGCTTCCCTGCCCAGCCGCCACTTGCTAGTGGTGGATGCAGGCTTCTGTGCTGCTTTTCCACTGGGGGAGTTACTGTTGGGCTTGTAATCTGTTGGTTTTAATTATTTATTTATTTTTTCTTCCTGTTATGTTGCCCTCTGTGTTTCCAAGGCTCGCCACAGACTCGGCAGGGAGAGTGTTTCCTGGTATTTGGAAACCTCTCTCCTTAAAATTCCCTTCCCGTGACAGGCTTCCCTTCCCAGGATGGAGCTCCCTCCCCACCTCCTTTGTCTCTCTTTTCGTCTTTTATGTTTTTTCCTACCTGTTTTCGAAGACAATGGTCTGCTTTTCTGGTTGCCTGATGTCCTCTGCCAGCATTCAGAAGTTGTTTTGTGGAGTTTGCTCATCGTTGAAATGTTATTTTGAGGAATTTGTGAGGGAGAAAGTGGTCTTCCCATCCTATTCCTCCTCCATCTTAGGACCGCCCCCAATCTAGTCCATTTTTATCATTCCCATTTCATCTGAAAGCTGACTTTCTACATTAACCATGACTCATCAATCAGAATACCCTGGATTCTATGTTATATAATTCTGCAGATCATATACTTTTTTTTTTTTTTTAGCAAATATCAACACAGAGGTTATTTTTCATGTATACATGCTATTGTTTGTTGAATGCCTATTTCCTTAATACAACTGTGAATTCACTAGAGCCTGAGACTGTTCTGGTATTGTTTTACTGCTGTGTGTCTAAAACCTAACCCACTGTCTGTCACTGAGTATGCATCAATGTACTTGTTGGGTAAATAACTGGATAAAAAGGGTAAATTAATAAACACATGTAAACTATCATTTACCTTTGCCACCAGACTGTTCTTATCCATGGTTGGTTGGTATCTTTTGTCACTTATTAAA
Organism: Capricornis sumatraensis; assembly: GCF_032405125.1. Classification (NCBI taxonomy): domain Eukaryota; kingdom Metazoa; phylum Chordata; class Mammalia; order Artiodactyla; family Bovidae; genus Capricornis; species Capricornis sumatraensis. Next base: position 23,031,668 of record NC_091073.1, read on the forward strand.
TATACTCCTTTAGGCAAGTTTTATAACATCATTAAATCTGTCATCTATAATTTGAAGAGAATTACCATACCTACTTCACAAGTTAAAATTAAAATAAGTTTACTCTTGTAAAGGACAAAGGGTAACACCTTGCACATGGTAAGTGCTCAATAAATAATAACAATGGCTTTTGTTATTTTTTATCTTGTCTAAATTGCTTAAAGCAAAGGCTTAACTCCAAAACTCCATGTTAATTAACTCAGTAGTTAATTTTTTTTTTAAGTGAAGCATAATCCCGCAAAAACTAGAATGTTGTTTGAACTGCAATCATTATGTTGAACTGCCATAAGGTGTAAGTATTCATTATAAAGTTTTAATTACTTCACATACATGTGAGTTGGAGAGGTCTCCCCAGTTCTTACAATTTATCCTTTCCAAAAGTTTTTCTTTCTTTATTTTTGCTGCTGGATAAAAATCCATTAACTGAAGACTCTCGAGCAATGCAATTAGCCCTCTGTAAATCCTGATTGAGAAATAAATGACAAAGAGAAAGGGAATATGGCACCAGTAAAGTTTATGTTGTCCACCGACCAGTCAAAAATCTCCCAGGATAGCAAAGGAAATGAAACAGAAAGAAAAATTCTATTTTATACAGAACTAAAATACATATGTTGTTTCAATTAACAATATTAAAATAAAGAATGCTAAATTAAATAAAAGTTGCCTGCCAATGCAAGAGACAGGGGGTTTGATCCCTGAGTCAGAAAGATCCCCTGGAGGAGGAAATGTCAGCCCATTCCAGTGCTCTTATCTGGAAAACTCCATGGACAGAGCAGCCTAGCAGGCCACAGTCCACAGGGATCACAAAGATTTAGACATGACCAAGCACCCACCCTCCCACCCACCCACACACACACACACACACACACACACACATGCAGTGTTGCATGCAGACAAATGTTCAGAAAGAAAACTGATAGAACACAGGTCTTTAAATGTATGTGTTATATTCAGGAGCAGAAACCAAATATTTATTTTGGAATGACAAGAACAGAGTACTTGGAAGATTAGCAAGGCCTTTCCTGGATTGAGTTTGTCACAAAGAATAAGAAAGATAAAGGCACAAAATAATCACAAGAAGCTAAATACTTCCCTGTGGCTTCCAGGAAGTAGTCTCTTATTAGGAAGAAGCAAAGAAAAATATTTCACACTATGAACAAGATAGTTGTTGATTTACATTGGTAGAGGGAAGTAAAGGTTCCCAGAGAAATTTAAGCTATAAAGAACTTTATGTTAAAACAGGAAGAACTGCCACCAGAATGGAAATCATCTGTGTCCACAACATCACAATAGTCTCCTTCAAAGAGCTTGTCTAATAAGAACTTACCTTATTTCACACAGGTGTTGAGTAAAAAAGAATTAGCATGGACTTTATACAAAAGTACTGTAAGGAAAAAGAGGAGAAAGGAAACAAGAAACCAGGTGAAAATAGTGGCAGATTAAGACACTCACTTGAAAAATTTGCCATGAATCAGATAAAAATTGTGATAAAAATCATTCAAATGAGATCACAGACCTAAGTGAAGGAGACAAAATTATAAAACTGTTAGAGGATAATTTAGGAGAAAATCTAGGTATTGGGTTTGGCAATAATTTTTTAGCTAGAACACCAAAAATACAATCCATGAAACAACAACAAAAAAAAGTGTTCCAAGTTCACTATATGTTTTTCCAGCTTTGTTAAGGTATAACTGACAAATAAAAACTGTAAATGTTTAATGTACACCATATGATGTTTTTATATGGGTCTACATTGCAAAGTAATTACCATAATCAAGCTAATTGATATCTCCATCACTTCACAAAGGTACTTTGAAGTGTGTATGGTGAGAATGCTTAAGATTGACACCTAGCAAATTTCAAGTATACAACTTAGTTCAGTTCAGTTCAGTCACTCAGTCGTGTCCGACTCTTTGCAACCCCATGAATCACAGCATCCCAGGCCTCCCTGTCCATTACCAACTCCCGGAGTTCACTCAGACTCACGTCCATTGAGTCAGTGATGCCATCCAGCCATCTCATCCTCTGTCGTCCCCTTCTGCTCCTGCCCCCAATCCCTCCCAGAATCAAAGTCTTTTCCAATGAGTCAACTCTTAGCATGATGTGGCCAAAGTGCTGGAGTTTCAGCTTTAGCATCATTCCTTCCAAAGAAATCCCAGGGCTGATCTTCTTCAGAATACTTGTAACTATAGTCACTATGCCACACATTAAATCCTCAGAGTTTTCATCTTTTTACTGAAAATTTACCTTCTGCCCAACAATTCTGTAGACATATAGATCCCCTATTTGTAGAAGAAACAAGATTAAAAGTCAGGTCTTAGTGGCATTTCTACCTTAATTTACTACTTTCCATAACTAAAGATCAATAAACATATGGAGTTTTGATTTTATAGTTTTTTTTAAGCACTAATAAAAAGGTTTGTTTTGCAAACAAGTATGCAAAATGTAATAGAGTGTTTTGTTTTGTATAATTGTGCTGTCTTGAACCAGTTTTGAGGTCCTAGCTACAGATCATTCAGTCTCTCTTGAAATGGAATATAGTTCTGCCTTGAAAAGGAAGGAAATTCTGCCATTTGCAACAAGATGGATGAATTTGTGGGACATTACACTAAATGATATAGCCATTTGAATGCAGAGTTCCAAAGAACAGCAAGGAAATATAAAAAAGCCTTCATTGCGATCAATGCAAAGAAATAGAGGGACGTAATAGAATGGGAAAGACTAGAGATGCCTTCAAGAAAATTAGAGATACCAAGGGAATATTTCATGTAAAGATGAGCACAATGAAAGATAGAAATGATATGGAACTAACAGAAGCAGAAAATATTAAGAAGAGGTATCAATACACAGAACTATACAAAAAATATCTTCATGACCCAGATAACTGTGATGATTTGATCAGTCGCCTAGAGCCAGACATTCTGGAATGTGAAGTCAAGTGGGCCGTAGGAAGCATCACTATAAACAAGGCTAGTGGAGGTGATGGAATTCCAGTTGAGTTATTTCAAATCCTAAAAGATGACGCTGTTAAGGTGCTGCATTCAGTATGCCAACAAATTTGGAAAACTCAGCAGTGGCCACAGGACTGGAAAAGGTCAGTTTTCATTCCAATCCCAAAGAAAGGTAAAGTCAAAGAATGTTCAAACTACCACACAATTGCACTCATCTCATATGCTTGCAAAGTAATGCTCAAAATTCTCCAAGCGAGGCTTCAACTGTACATAAACTGTGAACTTCCACATGTTCAAGCTGGATTAATTGCCAACATCACTTGGATCATTAAAAAACCAAAAGAATACCAGAAGAACATCTACTTCTACTTTATTGATTACACCAAAGCCTTTGACTGTTTGGATCACAATAAACTGTGGAAAACTCTGAAAGAGATGGGAAAAACAGACCACCTTACATGCCTCCTGAGAAATCTGTATGCAGGTCAAGAAGCAATAGTTAGAACCAGGCATGGAACAATAGACTGGTTCTAAATTGGGAAAGAAGTACATCAAGGGTGTACATTGTCACCTTGTTTATTTAACTTATATGCAGAGTACATCATGTGAAATGTCAGGCTGGATGAAACACAAGCTGAAATCAAGATTGCTAGGAGAAATATCAATAACCTCAGATGTGCAAATGACACCACCCTAATGGCAGACAGCAACGAGAACTAAAGAGCCTCTTGATGAAGGTGAAAGAAGAGAGTGAAAAAGCCGGCTGAAAACTCACATTCAGAAAATTAAGATCATGGCATCCAGTCCCATTACTTCATAGAAAATAGATGGGGAAGCAGTGGAAACAATGATAGACTTTCTTATCTTGTAAGAAATCACTGCATATGATGACTGCAACTATGAAATTAAAAGACACTTGCTCTTTTTAAGAAAAGCTATGACAAACCTAGAGAGCATATTAAAAAGCAGAGACATTACTTTGAAAACAAAGGTCTGTCTAGTCAAAGCTATGTTTTTTTCAGTAGTCGTGTATGGATGTGAGAGTTGCACTATATAGAAAAATGAGTGCTGAAGAATTGATGCTTTTGAACTGTGGTGTTGCAGAAGACTCTTGAGAGTCCCTTGGACTACAAGGAGATCCAACCAGTCAATCGTAAAGGAAATCATTCCTGAATATTCATCAGAAGGACTGATGCTGAAGCTGAAACTCCAATACTTTGGCCACCTGATGCGAAGAACTGACTCATTGAAAAAGACCCTGATGCTGGGAAAGATTGAGGGCAGGAAAAGGGGATGACAGAGGATGAGATGGTTGAATGGAGATGAGTTCGCGCAAGCTCCAGGAGTTTGGTGATGGACAGGGAAGCCTGGCATGCTGCAGTCCATGCGGTCACAAAGGGTCAGACATAACTGAATGACTGAACTGATGCTTAGTGAAATAAGCCAAACGCAGAAAGACAAATACTGTAGGATCTCACATACATGTGGAATTTTAGAAAGTCAGACTCAGAATCAGAGTAGGACTGTGGTAGCCAGAGTTTGGGGAGCAGTGGGGGGGGTAGGAAAAATGTGGGTGATGCTGGCCAAAGGTACAAACTCAGTTATACAATGAGTACGTTTTCAGAATCTAGTGTATAGCATGGTGATTACAGTTAATAAGACTGTATATTATATACTTGGCATTTGCTAATTAAATAGGCCTTTAAATGTTCTTACCATACACATGTATACAAAACAACTAAAAATAGCATCTGTTTTTACTTGTGAGCTAACTTTAACAGATAAAGATAAGTAGAAAAGCATATTATTGTTCAAAAAACCTACATTGATTTGGTACTGTCAGGTGAGTGTATTCTCCTTGGTTCTGTCTCGTCTCAATAAAACTTTGAAGCGATGGACATTAAAGCCCTCAGCCCATCAACAGCTCTGGGATAGTGTTATAGCTCCCTCAGTTTTATTTAGGAAATAAAGGAAAATACATCCTCGAGGCATGGGGGCATGCTGACCCAAAAGATATGAAGAGAAGACAGAGAGAAAGTGACAGAGAGAGAGAGAGAGACAGACAGAGACAGAGAGTGCATGCATGCAGGAGAGAGAGACCCCTGGTCCTTTGGCTCCTCTCTTTATGTGTTTTTTCCTCCCCCTGGGCCTGCCCTATGTAAATTGAGATAGCCAGGTGTGCTGTTTGTTCTACCCAAGGTCCTCACTCTGGTCCTTGGATCTTCCTTTGACCTTCCTTTGTTCTATTTTCGCAGGCTTTTCCATTCCCAGTCTTTTAACCACCACCATTTTGGACTCCTATTTCCTATTCTAACTACCTAACAGTACCATTTGTATACCAAGTATAATCAGAGGTACTAAAAAGGATGGCCTTGCATAGCCCTGAAGCCTATAGTTTACAGATAACCTGAAACCACTGCTTAAATATATTTGATCCAGGCTTTGGTCATCTTGTAAGTACTCTCCTCATCCATAAGCAAAGAAAGTATCATGAGGACTACAACAATGTTACAACCACTGGGATGACCAAGAGAAACTGTTAGGAAAAGAAAAGTGAAAATCCAAGTAACAAAACATGATATTCATGATGAAAGACACCTACAATCCCATTCTGTAATCTCTAGTATATTAAACTATACTTACTTCTCCAGCTTGAAATATTGTTTGTTTACACTCATACTTAAAAAGTATGACCCTTTTAAATCTATTCCTTTCTGATAAAGCATTGAAATATTAAATCTGGAGAGGTGATTTTTAAAAAGGCTGAAAACTATTTTTTTTATAAAATTAGCAGGGAGTGTTTGTTTCTCTCAAGCACATGTAGGATTCAGAATGAGCCTCCCCTAAATGTGCCCTTTTGGCATCAAATTATTTTGAGCTAAAGGCAAATGAGACTGCAAATTCAAGAGAATTTGCCTCTCCTTTAAATATCCAGAAGAATTTAAATTGGAAATTTTTCCCAGAAAAGTGTTATTTCTGAAGATAAATTTTACCTCAGCAATCCTGTCTATTTGGGAGGGCAAACAATTACTAAACATCTCTTCTTCCTGGGTTTCCCCAGTGGCTCAGTAGTAAAGAATCTACTTGCTAATGGAGGAAATGTAAGTTTGATCCCTGGGTCAGGAAGATTCCTTGGAAGAAGGCATGGCCACCCACTCCAGTATCTTTTCCGGGAAAATCTCATGAACAGAGGAGCCTGGCGGGCTACAGTCTATGGCGTCACAAAGAGTCCCATGAACCTCTTCTTGCTATTGTCTGGTGAATGACCCTCTTGTCTTCAGAAGCCTCAGGGCCCCATTCCATTCCTTAGATCAGGATGGCATATATACCTCACTTCGCCTTTCTATCATTGCCTACCATGTATATAGGGTCTCTGAGGATCCCATGCATGTAGGTTTCCTGAAGGACTGAAATTAAATTTGATTTTCTCCTGTTACTCTGTCTCAAGTTAGTTTATTTCTTAGACCATCCAGAAGAACCTAGAAGGTTAGAGGAAAAATTTCTTCCTCACTGATACATAAATGTTAAATATAATTTGCATTTTTAAAATGTGTTTGTTCCATTATTATACATTATCAGTTTTTCTATGATTAGCATTTGATTCACACAACTAGTATGAATTCATATTATTTTCATGTAAATTATATATAAGTCAATATATAACAAGAATATTCCCAAAACAAAAGTAAAGAAATGAAAAGAAAAGAAAAAGAATACAGTAGCTCTCATCTTTTGTGGAGATAAACAAAATGTTTAAAATACTCCACATGGTATTCAGTTATAAAGTTGTAAAGTATGGTACAAATGTTTAAAATGTTTAAAATACTCCACATGGTATTCAATTGTAAAGTCATCCATTGTGTCATAGCTCATTACATTAGAAAATTATGACAACGTTTTAAAAGTAAGCAAAGAAACAAGCATAGAACTGAAGAACTCTGTAAAAAATAGGTTTAAATATTTTGGGGGGATGTCATACTGAAAGAAGAAGAAAACATGCTGCTTTCATCACTAATTTTAAGCAGCTGCTGACTGAGTGATTAGAACATAGCCATTCGTTCAGCTGAGATTAAAATTTCCATATGCAAATTGACTGGTTGCAAATTCTTTCCTTACTTTTACTGTTATTTTGTAACCTCAAGCTCACACTTTCTGATTTTCTGCACTGTGGATTTAGCCAAATATATGAGTTTTACTGGAGGTAAAGTGCAGAAACAGAGGTCAAGGATTCACTGAGTGACTTAATGAAGAAGCAAGGAGAGCTCTAGAGCACCCCTTCTTAGTAAATAGATAGCCAATGGGAATTTGCTTTATGGCTCAGGAAACTTGAATAGGGGCTCTGTATCAACCTAGAGGGGTGGGATGGGGAGGAAAATGGGAGGGAGGTCCTAAAAGGAGGGGATATATGTATACCTATGGCTGATTCATGTTGAGATTTGACAGAAAACAACAACAACAAAAAAAAAACTGTGACAAAGCAATTTCTATTCACAAAGCAATTTCAGAATAATTATTTTCCATTAAAAAAAAAAAAAGACGACATCAAAGAAATAGGAAGATGGGGAAAGGTCTGCAACCACATGCCAGTTGGGTGTCATTTAAAGTTATTCTACCTACACTTAATAATATCTTTGCTGCTGCTGCTGCTGTTAAGCCGCTTCAGTCTTGTCTGACTCTGTGCGACCCCAGAGATTGCAGCCCACCAGGCTCCCTCGTCCCTGGGATTCTCCAGGCAAGAACACTGGAGTGGGTTGCCATTTCCTTCTCCATAATATCTTTAAAAAGTCCTAAATTGTGATGCTAATAAATTCCTAATTTGCTTTAATAATGTCCTCAAAACCAAAAAAAAAAAAAAAATGTTCTATTTGAAAGACAGAGTCCTATAAACTTTATGAAATAAGGGAAATCAAATCAAGAAGACATAAGGAAAATTGAATCTATCTCTACTTTCACTTTCATCCACTGTTTCTTGCATGCATTCATTCATTTGTTAAGCAAAGATTATTTGGGGGAAACCTGAAATATGGTGAGCACTCACTGTTAATTACTGAAACAATGAATTAGTGAAAGGTAAATAATATATATACCTCAATAATACCTCAATAATATACCTCTAGGGAGTTATTTGCTTAGGCTTATAGGCTTAGGCTTCATTGAAGCCATCCCTTAAACAAAAAGTATTTTGTTAAACAAATATAGCATATAAAAATTCAAATTTTGATAAGGATAAATTACTGATAATTATTTGCCTTAAGAAAAATTAATTGTACAAATTAATTCATTTAAGGAGTCATTTAAACAGTGGGCTGCTACTCTATGCAAATATAATAACTCATATAAAATGAAAAATAAATTTTCTTTGTGGCAATCTCACTAGCTTTTTCCTCAGAAGGCTTATTTCATTAATATTTAACTTGAGGTCAGCAAGAATTTTTACCCACTTATGACAACCTATTTGAATAACAGATTTTAAAATGATTCATCTTCTAAGTTTTTGCATCATGCGACATATTAACAAATAATTTCAGGCAAAGCTGGGTTACTTAAAACAACAGAAGAGATTAGAGAGTCTTTGGGAAATAATATAGAGGATGAAAGAGAGTAAAGGGTAGAGAGACAATAATGAGAGAGAACTAAGTCCCTTCAGTGGGGATTTAATACAATGAATTATGTGGCAAGTCGTTACTTCTCAGTCCTGTTTGTGAGAGGATGGAAATTCTAGGAGATACAACTAAGATCTAAATCTGCCTTCAAAATGGATACAGGTGAGACAAGCTGCTCCTGAATAGACTCAGTGTAAAATACATAACTAAGCCATAGTTTATATTCTGATCAATTCATAAAATATTAATAAACACCTACTAATGGCAGGCATACAAAGGTTCTACAAATACAAAGGTTCTACAAATACAAGGGTAAATAGAACAGAGTTCTTGCCTTTGTAGAAATGACAGGCATAAACATAGTTATGAACAGACCTAGGTTTGACGATCCACAAACGCATCATACAAAGTTCTGGAAGAGTGTCTTTTTTAGAAACAACTCAGATTTTCTGAGGAGATAAGAAAAAAATATAGAAGAGGTAATATTAAGTTCAGTGGAATCAACTAATTAAGGAAACAAAACATAGAGAAATGAATAAGATGCATGTAGGAAGATTCTAAGAAGTGAAAAAGACATAGGAAAGAATGGAGGCATGAAATGCAGACTCCATAGATTTGGAGAATGACAAGTGGTTATGCAAGATTGAAGCCCAAGATACAAGCATCCACATGTGAGATCAAGTCAAACAGAAACAGAGTAATGAAGATTTTATGTAGTGTGGGCTACAAAATCTCCAATTCTTTGCGAAAAAGCAAGATCATAGAATAAAGTGAGTTCTGGGTAATGGGCTAAACCTATGACCATGTGACAGGTAGAGTCTTGACAGGTGTTCCCTCTCCAGTAAATGAGGGGAAAAAAAGAGTGTTTGAGTCTCTCACATTTACAACTCAGTGACTTCTATTAAAATTAAGCTTCTTTCTTGTAATCAGAAGAGTTGCCTGCTATTTGTGAAACATTCATATGCTTAGAACTTTGCATATATATATCTTCATACCCATCCAGAGCACAATAGACTGCAAAGGAACAGAATATGGTTCACAGTATAAAGGACTGTGTACTGCTGAACAGTTACCTGAACACTTTGGAAAATTATTTAGTTTGCTTACTTTTTAAAAATTTTTAATTAGAGGATAATTGGTTTACAATATTGTATTTGCTTCTGCCATACAACAACATGAATGAGCCATAAGTATACATTGATCCTTACCCTATTGAGCCTCCCTCCCATTCCCCCAATTCACCAGCTCTAGGTCGTCACAGAGCACCATGCTGAGCTCTCTGTGTTATATGGCAATTTCCCACTAGCTCTCTATTTTACACAAGGTAATGCACATATTTCAAAAAGAAAAACAAATATTGTACTTTTACACATATATATGGAATCTAGAAAAATAGTGCTGATGAACCTATTTTCAGGGCAGCAGTGGAGATGTAGACATAGAGAATGGACTTGTGGACATAAGGGGAAGGAGAGGGTGGGGTGAACTGAAAGAGTAGTTTGCTTATTTTTATCTGCAAGGACCTAATTTAGGATGTTTATTTTTAGATGATTTTTACTGTCATTGTAATGATCAGGCACTGCAGAAAGAAAAAGTTATTCTTACACTTCCTAAAACAGTAATGACAACTTTAGTCAAGACTAATGCAACAGAGGAAAGAGATCAGGCTTAACGCTGAATGCAAAGACAAGTGGAAATTTAAAGCCAAGGAGTAGAGTTAGAGAGTCGATGTGAAATTACTCAGAGGAGACATCAAAGATAGGGAGATTCTTGCTAAAGTGACCTGACAGAGTTCTTGCCAAAGAGAGGCCAAGGACTTCTATATCACAGTTGGGGCCTGAGGAATTTGATTGGATATTAATGCGATCAGTCATCAATGGTGGGGGAATCCTCTCTAAACTGACTTTGCCAGATTCTTGCTAAAACTAGGCCATACATGTCTGACAAAGATAGAATGATACCCAAGGCCTAGTCAAATGTTAGTCACTCAGCCGTGCCCAGCTCTTTGCGACCCCATGGACTGTAGCCTGTCAGGCTCCTCCATCCATGGGATTCTCCAGGCAAGAGTACTGGAGTGAGTAGCAGTTCCCTTCTCAGGGGATCTTCCTGACCCAGGGATTGAACCCATGTTACCTGAGTCTCCTGTAATGCAAGTAAATTCTTTACCATCTGAGCCACCAGGGAAGCCCTCCAAAAAGAGGCCTGATAGGAACCTGACTGAAGTTTGATCAAAGAGAGAGTCTATTAAAAGAAAAAGAGCTGGATTGAAATGAGCAGTAGTAAGCTTTGCTCTGCCTGTTATGCAGAACCAGATAAGACACTCCAGGCAAAATGAGATGAATTTTAAAAATCTGCTAAATTTCATGTGGCCACTGGGGATTGAAAAGCTTCTATACATAACATATCTTTGCTCTCCTGTGTTTACGGTTTGTGATCAAGCAAAGAAGACATGAGACACTTCAATCTTTATGCCAAAACTATCAATATATAAATATTTTTCCCTTTTATTCTATATGGGTTTCTTTTTTTTTTTTTTTTTTGCTTCTTTTTGTTTCTAAAGGTCATTTTCCAGTTGGAATTAAATGATGCTTTATATGAAAAGATTAGAAACAATGTTTTTTTAAGTAGCTGTAACTGTTAATTTTTTTGGAGGAAAGTTTATCTTTAGCAATCCACTCAAATTTAACTTATCAATACTTACATGCTATGGGAAATATTCTAAAAGTAGAAATTTATCAGGTTGTACTCTTTGTTTATAACATAGCTCTGAACAAAATCCACCAATAATGTACAGAGATGTAACAAAGTCAATATGCATGTTTTTAGATGTGATTTTTACATTACTACATTCTCTGCAAAAATTTTATATTTTAATTTCATCTGGGCATCTTTTTTCCAAATTAGCATTTAGACGTCTTTAAAAGCAATCCCAGAGAGTTCTGAACAAATAACAAAAATCAGAGGCATGGGAAATTTGTGGCCCTGTCAGAAATTTAAAGTCTTTTAGGTAAACACCAACTTGCAAAACAATTTTTTTAATGCAATGAAACATTGTTTTAATGTATTGGAACAAAAATCTTAAATAATCAGTAAACATCAAACATGGCCAAACTGTTTAATATTTTGCATGCTAGAGTTAAGAGAAACTGAATAATAAACTAAGCATCCAGCTAAATAGTTTGAATAACTGTAATAGTTCAAAGGAAGCCATGAGGAAGGACACAATGAACAAAAAAGCATATAGATTTTGTCAAACTTCCCTGTGATGTCTTCACAGTACCTGAAATAGAAGATGTCACCCCCTTGACATTTTTATCAAAATAATCAAATTGTGGACAAAATGCTGACAAAATGATTAAAACATTCAATGGAAAAAAAAACTGTTTTTTGAAATACATTCTTTTTCCTTAGTTCCAATGATATAATGATCTCCTCATTCTTCTCTATTATATTTTCTTTTCTGGTTTTAAACATTGGAGTTCTTCAAATACATATACTAGGTCCTTTTCAGACTCAGTATTCAGTTCGTAGAAAACATCCTTTGAGACATGCTTGACTATCTTTCTAAAACCCTATGCAGTCTTCAGTGAGACCTCTTGTATGTGCCAACACTATATTCTACTATCTGCTCAATATCTCCTAAGCACATCAGAAAGGCTTGTTAAACCAATGTGCTCAATATTGAACTCATCTATTTTCCAACAGCTGCTTGAATATGGTTCCTTGAGTAGAGGACATTTGTTCTATTCAAAACATTCATTGGACCAAATGCTCTGCACAGCTTTATCTCTCTATAGAGTTTACCATAACTTCAGTTTCACAAAGTGTCTCACATCACTCTGGCTACCTCACTCTCATTCAACCTCATTGGAAAATTCATCATCAGAACCCTTGATTTCACCTCCTGAATATAAATTTCAAATTTATCCTATCCTCTTCATTTCTTCCACCAGTTTAGACCAAGTCACTATTATCTTTCACCTGAACTCTTCCAGCCCCTTCTGATTGACATATCTCTTTCAATTTTATTCTTCTTCTAAATAATTCTTCATGCCACATACCAGAGTGAGATCAACCTCTTCTAATACTTTCACATTATTTTTATATAAATGCCAAAATTATTAACTTGGCCTGTACGGCTCTGTGTGGTCTACCTACTGTCTGTCACTCTCTACTGTTTTTTCTTAAGTTGTGTGCCATACTTTCTGTTGTAGCTACACTATGCTTTAATCAATGCTTAAACAACCCACATACCCTTACATTGCATGGTCATTGCCTCAGTTAGGTTTTCTCCAAATTCTTGTCTAGGAGTTTTAGAGTTTGGTCTATGATCCATTTTGAGTTAATTTCTATAAAATATTAATTGTACCAAGGAATAGAGAAAAAGAACTTCTCAATAGATGATTTGGCAAAAAATGAACTGAATATTAATAAAGAGAAAGTAGACCTATTAATATATAATTGCAGGCAGGCTTATTAAACATACTGAAAGATATTTAATATAATAAATAAAACTTGAAGAAACAAAGCATATAATATGTTTTGCTTATGAAATTATTCTAATGTCATAAAAATCATAAAGCCCCATGTTAATGGATATATGGCAAAAGGAGCACTCTATTACTACTATCTGGAAAGTCATTTTTGGTAGTATTAAAAATCTTAAAATTTACACTTCAATAATTCCAGTTCTGGAAATCCCTCCTGAATGATTCTATATACTGAAATAGATATATGCCTGAATTTATTTTTTAAAGTAGCATTTAAAATACAAAATTTAGAGTCAATCTAGATACTCAACAACTGGGAAGTAACATTAAGTTATCACATATTCTAATAGGGAAGTGACAAGTTATGACATAGTCATATAATAAAGGTATATTTTAAAATAAAAATTGGAGTAATTTTTAAGTAATAAATTGGAGAAATTCCAATTTTAATCTAATTGCAAAAGCAGAATGAAAAATTATTTAAATCATATGATTGAATCTATTGAAGCCAATATCATGAAATCTGCCACCAATATGAATCTCTTTATGCCATGTATTATTTAAGTATACCAAAGTTGCTTGTATTTTCACTGGATTTAAAAATTAAATGTGTTATTATCTCTATTATGCAAATTCTAAAAAAATCAGTTATTTCTTCTCTTTTTCATGGAAAACAGTATATTCTGGATTCTCTTTTACTTGAATTTAGTATGTGGCTAATATTTCTTAGATTTCATTCAAGAAGTCTTTCAATTAACTAAAAATATAAAAGAACATCACTTTAGTTTGTATCAATTAGAAAGTAGCCTCAATGAGAAAATAACTTTAATTTCAACTTATTAATGAAAGATCCAGGGTCATTTATCAAAATTTACAAATACTAATATTAATAGCTAAAATGTGTTGAGACAATTCTATGTTCCTTTTGAGCATTTCTTCATTGAATCTATACACAACCACAAGTGATAAATATTATTATAATCCTACTATTATGAGTGATGTACTGAGTCACGGAGAAGTTAGGCAATGCATACAGGGTCACAAAAATGGCTTTTGAAATGAATACTCATAACACATTGAAAGCTTTCAGCTTTCAGAACTAATATGTCTATAAAATTCTTCATTTATATATTTTTCATAAACTATGTACTAACAATTACCAACATCCCCTTTGAACAGATGAATAATCTTGGATATGTTTCTGCATCAAGTGCCAAAATTGGGACTGTCAACAGATTTCCTGAATCCTGGTCCTGTACTTTACTCCCTAGCTCTGATGAGCTGTATAAGCTCTCTTGCAGACTAAGATGAATCCTGCTATGCTGCACAGCTGGTACTCAAAAATGTCACTGTTGATTAGATATTTTTAGTCATTTAATTTTTGCTCCATAAGCTAGATTTCACTCCTCCTTCATGACTGACACATATTGTTTCTGTCTTTTACTTCTGTCCATAGTTTTCTTTAGGGGATTCATTATAAGAAACATGACATGTTATTTTTAATAACACACCACCCACAGAAGGAAAGCAAGGAGAATAAAGGTAGAATCTTACCCATGAAGAATACTGCTTTAGTTAACATATCTCAAATTGAGTTAGTTTTGTAAAATATTTGCTACAAGATTAAAAATGAATAAAAATCCTAAATGTGAAGTCTAAGTAGCAATGTAGAAAAAAAAAGAAAAAAAAAACAAAACCTAGTAACCTAACAGATCCATTTAAGAAAATGTGAAGAAACCTCCAAAAGCTTATAAGGGCATATTATGCTTTTTGAACAAATATCTGCACAGTTATTATGTGTCAAAAGTCATAGCTGCAAGTTACACCTGTGGGGATGCATAATGTTTTTGGTGAGAAGAGGGAACAATTTAGATTCTCATACATCGATTTTATTAAAAAGGGAAAAAACCTAGTAATTTCAACTCCATAATACTAAACTCAACATGCATTATACTATGAAATAAGATAATATGACTGAAGAAGTTAAAATAAATTGAGTAAAATTTCTATTCTATTGCTCTGAATCTCATTTTTCATACAATATACATTTTCAAATACAGTATTTGGTAGGCAATAATTAATAATAGTCAGTAAATTTTCTGAAAATATTTATAACTGTCAGAAATACTTACTACTGTCAGCTGCTGCTGCTGCTAAGTCACATCAGTCGTGTCCAACTCTGTGAGACCCCATAGACAGCAGCCCACCAGGCTCCCCCATCCCTGGGATTCTCCAGGCAAGAACACTGGAGTGGGTTGCCATTTCCTTCTCCAATGTATGAAAGTGAAAAGTGAAAGTGAAGTCACTCAGTCTTGTCCGACCCTCAGCGACCTCTCAACTAATCATTTTCATTTTTGTTTATAACCTTAGTTATTTTGTGACTTCCCTGATGGCTCAGTGATAAAGAATCCACCTGTAATGGAAGAGACAAGTCGGAAAGATTTCCTGGAGGAAGAAATGACAACCCACTCCAATATTCTTACCTGGAGAATCTCATGGACAGAGGAGACTGGAGTGCTACAATCCACTGGTTTACAAAGAGTCAAACACGACTGAGTGAGTTATTTTTAAGATTTAAAAGAATGCTCATTGTAAACAAGTAAAATAATATATAAAGATTAAATATGAAAACATATCTTGATATCAGAGTAAAATCACTTTATATATTATTTTATGCACATGTATGTTTATTTTCATGAGTAACATATATATATATACATATATATGTACACATAAACATTAAAGTATACGGCAGACACTGAACTAAGGATTTACATTTATTACCTATTTTAACCTTTACAATATTACAAAAATCCCATGAACAAGGAAACTTTGACAACATCCACAGGGTTTTCCACAGCCTTTAAAACTTTAACAGTAATAAGGGAGAGCTGAGGCAATGTAGCCTCATAATTTTATAATTGATGTAATAAAGTAGCCTCTTCGTTTTATACATACATAAGAAGGTTTTGATAACTCAAATCTCAGTTTTAAAAGGCTAGGAAATCTATGAGGGTCATCCATGAACTCTTTTTAGTTTAGATCACAAATTACCTGAAACACTTCAATGAAGTTCATTATACTGCTATACTGAGCAGGTAAAGATGGCAAAATGCTAATCATGCTTAATTAAATAAAAAGAAACCTCTGTTGCATCTTTCTAAATTTTTCAATATGACTTGTAATCCGTGATTTTCATCTGATGCTTCTGTCTCCATGATAATAAGCAAAAACTAATGAGAGTGTCTATTTTAGGGGCTGGGGAGGGGAGCTGCTTTAGGAGCAGGGGAATAACATGTAACTAGATGTCTTAACATCCCCCCTAACATGAAATGCCTGAACCTGTATTTCTGTTCATGTCAAGTAAGTACCTTTTCACAAAAAGCGTTGGCTTTTCTAGCTACACCCCTACCAAAAGTCACCTACATCAAATTGAATACGTACAAAGTTTTCCCCTTTAAATCAAAGTGAAACCAAGCTAGAGCCCATGGCCATTTATTTCTCTTTAACTCAAGTAATTATATAGCTCCATTGGCCTCTGACTAGTGCAGGACCCAGGGCTGTTCAGAGTGGAAATGAGTCTCATTAATTCCCATTTCTACAGTTTGTTCCAATAGCTGTGGGATGGCAACATTTTTTTCCTACTATTAACAAAATCAAATGATACAGGGATGCCAATCTATTTCACCATTTTAAAATGATTCACTATTGCCAAAATAAATGGATTAGAGAAACATTCATTAGCTGTATTCAGCCCCACCACCTAATCTTGCTATAGACCCCATTCAAATGAATTCTTATTCCCTCTGGCTGGGTACCAGAACAATCTTCAACAATTAGCAGCATTACTACTCAATCTCTGTTTTAGTCTTATTCCACATTACACTGGACATTTAGTACCTAAGAATAAGGTCCTCTGAGCTATTATTGCCAGAGAAATGTTTAACGATGTTATACAGGACTGTTAATTTGGTTCATCTCACTGCATTTAATATATTACCATTGATTGTATAAAAGTATGAACCATATATGTAATTTCCCATTTCCTAGTAATAGCTTAGAGAAAATAAAAGGAAAGAGGTGAAATTAATTTTATGAATAATTTTTAACTTAGTATATTCAAAATATTAACTTTTTAACCTGTAATCAATATGAAAACTGTTAATGAGATATTTATATTCATTTTTCATAATAAGTCTTTGAAATCTGATAGCTGTTTTTCATTTAGAGCGCTTCTCAATTTAGACCAGTCACATTTCAAATATTCAAATGCCACATGTGGCTAGTGGCTACCATGTCAGACAATATGTCTGTTCATGTTTATTTCTACCTATCTATCTACCTGTCTATCATCTATATCACCCTAAATCCTTTCTGCTGCTGCTGCTGCGTCGCTTCAGTTGTGTCCGACTCTGTGCAGCCCCATAGACGGCAGCCCACCAGGCTCCCCCATCCCTGGGATTCTCCAAGCAAGAACAGTGAAGTGGGTTGCCATTTCCTTCTCCAATGCATGAAAGTGAAAAGTGAAAGTGAAGTCGCTGAGTCGTGCCCGACTCTTAGCAACACCATCGACAGCAGCCCACCAGACTCCTCCGTCCATGGGATTTTCCAGGCAAGAGTACTGGAGTGGGTTTCCATTGCCTCATTGTCTTCTCCAAAATCCTCTCTAGGAAAGGGTAAAACAAATGTTTAAAGTGAAAAAAAAAAAAAAAAAAGCTAGCATTTGTGTGGCAGGTAATGGTTTTCTAAATATTCTAATATACACAAATAGCACCATTGTGTTTTTGGCTAGCTCATAGAAATTCCTAAGTTAGAAAGTGTGATATATGTATACAAGAAAAAAAAAAATTATTTGAGCTGAAATTTACAGTAACTATTTCTCCATCCAAAGATGAACTAATAATGCATAATTTATACAATTACAGGGTAAGTACATTTTTATACCAGCCTCACCCGTTGGAAAAACTTGTCAGGGAAACAAAAAATACAATTCCAAAAAGCTACAAGAGCTCATCAATGAACTTGGTAAAGTTACAGGGTATAAAATTAATATACAGATATTTGTTGTATTCTATACATGAAGGCCAAAGTATCAGAAGGAGAAATTAAGGAAACAATTCCATTTACAATCACATCATAAAGAACAAAATATCTGGGAATAAGCTCACCTAGGAAGATGAAAGACCTGTACTCGGAAAACTAAAAGACACTGATAGAAATTGAAGACAAACATGAGCCAATAAAAAGATATATTGTGTTTATGGATTGGAAGAACTATATTGTTTAAATTGCCTTGTTACCTAAGGCAATCTACAGATTCAATGCAATCTCTATCAAAATGCCAAGGGCATTTTTCAACAGAACTAAAATAAATAATTTTAAAATCTGCATTGCAACACAAAGTACACCAAATACCAAAAACAATCTTGAGAAGGAATAACAGAACTGGAGGGATCATGCTGCCTAATTTCAGACTATGCTATGAAGCTACAGTCATCAAAGCAGTATGGCACTGGCACAAAATCAGACATTCAGATCAATAGAACAGACTAGTGAGCACAGAAATAAACCCATTGTAGTCAGTTAACCTGCAACAAAGGACCCAAAAGCATACAATAGGGAAAAGACAGTCTCCTCAATAAGTGGTGCTGAGAAAACTGAATAGCTACATGTAAACAATGAAGAGAGAACATTCTGTAACATTGTATACAGAAATAAACTCAAAATCATTAAAGAATTAAATGTAAGTTCAGAAACCATAAACTCCTAGGAGAAAACAGAGTTATCCTAGAAGAACACTCTCTGACATAAATTGTAACAGTATTATTTTTATCTTAAGCAGAGAAAATAAAGCAAAGATAAACAAGTGAGACTTAATTAAACTTAAAAGATTTTTCACTACAAAGGAAATAATAAAACAAGAAGGCAAACTCCTGAATGGAAGAAAATATTTGCAAATGATATGACTGATAGGGGTTAATATAAAAAGCATATAAACAGTTCATACAAGTCAACATCAAAAAAAATTAAAAATGAGCAGAAGACCTGAATAGACATTTTTCCAAAGCAGACATACATATGGCCACTGTCACATGAAAAGATGCTTAACACTGTTAATCATCAAAGACATGAAAGTTAAAACTACAATGAGATATACCACTTCACACATGTTGGAATGGCTATCATGAAAAAGACCTCAAACAACAATTGGTGAGGATGTGGAGAAAATGGAATGCCCATGAACTGTTGGTGGAAATGTAAATTAGTGCAACCACTGTGGAAAATAGTCTGGAGGTTGCTCAAAAAACTAAAAGTAGGACTACTGTATGACTAAGCAAATCCACTCCAGGTTATATGTCTAGAAAAAACCTGAAAATATTAGTTTGAGAAGATACATAAATCCTGATGTTTCACTGCATTATTTACAATTGCCAGGATATGAAATCTGTGTCCATTAACAGATAAATGAAGAAAGATATAGAATGCATGTGTGTGTATATAGATACACAATAGACTACTACTCAGCCATAAAAAAGCTGTCATTTGCAGAAACATGAATGGACTTGGAGGGTGTTATGTAGGTGAAATAAGTCAGATAGAAAAAGACAAATATGGTATGACATCATGTATATGGGGAATCTAAAAAATAAAACAAACCAATGAAATATAACAAAAAAGAAATAAGCTCACAGATATAGGAAACAAACTATTGGTTACCAGTAGGGGTGAGCATTATAGGGGGAGGGGAGTAACAGGTACAAACTGCTATTATAAAATAAGCTACAAGGATATAATATACAGCATAGGGAATACTGTAACTATAAATGGAATATAACTATAAATAACTATAAATGGAATATAACTTCTAAAAGTGTGAATCACTATGTTGAACACCTGAAACATATAATATTATATATCAATTATATCTCAATAAAAACAACTATTACAAAAAATTACAATTCCAACCTGATGCCTCTTTGCTGAACAAGGCATAGAAAGAAGTTTTGGATTGTGCCCATATACCCAGTTAAGTCTAGAGACCAGAATTGGAGAGGGATGGCTTGTTCCACATCAGGATGTGTACTGTGATTAATTTGCTTGATGGAGAGTGTGAGATAACCCTTATTGCTTAGAAGAGGGGGCAGGTGCCACAGGCATAACCATAGGACAAATCTCATTTGGCAAAAAAAAATCCAAGAGGATTATCAGAACCAAACCCCTTACTCTTCTGTTCTTTGCCTTATTAAATAAGAATAACTTTACTCACTACTTTCATAAGAAATATTAATAACAAGTCCATATTTGTTTCATTTAAAAAAATTCTCAATTCCTATTAGAGTCTCTGTATATTGCTTGCCACATATCTTTCTGTCTTTATACTCACCCATATTTCTGGCCTTATTTATGAATTGTTTTATTTAGTCAAAGAAAATTCTGGTGTTAATAGACAGACTTAACTAACGATTGCCCACTACTACATTTTTTAAATATTAAAATTATAATCTATTTCCTGAACTGCTGTGGGTTTTATTTGGTTTTGTTGTTTTTTAGGTATCCAATCTCAGAGTAATTCTTCACCTAGATACAAATAAAGCATTTTCATAAAAACAGTAATAAGTGTGTAGTTGCTGACTCCTAGACTACCTGTCTCATAAAGCTCTCACAAATATATTTACTTCATCCCTTCTCCATATTTTTAATTCTTGTTCTGTGTTATCGCTGCCTTTAGCTGAGCTTTTAATATGGCAACTATAGAGATGCGATTTAAAACAGAACAAAAGATGTTGCCATTTGCTACTTCTGCAACCTGGGATCCTGATTTTCATTTTTCCTGTGATTATCTAGCAAACATAAGACAGATCTTTGAGAGTAGGCAAGGATAGCTTCCCAGATGACGCTAGTGATAAAGAATCCACCTGCCAGTGCAGGAGACATAAGAAGTGTGGGTTTGATCCCTGGGTTGAGAAGATCTGAAATAGCAACCCACTCCAGTATTCTTGCCTGGAGAATCCCATAGACAGAGGAGCCTGGCGGGATACTAGAGTTCATAGGGTTGCAAGTAGTTAGATATGATTGAAGCAATTTAGCAGGCATGCCCACAAGGATGTCAAACTCTGTAAAGGAAGAGGTAGATTTCAGAGTGAACTAGTTGGGTTTTATAGCACATTAGAGATGACTTGGATTGGAGTATTTTCCCTGGTATCTTATTTTTGAAAGTATTGTGGCATGTACGATTCTCCTTGATTATCGATTACCCTCTTGAGAAATCTTGCTAATTGGAACAAAAACACAACTGCTGGCAAAGATACACAAACTAGCTCTGTGGGATTAAGACATAATTTAGTTTAGAGCATACAGTGGAGGCTGTGCTTCCCAGAATGGCACAACACAATCTCTGCAGGAAATAAAAAGAATATTAAATTTTTTCAATGGGTTTGTGACACATCAAAAATCTTGGAACCCACTGGTTTTAAAGATTATTCTTCTAGCTGGATTTTGTTAGTTAATACCTATAATAAAAACTGCTGAATTGTTATGGGAAAATTCAAGGCCAGGCCAATGAAAGAGACAAAATGCACCCAAAATTTCAAAGAGGTGAATAAGTGAGTGGAAATACTTTTTGAACTGTCCCTAGTTTGGGATAAGTGCTTCCTTCAGTGATCTATTATGTGCGTGCATGCCAACTTGCTTCAGTCGAGTCCGACTCTTTGCCACCCTGTAGACCATAACCATCTATTCTCCTCTGTCTATAGAATTCTCTAGGCAGGAATACTAGAGTAGGTTGTTATGACCTGCTCCAGGGGATCTTCCTGACCCAGGGACTGAATCCAGTGTCTAATGGAACTCCTGGCTTGTAGGCAGATTCTTTACTACTGGGCTACCAGGAAGCTTCCGCTATTTATTACTTTCCTATAAACATGTGATTAGCTGTAAAAATTATTAGCAATTCTTATGCTTTACAAAATTAAGTCAAAATAAAACTTAGAGCAATTTTTAAAGAAATACCAAAAGCCAGAGCTGTTAACTAACCCAATCTCAGTTAAATCAACTGTTACTCTTTGGCTACTGTATTTTTTTTTTTTTCCTATACTCAGGAATTATTTTCTTTTTCTCACTGCTAAGCTTTTAAAATGCTCTATACTTTTACTTTCCTCACCATTTCTTAAAAGGTATTTTGTTTCTGACTAAAGAAAGTTCCTATAATTCCTTCTACTTCCATTGTTAGATAAAAGTCATTGCTATCATAAGTAAGGTGACCTTGTGTCTTCATCAATAAGCAAATCTTCACCTGATACCTAATTACCTTTTTAAGAAATAGATTTCTTGATATTTCTTCTTCAAGATCCAGAAGATTGGCTCATAACACTCTATGGCATGAAAAACTACTATACTTTGTGATAAAATTTAAAGTCCTGAAGAAGAATATTAAGCCACCAAAACACTTCTTTATTTTATAAGAAAATCACATATGTTACAATGCAGTAGTATACAAGGGTTTATAATGTAACAGTGATTTGGTGGTTGTTAAGCTTTGTAATGTTAATGATATGATACTATGTGTACAGTGTTTTTGACTCACTGTTAGGTTTCTAAGATTCATCCTTGTTGATGTGTGAAGCTTCTGTTCATTCTTTCACAGACAAATAGTATTTCATTGTGTTAGGATACAATTTATTTGGCTATTTTTCCTTTCAGTGAACATCTTAGTGGTTTCCAGGTTGTTTGTTTTGCTCTTCATAGTAAAGCTACCATGAACATTTCTGCTTGTGCTTTTCATTCACCCGTGGAACCATTTCCCTAGGCAGTGAAGTTTTCAAACCTTTAGACCACAATACACAAAAAGGTACAGTTTATGTTTTAAAAAGACAGCATATAGACACGCATACAAAAGAAACTGAAACAAGCTTCTACAAATAATCTTTACCCTTACTACTTAAAAGGCATTTAATATTTTCTATTATATTTCCATATTATATTGTATTATGTGTATAATAACTATATATTATGTTATAGTCTGTTTTTGTTCTATTTATTTTTAAAATGCTTGTAAGATCATTGAAATTGAGACCTGAAGTTTAAAAATATAGCATTAGGTTATATACTTGGTAGCAAAAATGCTCAGTTTTAAAATATGCACTTCTCCAATCTTGGAAGATGACAACAGTTATTTTCAAAATATGAGTGCATCAAATGAAAATTCACCACTGCCATTGAACAGTTCATACTATTCCACATCCTTAAAACACCTGATACTTCAAGACTTTTTTTTTTTAACCAGTATAGATGACGAGAAATATCTCATCATTATTTTTATTTTCATTCCTTTAATGAGGAATTTTTCATTCCATATTTCATCCTCTTTGAAATGGTATTTGAATTTTTAATGTGATTTCTAGTATCATTATTTTATATATTGATTTGTAAGAAAGTCTGGTACATATTTGGTACTAATTCTATCCTAATTATATACATGTGCCATTTCTCATCTGAGTTTGGGTTTGCTTTTCACTTTCTTTATTGTGACTTTTAAAAGCAACAACAAATTAAATAGTATATGCATTTTTACATATAGGAAAACTGAGATTTCTAATTCCTGGTTCAATGCCACACAACCAGTAATTAAAATTGCATATTCAAACATTAGCAGTTTTAACCTGGATATTATCCTGAAAACCACCAAGAACACTGCTTCCCTAGTATTGGCAATCATATTCTGTTCTTTGCCTAATTTTTACATCACCTTATTTCATATTTAATTTTCTTTCTTGCCCTTTAATTTTTATAGTAACGTTCATTTTTAAAACTTATCAAATATCTTATTTATGCTCATGCTCAGTCACTTCAGCCATGTTGAACTTTACGTGACCTCATGGACTATAACATACCAGGCTCCTCTATCCATAGGATTTTCCTGGCAAGAATACTGGAGTGGGTAGCCTTACCCTTCTCCAGGGGATCTTCCTGACCCAGGGATCAAACTTGCATCTCCTGCATTGCAGGCAGATTCTTTACAGCTGAGCCTATATTTAGCAAAATATGCATTAATTGCATTATTGTTTTCTGGTCCTTAAATTATCTATCTCATTCAGTGTCAGTTTTTATCTGGCTATCTGGATGTTGTCTTAAATGCTGCTGGTTTTCCTAACATGCTTTCAGGTCCTTGATTATTTGTTCATATTTATTACCAAAGACCTGAGAATCTATTTTCGATTTCTTACACTGTTGGGTGTGTAAGTCTTTTCACAGCTGGATCTCTGCTATCGGGTGAGATTCTCACTAGGATCTGTGTATTGGGTGAAACGTGATTAATAAACTTCACTTTAAGGTGAACAAGTGTGGCATTCTCTGTCAGGCTACATCTTTGTGTTTGCATATGAGAGACAGTATTTGTGTGTGAGAGAGAGAGAGAGAGAGAAAGTATGTACATGAGTGCCAGCTGGGCAGAAGTGGACATATGGCATTCCTAACTTCTGAAATTGTCATATGTTGACCTACTTCTTACAGTGAGCCTTCATTTAATCTATGTTTCTAATCCTAGTACCCCCATGAAGTTCAACTAGGTAAATTGTTCTCTACTAGTGGCTTCCTTAGTAGAAGCCACTAACTCCCCACTTAGCTCATTTTCAGTACATACACTTGCTATCTTCCAGAAAATTGCAGACAACTTTTAGTCTTTGGTCATTCTTCTCTTTGTCTGCAATGGGCTTATTTTCCTATTATACCTCTTATTCTCATTTAGGTTTTGACTCAAGGAAGACACAAGAGAGATAAATGAGGCTGGTCTTCCATCATGAAATATATAGCATACGTCAGTGTCAATTAGTACATAGTTTTGTTAGCCTGAAATGTGGGAAGGAATGACAAGTAATCTCATGGGGGATTAATTTATTCATTCAGCAAAAATACTGGCTGAGAAAGAGCAACTAGAGGAGTCATGCCAGATTTGTCAAGGGAAGGGACAGATTAGGGGGCTGTTAATGGTTAAAACTTAACAGTACTGTGAAGTATATAAACAATATAAGGATTTTCAAGAGATTCTGTCCTAGTGTTTGAATCTATGAGATCTCTTTTGGCTGTATGGGTCCATGCTTGTCCAAAAACTCTACACCTTCTCTGTCAACTCAAATCCAAATTTTCTTAATATGATGCCAAAATTCTATTTCAGTTTAGGACATTAAAGAAAAAAAGACTACCTGAACCTTCTCGAATTGAAAGTATTTTTCTAAAACTACATATCAAAACATTCTAAATTTTCTATACTTCACTTTTTTAGTTGCACCTTTCTTAAAACACTGAAATTATAAAATATCCCTATGATTTTTAAACTGAAAGATGTGATGGCAAAGTATAATTCAGATACTGACTGCACCACACTCATTTCAGTTCAGTTCAGTCGCTCAGTCATGTCCAACTCTCTGCAACCCCATGAATCACAGCACACCAGGCCTCCCTGTCCATCACTAACTCCCAGAGTTCACTCAAACTCATGTCCATCGAGTCAGTGATGCTATCTAGCCATCTCATCCTCTGTCATCCCCTTTTCTTCCTACCCCAATCCCTCCCAGCATCAGAGTCTTTTCTTTTTCTTTTTTTTTTTTTATGGTTTACTTTTTTTTTTTCTTTTTAGTTTTTTAGTTTTTTAATTTCAAAATCTTTAATTATTACATGCGTTCCCAAACATGAACCCCCTTCCCACCTCCCTCCCCATAACATCTCTGTGGGTCATCCCCATGCACCAGCCCCAAGCATGCTGTATCCTGCGTCAGACATAGACTGGCGATTCAATTCTTACATGATACTTTTCCAATGAGTCAATTCTTTGCAAGAGGTGGCCAAAGTACTGAAGTTTCAGCTTTAGCATCATTACTTCCAAAGAATAACCAGGACTAATCTTTCAAATGGACTGGTTGGATCTCCTTGCAGTCCAACGGACTCTCAAGAGTCTTCTCCAACACCACAGTTCAAAAGCATCAATTCTTCGGCACTCAGCTTTCTTCACAGTCCCACTCTCATATCCATACATGACCACTGGAAAAACCATAGCCTTGACTAGATGGATCTTTGTTGGCAAAGTAATGTCTCTGCTTTTCAATATGCTATCTAGGTTGGTCATAACTTTCCTTCCAAAGAGTAAGCATCTTTTAATTTCATGGCTTCAGTCACCATCTGCAATAATTTTGGAGCCCCCCAAAATAAAATCTGACACTGTTTCCACAGTTTCCCTATTTATTTCCCATGAAGTGATGGGACCAGATGCCATGATCTTAGTTTTCTGAATGTTGAGCTTTAAGCCAACTTTTTCACTCTCCTCTTTCACTTTCATCAAGAGGCTCTTTAGTTCCTCTTCACTTTCTGCCATAAGGGTGGTGTCATCTATAGTACATCAAAATATGAATGAGATCTGGTCCTCTCTAAACAAGATATTATGAGGATATAGTGAAAATATCTGTGGGCCTTTATTTTCATACTATATTTTAGGACAGTTGTGTGTCTTTTGCTGATCTCTGAACCTCACTTCCTTTCCTGGTGCAAAATAATGAACTAAAGAAATTACACTACTGCTATTTAAACTTCCACTGAACTGGACATAATAGAATATAACTTTCTTTCAAATCTCAATTATAAATCCCCCAGAATATCCCCAATAATCAGCTCAAGCTAAGATAAGGAAATGCTAAGAACATTTATCTCATAAATTTGAGCTTCAAAGGGTTATCTTGAACCCTTTCACTGTCATAGAAGTATCCAAGCAAAGGTCAGGCTCTCATTAAAGCTTATCTGAAGCCAGAGTTATATGTTATGGTTTATTGCCTCAAGTACCAATTAATACAGGATTAAAGAAATGAAAAACCAGTGATTCATACCTTTGCAGGCAAATCTTCATACTTTAGCATAAAGCTGACATATTGTCATTTTAGTCATGTAATATTTTATTAGGCACTTAACTCTGAAGGTTTTATCAAAAGATATATAACATTTATTTTTAATAAAATGCAGAGGATATTTGGAGAACATTTACTCAAAAATCTAATAAAGTAAAATCTTAGAGGTATTTTCTAACCAGCAACTTAAGTGGGAACATCAATTATTAATGAGGTTGAAATGCTTAATAATAGGGGTCTAGAAAGAGGCTATATAGAATTGCTGAAATATCATCATGAAATCGAGGGTGAGTGTCTTCTTAGGAGGCATAACAATAAAAAACATGATTGCACACTACAGCATTTTGCCCTCAGAGCTATTGATGGTGGGGAGAAGTCAAAGAAAAAATGGTGAAAGACTAGGGGAGTGTGTATACAGGAGTTCTCCCCTCTTTATTTAAATAATAATAAAAGGTTATTATTTTATGTAACCTGGATACTTCCTCACCCTTCTTGTTGATAAATGATAAGCCATTATTACTAATAATCTCCTTCAAACACTCTCGAGTGCCTTTTACATGTATATCGGTTTCATGATTACCATTTGCTCCATATTACCAAGGACCCTGAAACAGTGCCCTCCAGCAGGTTTAACTCTTTATGCCTTTGCTCCTAGAGACATCTAAACTCTGCATCCTGCTCTCATCATTACCTGTCACACAATACACTAAAAGCATGCACACCATGTCTGCTTCTAGAAAGTGAATACTGTCTCTCCAAATATTTAACATCATTACAGCAACTGGGTCTGCAGATGAACTCAGAGGTAAAATCAAAAGAAAAATTCCCTGTGAACAGCAAGAAAACAGGTTTTAGGAAGAAAATCATCTGTGATAAATTGAGCTTCTTTGGGATGTGCATAGATAAAGATGGGTTCTTAAGTTATTACTGTCATTGAAGAGGAAGCTGAAGTCCCTAAGACACTTAGGACTTTTTGTAACTGACATACTATTGCCCATATTTGGAAATGCAGCTTTGTAAAGATCTCTGCATTGGCACTAGCTTAAAATCTAGTGTACTTTGTCTGTTTTAACAAGGAATATATAGCCGAAATTTGATTTCTCTCTATTGCTTTATACAAAAGAAACAGTTTGTCACAGTAATTTGTCCATATGTGATTCTACTGCTCAGCTGCTTCTTTTTCTGAGTCTTTCCTTTCCCATCACACTTCTGCAAGCAAGCACAATAACTCACCCTGGGCTAAAATGCAATAAATAAGGTTACCCCAAAAGGATCTCATATCTTTTCTGCAGGGATTAACAAACTCATTTCCTCAGTGCTCAGGCCACATAATTTCTCTGATCACAGAGGGACACACCCTAACTCTTAAGGATTTAATGGGCCTGGTAAAAAATCAAATATTTTATGTATATTGTCAATGTACCTCTAAATACTCTGAGAATATTAAGTCTCTGTGCTTTGAAATAGAGGGTTAATTTTTGCTGACTGAAGTTTTCAAGTTGGAGACGAGGGAAACAGCACTATAGCTGAAAGAGATAACTATGGTGTAACTATAAAAAATGTAAAGAACACGGTACTTTTATCCAAAAGCCTGGAATTCAAGTTCTGCCTTTAATACTCATCGATTCCAGGTCCAATAACTTTACTTTTTTTTCTTATGTGTAAGTAGTAATAATGCCTACCAACATAACAGAAATGTTATTAGAATTAAGTGAAGTCATTTACAAAGATAAAGAATGACATTCACAGTGACGGTGATGATTCACTGAATCACTGCCTGGACAGAATGCTGCCTGCTACTGTTGGTGGTACCACTGTTCTCTCTCTCTCTCTTTTTTTAATTTTTAACCCGAATTTCTTGATGGAAAAAAAAAATGTTTTCTAAGCAAAGATTGGACTTGATTGGATTAATTTGCAAACAAAAAATGCTGCCATCAATGTCTCCTCTCACTTTGGAGGATTTTGCTGATTTTCATCTCTCCAATTTCAATTTGGAAATTTCCTGCTTTCTAAACCCAAATTTCTCTACTTCCTCCTCTCTCTCATTTATATTCTCACAAAACTTACTATTGGGCTTATTTAAATCTCCCAACCTTTGAGTTTCTAAAATTGATATTCCACAAGTAGCTCAGTGATAAAGAATCTGCCTGCAGTGTGGGAGATGCAAGAGACGTGGGTTTGATTCCTGGGTCAGAAGATCCCTTGGAGGAGGAAATGGCAACCCATTACAGTATTCTTGCCTTAAAAATCCCATGAACTGAGGAGCCTTGCAGGCTACAGTCCATGGGGTCGCAAAAGAGTTGCACACAACTAAGCATGCACGCACACATAGTATTATTCTTTGGGTTCACTTGTACTGGCATCTATCAAAAACACTACCTTACTCCCTTGATCTGTCACTACTCCATCAACTAGTAATGCTCTGGGTCACAGCAACTCCTGTTTTATGTTTTTAGGTTGTTACTTTTGTTTTTCTTATTCTGGTTACCAAGCACTGCTAGATAAATTACTCAGAGGAACTAACAGCAATTGCTGATACCAATTTAGGTTTTCTAGACTTCTTTGTGTCTTTAAAGTCATTTGATAGTAATTCTTTAGGGTTTGGGTCATTTCTATGAGCCATCATGTATATTTAGAACAAAGTTATTTCAAATTTTTTACCATTCTCTTAAAGTTTCTTTGATCAACACCAACCCATTGCCTTGAGCAAATGATCTAGCTTTTTATTATATCATGAACATGGAAGAACTGAATAGCAATATTCTCCAAATTCTATCTTTCCCACTCTAAGTAAAGGGTCTCAGTTCTTTTCTTCTGCCTTAGAAGTAAAGAAATCATCCTCTTTGAAGCATGGGCTTTTCTCCACATTCATTAAGGCAACATTTTCTTCACTCTTTGTCTCCATGGTCTGTCAAATGTTCCTGTTCCTATGTCTCTAATTTTTTTTTCTTTTTATTGGTTCCTGCTTCTCAGCTAAAAATATATTTAAGTAGATGTTAGTGCAACCTTGCCTCCCATCAAGGTATTAACTGCTCATGTTTTTTCCTTTATTCACATATTGAGAGAGAATCTGTTATAACAGGAAATTTGGGAGTGTCTATAAAATTTTTTTGACTTTTAATACTACAAATAATTGACTTCTTTTTTGACTTTTAATGAACTCCTTATTGCCAAATTCAGAGTTCAACTGAAGAAAGTAGGGAAAACAACTAGACCATTCAGGTATGACCTAAATCAAATCCCTAAGGATTATATAGTGAAAATGAGAACTAGATATAAGGGACTCGATCTGATAAACAGATTGCCCGATGAACTATGGACGGAGGTTCATGACATTGTACAGGAGACAGGGAGCAAGACCATCCCCAAGAAAAAGAAATGCAAAAAAGCAAAATGGCTGTCTGAGGAGGCCTTACAAATAGTTGTGAAAAGAAGAGAAACAAAAAGCAAAGGAGAAAAGGAAAATTATACACATTTGAATGCAGACTTCCAAATAATAGCAAGGAGAGATAAGAAAGCCTTCCTCAGTGATCGGTGCAAAAAGGGGAGGAAAACAAGAGGATGGGAAAGACTAGAGATCTCTTCAAGAAAATTAGAGATACCAAGGGAACATATCATGCAAGATGGGCTCAATAAAGGACTGAAATGGTATGGACCTAACAGAAGCAGAAGATATTAAGAAGAGGTGGCAAGAATACATAGAAGAATTATACAAAAAAGATCTTCATTACCCAGATAATCATAATGGTGTGTTCACTCACCTAGAGCCAGACATCCTGGAATGTGAAGTCAAGTGGGCCTTAGAAAGCATCACTATGAACAAGGCTAATGGAGGTGATGGAATTCCAGTTGAGCTATTTCAAATCATAAGAGATGATACTGTGAAAGTGCTGCACTCAATATGCCAGCAAATTTGGAAAACTCAGCAGTGGCCACAGGACGAGAAAAATTCAGTTTTCATTTCAATCCCTAAGAAAGGCAATGCGAAACAATGCTCAAACTACCGTGCAATTGCACTCATCTCACATACTAGTTAAGTAATGCTCAAAATTCTCCAAGTCAGGCTTCAACAATATGTGAACTGTGAATTTCCAGATGTTCAAGCTGGTTTTAGAAAAGGCAGAAGAATCAGAGATTAAATTGCAAACATCTGCTGGATCATTGAAAAAGGAAGAGAGTTCCAGAAAAACATCTATTTCTGCTTTATTGACTAAGCAAAGCCTCTGACTGTCTGGATTACAATAAACAGTGGAAAATTCTGAAAGAGATGGGAATACCAGACCACCTGACCTGCCTCTTGAGAAATCTATATGCAAGTCAGGAAGCAACAGTCAAAAGTGGACATGGAACAACATACTGGTTCCAAAAAGGAAAAGGAGTATGTCAAGGCTGCATATTGTCACCGTGCTTATTTAACTTATATGCAGAGTACATTATGAGAAATACTAGCCTGGATGAAGCACAAGCTGGAATCAAGATTGCCAGGAGAAATATCAATAACCTCAGATTTGCAGATAACACCACCCTTACAGCAGAAAGTAAAGAAGAACTAAAGAGCCTCTTGATGAAAGTGAAAGAGAAGAGTGTAAAAGGTGGCTTAAAACTCAACATTCAGAAAACTAAGATCACAGCATCCGGTCCCAATAATTTTTGGCAAATGGATAAATAGTAGAAACAGTGGCAGACTTTATTTTGGGGGGCTCCAAAATCACTGCAGATGGTGATTTCAGCCATGAAATTAAAAGACGCTTACTCCTTGGAAAAAAAGCTGTGACCAACCTCGACAGCATATCAAAAAGCAGAGACGTTACTTTGCCAACAAAGGTCTGTCTCGTCAAGGCTATGGTTTTTCCAGTAGTCATGTGAGAAGTGAGAGTTGGACTATAAAGAAGGTTGAGTGCCAAATAATTGATGCTTTTGAACTGTGGTGTTGGAGAAGACTCTTGAAAGTCACCTGGACTTCAAGGAGATCCAACCAGTCCATCCTAAAAGAAATCCGTTCTAAATGTTCATTGGAAGGACTGATGTTGAAGCTGAAACTCCAATACTGTGTCCACCTAATGCAAAGAGCTGACTCATTTGAAAAGACCCTGATGCTGGAAAAGATTGAGGGTGGGAGGAGAAGGAGATGACAGAGGATGAGATGGTTGGATGGCGTCACCAACTCAATGGACATGAGTTTGGGTAACCTCCGGGTGTTGGTGATGGACAAGGAGGCCTGGCGTGCTGCAGTCTGCGGGGTCACAAAGACTCAGACATGATTGAGTGATTGAACTGAACTGAATGTTGCTTCATTATCCATCTAGTCACTTCTTCTTCTCTCAAGACTCATTCTTTCCCATAGTTTCATTTATAATATATACATAAACATATTTTAATCTTTTGATACTATTAATATCAATTACAATTTTTTTTTTCAATTTTATCTGTGCTACTGTAAACATCTCAAATTTTGAATGTCCCAGAGTAAAGTTTTGGATGTTCTTTCCTGACTCCACCTCTTCAATACAATTTTGTTTGTCAGTGCTCTTAAATTCAACTTCCTTCCTTTTCATCTGAAGTCTCTTTTTGCTGAATTCCTAAAGATAGTTCAAGATACAACTCTAATGTGACTTCTTCATTAATAAATTCATTCATCTAATTATTAACTCAGTTATTCAGTTACTCAATTTTTATATTGAATTTCTGACATGGAATGCAAACTGCTTTAAATACTGAAAACACTCTAGTAAAGCAAATACTCGTGGCCTAATGGAGCTTTGCTGAAATCTACCTTGACTTTCCCTTTATGAATAAATACTTCCTTCTTTAGCACATTCATGCTGTTGTGCAGTTCAATATTATAACATCATATTTAAGCAATTTGCATGATTATTTTTGTGGCTTCCTTATATCAACTAGATTCCTTAAAGAAAAGAGCTTAAGTGTGTCTGAATAGATGTGTGGTATTGTTGCTTTTATTCTTTTCCCTAGTTCAGTTCAGTTCAGTCACTCAGTCGTGTCTGACTCTTTGCGACCCCATGAATCGCAGCACGCCAGGCCTCCCTGTCCATCATCAACACCCAGAGTTCACTCAGACTCACATCCATCGAGTCAGTGATGCCATCCACCCATCTCATCCACTGTCGTCCCCTTCTCCTCCTGCCCTCAATCCCTCCCAGCATCAAAGTCTTTTCTAATGAGTCAACTCTTTACATGAGGTGGCCAAATTACTGGAGTTTCAGCTTCAGCATCATTCCCTCCAAAGAAATCCCAGGGCTGATCTCCTTCAGAATGGACTGGTTGGATCTCCTTGCAGTCCAAGGGACTCTCAAGAGTCTTCTCCAACACCACAGTTCAAAAGCATCAATTCTTTGGTGCTCAGCCTTCTTCACAGTCCAACTCTCACATCCATACATGACTACTGGAAAAACCATAGCCTTGACTAGACGGAACTTTGTTGGCAAAGTAATGTCTCTGCTTTTCAATATGCTATCTAAGTTGGCCATAACTTTTTTTCCAAGGAGTAAGCATCTTTTCCCTAGTACATGAATATTATGGTTACTTCTTTAATGTTTGTTGTTGCCTAAGTAAAGTTAATGTGGATTCTGAGAGGCCAATACACATTTATGGACTTGAATGTTTAAAAGTACTTGCCCAGAAGAATTACATTTCTAGACATTGGTTCCCTTGTGAAAACTTACCCTTTTGGGAATTTGGTAAACCTATTTTATAATTCTACCTAATATGTAAGGGCTGGTAAATAGGAAAATAAAACAGCAAAATTCTGTAAAGCAATTATCCTTCAGTAAAAAATAAATTAATTAGAGATAAATATTTCTTTAACTTAAGTTTACTCAATTACAAATTTTTGGTCAATATTTGTGGTCATCAAATTATATATCATTTGATGAGCCCAATATCTTGAAATTTTCTTACTACTTTTTACTTTACTTTGGGAATAACCTGGAGGAAAAAAATGAAAGTGCATTTGATTTAACTCTAGAATACAATTTAAAAAAATATCTTTGGGTTGTGGAGACACAGCAAAAACCAAGAAATTTCATCAGAACTTAATGTTAAAAAGAAAGTTCTTATTGGGGGCATATGCAACACTTTGATTTGGAAAGAAGAAGCAGAGACAAAGACAGTAAAGGCTTTATCAGTGTTAGTTATTAAAGAAAAAGTCCATAAAATACATGTATTTACTGAAAGATTTTGATTCCATCTGGAACTTAAATTTCCTTTCTTTGATATGGTTGATGCTGCTTACCCAATTACCAACAGCATCTTAATATAGTGCTTAATGATACTTAATAAAATATTTGTTAAATATTTTAATGATTTTAATTATTCTTCATTGCCTCCTGTTTTTTTCTATAAGTAAATAAGTCTGTATTATAGAATATAAAATATAATATTAATTTTATAATTTATAAAATATAAATATTGTCTTCATAGAAACCTTTTTCCAATTGTCAAAATCCAAATCATAATATCTTTCAAATCAAAAATATATTGAAATTCTATACTATTAAAACATTAATATTTGAAATAAATCTACCATGTCTCAATTGAATAAATATTCACATTTGCAATCAAATGATTGAAATAGGAACCAAACATAGGTATAACTCTTTATATGACCATGATGGCATATATTCAACAGTCTGAGTAGGAGAAAAATTAAAAACTGAGTGATTTTAAGACAGGATGACTTATCTAATAAAAAATTTGCATTAGATTTGTGGCCTTTATATTTAATCCCCCAAATCACAGCAAGTAAGATAGAACTTGAATGGTAGTAAAAATCTACAGGGCAGTACTCATGGCTTAGATAGCCTATATTATGTCTAGCGGATTTGTCGTAGCTTTCTTTGTTTAAACTGGATTTAGAATTCTTTTCTGTATACATAAAATAAAGAGAGGAAAGAAAAAAAAAGAGAGAGAGAGAAAGGAATGAGAAAGTGAGGAGGAGGAGAAGATCATTTGTCTCTTCCATACAGTAGTTCTCCAAGAATGTACAGCCTGTTGAGTCCAATTTCTCTATATTTCTTCACCTTCTTTTCACATTCTAAGTCTCTTCATAATCTGTTGAAGTTTTCCCAACAGAGCATATTTCTCTTAAAGCGTGATGCTTATAAATAAATGTAGGGGAGCAAAATTTGCCACTCTAAAATGTTTTTTTGGTATCCAAATTATTTCAAGCAAAAATGATCAAGGCTCAGAAAGAAACTTTGAACCTCTCCTTAACTGCCTGAAGAATGTAGATACGGGGCATGTTATGGGAAGGGATCTATTATCAGAGATACTACTTGAACAAAGTGTGTTTGAGATAGGAGATAGATGGGCTCCAGATTTGACATTTACAAAGTCAGCCTCTTTGCATTTCCTGAGGCAAGAGATAGGTGGGCTCCAGTTGAGAAATTAACAGCCAGCCTCCTGTTTGCTCTCTGAAATGCAAGGAACAACAGAAACAGGGTAAATAGACAGTCTTGTCTCTTGTAAATATCTCAAGGGAATAATCATGACAAGGACAAAGAGAGGCAAAAACCCTGTCTGAGTAAAGGATAAGGAAGACACCACACATGCGCACAAGGCTCCTTGAGAAGTCAGAGGACAATTCCAGGCCATAATGAGTCTGGATCCTCCCAGAAGCCTTCACTTTGAGATCCAGCTTGGCTAAGGTGTGTACACACACCCCAGGGGAGGGTCCTAAAACAAATTAGCCAGGGGGAAACAAAGCAAGATGACTGGCCTGAGGGCAGACAAAGACCTAGAAATTGCTCGCTTATAAAGATTTAAAAGCCCCAAAGGTGCTACTCTCTGATTTTGCCTGAGCACCTTTTCACATATGCTTTTCTTTCCAATACACTTTTTATTTTACCTTCTGCTTCCTTGCCTGAATTCATTCTTGACTAGGCAGGCAAAGACTAGTGACCCTGGCTCTAACTGCTGGCCCCTGTGGTCCAGGGCTTAGGACTCCTGTCTGGGACACTAAAACCTTGCTTCCAGCTACCGCTCACTGCTGCTTGCTGCAAGCTGCTGTTTACTACTACAAGTGTCTGAAATCATGCAGACAGAGAGAAACCTAGCATAGTCTGTTTACTAAAATTCTTTGTGTCACATTGTCTTTCCCTGGCCCAGAAAATACTTTTCCCAACATTGTGCTTTTCCATTTCCATGTAAATTGCCTTCCTCCTCTTTTTCAGTCCTAAGCCACTAGTCTCAATACCCTCTTTTGTCTTTAGCTGAAGATGGCATATAAGGTGAGAGTTTTAGTTCTGAGTTACTCAGTTTTCCTGGATCTCTCCCATGTATGCTGCTAATTCGCTTCAGTCGTGTCCAACTCTGTGTGACCCCATAGACAGCAGCCTACCAGGCTCCCCAGTCCCTGGGATTCTCCAGGCAAGAATACTGGAGTGGGTTGCCATTTCCTTCTCCAATGCATGAAAGTGAAAATTGAAAGTGAAGTCGCTCACTTGTGTCCAACTCCTAGCAACCCCATGGACTGCAGCCTACCAGGCTCCTCCGTCCATGGGATTTTCCAGGCAAGAGTACTGGAGTGGGTTGCCATTGCCTTCTCCCAAGTATACCTGTTATTAAAATTTTATTTTCTCCTTTTAATCTATGTTTTGTCAGTTTAATTATTAAACCAGTCAGAAGAACCTAGAAGCATAGAGAAAAATTTCTTCCTCTCCAAAGTAAAAGATTTGAGGAATTAAGCGGTCACTTTAAGCCTTTAAATGTTTACCATCTCTTGGGATTTCATGAGGTTCTACTCTCTGTTTCTTGTCTTCTCACTATACTTTTTCTTCCAAGGGACACTGTACCCCTTTTAATGATTGCTTTTTTGCTGATAACTTCCAAATTTTTATCAGTTCGACTGATACCTCTCTTCTGCTCAAGATTTTGGTTTCAGGTCCTCTGACAACCAAACGCTAAAAGTTAACTGAACGCATCCTATATCCTTCAAAATATTTTCTCCTCCTTTGGTTCCAGTTCCTTGAGATACAGAGATAGTCAACATCCTAAGCTCTAGTTACTTTACATAGTCAAGCACAATGGTCAATAGTTTTCACCTCTATGCTGTATCTTCCTTTCTTATTTACTCATTTATAGTCTATTGTTGGAGTCTCCTAACTGGTTTCCATATCTCCACCTCATATTTCCTTCTGCTTGAACCAAGCTTCCTAAACTTCTTTTACTACATCATAGCCCCCTTCAAAACATCACAGTGATAAATGAAAATCACCTTTCTTCCTAGGTGACACAACTGTGCTGACAAATACTATCATAAAAGAAGACATTCTTTTTTTTTGTAAGGATTGGCTAGTTGTTGTTCATTATTTTATTATCCTGTGAAATAGTTTAAAATATTTTCCTTTCAATGAGAAGGAAGAGGGCAATTTTAATATGGAATAATGGAGTTCCTGCCACTTCTTTTCCTCCACAGGAAGAAACCCATGCCAAATCCCACTCTCTTGAAAGTACTGCCATGAAGGGCTGGCAAATCAGCTCTCTCTCAGAAACAGAAACACAGCTGCAAGTATTATGTTTGGCCAAGCCCCCTTTTTTTTTCTGTTGCAGTTTCCTACATTCAGTTTCCTTCCTCTTAATAGTGCTGGTAAATTAGCATGGGGAGGCCATGTGCTGGATTTTGGGCATGTGCCTTCAGGGCTTGGAGCCATAGCGTTCAGGATTCATGCTGTGTGGGCCATTAAACAAATGGCAAAGAAAGAAGAAAACAGTTCTCCTTAGCATAAATATCCAATGATTGATGATAGTCTTTTTTATTTATTTCTGCCCAGAGTGTTTGCAAGTTTACTCAAAGAGTCAAATACTGGCTATAATACAAATCCCCAGCAAAAGATTTCATATTTCACACAATAGGTATGTCAGTTCTTCAGAGTGGATTTTCTTCTCTCTCATGCATAAAATAGTTTCTTCCCTGCTCACCCCAGCACTATCCTTTGCCTGTTTTTTGAAGCCTGTGTTCATTTTAACTGTTAAGCCAAAATCTATCCCTTCACCCTTGTTTTGTAAATAATTTAATATTGTATAAGTGACACTGTCTAGTAATATACAGAGATGTACTTGTTCAGAATTCAGTGCCATAATTTATTTATTTTTCCTCTTTATTAAATCACGGCTATTAAATTTATGGCCAATGGCAGCTCCTTATGCACGGGACATCTTACTTCCTCCAAAACACAAGAGCCTCTCTAGCAAGCAGTATTCCATAAGGCGTAGAGGTCTGCCCATCCCCATGGAGCATCAGCAGAAGTATGTTCCTTTCTCCTTCTTCTGTAATTCCCAGCACATTCAGTGGATTACATACTGTTTATGCACCATGCCGCCTCCCTGAGCCCTGTTTCTTTACAGTACTTACTTCTGCTGCTAAAAGGAAAATAGGCTCTGACAATCCTCTTTGGCTGCCAAAGCCGCTGCCTCCGAATGAACACATCCTGCTTCCAGGAGTCAAGCTGATCCTCGTGATCCCTGAATCCAACAGGAGTTCAAAAGGATTCTGTGCGTCTCAAAGGGCAAAAACTGCTATTCGTTTAGGATTTTCAGGCACACTGGGGCTTCGCCACAGAAGAGCTGATGCTATCCGGCCTCGTGATTCTGCCGCCGCTGCTGAACCAGCTCAAATCGCAGACAAATCCAGATGAATGTGAAGGCCCCAATCTGCCTCCGACGCTCGATCTCCTCTTGCCTGGCACAGTTCAGTTCAGACACAATAACAGGCCATTGAATTTCCCTCTGCAGCTGGGAGCTGACTGTAAATGCGAAAGTTAAGTTGTTGAAATGATGTGTCAGGGGACTTGCAAATGAATATACTGTCATTCCAACGTAACCCAATTTACCCTGTGTTCATAGTGAATGGTTTCAGAGACTCAGTTTAAACCCCCTACTTAACGATGTTCTGCAAAAACATCTTTAGAACACATTCCCCAAGGAAAACTGACAGCTAAGATGAAAGTGATGAAAGAGTCACAATAGTATAGTGTATTTCATGACACTTCTCATAGGAGGATTTAAAGATGTTAAAAAGTGAATGATTTCACAATATTCACAGGAGATAAGTAGTAAACACACTTAAATTAAAACATAATAATGAAATAATTATAGCAATACTCTATTTTATAATTCTCTTATTAAAGACAAAGGAAGAAAATGTCCCACTCTGAGAAAATGATAAACAAAAATCAATTTTTATAAAGTTTATAAATCTGTTTATTAGAAGAAATGGGTACCATTTTAGGGTTAGCAACCAAATGAATACAGTGTATTCGCTGTATTCCACTTAGAAATATCCTCTTATAAAGGCCCTAAAAATTTATTTAATATATATTGTTATACACTAAAAATTGTTGGAAACATATATCTTGAGCTTAGTATTCATAGAATGGTTTTAACAAAATTTTTATGTTTCAAGGCCAAATTCTTAGCCTTATATGGTTTAATTATAGTAAAAGTATATTTGTATAAGGGTTTCATGATGATATAAATATAGGCAGTTAATTATATTTTCTTTAAGGTAGCATATGAAGTCTAGGTTTTCTGAAAATATGACTATTTGGTTAGCTTTTAGAAAAAAATATTTTATCACATAGGTGAAAAATTTTAAAGTAGGGATTGAATTTTCCCCTAACAATGCATAGTCTTGGAGACTGCTGCTGCTGCTGCTAAGTCATTTCAGTCATGTCCGACTCTGTGTGAACCCATAGACAGCAGCTCACCAGGCTACTCTGTCCCTGGGATTCTCCAGGCAAGAATATTGAAGTGGGTTGCAGTTTCCTTCTCTAAGTCTTGGAGACTAGAAAATGCTTGTATATTGGGAGGGGCAGTGAAAAAGATTAATCACTTTCTCTAATTCCAACTGACTTGGTTTCATCTTCTCTCCCTTCTAAAATATGAGTAAGGCTTATTGGAAATACAAGTCAGTCTTTCTTCACTCTGCTTCATGGAGCAGCTTAAAGCCTTGGGGCTAGAATTATCTGAAAGCTTGTTCACTCACAATTATGGTGATTGATGATGACTATTTGCTAAGATCATACTTGGGCTATTGACTACTCCTGTACAACAGAATAGTTGAGTTCTAAGGATGAGTGTCCTGAGACTATGAGCACCAAGTAGAAGACATATCACCTTTCATGACCTAACTTTGGAAGTCTAAGTCATGCAGCACAAATTCCAGCAATATTTTATAATTCTCTCATCAAAGCAAGAGAAGAAAATGTCCCACTCTGAGCAAATAATAAATAAATATTGGTTTTTATAAAGTTTATAAATCTGTTTATTTGAAGAAATGGCACCATTCTAGGGATAACAACCAAAATGAGTACAGTACAGTGTATTTGCTATATTCCACTTAAAAATAGCATACTATGAAGGTCCCATTAAAGGCATTATATGTAAAGGCACTCACAAAGGCCCAAGTTCAAGGTAAAGGTGGATTATACCTCTTAGCAGAAAATTGCAAAGTTCTAGAAAAGCATATAATAACCAAAAAAGTTGTTGTGGTCATTTTTGCAAAAGGCCAGTAGCTGATACTATATAAATGTATACCTTTAGTATAGTGTCATTACATACTAAATAAATAATCAGATTACTAGCTGTTTATTAGGTTTTTGTTGCTTAATGACAAATTTACTCTTCCTTTTTTGCCCACTATATTCTGATTCCTGTTAATAGTAACCAAAAGAAAAAAATAAATAAATAAATAAACGACTCTTCAATATGTGGTGCTGGGAAAATTGGACAGTTAGAATTTTTTTAACACCATATACAAAAATAAACTCAAAATGGAGTAAAAACCTAAATGTAAGTCCAGATACTATAAAACTGCTAGAGGAAAACATGGGCAGAACACTCTTTGACACACATTACAGCAACACTCTTTTTTGGATCCATCCCCTAAACTAATGGAAACAAAAGTAAAAACAAATAAATGGGACCCTAAAACTTAAAATTTTCATACAGCAAAGGAAACAATCAACAAAATAAAAAGACAACCTACTGAATAGGAGAAAATATTTGCAAGGATATGATCAATAAGGGATTAATATGGTCAGGTAGAGCAGTGAGCAGCAGCTGTGAGGTGCTAGAGTGGCCAAGAGGAGATACCCCACATCCAAGGTCGGGAGCAGCTCCTGCGCTCTGCTGGACTGGCACTGTAGAGACACCCCAAATCCAACATCAGAAAACCCCAGTAAGATGGTAGGCAGTGGAGTGGCTGTGAGGAGATAACCCACATCCAAGGGCAAAGGAGAAGCCCCAGCAAGATGTAGGAGGGGTGAATTTGTGTTTAGAATCAAATCCCATTCCTGCCAGAGATGCTCAGAGGGCTCAAACAAACCTTGTGGGGACCAGGACCCAGGGACACCACAGAGACTGAGATAGAACTGTGTTTGAACATCTGCTGGGGAAGTACAAGTTGGCAGTGGTCTGCCGCAGGAACAGGGGCTCTGGGTGTGGGTGTGGCATAAGTCCTTTTGGAGGAGGTTGCCCAATAACCCCACTATGGTTTAGTCACTCAGTCATGTCCAACTCTTTGTGACCCTATGAATTGAGGCACGCCAGGCCTCCCTGTCCATCACCAACTCCCAGAATTCACTCAAACTCATTAGGACTAGGAAATAGACTCTTGGAGGGCACAACAGAACCTTGGGCACCAGGACTCAGGAGAAAGGAACAGTGATCCCACAGGAGACTTTCCTGTGGGTGTCCAGGAGTCTCTGCTGAAGGCGTTGGTCAGAGGTGGCCTGCTGCAGGGTTGGGGGCATGGACTGTAGAAGTACATGCCTGGGATCTTTTGAGGGAGGTAGGTCACCATTGGACTGCAAGGAGATCCAATCAGTCCATTCTAAAGGAAATCAGCTCTGGGATTTCTTTGGAGGGAATGATGCTAAAGCTGAAACTCAGTACTTTGGCCACCTCATGTGAAGAGTTGACTCACTGGAAAAGACTCTGATGCTGGGAGGGATTGGGGACAGGAGGAGAAGGGGACGACAGAGGATGAGATGGCTGGATGGCATCACTGACTCGATGGTCGTGAGTCTGAGTGAACTCCGGGAGATGGTGATGGACAGGGAGGCCTGGCGTGCTGCGATTCATGGGGTCGCAAAGAGTCGGACACGACTGAGCACTGAACTGAACTGAAACTCACCATTATCTTCATTACCTCCACCATAGTTTGGCCCCAGGTAAATAGCAGGGAGGGACACAGCTCCACCCATCAACAGAAAATTATATTAAAGATTTACTGAGCATGACTTCACCCATCAGAGCAAGACTCATTATCCCCTTCAGTCAGTCTATCCCATCAAGAAGCTTTTACAACCCTTTTATCCTTTTCCATCAGAGGGAAGACAGACTAAAAAACCATCACAGAAAACTAACCAATCTAATCACATGAACCACAGCC
The DNA here is from genome assembly GCF_032405125.1 of Capricornis sumatraensis. Taxonomy (NCBI): domain Eukaryota; kingdom Metazoa; phylum Chordata; class Mammalia; order Artiodactyla; family Bovidae; genus Capricornis; species Capricornis sumatraensis. The sequence continues at coordinate 23,074,046 of NC_091073.1, forward strand.
TTGTCAACTCAATGAAACTATAAGCCATGCCCTGTAGGGCCACCCAAGATGGGCGGGTCATGGTGTAGTGTTCTGACAAAATCTGGTCCACTGGAGAAGGGAATGGCAAACCACTTCAGTATTCCTGCCTTGAGAACCACATGAACACTATGAAAAGGCAAAAAGATAGGACCCTGAAAGAAGAAATCCCCAGGTCTGTAGGTGCCCAATATGCTACTGGAGATCAGTGGAGAAATAACTCCAGAAAGAATGAAGAGATGGAGCCAAAGCAAAAACAACACCCAGATGTGGATGTGACTGGTGATGGAAGCAAGGTCTGAAGCTGTAAGGAGCAATATTACATAGCTCAGTTCAGTTCAGTTCAGTTGCTCAGTCATGTCCGACTCTTTGCGACCCCATGAATCGCAGCACGCCAGGCCTCCCTGTCCATCACCAACTCCCGGAGCTCACTCAGACTCACGTCCATTGAGTCTGTGATACCATCCAGCCATCTCATCCTGGGTCATCCCCTTCTCCTCCTGCCCCCAATCCCTCCCAGCATCAGAGTCTTTTCCAGTGAGTCAACACTTCACATGAGCTGTCCAAAGTACTGGAGCTTCAGCTTTAGCATCATTCCTTCCAAAGAAATCCCAGGGCTGATCTCCTTCAGAATGGACTGGTTGGATCTCCTTGCAGGCCAAGGGACTTTCAAAAGTCTTCTCCAACACCACAGTTCAAATGCATCAATTCTTTGGCACTCAGCCTTCTTCACAGTCCAACTCTCACATCCATACATGACCACAGGAAAAACCATAGCCTTGACTAAATGGACCTTAGTCAGCAAAGTAATGTCAAGGAACCTGGAATGTCAGGTCCATGAATCAAGGCAAATTGGAAGTGGTCAAACAGGAGATGGCAAGAGTAAACATCAACATTCTAGGAATCAACAAACTAAAATCAACTGGAATGGGTGAATTTAACTCAGATGACCATCATATCTACTACAGTGGGCAAGAATCCCTTAGAAGAAATGGAGTAGTCATCATAGTCTGCAAAAGAGTCTGAAATGCAGTACTTGGATGCAGTCTCAAAAATGACAGAATGATCTCTATTCGTCTCCAAGACAAACCATTTGATATCACGCTAATCCAAGTCTATGTCCCGACCAATAATGCCAAAGAAGCTGAATTTGAACAGTTCCATAAAGACCTACAACACCTTCTAGAATTAACAACCAGAAAAGATGTACTTTTCATTGTAGGGCTTTGGAATGCAAAAGTAGGAGATCAAGAAATACCTGGAGTAACAGGCAAATTTGGCCTTGTAGTACAAAATGAAGCAGGGCAAGGCTAATAGAATTTGATCAAGAGAATGCACTGGTCATAGGAAACATCATCATCAAAAAATACAAGAGAAGACTGCACATGGACATCACCAGATGGTCACCACCGAAGTCAGATTGATTATATTCTTTGCAGCAAAAGATGGAGAAGCTCTATACAGACAGCAAAAACAAGACCAGGAGCTGACTGTGGCTCAGATCATGAACTCCTTATTGCCAAATTCTGACTTAAATTGAAGAAAATAGGGAAAACAACTAGGCCATCCAGGTATGACCTAAATCAAATTCTTAACATTATGCAGTGGAAGTGAGAAATAGATTTAAGGGATTAGATGTAATAAATTGACTGCCTGATGAACTATAGACGGAGGTTCATGACTGTACAGGAGACAGAGAGCAAGACCATCCCAGAAAAAGAAATACAAAAAAGGAAAATGGTTGTCTGAGGAGGCCTTACAAGCAGCTGTGAGAAGAAGAGAAGCAAAAAACAAAGGAGAAAAGGAAAGATATACCCATTGAAAGCAGAGTTCCAAAGAATAGCAAGGAGAGATAAGGAAAGCCTTCCTTGGTGATCATTGACTAGAGATCTCTTCAAGAAAATTGGAGATACCAATGGAACATTTCATACAAAGATGGGCTCAATAAAGGATAGAAATGGTAGGGACCTAACAGAAGCAGAAGATATTAAGAAGAGGTGGCAAGAATACATAGAAGAACTGTACAAAAAGATCTTCATGACCCAGATAAACATGATGGTGTGAAAACTCACCTAGAGCCAGACATCCTGGAATGTGAAGTTGAGTGGGCCTTAGGAAGCAAAACTACTAACAAAGCTAGTGGAGGTGATGGAATTCCAGTTGAGCTCTTTCAAATCCTAAAAGATGATGCTGTTAAAGTGTTGCACTCAATATGCCAGCAAATTTGGAAACCTCAGCAGTGGCCACAGGACTGGAAAAAGTCAGTTTTCATTCCAGTCCTTAAAAAAGCAATGCCAAAGAATGCTCAAATCTTTGGCAGTACCTCACAATAGCACTCATATCACATGCTAGTAAAGTAATGCTCACAATTATGCAAGTCAGGCTTCAACAATGCATGAACCATGAAATTCCAGGTTTTCAAGCTGGTTTTAGAAAAGACAGAGGAATCAGAGATCAAATTGCCAACATTCGCTGGATCATGGAAAAAGGAAGGGAGTTCCAGAAAAACACCTATTTCTGCTTTATTGACTATGCCAAAGCCTTTGACTGTGTGGATCACAATAAACTGTGGAAAATTCCAAAAGAGATGGGAATACCAGACCACCTGACCTGCCTCTTGAGAAACCTGTATGCAGGTCAGAAAGCAACTGTTAGAACTGGACATGGATCAATAGGCTCCAAATAGTGAAAGGAGCACATCAAGGCTGTATATTGTCACCCTGCTTATTTAACTTATATGTAGAGTACATCATGAGAAACACTGGGCTGGAAGAAACACAAGCTGAAATCAAGATTGCTGGGAGAAATATCAATAACCTCAGATATGCAGATGACATCACCCTCATGGCAGAAAGTGAAGAAGAACTGAAGAGCCTCTTGATGAAAGTGAAAGAGGAGAGTCAAAAATTTGGCCTAAAACTCAGCATTCCAAAAACAAAGATCATGGCATCCAGTCCCATCACTTCATGGCAAATAGATGGAGAAACAGTGGAAATTATGCAGACTTTATTTTGGGGGGCTCCAAAATCATTACAGCTGGTGAGTGCAGCCATGAAATTAAAAGACACTTGCTCCTTGGAAGAAAAGTTATGACTAACCTAGACAGCATATTAAAAAGTAGACACAAGAAAAAAGAAAAAAAAGTAGACACATTACTTTGCCAACAAGAGTGCATGTAATCAAGGCTATGGTTTTTCCAGTAGTCATACATGGATGTTGGGTTTGGAATGTGAAGGAAGCTGAATGCCAAAGAATTAATGTTTTTGAAGTGTTGTATTGGAGAAGACTCTTGAGAGTCCCTTGGAGTGCAAGGAGATCCAACCAGTCCATCCTAAAAGAGATCAGTCCTGGGTGTCCGTTGGAAGGACTGATGTTGAAGCTAAAACTCCAATACTTTGGCCACCTGATGGGTAGAGCTGACTCACTTGAAAAGACCATGATGCTGGGAAAGATTGAGGGCAGGAAGAGAAGGCGACAACAGAGAATGGCATCATCAATCAAAGGACATGAGTTTGAGTAAACTCCAGCAGTTGATGATGGACAGGGAGGCCTGGTGTGCTGCATTCCATGGGGTCGCAAAGAGTCAGACAGGACTGAGCGACTGAACTGAGCGAACTGATATATAAATAGTCCATACCACTCAACATCAAAATCAACCTGATTTTAAAAATGGGCAAAGGAATTGATTAGACATTTTTCCAAAGAGGAAATGCATATGACTAATAAGCCTGTGAAAAGATTTTTAATATCACTAATCATCATGGAAATGAAATTAAAACTACAATGATATATCACCTCATACCTGTCAAAATGGCTGTCATCTAAAGAAACATGAATTGGCAAAAATGTTGGCAAAAATGTGGAAACAGGGAACCCTGGTCCTTTATTGGTGGGAATGTAAGTTGGTTCAGTAATTATGGAAAACAGTACAGAGGTTCCTCAAAAAACTGAAAATATGACTACCTTATGACCTAACAATTTCACTCCTGGATATATACCTGAAAGAAACAACACTAATTTGAAAAGATACATGCACCCTAATGTTCATTGCAGTATTATTTACAATTGCCAAGGTATATATCTTATATACAAGATTTGTTTGTGTGTGTGTGTGTGTGTGTGTGTGTATACACTCTGCCATAAAAAATAATACTCTGCTATAAAAAAGAATGAAATTTTGCCATTTTCAGCAACATAGATGGACCTGGAGGGCATTATGCAAGGGGAAATAAGTTAGAGAAAGACAATATTTTATGATGTCACTTATATGTGGAATCTAAAAAAGAAAAAGTAAGGAGACTAGTAAATATAACCCCCCCAAAAAAAAGTGAGCTCACAGATATAGTGAACAAACTGGTAGTTACCAGTAGGGAGAGGAAAGAGGAGGGGTAATATAAGTGTAGGGGAGTAAGAGGTACAAACTACTATGTATAAAATAAGCTACATGGATATAGTTTATAACATAGAGAATACAGCCAATATTTTGTAATAACAATAAATGGAATGCAACTTTTAAAAATTGTGAATCGCTATATTGTACAACTGTGAATTATAAAATATTGAACAGCAACTGTTTCATGATAAATAACTAAATAAATAAAATTAAGGAAAGGAAGGCAGGAAAGAAAGAAAGTCAGTCAAGAGAGCTCTGGACAGTCTATAACATGGGATGACTTCTAGTACTTGAAGTTTTGGGCATAATTTCTAGACCGTTCAAAAACTCTAATTCTCCTTTGTCTCCCCAAGGCTTACTTTAGACTATCGCATTATACTAACAAATGGGTAAAAAATGAGATACAAATCATAACATGGATGTTTAAATATATTTTGATGACTTGAAACATTTCTGACTCTGGTCATAAATAGTAATCTAGAATTTTGAGTAATAAACTAATAATTTCTGGAGAAAGTTGGTGGTGATGGTAGTGGATGAAGAGTGGTAAGGAATGTTGATAATGTCTCTTTATTTAATTAATAAATTTTATTTTTTCCCTTCAAAATAGACCAAGCTACAAATTTAGAAACCACATAATGCATATCAAGTGATCACAGCTGGCATTTTTGAAGATGAGATGTGTCTGCAAGTGCCTGTGCCCTCTGATGGTTTCTAACATGTATTGACCTGAGCAGCATTGCATGGTGCAGATATTTTCACTGTGATATCTATTTGAACATTTTCTTTAAAAACTTACAATTTTTATCTTGGTCAAATACTGTTTCATAGCTTATGACAAAATAGAATATGGTTTGTAATGTAAAGAAGAGTGATGTTGAAAACAAGTTAGAGAAATATAAAATTATAAATATTTTGCAAACTAACTTCAAGATAATCTCAATCAGGTTATAAACTGTGTTTTGTGGTCAAAATCTATGGCACATCAAATTACAATATCTCATAAACAAAGAAGCATGATTATATCCAATTTGTTATTTGTTTTAATTTATAAGATTCAAGACTGTCCATATTTACGAAGTGTTATTTGAAATTTGTATGCAGGTCAAGAAGCAAGAACATGGAACAACAGACTGGTTCGAAATAAGGAAAGGAGTATGTCAAGGCTGTATATTGTCACCCTGCTTATTTAACTTATATGTAGAGTACATCATGAGAAATACCAGGCTGGGTGAAGCACAAGCTGGAATCAAGATTGCTGGGAGAAATATCAGTAACCTCAGATATGCAGATGACACCACCCTTACGGCAGAAAGTGAAGAAGAACTAAAGAGCTTCTCGATGAAAGTGAAAGAGGACAGTGAAAAAGTTGGCTTAAACCTCAGTATTCAGAATACGAAGATCATGGCATCCGGTCCCATCACTTCATGGCAAATAGATGGGGAAACAATGGAAACAGTGACAGACTTTATTTTCTTGGGCTCCAAAATCACTACAGAATCATGGCTATTGACTGTAGCCATGAAATTAAAAGATGTTTGCTCCTTAGAAGAAAAGTTATGACCAAACTAGACCGCATATTAAAAAGCAGAGACATTGCTTTGCCCACAAAGGTCCATCTAGTCAAAGCTATGGTTTTTCCAGTAGTTATGTATGGATATGAGAGTTGGACCATAAAGAAAGCTGAGTGCCAAAGAATTGATACTTTTGAACTGTGGTACTGGAGAAGACTCTTGAGAATCCCTTGGACTTCAAGTATATCAAACCAGTCAGGCCTAAAGGAAATAATACTGAATCTTCTTTGGAAGGACTGATGTTGAAGCTGGAACTCCAATACTTTGGCCACCTGATGCAAACAACTGACTTATTGGAAAAGACCTGATGCTAGGCAAGATTGAAGGCAGGCAGAGAAGGGGACGACAGTGGATGAGATGGTTGGATGGCAACACTGACTCAATGGACATGAGTTTGGGCAAACTCTGGGAGTTGGTGAAGGACAGGGAATCCTGGTGTGCTGCAGTACATGGGAGTCACAAAGAGTCAGACATGACTGAAGACTGACTGAACTGACTGATTTGAAAAGTACTTACAAATAATCAAAACCTTCTCACTTTTAAAAATACAAAAAAAGGCAAAAAATGTGAAAATCATTTTAGCACAAAATATTAGAATTCTAAAAAAATAAGATTTTTATATCAGTGTATCTTATTTTGTATAGGCATTTAAATGTCAACCTGTATATTTAATTCCAAAGTTAAACCTGAAATGATAAGTACTTTTTAGCATCTATATTTACAAATTAGAGTAATTTATTTATTATTAAATAAATAAAGCAATTTACAGAAAAGGTATCAAATGAGAGAAAACAAAATTATCTTTATATCTGTTCACTATTAAAGATGTAATTAAAATAAAATTTAACATAAAATAACATGCTTACATAAAACTAAACATGTTGCTTGCAATTATTTCTGTTAACTTCACTATGTATCAGTCATGAAAATTGCAAAATATTTTATTCCATTTTCTAAAAATAGTTAATAGAATTATCCATTGTGTTGATGGGCTTCCCCCCTAAAATATTTCAAAATTACTTGAGAACAAATAATAAATATCATTTGACATAAAAATACTATTTCTGCAAATACATTGATATGTTAATTTAATAAACATTTGCAAACTATGTAAACAAGAAATTTTTCTTCACTATCAGAAATACTTAACCTCAGTCAATACTACATTTGAGGAATGTGAATCCAGTGTTGTCATCAGCTTTTTAAAAGTAATGCATAACTTTAATGAATAATCCATATAAACGGGTAAAACTTCCTAAACGTGCATGACAAACAACTACAAGGTGTGAAAGTGTTAGCCACTTAATTCAGTCCAACGCGTCATGACTCTATGGACTGCAGCCCACCAGGCTCCTCTGCCCATGGGATTTCCCAGGCAAGAATACTGGAGTGGGTTCCCATTCTCTTCTCCAGGGGATCTTTCTGACCCAGGGATCGAACCTAGATCTCCCACATTATAGGCAAATTCTTTACTATCTGAGCCACCAGGGAAACAACCAGAAACTTGCTTTTAAACTGTCCGGAGGAATGCTGGTTTGCAGCTTTTTACTGTAGGTTTTTAGTGGAAAGAATAAAATCAGGATATGAAACCCTGAAGCATGAGATTTGCCCACTAAATTTCTTTTCAGTCAGCCATGCCCTTCACTTATAGTTTAAGCAAAATGCTCATTGTACAGATATGAAAAGATCAGAATAATGCTGCAGGAACTCCTATAATGCTCTACAGATTACTTGACCTACACCACTGAAAAACCATGGCAAAGCAAGGTGTTTTGTAAGTTTTAATGCACTGTGAACTTGAAACTGTTTTCATCTCATGTCCATTCATATTACCTCTTATAACAATGGCTTTTGATAATCAGCTGACTCACATATGGACTATACATAATGAACTATCCCAAATAGTTTTTGCCCTAGCATTCAAAAAAGGTACTTTATGTTGATTTCCTTTTGGTAATTTGAATGTATGCACTTTATATATTTGAAATATCATTAAAATAGAAACAAACTTACAACAGCTTACTGTGGCCTTAATATAAGAAAAGAGGATATATATTTTCAACTCCTTTGTTCATTTTTTCCACTTTCCTTCTAGAAATTGTTACTGTCAATTTTAATTTTCATTGAGTTGACTAGGAAAGGAATATAAGGAGACAGTTGCCTCCAACTGCAAATAGCAGTAAAAGATTAGTAAATGTTTTCACCAGTTCCAGGTTTCACTGAACCTGTCTTGAATGATATGGGGCCAAATAAAACATGCATTTCTGTAAAATCAGTAAGAGACATCATGGTGTTTTAACTTTAGAAAATGAAAATAACTTAAAAACCACCCCAAATTTGCAGCATGAAAAAGGTAAAAAGGAATTGCCATAAATAAGGAGAGCTTAAGAGTCTACTGAGCACAAAGGTGTGAGGCAATAGTACCTTTTTATTAAAAGAGGAAAATTAATACAATATAGGTTCAATATCACATGTGGATTTTAATGGTTATCTTTGTAGTGGCATACAGTGGGACCATTATAGCAGTTTCTCCAAGGTCCTTATATCTTCATCAGTTTTGAGCAACTAATTATTTTCAAAGCTTCTTTTTTTTGCTTTAGAAGTCATTCCATTTGGTAATTAAAAACAGAGCAAATAGAACAATAAAGTTACCAACAAACCAAAGTATCATAAAAATGTAACTTCTTAAGTAAAATGTAGAAATGATTTAGAATAAGAAAGAAGAATAAGGAAATAAAGTTATGTGCCCCTTCTCCAGGAGATCGTCCCAAATCAGGGATTGAACCTGGGTTTCCTGAATACAAGTAGCTTCTTTACCAAGTGAACCACCAGGAAAGTCAAACATTTTTTAAGAGAAGTTAAAAGTAGTCTGTCAACTTCTTTTAATTTCCTCAAAACTTAACACATCTTAACTTCAAATTAGTTAAAGAAACTCTGATAGTTGCACGTGTATTCTCTCTACAGGGACTGTCTGAACACTGTAGAGATGGATTTTGGAAATCCTATACCATAGCCCAGTCACAGCAGATCTGAGGGTTTGCTACATTCAAGTGGTAGAACCCTGACTGAGGAAGAGTTAGCTAAGTATTTAGATGAAAATTCATTGACTCCAATGCCAGGGATGCCTCCTGACAAAGCTGAATGTCTAATAGTCACCAATAATTTTTCTTTTTCATCTCAGAAATAGACTAACCTCAGTTTAGTTGATTATTGATTTTAGTATCCCTACATGTGAAAATGTATTTTAGATGAAACATAATATTTCCTCTCTGAAAAGACTATTAGATTAGATAAAATACTCTGGAGTGCATTGGTGGGAAAATTAGTAAAAATGATATTTCTGCTGTATAAGTGAAAATGAATCCTTGATGTTGTTTTTGATGGTCTGTAACATGTATCTCTTGTAGAAAATGGTATTTGCCATTTTATGGAAAGACACAGCAATAGAAAACGTGAACTGAATTGCTTTATTCACAGGTAGGATGACTCTTTTTACAGAAAAATATTATTGCATCAACAGAGAGAGTATTTTGTTCAATATGTGGTAGGTACCTTAATAGGATCGCAAATAAGCCCTCAAAGTAAAAGAACAATGACAAAAATAGGTTGATTGAGCAGAAATAGTTTTTTACAAGAGTCTGAGTATGGTACAAAAAGTAGCCTTTTTGATCACTCTTGTGATATTGTTCTTAGAATGTGTATGTTTGCGTGAGTGAAAAAATGTGTATATTTGTGTGTATATATAGTGAATATATACATATATACAATCACTATGTTGTGTATGTATGTAGACATATATGTGTATATATATATATAGTGAATATATACATACACATTCACAATATATATACCCATATCTATACATATAAAATGATCAGTTATGTTTATGATTTTAATTAAGAAATTTGCCAATATTTTAAATTCCAAATAGACATAAATTGATACCAAATATGTAATTTAAAATATTATTTTGTTTACACTATAAAAGTGAGTGTGATAAAAATGAATCTTTGCAAAAATATTGACAGAAAAGTGAAATTAATTTAATTAAACTTTTATTTAAAATGTTTTATGTTGTAAATTCTAGTACTAGAAAAGCTCTTATTAAAGTAATAGGCTATGTCTAAAATAATATCAACATGGCCATGCATAATGCATAGTCTTTTAAAATTTCCTTCCTCTTCATTGATAATAAGTGTGATATTCATGTAGCAAAGCTTATAATTATTTCCTGAATATAAATGTTTTTCTATTACATGTAAAACATCTAGAAGTCTTAGCCCTTGACTGAAACTAAATTTCAAACATTAATAAGAGAAAGCATTAAAAGCAAATGTTTTCTGAGTTGCAAATGAAATTAAAATATTTTCATTTGGGTTTACCATAAATTACACAAAATCTTTAAAACAAAGGTAGCTGAGGAAGATTTTTTTTTTTTTTAACTCCAGACATTTGGGAAAACATTTGAGATACTCAATAAACCCCAAATATGGCCAAGTTCATCCATCCCTAAAAGTAATTAAGAGATAGTTTTAATCCTTTTATTTGAATTAATATCCTATTGAGCCTGAGCTATATTTCCTTCCTCTTTCAAAAAAATTTCATGAAACTCCTCATGACTGTAAATGAAACATATATAATTGTATTTTTTTTTTCTTCCTTTTTTACCCCTCACCATAATCAGGAGCAGCCTTGCATTTCAAATCTAAGGGCAATCCAGTTGTCTGTTGGTCTAGCAAGCCTCACACTAGTGTCAGTCCACTCAGTTTAGCAGAACATTGATTTTTGAACTGGGAGCCTTGAAAAAAATAATCCAATATTCTACTAGACAATGAATACTGGCAGTCAAATATGTAGGAAGGAGTGCTTCACTCCATTTTAATGCATATTCATGAAGAAAAAGTTTTTTGTTCCTGTTTGCCTGTAGATGTATTTTTGGGGTGAATAATTGGGTAAATCTTGTATTTATGGGGAAAAGAGGAGAGGTGTCGAAAAGAAAAATCAAGGGACAGCAAATGGCATAAAAGAAAAAAACGGTTAAGTGGTAATAGAATTTTGTTGTTTTTAATTTAAAAATTCTTATTTGTCTCACTAAGACTGTCCTCAACAGCCCAGGTAGCCAACACAGGCCAAAATTTGAAGCTCATCACAACTCCATAAATGCTCTGACTCCTCAAATCAGACAAGTTAGCTCAAGAGAGTAAATTTGCCTATCTTATCCCTGCTGCTGCTGCTAAGTCACTTCAGTCATGTCTGACTCTGTGTGACCCCATAGACAACAGCCCACCAGGCTTCTCCGTCCCTGGGATTCTCCAGGCAAGAATACTGGTGTGGATTGCCATTTCCTTCTCCAATGCATGCATGCATGCTAAGCCGCTTCAGTCATGTCCGACTCTGTGAGAACCTCTGGAATGTAGCCCACCAGGCTCCTCTGTCCACAGGATTCTCTAGGCAAGAATACTGGAGTGGGTTGCCAACTTTATCCCTAGATGGCCATTTATTTTAAACTGACATTTAAAGGAATAATGTTCAGCTATTCCTTAACATCTTCTCATTATTTCAACTCAGGCACAGGAAACACAAAAGGAAAGTAATCAGGTGAAGATTTATCAAGGAATAAAGTGATTTAGATTTGCAAAAGGAATGGCCTGAGTTTTTCAGTCTAAAAAATACAGACTTTTCATGTTTTTTTAAATAAAAAAATAATTCAACTGAGTGAATTTTAAAGATCTTTTTGGTTTTATTCAGCTTTTCAAGAATTGTGCAACATGCCATCTAAGCAAATAGAAAGGAGCCCTAAAGAGTTGTACAAAATGAAAGACTTTTATAAGCAAAATGGAACAAGGAAGTTATAGAAGGTAAAAAGCAGGTTGGTCATTGTAAATTTGGTTTCCCAGGTGGGTGAACTGGTAAAGAATCTGCCTGCCAATAAAGAAGACACAGGTTTGATCCCTGGGTCAGGAAGATCCCCTGGAGAAGGAAATGGAAACCCACTTCAATGTTCTTGCCTGGAAAATTTCATGGACAGAGGAGTCTGGCAGTCTACAGTCTATGGGGTCACAAAGAGTTGGACATGACTGAGTAATTTAGCATGCATTGCAAGGTTACGTTCCTTGAGAGAATTGCCGAGGTCTACAAGGAAACTCAACTATATAGGGTGATCAGGCAATTTCTGACAGACCAATTTAAGATTCCATTTCTGGGAAAGGCAGAAACAATAATTAAGTCTTTGGTGATGTGGGACCAAGTATAATTGACTCCATTTGGGGCCTGTTGTCTTGTTTTTAACAATGTAAATGTAGACTGAAAGTATAGATAATATAAGAAAGGAATAAAGTGAGGCTATGCTATGTCTCAAAATTCTCCAAGGCAGGCTTCAGCAATACGTGAACCGCGAACTTCCTGAAGTTCAAGCTGGTTTTAGAAAAGGCAGAGGAATCAGAGATCAATTTGCCAACATCTGCTGGATCATGTAAAAAGCAAGAGAGTTCCAGAAAAACATCTATTTTTGCTTTATTGACTATGTCAAAGCCTTTGACTGTGTGGATCACAACAAACTGTGGAAAATTCTTCAAGAGAAGGGAATACCAGACCACCTGACCTGTCTCTTGAGAAACCTATATGCAGGTAAAGAAGGAACAGTTAGAACTGGACATGGAACAACAGACTGGTTCCAAACAGGAAAAGGAGTACATCAAGGCTGTATATTGTCACCCTGCTTATTTAACTTATATGCAGAGCACGTCATGAGAAACGCTGGACTGGAAGAAGCACAAGCTGGAATCAAGATTGCCGGGAGAAATATCAATAACCTCAGATATGCAGATGACACCACCCCTATGGCAGAAAGTGAAGAGGAACTAAAAAGCCTCTTGATGAAAGTGAAAGTGGAAAGTGAAAAAGTTGGCTTAAAGCTCAACATTCAGAAAACGAATATCATGGCCATCTGGTCCCATCACTGCATGGGAAATAGATGGGCAAACAGTGAAAACACTGTCAGACTTTATTTTTGGGGACTCCAAAATCACTGCAGATGGTGATTGCAGCCATGAAATTAAAAGACACTTACTCCTTGGAAGAAAAGTTATGACCAACCCAGATAGCATATTTAAAAGCAGAGACATTACTTTGCTGACTAAGGTCCGTCTAGTCAAGGCTATGGTTTTTCCTGTGGTCATGTATGGATGTGAGAGTTGGACTGTGAAGAAGGCTGAGTGCTGAAGAATTGATGCTTTTGAACTGTGGTGTTGGAGAAGACTCTTGAGAGTCCCTTGGACTGCAAGGAGATCCAACCAGTCCATTCTGAAGAGGATCAGCCCTGGGGTTTCTTTGGAGGGAATGATGCTGAAGTGAAACTCCAGTACTTTGGCCACCTCATGTGAAGAGTTGACTCATTGGCAAAGACTCTGATGCTGGGAGGGATTGGGGGCAGGAGGAGAAGGGGACGACAGAGGATGAGATGGGTGGATGGTATCACCGACTCGATGGATGTGAGTTGAGTGAACTCTGTGAGTTGGTGATGGACAGGGAGACCTGGTGTGCTGCGATTCATGGGGTCACAAAGTGTCAGACACGACTGAGTGAATGAACTGAACTGAAGATAACTGATGCTATGTCAGGCATCTATAAAGCCTAATTTAAAAGGCCAAGATATTTAGTGATGAAAGAACCTATATGCAACATATCCTTGGAACCTGAACCTTCTCATTTTTTCACTTTTGAAAACTTCAGACCATGTGGAAGGGTATATATGAGGTCAGTCTCTGGCTATCTATTGTTCAGACTTACTTGACTCCTCTGCTTTATTAGCAATCCTTTCATTTTTGCTGGAACAATGTGAAAAAGGTAAGTTTAATCACCTCACAGTCTTCTGATATATTGCATGCTTACCTTTGGGGTAAGATCATGGCAAACAAACAATGGAAACAGTGACAGTCCTTCTTTTCTTGGGCTCCAAAATCACTGCAGATGGTGACTGCAGCCATGAATTAAATGATGCTTGCTCCTTGTAGGAAGAGTTATGACTAACCTAAGCAGCATATTAAAAAGCAGAGACCTCACTTTGTTGACATGGTCAAAGCTCTGTTTTTTCCAGTAATATATGGATCTGAGACTAGGACCATAAAGAAGGTTGAGCACTGAAGAATTGATGCTTTTGAACTGTGGTGTTGGAAAAGACTCTTAAAAGTCCCTTGGACTGCAAGGAGAACAAATCAGTTAGTCATAAAGGAAATCAGTCCTGAATGTTCATTGGAAGGACTCATGCTGAAGTTCCAATACTTTGGCTACCTCACGCAAAGAACTGACTTATTTGAATGGCCCCTGATGCTGGGAAAGATTGAGGGCAGGAGGAGAAGGGGATGACAGAGGATGAGATGATTGGATGGTGTCACTGACTCAATGGATGTGAGTTTGAGCAAGCTCTGGGAGATGGTGATGGACAGGGAAGCCTGGAGTGCTGCAGTCCATGGAGTCACAAAGAGTCACGCACAACTAAGCAACTGAACTAAACGGAACTACCCATGGATTAAGTTTACCAAAGAAAAAGATATTTCAGTTATTCTATAAATTGGTTTATCTATACATTTGAAATGGTGAATATCTTGTAGGCAATCAATCATCTTGAGATACTGTGTTCATCACCTAGTGTTTCTATCAACAAGCTCAACATTAATAGATAAGAAGACGTTTCAAATATTTAACATATAAAATTAGATTTGGTGACAAGAGACTGAACCATTCTGTAAAAATAGTATCACTGTTTTTCTTTAGATTTTGACTTATTTCTAAAATTAAAGTGTTAGTTTACAAATACTAAAGCCATGCCTAAATTTTCTAGGCTATGTTGATATTATAGGCAATTCCAAGACAAGATGTCCAATACACATTGTTTCACACTTGCCAAACCCTATATAGAGTTTGACAATATCTTTGTAGTAGTTAGAGTACAGATTCAAGAATTAGCTCAATTTAGGTTCAGTAGACAAGGTTTTGATCTTATATTGGCTGGAGATTTTAGAGAAATTATTTTATCTTTTGAAGTTTTAGTTCTTCATCTGCAAAAACAGAAAAGGTATTGATATCTACCACCAAGGCTTATAAACATGTGGCACCCCCCCCTTTTCAGTCCTATGAGTTGTTAATAGTCAAAATCACTTCTTGTTCATTAGAACCTCTACTCAGCCTAAGTACTTTGAATATTAACTCTTAGAATAATCTTGGTACTTCTTAATGAATATTTATTCGAAATCATCTGTAGTAGCGGTAGCACCATGTCCGACTCTTTGCGACCCCATGGACTACACAGTCCATGGAATTTTTCAGGCCAGGATACTGGAATGGGTAACCTTTGCCTTCTCCAGGGGATCTTCCCAACCCAGAGACTGAAGCCATGTCTCCCATATTGCAGGCGGATTCTTTACCAACTGAGCTATCAGGGAAGCCTTCAATTCTGAACATATTCTAGAATTATTTACATTTAACAACTATGACAAATTCAATTTTATAAATTGATTTTACAGATTATTTGAAAGTGTTTCAAGACATTCCTATGCCAGATAATTACTTAAGGAGTGATGTTTTATTATAGAAATTCTAACTCAAGCTCTCATTTAAAATATTACTATGTCTTACTCTGATAAAACTTGCTGAAGTACAAACACATCTTCCCTTTCCAAATGAAAATTAGAATGGTGCTAGAATTCATTAGCTCCTAAGTGAGAGCTCTTTACATATACACAACAGAGTAAATTAAGATTTAATTTTAATATTTTATTTGGGACTAATACTTAAAAACTGATTGACTTATAAGAAACTCAAAACCTATTGTCTAGAAAAAGATAAGTAGTTAAATAATTATTTATCTGTAGGAATACTTGAAATACAATCTCAGATCATATTGAGAGTTTCCCTCTCAACAACAGACTGTGACATGGGAAAACCATACCAAAGAATTCTGTTAGTATAGGTCTTGATTGGCATGGCAAAAGTGGAGGAGTGATATCATTAAACAAAAATAATGAGAACCCCTTAGTTTATACAGACTTACACCCATGATTATGAATGTGCATCAGCGGGTAGATATCACTTCAATCTCCCTTCACAATTTAATATATTCTTCTCATTCCAGTTATTTTAGGATTTTCTGGCAGGCTACTTCTAAACACCACTATCCAATAGGTGCAGGTTCTTATCACAAAGAGAGCTCATTTGCACCCACCTAGGGCTCTGGTAGAGTATAGTAACTGTGTCAGTGTTGCCTTTGCTTATTGCATTTACATTTCAAAGTGGCTAAATTGTTTTGAAGGTGTATCTCAGTGTGGAATCCTTTGCAATCTCTGCTTGATGTTTAAAATACCTGGTATCTCCAGAAAAAAAAAAAAAAAAAACTATGTATTCTTGAAATTCTATAAACCTTCAAAGGAAAAAATAAAATTGCTCCCAAATAGTCAACTCAATGGACACCAATCTGAGCAAACTCTGGGAGACAGTGAAGACAAGGAAACCTGGTGTGCTGCAGTCCATGAAGTCACAAAGAGTCGGACATGAGTTAGTGACTGAACAACAGAACTACAAGTAGTTCTTTCTATAGATACAAGTTTACAAGTAGTTATTTAATGGCTTATAGTGCCATTAATATTTAGAATAATATTGAGTTAAATGCTAAATGTTGAATGAATTTTAGATACATCTATGTCAGTTAATCCTCCTCATTTCACAAATCAAAACATTGAATTCCAAAGAGCTTATTACATTAGTAAAATGATATAGTTTGCAGTTGGAGATGTCTCAGTTGGATCCCTGACTCTGTCACTTAAGCTGTGGGAATGCTAAGCCTCAGGTCCATGATCTGCTCAAGAGTAAATAAAATAGCTGAAACTATCAGTTATAAGTAAACTAAGGAAGAAAATCCAGTGAGAAGGACACGACAGACCACTGAGAAGATATAAAATGACCTCACAGAAGGAGATGGGAGCACACAACATGAAGTATTTCAGTATCTATTGCCATATCTATCTGTCTGTCATTTTGATCTTTTATAGGCCAATAAAATGATGCTGAATGTTTTTGCTTCATCTCCAGTTCCTTCCTCTCCCTTACTCACCCTTCTCTGTGTCCTAGAGTGCTTCCTGGCCAGCATGGACTATATCATTGTGTTCCTGTATATTCTAGTTTCCTGTTGAATCATGTTAAGCACTCAATACCCTTGTCATCTCAAGGCAGAGCTGGTAAGCAGGTAGGCTTTACTATCCACTGTGGTCCCCCTGAGATTACTTTTATAAATAATCTCTTTGAGTAAATCTTCCTGGAATTACCCAGTTTCAAAATTCTGTGTTTCTGACTGGTTTACTGACTGATACAGCACTGGATCACTTAATCCTACTGCAATTTCCTGGAATTACAAAAAGGCTCAAATGATATGACTCCAAAATGGCTATCTGGATTTAATTCAGACAAATCGCTGTAGAGCATACCCATTCTGGTTATAGTTTTGAACCAAGTTCTGGCGGCAGCTTTCTGAAAACCTGAATTAGTTGCAGGGTTATAGGGTCAGACATATTAGATTACTGGGATGTAGGACTGTCAAGTTTGAGAGAGTCTGAGGGTTTTCAAAAGATTATTTGTAAGCATGGATGAAATAAACAGAATGTTTATTTAGTGCTAACATAAGCCTTTTAAAAAGTTCTATTAAAAACCAAATATCCTCTAATATTGGAGAAGGAAATGGCAACCCACTCCAGAATTCTGGCCCGGAGAATTCCATGGACTGTATAGTCCATGAGGTCACAAAGAATCAGACACGACTGAGCAATTTTCACTCACTCACTTATCCTCTAATATGATCTATTATTTTAGAAAAATGCACCACCTTGAGTTCAGTAAAACTTTTGTCAGTTTATGTATAGTTCATTGTTCATGTTCATATTTCATCATGTTTAACTCTTTTTGATCCACTGGACTGTAGCCCTCTACAGTCAGGCTCCTCTGTCCATGGGATTTTCCAGGCAAGAATACTGGAGTGGGTTGCTATTTCCTTCTCTGGGGATCTTCCCAACCAAGGATCAACCCTTGTCTCCTGTGTCTCCTGCACTCCAGGTGGATTCTTTACCTGCTGAGCCATTGGGTTATCAGTTTATAATTATATAAGGACAAGGTGAAAAAATTAGATGGGATTTGATAACTGACTCAATGCTTATGTACCCAAAATGTCAATCAATAGATTGATCTCCACACATGAAGCAGCCCTGCAC
Organism: Capricornis sumatraensis; assembly: GCF_032405125.1. NCBI lineage: Eukaryota > Metazoa > Chordata > Mammalia > Artiodactyla > Bovidae > Capricornis > Capricornis sumatraensis. The sequence goes on from NC_091073.1 coordinate 23,092,282, forward strand.
ACTGTTTCAAGACATAAAAATGACATGGAATGTATAATATGTAAAGTTTTAGAAGACAATATTAAGAGGAATCATTAGAATACTTGAAATAAGACTAAATTTCCTTAGAACATAAAAATAAGGGCTAAAGTTCGAAAGATAAAATTTAGTGAAAATTAAGGAACACTTTAATTTCAAGTTCAAAAAAGAAATGCATTTTGCAAACATGGCATCAATTTAGGCTTAGTTTAGCCAAATTTTATGTGAGATATATTAGAGCAGTTTTAGTCAGCCACAAGTTTGAAATAGACCTGTGGAATGATGGCTTGACTAAAAATACACTTATATTTTTGACTGCCCTTCTCAGATGTCATCTGGAATAGTGTCTTCATTTCTCAGTGGCACATTTTGAGAGGAAGCTTTGAAGATCAGAGAACATCTAGGTGGTAAAGGAAACACACTAATAAATGGTTAAAAGCACTTTGTCATATTAAAACAAAGAAAGTCAAACTTCAAAAACTTAAAAGTTGCAGGTTTTGATTTGAAGGGTAGTGTATTGAGAGAAAGGAAAGCTATTCTGTGTCTTGCCAATAAATTAGAACCAATGGGTAAAATCATAGACAGTATGATTTCACCCTAGTGTAAAAACGGCAATTACAGCTGTCCAATGACCTATTAGTTCAACTTTCAGAATAGCAGCTGAAAGCATAGTACAGAAGTAATCCATGATCTGAAAGAGAATAGACTTAAGTGTCAGAAATTCTGAGCCTTCCAGGAACTAAAATCTATTAGACAAAAATGTCAGTTCTGTGCTCAGTTGCAAACTCTTTGCTTATTCTCCACGTGAGACTAGGGCTATATATATATATATATATATATATATATATATATATATATATATACACACACACACACTATATACACACACATATATGTTTGTGTGTATGTGTATATCTACACACACATCAGTGTTTCTCATAAGAGTGGGTAATATTGTGTATTTCACTTCACCATATGTCCAATATTTTCCCAGAGCTATTATATCCATATCTCTTCTATGTTCTATATAATTTATTCATTTTCATCTTCAATCTGTAGAGCTCTTCATCTTTTCATGCAACTGGTAAATTTTTCTATTTCACAATTGCCAAATATAAAAACACTGTCCTTTTGACCACAAATTCATGTCTATCCAACTTAGTTTGAAAATAGTCTAGGCTAGATTTTCCCTAAACTAGAATTTCACTTTGTAATATTCTTGTAAATCATGATTTTTTTTCCTGAAAAACAGTGAAATTGGTCAAATTTTCTAAAGTTGTCAAAGATGTTTATACAAGACTATTATAAAATTCTATACAATTAAGATAAATGTAACCCAAGAAGGAAATGACAACCCACTCCAGTATTCTTGCCTGGAGAATCCCAAGGACAGAGGAACCTGGTGGGCTGCCATCTTTGGGGTTGCACAGAGTCAGACACGACTGAAGCCACTTAGCAGCAGCAACAGCAGCATTGACCTATAGTTTTTATGGGAAAATTTTTTATAAAACAATTTCATAAAGTACTTGATGGAATGAGAATAAGTCTCTCACTCAACATAAACATACAGTGAGTCTAATCTGCAGTCTCTTTTTTCTGCTTCTAACATGTCCAGCCTTTAAGGCCCCTCCACCCTTACCAATTTTCAATTTTGTCCATATTTTCTCTTAAATCTTATTAATTGGTAGGTTTCAGGCAAGTCAAAGACCTCTGTATACCTACTCACTCATTCTGACAACAGACAGGCCAAGGCAAACAGAAATTCAGACTCATATTTTCCAGGAGGATCTAATTTAACACAATATGTAAATTCTTCTCTGGACCAAATCAACTATATAATTTTATCAATCCTCTTCTTAGCAGAAATAAGTATGGTTATTGAATTAATTGTGAATGAATATGTATAAACATAATATATTGTATGATTCTATACATATACATAATATACTATAAGATTATCTATAAATACATATACATAATATACTGTATGATTATTTATAAATCTCTTATTTTTAAAAAGCAGTTTTAATCCTATCTTGCCCAAGCCAGAACATAAATTTAGGAAAATATCCTTAATTAAACGACAAAAATTACAAAAAAATTATGGAGTAAATACTACCATAGTTCAGTTCAGTTCAGTTTAGTTCAGTCGATCAGTCATGTCCAACTTTTTGCGACCTCATGAATCACAGCACGCCAGGCCTCCCTGTCCATCCCCAACTCCCGGAGTTCACTCAGACTCACGTCCATCGAGTCAGTGATGCCATCTAGCCATCTCATCCTCTGTCGTCCCCTTCTCTTCCTGCCCCCAATCCCTCCCAGCATCAAAATCTTTTCCAATGAGTCAACTCTTCACATGAGGTGGCCAAAGTACTGGAGTTTCAGCTTTAGCATCATTTCCTCCAAAGAAATCCCAGAGTTGATCTTTAGAATGGACTGGTTGGATCTCCTTGCAGTCCAAGGGACTCTCAAGAGTCTTCTCCAACACCACACTTCAAAAGCATCAGTTCTTCGGCACTCAGGTTTCTTCACAGTCCAACTCTCACATCATACAAGACCACTGGGAAAACCATAGCCTTGACTAGACGGATCTTAGTCGGCCAAGTACCGTCTCTGCTTTTGAGTATGCTATCTAGGTTGGTCATAAATTTTATTCCAAAGAGTGAGCATCTTTTAATTTCATGGGTGCAGTCACCATTTGCAGTGATTTGGGGGCCCAAAAAAGTAAAGTCTGACATTGTTTCCACTTTTCCCCCTCTATTTCCCAGGAAGTAATGGGGCCAGATGCCATGATCTTCATTTTCTGAATGTTGAGCTTTAAGCCAACATTTTCACTCTCCACTTTCACTTTCATCAAGAGGCTTTTTAGTTCCTCTTCACTTTCTGCCATAGGGGTGGTGTCATCTGCATATCTGAGGTTATTGATATTTCTCCCAGCAATCTTGATTCCAGCTTGTGCTTCTTCCAGCCCAGCGTTTCTCATGATGTACTCTGCATATAAGTTAAATAAGCAGGGTGAAAATATACAGCCTTGACATACTCCTTTTCCTGTTTGGTACCAGTCTGTTGTTCCATGTCCAGTTCAAACTGTTGCTTCCTGACCTGCATATAGGTTTCTCAAGAGGCAGATCAGGTGGTCTGGTATTCCCATCTCTTTCAGAATTTTCCACAGTTTCTTGTGGTCCACACAGTCAAAGGCTTTGGCATAGTTAAGTAGAGTAAGTTTAAAAATCATTTTATAATAAAGTGGTGGTTTACATTATTGGATCTTAAACTATGAAAAATCTCAAACTCTTTGGATTCTAAAATGCGCAGACTCAGACACAGACAAAAAATGCAGCATAGTGTGCTCCATGTCAGACTGTTCACTTCATTTTCCCCTTGGAGTTAGAAAGTTAAACCTAATCAAATTTATATAGAAGGAGAAAAACATTGGGAAAAGTATGCATTATCAAGAAGTTTGAGCAAGATTCAAATCTACTAAATTAGTATATTTTCCAAAACAATTTTATTCTGTTACATTCACATGGATGAAAGAACAATGTTCTTTTAGATAAACAAAAAGTAAGGCCATACATAGATATACACATGCTTTGCACAACATAGTTCATGGAAGCAAGAAGATCTTGCCACATACATACTCCTAAACAAAGTACTTCCCCCTCAACTGCCATCCCTAGAGACAATCATGAGTGTTGACTCCCCCTGCTCTGTTTTCCTTTTTTCCTCCCAAGAACAAATAAATCTACCTTTGTCCCTTTGAGGGAAATACAGACTTGTGGGAAAGAGGAAGCTATCAGTTTAAGTATAAACCAATGATATTATTTAGTGGCTAAAATCTTGAACATTAAAAAAGGGATAATGACTAAAGATTAATAAAACTGGGAAGGATGACCTTGCAGATACACAATCCCTTTTCTCACATGAATTATAAACTTTCGGCTCAGAGAGTTTTAATTTCTTAAATTAAAGAGTTCAACCCTAAATATAATGAAGTTGATTATGATATCACTATAATATGCTCAGTATCTTATGGAGCTCTTCTTCTTTATATCCTCTCAGAAGAAATCATATATTGGATTGTTTTCTGGTAGCAGCTATGCCTTTATGCTGACACATCCAGATATCTACCCAAGATTCATAGTGACCAATAACACCAATTCATAGAATGACTGACTTGGAAAATGAATCCTGTTTTCAAATTATTAGTAGAGCTCAGATAACTGAAATTTAAACCTCAGAATCTCCTAGGCTTTATCTTCTAAGCAACTGAAATTAACAATCACAGATTTTATACAGCCACATGTGATCTTTCCAAACTTGGGTAATGGCATTCAAGTTCCTTCTAGGACATTTTACGTGGAGACGGCAATGGCAACCCACTCCAGTACTCTTGCTTGAAAAATCCCATGGACGGAGGAGCCTGGTGGGCTGCAGTCCATGGGGTTGCTAAGAGTCGGACTGACTGAGCGACTTCACTTTCATTTTTCACTTTCATGCGTTGGAGGAGGAAATGGCAACCCACTCTAGTGTTCTTGCCTGGAGAATCCCAAGGACAGCGGAGCCTGGTGGGCTGCCATCTATGGGGTCACACAGAGTCGGACAAGACTGAAGTGACTTAGCAGCAGCAGTGCAACTTAGCAGCAGCAGCAGCAGGACATTTTACATTCAAGGACCCACATTGGTAGTAGCAAAATCTTTTTATGCAGTAGAAAATTGAACAATTTTAAAAAATGACATCTTATATACAGACAATTGAGAATTCATATAAAGCAAAGGATATTGAGAATGTTTTGGTGAACAAAGATAAGCAGTAATGTGCTACATTAATTTTTAAGACTGCATATTCATTTTCTCAAACAATTGCATCTTTTATGCCTGCCTTAATTTTGAACACATTTGTGTAAAGTATCTTTATTTAATAATATATTTGATCATGCAAAATTAAACACATTTAGCTTTTCCTGGTAATAGAATAATGCTCACTTAAGATTTCTTTTTTTACTCAAGACAGTTTCAAAAGCCAGTGGGTCTATATTCCCAAACACCTATTAAAAAACTATAAACCAGAGAGAAATCTCCTAAATATTGCTGAATCAAGTTATTTTCTCAATTTGAAACTCTATTAATTCATTCTGAGATGCTTTGTTATAACATCAATGTCTGAACAGAAATAATAGTCACCAAATCATATTCTTGATCACACAGAATCACCTAAAAATTGAAAAAACATGTTGATGTTAGGTGAGTCAACAAAAGTGTTTGTGTTTACATTAAAAAAGGAAGAAAAGCAAAATTAGCATATAGTAATATTCATTTTCCTAATTTGCATAAATAATTTACCCATATATTATTTACCATTTCATGGTTTCTCATTACTATCTATTCTCTATCACCTTTCTCTTTCACTGTCCAGCAGCCTCCAAACCTATCAAATTGTATGTCATTTACTAAAAATGCTATACTATTTTTTTTCCTGGATGCATTTTCAGTCTTCCCCCAGAATTCTTCTGTATAAAGTATCCCTCGGTATTTCAATCAAGGATTTTTCTTATTGAAATATTTTATGAAACTTCCCAAAGTTATAAAATTCTTCATATTGTTTTCAGTATAACTCTATCAATATTTACGGCATTGTGCTGGGATCATGAATTTTATTGTTTGTATCTTTTAGTAGATGTGAGCTCCTTTAGCAAAAAGACTTTATCTGGCTCATCTAACATTGACTACCATATGCCTGTAATAGAGGTTGCCAAATTGAGTAAATGAGTGAATTAGCAAATGAAGAAACAGGGCTATAACTTTTGGTGACTCCTGTACACATTGCCATATAACTTAGCTGAACTCCAAAGAATGTATACACGTAACCTAAAAAGGGAATCCCTAAGCTATTAATCTGGTCTATCAACTCAAATTCAGTTCATTGTTATTATTGCCATTATATCACAGACCAATCATTTTAGCTATTTTAAAGGTCAAATCACTGAAAACTGGAGTACATATGTCTCTTTCAGTTATGGTTTTCTCAGGATATATGCCCAGTTGTGGGATTGTTCCGTTGTATGGTAGTTCTATTCCTAGTTTTTTAAAGAATCTCCATACTATTCTCTATAGTGGCTGTATCAATACACACTCCCACCGACAGTGCAAGATGGTTCCCTTTACTCCACATCCTTTCCAGCATTTATTGTTTGTAGATAATTTAATGATGGCCATTCTGATTGGGGTGAGGTGATGACTCATTGTAGTTTAGATTTACTTTTCTCTAATCATGAACCATGCTGAGCATCTTTTCATGTGTTTGTTGACTATCTGTATATTTTTTGGGGGAAATCCATCGGCAGATGAATGGATACAGAAACTGTGGTACATATATACAACGGAATATTACTCAGCTATAAAAAGGAATGCATTTGAGTCAGTCCTAATGAGGTGGATGAACCTAGAGCCTATTATGCAGAGAGAATTAAGTCAGAAAGAGAAAGACAAATACTGTATATTAACACATGAGTATGATATCTAGAAAGATGGCATTGATGAACCCATTTGCAGGGCAACAATGGAGATGGAGACATAGAGAACAGACTTGTGGAAACAGTAGAGGAAAGAGAGGATGGTCTGAATTGAGACAATAGTATGGAAACATACATTCTTACATGTAAAATGGATAGCAAGTGGGAATTTGCTGTGTGACACAGGGAGCTCAACCCAGTGCTCTTTGACAACTAGAGGGGTGTGATGTGGTGTGAGATGGGAGGCAAGTCCAGGAGGGAGGGGACATATGTATACCTGTGGCTGATTCCTATTGATGTATGGCAGAAACCAATGCAATATTGTAAAGCAACTAACCTTCAATTAAAAATAATTTTTTTTAAAGGTCAAATCAGGTTAATCACTCAATTCAGTTACTACATATTCTAGCCCCTTTCTGGAGTCTATACTGGCCAGGAAACTTGGAATTTCCCCTTCAGAGCTGAAATTACCTCTGGATAAGGCACTGATTAATCTGACCATCGGAGAAGGCAATGGCACCCCACTCCAGTACTCTTGCCTGGAAAATCCTATGGACGGAGGAGCCTGGAAGGCTGCAGTCCATGGGGTCACTGAGGGTCGGACACGATTGAGCAGCTTCACTTTCACTTTTCACTTTCACTGGAGGAGGAAATGGCAATCCACTCCAGTGTTCTTGTTTGGAGAATCCCAGGGACGACGAAGCCTGGTGGGCTGCCGTCCATGGGGTCACATGTTGTACAGAGTCAGACATGACTGAAGTGACTTAGCAGCAGCAGTAGCATTCTGACCATTAAAAAATTATTAGTAAATTGGCAGAGCAGCTGACTCTTAGCTGCAAGATGTGATGTAAAGAATGTAAGTTTCAGAGTCAGACAGATATGGTTTCAGTTTCAGAAAACTCTGCCTTCAAAATATGTGACACCGAGTAAGATATCTTAGCCCTGCTTTCATTTATTTATTTTTATTTTTGAAAGTTGAATACTAATATCTACCTTATGAGTGAGGATGGAGGAATGACAGGAGGCCAGTTAGTCAACAGATGAAAAAAAGCTTTGTTCCATATCTGATGCATGGTAATCAATAAATATTAGTTTATTACTTTAACTGTCACTTTTTCTTTCTAACACTCTTTGTTGATCTTTACTTCACCTGACAAATGTTCTGAATATTGGTGCTATTTGATGGAGAACCATAGATACCATCAAAAACTTTCTACTGCTTAGACTGCAGCAGAAGGTGAACTAAGAGTACTAAGCATATAATTATTCCTTTCCTCTCTCTCTTCCATTCCTTTTCTTTCTCTCATTTTCTTCTTCTCCCTCTTGTTCTTCCTCTTCCTTTTCTCTCTATGAATCTAAGCAAATTTAATAATTACAAAGACACTTTTAGTCTAAAAGTTAATCTTTATAAGGCTTTTTATCAAGTATTTGTTCTCATTTCCTCTTAAGGTAGTCAATCACCTCTAATCTTTTTTTCTATATAGATTATGTTGTAGATTCATTTTTTTTTGCAGGTTCATAATAAAGTGTTTAAAACTCACCACAAGCTGATTAAAGCATGTTTTGTTCTCTTTTCATCAAAGATGTACTGAAACTGTTTTTACAAGCATATTTTTTAAAAATTCAACTTAATAAAGAAGATAGTATTAGGTAATTTGTTTAATCTTATGGGAAAAAAAAAACAATTGATTGATGAATCTTTCACTTTTTAGCTCATTGTTTAACATTAGGTAAGTAGATACAAATTAAATTCCACTGGAGCAGGCATCATAGGGAAGCATTTTTTAGCACTAGCAGAGATTATAGCTACTGAGATAGACTTTTAAGGTGTTAGACAAACATTTGGTGGACAGTGGTTAATAAACACTAATTAAGTCAGCTACAAAAAAAACCCTTGGGGAATCAATATTATTAAGTTTTTAAACTGGCTTTCCACATTTACTGTGTCTATATGTGGTTAGGCAGGCTAAGTTTCTCCCTTTGCTCTTCTGCTTTTACCTCCCCTTTCATTTAAACTGAAAGTTGGCTTGCAAATCACACTCCTAATCATCTCTTACTCTCTAAAGACACTTATTTAAGTTGCCACATATATATCTCATATTGCATGCTGCTGCTAAGTTGCTTCAGTCGTGTCCGACTCTGTGCAACCCCATAGATGGCAGCCCACCAGGCTCCCCCGTCCTTGGGATTCTCCAGGCAAGAACACTGGAGTGGGTTGCCATTTCCTTCTCCATATGTTGCACAGTATTGCCTAACGTGGAGTACTGAGTGTGGTTGATACATAAAGCTGATGAATATGCTAGGATTGAGAATGACTCTTAAGGTGAAAAAAAAAGGTTCCCACTTGCATCTTCCAAGGTAGAGCTCCATGCTAAATCTCCAAGGTAAAATTGTACTTGCTTAACTGTGGAAGTAAAAGCAATCCTGACTTCAGCACTAGGTGCTGTAACCTAAAGTTAAATAATGGCTATCTAGATACAAGTGGAAATCATCATATGTATAGGATCTGATGTGTATTATGAATACAAGCTGCTCTCAGTCAATTATTGGTTACTTAAAATGCCCTCTGTAATAATCATTATCATTAGTAGCAGCATCAGAAGTATAAGTGGGACTTGTTCAGTTTGGCAGGGAGTAAGTGTTTACTTTTCATCCTTATGGACACTGTTTGAGGTCCGCACTACCAACACTATTATGATCTCCAATTTATAATGAGTAATCTGAAGCTCAAAGCAGTCAAGTGTTTACCGAAAATAGCACTGTTATTAGATGATAGTGTTGAGATCTGAACTCAGGCAACATTGTTCAAGAGTCTACGCTCTAAGATTATTTTCCATTGTGCTCAAGGTGCAAACTTTTAATCTCACTGAGGTTGGTTCTGGGATTCAGCCTTGGTGGAGAGGCTGTCAACAGTGCCTTAGACCATCTCTGATGGCACTGTAATCAAATTAGTTACACAGGCAAAGCAGGAAGGATCTATTTTGTCAGAATAAAAGTCAGAAACACTGGAGAAAAGAAATAAAGCCAAGTCAGTGGAGAGGACAGACTTGAAGACTATAACACCAGAAAAGGAGCAACATGTACTATTTTCTGAGAAACTAATATTCTATTTTTATTCTTCTCAAGCCAGCACTATTTGCAAAGGTCCTTATAGTTTTCAACACAGTAATGCTAAAAATAACAAGACCTGATAGTTTTGAATGCTTACTGTGTGCCTAGCACTGAAAAGGGCATTATGCATAATTTCATTTATTTCTTATACCTTATAAAAGAGATATTATTTGCTTTATTTTGTAAATGAACACAGTAAATCTTAGGAGTCTTAATACGTTTTTGAAACTACAAAATTAAGAGAGGAAATTAAAAAAAAAAAAAAAACTACAAATTCCAACAGCAAGTTGTCATTGTATAAGGAAAAATAGAAAGATGTATAATTTTGATTTTTGGTATGGATATAGAACACTTAATATAGGTCCCTTCACACACTGCTAGTGAGAGTCTAGGCAGGCATATCCATCGTGGAAACTATTCAGAAAGCAACTATATTGGCAATTTTCATTCTGGACACATATCACTAAGATATATATAACAAAATTCTGTAAAGATGTTTATTGCATCATTATTTGTGACAGTAATAAGTTATAGGTGTCTATCACAAGAGAATAAAACAGATAAAATGTGATAGAAGACTATCATGAGATGTCATTCAACAGTTAGAAGCAAATATGTGTGTGTATATCCATCCATATCTGCATGGATAAATCTAAAACTGCTACAATGGAATGTGATAAAATGTTTTCAAATCATATATCTGATAAGGGACTTATGTCCAAAATATACATAATGTACAACACAATGATAATAAGCCAAATAATCCTTTTAAAATTAGTTAAGGATTGGAATAGATATTTCTCCAAAGAAGATATACAAATGGCAATGAACACATGGAAATATGCTCAATATCACTGGTCCTTTGTTGTTGTTGTTATTTAGTTGCTAAGTCATGGCCAACTCTTCTGCAACCCTGTGGATTGTAGCCCACCAGGCTCCTCTGTCCCTGGGATTCCCAAGGAAAGAATACTGGAGTGGGTTGCCATTTCCTCTGCCAGGGGATCTGCCTGACAAAGGGATTGAATCTGCATCTCCTACATTGACAAGCAGAGTCTTTACCACCAAACCACCAGAAAAGCCCAACATTAGTCATTCAGTTCAGTTCAGTTCAGTAGCTCAGTCATGTCCAATTCTTTATGACCCCCACAGACTGCAGCATGCCAGACTTCCCTGTCCACCACCAACTCCTGGAGTTTACTCAAACTCACGTCCATTGAGCCAGTGATGCCATCCAACCATCTCATCCTCTGTCGTTGCCTTCTCCTCCTGCCTTCAATCTTTCCCAGCATCAGGGTCCTTTCAAATGAGTCAGTTCTTTGTATCAGGTGGCCAAAGTACTGGCATTTCAACTTCAGCATCAGTTCTTCCAATGAATACCCAGGACTGATTTCCTTTAGGATGGACTGGTTGGATCGCCTTGCTTTACAAGGGACTCTCAAGAGTCTTTTCCAACACCGCAGTTCAAAAGCATCAATTCTTTGGTGCTCAGCTTTCTTTATAGTCCAACCCTCAAATCCATACATAACTATTGGAAAAACCATAGCTTTGACTAGACAAACCTTTGTTGGCAATGTAATTCATTAGTCATTAGGGAAATGCACATCAAAACGCCACAATGGAATGCCACTGTTCAGCCACTAGAATATATTATATATAATTTAAAAAAAAGGTTTGAAATAACAAGTTTTGATGAAAAAAATTAAAACTCTCATACACTGTGAAAAGATGCAACAATGTTAGAAGACGGTTTGGCATTTCCTTAATATGTTAAACATAGAGTTAGAGGGAGAGATGAATTGAAAGAGTAACACTGAAAAATATACATTCCTGTATATAAAACAGAGAGCCAGTGGGAATTTGCTGTATGATTCAAGGATCTCAAACCTGGTGCTCTGTGACAACCTAGAGGGGTGAGATGAGGTAGGAGGTGGGAGGGAGGTTCAAGGGGAAGGGGGCATATGTAGACCTATGGCTGACTCATGTTGATGTATGACAGAAATGAACACAATAAGCAGTTATTATATTGCACTCATCTCACACACTAGCAAACAAATGCTCAAAATTCTCTAAGATAGGCTTCAAGATTACATGAACAGAGAAATTCCTAATGTACTAGCTGGATTTAGAAAAGACAGAGGAACCAAATATCGAATTGCCAACATCCATTAGATCATAGAAAAAGCAAGAGAATTCCAGAAAAAATTCTGTATCATTGACTATGCTAAAGTTTTTAACTGTGTGGATCACAACACACTGGAAAATTCTTAAACGGGAACACTAGAACACCTTACCTGCCTCCTGAAAAACATGTATGCAGGTCAAGAAGCAAGTTAGAACCAGACGTAGAACAATGGATTAGTTCCAAATTGGGAAAGAAGTATGTCAAGGCTGTATATTTGTCACTTTGCTTATTTAACTTATATGCAGAGTACATTAGGCAAAATGTCAGGCTGGGTGAAGCATAAGCTGGAATCAAGATTGCTGGAAGAAATATCAGTAACCTCAGATATGCAGATGACACCACACTCATGGCAGAAAATGAAGAGGAACTAAAGAGCCTTTTGATGAAATTGAAAGGAGAGTGAAAAAGTTGACTTAAAGCTCAACGTTCAAAAACAAAAATCATGGCATCTAGTGCCATCACTTCATGGCAAATAGATGGGGAAACAATGGAAACAGTTACAGACTTGATTTTCTCGGGCTCCAAAATCACTACAGATGGTGATTGCAGCCACGAAATTAAAAGATGCTTGCTCCTTGGAAGAAAAGCTATGACAAAACTAGACAGCATATTAAAAAGCAGAGACATTACTTTGCCAACAATGTCTGTGCAGTCAAAGCTATGGTTTCTCCACTAGTGATGTATGGATGTGAGAACTGGACCATAAAGAAGGCTGAGTGCCAAAGAATTGATGCCTTTGAACTGTGATGTTGGAGAAGACTCTTGAGAGTCCCTTGGACTGAAAGAAGACCAAACCAGTCAACCCTAAAGGAAATCAGTCCTGAATATTCACTGGAAGGACTGATGCTGAAACTGAAACTCCAATACTTTAGCTACCTGATGCAAAGAGCCTACTCTTTCCAGCCTTGTCTCCCATACAACTTATTAAACAAACCAAAACAGCCTTGTTTTCCAACCAGGCAAATATACTCATCATCATCTAAACATTTTTCTCATTTCAGCCTGTGATTTCATCTATCATATTGCTTCTTTTCTTGGAAGGACCATTTTATTCTTTTTTATCTATTTCAAGCTATTTCTACCTCCAAACTTTGACAAAGAACATTCTCTTCAAGAAAAGTTTTAAACTCAGCCCATTATGATCTATTTCATAAACTCCCTTGCATGTAATAGGATTATGCTTTAAATAATTAAACTGTAGAAAGTGGCTATACCAAGTGTACATGTTCTCTGTTTATATTTGGAAAGTGTCACTAAATTGTCATTATATTGTCATTTTGACTATTCCCATCTTTTTATTATTGATCTTCTAGTGTTTTTCAATGTATCCCAATTAGGTCATAGTATTTTATGATATTACCTAGGAATCATAGCTCTACTTCTTCACATTAAACACAGCTACCAACACACTATATATGTTCAATGAATAACTGAAGAAATAAAAACTGAAGAAAAGGAAAGAAAGAAGGGAAAAGAGCCAAGAAGGAGACTGAGAAGCAAACAAATCATGAAACATGGAACAAGTAAAATGGCCCTCAGTCATCCCCAAATCACTTTATAAACACATTTTCAAAACAGGCTGATGATTGAGGTTAGTGAATTAATGTTTGTTAAATTGCTTAAATATTATGCAATGCTATACAGATGCAGGTATTAAAAACTACTCTAAATCTAAAACCAGAATGACTTCTGTTCTGAATACTGTACAATTGTCTTTTGAATTTGCCTCACACAATTCTGTCCCTTTGTAAATTTACTAAAAATTGTGCAATCCCTATGGGATTAAGAATGATCCAAAGTGAATTCTAATGAAATTCTGTGAAGAGTCAGTCATCCTATTTCTAAGAGATGTTTGTCATTTTTTTCCCAAGAGACAACTTAAAAGTTTTTACCTGAAGACAAGAGATTTGCTATACAGCCAGAATGTTAAAAACTCATTTCAAATCTTGTTACCATGTAAAATATACATTTAATAAATCAAGCTATGACTGCTAAAGAGGTTGTTTCCCATTACTTGTTCTACAATAGACATTATACAAATATATAAACATGTATTTGCACAGATTATGACATCCCTTACAAATATGCCTTTAAAATCTAGTATAAATTTTTATATATTTGAACAAATCTTCTACTGCCAATTGTTGTTTACCACAAAAATAAACAAACCACAGATCTGCAATTGCATCATTAGATTTATTTCAAATAATACCAAGGGAACATTTCATGCAAAGATGGGCTTGATAAAGGACAGAAATGGTATGGACCTAACAGAAGCAGAAGATATTAAGAAGAGGTGGCAAGAATACACGGAAGAACTATACAAAAAAGATCTTCATGACCAGGATAATCACGATGGTGTGATCACTCATCTAGAGCCAGACATCCTGGAATGTGAAGTCAAGTGGGCCTTAGAAAGCATCACTACGAACAAAGCTAGTGGAGGTGATGGAATTCCAGTTGAGCTCTTTCAAATCCTGAAAGATAATGCTGTGAAAGTGCTACACTCAATATGCCAGCACATTTGGAAAACTCAACAGCGGCCATGGGACTGGAAAAAGTCAGTTTTCATTCAAATCTTAAAGAAAGGCAATGTCAAAGAATGATCAAACTACCCCACAATTGCACTCATCTCACACGCTAGTAAAGTAATGCTCAAAATTCTCCAAGCCAGACTTCAGCAATACATGAACCCTTAACTTCCAGATGTTCAAGCTGGTTTTAGAAAAGGCAGAGGAACCAGAGATCAAACTGCCAACATCTGCTGAATCATGGAAAAAGCAAGAGAATTCCAGAAAAACATCTATATCTGCTTTATTGACTATGCCAAAGCCTTTGACTGTGTGGATCACAATAAACTGTGGAAAATTCTGAGAGAGATGGGAATACCAGACCACCTGACCTGCCTCTTGAGAAACCTATATGCAGGTCAGGAAGCAACAGTTTGAACTGGACATGGAACAACAGACTGGTACCAAACAGGAAAAGGAGTATGTCAAGGCTGTATATTGTCACCATGCTTATTTAACTTATATGCAGAGTACATCATGAGAAAGGCTGGGCTGGAAGAAGCACAAGCTGGAATCAAGATTGCTGGGAGAAATATCAATAACCTCAGATATGCAGATGACACCACCCTTATGGCAGAAAGTGAAGAGGAACTAAAAAGCCTCTTGATGAAAGTGAAAGTGGAGAGTAAAAATGTTGGCTTAAAGCTCAAAATTTAGAAAACAAAGATCATGGCATCTGGTCCCATCACTTCATGGCAAATAGATGAGGAAAGAATGGAAACAGTGTGAGATTTTATTTTGGGGGGCTCCAAAATCACTGCAGATGGTGACTGCACCCATGAAATTAAACGATGCTTACTCCTTGGAAGAAAAGTTATGACCAACCTAGATAGCATATTGAAAAGCAGAGACATTACTTTGCCAACAAAGGTCTGTCTAGTCAAGGTTATGGTTTTTCCTGTGTTCATGTATGGATGTGAGAGTTGGACTGTGAAGAAAACTGAGCACCGAAGAACTGATACTTTGAACTGGGGTGTTTGAGAAAACTTTTGAGATTCCCTTGGACTGCAAGGAGATCCAACCAATCCATTCTGAATGAGATCAGCCCTGGGATTTCTTTGGCGAGAATGATGCTGAGGCTGAAACTCCAGTACTTTGGCCACCTCATGAGAAGAGTTGACTCATTGGAAAAGACTCTGATGCTGGGAGGGATTGGGGGCAGGAGGAGAAGGGGACGACTGAGGATGAGATGGCTGGATGGCATCACTGACTTGATGGACATGAGTCTGAGTGAACTCTGGGAGTTGGTGATGGACAGGGAGGCCTGGTGTGTATGATTCATGGGGTCACAAAGAGTCGGACACAACTAAGCAATTGAACTAAACTGAACTGAACCGAACTGATGTGACAAAAAGAAAAACATTTAAAAATAAGATCAAGACACTCAATTAGCGAAAAAAATTTTAAGCTAATTTAGAATATGTATTTTATATATCCTACATTTAAAAATTTAAATATGAGAAAATTCATATATACATGCTTTCAAAATAGCATAATTTTATATCCATACCTTAAGTTTTAAATTCCCTTCTATTACCTTTGAATGCAATCTTTTCAATGCTATTTGAAGTGCCTTATTTTTGCATTTCCTAGCTGACAGTTTTTCTACTTGAAGTACTATAGTTTATTTAATGTTTATTTTAATTATTTAACATTTATTTATTTTTTTAACCTGCTGGTTTACTTGTGGGATCTTAGCTCACTGACCAGGGATTGAATCCAGGCCCTCTGCTGTGAAAGCACAGAGTTTTAACCACTGAAAGTAAAAGTGAAAGTCACTCAGTTGTGTCTGACTCTTTGTGACCCCATGGCCTATACAGTCCATGGAATTCTCCAGGCCAGAATAATGGAGTGGGTAGCCTTTCCCTTTTCCAGGGGACCTTCCCAACCCAGGGGTTGAACCTAGGTCTTCTGCATTACAGGCAGATTCTTTACCAGCTGAGCCACAAGGGAAACTCCGTAACTACTGAATTGCCAGGGAATTCCCTGAAATACTATAATTTATTTTAGAGTATATTAAATTTAAACACTATAACAAAGATATTAATTTGGAAGTAACCATTGCAATAATTGCATTGCATTCCTCCTTGGCAGGAAACTTATGACCAACCTAGACAGCATATTAAAAAGCAGAGACTACTTTGCCAACAAAGATCCATCTAGTCAAGGCTATGATTTTTCCAGTAGTCATGTATAGATGTGACAGTTGGACTATCAAGAAAGCTGAGTGTCAAAGAATTGATGCTTTTAAACTGTGGTGTTGGAGAAGGCTCTTGAGAGTTCCTTGGACTGCAAGGAGATCCCGCCAGCCCATCCTAAAGGAGATCAGTCCTGAGTGTTCACTGGAAGGATTGATGTTGAAGCTGAAACTCCAATACTTTGGCCACCTGATGGATAGAGCTGACTCATTTGAAAAGACTGTGATGCTGGGAAAGATTGAAAGCAGGAGGAGAAGGGGATGACAGAGGATGAGATAGTTGGATGGTATCACCAACTCAATGGACATGAGTTTGGGTAAACTCTGGGAGTTGGTGATGGACAGGGAGGCCTGGTGGGCTGCAGTCCATGGGGTCATGAAGAGTCGGACATGACTGAGCAACTGAACTGATCTGAACTGATTGCAATAATAATGATGAAATAAGGTAGGTTAAAAGTATGGATCAGACAAAGAATGACAAATACTACATTGGATCACTTATATGTGGAATCTAAAAAATATAAAAAACTATTGAATATAACACAAAAGAAGCAAAATCACAGATAGAGAACAAACTGGTAATTACCAATGGGGAAAGGGATAGAAGGAAGGGCAACACACAAGTAAGAGATTAAGAGGTACAAACTATCAGGTATAAAATAAGCTGCAGAATGAAGCAGGACCAAGGCTAACTGAGTTCTGCCAAGAGAATGTGCTAGTCATAACAAATATTCTTTCAACAACAAAAGAGACAACTTTCCACATGGACATTACCAAATGGTCAATACTGAAAAAAAAATTGATTGCATTCTTTGTAGCCGAAGGTGGAGAAGCTATATACAGCCAGCAAACACAAGACCTGAAGCTGACTGTGGCTCGGATCACCAGTTCCTCATAGCAAAATTCAGGCTTAAACTAAAGAAAACTGGAGAAAACACTAGGCGAGCAGGTATAACTTAAATGAAATCCCATATGAATTCACAGTAGAGGTAACGAATAGATTGAAGGGACTAGATCTAGGTAACACTATATCTGTAATATTGTAATCCATATATTGTACAGGAGGTAGCAAACAAAACCATCCCAAAGAAAAAGAAAAGCAAGAAGGCAAAGTGGTTATCTGGAGAGGCTTTACAAACAGTATAAGAACGAAGAGAAGTGAAAAGCAAGGGAGAGAGGGAAAGGTACATCCAATTAAAGGCAGAGTTTCAAAGAGTAGCTAGAAGAGACAAGAAGCCCTTCTGCAATGAATGGTGTTTAATAAAGGAAAACAACAAAAGGGGAAAGAGTAGACATCTCTTCAGGAAAACTGGAAACATCAAGGGCACATTCCACTCAAATATAGGCACAATAAAGGATAAAAATGGCAGGGACCTAATAGACACTGACGAGATCAAGAAAAGATAGAAAGAGTACATGGAAGAACTGTACACAAAAGATGGTAATGAACCAGATTACTACGATGATGTGGTTAGTCACCCAGAACCAGACATTCTGGAATGCAAAGTCAAGTGGGCCTTAAGAAGCACTACTGTTAATAAAGCTAGTGGATATGATGAAATTCCAGCAGAACTATTTAAATAACTAAAGGAGGATTCCATCAAGGTTTTACATTTATTATGTCAGCAAATCTGGATGACGCAGCAGTGGCCATAGGACTGGAAAAGGTCAACCCTCGTTGCAATTCCCAAGAAGGGAAGTATTAAAGAATGTGCTAACCATCAGACAACTGCACTCATCTCCTGCTTAAAATCTTGCATGCTAGGCTTCCTCATTATGCAAACCAAGAACTTCCAGGTGTCCAAGCTGTGTTTAGGAAAGGTAAAGGAACTAGATATCAAATTGCCAACATTCGCTGGATTATGGAAAAAGCAAGGCAATTTCAGAAAAACATCTATCTTTGTTTCATTGACTATGCTAAAACCTTTGACTGTGTAGATCGTGACAAACCGTGGAAAGTTCTTAGAGAGATGGGAATACCAAACTATCTTAGCTGTCTCCAGTGAAACCTGTAGGTGGGTCAAAAAGAAACAGAACCCTCTATGGAACAACTGATTGGTTCAAGATCGAGAAAGGAATAGACATCCTGCTTGCTAATCTATACAATGAGAAATGCTGAGCTGGATGAGTTGCAAGCTGAAATCAAGATAGGCAGGAGGAACATCAACAACCTCAGATATGCGATGATACCACTCTAATGACAGAAAGTAAAGAGGAACTAAAGAGCCTCCTGATGAGGGTAAAGGAAGAGAGTGAGAGAGCCGGCTTAAGCCTAAATATTAAAAAGACTAAGATCATGGCATCCGGCCCCATTACTTCATGGCATATCAAAGGGGAAAAGGTGAAAGTAGTGACAGACTTCGTCTTCTTGGGCTCTAAAATCACTGCAGATTGTGACTGCGCCATGAAATCAGAAGATGTTTGCTTCTTGGTACGACAGTATGACAAACCTAGACAGAAAAGCAGAGACATGACTCTGCTGACAAAGATCCATACAGTCAAAGCTATGGTCTTCCCAGTGGTCACGTAAAATTGTGAGAGCTGGATCATAAAGAAGGAAGAACACTAAAGAATTGATGCCTTCAAACGGTGGTGCTGGAGAAGACTCTTGAAAGTCCCTTGGACAGTAAGGCGATCAAACCAGCTAATCTTAAGGGAGATCAACCCTGAATATTCACTGGAAGGGCTGATGCTGAAGCTGAAGCTCCAGTATTTCAGTCATCTGATGTGAACAGACAACTCATTGGAAAAGTGCCTGATGCTGGGAAAGATTGAGGGTAGAAGGAGAAGAGGGCATCAGAGGATGAGATGGCTGGACAGCATCACCAACAAAATGAACATGAACTTGGGCAAAGTCCTGGAGATGGTGAAGGACAGGGAGGCCTGGCATGCAGCAGTCCAGGGGGGTCACAAAAAGTCAAACACGACTGGATGACTGAACAACAACAGCAACAAGTTACAAGTATATATTGTACAATACAGGGAATATAGCAAATAATATAGCAAATAGCAAATAGCAAAAAATATAGCAAATATATATATAGAAAATAGCAAAAAAATTATAGTTATAACTATAAATGAAGTATAACATTTAAAAATTGTGAATCACTGTATTGTATACTTGTAATAATATATATCAACTATACTCCAATATTTAAAAATGTATAAATTAGGTATGACATGAAATCTGTGACAGAGTGAATGTACATATAATATGTAAAATATAAATATGTACAATCTTCAAAAAAGTAATAAATCATGAGGATAGTATATGTACTTTTTAATCAATTAGTTAATTTATTATTGAGATAAAACTGATTTACAATATTCATTTCATTTCAGGTATACAATATAGTGATTTAAAGTTTTTATACATTACCAAATGATCATCACAATAAGTCTAGTACCATCAATCACTGTACAAAGTTTATTACTATATTATTGTCTTCATTCCCTGAGCTGTACAACACAATCCTGTGACTTATTTATTATAAAACTAAAAGTTTGTACCTATTAATCTGGTTCGCCTATTTTGTCCTTCTCTCTCCCCTCTGGCAACCACCAATTTGTTCCATCTATAGATTTGTTTCTGTTTTGTTATGTTTGCTCATTTTTTTGTTTGTAGAATTCTATCCAGGTAAAATCATATGATATTTGTCCTTCTAATCTGACTTATTTTATTTAGCCTAATACACTCTAGATTCATTCATGTTGTCATCTTCTTTGTACGTTCATCTATGATTGCCCCTTAGGTTGCTCCCATATCTCGGCTATTGTGAATAATGCTGCAATGAATATCACAGTTATTATAAAGTGGTAAAACGGCACTTCAACTCTGTGGTATTCCTCCCAAAGTATATATATAACTCGTGACTTTGTGGTAAAGAATCCACCTTCCAATGCAGGAGGTATGGGTTCTAACCCTGAGTCTGGAAGATCCCCTGGAGAAGGAAATGGTAACCCACTCCAGTATTCCTGCCTGGGAAATCCTAAGGACAGAGTAGTCTGGTGGGCTACATTTCACAGGGGCTCAAAGAGTCAGAGATGGCTGAGCGACTGATCAGGCACATATAACTCAAGTCTAACCATAAGATGAACATCACACAAATACCAATGGAGGCACATTTTATAAAATATCTAATCAGTACTCCACAAAACTTTCAAGGATATAAAAGATATAGAAAGTATAAAAAAACTGTCACAATTAAGTGATGCCCAAGAAGATATAATGACTAAATATAATGTGAGATTCTGAATAGAACCCTAGAACAGTAAAAGGCCATTAGATAAAAGCTAAATATTTGAATGAAGTATGTACTTAATAATGTATTCATAGTGGGATACTAACTGAAACAAATGCAGCATGAGATAATAATAGTGAAAACTGTTGTGGGAGCTCTCTGTACTATTTTTACAATATTTTTTGGTAAATCTAAAGCTACCTAAAATAAACAGTTTATTTACAAAATCAAGTTTAGAAACATATAGATCATAAGAACTATAAAAAGGAATAAAATTATTTTAAATAACTAGTTCTAGAAATAAAAATGCACTATATATAAATTAAAACACAACATTAATGTAAAAGGTATTAGCTGCTTATTGCTGTGTGTGTGTGCTCAGTTGCTTCAGTTGGATCTGACTCTTTGAGTCAGAAGTGTCTTCAGTCATGTCTAACTCTATACTGTATGGCACTATGGACTATAGACCGCCAGGTTCCTCTATCTTTGGGATTTCTGGAATGAAAATTTCTGGAATGGAAAATGAAAGGTGAGAATACTGGAATGAGTTTCCATGCCCTCCTCCAGGGGATCAGGAAACTAAAGGGAGAGTTAATAAACTTGAAGATTTCTCAGAAGAAATTACAAACAATGACACAAACAGATGAAAAATGAAAAAGTGAAAGAAAAGTGTTTTAATCATCACTGTTAGAGGAGTTTTCTCATTAATTTGTGTTTTCATTTCCTTGTATTGAGTTTAGGCTAATGTCCTACCTCCAGGTACATAAGTTAATTCCTTAAGTCAATACAATATGAGTACAGTGTCACAATTTTCTTCAAAATACACCTTTGTTGTATTCTACTATATATATTACTATTTTAAATAAGCAATTTTAATATTCCTTTTATCTCTTAATTGGCAATATAGATATGATTTATATTTCATAAAAGGGAAATTTTAATTTATATTTTTGTTACTAATTAGCTCTTCATTATTTTGTTTACAGAAAATGTGATATAAATGATGAGGCTGAGTTGTGTTGTTTTATTAAGTGGTTTTTATTTTTTAATATAAATTTATTTACATATTGGTTTTGCCATACAAGTGGTTTTTAAAAAAGATTATATATATGCTTGATAAAACTAGATAGTCTAAAACTTGGGGTTGAAGAGTAATATAAATATTCCTTTAAAATATTATTTAAATAAATTTAATATTTTATAATATAATAAATGATAAACTTTTACATTCTAATGGAGTTTTGCTGATACATAGGAGTATTATACATTTTTATATACTGATTTTATATCATTAAACCTTACTTTTAATTTCAATTATTCATTTCCAGATTCTTTGGACTTTTCTATGTATACATTAGTAATATCTTTGGAATATTAATGAAGGATTACTTTTATTTCTTCTTTCCAAATTCACATATTTTCATTTTTTTCTGCCTCTTAGTTTACTAAGAACAGTAAATGTTGAAAAAAAGACGATAGTAAGTTGTTTACCCTGAGTTGTTCACCATTTCAGATAAAAAGCTTTTGTCATATCATTATTAAGAACGGTATATCCTATGGTTTTATTACACCTATTCTTTTAGATTAAACAAGTTCCCTTCTATACTAGTTTGGGATTGTTGTTATGAATCAATACTGATTTTGCATCTAATGCTTTCTCTGCATCTATTTGTGTGATGTGATTATTTAACCTGATCATTTGAAAAGATTCTATTTTCAACTAAAATCTTATTGATAGGTACTAGAGGTTAGGAATCAGTGAACTAAAATGGACTGGAATGTGTGAATTTAACTCAGATGACCATTATATCTACTACTGAGGGCAGGAATCCCTCAGAAGAAATGGAGTAACCATCATGGTCAACAGAAGAGTCCAAAATGAAGTACTTGGAGGCAGTCTCAAAAATGACAGAATGATCTCTGTTTCTTTCCAAGGCAAACCATTCAATATCACAGTTATCCAAGTCTATGGCCCAACGAGTAACGCTGAAGAAGCTGAAGTTGAACGGTTCTATGAAGACCTACAAGACCTTTTAGAACTAACACCTAAAAAAGATGTCCTTTTCATTCTAGGGGACTGGAATGCAAAAGTAGGAAGTCAAGAAACACCTGGAGTAAATTCCAGGCAAATTTGGCCTTGGAATGTGGAATGAAGCAGGGCAAAGACTAATAGAGTTTTGCCAAGCAAATGCACTGGTCATAGCAAACACCCTCTTCCAACAACACAAGAGAATACTCTACACATGGACATCACCAGATGGTCAACACTGAAATCAGATTGATTATATTCTTTGCAGCCAAAGATGGAGAAGCTCTATACAGTCAACAAAAACAAGACCAGGAGCTGACTGTGGCTCAGATCATAAACTCCTTATTACCAAATTCAGAATGAAATTGAAGAAAATAGGGGAAACCACTAGACCATTCAGGTATGACCTAAATCAAATCCCTTATGATTATACAGTGGAAGAGAGAAATAGATTTAAGGGCCTAGATCTGATAGATAGATTGCTTGATGAACTATGGAATGAGGTTCGTGACATTGTACAGAAGACAGGGATCAAGACCATCCCCAGGGAAAAAAAGATGCAAAAAAGCAAAATGGCTGTCTGGAGAAGCCTTACAAATAGCTGTGAAAAGAAGAGAAGCGAAAAGCCAAGGAGAAAGGGAAAGATATAAGCATCAGAATGCAGAGTTCCGAAGAATATCAAGAAGAGATAAGAAAGCCTTCTTCAGTGATCAATGCAAAGAAATAGAGGAAAAGAACAGAATGGGAAAGACTAGAGATCTCTTCAAGAAAATTAGAGACACCAAGGGAACATTTCATGCAAAGATGGACCCTATAAAGGACAGAAATGGTATAGACTGAACAGAAGCAGAAGATATTAAGAAGAGATGGCAAGAATACACAGAACTGTTCAAAAAGGATCTTCATGACCCCGATGATCACAACGGTGTGATCGCTCATCTAGAGTCAGACATTTTGGAATGTGAAGTCAAGTGGGCCTTAGAAAGCATCACTACGAACAAAGCTAGTGGAGGTGATGGAATTCCAGTTGAGCTCTTTAAAATCCTGAAAGATAATGCTGTGAAAGTGCTGCACTCAATATGCCAGCAAATTTGGAAATTTCAGCAGTGACCGCAGGACTGGACAAGGTCAGTTTTCATTTCAATCCCAAAGAAAGGCAATGCCAAAGAATGCTCAAACTACAGCCCAATTTCACTCAACTCACACGCTAGTAAACTAATGCTCTAAATTCTCCAAACCAGTCTTCAGCAATACGTGAATCGTGAATTTCCTGATGTTCAAGCTGGTTTTAGAAAAGGCAGAGGAACCAGAGATCAAATTGCCAACATCCACTGGATCATGGGAAAAGCAAAAGAGTTCTAGAAAAACATCTATTTCTGCTTTTTTGACTATGCCAAAGCCTTTGACTGTGTGGATCAGAATAAACTGGAAAATTCTGAAAGAGATGGGAATACCAGACCACCAGACCTGCCTCTTGAGAAATCTGTGTGCAGGCCAGGAAGCAACAGTTAGAACTGGGCATGGAACAACAGACTGGTTCCAAATAGGAAAAGGAGTACGTCAAGGCTGTATATTGTCACCCTGCTTATTTAACTTATATGCAGAGTACATCACGAGAAATGCTGGACTGGAAGAAACACAAGCTGGAATCAAGGTTGCCGGGAGAAATATCAATAACCTCAGATATGCAGATGACACCACCCTTATGGCAGAAAGTGAAGAGGAACTAAAAAGCCTCTTGATGAAAGTGAAAGAGGAGAGTGAAAAAGTTGGCTTAAAGCTCAACATTCAGAAAACAAAGATCATGGCATCTGGTCCCATCACTTCATGGGAAATAGATGGAGAAACAGTGGAAACAGTGTCAGACTTTATTTTTCTGGGCTCCAAAATCACTGCGGATGGTGACTGCAACCATGAAATTAAAAGACGCTTACTCTTTGGAAGAAAAGTTATGATCAACCTAGATAGCATATTCAAAAGCAGAGACATTACTTTGCCGACTAAGGTCCGTCTAGTCAAGGCTATGGTTTTTCCTGTGGTCATGTATGGATGTGAGAGTTTGACTGTGAAGAAGGCTGAGCACTGAAGAATTGATGCTTTTGAAGTGTGGTGTTGGAGAAGACTCTTGAGAGTCCCTTGGACTGCAAGGAGATCCAACCAGTCCATTCTGAAGGAGATCAGCCCTGGGATTTCTTTGGAAGGAATGATGCTAAAGCTGAAACTCCAGTACTTTGGCCACCTCATAGGAAGAGTTGACTCACTGCAAAAGACTTTGATGCTGGGAGGGATTAGGGCTAGGAGGGGATGACCAAGGATGAGATGGCTGGATGGCATCACTGACTGGATGGACGTGAGTCTAAGTGAACTCCAGGAGTTGTTGATGGATAGGGAGGCCTGTCATGCTGCGATTCATGGGGTCGCAAAGAGTTGGACACAGCTGAGCGACTGAACTGAACTGAACTGAACTGAGAGGTTAGAACATCAGTATCTTCAAAGGGGGGTACGGTGGCAGAGGTTGGGGTGTGGAGGGTTGGACAATTCAACCTACAATACCATGTAAAAATATTAGATTATGGTGATGTTGTGGAATAATCTGCCTGTGATTAATCTGAATATCTCCTAGATATATACTGTTATATATTAAAATTCAATCAATGTATGATTTATTCATGTTTATATTTATTAATATGGTATTAATTTTATGTTTATTAATGTGATAACAGACTTTATACATTTAGAATTCTAAATGGAAAAATCAGAAAAGAAAAAAAACTGCAATGAAAATAAATTACATTTTCACTTTACAAAGCTGTGATATATATTTTCTTCTTTATCCTTTTGACTTTGTCTTTAAAGTAACACATATTCATAAGAAATATCACCCTAATTGGGATATCTCTGAATTTGGTACAGAAAAAGGTCACATGTAATGAAAACATATCAGATTGATCACCAAATCTTGGTCCTGGCCATAATGTAATATCATAAGCTTCATACTGAATTTATATTGTATACACATTTTAAATAAGTCAATTAAACTCTGTATATTTAAATGTAACACAATTTCTAAACCTCACATATCAGAAGCTTGAAAATTAAGAGAAAACCACTCCTCACATATTCACATATACATGCAAAGTCTGAAATAATGAACAGATTCTGTAATCTTAGATAGATGCCCCAAATTTCAAGTTCAAAAAAATTGCTATTTTTGCTAGGATTAAGTGATGCCATCAAGAATTCTGCCAGAAAGCAGTATCTTCAATGGAAATCCAAATTTCAGTCGAAATCATGAGCTATTAGCTTCATCAATACTATAAGGCTCTGTGGGAGTCTCTTTGACATAAAACACGATTTCCAAAATGTACAATGGGACAGTGGGACCACAGTCAGAAAAGTAGGATTCAAAACCCAAAGGGGGGGGGTGGTATCCTAAGATGGTGGAGGAATAGGACAGGGAGACCACTTTCTCCCTCACAAATTTATCAAAAGAACATTTCAACGTTGAGTAAATTCCACAAAACAACTTCTGAATGCTGGCAGAGGACATCAGGCACCCAGAAAAGCAGATCATTGTCTTCAAAAACAGATAGGAAAAAATATAAAAGATGAAAAAAGAGACAAAGGAGGTAGAGAGGGAACTCTGTCCTGGGAAGGGAATCTTAAGAAGAGAGGTTTCCAAACACCAGGAAACACTCTCACTGCCAAGTCTGTGGCGAGCCTTGGAAACACAGAGGGCAACATAACAGGAAGGAAAAATAAATTAATTAAAACCAACAGATTATGAGCTCAACAGTAACTCCCCCAGTGGAGAAGCTGCGAAGATGCCTGCATCCGCCACCAGCAAGTGGGGGCTGGGCAGGGAGGCACCGGAGGCACCGGCTGCAGTGCTTTGTAAGATTCGGGCCTGAATGCTCCGCGTGTAACCAGAGTGAATTAACTTGGGCTAGCAAACCAGACTGTGGGATAGCTACCACGTGAAAAGCTCGAACATAAGACACCACCAGGACCATGCACAGAACAAAGGATGGAACAGAAAACGGAACAGAAATAGCTGGCTGCAGACCATCCCCCTCTGGTGACAGGCAGCCAGAGCCATAAGGGCTGGAAGGGGGCAATTGCAGCCCAAGAGAGACATTACCTACCAAAATGCAAGCAGGCTTCTTTGCTAACTAAGACTTCTGGGGGTTCTGGACAGTCATCAGCCACCAGAGAAGGGACACCAGTGATACATCCAGAAAACTGAGCAGCAGAGATGGGAAAGGCAATAAGTCGCAGCGACTGCGCTTGCCAAAGACCTGAGCTACTCGGACCTGGGAAGGGCACAAAACACAGGCCCAACCGAATCTGTTCCTCTGAGGGCTACCTGAGTGCCAAGCCTGAGCGGCTTAGACCAGGGAGGTGCATGCAGCCTAGGGCCGGCCTCAGACGGTTCCTGGCGGAGCAACGTAGAGCCTGAGCGGTGTGCGCAGCGAGCAGGGGCAGGCCCAGCGGGGTTGAGACACTGCAAGCACACAGCAGTGTTACTTGTTTGCAGCATCCCTCCCTCCCCACAGCACGACTGAACAAGTGAGCCTAAAAAAAAAAAGTGTCCACCATGGCTCCCCCTGTGACAGGGTGGAAATCAGACACTGAAGAGACCAGCAAACAGAAGAAGTTAAACAGAGGGAACTGCCTTGGAAGTGACCCCACACTGCCCACAACACCAGAGAAAGGGCCAGATATATCTTTACTATTTTTATGATCATTCTTTTTTTTTTTTTAATTGTTGTGTGATTTTTTTTTCTATTTTCTCTTTTTTTAAAATTTTTTAAATTTTTAAGTCCTCTATTTCTCCTTTAATTTTTATTTTTGTAACCTACTATTACTTTTCAAAAAAAAAAGACCCTATTTTTAAAGCAAACGCTGTATATACCCTTTTTGTGGTGGTTGTTGTTGTTTTAATAATTCTTGTGGCTTTGTTTTTTTTTCTTTCCTCTCCTTCTTTTCTTTAATATTGTATTTTTGAATATCCAACCTCTACTCTAGATTTTTAATCTTTGCTTTTTGTTATTTGTTGTCAATTTTGTACATTTAAAAACCCAATCTTCAGTACTCAATTTTACCTGAGAGCGAGATTACTGGCTTGACCACTCTCTTCTCCTTTGGACTTTCCTTTTTCTCCACCAGGTGGCCTCTATCCCTTCCCTCCCCCTTCTCTTCTCTACCCAACTCTGTGAATCTCTATTTGTTCCAGACGGTGGAGAACACTTAGGGAACTGGTTACTGGCTGGATCTGTCTCTCTCCTTTTCATTTCCCTCTTTTATCCTCCTGGCCACCTCACTTCCTCCCTCTCCTCTTCCCTGTGTAATTCCGTGAACACCTCCGAGCGGTCCAGACTGAGGAGTGTACATAAGGAAGTGACTACTGATTAGCTTGCTCTCTCCTCTTTTGATCCCACCTCATCTCATTCCAGTCACCTCTAACTGCTGCCTCCCTCTTCTCTTCTCCGTGTAACTCAGTGAACCTCTCTTGGTGTCCCTCAGTGTGGAGAAACTTTTCATCTTTAACCTATATGTTTTATCATCAGTGCTGTATAGATGGAGAAGTCATCACGCTACTGTAAAAATAAAACTGAAAACCAGAAGCAGGAGGCTTAAGTCCAAATCCTGAGAACATCAGAGAACTCCTGAATCAAGGAAACATTAATCGATAAAAGCTCATCAAACGCCTCCATACCTACACTGAAACCAAGCACCACCCAAGGACCAACAAGTTCAAGAGCAAGACATACCACGCAAATTCTCCAGCAACACAGGAACACACCCCTGAGCTTCAATATACAAGCAGCTCAAAGTTACTCCAAAACCATTGACGTCTCATAACCCATTACTGGTCACTTCATTGAACTCCAGAGAGAAGAAATCCAGCTCCACCCACCAGAACTCCAACACAAGCCTCCCTAACCAAGAAACCTTGACAAGCCACTGATAACAACCCCACCCACAGTGAGGAAACTCCATAATAAAGAGAACTCCACAAATTCCCAGAATATAGAAAGGCCATACCAAACGCAGCAATGTAACCAAGATGAAGAGACAGAGGAATACCCAGCAGGTAAAGGAACAGGAGAAATGCCCACCAAACCAAACAGAGGAAGAGATAGGGAATCTACTTGAGAAAGAATTCTGAATATTGATAGTGAAAATGATCCAAAATCTTAAATCAAAATGGAATCACAGATAAATAGCCTGGAGACAAGGATTAAGAAGATGCAAGAAAGGTTTAACAAGGACCTAGAAGAAATAAAAAAGAGTCAATATATAATGAATAACACAATAAATGAGATCAGAAACCCTCTGGAGGCAACAAATAGTAGAATAACGGAGGCAGAGATAGGATTAGTGAAATAGAAGATAGAATGGTAGAAATAAATGAATCAGAGAGGAAAAAAGAAAAACGAATTAAAAGAAATGAGTACAATCTCAGAGACCTCCAGGACAATATGAAACGCTCCAACATTCGAATTATAGGAGTCCCAGAAGAAGAAGACAAAAAGAAAGACCATGAGAAAATCCTTTAGGAGATAACAGTTGAAAACTTCCCTAAAATGGTGAAGGAAGTAATAACCCAAGTCCAAGAAACCCAGAGAGTTCCAAATAAGATAAACCCAAGGCGAAACACCCCAAGACACATATTAATCAAATTAACAAAGATCAAACACAAAGAACAAATATTAAAAGCAGCAAGGGAAAAACAACAAATAACACACAAGGGGATTCCCATAAGGATAACAGCTGATCTTTCAAAAGAAACTCTTCAGGCCAGGAGGGAAGGGCAAGATATACTTACAGTGATGAGAGAAAATAACCTACAGCCCAGATTACTGTACCCAGCAAGGATCTCATTCAAATATGAAGGAGAAATCAAAAGCTTTACAGACAAGCAAAAGCTGAGAGAATTCAGCACCACCAAACCAGCTCTCCAACAAATGCTCAAGGATATTCTCTAGACAGGAAACACGAAAAGGGGGTATAAACCCGAACCCAAAACAATAAAGTAAATGGCAACGGGATCATACTTATCAATAATTACCTTAAACGTAAATGGGTTGAATGCCCCAACCTAAAGACAAAGACTGGCTGAATGGATACAGAAACAAGATCCCTATATATGCTGCCTACAAGAGACCCACCCCAAAACAAGGGACACATACAGACTGAAAGTGAAGGGCTGGAAAAAGATATTCCACACAAATAGAGACCAAAAGCAAGCAGGAGTAGCAATACTCATATCCGATAAAACAGACTTTAAAGCAAAGGCTGTGAAAAAGGACAAAGAAAGCCACTACATAATGATCAAAGGATCAATCCAAGAAGAAGATACAACAGTTATAAATATATATGCACCCAACATAGGAGCACCACAATATGTAAGACAAATGCTAACAAGTATGAAAGGGGAAATTAACAGTAACATAATAATAGTGGGAGACTTTAATACCCCACTCACACCTATGGACAGATCAACTAAACAGAAAATTAACAAAGAAATATGAACTTTAAATGATACAATAGACCAGTTAGACCTAATTGATATCTATAGGACATTTCACCCCAAAACAATGAATTTCACCTTTTTCTCAAGTGCACACGGAACCTTCTCCAGGATAGATCACATCCTGGGCCATAAATCTAACCTTGATAAATTCAAAAAAATCTAAATCATTCCAAGCATATTTTCTGACCATAATGCTTTAAGATTAGATCTCAATTACAGGAGAAAAAATATTAAAAATTCCAACATATGGAGGCTGAACAACACGCTTCTGAATAACTAACAGATCACAGAACATATCAAAAAGGAAATCAAAATATGCATAGAAATGAATGAAAAGGCAAACACAACAACCCAAAACCTGTGGGGCACTATAAAGACAGTGTTAAGAGGAAAGTTCATAGCCTTACAGGCATACCTCAAGAAACAAGAAAAAAGTCAAATAAATAACCTAACTCTACACCTAAAGCAACTAGAAAAGGAAGAAATGGAGAACCTCAGAGTTAGTAGAAGGAAAGAAATCTTAAAACTTAGGGCAGAAATAAATGCAAAAGAAACAAAAGAGACCACAGCAAAAATCAAGAAAGTCAAAAGCTGGTTCTTTGAAAGGATAAATAAAATTGACAAATCATTAGCCAGACTCATCAACAAACAAAGAGAGAAAAATCAAATCAATAAAATTAGAAATGAACATGGAGAGATCACAACAGACAACACAGAAATAGAAAGGATTGTAAGAGACTACTATCAGCAGTTACATGCCAATAAAATGGACAATGTGGAAGAAATGGACAAATTCTTAGAAAAGTACAACTTTCCAAACTGAACCAGGAAGAAATAGAAAATCTTAACAGATTTTCCCATCACAAGCAAGGAAATTAAAACTGTAATCAGAAATCTTCCAGCAAACAAAAGCCCAGGTCCAGATGGCTTCACAGCTGAATTCTACCAAAAGTTTAGAGAAGAGCTAACACCTATCCTACTCAAACTCTTCCAGAAAATTGCAGAGGAAGGTAAACTTCCAAACTCATTCTATGAGGCCACCATCACCCTAATATCAAAACCCTACAAAGATGCCACAAAAAAAGAAAACTACAGGCCAATATCACTGATGAACATAGATGCAAAAATCCTTAACAAAATTCAAGCAATCAGAATCCAACAACACATTAAAAAGATCATACACCATGACCAAGTGGGCTTTATCCCAGGGATGCAAGGATTCTTCAATATTCGCAAGTCAATCCATGTAATTCACCACATTAACAAATTGAAAAATAAAAGCCATATGATTATCTCAATAGATGCAGAAAAGGCCTTTGACAAAATTCAACATCCACTTATGATAAAAACTCTCCAGAAGGCAGGAATAGAAGGAATATACCTCAACATAATAAAAGCTATATATGACAAACCCACAGCAAACATTATCCTCAATGGTGAAAAATTGAAAGTATTTCCCCTAAAGTCAGGAACAAGACAAGGGTGCCCACTTTCACCATTACTATTCAACATAGTTCTGGAAGTTTTGGCCACAGCAATCAGAGCAGAAAAAGAAATAAAAGGAATCCAAATTGGAAAAGAAGAAGTAAAACTCTCAGTGTTTGCAGATGACATGATCCTCTACATAGAAAACCCTAAAGACTCCACCAGAAAATTACTAGAACTAATCAATGAATACAGGAAAGTTTCAGGATATAAAATCGACACACAGAAATCCCTTGCATTTCTATACACTAATAATGAGAAAGCAGAAAAAGAATTTAAGGAAACAATTTCATTCACCATTGCAACAAAAAGAATAAAATACTTAGGAATATATCTACCTAAAGAAACTAAAGACCTATATATAGAAATCTGTAAAACACTGATGAAAGAAATCAAAGAGGATACTAATAGATGGAGAAATATACCATGTTCATGA
Source organism: Capricornis sumatraensis (assembly GCF_032405125.1). NCBI lineage: Eukaryota > Metazoa > Chordata > Mammalia > Artiodactyla > Bovidae > Capricornis > Capricornis sumatraensis. The sequence goes on from NC_091073.1 coordinate 23,124,603, forward strand.
TCGGAAGAATCAATATAGTGAAAATGCGTATACTACTCAAAGCAATCTACAGATTCAATGCAATCCCTATCAAGCTGCCAGCCATATTTTTCACAGAACTAGAACAAATAATTTCAAGATTTGTATGGAAATACAAAAAGCCTCGAATAGCCAAAGCAATCTTGAGAAAGAAGAATGAAACTGGAGAAATCAACTTGCCTGACTTCAGGCTCTACTACAAAGCCACAGTCATCAAGAGAGTATGGTACTGGCACCAAGACAGAAATATAGATCAATGGAACAAAATAAAAAGCCCAGAGATAAATCCACACACATATGGACACCTTATCTTTGACAAAGGAGGCAAGAATATACAATGGAGTAAAGACAATCTCTTTAACAAGTGGTGCTGGGAAAACTGGTCAACCACTTGTAAAAGAATGAAACTAGATCACTTTCTAACACCGCACACAAAAATAAACTCAAAATGGATTAAAGATCTAAATGTAAGACCAGAAAGTATAAAACTCCTAGAGGAGAATATAGGCAAAACACTCTCTGACATAAATCACAGCAGGATCCTCTATGATCCACCTCCCAGAATACTGGAAATAAAAGCAAAAATAAACAAACGGGACCTAATTAAAATTAAAAGCTTCTGCACAACAAAGGAAACTATAAAGCAAGGTGAAAAGAGAGCCTTCTGAATGGGAGACAATAATAGCAAATGAAGCAACTGAAAAACAACTCATCTCAAAAATATACAAGCAACTTATGCAGCTCAATTCCAGAAAAATAAATGACCCAATCAAAAAATGGGCCAAAGAACTAAATAAACATTTATCCAAAGAAGACATATGAATGGCTAACAAACATATGAAAAGATGCTCAACATCACTCATTATCAGAGAAATGCAGATCAAGACATAATGAGGTACCATTTCATGCCAGTCAGAATGGCTGTGATCCAAAAGTCTACAAGCAATAAATGCTGGAGAGGGTGTGGAGAAAAGGGAACCTTCTTACACTGTTGGTGGGAATGCAAACTAGTACAGCCACTATGGAGAACAATGTGGAGATTCCTCAAAAAGTTGCAAATAGAACTGCCATATGACCCAGCAATCCCACTGCTGGGCATACAAATCGAGGAAACCAGAATTGAAAGAGACACATGTACCCCAATGTTCATCGCAGCACTGTTTATAATAGCCAGGACATGGAAACAACCTAGATGTCCATCAGCAGATGAATGGATAAGAAAGCTGTGGTACATATACACAATGGAGTATTACTCAGCCATTAAAAAGAATACATTGGAATCAGTTCTAATGAGATGGACGAAACTGGAGCTGATTATACAGAGTGAAGTAAGCCAGAAAGAGAAACACCAATTCAGTATACTAACACATATATATGGAATTTAGAAAGATGGTAATGATAACCCTGTATGCAAGACAGCAAAATAGACACAGATGTATAGAATGGACTTTTGGACTCTGAGGGAGAGGGGGAGGGTGGGATGATTTGGCAGAATGGCATTGAAACTTGTATACTATCATGTAAGGAACGAATTGCCAGTCTATGTTCAATACAGGATACAGTATGCTTGGGGCTGGTGCATGGGGATGATCCAGAGAGACGATATGGTGTGGGAGGTGGGAGGGGGTGTTCAGGATTGGGAACTAATGTACACTCGTGGCAGATTCATGTCAATGTATGGCAAAACCAATACAGTATTGTAAAATAAAATAAAGTAAAAATAAAAATTAAAAAAAAACAAAGGGATACAAAGATGAGAATAAAATAACAGATTTTAACCTGAGGGACTAATATTTTTAATCACATAATAAGTCAGTTTGCGATTAGTAAGCTTAAGGTCAATGGAAGAGAGGAGAATGTTGTCTCAGGTCTCTTTTAGCACTATATATTTTCTATTTTCCCTTGAAAATGTAGATTTTTTATATCACTATGACATTTGAATCTAACTACATTTTCTTCATTCATACTGAAATTTAAGAAGTACACTGATTATAACTAAAAATAATGAAGTGATTCTCAGATATTATTTTTTAAAGTAGGAAAATGGACAGGATATGAAAGAAGATCTTTTTTTTTTCCTTCAGACTATTTTAATATTTCTCATTCTGCAAACAGTACCCTCAGGCAAAGTCTTGTACCTGTTACAGAGACTTTAAAAAACAAATCTCAGTTCCTATACGACATTTGCACATTGATAAAAGACTCTTTCCTGAATTTTATTAGTATCATCAATGAAGATGCTGGCATATAGTAATTAATGTATATTAAGTGCATCATATTTCACTTTATTCTTTACTTAAAGACAGAAAGATTAAGCTGACCATTTATACTTTCATTTCTCTCACTTCATGTATTATATAAGTGAACATTATAGCTCTAATATTTTTGCTAAAAAAAAAGTTTTCATGCTAACAAGCCCATGGGAAATAAGACTGATGAAGTTTAGAATATAATTCTAACCCTTCAACTTTATCACTTACCTTATTTTACATAATTTGTTCCTCTATACTTAACTATTTGAACAACAACAACAAAAAAAACCTCTTTTTTACCTTCTGTTTTTTATATTTCCTTAAAAAATAATTGTGACTGCTTTTTTTTTTTTTCCTTTTCTTTGAAGAATGAATTCATCTCTGGTGACAAAGCACATGGGAGTACGTTTAGGAGAAAGGTAGATTCTGTCCTGGACAAATTGTTGTTCAGTCGCTGATTCATGTCTGACTCTTTGTGACCCCATGGACTTCCACATGCCAGACTTCCCTGTCCTTTACTGTGTCCCAGAGTTTGCTCAAACTCATGTCCATTGAGTCAGTGATGCCATCCAGTCATCTCACCCTCTATCATCCCCTTCTCCTCCTGCCCTTAATCTTTCCCAGTATCAGGGTCTTTTCCAATGAGTCAGCTCTTCACATCAGGTGGCCAAAGTATTGTAGCTGAAAGTTTAAGGGTCTCAACCCCTATTGCAATTGTAAAAGGTTAGCTTCTATTTGTTTCAAATATTATGAAAAATATCAAAATTGGTCTGATACTTGTCTGTGGACTAAGTGAAATTTGATTATTTTAGTTTACTAGCAAAAGTGAATTTCATAGGAGAAAACCAGCCTTAAATAAATAAAGTCATTTTAGGAGGCTTTGCTAGACTAAGACTGAGAAAAAAGTGCAGTACAAAAGTTGCTAAGGTGGCAAGTCCCACTATACTATTAAAAATATTGATAGAGAGTTGTTAGTATAGTACTTCAGAGAGGATACAATGAAAAGGCTAAGATGATCTTAATCCTCTTTGCAAACAAGATGAAGGTTTTTGTTTGAACACTGAAATTTAATTCAATAAAATAGTCAAATGTCTTTTGTTCACCATTTGTAATGTCAGAAATGCTATGCTCAATGATAAATAAGATGCAACCCCTGTTCTCAAGAACCTTTTCTCAGTTTTGATGTTGTGAGATAGTGGTTCACTCATTTTCCCCAGTGGATGTGCCAGTGAAGACAATATCCAGAGTGACTTTTTGGATGTTAGAGGAAAAAAAATAAGAGAAACTCTAGTTTCACTATAATGGATTAAGTTATATCAGATAAATATCTTGCTGAGAGAATTTAGTAAAAACTGATAATATGGAAAATAAGTTGCTTTGAAGTCATTGGAGAGCTACTAAGTCACCAAAATTTAGCACACCAAGATCTCTAAGAACTGGAAATGCATTCCTATTAGCCTAGCAGTTTGGGGCAGTGTTTGCCTTGAGCTACATGAAGAATCAGAAGGATAATAGAGATTGAGCACATAAATGGAAATTTGCAGGTAGCTGAAAGAAAAAATAAACCGTGCATACGGTTTTAGCCTTCCTAAAATCCAGGAGAGAGAAAAATCAGGGCTTAGGATCCACCAAGGTTGAGACTCTCTAATTTTCTAGGACTTATTGTAAATAGACAAGGTTTAAAAAGTTCTGAAACTCAGCTTGAATCTACTCACTTTTTAACTAAATAAAGAAAATAAAAATTTTCTCTACCCACCAGAAGCAAATGTTAACCTCTGAATGAAGAAAACTACACCCAGGGATTACTTGTTTCTTAAATTATGACTATATTGATTAAAAATTGCTAGACATATGAGTAGAGAGAATCAAAAGAAAAATATGACAATAATTGATTATAGTTCATTCAGACACTGGGGGTATAAGAAATCAGATATAACTGCTATTAATAATCTGAAGAAAAGAGATCAGAAGATAGAAAGACAAATTAAAAAACTGGAATCTATGAAAATAGGGTCAAAGGAAATCTAGACCTAAATTACGTAGCAACTAAAATTAGGAGCTTAATATGTAGATTTAACATATAATTAGATAAAGCAAGGGACTGAAATAATAAATAAGAACAGCATAAAATGTGAGAATTGAGGGGAAAAGACACAAAAAAAATTGAATATACTAAAACAGTATGAGGAATAACACAGATAAGATGCAAGACAACGTAAAGACAAGGTATATATACACTTGATCCTTGAGGAACATGGGTGTGAAGTGCGTGGGTCCACTTATCCAATATATATATATATTTTTTTTTTTAACTCAATAGTATATACAAGTGGTTCAGTGGTAAAGAATCTTCCTGCAAAGCAGGAGCCTCAGGAAACACAGGTTCTACTCATGGGTCAGGAAGTTGCCCTGGAGGAGGGCATAACAACCCACTCCAGTATTCTTGCCTGAAGAATTCCATGGACAGAGGAGCCTGTAGGGATACAGTCCAAGGGGCCAAAAAGAGTCAGACATGACTTAAGGGAGTTGGCATGCATTGATTCAAAACTGTTTGAATTTACAGATGCAAACCTCAAATAGAGAAGGCTGATCCTCTCTAATGGAATTAGAAGAATTGTTGGTTTTTTCAGCCTGTTAGATGACACCACCCTTATGGCAGAAAGTGAAGAGGAACTAAAAAGCCTCTTGATGAAAGTGAAAGTGGAGAGTGAAAAAGTTGGCTTAAAGCTCAACATTCAGAAAACGAAGATCATGGCATCTGGTCCCATCACTTAATGGCAAATAGATGGGGAAACAGTGGAAACAGTGTCAGACTTTATTTTTGGGGGGCTCCAAAATCACTGCAGATGGTGATTGCAGCCATGAAATCAAAAGAGGCTTACTCCTTGGAAGAAAAGTTATGACCAACCTAGATAGTATATTCAAAAGCAGAAACATTACTTTGCCAACAAAGGTCTGTCTAGTCAAGGCTACGGTTTTTCCAGTGGTCATGTATGGATATGAGAGTTGGACTGTGAAGAAACCTGACTGCCGAAGAATTGATGCTTTTGAACTGTGGTGTTGGAGAAGACCTTGAGAGTCCCTTGGACTGCAAGGAGATCTAATCGGTCCATTCTGAAGGAGATCAGCCCTGGGATTTCTTTGGAGGGAATGATGCTAAAGCTGAAACTCCAGTACTTTGGCCACCTCATGTGAAGAGTTGACTCATTGGAAAAGACTCTGATGCTGGGAGGGATTGGGGTCAGGAGGAGAAGGGGACGACAGAGGATGAGATGGCTGGATGGCATCATGGACTCGATGGACATGAGTCTGAGTGAACTGCGGGAGTTGGTGATGGACAGGGAGGCCTGGCGTGCTGCAATTCACGGGGTCGCAAAAAGTTGGACATGACTGAGTGACTGAACTGAACTGAACTGGAGCTTCTTGATTGTTATTTGGATGGAGTGACAATTTCCATATTCCTTATATGAAGAACTGGAAATAGGAAGTGTATTGGAAACTTAATTTTTCTTAAGATAGGATATAGATTGTATGAATTAGTAGATTCTTTTTTTTTGTTTTATGTGCCTTAACTAGTCTATTAAAATATTAAAAATCAGAATGCATGCAATAACAATAAGGACTTGAGAATTATAAAAGGAATGAAAATAATATCTTGCTTTAAATTTATTTTATCAAGAAATTGTTTAGGTGGAAAGGTAATCAACCACATGGAGCATAAAGTCTCAGAGGTTTCTGAGACCATCCTAGAGGACGTTAAAAAGGTATTGAGTGGTTATAATTTTTATTCCTAGAATTTATTTTAAATTATCAGAAAATCTGCTTTAAGAACCTTTGATTTACTTGTTTTATTTGTAGGATTATTGTTGCATCCTTTCTAATGTACTTGCTTTAGTATTAAAAACATATGGTGTTCAGTTTGTCTTCCCCAGGACTCTGTAGACTGATAATATTTTATTCCAGTATATGTCTGAAGCTGAAGAATGCTCCCTCAATAGAGCCATAAAGTCTGACTACACTTTTAGTCAACTTTAAAAACCACTGAAAAAATAAAACTAATTTTAATAGTAATTGATTTCCTTTTTAGAAAAGACCCGTGTGTTCATTTAATTGAAAAATAATTAAAAGTTAAAAAAAGGAAAAGTACTTGTATGGCTTCTACTAACTCATCAGGGTTAACAGTTTGATGTCTCTCCTTTTTTCAGTATATAAGCCTTTATATGCTCATGACCTTTCAGTCTTTAAAAACATATCATTTAATACTCTTAATAATTATGAAAGTGACACATATATTGTAGAACCAAAGTAAAATATAAAACTCTTTGAAGAACAAAATGTGATTTATCTTTCATCAGATACTGCTGCCTATCAATCTAGTAGCCATTTTCCCATACTTTATTATGTTTCATCTCAAGTTAGCATGGGTGCTTTCTCCCAACTATCTGCCTTTGATATTCTTAACTGGGGAGAATGTGGAAACTACATTCATTTGTTTATTCATTCATTCATTTTTATTTGTTGCCAAAATTTAAAGGGATTTCTACTGAATTTAATGAGAAGGAAATTGAACCAAAAATATATTTGTTGGCTATTAAGAATTTCCTCCCTAAAAATGGAATGAGTCTACCCATAACAGAATGTTTACAAGACAGTTCATTCCTCCAACAATCATGGAATCCAAAGCACAAAGAATATGAACCAGAAAAAAAAAAAAAAAGTATATAGGTATGTATTTACTGTGCTAAAGCTAGACTTTGAAATTTATAGAAGAACATGGTGATAGGAAAGAATCCTATGTTCAAGGAGAAAAATCCATATTCCCTAATCCTTCATCTACCCAGATGCAATTTTAAACAAGAAAATTGCTTAAACTATCTTTTAGTTTTTACCTATCTTTCCAATTCCCCTTTGTTATATAAAGGATAAAGCCAGATGGAAAAGAGTGAAGGTATTTTCTGATTGCTTTTTAGTTTTCTATTAAGCTTCTTAGCACAGATTAGATATATAAAAGGATATGGAGTGATTTTTTTTCTTGTTGCCCCAGAATTACCAGTGTGGTTCAAAGTTAAAAACAATACTCCACAAACTACTGATTACTGACCAGAATTGAGAGAAGAGGAGGCACATTTTATCACAGTTTGCTAAGAGTTAAAGAAACTTTTTCACCCCGACTATAGCTTTCTTTGTAAGAGCTGAAGGAGACTGGAGGAGAGAGTCATCAGGTTTATAGAGAAAGTTGTGCAGGGTGCTTCCTGAAGGACATATTGCTTAACTCACTACTCAGTTAATGAGAAAGAGAGAGGAGGAGCGTGCTTCATTTCTATCTCAAAACAGGAAGAGTGCAGAGGAAACAAAATGACTTGTAGAGCAAAGAGTATAAGACTGCCCCAGATCAGCAGGATAAACATTTCACTCCCCACCTGGATGTCTGCTTAGACTGCAAACACTATACTTCTCTAAGCATGGAAGAGGAGATGTGAAGAGAGGTAGTAGGGACAGAGAAAGGATTATGGGATGGCTGTTCATACTCCGCCATGTGGTATGGGAGGATGCATGAGTTTCTTTGCCAAAGTCAAGCTGCTGCTGCTGCCAAGTCACTTCAGTGATGTCCAACTCTGTGCGACCCCATAGACGACAGCCCACCAGGCTCCCCCATCCCTGGGATTCTCCAGGCAAGAACACTGGAGTGGGTTGCCATTTCCTTATCCTGCCAAAGTCAAGTGGATATCACAAAAGCCTTTATGGTCTTGCTGGTATTTCATCCAAGAGTGCTGCCTGCTGGTGGGAGGACTGCAGCAAGAGCAGACCCTTGGAAGGAGTCAAGCCAGAACTGGACTTTCTGCAATAGAGAAGTATCAAGTGGTGAGACTCCACAGGCTCTCCACAGAATTCAGTAGGGTGTTCATCTGAGAACTGTCACTTGGACACCTTCCATAAAGAGCGCATCAGTATCTCCTCAGAGTAAATCCAGGAAATGATGACTCTCACTGAAGGGATAAGTACAGCTGTGACTAGTCCTCATTCTCCCACATCAGCAACACTGGAGAGCCCAAGCTTCAAAGGGCAGGGGGAGGGACCCAAGCCTTTGCGACACATAGAGAAATAGATGTGTTTGAAACCAAGATTATGCTTTATATTATAAAGTATACTGTTTTAATGACCAAAGGGTCTGGATCATATTTGGAATCTGCCCAAGATTTTATTAAAGAACAGAAAAGAAAAATAAATTAAAACCCTGGTGAAAGTGATGACTGTAGAAAAATAATTATTTACAGTTTATATTTTACTGATTCGAAACTCCTTTGAAAGTTGATAACATATAGGAAATAGGGACAAAACCAAGGAAAATGTCTCTTAGTATCTTTTAGTATTACAACCCACAAAGCAAAAGATTAAAATAATGTACTAATTTTTACTTTAGCTTAGCTGGTCTGAGTGCTGTCGACTTCTAACAGTTTCCAATTAAAGCAGCGTGACAGTTATTTAAAAAGTTGGCAGAGAGGAAAGAAACCAAGTGAAGAAGGGAAAAACAAAACAAAACAAAACAAAACGAACACAGGTGCTATACAAAAAAAATCAGACAACCTGCTTTCCCATCATCCTTTGCACAGCTACCTTTCTACCCACTCGCATTTCATTAGCAATTTAGTGTTTAGCATGTTGGTTACAGTAGCTAAGTGTTAATTGGCTATTTGGCATGTTATGCCAAGATGAACCTGATTAATTAAAAGAGGAAGCACTAGCCTTTGAGCAAAAGGACTGGGGCACTAATGTTGATGCCTCAGGTTGAGTGTATAATGAGACTTGTAGCTTCAGGCAAAGCGATGCTGCATGCTCTCAGTGTCTGACAGAGCACTGAATTAAGTATTAGCTCTGCAGTGGACCCCTGCTTATCAGCAACCTTGCTATTACTCTCCCGACCCTGATGTGCATAAGCAATATTTTCATCCTCTTCCCAAGAGATTTATCTAGCTATTGAAGTAGAAAATGAATATTTTACAGTTCACTTGTCTGATCAATTACCTACAAGCTGCTGTAGAATTTTATAGCCAGTGGGAGAGCTGTATAGGTGATGATAGAGAAATCTGGAGGGAATCTCTTAGCCAACTACACAAAAGGGAATAAAACTGTGAATGAGCCATCAGTAACAGTTCTTTGTTCGGTATGGGTCTAGCCAGAAATTACAGTGTAACCAATTAATGTACTTAAATGCTAATCAGCAGAATGTGAATTCTAGAGGTGAGGAAACTTGACTGTTTGATTAGAGGATAATGAACTGCAGAATGGTTCAAAGCCAACCCCTCTCAATGCAACAACTCCCTTAGTCCTGCCATTTTTGTCTTCTGTAATTGGGTGAAATTCTTTTTCCAGTGACATTTTATAGTTTAAAAAATAAAAGTAAAATGTTCATATCTGAAGAAATGTTTTGTTCCCTGTCTTATAGAAGAGAATATTATCATTGTTGACTTTCAAGGAAACTTATCTTTAAATGAATATCTGCCTTGCATAATTTTTATAATTAAATATTGCTTTATGTGATCTTGACCAAACAGTTTAAAATTACCTTCTCAAAAGAGTGACTATCAAAAGAAGGACTTCTTTTACCCCCTAAAATAAATAGCCTAAATGACTCTCAAATACATTGCAGTTAGTTTAATCCTTAATGTTTAATCCTTAAAGTTTGGGGATTTTTTTCTTTCTTTAATATTTATAAATCATGTTACTGTAATGATATTTTTTAACATAATTTGTGTCAAGCTTTACATAAATATGTAGCTGAAATGTGAGAAATATTAAATAATACAATGACTGGGATCTGTTATCTGTATAACAAAGTCTACTATTCTCTTCAAAATGCAAAGCTGTCCTTAACAAACAGACCAAAAGTTATGCACTGCTACGTAACTGCAAAAAATAAAAATAAAAAGTGAGCTGAGAATTTGCTTTGCTTAACAGGAGAAATTGCAGTAGATTTTATTTACATACAGTAATGATAAAGTCATTTTGCAGTGACTAAATAAAAAGATGATCCTCAAGAAGAAACAAAGTATTTTATTGACTATATGTTAGTTCGGAAATGGTTCATTTGTATTTGAACAAACTACATTTTTAAATTTTCATAATAAAGTTTTACTTTGCCCACCAACAAACTATTCCATTAAATGATAACTTCAAATTGAAAAAGAAAAAAAATAAGGTTTATATTAAAAAGATGAAGGTATATGGAGGATTAGCATCTTTTTCTTCATTCTATTACAGTTTTCTTTATGTTTGGTTTTCCTCTTGTTTGGTTTTCTTCTGTCACGATGATTAAATGACAAATCAATACCAAAGAGTAGAAGTTTTAATCTCTTTTAGATATATCAAAAGTAATCTTGGGTCATTTATTTAAAATTTAAGGTGCATTTTAAAATGTTCCTAATCTACAATTGTACAAAAATTTTACTGCATTATGTAGGGCTAAGAATGTGAAATCCCCTTATAAAAAATTTTAATTGCTAAGATTAACCTACATCAGATTGAAGTGCTTGAAAACAGTACAAATTGATAAAAAGTGTGAAACATATACATCAAAACTATCTGAAGCCTTGATACAGTGAACCTGACTCAAAAGTATTTATATAACTGTAACATTTATGGAGATTTTCATTTCACTAAAGAATATCAGAACAATTCTATCAGCTAGCTAATGTCTTTTGGTCTTATTTTTAATCTACCTACTCACTTATTGCTTTGGGCAAAAAACAGAGTCCATCAATCTTTGTTTTGCTGATTTCATAACTAGGTCATTTCACCTCACTAGCTTTTGCATGCCTTTTTAGTTATTTTTTCCCCCCTGCATATTTTAAGTCCTTCAATTATCTTCTTTATTTTATTTTTCCTTCTTTTTTTTTTTCTTTTCTCAATAATAAAATAATGAGATTTTCACAACAGTTACTGCCTCTCCCATAGAAGTCCTATGATATCACGAAGTCCTCAAGCTTAAGAGTTTCTCATGCTTTGTTGTTGTTTAGTCGCTAAATCCTGTCTGACACTTTGTGACTCCATGAACTGTAGCTTGCTTCCGTATCCTTGGGATTTCCCAGGCAAGAATGCTGGAATGGGTTGTCATTTCTTTCACCAGGGGATCTTCCCAACCCAGGGACTGAACCCATGTCTCCTGCATTGGCAGGCACAGTCTTTACCACTAGTGCCGCCTGGGATGACTAGTACAAAATCACAACTCTCAGCTTTATCAGCTCTGAGCCACAGTAAGATACATAACTTCTCCAACTACTGTAAGAGGAGAATAAGTTGTAGCTACCTCATAGGATGTTACAAGGACAAATAAGTCATCACATGAAAAACAGAAAATTGTCTGGCACACAGTAAATATACATGAAAATTAGCAATTAAATAGAGATCAAACCGCCAACATCACTGGATCATCGAAAAAGCAAGAGAGTTCCAGAAAAACATCTACTTCTGCTTTATTGAATACGCTAAAGCCTTTGACTGTGTGGATTACAATAAACTGTGGAAAATTCTGAAAGAGATGGGAATACCAGACCACCTGACCTGCCTCTTGAGAAACCTATATGCAGGTCAGGAAGCAACAGTTAAAACTGGACATGGAACAACAGACTGGTTCCAAATAGGAAAAGGAGTATGTCGAGGATGTATATTGTCACCCTGCTTATTTAACTTATATGCAGAGTACATCATGAGAAATCCCGGGCTGGAGGAAGCACAAGCTGGAATCAAGATTGCCGGGAGAAATACAAATAACCTCAGATATGCAGATGACACCAGTCTTATGGAAGAAAGTGAGAAGAACTAAAGAGCCTCTTGATGAAACCGAAAGAAGAGAGTGATAAAGTTGGCTTAAAGCTCAACATTCAGAAAACGAAGATCATGACATCTGGTCCCATCACTTCATGGCAAATAGATGGGGAAACAGTGGAAACAGTGTCAGACTTTATTTTTTGGGCTCCAAAATCACTGCAGATGGTGATTGCAGCCATGAAATTAAAATACACTTACTCCTTGGAAGGAAAGTTATGACCAACCTAGATAGCATATTCAAAAGCAGAGATGTTACTTTGCCAACAAAGGTCCATCTAGTCAAGGCTATGATTTTTCTAGTGGACATGTATGATGTGAGTGTTGGACTATAAAGAAAGCTGAACGCTGAAGAACTGATGCTTCTGAACTGCGGTGTTGGAGAAGACTCCTGAGAGTCCCTCTGACTGCAAGGAGATCCAACCAGTCCATCCTAATGGATATCAGTCCTGCGTGTTCATTGGAAGGACTGATGTTGAAGCTGAAACTCCAATACTTTGGCCACCTGATGTGAAGAGCTGACTCATTTGAAAAGACCCTGATGCTGGGAAAGATTGAGGGCAGGAAGAGAAGAGGATGACAGAGGATGAGATGGTTGGATGACATCACTGACACAAATGGAGCAATAGTAGTCTAGACTGTATCCAATCAACAGGACACAACATCAGAATTGAAAGATCAGGCTTCTAATTTCATTTCTGCTTCAACTTTACATTACATAGTTCTGAATAAAGTTTCGGCATTCATCCACTTAAATATGAAATACGAAATCCCTAGTCCATAGAAAACATGTTTCTATAGATTTCAACAAACATTTCTAAATTTATAAATATATTTTGGAGCAAAACTTTTTATCTGACTTTTACCTTATTTACATGCTAATCAAAAAGTATAATAATGTTTTCAATATATTTTTGTAAGTAGGGAAGATCAAATAATTATAAACAAATGCTTAGACAATCATAACATAATGGACTCTACTGTAAATAAGAAAAAGAAATTGGAACAATAGAAACATAGGAAGGAAGACTATCATTTTCCTTCTTCAAAATGGTAATGAAGAAGCTAATGAATTATCTTTAAAACAAAAGCTACCTGATAAAGCTAAAAATTATCTTTATGCTGCAGAAAAGAAACGTTATATAAGCCCAAAATTATGTTATATATAGGATAGTGATATGAATTTTTCAATAGTTTTTGCTTACTATCAGTGAAAATTAATCTACACAAAGAGAAGGCTTTGTACTCTATTACAAACTAGAACAATATTAAGAAATATGAATTACTTTATTACTATATTTATGACTAGTAGTTTCTCATATAATTTAATTCTTTAGTATGGTTTTATCATAGCATCTTGACTTAGCTGACAAGAACATCAGAGAGATACATAAATTTAACATTAGTTTTAGGCTTTTTTTTTTTTTATCTTTTTATAAAGCTAATTGTAGAAGACTTTTAGAAATTAATATCAGCAGAGTAACTGGTAACAATGTCATCGTGTAGGTAACAAATTGAAAATAGGAAAGCTTTTTTTTTTTTTTTTAAAAAAAAGGTCTCTCTTTATCCAAACAAGCAAACACACTTTTATTTCACGTCTCTGTTAGCCACTGTAAGTGAAGGAAGATAACAGTTTTAAAAGTAAGCAAGGCACAGAAAACCTTAAGGGAAGCAAAAGAACGTTCATTAGGATGTTACAACTATTGTTTTCACATATTTTTTTTGGAAGTCAGATGCCAGTTTTAGTCTTCTGATGCACTTGGGTACAAGGAGAAACTGCAAAGCTAGGTGGGATTTTAAGATCATGATTTTATTGTTAATTTTTTTTTTTTTTCTTATTTTAAAGTAGAGCTCATTGTGTTATGAGGCAAACAGCATTCTTATGAAACAGAGTCCCACTGGGTCTCTACTTCAACTTTACAGCTTCTAGCAACTTAATTGAGTTTCAGAGGAAGTACAGAAAAATTTCTGCAGGTGAAAAAAACAGATACATACACACACACACACACACACACACACACACACAAACTGACACAGGTACTAGTAAATGTTTTTAATGTGAGTACTGCTTACTCTGTGAGGCAGACTACTGCTTCATCACTTCTCCAGACTGGCAAATTTTGATTAGAAAGAAGATTTTCCTGCCCCTGGCACATAGTGTTTTCTATATGAGGTGTAACTTGTGTAGAGTGATTATCACCTAGCTGTTTTCTTTCTCATTAGTCTTCTTTCCTTATCCTTCGGCTTAAGAGAGCATGCTAGTAGTGTCTGCGAAGGTGAATCTTTTTGTCTGTGCCAGTTGGCGCTTCTAGGTTCCTGGCTTCTTCAGCTCCAGGTCCAAGATATATATTGCAAAAAGAAATCCACCATGTCATTTTTTTCCTTTTGCTTCTGAAGTCCTGAATCACTCTACCTTCTTGTCTCCACATGTCAGCTTTCTTATGCTTGTTTTATAAATAAAACCCAGGGTTTTTAGTTAAACTCAGCAGGAGAAGGGGGGAAAAAACACATCTACTTCATCTTCCTTGAAGTGGACTCCTGATTTTCTGTACAATTTGAGATTATTGTCATGAAACCTCACAGAATTACTTTCTATCTCATACCTCTGCCAAATTCTCTTTTGAGAGTTCTTCAACCTCCCAATTTTCTTCTCATGGACACTTTCATTAAGGAGAACATGTCATATTAGGTCAAGTAAGAGTTATATCTTCTTGCATATTCTAAGGCTTACAATGGCTCAAAAGGCATTTGATTTTTGGCTTCCCTATGATATTACAAAAGTTAAATATACTACCCTGCAGCAATAATTCCCCTAATAATTATTTATTGATCCACATTCCATCCATTTAGGAAACCTTTTATCCATATATTTCTGATTGGAGACATCATTATCTTTTTAATGCAAAGAACTTAACAGCAGCAATCACACTGCCAGGAACACCTACTTTGCCTTAGATATTGTACTATGTGGACACGAAGGTGAATTTTTTTTTAATAAATTTACATTCCAGTGGAGGAAACAAAAAAAGCAAACAAGTAACTAGAATGCTAGAGTACACAAAATATAGCTGAACAATCTCGTAAACAAAAACCTTTCACATGTAATAAGAAATCTGAAAGTATAGCATCTTAAGAACATCAGATCCCTTGTGTATTTTTCTCTCACTGTTCTCAGCATATGGCTTTTTCATAGTCATGAGGGTAAAGGCAAAGGACAAACAAAGGTCTTAGAAGTCTTACAAATTACTCCCATTTATATCTCATTGTCTATTCTGGGCCACCTTTAATTGTAAGGCATTCTGGGCAATGTTCTGTTTTCTTAAGATGGGTAGACGGAAAAAATGGAGTCCTATGAGTAAAGACTGTCTTTCTTTCCTATGAGTAAGGAAAAAGTAGAAAATAGGCATTGCAGACAGAGGATGTAAGGCTGTTAATGGAGATGAAGATGGAGGAAAGGTTACTTTCCTGACACAGTATCATTTGAGTGAGGTATAAAGTCTAATTGGGAGTAAAGGTTTCTGCTAGAGGGAATGGCATATCCAGAGTTTCAAGAAGTTTTGGAAAATAATGAGTGTTCCTGAACAAAACAAACAACAAGCGAGGAGAGAGTATATGACTATAAACATCATTACAACCTTATGTTGGAGCTTAGTGATGGTGGAATCTAGATGCCATGCTAGAGAAAGAGGACTTTATTTTACAGGGATTAGGAAGTTACTAAAGGTTTTCACAGATGACTGATATTAGATTTGTATTTTGGAAGGAGAACTCTAGTGATAGACCTGGAATTAATTAGAGACACAACTGAAAACCCATCTTAATCTGAAATTAGAATCTAAAGAAGTCCATCATTTATCATTTTGTAGAAACAGCTCTAATTATTTAGAAACATTCTTCTGCAGCTCTGTCACACTTTCTTGAGGAGAAGTCACAATTATATATGATATTCTAAGTCAGTCTTTCTGCGGTTTCCTATAAGATGGGCTAATGCTTTCTGCCTTGTTTCCTTGTTTCCTATGGTCTTGCTTGTGTTGCCAAGAAGTTTTTACAGTGTCCTTGGCTCTGATTCTACAAGGAGCCTATTGGAATTGGTTGGATCTCTGAAAAATGTAGTTTATCAATGCTTTTCTCTCACTCAGTCTATACATTTTTTTTTTCATATTTGTGTACAAGGTTGATTAGGTTTTATAGGCCAGCAGCTCATGGATTGTTTTGTCCTATATTCTATTGCCAATTGTTTGTAACAAAAGTTTCAAATTTTTGATTGAACTTCAAGTATTCTACAAATGTATGATATGCATTTTTAAAACATATCCTTGAGTATTTTAAGTCTTTATAAATAAACTACACATACATCCAAATGTCAGTATTAACATCTGTTAACACACTAACTATTGTTAATTTTCCATGGCAGTTTGGCTCATATGCATACCCAGAAACAATTTTCTTATCATCTCTAAGCACATAGATATATATTTTTTAAATGTAGATCATTGAGTAGGAAGTGTGTGGTTTTACATGTGTCAATCTTTGAACTTAGCCCTGAGCATAACTCCTTATAATAAAGCTTTTGGCAAGCCACTGTTCTTTCATGGCAGACATGAAACTGGTTTAATTAAATGCCAGGCAAAGCTCTATACATATTCTTAGGAATTATATTGTGATAAATGAACATATAAATACTTTATCCTACTAATGTTGCATTATGTATCATAAACGGTTTTGGAGCTTTTTTGTACTTTCAGAACATCTAAATTTTTTGTTTTTAATAAACATAATTCTATCTAAATTCATGCTCATAAATGTTATTTATTTTCAAGTGAGGTACAATAATTATGCAATTAATCTTAAAAATAGAATCACCTATTCTATGGACATGAGTTTAAGCAAGCTCTAAGAGTTGGTGATGGACAAGGAAGCCTGGTGTGCTGCAGTCCATGGCATCGCAAAGAGTCAGACACGACTGAGAGACTGAACTGAACTAAAACTTTGATAATGAGTAATGACTGTGATATGATCAAGCAGACTTAAAATCCAAGGACAATTTTTATTATACTCTCAATGACTGTTTCCACAACCATTATCAATCACACTGATAATAGTATGTAAACCAAAAGAATAACCTGAAATTTTTCATAGGAACTCACTCAAAGGCAAGAAAGTAAAAAAAGTTGTTTTTTGTGCCTTACATATATGCGGATTGAAAGTGAAAGTAAAGTCACTCAGTCCTGTCAGACTCTTTGTGACCCCATGGATTGTAGCCTACCAGGCTTCTCCATCCATGGGATTTTCCAGGCAAGAGTACTGGAGTGGGGTGCCATTTCTTTCTCCAGGGGATCTTCCCTACCCAGGGATCGAACCCGGGTCTCCCGCATTATAGGCAGACACTTTTAATGTCTGAGCCACCAAGGAAGATTAATAATTCCTGAATTCTAAAAGAATTTTATGTCATACACTTTTATATAATAATATTATGGTCTCTGCAAAGTTACATGTAATTTTAAAATATAGGATAAAGAATGTAAACATTCACAACAGTCACTTCTTTTTAACTTATTGGAAGCAGCTTAATATTATTAAAATAAAATTAAGTAAAAGATAAAGAGAGTTAAACTCATCACATGTGAAAGAGAAGCAGATAAAAATAGAAAAAAAAGATATTTAAATCCTGGATGACTAACATCACAACAAATATGTAATATGGATCAACTGGAAGAAAATAAAATTAGAGCCATAGTCAGGTAATCTGAAGCAGAAAAAATCTGAAGACTGACCATCCAAATAGACCCATACATTTGTCCAAAGATTGAAATTATGTGGATCTTTGTTAGGCCAGAAAACATTTGGGGAATTAGTTTGCATTCCTTTTGATCTCTACATTATTTCAGCTTCCCCCCACCCTCCTCTTTTCCCACAGTCAACCTTGCACTGACAATGGAAGTGGGAGATGATGGAAAAAGAGAAAAAGACTGTTACGTCCATATTGGTTTTTCTTATGACCGTGCCTCACTTCGCACTCTTAGCTCCAGTTATATTGGCAACTTCGCTATTCTTAAACCAGC
Organism: Capricornis sumatraensis; assembly: GCF_032405125.1. Taxonomy (NCBI): domain Eukaryota; kingdom Metazoa; phylum Chordata; class Mammalia; order Artiodactyla; family Bovidae; genus Capricornis; species Capricornis sumatraensis. Next base: position 23,142,757 of record NC_091073.1, read on the forward strand.
CAAGTCCAGAAAACAAGAAGGCCATGCACTTACTAATTTTTTTTTTATTTTTTATGTTTTTTTTACTTTATTTTACTTTACAATACTGTATTGGTTTTGCCATACATTGACATGAATCCACCACGGGTGTATACAAGCTCCCAATCCTGAATCCCTCTCCCACCTCCCAGCCCATATCATCATCTCTGTTTATTTCCTTCATGTGTCTGTTCAAATATCACTTTTACACAGAGCCTGTTTCCATCTGCTCCTCATATTACTCCATCTTCATAGAAATTTGCATTATCAAAAATTATGATTAATATTTGTTAAATTATTTATTTTCAATTTTTTCCTATAAGAATGTTACTTTCATGAAGGCAGACAATTTGCTTTTTTGCTTACTGCTAAATAGCCAATGAAGTGTAGTTGGCATTTGGCAAATTTAACTACCAATCTTGTGGCTTTCCTGGTAGCTCAAATAGTAAAGAATCAGACTGCAGTGTGGGAGACCCAGGTTCAGTTCCTGGGTCAGGAAGATGCCCTGGAGAAGTATATGACAACCCACTCCAGCATTCTTGGCTGGAGAATGCCCTGAACAGAGGAACCTGGTGAGATACCGTCCATGGATCTCAAAGAGTCGGACATGACTGAGTGACTAACACTTTCGCTATTGGTCAGCCCTAATTGTTGACCACGCTGATGAATATTTCAGAAATTATAGCCATTATAAAATATAGATTTTTGTTTCTTAAGAAGTAGACAGAAAAACCTAAGCTGCTGTTCCTAAAGTTAAAAAAAAAAAGCTATCCCAGGTAGGAAGAAAAAATAAAGAGAAAATATGGGAGCAGAGAATAAGTGAGGAGAGGGACCCTGAGCCCTAAGACCTGTGGAGAGCACCAGTGAGCTAGGAAGACACCTGAAAAGGGAATGACTATTGGGAACTGTGTGTTGGTGTGTAAGACTCACTGCCTGTGTGCAGATTCCTATGCCTTAGCATATCAATTCACAGGATCTGAAAAAAGAAGTAAAATATTTTCATAGTTATATTGGAGCTCAAACTGGATGAGTTCCCTGGAACTCTGAGACACTTCTGGGGATAGGAAAAAATACTCAAATAACTGGTTAAGCTACTCCCACTTTAGTAAATGCGGAATTGGGAGTTAATTTTTAGATTAAGTATTTGTGTTTCTCGTGCGCTTGAATTTATGGGCTGAGATTCACAACCACTGTGTTTATAGTTCAGTTGAATGAGAATACACATATTTCTGATTTCCATTTGCTTGTTTTCTACTGTACATACAGATGACTGCAATGAGGATACATTAATTTAAACACTTTACACTTAGACAACAGGGGAATTTTTTGCTAGTGTTTGGATCTGTTTTTAACACACTGTAAAGGATGTTGGCAAAAATGTAGTGACATCTGTACTGACAGTGTGAAAGCACTGAGGTCAACAACTGCCGAGATGGCAAGTATGAATCTATTGCCCGAATGTGTTCAAGTCAGCACCACATGTTCCAAAGAAATTATAGAAGCCAGCATCTTTCACAAACAGTTTGGGGGAATGTCACAAAATTGTCAAATGTATTAGCAACCTATTAAGTAGGAAACTTTTCCAGAATTATCTCTAACAGTCTAGAATCAAAGTGGAGGCTTGAATATGCCATATGAGACAGACTCATTATTTTTGCTGATGAAAACAATCTCAAACACACCACCTCTCTCAAACATGTTTGTGCAAAATAGTTTGGAATGGTGTGAGTATTTTTATTTTTAATAAGCTGAAGGGCTTATTTAAACAATGGGAGATTGTGTTGTTAAAGTGCATGATGTGGCAGATAAAGTTAGTGAATGGATTCCAGATTCAACTTGACAAACAAAATAAATGTTGAATGTCTTGAGATTTGAAAGAATAGCTGAAGCAAATGTTGCTGACAAGATTTAATTTAAAACATCATCATTCTATTGATGTGTGGCAGAAGTCAAACCAATATTGTAAAGCAATTATCCTTGAATTAAATTTTACAACTTTCTTTATTCATCTGTAATATTTTAAGATATACATGAAAAATAATTTTTCACCAAAGTTCCAAACTGGCTGAGGAACTTAGTTTTCTACTTATTTTAAATGTTTCACCTATCAGAGGATACAGGCAGTTATTAGAGTTATTAGAGGCTGTGATTGATTGCACTGCGAATAAAAATCTCTACTATTGAGAATTCTGCTCATTTAAAAGGAAGAGCATCCTGTGAATAGAATATTAGCTGTTATTATTGCAGCTGTGCATCTACACATATTTGGATTTTTTTCTGTTAAATTAACCAAAACAAAATTGTGAGATAAAATGGATGCTAAGACACACATGTATACATTTTTTTTTCATGCAACATTTCTTAATCCAAATTTTTGGTTATTTTCCAAAAAGCTGTTCTGTGATTTTCAAGTATCTACATTTTTGACAATTTTATTTTATATAAATGCCATAAAACTGAACTTAATATATATTATTTGTATGCCACTATCCTTTCTGGAGCTTACAGTCTCTTAGGGATGTCTATACCATACATATTGATGTAATATTATAATAGTAGTATTATAAAGGAAAGGCATATGTTGCTATCAGAGTCTGTGACGATTTTTTTAAGACATAAAGTCAGCGAAGCCTTGCTATAGCAAGTCTTGCTTGAGTTGAGGTCTAAGGAACTAACTGGACTGGAGCAGGGAAAAACTTGTCAGGTGACAAGAATGCACGGAAGATGGATGTAGCTACAAAAATATGAGAATGGGAGAATAGGTCAGAACGGGAGGCCAGTGCTGAGAAGAAAAGCAGTCAGGGCTCAAGCTAGGGAGCTCAGTCTTCATTCTAAGACCAATGGCAAGTGATTGAAATCATTCCAGTAAGAAATTACTTGATCATATATGAACTTTTAAGAAGTCACTCTGGCTTTATGAGGAGAACAAATTAGAAAGAAAAGAGAGAAGATGATGGAAGACAAAGGTATTAGGCTACTGTGGTATTCCAAGTGAGAGAAAATGGTAGCTGAGTCTATCAAACTTTGGGAGAAAATAGTAAAATAGATAATATGATTTATTGTTGTTGTTTTTAAGTGGAGAATTACCAACAAATTGCCTTTGAGTATATTAAAGGTCCTTTGTTTGTTGTTTGAGTATTTAACCTAATGAACAGCATGAACGATGATACCATCCAATGTCATTCTAGGCCTCTATTTTGTTCTGGTATAATATGCAGGTGGAGAAGGCAATGACAACCTACTCCTGTAATCTTACCTGGAAAATCCCATGGATGGAGGAGCCTGGTGGGCTGCAGTCCATGGGATAGCTAAGGGTCAGACGCAACTGAGCAACTTCACTGTCACTTTTCACTTCCATGCACTGGAGAAGGAAATGGCAACCCACTCCAGTGTTCTTGCCTAGAGAATCCCAGGGATGGGGGATCCTCATGGGCTGCCATCTTTAGGGTCACACAGAGTCAGACATGACTGCAGTGACTTGTCAGCAGCAGCAGCATAATATGAAGGGGCTAATTTCTAATACTGTGCCCAGATCTAAAATAACATAGTGGATTTAACCAATTAATGAAGGATTCAGACAAAATCAGCTTACCATAATGTCCCGTCAAATAAGGTCATCTTTCCTTTGGTCTCTCATCAATGACATATTATTCAGAGATGACTTATAAGAAAGGAGATAGAATAAAATATGAGTTCTTATTCATGATGTAAAAGTTGAAATTAAGTTGGAATTCTACTGAAGCTATTTGCCTTCAAAAACATGAAATAAAAACTGTTTTCTTTAACCTTTTATTTCAAAGTTTCCTTGAGCTGTTGCCTTGTACCACATTCAGCTCTTTCATGTGCTGCCTTTTTCTAGAAGTATGGGATCACTCAGTGCCAGGAACCCACTTGAGGCAACAGCAATCTCTAAAAGTTCCCAAACTTACTCATTTTGTTCCAGCAATACTTTGAAGAGCTTAAAATTCTTAATCAATATTTGCTTGTGGTTTTGAGGATGTTGGCATTTGCATAGTTACAGTATAGACTTTATACTATATGCTTTACCTGTTGAAGATATTCATTCTCTGTGGTGATGTTTGTCTTTACAGTAATTATCATGTTGACCATGGGAAATGAGAAAGTAAGCCTTGGTCTTATGCATATTATCATCTTCCCTGCTGGAGCTTGCAGTCACAGCATGAAAATAAAGCTGGACATAGTTATAATCTCTTTAATACCATCTAAAAATGTACTTTTATTCTAATTTCTAAACTCATAACTCTCCTTGGATGATATCTAGATGTATAAAAACCTCATTAACATGAACATTTGTAGCTTATATTTTAATTTAGTTTTTCATTCTTTCTATTTAGCTTTCCATGTCTTTAAGATTATTTTCAAAAACATTTATGGTCTCATTTCATAAGTCTTTATTTATACTCTATGTTAAATTATACAATTCATGTTCATTGATATAAATTTACATGATTATTCTTCAAAATTTTTTCTTATGTAGAGAAGACCAAACATCTAATAATCCATAAACCTGCTATATAACATGAATTTGAGGTAGAAGATTTTCTTTTGGTAATGAATTTTCTATTTCCCTAGTTTAGGGAAGCATTTGCATATCCCTAAAGAAACATGTCTATAGAGAAAATATATCACCATTTTTATAGGGAAGCCTTTTGTTATATAAGCAATGTATGCTTATTATTTTTACTGACACGATCACAATCATATTGTTGACTATTATGTTTCCCATAGCTGCTATAACAAGCAACCCCAAACTTAGTGATTTAAAAGAACACTAATTGTCTCATAGTTCTGGAGGCTGAAATTAATTTCAATGGGCTGATGTCCCACTGTCACCAGGCTTGTTCCTTCTTGAGGCTCTAGGACAGGTGTCCTTGCCTTGCTTTTTCTAGCTTCTGGAGCCCATCTGTATTCCTTAGCCCATGACCTATTTTTGCATCACTTCAACCTCTTGCTTCTAGCATCATGTTGCCTCTTCTCCCCTCTAGTCAAACTCCCTGTCTCCCTCTTCTAAAGGACACTTCTGATTATACTTAGGGCCCATCCTGATAATCCTCATTTTAAGATACTTAACTTAACCGCATCTCAAAAGTCCCTTTCGCCTGTAAGGTAACATCCACAGGTTCCATGAAATAGGATGTGGGTGTATTTGGGGTCATTATTGAGCCTATGCTGCTGCTGCTGCTAAGTTGCTTCAGTCGTGTCCAACTCTGTGTGACCCCATAGTGGAGAGCCCACCAGGCTCCCCATCCCTGGGATTCTCCAGGCAAGAACACTGGAGTGGGTTGCCATTTCCTTCTCCAATGCATGAGAGTGAAAAGTGAAAGTGAAGTCACTCAGTCATGTCTGACTCCTAGCAACCTCATGGACTGCAGCCTACCTGGCTCCTCCGTCCATGGGATTTTCTAGGCAAGAGTACTGGAGTGGTTTGCCATTGCCTTCTCTGTATTCAGCCAATCAGTTCAGTTACTCAGTCGTGTCTGACTCTTTGTGACCCCATGAATTGCAGCACTCCGGGCCTCCCTGTCTACCACTAACTCCCGGAGTCCACCCAAACTCATGTCCATAGAGTCGGTGATGTCATCCACCCATCTCATCCTCTGTCGTCCCCTTTTCCTCCTGCCCCTAATCCCTCCCAGCATCAGAGTCTTTTCCAGTGAGTCAACTCTTTGCATGATGTGGCCAAAGTACTGAAGTTTCAGCTTTAGCATCATTCCTTCCAAAGAACACCCAGGGCTGATCTCCTTTAGACTGGACTGGTTGGATCTCCTTGCAGTCCAAGGGACTCTCAAGAGTCTTCTCCAACACCGCAGTTCAAAAGCATCAATTCTCCAGTGCTCAGCTTTCTTCACAGTCCAACTCTCTCATCCATACATGACCACGGGAAAAACCATAGCCTTGACTAGACGGACCCTTGTTGGCAAAGTAATGTCTCTGCTTTTGAATATGCTATCTAGGTTGGTCATAACTTTTCTTCCAAGGAGTAAGCCTCTTTTGATTTCATGGCTGCAATCACCATCTGCAGTAATTTTGGAGCCCAAAAAATAAAGTCTGACACTGTTTCCACTGTTTCCCCATCTATTTGCCATGAAGTGATGGGACCAGATGCCATGATCTTCGTTTTCTGAATGTTGAGCTTTAAGCCAACTTTTTCACTCTCCTCTTTCACTTTCATCAAGAGGCTTTTTAGTTCCTCTTCACTTTCTGCCATGAGTGTGGTGTCATCTGCATATCTGAGGTTATTGAAATTTCTCCTAGCAATCTTGATTCCAGCTTGTGCTTCTTCCAGCCCAGTGTTTCTCATGATGTATTCTGCATATAAGTTAAATAAGCAGGGTGACAATATACAGCCTTGACATACTCCTTTTCCTATCATGAACCAGTCTGTTGTTCCATGTCCAGTTCTAACTGCTGCTTCTTGACCTGCATATAAGTTTCACAAGAGGCAGGTCAGGTGGCCTGGTATTCCCATCTCTTTCAGAATTTTCCACAGTTTATTGTGATTCCACAGTCAAAGGCTTTGGCATAGTCAATAAAGCAGAAATAGATGTATTTCTGGAACTCTCTTGCTTTTTCCATGATCCAGTGGATATTGGCAATTTGATCTCTGGTTCCTCTGCCCTTTCTAAAACCAGCTTGAACATCTGGAAGTTCACGGTTCACAGACAAATTCAGCCTATTCCAATTCTTAAAAGATTAGTATGGTAGCTGAGTACCTGCAAGGATAGGAAATCAGATGAATGCAATCAGTTACTGTTCATGAATGCATTTACTTGCAGTGCATTGCCCTCTAACCTGAGGACTAAAAAAATCCTTGGAATACATTCAACATAAAAATTCATTGGTCCAATAATAAACATTAAAAGTATATCTACTACAATGTAGTCAACACTGAAATGTTTTCAGATGAAAATGGCCTTTCTGTTAGAAAGGCTAGGCATGGCTGAGCCTCTACAGAGAGGCTAGGGCTGAATGACTGGAAGCATCAAAAGCTGGGGAGGCTCTGTGCTCCCAGCCCCGTTTTACAGTAGCAAGAGTATTGTCTGCTTAAGTACTGGACTTCCAAAATATATGTGGTTTATTAAAAGTCTTGAGATAATAGGCTTTCCAGGTATTGCTAGTGGTAAAGAACACACCTGCCAATGCAGGAGACATAAGAGACAAAAATTCAATCCCTGGGTTGGGAATATCCCCTGGAGGAGGGCATGGCAACCCACCCCAGTCTTCTTGACTGAAGAATTCCATGGACAGAGAAGCCTGGCAGGCTCCAATTCATAGGCTCCCAAAGATTCGAACACGACTGAAGCACACACAAACTACTAGTAATAATAACAATAATAGTCTGGAAAAAGCTGCTTCAAGCACTAACCAGTCAGAGAGGTTTTGGTGGTTGTTGTTTTTAGCTTCACTGTTCTTTAGTAAGTGATCAATTATGATAATGGGTCTTATTAGAATTCAAGGATAAATAGAGGTCTTGAGCAAATTACAGTTCTTTTCAAGTGCTGAATTCCTAAGTGAATTCTCATATGTTTAGGCCTATGCTGGCAAAACAGTATTAATTTTAATCTAAGTGGCTTAAAGTAAATTAGCATCCTTTTTCATCCTACCCACTGTTTACTCGCAATTCTCAACCACAGTTGAAATTCGTTTAACATTTTGATTGAGTTATAGGTAAAGTGATAACCATAAGACAGTTTTTCCATTTGTGTCCACATTATACAGTTTTAAAGTTTCAATTCAGAAGCCTATGGACAGAGGAGCCTAGCAGGCTGCAGTCAAGTAGCTTTGCAACTCACAGAGTTGTACATGACTGAAGAGACTCAGCGTGCAATGGAATCTTAATATATGAATTAGAAAAGCTATAAAGTTAATACAATCTGAATGCTTGCCTTTTATCTATAAATCACATAAATATGTGATTTTAGCTAAAGAAGACAACTGACAGTTGCTTGTAGAAGAAGAAATCTAGCCTCTGCAATTTGCATTTTGAAAAAAAAATATAACTCAGACTATGCCTGATTAATAGATTTAAACATAAGAAACAATTGAATGTAATAAAGAATATGCAATATTTTATCTTTTTCCTCCTTTGTTTGTTCTCTATAAACTACCCTTACATCTCCGACTTCCACCTGCTCACCGCTATTGAGCGCTTTTAACTTGATTTCAACCTGAGCCCATTCCCACCCAGCATCTAATTTCCTTATGGTTATTAATGGGGTTATCAATCATATGCCTCCCAGACTTCAAAGCTGTGGATTGCAGAGTCATTTCTAATTTTTCCCTGTTCTTTATCCCAATGTGCTAATAGAAACCAAATAACCCCTTTTCCTTTTAAATACTCTTTGATTTTCTTCTTATTTCCAATTATCTATGTCATCACACTGGACAGAAACCAGGCTGATGGCAAGCTTATTTTGACTTGTTCTTGTTCAGTGGCCACCTAATTTAATCTCCCAAGTTTAGCTTAACCTGGTGGCTCAGAATTTGAGAATCTGCCTGCAATGCAGCAGGCTGGGTTGAATCCCTGGGTTGGGAAGATCCCCTGAAGAAGAAAATGGCAACTCACTCCAGTATTCTTGCCTGGAGAATTCCATGAACAGAGAAGCCTGGTGGGCTACAGTCCATGAGGTCACAGAGTCAGACATGACTAAGTGACTAATATATTTTTTCCAACTGATTATCACAGAAATTCTTTTTAAATATTGTTTTGTCTGCTGGCTCTCTTAAAAATGCTTGTTGTTCTTCCTCAATTCCTTCACCACGTTTTTGAGTTCTTTCTTTGCTGAGCCTCATCCTACCAGTCTGACTTGATTTCCATAGTTCATGCTTCTTCAGCCACAGAAATTTTAATTTTTCACCACCCTAAATTTGTTCCTTCATTTATGTGGCTTTACTATGTTGTGAAATCATTTTTTTCTATTAATATTTCACAGGCATTCAGATCTTCTTCAAGTTTTCTTTTATGTTTGAAGTGTTTCACACAAGATTAAACACTGCTCACTGTCAAAGTAAAGCGGGAAGACCAGTAAGAAAGCAATGAAGCACTAGACTGCCAGAGTAGTACTATTGATAGCAGTCAGGCTTTCCATAGAAATTACATAGATTATTAGATGATAACATAATGGCTTATTTTGCTGATGATAATCATCTATTTCTAGAATGCAATTATTGTCTGAGTTTTAGAACTATATATGTAATGTAGTTCTGCATTTTCATTACTAAATATAACTTAAATATAGTCAATAGATCTAGGCAAACACTTATTTTCACAGCATTCTTTTATCACTTGACAAGATCAAGTTAACTTATATTTTTAAAATTTCTTGCAAATTAAAAAATTTACAAAATACATTTGACCAAAAAAACACTTGTAACAAAATTAAAGCAATTTCAAGAAAATGCTTAAAAATTAGACTTGGGTCATCTACTTTCTTCATAATTTCAGAACCATCAGTGAAAGATCTTAACCACCACTGAAGGCCAGGGATTAAGTTTTAAAATGCAATTTGTTTGACTATGGAAACTATAGGTTTTAATATTTTAGTATTGCCCTAACAATTTCCTAAAGAAGGTAGGTTGACTTCTTCTTAAGGACACCTTATACAAATATAGGAACTACAGTTATGAAATGAGTATTTTATCTCCTCTGTTAATTAATGCCCTATCATTAAAATCACTAAAACTGAGATTGTTTTGAAGAGTACAAGTAGATATGCTTGGAATTTACAAAATTGCTTTCAAACTGTACTCTTTCCTTCTCCAAATTAACTCCTCTGATGGATTTTTTCTGGCAGTCTTTTCCTGCTTTCTCAAGCTATAATTAGTCATTGAGGATTGTCTCAGTGCATGCCTGGAAGACATTATAAACTCCAGTTGTAGTTCTTTCTCCTTGTTAAGAAAAGTCTCTCTCTGAATGATATAATTTGAGGAAACTAATGATCAGATAGTGATTTGGGAACATCATGACTGCTACTCCTCTTTACTAGCACAGGTACAAAATGATTGGTGCTCTGTCCTTTAAAGATATCAGTACGAAACAAGCATAGCTAGTAGATTCAAAACAAAAAAAAAAAAAAACTTGCCTAATTTGCACATCGGATGGAACAAAAAATCATCCTGATTTTAATAAGTTTTTTGTGTGTTCATGCAGTAATAAAACAAACCAAAAAGATGGATAAAATCAAAACCAGTCATTCATAATGTATTTGCAGTTACACTGCAGCTCATTTTTATTGAATAGTTTCAGGCTAAAGCAATATTTAAATGCTAGATATTTGATATTTGCAATTTTGAGAGGAAATGCCGAATTGGTTTAAAATAGCATCAAAGATACAAATATTCATGTGGGAGTTAACTGGCATAAAGAAGAAGGAAAATTGCTGAAATGATTTACATTTACCTGTTCATAAAATCTCCTGGGCTTCACACTAAACATTGCCCAATGCTTAGTTGTAACTTTGGGCTTTTTTTTTTTTTTTCATTAAACACAACTACACCACAGAAGTTCTGACATGGACAAATATGGAATGTATCCTACTTTCTCTGTGTAGTTGTAGTGGGGAAAGCAATATAATGTTAACTCAATAAGTTACAACACAAAGAACACAAATCACTGAGCCCAAAAGTAGGACAACTTTCCTCACTAGTCCAAACTCACAGAATCAGATTTTCCGTGTCCCAGTCTGGGAAACAGAGAGTGCATGCATGTAAAGTCATTTCAGTCATGTCCAACTCTTCACAACCCTAGAGACTATACGCTGGCAGGCTTCTCTGTCCATGGGATTCTCCAGGCAAGAATACTGGAGTGGGGTGCCAGGAGAATGAATGAATGAATCCATGTCTTTTTTGCCTCCTGCACTGCCAGGCAGATTCTTTACCACTAGTCCCTCCTGGGATGCCCCTGAATGCATATGTGATTGCTCTCAAACATAATGCTCTTTGGTCTATAACTGTTACATGTTCCAAAATTGCTAATTCTTATTGAGTCTCACTCTAGACCAGATGTAATGAGAATGGGAATTTATTTAAATCTAATAAATAATACATACTCTCTACTAGAAGTCAAACTTTTCATTTGATTTTATACCCTCACTCTGGAGTATAGTACTCTGCTACAATGTACTTGCAGTACATTATTGCTTAATGAAAATAAAGTAATTAAAAGCAAAAATTCTGATCTGCTCAAATGATGTTCTAAAATTTTCAAACTCATTTCAATCCTTTTTTAACAAACCACCAATATATAATGAATAATGTTTTATATTTTAAAGCATGTGAACTGAGCTTCCAGTTCCAGATGGCAGAGTAGGACGTGCACTCATCTCCTCCTGTGACAGTACCAAAATTGCAACTAGTTGTTGAACAATCATTGACAGGAGGACGCTGGAACCGCCACCCCTCCCCGCCCCCCCAAAAAGAAACACCACATCCAAAGACAAAGAAGCTTCAGCAAGATGGTAGGAGGGGCACAATCATGATCAAATCAAATCCCATACCCACGAGGTGGTTGACCCTCAGACTGGAGAACAATAATACCAAAGAAGTTCTCACACTATTGTGAAGGTTCTGAATTCCATGTCAGACTTTCCAACCTGGGGATCTGACAAAGGGACTGGGTATCCCCAGGGAATCTGGCTTTTCGGTGGGGGGGGGGGGGGGAGGGGAGTGTTGATTATAGGCCTTCCAGAGGACTGAGAGAAACAGAGACTCCAGTCTTGGAGGACACACACAAAATTTTGTGCACACCAAGACCCAGAGGAGAGGAGCAGTGACCCCACAGGAGACTGAAACAAAACTACCTGCTAGTGTTGGAGGGCCTCCTGTGGAGCTATGGATCACAAGGGGCTCACCACAAGGATGGGGTCACTGGAAGGGCCCCCTTGGCATAAACCATCTTGGAGTTCACCATTAACCTTACCATATACCCCAGGGCTGGATCGCCTCAGGCCAAACAACTACCAGGGAGGAAGTACAACTCCACCTATCAGCAGAAAATTGGATTAAAGCTTTACTGAGCAAGGCCTTCTCCATCAGAGCAAGACCCAGTTTTTCCCACCACCAGTCCCTCCCATGGTGAAGTTTTACACAAGTTCTTAGCCTCATCCATCAGAGGGCAGACAGAAGAAGCAAGAAGAGGCTCAGTCTCACAGCAGCCAAAACAAAAACCATATTACAGAAAGCAACCATGATGAAAAAGCAGAAAGCTATGTCCCAGATGAAGGGACAAGATAAAATCCCAGAAAAGCAACTAATGAAGTGGAGATATGCAATCTTCCAGAAAAACAATTCAGAATAATGATAGTGAAGATGATCCAGGACCTTGGGGAAAAAAATGGAAACAAAGATTGAGAAGATGCAAGAAATGTTTACCAAAGACCTAGAAGAACTAACACACAAACAAACAGAAATGAGTAATACACTAGGAGGAATAAATAGTGGGGTAACTGAGGCAGAAGAATGGAAAAATGACCTGGAGGACAGAATGGTGGAAATCACTGCCACAGAACAGAATATAGAAAAAAAGAATGAAAAGAAGTGAAGACAGCCTAAGAGACCTCTGGAAAAACATTAACCATACCAACATTTTCATTATGGGGTTCCAGAAGGAGAGGAATGAGAGAAAGGACCTGAGAAAATATTTGAAGAGATAATAGCTGAAAACTTCCCAAACATGGGAAACGAAATAGTTAGCCGAGTCCAGGAAGCACAGGGTGCCAGGAAGGATAAACACAAGGAGGAACATACCTAGACATAGAGTAATCAAACTGACAAAAATTAAAGACAGAGATAAAATATTAAGCAACAGGGAAAAATGACAAATAACATACAAAGGAACTCCCATCAGGCTGTCAGTTGATTTCTCAACAGAAATTTTCCAAGCCAGAATGGAATGGCATGATACATTTAAAGTGATGAAAGGGAAGAACCTATAACCAAGAATACTCTACCCAACAAAACTCCTTCAGATTTAATGGAGAAATCAAAAACTTTCCAGACAAGCAAAATTTAAGAGAATTTTTGCCAAACAAGCTTTACAACAAATGCTAAAGGAACTTCTCTAGGCAGGAATCACAAGAAAAGGAAAAGACCTATAGAAAATAAACCCAAAAACAATTAAGAAAACAGTAATAGGACCATGCATATTGATGATTACCTTAAATGTAAATGGATTAAATGCCCTAACTAAAAGATTTATACTGACAGGGTGGATGAAACATGTTCATGTAGGGACTTCCACTTACCACATCACTCTGCTTGACCACCCCACTCAAATGTATTAAATTATTTTATATTGTCAAGTTAATCATGTTCCCATTATGACTTGCAATGGTAATTATCTTTTATTTTTTTGTCTGATTATTGATGTTGAAAACTGATAAATACCTTTTACTATTGTCATTATGTAAGTATTACTCACTTAATACAATTTTATCAGGATTGGTCAACAGAAAAATAATAGAACTCTATGTCACCAAACTAGGATCTATAGAAAAGCCTGTAATCACTTTTTAAAATCCATATGCATATCAGAAATATCTTAAAATTTTTTGAAAATTACAAATGCCCAAGGATTGCTTTTTGCTCCAGAACTCCAGATATGTTTCCAATGAGCAGTTATGTTTCAAATCAACTGGACCATATGATGATCTTTTACTTTTATCTAGTTTGTTTCAATTTTTCTATTTCATATTCAGTGCTCCCAGTTCATTTAGTTTATGTTCTTCAATTTCTCCATCACTTCTCTCTCTCTCTCTTTTTTTTTATGTTCTTCCTCAAGCATTTATCAAGTGTAGCAGAAAAGCTTTTGTGTACATATGTATGGGCTTCCCTGGTAGCTCAGCTGGCAAAGAATCTGCCTGCAATGCAGGCTACCCCAGTTTGAGTCCTTTGTCAGGAAGATCCCCTGGAGAAGGGATAGGCTACCCACTCTGGTATTCTTGGGCTTCTGTGATGGCTCAGATGGTAAAGAACACCTGCAAAGCAGGAGACCTGGGTTCAGGCCAGGGTTGGAAAGATCCCCTAGAAGAGGGTATGGCAATCCACTACAGGATTCTTGCCTGGAGAATCCCCATGGGCAGAGAATCCTGGTGGGCTACAGTTCATGAGGTCACAAAGAGTTGGGCACAACTGAGTGACTAAACACAGCACAGTACATATATACATATATATGTATAATATATATTTTAGAAAACTTATTAATTTTTCCTAACTAAAAATATTATGACATTTTGATTCACTTGTTTGAATAGAAGGCTAGATTTCCAATTAAGAATTAGATATGCAACAAGCATCAAGGAGCATAGGGAACAGTAGTCAATATCTTATAATAACCTAAGAAGGAAAATAATTTCAAAAACAATGTATGTGTATTTGACTAACTGAATTATCTTGCTGTCCATCTGAAACATTGTAAGTCAACTATACTTCAATAATATATGTATATATATTAAAAAAGAAAGTGAACTAAACTGAATAACTAGGATATGCAGTCCGACAGCTGCATAGCTAGTAGAAATATAAGAGGGGTCCTTAAGTAAAAATGATATAGAATATGTAGGAGATAAACTGCACACACATGGAAACTAACTAGAATCAAGCAATACATGAAGCAGATATTATATAAATTATACCTCATAAATTTTAAAATGAATATAAGAATAAAAATGCAATTATACCTTTAGAAGATGAAATGGAAGCACTAGCTCACAATATAAAGTAAACATAAAAACAATTCTAATTAAAGATAAGAAACATAATTTCATAGTGGATCCAGGAGACAAAATATTCAGTTGAAGAACTAACAGAGAGAGAAAAATACATTTATGGAGGAAAACAGTAATTGAAGATTGGTTGTTCAGTCGCTAAGTCGTGTCTGACTCTTTGCCACCCCATGAACTGCAGCATGCCAGCCTTCCCTGTCCTTCACTGTCACCTGGAGCTTGCTTAAATCATGTCCATTGAGTCAGGGATGTTATCCAGCTATCTCATCTTCTGTCACCCCTTTCTTTTCTTGCCCTCAATCTTTCCCAGCATCAGGGTATTTTCTGATGAGTCATCTCTTCATATCAGATGGCCAAAGTATTGGAGCTTCAGCTTCACCATCAGTCCTTCCAATGAATATTCAGGATTGATTTATTTTAGGACTAACTGGTTTGATATCCTTGCTGTTCAAGAGACTCTCAACAATCTTCTCCAGCACCACAATTTGAAAGCATCAATTCTTTGGCACTCAGCCTTCTTTATGGTTCAACTCTCAACATCTGTACATGACTACAGGAAAAACCATAGCTTTGATTATACAGACTTTTTTTGGGACAGTGATGTCTCTGCTTTTTAATATGCTGTCTAGATTTGTCATAGCTTTTCTTCCGAGGAGCAAGTGTCTTTTAATTTCATGGCTGCAGTCTCCAACCACAATGATTTTGTAGCCCAAGAAAATAAAACCTGTCACCATTTCCGCTTTCTCCCCATCTAGTCACCATGAAATGAAGGGATTGGTTTCCACGATCTTAGTTTTTTCAATGCTGAGTTTTAAGCCAGCTTTTTCAGTCTCTTTTTTCACCAATATTGAAGATATATCAATTGAAAAAATGTTTCTGTTTGGATTAAAATGGATCACTGACCATTAGACATGATTCTCTCTTTCCTTTAGTCTTTCAATAGATATTTATACAGCAGATACTTATTGGGTCAGCCAAAAAGTTCATTCAGGTTTTTCTGTAGATGTTTTGGGAAAACCCAAATAAACTTTTTGGTCAGCCCAATATTTAGCATAACAACAGGTATTGTTGTTAAGTAGTAAAGATATAACTGGGAGAAGACATTAGTAGAGGAAGACAGGCAATAAAGTTAATAAATATATTATGGAAAGGCAGTGCAAAATAAGAGTTTAGAGAGTTCTGGAGGGTTGCTGTTTTCCTTCTATAACTTTATTTTATTTTTGTTTCATCTGACTTGTATATGGAGTGATATATAAATGTCATCTTTAAGCAGAACAACAACAAAATACTTTACAGAAATAAAAGAAGACTTGAATTATCTATTGTATTTCCTATTATGTTTTGGAAAACTGACTTGCAATGATCATTGCATGTACTTGTATTCCTTTCTTTCTGTCTAGCTATGAGATCTTTATTTTCTGTAATTTCTGCTTAATAGAGATAATTGCCATGCTTCACAGGAGATAAATAGATACATAACTATTATACACACATAACTGACAACTCTTTATTATAAATTGTATCTTTTAGCATCTAAAAGCCCTCAATTTTAGGCTTAATAATTTTTGGATTGAATTTTACTTGCCTGAGAAGACTCTTGAGAGTCCCTTGGACTGCAAGGAGATCCAACCAGTCCATTCTGAAGGAGAACAGCCCTGGGATTTCTTTGGAAGGAATGATGCTAAAGCTGAAACTCCAGTACTTTGGCTACCTCATGTGAAGAGTTGACTCATTAGAAAAGACTCTAATGCTGGGAGGGATTAGGGGCAGGAGGAAAAGGGGATGACAGAGGATGAGATGGCTAGATGGCATCACTGATTCGATGGACAGGAGTCTGAGTGAACTCCAGGAGTTGGTGATGGACAGAGAGACCTGGCATGCTGCAATTCATGGGGTCGCAAAGAGTCAGACACGACTGAGCAACTGAACTGAACTGAAATTTGTTACTTTTATTTCTATGGTATATTTTGTATTCTTTCATTTTAGGAAATTCTGAAACATTTCTTTAGGGTCTTTTGTACATATCATTGTACAAAATGATATGCTATGTACAAACATATTGTTGTTTTGCTTTTGGAGCCAAGCTGAAAGTTGTTTTATTTTATGAGGTGAACTAAGCCCATTTATATTTTTAATAAGGAGGTGATGCTTTATTTTCAATTACTATCTGTATTAGGTGATACTTACTTTCATAGCTTAATGATTTTGTTTTCTTTCTGATAGTTTGCATGTTTTTACTTTTTTTGATATTTGAAAGGCCTGTGTTTTTGTTCTAGTGGTCACCTTCTTACTTAGTTCAGTTCAGTTCAGTCACTCAGTCATGTCCGACTCTTTGTGACCCCATGAACCGCACCACACCAGGCCATCACCATCTCCTAGAGTTTACCCAGACTCATGTCCATTGAGTCAGTGATGCCATCCAGCCATCTCATCCTCTGCTGTCCCCTTCTCCTCCCACTCTCAGTCTTTCCCAGCATCAACGTCTTTTCAAATGAGTCAACTCTTCACATCAGGTGGCCAAAGTATTGGAGTTTCAGCTTCAGCATCAGTCCTTCCAATGAACACCCAGGACTGATCTCCTTCAGAATGGACTGGTTGGATCTCCTTGCAGTCCAAGGGACTCTCAAGAGTCTTCTCCAACACTACAGTTCAAAAGCATCAGTTCTTCGGCACTCAGCCTTCTTCACAGTCCAACTCTCACATCCATACATGACCACTGGAAAAACCATAGCCTTGACTAGATGGACCTTTGCTGACAATGTAATGTCAACAACTGAAAAATCAAGATCAAGAGAGCTTTTGGCCTTCTGCTCTACAGGAGGTCTCTGTTCTCCCTGAGCTCACCTTAGGACACCTGCGTTACCATTTGACAGGTGTACCGCCCCAGTCAAACTCCCAACCTGGCACTGTCCCCAGAGCAAAATGCTCTTTAATTTCATCACCTTTTACTACATGTTTTCAGTGTTTAATATGATCTTTGACTTATACATATCACCTATTCTATATTTCTCTTTCCAAAGCCTTTCTCCTCTCTTTCTTTATTTGCATTATACTCACTTTGTCAGAACACAAAATGTACATATTTTATTCTTTCTTATACTACTTATGTGTTATTTTTCTCTCTTATGACCAGCTTTGTCTGAGTTGTAGTACTACAATACTGAAATCAAGAGTCCTTTTACCAAAATTTGCTATTCGTGTCATAGTTTGATGAAATTCATCCTCTAGTAGATTGCTGAATAAGGATTCATGGTTAAAGAATTTATGAATTTTTATATGACTAAAATAATTTTTCTATAGCTTTGACATTTGAAAGACAGCTTAGCTTTTTGTTCACGATTCCTTTCCTTGAGCTTTTCCTTGCTTTCCATTCTGCTTGGCCAGAGTCATGCCAGTTTGTTTTACCTTTGATCTCATTTATCTGCAACTCTGAAGATTATTCTTATCTTTACCTCCAATAGTTTTACTAGGATATAGCTCAGAGTTTATCATTTCAGTAGTTCCATTTTTAAAATGTATTCTGCATGTATATTCATATGATGAATAGAGCTATTTATACAGAACTATTCTTGTAAGCAACGCTGTGTTAGCAAAAGATTGGAAACAACATGAATGTCAACTAATACCTGACTGATTAGATAAATTATTGTACATTCATAGAGTGGAATAATCTACAGTTATTTTAAAAAGTGACAATCTTTCACATTCTAAGGAAAAACTGTATCCACAATTCATTTTATTTACCCTAATCCAATCTGACTTCTATTCTCATGAAAGTGAAAATGAAAGTTGCTCAGTTGTATCTGATTCTTTGTGACCTAAAGGACTGTAGCCCGCCAGGCTCCTCTGTTCATGGAATTCTCCAGGCAAGAATACTGGAGTGGGTTGCCCTGTTGCCTTCTCCACATGATCCTCCCAACTCAGGGATGCATCAAAGTCTCCTGTACTACAGGGAGATTGTTTACCATCTGAGCCACCAGAGAAGCCCAAGAATACTGGAGTGGGTAGCCTATCCCTTCTCAAGGGGATATTCCCCACCCAGGAATCAACAGGATTCTCCTACATTGCAGGCAGATTCTTTATCAGCTGAGTTCATAGCTCTATTGAAACTGCTCTTGAGGAAACCGTCAAAGGTTTTCATGTTGCCAAGACCACTGGATCCTTTTCTGTCTTTATCTTTACCTTTCTATAAATGATTTATTTCCATTAGCCCCTGTTGCTTTCTAGAATATAGTTCTCCTTCAGATTTTATGATATATATTGGTGTTTCTTTTTCCCCCCACACCTTATCATTTCTCTTCATTCTCTAGGTTTCTTTCTCCACTCATTCGTAAGTGTTGAATTAGCTCAGGGCTCAATCCTGGTTCCCCTGGTTTTTCCTACAAGCACTCTTCCCCAAGGATCAGAGTCATCAAACAGAATTTAAATCACATCAGAACTTGTGACTCTCAAACCCAGAATTTTTCTTTAATATTTCATTACACTTATTATACAATCCAAATACCTCATATAAACCCTAAGATGCAAATGCTTTGTGGTCTGTATACACTCCACTCTTATAATCTCTATTCGCCTTACCCCTACCCATAAGATCCGGTAACACTGCCTTGTGAAATTTCCTAGCACACATCATATACTTCCTAGCATCTGGAAATTATACTTGTTATTACCTATCTCTAAGATCCCTTTCCTTGGCTGCCCTGTGGCACTTTTTTATTCTTCAGAACTGAGTCTAAATAGCATCTTGTGAGGAAAGACTTCCTCACCACACTATTCAAAATATTGTGTCAGCCTCTAATGTATATATATATATAATATATATATATATATACACAATCTAATATATAAATATATTATAATTCTATATATAAATCTATATATAAAGGGAAGGAAAAAATGATGAGCCATTGAAATATAGGAAAAAGTATTCAATTTTCCATTTATATTTGTCGCTATTACATACTTTCAGATATCAGTGTATATGTTTTATAAAATTTATAATGAAATAATAGTATATACATATATATACATACATGATTTAAGTACACTTCTCTAAAAGTGTACACAAAATTTTAAATTTATATATATATATTTGATGTATGTTTAAAGACCACTATTCTTTCATTACTCTGCTTATAGCCTTTGAGACTTAAGTATTAGCTATAATTGTTTTCAATTGTATGTATCTACTTTGTTTCCTGAATATATCGTAAATATCATATTCACTATCATATCTTCAATACCTAGTATTATTTGAGTGATTAAATGAATGAACTATAACATATATAACTTAATTTATAGGTATACTTTAATGTGTATAACATGAAATACAATAAGGTATTATGTAGTTTTATATATAATTTTTATATTTATTACAGATTTTAACATGGGGTTCACAATGCCAATGAGATAAAAGAATAAAACTAAACTTTTATTCAGATCCCTAACAGAAACTCTGAATAGATGGAAAATGATACTGCTTTCCTTGCTCAAACAACTTAAAAATAATAGCGTCTTTTGCTTATGAAAATGTAAATTTGGGGCAATTCCCATCAAAGTCCTAATTTCCCCAAAAACTGTACTCAATAATTCTGATTATTGGAACAATTAATATTTAAAACTGCTAGGAAAGTTTTAGAAAGTAAAAAATTAGTAGTAGAAAGTGTTTTTATAATGAATATTAGTGCTACAATCAGGAAAAATCAGAAGTTCTTGAGAAGGCTCAACAACACCTCTGGCATAGATGCCTCAAACCTTGAAATTTCCTAAGCATAAAAGGAGTAAGGAAGAGGATGGCCAAGATGGCAGAATAGGAAAACCCTAACCTTACCTCCTGTCATGGACACACCAAAATTACAGTTATTAGTAGAGTAACGATTGATGAAAAAGACTAGAAGATTAGCAGAAAAGATCGTTCTACAACTAAAGATAAAAGGACAACCACACTGAGATGGGTAGGAGGGCTAGAGATACAATATAGCCAAGACTCACACCCTTTGGGTTGTGTAACACACAAATGAGAAAATAATTACAATTTCAGAGGTTATACAACCAGTATATGACAATAGATAAATGACTAGATAAGAAAAAGTTCAATTCAGGTTCATACATATTTATTAAAAGTTCAAATGTATCTACCCAATTAGGTTATTCCCAAATGAAAAAAAAAAAAAATCACTTAAGAATACCATGGAATGGAAATTGATATTGCACATAAAAGTGCATGCTAAATATTAACATACATTTCTCTATCATTTTGGGTTAAAAATTATAATGGCTTGGTTTTCAATTTAATTTGTAACAAGAAATTAAATATTAATATTATTTTTTTTGAATGAATAAATTTCAACTGGTAAAGGATTTAGGATACACAAGGATAATACTAAAATTTGTGGACAGGTATATGTACCAAATATTTCAACAACATATTTACTATTATATTTTCATATTTTAAAATGGAAATAAACTAAAGCTTTTAGGAAAAAAACTATAGAATGTAATATTTAACAAAATCCTCTTTTGTGGGTTTATATTAAATATGGTCCTTTTTTTTTTTTTTTTTGGTCAGTGAAATAAAGAGAGCTTGCAATCTGATCCAAGCAAAGTCAATAAGAAATATTATGTACATCACAGGAAGATTTGGGATAATTTCCTCTGACAAATAAACAATTTACTCATAATGGGGAAGAAAGTGTTGAGTTTTTAAATATATTACTCATATTTCCAAATGTCAGCCTGTGATTAATACATATTAGATTGTATTGACAATTTCAAGGTAGAGCTGTGTTACACACACAGCTGACAAACTAAATTTTTGAAAATCTAACATAACAGAGATCAAATTTCTCCAAATTCCCTAATGACCATTCCATCATTGTGGTATGTTTGTGTGTATGTGTCCCCCCCACCAGAAAAAAAAAATATATATATATAAAATGAATTTTTAAACTCATATTTCTCTCTAACTCTCTAACCCTTATCAAATATTCTTATGTATCATCCAACCTCTATGGTTTGTCTTAATCTCTCTCACTTATTCTGCTCCCCTCAATTCCATTAACTTCTAATTTTATGTAGAGAAATTTACTGCCACTTAAACTTCTAATTGCTAATTTGCACATGCAAATCATAAAATTGGTCAGACTAAGTTCAGTTCAGTTCAGTTCAGTTGCTCAGTCATATCCAACTCTTTGTGACGCTGTGGATTGCAGTACACCAAGATTTCCTGTCCATCACCAACTCCCTGAGCTTACTTAGACTCACGTCCTTCGAGTCAGTGATGCCATCCAACCATCTCATCCTCTGTCATCCCCTTCTCCTCCCACCTTCAATCTTTCCCAGCATCAGGGTCTTTTCCAACGAATCAGTTCTTCACATCAGGTGGCCAAACTATTGGAATTTCAGCTTCAACATCAGTCCTTCCAATGAATATTCAGGACAGATTTCCTTTAGGATTGACTGGTTGGATCTCCTTGCCGTCCAAGGAACTTTCAAGAGTCTTCTCCAAAACCACAGTTCAAAAGCATCAATTCTTTGGCATTCAGCCTTTTTTATAGTACAACTCTCAATCCACACATAACTAACGGAAAAAACATAACTTTGACTAGATGGACCTTTGTCGGCAAAGTAATGTCTGCTTTTTAATATGCTGTCTAGGTTGGTCATAGCTTTTCTTTCAAGGAGCAAGCGTCTTTGAATTTCATGGCTGCAGTCACCATCTGCAGTGATTTTGGAGCCCCCCAAAATAAAGTCTGTCACTGTTTCCATTGCTTTCCATCTACTTGCCGTGAAATGATGGGACCAGATCCCATGATCTTAGTACTCTTTGACTTTCATCAAGAGGCTCTTTAGTTCTTTTCTTTCTGCCATAAGGATGGCATTATCTGCATATCTGTAGTTATTGATATTCTCTTGGCAATCTTGATTCCAGCTTGTGCTTCATCCAACCTGGCATTTCACATGATGTACTCTGTATATAAGTTAAATAAGCAGGGTGAAAATATATAGCCTTGATGTACTCCTTTCCCAATTTGGAACCAGTCTGTTGTTCCATGTTAGGACTTCCCTAGTGGCTCAGACCGTAAAGCATTTGCCTACAATGCAGAAGACCCGAGTTCGATCCCTGAGTCGGGAAGGTCCTCTGGAGAAGGAAATGGCAATCCACTCCAGTACTCTTGCCTGGAAAATCCCATGGATGGAGGAGCGTGGTAGGCTACAGTCCATGGGGTCACAAAGAGTCAGGTTCCATGTTAGGTTCTAACTATTGCTTCTTGACCTGCATGCAGACTAAATAAGCCTTCACAATGTTAGGGCACATCCTCCTGAGAGTAATCCTTGGGGTTATAAAATACACACATGTTCTCTCTTCTCTCTCTCTTTCTCCCTATCCTTTAAGTCAGTTACATGGAAATGCAACTTGTAGAGTCATACAGGACTCTGTGCTAAAAAGAGCCCATTCTTGGTTAATGCTCTGCTGTTACCTTGAAATTCTTATGAGAAATGGAGTATTTCCTGCCATGTCAATAAACAATGATGCCTTAGCCATCAGCCATTCTAGCCCTCCAAATGTGAATTTAAGAGCCTGTAGAGTGCCCTGGAAAACACAATGCCTGTCTGACAGCCATCAGCCACTTCCCATGGTGAGTAGTGAGGAGTTGGGGGGGGGGGGGTGGTTAGTGAGAGGTGAGAAAGCAGGATACTGGCCCCAGGTAACTGAGATACATATGAAAGGAATGATGTCACTTAGCCCAGAATCTTGCATCTTCCCATACATAGAAAAGTGCTAAATTCCTTAAATTGAGATATCTGGTTTTCTTTAATTAATAATAATCTTTTGATGTTCTGACTACTTGCCCCTGGTTGCAAATTTCTGCATAACCTGACTCTTCCCCCTACCTCCTCAGAACAGTTCTTTCAGTGTTACTTGAAATTCTGTCTCCCAGGTTTGAAGCCCTAAAAAATTCCCACCAAATAAAACATAACTCTCAACTTCTAGGTTGTGAATATTTTTTAAGTCGACATTTAACAACTTTTGAAAAAGGGGTCCTGCATATTTTTTTGCTGCATTTCTTTTTTTTTTTTTTTTTTTTGCTCTGGGCTCTGAACATCGTGATTTGTTTTGATCTCTCTGCTGTTTCTCTCTGTCTTTTTGTCTCTCTCTTTTGCTGTCTCTCTCTGTGTGTCATATACACATATACACAAACACTCAAGATTAAAAATTCATAGATGTAAGCCTGTAAAACTGAAATAACAGTGTTACATGAAAAGAAATATAAAGAATGGGGAGGCAGTGAAATATATATTCATATTTAATCATGTTGTTTTAGATCCAGAGAAGTTTGATATCTGAAATATGATGTTTTAAAAAGAACAATGGAACAAGAAATATTAAACAAACCAAAAATTTTAATATGCCAATTTTATAACAATGCCAAAATGTATCAGTCCTTAAGATTTTTAAGAGAAATTTCACTAAGGATTAATTAATAAATGTTTAGAGAGTTGGGGTTCTTTTATTTAAGGACAGATTGGTATTAATTTTATGTTAGAAATCCAGAAATGATTTATTCTTCCTTTATTACATGTAATTCCATATGATCAAGCCTTATGTGAACTAACTCTATGTGGAATTGAATGCAACAATACAGAGTATACAAACGTTTGAGACTCCAAGCCATCCTTTATTGTGCTTGATTATCAGCTAGTCTTTCAGTTTCACTTGCTGTTAAGTGCTTTTCCATCTAATTGCATAGGGACTGATTTGTTTAGCAACCTCTGTTTAGAACTGGGCTTTGTTCTTTCCTCTGTGCACACCATGTTGGTATTGTTTTCCTGCTCCCATTGTTTCATAGAGTACATTTCAACACAAGCATTTTGTGATTCAAATTATCCTCCCCTCAATCCTCCTGTATATAAGTGATATTAACCTTTGGCTCTAAATATATGCTGCTAAGAGCTGCTTTGGAAATTTCACTGAAAATGACAGAAAAAATGAATAAACATCTACGTTGCTAAAATTTTACACACAAAATAGTCATAATAAATGACAACAGTAATTGAAATGGAAATAGAGAAAATAAATATTTTGGAAACACCAGGATAAATCTAGTTGACATCACATTCCACAAATTCATATTGCAATTTTTTCAAAATAATTATAAAAAATGCTTATTTCCTTTGACAATTCACATAATATTTTATAGTTATGTTTGTTTAAGTTGTGAATTATCTCAAGAACTGTAAAGTACAGGATCTCACTAAGTCACAATTATGTCATATTAAGAATTATACACAAGTAGGATAAAATTTAAAAAATTTTAATCATGCTTCCTGAGGGCTTCTATTCTTTTTTGAAACTTTATGTACTAAGGCTCTCACAGCATCAAAACTAAAATGAGAGACTAAATCTACTGAAAAAATTTAAAGGAAAACTTTTCTTTAAAAAATTTGGATGGACATGTCTAAGTCATAGCCTAAACGTATTGAATCATGAATAAGATAAATAACTGAATAAAGGTAAAATAAGATATGTGTTCCATTTTTAATGTTAAGGTACACAAATGTCCTTGAAATTCTCATCTTAAAAATATTATCATAATAATAATTTTTAAAAAGAAAATTTTGGAGAGGTATAAAAGTGAAATGGGGGGAGTCTAATAGGTTAGAACAAATCTATTTTATTAATGTGCGGTATTCTACTGAGAGAATTAATTCTTAGGTAGGTTGATAGGGAGTCCAAGGCCCTTGAGGAGGAGGAGGCAAATATTTTTTTACACTCTTTCACCTTAGTCACATAAGACTTTTTTTCCTTAAGCTCTGAGTTACTATGACAATGTGCTATTTCACCTAAGACTAACTTTCTCTAAATCCAGAGCTAATGTTTACACAACAGAACAATATATCTTACTCGAGAACCTGCTTTTCTTCAAAACTATGCCTTTGATTATATGAATACAATATATCCCACCCAGAGAAATTTTGTCCAGATATGTTCCCCTTGGTTAATCTTGTTTTGATGTTATCTGAATATGTATGTTGTAGGAGAGGAGCTAGGTATTTCTTTTATCTATATTTAACAGTCTGCTAAAAAGTATATAACGCCCCACCTAAACTAGCCAGTGTACATATTCTTCTACCCGCTTCCAGCTTCCACTGGAAGCTTTTCTCTATCCTTTCACTTTAATAAAATCTCTCCGACACAAAGCTCTGAGTGACTGAGGCTGTGTCTTTGGTCCCAGAGTGAATTTTTCTATTTTGAAGCTCATGAATCTGACAACATTCACCATAAACTATCACTGCCTAAGTACATGCTACAAACTGGCTAGCCCACTTTTCCCTTAGGGCTTTGGTTGATTAGAAAAAAGAAAACATGAGGCATGGATCTTAGAATTTATGTCTGTCTGTGGAGACAATATCCAGTGGAGAAAATTATTGGAACTCATGGCTGTCAGAACAGTAAGAATTTGAGGGATTGAGATCTTTAGAGTAAACGAGAACTTTAGATGAGTGGGCATGGCATTCTGTCAAAAATTTCTCTTTAAGTCACTAGCTGAATAATAAAATTCAAAGAACAAATTCTAAGAAAAAAGAAAAAAAAGCAGAGAATAGCTGCTGAGACATTATGTTTTAAGCAGCTATTCCAGCAGTTTTAAGGTGCCAGGGAGATGAAAACTGGAGTTCAGAACCACTACAGAAGACGGCCTTAAAAAAAGAAACCTCAGACTTTCAGTGGAGACTCCTAAAGGGGCAATACCCATGGAGCAGAAGCAAATCATCACTTATGGAGACACGGTGATATGCACATAGTTTAATGACCTACAAGAAGAAAGATAACATCATACTAAGTTACAATCCTTTTCTATTCATAGCTTCTGTCATTCAGTCAAAAATTACCAGACTTTCTGGAAAACAGGACCAAATGACTGAGAAACACAAGGGTGAAAAAGCAAAAGTAAACCAACAGAAGCTCCAGATTTTTGAGTTACTGGCAATACAAAAAGATGAAATATTTTCACCATAAATTTGGAATGTTTTAAAATAAAGTAGAAATCAAGTACATTACAAAAAACTGAATTTAAGATATAGACACATTTAATATAGTAGGAGAGAGAAAATGTATCCTTATAGAATCACATACAAATACACATAGAAAGTATTTAGCTGAAGCAAGCAAGAAAAAGAAATGGAGAAGAAACTAAGAGACACATGGCGCATGATCAAAAAGCCTCACATATCTATAACTGAATTCCAAGAAGAAGAAAGAAAGAGATAAGTATGAGAAGAAATACTGGCTGAGCATTTCTCCAAAACTGATGAAAAACATCAAGCTATTTGAAGCATTCAGGAAGCTCTATGAAGCACAATGTGGCTACATGAAAATAACACCTAGGCACATCATAAAAAACTGCTAAAAATTAAAACAAAATAAAATCTTTAAAACATACAAATAAAAAAGGCACATTGGTTTGAAAAGAACAACAGTAAGGCTGAAAAAAGAGACAGAGGCATTTACAGGTTTGAAAGAAAATAATTGAATCTGTACTTAGGACAAAATATTCTTCAAAAATGAAAGCTAAGTAAAGGGTTTTTTGTAAAACAAAATCTCAGAGAATTTTAGGCCATGATATTTGTTCTAAAAGAAATACCAAATTTAATTCTTCATACAGAAAGAAAATAATTCTGGATTAAACTATAATAAAACTGTGTACAAAGAATTAAAAGTTCTGAAAGGGGAAATACTAGACCATATAAAAATCAGCAGATGAATGGATAAGAAAGCTGTGGTACATATACACAATGGAGTATTACTCAGCTGTTAAAAAGAATACATTTGAATCAGTTCTGATGAGATGGATGAAACTGGAGCCGATTATACAGAGTGAACTAAGCCAGAAAGAAAAACACCAATACAGTATACTAACACATATATATGGAATTTAGAAAGAAGGCAATGATGACCCTGTATGCAAGACAGCAAAAAACACACAGATGTGTGTAGCGGACTTTCGGACTCAGAGGGAGAGGGAGAGGGTGGGATGATTTGGGAGAATGGCATTGAAACATGTATACTATCATGTAAGAATCGAATCACCAGTCTATGTCTGATGCAGGATACAGCATGCTTGGGGCTGGTGCACAGGGATGACCCAGAGGGATGTTGTGGGGAGGGAAGTGGAAGGGGGGTTCATGTTTGGGATCGCATGTACACCCGTGGTGGATTCATGTCAATGTATGGCAAAACCAATACAGTATTGTAAAGTAAAATAAAGTAAAAATAAATTTTTTAAAAAAAAGTAAATATTGAATGCTAGTATAATAATAATAATGTATACATATATATCTGTGTGTGTGTAGTTAAATATACATAGAATTAATGTTCATGATATTAATAATGTAAAAGGTAGGAGGGAAATTTTTAAATACTTTCATTGATCAGAAAATGTGAATTAATAAAGATATACTGTAATCAGTGAAAGGAGCATATTGCAATATATAGGGTAAGCATTTAAAGCATTAAAAGAATAAGAAATAACATGTTGTTTAAAAAACTAAACAATAAAAATGGAACAAAGAGCAGAAGGGACACAAAAAATAAATGGTAAGATTATATAAACCCAAATATGTAAGAAATTATTATATATTAAATACTAAAATTGACAGGCTAAGTGAGATCATTAGAATGGATACAACTATTTCTGCTGAAAGAAAAATAATATATATAAATATATTAAAATATGTATTATTTAATTATAAGGGTAGATACTGAAAAAACAAGAGCACAGGATATTAAAGGATGTCCTAAAAGAGCTGTAATTAGACAGTGAAGACTATAAGGAAAATTACTACAAAAAACAAAAACGAGAATTTTGTAATAATGAAGAGATCATTAACAGCATTATATTTTATATACCTAAAATCATATCCTTAGAACACACACACACAAAATTAATTTCTATAAATGAAATTCACACATCTATAGAAATAATAGAAATCTTTAATATATCTTTTCAATAACTTACATAAGCAGAAAAAATAATAAACATACACACGAAAAATCTAGATTTTATATTTACAGAAAACCATACCCAGCAACTGCAGATGACCATTCTTTTCAAGTGTATGCATAGAATTTACCAAAACTGATCATATGTAAGGCCATAAAGCAGTGCTCAGTAAAGTTAAAAGGACTGATAATAGAAAAGGATATTCTTTGATTTTGGTGGAGTTAGTCAAGAAATAATTATTAAAGGTAATTTTAAGAAACCTGAATCAGTTTGGCAATTAGAATACAGAGTTTCACATAACCAGTGGAACTAAGGAGAAATCACAACAATTAGAAATATTTTGAACTGAATAGTACTGAATATCTGACACATAAAACTCATGAGATGCAGTCAAATCTATTCTCAGAGAGTATAGACAAAGCTGTGCCCTAAATGCATATACTGAAGAAACAGCAACAGCAAAAAAAAAAAAGGCAATAAAATTCATGATCTCAGCATAAATCTTAAGAAGAAACAAAAAGAAGAGCAAATGAGGCTCCAAAAACGTAATAAATGGAAAATAATGAACCAGGAAAGTAGAGAAAAATTGAAACAGCCAAAAGAGTAATAATAATTGGCAAAGCCTTCGCAAGATTCACACAGAGAAAGACAGAGACACAGAGAAGGAATTGGCAACCCACTCCAGTGTTCTTGCCTGGAGAATCCCAGGGACGGCGGAGCCTGGTGGGCTGCCATCTATGGGGTCGCACAGAGTCAGACACGACTGAAGCGACTTAGCAGCAGTAGCATAGAGAAACAGGGAAATAAAAAAGGAGGAGAGAATGTTTCCTTAGGTAGTTTCCTCAAAGATATGTGCTGAACAGTATCAAGCTGACTAGGCCAGCAGGATTCTCCTCATGGTTCCAGAATTCTCAGCTTTCTCCTACCTGGCAATGTTTCCATAAAGTTCTACTTGCTTTTGTTGCCACATAATCTCAATTCATCTTCTCAATTCCAGAAATCCTTGCCTGGAAAATTCTTTCAAGGTAAAATTATAGGATTTCACTTTTAGTTTCCTCTCTCCCTAAAATTACAACCTTTCATTGTCTTACATACACTATCATAAATATCATTTTTTCTTTTATAATTTTCTCTTCCTTGGTTGTTTGGGGATGGGGGTGTAAATTTACTGGGTATCCTGTAATTCAATTTGGCTGTAAGTAAAAGTATTAAAAATTATTTTAAATCAGCAGTAGTTATTTTAAAAGGAAAAATATCAAAATATATTAACTTCTACTACCTAATATGATCAAAGTGATGTTTAGCATTCAGTAGGAAAAAATGTCTTGAGATATATGGAAAAAATTAATTCACTGTTCCTTTCTTGAGAAATTTATGCTTTCTGTCAAGGCAGCTGTGGAAATCATGTGTATCTACTCAAAATTTTCATAGTTATATAATACACAGTAATATAATATCTGGCTAATTCCCTGATCCTTTTAAAGGCAGATCTATGTAATTAGCAACTGGACCTGGAAGGTACTCTTGTGTGATGAGCTACCTGCCATTCACAAGCAATGAAAACAAAGAGGAGAAAATGCCATTTATAGATATGTCAGAATCTGTAAAAGAAAATTCTCACTCTTCACCAATCTGTATCACAGAAAAGTCCAAACATATTTGCTCAGAATAAACTCTATTTGCTAATCTGGTATGTGGGAGAGTTATGGGACCATATTTTGCTTCCAATAGTCTCAGAGTTGATAATAATGATACTATTTGTGGAAGCTTGAATTACTGACACTTTTCCAAGAATGGGATCACTATTTTTTCCTTTAAGGCTACCTTAAGGATTGTGTAGTTATGAGAAAGATATTCAAAGTTAAATTGTTTCCTGCTCTGTAATAGTATATCAATTTATCCACCTGTCTTTCTCTACACAATGGTGATGGCGATTCAGATCAATTTTACCAGAGCTGAGATAATGAAGAGAAAACATAAACTAGATTCATAAAATGTCAAAAATAAGAGGCAAGATATGGCAAATTGACATTCATAAAAAAAAAAAACAATTACTTGATACTGCAAATTCCTTCTGAGGCTTTTTTTTAATCTATGTAAATTTTATTAGTTCACATATCTTTCTTTCCATAAAACATATTTTGGCAAAGGTATAATTTATTATTTATTTAATGAGTATGTTAGATTAGCATCTCCAAAAGTAGCCATTGAGACCAGGATTTGAATGTAGGTACTGAGACTAGGATTTGAGTATAAGTACTTCTTTAGAGAGATAATTGCAAGACTTACTGGGGGAGAATGGAAAATTGAGACAGAAAAAGAAAGTCAGTTTAGGGTGTGGAAAAGACCAGATGTCTACTAGAAGCAACTGAGGTTTGATTCTTCTGGAGACTCTTAAAAATTTGTAATATGACTTAAAATTCTAAGAGTATTTAAGACTACTGAGGGGATCACTGTAACATTTGCTACAATGATTGAGGATATTTTTATATTCATTTATTATTAGTAATAGCAATTATTCAATTAATCAATTGATTTAGAAATTTCAGAAAGGTTAATTTTCTACTGAAAACAGACCACAGTTTGAAAATTTTCATATTTATGAATGTATGTGATAGTGAAGGGAGTTGCATAAATTTTTTGTATTGTTTTGTTTTCAGATAATTAGTATGTCATAGAAAAGGAAAGTGGCACAAATTGTTAGTTTTGATCATTAGACTTTTAAGTGTACTGTGACTCTTAAGTACTCTTAAGTACCTAAGACTTGCTGTCTTAAATTTTTATCCAAAAATTGCCGAGTGAAACCGCTTTTTCATTTGCAATAAAATTGTGAATGGCCATTGATTCTTATAGAATACTCCACAAGAAAAGATTTTTGGCATGTGGCTAGGAATGTAATATGTTTCTTTGGTAATTGATACATTTATTTCTTACTGTTATCTTACTTTAACTTGTGTCCTGATTTCCAGAATTCTCAAAATTAAATTTTATTTTTCAATTATAGCAATAATGATAATCCTAGTGGTTGCGTGATTAAGTCCTCCTTTCCTTCCTATTGACTCAGTTATTCTAAAAGAAACTTAGAGTTCTATAAATACTTTAACACAGAGGTATTCCAATATTTAGGTAGAACATTTTTGGAACTTAAGCTAAAGGAAAATGCTTCTAAGCAAAATACTGTTATATGTAACAAGAAAAAAGATATTTCCTACAAGAGACATCTTAGTCTTCTATATCTGATGTTGTTCAGTTGCTCAGTCATGTCCATCTCTTTGCGATCCCACGAACTGTATCATGCCAGGCTTCACTATCCTTCACCATTTCCTGGAGCTTGCTCAAACTCATACCCATCAAGTTGGTGATGCCATCCAACCATCTCACCCTTTGTCATCCCATTCTCCTCCTGCCTTCAATCTTGCCCAGCATCAGGGGTCTTTCCTAATGAGTCAGTTCTTCAAATCAGGTGGCCACAGTATTGGAGCTTCAGCTTCAGCATCAGTCCTTCCAATGAATATTCAGGGTTGATTTCCCTTAGGATTGATCAGTTTGAGTTCCTTGCCGTCCAAGGGACTCTCAAGAGTCTTCTTCAATACCACAGTACAAAAGCGTCAATTCTTTGGCACTCAGCCTTCTTTATGGTCCAACTCTCACATCTATACATTACTACTGGAAAAAATCAGAACTTTGACTTTACACACCTTTGTTGGCAAAGCCCTATATCTGAGAATACTGCAATAATGGGCCTTGGTAACCTTCCATTTAGTCTAAGACTAGAGGTTAAAAATAGACATGGTAACCACAAAGGAGAAGACATTCTTCATGTAAATTACAGCAGATTTGCTCTATGACTTGACAATCTACTTTTTTTTTTTTTTCTCACAGAGTACATAGTTGGAGAAAATAATGAACAATATTTTCTCACAGCAGTTTTAAGGGATTTTTTTTTTTTTCCTGATTCTGGCTATCATGTTGGGGAAATGAATTGTGTGCCTTTTTCTCAAGTCATTATGCCAGTATTACTCAGAGCCAGGAAATAGAAACAAGAGAAGACTTCCAAGTCACTCACTAAGCAATGCATAATCACGATTTTAGGCCAGAATTCAGTTCAGTTCAGTTCAGTTGCTCAGTCATGTCCGACTCTTTGCAACCACATTAATTGCAGCATGCCAGGCCTCCCTGTCCATCATCAACTCCTGGAGTTCACTCAGACTCGCATCCATCGAGGCACTGATGCCATCCATCCATCGCATCCTCCGTTGTCCCCTTCTCCTCCTGCCCCCAATCCCTTCCAGCATCAGAGTCTTTTCCAATGAATCAGATCCTCTCATGAGGTGGCCAAAGTACTGGAGTTTCAGCTTTAGCATCATTCCTTCCAAAGAAATCCCAGGGCTGATCTCCTTCAGAATGGACTGGTTGTATCTCCTTGCAGTCCAAGGGACTCTCAAGAGTCTTCTCCAACACCACAGGTCAAAAGCATCAATTCTTTGGCACTCAGCTTTCTTCACAGTCCAACTCTCACATCCATACATGACCACAGGAAAAACCATAGCCTAGACTAGAGGGACTTTCGTTGGCAAAGTAATGTCTCTGCTTTTGAATATGCTATCTAGGTTGATCATAACTTTTCTTCCAAGGAGTAAGCGTCCTTTAATTTCATGGCTGCAAACACCATCTGCAGTGATTGTGGAGTCCAGAAAAATAAAGTCTGACACTGTTTCCACTGTTTCCCATCTATTTCCCATGAAGTAATAGGACTGGATGTCATGATCTTAGTTTTCTGAATGCTTTAAGCCAACTTTTTCACTCTCCACTTTCACTTTCATCAAGAGGCTTTTTAGTTCCTCTTCACTTTCTGCCATAAGGGTGATGTCATCTGCATATCTGAGGTTATTGATATTTCTCCCAGCAATCTTGATTCCAGCTTGTGCTTCTTCCAGCCTAGCGTTTTTCATGATGTACTCTGCATAGACGTTAAATTAGCAGGATGACAATATACAGCCTTGATATACTCCTTTTCCTATCTTGAACCAGTCTGTTATTCCATGTCCAGTTTTAACTGTTGCTTCCTAAATTGCATATAGGTTTCTCAACAGGCAGGTCAGGTGGTCTGGTATTCCCATCTCTTTCAAATTTTCCACAGTTTATTGTGATTCACACAGTCAAAGGCTTTAGCATAATCAATAAAACAGAACGAGTTGATTTTCTGGAACTCTCTTGCTTTTTTCATGATTCAGCGGATGTTGACAATTTGATCTCTGGTTCCTCTGTCTTTTCCAAAACCATCTTGAACATCTGGAAGTTCATTGTTCACGTATTGCTGAAGCCTGATTTGGAGAATTTAGAGCATTACTTTACTAGCGTGTGAGATGAGTGTAATTGTGCATTAGTTTGAGCATTTTTTGGTATTGCCTTTCTTTGGGATTGGAATGAAAACTGACCTTTTCCAGTCCTATGTCCACTGCTGAGTTTTTCAAATTTTCTGGCATGTTGAGTGCAACACTTTCACAGCATCATCTTTCAGGATTTGAAATAGCTCCACTGGAATTCCATCACCTCCACTAGTTTTGTTCATAGTTATGCTTTCTAAGATCCACTTGACTTCTCATTCCAGGATGTCTGGCTCTAGGTGAGTGATCATACCATTATGATTATCTTGGTCATGAAGATCTTTTTTGTACATGTCTTCTGTGTATTTTGCCACCTCTTCTTAATATCTTCTGCTTCTGTTAGGTCCATACCATTTCTGTCCTTTATCGAGCCCATCTTTGCATGAAATATTCCCTTGGTATCTCTAATTTTCTTGAAGAGATCTCTAGTCTTTCTCATTCTGTTGTTTTCCTCTATTTCTTTGCATTGATCACTGAGGAAGGCTTTCTTATCTCTCCTTGCTATTCTTTGGAACTCTGCATTCAGATGCTTATATCTTTCCTTTTCACTTCTCTTCTTTTCACAGCTATTGGTAAGGCCTCCTCAGATAGCCATTTTGCTTTTTT
This sequence comes from Capricornis sumatraensis, assembly GCF_032405125.1. Lineage (NCBI taxonomy): Eukaryota > Metazoa > Chordata > Mammalia > Artiodactyla > Bovidae > Capricornis > Capricornis sumatraensis. Next base: position 23,177,512 of record NC_091073.1, read on the forward strand.
GCATTTCTTTTCCAGGCCAGCGTTAGTGATTTCCAACTGAGAGATAAAATTCAGGATATAAGAGAATGAAAACACTGAATAACTCGAATTGTTCAGGGACACTGGCTGCTTGAGGTAGGTGGTTTAGACAAAGAGAGAATCATGGGGAGCTGTCTACCACAGCTCTTCTAGTGCCCTTAATATGGTTAGTGTCAAAGAAGAGTTGTTCACATTGAAGTTCCCTTCTCTCACTAGATTGAAGCAGTCCAGGGCAGGTGCCACATTTTACTCAGCTGAATAATACCCATTGTGCATCTCATGTTAAATATACTAACTAGGTCCCCTACATGTTTAACTCAGTGTGCTGAGGTAAAGGTCAGGAAAATCAGCCTTCAAAGAGGTAAGATAAATATTGCCATTCAAATCACAGTTGTGTACATGATTTCAGTAGAACATGCTTACTTCTTCTAAAAGATATGATAAGGAAAGATTGTTATGCTATTATCATAATTATTTCACCAGGAAATTGATAATCTAAACTAGTCTATTTATAATTGTGCTGAGGAATTCTGGGTATCAAATTGAGTCATTTTTAAAAAATTTTTATTTTTACTTTATTTTGCTTTACAATACTGTATTGGTTTTGCCATACATTGACATGAATCCACCACGGGTGTACATGAGTTCCCAATCCTGAGCCCCCCTCCCACCTCCCACCCCATATCATCTCTCTGGATCTTCCCCATGAACCAGCCCCAAGCATCCTATATCCTGTATTGAACATAGACTGGCGATTCATTTCTTACATGATAGTATACATGTTTCAATGCCATTCTCCCAAATCATCCCACCCTCTCCCTCTCCCACAGAGCCCAAAAGTCCGTTCTATACATCTGTGTCTCTTTTGCTGTCTCACATACAGGGTTATCATTACCATCTTTCTAAATTCCATATATATGTGTTAGTATACTGTATTGGTGTTTTTATTTCTGGCTTACTTCACTCTGTATAATAGGCTCCAGTTTCATCCATCTCATTAGAACTGATTCCAATGTATTCTTTTTAATGGCTGAGTAATACTCCATTGTGTATATGTACCACAGCTTTCTTATCCATTCATCTGCTGATGGACATCTAGGTTGTTTCCATGCCCTGGCTATTATAAACAGTGCTGCTCAGCATCCACTTATGATAAAAACTCTCCAGAAAGCAGGAATAGAAGGAACATACCTCAACATAATAAAAGCTATATATGACAAACCTACAGCAAACATTATCCTCAATCGTGAAAAATTGAAAGCATTTCCCCTAAAGTCAGCAAGAAGACAAGGGTGCCCACTTTCCCTGCTACTATTCAACATAGTTCTGGAAGTTTTGGCCATAGCAATCAGAGAACAAAAAGAAATAAAAGGAATCCAAATTGGAAAAGAAGAAGTAAAACTCTCACTGTTTGCAGATGACATGATCCTCTACATAGAAAACCCTAAAGACGCCACCAGAAAATTAATAGAGCTAATCAATGAATATAGTAAAGTTGCAGGATATAAAATCAACACACAGAAATCCCTTGCATTCCCTGTACACTAATAATGAGAAAGCAGAAAAAGAATTTAAGGAAACAATTCCATTCACCATTGCAACAAAAAGAATAAAATACTTACGAATATACCTACCTAGAGAAACTAAAGACCTATATATAAAAAACTATATAACACTGATGAAAGAAATCAAAGAGGACACTAATAGATGGAGAAATATACCATGTTCATGGATCACGAGTATACTACCCAAAGCAATCTACAGATTCAATGCAATCTCTATCAAGCTACCAGTGGTATTTTTCACAGAGCTAGAACAAATAATTTCACAATTTGTATGGAAATACAAAGAACCTCAAATAGCCAAAGCAATCTTAAGTCATTTTTCAATGAGATCATTACTCAGTTAAGTTCAGTTCAGTTGCTCAGTCGTGTCCAACTCTTTGTGACCCCATGAATCACAGAACGCCAGGCCTCCCTGTCCATCACCATCTCCCGGAGCTCACCCAGACTCACGTCCATCGAGTCCATTATGCCATTCAGCCATCTCATCCTGGGTTGTCCCCTTCTCCTCTTGCCCCCAATCCCTCCCAGCATCAGAGTCTTTTCCAATGAGTCAACTCTTCGCATGAGGTGGCCAAAGTACTGGAGCTTCAGCTTTAGCATCACTCCTTCCAAAGAAATCCCAGGGTTGATCTCCTTCAGAATGGACTGGTTGGATCTCCTTGCAGTCCAAGGGACTCTCAAGAGTCTTCTCCAACACCACAGTTCAAACGCATCAGTTCTTTGGTGCTCAGCCTTCTTCACAGTCCAACTCTCACATCCATACATGACCACAGGAAAAACCATATCCTTGACTAGACGGACCTTAGTCGGCAAATAATGTCTCTGCTTTTGAATATACTATCCAGGTTGGTCATAACTTTTCTTCCAAGGAGTAAACGTCTTTTAATTTCATGGCTGCAGTCACCATCTGCAGTGATTTTGGAGCCCAAAAAAATAAAGTCTGACACTGTTTCTACTGTTTTCCCATCTATTTGCCGTGAAGTGATGGGACCAGATGCCATGATCTTTGTTTTTTGAATGTTGAGCTTTAAGACAACTTTTTCCCTCTCCTCTTTATTACTTTATATTTGCCTCTAGATCATTACTAGAAGCAAATATATGACTTTCAGAAAGTTATTTTTAGAAATGTAAATTCCTTTGAAATGTCAACTTAAAAAAATACTGGAAGAACTTAGAGTACATATTCACTGTCTCTTCCCTCCCATATGTTTGAGAGTCACAAATACTCTGATCTGCACTATATCATACCTAATATTTCTCTTAGATAGTAAGAGCTATCACTAAGCCCAAATTGAAGCATTATAGATCATCTACCACTCAAGAACTCTATCAAAAACTTGTGTTTTAAACAATTAATTATGAAATAAGGAATTCAAAGAATTATATAATGAATAGTACACACTATGGCCACTTGATGTGAAAAGCCAACTCATCAGAAAAGACCCTGATGCTGGGAAAGACTGAGGGCAGGAGGAGAAGAGGATGACAGAGGATGAGATGGTTCGATGTCATCACCAACTCAATGGACATGAGTTTAAGCAAACTCCAGCAGATAGTGAAGGACAGGGAAGCCTGGTGTGCTGCAGTCCGTAGGGTTGCATAGGATCTGACATGACTTAGACTGAACAACTACAACAAAATACAATCACTTCATATTATTGATAGTTTCATCTTATTCCTTGCTGTAGGAAGCCAGGGTTTTGTCTGAATGTCTGTATGTCACAATAAACACCACATTCTCCCCTGGAGAAGGGATAGGCTACCCACTCCAGTATTCTTACGCTTCCCTGGTGGTTCAGACAGTAAAGAATCCACCTGCAATGTGGGAGGCCTGGGTTTGATCCCTGGAATAGAAAGATCCCCTGGAGTAGGACCTGACAACTCACTCCAGTATTCTTACCTGGTGAATCCCCATGGACAGAGGAGCCTGGGAGGCTACTATCCATGGAGTTGCAAAGAATCAGACATGACTGAGCAACCAAGCACACACACAAACCTGGCCCATGTTTTCTCAGTTATAGAATAAGTGAGGTAGGCAGCAATGACATTTTTAAATGCTTTAAGGCCTGATATTTCAATCTTTAAATTTTTCCCAGTGACATGAAGAGTTAGTGTAATGGTGTGTACTTGCTTTTGAACATGCTAAAATGACTTGGCTCCAAAAACAAGACAAATCAACAGCAACAGCAATAAAAAGTTAACAAGCTTATAAAATATACAAACTTTAGGGAAAGGGACCTAAAATTATTTTTGACATGTGAAGAAGTATATTTTCACCTGATGAAGTGGATTTTCCAATTTCAGTTCAGTTCAGTTCAGTCGCTCAGTCGTGTCTGACTCTTTGCGACCCCATGAATCGCAGCACGCCAGGCCTCCCTGTCCATCACCAACTCCCGGAGTTCATTCAGACTTGTGTCCATCGAGTCAGTGATGCCATCCAGCCATCTCATCCTCTGTCGTCCCCTTCTCCTCCTGCCCCCAATCCCTCCCAGCTTCGGAGTCTTTTCCAATGAGTGAACTCTTTGCATGAGGTGGCCAAAGTACTGGAGTTTCAGTTTTAGCATCATTTCTTCCAAAAAAATCCCAGGGTTGATCTCCTTCAGAATGGACTGGTTGGATCTCCTTGCAGTCCAAGGGACTCTCAAGAGTCTTCCACAGTTCAAAAGCATCAATTCTTTGGCACTCAACCTTCTTCACAGTCCAACTCTCATATCCATACATGACCACAGGAAAAACCATAGCCTTGACTACATGGGCCTTAGTCAGCAAAGTAATGTCTCTGCTTTTGAATATACTATCTATGTTGGTCATAACTTTTCTTCCAAGGAGTAAGTGTCTTTTAATTTCATGGCTGCAATCACCATCTGTAATTGATTTTGGAGCCCAAAAAATAAATAAAGTCTGACACTGTTTCCACTGTTTCCCCATCTATTTCCCATCAAGTGATGGGACCAGATGCCATGATCTTTGTTTTCTGAATGTTGAGCTTTAGGCCAATTTTTTCACTCTCCACTTTCACTTTCATCAAGAGGCTTTTTTGTTCCTCTTCAGTTTCTGCCATTTCCAATTTCACAATCAGTCAATAATCATTTAAGATTCAGCTTGCTGCTACTAGGCTCCTGCTATCGTCCGTGGGATTCCCCAGGCAAGAACACTGGAGTGGGTTGCCATTTCCTTCTCCAATGCATGAAAGTGAAAAGCGAAAGTGAAGTTGCTCTGTCGTGCCCGACTCTTAGCGACCCCATGGACTGCAGCCTACCAGGCTCCTCCATCCATGGGATTTTCCAGGCAAGAGTGCTAGAGTGGGGTGCCATTGCCTTCTCTGAAGATTCAGCTTACTGGCTAAAATATATTTAAAGTAAAAACAAACTAAAGAATGATATTTAAAATAGTAACACAAATACATGTAACATTGGGCATGTCTTCCTGTCCCAGCCTAATCCTGTCACAGTGTTCTAAAGCCCATCTTCCACTCTGACTGAAGGCATTGCTCTCCAAGGCATTGCTCTCCAAGGCATTATTATGAGTCATTACTTTTCTCTTTGTCTCCAATCTTTTCTTTTCTATTCAATATTTTCTCTTGCCTATCATTGGTACCAAGCCTCTCTTGTCTTAGAACCCCTTTCATAAACCATACAAAAAATCTTGTACCATGCCCTCCTTAAAAAAAAAAAAAAAGAGCTTGTACCTTACCATCTGATGGAGAAAATAAACATTAACCAAATAATTACCCACTAATCAGTATATAATTAAAAGCTATCTAATTGTCAAATCCATGGGATTATTTTCAAGATAGTTCTACTTTATCAGTAGCACTGATATAGTCAATACCTCCTTCTTGTAATCTCCTCTTGTCTTACTTGGCTGTGATAATTCTTAATGTTTCTTTGGCCAATATCTCCACTGCCTTTGTAATTATGTGTTATTGGTCTATGTTTATATCATCAGTGAAAGCGAGTTTCCTATGGCTGTACTTTTTAATTCTCTATCTTAAATCATTTTCAGTCCTTGTTATCTGCAGAATTGCTCGTTTTAAGGCCACATATGTCTTTCCAAATGATAAATCCACTGATTGCCTTTCAGAGTATATCCTAATTGACTTATGCATCACTAACTTTATTGATTACTTCTCCCATGCACTGCTTTTTCTCCATTTGTCTTTTTTCTCCTTTTTAGCAACAACAATAAAAATTTTCTCCTTTCATATCTAACAGTTCTCCCACTCTTTCATGTTTGTTGTTACTTTTCCATTATCCTCTTAATTTCCCAAAATGACTAATGTTTTCTGTCTTCCTTTAATCTTGGTTTAATCATTATCTCAATAATTCCTTTCTTTCATATAGCTTTAGCCATAATCTGGTGAATTCCAAACCTTTATAGATAAACCAGGCCATCAGCACAGGGAGATAATATTTCCACTTGTGAACTGAATATTATATCACATCTCTGACTTCATCATACCAGGATAGAATTCATCATGCTATGGCTTCATGGGGATATTATTTTATAATAATTACTTCACTGTGTAGAAATCATTGGTTTGCCTAACTTTCTCAATATAGACTATGAGCTCTTTAAAGGCAGGGAGACTTTGAGTCTTCATCTCTTTAATGTCTAACATATCACCAGGTTAGTAAGTGCTCAATAACAATAATATAATGAATAGCATTAGTCCATTGAAGGCACAGATCTATTTCTGGCATGTTAAACCATATTTTACTGGAAATATATTTGAAGAGTGAAGTAAAAAATTCAAATAGATCTACAGAGAAGGAAATTATAGAGCTTCCTTTTATCATCATTCCATTATTCTCAAGTTGACCCACACTGGTTAAAGCATTTTATAATTACTAGTTTCCAGTATAAAATAAGTACTCCATTTTCTTAGTTTCTAACTAAATGGAGCAACATCCCTAACAGAGCATGACTTTCTTTTCTAGTTAGATTTTGCATTTACACAGCAAAACAAAATAAGGGGTATTTTTCCACTTGCTCTTTTGCATTGTGAGAAATGGATAGTTCAGCCTCCATTTTCATGACAGTATCTCAAGGATTTCTACATTCAGGTAGGGTGACAATCCAAAAAATGTAAGTCCTGCTTGTGTTTTAAATGGAAAAAGAAAAGTATCAAGGTCTTTTCCTTGGAAAAAAAAAATGCAGCACCTTTGAGGAAAGATATAGAGTAAAGCAAGTGAAATCAAACTAAAAATCTTAAAATCTCAATAGCAACTGATTAAGATTGACTATGATTTCTCTTTTTTTCTCTCTCATCAGTTCAATATAGAGATTACATTATATATTGTGCTTAATTTTATAAAAATACCTCAAAATGTTCTGAAAAATTAATAGCTTAATTCTTTTATAAACAATGAGGAAAACAACTGCTCTAAAAGTACTTACTGAAAGCTCATTAAGCAGTTTAGGATTCAAACATAGGAAGTTTGAATTTTAATTAACTTTATTCATGAAAAAGTGAATAAAACAGTGAGGAGAAAGAATGAAAAACTAAGACTAAAGAAAAGAGAACAGAACAAGTCATAAGATAAAAAATAAAATAATATGTAAGATAAGATCTGAGAATGATTTAAAAATAAAGCAGTTAATTTCTTTTACCTATGTCAAAGGATTATTTTCATTCTATTCTTGCTTTTCTTGCTAACAGAACAAAATTCTATTACACTTTGGCAACATCAATGCTACTTTCATTTGACATAAAATCTATACCCATTGGAACTTTGTAAGCACTGCACACAAGTTGTGCACAATATCTTAAAATATGTGGAGGAAATGATGACTCACACACAAAGAACTTGCTGGATTCTTTCAATAGGCATTGATCTCACAGACAGTTTTCAATGTGGCATTTTAAGTGATTGAAATATTTATGTGTCCTGCTCCAAATCGTTTTTCAACTGGGAATATAATACTTTCTGATGAACTACTGTTCCTTTTTTTTAGTCCATATTTTCTTCAAAGAGCTACTGTTGAAAATGAAGGCTTTTCTTCAATACCAGGGTATAGAAAAGCACTCTGCTCAGGATAAAATGCCTTGAAAGGACATATTTTCTCAAGCTGTGCAAAATTCTACGATGCAATCAACAGAAAGACAGAAATACTTTGTACGTATATACAACTCTTTACCAAAGGCTATCAAAACATTTCTAAAACACAATTATTAACCCATATCTAAAGACATGGAAACAAATAGACACAAAAATTATAAATCAGTTAAAAGGTTGAAAGTATCAGTAACAATCAAAATTCTCTTTAGCTTCATCAGTTGTAGTAGGAACTTCACTCTCCAAACCACCATAAGAAATGTATAAAGCTCTACTACTTCCATTCCACAGGTTCTTACAGTTTGATTGCCTGGAAAAGCTCACAGTATAATTAAAGAGTGACAACTGCTTGAGGATACCAACAATGAAAAGAAGGAGGAAAAGAAGAAATGTATTTAGGTGTGAATACAGTAAGCTATAAAAGGGTACAGCAGAAGAGAGACCAGGTGGCTTTAGTCTGTGGACGTCTGTTGAGAACTTGATACTTATTGGAAGGCAGTGAATTATGGAGTGGCTTAAAGCTTCAACCTGGAAGATTGTTCCAGAAGATATGCTTAGAATGACTTAGAATAGTTGGAGTTTAAACAAGATTATCATCATCAGCATAGTCATCATTATCATTAGAGTATTTTATACTCTTTGAGATGCTTTCTTACACAATGTTTCACTTCTTCCATTCAACGTCTCTATTTTGCTGGTTAAAAAATTGAAACAGTGTTTAATATTCCACTTACACACCAATTATAGGGTCAGTGGCAAAATTAGCTCAAATATCCTTTTGCTTAGAACTATGTTTTTAAAATTTCCAGAGCAGGGTAAAACTAATTTAAAGTCAAATCAATTTAAAGGCAACTAAAGAAATCATTCTGGAAGTATACATAAGCTAGTTAGGACTTTGCTAAATTTATAAAGAAATGGCATTGTCTTTCATATATGTTAAGTTAAAAACTCCAAACCAATATGCAAAAAGCCCTGATGAATCACAAACACATCTAGATTAATTAATTTCAAGTTGCTTTCATAGTTTAATATGAAAGGTGCTATTATTTTTATTGTTTTATATAAGAAATATATAAGATCCAAGTATTAAACAGAACATATCTTATCCTTCGGAATTCTGCTCATGGTTCATATTTTCTATTATATGCTAAAAAATGGATGATAAACATAAATGTTACACTTAAGCTATAAAATTTGTTGCCAAAAAATGAGAAAAAAATTGTGACTTGTTAAGGTAAATGTTTCTTTGAAAAGATATGAAAAGCACTAATCATAAAAAATAATGGACTTCATCAAAGTAAAACATTTTGCTGTTCAAAAGAAATTTAAAGAAAAACCCAGACTAGAAGAAAATACTTGCAAAATATATGACAATGATTAGCACTGAGATTATATAACACAATCTCATAATACAGAAAAAAAAATACAGAACAGAACCAACAAAATTTGGGGAAAAAAATTTAGATATTCATCCAGACTTAATGAAATACCACTGACTGCCATTAGAATAGGGAAAACATGAACAAAAGCACATGCGTGCACACAGCCATACATAAATTTACAATGTCAAAGGCTGGCAAGGAGTTGGAGCAACTATAACTTATTTCTGGTGGGAATGTAACACAGTACAATCTCTTAGGGAGAGTTTGGCAGTTCTCATAATGTTAAACATACATTTACCATATACCAAGAAATCTCTGAGGTGACCAAGATTGCAGAGTATGAAGACTCTGAAATTACTCCCTGTCACAGACATACCAAAATCACAACTTCTTACAGAGCAACTATCTATGAAACAACACAAAGACTAGCAGAAAATATTTTCCATTACCAAAGACATAAAGAAAGAGCCATTAGAGAAATAGAGAGCTTGAGATGCAATCTAGTGAGCACCCACACCCCTGGGCTGATGACCCACAGATAGAAGGAGTATCACAATAGCAAAGGTACACCTCAGGAAGTGAGGGCTCCAAGTCTTACACTGGACTCCCAAGTCCAGGGGTGCTGCACTGTGAAAATGAACCAAAAGAACATCCAGTTTTGAAAACCAACAAGGTTCATGTTTTGAAGATCCAGAGGGTTACATGAAACACAGATTTCACTCTTAGCAAATTATTGACTAGAGACTTATTAATACATCTTTTGTCACCCAGACGTTTTTGATCAGAGATGTTTCAGTATTCATTTATGTAATAAACTGTCAGCCACAGGCATTAGTTTCTGTAAAATCCCCCAGTCAATGATATGTTAAAGGATACATGCAAAATTTCATATGCTCTGAGTCCCAGTGCAGAAGCTTGAAAGAAGCTTGTGTTAGACAACTTTTCCAAGCTCAGGAAATGTAAAAAACCTACCTAACAAATAGAAATAAACATAAAGAATTAGGCAAAATGAGAAGACAGAAACATGTTAAATATGAAGGAATAAGACAAACTTTCTTATAATAAGAAAAAGCACTAAAGTGCAATAAAGCAATCCACCCAATAAAAAGTTCAAAGTAATGATCGAAAAGATGGTCAGTGAATTATAAGAAGAATGAATGAGCAAATGAGAATGTTTTTAAAAAGTTAGAAAATACAAAATAAAACCAAACAGAGATAAAAAATACAATAAATGAAATTTAAAAAAAAAAAAAAACTAGAAAAAATCAACAGTAGATTAGATAATAGAAAGGAATGGAAAAGCAATCTGAAAGAGTAGTAAAAATCACCCAAGATGAACAGAACAAAGGAAATGAATTTAAAAAGTTGAGGCTAGTTTAAGCGATCTGAGACAATATCAAGTGTACTACACTTATGATTCTGGGATCTCAGGAAAAGAAGAGAGAGAGAAAAGGGCAGAGAACTTGTTTGAAAAAGTAACAGCTGAAAACTTTTCTAAATTGGAAAAAGAAACATCTATCCAGATTCAGAGAATACAGGGAGTTCCAAATAAAATTAACCCAAAGAGGTCCACACCAATGCACAGTATAATTAAAATGGGCGGAAAAAAAAAGAAGAAGGTAAAAAGAGATATTTAAAAACAGAATGAGAAAGGCAAAGAGTTACATGCAAGGGAAATCCCATAAGACTTTCAGCTGACTTTTCACAAGCTTTGCAGACCAGAAGAGAATGAAAGAAAATATTTAAAGTGATTAAACAGAAGAATCTATAATCAAGAATTACTGCAGATGGCAATGTTTTATTATTCAAAATTTAAGAAGAAATAGTATTTTACAAATAAGCAAAAGCTAAAAGTCTTTAGTACCACAAACCTGCTTTACAAGAGTTGCTAAATGGACTTCTATAAACAAAAAAGAAATCACTATGGTTTAAGCAAAAAAGAAATCACTATGGTTTTTATCCAGTAGTCGTGTACAGATGTGAGAGTTGGACCATAAAGAAGACTGAGCACCAAAGATTAGATGAGTTTGAATTGTGGTGTTGGAGAAGACTCTTGTGAGTCCCTTGGACTGCAAGGAGATCAAACCAGTCAATCCTAAAGGAAATCAACCCTAGATATTCATTGGAAGCACAAATACTGAAGCTGAAGCTCCAATATTTGGCCACCTGATGTAAAGAGGTGACTCACTGGAAAAGACCCAGATTCTGGGAAAGATTGAAGGCAAAATGAGAAGGGGGCAGCAGATGAGACAGTTAGATAACATCACTGACTCAATGGGCATGATTTAGAATAAACTCAGGGATATAGTGAAGGACAGGGAAGCCTGCCATGCTGCAGTTCATGGGGCTGCAAAGAGTTGGACATGACTTGCCAACTGAACAACAAGAAATATAAAACTATGAAAGGAAAAAATCTCACTGGTTAAGGCAAATATACAGTAAAAGCAGTGAATCAACCACTTATAAAGTTTGTAGGAAGGTTAAAACACAAAGCAAATAAAATCATCTATATTCACACTAATTAATTAAGAAATACATAAAATAGAAAGATATAAATTAAGATGTCAAGAAAAATTAACATATGAAAGAGTAAAACTATAGGGTGATTAGAATGCATTCAACTTAAGAGATCATCAACTTAAAATAATTATATGCATTATAATTATGAATTATAAAATTATAATTTTATAATCATGTATTATAATTAAAAAGACAAAATGGACTTTAAAGCAAAAACTGTAACAAGAGACAAAGAAGGTCATTACATAATGATAAAGAGATTTGTCCCACATGAAGATGCAACAATTGTAAATATATATGTACTGAACACTGAAGCACCTAAATATATAAAACAAATAAAAATACATAAAGGGAGAAAGTGATAGTAATACAATAGTAGTAGAAGACTTCAGCATTCCACTTACATCAAAGAACAGATTATACAGACAGGAAAGCAGTAAGGAAACAATAGCCTTCAATGACATATTAGGCCAGGTGAACTTAATACATAAGTACAGACCATTTCATTCAAAAACAACAGAATACATATTCTTTTCAAGTGCATGGAGAACGTTCTCCAGGACAGAGTACATGCTAGGTCACAAAACAAATCTCAATAAATATTCAATACATGAAGACTGAAATTATATCAAGAATCTTTTCTGAATACAATGCTGTGAGACTAGAAGTTAACTAACTACTGGAAAAAAGCTGCATTGAACAAAAATGCATCAAGTCTAAACAACACACTACCAAACAACATATAGGTCCACTGAAGAAATCAAAGAGGAAATTAAAAAATAATGAATACAAATGAAAATGGAAACACAATGATCCAAAACCTTTGGGATGCAGCAAAGCAGTTCTTAAAGGAATGTTTATAGCAATATAAGCCTGCCTACCTCAGGAAGCAAGAAACAGCTCACATAAACAATCCAACCTTACAAGTATAAGAACTAGGAAAAGAAGAATGAACAACACCCAAAGTTAATAGAAGTAAACAAATAATAAGCATCAGAGTGGACATAAAATAAAGACTAAAAAACAACAGAAAAGATCACTGAAACTGAAAGCTGGTTTTTAAAAAGATTAACAAAATTGATAAACTTTTATCTATATACATCAAAAACAAAAGAGAGCCCCAAATAAACAAAATCAGAAACTAAAGAGGAGAAATTGCAACTGACATCACAGAAACGCAAAGGATCATAAGAGATTACTACGGATGAATACTGTCAGTAAAATTAATAACCTAAAAGAAATGAATAAATTCCTGGAAGTGTATAATATTCTAAGTTAAATCAGAAAGAAATTAAAATTATGAACAGTGATTATCAGTAATAAAATTGGATCAGAAATTAAAAACAAAAACTCCCAACAATCAGAAGTCTAGGACCAGATGGTTTCACAGGTGAATTCTACCAAATATTTAAAGAATTAACATCTCTCCTACTAAACGAATCCCTCTAAATATTCTATGAGGCCAGCATCACACTGATAACCAAACAGAAACACTACAAAAGAGAAAATTACAGGCCAATATCCCTGATGAACATAGATACAAATATCCTCAACAAAATCTTACAAACTGAATTCATAAATATACATCAGTATCAAGTGGAATTTATCCCAGAGATGCAAGGATTCATTAATATCCAGAATGCAATCAATTAACAAATTGAAGAATAAATATCATATGATAATATGAATAGATGCACAAAAAGCTTTTGATAAAATTAACATCCATTCATGATTTAAAAAAAAAAAAAAACACGACTCTCAAAAAAGCAGGTACAGATGAAACATACTACAATGAAATAAAGCCCATATATGACAAAGTTATACCTGGCATCATATTCAAGAGCAAAAAGCTGAAAGCATTACCTATAAGATTAGAAAAAAGATAGGAGGCCCACTCCTGCACTTTTAATAAACATAGCTTTGGAAGTCCTCACCACAGAAATCACACAAGAAGAGGAAAAAAAAGAATCCAAATTATAAAGGAAGAAGTAATCAGTCATTTTTTGCAGATTACATCACCAGATGGTTAACACCGAAATCAGATAGGTTATATTCTCTGCAGCCAAAGATGGAGAAGCTGTATACAGCCAACAAAAACAAGACCAGGAGCTGACTGTGGCTCAGATCATGAACTACTTATTACCAAATTCAGATTCAAATTGAAGAAAGTAGGGAAAACCGCTAGACCATTCAGGTATGACCTAAATCAAATCCCTATGATTATACAGTGGAAGTGAGAAATAGATTTAAGGGCCTAGATCTGATAGATAGAGTGCCTGATGAACTATGGAATGAGGTTCATGACATTGTACAGGAGACAGGGATCAAGACCATCCCCATGGAAAAGAAGTGCAAAAAAGCAAAATGGCTGTCTGGGGAGGCCTTACAAATAGCTGTGAAAAAGAGAGGGGCAAAAAGCAAAGGAGAAAAGGAAAGATATAAGCATCTGAATGCAGAGTTCCAAAGAAGAGCAAGAAAAGATAAGAAAGCCTTCTTCAGCGATCAATGCAAAGAAATAGAGGAAACCAACAGAATGGGAAAGACTAGAGATCTCTTCAAGAAAATTGGAGATACCAAGGGAACATTTCATCAAAGATGGGCTCGATAAATACAGAAATGGTATGACCTAACAGAAGCAGAAGATATTAAGAAGAGGTGGCAAGAATACACAGAAGAACTGTTCAAAAAATATCTTCATGACCAAGATAATCATGATGGTGTGATCTCTGACCTAGAGCCAGACATCCTGGAATGTGAAGTCAAGTGGGCCTTAGAAAGCATCACTACAAACAAAGCTAGTGGAGGTGATGAAATTCTAGTTGAGCTATTTCAAATCCTGAAAGATGATGCTGTGAAAGTGCTGCAGTAAATATGCCAGCAAATTTGGAAAACTCAGCAGGGGCCACAGGACTGGAAAAGATCAGTTTTCATTCCAATCCCAAAGAAAGGCAATGCCAAAGAATGCTAAAACTACTGCACAATTGCACTCATCTCACATGCTAGTAAAGTAATGCTCAAAATTCTCCAAGCCAGCCTTCAGCAATACGTGAACCATGAACTTCCAGACGTTCAAGCTGGTTCTAGAAAAGGCAGAGGAACCAGAGATTAAATTGCCAGTGTCTGCTGGATCATCAAAAAAGCAAGCGAGTTCTAGAAAAACATCTATTTCTGCTTTATTGACTATGCCAAAGCCTTTGACTGTGTGGATCACAATAAACTGTGGAAAATTCTGAAAGTGATGGGAATACCAGACCACCTGACCTAGCTCTTGAGAAACCTATATGCAGTTCAGGAAGCAACAGTTAGAACTGGACATGGAGCAGACTGGTTCCAAATAGGAAAAGGAATATGTCAAGGCTGTATATTGTCACCCTGCTTATTTAAATTATATGCAGAGTACATCATGAGAAATACTAGGCTGGAAGAAACACAAGCTAGAATCAAGAATGCCGGGAGAAATATCAATAACCTCAGATTTGCAGATGACACCACCCTTGTGGCAGAAAGTGAAGAGGAACTAAAAAGCCTCTTGATGAAAGTGAAAGAGGAGAGCAAAAAAGTTGGCTTAAAGCTCAACATTCAGAAAATGAAGATCATGGCATCTGGTCCCATCACTTCATGGAAAATAAATAGGGAAACAGTGGAAACAGTGTCACACTTTATTTTGGGGGGCTCCAAAATCACTGCAGATGGTGACTGCAGCCATGAAATTAAAAGACGCTTACTCCTTAGAAGAAAAGTTATGATCAACCTAGACAACATAATAAAAATCAGAACAAAGATGGACCTTTTACCAACAAAGGTCCATCTAGTCAAAGCTATGGTTTTTCTAGCGGTCATGTATGGATGTTAGAATTAGACTGTGAAGAAAGCTGAGTGCTGAAGAATTGATGCTTTTGAACTGTGGTGTTGGAGAAGACTCTTGAGAGTCCCTTGGACTGCAAGGAGATCCAACCAGTCCATTCTGAAGGAGACCAGTCCTGGGTGTTCATTGGAAGGACTGATGCTGAAGCTGAAACTCCAATACTTTGGCCACCTGATGCAATGAGTTGACTCACTGGAAAAGACTCTGATGCTGGGAGGGATTGGGGGCAGGAGCAGAAGGGGACAACAGAGGATGAGATGGCTGGATGGCATCACTGACTTGATGGACATGAGTTTGGGTGAACTCTGGGAGATGATGATGGACAGGGAGGCCTGGCATGCTGCAATTCATGGGGTCGCAAAGAATCGGACACGACTGAGTGACTGAACTGAACTGATCAGAACTGAATGAGCTATCAGAAAGAGAAGTTAAGAAAGCAGTTGCATCAAAAAGAAAAATCTTAGCAATAAATCTAAGAAGGTGAAAGACCTGTGCTCTGAAAACTGTAGGATATTGAGGAAAGAAATTGAAGACAATGCAAATAAATGGAAAAATACACTGTGCTCAGGGATCAGAAGAATTGCTGTTAAAATCGCTACACAATCCAAAGCTATCTACAGATTCATTGTTATTCCCATAAAATTTCCCAAGGTATATGTTACAGAACTAGAACAAATAATTCTAGAATTTGAGTAGAAACACAAAAGACCCCAAATAGGCAACAGAATCTTACAAAGAAAGAATGAAGCTGGAGGCATTATGCTCTCTGATTTCAAATTATAATACAAAGCTATAGTCACCAAAACAGAATAGTACTGTTGCAAAAAAAAAGACACATAGATCAAGAGAGCAAAATAAAGAGTGCAGGGAATAAAATCACATATATGTGGCCAATTACTTTATGACAAAGGAGGCAAAATATATATAATGTGGGGAAAGGGCTCTTCAATAAATAGTACAGGGAAAATTTGACAGTTGCATGCAAAAAAATTAAACTGGATTAGTTTTCATACCATATAAGCAATAAACTCAAAGTGAATTAAAATTTTTGATTTAAGATCTGAAACTATAAAGCTCCTTGAAGAAAACATAAACAGTATGTTATTTGACATTAGTTATAATAACATTTTTGGATCTGTCTCCTCAGACAATGGAAACAAAAGCAAATTATATAAGTTGAATTACATGAAATGAAAAAATATTTTGCACAGTGAAGAAAACCATTGATAAAAAGAAAAGACAGCTAATTGAATGTGAGACGATATTTGCAAGCAATATGTCTGTAAAAGGTTAATATCCAAAATATACAAAGAGTTCATACAAGTTAATATCAACAAACAAACAACCCCATTTAAAATGGGAAGAGGACATGAATAGGAATTTTTTCTCAAGAAGACATATAGATGTCAAATAGCAATATGAAACATACTCAACATCACTAATCATCACAGAAATGCAAGTCAAATCTACGTGAGATGCCACCTCACATCTATCACAATGTGGTGGGGGTTTAGATAATAAGTCATGCCCAACTCTTGCAACCCCATGGACTATAGCCCACCAGCCTCTTCTGTCCATGGGATTTCCCAGGCAAGAAGACTGCAGTGGGCAGCCATTTCCTTCTCCAGGGTATCTTTCCCACCCAGAGATTGAACCTGTGTCTCCTGCATTGGCAGACAAGTTCTTTACCACTGAGACACGAGGAAACCCATCTGAATAAGATGAAGATATATTATCCTGAGCTACAGAGAGTAATGCAAGTTGATAGAAGTAGATATCCTCATTGGTAAAATGGAATGAAAATGCCTTCCTGGCTGAGCTGAGATAAGCATTACTGAAAAATCTATGTTCATTCCTAAGACAATGTTTAGTCTACTACAAACATTCAATAAGCATCGTCATTCACCCTACCTTAGCTAACCTTTGAAATAAATCATTCACCTCACAGAAGCAAGTAAAACACAGTTTGTATAAGCTGCTAAAACTCCTCTAAAAATAATTCTCTTCAGCAGTAAAATGCATGCCACTATTTACCACGCTGTAACTTTACTCTGGAAGATGATACTCACTGGCAGCATAATCCTTTGGGCTTCTTCTTAGCAGATGCAGGGGCATGACGTGTTTCCTTCTGTTTTGCCAATCCCTTCTTATCCATTTGTTACAAGGAAGGCCTAAGAAGGCCATTTCTATGCCAGGGAATGTCCAGTACATTAAGATCAGGTGGATCCTTGTATGGGACAAGAGGCAGTTCCAATGGTGAGCAGCAACTGTCTTAAAGTGTTTTTCAAAAAACGCTCAATGGGGGTGTTTTATCGGATGACCATCATGAAAGCAGATGCTAATAAATTAGGTGTGTTTATGCTAATAAATTAGGTGTGTTGCCTATACAGGGAACAGTCCAGAAAATTGTGCTATGCAGCAGCATTCTAGGTCCTGTTATAATTCAGCTTCCTTATTAATAAGTTTTATGATCCTATATTTTACCTAGTAAGCCTGTCAGTAGGCTACACTTCTCCTGTATAATTGTAGTGACTTTACTCCATATTGCATTATCTTGTCGTTAGAGATATCACAAATATCAACATAAAAGTTTGTTATTTTAATAACATACAATAAATTTTGAATAAAATAAGCCTATGAAAATCACTTTTTAGTTTGTGGTTTCACTGAAGCTTATAGTACATAATGCTACAGAAATTCTCCAATGTATTTTTCAAAGACTGCCAAGAATCAAATGCATAGTCTCTATTGTTTAACATTCTACAGGCAGCAAGATCCTGGAGTGTGATATTGGCTTTCCATTGTTGCTCAGACCAACAGTATCCCACTTGTATATGATAAAACATCAGGAAAACAATAGTCTTTCAACAAATTATAACTAAACATAAAAGCTACTGAGCCATTTTTCTGCATGAGGGGATTTGTTATTTTAACATAGTAGAGCCAAATGGGAATCCTGACTAGAAGACTACAAAATAATATTTGTTTGAGGAACAATGGTAAATTTTTTGGATTACAAGAATAGAATTTCCCATTCTAATTATTGTTTCAGTCTCATTTATCACTGGTGCTTCTATAAGTCCTCGCAAAATTTATATACATACATAGTCCTGCCTTAAATATTAGCAAAAATTTTAGGGGAGGGATAAAAATATACTATTTACAATAAATTAAAAAGTATTATTGATGTATTTAAATAATTAAAATCAAAGATGTATAGAACAATTTTGTAAAGTAATTTTCTACTGTGCTTTATTACACTTTTGGCAGTGCCAACACTTAAAATATTTAAGGTGATAAAACAACGTTTTTTGTCTATTTTATTTCCTCTGAAAAGTAGTTAAATACCCAATTAAAGAGGTAGTATCCAGCTTCACTGATTGTATATCTATGTTTCAGAAACAAAACCACTATCTAATAGTTTCTACCATAACTTACAATGTGACTAATTATAGTCATGTACAAAAAATTCTATGAGAAGTGATTAGTAATTCTAGGTCTATGGAAATCATGCTAATGTGGAGAATTACGGTTAGTCCAAAGGGTTGTATCCATTCCCACAGACACTAAGATCATCAACACATTTCATATGAGCTCTGTTGAAGAACTCTGGCCAACTTTGCAGATGAGCCAGTAACTAGATGGGCATGAAAATCTGAAGCAAAATGAGACAATGGTGTACATCATTTAATCATTTAAAATGGTCCCTGTTCAAGGTTAAAAAAAAAAAAAATGATCTAGTGAAGCCAAAGGGTAAAGTGCCATCTGGCTCTAGAGATGGCAGATCTCCAGAAAAAAATATATGAAAACTGAAATTGAGACAGAGATAAAAGAAAAATAAAACTTAAATGATGTGTGTGACAAAATTGTTATAAGATGTAGTCATGATTGTGCTAAGTTGCTTCAGTAATGTCTGACTTGTGGCAAGCCTAATAGACTGTTGCCCTCCAGGCTCCTCTATCCATTGAATTTTCCAGGCAAGAATGCTGGAGTGGATTGCCATTTTCCACTCCAGGGCATTTTCCCAACTCATGGATTGAACCCTAATCTCTTATCTCTCCTGTATAGGCAGGCAGGTTCTTTACCACTAGCGCCACCTGGAAGCCCAACATGTTCCTTTCTAAATCATTTGGCCCCTAAAGTAAAATTCTATTTAAATAATCAATCAAATGATTTTAAAAGGATCTACACTAAAGATTAATGTAATAAATAATAAATATCATATCAAAATATAATAGTATATTATATATACATGTATATTGGAAAAGTTTAGTGGCATACTAAGACCAAGAAAAACAATGCTAAAAATTTTAAATTTAAAAGAAACATATAAATTAGCAAATTTGTTCTCTTTTGCAATACAGTTATTTCTATAGCTCAAATTTTTTATTAGCAAATCTCAAGGAACTGCAAGATGTTTTGTATCAAGTAATTGTTTCAAGAGATATTGTACCACATACTGGGGCATGGTACTTTTTTAACTGGACAGCTTTCGTAATAATAGCCTCTGTGGTCACTGAATCATAGTAGCATAAAACTTTTCATCACTTTTTAATATTAAGTTGCAGGGAATATAAACACCTGGAGATAAAATATAACCAAATATATTATCTGAATTAGAATTGCACTACCGCATCAATGACAGCATTTCTCTGGCAAAATAGTGCATGTGTTAAACTAAAATATATTTTGCTTTAAAAAAAAAAAATCTGCCCTGTTCTGCTCTAATGAAACTTAGCCAGTTTGTATTACATTCTGTGAATTTACCCTGAAGTGTGCAGATACATCATCTGGCCCACAGGAGAAGTGTTAAAGCAGTATTGGGAAATCACAGAACATAATTGCTAATCTTCACTTCTTTTAAAAGGATCTTTTGCTTAATACTGATTGAAAGGAATTCTCAGAGGGTACTAAATTTCACAGACTATTGCAAAAGGTAACCACTTACATTTCTTCTGAATATAGTTAAAATTTCCAATGAGTGGTGGTGTCATTTTGTGAAAACTTACTTTAGATGTCTGTTTATTGCACTGTCAATTAAATTTCTGTCCTTCAGTCTCTAAATCTCATTACCTCATTTATGGAAAGAAATAAAATCCAAACAAACAATTAGAGTTGGAAGGCAAATTATTGCTGCATCAGAGGAATACACTCCCTAGAAGAACAATCATTCATACTTTTGGGACATTCTTGAGTACATATTCAAGAATGGCCTCTCCAGTTTTAATGATACATTCAGGAAAATTTAGTTTTTATAATAACTTTGCCTTCTTTGGGAGAAATTATAAGTAGACAGACAGAAATGTAAGTGTGTGCGTATTCCTATATAGGAAAAATGGAAAGAAAGAGAGCAAACATATGTAATGTGAGCCCCACTGGCCTCTTTAAGTGGAAATAGATATTTAAATACCTAAATTCTAAGGACATGATATGTAATATCAAAACATTCACTGGTAATTAGGAGCTCTAACCATTATGGTATATTAAAAAACAATGGTATGTATTTACTAAACAAGAAAATGTGAGAAGTTATTATTTAGGGATAAACTAAATACATTATGATAATCAGGAAAAAGAAAAAAAAGTATTGCAGAGAGGAGTCTGCAAAAACTATCCAATCTAAACATGGTTTGAAATTTTGGCACTTTTAATAAACTAAACAAAGATGGTTTGTGCCTTTCTGTACCAAAAACTGACTTGGGAAGAGAAAAGTCTGATTGGAAAAATCTGAATATATGTTAAAACTATTTGCTGTGAAAGAAGTAACTAAACTGAAGTGTTAAGTCTGGAAGTTAAAAAAAAAAAAAAAGAAAAAGTAACTCTATCAAAGTTGTTTTCAAAGATATTTATATTACAGTTACATTACATGGACTTGAACACTTCATATTTTCACTTCCAGTAAAAGCTGTTACTTCAGAAATGGCAACCCACTACAATATACTTGCCTGGGAAATTCCATGGACAGAGGAGAATGCTGGGCTAACGTCCATGGAGTCACAAAAGAGTCATAAGTGACTTAGCAACTAACCAACAGGAACAATTTGATTGTTATTTGTAAATATGGTCTCAGTGGAGATATTTACTGAAACTGCTTTCACAATTTAGAAACTCCACTATCTCATTTATAGCCAGAGGTTAACATCATCGTGATTCATTTATTCACTGTTCAAGAAATATATTTGGGATATGTATATGTATCCCACTCTAATCATAGGGATTAAAACTGTATTAATGGTTGATGCAATCCCTGTTCTCAAAGACTTTACTGTTTGGGGAAAACAAACGAACCCATAAAAAGCATTCAGTTCAGTTCAGTTCAGTCGCTCAGTCGTGTCCAACTCCTTGTGACCCCGTGAATCGCAGCACTGCAGGCCTCCCTGTCCATCACCAACTCCTGGAGTTCACTCAGACTCACGTCCATCGAGTGTGTGATGCCATCCAGCCATCTCATCCTCTGTCGTCCCCTTCTCCTCCTGCCCCCAATCCCTCCCAGCATCAGACTGTTTTCCAATGAGTCAATTCTTCACATGAAGTGGCCGAAGTACTGGAGCTTCAGTTTTAGCATCATTCTTTCCAAAGAAATCCCAGGGTTAATCTCCTTCAGAATGGACTGCTTGGATCTTCTTGCAGTCCAAGGGACTCTCAAGAGTCTGTTCCAACACCACAGTTCAAAACTGTCAATTCTTCGGTGCCTAGCCTTCTTGACAGTCCAACTCTCACATCCATACATGAACACAGATAAAACCATAGCCTTGACTAGGCGGACCTTACTCAGCAAAGTAATGTCTCTGCTTTTGAATATGCTATCTAGGTTGGTCATAACTTTTATTCCAAGGAGTAAGCGTCCTTTAATTTCATGGCTGCAGTCACCATCTGCAGTGATTTTGGAGCCCAGAAAAATAAAGTCTGACAGGGTTTCCACTATTTGCCATGAAGTGATGCCATGATCTTCATTTTCTGAATGTTGAGCTTTAGGCCAACTTTTTCACTCTTCTCTTTCACTTTCATCAAGAGGCTTTTTAGCTCCTCTTCACTTTCTGCCATTGGGTGGTATCATCTGCATATCTGAGGTTATTGATATTTCTCCCAGCAATCTTGATTCCAGCTTGTGTTTCTTCCAGTCCAGCATTTCTCATGATGTACTCTGCATAGAATTTAAATAAGCAGGGTGACAATATACAGCCTTGACATAGTCCTTTTCCTATTTGGAAGCAGTCTGTTGTTCCATGTCCAGTTCTAACTGTTGCTTCCTGACCTGCATACAGATTTCTCAGGAGGCAGGTTAGGTGGTCTGGTATTCCCATCCCTTTCAGAATTTTCCACAGTTTATTGTGATCCACAGTCAAAGGCTTTGGCATAGTCAATAAAGCAGACATAGATGTATTTCTGGAACTCTCTTGCTTTTCTGATGATCCAGCAGATGTTGGCAATTTGATCTCTGGTTCCTCTGCCTTTTCTAAAACCAGCTTGAATATCAGGGAGTTCATGGTTCACGTATTACTGAAGGCTGGCTTGGAGAATTTTGAGCATTACTTTACTAGCATGTGAGATGAGTGTAATTGTGCGGTAGTTTGAGCATTCTTTGGTATTGCCTTTCTTTGGAATTGGAATGAAAACTGACCTTTTCCCTTCCTGTGGCCACTGCTGAGTTTTCCAAATTTGCTGGCATATTGAATGCAGCACTATGACAATTAGTTTTTACAACAAATGCAAAAGTAAGAAGGATTATACACTTAGGAGACAGAATAAGGTTATTCTGGATGAAAGGACTAAGTTTAAGATCTGAATGATAAAAAAGGAGTGGCATTTTATTCATAAGAAAGAATTGTTGCAAATGTACTGAGAGGTTATTCACAAATTTCATTTTCTCTAGCATTAGGACGTGATAGAATTTTGAAAGGTCACATAACCAGAACAGATTTTGAAGTTCAAGGTAACAAAGCTTTTTGGAGTTTTAGGTAATCATTTTTTCTGGCATTTACCTACCTGACACATAAAAATAAAATTCAGTACCACCTACTACATTAAACAACAACATAAATTCCTTGAATAGGTCTTTTCATATTCATTTCAAATTTTTTTAGTCATTTACCACAATTTTATCCTTTCCAGAAGTATTTAAAGAAATTCCAATTTGCAACCTCAATCTTAAGTTTGTAATAGTGTGTAAAGTTTCCAATAGTGTATGTTGCAATAAATCTGTAAATTATAGTTTTACTAGATTTCCTAGTGGGAATATTAAGCTTACCAGTAAAAAGAATTGATTATTTCTATCAAAGATCTTTAGAAATATGCATACCATAAGTACACAGATTAATGCTTTTCATTAACAACCCACATAATTACTACTGAGATCAGTAAATAAAATATTATCAGCATACTGGAGGTCTTTCATAATTCATTCCAGGTACTGCTCCTCCCCTCCTTTCCAAAGTAATCAATTAACTTGAGATGAATTCCAATTGCACCACATTCTCCAACACTTGATAATGGAATGTTTTTAATTCTAGCAATCTGTTACTTAATGATATCTGATATTCATGTGTGTTTATATTTCTCTTATGACTAAGTAGATAATGAAAATCATTTCATATGCTTCTTGGTTACTTGAAATTCCAGTTTAAATCTTCTGCCCACATTATCTGAACTTTAATTAATTTATTTTTATTCAAAGTTTAATCAGTTTAAATATGGAGTAAATATTGATATATTAAGGCTTAAATTTATGATCTCATAATTTGTTTTATTATCCATACTCTGTGTTTCCCTCCCTCCCTTCCTTCTTTGTTTTTTTTTTTTTTTTTTTTCTCTTTCTCTTTCCTTTTGATAGGTCAGGGGTAAATAATTGGATACACCCTAGTCCTCATGCCTCAGATTGCTCACAATTTGCTTTGCATTCTTCATATTATTTCTCTATGTACTAAATTCTGAATATTTTCTAATAACCTATATTTTGTTAATAACTCTATATTCAATCCTCTGCCTATTGAGTACTAAATTTCAGTTTTATTTTTATTTATATAGCCTACGACCTTGGATAAGTTAAAGGATCTTAAAAAGTGCACAAAAAGCTATTTGATGAATTAGATATGAAAAATAACCTCAAAAATCTATTTGCTTTCAGCTCATTGTTATCTTCAGATTACAAAAAAATTAGAATTTCTCTCCTTTATACTCAGATGTTTCATAAACATACTAATTTTGTTATACAGTTAAAAATTACAAATACTACTTATAGTAGACATTATAAATATATACCCAACATTCATTACAGGCACGTGAGGCAGAGAGATCAAGTTAACTCACCTACAGACAACTAGAAATTTACATGTCATGTGCATGTGTGAATGCTCAGTCATGTCTGACTCTTTTGCAACCCCATGGACTATAGTCCACCAGGCTCCTCTGTCCATGGGATTATCCTGGCAAGAACACTGGAGTGGGTTGTCATTTCTTCCTCCCGGGGATCTTCCTAACCCAGGGATCGAAGCCATGTCTCCTATGGCTCCTGCATTGGCAAGTAGACTCTTAACCACTGAGCTACCTGGGAAGCACTTACAAGTCATGATTTGAACCCAAATTTCTTTCACTACTAAACTCAGGGTCCTAATGCTGGTGCTAGATTGATATAAAATTCAGATATAAAATTGTTCAACTGGAACCAATTTTGATACATATGCAATCATTTTATAAAGGACAAAGCTATGATATATGGTTCTCTGGCACAGTAATTTTTTCCAGTAGTACAGAGAAGTAGAATTATTAAATGAAGCTTCCCCATCAACTGTTTGGAGGCATTTAAACACTGTCTAGTGACAGGTGAGAAAGGACACTGGCACAGTTTAAAGAACTCTAGTTTGGTAATATGGAAAGCAGAATTGTAAATATTTGTGATAATTTTTTCTCATATTACAATTTTGAGAAGATGGTGGAGGAATAGGAAGGGAAGACCACTTTCTGCCCCGCAAATTCATCAAAAGAACATTTAAACTCTGAGTAAATTGCACAAAACAACTTCTGAATGCCGGCAAAGGACATCAAGCACCCAGAAAAGCAGCCCATTGTCTTCAAAAGGAGATAGGAAAAAATATAAAACACAAAAAAAGAGACAAAAGAGGCAGGGATGGAGCTCTGTCTCAGGAAGAGAGTCTTAAAAAGAGAGAAGTTTCCAAACACCAGAAAACACTCTCACTGCCAAATCTGTGGCGAGCCTTGGAAGCACAGAGGGCAACATAACTGGAAGGAAAAATAAATAATTAATTAAAACTCACAAGCTCAACGGTAACTCCCCCAGTGGAGAAGCAGCGCAGACGCCTGCACCCACCACTAGCAAGCGGGGGGGGGGGGGGGGGGGGGGGGGCGGGGAAGGTGGGCAGGGAGGCACTGCTGCATTGCTTAGAGTAAGGATCTGGCCTGAATGCCTGAGGGCAATCTGAGCTAACTAACTTGGGCTAGCAAACCAGACTGTGGGATAACTACCAAGCAAAAAGCCAGCCCTACGTAAGATACCTCCAGGCCTGTGCACAGAACAAAGGACTGAACAGAGATAGATGGCTGCAGACCATCCCCCTCCGGTGACAGGCAGCCAGAGCCAGAATGGGGCAATGGCAGCCCCAGAGAGACATTATCTACCAAACTGCAAGCAGGCTTCTTTGCTAACTAAGACTTCTTAGAGTTCTGGACAGTCAACATCCGCCTGAGAAGGTGCGCCAGTTGTACACCCAGAAAACTGAGCACCAGGGACAGGGGAGGCAATAAGTTGCAGTGACCATGCTCACCAAACACCTCAGTACCTGAGCTGCTGGGACCTGGGAAGGGCACAAAACACAGGCCCAACCAAGTCTGCACCTCTGAGGACTACCTGAGTGCCTGAACCTGAGCAGCTTAGACCTGGGAGGTGCACGCAGCCCAGGGCTGGCCTCGGATGGTTCCTGGCGGAGCAACCTAGAGCCTGAGCAGTGTGGGCAGGGAGGGCACATGCACCGTGAGCGGAGGCAGGCCCAGTGTGGCTGAGACACTGTGAGCACATGCTAATGTTATTTGTTTGCAGCGTCCCTGCCTCCCCACAGTGCCACTGAACAAGTGAGCCTAAAAAAAGTGTCCACCACCGCCCCCCTTGTTAGGGTGGAAATCAGACACTGAAGAGACCAGCAAACAGAAGAAGCTAAAACAGAGGGAACCACCTTGGAAGTGACAGGTACAATAGATTAAAACTCTGTAGTTAGTACTGACTACATAGGAAGGGGCCTATAGATCTTGAGAAATATAAACTGGAACAAGGAACTATCTGAAAATGAACTGACCCCACACTGCCCACAACAACACCAGAGAAAGTCCTAGATATATTTTTACTATTTTCATGATCACTCTTTTTTTTTAAACTTTTAAAATTTTTAAGACCTCTATTACTCCTTTAATTTTCACATTTATAATCTACTATTACTTTGGAAAAAAAAAGACCCTATTTTTTAAAAAGCAAACTTCATATATATATATAAAGTTTTTGTGACTTTTTTTTTTACCTTCTTTTTTTTTCTTCTTTTCTTTAATATTATATTTTTGAAATTCCAAACTCTACTCTAGATTTTTAATCCTTGCTTTTTGGTATTTGTTATCAATTTTGTACTTTAAGAACCCAATATTCAGTACCCATTTTTACTTGGGAGCGAGATTACTGGCTTGACTGCTCTCTCCCCCTTTGGACTCTCCTTTTTCTCCACCAGGTCACCTCTGTCTCCTCCCTACCGCCCTCTTTTCTCTACCCAACTCTGTGAATCTCTGTTTGTTCCAGATGGTGGAGAACACTTAGGGAACTAATTACTGGCTGGATCTGTCTCTCTCCTTTTCATTCCCCACCTTTTATCCTCCTGGCCACTTATATCTCCTTCTTCCCTCTTCTCTTCTCTGTATAACTCCATGAAGATCTCTGAGCGGTCCTGTTGTGGAGTGCACATAAGGAATTGATTACTGGCTAGCTTGCTCTTTCCTCTATTGATTCTACTTCATCTCATTCAGGTCACCTCTAACACTCTCCTCCCTCTTCTCTTCTCCATGTAACTCTGTGAACCTCTCTAGGTGTCCCTTACTATGGAGAAACTTTTCATCTTTAACCTAGATGTTTTATCAACAGTGCTGTATTGAAGGAGAAGTCTTGAGACTACTGTAAAAATAAGACTGAAAACCAGAAGCAGGTGGCTTAAGTCCAAACCTTGAGAACACCAGAGAACTCCTGCATCCAGGGAACATTAGTGACAGGAGCTCAGCAAACGCCTCCATACCTACACTGAAACCAAGCACTACCCAAGGGCCAACAAGTTCCAGAGCAAGACATACGGCACAAATTCTCCAGCAACACAGGAACACAGCCCTGAGCTCCAATATACTGGCTGCCCAAAGTTACTCCAAAACCATTGACATCTCATAACTCATTACTGGACACTTCATTGCACTCCAGAGAGAAGAAATCCAGCTCCACCCACCAGAACTCCAACACAAGCTTCCCTAACCAAGAAACCTTGACAAGCCACCTGTACAACCCCATCCACAGTGAGGAAACTCCATAATAAAGAAAACTCCACAGACTGCCAGAATACAGAAAGGCCACCCCAAACTCAGCAATATTAACAAGATGAAGAGACAGAGGAATACCTAGCAGGTAAAGGAATAGGATAAATGCCCACCAAACCAAACAAAGGAGGAAGAGATAGGGAATCTACCTTATAAAGAATTCCAAATAATGATAGTGAAAATGATCCAAGATCTTGAAATTAAAATGGAATCACAGATAAATAGCCTGGAGACAAGGATTGAGAAGATGCAAGAAAGGTTTAACAAGGACCTAGCAGAAATAAAAAAGAGTCAATATATAATGAATAAAGCAATAAATGAGATAAAAAAACACTCTGGAGGCAACAAATAGTAGAATAATGGAGGCAGAAGATAGGATTAGTGAAATAGAAGACAGAATGGTAAAAATAAATGAATCAGAGAGGAAAAAAGAAAAACTAATTAAAAGAAATGAGGACAATCTCGGAGACCTCCAGGATAGTGTTAAACACCCCAACATTCAAATCATAGGAGTCTCAGAAGAAGAAGATAAAAAGAAAGACCATGAGAAAATACTTGAGGAGATAATAGTTGAAAACTTCCCTAAAATGGGGAAGGAAATAATCACCCAAGTCCAAGAAACCCAGAGAGTCCCAAACAGGATAAACCCAAGGAAAAACAACCCAAGACACATATTAATCAAATTAACAAAGGTCAAACACAAAGAACAAATATTAAAAGCAGCAAGGGAAAAGCAACAAATAACACACAAGGGGATTCCCATAAGGATAACAGCTGATCTTTCAATAGAAACTCTTCAGGCCAGGAAGGAATGGCAAGACATACTTAAAGTGATGAAAGAATATAGCCTACAGCCCAGATTACTGTACCCAGGAAGAATCTCATTCAAATAAGAGAAATCAAAAGCCTACAGACAAGCAAAAGCTGAGAGAATTCAGTACCACCAAACCAGCTCTCCAACAAATGCTAAAGGATATTCTCTAGACGAGAAATGCAAAAAGGGTGTATAAACTCAAACCCAAAACAATAAAGTAAATGGCAAAGGGATCATACTTATAAATAATTACCTTAAACATAAATGGGTTGAATGCCCCAACCAAAAGACAAAGACTGGCTGAATGGATACAAAAACAAGACCCCTATATATGTTGTCCATAAGAGATCCAGCTCAAAACAGGGGACACATACAGACTGAAAGTGAAGGTCTGGAAAAAGATATTCCAGGCAAATAGAGACCAAAAGAAAGCAGGAGTAGCAATACTCATATCAGATAAAATAGACTTTAAAGCAAAGGCTGTGAAAAGAGACAAAGAAGGCCACTACATAATGATCAAAGGATCAATCCAAGAAGAAGATACAACAGTTATAAATATATATGCACCCAACATAGGAGCACCGCAATATGTAAGACAAATGCTAACAAGTATGAAAGGGGAAATTAACAATAACACAATAATAGTGGGAGACTTTAATACCCCACTCACACCTATGGACAGATCAACTAAACAGAAAATTAACAAAGAAATATGAACTTTAAATGATACAATAGACCAGTTAGACCTAATTGATATCTATAGGACATTTCACCCCAAACAATGAATTTCACCTTTTTCTCAAGTGCACACAGAACCCTCTCCAGGATAGATCACATCCTGGGCCATAAATATAGCCTTGGTAAATTCAAAAAAAAAATGAAATCATTCCAAGAATCTTTTCTGACCACAATGCAGTAAGATTAGATCTCAATTACAGGAGAAAAACTATAAAAAATTCCAACATATGGAGGCTGAACAACACGCTGCTGAACAACCAACAAATCACAGCAGAAATCAAAAAAGAAATCAAAATATGCATAGAAACTAATGAAAATGAAAACACAACAACCCAAAACCTGTGGGACACTGTAAAAGCAGTGCTAAGGGGAAAGTTCATAGCAATACAGGCATACCTCAAGAAACAAGAAAAAAGTCAAATAAATAACCTAACTCTACACCTAAAGCAACTAGAAAAATGAAGAAATGGAGAACCTCAGAGTTAGTAGAAGGAAAGAAATCTTAAAAATTAGGGCAGAAAAATATGCAAAAGAAACAAAAGAGACCATAGCAAAAATCAACAAAGCCAAAAGCTGGTTCTTTGAAAGGATAAATAAAATTGACAAACCATTAGCCAGACTCATCAAGAAACAAAGGGAGAAGAATCACATCAATAAAATTAGAAATGAACATGGAGAGATCACAACAGACAACACAGGAATACAAAGGATCATAAGAGACTACTATCAGCAATTATATGCCAATAAAATGGACAACGTGGAAGAAATGGACAAATTCTTAGAAAAGTACAACTTCCAAAACTGAACCAGGAAGAAATAGAAAATCTTAATAGACTCATTATAAGCACAGACATTGAAACTGTAATCAGAAATCTTCCAACAAACAAAAGCCCAGGTCCAGATGGCTTCACAGCTGAATTCTACCAAAAATTTAGAGAAGAGCTAACATCTATCCTACTCAAACTCTTCCAGAAAATTGCAGAGGAAAGTAAACTTCCAAACTCATTCTATGAGGCCACCATCACCCTAATACCAAAACCTGACAAAGATGCCACCAAAAAAAAAAAAAAAAGAAAGAAAACTACAGGTCAATATCACTGATGAACATAGATGCAAAAACCCTTACCAAAATTCTAGCCAAAAAGAATAAAATACTTAGGAATATATCTACCTAAAGAAACTAAAGACCTATGTATAGAAAACTATAAAACACTGGTGAAAATAATCAAAGAGGACACTAGTAGATGGAGAAATATACCATGTTCATGGATCAGAAGAATCAAAATAGTGAAAATGAGTATACTACCCAAAGCAATCTATAGATTCAATGCAATCCCTATCAAGCTAGCAGCAGTATTTTTCAAACAGCTAGAACAAATAATTTCTCAATTTGTATGGAAATTCCAAAAACCTCAAATAGTCAAAGCAATCTTGAGAAAGAAGAATGAAACTGGAGGAATCAACCTGCCTGAATTCAGGCTCTACTACAAAGCCACAGTCATCAAGACAGTATGGTACTGGCACCAAGACAGAAATATAGATCAATGAAACAAAATAGAAAGCCCAGAGATAAATCCGTGCACCTATGGACATCTTATCTTTGACAAAGGAGGCAAGAATATACAATAGGTTAAAGACAATCTCTTTAACAAGTGGTGCTGGGAAAACTGGTCAACCACTTGCAAAAGAATGAAACTGGAACACTTTCTAACACCATACACAAAAGTAAACTCAAAATGGGTTAAAGATCTAAATGTAAGACCAGAAACTATAAAAATCCTAGAGGAGAACATAAGCAAAACACTCTCCGACATACATCACAGCAGGATCCTCCATGACCCCCCCTCCCAGAATATTGGAAATAAAAGGAAAAATAAACAAATGGGACCTAATTAAAATTAAAAGCTTCTGCACAACAAAGGAAACTATAAGCAAGGTGAAAAGACAGCCTTCTGAATGGGAGAAAATAATAGCTAATGAAGCAACTGACAAACAACTAATCTCAAAAATATACAAGCAACTTATGCAGCTCAATTCCAGAAAAATAAATGACCCAATCAAAAAATGGGCCAAAGAACTAAACAGACATTTCTCCAAAGAAGACATACAGATGGCTAACAAACACATGAAAAGATGCTCAACATCACTCATTATCAGAGAAATGCAAATCAAAACCACAATGAGATACCATTGCATGCCAGTCAGAATGGCTGTGATCCAAAAGTCTACAAGCAATAAATGCTGGAGAAGGTGTGGAGAAAAGGGAACCCTCTTACACTGTTGGTGGGAATGCAAACTAGTACAGCCACTATGGAGAACAGTGTGGAGATTCCTTAAAAAACTGGAAATAGAACTGCCTTATGTCCCAGCAACCCCACTGCTGGGCATACACACCAAGGAAACCATAATTGAAAGAGACACGTGTACCCCAAGGTTCATTGTAGCACTGTTTATAATAGCCAGGACATGGAAACAACCTAGATGGCCCTTAGCAGATGAATGGGTAAGAAAGCTGTGGTACATATACACAATGGAGTATTACTCAGCCATTAAAAAAGAATATATTTGAATCAGTTCTAATGAGGTGAATGAAACTGGAGCCTATTATACAGAGTGAAGTAAACCAGAAAGAAAAACGCCAGTACAGTATACTAACACATATATATGGAATTTAGAAAGATGGTAACAATAACCCTGTATGCAAGATAGCAAAAGATATACAGATGTATAGAAGAGACTTTTGGACTCTGTGGGAGAGGGAGAGGGTGGGATGATTTGGGAGAATGGCATTGAAACATGTATAATATCATATATGAAATGAATCACCAGTCCAGGTTTGATGCATGATACTGGATGCTTGGGGCTGGTGCACTGGGATGACCCAGAGGGATGGTATGGGGAGGGAGGTGGGAGGAGAGTTCAGGATGGGGAACACGTGTATACCTGTGGAGGATTCATGTTGATGTATGGCAAAACCAATACAATATTGTAAAGTAATTAACCTCCAATTAAAATAAATAAATTTATATTAAAAATTTTTTTGATAATCTCTGAAGCAAGTAATACCGGAATATTTTTATAATTCAGGTTGGGAAAGGATTTACATATTTTGGGTTTTGCCTCTGGCTGAAGTCCTCCTTACAGTAGTGATACCTTGAACAGTCTATGTAGAAGAGGTATGATTTTCTCTCTTTGCAATCAGAAACTCTGCTTATTGGCTTTTCTTCACTCAGTCCTTAACAATAATGCCAAAAGTAAAGGTTTAAGAAGTATGTGTTTTGTGGCATTTCTGAAATGAATACCTTGAATAATACCTTTCTTTCTTTCTCAGAATTAACCAAAATATAGAAAATTAGCTTCCCCAAGAAGTAGCTGCATTTCAAAAAACCTTTTTAGGATTGAGTAACCTGTGGTTGATGAAATGGAAGTGTACTTTCAATGCCACCTTTTGTTTCTAAAAAAGATTCGGTCAAGAGTCAACAAAAGTGCCACTGAATAACTTCATTTGAAATTATAACCACTGTTCCTTCACCAAATTAAAAAAAAAAAAAAAAGGAAACAGAAAGTGCCTAAAGAGGAGTGAGCAAATTTAGCTATTATAGGAAAGAAAAGGAAATGCAACAATTGATACCCAAAGCCTGTTTGGTCAAGTTAAAGGAGTAATTCAAAGAAAATGAGTACTTGTAGCATGCAGAGTTCAACTCTTTTCACCAGGCTCTGGACTGCAAGCTGTCACTGGCAGAGGAGAAACAAAATGATGTGCTGGCTGTTTCTGAGCAGGTCATATTAATTTAAAACATGGGAACCTGAGGCACTTGAGGAAGAATGACTTTTCTATGTGAACAAGTAGCAGTGACTATCATGTTACCCCCCCCCCCAGTCTGTCTCTCCCTGTTTCTTTGTCTCTGTCTCTCTCTCTCTCTCACTTGCTCTCAGCAGTGCCCAACCTCATGCCACTCAGGTATCACACCGGATTTCAGCATTTCCCTGGAAAAAGTATGGGAGTTGGGCTCAAGTAAGGTACCAACAGTTAGAACCTCACCTGAAGGGTTTTTAATTCTCTGATAAAGTGGATAATTGCTTTTGATCTGACCAAAAGCAAAAATAGCCAATATATCCTTCATACAAAGTTAAGCTCATTTCATTTTAATGTCTTTTCCTGGCAACTGCCTTTTTCTTTCTTCTGGTGTTCAGGTGAATGACCAGAAAGCCAGCCCAAATACCAATGTTTAACCACTTCTTCTTTAATTTCTAAAGGCTGCATATGGCAGCCCAGCCATCTCAGATGTCCTCCATTTCATGGAATCCAAACAAATGTATATGGAGGTCAAAAATCTACTTTAAATGAATAAAGTAAATGATATAAGCTAGGGAGTGGGGAGTTCTAGTCACTTGGACATGGCATGCTCCATAAATAGTCAACTATGATTTTTAAACATGCTCTGCACCACTTGTCCAACTCCGCTTTATGTAATGATCTCTTTGTTTCAGCTGTAAATATTTACCCAATATTCTTTAACTCAAATTCCTTAGAGAATGAAACTAATTGACCAAGAGTGGATTTTGACAGGGAACCCCTTGAGTCACATGCCTATTCTTATCTAGCCAATCAGCACAGAAGGGTTATGGTCACATATTAAACATACCAACTTATTCATTGTACATTCAGTTGGTTAAGGGCTATTCCTTCAGATGTAGCAATGGGAGCACCAAGCATTCTAATAGCTGACCTCTCCAACAGTACAAAGGTCTTTCCTAAAGACTTAGAAACGCAGTCATCTAAAAATACAAGTGACTTTAAATACTCTGTATTTCCCAAAAATAATCTATAAAGTGACAGCAAAATGGCTTCTCTTCCTCAGCTCAGCGATAGCGGCTGCCCCTCAAGTCGCCCCTGCCGCCAGCGGCCAAGCCCTGCCCCGCCCGCATCCCGTGGCTGCCATGCAGTTTATGTTGCTCTTTAGTGGTCAGGGAAAGCTTAGATTGCAGAGATGGGGTGTCCCATTATCAGACACATAGAAGAATAAGATCACAAGAGAACTTCTTCAAACCGTTTTAGCACGGAAACCTAAAATGCGCAGCTTTCTTGAGTGGTGAGATCTGAAGATTGTT
Source organism: Capricornis sumatraensis (assembly GCF_032405125.1). Classification (NCBI taxonomy): domain Eukaryota; kingdom Metazoa; phylum Chordata; class Mammalia; order Artiodactyla; family Bovidae; genus Capricornis; species Capricornis sumatraensis. Next base: position 23,212,152 of record NC_091073.1, read on the forward strand.
TAGAAAAGATACGCCAGTCTGTATTTTTGCTATGCTATTGAGGATCAGGACAATGAACTAATTACCCTGGAAATAGTTCATCTTTACGTGGAATTACTTGACAAGTATTTTGGCAGTGTGTGTGACCCTGATACCATTTTTAATTTTGAGAAGGCTTATTTTATTTTGGATGAGTTTCTTTTGGGAGGAGAAGTTCAGGAAATATCCAAGAAGAATGTCCTTGAAGCAATTTAGCAGGCTGATCTACTGCAGGAGGAAGCTGAAACCCCACGTACTGTTCTTGAAGAAATTGGACTGACATAACTCTCCTCCCCTGTTGAAGACTTCTTGTGGGATTTCACACACTGTAGATGGTCACTGCCTTCATGCCCATGTTAGCTAATGGTGTAAGATGATGTCTTGTCAGTATTACTGTTCTGCAAAGCTGCTTCATTCAGGCCTACACAATTATTATTAACTAAATTAACTAAAGGGAACTTTGGTTAATCAGGTGATAACAAGGGACTTAAGTATGAATTAGAATGAATGCAGGAAAAAAAAAGTTACTTTTTCTGGCTGTTTTGAAGTTTATAGGTCTGTTTCTCTTGAATAGGTTATTATCATTACCTCGATTATGTGTATCTATGAGTATGACACAATCAGGCAATATACATTTATTATTCTCTTTGGCAAAAAAATCTTGTGAAACCCGGTTTTATGAAAGCAAAGACCACTGCATTTCAGTATATATGCAAATAAAGGGAATTGACAGAGTCACATATTAAATGAATGAAAATTTCACTCTATGTTAAAACTTAAATTATACCAAAGACCCTTATTAGAAAGTAAACACCTAAAAACAAAGGGGATACACAAAAGACTAATGGAATGATGCTGTTTTACACTAAAAAATATTTCATAGGCATTCCTGGTACGAGGAACAGAGATCAGCTGTTTCATAATAGTAAACATGCTATTTTTAAGGCCAAGCAACATTTGACTCTTGAGATAAATTTTTTGTGGTCATAATCATTTAGTCACTTAGTTGGATTATTTTTGATGCCTCCCAAATAAAATGGAAATGTTGACTTACCAGGGCTTCTTAAAAACAATATCTTATGGAAAATGTGTTGCTCTTTTCACAAAGTGTTGAATAAGTCATTGTTTAAAGCATGAATATTCCTTCTGGGGTGCTTGTTACAGCCAAGTTTATTTTACTCCCCTGTTGCTTCCCTCCACTTAGAAGTGCAGCAAACTTTAGGGCAGCTTCCTTCCCTTCCATGGCACTGCCTAGTTTTTGGAAGTCCTAAACATAAAAGCAGACACCGCCTCTCATGAAAGTGTGAGTTGAATGAAGTAAAATGGCATTAGTGGGCAAATATTTTTAAAGGATATACAGTTGTTTCAATGTCATTTTTAGACATATTTCCATGTATGTAAACGTTTTCACAGTTTACAACTTTCATTTGTATCTGCTGGGCGGATTAAGCTTTGCTGAAATTGTGACCAATATTCAGTCCACATGAGCACTGTCTTACCACATTGCCAACTAGTTGTAATAAATGTTCAATGTACACACACACACAAAAAAATAATAATTTATAAAATATTATCCTGTAGGATATTTAACTATTAAAATGTTTTCTGGACTTGGGAACTTCATGAAATATTGAACAGATTTATTTAATCATATGTGATTCCTTAGAACCTTTAATATGTTCACATACACTGTGACTTTCTTAAAAATGAATTAATGTTGTCACCTCAGTCATGTCCAACTCTTTGTGACCCTATGGGCTATAGCTTGCCAGACTCCTCTATCCAAGGGATTTTCCAGGCAAGAATACTGGATTGGGTTGCCATTTCCTCCTCCAGGGAATCTTCCCAACGCATGGATCAAACTTGTGTCTCTTATATCTCTTGCATTGGCAGGCAGGCTCTTTACCACTAGTGCCAGCATTTATATTTCTCAAAGTTTTATTTTCTTGATTTGTTGTTTTGCTTGTTCTTTTCATTAAAACATTTATTAGTATTATAAGCATTTATTAGTATACCTAAAACTTGTGTTTGAGACATACTAATCAGTTATGACCAACCTAGATAGCATATTCAAAAGCAGAGACATTATTTTGCCAACAAGGGTCTGTCTAGTCAAGGCTATGGTTTTTCCAGTAGTCATGTATGGATGTGAGAGTTGGACTGTGAAGAAAGCTGAGTGCTGAAGAATTGATGCTTTTAAACTGTGGTATTGGAGAAGGCTTTTGAGAGTCCCTTGGACTGCAAGGAGATCCAACCAGTCCATTCTAAAGGAGATCAGTCCTGGGATTTCTTTGGAAGGAATGATGCTAAAGCTGAAACTCCAGTACTTTGGCCACCTCATGCAAAGAGCTGACTCATTGGAAAAGACTCTGATGCTGGGAAGGATTGGGGGCAGGAGGAGAAGGAGGCGACAGAGGATGAGATGGCTGGATGGCATCCCTGACTCGATGGACGTGAGTTTGAGTGAACTTGGGGAGTTGGTGATGGACAGGGAGGCCTGGCGTGCTGCAATTCATGGAGTCCCAAAGAATCAGACACGACTGAGCTACTGAACTTAACTGAATCTAAAATCATTTTATAGATGAGAAAATGGAGCTATTATAAATCTTTGGTGAATATTATTTTAAGCATCTACTATATGCCAAAAATTTTACTAGAAAATAGACAAAGCCCCAACTTGTTATCTCTCTAGGCAGGATGAAGGTAAGGATTGTGTGGTATTAGATATTGTACATTCAAGTCCTACTAGCTTTATGATGTCAATGAAAGTTGGTTGAATAAATTTTAAATGAATAAAGAAGTAGTTTTTAATTCTGGCTATGAATCAGTATCTCTCATAGGTATGCTTAAAAATGAACAACAAAACAAAACTCTTATAAGCTTAGGCACACTCCAAAGTTACTAACCATAATTTTTGGGTTAATGACTGCCATGTTTTTAATATTTAGCAAAATCTATTCAACCCCAGGAGCAGCACCTTCCAGTCTCTGACACCATCCCAGCAATGCATATGCAGCCACTCCTCCTCTCAAGCTCCCTCAATAGGGATCCTTGGGTTATATTGGCTCACGTGCACAATAGAGGACCATCTTCCCATCTCAAGGTCCTTAACCACATCTATGAAGTCCCCTTTCCATTGAGATAACACAGTCACAGGCTGGGGTTAGGGTGTAAATATCTCTGGGGCCCCAACTCAGCTCACCACAGTTCCTTTGATCAGATCAGAGATGTCCCCTTCTTATCTTTGGCCATTAAGACTTTTATTCAAAATAAGCTTTGAATCTTAAAAAACACTTTTACTGCATCTATTGAAATGATCATTTAATTTTCTCCCTCATTTTATAAACAGGGTATAGTGTACTGCTTGATTTATGAGTGTTAAACCGACTGCATTTCTGGCTCAGTTTGCCTGGAATGATCATCATTCTGGGCTTGGAGCTCATCCTCATATCAACCATTAATTACTTTCATTTGGGCTTCCCTGGTGGCTCAGCCAGAGAAGGCAATGGCAGCCCACTCCAGTACTCTTGCCTGGAAAATCCCATGGACAGAAGAGCCTGGTGGGCTGCAGTCCATGGGGTCGCTAAGGGTCGGACGCAACTGAGCGACTTCACTTTCACTTTTCACTTTCATGCATTGGAGAAGGAAATGGCAACCCACTCCAGTGTTCTTACCTGGAGAATCCCAGGGACGGCAGAGCCTAGTGGGCTGCCGTCTATGGGGTCGCACAGAGTCAGTCGTGACTGAAGTGACTTAGCAGCAGCAGCAGGTGGCTCAGCAGTAAAGAATCTACCTGCCAATGCAGGAGACATGGGTTTGATCCCTGGGTTGGGAAGAGCCCCTGGAGAAGGAAATGGCAGCCCACTTTAGTATTCTTGCCTGGGAAGTCCAATGGACAGAGGAACCTGACACGCTATAGTACACAGGTTCACAAAGAGTTGGACACAACTGAGTGACTAAACAAAAACAAACAGCAATAGGCAGCTCTAATATCTAGTCAAGATTAAGAATCAATCATTTAAAAATATGCAACTTATTAGTGGCATAGGCAGCATTAAAACTGAGGATACTTGACATCCAATCTAATAAATTGTCTGCTACACTAAAGTCAAATAGGGACAATATTGAGTCTAAAATATATGTACAGAGAATGGCAGAGACATATCCAAAGACCCATGGCAAGGGATTGAGACTGAATACAACCTTAGGGAATCAAAGGTAGGGCAGACCATCTAGGAAGACTCACTAGCAGAATGTTAGGAAACAGGATATTTAACCAAAGGAAACATACAGCCAGGGAACCAAAGCAGAAAAAGGCTGAACTGAGAAGCATATTTGGCCCTAGGAAAAGGTAACAAAAGAACCTAGTTGTTGGGGGAAAAAAAAACATCATTACCAACTTTTATTGACACTGTAGAGTATATTTGTTCTAGGTACTTTATATGGAGTGTCTCGTTTAATTCTCAGAGCATTACTATGAAGTGAGAGTCATCATAATCTCCATTTTGGAGAGCAGAAAAATATAGCTGGAAAGGTTAAGAAAGTCCATAAGATTATCAACCTAATAAATACAGAGCTAGAACTCTATCCAAAGCAGCCTGAAATTAGGGCATGAAGCCAAAAAACCAGCGTAGACAGGCCCATGCATCTCATGCCCTTGAAGTATTGCTCAAGTCTTTCTTACATTTCCCAGGAGTCATGGACTGAACCTGGAGGTGAACTTTAAGGAGCCTCAGTTACAAAGTTTGGAAGATGAAAAGAAAAAAAATTCAACTGGGTGATTAAACAAAATTATTAAGTTCTGTATTTGTTAAAACTTGAAACTAAAAAGAGGCTGTTCACAGAACATCTGGCCTCCTGGAAAGAGTGGCATTGTTTGAGGGTCTGGATTACCTTCAGAGCTCAGGGGAGATTCAACACAGTCCTCAATTCTAATGCTTACTAACTTTGTATTTTCTTTCTTCAACTCTGGTTCAAGATATTTTAACTATTCTAAACACATTACTAAAATAATCCCTTCTAAAATAAAGGGATAAATAAGCTTACATACAAAGCTAGTTATTTTCTTATCTGTCTAGATTATTCCCATGAATATTTATCACTAGTTTTAAAGCAATCTGATTCCTCTTTTATGACAGTTGTGCATACCAAATTCTGTTTTCGTGGAAGAATAAAATTTATAGCATCCTGATTCCTAATCAAAGCTACTAATTTCCAAAAGGAAATATACTCCCTTTGAAATAAACTCTTTAGTTGACAGAAATTCTTTTTTTTTTCTTAATGACAACAGTACACATACTGAATATACACTTGTATTCCCACTCATATGGGCTTCCCTAGTGGCTCAGATAGTAAAGAATCTAGCTGCAATGCAGGATGCCTGGGTTCAATCCCTGGGTCAGGAAGATCTCCTGGAGAAGGAAATGGCAAGCCACTCCAGGATTCTTACCTGGAGAATTCCACAGGCAGAGGAGCCTGGTGGGCTATAGTCCGTGGGGTCGCAAACAGTCGGACATGAGTGAACAAATTTTACTTCACTGCTTCTCATACAGTTCAGTTGATCCAGTTTGAACAGGATACATTTTATGTACAAATTTTATACATTTTATGATGGCTTAATCTCATTAGCCAAAGTTCATTCCTTATTTTGATTCTCTCTCCTCTTTCTCTGTCTAAATGTGAGCTCAAACCCCTAGAGCAATATATTGCATTGGGAGATACAAAAAATTCTGGTAGCAAAAATATAAGAATTTGATATGGTAATAAAGTGCTTTAGGGAAGCATAATGTATTAAAATCCACTCTAGCCTCACTGTCTATTCATGAGGAAGGGGCAATCATTTTACAAGTTTTCAAATGATATATGGAGCATTACTTTTTTATAATAAAAATCTAGTGGGTGTATTTAAATAAAACATTTTCAAGGACTGTACCCAAATTTTCACTAAGAAATATTTTTAAATTAAGATGGGGTTGTACATATATATATATATATATATATATATATATATACTAGTAATCTAGTGTGAAGTAACAAACTACCACAAAGTTAAAGGATTAAAACAGCACACTCATTACATCAAAGTTTCCCTGGATCAGAGGTACAAGAATAGGTTAGTGGGTCCTCAGCTGAGGGTCTCATCAGGCTACCATCAAGGTATCTTCTGGGTTCTGTTCTCATCTGGAGTCCTGACTGCAAACTTTGAAGAAGACTAGGTGGTTTGTAATATATATTTCCTTAAGGGCTAAGAGCCTAGGCTTCTTGCTAGCCATCACCTACACATCACCGTCCATTCCTTGACCTGTGGTCCTCCCAACATGATTGCTTACTACTTCTAGGATAGCAAGAGTGCATGGAGCCAGTTGGCTAGCAAAATAGAGCCTTACATAATGTACAATAATCACGGAAGTGAAATACAAACACTTCCGTCATTGGTCAAAATCAAATACCAGGTTTCACCCAGCCTCAAAGGAAGGATTTTCCACAAAGCCATGAATGTCAGGTGGGTGACCACCCTAGATTCTATCTGTCTCAGAATGGTAGAAACCAAGGTGAGTATAGCTTGAAAACCCTTAAAATGCTGCAGATATATTGCTCTCCTTCAGAGAATCACTGCCCTCTATCTGCCATTATTTCCTCTTAAAGTGAATTTGTGGGTCATTTATGTCAAATTCTCTTCTAAATAAAAATCTGGAATCTGCTCTAGTCTCACTTAATGAAAATGTCTTAGACAGGTCCTTAGAATTGACTTCAGTATAATGTTTAGAATAGCTTAAACGTGAGAGCACTTACTAACGTCGCCTTATTGAAAGGATTAAAATTTCTGACTATATGTAATATATTTTCCCAGAATTTTAAATAAAGTTTAATCCCAACAACTTCCCTAAATTTTGGATTTTCCCTGTGTGTGTGTTAGTCGCTCAGTTGTGTCCAGCTCTTTGTGTCCCCATGGACTATAGCCTGCCAAGCTTTTCTGTCCATGGAAATTTCCAGGCAAGGATACGGGAGTGGGTTACCATTTCCTTCCCCAGGGGATCTTCCCGAATCAGGGAATGAACCCAGGTCTCCTGCATTGCAGGCAGACTGAGCTGCAATTGCTTTACCCACTGAGCTACTACGGAAGCCCTAAACTTTTTCATAAGGCAGGGTCCATAGGAAACCTAGGGATCGAACCCAGGTCTCTCACATTGCAAGCAGATTCTTTACCAGCTGAGCCATCAGAGAAGCCCAAGAATACTGCAGTGGGTAGCCTATCTTTCTCCAGGGAATCTTCCCAACCCAGGAATCGAACTGTGGTTTCCTGCATTGCTGGCCGAAAGTCCAAACCTGGGATTTGGATTTTCCCTAGAATTACATAATAGCAGTAATATAATAAAATGAGTTTTCAAAAAGTGTTAGCAAACTAAGGCTCTTTCCAGCATCTTAAACTTTACAAATTTGGGAGTCCCCTTCTTTAGAAATTAAATTTTATTGCAATAAAACTACAGATTACAATCATAATTGGGATGTTTAAAATAACAGCTTTAGAATATTAGAGGAGCATTTCTAACATATAAAGAACATTTCAAAGAATAAGGTGAGGAAAAAGAAATTTAAGAATTTCACTAGGCAGTATCCTTTTGAAAAGAAAAACCAGCACCAAGGAGAATCAAAGATTTTTTTTTGTATCAAAAGAGGCCAAACAAAATGTCTTCCTTTATACTAAAACATGAGATAAGATGTAACACTAGGTTCATAATTTTGTTAACCACTGACCTTTTTTCTTCTAACACCAACCTTACAAATACATTAAAGAATACTTTTCCCCTTAAAGGTGAACCCAATTGATTATTACTATTTCAAAGAAACTTCTGCAAGCAATCTTGTAGGTTCACAACTTAAAAGAAGTTTATAATCTTTGACTATTTTCCTGATTTGAGTACCATTTTCACTATATAACTTTATTCACCTTTCAGAATTTTTTCTCATCTTAAGATACCTAAAGAGAAAAAAATCTCAATAGATATTTTTCCCAGAAATTTATCATTTCCTACTTTTTCATCAGATTCATCTGATCTTTCTAAGGGTGATCTTTTAAAACCTCTTATATTTCCTTTCTAGTTCCCAGAATACTCTACTGGACCTAAGCATCTCTGAAGTAATATTTTTAAATTAAACTTTCTCTGATTTGAATATAGAAACAGATTTTGATGGTGTTGGTTTCATTACAGAGAACTGCATTGTGTTGAAAAGAGGAATAATATTATATATTCCAAATAATCCAGTATAGATTTGTAGACCAGGAGGTGGGGAAGGCTTGGAAGAGTTAGAAAGGGCAAGTGTGAAAGAGTAGTTAGAGAGAAGTGAGGATGAGATAAGCCAACTCAGCCTTTACTTCTTATCTCCAATTGTAGTGAAATTATCACTTATGAAATCACTCAATATTGTCTAGGCCAGCAAAACAAGGAAAATGTTCTGGGACTACCAGTACTTTTGTACTGATTTAAGAATAATTGGGATATTCTCTTCATGATTATAACAAAAGTAGGAATTATCATTGTCCCCTTTCAATTTAGATTTCATTAAGCAGATTTACTAATCACTGAGAGAATTATTTTAGCTATTGACTAGATTTCTCTATACTTAATATGTAGCATGTTCATGATATTTTAACCATATACTATCTATTTAAACCCTTACTTAGGCATCTATGCATTACTAAGTGATATCATGGTCATGTTGTTGAGGTAGCTTTTTGACTGCAAAAACATCAAATTCGTATAGTTTATGAGCCCCCACTGTCTTATTTAGGGGAGATGCTCTCAAGCTTTTTGCTCTTAAAACTATTATTATATATAAAATATATTTTTTATTTAAAATTTCTTGTCTTTTACTGAAATATAGTTGACAATAATACTATGTTAATGTCAGGCATACTACACAATGATCTGATATTTGCATATATTATGCAATGATCACCTCTATAAGTCTAGTAACTCTTCATTCCCATACAAAAGTGAAGTGAAATTCGCTCAGTTGTGTCTGACTCTATATAGTCCATGGGATTCTCCAGGCCAGAATACCGGAGTAGGTAGTCTTTCCCTTCTCCAGGGGATCTTCACAACCCAGGGATTGACCCAGGTCTCTTGCATTTCAGGTGGATTCTTTACCAGATGAACAACCAGGGAAACCTATACAAAGTTATTATTATATTATAAACATTATTATAAACCATATTCCTTATATTGTATATTACATCACCATGACTTCTTTATTATATATCTGGAAGCTTGTAACTCTCAATTCCCTTCACCTATTTTGCCCACACCCAACTTCCTTTCCCTTAAGGGCAAGCTCTTTGCTTTCTGCATACATGAATCTGTTGTTGTTTTGTTTTATAGATTGCAAATATAAGTGAGAATATGCAGTATTTATCTTCCTCTGTCTGTCTATTTCACTTCGCATAATACTCTTGAGATTCATTCCTATTGTTGAAAATATCAAGATTTCCATTTTTTATGGATTAGTAATATCCCATTGTCCTTTTGAAGGAAGTCACCATTACATCTACCATAGTTTGGACTCAGGCCAAACTACAAGGAGGGAAACACAGCCCCACTCATCAGCAGATAATTGGATTAAAGACTTACTGAGCATTGACTTGCACACCAGAGCAAGATCTAGATTTTCCCAGAGCCAGTCCCTTCCATCAGGAAGCTTCCACAAGCCGCTTATCTTCATCCATCAGAGGGCAGACAGAATGAAAAGCACAATCACAGAAAACTAACCAAACTTATCACATGGATCACAGCCATGACTAACTCAGTGAAACTATGAGCCATGCAATGTAGGGCCACATAAGACACATGGGTCATGGTAAAGCATTCTGACAAAACGTGGTACACTGGAGAAGGGAATGGCAAAGCACTTCAGCATGCTTGTCTTGAGAACTGCATGAATAGTATGAAAAGCAAAAGGAAATGGCATTTAAAGAGGAACTCCTCAGGTCATTAATGGCCCAACATGCTACTGGAAAACAGCAGAGAAATAGCATCAGAAGGAATGAAGAGGTTAAGCCAAGGCAGAAACAATATCTAGTTGTGTCTGGTGGTGAAAATAAAGTCTCATGCTGTAAAGAACATTATTGCATAGGAACCTGGAATGTTAGGTCCATGAATCAAGGTAATGGAAATAGTCAAACAGAAGATGGCAAGAGTAAACATCGACATTTTAGGAATCAGTGAACTTGAGTTTGAGCAAGTTCCAGGAGTTAGTGATGGACAGGGAACCCTGTTGTGCTGCAGTCCCTGAGCTCACAAAGACTTGGATGCAACTGAGTGAACTGAACTGAACTAAAATGGACCAGGATGGGCTAATTTAATTCAGGTGATCATTGCATCTACTCCTGAGGGCAAGACTCCATTAGTAGAAATGGAGTAGCCCTCCTAGTCAACAAGAGAGTCTGAAATGCAGTACTTGGGTGCAATCTCAAAAATGACAGAATGATTTCAGTTTACTTCGAAGGCAAATCACTCAATATCATAGTAATCGAAGCCTATGCCCAACCACTAATGACAAAGAAGCTGAAGTTAAATGGTTCTATGAAGACCTACAAGACCTAGAACTAACAACCAAAAAAAAAAAAAAAAAAGTCCTTTTCATTATAGGGGACTGGAATGCAAAAGTAGGAAGTCAAAAGATACCTGGAATAACAAGCAAGTTTGGCCTTGGAGTACAAAATGAAGCAGAGCAAAGGCTAACAGAGCTTTGCCAAAAGAATGCACTAGTCATAGCAAACACCCTCTTCCAACAACACAAGAGACAACTCTACACATGAATATCCCCAAGTGGTCAGTACCAAAATGAGATTGATTCTATTCTTTGCAACTGAAAATGGAGAAGCTCTATACAGCCAGCAAAAACAAAACTGGGAACTGACTGTCACTCAGATTATGAACTCTTTATTGCCAAATTCAGACATAAGTTGAAGAAAGTAGGTAAAATGACTAAGCCATTCAGGTAAGACCTAACTCAAATCCCTTACAATTATATGGTGGCAGTAACAAATAGATTCAAGGGATTAGATCTGATGGACAGACTGCCAAATGAAATATGGAGGGAGGTTCATAACACTGTACAGGAGGTGGTGATCAAAACCATTGCCAAGGGGAAAAAATGCAAAATGGCAAAATGGTTGTCTGAGGAAGCCTTACAAATATCTGAGAAAAGCAGAGATATGAAAGGCAAAGGAAAAAAGAAAAGATATACCCACTTGAAGGCAGAGTTCCAAAGAATAGCAAGAAGAGATAAGAAAGCCTTCTGCAGTAAACAATGCAAAGAAATAGAGGAAAATAATAGAATGGTAAAGGCTGAGATCTCCAAGGAAATTAGAGATACCAAGGGAACATTTCATGCAAAGATGGGCACAATAAAGAACAGAGATGGTATGGACCTAGCAGAAGCAGAAGATATTAAGAAGAGGTGGCAAGAAACAGAAGAATTATACAAAAAAAGAGAACTTAATGACCCAGATAACCACGATGGTATGATCTCTCACCTAGAGCCATGCAGCTTGGAGTGAAAAGTCAAGTGGGCCTTAGGAAGCATCACTACAAACAAACCTAGTGGAGGTGATGGAATTTAAGCTGAGCTATTTCAAATCCTAAAAGATGATGGCATGAAAATGCTGCACTCAGTATGCCAGCAAATTTGGAAAATTCAACAATGGTCACAGGACTGGGAAAGGTCAGTTTTCACTCAAATCCCAAAGAAGGTAAATGCCAAAGAATGCCCAAACTACCACACAACTGAACTCATTTCACATGCTAGCAAAGTAATGCTCAAAATTCTCAAAGGGAGTCTTCATCAGTATGGGAACTAAGAACATTCAGATGTTCAAGCTGGATTTAGGAAAGGGAGAGGGCCAGAGATCAAATTGCCAACATCCATTGGATCCTAGAAAAAGCAAAAGAATTCCAGAAAAACATCTAATTTTGCTTTATTGACTATGCCAAAGCCTTTGACTGTGTGGCTTGCAACAAACTGTCAAAAATTCTTAAAGAGGTGGGAATACGAGAACACCTGACCTGCCTCCTGCTAAACCTGTATGCAAGTCAAGAAGCAACAGTTAGAACCTAACATGGAAAAACTAACTGGCTAAAAATTGGGAAATGAGTACCTCAAGGCTGTATATAGTCACCCTGCTTATTTGACTTATATGCATAGTACATTATACATAATGCCAGCCTGGATGAAGCACAAGCCAGAATCAAGGTTGCCAGGAGAAATATCAATAATCTCAGATATGTAGAAGACACTGCCCTTATGGCAGAAAGCAAAGAGGAACTGAAGAGCCCCTTGATGAAGGTGAAAGAAGAGAGTGAAAAAGCTGGCTGAAAACTCAAAATTCAAAAAACTAAGATCACGACATCTGGTCCCATCATTTCCTGGCAAATAGATGGGGAAACAATGGAAACAGTGACAGATTTTATTTTCTTGGGCTCCAAAATCACAAGATGGTGACTGTAGCCATGAAATTAAAAGACATTTGCTCCTTGGAAGAAAAGTTATGATGAAACTAGACAGCATATTAAAAAGCAGAGACATTGCTATGTTGACAAAGGTCCAGCTAGTCAAAGCTATGGTTTTTCCAGTAGTCATGTATGGATGTGAGAATTGGACCAAAAAGAAGGCTGAGCACCAATGAATTGATGCTATTTAACTGTGGTGCTGGAGAAGACTCTTGAGAGTCCCTTGGACTGCAAGAAGATACTGCCAGTCAATCTTATAGGAAATTAATCCTGAATATTCATTGGAGGGACTGATGTTGAAGCTGAAGCTCCAATACTTTGGCCACCTGATGTTAATAGCTGATTCACTGGAAAAGATCTGATGCTGGGAAATATTGAAGGCACGAAGAGAAGGGGATGACAGATGATGAGATGGTTGGATGGCATCACCAACTCAATGGACATGAGTTTGAGCAAGCTCCGGGAGATGATGAACAGGGTAGCCTGGTGTGCTACAGTCCATGGAGTTGCTAAGAGTCGGAACAACAATATTCCATTGTAGGTGTTTCCCTGGTGGTTCAGCAGTTAAGAATCTCCTTGCAATGCAGTATTCCTGGGTTTGTTCCCTGGCTTAGGAAGATCCCCTGGAGAAGGACATGGCAATCCACTCCAGTATTCCTACCTAGGAAATTCCATGGACAGAGAAGCCTTGCAGGCTGCAGTCCATGGGTCATAAAAGAGTTGGTTACAACTTAGCAACTAAAGAGCGACAATAACAACAATGTTCTATTGTATGTATTGGCCACATTTTCTTTATCCATTCATCTACCCATGAAAACATAGATGGCTTTTATATCTTGGATATTGTAAATAATGCTACAATCAACATTGGTGTCCATATATTATTTCTAATTAGTGTTGTTGTTTTCTTCAGTTAAATACCCAGAATGGAATTACTGGGTCTATGGAAGTTCTATTTTTAATCTTTGTAGAAATTTCATACATTTTTTCACAGTTGTTGCACCAATTACAAGCCCACAAGCACTTCACAAGGATTTCCTTTTCTCCACATTCTTGTCAACACTTTCTATTTGTTGTCTTTTTAATGATAGCCATTTATGATAAGTGCTTTATAATAGGAGTTCTTACTATTTAAAATGTGTACTATTCAATACAGAAAAGGATAGGTTTTGATAAAATAAAGTGGGTAAATCACTTATAATTAAGATAGTCATATGCCCCAACACTCGCGGCTTTTAAAAGCAATGCTCTGGAGAATCCCAGGGACGGGGGAGCCTGGTGGGCTCCCATTTATGGGGTCACACAGAGTCGGACACGACTGAAGTGACTTAGCAGCAGCAGCAGCAGCTGCTGCTATCCTTGCTGGCCACCTGATAAAGAGATGGAAATTGATCTCTATCACTCAGGAAAGGATCAGAACGATCATATGTGACCTTCCTTAATAAGAAAAGAAAAACAAGTCTTAGCTTAGTGTGTTTTTGTTTGTTTTTCATGGGAAGAGGGTGTTTCAGTTTGCGATGTGACAGGGGAGAGTGACTGAGCTCTTTGATGAAATGAAGGAGGCTTCATTGGATATTCTTTAGTTCTCACTTCATTCTGGGTACACAGAAGATTACATTTCCTAGGTCCTTTGCATTTAGAGAGGATATGTGGGTTCTTGTAACCAGTGATATTATCAATTAACTAAAGAATAAAAGAGAATATGTAAGATTCCTATATGCTTATTATTTCTTATGATGGCAGTTGAATAAGACATGTGAATCTATGGTGTACAAATGTCATGGTGGTGACTGCATCAGCCTTGTATTTTGTGACTTTTGAAAGACAGGTATTGTCACACTAGCAGTGAATGATTGATGTGAACTCTAAACAAATCATTTCTCTCTAAAAATAAAATAAAAGTAATGTTCTGGATTGTAAGAGAAAGAGATTAGTCATGCATTGAAAACATAAAATTTCATAGCACATGGAATTTCCATTGCTTCAGAGAGTTTTTCCTGGGATTTTAATTGATTTATTTCAAGGAAAGTTCTTTTAAAAACAATATAGCATAGTGGTTGAAAACTTGGACTGTGGAATCGGACAGCCTGAGTTCAAGTCTCAACTCTGCCATTACTAGTTTGTCTTTCAGCTAGTGAATTTATCCTCACTTTACTTTCTTCATATTTAAAGTGGGGGTAATAGTAGTACCTACCCATAGTCCTATCATAAGAATTAATATTAATGTTTGTAAATAGTGCTTGATAAATAAATAAATCTGATTCAAATGAATTCTATAGATCCATATATATATCTCCGAGTATACAAGAAAACCTTTTTTGAAGATGGTGGAGGAATAGGATGGGGAAACCACTTTCTCCCCAACTAATTCATCAAAAGATCATTTAAATGCTGAACAACTTCCACAAAACAACTTCTGAACGCTGGCAGAGGACACCAGGCACCCAGAAAGGCAGCCCATTCTCTTGAAAGGAGATAGGACAAAATATAAAAGACAGAGAGACAAAAAGTTTAGGAACAGAGACCTGTCCTGGGGAGAGAGTCGTGAAGAAAAAGTTTCCAAACAGCAGGAAACCCTCTCACCAGCAGGTCTGTGGGGAGTCTTGGAATCTCAGAGGGCAGCATAAACAGGAGAAAAAAACAAACAAACAAACACAGAATACACTCCTAACTGCAACTCCCAGCGGAGAAGTAGCCCAGATGCTCACGTCTACCACCAGTGAGCAGGGGTTGGACAGGGAGAGGTGGGTTGCATGTTTAGGGCAAGGACCAGGACTGAATGCCCTGAGGACAATCTGAGGGAGCTAATGTGAGATAGCAACCCAAAATGTGGGATAGCCAGAGAGATAAAAAAAAAAAAAAGAGAGAGAGAGAGAGAATTTTCCCATGCAAAGTTCTAACATGAGGCACAGCCTGGCCCGCTCACAGAACAGGGGACTGAACCAATACCAAAGGAGAGCTAGCTGGCTGCAGACCAGGCATCACCCTGCCAGAGGCAGAGTGGCAGGCATGCAACAGCCAGAGCCAGAAGATGCCCCAGAGATGGCATCCTCCACCAAACTGTGAGCAGGCTCCCAGTTGCTAACCAATTCTTCCTGGGAACCTGGACAGTTGATATCTTCCAGGAGGGTTGCAGTCAGAGATCAGCTCCCCAGAGGAGACATACAGCACCCCTGAGACAGCGCTCTTGCGGTGCACCCAGGAAACCAAGTGTCTGGGACCAGGGAGGTGATTAAGACAAATAGCTCACCTGGGACAGTGCTTTCATGGTCACTTGGGCGGCTCGGACCTGGGACAGGTACAAAAGCATGCCCAACCGAGTCTGTGCCTTTATGGACTACCCAAGAACCTGAACCTGAGCAGCTTAGACCTGGGAAGTGCATGAAACACGGGGCCCATTTTGAACATTACCCCTGCAGAGCAACCTGGAGCCTGAGCAGTGTAGACCAGGAAAGCACACACTGCTGTGATCTGGGGCAAACCCAGTGTAGTCCATACACTGCGAGAACTCCCCATACACTCCAGTGATATTTGTTTGCAGTGTTCCTTCCTCCCCACAACACAGCTGAGCAAGTGAGCCTAAATAAGTGATCACCTTGACCCCCTTATGTCAGGGCAGAAATTAGACACTGAAGAGACTTGCAAACAGTGGAAGCCAAAATAAACAAAGAAGAGGAAACTGCTCTGGAGGTGACAGGTGCAACAGATTAAAACCCTGTGGTTAACATTGACTAAACATTGGAAGGGGCCTATAGACCTTGAGAAGAAGTATCAGATGGAACAAGGAACTATCTGAAACTGAACTGACCCCACAATGCCCTCAACAGCTCCAAAGAAATTCTTAGATATATTTTTACTATTATCATTTTTTTTAATTTTTAAGTTCTTTAATACTCCTTTAATTTTCATTTTTAAAACCTACTATCACCTTGCAAAAAATAGATCCTATTTTAAAGCAAATTTCATATATATGTATTTTTATAATTTTTGAAATTGATTTTGTTTTGTATTTTTACTTTAGACTTTTAATCTTTGCTTTTTGGTATTTGTTATCAATTTTGTACCTTTAAGAATCTAATCTTCAGTACCCATTTTGACTTAGGGGGTGTGATTGCTGGCTTGATTGCTCTCTGTCCTTTTGATTCTCCCTTTTCTCCCCCAGGTCACCTCTATCTCCTCCCTCACTCTCCTCTTCTCTACATAACTCTGTGACTCTCTCTGGGTGTTCTGGGCTGTGGAGAATACTTAGGGAGCTGATTACTGGCTAGATTTGTCTCTCCCCTCTTGACCCCCCCTCTGCTTCTCCCCCAGGTCACCTCTATCTCCTTCCTCCCTCTTCTCTTCTCTATGCAACTCTGTGAACCTCTCTGGGTGTCCCTCACTGTGGAGAATCTTTTCGCAATTGACCTAGATGTATATCATCTGTGCTGTATGGATGGAGAAGTCTTGAGACTACTGAAAAAATAAGACTGAAAGTCAGAGGCAGGAGGCTTAAATTCAAAACTTGAGAACACCAGAAAACTGACTCCAGGGAACATTAATTGACAAGAACTCATCCAAAAGCCTCCATACCTACTTTGAAACAAAGCTCCACCCAAGAACCAACAAGCTCCAGAGCAAGACAAACCACACTAATTCTCCAGCAAAGCAGGAACATAGCCCTGAGCATTAAAATACAGGCTGCCCAAAATCACACCAAACCAATAGACACCCCAAAACTCACTACTGGACACTTCATTGCACTCCAGAGAGAAGAGATCCAGCTCCACCCACCAGAACACAGGCACAAGCTTCCCTAACCAGGAAACTTTGACAAGTCACTAGTCCAACCCCACCCACAGGGAGCAGCCATCACAATAAAGAGGAACCACAAATTTCCAGCCTACAGAAAGGCCATCCCAAACGCAGCAATCTAAACAAACTGAAAAGGCAGAGAAATATTCAGAAGGTAAAGGAACATGATAAATTCCCACCAAACCAAAAAAAGAGGAGGAGATAGGGAGTCTACCTGAAAAATAATTCAGAATAATAATAGTAAAGATGATCAAAATCTTGAAAAGAAAATGGAGTTACAGATAAATAGACTAGAGACAGGGATTGAGAAGATGCAATAAATGTTTAACAAGGACCTAGAAGAAATTTTTAAAAAAGAGTCAATATATAATGAATAATCCAATAACTGAGATCAAAAGCACTCTGGGGGGAACCAACAGTAGAATACCTGAGGCAGAAGATAGGATAAGTGAGGTGGAAGATAGAATGGTGGGAAAAAATGAAGCAGAGAGGAAAAAAGAAAAAAGAATCAAAAGAAATGAGGACAACCTCAGAGACTTCTGGGACAATGTTAAACACCCCAACATTCGAATCATAGGCATCCCGGAAGAAGAAGACCAAAAAAAGGCCATGAGAATATACTTGAGGAGATAATAGTTGAAAAGGTCCCTAAAATGGGGAAGGAAATAGCTACCCCAGTCCAAGAAGGTCAGAGAGTCACAAACAGGACAAACCCAAGATGAAACACCCCAAGATACATATAAAACAAATTAACAAAGATCAATACAAAGAGCAAATATTAAAAGCAGCAAGGGAAAAACAATGAATAACACACAAGGGGATTCCCATAAGTATAACAGCTGATCTTTCAATAGAAACTCTTCAGGCCAGAAGAGAATGGCAGGACATACTTAAAGTGAAGAAAGAGAAAAATCTACAACCCAGATTACTGTACCCAGCAAGGGTTCAGGATGGGAACACGTGTATACCTGTGGTGGATTCATGACGTATGGCAAAACCAATACAATATTGTAAGTATTTAACCTCCAATTAAAATAAATAAATTTATATTTAAAAAAATAAAGGAGAAATCAAAAGCTTTACAGACAAGCATAAGCTGAGAGAATTCAGCACCACCAAACCAGCTTTTCAACAAATGCTAAAGGCTCTTCTCTAGACAGGAAACACAGAAAAGGTTTATAAACTTGAACCCAAAATAAAAAGTAAATGGCAATGGGATCATACTTATCAATAATTACCTCAAATGTAAATGGGTTGAATATCCCAACCAAAAGACAAAGACTGGCTGGACAGTTACAAAAACAAGATCCCTATAAATGCTGTCTACAA
Organism: Capricornis sumatraensis; assembly: GCF_032405125.1. Classification (NCBI taxonomy): domain Eukaryota; kingdom Metazoa; phylum Chordata; class Mammalia; order Artiodactyla; family Bovidae; genus Capricornis; species Capricornis sumatraensis. The sequence continues at coordinate 23,230,802 of NC_091073.1, forward strand.
GAGACCCACCTCAGACTAAGGAACACATACAGACTGAAAGTGAAGGGCTGGAAAAAGATATTTCATGCAAATGGAGACCAAAAGAAAGCAGCAGAAGCAATATACATATCAGATAAAATAGACTTTGAAATAAAGGCTGTGAAAAGAGACAAAGAAGGACACTACATAATGATCAAAAGATCAATCCCAGAAGGAGATATAACAATTATAAATATATATGCATCCAACATAGAAACACTGCAATATGTAAGGCAAATACTAATGAGTATGAAAGGGGAAATTAACAGTAACACAATAGTGGGAGACATTAATACCCCACTCACACCTAGGAATAGATCAACTGAATAGAAAATTCACAAGGAAACACAAACTTTAAATGACACAATGGACCAGTTAGACCTAATTGATATCTATAGGACATTTCACCTCAAAACAATGAATTTCACTTTTTTCTCAAGTGCACACAGAATGTTCTCCAGGATAGATCACATCCTGGGCCATAAATCTACTCTTGGTAAAAAAAAAAAAAAAAAAAAAAAACTGAAATCATTTCAAGCATCTTTTCTGATCACAATGCAGTAATATCAGATTTCAACAGGAAAAAAAAAAAAACTATGGATGCTAAACAACATGCTTCTAAATAACCAGCAATCACAGAAGAAATAAAAAAAAGAAGTCAAAATATGCATAGAAACAAATGAAAATGAAAAAACAACAACCCAAAACCTATGGGATTCAGGAAAAGCAGTGCTAAAAGGAAGGTTCATAGCAATACAAGCTTACCTCAAGATACAAGAGAAAAATCAAATAAATAACCTAACTTTACACCTAAAGCAACTAGAAAAAGAAGACATGAATAAACCCAGGGTTAGTAGAAGAAAAGAAATCATAAAAAAATTAGGGCAGAAATAAATGAAAAAAAAAACAAAGGTGACTATAGCATAAATCAACAAAACTAAAATCTGGTTCTTTGAGAAGATAAATGAGACAAACCATTAGCCAGACTCATCAAGAAAAAAAGAGAGAAGAATCAAATCAACAAAATTAGAAATGAAAATGGAGAAATAACAACAGACAACACAGAAATACAAAGGATCATAAGAGACTACTATCAGCAACTGTATGACAATAAAATGGACAACTTGGAAGAAATAGACGAATTCTTAGAAAAGTATAACCTTCCAAAACTGAACCAGGAAGAAATAGAAAATCTTAACAGACCCATCACAAGCACGGAAATCAAAACTGTAATCAAAAATCTTCCAACAAACAAAAGCCCAGGACCAGATGGCTTCACATGTGAATTCTACCAAAAATTTAGAGAAGAGCTAACACCTATCCAGTCAAACTCTTCCAGAAAATTGTAGAGGAAGTTAAACTTCCAAACTCATTCTATGAGGCCACCATCACCCTAACACCAAAACCAGACAAAGATGCCACAAAAAAGAAAACTATAGGCCAATAACACTGATGAATCTAGATGCAAAAATCCTCAACTAAATTCTAGCAAACAGAATCTAACAACATATTAAAAAGTTCATACATCATGACCGAGTGGGTTTTATCCCAAGAATGCAAGGACTCTTCAATATTTGCAAATCAATCAATGTGATACACCACATTAACAAATTGATAAAATCATACGATTATCTCAATAGATGCAGAGAAAGCCTTTGACAAAATTCAACATTCATTTATGATAAAAAAAAAAAACCCTCCAGAAAGCAAGGATAATACCCCAACACAGTAAAAGCCATATATGATAAACCCACAGCATTCATTATCCTCAATGGTGAAAAACTGAAAGCATTTACCCTAAAGTCAGGAACAAGACAAGGGTGCCCACTGTCACTACTACTATTCAACATAGTTTTGGAAGTTTTAGCCACAAGGGATTAACACAGTAATCACTTGCATTCCTATACACTAACAAAGAAAACAGAAAGAGAAATTAAGGAAACCATTCTATTCACCATTGCAACAAAAAGAATAAAATACTTTAAATCTACCTAAAGAAAAAAAAAGACCTATATAACCTATATATAGGAAACTATAAAACACTGTTGAATGAAATAAAAGATGACACAAATAGATGGAGAAATATACCGTGGTCATTGATAAGAAGAATAAATATAGTGAAAATGAGTATACTACCAAAAGCAGTCTATAGATTCAATGCAATCTCTATCAACCTACCAATGGTATTTTTCACAGAACTAGAAGAAATAATTTCACAATTTTTATGGAAATACAAAAACCTTGAATAGCCAAAGTAATCTTGAGAAAGAAGACTAGAACTGGAGGAATCAACCTGCCTGACTTCAGACTATACTACAAAGTTATAGTCATCAAGACAGTGTGGTACTGGCACAAAGACAGAAATATGGATCAGTGGATCAAAATAGAAAGCCCAGAGATAAATCCATGCACCTATGGACACCTTATCTTTGACAAAGGTGACAAGAATATACAATGAAGAAAAGACAATATCTTTAACAAGTGTGCTGGGAAAACTGGTCAACCACTTGTAAAAGAATGAAACTAGAACACTTTCTAACACCATACACAAATATAAACTCAAAATGGATTAAAGATCTAAATGTAAGGCCAGAAACTATAAAACTCCTAGAGGAAATCATAGGCAAAACACTCTCTGACATAAATCACAACAGGATCCTCTATGACCCATCTCCCAGAGTAATGGAAATAAAAGAAAAATAAATAAATGGGACCTAATTAAACTTAAATGCTTTTGCACAACAAAGGAAACTATAAGCAAGGTGAAAAGACAGCCTTCAGAATGGGAGAAAATAATAGCAAATGAAGCAACTGACAAAGAATTAATGTCAAAAATATACAAGCAGCTCCTGCAGCTCAATTCCAGAAAAATAAACAACCCAATCATAAAATGGGCCAAAGAATTAAACAGACATTTCTCCAAAGAAGACATATAAATGGCTAACGAACATGTGAAAAGATGTTCAACATCACTTATTATCAGAGAAATGCAAATCAAATCCAAAATGAGGTACCATATCACACCAGTCAGAATGGATGCTATCAAAAAGTCTACGAACAATAAATGCTAGAAAGGGTGCAGAGAAAAAGGAATCCTCTTACAATGTTGGTGGGAATGCAAACTAGTACAACCACTATGGAGAACAGTGTGGTGATTACTTAAAAAAGTGGAAATTCAACTGCCACACAACCCAGCAATCCCACTGCTGGGCATACACACCGAGGAAAACAGAACTGAAAAAGACACGTGTACCCCAGTGTTCACTGCAGCACTATTTACAATAGCTAGGACATGGAAGCAACCTAGATGTCCATTGGCAGATGAATGGATAAGAATGTTGTGGTACATATACACAATATATTACTCAGCTATTAAAAAGAATGCATTTGAATCAATTCTAATGAGGTGGATGAAACTGGAGCCTATCATACAGAGTGAAGTAAGTCAGAAAGAAAAACCTCAACACAGTATATTAATGCATATATATGGAATTTAGAAAGATGGTAACGATGACCCTATATGCAAGACAGCAAAAGAGACACAGAGATAAAGAACAGATTTTTGGAGCCTGTGGGAGAGGGAATGATTTGAGAGAATAGCATTGAAACATGTATATTATCATATGTGAAATAGATCACCAGTCTATGTTAGATGCATGAGATAAGATGCTCAGGGCCAGTGCACTGCGACAACCCTGAGAGATGGGATGCGGAGGGAGGTGGGAGGAGGATTCAGCATGTGGGACACATGTACACCCATGGCTGATTCATGTCAATGTATGGCAAAAACCACTACAATATTGTAAAGTAATTAGCCTCCAATTAAAATAAATAAATTAATTTTTCTAGAAAAAGAAAGCATTTTTCAATCTGTAACAGAAGCTAAAGCAATTATATATAATAAACATAAAGAAGGATGACCAGGTGGCTAAACCAATGGCAGATGATGAAATCTACATAGACAAAAAGCTGAAGAAGGAAGATGGAGACAACAAACCAATTCTGTATCCCATATGCAGCTAATGTGCAAAATGTGTAAGCACAATCTTCTAACTTTCTTTAGTATGCATAAGCAGCAATGGATATTTGCAACTTATTTTAAAGTATAAAATTTTAAACTGCTCTAGGATCTATAGGATCTTTTTTGAAAAGGAAAATAAATGAGCTGTTCCCTTTCCAAGTGAAATATCAAATAAAATGTTGAAAGGCTTCCTATCAAAGAAATGGTTTGTGATATATTTTATACCTGGGTTAAAAAATAAAGAAGCATGTTTGGAACATTAAGAAATTTAGATTTGTACTGAAGTAGTATAATTTTATAACAAAGTACAAAATGGCAAGCTTAGACAGTTTTCCATCTACTATAATTACTTTTAAAAGAACACACTAGAAGAACATTTTTATAAACACAATTCCATACAAAAGACCATAAACACAGACAAAGTATTTAAAAATAAAATAAAATAAAGGGGGAATCACATTGAACAGAGAGGCATAATAATGAGTTCTACAAGCAAGTTTGGTAGAAAATAGACCAAGAAGGGTGAAGATAAACCCTGGGAACCCTGTGGGAAAGGGTGGCCTCAGATTCCAGAAGGAAAAAGAAAAAGAAAAAGTGTTTGAAAGGACATTAAGATAGCAAAGCTATGTATAATAAGGAGAAGTTGAGAGAAGGGATGTGTGTGTGTATGTGTGTGTGTGTTAAGTCACTTCAGTTGTGTCTCTTTGCCTCCCACCAGACTCCTCTGTCCATGAGATTTTCCAGGGAAGAATACTAGAGTGCATTGCCCTACCCTCCTCCAGGGGATCTTCCCAGCCCAGGGATCAAAACTGCATCTTTTATGTCTCCTGCATTGGCAGGCAGGTTCTTTACCACTAGCACCATCTGTGAGGCCCAAGAGAAGGGAGATATATATATATATTCATATTTATATTTATGCATATAAATATACACATACCATGAATATAAGGTATTCACATGTAATTAAAAAGACATAATTAATAAATGGAAAGAATGCCCAGAATAGAAATTCACACTAAATTTTAGATATAGGTTTTAATTATTTTTTTAAAAGATACAAATATTACCAGCAAAGAAGATTAAATATAGGAGCTTAAAACCAAAAGAAACTTAAGTATTTTCAAGTCAATCTTATCATTTTGGAGATTAGGGAAATGAGGCTCAGAAAAATGCAATGACTTGCTTCAATCCACAGAACTGGTTAGTAGTGGAATCAGAGCTTGGATCCAATGTCTTGATTCACTGAGTCAGCGCTCTTCACAATATACCCATCCAACATATCATGTCAGAGGGCTGAATTTTTCCTCACCCAATTAACCTGAAAATGTTATTCCCAACAATTAGACAAACAAGTAGATTCAAAATCACCATAAATGTACATCAAAAAAAAAAAAATTCTCTGTGGTACGTAGTACTAAAAATACTTGTAAAAGTAAGGAAAACATTTTTAAGTATTAATGCTGTGCCTGTAAATGAAAATTAAGAGTCATTGAACTTGCTAAATAAGATTCTTAGAATCTAAGTATACATGTTCCAGCTGAAAATAATTGCAACCCTTCAATTTTCTGTGCATTCATTCAATTATATTTATTGAGCATTGTTACATGCCAGCCACTGTGCTGTAACCCAAGAGTCAGTAATCAATACAGACCTTTTCCTTACCAGCCATGCACTGATTAACGATTAATAATTAACTTTCTAGGGAAACAAAATTTTGCTGTGTAGCACCTGCTAATTTCCATGGTATAAATACTCCACCATGACGTGCTAAATTTTGTTAATTATCTAGCTCTCCCAACAGAAGATATACCATGCAGGTCCATTGGTATGCTGGAGCCGCTCATATTTGTTTATGTAAATGGTTGATCTTAAGCTGCCAAAATAACATCACTGAATATGAAATTAAAAAGAGATGTGCTGTAACAAACTATTATTTAGTGTTTAGAGTTATAACTGTCATCCTTTACAAGTAAATATGAGCTGGCTTCAGCATACCACTGAAACTTCATGGAGTATCTCCTGTTGGGAGAACCAGATAATCGACAAGCAAACTAAAAGTTACATAAGATAGTACATACTGTAGTATAAGTATTGTGAAAGAAAGACAGAGGGTAATGGCTCACTGGGAGAGGATTGTTAAGGTGGAGTGGACATGACTTTCTAAAGTGATGACACAGGCATTCACAGATAAAAATGAGCTGAGGAATGAGCTTTCCATGTAGAAGGAAAGCTGGGGAATGCAAAGGAAAAGTATATTCTGGAAAGCAACCAAACTTCCTATGAGTTAATCACTAATACATGCAGATTCCAGTAGATGGTACAACACATTTTACTCTTTTTGCTTATTCACCATTTAATTCCAAGTTCATTGAGCTTGAACTCTTCCCCCCACCCCAGCAACATCATTGATCTTTTTCTTACTTTTCTGCCTTCTTTCTGGGGGTTCTGAAGAAGTAGCACAATGTTCTTAATATTCTGAGTTCCCTCCAGATTCTTTTCAAGTAAGCAGGGCAGAGCCCCACAGTGTATTTCAGAAGGAAGCTTGAAGTCTTTTGGACTACCCAGAACAGAATATCTACAAATCAAACCATTCTTGTAATATAAACATTACACCCAGGTGGCTCAGTGGTAAAGGATCCACCTGCCAATGCAGGAGACACCAGAGATGTAGGTTCAATCCCTGAGTTGGGAAGATTCCCTGGAGGAGGGACTGGGAATCTGCTCAAGTATTCTTGCCTGGAAAATCCCATGAACAGAGAACCTGGTGGGCTACAGTCCATGGGGTCATAAAGAATCAGACACAACTGAGAGACTGAGCACACATAGATCAACCACAAATACAACTTACATTTTACTCTTCCTTATTAAAGAACCCCCCCAGGCAATAATCAATAGACAGGGGAGGAAAATACGAAATACAAGAAAATTCTTTGCCTCCACAGAAACTTTTTAAATTATTTCAAATTTATCATTTTAAGTAACTAAATAAGAACTTTATACTCTGTTGGCAGTCATTCACTTTCCTGTCCATGGTGTGAGATCAGGAGAAACTGAGACTGTATTAATAAAAAAGCAATAGAATTTATAGTACTGAATATTTCAAAATCCTTTCAAGATGCCTTGTTTAATATTGTCACTGCAGTCCACACACTGGTAATGCAACCTCATCTCTTCACCCTCTTAGCCATTTCATCTACACTCAAAGGTTTAACATATTTCCTTTTGAGTGAAGAAAATATCCTGCAATTTCTAATTGAGTGAGATGCCAGGAACACTAGGGACTTCCTTGCTGCTAACAGAAATTACACAGCACCAATCTGATTGCTTTGTCTATGAGAATTTGTACAGCAAATAAATCCAAGATAGTAGTGCAACTATATCATAAGGAAATTAGAAGAATGGGAGATGTCCTATGTTACAGATTTAAATGAGGTTTTAAAAAGGGTTTTAGAAGTTCTGACAAATTTTGTTGAAATTATTTCTATGGCTTTGGCCAGAGCTTCCATATTCAAATCCCATCTATTTTCTACATTTGAATGAAAAAAAATGGGCAATTATTTCATCAATTTTTTACTAAAATATAGTATGAGCATACTTTTGGTTTTCAAGGACAAGATTCTTAAATATATACTTTATGGAAGAAAAAAATTACGTCAGTGTGTACACTGAGAATTAAAAAAAAAAAAAAAAGCATGTCCATGCTTCTAGAAAAAGACTATCAGTCATTAAAGTGGATCTGGCGGATCAGCTTTTAATCTCATTGAATCAATCAATGTCAGTTCTATAACTTAGGGCTGAATTTTAACCAATGTGATTAATCAAGGACATTGAGCTTTAGTGAACGGGCCTCTGTAAGACAGAGATCAGTATCAGCCTCAGGCTTTGAAGGTCGGTTAATAGGTGGCAGATTCAGTCCAACACTTAAAGCTGTTTTAACATACTCTCTCTGGTCTATATAACACAATTTCAAAAGAACGCTTCCCCCCAAAGCGCATATAAAATCAGTTATTTTGTTCAGAGACTGCTGCTACTGCTGCTAAGTCGCTTCAGTCGTGTCCGACTCTGTGTGACCCCATAGACGGCAGCCCACCAGCCTCCCCCGTCCCTGGGATTCTCCAGGCAAGAACACTAGAGTGGGTTGCCATTTCCTTCTCCAATGCATGAAAGTGAAAAGTGAAAGTGAAGTCGCTCAGTCGTGTCTGATTCTAGCGACCTCATGGACTGCAGCCCACCAGGCTCCTTCATCCATGGGATTTTCCAGGGAAAAGTACTGGAGTGGGGTGCCATTGCCTTCTCTGGTTCAGAGACTAGGTCTAGTCAATATATATCTCTCTATTACTTAGGTAGGTAATAAATCTAGCCATTTGGTTTCAGATATTGTGTAATTATTTCATCTTTCTACCAAATTGACTGAAAGTCTATTTCTGTTACATGCCTGAAATTGAAATATATTAATATTTTAGAAGACTATAACCCAAGGACACAATCCAAACTCCAAAACTGTTAGGACCCTATGCATTTCAAAATTCAGAACTGTTCAAATTTACAGAGGTAATACAGATGCATATACTATATATTCTAATATCTTCAGTGAAGTCTGGGTTTGATAGTCAGTCAATGTGTCCACATCAAAACAGTGGTATAAATAAAAACTATTTATAGCCTCTCATCAGTTCAGGTATTCAGGTAGGATTTTGCTACCAAAAGTTCACATCAGTTCAAGTTCTCCCACCATATGACAAAAAGTCTTTGGATTTTAAGAGCTCTTGTGGAACTTTCAATTTTGGAATTACAGATCACAGATTATGGAGTTTATATACCTACTGACATAGAGATACAGAAATTATCAAGGCAGAGCTATGCTCTAGATATTCTCACATTTAATAAAAGATAAAACAGCAAAGCAGTAATTAAAAATATATTTCAGTTCAGTTTAGTCACTCAGTCATGTCCAACTCTGCAACCTCATGGACTACAGCATGCCAGGCTTCCCTGTTCATCACCAACTCCTGGAGCTTACTCAAACTCATGTCCATCGAGTGGGTAATGTCATCCAACCATCCGCTGTTATCCCCTTCTCCTTTCACCTTCAGTCTTTCCCAGCATCAGAGTCTTTCAGTTGAGTCAGTACTTAACATCAGGTGGTCAAAGTATTGGAGTTTCAGCTTCAGCATCTGTTCTTCCAATGAATATTCAGGACTGATTTTCTTTAGGATTGACTTGTTGGATCTCCTTGCAGTCCAAGGAACTCTCAAGGACTCAATTAAAAATATATTTAATAATTATTAAAAAGAAATCCACAAGGGACTTCCCTGGCAGCCCAGTGGTTAAGATTTCATGCTTCTATTTCCAGGGACACAGGTTCAATCCCTTGTTGGGGAATTAAGATCCCTCATGCCATGTGGTATGACCAAAAATAATTTTTTTTTAATCCACATGAATTATAAAAGTTTTCTAATGGGGACAAAGGATGTGGGAGGTGTTAATCAGGGATGGCTTCCAATGGTGCCGAATTGTGTCCAGAGGAATAAGGGAATGTTAAACAATGACATACAAAAGGGAAGAACATTCTAGGCAAAGCAAAGAGAATGTCCTAAGGTGACTGATAATGAGGCTATCTTGGAGTATTTCATATAATTCAGGTGAGTTGATGAGTAAATGAGTGGCAGGAAAGAAGGCTGGAGAAACAGAGACTGGTGCAGGAAAATTCATATCACATACATTTAGGAAAGCAGGATAATAAACTGTAAAAATATGGTAAAAATGCCAGTATTGCATTGTTATATTACAACCCAAAATATTTTTAAAAATCCATGAGTTTATACTGCTCTAATAATTTTTAATGGGAGAGAATAGATGATTTTCTGTGCAGAAAAATTCCATATTCTGAATAATTATATGATGCTGCCCCTTGAAGGAGATAGAGCATTAATTCCTACCCCTTCACTGTTGGCTGCACACAGTGACATTTTTCCAAGGATACAGTATAGAGTGATGGGGAAAAGAGTAACTTTATAGTATAGAAACCTAAAAAAACACCACCTCCACTAGATGATCAAGGTTAACACCAACAGGGACATCATGTTGATAGCAGGTATCCTTGATCTGATATGATGAGACTGGCTCCTTACCTCTGTGGCCTTACTCCCCAAACCAATTACCCCAGTCCAGTTATGAGGAAAACACCAGCAAATCCAAACTGAGGTGATCTACAATATTCCTGATTAGCACTCTTCAAGATTCTCAAAATCATCAAGACAAGGAAAGTCTGGGAAACTGTCACAGCCAAGAGGAGCCTAAGGAGACAAAGCAAATATAACATAGTAGTCTGCGTGGGATCTTCTGATGGGTTTAAAAAAAAAAAAACTAAGAATATGAATAAAATATGGAATTTTGTTAATAGTAATGCATCAACACTGGTTCATTAGTTGTGAAAAAAGTACTATTCAAATGTAAGATGCTACCAGTATGGGAAATTTGGTAATGGGTACAAGGGGACTTTCTGTATCACCTTGGGACTTTTCTTTGCACCTTATCATATCAAGAAATTTTCTCAGTCCCATTTAGCATTTCGTATAAAAAGAGTTCCTTAGCCAGACTGCCCAAAAGTTGGAAATAGCCTATCTTTGAACTTCCCCTTCAGAGATGCTACTGGGATTCTGTCAATGTAAGATCCTTCCTTCCTACAATAATCAATAAATTCGTCTTTGCCTGAGCAATGGGCTATATGTGACTTTTTTTTCGGAAGCCTACAGTCAACATCATGCAACATTCATGTAAGCAATAGTTTTGACCTAAAATTCCTTTGGTGTAAGAGGATCTAATATATTTTGGTAAGTTGTCTTATGCTTCCCTGATAGCTCAATTGGTAAAGAATCCACCTGCAATGTAGGAGACCCCAGTTCGATTCCTAGGTTGGGAATATCTACTGGAGAAGGGATAGGCTACCCACTCCAGTATTTTTGGACTTCCTGTGTGGCTCAGCTGGTAAAGAATCTGCCTGCAATGCAGGAGACCTAGGTTCAAGCCCTGCGTTGGGGAGATCCCCTGGAGAAGGGAAAAGCTATCCACTCCAGTATTCTGGCTTGGAGATTTTCATATATATCCCCCACGCTTGATACTCTTCCCCATTCACATTAGTTCTCTGAGGGTCATGGGTTCTTTTCTGAAATGAATATAAAACTTCTCTCCTTACTATTTCCAGACCTCATACTCCTGAAATTAGGCACATAAGAAGAAATGAATCAAGAGTTTCCTATGTCATGATCCAGTTATGAAAGACAACCATGACAGTTAAATTATAGTGGCCATTAACTACTCTATTATTCTTTAAATGATTATTCTTTAATCTTTAAATGATTCTTTAAATGATTATTAAATAATATTTATGAGAGAATGCACAAATACCAAAGAGTGAGGAAAAAGAAAGCAAAAGAGAATGCTTTAAATTTCTATTCACCTAGAAGTAGAAATGGGAAAATCATAACTAATTATTAAATCAAATCATGTTAACACTAGATTATAGTAACTGCTTAGTAACTTGCTATCCTAACAAAGCAGCCATTACCTAATGATGGCAGCTATTTACCCAGATGGAAAGTCACAGGAAATTGGAACTACTGCCACACCACAAGCATTAATCAGAACAGCCATTGTTAATGGCCCCTTCAGTGTATCAAATCAGTCATGATTAGTAGGGGTGGTTCAAGTTCAAAGAGTTGAGAAGTTAGACAGAATGCTTCTTGGTCCCAGGACCAGGACTCTGCTGTTCACCAATCTGTTTGCCTCGAAGTTTTATGAGCTGGTTAGAACATGGTTCAAGGGATGCACAGCCCTATATGGGCTAGGTAGCCTTGCCCTCCTCAGCTATCTTAAGCCATAGTAGAAAATTTTGAAATGGCTATTTTTAACTCAGCTAGCCTGTTCCAAAATATAAAACATATCAACCCTCACTGTTAACTCACTGTTTTCCCCAGCCTTGACCCTCAACTCATCTCCAAAGAGCAAAACTTTTCTATTTCTTACTCCATCCCTGAACAGTATACCAACTATAAATATAATGCATGTCTTATCTCAACTCTCATCTTCTTGAGCAAATATCAGAGACTGAGAAATAAACTGTTTCACATGTTAATATTTCATAGAAATAAAAAAATTTATCTCACAATTTATTTCAAAGTTATATCAAAGTGTTCCTGAATGTGAAAATTCTAGGCGTCAAAATGGTTAAGCCAAGTAACTCATCAAGACATAATATTTCCATTACTATAGGGAACCATTGTTTATAAAGGATCAAATGAAATGTAGAGTAATGTAATACAAAACACAGATTAAAGCCTCTACTCTTGATGCTTCAAAATGATTTTAGTCTATGAAAGAGGGCACTTTTTTTAATTAGAAATGACATGAACAGGTCTCTAAGTGAGTTGCTATGACAACAGAAATGATCCAGCAGTCTGTGGCTCAGACGAATAGGATGAATTAATATTCATAATCTATTACTCAGAAGGTTGGGACTCCCCACAGAAAGAAATGGGAAAACGTATGAAACAAGACAGTTAGAAATGCCTCATTGATTCTTTTCAATGAGAGAGAATCTCAGCAGACAGAGTAACTCTTGGAAATACAAGTAAGAGGAAACATCTACATTCAAAGATTTTAGAAGAATTGGTTCTAAGTAATACTACAATGAGGATAAAGAATCTTAAGCTAGTATTAAAGAGTTGTTATTGCTTTAACTGTAACTCTTAATTTAAGCCAGGACCTTCAAGGTTGCCTGAAGTTGTCCCAAGTCAGAGGTAAATCCTGGATGTCAGCAAAAGTAGGCAAAAATGACCTCCACAGGTAGATGAAAATCAAGTACTGATCTCATAACCAAAGGATAATCTAACATATTAGGAGGTAAGTCAGCATGAGTAAAAGTCAGAAGAAAAAAAGTAAACAATAGACTTAGATCCTAAGTATAACTGTCTGACTTAGAATATAAAGTATTATCTGTTTCTGCTATTTAAAGTAAAATTAAATAAAATTTAAAATTTGGTTTTTCGGTCACACTAGTTATATTTCAAGTGTTCAATAGCCACATGTAGCTAGTGGCCATTGTATTGGACAGCACAGATATAAACATTTTTTTTTTAATGGCAGAAAATTCTATTGGACAGTGTTGGTTTCGAATATTTATAGCCATAATACATAGGATAAAAAAGATAAGTATATAGTAATAGATGTGTCAGAAATTATTAGATTTTGGTACATTGACATGAATACATTTTAATGTGATTTAGCAAATAATGTGTTATGTTATTAAAATAAAAACCAACTTACCAAGTGTTTCTATCTCCCCTACAAGTGCACTTGTGCTCATTTGAAGTTTATCTCTTAACCTGTAGCCCCATAGTAACCATTGCTCTATTTTCTATCACAGTAATTTGTGGTTTTTTTCCCCAGAAATTCACATTAATGGCATTATGTGGTATAGAGTCTTTTGTATTTGGCTGCTTTCATCTATCATAATGCTTTTGAAATGCTTCTTTGTTATCTTATGCATCAGTACTTCATTTTCTTCTACTGCTGAATGGCATTTCATTATACAAAAATACCATGAGTTGTTTATTGACTCAGTAATTGATGGAAATTTGAATTGTTTCCAGCTGTGGGCAATTACTGCTAAATCTACAATGACCAATCACATATATATGTTTGTGTGGATATATATGTTCATTTCTCTTGTGTTAATACATTGGAGTGAAATTACCAAACTGTTTTTCCAAAGTGACTGCATCATCTTGCATGCCCACAAGCAATAGCAATATGTAACAATTGATTCACTCCACACTACTCCACATGGGTACACTCCACATGGGTATTGTCATTCTTTTTCATTTTAGCCACTCTAGTAGATTTGTGGTAGTAACTTCATGTGGAATTATTAACTTGCATTTCTAGAAGGAGTATTGATACTGAGCATGTTTTTCTGTGTTTATTTACCACTCACTTACCCTCTTTGGAAAAGTTCCTGTTCAAAACTTTTGCCTGTTTGTTTCCAAAAAATTGAGCCATCGATTTTTGGTTTTTAGATAAAGAAGTTATCTATATGTTCTAATTCTTGATCAGGTATTTTGAAAGTATTTTCTCAAATGTATGTCTTCCCTTTTCAGTTTCTTAACTGCTTCAAAAAATAGAAGCTTTCAAAAAAAAAAGAACCAGAGGATTTTAATTATAATTTATAAACTTTTTTCTTCTATGATTCATGCTTTTGGTATATTATTCACTAATAAATCTCAAATAATCAAAAGTGTTGTAGATATTTTTCCTATATTTTCCTCAAAATTTATATAGTTTTAGCTCATTTGTTTACATATGTGATATGTTTTGAGTTAATTTTTCTGAGATGAGGACCAAGGATAATTTTCCCATAGATATGAATTGTTTTGAGATTATTGAAAACATTTCCTTCCCCATTCAATTATAATAGCAATTTTTTTCAAAAATCAATTAACCATGTATTTGTAAGCTGATTTCTGGACTACCTTATCTAATGCACTAAACTATAATCATATTTACTCCAATATACCACATTGTTTTGATTACTGTAACTTTATAGTAAGTTTCAATATCTGGTTGTATAAGTATTTCAAAACTTTTGTTTTTCTAGGTCATTTCCATTTCCATAGAAGTTTAAAATCAGCCTATAAGTTTTATAGCAACATAACAAAAATAGCCAGATAGGAATTTTAAAGAAGTTATATTGGAGTTATAGATCAATCTGCAGAGAAGTACTCAATTCAGCAATATTGTGTCTTGCACTAAATGAACATGATTTATCAATGCATTTATCAGATATTTTTACACAAATTTCAGCAGTTTTTGCACAGTTTTATAAAATTTATCCTAATTATAATCTCAGTTACCATGGGACTGTACAAAAAGTATACTTCCTATTTCTATGAGTTTCTTGGAAGATGACACCATGCAAAATGAGGACAGTCTGTATTTTATGTGTCTTTGTGCTATTGTAAACGTTATTTTTATTTCAAATTTCAAATTTTTGTTGCTGTCATATAAAAATCCAGTTGCTTGTGTTATATTCCAATATCATTGTAAACTGACTCACTAGTTTAATCCTTTTTATGTCTTTACCTTTGAGTTTCTGCAAAAATTTTCAGGGAATAAAAATAGTTTCACTTTTTCTATTCAGTTTTGTGTCTTTTATTTCTTTTCCTTACCTTATTTCACTAGCTGGAACATCCAGTACAATTTTGGGTACAGATGATGAAAAGAGGTATTCCTGTTTAAAGTCTAATATTAGAGAAAAATCATTCTGTTTTTATCATTAAGTGTAATATTAGCTATAAATTTTTATAGTTTTTTTTGCCAGATTGAGAAAATGTATTTTTATTTAATTTGTTAAAGCTGTATTAAGATCTACTATTTTAGTCTTTATTCTCATTTGTTTCTATTTTTGTTTCCCTTTCTTGCCTTCTTTTGGAATATATGAATATTATTTTTAATTCTATTTCAATTTTATCTTTTTTTTAGCTATACAATTTTGTTACTTCATTATCTTTTAAAGAAATTAAAATTAGAAAAAGTATATTCTATATTATTTGCATATTTACCATTCTTGGAACTCCTTATTTTCCCTTGCTTTCTCTTTTGCTCTTGTGCTCTCCCTCTCCCTCTGTTTACTTCCTTTTATCTGTCACTTTCATTTCAAGTTTCAAATTCTACCTGCCTCATTTTGATCTCTGTCTTCTCAGTTCAGCTAGTCTTTGTGATGGTTCCTCTCCTTGCATTGTAATCAGGAAATTACGAACAGTCAGTAACCTAGGTAAACTTTAGGGCCCATTTCATTTGCTTCTTTTCTCTCAGACATCACAGTTTTGTCAGTCTTCCTACTGCCCATTGTCTGAAAACCATTATTTCACTTAATTTTCCAGTTTTCTAGTTGTTTCCAGTGAACAGCAATTGCTATGGCAATTAATCTTTAATGCACAGAAGTTGAAATTCATTTTTTACTTTTAGACCTGTCTTCTATCTTATCTTATATCAACTGTAGGGTTCTTTCACTTTTGTCTTAGACAGTTCCCTAGTAGGCAGTTCAAAGTTGTCTTTTTCACTGTGATCTGTCCTGAAATTGTCATTTAATAGATAAATTGAGATAATTTACTTAAATGACAAATACGTTTGATTTTAGCAATTTGGTTTCATTTAATTGGTTTTGTTTGCATCATTTAATCATTCTTTTTCATGTTGATTTATCTCTTTGCATCTTGACATATGTGTAATTCTTATGTTTATAAAGTGTCGTTGCTGTTGTTCTAGCTTGACTAGATTCATAGTTTTACATTATGCTGTTACCACTCTACAAAATATTAATTTTGTGCTGTGAGAAATATTAAAATTATCTTATTTCTTTTATTTTTATCCACACTTTCTTCTTCAACAATATACATTAGCCAGTAAGATTTTCTTTCTAGTTTAGAACCCTTGAAATGTCAAAGATGCTTACGCTTATATTTGATCTGTTAAAATAAAATAATATACTTAGGATTCTAGTTATATACTAAAAGCGGGGAAATCTGAGAAACTACTTAAACTAATGAGACAGTTAGATGGCAGTGGCTCCAATGTCATAGAAGTTTAAATAAGCAAACCAAAAATCTAAACCTGTAAAGGCCTTATGGTTACAAAATTGAAACCTAAGGACAACTATTTACAAACAGCCAACTAGGTTTGAAGCTATAGCCTACCAAATAATTTCCTGTCTTTACTATCACATCTTCTATATATAAGTCTTTTCCATAGCTTCTGTCAGCAGAGTGCTTTTAACCAGTTCCAGTTTGGCATGGCCCCCAGTTGAATCTATTTTTGCTCAAATAAATTAAAATGCTTTAATATGCCTCAGTTTATCTTTTTACAGGCTTCTCCTTACCACATGTGATGAGATATGTCCTCTCTACTTCTTCTACATACATTTACATCCTATTCTATTCTCCTAATCTACTCATTATAGTTGAAATCTAAATATTTTTAATTTCCATTGCCAGTCCTTTACCCTTGGTTTCCCCACTCATCTCTTAGCCATAGAAATTCTGTCTTGTAGCATTTGCTCAAGGAAGGCTCACGTAAAAATTTCCCTAAATTTTACATGTTCAAAGTAGCATGACTGGGATTGATATAGCTAAAGTGCAATTTCACATATTTATACTCTTCAGAACATGTATGTATGTTCATCATTGAGTGCTGATGTTGAATCTTGGTGAAAAGAAATGCAAAGCCAATTTGATTTTTGCCCTTATAAGAGATTTAGTATTTCTCCTTGGAAACACAAATTTTCCTCTTATCCCAGTGTCCCATAATATTAGTAGGGTATGTCATGCAGCTAATCTGGATCAATTTTTCCCTGCCATATCTTTTCTTATTGTGTAAATTTAGCATTTTTTTATTTCAAGACAGCCTTCTGTTGAACAATGTGTTTAACATTGCATTTAATGTTTGTTCTATTTCATTCCTTTGCAATTCTTCTTTGAAGCATTATCCAGGATCTAGTCTGGTTTCTGTAGGGTTAAGACTGGTGAATAGAGCTACAAATCTATTATAGGGATGAACACCCACTCATCCTTTAAACCTTTGAGTGAGACATTGATTTCCATGCCTAAACCCTAGATGGAATTTTGTTTTGATCTACTATCCTGGCCAGAGGTGGTTCAATTCCAGAAGCTTTTACTTGACCTTCCATACTATGATGGCTCCTACCATGCAAGCCAAAGGCCCAAAATGGAGTGTGTGCCAAACATCTAGTATGTCCATCCCAATAATATATTCAGACATCAGAGGGGAAAAATCACAGAATAACTATAATAGGTTCACTGTGAATTGGACCATGGCCAAGACGCTCTGTTACCTAGTTCCCATATGGTCCATTTTAATAAAAATACCATGACAACTCTTATTTAAGTTCTCAAAATATTCCCCTTTCTCTAGTACAGAGTTAGTTACTGATGTAAATCATTGTAGGTTCCTTTGTGGAAGAACATGAAGATTTATTACCATATATGCCTGTCATGGTATTGCAGAGTCCTTTTCCTGGGGATTTAGCTTTTTCTTCAATAAATAAATTACAGGTCTGGAAATTGACTGAAATTTGGGAACTGGACAGGGATGATAGCTTTTTATTCAGTTAGGTAATGATCTCTCCTACTATCATACCTGAGCAACAGTGGAGAATAGCCATTGAACTTCCTGATGATTCTATGCCTTTGTTATCAGAGCTAGCCTTATGATATTAATAAATGGTGCATTCCCTAGACATTTCCATAGAACACAGCAATATGGCAGGTCTTCTAACATTACAGTATTTCACTTCAGCATGCTACCTTCTCTGAGCTTTTTCATCCTGCTTCTGTTGTCTGACATAAACAATTCAGCACTTTAACTTCACTTAACATGGCTACAGCATGCTTGTCCACATCTCTTGTGATCTTTGGCAGGATATTAAATCTTGAATTTCAGGAGAGTGCTTCAAAATCAATAAGCTCTCCCTTATTTGATTTGTGTACTGACCCCTTTCAGAAAGCATCTTCAGGATTCAGTCCTGCACGTAATCCCCCAGCTCCCGAGACTAGTTCTTGTAGTTCCTTTGTGGTAGAAGGCCTTTACTCCCTTGTTCTTTTTTTATCCCTGGTTCTGACTCAGTTATGCTATGAATTAATCCTAGTTATAATACTGGGGAAGGTAGGGGTATATCCCAAGAACCAGCATAGCTGTCTCATTGAGGGAAGAAATTTGCACGACTTTTTGAAAAAGTGCTGCTACAGTCCTGAGAACTCTCTCAACAACTTGTTCACTACTATATGATAAGTCCTGTATATGCTGCTTCTGATAACCATAATAGGTAAGAAATTTTGTCTGTTTACTTGTTTGATTTTTTTATTCTTCTCTGTGCTCCTGAATATACTCCATAGAGAGCAACTGAAGATTCTGGTTTATGCAAACATTCAATTTAAAGTTCAACATACTTTTAATATAATAACTTGGCTTCAGGAAATTCAGTACAATTTGAAAATTATGCATTTGTACAGATATTTGTATGTTTTCATGTAATGTCCATGATTATTAATGTTAGAAACCTTTTTTTTAGATTTGGAAATTATAGCTGGCTCATCTGGAATTTAAAATAGAACAGCAAGAAGCCCAGGGGTTCTTGACAATCTTTGCAAATTTAAAGATAAACATTTTATTTTACAATCTTTTGAAAAATAATCCCTCATTATCTTTTAAAAGTATAAGCACACAAAGGCTTTGACCTGGTAATCCCCCCTCTTTTGGGAATCTACTATGTACAAAATATATATTCATACAATGTATTTACTGAAGCATCTTTATGATGGCAAAAATCTGGAATCAATTATAATACCATTCAATAAGAGAATAGAATGATTTAATAAATGGCAGTATGTCCATGAGAAATAACATGTAGCTTTAAATAAGAGATACTTTTATAACACTGGAAGGAAGGAAGAGTGACCATGCTATCACATTAACTGAAAAAAAGCAAATTATACAGTAGTAGGCAATGTAATTCTGGTTTCTATGAATATATGTGGAGAAAATTGTTTAAGGCCATGTAGAATAAAGAGAAGCATACTGGGCTGCATTATAGAATGATATAGGGATATAAATGGATGAAATTACTCACTTTTGATTTATACATCTTGAAATTAATTTACTCATCACAGCTGCTGCTGCTGCTAAGTCACTTCAGTCGTGTCTGACTCTGTGCAACCCCATAGATGGCAGCCCACCAGGCTCCTCCATCCCTGGGATTCTCCAGGCAAGAACACTGGAGTGGGTTGCCATTTCCTTCTCCAATGCATGAAAGTGAAAAGTGAAAGTGAAGTCACTCAGTCGTATCTGACTCTTAGCAACCCCTTAGACTGCAGCCTACCAGGCTCCTCTGTCCATGGGATTTTCCAGGCAAGAGTACTGGAGTGGGTTGCCATTTCCTTCTCCACTCATCACAGCAACCATGCATGATTTCTCCAACTTAAAAAAGCAATACAGAAAATGTGAAGGATGAAAAAGTACAGGAAATAGTCTAGGACCGTTCAGAAAACACTCAAGTACCTACTTCTGGGAGTATAACAAGACATCAACAAAATTAGAGGAAAAAACAGTAAGTTGGCTTTAAATCTCAAACCACTTTGTCTACATTTTCTATTTTTTATGCTATTGTCTGCATCTATTAATACCCATCAATTAATTTATTCAGCAATCAGTCATGATTATTTGGAATCATTTAAAACTAAAGAGTGCAACTTGTATACTTGATTTTATGACTAGGCCTGTATATTTGAATGGTTTCTTGTTCTTATAAGACATTAAGCAAGAATGTTAACATTCCTGATAACATTGCATGTTAAGAATGTTCTTTCAATGTTAACATATTAATTTAGTCATTGGTTGTGAATGATGTTTCCCACCTCCTTTATGAACTTTGAGAAACATTCCAATTCTAATATAGTCTCATTTATATGCCATCAACTTATACAATTTATACAATCAATCCTACCCCTCTTCAAGTTTTATGTGCTGTAAACAAAGTATCAAAAAAAAATCCTTCTCGTTATGGAGTTTAAGTGGAGAAAGATAAGATAAATTTATAGAGTAAAATGTCAGGAAATGATGAGTGCAGTGACAGAAAACAAACCAAAGTAAGCAGACAGAGAATGAATTAGTGTGTTCTTTGGAAGGGTGGTCTGGGAAGATCTCCCTCCTAGAATTGAGCATTTGAGAAGAGCCCCAAAGGAAAAATTACAGCAATTCATGGGAATATTCGTAGAAATAGCTTTTGGAGAGAAGATGCTATGAAGTACAAATGCCCTAACTAAAATGGATGAACTACTCTAATTGTATTGAAAACCAAGCCTCTACAGGCATGGAGAAATGGCAGGAATTAGCATGCCAAAAGCTTCATTGCCAAGCTGAGTAAAGTGACTAGAGTAGGACCTGAGGCAAGATGAGGGCTGAGTCAAGAGCACTGACACAAAGCAACTCTCCTCAAGTTTAGTCCCAACCCGGGGTCAACCAAGGTTTGGCTTCTAATTGAAACACTACTACCCTTCTAGGAAATATTTTTAAGCTTTTACACTTATAAACTAGAAAAATGATAATCCAGTACTCTGACTGCTTCATAGACATATTTAGAGTTCTTATCCTTTAAAAGAACTTAGAAGTTAATGGAGTATACTGAACATCAAAGTACTTAAATATATAATGTACATGCTCAATTGCTCAGTTGTGTCTGATTGTCTGTGACCCAGGGACTGTAGCCCACCCGGATTCTCTGTCCATGGAATTTTCCAGGCAAGAATACTGGAGTAGGTTGCCATATCTTACTTCAAGGGATTGTTCTGTAGGAGCATTCCCAAGTGGCACAGTGGTAAAGAATCTGCCTGTCAATAAATAGATAAAGCAAATACTAATAGAACTAAAAGGACAAATAAATCACAATAAAATAATAGTTGGTAACTTTAATATTTCACTCTCAAAAAATGGCTAGATCTTTTATACAGTTAATATAGAAAGAGAAGATTTGAACAACACCATAATCCAAATGGTTATATAGACATATACAAAACATTCCATCCAACAGTAACCTAATACATATTTTCCAAGCGCAAGTGGAACATTTTGTAGGATAGATCATATATTAGGCCATAAAACAAGTTGAAGATGACAGAAATTATTAAGTACCTTTCCAAACTACTATATTATTAAACTAGAAACAATAACCAGAGGAAAGCTGGAAAATTGACAAATATGTAAAAATTAAGCAACACATTCCTAAACAACCATGGATCAAAGAAGCAATAAAAAAGGAAATTAAAAAGTATCTTGAGACAAATGAAATAGAAACACAATATAGAAAAACTTATTGGATACAGCAAAAGCAATCCTAAAAGGAAATTTTATAGCAATAAATGCCTACATAATTAAAAAATTATATGCTGAAAATTATGATATTGATTAAGAAATTGAAGAAGATACAAACAAATCACTCCTTTTAGATACAAATTCCTTTACATCTTCCAAGGTTCTATGACTCTAAATATTCCCTCTCCATCTCAGAGAAAAAGGTTTGGCTCAGGCACTGGCTTAAAAAATTGGAGACAGTTTTTTTTTAATTTACAATTTCCATAAGAGACATGTCAGTGCTACCCATCCTCTTTCTGGTAAATTATCCTCTCCCTTCAACTTAAATAATATGGATAGAATCTCCAATCACAGTAACCTACCTCTAAAGAGAGGGCCTATGACCCATGATGGAGCAAATCATAATTCTTTATGGCATTTTTTCCAACTGAAAGAAAAAGCATTCTATAGTTTAGGAAATGGCAACCCACTCCAGTATTCTTGCCTGGAGAATTCCATGGGCAGAGGAGCCTGGTGGGCTACAGTCCATGGGGTCACAAAGAGTCAGACACAACTGAAGCAACTAACACAAGTATCTGGTTACATGAGCTCCCAAATCTTCCCTGGTCAGAAACTTAAAGTTGATAATTCATCAGCACAAACTTAAGAAAACAGCACACTAGATAACTTGTCTTTGGGTACCCTTGGTTATTCACAGTTCATTAGAGTCCTAGGGCTATAGCACAGAAGATAGCTTGGTTATAAGGAAAACAAGAACTTACTTAATGCTCAATACACACAGTTCTATGCTGTGTTCCTTACAAACTCATTCTTTCCTCAAAACCATGGGAGAAAAATGTTACCTGCTCTATTTTAGGCACAGAAGTCACACAATTGTGAAATAACAGAATGATGATTGAAAGCCAGATTTATGTAGTATTTGCTTTAGCCTCTACAATACTTCCTCATACAAGAGGCATAAGTGTTATAAGTGGTACTTGTAAACTATGTTGAGAAAAATATGAAACTCAAGCCAGATTCTCTTACATGAGTGTTGAGCTAAACTTCCTTTTCAGAAGACCCTTTTTGAAAGTTGAAGTTATGTTACATTGTTTTCCCATTTTGGTAACCACCCAGGTGATGATTTGGTAATCATTCAGTTATATGTTGCAAACACATGATATAGTAACTTAGAGAAATTTCCACTCATCCTTTGAGGTGAAGAATTGAAACCTTTACAGAAGAAACTAATATTAAAAATCATTGCCCAAGACATTCATATCAAAGAAACCACCTACTAGAAATTGTTGTCTACTTGCTATCCTTTCCTTTGCGCACTCTCAGAGTTCTGCTTCTCTGGGAAATTGAAAATCACTCAGTCGTGTCTGACTCTTTGAGACTCCATGGACCATAGTCTGCCAGGCTCCTCTGTCCATGGAATTCTCCAGGCCAGAATACTGGAGTGGGTAGCCATTCCCTTCTCCAGGGGATCTTCCTAACTCAGGGATAGAACCCAGATCTCCCATATTGCAGGCAGATTCTTTACCAGCTGAGCTACCAGGGAAGCCCAAGAATACTAGAATGCGTAGCCTATCCCTTCTCCAGGGGATCTTCCCACCCCAGGAATCAAACCATTGTCTCCTGAGTTACCAAGGAAACCCTTCCAAGAGAATTTATATAAAGAGCCTCAGAATTAGCCTCAGACCTTTATTCCATTCTCAATCTCAAACCTATTGTCAATCTTGGCCCATCAACTGCTGTCATTTGATTTGTGAATGTAAAAACTTTTTATTTAGGTAGACTCTCTAGACTGAAGGCATCAATTGTAGGTAGATAACTCTTCATGTGTACCTTCAGTTCCAGCCAATCTCCAAGATCTACCCACAACATATTTAATTTTCTGAGCACTGTCTTGTACATGTGACACTTGCTTCATTACATTATCTGGCTAACTGAGGCCACTCACTTCGCCCTAAAGTACTTTCTTTAAAATGTTTTCCATTGGATTATAATTCAAGCTTGAAAATTCAAAAATGTTACCTCTTTCATATCAATCAATTGCCTATAATTTTATTATTTATAATCTCCCACATGAATGTCTTTCCCAATTTTCACTGCCACTCTTTTCTCATAAATACTTATTAGTGGATCATCTTTAATACTTGCAAGTAGATACCCTGGCTCCAGAGTTGTTTTTATATATAATCATCCTAAAATGACTGATAGATTAATTTCCTGAGCAGCATTTTGATTATAAGACTTTTACAATTTCTAGGGTTTAAAACTTAACTATCTTTTGAATGTTATTTCAAAACCAAAAGTTTCCTCACCATTCACAATCCATCCTGAAACTATTGCTTAGTTTCCTAACACTTTCTTGCTCATGTGCTAAGTTTCACACAAATTAAACTATCCTATAAACATAAATTATATATAACAAGGGCTCCATCATCCCTTTCTCTAGCTTGCTTGGTATTGGGCTGATAGAAATTGAAGCCTTTTCCTCTTCCAGTAGGAAAGACAGCACTCAAACATCAACTTCCTATGATTAAATATTTCCTCCCATTGCTCCTTATATCTCAGCTTGTAAAGAATCCGCCTGCAATGCCAGAGACCTGGATTTGATCCCTGGGCTGGGAAGATCCCCTGGAGAAGGGAAAAGCTACCCACTCTAGTATTCTGGCCTGGAGAATTCCAGGGACTGTATAGTCCATGGAGTCACAAAGAGTTGGACACGACTGAGCGACTTTCACTTTCACTTCACTTTTGCACCAGTAGGAGGAACCACCATATTCTAAGCTGCTGAAATCTCAAAGTATGTACACATGACTCTCCCAGTACGCCTAAAATTGTTGGCATTTAATCTCTGAATCTAAAGTCTGAGCCCTAAGTATTTATTCCTATTTATAAGGTTATTTTCATGCTTGTGCTTAAAGAAAATAGAACAGTAGAGCGGACAGGAACTCTCCTGAAGCACAATCATGGTGCATTCACGTGTCTGACATGCGTTCCTTTCAAAATGATGCCAAAAAATTAGGGGTGCTCTGCCCCGTGACATTTGCCCCCACCGATAAGTAGTTTCTCAACTTATACACCATGATACTGTAAACTCTGCCCTCACCCATCTCTCTAAACACACCTACTTTTGCTTCTATAATGTCCTCAAGTTTAAATGTGCTCTTCAAAGCAAAGTTTTACTTTGTCTTAAGTCATTTTCAAATCTTATTTATTTCATGTCTTATTTCCCTTGTTCTCTAATCAGAAGTCTTTCTTTGTTGAATTCCAAAGTGTTAAGCGCTTTTCCTACACTGCTTTTTATTTTTATGCTGACAATATTGTTTGTATGTTTTTATCCAGATTTAGAAACACTGATGAGAGTTTACTGTCTTTCCTAAATTTCTGCATATCAGCATACAATCTCTCACAGTTTATTCTCCATATTACAAGTAATAACTAAAGAAAATACAGGAATAATTTCTTCCCTGAAAGAATGAAACTGACATCTACTGGTTCAAGCTATCTGGAGTATCATTGGTTGGACCAGTAGAAAAAAAAAAAAAAAAAGACTGATGATGTCTAACAATCTGACTTAACCCAGATGCTTCAGTTCTGCCTGGGTTGGTCAAGATGATAAAGTTATAATTTAAGTACTATTTTTATGAATGTGAGAACTCTTTATTTTATCAAATTCTTAATTCATTATAATATTATTCTTATTATTCTTAAACCCTTAGGGTATTTAGGATGAAATTGTACAACTCAGATATCTAAATATATAAAGCCATATTGACTGAGTTTCAAAAATATGAAAAAGCAGATATATCCATATTATTTTTATGATTCTGTTCATTTAACTAAAAACATGCATTGGGTTCCAAAGCCTTTGATTATTTTAATAGAATACAGTGAATTTTGTCCCATCTGGTTCTACACATGAAAAAATCAGCACAAAATTCGGAACAGGCCAATTTTACAGAGAGAGGAACATAAAAGGCAGTTTCTTATGATCTTTCAGGAGAAAATGCACTTGAAATACTATGAGAAAGGCAGTCTTGTGATATTTCTCATTATAAAAGGTCACTGCTCTACTCATTTATCACTATTTTATGAAAGAAGCAGAGTAGATTGTGTTTAGGTGGGAGCACTGTTGCTCAGAAGAGTTTAAAAAATTACCTGGTGTTAAGACAGACAGAGAAATTATTTGGCATATTGCAAACCAGAGTTTGGAAATATATTGCTAGTGCTAAACATCAGAAATATTTTAAGATATGAGAGTAGAAAGAGAAATCTACACTGAAGGGGCTATTCTCTTCTTTATAAACATCTCCTCTTACCATAAAGGGGGACTATTCATGAGTTAAAAAATAAAAAAAATAAAAAAAAATAAAGGATACTCCCTGGGCGCTTAGGTTTCAATTCTCTATTACAGGTCACTGGAGAATAATTATGAGTAATAATAGATATTAACATAGGGAAAAATGTACATAAAAATATTCCAACACCTCAGATAAAGTAAAATAGACTTCTCAAAGACTCTACATAAATGGTAGTATACCAGACTCAATTCTTGGGTAAGGAAGATCCCCTGGAGAAGGGAATGGCAACCCACTCCAGTATTCTTGCCTGGGAAATCCCATGGACAGAGAAGCCTGGTGGGCTACAGTCCATGGGGTCACAAAGAGTCAGATAGGACTGAGCAACTGAGGACTCACACCCACTATATTCATTACTATAGAACTGGTAACTGGACTAAGAACTCATATACAGCAGTTTTAAAAGCAGAATATAGAAAACCATTCTTGCTAACTCCTCAAAAAAAAAATAAAAATGTTGTGTACAAGTTACTTTACCTTTCTATTATATGCTTTCTATCATGTGAAAGAGGGAAAACTGTAAACCTATTTTGTATAATTCATTCATTAAGAGCCACGAATATAATACGAATGATTACAATTAAATGTGAAAATATAAAGCACATATGGTATTAGTATCAAGAACATTCTACACAATGATAATGAGCAGATAAAAAAAATACATCTGGCAAAATAAAGGAAAACAATTTCCCACTATTATTGATATTTACATTAATGGGAAAAAAAGTAAAAATACAGTCTAATCAATTATTTCATATTAATATATAAGAAACAATATTGGACAAATTCAGGTTTAAATTTAAAAATGAAATTTATTTAAAAAGCCATATTATTGTTAGTCATATAAAAGTTAACTTCACAAAGTTTTAGCCTGATTTGTGTGTGTGTGTGAAGAGTAAGCTGATCTTTCCTTGACTTAGACAGTTTCTAAATTTTCATAAGTATTTTAAAAGAATGTGCTTTCATTAATAAATGTTGGATTCTGTTACAAAAGAAAAAAGTCTTGACAATGTCTGCTTGAGTGCATCTGGCAAGGGAGCCACAAATTTAACTTCTGAGCATTTCTAAGGCAATGTGGTTCTTGAATAGGACTTTTGTTGGAGAACATAAGTAGGCATAATGAGCAGCCAATCATGAATTTCTCTTCTTTCACAGTTAGGAAATAGAATAAAGAAAATATGCAATACTATTATACTGTTTTAATTGGATATATTTACATTGCCTGGAAAATCCCATGGACGGAGGAGCCTAGTAGACTGCAGTCCCTGTGGTCGCTAAGAGTCAGACTCGACTGAGTGACTTCACTTTGACTTTTCACTCTCATGCATTGGAGAAGGAAATGACAACCCACTCCGGTATTCTTGCCTTGAGAATCCCAGGGATGGGGGAGCCTGGTGGGCTGCCATCTATGGGGTCGCACAGAGTCGGACACGACTGAAGCGACTTAGCAGCAGCAGCAACAGCAGTCTTAACTGAAATTTCTACCATATTGTGGCTATATTCTACATATTAGTGATTCTCATTATTAGGGAGTTTATGAAGCCAAAGAAAGCTTACTTTTTCTTGGAAATCTTAAATTTTCTTGCTTAAGTATAGAATTCTTTATACTATGATGCTTCTCTCTTTTCACCAGTCAATTCTGCTTAAGCAGCTAAAATTTTGATTAGAAAACCTGTAGTCTACTGTTCTGGAGAACCAGAGACAAATCTAACAAAGGAGAGAGTCACTGAGGTGCAATCCCAATTTTACATGTGAACTTGGCCTAAATGGCTGCTCCCTAAACCACACTTACATAAGGCAGGCCCCAAGCAGCACAAAGTTCAAAAACAGTTGAGATTTAATGTGTTACTCAATGCAAGAAACACAAAGTTTGCAGTTTTAGTTTAGACAGGTTAAGTTATAGCTTTTAAAAAGGTGGAGATTGGGGGAGTAAATAAAAATTCTCAAAGAAATATAACAGAATCTAGATTGTCTACAATATGCCACTCACAATGTCCAAGACACAATTTAAAGCAGACAGGTGCATAGAAAATGCAGGAAAATGCAATTCTTTCTCAAGTGAAATATAGTCAACAGAGATAAACCTCAAGATGATCCAGATGGATGTTCCAGTTCAAGATGGAGCAGATGGATGAACATGTGCTCATCTCCTCCAGCAAGACTGTCAAAATCACGACTAGCTATTGAATAACTATTTACAGGAGGATGCAGGAATCTAGGGGGAAAAAAAAAAATCCAAAGACAAAGAAGCTGCAGCCAGATGGTAGGAGAGGAACAATCATGATAGAATCAAATTCCATACCTTGGGTGGGTGACCCACAAAGTGGAAAACAATAATACCAAATAAGTTTTCCCATTATTGTGAAGGTTGAGAACCCCACATCAGGCTTCCCAGCCTGGGGATGCGACAAAGGGCCTGGGAATCTCCAGGGAATCTGACCTTGAAGGCCAGAGGGATTTGATTACAAGACTTCCACAGCACTGGGAAAGCTAGAGACTCCAGTCGTGAAAGACACAAACAAAACTTTGTGTGCACCTAGACTCAGAGGAAAGGAGCAGAGACTCCACAGGAAACTGAACCAAAACTACCTGCTAGAGTTGGAGGGTCCCCTGTGAAGCCATGGGTCAGCAGGGTCTCACCACAAGGACAGGGGGACTGGCAGCAGCTGTCTGGGAAGGTTGCCTTTGGTGTTAAACTTGGAGTTTGCCATTAACCCGAGCATAGAGCCCTAGGTCCAAGATCCAGGTCGCCTCAAGGCAAAAACTACCAAGGATGGAATGCAACCCTACCATCAGCAGATAACTGTGTTAAAGCTCTATTGAGCAAGGCCCTGCCCACCAGAGCAAGACTCAGTATTTCGCACCACAAGACCTCCCCATTAGGAAGCTTACACAAGCCTCTTAGCCTCTTCCAACAGAGGGCAAACAAAAGAAACAAGAACAACAGTCTCACAGTGACTAAAGCAAAAACCACATTACAGAAAGCTAATCAGCATGAAAAAGCAGAAAATTACATCCAAGATGGAGGACAAGATAAAATCCCAGGGGAAAAAAAAAAAAAAAAGTAAATAAATTGGAGATAGGAAACCTTCTGAATGCATACCACCAAGGACTAGCAAGGGGAGAAAAGAAAGCCTTCCTAAGTACTCAATGCAAAGATACAGAGGAAAACAGTAGAATGGGAAAGACTAGAGATCTTTTCAAGAGAGATACCAAGGGAATATTTCATTCAAAAATGGGCATAATTAAGGACAAAAATGGTATGTACCTAACAGGAGCAGAAGATATTAAGAATACACAGAAGAACTATACAACAAACATCTTCATGACCCAGATAACCACGATGGTGTGATCACTCACCTAGAGCCAGACATCCTGGAATGCAAAGTCAACTGAGCCTTAGGAAGCATTACTACAAATAAAGCTAGTGGAGGTGATGGAATTCCAGTGGAGCTATTTCAAATACTAAAAGATGATGCTGTGAAAGTGCTGCACTCAATATGCCAGCAAATTTGAAAAATTCAGCAGTGGCCATAGGACCAGAAAGGGTCAGTTTTCATTCCAATCTCAAAGAAAGGCAATTCCAAAGAATGTTCAAACTACCACACAATTACACTCATCTCACACACTAGCAAAGTAATGCTCAAAATTCTGCAAGAGAGACTTCAACACTATGGGAAATGAGAACTTCCAGATGTTCAAGCTGGATTTAGAAAAGGCAGAGGAACCAGAGATCAAATTGCCAAATATGATCTATGCCAATTGGATCATAGAAAAAAAAAGAGAATTCCAGAAGAACATCTACTTCTACATCATTGACTATGCTAAAGTTTTTGACTGTGTGGATCACAACAAACTGGAAAATTCTTAAAGAGATGGGAATACTAGACCACCTTACCTACCTCCTGAGTAATCTGTATGCAGATCAAGAAGCAACAGCTATAAATAGACATGTAACATTGGATTGGTTCCAAATTAGGAAAGGAATATGTCAAGGCTGTATACTGTCACCCAGCTTACTTAACTTATATGCAGAGTGCACTCACTCCTTAACCCTCAGTAGAGGTCTATCCTCACCACCCTACAGGAATTTATATTTTAAAACATAGCAGCTCTTTTCTATTCAATTTTCAGTTCTCTGAACTCAATTTCATTTAGCTTTATAGTGTGTATCACTAGTAACATCATCTTCTTGATTCATTTCATTCTTTTTCTTCTCTAGATGTCCATGTTGATTGATCCTTTTACCCTTTAATTTTCCTTTTATATTGCTTCTAGCTTATTTTAACTCCCAAATATATGAGTTTCTCAAATTTCCTTCCTTGGCTGCCTTTCTCCTCTGTCTTCTTTACTTTCTTCTTCCTTGGCCATCACTCCATCTGTCTAGACTCAATTATCTCTTTAGAGTAGTGACTGTGAAATTGAAAACTCTAGACTGGTACTTCATTCAAGATATTTTTTTAAGGTCAAATATGCTACATATGCATTTGACATCAGAAGGCTATATAATTCATTTTATGAAGAAACATGCAATAAATTATTAAAAAGTCATTTTTTCATCTACCAGATAAATATTCCCAAAGTCTAGTCTTTAATATGTTCTCCCTTTACTTAGAAATCTTTGATGGTTTCCCACTGGGCACCAAGTCAACCCCAATGTGTCTGGCATCACCATCTAAGACCTCTTTAAGAGATATGACAGGTTGGCTAACTCGATGCTTCTCACACCACTTTTAGTGCAATTTCCAGTCAGAGCTTACAAAAGAAAATTTACATGCTTCAAATTTTCTGGCAGCTGAGGTCTCCGCATAAAACTTAGCTTCAAGAAATAGACACCCTTTCAGGACTTAGGATGAGAAAGTGGGAACATCAAGTGGTATGCACACAGATCTTCAGTAAATTACAGATATAGCTGCATGTTTCAGTTGTCTAAGAATGACCCCTGTCCAGTCAATTCCTATTTTGGGGATACTGAGCTTCAGTGGCACCTCCTTTTCAATCATTCTCTTGCCCAATTATGTCAAAGGAGGCAACGTTGCTTCTTGTGGTGGCCACAATGGTATTTTTTTCCTTACTAAGCCAATTTTGTAATACAATTCTAAGTCTATGAAGTAATTCTGAAAGCTCAGCTCAGAACACCTCCTCTAGAATTTCCAATTATGCTATAAGATATGGCATCATCTGCTTAATTCCCTTTTGGTTTAAAATAGCTAGAGTGGCTGTGCGGGTGCAAGATGGCTGAGAGGAGCTACTCCACGTTCAAGGTCAGGAGATACCTTTCATCCAAGGTAAGGAGCAGTGGCTGCGCTTTGCTGGAGCAGCCGTGAAAAGATACCCAACGAAACCCAAGTAAAATGGTAGATGTTGCAAGAGGGCATCAGAGGGCAGACACACTGAAACCATAGTAACAGAAAACTAGCCAATCTGACCACATGGACCACAGCCTTGTCTAACTCACTGAAACTAAGCCATGCACTGTGGGGCCACCCAGGATGGGTGGGTCATGATGGAGAGGTCTGACAGAATATGGACCACTGGAGAAGGGAATGGCAAACCACTTCGGTATTCTTGCCTTTAGAACCCCATGATCAGTATGAAAAGGCAAAATGATAGGATACTGAAAGAGAAACTCCCCAGGTGGGTAGGAGAAGGAAATGGCAAGCCACTCCAGTGTTCTTGCCTGGAGAATCCCAGGGATGGCAGAGCCTGGTGGGCTGCAGTCCATGGGGTCGCAAAGAGTCAGACATGACTGAAGCGGCTTAGCAGCAGCAGCAGCAGCCAGGTCGGTAAGTGCCCAATATCCTACTGGAGATCAGTAGAGAAATAACTCCAGAAAGAATGAAGGGATAGAGCCAAACCAAAAGCAATATACAGTTGTGGATGTGACTGGTGATAGAACCAAGGTCTGATTCTGTAAAGAATAATATTACATAGGAACCTGGAATGTCAGGTCCATGAGAGAGGGCAAATTGGAAGTGGTCAAACAGGAGATGGCAAGAGTGAACGTCGACATTCTAGGAATCAGTGAACTAAAATGGACTGGAATTGGGTGACTTTAACTTAGATGACCATTATATCTACTACCGCGGGCAGGAATCCCTTAGAAGAAATGGAGTAGCCATCATGGTCAACAAAAGAGTCCGAAATGCAGTACTTGGATGCAATCTCAAAAACTACAGAATGATCTCTGTTATTTTCCAAGGCAAACCATTCAATATCACGGTAATCCAAGTCTATGCCCCGACCAGTAACACTGAAGAAGCTGAAGTTGAACAGTTCTATGAAGACCTACAAGACCTTTTAGAACTAACACCCAGAAAAGATATCTTTTTCATTATAGGAGACTGGAATGCAAATGTAGGAAGTCAAGAAATACCTGGAGTAACAGGCAAATTTGGCTTTGGAATACAGAATGAAGCAGGGCAAAGGTTAATAGAGTTTTGCCAAGAGAACACACTGGTCATAGCAAACACTCTCTTCCAACAACACAAGAGAAGACTCTACACATGGACATCACCAGATGGTCAACACTGAAATCAGATTCATTATATTCTTCACAGCCAAAGATTGAGAAGCTCTCTACAGCCAGCAAAAACAAGAACAGGAGATGACTGTGGCTCAGATAATGAACTCCTTATTGACAAATTCAAACTGAAATTGAAGAAAGTAGGGAAAACTACTAGACCATTCAGGTATGACCTAAATCAAATCCCTTATCATTATACACTGGAAGTGAGAAATAGATTTAAGGGACTAGATCTGATACAGTGCCTGATGAACTATGGATGAAGGGTCGTGACATTGTACAGGAGACAGGGATCAAGACCATCCCCATGGAAAAGAAATGCAAAAAGCAAAATGGCTGTCGGAGGAAGCCTTACAAATAGCTGTGAAAAGAAGAGAAGAAAAAATAAAGAAGAAAATGAAAGATATAAGCATCTGAATGCAGAGATCCAAAGAATAGCAAGGAAAGATAAGAAAGCTTTCCTCCACAATCAATGCAAAGAAATAGAGGAAAAAAACAGAATGGGGAAGACTAGAGATCTCTTCAAGAAAATTAGAGATACCAAGGGAACATTTCATGCAAAGATGGGCTTGATAAAGGACAGAAAGGGTATCGACCTAACAGAAGCAGAAGATATTAAGAAGACGTGGCAAGAACACACAGAAGAACTGTACAAAAAAGATCTTCACGACCTAGATAATCACGATGGTGTGGTCACTCACCTAGAGTGAGACATCCTGGAATGTGGGTCTTAGAAAGCATCACTATGAAGAAAGTTAGTGGAGATGATGGAATTTCAGTTGAGCTATTTCAAATCCTGAAAGATAAGGCTGTGAGAGTGCTGCACTCAATATGCCAGCAAGTTTAGAAAACTCAGCAGTGGCCACGGGCCTGGAAAATGTCAGTTTTCATTCCAAATCCAAAGAAAGGCAATACCAAATAATGCTCAAACTACCACACAATTGCACTCATCTCTCATGCTAGTAAAGTAATGCTCAAAATTCTCCAAGCCAGGCTTCAGCAGTACGTGAACCATGAACTTCCAGATGTTCAAGCTGGTTTTAGAAAAGGCAGAGGAACCAGATCAAATTATCAACATCCACTGGATCGTCGAAAAAGCGGAGAGTCCCAGAAAAATATCCATTTCTGCTTTATTGACTATGCCAAAGCCTTTGACTGTGTGGATAACAATAAACTGTGGAAAATTCTTCAAGAGATGGGAATACCAGACCACCTAACCTGTCTCTTGTGAAATCTATATGCAGGTCAGGAAGCAAGAATTAGAACTGGACATGGAAACACAAACTGGTTCCAAATAGAAAAGGAGTATGTCAAGGCTGTATATTGTCACCCTGCTTATTTAACTTCTATGCAGAGTACATCATGAGAAATGCTGGGCTGGAAGAAACACAAGCTGGAATCAAGATTGCTGGGAGAAATATCAATAACCTCAGATATGCAGATGACACCACCCTCATGGCAGACAGTGAAGAGGAACTAAAGAGCCTCTTGATGAAAGGGAAAGAGGAGAGTGAAAAAGTCAGCTTAAAGCTCAACATTCAGAAAACAAAGATCATAGCATCTGGCCCTATCACTTCATGGAAAATAGACGGGGGAACAGTGGAAACCATGTCAGACTTTATTTTGGGGGGCTCCAAAATCACTGCAGATGCTGACTGAAACTCTGAAATTAAAAGATGCTTACTCCTTGGAAGGAAAGTTATGACCAACCTAGACAGCATATTAAAAAGCAGACATTATTTTGCCAACAAGGTCCATCGAGTCAATTCAGTTTAGTTCAGTCGCTCAGTCATGTCTGACTCTTTGTGCTACATGAATCGCAGCACGGCAGGCCTCCCTGTCCATCACCATCTCCCGGAGTTCACTCAGACTCACGTCCATCGAGTCCGTGATGCCATCCAGCCATCTCATCTTCAGTCGTCCCCTTCTTCTTCTGTCCCCAATCCCTCCCAGCATCAGAGTCTTTTCCAATGAGTCAACTCTTCACATAAGGTGTCCAAAGTACTGGAGCTTCGGCTTTAGCATCATTCCTTCCAAAGAAATCCCAGGGTTAATCTCCTTCAGAATGGACTGGTTGGATCTCCTTGCAGTCCAAGGGACTCTCAAGAGTCTTCTCCTACACCACAGTTCAAATGCATCAATTCTTCAGTGCTCAGCGTTCTTGACAGTCCAATTCTCACATCCATACATAACCACAGGAAAAACCATAGCCTTGACTAAGCGGACCTTAGTCGGCAAAGTAATGTCTCTGCTTTTGAATATACTATCTAGGTTGGTCATAACTTTTCTTCCAAGGAGTAAGCGTCTTTTAATTTCATGGCTGCAGTCACCATCTGTGGTGATTTTGGAGCCCAAAAAAATAAAGTCTCACTTGGTTTCTACTGTTTCCCCATCTATTTCCCATGAAGTGATGGGACTGGATGCCATGATCTTTGTTTTCTGAATGTTGAGCTTTAAGCCAACTTTTTCACTCTCCTCTTTCACTTTCATCAAGAGGCATTTTAGCTCCTCTTCACTTTCTGCCATAAGGGTGGTGTCATCTGCATATCTGAGGTTATTGATACTTCTCCCAGCAATCTTGATTCCAGCTTGTGTTTCTTCCAGTCCAGCATTTCTCATGATGTACTCTGCATAGAAGTTAAATAAGCATGGTGACAATATACAGCCTTGACACACTCCTTTTCCTATTTGGAACCAGTCTGTTGTTCCATGTCCAGTTCTAACTGTTGCTTCCTGACCTGCATACAGATTTCTCAAGAGGCAGGTTAGGTGGTCTCATATTCCCATCTCTTGAAGGATTTTCCACAGTTTATTGTGATCCAGTCAAAGGCTTTGGCATAGTCAATAAAGCAGAAATAGATGTTTTTCTGGAACTCTCTTGATTTTTCCATGATCCAGCGGATGTTGGCAATTTGATCTCTGGTTCCTCTGCCTTTTCTAAAGCCAGCTTAAACATCAGGGAGTTCACGGTTCATGTATTGCTGAAGTCCGGCTTGGAGAATTTTGAGCAATACTTTACTAGCGTGTGGGATAGTGCAATTTTGCGGTAGTTTGAGCATTCTTTGGCATTGCCTTTCTTTGGAATTGGAATGAAAATTGACCTTTTCCAGTCCTGTGGCCACTGCTGAGTTTTCCAAACTTGCTGGCATATTGAGTGCAGCACTTTCACAGGATCATCTTTCAGAATTTGAAATAGCTCCACTGGAATTCCATCACCTCCACTAGCTTTGTTCATAGTGATGCTTTCTAAGGGCAACTTGACTTCATATCCCAGGATATCTGGCTCTAGG
The DNA here is from genome assembly GCF_032405125.1 of Capricornis sumatraensis. Lineage (NCBI taxonomy): Eukaryota > Metazoa > Chordata > Mammalia > Artiodactyla > Bovidae > Capricornis > Capricornis sumatraensis. The sequence continues at coordinate 23,266,946 of NC_091073.1, forward strand.
TGAGTGATCACATCATCATGATTATCTTGGTCATGAAGATCTTTTTTGTACAGTTCTTCTGTGTATTCTTGCCACCTCTTCTTAATATCTTCTGCTTCTGTTAGGTCCCTACCATTTCTGTCCTTTATCGAGCCCATCTTTGCATGAAATATTCCCTTGGTATCTCTAATTTTCTTGAAGAGATCTCTAGTCTTCCCCATTCTGTTGTTTTCCTCTATTTCTTTGCATTGATCGCTGAAGAAGGCTTTCTATCTTTTCTTGCTATTTTTTGGAACTCTGCATTCAGATGCTTATATCTTTCCTTTTCTCCTTTGCTTTTCGCTTCTCTTTTCACATAATTTGTAAGGTCTCCCCAGACAGCCATTTTGTTTTTTTGCATTTCTTTTCCATGGGGAAGGTCTTGATCCCTGTCTCCTGTACAATGTCACGAACCTCATTCCATAGTTCATCAGGCACTCTATCTATCAGATCGAGACCCTTAAATCTATTTCTCACTTCCACTGTATAATCATAAGGGATTTGATTTAGATCATACCTGAATGGTCTAGCGGTTTTCCCTACTTTCTTCAATTTCAGTCTGAATTTGATAATAAGGAGTTCATGATCTGAGCCACAGTCAGCTCCTGGTCTTGTTTCTGCTGACTGTATAGAGCTTATCCATCTTTGGCTGCAAAGAATATGATCAATCTGATTTCGGTGTTGACCATCTGGTGATGTCCATGTGTAGGGTCTTCTCTTGTGTTGTTGGAAGAGGGTGTTTGCTATGACCAGTGCATTTTCTTGGCAAAACTCTATTAACCTTTGCCCTGCTTCATTCTGTATTCCAAAGCCAAATTTGCCTGTTACTCCAGGTATTTCTTGACTTCCTACTTTTGCATTCCAGTCCCCTATAGTGAAAGGACATCTTTTTTGTGTGTTAGTTCTAAAAGATCTTGTAGGTCTTCATAAAACCATTCAACTTCAGTTTCTTCAGCATTACTGGTTGGGGCATAGACTTGAATAACTGATATTGAATGGTTTGCCTTGGAGACGAACTGAAATCATTCTGTCGTTTTTGAGATTGCATCCAAGTACTACTGCCTTTCAGACTCTTTTGTTGACCATGATGGCTACTCCATTTCTTCTGAGGGATTCCTGCCTGCAGTAGTAGATGTAATGGTCATCTGAATTAAATTCACCCATTTCAGTTCATTTTAGTTCGCTGATTCCTAGAATGTCGACGTTCACCCTTGCCATCTCTTGTTTGACCACTTCCAATTTGCCTTGATTCATGGACCTGACATTCAAGGTTCCTATGAAATATTGCTCTTTACAGCATTGGATCTTGCTTCTATCACCAGTCACATCCACAACTGGGTATTATTTTTGCTTTGGCTCTATCCCTTCATTCTTTCTGGAGTTATTTCTCCACTGATCTACAGTAGCATATTGGGCACCTAATGACCTGGGGAATTCCTCTTTTGGTATCCTATCATTTTGCCTTTCCTACTGTTCATGGGGTTCTCAAGGCAAGAAGTGGCTTGCCATTCCCTTCTCCAGTGGACCACATTCTGTCAGGCCTCTCCACCATGACCCACCCATCTTGGGTTGCCCCGCAGGCATGGCTTGGTTTCATTCAGTTAGACACGGCTGTCTAATTGTCTAACATCAAATCAAGGATATGGTTTTTCCAGTGGTCATGTATGGATGTGAAAGTTGAACTGTGAAGAAAGCTGAGCGCCAAAGAATTGATGCTTTTGAACTGTTGAAGACTCTTGAGATTCCCTTGGACTGCAAGAAGTCCATCCTAAAGGAGATCAGTCCTGGGTGTTCATTGGAAGGACTGATGCTGAAACTGAAACTCCAATACTTTGGCCACCTGATGCGAAGAGTTGACTCATTGGAAAAGACCCTGATGCTGGGAGGGATTGGGGGCAGGAGAAGTGGATGACAGAGGATGAGATGGCTGGATGGCATCACCGACTCTATGGACATGAGTTTCTAAACTCTGGGAGTTGGTGATGGACATGGAGGCCTGACGCGCTGCGATTCATGGGGTCACAAAGTGTTGGGCACGACTGAGCAACTAAACTGAACTGAACTGAGCTAGAGTGGATTATACCATATACAACTGAATCCTGGCAAATATAACCCCACAAAATCTACAGCTAACCTACCCACAGACCATATCCATTGTTCATGTATAACTCATACACCAGGAAAATTTAGCAACTCGTTATTCCTCTTTTTAGCTTTCTGTTTCTATCTTTGCCCTTCTGCAAAATCTTTGCTTCAACCATTCCTTCTAAGTGTCTGGCTTAACTATCTCTCCCTCTGATTCCCATATATTCTAAAGCTCTCCATTCTTACAAAGCTTACCTCCTCCTTGCATGCGAGCATGCTCAATCACTTCAGTCATGTCCAACTCTGTGACGCTATGGACTTCGCCTGACAGGATCCTCTGTCCATGGGGATTCTCCAGGCAAGAGTACTGAAGTGGGTGGACATGCCCTCTTCCAAGGGTTCTTTCTGACCAAGGGATCAAACCCACATCTCCTCTGTTTCCTGCATTGGCAGGTGGGTTCTTTATCATTAGCACCACCTGGGAAGTCCTATCTTCTCCTTAAAGCTCTTTTAATATTCCCAGCCAGAATAGTACCTTTCTTTCAACTTTTCACAGTATTTTACTTGCACATTATTTAACCCACTCAGATAGTTGTTGTCTGCACTTAACCGTGATTGTTTGAGGGCTTCCCAGGTAGTGCAGTGGTAAAGAACCTTCCTGCCAATGCAGGAGACAGAGACACAAGAGATGTGGGTTTGATCCCTGGGTCAAGAAAATCCTCAGGAGTAGGAAATGGCAACCTGCTCCAGTACTCTTGCCTGGAAAATTCCATGGGCAAAGAAGCCTGGCAGGCTAAATTCCATGGGTCTCAGAGAGTCGGACATGAAGCTATAAATGTTTTAGAGGCAATAAAATCTAATTTCTGATTGTATTACAATTTTTTAAATCACCTAACAAACCGTAACACTTGTTTTACCAAACAGTGCTCCACATGGCCCCAGTTAACTCAAGTCTTTTCCTCGAGGCTGAAGTCCTAGCAATAGATAACTTTGTCCTTCCTTCTATGTTTAATAGCAACTGGAAGAGCCATTGTAGCATCTGTGTGAACAATTAATTAATAGTTAACTTGAATTACTTGAATAACAGCTTTTCAACTCTGTGTGAAAGTTTCCCTAATGAAAGAAATAGTTATCATAGAAATTACAAGTCAAAGATACTTCAGCTTACTATCCATTTCTTGCCTTTCTGGCTATTGGATGCTACATTCTTTGATAATTATGCAGCAAACATCACAAAAATGGGATTTTAGTTGCAACATTGATAATTTTCAAAAATCTGAATTAATTTTTGCTGAGAGGTACAGTATTTCTGGTATAATAAATCTCTTTTCACTTGAGTAATGTATTTTCTTGTTTTAGAAAAAGATGGGTTTGGGTTTGTAACTTTTGCTTGCAGAGAAAAAGTGAACCCACAACATGTTCTATAGTGACAAGTACTAAGAGTTGGACTGAATATTTAGCTAGTCCATGACCAGAAATGGAATGAATTGTGTCAAATTAGACTTCAGTAAATATTTGGAGATTGAATGCATGTGTGATTTTTTTTTTTTTAAGTGAGGAATTTTCAAGAATTAAACAGGCTAGTAAGGGAGATTTTAGGAAGCAAATGTACTCATCAAAGCACAGCAATGAAGAGACTTTGATCTGCCTGGACACTGACTTGACCCTTCATCAGGATAAATCAATGCAGCAAAATAAATTGTCATGGCTTTGATTCAGAACTAGTTTTGAAATGCCGGGAATGAAACAGATCAAATGAGAGAATCAAAGGAGATAAGGTCCGTGAAAGCACAAAGAACAATATCAAACACAACACAAATGTTTAAAAGTCTATAATTAAAATAAAAGTAAGCTAGGAATGCCAAGGAAGCAGTTTCCAATTAGTTTCATTTGTCACTAGCCAATATGATTTGACATTGGGCAAGATTCTGTGACAAGGCATCTTTGGGAGTTTAGATGTGGCCCAATAATTTGATGAAGTTTTTTACATGAACCTTCATAGAAAACTTTCTTCATTTATTTGTACATTTAAGAAACTTTCCTTATATCAAAGTAAACTTTTTTTGTTCATTTGAAAATTCCTGTTTTGAGAGAACTTGGTTCAGACAGCAAAAGTATCACCACTTTCTTTTCACAAAAATAGTATTGATACCTGGGGCAATGTATGTTATGCAAAATATTCACTTTAGCAGCTGAAATGAGAATCCTCATTTTAATATAGTTTCCAGAGGCTTAGACCATGGTTTGAACCATAATTACCTGCAGGGAAAAATTTAAAGATCAAAAATGTCCATTTGCTTCCTTAACCCAAATCTAGTATTTTCTCTGTTGGAAACTGACTTTGATTTCTTCTGAAAAAAATATTTAAGTTTCAGTGTACTGCTTAGAATTGCTAAAGAGAGTAAGATAGTATGCTGCTGCTGCTAAGACACTTCAGTCCTGTCCACCCTATGCAACCCATAGATGGCAGCCCATCAAGCTCCCCCATCCCTGAGATTCTCCAGGCAAGAACACTGGAGTGGGTTGCCATTTCCTTCTCCAATGCATGAAAGTAAAAAGTGATAGTGAAGTCGCTCAGTGGTGTCTGACCCTCAGCAACCCCATGGACTGCAGCCTACCAGGCTCCTTTTTCAATGGGTTTTTCCAGGCAAGAGTACTGGAGTGGGTGCCATTGCCTTCTCCATATAAAATGTTTTTAAAAATGCAATGTTATCAAAACAATAGTTTATATATAGGAAAAATTACTGTTCTGGTGAATTAACAAGTAATTGTAACTCAAATTATCTTGGAATTCTTATTGTCTTATTGGAAAACATGCTTTCAAGTGAATTTTATTATTTATATAATATGTGAAGCTGAGAAATATGGGTTTTGTTACCTTTGGTGTACATCAATAGAATTTTACACTTACTTGTTTAAGGATTGTCCCTGTGAACTCAAAATATTAAGACTCCATGAAGCTCACCTAAAATATAGCTCAGATTGAAATACATACATTTCAGTATATGATCTTATAATCTGAGTGGCTATAAGCCATTTGCTAGAAAAATAACTTTCTCTAAATCTGATTCTTATTCCACTACTGAATAAACTATCTCTAACCAAAACTGTGATAGAGGTAATAGGATGATGGAAATTAAATAAATCCTTTTTGAAAAACATTACTCTCCTTGATTAAACATGTCTTGCTTCCCCACTTATTTTGGTCTCCTTGATATTTGCTGGGTTAATCTTTTTTTTTTTTTTTGTAAATCATTCAGTTAGCTTTCTAACCTAAGATTTAAAAAAAAAAAAAAAACTAAGTATAAAATACTAAGAGCAATATGACATTCACATCTGTATGTTTCATTTATACCTTTTTTCATGCTATGCCCTTGCAAGATCTTTTAACTCTAAAATAATTTTTGAATTGTTAATAAAACTGTATTACTAAAGTATGGTTTTAGAACTCTAAGTTCTTTAACTAAAAAACCCTTTGGAGTGTATACCTCAATACTATGTGAAATTTATAAGTAATATAATAAGTAAATTATCAGAAAGTATAAAATAATGGTAAATTAAACTGGCAATAAAATAAATAACTGTGTTTTAGTTAAATGTATTTTATTAAGAGGTAGACAAAAATCTGAGAGAGAAAAAATGTAAAAATAAGAATAAAATTATTAGAATGGTATAAAACAAGAACTAGGTTGATTTTACAATTATTAATATCTAGAGGCTATAATAAAAAAATAGAAGATTCTTTACATATATGCATAAAATTATTCTCCAAGCTAGGTTTCAACAGTACATGAACCAAGGACTATTAAATGTTCAAGCTGGATTTAGAAAAGGCAAAGGTACCAGAGATGAAATTACCAGCATCCACTGGATCACAGATAAAGCAAGAGAATTCCAGAAAAAACATCTACTTATGCTTCACTGACTACACTAAAGTCAATGAAGTCTTTGGCTGTGTGGATCACAACAAACTGGAAAATTCTAAAGAGATGGGAATACTAGGCCACCTTACCTTCCCCCTGAGAAATCTGTATGCAGGTCAAGAAGCAACACCTAGAGACAGACATGAAACAACAGACTGGTTCCAAATTGGGAAAGGTGTAGATCAAGACTGTGTACTGTCACCCTGTTTATTTAACTTATATGCAGAGCACATCATGCAAAATGCCAGACTAGACGAAGCACAAGTTGGAATCAAGATTGCCAGGAGAAATATCAATAACGTCACATATGCAGATGATATTATCTTAATGGCAGGAAGGGAAGAGCTTTTAAAGAGCCTCTTGATGAAGGTGAAAGAGGAGAGTGAAAAAGTTGGCTTAGAACTCAACATTCAAAAAAATAAGATCATAGCATCTGGTCCCATCACTTCATGACAAATAGATGGGGAAACAATGGAAACAGTGAAAGACTTTATTTTCTTAGGCTCCAGAATCACTGCAGATGGTGACTGCAGCCAAGAAATTAAAAAGTGCTTGTTCCTTGAAAGAAAAATAATGACCAACCTAGACAGCATATTCAAAGGACATTACTTGGCTGACAAAGGTCCATATAGTCAAAGCTTTAGCTTTTCCAACAGTCATGTATGGATGTGAGAGTTGGACCATAAAGAAAGCTGAGTGCCAAAGGACTGATGCTTTTGAACTGTGGTGTTGGAGAAGACTCTTGAGAGTCCCTTGGACAGCAAGGAGATCCAACCAGTCTATCCTAAAGGAAATCAGTCCTGGGTGTTCTTTGGAAGGAATGATGCTGAAGCTGAAGCTCCAGGACTTTGGACAGTTGATGCAAAGACCTGACTCACTGGAAAAGACCCTGATGCTGGGAAAGATTAAGGGTGGGAGGAGAAGGGGATGGCAGAGGATGAGATGGTTGGATGGCATCACTGACTCAATGGACATGAGTTTGAGCAAGCTCCAGGAGTTGGTGATGGGCAGGGAAGCCTGGAGTACTGCAGTCCATGGGGTCACAAGAATTGGACACGACTGAGTGACTGAACTGAGACCATTGTTAGGAAGGACTCTGTAGGTTCTAAAGTGATATTACAAGGCACCAAAATATTCACTATATTATGAAAATCAAAATATCATCCTGAGAGTTGATCCTTTCCTACTCATGGGCAGAAAATTTTGAAAGTGAGAAAATTAGATAATCACCTTTAACATTAGGAAATCAAATGCCCAAAAGCTTTTATTTTCTAGTAATGAACATTTCAGAGCTCAAGACTATTCAGTAGTAGTCTGCAATGAGAGAAGCATTTTAAACGCAGTATCTGTGACTCAAAACTCATTATCTTACAGAAAGCAATAAACATATATATGGGTAAAGCAAGGCAAAGAACTGTGATCAGTATTAGTTGATTTGATAGGTCTAACTACAAGCTGATCATCCTTATGCATTTGTTTTACTAGCATTAGTTAGTAATCTCTAGCATACCATGGAAAACAAATGGTGAGGAAAGAGACTGGAATAGGGAAAAAAATATCTATTAGGAATTGAGAGCAGAGAACTGGTGGATGAAATGGAGAGCAAACATGTGACAGGATAGGATGGAAAGGAAAGGAAAGGCTGAGTGAATACAGAGACAAGTTATAAGAGATGGTGTCTTCAGTTTAGCCTCCTCCCAAGGCAGGCCTGAGGAAGAATTTAGCTGTAAAGAGGGATGGGGAGGTAAAGCAGGAATGGGGGATATGCTTATGATCATGTTACAGAATTCACTTCCCAGTTGGTGCTAGTGGTAAAGAACCTGCCTGCCAATGCAAGAGACATAAGAGATGCTAGTTCAATTCCTAGGCCAGGAAGATCCTCCAGAGAAGGAAATGGCAACCCACTCCAGTATTCTTACCTGGAGAATCCCATGGACAGAGTAGCCTAGCAGGCTCTGGTCCAAGGATCACAAAGAGTTAGACACTGAAGCTACTTAGTATGCACTCACAAGGGCAATCTAAGTAATGCAAATCCCCCTTTAGAATTATTTCACTATAGGTGGAAAATGGAGCATTTACCATCAAATTCTGCTCTGTATTTGTTGAGGGTTAACCTTAAGAGAACTAAATAATTCTCTCCCATTTCTATCTGTATTTGGCTTGGAGAAACTCCTCTGAGAAAACCTCCAGGCAGAGGGTGCTTAATGTTAGCACTTTCAAAATGGTCCTCTGAAACAGCAGGGAAACTCAGAGTTAGGCAGAGGAATTTGGGGCAGGACATCAAGCTCTACTGGGCTTGCCTTGTGACTCAGCGGTAAAGAATTTACCTGCAGTGCAGGAGACATGGGTTCAATCTCTGAGTTGAAAGTTTCTCCAGAGAAGGAAACATCCTCTGGAGAAGGAAATGGCAACCCACTGCAGTATTCTTGCCTGAGAAATCCCATGGACAGAGGAGCCTGGCAACCTACTGTCTATGGGGTCACAAAAGAGTCAGACATGACTTAACAGCTAAACAACACCAACAATCAAGCCCTACTGAAGATGGAAAAGGCAATGCTCTCCTTACTGGCAGCTGAAGTACATCATTGTGTGTACCCTAGATTCCAGCTGATTGATAGTTCTCGTCAACAGACATGTTCCATGTGTTACATATGCCTTTCCACCAGGATCCCTTCCCTTCTACTCTGCCAAGTGAGACTCTACCATTGCTCATTTATTTGGGGAGATTGGGAAAGGCTCTTCCCCTCATGCTCATCCTCCATGCAGCACACTGCTTAAGGCCTTTTGTTTTTTCTTCCATCCCGGTGGGGGGGATGTCACTAACGTAAAATAATAATAAAGACTATTCCCACATTAGCATATCTGAGTTATGCTTTGAACGTGGTCAGTAATAGGCAAGAGAAAAGTTTATTTACCTTTCACCATGTGGTGGCTCAGACAGTAAAGAATCTGCCTGCAATGTGGAAGACCTGGATTCAATCCCTGGGTTGGGAAGATCCCCTGGAGAAGGGAAAACTACCCACTCCAGTATTCTGGCCTGGAGAATTCCATGGGCAGAGGAGCCTGGTGGGCAACAGTCTATTGGGTCACAAAGGGTTAGACATGACTGAGTGACTTTCACTTTCATGATGTTTCATTCAGGAGAATTAGAAAGTTTTAAAAGGTGAGACCACATACATGGCACCCCATATTTGCCCTTGTCTGTCCAGTATAGAAGAGAATAATGGAGAGAGGGCAGAAGAGACCCAGAGAGCCTCAGTTCAGTTCAGTTGCTCAGTTGTGTCCAATTCTTTGCAACCCCGTGGACTGCAGCACACCAGGCTTCCCTGTCTCATCACCAACTTCTGGAGCCTATTCAAACTCATGTCCATCACATCAGTGATGCCACCCAACCATCTCATCCTCTGTCATCCTCTTCTCCTCCCACCTTCAATCTTTCTCAGGGTCAAGGTCTCTTCCAACGAGTTGGTTCTTTGGATCAGGTGGCCAAAGTATTGGAGTTTCAGCTTCAACATCAGTCCTTCCAATGAATATTCAGGACTGATTTCCTTTAGGATAGACTGGTTGGATCTCCTTGCAGTCTAAGGGACTTCCAAGAGTCTTCTCCAACACAATAGTTCAAAAGCATCAATTCTTTGGCCTGGAGAATCCCAGGAACGGGGGAGCCTGGTGGGCTGTGGTCTGTGGGATCACACAGAGTCGGACAAGACTGAAGTGACTTAGCAGCACTTATGGTCCAATTCTCATATCCATACATGACCGTTGGAAAAACCATAGCTTTAACTAAACAGACCTTTGTTAACAAAAGAAAAGAACTTTGTCTCTGATTTTTAATATGCTCTCTAGGTTGGTCACAGTTTTTCTTCCAAGGAGCAAGCATCTTTTAATTCCATGGCTGCAATCACCATCTGCAGTGATTCTGGAGCCCAAGAAAATAAAGTCTCTCACTGTTTTCATTGTTTCCCCATCTATTTGCCATGAAGTGATGGGACCAGATGCCATGAGCTTAGTTTTCTGAATGTTGAGTTTTAAACCAACTTTTTCACTCTCCTCTTTCACTTTCATCAAGAGGTTCTTTAATTCTTTTTCACTTTCTGCCATGAGTGTGGTGTTATCTGCATATCTTAGGTTATTGAGATTTGTCCCAGCAATCTTGATTTCAGCTTGTGCTTCATATAGCCCAACATTTCACATGATGTACTCTGGATATAAGCTAAATAAGCAGGGTGACAATATATAACCTTGACATACTGCTTTTCTGATTTGGAGCCAGTCTGTTGTTCCATGTCCAGTTCTAACTGTTGCCTCCTGACCTGCATACATATTTCTCAGTAGGCAGAGCAGGTGGTCTGGTATTCCCATCTCTTTAAGAACTTTCCACAGTTTGTTGTCAAATGTTTTGGCATAGTCAATAAAGCAAAAGTGGATTTTTTTTTTTTTGGAACTCTTGCTTTTTCGATGATCCAGCAGATGTTGGCAATTTGATCTCTGATTAAAATTGTCCTCTTCACTTTCCTAGGCATCATGGGTACCCAGAGTGTGTTACCCATGCACATAACTAATTTTTTATAATGTGTGTCCTACATGCCAGGTGCTGTGCTGTGCTATATGCTGGTGACAGTGAATAAATAAATATAGTCCCTGCCTTCATGGCATTTAGAGTCATAAAATGTTAGAGAACACCCCATCGATGGTTCCTTTTTCTGCTTCCCTGAGCTCACATCTGTCTTATTTCCCTCTTGAGTCTTCTTTTATATCCTGCCTTACTTGTGGGCAGGGCTGGTCTCATCTAACAGATTAAGAGCTCCCTGAGGGTACAGACTATTTCTTTTCCCACACAAATACTAACTGACTCTGACTGATGGCCAGAGGCAGCAGAGATGAGTGATGGTCTCATTTAGTGTCCGGCAGAAGTCTTGATTTGAGCATTGCAAGCCTACAGTGTGTTTGACCTAATCTGCCCGGCTGTATGCACAACTGTGGAGAAGGTTCTTTGCCTGAAGGAGTCTTGCTCCTCTTACTTTTTATCTTCAAAGCAACATACTTAGTGATTAAAGCCATGTGTGTTACACTTATTCTGGAAACAACATTGAAGCTTGAGCTTTAAAAATGATGGGAAAAAGTTCAACTTTTGGCCACTGCTTTTAAGTTTCTGGGAATGAATATTCAAAGTGATATTCTTTAACAGAGCATTTTGAAGTTTCCAGCGCTGTGTGATTATATAAGCAGTTATAATATTAGGGAATAGCCCAAGGACTAAAGCGGAACAACATGGTGAAAAGGACAAGGACTTTAGATTGAGAATCAGTAGTCATTTATTAACCGTATGAATTTGAACAAGTAAATTAATCTCTCAGGATCTCAGCTTCATGTTTAAAGTAGGATGGTAATACCTCTTTAAAAGATTTATAAGGATTAAATGAGAAAATTCATGTGGCATATCTCATCTACTATAGCTTACAGTTGTCACAAATGATGCCTATTTATTTCTAAGGTAGATATGACAAATATTTGCCAAGCGTCCCTATTTGATTCATGACCAGTTAGGTGTGCTATATGCTGTGATAAGTTGCTCAGTCGTGTTTGACTCCTTGCGACCCCATGGCTTGTAGTCCGCCAGGTTCCTCTGTCCATGGTATTCTCCAGTCATGAATACTGGACTGGATAGCCTTGCCCTCCTCCAGGGGATCTTTCTGACCTAGGGATTGAACCCACGTTTCTTATGTCTATTGCATTGGAAGGCAAATTCTTTACCACTAGCGCCAGCTGGGAAGCCCAACTAGGTAATGGAATGCTTTTGAAAAACTAATGCTTTATAGCAGCTGCAAAATTAAATAATAAGACATAGCAAGGAACCATGCATGATAATAGGGAAAAGGACAAAATATAGTTAAAATATCCTTATTTCTGAAGAGTAAAGAGAACAATATTCTTGTGGCAAAATTCCAAAAGTATATTATTATGGAGACTTTGCCGAAATTTTTATTTAAATCAATGGAAAGGGCTTTAAAAAAATTCAACTTTCAAAACCCCTTAGAAGAAGAACCATAATAGTACTGTCTCTATGAGGGAAATTAATCTATGGAGAATTCCCAGAAAGCAGTAATCATAACTTCTTCCTAGCTCCTCTTGAAAGAAATCAGAAAAAAATGGCATACTAATTTCTCCTGTCTCTGATTCACCATAAAATCCATCAAGCCATCTTTCTTGCTAGATGTGTGGGTTTCAGATCAAGCAGAGACAAATCCTAGTGTTGTACATGGGAAGTACTAATGTATTCATAAAAAACACAGGATTGGTATTCTAAGTCCACAGATGCATGCATCTACTCAAATATTACAAAATGAACATGCTAGGATGCTACAAAATGGAAACACACACAGACACACATGCGCACACACATATTTTTAAGCTCTCATAGTCATTTGTAACCCTCTGAGGACACTCATTAAAAAAAAATTTATATTTCAATCAAGCATATATTTTTCATTTGCATTTTAGATTACAAACTATTTGGAAATAAAGACTATGCCTTGTTTATTTTTTCACTGTTTTATTTCCTGTAATGCCAACACAACCAGCCTTCTGACACAGCTCAAGAAAATAAAGAAAATAAATTCTGTGAGTGTTTAATATGTGCCAGACACTAAAGCTTGGAGTTTCTTATAAAATGCCTCTTTGAGTAAATTACTGAAATCAATTTTTTGATATAATGTGAGTCTTCCTGGCCTCTTGTAAAAACCAAGGTGATGCCTCTTTGCTTTATCCAAAACAGCTTCAAAGGCAACAAGTTATCACATGGTAGTAGTTTAAAGGCATAGCTGTGAGCCACATAATTCTATCTTCTCCAACATAAAGTCTGAACGACAGATCAACTCAAGTGAAAATACTCATTGTAATTAAAGAATTTTCTCTTTCAAGCTACAAATCTGAACATTTAGCATAAAGGAAATGTCTAAGAAATAAATCTCACTAAAATAATGAGTCAATAAGAATCATCAAGTGTCAGCTTCCAGATATTATTTTCCTTTCTAACTCACATATTATGTGTGACTTAGAATCATACCAGGAAACTGATATGATTCTTTGACAATCAGGAAATAAAATTTAAATTAGAGGCTTACAAATGTTTAAAAGTATAATATAATCCACAAATAAAATGCAGATCTCTCCCTCCTTCAAAGATAATAACTGAGAGTATTTCTAAACAAGCAGTGATGTTCAACATTTCATGTGCCTGTTGACCCTCTGTATGTCTTTATACATAGGTCTAAGTACAATATTCAACTTGTAAAAGTTACTTATATAAGGCTATACACAAATTAAAAAAGAATTAAAGTTTTTTTTAATGTTCCCATTGAACAAGGCACACTATAGCAGTTGCCTCATGCATTTGCAAGCAGTTTTTAAAGGAGTCAAAGAATCTCTTTTATAATTCTACACATAGTCACAGAAGGGGAAAAATTAGTTTCAGTTTTACTCAGCAGTTGTCTCATATAAGATGAACTAAGATCAGAAGGACAAAATTGACACTGGAAAAGGAAAAGTTAAATGCACTATTCTGAATTCTGTTCAGAATGGAGAACACCAATGGGAGACTAAAGCTCTCTCTTTACTGAAGCAGCAGCTTGAAGTACTCTTGTGTAGTATAATAGAATAATTGACCCAATTAGGGCCCTATTCATCAGAAATTAGATTTCTGCAGGTGCCAAGCACAAAGGCTTTTAAGGGCCTTCTTGGCTTCTCACTAGCAACATTGGGAAATTGCAGGCACAACAAAACTGCAAAATCTGCAATTTAATATCTTTCCTCAAGGTATCTGCTGAACCTCACTTTAATTTTAAAGACAGATGAAAGGGACACAGCTTTAGAGTCTCTTCCCTTGCCAAGAGAGCCCTTTTCTGGTAAGCCTATGGCCAGCCATCCCCTTTAACTTAGCTTTAAGAAACACTTTTAAAAGCAACAACCATAGCCTATGATTGAATATTCACCTTTCAGAATATCTCATTCCAAAGTCTGTCCAATTCAGATCATTTTGGGGGGATTCATATTGTATTCACCATTTAAGTTTGCAGAATCCAGAATGTGTTCAACCAAGTCTTTTAGATGATGTTTCTTCAGATACAATTCACATTACATAGTTGAAAAATCTGCTTAAATTGGGCCTGAGATTCTTAAAGAGAAATTGATGGTATGTCAAGTGTTTCTGGGTGTATGGGATAGAAAAGGGGTAAGAAAAAGCCACTCTCTGAAGATCAAGGGATTCCTGAATACAGTTCAACTCTGATTTTTTTAATAGAATGTTCTCATTTGCTGATAGGATATGAAGAAATTAACTTCCCTAACTTCCCCAGGTTTACCACTTGGAATACATACACAATCGCTCTGATTTTCTATTCTTCTCAATTTTCTTTCTAGCATTGATGATTATTTTAATTATGTTTAGATGAGTGTATTTACTTATCCCGATTTCTGTATCTTCCATTAGAATGTGTGTTCCAGGGGAGCAAAGACAATGTCCCACTTATTTACTGCTTTGTTCCCCATTTCTCATGCCTAGAGAAGTACAGTCAGCCCTCCCTACCCATAGATACAGATTCAGAGGGCCAACTGTACCTGGTCATTTTATATAAAGAACTTGACCATCCAGGGATTTTGCTATCTGTGAGGGTCTTTGTTACTGAGATACTGAGTGATGGCTGTACAAGGCACACAGTAGAGTCTCAATATGTGTTTCTTGAATGAATGAATAAATAAATAAATTTCTTTAGAGAAGTTTAAAATCAGCACATTAAATGTGTACCAATATTAAGGGAAATAAAACCCCTGGCTTTCTTCATGGGTTCAAGTAGAATATATAACATCTGGAAAGTATATAGAATAAGGTTGAGTTAGCTTTAAGCTGGTTCCAGTGCTAGAGATGCTATATATCTAACTGTCTATTAGACTTCATGACAATTGAAGGAAAATATACCCCAAAATAAGAATTATATCCCCTTCCTTCCTCCAGCTCTCTTCCAATTACAACCCAATTTTTCCCACTATGTTGTGTTACACTTTACTAGTTATACTTAACTGATAGGCCAAAACCTAACTAAATTTTAAATTATCAGACCAACACACAGGCACCAAATCCTACCAGTGCCACTTAAATATCTCTCCAATATCTCTATCATTTTCCCTTCATCCACATCTTGGATCATTTATTTTTTGCTGACTAATGAGAGAGTATCATAACTGGTCTCCTCATTTCAGTTTTCCTTTTATCTTCCCAACCATCCTTTATATTTTTATCCATATATTTTTAAAGTATAAGTCTGATCATGTGCCTTCAATATATCCAATTACCTACTCAATATAGTATAAAGTTCTTAGTAGGACATAAAAGACTGTTTGTTCCATGGTTTGCCTGTTTTCCAGCCTCATCCCCTGTTGCTTCCTTACTTTCATGGTAACCTCTGCTCTTTGACTATTCATTTTTAATAGCAACAATGTGCTCCATTCCCCCATCCCTCTTCCATTAGGAAAGTCCTTCTAAGTCTCAGGATTCAGCACAAGTGCCAGCATACTTCTCTGGGTACAGACGTAGGTACCTGGAGAGAAACGAGTAGTTTTTCTGCTCTGGTTCAATATCATCTTCTTGAATGCCATCTATTTTCTTACTGCAAACGTCTGTGCATGTGTTTCTCTCACACTAATATGGGGCCTCTTTTAAAGCAGAGCATAGTGCAGAGTATTGACATGTTTGCACAAGGAATACAGAATGGCCCCTTCTCACTGCGTCCTAGTTTCCGTTTCGTGATCAGCCTAGGCACCTCTCTGAACTCAAGAAGGGCTCCAGTCCCTCTTTTAAAGGGCTCATTGGTTTAGGTCAGGTCCATCCAGGATAAGCTCTCTTTTGATTAACTCAAAATCCACTCATTATGGACCTTAATTCTATCTACAAAATCCCTTCACCTTTGCCTTGCGATGTAACATAAGCATGAGTGGCACTTCACTGTAGACACAGGTTCCAAATACACTCCAGAGAAGGGAATTATGCAATGGAATGAGTTATTGGGAGTCACTTTACAATTCTGTCTATCAGAGCTGGGAACCTATAGACTAACTAATGGTCCTCAGTCCTCAACTCATATCACTAGGGTGATCTGAGAAATTTCACAACCAAGCTGAAATTGGAGGGAGCCAGCCAAATGAATTTAGGAGTATGGAGCTATCTCAGGGTTTATTCACCAACAAAGAGCTTGTGATGTTATTTTCTAAATGCTTGTCTTATTCTTTAAAGTCCATGTGTGAATCGTCAGTGAAATGATAGATCTGCATGTGTATGCCAATTTTTAATGACTAGCAGGGTTTGGTTTTTAACTTTCAGAATGCTTATTTATCTCTGCATCTATATTCATAGATATAATGTGAACCTTGTGAGGGCAATGAGAATACCATCTTCACGTTTATATTCCAAGTGCCTATATCTCAGTATTTAATCAGGACCCACCCAAGTAAGCAGTTCTTTCTAATTCTGCTTAAGATAGATCCTCTTGTTTGACCTTTGGATTGCCTATGTCCCTTATGAGATAAGAGATGAGAAGGACATTTGCTGTTTACTTAAAATATTGTACGAATGTATACATAATTAGGTTCCTTGTTGTTGTTGTTCAGCTGCTGAGTTGGGTTCGACCCTTTGTGACCCCACAGACTGCAGCACACCAGATTTCCCTATCCCTCACTCTCTCCCAAAGTTTGCTCCAATGCCATTCATTGAGTCACTGAAGCCTTTTCTAAAAATAATGTTCTAGCTCTTTGGCAGACAAAAGGAAATATATGTGAGCCTCAGCTCTCACAGCTCAAAAATGTCTTGGAAGTTACCATTTCTTCAAAACCAATTCAGGTCAGTGATTTCACAGAGCTATTCCTGAGGACTTCTCCTTCTTCAGCAAATTCAGGCAGACAAAGGCCTATGAAATAACACACCCCCTCTACCAGTGGAGAAATCTGGGCTCAGCCCTGTGTGTGTTCGGGCTTTCTATCCCTCTGGGCAGCAGACCTGTCTTAATTCAAACTCCCCACAAGACATTCTCACTCAGAATGCTGCCAGTGCAGGCCCCATGTCAAAGGGAAGAGAAGAGCAAAAATAGCAAACTGACATGAGAGACACTGTCCGTGCCCCATGTCTACACAGGCAGGAGCTTCAATAATGAACTTGTTCAATCTTCAGTGATGCATGAAGGAAAAAGAGACACACAAAAGCAAACTCATGGGAAATCCTCAGATTCTCATATAGTAGAAAGGGGGCTGGTGATTGATTCAGCCACATTTTTGTCATCTGAAGCCATCTTAGTGTTAGAAACATCTTTGCAGATCAAGAGTTTAACCTAAGGAATGTGAATTGCTTCAGAGAGCCCAAGAATCCCCTGAAATAAAAGGGAAAAGGATTTTCCAGAGCATGCATGTAACACAAATGGCATTTGGGATTTTCTCTGCCCTTAAAGGCTCAGAGAATTTTCACCTAAACTCCAGATTCAGGCTGTGGGGCACCAAGAAGCCCCACCCACTGTGTATATGCCTTACTGTGCGTCTTTCTGTCTTACTCTGGGATCAAGGCAGCCTGTTTTGTGTCTCCCTACTTCAGGACCAGAAGTGAAGCTTTATCTTTCTCACTTGCCTTCAGGAGAAATTCCAGTCATAGTAAACACATCGGGACATTTACAGAGGTACCAACATTTGTGAGGTGATGAAGAAGCAGCTAATAAGAGTTCCCTGGATTTGTTTCACTTCCTTCTTTGTCCTTGTAGTTCATGTGCACACATGGTTGCCTTTCCAAACCTGTGTTTATCACATAGACCCTTCCTGTACCATAAAGAGGGCTTCCCTCATAGCTCATTTGGTAAAGAATCATCCTGCAATGCAGGAGATCCTGGTTCGATTCCTGGATCAGGAAGTTCTGCTGGAGAAGGGATAGGCTACCCATTCCAGTATTCTTGGGCTTCCCTTGTGGCTCAGCTGGTAAAGAATCTGTCCGCAATGCGGGATACCTGGGTTCAATCCCTTCCTCTGGAGGAAGAAGATCCTCTGGAGAAGGGAAAGGCTACCCACTCCAGTATTCTGGCCTGGAGAATTCCATGCACTGTATAGGCCATGGAGTCGCAAAGAGTTGGTATCCTCGAGAAATAGCATCCTGTCCCTGCTGCCTGATAGGATCCTTCCAAAATTATGTGCCTTCCTCAGTTTTCTGCATTTGGGGGAAATAAACATTTTCTGTCCATGTTTACGCCTAGGTGCTTTTGTTCCCTAGAGAAAAAGTGAAAAGCTTTAACCATATTTTCAAAAAGCGTCCATGATCCAAAGTGAACAAGAACAATATCCTTAGAGGAAGTGTTTGGAAGTCACACTCCACTGCCAAGAGAGATGAAGGGCACAACACACACAAGCCCCCGAGAAGACTCGAGTGTTCATCTTCTCTCTGTGCCCTCAAGGCAACAAAGCTCTAACGATAGGTTCTCTTCAGAGCAAGGCTACTGGGCTTCACATCCCAGCCACCAGCCCACTCCTCTGGGCTGCTTGCCTTTCCCCACTGCTCGTCTCCACTTTCAATTCTGCCCAGTATACCCTGTGGAATCTCTATTATTAATAAATACATTTTCTTCACAGCCTCTTACTAGAACATTCTATCTCCAGGGTGGTAGTATGGCCTAACAGTTTAAGAGTTTGAATCTGAAATTAGTCTTTCTTTTTTCAAATCTTTGCTCTATTATTGGCTAACACTTGTGAATTTGGGGAACTTCATTTTTCATCTAAAACATAGGATAGCAATAGTCCTCATGGAATATTGTGAAGATTAAACAAGTAAATATCCCCTGGAGAAGGGAAAGGCTACCTACTTCAGTATTCTGGCCTGGAGAATTCCATGGACTCTATAGTCCATGGGGTCGCAAAGAAACATGACTGAGCGACTTTCACTTCACTTTCACTAGAACTTATATATAGTTATATATATATATATATACAGATCTCTATAAAAATATAGAGCTGTACATCTGTAAACATAATACAGAACTTAGAACACAGCAAGTCTGCAGAAAGTGTTAGCTTTCTTTGTCATCTTTTTTTATGTGATCATCCATCATCATTAAGTTCCACATAAAAGATCTACCATGAAAATACCATTTCTCAGGAAGCTTCTCTAGTGGAAGGCTTCATTTCCACATGCTCCAAACCAAAGGCCTGGGTAGAGAAACTGGCAAAATGCCAACTCCTCAACCCATTTACATGTCCATGTCCAACCCAAACTACTAAATGGAAGATAGTTTTATTCTTTATTAGCTTAAAAAGAAAAATGAAGTTTAGTAGGATGCTATGTTAGGAATGAAGGTTTAGCTAACACTGGAAAATATGGAAAACTGCCCCAGAGTGAAATATGTTATTTGAGGACATAGCAGAGTCCCGTCTTGAACACATTAACAGAAGTTGTGTGCCTGTCCCCTTTCTCTGATGTTAGAAAAAGGATTGCTACCTGAAGAGGGACTTTGAACCTCATTTTAAAAATCCCTTTCAAAATAAAATCCTGGGAATCCTGGATCTCCATGGAATTTGTTCATATGCCAAGGAGCACACATGAAAAAAGTCGGTAGTTTCATGTGGGTAACACAGTTTGGGTTAATTGGGGGTAGGGAGTGCACAGTGCTTTTGGTTACTAGACCTGTACTCTGCTTGGCTCTTCGACTCACGTGTGTGACCTTGAAGAGGTCACTGCATCTCTATCAGAGAGGGGGAAGAGGATGTCGTACCCATGGCTCTCACAAGCTTTTCAACTGTAAAATTCTTTTTACTACTGAAAGCCCACGGAGAAGCTCTATATGTAGCAGAAATAAACTCCTAGCAGGAAAGATTTCAGTAGGGATGATAGGTAACTAACCAATTCCCTGCCTCCCCACAACCTCATATCTCTAGGGTTGGCCCTTCATGTGACTTCATACACCTTCAAAGATCGCTCAGAATCAGTTTTCAAAACAAACCAACCAACCTGAATGAAGTGGCTTCTACAGTCTTTTCACTTTTGAGATTTACTTTGTTTATCTATATCTTTGAAATTAGCCATGCTTTATCCCTGTTCAAAATTTCTCTTGTTTGATACTAACAGTCAGCTAAGATCAAAGGAGTTTAGCATTGAGTTGGCTTTGTTTTATGGCTTGTTTTAATATTATTCAGGAAGACAAGGAAGAATACATTGATCGTGTGGTCTTTTGCTTTCTTATTTACATTTTAAGAGGATATAAGAATTTTTATATTTGGTATGAAGTTACATCATTTTTGCTACAAATATATGCATTTTCAGATATAGTATATATTTCATATATTATTAATAGCAATACACACATGCACGCACACACATGAGCTTCCCTGGTGGCCTAGCAGTAAAGAATTCGCCTGCAATGCAAGAGATGCAGGTTCAATCCCTGAGTCAAGAAGTCTCCTGGAGAAGGAAATGGCAATCCACTCCAGTATTCTTGCCTGGGAAATCCCATGGACAGAGGAGCCTGGCAGGCTACTGTCCATGGAGTCACAAAGAGTCAGACATGACTTAGCAACTAAACAACAACAACAATAAGTATCTATATATATGCTACATCTAAAAAATTTTTTTCATAAGTGAAAAATCCAGGGAAATATTTTTTAGTTGCTTTCAACCTCATTTAAAGACATCAACAGTTTTCAAGTAGCAATATAAAATAAATATGCAAATAATACTTCTAAGAAAAGAGAACTAAGAATAATATTTTGACTATGATTAACTTCTGGCATTTAAAGGAACTCTAATATGGGTATCAAATATCAAGATACAGTTTAGTAGTGAAAAGTTATGTTCATGACCAAGGATAAAATCTTCAGCTAAAGATATATCTGGTGGAAGAAAAGATTTTCTAGTTTTTATTCTTGGCTGGAAATGAAACTCTAAGACTTAACTTGTAACCCAGTAAAAGAGGAATTAAATTAAAGCAGTCACCATTATAGGTAGAAAAAAATAAGATACAGATTAAAACAAGCAATAACAAGAAACAGTAAGGTACTGATGAAAACAAGTAATTATGGGACACACATCATTTTCTATTATAAAATTGATATTTCTTAAATGCTATCATCACAATGTAGTTAGCACTAGTCAAGACTTTATTAAAATACTCAATCTTGTTTAGAGTGAACAAATTAAGTTATCTGTAGGACTACAGACAAAGCCCTGAAGAAAGTTACAAGTATCTATCACTAATGAACTAGAATGTGTCTTAAGACATAGTATTTAAAGGATTTTGTCCTGTTCCCTCATTTGACCAGATGCTCACTATTGCATTAACATCTGTAATTCCATATTACCAAATTCTTAAAAGTGGATCCTAAGAGAAAAGAGAAAAGTTAATGATGCTTATCATTAACACTGATATTGATGCATTTGCTACTTCAATGGGAAACAGTAAACAAGAGCGTTCAATCACCAAACACTTCTCCGAAAAATGACCTCAGACAGGAAGAAAGAAAAACACACCTCCTCTTCCGTTGCTTTGTCTCTTTCATTCTCTTCATCATCCAATGACTAGAAAGAGCGGCTTGCACACTGCCTGAGCTTCCTCAACTGCTGCTACAGCCTTGTTGCTGTTTAGTTTCTAAGTCATGTCCCACTCTTTTGGGACTCCATGGACTGTAGCCTGCCAGGTTCCTTTGTCTATGGGATTTCCCAGGAAATAATACTGGAGTGGGATCCCTTTTCCTTCTCCATGGAATCTTCCCAAACCAAGAATTAAACCCACATCTTGTGCATTGGCAGGTGGATTCTTTACCAATGAGCCACATTTGAAGCCCCTGTTAAGTGCTTTAGCCTTTTGTAATCTGACATTTTTCCATCAACATTCAACGAAAAACCTCTTCACTTCAGATTACAGTGGACTTCCAGTGGCATATTCAATAGCATATTTAAATTATATAAAACTTGATTGTGCTCCCATATTTGAATATAATTTGCTTGCATTTTTGATGATTCTTTTCTCATTTGGTTCAGTTTTTAACCCTCTGGGTATTACTTTCAGCATTTTGACTGGTTTCCCTTTTGCTATTTGCCTTCTGGATGTTAGTGTGCCTCAAGGTTTCATGCAAGGCCCTCATCTCTCTGTATTTATTTTTATTGGGCAACCCCTCAACTCTGTGCTTTCAACTCTCATGCGTCTCACAAACGTGTAGGCTGCCCTGTTTCAGCATTTGCTGTCAATCTATCCTCCTATTACCTACCTCTTTTACTTTTCAACTATCAAAATAGTTTCTCCACTTGGATCTTCCAAAGACAGCCAAACTAAAGAATACCTAAACTGGAACTCATACTTCCATTTACAGTTAATTTTATCATGCTCTTCAGTTTAGTTCAGTTCAGTAGAGTTGCTCAGTCGTGTCTGACTCTTTGTGACCCCATGAATTCCAGCACGCCAGGCCTCCCTGTCCATCACTAACTCCCGGAGCTCACTCAAACTCATATCCATTGAGTCGGTGATGCCATCCAACCATCACATCCTCTGTCGTCCCCTTCTCCTCCTGCCCCCAATCCCTCCCAGCATCAGAGTCTTTTCCAATGAGTCAACTATTCTCATGAGGTGGCCAAAGTATTGGAATTTCGGCTTTAGCATCAGTCCTTCCAAAGAAAACCCAGGACTGATCTCCTTTAGAATGGACTGGTTGGATCTCCTTGCAGTCCGGGACTCTCAAGAGTCTTCTCCAACACCACAGTTCAAAAGCATCAATCCGTTGGTGCTCAGCTTTCTTCACAGTCTAACTCTCACATCCATACATGACCACTGGAAAAACCATAGCCTTGACTAGATGGACCTTTGGTGGCAAAGTAATGTCTCTGCTTTTATATATGCTATCTAGGTTGGTCATAACTTTCCTTCCAATGAGTAAGAGTCTTTTAATATTATGGCTGCAATCACCATCTGCAGTAATTTTGGAGCCCAAAAAATAAAGTCTGACCCTGTTTCTACTGTTTCCCCATCTATTTGCCATTAAGTGATGGGACCAGATGCCATGATCCTCGTTTTATGAATGTTGAGCTTTACGCTAACTTTTTCACTCTCCTCTTTCACTTTCATCAAGAGGCTTTTTAGTTCCTCTTCACTTTCTGCCATAAGGGTGGTGTCATCTGCATATCTGAGGTTATTGATATTTCTCCCAGCAATCTTGATTCCAGCTTTTGCTTCTTCTAGCCCAGCGTTTCTCATGATGTACTCTGCATAGAAGTTAAATAAGCAGGGTGACAATATACAGCCTTGATGTACTCCTTTTCCTATTTGGAAGCAGTCTGTTGTTCCATGTCTAGTTCTAACTGTTGCTTCCTGACTTGCATATAGGTTTCTCAAGAGGCAGGTCAAGTGGTCTGGCGTTCCCATCTCTTGAAGAATTTTCCACAGTTTATTGTGATTCTCACAGTCAAAGGCTTTGGCATAGTCAATAAAGCAGAACCAGATGTTTTTCTGGAACTCTCTTGCTTTTTCAATGATCCAACGGATGTTGGCAATTTGATCTCTGGTTCCTCTGCCTTTTCTAAAACCAGCTTGGACATCTGGAAGTTCACAGTTCACATATTGCTGAAGCCTGGCTTGGAGAATTTTGAGCATGATTTTACTAGCGTGTGAGATGAGTGCAATTGTGTTTTAGTTTGAGCATTCTTTGGCATTGCCTTTCTTTGGGATTGGAATGAAAACTGACCTTTTCCAGTCCTGTAGCCACTGCTGAGTTTTCCAAATGTGCTGGCATATTGAGTGCAGCACTTTCACAGCATCATCTTCCAGGATTTGATATAGCTTCACTGGAATTCCACCACAACCACTAGCTTTGTTCATAGTGATGCTTTCTAAGGCCCACTTGACTTCACATTCCAGGATGTCTGGCTCTAGATGAGTGATCACACCATCATGATTATGCGGGTCATGAAGATCTTTTTTGTACAGTTCTTCTTTCCACCTCTTCTTAATATCTTCTGCTTCTATTAGGTCCATACCACTGGGTGCATAAATAAAAACTTTGAACCCTTCTCAAATCTTCCATCTACTCTGCCTTTAATTTTCACACCCCCACTGAGTATTAAACACTAATGATCTTCCCAAGTTAATGTTTTTACAATTATTTCTTCTGTCCATTTCCCTCAGCCTTTTGTCGTTGTTCAGTCACTCAGTTATGTCTGATTCTTTTGACCCCATAGACTGCAGCATACCAGGCTTCCCTGTCCTTCACCATCTCCCAGAACTTGCTTAAACTCAGGTCCATTGAGCCGGTGGTGCCATTCAAACATCTTGTCCTCTGTCATTCCCTTCTCCTTCTGCCTTCAGTCTTATCCAGTATTAGGGTCTTTTCCAATGAGTCATTTCTTCACATCAGGTAGCCAAAATATTGGAGCTTCAGCTTCAGCAACAGTCCTTCCAAAGAATGAAGTGAAGTGAAGTGAAAGTTGCTCAGTCATGTCCAAGTCTTTGCGACCCCATAGTCCATGGACTTCTCCAGACCAGAATACTGAAAAGGGTAGCCTTTCCCTTCTCCAGGGGACCTTCCCAACCCAGGAATCGAATCCAGGCCTCCCACATTGCAGGTGGACTCTTTACCAGCTGAGCCAAAAGGGAAGCCCAAGAATACTGGAATGGGTAACATATTCCTTCTCTGGAGGATCTTCCTGACCCAGGAATCGAACCGGGGTCTCCTGAATTGCAGGCAGATTCTTTACCAACTGAGCTATCAGGAGAGCCCTTCCAATGAGTATTTATGACTGATTTCCTTTATGATTGACTGGTTTGATCTCCTTGCAGTCCAAGGGACTCTCAACAGTCTTCTCAAGCACCAAGGTTTTAAGGCATCAATTCTTCGGTGCTCAGCCTTTTATATTGTCCAGCTCTCATACTTGTAAATGACTACTGAAAAAAAAATCATAACTTTGACTATATGGACTTTATCAGCAAAGGAATGTCTCTGCTTTTTAATACGTTGTCTAGGTGTGCCATAGCTTTTCTTCCAAGCAGCAAGCATCTTTTAATAGCATGGCTGCAGTCACCATCCACAATGATTTTGGAGCCCACGAAAATAGTCTGTCACTGTTTCCATTTTTTCCCCATCTGTTTGCCATGAAGTGATGGGACCAGATGCCATGTTCTTAGTTTTTTAGCCAGCTTTTTCACTTTCACCTTGATCTAGAGGCTCTTATTCCTCTTCATCTGTGTATCTGAGTTTATTGATACTTCCGCAACCTTGATTCTGGCTTGTGATTCATCCAGCCTGGGATTTTGCATGATGTACTCCACATATAAGTTAAATAAGCAGTGTGACAATATAGCCTTAGAGTACTCCTTTACCAGTTTGAACTAGTCCATTGTTCCATGTTGCTTCTTGACCTGCATACAGGTTTTGCAGGAGGCAAGTAAGGTTGTCTGACAGTCCCATCTCTTTAAAAATTTTCCAGCTTATTGTGATCTACACAGTCAAAGGTTGCAGCATAGTCAATGAAGCAGAAGCAGATTTTTTTCTGGAATTCTTTTGCTTCCTCTATGATCCAGTGGATCTTGGTAATTGCATCTCTGGTTCCTCTGCCTT
Source organism: Capricornis sumatraensis (assembly GCF_032405125.1). Lineage (NCBI taxonomy): Eukaryota > Metazoa > Chordata > Mammalia > Artiodactyla > Bovidae > Capricornis > Capricornis sumatraensis. Next base: position 23,292,580 of record NC_091073.1, read on the forward strand.
TTCTAAATCCAGCTAGAACATCTGAAGTTCTCACTTCACATACTGTTGATGTCTAGCCTGAAGGCTTTGAGGATCTTACTAGCATGTGAAATGTGTGCAATTGTGTGATAGTTTCAACATTCTTTGGCATTGCCTTTTTTGGGACTGGAATGAAAACTGAACTTTTCCAGTCCTGTGGCCACTGTCAGTTCAGTTCAGTTCAGTTCAGTCACTCAGTCGTGTCCAACATTTCGCGACCCCATGAATCGCAACATGCCAGGCCTCCCTGTTCATCACCATCTCCCAGAGTTCACTCAGACTCATGTCCATCGAGTCCGTGATGCCATCCAGCCATCTCATCCTCGGTCGTCCCTTTCTCCTACTGCCCCCAATCCCTCTCAGCATCAGAGTCTTTTCCAATGAGTCAGCTCTTTCCATGAGGTGGCCAAAGTACTGGAGTTTCAGCTTCAGCATCATTGCCTCCAAAGAAATCCCAGGGTTGATTTCCTTCCGAATGGACTGGTTGGATCTCCTTGCAATCCAAGGGACTCTCAAGAGTCTTCTCCAACACCAAAGTTCAAAAGCAACAATTCTTCGGCGCTCAGCCTTCTTCACAGTCCAACTCTCACATCCATACATGATGTGAAAGGACCACAGGAAAAACCATAGACTTGACTAGACGGACCTTAGTCGGCAAAGTAATGTCTCTGCTTTTGAATATGCTATCTAGGTTGGTCATAAATTTTCTTCCAAGGAGTAAGCGTCTTTTAATTTCATGGCTGCAGTCACCATCTGTGGTGATTTTGGAGCCTAAAAAAATAAAGTCTGACACTGTTTCCCCGTCTATTTCCCATGAAGCGATGGGACCGGATGCCATGATCTTCGTTTTCTGAAGTTGAGCTTTAAGCCAACTTTTTCAGTCTCCTCTTTCACTTTCATCAAGAGGCTTTTTAGCTCCTCTTCACTTTCTGCCATAAGGGTGGTGTCATCTGCATATCTGAGGTTATTGATACTTCTCCCGGCAATCTTGATTCCATCTTGTGTTTCTTCCAGTCCAGCGTTTCTCATGATGTACTCTGCATATAAGTTAAATAAGCATGGTGACAATATACAGCCTTGACGCACTCCTTTTCCTATTTGGAAGCAGTCTGTTGTTCCATGTCCAGTTCTAACTGTTGCTTCCTGACCTGCATAGATTTCTCAAGAGGCAGGTTAGGTGGCCTGGTATTCCCATCTCTTTCAGAGTTTTCCACGTTTTTCAAATTAGCTGACATATTGACTGCAGCACTTCAACAGCATCATCTTTTAGGATCTGAATTACTTATTGGACATCTTTATCTAACAACTTCATGCTACTTCAAACTTAGTATATCCACAAATTGACTCACTGACCCAAACTGACTCAAATCTAGGTAGCAGTATCAAGGCCATTTATCATCATGAAAAACCAAAATCTGAAAATGCCCCAAACTCTAATAAAATTACTCCCACTTTTTCTCCACCATCATTACCACACAAATTAGGTTACCAAGGCCTATAAATACTGCCTATTAAATATCATAACATTCACTATCTGAACCATCCCCTTTGCTTTTCTCTCATTTAGGTCACTGTACAGTCTAAATTCTAAATTTAGTTTCTAAATACCAAGTTCTCAGTCACAATTCTCATTAACTACATAAGATATAAAATGAAAACAAATACATTGTATATGAACAATCAAGTTTATGAAATAAAAGGATATACCCTGTAATTTACATATACCATAGTTTTAGAGCTGAGAAAAATTTAGACATAATTCAAGGTTCTCAAATAATACTGAAATCGAGAAAGAACTAAAAGACTGTTCTGGTTAGAAAAACCAATAAATAAAGAATAAACTATATTCTTTGCTTAAAAATCCTTTTTTTCTTCTTTTGGTCTGGATGAAATGTTGAGTAAGAAAATGCTATATTGAAAATACTATTACCCGTATGTGGATATGACCCATGTTTGTAATGGATCATTATTAGTTTCAGGCCTCCCATGAAGAGTGAATAGATTTGACTTCTTTTCAAAGTGGGTTGAGCCAAAAATCTCTGTTAATGCCTGTATTTAAAGACAAATGCTACAGACTGATGCTTATGTCCTTCCAAAATTCATTTATTAAAATTATAATTTCCAATGTGATAATATTTGATGTGAGGGCTTTGAGATATAATTAGATTCAAACAGTGTCATGAAAGTAGAGTCCTCATGATGACACCACTACCCCAAAAAAATTGAGTCACCAGAGATCTATCTCTTTCTCCCATGAGGACATAGCAAGAACAAGGTCATCTGCAAGCCAGGGAGAGAGTTCTCACAAGGAAAGGAAATAGCTTGCACTTTGACCTTGTACTTCTAAGTCTCCAGAACCATGAGAAATAAAACTTTTTTGTCAATGGTATTTTGCTATAGTAGCTGGAACTGACAACAGATTTATTCCATTTTGGACTGTAAAAATAACTATATGCTATGAAAGCAATCCACTTTTTGCTAACATCTCATTCTTATTTTATCTCTACAGGAAAATCCTGTTGAATAAAACAATTGTTCATCAATAAGCCCTATTTGCAATTCCTTTGTGACTATATAAATTTATTATGTAATTCATTTACTTTCCAGGTCTAAAAGGGCATATAGGAATTGGCTCTCCTAAGCTAATATGCCCCATATTTTCATTTACTTTTTGAATAAAAAATCCCATGAATTGCTGTGTCCATTATTGAAAAGAAATAACCAAATATGTTAATCAGAAATAACTTTGAGAAAAGTAAAAAATAACATGACTAAGAATAGATAAGGAGTATGAAAGTAGGCATTGATTTACCAATTCAGTGGTATCAAGAACAATATCTCTGTGAATATCTATGATTTCAAAATGGCTGCTCTAGCTCTAGTCATTAGATCTAAATCCAGGCATAAGGAAGGAAGGAAGATGTCTACTATATCTATTCTCTTTACCAAGACAGTGAAAGATTTCTGAGATACATCCCTAAGAGGCTTCTTTTTATATACAATTAACCAGAACTGTATCACTTGGCCATTCATCAAGTAAAAAGAGACTGTGAAAGGAATCATGCAACTTTCTCAGCCCATGTGGTAGAGGCAAGGAAGAGAGAAGAGGACTGGGAACAAGTTTGGGGCTCATCTACCAATAGTATCTGCTATTCCAACTATCTACCAATTGATCCAGAATTAAAAAAAAAAAAAAAAGAAGCTACACAGATTTGTAAAATGCCTCAACTATTAGAAACATAATATTTAAAATTTCATTTCATGCAGAGACATTCTTTCTATCTCTAAATACTTTTCACAGTATTAGGGCCAAGTCATGGTGCCCTGTATCTTTAACAGATCGAGAAACAGCAAAACAAGCAGATAAGTCTTTGCCGACATCTTAGGCCTACGAATTTTTTAAAAGTTTACTGCATTTGTACATCAGTCCAGGTTCCCTATACCCTTCAGAGGAATTAATACATCATTGAAATCCAGAGCTGGTTTCCTGAAATAAAACCAACAAGACCCCTGGAGCATGAGTTCAGAAGCAATGAGGTTGAGTGAGTAAGAGTTTGGCAGCTGTTTCAAGTAGAAATAAGTTCCATTCCTGGTTCTACCCTCTCTCTACCCATGTGACTGGGTGAGTTATTTAGCCTGCCTAAACCTCCACTCCCTCATCTGTAAGAAGAGAATGTTAACAATATCTACCTTGTAAGACATAAATGGAAAATGCATGCAAATTTGGCCATGAGATAAGCATTCAGGGTTGTTGAACAGAATGCTAGTTACCTACCCAATAACCATTTCCTCTTAATATGAGGATATGTATAGAAAGACCCCACATCCATTGAAAATAAGGGTAACCATTTGACAATACTCCAATCAGTGATATGTAACCATTGGTGTTTCTGAGAATGCATCTTTCTAATGCTAAATAGTTGGCACATTTTACTCTTACCCTTTTTTCTTGACTGATGCCTAGCGTCCAGCTACCATCTCATGACTAGAAAAGGTATAATTCAAAAAAAAAAAAAAAGTCTGGTAGTTTCTTGAAATAGCTTGCAAAATGTTTTCAATAGAATGCTGTTCTATTTTGGAATACAATGGAAAATTAGATACTTATTTCTTGGATTGCAGCTTCAGTGTCACAGAGATTGTCAGCAAAAGCATTAATAAAAATATGGGGAACCACAGAAAATTGGAAAAAGAACTCACTATATTTACTACCCTAGGAGAAAAAAAATAAAATAAAAACGTCACCTTCCTATGAAATGAATAGAAAAGGAAGGAAAGGTCTCATCTATTTATTCTGTTCCAATGAAATCTGTCTTATAACCATGTAATAAATTATGAACTAAAACAAAAAATGTCCCTCCTCAGAACTGCTATATCATTTTCTCAATGGAAATTTCACAACTGATATTCTTTGAGCATAGTATCAACTACAATGTGGACAACATTAGAAGAATTCATCTTTGCTCAAAGCTTTCAGGCAACATATTAATAATTTTCCATTCTTAAAAAAAAAAAAAAAAATTGGGAAGTGACTCCCAGGCCAAGAACCTCACGTAATAAGCAGATTCAGGCCCAAAGAAGTTGATTCAAATATCCTAAACTGAATACATTGCCTCTAAGTGAAAAGGCTCCTTAAAAATCTCCTTTTGTGTGATATGTTAAATAATATTTACAATATTATTGGAAAACCTACAAAGTGTGAAGGAGAAAACTTTTGAGCTACAAATGGAAAATACCAATGCATTTTCAACTTACACTTTTTTCATACCACTTCCCTGTTTTTTTATTTTTATGGCAAATTACTTAAAATGGCAAAAAGATTTTCTTTTAAAAAAACAACAAGAAAGTGAACAAACATAAAAACTTGATCTTCATTCTATATCAAGCTCTACCACAGAACAAATCAAGTACTGCTTGCTTCATTTCTTTAAGTGAAAACCTTCAGATTTGTGCCCTTTAGATAGATGCCATTCATCCCATTTTGATCATTATGTTCCTATTTAGAGGCTGTCATTAGTGTGGCAATAGCTGAATCCAGAGGAATGAGTGAACTCCCTGAAGGAGAAGGCAAGAGGGAAAAAAGTAGAGAAGAGCCGGATCCATGTTGTAAGCAACAGTTACAGATAGTGGGAGGAGGGCTGTGGGAGGAAAAAAAAGGGATCATTGAAACTGAAGAGAAAAGTGACATGGGTCAGAGCGCCAGGATTTTTGAATGCTGCAGAAACCAATGGAGGACAGGAGTGAACTTCTCTGTGAAAATATCTGAGAGACTAACGATAATAGAACTGAAAAAAGTGTTATTGATTCTAGCAATAATCCGGATAATTTTGACCTCAGGAAAAAGAATCTCAGTGGTTAAAACAGTACAATGATAGGCAGGTGATATATCAGCAAAGATATATAAGATCCAAGCTAAAATAGTCATTAGTGTCAGGAAGAAAGTGTAATTTTTCTTTTACAGTATGGCAGTCTTCTCTGTTGTCTTAACATGTTTGTCTTGTTTCACTTCCCTTCTTGTTATTGCTAATTCACCTGCCTCTAAGAATAGCCTCTTGCACTTTCTAAAATCTTATTAAAGACACACAGGAATTGGGTTCATTGTATATTCATTCTGGGTATAATTGTTTATAAACATTAAGTATTTGTGTTGGATGGACAAGTGGCTCTGTATTAAAGTATATGTTGAGTTTATTTTTGACCTTGTAAGATAATTGTCTGCTTATTATTTGTCTGTGTTCTTTGTCTTCAAGGTTATCAGATAAGTAGTATCTGAATGACTAAATCATTCCTATACCTAAGACTTCTATGTTTTCCTGAAAGATCTATGATATAGGCCCTTGAGATAGCACCCTGGATAAAGGCTGGAAAATGAAAGTCAGAGGATTGCTCCTGGAAGCTTACCAGTGTCAACCACCGAGAACCCCCGAAATAATCCCTAAGGATCTTCCTCATTTTAGCCCTTTGACTAGAAACAAATATTTTAAGAGCTTTAAATAACTAATTTTTACTTCTTAATCAAATCTATAGGTAAAATGGCTTGCACCATTTAAAACAAGTCCCACAACTGTACACAGTATATGAAATGATTTCTATTTTAAATGATGAAAATGATTTAAATACTGGCTCTAGGTTCAAGAACATTCAGTTTGTAGAAACTGGATACCTATTGCTCAAATATATTCCTATTTTAAAATATACACTTTAGAGGCCAAAAAGGCTGGCAGTTTTTTTTTTATAGACATACTACTATTTCATCAATCATATATCATTAATGCAGCTGCTGGAAGTGGCATATGCTCTATAAGTATATTTTAATTTTATATCTATTCATTTGAACTATGTATCCAAAGCTTTTAAAAACATCATAAGAGAATAGTTCTTATTACACAGATTTGGTAGTATATGTTGCAATGCTCCCTATTTAAAAATTAAATAGTTAAACACTAATTCATTCCTTAATCCAACAAAAAAGAACATATCTATGACTTTGGATTTCTTTGCAGAGAGATAAGTCTATTCCTGTGATTGCTTTAAATTCATTCTGAGTTTAACAGATAGAGTGGCACAAGAAAAGAATGGCATTTTCTGATATGGTTATTAACATTTTCTAAGGATTAAAAATAAAAATCTATAATAATGACAGCTAGAAGCTGTTTCTATCTGTATTTTACTAAAAAGCACTGTTATTAGTAATGGACACTGCTTAAATGTCTAGTTTCTTTGTGTAGATAAGACTTATAGGGTTTGAAGGTTAATCTGAAGTTTCTCTAAACCAATTCTTCAAGCAAATTTGACTGAACATTTCACAAACTCAGCTCTTTTGCCTTCTCTGTAATTTGTTTGTTTCAGGTTGTGCTAAAATAAGGTTTTTGTCCTGAGGCATACAAATATTTATAAGAATAAAAGGGGAACATTAGAAGAAAAACTTTAAATATTATTATTCTCACTTACTGTTTTTGTTGTGACATAAAAGATGCAAAGAAATAAAATGTCAAGGTAGAACCATACTGCAGTGTGTATATAAACTCATTTCTTAAAAGTAAAATTTAGTGGTCAAAAATTAGAATGATCAAAAAGTTGTCTATATCTAAGTACCACTAAAGGAAAGGAACAGCATAATTATTTTGTTGGGATGCTAAGAACAAACTAATCAGTTCCAAGCAAACTGAGACGTAAGATATATGGTCAATTGAGTTACAATTTAAAAGAAGAAAAGATAAATTGTGGTCTTGATGACAGAAAAAAAAAATATGAATGAGAATCTAAAATGAGAACAAAGAGATGGGAAGCAATGCTGGAGGAAGAAACACAAGAGACCTAGAACTTGCATTCAGATAATGAAATTCCCAAGACAGAATATACAGGGGAATAAATGGTAGTGGCTTATTGGGAAATTCAGGACTCTTAAACATTTTGTTTAGAAAATATATTACCGTCAAATACAGTATAGTATTGGAAAGGCAAAAGTAAATCCTGGAGGCAGTGAATTAAAGTCTTCCATACAATACCCTGGACAAAAATGAGAGAGAACCAGTCTGTGTAGGCAGATGATGCTGCCCTCAGGAATGTAGCAGAACCCAGATAAATACTGCTGGACCATGGATGAATTCCTGTCAGTCACAAGGAATTGGAATGAGGGCTTGGGTGCCACAGTGAACTCAATCTATGCAACAGAGAATATATATGACAACTATCCAGTTGAACAAAGTGTAAAAACAATGATTTTATAGCCACCTATTTTCTACTGGTCAGGAGTTTAAGAAGGAGAAATGAGAAAGTTAAACACGAACTTTATGAAAAAAAAACTTGAAAAAAAAAATTGGACCTCTTTAGTAAACATTCAGAGAAGTAACTTCTTTCTAAATATGTTACAAAGACATAAATATTTAGAAAACTATTTGTAATCACAGAAAGACATAGTTATTTGAATTAGCAGGAGACAGACATCCAAAAGGAGAGAACAGGAAAAAACAATTTTAAATATCAGAATAAATGTAAAGACACTAAGATAAATAAGGTTAAAATGACTAACAACAAAAAGATAACATTCCCAAATACAGTCTGTACAAATAGAATTGACTTCCAAGAATTCAGCTTAGTTTAATAGAGAAAAAAAAAAAATAGAAATTTTCTCAGGATTCAGAGAAAAATTCAAAGAACCTAAAATAATGCAAGAGAAGATAAAATATATGAGAATATGCAAGGCTCCTATGTGAGACATGGATATATTCCTAAGGAATAAATGAAAAAAATTAAAATAGGACTAGTAAAAAATAATATAAAAACTATTTTTTCTGATTAAAGGGAGAATTGACTTCCAAATGGCAGACTAGCTTGTTTCAGAATAACTATACTACAGAGAACAATTATAAAGATAAATATATTTTTTAAACTCCTTGAAAGAATGGAGATGTTACCAAATCAGAGGAGACCTGTGTGACAATATTCTAGAGAGAAGAGCAGCTATGAGAAATATGTTGCAGATGTAGGTAAATTCAGTTATTGGTTGGGTTAGGTATGTCTTGTCATCTAGAATTGGCAAAAAATCCATTTATGGAGAAAGGACCATTAGGTACAACTGTCTAGGTATAGAGGCTACCAAAGTATCTTAAGCATAATGAACACAAGTTAAAACAGAAAATAATGGTTGATTCTGTGCTGTGCTTAGTCTCTCAGTCATGTCTGACTCCTTACGACCCCATGGATTATAGCTCACCAGGCTCCTCTGTCCATGGGGATTCTTAAGGTAAGAATACGAGAATTGGTTGCCATGCCTTCCTGCAGGGAATCTTCCCAACCCAGAGATCAAACCCAGGTCCCCAGCATTGGTTGATTCTAGATTGATTATTATGTGAACCCTGAGGAAAACTGGAGAGCTTCAGAGCAATAAACAGATCACTGAAGAAAAAGAACATACAAACAATGAAGCTTTATTTAGTCAGATAAAACAGTAATCAATAAAAATACAGAATAATAGAATTTACAAATATTAAGAGAAATTAATTTAAAAATATAATGAATGTCAAATATTTTAACATACAGGACATAATTATCATATTATATATAAATAAAAGACTGTATTACTCTCCAACAGTTGAAAGCTGTATTTACTTTAAATTTACTATCTTTATTTATTCAAGTACCATAAACAAAGAAGTTCATGTATTTTACCAATGTGAAAAGGTTATCAGAAATCACATTGATCAATACTCACAGAAGCACTTCCTGTCAAGGTCAAATGATAACCTCAGACTATGCAAAGTAAAAACAGCCTGCAGCTGCTATTTCAAGAACTGACTTTTGTTTTACTACAGCTCTGGCATTGTTTCATTTTCTAATGGTGACACTGCAGTTCTAGCTGCAATAATCTCATAGCATGACAGATGCTCTTCTAGGCTAATTTTTCTTCAAATGACTTATTTAAAACCTTGAAATGTGTATACAGATGCACACTGTACAAGTACTGTCACTATCCTATCTGCTCTCAAAAATTCATGAAAAAAAATGACATGTTAATTTATGTTGTAAATGAATGAAGAAAAACATTTCAAACAGCATGGAGAGAGGCAATAATCTATTAAATCAAGTCGAGGAAAAAAATTAAAAGGTGCCATCAACTCAGCTATTTATTTATTCAAAGACAGTGTCTAAATGAGCCATAACTGACACCAGAGACATTTAGCTACATATTTTAATGTCATATCAAATTTACTGGTGTTCTAAGTGTATAAACAATATATTTGCATCATATTAGTGACAAATGTCATGCTAATACCATAGCAAAATGACTACAAGGGGATTTCATAACTTACTTACAGAATGTATTTTTAGGTACAAGAATTCATTTAGAATTGTCAAACAACCAGAGAATTATAGGAACTTTTATTTTATAGCACATATGCCAATGATATTTCTAGTGTAATAAATTCTAGATGTTCTTCCTGTGTTTTGTAAAGTCAACCATTTTTATGAGGTTTCTTTTAGCATTTCTAGATAAGAGCTGACTCTTGAACCTATATTTCTCAGTTCCATTTATCAATGCCCCCAAAATCTCCCCTAAATGGTTAATGATTTCTTTTTTACTGAAGTCTCCTTTTAAGAAAAATCAAGTCACCAGAAATACTTCAGTTCTTGGAACATGGCTATCTTTCCTACTTGAGGATAAATCTTTTCTCTCTTCTGACCTTCCTGAGTTTCCCATTATCTACCTGAGCCATTGAAATCTAGGAATTATCAGGCCACTGTGCACCATGAAATACAAGTTCTTGTCCCGTGAGAAATGGTTTTGTAATGTCTCCTGTATCAAACTGCTTCCCAAATTGTTAAAAGTTACACATCCTTTGAAACAAGCACTAACGGGATGACTGTATTTTAAAGTATATTTAAAAGTATTAAGCTGTTTTAAAGAGAATAGATTTAAAAGAAGTTTTTATCTTTATAGACAATTAAACCAACCATTTCGTTAGCTGACGTCACTGTCAGCAATGATGGTCTAATCCTATTCCCAAGTGGCTTGGTGGTAAAGAATCTGCCTGCCAGTGTAAGAGATGTAGGAGATGTGGGTTCAACCCCTGCATCAGGAAGATCCTCTGGAGAATGGAATGGCAACTCACTCTGGTGCTTCGTCTGGAGAATTCCGTGGACAGAGGAGCCTGGTGACTACAGGCCATGGGGTCACAAAGAATCAGACATGACTGACCACACACACATCTATCTGATAGAACAAGTCTACAGAGAAATACAATTATTAAATCCATGTTAACTTGGACATGACTTAGCAACTGAACAACAAAAAAGAGCCTCTCTTACATGAAAATAATTCTGAAAGTATGAGGCTGAAGGACCGCCATGCACTTGTCTTAAAATTTACTTTCAAGTTATACTAAACTCTAAAAAAAGTGTGTGAAATGAAGTGAAGTTGCTTAGTTGTGTCTGACTCTTTGTGACCTCATGGACTGTAGCCTACCGGGCTCCTCTGTCCATGGGATTTTCTAGGCGAGGGTACTGGATGGGTTGCCATTTCCTTCTCCAGGCATTTTGGACTGAGAACCTTGCAAATCCCCACCCTGCCCCTCATAAGCAGGGCAGTCTTAGACTGTCATTTACCACTGCCTCATAAACAGTTCTCAGGGCAAAAGGCCAAGTGGCCATTTATCACTGAAGCACACATCCCTGAGAGTTGACAATAACTACGTTGTATTCTCTGTGCATCTCCACTGTCCGGCCATAATTCCTGACTTCCCCAGGCACTGCAAGGCTCCGGGTTGGGTGGGGGCTGAATGTGGCTGATGAGCATATTCAGGCATCCTTTGCTGTCCCCTGCAGTATGTGTCATTGACCTGGGTACAGCAGTTAACACGAGTGTGGGACAGAACACTTTTCTTTAACCATAAATGTGCTGCCTATGGTTTTACACACGGTATTGTAGTTTCATCATGCCCATAATTCTTTGGGCTTGATCAAATAGCCTGGGTCATTCCACTCTGTCTCACACAGGTGGCTGTGCTTGGGCCCTGCTCTCAGCCTGCAAAGCAGACTGCAGGTGCTCCAGTCTCAGACACAGAACAGGAGAGACAATTCAGGCTGCCAGCTGTCAACATCATCAAGCAGCAGAAAATCTTCCTTAAACGAAACCACATATAGAATATGAAGAAACATGAATGTAGAGTGAGGCAGGACAGAGACCAGGTCCTTGGACCTTCAGCCCCATCAGGCCTGAGTAACCTTTAAGGAACTTTCTGGGTCCCCCAGGTTTCCATAGAAACCAGGGCAGGACCAGGGGATAGAGTCTAAGCCTTTCAGGCCACAGAGGAAAAACAGCATCCAGAGAAGGAAAGTGTCAAATTTGAAGTGAGTGGATATGATCCCAATGGCAGATTTCAGTTTTCTCTTCAAAATTCTAACACAATTGCATCAGCTAGAAAAAAATGGAGATGGTGCCATGTTCTGGAAAGTCTAAGTTCTGGGGGAATCTTGGCTCTCTCCTGTTAACTGTGGGGCCCTATACAATCAATCACTCAGCTTCTCCAAGCCTCAGTTTCCCCATGTGTAATAATGCCTGCCCTGGGGACCTGCTGTGGGCATTGGGTGCCAGGAAAACCATGAGGTGCCTGGAAATCTTTGCAAAATAGTCATTTTTACTCTTTGTAAAAATAGTCACTAATAGTACATTTGGGAAACAAAGAAATGATGTATTCTCTTCTTTGTTTTTTTTTCTTTTTTTCTTATAAGGCACTTCTGTTTCTGACAACTATATGTTTCAGCTATTAATTTGTCCACTAATTAGTGACAACTAAGTGACTTTAACTAAAGTCACTAAGTTCGAGGATAGATGAGCTCACCACAGTAAATCTGAGTTTCAAACATCACAGCTCCTGGTAACCTAGTTTTTCCACGCAAATCAAATTAGAACTCTGAAAGCCATGAGAAGGGCCTGGTCTTGTTTAGTCAAAGAAAAAATCCCATTACATTTGTTTCCCTAATGACAAAGACCTTTCTGTTATACTCTTGCATCATAAAAATGGCACACAAGATCCGTTCCTAGGTACTTTCCTGACTCAGCTTATGTGAAGTCCTCCTGTTTCTCTGAGAGAGAAAAACAAGGAATGTAATGCCTTTCAGAGTATCCTTTCATCACTGGTACTTTTGCTTATTATAGAAGTAGTTTTCACAAACAAGTCTCTAAGATCCTTGAGATTCAGTACTTGGAGAAAGTTTCATTCACATAATCATCACCACTAAAAAAATCTAAAGATAAGAGAACTGAGCTGCACTGTTCTCAAGATAATGTCAGATTCAAAATATAATATTTTGTGATGTGAAAAGAGAACCAAATTTCCTCCATAAGCATGCAAGTAATGTAGGGTTTTAAAGGTTTTTTCTTTTGGGAATACAGAAAAGGGGTTACATCATATTACATAGGATGAAAGGAGTACATCAAGACTGTATATCGTCACCCAGCTTATTTAACTTATATGCAGAGTACATCAGAGAAACACTGGGAAAAAAAGAAAAAGAAATACTGGGCTGGAAGAAGCACAAGCTGGAATCAAGATTGCCGGGAGAAATATCAATGACCTCAGATATGCAGATGACACCACCCTTATGGCAGAAAGCAAAGAAGAACTAAAGAGCCTGTTGATGAAAGTTAAAGAGGAGAGTGAAAAGGTGACTTAAAACTCAATATTCAGAAAACTAAGATCATGACATCCAGTCCCATCACTTCATGGCAAATAGATGGGGAAACAATGGAAACAGTAAGAAACTCTAGTCACTGCAGATGATGACTGCAGCCGTGAAATTAAAAGATGCTTGCTCTTTGGAAGAAAAATTATGACCAACTAGATAGCATATTAAAAAACAGAAACATTACCAACAAAGGTCTGTCTAGTCAAAGCTATGTTTTTTCCAGTGGTCATGTATAGATATGAGAGTTGCACTGGGAAACTAAGTGCTAGTTTCCTAGTTGCACTAGGAAAACTAAGTGATGAAGAATTGATGCTTCTGAACTGTGGTATTGGAGAAGACTCTTGAGAGTCCCTTGGACTGCAAGGAGATCCATCCAGTCAGTCCTAAAGGAGATCAGTCCTGGGTGTTCGTTGGAAGGACTGATGCTAAAGCTGAAACTCCAATACTTTGGCCACCTGATGCGAAGAACTGATTCATTTGAAAAGACCCTAATTCTGGGAATGATTGAAGGTGGGAGGAGAAGGGGATGAGAGAGGATGAGATGGTTGGATGGCATCACTGACTCAGTGGACATGAGTTTGAGTAAGCTCCAGGAGTTGGTGATCAATAGGGAAGCCTGGCGTGCTACAGTCCTTGTGGTCACAAAGAGTTGGACACAACTGAGTGACTGAACTGAACTGAACTGAAATGCTCCAACTTATCTTACTATTACCCCATAGTATCATAATTTTCTGAGTGTATCATTCTACCCCTTTTTATAAATGTTGATTTTGACATGGTCTAGGATTTAGAAACCTCAAATAATCCTGGCTTTGTTAAAAGGGGATAGCCATAAGAAAAAGTACTTTATTCAATTAGCTTAACTTCTCTGACGCTGAGCTGTATTGAATAAGAGGTCTTTTCCTCATGAGGTTTATTCAAAATCGTTATTTTTGTTATGTGCTTGATGAGATACAATTTAAGAAAAATAGCAGATCTAAACAAGTGAAGATACAACCTAAAAGTGTCAATATTTAAATAACTTCTTGAGAATTTTGTTATGTCCAGACCTCATTACAGATATCACTTTGATATTTCAGTTTCTGTTATTTGCTTTGGTGCATCTTGTTTTTAATCATTCTCTCCATGACTCAGCTTCCTTAGAGCATTAGGGAGGATACTTCCACAATTTACTGTATGTAATGAAGAGTTCTTGGAAGGATACACTAAATGCATACAGGAAGTCATCTCCTCGGACACTAGCTCCTAGCACTTCCAATACAAGCATATACAGTTGACTTCATAAAGAACTGGAAAAGTAATTCCTTAGGTGAAGTTTTGACATGAGCACAGGTGGCCTGATTTCTTGCCCTCACTGGTAAATAACTGGTTATGCACCAACAGACCGCTCTCTTGTATGGAGCACTCCCTATTGGCAGATTTGATGCCAGTGCCTACTGAGGTTTGAGATATCCCTCACAGTAGCCTATGGAAACTCCCCACATGTGCTTCAGCTCCCTCTTTCAATCAGCTGTAGAGTTTCAGCATTCTTTTCATCTGCTTCAGGATTTACAGTAGTTTAAGGAGAGACATTGGTAGTATAATTCTCTTAAAGAGTAGCTGTGTAGAGAGGTATCTCTTAGGGTTTTATGAGCTCTTCTTTCAGCCTTCTGAATATACTCAGAAACAAGAAAATGTGATGCAATAAAACATACTGTAATGACCTCTGAAAAAGAAAGAAATCTCTGTTTCAGAAGTAAGGAAAGAGGTCCTCAATGTGATTTTCTAGTAAATCTTCTGTTCTTTTGTGGCATATTCAGTAAAGCATGTGTCTTTTTAGTATAATAGAAGAGAAAAAATTACATGTAACATGTATATAATGTTCTGATAAAAACAAAAAGCAGACGTTCAAGTTTTTTGCTTTTAATAGATTTAGAGAATTAACTTAGAAAATGAATAAAATAAATACTGAGTTGCTAGCTTCTATATAAAGGACTTAGTTCAGAGCTTCAGAAAATTTACTTGTAAAATTAAATTTAATGAGTAATGTAAATGAACTGAAAATTCTATTAAAGGTCATAAAAATAAAACATTATATAATAGATGCAGTTTGTCAATTTGAATGGAGTCAGAAATTGGAGACCAAAAAGAATGACAATTTGAAGTAGCCTTACTTCAAAAACAAAATAGAAGATCATAATTTTAGCTGAATTTACATATATGATGCTGAATTTTTATGTGTTTTAAAACTAAAGAATCATAAATACATAAGTAAAACAGATGCAATTTGGAAAAGAGTTAGCTGACATATGCTTTATCTTTGATAATTTCCAGAAATCTTTATGGCAAAATAACACAAAAAGTAGTAAATAAAGAGTAGCCAAATCTTAACAATCAGCACTAGAAAGTAAAAGATCTCTTTTGCTTGTTTGATATTTTCCTTAAATATTCTATCTGCTTTCAAATGTTTATTCTCATTCCTGAGAATAGCTGATACTTTAAGATATCTGTATCTATTAATATAAACTTTTGAGAGCCATTTACAGTCATCGGTCAATGCACATTCTGCCAATTTTAGCATTTTAACACAGTAAAAAAAAGCATTAACTTTTCTCTACTTGCTAATTTGACTGAATTGACTTGGTAATAATTGGGTCTAACCATTCAGTTCAGTCAAATTAAGTGATAAAACATCCCTGAAATGTGAGCATTACATGAGGTCCCATCCTTGACCACCTCTATTTTTTCCCTTTAATTATTTTCTTTTGTGCAACCCATGACCACTTTCTCCATCTCTATGCTGATGACTTGATCAGGAACTTGAATTTGGACATTTCTTCTCTCTTGGGTTTCGTATTAAACAATTTCATGTGGATGTCTGACTTTAAACTCAACTGGTCCAAAATGAGATCATATTCCTTAGGATTATGCCAACTTTACTGAAGCATAATGTATACACAATGAAATATATTAATTTTTGTTGTTTTTAGTTGCTAAGTTGTGTCCAACTCTTTGTGACCCCATGGGCTGCAGCATCCCAGGCTTCGTTGTCCTTCACTATCTCCCAGAGTTTGCTCAAACTCATGTCCATTGAATCAATGATGCTATCCACCCATCTCATTCTCTGTCACCCATTTCTCCTTTTTCCCTCAGTTTTCCCTACCATCAGAGTTTTTTTTCCAATGAGTAGGCTCTTCGCATCAGGTGGCCAAAATATCAGAGCTTCAGCTTTAACATCAGTCCTTTCAATGAATATTCAGGGTTGATTTCCCTTAGGATTGACTGGTTTATCTCCTTGCTGGCCAAGGGACTCTCAAGAGTCTTCTCTAGCACCACAGTTCAAAAGCCTCAATTCTTTGATGCTCAGCCTTCAGTCCAATAGGTGTGAAATTTAATGAGCTTTGAAAAATGAGGAATACAGAACATCCTATCATACTAAAAATTCTCCTTCTATCCTTTGTAATTAATAGCATCTTTCCATTCTCTACCCTCTAGCAACTATGAATCTGCTCACCAAAGTTTTGCCTTTCCAGAATTTTGTGTGTATGGAATAGTACAGTGCATAGTCTTTTTTGTATGGCTTCTTACATATAATACAATGCTTTTAAGATTCAGAGCTGCATATATCAAAGCAGGATTCCATTGCATGCATGTACCACAATTTATCTATTCATCAACTGATAGACATTTGGTTTTTTTCCAAATTCTGATTATTATGGATATAGTTGCTAGGAACATTTACATACAAATCTTCATTTATCTTGGGTAAATACCCAGTAGTGGAATTGCTGGCTTGTATGGTAAGTGTATGTATAGCTTCATAAGAAATTGTCCATCTGTTTCCAAAATGGCTGCAGCATTTTTGCTCTCAACAGCAATTCATGAGAGTTTCAGTTGCTGCACATCCTTGTTATCACTATTTCGGGTCATATTGTCCTCTTTGTAGCCATTCCAGTAGTGTGTTTTGCTATCTCATTGTGGGTTTCATATGCATTTCCCTAATGGCAAACATGTTTATTTGCCAGTAGTAAATAACTCAAGGAAAGCATGTGTTCAAATATTTAGCCCAATTTTGCTGTTTATTCTTAAATTGTAAGTATCTTTTGTATAGTCTGGATATAAGATTGCAGAATCTTTTCATTCATTCCATGGCTTGGCATTTCATTTTCTTAACTGTCTTTTGAAAAAGAAGAGATTTTAATTTTGAAGAACTTCGATTTATTATTTTTATATAGTCTTTTAATGTAAGTGTTCTGTTAAAGAAATTTTTGCCTAAATCAAGGATACAGAGATTTTTCTCTTATGTTTGCTTCTAGATTTTCAGGTTTTTGCTCATATTTTAATGATTCGATTTAATTTTTGCACATAGCTGAAGCCTTAACTGTTTAATGTTGGGGTTTGTCTGTGTGAATGAATGGATAATAATTGCTACTGCACCACTGGTTGAACAGATTATCTATGCCATTTGTAATGATCTTAGCATTTTTATAAAAATCAATTGTCCAACAGTTTTTCTGAATGTTATATTTCATTGCCTGTATATCATCTTTAAACCAAAGGCACAATGCCTTGATTACTATAGTCTTAAAAGTCTTGAAGTCAGATAGAATAATTCCTCCAATCTTATTCCTTTCTTTAAAATGGTACTGCCTGTTTCAAGTCTTTTACATTTCCATTAAATTTTTGAAGCAGCCTGTCAGATTCTATTAAAAACACATAGATTTCTGGAACTGGATTGGGATTATTTTGAATCCACAGATAAATTTAAAGAGAATTTACATCTTAATCATATTAAGTCCTCTGATTCACGAACATTTGATATTTCTCAATTTATTAAAATTTTTCTCAATGTTGACTGAAATGGTTTTGGTTTTGAATATTAAGAATTCTTGGTAAATTCTTCTCCAAATATCTCATAATTCTTTTGCTGTAGAAATGGTATTTTTATAATTTCAATTTGCAATAGTTCATTGCTAATATTTAGGAACAATAGATTATTGTATATTATTCTTGTATTCTACAACCTTACAAAACTTTGTTATTAGCTCTGGAAGCATTTTCTGCAGATTTTTTAGGATTTTCTACTAGACAATTATGACATCTGCAAATAAAGGTAGTTTAATTCTTCTTACTAATCTGTAGCCATCAGGCTCTCTCCATGGAATTCTCCAGGCAAGAGTACTGAAGTGGGTTGCCATTTCCTTCTCCAGGGGATTTTCCCAACCCAAGGATCAAACCCAGGTCTCCTGCATTGCAGGCGGATTCTTTACCATCTAAGCTACTAGGGAAGCCCCCTTACTAATCTAGATGTCATTTTTTTTTTCTTGCCTTACTGCATATGATAGGAAATCCAGTGTAATATTTAACAGAAGTGATAAGAGAGAATATCTTTGCCTTACTCCAGATACTAAAGAGAAAGCATTCAGATTTTCATTAAATATCAGTGATGTAGGCTACATAAGTTTTTCATAGCCATATATTAGATTGAATAAGTTTCTTTTTATTCCTTGGTTGCCAAAAGATTTTGTCATAAACAGGTAGAGAATTTGGACAAATGAAAACATAGACAATGCTGAGGTTTAATTCTCCCTATCCCTTCTATATAGGAGGCATTTCAGAAACAGGGTATGGGGGGAAAAGCCAAGAATAAATATAACAAAAAAGGTATTTTTCATGAGATATCTTAATCCTAAAACATATATTCAAGGGACAATTTTCAAAGATAAAGTTTTCATGTAAAGGGGTTTTCAGGCACCCAATACAATGAATGACAGAAAACCCATACATAGACATTCCTCAAAAAGCAAACAAACAAACAAACTGGGAACAACCAAAATAAAAATAATATCTCAAAAATTCCAAGGTTCAGAAACCAGTTACCCAAAAAGTAGTGTTAATCTGATTGATATCAGACTGACTTATGAGCTACATGGAATTAGAGGACAAATGGAGATTATCTTCAAATCTGTGAGGTAAAGTGATTTTGAAAACATATTTTTACAGCAAATCATGAATAAATAGAAAATAAGGTTAATGCCAGGAAACAAGGAGACTCAATGAAGTTTATTTCCCTCATATCTGTTTTTGGAAAAACAAAGACCTATCTAGGCCATAAAAATTAAAAAAAAAAAAAAAGGAGCAACAAAATAATAAAATTTTACTGAAAATGGTGATATTGAACCAGAGTTCAAGAAAAATAGGTTCCCCAGAGACAATCAAATAACAGTCTACAAAGTAGTTGATCTCAATGACTAATAGCAAACAGCAGAACATTTTATTCTTTAGGAATAAAATGGATTCCATTGCAAAAGGAGAAGTGAGGATGAAATAGGGATGATGTCCTCATATATATTTCAAAAGGAAGTTAGAAACTCTAGGAGCAATAAAAATGCATGGAAGCAAACTATAGCCCACATATCTAACCTCCTAAAATGAAGCTTCACTTCCAGCCATTGATAGGATGAAAGAATTGAGAATATATTTGACTGTACAGATTGAAACAGTATTTGTGGAATGGTAGAGGTTGCCTGAAATAGAATTGATTACATTTCTTCCTGTAAAAGTTCAGTTACACCATTGGTTCTGTAGTGAATAACATGTCCATACACTTAACACTGTTTAGTTTTTTCTTTCCCTAATCTTCAGAATAAACCTATAAGCAATGAATAAAGAGAGCTATAATTACAAAAAAAGAATACAGATGTTGTCAGTTCTGACACTGTAAAAGCAACAAGATAGCTGGCATATGTATAACTGGGCCTTGCAGTAGGCAAGAGAAGTGTTGGGGAGTTGGCACACATAGATGGTTATTAAAAGATACCTGGCATTGTTGGAAAGAACTGCAGTGAATAATTTAAAGCTATAATGGTATCAAATAAAAGAATGAAAGCTAATGTGTGTTATACATTTTTTTAATGAGGTGAGGGTAAGTGGAAGTAGTGTCAGTAATTAAGTTCCTCTTTAACAATCAGGACTCAATATTATCTAAATTTGATAAATTTTAAAATGGAGCACAGGCTATTAATTAAAGTGGTGGTAGCCAACCAGGTGGACTAAAACCTGAAATGATTTGTTAACTTTTCAAGTACCTTCCTCAAAGTCGCTGAACTTGAACTCTCCAAGGAGGTCAGCCAGTACATGTAGACTAAAGAAGGTGCCAGTAAAGGGAATCCATGGCAAAAGGACTGTGGCTTCTGTTTAACTCCAAATCTTTGTTGCCAACCAGGAAGCTGGCCTGGTGTTGCCAAATATTCTAATTGCGTAAAAGGTTTCTCTGTGACCTTCAGATTTTGTGTATTGGAAAGTAATTTAAGAAGTGATTCAAGAGTCAGCATTGTATGGACCAAAAGAAATGTGATTCTAGGTCACAGTTTGCTAATGGACCACTAGTTTTCCATTCAAGTAACATAAATGGTCTTTTCACAGCTATTTGTAAGGCCTCCCCAGACAGCCATTTTGCTATTTTGCATTTCTTTTCCATGGGGATGGTCTTGATCCCTGTCTCCTGTACAATGGCACAAACCTCATTCCATAGTTCATCAGGCACTCTTATCTATCAGATCTAGACCCTTAAATCTATTTCTCACTTCCACTGTATAATCATAAGGGATTTGATTTAGGTCATACCCGAATGGTCTAGCGGTTTTCCCTACTTTCTTCAATTTGAGTCTGAATTTGGTAATAAGGAGTTCATGATCTGAGCCACCGTCAGCTCCTGGTCTCGTTTTTGTTGACTGTATAGAGCTTCTCCATCTTTGGCTGCAAAGAATATAATCAATCTGATTTTGGTGTTGACCATCTGGTGATGTCCGTGTGTAGAGTCTTTTCTTGTGTTGTTGAAAGAGGGTGTTTGCTATGACCAGTGCATTTTCTTGACAAAACTCCATTAGTCTTTGCCCTGCTTCATTCCACATTCCAAGGCCAACTTTGCCTGTTACTCCAGGTGTTTCTTGACTTCCTACTTTTGCATTCCAGTCCCCTATAATGAAAAGGACATCTTTGTTAGTTCTAAAAGGTCTTGTAGGTCTTCACAGAACCATTCAACTTTAGCTTCTTCAGCGTTACTGGTTGGGGCATAGACTTGGATTACCGTGATATTGAATGGTTTGCACTGGAGACGAACAGAGATCATTCTGTCGTTTTTGAGATTACATCCAAGTACTGCATTTTGGACTCTTGTTGACCATGATGGCTACTCCATTTCTTCTGAGGGATTCCTGCCAGCAGTAGTAGACATAATGGTCATCTGAGTTAAATTCAGCCATTCCAGTCCATTTAAGTTCGGTGATTCCTAGAATGTCAACGGGTTCACTCTTGCCGGCTCTTGTTTGACCACTTCCAATTAGCCGTGATTCATGGACCTGACATTCCAGGTTCCTATGCAATATTGCTCTTTACAGCATCGGACCTTGCTCCTATCACCAGTCACATCCACAGCTGGGTATTGTTTTGCATTGGCTCCATCCCTTCATTGTTTCTAGAGTTATTTCCCCACTGATCTCCAGTAGCATATTGGGCAGCTACTGACCTGGGGAGTACCTCTTTCAGTATGCTATCATTTTGCCGTTTCAAAGAAGAGGAGCGAAAAGCCAAGGAGAAAAGGAAAGATAAAAGCATCTGAATGCAGAGTTCCAAAGAATAGCAAGAAGAGATAAGAAAGCCATTTTCAGTGATCAATGCAAAGAAATAGAAGAGAACAACAGAATGGGAAAGACTAGAGAGCTCTTCAAGAAAATTAGAGATACCAAGGGAACATTTCATGAAAAGATGGGCTCAATAAAGGACAGAAATGGTCTGGACCTAACAGGAGCAGAAGATATTAAGAAGAGGTGGTAAGAATATACAGAAGAACTGTACAAAAAGAAATCGTCACGACCCAGAAAGTCACGATGGTGTGATCACTCACCTAGAGCCAGACATCTTGGAATGTGAAGTCAAGTGGGCCTTAGAAAGCATCACTATGAACAAAGCTTAGTGGTGTGATGGCATTCCAGTTGAGCTATTTCAAATCCTGAAAGATGATGCTGGGACAGTGCTGCACTTAATACGCCAGCACATTTGGAAAACTCAGCAGTGGCCACAGGACTGGAAAAGGTCCGTTTTCATTCCAATCCCAAAGAAAGGCAATGACAAATAATGCTCAAACTACCGCACAATTGCACTCATCTCACACACTAGTAAAGTAATGCTCCAAATTCTCCAAGCCAGGCTTCAGCAATACGTGAACCGTGAACCGTGAACTTCCTGATGTTCAGGCTGGTTTTAGAAAAGGCGGAGGAACCAGAGATCAAATTGCCAACATCCACTGAATCATGGAAAAAGCAAGAGACTTCCAGAAAAAACATCTACTTCTGCTTTATTGAATATGCCAAAGCCTTTGACTGTATGGATCACAATAAAGTGTGGAAAATTCTTCAAGAGATGGGAATACCAGACCACCTGACCTGCCTCTTTAGAAATCTGTATGCAGGTCAGAAGCAACAGCTAGAACTGGACATGGAACAACAGACTGCTTCCAAATAGGAAAAGGAGTACATCAAGGCTGTATATTGTCACCCTGCTTATTTAACTTCTATCCAGAGTACATCATGAGAAATGCTGGGCTGGAAGAAACACAAGCTGGAATCAAGATTGCTGGGAGAAATATCAATAACCTCAGATATGCAGATGACACCACCCTTATGGTAGAAAGTGAAGAGGAACTGAAAAGCCTCTTGATGAAAGTGAAAGAGGAAAGTGAAAAAGTTGGCTTTAACCTCAACATTCAGAAAACAAAGATCATGGCATCCAGTCCCATCACTTCATGGCAAATAGATGGGGAAACAGTTGAAACAGTGTCAGACTTTTATTTTTGGGGGCTCCAAAATCACTGCAGATGGTGATTGCAGCCATGAAATTAAAAGATGCTTACTCCTTGGAAGAAAAGTTGTGACCAACCTAGATAGCATATTCAAAAGCAGAAACATTATTTGCCATCTAAGGTCCGTCTAGTCAAAGCTATGGTTTTTCCTGTGGTCATGTATGGATGTGAGAGTTGGACTATGAAGAAGGCTGAGCACTGAAGAATTGATGCTTTTGAACTGTGGTGTTGGAGAAGACTCTTGAGAGTTCCTTGGACTGCAAGGAGATCCAACCAGTCCATTCTGAAGGAGATCAGCCCTGGGATTTCTTCGGAAGGAATGATGCTAAAGCTGAAACTCCAGTACTTTGGCCACCTCATGCGAAGAGTTGACTCATTGGAAAAGACTCTGATGCTGGGAGGGATTGGGGGCAGGAGGAGAAGAGGACGACAGAGGATGAGATGGCTGGATGGCATCACTGACTCGATGGACATGAGTCTGAGTGAACTCTGGGAGTTGGTGATGGATAGGGAGGCCTGGCGTGCTGTGATTCATGGGGTCACAAAGAGTCGGACACATTTGAGTGACTGAACTGAACTGAACATTAATGATCCAGTTTTATACCAAGTCTTGACAGTATGAATGCATCTTGTGGTTCTCAATTTATTCAGAGTTTGGAACATATTACAGCTACAAATGTGGTAATTTAAAATAACTAGTCTGGAAAGTATATTTAGTTAGTCTACTCAACCGCTCACTCATGTCCGACTCTTTGTGACCCCATGAATTGCAGCATGCCAGGTCTGCCTATCCATCACCAACTCCCAGAGTTCACCCAAACTCACGTCCATTGAGTCAGTGATGCCATCCGGCCATCTCATCCTCTGTAGTTCCCTACTCCTCCTGCCCTCAGTCCCTCCCAGCATCAGAGTCTTTTCCAATGAGTCAACTCTTCGCATGAGGTGGCCCAAGTATTGGAGTTTCAGCTTCAGCATCAGTCCTTCCAATGAACACCCAGGACTGATCTCCATTAGAATGGACTGGTTGGATCTCCTTGCAGTCCAAGGAACTCTCAAGAGTCTTCTCCAACACCACAGTTCAAAAGCATCAATTCTTCGGCACTCAGCTTTCTTCACATTCCAACTTTCACATCCATACATGACCACTGGAAAAACCATAGCCTTGACTAGACGGACCTTAGACGGTAAAGTAATGTCTCTGCTTTTTAATATGCTGTCTAGGTTGGTCATAAATTTCCTTCCAAGGACTAGGCATTGTTTAATTTCATGGCTGAAATCAAGCTGTCCAGAAAAATAATGTCTGACACTGTTTCCACTGTTTCCCTATCTATTTCCCATGAAGTGATGGGACCAGATGCCATGACCTTCATTTTATGAATGTTGAGCTTTAAGCCAACTTTTTCACTTTCATCAAGAGGCTTTTTAGTTTCTCTTCCTTTCTGCCATTCGGGTGGTGTCATCTGCATATTTGAGGTTATTGATATTTCTCCCAGCAATCTTGATTCCAGCTTGTTCTTCTTCTAGCCCAGCGTTTCTCATGATGTACTCTGCATAGAAGTTAAATAAGCAGGGTGACAATATACAGCCTTGATGTACTCCTTTTCCTATTTGGAAGCAGTCTGTTGTTCCATGTCCAGTTCTAACTGTTGCTTCCTGACCTGCATACAGATTTCTAAAGAGGCAGGTCAGGTGGTCTGGTATTCCCATCTCTTGAAGAATTTTCCACAGTTTATTGTGATCCTCACAGTCAAAAGCTTTGGCATATTCAATAAAGCAGAAGTAGATGTTTTTCTGGAACTCTCTTGCTTCTTCCATGATTCAGTGGATGTTGGCAAATTGATCTCTGGTTACTCTGCCTATTCTGAAATCAACTTGAACACCTGGAAGTTCACAGTTCACTTATTGCTGAAGCCTGGCTTGGGGACTTTTGAGCATTACTTTACTAGTGTGTGAGATGAGTGCAATTGTGCAGTAGTTTGAGCATGCTTTGACATTGCCTGTCTTTGAGATTGGAATGAAAACGGACCTTTTCCAGTCCTGTGGCCACTGCTGAGTTTTCCAAATTTGCTGGTGTATTGAGTGCAACACTTTCACAACATCAATTTTCAGGGTTTGAAATAGCTCAACTGGAATTCCATCACCTCCACTAGCTTTGTTTGTAGTTTTGCTTCGTAAGGCCCACATGACTTCACATTCCAAGATGTCTGGCTCTAGCTGATTGACAACACCATTGTAATTATCTGGATCATGAAGGTCTTTTTGTACAGTTCTTCTGTGTATTCTTGCCACCTCTTCTTAATATCTTCTGCTCCTGTTAGGTCCAGACAATTTCTGTCCTTTATTGAGCCCATCTTTGCATGAAATGTTCCCTTGGTATCTCTAATTTTCTTGAAGAGCACTCTAGTCTTTCCCATTCTGCTGTTTTCCTCTATTTCTTTGCACTGATTGATGAGGAAGGCTTTCTTATCTCTCCTTGCTATTCTTTGGAACTCTGCATTCAGATACTTATATCTTTCTTTTTTTCCTTTGCTTTTTGTTTCTCTTCTTTTCACAGCTATTTTTAAGGCCTCTTCAGACAGCCATTTTGCTTTTTTCCATTTCTTTTCCACGGGGATGGTCCTGTACCCTGTCTCTTGTACAATGTCATGAACCTCCATCCATAGTTCATCAGGCACTCTGTCTATCAGATCTAGTCCCTTAAATCTATTTCTCACTTCCACTGTATAATCCTAAAGGATTTGATTTAGGTCATACCTGAATGGTCTAGTGGTTTTCCCTACTTTCTTCAATTTAAGTCTGAATTTGGCAATAAGGAGTTCATGATCTGAGCCACAGTCAGCTCCCAGTCTTGTGTATGCTGACTGTATAGAGCTTCTCCAACTTTGGCTTCAAAAATATAATCAATCTGATTGCAATGTTGACCATCTGGTGATGTCCCTGTGTAGAGTCTTCTCTTGTGTTGTTGGAAGAGGATGTTTGCTATGACCAGTGTGTTCTCTTGGCAAAACTCTATTAGCCTTTGCCCTGCTTCATTCCATACTCCAAGGCCAAATTTGCCTGTTATTCCAGGTTACCTGGAGTAACAGGAAAGGATATTTACTGTATGCCAATTAGGCAAGTAGTAACTTTTCCCGTATCTATCTATAACTCAATTTTTTATAGGTGAATAATAGCAGCTGATTCAGTTATCTTTTGGAATTTTGGTAAAGCCTAAGTAAAAGAATGTCTATACAAATGTATTTTGAATAGTCAAGAGCTATACAAATGTAAGGCTGCATTATTAATATAACTACATCCTCACTCCATTCCGCCTCCAAAAGGAATATGCATTCCTAGGATGATTTGATGGTTAATTTTATGTGTTGATTTCACCAGGCTAAGGGATGCCCAGATACGTGGTAAAACTTATTTCTGGAAGTGTCTGAAACTTGTTTGCAGAAGAGATTAGCAATGTAGGTGGGCACCATCCAATCTACTGAGGAGAGAGGAGAGATTCAATTCAACAAGGCAGTGATACGGTGACTTTGTTATCCTTCTTGATCTGTGGCATCAATCTTCTCCTACCCTTGGGCCAGACCTCCTGCTTCTTAGGCCTTTGGGCACACACTCGTACTTAAACCATAGGCTCCATGGTCTCTCAGGCCTTTAAGTTGGGACTAGATCTACATTATCAGCTTCTCTGGCCTCCCCCTTGCAAACAGCAGATTGTAGAACTGCTCAGCCTGAATCATTGCATGAGCCAATTCCTCAGAATAAATCAATCTATCAATTCACTGACCATCAGTCAGTAGATCAATATATCCTCTTCGTTCTGTTTCTCTGGAAAACACTGATTAACCCAGAGGTAGAGAGCATTTCTCATGTTTTGGCTACAAAATGGGATCAAATGCCTTGAAAATAATAAATGATTAATAAACAAAATAGTGATTTGCTGCTTTCACTATGAAAAAACTGTTATTGCACTCTATACTTTTAAAAAAGGGATTGTTATATCTTCTTCTTGGATTGATCCTTTGATCATTATATAGTGGCCTTCTTTGTCTCTTTTCACAGCCTTTGTTTTAAAGTCTATTTTATCGGATATGAGTATTGCCACTGCTGCTTTCTTTTGGTCTCTATTTGCGTGGAATATCTTTTTCCAGCCCTTCACTTTCAGTCTGTATGTGTCACTTGTTTTGAGGTGGGTCTCTTGTAAGCAGCATATAGAGGGGTCTTGTTTCTGTATCCATTCAGCCAGTCTTTGCCTTTTGGTTGGGGCATTCAACCCATTTACATTAAGGTAATTATTGATAAGTATGATCCCGTTATCATTTACTTTATTGTTTTGGGTTCGGGTTTATACACCCTTTTTGTGTTTCCTGTCTAAAGAATATCCTTTAGAATTTGTTGGAGAGCTTATCTTTGAAAAAGGAGGCAAGAATATACAATGGAGTAAAGACAATCTCTTTAACAAGTGGTGCTTGGAAAACTAGTCAACCACTTGTAAAAGAATGAAACTAGACCACTTTCTAACATCACACACAAAAATAAACTCAAAATGGATTAAAGGTCTAAATGTAAGACCAGAAACTATAAAACTCCTAGAGGAGAATATAGGCAAAACACTCTCCAACATAAATCACAGCAGGATCCTCTATGATCCACCCCCCAGAATTCTGGAAATAAAAGCAAAAATAAACAAATGGGATCTAATTAAAATTAAAAGCTTCTGCACAACAAAGGAAAATATAAGCAAGGTGAAAAGACAGCCTTCTGAATGGGAGAAAATAATAGCAAATGAAGCAACTGACAAACAACTAATCTCAAAAATATACAAGCAACTTATGCAGCTCAATTCCAGAAAAATAAATGACCCAATCAAAAAATGGGCCAAAGAACTAAACAGACATTTCTCCAAAGAAGACATACAGATGGCTAACAAACACATGAGAAGATGCTCAACATCACTCATTATTAGAGAAATGCAAATCAAAACCATAATGAGGTACCACTTCACACCAGTCAGAATGTCTGCAATCCAAAAATCTGCAAGCAATAAATGCTGGAGAGGGTGTGGAGAAAAGGGAACCCTCCTACACTGTTGGTGGGAATGCAAACTAGTACAGCCACTATGGAGAACAGTGTGGAGATTCCTTACAAAACTGGAAATAGAACTACCTTATGACCCAGCAATCCCACTGCTGGGCATACACACCGAGGAAACCAGAATTGAAAGAGACACATGTACCCCAATGTTCATCGCAGCACTGTTTATAATAGCCAGGACATGGAAACAACCTAGATGTCCCTCAGCAGATGAATGGATAAGAAAGCTGTGGTACATATACACAATGGAGTATTACTCAGCCATTAAAAAGAATACATTGGAATCAGTTCTAATGAGATGGATGAAACTGGAGCCAATTATACACAGTGAAGTAAGCCAGAAAGAAAAACACCAATACAGTATACTAACACATATATATGGAATTTAGAAAGATGGCAATGATGACCCTGTATGTGAGACAGCAAAAGAGACACAGATGTATAGAGCAGACTTTTGGACTCAGAGGGAGAGGGAGAGGGTGGGATGATTTGGGAGAATGGCATTGAAACATGTATACTGTTATGTAAGAAACGAATCGCCAGTCTATGTCTGACGCAGGATACAGCATGCTTGGGGCTGGTGCACAGGGATGACCCAGAGAGATGTTATGGGGAGGGAGGTGGGAGGGGGGTTCATGTTTGGGAATGCATGTACACCCGTGGTGGATTCATGTCAATGTATGGCAAAACCAATACAGTATTGTAAAGTAAAGCAAAGTAAAAAATAAATTTTTTTTTTTAAAAAAAGCAAAAAATAAATAAATAAAATGATTTAAAACCAAAACAATAAATAAATAAAAAAGGGATCACACTGCTTAGCTTATTTCTATCTTATGGTTGTAGTTTCTTATACCAAAAACAAAACCATTGTATCAATTATAGCATAGACTATAGAATGACTAGTGGTTGGTATTTCCTTAGATGCAGCATGTAGGTAAGACAGTAGTGAAAATATAATATTTTGCCCCTGGAAAGAATATACCTAAAAAGGAATGCACTATCTGTGATTTCTGAAAAGCAAAGATGTGCAATGATAAGAACACTCAACAAAGACTCAGAAAAGCATTTGTACTGTGCCAAACCTATCACCTACAAGCTGTGTGACCTTGGTCAAGCCACTATCCACTCTGAGCTTGACTTCCTTATCTCTAAGGTCACACTTGATTCAGTTCAAAAGTTCTATTGTTTCTGTTGTTGTTTTAGCCACTAAGTTGATTCTGACTCCTTTGCGACCCCATGGACTATAGCTCACAAAGCTCCTCTGTCTATAGGATTTCCCAGGCAAGAATACAGGAGTGGGCTGCTATTTCCTTCTCCAGAAGATCTTCTCGACAAAGGGATTAAACTTGTGTCTCCTGCATTGGCAAGCTGATGCTTTACCACTGAGTCACCACTGACTATTAAACTTAACTATACTGAAATGAACAAAGCTGAACAGAAAGAGAGAAGCATAATAAAAAAAAGAAAAAGAAAAGCCCAAAGTAACTTTCATTGTGTTTCCTAATGAATAAGGTCTGAGTCGTGTGTATAAGTAAATAAAATGAAGTGAATTATGTTTCTGTTCATATTTGTAGATTCAAAGACAACCTAGCTCCAATACATATGTACATGATAAAAATACAACTTTTTATCTACATATTTTTTACAATAGAAAACAGCATTGTATTTGTCAAAGGAAATGGATATCAAAAATTTCTTCCACTGGCCTTTCAAAACTATGTGCCAAGGTTAAAGTTTCAAAGGGAACAAAGGAAGGTAACATGGTGGAATGGTAACAGAAACTAACAAGGTGGAATCAAGATTGCTGGGAGAAATATCAATAACCTCAGATATGCAGATGACACGACCCTTATGGTAGAAAGTGAAGAGGAACTAAAAGGCCTCTTGATGCAAGTGAAAGTGGAGAGCAAAAAAGTTGGCTTAAAGCTCAACATTCAGAAAATGAAGATCATGGCATCCAGTCTCATCAGTTCATGGCAAATAGATGGGGAAACAGTAGAAACATTGTCAGACTTTTATTTTTCAGGGCTCCAAAATCACTTCAGATGGTGATTGCAGCCATGAAATTAAAAGATGCTTAATGCTTGGAAGAAAGGTTACGACCAACCTAGATAGCATATTCAAAAGCAGAGACATTACTTTGCTGACTAAGGTCCGTCTAGTCAAGGCTATGGTTTTTCCTGTGATCATGTGTGGATGTGAGAGTTGGACTATGAAAAAGACTGAGTGCCGAAGAATTGATGCTTTTGAAGTGTGGTGTTGGAGAAGACTCTTGAGAGTCCCTTGGACTGCAACGAGATCCAACGAGTCCATTCTGAAGGAGATCAGCCCTGGGATTTCTTCAGAAGGAATGATGCTAAAGCTGAAACTCCAGTACTTTGGCCACCTCATGGGAAGAGTTGACTCATTGGAAAAGACTCTGATGCTGGGAGGGATTGGGGGCAGGAGGAGAAGGGTATGACAGAGGATGACATGGCTGGTTGGACTCACTGACTCGATGGACATGAGTCTGAGTGAACTCTGGGAGCTGGTGACGGATAGGGAGGCCTGGCATGCTGCAATCCATGGGGTCACAAAGAGTCAGACACAACTGAGCGACTGAACTGGACTGAACTGAACTGAATCCCATCATGGATGGAGGAGCCTGATTCTGCAGTCCCTGGGGTTGCTGCAAGTTGGACATGACTGATCTGCTTCGCTTTCACTTTTCACTTTTATCATTGGAGAAGTAAATGGCAACCCACTCCAATGTTCTTGCCTGGAGAATCCCAGGGATGGGGGAGCCTGCTGGGTTGCCATCTATGAGGTCGCACAGAGTTGGACACGACTGAAGTGACTTAGCAGCAGCAGCAGTCTTCTTTAGGTAACATGATAGCCCTTTCTTCCTCAGGTACCTCATCTTACCATGCTGCTGCTAAGTCGCTTCAGTCGTGTCTGACTCTGTGCGACCCCATAGATGGCAGCCCACCAGGCTCCGCCATTCCTGGGATTCTAGGCAAAAACACTGGAGTGGGTTGTCATTTCCTTCTTCAATGCATGAAACTGGAAAGTGAAAGTGAAGTCACTCAGTCGTGTCCGACTCTTTGCGACCCCATGGACTACAGCCTACCAGGCTCCTCTGTCCATGGGGTTTTCCAGGCAAGAGTACTGGAGTGGGTTGCCATTGCCTTCTCCATAGAGCTTAAGTATTTTAAAAAGGTGAGACTTTACCAAGTATTTTCCAAGTTTCACAATCCTACCATCACTATCAAATATATCTACATGCAAAGAAACTCTGTTTTTCTGTTAACCATTTACAGCATCATATTTCATTAACCAAAAATAAATGTAAGTTAAATTCTTAGACTCAATCTTAATTGCAAGAAGCAAGATGAAAGAAATAACATTTAAAGTGGAATTTCCAGTAAAAGAGTATTCAAAACAAAACTCTATGCCTCTCAAAATTGGCATTGGGGAAAAAAGTGACTTTTATTTGAGAATACAGCCAAATGGAAAAAGAGTGAAAAAGTTGGCTTAAAACTCAAAATTCAGAAAGCTAAGATTATGGCATCCTGTCCCATCACTTCATGGCAAATAGATGTGGAAATGGATAAACATGAAAACAGTGACAGACTTTATTTTTGGGGACTCCAAAATCCCTGCTGATGGTGACTGCAGTCATGAAATTAAAACAAGTTTACTCCTTGGAAGAAAAATTATGACCAACCTAGACAGCATATTAAAAAGCAGAGACATTACTTTGCCAACAAAGGTCCATCTAGTCGAAGCTTTGGTTTTTCCAGTGGTCATATATGGATGTGAGAGTTGGACTATAAAGAAAACTGAGCACCGAAGAATTGATGCTTTTGAACTATGGTGTTGGAGAAGACTCTTGAGAGTCCCTTGGACTGCAAGGAGGTCCAACCAGTCCACCCTAAAGGGGATCAGTCCTGGGTGTTCATTGGAAGGACTGATGCTGAAGCTGAAACTCCAATACTTTGGCTACCTGATGCAAAGAACTGACTCATTTGAAAAGATGCCCTGATTGAAGGTGGGAGAAGAAGGAGATGAGAGAGGATGAGATGGTTGGATGGCATCACCGATTCAATGGACATGAGTTTGAGTGAGCTCTGGGAGTTGGTGATGGACAGAGGCCTTGCATGCTGCAGTCCATGGGGTCACAGAGTCGCACACGACCAAGCGACTGAACTGAACTGAGAGCCATTGTTGCATGAAGCAGCCCATATTTTCAGATTATGTATGGATATTAAAAAGCAAAGACATTACTTTGTCAACAAAGGTCCATTTAGTAAAGGCTATGGTTTTTCCAGTAGTCACGTATGGATGTGTGAGTTGGACTATAAGAAAAGCTGAGCAACTGAACTGAACTGAACTGATGGATAGAATACATGACTTAAAATCTCTCATCCCTCCAGAGGAAGACTTAAAGGAAATAAACTGTTGTAATAATCATGTGAGATTATAAAACCTGTAGAAACTGGGAGAACCAGGAGAGAAGGAAAATCTAAGGAAGAGATGGAATAGATTTCAAGGGCTGCCCTACAGAACCATCTTTAAGAAAGAATCAAATTCTCAGATCACCTTTCCTTAATTTGTTGCAAATTCCTTCACCCTTCAGTCTACAATGGAATTGATCACTTGCTCAGCAATTTGTGGAGAGAGGTTATGTTGGTCTTGAACATCTCCGAATGTCTATAAGAGGAAAAAAAAAAAATATTAGCTGTGACTTACTTGTTAAGCTGCCAAGTACACACAGGGCTTTTAAAAATGTCATTGCCCAGCTTTCTACTTACCCCCTGAGATTCTTTAGTGAAGGAAGGATGGAATACATTGTATCACATTCATCAAACCTGACTCTGCTCAACCATAGTGAGATCGAAAAACACTTGAGAAGAATTGGTGTGTCCCAGCGGAACATCATAGCAACATAAGCAACATGGAGAAGGCAAGGAAACACACAGAAAGTTGAAAAGCAAACTCATTTTTGTTACTCTGGTGAATCTAATGAACTTCAACAGTTTTGATAAATAGTACTTTTAAAATTTTAATCTGCATAGCATTTGCAGGTGGACTTGACATTATATAAAATAAAATATAATTCAAACATTTTTATTAGGCATGATTCTATATGTTTTAATGAAACAAAATTAAATCATTGTTGCTACATGCCTACATATCTTTGGGTACACGTGATAGCAAGAATTGGGATAAAAGGTATTAGTTACAGGAACACTGAAAAAATTAATTTATTAACAGAAAGAAAAGTGATATATGAATGTGTCACACTACAAATAGAGTAAATAAATATTTTACTATACACTGAGTGCATCAGACCTATTATTAAGTTGTATTTAATCACATCCTCTTATGTTGTTATTTTTTAAGCACAGCAATTCTTTGGAATCCTATTTGATGTGCTGGCCTATAACATTTGACCACGCTTACAGCACAAGTGTAAAATCAATTTTCTGTTCTCCCATTTATCTCTGTACTGATGTTAGTTGGCTCTCTAATGGAATGACTCTTCTGGAGAGGTAATTTTACTTCAGAGTGGCATTTCAGAAGACTTAAATGGGCTGAAGAGATGGCATGTGACCTTTAAGAATATTTTAACTCTACATTTCTTTGAAAACAGTACTGTTTAACCCTTCTATGTTATTACATCTCTGATGCCTGTTTTGTTCCTCTTTGTATCAACTATATCATATGTAAGTTTGGTGTTTATGTCAGAATAATACTGGGAATTTCAGTACCTGCCAAATTTGATACTTGCATTTTTTGCTGAAAAGGATAATCTCACAATTAAACAATATGTATTGTGATCCAATTTTCTGATTATAGTTTCTTTAAGATCAATATCATGCTCTTAATCTTGCTTATGATAAACTGATACAAATAAATTTTAAATTGAAATGCACAATTACTAAATAATCTACATAAAAATAAATTTTAAATGTCATTGCAAAAAGTCTACTTTTTTGAAGACGTGTTCATTAATCATGTTAATTTAAAAAACAGGGCTTTTAATTTTCATGAGATTTTTAATGTATTTTATCTATTACATCCTTTATATTTTCTCTAAGTAAACAGCTATGTAATCTTATTTCCAGTTGAATATTATTTATAAAAATTGAGGGTAGAGTACATTGTTATATAATTTACTTAACTAATTTTAGAAATCTTGAGATATTAAATACTAATTTTAGAGTTTTTCAGTTGGTTCCCTCCCATAGTTATACTTTATCTCTTTTGGGAAAAAAAAAATCACTGTATACATTTTAAAAATTGTTTCTAGCATATGTAATCTTTGAAATTTCTTCTTCAATATAGGTAAATACACCCCATAAATCCTAATGCATTATCCCAAGAAGTGATTTTGAAATAAACAAACCCCTTCACACAGGGGTAGAGAGTATTGTTATTACCTTTAAGAATTTAGACAGTATATATCTTAGTGTGTTCATTATAAATTACAGTTGTTTAATCTAAATCACAATCTTCTTCAAAATGTAATTCATAGTGACAAAGGGCATAAGAAAGGTATTACTGACAAGAATAAGACAAATATATTTGTTAAATCTTTTTTGTGCTCAAGATTTTATATGTATCAATACTTCCATTATAAGGTCACATAAAATGACCACCATGGTATCTACTAAACACATCTAGTACACTGAATATCTTTCTGTATATTCTATAAATATCTATTAACCACAGGCCTACTTTCCTAATCAAAAGGAAGGGGTAAATCCTGTCCCTGAAGTTAACACTTGAACAACACAGGCTTGATGAGTTTGGGTCCACTTATAGGCAGTTTCTTTTGTTTTGTTTTGTTTTCCCACTAAATACATACAACAGTAGCACATGATCTGTGGTTGGTTGAATATGCAGGTGTGTGTGTGTTTGTGTGTGTGTGTGTGTGTGTTCAGTCACTTCAGTTATGCCTAATTCTTTG
Organism: Capricornis sumatraensis; assembly: GCF_032405125.1. Lineage (NCBI taxonomy): Eukaryota > Metazoa > Chordata > Mammalia > Artiodactyla > Bovidae > Capricornis > Capricornis sumatraensis. The sequence continues at coordinate 23,327,661 of NC_091073.1, forward strand.
TGACCCCATGGACTATAGACCACCTCGCTCCTCTGTCCATGGGATTCTCCAGGCAAGAATACTAGAGTGGGTTGCCATTTCCTTCTCCAGGGGATCTTCCCGACCCAGGAATGGAACCCGTGTCTGCTGCACATCTCCTGCATTGGCAGGTGGATTCTTACTTCTGGGCCACCAGGGAAGTCAGAATATGCAGGTGTGGAACCTCAAATATAGAACTGTAAAACTATGGATGGATTTTCCACTATGCAGGAAGTCAATGGCCCTAACCCTTGTGTCATTCAAGGTTCAAACACACATCAAGATTTCAACCATCTTCCCCTACAGCAAATTCATCTCCCAGTTGTCAACATTTCATACAGGTAAAAATTGATCCAGAATCTCCAGTGGAAAATAAATGACTCTAGCAGGGAAACCTACTCTAGATGATGAAATGGATAGAGATTGTTCACATGGCAACAGGAAGGTCACCTGCAGAACTGTTTTCTGAACCTCTCCTCTCCCCTTGCCTACTTCTGACAAAACTGAACCCTCTCTTTTAAGACATAGAAATCTTTTCTTTCTTTTTAATAGGGAAGGCAGCTAAGTGCTTACAAATAATGATGAGGATTCACCAACTAGGACTAGCCATTAGTGGGAGATAATCAATGATATGGACCTAACAGAAGCAGAAGATATTAAGAAGAGGTGGCAAGATACACAGAAGAACAGTACAAAAAAGATCTTCACGACCCAGATAATCACGATGGTGTGATCACTCACCTAGAGCCAGACATCTTGGAATGTGAAGTCAAGTAGGCCTTAGAAAGCATCACTATGAACAAAGCTAGAGGAGATGATGGAATTCCAGTTGAGCTATGTCAAATCCTGGAAGATGATGCTATGAAAGTGCTGCACTCAATATGCCAGCAAATTTGGAAAACTCAGCAGTGGCCACAGGACTGGAAAAGGTCAATTTTCGTTCCAATCCCAAAGGCAATGCCAAAGAATGCTCAAACTACTGCACAACAGCAACTCATCTCACATACTAGTAAAGTAATGCTCAAACTTCCCCAAGCCAGGCTTCAGCAATACTTGAACCGTGAACTTCCTGATGTTCAAGCTGGTTTTAAAAAAGGCAGAGGAATCAGAGATCAAATTGCCAACATCTGCTGGATCATTGAAAAAGCAAGAGAGTTCCAGAAAAACATCTACTTCTGCTTTATTGGCTATGCCAAAGCCTTTGACTGTGTGGATCACAATAAACTGTGGAAAATTCTGAGAGAGATGGGAGTACCAGACCACCTGAGTGGCCTCTTGAGAAACCTATATGCAGGTCAGGAAGCAACAGTTAGAACTGGACATGGAACAACAGACTGGTTCCAAATAGGAAAAGGAGTACATCAAGGCTGTATATTGTCACCCTGCTTATTTAACTTATCTGCAGAGTACATCATGAGAAATGCTGGGCTGGAAGAAACACAAGCTGGAATCAAGATTGCTGGGAGAGATATCAATAACCTCAGATATGCAGATGACACCACCCTTATGCAGAAAGTGAAGAGGAACTAAAAAGCCTCTTGATGAAAGTGAAAGAGGAGAGTGAAAAAGTTGGCTTAAACCTCAACATTCAGAAAACGAAGATCATGGCATCTGGTCCCATCACTTCATGGCAAATAGATGGGGAAACAGTGGAAACAGTAGCAGACTATTTGGGGGGGCTCCAAAATCACTGCAGATGGTGAGTGCAGCTATGAAATTAAAAGACGCTTACTCCTTGGAAGGAAAGTTATGACCGACCTAGATAGCATATTCAAAAGCAGGGATATTACTTTGCCAACAAGGGTCCATCTAGTGAAGGCTAAGGTTTTTCCTGTGGTCATGTATGGATGTGAAAGTTGGACTGTGAAGAAAGCTGAGCACCAAAGAATTGATGCTTTTGAAGTGTGGTGTTGGAGAAGACTCTTGAGAGTCCCTTGGACTGCAAGGAGATCCAACTAGTCCATTCTAAAGGAGATCAGCCCTGGGTGTTCTTTGGAAGGAATGATGCTAAAGCTGAAACTCCAGTACTTTGGCCACCTCATGCGAAGAGATGACTCATTGGAAAAGACTCTGATGCTGGGAGGGATTAGGGGCAGGAGGAGAAGGGGACGACAGAGGATGAGATGGCTGGATGGCATCACGGACTCGATGGACGTAAGTCTGAGTGAACTCTGGGAGATGATGATGGACAGGGAGGCCTGGCATGCTGCGATTCATGGGGTCGCAAATAGTCGGACACAACTAAGCGACTGAACTGAACTGAACTGAACTCCTATATTTAGAGTATCAGGATTTAAAACAGATTCTTAAAGTATATTTTACTTTAATATTTCTAATTAGCACAAGTATTTATTCAAGTTTTCCATCATTGTAACTAGAGTTCATGTTACTAAAAAGAGAAGAGCACATGATGGTTTCCAATATTCTGATGGTGTCATTAGAAATGAGGGCAGAGACAACGACCATTGCATACAATGCTTCATTCCAAGCTCCCAGAAGACTGCCTCACAAAGCAAATGCTCAATAAACAATCATTAAATGAATGTACATGCAATGTGACATGACCAGCAAAAGCTACACAACCTTATTTGCAATAATGGCAAAATTATTAGACAAATTAGATTCTATTTAACCTGATAGGATAGTCACGACCTTCTGTAAATATTCTATATATTTTATTTATCCAAGCTTTATTATAAAGACTTGAAACAGAATAAAGAACTGTCTTTAATTGTAAAAAAGCTCATGTGGAGAACAAATAAACCCCATGAGGACAAATATCTTCTTAGGATCATATTATACACTATTCTACCCAAAGCATTCCTCAAAAACATGCAAATTTATGTCACATACTTTCTTTTTTGTTGCAATGCATTTAAATATAAAAGCATCATAGATATTGTCTGACTTTTCTTTCATTTTTACATTATCCTAAAATATGTGAAAATGTCATTTGGCCAAAGTTGTACTTCTAATCTCATTTTTGTTCTTTATATAACATAGCCCTCATGAAGCAAATAAGCCCTGTAGAGAAAATTGAAAAATGCTTATCAGTTTAACCAAAGCACAAACTTTGATCTACAAAGTCAGAGACACATTTCTTTTCATTATAAAACAGGGGAAGTCAAGCCTTTACAACATGGAGAAGTTGAGTTCCTGCCTATGTAGTTGCTAGAAATCTAAGGAGCCCGATTACAGAGCAATTCTCTCAGACACACTGAGCTTTGGATCATTGCACTGAACTTAATGTATCAGCATAATCATCCCACTTCTTTGCTATTTTTTTCTTTTCCTTTTACAAAGAGCAAATGAATCAGAAATGTGCTTACTGGTGGTCACCTTTGACCATTTTAGACATCAAAGCAATGGTACAAAATTCAAATATTTACATTTTGATACAATTACATGAAATTTCTTGAGAAGTCAGATTGTTAAGGCCCTAATACAGCACATATTTGGAAGAAGAACACTACTCCAGTTGCCTAACAGATATCCTTAAAAATGTATTGTGATATTTTCTATTTATTGGACCTAAGGAACTTTCTTGTACTAGACATAGATAATATTCTAAATCTTCTAAATGTCTATGTACTCACAAAATATCTTTTACTAGAGCTTTCTAGAACATGGAAAGATTCCAGTACTTGGAATGTCTCCGTATTAGAATACACAGGCATGTAGTGCTCAATCACGCGCACATTGTTGAGAGCAAATCAGACTGAAAGCGCAAAAGCTACCCCATGAAATTTTTTTATACCCCTCAATTACCAAGATGGAAAAGCAAAAAATAAGTTTAGGGGTGCAAATAGATAGGGAAAGTGTGGTCACTCTGCATCTATCCTTTGAAATATAGATTTAAGAATTCAAAAGCAACGACACATAAAAATATTTCAACAGTACATTCAGCACTCAATTTGTTCAGCAAATATAGGTTTGATATGCTGAGTGTTTAAATTTTGCTGGGTAGCTAATGAGGCTTTCTGAAGAATTTCTTGTGCAAGGTTAGAAACAAACTTTCCCCTTGGGGTTCCTGTACTAGAACACTTCAGTCATGACTTGCTGGAAAGAGCTTTTTACACTATGAGCTTTTCTCACTATGATTTTTTTGATAAAATATCATTGATTGACAGTGTTCTGTCAGTCAGGTATATAGAAAAGTGATTCAGTTATACAAATATATATAATTTTTTAGAATATTTTTATTATAGATTATTAAAATATATTAAGTGTAGTATTCCCTGTATTATATGGTAAGTCCTTGTTAGTTATAAATTTTATATATAGTACACTATGATCCTTTGATTCATCAACAGATGGATAGATTTATTTTCTTAGGCAACCTGGTATTATTACAGTTTTAACCATTTAGTTTATGCACCTGGATTCTAATTTGTTGGCAATTCTGTGCCTGTATTCCTACAATGTTGAGACAAGTGATTTTTCTAGCTGACTAGTCAAGAACAGGATTTTTCCACTTTGGCACTCTTGACTTTTGGTATGCATCGTCTCTTTGTGGAGGACTGTCCTGTGAGTGGACGCTATTAAGCAGCATACCTGCCAGCAGCAGTTCTCCCTCCAATTGTGACAACCAAAAATGTCTCTAGACACCACCAAAACTGTCTACTGAATCATGAAGTGAAGCATGTCCTGGAAGATTGTCCTTTACACTGATTGGTGGTGTAGCATGCGATAGAGTTGGAGGTATGACACTGTTAGAAGAGTACTTCAATATATCTGCAGAAAACCCTGACTTGGTTTATAACTTCTCCCTTATAATGATTTGTTTCAGTTGTGCCAATGTATCCTTGTTATGAAAGATAAGTTCCAACCAAGTCAACAAATTAGTTAATATATGGTCACATTCCAGTTATAAGATAAATAAGGAGTAGGGATATAATATACAACATGAGTGTCGTTGTTCAAACACTGAGTCATGTCTGACTCTTTGAGAAACCATGGGATTTGGCTCAAACTCAAGTCTATTGAACTGGTGATGCAATCCAACCATCTCATCCTCTACTGCCCCCTTCTCCTCCTGCCCTCAATCTTTCCCAGCATAAGCGTCTTTCCCAGTGAAAATAAAAAGAACCTTTGGGCTCTTTGCATCACATGGCCACTGTACTGGAGCTTCAGGATCAGTCCTTTCAATGAATATTCAGGGTTGATTTCCTTTAAGATTGAATGGTTTGATCTCCTTGCTGTCCCAGAGACTCTCAAGAGCGTTCTCCAGCACCACAGTTTGAAAGAATCAATTCTTTGTGGCTTTCCTCTTGGCTCAGATGGTCAAGCATTCACCTGCAATGCAGGAGACCTGGGTTTGATCCCTGAGTTGGGAAGCTGCCCTGGAGGAGTGCATGGCAACCCACTCCAGTATTCTTGCCTGGAGAATTCCCATGGGCAGAGGAGTCTGGCCAACTACAGTCCATGGGGTCTCAAAGAATCAGACACAACTGAGTGACTAAGCACACAGCCTTCTTTATGGTTCAACTCTTACATCAAAACCATTGCTTTGACTATACAGACCTTTGTCGGCAAAGTGATGCCTATGCTTTTTAATACATTGTCAAGGTTTGTCATACCTTTCCTTCCAAGGAGCAAGCATCTTTTAATTTTGTGGCTATAGTCACTGTCCACTGTGATTTTGGAACCCACAGAAAGTCTCTTACTATTGACATTATTTCCCCATCTATTTGCCATGAAGCAATGGGACTAAATGCCATGATGTCCATTTTTTGCATGTTGAGTTTTAAGCCAGCTTTTTTACTCTCCTCTTTCACCTTCATCAAGAGATTCTAGTTACTTTTCTCTTTCTGCCATTAGGGTGGTGTCATCTGCATATCTGAGGTTGTGGATATTTCTCCTGGAAAATTTGATTCCAGCTTGAGATTCATCCAGCCAAGCCTTTCGCATGGTGTACTCTGGATATAAGTTAAATAAGCAAGGTGACAATGTACAGCCTTGAGGTACTACTTTCCCAATTTTGAACCAATCCATTGTTCCATGTCCAGTTCTAACTGTTGCTTCTTGACCTGCATACAGATTTCTCAGGAGGCAGATAAGGTGGTCTGGTATTCCCATCCCTTTAAGAATTTTCCACAGTTGGTTGTGATCCACGCAGTCAAGGCTTTAGCGTAGTGAATGAAGCAGAAGTAGATATTTGTATGGAATTCCCTTGCTCTTTTCTTTGATCCAATGGATGTTAGTAATTTAATCTCTGGTTCTCTACCTTTTCTAAACCCAGATTTACAACTGGAAGTTCTCATTTCACATACTGTTGAAACCTAGCTTAAAGGATTTTGAGCATTACCTTGCTAGTGTGTGAGATGAGTGCAATTGTATAGTACTTTGAACATTCTTTGACATTGCCCTTCTTTGGGATTGAAATGAAAACTGACCTTTTCCAGTCCTGTGGCCACTGCTGAGTTTTCCAAATTTGCTGGCATATTGAGTAGCACTTTAACAGCATCATCTTTTAGGATTTGAAATAACTCAGCTGGAATTTCATCACCTCCACTAGCTTTGTTTGTAGTAATACTTCCTAAGGCCCACCAGACCTCACACTCCAAGATGTCTGGCTCTAGGTTAGTGACCACACCATTGTAGTTTTCTGGGTCACAACATGATAAATATAATTAAAAGTGCTGCATGTTATATATAAAAGTTGTAAAATTCTAAGTTCTCATCACACACACAAAAATTTTCTCCCATTTCTTTAATTTTGTATCTATAGGAGATGATAAATGTTCACTAAACTTATTGTGGTCATTATTTCATGATATATGAAGCCCAAATCATTATGCTATATACCTTAAACTTATATTGTGCTATATGTCAGCTATATTTCAGTAAAACTGGAGGATACAAGAGAGAGTGCATGTTTAAAATAAATATGGTCATATTTTTTCAAGGATACAACAAAGTACACAAAAAGGCACTGTTTATTAAAGGTGAGTACACTACAGAACTATCAAACATGGTATTGTCTGTACATCTTATTCTAAATTTTACAAACTCCTATAGTGGTGGCATGCCTCATATCCATATAGCTAAAATCTAGTCCTGTGTTACAGTCAAAAGAAAGTATGTAAGAAATCAGTAGAGTCATTTCTTTAAAATATCCCCAGGGATTAAAAATTATAAGAGTGAATGTATTCAATGCATCCCTACTTCCTAACCTCCTTCAACAAAAGGAAAGCAGTTACTGGTTCACTGTGCATATTTTAACACAGTATAATAAATAAATGCACATTATACATATAATTCTAAACATAATTGAATAAAGTAATTTTGTTTCTAAAGCGGCAAATGGAGGCCTCTATCATTCAGTTTAAATATATTGCATTTTATACAACCCTGGTGAAGGATAAAGCATGAGTTGTAACTGTTGTATGATTCTGCATGCTCTTCAGTGAGAACCTTTTAGGAACTGCTGCCACCTGTTGGTCATAGGTTATAATACATAAGATCAAGACCAGCTGCTAGAGATTTTGTATGTTTTATGAGTTTTACAGTAGCTATTTGCATTTACCAATATTTATGAATATAATTTTATCACTTTCCATTTAATCATACTTAATTAACTTATGGTATATATTTTTGCACAGTTGTCATATGATTTAACATCTAAGAACTTTGCTCCAAAAATGATTTGGATTTTGAAAGTCAAACCTTGCTTGAGATTAGCTACTTTCACAAAGAAGTGATATAGGGTGTTAAAGAATAATTCTATAACAGACCTTTAATATTCAGTAATGGTTTCTACATTACTGACTTCATTCAATAATGATGTCAACTTGAACAAGATGATAATATTGTTTCAATGTAGGAAATTGTTCTTAAACTAATGACTTAGCTATGGAAAGAGATATAAGTATGCAGAAAAATTAAAAAACTCCAAATACAACTTATCATTAAACTAGAACATAAATCTATATCGTTATAGAAAAAAATACTCTTCATATACAAATACTAGAATAAACATTTTAGTGGTTTATTTCAAAACTAAGAAGTCAGACTAGAAGCCCTTATAAGATTACGAGGACCCTATATGCAAGACAGCAAGAGAGACACAGATATAAAGAACAGACTTTTGGACTCTGTGGGAGAAGGTGAGGGTGGAATGATTTGAGAGAATAGCATTGAAACATGTATATTACCATATGTGAAATAGATCGCCAGTCCAAGTTGGATGCATGAAACAGGGCAATAAAAGCTGGTGTGCTGGGAAAACCATGAGGGATGGGATGGGGAGGGAGGTAGGAGGGGTTTCAGGATGGGGGACACAGGTACACCCATGGCTGATTCATGTCAATGTATGACAAAACCACTACAATACTGTAAAGTAGTTAGCCTCCAATTAAAATAAATTAATGTATTTTAAAAAGAGAATATAAAAAAAGCTAAATGTCAAACATTTCTTTAGATATATTTCTATTTCTGAACCAAATGGAAGAAATTTGCTGAAGTTTAACCAGCTAAACTGTGAGATTTTATCAATCATTATAACAATACCACTCTTAAGGGTATACACTTATATATACAATAACTATTTTTAATCAAATACTGCATGTGCTAGGTAGGTGCTCTGTTAGGTAAAAGATTCTTAAGGCATAAAATATGAAAAGGGGAACTTCTCTTGTTGGAAAATATACTTATTTACATGCTACTCCATTTTAATTACTGGTGGTTTTGATGAAATCACTTTGGCTTTTTCCATAAACTAAGTAGCAAATGAAAAAATTGTGAAAATACTGGTTTTGCCTCGCTGTAGTCAAAGACTCCAAAAAGGAATGGAAAAGAGTTTCAAAGATTAACATTAAAACATTGAAACAGAGAGACAGAATAGTAAAGAAAGTGAAAGTGAAAGACAGTTACTCAATGGTGTCCAACTCTTTGTGACCCCATGGACTGGAGCCTGCCAGGCTCCTCTGTCCATGGAATTCTCCAGGCAAGAATATTGGAGTGGGCTGCCATTTTCTCCTCCAGGTTGTCTTTGCGACCCAAGGATGCAACCCAGGTCTCCAGTACTGCAAGCAGATTCTTTACTGTCTGAGTCACCAGGGAAGCCTAGTTTGTTTATTTTTTTTACTATAGTAAAGGGTTTGAAAAAAATCATGATAGACCTGGCTCTTAGCATGACTTAACCACTTATAAACTGAGTAATCTTTTCAAGTCTATTAGCTTTTTGAGGGAGAAGGAAATGGCAACCCACTCCAGTATTCTTGCCTAGAGAATCCTGTGGACAGAGGAGCCTGGTGGACTGCCATCCATAGGGTCGCATAGAGTCGGACATGACTGAAGCAGCTTAGCATGCATGCATCAATAACCTCAGATATGCAGATGATAACACCCTTATGGCAGAAAGTGAAGAGGAACTAAAAAGCCTCTTGATGAAAGTGAAAAAGTTGGCTTAAACCTCAACATTCAGAAAACTAAGATCAGGGCATCTGGTCCCATCACTTCATGGCAAATAGATGCGGAAACAGTGGAAACAGTGGCAGACTTTATTTTGGGGGGCTCAAAAATCACTGCTGATGGTGACTGCAGCCATGAAATTAAGAGACGTTTTACTCCTTGGAAAGAAAATTATGACCAACCTAGATAGCATATTCAAAAGCAGAGACCTTACTTTGCCAACAAAGGTCTGTCTACTCAAGGCTCTGGTTTTTCCAGTTGTCATGTATGGATGTGAGAGTTGGACTGTGAAGAAGGCTGAGCGCCGAAGTATTGATGCTTTTGAACTGTGGTGTTGGAGAAGACTCTTGAGAGTCCCTTGGACTGCAAGGAGATCCAACCAGTCCATTCTAAAGGAGATCAGTCCTGGGTATTCCTTGGAAGGAATGATGCTAAAGCTGAAACTCCAGTACTTTGGCCACCTGATGCGAAGAGTTGACTCATTGGAAAAGACTGTGATGCTGGGAGGGATTGGGGGCAGGAGGAGAAGGGGATGACAGAGGATGAGATGGCTGGATGGCATCACCAACTCTATGGATGTGAGTCTGAGTGAACTCCGGGAGATGATGATGGACAGGGAGGCCTGGCATGCTGCGATTCATGGGGTCACAGTTGGACATAACTGAGCGGCTGAACTGAACTGAACTGAGCTGATGCATGCGTTGGAGATGGAAATGGCAACCCACTCCAGTATCCTTGCCTGGAGAATCCCAGGAATGGAGGAGCCTGGTGGGCTGCTGTCTACAGGGACACACAGAGTTCAACACAACTGAAGTGACTTAGCAATAGCAGCAACAGCTTTTTGAGGACTCTCTTCCCCTTCATTCAATATCAAGAGCATTACAGAAAGAAAGACTGGACTCAATGATATTTAAGTTCCTTTTCAGCCATAATATTCCGCTACTTGGAACAAGTCTCAGTAATATCTTTATATTTTAAAATTATCATGATCATTAATCTTGTCACAGTCTCAATAAATCTAACAACTCCCTTATATTTAGCCATTTTTAGGATGTAGTCTATGTAGGGCTGCTGATTTATTAGATTTACTGTGGCTTTGTCATTTTGGAAGGTGTTAGCTTTAAGACGTTTACACTGATGGTAATTTTTTTCCTTCCAACTAATATTCTCTAATACTTACAATCATATACTGGGGGGGAGGAAATGAACAAGAGATGGTTCTCACCTTAACATAGGTAACAACATAGTATAAAGGTCAAACAGAAACAGATAATACTCGACAATGATAAGAGAATTCACAAGAAATAAACATTAAAACCACCTAACCCAGTCTTATGGTGAGGAAGGGGTCAGAAAAAAAGCTTGCTAAAGGAAGGAAACACTCAATGTAAATTTTGAATGTCTTAAAAGATGACAAAGAGTATGTACAGAAATAAATAATGCAGATAGATCTATCACATTAGTAGAAGCAACAAAAAGAATAAACAGAAATGAAAACACAGTTGAGGACAGAAAAGAGAAGTTTTTAAGAAAGGGAGGTGGGAGGGAGGTTCAGGATGGGAAACACGTGTACACCTATGGAAGATTCATGTTGATGTGTGGCAAAACCAATACAATATTGTAAAGTAATTAGCCTCCAATTAAAATAAATAAATTTATATTAAAAAATAAAAAATATATCATGTAAAACAAAATATATGGCAATAATATACTTTGGAATGAAGCAAACATAATTGGAAAGAAGATGATAGATATTAAAGATATCAATTTTATCATTAGCATTTCTTTAATTAGATACCAGATTAAGTAAAAAAGAAACAAATAAATATTCAAATGTAGAATAAAAGTGTATGTTCCTGAAAAAAGTTTTAAATATTCATATTAAAACCGCCCAGGATAAATTGACACACAATGGATAACTTCAAGATATATTATTAAAATTAGTAAACTTCAAAAATATTCACTGTGGGCTTCCCCAGTGGCTCAGTGATGGAGAATCCACCTGCCAGTGTGGGGGACACGGATTCGATCCCTGGTTCTGGAAGATCCCACATGCCACAGAGCTACAAAGCCCGTGGGCCACAACTACTGAGCCTGTGCTCTAGAGCATGGGAGCCACAACTGCTGAAACCTGCCTGCCCTAGAGCCGGTGCTCTCAACAAGAGAAGCCGCTTGCAATGAGAAGCCCACGACCACCAACACAGAGTAAGCCCCACTCCCCACAATTAGAGAAAAGCCCACACAGAAACAAAGACCCGGCACAGCCAAAATAAATAAAATTGTGTAAAAATATTCATTGCAAAAGGAGTGACTACAGGATGCTAAATCTTGCGTCCCCTCGCCTTTTTTCCTTAACAAGCATTATGTTTGATGCACATACTATAACTGGGCCTCCTATTCCGACTCAAAGGTCTTAAGTGGATATCAGGGAAAGAAAAACTTTTTCAGCTGATCCATGGATAGGACATGTAACTCTCACAACTAGCAGATCCAGTGGTCATCTGAGGGTCAGTAGCAGAGCAGAGTGCTTTATGTTGCCCCTGGCTAGTCCTAACCCAGGAATCACAATGGAGTTGCTGGGTCCCTTGAATACACTCAGGGTGAACATAAAGCAAATTCAAGTGAGTTACCAAATGGTTCCACATGATATGCGTGCAGTAACTTAAAGCTGAACTACTGGGGCTAACACAGACTCAGGGGCGGCACTAAATGAACAAGGCAATCTTCCTAGAGAGCAGGACATCAAGCAGCATATCATTTTGCTTTTAAGAAGATATAACCATAAGTAAGGAATTTGCACAGATGTCAGAGGCTAATTGTCCAACCAGCTAGTCAAGGACATGAAAAGAACAATATTAGAGCACTGCTGATGAAGAAGTTGAGGAAGGGAGACACGGACAGTGTCTTAGTTTGGTCTTATAACAAAATGGCACAGGCAGAGTATTCTGACAGTTATGGACACTGAAATTCCAAGATCAAGGTACCAATAGATTTGGTTCTTGGTGATGGCCTACTTCCTTGCTTGCAGACAACCACCATCGCATTATGTGGTTACATAACCTCTTCTTTGTGTGCATATGGAAAGAGAGACATCTCTGCACCTTCTTCCTCTTATAAGGGCATGAATCCCATCATAAGGATCCTACCCCTCCTGTCATAATCTAAACCAAATACCTCCCAAAGGTTCCATGTCCAAATACTATCACACTAGAGGTGAGTAGCATAATGCATTTGTGTGGGGGAACACAAACATTCAGCTTATAATGGATAAGCTTCCCATACTCACTACTGCCCCTCACCAAGTGTAAAAGAAATAAAGTGGTAGACTGAAGCCTATGAGATCACTGGTCTTACCATGTGGTCTATAACCCAGAAGTGACAGCTTTATAAATGGTGAAAGAGTCTGTGGGGGAGCTGACTATAATATGAGTTAAAAGATCTTTTACATACAGAGCTCTATCTTGCAGAATGGAATATATGTACAAACAACCTAAATATGGTGATATTTCCCATAAGTTGCCCTCATGCATCCAGAAGCAAACAAGGGGAACAAGAACAGTACACATAAACTTCACACACCTCGTAGCCCTCTCTAAACAACTGTTACTATTTATTTGGCATAATTTTTTCGAGTACAGGGATGAATAAGTCTCTCCCCTCCCCATTATTCTCAAACAGCCTGCCTTTTATTGCACACCTGCACCCTCTTTCAAAAGCCTGGGCACCACTGCTTGTAGACATACATAGTTATTTCCCTCGCTAAATGCCTATGCCACCTGGGGAGTTAACCTGAAGGGTTTCCATCACCAGGTAAACACTATGTCCCAACCTGCCCATTATCAGAAACTTGGAAAAACACTGCTCTTCTGTCTATGATCAGTTCTCTTCCCCCTAATCAGAGCTATGATGGGCTCCAGGAGATTTGGGGACTTCACTTCAGCTACCAGCTACAGAGTAGAGATAGACTAACAGTGGAGTCACCATTGTTCAGCTATTGGATCACCAGGGAAATTCAGCAGTCTGAGTCTTTAAACAATCATGTCTTTTTACTTTGATGACTAAACAACAATGTATAAAAGACTGACTTTAGGACATAAATTTCAAGAGGTCAATGTCTCAAATGTAGATTTTCTTCACAGAGGAGATTCTCTAGGCACATTTTTAAGCACTGGAACTATAGAAGAAAAAAAAAAAATCAAAGATGTGTGTATGCGTATGCTAAGTTGCTTCAGTTGTGTCCACCTCTTTGTGACTTCATGGGCTGTGGCCCGCCAAGCTCCTCTGATGATGGGATTCTCCAAGCAAGAATACTGAAGTGGGTTGGCATGCCCTTCTCCAGGGGATCTTCCCGACCCAAGGATTGAACCCATGTCTCTTATGTCTCCTGCACTGGCAGGTAGGTTCTTTACCTTTAGCACCACCTGGGAAGCCCTAAGGATGTCCAGGTCACTAATAAGCTTACATTCTAATCAACTGTAGTGAAGTAAAGAAACAAACAGTAAATCTGTCACTTAACTGCTGATAATAGGAAATTTCATGAAGAAAATAGAGTAATGTGATTGGAGTGAAATGGATGCAAGGCTAACTTAGCTAGGGTAGTTAGAAATGGACATGTTGAGACAATGACAGTTAGGAAAACATATATTGAGGGGCTGGCTTTGGAAAAAGCAAGGAAAGAAGGAGCCTCCCAAGCAGAGAAAATAGCAAGTGCAAAGACTCTTCAATGGGAGGAGGCTTAGGATATATTCACTGTGACTGTGGCATAGCGGAAAAGCAGTAGCGTCGGGAGATGAGATCACAGAGAGGATGGCCATGTGCTGCAGTCACGGAGAAAGGGTGGAGAGGACTGAGGCAGCGTGAATTGTGTTCTAATTGTAATGAAGCCACTGGAGCATCTGGACCAGGGAATCAATATGACCTGATTTATGACCTGTGGTTGTGATGGGGAAAATGGGGGAAAGAGGGTGATCAAGGAGACCAGGTGGAGAACAGAACTAATGGTGGCCAAGAATAAAGTTGTTGAGTTGCAGCTGGTGAGAAGTAATCAGATATAAAATATTGGAGATAGAGCCAATATATGCATCCTGATGAGTACATGTGGAATGGTTTGAAAAATGAATGATATTTGCCTGGAGTACTCACACGAAAAAATAGTTCTAATACTTAGTTTACCATGATTGACACTACACTTATGTTAAACTAGTATCATATATTTGGAGAAATATCTAATCACAATGATCTTTAAAATACAGTCAACATGGCTTCAGAATGCTATTCTAACCACTGAACATGACTGGCATGAGTTCTAGTCAAAGTCTTTTCCTTGCCCTTTAAAATATGCAATATTTTCACTTATAAGCTCTTTAATGCAATTTATTATAATACATGATGCTAAAAAGCTATGTATTTCTACAAAGATGTTCAGAATTATTATACAGCAAAAATTATAAAGCAAAAAAAGCAATCACCCTTTGATAATAATAGTTATAAATGTTTCTTCTCTCTTATGGTTATATTTTTATTTTTGTTTATTTATTTAGTCATTCACTCATTAAACAAATATTTACTGAGCATCTTCAATGTGGCAAAGATACTATTATCTAAGGACAAAAATAAAGTGGGCACACAGGGATAAAAGACATTCTCCCTACATCGAAAAGCTTATGATTTAGTGGAGGAAAGGGACACACATACACACTCAGTCATGCACACAAGTACGCAAATAAATAATAATTATGAAGCCCTAAGAGCTGTTAATTTTTCCAATAACTTTCAAAAGATGCATATCAAAAAGTTTCTAGTACTAGTAGAAACTATATTAAACTATATATAGAAATTATATAAAAATGGAAAATATAAACTTGTAGGTTTTTAAATATTTAATGTTTAGAAACCCATATTAAACTGCTAATATGTATCACAGATAGATCCATTTAAAATACATAAGTATATCCTATTAGTGGTTTTAAAGCAAATTGTTTAACTAAATCATACTAGAAACACTTCTGGTGATTACCTTGTAGGGTCAAAATTATTCCTTGCATGCTAAGCCATTTAAAAGGGAGAAAATGTTCATAACTAACAAATCTAAAATGCTTCGAGGTGAAAAATATGTTTCTTGAGCATTTGAACAAATACAAATGTCAAAACTGATTAGATTTATTTTATTAACTATCAAAAATAAGCTCCTTTAATTCGAATGCACAGAATTTGACAGAAAACCAGATGTAAATGTTAGCTGCTACAAGCAAAAACATCTTTCTCTTTGGTTGATGTTCATTTTTGCATAGTACCTGCTATAGTGCACAGTTCCTCAAACACAAAAGCCCATCAAAGAAAAAGGAGGCATCAAAGTTCTTAACTTAAAAAAAAAAGAAGTACAGAAAAAAGAAATGGAAATTAAAGCTATTTCATGCCCTTGTGGTGAAAAAATGGAAGTAATAGGGGAAACAGCTTTACAAATGCATCCACTATTTGGATGCATAGTGGACGCATCCACTTTCTCCTAGTATCTCAAATGTAAATTTTGTATTTAAAGTGAGCTAGGAGATCCAAAGTTTTTATGAGAGAAATGCTTCACCCATGAGGTAATTTAGACAGAGTACAAGTTCGCACTTACAGTCCCAATCACTCCAAAAACAAAAACAAACAACAACAACAAAAAAATCAGCGTCATTTCCTAATACCACAGACACTAGTACATGTCAAAGTACATTTGGGAAGGAATTTCTCCCAGGACCCTGATAACACAAGTGTAGACAAAATAAATCTGTCAGTGTGAACAAATTGCCCACAAAGCCAGTTCTCAGGAGCAGCCTTTGTACTCTCACTCAGCCCTTTGACACTGAGGGATTTCTTCACCATTGACAGTGAGAAGGCGCAGGTCTTGGCAGAACAGCGCAGGCACTGGCTGAGTGCACATCCTCACACAGGTAACTTCTCATGCACCTTTCACCTGGGTCTGCTGCCCACGTCTCTTGTCCTCACTTATCCATGACAGTCTGCTCCTCAAACGCCCCCTGAGGGCACTATTTGTTGATAAAGTCCTGACAGGCTCCTGTCTGAAATACCATAAAGCCATTGAAGGCTCAGTTAAGTTCACTTAAAATAGAAACAATACCTGGATTTCACTCAAATCCACTTGGAGGTGTGTGTCAGCGTGGAAGCTATCAAAAAGCTTGTGGGACTCTCTCAGTAGCATTTCACTAGATCCTACTCATGTCAGAAGCTCCACTTGAATGTTGACAAATGCCCTCCATTCTTAATTTATTCCTAAGCTTTAATAATACATTTTCCCCTGATCTTCTCAATTTTTTTTTTTAGTTTCTTAAAGGCTCTTCAAATATCCTAATAATGTCAATATATATTACATAGCACATATGTTTTATTTCTTAAAGGTTCTCCAAATTCCTGATATTGTCACATATATCACACAGCACAAAACTTTGGAGTTTCCTTCTTTGCAGTCCTTATTAGTAGGATTCAAGGGGATACACACAGATTTGTCATTTCAGCAGTAATGGATTCCCACAGTCTCTGATATTACATCACTCTTTCAGTAAGTTTACTTTTCCTGTAGACGAAAGATGGATTAAAGCAGCTATAACTCAAACGCTATCTATCTACTGGGTGAAGAGGTCCTGTGTTTCTCAGAGAGAGTTTATGGAAGTGAAGAAGAAAGCTTTTCACTTCCCTTTAACCTCTTGTGCCACTGCTCTATTCTTTCCACCCCTCCCTCTCTAATATCTGCAATATGATCTCTGAACCACAGGATATGAAGAAAAGTGCACAGAACATTTTTGATGAGACCAGATCGTTTTGCTAGACAGTATTGAGAAAAGAACAAAAAAAGCGCAATTAATAAAACCACTTGTACATGAAAGAATTATGATGCATCATGCAGGTCATTAAACAGAGAAAATTCCCCTTGCTATGTCTTCAGGTTGCTTCAGGCAAAATCCTTCATTACCACAGAGGATTGAGCCACAAGCTCTCTATCAGCTTGTCCCAACTCATGATTCTCTTGCTGAGGGAGAGAAAAATGCAAACACACAGAGACAGTACTATATATTTGGAACAAATAAAATTGCCTAATTTTTTTTAACACGTGTCCAATACAGTATATTTTTGAATTAAAGTTTTGGAAAATGTTGTACAGAGATAATTTTGCTCATTATATGTTGAATCCAAATTATGTATGTCATTAAGACAAATCATGCTTAATGCATTCAAAATAGTAGAATGCTCACTTTAATCTCCATCACAAGTTTGTGCATTTATCAATTCATTTTTTTTTTCACATACTATGGAATAAACAGCCAGATTCTGCCCAAATCCAAACTAACTCTCTAGTTGTAAAGTGTAAATTCAAGTGGCCCATGAATCATTCTGAGCATTAGAATAACCTTTCACAAAACTTAAAGAGTGAATTCAAATGAAGAGAACAAGATATATACCTTATAAGGCACTTTAGAATCTTAACCTTGTTTTTATTAAAAGAATCATTCGTTTGGTGTGTACTCTAGGAAAGACAATGTACTAGGCAGCAATGACATAAAATAAAGAAACAGGTAACAAGAAAATGAACTACAAAGGTACTTAACACATGCAGAGCATCTTTGAGTGGCAGGCACTTTACGTATGTCATCTCATTTAATAAACACAGCAATACTATAAGCTGGTTTTATATGACACAGAAGGAAGAATGCATGTGCAAAATCTCCATCTCATAAGAGTCTGGACATCCGGTAGGTAGTAAAGTTGATATTTGATTCTGGATCTGTATGACCCAAAGTTATTATAAACTCTATTATATAATTCAGCTAAATGGTTTCCAATGATGATTTAATGGCTAGACATTATCAGAGGATTCCTTTATTGTTTGTTTATTTTCACATTTAGGTTCACAGTAGTGAATATAGCCAAGTATACTTAGAATCATGGAATTAGGAAGGAATTTCATATATTGAGGAGGGAAGATTCAGTTCAGCTGAAACAGGAGAAAATTTCCAAATAATAATAGAAGCATTTCTCTCAAATAAAGAAAAGCTTCAAAAAGACAGTCTAACATTAGTGTAGACACTGCATGAAGTTTTCAAAGACATGGACTCCTTCCATACTACTAATTTGCCATCCTTAGATATAGCCTTCTTTGAGATTCAATAATGCTGCTAGAGTTCCAGCCATCCCATCTGTATTCCAGGAAATAGTATGAAAGGAGAAAGGAAAAAAAGAATGTTTCAGCATCTCCCTTTAAGGCCTCCTTGAATTTATTGCTAAAACTACTGCTCACTGGCCAAAATTAAATCCCACATCTACACTCTGCTACAAATATTCAGGAAGAGAATGAGAATAGATATGAAGAGGGAATAAAAAGGGCTACACTTGAGAAATAAATTAAGAAACAAGTCCAGGAATCCCTCAAGGCTATGTCCACTTAGAAGGGTGCCTTTTTAAAACTCTCATCAGTTTTAATGATGAGAATGAGCCAGCTGCAGTCCTTGGCCTTAGAAGCTGTTTGTTATCATCAAGGTAGCACTGGCCTTTCTGCTCCCATGTCAGATCTGATTTAACAAATTTAGAGGAGCCTCTGAATTATTTCCAAGCAGTACCCTTATCAATAAAATCATAAATAAATATTTGTCACCACTCTAGATATATATACAGTGGCTTTTTAAAGTTATATTCCTGTCCTAATGAACTAATCTGTTATGTATAATGTAAAACACAAGAATATAATACCAAAAGATTAATATAATACCAAAGGGAAAAGCTTACAAATAATTAATTTCCAAAATATATAAGCAGCTCATACAACTCAATACAAAAAAAAAAAAACAATCAAAAAGTGGGGAAAAGACCTTAACAGATATTTCTCCAAAGAAGACATACAGATGGCTAACAAACACACGAAAAGATGCTCAACATTGCTCACTATTAGAAAAATGCAAATCAAAACTACAATGAAATACTATCTCACACCAGTCAGAATGGCCATCATCAAAAAGTCTACAAACAATAAATGCTGGAGAGGGTGTGGAGAAAAGGTAATCCTCTTGCATTGCTTGTGGGAATGTAAATTGATACAGCCGCTACAGAAAACAGTATGGAGATTCCTTAAAAAACTAAGAATAAAACCACCATATGACCCAGCAATCCCTCTCCTAGGCATATACCCTGAGGAAACCAAAATTGAAGAGGAAACATGTATCCCCAATGTTCATTGCAGCACTGTTTACAATAACTAGAACATAGAAGCAACCTAGATGTCCATTGACAGATGAATGGATAAAGAAGCTGTGGTAAGTATATACAGTGGAATGTTACTCAGCCATAAAAAGGAACACATTTGAGTCAGTTCTAAGGAGGTGAACAAACCTAGAGCCTATTATACAGAGTAAAGTAAGTCAGAAAAAAAATATAAATATCATATTTTGATACATATATATGGAGTATAGAAAGATGGTACTGATGAATTTATTTGCAGGGCAGCAATGGAGAAACAGATATAAAGAACAGACTTATGGACACGGGGAGGGGTGGAGGGAGAGGGTGAGACATAGAGAGAAACATGGAAATTTACAATGCCATATGTAAAATAGATAGCCAATGGGAATTTGCTGTATGACTCAGGGAACTCAAACAGGGCCTCTGTAACAACTAGAGGGGTGAGATGGGGCGGAAGATAGGAGGGAAGGGACATGGGTGTACCTATGGCTGATTCTTGAAAACAACAAAATTCTGTAAAGGAATTATCCATCCATTAAAAAATAAAGGGGCAAATAAAAGAAAAAATATATAATAATTGAAACACAAATTAAGAAACAAACAGTAGGCAGTAGTTCTAATCTCTTCTTCCTGAATACCCATAGAAACTCCTGTCCAATCCTTGGGAAAGGCAGCCCATTTCAGAGGCTATTGTTCTCAAATATGAACCTTGGTTCTAAAAATTTCTCCTTTGCCATATACCCAGCCATCTCTGAACTCTTCTTCCCCTTCTAATGGCCTTCCTCCCAGCCGAATAATCTCCACTGAATGCACCCAAACAGCTGCGGCTCTCCACAAAAACTCTCTAGCAGAATTTCAAAAGGAAGGGCTGTTTCTTAACACATTGCAATGTATTTTAAACATATAAAAAGAATTTTTAAATGCACATTGATTTCTCACACTGACCTAAATCCCTCCCAATGCAGTTGGCTTCTGAATCCTGATCTGTCAGTAGCGGGAGTGGAAAACATCTGCTCTCGTTCTATGTCTGTGATTTCTTCAAATAACGTGAATGCCGCTACTATCTGAAATGGCCACTAGTCGAATCTTAAGGCACTTATTAATTTGCTTTTGGTGTCCTAATGTATTTTTCTTATCAAAATGAGAGTCATGAGGATTCAAATGCTGAGGATATATAACCATGTAAGGAAATGAATGTTTCTTGACTGTTTTCACAATACAAGATGAAGCCTGAGATTTCAGCCCAAGCACCCAGATGTTGTAAATCTGCCACTGAGTCAGATACATTGGTTCATTCAGTCCCACTTCAATCAGAAAGACACAGACACGTTAGAGATTCCAGGGAACTAGAGAAGATTCAACAATGTGAGCTGTTTGACTAGTCCAACATCATTCAGATCATCCTTGTAGTTCAAGGGAGCCTGCCTTCGCCAGAAGTCTTTGGGCAGTAGAAACAACCCCCGGCAGGATTAGTGGACTCAGTCCTTCTTGTCTTTGAGATGGATCCAAAGCAAGACTGCTGACTTTTCATAGCTCAGTTGTGTTTGAGGGTGCCCTCAGTGGGACCAGTAAAGCTCTCTATCACTAGGTTTGACACATATAGGAGCAGAAAGAATGTTAAAATTGCTTAGACAAATCTCCCTGGACATAGGAAAAATTCAGAAAGATTAAACTCCTGAAAAGTACAATTCACCATATTTTTCTTTAAGGACTAGACCAGACATCTTGTCAAATAAATTATTCATTGTTTGTTCTCCATGTTGTTAAAAAAAAAAAACCTGAACTTCACTGATGTCACCATTCCATAGCCTCAAAAATGAAAGTCCAGTTAAATATCTATTTTTAGAAATTTACTGAACTGGAGTGGAGGGGTTGGGGAGTCGGTTGAGGTGAAAGCAAAAGGCCCAGAGAAAAGCATTTTTCCTCAGGAGTGAGGAGAGATATTTTGAAGGGTCATTTCAATGGCAGATAGCACTATCTTGTTCCTTTAACATGTCTCTGGGAATCTGTAAGATGTAAAGAAGAAAATCATGCATGTTAAACCTAGGAAGCCAGACACCAGGTCCTCAGCTGCCAGCCTGGACCAAGACCTTCATGCCCTTACTTGATTTGGAAGCAGGAAAGCCGGACAGTCGGGCTTGGACAATGAACACCTAGAAGTAATCAATGTGGGAGGAAAACAGGGGGCCCATCTCAAGTGTTTAGGAACGACCCTTGCAAGAATAGATGTTAAAAATAAGACAGAAATTGAATTTCTTTCCAACCTACTGAGTGGGTCTTGGGCAGATATCATTTGATTTCTTAAAAAATTCAAATATAGCAATTCATATGCCCACAAGGTAGGGTAAAAACTATACTATACCAATAATAAAATATCTCATATTCATTTGAATTTATTTATTTACAGTCTGTGTCATCTGAAGTTCAGTAGAAATGATTGCTACTTTAGTAAGGATTGTTTCCTTTTTCAACCCTCAAGTTATAATAGGAATTATTTCTGAATTCATTCATGATAATTATTATGATTTTTGTTAATCATAGCTAAGACTGTCATCTCATGTATAGCCCATTAGTTTTCCATAAGTTAAAATTATACATATATATATTTATGATCTATGATAAAAGATATTGACCACAAGGAAATAATTTAAATAATTAGGCACATGCTTTTTAAGTTAAGGACTATTTTAGGCATGTTAAAAAAGATGGAGAACAGATAAGAAATATTCATATACTCATTGCAGACTTGAAATCCTATAATTCCCACACTCTATTAGATACCATCAAACTTTTAATTTTAGCATTTAGATTTCTCTCAATGTTTTTGATAGTTGTACTTTACACAATTATATACCAAAAACAGTAGAAATAATTATTTTGTTCCTAAAATTTACATAAATGATATTATAATACATATATACACACCTTCTGAAACTTGCTTTTGTTTTGTTAAACTATACAATTTTTGTGAATTAGACATGCTAATATAAATAGCTCTAGTCCATTCATCTGCTAAATATTATTTCATCAATTAAATTCACATGATTTATCCATTATCTGATTGATGAAAATACACACTGATTCTACATTTTCATTGGATACTGAAAATAAGACAAATTCTCTTAAGGCAGCAGTTTTCTTAAACAAGTCTTATATTTTTTTGTCCATGTGTGTCACAATTTCTCTTAACTAGACCTGGAAATAAAATTGCTGATCCTAAGAGTATAAATACATTAGACATTGTAAAATTGCTCCCCTAAGAAGATAATACTAATTTATCACCTATCACCAGCATTGTATGACACTTCCCATTTTCCACATTCATAACATATGATATTGTCAGACTTTCAAATGTTTGCCATCTTGGTGGAATGCAGTGCATTTCACCAGCGCTTTTATTCTTTTTCTATTACTGGTATAATACATTACCATAAACTTAATGACTTAATAATAACACAAGTTTATTATCTTATAGTCCAGGAAGTGAAATGTACAAACTGGGTCTTAAATCAAGGGATCAGCAGGACTGTTTTCCTTCAAGGGGTTCCACAGGAGAATCTGTTCCTTTGCTTTATCTGGCTTCTATGGGCTGCTTCATTCCTTGGCTTGTCGTTCCTTCCTCCCCCTTCAGATTTCTTTCTGACTTTCCTGCCATCATCTTCCACATATAAGGATGCTTGTGACTACCTAGGACCCATCCCAATAATCCAGGATAATCTCCCAATCCCAAGGTCAGTTGATTAGAAAACTTAATGCCTTCTGCAACTTTAACTACTCTTTATATTGTAAACTAACATATTCAGTTTCCAGGGACATCTTCAGGGGTCATTATTTTGCTTAACATGGGGTTTAATTTTGTATTCTCTTTACTACCATTGACATTATCTATTTTTACATGTTTATTGGGTTTCATCTCTGTGAATTTCCAATTTTTTCCATTGAGTTCTTTTTCATAAAATTTGCCAAACCTCTTTGTATTTTGAGGTTTCTAATAATTTGTAAAGTACATATGTTTCAAATAACAACTCCAAACCTCTGACTTATCTTTTGCCTTTTGTTTGGTATCTGTAATTCAGAAGTGCTGCTCCCAAAGTTGTTGTTGCTCTCAGTTCAGTTTAGTTCAGCTCAGTTCAGTTGCTCAGTCGTGTCTGACTCTTTGCGACCCCATGAATCGCAGCACGCCAGGCCTCCCTGTCCATCACCATCTCCCAGAGTTCACTCAGACTCACATGCATCGAGTCAGTGATGCCATCCAGCCATCTCATCCTCTGTCATCCCCTTCTCCTCCTGCCCCCAATCCCTCCCAGCATCAGAGTCTCTTCCAATGAGTCAACTCTTCGCATGAGGTGTCCAAAGTACTGGAGTTTCTGCTTTAGCATCACTCCTTCCAAAGAAATCCCAGGGCTGATCTCCTTCAGAATGGACTGGTTGGATCTCCTTGCAGTCCAAGGGACTCTCAAGAGTCTTCTCCAACACCACAGTTCAAAAGCATCAATTCTTCAGTGCTCAGCCTTCTTCACAGTCCAACTCTCACATCCATACATGACCACAGGAAAAACCATAGCCTTGACTAGATGGACCTTAGTCGGCAAAGTAATGTCTCTGCTTTTGAATATACTATGTAGGTTGGTCATAACTTTTCTTCCAAGGAGTAAGTGTCTTTTAATTTCATGGCTGCAGTCACCATCTGCAGTGATTTTGGAGCCCCCAAAAATAGTCTGACACTGTTTCCACTGTTTCCCCATCTATTTCCCATGAAGTGATGGGACTGGATGCCATGATCTTCGTTTTCTGAATGTTGGGCTTCAAGCCAACTTCTTCACTCTCCACTTTCACTTTCATCAGGAGGCTCTTTAGTTCCTCTTCACTTTCTGCCATGAGGGTGGTGTCCTCTGCATATCTGAGGTGATTGACATTTCTCCCGGCAACCTTGATTCCAGCTTGTGCTTGTTGCTCTACTATAGCCAAATTTATCACCTTCCAGTTTATAGTTTTGGTGACTCAAGAAACTTTTCTGTATATTATTTCCCAATTGTTTGAAGCTGTTATACAGGATGCAAAAACTTCTGTATAGTAATTTGATTTATAGGAATCTGTTGTTCTGTCTTACTAGTTCTAATAGTTTATATGCAAATTCTTTTGAACTTTCAAGGTAGGGGGTTTTGTTATCTTCAAATAGAATTTTTGTTTCTTCCTTTCCAATTCTTGTACATTTTATTTCTTTTATTGCTCTTACTATGCTAACTGGAACTTTAAAAGTAATATTATATAAAGAGTAATAGCAGATATTCAAAACTGCTTAACTCTGAAAAACTATTTCTAAAATTTTATCATTAAATTATTAAGTATAATTCTTCTGGAAGTTCATGGTAGATATCTTTTACAAAGTAATTTTTTAAAATTCTATTTTAACAAGAGTTTTATCACAAATAGTGATTTAATTTTATTAATTTTTCTATCTATTAATTGACTACTTTCTAATGTAAAACAAATTTAAAGATAAATGTAGGTTAGTTTTTCAACATATCAGTATATTATAATTTAGCTGATATTGATTAAACTTTGAAGCACCAAAAAGTAAAAATATATATACAAATATAATTATTGAATACAATCTAAAACAAATTCAATATTTCTATCTTCTAAAATACTATGTGTTAATAGTTATGACAGTGTCTCTTAATCATTCAGGATAATCAAACAATATTTAATAAGCTATACTAGACAATACCAATATTTTAAAAAATATATTTCTCCTCTTTCCCCAGGTTTGAATCTCATGTCTTTAATTTTCAATCCTCAGTAATTACCTACTGAAGTCATCTACCAACTCCCTGTGGTTGGAAAACTCAGCAGTGACCACAGGACTGGAAAAGGTCAGTTTTCATTCCAATTCCAAAGAAGGGCAAAGCCAAAGAATGTTCAAACGACCATGCAGTTTTGCTAATTTCACATACTAGTAAGGTTATACTCCAAATCCTTCAAACTAGGCTTCAGCAGTATGTGAACTAAGAACTTCCAGATGTACAAGCAGGATTTAGAAAAGTCAGAAGAACAAGAAGTCAAATTGCCAACATCCATTGGATCATGGAGGAAACAAGGGAATTCCAGAAAAATATCTACTTCTGCTGACTACACTATAGCCTTTGACTGTGTGGATCACAACAAACTGTGGAAAATTCTTAAAGGGATGGAAATACCAGACCACCACCTTACCTATATCCAGAGAAACCTATATGCAGGTCAAGAAGCAATAGTTAGAATCAGACATGGAGCAACAAACCAGTTCAAAATTGGGAAAGGAGTACATCAAGGCTGTATATTGTCACCCTGCTTATTCAACATATATGCAGAGTACATCATGCAGAATGCCAGGCTGGATGATTCACAAGCGGAAATCAAGATTGCTGGGAGAAATATCAGCAACCTTAGATATGCAGATGATACCATTCTAAGGGCAGAAAGTGAAGAGGATCTAAAGAGCTTCTTGATGAGGGTGAAAGAGGAGAATAGAAAACATTGGCTTAAAACTCAACATTCAAAAAACTAAGATCATGGCATCTAGTCCCAGCACTTCCCAGCAAATAGAAGGGACAGTGGAATTAGGGACAGTTTTTATTTTCTTAGGATTCAAAATCACTGCAGACGGTGATTTCAACCATGAAGTTAAAAGACACTTGCTCCTAAAAAGAAAGCTATGACAAACCTAGACAGCATATTAAAAAGCAGAGACATCACTTTGTTAACAAGGTCCATATAGTCAAGGCTATGGTTTTTCCAGTAGTCATTTACAGCTGTGGTGTTAGACCATAAAGAAGGCTGAGCACTGAAGAACTGATACCTTCAAATTGTGGTGCTGGAGAAGACTCTTGAGAGTCCCTTGGACTCAAGGAGATCAAACCATTCAACCCTGAATATTCATTGGAAGGACTGATGCTGAAACTGAAGCTCCAATACTTTGGCCATCTGATGTAAAGATTCAATGCATTGGAAAAGTCCCTGATGCTTGGTAAGATTGAGGGCAGTAAGAAAAGGGGGTGACAGAAGATGAGACAGTTGGATATCATCACAAACTCAATGGACATGAGTTTGACCAAACTCTGGGAGATAGGGAAGCACAAGTAAGCTTGGCATGCTGCAGTCCATGGGGCTGCAAAGAGTTGGACACAACTTAGTGACTAAACAACAACAACCAACACACCCATCTCAGTCCATCTCATTTTTGAAGATTTTAGTTCTCAGCTTACTATCAGCTCCCTTCACTATTACTGCTATTATTATTCCTGGAGATAATTGTGTATCTGATGCTTTTCAGACCCAACACTCTTAGTCCTTGAGCTCCTTTATACAAAAGAAAAACCTCCTCACTCTTTTTTAGCAAAGCCCTTGATTATGTCATTACCAAATGCTACAGCCTCATTCCACTCAGTTCTAGGCACTCCACTCCCCAGAAGTAATCTATTATTCCAACTCTCTTCTTCTTGTCTTGCATACAACTTCTAAAATCTTTTGACCACAGACTAATATACAATTGATCCCTTAACCTTTTCATTGTTCTTTTCATGTCTTCCTTATACACCTTGAAATGGATAATAGTGTTAAAATCTTGCAAAAAAACATATGTAGTCACTAAGTTAATTGCTGGAAGACTCTACAGTAATTAAGACATAAGACCCTGAATTAATTTATGTTTATTTTCAACTAGAAGCTTTTTTTCTCTCTGATTTTGGTTTCTTGACTTTTCACAGTATGCTTGATTTTACCAGATAAAAGCACTTGGAGTAAGTAAAATATAACAATAATTAGTACTAATAATTTTTCAAAATTAATATATAAGGCCCTTGAGTGCTGTTTTTTCCCAATTGGATATTAATGTGATTGACAGAAAGATGCCAAGAGGTACAGTGTTTTGATATACAGTTTCATTAATGTCAAAAAACAGAGGAGATTTACTGATAAGCTAACGAAGCTTAATCTTCAAGACCCCATACTCGCACAGGTCCCTTCTAAGGCCCTGGAAGGTGCAAGCAATGCATTCACATGGTCATGTTTTTGCATAAAATGCAAAAATAAGCAGTTTTAATCACAAATTGTTCAACCGACTGTTACTTTTCTCTCAAATAAGACTTACCTGTAAAATTGGTGGGGCCTGGGCAAGAATACAAATGGAGGCCCCATCCTGCAGCCCAACCCCAGTTCTGCTCCAGACTCTACCCAACAAGTCAAGGGTCCTCAGCTTACATGTCACCCCAACCCACACAGCGGAGCTCCACCTACACTCTCCCTACCTCCATTTCTAAAATATCACCTCTCCAACCAAGATCAAACCAGTCAATTTTAAGGGAAATCAACCCTGAATATTCATTGGAAGGACTGATGCTGAAGCTGAAACTCCAGTATTTTGGTCATCTGATAAAAACAGCCAACTCATTGGAAAATTTTCTGATGCTGGGAAAGATTGAGGGCAGAAGGAGAAGAGGGCGCCAAAGAATGAGACAGCTGGATGGCATAAGTGATGCAATGGACATGAACTTGGGCAAACTTTGGGAGATGGTGATGGACAGGAAAGCCTGCTGTGCTGCAGTCCATGGGGTCACAAAGAGTCAGGTATGACTGGGCAAATGAAAAACAACAAAAACCAAGACCTCAGGACTTATCTTACTGGAGTGCTGAAAAAGAGGATGCACCTGAGGGAAATTCATGCCCTGGAAGCAAGTCTGAGGCTCCATGGAGAAGGAGGTTCCAGGGCTCCAGGTATCTGGGTCATGGTTATAGGGGATGAAGGGGATACGACTGGGGTTCACCATAGGCTTGGGGAGGATACATATTCTCATGGTCCATCAGACTGCTTGTCCCAGATCTAAGGGCAATTCTGAGGCCTTTTGATCTCCTCCTTATCACAATTCCCCTCAAATAAGATGACACTGGAATGGATATAGGCGTCTAAGAGATGGTTGACTTGGGGATAGAATTTCTGTTTCATTTAGTGGAATATGTCTATATGGATTGCCGTCACCTCCAGGTATAGTTTATTGGTACTGGCAATTCTGATATAGAAATTATGTTTAGGAGCCCTTCCTATACTGACTCACTTATTGAGGTGACCCAAAGAAGAGGGCCAAGGGATCACATCACAAAATGATGCTCTTGTACCTGGAGCTGGAATATATGGGACACAGGGAGAAACAAGATTTGAGGAATACAGATAGAAACTAGTAGAAAAGAAACAAAGTTGAAATGACATAGCTAGAACAATATATTTGCAGAAAAGTCTTCTAAATTTTATGCTATATATGTGAAAGAATCTTAATAAAGGTTTTCCTAAATTTGACCTCAAAAATACCCTTAAAAAAGTGTATATATCTTCATCAATAATGAGTTATAAAGCCAAAATAATTTTTATATTAGCAATAATTAAGTCAATCAACTGTTCTCTACACAAACTACTTGAAAATCTTTGCCACACAAGGAGGTGATCAGAGAGCATGCAGCCAAAGACGAAGGGGGAAAAGCATGGTAAAGATGTTATTTCTCTGAGATTTATGATGCTTCCAGTATTTATCTGCTCTTAAGATCTATTTGGGCTTGTCTTTTTGCTCAAATGATGAAGAATCTGCCTGAAATGCAGGAGACCAGGGTTCAATCCCAGGGTCAGGAAGATCCCCAGAGAAGGAAATGGCAACCCACTCCAGGATTCTTGCCTGGAGAATCCCCATGGACAGAGAAGCCTGGCGAGCTACAATCCATGAGGTCACAAAGAGTCAGACACGACTGACTGACTAAGCACAAGATGTATTTATCAAATTTACATATCCATATATTTTGTATCCATAAGTTTACATTATTTTTCATAAAAAGGGCTTCCAATATTATATAAACTTCAGGCCCCACAAAACTTGGGTCCATCCTGGCAAAGAATAAGGGATTATATCAGTCTGAAGATGAATATTCAAAGCAGAAGATGTACTCTCAGACTAGTAAGGCCCTTCTCAAGATTCCAAACTCCTCTGGAGGAAGCACCACTGTTGTAGATGCCACCTGCAGAAAGAGGATCCCACCAGGCATGAAAAGCTCATCTTGACCATTTTCATGGGGAGAAGGCTTCACATCCTGTTCCTTGCACACTGTTCACCAATCCTTTTGAAAACTCTGGCTGCAGGCCTGTCTACTCACCAGATTCTAATAACATGCAAATCAACACTCACACAGCCCAAATCCAAACATAAGTTGCTCTATTTTTATTACAAAACTTGATGAATCTGACCTGTGTTTTCAGAAGTAACTCTCAGGAGGTTCAGACTTTAGGTCAGTCTGAGGACCACACATGTATTCTCCTTCCAAAGAATTCCATTTAAATGATGAAAGGGATACTGTTTCCAGAATGAGACTTTTAAAAATATTTTTGAGATGTTTTCTACATCCTAGCTTTGACCCCACCTTCAACACAGAAGTATAATGAACATGAAAGAGATTTGACTTGGGTCTAAATATTAGCTTAAAACAGAAAGCAGATACTTTAAAGTCAGTTGCTGCCTGCAAACTATCCGGTAGATTACATACTGTGGCAATCCTCATCTTTATCGCATGTTAATGTGGCAAGATTCGGAGAAGGCAATGGCACCCCACTCCAGTACTCTTGCCTGGAAAATCCCATGGATGGAGGAGCCTGGAAGACTGCAGTCCATGGGGTCACTGAGGGTCGGACATGACTGAGCGACTTCACTTTCACTTTTCACTTTCATGCATTGGAGAAGGAAATGGCAACCCACTCCAGTGTTCTTGCCTGGAGAATCCCAGGGACGGGGGAGCCTGGTGGGCTGCCGTCTATGGGGTCACAGAGTCGGACACAACTGAAGCGACTTAGCAGCAGCAGCAGCAGCAGTGGCAAGATTTCTAGAACCAGCATCTAAAAAATGCTGGTGCACTTCGCCTATTTCATAGGTAAATGGGTAAGTCCCCCTGTCACATATGTGAACCACCAGAAGAAGTAAATCCAGAGAAGTAAGGAGAGTAGAAAATTTTTTCTTTACAGACTCACAGAACTTTAAAGGGTAAACGAAACAGATCTGAAACCACTATCTCTCCCTCAAGCTTTTTTTAATACCAAATCAGACAAGACGTGTAGCCATTATTAAATATGTGTGGAGCTACTGGTTAGAAGCCAGAGCAGTGTATCTTCTGCCCTACTTTTCTCAGAGTCTGTGATTGGAGCTATCACCGTAACTGACAAGAGCCCTGTACTCTCTTGCCAGGAGGCAAAACCAGTCTGGAGAGCAGCGCTCAGTGACTGCACATTCTTCCCCTGGAGCTATGACAAGAGCTGATCCGTGCTGCCAAGTCCAGTTATACAGATCGTCACAGCCCGCTTGTTACTCATAGATTGCAAGAAGCCCTGACTTCTTAAGAGAGTGCCAAAATAAATCTACTATATTAAATAAGGATGAGCATAGGTTTATACATTTCATTCTAAAAGCCTAGTCAAGTCATATCTTAGAGTGTGTCTAGTAAATAATTATTTATAGAGTGAATAAACTCTTTCCCTGGAAAAAATACACGCCAATGCTGCCAAGCTAATCAACTTAAAACAATTATGTAAATTAAATAACTGACTTTTTCGTCTAGCCTCTCAAGTCAGACTATATACCCTTGAAGCTAAATTAGCATATTTTCTTAGCTGATTCATCTAAGACTATCAAAATACTCAACTGAGGAAAACTGGCTTGCATAAAAACTTGTGCATTTGAGGGTTACCTTACCTTTAATGCTAAAATGTCACCTGTTAATAATGAGAGACAAGAGGCACAGAATAAGGTATTCATTTTTTTGTCATTTTCTTACCTAACAAGACAGAAGTACTTTATAAACTTTGATGCTTCAGTTCAGTTCAGTTCAGTCGCTCAGTCGTGTCTGACTCTTTACGACCCCATGAATCGCAGCACGCCAGGCCTCCCTGTCCATCACCATCTCCCGGAGTTCACTCAGACTCACGTCCATCGAGTCAGTGATGCCATCCGGCCATCTCATCCTCTGTCGTCCCCTTCTCTTTCTGCCCCCAATCCCTCCCAGCATCAGAGTCTTTTCCAGTGAGTCAACTCTTCGCCTGAGGTGGCCAAAGTACTGGAGTTTCAGCTTTAGTATCATTCCTTCCAAAAAAATCCCAGGGTTGATCTCCTTCAGAATGGACTGGTTGGATCTCCTTGCAGTCCAAGAGACTCTCAAGAGTCTTCTCCAACACCACAGTTCAAAAGCATCAATTCTTCGGCATTCAGCCATCTTCACAGTCCAACTCCCACATCCATACATAACTGCAGGAAAAACCATAGCCTTGACTAGACGGACCTTTGTTGGCAAAGTAATGTCTCTGCTTTTGAATATGCTGTCTAGGTTGGTCATAACTTTCTTCCAAGGAGTAAGCATCTTAAACTTTGATGCTTAGGAGTCTATTTTAATGCATTCTCATTATAAACCAATAAACTAGAAATTCGAAACAAACTATCACAGATCTTTTTCATGTTACAGATTGTTTGATTCTTTACAAATAACATTATATTGAAAATGTCATTATTCTTTGATATTAAGGTAAAAACCGCTTCATCCAACATCTGTTTTCACATAAAGATTCACTTTCCAGTCATCAGATGATTCTTTTGCACATATACAAAGAAGTCTAGTATTCTAATCTGTTTGGTCCAGTGTAACAAGACATAAGTTATAGTATCATGAATCTGTGTAATTTTGAAATTTAATGTATTCTTAGATGCACTCCCTTTTTCCAGACAAGGAAATTAGGCTGAAAGAAGTTCCATGACTTACCCAAGGTCAAAGAGTTCTTTAACCACAGGCCAGTGCAAGAATGAAGTTTCTCAAACACTTGGTCCCATGTTCTTCTTCCATTACAGCTCAAGCTGCACAGCAAAACCTGATCAGTTGCCTTAAGAAAGAAACACTGATTTCCAAATATATAAAGTCTAGATGTGAAAAATTATTAAAGTTGTGCTTTTTACCTGTTAGCATTAGATTAAAAGGTGAGCAAAGTAATAAAACAAAATGGTATTAGTAATTACTTTTACTTTTTAGTGAATGGTGTTTAAGTTTGGAAAGACTTAAGAGAGATACATGTCACCCCAGAAATAAAACCATAATAAAATAGCTAGTGTTAAATTGTTGTTTTTAAAAATATAGAGAAAACAAAATTATTACATGTGATTTTATGAAAAACTAAATATGTCACGTTTAACTCATCACCAATTAAAATGACTAGTATCTCAATTATTGATATTTTACTATTGATTTTTTCTCCATATTGGAGTTAAGTGTGATAAACATGGTGTGAGCAGAGAATTCTGCTCAATATCCTATAATAACCTAAATAGGAAAAGAATTTGAAAAAGGAAGAAAAAATGATAGTGTAAACTGCAAAATATTAGAAGTTAAAATACTCTATACATGAGGGCAATACTGATTTCATAATTTGTTTTTATGAAATTTAGCTCGAGGTTAATCCAAGAAATTCAACCACTCAATAAAGTTTGCTTCCTTATTTGAATAATCATCTTTGCATCTACTTGCATTATCTGTCAGCTTTTCACTCTCCTGTACCCGTGTTAATCATTATACAAAGCTATTTACATTAAACAATTTTTCATTTCATTAGGCTACCTAAAAAAGTCCACATTTTCAAAGGAAAGTTTTCCTAGTAGCATAGAGCTAGTGCTTTTTTAAAAAGTAGAATTTTCAATATAAGACAACTTATGGTTACTCAAAAGTCATAAAAGTCGATATAAATGTGTATAGCGGACTTTGGGACACAGAGGGAGAGGGAGAGGGTGGGATGATTTAGGAGAATGGCATTGAAACATGTATACTATCACGTAAGAATTGAATCACCAGTCTATGTCTGATGCAGGATACAGCATGCTTGGGGCTGGTGCATGGGGATGACCCAGAGGGATGTTGTGGGGAGGGAGGTGGGAGGGGGGTTCATGTTTGGGATCGCATGTACACCCGTGGTGGATTCATGTCAATGTATGGTGAAATCAATACAGTATTGTAAAGTAAAATAAAGTAAAAATAAAAATTAAAAAAAAAAAACCTTACCACATATATTAAGGGATCCTAAAAATTATTTTATTTAATAATAAATTAACAAACACTCTGTTATGTCAATTTTTTTAAAAAGTTCAACTTCATACTGCAATGAAGATTCCAATTTGAAAAATACTGGTTCAAAACCGAATCCCTACTTTCCTGTCCTATTTTTAAACCTGCCTTTTCTCCAATATCCCCCAATTCCCTAGATGCAACTATAAAACATCAGGGCAATCAGAGCTAGGAATCACCTGAATTCCCTCCACTTTCCCATTGTCCACTAGCAAATGGTTATCCAAAATAGGCATAAACCCTAACCTATGCTCCCAATATGCTAAAAATAGATTTATAAGGTCCTTCTGGCTTCTGTTCTTGATTCTCTGCAGTCTGCTTTCCACATAGCTGCAGGAGTGATTCTTTGCATTGTTTACTGAATCCTGCATGCGTCTGACCAAAAGCCTGTTTATTTTTTTTTTTGCATTTGACAATCTCACTGACCTATTCCTTACTCCCATTAAGCATGTTTCCTCTTATGTTCCAAACATGTCTCCCTTCCTAACATTTGCATGTGTGTTTTCCTCTACCTGGAATGCCCTTCCCTCTTTTCTCTGCGTGTTGTGTTCTGTTCATTGGTCATAATTCAGCTAAACTTCTCAGAAAGCCTCTTCCTTTCATCTCACTCGAAAATGGGTTCTCTGAATCCAACCCACCCTACTCCCATATGTTAGGCTTCCAGATTCAGTTGTTTAACTCATCAACCTGTCACTGTTTATACATCTTTGATTTAATTGTTTAATGCTGATGGCTTAGCCTTTCTCCCCACCCTAACTATAACTTCCTGAAGTGAAGAAATCTTATCTCTAGTAGTGCACCAAAATGCCTCCAATATTTAGCAAATTTAAATCAATAACTAATCTGTAGAGATGTGGGTATAATGTGAAAATTCTCATAGTTTTTGATAATTTTCATGATGCTAGTGGTAAAGAAGCCGCATGCCAGTGCAGGAGACATAAGAGATGTGGGTTCTATCCCTAGATTAGGAGGATCCCCTGGAGGAGGGCATGGCAGCCCACTCCAGTATCCTTGCCTGGAGAACCCCACGGAGAGAGGGGCCTGGCAGACTATAGTCCATGGGGTCAACAAAGAGTTGGACACAACTGAAGAAACTTAGTACATGCTTATAAAAGTAAAAGCAAAGAACTCTCAAGCATTTTCAAGTTAAATAAAGATAGCATTCACATGGGTAAAGAATCCTAAGACCAAGGAGAGCACATCTAAGTATATGCCTTGATGACTACATATACTCTGATGATTATTGAAGATATTTTTACTGGGATCATCCTGAGGCATTGCTTCCCTGGGGGCTTAGCAGTAAAGAATCTGCCTGCAATGTAGGAAATGCATGCAGGAGATGCGAGTTTGACCCCTAGGTCTGGACAATCCCTTGAAGACCTAAATGGCAACCCATTCCAGTATTCTTGTTTGGGAAATCCCATGGACAGGGGAGCCTGGCAGGCTACAGTCAGGGGGTCACAAGAGTTGGCCACAACTTGGCAACTAAACAATCCCAAGGCACTGGAAGTTAACAGATAATTCAGGTGAAGCTTTTTTAAAATTTTTTGAGGTACTACATACCTTTGTCTACTTAACTACAGAAAAAATTCTTCATGGACCTATGTTCTGGAGAACAGCAATTTCAAGATCAAATAATATACATAATTGGTGGGTTATTCATAAATTGTGATGGATTTTTGCTGATAATGGTAAGCTCTTTCACCCTTTGTAACTTGCATGCATTGGTGGTACAGCTGGAGAGAGTCAGAAAACAATCTTAAGCTCTGAAGCGGAGGTTTACCTCAGTGTGAAACTAATTAAGCTACACAGGGGCTCTAACCCCCGAATTTGCCCTCATTAGCATCATACTGTAAACAATGAAGCCACCTAACCAGACAGACTGAAGGCCAAAATACTCCTACTGACATCCCACCTCTCATTTTCGGAGAGAGAATATGAGAATTTCAAGAGAGGAATCAGCTTTTGATATTTACCAGAAAGCCTGGTGATAAATTCCACAACTAACTTTAACAGATATTGTTAATGTAATGAGATGGCAAATCCCATACTTCAAATGGGATGGCAAAGTAACAGTTCAAACACCTTTAGATATTGTTGGTAAGGTCTATTTCATTATTCTCTAAATTATACCATTTTCCCAAATAATCTATGCTTCATGATGACAGCATAGAGGGCTTCACTTAGCATATGAAATATTTTCCTAAAAAGTGAATAATCGCACACTGTGTGTATATATGTATGTATGTATGTTATATGTGTGTATGTATACATATAAAAAAGTATATGTATGCATACAGAGCTCATATATAGTTTCCCCAAATTCTGAACCCCATTATATGCTCCAAGGCAACAACTGAAAGAGTATCATATTCATTTCTTACAGTAAATGTGCATTCTACCTTGAGTTTTGGCTATTCTGAAACATGTTTTTGTTTACTGCACTTGTTCTTTCTGTTGTTTTGCTTTCAGATGAAAAATTTTTATCTTTGATAACTGGCAAAATGAATATGGGATAGTACTGAACTATTGCAAAGAAGACACAAGGGGAGAATACATCAGGCTGATGTTAAGTTTTTCAGTAGATCAGGAACAAGAAATAAAAGATAAATCATTGATACAGAGAACAAACTAGTGGTTACCGGGGTGGGGGGTGGGGGTGCAAAATAAGGGTAGAGGATTAGGAACTACAAAATGTTAGATATAAAATAAGCTACAGCACAGGGAATATAGCAAATATTTTATAATAATTACAAATGGAATATAACCTATAAAAATTGTGAATCACTATAATGTACACCTGTAATTTATATAATATTGTACATTGGAGAAGGCAATGGCACCCCACTCCAGTACTCTTGCCTGGAAAACCCCATGGACGAAGGAGCCTGGTAGGCTGCAATCCATGGGGTCACTAGAGTCGGACACGACTGAGTGACCTCACTTTCAATTTCACTTTCATGCTTTGGAGAAGGAAATGGCAACCCACTCCAGTGTTCTTGCCTGGAGAATCCCAGGGATTGGGAAGCCTGGTGGGCTGCCATCTATGGGGTCACATAGAGTTGGACACAACTGAAGCCACTTAGCAGCAGCAGCAGTACATCAACTATACTTCAATTAAAAGAAAATGTAAAAAAAAAAAAAGACCACAAATGGCAAATGTTGCTCAGTATGTGTAAAAAAAGAATCCTATTACACTGTTGGTTGGAATGTAAAATTGGTACAGCCTCTATGGAAAAACAGTATGGCTGCTGCTGCTGCTAAGTCGCTTCAGCCGTGTCCAACTCTGTGCGACCCCATAGACGGCAGCCCACCAGGCTCCTCTCTCTGTCCCTGGGATTCTCCAGGCAAGAATACTGGAGTGGGTTGCCATTTCCTTCTCCAATGCATGCACACATGATAAGTTGCTTTAGTCATGTCCGACTCTGTGCGACCCCATGAACAACAGCCCACCAGGCTCCTCTGTCCACGGGATTCTCGAGGCAAGAATATTGGAGTGGGTTGCCATTTCCTTTTCCAAAAAACAGTGTGGAGGTTTCTCTAAAAACTAACGGTAAAACTACCATGTGACTCATCAGTTTCACTCCTTAGTACATATTCAAAGAAAATGAAAACAATAATTTGAAAAGATACATCACCCCAATGTTCATAGCATCATTATTTACAATAACCAAGATCTGGAAACAACTTAAGTGTCCATCAACAGAAAAACTGATAAAGAAGATGAATAGAAACTATAATACTCTTAGAGGAAAACATAGGCAGAACACTCAATGACATAAATCACAACAAGATCTCCTATGACCTACCTCCTAGAGTAATGGTAATAAAACAAACAAGCGGGACCTAATTAAACTTAAAAGTTTTTGAACAGCAAAGGAAACTAAAAACAATATGAAAAGACAACCTTCAGAATAGGAGAAAATAATAGTAAATGAAACAATGGATAAAGGATTAATTTCCAAAATATATAAGCAGCTCATAAAAATCAATACCAAAAAATCAAACAACCCAATCAAAAAGTGGGAAAAAGACCTAAACAGATATTTTTACAAAGACATACAAGTGGCTAACAAACACATGAAAAGATGCTCAACATCATTCATTGTTAAAGAAATGCTAATCAAAACTCCAAGATATCACCTCACACCAGTCAGAATGGCCATCATCAAAAAATCTACAAACAATAAATGCTAGAGAGGGCGTGAAGAAAAGGGAACCTTCTTGCACTATCAGTGGAAATGTAAATTGATACAGCCACAATGGAAGACTGTGTGGAGATTCCTTAAAAAACTAGGAATAAAACTACCATGTGCCCAGCAATCCCACTCCTAGGCACACACCCTGAGGAAACCAAAACTGAAAAAGACACATGTATCCCAGTGTTCATTGTAGCACTATTTACAATAGCTAGAACATGGAAGCAACCTAGATGTCCATCAACAGATGATGGATAAAGAAGTTGTGGTACATATACACAATGGAATATTTCTCAGCCATAAAAAGAACACATTTGGGTTAGTTCTAATGAGGCAGAAGAACCTAATGCCTATTATACAGAGGGATATAAGTCACACAGAGAAAAATAAGTATCATATACTGATCCATGTATATGGCATCTAGGAAGATGGCACTGATGAAGTTATCTGCATGGCAGCAATGGAGACACATAGAGAACAGGCTGGTAGACAAGGGAGGGGAGAGGAAGAAGAGTATAGGATGTATGGAGAGAGTAACCAGGAAACATATTACCATATGTAAAATAGACAGCCAAAGGGAATTTGCCATTTGACTCAAGGATCTCAAACCAGGGCTCTATAACAACCGAGAAGGGTGGGATGGGAAAAGAGGTGGGAGGAAGGTTCAAGAGCAAGGAGATATATGCACACCTATGGCTGGTACATGTTGATGTTTGGCAGAAACTAACACAATTCTATAAAGCAATTAGCCTTCAACTAAAAAATATATAAATTTTTAAAAAGAATCAATAAAGAGATGAATATATATATAATGGAATATTATACAGCCATCAAAAGAATGAAATTCTGCCATTTGCAACAATGAGGGTGGACCCAGAGAAAAGGAAAGATATAGCCATCTGAATGCAGAGTTCCAAAGAATAGCAAGAAGAGATAAGAAAGCCTTGTTAAGTGAACAATGCAAAGAAATAGAGGAAAACAATAGAATAGGAAAGACTAGAGATCATTTTGAGAAGATGAGAGACACCAAGGAAACATTTCATGCAAAGATGGGCACAATAAATGACAGAAACAGTATGGATCTAACAAAAGCAGAAGATATTAAGAAAAGGTGGCAAGAATACACAGAAGATCAAAAAGATCTAAAGGGACCAGAATAACCACAATAGTGTGATCACTCACCTAGAGCCAGACATCCTGGACTATGAAGTCAAGTAGGTGCTAAGAAGCATCATTACAAACAAAGCTAGTAGAGGTGATGGAATTCCAGCTGAGCTATCTCAAATCCTAAAAGATGATGCTGTGAAAGTACTGCACTCAATATGTCAGCAAATTTGGAAAACTCAGCAGTGTTCACAGGACTGGAAAAACTCAGTTCCCATTCCAATCCCAAAGAAGGGTAGTGATAAAGAATGTTCAAACTACTGCACAATTGCACTCAATTCACATGCTAGCAATGTAATGCTCAAAATCCTTTAGTTAGACTTCAACAGTATGTGAACTGAGAACTTCCAGATGTAAAAGCAGGATTTAGAAAAGGCAGAGGAACCAGAGATCAAATTGCTAACATTCATTGGGTCAAAGAAAAGAGCAAGGGAATTCCATAAAAATATCTATTTCTGCTTCATTCACTACCCTAAAGTCTTTGACTGTGTGAATCTCAAAACGGTGGGAAATTCTTCAACAGATGGGAATACCAGATCACCTTACCTGCCTCCTGTGAAACCTGTATGCAGGTCAAGAAGCAGCAGTTAGAAATGAACATGGAACAATGGACTGGTTCAAAACTAGGAAAAGAGTATATCGAGACTGTATATAGTAACCCTGTTTATTTAATTTATATGTAGAACATCATGAGAAACGCCAGGCTGGATGAAGCACAAGCTGGAATCAAAATTGTCAGGAGAAATATCAATAACCTCAGATATGCAGATGATACCACCCTAATGGCAGAAAGTGAAAGGGATTTAAAGAGCCTCAATGAAGGTAAAAGAGGAGAGTGAAAAAAATGGCTTGAAACTCAACATTCACATAACTAAGATCATGGCATCTGGTTCCATCACTTCATGGCAAATAGATGAGGAAACAATGGAAACGGACAGACTTTATTTTCTTGGGCTCCAAAATCACTGCAGATGCTGACTGAAGCGATAAAATTAAAAGACACTTGCTCCTTGGAATAAAATCCAAGACAAACCTAGACAGCTATTAAAAAGCAGAGATATTACTTTGCCGACAAAGGTGCAACTAGTCAAAGCTATTGGATTTTCCAGTACTCATATATGAATGTGACAACTGGACCATAAAGATGGCTGAGCACTGAAGAACTGATGCTTTCAAACTGTGGTATTGGAGAGTCCCTTGAGAGTGCTTTGGATTGCAAGGAGATAAAACCAGTCAATCCTAAAGAAGTTCAGTTCAGTTCAGTCACTCAGGCGTGTCCGACTCTGCAACCCCATGAATTGCAGGACGCCAGGCCTCCCTGTCCATCACCAGCTCCCAGAGTTCACTCAGACTCATGTCCATTGAGTCGGTGATGCCATCCAGCCATCTCATCCTCTGTCGTCCACTTCTCCTCCTGCCCCCAATCCCACCCAGCATCAGAGTCTTTTCCAATGAGTCAACACTTCGCATGAGGTGGCCAAAGTACTGGAGTTTCTGCTTTAGCATCATTCCTTCCAAAGAACACCCAGGACTGATCTCCTTCAGAATGGACTGGTTGGATCTCCTTGCAGTCCAAGGGACTCTCAAGAGTCTTCTCCAACACCACAGTTCAAAAGCATCAATTCTTCGGTGCTCAGCTTTCTTCACAGTCCAACTCTCACATTCATACATGACCACTGGAAAAACCATAGCCTTGACTAGACGGAGCTTAGTCAGGAAAGTAATGGCTCTGCTTTTGAATATACTATCTAGGTTGGTCATAACTTTTCTTCCAAGGAGTAAGCGTCTTTTAATTTCATGGCTGCAATCACCATCTGCAGTGATTTTGGAGCCCCGAAAAATAAAGTCTGACACTGTTTCCACTGTTTCCCCATCTATTTGCCGTGAAGTGATGGGACCGGATGCCATGATCTTCATTATCTGAATGTTGAGCTTTAAGCCAACTTTTTCACTCTCCTCTTTCACTTTCATCAAAAGGGTCTTTAGCTCCTCTTCACTTTCTGCCCAAAGGGTGGTGTCATCAGCATATTTGAGGTTATTGATATTTCTCTCGGCAATCTTGATTCCAGCTTATGCTTCTTCCAGCCCAGCGTTTCTCATGATGTACTCTGCATATAAGTTAAATAAGCAGGGTGACAATATACAGCCTTGACATACTCCTTTTCCTATTTGGAACCAGTTCCATGTCCAGTTCTAACTGTTGCTTCCTGACCTGTATATAGGTTTCTCAAGAGGCCAGTCAGGTGGTCTGATATTCCCATCTCTTGAAGAATTTTCCACAGTTTATTGTGATCCACACAGTTGAAGGCTTTGGGATAGTCAATAAAACAGAAATAGATGTTTTTCTGGAACTATCTTGCTTTTTCCATGCTCCAGCAGATGTTGGCAATTTGACCTCTGGTTCTGCTGCCTTTTCTAAAACCAGCTTGAACATCTGGAAGTTCACATTTCACGTATTGCTGAAGCCTGGCTTGGAGAATTTTGAGCATTACTTTACTAGTGTGTGAGATGAGTGCAATTGTGTGGTAGTTTGAGCATTCTTTGGCGTTGCCTTTCTTTGGGATTGGAATGAAAACCGATCTTTTCCAGTTCTGTGGCCACTGCTGAGTTTTCCAAATGTGCTGGCATATTGAGTGCAGCACTTTCACAGCATCATCTTTCAGGATTTGAAATAGCTCTACTGGAATGCCATCACCTCCACTAGCTTTGTTCATAGTGATGCTTTCTAAGGCCCACTTGACTTCACATTCCATGATATCTGGCTCTAGGTGAGTGATCACACCATCATGATTATCTTGGTCGTGAAGATCTTTTCTGTACAGTTCTTCTGTGTATTCTTGCCACTTCTTCTTAATATCTTCTGCTTCTGTTAGGTCCATACCATTTCTGTCCTTTATTGAGCCCATCTTTTCATGAAATGTTCCCTTGGTATCTCTAATTTTCCTGAAGAGATCTCTAGTCTTTCCCATTCTTTTGTTTTCCTCTATTTCTTTGCATTGATCACTGAGGAAGGTTTTCTTATCTCTTCATGCTATTCTTTGGAACTCTGCATTCAGATACTTATATCTTTCCTTTTCTCCTTTGCTTTTTGCTTCTCTTCTTTTCACAGCTATTTGTAAGGCTTCCCCAGACAGCCATTTTGCTTTTTTGCATTTCTTTTCCATGAGGATGGTCTTGATCCCTGTGTCCTGTACAATGTCATGAACCTCCATCCATAGTTCATCAGGCACTCTGTCTATCAGATCTAGTCCCTTAAATCTATTCCTCACTTCCACTGTATAATCATAGGGATTTGATTTAGGTCATACCTGAATGGTCTAGGGGTTTTCCCTACTTTCTTCAATTTTAGTCTGAATTTGGCAATAAGGAGTTCATGATCTTAGCCACATTCAGCTCCCAGTCTTATTTTTGCTGACTATATAGAGCTTCTCCATCTTTGGCTATGAGCTAGAGAAAGATAAGCTTAGGCCAATATCTCTTACCCTGCACAAAAACTAGTTTGGTATAGAGGACAATTCTCAAAGAAAGGTGAAACTATAAAACTTATTTTAAAATATTTAGAATTATTTTCATGACCTGCAGGTAAACAAGAATTTCTAAGAGCC
Source organism: Capricornis sumatraensis (assembly GCF_032405125.1). Classification (NCBI taxonomy): domain Eukaryota; kingdom Metazoa; phylum Chordata; class Mammalia; order Artiodactyla; family Bovidae; genus Capricornis; species Capricornis sumatraensis. Next base: position 23,370,448 of record NC_091073.1, read on the forward strand.
ATGAAAGCAATAACAAAGGAAACTACTGATAAATTAGAGTTTATGAAGTGCAATAGTTTCTCTTCAAAAGACACCATTAAATCTGATTTAATAAGCCACAAGCTAGGAGGAAAATTTGTGACACACATCTGACAAAGGATTTATATCTAGAATTTATAAGAAACTTTTATAACTCAATGATAAAAAGGTTAACAATTTAAAATGATTAAAAGGCATAAGCATGCACTTTACAGAAGGAAAGGTACAAATGGCCAATGAACTCATTAAAAAATGTTAAACACCATTAGAGATGAAGGAAAAAACTTTTCTTAATCCTCTAATAAAGTACCACTACACACCAGAACACCGCTACATTTTAGTGAACATTTGGAACTTTTATGCATTGTTGACAGGAATGTAAAATGATGCAGACACTTTGGAAAATGATTTTGAAATTTCGTATAAAATTAAACCTACTTAGCCTTTGATCCAGTAATTTCGTTCTTGAGAATTTCTCAAGGTAAGGGAGAGTACGTGTCCACAAAATGACTTGTACAAGAATGTTCTTGTAGGACTATCTATAATAAAAAGAAGTTGGACGCTATCCATATATCTATCAACAAATAATAATCTATTCATCCCATAGATGGTGTAGTAGTCAAGAATCTGCCTGCAGGAGACTGAAGAGATGCAGTTTAGATACCTGGGTTGGGGAAATCCCTTGGAGTAGGACATGGCAACCCACTCCAGTATTCTTGCCTGAAAAATTCCATGGACAGAGGAGCCTGGTGGGCTATGGTCCATGAGGTCACAAAAAGTTTGATGCGACCGAGCATACACATACACCATGGAACACTACTAGACGGTAAAGAAGAATAAACTAATGATAGAAGAAACAACATGAATGAATCTCAGAAAATTTATGCTTAGTGAAAGAAATTCAATCTTTCAACTTAATATCCATCAGAAGTTTCTAATCACCTATAGATAAAGTGGAAAATGTTTTGTATAACAGGCTCAGGTCTCCATAATCAGCTTCCAACTTTATCTATCTCCACTTTTCTCAGCAATCCTGAGATTTCAACAATACTGTATTTATTTCAGAATTTGTAAACTTTTCTGTGAAGATAGTAAATATTTTAGACATCACAGGATGTATGAGCTCTGTCACAAATACTCAACTCTGCCACTGAAGTACTCAAGGTGTCATAAGGTAAACAAAAGATTATGTGTGTTTCAATAAAACTTTATTCAAAAGACAGGCAATTGTCTGCATTTGCCCTCAAACACATAGTTTATGACTCCAGCTTTGGTACTGAGTCTTTGACATAAAACCAAGTTATACTCTATTCAAAAGAGTGCCTACTGCGTGATTCTAGGTTAGAGTAGACAAAACTGCATGTGCTAAGTTGCTTCAGCTGTGCCTGATTCTTTGTGACCCTATGGACTGTAGCCAGACAGGCTCCTTTGTCCATGGGAATTCTCTAGGCACGAACACTGGAGTGGGTTGCCATTTCCTCCTCCATGGGATGTTCCCAACTTGAACCCTCATCTCTTATGTTTTCTGCATTGGCAGATGTGTTCTAGCGCCACTAGCACCAACACTTGTAAATAGACAAAACTAGTCCCCAGTAAATAATACCAAGGTAATAGTTGCTTTTGAGGGTTGTTCAAGGGATTGTCTAGGAAAGGGTACAAAAGGATTTTGTTGGATGGTGGAAAATTCATGTCTGATAGGCATGTATATCCATGGGTGTTAACATTTTTCAAAGCTCAATTTTTAAAACTCAAAAGCAAAACTGAAAACTGTTACATCAAAAAAATAAAAATTGATGCAGATACAAGTATCTAGAATTTACAATTAATGTTCTATGTATTCTGTAACGATAGCCTGTTATAAAGATTGTAATGAAATGTCCTTTAAAAGAACTAAAAAAGTCTCTTCAGGTTTATATATAATAAAAATGCTACACAGTAATGAAAACTTATTGTATGTGAATTTCAACACTGAGAACATCGTGTCACAATATAATTTTGTCCTTTTGTGTATGCCAAGCGGATTATCATGACAGTAAACCATTATTCAGAACTTTCAGCTTTTCACTACTAAAGTGAAAAGATGCAGCTTTTCACTATAGAAGCAAAGAATTAAATGGGAAAGCTGGATGAAACTAAAGAAAGTAAGACTGTCATCAGACTTAAATATAACTTTTAAATGTGATACATATATGTGTATACGAATATACACACATATAATACCTAAAAAATATATATGGAATTATAGTGTGTTTCTTAATGACTTGAGTTTTGAAGCTTGTTTTTAAAAGTGGCTTCACCACTTAAAAGCTGTGTGACTGCTGGTTAAGTCATTCAATCTTTTGGTTTCTGAGTATAAAATGCAGATAATAGAAGTATCTAACAAAGAGAGTTTTGTGAGGAATCTATTAGACAACACAAGAACAAATTTTTGAGCAACACTTTAGACATACTGAAGGTTCAATAAAAATTAGCTGCACTGTTCTCATTTCATTGGTTATGTCCATAGATTAAGCTATCAGTATTGATACTGGAGTAAATGTGAATATGGATATTAAAAAAAAACACTAAGCAACAGTGATTTTCCCTGGGTGGTGGGATAATGCACAATTGTTTAAATACTTTATGCTTTCTACATTTCTTCAGTAAAATTTTCTATAATCAAAAAAATATTTTAATCTGGGTAAAACATTATCTCTCCAAATCCCAGGCAAACATTCTAATGCCCTCCAAGGTAGTCGAGCTGTCCTTGAGATATGCAGACATCCTCCTAAGTGAATTCTCTGCTATAACTGAAAATATCCTCTCAATAATTAAAGCATTAGCCAGTTGGCCTTTTCCATAAAATCATAACAGAAATGGCTGATCACCACATTATGTAGGAAATTCTGTATCCCATGGCTGGAGATTAATAGAATGGCATATTCCATTGACATTGTCATACTAAGCAACAGTGTTCTCTCCATGCAGCCACAGAAGTGGGTACGCTGTTCTGAGCCAATCTAAGGTGATTACCACAGAACGGCACTCATTTTGCTAACAGCAAGGCATATTATCCTTCATGCATGGTGTAGCATTCAAGTTTAATAAAATTCTGAAAGTGAAACTGAGGACATTTGGGACAAGGACCCTAAATCCTACGGAAAGTATTTTGTCACCTCTTACTTGTTTATCACTTGTGTGTCACATAGCCATCTCAATTATGCGAACAACTCAATTTAATAGAAGGACAAGTGGACACACCATAGTAGAAAGAAGGCAGCAGTGATATTACAGACTTGAAAGTTTGATTAAAGGAGCAGAAACATCATCCTTCTTCTGTTAGAGACTTTTCCTTGGGGTAGGAGATAAAACAGAAGACCATTTCATATTAGGATGGCATAGATAAAGAAGAAAGTAGTCTTTTAAATTACAATTTTTGATGAGGTTCACCAAACCCCAAAGATCAGGACAGGCCTCAGGTTAATTCTGGAGATTGGGACAGACGTGCCACTCTCCAACCCAGCCCACCCTACTGCCAGTGTTCTTTTTAAAAGACAAATCCTTACATTTTAAAACTAATCAAAAGCTCCACCATCACCTACAAGGTAATAAGAAAATGGCTTTATTTAGCAGCAAGGGCCTCCATAATCGGGCTCCAGGTTTGTCTACTTCCACTCCTTTTGATATTCCTGAGGCTTTGGCAACAGTACTTGCTGATCCCTTAACACAATACCTTATTTTTCCATACAGCAACATACTGTATATGTTGTTTTGCATAATTACGTGTCCCTTTTTCCTTCGTTCATCTGAATTATTCTTGCTCCTTTAAAATTAAGTTTGTAAATTTTCTAACTGCTGAATTGAGTTGCTTAAGCCTCTTTTGAGTTGCCCATACCCTGTACGTTGGTACCACATTAACATAAGAATTATTGACACATGCGCTTGTCTTCCTAGAGGATTGTGTGTTTCTGGAGAGCAGAGGAGAGGTTGCATCGTTTTTAAACTGTCATTTATTTACAACATTGTGTTAGTTGTAGGTGTACAGTATAGTGATTCAGTAATTTTGCAGATTATACTCCATGAGTTACCACAAGCTAATGGGTATAATTTTCTGCGCTATACAGTATATCCTTATTGCTTACCTATTTTAGACATCATAGTTTGTATCTATTAAACCCATACCCCTAATTTGTCCCTTACCTCTTCCCTCTCCCCTTTAGTAACCACAGATTTTTCTATATCTCTAAGTCTTTTTCTGTTTTGTATATACAATCTTTTGTATTACTCTTTTTCATATTTGACATATTTTCCTCTGTGAGTAGTTTAACTGATATATCTCAATAGATTTCTCCACAATCCTTTTCCTTACTCTTGTATCAGCCAATTAGAAGATCCCAGAGCCTAGTTAAGATTTCAAGCTCTCTCCAGTTACTATCAAGTCCCTAGAACAGAATAATATTTACTAAAGTGTACTACCTAAAATCTCAGTTCCACAGGATGTTAATGTTTATTATGTGAAAAGAGGATTCTGTGGTCAAATCAGTAAATGGAAAAATGTTTTCTTTCATGAGGACTCCTCAGAGCCTTTAATACATTAAAGTGTATCCAAAAAATTAATATATTAATATATGTGGATATATTATATAAGAATTATTACATATATAACCATGGCTCATTTTTTTCCAGGGCACCTCTCACTGTACTAGTGGTCTATGAAATACACTTTGAAAAATTCTACTCTTTCACCCAAAAGAAAGGTGTAAGGAATGTGAGATATTTCAAGAGTATCATAGCAGTCCAGTCTTCATACAAGACAGACAAGAGAATGACCACAGTTGGCCCTGGGTCATCTCACTAAGTACAATTTATCCCCCAAATAAGAAAGTGGTGTATATGAGAATAGTCAGATGGAGTTTTTCTTGGTCACATTTAAATCATTTTTCCAAATTAAAAAAAAAAATGGAGGCAATTGCAGATAAGGCAAATATCTACATTAATTAAATAGAAATGGAAGACTTCTGGAGTCAAAATAATGAAGTAGAGCATGCATTATCTCACCCAAAATTCTGGTCTTAGAATTCTTGTGGGGGTAGCTTACATACAAAAAAAAAAAAAAAAGAAAGAAAGAAAAGATTATACAAACTCTCTTTTGAATTAGAAATTAACAATAATAAATGCACACCCATGGGTCTTTCATTTGGAATGCTAAATAAATCATATTGTACAAATGACATATGTATAGCTTCTCACCTGCTTTTGAGCAAGATATAGAAATAGGACTTGCATGGGAAGTCAATTAAGGTCAAGAATGATTATTAGGGAAGGCAAATCATGAAGCAGCACCAATTGTTTGTGTGCTCACTCAAGAATGTCCAACTCTTTGTAGCCACATAGATTGTAGCCCACCAGATGCCTGTATACATGGAATTTTCCAGGCAAAGAATACTAAAGTGGGTGCCATTTGCTATTCCATAACATCTTCCAGACCCAGGGATACAACCTGCATCTCTTATGACTGCTGCAGTGGCAGGCAGATTCTTTATAATAGTGCCAACTAGGAAGCCCACCAATTAAGACATATTTGAGATCAAAGATAAGTGCTGGGAGCCCTAAACATGAGTAGACAATGGTTAATACACAAAATTCCAGGCAAATAGTTGGCCCAAGTCTGTCTATTGATGGGGAATATTCAACTAGTCAATAGAGGCTCAGCAGAAAGACTTCAGTTTGATGTAAGTGCAAGTGTTAATCGTTCAGTTGTGTCCGAGTCTTTGCAACCCCACAGATTGTAGACCACCAGGTTCCTCTGTTCATGGGATTCTCCAGGCAAGAATACCAGAGTGGGTTGCCATTCCCTTCTCCAGAAAGTGAAAGAAAGTGAAGTTGCTCAGTCGTGTCCGACTCTTTGCGACTCCATGGACTGTAGCCTACCAGGCTCCTCCATCCATGGGATTTTTCAGGCAAGAATACCAGCATGAGTTGCCATTTCCTTCTCTAGGATATCTTCCTGACCCAGGGATTGAATCTGGGTCTCTGCATTGTAGGCAGACACTTTACCATCTGAGCCACCAGAAAAGTCCCTTGGTAGGTCAGTCTAAACCCCTGACAGGGTTTCTGCCATAAGCTGTATGAGGTCACCACAGAACCACAGAGTAGGGCTCCTTAACTTGTTTCATGTAGGGCATGTCATTCATTCACACAAGCACACTGTAGAGTTAGTAAAAGTAAAAAGTAAAGTCACTCGCTCAGTCGTGTCTGACTCATTGCAACCCCATGGACTGTAGCCTACCAGACTCCTCCCTCCATGGGATTCTCCAGGCAAGAGTATTGGAGTGGGTTCCCATTGCCTTCTCCAGGGGATCTTCCCGATCCAGGGATCAAATCTGGGTATCCTGCATTCCAGGCAGACACTTTAACCTCTGAGTCACGAGGGAATCATAGCAGAAAATATGTTCTCTAGAAGAACAAAGAACTAGAGCTCCAATCATCCTTATCTTGTCCTAAAGAATCTGGGATGAACCTCCAAGATAAAAGGTTGCTGCTGAACCACAAAAGACACTGGAATTCCTGGCCTCCAGAGGAGAAAAATTCAATCCATGGCCAGTGACAAGGCTTGATCACACAGAACTTTTGTGTCATAACATTTTATTAAAGAATAAAAGAGATAGAGAAAGCTTCTGACACAGACATGAGAAAAGGGCAGAAAGAGTGCCCCCCCCACCCCACCGCCACCAACTCCAGAGGGTGTTCCCAAATCAGGGATCAAACCCAGGTCTCCTGAATCGCAGGCAGATTCTTTATTGTCTGAGCCACCAGGGAAGCCCAATATACATATGCTTCAGAAACAAATTTTATTTCATGCCCATCTTCCTTATTCAAAGGCTTCTCTGTCCACGGAATTTTCCAGGCAAGAATACTGGAGTGGGTAGCCATTCCCTTCTCCAGGGGCTCTTCCCAATCCAGGGATCAAACCCAAGTCTCTTGCATTACAGGCAGATTCTTTACAGTCTGAGCCACCAGGGAAGTAAGACAAGCTGGGAGGGGGGTCCATGTTTGGGAACACATGTAAGAATTAAAGATTTTAAAATTAAAAAAAAAAAAGAATCTGCCTTCCAATGCAGCAGACGTGGGTTCAATTCCTGGTCAGGGAACTAAGATCACATGTGCTGTGGAGCAACTAAGTCCATGTGACAAAACAAGAGAAAGCCCATGTGCCGAAATGAAGGTGAAGCCCAAAATAAGTAAATTAAATAAATAAAGTTTTAAAAATAAAAAAAAAAAATTAAAATAGGTTTCAGATCCTGGAAAACTAGAGATTATGTACTGTGATCTAATAAGATTCACTTTAGCACAATTGGTTAGAAAGCTTGGCTATTACATAAAAAGTTCACAGAGAGTCATGAATTTAATTCTATATTCCATCTCTTCCTAACTATGAGATCTTTGGAAATGTTCTTTGTGAGAAATTCCCAAGACTATCAAGACAATTAAACGAAATAATGCATATAAATTAACCAGAACCCTCCCTATCACTCTAAGATGTTTAGTAAATATTGGCTATTGTTAACCTTGACATTACTTTGTCAACAAAGATCCATCTAGTCAAGGCTATGGTTTTTCCAGTAGTCATGTATGGATGTGAGGGTTGGACTATAAAAAAAGCTGAGCACAGAAGAATTGATGCTTTTGAACTGTGGTGTTGGAGAAGACTCTTGAGAGTCCCTTGGACTACAAGGAGATCTAACCACTACATCCTAAAGGAGATCAGTTCTGGGTGTTCATTGGAAGGATTGATGTTGAATCTGAAACTCCAATATTTTGGCCACCTGATGCAAAGAGCTGACTCATTGGAAAAGACCCTGATGTTGGGAAATATTGAAGGCAGGAGGAGAAGGGGACAACAGAGGATGAAATGGTTAGATAGCATCACCGGCTCAATGGACATGAGTTTGGGTAAACTCCAGGAGTTGGTGATGGACAGGGAGGCCTGGTGAGCTGCAATACATGGGGTCACAAAGAGTCAGACACGACTGAGCAACTGAACTGAACTGAACATTGACATGTTTCCAGGATAGTAATTATGGATCAGGACGAAGCAGAGAGCTACTTACATTAAATAACTGGAAACTTATGTAATAGGAAACTCTTTATCAGAAGGGAAGCCAGGAGAAAAATCATTAGGCAGTTTAGACATTCAGGGAACAACACTGGACCATGTCCAAGGTCTAATTCACAGTCGGGTGTCTCATGTTTAATGTCAGGCTTCAATGATTCTTGTGGTTTAACCATTAACCTGGGTCACCTCAGCTGAATGTACCAACAATACAGCACATTCTCTATCTCTCTCTGTCTCATGAGGTAATATTTAGAGACTGCATCTAACAACTTGCTTCTGCAGTGAGAAGCAGGAGTACAGAGCACAGCATGGAGCTGAAGATGGCCTGCATCTGAGTCTGTACTTTACCTGAGCAGCTAGGTAACCTTCAAAGGCCTTACTAATACGTCAGTTTTAACTTCTAGGTTTCCTAAGATGAGAAAAATACCTGCCTCAGGCAGGACTTGAGCAGGAACCAGGGTAGGACACTGGCCATAATTGGGAGATGTCTAAGGATGAAGAAAGTAGAGGCTAGTGGCAGGCAAGAAGGAACTAGACTTGCTGTTCACTTCCTGTTTCACTAAATCCAGCCCTGATCTTTTTTCCATGATGTCTGAGGCCTTCTACTGACTTCCTTGAAGAAGGCAATGGCACTGCACTCCAGTACTCTTGCCTGGAAAATCCCATGGACCGAGGAGCCTGGTAGGCTGCACTCCATGGGGTCTCAAAGAGTCGGACACGACTGAGCGACTTCACTTTCACTTTTCACTTTCCTGCATTGGAGAAGGAAACGGCACCCACTCCAGTATTCTTGCCTAGAGAATCCCAGGGACGGGGGAGCCTGGTGGGCTGCTGTCTATGGGGTCGCACAGAGTCGGACACAACTGAAGCGACTTAGCAGCAGCAGCAACAGCAGCACTGACTTCCTTCGATTCTCTTTTTCTCATCTCACTTCTTATTGATCTTCTGGTACTTATGCTTCTTCATTGAGCAGAGAGTACACAAGGATCACCTAGAAATTCTTTGTCAGTTAATGTTTCCCCTATGGCTACTGAGAGAATTGGAAGCATGTGTTCCTGATTTTGTAGACCACAGGGCAATGTCAATGTAGAAGGTAACCCAACCAATTCTAAAACACAGACACACAAAGCTTTGCCTCACTTTGAAAATACTGCTGCCACCTTGATCTTTTTGTCACTCAAGGAGACATAATTACCCAATGCCAATTGGGTATATACACATACACCTGTGCTCACACACCTGAATGTCATCCTGTCATCACTAATCCATGACTCATATTCAGCTCAAAATTGGACAATTAAATATGGAACCTCTAACTTTGAGTTAGACAAGACAGACAAAAACTGGATATGTGATATGAACTTATCTCCCTTAATATACACTATGTACCAAGGGAACAGTTCATGCAAAGATGGGCTCGATAAAGGACAGAAATGGTATGGACCTAACAGAAGCAGAAGATATTAAGAAAAGGTGGCAAGAATACACAGAAGAACTGTACAGAAAATATCTTCACGACCCAGATAATCATGATGGTGTGATCACTCATCTAGAGCCAGACATCCTGGAATGTGAAGTCAAATGGGCCTTAGAAAGCATCACTACAAACAAAGCTAGTGGAGGTGATGGCATTCCAGTTGAGCTCTTTCAAATCCTGAAAGATGATGCTGTGAAAGTGCTGCACTCAATATGCCAGCACATTTGGAAAATTCAGCAGTGGCCACAGGACTGGAAAAGGTCCATTTTCATTCCAATTCCAAAGAAAGGCAATGCCAAAGAATGCTCAAACTACCGCACAATTGCACTCATCTCACATTCTAGTAAAGTAATGCTCAAAATTCTCCAAGCCAGGCTTCAGCAATATGTGATCCGTGAACTTCCAGATGTTCAAGCTGGTTTTAGAAAAGGCAGAGGAACCAGAGATCAAATTGCCAGCCTCTACTGGATCATGGAAAAAGCAAGAGAGTTTCAGAAAAACATCTATTTCTGTTTTATTGACTATGCCAAAGCCTTTGACTGTGTGGATCACAATAAACTGTGGAAAATTCTGAGAGAGATGGGAATACCAGACCACCTGACCTGCTTCTTGAGAAATCTGTATGCAGGTCAGGAAGCAACAGTTAGAACTGGACATGGAACAACAGACTGGTTCCAAATAGGAAAAGGAGTACGTCAAGGCTGTATATTGTCACCCTGCTTATTTAACTTCTATGCAGAGTACATCATGAGAAACACTGGACAGGAAGAAACACAAGCTGGCATCAAGATTGCTGGGAGAAATATCAATAACCTCAGATATGCAGATGACAGCACCCTTATGGCAGAAAGTGAAGAGGAACTAAAAAGCCTCTTGATGAAAGTGAAAGAGGAGAGTGAAAAAGTTGGCTTAAAGCTCAACACTCAGAAAACGAAGATCATGGCATCTGGTCCCATCATTTCATGGCAAATAGATGGGAAAACAGTGGAAACAGTGTCAGACTTTATTTTGGGGGGCTCCAAAATCACTGCAGATGGTGAGTGCAGCCATGAAATTAAAAGACGCTTATTCCTTGGAAGAAAAGTTATGACCAACCTAGATAGTATATTCAGAAGCAGAGCCATTTCTTTGCTGACTAAGCTCCGTCTAGTCAAGGCTATGGTTTTTCCAGTGGTCATGTATGGATGTGAGAGTTGGACTGTGAAGAAGGCTGAGCACTGAAGAATTGATGCTTTTGAACTGTGGTGTTGGAGAAGACTCTTGAGAGTCCCTTGGAGTGCAAGGAGGTCCAACCAGTCCATTCTGAAGGAGATCAGCCCTGGGATTTCTTTGGAAGGAATGATGATAAAGCTGAAACTCCAGTACTTTGGCCACCTCATGCAAAGTGTTGACTCATTGGACAAGACTCTGATGCTGGGAGGGATTGGGGGCAGGAGGAGAAGGGGACGACAGAAGATGAGATGGCTGGATGGCATCATTGATTCGATGGACATGAGTCTGAGTGAACTCCTGGAGTTGGTGATGGACAGGGAGGCCTGGTGTGTTGTGATTCATGGGGTTGCAAAGAGTCGGACAGGACTGAGCGACTGAACTGAACTGATACACTATGTAAGTAGAAGCAAAATGTTTTCCCTTCTCATCCTGCTTGAAATGCAACCTGTTAGAGCCACTGAATCATCTACAAAGCTTACACTAATTTTAAAAATCACCCTCTGAATTGTTCTTTCTTTGGTTGCAGTCATCATTTGACTGGCATGCCCCATAAAATCTTTGCAAGTAATGCAAAGAGGTTGCTAAGTAGAAAATATTTCAAGAGTTTTGAAAATATAAGCCTGACAGAGTCCCAGCCTTGAAACCCTCAGTTTACATGAAAATTTATTGTCTATACATGTTTTAGCATTAGAATGCAATATATGGCATTATATCAAAACTGAGACAGCCAATCACCTACAGTTCTATGCTGAAGTAAAAAAAAAGGACAAGAACTATCACCCAGAGAAGGAAAAAAATAAGTATCAGGGAAAGAAATGACTATAGAAAGCACCTTTGGAATATTTTAAACTATTATTTTCTGGGCTTTGGGTTTGAGTCAGTAAGAGACCACCAGCTTCTTCAAATGGCTTCAACAGATGGAAAATAAAAATTACCAATGAATACACTGGGACCTTGTTTCACAGCTCTATACATTTGAGACACATTTCAAAGAATGAAAACTGAATACCCTCCATAAATATAATGGTAATGGTTATAGATATGGCAAGTATGCAGTTGGCCAGAGGGGGAAGACATTGTAATTTTTGTGTTTTTTCAACATGTTAGTTTGTGGAACCAGGAAGCTACCATTTCCAGAGGATATCACAACAGGTGTAACAGGCAGCAATTCAACACACTCTACCTTGGACTCCCAGTGATGCAACTGACTCTGCTTGGCAATGAGCAAAGGGTTTATTCCAAGTCTTAGAAAAATGTGCAAGGATCATCATAAGAGCAACAGTTGAAAAAAAAAAAAAACAACTGCAGTCTATTTAGAAAACAAAAAAAGTAAATTTTCAAGAAGGTATCTTTAATAGTACTGGTTCTTTGTGCTGGAATTTAATAGCTCTCAAGATTTGTCTTGGTCCTGAAACTATAATGCTCACAGGTATACCACTGTAACCTCAAACTACTTGGATACGAAAGACGCAATAAGAACAAATAATTAAACACTATTCTCAGTAACGTGCTCAGTCAGAATCCCAATTTAGTGCCCAGAAATACTGAGGAAGAAACGAAGAGGAGAGAAAACAGCAGAAAATGCTCAACACATAAAAGAGCAAATCGCCTAACTTGGCTTTGGGCAGTCTGTATAAATTCTTCTTCAGATTCTTTTCCATTAAAGGTTATTACAAGATATCAAATATATTCCCTGTGATATATACTATGTTCTTGTTGGTTATCTATTTTATATATAGTGGTGTGTACCTATTAATACCAAATTCCCAATTTATCCCTCCCCACCCTTTATCCTTTGGTAACCATAACTTTGTTTTCTATGCTTGTGAGTCTACTTCTGTTTTGTATGTATCATAATAAATTTTTTTAAACTTTTAAATGATCCAAATGTGCAGTCTTTTAAATTAGAAACACACATATAGTGGCTAAACCATATATTTCAATGTTGCATAACAAATAGCAACAGAATAGTATTGGTGAGTATAATCAAGGAAATACAAGAGATTTTTAACAAGCTGAAGTCAGAATGCATTGTTTCAAGTGTCCCTATAGACAATTCCAAGGTCCAGCATTTTAATGCTTGGGGCTGGTGTACAGGGATGATCCAGAGAGATGATATGGGGTGAGAAGTGGGAGGCGGGTTCAGGATTGGGAACTCATGTACACCTGTGGCTGATTCATGTCAATGTATGGCAAAATCAATACAGTATTATAAAGCAAAATAAAGTAAAAATAAAAATTAAAAAAAAAAGAAATCTAAATAGTAAAAGACGAGTAACATTATACAATAAAGGAAGGCTTCACAGACCTTTTGCGAGCTCTGAGTTAGGTGATTACCTTTCCTCTCATGTCTTCTAAATAGTGCAGCTTCTATGTTATTTTGCCACACATATTCTTGCATGAACTCTTTTCTTGGGGTATGTATATGCTATGAAGAAAAGAGTCAGCTATGCTGGTGTTTATCCAACAATAGCAAAGCCTTATTCATAACCCCAGCAAACACATGCTGAATAGAACCAAGTCCAGATTGTGCCAACTAGATTGTTATGCTGACCCTGAAGGACAACCTATTGTATTTCAAAGCAACTGTTAGTAACATATGCAAACAAAATATGAGATGGCTTAAATTTTAATTTGGAGTGTGCAGCTGGTTCTGTTGTTTACCTTCCATCTGTTAACCCTTCCTCCTTACCAAAACCTGAATTTTTTAGGTATTAATACCCACAAACGGCCTAAATGACTTATGGGGCACAGTATTTCTAACTGCCAGTATTTGTTTCTCAAATGTTCATCCAATCATTATGACATCCAGTGGGATAGATTGCAAAAACAGAGAATTGAATATTTGTGCATATCCTCTTCTAGTCATCTGGATATTGTCCAAACTTAAGCAGCAAATGAGGCTTTTTATCAAATCCTAATAGGGCAATTTGTTCTGATATCCACCCATTCATCTCATCCAGGAAAGTCAAGGGAAGGTCCTGTTACGGATCTTATTATAAGGAAGGTATTTTCATGATTGAGTCTATGCTTCCTCAGTCTCATCTAAAACTGATCTTCCCAAGCCCTTGGAATATTGATGATGTTTATATTGTTGATAATGAGTCTAAGCACACCACTTCCCCAGAGTTACCATCTACTAGACTGAGCTACTGTCATGAAATTGCTGTTTGATGAAGTTCATTCAATGATAATACAGTCACAAGATAATTTTGTTAATTTTGTTGTTTTTAAAAATATCCAAATACAAGTTGTCCTGGAAAAGGGTCAGCTTTTAAGATTATGCTACATACTTCTAATGAGGCTTCCGGGGTTTAAATATTTTTATAACAACTCTAGAGAACTCAGGGTCAATTAGTTGCTGTTGTTTAGTCACTCAGTCATGTCCAACTCCTTGCAACCCTATGGACTGCAGCATGCCAGGCTTCCCTGTCCTTCACTGTCTCCTAGAGTTTGCTCAAACTCATGTCCATTGAGTCAGTGATGCCATCCAACCATCTCATCCTCTGTCTCCCCCTTCTCCTGCCCTCAATCATTCCCAGCACTGGGGTCTTTTCCAATGAGTTGGCTCTTTGCATCAGGTGGCCAAACTATTGGAGTTTCAGCATCAGTCCTTCCAATGAATATTCAGGGTTTATTTCCTTTAGGATTGACTGGTTTGATCCCCTAGCTGTCCAAGGAACTCTCAAGAGTCAATTAGAAGACACGAGGTGGGGGGGTATCTATTTGATTTATACCACATACAAAGTGATAATGACCAAAACCAAGGTTATCAAGACAAATACTCAAGATATTGCACTTAGTGACCAGTTCTAAACCACACCATCTGGATACTAACTAGGATAGAGACACATTTCAATATGTTGACAATGGTAGAATTTTGACACAAATAGGTATTTTACATAATATATCACCATCAATTATATAGGGCTTCCCAGCTGGTGCTAGTGGTAAAGAACCTGCCTGCTAATATAGGAGACATAGAGATATGGGTTCAATCCCTGGGTCCAGAAGATCCCCTGGAGGAGGGCATGGCAACCCACTCCAATATTCTTGCTTTGAGATTCCCATGGGCTACAGTCAAGAAGATCACAAGGTGTCCGACATGACTGAAGTGACTGAGCATGTGCACATCATCAATTATATAAAGTTTTGAGGTATTTCATTATGTGGCCACATTTAACTGGGTTTGACAACATTAACTTGGACACCTCTCCTAACATGCTCTTTATTTTATTCAATAATTTTCTGCCACCCTCAGTAGAATATAACCTTTCATAAAGTTATGTGTTATTTTTCATACACATAAGACATAGTAAGCAACCAAGAGATATTTACTGAATTCATTAATTCAGTGAGTTAACTTAGACCATATGCTCTGCAAAGGAAGATCTAAGTTGCAGGCTTCCAAGTATTTCCTAGTCATGGTGCTCAGAACAAGGATAAATAAGCAAATTGTCATAGTGCATCACCAGCTTGGTAACCTGGCAAAGATTTTTATATTTTCACACCTTAACCACAAGAAGCATCTTGGGACACTGTAACATTAGCATTAGCATTAGCATTAAAACTTAATCCATCCCTGGAAATTGGTAATCACTTGTTGCCTTTGATTTTTTTGGCTAAGAGTTTCTAGATGCCCTAAGGGAAGACTTCATGAACGATTGCTGAGCATGACATCATAGTCATCAAATCATTTTATTCATGACACCCAGGGAGCCACTAAAACTAAATTATGTCAAGTACATCACTTGAAAATAAAAGGCAGAGTGCCTGGGACCTGGAGACATCACTAACAGATTAAAAATACAGAGCTTGTAAAATAATGACTAAATTGGTGAAGAATTTTAAAAGGTGAAATAGAGACTTTCATATATGGGCACCAGATTTATATCCAATTGATTGTGAAGTTAAAACAAAATTAGAGAACAAGAAATACTTGAATTGTAATACTAAAGATTAATTCTTTCTTAAACAGGTAAACAAAAGTAACTATGGCAAGAAAGAAACATGATGAAAATGCTTAATAAGATCAATCCAGATCTTGCTTGACTTCAAGGACACAGTTCATGTATTACTTTCTGTCCATTTTCACTGACAGATCACCCCATTTTTGTTGATAAAGTTAACTGACAAAACAATTTTATTTTCTGACAAGCAAGCTGTAGCTTGCTTTATGGTTGTGTGCATGCTAAGTTGCTTCATTGTGTCTGACTCTTTGCAACCCCATGGACTGTAGCCCTCCAGGCTCTTCTGTCCATGGATGTCTCCAGGCAAGAATACTGGAGGGGGTTGTCATGCCCTCCTCCAGGGGATCTTCCTGACCCAGGGATTGAACTTGTGACTCTTAAGTCTCACGCATTGACAGGCGGATTCTCTACCACTAGCGCCTCCTAGGAGTTCAGTTCAGTTCAGTTCAGTCGCTCAGTGGTGTCCGACTCTTTGCGACCCCATGAATCACAGTGCACCAGGCTTCCCTGTCCATCACCAACTCCAGGAGTTCACTCAGACTCACGTCCATCGAGTCAATGGTGCCATCCAGCCATCTCATCCTCTGTCATCCCCTTCTCCTTCTGCCCCCAATCCCTCCAGGCATCAAAGTCTCTTCCAATGAGTCAACACTTTGCATGAGGTGACCAAAGTACTGGAGTTTCAGCTTTAGCATCATTCCTTCCAAAGAAAACCTAGGGCTGATCTCTTTTAGAATAGACTGGTTGGATCTCCTTGCAGTCCAAGGGACTCTCAAGGGTCTTCTCCAACACCACAGCTCAAAAGCATCAATTCTTCAGTGCTCAGCTTTCATCACAGTCCAACTCTCACATCTATATATGACCACTGGAAAAACCATAGCCTTGACTAGACAGACCTTTGTTAGAAAAATAATGTCTCTGCTTTTCAATATGCTATCTAGGTTGGTCATAAATTTTCTTCCAAGGAATAAGCGTCTTTTAATTTCATGGCTGCACTCACCATCTGCAGTGATTTTGGAGCCCCCCAAAATAAAGTATGACACTGTTTCCACTGTTTTCCCATCTATTTCCCATGAAGTGATGAGACCAGTTGCCATGATCTTCGTTTTCTGAACGTTGAGCTTTAAGCCAACTTTTTCACTCTCCTTTTTCACTTTCATCAAGAGGCTTTTTAGTTCCTCTTCACTTTCTGCCATAAGGGTGTGTCATCTGCATATCTGAAGTTATTGATGTTTCTCCCGGAAAGCTTGATTCCAGCTTGTGTTTCTTCCAGCCCAGCATTTCTCATGATGTACTCTGCATATAAGTTAAGTAAGCAAGGTGACAATATACAGCCTTGACGTACTCCTTTTCCTATTTTAAGCAGTCTGTTGTTCCATGCCCAGTTCTAACTGTTGCTTCCTGACCTGCATACAGATTTCTCAAGAGGAAGGTCAGGTGGTCTGCTTTTCCCATCTCTTGAAGAATTTTCCACAGTTTCTTGTGATCCACACAGTCAAAGGCTTTGGCATAGTCAATAAAGCAGAAATAGATGTTTTTCTGGAACTCTCTTCCTTTTTCCATGATCCAGTGGATGTTGGCAATTTGATCTCTGATTCCTCTGCCTTTTCTAAAACCAGCTTGAAAATCTGGAAGTTCACAGTTAATATATTGCTGAACCCTGGCTTGGAGAATTTTGAGCATTACTTTACTAGTGTTTGAGATGAGTGCAATTGTGCAGTAGTTTGAGCATTCTTTGGCATTGCCTTACTTTGGGATTGGAATGAAAACGGACCTTTTCCAGTCCTGTGGCCACTGCTGAGTTTTCCAAATGTGCTGGCATATTGAGTGCAGCACTTTCACAGCATTGTCTTTCAGGATTTGAAAGAGCTCAACTGGAATGCCATCACCTCCACTAGCTTTGTTTGTAGTGATACTTTCTAAGGCCCACTTGACTTCACATTCCAGGATGTCTGGCACTAGATGAGTGATCACACCATCATGATTATCTTGGTTGTGAAGATCTTTCTTGTACAATTCTTCTGTGTATTCTTGCCACCTTTTCTTAATATCTTCTGCTTCTGTTAGGTCTATACCATTTCTGTCCTTTATCGAGCCCATCTTTGCATGAACTGTTCCCTTGGTATCTCTAATATTCTTGCAGAGGTCTCTAGTCTTTCCCATTCTTCTGTTTTCCTCTATTTCTTTGCATTGATCACTGAGGAAGCCCCCCCCCCCCATTTTATGGTTAAGATACTGAAAATGGAATGACGTGGATAGGTCCTTATCTTCTAGTTTATATACTTGAAGAAGAGTATGTCTTAGCCTTTACATTAAGATTGACTACCACTGCAATGCAGGCATGCTTATGTTTTTAATGTGGCTCCTTTGTGTCCTTCTCAGTGGTCATTTCATAAAGGCATATGACTTGGCACCACTCTCATGTCCTTCATTAAGTTACCTTTCTCACAGCATAGTGCTTTGAGGGCTCTTAAACTACCCAGCCAACACTATTCCAGGAAACTCTTTCTATATCACTACATTAAAACAAAACAAAAATGTATTTAGCAGATCTATACCTATGACAGAGTTAGATTTTTGGCACATGTCATTTCATTTTAATCTTTACTACTCAGCGAGGAACCAGAGATCTAATTGCCAACATCCGATGGATCATCAAAAAATCAAGAGAGTTCAGAAAAACATCTATTTCTGCTTTATTGACTGTGTCAAAGCCTTTGACTGTGTGGATCACAATAAACAGTGGAAAATTCTGAAAGAGATGGGAATACCAGACCACCTAACCTGCCTCTTGAGAAACCTGTATGCAGGTCAGGAAACAAAAGTTAGAA
The DNA here is from genome assembly GCF_032405125.1 of Capricornis sumatraensis. Lineage (NCBI taxonomy): Eukaryota > Metazoa > Chordata > Mammalia > Artiodactyla > Bovidae > Capricornis > Capricornis sumatraensis. The sequence goes on from NC_091073.1 coordinate 23,389,051, forward strand.
CTGGACATGGAACAACAGACAGGTTCCAAATAGGAAAAGGAGTACATCAAGGCAATATATTGTCACCCTGCTTATTTAAATTACATGCAGAGTACATCATGAGAAACGCTGGGCCAGAAGAAGCACAAGCTGGAATCAAGATTGCCGGGAGAAATATCAATAACCTCAGATATGCAGATGACACCACCCTCATGGCAGAAAGTGAAGAAGAACTAAATAGCCTCTGATGAAAGTGAAAGAGGAGACTGAAAAAGTTGGCTTAAAGCTCGACATTCAGAAAACAGATCATAGCATCTGGTCCTATCACTTCATGATAGATAGATGAGGAAACAGTGGAAACAGTGGCTGACTTTATTTTCTGGGCTCCAAAACCACTGCAGATGGTGAGTGCAGCCATGAAATTAAAAGACGCTTACTCCTTGGAAGGAAAGTTATGAAAAAATCTAGACTGCATATTAAAAAGCAGAGACATGACTTTCCCAACAAAGGTCCATCTAGTCAAGGCTATGGTTTTTCCAGTAGTCATGTATGGATGTGATAGTTGGACTATAAAGAAAGCTGAGTACTAAAGAATTGATGCTTTTGAACTGCGGTATTGAAGAAGACTCTTGAGAATCCCTTGGACTGCAAGGAGATCCAAGTCCATCTTTAGATGGAGAACCAGTCCATCCTAAAGAAGATCAGTCCTGGGTGTTCATTGGAAGGACTGATGTTGAAGCTGAAACTCCAATACTTTGGCCACCTGATGTAAAGAGCTGACTCATTGGAAAAGACCCTGATGCCAGGAAAGATTGAGGGTAGGAGGAGAAGGGGACTACAGAAGAAGAAATGGTTGGATGGCATCATCAAATTGATGGACATGGGTTTGGGTGGACTCTGGGAGTTGGTGATGGGCAGGGAGGCCTGGCGTGCTGTGGTTCATGGGGTCACAGAGTCAGACACAACTGAGTGACTGAACTGAACTCTGTGAGATAGAAATTAATTGCCTATTTTATGAATTCTGAAGCTGGAGAGTCATGTCTTGCTGAAAGAAAAAGAGCTGGTCCATATGTTTGGCTATACTGATACCAGATATTTAAGACTGGAGTTTTTTTTGTTTGTTTGTTTCACAGCAGCCTGCCTATTGAACTTCTCAGAGTTGTTCAGTTTTCACAACACATTTTCACCTTCTGTATCATCGTAGCAACTGTTCAATGAAGATACCAGAAAACTTTTTCCCAAGAATCAAAAACAATTTAAAGACCTAATTCACAAATGACAACATCCATGGATGAAAAATAAAATAGCTAGGCTACAAGGGTAAAAGATCATTTCTTTTGAAAGTCTGCAGCCTGCACACAGAGATAAATGATTAGTCTTCCTTGATTTGTATGCAGCTGGTAGCTTGTCTGAACCCTTCAGGTTGTGACCATGACACTGGGATACTTTTGATTTTCTTCTTAATTGACAATCACATGGTAACGATGGCCAAGTTCTATGTAACACAATCTCATCATCTCTCAGGGGCAATCAATGACTTCAAAGCTGTCTGGCACTAATAGAAGTGCACTCAAACAGCTTTAAGAAGAACACAATCACTGTCTTTTCTTTTCTAATTTTTCAGCACAATTTAGACCAATCGAGGAAATAAGTGTGTGACCAGAAGAGAAGATATGTTTTTATCTTGGTTTTATTTCTTTCTAACTAGTTTACCTTGGGTAGGTCACTTAACCTCTCTGAGCCTCAATTATCTTATATGTAAGATTTGCAGATAACCACACTTGACCTGCCAATATCACAGGGCAGTTATGGGAGAATCATTTGGCATAAGGTGGATATAAAGTGTTATGTAAATATTAAGGGCAGGCAAGGAAATCTGGAGATTTTCAATCAAGTGCCTTATTTTTACTTTTTTATTCAAATTTTTTTAATTTAACATTCTATGATGTAGCAGAATGAAAATTTTTACAAGCTTTTCCACAAGGTTTTTATTTTTCTCAAAGGGTTATAAGTTTTGGGTTTATTTTTATCTTAGATGGTTTTGTTTTTCATTTTATGCTATACATGCTCTTGAATAAATTTTTTGGGATAATATATAACATAGTGGGGGAAATTACCCATGACAAATTTCACAGACATTTTAATTTATTCATTCCTATGCCATTTCTTTGCACATATTTATAAATAAATGCATGCTATTAATATAAAATTAGAATCATTGTTTAGAGATTTATTTTTTCACTTATCAAGAGCTTCATGCAGATTTTAGGTCTGTGGAAATGAGATCTTTACATAAAAAAACACTACTTTATGAATAAATTTAACATTTAATTTTTGCACATACTGAGGTTTGTTTCATATTTATACTATCATCAATAATTATATTATAATTATCTTTATATGTAAATTGTCGACTGTTTTTGAGTATTCTTTTATGATTTGCACCTAAAAGTGGGATTTCCAGTTTAAACATTTTGAACGTTTTTAAGCTTTTGCTACAGATTGAAAAATGGCCTTCATAAATGGTGTTACTGTGCACTCCCACAAGGCATGAATAAAAGCTTATCTTAAGTCACCACCAAGAATCAAAATCCTATCACACACTCACACACAGAGATCAACACACACATTGTACACACAAAACAATGTGTAGCATCTATAAAGATGATGAATACATATTAGTTTTTATTCAAATCTCAGATTGGTAATAAACACTTTTATGAGGCTGAGACACATCCAATAACCTGTTTTGATACTATTTAAGAGACTGAGGATATGTATGTTTTAGTCATTGATTATTTACTTAAGATTCTTAAAAGTGAAATGTACTGGGGCACAAACTTACAAACAAGTAAAAACAAACCTTATATACATTCTCAAATTTGCTTTTCACTATGATTATGTTGATTTAGCTTTCTGCAAATGACATTTTTCATTCATTCATTTAACAAACACATACTAATTACTTACTAAGTGCTAGACATTGTTCTGGGCACTAGAAACACAGCAAAGAATAAAGCAGTCAGAAACTCTCACAGAGCTCATGACCTAGTTGGAAGGAGAGAGACTATAAACAGGATGGATAACTAAAATATAGATGGACACAGAGAAAAGAGGCAAAGAAGTGGGAATGAGAGTAACGAGGGTGGGACGTAAAAAATTCTACATGGAGTGGTCAGGTAAAACCTCAAAAAGAAAGTGACATTTGAATAAAAATCTCACTATGCCACTGACAGATTAGGTAAACTGAAGTCAAGAACTGGTCAATGGACTTAGCAAAGCAGTGATCTTTTCTGACTTAAGACCAATTTCAGTGGGCTGATAGGTGTCAGAGCTTGAATCTAAGGGAGAAAAGTCAAAGAGGTCATTAGATCTGTAAGTACAGATCTTTCTCCACTTTCAAGGAGGCTACCTCCTGAAAACCCATAAATAAACTGAAAACATCATAAGTTGAAATGTATTTAATAAAACTAACCATAAAATATAACACTTCTAGCCTCACATACCTTAAATGCATACACAACACTTACATTGGCCTTCAGTTCAGTTCAGTTCAGTTGCTCAGTCATGTCTGACTCTTTGCAACCCCACGGACCACACCACACCAAGCCTCCCTGTCCATCACCCAATCCCAGAGGTTACCCAAGCTCATTTCCATCGAGTTGGTGATGCCATCCAACCGTCTCACCCTCTGTCATCCCCTTCTCCTCCTGCCTTCAATCTTTCTCAACATCAGGGTCTTATCAAATGAGTCAGCTCTTCGTATCAGGTAGCCAAAGTATTGGAGTTTCAGCTTCAGCATCAGTCCTTCCAATGAAAACGCAGGTCTGATCTCCATTAGAATGGACTGATCTCCATTAGAATGGACTGGTTGGATCTCCTTGCAGTCCAAGGGACTCTCAAGAGTCTTCTCCAACACCACAGTTCAAAAGCATCAATTCTTCAGCGCTCAGCTTTCATTATAGTCCAACTCTTACATCCATACATGACTACTGGGAAAAACCATAGCCTTGGCGAGACAGACCTTTGTGGGCAAAGTCGTGTCTCTGCTTTTTAATATGCTGTCTAGGTTCATCATAACTTTCTTTCCAAGGAGTAAGCGTCTTTTAATTTCATGGCTGCAATCACCATCTGCAGTGATTTTGGAGCCCAGAAAATAAAGTCTGACACTGTTTCCACTGTTTCCCCATCTATTTCCCATGAAGCGATGGGACAAGATGCCATTATCCTAGTTTTCTGAACGTTGAGCTTTCAGCCAACTTTTTCACTCTCCTCTTTCACTTTCATCAAGAGGCTCTTTAGTTCTTCTTAGCTTTCTGCCATATGGGTGGTGTCATCTGCATATCTGAGGTTACTGAAATTTTTCTCAGCAGTCTTGATTCCAGCTTGTGCTTCTTCCACCCAAGCATTATTCATGATGTACTCTGCATAGAAGTTAAATAAGCAGGGTGACAATATGCAGCCTTGACATACTCCTTTACTTATTTGGAACCAGTCTGTTGTTCCATGTCCAGTTCTAACTGTTGCTTCCTGACCTGCATACAGGTTTCTCAAGAGGCAGGTCAGGTGGTCTGGTATTCCCTTCTCTCTCAGAATTTTCCACAGTTTATTGTGATCTTTACAGTCAAAGGCTTTGGCATAGTCAATAAAGCAGAAATAGATGTTTTTCTGGAACTCTCTTCCTTTCTCCATGATCCAGTGGATTGTGGCAATTAGATTTCTGGTTCCTCTGCCTTTTCTAAATCCAGCTTGAACATCAGGAAGTTCATGGTTCATGTATTGCTGAAACCTGGCTTGGAGAATTTTGGGCATTACTTTACTAGCATGTGAGATGAGTGCAATTGTGCAGTAGTTTGAGCATTCTTTGGCATTGCCTTTCTTTGGGATTGGAATGAAAACTGACATTTTCCAGTCCTGTGGCCACTGCTGAGTTTTCCAAATGTGCTGGAGTATTGAGTGCAGCACTTTCACAGCATCATCTTTTAGGATTTGATAGAGGTCCACTGGAATTCCATCACCTCCACTAGCTTTGTGTGTAGTGATGCTTTCTAAGGACAACTTGACTTCACATTCCAGGATGTCTGGCTCTAGGTGAGTGATGACACCATTGTGATTATCTGGGTCGTGAAGATTTTTTTTTGTACAGTTCTTCTGTGTATTCTTGCCACCTCTTCTTAATATCTTCTGCTTCTGTTAGGTCCATACCATTTCTGTCCTTTATTGAGCCTATCTTTTCATCAAATGTTTCCTCTGTATCTCTAATTTTCTTGAAGTCATCTCTAGTCTTTCCCATTCTTCTGTTTTCCTCTATTGCTTTGCACTGATCGCTGAGGAAGTCTTTCTTATCTTTCCTTGCTATTCTTTGGAACTCTGTATTCAAATGGGTATATCTTTCCTTTTCTTCTTTGCTTTTTGCTTCTCTTCTTTTCACCGCTATTTGTAAGGCCACCTCAGGCAGGCATTTTGCTTTTTTTGCATTTTTTTTTTCTTGGGGATAGTCTTGATTCCTGTCTCCTGTACAATGTCATGAACCTCCATCCATAGTTCATCAGGCACTTTGTCTATCAGACTTAGTCCTTTGACTCTATTTCTCACTTCCACTGTATTATCGTAAGGGATTTGATTTAGGTCATACCTGAATGGTATAGGGGTTTTCCCCATTTCTTAAATTTAAGTCTGAATTTGGAAATAAGGAATTCATGGTCTGAGCCAGTCAGCTCCTGGTCTTGTTTCTGATGACTGTATAGAGCTTCTTCATCTTTGGCTGCAAAGAATATAATCAATCTGATTTTGGTGTTGGCCCTCCAGTGACATCCATGTGTAGAGTCTTCTCTGTTGTTGGAAGAGGGTGTTCGCTATGACCAGTGTGTTCTCTTGGCAAAACTCTATTTACCTTTGCCCTGCTTCTTTCTGTACTACAGGCCAAATTTGCCTGTTACTCTAGATGTTTCTTGACTTCCTACTTTTGCATTCCTACAGTTGGGCAAAATCATTTACCACAAAGCCCATGTAAACGTATTGAATACTGTACTGAAAGTAAAAAAACAGAATGGTTTTAAGTGTATTGATTGCTTGCCCTCATGGATGACTGAAAGTTGAGGCTCACCACAGCTGACCAAGCATCACAACAGGGTACTGTATCACCCATCAGTGTCCAGGAAAAGATCAGAATTCAAAATTCGAGGTATGTTTCTACTGAACGCACATCACTTTCACATCATCATAAATTTCCCTTTTTAAGTTGAATACTATTAAGTACTTAAATCAATGAGGAAAAAGGCATAATCCAGGTCAGGAGACTGGAGAGTAGTTTAGGACTACTAGCTCAAAGACCTAGCTCAGAATAAACTTTGTTTATTTGGCCGAATGTCGTCTATGTGTCATATACCCAGTGTAAACTTGTCAGCCTAGAAATTTACTTTAAACTGCTTAAATATGGTGTTGAATTACACTGGGAAATGAAAAGAAGGTAACATGCATTTGGAAGTATATTCAATCAAATCTGTTCTCAGGGGTAGCCATTCAAGTGCTTAAGATTCATCAAAATCTATTTTCTGAACATCCACTAATTAACAGGAGGTAAGTGAGTAATAATTTGCATTGATAAAACAAACCTGTTCAAGATATGTGGTTAGCTAGAAAGATTTGCAACACTCCCTTACTTTGATAAACATAAAAGAATCCTGAATCCCAGTTATCCCAGTAGCCTATTTGAAATAGCTGTTTAGGTTAGAAGCTCCATATAGGCTCAAGCATCCCTGCTTCATGAAGGATTTTGATATGAAATCCAGATTTTAAAATGGGCTGAACTTGCCTTCAGAGTACTGTTAGATTCACCTGGAAGTAAAACTCTCATGAATGTGCTTGCCCAAAAGCCTGAGGGCCTCCTACATCTATTCTCCCTAAACTTCTAGTTCAGTCTTATGTCTGGAGTGTTGAAGACAATTGTGAGTGGGGAAAAAATGAAGTTTGAGTGTTTTCTGGATCTCCAAAATATCCGTGGATGCTGCACCATCTCCCAAGATATTCACATGTCATCTCATAGAGACTGGGATAACATGTATGCCATAGAAGCCTCCATGGCCTTTGAGAAGACCCTGAATCAAGCCTTGCTATGCCTTTATAAACTCTTCTATGTGGATTCCTGGGGAGTCACTTCCTGGGTGAAGATGTGGAAATTTTCAAGATAAGTGACCACCTGACTGGGTTACACAGCTTCCTTGAATAGTTACTCCATGTAAGTCCATGTAACTCCATGTAACTACATGTTCCTTGTCAAGAATGGCAATGGACATTCAGTTTGCATCTCTCAGGAGGGTTGCCTCAGTACCTTAGCCTAAAGGCTTCTCCTCAAATTTCTTCCAACATTATGGATGCTTATTGGCCATTTTCCAAGATCCACAACCACAAGCCAAGTGGCAAGAGTAAAGCTTCTCTATTTTTCCAAACAGCTTAAGCTCAACATTTTCCTTTCATTTATTTTGTTTGTATTTACATATTTCTAGGGAGGCCTTACAAATAGCTGTGAAAATAAGAGAAGCGAAAAGCAAAGGAGAAAAGGAAAGATATAAGCATCTGAATGCACAGTTCCAAAGAATAGCAAGAAGAGATATGAAAGCCTTCTTCAGTGAGCAATGCAAAGAAATAGAGTAAAAGAACAGAATGGGAGAGACTAGAGTTCTCTTCAAGAAAATCAGAGATATCAAGGGAATATTTGATGCAAAGATGGGCTCTATAAAGGACAGAAATGGTATGGACCTGACAGAAGCAGAAGATATTAAGAAGAGGTGGCAAGAATACACAGAAGAACTGTACAAAAAAGATCTTCACGACCCAGATAATCATGATGGTGTGATCACTCATCTAGAGCCAGACATCCTGGAATGTGAAGTCAAGTGGGCCTTAGAAAGCATCACTATGAACAAAGCAAGTGGAAGTGATAGAAATCCAGTGGAGCTCTATCAAATCCTGAAAGATGATGCTGTGAAAGTGCTGCACTCAATATGCCAGCACATTTGGAAAACTCAGCAGTGGCCACAGGACTGGAAAATGTCAGTTTTCATTCCAATCCCAAAGAAAGGCAATGCCAAAGAATGCTCAAACTACCGCACAATTGCACTCATCTCACACACTAGTAAAGTAATGCTCAAAATTCTCCAAGCCAGGCTTCAGCAATACATGAACCATGAACTTCCTAATGTTCAAGCTGGTTTTAGAAATGGCAGAGGAACCAGAGATCAAATTGCCAACATCCGCTGGATCATGGAAAAAGCAAGAGAGTTTCAGAAAAACATCTATTTCTGCTTTATTGACTATGCCAAAGCCTCTGACTGTGTGGATCACAATGAACTATGGAAAATTCTTCAAGATATGGGAATACCAGACCACCTGACCTGCCTCTTGAGAAATCTGTATGCAAGTCAGGAAGGAACAGTTAGAACTGGACATGGAAAAACAGACTGGTTCCAAATAGGAAAAGGAGTCCGTCAAGGCTGTATATTGTGACCCTGCTTATTTAACTTATATGCAGAGTACATCATGAGAAATGCTGGACTGGAAGAAACATAAGCTGGAATAAAGCTTGCTGGGAGAAATATCAATAACCTCAGATATGCAGATGACGCCACCCTTATGGCAGAAAGTGAAGAGGAACTAAAAAGCCTCTTGATAAAAGTGAAAGTAGAGAGTGAAGAAGTTGGCTTGAAGCTTGACATTCAGAAAACAAAGATCATGGCATCTGGTCCCATCACTTCATGGGAAATAGATGGGGAAACAGTGGAAACTGTGGCTGACTTTTTTTCGGCAGCTCCAAAATCACTGCAGATGGTGATTGCAGCCATGAAATTAAAAGACGCTTACTCCTTGGAAGACAAGCTATGACTAACCTAGATAGTATATTCAAAAGCAAAGACATTACTTTGCCGACTAAGGTCCGTCTAGTCAAGGCTATGGTTTTTCCGGTAGTCATGTATGGATGTGAGAGTTGACTGTGAAGAAGACTGAGCGCCGAAGAATTGATGCTTTTGAACTGTGGTGTTGGAGAAGACTCTTGAGAGTCCCTTGGACTGCAAGGAGATCCAACCAGTCCATTCTGAAGGAGATCAGTCCTGGGTGTTCTTTGGAAGGAATGATGCTGAAGCTGAAACTCCAGTACTGTGGCCACCTCATGGGAAGAGTTGACTCATTGGAAAAGACTCTGATGCCTGGAGGGATTGGGGGCACGAGGAGAAAGGGACGACAGAGGATGAGATGTCTGGATGGCATCACTGACTCGATGGACGTGAATCTGAGTGAACTCCAGGAGTTGGTGATGGACAGGGAGGCCTGGCGTGCTGCGATTCATGGGGTCACAACACGACTGAGCGACTGAACTGAACAGAAGAAATAACTGTTTTTTCTATTGATTTTTACCCATAAACATGTGGGTAGATTTTCCGAGGTGTCCTCCATTAAACACCTGATTCCTATTTGAATGTTCTAGGACAATTTACTTCAGAGTCTCCGAACAAATTTCCAGTATCTTTAATAACTTTTACCTCCTGCTTCTAGTATATAATTATCTGGCTCTATAGAGATGAATTTCTGACTTAAACATTTGAACTATTCTGAAACTAATTAGGAATAGTGACATTCAAATCAGGCAGAAATGGGGTCTACCACTGCTACCATTTTCAGGCTGTGAAATCATAAAGCATATGATTTAATCTTTGAAACTCATTCCCATCATTTGTACTGTCATGAGAATTAAACAGAATAGTATATGTGAAGTGTTTAGCAGATTACCTGGCACATAATAAATTCTGGATAAATGGTACCTAATATTGCTATTAAAATAGTAATATTTTCTTGCCAGCATAAGTGCCACAATTCTCAGTATACTTGCTTTGACACTTGCAGTTCCCACTTTTTCTTACAACTGGTTTTTCAACATGGTAGGACTGTATCACTTGTCACCCATGGCCAATGTGCATTACAAGGAAAGGTATGAATGAACAGTCAGACAGCAATAAAATTGCTCTACATTCCTCAAAGAGCAACTGTATATAGTCAGAGGGTGGCTTTATTTTTAGTTAATAAATTGATTCAGTATCTTAGAAGCATGGTTTGTAGTAGGAATAGATAGAAACCCACCCTCTTCCTGGGTAACTGAACTCTCAGTGGTCTCTCTGGGCTTTGTTAATAAATAATTTCTTCTAAGATATAGTAATTTTTAACAATTAATCTTAATATATATTATTGTCATTTTGTATAGCCTTCTATATTACAGTTGGTTTTCATTTTGTTGTTAGCATTTTGTCTATTGTTGTTCTGCATTTGTTTTTCCTATTCAGAGTCTTAGAAACTACCTAACAATTTTCCTGTTGTCCACTGAACATGCGTTCATGTCTTCTTATAAGAAAAATGATCAGAAATAATGTCGAGTATATTATAAAGTAAACGTATAAATGCTGTATCAGCATATGTTCTCTTAAATATTTAATAATCTTTTAAAAAAGAACTATTCATATGGACTCAATTTATTACTAAATTATCTAAATTGATTGCACTTCACAAGATTCTGTAAGAACACTTAAAGGTAAATTTGATAAAATTCTTCTAGCATCATCTCTGCGTTACTGGATGGCACCATTTTCAATCATACGTCTCAGGTTTTCATTCTTGTGTCATCGCAAAAGAAAGCATCACCACAATTAGACTGAGACACAAAAATAATACCTGCAAAGGACAGAGGGAAAAAAAAAGCCGAAAATGTTTCAATTGTATGTCGTTCCGGAAAGCTTGTGAGGCTTTTCATGAAAGAGCTCCGCAAGTAAATGAGCTAATGACTAGCACTCCCTGAGAAACGGAACAGAGCCCACACAAAAAGTTCAGTATGCATCGCTGAGCAGGCTTCACCTGAACACACTCAGCAGCAGCAGAAAACTCAGTCCGTAAATCTCACAGCTTTGCAAGTCATTTTACTTCATGATTCCTTCAACACGCTTGTACTAAGAATCATTTATTTGCAAGCTCTTTTGAGGATACCAAAGATAAGAGGCATGCCCCAGGCTTCCAATGAGCTTACACTTGACCCAAGGAGCTTTTAAAACTGCTCATAGCATAAGAACACAAATTTGAAATATTGAATATGCCACCAAATACATGTTTGACAGAGACAAGGAGGACAATGAAAGACTACAGGAGAGATATTCCTCCTAGTTGAGAAATAAGGGAAATCTTCACATAGAATTTGAGGATTATAAATGTGGGTATATTCCAAAATTGTGATGCAAATATGATAGGTATTCCTTGACAAGCAAAGTCTGTTCAAAGAGATAAAAGTAAGTATGCAGTGAGTTCATATGTCTAGTTACAGTGGAAAATTCGTGTAAGAGAATTATTCAGAAAAAAGATTTTAAGTACTTTGTGGACAGTCCAAGTAAAAAATAAAACAGTCATATCGCTAGCTATTTTCAATTAAAATAGCAAGTGTTTAGTATCTCAAGAAAAACCCTTCTTCTATCCACACACACACACATGTCCCAGAATGAAATGGCAGACTGTAAAGTAGAAGAAACGTTTAGATTTTTACTTACTCTCTTCAGATTTCTGAATCTTACTGTCACATGTCCTGTATCCTTCCCTTGACAGTCCAACTCGTAGTTTCTTCCTACCTCCCAAAGCCTGAGTCACTTGCTATCACTGTCTCCTATTTGGCAATTTTGTTTTGACCTTATTTTTTCCTCTCTTTTTATGAATATTATATTCTTATAAAAATTTTAATATATCTTGAGAGCAGATACCATGTTTCATATTTTTATGCCTTATATTTATTTTCATTTATTAACCTAATATTTCTGGTATTAGTGCCTCTGGGTTGTAAGAATGGTCACTTTATATATTCTAGTAGAAAACAAAAGAAATAAAAGAAAACACTATAACCTCACTATCTACTAAATAAAGTGAAGAATAAAAATATATGGATCTGTCTCCACCCCAACCATATACATGCTTTTAAAATAAGCATTCCGTAAATATTACCTCTAAACTTTTTTGGACTAAAGGATACGGACACATTTTAGTGCTAATATCTCAATTTAATAGACCAGAGCTTTATAATTACTTCAGAGTGGGCCTGGGGAATAATTATGCCACCGTTTGGTGAATTTTCATCTCAGATGACATCAACGTGAGACTTCAACCTCAGGGGGCTTTTAATAGAGGGTAGTCATCTCAAGTTGCTATGACAGTTAGCTGTAGAAATTTTATTAAAACAGATTAGAGTCCAATGTAAATTGGTTGGAATATCAGAAATTTCTGGACTTAGCATTGACTGAGGAGCTATAAAGCAATGTCAAGTGAATACCAGTTATACAAACATTCCATGTTTACTTTATTACTATTGAGGTTTAGAAGACACACTAAATAAATATATTTTTCCTTGACCCATATAAGACCAGTTGTGTGATAAGCACAGGAATCAGGTAGCTAGATATCAAAATATTTTTATTTTAAAAAAATTTCTTACAGTATAAGCAAGCACAAAATTAAAGGGAATAATACTATAAACCTATATACTAGATCATCCAGCTTCAACATTCATCAATTCTTGGCTGGTTTCATTTATATACTTCCATATATTTTCCTACCCTCAACTGGATTATTTTGAAGCAAATCACAGACTTAAATATCACTTTACCCATAAATATTTAAGTATTTATCAATAAAATAAAAGAAATATTTATAACAAACAATAAAGTCATCAGGGATTTCTCTAGTGGCTCAGAGAGTAAAGAATCTGCCTGTAACACAGGAGACCTGGATTCAATCCCTGGGTCAGGAAGGTTGCCTGGAGAAGGGAATGGCAAACCATTCCAATATTCTTGCCTGGAGAATTCCATGGACAGAGGAGTACTATAGTCCTAGAGGGCTAAAGTCCATGGGGTTTCAAGGAGTCGGACATGATAATATCATTATCATACATAAAGAAAATAAATAATAATTTCTTAATATCTGTGATAGGAGCCTTCTAAGATGACCCCAGTGATCCTCATCTCCTGCTTTGCAAGCCATTGTTATAACTGCCCTTGAGTGTGAGCTGGACATAATAAAGAGTATAATAAGGCAAAACTGATGGGACCTCATTTAGATACAAAGACATTGGGGATTTCATCTTGCAAATTCTCTCTGTCTCTCATTTACAATCTCTCAACTCTCTCTCTCTCTCACTTTGTCTCTTTCTGAGCCCTTATCTGTAGAAAGTAAGCTCCCTTGTTGTGAACGGTCCTATGGACAGACCTAGTGTAGCATGGAATTGATGACTGGCCGTCAGCCAGATTTCAGCTTCAGCCTACCAACAGCAGCAAGAGAGTACTTGGAAGCAGATCCTTCCTAGTCAAGCTCTGAAGCAACTGAACCCCTAGAGCACACCTTCATCATAGTCTATGAGAGACTTTGAGGCAGAGGCACCCACACAAGCCATGCCCAGATTCCTGACCCACAGAAATCATGAGGTAATCAATGTTTGTTGTTTTAAGCCACTAAATTCTGGAGTAATTTTTTACATGGCCATAGATAACTAGTATATATCATTATATATTCAATCAGTATTCAAATGGTCTCCATGTGTTATGGATGATTTTCATCAGTTCAGTTCAGTCGCTCAGGCATGTCCAACTCTTTGCAACCACATGGACTGCAGCACACCAGGCTTCCCTGTCCATCACCAACTCCCGGAGCTTGCTCAAATTCATGTGCATTGAGTCAGTGATGCCATCCAACCATCTCATCCTCTGTCATCCCCTTCTCCTCCTGCCTTCAATCTTTCCCACCATCAGGGTCTTTTCCATGAGTCACCTGAGTGCTTCACATCAGGTGGCCAAAATATTGGTACTTCAGCTTCAGCATCAGTCCTTCCAATGAATATTCAGGACTGATTTCTTTTAGGATGGACTGGTTGGATCTCCATGCAGTCCAAGGGACTCTCAAGAGTCTTCTCCTACACAACAGTTCAAAAGCATCAACTCTTCAGTGCTCAGCTTTCTATTGGTCCAGGTCTCACATCCATATGTGATTACTGGAAAAACCATAGCTTTGAATAGATGGAACTTTGTCAGCAAAGTAATGTCTCTGCTTTTATATATGCTGTCTAGGTTGGTTATAACTTTTCTTTCAAGGAGTAAGCGTCTTTTATTTTCATGGCTGCAGTCACGATCTGCAGTGATTTTGGAGCCCAAGAAAATAAATTCTGTCACTGTTTCCATGGTTTCCCCATCTATTTGCCATGAAGTGATGGGACTGGATGCCAGGAGCCTCATTTTTTTGAATGTTGAGTTTTAAGCCAACTTTTTCACTCTCCTCTTTCACTTTCATCAAGAAGCTTTTTAGTTCCTCTTCACTTTCTGCCATAAGGGTGGTGTCATCTGCATATCTGAGGTTATTAATATTTTTCCTGGCAATCCTGATTCCAGTTTATGCTTCATCCAGCCTGGCATTTTGCTCTATGTACTCTGCATAAGAGTTAAATAAGCAGGGTGACAATATATAGCCTTGATGTACTCCTTTCCCATTTTGGAAGCAATCTGTCATTCCATGTCCAGTTTTAACTCTTGCTTCTTGATCTGCATACAGATTTCTTAGGAGGCAGGTAAGGTGGTCTGGTATTCTTGTCCCTAAGAATTTTCCACAGTTTGTTGTGATCCATACAGTCAAAGGATTTGGCATAGACAATAAAGCAAAAGTAGATGTTTTTCTGGAACTCTTTTGCCTTTTTGATGATCCAGCAGATGTTGGCAATTTGATCTCTGGCTCATCTGCCTTTGTAAATCCAGCTTGAACATGTGGAAGTTCTTGGTTCACATACTATTGAGGCCTTCACTTGGAGAAAATTCACTTGGTGAATTTTGAACATTACTTTGCTAGCATGCGAGATGAATGCAATTGGGAAGCAGTTTGGACACTCTTTAGCATTGTCTTTTTTGGGGATTGGAACAAAAACTGGCTTTTTCCAATCATGTGGCCACTGCTGAGTTTTCCAAATTCTCTTGCATATTGGCTGCAGCACTTTAAGAGCATCATCTTGAATTATATTTGAAGTAGCTGGAATTCCATCACCTCCACTAGCTTTATTCGTAGTGATGCTGCCTAAAGCCCATTTGACTTCAAAAGGATGATTTTTATAGATGGTTTATTTGAATCAGGATCCAAATAAGATCCTCACATTTCATCCAGTTATATATGGTTTACGTTTTCTTATCACTAGATTCCTTTTCCTGCAATTTTTTCCTTTGCCACCCACCACATTTGTTATTGAAAAGCTGATTATTAAAGACCCTGACATGGTGTGAAAACAATGGATTTGCCAGCTCTTCCTTCTACTCCTATCAATTCCTCAAAATAGCTCTCTGAGAGGAAAGTTTAGATGTCCTGAGCAACTACCCTTCCTTGGTGACATAATTTGATCTGGTCTAGCATAAAAATAGCAGAAAAAGACTACTAGCCTCAGTGAATGGGGAATAAGTTATTAGTCAAAATAACACCACTTTAGACTTAAATGAAATGTGAGGGCCATACAATCAAATGTTTATTTATGTCAAAATTTAAAATTTGCCTCCTATTCTTATTGCTCTTGAATAAATGAAGCTTCAACTAAAGAATGTTTCTCACTGTAGCGTCAAGAGAAAGACTTCAGTATCAGTTTTTCCAGTAGTCATGTATGGATGTGAGAGTTGGACCATCAAGAAGGCTGAGTGCTGAAGAATTAATGCTTTCAAACTGTGGTGCTGGAGAAGACTCTTGAGTGTCCCTTTGACAGCCAGAAGATCAAACCAGTCAATCCTAAAGGAAATTAACCCTGAAAATTCATTGGAGGCACAGGTGCTAAAGCTGAAGCTTCAGTACTTTAGCCACCTAATGGGAAGAGCAACTCATTTGAAAAGACCCTGATGCTGGGAAAGATTGAGGGCAAGAGGAGAAGGGGGCAACAGAGGATGAGATGGTTGGACGGCATAACTAACTCAATGGACATGAGTTTGAGCAAACTCAGGGAGATAGTGAAGAACAGGGGATCCTGGTGTGCTGCAGTTCATGGAGTCGCAAAGAGTCAG
Organism: Capricornis sumatraensis; assembly: GCF_032405125.1. Classification (NCBI taxonomy): domain Eukaryota; kingdom Metazoa; phylum Chordata; class Mammalia; order Artiodactyla; family Bovidae; genus Capricornis; species Capricornis sumatraensis. The sequence continues at coordinate 23,405,115 of NC_091073.1, forward strand.
ACATGACTTAGTAACTGGACAACAAAAACTGACAATGTGCCTGCCCTTAATGAGTTTATGATTTACTAGAAAAGTTAACCAAACAATCATACACATGCATGTGCAGACACACACATGCACACAATGTGAGAGACAGATGAATTTTAAAATGTATGAAGTCCTTTGAAAGAAAAAGTTGCTCTGAAAAACATAATAAAAATCTAATACAGTCCAGGAGGATAGGGAAGTCTTCACTAATGTCAGAGCATTGGACTAAAATAAAAAAAGAAGAGATTTTAGTGAAGAAGGTATGTAAAAATGAAGATATTGCATTAACCACATTAATGATCAATGACAAGATATTAAATTTTAAGCAAGAGCAAGATGTGATAGGACTTGAATTTCAAAGAGCATGGACAACAGTTTGGAGAGGGCAAACATGGTGCAGTCGGTTCAACATCTGTCTTAAACACTAGCCCTTTGATTTCACTACCCACACAGATGATACTTCCAATACCCTAGCCATTCTGTTCCTTGACTCTATTCTCCAAATATTTTCTCACCTATGCTACCTCAACTACCACTGCCCTCCCTTCATAATCTCAGCTTGAAGCATCTCACTTTCTGGTCATCACCTCCTAACATTTCCAACGCATTTCTTCCACCAATATTAGTTTCCTATTGCTACTGTAATAGATCACTAATATGGGGTTTAAAACAGTGCACATTTATTGTCTTACAATATCTTCACCATTCAGTGTAAAATGGGTCTCACTAAGCTAAAACCAAGATGTCAGAAGAACCCTCTCCATTATTAACCCATCAGCAAAATTTGGCGTAGTTGATCACTTCCTTCTTGTTGAAACTCTCTTTACCTGCTTCCCAGGACATCACTCTCTCTTAGGATCTCTGCCCATGTTATGGCTATGATTTCTCAGTTTTCATCACTGGGCTCTCTTCAACTTTCTAAGCTCAAACATTGGAGTATTCTAGGGCCCAGTTCTTAGGTGTCTTCTCTTGTATTTAATCTCTCTGTTCAAGTCATCTTGCCTATGGTTTTAATTACCACTATAATGTACACATTCAGATATCACTGTACTTCCACTGAAACGGGCATCATTCTACATATGGTATAGTGTTGTGAGTAAAAATCACAAGCTCCAAGGGCAAGTTTCTTGGATTCAAGACCCCACTCTGTCACTTCCTAACAATGTGGCATTGAGCAAGTTAATACTCTGTGCCTCAATCTTCTTATCTGTAAAATGGAGCTAACAATTTTTGAGCTCACAAGGATACTGTGAGGACTAAGTGAGTGAATACATATGTAAAGTTCTTAGAACAGTGCCCAGCATATTGCAATATTCAGTAAATTCTACATATTATTGTTCAGCATCCACTTGATTTTTTCAAGTCTAAAATCCTGATTTTTCCCCAGCAAATATATGTTCCTATAGCCTTTACTATTTCAGCAAATAATAATTCCATCCTTCCAGATGCTTAGGAAAAATAACTGGGAGTTTTATTCATTTCTTTCCTTTATACCTATGGCCAATCCTATCAGTAAATTTTCAGTTCTACCTTCAAATCACATCTGGAGTCTTACAGCTTCTCACCATTTCCATTAATAATACCTTAGTCTCAATCTAAGTCTTAATCTGAGATAATTATTCCTCATTCTATTTAGCTCATTTGCCTAATTACTGGTCTCACTCATTCTACTTATCCCCTTTAAAGTTAATTTTCAATAGCGCAGCCAGAGTGACCACATTAAGTCATAAGTAAAATCACTTTATCGGCCCAAAACCCTCCACTGGTTCCACATTCAGAGTACTCCAATCAAAGTACAAGCCAAGGCCCTTACAGTGACCCCAAAACCTGTGTAAGATTCTGCCCCCATGCTCCATCTCAGTCTTTCACTACTTACTCCATCAATTACTCCACTGTGACCATACTGGCCTGCACGATGTTCTTCAGTGCTACCAACGAAACTCTTACTGACCAAAAAGCCTCTTATTGGTGAGACTCTATATTTCCTTTACTCCACTTTACCTCTCATTAGCCCTTACTACTATTCAGTATGCTAAATATTTATTAGCTCCCACCTCTTCCAAGTAAACCATCAACTTCATGAGGACACAGTTTGTTTTATATAATGTTGTATTTCAAATGCTGAAAACTGTGCCTGGCACATTATAATCACTGAGTGAATAAGTGAACCTATTCTCAATCAATGATTTTATGCCATATACAACCAGTGGAATACTACTGCCATTCAAGGAACTCAACACATGTATACCCATGGCTGATTCATGCCAATGTATGGCAAAAACCACTACAATAATGGAAAGTAATTAGCCTCCAATTAAAATAAATAAATTTTTAAAAGTAAATAAAAATAAATAAATGAATTGGTGCTGGATATGCTGAATGTTAAAGTGCCTTTGGGACACTCAGGTAAGCACTAAACACTTGTGTCTAGAGCCAAGAAGATAAACTGAGATGTTTAAGTCTGAGGATCATTAAGAGAGAGACAATCATTGAAATCATACAAGACAGACATGATCCCTAAGGGAGAGAGTACACAGTGAGAACAGAAGGGAGCATCTAGAGGAAAACGGAAGACCCCAATACAGAAGAGGAGCCCAGAAGAGAGAACCCCACAGTAAGGGGGAAAGAGCAATAAAGGAAGAGAGGTAAGAGGCCACACAGAGTGGGCAACAACTCTCAACACCTATTTCAATTTTGCTGGAAAGGAAATGCTATTATATGAAGTGACAGAGGCAGTGCTGGGAAGGGCCAGGACCAGGAACTTTTGTGCAACTTGTTAGGGAGACCAGCGTTTAGAGTGGGAACTCTGAAGGCTTTAAGATAACACACACACACACACACACACACACACACTAAACCATAGTTTGGGCTAAATGGATTAGGGCCAGGTTTCAAAGAAGCAGTATTTGTAACGATTAAAAGGTGAAGACTGCCACCTTGATTCTCAGCATTTTTCATCTTTGTGCAATAAAAATATTTTTGGCAAAGGACTTCTATGTGTCTAACCTCATTAAAATCTTTCAGAAACATTAGGAGGAATTACTCTTAAAGCAAAGGGTGTGTTCTGGTTGACTTGAACAGAGTTTAAAGAATTTACTATCAGGGCTTAATCTTTGCACAGTGACTTCAATTTCTCTGTAGTCAATCATCTGAAAGGAGTCATTTCACAATATATGAACCAAATGAATGGCTAAATATATCCTATTTGGTTTTTCTCCCTACAACTGGCCTTGATGACTCTAGGAATAAATGCTATGATTCCTCAGGCTTTCAGAAGGAAAGCAGATTTTTAAGCACTTTGCATCCCAGAAGAAATTTACATATGACTATTGAAGAAAATTAATCAGAGAAGACTGCCACCCATCACCCATCAGGAATTAAGATGACTTAGATATGCAAGAGCAAGCAGGGGACATTGTTTATAATCAAATCAGCACCAGAATATCAAGAGGCAAATACATTGACACAGCTTTAAACCACTTAAAGCATTGATTAAGTACACAAATATTTTGTTCAGCATAATGACTGCTCAATCACTGTAATTTTCTAAAAACATAAATGGCATGGTCTCTTAACTTTTAGGCTCTATCCGATAAGCATCTAGAAGGTTTTACCACAGATACCTAACTAGTTCCCTTACTCACTTCCTTGAGATATTATCTCACGTCACCTCTCAGGTGAGCTTTCTCTGACAACCCTGTATAAAGTTGCAATCCCTCTTTCAATTCTCCTACTTCAACAATTATTTATTTACTTACTGTCTTTGCTCCCCACCTGGCTCCAGCTAGAATGTGACATTTTTGAAAGCAGACGGTTTGTTTGTTGTGGATATATTCCCAATACCTGGTATATTGTAGGTACTCAAGAAATATTGCTTGTTTGTATGAATGAATGAAACATACTTATTTGAAGGAGAGGCTGTGAACAAACTAATTTTGAAGTTACCTGAAGTTTATAGTTGTTTCAGAGAAATAACATAATACAGAGGAAAGATAGGAGGAAACTTTTCAGATAAAGATTTCAAAGGCTTGGTTATTCATGTTAGCACTGCCATTTCCCAGCTCTGCAACTTGGGTAAATTTTTAATTTTTTATGCATCAAGGTTTTTATTTATAAGTGTCAATTACCCATTCCTCCAGAAGACCAGCAATAAAACCTATTGATAAAGCACAGCTAACTTTATTAGATTTAACTGCAGTAGAAGAGACCATGACAAAATGTCCCAGATCTGAGAAGCTGGAAAAGCAAGAACATTTATAGGGTTTTTAAAGCCCAGGCTGGGTGATTTTAAAGCAAGTCTTTCAAGAACTGAGTTGGGCAGGATTAGTGATATAATACTTTTGGATCGGTTGGCCCATTGAAGTGAAAGTCTTGAAGGGATTCTTGTTGAGCTAACTGATAGTCTTGATTAAAACATACTGTTTTAGTTGGCTCACAGTTTTATCTTCTTACATTAAGTGTACCTGAAATAAACAGCTGAGTTTTGTTTTACTTGTTGTTCTCAATATTGGGAAAGTAAAGTGTGTTTGTATCCAGTATTTTAACACAAGGACAAGAAATTGTATTGGTTTCAGTCCTTAAATATGAGGTCAATAATTTCTGCCCAGTTTGTAGAGTAAGAATCAACTCAGATATTGTGTTTCCAAACTTATAGATAGGCATGCTGCTATTATTGTAAAACATGATACAATAGTTATTTATATTCAAACTCATTACGTACAAGAAATAGTACTAGTCTCTGGAAATGATACTGAAAAAAATAAGACATGATAATTATTTGCAGGAGATTACAGTTTGGACAGGTGGTTAAAGCTAGTAAAAACAAATAACTGAAGAAAAGTTAGAGTAAGGTATGTGCCATAAGAAAGGTACCTATAAAAATGCTACAGATTTTTCAATAAGGAGACCTGTGTTTGACAGTGACTCAAGAAAAGATTTATGGAAGAGGGGGCATTTGTATGGGTTTGTAATTTTGAAGTAGAGGATTTTGTCAGTTGTGCATAGATGCTCTGAGGATGAATTCATGCCAGACAGAAGGATTAGCCTGAAGAAAAGCACTTGACCTTTTAAGGAATTGTTTGCACTGAAAAGCATTCTACCATCCAGTTAGTTTGAGAAAGCTGCTGCTGCAGCTGCTAAGTCACATCAGTCGTGTCCGACTCTGTGTGACCCCATAGACCGCAGTCCACCAGGCTCCCGTCCCTGAGATTCTCCATTCAAGAACACTGGATGGGTTGTCATTTCCTTCTCCAGTGCATGAAAGTGAAAAGTGAAAGTGAAGTCTCTCAGTCGTGTCCGACTATCACGACCCCATGGACTATAGACTACCAGGCTCCTCCATCCATGGGATTTTCCAGGCAAGACTACTGGAGTGGGTTGCAGAAAGCTAGTCAAAACTAAACACTTTTCTTTACTGCAGGCCATTGTAGGCTTTCATTTGTGAATATGCATTGTCTTCCAAAAAGAACAAACAGTAAGCTCACTTCCTAAACTTATGTTACAAGAGACAACCCTTCCCATATTTTAAAGTGTCTCACTGGACTTTCTTCCATCAAACACAGTCTAGTTAACACCGGAATGGAGAGAGGTAAGAAAGTTGGAGTAGAGTGTAGGAGGCAGCAAGGTCATGGAACAGCAAATAGTTCTGTTTACCTGGAGCTAAAAAAGTTCTTGGGGTCCAAAGTTTAAAAAATGTCAAGCATTATATACATTTCAGTAGAAATGAGGGAAACAACAGAGTGAGCAGAAACTATTATTAAACAGAGCTTGACATGGATCTGTTTGTCATCATTAAGTAAAATACACAAGGAATGGGAGAAAAGGAAATCAGGAGAGCAGGTTTCAGAGTTCCACAGCACCCTACATAAAAACCACAGAGAGACATAGCTAAGGGAGTGGCAGTCATGATAAAAATAAGATTCAAGAAACAATGAGGTAAAATCTACAGAATATGGCATATAGAGGATAGCAGAGGCGGATTATAAGTCAAAGTTGATACTGAGCTCCCAAGCCTGGTTCGTAGGAGAACCCTGGTGTTAGTGACAGGAAGGAAATCAGGAAAATATTTGGAAGTAGGTGTTTAAAAGTGAATCAAAGCAGTTTTTTGACACTGTGAATTTCATATTCTACCTCTTTTAAAAATAATACTCTGTGCACATAACATTAACACTTCTATATGCATCTATGTAAGGACAATACTTCCAAGAAATTTTTTATATTTCCAGAAGTTTTACAAGTTTCATGATTTTTAACTTTCTAGTGAAATTTAATGCTATTAAAACATGCCTTATAAGTTAATAAAATGTTCATTTTATTTTCTATTATGCAGAATGTATCTCATAGTCACACCATCTATGTAGTAGAAAATATAAAGTGCATCAAAGCAAATACTTGTCATAATTTATCCAAACTAATACAGATGATACCACCCTTATGGCAGAAAGTGAAGAATAACTAAAGAGCTTCTTGATGAAAGTGAAAAAGTTGGCTTAAAGCTCAACATTCAGAAAACTAAGATCATGGCATCCGGTCTCATCACTTCATGGCAAATACGTGGAGAAACAGTGGAACAGTGGCTGACTTTATTTTTCTGGGCTCCAAAATCTCTGCAGATGGTGATTGCAACCATGATATTAGAAGACGCTTACTCCTTGGAAGGAAAGTTATGACTGACCTAGACAGCATATAAGCAGAGACATTACTTTGCCAACAAGGGTCTGTCTAGTCAAGGCTATGGTTTTTCCACTGGTCATGTATGGATGTGAGAGTTGGACTATAAAGAAAGCTAAGCACCAAATAATTGATGCTTTTGAACTGTGGTGTTGGAGAAGACTCTTGAAAGTACCTTGGACTGCAAGGAGATCCAACCAGTACATTCTAAAGGAGAACAGTCCAGGGTGTTCACTGGAAGGACTGATGTTAAAGCTGGAACTCCAATACTTTGGCCACCTGATGTGAAGAGCTGACTCATTTGAAAAGACCCTGATGCTAGGAAAGATTGAGGGTAGGAGGAGAAGGGGACGACAGAGGATGAGATGGTTGGATGGCATCACTGACTCGATGGACAAGGATATGGATGTACTCTGGGAGTTGGTGATGGACAGGGAGGCCTGGCGTGCTGTGGTTCATGGGGTCGCAAAGAGCTGGACATGACTGAAAGACTGAACTGAACTGAATTATCTTTGAAAGGTAAATTTCAAATCAACAGAAACTTACTTTGCTCAGATAATTAGCATTGTGTAAATAACTAAGTATTAGACTGATTAAGAAAGAGAATAACACTGTAAGTTGACAAAAAAATAGCTTCTCTAGTGGATGTTAGAGTCAATACTGTAAAGGAAGTTTTAAGTTCTCATTAATTTAGATGCTCAAATTGCTGAGACATTCTCCCCAAAATTGTCTTGCCATAAAAATCATCTGTTAATTTAGACTAGAACATCTTCATTTCATTTACATAACACAAGCCCTGTCACAGTATGAAGTACCTAAAATAGTTATTATGTCTTTGGGCAAATATAAGCAGACAGCACTGGCGAGAAAAGCATGTGAATGCTTAGATCCCCTACAGAGACAAAGATTATATGTCTGGTTTCCTAAATACCAGAAGCAAGATTGGATTAAAACCGTGCCATTGAAAGACTTTCAAATGTAGCCGGTTGCTATCCAAGATTCTCTCTTCCCAAACGTACTTGATTCCCAGGAGGATGATTTTCATGGTGCAAGGGAATGAAATACTCTTCCACTGGTTATGATTTGAATAGTTTTCTGTGACCTTGAGAAGGGTTTTCTCAGCATATTCATCTATACACATCTCATTGACTCAGCTTTGGAGGTCTGTTTAATTCATAAAGTATTCTGAGATGTTAAATAAAATGTGCTAGACAAGTATGATGTGTTTTCCTTTTCGAGTCCATTTTGAAACCACAGTGAAACAGAATTAGATCTTTACATCCTGCTAATCATGAGGAAGATGAGCTATCTATAGAGTAATTTAGAGCAAAGAGTACAGAGGATAAGAGGGTAATCTCTAAAAACTACTTTAAAGATACATGATTTAAAAAATAATAAAATAAAAATGGAGAGTAACGGATGGGAAAATAAAGATAAACTGACTATAGCTACAATGACAAGTTCCTAAAAAAAAAAAAAAAGAGAGAGAGAGAGAGAGACAAAGCACAGGGCATTTTAGGGCAGTGAAATTATTCTGTATGGTACTCTAATGATGAATGTAGTGATTATACATTTATCAAAACCTACAGAAATCTGCAGCACAAAGAGAGAACCTTAATGTATGCAAATATTTTTAAACAAACATTTAGGAGGTCAGAGTATCTCAGGAAGGAATGCACATTGTGATAAAAGAATCTACCTGTATTAAAAATGTATAAAACAACCTCACTGAAGACAACAGGCAAAACGTCCTGACGTAAGTAACTTTGGAAAGGAGTAGAATCTATAAGACTGAAACAAAAAAAAACCTACACATAAACACTGTAGTCAGTTGATAATGTTCTTTCCAGTGGGACTATGGGTTAAGGATTCTGGTACTATTATACACATAAACTGAAATGGAATATTTAAGTAATATTTATCACTGTTGGAATATGAGTTTACAAACAAGCAAGAGTGAGAGGCTAGAACAACCCAGGTGGTCATAAACTAGAGTTGAAGACATCAGTAGGCACTCACATTTTTCTTAAAACAGACATAAGTATTTACATACAGAAATATTTATAGATGTGTGTACATCCATGTATTAACATAAACATATAAATTTTCTTACTCTATTATCTGAGGGGACCTAAAAGAAACAACACCCCAATAATAATGAGCACACCTAACACCCACGCAGACCTTGGTTTCTAATACCATTCTCCCATAAAGGAACAAGGATCCTTAGAAAAAGTTGATTCTAGAATTGGAACAAGAAATATACAAGATTGCTGGGGTCCAGTCCCGGTGGATCCAGGGAATTCGAAGGTGGGGACGGAGTCAGCGTCTTTGGAAAAATACATATTTAATTACAGATATATAGAGAGATTAGAAACAGATAGTGTAGTAGCAGATAGTGTAGAAAAGGAGGCTGAATAACTTGGATTACATGGAATAGCATCCATGCTCCAGATGGGAATTCAGCCAGAAAAAAGGGAAACAAAAAGAAGCGACATGGGGGAATCAGTCTTTCCGGAAACTGATCCGATTTCTTTATTTTTAGGTTTGCTTATATACCTTTTGTTACACATAGGGATGAATACAGAGTCACGGGGGTGTCAGCAGTCCTCACCTTTATCAAAATCAGGTGCTTCACATAAAAAGGTCTTAGGGATTTTATGATCCTTTCTTTCTGATAACCAAAAAACTTATTTTTTCCAAGGGTATTTTTTCTTAAACCAGGCACCACCCTCCAAATAAAGTTACATTCCTATAGGGTGAGGGTGTAAGTGAGTTACAATCAAGAAAGGAATTTATTTAACCCAAGGTTACATGATTAGTCTTAAAGGTTAATACTTATTTCTCCTATATGTTAGTTATATTCATTATAAGGGTAGGGAACATGGAGATTTAGCAGCAAACATCAGCCCAACAAATGAAAATCCTTTCACCAATGTTCCCCTTAAGATCTATTTGATCTTAAGATAGTGATAAAGTTACATTTTTACATAACAAGGACACAGTGATTTATAACAAAGCACAGTGATCTATTACAAAAGAGAAAATCCATTAACTCAAAAAGCCTAGTATTGCTAACATCAAAAACTACTGTATTTCCTTTTCTATATTCCAAATACATTGAGTAATATATTCCCAGGTGCCTAAGGATATGGAGGCCTGGCGGCAATCATTGACTCAACAAGAAGAAAAAGCCCTATGCTAATTAAGACTCTCAAAATACTCCAAAACTCTCTGTGCTGTTTATGGTTAAGAGGTAATAAACAATCATGTGCATAGTGGCAGAAGTATGGATAATCCTGTCACACAAGCTAGTCTGTCAGCAGAGAGGTTTGACCTAAGACATCCTTGTCCCACCCAGAGCAGGGAATTAGCAGCAATTATTGACACAACAAATGAAAAACCCTTCACCAATATAATTCCTAACCAACCCACTATACTAATAATTTCTAACTCCCCCAAATAATTTGCCTTTAGTAAATCTAAACAATCACATGTGGCCTGACGAACCTATACAGGCGGGCTAGATAACCTTCAGAGCAGTCCATAAGCTGAAACACTCTTGTCATGCCCAGGAATTTTTATTGCCTTGGAGCTGCACGTTTACTCCTTCTCCAAGAAAAACGGTTATGGGGGAGAGCCCCCCGTAAAGTCAGAGGTGTAGGTGAGAGCATAAAACAGACTCTGGTTTTGGGGTTAGATGCTCGGGAACAGGGGGTTTCCTGAGGCTTGATCACGCCTTTGCATATGCCAAGCCTCCTTCCTCATGACCTTTGCCATGGGCAGAGTTCCTCACGCTGGCTCCCAGCACAAGATGAGCTTTGTGCATCTTATAGTGCCAAAGAGTAACAAAGTGCTCAATTTAATCAGCAAAATAAATTCATTAGTATTGCATAATTGAAAATACCAAGGGAATATTTTATGCAAAGATGGGGTAGATAAAGGACAGAAATGGTATGGACATAACAGAAGAAGATGTTAAGAAGAGATGGCAAGAATATACAGAAGAACTCTACAAAAAACATCTTCATGACCCAGATAATCACAATGGTGTGATCACTCACCTAGAGCCAAACATCCTGGAATGTGAAGTCAAGTGGGCCTTAGAAAGCATCACTATGGACAAACTAGTGGAGGTGATGGCATTCCAGTTGAGCTCTTTCAAATCCTGAAAGATGATGCTGTGAAAGTGCTGCACTCAATATGCCAGCAAATTTGGAAAACTCAGCAGTGGCCACAGGATTGGGAAAAGACCGTTTTCATTCCAATCCCAAAGAAAGGCAATGCCAAAGAATGCTCAAACTGTCGCAAAATTGCACTCATCTCACACACTAGAAAAGTAATGCTCAAAATTCTCCAAGTCACGCTTCAGCAATATGTGAACCACAAACTTCCAGATGTTCAAGCTGGTTTTAGAAAAGGCAGAGGAATCAGAGATCAAATTGCCAACATCCACTGGATCATGGGAAAAGCAAGAGACTTCCAGAAAAACATCTAGTTCTACTTTATTGACTATGCCAAAGTGTTTGACTGTGTGGATCACAATAAACTGTGGAAAATTCTTCAAGAGATGGGAATACCAGACCACCTGACCTGCCTCTTGAGAAACTTATATGCAGGTCAGGAAGCAACAGTTAGACATGGAACTGGACATGGAACAACAGACTGGTTCCAAATAGGAAAAGGAGTACATCAAGGCTGTATATTGTCACCCTGCTTATTTAAGTTACATGCAGAGTACATCATGAGAAACACTGGGCTGGAAGAAGCACACGCTGGAATCAAGATTGCTGGGAGAAATATCAATAACCTCAGATATGCAGATGACACCACCCTTATGGCAGAAAGTGAAGAGGAACTAAAAAGCCTCTTGATGAAAGTGAAAAAGGAGAGTGAAAAAGTTGGCTTAAAGCTCAACATTCAGAAAACGAAGATCATGGCATCCAGTCCCATCAGTTCATGGGAAATAGATGGGGAAACACTGGAAACAGTGTCAGACTTTATTTTTTGGGGCTCCAAAATCACTGCAGATGGTGACTTCAGCCATGAAATTAAAAGACATTTACTCCGTAGAAGGAAAGTTATGACCAACCTAGATAACATATTCAAAAGCAGAGACATTATTTTGCCAACAAAGGTTCGTCTAGTCAAGGCTATGGTTTTTCCAGTGGTCATGTATGGATGTGAGAATTGGACTGTGAAGAAAGCTGAGCACCGAAGAATCAATGCTTTTGAACTGTGGTGTTGGAGAAGACTCTTGAGAGTCCCTTGGACTGCAAGGAGATCCAACCAGTCCATTCTCAAGATCAGTCCTAGGTGTTCTTTTTTAGGAATGATGCTAAAGCTGAAACCTCAGTACTTTGTCCACCTCATGCAAAGAGTTGACTCATTGGAAAAGACTTTGATGCTGGGAGGGATTGGAGGTAAGAGGAGAAGGGGACGACAGAGGATGAGATGGCTGGATGGCATAACCAACTCAACGGACATGGGTTTGAGTGAAATGTGGGTGTTGGTGATGGACAGGGAGGCCTGGCATGCTGCAATTCATGGGGTTGCAAAGATTCGGACACAACTGAGCAAATTAACTGAACTGAACTGAACTGAACTGATTACATAATTATCTAAAATATAAATGAATATATATGTTAATACTGACATATATAAAAACATATATACAAGATAAATACTCTTACAGAATAATTCCATATAATCAGTGTTGATACTCTACCCTCAAGCATCTCTTTGTAGTCATCTGTATTCTTCTCTTCCAGTAACATACAAAGAAGAAATATAGGAAGAATTTGTTGAACTTTGGATTCAGAAGTTGCAGATATACAGATCTGCAGGGATGCATAACATAAATGAGGTAACTTGTATATCATTTATGAAAATAGACTTCATTGATCACATATGTAATTCAATTATTCATTTAATTTATCCTATGGTAGGATAGTGTTAGTCACTCATTCATGCCTGCTCTATCCAACTATAGCCTGCCAGGCTCCTCTGTCAATGGAATTCTTCAGGCAAGAATATTGGAGTGGGTAGCTATTCCCTTCTCCAGGGGATATTTCTGAGACAGGGATCTAACCCAGATCTCCTGTCTTGCAAGCAGATTCTTTACCCTCTGAGCCACCAGGGGAAGAAAGGGGACATTTCATGTAAGAAAGTGAAAGTGGAAGTGAAAGTTTCTGTTATGTCCAACTTTTTGTGACCCCATGAACTATAGAGTCCATGGAATTCTCCAGGGCAGAACACTGGAGTGGGTAGCCTTTCCCTTCTCCAGGGGATCTTCCCAACCCAGGTATTGAACCCAGGTCGCCCACATTGAAAGCATATTCTTTACCAGCTGAACCACAAGGGAAGTCCAAGAATACTGAATTAGGTAGCCTATCCGTTCTCCAAAGGATCTTCCTGACCCAGGAATTGAACTGGGGTCTCCCGCATTGCAGGGCATGATAAAGGACGGAAATGATAAGGACCTAACAGAAGCAGAAGAGATTAAGAAGAGGTGGCAAGAAAACACACACACATAAAAATAAAAATTATACAAAAAAAAAAGAAAGGTCTTAATGATCTGTATAACCACGATGATGTGGTCACTCTTCTGGAGCCAGACATCTTGGAGTGTGAAGTCAAATGGGTTTTAGGAAGCAATACAGCAAACAAATCTAGTGGAGGTGATGGAATTCCAGCTGAGCTATTTCAAATTCTAAAAGATGATTCTCTTCAAGTGCTGCACTTAATATGCCAGCAAATTTAGAAAATTCAACAGTGGCCACAGGACTGAAAAGGACAGTTTTCATTCCAATTCCAAAGAAAGGATGCCTAAGAATGTTCAAACGACCATACAATTGTGCTTATTTCACATGATAGTAAGGTTATGCTCAAAATCCTTCAAGCTGGGCTTGAGCAGTAGGTGAACTGAGAATTTTCAGACATAAAAGCTGGATTAGAAAAGTCAGAGGAACCAGAGATAAAATTGTCCACATTTGTTGGATAATAGGAAAAACAAAGGAATTCCAGAAAAAAACATCTACTTCTACTTCATTAACTGCACTAAAAACTTTGTGTGGATCATAACAAACTGTGGAAAATTCTGAAAGAGATGGGAGTACCAAGAAATCTGTATGTGAGTCAAGATGCAACAGTTAGAAATGGACATGGAACAACAAACTGGTGGAAAATAGGAAAAGGAGTACGACAATGCTGTATATTGTCACCCTGTTTATTTGTTTATTTAACTTATATGCAGAGTACATCATGTGAAATGCTGCATTGGATGAATCACAGGCTGGAATCAAGACTGCCCACAGATTATCCACAACCTCAGAAACACAGATACCACTCTAATGGCAGAAAGTGAAGAGGAACTGAAGAGCCTCTTGATGAGGCTGAAAAGAGGAAAATAAAAAAGCTCATTTGCAACTCAACATTCGAAAGACTAAGATCTTGGCACCTGACCCCATCACTTCATGGCAAATAGAAGGCAGGGGCGGGGGGGTAGGAAGGGGAGGGAAGCAGTGACAGATTTTTATTTTCTTGAGCTCCAGAATCACTACAGATGGTGACTGCAGCTATGAAATTAAAAGATGCTTGTTTCTTGGAAGGAAAGCTATGACAAACCTTCATACTGGGGTGAGTTGTCATTTCCTTCTTCAAGGGATCCTCCCAGGGATTGAATTCACATCTCTTGAGTCTCCTATATTGATAGGCGGATTCTTTAGCGGTAGTGTCACTTGGGATGCTAAAATATAAGGGTGAAGTTACTGGGGATTGAACCCAGGACCTCATGCATGCTAAGCATGGGCTCTACAAGTGAGCTATACTAGAGGCATGACAGACTGTGACAGCGTACTAAAAAACAGAGACATCACTTTGCCAACAAAGGTCCATATAGTTATAACTATGGTTTTTCCAGTAATTTCATATGGATGTGAGAGCTGAACCATAAAGAAGGCTGAGCACTGAAGAATTGATGCTTTTGAATTGCAGTGCTGGAGGAGACTCTTGAGAATTCCTTGGACTGCAGGGATATCAAACTAGTCAATCCTAAATGAAATCAACCCTGAATATTCATTGGAAGGATAATGTGAAACTCCAACACTTTGGCCAAATGAGGCAAAGAGCCAACTCAATGGAAATGACCCTGATGCTGGGAAAGATTGAAGGCAGGAGGAGAAAGGAGTGACAGAGGATGAGATGGTTAGAGAGCATCATTAACTCAATGGACGTGAGTTTGAGCAAACTCCAGGAAACAGTGAAGGACAGGGAAGTCTGGTATACCGCCCATGAGATCACAAAGAGTCAGATACAACCTAGTCAGACACAACAAATAGGATAAGATTTAAATACACTAACAGATAAGTTCTTTATTCCCAATTAAAATTTGCCCTTGAGATCAAGGAATTCCAAGTTTATTACCTCAGGGAAGAACCTACATAGCCTAAACCAGAAAGTCAATTTGTTGTCTTTTGGGTTTCCAAGTAGGCTTTTGGGTTTCTAAGTAGGATTTTGGGTTTCTAAGTAGACTTTTGAAATTCATTTGGAAAAAAAATAATTTAGAAAGCTAAAGATATTTAAATTTAAAAGCTACACTTTTGGAGAAAGAATAAGGCTTACACTTTCAAACTCACAATTGGGATGTCAAATGCAAATTTCTGATAGAAAAGAGGTATAAAGTTTAGTACACAAAGAACTGGGAAACAATGACTACATTAACATAGGTTCATTGGTTGTAACAAATGTACCTCTCTGGTGAAATATATTGATAATAGAGGAGGCTATGCATAGGTGGGGGCATATGGGAAATCTCTGTACCCTCCCCTCAATTTTGCTGTGAAACTAAAACTGCTCTAAAAGAATAAAGTGTCAATTAAAAAAGAAGACAAAGTTCATGCTAAGTCACTTCCAGAGTTTGATCAGGAGAGAAAGAGGACCTCAAAGAGGAGAAAATAATTACTGGAGAAATGTCCCTACTCCCTAGCCTCTAACAGTAATTGTCAGGAGGCATAAGTCAAGAAAATCAACCCTGAAGATACACTGGAAAGACTGATGCTGAAGCTCCAATACTTTGGCCATCTGATAGGAGAAGCTAACTCATTGGAAAAGACCATGATGCCGGGAAAGATGGAAGACAGGAGGAGAAGGTAGCAACAGAGCATGAGATGATTGGATGGCATCACCAACTCAATGGACATGAGTCTGAGCAAATTTTGGGGGAACAGTGAAGGACAGGGAAGCCTCGTGTGCTGCAGTCCATGGGGTCACAAAAAGTTGGACACAACTTAGCGACTGAAAAACAATGAACAACAAGTCATGGCAACTGGGGCTCTACATGATGGAACCCATGGAGATTTTTCCATCAAGATCCCTGGATGATAAAAGGGAATGTTTAGACAAATAATATTGAAGTAGACTCTTAAGTCTTCTGCAAGCCGTAGAGAATTGGAGGAGCCTCCAGAAGTTTGCCCTAACATTAAGAGGCGTTATAAAAGAGACAGAAGGATAAAATTCCTCAGTCATAAAGGTATCCACATGTCAAGACTGATGACTAGGAAGATGTGACATTGGTCAGCCTAAGAAAAACCATATAGTCCAAGTGGGGTCATTCTAGAAAAAGAAAAGCAATGTGATTCAAAGGGAGAATGAACAAATCAAAAAGTCTCCAGAATTACATCGTGAACTTTATGAACAGAGACTAAGTCTTAAAACTCTTAGCACAGTGCTATTCTCTAGATAGATAGTGATCAGTCAATAATCAGAAAATGATTACAATCCATAAAATAGATACTTTTAATCTCTAGAGAGTATAATGATTGCTATTGCTTAAAACTTCTAGAAAAATCATGGTAGTATCATGGGAAAATGGTGACTACCAACTACCTCTCTAACAAAAAGTACAACTGACACCCTTAGTCTGTGTTGCATCTATTCTCCGAATGAATCCAGCATACCCCTAACTTGAGGTAATACATACTTTCTGATTCTCCAGCCTGTAACATTCTTACTCCAGGTAATCTGCAAGGCTCTCTTCCCTCAGAGTTAGATCTCTGAGCGGCTTTACCAGACAAACTTACCTAAAATGTAAACATGAATGCACTCAAACACGTGCGCGCACACATTCATATACTTCCAAAAAGTTTACTCATTCTCACTGCTAAGTCGCTTCAGTCGTGTCCGACTCTGTGCGACCCCATAGACGGCAGCCCTCCAGGCTCCCCCGTCCCTGGGATTCTCCAGGCAAGAACACTGGAGTGGGTTGCCATTTCCTTCTCCAACTCATTCTCACTAGTCTGCTTTATTTTTCCTCTAGAGCTCCCCTTAGTATTAGATATAATATACATGTATGTACACACATATATACATACACATATATGTTTCTTATCTGTCCCCAGCCACTAAAATGTAAGCTCTGAAAGAGAAAATTTTGTCTGATATGCTCCTGGGCGGTGGATTGGCTCATGGTGGACAGTGACTCCTGGGCAGCAGTGAGCTAGTCAGCCTCCAACACACTCCAACATTGGCTCCAGCCTTCCCCAGACCCCCCTCCCAGCCACTCCAGCAGGGCCTTTGCCTCAACCCCCAGCCACATGTTGATCAACACTGAACAGCCAGTGAAGATTTATACACTCAGTGATGACTAGCAGTGGGACAACCAGGGCACCAGGCATGTCATCCACATACATTGAGCAGCTGAAGGTCATGTCCTGGCTAGTTAGAGACTGACAAAATGTGGTCCACTGGAGAAGGGAATGGCAAACCACTTCAGTATTCTTGCCTTGAGAACCCCATGGAAAAAAGATTTGACACTTTAAGATGAACCCCCAGGTTGGTATGTGTCCAGTATACTACTGGGGAAGAGGAGAGAAATAGCTACAGACGTGAATAGCTACAGTTGGCCATCTGATGTGAAGAACCAGCTCAGTGGAAAAGACCTTGATACTTGGAAAAGGCAGGAAGAGAAGGGGGTAACAGAGAATGAGATGTTTGGATGGCATTACTGACTCATGGCCATGAGTCTGAGCAAACTCAGAGAGATAGTGAAGAAATAAGCCTGGCGTGCTGCAGTTCATGAGATTGCAAAGAGTTGAACACAACTTAGCAACTGAATAACATAATCCAAATTTCTATAACAGTGCCCAGCACATAAGTATTCCATGCATATTGATAAATAAAGGAATCAAGTTTTCAAGGGATAGCCAAGACTTCTCTGCATTGGAACCTAATTGTAAAGTTATTTCTTGAAATAAGTCTCATATCATCTGGAGCTTTCTAATATATTTCATTATGAAGATTTTTATTGTCAATGCTTTCTTTTTAATGGGATGTGACTTGCTGAAGAATAATCTTTCATATTAATTTTTCAACACACCTGGAAGTTGACCATTTGCTTATATCTGAGATAATTGCATTATTTTCTGCATATAGTTTTCTCATCAGATCCAGGCTGTATAATCATCATTGCATTAACAAAAAAAAAAAAAACTTACAAATTCAGGCTGCAAAGAAAGCAGGTATAGGCTTAGCTTTGTTAGAGCCAAAAGGGAAAAAGTTAACAAGTATAAATTCTATTAGTTCTTAACCAATTTGTGTATTTATCTTCTTACTGGACCTCTTAATCTGTCTTCGGAAGCTGTTTCCCTGTACTGTCAAAGAAGCCTATTTCTTGTGTGTGTGCTTATAACAATGTGTGCTTACATGTCCATCAGAGCACATAAACTCAGATCCTGTCTGAGGCTGTTCCTCATTCTCATAATTAATTTTCATGATTGTGTTTGATGGTACACCATCTGCACACCTAATAGGCTTTTCTCAGGCTCTGTTGTTCTTTATTAAACTCTATTTAAACTGGAGACTTATAGGCAGGAGAAGTGCCCAGATATTATTTGAAAGACTGGCTAATATATTACCCTAAAGAAGCCAAAGTCTCTCAAACTCATAATCTCAATGAGTTTTCAAGTCCTGCCATAAATAGTGGAAGGCAGCCATGTGCCATAAAGATACAGCTTCTTTGAAATAAGCAGTATAAAGGAGTGGCACTGCAAGGTATTTATTTAAGAGAAAGTTTAATAACATAGAGTTATTGTTTCTGAAAATCTGGGTGACTTTTCTTAATTTGGACCAGATACATAAAGGCCCTCCCTACCTACAAACTAGATCCTAAGGTGGGGTGGAAAGGAAAGATTTTTTAATATATTGCTGGGCTTAAGAAAGGTAATGGAAACCTCCAATCCTTTCCTTCAGCTCCAGTAATAAAAATAAGCAAACAATAAAATTTGAACTGTGAATTCTGATGTGGAGTGATGAATATTAAGCAAAAGAGAAGGATTCTCAGAAGGCAATACTCATGCCAGGTCTGCTATTTGAAGACTGTGTGTTGGCCTAGCAGCTGAGGGGTAGCTAAAACAAAGACTTAGGCCTTCAATTCTGAACTTTTAAAAGAAGCTAAAGTAGTTAAAAGCTGGAATTCTTTTAGCTTCTGATAAAAGTAAATGTAAATCCTCTCTCAAGAAGAAATCTCCTATTTAGACCTTCAGGATTCTTGCAGAATAAAGTAAAATAAAATGAGATCATAAGCATGAGAGTTCTGTCAAATAAGCAAGATAACTCTGAAGGCGAAGCAATCCATGAAAATAATAAGTTTTAAATTTAGAAAACCCAAGGCTCTCAAATGTTTCACTTATCAGTATAGAATATAAGTTAATTATATAGGAAAAGTTTAAAAAACAAAAGGTGGAATCATAAGAATGAACTACCAATGGATGGCAAAATACAAAATAAACATAACTGATAGCAGAATTAATAAACTTGTACTGTTCAGGTAGAATGGTTAGGATACTGTTGAGCCTCAGACTTTCTTTAGAATGCTACCCCTGGAAACATTTCAAAATGTCAGTGATTAAAAAGAACAGAAATAAAGGCTATGACTTTTAAATACTAAAAGATGAAAAGTAAACTTTAAAAAACTTAGTAAAAGAAAAATGCAATCAAGATTTTAAAATGCAAGAAAGGAGAAAAAGGAGTATAGAAAAAATGAGACAAAATAAGATCATGAAAGTAATCAAAATATATCAAAAAACACAATAAATATATCTACTTTATAAGATATCCACTTCTTATAAGAGGCAAGTAAAATATACGGACATAGAATGGTTGACATGTACATGCTACTATATTTCAAACAGAAAACCAACAAGGACCTACTATATAACACAGGAAACTCTGTTCAATATTCTGTAATAACCTAAATGAGAAAAGAAATGGAAAAAGCGTAGATAGTAGTATATGTATAACTGAATCACTGTGCTACACACCTGAAACTAACACAACATTGTTAATCAACTGTTCCAATATAAAATAAAAATTAAAATAAGCTTTAAAAAAAATGGAAGTAAAGGAATGGGTACAGAAACAACAAGGATTTACTGTTTCCCAAGGAAGAATATTCAAAATCTTGTAATAACATGTAACAGAAAAGAATATAATAAATAAATAGACTTCCCAGGTGGTGCTAGTGGAAAGAACCTACCTGCCAATGCAGGAGACATGAGACTTGAGTTACATTTCAGTTATAACTGAATCACTTTGTTGTACATCTGAAACTTACATAATATTATGAATTAACTATATTCCAATTTTTCAAAAATGTAAAGGAATGGCAAAAACATATATAAAGTCATGGAAATTTTGAAAGAGATGGAGTAAGACTCTAATAAATACAAACTAATAAAAACAATTTTCAGGCTCTACTACAAAGCCACAGTCATCAAGACAGTATGGTACTGGCACAAAGACAGACATATAGATCAATGGAACAAAATAGAAAGCCCAGAGATAAATCCACACACCTATGGACACCTTATCTTTGACAAAGGAGGCAACAATATACAATGGATTAAAGACAATCTCTTTAACAAGTGGTGCTGGGATAACTGGTCAACCACTTGTAAAAGAATGAAACTAGAACACTTTCTAACACCATACACAAAAATAAACTCAAAATGGATTAAAGATCTAAACGTAAGACCAGAAACTATAAAACTCTTAGAGGAGAACATAGGCAAAACACTCTCCTACATAAATCACAGCAGGATCCTTTATGACACACCTCCCAGAATACTGGAAATAAAAGCAAAAATAAACACATGGGATTTAATTAAACTTAAAAGCTTCTGCGCAACAAAGGAAACTATAAGCAAGGTGAAAAGACAGCCTTCGGAAAGGGAGAAAATAATAGCAAATGAAGCAACTGACAAACAACTAATCTCAAAAATATACAAGCAGATCCTGCAGCTCAATTCCACAAAAATAAACGACCCAATCAAAAAATGGGCCAAAGAACTAAACAGACATTTCTCCAAAGAAGACATACAGATGGCTAACAAACACACGAGAAGATGCTCAACATCACTCATTATCAGAGAAATGCAAATCAAAACCACAATGAGGTACCACTTCACACCAGTCAGAATGGCTGCAATCCAAAAATCTGCAAGCAATAAACGCTGGAGAGGGTGTGGAGAAAAGGGAACCCTCTTACACTGTTGGTGGGAATGCAAACTAGTTCAGCCACTATGGAGAACAGTGTGGAGATTCCTTAAAAAACTGGAAATAGAGCTGCCTTATGACCCAGCAATCCCACTGCTGGGCATACACACCGAGGAAAACAGAATTGAAAGAGACACATGTACCCCAATGTTCATCGCAGCACTGTTTATAATAGCCAGGACATGGAAGCAACCTAGATGTCCATCAGCAGATGAATGAATAAGAAAGCTGTGGTACATATACACAATGGAGTATTACTCAGCCATTAAAAAGAATACATTGGAATCAGTTCTAATGAGATGGATGAAACTGGAGCCGATTATACAGAGTGAAGTAAGCCAGAAAGAAAAACACCAATACAGTATACTAACACATATATATGGAATTTAGAAAGATGGTAACGATAACCCTGTATGCAAGACAGCAAAAGAGACACAGATGTATAGAACAGACTTTTGGATTCTGTGGGAGAGGGAGAGGGTGGGATGATTTGGGAGAATGGCATTGAAACATGTATAATATCATGTAAGAAACAAATCGCCAGTCTAGGTTTGATGCAGGGTACAGGATGCTAGGGGCTGGTGCACTGGGAATACCCAGAGAGGTGGTATGGGGAGGGACGTGGGAGGGGAGTTCAGGATCGGGAACTCATGTACACCTGTGGTGGATTCATGTTGATGTATGGCCAAACCAATACAGTATTGTAAAGTAAAATAAAGTAAAATTTAAAAAAAAATGTTCAGTATCTATAACAATATCAGAAAAATAGACTTTAAAGCAGCACTTAGGTTAAGAGGATCACATCATTGGGATAAGAGGTCCAATGCACCAGGATGACACAATAATTCTTAACTTGCATGTACCTACTAAAATGATCTCAAACTATATTAAGCAATAGTTGATAAAATTCAGTTGTCAAATGTATTCCTTCCTCAAAACCTAGTAGGTTAAAAAGACTGAGAAATACTAAAAATATAAAATACTTGATTTTTAATTAAGTATGACTTAATGAACATTTATTCTTTTGTTCCCCTAACAATTAAAGGTTGCATATATCTGTCAGTTGTGAACACATTTGTAAAAAAAACGACCACGTAATACACCATGAAGAATGTGTAGTAGTTTCAAAATATACCTTCAAATGTTTTGACATATCTCCTATTAAGATACGAGTTCTATGTCATATTTTGTTGATCTGGGAATAGTTATAACTTCTTTGGCCAATGGAGCTCAATGGAAAAAAAATCACTATATGACTTTACAGGCTAAGTTATAAAATGACACACCACTTTCTCCTCTTTTGCTCTTAGAGCCCTGAGCCTCAAGATGAGAAAGAAGTCCAAATATCTTCAGGCCACCAAATTGAGGAGATCACCTTAGCCCTCTGGCCAGCTGAGCCTAATCTTCCAGTCATCCTTGCCAACACCCCAGACATGTAATGAAACGTGTTCTCTCTAGGTCAGTCCACCCAGTGATGCCCCATGGTATAAAAGATGTACTCATACAACTCTGTCTAAAATTCAGTAAGTAACTAATACAGTAGTTTAAAATTATGAAGAGTAAAAATTTATATAGACCACATTCTCTGACTCAGTACAATTAAAGTTACAGTCAGTAACAGGGAAGATCAACTTAACAATGTCCTTATATTTAGAAATTAAAACTAACTTAGAAAAAAAGGAAATAATATCAAGGTAAAGATTTTAATAATAATTCCTAATGTTAACTAAAATTCTGCATATGAAATCCTGTGGGATAAAGCAAAAGTGGTAATTACAGAAAAATGTACAGCTTTAAGAATTTGTATTAGAAAAGAAGAAATGAAAAGGTTGAAAAATCACTTGTGTATAATTTAAGAATAAACAAAGAAACCTTTGAATAAACCCAAAGATATCCTATCCTTAGCTCAAAATCTCACAAACACTTAGGCATTCAGGCTTAATTGTATAACCCATATAATTCTTATTTCACAGTTCAGAGTTAATCATCTTCAACTAATCCTTTTACTGTCATCATAAAGTCTTAATTAAATATTGTTTTAGGTCACTAAAGAGGGTTAACCAGGCCAGTTGGACCAAATTAACCAGTGAACCAAGGTTCAGTACAGGTTAGGTTCTCCCTTATAGAATTCAGTGCTTATTTTCCATATTGCTATTTGGAGAGTGTTTACTTAAGTGACATTACATGTGTGTGTGTGTGTGTGACATTACATGTTTTAGCACTTCCTCCTCAAATTTCTTCTCATTTTACAGTTATTGTCTGATACTTCAGGTCTTTCCAAGAATCTGTAAGGTTAAGAAAAAAAAAACCTACAATGATATTCTAATACATGACACCAAAAGTTACTTTGCAAATCCTTGCCAATTTATAAACAAGACAAAGAAATAAAAAAGATAATGGAAGATGCTACTCTCTTAATATTTTTTACACATTATTTGCATTTTTGCTATTTAGAGAGTGTTTACTTCAGTGACATTACATTTGTGTATGTGTGTATGACATTATATTTTATGTTTTAGCGCTTCTCGGGGCCTCCCTGGTGGCTCAGAGGTTAAACGTCTGCCTGCAATGCGGGAAACCTGGGTTTGATCCCTGGGTTGGGAAGATCCTCTGGAGAAGGAAATGGTAACCCACTCCAGTATTCTTGCCTGGAGAATCCCATGGACAGAGAAGCCTGGTAGGCTACAGTCCACGGGGTCGCAAAGAGTCGAACATGACTGAGCGACTTCACACACACTCACACACAGCGCTTCTCAGTTTTCTTCTCATTTTACAGTTATTGTCTCATGCTCCAGGTCTTCTCAAGATTTTGTAAGGTTTAAAAAAAAATACTACAATGATATTCTAATATATGACACCAAAACTTAGTAAATCCTTGCCAATTCATACACAAGATAAAAAAACATAATGGAAGATGTTATTCTCTTAATATTTTTACACATTATCTTTAAGAAATATGAATAAATCAATATGCTTTACTCTAGCCTCTATTAATCTGCATTATTTTCCAGAGTAAAGATTAATTTTTTTTTTTTTTTTTTTTTTACCACAGCAGTACACCTTCTGTCTATTCTGACAGTGAATCACCTCAAGCAACCAACAGCAAGTCTTGTCCCTTTGGTATTGTCTATGAGCAAAGCTGTGCCTTCTGAAATTCTTTTTTGTTCTTCCCAGGTGAAAACTTTATTTCCTCTAGTTACATAATAAGGTAGAGATAAGATGTCCATCTGATAGCAATCCTGTTTTAATAAATACTAGTTAATGGAGTAGAAAATGGATCACTAAAGTGGTACGATAATTGTCAAGAGCTTCCTTTGGTAGATGTTATGCTGAGAAATAATTTTCATTATCATTAGTGAGTTAAAAGATCACCTGATATTCAATTTTAAGACTGAACTTCCCATCTCACTGATTAGTCAGAAATATGTTGAGGGGTTATTTTATTCTTGTCTCACAAGATTTCTATTTTCCCCTTCTGTTGGGATAACCTATGATCGCCACTTTGATCAGCACTTATTTCCTGCTTCTTAAACAACTCATATAGTGATTTTGATGTCAATTAAGCACTTTCTACATGACAAGTCTTGCTTTCAAAGTTTTACATATATTCTTATTTTATTCATCTTGATATTACTAGGAAGAAGATGATATTTTCATTCTCAGTTTCGAAATGGGAAAATCAAGGCACTGAATGTTTAAGTAACTTGTACAATGTCATAGTAAGTTGGGGGGGGGGGTTGGAATAAAATAAAGAGGTCAATCCTTTATGTACCTTATTACATCAGGATAAAAGGACAAAGAAAAGAAGTTTCAGGGTGGTGTTTCATGTCATTATAAATGATGGTGCAAACATGGAAAGAGATTGGCTAGGAACATGTACACTCTTCCCCTCCCTCCTCGCTCACCACACTCTCCACACCCTTGCTTTCTCATTTGAGTCTAATGTTGAAAGAGAAGCCAACATCTTCTCCTGAAACAGACTCTAACATTCAGACAATCTAATCAGCAAATAAACGTATGATGAGATCGTACAACCAAAGGCTTCCTTGTCATTTTTCATGAGACTGAGGGATTCTTCTTATCACTCAATCATGAGCTTTGCAATGCTCAGCTAGACACCAGGAGAAAGAAAAAATAAATAAAAGACATGATTCTTAGCAACAAAGAAGCACAATATAATTGGTTACCCACAGCACACAGGCAGGGGGAAAAAATGACTAGAAATGTTTTCAAAGTATAAATGGTTACAAATGATCACATTGTAAAGAGAACAAAACCACCCACTAGAAATGTAAGATGAATTTCCTGTCATAATGAAACAGCAACACAAAAGGAAAGTTTCCTGGAAAGTGGAGATTAGAACTAGGCTTTAACGGTGTGGCGTGGGAGGAGAGAGTTACCAGCTGCTCCTCTCCTGACAGATGTCACGACAGCATTCTCTCAGGTGTTCCATGGGCAATGGGCTCCCTTCACAGCCCTGTGACTGAATACCATTCTCTCTGCCACACTGCCTGAGGACTGTATCCACTACACATTTGCCATGGGGCCGAAAACACAGCTCTGCTTTCTGGAACAACAATTGTTACAAACACGTTCCAGTTCTAAAACACATAGAAACTGGAGGATGCCTTCAAAGCGAAGCAGAGAAATACAAGTGTCATTCATCGTCTGTCTGGCCTCTCCAAACTCCCTTGACGAAAATTATTTCATTTTGGACTTTCTCAGGAAGAGACAAAAATTCTAAGATTTAGAATCTTGAGGGTTACAGTGTTGGGGAGTTCAGCGAGAAAATGAAAGCCTGAGAAAGGGGGAAGAATTTGTAATGAAAAGAGGCAGGAAAAAAAGGGCTTATATCAAAAGTTCAAGGCAGCTTTCTACAGGCCCAAATTTCCAAAGTTTAAGAATTTTATAAACTATTTTTCTCAGCGATTCTTTATATTTAAAGGGGTCGCAAAAAGCACAGTTTGTTTTCAGCCTCCCCTGTTCTGCTCCTCTTTCCCTGGACCTTTTGCAAAGTCAAAAGCTGAGAGTCAGAATATGGTTTCAGTAGCTTCTGCTCCAGGCTTTGATTTGGGGAGGAGGAGAACTGGCTACCTGGCCTCCGGCCTTGAGATAGGGTTATATGCAGCAGTTCTGATCTTCTCCTTTGCAGCAGTGGAAAAGGCATATGTTTTCTCCTTCCTTTTCTTGGTTGATTTTTGTGTAGTTGTCCTGACATCAGAAGAGGTAGCTCATGAGAAAATCTCAGTAACTAGCAGGTGAAACCCTACTAACATTTGAACAAATAATTGGTCCCAACTTTTCAGAAATATAGGATACAGATCTATTCTCCTTTTTTCCTTAATCTCTCTCTCCTGGTCTAAATAAAGTGTGCTGTTCCTATAAATCACTGAGATATTACAGAGTTTCTCAAGTCTGCCTGCTGGAGATATAAACCAAATATGATGCTCTCTTTTTCTTTTTTCTTTTTTCTTTTTTTTTTAGCTTCACAGGCAGAGTCAAGAAATGTTTGTTACACCAACAACTGTCAATGGAATTAAGGCAGGTTTCCTGTATTTGTCATATTTCTGCCATATCTGCTCTCTTGATCATGAAACTCAGAGGACATAGGCAGTTTTACAGAGAAAACACATGAGTATCTTCCTATAAACACCGGTTGCTACCCTGAATATTATATTTAAATCTGTAGTACACATCACTTTTTATTCAGGAATTGTCCTTGTTTCATACTTCTTATCTAAGAGGTAAATGTGCTGTATTTCTGTAGTTTGGTGGAGCAACTTTAGAGTTCCTCTACAGTTTGATAAGGCCTGGCATTCTAAACTAGTGGAATGGAATGCAGAATTACAGTAGGACCCATCTCTTCCTCAAGGATATATCTCAGATTATAAAATAGTGTAAATACTACTAAATCATCATCTAATTAGGGAAAAAATGATAGCATTAGGAGAAAAAGATGATAATTCTGGGTGAGGAATAATCTGTATTTGACAGTCACAGGATCAATTAAAATAGCCATTATTACATGAAAGGAATCATAGATAACGGTTTCTGCTTAGTATGATCTGACTTTATATTCATTGCAAAATGAAAAATTAAAAAGCAGGGACATTACTTTGCTGACAAAGGTCCGTATAGTTAAATCAGTCCTGAATACTCACTGGAAGGACAGATGCTGAAGCTGAAACTCCAATACTTTGGCCACCTGATACAAAGAACTGACTCATTGGAAAAGACCTTGATGCTGGGAAAGATTGAAGGCAGGAGGAGAAGTGGACAACAGAGGATGAGTTGGTTGGATGGCATCACCGACTAGATGGACATGAGCTTGAGCAAGCCCCAGGAGTTGGTGATGGACAGGGAAACCTGGTGTGCTGCAGTCCATAGGGTTGCAAAGAGTCAGACACAACTGAGCCACTGAACTGAACTGAAAAATTTTATACGTGGTAATGCATGTTTCAGTGCTACTCTCTCAATTCTTCCACCCTCTCCTTCCCGCTCCTGTGTCTATAAGTCCATTCTTTATGTCTGGGTCTCCATTGCTGCCTTGCAGATAGGTTCATCAGTATCATCTTTCTAGATTCTATGTGTGTGTGTGTTAACATATGACATTTGTCTTTCTCTTTCTGAACTTACTTCACTCTGTTTAATAGGCTCTAGGTTCATCCACCTTATTGGAACTGAGTAGTACATTTCTATTAAGCCTACTAGCAAGTATTTGTTGAATGCTTATTTGTGAAGAATTAGAAGTACCATGCCTGGGAATCCCCAGGTGGCACTAGTGGTAAAGAACCTGCCTCAATGCAGGAGACATAAGAGACACAGATTCAAGATTGGGAAGATACCCTGGAGGAGGAAATGGCACCCCACTCCAGTAGTTTTTTCTGGAGAATCCCATGGAAAGAGGAGCCTGGTGGGCTATAGACCATGGGGTCGCAAAGAGCTGGACATGACTGATCGTCAAAGCACATACATAGAAGTACTATGCTTAATCTGTTTTTGATAACTGATCAAGATTTAACAAGAAAGATACTGGTAATAATAACATGGCAGATTGTACAATATTATTGTTAGTTATTCACTTCCTCTTTCGCCGTAGAAGAATTATATCTTTGCTCCATTAAATTGAACTTGGTTATATGATTTGCTTTGGCCATTGGGATGTGTATATATATGCCATATACCATGTGTAAGTATAACATTGAAATGTAAATCCATGGCTTGACATAGTCTGGTGAATGAAGTGATTGAAATAGTGTACCTAAACAGTAGTCATTATGTTTCCTGCTCAAGACCAACGAGTCAGCACAGTAACAGCATGATCCCGCATAAGTTGCAATGAGGAGGCACACTCCTCTCAGGGAGCATATCAGATTCCAGTGGATAGCTTGAGTACTGAAAAAAAATATCTCATTCTCAAGAAATCTACCCCCAAAGAAGAATATGGAACTTAGCAAATTTGGCATACTCTTTATCAAATAGTTTATTTTTTTTTTCTTGTAGTATCTCTCTCTGGGGAAGAAGTATATATCTCTACAGTGTAAAATTCAGAAATGTCCAGGTGACCTGATTCAGCCAGTGAAACGTGGACAGAAGTGACATGAGGCACTTGCAGACATGAACTTTACCAGTTTGTGGTTCTCCATGTCTCTTTTACTTACACCACTGAAGTGGAAATGTTCAAAATAGACATTGATCAATCATATCAGGTTTGGGGCAAATAAAATGTGAAGCAAAGTCACAAATGACCTATAACCATGTTTCTTGCATGAATGAGAAATTTGTGACTTCAAGTACTGAGATAGGGGTCCCTTTGTTACTGTGACATAGCCAAGCTTATTCTAATAATACCATTAGTCTGGGAAACTAACATTCTTTCCTGATAATCATGAATTTAGTGAACTTCATAGGATCCAAGTGCTCCTGTCTATAATTGTTTCTGTCAGTTAACTTTTTGAAAGGTAATGTACAACAGATAGTTCAATCTTACATCATGACAAGGACCTACAAGTACATTTACTCCCAATGTTGATTTTAAAGTTGATTTTAGTTTTAACAATTAGTTGATGTAAATAAGGAACCTAACAAAGATGTTAGTCTAAAGAGAGGAGATAAGCCAACTAAATGCCCATATCCATCATTTTCTAAAAATAAAAGTGGTCATAGGTAGTCTCTGACCAAGACAGGGGTGATAGATGATAGGTAGTTAGGTTAGGAGGTAATAGATATGCAGAATTCTATTCCTAAGTCAAGTTTAATTATAATGTGGAGAGATTTAACTAGCTATAACAGAGTATACTTCTCAACCACCAATTTTATTTTCAGTAAAACACCTGTAGTTTCAAGTAAAAAGAAATCTTCAAAATTAATATAGAATTATTCTAAAACATACTTCTAGACAGCTGTATATAAAGTGATTATAAATCAGTCAAAATAAATCATCGGACTTCTGTTAATGACTTTGGTTTTAAAGCAATTGATCTAGATGTTTTCTCTCTTCCAGGATGAGACAGCAGAGTTACTCCTTTATTAAAGCCACTCCAAAGTCATGATACTAAAATCATGCAACCTTTATGATGAGTGAATGCCTAGATAACTCTTTACTCTTGAAGATGGAAATACTTCCAAATCATCTGAACATGGAGTTTAATTACAAAGGAAAAGATTTAAAAGACATGAAGGGGTAAATTAAAACACATCTTTTCAATCACTTTGGAAATAATTGTCTATGAAGTGTAAAGACAGCATTCTTATTTTCTTCTGGTTTAGATGCAGTCTAAGATCTATATGGTCAAATTTTAATAAATTTCTACCCAGAGAGTCAAAAGCCAAAGAAAGAGCATTAAAATCTGTGACTTTATATTATTAACACTATACTCCTGTATTATTCTTGGAATTTCATACAGAGAATGTGGGTTTACTAGGGATCTCCAGTGGAAGGGATAGGCCTCCCTGAGCTCACTAGCTCTGCACATCAAACACTGAGCTAAGAAGTAGGAGCTTATAATTTGTCAAGCTTGTATGTGACGTGTTTTAGATTGATCAACTTGTATTTCAGTGTGTTTATAATTTAGAGAAAACAAAGGCCCAGTGAGGCAGTATCCTACCCATTGAAGTGGTAAAAGTAAACAAATTAACAAGACGGAACTCTGCATTTCACAG
This sequence comes from Capricornis sumatraensis, assembly GCF_032405125.1. Lineage (NCBI taxonomy): Eukaryota > Metazoa > Chordata > Mammalia > Artiodactyla > Bovidae > Capricornis > Capricornis sumatraensis. Next base: position 23,435,523 of record NC_091073.1, read on the forward strand.
GTGCCTTTAAATACTCATGAAGCAACAATTCTTTCCCGGTTGGCCTTTAGCTATTGATGACTGCACTGCACCATCATGCTGCTTATTTCTAAACATATTAATTTCAGCTTGACATTTGCTTTGTGAACATTTGATTCTCAGAGTTAAGAAAACAGCTCACCTAGGAGAACAGATATGCAAAATTAAAGGTTATTTATATAATCACTAACAGTGATGTTTAAGACTCTTGGAACTGCTGTGAAATTTTAGGGTTATAATATCATGCCACACACTGAAAAAATAATTCAAATTAGTTTGGAAATGAGCACTTGTATATCTGCTGAAAATTTCATTAACCATAGAAATATGGGCTTATAATCAAAGAAATGGTAGAACACTAAGAAGATGTCTACAGAGATTAAAATTGGATTCTCTTTTAATATCTCCATTTAAGACCTAAAATTAATAACAAGCTGATTATTCAAATGTACAAATATTATGAAAGAATAATAATAAACTCATTAAAAAAGAATTTTAGTATTTAAAATGTAAGTGTCAAAATTCGATTAATTTTAAATGGCAAAGGTCTGGAAAATAGATATAGATATTAGGAAAAAAAGAAGGTAAAAGCTCTGGAAAGCAATTATGTAAATAAATAAATCCACAATATTATGTGAAAATATCAATACGATCTGGAAAGAAGCTGTTACAGTTGGGAGAGTTGAGGCTTTCTACATTGCACTGTGTATGGAAATGAAGATGGTTAATGATATTAAATAGATGGGAATAATATAAGGCACTATTAAACCACACTTTGTTCTTTTGATACTATGGTATCAAAACTAGTTCACATGATTTTCAAAGTCTGATAAAAAGAGGACCAATCATTCAAAACTCTAGAGCAAGCCAATAATTCATAATGAGTCTCCTGGTCCTTATAGTACACTCAAGCTGCAATTAATCCCTCCCCCACCCCACCCCAGTTCAAATCACCCACTTTGTGCTAACTCTCAGGGCTTTGGTGGAAAGCAGGGCTATAAACTGTCTCTTCATCTTCTAACTGAAAAGCGTGGCTATCTTAAAGCCAAGGCCACTATAATCTAATATATTCCCTCAAAGTGGTACATAGTTTATCAGCTTTCTTATTATCCAGGGTCACAGTCTGGCAGGGAAGAGATAAAAGAAATCACTGGAGATGCTGCTCTGAATATATCGACAGAGAAACACCAGGGCCTTGACCACCATAGGTCTGGAACCTGTTCTTGGCAGAGTATTCTAAGCTATTGACCAGCAGCTGTTAATCACAGTGAGTTTACAAAGACTCCAGCATGGAGTAAAATAGACATAAAGTGTCTTTTGGAGAGTTCTGAAGAAGGACCACTGGAGCAATATCTTTTAAAATTAGGAATGAAGATAAGTTTCAAAATGTGTATACAAATGTTTTTTTCTTTGAGGCTAAATAGAAACAAGCAAGAAACAACACATCCCATCAACTGGCCCAATGACTTTCTGATCTTTAAACTCAGGAAACAGAGAGAGAAGAGCAACTGCAATCACTGCCTGAAAGACAGCCTGAAAGATGGTCAGTCTATGTTCCAACCATTAATATAGGCAGGAGTCAAGGGTGATAAGGGCAAAAGAGCAAAATTGCAATTTTGCCTGAATAAACCCTTTTCCAGCTCTTCCAGATAACAGAGACAGACAGTCTAAAAAGGTTAATGCTAATGACATTCACCACTGAAAAATGAGCTTAGGTGCCCCCCTCTGCCCATTCTTTTTCCTCTTGGATAATCATAATAGATAGTTGTTCCCTGTGATTAAACAATTGGGAAATTACTAAAACAATCTGAAATAAACAGACATTTATAACATTGAAATATTAGAAAAGAAATAAACTGACATTTCAAAGGCATTTTACCAAGGGAATCTTGCAGTTTTCAAATTGAAAGGAGTTGTTTTGGCACAACAAACTAGAACTACCTAAACAATCTAATCTAAAACACATGTTATCTCCCTCCGAAAATCTTCCATGGATGAGATATCAGTTTTGTGGCTTTCATGAGCATATTTTGAAATTAATATTTTAATATGTAATATTTAAATGTGCTAAGTCAAGTCAGTCATTGATTAGTTATTCCTCAAGAAAATATCAGAAGAAATAAGCTTGTGAACAGCCTTATTCTAAAGATCTATAAGGAAGTCAAGATGGTTCTCTTATCACTCAGAAAATTATCATGAGTTTTCTTCTTAGAACTTCATATATAACTTCTATAATTCATTTTCTGCACATATTTTTATTTAATTATGTCCCTTCTTTGATTATAAACAATCTTAAGTTACAGATTTTGTCTTTATATTTTCAATGTCTATGCCAGTATCTGACATGTTGTAGGTGTTAAAGAAATGCTTTCTGAATGAACAAACTGGAAATTTTTTGTGTTCTGAAACACAACCTTGGATCATCTCAAGGTTGCCACTTCTATATTAACATTCTTCTCTTCTTTTATTTCCAGTTTCTTCCTCCTTATTAGATTAAATTCTTGTCTCAAACCATTCCAAATCCTCCCTTTCCCACATACCACCCCAGCTATTTTTCCTTCTTATTTTCCCCAAATTTCTACTCCCTGTTGGTACTTTCTCACCTCCCATTTATTCTTCCATCCACTCCAATCTGACTCCCTACCTTACTATTGCAAAGACATTTTTAATCTGATCTTTAATGGCTTCCATGTTGAATATCCAAGGAATGCTTCTCTTTTTGTATTTAATCAAATTTCTCATGTGATTTTTACACAGTTAAATGTTTACTCCATTATTCACATTTCTTTCTCATAATTTAGTCCTCAGCCTTCTCTAAAATATTCTTAGTCTCAATAATCTAATTCATTTCTAAGTCTTAAAATGTAATCCACATACTATCTTATCAATTTTTTATCTCCTTTTTATTATTATCCACACACTGATGATTTGTAAACATTTATCATATACATATATATTTCTGAATTCCTTACTCATATAGCCAGTGGGTTCCATGACTTCTCTACATGGATGACTTAACATATTCAAAGGAACCTAGTGATTCCCTTAACTTTGTTTCTTAACTAGTCTTTTCTTAGTAAAAGATACCAACAAACTGCTCAAACCAAAAACTATAGGATTTACTCTTCACTCTTCTCTTCCTCGATAAATCCACATAACATCTATAAATAAACTGTCTGTTCTACTTCCAAAGTAAACCCAAATCTAGCCACTTTTCATCCTCATTTGTATCCCTCTAGTTCAAATCACCACTCTTACTGGAATCCTTTTCTATAGTGGCCTCTAAACTGTGATAGTTTTCCTACTTCAACTGTGGTTCCTCATTCATGTGCTCAGTTCATTTTCCACTTAGCAGCCGCTATCTTTTTAAATGAAAATTAAATTACATTGTTTCCCCACTTAAAACCCTCTTTCCCAAAGCATTCTGAAAAGAATTCAAACTCCTTACCAAGATTTATAAGATCCAAACATGTTCCAGCCCTCGAATGCCTCTCCAATTTCATTTTCTACTCTTCAACCACTCTTGCTTCCTTTCTTTCCTTGAAAACTCTAAACTTTTCCCAAGTAAAGAGCTTATGCACTTGTTCCCTTTGCATAAAAATCATTCTTCCCTTGGTTCTTTGCATGGCTACTTCCATCTCACCCTTCAAGACTCACTTCAGTCTCCTTGGAGAGGCTACCCATGAGCACCCTACCAAAAGTAGCTCTCCCCAACCCCTCAGCTCAGTTATACTGTTTCATATCGAGATGTTTATTGCAACCTGAAATTTTGCTGTCTGTTTGCTCTAACTAAATGGTCTTGCTCAATTGCTTTATTTCTGAAACCCAGAATAGTGTCTGGCAAGCAATAAAGAAATAAATAAAATTCATGTGTTAATGGATGAATGAATGGATTATGAGAAATGGAGTAATTTAAGAGTCATATGCTCTTGAACATCTTACAATTACATAAAATCCTAACCACTACAATAGACTCCAATTTTTGGTAAGAATCAATCAGCAAAACATGAAACATATAAATTAGCTCATCAAATCATTTTACTGGGAGATTTTTTTTTATTATTGTAGAGGAGGGGGCTATTATCCTAGAACCCCTGCCTCATCTCTGTACCTTTAAGTCAGATCTTATATTTCCATTGGATTAAAAAAAAAAAAATGAGCTACAGAAGCACAAAGGTTTCATTCTATGGCCAACTCAACTCTTTCCCTTTGTCCTTGGCTCTTACCCTGTCTATCCACTCCAAACCCCTAAATGCTTCTGCCATTTCAGAATCAATGATCTGTGGGATCTGTGGGCTTACACTTAAGACTGTCCCTGAACATTCTTGAATTCCCTTCTCCAGGGCATCTTCTCAACCCAGGGATCAAATCCGGATCTCCATCACTGCAGGCAGATTCTTTACCATCTGAGCCACAAGGGAAGCCCCACAAACATTCTTGAATTATTCTTGTTCCATTGGCTTTTTTTCCTTTCATACCTCTTGGAGTAGGATGCGTCAAGTTATGATGACTGGCAACTCCTACCTTGAGCAGGAAATTCTATGGTAAGTATTAGTTCAGTTTCTTCTCTCTCCTACCCAAAGGGGATGGTTGGCAGATTTGCAAATAGATATGCAAGACTCCTAGCTAAATTTAAATTTCTGATAAACAACTGTTAAAAAAAAAAATAGATCCCACATTTGCATGGAACATATTTGAGAAATACTGGTGAAAAGAAAATCACCTACTTAAGTAGGTAACTTGGATTTTATCTGGCCACCTTACCAAGGAAAAAGAAGGGTTTTCTCAGATATTGGTCCAAATGAGGAGAGAAGTTCTCTCTGAGTCAGAGTTCCCAGATATGAAAGATGAAAGAATTAAGTGAGCTCATGCATAAATTTATCAAGCATTATTGAGCATATATTTTATACTCAGCACTGTTGGAATTACTGGACATTCAGTGGCCAAAAAAGCAGACATGGGCCTATCCAAGCTAATCATCCAGCATGGGAAAGAGAAAATAAACATTTAAATAAACAAGTAAGTTCAGGTCCTATCCTCCTTTCTCAAGGTTTTCCTCAGATCTTCTCTTTCTCTCTCTTTCTCACACCACATCCAACAGCAGCTAGCAGTTTTAGTTATTGATAAGTTTAACATAGTTCTATTTAAGTTTTCTTGTAATTAAGTGATGGCTTCCTTTCAGAAAGAAACAAGCCAATATTATTACCATTCTACCAGTAATGTTACAGAAAAATTAAATAGTACTGATGTTATCATATGCCTTGCAGAATTTTTTTGAGATCTTGATTTTGGATTTTAAGGCAGAGTAAAACTCACTTTTCACCTAAATAGCAGTGAGTTTATTATGAATGGACCATCTTAAGATAAGAGGATCCTTTATGATACTTATCATTTATATTTGCCTTATTTTTTCTTATTAAATGCTCTACAGTTATCTATTACTTTGGATCAAAAAGTTTTAGCTCTAAGCATGAATTAGTTAGTGGTAATGCTGAGTTAAATATTTATACATACCATGGCAGAAAAAGTCAAGGAAATGTATTCTAAAGTCCTTTATTAACCTGATATGCTGAAGGTTAAAGAAGTTTTTATGGAAGAAATGTTTCATTTAAAAAAAAAATAATATTGAAGCAAAACAAAAATACATCAAAGGTAATAAGTTGAGGGACTGTCCTCTCTGATACATAGACCTGAATGAAAAATCACTTATCAAAAATTGTCTCCCACCTCTGACTTCCAGAAGCAAGCACCAGAATATGAAATACCCTTGTTCTGGCAGCAAGGGCTAACGCAGTGAAAACCAGGATGGTTGGCAGGGCTCCTACTGAAGCCTACTCCTGCACTGCAATGTCCTCAGTGATTTCCGTTTTCTCCAGCCCCTCATATCTGTTTCATCTATTCTCACATGCCCTGGGACCCTAAAGGCCAACCCATGATGGTCAAGCGAAATAGAACTCCTTTTAACCTCATCAAATCTTTCTGCATCAGCATTCTCCAGCCTAAGGCATCCTGTCCTTAGTATGAAGAGGAGAAAAAGAAATGACAGCATCATTTACCATTCCAATCACTAAGCCCACATTTATGCACTTCAGTTTCAAAAGTCTGAATATCATGAGGTCTCAATTCAATCAGCCCCATGTAGGCTACGTTAAAAATCCTACTAAAAAACTGTAAGTTTTCATCAGCACTTAGACTAAGCCTGGGGCCATTCCAAGATACTGGTGAAAAGTTTAAATTATGGATTGTTATTAAAATGGAGTTTCACTACTTTTCTTCATGTTCAATATCTGAAATTAGGTCAACTCAGTCCTACCTTGTAGATACCTTACTACAAAAAAATATAATTAATATTAATTATATTAATTTGCTCAACAAAAATGTATTCAGTGGCTACTATATTTGGGGTATTTTGAGGGGCACTTAAGAATACTACTATAAAACTGTGGTTAAGTATGTAATGTTATATGTAAATGATGTTTTCAGAATATTTGATATTCCTAAAAAATAGTATACATTGTTTAAAATACTTGAGATTCAAATACTAATTATTAGGGTAATTTTTATTCTTTTATCTCTAGATGAGTAGATAAGATATGTAGAGTCAAATCATTTACATTCTGATGAAAGACAAAAGCATACACGGTTTACAAATGCGGTAAACTCGGGCAGCAGGAGTATGGAGCACCATAAATCACTGAGCATAGAACTAGTCATAGAACCTAGAATTACTGTGGTCTGAATGCTTGCGTCCTCTCAAAATTCATATGTTAAAACATAAGGCTCTGTATGATAGTATTTAAGGATGGGAGGCTTTGGGTGATTAGGTTATACCATGGAACCCTCAAGAACGGAATTAATGCCTTTACAAAAGAAGATCTAGAGTGATCCCTGGGTTCTGCATGTCATATGCGGATAAAATGAAGTCTGAGACCTGAGGAAGACCCTTACACATCCAGACTCGCACACTTATCTCAGACTTCCAACATCCAGAACAGTGAAAAATAAATTCCTGTTGTTTATAAGCCATCTAGCTTGTGCTGTTTGTGTTATGGGCCAAGTCAAAGTTTCACACAGACTGCAGCCATATCCTCCACTGTCCAGCACTACCCTCCACTGCACTACACAGAATTTTGCACCAAATTTTAAATAGTTATTTAGAGTTTAGTATCGAGAATTCATATGTGAACCAGATGATAAAGTTTCTGTCTTGTGTAGCATCTACTCTACTACATCCTCATTAACATACAACAGAAACTATACATTTATTTTAATAAATATTGGAGTACAATCCACTCAAATGATATAAATGCCTTCTTCTCAGGCCTGGTGCCATGCCTCCACATCTTTGGGTTCTTAGCAGATGCTTCTTGCATAAGTAAATTAAATCTTACAAAGCATAAAAACCATCTTGTTAGAAAACTGTATTATCAAATATCACTTCAAAACAGAAAGCTTAACTCCAAAATGAAGCCTTTAAAGAGACTGAGAGACTTGCCCAAGGTTACACACTTAGTATAGAAATTAGCTTGAAGTTTTGTTGAAAAAAACAGAATAAAATAATGGAGTGAAGGAGCTCTGTAAACTCCAGAACTAATGTGTTTACCTAAAAGGCACTCACAGGAAATAGCAGCAGCAGCTTTCAGTACTCACAGTTATCACTCATTTTTCAAACAAACCTTAGATATTACCCTGGATTTCTACCATGCTTGCTTATTCTGCCACTTTCAACATCAGATGCTATTTAAATGAATTATCTTCCAAATAATAACTATTATTTGTGGTAATAATAATCTTCTAAATAACAATGATTATTTGTGCTAATAACTATTAGTCATAACTAATCACTCAGTCATATCTGACTCCATGTGATCCCGTGGACTGTATGTAGCCCACCAGTCTCCTCTGTCCATGGGGATTCTACACAAATCTTAAAGTTTGGCAGAATGGTTGGATTTCTATAGTTACTAAATTCTTTCTATAAAAGTTTACAAACTCATAAGGAAATTTGAAGGTGTGCTATACATTCAATTAATGACAGTCACCAGGATCAAGATGCATCAATGCTTCCTTCAGTTTGACTAAGATTTAGACAAGCTCCTCCCTGACTCCAGGTTCCAGATCTCCCGTTTCTAGAACATTTCCTTCAGAAAGCTTGTAATTTGTAAATTCTTTCTCTGCCCCTTTGAGATGTAAATTTTTTTTAAACCCTCTTGACAGCTTTACAATCCAAACATGTCTTTCTTAGGGGTCTGGGAATCATCTCTTCTAAAAGTAACCATCAAAGGAAATAGTCCCCCTCTTTCCCAATTTCTGCAGAAAGGTAGATGCCTAACTTTAGATGGCACATTGCTCCAAGTTACAAAATTGCTTCCTATCATGAAGATATGAGAAGTTAACTTTTCCTTTGGAAAAAGGTTAAAGCCAATTAGAAGACACAGATAGTCTATGACCTATCCCTAATGTCCTCCAGTACTTTTCCACTAACTCACTCCAGTCCATAAAAAACTACTTCCTATGTTGCGTGCTGTTGCTAAGTCACGTCAGTCGTGTCTGACTCTGTGTGACCCCATAGACGGCAGCCCACCAGACTCCCCTGTCCCTGGGATTCTCCAGGCAAGAACATTGGAGTGGGTTGCCATTTCCTTCTCCAATGCATGAAAGTGAAAAGTGAAAGTGAAGTTCGCTCAGTTGCGTCCAACTCTTCATGACCCCATGGATTGCAGCTTATCAGGCTCTTCTGTCCATGGGCATTTCCAGGCAAGAGTACCGGAGTGGGTCACCAGTGCCTTCTCCATGTTCGTGCAGTTCAGACTTATTCTAACATCACTCCCCTACTGCAATAGTAGTGGATAAATTTTTCCTTGCCTTAATACTTTTTTCAGTGCAATTTTTGCTTTGATACTATATTTTTAGAAAAGATTTTCATGGTATATGGGCATGTCATATACATGAACAAAATACAAAACAGAGAACACTTCATCTACCATAAATATACCAAGTCTGGGACAAAATATAAATTCAAGTAGTGAAGTCTAGTTGATAAATTCTTGGTTGAGATGTTTCTGACATTTAATAAGTGAATTTATTTTTGCCATTCAAAGGGTCATTTTCACAGGCAAGAAACAGTCATGGAAGCTACGAATGTGAAAGTCGTTAATCTCAACGTTATTTACAGAAATTAGAGTAATTTAAAAATTAAAGTAAAATACATTTGATTTATAAACAGATATCTATAATTAACCAATTCTACAAAAGGAACCTATACTTGGGAGTTCAAAGCCAAGTATGATCAATAATAGGTAATCACTATACTTCCAATGCAATGTCACACCCTTTTTCTTTTCTACTCTGGCAATTAAGACAATAATAGAAAGAAATCAAGTTACTTGTCCTAAGAAAATATAAATGAGAAAAAAATCAAAAAGACGGAATACAACAGGCAACAGAGCATGCAGAAGATAAAGTAAGTAGGAGGAAAATCAATCTGAATGTCTAAAACAAAAATGCAAATTAACATCACCAAACCTGAAAAAAAACTCCTTAAATTAGACAATTTGAATGTGGAAATGAACTCAAACATAAAGATATTCATAAGTTTGCCCTGTCCTCATTGCTTAGAATAGCAAGAACCAATTTTAAATGATAGTTCATCAATATGAAACTTCTGAAGAAGACAGACCAACAAATTAAATTAGAATCTAATTTCTCATAAACTGGAATGATAACACATGACTGACATATCTATGTCCTAGAGAAAAAAAAATAAAGAACTAGGAATGTAGGTATAGGAGACAGGAAGTTATGGAACACTTTCCAAACTGCTCTGTAATGAATTGAGAGAAATAATATTTCCTAAAGAATACAATCTTAATATTTACCCCAAACCAACCAATAGTCTTGAAAGATGAAAGTAGCCCACGTTGACTATGGATGTGAAAATGCAGACACATGTGGAAATAACTTGACAAAAAGAGTCATTTCACAGGAATCAATATCATATTTGTAAACATTACTTGGCCTTAAAAAAATTCCCAAGTGAATGTAGTATCCATAAATCATAATCATCTTTATTAAAATGCTACTATTATTTCAGTTACTTTAACAATAGAAGCTTTGACTGTCAAGAAATAGAAATAAGATCCATGGAATAGGAAACATTCAATCTATTAACTTTCTATGTGATTTATACAACATGGCATAGTTCAGAAAAATATAATGAAATTCAATTATACAGCTAATTTGGTTCAATGTTTATCAAATTAATTTTATGAAACCAAAAGTAGCAGTAGTCTAAAATAATTTTTAAATCACAGAACTATTTATTTAACAGGTATTAGATTGGATCTTAAATCTCCCTATATAAATTTCATTTACTGTGTCAAATTATTTTAAAGAATTTACCAACCCAGAAATTGCAACATGTATTTCTAATGAATTCTAAATACCAATGAAGTGCTCTCAAAGACTTACTAACTCAATAAACACACACAAAAAAATAACATTACAGACCTTGTCATTAAGGTATTCATCGATATACTCTCCACCACAATATGATTGAAATTTAGTGCAAGTGCTGTGTGAGAAACAAAAGGCAAGTTCTTTGTTCACATTTTCCTTTCGTAGAGTAACATAGACTATTAGCCTTAATATTTCATATCTCATTTGTATCTTCTCTTTTTATAGCAGCATTTAGTACACACCCAGAAATCACTATACTGACATTTATGCATGCATGCTTAGTTGCTCAGTTGTGTTCAACTCTTTTGTAACCCTATCGACTGTAGCCTGCCAGGCTCCTCTGTCCGTGTGATTTTCCAGACAAGAATAATGGAGTGGGTTGCCATTTCCTTCTCCAGGGGATTTTCCCAACCCAGGGATGGAACCTGGCTCTCTCGTGTCTCCTGCACTGACAAGCGGATTCTTCATACCACTGATCCACCTGAGAAGCCCATACTGATATCTATTCATTCAACCACTATCTTTTTTACTCAAAGGCCAATAAAAAATTCACACTGAAACATTAGAAATTATATTTCCTAACCAAGAGGAAACAAAGAAAATTGCACATCTTTTCCTTTAGGAATATTTTTCCCAGAATAAAGTTTAACTTTTGAGGAAGCAGAAAACAAAGTCCATGATTTTTTACTTATATTTACATTGCTATCTAGCTCCGGTTAAAATCAAATACTGTGATTCAACTGAAATTAACACATCATATGAGTAATCAGTACTTTTATTCTCTCATTAAAGCTATTGTGATTTTTATAAAGTGATGGATTATTTTATAAAGGGATCTCACTATTTATGATTTTTATAAAGTGTTGACCTACATAATGCCGTACTTTATTTTTACCACTTTATAATTTTCTTCTCAGTTTGTCTGCATTTGTTGTTTATGAGATGGAAAAAAGCATTCTTAAAAAGCTGCTAACAAAGTTTACACTGAGAATTTGGGGACTATGTGTTTGCTCAGAACATAAACATATATAACTAAAACTTGAGTGTGATGCTAAACACTTCTCAGAAGGATCAAAACCAATATGTTAGAATATTGGAGAGAATTTGTATGCTCCACAGAAAGAAAGGTGGGAGAAAAGGAAAACACAGAGAGATGAGAATGTGAGAGAAGAAAGACAGAGAGTAGTGAAAAACTCACTGGAGCCTGATAGAGACTCTCCACAGACCTCACAAACATTTAATGAGTTTTTTAAACTCAAGAGATATTTAATGTGCATGAATATTTTCAGAAAATGGTGAGTGATCACATTTTCACATACAGATTAACATCAGGCAACATGACAAAAGCAAACGAAGATTCAGGAATAAAAGACTCTTGAGAAAATAAGACTCTGGGAACTTCACACAAAGCTTGAAGATGTTCAAGATTGTGCCATTAGCCTTCAAGATAATCCCCCCTGGATGTCAAGAGTCTAGGAAGCTCAAGCTGGCAGCCAAGTAAGGGACAATGCTTGAATGGAGGGAGATTTTTAAAGGGATGTCAAGTTGACTTTTTTGCAATTTCCTGTTTATTCTTAGATTCTTACACAATGTCTTATTAACTATTCTGGACATGACGGAAGCAACTTTGCAGCAGCAGCAGCAGCATGCCTCTTTTAATTGCATTCTTTTTCTATGTTTTTGTTAGATTTAGAATTTTCTTTCCTTCTGGGTTTTGTGAAAGTTATACTGTTGGAGTCGCCATTGTTTTTTGAGCTGAATTTCCTTAAAGAATCTCTTATCTTGGTAACTGTATAGATGCCAACTATGATAACTAAGGTCATCATACAAAAATGTACACAATACACATACAAAGTGTATTGATATGGTATATCGGTACCACGGATAGAGTATATATACCACGGATATAGTATATCAATACCACAGATTGGTGGTTAAAAAACAGAAACTTAGTTGTTCGTCAATTGCTTCATTTGCTATTATTTTCTCCCATTCCGAAGGCTGTCTTTTCACCTTGCTTATAGTTTCCTTTGTTATGCAGAAGCTTTTAATTTTAATTAGATTCCATTTGTTTTTGCTTTTATTTCCAGTATTCTGGGAGGTGGATCATAGAGGATCCTGCTGTGATTTATGTCAGAGAGTGTTTTGCCTATGTTCTCCTCTAGGAGTTCATTGCAGCACTGTTTATAACAGCCAGGACATGGAAACAGCCTAGATGTCCATCAGCAGATGAATGGATAAGAAAGCTGTGGTACATATACACAATGGAGTATTACTCAGCCATTAAAAAGAATACATTGGAATCAGTTCTAATGAGATGGATGAAACTGGAGCCGATTATACAGAGTGAAGTAAGCCAGAAAGAAAAACACCAATACAGTATACTAACAGATATATATGGAATGTAGATGGTAATGATAACCCTGTATGCAAGACAGCAAAAGAGACACAGATGTATAGAATGGACTTTTGGACTCAGAGGGAGAGGGAGAGGGTGGGACAATTTGGGAGAATGGCACTGAAACATGTATACTATCATGTAAGAAATGAATCGCCAGTCTATGTTCGATACAGGATACAGGATGCTTGGGGCTGGTGCACGGGGATGATCCAGAGAGATGATATGGGGTGGGAGGTTGGAGAAGAGTTCAGGATTGGGAACTCATGTACACCCATGGTGGGTTCATGTCAATGTATTGCAAAACCAATACAGTATTGCAAATTAAAATAAAGTAAAAATAAAAATAAAAAATAAATAAATAAATAAAAAACAGAAGCTTATTTTCTCACAGTTCTGAATACCAGATATCCCAGATCAAGATGCTGCTGCTGCTGCTGCTGCTGCTGCTGAGTCGCCTCAGTCGGGTCCGACTCTGTGCAAGATGGCAGCCCAACAGGGTCCCCGTCCCTGGGATTCTCCAGGCAAGAACACTGGAGTGGATTGCCATTTCCTTCTCCAATGCATGAAAATGAGAAGTGAAAGTGAAGTCGCTCAGTCATGTCCGACCCTCAGCCACCGCATGGACTGAAGCCTTCCAGGCTCCTCCGTCCATGGGATTTTCCAGGCAAGAGTACTGGAGTGGGGTGCCATTGCCTTCTCCAGATCAAGATGTTAGGAGGATTGATTTCTTGTGTTTCACTCCTTGGCTTACAAAATGGCAGCCTTCCCCCTGTACCCTCCATGGCCATTCCTGTGTCTGCATCATGATTCTCTATTGTAAAGACATCAATCATATTGGATTAGGGCCCACACTAATGACTCCATTATAACTTAATTATCTCTTTTAAAGACTCCATTTACAAATACAGTCACATTCTGAAGTATACAGATGAAGGCATCAATACATGAATTTTGGGGAAACACAATTCAGTCCATAACAGTAACATTATCATATTTTCTCTGAAATTATATGATCTAACTTGTCAAAATCTTCTGTGTCACATCTGAATGAACCTTCTCTCTATAATGTGTTGTATTCCTTTACCATCATAGATTGAAACTATTGTTTCTCATCAAAAATTGCACATTTATAAACAGACACACCTACATACGTAAGTCAGAAATCCCAGTACAGGCAGGGTTTGTGTCCTGATCATTCTAGATTGGAATCTTTATCCTCTGTATACTGGACTGTATCTGTGGATACATGGATGTGTGTATCTTTAGGTGCTAATGTGTTAGTCTTATTTATCCACAGTATCCTGATTAGGGTTACGATGGATTGATTCTTAGCACTATCATCAGTTCAGTCAGTCAGTTCAGTTGCTCAGTCGTGTCTGACTCTTTGCGAACCCATGAATCGCAGCACGCCAGGCCTCCCTGTCCATCACCAACTCCTGGAGTTCACTCAGACTCACGTCCATCGAGTCTGTGATGCCATCCAGACATCTCATCCTCTGTCGTCCCCTTCTCCTGCCCCCAATCCCTCCCAGCATCAGAGTTTTTTCCAATGAGTCAACTCTTCACATCAGGTGGCCAAAGTACTGGAGCTTCAGCTTTAGCCTCATTCCTTCCAAAGAAATCCCAGGGCTGATCTCCTTCAGAATAGACTGGTTGGATCTCCTTGCAGTCCAAGGGACTCTCAAGAGTCTTCTCCAACACCACAGTTCAAACGCATCAATTCTTCGGCGCTCAGCCTTCTTCACAGTCCAACTCTCACATCCATACATGACCACAGGAAAAACCATAGCCTTGACTAGACGGACCTTAGTCGGCAAAGTAATGTCTCTGCTTTTGAATAGCACTACCATAGAAGTCACATATTTTAATGCAGTGAATCACACATGGAATTGTCTATTGGGCAACTATCTAGTGATCAATGTGTATGTCTATTTGGAGTAGGTAACTTGAGTCAGAAACCTCATATGGTATGCTCAAACTCAAGTCCATTGAGTCAGTGATGCCATCCAACCATCTCATCCTCTGTCATCTCCTTCTCCTCCTCCTTTAATCTTTCCCTGCATCAGGGTCTTTTCCAATGAGTCTGTTCACATCAGATGGCCAAAGTATTGTAGTTTCAACTTCAGCATCAGTCCTTCCAATGAATTTTCAGGACTAATTTCCTTTAGGGTTGACTGGTTGGATCTCCTTGCAGTCCAAGGGACTCTCAAGAGTCTTCTCCAACACCAAAGTTCAAAAGCATCAATTCTTTGATGGTCAGCTTAATTTATTGTCCAACTTTCACATCCACACATGACTACTGGGAAAACCATAGCTTTGACTAGACAGACTTTTGTCAGCAAAGTAATGCTGCTGCTTTATAATATGCTGTCTAGTTTTATCATAGCTTTTCTTCCAAGGAGCAAGCATCTTTTAATTTCATGGCTACAGTCACCATCTGCAGTGATTTTGGAGCCCAAGAAAATGAATAAGTTATATATAAATATATATGATATATATATATATATATGATATATATATATATACACACCACTTTTTAGATTTTCTTTCAGTCTACAAAGCACTGAATAGAATTCCGTGTTCTATATATAGGTTCTAATTATTTATTTATTTTATATATAGTAGTGTATATATGTCAAAACTTCAAATTTATTCCATTCCCCCTTGTGCCCTTGGTAACCGTAAGCTTGTTATTTACAACTGAAACTCTGTTTCTGCTTTGCAAATATATTCATCTGAACCATTTTTATGGATTCCACATATAAGTGATATTATTCAATATTTGTCTTCCTCTTTCTAACTTAACTTCACTCTGTATGACAATTTCTAGACTCATCCATGTTAATGCAAATAGCATGAATTTGTTCCTTTTTATGGCTGAGTAATGCTCAACTGTATATATGTACCCTACCTTCTTTTCCCTTTCCTCTGTTGATGGACATTTGGGTCACTTCCATGTCCTGGCTATTGTAAATAGTGCTGGAACAAACATTGGGGAGCAAGCATCCTTTTGAATTATGGTTTGCTCTGGATATATGCCCAGGAGTGTGATTGCTATATCATGCGAGGCTTTACCCTTAGATTTTTAAGGAAACTCCATACTGTTCTTTGAAGTGGCTATCCCACTTTACATTCCCACCAACAGTGTAGGAGGATTCCTTTTTCTTCACAGCCCCTCCAGCATTTATTGTTTATAGATTTTGTGATGATGACCATTCTGAGCAGTGTGAGTTGATACCTCACTGCAGTTTGTATTTGCATTTCTCTAACAATTAGTATGTTGAGCATCTTTTCATGTGGGTTTTTTTCTTTCTTTTTTTTTTGCCATCTGTATGTCTTCTTTGAAAGAGAAATGTCTATTTATGTGTTCTACCCATTTTTTTGATTGGGTTGCTGTTTTCTTGATATTGAGGTACATGAGTTGTTTGTGTATTTTGGAGATTAATCCCTTGTCAAGTGCTTCATTTGCACATATTTTCTCCCATTCTGAGGGTGGTCTTTTCATTTTTTTATGGTTACCTTTGTTGTGTAAAAGTTTTTAAGATTAACTAGATCCCACCTGTTTGTTTTTGTTTTCATTTTCATAACACTAGGCAATGGATTGGAAAAGGTCTTGCTATGATTTATTTCAAAGAGTACTCTCCTTGTGTTTTCCTCTAATACTTTTATAGTATCTGGTCTTACACTTAGGTCTTTAATCCATGTTGAGTTTATTTTTGCATATGCTGTCAGAGAGTATTCTTTTTTTTTTAATTTTTATTTTTACTTTATTTTACTTTACAATACTGTATTGGTTTTGCCATACACTGACATGAATCTGCCACGGGTGTACATGTGTTCCCAAACATGAACCCCCCTCCCACCTCCCTCCCCATAACATCTCTCTGGATCATCCCTGTGCTCCAGCCCCAAGCATCCTGTATCCTGCATCGGACATAGACTGGCGATTCATTTCTTACATGATAGTATACATGTTTCAATGCCATTCTCCCAAATCATCCCACCCTCTCCCTCTCCCTCTCCCTCTTCCTCTGAGTCCAAAAGTCTGCTCTACACATCTGTGTCTCTTTTGCTGTCTTGCATACAGGGTCATCATTGCCATCTTTCTAAATTCCATATATATGTGTTAGTATACTGTATTGGTGTTTTTCTTTCTGGCTTACTTCACTCTGTATAATCGGCTCCAGTTTCATCCATCTCATTAGAACTGATTCCAATGTATTCTTTTTAATGGCTGAGTAATACTCCATTGTGTATATGTACCACAGCTTTCTTATCCATTCATATGCTGATGGACATCTAGGCTGTTTCCATGTCCTGGCTATTATAAACAGTGCTGTGATGAACATTGGGGTGCTGATTTTATTCTTTTATATGTAGCTGTCCAGTTTTTCCAGCACTACTTCTTGAAGAGACTGTCTTTTCCTCCATTGTGTATGCTTGCCTCCCTGTCATAGATTAGGTGGCCACAGACGTGTGGGTTTATCTCAAGACTTTTTATCCACTCCATTGAGCTATATTTCTGTTTTTGTGTCAGTACCATACTTTCTTGATTACTGTAGCTTTGTCATACAGTCTGAAGTGAGGTAAGTTGATTCCCCAAGCTCTGCTGTTATTTCTCAAGATAGCTTTGTCTATTTGTGGTCTTTTGAGTTTCCATACAAAAGTATAAATTTTTTGTTCTAATTCTGTGACAACAAATGGCAATTTGATAGAATTACACTGAATCTATATGATTGCTTTGGATATTATAGTCATTTTCACAAAACTGATTCTTCCAATCCAATAACATGATATCATGATATATCTCTCCATATATTTGTGCCATGTTTGAATTCTTTCATTAGTATCTTACATTTTTATGAGTATAGGTCTTTTGCCTCTTTTTGTTGTTACTGTACAAGGACTTTCAAGAGTCTTCTCCAGCACCACAGGTTGAAGGCATCAATTCTTCAGCACTCAGCCTTCTTTATGGTCCAACTCTTACTTTTGTACATGACTACTGGAAAAACCATAGCTTTGACTACATGGTCCTTTGTCAGTAAAATGATGTCTCTGCTACTTAATATGCAGTTAAATAGGTTGATCTAGGTTGGTCATAGCTTTTCTTCCAAGGAGCAAGTGTCTTAATATCATGGCTGCAGTCACTGTTCACAGTGGTTTGTGAGCACAGGTAAATAAAAATCTGCCCCTGTTTTCACTTTTCCCCATCTATTTGCCATGAAGTGATGGGACCAGAAGCCATAATTAACATTTTTTCAATGTTGAGTTTTAATCCAGCTTATTCACTCTCCTGTTTCATGCTCATCAAGAGATTCTTTAGTTTCTCTTTATTTTCTGCTATCAAAGTGGTATCATCTGCATATATGAAATTGTCGATATTTCTCCCAGCAATCTTCATTCCAGTTTGTGCTTCATCCAGCCTGGCATTTCACATCATGTACTTGACATATATAAATAAGCATGGTGACAACATGCAGCCTTAACATACTCTTTTCTCGATTTGAAACCAGTCTGTTGTTCCATGTCCAGTTCTAACTGTTGCTTCTTGACCTGCATGCAGATTTATCAGAAGGACATAAGGTGGTTTGGTATTCCCATCTGTTGAAAAATTTTCCACAGTTTGTTGTGATCCACACAGTCAATGGCGTTAGCGTCATTAATGAAGTAGAAGTAGATAGTTTTTTCTGGAATTCCCTTGCTTTTCAAATGAGACTATACAGAAAAAAATATCCTACAGATGCTATCAGAAAGCTACCAGAATTCAATAAATTTGGTAAAATTGCAGAATACAAAATTAATACACAGAAATCTCTTGCATTCCTGTATACTAGCAATGAAAAATCAAAAAGAGGGATTTGGGAAACCATCCCACTTACCATCGCATCAAATAGAAATGCCACTCTTTCTTGCAGTGCTGGTGCTCCCTCTCATAAGTGATTTCCACCACATTACAGAGCTTTTATGAAAATTAATTGCAGAAAAAGGCCCAAAGTATTTTGAAGTCCTGGGCTTCCCTGGTAGCTCAACTGGTAAAGAATCTGCCTGCAATGCAGGAGACCCCAGTTCATTTCCTGGGTTGGGAAGATACCCTTGAGAAGGGATATGCCACCCACTCAAGTATTCTTAGGCTTCCCTGCTGGCTCAGATGGTAAAGAATCTGCCTGCAATGCGGGAGCCCTGGCTTTGATCTCTAGGTTGGGAAGATTCCCTGAAGGAGGGCATGGCAACCCACTCCAGTATTCTTGCCTGGAGAATACCCATGGACAGAGAAGCCTGGCAAGCTACAGTCCATGGGGTCACAAAGAGTCAGACACGACTGAGTGACTAAGCACACCACAGAACTATAAAGTCCTGAAAAGAAAAGCATAAAGTAAAGCCAAGTAATTGTCATATTATCATTATTATGTATCACTATGTCAGATTTCTTCAGAAAGGTCACTCGTGGAGCTGAAAAACTAGTATTGGAGTGAGTGATATATTAAATTGATTAATATTAAAAATGGTATATAAGAATCCTTGCCCCTCAGGAATTTATCTTTCATTAGGCAAATTACTAAATATAAGTACTAAAGCAGTACTCCATGCATAGCAACAAATACAGAATTCTCAGATAACAAATAAAGGTTAAATTTGCCTCCCAGCACATGTAGATTTGTCTTCATATTAAACACTCCACAACCAGAATATAAAATATTTACAGCTCTAGGGATTCCAATAACTTAAGTAATTTTATAAGGCACCCTCTGAATAACTATCAGGAATCACATGATACTGCATGAAATCAAATCTGTAGATTTGATAAGTATAGAACTTCTTAGTAAGTGTCTTTGTGTTCTCAAAAAATGTAGACTTTTCAAGCCAGGAATCTAACCTTTAGCAAAACAAAAATGAGAATTTCAAGTGTTTTCCATACTCTGTCAGTGCTACCCACTTTCAGTCATCAGACACATAAGCTATGTAAAAGAATCTGTATATTAATTTCAATGAGGCATTTTGATGCTCAGAAGAACTGAGATGAATCAAGATTCAAATTTTTTGCCTATCCAATTCATATAAAAGGCCAGCCAATGCAAATGTAGTTGTAAATTCAAATTTCAGAATTGCTAGATTATTATGTGTCAAAAAAATTATCAATTTGTTATAGAGATTTGTAAATTATTACTCACCTCTTATGAAATGTGTTCATTTCTGTTTACTTTCATTCACACATATAGCTTACTTTTTAAAAACTACAAAAAGTAAACAAAAAATTAAGAATTTGTTGCTAACAGACCTACTTTACATGAAATACTAAAGCAATTTCCTCAGGATTAAAGTAAGTAAACCCAGATAGTAATTTGAATCCACATGAATAGGGAGTACTACTATAGGTAATTATGTAATTATATTTTTAAAAGACTATAAATACATTTTTATTCTTTCTCATAACTTATTTATAAAGCAATTTAATAATAATAATTTAATAAAATAAAATATAAGCCCAAATATAATGTTTGACTTATATAGATATGTAATATTTTGCAATACATTTGCTAATAACAGCTTCAAGGTCATGAGTAAGAACAAAGCCATTTTTCACTAAGAAATATCTATAAATGGTAAACTGATAATTATAACATTTATAATATTAATAGGTATATATATGTGTGTGTATATATATATATAATATCACACAAAGGGAGAAAAGGGAATAGAGCTATATAGGATAACATTTCTATATATTGGAATTAAGTTTGTATATACCTGAAGATGATTCTGTCAAGCTTAAATGTATATGATTAGCCCTGGAGCAACCACTAAAACAAAAAAAAAAGAAGAAAAAATGCTCAGAATAACTTAGTGAAACCTCATTAAAAATGTTGAAATGTTAAATAGAAATGATTTACTGAATGCAAAAGGAAACAAAAAGGAGAAATAGAGAAGCAAAAAATTCAAGATGTGAAAAAATAAAATGGTAGATATAAATACAGACATAGTAATAAAAACTTAAATGTGAATAAATTAAACAACCCAAGAGGCATAGATTGTTAGACTAAATTTTTTCTAAACTTCACATGTTGAAACATTAATGCCCAGTGTGATGGCATTAAAGGGTGGGACCTTTTGAGAAATATTTAAATCATGAGGTAGAGCCTTCACAAATGGTATCAGCATTCTTAATAATTAATGTACAGAGACCTCACAGGGATCCTAAGCCTTTTCCACAGGGAAGGAGCAAAATGCTGCTAGCTATGAACCAGGAAAGAGGGTCCTCATCTGACTGTGCTCATATGGTGCCCTCAAACTTCCAGTCTCCAGAACTGTGAGAAATACATTTCTAATGTTTAAAAACTACCCAGTTTGTGGTGTTTTGTTATAGCAGCTGGAACAGATTAATACAGTACCACATGTGCAGAAAATACCACATGCATAGACTGTATCACTCTGCTCTAAGAATATATCAAGCTAACAATGCTTTTGAAAAATCAACAATTCTCGTCTCACATAAGGGAACAGCTAATAAGTAAAAGGGGAAATTTGACTTATTTAGATAAATGATTCTGTCATGGATGCTGTTTTAAATAACCTTTTTGGCTTTCATCCTGTATGTCCAAAAGTGATACTCGAATTTCACTAGATATAAAAAGAGCCAAGCAAGGTCATTATATAGTGGAGCTCCTTTGCAGTGTTCATGTTAAGACCAAGGTTACTACCTGTCCAATAGACAAAATGCATAACCATAGAAAGATGTCTGTGGTGCCTAAGACAAGTCTTTATCCAAAATATTGCATAATAATGGCCATTGCTATAATATTACAGGGATTTTTTTTATTATAGAATAAAGTATAGACTGTAATGCTAATGATCAGGCAATAGGTAATAGATACAGGCATAGCTAATAGGCAAGATTTTCATTTGCCAAGAATGACAACACTTTTTAAAAAAAATATTGGATTTGTGTGTTCATTTTAAGGTTCAAAGTGTTTTTGCATGTGGCATTTCAACTAATCCTCACAAAGAGGATAAATAAAATCTAGGACAAAGCAAGAGAATATATATATCCTTTTACCAATAATATTTTCATTTTTAAGTGAAACATGGCTAAAATCATTCTGTAGCATGCATTTGATGAAGAAAATAAGTTTTTCTCTGATATTCAAGAGGATCATCAGATCATATGCTCAGCATTTAGCTAGTATAGATTTATGCCTGACCTAGGTTATTATAAATGTATGAACTTTTATGTAAAAAAAGCAGTTTCTATTTACAGTTAATCAAATGAGTTATTTCTTTAAGATAGTATCCTAGCAACTTCAGACAGAAGAGGAAGTCCTGCTGATGTTAGAAAGAGATTTGTTTATCACATGTCCAGATCTAACTTCTGAATGTACTTCAAAGTGTTGCTTTGATCAAGCAACTATCAAAATTTTATGTTATAGAACTAACAAGGTTGTAAGAACCATTTCATAATTTCTGAATCTGAGATGCCCATAGAGAACAGCAATTGTCATTTATAATAAATAGGTTTCTTTAAGTAATAGATTAGTGAGAATGTATATCACAAATAAATCCAAGTCATCAGTAACAAAATATTTAACTAAATTTTTCAAATATTTGGGCTGACAGTTAATTAGAAGTTTTCCAACCAACCTTAAAGTACACCTTACCTGCATATTATCCAACTACGTATCTCAGTCAGTGACAGATGGAAACGGTTTGAGCCACTAATTTCATCTTTAAGCTTAAGAAACCCCTGATCTTTGCCTCCAACCTCGACTCTAATTTAAAGCCAGAAGTCAAAAAAGAAAGAAAGAAAGAAAGAAAACACTAACCTCAGCTAAAAACCAGCTAACAGTCCAATCCATTCAGGATATTCCATGACTTCATGTCTCTATTAAACTTCTCTCAGGTAATATGACGTAATAAGAGATGTGGCCTTGACTCTGCAATGTAACACAAAAATGTAAGGGCCCTATTCATTGGTCAGATTAAGTTAGAGGAAGGGGCAGGAAATGCAATAACCAAATCCAAATTTGGAAGTATTGATAGTTCAGGAAATTATCCAACCTAGACCACAAAGTTAAACAGCCAAATAGAAAGTGACCCACATAAGACTGTGAATTGGGCCTTAAGGACAATACATCAACAAGCTGTGAAGAGAAAATCTGTTTTTTCAAGTTTTATAAGTTAAGATACTATAAAACTTTATATTTGAAAATAAAGATGTGTGCTTCACTTTTTAAATCTTTTAATTCATAATTAATTACTAACAATCAAGGAAAACACAGCCTGTAATGTTTAAATTTCACGCCTATAAATTTCATTCCCTGAATTTAGTAAACAAAGACATTCTAAATCTATTAAATATTGCTTATTGTTTACCCTCCCCATCATTCCCCATGAATCAATGACTATCAAGAATGTAGGTTAGGCCAGGAGCAATGCTGAACATAATGGATACTGGAAATAATAATATTAAGAAGCAAGATGTGGAGCAAATCAATAAATCAGGAAGGGAATCACCCTACCCTTCACTGATAACAAAGACAAGGTCAATAATAACATCTCACCTCTAATAAGTTTTAGGCATTGTGATAAATTCTTTATATATATTAGCTCATATAATTTTCACAACAAACCTACAAGATAGAAATTATTATTACACTCAATTTGTAGCTGAAAAAAAAAAAAATGAGGTTTAAAGAGCTTATGCCACTTTTCCAGAATTGTTCAGAAAGTGACTGTTTGAATTCAATTATTCAGGTCTCTATGCTCCCTAGCCTGTGAACACATGCAAGCTGCTACCCAACCTTCCATTGAACCCAGCAAAATTGCTATTATCCTTAGATAATGTGACATACGTGTTTTTAGGAGCCAGCAAATCCTATAATATTATATTTATAAACAGTAGCAATGCTTTACCTTCCCAGGAGCCATTTCCTCACAACAGCAATTACAGTTTGGGTATTCATCAGATAGAATTAGACTTGTCTTCAGAGAACAGAACATCTTGTCTCAAAATAACATTAATGGCACCCCACTCCAGTACTCTTGCCTGGAAAATCCCAATGGACCGAGGAGCCTGGTAGGCTCCAGTACATGGGGTCGCGAAGAGTCAGACACGACTGAGCAACTTCACTTTCCCTTTTCACTTTCATGCATTGGAGAAGGAAATGGCAATCCACTCCAGTGTTCTTGCCTGGAGAATCCCAGGGACGGGGGAGCCTGGTAGGCTGCCGTCTCTGGGGTCGCACAGAGTCGGACACGACTGATGTGACTTAGCAAGTAATATAGATGTTTATTTTTCTTTATATTAGGGAAAGTTCAGATGTACAGAGTCCAGAGTTTCTATGACAATTACACAGGCACTTGGGATCCAAGTTTAGCCTGTCTTTCATACACATTAATCTTTAGAGCTGGCTTCCATTGACAAAATTGCCTCAAGGTCCAAGATAACTGCTTAGTGAAAGTGAAAGTGAAGTTGCTCAGTCGTGTACGACTCTTTGCGACCCCATGGACTATAACGTGCCAGGCTCCTCCTTCCATGGGATTTTCCAGGCAAGAACACTGGAGTGGGTTGCCATTTCCTTTTTTAGCCATTTAGTTTGAGAAAGGAAGAAGAAAGAGGAGAAAAATGAGAAGGGGCATACCCTCCCAAATGAGTCCACATGTTATTAGAAAAAAAAAAAAATTAGAAACACCAGCACAACATCTTGCACTCATATCTTAATGGCTACTCATAATTCTAAGAATGTATGAAAAATGTAGTCCAACTGGGCAGGCTTCTGTTAGTAAAGTGGATGGGGTAATAGATACTATATCAACATCTAGTATTTTCTACCACTGACAGTGAGAAATAATCACCATTTAGGCTTTTTAATATCATCTTAAACTGTTTCCAAGTCAAAGCTACTAAATAAAAGTTGGCATCTGGTAGAAGGAACGTTTATTGACTTCCTCAGAAACACATAAAAGGATGCAAATCTCATCATCAGAATTCTATTGCTTATCTAATAAACAAACATTCTTCTAATCATTTATAGTAATTTCAAGTTTGCTAATTCAATATGAAATACAAATCTGACACAAGTAATAAAGGACTAATAACAAAAATCCTAAGCTAGTAGGTAATACACATCTGTCTAATTTATTCTACTTCATTTGGCTCTGTTGCCTGGAAGGATTTCATGAACTTATGACAAATTCTGGTCCAATGATCATGCCCATAATTAAGATTCCCAATCTCATGCTCTGTGTTTTCTTTATTAACTTATGTTATCTCAGATGTAGCATCCTCTGCTCCACTTCTATTAACCTAAATAGATCAAACTATAACCTCAAAGTATATTTAATCTAATTTTTAATCAAATACCCTTTTTTCTCTGCTACTTCACTGAGAGAAAATCACACAGTCCCTACCTCTGCTTCCTCTCCTAAAATCTTGCTATGTCTTCTTCTCTTTCTTTTAAGTAACTATACATGTATTTTTCTTCCCTCAGATATACTCATAAATAATTATCATCTGTAATAAAATGTGCTAAAGTAAACAATGTGGCTTCTTAGTAGAGAAAGAGAGCTTATTGGTATAAATGATAAGAGGCAAGTTTAGATAATGATTCCTAACCTTTATGGCTGCCCCATAGTGGATAAGACCATCTCAAGGGAGAGACCATAAGCACCATAAATAGTCAAGCAAAGGCTAGATGCTAACTACCGAGAAATCCAAAAAATCAATTGTTATATTGAGTAAAGGTTAACTGATTTCCTAACATCCTTTCCTACTAAACAATTTTGTAAAATTTTTAAAATAAAGTGAGTTGCAATACAACCCTCCAAATGATCACTAATGAAACATCATATTTTCTTGGATATTAGCCTAGCTCATGAAATTACACTGAACCCGCTTTGGGAGTCCCTGTGTAAAATATTTAATACTAATTAGACAGTAAATTTCAGATCTAGCATTGACATAGGGAGGAGAAGCAAAGAGGATTATTAAATAGAGGTGATAATTACACTGATTTTTATTGCTTTTAGGAGAACTTAAAACTTAATCAGCTCTTCAAGTGTTTCATTATTTACATTGATGACAAAGGATTAAATATTAAGAGAAAATACAAAGAGTTCTAAAGAAAGCTAAGTCAAAATCTATTATCACCATTAACTATTAATAATAAGTAATATTAGAAGACAAGGTCAAGTCAAGTCAAGTGAAGTCGCTCAGTCGTGTCCGACTCTTTGCGACCCCGTGGACTATAGACTGCCAAGTTCCTCTGTCCATGGGATTCTCCAGGCAAGAATACTGGAGTGGGTTGCCATTTCCTTCTCCAGGGGATCTTCCCCACCCAGGGATCAAACCCAGGTCTCCTGCACTGCAGGCTGACACTTTATCTTCTGAGTCACCAAGGAAGCCTGTAAAGAAGACAAGGTAAAGGTCTATAAAAATATATTCAATAACTTGACGGTTCAAAATTATTGAGCAAGTTAATATAATGCTATTGTAAACTATGCCAAGGTAAAACTTTTATATTTTTACATAAAAATGAGAAGTTTTGTTTCTTAATTTAATGATTTCTTCAATTTTAGTGAAGTCATTAAATAGATATGGTTATCCTGAGACTAGGCTGCTGAATTTCAATAACTTCACTTCTATGGAACCATGCATACAAAGAAATAACGTTAAAAAGCCATTTTGAGTTAGTATTCCACAGAGTTGTTGGTTTAGTCGCTAAGTCAGGTCTGAGTCTTTTGCACCCCAATGGATTGTAGCCCATCAGGCTCATCTGTCCCTGAGATTTTCCAGGCAAGAATATGGAGTGGGTTGCCATTTACTCCTCCAAGGGATCTTCCCTACCAAGGGATCAAACCCCTATCTCCTGCATTGGCAGGCAGTTTCTTTACCACTAAGCCAACAGAGAGGCCCCATTCCACAAAGTACAAAGCTGTATTTTAATGGAGAAGAAACATGGGGATCAGGGTGTGTGCTGCATCATACATTTCACTTTTGAGCTCTCTGTCAATATCATAACACTTTAAAAAGAAATGAAGCGTTTTCCTATAAAATAACCTCTATTTTAATGGAGCAAGATAGAAGAGTTTAGGCTAAAGAAAATGTAGTGATGGCCTTGAATTCTTGAAAACCCTATTGAAAAAGACAACTGAATTTAATTTATGCCACCTTTAATTTATGAAGAGAGTTAGAAGAACATGAGGCACAAGGTGCTGACTCAATTCCATCTTCAAACTGGAAAATAGCAATATTAGCATAGTTATTAAGAGAAAAATAGCTTGCTCATATTATTGCAAAATGCTCTAAGAAATAAGTTGTTATGATATATAATAATAAAATTGTCTATGCTGAGAGGTTTTGGTGATATTTTAAATTAATTGATTTCTAAAATTTTATCTTTACTATAATATACCAGTTTGTTATAGAAATCTCTGCATGATGTCTTGAAAGAAGTGTGTTGCAATTATACATACAATAAACTAAACCAGTAAAAGCTCATAGTCTTGAATAGTGGAAAGAACATTAAGTTCAGGTATGAACTTTGGTGTAAACTGATTGTCTGTGAAACTATCAATTGCCTCAAAATTTCAATAAACTGATACAGGAAATTAAGATGTTAAATCTAGTTACATATTACCCACTTCTACATCCAAAAAAAATGCATGAAATACAGCAGATACTTGACCCCTGAGAGTCATATGTCCCTCCTCCCATCCACTACTTACAACACTTACATAATATTTCAGTCCTCTTGCAAGCGAGAGGCAACCACTTGGTTGACCAAGATGCCATTAAAATAATATTAAAGTATTTTACAAAAATATGCACATATATGAATGCATAGTATATTTCTGATAAAGAGAAAACTACTGAGTGAGGAAGTGGGGTGAAGGAAGCCACAGTCTAATATCCATGAAGAGTATAACATAGGAGGAAGTCAACTTCAACCCTGAATCTAAAGAAACAGATGAATGCAGTGTCATATCAGACATTGTACCTGATGCTGAACTATAAACTGAAGTGAAGAACGACGTAATAAGTCCATTCCTAGATTGGACATACCTGAGGGGAGAGTTTATGAGCTTAAAGATATGTTAATAGAAACTTCCAAAAGTAAATTGCAGAGATAAAAAGGAATGAAACACACACACATACACCAAACAAAAACTCAGAACAACAGAAACTATGTTGTTGTTTGGTTGCTAAATCATGTCTGACTCTTGTGACCCCATGGACTGTAGCCCACCAGTCTCCACTGTCCATGGGATTTCCCAGGCAAGAATACTGGAGTTGGTTGCCATTCCCTACTCCAAGGGATTTTCTAAACCAAGTGATTGAACCTACATCTCTTGCATCTCCTGCATTGGTAGGTAGATTCTTTACCACTAGCACCACCTGGGAAGTCCAAAAATGATTCCAGTTCAATTCAGTTCAGTTCAGTTGCTCTGTTGTGTCTAACTCTTTGTGACCCCATGGACTGCAGCACATCAGGCCTCCCTGTCCATCACCAACTCCCAGAGTTCACCCAAACTCATGTCCATTGAGTCAGTGATGCCATCCAACCATCTCATCCTCTGTTATACCCTTGCCCTCCTGTCTTCAGTCTTTCCGAGTATCAGGGTATTTTCAAATGCGTCAGTTCTTTGCATCAGGTGGCCAAAGTATTGGAGCTTCAGCCTCAGCATCAGTCTTTATTATGAAAATTCAGGAATGATTTCCTTTAGGATGGACTGATTGGATCTCCTTGCAGTCTAAGGGACTCTCGAGAGTCTTCTCCAACACCACAATTCAAAAGCATCAGTTCTTCAGCGCTCAGCCTTCTTCACAGTCCAACTCTCACATCCACACATGACTACTGGAAAAATCATAGCCTTGACTAGATGGACCTTTGTTGGCAAAGTAATGTCTGCTTTTTAATACGCTGTCTAGGTTGGTCATAACTTTTCTCCCAGAGAATAAGCATCTTTTAATTTCATGGCTGCAATCACCATCTGCAGTGATTTTGGAGCCCAGAAAAATAAAGTCTGACACTGTTTCCACTGTTTCCCCATCTATTTGCCATGAAGTGATGGGACTGGATGCCATGATCTTCGGTTTCTGAATGTTGAGCTTTAAGCCAACTTTTTCACTCTCCTCTTTCACTTTCATCAAGAGGCTCTTTAGTTCCTCTTCACTTTCTCCCATAAGGGTGGTGTCATCTGCATATCTGAGGTTATTGATATTTCTCCCAGCAATCTTGATTCCAGCTTATGCTTCTTGCAGCCCAGCGTTTCTCATGATGTACTCTGCATAGAAGTTAAATAAGCAGGGTGACAATATACAGCCTTGATGTAATCCTTGCCCTATTTGGAACCAGTCTGTTGTTCCATGTCCAGTTCAAACTGTTGCTTCCTGAACTGCATACAGGTTTCTCAAGAGGCAAGTCAGGTGGTCTGGTACTCTCGTATCTTGAAGAATTTTCCACAGTATATTGTGATCTACACAGTCAAAGGCTTTGGCATAGTCAATAATGCAGAAGTAGATGTTTTTTCTGGAACTTTCTTGCTTTTTCAATAATCCAACGGATGTTGGCAATTTGACCTCTGCTTCCTCAGCCTTTTCTAAAACCAGCTTGAACATCTGGAATTTCATGGTTCATGTACTGTTGAAGCCTACCTTGGGGAATTTTGAGCATTTCTTTGCTAGCATGTGAGATGATAAACATTCTTTGGCATTGCCTTTCTTGGGATTGGAATGAAAACTGACCTTTTCCAGCCCTGTGACCACTGCTGAGTTTTCCAAATTTGTTGGCATATTGAGTGCAGCACTTTTACAGCATCCTCTTTTAGGATTTGAATAGCTCCACTGGAATTTGAATAGCTCAGCCTCTGCTAGCTTTGTTCATAGTGATGCTTCCTAAGGCCCACTTGACTTTGCATTCCAGAATGTATGGCTCTCGGTGAGTGATTATACCATTGTGATTATCTTGGTGATGAAGATCTTTTTTGTACAGTTCTTCTGTGCATTCTTGCCACCTCTTCTTAATATCTTCTGCTTCTTGGTCCATACCATTTATGTCCTTTATCAAGCCCATCTTTGCATGAAATGTTCCCTTGGTATCTCTAATTTTCTTGAAGAGATCTCTAGTCTTTCCCATTCTATTTTTTCCTCTATTTTTTTGCATTGATCACCGAGGAAGGATTTCTTATCTTTCCTTGCTATTCTTTACAATTCTGCTTTCAATGGGTATATCTTTCCTTTTCTCCTTTGTTTTCTGCTTCTCTTCTTTTCAGAGCTATTTGTAAGGCCTCCTCAGACAGCCATTTTGCTTTTTTGCATTTCTTTTTCTTGGGGATGGTCTTGATCCCTG
Organism: Capricornis sumatraensis; assembly: GCF_032405125.1. Classification (NCBI taxonomy): domain Eukaryota; kingdom Metazoa; phylum Chordata; class Mammalia; order Artiodactyla; family Bovidae; genus Capricornis; species Capricornis sumatraensis. Next base: position 23,465,742 of record NC_091073.1, read on the forward strand.
TTTCCTATACAATGTCACAAACTTCTGCCCATAGTTCATTACACACTCTGTCTACCAAATCTAATCCTTCGATTCTATTTCTCACTTCCACTGTATAATCGTAAGGCATATGATTTAGATCATACCCAAAAGATCTGTTGGTTTTCCCTATTTTCTTCAATTTAAGTCTGAATTTGTCAATAAAGTGTTCATGATCTGAGCCGCAGTCAGCTCTCGGTTTTATTTTGGTGACTGTATAGAACTTCTCCATTTTTGGCTGCAAAGAATATAATCAATCTGATTTCGGTATTGACCATCTAGTGATGTCCATGTGTAGAGTCTTCTCTTGTGTTGTTGGAAGAGGGTATTTGCTATGACCAGTGCATTCTCTTGGCAAAACTCTATTAGCCTTTGCCCTGCTTCATTCTGTATTCCAAGGCCAAATTTGATTGTTACTCCAGGTGTTTCTTGACTTCCTACTTTTGCATTCCAGTCCCCTATAATGAAAAGGACAATCTTTGGGGGGTATTAGTTCTAGAAGGTCTTGTCAGTCTTCATAGAACCATTCAACTTCAGCTTCTTCAGCATTACTGGTTGGGCCATAGACTTGGATTGGGGTGATATTGAATGGTTTACCTTGGAAATGAACAGAGATAATTCTGTCATTTTTGAGATTGCATCCAAGTACTGCATTCCAGTCTGTCTTGTAAGAGAGAATGTGTCATTTGACATAAGTGCTACATCCTTCCTCAGTGGATAGGCAAACAGTAGCTCAGTAATGGATTCTTATCAGTTAAGAATCTGCCTGCCAATGCAAGAGATCCAAGAGGTGCACGTTCTTTCCCTGGGCCAGTAAGATCCCCTTGAGTAGGAAATGACAACCCATTTCTTTACACTGAGCTAACAGGGAAGCCTTCAGGAACTATGGGATCATTTCAAAAGATGTAATATACCTAATTTTTTTTTTTTTTTTTGCTATAACTTGTGGCTTGTGGGATCTTAGTCCAGTCCCTTAGTTCAGGGACTGAACTCAAGCCTTTGGTAGTGAAAGTACAAATCCCTACCCACTGGCATGCATTCTCAGCCATTCAGTCATGTCTGACTGTTTAAGACCCCATAGACTACATGGACTGTAGCCCGCCAAGCTCCTCTGTCCATGGGATTTTCCAGGCAAGAATGCTGGAGGGAGTTGCTATTCCCTCCTTCAGGGGATGTTTCTGATCCAGGGATCAAACCCACATCTCCTGAATCACTTGCATCTTCTGCATTGGCAGGTGATTCTTTATCACTGAGCTGCCTGGGAAGTCCCCTAACCAGTGGACCACCAGGGAATTCCTCTGCCTAATTTCTAGCTATAGTGCTAAGAAAAGACTCTTCGTGGACAAGGGTAGAAGCCAGGAAACCACTTACAAGTTGATTTCAGTAATCCAGGTGAGATATTATGATGATGTAGGCCAGAACTGCAACAGTAGAGCTAATCTCAAGTAGTCAGACTCTGGATATATTTTGAAATTGTGTTAACCCTTGGTTCTAAATATAATGAATAGTTTATTTCTGTGTCTTGAGTGACAGTTCACATGCATTGTTGAATTTGGGCTCTAGAAAACTTCCAAAAATACTTTAAAAAACAATTTATAGCAGACAAAGAAGTTTGAAATACTAAATGTTTTTTTCTGATAACATAACTAGTCAACTTTTGCTGCCTACACAAGTTTCAATGTTAATTTTGATCCTTTTGGTAGCCACCAGAGGAAGTGTTATTCTTTGGAACTGAATACATAACCCTACCAAAATCTTACAGCTAAAAAACCCTCTAGTACTGACACAGAAGAATTCTAAACTATGTTTGAGCTAATAAGCCTATTATGCCTACCTGGAAGCATGATTGACACAAATTTACAAATAGAAATCTTTCTGATTCTTTGTTCTATTAATGAATATAGTGCATTTATTCAGGAAAGTATGCTAGTAGAGAAAGACTATAATAATTTGGTGCCTTTGCGCATAGACACGGCCTATGAGGCAATTTATTATCTGTGAATTCATTAACATGAAAATTTTAAATGTTCTCATCATGTTGAATAGGAGCTTGGTTACACCTATTATGAATAATGGTATGATACATATTGTTGTCATATTAGTGTAATGCAAGACAACATGCACTTGCTTCTTATAATAACATAACCTCCCCTTTTCATAACTCTTCTCATTCATGGCTCCTAGATGGCTTTGCAAACATTAATTAAGACTTACATCACCTCTGTGAGGCTGGGAACTGCCACAGCTGTCATCCTGATGCCAGACTAGAGATTAAACCATGTTATTAGAAGCAGTCCTAGGGTGAAAGCTCATAACATTTCAAACCAGAACTTTTAAACAATATAACAAATTCCCATTCCATCATCCTTTGGTGCACCTAGGTCTCAAATTTAGCTGTTCTGTAGCACATATTCATGTCTTTGTGGAAACTATCCACACTGATCACAAAATTTTTCAAATTAAAGTGTACTTATTTTGCATATCTTCATCTTAATACTGCCAAAGACTAAAATTCTTTTAGTAGGTCATCTTCATTAGTATGATAGGTTATATTATCTTCTACAGCCATTGAGAGAAGGCAATCGGGTTATGTTAATGCCAGCCCCCAAGACTGCCTGGCAACTTAGTGTGTGGACTCGAACTTCTTATCCTCTAACTTTTCATCTGACTTGCTCTAGTGAGTCGTGCTGCTGCTGCTGCTAAGTCACTTCAGTTGTGTCCGACTCTGTGCGACCCTATAGATGGCAGCCCACCAGGCTCGCCCATCCCTGGGATTCTCCAGGCAAGAACACTGGAGTGGGTTGCCATTTCCTTCTCCAGTGCATGAAAGTGAAAGTGAAGTCGCTCAGTCGTTTCTGACTCTTCATGACCCCATGGACTGCAGCTACATTGCACTAAAACAGAGTATGCTAAGAATGTTAATTTTCTTTAGAAGATCAGCTTTGCTGAAAGATTGCTGCTCTTTTCTTCATCATTAAATAGACATTTCTCCAAAGAAGACATACAGATGGCTAACAAACACATGAAAAGATGCTCAAAATCACTCATTATCAGAGAAATCAAAATCAAAATCACAATGAGGTACCATTTCACGCCAGTCAGAATGGCTGTTATCCAAAAGTCTACAAGCAATAAATGCTGGAGAGGGTGTGGGGAAAAGGGAACCCTCTTACACTGTTGGTGGGAATGCAAACTAGAACAGCCACTATGGAGAACAGTGTGATTCCTTAAAAAACTACAAATAGCACTGCCTTATGACCCAGCAATCCCACTGCTGGGCATACACACCAAGGAAACCAGAATTGAAAGAGACACGTGTACCGCAAGGTTCATCACAGCACTGTTTATAATAGCCAGGACATGGAAGCAACCTAGATGTCCATCAGCAGATGAATGGATAAGTAAGCTGTGGTACATATACGCAATGGAGTATTACTCAGCCATTAAAAAAATGCATTTGAATCAGTTCTAATGAGGTGAATGAAACTGGAGCCGATTATACAGAGTGAAGTAAGCCAGAAAAAAAACACCCTTACAGTATACTAAGGCATATATACGGAATTTAGAAAGATGATAACGATAACCCTGTATGTGAGACAGCAAAAGAGACACAGATGCATAGAACAGTCTTTTGGACTCTGTGGGAGAGGGAGATGGTGGGATGATTCGGGAGAATGGCATTGAAACATGTATATCATATAAAAAAAGAATCGCCAGTCTAGGTTCGATGCAGGATACAGGATGCTTGGGGCTGGTGCACTGGGATGACCCAGAGGGATGGTACGGAGAGGGAAGTAGGAGGGAAGTTCAGGATGGGAACACGTGTACACTCGTGGTGGGTTCATGTTGATGTATGGCAAAACCAATACAATATTGTAAAGTAATTAGCCTCCAATTAAAATAAATAAATTTAAATTTTTTTTAAAAGCAAAAAGGTAAAAAAAAAAAGTAAAAAATAAAAAGCTATGTTCTGGAAAGTCATCTTGTATTGTGTCCTCCACACTCTAATATAAAACTGAGAAAGTTTTCAGTGCTATTATAGGATCACGTTGAAGAAGCTACCTATTTCCCCACAAATTATCTTCTTTTTCATTCAGTATCCTGTTGAAACACCTAAAAGTGTTTGCTCTCATTTACTTTCTCAATTCTTTATTACTTCCAAAGTATCAATATTCAATCTACTATCATTTTGATTGCCTGTAAATATTAGCATAATCATTTGGCTTTATTATGTATGGCTTTACATTGTCAGTTATCTTTTCAAAAGTGGGTTTCTATATGAAAGCAAAAAATAAAAATTGTTTGACCTCAGGGTTGTTTTTTTTCCCCATCTAGTCTAAGCCCTTTAAGAAATTCTGCACAGGCAGAATAAAGCAATAAATGATAAAAATGTGCCTTTTAACTGCACCTTCTCTATATGGATGGGGGTGAAATTACCTCTTATATTTATTAAGATGGATGGAACTCACAATTCAAAGACAATGTGGAGTAAAAGTATCCTATACATGTTCAATATTAAATTACTGTCAACAGCTGCTGCTGCTGCTGCTTCTGCTGCTGCTAAGTCACTTCAGTCGGGTCCAACTCTGTACGACCCCATAGACAGCAGCCCACCAGGCTCCTTCGTCCCTGGGATTCTCCAAGCAAGAACACTGGAGTAGGTTGCCATTTCCTTCTCCAATGCATGAAAGTGAAAAGTGAAAGTGAAGTCACTGAGGGCTGCTAAAAATGCCACCAAAAGCATGATTTTTATACAAAGGAAACATTTGTACTTCCTGGCTCATAATGGTGGCATTATGTTTACTTTTTTAGCAAAAGCTCCCTGCTTGAAAGAAGTACAATTCAATTAAATATAGATTGTGAGTTTCCATATTACAGCATCGTTGGTACTAATTTTTCAGGACTATATGAAATGGAAGGACAAAACTTCACGTACTACTTTGAAGTATTTTTGAAATATAAAGGAAGATCTTACACTAGATCTTTTTTTCAAGGGTTATTGAACAGCCCCTGGCTAGCTGGATAAAAAAGAAGGTATATTCAGTGCTTTTATGATATGCATTCACTTTAAAATAAATGCTTTAATTATATGGATATAAATAAGCCACTTTTCAAAAGATTGCATTGTTTATACAGGATCTTATTATTTAATATTTTGTATTATCATTCAACTTCAACTTCTCTCTGAAAAGAGAATAAAATTTAAAGGTATAGTAGAAAAGAAATGTATTATCTATTTCATAATTAAGTTGTTCCATTGTTTTTCATTATAATTTGGTGAAAAAATGTTATTTAAATTCCTTAAAAAGTCATAAAGGCAAAGAACTTGATTTATTATTTATATAAGTTGTTGCTGCTTTTATTTATTTGAAGAGTACTTCTTACACCTGAAAAAATTAATACATTAAAACTATACTAAGTTCTGATTAATAATTCTGGCACAGGTAAAGATGTAGACTCATTATTACTATACTAAAGGAATCATCAATACTACAAAGGCAGAACATTCTGTTTGAGTAAAATTTCCTGAGCTAGATCTTGACAGAGGTCCCATTTTAACCCTGAGGAGCATGGAAGAAATTATTTTACATGTACAAATTTAGAACAAGTGTAAATAATTTGTTTTCTTGATAGCAGAAGAAAACCCAGCATTATTCTTGTTGCTCTAAATGCTTTTAGTAACACTGCTTTCCTAACAGCCTGCCTGCAAAATCTATCCCAAAGTAATTAAACAAATTGATCTAAATTGGCACTGAAATTATTTAATATTGTCTATCTGAATTTTGAAGAATGTCTGCCCTAGTCAACTGAAATACTTTCGTTTTGACACATTAGGTTGATACTGAATTGCTACTTCCTACAATAATTAGACAAAGATAATATTTGCTTCTCTTGGCCAATTCTAATTCATTTATGTCCTCAGTATGAGATTGGTCTCAATTATTTTCTATCCCAGGGGACTATTCATCCATGTCATCAGCTGTATCATCAAGGTGTGTGGGTATTCAGTCACTAGATCATGTCGGACTTTTTGCAATCCCATGAACTGTAGCCCATCAGTCTCCTCTGCCAATCTATATTAAATTTATATAAGTTCTATAGTTGATTTCTATAAAATCCAATGAGATAAAAGAATACTGTAAATACTTTTGTAAACTTTTGCAACTTTGTACCTCAATGTACCCATCCATTGACCAGAAGCCTGACTTATCTATTGAGGATTATGTAATAATAAAGTAGGCAGTTAATAAAATGTATTCTCATTGTTTTAGTCTATCATCTCTCCCTATGTCCCATCTTTAAGATGGAAATAGTAACTACCAAGCTTTATCCTTCCTAGAGGAAATGGTGAGAGCTTAACTCACTTTTAGAATATCAATTATCTATTATTTGTAAGATTTATTCGTCTGACACATGATATTTGTTTCGGTATACTTCATATACTAGATGGTATCATGACATGAGAATTGAGGTTATTTCCTTATTTCATAATATATCAGAAATCGCAGTCCCAAAGGTATTGATTAAACCCTGCTAAAACCAAACATATGATTTACATTTCCTTGAAACAGTCCTCTACAGTCTCACCCTTTGTGAAACATAGTTTTCACTGAAATCAGTTGGCTCTTCAAGGCACATCCCCTAGCAACCAGCTAAGAGAACTTAGTCATTCTTTCTAAAATACCAATAGCAACCAACAGTTGATTTGTGCACATAAATCAGCTATCTAGACTTAACTAAAATACTATGAACTCTATGTTTCCACATCTGAATGATTTTTTTTTATTTTTTAAATGTTTAAAAATAATCCTATAAATGTAAAACCCAATGACCTCTGCATATGTACTAACAAACACTGAAATGTTCAACGAAGTAACCTGTGAAGCAAAGCTTATATTAAAAAAGAATGTCTATCAACCATTCCTTTCTAATGTATTTGTGAGCTACATCTATTTAATATTTAAAAAGAGAGAGAGAGAGGAGAGAGAGAGAGAGAGTTCCCCATCGGATGTCAGACCTATAAGCTTCTTGCTTGTACATACATCTATTCAGGTTAAGTTTCAGAGCCTAGGACCTCTGAAATAGTTTTCAAGGAAAAATGTGCTAGAATTCGTCCTTACTGTGAGCTCTTTCTCATCTTCATTCAGCTTCTGATAAAGTTGCTCAACCTCAGTGTTACTAACGTTTTGGGTTCAACCTCAGTAGTATCTCTTGCTGTTTATTTTTCGTTTATGTGGGGGTGGAGTAGCGTTGTATAAATTGTAGATATTTAGCAGCATCCCTGGCCTCTACCCACTTGATGCCAATACCAACCCCTTCCAGTTGTCACAACCAAAAATCTCTTCAGACGTTTTCAAAAGTTGGAGGACAATGAGCAAAAATTGTCCCTGGTTGAGGACCACTGGGATAAAGCCTTTAATCAACTTTTCATATAGACTTATCCCTTCTTTTTTTTATTTCTGAGTTTAGCCTGAGATAGGGAAAAATATTCTTTTAATTTAAAAAAAATCTTAATCTGAGATGTTTTTCTCTACTTTGGGTAGAGAGATTGGTTTTTGTCTCTATTCTAGCCCCTACTCACTGTCTTCTTTAAGAATTATATTAATAATACTAAACATTTTTAATAAGAATGAACTTTGAGAGGTATATAAGTTGCCTAAATGTGTGTGCATTTTTGCCAAGTGATTCTACTTCTTTAAAGATAACTGGTATGCCAGTGTTGATTGCACTACTGTTTACAATAGCCAGGTCATGGAAGCAACCTAGATGTCCATTGACAGAAGAATGGATAGATTAAAAATTTATGGTATATATATACAATGCAGTAATACTCAGACATTAAAAGGAACAAATTGGAGTCACTGTACTGAGATGGATGAACGCACCTCATGAATTTTTGCGACCCCATGAATCGCAGCACGCCAGGCTTCTGTGTCCATCACCAACTCCTGGAGTTCACTCAGACTCACATTCATCGAGTCGGTGATGCCATGCAGCCATGTCATCCTCTGTCGTCCCCTTCTCCTCCTGCCCGCAATCCCTCCCAGCATCAGAGTCTTTTCCAATGAGTCAACTCTTCGCATGAGGTGGCCAAAGTACTGGAGTTTTAGCTTTAGCATCACTACTTTCAAAGAAGACCCAGGGCTGATCTCCTTCAGAATGGACTGGTTGGATCTCCTTGCAGCCCAAGGGACTCTCAAGAGTCTTCTCCAACACCACAGTTCAAAAGCATCAATTTTTCACTGCTCAGCTTTCTTCACACTCCCACTCTCACATCCATACATGATCACTGGAGAAACGATAGCCTTGACTAGACGGGCCTTTGTTGGCAAAGTAATGTCTCTGCTTTTGAATATGCTATCTAGGTTGGCCATAACTTTTCTTCCAAGGAGTAAGCGTCTTTTAATTTCATGGCTGCACTCACCATCTGCAGTGATTTTGGAGCCCTGAAAAATAAAGTCTGACACTGTTTCCACTATTGCCCCATCTATTTTCCATTAAGTGATGGGAACAGATGCCATGATCTTCGTTTTCTGAATGTTGAGCTTTAAGCCAACTTTTTCACTCTCCTCTTTCACTTTCATCAAGAGGCTCTTTAGTTCCTCTTCACTTTCTGCCATAAAGGTGGTGTCATCTTCATATCTGAGGTTATTGATATTTCTCCTGGCAATCTTGATTCCAGCGTGTGCTTCTTCCAGCCCAGCGTTTCTCATGATGTACTCTGCACAGAAGTTAAATAAGCAGGGCTACAGTATACAGCCTTGACGTACTCCTTTTCCTATTTGGAAGCAGTCTGTTGTTCCATGTCCAGTTCTAACTGTTGCTTCCTGGCATGCATATAGGTTTCTCAAGAGGCAGGTCAAGTGGTCTGGTATTCCCATCTCTTTCAGAATTTTCCACAGTTTATTGTGATCCACACAGTCAAAGGCTTTGGCATAGTCAATAAAGCAGAAATAGATGTTTTTCTGGAACTCTCTTGCTTTTTCCACAATCCAGTGGATGTTGGCAATTTGATGTTTGATGTCTTGTTCCTCTGCCTTTTCTAAAACCAGCCTGAACATCTGGAAGTTTGTGGTTCACGTATTGCTGAAGCCTGGCTTGGAAAATTTTGAGCATTACTTTTCTGGCATGTGAGATGAGTACAATTGTGCGGTAGTTTGAGCATTTTTTGGTATTGCCTTTCTTTGGGATTGGAATAAAAACTGACCTTTTCCAGTCCTGTGGCCATTGCTGAGTTTTCCAAATTTCCTGGCATATTGAGTGCAGCACTTTCACAGCATCATCTTTCAGGATTTGAAATAGCTCAACTGGATTTCCTTCACCTCCACTAGCTTTGTTCATAGGGATGTTTTCTAAGGCCCACTTGACTTCACATTCCAGGATGTCTGGCTCTAGGTGAGTGATCAAACCATTGTGATTATCTTGGTTGTGAAGACTTTTTTTATAAAAAGATCTTTCTTTTTATATAAAGTCAGAAAGGGAAAAACAAATATCATATACATGTATATGGAATATAGAAAAATGGTACCAATGAACCTATTTGCAGGGCGAGAATAGAGTTGTAGATGTACAAAACAGACTTGTGAACACAGTAGTGGAAGAAGAGAGTGAGATAAGTTGAGAGAGTAGCATTGAAACATATACATTCAGTTTGGTTCAGTTCAGTCATTCAGTTGTGTCCGACTCTTTGTGATACCATGAATCACAGCATGCCAGGCCTCCCTGTCCATCACCAACTCCCGGAGTTCACTCAAACTCATGTTCATCGAGTCGGTGATGCCATCCAGCCATCTCATCCTCTGTCGTCCCCTTCTCCTCCTACCACCAATCCCTCCCAGCATCAGGGTCTTTTCCAATGAGTCAACACTTCACATAAGATGGCCAAAGTACTGGAGTTTCAGCTTTAGCATTAGTCCTTCCAAAGAAATCCCAGGGTTGATCTCCTTCAGAATGGACTGGTTGGATCTCCTTGCAGTCCAAGGGACTCTCAAGAGTCTTCTCCAACACTACAGTTCAAAAGCCTCAATTCTTCAGTGCTCAGCCTTTTTCACAGTCCAACTCTCACATCCATACATGACCACTGGAAAAACCATAGCCTTGACTAGACAGACCTTTGTTGTCAAAGTAATATCTCTGCTTTTCAATATGCTATCTAGGTTGGTCATAACTTTCCTTCCAGACATTACCATATTTTAAATAGGTAGCTAGTGTGTAGCTAGTGTGAAGTTTCTGTATAACCAAGCGAGCTCAGCCCCGGGTGCTCTGTGACAAGGGGTGGGATGAGAGTGGTGGGATGCAGTGGGTGGGAGGGAGGCTCAAAAGAGATGGGACGTGAGTATACTCATGGCTGATTCATGTTGGTATATGGCAGAAACCAACACAACGTTGTAAAGCAATTATCCTCCAATTAAAAACAAATTAAAAAATATTTTTAAAGCTATGTTATGAAAATAGACACAGAAACATTTGTTTGTCATTATTCAATCCCCAAGTCATGTCCAACGCTCTGCAACCCCATAGACTGCAGCGTGCCAGGCCTCCCTGTCCATTACCATCTCCTGGAGTTTGCCCAAGCTGAGACAGTTGTTACTAGTATAGATTTTGAAAGGAATAAGGTGAAAACAATGTAATTCTCTAATAGTAGGGAGAGGGCTAGATAAACTATGTTCTCGACATACAGGGAAGTGCTTTGCAGTAATTTTTTAAATGTTAAAACATCATATTAATGGTGTTGGAAAGTGTTCTTGTTTCATTCTTTTACAAGTGGTTGACCAGTTTTCCCAGCACCACTTGTTAAAGAGATTGCCTTTAATCCATTGTATATTCTTGCCTCCTTTGTCAAAGATAAGGTGTCCATAGGTGTATGGATTTATCTCTGGGCTTTCTGTTTTGTTCCATTGATCTATATTTCTGTCTTTGTGCCAGTACTATACTGTCTTGATGACTGTGGCTTTGTAGTAGAGCATGAAGTCAGGAAGGTTGATTCCTCCGGTTCCATTCTTCTTTCTCAAGATTGTTTTGGCTATTTGAGGTTTTTTGTATTTCCATACAAATTTTGAAATTATTTGTTCTAGCTCTGTGAAAAATACTGCTGGTAGCTTGATAGGGATTGCATTGAATCTGTAGATTGCTTTGGGTAGTATACTCATTTTCACTATATTGATTCTTCTGATCCATGAACATGGTATATTTCTCCATCTGTTAGTGTCCTATTTGATTTCTTTCATCGGTGTTCTATAGTTTTCTATACATAGGTGTTTAGTTTCTTTAGGTAGATATATTCCTAAGTATTTTATTCTTTTCGTTGCAATGGTGAATGGAATTGTTTCCTTAATTTCTTTTTCAACTTTCTCATTATTAGTGTGGAATGCAAGCGATTTCTGTGTGTTGATTTTATATCCTGCAACTTTACTATATTCATTGATTAGTTCTAGTAATTTTCTGGTGGAGTCTTTAGGGTTTTCTATGTAGAGGATCATGTCATCTGCAAACAATGAGAGTTTTACTTCTTCTTTCCAATTTGGATTCCTTTTATTTCTTTTTCTGCTCTGATTGCTGTGGCCAAAACTTCAAGAACTATGTTGAATAGTAGCGGTGAAAGAGGGCACCCTTGTCTTGTTCCTGACTTTAGGGGAAATATTTTCAATTTTTCACCATTGAGGATAATGTTTTCTGTGGGTTTTTCATACATAGCTTTTACTATGTTGAGGTATGTTCCTTCTATTTCTGCTTTCTGGAAGTTTTACAGTAATATTTAACTTACTTATTTAAGCAACATTTAAGGAAAGTAATCAGACCATATTATGGAGAAAACCCCATAGAGCAGCATGTACAATACAGTACAATTAGGTAAACTATAAAAAAAAGTTGTGTCCAGCTCTTTGTGACCCTGTGGACTATACAATCCATGGAATTCTCCAGGCCAGAATACTGGAGTGGGTAGCCTTTCCCTTCTCCAGGGGATCTTCCCAACCCAGAGATTGAACCCAGGTTTCCCTCACTGCTGGTGGATTCTTTATCAGCTGAGCCACTAGGGAAGCCCAAGAATATTGGAGTGGGTAGCCTACCGCTTCTCCAGGGTATCTTCCTGACCCAGGAATTGAACTGGGGTCTCCTGCATTTCAGGTGGATTCTTTACCAACTGAGCTATCAGGAAAGCCCAAACTATAAATATACACAGAAAAAACTTTGGAAGCACAGATACCAATTTATTAACCATGTTTTATGGGTATAGATATTGACTGATTTTTCTCATTTTCCTTTGAGGTTTTCTAATTTTATACATGACATGTGTGCCACTTTTAGAAGATAGAAAATGAGTTGTTGGTATCAGATTGAAAATTATTAGTGATTATATAACTCTGTGTTTTTTCAAAGTCTCAGGTCTTTACATTAAAAACAAATGAATTTTAATGTATGTCAACTAAATGGATACTTGTATGAATCTTGTATGCATCACATCAATTCAGGTTACATTTCTATAGCACAAGTCTCTTTATTTACTAAAAAAGAAAAAAGAAAAGAAAGCAAAACTCTGTATTTGCTATTATTTTGTGTTCCATCAAATTTAATATTAATATTTTTACTGTCCTTCATTTGGACCAAAGTAAAAGTAGCTAGTCAAACAGCATCTTTGAAAAGATGATAGCATTCAAGATCATATTTTCAGAAATTCTAAAACATTACATATGTGTCATGGTTGTTTAGCAGCTTAGTCATGTCTGACTCTTTGTGACACCATGGACTGTGATCCACCAAGCTCTTCTGTCCACGGAATTTTCCAGGCAAGAATACTGGAGTGGGTTTCCATTACCTTCTCCAGGGGATCTTCCCAATACAATTATCAAACCAGGGTCTCCTGCATTACAGGCATATTCTTTACCAACTGAGCCACCAGGGAATATATGTATATATGTGTCATATCTATATATATATCAGTTCAGTTCAGTTCAGTCGCGCAGTCGTGTCCGACTCTTTGCGACCCCATGAATCGCAGCACGCCAGGCCTCCCTGTCCATCACCAACTCCCGGAGTTTACTCAGACTCATGTCCTATGAGTCAGTGATACCATCCAGCCATCTCATCCTCTGTCGCCCCCTTCTCTTCTTGCCCCCAGTCCCTCCCAGCATCAGAGTCTTTTCCAATGAGTCAACTCTTCGCATGAGGTGGCCAAAGTACTGGAGTTTCAGCTTTAGCATCATTCCTTCCAAAGAAATCTCAGGGCTGATTTCCTTCAGAATGGATTGGTTTGATCGCCTTGCAGTCCAAGGGACTCTCAAGAGTCTTCTCCAACACCACAGTTCAAAAGCATCAATTCTCCGGTGCTCAGCCTTCTTCACAGTCCAACTCTCACATCCATACATGGACACAGATAAAACCATACCTTAACTAGATGGACCTTAGTCGGCAAAGTAATGTCTCTGCTTTTGAATATACTATCTAGGTTGGTCATAACTTTCCTTCCAAGGAGTAAGCATCTGTTAATTTCATGGCTGCAATCACCATCTGCAGTGATTTTGGAGCCCCAAAAAATAAAGTCTGACACTGTTTCCACTGTTTCCCTATCTATTTCCCATGAAGTGATGGGAACAGATGCCATGATCTTCATTTTCTGAATGTTGAGCTTCAAGTCAACTTTTTCACTCTCCTCTTTCACTTTCATCAAGAGGCTTTTTAGTTCCTCTTCACTTCCTGCCACAAGGGTGGTGTCACCTGCATATCTGAGGTTATTGATATTTCTCCCATCAATCTTGATTCCAGCTTGTGCTTCTTCCAGCCCAGCGTTTCTCATGATGTACTCTGCACAGAAGTTAAATAAGCAGGATGACAACATACAGCCTTGATGTATTCCTTTTCCTATTTGAAACCAGTCTGATGTTCCATGTCCAGTTTTAACTGTTGCTTCCTGACCTGCATACAGATTTCTCAAGAGGCAGGTCAGGTGGTCTGGTATTCCCATCTCTTTCAGAATTTTCCACAGTTGATTGTGATCCACACAGTCAAAGGCTTTGGCATAGTCAATAAAGCAGAGATAGATGTTTTTCTAGAACTCTCTTGCTTTTTCCATGATCCAGTGGATGTTGGCAATTTGATGTCTGGTTCCTCTGCCTTTTCTAAAACCAGCCTGAACATCTGGAAGTTCATGGTTCACGTATTGCTGAAGCCTGGCTTGGAGAATTTTGAGCATTACTTTACTAGCATGTGAGACGAGTGCAACTGTGCGGTAGTTTGAGCATTCTTTGGCATTGCCTTTCTTTGGAATTGGAATAAAAACTGACCTTTTCCAATCCTGTGGCCACTGCTGAATATTCTAAATTTGCTGGCGTATTGAGTTCAGCACTTTCACAGCATCATTTTCAGGATTTGAAACAACTCAACTGGAATTCCATCACCTCCACTAGCTTTGTTCATAGTGATGCTTTCTAAGGCCTACTTGTCTTCACATTTCAGGATGTCTGGCTCTAGATGAGTGATCACACCATCGTGATTATCTGGGTCATGAAGATCTTTTTTGTACAGTTCTTCTGTGTATTCTTGCCACCTCTTCTTAGTATCTTCTGCTTCTGTTAGGTCCATAACATTTCTGTCCTTTATCGAGCCCACCTTTGCATGAAATGTTCTCTTGGTATCTCTAATTTTCTTGAAGAGATCTCCAGTCTCTCCCATTCTGTTCTTTTCCTCTATTTCTTTGCATTGATCACTGAAGAAGGCTTTCTTATCTCTTCTTGCTATTTTTTGGAACTCTGCATTCAGATGCTTATATCTTTCCTTTTCTCCTTGTTTTTTGCCTCTCTTCTTTTCACAGCTATTTGTAAGGCCTCCCCAGACAGCCAGTCTGGTTTTTTTGCATTTCTTTTCCATGGGGATGGTCTTGATCCCTGTCTCCTATACAATGTCATGAACCTCCATCCATAGTTCATCAGGCACTCTGTCTATCAGATCTAGGCCCTTAAATCTATTTCTCACTTCCAGTGTATAATCATAAGGGATTTGAGTTAGGTCATACCTGAATGGTCTAGCAGTTTTTCTTATATATATACTTATATATGTTTTGCATCCAATTCTGCTTCATAGACTACACTAAAGCCTTTGACTGGGTGTATCACAAAAAACTGTGGAAAATTACTAAAGAGATGGGAATACCAGACCACCATACCTGCCTCCTGAGAAATATGCATGCAGATCAAGAAGCAACAGTTAGAAATGGATATGAAACAACGGACTGGTTCCAAATTGGGAAAGGAATATGTCAAGGCTGTATATTAGCACCTTTCTTGTTCAACTTAAATGCAGACTACATCATGTGAAATGCTAGGTTGGATGAAGCACAAGCTGGAATCAAGATTGCCAGGAGAAATATCAGCAACTTCAGATATGCAGATGACACTACCCTTAGGGCAGAAAGCAAAGAGAAACTAGAGTTTCTTGATGAAAGAGGAGAGTGAAACAGCTGGCTTAAAACCTAACATTCAAAAAACTAAGATCATGGCATCCAGTCCCAACATATCATGGCAAATAGATGGGGAAACAGTGGCTGATTTATTTTTTGGGGCTCGAAAATCACTGCAGATGGTGATTGCAGCCATGAAATTAAAAGACGCTTGCCTCTTGGAAGAAAAGTTATGACAAACCTAGACAGCATATTAAAAAGCAGAGACATTTCTTGGCTGAGAAAATTCAGCATAGTCAAAACTATGTTTTTTCCAGTAGTCATGTATGAATGTGAGGGTTGGACCATAAAGAAAGCTGAGCACCAAAGAATTGATGCTTTTGAACTGCAGTGTTGGAGAAGACTCTTGAGAGCCCCTTGGACTGCAAGGAGATCCAATCAGTCCATCCTAAAGGAGATCAGTCCTGGGTGTTCATTGGAAGGACTGATGTTGAAGCTGAAACTCCAATACTTTGGCCACCTGATGCGAAGCACTGACTCATGGAAAAGACACTGATGCTGGGAAAGATTGAGGGCAAGAAGAGAAGGGGACAACAGAGGATAAGATGGTTGAGTGGCATCACCAACTGAATGTACATGAGTTTGAACAAGCTCCAGGAGTTGGTGATGGACAGGGACGCCTGGTGTGCTGCAGTTCATGAAGTAACAAAGAGTTGGAAGTGACTGAGCTACTGAACTGAACTATATATAAAACATGACATACATATGTCATATATATAAAACATTTACTAATACATTCAATTACAGTAAGCTTCTGTTGAAATAAATTTGGTTGTTTTCCTACTAATAAAAAATTAGTTTTGCAACAGAATATATATGTTCATATTATATACAACATATATATTATATATATATATATTCTTTAATGAATAGGAAAGTGTTTTATGTATAGACAAAAATTAACAGATCCTCAGCCCATGGTTCCTAAAGAATGTGAAAAAAAAATAATAATAGACATAGAAATTGTTTCATTTAGCAATAAAATAGAGTATTATTTTCAATGAACATTTCTTTTAATAAAACTGTATTTGTGGAATGTTGCCCTCAAAACTACCACTTAATTATATCTGAAATCTAATCAGGTCACTTATTTAAGGAAAGAGATTGTAGGACTCTTAAATTCTAAGCCAAGAAACAATTGAATTCCAGAGCTTATTTATTCTTCTTTCTGTATAGGAAGTTATCTAGAAATATTACTTCAATTAGAGTTTTCTGTATTAGCTTTTTTTCTTCATGTCAATGTTAAAATAAATATTTTTATATCTAAATAATTTAAGGAATGTTTTTATCTGAGGCTGAATAACTGCTTTTTTCCTATAGTCTGTTTTTCTTGGATTAAAAATTTTGTTAGGTCCATTATAAGCAAAATATCAATAAGGAGATAAGAGCTAGCATAAAGCCATCATGCTCCACAGACTACACAGATTAGATGCAAATTGACTCAGGGGAGGAAAAAAACAAGTCTCCCAATCTTCACATATTATTTCTCCCTTACCACACCTCCAAAAGAACCCTTCCAAATAACCTCAATAATTCAGAAGTTTGCTTTTCATAGGCAAGATTCATCTTTAAGGAAATTAATGAAATCCTTCTTTTTAGAATTCTTTTATTTTCTCAGTTCTCACATGATTAGACCATGTTAAAAAGAGCACTTCAAGCTTGCTTAAAACAGAACACTTCAAATCTTGCTCCATCAGTTATGTGGCAGTTCAATCAATATTAGATAGCATCAAAAATCTATTTCTTGTCCCTGACAGGAGAAGGTGGTCCCTAAGATTAACTGTTCTAAATGGCAAATGCAAACTTTATACTATCTCAAATTGCCAACTATGCTATTTTTGCCTCTACATGTTATTGGAATGATGGTCAAAGCCTGGGTCTTTTAATTACATAAAAGCTTAATTTTTAATTATGATTGAAAGATCATGAAAAAATAAGCCACCAAATCACCTCAAAGTCACTGAAAGGCTGAGATTGTTTTCTGTCAGGTGTTTGGCTCATAAAAACTGATTGAAACTATATACAGTCTTTTAGTTTCTGTCAAATACCATCAAAAATGAAACTGAGGGTGCCAGAGAAATTTTCAGAATAGTGTATGCACAAAGTGTTGGACACAATTTTTCAGGAGAAAGGAACACAAATCTCAACAGTTTCTCACTTCAAGAAATAAATTAAAATATAGAAATACTTCTACTATATTTAACTGAAATACTCAAAGCAGCAAACACCTAAAAACACCATGGTAAATCAAGATTTCTGTTGATAATCTTTATTTCACTTTTATATCTGAATTTAGAGAAAATACGAAACTATTGTGGAAAGTTTGGGAAAGAAAACAAGAAACAATGACAATAACTAGCTAATGTTTAACACATATCCGTCAGGCACTGTGATAAATCTGTGAATTCATTTAATACTTAAAACAATCCTTCATGATTAGCAGTGGGCTATTACCACTATTTTTAAGATGTAGAAACTAATGTAGAAAGCATACATGACATTCAAACCCAGACAGCTTTGCTAAAGATTAAATTTATCCACAGTTCCACTGGACAGAGAACAGATTTTATTTATTCTTACCTATATATTTCTTCTATTGAATTTTCAAACCAATTTATTATAGCTCAAAACAATAGCAAATTAAGGATGTCAATTTTCCTGGGAAATTGAACCAAAAAAAAATTAGCACCAAACATTATGTGTTCAATTTATGAATTGATGCATTTATTTTCACTACCTATTTTTACATAAAAATACTGGGGTTTAAATTTGTACTTTAGGATACATAGAAACAAACATAGCTTTCTTTACTGTTCTGGATTCCCCAGTTCCTACTAAAGGCAGAAAAGAGGTGAACAGTTAGAAGTAACTAAACTTCATTTTGCTTAAAAACAATCTATTTTTTATAAATATTCATGCAGTTCTACATTGAAATTCTCTAGGTTGACTTCTCTTTCTTTGGTTCTCTTTCCAGACTCCTTTCCTCTGCCTAGATGGTAATTATGCATGGAAAAGCCTCTGTAACCTCAGTGTCAAGGAATTGGAGGAGGAGTGATGAGCAAGAGATGTCTCCCCATGCCATTCCCCACTCCAAGTCCCATCTCTGAGCCTGTAGCACTGCCCTCACTATTGGAAATAATTTTGGTCTGGTCTGTAGGCATAAGCAAAGTACTGTGATGGTTCCTGGGGAACTCAGCCATTTCTA
Source organism: Capricornis sumatraensis (assembly GCF_032405125.1). Classification (NCBI taxonomy): domain Eukaryota; kingdom Metazoa; phylum Chordata; class Mammalia; order Artiodactyla; family Bovidae; genus Capricornis; species Capricornis sumatraensis. The sequence continues at coordinate 23,484,416 of NC_091073.1, forward strand.
ATGATAATGCATCACTGAGACATGTTTTAGAAATACAGAATCTTAGGACCCACCAGACCTACAGAATCAGAACATACATTGAATCCAGATCCCTGGTAAATGCAGTCTGAAAAGCACTGCTCTAATGGATATTATCTTTCTTTCTTATTTTATGATCTTTGATCCTACCCTTCAGTTTGTGGACAATCAATGTCATTCTTTAGCCTATATATACACAGAGAAGAAAATACATTGCAAAAACAATTCCCAAAATATAAAATAAAACTACCTTTATAATTTTTGTAACCAATCAAAATTTTTTCTCCACAATTAATTATGAACCCTTCCTATTTTAAATGAGTTAAATTTTGCTACAAACATGAAATCTTCTGTACTTTTTCTAGTTTATTAAAAATCCTATTTTACATACTTGAGTAAAGGATTTTAGTTTTCTTTATATTTGTCCAAACTATGTATATTACTAAGTTTGCTCTTAGATAGTTAATTTTCTAGTTTACTGATTGTGTGGATCTTTTTCCAATTAAGTTTCCTACCATTTATTGCTAGTATATGGTTATTGTTTTCTACAGCTATTGTTTTTACTGTTTTGACAGTCATTTTGTAATAAGCACTAATAAACAATCTTAAACATTCGAGCGTATACTATGCCTTATTTACAATTCATGTGGAATACTCCTAACAGAATTGTATTTGCTTTTTTAATCCAAAGCAGGTTTTTTTAGAGAATGGACAATTTTTCTTTTAGAGAACTATCTCTAAGATTGAACATTTCTATTATTTTTGTTCCTGTTTTCTAATTTATTAATTTCTGATTTTATCTTTACTATTTCTCTCCTGCTTTTCTTGGGGTTGTTTTGGGGTGATATTTCTAATTTATCTGATACTAATGGTATGACCCTCTTTTTTCATTTACTTGATACATCTGTCTTATTCTTTAACTTTTAAGCAATCTATATCATTTGTTTTAGATACAGCCAAAGCATTTTAAACACTGACTGTGGATTTTATCTAACTATCTAATTTGAGGTGTTTAAAGTTTTGTTATAGGATTTCAGTACACTTGCATTTATTATCAAAGGTGCTAAAATGAAGTGAAATGAAGTGAAAGTTTCTCAGTCATGTCCAACTCTTTGGGACCCCATGAACTATACAGTCCTTGGAATTCTCTAGACCAGAATACTAGAGTGGGTAGCCTTTCTCTTCTCCAGGGGATCTTCCTAACCCAGGGATTGAATCCAGGTCTCCTGCATTGCAGTCGGATTTATTACCAGCTGAGCCACAAGGGAAGCCTAAAGGTGCTAAGCTTGGCATTGTACTGTCACCTGGTTTTTTGCTTTATCAATGTTTACTTAACCACTTTATTTGTTCTCTTCATTAAAAAAAATTGAATGCATTTAGTTTCTTTCCTTTAACTGTTCAAAAATCATTTGTGAATTACAATTTTATTTGTTTCCATTTTTAACAACTTCAAAAATTGAAAATGTTACTCATTCAGTCATGTCTCACTCTATGGGACTCTATGGACTGTAGCTCTCCAGGGTCCTCTGTCCATAGAAATTTCCAGGCAACATTGTAGAGTGGGTAGCTATCCCCTTCTCCAGGGCATAACCTTACTTGAATCTATTTCTCTAATTATCAATGTAAATAATATAATCACATCTATTAGTTTGTACCTATGTTTAGAAGAAAACTAGTTTTCTTTTCAAATTACTTCCTGGTATTGTTGTATAACTGAACATTTTAGAGAATGTTGATTATCTGTTATAAATTAACTTCTTTTAATAATTAAAATATTAAATGATAACCACTATAATTATAGATGTCAAAAATAAATGTTGATTAATAACGAATCTAACCAAATTACAATATACCAAAATGGGAGGGTCGAAGAAAGAGAACTAGGCATTTTTGTTACGGGCACAATACAGTCAGGGAGAAAGAGAACTAAATCCATATCTTGTCTATGAAAAGCCAATAGATAATTTCGGAAAAAATGAAAAAGTAGCAGTAGCAATGTAAGAATATTATTGATATTTAGATATGCAGATGCAAATGCCAGAAAAAACAACTTAATAAAGGAGTGGGACATGGGGGAAGAGAGAAAGAACTTCTACATTTCATGAAAAGAACATGCAGGACCCTTTCACTCCTTAAAAGTGAAAGGGTCATTCATGACCTTATTTTTAAATACAAACAGTAAGTTCAAAATATACATTTTATAGGTATAGCAGTACAAAAATACCAAAGTGATATTGCCTGCCTACATTTTCTTTTAGAGTACCTATAAATCGTTTTAATTATTAGCTATATTTAAAAAATGCTTTCTGAAATTTCTTTCTGCTTTTTATAATACAAATTTTAAGAATACGCCTTATCTTATAAACATCATATTGTGTATTTATTTGACTTTATGCTTACTCATTCTTGAGCAGAAGTCTCTCCATGCTTAGAAATAGACCAGAGGCAGCAGTGTCTGGCTACTCTTGATTCCCCTCATTTTCTACCTTTTTGCTTTAGAATTCTCTCAACAGACATCAATCTAAAATTTTGTCCAATATAAATTTATATCATTATTTTAATAATTTGGCAGTCTTTGGGAAGAGGCAAGAATAGGCTCTGGGAATTCCTAGCATTGGAACATGATTTCCAGCCTCTTCTCTAGTGAAGCCATCTTATCGGAAAGCAACTTTCTTCTGGTTTAATTCAATTTGTATACTTTGTACAATACAAACTCTGCCTCTGACTGGCATGTTTCGTGATGCTGTTACCCACTTCATTGGAAACAAACCTCCATCTGCTGCTGACTTTCTATTTGTGTGTCCAGTGTGTAAAAAATTCCGGCTCCATGCTAGCGCTAGAGCATGCTAGAGAAAGGGATGCCCCAACATTGCCTCCAGATTTCACTTTTGCTGAGTCATGCTTGACTTTCCTGTATTTTTTCAAAGCAGAGATAGTAAAGAGGCTGCTGCTGCTAAGTTGCTTCAGTCGTGCCCGACTCTGTGCGACCCCATAGATGGGAGCCCACCAGGCTCCCCTGTCCCTGTGATTCTCCAGGCAAGAACACTGGAGTGGGTTGCCATTAAACTTCCGTTGGTCAAGGAGGATCTGAGTCCTAACAGAAATCATTTTATTTAATTGTGTATGGGGGTCCAAAAGTCATGGTTAAGCTGTTACAGAGCAAAAATTTCTTAAGGGATCACAACTCAAAAACCCCTCAGGTCTCTCCAGCTTCTCAGAGGCAAAACTCCCTACATGTGTGGTCAGCTCCTGAGTTTATTTTGACAGGCAAAATCTGGGTGAGGGGTGAAGTGAAGAGAAAGTGAAACAAGAAGACAAAAAGATAAAATATGTATCTCTTTAAGAGAAAAAGTTTGGCTAGAAAGTCAGAAAAGAACTACATGAATTCTGTGTTAGGAATATTTCCAGGATTGGGATTTGAGAGAGTGGAGCAGAGTTTCTAGGAACGACCAGCATCACCGGGGGGGATATAAAGAGTGGCTGCTGTGGGAAGGATGGATTTTACATTTAATAAGTGTAATGGGCTGAGCGATATCCCCTAAAAGATATGAACATATCCTAACCCTTGAAACCTGTGATTGCTATCTGATTTATGATTAAGTTTGGGGATGAAGAAGCTATCCTGAATTACCCAGGTAGGCACTAAATGCTATCATGAATGCCCTTATGTAAGAAAAGGCAGAGGGGGATAAGTTGGAAGCACGCAGGAAAAGGCCGTTCAGAGACGGAGGCAGAGACTGGAGGCAGCCACCACAAGCCAAGGAACATTTGCGGCCACAAGAAACTGGAAAAGATAAGAACTAAAGTCTCTTCTAGGGTCCAGAGCCTCCAAAGGAAACGGGGCCCAGCTGATACCTTGATCTAGACTTCTAGCCTTCAGAACTGTGAGAGAAGAAATTTCTGTTGGTTTAAGCTACCCAGTGTGTGGTAATTTGATAAGGCAGCCCCTGGAAATTATTATGATTATGCATCCCCTCCCTTTGACTATTCTCCTAGGAGTAGGTCAAGATTCTGAAATGTTTTTGATTACATTTTAGCTAACAAAGCGTATTTCTTTAAGCACTGTTTAAGGACGGGGTCATGCAAGAGATTGAGTCAGAGCGCAGAATAACAACTAACACGAGCAGAGTACTTCCTGTGTGCAAGCATCTGTCTAAGCAGTTCACACACAGTAGTTCTTTTTTCCTCATAAAACAATAATGCGAGCCTTCAAGAGTTGTACAGCTTGGAGAAGATCACAGGGCAAGTGATCAGTGGTAGACCTGGGTTTAAAACCAAAGTCTTCTGAATTTGAAACCCAAGGTCTTAGTGGCTAAAAGGCATTGCACTGCTCTTCATCTCAATTTGCAGCTGAGGGACTAGTTAGATGCTATTGTGCCTGTCCCTTTATCATTCAAGTGTTTAAACCTTTTTATCAAAGAATTGGAAATGATGGCTTAGTCTGCATGAAGAGTTCTCTAAAGGCACACACTATCAAGACAGCTTTTGGGAAGCACATCTCTGCTCCCTGGGATCTCTGTTGTTGATATTAGAGGTACCCCTGTTAAAGTCCACTTGTTTGCTGTGCAGTCTGAGAAGTGCCCCCCTCTCCTCTACCCTAGTCAGCTCTTAAGTAAGGGAGTGACTCTAGTCTTTCTCTGACCCTCTGTCATAAACCAGGTTTTATCCCTCTACAACACTTAAATAATCATTATTTTAGGATGGCTATTTTTATTTTATAAGCCAAAAATATTTTGAAACAAAAAGTGTCCTGTTGATAATTATACAATTACAAAATTCTCCAGGTTTACCTGAGCAAACTGGCATGTATGATCATTCTATTTCCTTGAGTGAAGTTGCTCCATTGTGTCCGACTCTTTGTGACCCCATGGACTGTAGCCTACCAGGCTCCTCAGTCCATAGGATTTTCCAGGCAAGAGTACTGGAGTGGGTTGCTGTTTCCTTCTTCAGGGGATCCTCCTGACACAGGGATCGAACCTGGGTCTCCCGCACTGTAGGCAGATGCTTTACCATCTGAGTTACCAGGAAAGCCTTAGTGGGCTGAATATTTCAATCCTCTCTTTCCTTAAGGACTGTGCGGCCTAGAGACCAGGGACCTGATTTATTTCTGTTCTTCATTTTATCCTCAATGCCTACTACAGTGTCTTGTACTCAGTTGATATGCAATAAACACTTGATTAAAGAGCAAATATAAGTTAGCAAATGATTTTATATGGTGGTAAGAAGCATGGCTGGTATATTTATAGCATATGGTAAAATTCACAAGTCACTATCTTGAAAAATATTGGGGGGGGGGTCCTAAGATGGCAGAGGAATAGGACAGGAAGACCACTTTCTCCCCAACAAATACATCAAAAGAACATTTAAACGCTGAGTAAATTCCACAAAACAACTTTTGAATGCTGGCAGAAGACATCAGGCACCCAGAAAAGCAGCCCATTGTCTTCAAAAACAGGTAGGAAAAAAATATAAAAGACAAAAAAGGAGACAAAAGAGGTAGGGACGGAGCTCCGTCCCAGGAAGGGAGTCATAAAAAGAGAGGTTTCCAAACACCAGGAAACACTCTCACTGCCGAGCCTGTGGTGAGCCTTGGAACCACAGAGGGCAACATAACAGGGAGGAAAAATAAATAAATAATTAAAACCCACAGATTACAAGCTCAATGGTAACTCACCCAGCAGAGAAGCAGTGAAGACGCCTGCACCCACCACTAGCAAGCGGGAGCTGAGCAGGGAGGCACGGGCCAGAATGCCCCGAAGGCAATCTGAGGGAACTAACTTGGGCTAGCAAACCAGACTGTGGGATAGCTACCTCACCAAAAGCCCTAACCTAAGACACCACCAGGCCCACTCACAGAACAAAGGACTGGACAGAGCTAGCCGGAAGCAGACCATCCCCCTCCAGTGACAGGCAGCCAGACCCAGAAGGGGGCAATTGCAGCCCCAGAAAGACATTATCTACCAAACTGCAAGCAGGCTTCTTTGCTAACCAAGACTTCTTGGGGTTCTGGACAGTCAACATCTGCCTAAGAAGGTGTGCCGGTTGTACACCCAGAAAACTGAGCAACAGGGACAGGGGAGGCGATAAGTCACAGCGACCGCGTTCGCCCAACAGCTCATCACTTGAGCTGCTTGGACCTGGGAAGGGCACAAAACGCAGGCCCAACCAAGTCTGCGCCTCTGAGGACTACCCGAGTGCCTGAACCTGAGCAGCTTAGACCTAGGAGGTGCATGCAGCCCAGGGCCGGCCTAGAATGGTTCCCAGTGGAGCAACCTAGAGCCTGAGCAGTGTGGGCAGGGAGGGTACACGCGCCGTGAGTGGGGGCAGGCCCCATGTGGCTGAGGCACTGTGAGCACACACCAGTGTTATTTGTTTGCAGTGTCTCTCCCTCCCCACAGCGTGACTGAACAAGTGAGCCTAAAAAAGTGTCCACCACAGCCCCCTTGTGTCAGAGCAGACAGTGAAGAAACCAGCAAACAGAAGAAGATAAAACAGAAGGAACCGCCTTGGAAGTGACAGGTACAATAGATTAAAACCCTGTAGTTAGTACCGACTACATAGGAAGGGGCCTATAGATCTTGAGAAATATAAGCTGGACCAAGGAACTATCCGAAAATGAACTGACCCCACACTGCCCACAACACCAGAGAAAGTCCTAGATATATTTTTACTATTTTTACTATCATTTTTTTTAATTTTTTAAAAATTTTAAGTCCTCTATTATTCCTTTAATTTTCATTTTTATAACCTACTATTACTTTGCAAAAAAAGAAAGACCCTATTTTTTAAAGCAAACTTCATATATTTATATATATATATAATTTTTGTGACTTTTTTCCTTTTCTTTAATATCGTATTTTTGAAAATCCAAGCTCTACTCTAGATTTTTAATCTTTGCTTTTTGGTATTTGTTATCAATTTTGTACCTTTAAGAACCCAATCTTCAATACCCATTTTTACTTGGGAGTGAGATTACTGGCTTGACTGCTCTCCCCTCTTTGGACTCTCCTTTTTCTCCACCAGGTCTCCTTTATATCCTCCTTCCCTCTTCCCTTCTCTACCCAACTCTGTGAATCTCTTTGTGTGTTTCAAACTGTGGAGAACACTTAGGGAACTGATTACTGGCTGGATCTGCCTCTCTCCTTTTGACTCCCCCCTTTATCCACCTGGCCACCTTTGTCTCCTTCCTCACTTTTCTCTTCTCTGTATAACTCTGTGAACATCTCTGAGTGGTCCAGACTGGGGAACATACATAAAGATGTGATTACTGGCTAGCCTGCTCTCTCCTCTTTTGATTCCACCTCATCTCATTCGGGTCACCTCTAACTCCCTCCTCCCTCTTCTCTTCTCCATGTAACTCTGTGAACCTCTCTGGGTGTCCCTTACTGTGGAGAAACTTTTCATCTTTAACCTAGATGTTTTATCAACAGTGCTGTATAGATGGAGAAGTCTTGAGACTACTGTAAAAATAAGACTGAAAACCAGAAGCAGGAGGCTTAAGTTCAAATCATGAGAACACCAGAGAACTCCCTGACTCCAGGGAACATTAATCAACAGGAGCTCATCAAATGCCTCCATACCTACCTACCTTGAAACCAAGCAACACCCAAGGGCCAAAAAGTTCCAGAGCAAGACATACCATGCAAATTATCCAGCAACACAGGAACACAGCACTGAGCTTCAATATATACGCTGCCCAAAGTTACTCCAAACTCATTGACATCTCATAACTCATTACTGGACACTTAATTGCACTCCAGAGAGAAGTAATCCAGCTCCACCCACCAGAACACCAACACAAGCTTCCCTAACCAGGAAACCTTGACAGCCACTCATACAACCCCACCAACAGTGAGGAAATTTCACAATAAAGAGAACTCTACAAACTGCCAGAATAAAGAAAGGCCACCCCAAACACAGCAATATAAACAAGATGAAGAGACAGAGTAATACCAAGCAGGTAAAGGAACAGGATAAATGCCCACCAAACCAAACAAAAGAGGAAGAGATAGGGAATCTACCTAATCAGTTCAGTTCAATTCAGTTCAGTCGATCAGTCGTCTCTGACTCTTTGTGACCCCATGAATTGCAGCAAGCCAGGCCTCCCTGTCCATCACCAACTCCCAGATTTCACTCAGACTCAAATCCATCGAGTCAGTGATGCCATCCAGCCATCTCATCCTTGGTCGTCCCCCTCTCCTCCTGCCCCCAATCCCTCCCAGCATCAGAGTCTTTTCCAATGAGTCAACTCTTCACATGGGGTGGCCAAAGTACTGGGGTTTCAGCTTTAGCATCATTCCTTCCAAAGAAATCCCAGGGCTGATCTCCTTCAGAATGGACTGGTTGGATCTCCTTGCAGTCCAAGGGACTCTCAAGAGTCTTGTCTAACACGACAATTCAAAAGCATCAATTCTTCAGCACTCAGCCTTCTTCACAGTGCAACTCTCACATCCATTCATGACCACAGGAAAAAGCATAGCCTTGACTAGATAGACCATAGTCAGCAAAGTAATGTCTCTGCTTTTGAATATGCCATCTAGGTTGGTCATAACTTTCCTTCCAAGGAGTAAGTGTCTTTTAATTTCATGGCTGCAGTCACCATCTGCAGTGATTTTGGAGCCCAAAAAAATAAAGTCTGACACTGCTTCCACTGTTTCCCCATCTATTTCCCATGAAGTGATGGGACCGGATGCCATGATCTTCGTTTTCTGAATGTTGAGCTTTAAGCCAACTTTTTCACTCTCCTCTTTCACTTTCATCAAGAGACTTTTTAGTTCCTCTTCACTTTCTGCCATAAGGGTGGTGTCATCTGCATATCTGAGGTGATTGATATTTCTCCCAGCAATCTTGATTCCAGCTTGTGTTTCTTCCATCCAGCTTTTCTCATGATGTACTCTGCATAGAAGTTAAATAACCAGGGTGACAATATACAGCCTTGACGTACTTCTTTTCCTATTTGGAACCAGTCTGTTTTTCCATGTCCATTTTTAACTGTTGCTTCCTGACCTGCATACAGATTTCTCAAGAGGCAGGTCAGGTGGCCTGGTATTCCCATCTCTTGAAGAGTTTTCCACAGTTTATTGTGATCCACACAGTGAAAGGCTTTAGCATATTCAATAAAGCAGAAATAGATGTTTTTCTGGAACTCTCTTGCTTTTTCTATGATCCAGCAGATGTTTGCAATTTGATCTCTGGTTTCTCTACCTGATAAAGAATTCGAAATAATGGTAGTGAAAATTATCCAAAATCTTGAAATCAAAATGGAATCACAGATAAATAGCCTGGAGACAAGGATTGAGAAGATGCAAGAAAGGTTTAACAAGGACCTAGAAGAAATAAAAAAGAGTCAATATATAATGAATAATGCAATAAATGAGATCAAATATACTCTGGAGGCAACAAATAGTAGAATAAAAGAGGCAGAAGACAGGATTAGTGAAGTAGAAGATAGAATGGTAGAAATAAGTGAATCAGAGAGGAAAAAAGAAAAACTAATTAAAAGAAATGAGGACAATCTCAGAGACCTCCAGAACAATGTTAAATACCCCAACATTCAAATCACAGGAGTCCCAGAAGAAGAAGACAAAAAGAAAAACTATGAGAAAATACTTGAGGAGATAATAGTTGAAAACTTCCCTAAAGTGGGGAAGGAAATAATCACCCAAGTCCAAGAAACACAGAGAGTCCCAAACAGGATAAACCCAAGGCGAAACAACCCAAGACACATATTAATCAAATTAACAAAGGTCAAACACAAAGAACAAATATTAAAAGCAGCAAGGGAAAAGCAACAAATAACACACAAGGGGATTCCCATAAGGATAACAGCTGATCTTTCAATAGAAACTCTTCAGGCCAGGAGGTAATGGCAAGACATACTTAAAGTGATGAAAGAAAATAACTACAGATTACTGTACCCGCAAGGGTCTCATTCAAATATGAAGGAGTAATCAAAAGCTTTACAGACAAGCAAAAGCTGAGAGAATTCAGCACCACCAAACCAGCTCTACAACAAATGCTAAAGGATATTCTCTAGACAGGAAACACAATAAGGATATATAAACCAGAACCCAAAACAATAAAGTAAATGACAAACAGATCATACTTATCAATAATTACCTTAAACATAAATGGGTTGAATGCCCCAACCAAAAGGCAAAGACTGGCTGAATGGATACAAAAACAAGACCCCTATATATGTTGTCTACAAGAGACCCACCTCAAAACAGGGGACACATACAGACTGAAAGTGAAGGGTGGAAAAAGATATTCCAGGCAAATAGAGACCAAAAGAAAGCAGGAGTAGCAATACTCATATCAGATAAAATAGACTTTAAAACAAAGGCTGTGAAAAGAGACAAAGAAGACACTACATAATGATCAAAGGATCAATCCAAGAAGATATAACAATTATAAATATATATGCACCCAACATTAGGAGCACCGCAATATGTAAGACAAATGCTAACAAGTATGAAAGGGGAAATTAACAATAACACAATAATAGTGGGAGAATTTAATACCCCACTCACACCTATGGATAGATCAACTAAACAGAAAATTAACAAGGAAACACAAACTTTAAATGATACAATAGACCAGTTAGACCTAATTGATATCTATAGGACATATCACCCCAAAACAATGAATTTCACCTTTTTCTCAAGCATACATGGAACCTTCTGCAGGATAGATCACATCCTGGGCCATAAATATAGCCTTGGTAAATTCAAAAAAATTGAAATCATTCCAAGCATCTTTTCTGACCACAATGCAGTAAGATTAGATCTCAATTACAGGAGAAAAACTTTTAAAATTCCAACATATGGAGGCTGAACAACACGCTGCTGAATAACCAAAAAATCACAGGAGAAATCAAAAAAGAAATCAAAATATGCATAGAAACGAATGAAAATGAAAACACAACAACCCAAAACCGGTGGGACACTGTAAAAGCAATGCTAAGGGGAAACTTCATAGCAACACAGACATACCTGAAGAAACAAGAAAAAAGTCAAATAAGTAACCTAACTCTACACCTAAAGCAACTAGAAAAGGAAGAAATGAAGAACCCCAGGGTTAGAAGAAGGCAAGAAATCTTAAAACTTAGGGCAGAAATAAATGCAAAAGAAACAAAAGAGACCACAGCAAAAATCAACAAAGCCAAAAGCTGGTTCTTTGAAAGGATAAACAAAATTGACAAACTATTAGCCAGACTCATCAAGAAACAAAGGGAGAAAAATCAAATCAATAAAATTAGAAATGAAAATGGAGAGATCACAACAGACAACACAGAAATACAAAGGATCATAAGAGACTACTATCACAATTATATGCCAATAAAATGGACAACTTGGAAGAAATGGACAATTCTTAGAAGAGTACAACTTTTGAAAACTGAATCAGGAAGAAATAGAAAATTTTAACAGACACATCACAAGCATGGAAATTGAAACTGTAATCAGAAATATTCCAGCAAACATAAGCCTAGGTCCAGACGGCTTCACAGCTGAAATCTACCAAAAATTTAGAGAAGAGGTAACACCTATCCTCCTCAAACTCTGTCAGAAAATTGCAGAGGAAGGTAAACTTCCAAACTCATTCTATGAGGCCACCATCATCCTAGCACCAAAACCTGACAAAGATGCCACAAAAAAAGAAAACTACAGGCCAATATCACTGATGAACATAGATGCAAAAATCCTTAACAAAATTCTAGCAATCAGAATCCAACAACACATTAAAAAGATTATACATCATGACCAAGTGGGCTTTATCCTAGGGATGCACGGATTCTTTGATATCTGCAAATCAGTCAATGTAATTCACCACATTAACAAACTGAAAAATAAAAGCCATATGATTATCTCAATAGATGCAGAGAAAGCCTTTGACAAAATTCAACATCCATTTATGATAAAAAAAAAAAACTCTTCAGAAAGCAGAAATAAAAGGAACATACCTTAACATTCAGTTCAGTTCAGTAACTCAGTCATGTCCGACTATTTGTTATCCCATGAATCACAGCACGCCAGGCCTCCCTGTCCATCACCATCTCCCAGAGTTCACTCAGACTCACGCCATCGAGTCAGTGATGCCATCCAGCCATCTCATCCTCTATCGTCCCTTTCTCCTCCTGCCCCCAATCCCTCCCAGCATTAGGGTCTTTTCCAATGAGTCAACTCTTAACATGAGGTGGCCAAAGTACTGGAGTTTCAGCTTTAGCATCACTCCTTCCAAAGAAATCCCAGGGCTGATCTCCTTCAGAATGGACTGGTTGGATCTCCTTGCAGCCCAAGGGACTCTCAAGAGTCTTCTCTAACACCACAGTTCAAAAGCATCAATTCTTCAGTGCTCAGCTTTCTTCACAGTGCAACTCTCACATCCATACATGACCACAGGAAAAACCATAGCCTTGACTAGACAGACCATAGTCAGAAAAATAATGTCTCTGCTTTTGAATATGCCATCTAGGTTGGTCATAACTTTTCTTCCAAGGAGTAAGCGTCTTTTAAGTTCATGGTTGCAGTCACCATCTGCAGTGATTTTGGAGCCCAAAAAAATAAAGTGGGACACTGTTTCCCCATCTATTTCCCATGAAGTGATGGGACCGGATGCCATGATCTTCGTTTTCTGAATGTTGAGCTTTAAGCCAACTTTTTCACTCTCCACTTTCACTTTCATCAAGAGGCTTTTTAGTTCCTCTTCACTTTCTGCCATAAGGGTGGTGTCATCTGCATATTTGCGGTTATTGATATTTCTTCTGGAAATCTTGATTCCAGCTTCGGCTTCTTCCAGCCCAGCGTACCTCAACATAATAGAAGCTATATATGACAAACCCACAGCAAACATTATCCTCAATGGTGAAAAATTGAAAGCATTTCCCTTAAAGTCAGAAACAAGACAAGGGTGCCCACTTTCACCACTACTATTTAACATAGTTTTGCAAGTTTTGGCCACAGCAATCAAAGCAGAAAAAGAAACAAAAGGAATCCAAATTGGAAAAGAAGAAGTAAAACTCTCACTGTTTGCAGATGACATGATCCTCTACATAGAAAACCCTAAAGACTCCACCAGGAAATTACTAGAGCTAATCAATGAATATAGTAAAGTTGCAGGATATAAAATAAACACACAGAAATCCCTTGCATTCCTATACACTAATAATGAGAAAATAAAAACAGAAATTAAGGAAACAATTTCATTCCCCATTGCAATGAAAAGAATAAAATACTTAGGAATATATGTACCTAAAGAAGCTAAAGACCTATATATAGAAAAGTATAAAACACTGTGAAAGAAATCAAAGAGGACACTAATAGATGGAGAAATATACCGTGTTCATGAATCAGAAGAATCAATATAGTGAAAATGAATAAACTACCCAAAGCAATCTATAGATTCAAGGCAATCTTATCAAGCTACCAATGGTATTTTTCACAGAGCTAGAACAAATAATTTCTTAATTTGTATGGAAATACAAAAAATCTTGAATAGCCAAAGCAATCTTGAGAAAGAAAAATGGAACCGGAGGAATTAACCTGCCTGACTTCATGCTCTACTACAAAGCCACAGTCATCAAGACAGTATGGTACTGGCATAAAGACAGAAATATAGATCAATGGAACAAAATAGAAAGCCCAGAGATAAATCCATGTACCTATGGACACCATAACTTTGACAAAGGAGGCAAGAATATACAACGGAGAAAAGACAATCTCTTTAACAAGTGGTGCTGGGATAACTGGTCAACCACTTGCAAAAGAATGAAACTAGAACACTTTATAACACCACACACAAAAATAAACTCAAAATGGATTAAAGATCTAAACGTAAGACCAGAAACTATAAAACTCTTAGAGGAGAACATAGGCAAAACACTCTCCAACATAAATCATAGCAGGATCCTCCATGACCCACCTCCCAGAATATTGGAAATAAAAGCAAAAATAAATAAATGGGACCTAATTAAACTTATAAGCTTCTGCACAACAAAGGAAACTATAAGCAAGGTGAAAAGGCAGCTTTTGGAATGGGAGAAAATAATAGCAAATGAAGCAACTGAAAAACAACTAATCTCAAAAATATACAAGCAACTTATGAAGCTCAATTCCAGAAAAATAAACGACCCAATCAAAAAATGGGCCAAAGAACTAAATAGACATTTCTCCAAAGAAGACATACAGATGGCTACCAAACACATGAAAAGATGCTCAACATCACTCATTATCAGAGAAATGCAAATCAAAACCACAATGAGGTACCATTTCACACCAGTCAGAATGGCTGTGATCCAAAAGTCTACAAGCAATAAATGCTGGAGAGGGTGTGGAGAAAAGGGAACCCTCTTACACTGTTGGTGGGAATGCAAACTAGTACAGCCACTACGGAGAACAGTGTGGAGATTCCTTAAAAAACTACAAATAGAACTGCCTTATGACCCAGCAATCCCACTGCTGGGCATACACACCAAGGAAACCAGAATTGAAAGAGACACATGTACCCCAATGTTCATCGCAGCACTGTTTATAATAGCCAGGACATGGAAGCAACATAGATGTCCATCAGCAGATGAATAGATAAGAAAGCTGTGGTACATATATACAATGGAGTATTACTCAGCCATAACAAAGAATACATTTGAATCAGTTCTAATGAGGTGGATGAAACTGGAGCCGATTATACAGAGTGAAGTAAGCCAGAAAGAAAAACACCCTTACAGTATACTAAGGCATATATATGGAATTTAGAAAGATGGTAACAATAACCCTGTATGCGAGACAGCAAAAGAGACACAGTTGTATAAAACAGTATTTTGGACTCTGTGGGAGAGGGAGAGGGTGGGATGATTTGGGAGAATGGCATTGAAACATGTATAATATCACATAAGAAATGAATCGCTAGTCCAGGTTCAGTGCAGGATACAGGATGCTTGGGGCTGGTGCACTGGGACGATCTGGAGGGATGGTATGGGGAGGGAGGTGCGAGCGGGGTTCAGGATGGGGAACATGTGTACACCCATGGCAGATTCATGTTGATGTATGGCAAAACCAATACAATATTGTAATTAGCCTCCAATTAAAATAAAGAAATTTAAATTTAAAAAAAGAAAAATATTGGAATTATGAAACAATTTAAATGGTTGAAAATAACCCAGGCCAAGGCAAAATGAACACATCCAAATAAGATTAGCACCAACTCACAGGGGGCAATTTTTAGCCTGATGAGGCAGGTAGTTCTTCGGGCAGAGCACAGCCACAAGCACTTGTTATGGCAAGTCAGAATTTCATCTCATCCAATTTGATTTTGTTTCTAGAGCCACAGGCTGAGTCACCTCTGATATGTAGTGCAATTTGTTACATCACTATACACTGAAAACACTATGGCCCAGCTCTAAACATTAAAATACATTCTTTTCTTTCAGAAAAAAATATATTATTGAAATGTTTAGAAGGCCATGAAAATTATCTGTAATCTATGATCTTGCTAAAAAAGCTAAAACTGTTTCATGATTCCCAGTAAGCTGATAATTTTAAAACCCTTATCAGTAAAAGCCAATATTTCCATTGAACTATTACCATGCTACTTTGTTATATTCAGGAGGATTTATTCCAGTTGTTGTGGTTGTTATTTTTAATATAAACAGATAATATCCAAGTTTTGCTTTAGAAAACAAATAACTCTAAATGCTGTTACTATTTACCAAACTATGACCCAGAAGCAAAAGCAAAAATAGGTTGAATTTGTTTCTTATTGACTAACTTACAAATTGTTAGCCTTCTTTCTGAGTTCCTTGAAAGCTAAATAGGTACCACACAAATAGATGTAAAGATTGTCCTGACTGTAGGCTTGTCATTAGGCTGTTAATAAAAACTAAGTATCAGTGAGCACCTTTCCTGGGAAAATACGATAAGGGTGGCACTGAAAATCTGGCATCCTTACAGTACCATTATCAGGCTCTGAAAAATCTTGGCTGAACTGAAGCTGAAAAATAATTTACCACATCACCAGTTGAAACAGGATGTTCAGCTCATCCAAAGTCTACTTACTGTACATTTGACTCTCTCCTCCAAGAGGCTTGGAAATCATTCACAGTGAGATAACTAGCTACCCAAAGATAGGCTGACAAGCACAATGTAGGAAAGGTAGATGCCCATACCGATTAAGCTCCAGGCTATCATGGTTGAGCTGCACAAACCTGAAGAGTGTAAAAAGATAAGGAATAAACTATATGGACCAAAACTTAGTTTATAATTTAGAAGAGAGAGAGTTCAAGGTATGAAAAATCCTAATTAAAGATATTCTCTCCATGTATCTTACATGTTCACATCTCTTTGACAGTTTTGAAATGGAAATATCTCTTCTCCTAAAATTCAATATGTTAAAAACATCTGTAGCATATTTCCCTTGGCTGTTGATTATTAGAAATATCAGTTCATGATTTTTTATGAATTTCAAAACGTTTTATATCTGTGTTAGACAATGGACTTAATACTAACAGAAGTGAAAGAACGCTGGAGATTAAATGTTGAAACAAAAAGAAATAGAATTGAAATACTTGGTCTTTCCTTGAAAGTCTTCCTGAAGAGATTGATCAATGGAAAGATATTCAAAATATGGAAATCAATCCAGCTGTCAGGAAAGTTTCACCCTTGTCCTTTAGAAAAGGTTAATAAGAATTTATTATTAATAGGCCTGAACTTAGAGTTCCAAATGAAATGAGAGTAATAGTGGTGAGCCAGGTATATCATTTGAGAAGTAAAGTAATGGCATGAGGTTATTTCCAGGGCAGTAAATGACTATTATTTCACCCCAATGCAATACAGAAGTGGAAAACACTTCCCTCATTAGGTATAAGACAGTTTCTTAAACACAGCCCTGAAACACACAGCCTCTTTGCATTATCAGTGGGCATCTAGACTCCTAAAGAGCAATTTAACCAGCATCTAAGACACTCCCATGGTGTAGTTATTTTGAAGTGCAATGGCCATATGATGGGAACAATTTTGCAGTCTTTTTTTTTCCAAACAATTCGGCTTATTTTTGCTCACAAATTACAGTTTCCTGAATACTAACTCTAAAATGGAGTTCTAAGGGAAAAAAAGAATATATTCTGCTGATATCTAATCTTCTATTACTTCATTTCAGTCCAAATCATATATATTCAAAAACCACATTATCTTACTGTCATCGTATGTTATGTAAGATTTTGTACTACTTAAGTTATATACCTGTTATATCGTTAGTCATCAGTTCTTTGGACAGTAATCAATGTGATGGGTGATATAAGTGATTTCAGATGAGGGGTTTGCTGATGAATATGAATTGCATCTCTTCTTTCTTGCCCTGACTACACTTTTATGGAGTTATTCATCACCATTGAAACAGAGGGCTATAAACATTCCAGGAGGGAAACAAAAAGTCCCTGTAAGTTACGGACTGAAAAATGAGCTCTCACAAACGTTAAAGCATCCTTTACTTAGAGAATTAACATCTACTAATATTAAGTTATATCCTTCCTCACTGAGTTTTTTTTACTACTAAGGGGAAGTCATATTTAGAAAATGGCTTTTTCCTAAATTAAAGATAAAACTTTCTCCTTAGGACAGAAGGTATGAGTGATCAATCTATTTTAACCTGGTTCCTTAGAAAGTGAGTAAAGGATGGAAGTATTATTATAAAGAAAACTGGCTCTAAGAAGCAATGTTCAGTTCAGTTCAGTTCAGTTCTCTCGCTCAGTTGTGTCTTACTCTTTGCGACCCAATGAATAGCAGCACGCCAGGCCTCTCTGTTCATCACCATCACCCAGAGTTTACTCAAACTCACGTCCATCGAGTCAGTGGTGCCATCCAGCCATCTCATTCTCTGTCATCCCCTTCTCCTCCTGCCCCCAATCCCTCCCAGTATCAGAGTCTTTTCCAATGAGTCAACTCTTCACATGAGGTGGCCAAAGTATTGGAGTTTCAGTTTTACCATCATTCCTTCCAAAGAACACCCAGGGCTGATCTCCTTCAAAATGGACTGATTGGATCTCCTTGCAGTCCAAGGGACTCTCAAGAGTCTTCTCCAACACCACAGTTCAAAAGCATCAATTCTTCACTGCTCAGCTTTCTTCACAGTCCCACTCTCACATCCATACATGACCACTGGGAAAATGATAGCCTTGACTACACGGACCTTTGTTGGCAAAGTATTATCTCTGCTTTTGAATATGCTATCTAGATGGGTCATAACTTTCCTTCCAAAGAGTAAGTGTCTTTTAATTTCAGGGCTGCAGTCACCATCTGCAGTGATTTTGGAGACCAAAAAAATAAAGTCTGACACTGCTTCCACTGTTTCCCCATCTATTTGCCATGAAGTGGTGGGACCAGATGCCATGATCTTCATTTTCTGAATGTTGAGCTTTAAGCCAACTTTTTCACTCTCTTCTTTCTCTTTCATCAAGAGGCTTTTTAGTTTCTCTTCCCTTTCTGCCATAAGAGTGGTGTCATCTGCATATCTGAGGTTATTGATATTTCTCCCGGCAATCTTGATTCCAGCTTGTGCTTCTTCGAGCCCAGTGTTTCTCATGATGTACTCTGCATAGAAGTTAAATAAGCAGGGTGACAATATATAGTCTTAACGTACTCCTTTTCCTATTTGGAAGTAATGTAGAACCTCTGTATTTGAAACACACAACAGATTTTGAAAATAGATATGCAAATTTTAAGACACTTTTTTCATTGTGTATAAAATTACAGGATAGAGTTTTCACTTTTGACTAGCTGGAAAGTCAAGGGAGTATAAACAAGTCTAATTTCTATATACTATGCTTCCCTTGTGGCTCAGGGGGTAAAGAATCCGCCTGCATTGTGGGAAACCTGGGTTCGATCCCTGGGTTGGGAAAATTCCCTGGAGAAGGGAAAGGCTACCCACTCTAGTATTCGGGCTTGGAGAATTCCATGGACTGTATAGTCCATGGGGTTGCAAAGAGTTGGGCACAACTGACTGACTTTCACTTCACGTTCATGCCAACCTGTAGGCTTTCCTGGTAGCTCAGACAGTAAAGAACCTGCCTGCAATGCAAAAGATTCTGGTTCGAATCCTTGCCAGGAAGGATCACCTGGAAAAGGGAATGGCAACCCACTCCAGTATTCTTGCCTGGAAAATTTCATGGACAGAAGTATCCTGGTGGACTACAGTCCATCAGGTTGCAAAAAAGTTGGACATGGCTGAGTAACTAACACTTTCATGCCAACCCTTGGTAGAGGGTTCCCTGAAGTGTTGACTTCCCAAGGTCTCTAAAACAACAACATAACTGCCTGCTGCCATCTGTAAATAGGACCTCCAAAGTCATACATGCTTTGATAAGACAGGGCATTCCCCCTGCTGTACTGCTGCCTCACTCACAATATACTGCCTAAAAGACCTCTTGTAAGAAAAAGACTACATTAGAATGATTGTTCACCTTCTTCAAAAGGACCATCAAAGTTTGTACTTCATTGATCTGTGGTGTTGGAGAAGACTCTTGAGAGTCCCTTGGACTGCAAGGAGATCCAACCAGTCCATTCTAAAGATCAGTCCTGGGTGTTCTTTGGAAGGAATGATGCTGAATCTGAAACTCCAATACTTTCGCCACCTCATGCGAAGAGTTGACTCATTGGAAAAGACTGTGATGCTGGGAGGGATATGGGGGCAGGAGGAGAAGGGGACGACAGAGGATGAGATGGCTGCATGGCATCACTGACTCGATGGAAGTGAGTTTGAGTGAACTCCTGGAGTTGGTGATAAACAGGGAGGCCTGGCGTGCTGCAATTCATGGGGTCACAAAGAGACGGACATGACTGAGTGACTGAATTGAACTGAAGCCTTACTTCCTAATTTGTTGTAGTCACTGCAAGACAAGAAATCCAAGTCTTCTGGCTCATCCCTCACTTACAAACATATCTATACACTCCCCACACTGACCCAGTTTCTGTCCTTTCCTATCTTTCAAACTCTACCACCTTGCTACATTGCTTTCTCAACCTCTTTCCTAAATTTCTCTTTACCTTCTTATAATTGAAAACTGGTTATCCATGAAAAATCTATTTGTCCTTCAGCAAATAGAATTCAGGGCCTTTTTTTTTTTCTATCCATACACTATAGCATTCAGAAATGTCTTCCTTATTCCTCTCTTTCTTCTGATAATTGACATCTTTATTCTTCCTTAAAAGCTCTAACTTGTTTCAAGGACATTCCATCAACCCTCCCACCACTAGTATTCCTTGTTGCATTTCTATAATGACCTCTGGTCAATTAGTCTCCTTTTTGTTTTTATTTTTTAACTTTAGTGCCTAGATTATACCCTTATTCTGCTTGTCACTATCCATCTAAGACTACCTAGGCAACTCCACCTAAAACAGTTTAATATCTGACCCTATCTCTGCCAATATATGTCATCAGTAAGCACACCACAAGCAAAATATTGATTTCTAGTATCCCACTTTCAGACCAAAATCTTATATCTTTCTAATTTACTTACTGTAGAACGCTTACCTCCATCTGTTTCCCCACTGATACCTCCAATCGACAATCATCATCTGTATGAGTTTCCTAATGCTGCTATAACAGATTACCACAGATATAGTGGTTGAAAATAACATCTATTCATTATCTCAGTTTCTGTAGGTCAGAAATCTGAGCGCAGTGTGGCTCAGCTGGTTCTCTGCTAGTGTCACATAAAACCCAAAGTGAGATTTTTGGCGGGACTGCCTTTCTTACTGAAGGCTCTTGGGATGATTCCACCGCCAAGCTCACTAAGGTTGCAGGTAAAATTCTGTTCCATGCAATCCTAAGACTGAGATCCCTTTTCCTTGCTAGATGTTAGCATGGCTTATTCTCAGTTTCTGGAGGTAACTCTCACCCCTTGGCTTATGGCCCACTCTCTATCTTTAAAACCAGCATCAGATAGCCAAGACCTTCTCATTCTTCATATCTTTTTTACTTTCCCTCCACTTCATCTCCCCTCTGCTTCTAAACTTTTAAGCATTTATGTGGTAGGATTGGAGTCATCCAGATAACCTAGGAAGACTTCTCCACCTCAAGGTCTGTGATCATAATTACATCTGCAAAGTCCCTTTTGCCCCATAACATAAGATTTCCGAAGATTCTGAGGATTATGGTATGGATATTCTAAGTGAATTGAAAGCTGCTCAGCCATGTCCAACTCTTTGCGACCCCATGGCCTATACAGTCCATAGAATTCTCCAGGCCAAAATACTAGAGTGGGTAGCCTTTCCTTTTTCCAGGGGATCTTTCCAACCCAGATCTCCTACATTGCAGGTGGATTCTTCACCAGCTGAGCCACATTCTAAAAGGCCCTTATTATGCCTTCTTCACTTTTCAATGTCGGTAATTTGTCTTATTTCCTCTCCTTTTCCTTCCTACCCAGTTTAGATGTAATAAAACACCACTGTAGTTCACTCCTCTGTAAAATTCCTCCACCACTTTATTCTTTTCCTTCTTTGCTTAGAAAAATCCTAATTCTGGCCAAGTCCAACTTGACTCCAACTCCACTTATTTATCCAACAAGTTGAACATGACTGGAGAAAAACATACCAGAATTAACTGTACATATCTCATTTTAGTCCAGTTCTGCCAGCCACCCTCTATGTATTACTCATGAAATCAGTTTTTCACTCTTCGAGACTATTTTACATCTTTTCTGTGCTCTTCGATCTTTCAACACTCTCCTCCCTAATTCCTTCTTTGCAGATATTTTCACCACCACATTTAATCTATAGTCATGTTTCCAGTACCTGTTAAATCCTCTTCCTCACTTCTTAATTCACTATAGTCAGGCTATTGTCCCTTCTCTTTCATTAAAACCATTCTTTTCTTCATCACCCGTGATCTTCATCCTGTTAAAGCCAATTGTCAGCTCTCCATTCTCACTATACCAAATCTCTAAGTGGCAACTGACACTGTGGAACACTTTCTCCTTCTTGAAATACTTTTTCTTCCTTTGACTCCCATGATACCACTTCCCAGTTTTCTTCATAAACCACACTTACCACTCCTCTTTAATCCCATGATGTAAATTCTCTCAACTGCTATTAGAGAAGCCCATGTCTCAGAAGTTTGGCTCCTCTTCTCTTCGGTCTATAAATTCACTGCCTAATCTCATTCAATTGTGTGATTGTAAATAACACATATATGGCTCACCAATCCAGCCTCTGTTTTCCTTCATTGAATATCCAATTACCTCTCCTCCTATATAATTGGTATTTCAAACTTAAAACCAAACTCTGGACTGTATCCCTTATGACAGAGGCAACTAGACAACAGTTTCCAAATGTCCATTATCTCTTTTTCCTTAGACAAGGAAGTGAAAAGCGAAAGTGTTAAGTCACTCAGTCATGTCTGACTCTTTGTGACCCCATGGACTGTAGCCTGCCAGGCTCCTCTGTCCATGGAATTCTTCAGGCAAGAATACTTGAGTGGGCTGCCATTTCCTTCTCTAGGGGAATCTTCCTGACCCAGGGATCAAACCCCAGTCTCCTGCATTGCAGGCAGATTCTTAACCATCTGAGCCACTAGGTAAGCCCTTAGACAAAGACCCCATTATTTTCAACAGGGCATATGACCACCTTGAATCATGATTATCTTTCTCAGCCTTCCTTGCAGTTGGATATGATTATTTTGTTAAGATTATGCCAGTGGGATATAAGTAGAAATATGTAACTTTTGAAAAGTGCCATGTGCAACTTCTGGAAATTGTCATTATAGGGAAAGAGGATACTTCCTTGCCCCTGGCCATGCCAGCCCTCAAAAGACAGTATGTTTCTCTGCACATAGGAAGAGAGAATACTGGATTACACTGCCATATGGCGAGGAAGTTATGCCCCAACATGGCCTCTTCACTTGAAGGACGAAGCTTTGTTTGACATGCTAAGAGAACAGGTGACTTATTTTCCATTCAGTTATGCCCCTTATCTTCCCTCAGCCAGCAATAACCCAGTAGCTTGGATCAAATATAAAATTCCAAAATCAAAATTCTAATCAAAAATATATCCATAATTCCACTTGAATTTAGGGTCTGCTCCATCCCTGTCTATCACCCTGTGAACATCTCAGATTTCACTGAGTGCAAAGTACCATTTGGAGTACTGCAGCCCCTTACTTCAGTGAGTCTCCTGGAATAACTAAACAAGGAATGAAACCCTTGAAATCTTGGAATTACAAGGGCATACATGTGCCCTATCCACCTGTAGTCTCAGCATTGAGAGACTGAATTGGATAGTTGTCAGCTGGATATCTTCCTATATGGA
Organism: Capricornis sumatraensis; assembly: GCF_032405125.1. Taxonomy (NCBI): domain Eukaryota; kingdom Metazoa; phylum Chordata; class Mammalia; order Artiodactyla; family Bovidae; genus Capricornis; species Capricornis sumatraensis. The sequence continues at coordinate 23,507,725 of NC_091073.1, forward strand.
CCATATGAAGTGTACAACTGATCACATTGGCTTTTTCCAGTAGATACTTAAAGCAGTACTATGGAAATCTGCATGTGCCTTTCCATGCATTAATCTGATTTTCCATTTATTGCTCTGCTATTTTGGTAGTGCTCATTTCCTCTATACTGATTATATCCTTTGTACATTTTTGGATTTTTGCAGACCACCTAAAATTCTTTGTGGAATAGGCTAAACTAATTATGCAAATGCAATGAAATTCTCTTGTCTGGAATGGGTTAACATAGTTTGCAAAGTGCTCAGCAAGAAGTGGGGATGTGGATTCAATGCTGACAATCTATTTTTAGATGACTACTTGGCTCTTCTCTACCACACAAGTAAGATTCTAATTTCAGGAAGGCTCTCCTATGCTTAAATTTAATTGACTATGCATTGTCATCCTTTTATATTAATCTCTGCTTTTTAAATGTGTTTTAAGATGACTGACTGCACCATTGAGATAGACACCTGCTCTCTGAAATAGGCACTTCATAAACCAACACTTCTAGACTTTTCAGGTCATCGCAGTCATTTTCTCATATAGAAAAGCAAACAAGCCTTACCAAAGCTTTTCATAAGTAAAGATTGAAATTATTCAGAACAGATGAAGTTAAGTTGGAGCAAGATTGGCATAAAGAGAGAAGCCTGAAAGAACGATGTAGGGAATCATCAGGAAGGATACAAGGAGATGCTGCTGTGTTAGCTGTTGTATAAATAATAAAATTAAGAAGAAACTATGCAATAAATGGTAGCATTCTGTTTCCCTTATATGTAGACATGTGGATGAAAGTGAATCTTCAAGGGTGAATTTTAAATATTATATGAATGAAAAGAAACAAGAGCAAATGAAAGGACTATTGTGAGCCCTTTTTCCTCAAACCTAAATTTACCAAGGAAAAAAGAAAAAAATAGAACTATCATCCATCTTTTTTTTTCCTTTCATCTTTGCATCATATTATCTAGCCACAATTTCCACACATTCCAAAGATTACATATCAATATCTTTACACCTTTCAGATATTAGAAAGTCAAGCACAAGTCTACATTTTGTATACATGATATTAACTGATGTAGGAGAGCAATACAAGCATGATCTCATTCATATGGTAATTTTTTACATGATACAGACACTTTCTAGGGGAGCTCAAAATCTAGTAACTCAAAATAATTATGCAATAAAAATACAGCTTCGGGTCCATCATTTATTTGAAAAGCAAAAAGCAGGATCTCTGAATGAACTTAATGTGTTAGGAGGTGATTTAAAAAAATTAACTCTTTAAGTGGAGTTTTTCTGCCTGTCATAGACAGCAATTCAATTCATATGATAGTTCTGTACAGTTTTCAATTCATGTCAACTTGGCTAAGCTGAACTACATTTCCTAGAACTCTGTCCTGTATATTTCTGTTAAGGCGGGTCTCAGAGATTCTTGTGGGAGATCTTGATGGCACCAGTAAAGAGTAGTCCTTTTGTAATTTACTTTACTATCAAGGGGTTGACTCATCTTGCTCTGAGGCATCAGCTAAGCCTGCAGGTACTCTACCTCCACCTGGACCCTCCCTTAGCTTCTCTAACTCCTGGATCAGGGGTATGTGATTAGCTTCTTGACGAAGGGCCTCAGCTTCTACAGGGCCTATACTACTACCAAAGTCAGAGACAATAAAAACTGATGTGTTTCAGTCCATCCTCATGGATTCCAGCTCATCCTTGCAGGTTTTTGCTCATTCTTGATGTCTCCACTTCATGCCCATCTTCCCTCAGATCTGCCTGCTTTGTGAACTTTAAGCTCCAGATCAGACAAGGACCTTAAAGATAAAGACCTTAAAGAAACTGCTTGTTGTTCAATGGCCCAGTCGTGTCCAACTCTGAAACCCCATAGACTTCAGCACACCAGGCTTCACTGTTCTTCACCATCTCCTGGAGATTGCTCAATTCATGCCCACTGAGACAGTGATGTCATCCAAGAACGATCTCATCCTCTGTCGTCCCCTTTTCCTCCTGTCTTCAATATTTCCCAGCATTAAGGTCTTTTCCAATGAGTTGGCTCTTCACATCAGGTGACCAAGGTATTGGAGCTTCAGCTTCAGCATCTGTCTTTCCAATGAATATTCAGGATTGATTTCCTTTAGGATTGACTGGTTTGATCTTCTTGCAGTTCAAAGGACTCTCAAGAGTCTTCTCCAATATCACAGTTCAAAAGCATCAATTCTTCAGTGCTCAGCCTTCTTTATGATCCAACTCTCACATCTGTACATGACTACTAGAAAAACCATAGCTTTGACCTTACAGTCATTTTTCAGCAAAGAGATGTCTCTGCTTTTTTGCTGCCTAGGTATGTCACAGATTTTCTTCCAAGGAGCAAGCGTCTTTTAATTTCATGGCTGCAGTCACCATCTGCAGGGACTTTGGAGCCCAAGAAAATAAAGTTTGTCACTGTTTCCAATGTTTCCCCATCTATTTGCCATGTGGGACCCGATGCTATGATCTTCATTTTTTGAATGCTGAGTTTTATGCCAGATTTTTAACTCTTCTTTCACTTTCATCAAGAGGCTCTTTAGTTCCTCTTCTCTTTCTGCCATAAGGATGGTATCATCTGCATATCTGAGGTTATTGATATTTCTCCCGGGAATCTTGATGCTAGCTTGTGCTTCATCCAGCCTGGCATTTTGCATGACGTACTCTGAATATAAGTTAAATAAGAAGGGTGACAATATACAGCCTTGACATACTCTGTTCCCAGTTTTGAACCAGTCCATTGTTCCCTGTCCAATTCAACAACCTCTTATCATTATCCCTCAGAGGGCAGACAGAATGAAAAACCACAATCACAGAAAACTAACCAAACTGATCACATAGATCACAGACTTGTCTAACTCAATGAAACTATGAGCCATGCTGTGTAATGCCATTCAAGATGGATGGGTCATGGTGGAGAGTTCTGACAAAACATGATCCACTGGGAAATGGAATGGCAAGCCACTTCAGCATTCTTGCTTTGAGAATCACCATGGATAGAATGAAATGACAGAAAGAAATTGCTTAACCAGCTCTCAAAATTGTGTAAGGTCAAATCCCTATAATAAATACAAATTCCTTGACACATGTTTGTATACATCTCCTAGTGTTTCTAATTCTTTAACTGAGAGATCGGTGACAAATCACAATCATATACATGTATATGCATTTGAATATGTATATATGTCATTTAACACAATAGTTCTAATTCCATAACCCACTATATATAGGTCAACCAGACTGGAATGATAGAAATAGCCTCATTATCTTCAGTTGTAAAGCACGAATGCAATTACTCTGTAGTTCTAAAATAATTGCCTCATTTTCATTTTTTAAACCTTACACAGTTCCAACCCAAATACTTTGGTGACTATTAAACTCCTTTTAATTCCCTGTATAAGTCTGGACTGTAAACACTTCAATTTTGGAGTTTCTTTCTATCCTGGTCCCAGAGAGATCTCACCAGGATAGTTCCATCATTCCTTCACAAGAACAGGGAAATCTGTACAGATTATCCACACAATAAGAAATTTCATGGTTTGGGATGAATACATACATGTAAGATTTTTCCATTTTATGTATCCATGTGAAAGTCATTCAATCATTGTCTGACTCTTTGCATTATAGTCCACCAGACTCTTCTGTCTATGGAATCCTCCAGGCAAGAATACTGGAGTGGGTAGCCATTCTCTCTTCCAGGGGATCTTCCCAACCCAGGAATCAAGCCCAGGTCTCCTGCATTGCAGGCAGGTTCTTTACCCAATCAGAGACACCAGGAAAGCCTACTGCATCTACACTATATCTCAATTTTAAAATAAAACATATTTTGTGTTCCAGTAATTGCTACATATGTATTTTAATAAAATGCTCTGAAAAAAACAGAGTCAGGCCAAAAGGTCAAGATCAGAGTTTGTCATAAATTAGGTCTTTCAGTATGTTCACTTACTATACACAATAGGAAGAAAATAACCATATCATTTTTCCAAAAATAATAGCTGTATTGGCACCTTATAAAATCAATATATTTTCATGGCAAAAAAATAAATGCAAGCGATTCAGAAAAATTTTTTAAAGAAGGAAATGCCACCACCCAGAAATAATCAACAACTTAGAACATGTCATTCTGGATATCTCTCATTCTGTTGTTGTTTAGTCACTAAGTCATGTCCAATTCTTCTACGAACCCATGGACTGTAGCCTGCCAGGCTCCTCTGCCCGTGGGATTTCCCAGGCAAGAATACTGGAGTGGGTTGCTATTACCAAAAAATAGTTAGCTAAATAAATAGTTTGGTAGAGAAACAGTATAATATTAGGATCCATCTATCATTATATAAAGAGCCCTGGCTTAGCTTTTGTACAAATCCTCAAAATTCTCAAGTGAAGTGTGCAAGTTTCTCCTTCTGTGACTCAGTTTTCTCACAAATAAAATCAGGGGGTAAGGTAAAAGCTTTTTCATAGGGTTGTTATAAGGATTAAAATAATTATTAGATGCAAAATACTGAGAGCATATATTCAACAAATGTTCATTATTATTTGGTAGAGAAAGATATTTTAATCAATAAGACTTCAGTACAAGAAAGCAAACTGAAGAACTGGCTGATTAATGCTTCTTTAATACTAGTTTCTAAAGATCTCTATAACCAAGAATATTGTTAAAGGATGTCAATATGTTGTGTTTATTTTTGTATGTTTCTTTTAAAACAGTATTGATTACAGTTTGTTAAGAATAAAAGTATGAGGATAAGCACAGATATTATTGTTAGTTATATTATTATAATTATATATTTATTTTATATTATTTTGTTATTATATTATTTTTCTATGTCAAAATTTGTAAGATTGTTTTTTCTGTTCTCTACTCATAATTCACCCAGTTAAATGTGGCCCAAATTTAAGTGGATTCAATGATCTGACCAGTCATTCTACTACTTTTTCATTTCTGAGTTCTTTATTTGGATTTGTCTCATGATGAGTTGAATTTCAGTTTATTCATTTCTTGTAGAATAATTTGGGGGGTTTATATCCCCTGAGTTCTTCCATGTTTGAAATGCTTTCCTATTGCCTTAATTCCAAAATAAATACTTAGCTGAATATGGGTAATATTCTTTGATCACAGGTCTCCTTTTTTAGAAATCTTTAGAAGCTCCATTGTCTTCCAACATTGAACGTACTTAGAGAAGCTTGAAAGAAGCTATTATACAGGGAAATTTTTCTTCAGAATTGTGCTTGTTTTTTCAGGTTTATTTGTTGACTTCTGTACTTCAGGTATATCAATTAACTTTATATTTTATTTTCTTTGTCCTTCATATTTGTAAGCTGTCTCTACCCATGCTTTGATAAGTTTTTGTTTTTTATTCCTTCTCCTTTCACTGTGATCATCTTTCCTCAATGCAGATGATTTCAGTTTAGTTCCTTACTGTGTTTTTGCTGTTTCTATTTGTCAGATCTATAATGGAGTTTGCTGTTGTACTTATTTTATTTGCTTTTTTTTTTTAATCTCACTTTGCTCCTTATTCTACTGCTTCTCATTATTGCTTAATTCTATTCTTCTCATTCCATTGTATCTGAGTCACAGAATTTATATTGTATCTTGGGAAGTTTTCTTTTGTTATTGAGTTTTATTACAGTTTGACTGGATGATCTGACAGGGTTGTGATGTCTCTTTTTATTTAATCTTTTTGTGATAGTGTGTTTGCATAGTCTCCCTATATCAATAGTGAAGTGAAAGTGAAAGTTGCTCAGTCGTGTCCAACTCTTTGCAACCCCATGGACTATACAGTCCATGGGATTCTCTAGGCCAGAATACTAGAGTGGGTAGCCTTTCCCTTCTCCAGAGAATCTTCCCAACCCAGGGATCAAACCCATGTCTCCCACATTGCAGGGAGGTTCTTTACCAGCTGAGCCACCAGGGAAGCCCAAGAATACTAGACTGGTTAGCCTATCCCTTCTCCAGTGGATCTTCCTGACCCTATGTCAACGCTTCAGTCAAATGTGACTTTGCAGCTTCTCCAAAGAAGAAGGGCAATCTATTTCCCCATCCCTTAACTTTAGTTAGGACATGTGGCTTTTTTGATCAAAGGAATATGGTACACATGTTCAAAGATTAGGCCTCAAAAGACTTTGTATACTTCTGATTCCTCTCATTCACCTCTGTCCAGCCAGAATGTGAACAAGCCTGGGGTTATCCTGCTGAAGGGTGACAGACCATATGGAATCAAGATGAACAGTCCCAGCTGAGCTATCTTAAACCAATTAGTCCCCAGATGATCTGGCAACTGACAACCGACTGAAATCTAAGCCTAGTGAAATTCAGAACTGCCTAACTGAGCACAGGCCAATTTATCAAACTCCAGAACTATAAATGAAATGAATGCTTGTTATTTTAAGCCACTAAGTAATGGTGGTTTGTCACAGGAAAAAATATAACTAATACAGTCTCTGTACCTTTACATTTCATCTTGCTGAGAATTAAACATTGGCTTATTTACCCAGAATTCCTGCATCCTCTAATATGTTATTGTTCAGTTGCCTGAGTTCTGTCCAACTCTTTGCAATCGCATGAACTACAGCATGCCAGGCCTCCCTGTCCCTTACCCACTCCTGAAGTTTGCCCAAGTTCATGTTCTTTGCATCAGTGATGCCATCCAGGCATCTTATCCTTTGATGCCTTCTTCTCCTTCTGCCCTCAATCTTTCCCAGCTTCAGGGACTTTTCCAATGAGTCAGCTGTCCACACTAGATGACCAAAATACTGGAGTTTCAGCTTCAGCATCAGTCCTTCCAACAAGTATTCAAGGTTGATTTCCCTTAAGATTGACTGGTTTGATTTCCTTGCTGTCCAAGGGACTTTCCAGAGTCTTATCCAGCACCAGAGTTGGAAGGCATCAATTCTTTGGCATTCTGCCTTCTTTGCGGTCCAGCTCTCACAACCGTACGTGACTGCTGAGAAGACATAATCTTGACTATATGGACCTTTGTCAGCAGAGCAATGTTTCTTCTTTTCAACACACTGTCTAGTTTTGTCATACTTTCCTGCCAAGAAGCAATCATCTTCTGACTTCATGGTCACCATTTGCAGTGATTTTAGGGCCTAAGAAAAGGAAATATGTCACTACTTCCACATGTTCCCCTTCTATTTGCCATGAAGTAATGGGATGCCATGATCCAAGCTTTTTTAATATTTAGTTTTAAGCCAGCTCTTTCACTCTCTTCCTTCACCTCATCAAGAGACTCTTTAGCTCTTTTTCACTTTCTACCATTAGAGTGGTATCATCCACATATCTGAGGTTGTTGACACAAGAGAATTCCAGGGAATTCTCTAATATAGTATGAGCAAATTCTCTTATATGCTTTCTTCTTTACCTATGACAATTGGCCCCTTGTATATCCCATGTTTCCACCTCTTCCACACTTTTATAGGAATTCTGGCTACTACTTCTTATCTATTTTGCTGCAATCTAAGAGAATAAAGATGGAGTAGCATTTAGTTGGGAGAACAGTCAGCACTTGGTGAGTTTCTAAACTTGTTTCATTCTTTTGAAATGCCGCAAACACTGCATATCAAGCCCAGTTGTTAGGGGAAACCTGTCTGAAACCACCCATCCTGGCCAGGCACCATAGTAACCATGTGCATGTTATGTTATGACAGGAGATCCTGGTAAGAAACATGAAACTAACAAACCATCACCAAGTGGAAGAATTTAGGATAGGTCAAAAGGAGAGCCACATGTCTTTCCAACCTCCCAGGATCCTCCTTGCTGGTGTCCATCTTGGCTGAGCAAGGCGTGCTTCACCAGGAAGGACCATAAGTCAGAATGACTAGCCAGAGACAATGTGAAACCAACCCCATCACCGTAAAACCTGAGATGGTGAGCCTCGTGGCAGAGCAGTACTCCTGGGTTTCCTTACTCTCCATCCTTCTCTCCATCTGGGGGCCCCTTCCCTATTAAATTTCTTTCTGTGACAGCATTTATGTCTCCTTGGATAATTCTTTTTCAAGTATTAGACAAGAGCCAACTCTCAGGCCCTGGAAGGGTTCCCCTTTCTGCAACACGTTCACATTGTAAGATTTCCATCTCACTCTTATGGGCTGCAGCTCATTCTCCTACTGCTAAGAAATTTTAGCCCTAGTGAACACTGATTTTTCAGAGGTAGATAGGAAAGTCTACTTACTTTTTTATTTCACTTTCAAATGTTTTTCTCTGACTTTTCACATGGATATTTATTCACTTTAAAAGACCATTTCTCTCCAAATTTGAGTTGTTAGTAAAAATTTTCGGTTTCATTATGAATGTTTCTTTCTGCCATACAGAAAGCGGGTGTTTCAGGTTAGGGGTTGGACAGTACCTCACCAGAATTGTCTTTCTTCTTCCTCATTTCACTTAAGTTCAGTTCAGTTCAGTCGCTCAGTCTTGTCTGACTCCTTGTGAGCCCATGAATCTCAGCACGCCAGGCCTCCCTGTCCATCACCAACTCCCGGAGTTCACTCAAACTCACGTCCATCGAGTCGGTGATGCCATCCAGCCATCTTATCCTCTGTCGTCCCCTGCTCCTGCTGCCCCCAATCCCTCCCAGAATTAGGGTCTTTTCCAATGAGTCAACTCTTCGCATGAGGTGGCCAAAGTATTGGAGTTTCAGCTTTAGCATCAGGCCTTCCAATAAACATCCAGGATTGATCTCATTTAGAATGTACTGGTTGGATGCCCTTGCAGTCCAGGGGACTCTCAAGAGTCTTCTCCAACACCACAGTTCAAAAGCATCAATTCTTTGATGCTCAGCTTTCTTCACAGTCCAACTCTCACATCCATACTTGACTACTGGAAAAACCATAGCCTTGACTAGACGGACCTTTGTTGGCAAAGTAATGTCTCTGCTTTTGAATATACTATCTAGGTTAGTCATAACTTTCCTTCCAAGGAGTAAGCATCTGTTAATTTCATGGCTGCCATCACCATCTGCAGTGGTTTTGGAGCCCAGAAAAATAAAGTCTGACACTGTTTCCACTGTTTCCTTATCTATTTCCCATGAAGTGATGGAACCGGATGCCATGATCTTAGTTTTCTGAATGTTGAGCTTCAAGCCAACTTTTTCACTCTCCACTTTCATTTTCATCAAGAGGCTTTTTAGTTCCTCTTCACTTTCTGCCATAAGGGTGGTGTCATCTGCATATCTGAAGTTATTGATATTTCTCCCGGCAATCTTGATTCCAGCTTGTCCTTCTTCTCATGATGTACTCTGCATAGAAGTTAAATAAGCAGGGTGACAATATACAGCCTTGATGTACTCCTTTTCCTATTTGGAACCAGTCTGTTGTTCCATGTCCAATTCTAACTGTTGCTTCCTGACCTACACACAGATTTCTCTAGAGGCAGATCAGTTGGTCTGGTATTCCCATCTCTTTCAGAATTTTCCACAGTTTATTGTGATCCACACAGTCAAAGCCTTTGGCATGGTCAATAAAGCAGAAATAGATGTTTGTTTTTTCTATGATCCAGTGGATGTTGGCAATTTGATCTCTAGTTCTTCTGTCTTTTGTAAAACCAGCTTGAACATCTGGAAGTTCATGGTTCACGTCTTGCTGAAGCCTGACATGGAGAATTTTGAGCATTACTTTACTAGCATGTGAGATGAGTGCAATTGTGAAGTAGTTTGAGAATTCTTTGGCATTGCCTTTCTTTGGGATTAGAATGAAAACTGACCTTTTCCAGCCCTGTGGCCACTGCTGAGTTTTCCAAATTTGCTGGCATATTGAGTGCAGCACTTTCACAGCATCATCTTTCAGGATTTGAAAGAGCTCAACCGGAATTCCATCACCTCCACTAGCTTTGTTTGTAATGATGCTTTCTAAGGCCCACTTGACTTCACATTCCAGAATGTCTGGCTCTAGATGAGTGATCACACACCATTGTGATTATCTGGGTCTTGAAGATCTTTTTTGTGCAGTTCTGTGTATTCTTGCCACCTCTTCTTAATATCTTCTGCTTCTGTTAGGTCCCTACCATTTCTGTCCTTTATCGAGCCCATCTTTGCATGAAATGTTCCCTTGGTATCTCTAATTTTCTTGAAGAGATCTCTAGTTTTTCCCGTTGTGTTGTTTTCCTCTATTTCTTTGCATTGATCACTGAGGACGGCTTTCTTAACTCTCCTTGCTAACACTTTTTAAAGTTTCTGTCCTGGTGTTTTATCTGTAAGCGTTAATTTTGAATTCATACAGGATCTATTTCTATGACTTTAACCCTTATCTTGCTGCTTTTGTTATAGTTGGTGTACATAATGGCCCGCTCAGGGAGAAAACCTGAGTCAGCCCACCTGCAGGACTGTGAGGAAGTGAAACTAACACATCCCCCTGCCTAAGGCTTATCATTCTAGGAGATGCTTGCAAGAAATTAAATGGTCTTTTTACTTTGTTTCCTTACCTCTCTCATCTCTGATCCATAAAAGGACCTGCTATATAGGCTAATCTACCACCTTCTTGGTCAGTCATCTTTCCAAATAAAGTTATATTCCTTGCCTCATCACATCATCTACAGGATTTATTGGCATATTCTGCAGTGAGCTAAGTGAGCTTGGACTTGGTAATAGTATTATAGCTCTTTCTCTTAATTTTTGGCTACTTGTAATTTGGAGATGCTTCCTCCCTACCAATGTGTATTTTTTAAAGTATACTTTTGAGAGAGATTTTACTTTATCCATAAACTGGTCATATATGTATCCCATTCAGTTCAGTTCAGTTCAGTTCAGTCGCTCAGTCGTGTCTGACTCTTTGCGACCCCATGAATCGCAGCACGCCAGGCCTCCCTGTCTATCACCAACTCCCGGAATTCACTCAGACTCACGTCCATCGAGTCAGTGATGCCATCCAGCCATCTCATCTTCTGTCGTCCCCTTCTCCTCCTGCCCCCAATCGCTCCCAGCATCAGAGTCTTTTCCAGTGAGTCAACTCTTTGCATGAGGTGGCCAAAGTACTGGAGTTTCAGCTTTAGCATCATTCTTTCCAAAGAAATCCCAGGGCTGATCTCCTTCAGAATGGACTGGTTGGATCTCCTTGCAGTCCAAGGGACTCTCAAGAGTCTTCTCCAACACCACAGTTCCAAAGCATCAATTCTTCGGCGCTCAGCCTTCTTCACAGTCCAACTCTCACATCCATACATGACCACAGGAAAAACCATAGCCTTGACTAAATGGACCTTAGTCGGCAAAGTAATGTCTCTGCTTTTGAATATGCTATCTAGGTTGCTCATAACTTTTCTTTCAAGGAGTAAGCGTCTTTTAATTTCATGGCTGCAGTCACCATCTGCAGTGATTTTGGAGCCCCAAAAAATAAAGTCTGACATTGCTTCCACTGTTTGCCCATCTATTTGCCATGAAGTGATGGGACCGGATGCCATGATCTTAGTTTTCTGAATGTTGAGCTTTAAGCCAACTTTTTTACTCTCCTCTTTCACTTTCATCAAGAAGCTTTTTAGTTCCTCTTCCCTTTCTGCCATAAGGGTGGTATAATCTGCATATCTGAGGTTATTGATATTTCTCCCATTACACACAGTTAGACACAATAACATCACATTTCTCTATGATTCTTAGGGAAGTAAAACCCAAAAGTATAAAACTCTTCATAACCCAGAGAAGGTGAATCTGTCACTGTGTAGTTACTCCTGCCCTAAAGATTGTTACCACTTACAAGACATTTGAAAAGGCTTGTGATTCCTAACTAGGTGACTGACAACACTTAAAACAAGTGCTCACTGTTGGAAAGGTCTAAAATTCAAAATCAGGGTGAACTGTTCTAGGAAGCCAGCTTGAGGCATAAGGGATTCTGAAACCTGCCCAGGTCTTTTTCTTTGTTCTCCCAGCCAGAACCCTTCATGATGAATAACTTGTTCTCCAAGGCCTAATGCTTCCCGTGCTTCCTTTGTCCTTCTGCTTAAAAAGGCTTTTATGTTGGAGAATCCCTCGCATCCTGCCTTTTTACCTTTTTCTTTTTTTTTTTTTTTTTTTCTTTCTCAAAGCAGGGCTTCTGGAGACACTTAACTTTTAGCTGAAGGGGTTTTGTATTTGCAGCTTATTTTGTGGCTAAGGATATAATATATTAGTGACCTCCTTTTCCTTATATGCTATGTAGAGTTTATTCAATTTAGGTTTTTAATATAAAACTGGCATGATCTAGAAGAGGGTAAAGAAAGGTTTAAAAGTCCTGCTGGGCACCCACAACTTAGAATCTCCAAGTGCTTGTGGGACTTTCACAAATCAAGAGAAAGACTTTAAACTGAACCCTAAAGAGAAATATCAAAAGCCACCTCTTTTCTATCTCTCCTTCAATAATTTTTTTTTTCTACTATTATTGCTTTACAGGTTTCTATGGTATAGGGATAAAACTGGGAGGAATTTTGGAAAACTATTATAATGTAGACATGAAATAGTCTCTGCAAAGTTTTCATTTTCAAATCAGACCAGAGTTGTCACGTTGCCTGTTCTTGTATTGTCACAGTTGTACAGCGTACAGATCATCCCTAGGACCTCAGGGACGCTTTCATAAAAAAGACAATGGGGTAACATTAAGACTCAGAAGCTTATCCACCCCCACCCACCTCCATCCACGCACTGTTTCTTAAGAAATAAAAATCCATGTTACTGTTATAGCCACGCGTTCTTGGAAACAAACTCACTCAGAAGGACAATGCAGATAGTGAAGTGCAGTTTATTACACCGGCAGGCCCAAGGCAGAGTCTCCTCTTAGCCAAGGACCCCAACCAGCATTTGTGAAAATCTTTTATACCCCATGTGCACATGTCTAAACCCACCACCCCACATTCCTTGAGATTTACATTAACCAAGGAAAATACAATCCCAGTAACCCCATCATTCACATGCTATGTGCTCATGTGCTCAAACAGTCAAACAGTTAGCCAATAATCAATAAGCCCAAGGTTACACTCTGATAGATACAGAAAAATTTATGGCCTGTCTGGAGGAAAGGGTGATTAGTGTATGTTTTCTCTTAGGTGATGAGTAACCTAGATATGATCTTTAAGGTTCCCCTGTCTGGAGGGGGTCTTACCCTTCTGTTGTTGTTTGTTGTTTTTTTTTTTTTTTCTTTTTTCCATAGGCACTAAACACAGAGTTCAGAGTCCATTGGAAAGGTGGCCGAGCATGATCAGCATGAACACTTAAAACAAGGCCTAGGAGTCCAGGCCCTATGAATTCCTTCTTCATTCCCCTCTCTTGATGCTCTTAGTTTCTGTAACGAGCATCATTCATTGAGATATATTGTACCCTAGGCCTCCGACTACCCACGTGAGAGAACGCTAACAACCTCTGGGTTACAATTTTCACAAGACATTGTAAGAAGCAGGGCCCACAAAGCAGTATGATTAGAACAATTATAACCACAGTAACAATAGTTTTCCACCAGTCTCCCTTCACCCAGGACAGGACCGAAGTCCAAAAGGGAATATTTTCATCAGACATGGCCTTCACTTGATTTTGCATATCCTACAAGGCAGTAGATACATTTCCAGACAGGTCAGGGATTTATACACAACATTCAACTTTATTATGGTGCAAGTCCCCCCCCCCACCCCCCCAGGCTGCTGTGAATATGTCCAATGCCATCCTATTTTGAATTACTACCTTCCTCATCTGAATTTGTTCTTCGTTCAAGGCTTGACTGGCTTTTGTACTGTCTAAGAGGGACTGTTTAGTGAAATTAGTTAAGGCCTCTACTTTAACCATGATATCCGTTGTCCCTATAGAAGGTACAAACAAGGCAGCGAGATAGTCATACCACTGGAACATGGATTGTGTCCATCTTGCATGCAGATAGGGCAGGTTTACTAGATGTTGGTGTAGGCTAGGCTTAATACTGCCATGGGTGAAAGCAAATCCTACTGTGTGACACCCTACCCAGCTAACTGGTAACCATGGCCATAAGTTAAGCCCACAGAGCCACTGGATCCCACTGGGGGCTACCCAACAAATTCCAGAATTATATTTCCAGTCAGAACTGGGCCACTGAACAGACCGATTGGGGTGATAGATATATTTAAAGATTTGTTTACATTGTCCAGGGGATAAATAACCCATATATTTTAATTCTTTTGGGTCTGGGGGCGGTCTCCAAATCCAACTTTGAGTTCTTTTTGTTGCCAGCAAATAGTAGCGGGAGTAATCAATGGTCCTTTTTCAGGAGTCATCCAGAAATATTCAACCCAGACCTGGTAGTATTTCTCAAGGTAGCGAGAGGCCTGTCCCTCTTTTGTAAGGGAGCCCCTTTCCTTTTTATTTTTAATATATGAGGTATAAGCCCTTGTTAACTCAGATGACCATTATATCTACCACAGAGGGCAGGAATCCCTCAGAAGAAATGGAGTACCCATCATGGTCAACAAAAGACTCTGAAATGCAGTACTTGGATGCAATCTCAAAAACAACAGAATGATCTCTTTCCATCTCCAAGGCAAACCATTCAATATCACAGTTATCCAATCTATGCCCCAATCAGTAATGCTGAAGAAACTGAAGTTGAACGGTTTTATGAAGACCTACAAGACCTTTTAGAACTAACACCCAAAAAAGATGTCCTTTTCATTATAGGGGACTGTAATGCAAAAGTAGGAAGTCAAGAAACATCTGGAGTAACAGGCAAATTTGCCCTTGGAATGCAGAATGAAGCAGAGCAAAGACTAATAGAGTTTTGCCAAGAAAATTCCCTGTCATAGCAAACACCTTCTTCCAAAACACAAGAGAAGACTCTACACATGGACATCACCAAATGGTCAACACCGAAATCAGATTGATTATATTCTTTGCAGCCAAAGATGGAGAAGCTCTATACAGTCAACAAAAACAAGACCAGGAGCTGACTGTGGCTCAGATCATGAACTCCTTATTACCAAATTCAGACTCAAATTGAAAAATATAGGGAAAACCACTAGATCATTCAGGTATGACCTAAATCAAATCCCTTATGATTATGCAGTGGAAATGAGAAATAGATTTAAGGGCCTAGATCTGATAGATAGAGTGCCTGATGAACTGTGGACGGAGGTTCGTGACATTGTACAGGAGACAGGGATCAAGACTATCCCCAAGGAAAAGAAATGCAGAAAAGCAAAATGGCTATCTGGGGAAGCCTTACAAATAGCTGTGAAAAGAGAGGTGAAAAGCAAAGGAAAAAGGAAAGATATAAGCATCTGAATGCAGAGTTCCAGAGAATAACAAGAAGAGATAAGAAAGCCTTCTTCAGAGATCAATGCAAAGAAATAGAGGAAAACACACAATGGGAAAGACTAGAGAGCTCTTTAAGAAAATTATAGATACCAAGGGAACATTTCATGCAAACTTGGGCTCGATAAAGGACAGAAATGGTATGGACCTAACAGAAGCAGAAGATATTAAGAAGAGGTGGCAAGAATACACGGAAGAACTGTACAAAAAAGATCTTCACGGTCAAGATAATCTTGATGGTGTGATCACTCATCTGAGCCAGACATCCTGGAATGTGAAGTCAAGTGGGCCTTAGAAAGCATCACTACAAACGAAGCTAGTGGAGGTGAGATAATTCCAGTTGAGCTCTTTCAAATCCTGAAAGATGATGCTGTGAAAGTGCTGCACTCAATATGCCAGCAAATTTGGAAAACTCAGCAGTGGCCACAGGACTGGAAAAGGTCAGTTTTCATTCCAATCCCAAAGAAAGGCCAAAGAATGCTCAAAGTACCACACAATTGTATGCATCTCACATGCTAGTAAAGTAGTGCTCAAAATTCTCCAAGCCAGGCTTCAGCAATACGTGAACCATAAACTCCCTGATGTTCAAGCTGGTTTTAGAAAAGGCAGAGGAACCAGAGATCAAATTGCCAACATCCACTGGATCATGGAAAAAGCAAGAGAGTTCCAGAAAAACATCTATTTCTGCTTTATTGACCATGCCAAAGTCTTTGACTGTGTGGATCACAATAAACTGTGGAAAATTCTGAAAGAGATGGGAATACCAGACCACCTGACCTGCCTCTTGAGAAATCTGTATGCAGATCAGGAAGCAACAGTTAGAATTGGACATGGAACAACAGACTGGTTCCAAATAGGAAAAGGAGTACATCAAGGCTGTATATTGTCACCCTGCTTATTTAACTTCTATGCAGAGTACATCATGAGAAATGCTGGACTGGAGGAAACACAAGCTGGAATCAAGATTGCCGGGAGAAATATCAATAACCTCAGATATGCAGATGACACCACCCTTATGGCAGAAAGTGAAGAGGAGCTAAAAAGCCTCTTGATGAAAGTAAAAGAGGAGAGTAAAAAAGTTGGCTTAAAGCTCAACATTCACAAAACAAAGATCATGGCATCCAGTCCCATCACTTCATGGGAAATAGATGGGGAAACAGTGGAAGCAGTGTCAGATTTTTTTTCTGGGCTCCAAAATCACTGCAGATGGTGAGTGCAGCCATGAAATTAAAAGACGCTTACTCCTTGGAAGAAAAGTTATGACGAACCTAGATAGTATATTCAAAAGCAGAGACATTAGTTTGCCAACTAAGGTTCGTCTAGTCAAGGCTATGGTTTTTCCAGTGGTCATGTATGGATGTGAGAGTTGGACTGTGAAGAAGACTGAGCGCCGAAGAATTGATGCTTTTGAACTGTGTTGTTAGAGAAGACTCTGGAGAGTCCCTTGGACTGCAAGGAGATCCAACCAGTCCATTCTGAAGGAGATCAGCCCTGGGATTTCTTTGGAAGGAATGATGCTAAAGCTGAAACTCCAGTACTTTGGCCACCTCATGCGAAGAGTTGACTCATTGGAAAAGACTCTGATGCTGGAAGCGATTGGACGCAGGAGGAGAAGGGACGATGGAGGATGAGATGGCTGGATGACATCACTGATTCGATGGACGTGAGTCTGAGTGAACTCCGGGAGATGGTGATGGACAGGGAGGCCTGGCGTGCTGCGATTCATGGGGTCGCAAAGAGTCGGACATGACTGAGCAACTGAACTGAACTGAACTTCCGTAAGACTAGTGTTCATGTTGAATGTAACTCTATGTCCCCGGCCCATTGATGGCTTTTTCTTACACCAGGAGAGCAAAGAAAGTTTATGATTGGTGAGAGAAAGGAAAGTTCCTTTCTGTTGTTTCAAGAAGGAGCACAGTGGTATAAAGTCCTCATAACGAAGTGGTGATACCCACCAGAGGAGTCCGTCCATTACTGACAGGGGCATAGCCCCACATACCCAACAGTTGGAGGAATTGTGGAAATTCACGTAGCAATGTGCCCATGAGATGAAGACATTGCACTGTGCAGGAACAGTGTCAGGCTCAGAATTGCGTTGGTGAGGCCGAGTAGCAGGAGTTGTTTACTCAGCTCCATCCTAGAGAGTGCTAGTCCAGGACTTCATTTTCTTCTTCCTCTTCAGGATGATCTTGGTTTCCCATGGGTTGGCCGGGTCCTTCTCAGTGGTCCTTCAGAGCGTCTTCTGTGTCAGCATTGTATGCCTTCTTCCCTCTGGTGTGATGGATCCAAGGGGCAATGCCTGCAACTTTAACTGCAGTAGAGGTGGTTAAAACAACAGTATATGGACCTTTCAATCAGGGGACTAGTGTGTCGTGTTTCCAATCTTTCACCCATACCTGGTCCCCTGGTATAAACTCATGCATTTGCTCCCCCAAGGGGAACGGTATTCTTTCTTGCACAAACTTAGTTACTTGATTAATTACCTTACCTAGTTGTTCCATCTGCTGTGATATCCCATCTCCTCTTACCTGAAATATATCAGTTGCTACTGGAGACCTTCCATATACAATTTCATAGGGAGAGTAGCTGCGGGACCATGGGGTCATCCTGAGTTTGAGCAAGGCCATGGGAAGTAGATCCATCCAGGAACAGTCAGTCTCTATAATCCATTTAGAAAGCATATCCTTTAGTGTCCGGTTACTTCGTTCTACCATTCCGGAGCTCTGAGGCCGGTAGGCAGTGTGTAACTTCTATTTTATATTCATGGCTTTACTTACTCATTGTATCAGATCTGATATGAAGACTGGGCCATTATCTGATCCTATGCTGGTGGGGAATCCAAATCGAGGAACTATTTCCATAAGCAGGCTCTGAGCCACTTCTGATGCTCTTTCGGTTCGGGTGGGGAAGGCCTCCACCCATACCAAGAATGTACATAACAAAACCAACAGGTAACAAAAATGGTGATATGGTTTCATCTCAGTGAAATCCATTTCCAGATGTTCAAAGGGAAGGGCTCCTTTTAGTTGGATACCTGGCGGTTTTGGTCTGCACTCTGGAGCAGCGTTAACCTGAGAGCTGCTGCTGCTAAGTCACTTCAGTCGTGTCTGACTCTGTGTGACCCCA
This sequence comes from Capricornis sumatraensis, assembly GCF_032405125.1. Taxonomy (NCBI): domain Eukaryota; kingdom Metazoa; phylum Chordata; class Mammalia; order Artiodactyla; family Bovidae; genus Capricornis; species Capricornis sumatraensis. The sequence goes on from NC_091073.1 coordinate 23,526,103, forward strand.
TAGATGGCAGCGCACCAGGCTCCCCTGTCCCTGGGATTCTCCAGGCAAGAACACTGGAGTGGGTTGCCATTTCCTTCTCCAATGCATGAGAGTGAAAAGTGAAAGTGAAGTCGCTCAGCCGTGTCCTACCCTCAGCGACCCCATGGACTGCAGCCCACCAGGCTCCTCCATCCACGGGATTTTCCAGGCAAGAGTACTGGAATGGGGTGCCATTGCAGGCATTGCAATTTTGGGATTCTGTTCTACATAAGGAAGAGAGGCGAGGAAGCAGAAAATACCTTCAGATCAATTCCTCCAATTTTTCATGTCCTAGGTGAGTCATATAATGAGCTTGGCTCACCAGAAAGGGGGCTATCTCTTCAGGCACTAAAAGCTTACCACTTGGTAGCTCCCACCATCGTTTCTCTGTTTTGGTGGCTCCCTCCACTTCAGCTAGTTGGTTTTGGGCCTCAGTGTATGTTGGGGAGTCTAGGGCCAACTCAGGTAGCTCAGCTAGGACAAATATTCTCATGGGGATTTCCCCAGATTCCTTTGTCCTCGGCTGCCAGTCTGGCGGTCTCATCAGCCAGCCTATTTCCTCGAGCCTGTGGGGTGTCTTACTTCTGGTGCCCATGGTAGTGCATGACTGCTACCTCCGTGGGGCTCCAGACAGCATCTAGCAGAGTCAGGATCTCCTCCTTATTCTTAATGTCCTTTCCATTGGCCGTTAGAAGGCCTCTCTCCCGGTATAGGGCCCCATGTACATGGAGGGTAGTGAAAGCATACTGGGAATCGGTGTGGACGTTCACGCTCTTACCCTTTGACAATTACAGCGCCTGAACTAAGGCCCATAACTCAGGTCGTTGGGCTGACCAGTGCTGTGGTAAGGAGCCAGCCTCGATAACAGTCCTCTCTGTGACTACAGCATAGCCTGACAGTCGCTGTCCTAGCTTTACCAGGCTGGTGCCATCAGTATACAGAGTCCAGTCAGGATTTGAAATTGGCCTGTCTCGGAGGTCTGGACAGCTAGCATAGAACTCCTCTAAGACTTCTTTGCAGTTGTGGGTAGGTCCACCTTCTGTTGAGAGAAGTGTTACCGGGTTTAAACCCTGGCAAGGCTCAATACAGAGGTTGGGGTTTTCACATAGCAGTCCCTGGTATTGAATAATCCAGGAATTTGACAGCCATTTGTGGGGGTCTCCTCAAAGGAGGGTATTGACTTCATATGGGATCTTTCCAATCAGATCCTGGCCAAAAGTCAGCTTTGTGGCTTCACGTACCAGTAAGGCAACTGTGGCCACTGCTCGCAGACAACTAGGCCACCCAGTGGCAACATTATCAGTCGCTTTGAAAGATAAGCTACTGGCCTGTCCCACGTTCGCAAGGTTTGAGTCAAAACCCCCATGGCTGTTTTACTTTCTCGGTCACATATAAGGTGAATGGTTTGGTGAGGTCTGGCAATCCCAAGATGAGGACGGAGGTGATTGCTAGTCTTAGCCCCTCAAAGGCTTTCTGCTGTTTCTCAGGCCAATTTACTGGATTCTCTTCAGGCCCTGTCAGGAGCTCAAATAGGGGCTGGGCTATTTGAGAATACCTTGGAATCCAAATCCTGCAGAATCCCGTGGCCCCTAGGAACTCCCTGACTTGCTGCCAAGTCTTAGGCATGGGAGCCTCAGAATTACTTCTTTTCTAGATTGGTCTAGCAACCTTGTGCCTTCCCTTAGGACAAACTTCAAATACCTTACCTCCTCCTTGCAGATTTGTGCTTTGTTCCCTCTATACTCAGTATCTTACCTCTCCCAGCAATTGGAGGAGCACTTGGGTCCCTTCCCAACATTCTTCCCAGGTCTCAGAGGCCAGGTCTCAGGTCATCCACATATTGCAGGAGCCAACATCCATACGTTTCAGGCTGGAGAGCTTCCAGGTCTGAGGCCAAGGCTTCTCCAAAGATGGTTGGGGCATTCTTGAAGCCTTGTGGGAGGCGGGTCCAAGTGAGCTGCTGCTTATTGCCTCTGATTGGGTCCTCCCATTCAAAGGCAAAGATGGGTTGTGATGCAGGTGCTAGGCATATACAAAAAAGGGCATCTTGAGGTCCAAGCAAGTATAGATCCTTGTTTTAGGTGGGAGGAGGCTAAGTAAGGTATAGGGGTTTGGGATAGTTGGATGCAGAGTTACAGTAGCCTGACTGGCAAATCTGAGATCCTGTACAGGCCTATAGTTTTGTCCCCCTTCCTTCTTTACAGGTAAGATTGGTGTGTTCCAGGCTGACTGACATTCCACCAGGATGCCTGCCTGCTTTAGCCTATTGATATGAGGCAGAATCCCGGTTCGGGCTTCTATGGGTATTGGGTATTGATTCTTTCTCACTGGGGTGGCGCCTGGTTTGAGTTCTATTAATACAGGGGCTTGGTGTCTGACTAGCCCAGGGGGGTTATCTTCGGCTCAGACCTCAGGGAACAGCTGAGTTAGCCTTTTCTCCAACTCTGTTGCCTTGTCTTGTCTATCTCCAGGGGACTCATGTAACCTCCATTCATCTTGAGGGGGCACAGAGAGGGAGAGTAAGTAGGTTGTTGTGCCCACTTGAAAAGTGGGCCTCTCTTCAGGAGAGAAATTCACTTGTGCTCCCAGCTTGGAGAGTAAGTCTCTCCCCAGCAGGGGTACTGGGCACTCAGGGATATAGAGGAACTCAGTGACCCCTCATCTGACATTTCCTAGGCTGACAAAATGACTTAATCATTTCTTCTCCCGAAACCCCAGTTGCGGCGGCGGTCCTTTTAGACAGTGGCACCACAGGCTTAGTTACCACGGACAATTCTTCTCCGGTGTCTACTGGTCCCCGATTTTTAAGGTTACCATGGGCTCTCGGGGACCTGATGTCTTTGAGCCCCGGCATCCCTATTCAGTCTGTATGTTAGTGAGTTCTGCAACTGGGAGGGGTTTATTCCCCTTTCTTCTTTCTGGGCACTCGTTCTTCCAATGACTGAACCCAGGGCATCAGGCGCATTGATTTGGCTGTAAGGGAGCCCGAAGCCTCTGCTGGGACTGGTTGGAGGGCTGTTCTGACCTGGAAGCTAAGGAGGGTTTCTTTCCTTTGGTGGTGAAAAAGTCTTCAGAAGACTTTCTAAGCGCAGCAGCCAACATTGCAAACCTCTCGTCTGTTCTCCTCTGCTCGTATACCTTTTCTCATATTTCTTTTCTATTTCCATGTCCCTATTTTGGAACACCTTGTCTGCTGTTTCAATCAGCTGAGAACTAGGTATGGATAGAACTCCCTCAGTCTTTTGAAGCTTTCGTTTTATGTAAGGACATGCTTGCGAGATAAATGCTGAATTGATAACAATCTGGGAGCCCATAGCTTCTGGCTCTATGGGTGTATAGAGGCTGTAGGCCTCACAAAGTCTCTCATAAAATTCAGAAGGTGGCCCATTCCCCTTCTGAACTATTCCAGCCGGTTTTGACATGTCCATTGGCCTCCAGGCTCCCCTTTTAAGTCCTTGTATAATCGCTGTCCAGTATCTAATTGGATTTTTCCCTCCTCTGTATTATAGTCCCAATTAGGTCTGTCAGTGGGGAAGGCTTGCTCTATCCACCTCGCCTCAGTGTTGATCCTATTTCTCTCTTCTGTACTGAAGAGGGGTGCTAGTAATTGCATTGTATCATCCCAGGTTGGCCAATGGGTGCGGAAAATAGTCTCCAATAGTCTAGACATGCCCTGGGGTTCCACCAAGTAAGAGGGGGTGTGTTTTTGCCAGTTCAGTATATCGGTTGATGGAAAGGGCTGATAGTAATAGGCTACAGGAGCTTTGTGATAATTACCGTCTTCCCCTATCATTGGAGGTTGTTGGACTTCTCTAAGGGGCATCTGCAAGGGTATTCTTCCCTCTGGTTCTTTGGCAGAGTGGAGCCTTTGTTTAATTCCAGTGGTTCCGCCCCCTTGTCCCGGAGTACGTACCGAGAGTGGCAGGTAGAGTTTAGGAAACGTAGTGGCAGCATCCGTGGTGGTGGAGTCAGGTGGGCTCATTGTCCCTCCAGCGGAGGCTGGAGCCCGCTGGGGGGAGGGGGGGCTGAGGGGGAAGGGGGTTTGCTCTACAACCTGTGGAGCTGTCGGGACCGTTGAGGAGTCCGGGAGGCTTACTGGTCTCGGGCTGGTTCCTCCAGTGGGGCTTCCAGTGGCCACGGTGATACTAGCTGGCAGGTTCATCATCCAGTACACTGGTGGGGGAAGTTCATTTCCTTTAGGGTCCTGTAAAATTTCCTTCTCATCCTTCGTTACCTTTTGGGCCATCAGGATTTTTCCTCCCCCACCATGAGCGTAAAAATGGGCCCATTGGGCGGGGGGGCGGTGTCTTGGGTTATTCCCAGCTGAGAGTCTATGTACAGGAACTGCTTGGGGTGTCCGGGCTTTCCCGTAACTATAGCATAGACTGCCTTTATGAGAGTTAAGTCCATAGTTCCCTCTGGTGGGCAGCCAACTCCCACGGAAATCTATTCGACTTCACAAAGGGTGCGGAGTCAGCTGGGTGTCATTTCCCTACTGTAGTCTCCATCAGATCCTTTCTTAAAATTCTTAATCATATTCTCCAATACAGTGGCCTTAGATTCGCTTCCTCCCGTTTTCTTACCTCTGGATTCCCACATGCCAGGGCCTTCCTGAGAAGCCAATCTTCCTGTTTCCACTGGCAGGGGAGATGATGGGTCACACAGCAGATGGGTAACTCCTGGAGGAGGGCAGAATACGAGCACACAGAATTGGATACTCTCTTTCTAAAACCCTGTGGCGACCACTCGGCATGTTCCCTAAGACAGCGTGGACACACCTCTTGATTGGCTTTCTTAAACCCTAAGTTACCTGTCTTTATCCCTGGCACAGCCGCTGACCTCAGTGCCAAGCAGCTATTGTTGCCAACCTAAACCAGTTTCCTATGTGTCTCCCTCTGGACCCTCCCAGGGGGGTGATCAGGCCCCCTCCTCCACCCTACCGGGTGGGCTCCTCCCCACCTGAGTGCTCAGTTCCCTTGCTGCTGTTCACTACCTGCCAAAGTGAAGAAACTGGGCACTGAGAGACCAAATTCTTCCAGAGGGGTGAGGTGCCTTCCCCTCTCTAGGAGATTCAAGCCACAAAGACTTGGGGTGGCCTCAAATGAGACCTGTCTCCTCAAAGCAAGAAGTATTCCCGGCCCATGCACCAAATGTTATAGCCACGCATTCTGGGAAACAAACTCACTCAGGATGACAATGCAGATAGTGAAGTGCAGTTTATTACACCAGTGGGCCCAAGGCAGAGTCTCCACTTAGCCAAGGACCCCAACCAGCATTTGTGAAAATCTTTTATACCCCATGTACACGTGTCTGAACCCACCACCCCACATTCCTTGAGATTTACATAAACCAAGGAAAATACAATCCCAGTAACCCCATCATTCACGTGCTATGTGCTCATGTGCTCAAACAGTCAAACAATTAGCCAATAATTAATAAGCCCAAGGTTACACTCTGACAGATACAGAAAAATTTATGGCCTATCTGGAGGAAAGAGTGATTGTATGTTTTCTAAGGGTGTATGTTTTCTCTTAGGCGATGAGTAACCTAGATATGACCTTCAGGGTTCCCCTGTCTGGAGGGGGTCTTATCCTTCTGTTGTTTTGTTTTTTTTTTTTTCCATAGGCACTAAACACAGAGTTCAGAGTCCATTGGAAAGGTGGCCAAGCATGATCAGCATGAACAGGCCAAAGATGGAGTCCAGGCCCTATGACTTCCTTCTTCATTACTATTTACAGTAACAGTAGCAACCATCCTAAAAAAAAAAAAGGAAAAAATACATTCCCAACATAATCCTTAAGAAGAGATAGGAAAAAATCTGAAAGCACTGTAAATGAAAGAATTTTCCAATTGCTCTTCTCTCTTGTTCAATACATAACTTAATTACAAAGCTAGCCATAGGAGACTGCAGTTGGTTTTATATACTCAGCCTCCATTCCTTCTGATTCTATTTTCCAGACCCTTTACACACAGCAGGGTCTTCTGTTGTTCAGGTTACCTCTCCCTCTCCTGTCTAAGAAGTGGTGGGTATGAAACCCAAACTTGAACAATATGATTCTCTTCCCCCCTAAACTCAGAATTCAAATTTTGAGTATGATGGTATTTGTTATTGTTCAGTCACTCAGTCATGTCTGATTCTTTGTGACCCCATGAACTTCAGGATGCCAGGCTTCTCTGTTCTTCACTGACTTCCAGAGTTTGCTCAAACTCATGTCCACTGAGTCAGAGATGCCATCCAGTAATGAGGTATAATTTAAATGTAATGGCATAAAAAAAATTAAAATCAGCTGGCTTTCATCACCCCAAATGAAATTTTAAAGATAGTTTCACCTCAGCAATTTTAAAAATTATTGATGCCTGTGTCCACCCAAGAGACCCTGATTTAACTGATCTGGAATGTGGCTTGAGCATCAAGATTTTTTAAATTGCCAAGGATATTGTGAATTTCAGTGAGACCTGAGAAACACTGCTCTAGGTCATAAGAGACCCAGTTTGTTTCTACTACCTTGATCTATGAAATGCCCTGATTCTTATCTCTTCAAAAGCTGATTAATTTTTTTTCTTTCATACTGTGAAGTACCATTTATTATTCCAATAAATATTGCCTGTATTAATCAGAATCAGTTGCTGTTACTTTAAATGCAAGAGCCTTAACTGTTAAAGTGCTGAAGACAGTGTATGCTGACAACTTTTTGGAAAATATCTTCCTAATAACTCTTCCATCCCTCTAAAACTAAACTCTTCTTCACCATTCATAGGACCAACATAAATGTTTGCACAGAGTATTTACTGTCCAGGGCTCTTGGCCAAGGAGGGAAGAGGGACTATAATTTAGACTACAGTCTTCTTGTATCCTAACAAGGGACTTCATCTGCCCAGAGAAACACACTCTAAAAAAAAAAAAAAAAAATGTATACCATGGTGTCATCTATTTCTCAAGCCAGAAGCCCATGGAACTAATTTGCCAAAAGAGAGTATCTTTTTCTAGTATGCACAAAGAAAAACAAGAGAGTGGCCCTAACTATCCACTTTCTAACATGATCAGTAAGGTTTTTAGAATGCTTTAACCTTATATGCAGAGAACATCATGAAAAACGGTGAGCTGGAAGAAGAACAAGCTGGAATCAAGATTGCCAGGAGAAATATCAATAACCTCAGATATGCAGATGACACCACCCTTATGGCAGAAAGGGAAGAGGAACTAAAAAGCCTCTTGATGAAAGTGAAAGAGGAGAGTGAAAAAGTTGGCTTAAAGCTCAACATTCAGAAAATGAAGATCATGGCATCCGGTCCCATCACTTAATGGGAAATAGATGGGGAAACAGTGGAAACAGTGTCAGACTTTATTTTTTTGGGCTCCAAAATCACTGCAGATGGTGACTGCAGCCATGAAATTAAAAGACACTTACTCCTTGGAGGAAAAGTTATGAGCAACCTAGATAGTGTATTCAAAAGCAGAGACATTACTTTGCCAACAAAGGTCTGTCTAGTCAAGGCTATGGTTTTTCCAGTGGTCATGTATGGATGTGAGAGTTGGACTGTGAAGAAAGCTGAGTGCCAAAGAATTGATGCTTTTGAACTGTGGTGTTGGAGAAGACTCTTGAAAGTCCCTTGGACTGCAAGGAGATCCAACCAGTCCATTTTAAAGGAGATCAGCCCTGGGTGTTCTTTGGAAGGAATGATGCTAAAGCTGAAACTCCAGTACTTTGGCCACCTCATGCGAAGAGTTGACTCATTGGAAAAGACTCTGATGCTGGGAGGGATTGGGGGCAGGAAGAGAAGGGGGCGACAGAGGATGAGTTGGCTGGATGGCATCACTAACTCGATGGACATGAGTTTGAGTGAATTCCAGGAGTTGGTGATGGACAGGGAGGCCTGGCGTGCTGCAATTCATGAGGTCGCAAAAAGTTACACACGACTGAGCAACTGAACTGACTGAACCATTTAAAGACCTTGTCTCTCTCACTTTCAAGATCTGCTTTGTGGCTACTTAGTTTTCAGTAAGAAGAAAACATTTTATATTATTCACATATTTATTTCAAGATTTATTAATCATATAACTGTTTTCAAGTGTCTAGAAAGGATTTGGATTCACAGGAGGAAGGTAAGTGTCTCACCTGATCATAGGGTCAGAATCTGTAGAATCAGGGAGTAAACAAGCTAAGAACCAAAATATCTATCCACTGATTTAAAGCAGTGTTGGTATATCGGATGGTTTCTCCCCCACCCTAGGTGAAAAGATTGATAAAGAGAAATGAAGTGTTGATTTACTCATGCTTAAAAATATTAAAAATTGTCACTGAATTCAGTTTTTAAAAGATACAGTATTTACTAAAACTAAAGATGTTGCTTCAAATGATTTAGGATGATATAACAGTTTCAACATGTTTACGCAATTGGCAGAATGAGTTTGAATATATTCTAATGATGCATTTCTCATACCAAATTTTAAGCTGCCTCATAATGAAAATTAACAGGAGATTCTCAGCCATAATATGTATTACACACCCAGCCATGATCTGAGAGAGGTACAATTTTAAATATTTAGAGACTGATAATTATCAGCTTTTGTTTGCATGAAGATTTATATCATTGGCACACAGGATTTTATTCATCATTTCCACAGGAGGGCAATTTTCCTTTCACAGATTAAGGTATCCAACTAAAGTTTTACTTTCCCTTGCTTTATTTGATTTAAGCTTTTATTTTATTAATCTCTCAGTATAAAATTTTAATAGAATAAACTGATTTTTATAAGATGATTGTAGATTATTAAACAATCAAAAACATTTTTCCATATACAAAAGTACCCAGTGGTGTTTATTATTTGAGCAGATCAGCATGAAATGAAGAGTGTGAACCTTTCAGCTTAATGTTAATTAAGTCTTACACAGAGTTCATAGACATCTATGAAAGAAAGTGTTTACGTAAGTTATATGTGAAAATAACTGAATGTGTGGATTTAGACCAGCCCTGTGTGTACATGCTCAGTTGCTTCAGTCGTGTCCAACTTTCTGAGACCATATGGACTATAGCCCACCAGATTCCTCTGTCCATGTGATTCTCTAGGCAAGAATATTGGAGTGTGTTGCCATGCACTCCTGCAAGGGATCTTCCCAACCCAGGGATCAAACCCGTATATTTTCTGTCTCCTGCATTGGCAGGCAGGTTCTTTACCACTAGTACCACCAGGGAAGCCTGACCAGCTCTGCACTTTTATGGAATCCCACAGAATCCCATATGGGGTGTCTTTAAAATAATATGCAAATTAGGAAGAATTTTGATTATTAATAAACTGACATTCAAAAGATACTGTTTAAATTGCTACCACAGATTCACTATCTCTGTGTAGCTGAAGGATTGTTGGCCCTGATTCAAGTTCAGAAATTCCCATTGCACTCTCATAGGTTAGAGCTTAATTCCCATCAGAAACCAACTAGAGAGGTCTGACTTTTTTAGATATCATATTATTATTTATGATCAGTGAAAAGAGAATTGAAAATATCCCGCAAAATAGTCAATCCCTCACTCGTAGTCTAAGATGATCTATTTGCACAAAACACACAGTAATCATATCTTATGGTACTTGGTGAACAATACCCCTTTGGGATTTCAATAAATCTATAATCCTTAGAGTTTCTTTTAAATTCTATGTCACTCATATGGTCTAATGGAACCAGCAAACTAAATTACATGAATTATGCCAGCTTGTCACAGAGGAGATATTTACATTCACGCTTCCCTGGTGGCTCAGAGGTTAAAGCGTCTGCCTGCAATGTGGGAGACCTGGGTTCGATCCCTGGGTCGGGAAGATGCCCTGGAGAAGGAAATGGCAACCCACTCCAGTATTCTTGCCTGGAGAATTCCAAGGGCGGAGGAGCCTGGTGGGCTACAGTCCACGGGGTCGCGAAGAGTCGGACACGACTGAGCGACTTCACTTTCACTTTAGTTTACTAATATTTGGACATCTGTATTTTGAATGAAACTATTCATGACAGTTGATCAGAGAAGCATTTGTTCAATCGCCATAGTAATCCTCTACATAGTAATCCTCTGTATTACTTGGAAAATGTGAAGAAAAATACAATTATTTTACCATATTTAGCCAATTATTTTTATTGTATCATGTCATGTTAACCATATCTTTCATGATTACCTTTTTTCCTTGAGTTCTATCTTAAATACAGTATCCTTATGGCACAGTTTTGGTATGTATGTGTATATATATATATATATATATATTTTCATCACATAATATATCAAGGCTTCAACTTTCCCCTGAACTTTCAGATGAAGTCCTGTGATTTCAAACCTATGAATAAACTTAATCCCAATCAAATTAACAGTATCATTTTAATTACTGTGGTTATTGATGACTATAAAATTTAGCCCTAAATTTAGCAACTTAAAGCAACAAACATGCATTATTTCACAGATTTTTTGTGTTGGGAATTCATATTTAGCTTACCTGGGTACCCCTGGCTCAAGATCTGTCATGGGGCTGTATTCAAGCTAAGCTATATCAGCTAATGGGTTCCCTGGTGGCTCAGTGGTAAAGAATCTACCTGCCAGTTCAGGAGATGCAGGTTCTATCCCTGAGTCAAGGAGATCCCCTGGAGAAGGAAATGATAGCCCAGTCCAGTATGCTTGCCTGGAAAATCCCATGGACAGAGGAGCCCGGTGGGCTACAGTCCATGGGGTCACGAAAGAGTCAGACACAATTTATCAGCTAAACAACAACAGCCAACAGCATGTCAGCTAAAGCTCTGATCTCAATGAAAGCTCAACTGGGGAAGGAGGGTAATGAGCTTCCAAGCTCAGTCCTGTGCTCGCTGATATAGATCTGTTTCTTGTTATACATGCTCTCTAAGACTGCCAGCTTTCCCCAGGACAACCAATCTGAGTGCAAAAAAGAACACCAAGATGTAAGTCTCAGTTTTTATTGATATAATCTAATCTCAGAGGGGATTCCCTGGTGGCTCAGCAGTAAAGAATCTGCCTGCAATGCAGGAGCCTCAGGAGACTTGGGTTCTAGCCCTGGGTCGGGAAGATCCCCTGGAAGAGAGCATAGCAAACCATTTTAATATTCTTGCCCGGAGAATCCCACGGACAGAAGAGCCTGGCTGGCTACCATCCATAGGGCTGTGACTGAAAATGGCTTAGCACAGTCTCAGAAGTGGCATCCTATCTCTCCTCTCGTATTCAGTTCTTTAGGAACAAAGTACTTTAGTGCTCAGCCCACACTCAGTGGGAGACTATTTATTTCTCATGGGTCTCAGTCACAGCAAGTAGGGATTATTAGGTGTCATCTAGAAGCTGCTTACCATATTCAGTTCAGCTCAGTTCAGTTCAGTTGCTCAGTCATGTCCGACTCTTTGCAACCTCATGAATTGCAGCATGCCAGACCTCCCTGTCCATCACCAACTCCCGAAGTTTACTCAGACTCACGTCCATCAAGTCAGCGATGCCATCCAGCCATCTCATCCTCTGTTGTCTCCTTCTCCTCCTGCCCCAAATCCCTCCCAGCATCAGAGTCTTTTCCAATGAGTCAACTCTTTGCATGAGGTGGCCAAAGTACTGGAGTTTCAGATTCAGCATCATTCCTTCCAAAGAAATCCCAGGGCTGATCTCCTTCTGAATGGACTGGTTGGATCTCCTTGCAGTCCAAGGGACTCTCAAGAGTCTTCTCCAACACCACAGTTCAAAAGCATCAATTCTTCAGCGCTCAGCCTTCTTCACAGTCCAACTCTCCCATCCATCCATGACCACAGGAAAAACATAGCCTTGACTAGACGGACCTTTGTTGGCAAACTAATGTCTCTGCTTTTGAATATACTATCTAGGTTGGTCATAACTTTTCTTCCAAGGAGTAAGCGTCTTTTAATTTCATGGCTGCAATCACCATATTACTATTGTCAAATCCAAAATATTTAAATCTGAATCTGTGGTAGTTTCCTCCCACATTAATAATCCTCCTTTTTCTCAGTAATAATACCCTTCACCTTACCATCGAGGGTCAAAGTTTCATATACTTTTCACTCCTGCTAAAACTCTGATACAACTTATTGAGACTCAATTTTCCATCACATTTCACTTGAATGTGCCTTTCTCGTTTCGTAGCTACCATCTTAACTCAGACTGAATCATCTTTCTTTTGATCAATTTAACTATCTTTACAATTGGCCTCATTCCTTAAATTCATATCTCACACTATTGCCTGAATAATTTTCTTACCACATAATTTTATCAAGAACTGTCCATCTCAACCATGCAGGACAAAGTCATAGCATCTTAACTGGACCTCAACTTGATTTTTACTAACTCTCCCTATTTTTCACACTCAGTCCTGTTTTCTAGCCAAATTCGCCCATGCACTGTCCCCCATGATGGTTTGCGGACTTCTCTAGCTGTGTATCTATGCTCACCAAGTTCTTCGTTGACTTTTCAACAATTTCCAATCCCAGCATCTCTCAGGATCCATTCAAATCCAATACTATCTAAATTCATTCTGTATTCACTTGTTTAACCAGTCAAATAAAAAAAATACTGCTTACTAGATACCAAACACTAAATCCCTTAGTCATGAACACTGGCTGTTTTAAGTAACTCTGCGCTGGGTTGTCTGTTACATAGAATTTCTGACATAATGGCTTCCTAACTGATGCCAGATCCAAATGCATATGTCTAGGAGGCAGTTATCCAGTAATCAAGAGCTTTGGAGAGAGGCTTACACGGTAATCCATCCCTGTCACTTCAGCTGAAAGTGTTTTCTTTTCCTAGAATTCCTCTATACTATGTGCCTAGACAGCTAATATGATGATTACCACATTCAATCTCATATCATGAGTTATCTTTTTAAATTTATAGATTCTGTATCCTGGCAGCTAATAAAATTTTAACTATGATTTTTTGGTACTTTTTGTAAGCACTGAAGAAAAAATTATTGATTGGATAATAACAAAAAATACTTTATATCATTAGTAAATTATATCATTAGTTAGCCTGTGAAGTTCTTACCATTCTGTGTTTCTTTTTAAATTTATTTCCCATTTGTCATATCCAAGTAATTCTACCAATAAAAACTTGAGCATCTCTTTTTCCTAGAGTGGATTGTCTGGTAAAGTTGCCCCATTAGCAATAATTAAATATCCAAATGACTTTACTCTTAAAATAGAAGTGTTTTATTATAAAACATTATTTAGCCCTTCTTTTAGGAAATAGGAATTTAACTGCCTTAACCATTAATATAAAGATATCATTAAAAGCCTTATATAGTTACAGTCAAATAAACAATGTCAAAGGACAAAAGCTTATCTTTCTGAAAGATTATGGCAGGCACTGTCACACCTCCTTACCCCCTCACATACCTTCTTCCTTTCCAGCAGAACTGTGAATTTGTTCAACCTTGTTGTAAAAGACTAAAGATTCAAATTTCAAAGAAAAACTTCCATTTATAAGAATTCTTTCCAGAAAGTAAGGGGGAAAGAGTTCACCTGCCAGCAGATGAGAATCCCCACACCTCAGTTCCTGTTGTTTAGTCCCCAAGTCACATACTACTCCTTGTGACCACGTGGGCTATAAACTGCAAGGTTCCTCTGTCCATGGGATTTCTCAGGCAAGAATACTGGAGTGAGTTGCCATTTCCTTCTCCAGGGACCTTCCTAACCCAGGGATCGAACTCACATCTCTTGCCTTGCAGTCAGGTTCTTTACTGTTGAGCTACCAGGGAAGCCCTAAAGGCAATCATAGCCTCTCATTTATATTGGCACATTCCAGCACTCCTTTCCATATTTCCCTCATGATTGGCAGGGAAGGGAATCCTCATGATACTCAGGGAAGATGAAACCTCAAATACTCAGTGAGTTGGGGAAAAGAAACCTTTAATACCTAAACCTCAAAACAGCTACATTTGAAAATCAAAATAGCTTTCATGAAAGCAACCCAGGAATTATCAAAGAGTTACATTTGTCCAAAAGAGTAAAACATTGAGGATCTACAAAGAGTCATAGTGTTAATACTCGGAAATAAAATTAAAGAATTTCTTTGTGAAAGATCTTTCTGCTAACATGGCATGAAGTTCTGCTTATGATGGATGAGCTGATTTTGCAAAAGCTAGGAAACCAGAATAGGGAGGTGCCTCTGTGATAAAACGATAAGTCTGAATCACTGTGGACACATTACGCTTGCCAGAGACTGACTTAGGAGTGAACATGTAAATCAGTCCTTGGTGTAAAATGAGTTTCTTACTGACTTGAGGGTAATTTTTCTCATCAGAAAAAAACTATTTGCTACAAAGTAACTACATTTACTTTGATTTTTAAAAATTTCATTTTATTCAAGTCATATATTTAAAAATCTAGTTCTCAAGCTCTCAGCTTATAGATTTATTATAATTATAATGATAATATTGCTAGTTTTAATAATTGGGTTTGGAGGCCATTTGTTTAATGTTTGGCACCATTTACAAACTTAGTTAAGCAACTTCAAGCATTTTAATCTGTGTTTATAAATTAAATGTGGGCTTCTGTGGTGGCTCAGACAGTAAAGAATATGCCCACAATGCAAGAGACCCAGGTTTCATCCCTGGGTCAGGAAGATCCCCTGGAGAAGGGAATAGCAGCCCACTCCAGTATTCTTGCCTGGAGAATTCTATGGACAGAAGAGCAGTCCATGGGGTCAGGCTGCAGTCCATGGGGTCACAAAGAGTCGCACACAACTGAGCAACTAACACACACACATAAATTAAATGTATTCAAATTGTAAAACATTTAAATTATTTTACTTACTACAAAATCTTTGAGTTCAAAAATAACTTTATATTTAATAAATGAAACATTAGTATAATGAATCATATATTCTCATAAATGCTTCAATATTATAGATAAATCTAGCAAGATTTTAGTGTAAAACACAGATAAAAATTGATAATTGTATATTTTAAATCAGAATAACCAAGCTGATTTCTAAGAGTAAGTCTACTGAACTCAGTTTCTTAAAAACTATATGAAATGTCAATTATATAATATCATTGTTTGATTATGTTAAAGTTTTGGTTATCTTAAAGTTTTTGGCACTGAATTCTCAATCTCCCCAGTGTTGAAAGGTGCTTAACTATTTAGGTAATAGTTATGTCATGACAGACAATTTTAAGGAATAACCTCTCCATCAGTGCGATTGCTTAACAGCCATATATTTCAGCTGTATCATCACTGTTTGCTTTTTTAATAGAGTATCCTAGTTCCTCTTTATAGTCTAAAACAAGAATTTTATAACTAAGAGAAAAGTTGTTCTAGCACCCTGAAGTCAGTAGAATCTCTGTCTCCAGTTTATGCACATTAATGATTCAATTATACTTTGCATTTTTAGCTCTTAAGGAAATGTTCTTTCTGTCCAACCCTAAAGGTAACTAAGCTTTACATAATCTGATTTTATCTTCAAAAGTTCCCTAACTTTTAGGGAACTGCTATGATACAAAATGATCTCTAGTAAAATCCTGAAGATTTTACATGAAACTGCCTGATTTCTCAAGGTACTTCCAAGATCATTAGACTGACACTGATCAGTGGCCTCTGAAGAGAAGTCTGTCATAGGCTTCTGCAAAAATAAGAGAGATATACAGGAGGAAAGCAAGTCTTCTTTAACTGAGTATTTTCCTGTCTGCAAGTGGTACTTATAACCGCAAAAGCCTTTTTGTGACTCTGAGGAGGCAAGTCTAAAACCTAGCAAACACATCAAGTTCAATGAAGCCAAATCTGAGACATCCTACCTCTTAGCTTTTTATTAAACGGGATAACTCAGCCAGTTTGAGTTGAATTTTCTGTTACTTGTAGCCCAAATCACTGTAACTAATAACATAATCCATTAATACTTACATATAATCAAGATTCAAAGCTACAGAGGACCATTCTGGCAAACTGTATGTATCAAGTAATACCACTAGTTTCCCACATATACACAGCAGTATATCCAATGCCAAGGATTTATGTAGATCTCACGCAAACAGGTTTTTATGGCATGTATTATCTAGTAGTTGCACATATACATGCTTAGTGGCTGTCATGTCTGACTCTTTGTGACCCCATGGACTATAGGCCCCACCAGGCTCCTCTGTCCATGGGATTTTCCAGGCAAGGATACTGTAGTGTGTTGCCATTTCCTTCTCCATGGGATCTTCCCAACCCAGGGATCAAACTCGCGTCTCCTGTCTCCTGCATTGCAGGCAGATTCTTTACCACTGAGCCATCGGGAAAGCCCCTGTCTAGTGATTATGCAAGAGTAATGAAAACAATACAAACTGACAGGCTAAATAGAATGGTCAGCTGGGTTACTGAATGTTCCAATTATCTACGGTTGCATAACAAACTACCCCCAACATTAGTGGCCTAAAACATCAGCAGTATTTACCTGACTTACAAAGTTGGAATCTAGGTAGTGTTTCACTGAGACAGACTGTCTCTACTCCACTCAGCATCCACAGGAAGGAGGAGGTTGTAATCAACCAAAAGCTCAACTTTCAGGAAGACCTCAAACATTGGAGGCTGGCACAGCCAGGAATCCTCGGACTTCTTACAAGCTGCATGGAAAAAGAGAAAGGGAGAATGGGGGAGAGAGAGAGAAGGAGAGAGAAGAGAGGATGTGAGAGAGAGAGGGGGGTGAAGAAAGGGAGAGACGATGAGGAGAGAGGATGAGGAGAGAGACAGGAGAGAGAGAAGATGAGAGAGAGAAGCAGGCAGAAGCTGCTTCACTTTTAGAACCTCGCCTTGGAAATCACATAACCTCTTTTCTACCTCATTCCATTTGCAGCGGTGGTCAGGGGCTCACCTGAATTCAAGGAGATGTACTCTCCTTAACAGGCTCTACCTTTGGGGAGTGGAGGGACAAAAAGAATATGTGGGAGCAGAAATATTAATGCACCCATTTTTGATGCAGTCTACCACACTGTGACATCAGATATTTTTCAGTTGAAACAAAAGCAGTTTCTTGAAAGAGAAGGACTCTCAGTCCTATCGTAAAGAATTTGAGAGATCTGGACAGTCACACTCAGTCTGTTATTTTAAGATAACATATTTTAAACCAGTCATTTCTTAAGTATATAGTTTATATCAAGAAGCAACAAAATAGGCAGCTCTATTTAGAGGTTCTCAATGGCCTCACTATCTTAATTTATAAATACCCCAAATCCAGTTCTTGTCCCCCTTATCTACATGTGTGAAATAATCTTAAAAGTAAACATTGTGGAAGCTTTTTATAACACAGAATTTTACTACATGAACACAAATATCTTCAACCTTTTAAACTTTTCCTCAGGCTTTGGGGAAAATAAGCTATGAACTAAAGTCCAGTTATTTCTAACACAGGGCAAAAATTAGCCTTAAAATTATTGCTTTGAACTAAAATGCAAGCTCTCTCATGTCCAGGGCTTCTATCACTTTGTTCAGTACTTCTTTATAGTCCCCACTCTGCCTAGAGCGCTGCTTTGCAAATATTAAACTGAACGCATGAATAAATAAACCAGTTCTTATTAAGCACTTTTATATATTTTATCTCAAAATAACTTGTGACATATATATTATTACTATTGGTCCCATTTAATAAAATAGAAAGGTGAGAAACCAGTAAATGAATTTCCCAAAAGGAGAGAAAGAAGTCAATGAATTCCCTAAAGTTACAGAAATAGTAAAGTGGAAGAAATGAGTAGGAACTCAAGTACTTGTCTTATTCAAAAACTTATATCCTTTCCACTGATTATTGATATATTTTACATGCTGTCATGTCTTTCACTAGAGTATTATTTCAGAGATGGATTTGTGCTTTCTTTGATCCTCACAAAATACCCCAAAATAATCATTCTATACAAAACATCCTCGAAAGTTGCAGCTTCACTGTCATGATTATTGCTAAATTGTCCAATTTATACATATCATTTAGGTATTCATCTCCCATTTTATTCATTTATTAACAGTTTTAATAAATGTTAGTGAATGTTAGTGAATGTTTTTCAACACCTAGAATATAACCAAAACTTCTTTTTAACCAAATATAGCTACAGTGATAAGATTATGCAAACATCACAATGTTAAGGTTAAAAAAAAAAATTGTAAAAGAAAGGGTCAATAATCAATTGCAGCACATTAACTTATCAAAGCAATGATAAATATTTAATACATGGAAATATCTAATAACAGAAACCAGTTCTGTTACAAGGAAGGGCATATTCATATGTAATACCCGACCATAATTAGAGCACATTTGCATATTTACCTTGGGGAACTTTTCTCAAGGAATTTAATTTGCATTCTGACCCAGAATTCTCTGATGAGAGATACACAAAGAAAAAAGAGAAATGTTTTAAATTCATGTATAGCAGAATTTCAACTCTGACTCTCATTTTGCCCATACATTAAGGAAACTTGAAAGAATTAAATGAGATGATGTGTTTATAACAGGAAAGAAACAGTTATCAATCACCATGAATGGCATTATTCTTCTCATCGTTGTCAACAATAGAATGCCTGCCCCATATCCAGGATGCAAAAGAAGCTACTTTATTGCCAAGACTTCAGAGCAGGGAGAGAAGAAGGGTAGGAAATCATAATGTACCAGGAGAGTTAACACTGAAACAAAGCCTCCAGATATTTTCTATTTGGGAAATAAGGAGACCAGAATACCAGAATCTACTTTTAGAATAACATGCTTCCTTGTTGAGAAAAAGGTCCAGGAAGCCAAATGGTTATACCAATGTAAAGCAAAACTGGTGGGTTGTATTGAAATTATGGTTCCAAAAACACAGTCTATAAAACATTGTACTGTAAGTCTTGGCAAGACTCCTGTTTCATGCTGCCTTTCAGAAGCAGGACCCATGGCCTAAAGGAAAATGCTGAACCCAGACACTTAGCTGAACTCTCACTATGCCTGAAGATCAGAGAAAGCAATCTTCATCCTGCAAGAAGGATGAGAGTGAGGAAAGACCAGAATACTTGACTGGGTACCAACAAAGAAACCAGAGGATGACGAATAGCAACTAGAACAAGCCACTAATTCTGTGCAAAGACAGGTAAGGAGGTGGGGGGAGGGGGTGATGAAGTCACAAACAAGGATCCCAGTTTCTGTAAACCAGCACAAACACAAGCTTTAGATCATTCTGAACCATCAAAATATAGCCCTACACTCTTCACTTTCCCCATGTCAGGCAGCCATGTTTCCAAAGCAGCACACAGCCTATGGATAAAGAGTGAGTGGTCTGAGCAAGTGGGTTCTGGAGGAATATAATTGTAAATGCAAGAAGAAAGAAGTGTTAGTCGCTCAGTTGTGTTCAACTCTTTGCAACCCCGTGGACTGTAGCCCACCAGGCTCCCCTATCCATGGAACTCTCCAGGCAGGAATACTGGAATATGTTGCCATTCCCTTCTCCAGGGGATCTTCCTGACCCAGGGATCAAACCCAGGTCTCCAGCATTGCAAGGAGATTCTTTATTCTCTGGCTCACCAGGGGAACGCAATGCAAGAGGAATCACTTTAAATGGCCTAAATTGTCCCACAGATGAAAGATCAGGAAGCCTGTATCAAAGCTGCTTCAAAGCCACTGCCTGAATTCACTCCAGCTGACTGAAAGCAACTAGTAGACTGATTGCAGTCATGAGAAGCCACTGCTGGCAGAAGTGGTCTCCAGGCATGGTCACTGCTGGAGGAGCAGCTGCTTCAAGCTGGAATGGGAGTAGCTGCTGAAGGTGACACAAGCAAGAATCCCTGCCACAGGAGAGGGTAGTGGATGGGGTGGGGGGGCTAGTGCTGGGAGCGGCAGGTGGCTTCACCCTGAGCAACCCTTTCCAGTTTTTCCAGGTCAGAGACCCTCGCCTCAATCTATTTTGCCCTCCAGTTACAATTGGAAGAAAAAGAAGCTATTCCTCTGTCCACAGGGAAGGTAGAAATTGTTTTTCATTTTCTTATTACATAGAATAAGTGTTCACATCAGTGAAATAGACCTGAATATCACCTGACCCTCACATCTCTAGCCAGAAGACAGACAGACAGACATAGGAAGGGAACTAGATACATGACATCCTATGAAAAGCAAATTAAGAACAAGAAATGACTTAGCAGCAGCAGCAGGCTTCACTGTGTATGTATTTCAAATCATCATGTTGCACATCCTAAGTACCTATTATTTTAAAATATATAGATAAACCCTCCTACCCTGTTGGTTGGAATGTAATTTGCTGTGACCACTATGGAGAACAGTATGGAGGTTCCTTAAAAACAAAAAATAGAGTTACCATATGATTCAGCAATCCCATTCCTGGGCACATATCTGAAAAAGACAAAAACTGTAATTCAAAAAGATACATGCACCCCAGTGTTGGTAGTGGCACTATTTATAATACCCAAGACATAAAAGCTGCACACCTGAAAATAACATGATATTATAAATCAACTATACTTCAATTAAAAAAAAAAAAAGACATGGGAGCAATCTTAATGTCCATCAGCAGATGAATGGACAAAGAAGATGTGGTATATGTATATACAATGGAATACTATTCAGCCTTTAAAAGAATGAAATAATGCCATTTGTGGAAACGTGATAAACCTAGAGAATGTTATACTAAGTGAAGACAGAGAAAGACAAATACCATATAACTTATATGTGGAATCTAAAACAAAAAAAAAGATACAGATTAATTTATTTATAGAACAGACATAGGGAACAAAATTATGGTTACCAAGAAGGAAAAGGAGGGCAGGATAAACTGGGGTTTGGGATTAATAGATACACACTGCTGTGTAAACAATAAGGACCTACTATATAGCATAGAGAACTATACTCAGTACCTCATGATAATCTATAATGGAAAAGAATCTGAAGAATAGGTATAGGTGTATACATGTATATATACATATATATATATATACACATATATACATATACATATATATAAACATAATCACTTGCTGTATACCTGAAACATAAATCAACTATAATTTAATAATATATATGCAAACATACATACATATATATATATATATATATATATATATATTTTAAAGAATGATCAGGCTTTAGACAGTCTATTTTTAAGCATTAGTTTTTTTTCTCTGCTTCTAAATTGAGTTCAGTTGTACTTAATCCTAGACAACACAAAAATTAATTCTCAACCTTTCCAAAGGTGATGATGTTCTTGTCATTGTTATTATTTTTGTTGTTAAAAGTCAATTAATCCTGTGTTCCTTCTATGAATAATTGACTTTCCATTCAGGTTTTCAGATATAGGTCTTTGCTCTCTGGTTTTAGTGAGTCCAGGTTTTATTAAAATTAATACACCTTTTAAAAACCACCTGAAACATTCATAGGTTTTAAATGTGTTTCGAGTTTGTACAGATTCTGTGCTCTTTGGGGAAATTTCCCTGAGTTTTCAGTGAACAGAGAAGGCTTCAGTTCTGTCACAGCCAACAAATGAGAATATCAAATACCGATGCTCATGTCCATCCAAAATGATCAAACATTTATTTTTTTAAACTAGGGTATAATGGCTACACAATGTTGTGTTAATTTTTGCAGTTCAGTGAAGTGAACCTGCTGTATACATACACGTATACACTCCCTCTTGGGTCTCCCTCTCTCCCATATCCACATCCATCAAGGTCAGCACAGAGCACCAAGTTGAACTCCCTGCACTATATGGAGAGACTTGTAAGACTGGATGAGAACTAGTTGATTGAAATGTATTCTTGCTCAGCTCAGTTCAAAGCCTGATTCAAGTCAAGAGGTCATGTTGTTGTTTACTTGCTAAGTCTTGTCAGACTCTTTTGCAACACCATGCATCATAGCCCCCAGGCTCCTTCTCCTGTCCATGAGATATCCCAGGCAAGGATACCGGAAGGGGGTTGCCATTTCCTTCTCTGAGGGATCTTCCTGACCCAGGGATAGAACCCACATCTCCTGCATTGGCAGGCAGGTTCTTTACCACTGAGCCACCTCATGGAAAAATATGCAAGAGGTCACATGGCACTCCAAATCCATCACTGGGTTTTCTTTTGATTTGTTATTCTTCTTTTCTTTCCTACCTTCAGTTCAGTTCAGTCAGTTCAGTTGCTCAGCTGTGTCAAACTCTTTGCAACCCCATGAATCACAGCACGCCAGGCCTCCCTGTCCATCACCAACTCCTGGAGTTCACTCAGACTCACGTCCATCGAGTCAGTGATGCCATCCAGCCATCTCATTCTCTGTCGTCCCCTTCTCCTCCTGCCCTCAATCCCTCCCAGCATCACAGTCTTTTCCAATGAGTCAGCTCTTCTCATGAGGTGGCCAAAGTACTAGAGTTTCAGCCTCAGCATCAGTCTTTCCAGTGAACACCCAGGACTGATCTCCTTTAGAATGGACTGGTTGGATCTCCTTGCAGTCCAACGCTCAAGAGTCTTCTCCAACACCACAGTTCAAAAGCATCCATTCTTTGGCACTCAGCTTTCTTCACAGTCCAATCCTCACATCCATTGGAAAAACATGACCATTGGAAAAACCATAGCCTTGACTAGACGGACCTTAGTTGGCAAAGTAATGTCTCTGCTTTTGAATATGCTATCTAGGTTGGTCATAACTTTCCTTCCAAGGAGTAAGCGTCTTTTAATTTCATGGCTGCAATCACCATCTGCAGTGATTTTGGAGCCCCCAAAAATAAAGTCTGACACTGTTTCCACTGTTTCCCCATCTATTTCCCATGAAGTGATGGGACCAGATGCCATGATCTTAGTTTTCTGAATGTTGAGCTTTAAGCCAACTTTTTCACTCTCCTCTTTCACTTTCATCAAGAGGCTTTTTAGTTCCTCTTCACTTTCTGCCATAAGGGTGGTGTCATCTGCATATCTGAGGTTATTGATATTTCTCCCAGCAATCTTGATTCCAGCTTGTGCTTTTTCCAGCCCAGCGTTTCTCATAATGTATACTGCATAGAAGTTAAATAAGCAGGTGACAATATACAGCCTTGACGTGCTCCTTTTCCTATTTGGAACCGGTCTGTTGTTCTGTTAGGTAGGTAGAATAGGGAAAAGGAGTCCAAAATGGTGGTAGCTAATAGAACAAAGGAAGGTCCGAGGACCAGAGTGAAGACTTCAGGTAGAACAAACAGCACTCCTGGCTAAGCCCAATTTGAATAGAGCAGGCCCAGGTGGAGAAAAAAAAAACATATAAAAGGAGGAGCCAAAGCACTTTCTCTCTGTCTTTCTCTCCCATGTGTGTGCGCTCTTTCTCTCCCTCCCTCCCCTAAGCGCTCTTCCACTCTCTTCTCTTTGAGTCTTTGGGTTGGCATGCCCTCACGCTTCGAGGATGGATTCTTCTGCTATCTTTTATATAAAATAGAGCTGTAACACTGATTTGCCTAAGAGCTATAACACGGTTTGTCCAAGACCCGAGAGCTGTGACATGCCGAGGACTTTAATGTCCGTCCCTCCAAATCTTTGTTGTGATGAGACAAAGAACCAAGGAACATACACTCACATGACAGTTCCATGTCCAGTTCTAACTGTTGCTTCCTGACCTGCATACAGGTTTCTCAAGAGGCAGGTCAGGTGGTCTGGTATTCCCATGTCTTTCAGAATTTTCCACAATTTATTGTTATCCACACAGTCAAAGGTCTTGGCATAGTCAATAAAGCAGAAATAGATGTTTTTCTGGAACTCTCTTCCTTTTTCCACAATCCAGCGGATGTTGGCAATTTGATCTCTGGTTCCTATGCCTTTTCTAAAACCAGCTTGAACATCTGGAAGTTCACAGTTCACGTATTGCTGAAGCCTTCAGAAGTTCCTACCTTCAGAAGTTAGCAAAATTTTAAGAGGAGGCAACCAAGTTCTACCTCTGCTTACATGGGCAAGGAGATTATCAAATACTTAAGGAACACATAATCACTGATTTGGAGTATTATACTAATCTCACTTTAGATCAATCTGAGGATTCATTCCATATGCTACTATACTCAATAAAATTAAGACTGTAGCTTCCCTGGTGTCTCAGACGGTAAGGCGTCTGCCTGCAATGCGGGAGACCCGGGTTCAGATTTCTGGGTCGGGAAGATCCCCTGGAGAAGGAAATGGCAATCCACTCCAGCACTCTTGCCTGGAAAATCCCACGGACAGAGGAGCCTGGTAGGCTACAGTCCATGGGGTCGCAAAGAGTCGGACACGACTGAGCGACTTCATTTTCACTTTCACTTCACTTTCATGCATAGTTGTGGCATTTAAAAGCCCCCTTTGATTACCTTTAGATATCATTCAAGATGAGAATACATAAGGAAAGAACCAGCATGGGCTCTCTGTCCTTATAGTTATACATGGGTTGCAAAATGTCTTTAATAGGTCCAAGTAATTATTACAGCGGTGAAACAGGTATTCAATCACCCACTAAGGGCTTCCCTGGTGTCTCAGATGGTAAAGAATCTGCCTGCAGTGTAAGTTGGTCCATCCCTGGGTGGGGAAGATTCCCTGGAAAAAGGCGTGGCTACCCACTCCAGTATTTTTGCCTGAAGAATTCCATGGACAGAGGAGTCTGGCAGGCTACAGTCCATGGGATCACAAAGAGTCGGACATGACTGAGAGACTAACACTTGCATTTTCCACACACTAAATAGTTGAAGTGGTAAGAGAAAGTATGGCAAAGTATATTTTTACAAGGTTGAATCATAAATTTTTTTAGTTCCTTTATTTCTCTATTTTTTAAAAGATTTTTTTGTTTGTTTTGGCTGTGGTGGGTCTTTGTCACTGCCTGCAGGCGTTCTCTGTTTGCAGCTAGAAGAGGTGATGTGCAGGCTTCTCATTTTGGTGGCTTCTTGATAGTGAACGGTGTCAGATTTGTAATCTCCAAAGATTTAGCTTTAGGACCAAGGACCAAGCTTGAGCACTCAAGAGCTTTTGTGTAGCAGAGTTTTATTACAGTGTGAAAAGGGACAGAGGAAGTTTCTGACATAGACATTAGAAAGGGGACAGTGCCGCCCTCACTAGTCTTAGAAAAGGGAGTTATATACTTTTTCAATTGGTTATTACAATAAATCAAAAGAATGTCTCAAGGTTGTAAAGCTCTTACTAGACCCACTCCCACAATTTACATTTTAAGATAACAGGATTAGTCAGAAAGTTTTCAAGAAGGAGAAACTGTCCTCAAGCAGGATACATTATTGTCATATAGTACAGAGATTAAGCTGAGTTGTGTTGTGTAGTAAAGAAAACAAAAAAAATGCTTTATGTGACTAAGACTAAGGAATGTAGAGAGAAAAAAAAAAAGACGTTTGTCCTTTTCTCCTTCTTGAGAATACCAGACCCCTATCTCCTCCTCGAGAGCCCCAGGCCACTTTCTCCTTGAGGACCCCGGGCTTCTTATCAATCTGCCTAGGAATTGACTCTCTTGTTGCGAAACAAAGGTTCTAGGGGCACGCAGGCTTCAGTAGTTGCAGCACATGGCTCAGGAGTTGCAGCTCGCAGGCTCTTAAGAGCATGGACTCTATAGTTGTGGTTCATTGGCTTAGTTGCTCCACAGTGTATGGGATCTTCCCAGATCGTGGTTCAAACTGGTGCCCCTTGCATTAAAAGGCAGATTCTTAACCACTGGACCACCAGGGTAGCCCCCTATTTTTCAATTTTTAGACAATGTATGTGTATTGTTTTATGACCAATAATCACACATTTGTCTAAAACATATAAATATATGTGAAGTGTTAGTCACTCCATCGTGTCCAGCTCTTTACAACCACATGGACTGTAGCCCACCAGGCTCCTCTGTCCATGGAATTCTCGAGGCAAGAATATTGGAGGGGTTGCCATTCCTTTCTCCAGGGGATCTTCCTGACCCAGGGATTGAACCTAGGTCACCTGTATTGCAGGCAGACTCTTTACCATCTGAGGCACCAAGGAATCCTATATAAATACAGGCTATAGTATTAATTTAATACATTAAATAGCCACTTTACACTTAAATCTAGAAGACATCAATAAACATCTAGGGGCAGGAGGAGAAAGAATGTATGTCAATGTATTGTTTGTTGCTTCATTGGGTTTCAGGGAAGCTGTACACTCTGTTCCATAAATCCTACACATGAATGAAGGTGCCCAAACAGCTGGTAGTTAGGACCTACTCCATCACAATCACAGCCTTAACCACCGTACCCTGAGGTCAGTCTAGCCACTGACTGTTAGAGTCAGTTCTCAACCATAATTTAGTTTCCATGCCAGATCTGGGATCCTGACTTCAAAGCACTCCCTTTCCTGCCTCGGGGCTACTGCAGTGCATTTTGCCAGGTTTTCCAAGAAGCAGGAGTTGAAATAAGTCCATTGGGTCTTGATTAGAATTAACCCCCACCCTAAGAGTCAGAATTACAGTTTCACAGAAAATGATTTCCTTAATCAAGTTAGTAAAAACTGAATAAGACCTTAATCTCAGGATCCTGGCTGCCTCCAGACTCTACCTTGAATATCTATAGTGTTTGTCATTCAAGTACTCTTACTTGAATACCAAGATCTAAGCCAGGTAGTTTGAAACCTACCTCCTAGAGCTTAAACAGATTGCCAGTTTGATGCCAAAGTGAGCAGCCTATTTAGCCTCAGCTTTCAGGATAATCCTATTACATTTACAGTTGACTCTTGAACAACATGGGCTTAAACTATGCAGGCCCACTTATACAGGTTTTTTTTTTTTTTTTCAATAGAGAAAGTCACTCAGTCATGTCCAACTCTTTGCAACCCCATGGACTATACAGTTCATGGAAATCTCAGGACAGAATACTGGAGTGGGTAGCCTATCCCTTCTCCAGGAGATCTTCCCAACTCAGGAATCAAACTGGGGTCTCCAGCATTGCAGGCAGATTCTTTACCAGCTGAGCTACCAGGGGAACCCAATATTATTTTTTTCAATAGTAAATACTAAAGTACTACCTGATCCTGAGGTTGGTTTAATGCACAAATGTAGGACCATGGAGTACAGAGGAAGGTTGACTATAAAGTTACATGTGGGTATTTGATTGGGGGGTGGGGAGGGGTCACTAACCCTAACCCCAGCATTATTTAAGGGTGAACTGTACCTTCCAATCACTCCACAAGTTGGTGGGTTGGACTAGAACCAGATCCAACACTCAAATATCCTAAATGAGTCTGTTTCCCATTGGAAAACATTGTGTCTGTTTAACTTCCTCAGTTTTAATAAGTCCTCAAAGTGTGAAAGTCCCCTCTCACCCACATACCCCAAAAGAACACAGATACAGTCCTCTTCCCTGGGAGAGTCTCAAAGCTCTGCTGTTGCTGCTGCTAAGTCACTTCAGTCGTGGCCGACTCTGTGCGACCCCATAGACAGCAGCCCACCAGGCTCCCCTGTCCCTGGGATTCTCCAGGCAAGAACACTAGAATGAGTTGCCATTTCCTTCTCAAAGCTCAAGGTACCATTAATTGGAAAATATTTTGAAGGTAAGTGGAATAGACTATCCATCTGTATATTCACATGATGACTTGCAAATTGTTGATTGTCTTTAAAGCATGCAATAGAGTTGAAAAAGTCAATACTCTATTTCATATAACGAGAAATGCAGTATGACAACTTTCCCATAGGAAGAAATAAGGAAGGAAAATATTTTCTACCCTGTATTAAATAACTTCTGCAATCAGATAAAATCCATCTTAAGGCACCACTAAGTGCTTTCGCTATGCACAAGACTCTGCAATCTTCTGATTCTCATGAGTGGTTAACTTGAGAGACAAATATTTCCAGAAAATGAATCAGAGAGGTGGGGGGCAAGAGTTGTAAGAATGATAAAGAAAGAATAAGGACAAGTTCTAGAGGGCCCCACAGGGGATACCTGGAAAATAGAGTGAAAATGACACCCTGGATTTGCGGCAGAAAGAGCGAGGAAGATTGGAAGGAAAAAGTAACTAGAAAGAGCAAGAAGTGATTTTCTCTGCCTTTTTCAGAAGGGGAAGAAGTTTCAGCAGAAAAAGAAGCAAAATCATGGTATATTTCCCCTGCTGAAAATAAGAACTCATTCAAGAAAAAGCAACTGCTACATGAATGAGTAAGAAAGGACTCAGCCACAAGCCGACACTGAAGTGGTGTCCTACTGAGGATACAGAATAATAACACTAACATTTAGCAAATACTTGTTATGTGCCAGGCACAGTTCTAAACATTTTATATGTTAACCCATGTAATCCTCATAATAACTCTGAGGAACTCAAGCCAAAGAAAATCTGGGAACAGAGTATAGGGTGGAGGACAGAAAATCTCTCTTGGCTCCTGAGGATTATGACTGATCTGGTGTCATACTCAGCATGGGCTCCATGAACCCGGACATTGCGGAATTCTACAGACTGTAAATCCAATGTTTTATGTTCAAAACAAAACCAGAAAACTCCTTAATGAATTATGTTAAGCAAAGAGCACTGGAATTATCTAGTGTATTTTCCAAGAGCTGACCAAAGTCAAACATGATGCCAGGGACAGTTCTGACAAAGGCTTCTATTGATATTCAATAAACACTGACTGCTTCAGCCTTGTGTTCAGAGAAACAGAGGTGTTCTTTAGATAGACAGA
The DNA here is from genome assembly GCF_032405125.1 of Capricornis sumatraensis. Lineage (NCBI taxonomy): Eukaryota > Metazoa > Chordata > Mammalia > Artiodactyla > Bovidae > Capricornis > Capricornis sumatraensis. The sequence goes on from NC_091073.1 coordinate 23,554,672, forward strand.
GCCACATCTCTGAGAAAGGTGTCTAATGATAGTTTTCTTTGGGCTTTTTGGCTTACATTAATGTACATTGTAATCCTCAAAAACTTGGGGACGGGCTTGGGGAAGGTATGAAGTATGTTAAAGAAATGACAATAGAAAATACAAACTAAAGAGATATGTATCATAGTTGTTTTCATTATATCTTGGTGATCTTTTTCATTTATATAACCAAGAAATACACAAAGCAACTAAAAGGAAAAAAAAAAAAAGGAAACAGTCCAGACACTTCATAAAATGTGACTTTTCTTTTTACTTCAATTTTATGCTAAAATTTCTCCCTGCTCTCTCAGCAGTATTCTTTACCCCTTTAAAATTTCAAACTCCGTTCTGAAGCTGTTTTAAGATTATTTTCAAAGACTTCTGGTAAAGTATTGGAAGGTGTGTGTGTGTGTGTGTATGCATGTGTGTGTGTGTGCTCACACACACACACAAATGCATCCATGTGTGTTTTTAAGAGTAAAAATAAGAAACTACCTTTCCATTTGGTTTAGAACTGAAATGAAATGAGGAATGGCTGCCACCAAGCAGAAAATGTGCTCACTTTATGTGTGCCAGTTAATTACGACACTTCAGAGGCGCTTCCGAAAGGATAAGGCAAGCTGCATAAATTTAGCTGTAATCCAGGCAGGCAAAACTAATTTGCAGGGGATGGCCTTATCTAGCCGCTGCAGCTTTCTCAGAAAATTAACCTTGGATATTTGGGCCCAATTCAGAAAGTGTTTGATTTTTTTTTTCCTTTCCCTGCTCAGCATAAGAGAATTTTTGAATTCAATACAATACCTGACTTTTAAGAGGCACGATGAATGCTGTAGGCAGTTCAGAGTTATTACTGACAAGCAAAAATATATATTTTATATATACATATAGATGATTGTCCTTCATGCCCATTATCCTGCCTTCTTACATGTGCATCAGAGAGTTTATCAGTGTAGGTATAGGGGGTTTCTCGGATTAAGAGAAGGATGCAACTCATTTTTAATGTACTTAGAAAAATTCATCAAAGTTCAGCGCAGAATAAGTCATGCATACTGACTTGTTCATTCCAGTGGAAATGAAGAAATCCCCATTAAAAATAGAAGTTTAATGAAGTGTTGGAGCTGAGTTTTGCCAGTTACTGCAATTATCATTGATTTGGACCCTTCCTTGATTTCCCCCTATTAATTAATCTAACAGCACAGTTAAAAGTTTACCTTATTTTTTAGCATGTAATCACTCATTCCATTGATATCTACTGAAGTCAGTATGCTTTCTTGTGTTTTCTCATTTAATCCTTATAATATCCCTGTTTGTATTTCACTCATATCACCAGTACAAGAGGCAAAGATTTCCTATGCCAGTGGTTCTGATACGTTTTAAAATTTCTGAAGTCAGTGGCAATATATAAGCATGGAAAGAGCTTTTATGATTGCATGATAAATTTAAGGCTTTTTCCCCTCGAAATTTTGACTTTGATTTAATAATATCTTTAGAATACAAATATAGCTTGTTCTGATATTTCTAAATTTTAAATTGCAAATTGAACTTTTATTGACCAGCTTTAATAATAAATTCATAATAAGCCCCACATGACTATCAATAGTGACTGAGCTGAACTTTGAAGAAAAAGTTTTTTTAAACATCCCATCTATAATATAATTATGGCTTCACTCATTTTAAACTGTAGAGTTACTTATGCTAAAGTGATATGAATTCAGTTGGCAATAATTGTTCCTGAGGATGTCACAATTAAGCAGAAGGGAGCATATTTATAACAGTAAAAGAGCCATTTTAAAACATAGATTGCACACTGAATCATGAAATGTGAAGCAATGACTCCCATTTGGATCTAAATTTTCCTCATACTTGTTCAATAGCCAGGTCTAAATGTTATGGCTATTTATAGTTATACTCTAGGGTGAAAGGGTGGGGGAATTAGATGTTATAAAGAATCATACATAATGCATAAAGACTTAAACTATATTTTATGAGAACTGAAAAATTTAAGAAACTCTGGCTGAAATATGGAAATGTCACACCAAGCAGAACTTTTCCATACACAATAACGTTAGTAAAGATTCAACAGACTAGAGCATAGCAAACCTTCAAAGCCTCCTGGTCTGATCTTCATTTCTCTTACATATATTTTAATGAAGAATTTAAATAAATGTACTGCGGCTAAGTTTGAAGGTCACTGGGTAAAAGTCATTACTATAGATGCCAAAGCAGTAAACATCTGCTGTCTGTGGAATCAGTTATAAAACAACAAAGCTGATGTTTGCTCATATACTTTTATCTACCATAAACCATTTGCAACTGAATGTTTCTTCAAAACCTTTATATATTAGAGCAGCTTTAGGCTTACAATAAAATTGAAAGGAGAGAGAAGAAATTCTCCAAATACTTCCTACTTCCCGCACAAACACAACTTCCCCCATTATCAACATCACTCACCAGAATGGTACATTTTTCACCAAAGATGAACCTACTCTGACACATCATAATCATCCAGAGTCCATGATTTACCTTAGGGTTATAAGTGGCTTTTAAAAGGTATTTTCTATTTCAACCAATCTCTTAAAAGTTTGCTTATAAAGAGGTCCAATTCCACTGTAACAACCTAAAACAGAACGAGGCTGCAATCACCCAGCTTGCAGCAATCACCCACAACATTATAGGTCCTTTAAGGTCCCTAGTGGCTCAGATGGTAAAGAATCCTGCTCCAATGCGGGAAACCTGGGTTCTATCCCTAGATTGGGAAGATCCCTCTGGAGGAGGGCAAGGCACCCCACTCCAGTATTCTTGCCTGGAGAATATGGACAGAGGAGCCTAACGGGCTACAGTCCATGAGGTCACCAAGAGTCAGACACGACTGAGCAGCTAAGCACAGCACAAGTTCAGGAGAGTCTACGTAATCACTCTGATCCACAAGGTTCTAACCAATATAGTGCCTGTAATATAAAAGACACAAAATAAAAGCTAGCCAGATGAATGTGTGATTGAATAAATGTCTGAATGCTGGATAGATAAATAAAAAAAAGAGTTAGACTGTTTCATTTACACAGACAATTCTGTGCTTTATCATCTCAGTGTTTTAAGAAGCTCTGGGGTGTCCTTGCTTGTGTTTCAAGGTAAAGGACCTAAAACCACACCCACTAGCTGCCTCAATTATCTCCACCACCACCCCATTCTTCCCTCCCCACAGACATAGTGTTCATTTAACTTCAGCAAGAGAAACTCTAGTTTTAAAAGTTGATAAAATATGGTGATGCTTTGATAGAACAGTTCAAGTAGTAGCTTGATTTACCTGAAAATATCCAAGAATACTTTTGGTGTACAAAAAAGCAAAGTGCACTGTTTTCTATTTGTCCAGACATTCTAAAGGACGCATTAATCTTATCATATCACATTTGCTACACATAATGTGGATTTTGTTTCCATTTGTTTCCAATTGTTTTAATAAACAATTATACTTACTGTTTCATAGTTAAAAAACAATTCTGTCCTTTAGCCTACATTTTCTCATTTATTATAAAAGGATATCTTATTGTTTATTGACATTTCCTAAGCTAAAATTAATCACATTGCTCTTCCTTAGACTGACATGGATTTTTAGGAACTTACTATACAAAATGATTTCTCTTTAACACAACATACTCTCTGTTATTCAACCAGCATTTATAGGTTGCCTACTATGGACTAGAGCCTTCCATGACCCTGGAAGTGCAACAGCGTCAACTCTCACAGAATGAGTGATACTCATTTACTTTTTGGATCCTGGAGAACTTTTATAAATACCATTTTGGAATCATATGTTTATGTAGTTCATAATAACTAAATTAGCTATAGTTTTGCAAGTGTGATTTAAAATCTATGATGTTCCTCAAATTTTATTCTTGCTGCACTTATTAGGGAAACAGCAGAAGTCAAATTTACTGCTGATTGTGGCAATAAAAACAAAACAGTACTTCAAGAATAGCACACTAAGAAAGGGAATGACGCATCTTTTCAAAAGTGGGGTCCAAAATCCACAAATGTAAATATACATTTACATATTTTGTAAAGAGTCATAAATTGCACTTTTTCTGATTTTTTATTTTTGAATTTATTTATCTTTATTATTTTTAATTGGAGGAGAATTGCTTTACAATACCATGTTGTCCTCTGCCGTATATCAATATGAATCAGTCATAGATATACATATGTCTTTCTCTCTTGAACCTCCCTCCCACCTCACACACAATCCACCCCTCTAGGTTATCATAAAGAACCTGATTTGAGCTCCCTGTGTCATGCAGCAACTTTCCACTGGCTATCTAGTTTACATGGGGTGATGTATATGTTTCCCTGCTACTCTTCCGGTTTGTCCCACGCTCTCGTTCTCCTCTATATGGTACATATTTACAATGGACTATTACTTCGCCACAAAAGGAATATATTTGAGTTGGTCCTAATGAGGTGGATGAATCTAGAGCCTGTTAGAAAGCAATTCAGAAAAAGAAAGAGTGAAGTAAGTCAGAAAGAGAAAAACAAATATCACATACTGACATATATACATGGAATCTAGAAAGACAGTACTGAAGAACCTACTTGCAAGGCAGCAATGGCGACACAGATACGTTGTGCTTTTTATTTTTATTTATTTATTTTTTTTACATTGTGCTTTTTAAAAAATCTTCTTCTGAACCCTGTGCTTTCTTTCAGGACAAAACAATCATTTTATTTCTTCTAGAATTTTAAGTATTTCCAATCATCATATTGAGGAACATAGTTCCTACTCTGTCTGATTCTCTATAACATAGAGTAGTAGCCTCCAAATTTGGGCACACTTTCCTCTTGATGTGGGCAAGAGGATTACTTCATTGGGGTGCAGGGAAACCAATATTAGTATTTTAATGTATGCTTATGTTTATAAAAACATTTAAAGTTCACTAATCATTAATGTACTGATGGCATCTTCCTTGGTTCACAGATCAGAAGGAAGAGGGTTGCCATGTAGTGGGTGAGGAATCCTGAGGAAACCACAGAAATCCTATCGTGTGGAGGCAGCAGTAGCAACACCTTCTCTTCGATTCCTTTTCAGCATACCATGACATTATTGCAGTTTACACCTGCCCTGTTACATTAATGTACTGGTTGTGTGTGTGCTGTGCTTAGTCGCTCAGTTGTGTCTGACTCTTTGCGACCCCGTGAAGTGTAACCCACAAGGCTCCTTTGTCCATGGGGATTCTCAAGGCAAGAATACTGGAGTGGGTTTCCATGCCCTCCTCCAGGAGATCTTCCCAACCAAGGGACTGAACCCAGGTCTCCTGCATTGCAGGTGGATTCTTTACCAACTGAGCCATCAGGGAAGCCCACTGGTTTTGTAGCATAAAGCAATCAACCATCACAAAATGGACACACAGTTTAAAAGGATTCATACAATCAATCTTGGATTGGAAATACTATGATCTAAAGTGGACAGTAACAACTGGGCCAGCATCCCTACTCCTTGTACAGCTCTCCAATGATCACACTAAAAATCCAAAGCAACGACACTCTCATCTGCCAAAATGTCAGTCTATAAAATCTAAACTAAAAAACCACTTGAGTAATGGTTTTAAATCCACTGAAATGAGCTATGTTCAGTTCAGTTCAGGTCAGTCAATCAGTTATGTCCAACTCCTTGTGACCCCATGGACTGCAGCATGCCAGGCCTCCCTGTCCATCATCAGCTCTCAGAGCTTCCTCAAACTCGTGTTTGTTGAGTCGGTGATGCCATCCAACCATCTCATCCTCTGTCATCCCCTTCTCCTTCTGCCTTCTTGTCCAGCATCAGGGTCTTTTCCAGTGAGTCCATTCTTCACATCAGCTGGCCAATGTATTGAAGTTTCAGCTTCAGCATCACTCCTTCCAATGAATATTCAGAAGTGATTTCCTTTAGGATTGACTGGTTGGATCTCCTTGCAGTCCAAGGGATGCTCAAACATATTCTCCAACACCACAGTTCAAAAGCATCAATTCTTTGGCACTCAGGCTTCTTTGTGGCCCAACTCTCACATCCATACATGACTACTGGAAAAACCATAGCTTTGACTAAATGGATCTTTGTCAGCAAAGTAGTGGCTCTGCTTTTTAATACATTGTCTAGGTTTGTCATAGCTTTTCTTCCAAGGAGTGAGCGTCTTTTAATTTCATGGCTGCGATCACCATCTGCAGTGATTTTGGAGCCCAAAAGAAATAAAATCAGCCACCGTTTCCACTGTTTCCCCATCTATTTGCCATGAAGTGATGGGACCAGATGCCATGATCTTGGTTTTCTGAATGTTGAGTTTTAAGCCAGCTTTTTCACTCTCCTATTTCGCTTTCATCAAGAGGCTCTTTAGTTTTTTTAACTTTTTGCCATAAGGATGGTGTCATCTGCATGTCTGAGGTTATTTATATTTCTCCCAGCAATCTTGATTCCAGCTTGTGCTTCATCCAGACTGGCATTTTTGCATGATGTACTCTGCATATAAGTTAAATAAGCAGGGTAACAATATACAGCCTTGACATACACCTTTCCCAGTTTGGAACCAGTCTACTGTTTCACGTCCAGTTCTAACTGTTGCTTCTTGACCTGCATACAGATCTCACAGGAGGCAGATAAGGTGATCTGGTATTCCCATCTCTTTCAGAATTTTCCAGAGCTTGTTGTGATCCACACAGTCAACAGCTTTGGTGTAATCAGTAAAGAAGAGTAGATGTTTTTCTGGAACTCTCATGCTTTTTCGATGATCCAGCAGATGTTGGCAATTTGATCTCTGGTTCCTCTGCCTTTTCTAAATCCAGCTTGAACATCTGGAAGTTCATGGTTCACATTTGAAGCCTAGCTTGGAGAATTTTGAGCATTACTTTGCAAGCATGTGAGATGAGTGAAACTGTGCAGTAGTTTGAACATTCTTTGTCAATTGCTTTTCTTTGGGATTGGAACTATGTTAAAGAAAACAACATAATCTCTAAAAGATTGTTTAGTCTAATTTTACCATCCTCTTACTTTCCATTAGTTCAATTGTATGATTTATACATAAATAAATGAATAGCAGGAGAAACACACAGAATATTTAAATAATAAGGTTGCACTATATAAGAAGTTTGGAATCCACCAACCCAGAGAAATGTACTCTACTACTACCGGGGGTCCAAGTAGAGGTCACAAATGCCTCTTCCTATCTTTGTAGGAATCTTGGAATTCCTATTTCTACAGAGAATTATCGCTGAAAAAGAGACAGCATTTTACAAATTAGACATCCCCAGTTCTATTATTCTGACAGTATGCCTTTCATTTGAGCTTCTTACAACAATGAGTTCATGGAAAATGATCTTTTATCACTCCCCTTCAAAGCACCAGAAAACAGATTCAAAATTGATAACTATTAATCCCTTTTACTTAGGTATTAATCTCTTATATCTGATGAATAAAAATTTTGGTAAACAGATAGAGATTTATTTAACTTTTCTGAAGCTTCATATAGATAAAGCTTCAATGCTCAAGCTGAGTGGTAATTCAGGTTTCATTATTTAAAATAATAATGTAGTTTCTCTTGGGTTCAGGATTTGGGGATCTGTGCCATTATAAGTGGGCATGTTAGAAAGATGATCGAGATGAGCCTTGGTGGTCTAATCATACTTCCTCTAGTCCAGTTAAACCACATGTCTATTGATCTCGGCAGTCCTTAGAAGAACAAGAACTGTAATCAATCACTAATTGGAATTTAAATTAACTTTCTTTAGGTTTGAAAGTTCCCATGGGCATATTTTTAATTCAGGCTTAATATTCATTAGCCAGGCTTTGCCCTGAATTTGTAATTTGGGTCTTTGTTCTAATTTCCAGGTCACAAGTCCACACATTTTACTACCTTCTATATTTATGTATTCTATGTTCATGGAGTATGGAGGAGACAGAGTTGTAAATAAACAGTAAAGAAACACTGTGGTAAGTGACAATAAAAGAGTTAACATGACTTCCTTGGTGGCGCAGTGGATAAGAACCCACCTGCCAATGCAGGGACACAGAGTTCTATTTCTGGTCCAGGAAGATTCCACATGTTGTGGTGCAACTAAAGCCTGTGAGCCACAACTATTGAGCCTGCGCTCTAGAGACCAGAGCCACAACTGCTGAAGCCTGGGCTTCAGAATCTGTGCTGTGCAGCAAAAGAAGTCCCTGGGAAGCCCGCACACCATAACAAACTGCAGCCACCACTCTCCATAACTAGAGAAATGCCAAGTGCAGCAACGAAGATGCAGCACAAGCAAAAGTAAATAAATTATATTAAAATTTTTAAAAATGAACACAGAATGAAGAAAAAAAATAAGAGTGAAAAAGTAGTATGAAAGCACCAACGACTGACTAAATTGGCCTGGCAACTCAGGAAAGCCTAGGGTCTTGCTATATTTTAAGTGATTCACAAGACTGTGTGCATGTTAAGTCACTTGAGTTGTATCCAAAGATGACTCACATGGAGGTTGGTTGGTTGATTTAGTCGCTAAGTCATATCCGACACCTGTGACCCCGTGGATTGTAGCCTTCCAGGCTCCTCTGCCCATGGGAATCTCCAGGCAAGAATACTGGAGTGGGTTGCCATTTCCTTCTCCAGGAGATTTTCCCAACCAGGGAATTGAACCCAGGTTTCCTGATTGCAGGCAGATTCTTTACCAACTGAGCCATGAGGGAAGCCATGGAGAAGGGTGGACAGCTGTCTAGGGGAAGTGTATCACGTATGCAAAAGAATGGAGTAATGCTTCCCCAGTAGCTCAGATGGTAAAGAATCTGCCTGCAATGCAGGAGACCTGGATTCAGTCCCTGAGTCAGGAAGATACCTCGGAGAAGGGAATGGCTAACCACTCCAATATTCTTGCCTGGAGAATTCCATGGACAGAGGAACCTGGTGGGTTATAGTCCATGGGGTCACAAAGAGTTGGACATGACTGAGTGACTAACCTTCCCTATGTGTGTTCACAGGAGTACTAAAAACATCAGGTGGTTTAGTGTGGCTGGAAATTTTGCATGGGCAAAGTTAGGGCAAGGAAATAGAAGGCAGAAATGTAGTAGCAGAAGATAAGGTCAGTAATATAAATCAAGATCATATTTTAAGGGGCTTTTATCTTTTGGGAGGATTTATATTTTGTCCTGGGGTGCTAGAGAGCCATGAGTTTTTCATTACAGAAGTTAATTTTTTTTTCTTAGAAATAGCTCTTCCCAGTATCTACATCTCATCTGTAGAACAGTCACAACTGGGCCAGCACCCAATATTTACTGTAAGTTTTGAGAGGTGTTTCTGACCCAATATTTACTATGAGTTTTGACAGGTGTTTCTGAATCTTTGACATTTTAAATAGCTGGCCCCACCACCTGTTACACAAGACTGTGCTCTGGCTATCAGCTCTTTTCTTCCCACAATATCTGCATCTTTTTCTCATCACTACAGAATATAAATACACTGGATAAACTCTCAATAATCTAATTAAGGAAATCTTTGAGAATTACCCTTTTGAGATTCAAAAATTTGCACTTTAAAATTTTAAAGAATTTAAACATTGTGGAATTGTCTTCAAAGAGAATTGAAACAAAATACAAGCCTTGCTGATCAGTCATTTAAAAATAAAGTTAAAAATAATGTCTGCTCATTTTTTATTCCTTCTACAAGATCATAATCAAGTTAATTCCCTTCTCTACTTTTTGGAGGTAAATGCATGTACTTTTACAGAAAAGGAGTGGAGTTACTCAATTGCCATCCAACAACTGTTTTGGCAGCATAGATGTTAATAACTGTTTTTATGTTTATGTTCAGCACATGGAACTTTGGGTTGCAGGAGATCATTGAGGATGGAATCATTACAGCAGAAATAACGGAATCATTCTGAACTGTTAATGGTCTTGGCTGGTTTCTTCCTCAAGCATTCCCCTCCTAATCTTCCACTCCTGTCACCACTGATGGACCAATGATCAGCTATAACTGGGCTGGATTAAGGGAAACATCAACTTATAGGAGAAATATCAACCTATAAGAGAAACGGCAACTTCACACCTCTTTTTCTTTCCTTCATTTTCAATCTTTGTAGTGTAGTCACAGAAATTATCAAAAATATTCTCTACAATTGCTTTTAAAGAAGCAAAGATGCAAGCAGTGATAAACAAAAAGGCTCTTCAACTTAACTGCATATTAACACATTCTCCACGCTTGTGTAAAAATATTAATTTCAAAAACATTACTTTCACAAAATAATGTTAGTGCTTTTTACTCTTATGAGCAAGACTTTGCAAAGATTGTTTTCTAGAATTTAGCCATGCTGGTGTTTAGTAAAGAAAGTTTTACTAACAAGACGTCAAAACACCAAGTGATTACTTTTTAATTTAGTCCAAGGTAGAATTCTATAGTTTAAAATCAGTGATCCATTGTGAAATTCAATTTCCCAATTGCTTAATTTATGCACACAATTTAATGATATTTCATACAGTATACATATTCAAAATGCAGTATGTTTCCACATAACAGTATGGGACAGAATTCCAAATACACCTGAGATTTTACAATTTTTCCAAAGACAATTGACAAGCATTCAAAAACTAATTTTGTTCTACTATTATGGATTTTGTACTATTAAAAGACCCCAAAAAATGCCATTTACTTGTGAAACATAGAAATTAATGGATTATAAAGCTTTTCCCCCTTACTGTTTTTCCCCTATACATGCTATTTCAGCTACTTGTTAAGAATACTAGGCTAAACTAGTTTAGATTTCTTAAAATGCACAAAAAGTGTTCACTTGTCTCTCTCAATGTCAAAGTACGTTGATCACCTCTTTTGTTCATTTTTGTGGGGTGTTTTGGGGTCATGGATTAGTGAATAGTTTCTTATTTTAAAAGTCAAGAGAAAAGCTCTACAAAAGGTATCTGAGTTACAGCTCCAACCAAGAGGACAACAGGATAAAGTCAGAACTGTAGAAGTAGAGATGAAACATAAAACATCTCACAAGTGTTTATCCAAGCAATGGTCCCAAGGGATAAGAGTATCATTCCTATAAGAATAACCACGCTAAGACCTAAGCAAAAACATTAATCAACATGGTCTTCATCAAAGACTGAAAATGTACAATTCAGGCTATACTTTTATTTTAAAAAAAAACAATACTTGCTAGAAATACTAGTTATAAATGAAATGGACAGCTCTATTACATTAAAAATGAACACCACAAAATCGTACAAAATAATTTGTGCTATCAGAGATCCAGATCAAGATGGTGAAGTAGGCACATCCTGAGCTCACCTCCTCCCACAGATACACCAAAACTTCAACAGCTCTGAGAGCAACCTGAATACTAGCAGAATAGGTTGTCTGCAACTAAAGGTATAAAGAAATGGCCACATCAAGGCAGGTAGGTGCAGCAGGGACACAGTCTAATCAGAACCTACATATGCTATCAAGTGCAAATCTGTGTGCCTGATGCACAATGAGGCCAAACAATACCAAAATGCAGGTGTTTGGAGCAGAGAAAGGTCTATTGCAGGATCATGCAAAATCCTGAAGGCTCATGCCTTAAAAACCTCTAATTCCCCAAAAGTTTCCAATAAAGCCCCTATATAGGAAAGGTATAAAGGGAGTCAGAAGCTTCTTCTTGGCATCAGGCGAAGGTCAAGTCATGATGCTCCTCTAAACCTCGATCATTCTCCATTCTGACAAGAGAGGGCAAGGGCCAATACTCAACTTTCACCTTCCAAGGGCCAGGCCCTGGCCAAGAGAAGAGAGTCCCTGTGTGGGCTTTTGTGGGCCTCAATCAAGCACCCAGTCTGAGTCCTCCCACCAGTGCCCGGGTCCAGCTAAGGAGACAGATCTCAGCTGGTGGTGCCCTCAGGGCCAGGCCCCCAGCCCTGCCCCGTTGTCATCACTGAGGGAGCCAGGGACCCAGGACCCAACCAGCCCTCAAGATTTTCACTCAAACTGGAGAGAACTGTTAGTATAGAACCAACAGAAATGCATGTTTTAGCAAATACTGAAGCGACTTAGCAGCAGCAGCAGCAGCAAATACCAATCAGGTGAATTCCCAGCTCACAAAAATTGCCCTTCTTGGAAATTAGCCCCAACCACACAGGTGAACCTGAAGTAATGATGTGCAGTGTTCTTGCTACTTACCCTGACCTCTGGGCACCTCCTCAGGGCAGACAACTGATCTCATCTGTAGCAATCTTCTGAAATTTGAAACAGTGAGACCAATGCTGGTTAAAGCTGTTAGTTTAATAGCAGTGTCCCTGTATTCCAGTTGCTGAGGCCTCCCTGAACTGCAACCCATAGAGACAGACACTGACATTTAGGCCATGGAGATGGGGATGGGGTGACGTTCTCTGCTACTTCAAGGCTTGGGCTTGGCCAGTGGGTGCTCCCAGAAAAGGCTCTGGGGCAATGTGGGACACAGCCTTCAGCCTGTCTCCAGGTCTCCCAGCTCAATGGCTGGCCAGAGAGCCCCTCAGCTACTTCTCACTGCTCTCTCTGCCACAAGGACCACTGGGAGCTCATTATTGGCAGAGCGGCACCTCTAACCTCCACGCTAATGGTCTCACTGAGTGGAGTGCTAACAGCTGCGTGCCTGCTCCACCCTGTTGGGACCTAACAAACGCCATGATAGGCTTCGGGGACTAAGGTAGGACTCACAAGAAAGGCTGAGTTATTGCCCAGTGAGGTCATCCCCACGGATGCCAAGACTTGTCTAATCAGCATACTCCCCGTAACCTGGTTTGAGTTTATCAGGAGGTAAAAGACATCCCCCTGCAGCCAATAGCCAATTAGTAAATACCAGGAAACCCCTGCAGCCAATAAAGATTAGCCAATTAGTAAATACTAGTAAACTCCTGAAGCCAATCAGCCCTTGCCAACGCTCTGTTCTAAAACCTATAAATACTGCTGTAAATCTGGGCTCGGGGCTCCTTGCTCCACTCCACTGCATTGGATATGGCGGGAGCCCTAGCTCGAGCTAGAAATAAAACCCCTTCATGCTTTTGCATTGCTGTGGACATCTTAGTCTCTCAGTTCTGGGGACTCGGACTCTGGGCATAACACACCCCTATTACAGATGCAGTGACTCACAAGTAGGAGGGATATCACAAAGGCAGAGGTCCTCCACGAGGAGAAATGCAATGAAACTAGATAGAAAAACCACTGCATCAGTCCAGCTGAAAATAATAGTCATTTGTAGCAGAGTGGTGGCAATGGAAATAGAAATCAGCAATTCAGGAAACATTTAAGTTTATAATTAGCAGGACTCAGAGACAGATTGTATTGTGCATGGAGAGGCTAGGATGGTTAGAGTCAGTTTGGACCATCCTGAGTTTATAGTGCCTGTGAGATTATTGTTCTTCGGTTGCTCAGTCATGTCTGACTCTGGAATACCATGGACTGTAGCATACCAGGCTTCCCTGTCCTTCACTATCTCCTGGATTTTGCTCAAAGTCATATCCATTGAGTCCATGATGCCATCCAACTATCTCATCCTCTATTGCCCCCTTCTCCTCCTGCCTTCAATCTTTCCCAGCATCTGAGTCTTTTCCAATGAGTCAGCTCTTTGCATCAGGTGACCAAAGTACTGGAGCTTCAGCTTCAGCATCAGTCTTTCCTGTGAACATTCAGGGTTGATTTCCTTTAAGGCTGACTTTTTTGGGTCTCCTTGCTGTCCAAGAGACTCTCAAGAGTCTTCTCCAACACTTGAATTGATTCAAAGGCATCAATTCTTTTGTGTTCAGTCTTCTTTATGGTCCAACTCTCACATCCAGGGAGAAATATCAATAACCTCAGATATGCAGATGACACCACCCTTATGGCAGAAAACTAAGAAGAACTAAAGAGCCTTTTGGTCAAAGAGGAGAGTGAAAAAGTTGGCTTACAGCTCAACATTCAGAAAACTAAGATCATGACATCTGGTCCCATCACTTCATGGCAAATAGATGGGGAAACAGTGGAAACAGTGACTTTAGGCTTTATTTGGCCGGGGCGGGGGGGGGGGGGGGGCAGCTCCAAAATCACTGCAGATGATGACTGTAGCCATGAAATTAAGACGCTTACTCCTTGGAAGAAAAGTTATGACCAACCTAGATAGCATATTCAAAGGTCCATCTAGTCAAGGCTATGGTTTTTCCAGCAGTCATGTATGGATGTGAGAGTTGGACTGTGAAGAAAGCTGAGCGCAAAAGAATTGATGCTTTTGAACTGTGGTGTTGGAGAAGACGCTTGAGAGTCCCTTGGACTGCAAGGAGATCCGACCAGTCCATCCTAAAGGAAATCAGTCCTGAATATTCATTGGAAGGACTGATACGGAAGCTGAAACTCCAGTACTTTGGCCACCTGATGCAAAGAACTGACTTATTTGAAAAGACCCTGATTCTGGAAAAGATTGAAGGCAAGAGGAGAAGGGGATGACAGAGGATGAGATGGTTAGATGGCATCACTGACTCAATGGACATGACTTTAAGTAAACTCTAGGAGTTGGTGATGGACAGGGAGGCCTGGAATGCTGCAGTCCGTAGGATCAAAAAGAGTCGGACACGACTGAGGGACTGAACTGAACTGGATTCACATCCATAAGTGACTACTGGAAAAACCATAGTGTTGACTATATGGATCTTTGTTGGCAAAGTAATGTCTCTGCTTTTTAATGTGCTGTCTAGGTTGGTCATAGCTTTCCTTCCAAGGAGCAAGCGTTTTTTAATTTCATGCCTGCAGTCACCATCTGCAGTGCTTTTGGAGCCCAAGAAAATAAAGTCTGTCACTGTTTTCATTGTTTCCCCACCTCTCTGCCTTGAAATGATGGGACCTGATGCCATATCTTAATTTTTTGAATGTTGAATTTTAAACCAGCTTTTTCACTCTCCTCTTTCACTTTCATCAAGAGGCTTTTTAGTTCCTCCTCAATTTCTGTCTTAAGGGTGGTGTCACCTGTATATCTGAGGTTACTGATATTTCTCCTAGCAATCTTGATTCCAGCTTCAGCTTCATCAGCCCAGCACTTCACATGATGTACTCTACATATAAGTTAAATAAGCATGGTGACAATATACAGCTTTGAGGTACTCTTTTCCCAATTTGGAACTAATCCATTGTTTCATGTCCATTTCTAACTGTTGCTTCTTGACCTGCATATAGGCTTCTCAGTAGGCAGGTAAGGTGGTCTAGTACTCCCATCTCTAAGAATTTTCCACAGTTTGTTGTGATCCATGCAGTTAAAAGGCTTTAGCGTGTGAGATATACAATGTGTGGTATAAATGCCTATAAGCTGATGGATTATATGGATACAGAGCTCTGAGAAGGTATCAGAGCTACAAATGTTAATGTTAATAATAATATTACCTCATAGATCTGTTTAGGAAATTCAATATAAAAAGTGCCTAACTGTACCTGCAACTTAGTAGCTCTCACCCCTTCCCTTAACAACCTTGTCTTCAACTTTGTGAATTCATCTAGAGTGAGTACCAATACTCCTGGGCCCCATTTCCCAGACTGCTACGATCAATAAATGAACAGAAGTAATGACTTTGATATGTGTTAGTCGCCCAGTAGTGTCTAACTCTTTGTGACTCTATGGACTGTAGCCCACCAGGCTCCTCTGTCCATGGGATTCTCTAGGCAAAAGTAGTGGACTGAGGAGCCATTCTCTTCTCCAGGGGATATTCCTGACCCAGGGATCAAACGCATGTCTCCGGCATTGCAGGCAGATCCTTTACTGCCTGAGCCATCAGGGAAGCCCAGAGGCTTTGATTCCAAGCAATAGTCAAAATCCTTTCAAATGACCTATATGGTGACTCTAGGAACATCCCACAGGTCACTGAAATAAAATTATATGTTAGAGCTCCACCAAGCCATTTTGGCAGGAGAGAGCAGACAAATAAGATCCCCAAGCTTTCTCTAGAAAATGTTTTATATGGTTAAATCAACAATGTTAAGATTCTAAACCATGAAGTCAAACTTCTCAATAGAACCTACTACCCTGAGAAATAGATACGATTCTATGCCTGTTTGCTCCCTCATAAACTTTTGTGGGTACCCAGTAATTCTAGAGGTTCTCATATGGTAATTACACCTGTAGTTTGAACACGTACCTTTCAAAAAATATATCATTTGGTGGAAAATCAGTCCCCATAACAAGATACTACTTACCATAACCCTAGTTACAAAGTTATTTCCAAGAAAAAACATTTATAGACTTTGGCTGAGAGAAAGATTGGTTATAAATAGTAAACATTTCTCTCCTATCTGTGCCATAGATGAAGCAAAGATCTTTTTTTTTTTTTTCACCCTCAGTTCAGTTCAGTTGCTCAGTTGTGTCCGACTCTTTGCGAGCCCATGGACTGCAGCAAGCCGGGCTTCCCTGTCCTTTACCAACTCCCAGAGCATGCTCAAACTCATGTCCATCAAGTCGGTGATATCATCCATCCATCCCATCCTCTGTCATCCACTTCTCCTCCTGCCTTCAATCTTTCCCAGGATCAGGGTCTTTTCCAATGAGTTGGCTCTTCACATCAGGTGGCCAAAGTATTGGAGTTTCAGCTTCAGCATCAGTCCTTCCAATGAATATTCAGGACTGATTTCACTCTACAGCAGGTTATAATTAATCTCAAGAAATTGAGTAGATGAGTGTATATTATCCATGTTCAGACTTGTGGCATATGTCCAAACTTTGTTCATTTTAGTTTTTAAAAGAATCATCAGGAATATAATTCTTGTCAATCAGCCAATAACTGCCTACACATTGTTCTAAGCACAATTAGCTGAAGACTTAGTTTTCTCACCCTATATTGGGCTCTTTCACACCAAAGTTATTTGACTATGCTCAGAAATTACAAAATTATGCTACAGGAAAACAAAAGCCTTGAAATCTAAAGCTAGAATTATTTTTTGTATAGATAGATGGTAGATGATACAGAGAGAGAAAGAGATTAAAGATAGATACTTTATTTTAAAATATTTACATTTTGCGTGAATCAGCCAAATCAAAATCATTCTTTTTCCAGCCTAAGAAATGCAGATTTCCAATGAACCCATAAACAATTGAATCCATTAAACATTTACGAAACACAAAATTCTGAGAAACACAAAGATATAGGGTAATGTAAGGAAATTTTTCATGATATGAAAATGTTAACCTGAAATAAAAGCATGATCCATTAACCTTACTTCAGAGTTTACACATTCTCCAAAGTCAAGACCAACAGTGACTTGCAGTTAATGAAAAGCAACACAGAATATTAGAAAGTCTACCTACTGTAGGACTTTAACGAGTCATTTTATTCATTTGAACCTGTTCTGCCACCTCTAAATGGGATGATAATTCCTACCAGGCAAAAATAGCTAAGGATTAAGGTACTGGATGTGAAGTTACTGTCACACATTTAATACTAATACAGGCCATTACTATTTATTATTGCTGTGATTACTGTTGATCTGAACTTCATTTTAAGATAACTTATTTAATCATCACACCTTTCTTAGCCAATATCAGTTCATCACAAGAAAAAGTATTCATTGTCAAGAGCCATTGTGACCCATTACTCAATAACTAGCAAGTAGGTTAGGTTGTTTCCTATCAAAATGTCATGTCAAGTTTCAACAAGATTCGTTAGATCATTAGCTGTCAAATTACTGTGTCATCAAGTTGCTGTATCTGCTTGACTATCTTATTTTCCAAATCTTAAAATTGCTTCAAGTTTTGCTTGCTTGTCTTTTATAAGGAGAACCAATTAAGAATTTCATCCTTTTTATTTGATTGGTGTAACTAGATTAATCATTTTGACATATTAATACATATAAAGCCATAATTTATATTAAATCATTATGCAATGCACTGAAGAAGGTGTACCTAAAATATTGGAGTTGCCGTCTGGTAACAAGAAGAGGATATGTCTTATCCAACCTAAAGGTACACCTAAACAACTAGAGAAATAAGTGATGGGGCAAACCACTTAAAAAATTCAACTTTGATTTAAATTGTCTACTTTTTCCTCTACTTTAGTTTATAAAACTGATTCTTAAAATGATGCTGCCATTTTATTCATGTGAATTCTTTTTAATTTACTACAATTTGAAGGAATTACTTTTCAACATTAAAATTCACTATCCCATACACCATGTCAGTATACAAATTTTAAACTTTAGATAAATACCTAGTGATGTTGCCTCTACTTTGTGAAAAAAAAAATATATAAACAATGGAAATGTCAAAAAAATTAGACAGATATTTCTTTTTTCATACAAATGTTCCATAACTTTTAGATGACAAGTTCTGTATTATCTGAACATAAATGTACAGAATCGGAAGGAAAAGAAAGTTAAATATCTTAATTTACATCACAAAAGTAAAGATAAAATTTTTAAAGATACCCTCAACATTAAGTGAACCAGAAGTTTCAAATTCTGGGACTTCCCTGGTGGCACATTGGATAAGAATCTACTGGCCAGTGCAGGGGACGCAGGTTCAATCCCTGGTTGGGGAAGATCCCACATGCCACAGAGCAACTAAGCCCATGCACTACAACCACTGAGGGAGGTCTAGACACCTAGAGCCTATCACTGCAACAAGAGAAGCCTGCACCCCGCAATGAAGAGTAGCTCCTGCTCACCGCAACTACAGAAAGCCTGTGCAAAGCAACAAAGACCCAAGACAGGCAATTAAGCAAATAAAAAGTTTTAAATGCTGCAAATGGTCATTTATATTTTTTTCTGTTCCCATTTCAACCACACCGAAACTCCCTCAGTGTAGGTTTTTATTTCTCTTGTGCAGTTTACTATGTCTTCCTGCCTCAGTCTTTTACCTCGGTCTCCACTGTCAATCCACATCTCACATGGACCACAAGGCCATCCATCCCAGAGCCCAGCTACATTCATGAACAATCTTGCCAAGGCCATCACTGTCTGCAAACAAATTCCAGATATTGTGGCTTTGGCCATCTGAACCCAGAATATTTTTCCTTCCTTACCTCTTACTATTTCCTAAAAGAGTTTTTTCCAGTTGTTCCTCAAACACTTGTCTGGTTAGACACCTTTCAGAAAGAAAAGAAAACAAGTTTGGAAGAATTGCATACTCATACGGCTCCTGGCTTTCCTTAATATAATAATCTTTGAAGGAATTAATAAATGCTATAGAAAAGAAACGTGTCTTTTCTTTTAATCTCATATATTCACATTTTTTTTTCTTACCTGACTTCAACACTAATACAATCAAACAAAACTAACAGTCTCATTTTCTTTTCAAAAATACAATGTGTTCTACAGACACACATTAGGATATTGTGTTCTACAGACACACATTAGGATATTGTGTTCTTAAATTTGCCCTGCTGCTGCTGCTGCTGCTAAGTCGCTTCAGTCATGTCCGACTCTGTGCGACCCCATAGGCGGCAGCCCACCAGGCTTCCCCGTCCCTGGGATTCTCCAGGCAAGAACACTGGAGCGTGTTGCCATTTCTTTCTCCAATGAGTGAAAGTGAAATGTGAAAGTGAAGTCACTCAGTCCTGTCCAACTCATAGCAACCCCATGGACTGCAGCCCACCAGGCTCCTCCGTCTATGGGATTTTCTAGGCAAGAGTAAATTGGGCCTCAAGCAAATTGAACACATGTCCATTCTAGGGTCACACTTGTACTTTGACACTCTGTGCCCCCTCATTGCTGCCTAGTGACTTCTACATTTATCTTATTTCTGCTACTATGTTGGAAGCTGTTTGAGGATCAGATTATGTCTACTTAACTTTATAAAATCTTTTTGAGAGTGTCATAAACATGGCAGAAATATTCATATTTGTTACCTTAATGAATGTATAGTCATAGATTACTGAAGGCAGAGACTTTCAGGGTGGAATAATGAGAATTAGGGGACCCTGAAGAATGCACGAGGAAAGGCCAGTGAATGACAATAGAGCCGACAGAAGTTCCGTTGGCCACTATGTAACCAGGAGAAGAATATTGCTTATACCCTTAAGGTGGGATGAGACCCAAATAGAGCTCCTTTGCTTATAACATAGAGGAAGAAGTAGAACTAAATTTTAAGAAACTGCAATATACAGCAGGGCTCTTCAAATGGATGGAGCACATCATTTTGAAAAGGCAGCAATTTTAAAGAAATAATTTCCATATTCTCAACTTCTGTATATATTTTACCTGAAACTTAATCTGCAAATCACTAAAGTTCAGGTTCTCCCTTCTCCCTTCCTCCTTCCCTTTCACACTCAACCAGCTTTCCACATGACAAAAAGAAGTCACAGCCCTCTTATGACTCATTGCCTCCCAAGGTATAAATCTTCCATGGCAGCATAGAACAACTTTACTGTTGCTTTAATCAAGGCATCATAATCAACTCTCTCATCCATCGGTATAATTTGACATTTTGTAGTAATAATGATATGTAAAAGTTTATACAATGTTTATACTGTTTTAGTCAGTTGTATGTTAATGTTTATAATCATAACTCAAGGCAGGTAAAAAGTTTAATACTTAAAGACTTTGGTTATATGAAAAAATCATTTCAATTTATAAATGATCTTTGTTGCAGAGAAGTATGATAGAGTGATCAATAAAAGTCTTTCAAGCATAAAAGTATATTACATTAGTATAAAATTCTTTGCAGAAAGTGGAATGAAAGTACAAGCTCAAGGAGAAAAAAGAGCAATGTAAAAATTCCAATGATTGTATCATATTCCAAAGATTATATCTTATAGATATAATATATACATACACATATACAAATTATATACATATATATTTTAATAGATATGGTTATCAAATTACTTATATTTTGTATTGCTTAGAATACATTTAAAAGAGTGATGAAACAAGATTTAATGTGACTATTTATAATATACTGGTAATTATATACTCTCAAATAGTTTTCAGTTGATTATGAAAAATGATGAATGTCTATTTTTAAATGTGTGATGGGTACATTTTCTATGTTTTTTTTTTTTTTAAAGAGATATGTGGCCAAAAGTGAGACCACAGGCTTAAGGCTAAAAGGAAGAGGTTTGAAACTACTGGCTACCACCCTACTTCTAGACTAGAAAAAAATGAGAAGAAAAAGAAAAAAAAAAACAGCTACTGTTGTGGGTATACACATATACATACAGCCTCCTTCCCTCATTTTTCCTAACCCCCATCCTTTGCCTGCCTCTTCCACCAGCTGCACCTCAGACATATTTGCTGGCAAAGCCAAGGGTTTCATTCTTTGGGAAAAACCAAAGACCAGGAACCTTAAATTACTCCAGAGCAAAGATCTATGGCTGCCACCTTGTCTCCACCCTAGAATGACCCACATTCATAAAGCTAGAAGTTGCAACAAGCAATGGAGCCCCCCAGGGAAGCGGAAACAGGGACATTGACCAGGT
The DNA here is from genome assembly GCF_032405125.1 of Capricornis sumatraensis. NCBI lineage: Eukaryota > Metazoa > Chordata > Mammalia > Artiodactyla > Bovidae > Capricornis > Capricornis sumatraensis. The sequence goes on from NC_091073.1 coordinate 23,576,057, forward strand.
GCAGGAGGACCCTGGAGGGATGAACTTGGGTTAAGAGTACAAAGGTGTTCTGGGGGAAAACTGCAGTGAACTACTTCAAAAGCTGGTCAGGCCCAGAGATAATGGTGGGGCTGGTGGTAGGAAGCAGCTCCACCCAAGGCCTGAAAGATGGAGCAGTCAGATGTATAGACAGATGGAGTTGGATATTTGTGAGACATTTTGGGGGCCTTGTGAAGAAGAAGAGATTTGAGTTCAGTGACCCAGAGTAGGACACTGAGCTGAATGATGTAATGATATGGCCCTGAGTCCAATGTCATCCTTGATTCCTGTTTCTCAGACTGAAAATGTCCATGGTTGTGTGGATCATACTTATATCTTTTGTTCTGGAACTCTGTCTTAGAATCGCTTTCACTATGTCCTCATCAGTCCTGGTATCAAAATCACACAGCAGGCTAAGAAAGTATTCACTTGATTAAAGTTTAAATACCCACAGTGAAGGAAAAAAGGAGCTTGAGATGCTAAAATATTTCATGTTGATTTACCACATTAAACAAATTCGGAAGATAATTACTTGACCTTTTATTTTCCTGTGTAGACAAAGCTACCTCTAACTGAGAGGGGAAAACATGAGATTTCAACATGTTTCAGGTCTTTGTAGACCTCAGGATTGCAGATTCATGAACAAGAGCCATCATAAACAGAAACAATGATCCAATTGTTTAGTATCATCACATACATCAGAAACAATGCTTTTGCCTCTAATCCACACAAAAATGCATGCATTTCCAGATACTTACCAAGAAGCAGATTCATTTAAGATGGTTGACCATTTCAGTTCAGTTCAGCTCAGTTCAGTCGCTCAGTCGAGTCCAGCTCTTTGAGACACCATGGACTGCAGCATGCCAGGCCTCTCTGTCAATCACCAGCTCCCGGAGTTTACACAAACTATTGTTCATTGAGTCGGTGATGCCATCCAACCATCTCGTTCTCTGCCATCCCCTTCTGCTCCTGCCCTCAATCTTTCCTAGCATCAAGGTCTTTTAAATGAGTCAGGTCTTCACATCACGTTGCCAAAATATTGGAATTTCAGCTTCAGCAACAGTCCTTCCAATGAATATTCAAGACAGATTTCTTTTAAGATGGACTGGTTGGATCTCCTTCCAGTCCTAGGGACTCTCAAGAGGCTTCTCCAACACCACAGTTCAAAAGCATTAAATCTTCAGTGCTCAGCTTTCTTTATAGTCCAACTCTCACATCCATACATGACTACTAGAAAAAACATAGCTTTGACTAGATGGACCTTTGTTGGCAAAGTAATGTCTTTGCTTTTTAATATGCTATCTAGGTTGGTCATAACTTTCCTTCCAAAGAGTAAGTGCCTTTTACTTTCATGGCTGAAATCATCATCTGCAGTGATTTTGGAGCCCAAAGAAATAAAGTCTGCCACAGCTTTCACTGTTTCCCCATCTATTTGCCATGACGTGATGGGACCAGATGCCATGATCTTAGTTTTCTGAATGTTGATCTTTAAGCCAACTTTTTTCACTCCCCTCTTTCACTTTCATTAAGAGGCTCTTTAGTTCTTCACTTTTTGCCATAAGGTGGTGTCATCTGCATATCTGAGGTCATTGATACTTCTCCTGTCAATCTTGATTTCAGCTTGTGCTTCTTCCAGCCCAGCGTTTCTCATGGTGTACGCTGCATAGAAGTTAAATAAGCAGGGTGACAATATACAGCCTTGACGTACTCCTTTTCCTATTTGGAACCAGTCTGTTGTTCCATGTCCGGTTCTAACTGTTGCTTTCTGACCTGCATATAGGTTTATCAAGAGGCAGGTCGGGTGCTCTGGTATTCCCATCTCTTGAAGAATTTTCCACAGTTTATTGTGATCCACACAGTCAATAAAGCAGAAATAGATGTTTTTCTGGAGCTCTCTTGCTTTTTCGATGATCCAGCGGATGTTGGCAATTTAAGCTCTAGTTCCTCTGCCTTTTCTAAAACCAGCCTGAACATCAGGAAGTTCATGGTTCACGTATTGCTGAAGCCTGGCTTGGAGAATTTTGAGGATTAGTTTACTAGTGTGTGAGATGAGGGCAATTGTGCAGTAGTTTGAGCATTCTTTGGCATTGCCTTTCTTTGGGATTGGAATAAGAGCTGACCTTTTCCAGTCCTGTGGCCACTGCTGAGTTTTCCAAGTTTGCTGGCATATTGAGTGCAGCACTTTCACAGCATCATCTTTCAGGATTTGAAGGAGCTCAACTGGAATTCCATCACCTCCACTAGCTTTGTTCGTAGTGATGCTTTCTAAGGCCCACTTGACTTCACATTCCAGGATGTCTGGCTCTAGATGAGTGATCACACCTTCTTGATTATCTTGGTCGTGAAGATCTTTTTTGTACAGTTCTTCTGTGTATTCTCGCCACCTCTTCTTAACATCTTCTGCTTCTGTTAGCTCCATACCATTTCTGCCTTTTATCAAGCCTATCTTCGCATGAAATGTTCCCTTGGTATCTCTAATTTTCTTGAAGGATCTCTAGTCTTTCCCATTCTGTTGTTTTCCTCTATTTCTTTGCATTGATTGCTGAGGAAGGCTTTCTTAGGAAAATGTATTTCTGACCAAAGAATAGTTCTCTGGAGTTCCCATGGCTAAACGTTTGTCTATTCCTGGGAACTGTGCTCTGTAACTTAAAGAAATGAGCACTCCCCTAGAATCAGATGACTTCAATTCCAACCTAACTCTACCATTTACTATTTGGTTACCTTAGACCTCAGTTACTTCCTCTGTAAAATGAAGATAATGCCTGCCTCAAGGAGTTGTAAAATTAAAATATAAATAAAAATGTTAATTAATTTTCCTTTCTTATGACACCTGAAAGGTATTATGCCTGCATTAAGTACTAGGATGTGAATTGGTCTCCACCTGAGAGAAAAAGAACAATGAACTGAAACAGAAATAAAAAAGAATAATAAGCACATTTTATTGGTTGAGCAAAAAGGCCAACATTAGAAAAAGCAAAAACCTGCAAATTACATGAATCTAGGTTAATTGTTCAGGAAGTTTTTCTGGTTGCAGTGAAGACTTAAAAATTTAAATCACTTTATTCATAGATATTCAGATATATCTAATTTAGCCTAAATTGACCTCTCAACATAAATAAATGAGTCATATAATGAGTCACATAAAATATTATTTTTTAATGAAAAAATTTCAAGAAGATGATTTTATTTTAAGGAATTAAGCTCTAATTTTTATTAAGCAACTAGGTGACTCAGTGGTAGAGTCTGCTGTCCAAAGCAGGAGACGCAGAAGACACAGGTTTGATCCCTGAGTTAGAAAGATCCCCTGGAGGAGAACCAACCCAGCAACCCACCCCAGTATTATTGTCTGGAGAATTCTGTGGACAGAAGGAGCCTGGTGGGCTGCAGTCCACGGGGTCTCAAAAGAGGAAGACACAACCGAGCACACATGCAAAGACTACAGAAATGCCAGTAGAAAATATATTAGGCAAAAATAATAATTATTATTATACTACTATTAATAAGTAGCCAAGATTTACTGATACTTATTATCAGATACCAACTGAGTGCTAGTTGTTACAGACATTGGTAGGGAACATTTATATATATTAACTCCTCTTAACCCCACAACAACCCTACAAAATAGGCATTATTATTGCTGTTACTGTTATTATTATGACTTTATGAAAGAAGAATTTGAGGCCCAGTAAGAAACACCTGGAGTAACAGGCAAATTTGGCCTTGGAATACAAAATGAAGCAGGGCAAAGACTAATAGTTTTGCCAAGAAAATGCACTGGTCATAGCAAACACCCTCTTCCAAAAACACAAGAGAAGACTCTACACATGGACATCACCAGATGGTCAACACCGAAATCAGATTGATTATATTCTTTGCAGCCAAAGATGGAGAAGCTCTATACAGTCAACAAAAACAAGACCAGGAGCTGACTGTGGCTCAGATCATGAACTCCTTATTGCCAAAATCAGAGTTAAATTGAAGAAACTAGGGAAAACCACTAGACCATCCAGGTATGACCTAAATCAAATCCCTTATGATTATACAGTGGAAGTGAGAATTAGATTTAAGGGACTAGATCTGATAGACAGAGTGCCTGATGAACTATCGACGGAGGTTAATGACATTGGACAGGAGACAGGGATCAAGACCATCCCCATGGAAAAGAAATGCAAAAAAGCAAAATGGCTGTCTGAGGAGGCATTACAAATAGCTATGAAAAGAAGATAAGGAAAAAGCAAAGGAGAAAAGGAAAGATATAAGCATCTGAATACAGAGTTCCAAAGAATAGCAAGAAGAGATAAGAAACCTTCCTCAGTGATCAATGCAAAGAAATAGAGGAAAACAACAGAATGGGAAAGACTAGAGATCCTGTCAAGAAAATTAGTGATACCAAGGGAATATTTCATGCAAAGTTGGGCTCGATAAAGGACAGAAATGGTATGGAGCTAACAGAAGCAGAAGATATTAAGAAGAGGTGGCAAGAATACACAGAAGAACTGTACAGAAAAAGATCTTCACGACCAAGATAATCAAGAAGGTGTGATCACTCATCTAGAGCCAGACATCCTGGAATGTGAAGTCAAGTGGGCCTTAGAAAGCATCACTACGAACAAAGCTAGTGGAGGTGATGGAATTCCAGTTGAGCTCCTTCAAATCCTGAAAGATGATGCTGTGAAAGTGCTGCACTCAATATGCCAGCAAACTTGGAAAACTCAGCAGTGGCCACAGGACTGGAAAAGGTCAGCTCTTATTCCAATCCCAAAGAAAGGCAATGCCAAAGAATGCTCAAACTACTGCACAATTGTTCTCATCTCACACACTAGTAAACTAATCCTCAAAATTCTCCAAGCCAGGCTTCAGCAGTACATGAACCATGAACTTCCTGATGTTCAAGCTGGATTTAGAAAAGGCAGAGGAACCAGAGATCAAATTGCCAACATCCGCTGGATCATCGAAAAAGCAAGAGAGCTCCAGAAAAACATCTATTTCTGCTTTATTGACTATGTCAAAGCTTTTGACTGTGGGGATCATAATACACTGTGGAAAATTCTTCAAGAGATGGGAATACCAGAACACGTGACCTGCCTCTTAAGAAACCTATATGCAGGTCAGGAAGCAACAGTTGGAACTGGACATGGAACAGACTAGTTCCAAATAGGAAAAGGAGTATATCAAGGCTGTATATTGTCACCCTGCTTATTTAACTTATATGCAGAGTACATCATGAGAAATGCTGGGCTGGAAGAAGGACAAGCTGGAATCAAGATTGCCAGAAGAAATATCAATAACCTCAGATATGCGGATGACACCACCCTTATGACAGAAAGTGAAGAGGAACTAAAAATCCTCTTGATGAAAGTGAAAGCGTAGAGTGAAAAAAGTTGGCTTAAAGCTCAACATTCAGAAAACTAAGATCATGGCATCTGGTCCCATCACTTCATGGGAAATAACTGGGGAAACAGTGGAAACAGTGTCAGACTTTATTTTGGGGGGCTCCAAAATCACTGCAGATGGTGACTGCAGCCATGAAATTAAAAGACACTTACTCCTTGGAAGGAAAGTTATGACCAACCTGATAGCATATTCAAAAGCAGAGACATTACTTTGCCAACAAAGGTCCATCTAGTCAAGGCTATGTTTTTTCTAGTCGTCATGTATGGATGTGAGAGTTGTACTGTGAAGAAAGCTGAGCACTGAAGAATTGATGCTTTTGAACTGTGGTGTTGGAGAAGACTCTTGAGAGTCCCCTGGACTGCAAGGAGATTCAATCAGTCCATTCTGAAGGAGATCAGCCCTGGGATTTCTTTGGAAGGAATGATGCTAAAGCTGAAACTCCAGTACTTTGGCCACCTCATGCGAAGAGCTGACTCATTGGAAAAGACTCTGATGCTGGGAGGGATTGGGGGCAGGAGGAGAAGGGGACGACAGAGGATGAGATGGCTGGATGGCATCACGGACTCGATGGACGTGAGTCTGAGTGAACTCCGGGAGTTGGTGATGGACAGGGAGGCCTGGCGTGCTGCGATTCACGGGGTCGCAAAGAGTCGGACACGACTGAGTGACTGAACTGAACTGAAGGTCTCCCAACTAGAAGGGGGAGGATCTAGAAAGTTGACTTGCTTAACTGCTAGGGGGTAATACTACCGGAAATAGTCTGTGAGACCTGAGGAAAATGAAAATAAAAAGTAAACTGTCAAAGGGGTTTTTCCTTCTGATTGTCTTCTCACTCCATGTCCCCATGGGGCTGACATAAGCACAGATCTTTTGTTAGAGCCAAGAAAAGGAGCATATTATGCCTAAATCAATTTTGTTAGTGCCAATTTAGTTACCCTTTTAACAGTATGATTTGAAACACTTATGAACATAAAAGCACTGGTAAGATTTTTGTTGTTTTGTTTTTACTAGTGAGAAAGACAATGTTGGTATAAAACAAATATAATTGAGAAATTTCTAAATGTACACCTATTTTTATTTTATTATGCTAAATAAACCCTTTAGTGTGTTATAAAATACGATATAATAACAAGTTCCCATTTACCACATCAATACAAGAAATGGCAACAATTTTCTATATTATTCAAGACATAAAAAGGTAGAGAGATGCCGAGTAAAGTCCTGGCTTTATGATTATTATTGTTGCTGCTGTTGTTCCTATTTCCAAATTTGTGGTACTTTTCTCAGGAATAGTAACCTGTCTAAGAAAGTGAATCCTATTTGCCTTGAGCAATACCGTCATTTCTAATCCATGCTTAGGGTTTCAATGTGATCATCAGATGTCTGGCGCTTGCATGCCTGCTCAGTCTGCTCAGCATGCCTGATTCTGTGCAACCCCATGGACTGCAGCCCACCAGGCTCCTCTGTCCATGGGATTCTCCAGGCAAGAATCCTCGAGTGGGTTACCATGCCCTCCTCCAGGGGAACTTCGCAACACAGGGAGTGAAGTTACATCTCTTGGACCTCCCACATCACAGGCAGATTCTTTACCCACTGAGCCACTGAGGAAGCCCCCAGACGTTTGGTAACTCTTTGCAAATACATCTTAGATGACTCAAATTCTATGCTCATGTCTGGGAGCCCTCTCTAACTTGTAAAACCATTTGTAGGTCTCAATCAATCAAGTATGCACACTTTCACAGAAAGGGAGTGACAACATTTGACTAGATTATCTAGAGAAATACAAGGAAAAAAAACAACATGTTTCAAGGAATGAGCTCAGATAGAACAATCGCATACTAATGGTGATAATAAAAGCAACAACCAAAGAAACACTTAATGTCATAGACACTGTTTAGACTTGACTTAAAATACCTAAAGACAGTGCCCATTTGGATGTACACCAATCTCAAAATTATTTCAGCTATCAAGCAACTTTTGTTGCTTTGCATGTGCCAACGATGACACAGGCATCAGGATCAAGTGGATAATTAGTAGAGAGACACAGCCTCTGACCTTGTGGAGCTTATGAACTGCCTCTGTTCACCTCGATGAGACTGAATTAGTGAGGGAGACCAAGAAATGGTGGACAGTGGTAAGATGATGAAGTGAGATGGGAGAAACAACAGTATAAAATGATGGGCAGAAGAGTGAGAGTGACATAATGGAATACATTTAAAAGTAAGAAAGAGAAAAGCTGTCCCCAAAGACTCAAAAGCACTCAGTTCTGCTTTATTCAATGATCTGAGAGAACCCTTAATGTAACATTTTTTATAATACCAAAACCTTTCATTATTATAGCAGTCTTCATAAGGAGTCTAACTTTATATTCTTAGATTAATATTTATAGTTTCTAAGGCAAACAGTAAGTTTCCATATTTTATTATATTATCTTTCTTTTTCATTAAAACTAACATGCTGCAGAGATCAAGATCTAACAATGAGGTGATAAAAAATGAAAAACTGTAAATGTCAGCTCCTTATGAGGCTGTAATAGCTTAATGGCTGATACTGCATCAACAGTGTATACAGAAACAATACACACAGTATATATATATTTTTTTAATTAATCATATCATCTGTATAATTTTTTTAGAAAAGTACTATAAGCAGAAATAAACAAAATTAATTTTGTCTAGCCAATAAAGTTATTTATTTCTAAAATAGATAGCTTTTTACATGTATAGTATTAAAAAATAACTTTATATATTACATACCTCATATTTAACAGTGAAAAGCCATGACTATTTATAAAAGAACATTTTTAGCCATTAAGTGGCTATATCATTTGATTCACTGAAATTTTCAAGCACATTTTTTGTGATAAAATTACCTTATAGCATATTCCCTCCATTCCTTTATAACTCTTACTTCAATAATTAATTAGAAAAAATGAATTTGTATTAGTTTAAAGAAAACTATCTTGTGAAGAGAATGTTAAATCTCCGTCTCGGCCAAAACATTTACATAGTTTGCTTTAACCATAATTAGGGAAACTGTGACCAATGCAATATTCTTTGTACAAAGAAAGAAAGGAGGCTAGTATAGCACAGGCTCAGTATCTCTAGTGTGATGTCAAAGATGATTTAAATAGGATCCTTCAGCATTGGATAATCGAGATAAAATCTGTGCCAGAAATTCAATGGAATGAAATAAACATGATTTTGTGGTATCTTAGAGTACAGTCTAATGAGAGAAATAATAAGATGTGAATGTATCTCTATATGTGGGCATTTAGAGAAAGAACTGGAATGACTATTTGAGAAATAACTCAACATTCAACTCATATACTATACACAGCTTATGAAATATTTCACATATGATAAATTTGGTGCTGTAATCTTAAATTGGAGTGGAGTTGGTGCTATACCAAACCTGTCTCATTGGGTAGTCACATATATTTCTTACATGCCACTGGTTATAAGACATTTTTTTAAGTTCTTCTAAGAATGAAGAAAAGCATTGACAATGAAAGATAACATGTCCTTGTTTGTAAGACACATCCCATTTCCAGAAATACTAAAGTATGAAAAAATGTGCATCTTGGAATCAGTGAAATCTAATAGAGAAAATTCCATTCAAACTGCCCTATGGTCTAGTCTCTAATTGATATTATTAATGTTTCCCCAGTGACCTAGCCTGGTTCATGTTTCGCACCCAGTATCCGAATAGTAGCAAGTCTCCTTTACTAAATTCTGAATAGTCAGCTTCTCTTTCTGTCAACATAGCCACTTGGGAGAACATCTTTAATCATATCTCAGTGCCTCTTCCCTGATGGCTCCTAATGTCTACAGCAAGATCTGTACCATCTTTGAGAGTAAGGAAGCCCATGCTTTTCGAAAGTGCTTCCTGCCAAACATCTCATTACAGTGTGTCTCCTTACCACCCATGTGATGGATTGGTACTGTCACAAAGATAACACTGGAGTGACTGGTGTTAATAGAAGGAGAAGAACACAAGTTACTTGACTGGAAATAAAAGATACACGAACATGTTGCATGAAGTTAGGGGAGGCAGAATATGAAATCTAAGCTTCCCAGGCCCTCAAAACCCCTACAATGTACAATGTTTGCTGCTGATCGTGATATCTCCTGGGTGGAGTCCTTGGGGCAATAATGGAAATGCAAACACAGACTTGTGGTCACAGCAGGGGAAGGAGCAGCTGGGACGCATTGAGAGAGTAGTGTTGAAACATATACATTATCATAAGTAAAACAGATAGCTAGTGGGAAGATGCTGTGTAACAGAGGGAACTCAACTCTGTGCTCTGTGATGAGCTACAGGGGTGGGATGGGGGGAGTGGTGGGAGGGAGGCTCACAAGGGTGGGCATGTACGTATGCCTATAGCTCATTCAGACTGTTGTATGGCAGAAACTAACACGACATTGGAAAGCAACTATATTCCAACTAAAAATAAATTAAAAACAAAAAAGATCCTGTCATTGGACTTTCGATACCCTCCTGTCCTCCAGCAGACCACCAGCTATGCTGAAGCCCTCAGGTATGTGGTACATACTAGAGTCTGGTGGGCTACAGTTTATGGGGCTGCCAAGAGTCAGATACAACTGAGCGACTGAGCAAACACACAACATGTGGTACATGCTAGTCCGAAAGGTGTGATAACCAGTAGAGCTCTGGCACATCCTGATGAATGGCTTTAGGACCAGGTAAAACAAAGATCAGTTCCCCAGGAATAACATCCCCCAACAGAACTATGTTTTGAGCTAGAAATATCTCCTTTATCCTCATATATACTTTATTTCCAATTTTGCTTCTTTGTTGGAAAAGAATATCTTTTTATGTTGAATGTTACCAGAAGTCTCTCTCACTGAGCAGGCACAGAGAGACTTTGTGACATTCAGTATGACACATGTGGGCATTGTCTTGTCCACAGCAGAACAGGGAATTAATACTTCTATGTCTGACCATTTCAAGGCTACTTACAAGTAGAATAAGCCGTACAGTTCAAAGAGTGGAATATAATGGCTGTTTGAATTTTGATTCCTTAGGTGAAACTTCTGATATTCTAATGACACTTTATTAAAGGGAGAGAAAAAAGTAGCCTTTTGAATCACAGAAAGTTCACTTCCAGCACCTACCCAGAGACATCTGTGAAATGACTAGTGAGAGGAAAATACATCTCACAAGGAAGAATCTTACCTCTGAACTCTTTCAGTTCTGTCCTCAGATCAAGAAAACTAATCATTAGGGAAAAATGCCTACACTGTTTTATTTTTAGCTCTAGTAGGAGAAACCTATTATTTCTTTCACTCCCTGGATGAGACAGAAAATATTCTCTAGGCGTCTAATAACATACAGTATTCTGCTGATTTTTCCAATTGTGGGGAAACATCTATATTTTACTGTAAATGGAGGATAAATTATGAGTCACAGAGGTAAAAAATGATTTCTAAAATTCTACTTTGGTTACAGATAAAACAAGGACAACCTGATTCAACATGTTCAGTTCAGTTCAGTTCAGTCGCTCAGTCGTGTCCAACTCTGTGACCCCATGAATCACAGCACGCCAGGCCTCCCTGTCCATCACCAACTCCCAGAGTCTACCCAAACTCATGTCCATTGAATTGTTAATGCCATCCAACCATCTCATCCTCTGTCATCCCCTTCTCCTCCTGCCCTCAAATCTTTTCCAGCATCAGGGTCTTTTCAAATGAGTCAGCTCTTCACATCAGGTAGCCAAAGTATTGTTGTTTCAGCTTCAGCAACAGTCCTTCCAATGAATATTCAAGACTGATTTCCTTTAGGAGGGACTTGTTGGATCTCCTTGCAGTCCAAGGGACTCTCAGGAGTCTTCTCCAACACCACAGTTCAAAAGCATCAATTCTTCAGCGCTCAGCTTTCTTTATAGTCCAACTCTTACATCCATACATGCTGCTGCTGCTAAGTCGCGTCAGTCGTGTCCGACCCTGTGCGACGCCATAGACGGCAGCCCACCAGGCTCCGCCGTCCCTGGGATTCTCCAGGCAAGAACAGTGGAGTGGGTTGCCATTTCCTTCTCCAGTGTATGAAAATGAAAAGTGAAAGTGAAGTCGCTCAGTCGTGTCTGACTCTTAGCGACCCCATGGACTGCAGCCTACCAGGCTCCTCCGTCCATGGGATTTTCCAGGCAAGAGTACTGGAGTGGGGGGCCATTGGCTTCTCCAATCCATACATGACTACTGCAAAAAACATAGCTTTGACTAGATGGATCTTTGTTGACAAAGTAATGTCTCTGCTTTTTAATGTGCTGTCTAGGTAGGTCATAACTTTTCTTCCAAGGAGTAGGCGTCTTTTAATTTATTGGCTGCAATCATCATCTGCAGTGATTTTGGAGCCCAGAAAAATAAAGTCTGACACTGTTTCCACTGTTTCCCCATTTATTTCCCATGAAGTGATGGGACCAAATGCCATGATCTTTGTTTTCTGAATGTTGAGCTTTAAGCCAACTTTTTTACTCTCCTCTTTCACTTTCATCAAGAGGCTCTTTAGTGCTTCTTTACTTTCTGCCATGAGGGTGGTGTCATCTGCATATCTGAGGTTATTGAGATTTCTCCTGGCAATCTTGATTCCAGCTTGTGTTTCAGCCAGCCCAACATTTTTCATGATGTACTCTGCATAGAAGTTAAATAAGCAGGGTGACAATATACAGCCTTGATGTACTCCTTTTCCTATTTGGAACCAGTCTGTTGTTCCATGTCCAGTTCTAACTGTTACTTCCTGACCTGCATACAGGTTTCTCAAGAGGCAGGTCAGGTGGTCTGGTATTCCCATCTGTAGTGACTATAAATGGTCCTGACCTTTCAGGACCACTCTGGTAAGTTGGTACCTGGACTCATTTCTGTATGTGGCACTGTGATACAGTGGCAGTGCGAGGTACTCTCATTGACCTGTCATTTTCCTATACTTTCGGCCTGGGGAGATAGCATGAGATGGACTACATGGAATGGGTTTCCCCATAAGAAAGGGGAGAGCAAGTACTAGAAGAGTGCTGGACAGACATTAACAATAGAGTTTTCTCTGATTTTAGCTTTCACATCAGCTTAATATTTCTACATGGTATTGACTCCTGATCAGTGGAGTAGAAACACAGCAATGTGTTAACTACCATTGACTAATTATTGTTAAATAATAATGGAAAGAAAATCTATTTCCTATGACTTAGATGTTTGTCCCAGATCTATAGGATGCCCTCTCAGTATTTTCAGTTTTGTCAGGTTTTATTTCAAAATAATTTTTGATCATCCTTTATACTGGATGCTGAGGGTGTTTTAATCTTCACTCTAGTTACATCTAAATTTACGCCTTGAAAATTTTCTGATATATCAAAAATCCACTGAGACACATAGAGATGTTTCATTTTCTTCTGAAAAAGCTGACATATATTGTTAAATGTAGATAAAATATGTTTTAACAAAAGCAATTTAGAGCTATCACTGGTAAATGATGAACTATAAACAGGAAAATACTGAAAATTAACACAGTTTTTAAATAGGATTAATTATTAACCAACTACTCATTTGGAAGTTCAAATCCAATTTATGTAACTGCTTGATTAAATAAATTTTTTACTTTGATATGATAAAAATGTAATAATTCACTGTTTTTTTTTTTTCACATTGCTCCAGCTCTTAGGATTATAGTTTATATTTCAGACAATTAAGAATGCCAGACATTTCATCATATATCTACCTGTTAGGATGGGTGCTACAGCAAAGAGAAAAAAAAAAGGCATCTAACTTTAAACTGGCTTAAATATGAAAGACCAAAGTAGGTTAAACCTTAGTTTGACTTAATTAAGAGAGTTTTCTACTTTAAACTCCTTTGTGGGTCAGCATCCTAACTGAGTCTGGGCCTCACATCTCTGCAGGGAAACGTTGAAAAGAGAAATCATTTCCAAGTTTCCTAGAATAGAAAGATCAACTTTTCCAGGAGCCTTCAGCAAACTTTTCTTATATGCTTTAACCCAAATTATATCAAAGACCCATTTCTAATCATTGACAAACATATTGAACAAATCACTTTTACCCCTAGAACTGGCAAAGGATCAGCTATTCCTTATGGTAATTAGCTGCACTAAATCACACTTCTTAGAGGAAAATAAAAGGGCAAAATGGGTATTGGGTAGGCACCAACTACTCCCCTAGGATGAAGTTCAAGCAATATATTTAGCTTGAGAAAATGGATGGAATACTTTGGTTAGAAAGGTGTCCAGTATCTATACTTTCCTGACATCCTATTTTTCTGCCATAAGAACAATAGTGCATGTGTAAGTGCGTGCTCAGTCATGTCCGACTCTTTGTGACTCCATGGCCTGTAGCCTGCCAGGCTCCTCTGTCCACAGAATTTTCCAGACAAAAGTATCGGAGTGGGTTGCCATTTCCTTCTCCAGGGGATATTCCTGACCCAGAGATTAAACTCATGTCTCCTGCATTGGTAGGAAGATTCTTTACCACTTGGGAAACCCATAAGAACAATATTATCAATTTAAATGAAATCAGGTTTCAAAATCACTAATAATCTCACTTCTCTAACTCAATTTCCTTTAAGATTATGGCCTCATTTTTCTACTAATTTCTGCTAATTATAAAAATCTCTGTATATTGTGATACAGTTTCATACCCCTATTATTAATTCCTTCATAAAATTTTGACAAGTTCATGTATATAACTGACAATAGCGGAAGCGAATTCGCTCAGTCGTGTCCAACTCTGCAACTCCATGGACTGTAGCCCACCAGGCTCCTCCATCCATGGAATTTTCTAGGCAAGAGTACTGGAGTGGGTTGCCATTTCCTTCTCCAGGGAATCTTCCCGACCTGGGGATCGACCCGGGTCTCCCACATTGCAGGCAGACGCTTTACTGTCTGAGCCACCAGGGAATCTGACAGTATTTAATTGTAAAATTGTGGATGAGTACGTGCTCAGTCATGTCTGACTCTTTATGAACCCATGGGCTATAGCCCTTCAGGCTCTTTTGTCCACAGAATTTTCCAAGCAAAAATACTAGAAAGAGTGCCATTTCCTACTCCAGGGGATCTTCTTGACCCAGGGATCAAACCTGCATCTTTTGCATCTCCTGCATTGGCAGGCAGATTCTTTACCACTGCACCACCTGGGAAGTCCCATTGTAAAATTAATTTGAATTTAATTCTAAAATATTTGTCTGTTTCTTACATTTTTCATTGTTTTCATGATTTGAGAGGGTTAATTCCTTATTTTCAGCCTATCTTAGAAGTAATGTCATTGTTCCCATGAAACAAAAATGGCAGTGTAACTGCTTTGCCATCTGAATGCCACTTTTAGACAATAAACTCTAGATCCAGATAAAACAAAGAAGCATTTCCTGATATGATACAGACAGGGAATATACTGTATTTGAATGCCAGAAAAATCAAGAACATCATTCAGAAGGAAATTGTACTAGACTGCAAACCAGAAAATATGTTACAGAGTAATGCTTGGAAAGTCTCAGAGAGGCTTCTTACCATCTTTAAATTGAGCCCATTCATATAACATGATGCCAAGAATAAAAGGACAAAAATAGTCTCTGCCCTCTCTGCTGCCAACAGATAGGAAGATTGTTTGATAGTATGTTGTAATTTTTGAAATAATATTTACTTTTCTGCTTTCAAAAGTAATATATGCTCATCGTGAACTTTTTTAAAAATTCAAGAAAAAATACATAAAAGCAAATACAAGCTATCTGTAAACCTATGGTTCAGAAATAACTCTTAGTATCACCTTTAATGTTGTTTCTACAATTTATATTTTAATGCTATAAAATCAGATGTAGTTCTGAACCCCCTTCAATACTTCATATTGTGAGGGGTGATTTCAAGCAGTGGAATACCAATTCAAAATTGAGTGACACATTATATTTGATAGACTGTACTTTATGTCAAAGTAATAAAAAAAAAGAAAAAGATCTTCAATACACTGACTTCAAGCCTTTCTCTATAAAGGAAGCAAAGAAAATTTCTCTGATGTAATCACCAGGCAGCAGTCACAGAAGCAGTGGATTCCTGATGTTGTTCTCTTACCCAGAAATACTTAAAATGCAGGGTACACAGTGAGTGAGCAGGCATGGGCCTGTTCCCCACTAACCCTGCATATCCCTCTACATGCATAATCCAAGACAGACATTGTCTCTGTATTCTAAGAACTTTCGCTTTAAGTGAAAACCCTAGGGCCAGAACTCCACTCAGTGCCTGTCCACCCACCAACTGAGCATCTTCCTGAGGGTGTGTAGATCCCCACCCGGGATCTAGTCTGACAGGTTTGATCCCTGTCACCTGGCTTGAGTCTGAAGTCCCAGCCCAGGGACTAGAGCCACCCATCCCTACTATGCCACACTCATAATTTTTTTTTTTTTTTTTAGATTTGCTTTTTTTTTTTTTTTTTTCGCCACTTCACAAAACTTGTAGGATCTTAGTTCCCCAACCAGGGAGGCCAGGGATTGAACCCATGCCCTCAGCAATGTAAGGCAGGAGACCTAACCGCTAGACCACCAAGGAAGTCCCCCAAATGTCCTACATAGTGTTATCTTAGAAAGACAGGACAAAGAACCAGAAATCTGTTTGTCTGAAAATAAAAGTTTTCAGTCCCTTGTGGACACCTTTGCCATTCAAGTAGATGGTTGGCCCTGGAAAAGCAGTCTGGGAATAAAGTAGAAGACTTGTCTTTTTATTTGCTTCTACAAAAATGGTGTAGGCTTCTCCCTAAGATTCAGGATAATATTCTATGATCTGTGTGCACCTGGGGGTGACAACTGACAATGCACAAGTCTCCTTAGTTTCCCTCCCCACACAGTGACAGCAGCGAGGAAGCTTCTGTGTGTGAGTGTGATGCAGTTGGAAACATCAATATTGCCAGCTCTCATCTCTCCCTTGATCTGTTTTTACAATACGTCTTTTTCATCAATTACAGTTGGGCATTTGCGCCTAGACTGCCCTCTTGGATTGGAATTTCTCTTCTACTGAATGTTTTCTGTGACCACCCATGGCAGGATTTGGAATCAGAACTGCAGGCTCAATATTCTCTCCACTACATAACTGTGTGCCTTTAGTCAAGTGATTGAATGTCCTGAAGCCTGTTTTTCCTCATGTGAAAATGGAGTGAATAAAGTCAGACCTTCTTGTGCTGCAGTTATTTTGAGGTTCCAGTGAGATAATGTTTATCTGAAAGTTTACTCACTAAAATACAAAAGTAATCATAGCTTCCATGCTTAAATCCTTGAATGGGTCTCTCATTTATAATAAGGTTCTAAATACTTATGATGTCCTTTCTTATCTTGCCTTGTTTTTATCCAGTGTCATCTCCTGTATCTTCCTGCTGGGACTTCAACACATTAGCCACTTCATTCAGCCACTTCATTTTCAAAATAAATGGGGGGCCAGCCGAGGGGGCAGTCAATTTGCTATCTTTTTAAAGCATATGCTCTGCATGCTGTTCTGAGAAACAAATCCTTTGAATACCAAAATGTAATATTAATATAGGTGATCTTTGTATTATGACTCTGTGTCTGGCCTTTATAAAAGATGGTCTACTCATTTCAAAACTGTTTCATACGCAACAGGTGGTATGCCCTGTTTGACTAATTCAGAGTGGAGTCAACAGCAGATGGATAAACAGCTTGGCATCTGGCTTTGGCCCTGCTGCAAAAATGCCAAGAGAAGCCCTAGCATCCTGCATTACCTGCCTTTTCTAAGGTTTCTCTTGTCACACGAATGGCTCATTTTGTGGCTCCAGCAATGCTTGAAATTGACTGTCTGGTATCACAGAATGCCTGACCCTGACCAGGGGGCAAATGTCAACCCATGCCAGAGTACACAGCTTGGTTTCAAACTGCCTAACAAAATTCACTTAGGGGAAGGGCATTGTGCTGATTTGATGCCAAGAACTGTGGAAAATTATTCCATCCTTAATTTAAAAGTTCACTTTTCAGCTTGCTAGTCAGCCATGGTAAATATGAAAGTTATAGAAACATATCCACCACTTTTATCCCTTCTCCTGTGTTTTGTCACTTCCATTCCTCAAAAACTCAAATGGAAATACAAAGCACTCAATGTAGTCTGCGTTTGCTATGAATTTGCTTAGGTGGCATTCCCAACAAGCAGCAATGAACTGGGTATTCTTAGGCATGAGAGTAAAGGAGTGCTTTCAAGAAACTAAAGGAAACAGGCTGGACAGGGGAAGAAGTTTGACAATGATGTAACTTCACAAGTCTACCTTCAGACTTCAGATGTCCTGTGGGGCCACCCAAGATGGACAGATCATGGTGGAGAGGTCTGACAGAATGAGGTCCACTGGAGAAGTGAATGGCAAACCACTTCAGAATTCTTGCCTTGAGAACCCCATGAACAGTATAAAAAGGCAAAAAATAGGACACTGGAAAATGAACTCCCCAGGTCGGTAGGTGCCCAGTATGCTACTGGAGATCAGTGGAGAAATAACTCCAGAAAGAATGAAGGGATGGAG
The DNA here is from genome assembly GCF_032405125.1 of Capricornis sumatraensis. Classification (NCBI taxonomy): domain Eukaryota; kingdom Metazoa; phylum Chordata; class Mammalia; order Artiodactyla; family Bovidae; genus Capricornis; species Capricornis sumatraensis. The sequence goes on from NC_091073.1 coordinate 23,593,984, forward strand.
CCAAAGCAAAAACAATACCCAGGCGTGGATGTGACTGTTGATAGAAGCAAGGTCCGATGCTGTCAGGAGCAATATTGCATAGAAACCTGGAATGTCAAGTCCATGAATCAAGGCAAATTGGAAGTGGTCCAACAGGAGATGACAAGAGTGAACGTCGACATTCTAGGAATCAGAGAACTAAAATGGACTGGAATGGGTGAATTTAACTCAGATGACCATTATATCTACTACTGTGGCCAGGAATCTCTTAGAATAAATGGAGTGGCCAACATTCTCAACAAAAGTCCGAAGTGCAGTACTTGGATGCAATCTCGAAAATGACAGAATGATTTCTGTTCATTTCCAAGGTAAATCATTCAATATTGCAGTAATCTAAGTCTATGCCCCAACCAGTAATGCTGAAGAAGTTGACGTTGAATGGTACTATGAAGACCTACAAGAGCTTTTAGAACTAACACTCCCAAAAGATGTCCTTTTCATTACAGGGGACTGGACTGCAAAAGTAGGAAGTCAAGAAACACCTGGAATAACAGGCAAACTTGGCCTTAGAGTACCAAACGAAGCAGGGCAAAGGCTAATAGAGGTTTGCCAAGAGAACGCACTGGTCATAGCAAACAACTTCTTCCAACAACACAAGAGAAGACTCTACACATAGACATCATCAGATGGCCAACAAGGAAATCAGGTTGATTATATTCTTTGCAGCCAACGATGGAGAAGCTCTATACAGTCAGCAAAGAAAAAAAAAAGGCCAGGAGCTGACTGTGGCTCAGATCATGAACTCCTTACTACCAAATTCAGACTTAAATTGAAGAAAGTGGGGAAAATCACTAGACCATTCAGGTATGACTTAAATCAAATCCCTTATGCTTACACAGTGGAAGTGAGAAGTAGATTTAAGGGACTAGATCTGATAGATAGATTGCCTGATGAACTATGGATGGAGGTTCATGACACTGTACAGGAGATAGAGATCAAGACCATACCAGAGAAAAAGAAATGCAAAAAAGCAAAATGGCTGACTGAGGTGGCCGTACAAATAGCTGTGAAAAGAGAAGTGAAAGGCAAAGGAGAAAAGGAAAGATATACCCATTGAAAGCAGAGTTCCAAAGAATAGCAAGGAGAGATAAGAAAACCTTCCTCAGCGACAAATGCAAAGAAATAGAGGAAAACAATAGAATGGGAAAGACTAGAGATCTCTTCAAGAAAATTAGAGATACCAAGAGAACATTTCATGCAAAGATGGGCTCAATAAAGGACAGAAATGGTATAGACTCAAGAGAAGCAGAAGATATTAAGAAGAGGTGGCAAGAATACACAGAAGAACTGTACAAAAAATGTCTTCATGACCCAGATAATCACGATGGTATGATCACTCATCTAGACCCAGACATCCTGAAATATGAAGTCAAGTGGGCCTTAGGAAGCATTACTACAAACAAAGCTAGTGGAGGTGATGGAATTCCAGTTGAGCTATTTCAAATTCTAAAAGATGACACTGTGAAAGTGCTGCACTCAATACGCCAGCAAATTTGGAAAACTCAGCAGTGGCCACAGGACTGGAAAAGGTCAGTTTTCATTCCAATCTCAAAGAAAGGCAATGCCAAAGAATGCTCAAACTACTGCACAATTGCATTCATCTCACATGCTAGTAAAGGAATGCTCAAAATTCTCCAAGCCAGGCTTCAGCCGTATGTGAACTGTGAACTTCCAGATGTTCAAGCTGGATTTAGAAAAGGCAGAGGAAGCAGGGATCAAATTGCCAACATTCACTGGATCATCGAAAAAGCAAGAGAGTTCCAGAAAAACATCTATTTCTGCTTTATTGACTATGCCACAACTTTTGACTGTGTGGATCACAATAAACTGTGGAAAATTCTGAAAGAGATGGGAATACCAGACCGCCTGACCTGCCTCTTGAGAAACCTGTATGCAGGTCAGGAAGCAACAGTTAGAACCGGACATGGAACAAAAGACTGGTTCCAAATAGGAGGAGGAGTATATCAAGGCTATATATTGTCACCCTGCTTATTTAACTTTTTTCAGAGTGCATCATGAGAAACGCTGGACTGGAAGAAACACAAGCTGGAAACAAGATTGCCGGGAGAAATCTCAATAACCTCAGATATGCAGATGACACCACCCTCATGGCAGAAAGTGAAGAGGAACTAAAAAGCCTCTTGATGAAAGAGAAAGGGGAGAGTGAAAAAGTTGGCCTAAAGCTCAACATTCAGAAAACTAAGATCATGGCATCTGGTCCCATCACTTCATGGGAAATACATAGGGAAACAGTGGAAATAGTGTCAGACTTTATTTTGGGGGGCTCCAAAATCACTGCAGATGATGACTGCAGCCATGAAATTAAAAGACGCTTACTCCTTGGAAGAAAAGTTATGACCAACCTAGATAGCATATTCAAAAGCAGAGACATTATTTTGCCAACAAAGGTCTGTCTAGTCAAGGCTATGGTTTTTCCAGTGGTCATGTGAGAACTGGACTGTGAAGAAAGCTGAGCGCCAAAGAATTGATGCGTTTGAACTGTGGTGTTGGAGAAGACTCTTGAGAGTCCCCTGGACTGCAAGGAGATCCAACCAGTCCATTCTGAAGGAGATCAGCCCTGGGATTTCTTTGGAAGGAATGATGCTAAAGCTGAAACTCAAGTACTTTGTCCACCTCATGCAAAGAGTTGACTCATTGGAAAAGACTCTGATGCTGGGAGGGATTGGGGGCAGGAGAAGGGGACAACAGAGAATGAGATGACTGGATGGCATCACCAACTCGATGGATATGAGTCTGAGTGAACTCCGGGAGTTGGTGATGGACAAGGAGGCCTGGCGTGCTGTGATTCATGGGGTCGCAAAGAGTCGGACACGACTGAGCGACTGAACTGAACTGGAGAAATCCTAAATACAAGTAAGGATGAACTTTGAGATCTAAACTGGGCCATATCTATTCTAATCTCATAAAAATATCAAGAATCTGATAATGTGGAAAAGATGTAATTTAGTTTTATCCCAGCAAATTACGGATAGCTTATCATGATCTATAAGAAACTCAAGCAAGGGATACCTATCAGATTTGTTTGTTTTTTTCTAAACCTTTTTTTTTCCATTCTACTATTATTATTGCAAAGGATTACTCTTAGAAGACAAGTAAAAGCTAACCAATTCTTCAAGACTCAAAACCTGTGATGACAAAATAATGATTTATCTCACCAGTAAGAATGCAGTAAAATTTGTCTCTATTTCAGAGGAGCCAACCAGAATTGCAATTCTGAATGGAAACTATTTTGCATTAGGTAGCATTTTCCTGGAATATAGTTTTATTATTAAAGTCCAGTGATTTAGACTGCCATTCAATTCTGTTTAGTCTTGTATTTTCTTTGAAAACTTTCAATCACCCAAAGTCATCATATCCAAATACTCAGAAGCGTTTTGCCTCTTTTTTACCAGATTCTCTCAAGCTTAAAGAAATAACTATTTTGGATTTTACTTCTCATCTAATGCTTTGTTTTATTTTGTTTTATACTGCTGGGGACGCAAGGGCACTAATGGGCCAGACCTAAAAAATTTAAACTGTGGGTGACCACATATACAGACAATCTTGATACTACATCGATGCCTTGGGCAATATTACAGGCACATTTCAACATTACAGAACACACATAAGTGAATGTATCAACAGATTACCCTATGACCATAAACCATCAAGAAGTACAGAAATAATCTCCACACCTTAACCTGCACAACTGCGCCAAAAGCAAGGAGAGCTTCACCCTGAAGATAACGAGGCTTTCATTTCAGTGCCCTTCTCTTGTTCCTGTTTTGTTCAAATCCTGGGAATGACCCTACAATATACTTTCACACACTCATCTGTTTTTTTGATTTTGCAGAAGCAATATATTTAAGATTCCTTTTTATAAAGAGGAACCTCAAGTTATAAATTTCATGTCCTTGGAAACTTAGACAAAACACATGAATTCTGCCACGCTTACCTATTACCAGGACTATGTTTTTGTACCTAAGTAGCCAGGTTGCGATATATTGAGAGGAACTGATTCTTTTGTCACCTGCGATCCACACATCTTCAGGACATGGCAAAAGATTCAGTGCCTGCTCTCATCAATCCTGTGGCTAAAACCTTTATTTAGAAATGCTTATCATGAGTGTTCCCACTACATCTAACAGATGCACTAGAATGTACAGCCTCTTGGTCTCTTTTGGTGTCCCTGTCCTGCTTGCCACACATCCGTAAATGACAGACAGGCAAGGGGCACCCATGCAGTTATCTGAGGATACAAGATTGTCTCTTTATTAGTGGGTCTGTGGCACCTGGGTCTGCATATGGCATTTAAAATGCCACAGCATTTTAGGTCCAATCATAAGGCTGCCAATTAAAGTGCCATTTATCTTTGAATAAAAATCATTTGGGGCTCTTTTTCTTTTATCCCCAGGCTCTTATTTACTGTCAATTTCTAGCAGGCGGTGTGGACCAGCTTCTTAACCTGTTTGAAAACCATCTAGTGCAGATTAATTTGCAAATGGACACTAAATAAATACTCGTTGATGATATGTGGTGACTTGGGAAAGATTTTCATTAAAGGTGTTTGATGGGGATAAAATCTTTATGAAAACACTCCTGAGCCAGAGTGACTTTCTCAGAGTCATGACTGAACCATTTCAACAGCCACTAGATATGGAAATCCCTCATATTTACACCAGCTTCATGAATTATATAATGCCACTGAAGCCTGGATCCATTAATAGAGTCAGAAGATATGTTTTAAAGTCTGAGAAGAGCTAAACATGGTTTCTTCTCCTCTAACTGGGAGACAGAAATACCAATTTTGTTGACGAAGATCACTCACCAGTGCAAGCTCCTCAGCCTACACATTAAATTCTAATTTTCTCTAGACCTGTTCATTTACTATTTCAACAAAATACACTTCAAGTATTTTAGAACAAGGAAATATATGCCAAGACTTAGAATAATAAAGTGACTTTGAAACAGCTGTCCTCCCTACTCAGGTATGATTGTTTCTGTACACATAGAGAAAAGAATGCCCTTTCTTGTTTCTGTAAAAAAAAAAGAATGCACTTTTTTTTTTTTTCCTTCATCCTTTGAGTTGATAGGACTGAGCCAACTCATTGGAAAAGACCCTGATGCTGGGAAAGATGGAAAGCAAGAGGAGAAGGGGATAACAGAGGATGAGATGGTTGGGTGGCATCACCGAGTCAATGGACATGAGTTTGAGCAAGCTCTGGGAGATAGTGAAGGACAGAGAAGACTGGTGTGCTGCAGCCCATGGAATGGCAAAAAGTTAGACATGACTGAGCAACTGAACAACAACAACGCTCTCCAATTTTTTCCTGTCTTGTCAGTGCTCCCTAGGGAAGGCAAGGATTTCCTTCCGAGGTCATGTAAAGGAGGCAATATAATTTCATAAAATCAAAGGAAGAAAACCCCGAATTCCTGCCCTCTTTTGTTTCTCCTCTTTATTCTAAGGATAAGGGCAGAGGTCTGGGTCACTCTGCTTATACATTCTAAAGGAGCAAGGAAGAGGCCCATTATGGCCTCCTCTCTCCAGATCTTCCCATTTAGGATTTCAAGGCCCTGATGGCAGCCTATGTCTCTATCACATCAGTTCTACCATCTGAATTCTGACACTCCAAGTCACATACTAGGGGTAAAAATAGCAGATCCAGCCGCTAGCTGTTCATTGTTGTTGTTAAGTCTGATAATCAAAAATAGTAGATTCACTGCCAATTAGAGCATGATAGAAAGATAGGAAGGACCAGCTTCCTTGGTGGCTCTGTGGTAAAGAATCTGCCTGCCAATGCAGGAGACACAGGTTGAATCCCTGGTTCAGGAAGAGTCCCTGGAGAAGGAAACAGAAACCCAGTATTCTTGCCTGGGAAGTCCCATGAATAGAGGAGCCTCACAGGCTATAGTCCATGGGGTTGCAAAAGAGTCAGACATGACTTAGCAACTAAATAAGAACAATAAAGATAGAACATTAAGAATTTTCATTTTGGTCATGATATCTCCTGGTCATGATAATAACCTGAGTTTAGTGATCAAATTTTTTATTTATAGGCATCACCTGTGTTAGTTAAGTAGGCAAGGGTGCCTCTCTTGCTCCTTTGGTTCCCTGGGACCAGAACTGGTACATAGCAGATACTTCCACAGCTGAGCACAGGTCAGTTTCCAAGGCAAGCACCAACTTAGCACTATAAACCATACCACTTACAGGTTTAGAATGGCTGTTCAGTTCATGCTCTCTTTGTAAGGGAGACTCAAAAGAAATACCAACCTCTTCCCCAGGAGTCAGAACTCTGGACAATCTTATATGCAGCAAGTAGCATACAGAGGATGAGCAATCGCAGACACCTTGGGACACGGTGATGACTTCAACCCATAACCCTGAGAGGACAAAGCGTACATCTCCTCAAAGACCTCAAACCCATGTCAACTCTTGACCCATGGCAGATCCTTGAGAGGAGAGCCTGAAAGGAGCCAAGTGTTTGAGGATCTGGAAGTGACACTGCCACAGATACACAGAACATCGTCTGACTTACAGGCCGCTGAAATGTCACAGAGAGATTTAATGCGAAAGGAGCCACATTATTTATCATATTTCTTTGCTGAAATACTACCAATGATCATATGATACCTATAGAGGGCATTATTTACACTACAAATTTACCAACTAAACATATAGTGATTTGAATAGTGTTTTTCGCGCCCAAAGAGGCACTGTCAAATAACAATAGTAGTGACAATGCTGTGTTTAGTTGTTCAGTCGTATCCGACTCTTTGTGAGTCTATAGCCTGCCAAGCTCCTCTGTTCATGAAATTCTCCAGGCAAGAATACTGCAGTCGGTTGCCACGCCCTCCTCCAGGGGATCTTACCAACCCAGAGATCAAACCCATGTCTCCCACACTGCAGGCAGATTCTTTACTGTCTGAGCCACCAGGGAAGCCCAAGAATACTGGAGTGGGTAGCCTATCCCTTCTCCAGGGGATCTTCCAGACTCAGGAATCAAACCGGGGACTCCTGCATTGTAGGGGGATTCTTTACCAGCTGAGCTACCAGGGAAGCCCGGAAGTGACAGTAACAGATAACATATACTGAGCACTTAGCACGTGAAGGGACCTGGCCTAAGGGCTCTGTACATTATTGCACCTGACACTCACGGCATGCTTCTAAGGTAATAGATATACTAGTAAAACAGTATATTTATTTATCTGGTTAAAATACTTAGCTTGTATCCCCACTCTCCCATTTATATATGGTGTGACCTTGTTTCAGTTTGTTTGACCTTGTTCAAGTTGCTTCATCTCTTAGTCTCAGTTTCTCCATAAGAAAATTAAGAACCTCATTTCCTGCCTCCATATCCCATAAGATTATCATGAAGATTAAGTGACAATGGATGAAAAGCTTTCTATACACTAGTAAACGCACAGGTGAAATTATTTCATTATCTACCAAATAAGGTTTGTGTGTCCACTTGTAGCCACTGGTTATCTTGAGATGGAAAATGTTCTCAATGCATGAGAGAATGTTTGCCAACACAGGAGGGTTGCCTTAAACATGACAACCTTTCTGTTAGTATATGCATCACAAACCTCTTTTAGCATGGTCCACCAAAACAGAGAGAGCACATAATCTGTATAATACACATTAAGATTTCCATGAAATGCGTAAAAAACTTTCATAAAAAACAAAACAAAAAAAGTTTTGTGAAAGCTGTAGGTGGTGAAATTATTGATTCCATCTAGGCTTTATTTTAATAAGTTCCTTTACAGATGGCTTTTTATTATATCCTACAGGTACTTGAAAGGTGTTTTAATAAACACTTCTCTTTGATAACTGCCAATCTTTTTCATCATCTCCCTGTGTCCCACAGAAGTTATCAACATCAACATGCCGTATCTTAAAAGTCTTCATTAACCAGGGCTAATTATTTGAGAGTTAGGCCTCTCTTTTCCACTTCAAGTTCTTAATCAATGATTCTGCAGAGAGTTGCTTCATAGTGTGAGATTTTGTGGGTTAGGTTTCTTCCTCCATTTTGGGTCACATCAGGGCTATTTCTGTGAAATTCAATTAGAACCTTATAATAGTTCTCTGTAAACTTCATTACTTCAAAAAAGAACGGGAAGATCTTGAAAGGAACCTACAATTGCTGGAGAGAGTTTATTAACACTTTGTCAGAAAATGTAGTTTTTTTCTTAGGCAGATCAATCAAACCCACTTCAAATGGCAAGTCCCTTCACTCCCAATGTGAAAAACACAGACTTGTCTAGCTCCCTCAAAAAATATTTAAAAACCCTCCAATTCTTCACAACTATAACACAATTTAAAAAAAAAATTTCCCCTTTTAACTTTAAAAAAAAAAAAGTCACTTTTCATTTGGCATAATGATTATCTAGGGACCATAAATGAGTTAGTTTTAAAAATGTATTATTTTAGAGTAAAGCCTAGAGAGAAAGAAAATTCTGTAATTTTAACAAGATTTAAAGCTCATTTGCCATACTCTTTAATAGAAAGCAAAGGTGAAGCCAGCTCAGCAAATCAGCACAATTATGAGCATATTAAAAAAGGGAAGGACTGCCCTGGTGGCTCAGACAATAAAGAATCTGCCTGCAATGCAAGAGACCTGGGTTCAAACCCTGGATCGTGAAGATTCCTTGAAGGGAACAGCTACCCACTCCAGTATTCTTGCCTCAAGAATTCCATGGACCGAGGAGCCTAGCAGGCTATAGTCCACGGGGTCACAAAGAGTTGTACATGACTGAGCAACTTATCCACTTGAACTTGGTAGAGATAACAGCAAATGACAAGTACTCAGAAAAAGCAAGACATTAAGATTGAATGACAGAACCCACAGAGCAGACATAATAATCTGCATGGATAGGAAAAGAGGTTGATAAGGAAATCTAACATGACAGGAATTATGAACTGAATACAGAAATAGATAGGATTGGGATGGGAGGAGTTACAAGTAGCAGTAAGGAGACTTTGAAGAGTGACTTTCAGATAATTAAATGCAACATTTTGAATAGCCAGCTGTCTCTGTGATTGTTAGTATAAACTTCTGATATTCCTTTACAGGCTTTATTTCTGCTTTTTCTTAAACTGTAAGCTATCAAAAGACAGAAACACCATGCCTGCTTCCATCGTAACTAATGCCTTTATAGCAGCTGGTTCAGTGCTCTTGCAAAGCTCTATAAAGCGCATTGAATTTGTCTGATGGACTAGCTGTCTTAACCATATGGCAAAAAAAAAAAGTTTTTATACAGCAATAAAATCAATAACAATCATGTCAGTTCTATTCACTGTATGTGTGGCCTCTACATCAAAAAGGTATTACTTTTACTAGCTAAAGAGTATTGCTTCTGACTGCCTTGAGGTCATGCAAATAATAAATAATCATGCAATGAATTTCTCTTTAATAATATCTTACAATAAATATTTATGCAGTGCTTATAGTTTACATTGTACTATTTGGGGATATTATTCCATTTAATCTCACTTAATCCCAGAATATTTCACTGAGCTTCTGTTAATTTTCTAGTAAATTTCTTGCCTATATCTCCATCCTACTTTAACCTTCAAGTGGCAAGGAATTTGCTAAAAGAAAAAAGAAACACACAAATGTCTACAATCACTGAGTTATAATTTATACTCCGATTCCTTCAGTTATGGAGAAGGAAATGGCAACCCACTCCAGTGTTCTTGCCTGGAGAATCCCAGGAACGGGGGTAACCCTGGTGGGCTGCCGTCTATGGGGTCGCATAGAGTCGGACACGACTGAAGCGACAGCAGTAGCAGTAGCAGTCCTTCAGTTAATACGTAGGTTATTAGCTAAATTTAACATTCTGACCTTGTGTATCAATTTGGGAGATGAAATTCAGTAAGAATTATCATCACAACTAAAAATAACATCAAAGCTATCAAAAGAAATCAAGTCTGTAACACCTTTGGTGAATCTTTTCCTTTTACTCGTTTTCATTCACAATTAGCCTCTTGACAAAGAAACTGAATTATGGAAACAATGGTAGGTTTATCATTATATTTCTATTTTGACATAAAGACTGATCTCATCATAAGAAAACTAATATGCGCTAAAGGAAATTAGACACTAAGATCACTTTGGACCATGAATCACAGCCAAGATGCAAATGTTAAAATTTGAGCTGCCCCTTCTCAAAACTCTTAAAAGAGCATTATTCTGCATGTGCCCTTCTAAATTTCCCTCCTTTCACATTTTGGTAACCTGAAAGCAGTAAAATTGGCATGTAGGAATCCAGATTTCAATGTCTCATTTATCTGCCCTCTGAGACAGTTGACCTCATAGTACTCTCTAAAATTTACTCACCCCAAGTCCATTCATTTACTGCTGATCTGATAAAACAATCTGAACTGAATTGCTACTATAAAAGTGTATTTGCATTTGAATAAAAATCTTCTGGAGATCTGATGATTTCAATACCTTCAAATGACTTCAGTGATGGTTATTTCAAATATACATCAATGGTTATATGGCAAAACATATGAGAATCATACCCCTACAACACTGCCACTCATATACCTACTCTGACTAATCACAGGCTGATGACAAGCCCAAATACATTTGCCAGCTGTCCATTAAAGTGAATAAACTATGGATCCTACTCTCAGAGAGTTTATGCTCCAGATTAGCAGTTCTCAACTGACAAGGATTACCTGAGCCTCTCTTTTAAGGATTCTAATGTACTGTCTGAGGCAAAGATCCTGAGTTATCAGAGCTAAATTAGGAAAACTCTGTTCCAACCAAGAAAAGGTGATAAATATAGAGGGGAAATATATAGGTGTGTGTGAGTGAAGTCGCTCAGTCATTGTCCGACTCTTTGCAACCCCATGGACTGTAGCCCACCAGGCTTCTCCGTCCATGGGATTCTCCAGGCAAGAATACTGGAGTGGGTTACCATTTCCTTCTCCAGGGGATCTTCCCAACCCAGGGATTGAACCCAGTTCTCCCAGATTGCAGGCAGATGTTTTAACCTCTGAGCCACATATATATATATGTGTGCGTGTGTGTCTGTGTGTCTGTGTGCATGCTAAGTCGCTTCAGTCATGCCTAATTCTGTGTGACCACATGGACTATAGCCTGCCAGGCTACTCTGTCCATGAGATTCTCCAGGCAAGAATACTGGAGTGAGATATCATGCCCTCCTCCAGGGGATCTTTCTATCCTAGGGATCGAACCTGTGTCTCTTCTTACCACCAGCACCACCTAGGAAGCCCCATATACATACATGTGTGTGTGTGCTAAGTCGCTTAATCGTGTCTGATGTTTTGTGATCCTATGGACTGTAGCCTGCCAGGCTCCTATGTCCATGGGATTCTCCAGGCAAGAATTCTGGAGTGAGTTGCCATGACCTCCTCCAGGGGATCTTCCCAACCTAGGAATTGAACCAACATCTCTTACATCTCCTGCATTGGCAATCAGATTCTTTACCTCTAGCGCCGTGTGGGAAGCCCCATAAATATACATACTTATACCTATATATGTGTGTGTGTGTACCTATATGTGTATGTATACATATTTGTACCTATATATGTGTACATATTAATTTGAATAAGTGCTAAAGCAAAATGAGGAGAAAGTGCCAAGAAAAAAGAAGTGTAATATTAACGGCATTGAATAAAACAGAGGGAAATTTTGAGTTTCATTTGAAATGGTAACATCTCCTTTTTATGCTGAGGAAATTCCATGAGTAAAGTATGCAGATAGGATCTCGCATGGCACACTGAGGGAATAGAAGATAACTGGGGTGGGGGTGGGTGTTGAGGTAGGTTAAGGTTCATGGAAGAATGTTTTTTTCTTTCTCCTTCAGTTGTAAGTCTTTAATAACTTGATGAGTTTATAAGCCAACTGGGGTCCAGGACAAAAGACCAAAGGCTTAAAAACTGAAATTCATATAAGATTAAAAAGAAAAACAGAAAGTTGAAATCTAGTCAGCTGCAGCTATCTGGAAGCAAAAAGAGTATGTCAACCCAAATTTCATGGAATTGAACACGAGTGTTAGCAATGGAGCAATATAATTTGAATAAAGATCAATGGCTCTATCAGATTCATATTCTTAACGATTTCAGAGAATTTTCTTAGGACCACCCAAAGCTATGAATTCTGGGAGGGAAATCAGAATCACTGAATAGCCACATGTGCCTAAAATAAAGGCAACTGAAATGAGAGTAAAAGAGAGACTGCTTGCTCTCTTTCACTCCCTTCATCTAGTAAGAGTCAGAGGTGGCTATAGCCCAATAGAATCATTCCGTGATCCTGAGAAATAAGGTTGAATCCATTCTGTCAATGAGTGGGTGGGAAGTGGGTTGGTTAAAGGAAGGGCCAGCAATATTTGGGGAAGGAAAGGCTTCCCTGGTGGCTCAGACAGTAAAGACTCTGCGTGCAATCCAGGAGGCCTGGGTTCAGTCCCTGGGTTGGGAAGATCCCCAGGAGAAGGGAAAGGCTACCCACCCCAGTATTCTTACCTAGAGAATTCCATGGACAAAGGAGCCTGGCAGGTACAAAGGATTCTATAGGGTTGCGAAGAGTTGAACCCAACTTAACGACTAATGCTTTCACTTTCAGCAACGTTTACTCAGTTGACTCAAGGGGATGCCAACAGTAAAACTTTGAAATTCCTCTCCTGAGACAAATTCTACTGGTTCGTAATATAGAGACCTGAAAGGAGACATCCTTAAACCTTGTTTACCACTTATTTTAATGATGAGAATGAAGCAAAATAGAATGAACAAAATATAATGTAATGTAATGGTCCAACCAACCAAAATAACTATTTATTTGTGATCCTGGAGTCCAAGTCTCTTGAGACAAGGTTCTTCATAGCCATCTTCATTTGAGCTAGTCACTTTCCTGTCTTCACTCAACAAACTACTTTCTTCCTTAAACACTCTCTTTTAGCTTCTACGTCACTGTGTTCTAAATTGTTTCATGTCTCAAGTGGCCCTTCTCAAATTTTTCTTAAAATTTCTGAATATTGGCATACCTAGACCTTATTTCTCAGCCCTCTTCTCTTTCTTTCCTTAATTATATCCTTTCTCTTCTTCAGTGACTCTCAAGTGTAGACCTAGGACCAGCAGTCATAACATAATCTGGGAAAATTGGAAATTAAAATTTGGAGGCCCTGTTCCAATGTTACTAAACCAGAAACTCTGAGGATAGGGCCAGCAATTTGTTTTAACAAGTCAACCTGTATGTGATTCTGATGCACACTACATTTTGAGAACCACATCTACAGGTTGTCTCATCCAGACGCAAAGCATCAATGTATGCTTATCAATGTATGCTTATGACTCTGAAATGCATACCTCCCACCTGATCCCTACCCCAGACTCCAGATGGTAAACCCAACTGCTAGCTTGACATATCCATTTAACTGTCTACCAAGCATCTCTAACTTGTGTGTGTGAGTGTGTGTGTGTATGTGTGTGTGTGTTAGTTGCTCAGTAGTGTCTGACTTTTTGAAACCCCACAGACTGTATCCCGCCAGGTTCCTCTGTCCATGAGACTTTCCAGACAAGAATACTGGAGTGGGTGGCCATTCCCTGCTCAATCCAGAGATCCAATCTGGGTCTCTTGCATTGCAGGCAGATTCTTTGTCATCTGAGCCACCAGGGAATATCATCTAACTCTAACTTAATATTGTCTAAATAGAACTCTTGACTATTGACTTCTCCCAAATTTGTCCTCCCATTTACTCAGTAAATGACACTATCATTCAATCAGTTGTTCAAACTAAAACCTTGGAGTTCATCTTTGATTCCTCTTTTACTCATCCCTTCATCAAATTCACCAGCAAGCCCTGTCAATGCACATCCAAACCGCATTCAAGGATCTAATTATTTCTCTTTCTCTTCACTACTACTACCTTTGTACAAACACTATCCAGGGGACAGAATCAGCAAACTTAAAAGAAAATAATTAAAACAGATATTTTAGGATTTTAAGGAATGAGAGGCAATGTAACATCATAAACATAACAAAGGAGGAGGGTCTCAGGTCAGAAGTATAATTAATACAAGTCTTTAGGATGTCAAAAAGGAGGAAGACTGAGAAAAGAAGTTAGTGACACTCAAGAGGTCAAGGTAGAATTTAAAAGACTATGTAGACTTACGGCACACATGGAGAAACATTTTGAGGAAAAAAAGGGAGAAGATAAAAGTTGGCTTTGATTTTCTCAAAAAGTCAGTCCTGAGGACATCTGCTAGGAGAAATGACTAAGGAGTTGAAGAAGGAAGCAAAGGTTTGAACAGTCCCTGCAAAGAAAGACAAGTTTAAAAAAACAACAGAAGAACCAAGTAACTGAGTTAACTTTAATGTGAACCTGTGTTCTGGGGTATCTGACCACCTCTGTCAAGAAATGTGTTACACTGAATATTTGGGATAGTTCTCTTAGTGGTAGGTCCTCAGGTGATTTAAACACTGATTTGGATTATCACATATTATTTTATTCATAGCATTTGATCAACCATGAAGGGAATGGAAGCACTGGACTTGTTATCATGCAAAATTTATTCCAGGAAATTATATCACAAATAATATAAATCTTCAGTTCAGTCAGTTCAGTCACTCAGTCGTGTCTGACTCTTTGCGACCCCATGAATCACAGCACGCCAGGCCGCCCTGTCCATCACCAACTCCCGGAGTTCACCCAAACTCATGTCCATTGAGTTGGTGATGCCATCCAACCATTTCATCCTCTATTGTCCCCTTCTCCTCCTGCCCTCAATCTTTCCCAGCATCAGAGTCTTTTCAAATCAATCAGCTCTTCACATTAGGTGGCCAAAGTATTTGAGTTTCAGCTTCAACAACAGTCCTTCCAATGAACACCCAGGACTGATCTCCTTTAGGATGGACTTGTTGGATCTCCTTGCAGTCCAAGGGACTCTCAAGAGTCTTCCCCAACACCACAGTTTGAAAGCATCAATTCTTTGGTGCTCAGCTTTCTCCACAGTCCAACTCTCACACCCATACATGACCACTGGAAAAACCATAGCCTTGACTAGACAGACCTTTGTTGACAAAGTAATGTCTTTGCTTTTCAATATGCTGCCTAAGTTGATCATAACTTTCCTTCCAAGGAGTAAGTGTCTTTTAATTTCATGGCTAACATTTCTAATTACATGAGACTTTTTTCACTTCCTTGGTAACTATTTACATTATTTGGAAAAGATACCTACTCCAGAATCAAAGTATAGCAGAAAGATAACTTCTAGATAAAGTAAAAATGATAAAGAGAAAACTTCCTGAATGAAACAAGCTGCTGCTGCTGCTGCTGCTGCCAAGTCGCTTCAGTCATATCCAACTCTGTGCGACCCCACAGATGGCAGCCCACCAGGCTCCTCCGTCCATGGGGTTTTCAAGGAAAGAGCACTGGAGTGGGTTGCCATTGCCTTCTCCGTGAAACAAGATGAGCCTTGACCAAAACGAGAGACATAAGCTGACTCAATGTAAATCTAAATCCACATTATAGTACACAAAATGATAATAGAATTTTACTTCATACCTAAATGTTATTTGATTTATTGAATCTACAGTGGCAAAGATAAGTGCGCCTTTTTAAAGTTAAATTTGTTTTTTCTATTTATTCATTTAGCTATTAATAACTTCAACTGGATTACTTCCATGTGCCTGGCCCTATGGTAGGTGTCTAGGTTATGGAGTTGTCATCTGCATCCAAGCAGCATGTAATAGACTGAAAGGCAGCCAGTCAGCACATCTGGAGAATGCTGCAGGCATCACTTCATAAACCAAAGAAAGGGCAGCTTGACCAGACTGGAGGAGTCAGAGAAGGCTAAAAGCTGATCCTTGAAGGCTTAACATGAGTTTTCAAGATGAAAGGAGGGGATATCCTGACCTCTCTTTTCTCATATATCCAGAATTCTCTGCATAAATGCTACACAAAGTGTGGCAGGGACTAGGGTCAATCCACAAACTATTTCTGGTCCAAGATAAAGTAAATACATAAACTGAGAGTAAGCATTTGGGAATTTTGGCATCAATTTGACAAGGCTAAGTATAAGCCTACTGAATCTAGTAATTAAAAGTTAGGATTTGAATTTTGGATCTATTTGCTTTTATCTAATTATGCTAATAATTCATTTTATTTTGTTTTCAAAAAGTACTGGTCTACGATGTGTTGAAAATGTTTTTTTTAAACTGAGCTGAAAACATATCCACACAAAAACCTGTACACAAATATTTAGAGTAGCTTCTTTTATAATTGCCAAACTTGAAGGCAACCAAGATGCCCTTCAGTAGATGGATGTATATATAAATTGTAGTACATCCAGACAACAAAGTATTATTTACTGCTAAAAAGAAATGAGCTATCAAGCCATTAAAAAAAAAAATGAGGAGGAAGCTTAAATGTATATTACTAAATGAAAGAAGTTAATTCGAAAGATTATATATTGTATTATTCCAAGTGTTATATATAAATTTCTGGTGAAGAAAAATCTGAAGACAGTAAAAGAATCAATGGTTACCAGGGCCTGTGGGAGGGAGGGGTGAACAGGTGAACCACAAAGGAATTTTAGGACTGTGAAATCATACTGCATGATATTATAATAGTGAATACAAGTCATTATACATTTGTAAAAACCCATAGAATGCACAACACCAAGGTTGAGGCCTAATATAAGCCATGAACTTTCCGTGATAAGAATAATAGCTCCTCTGACTATATGAAACATCATGATAACCTCTTATAGGAGCCAAGAAAAATGAGGCAGTGGGGGTAATTATTAATATGCACCACAAGTCACAAATCTGGTAAAATTTGACAGTAAAAAAAACTCAAACATTTTAGCAATATATAAAGTAAAATGTATAAAGTCCATTTAAAACCATGCTCAGAGACAATAAGGATCATCAGTATAATGAATATTACTGTTTTTATCTTTGTGGAATAATACTACCTATACAGACTTCTTAACTTTCCTTTTCTGTTTATCTTGCACATTCTCCCATGCTGATACAGAAAAATGATAACTATAAAGATTTAAATTTGCTAAGTCCCTATTAGGTGCCAATGTTCTAAAAATTTTACAATGCATTTTCCATTTGCTTCTCATGAAACCCTGAGAAGTATATATCATTATTCTGCCCATAATACAGATGAGAAAACTGAGGCAGAGATACAAAATAATCTGATCAAGTCCAAATGGGTTCTAAGAGTCAGATCCCAGAAAAAGAAATATATATATATCTACTTTATTTTTTCAGTGGCTACTTAGCATTTCTGGGCTTGCCTGGTAGCACAGCTGATAAAGAATCTGTCTTCAATGCAGGAAACCTGGGTTCTATCCCTGGGTTGGGAAGATACCCTGGAGGAGGGCATGGCAACCCACTCCACTATTCTTTCCTGGGAATCCCCTCTGTAGCCTGGTGGGCTACAGTCCATGGGGTCGCAAAGAGTCGGACACAACTGAGCAACTAAGCACAGCACAGCACTTAGCACTTCTATTTTTTAATTTGATGATTTCTATTTAATAGATATTTGGATGATTTTGTTTTACTATTATAAATAATTCTGTGACATCCTATACTTTAATGACTTAAATTAATGTTTTTATACAACAAATTCCCTTATGTGGAATGTGATATCCAAGGATTTAATACATTTTGATTATTACAAATTCTCCTTCCAATTGCTAGCATCAACTGATGCTCACACCAATCATGTATTAAAGTTCTCAGCTATGTATCCTTTCTGAACACCATACATTATCATTAAAAATTCTTTTCCGCACCCTTCAGTTCAGTTCAGTTCAGTTCAGTTCAGTCGCTCAGTCGTGTCCGACTCTTTGCGATCCCATGAATCGCAGCACGCCAGGCCTCCCTGTCCATCACCATCTCCCGGAGTTCACTCAGACTCCCTTCCATCGAGTCTGTGATGCCATCTAGCCATCTCATCCTCGGTCATCCCTTCTCCTCCTGCCCCCAATCCCTCCCAGCATCAGAGTCTTTTCCAATGAGTCAATATTTGCATGAGGTGGCCAAAGTACTGGAGCTTCAGCTTTAGCATCATTCCTTCCAAAGAAATCCCAGGGTTGATCTCCTTCAGAATGGACTGGTTGGATCTCCTTGCAGTCCAAGGGACTCTCAAGAGTCTTCTCCAACACCACAGTTCAAAAGCATCAATTCTTCAATGCTCAGCCTTCTTCACAGTATCTTACTATTGTTATAGAAACTTTAAAGTTAATTGTAAAGATGTGATATTTCTGTAGTTGACTATACATGGCATCTGGGCTCAGGAATCAAATTCCTATTTCTTACTTCCCCTTCTTCTCTGCCTGAGAAAAGAGGAAAGAGACACCCTGAGACCTCCCTAAGAAGCCCTGGCACTAACTACAACCAACAAGGTTTGGCCAAAACTGGACTAGTTTTTGAAAAGTGCTAATTCAATTATCGTCCAACTTGCTGATGTCAACCACCTGTCACTCACTCATCATGGGGTGTGAGGCTCTTGTTTGATAACTTTGCTAAGGGCTGCACAGAAAAAAAAAAATTATACTACTGCATTAGTCAAGCAGTATTCATTGTTTTTCCTCCTCACTGTCCTCTACCTTCAGCCCACCACATAATTCATTTGCATGACATTTCTTCACTTGAACTATTTGTCCTTTAAATGGCATTTTAGCATTTAAGGTCCTCTAGCTGTCTTCCTTTCCCTTCTTCCCTCAACTGACACTTTTCCTAGAAAAGGCTTGACATTCACGAAGTCTAAAGTCTTCTGGTGATACCAGATGTAACAGGAATGGAAGCATGATTAGCACTGTGGAACATTATGTCTCTTTAGCATGGTTTGGCTCAGGTTACAGAACCTGGGCAGCTGTAACACAGACAGAGGCTGTGGCCATTTCCCTTCTATTTTATGATCATCCTGCTTCACTACTTTGTGCTTTCACTACATCCTGGCCTAGCAGTCTGTAGCAGCAGGCTAGAGAGATAAGGCCTTATGGTAATAAATAAAGTAGAAGGTTAAAACCACAAGAAAGGCAATGTGGGAAATTGTAATGACAAGGCCATATGTTTAGCCTTGGATATGTCCTCTAAGAGTATTTGGGAGCCTCTTTACCCTCTTTTAAGAGGACTTCACATTTATACTCTGCCTATCATGCAAACATTCATAAAAGCATATGCTTCACAGCCAAGGAAAAAGATTGTTTGACAGTACCCATTTCTCGTTCTAGAGAGTTAAGTACCCCCAAAAAAGGCATAGTGCAAGTGCTTCCACTCAAAATAAAATTCTGTAGAATTTTTAATTTTACTGAGAAAAAAATTTAGAAAAATAACAATTTACTGATGATTAACCACAAAGAGGATGGCCCTTAGATACCCAAATGTGTAGCTAACAGAGTTCTGCAAAGGGATGGTACACAAATAGGAAAACAGCAAAGTCAAACATATTTAATTAGTTGAACAATATGACCAACTGATAAATAAATAGGGGGTGGGGAGAAATCCTGGCTAGTGTCCATCATGTTATCCTTGACACACACTGGCTTGCATCACAATTGCCAGAAAAAAAGTCACATAATATACAGCTCCTCATTTTACTTTTCATTCAAGTCCTCAACTTTAAATATGGATCTGAATTCCATTGTTAAGGATGCATATCACAATAATTGTTTGGGAAACCAGAGAATAATGAGAGAAATTTTCAATCCTTTTCCTATGCACAGGAAAAAAAAAAAAAAATTCAGTACAGACTTAGTAATATTTAGTAATTTTGCCTGCATAGCTCATCTTTTCCAAGTTTGTTTGTTTTTTTTTTCCCCCCTTGACCACCTCAATACACTACTTTTTTGCTTGATCAAGAAAGAAACATATCAAGGCTGAACAAAAAGGCTACAAATGAAAGGAGTGCCTGGAAAGCAGAGGATAGATATATTTACTAAAGCACGAAGGCTCCCCCTTGTGATGCATTATGGACAGCTAGGAGGCAGCAACACTAGTGTTGGATGTCAAGTGGGCATTTAATATACTAGTCACTGTATCTCATTATTGGTTTTTAATTGATTCAGATCCCCTCTAACATGTGTGAGTAACTATAGAATCCAGTCATCTATGGAAAAATCATTAAAAATAGCTGCAAGCATTTTATAGAAACCACAATAAATTCCAAATGGATTAAAGATTTAAATGTAATAAAATACCTAGTAAAATTTTAATGAATAATTTCATGATCTTTAACTGGGGAATAATGTTCTGAACAGAACATGAGAGTCAAAAGCCATAAAAGAAGAAGCTGTTGGTTTGATACATAAAATTCGTAAACTTCACCTAAATTTCTTAAACTAAGTTAGAAAACTAAAGAAAAAAATATTTACAGTATGTACAACAGATTGGTATTTAATACACTTCTGAAGAAATGAGCTCCTCCAAAACGTTTAAGAAAGAAACAAGTACCCCATATGGTTATTAAACACACTAAGATATATCCAATTTCACTAGTAATAAAAATGTTAATAAATAAATAAATAAAAATTAAAAGGCAAAAGAGATAGCTTTCTTTTTTCATTTGCCTTCCACCTTGACCCATATTTAAAAGAATGATAATACTCAATGCTGAGTTTTCATAAACACTTTTATCCATAGGTAGATGTATATGTATATATTTTTTTATTTGCCTTCCATCTTGACCCATATTTAAAAGAATGATAATACTCAATGCTGAGATTTCAGAAACAGACACTTTTACCCATAGGTAGATATATACAAATATGTATATGTATATACATATATACACACACAGGGTAGTAACTTGGTTATATATATATATATGTAAATATATATGGTGGTGGTGGTAGTGATTTAGTCACTAAGTCATGTCTGACTCTTGTGACCCCATGGACTATAGCCCTCCAGGCTCCTCTGTTCATAGGAGTGCCCAGGCAAAAATACTGGATTGTATTGCCATGTTCTTCTCCAGAGGATCTTCCCAACCTAGGGATGGAACCCACATCTTCTGCACTGCAGGCAGATTCTTTACCACTGAGGCACCATGGAAGCCCATATAATATATATGTGTATATAAAATTGTACATGCATATTCTTTTAACCAGTAAGGCAATCTCTACAAATTCATCAAATTGGCATTCTTGCATAAATAAGCAATGAATATTCAAAGTATTGCCTATTATAATAAAGTATTATAAACAACATTAAATGTTGATTTTTTTTCAGATTCAGGAAATAAAATATTAAGAAATAGAAATACTATGAAAGCTATTTAAGAAATACTATGCAGCTATTTAAAATGATATAATCATGCTGTTTGATTTCATTAACTGCCTATGATAAAACTGCTAAATTAGAAAGGCATATATTACAAAATCCTACTTTCTGTATTTTTATGCACACATTAAATTTCCAGGTAATCCGTGGTTTAATGTCAAGAATGGTTATCTCACTGGGAGGGAGTCTATAGAGGGAGAGAGGCTAACTGGTGATTTCTTTCTTTCTTTCTTGATAGCTTCCTTGTTTTCTGTGTTTTATATAACTGACAAATATAACTTAAAACAAATTATTTATCCCTAAAAAATATAATGAAATCTTCATTTGGGGCTTTTTTCTCCACCTTAATTGCTTTTTAAAGACTTTAGATAATGAATTAGAAACAGCTAAGCATATTTGTAATCTGTGTGGTGACTAGTTTAACTCTGAAGGAAATTTACTCTACAGTTTGTTATGAATATAGAAAACCATAGCTAAACTAAAACTTCTACCGTGGAGTAGATACCTGCAATTATTTCCTCCAAATGTTCTATTTTGCAGACAAAAAATTCTTAATTAGGAAGATGAAATACCTTTTTCAAATCACAGAGCAATGGGCAGCCAGTCAAAATGAAAATTCAGATATTCTCACTTCTCCTCAACTACCTATATGACTCTAAACCCCACTTTTGTGATTTTTATTGAAAATGAGTATAAAAACAGAATTTAAGATAGTTCTCGCAGCATGCTAGTATTGTCTTGAACGGTAACATAAAAAATGAAAAATACTGACTGCTGGAGTACTTCTTACTAGGAAGGGCATATCCAAACCACCCATGCTCCAAATGTGCTGTTGGTCACAAGCACTGTAACAGAGAGGAGAAGGAGGAGCGGATACTACCACTGAATTATTGTACTGTGCAGGCCCCTGTGTTAAGTGCTTTATATGCATTGCCTTATTTAATTTTCACTATTTAAATAGAAGTTTATTATTTTCTGCATTTTCTTGAGGAAACTAGGTTTTGAAGTGTGTTTACCCAATATCATAGAACTAGCATAACATTCTAGCACCTTCTATGTACATTTAACTGCAAAATTCAAAAATAAAGGGCTTCTCACTGTTACCTTAAACTGCTTCAAAGATTCAAACCACACCACATGTCTTCCTAATAGTAGGTTAGAACTAAGCACCGTTCTCATAATGTCCAGCATATTATATTATAATGTATTATCAGCCATATTGCAATATATTTTCATGCCTCCTTTAAAAATAGTCTCATAAATAATGTGTTAATCAATAGTCAGCCTCTGTATTACACCTAGAAGCACTGACCCATTGCATACTCATCAGAAGACAGTGTCTTTCTGCTAAACTGTCTTCAGACAACTTAAGAGGAAAGTGGTGAGAATACCAATAAATTATTATATAGCACACATTCAATTATACTTAGACACTGTTTTAAAATAAGTAATGGATATAAAACTTTAGTAGATCTGACCTTACTAAATTTTGCTAAAAATCTCCTTCCTCATTCATTTGCTCTTTTTGTTACTTCTTACATGTTTACTTATTAAGTTCAGTTCAGTCACTCAGTCATGTCAGACTCTTTGCTACCCCATGGACTGAAGCACACCAGGCCTCCCTGTCCATCACCAACTCCCAGAATCTACCCACACTCATGTCCATTGTGTTGGTGATGCCATCCAACCATCTCATCCTCTGTCATCCCCTTCTCCTCCCACCTTCAATCTTTCCCAGCATCAGGATCTTTTCAAATGAGTCAGTTCTCCCCATCAGATGGCCAAAGTATTGGAGTTTCTGTTTCAGCTTCAGCATCAGTCCTTCCAATGAATATTCAGGACTGATTTCCTTTAGATTTGACTGATTGGATATCCTTGCAGCCCAAGGGATTCTCAAAAGGCTTCTCCAACACCACAGTTCAGAAGCATCAATTCTGAGGCACTAAACTTTCTTTATAGTCCAACTCTCCCATCCATACATGACTACCGGAAAAACCATAGCCTTGACTAGACAGACCTTTGTTGGCAAAGTAATGTCTCTGCTTTTTAATTTGCTGTCTACTTTGGTCATAACTTTTCTTCCAAGGAGCAAGCGTCTTTTAATTTCATGGCTGCAGTCACCATCTGCAGTGATTTTGGAGACCCAAAAAATAAAGTCAGCCACTGTTTCCACTGTCTCCCCATCTATTTGCCATGCAGTGATAGAACCAGATGCCATGATCTTCATTTTCTGAATGTTGAGCTTTAAGCCAACTTTTTCACTCTCCTCTTTCACTTTCATTAAGAGGCTCTTTAGTTCCTCTTCACTTTCTGCCCCAAGGGTGGTATCATCTGCATATCTGAGGTTATTGATATTTCTCCTGGCAATCTTGATTCCAGCTTGTGCTTCTTCCAGCCCAGCGTTTCTCATGATGTACACTGCATATAAGTTAAATAAGCAGGGTGACAATATACAGCCTTGACATACTCCTTTCCCGACTTGGAACCAGTCTGTTTTTCCATGTACAGTTCTAACATTGCTTCCTGACCTGCATACAGATGTCTCAAGAGGCAGGTCAGGTGGTCTGGTATTCCCATCTCTTTCAGAATTTTCCACAGTGTATTGTGATCCACACAGTCAAAGGCTTTGGCATAGTCAATAAACAGAAGTAGATGTTTTTTTGGAACTCTCTTGCTTTTTTCATGATCCAGCGGATGTTGGCAATTTGATCCCTGCTTCCTCTGCCTTTTCTAATTCCAGCTTGAACATCTGGAAGTTAAGGGTTCATGTACTATTGAAGCCTGGCTTGGAGAATTTTGAGAATTACTTTACTAGCTTGTGAGATGAGTGCAATTGTGTGGTAGTTTGAGCATTCTTTGGCATTGCCTTTCTTTGGGATTGGAATGAAAACTGACCTTTTCCAGTCCTGTGGCCACTGCTGAGTTTTCCAAATTTGCTGGCATATTGAGTGCAGCACTTTCACAGCATCATCTTTCAGGATTTGAAATAGCTCAACTGGAATTCCATCACCTCCACTAGCTTTGTTCGTAGTGATGCTTCCTAAGGCCCACTTGACTTCACATTTCAGGATGTCTGGCTCTAGGTGAGTGATCACACCATCGTGATTATCTGGGTCAGGAAGATCTTTTTAGTACAGTTTTTCTGTGTATTCTTGCCACCTCTTCTTAATATCTTCTGCTTCTGTCACATCCATGCCATTTCTGTCCTTTATTGAGCCCATCTTTGCATGAAATATTCCCTTGGTATCTCTAATTTTCTTGAAGATATCTCTAGCCTTTCCCATTCTATTGTTTTCCTCTATTTCTTTGCAATGATCACTGAGGAAGGCTTTCTTATCTCTCCTTGCTATTCTCTGGAACTCTGCATTCAAATGGGTTTATCTTTCCTTTTCTCCTTTGCTTTTCACTTCTCTTCTTTTCTCAGCTATTTGTAAGCCTTCTCAGACAACTATTTTGCCTTTTTGCTTTCTTTTTTCTTGGAGATGGTCTTGATCCCTGTCTCCTGTACAATGTCACAAACACTGTTCATAGTTCATCAGGCACTCTGTCTATCAGATCTAATTTCTTGAATCTATTTGTCATTTCCACTCTATAATCATAAGGGATTTGATTTAGGTCATACCTGAATGGTCTAGTGGTTTTCCATATTTTCTTCAATTTGAGTTTGAATTTTGCAATAAGGAGTTCATGATTTGAGCCACAATCAGCTCCCAGTCTTATTTTCTGACTGTATAGAGCTTCTCCATCTTTGGCTGCAAAAAATATAATCAATCTGATTTCAGAATTGACCTCTGGTGATGTCCATGTGTAGAATCTTCTCTTGTGTTGTTAGAAGAGGGTGTTTGCTATGACCAGTGCGTTCTCTTGGCAAAACTCTATTAGGCTTTGCCCTGCTTCATTGTGTACTCCAAGGCCAAATTCTTTACTTCCTACTTTTGCATTCCAGTTCCCTATAATGAAAAGGACATCATTTTGGGGCATTAGTTCTATAAGGTCTTGTAGGTCTTCATAGAACCATTCAACTTCAGCTTCTTCAGCATTACTGGTTGGGACATAGACTTGGATTACTGTGATATTGAATGGTCTGCCTTGGAAACAAACAGAGATCATTCTGTCGTTTTTGAGATTGCACTCAAGTATTATATTTCTGTTTTGAAAGTACTGCAAGTCCTATTTACTTATTGCACTATTTTAATTTCCCATTCAATCAATCTGTTTATATTTGTATTCTCAGGCCTTAAATTCTACTCATTATTTCTCCATCATTCAGATTCATTTCCATGTGCTCTTCACTTACCTGATCCTTCTCTCGGAAACAGAAATGTTGAGAAGTGAAGGAAAGCAAGAAGGGAGAACCCTATAGAAATGCCAGAGGCTGGAATTTAGGGCTTTAACCCAGTGAATCGACTAGTTACAGAGAGAAAGTAGACAGCATGAAGCTTATTCAACCCTCCTTCTCCCAAGTTTGAAAGTGAAAGTTGCTCAGTTGCATCCAACTCTTTGTGACCCTATGAGCTATATAGTCCATGGAATTCTCTAGGCCAGAATATTGGATTTGGTAGCCTTTCCCTTCTCCAGGGGATCTTCCCAACCCAGGGATTGAACCCAGATCTCCCACATTGCAGGCAGAATCTTTATCAGCTGAGATTCAGATCTCTTGAAATTTAGGTGTGACAAAGATTTTCTCCTTGACCTAACTCTGGCCAAGCACCCCTGGGCTCTCTTCTAAACTAGCCCACAACCAGCCCTCAACCTTGGTCTATAAGGGCTTGAACACATTAATGCAGTTTCTAACAGGTCAAGACTATTTCCCTGCAACAATCTTATTCCCCCTTAAAGTGTCTGCCTGAGAAAATTCAAGGTTTTGTGAAGAATTTGTTCCAATCAACATTTGAAGATAGAGCCCCGTCTCTTATGAGAGTATAAGCTTGGCTTCAATAAGTGCCAGTTAGCAAACCCAGATGGATTTCACACAGATCAATTCCCACTTCTCACTTGTTATAATTGTTCACTTCCCTGAATTTACTGAGCGCCTATATAACACCCTTCCTATTTCCACATTCCCCCTTTAGAATGCTCAGTCACCTCTGTACAAGCTGAAATTGAGTTCAGTTCACCCTGGAATCTTTTCTCGACTGCAGTAGTGTATTACTGATTAAAATCTGTCCTGACCACCTTAACAATAATTCTGGCTGTGCTTATCTTTGCCAGCTGGGAGTATCATGGGGCCAAGGATATTTGGCAAGAAGAAAACCGGGAAGTACCTAGAGGCATTTCTAGAGGTGGTAGGCAAGCAGCTCCTTCAGTTTTCTGAGAGCTCCTCTTCCTTTTAGACACTCTTGCCCTAGAAAATATGGTGAATGGGACTCACAGGGGAAGAAATGTAGGGTGTCTCTTGACTTGGGCTTGTTTTATGCTCAAGGGGGAGAAAAAGCAAAGGAGGCTATCAAGTTTCCTTTACAT
The DNA here is from genome assembly GCF_032405125.1 of Capricornis sumatraensis. Classification (NCBI taxonomy): domain Eukaryota; kingdom Metazoa; phylum Chordata; class Mammalia; order Artiodactyla; family Bovidae; genus Capricornis; species Capricornis sumatraensis. The sequence goes on from NC_091073.1 coordinate 23,620,761, forward strand.
CTCTGGCAATCAATTCACTAGGATAGAAAATAAGCAAGGAGCTTTAGTGACTAAACAATAAATATTATCCACCTGCACTTAATCAGGCTTAACTCCCAGGAGAAATTTAGAATGCATTTTATTATGCATTAATGGTGGAAACAAAATGGAACCAAGTAGGAAGATGTGACTAGTAAGAGAGAGAAGTAGCTGTGAATCCAACACAGAGGGCACTGACTGGGATTCCTGGGCCCGGGGTAGAAATGGAAGAAAAACAGGAAAATGTGACAAAGTGTACACAAGGATCAGGAGGTGCAACTAGGGGATCTGGACCCAAACCCTCTCTCTGACCCTGACTGGTTGTGTGTTTGTGAGTGATCCTGGCCATTTCACTAACCGTCTCTGAAATTCAATAATTGTCCCTAGATAAAGCAGGTAGTAATACCTGGCTGGCAAAACAACACATAAGCTATGTAAAATGCTTAGTACAGAGTCTGACACCTAGAAGTATAATCAGTTACAGAGTGAGATTTTTCTGCTATTACGCATATAGGGTTGTCTGATCTAGCAAATAAAAATACAGGAGACCCTGTTAAGTTTCCATTTCTGATAAACAAGATATAAGTTATTTAATATAAATATGACCTTTACAATATTTGCCCCTTATTTATCTGAAATTCAAATTTACCTGCATATTCTGTATTTTATCTGGCAATCATACAAGTGGCATTCAAAGCTGGAGTTAAATAGGCCATGAGTATCTCACCTTTGTAAAGGACCTACAAGTAATTAAGAGCCAAAGGTCCTCCCTAGGACTCATGAGGAACTGAGCCATACTGGCTCTGCTCCTCCCAACCATCTCTCACATACCCTATCCATGGTGAATTTACGTCACCAGAGAGAGCCGAAGAAAATGTTAGAGGGAGATGTGTTGGAATAAGGAATTATTAGCCTAGGGAGAGAATAATTTTTCTATTTTCTATTTTCTACCCCACTCTCAAACCAAGTGGGAGCACGTCCTTCCCTAGGTGGAACTGAGTTGGTTATGTAGCATTCACAAGTGGTTCTCACATTAAGAGACAATATTTAGCTGCCCATAATGCAGACAGCAGACTTCCCAGTTGCCGCTAGTGGTAAAGAACCCGCCTGCCAATGCAGGAGAGAGAGACATAAGAGATGCAGGTTCGATCCCTGGGTCAGGAAGACCCCCTGGAGGAGGGCATGACAACCCACTCCAGTACTCTTGCCTAGAGAATCCCACGGACAGAGGAGCCTGGTGGGCTACAGTCCATGGCATCGCAAAGAGTCAGACCCGACTGAGCGACTTAGCACACACGCAGTGCAGACAGCAGTAATGCCAGTTAACCAATGACAATCCGTAGAAGCTTCAGCGGTCAGTAAAAGATCTACAGCAGTCCCAGGCAAGTGAAAAGACCTGACTTCTCTCTAACTCCTACTCCTGAACACACAAAAGCGGGGCAAGAGGTAGAGAGGAGGAAAGGAAAGAACAAAACACAACTTTCCCACTGCCAGGTCCTTGAGGCTGAATCCTCACAAATGCTGAGAGAATAAATATGAGGTCTGAATAAGATCTGAGGCGCAACTTTTAAATTGGACTAGTTGGGGCTAAATTTTTTAATAACTAAAAGAAACGAGAAAGGCTGAGATTCACCCAAAATGATATGAAAGATGAAGATGACAGGAAAAGGAGATCTAACCAAACATATTTGGAAATAGCAATTGAAAAAAATAAAATTGTTTCACGTTTGGATCCTCGCTAAGTTCAGCCTCTCTTGGTTATGATTATGTAATTATGCACAGAGTAAGGTGGCTTAGTGGTAAAGAATCTGCCTGCCAATGTTTAGGAGACACAGGTTCAATCCCTGGGTCAGAAAGATTCCCTGGAGAAGGAAATGGCAACACAATCACTCCAGTATTCTTGCCTGGGAAATCTCACCAACAGAGGAGCCTGGCAGCTACAGTCCATAGGGTCTCAAAGAGTCAGACATGATTTAGGGACTAAACAAGTATAGTCAAGCCAATCTAACAGCACTTAAGTAATTCAGTACATTTCAGAACAAGACTGAAGTGTAGGCTGCTGAGGTGGATGAAGCAGAGGTAAGTTCCTTATAAGTACCTTATAAATAAAGGTATCAATTAAATTGTGAGGCCTCAGGGAAAGGCTAGCAGTAATGAGGCAGACATTGTCTACACCCACCAGGTCCATTGTTGAGTTTTGGAGATGCCAAGTACCTGGTGAGATAAAAATGGATTTATAAAAATGGTCTGACTCTTTGCGATGCCATGGACTGTAGCCCACCAGGCTCCTCTGTCCATGGAATTCTCTAGGCAAGAGTACTGGAGTGGGTTGTCATGCCCTCCTCCAGGGGGTCTTCCTGACCCAGGGATCAAACCTGCATCTCTTATGTCTCTCTCTCCTGCATTGGCAGGCGGGTTCTTTACCACTAGCGGCAACTGGGAAGTCTGCTGTCTTCATTAGATTGGAATTAGATTGCATTAGATTTGGAATTCTGCCCTTCAATTTAGTGTCTGAAATGGAAGGTTATATTTTCCTAAGGGGAAAAAAAAAGAGCATGAGAAAACCATTTCAAAACTAGTGAATGAGTAAAGTCTTCTTTATATTATTCAAGCTGAGATTCTTTGCAACAGCTGGACAACCAACCACCAGTTTGAGATTTGCTTCTGACAGCTGCATAGACACTTCCTGGAACATTTGAAACAAAGAATGGGGTTGTAGAAGCCTCCACAGAAGTATCATGGCCTCCACACTCATGTCACAAAATTATCCCTTTCTTTTAACCTTTAGAGCCTTCTTGTTTAAATTGTTCTTTTGCTTTAGTCCTGTTATACTCACAATACAGCTTAGCTCTCAGTTTGTATTTTTCAGGGGTAGTGCCAATATTAGGTGGCATTTGTCCCTCGCAAAAGATTTGCTTTGTAGAATGAATGAGAGATCGTGATCTTTTCTTCTTATTGTTTTTATTATTGATATGTATTCTGAACTAAAATCATATATTTCAAAGCACTGCTGCATGCTTAGTCACTTCGGTTGTGTCTGACTCTTTGCAACCCTTTGGACTGTTGCCTGTCAAGACTCTGTTCATGAAATTCTACAAGCAAGGATACTGCAGTGGATAGCCATTCCCTTCTCCAGGAGAGCTTCCTGACCCAGGGATTCAGCTTGAGTCTCCTGCATTGTAAGTGAATTCTTTACCATTTGAGCCTCGAAGGAAGCTGATCAAAGCACTATATGATGTCAATAAACCCAGAATTTTGGTTTCACTTGTTAATGAAAGAAGATTAATTGTTGATATTTTGAGGGAGGAGTGTGTCAAGTGAAATTCAAAACTTAAAATAATACTGCTGAAAATGCCCATTTAGTGTTGAAGTTTTTTATTAAAAATGAAAAAAATCAATGAAATAATCCAGAGTCCCTCTAAATTGCTGACCACAAAGAAGCTAAAATAGCAAAAGAGAAAAAACAAAACTTTATTCTAATTACAGGATGTAGAAAAATGTATGCCAATTCTCAAATGTGTTCAGTTGGGGCAGAAGCACAGATCTAGCTTTTTTTCATAGTTAAGTACACAGGGAATTGGGATAGTATTAATATTACCAAGTTCCTGCCACATGGAGCATCTATTGAATAAATAAACAAGATATCCTCAATCTAATTTGCCAACACTGATGAGTACATGTGGCTTATGTGGTAAACAGCATTCTGAGACAATCCCCAAGATTCCTGCTCCCTGATGGAAAAGCCCTGTATAATCAATCCCGTCTCTTTGAGGGGTGGCCAGGCCCACCTGCATTGTGGAAAGATCCTAACTCAGGGTTCAATATCTGAGTTATGAAGATCCTCTGGAGAAGGGAATGGAAACCCACTCCAGTATTCTTATCTGGAGAACCCCATGGACAGACGAGCCTGGTGGGCTACCGTCTATGGGGTTGCAAAGAGTCAGACACCACTGAGTGACTAACACTGGTGTATACCTGATGAGATTGGCCCTCCCATGATTATGTTCTATATAGCACAGTATGCTTTGAGAAAGAGAGATTATCCTGGGTGGACCTGAGCTAAACAAGTGAACTCTTACAAGGGACTAAGCTCTTACTGGTGACAGAGGATTGAAGTGTAACAGGGATTCCAGTACAAGCGAGATTCTCCCATGCTGGCCCTGAAGGAAGAAGGGGCCATGTGGCAGTGAATGCAAGTGGCTACAACTGCAAGGAGCTGAATTCTACCAACACCTGAATGAAAAACCAAGTGGATTCTTCCCCCAAACAGAAATTTAGTGTAGCCAAACCTGAGTTTAGCTTGTGAGACCCTGAGCAGAGGACTCAATTAATCTTGACTGGACTTCTGACCTATAGAACAGGAACTGGAAGACGTCTGTTCTTTTAAGCCACTAAGTCTGTGTTAATTGCAAAGCAGCAAAAGAAAATGAATAAAGAGGACAATAGTTACCACTCAAAACTGGTTTGGCAGAAAAGTGATAGTTGAGTAAACCTTACAAAAGTCAGTCAAAGCATATCATAACTCTAATCTAATCATGAGTATATTACACAACTCAAATTGAGATATATTCTACTAAATGGGCTTCCCAAGTGGCACAGTAGTAAAGAATCTGCCTGCCAATGTGGGGGAATCAAGAGATGCTGGTTCGATCCCTGGGTCAGGAAGACCACCTGGAGTAGGAAATGGCAACCTGCTCCAGTGTGGTATCCTGCTCCTGCCTGGAAAATTCTACTAAATACCTGACCAATACTCTTCAAAATTGTCAAAATCATGAAAAATAAGGAAAAAACCACTGCAGACCAGAGGAGACTAAGGAGACATATGACTAAATCCAGAATGTTTTATCCTGGATGGGATCTTATTAGAGATGGACGTTAGTGGAGCAACTGGATGAAGTCCAGCGTTTCCTTTTAAAATAAGAAATTGAATAAACTAGAAGGGTCTGTAAAGTATCATAGAAATATCTAAATGAATTCAATAGTGAGCAAGTGAAGTCTAAACATATTTAATTTTATATGTGTTAAATGCTACTGTTTTGTTCATATACAAATTTGATAAAATATTATAAAAATTATTTACAGTCACTATTTTAAATAAAAGTATTCTTACTTTTTTAAAAAAAGAAAGCAAGGGTGACATGCAAAAGATGTATACTTCTGACAGACTGATCTTTTCTTTCTGGTCTCAATGGATCCCCAAGGTCAGACAAAAGCAAAAATAAGAAGTGTAATGGCTTTTTATTCCATCCCATTGCTAGCATAGGTCAGGCGGTAGTCGGAAGATTAGAAGATGTCATCTTCTAATCTGAGCTTCTGATACTTAAGAGATCACTAGAGAATCCACAAGTTTAAAGAGTCTCTTCCAGAATGTTTAATGTGCTTTGTAAAGGTGAACTCAAAGATTTACCTGCAGAAGGGAGAAAGATCAGGCCAGGTCCCACAGCAGCCAGCATGACACTATTAACATCAAATGCGATACATTCCATATACTGCTTTAATTATCAATGCTAATAGAAGCAGCATGGGGCAATAAATTCAGGATTTAGCTAGTGAAGGAAAGCTAGTTTTCATGTTTCATTTTTAAAGGCTTTATATTCCTATTTAATTTCAGGTGTCCTTGCATGTTCTTTCGGACCAGTTCTTGCTATATTCTACAAAGCTCTTATTGAAGAAAAGAAAAGGAGGGAAGACCACTGAGATTTTCTTTTTCTTTTTTTTAACTTCAATTATTTACTGTCAACACTCACAGTAAACGATCACAGACTGTAGATATACTTCCCTTCTTTGCCTTCAGATGATGAGGATTTTATCTGATTTTTGTACTGCTATTTGTCCATTTGAGAACATGTATATATGATGTTGTGTTTATAATGCATTTTCAGATATATTATCTCATGCTTTGACTCAGAACCAGTTTCCCCAAGAGTTAGAAAGAACAGAAATTACTATTCCCTCTTTACAGATAAGGAAATTGAGGCTGGGATAGGTAGTGTGAGCCGACTACCAATATCTGAATGAGACTTTCATTCCTGGTCCAGTGCTGTTTGTAAGCGGGTGTGCCTTTGGCTTCTGGTCTCTGCTCACGCTTCTGTAATATGCACACCCACTGCTTCAGCCCTGCTGATCCACACTGAGGGGAAGAAGCACACACAACTACTGCTTTTCAACACAGCAACATTCCACATTATAAGCCTGCAGATTCTTCTTCATCAGAGGACATTCCTAAGGTCATGACTTTCCCAAGTTCTGCACTGCCGTTGAGACTGGCCATGCATGGCTACTGTGCTATGAGTCAGACAGGCCCCCCGGCTTCACACTTAAAACCGAATATTATAAAAACTAAGATCACGGCATCCAGTCCCATCACTTCATGGCAATAAAAGGGGAAAAGGTGGAAGCAGTGATAGTTTTTCTCTTCTTGGGCTCTAAAATCAGTGCAGATGATAACTGCAGCCATGATGCTAGGAGATGATTGCTTCTTGGACAGAAAGCTATAACAAATCTAGACAATGTGTTAAAAAGCAAAGATATCATTTTGCCAACAAAGTTGTATATAATCAAAGATATGGTCTTTCCAGTAGTCATATACGAATGTGAGAGTTGGACCATAAAGAAGGTAGCGTGCCAAAGAATTGATGCTTTCAAATTGTGGTGTAGAGAAAACTCTTGAGAGTCCCTTGGACTGCAAGGAGATGAAACCAGTCAATCCTGAAGGAAATCCTGAAGGAGTGTTCATCAGAAGGACTGATGGTGAAGCTGAAGCTCCAATACTTTGACCATCTAATGCAAAGAGCTGACTCATTGGAAAAGACCCTGATGCTGGGAAAGATTGAGAGCAGGAGGAGAAGGGAGTGACAGAGGATGAGATGGTTGAATGGCATCACCAACTCAATGGACGTGAACTTGGGCGAACTCTGAGAGATAGTGAGGAACAGGGAGGCCTGGCAGGCTGCAGTTCATGGGGGTCACAAAGAGTCAGACACGACTTAGCCACTGAACAACAACAACAAGCCCTACTCAGTGAGGACTAATGCCATTGACAAACCCTGGCTACTGTAGTTCCCCAAATTATTGACATTTCTGCTACTATTTTTACTGCTTTGGACTTCTTAATGCTCTTTTCTCTTTCCTAAGCAAAGCTTAAAAGCCCTGCTCAAGCTCCATTCCTCTGTGAAGACTTCTTGTTTGTCTCAAGTAAGGACAAACTCATGGATAACCATCTGAGTGTCATTTGGCCCTGGATCTCACACAACGATCCTAAAGTTTAGCCTTTGACATTGTTTCTGGATAAGACTATGTGGACAGTCACAGAAAGAATCATCAGAGAACTTTAAACTTATATCCAATCCCTAACCACATGACCTACATATAGTACACCAACATGCCTGTATTTTTGTAAATTACATAACTGCCATTTGAAGGATATAATGAATTATAATTTTAAGTATTAATTTGTTTAAACTTTTGAAATTCACAGTTGTTGAAACCCTGTTTCTATCAATACATTACTTCATTTTTTTAAACTAAAACTAGAATTTCAGCAATGAAGGGGTCATTGCTTATTTCAAATTATAGGAGGTCCCATTTCCAAGAGGACCTATAATAGAAAGATGAATAAAAAATTGATAAATGTATATTTAGAAATTTACTTACATTATAGCCTAAGTGACATCACCTTTTAATTGGAATTGTGTCTACAGGCTACCATTGCTGGTAACCATTTTAATAGATGCATTGTTTTTAGAGAAATCATGACATAAAATTAATAACGGATTTTGAGATGAAGCTGGCTGGTTAGTTCAGAGGACTAGCATTTCTCTATTTCAAATATAAGTAAGATAAACATAACTTGTTTACAGAGAACAAGAAACACAAAAGTAGAGTTAATAAAATAAAATTTAACAAAAGAGCAAGTTCAGTCTCTTAGGTTTAGAGCAATTCATACAACACTTTTGCACAATCCTTTTCTCACCCACCTCAAACACCCCTTCCTTAGCCAGGCCCATCCTCTATTCTTGCTGAGCCAAATTCCAGGTGGTCCCCACTAGTTTTTCTTATCCATCTTACACCTGGGTTCCTTTCATAGTTTGTGGAAGCTCTCTTTCACACATGAACATTTTCTCATAAGGAAAATCGCTTTCCTGATTTCATCCTAACAAGCCCACAATTATGTGTAGAGTCTCAGAAAAGCTGTATGGTATCCCAAGACAGGGTTAAACAACAAACAACAACAAAAAAAAACTTTTATAACTATATCCTAGGAATTGATACATGTAGAAAATTATTTTGTTTTCCATTTCTGTTATGTGCCCTCTCATATCCAACACTGCTCTTCTTATTAGAAAACTTTTTCTCAGAAAATCAACTGCAACCATCACAGATTGAGATTTAATTTGTATTTACCATGAGTAAAATTACATTCCTTTTCCTCCCACCATTTGTATCCACAATAATGCACTTTTTAATTCTAAATTATTCATTTTTCTCCTTTTAATAAAGGAGTCATGCTAACTATCCTGATTTAAAGGTTTTACTTTTTGAGGAGCTACAGTAATGAAAATTTGCACCAGTTCTCATACCTAGAGACAAAAATATTTACAAGTACCTGGAACCAAAGCCTACTGGCCCTACAAGAAACAAGTGTACTCTGTATCTCTGTCTCTATCTCTCTATTTTGTTTTCATGTAAATCTTTTTTATGCAGAAACAACATATTTCATTTAGACAGATCTCATTGTCCCTTTAACCTAGGAAGCTGGCAGAGAAACTTGAAGTCAAAAAAGGACAAGATGGCATAGTTATATGTGGCCAAAGCTAATGCATACTGTGTGGGCCAAATTGAAATTTTTCTAATGATTTGAAAGAGTGATTTAGTAAGTCAAATTCTCCCCAGTGTCTGGATAGAGCTCACGAAAGCCCCATGGAAGCAATAGGGAAATAATTCTCTGCTTCTCGGTGATGAGGAAGTTAATGCCCAGGCAGGTTTATGACTCAAGCAGGAATCTGTACCCCTGTCCAGTTTTCTATCTCTTGGACTAGTATGCCATAAGCCAAGGATTCACCATTCTAAGAAGCAATTTAAATACACAAAATATTTAAGATTACCCCCAAGTGACTGCTGATTCCGATCACTACCACTCTTATTATTGTATTATATTTATTGATGGTAGAGACCAGAAAAGACAGAGAAACCCAAATGTCAGGCAAGCAAAAGAAGGACATGCAGTCACTGATTGCAAGCCCATCTCATATTTAGAAGCTCAGAAGCTGAGCTAAAAAAGCAAGCATGTACCCTAGGCAAGAAGCAGTAGCAACAATACACATTTACAGGTTATGAAAAGGGCAAAATGTTCAGTCTGCCTTGTTCAGCACAAAGAATCCCCAAAAGCTTTGGAGACATGTCCTTTTAATGAGAAACAATAGTTTGTGGCCAGATGCTCCTCATCATTAGGAACACTTTAGTACTAAAAAGAGGCACAAAAGGAGGCTATGAGCCCAGAGATTTGAAAATAAAGACCTCAATGGATAAGTGCATTTATTAATATAAATGGTTCTGAATAGACTCTGCTTCTGCTCCAAGTCTGTCAGTTACAGCAATAAGAATAATATACCATTCCAAAAAAAAAAATCCAGTATGTTGAGCATATCTGGAGATACCATTTCTTTTTTTAACTAACTGTAATTAGATCTGTTGCATGAATGTAAGAACAACAACAAAAATCTTCTTGAAAATTCTGACATCCTTTAGGTTGGTTTTACTCTAGAGACAAGAGTCTAGCATTATCCTGATTTTCAGCTATTTTGCTGTTGAACAGAAATAGTCTAAATATATTTCCATTTAATAATAAAAATAATATGAGCTCCATAGTTCGGAGAAGGCAGTGGCACCCCACTCCAGTACTCTTGCCTGGAAAATCCCATGAATGGAGGAGCCTGGTAGGCTGCAGTCCATGCTAAGGGTCGGACACGACTGAGCAACTTCCCTTTCACTTTTCACTTTCATGCATTGGAGAAGGAAATGGCAACCCACTCCAGTGTTCTTTCCTGGAGAATCCCAGGGACGGGGGAGCCTGGTGGGCTGCTGTCTGTGGGATCACACAGAGTCGGACACAACTGAAGTGATTTAGTAGCATGGTAAAGTTGCCATGAAAGAAACATGAGTAAGTGAACTAATGATACCATACTGCATCGGTATTTCCCCTTTTCAAATTGATTGTAGGAAAAGCAATTAAATTGATGTTTATGTTATGTATGTTAGTTGCTCAGTGGTGTCTGACTCTTTGTGACCCCATAGATTGTAGCCTGTCAGGCTCCTCTGTCCACAGGATTTTCCAGGCAAGGATACTGGAGTGGGTTGCCATTCCCTTCTCCAGAAGACCTTCCCAACCCAGGGATCAAACCTGGGTCTCCTGCATTGCAGGCAGACTCTTTACCATCTGAACCATACAATTAAAAACAAAATAAATATATTAAATTATCATCAAATTACATTGACATGTAAGACAGTATGAGTTTAAATCTCAGTTCTAACACCTCCTAGTTGCATGACTTTGACCCTGCGATGTAACCTCTCTAAACTTCTACTTTTTCACCTGTGAAATGGGAATGGTAAAAATGTTCACTTTATAGGGTTGTTGTGAGGATTAAAGAAATAATCCATATGAAGAATTATGACAAGCTCTGGCATTTAGGATATCTTCAATGTATGTTGATTTTTTACTAACATCTAAAATTTAAAGACACCTTAGGAAAACTTAAAAATTGTCATCCAGGAACTTTACAAACCATTTTACATTTGAGAATTGTGATTTGTATTTTAAATATGTCCATAATATCAAAAAAGAAATCAAATTCACTGTCTAAGCTCTTTTTCCATGGAGGTGCATTAATGCAAATTAGACAGAATGACTTTTCCCAGTTATAATTGGGCTGAAATGAGGTGGAAGGAACAGAAAGACAATTAACTTTAGGTTTTTTTTTTGTAATCTCCAGCAGTTCGGAGTAGGTTTTATTGCCTGATGGTTGTAGACTGTCAATTCTGCCAGGCAAAATTATTCAGAGACCTTCAAGGGGCTTTGTTTATCTCATTTTTCAATTAACCTCTGCGTTTTAACTTCATCATAATGCCTATGCCAATTCACACCAAAGAACATATTAGAAAAAAAATCCTCGTTTGCTGTCATTATTTCTTTGTTTCACAAATCAAGTTTCATTTTTCTTTTTTAATGCATAAAGAAAATGCATGAAGGATGTACATTTATTTCAGATCGCAAAAGGCCAGCAAAGTGGCAAATGATTTAATATAAATGAAGTTTTTGTGTTAACCTTTTTCCCTTTCTTTTCTCTTACTCGTTTCCTCATGTGAGGTAACAGCTAAGTCTAGTACTGCTGAGAGCAAAGATCAAAGTGTGCTTAAAGGCTGGGATCTTCGTTATCTTTCTCTTTTGAGATTTTGAGGTCTACATGGTTACATGTAAGACAAGAGATCAGGATCCGTCTTTTCTTCCTTGAGAGTCAGTGTCACTAGACTGAAATCTAAATCCATATATCACCTTCAAATGTATGATAATTGCACTAAAACACCTCCTCCTCATTTTTATTGTCAGAAGCAGGATAAAAGTAGCTTTTAGATAATCATGTCCAGGTTTTTTCACATTGTTTAAGACAACCTTGAGATTTTAATCTTTTAACCAATAAGGTTCCATACTGACAATTCAAATCCTGTTTTTTAAAAAATTCCAAATGACAGAAAGACAAATGGCGGCTCAGATGATAAAGAATCCATCTGCAATGCAAGGGACCTAGATTCGATCCCTGGGTTGGGAAGATCCCCTGGAGAAGGAAATGGCAACCCACTCCAGTACTCTTGCCTAGAGAATCCCATGGACAGAGGAGCCTGGCAGGGTACAGTCCATTGGGTCACAAAGAATCAAACATGACTGAGCAACTAACACTGTCATATATAAATATGTGTGTGTGTGTGTGTGTGTGTGTGTGTGTGTATACATCACTTATATGTGGAATCTAAAAAAGAGGACACAAACAAACTTATCTACAAAACAGAAGTAAACTCACAGATCTAGAAAACAAACTTACGGTTACCAGGAGATAAGGCAGGAAGGGATAAATTGAGAGATTGGGATTGACATGTGCACACTACTATACATAAAACAGACAATTAATATAAACCTGCTGAATAGCAGAACAGGGAATTCTACTCAATACTCTATAATGGTCTATATGAGAAAAGAATCTTTAAAAAAATGAATGGATATATGTATATGTATAACTGATTTTTGCTATACACCTGAAATTAACACAACATTGTAAATCAACTATGAAAGTGAAAAGTGAAAGTCGCTCAGTCATGTCCAACTCTTTGAGATCCCATGGACTATACAGTCCGTGGAATTCTCTAGGCAAGAATACTGGAGTGGGTAGTCTTTCCCTTCTCCAGGGCATCTTCCCAACCCAGGGATCAAACCCAGGTCTCCCACATTGTAGGTGGGAGCTAAGCCACAGGGAAGTCCAAGATTACTGGAGTGGGTAGCCTATCCCTTCTCCAGTGGCTCTTCCTGACCCAGGAATCAAACTGGGGTCTTCTGCATTGCAGACAGATTCTTTACCAACTGAGCTATCAGGGACAATAAAAATTTTAAAAACAAACATAAATTTAGGCATTAATAAAAAGTGCCAAATGATTGCAAAGAATGCACTCCATTTCCTATTATTCCGCCCAGGTAGTAAAAATCTCATATTTGGTATGTTTCTTATGTTTAAAAATCTTCTTTGGAAGCACACAATAAGTTTTAATGAATAAGACTATAGTATCAAGTATTATATAACCTACAGGAATTTAATGTCTATAATGGGTAAATGTGAGTTGAAAGCTAACCTGGCTACTTGTAAATATTAAGAAAAAGACACAATCAAGAACATGAACATTCAGGGGTAAATGTGTTTTTGAATGGATTGCACAGATCAATATAATACAAATAAGTATTAATAGAAATCTTTAAATAATGAGCCCATTCAATAGAAAGTCTATAAAAGCTCTACATATAAAGGCAATATAAAGCAATATAAAGGCCATCCAGTGAATTAAAATTAGAAATATGCATTTCTGAAGGTGACCAAGTAGGCATGGCCAGATAAGGGTCATTACTTCCTCCTGAGTATAAATATTGGTGGCCCCAAGAAATTCCTTAATTATTCCCAAGGCTCCTTTAATTGACATTTTTTTTTTCTTCATATTAAGGAGTCAGATTATATAGAAAGTTTCCATTATGACAATTCCAGGCTAATTTCTACTGAACCAAGTCATTAGGTGACCTTGAAAAGTGAAAGTGCTAGTCACTCAGTTTGACCGACTCTTTGCGACCCCACAGACTGTAGCCCACCAGGCTCCTCTGTCCATGGGATTTCCCAGGGAAGAATATTGGAGTGGGTTACCATGGCCTTCTCCAGAAGATCTTCCCAACATTGCCGGCAGATTCTTTACCATAATCTACCTCTAAGCTCTAACTTAAATGAATAGCATCTCCATATAAGAAGTGCAGACTAAAGTCATTGTAATGCTTTTCCTTTTAAGACACCTACACTGAGGTTGCTGCTAAGTCGCTTCAGTCGTGTCCGACTCTGTGCGACCCCATAGATGGCAGCCCACCAGGCTCCCCCGTCCCTGGAATTCTCCAACACTGGAGTGGTTTGCCGTTTCCTTCTCCAATGCATGAAAGTGAAAAGTGAAAGTGAAGTCGCTCAGTCGTGTCCAACTCTTAGCGACCCCACAGACTGCAGCCTACCAGGCTCCTTCGCCCATGGGATTTTCCAGGCAAGAATACTGGAGTGAGGTGCCATTGCCTTCTCCAATGCATGAAAGGAAAAGTGAAAGTGAAGTCACTCAGACATGTCTGACTCTTAGTGACCCCATGGACTGCAGCCTACCAGGCTCCTCTGTCCATGGGATTTTCTAGGCGAGAGTACTGGAGCACAAGGGCATAATGTAAACCAATTAAAATCAATTGGGTCCTAGATGACAAGTCAAATTCAAGTAAATCTTAATCCCCAATCTATAAACCAACAGACACACTCAGAGGTGGCAGGACAGCTCTAAGGCACTGTCAAAAGATGGAGGAGTGGGTGGTTCCCCAATGGCTGGGATGACCCTCCCACTCATTAGCATATGAATTAACCCCACTTGCAAAACCTAGCCAGGCCGCATTCCATGGCCCCAGCCCTTGCCCTTGGCAATGGCCCACACTCTCAAGAGTGGGCTTCTCTCTGAATCCTAACAAATCCACCTCTTTTTGGCCAGGCTCGAGTCCTGGGATAGAGCTGAGGGACAGGAGGAAAAAGCAGTGGGAAAAACGTGCCAAGAAATCCGCTTCACACCTGCCAGAAAATTTGCTAAATATCTGACTAGTGCTCACAGTTTTCATTGGCCTGATTCTTGGCACAGAGAAGAGTAAGGACAGAAGAACCCCCACCGGCTTGGCCCCCCCAGCTACTGGGGCCCAACAGATAGTGCCTTTGGGACACACCAAAGGGTAGCCTCTCCAGAGTCCCTCAGTTGCGCCCACTGCCACCCGTCTGTTTGTCGGGGGGGGGGGGGCTCAAGGAAACAAGAAACAAGAGATTGTAAAGGAATTAAGATTTTGTTTAGGCATGTCCTTCCAGCCATAGGAGGGAGGACCTCCTACCTTAACTGGAGGTCAGAGCTACGTGAGCTTTCTGCTGAGTTCATTTCTTCACTGTCCTGGTCTCCAAGCACTGAGGTTAACACTTCAATACTCTTGCTTTGTCCCAATACATACCATTCAAGTACGAGCTGGTCTCACCTCATCAATTTTTTTTTGGAATAAAAAACTCAGTCAGTAACAGCTTTTAATCATTATAAGTCTATTGTGGATTTTGAGCTAGATTTGTAATCTACCAAATAAAACTCTCTATACCCTATTCTTCACCCTTATAAATGAGGCAGAAAAGAATTTGATGTTTTATTCTTTGGAATAAAAAACGAGTCTTTGAAAAATCATCTTAAGTAAAAAATATATCTAATTTCAAGGCCAAGAAACCCCCCAAAATTAGAAATATAATTTCAATAAAGAAATACTAACCCAAGTACATTTTTTAAAAATATAAAATGTTGAAAACATAACACTAATTCAGAAAAATGCTCTGTACCCAAGGTAGTAAGCCTACAGATTCTACACTTCAAAAGAATTGTGAATTGCAACAGCAATAGCCCCAAGGGAATTAATACAGCACTCTCTTTCATCTTTCTGGTGTTAACAAATTTCTTCTTAACTTGCACAATCCAACTTTTAACTGGGGTATAGTCAGAAGGACTTCTGTGAATATTTGTCCGAGTGTTTGATGCTGTCACAAAGTTTCTACTTTGCTCAAGACAGAGTGGCTGCCAAAGGATTATGAACTAGGCCCTCATGAATACTAGAGATCTCACAATGAGGGTGAGGAAAACTGACTCAAGAATATTTTGGTTGACATCGGACACTTCAGCATGGGAAAAGCCATCACCTCCATCACTTGGAAGAGCAAAGCATAGAAAAGAACCCACTAACATTCATGTTTTACTTTAGAAATATAAAATATTAACTATTGACATGTAGATGTGATCTTTGATTTTTAATGGTACCTGTAAAGTTCACCAATTATGGAGAGATGTTTTATGCTTCTCAATATTGGTATATAAACATTTCAGATATGTGTATACAACCAATGTTTAACATGTATGCATATTTGCTTATATATTGAGTTAAACAAAGAGTTGAAAAACAAGTACTGTTCTTTTTTTTCCTTACAGAAAACATTTTGTTTTGAACAAAGCCAAAACCCTAAATAAATACTTCATGATTCAAATACAATATTTGTTGATTTGTAAGGAAGTATTTTTATTGATTACTTTGATTTTTCTAATTCTTTCTATGTATAAGTTTGTGTTGAGTTTTCCAGAGATAACATTTGTATTGATAAATATAATAGTTTGTGTTAATACCCATTCAAAAATTAGTTTCACACTCCCTATATAAACATCCTCATTACAGTAAGTTTTATGCTTCAGCCACTCTCATAAGGCCTTAGAGAAGGTAAAAAGAGTGCTTGAGAATTAAAGGTATGAAATCATAATCATTTTTAGTAAGACTTCCAAACGAATTATAGAACCACTTTCTAAAGCTTCCTTTTAACTTAGCAATCTTAAGACAGTATAATAACTAACAGAAAAAAAAAAAAAAAAGAGAAACAAAAGAGCAAATTCGTCAGACTTACCAGCATAAATGAACAAAGCAAATTCTTATAAAACTTCTATTAAAATTCAAGTAATAATGTATATGAAAGATATTACTATAATTATATAGATTAATTTTGTTTTCATTCAGAATCACAGATATAACACGTATATTCTCCTCAGTTCTGATGACAAACAGCCATGAGAGAAACAAGGAAAAGTGCTGGTGCTATTTATTAGCAAGAATATTTTTCCATGTAGGGTCAAGTAATTTCTAAGGTAACTGACTTTCACAATGTATGTTTTTGTTTCTCCCAATTTTTACTAAACATTATTTTATTTAAAAGAGAATAG
Source organism: Capricornis sumatraensis (assembly GCF_032405125.1). Lineage (NCBI taxonomy): Eukaryota > Metazoa > Chordata > Mammalia > Artiodactyla > Bovidae > Capricornis > Capricornis sumatraensis. The sequence continues at coordinate 23,637,378 of NC_091073.1, forward strand.
GTCAACAGGAGATGCCCCTTACATGTAAACCAATACCCAAGTCTAAAGTTACAGACAGATTTATAAATATTTCCTGTACTGTGGTCCCATAAAATAATAGAGGTCTACACAGGACTGTAGATCTCAAAGAAGAAACCGAACTCACTAGCAAGAGAACAAGGCACACTGGGAGGCTTAAGAACAAGTGAAAGCCATTCACTCAAGAAAAGGTGATGAGGCTTCTCTTCAGAAGAGCTACCGTGTTTCATGTAATCTATGATGCTTTCAGGGCTAAGAGGCCCATTATTCTACATACTACCAAGAATTTTGAAATTATCAGTCATACCTGTAAAACAGCATGGCTTTCATATGTATTTCTATTTCAGATATAGTAAAGTGTAGAAAATATGAATATCATCATCATTTGTGTTGAGATATAGAAGAGGAACCATTGATTGAAGAGTGTAAAGATGTAGAGTTTGTGTTACAAAAAGCAGAAATTGTAAGAAACGAAGTTTAAGTTGCCTGGTGAGGAGTGAGTGTGTGTGTTGGAATGGAGAGGACAATTCCCAGATTGTGAAGATGACTGAACAGCAGGATGGCTCACTAAGGTGACCTTGTGTATTGGGAGGCATTAAAGGATACGAAGTGAAGTAGGCATGGAGGTAATGACGTGACTTCATCTTTCTTATTGAGACTTTGAACTAAAGGTCTTTCTGTACCAGGCTAGGATGGAACGTCTTGCCTAAGATTAATAAATCCCACAGTCTTGCAAGAGCCTGAAGTCGCAGAGCCCAGTATAAGCAGAGATGCAGGAGGTCACCATCAGGATAATTGTCTCAGTTTGTGTCTGGTCAGCTACTGTTAGGACTTCCAAGAAAATGCAGGTGATGAGACGCCACAGAAACTCTGTACCCCTAGGTACAGAGATTCAGCCATATGCCAGATTTTTAAGTAAACATTATATTAAGGTGTTAGTAACAAAATCTTCTCTCTTTAATATTCATTCAAAGTACCCACTGACCTTAAAGTAGAATTAAGTACAGCACAACTGTCCTGAGAGAATTAATCATTTCTTTATCACTAGTCAGGAATCATTTTCCCAAATGCCAACACTTGCCCTCTAATAACTCACTCCTACCTTCTGCAGATCCTTGGTTCTGTGCCCAGGCCCTCTCCCTGACCTCAGCAGAACAAGTTGGCTGCAGTGCAGGCTGTCCTTGAAGACCACCTGGGAGCCTCAGATCGTGCCCAGTGCAGCAGCCTGTCGGAAACGGGCTACTGCCAGCGCGGAGCAGGCAACACCTGTGCCTTGCCGTCTGCACTGGCCCCTCTTCCCACTTCCAGGGATCTTCAACGATCCAGGTCAAGCCATTCTCCAATGATACTGTGGGTATGGATACTCCTCAGATCATCTTGTCCCGACTGCACCATCAGTGCTGAATAATGACTTGGGAAGTGTGTGAAATGAATCAGAAATTAGGGATTGAGTCAAGTTTCTTTTAATTCTCAAAGTGTCATCGATGTGACTAGGATTTTATTCTCTAACGCGATGTCAAGCAGTGTGTGTGCTCAGTTGCTCAGTAGTGTCCAACTCTTTGTATCGACTGTAGCCCATCAGGCTCCTCTGCCCACTGAACTTTCCAGGCAAGAATACTGGAGTAGGTTGCCATCTCCCACTCCAATATCAAGCAGTACCCCTTTGTAAAGATGCCACACACACACATACCATAAACAATTGATCTTGGATTATAATGGTATAATTGAATTAAAACTCAACATCCCATCTTATAAATATTTCTGGAGTTTTCAGTTTCTACTTTACAGCACCAGACTAGATAGGGAACACTAGCATCTACAAAATTACTTATGAAATCACATTTTTTAATATTTTTCAAGTAAGATCTGCTGCTGCTGCTGCTGAGTCACTTCAGTGGTGTCCGACTCTGTGTGACCCCATTGACTGCAGCCTACCAGGCTCCTCTGCCCATGGGATTTTCCAGGTAAGAGTGCTGGAGTGGGTTGCCATTGCCTTCTCCAGTAAGATCTATCTATAAACCAAAAAAAAGAGTTCATAAATGGAAGAAGTTTCTATTTTTCTAAACCTGGTCCAAAACTCAGCTTCCTCTCCTTCCTTGATTAACTTTACCTCCTCCGCTATTTGGCTTTATATGAAATCAATACTCTAGTTTTCAAAACATCTGGGAAATGTTTATTGCATTAGAAATATTTAAAGATATTCTTTCATATCTTTCTCCTGAATTGACTTAAGGAAAAGATCATGATTTGGTGGAGGAGGCAAGGAGGTGGTCAGAATTCGAAGCACAGAGAGATCTCGGTAAATGCCATAGTAGTTTCTCCTTCAGAGGCAAGGACAAGTTTTTTAAATCCTACATCTTTAATACAGTGGAGAGGAAGGGTGCTAAGCAGACATCTTTTTAATGGTATGCTGGTATTAAGTGTGAATAGAACTTAGTTTCAAAACATGTGAAGTCATAGCTTCTAGCTCATTTTTTCAGTTGTTGTTACTCAGGCAATATAAATAAATCACAAGTTTTGAAACTAAATCACCTTAGAGTTCATAATTTTTGTTAGTCTCTAAGAGCAGCTGTTTGGTAAGGTATATCTAACCTTTAATTTATATGTACATCAAATTTTAGTTGTATTTCCTAAATCTAACTAGTTAAACTTGAGCTACTTGTATGACCATTATGACAAGCTACAGTATCTTATTTTAATATAAAAACTACCCTCAAAGTAGTTATTCTACTTTAGCAACTAACAAAGTAATGAACAGAAGTCTGTTTTTTCACACAAGAAAAGGTAAGTTTAGCATCTGGTGAACAGTTTATAAATAGCTATAAAAGTATAATATGAAAACAAGTGATCAATTGGCATTCACACAGAAATTTTATCCAATTTTTAAAGATAGTAATGAGCACATTAAAACACTGAAACATTTGAAAAATTACAGTCAAAAGACCAAAGGCCTGGATTCCAAACCTTGCTCCATCATCTGATGATAATACTTGAATAAGTCACTTATGTCTTTTGTAGGTCAATCCCTTCATCCATAAAATAAGGCAAGTAGCACCATTGAATAGGATCCATGTAAGATTTGAATGAGAGAAAAGATTTATGGAGTGTTTACTATGTATTATCAACCTTTCTAAGCACCTTACATGTTATTAATTCAATCCGTGCAATTATCCTAGGTAAGTACTATTATTACATCCATTTTATCCATGAAGAAGTTAAGGCCTTGCAAAGTTAAATGGCCCACCTCAGGGCACCAAGGACTCTCTTTGTAGCTCTTACCTGGAGAACAGGATTAGAAGGCCATAGCCATAAACTCTATTAACTGTATAAAGTAAGAGGCTTAATTGGCTGCTTGATCATCAATAAAATGACCTTGGATAAATGATAGCTACTTTTCCCTACTTAGAAGTGTTTTCAGAAAGCAAAAGCCCTATCTTCCTGCTGATGAAATTCACAAAGTAAATATATGAGACTAGGTGCTCTAAGAGACAGAATGTCATTTCCATCATTATTTTAAAAAAGAAATGTTCAGCTAGTGGTGAAAAGTCAGTCTAAGAAAGATATATCAAGCCCATACTGTAGAAACAATTTTTTCTTTTGTACTCTCTGCTTCACATGTTTATGCTTATGAATAGAAAATGATTAAAATACATAACAGGGAAATGTAAATTCTGAAAGTATGAAAGAATATTAATTCTGGGATTAATGAGGTAAATCACTTAGTATATGTTACTTGCAAAAATATAGGAATTTCAAGATAAATTGCTACACTTCAAATATTCTCCTTTACCCTTTTGGTTTTATCAGCTGCTAAGAAGCACAAGCTGGAATCAAGATTGCTGGGAGAAAAATCAATAACCTCAGATATGTAGATGACACCACCCTATGGCAGAAAGTGAAGAGGAAATAAAAAGCCTCTTGATGAAAGTGAAAGTGGAGAGTGAAAAAGTTGGCTTAAAGCTCATCATTCAGAAAATGAAGATCATGGCATCTGGTCCTATCACTTCATGGGAAATAGATGGGGAGACAGTGGAAACAGCGTCAGACGTTATTTTCCTGGGCTCCAAAATTCCTGCAGATGGTGATTGTAACCATGAAATTAAAAGACGCTTACTCCTTGGAAGGAAAGTTATGACTAACCTAGATAGCATATTCAAAAGCAGAAGTATTACTTTGCAAACAAAGGTCTGTCTAGTCAAGGCTATGGTTTTTCCAGTGGTCATGTATGGATGTGAGAGCTGGACTGTGAAGAAAGCTGAGCACCGAAGAATTGATGCTTTTGAACTGTGGTGTTGGAGAAGACTCTGGAGAGTCCCTTGGACTGCAAGGAGATCCAACCAGTCCACTCTGAAGGAGATCAGCCCTGGGATTTCTTTGGAAGGAATGATGCTGAAGCTGAAACTCCAGTACTTTGGCCACCTCATGCAAAGAGTTGACTCATTGGAAAAGACTCTGATGCTGGGAGGGATTTGGGGGCAGGAAGAGAAGGGGATGACAAAGATTGAGATGGCTGGATGGCATCACCAACTCGATGGACGTGAGTCTGAGTGAACTCCGGGAGATGGTGATGGACAGGGAGGCCTGGCGTGCTGCAATTCATGGGGTTGCAAAGAGTCAGACACGACTGAGTGACTGAACTGAACTGAACTGAACTGAACTGAAGTTCTCCTTGCCAATGCAGGAGACTCAGGTTCAATCCCTGGGTCAGGAAGATCCCCTGGAGAAGAGAATGGCAACCCACTCCAGTATTCTTGCCTGGAGAATCCCATGGACAGTAGAGCCTGGCGGCCCAAAGAGTCAGACATGACTCAGCAGCTATAAACAACAGGGCTTACCCTGAAGATCTCTGTACTAATGCATACTCTAGTCTTAGCCAGAGAGGGTTTGTCTGTAGTCTCTAAAGTCCTTTTAGGGTGCACCCAGAAATAATACAAAGCGGGGTAAAAAGCATGTAGCACCTGCCATAGACTAAGACCTCACCTTATATTTGTTGTTGATGACTGCTTCTGGCCTTCCAGATTCTGAATTCTGTATTAATTTCTTTCAAGACTAGATATTTGCCTTCCTAAATATACCAGCAGTCCTCTTCAGAACAGCCCTACTTTCTTGCCCCTGAAGCCCAAAATGTACATACAACCTATAAATTTATCTGATTCCATGGAGAAGCATAGATTCATGAGAACAGTTTCAGCTTCAGTGTAAACAAGAAAAAATGCTAGTCCTGGGTTAATTGTGATATGAGAAGCAGTAGATTTAGACAAGAGATGTTAAATCAAAACCAGTGCTGTCAAGATACAATCCCTAAAGAATAAGAGAAGAAATAGTAGTTTATCTTCATATTATCCTGATATTTTGAGTTTGCTTTTGGAAACTCTGGAAATCCAGAAATAAACTGAAGATATTTCTGTGTTGATACCCTGCCCCAAGTGTCTTTAGAAAAGTGAAAAAGTGAAGTCACTCAGTCATGTCCAACCCTTTGCAACCCCATGGACTGTAATCTACCAGGCTCTTCCATCCATGGGATTTTCCAGGCAAGAATACTGGAGTGGGTTGCCATTTCCTTCTCCAGGAGATCTTCCCGACCCAGGGATTGAACCCGGCTCTCTTACAGTGTAGGCAGACGCTCCGTCTGAGCCACCAGGGAAGTCCAAGTGCCTTTATTTGCTATCTATTCTGGCCATCTCATGCAAAGAGTTGACTCATTGGAAAGCACTCTGATGCTGGGAGGGATTGGTGGCAGGAGAAGAAGGGGATGACAGAGGATGAGATGGCTGAATGGCATCACCCACTCGATGGGCATGAGTCTGAGTGAACTCCGGGAGATGGTGATAGACAGGGAGGCCTGGCGTGCTGCGATTCATGGGGTCGCAAAGAGTCGGACACGACTGAGTGACTGAACTGAACTGAACTGATTCTGGTTCCTCTCTGGGTAAAATATACTAGTTCCCAAAAATAAGGTTTATATGCCCATGTGTCACTTCAAAATATGAGCAGGAGTATTTAGGCTGCTTTTGTCAGCACCGAAATGAAAGGAAGAAAATTATGACCATTAGGCAGAGACCTAGTCTCTCTCCAAAATGAAATATTGGGGAATATAAGAGGAAATAAGGAATAATGAAGCATTGGTTTTAACCAAAAAGGATATATTCTATACAGTGATATAGAATACTGTCATACAAATTCAGGAACTTAGAATCTTCAGCGGTATATTTAACCATTCAAAATCTTTTGTCAAAAAAGGTAAAAGATAATTGTAAGTAATTTTGAGAGAAAATAGTTTTTACAAATGGTATCAAAATGGATGTGCCTGTTGTGTAAACAGTTGCTTCTTGATTCACTTTTTCTTAAAAAATATTCTGATTAGGGCAGCTTAAAATTAATCCCCTTTCACTGATCTTGGCAGAGGATTTTTGGCAAGTAATTCTATTTAAATTACTACACAGACTTAATCCTTTTCATTCCTTAAGGCAAAAAGGAAACCAGAGAAAAACAAAGAATATAAACTGGGGTTGAGATAGTTACATGCAATTCTTTCTTTCTTAATTGAAAAATTGAATGAGGTATTTTGTATTATAAGTAAATCCATCCTCTATTTTTATTTTGCTTCCTTTTAAAGGAATAAAAGTCATGTCTTACAAAGTAGATAAAACACTAGTTGTGTGTCTAAGTGAAAATATATGATCATTTACATAATACATGAAACTAAAATTTTTGTATCAACAAAAATAAAAAATAACAGAAGAACATGGAGAAATTTTTCTCCTATTCTGAATTCAAAACAAAATCCTAAATTGTGCCTATCTCTCTGAGTTGGGCAAAAACGAGCTCATATGATGTTGTCAATAAGCTAATCATTGAAGGTTTACATGTTGTTTTTTCAATTCTAAGATACTTTAGAAAACAGTTTTTGAAAATAAAAACAATGAGGGGAAAAAAAGAGTTTTCATGGTCCAAGATGGTGATTATCAGGGTGGAGGGAACAAGCCAGAAGAAGGGGTGAAGAAGAGGCAAATGCATTGTCTCTTTTTTAGAATATTTTTTGTTGGAGTATAAATGCCTTACAATGTTGTGTTAGTTTCTGCTGAAGAGCAAAGTGAATCAGCTATATGTATTCATACATCCCTCCCTCTTGAACCTCCCACCCCCACCCCCTCCCACTTCTCTCGGTCACCACAGAGCACTGGGCTGAGCTTCCTACGTTACACAGCAGCTCCCCACTAGCTGTCCGTTTCGCACATGGCAGTGGGTACATGTCAGTGCTACTTTCCCAGCTCATCTCAGCCTCCCTTCCCCCTCTTTGCCTGCATGTCCATTCTCTAAGAGATATTAAGCGGCAACCAGCAGGCTATGACATGCTCTGCCTCCTTTTTAAAAAATATAAATTTATTTATTTTAATTGGAGGTTAATTGCTTTACAATATTGTATTGGTTTTGCCATACATCAACATGTATCCGCCACAGGTATACAAGTGTTCCCCACCCTGAACCCCCCTCCCTCCTCCCTCCCCATACCATCCCTCTGGATCATCTCAGTGCACCAGCCCCAAACATCCAGTATCATGCATCAAACCTGGACTGGCGATTCATTTCTTATATTATACATGTTTCAATGCCATTCTCCCAAATCATCCCACACTTTCCCTCTCCCACAGAGTCCAAAATACTGTTCTATACATCTGGGTCTCTTTTGCTGTCTTGCATACAGGGTTATTGTTACCATCTTTCTAAATTCCATATATATGCATTATTATACTGTATTGATATTTTTCTTTCTGGCTTACTTCACTCTGTATAATAGGTTCCAGTTTCATCCACCTCATTAGAACTGATTCAAATGTATTCTTTTTAATGGCTGCATAATACTCCATTGTGTATATGTACCGCAGCTTTCTTATCCATTCATCTGCTGATAGACATCTAGGTTTCTTCCATGTCCTGGCTATTATAAACAGTGCTGCAATGAACATCGGGGTACACGTGTCTCTTTCATTTCTGGTTTCCTCGGTGTGTATGCCCAGCAGTAAGCCTAGGTCCAGATGGTTTCACAGCTGAATTCTACCAAAAATTTAGAGAAGAGCTAACATCTATCCTATTCAAACTCTTCCAGAAAACTGCAGAGGAAGGTAAACTTCCAAACTCATTCTATGAGGCCACCATCACCCTAATACCAAAACATGACAGAGATGCCACAAAAAAAGAAAACTACAGGCTAATATCACTGATGAACATAGATGCAAAAATCCTTAACAAAATTGTAGCAATCAGAATCCAACAACACATTAAAAAGATCATGCACCATGACCAAGTGGGCTTTATCCCAGAGATGCAAGGATTCTTCAATATCTGCAAATCAATCAATGTAATACACCTCATTAACAAATTGAAAAATAAAAGCCATATGATTATCTCAACAGATGCAGAGAAAGCCTTTGACAAAATTCAACATCCATTTATGATAAAAACTCTCCAGAAAGCAGGAATAGAAGGAACATACCTCAACATATTAGAAGCTATATATGACAAACCCACAGCAAACATTATCTTCAATGGTGAAAAATTGAAAGCATTTCCCCTAAAGTCAGGAACAAGACAAGGGTGCCCACTCTCACCACTGCTATTCAACATAGTTTTAGAAGTTTTGGCCAGAGCAATCAGAGCAGAAGAAGAAATAAAAGGAATCCAAATTGGAAAAGAAGAACTAAAACTCTCACTGTTTGCAGACGACATGATCCTCTATATAGAAAACCCTAAAGACTCTACCAGAAAATTACTAGAGCTAATCAATGAATATAGTAAAGTTGCAGGATATAAAATCAACACACAGAAATCCCTTGCATTCCTATACACTAATAATGAGAAAATAGAAAGAGAAATAAAGGAAACGATTCCATTCACCATTGCAACAAAAGGAAGAAAATACTTAGGAATATATCTACCTAAAGAAAATAAAGACCTATATATAGAAAACTACAAAACACTGGTGAAAGGAATCAAAGAGGACACTAACAGATGGAGAAGTATACCATGTTCATGGATCAGAAGAATCAATATAGTGAAAATGAGTATACTACCCAAAGCAATTTATAGATTCAATGCTCTGCCTCTTTAGATTCACTCTTCTTACAAGCGGAACACACCTTACCTCTCCTGAAGGAACCCAATGGCAAAGTCCCTTCCAATTCCAGTATCCAGCTCAAAGTCCAGCATGTCTGAGTTACATGAGTCTGGACAGGTCTGCAAAACTACAAAACAAATATAAATTACTTTCCCCTATTGTAGTTAATGGTGAGGTAGAAATAGGATTTCCCATTAGGAAAAGGGGGAAATTATAAGTATTGATACATAGCCATCTCTGGTTCTTTGCAATTATCCAAACTAGCTTTGCTGTCATAGTTAGCTTGGAAATTGCTGTATATTTGGTTAAAGTTACTGTCTTGCTTTGGGTAACAGAAGTAGTGAGATATTTTAACCCTGGGAGGGCTTACACTCTCAGTTTGCATTCCAGTTAAGAGACAGATATGGTTGAGTTTATCAGAGCAATATTTCCTCCATCTCTGCTTATACCCTGGCCAATTCTACCCTAAGTACATACCTCACTTTTAAAACCTGTGATAGCAACAATAACAATAACAAAATTTTGAATTCTTATTTTCCCTAAAGCTTTGAGGATAAGCAGGCAGATAGACTGCATTCCAAGAAAGTTTGGGGGATGGTGTTCCCAAATATTTATGATGATGTAAAGGAGGTCACCAGCTTTCTAAACTGCAATGAGTTCTCGTTATGTGGAAGCTTACACTAATCCAACACCACATGTTATTTACAGCATTCCATTTCTGATGAAAAAAATTGAATTACTTAATATTAGATTAAGTTACAAGTGACACAAAATCAAAAAAAAAATCGTGGACTAAACAAGGCAATAGTTTATTTCTCATTTGCGATGTATGGTTCAGGATTAATTGGATATTCCATAGGTTCCAGGACCCAGGCTTCTTCTATTTTGTTGCCATTGACTCCTAGTGCTCTAGATTTTGTTTACTGATACTTGGGGTACATTCTCACCTCCTTATCACAATGGCCAGAGACAGATGACCACACTTTCCAGGCTTCCTAGTGGCTAGTCTTCCAGAAGTAATATTAATTGTACCAATAAGATGCATTTTTGGGAGGATTGGAAAGTAGAAATCGGAAGAGGCTTTTTTTAGTAGTTGGATTCTGGTCTTTTCTCTTTTTCTCTTTTTTCTGTTAATTTGAAATTTTTTTTATTTTCAATTAGATTATAGCTGATTAACAATATTGTGATACTTTCAGGTGAATGGTGGATACATGTATCTATTCTCCCCCACACATATACATGTACACATACATATATACCGGCTTCCCTGGTGGCTCAGTGGTAAAGAATCTGCCTGCAATGCAGGAGCCTCAGGAGACACAGTTTCAATCCTTGAGTCAGGAAGATCCCCTGGAGAAGGGAATGGCAACCCACTCCAGTATTCTTGCCTGGAGAATCCCATGGACAGAGGAGCCTGGTGGGCTACAATCCAATGGGGTTGCAAAGAGTCGGACATGGCTGATGTGACTTAGCATGCCCTCATGTATACATATACACATACACATACATATACATTTTCCACCATTCATATACATGTATCCACTCTCCCTCAAATACTCTTCCCATCCAGACTGCCACACAACATTAAGCAGAGTTCCCTGTGCTATCCAGTAGGTCCTTGCTGGTTATCCATTTTAAATATAGCAGTGTGTATATGTCCATCCCCAAATCCCTAACTACCCCTTTCCCCATCCTTCCATCCAGTGACCATAAGTTTGTTCTCTAAGTCTGTGAGTCTTTTTGTTTTGAAAATAAGTTCATTTGTATCATTTCTTTTTAGATTCCTCATATAAGGGATGCCATATGATATCTCTCCTTCTCAGGCAGAGGTTATTTCACAAGAGTGGATACAGTGGTGGCTCTCAAACAATTTTCAAGAGATATGAGTGTATGCAGAAGCCACATTCTAAAGACCACTCTTTAGTAGTATGGGCAGCCAAGGTGATGGCAGAGGGGGACAGCAACAACAGCAGTTGTCTGCCCTCTGCCTCAGAAGCACAATGACATAAACTTAAAACCACCTGTCCTCTGGTGGTTCTCTAACTTCACTCTGCCAATCCCCATGCTCATTTTGTAAGCACTTAATTCACCGTGCTAAGTCCTCCTCTGGTTGGGATACTTGGGAGTGGTTTCTATTTCCTAGGCTGCATGTTGGATGATACAACTAGTGTGTTGTCCTTATCATATGCTTGAAGCTGAAGCAGACTCAGTACTCCCACCTGTATATTGCCATCTGAAGAAAGGAAGGGAAGGCCAGGAGAGGGAAAGCAGTTTCCTCTAAAGGGTGTAACCTCAAAGTAGCACACATCACTCCCTCTAAGAAACATGAAACAGTCCAATGGCACATCAAGCTACAAAGCAGACCAGAAGGGGAAATGCCAGCAGGACAAACACTGGATCAGCTAAAACCTAGAAAAGTTAATCGATGAAAAGAAAAAGAGGAGAATTGGATACTGGAGCCAATTAGCAGTCTCCACCACAGATCTCCCCAATATACCACCTACTTTCACCAATAAAGTCATTTTAATTAAGGAAAGGAAACATACTGAAAAAAAGTAAACATAGTAAAAAAAAAAAAAAAACCATGCCAAGTTGCCAAGTGTCACCATTTCAGTAGTAGCCACCAAGACAAGAAACAGGAAAAGGTCATTTTGTCATAAATTTAATTCTACTGATAAAAGTTGTTATTGAATTCCTTTCTTCTCATCCTGGTCCACTGAGATCTATCACAGCCTTCCTCACACACACTCACACACATGCATTCAGTAAAGCACTGCATTTCAGCTTTCTTCATTATGTTAGACCAGCTTCCTTTATGTCCCCAGAGCACTAATTCACCAAGGTCTTTGTTGTCTGAGTCACAAAATTTGGTGCCACGCACATTCAGATATTTTATTTTCTTAAGAGAGTTTTATTATGACCCTTAGTCATGACCTTTATTATTTCCTTTTTGTGGCCTCTCTTTTCAAATAATTCTGTTCAAGAAAGTCAGACCCCAATTAGGAAACATTTCTCTTTGCTTCAGAGAAGGTGGTGGCATTTTCAAAGCTCTTGACTTGGTGCCGTGAAGAGTTTGGACAGAGAGCAGCTCTTGAGTCCTATAATTATACGGCATTTGGAGCACAGATTATGACAGGTGTGCAAGCAGGACCAAGTAATGAGAGAGTTGGCAAAACAGCTGAATTGTCACATAATCCGTTGGTCAAAAAATAATCATTAATAGTAATAACAACAAGTCTTTAGGTGAACTAGAATTTCAGTTCTGGCTCAAAATAATTTTCCCAGTCAGAATTTCAAACACGTTTTCTATACGAGTTGCAATGTTTTATCCAATCTTTTGGCTTTCAGTTCACCCAGAACATATATCATATAATTCTGTCCTGTTTCTTACCACAGAAAGGATGATATTGTAGAACTGATATTGTAGAACTGAACTTTGCTCAGCCTTGCTTTCAAGAAAGGGTTTTACCTCTAGTGACTCTTGTCCCACATTTCTCATCAAGACCACCCCCAACACCTAGAATGGTGCCTCGGCTTGCCATCTGTAGAACTGGAATCACAGAACCTACTTCGAAAGGATTAGTTAGTTTATTTTTGTAAAACTGTTTACAACAAAGCTTGGAAAATATTGCATATTAAATCAATATTTGTTAAATCTGAACAAACTACTTAAGAGATAAAACTCTGAGTCCAAGTGAATGGCACAGAGGACAGGAGACCCTGTGCCGCACAGTGAACCATCCCCTGGAGAACATCCTCTGAGGCCTTCAGCTTGGTGTTCCATCTTCCTTATCAACAGCACAAGCATTCCGTTCCTTGGATAAGTTTCACTCATCAACCACTGCAGCAGCTATTCATATTTCCCTTAGGCCCAAATTGAGCACTCAAATGAACAAAATATTGTCTACCAAGAGTATAAATCATTGATGGATTCTCAAAAGAATTTAGAAAACTGTATGAGTTCATTTTAAATAGATGTTCACTCTTGTTCAACCCATTCTCGGCTGGTGACACTTTCTTGTTCAAATCCACTCTACATAAATGCCAAAGTCCTTGCAAAACATGGCCCCTTGATTCCCCCCTGACTTCTCTTATCAGGCTTCCCTCGCCCTTCCTGCCTCAGCCCACTTCTCCCGTTCCACCCCTCACTGGACTCCTTCTGGTGCTTCAACATACTGACTATACTCCCATCTCAAGAATTTTGCTTTTGCTCTTCCCTTTCCTAGAACTCTCCTGTTCAGCTCTCCAGAGCTGCACAGTAGACTCCCTCACCACAGCTTTATTTACAATGAAGTTTGTTAAGCTACCCTATGTAATATGGAACCAAACTATCCAAATCCCTGTTCATCTCCGGTACTCCTTATTGCATACTATACAACAGTTTTTCCTGTCAGCAATTATCAGCAGGCAAACTACATATTTACTTGCTTATTTGTTCATTCTCTGAAGAACCATTCTTACACCCTGCCACACAACAGGATGTAAGCTTCATGAGCACGGGAATTCTAGTCACTAGGGTATCCTATACCAGAAATTAAAAGAAAGCCTGGTGCATTGTACGTGACCACACATATTTGTTGAATGAATAAACAGATGAATAAATAACTATGTAGTTATCTGACTCATGTTTCTTTCCTTCTACTAATCCTGCCAGTTTTCCTAGTTTGGGCAGGAGACTGCAATACACAGGGCTTCCCAGGTGGCTCACTAGTAAGGAATCTGCCTGCAATGCAGGAGATGCTGGTGATGGGGCTTTGATCCCTGGGTCCAGAGGAGGAAATGGCAACCCACTCCAGTATTCTTGCCTGGAAAAATCCATGGACAGAGGCATCTGGCAGACTATAATCGATACACAACCACTCCAATACTTAATAACTGAACCAACGAATCTTGGTGAATACAGTCCTTCACAGCACTCACCTAGTCACTGTGTCCAAGCTGGTCTCTGTCTCCAGTGTGCCCCAAACTCACCTGACCTCTCTTTTTCATAATGAAGATTCTGATTCAATAAGCAGTTCTAATCACTCTGATAGAGGAGATATCACCACTGCATTTTTATAAAGGCTACATTGTATGCTTAAAACATGTCTAAAAGAAGAATGTGTACATGCTAAGTCACTTCAGTCGTGTCCGACTCTTTGTGATTCCATCAACTCTATCCCGTCAGGCTCCTCTGTCCATGAGATTCTCTAGGCGAAAATACTGGAGAGAGTTTTCATGCCCTCCTCCAGGGGATTTTCCCCACCCAGGGATCGAACCTGCATCTCCTATGTCTCCTGCATTGGCAGGTAAGTTCATTACCATGAGTACAAACCTGGGAAGCCCAAACAAAGAATATTTAAAGGAAAAAAAAAAAAAGAAAGAAAGGAAAATACCTTACAATCTGTTTGGGGAGTAAAAGGGGCATTGATTTTATCTTTGCATACTCAACTCTAGCACAGTATCCAGAAAAAGTATGCACTCTAACTTTCTATGTGCTGCGCTGTGCTTAATCGCTCAGTTGTGTCCAACTCTTTGACACCCCATAGGAATTCTCCAGGCAAGAATAACTGGAGTGGGTTGCCATGCCTTCCTCCCAGGGATCTTCCTGACCCAGGGATCAAATCCAAGTCTCCTGTGTCTCCTGCATTGCAGGTGGAATCTGTACCCACTGAGCCACGTGGGAAGCCCCACTACATCTCTGCCACTCTAGAAAGTCTCATGAAAATGTCTCTTCAAAAGAATGTCAAGATCAAAACCATTTGGAGGAAAATTCAAATGACAGAGCAAAAGGGAAGAGCTGCCACTGTTTCCTTCACTCTATCCCCTCCCCAACATGTTTTGAACTGTCAAAATGTAGTAACTGTAGGACTTATAGATTAATTCGGTGTATCTATTGATGACTGTTGTGATGAGCAAATGTTTCAAATGGAGAAATACAGGAAAGAAATACATTATAAATATTTTATCTCCATTGCTGTTTTCAGTTTGGTATTTTATTTATAAAATCTTGGTGGCAATAATCATATATTTGGCAGATGCATTAGATACCATGAACACAAAACATTTCTTTACCAGACACTGCATCTAAATTATACTGCAAATTAATTATGTTAGCAGTAAGAAAAGCCTTTTTCTGAGCAAAGAGGAACATCTATAGACATACTTTTCTTTGAACTAACCAGTTTATGCATATATACATAAGGGAATTAGTGAAAGCACCCGAGCCAAGGATTAACGGCACTTAGGCATTATCAATACCTTTTGTTCCAAAGGTGGAAAAACATTTTACCAACAAATTTGTTAACCCAGAAAACTGTCTTTTAAGGGAGAATAACTTGGTTCCCCATCTAACAGAAGCAGAAATCAAAGTCTAAAGAGGATGAAGTTTTGAGGAAAAGTCTCATAAATGAAAAATCTTCTTAGGTTATGTGTGTTCTACCTTGGTACACGCATATCACTGGACTTCACTACCTCTGTGGTTCATTTTATAAGGAGACTACATTTACTGCAAGATGGTAAGTATTACTCAAATGAAAATACCAGTTCCTGAATCAAGCGAAGCCCTTGTTCAGCCAATATTTATGTTGCTTTTCTCCATTTCTAGAATTAAATGCAAAGAATTCTCTTACTTTCAAGGAAACAAATTGAGCAAACTCTTCCAAGAAAAAATTTTCAGTTATACTCAAAACAACAGAGAACAGGTATTTACTAGAAATGTCAGACATATGTGCATCAGCTTTAACTGTCTGAAAGACAGAAAGAGGCCACACAAAATCCTTTGTTAACAGAATGTATTTCTTTGTTTTAAAGCCCTTCGCCAATCTTCTAAACTGTGAATACACTGGTTGGATGACAGTTCTTTCTCACAGCCATCTGCTCCTCTGAGTCAGTCCTGTGGGAAATAGTTTATACTAAGTTTGTCACATCGCACCTTATTTCCAGGTCATCAGAGTGACAGCAGTAGAATTCCAACTCTTTTGCTTATTCCATCTAACATGGAGATTAGCATACACCAGCAAATAAGTTTTGAAAGTTTGGGGACCACAATATGGTGGTTGTCTTTACAAGCGTGTGTCCAAGCCAAGCTGACCAAGATTTCTACTGTCATTCCCACCAACAGATGTCATTCCTGACAATAAATTCCTTTCCAATGGCCTATAGTTTTCCTTCTAGGACAACACTATGAGTAAGCTTTTGGTGAACTCACTTATCTCTTCCATCTACAATAGATGAGTGGATTAAAAAAAAGAGAAAGTGTTTGGTTACATACATAATACTATTTAAGCTGTTTATTCATGAGAATTCTTTTGGGTACAAGTGACTGAAGCCCAGTGCAACGGAATACAAATTATATCTTCAGTCTCTGAATGAGCAAGACTCATGTTTTCTATAGAAAGACAGCTTATCTCAGATGTTGAACTCTGGACCAATTAGGTGTGCCAGAGAACAAGTAAGAATACAGCCGCTCTGAAGAGCACACCATGGATGGAGAGATATAGCCAGGGACGTAGGGAGATGCAGGAAAGCTAGGCAGTCAGTCCTGTAGGAGCCC
The DNA here is from genome assembly GCF_032405125.1 of Capricornis sumatraensis. Taxonomy (NCBI): domain Eukaryota; kingdom Metazoa; phylum Chordata; class Mammalia; order Artiodactyla; family Bovidae; genus Capricornis; species Capricornis sumatraensis. The sequence continues at coordinate 23,654,045 of NC_091073.1, forward strand.
ATGATCTTTTCTTCTGTGATTTGACCTTTGAAACTGGCTATAAAGGAGTTCACTTCTGAAACAAGAAAGTGCAAAGCCTAATTCACAGTTCTGGCCATTTTAATAACTACTGTGTAATCTAACTAATCAAATCAGTCAGTTGACAATTTAAACATGCCAGGATAAGCTCAAAATTCAGTGCCTGCCTCTACAGTGCCAAACTAAGTCTTTCTCCTCCTCTGTATTTTGTTTATAGAGTGAAGTTATGCTCTAAAGTTCTTCTCTTTTTAAATAATTGCATTCTTTTCTTTGTTGGATTGAATGTGGGATTACATATTTTATTCAGTTTTAAACTGATATATTCTGGATTCATGCTGCTGTGCTCAGTCAGTCACTTCAGTCACGTCCAGCTCTTTGCGACCCTATAGACTGTAGCCCACTAGGCTCCTCTGTCCATGGGATTCTCCAGGTATGGATACTGGAGCGGGTTGTCATGTCCTCCTCCAGCTGATCTTCCCGACTCAGGGATCAAACCCCTCTCTCATGTCTCCTGCATTGGCAGGCGGGCTCTTTACCACTAGCGCCACCTGTGGGAAGCCCATAATTCGGAATTCATACAGGGTCAAAAGACGGTATTTAAACTACAAAGATTACATTATTAATTTAGTACTTGAAGTTTTTTTCTAAAATATAAATGAGCACTACATTTTAATGTGAGCTCTTTTTTGAGTTAATTTTAGTTTCAGAAAATAAGTCATTTAATTCAGCCAAATAAGGGATACACTTTGCTTCTTCAGTGCAATTCAGTTCAGTCGCTCAATCGTGTCTGACTCTTTGAGATACCATGGACTGCAGCACGCCAGGCCTCCTTGTCCATAACCAACTCCCGGAGTTTACTCAAACTCTTGTCCATTGAGTCGGTGATGCCATCCAACCATCTCATCCTCTGTCGTCCCCTTCTCCTCTCGCCTTCAATCTTTTCCAGCATCAGAGTCTTTTCAAATGAGTCAGGTCTCTGCATCAGGTGGCCAAAGTACTGGAGTTTTAGCTTCAACATCAATCCTTCCAATGAATATTCAGAACTGATTTTCTTTAGGATAGACTGGTTGGATCTCCTTGCTGTCCAAGGGACTCTCAAGAGTCTTCTCCAACACCACAGTTCAAAAGCATCAATTCTTTAGTGCTCAGCTTTCTTTATAGTCCAACTCTCACATCCATACATGACTACTGGAAACACCATAGCCTTGACTAGATGGACCTTTGTTGGCAAAGTAATGTCTCTGCTTTTCAATATGCCGTCTAGGTTGGTTATAACTTTTCTTCCAAGGAGTAAGCATTTTTTTATTTCATGGCTGCATTCACCATCTGCATCTTCTTACTTCTCACTTATTCATGTATTTTTCCAACTCTTCTACCAATAAGACATAATTGAGCAAATGCAATTTTTTTTATTATTTTAAATATATCTTAATATGCTTAATATGTAAATATAATTCTGATATATTTTATTGCAACACTATATTATATATTTATATATAATATTCATGAAATGTGTTATTAATTTGTTAAATGATTTCCTAAAACAGTATGTTTTAGGGAAAATCTTGGTAAGGATCCATAATTAAGAATTAAAATGAAACTATACAGAAAAGGCAATGGTACCCCACTCCATTACTCTTGCCTGGAAAATCCCCTGGGTAGAGGAGCCTGGTGGGCTGCAGTCCATGGGGTTGCGAAGAGTCAGACACGATTGAGAGACTCCACTTTCACTTTTCACTTTCATGCATTGGAGAAGGAAATGGCAACCCATTCCAGTGTTCTTGCCTGGAGAATCCCAGGGACGGGGGAGCCTGGTTGGCTGCCGTCTATGGGGTCGCACAGAGTCGGACAAGACTGAAGTGACTTAGCAGAAAATATGTTTTATAATATCACTATTCTTTTGCTTTTTATGTTCCTACTGAGATTAATTTCTCCATACCCCATTTATTCATTCTAACTACAAAAAAGCCTGGAATCAGCACTATTACTTCATCATTCTGTTATTTCCTTTAAGTTTCTCATAAAGGTCCACAACTCATTTTCATATATAATTCTGTTTTTACAAATACTTTATTTTTTAATAGTATAGTTACTTTTTAAACAGACAAACCAAGCACCAAGAGACCTATGCCCTAAAGCTGGCTCCACCTGTAACTCATTTTGAGGCATTGATCAAATCACTTTAACCTCTTTAGAATCATTTTAAAATAAAGATGTTAAACATTCTCTCAAGCTTGAAGACTACAGTTAGCAAATTTTATATTCACAAAATTCTAATCATCCTCAGAGACACTGTTTAATGGAAACACTACATAATAACTGGTAAAATTATTGAGAAACTCTTTTTGAAATGCCATGCTTCTCCACACTCTAGAGAATGCTGTATCTTCTCTGAAAAATTCTGGAAAGAAACAATTAATTTGAACATGCAGAAGCAGATATGAACCAAGAAGTATCATCACAGAAATAAATAGATAGGAACCATCTTTTGTAAAGAGCTTAAGACTGACCACCTATCAATTTCCTGTAATTGCACTTTACCAAAAACAAAACACCAATAATATTATTTTAAAACCTTAGTAGCCTTCCAAAATGTATAAAACTAAGTTAAAAAAAAAACTCCACAATGGCATGGATAAACTCACTGATGGTTACCAGTTATTGTTTACTCTGTAACACTTTGCTGAACATTTGACCTCTATGACCATATTTAGTTCTTAAACTTCCCCTTATGAGAGTTCACTTGATTTCCTTTTTACTAAAGCTTGAAGTTAAAACTATTTTCCAAAGCTGTTAAATGTTGGGAGTTGAGACTCAACACTATGTCTGTCAGATTCCAAGGCTCATGTTCTTATCATTTCTGCTATATTGTGTCACTTCACTTCATAACAATGCATATAATTTGCAAATAGCATCCCCAAATTACAGAAAAGACTACTTGGGTACATTTCTTTTGGCTTTTTAGAAACAGGCAAACCTATATACTGATTGATATATATTGCAAACTGCACCACAATACCAACAGAATATACAAACTCCATATTTAATTTTTGAATATCCATAACATTCAGAAAATAATGAAAAAGACACCCATGAACTTACCACCTAAATTTATGAAACAAATGAAAATACAATATTCACTTCTGATTTTTCTTAAAGAAATAAGAATGAGTCATAGTTGTGGAAAAGTAATTTAGACAAAGGTAAACTGTCTGCAGGTAAGTGTCAGTATTGAGTCAGTCGCTTAAATGATCACATTCAGAATGTATCAGAAATGTGAAAAGTCTCTTCTCTGTTGTTTGTTTCCCTTAACTGGGCTAAGAATCAATGTTGTGGGTTTTTTTCCCAGAAGTAAATTTTCATTTGATACCTATTTATTTCTAAAAATGGAATCACAAGAAAGTTCTACCTTTAGAAAGTCAAAATATCTGGTGCTTAGCTGGAAATATCTTTTCCTAGGATGTCTAGACTAATAAACATAGCATATTATCTTATTGCCACAGAATAAGTTGCTTACTGGGAAGGTAAATTCTTTTTCTACTTATGACAATATAAGTTGATGTTTAATTTGTTTGACGGATTCCTCATATCTTTCTCATGAAATTAGAATGGAGTTGAGGGCAGATATTATGAGAACCAGACAAATTAAATATCACCCAAAGTTTATAATACAAAATAAATCTGGGGAAAAGAGTCCAGCTTTGTTATAGGAGGCTTTACATCATGTCATACTATGAAGATATTGACTGTATTGTTCATAAACCATTTTATCATACTTTTGTATATGAACTACTCCACAGCTTTTTATAGAATATGGTTAATATTTGACTTCACATGTTTCTTGGTGACTTATCTAGCATAATTAAAAACTTATTAAAATGTGCAAATTATCTAAGACTGTAAAGCTTATTGTTAGTGTTCATTACTACTTCTGGTCATAATAATATTCTCAATAAATATTAACACTAATTTATACAAAGCGTAGGCACAGTTAAAACCCCTCTCTCTCAATCCTTTCTCCCTGGAAGTAATAACTGCCGTAACATTTGTGTTATCATTTTCATGCATATTATTATACTTTTACCACAAATGCACATGAGACATTGTAAAATATTTTGTGTTGTTTTATGTATATTCATAAATATAATCACATTATATGTTTCAGTGTGCAACTTGCTTTTCTCATTCAACATTATCCTTTTGAGAATGATCCATGTTGATACCTATAATAACATGTTTACTTTCCACTACACTTCTACATTCTTGCCTTCAGTGATTTCTTGATGTCCTGATTTTATCTATTCAATATACTTTGTATAGTAAATTGAAAATCACTAATATGCTACTTAATCTCTGGGGACAGTAATGTTTAGCTTGAAAAAACACCGCTCTTTAGAAGCAACAAAATAGTTTTGCTCACCCAGTTTGCAAAAAGTTACTTTCTGGGTGTACCTTACTTGCTTGTAGAAATGAAATCTCCCTTTTAGTAACTATAAGCTAACAACAGCTGACGCAATTTGAATTATAAAGTAAAAATGTTCTTCCCTGTGAGCTAAAGTCCAGATGTTGAAAGTGAAAGTGAAGTCACTCGGTCGGGTCCAACTCTTTGCAACCCCATGGACCATAGCCTACCAGGCTCCTCTGTCCATGGGTTTTCCCAGGCCATAGTACTGGAGTGGACTGCCATTTCCTTCTCCAGGGGATCTTCCCAACCCAGGGATCGGACCCAGGTCTCCCACGTTGTAGACAGACGCTTTACCGTGTCAATTTGTGATAAAGTTGCATGTGAATTGGAAAGTAAGTCATGAGGGTTAGCCACAGAGTTCTCAAATAAAGAAGCAGAGGTACCAGAGGGGGAATATGAGAAAAAATATGATTAAGAGAAAAAATGCATTTAAAGGAATTGATCAGGTTACCCACTCTGATTGGGGTTCAGTATTGAAATTGTGTTCATTTTGCCCTGAGTCACTTTCCCTAATCTACCACTGAGACATCATTTTAGTTTGCTTAGTACTTCCTGTCCTTTATCACTACAATCAACTGACCAAACACTTCCAGCAATCTCTTCAGTTCTCTCTCTCCTCCTTGAACTTCATAAAACTTCTTGCACCACAAATATGAAACACAGTCAGCTTCTGTCATTTGTGTTTCCTATTTGCACAGAAGTGCAGTCCAAACTAAAGTTGGCTTTGCTTTGTAATGGGGTTCCTTTAATAGCTTTTTTTTTACATAAAATAAATTCCATTCTACCTATAATTTTCAGATTGCATCTTGCTTGAAGATAAGGTGGTTGATGTGAACAAAAGAATTCCGTTTAAGTAAAGCGGTCTCATTCCTGAAGCTATATTGTCACTGACCAAAGATAAACAGCCAATGAACAGGAAAATTGAAATTAAGGAAATCATTCATTGGGGTGCCGATTTTATTGTATAAGATTGTAAGATTAAGAAATTATTGTTTATTAGCCTACTGAAGTGCCTTGGTTTTTCTGAAAACTGTTACTCCTTGAAATTACTGACATTAGCGTAGAGTAGACCCATTTGCCCAATCAATAGCTCTCGTTTTCATATCGTTTTAATGGTCTACAATAAGCTTTCAAATCGCAATATTATTTGATCCTTAGAACCATCAGAGGACATAAGTTGAAAACATAGTCTTAATAATTTATAGGGGAGTAAATTGTTTTTTAGGAAATCAACCCTGAATATTCATCAGAAGGGCTGATGCTGAAACTGCAGCTCCAGTACTCTGGCCATCTGATAAGAAGAGCCGGCTCTGGAAAAGACCCTGATGCTGGGGAGGATTGACGGCAGGAGGAGAGGGGACGAGAAGGGCTGAGATGGCTGGGTGGTTAAATGACGCGATGGACGTGGATTTGACTAAACACCAGGAGATAGTGAAGGACAGGGAAGGCTGGGGTGCTGCAGTCCATGAGGTCGCAAAGAGCTGGACATGGTTTAGCAACTGAATAACAAATTCTTTTTAATCATGTCCAGATGACTGGCAGGTCCCAGAGCAAGTAGGAGAACAAGCAGTGAAACTCAAGGGCTGCTGACACCTGGTAAACAACACAAGGGATCTTTTTAAAGATTTCATATCATTTGTTTTGCCATCTGTTTTGGTTTGCTAGGGCTGTCAATATTTCACTTTAGGTTCTTCCAATTACTACCATAAAAAACTAAAAAGACACAGTAGTGACTCACATTCCAGAGACACTCAATAAATATTGCTTAAATAAGTGAGTGAATAAATGAATTCATATAAGTAAGCAGATGTTTTAATTGCTTAAAAAAAAGCATTAAACACTACGCCTCTTTTTGAAGTTTCTAATAATTATTATTTGGCAAGTTCCTTAGTAAGAAAAATGTTTCCATTTATAAGGTGATGGGCATGTTACATTTTTTTTCCCCCTTGCTAGACTCCAGCAATTCAAAAACATTTGATTTTCAGGTAAGCTTGTCCTATAGAATCAGCTACAAGCAAACCATTTTCCAACCAATTCATTCACATTTCCAAAGGAAATATTATCTCTCCTGGGAAAGCAATAAAGCTAGCAGACAGTGCAACGGCAGCAGGAGACACTCTTCAGAGATAATATGTGGTGTCTGATCAAGTGGTATCGCCAAACAAAGACAGATGGAAATTGATTAATTTTAGTACTATTCAATACATTATGGCAGTGTGGTCACTGTGGACTTCCCACAAACATTGCTCCTTTCTAAATTATCAATTATTCACATTAATTCAGTTTTAAGAGATAAATAGCAGGCTTTTGTTTTTCATTTTTTAAATTGCCTTATTCTTTAAATGCTAAACATTTAACACATAAGGATTAAGGAAAAATGTCTCAATTTTAGGTACTTGGGCATTTGTTAGTTGTTTTCGATACATCATGCTAACTCACACTATAAATCTTCCAAGTGGATATTATTTTGCTGCTAAATATATAGGGGAATTAAGACTAAAAGACATTCTAAATCTGAACATCCAGTTATTTGGACCAAGGTTATCTCCATCCAAAGTCTATGGTGTTCTAAAAACGTGGGCTGGATCCACTTTTTTCTGGCATATTATTGGTCAGCCTGTGGACCACGTGAGCACTCAGTGTTTTCTCACTTTCAGGATCATGAGTTCTCACTCAGTCGTATGCTATGGAAACAAGGAAGTTCTCATTGTGGTTAGCATTCTCCACTAAAGAGGCCTGAGCCTCTGAGATCCAGGCAAAAGCTTCATGAGTTACTCCTGAAAGAACACAAGCACCCATATACACATTTTCAACACCTGAAATCTATTCTTCCACAGGCAAGACTGAGATTAGCTGTTTAGTAACAAGTTCCATATATCCTCCCATTTCTTTCATCTCTACTCCTCTTTGCCACTAAAAGCTGCAGCTGATATTTACTTTAACTGGATTTTATGCATTGTTAAGGAAAGCAGAAAGTCAGGTTGATTTGCCTGGATTTTCATGTCTGACACTTTGGAGTCACACAACTCCTTTTGAGAACACAGAGGGCTATTAATCTTCTACCCTCTCCTTTAATACATTCACAAATATTCAGGCAACTTCAAATATAATTTCAAAGAGAGAGCTAAAGTGATCCCATTTTGCCTCAGATGGACTTTCTTTTCACACTTCTTAGAATCACTATGGATCTTAGATGTCAAGAAATAAGAAAAAATTAAATTTGGAGGGACATCACACACAATTGGAGAACTGTCCAGACAACTTGGGACTTTAGAACTCAATAAATAAATTCATTTGTGGAGATATTTTGCTGACAGATCATTAGAAAAGGCTGAGTTTCCTTAGGGAAAGTCAAGTTCTTTTACAGTGAAACTATAATTCTTAGTACTTAATAGTCATGTGAAAAATAATGCCAAAATACTATTTCGATTGAAATTTTCACTTTCAACTGCTTTATATGGTGCTGTATAGAAAACCTAAGTTCCTAGGTTTTAGATAAATATAATAAGCAAACATGTTTATATATTAAATAACACTGTCAAAACGTCAAAGTTCAGTACCTCTGAAAATGAAAGCACACATTAGGCTTTAGAAGTGTAGCTGCTAAGTCGCTTCAGTCATGTCCAACTCTGTGCAACCCCATAGATGGCAGCCCACCAGGCTCCCCCATCCCTGGGATTCTCTAGGCAAGAACACTTATGAAAGTGAAAAGTGAAAGGGAAGTCACTCAGTCGTGTCCTACCCTTAGCATGGACTGCAGCCTACCAGGCTCCTCCATCCATAGGGTTTTCCAGGCAAGAGTCCTGGAGTGGAGTGCCACTGCCTTCTCCATTAGAATTGTAGAGACATCCACAAATAACATAGTCAAGAAGGTGGTCTCTTTACTTGTATAATGAATTGTAAAATAAAGTAAAACATATAATTCTCAGAAGAGACAAACCATTATGCCTACATTTCAGTGTAAAATTTAGTTCAAGATCATTTATTCTTAAATGAACAGACAGTTCTCTAGTCAAAGTAAATACTTCTGGTAAGGCATCATGTTTCTTGAAAATATCACAGAAGAACTAATATACTAGAGAGATACACTTGGGGATTTAAGCTTTATGACTCTGTGCGTGCTCAGTCACACGCACAGGCTCCTCTATCCATGGGATTCTCCAGGCAAGAATACTGACGTGGGTTGCCATTCCCTTCTCCAGGGGATCTTCCTGACCGAAGGACTGAACCCAAGTCTCCTGCATTGTAGGCGGATTCTTTACCATCTGTGCCACCGGGGAAACCCCTTTAACCTTCATAAAACATTTTAAATGATTGCGCATGCAGATCCTTACTCATGAGAAGTTTTTAACTGCTTTTTGCAGTGCAATCCTCTCTAAAAAGAGTCACTAGAGATAAATGTTTATAAGTGGGATTACACTCAACATGAATTACACATGAAAGAAAGACTACCATGGGTAAATTTCATTAGAAAAGAACCAGAAGATAAGGCAGAGGAATGGGTCACTTGGAAAGAAATGTCATCACATACAGATCTGTTATCTTTGGAATCGATTTCCCCAGACTTTGGAAAGCCTTGTGCTGTGTGTCAGCATTCATTTGTTTAGGTTCATTTTGACTAGCTCTTCCATAAAAATGCGGTCCTTTCATTTCATTGGAACAAACAACCTTCTCTTTAAAAAGTGGTTTATTAGCCCATGGTGGCAAGGCAGTCTACTGCTTTAGCTCCAAAAGTTTTTTTCAGACAAGGTACATGCCCTCAGGAAAGCAGATAGTGATAGTGAAAGTCACTCAGTCGTGTCCGACTCTTTGCGACCCCGTGGACTATACAGTCCATGGAATTCTCCAGGCCAGAATACTGGAGCGGGTAGCCCTTCCCTTCTCCAGGGGATCTTCTGAACCCAGGTCTCCTGCATTGCAGGCAGGTTCTTTACCAGCTGAGCCACAAGGGAAGCCCCAGGAAAGCAGAAATGGACTAGAATTTTAAGAATATCTATGTCCAAATTGAGTGGTATGTTAATCTCTCTGAAAGGAGAGAAAGAGACACAAAGAAAAACTCTCAAGATGGCCTCTCTGAAAGAAGATTCAGCATCTGTAGTTTGGAGTGTATCTCCAGACTTGGGGGTCTAGTGGCCCTAAAGCACAGAAGTTTTAAAGTGGCACAGAAGTTGTCAACCCATCCACCAATTGGCAATATAGGCTGGAATATCACACAACCCACTCTTCTTGGTCCTATTCAAGGCTCACTGAGCATCCTTCTGATAATAATTTGCCCTTTTGAGAAAACTGGCCACAGGCAGAAAGTGTATTGATCTGCAAACATTTTTGGATCCTCTCAACATGTTCAGTTCTCAATGTAAATTAATCGATTGGCTTTCTGGTTTTTATTCATCAATCTCTATTAGTATGTTCGGTGTAAGTCGGCTCCCTGAGGCAAATTTGTTCCTGATCCATTGATACATTATATTTTTAAGCTTGTGTGATATTTTTAAGCCAGGGAACTTGAACTGTGTGCTTTTTCCATTCAAGAAGGCAATTGCCCTAGTTGTTTTATATCCAATCTGGATATTTCTTCAGTTTCTTGTCTTTATAGCTTTGACTAAGGGTATATCTTTACATATGCTTCTGGGTACACAGCTTCATAAGCAATGTGATGAAGCCAGTGTTAGTGTTCAGGCTACAGATGTTGCTGCTGTCAGGACGGACAGCTGGGATACAGTGGGAATGCTCTTGCCAGTTGCCATCAGCTACATTCTGCTTCCTTCATTTATCCTAGACTGTGATGTTATTGATACTATTTTTTATGATATGAAAAACATCGGGAAGCACTTACTTAAACTACTCCACTACTCAATCATTTAATCAATCCACATTGTTTTCATCAGCAAATAATAAACAAATCATGACCTTCAAGTCTTGTCATAAGTTTTTCCTTTTCCACTTATCTTGTTATGTTTGTTATATTTGCACACTCAGTTATGTCCAACTCTTTGCAATCCTGTGATTCTTCAGGCAAGAATACTGGAGTGGGTTTACATTTCCTTCTCCAGGGGATCTTCCAACCCAGGGATCAAACCTGAGTCTCATGTTTCCTGCATTGGCAGCTGGGTTCTTTACCACTCTTTGTAATCCTATGGACTACAGCCCACCAGGCTCCTCTGTCCACGTGATTCTCCAGGCTCTTCTTGTTCTCTCTTGTCAAAACTTAAACACACCTCTTCATCCTTGTCAGTTAAGTCCATCTATCATCTAGTAGGTTCCTTCTCTCCCTAATTCTCATCCTGATGGCAACCATAAATAGCCACTCTACTGGGACCGCTAACTTTGAGAAGCTCTCCTTAATGAACCTAAACCAGAGGCAAATTGGCACCATAAGTAGCCAGTTTGATTGTCTGCTGTACAGCAACATTTGTCCTCCAACCCTTCCATAGGAGCTTATCTAAGCACATCATACCTATCCAAAAACCCATATCTTTCATGCTCCCTTGCAGTTACATGTGGCACTTCAAAGTTTAAGCTGAGGCCATACTTTACTTCCTGAAAATTAAGCACACCCTGGGGATATCACTGTCTCACAACTTCACAAAAACTCAGATATTTTACAAATTCAAGTTTTTTCTTCAAAATATAAACTATACTTTACCTAAGTAAACTGGTAAATGTGCTTAGTCACTCAGTTGTGTCCGACTCTTTGCAACCCCATGGACTGCAGTCCGCCAGGCTCTTCTCGGCTTCTCTGGTGGCTCAGATGGTACTTGTCCATACCTCATTACAGTCTTAAAGTCGGTCCTTGTAATTTTACTGCATGAACCCTTTATCTACACTGCATGTAAGCATGCACGCTAAGTCGCTTCAGTTGTGTCCAACTCTTTGTAATCCTATGGACTACAGCCCACCAGGCTCCTCTGTCCACGTGATTCTCCAGGCAAGAATACTGGCATGGGGTGTCATGCCCTCCTCCAGGGGATCTTCCTGACCCAGGGATCAAACCCACATCTCTTATCTTCTGTATTGGTAGGTGGGTTCTTTACCACTAGCAGCACATGGGAAGCCTTTTACCTACATTATCTCATTTCAAAGTACAAAAATTGTTGTCTAGTGAATAGTGGCAAGAATTATGAAGTGTCTGAGATTTTACTCTACATTCAGGTTAATGAATTAGCCTGATGCAGTGTCAAAGATGCTGGTAGAAAACATGAGATTCCTGGGTCAGAAACAAAGAACTTCATTAGTCTTGGCATAGCAAGCAGCATGAGCTTCATGTTCACATTAGTTCTTCGATCCCCAAGGTCTCAAGGACAATATGGAGGGGCCCAAGTCTACGCTGTGTACACCGTTGGTTTCTGTCATTGAATTTAGGAAACCTCTAATCTTTTACAATGAGCTAGCAGCAAACCCACACTTAGCCCCAGAAGAAGACATTAACTTTGTTTTACAGGAAAGGAGGCAAATCCTCTCTTTGCTAGAGAAGGAGACAGTCTCTCTCACAGGCTGTCTGTTAAACATCCTTGAAAAGAATTGGAAAGTAAGAAGGTTTCAGTGATTCTGCTCTCAACAGTTACAGATGCGTGGAGAATTGTCAGCTAAAAAAAAAAAAAAATGACAATGGTCAGACTTTAGCATAGGCTCTGTGAAGAACAGACTGAAAACATTAGATTGAAGTAACTTCTATTCCCTTCCTCTTCTTCACCTATCCCCTGCCCAGGACCAAAGAGAAGAGCAAGGGTAGTATTAATGATATTTAAGAGAAAACAAACTGTTTGCACAAAGTGGATAGAAACATCAGGTAATTATCAAGTGAACTTGGGTTAAGAAGTCAGTTACGTGTGCTCTGGAAGATGAACTCCAGTCCATTATGCAGCAGTCCTGCCCTTCATGCCTTGGTCTCTGGCAGTGCAGAGGACAAGGATTTGAAAGTGGTGCTGGGAACAGGAGGGTCTGTCCAGATGCTTGAATAGAGCTGGCTGGTGAAAGATGTGGGTAGGTAACCAACTTGGGCACCCAGAGAAACAAATTATTTCAAAAGAGGACTCTGATTTCTTGCCTTTCTGTGACTTTTTTTTTCCCTTTTTACGCTCTTCTCTTTTCTCCTCCTCTACCATATCCACAAGCTGACAGCACTCACTACACAACCAGTATGATTTTTAAATGATATGAATCTGAACTTAATTAATGCAACGTGTCAGAAAGGTAGATTCTAGCATTGTCTTTCTTTTATAGAAGAGGAAAATGAGGCATTAAAAAAATTTAGTATCTTCTCCAAAATCACACAGCTAAGTACACTGCATAGTCAGCATTTAAATGTAGAAAGTCTGATGCCAAAGCCCATGCTCACGACTACAGGAGATCACTTCTCAGTTTTAGAGCCCCATTGCCAACAAAGGTCCATCTAGTCAAGGCTATGGATTTTCCAGTGGTCATGTAGGGATGTGAGAGTTGGACTGTGAAGAAAGCTGAGCGCCAAAGAAATGATGCTTTTGAACTGTGGTGTTGGAGAAGACTCTTGAGAGTCCCTTGGACTGCAAGGAGATCCAACCAGTCCATTCTGAAGGAGATCAGCCCTGGGTGTTCATTGGAAGGATGATGCTGAAGCTGAAACTCCAATACTTTGGTGACCTCATGCAAAAAGTTGACTCATTGGAAAAGACCCTGATGCTGGGAGGGATTAGGGGCAGGAGGAGAAGGGGCCGACGGAGGATGAGATGGCTGGATGGCATCACCAACTCGATGGACATGAGTTTGGGTAAACTCCAGGAGTTGGTGATGGACAGGAGGCCTGGCGTGCTGCAGTTCATGGGGTCACAAAGAGTCGGACACGACTGAGCGACTGAACTGAACTGTGTTATTCTCATAGCCTTCTCCGTGCCCAAAGAATAATATACAAAGACAGAGATACCCATGTAGGAATTTATGAAACTTGGGATGCTTGTTTCCCAAAATTGGGGTTATTATGCCATCTTATTTATGTTTTCTTTCTCTTCTTATTTAAAAATCTTCCAAGGTTAACTGACAAGATCCAATCTATGCTTCCTAATGAAATATGATATTCACTGCAAGGATGTACCATAATCTATATAATCATTACTCTATTCGTGTCCATCCACCTTGTTTCCAGTTTGTTTCTCTTACAAATATCCCAGCAGAAACTGCTTTTACATAAATCTTTACAGACCCATGCTTTTATTTCTTTGGGCACAATTCCCAGGAGTAGGTCTGCTAATTAAAGGACATGTGTATCCTATGCAGGAGACACAAGAAATGCGGGTTAAATCCTTGGCTCGGAAAGATCCACTGGAGAAGGCAATGGCAACCCACTCCAGTATTCTTGCCTGGAGAATCCCATGGACAGAGGAGCCTGGCAGGCTACAGTCCACAGGGTCACAATCGTCGAACATAACTAAAATGACTTTGCACACATGCATGCAACTAAAACGACTTTGCACACACGTAGACAATGCCAGATCAAGTTCTGAGTCTCGTTTCACCAATAAGACACGAGAGTACACTGTGTCCACATCTCCATCAAGGTATATGTAACTGCTTCTTTTAAATGCAACACTCTGATGGTTTAAAGTGATTTCTCACTATTTAATTTGCATTTACCACATGGTGAACTTCAAATTCTTAACAAATGTAACTGACCACTTGGATCTGTTCTTCTATACCTTCAAATCTTTTTTGTTCACTGTTAATAGGGGATTTTTAAAACTAAGCTTAAATTGTTACACTGCACATTTTTAATAGGGTTAGTTTTTTAATAGGAGTTTTAAAATAGGATTCTTTCAATAAAGAGCCCTACTGATTATGAAGACTTATTATAGATATTAGTCATCATTTCTTCATTTGCATTTTAATTTTTCCCAAAATCTTTCATTTCTATTGAAATTATTTATGGCAACTTTTATATAAAAGATTTTAATTTATAAATATTTGAATACATTTGAATTGTCTTTCATAGAGTCTGAATATCATATGACTAATAAGACCTCTCCAGTCTCTAACTTTTACATGAGCTAATCTACATTTTCTTCTATGATTTTTAGTCTTTAAAGTTTTAATCTATCTGAAGTCTATCTGTATATAAGATGCGAGGTAGGCTTCTAAGCTTATTTTCTTCTAAATGGATAGCCAAGTTGCTAGAATCTTTTAAGTAAACCATGATTTTCCTATAAAATTAAATTTTTGTCACATGCTAAATTCTCCTGCTTGGTGGGATATATTTTGGACACTATTGCACTTCTTTGGTCTATCTGTACTTTTTGTGCCAAATAACACTGCAATCAACAGTTATTTAAAGACTAAATGAGAGGATAAAGGAAATAAGCTGCAATTTTTACAAACCAGTGAAAATAAAGAAAAAGAGAAAACAGAGTAGCATATATAATAAAGCAAAATCAGATGGAAGTCTGTTGTCAGACTAAATGTGAGAGTTTCTCTCTTTCAAGCTTTGCTGCTATTGTCTCCAGTGTGGCTAACACAAGTCAGCAAATCACTTGGAGAGTAACATCAAGTATTTAACTATTTTATATCATTAACAGTTGATAATTTTTTTTACAAAAACATGGTTTATCAGGGCTACTTTGATGTATTTTTATTTTTAATCAACATTACGGTAAAGCAAATCTTTTTTTAAACTGAAGATACTGAACTGATGTCATTATTTCTACTAAATACCCACAAAGATTTCGTAGTTGATATTATGTTAGCTAAAGAGTGGGACTTCCCTGTAACTCAGACGGTAAAGACTGCCTGAAATATAGGAGACCTGGGTTTGATCCCTGGGTGAGGAAAATCCCTTGGAGAAGGGAATGCCAACCCACTCCAGTATTCTTGCCTGCAGAATCCGTGGACAGAGGAGCCTGGCAGGCTACAGTCCATGGGGTCACAAAGAGTCAGACACTTCTAAGCAACTAACACTACTACTACGACTATCTAAAAAATATTGGCAGGTGACTGTCAACTAAGTGACAGCAGATAAGATTTTTTTATAACATTATTTAGTCAGAAGAATATTGGTGGGTAAAAATCAAATAAGTGACAGCTGTTCAGGGTACCATTTTGTTACCGTCCCAGCAGCTTTAACAAAGGGATGTTTTCAACTAATCAGAAAAATGATTCAGCCACTGAAACATGTTTCCTTTCTTGCTGTTTTGTTCCCTGTTGGATAACTTACATTCTACATATGGCAATTATTTCGAATGTGTGAAATACTGTGGTATACGGAGTATTTTTTCCATCCTTGTGGATTTGGGGTGGTTTTGTCACTACCATCACCATTGTTATTATTTTAGTGGTACTATCTTGGAACAATATTTGTTCAAGGTAAAGTTACATAAGCAACAAAGAAAATAATTCTTATAGAAATCAGGTATATTAGCTCACCTATCTTCACCCTATAACACCTTGGTAATGTCAGCTTTATTTAAGTAAAACTTTTCAGAAAGTTCATTTTCTCAAGTATGTGTACCATTTGTTTGGTAAAACAGTTCATTAACAATATGAGAAAAGTAGAACAATAGGCATTTCTGTCATTCCTCAGCTTCTAGTCCTGATTTCAGTTGGAGATTAAATTGCCTGATGCCCTCACTTTAATAATTGCTGAGGCTGGTTTTTATGAGGCTATCATGAAGAACGCTTCAAACTTTCAAGCGAATGTCATTTAAAAGACAGAAAATTAGATGTTGATATGCCTAAGTAACTGCTAATAATTAATTAAAATGAGTTTAATTAGTGAGTTCTTTAATATCCCACCCCTTTCCTTAAAATGTTAATAGTCAGTCAATAGGCATGATTTTGAGCATTGTAGTTTTAATACACATAAAAATAATGATCCTAGTCTATGTTTAGTTTAAAAACAAATAATCAAAAGCATCTACTTCATGCAGAGGAGATGCTATACTTCTATCACCCTAATGGTGTGAAAATGTAATGATGTTTTCCTACAAAGGAAAATCTCTTTCCTTTGATGTTTGAGTTTGGCTTCCATTACCTAAGTAGGCTGAGAAGAAAACACATTACCCACACTATCAAAGATACCATGACTGAGCTGCTGACAAGCATATACTTAATTGCAGGATTTAAAATGATGGGTCTGCTTTTGATTTTCATGGTGACAACTCTTTACTAAAATAATAAAAGCAGTACTACCTAAAATTAGCAGATGCATTATCCTATTACTTCATAGAGGTATCCATAGAAAAAAGAAGTAGAAACCCTAAAGAAGTTCAGTCTAAAGTATGAATCGCTGTATGCTGTCATTTTTGTAAGTTTACCTTACTCTGAAACGTTCAACTTGACGTAAA
Organism: Capricornis sumatraensis; assembly: GCF_032405125.1. NCBI lineage: Eukaryota > Metazoa > Chordata > Mammalia > Artiodactyla > Bovidae > Capricornis > Capricornis sumatraensis. The sequence goes on from NC_091073.1 coordinate 23,670,830, forward strand.
TATCTTAAACCTGTTTACACAAGGATAAAACTCCCATTTTTCCTAGAAAGATACAATATAATCTAAATGATTACAGACTGAATGTATAAGATATTTTAATAGATGTTATACTTTTTCAATCCAGTTCAACTGGGATATTCCAAATTAAAATGCATTCTGTAAAAATCATGTATGTCAAACATGGAGAGAGAGGGATAAATGATGTATCATGGTGTGAAAGCAAGAGTAACCCATCTTGAAAGATCTCTGTGAGGATTAAGAATCATTTGCAATACTAAAGAATTATTTTCAGATTACTTTGCAATTAACACATTGCAAAGTACCTACTTCCAAAAAGCATTGTATTGTTTATCAACTTCATAAATAAGAACAAAATATAAAAAATAAAGATCTTGAGGTTTATAATATTTTATGGAAACAGGTTAGGGTGGGAGAAATAAAAGAAGAGGGATAGAGTAAGGAGAGAGAATGAGGGAGAGATGAAGAGCTGTGTGGTGCAGAGGATAAGAAGGCTGGGTTGAGGCGGTGGGAAACCTGCCTCAGTGGAAGCTGTTTGAGCTCCTCTGAATGTTTTCACCCCAGGGATGTCTTAGTGTTTACGACAGTGATGCCTATCAGACTTTTCAGACAGTGATCAAAATAGAACTCTTTGTCAAAGAAGTTGAATAAGCCATTACAGGAGCTCAGGTGGACTGATATAGTCAGTGTGCCAGTGCATATTAGAATTCTGGGCATCCTACACGAATTCTGACTATGGGAGCCCACATTGTGTCAATTCTGATTAGGTGGTGGGCAGGAACAGAGAACATTCATCAACTCCTGTACTTACATTATACATTGGACCCTCAGAAGATGGAGATATTGATCTGATTCTAGAGTTTGAGTGGTCCTGCTGAGAACACAGCAGATAAGCATAGCCAAAATTTCCAGACTGCCCTTTTCTTGTAGAGACATAAACCTCTCAGAATCATTTAAATTCCATGAGGCTCATCAAAATAAAGCCAATCCATTCAGTGGAGTAGCTATTCTCCAGCTGGACATGCTAGTTACACCATGCCCCAAATCTCTTCCTATTCGTACTTAATAAGATATTAAATAAGGAGATCAAGCCAGTCAATCCTAAAGGGAATCAATCCTGAATATTCATTGGAAGGATTGACGCTGAAGCTGAAGTTGCAATACTTTGGCCATATGATGTAAAGAGCTGACTCATTGGAAAAGACTCTGATGCTGGGAAAGATTGAGGGCAGGAGGAGAAGGGGGAGACAGATAATAACATGGATGGATGGCATCACTGACGCAATTCACATCACTTTGAGCAAACTCAGGGAGATAGTGAAGGACAGGGAAGCCTGGAATGCTGCAATTCATGGCATCACACAGAGTCAGACATGACTTGATGGCTGAACAACAACAAGATACTGAATATGTTGTTAATGTGTATAGTTGTAAGAACAAAGTTCTGGTATGCACCAGAGAGGTATCCTTTAAGCAACATACAGAATTAAATGACCCATCATCTTCCACACTGATATCATCCTAGACCCCTAAAGAAACCAATAGTTCACACTGGCTAGCCCTATGGATTTACTTGAAATGTCCATTCTTTCTTCATGGACATCAGTGATGGCTAGTTAACTGGCAATTTTTTCCCAAGTAATAAACATTAAGCAAAGCATCTAAAAATAAGGCCTAATGGATATTTGGACTTATGTCAGAGCAGTTGGAGAATTTTACCATGTGTTTTCTTCATCACCTAGTCTACTTTCAGAGTCAACTGTGTACTCACACAATTTGTCCCCAAAATCAGGGTATTACTCTTCTGCTTCAAAACACATACTAGTCAAGTTTTCCTCCATTATCTTCTCTTATTTCTAGTGAAAAAACAATCTTTGTTCATAAGGTTGATACTGTATAACATGTCATTTCATCAGATCCAAATGCAAGAAGTACAAAAGACTCCAAGTGAGAAATCTCAAATAAGAGAAAACTGAGAGACTCCCTTATGAGTAAAAGGAGTATATACTCCCTTTCTGTATACTAAGAGAAGATTTATACCTATGGAGAAGAATTTACAGTTAAATTAGTGATAAGTACAGAAGCAAAGATAATGCTCAAAATCCTTTAAGCTAAGCTTCCACCGTATGTGGACCAAGAACTTATAGACGTACAAGCTGAATTTAGAAAAGGCAGAGGAACCAGAGATCAAATTGCCAGCATCCATTGGATCATAGAAAAAGCAAGAGAATTCCAGAAAGACATCTACTTTTGCTTCATTGACTATGCTAAGGCCTTTAACTGTGCGATCACAATAAACTATGGAAAATTCTTAAAGAGTCTTAAAGAGATCTGAATACCAGACCACCTTACCTGCCTCCTGAGAAATCTGTATGCAGGTCAAGAAGCAACAGTTAGGTCCTTCCAGGAGGATTTCACAAGACTATGGACGACAGAAGGGAAGCGCACAGGGACTGTCCCCTCTGCTGCAACACCCTCCCGTTCTCCTTAGGGACTCAGGGACCTCCCGAGCATTGCTTGGGGTCAGATTGGGAATTGTGGCTTTGGACGCATGTTTGCTTACACCAACCAGTGATAAGACCGTCTTGGATTTCACAAGGATCAGACTTGTGCAGAGAAGGGTCCATCGTGGAAGCCTTAATTGATTGGATCTGGCTGGCTGCCAAGAAAGCAAGAGAAGCATGAGAGGTATTACCATTGAAAGACTCCAAGACCCTAGACTATCAAAGAACTAACCCTACGGGGTATCAAATAGTGAGAACTCGCACAAAGGAAATCACTGTAATAAAAGACCCAGCATCCCCCAACCACCAGCAGCACCCTGTGCAGAACACCTGATCTAAACAACAAACAAAACCAAAATACAAACCCAGTCATCAGCATACAGGATTACCACTTCACTCAGCCTTGCCCATCAGAGGAAAAACAAACAAACAAACAAACAAACAAAAACTTAGCACAAATCTCACCCTATATGAAGCTTACACAAACCACTGGACCAAACTTAGAGGGAAGAAGCCAAAAGGAAGAAAGAATTCAAGCTTGAAGCTTGGGACAAGAGACCTTAAACACAGTAAATTTAAAAAATAATAATGAAAAAGCAGAGAAATATTACACAAATGAAGGAACAAACTAGAAACACAGAAGTCCAAATAAATGAAAAGGAAATAAGCAAACTACCTGAAAAAGAATTCAGAATAATGATTGTAAAGATGATCAAAAACCTGGAAAGCAAAATGGAGAAAATGCAAGAATCAACTAACAAAGACCTAGAAGAATTAAAGAATAAACATGCAGAGACACACAACACAATTACTGAAGTTAAAAATACTCTAGAAGGAATCAATACCAGAATATCTGAACCAGAAGAATAAATCAGTGAGCTGGAAGATAAAATGATGGAAATAACTTCTGAAGAGGAGAATAAAGTAAAAAGAATGAAAAGAACTGAAGATAGTCTCAGAGACCTCTGGGACAACATCAAATGCACCAACTTTCAAGTAACAGGGGTCCCAGAAGAAGAAGAGAAGAAGAAAGGGTATGAGAAAATTTTTGAAGAAATTATAGTTGAAAATTTTCCCAATATGAGAAAGGAAACAGAAAGTCAAGTCCAAAAGTCACAGAATCCCATACAGGATAAACCCAAGGAGAAACATGCCAAGACACATACTAATTAAACCAACAAAGACTAAACACAAAGAGAATATTAAAAGCAGCAAGCGAGAAGCAACAAGTAACATACAAGGGAAACCCCATATGCTTAACAGCTGATCTTTCAGCAGAAACTCTTCAGACCAGAAGGGAATGGCAGGATATATTTAAAGTACTGAAAGGGAAAAATCTACAACCAAGATTACTGTACCCAGCAAGGATCTCATTCAAAACTGATGGAGACAGCAAAAGAGACACAGATGTATAGAGTGGACTTTTGGACTCTGAGGGAGAGGGAGAGGGTGGGATGATTTGGGAAAATGGCACTAAAACATTTATACTGTCATGTAAGAAACGAATCACCAGTCTATGTTCGATACAGGATACAGGATGCTTGGGGCTGGTGCACGGGGATGATCCAGAGAGATGACATGGAATGGGAGGTGGGAGGGGGGTTCAGGATTAGGAACTCATGTACACCTGTGGCAGATTCATGTCAATGTATGGCAAAACCAATACAGTATTGTAAAGTAAAATAAAGTAAAATTAAAAATTAAAAAAAAATGTTTGAGTAAAGAAAAAAAATAAAATCACAAAAAAATTAAATAAATTCAAACACATAATAAAAGATCTATAATTAAAAAAAACTGATGGAGAAATCAAAAGCTTTTCAGACAAGTAAAAGTTAAGAGAATTTAGTACCACCTTATATGCATGAGACAGGATGCTCAGGGCTGATGCACTGGGATGACCGAGAGGAATGGGATGGGAAGGGAGGTGGGAGGGGGTTCAGGATGGGGAACACATGTACACCCATGGCTGATTCATCTCAATGCATGGCAAAAACCACTACAATATTGTGTAATTAGCCTCCAATTAAAATAAATAAATTTAAAAAAAAGAAAACATAAGATTGTGTAAAAAAAGAAAAGTAAGAGTTTACTATGTGACCCACCATAGATAAGTAGATAAAAAAAAGCTAGAAATGACATGATTTTTAAATGCAAGCCCAGAGAATTCATCTGAACAAAACTAACATACAACTATGCCAGAAAAGTGCATGTACATGAGGTCAGGAAGATCCCTTGGAGAAGGAAATGGCAACCCACTCCAGTATTCTTGCCTCGAAAATTTTATGGACAGAGGAAACTGTCAGGTCCATGGTGTTGCAAAGAGTTGGACAACTGAGCACTATCCACACACAGGATGAGGTCAGTTGTGGTTAGTGAAAGTGAGCTAAATATACATCTTCTAAGTTATTTGTTATTTGGCAAAATAATAGCAAACATTAAAATGTTTTAAAAGTTGAATGTATTTCCTTATAGAGATCAGGAAATGGTAAGGGAGAACAGTGAGAGAGCGTTGTCATTCATAGCAAGCTCAACCTTACTTTAAGTTATTTTTTACATATATTCCTTATAAAATCATATTTACATTTCAAAAAGCAACTTATTTAGGTCCATTTCATTCCCCATCCACTCAAACTCAGAATCCATACATCTCCTCTTCCAATAGTCCTTAGAAACTCAAAATATCCGATGGTTTATTTAGCCTTGATTCTGTCCCTATGTCTTCAGAGTAAATCAAAACGAAACTTGAAAGACAGTTTTCTAGCATTATATTGAACTGATTCACGATCTGATCTTCATAATATTTTCCAAGACTTCACAACTAGAAATAAATTTACATGTGCCAAAACATTTAGCATGTTTGATTTTCATGCTTTTCTTTCTGTCATAACATTAATTGAAAAATATGAATGCTAAAAATCTCAAAACTTTTATTTTCCATTATTTTTGACACTCATTATGTTTTTATTCATATCCCCAACTTCCCACCTCTTCAGTGTAGTATGGGAACAGCAGAAGTTATTGAGAGCTGTGGAGTAAGCCAGAATTGAAATATTAACTCACTTGCTAATTCCAATCACATTAATTGCCTTACATTCAGTATTTAATGCCTGTTGTTGCGTTTATGCCTTGTCTTTTTGCTGTCATTCATTCAATCACTCATTTAGTTATTGAAGCCCAGGAACTGTGATAACCACTAGAGAATTTCCATGTATTAACTCCTCAAATAGATTTTTATTCTTATTAGATGAAGGTCATGTGCTAAATTTGCTCAGAACTCCTTCATATAGTGCACAGCCTATAATAAATACATAATACCTCCTTAAAAAATAAACTTTCTCTTCTGTCATTTGGATTTGGACAACATTGGACAGCAAACTCGGGGAGGTAGTGACAGACAGAGAAGCCTGGCATGCTGCAGTCCATGGGGTCTCAAAGAGTTGGATACAACTTAGCGACTGAACAACAATAGCTTGTTATATAATTAAAAAATTAAGATATAATATTTATCATTCAGTCACTAAGTCATGTCCAACTCTCTGTAACCCCATGGACTGCAGCACGCCAGGCTTCCCTGTCCTTCACCATCTCCTGGCATTTGCCCAAACTCATGCCCATGGAGTCAGTGATGCTATTCAAACATTTTATCCTCTGTCTCACCCTTCTCCAACAGAGACTGCTTCATGTGACTTTATTTTCTTAAGTAAGCAGTTCTACCAGTCATTTTCAGAGTTAGTGACCATTTCAAATATCCCATGTGGATCAAACCCATTTGCCATACATAAGTAACAACTCTAGTATTTTAGAAAGCTATGAAAAGTCACAAGTAAAATATTCTTCCTGTCACCATTTATTAAATTATGCCAGAGTTGATAGATAGCCACAGTTACCGTTTAAAATATTAACTAACCTTCAAACTATCCTTAAAGGACCATTTATACACACCACCCAAACCAGATACAAAGTTAAACAAACATAAGTAACAAAGCTGAGCTACATATTCAAACAGAATTTGAAATAAGATATAAAATATTAATTCAATGTGGCGAAGAAAGTAAATTTGAGAGGCTACATAATAGGAGCTTCTATAGGCATGGAGTATCTTGAAAGAGGACAAGTCAGAAATAAAAATGTTCTCATGGCTGTTGGATGTTCCCAACACTTTCTTTTCCTTATATTTGGATGTACAAAATACACAGCTTATCAGATAATACTATGTTGGTGTCAAATCATTAAGCTCTCTCTATATTTTTTTCCAAATATGTGTGACTCAACAAATTTTGGTCATCAAACAGTGGAAACAGTGTTAGACTTTATTTTGGGGGGCTCCAAAATCACTACAGATGGTGATCACAGCCATGAAATTAATAGATGCTTACTCCTTGGAAGAAAAGTTATGACCAACTTTTTTTTTATATTCAAAAGCAGAGACATTACTTTGCCAATAAACGTCCGTCTAGTCAAGGCTATGGTTTTTCCAGTGGTCATGTATGGATGTGAGAGTTGGACTGTGAAGAAAGCTGAGCGCTGAAGAACTGATGCTTTGACAACTGCGGTGTTGGAGAAGACTCTTGAGAGTCCCTTGGACTGCAAGGAGATCCAACCAGTTCATTCTGAAGGAGATCAGCCCTGGGTGTTCTTTGGAAGGAATGATGCTAAAGCTGAAACTCCAGTACTTTGGCCACCTCATGTGATGCTGGGAGGGATTGGGGGCAGGAGGAGAAGGGGACGACAGAGGATGAGATGGTTGGATGGCATCACCGACTCAATGGACATGAGTTTGGGTGAACTCCGGGAGTTGGTGATTGACAGGGAGGCCTGGCGTGCTGCGATTCATGGGGTCGCAAAGAGTCGGACACGACTGAGAGACTGAATTGAACTGAACTGAAGATTCAAAACAACTAAACCAAGAAGGATCTCAGTGACTTCTTAAATGCCATGGTGCAGGAGAACCCTGAAAGAGCTAAGTTGAGGCAAGGGTTAGGTCTCACACCTGAATAAGGACAAAGACCTACTTAAAGCTTTAGAGAAGTCAATAACCTGGCTATCAAAACTTTATAAATTAATTTCCATTTACTTTATCTGGGTGGTTGTCTTTTATCTTCACTGCCAATGAAACCTGACATTTCATTCCTAGGAAAAAAACTTATGAGGCATAATGTGATCACAATTGCTTCATAAGCAATTACTATGAACAATATTCTGAGTCAGGCAGGGTAGGAAAGGCAAATATCTATAAAACACAGATCTCCTAACAGCGCACAATATACAGGAGACTATAAGACAAATTTCTGGAAGGCTAACAAGAAGCATAATAGAAAATCATAGAAATCCTTAGAAAGTCTATCCAGGAGCTTTGACCAATGGTGAAACTTGGAATTCATAAACTGAATTTTCCTGGGACTTATATCTTAGTTAATTTATATATTCAAAATACTTTTTTCTTATAACACAGCTGTCTTTTGATTAGATAAATTAGAAAACTTGAAAAAAGAATGTGACAAACTAAAATTAGAAGAAAAAAGACTATCTTATTTTTACCTCTTATTTTTCCTTACATATTATAAAATATATGTAACTTTGATGTATTTTGTGAAACAGTACCTTAAAATACCATGATATTTTACTTAACTTGTTTACCAAAATAGGGTGAAAATAATAATTGATAAAATGAACATCAGTTCAGGTCAGTCCCTCAGTCGTGTCCGACTCTTTGCGACCCCATGAATCGCAGCACACCAGGCCTCCCTGCCCATCACCAACTCCCTGAGTTCACCCAAACGCATGTCCATCGAGTCGGTGACTCCATCCAACCATCTCATCCTCTGTCATCCCCTTCTCCTGCTTCTTTGCAATTCAAAAATCCCTAAAATTTGTTATTCTAATAAATCACTGCATCAAGATGAACATACAATAGAGGTTATACCTCTGAGAGTTTATTTTGGAAAATAGGTTGGTCAAGTATTATGATATTCAAACATTTGAAAGGTTTTTCTTTTCCCTGAATAACATATTATTTGACATTATTTTCATCATTTTTATGTGAAATTTGACCCAAATTTGCTTTCTTACTTGTATAAAATTCTTTTGATATCACACTTGAAAGAAAGAAGATAATGATAAAGTAGAATCTCTTTTCTATAATAAACAAGCTAGAGATTAGCATCTTTTGATTATATTTTATGATGTGCAAATCTTAATTATACAAAGGTTTTATTTAAATTACAGAGTGCCAAAGCCATGACAGAGAAATTTAAAATAATTATTTAGTTTGCAAACTGACTCAAATAAGAAAATATACAATATTATTCTTTAAACAAGCAGTATAAGGCGCTCTGAAATAAAAAGAAAAGAACATAACTAATTGGCCAGGATTTTATAATAATGCCTCTTAAGGAACAAAGAGGAGATAATGATCTTCACATACAGAGCTCTAGGGATGCTTAAAATTTAAACTATTGAAAATGCCATTTCTCCCTCACCTTGCATAGTGTTCTTAAAATAAAACATTTCCTTTTCATTGCTAAGATATGATAGTCATTATGTGTCCTTTAAATTGGTTTCATTAAAATCCATTTGCCTTAAAGGTGATTCAATATCAGGAAATCTGTTAATATACTACACCACATTAATAGACTAAAAGAGAGTAAAATATGTCTATTTCAATAGATATCAAATAGAAGCACTTAAAAAACTTCAGCATTCACACAAGAAGAATGTCCACTTTGCCACTGTAATTTAATGTTTCCCCAGAAGTATCAGTCAATGAAAGGAAAAGAAATGGAAAAGGTAAAATCTCCATGACTTGCAGATGAAATTTTACATACCTAGAAACCTCAAGGAATTAATACAAAACTATAATAAATAATAAAAAATTCAGTAACAAGTTTGATTATAAAATTAATGCTCAAAACAATAATTTCTCCATGTATAATCTATGATTCATTAGAAAAGATATTAGAAAGATGTTATAATAGCAAAAAGATAAGGCAGAACTTCTAATGTGAAAACTTATTTTAAGAAAATATTTGAAATTTATTGAAATACAAAAGAACTTTATTCATGGATACTAATACTCAAAATTGAAAAGATTCAATATATACTAACAGGAGTTCATCAAGAAATACAATCTGAGCACATTCAGAAAAATCATGAATAAGATGAATGAAGGGCTACTTACTATATATTAAATTATATTATGAAGCAACAGTAATTAAATTGCTTTGGTACTAGGGAAATATTAGACAAACTGAACAGAATCAATACCAAAAATAATATGAAAATATACTTGACATTAAAGATGATTTTCCAGTTTTTAAGGAAAAGGAATTTATTCAATAAATGAAATTGAGACAACTGTTTAGCTATTTGGAAAAACTAAATGCAGATTTCTCCTTTATTCTACTCATCAAAATAAAAACCGAGTACATCAAATAATTATTTAAAAGTAAAAATCTTAAATGAAAAATGTATTTGTCATTTTGGTGTAGAGTAGGCATTTGTAACTAGGAAACAAAATCAAGAAGTCATTGGAAAGTGACTGCCCTGTTGGTCCAATAGCTAAGACCCTGCACCCCCAATGCAGGGGGCACAGGTTCAATCCTTGGTCAGAGAACTGGATCCCACATGCCACAACTGAAAGGTCTTGAACACCGCAACAAAGATCATAGATCTTGTGTGCCCCAATGAAGACCCACACAGCATAATACATAAATAAAATAAAGAATTTTTTTTTGAAGACGCTATGGTGAGAATGGATTGAAAAATTCGGATAAATTCAACATTTGAGTATAGTAATAAAAATATCCTAAAGTCAAATGACAAACTACAGAATATTTTTTAATGCATGACAAAAATTGTTATCTTAATTTAAAAATTTATAAAAATGAATAAGAATTTATAAGTCATCCAACTTTAAAAAATAAAATAGAAATAACAGAAGAAAAGGCAATGCCCAAGTAGAAATAAGGAGGAGGTCATAAAAATAAGTTTGCTCTTACTTCTGATTTTAAAAAGCAGATGAAATTATAATGAGATGCTGTTTCTTATCCACCCTATTGGCTTCCCAGGTGACTCAGTGGTGAAGGATCCATCTGCCAATGCCAAGAGACGTGGATTCGATGGCTGGGTGGGGAAGATCCCCTGGAGGAGGAAATGACAGCACACTCCAGTATTCTTGCCTGGGAAATCCCAAGGACAGAGGAGTTTTGCAGGCCAGGAGGTTGAAAGAGTTGGGCATGACTAGCACCCACCCTACTCCATCTATCCAATTAGCTAGTTCAAAAGTTATCTTATGCCCTGTTGTAACAGGAGGTATGAAGAAAATGAATAAATTGGTAAAATAGCTTTGGAAAGGAATTTGACAGTGTCTCTCAAAACTGAATGGCAAAACCAATACAATATTGTAAAGTAACTAGCCTCCAATTTAAATAAATAAATTTAAATTAAAAAATAATAAAAATTGCATTTGTACCTGAAAAAAAAAAACTGGACATCAACTCAATGGACATGAATTTGAGCAAACTGCAGGAGATAGTGGAGGACAGAGGAGGCTAGTTCACAGAGTCAAACAGGGTCAGACACAACTTATCCCCAAAACAACAACAACAACTCAAAACTGGAAATACATATTGACCCAACAATTCTGCAGCTAGGAAATTACCTTATAAAAATGTTAACACAAGTACTCCAAGATACATAAAAGGGTATTTTTCACTCCAAAATAAAATAACTAGTAACTATAAATTATTTAAAGGTCACTGATGAAAGGTTATATAAATGAGACTATATGCATTGGAAATCAAAGTTAACATTTGAAAGAATAGTATATATAAACTTATACCCCAATATTTTAGTGAAAAATAGAAAGTGCAGAACTATGGCAATATTTGAATATACTTTTTGCAAATTATATATATATATATATATATATATAATACTTGTATATCAGAGAAGGCAACGGCACCCCACTCCAGTACTCTTGCCTGAAAGTCCCATGGACCGAGGAGCCAGGTGGGCTGCAGTCCATGGGGTCGCTAAGAGTCGAACACGACTGAGAGACTTCACTTTCACTTTTCACTTGCATGCACTGGAGGAGGTGGCAACACACTCCGGTGTTCTTGCCTGGAGAATCCCAGGGACGGAGAAGCCTGGTGGGCTGCCATCTATGGGGTCGCACAGAGTCAGACACGACTGAAGCGACTTAGCAACAGCAGCAGCATACATGTATATATATTTTAATTTTCTGGAAAAATCACAAGAAACTGTTCACAGTAGTTTTCTTAGAGGACAGGTTCTAAGAGTGAAGAGATATCTTTAGGTTGTCATCATAAACTGATTTCATGGAAATATGGTCCACTTTTTTCCTTTTTTCTATTAAAAAAATGATTTTTAAGTCATTTTCTTTCTGTTACACAAATTCGTGACAACGAGTATTGGTAAGAATGTAGATAAAATGCACCCTGATACACTACGGAAGGCATGCACTCAGTCGCTCAGCCATGTACAACTCTTGTGACCCCAGGAACCGTAGCCTGTCAGGCTCCTCTCTCTATGGGATTTCCCAGGCAAGAATAATGGAGTGGGGTGCTATTTCCTTCTCCGGGGGATCTTCCCAACCCAGAGATCAAACTCACATCTCTTGCATTAGCAGGTGAGTTCCTTACCACTGAGCCACCAGGGAAGTCCACCTGAGGCTTTTACATAATTATAATTTAATGTGGGTTCAAATTGTTAAGACACAGTGCCTATTTTCAAGATGCAAATAAAATCTAGATGGAAAGCAAACAAATACAAAGGTTACTATTTTACAGGCAAGACAGACGACAGATGCCACTAGGGCAGTGGAAACAGCTAACTTGTTAGTTTTAAGGAATATTGTGTCCTGCTGGGCAAGAGGCCAGAGAAAAGAGCAAGAAATAACTGTGCAGGATGAAGCAACTCTAAGCCTTTGAATAATTTTCAATCTTCTCTCCCCTTTGAAGCTTTACTAAGCTTTGGGGATAATTGATGTGGTGATGTTCTTTTCTTGTCTGTAAAAATGTACAGGGCCATTATCCTAATCAACAAGAACTAAGAGACATGCAGATTTCCTAGGCAGAAAGTTACTTGCAGATGTCTCATATAACTCAATGCATCACATTATAACTCCAATATAAACTTCTAAAATAAAAAAGATTCAATAAATATGGCTAGTCATGCCATCTAAATTTTACAACTCACTAAAAAAAGTTGACAAGATATGAACAAGTTTCTCATATTTTCACCCACCCATAGGTTAAAAAATGATAGTGAAAGTCACTCAGTCATGTCCCATGACTATATATGCGACCGCATGGACTATAAAGTCCATGGAATTCTCCAGGCCAGAATACTGGAGTTGATAGCCTTTTTCTTCTCCAGGGGATTTTCCCAACCCAGGGATCGAGCCCAGGACTCTCTCATTGCAGGCAGATTCTTTACCAGCTGAACCACCAAAGAAGCCCAGGTTAAAAAATATCCTCACCAATTTTTATTGCTACACAGTAGAAATTTTCAAGAAGTTATTTTCCTCAACTCTATTAATCACATATCATCTGGAATTTTTCTTAAAATTTTTCTATTCATCTGCCTCTAAGACTTTCTATCATTGAGGGAGGTGGGAAATAGGTTCAGGATGGGGAACACATGTACACCCATGGCAGATTCATGTCAGTGTATGGCAAAACCAATACAATATTGTAAAGTAAAAAAATGTGGAAGAGATTTACTTACCTTACATCATTATCAGCTATAATATTCCCTTTTCTCTACCTGACTCTAACTTGAATCTCTACTCTTTCTGAGAATTTTCAGATTATGAGAAAGAAAATTCAATAAATAAGGGGCACTTTTTCCCCAGGTCCTAGTGTACACAAGATTTTATGTGCACCTCCCAAAAGTGGGGTCTCTGTTTTCCCCGGTCCTATGGAAGCCTACAGCCAAATCCTCCTGGCAATAAGGGACATTTTAAACAACTACTTTATTCATATTTTAATGCTTTCTTTTAAAATGATATTTGTAACCAGAAAGTAAACCAGTCTTAAACCATGCACTAGAGGAATTAGAATACACAGAAGAATTCAAGAATACACAGAAGAATACAAGAATACACAGAAAAATAATACAAAAAAGGTTTTAATGACCCAGACAATCATGATGCTGTGGTCACTCAACTAGAGAATGACATCCTGAAGTCTGAAGTCAAGCAGGCCATAGGAAGCATTATTATGTACAAGACCAGTGGAGGTGACAGAATTCCAGCTGAGCTCTTTCAAATCCTAAAAGATGATGCTGTTAAAGTGCTGCACTCAATATGTCAGCAAATTTGGAAAGCTCAGCAGTGGCCATAGGACTGGAAAAGGTCAGTTTTCATTCCAATCTCAAAGAAAGGCAATGCCAAAGAATGTTCAAACTGCCACACAATTGCACTCATCTCACATGCTAGTAAGATTATGCTCAAAATCCTTCAAGCTAGGCTTCAGCAGTATGTGAACTGAGAAATTCCACATGTACAAGCTGGTCTTAGAAAAGGCAGAGGAACCAGAGATCAAATTGTCAACATATGTTGGATCATAGAGAAAGCATAGAAATTCCAGGAAAACATCTACTTCTGCTTCATTGATTACACTAAAGCCTTTGACTGTGTAAATCACCAAAAACTGTGGAAAATTCTGAAAGACAGGAATACTAGACCACCTTACCTTCCTCCTGAGAAACATGTATGCAGGTCAAGAAGCAATAGTTAGAACTGGACTTTGAACAATGTACTGGTTCAAAATTGGGAGAGGAGTACATCAAGGCTGTATATTGTCACCCTGCTTATTTAACTTATATGCAGAGTACATCATGAGAAATATCAGGGTGGATTACTCACAAGCTGGAATCAAGATTGCCAGGAGAAATTTCAACAACCTCAGATATGCAGACGATACCACTCTAGTAGCAGAAGGTAAAGAGGAACTAAAAAGAGAATGAAAAAGCTGGCTTAAAACTCAACACTCAAAAAACTAAGATATGGCATCTGGTGCCATCATTTCATGGCAAATAGATAGGGGAAAAGCGGAAGCAGTGAGATTTTCTTTTCTTGATCTCTGAAATCACTGCAGCCATGAAATTAAGAAGCTTGCCCTGTGGAAGGGAAGCTATGACCAACCGACTACTACTACTACTAAGTCGCTTCAGTCGTGTCCGACTCTGTGCGACCCCACAGATGGCAGCCCACCAGGCTCCCCCGTCCCTGGAATTCTCCAGGCAAGAACACTGGAGTGGGTTGCCATTTCATTCTCCGATGACCAACCTAGACAGTATATTAAAAAAGCAGAGACATTACTTTGCCGACAAAAGCCCATATAGTCAAAGCTATGGTTTTTCCAGTAGTCATGTATGGATGTGAGAGTTGGACCAGAAAGAAGGCTGAGCACTGAAGAATTGATGCTTTTCAACTGTAGTGCTGGAGAAGACTCTTGAGAGTCCCTTGCACTACAAGGAGCTCAGACCAGTCAATCCTAAACGAAATCAATCCTGAATATTCACTGGAAGGACTGATGCTGAAGCTCAATCTCCAATATTTTGGTCACCTGATGCAAAGAACAAACTCATTGAAAAGACTTTGATGAGAGGAAACATTGAAGACAAAAGGAGAAGAGGTATGCAGAGGATGAGATGGTTAGATAGCATCACTGTCAATGGACATGAATCTGAGCAAACTCCAGGAGATAGTGAGGACGGGGAAGCCTAGCATGCTGCAGTCTATGGGGTCACAAAGAGCTGGACATGACTTAGCGACTGAACAACAAGAATTAGAAAAATACACTACAGATTCCCCAAAGTGGGGGAAAAAACATAATTCTCGAATCCAATTATTCTGTTCCTTTTCTATTTGACCTATGTAAATAAGAGCTGCTGCTGCTGCTAAGTCACTTTGTCGTGTCCGACCCTGTGCGGCCCTATAGATGGCAGCCCACCAGGCTCCCCTGTCCCTGGGATTCTCCAGGCAAAAACACTGGAGTGGGTTGCCATTTCCTTCTCCAATGCAGGAAAATGAAAAGTGAAAGTGAAGTCACTCGTCGTGTCTGACTCTTAGCAACCCCATGGACTGCAGCATACCAGGCTCCTCCGTCCATGGGATTTTCCAGGCAAGAGTACTGGAGTGGGGTGCCATTGCCTTCTCCGAAATAAGAGCTAGTTAGGGAGAAGTACTTAAAACCAGAGACTGAAAATGCTTCCCTGAAGTCCTTGTTATTGCTGTTGTTAGTCACTAAGTCATGTCAAACTCTCTGTGACCGCATGGAGTCTAGCATGCTAGGCTCCCCTGTCCTCCACTGTCTCTCAGAGTTTGATCAGATTCATGTCCACTGAGTTGGTGATGCTATCTAACCATCTCATCCTCTGCTGGCCCCTTCTCCTTTTGCCTTCCCAGCATCAGGGTCTGAAGTAACTACCAGTGGCCAAAAGGCAGGGGATTTCTTATCTGCAGTTTCCTTTGGTAAAAAGGTCAAACTAGGTTTTTGTTTTCATAATTGGGAGAGGAAAAAAAAAAAAATCATGTATCTGTCTGTAGTGTCAACATTCTTTGAGGCTGGCTCACTTAATTATACTTTGGGTTACATTTCCCTTCACTTTCTAGCCCTAGGCCTCCCAAGGGCAAGAGGATTATCCCAGTATTTACACAAATCAGTAGTGCTAAATCTTGCCCAAACAAAGATTTAGAGGGATTTAATAGTCATTTCTTAAGACTCTGGCTCTTTGGAAGTTCTTCAATTCTAGAAAACTGAGTTGTAAATAACAACATTTAAGATGGCATTAATAGACATGTATTTCACTGATTATTAATATGGCCATGACAGAGCATCTATTTCTCTCTCAGAAAAAGGCTAATTTCATTGGCAAAGCAGCCTAAGGACGGCTCCCAACCTTATATTCCTAAGTATATTAGACAGATATTGTGTGTATTAGACAACAAAGGCTTACAGTCAAGTTTAAGGGCAAAGGATATGGTAATGATTTACTAAAACAACCAAAAATATTGTCTGCCTTAATAGCACACCGTTAGAATGATTAACTGTTAATTAATTAACCTGGCTTCCCAGATGGTGCTAGCTGTAAAGAACCTGCCTGCCAATGTAGGAGACACGGATTCGATTCCTGGGTTGGGAAGATCCCCTGGAGGAGTAAATGTCTACCCAGTCCAATATTCTTGCCTGGAAAATTCCATGGACAGAGGAGCCTGGCATACTATATAGTCCATGGGGTCGCAAAGAGTCAAACACAACTGCAGCAACTTAGCACACATAAAACAGAACAATTAAGACCACACTTTTTAAATTATATCTAAAAACATGTAGAAGAAAGAATTCATTCCTAAACTCATTTGATATGTTACTTCTCAAAGGATTTTCATCACTAAACTAAACACAGGTGTTAAATCACAAATCAGAACCTGCTGTTTTGGATTTTACTCTTTAACTTCCCTTCCCACCATCTCTACTGGATTTGTCCGAAGCCAGTGCTCTCTGTGTGGCCTGCACAGAGCCTGATTTCTCCTTCCCCATAACACGCTCACTAATCAGTCTACTTTGGTCGTCTTCCTTAAATATTCCCAACCCAATCATGCTTGTTATGAGTACTTCTAACAATTCCTTTCTTTCCTGTCCCATTACTTTATAATCAATCCCGAGAAGATTCCCCAAACATGACTTCACCTGTCCTCAAGGCCTCAGATGTATTCTTGCACACTAGCTATTTCACATACCATAATAATAGTTCATTAAAAATTTAAGAAACCATTCTTGAGTTTTCTAAACTGTTACACATATTATGCGGTAAAGAAACAAAAATGAATAAGACAGAGTGCTTGTCCTCAAAGAGATTAGCATTCATACATAAAATAAAATCAAAAGAGTAATTTATAAACAAAACTGAAAGTGTAGCAATGTATGTTATTTACAAGAGGGACCAAAGAGAATGTGGCAATTAATGTAGCGAGGTGAGGAAGACAATGAGATGTGGAGAGAAAGAGAGTGCTATGGATGATGAGTCTAGAAAAGAAGATTGGATCCTGCCCTAAACCATGTTGTATATGCAAGAGGGGCTATCAGATGCAACTTGCCACACAAGTTACCTGTTTTTAAAAGATCGTTCTAAAGGAGATATGAGGAATGGGGAATAAACTAAAAGAGAGAATAGAGTCAAACGCCAGTTAGGCAAGGGAAAAGTAGAGCTATCATGGAGTTGATGACATGACATGATTTGCAGTTTTGATATGATATCATCAGAGTAGATCAAGTCTGTGAGTTGTCATTCTATTTAGGACTTAAAAAAAAAAAAAAACAGGTGGTTGGTCTTTTATTTTTTTCTTCCTAATTCAAGATGGCTTTGGTGTTATATTAAATATCCAGGTAGCCCCATCTCTTACCAATGATGACTCTTCTTGGCTATAAAGCTCCTTTTGGAATTGGCTAAAACTCCCACCAACTAGAGATTTATTTGTATTAAAAGTATAAATATAAGGACTTCCCTGGTGGTCCAGTGGTTAAGATTCTGTGCTTCTAAAGCAAAGGGCACAGGTTTGAGTCCTAGTTGGGGCACTAAGTTCCCACATGCTGTGCAGCAAAAAAAAAAAAAGTTTAAATATAAAAAAATTAATATTAGAAAAATTTTAATATAAACAGTCCTGGTAAGATTAGAGGGCTATCAGTAATTCATGACAGAGTAGCTCAAACAGACTGTCTCCTCATTAATATACCAGGGGAAATTGTTTGGGAACATTCTTAGGGGGAAGAAATTATCAAACGACAAAGAGGAAGAACATACTCCAGCAAGAACTGGCCTGGATGACATGCTAAAGGGTATTTGGGGGCTCCAAAAGAGTAGTTTGAGGAAACTGAGGACTCGAGTGGTGAGGATAGGGCCATTCTTAGCAGGGTGCAGCCTCAGTGCAAGCATACACCTCCTCCATCAGTGTCCATTGTAAACTGATTCTTCATGAACAAGAACATCAAGAGCAGTCTTGAAGGGGAAAAGTTTCAGCATCAGTAGAAAATCTATGATAAAGTGGAGTGAGCTTTGTCTTCACATTTGAAGAAGAAATGCTGACATTTTTTGTACAAATAGATTGCAGAGTAACCTTTTTTGTTGTTGTTTTTTAAGCAATAGATGGCAGAATCATCTTTCCTCTACACTGGAAAATATCCTGGAGACTCTTCTGAGTATAAATAGTGATGGATTCCAGGGAAATGGTCACGATTCACAGTTGACCAAGACTGATTCAGAATAAAGTTATCAAAAGCAAATTCACAATACTTCTAGAGTCCAACTCTGAGTGTCACTGATTTCGGATTTTTAGTTTTAAGAATTTAGAAACTTTTACATATAATCACAGCAAAAAACAAACAAACAAACAAACTGGCTATTGTGCTTCTCCAAAGAATCTCCTAAAATGTTTTTATTTTCCCTATAGCTGATTCACATTGGTGTTTGACAGAAACCAACAAAATTCTGTAAAGCAATTCTTCTTCAATTTAAAAATAAATAATCTTTTTTAAAAGTAAAAACAAAAAAAATTTTAGAGCTGCAATCAGTAACTGTTTCCATACAATTATCAATCTCGTAATTGATATTTTTGAACTGTAGTATGGGAGAAGACTCTTGAGAGCCCCTTGGACTGCAAGGAGATCAAACCAGACAATCAAGGAAATCGATCCTGAATATTCATCAGAAGGACAGATGCTGGGGCTGAAGTTCCAATACTTTAGACATCTGATTCAAAGAGCTGACTCATTAGAAAAGACCCTGGTGCTGGGAAAGACTGAAGGCAGGAGGAGAAGGGGATGACAGAGGACGAGATGGTTGGATGACATCACTGATTTAATGGACATAAGTTTGAGCAAGCTCCAGGAGACAGTGAAGGACAGGGAGGCCTGGTGTGCTGCAGTCCATGGGGTCGCAAAGAGTTGGACACGACCGAGAGACTGAACAGCAACAACCATCCGTCTCATTGGCTACAAAATCATTATTGAGGGTTTAGGGTATTAGTATAAGTTATTAAAATCTCTAAACTGTTTACATTTATGGAATTTCTCTACCTATTTTCTCTCTTTATTTAGAGTCTAAAGACTTCATGAGTCTAAAGACTCATGAAGGAAGCTTTTGGACAAAAATCACAAATTGTTTATTATGGGAGGGGTGATTAAAATATGTCCTATGGAATGTTTATTTCCCCTTCTAGATAATGATGTTAAGTAAAACCTAGTTCTTTGCAATTGGTGCTGTGATATTATCTAACTGGAAGTTTAAACATTGCAAGAGTAACTATACAAAAAGTTTCTGGCTTAAAAATTCCAAGACTACAACTATGAAAGTAAAAAAACTGTGTCATGTGTTAAACAGTAGGCCATATTCTTATTGTTCAGAATATAGCATAAAAGTCAGTGGGTCCTGGTAGTTTATTTACTTCTTCCAGTTTGGATGCATTATATTTATTTTTGTTGTCTGGCTTCCAATACTATATTAAATAGAAGTGGCTACTTCAATTTTTTTTTTTTTAAAAATCACTTGGGTCATTAGGACAGTAGCTAGTTTCCTGACTTCTGTTTCTGCTTCTCCCAATCTACTCAAATAAATCCATTCTTCAAAGTCACTATCAGTGTCTTCTCCTCCAGGAAGCTTTCCCTGAATTCTCCAGTCTCTTTCAAATGTCTCAATAATGTTATTTTTTATTAATTTTTTGAAGTTTGTCTTAATTTAATTTTAGATGTGTTTATGGCTTGTCTCCTTAACTAGAGTAGAAGCTTCTTTAGCACAATGATAAGCGAGTACTGGGGCTTCCCTGGTGGCTCAGCAGTAAAGAATCTGCCTGCCAACGCAAGAGACGCTGGTTTGATCCCCTGGTAGGGCAGATCTCCTGGAGGTAGGAGATGGCAACTCACTCCAGTGTTCTTGCCTGGGAAATTCCATGGAGAGAGGAGCCTGGCAGGCTACAGTGCACAGGGTTGCAAAAGAGCTGGGTACAACCTAACGATTGAAACAACAAGTAGTAAATATTTGGCAACTATTTATATTTTTGATTTGTTATTAATCTCTGATCATTTCTTTCCTGCCAAGCCTAAACTAGATCAGTTGGGCAATTTAGCAAGATTAATGGTTTTCAAACTGTACTTCAAAGAACCCCTCAGAAATTGAAAGGGAAAAAATTGGGCCAAGAGAATAGAGCCACAGACTAGCTTCATAGGAAAGCCTCACTGCCTTTGGGGAAATAGATGTGGTATAAAAGGTAATGAAAGTGAACTAAACAAATTAGCAAAGAATGAACAGAATTGTGAAATGATTACCCAGGAAAAGTTATAATCATCTTTAATTGCCTTTAAATTTGAAGATTTCACTGAAGTAGAATATTAATAAGTGCTTGTTGACTGATGATACATTTTTCTTTTCTCCAGTCTAAGAGCTCCTGATGGTTATCCTACTACAAACACATCACACATTTTTTAATAAAATTCAGAGACTTGTCTAATGAAGGAAATTAAAATTTAGCTTCAATATCATCTGGTAATTAAATCTCAGTCTGCTTAAATTGAAATAAACAAATAAAACAGTGCTATCCATAGAATTCCTAAGTTCTTATCTAATATTTGTGCTGCTGCTGCTAAGTCACTTCAGTGGTAGCCGACTCTGTGCGACCTCATAGACGGCAGCCAACCAGGCTCCCCCATCCCTGGGCTTCTCCAGGCAAGAACACTGGCGTTGGTTGCCATTTCCTAAGTCGCTCAGTCATGTCCTACTTTTTGCAACCCCAGGGACTGCAGCCTACCAGGCTCCTCTGTCTATGGGATTTTCCAGGCAAGAGTACTGGAGTGGGGTGCCATTGCCTTCTCCTCTAATATTTGTAATAATCTGAAATTACTGTTCCTCTGGTGGCTCAGATTGTAAAGAATCTGCCTGCAATGAAGGAGATTTGGATTCAGTCTCAGGGTCAAGAAGATCCACTGGAGAAGGAAAACGGCTACCCACTCCAGTATTCTTGCCTGGGAATCCCATGGGCAGAGAAGCCTGGTAGGCTGCAGTCCCTGGGGTCGCAAAGAGTCGGACACGACTGAGTGACTAACACTTTCACTTCAGGTCTAACAGTTATGATCTACTTCCTTGTGCCTTTTCTTGATATAAGATGTTCTGCTGCTACACAGCTTCCTACTCCCGGTAATATCACTTGAAACAGGGAACATATCTGCTGTGTTCCCAACAGACATTAGCAGAGTCCAACACATAGCAAACATCCAAAAAATATAGATTTTGGTGAATGGATAAAATTTTTAATATATTAACATCAGAAAATTTTTCACTAATTAATAGCTTCCAATATAGATTAGCCATTTTTGAATTCTCTTTTTTTAAGCACCATCTTATAACATTTTCTATCATATCTCATACACCCAATACTTCTCCAAGAAAGGCAAAATAATATGCTGGAAAATAGCATGGACTGCCATCTATGGGGTCGCACAGAGTCGGACATGATTGAAGCGACTTAGCAGCAGCAGCAGCCACAGTCACAAAGCACTCAGTGTGCCTCTGAACCCTAACACGTGAATGTAAGCAAATTATCAAATGTCTCCACTCAAAGACAGTCTCCTTACTGGCCTCTCAGGGTCTCTGTGCATATTAAATAGAATGTTCACATCCTAGAGCTTGGCAGATGGTAGGCATCAAGTGTTCCATTTCCTTTCTTCTCTGAAGCACATTTTTCTGTATGTCCAACTCTTTTGTGACTCCATGCACTGTAGCCCACGAGGCTCCTCTGTCCGTGGGATTTTCCAGGCGAGAATATGGAAGCAGGCAGCTGTTTTCATCTCCAGGAAATCTTCCCAACACAGGGATTGAATCCCAGTGTCCATGGACAGAGGAGCCTGGCGGGCTACAGTCCGTAAGGTCACACAGAGTCGGACACGACAGACCCGACTGATCAGCAGCAGTAGCTCCCGCGTTGCACACAGGCTTTACTGTCTGAGCCACCAGGGAAGCCTGTATTTGGATCTGATACATATAAAATGGTTGCTTGAGAACCGCAGTCCAGAGGGCTCTGCTTCTGGAATTCACCTCTCCTGCACCCCAGCCAATAACCAAGCATCAGGCCCTTGCCACCATCCGAAACCAGCATGAGATCTTCTTATGCCAGTAAGGAAATGTAAAACTCTTACACTATAAAAACCAGAGAAATCTAATCTGTTTCTTTCATTTACTCAAAATTCCTGAGGGGAAAGCTAAAGAGAGTACCTTGTTTTAAGTTCTTTTTATTTGACAAGGAATGCACTTCTAGAGGTAATAGAATTTTTGGTCTAGTTAATGCTCACTACTCTCTTTAAAACAGACTTTTGAAGTTACTGGCTGAAATTTCTTTTCTTGAGTTTTATCACCTGTAGAAATTAGAGTAATTTGAAATCTTAGTACCTATTACTATTTCATTGAACATTTCCTCAAAATCTTAGGTAACTTAATTTCAACATTAAGTATTAATTAGCAATTTATACCTTCTTAATGCCAAAAGTGACCTTTATTCAGAGGTTGTTGAGGTAATTCTGTGATGTAACCAAATTAAATTTCAGCCTTAGATACAAGCAATTATTTCCAATCAGGTCCTTTAACAGTGGCTAAATAGGCACTTGTGTTACTGACATTGTAGCTTATTTCCCCACAGAGAGTTAACAACTGTTGTTTCTCTGCGTAACCATCACGTCTAAGAGTTTTCTACAAAGCCAAGTCAAATGTATGTTCATTCTGTAACAGAGAATGGAGGAATAACTGCCTGCTCCCACAAAATAACACCTTAATTCTGTTTTTAAAAAACAGCTCTCATTTGTCACAGTGAGATGCTTCATGTGTGCCTGCATTCTCAGTCACTTCAGTCATGTCTCACTCTTTCCGAGTCTGTGGACTATAGCCTGCCAGGCTCCTCTGTCCATGGGATTCTCCAGGCAAGAATAGTGGAGTGGGTTGCCAGGCCCTCCTGCAGGGGATCTTCCCCACTCAGGGCCTGAACCCGTGTCTCCTACATCTCCTGCATTCCAGGTGGATTCTTTACCCACTGAGCCGCCTGGGAAGTCTGAGGTGTTTCACATAGCTAGCTGTCTTTTTCCCTGGCTTTGCTCACCTCCCTTCCCTTTACCTCAGTTACTTTTATTCTCCAGCCCATATACTAACTACACACTTAGCTCTCAATCTCTTTCACTTTACCACTGAGACTATTCTAGAATGATTTTCTCTGGTCCTCTCGTGGATATTGCTTTCTCAATTACTTTACTTTCCTAAAAAGAAAACAAAGGAATAATTTCCATCAAACTGAAAATGCCTTGTGAGTATGCTGTAGTTTATAGAATTCCATGCCAGATGTTTCACAGAAAGGTATTAAACGACTAAGAATGCTATAATAATATTCATTGATTCATTTATTCAAAAAATATGTAACATTTTTAACATTTCAATGAAAAGATCTCCAGATTCTCCTTTACTCTATCCACTCCAGATAATAACGAAAGCCTTTCTGATTCTAAACAAAACTAGGATGATCCCATATTCCATTCTTATTTGGCTACATGTATGATTATTTTTAGAGACCATGATTCTGAATATAACTAGATAAGCTGAGTGCAAAACAAAGTCTTGTTGCTCCATGTGCCTCAGTTCTTTAAGGATGTGAAGTAGGCAGCAGTTTCAAATGCTACTTTCCACAGTTGGATTTCATTTACTTATTCACCCTACAAATACCCATTGAAGATGAACTATGCTCTGAACACTGTATAAGATTTTAACACTGTATAAGATTTGAAGGATGCATTGATGAAGAACCAGAGTAGTTCTGGCTCATGTAAGCCGAAAGCCTTGCAGTCTTAAAAGTTGTGATAGTGAAACAGAGGAAAAATACAAGATAATTTGAGAGAGTAGGACCAAGGGTCCTGCTCTAAATTGGAATGACAGAAAAGGCATTCATGATTAGGTAGGACTTGTAAGTATCAAACAAGATAGTTGATGAAAATGAACAACCCCAAACAATGGATAAATATGATTAAATAGCATCAGGGGACTGTTTTCTGTAGTTGCGAAGGTATGAAAAAGTAGGGGGTTGATATGGCGGGGGTGGGGGTGGCAGAGCTCATGTGATCATGCTCATATAATGTGTTGAGACTCAAAATGGGGCACGCAACATTACACAGCTGCAGGCCGTATGCAAGGGTTTAAAATGCCTGCTCCCACCCTCCACTACACATAGTGAACACCAGTCCATGAAAATGTTAAGGTCTTTGTTTTCCACCACTTTTTTAGGCATGATTTATTTTGAGAACAATTTCCAAAATCAGGAGCCCCTGAATCCAGCTGGAACTTTCACAGTGGTAAATTTCAGTGTCACTGACATGTTTGTTTGGCATTCACGAAGGAGGAAAGGATTAAAAGCCAAATGGAGCCACTGAGAGAAAAGTTAAAACCTCCTTCCCCCTACCGCTACCACATTATTAACAGTCTCACGTCCTCCTTTTCTGGATAGTGTCTCAGATTATTTTAAGATGCAGGATAAATTTGAGGAACATTGGAGAAGGTACTCACTGGGAAATTCTAAACTAACATACATTTCAGAAAAAGGTTCCTCATTGGAAGGAAGGCCAGTGGACAGAATGAATGCCATCAGTTGTTAAGTTTCTTTCTGCAGATTAATATGTGTCATCTTTTCATTGCCCTGGAAACTCAGCACATTAAATTCATGCATAAAGGGCCTGTTAGACAATTGTGCTAACAAGCCCTCCATATTTTTTTGATTTTTGACCAAATTTAAAAACACTATAAAGAAAACTAGCCAAGTTTATACAATCTTGGACAAACAAGGTAAAGCATGCCTTTCAAAGCACAGGAAAATTTGTCTTTATTCAATGTCTATTAAACAATCTGGTTACAAACTGTTAAGAAATCTTGAATTTCAAATACTGAATTCTGAAATTGATGTATTGCTAAATATTTTGTAGGGATTCAGTTTCAACATTCTATTTTATCTAAATATTTACTCATATCAGAATTGTTTCCACAAACAGATTGTAAATTTTTTAAAGATAAATGACTGCATCCTTTTGAATGCCCCACAATAGTGCCTCCAATAACATATGCAACATAAAATACTTGTTAACTAAGCACACGTTAAGCCAAATTTAATTACAAAACCAGCTGCTGTCAGTTGCATTGTCTCACACATGTTAAAAGTTCCTTGGACTTCCTGAGAAACCAGTAACCATATTTTTAGTTTCATTTTCACAAAATAGTTCACTCTTCCGGCTGTCAAAGTTCATGCCACGAACAGCCCACCTCCTTCAAATGTATTCTGAAAAACGCTTTACCGTTTCTCTTCGGTGCTTCTCTGAGACTTCTTCTTTTGTTTTACTTTCTTATCCTTAGGAAAGCATCCCCGAACAAAGGACAAAATAAGGGCAACGAAACAATTGTGTGGTGCCTTTTATTTCACAGCTCTGCTCATCTGCGGCACAAATAGCAGAACCCATGGTTAATCACCACACACTTCTGGTTCCCAGGGCACTCGTGGAGCTTTCCATATGGTCTGCTCAAAACGGGGACTCATATATATATCAAATACCAATTATGCAAAGAAATGTGATCATATAGTGGAACCAAGTCATAAGAGAAAAATACCTGTTCAACAAAAACAGAAACCTACTTTCAAAACTCTCCACATTTCTGGTTCCCAAGGCAAAGCAATAATAAGTACACTAGATAAATCATCCTAACATTAACTAGGATAATCTCTCAGACATACTCAACTGGAAGCTTTCATTTTCATTCGTATCCAAGCGAAAGAAAAATGTTTAATGGGTTACTTCCATTTTCTTTAATGTTTTAGGCTTTTTAAATCTTGTTGTTTACTCTGAGTAACTTAGTCCTTCTATAGTGAAGTCTTTAAGTATGTTTTGTTTTTTTTTTTTTCCCCATAATTTCATCTTTAAGCTTTATTCTGTCTCTTTTTCTACTGGCTTAGACAACTTTTAGACTTAGGTTGGGTAACCGCATAGTTTATGATTACTACCAGGGCACTTTTGAAATGAAAGGGAGTACAAAGAAAGAAAAAAGGATAGTGCAACAGCAAATAAAACAGAGATTTTGCTGGGAAGACTGAGAGATACAGTCACCTAGCCTTAGGGTTTGCTTTTTGGTCAACAGAGACTTTCTCCTATAGTTTTTAAAGTTAATCGGAAGAGTTATTTACATAACCAAAAATGTTTGACTGTAAGTTGGATCCTATTTTCCCTGTATATCACATTTCTAATGGCAGTCAACTGAGAAGGGCAATTAGAAAAACACCAAAGTTTTCATGAGATACTAGAAACTAGAAATCACTAGCAACTAGAAATCACGGACACTAAGTGAAAATGAAAGTCACTCAGTCGTGTCCAACTCTTTGCGACTCCCTGGACTATACAGTCCATGGAAATCTCCAGGCCAGAATACTGGAGTGGGTAGCCTTTTCCTTCTCCAGGGGATCTTCCCAACCCAGGGATCGAACCCAGGCCTCCCACATTGCAGGTGGATTCTTTACCAGCTGAGCCACAAGGGAAACCCATGGAGACTAAAGGAAGGGGAAAAAAAGCTTTGAAGTGCAACCGTGTGCTAGATATCAAATCTATGGAGAGAGAAGGTGAGAGATTAACTGCATCTTCCCAACAATCCTTATAATTTAGGCATTCAGTCCAGTTCAGTTCAGTCGTTCAGTCGTGTTCGACTCTCTGCAACCCCATGAATCGCAGCATGCCAGGCCTCCCTGTCCATCACCAACTCCCAGAGCTCGCTCAGACTCACGTCCATCGAGTCAGTGATGCCATCCAGCCATCTCATCCTCTGTCGTCCCCTTCTCCTCCTGCCCCCAATCCTTCCCAGCATTAACATTCCTATTTGAATAAATAAGCAGCCCATCCATTGATGGGGAATGTGTGAATTGCTACAAATTTTAGGAAAGTAATCTGACAATACTTACTGGAAGTTTTGAAGTGCCAACCTTTAGATCCAACAATCCTACTTCAAGATATATTTTCTTAAAATGAAAGCACCTATGAATAATGATATATGTACAAGGATGTTTATTACAGTATTGCTTTTAGTGGTAAAAAAATAAAATTAACCAATTAGAAATCACATCAATAAAAGCATACCACAGAATAATGTATACAGTATGATCTTATTTTTGTTTAAAAAAAAAGATCACAGGTTTTATGAAAAACAAAATCTATATACAATATATATATATGATTTATTTTATTGTATTTACTCAACAAAGATATTTTGAGCTCTCAATATGTTCTAGGATGTTCTTGATGCTACATTGCTGTCTACTTGCAGTAGCAGAGAGGGAGATTATTGAGGATTCACATCAAAATGTTAATGACATCAGAATAACAGGACTGGCAAAAGAGAAGTCATATGAATAACTCTTCATTCACCTCCATCTTTTCTCTGACAGGATATAATCAGTATTATTAGTTTGGAAACCTTTAAGAAACCAATACAGACGAGAACGGTGCATCTCATATATGCTGAAACAAAAGCTCCTTGCTCTTAAGGAACTAAATGATTTGACCTTCCCAACACAACTAGAAAGTGGTCAACTTAAGTTCACATCCCTGGCTAACTCCTGGGGCCCATAGGAGGAGCTGTTGCCTTAAAATCAATGTAACGTTTAGAGATTTAGCTGTTCATTCAAGATAAAACAACCTAGAAAGAAATCAAAAGAGATGTGAAGTTAAAATAAAAATTAATTTTCATTCACATACAAGTTTGAAATGCTTTCTTCATTTTACAACTTTGATCCTAATTTCCCTAATTTTATACACTACCTAAAAGATTTTCTACAACAGAGATTAATGGCTAAACAAAGGCTAAATAAACACAGTTCTCCAAGAGCTGTAAAATCAATGTGAGTTCTGGAAGAGAGAGGCTTCTTACATGAACAGGGACAATTAAGATAAAAATATTGAAGAAGACATATCTTCGCTCTACTAAAGCCCAGCTTTAATACTGGGTATTGTGTCAACCACATAATTAGCTTGGATTCAAAAACTACAGTTTCTTTCCACACATATCAGAATATATATCAAGAAATTCCCCCAAAAGAGTGGCAGACTGAGAGCTCAACAAAATATAAAGCAGGTGTTGCCTGAGTTAAAGCCACAAAGCACAGTGCTAAGGGGGAAGGAACACATAAACAGGAAGAAATCAGGAACTCTTGATCCAAGAATAACATCAAAATGTAGTCCAGTGTAGGGAAACAGGAGTTGAGAACCAGAAAGTCTGCAGCAAGGCTTACTGGCCCCGTCTCTCGGCAGCCCCATGGGTGGCAGACAGGCTGCGATCTTGTCTGGGGTTGCACCATGCTCATCCCCTTCTGCCCAGTCCTAGAAGGCTACTGGCCCCAGCTCCTGATTATGACCTCAGCTCTAGTAAACGGCACTGATTAATAATGGCCTCTTAAGTCTTCCCTGGTGGCTCAATGGTAAAGAATTCTGCCTGCCAATACAGGAGATATGGGTTCGATCCCTGATCCGGGAAGGTCCCACATGCCTCAGAGCAACTGAGCCCACGTGCCACAACTACTGGGCCTGTCCTCTAAAGCTTGGGAATTGCAACTACTGAGCCATACGCTCCCTGAAGCCCCTGCTCCACAGTAGGAGAAACCCGAGCACCACAGCTAGAGAGTAGCCCCCACTCACCCCAACTTGAGAAAAGCCCCTGCAGCAGTGAAGATCCAGTAAGCCATAAATTAATTAACTAATTTAAGGATGGTCTCTTAGTTCACGTTTTTATGGGGGAAAAAAATTCTGGTTAATTATCCCAGTTGTCTTACTAAAAGCCTTTTGTCCTACAGTGTGTACAACCCTTGGTCAGCCTGTGGAATGGTTGGCGGAACACTGACAGCTCAGTTCTGAGTGCATGAGGAACACACCCATTCAGCAAGCACTATGAGCACAGAAAGACCTAAAGAACGGTATGGCGTCTGCGTCTCACAAGCTTATTTGTAAGTCAGTCATTTGGAATTTGTACAACTTTTTCTCATAAAAAAAAAAAAAGAAAGAGAAATAAGCTTAAAAAAAAACTCAATTGTCTACTTATAAGCACAGTGATAATAATTCATTTTCTACTTTTATTTTTATTTCATTTATGCACCAATTCTTTAAGCAAGTTATTGTTGATGAGGTGGTTTATATTATGGTTTGGCTCCAAAGATAAATATCAATGTTTTATTAAAACCAAAACATGTATTACATGCATGTATGCTCAGTCGGGTCTGATTCTTTTTGACCCCAAGGACTGCTACCTGCCAGGCTCCTCTGACCTCAGCATTCTCCAGAAAAGCATACTGAAGTGGGCTGCCATTCCTACTCCAGGAGATCTTCCTGATCCAGGGATTGAAACTGTGTCTTTTCAGTGTAGTGCTTCCTACATTGCAGGTGGATTCTTTACCACTGAGCCACCCGGGAAGCCCCCACAATATGTGTTAAACACATCCAAAACAGGATGAATGATAACCATCATTCAAATCATTGTCTTAATGGAAAAATATACCTCAAGTTCAACTTTAGCTGTTAATAGCACACTTCCCCCAGTGAGAACAAGAATTCCATCTTCTTTCTCTCATTCATTCAATAGTGAGGCATGTCCGCTCTAGACTATAAGTAGTCTACTGCCCACTGCCTAAGAGAGGGGTTTTGGGGTGAGACATGAACATGGGAAGCAGGCAGTTGGCAAAGGCACATACTTGTTTTACAGTTTTTTATTTTAAAAAAGTACTGTGAGGACTGAGAATGAGGCAGCAAGAAATAAAGTTAGAATGAATTTTAAAGTGCTTTTCCCCTAAAGTTTCTGCTTTTTTTCTATATATTACTACTTTAATGCTAAGCTAAGCTAAGTGTAGTCGCTCGGTCACTCTTTGCGTCCCGTGGACTATAGCCCACCAGGCTCCTATGTCCATGGGATTCTCCAGGCAAGAATCCTGGATTGGGTTGCCATTTCCTTCTCCGGGGACTTTAATGCTATTATTAAGAAATTATAAAGTACAAAGATGGGAGATAGCAGTAAGACGCTGATCTCTCTGTCACAGCTTTGAAAATGCTCAATCTATGAATAAGACAGAGAGGGGAGAGGGTGAGAGAAAGAGAATTCTGCTGACCCTCTCTCAGGAACCCATTTGTAAACACAAGGACATTCATAAGTCAGGCACATGCAAGTCAGGGACTGTGTGTAATTGGATCATATATGACATTCATCCCTGACTTTTTTCCCCTCACCTAGTCTCCTGGTTTTATATCCTACTTTGATGTAAGATAATATGGTTGTACATGAGCAACTTGAGTTAAAAAATAGACGCATAAAATTCTCTCAAGCTAGATACTCAGCAATCTAAATTGTGAGGCACTCTTTAGCCAGAGACAATTTCATAGAGAAGAGAAATGCAGCACTGTATTACACAAATGGAAAACAGCCTTTATTTCCTTATTAAATTTTCAAGGAGTTGCACGGAGATTTAACCACAAAGCTCACATTATTTAGGGGATTTAATTATTGTTTGTTTCTTTCTTTCATTTTCTGTCTCCAAATAAAAGCATATTTCATTACATGGTGAGCGTTAATGCTTTTTAAAGGTTCAGAAGAAAAAAAAAAACACATGCTTTTCACAAAAGCAAAACCATATTCCTTATTGTCTACACAAATTAAGAAAAGCCATGATTGCTCTAGGATTGAACATGAAAAGAGGGGAAAATGTCCAGGCAGCACATTCTCAGATTATTCTTTGGTAGCACGCATTTCTAAATTTTGGAATTTGGGTCTGCTATGGCATGGGTTCATGGGAGAGGACACTATAAGCCTTAGGACAGTGGTTTCTAAATACAAGGTGGCCAGAATCAAGTAGAAAGAACCTAAAAACATACAGATTTCCTGTGTCCCAGTACAAACATTCTGGAAGCCAACCTTCCAAAATTTTACCTTGAGTAAGATCTCTCTGTGAATCACTTACAGCCTACAGACACTTGACCAAAAAAATACATACTTGAAAATCATGCATTGCCTTACAGAATTCTTTTTCCTTCTCAAAGTGTGAACCTTATATTATCTTCAAGCAGAATCACTTAGCTTGTTTGTTTAAAATGCAGATTTTCAAACTGAATCGAATCTTTGTGGGGTGGGATCCAGGAATCTTTTCTTTTAATAAAAACATTTCAATGTAGATCGGTTTTCTAGTGCTGAATAAAAAATTACCACCAACTTAGTGGTTTATTAGCTTACAGTTCTGTAGCTCAAAAGTTTGATGTAACTCAACTAGTTTCTCTGCTTAGGGTCTCTCAAGGTTTTAGCCAGACTGGGGAGCTCTAGTGAAGAAGCCCCTTTCAGACTCATTTAGGCTATTGGCAGAATCCAGCTCCTACAGTTCCAGGAAGGAGATTCCATTTTGCTGTCAGCTCAAGGCGGTCTCAGATTCTAGAAGTGGCCACCATTCTTTCTCCAGTGACTCCCTCTACAGTCAAGTCAACAACAGCTGTCAAATCCCACCTTATGCGTAAAGTGTCTCTGATTTCCTCTTCTGTCGTCAGACAGAAAAAGCACTCTGGTTTTAAGGGCTCAATTAGATCAAACCCACCAAGATCATCTCTACCTTAAAGTCAACTTCACAGCTGACATATCATCATGGGGGTGATACCTCATTATTTTCACAGGTGTCGTGGATTAGAGTGAGACATCTTTCAGAAGTTATCCAAAAAGTCTTCCTACCACGCTCAGTCTCTCCTATATTCTGGTGTGTTGACTCATTCTCATCTATAGGATAGCAGCAGAAATGGTGTATGTCTCTTCCAGGCCAGAATTTTTAAAATCAGGTGTTCCTTCTCCAGTACCGCTTCCCCAACCTGCCAGATGACTTTGAGGCCATAATGGAATGGTGGGGCCTCAAATAAGAGTCCTGAGTCCTTGAATCACTGGGTGGAAGAGAACTGCTCACAGGCTACATGGATCCATAGTGTATTCTTAATGAGCAATAAATGTATTTTTGTTGGGTCAAACTATTAAAAATTTGGCATTGATTTACTACAGCAAATAGTGTTATCTTACCAAATATCTGGTTTCTTCTGTTTCTAAACATATGGTAAGCAAAATTAAGTCAAAATATGCATTTTCTGAGTAGAACTGGACAGCTCTCCGTTTGAAGTATAATTCCTTCAAGTAATAGTTCTATGATCTTACGAAAGTTATTTCACCTCTTCAACTATAATCAAATAATAACAAATTTCTGAGGTCTTAACAAATTAGAATACAAAGACTAAGACTTCATGTTCTTTTTATAGAAAAGATCATACTTTATATTAACAGTCATTGTTTAGTCACTAAGTTGTGTCCGACTCTTTGTGACCCCACGGACTATTGCCCACCAGGCTCCTCTGTCCATGGGATTCTCCAGGCAAGAATACTACAGTGGGTAAAGCCAGTCCTGTCTCTAGGGAATCTTCCTGATCCAGGGATCCAATCTATGTCTCCTGCAGTGGCATGTAGATTCTTTACCTCTGAGCCACCAGGGAAGCCCATATTAACAGTTAACACCTATTAAATTTAATTAATCAGGCTCTTCATGAACAAATATTTTGACATTAAAAATACTGACCCAAACAATTTTTAAAGAGCCATAAGAATCTTAGACTCCACATAAGCAATTCAGTCATGCTAGTCGACATTATGTTCCTACGTTTTATGTTTTAAAACATATATTCTCTGTACCTATAGGTATTGTATATCTGCTATGATAAATAAAAACAGATGTTTCATTAAATACCTGGAATGAAAATAAATATCCATTAGCAAAACACAGAAAGTGGGAATTACCTCTTCAGTACTATCCCCAAGAAACGTCAAAAATAGATAATATTCAGTTCCCGAGCTAGGAAATCCATGCATACACTTAAAATGACAATTTTGAAATGAAATTTTCATTTCATGTATAGAGAGGGTTTTTATTTTCCTTTGGCAAATCAACATTTAGTCTGTAAAACACGATGCTCACTCATAATGTCATGCATCTCACTCACAATGATTCTTTCTTATTAACTGCTTGGGCACAATTTATTTTCCTCTCAGGCTATGAAGGTGCGTGCAAGTGCAGCAGACTCTGGCTGGAGCTGATAAGCCAGCCCATAGCAGCAGCACTGCTGGCCTGATGAGATTTGTAAGAAGACAATATTCCATTGGCTTGGAAAACTATGCTGTATATCAAACCTATCAAAAATAATATCTACAAACAATGCCTTGATGCATTTGCCAACTCTCACAGAGAGCTCTCTGGTGTTCTGAAAATATAGTTTGATTTTTTTTTTTTTCTGTTGTAGTGAAAAATTACAGGCCACATTTTTTTTTTTAAAGATCCTTGCTTTTGTTTACATTTTTTTCACTAAGCATGGTAGTCTAAAAGAATATTTTTAAATCTTGGCTTTCAAACAGTCATTGCTACAGTTCCCGAAGAGGATAGATTATCCATCCTTTGAGTTAGGACCATTTGTTTCATAGGAGAGTTAAAAAAAAAAAAAAAGAAAATCAAGAAATGATCAAAAGAGAAGTATGTCACAATCTTACAAACTAAAATCTCATTATAAGTTTTCCAAAGCTTTTTAGATAAAACACTTATGAGGAAGGCAAACACTCCTGCTAAAAAATGAGATTTTCATTCTGTTTAGAATAATTATTTATTTTAGTTCCACACAATTTCTCAAAAGCACATATAATATTTTAATCTAATATATTTTTGAGATCTTTGTTTCCAACAAAAAATATGCTAAGAGAAATATTACATTAAAGACAAACGACTGAGGAATCTAAACAATTGACACACTAGATATATTCACTTTATGTATGTATCGCATAGTTTAAAGGAAAATAAGCTACAGAAGATGCTGTCATATTTAGATAATACTTTATAATTTACAACGTACCGACATGTATTTTCCACACTATGAAGTGAACATGACTAGTACTAGAATTAGCTTCAAATGCAAATTGACTGTCATTTTTCTGTTTAGTGTATACTCTACATACAATACCTCATTTAATCCTCAGAACAACCAAATGACATTTCTTAGAAGGCAATATTCCACTGGCTCAGGAAAAATTCCTGCTGTACATCAAACATATTCAAAAATATCTAAAACATGCTCTGATGAATTTTCCAGCTTTCACACACACACACACACACACACACACACAATCCGTTGCCTATCTAAAACAAATGTGATTTATTTTTTTTAATTTTAAGAAAAGAATAAGGAACTTGAAGTATAGGTGGGATTGATTACTTACCTAAAACCAGAAGTAGAGAGACAACTATATGCTTTGAGTACCAACTAAAGATGTACTCAGTGCTTTATATACAGACATACAATCACACGATCTCAGTTAATATTACCAACTGCTCCTCAAGCTTGATATTGTTATACCTCTTTTTTTTCCTGTCTCTCAGGGACACTGGCTTCCTTATTGCTCCAGTGGCTCCTTGTGCTTCCATTGTCATAAAAGAGAAGATTTTAACATGACCAATAGATGTCTCCGAAATCCTAAGGTAACTAGGATACTGGCACTTTGTGGTATTTTCTCATCCTTTATGGTGCCCTGGAAATAACGGTGTAACCACCTGTGATTTTACCTTTATGCTGTGAAATCAAAGCTGTTTCATGGTAGAGACAAATTAGACAATAAAAGGGCTCTAGGAAGATTCTCTGATAAGTCCCATCCTTCATAATGAAAAAGAGATAAACACTGAGAACTCAAAAGAATATAATTTGCTTGTGTTCTTAAACAATGTGTCCTTTGTTACAAATCAACCCGGATTCTTAACATTTTCTTATTGATCTTTACAGGAAAGAAAAATAATTCACAAACCGTAATTACTTCATTTCTACCCAAAACATTCTTCTGAATCTATGTAGTTTTACTCTATTTTTCTTGAGTTCCTCTAATGCTACCCACCTTGATGCCATGATTCATTTCTAGAATCCCTTGAGCATCTCTGCACCACAGTCACAAGCATGGCTTCCCATATTCATGTCAAAACACACTCTGATATATACAAGTAGATGGGCAAAGACAACACTATCACCAGGCAAAAGTGCTTCCCACAGGAAAACTTCCATTAGATACAGTTATCCGACAAGGAATATCAATGTCCTGGTGGAATCAACAGAGGCCCTCCAAGGGAAGCAGCGGGTTAAGGGGACACAAGTTAAAGTAGCCAAAAGGATACACATTAGTTTCAAGTTGGGTTTCTCTTGATTAAAACAGCAGGTCAGAACGTTAAAGAAGCAGAGCTGTCCTGAAGGACTTATTTAATCCTAAACACACACTACCTATACTGTGATTACCTATTAATCAGATATTATATCTGTTAGCCATCATCTGTTATGGTTTTCTTAATATCCCATATAGGTGGGTTTAGCATAAATTATGATGCTTTGGATTAGATTTCAACTCCAAATTTGTAACACACTAAAATATCTCAATTAGTTGTGAAGGATGCCACAATAATTCATTACTTGTCAGAGTGTTAAGGTTTGGAAAATGATCCATTTGAAAAATTAGAGCACATTAAAGGTTATTCATATAATAACATCAGGCTTCCCAGTGGGAAAAAAGTCACAGAGTCGGACACGACTGATTGTGAACTCACCACCGCACCCATATAATAACATTAATCTCACACTTACTAGGTTGTATGCTCAAGGGGGTAATTTCATCTCTTTTAATTCATCAGGAAAGTACCTCACACATAGTAGGCTCTCATGAAATAGTTGTCAAATGAATAAATCCTATTTGTATCCCAATATACTTTCCTTAGTAGTACAGAAAGAGTGACAAATTAGTCTGCTTGCCAGGAATCACTTATAACCCATGGAAATCTTATATGCCCATGGGAGCATGTCACCTACGTAAACACTGTCTATAAGAACTGCAACAGCAGAAAAGAGGGGATTAATATTCTACAGCTAAAACAAATTATTTCTCTTTTTTTAACCTCAGAAAGAATGTTAAACCAGTGCTTGTTATGGATGGAAATCATTGTTGATTACTATAGTGGCAACAACAGTTACTATAAAATACTCTGTTATGATCATAAAAGTGAAAGTGAAGTCACACAGTCATGTCCAAGTCTTTGTGCCTCCATGGACTGTAGCTCACCAGGTTGCTCTGTTCATTGGATTCTAAAGGAATGAATTTTGGAGTGGGTAGCCATTCTCTTCTCTAGGAGATTGGACCTGGCTCTCCTGCATTCCACACTGCATATAAAATATAGTTTATATGCATGACCTCATTTAACCTTCACAATCTTATAACCTAGTAGTGATTTCCTTTATTTAGATACACCAAGTGGTCACACTGATAGTAACTGGCAGAGTGGTATTCAAAGCCCTTTCAGTTTGATGCCCAAATCTACACTTTTTTCACCTTAACTTGCTGCTTCTACTGAACAATTTAAAAGAAAATTATAAATGTTCCAAAATTATTAGTTACATCTCAATTGTAATTTTATTTCCAAAGTTCAAAAATCAAATAGAAATACATCAAAAAAAAAAAAGATTTTGGTATGTACAAGCCTTCATATTTCACTATATTGTATGCCAGACCATATTGTCAATAAACCAATGTGTAAGAGGATTATTTATATTCAAGACGAGAAGACTTCTTGAAAAAAATTACTTTAAGCTGTACTTTTTATTCCCCAAAGAGAAACTTTTCACTTTAATTTTCCAAGTAGGCTCAGGTATAAGCATCATTTTGCCAACATATCCACACAGAAAGATTGTTCCCTGGGTGCAAAAAAAGAAATTATGCTATATTCTTCATCAGTTCCTGTGCTAATTTTGGCCTTTCACATAAAAGGTTTTCCTGAACTGTTGTGCCAAGTGGGTGATAATTTTGTGATATAACTTCTAGGCCATACAATACTTGGCCAAAGTTACGAAAATAATTTCATTGAAGAGAATTTGGATTCTGGCCCTTCATAAATAAAGAACATGTTCTTTTAAATAGGGAAACAAAGCCAAACAGAAAGCAGCCAGTGTCTAATTTTACAATTTAGCAAAGGTTAGTGCATCTTTTCACAGCATACTTCAATACCACATAAAGCTCTCTAAGTATGGATAACCCCGCTATAGAATTAATCCAGACAATAGTATATCCTGGCCCCTCCTTTCTCTTTTGCCTTAGTCTGCGTGCTTTTATGACCACCTGTCAACTCAATGGGAATAATCCACAGAACTACCACATCTGAACGTTTTAGAAGCCTTGAACTGTCCCATGCGATCCTGGAAGCACTTCAAACAGAGAACCATGATGTTTAAAGTGAGCTTATTCTTTTTCCTTCCAAAACTACTTCTCCTCTTGTGGTTCCATTTTCTTTGTATAATGCCCACTGGTTACCTAGGTTCACACCTCTAGATTTGAGATCATTTTGACCTTTTTTTCATCTTTCACTCATCACAAGTAAACATTCTACTGCATTAAACACTCAGAATCCGAATATTTTTACCACTTACACTGCTGCCACTGGATCCAAGCCACTGCCTTTTTTTCTCCTGGGTTATTGAAATGACCTCACATTAGGTCTCCTTATGCCCTCACTTCATCTTGTATCAGTTAGGATTAGACATTGGTATATATGACAGAATATCCAAAAAAATGGGATCTTAAATGAAACAGGAGTTTCCTTTTTCCACATGTGAAATAGTCAAGCTAGAGGAAGCTCAGGGCTGGTATGATGTTCTATGACATCAGTGACCCAGGCCCCTATCATGTTGCTCCATGAAGATTTCCCTCACAGTCTAGGATGGTCACTCAAGATTCAGCCATAAGTTCATATCTGATTTGCCATGTAGCCAGCAAGGTTGAAGAGGAAAGTCTGCCTCTTTTAAAAGTCAGTTTCTGAAAGTTGCACTTAACATTTCCAATGTCCATTCCTAGGGCTGAATTTGGCTTCATTGCCACACATAACTGCAAGGGTGCTGGAAAGTGCAGTCTTAATTCTGGGTAACCAAGTGATCAGCTAAATATTAATGGAAGATAGTAACAAGTAAATAGTAAGCAAGTAAATAACCTCTGCCATAACCCACTAGAGTCATTTACCAACCATCTACCTAAAGAATCCTTTTAAAACAAAAGTTCTTGATTATATCTTCCAAAGTTCTTCAATAGTCCACAATGCCATATATGAAATAGGAAGGACTAATCAGATCACCCTCAAGACCACTGCTGGTCTTGAATGTTAAATGAGATAATTCAGAATGGTTTTGTGTCCAACAAATTCAACTACATAGATGCAGGCACAGAGTAGTCAAACTGCTGGCAGGATTTGGGGTTTGCTAAGAGTCAGACACGACTGAGCGACTTCACTTTCACTTTTCTCTTTCATGCATTGGAAAAGGAAATGGCAACCCACTCCAGTATTCTTGCCTGGAGAATCCCAGGGATGGGGGAGCCTGGTGGGCTGCCGTCTATGGGGTCGCACAGAGTCAGACACGACTGAAGCGACGTAGCAGCAGCAACAGCAGGCAAGTAAGAGAAAGTGGAAAAGGCATGGTAGAGTTGAAGGAATACAAAAGTGAGTGAACTACGGAGTCTAACATGGGTAAAGATGGAAGTAAGGGTATGAGCAGAGTGAGTATTTAGTCCCACTCCTCCAAGAATCAGATATAAATGGGATTAAAAGTACAAAATTTTTATAGGGAGAATGCTTCTGTAAAAGAAAACAGGCATGGAAGTGGAGAGGACAAGGAGAATTGCCAGATCATGATGCAATCCATCCAACTCATGGGACAGAAGTTTGGGTGTAAGCACCCTAGATTGCCATGCAGTCTAAGGGAAGTTCAGCAAGCCATCAGAGACCATGAGCCAAAGTTGACAGAGGAGGTGCATGTCTCCCAAGAATGGGTCTGCCTTAAAATGCCCACCAACTCAGACACTGGCCTCACAGAAATGCAGCAATTCATTTCAGGTGGCCAGTGCAGCTGCTGGGGCCCTCTGTCAATTTGACCCATTACAGACGGTCTGCAAGGTGCATTCTCGTAGCCACTACATTGAGAGACATTTTTTAAGTTACGAAACCAAAAGACTGTATGTCTCAAAGTATTTCTGGAAATCATATATCAGAGGGAACAAACTAGATACACAGAAAGCAGAAATACTGACATTAAGATTTAAGATGGAAAGCAGTCAGTGATCAAGGGTGTGACCATGATGATAAATAGCTGACGTAGGAAGGAGACGAGACCATAGGAGACGGAAGAATCAAGAAGAAAGAAGACAAGGGTATTAAAAAGATCTTCCACATGGATTATTGAACCCATCAAAATTGTGAATGGGATAATCTAGAGAGAATGATAGTAATCCAGATACTGAAATCCTCATAGAGTTAAGTAACTTGGGGTCTCCAAATAACTGTGCAAGGGGGCAGTGGGTATTATAATCTGATGATATGAGTTTTAAAGCTGTGACTCTCTAGAGTCAGAAAGGGTGAAAAATTTGGAAATAACAATGAAGAGCAAGTAGTATATCTATACCATTTCCCAGACCACTGGTTCAAAGAGTATGGGAAAGGAAGCAGTCACCCGTCTAGAAGGACAGAGGCAAAACATTACCATCAGTATTGAACTTCAGTTACGGCAAAAAAAAAAAAAAAAAAAAAAGAAAGGGACAGGGACAATGCTGAGCTTTAAAGGTAAGATACTTTTGCTTATGATGAATGTATTCCAGATGGCAGAAGAGTTTTAAGAAATAGAGGAAAGGGAGATTTGGGATTCTACTTAGAAGCTGCATGGAGCCATATAGGAAGGGAATCTAAGCAATATATAATCCCGATGGGCTTTGAGTTTCTTGTGGTAAGTGATATAAACAGGAATATGGGACTTGCTTCAGTTGATACTGTATTTGGCAGATTTCTGTAGAGAAGCTCTCCTCTAAATAGTCTAATTCTATTTTTGGTGAGATTAGGCTACCAAAATGTACCTACACTGTATTCTTGGACTGTATTCCTTAAACCTAATTAAATCACCTTTTTAGATCTTGTATTTGACTTTTTCTAAAGTTTGCTGCAACAGGAAATAGTAGCAGTCCAGTTTATCTAACTACAGAACTGCCATATTTCCTTCACTTCGCCCCTTCTTTTCATGCGCTTGTCCATTAATCCCTGATCAAGTACTATTCACTTCTTAATGTCTTATTGCTCATGTTAGTTTAATTAGAACTAAATCTTGAGGCAGACTGGGAATCAAATCTCAGGCATCAACCATTCTCTGAGGATCCCTTTGATTAGGCTTGTTTTCTACACGATGATTTTTAGAAGAACTAACATACATAGTTCAAGTTCTTTCTACAGCTCCTAATATTCTGCAACTATCAGAAATATTCCAATTGAACTATCAGGATTATTCCAATGCATTGTATCAACCCTTCTCTACCTTCACAGAAGAAAGAAGTACATGTCTATACTATATAAACACAGACTTAAGAAAAACAGAATACCCACCTGTTTCTATATAAATGATATTGCATCGTGATCCCAGAGGGCGTTATACACAGTAAAGGTGTAAGATTCCTTTTCTTGGGGACTGAAAAATTTGTTTGTGTGTTCCTTCGATTTTATTCTTTTCAGCTACCAATCGCTAGTAGGCTGTTGTAACTGGATTCACCTCAAAATAAAAATAGGGCAAGTTGCCTTCTGCTGTATCCAACAAAAGAGTTGCTAAAAGATAACAATACTCTCCGCGAAGAAGGTGAAAATGCATCTCTAAATCCATATTATGAGCTGTACCAAATTGTAACAAACTGTTTGGGAAAGAAAGAAAACATCAAAGAGAAGTTATCAGAATAGGATGGTGTCAGATGTTGTATCTAGATTAGAAGATATCCACCGAAGATGAATAGATTAAGTTTCATTTCTATTTGTTACACTTTCAAAGTGGTGAATTTCACTCTATTATAGACATCAAATGAGAAGCTCTTAGCTACATTACTGGTTTCAAATCAATGTTGTTTTGACACCTCGGCATATATGTACATACATGTTATACATACACACTAACACGCATATATTTCTCCTTTAAAAGCATAACATTCATGATTGGAATACATACCCAATTATCATTACTTATTCTCCATCATACATTTTCTTCTTTCTCCATCACATAGCTTTCCAGAAGGGACAAGAAAAATAAAACTTAAAATGCTATTGTCTGCTAAAGCTTTGTTGGATTTCACTTACGTTTATACCAGTACCAATATTTCTAGCTTTATTTCAGGAAATCAAATGTTTCAAACAGCATTTCATCTTGTTCCAGACATAAAAAGACAATTAGAATTAAAGTGACAATGTCTACAAGAATAAGAAAAAGGACTTTGCCCTTTAAGAGTACCTGCTTCGTTGCCAAATTGATTATTTAAAACAAAGATAAGTCTGTTTTAAGGTGAATGATGTAGACTTGGCTATTCAAAATCCATTCATTTTGGTCACTCTCCTCATTAACTTAGCTAGTCCTGCAAGCAATCCACATTGATCAGGGTTAAATTAATAAATCAGCTAAGTTCCAATCTATTTTTTCATCAATATAGCCAAAAAGAATATAAGTGAAAAAAATGAAAAAAAAGTGAAGTCCAACTCTTTGTGACCCCACGGACACCAGGCTCCTCCGTCCATGGGATTTTCTAGGCAAGAATACTGGAGTGGGTTGCCATTTCCTTCTCCAGAGAACTTCCCTACCTAGGGATTGAACCCAGGTCTTCCACATTGTAGACAGACGCTTTCCGTCTGAGCCACCACTTGATCTTAGCCAAAAGGCAATGAAAAGGAGAACAATATTAGCTTTTGTTTTATTCCTGTTTGTTCTCACTTGTGATGAAGATCCTTGAAAGAAACTTAGCTTGCTTTATCAAAAACAAAGTGGTTTAAAGTCACACTTCATTTCATGTTCCTCAAAGGAAAGCAATATATTACTAATCAAGATACAGTCTATATGGATTATTCCTGCTCTTTACTAACCAAAGATACCCTGCATAACCCACCACTGCATTCAGAGTAAAACATCTCTCCAACATGAAACAGAAGCATGGTCTTAAGAAATCAAATGGAAATTGTTAATGTTAGAGAGGTACAAGTACTACAAATCCACTGGTTTCCTGATTTTGCTCTTAAACCACAGAAAAGAAATTTTTTGCATTCCTGCATATTTTTAATTTTTAAAACACACATTCATATGCAAGAGTGCATACACACACCTTTCAAGTACTTCACTTGCTCAGAGTGAACATGGGCACATTTCTACACCCAAACACTTGAGGGGATTTTCATGAAGCAAATTCTCAGCATGTCCACTTCCAACCACCTTCTTTACATTAGTTCCAATATATAAAGACTTGTTCCACAAAATATAAAGCCCAGAGATAGATCCACACACATATGGACACCTTATCTTTGACAAAGGAGGCAAGAATATACAATAGAGTAAAGAAAATCTCTTTAACAAGTGGTGCTGGGAAAACTGGTCAACCACTTGTAAAAGAATGAAACTAGATCACTTTCTAACACCACACACAAAAATAAACTCAAAATGGATTAAAGATCTAAATGTAAGACCAGAATCTATAAAACTCCTAGAGGAGAACATAGGCAAAACACTCTCCGACATAAATCACAGCAGGATCCTCTATGATCCACCCCCCAGAATTCTAGAAATAAAAGCAAAAATAAACAAATGGAATCTAATTAAAATTAAAAGCTTCTGCACAACAAAGGAAAATATAAGCAAGGTGAAAAGACAGCCTTCTGAATGGGAGAAAATAATAGCAAATGAAGCAACCGACAAACAACTAATCTCAAAAATATACAAGCAACTTATGCAGCTCAATTCCAGAAAAATAAATGACCCAATCAAAAAATGGGTCAAAGAACTAAATAGACATTTCTCCAAAGAAGACATACAGATGGCTAATGAACACATGAAAAGATGCTCAACATCACTCATTATTAGAGAAATGCAAATCAAAACCACAATGAGGTACCACTTCACACCAGTCAGAATGTCTGTAATCCAAAAGTCTGCAAGCAATAAATGCTGGAGAGGGTGTGGAGAAAAGGGAACCCTCCTACACTGTTGGTGGGAATGCAAACTGGTACAGCCACTATGGAGAACAGTGTGGAGATTCCTTAAAAAATTGCAAATAGAACTGCCTTATGACCCAGCAATCCCACTGCTGGGC
Source organism: Capricornis sumatraensis (assembly GCF_032405125.1). Taxonomy (NCBI): domain Eukaryota; kingdom Metazoa; phylum Chordata; class Mammalia; order Artiodactyla; family Bovidae; genus Capricornis; species Capricornis sumatraensis. The sequence continues at coordinate 23,714,671 of NC_091073.1, forward strand.
ATACACACCGAGGAAACCAGAATTGAAAGAGACACATGTACCCCAATGTTCATTGCAGCACTGTTTATAATAGCCAGGACATGGAAACAACCTAGATGTCCATCAGCAGATGAATGGATAAGAAAGCTGTGGTACATATACACAATGGAGTGTTACTCAGCCATTAAAAAGAATACATTGGAATCAGTTCTAATGAGATGGATAAAACTGCAGCCGATTATACAGAGTGAAGTAAGCCAGAAAGAAAAACACCAATACAGTATACTAACACATATATATGGAATTTAGAAAGATGGCAATGATGACCCTGTATGCGAGACATCAAAAGAGACACAGATGTGTAGAGTGGACTTTTGGACTCTGAGGGAGAGGGAGAGGGTGGGATGATTTGGGAGAATGGCATTGAAACATGTATACTATCATGTAAGAAACGAATTGCCAGTCCATGTTCGATGCAGGATACAGGATGCTTGGGGCTGGTACACGGGGATGACCCAGAGAGATGTTATGGGGAGGGAGGTGGCAGGGGGGTTCAGGATTGGGAACACATGTACACCCGTGGTGGATTCATGTCAATATATGGCAAAACCAATACAATATTGTAAAGTAAAATAAAGTAAAAATAAAAATTTTTTTTTAAATCAAAAAAAAAAGACTTGTTCCACAAACGTTTCATATGGCAGGCATTGAGAAAGGCATTAGAGCCCACTAATGAATGATTTCTGGGCTCCTTCTCTTCCCTGTACTCAGTGGGAAGAAGTGCACTGCAAGATCTTTCTTTTGCCTCATGATGTAAACTGTAAGTATGGACAGTTTCACCATTTAGGCTCTTACCCTGAGTGCTCCTCAAATCCATCTTAGTGCATAACACACCCAAATTAAACAGGAATCCAGTATCAAAGGGATATTTTAACCAAATTTTCATCAGAAGATGGGAGAAAAGTTATACTACAGTCACAAAGGGAAAAAAAATTCTCACAGCACTATCCATCCCAGCTAACCCTACTTCTAGTCCCCATCTCAGCTGATATATTCAAAATCCCCTAACTGATATACCCTACCCAGCGAAACCAAAACCCCAATAGTATTCCAAATAGCCTCCACTAAATAAAACCTCGGTGGCTAGCCAAACCCCAAAGAAGTGTTATTTTCATTCCCCTCAAACCTTCCATTATCTATCTACAATTATATATCATATATATATGTCATATTTCTTCTTATTTGAATCCTTGCCACTGAACTAATGGTTCATGCAGTCTCATCATCATATCATTTACTTGAGTAAATGTACCCATGACCATGATTCCTTAATTTAGAAAAAGCATGTCACACCTGGATTCTTGAAAGCACGGAGCATGTCCAAGCTACATATAGTCTTGGTTCTGCCTTGCTGCTCAGTCTTAAACCAGCATCAAACAGAAGTCCAAGTTGGGACACTGAAGTCAAATGGTTTGCTTGTGTTACACAAACACACTGGGACTGCTTACAGACAACACCACAGAAGCCTGCAGAGCCTCCTATCCAAATAATTTGCTGCTGTTGTTGTTTAGTCGCTAAGTGTTCTCCAACTCTTTGTGACCCCATGGACTGTAGCCCACCAGGCTCCCCTGTCCATGGGATTTCCCAAGCAAGAATACTAGAGTGGGTTGCCATTTCCTTCTCCAGAGGATCTTCTCAACCCAGGGATCAAACCTGCATCTCCTTTATTGCAGGCAGATTCTTTTCCATTGAGCCACAGGGAAACCTATCCACATAATCTGTCTTATATAAATACACTCAGTCTTCAAACCACTCCCTTTCTAAATCCAAAACCCAGTCAGGCATCCCCAGCTGCATGTTCAATAGCCTCTCTGTGTTTTTAGATACAGAGTAAGGAGACTCCTCCCCGTGGCTCAGTGATAAAGAACCCGCCTGCAATGCAGGAGATGTGAGATCTTGAGATCTTCCCTGGATCAGGAAGATCCCTGGAGAAGGAAATGGCAACCCATTCCAGTATTCTTGCCTGGGAAATCCCATGGATGGGGAGCCTGGAGGGCTATAGTCCATGTTGTTGCAAAGAGTCGGACAAGACTTAGCAACTAAACAATAACAACAACAAGGAGAAATAAAAGCTGGACAAGAGAATAAAATAGGGCAGGGGTGTGGTACTTACTTGCATATGTAAGCAATTTCTCTTCTCCTTTCCAAGGGTCACAAAAAATGAATATACAAAATTGATAAAAAGTAGACAAGCGGTAGTTACAGGGTGAGGGGTAATATAATGTGGGGAAGTAAGAGGTACAAAGTATTGGAGGTAAGATAGGCTCAAGGATGTATTGTACAACATGAAGAATAAAGCCAATATTTTGTAATACTGTAGATGGAAAATAACCTTTCAAATTGCATTATTAAATGTTTAAATTTTGTAGAATAGATAAGACCTCAATAAGCATTACTGTTGTTCTTGCTATTGCAAATACTATTTCTACTTGTTCCTCTGTCAACTATGAGAAAAGAGAGCCAAATCAAGGTATTCTTTAAAAAAACAGACACTTGCACTACTACAAGCAAAGTGGGGGGAAGAGGAACTATCCTTGGCAAGGACAAGTTTTAATTGATGACGGCTGCAGCACGAATGAGACTGCCTCCCATCGATATGGCTCCTGCTCTTAAGTACCCCTCAGAGGGGCAGCCATAGAGACAGACAGAAACGACCCATTCTGTTGCCAGAACCTCCCTTGGGGCGACGTCAATAATCAGAGCAGCCCTGTTCCTCTGCTTTTAAATCTGTGTTGTCAGCTCATATCACGTTTAGGGAATTAGGCTCTCCAGGGAAATACCAGTTAATAGGAGAACTAGAGAGAAACCGAGCGCAGCTGTAAAAGGTGGCTCTTATGCTATATGGCCAGTGTGGATAATCAGCAAAGATTAGTGTCATGCAGCCATTTTTTTCAAGGCTTTAAAAAATAAAAATTTCAGTGGTAAATTTAACTGTTTAAAAATATTTCTATATAGTTTCAATTTTCCATGTGAGCAAGATATTTTAAAGGCAGATACTCATTTCTGCAAAAGATGTGAATAGCCTAAAAGATTTGAACTTGAGGAGAAGAGAGTAAAATTAAGGGAATTCACCCCCAGTACACCTCAAACATCCAGATATCTAATAACACCTTTTTTTGTTTCTCAGCCATCTAGACTGGTTCTTTGAATGGCTCATTTTATTAAAAATAATAATAATAATAGTAGTTGCAATTGATTGTGTACCTTGTGCCACAGTGTACCAAGTACTATAGATGAATTGCCTCATTTATTAGCCACAACATTCTGGATAAGTACAATTGGAGATGAGGTCATTGAGGGATAGAAAATAAAAGTAAAATCCCAAAATTCACATAACTAGCTCCTGACTGAACTGGGATTCATCCCTTGCAGTCTAAGTCCTAAACCTGTTCTTATAATCGTTAACTTTACTGCTTTCTTTTAATTTATCTGATCAAAAAGAGTTCATCAACTAAATTCATATCTATTTAAAAGTAGAAGGTCAATCATTTAGAAGCAAACTCTTTGCCATCTTTTTTCATATTTTCAAATTAAATCCAGTCAAGTCAGTACATATTTCAACATCATACAATTTTACTGCATTTTTTAATATCACAGTTTCTCTTCACTTTCCAATATCCACCATCAAGACCTATCAATTTTACCTCCAAAAATAATCCTGAATTAGTCCACTATTCTCCAACTTCACTGCCATCTCTCCTGAATTCTGCAATAACCTCCAAATTTATGTTCTTCTTTCCACTTATACACCCCATCCCTAAAACAGTACCTAATAGTATGATTTCTGTAAAATTTAAATCACATTATGTTCCTCTTATGCTGATTTTAAACTAGAAATAAAGGTTCAAACATTTTTCTAAGTAGTCTATTCCATCTTTGCCCCTCTGCATGCCTGTTTGTTTGTGTGTTTGTTTAAAAAACAAATAGACTTAGAGAACTACAAATTCCACTTAGTTTTCACACCACTTGAAAAGCAACTTTTCATCACCTCAGTGGGAAGAGTGCAAAAATTCTCAACAAATCACAATCGACAAGATGTTTTCTGGATAGGTTAGACATGTGTATACATCTTTGGTTACCTATGTCAGCAAATTTTTTATTTGCCTGGTGGATCAATTTCTGGGCAAATTTGTTGTGTGTCCAAAGATTGGGAGGTAACTATATTTTGCATGCCAAAAATAAAGACAAAGACTATGCTAAAGCATGAGATATTATTGAAAGAGAGCTTAATAAAAAAAAAAAATGTAACACAGACCAGTCAAATACCCAAACTTCAAGTCTAATGAGTCTCCTGTGGAAAAACCACCAGTTGGCAATTTCTGCCTAAATGAATATTGACTCCTGTATAAGACTTTTCCAGGTTTCTGCTTAATGCATTGTTTATTGATTTCCTATTATGTGCACAGCAAAAATTGAATAATGTTGAAATATGGTCCCTGCTCTTTAACTGATTAGTCTACCAAATTATACACACATAATCAAATCTTGGCTCAAATATCTCTTCCTCATAAGTAGAAGGTCCCAATTGATTTCAATGTTTTCATACATCAAGAATTCCTTCACAGTGATGCTATATTTTTGTATATCCAGCATCTTTTCACTAAAGAAAACCAAAATACAAACACTGTAATTAATTTATCCTATATTTCCAATACTTTGCAACTAATTTTAGATACAATGCAGCACGATAATCGACATAAACAGTGAAAGGTTATAAACTGAAGCATGAACATGAAAACCAAAAGCAAGAACTCCAGAACTGATTCCAAGGTCCTGACTCAGTCAAAACTCAGTCAAACCTTGTGAACAGGTGCAAATGACAGACTCACGCCCTCAGGAAATAAGAGTGGTTCAAAGTGCTAAATCCAACCAGGAGCTATAATATCATCTATTGCTTACCCATTGCATTACCCGACTTTCCAAGATTAACCTGAACAGAATTTAAGTTTTAACAATGATTTAAAGGAAAACTGGATGATATCTTAAAAACACTAATGTCAGAAATACTGGAAGATGGATAGTGACTTTTCTTCACTAAGGGATGAATTGAATGTCTACTGTGTACCTTGATTTTAGTAGGCACCCTGCCTAGTCTTTCTTTAACTAGGCTTTTGAACACCACTTACTTAAGATACACCCATGCAGGCAAATATCTACCAAAAAGAAATGTGCAATATAATAAATGACATCAATTTAATAAAACTATATCACACTACAAAGAATGACTCAACTGCCTTTTATTTTATTTAAGAAAAATTTGCCATATGCAATGGAGCACAGCGAAGTGGAGACACCAAGACCTTTTTTTAAATGTAAGAAAATACAGCGTCTGTTACCTTTACCTTTTATGAGTTGCCTGTTCTCATGTATTTGGCAAGACAAATAGAATTACATACTGTGAGTGACTCAGAACAGAGCTTCACTATCAATCATCCCCCTGGCTCTGCACAAATTCTGTAGGGCATTCAGGACATTTTTCTGCCTATGAATATTTTAGACAAGAAGAATCCCTGAAAGCTTCCTGATGGATTAATACAAGAGAGGAGGACATTTTCATGTTTTATAGCTATTTGCCAAAGTACTACAGCCGTTACTACACTCCAATGAAAAGATGCCTCTTTAAACAGAAAGAAGCAGTCCTGTGGAAGAGTTCCAGCTCCTTTATCATAAACTGATTTCAAATAATGATATATAATATATAAATATTGCATGCAGTCTTCAGCAGAGAATGAAATGCTGAACAGGTGCCCATGCCTTTACACCTAGCAATAACTGTGGAGGGGAAAAAGAGAAGGAAGAAAATATATGCCAGCTATTTAAGAAAAGAAGTTTGCTCGCATTCCTCTTTGGCTATGCCAATGAAATAACAAGCAATTTCTTGGCTTCTCTATTATTTTACTGTGGGATTCACACCCATGAATAAGCAGCAGAGTACCATTCTCAAGAGCAATTCACAACTTCTCAAATAAAGCTCATACTTATTTTTAAAGGCAACAGGAAATTTAGAAACCACAGAAAAGCGAGGAAAAGAATTACTCATGAACCCACTGCTATTGATATTTTAAAGTAGTTCCTTCCAGAACTTTATATGTAATATTCCATATCTTGTTTCCACTAATATTTAAACATTTTTCCAAGTTATTATAAAATTTTCATAAATGTTTAAATGGCTATATAACATTCCATTAAGAATATGTAACAGTTGATTTAACATTTGGCCATGCTGGGAAAGATTGAAGGTGGGAGGAGAAGGGGATGACAGAGGATGAGATGGTTGGATGCCATCATCAACTCAGTGGACATGAGTTTGAGTAAAGTCCGGGAGCTGGTGATGGACAAGGAGGTCTGACGTGATGCAATTCATGGGGTCACAAAGAGTCAGACACAACTGAGCAACTGAACTGAACTGATGTCATATATGTAAAAGGAGCCAAATTTTTCCTCATAAATATCATTATTTCACATCACTCTTCATATGTATTTCAGTTATTTTTATTACTTTTTTATTTCTAAATTAAGCAATGTATCTTCTATCTAGAAATGGTGGAATAACACATCCAAGTTCTCAACAATGGAAGAACAGGTTTTGTTGTTGTTATTGTTGTTTCAATGTATCTTTTCTTACTAAGTACAGTATAGAGAAAGTTCATATAGAGAGAGAGAATAATTTTGTAACTACTAATTATAACATGCTTTACTATTTATTAACATTCTCACAACTGCAGTGGGATATATAATTACCTAACTTTTTCAAATTAATAAATGGTAGAAAAAAGTAATACAGACATTATGCACTCAGAATATACCAGAATGAGAACACTAAATAACTCTTAATTTTTCAAGAGTAAAAATCATTTTTTACTTCTAATAATTGAAATAGAATTATTTCAGTCAAGAGACAGATCTTAAACTTACAGGTAAAGAAAAAGCAATTCATGATAAAAGACAAAGAGCAAAGAAAAAGGTATCAGAACAAGCTTCAAGTTTTAGTACGAAGAATTGAATCAGTCAGAGTTCAACCAGAAAATAGACCCACCATGAGTTTGGGCTAAGAGATTTATTATAAGAGTTAGATCTAACACAGTAAGAGGAAACGCTGGGCAAAGGAGGTTCAGGAAGAAAGTTGGAGGATCAGAGTGAGAGTGACCAGGCAGCCAGGCAATGTGAAAAGCCAAGCACGTCCAGCCACTAAAATGGGACTTGAAAGGGCTTTGCAGCTACTGAAACAAAGCAGGACTTTATGGTCCTGGCTCCCACATGTCCTCTGTCTGCCTGTTTTCTGTGGAAAACTCTAGCCAAAGAATAAGTTTAATCAGAGAAGTGAGAAAATGCAGAAATAGAGGAAAACAGTCAAAGGAAACCAAATAATAATAATGTAGTCATTAAGCATAGTCAAAGATCTTTAATTCCTTCTCAGGGGCTACAAATAATATTCTGAGCCACATCTCTTGAGCTGTTTATACTAAAACTACACCAGGTGGAGAAGTTCCCTACACGATGACCAGACTGTAGCCATGATGTAAGCTGCCTCAATTGTTTAGAACTGACCTCAAGAAATAGAAACAAATTAACACTGGAACTGAAGATTAACTGTGCATAAAACAACCAAGCTGACCCTTGCAAGATCTCCCGTGACCAATTTCAAGATGACTGTTAGGGCTGACTGTGCTATTTCTGCGTGTCGTCTTCTCCTTCTGTATATAAAGCTTCATGCACTGATTTTCACCAGGGGGAGTCATCCTTTGGACAGATGTCCACTTTCTCCCTAGATGCCAGCATCCAAAATAAAGCAAACTTTCCTATCCACCAACCTTCTTTTCCTTTCCTGACCTCTTTATTGGCTTTTGAGCGGCAAGCAACTGAACCCATACCTTGCGGTAACACGGCTTCTCTGAGTCCACGACAGAGAGCTGGGAGCGGGCTTGGAGTCACTGTAGTTCAGTAATCAGAAGGAAACCTGGTGCAGACCAAGAGCCAGCTGCAACTTGCCAGTACCCACAGACGCATCTGGATCTTTCAGTCACTGCATCTAACCACGCTGACCTACAGAGATGGTTACTGCTTCACTTCTGCCTTCCAAAAATTACATAAAGTCCTCTTTTGGCCAATGCCAACTTAGAGAAGAACACTCTAATACATGTAGTTCTGGTATAAGTGACACTCTACAAACCACCACAAGAGTCGGGAGTAAATGGACAGGTAACTAGCGTTATGACATTGCATGCCTCTTCTTTCTAACAATGGTTCTTGCCATCATAGAAAGAAAAAACTCAAATATCAAGGAAAACTGCAACACTGAGGGCAGAAAAAAGAGAAGCAAAAGTCTTCTTGTTACACTAAAACATGAAAGGCATAATGGGAATAAGCAAATAAAACTGTTTGATTTGCATGTCTAAGGGAGAAATGATCTAGTAAAATTACTTTCTCAAGTTAATAAGGAATTGCTTCCTCATTAATCACCACTGTCATTAAGCAAGATTCAACTAGAATCTTTGCTGCTCATCTATTATAGCTTATGAAGGTAATATAGTTTTTCCATTTATTTTCTCAAATTTTTGAAGGGAAAAATAAAACTTAGAAGGTCCAAAACATAAAAAGGAAGAAGGCAAGAGAAGTGCTAAATGATTGCACTCCATCAATCTGAATGGGGCTGATGGAATGTGAAATAAGTTCTAGGGCAAAAATTCACCATGGAACAGTAGGAAATGTCAAATATTATTTATTTGTTTAGCATTACAAAGCACAGGTAGGAAAGGAGAAATGAAAAAAATGTTTTCCTTAAATAAAATGTCTAAACCATTTTGGGCACTGATATGTGTCCTACGTCCCTCAAATAAGAAATGTAAAGACATTGCTGTTTTGAAAAAAATAAATATTTTTCTAAAAACCAAAGTGTAATGGCAAATATGGACTTTCACAAGAAAACTAGCTTACAAAAACAAATTAAAATGGCATATGATAATCTAGTAATAGACTGATCAAAATGAACAAGAAAATCTTTATCTGAATTATTTTAATGAATTGTTAAAGATTTTTTCAATTCAAAATAAATTATTATTTCAGAACTGCTACATAAGTTGCTTAGCACACGAAGATGAGTAAGATATATATAAGGGGAAATTTGCCGTTTATGTTAGCCTTGCAAAATCTAAACATTTTTCTAGTTTGTGTGCAGGATCTCTATTATCTTGGTGGCAGATCAAAAGCTTCTTCATTTACAGGAGCTGAAAATATTAGCTTTTTCATTCTTGCATGTTCCTAGTCATTATGGATGTGGTTGGACTGTGAAAAAGGCTGAGCACCAAAGAATTGATGCTTTTGAACTGTGGTGTTGGAGAAGACTCTTGAGAGTCTCTTGGACTGCAAGGAGATCCAACCAGTCCATTCTGAAGGAGATCAGCCCTGGGATTTCTTTGAAGGGAATGATGCTACAGCTGAAACTCCAGTACTTTGGCCACCTCATGCGAAGAGTTGACTCATTGGAAAAGACTCATGCTGGGAGGGATTGGGGGCAGGAGGAGAAGGGGACATGAGATGGCTGGATGGCATCACTGACTCGATGGACATGAATCTGAGTGAACTCCAGGAGTTGGTGATGGACAGGGAGGCCTGGTGTGCTGCGATTCATGGGGTCGCAGAGAGTCGGACACAACTGAGCGACTGAACTGAACTGAACTGAGTCATTCTTGCAAAGAAAGAATAATCTTATGAGTGAGGCTCTGGCAATCAAACGCAACCATACATGACTCTGACTCATTCACACTGTCTGCAGATGGAGGCTGCAAAGTCAGGGCACAGAGAGGTCTATTGAAAAGTCGAGCAACAGTACAAGTGTAATTGGTATTCTGTCATGGTTTCCTCATTGGACCAGTTCTGATATGGGATTTGGAGCTTTGTTCCTAGAAACATTTTTCCATACCCAGAGTTCTAGACTTCCATTAAACCTGGCAGGTATCCAATATTTTTTCAATAAACTCCTGCTTCATTGGAGTATCTGCTGCCTGAAAATAAGAACTTTGAGTGATGTACATGTTTCCTAGCCTCAGAGTTCAGCCTAAAAAGAGAATCCATAAAAAAGGCATATGCATGATATATCTAATTAACAATCAACATTTCCACTGTGAGGTCTCAAAGGCACTTCAAATTTGTTGTTATCCTTTAGTTGCTAAGTCATATCCAACTTTTTTGTGACCCATGGACTGCAGCCTGCCAGGCTTCTCTGTGCATGGGATTTCCCAGGCAACAATACCAGAGTATGTTGCCATTACCTCCTCCAGGGAATCTTCCGCACCCAGGGATTGAACCAGGGTCTCTTGCATCGCAGGCAGATTTCTTTGCCGTTGAGCCACTGGGGAAGCTCCATTTCAAAAAAGCTCCATTTGGACATTTTAGAATGTCCAAAACTTGAACTCAAACTGGGCCCTCTGTCACTTTTCTCTGAGTCAGTGATTGGCATCATTCTTCTGATTGTTCATGGCAAAAAAACAGTAAAACTTCTTGAAACTGCCCTCTGCCTCATTCTCAATATCTAATTCATCATCAGGTCCTAACAATCTTGCCTCTTAAACATCTCTCTAATCATTTACTACTCTGCAGTATAATCACCATCCTCAAAGGCTTAAGCTTCCATGCTGTCTCATGGGACTGCCTTCATCAGCTACCCTTCTAATTACTGATGACCACATTATGGCTTCCTTCCAAAGTATTTTTCACAAAGTGATCTTTTTAAAACTCATATCAAGCTGTATGACTCACTTATTCCAACTTCTCAATAGTTTCTCAAGGTTCTGGATCCTCTAGCCCCTGCATGTCTTCCCACTCTCATGTCTGGCCACTTTCTGCCCCTAGTATTTGCATTCCAAACGCACTAGCCTTCTTTCCTGTTCTCATTGCTCCTGACTCTTCTCCTTGTTTTGTATCATTACATTCTACTCATCCTTCAAATTTCAGTTCAAATATCACAACCTAAAGGAAGTCTTCGATGAATGTTAGACCATATCTGGTCTTCTTGTTAAAAGCAATTAAAGCTCCCTGTATTTTTATTTATAGCATTTATCACAGTTTGCAATTTACAACATAGTACCTATATTTAACAATGCTGTCTTGTACACTAAAAAAATTTGTTAAGAGAACTCAAGGGGGTCTTGCCACAAAAAAGGATGGGGATAAGAGGAAACTTTTGGATGTGATGGATATGTTTGTTACCTTAATTGTGATAATGGCTCACGAATGTATGCATATGTTCCAACCCATTAAATCCTACACATTAAATACATGCAATTCTTTTGTATATCAACTATAACTCAACATTGTTGATAAAAAAATTTTAATACAGACCTACTGTCATTGATGTGTTGATTAATATTTTAAAAAATCATCTTGACATGATGTATGTGTCTTACTATTTTAAATAAACTATTTAAATTACTTTATTACAATGATTTTTGAAATTTTTACAATTAAAAAATAAACTATAAATGCTCTTTATTATAAATTTTATGTAGTCCATTGATTTTTACAGAATGCTTTTGTTATTTTTTGCTGAACACAGCCAATCTATAATTGCAATTGACAGACTAGTGTAGTTCCAATAGGAATGCTGATTGATGTTTCCCTTTACACTAACAAGTAAGATAAAATAATGAAGCCTGTCATAACTTCACTCATTCATCAATGATATAAAGGACTTTTTAATAGCTTTTGATACTGAAAGAGTACTTCTTTTTTGTTCTAGTCACCATTTAATGACAACAAATACAGCATACTTTCACATTTAATCACATTATTATTATTTTCTCTATTACTATCTTAAGTCTAGGTAATCAAAACAATAAATCAAGCTCTGTTTTATAGAATTTGCCGATTTCTGTGGGAAAATACTCCCACAATGGCCACTTGCAAACTACCAACAAGATGTCGCTGACACAGAGTAGGGAATGATATACACACCGTATCACACTGCTATCTCATATGTCCACCATGATAACACAATAGACAGAGATAACCCTAAGCATAGATAATAGAAAAATGTAGCCAAATAACTAGGAAAGATATGTTTTGAATATTTATTATCTTTGTTTTTCAATGTAATGGCGTATTTAATTATAAACTTGTATAACTTAATTTTGAGCTTTATATACCTTAATGTGAAAAAGGTGAACTATCTTTTTCTGTGTACATCACTGATGTTATTTTGGAAATATTAAGGCAACTTTTAAAAATATTACTCATAATTTTTAATAATGATTCCATATAATAAATGATTACACTGTTTCCTGAAACCTTAACAGCTGGTTCTTGCAAGCCAGTAAAAGCTAACTCCAGCGTGCTGTAGGCAGTACCAGCATGGTGCAGCTTGTGTACTTGTTCCCCTCTTGGCTGGAATGACAATGCTTTATTTCTCTATTTCGTTTATATAACTCTAAACTAGTATCAATATTGGTATTTTACTGTGTATATTCATAATTCACAAAACTCTTTAATGTGAGTAAAACAATTTTAACTTATTTCAAATATTTAATATACTTTTTAAATAAAATATCACTAAAAATATGTTGGTTAAATATAAACTCCAATATACATTATCATTCTAATAAAAATTATGAGCAAATAAATTACAAGTAAAATAACTAATCAAAAATAACAAAGCATACATTAATGTGAATAAGTTTTAATTATATACAATGTTATTTAGTTTAAAAAACAAATTGTGTCAACAATACCATTGTTAGTCATAGATATATTTTTGTATAAAGTTTTCCAGCTGCTATAAAAGTTCTCTCTGAATCAGCTCTGACCAGAAAAATGTTAAAGAGATGGTTATAAGCTATCTCCAAATATTTTACCTTGATTCCTTTATCTTCAAAGAATATCATCCTTTTTCAACTTGATAAAAATATTGATAACTTTGGAGAGCTCTATTTGCACAGCTCTTAGCTTTCTTGCAGGGACTACACTGTGTTTCATAGCAAGTTACAGTTTCTGACTCAAAGAAAGCATTTTACATTTTGTGTCATCATCTTTAGTTTCAAAATATATAGATGAATATTCCAGGACTGAGACACTGATAGAAACTTCAGTGTCCTCATGTTCATATCCTACTTGTTTGGAAAACTTTAAACTGAGTAAGAATTAGTCTTGCAAAGAAAGTTTTGTTTTGTCAAACTATTTGCATCTCCTCCTGAGGACTGAGAAGGTCTAAAATAATTTCTTTTCCAAAATAATGTGCGTTTGTTCAATTACATTTTTGCTACTATGTATATCACTTTGGGCAGAGAAACTCCAGCAAGATGGTAGGCACTGGAACAGTGGCTGCCTTGCACTGGAGCAAATTTGAGGAGATACCCTACATCCAAGGGCAAAGGAGAAGCCCCAACAAGATGGTAGAAGTTGTGAAATCACATTTAGAATCAAACCCCACATCCAACAGAAATGCTGAGGGCTCAAACAAACCTTATATGCACCAGGACCCAGAGACCCCACAGAGACTGAGCCAGCACTGTGTGAGTGTCTCCTGCAGAGGTATGGGTCAGCAGTGGACTGCTGCAGTGGACTGCTGCATTGGCAGGGGCTCTCGGTACAGCAGACCTAGGAATGGCATAAGCCCTCTTGGAGGAGGCCACCATTAACCCCAGCACAGAGTCAACAGAACTTACACAGGACTGGGATACAGACCCTTGGAGGGCACAGACAAAACCTTGTGAGCACCAGGACCCCAGAAAAAGGCTGCCTGTGAGTGTCTAGAAGTCTCTGGTGGAGGCGTGGGTTGGTGGTGGCCTGCTACAGGATCAGGGGCACTGAAGGCAGCAGTGCTTACATGGGACCTCCTGAAGGAGGTCACCATTATCTTCATTACCTCCACTATAGTTTGACCTCATGTCAAACATAGCCCCCGTCCATCATCAGAAAACTGGATTAAAGATTTACTGAGCATGACCCCGCCCATCAGTCAGTCTCTCCCATCAGGAAGCTTCCATAAGCCTCTTATCCTTTTCCATCAAAGGGCAGACAGAATGAAAACCACAGTCACAGAAAACTAACCAATCTGATCACATGGACCACAGCCTTGTCTAACTCAATGAAACTATGAACCAGGCCACGTAGGGCCACCCAAGATGGATGGGTCATGGTGGAGAGTTCAGACAAAATGTGGTCCACTGGAGAAGGGGATGGCAAACCTCTTCAGTATGCTTGCCCTGAGAACCCCATGAACCCCATGAAAAGGCAAAATGATAGGACACTGAAACATGAACTCCACAAGTCAGTAGGTGCCCCATATGCTAGTGGAGGTCAGTGGACAAATTACTCCAGAAAGAATGAAGGGATGGAGCCAAAGCAAAACCAACACACACCTGTGGATGTGACTGGTGATGGAAGTAGAGTCCAATGGTGTAAAGAGCAATATTGCATAGGAACCTGGAATGTTAGGTCCATGAATCAAGGTAAATTGGAAGTGGTCAAACAGGAGATGGCAACAGTGAACATCGACATTTTAGGAATCAGTGAACTAAAATGGCCTGGAATGGGTGAATTTAACTCAGATGACCATTATATCTACTATTGTGGGCAAGAATCCCTTAGAAGAAATGGAGTAGCCATCATAGTCAACAAAAATCTGAAATGCAGTACTTGGATGCAATCTCAAAAATGACAGAATGGTCTCTGTTCATTTCCAAGGCAAACCATTTAATATCATGGTAATCCAAGTCTATGCCCCAACCAGTAATGCTGAAGAAGCTGAAGTTGACCGGTTCTAGGAAGACCTACAAGGTCTTCTAGAACTAACACCCAAAAAAGATGTCCTTTTCATTATAGGGGACTGGAACGCAAAAGTAGGAAGTTAAGAAATGCCTGGAGTAACCGGCAAGTTTGGCATGGGAGTACAGAATGAAGCAGAGCAAAGGATAATAGAGTTTTGCCAAGAGAACGCACTGGTCATACTAAACACTCTCTTCCAACAAGGCAAGAAGACTCTACACATGGACATCACCAGACAGTCAATAGTGAAATCAGATTGATTATATTCTTTGCAGCCAAAGATGGAGAAGCTCCATAGAGTCAGCAAAAACAAGATCGGGAGCTGACTATGGCTCAGATCATGAACTCCTTATTGCCAAATTCAGACTTAAACTGAAGAAAGTAGGGGAAACCACTAGACCATTCAGGTATGACCTAAATCAAATCCCTTATGATTATACAGTGGAAGTGACAAATAGATTCAAGGGATTAGATCTGATAGAGAAAGTGCCTGAAATTATGGACAGAGGTTCATGACATTGTACAGGAGGCAGATATTAAGACAATCCCCAAGAAAAAAAAGTGCTAAGAGACAAAATGGTTCTCTGAGGAGACCTTACAAATAGCTGCGGAAAAAAAAAGAAGCTAAAGGCAAAGGAGAAAAGGAAACATATTCCCATTTGAATACAGAGTTCCAAAGAATAGCAAAGAAAGATAAGAAAGCCTTCCTCAGTGATCAATGCAAAGAAATAGAGGAAAACAACAGAATGGGAAGGACTGGAGATCTCTTAAGAAAATTAGAGATACCAAGGGAAGATTTCATGTTAAGATGGGCTTATAAAGGACAGAAATGGTATGGATCTAACAGAAGCAGAAGATATTAACAATAGGTGGCAAAAATACACAGAAGAACTGCACAAAAAAGATCTACACAATTCGGATAATCACGACAGTATGATCATTCACCTAGAGCCAGACATCCTGGAATGAGAAGTCAAGTGGGCCTTAGGAAGCATTGCTAAGAACAAAGCTAGTAGAGGTGATGGAATTACAGTTGAGCTATTTCAAATCCTAAAGATGATGCTGTGAAAGTGCTGCACTCATTAGGCCAGCAAATTTGGAAAACTCAGCAGTAGCCACAGGACTGGAAAATGTCTGTTTTCATTAAATCTCAAAGAAAGGCAATACCAAAGAATGCTAAAACTACTGTACAATTGCCCTCATCTCACACGCTAGCAAAGTAATGCTCAGAATTCTCCAACCCATGCTTTAACAGTATGTGAAACATGAACTTCCATATATTCAACCTGGATTTAGAAAAGGCAGAGGAACCAGAGATTAAATTGCCACCATCCATTGGATCATAGAAAAAGCAAGAGATTTCCAGAAAATATTCTACTTCTGCTTTATTAACTATGCCAAAGCCATTGACTGTGTGGATCACCATAAACTGTGGAAAATTCTTAAAGACATGGAAATACCAGACCACTTGATCTGCCTCCTGAGAAATCTGTATGAAGGTCAGGAAGCAACAATTAGAACTGGACATGGAACAACAGACTGGTTTCAAATTGAGAAAGGAGTAAGTCAAATCTGTATACCATCACCCTGCTTATTTAACTTATATGCAGGGCACATCATGAGAAACATTGGGCTGGATGAAGCACAGGCTGGAATCAAGGTTGCTGGGAGAAATATCAGTAACCTCAGATATGCAGATAATACTACCCTTATGGCAGAAAACAAAGAAGAACTGAAGAGCCTGTTAATAAAATTCAAAGAGGAGAGTGAAAAAGTTGGCTTAAAACTCAACATTCAGAAAACTAAGATCTGGCATCTGGTCCCATCACTTCATGGCAAATAGATGGGGAAACATTGGAAACTGACAGACTTTATTTTGGGGTGCTCCAAAATCACTAGAGATGGTGACTGCAGCCATGAAATTAAAAGACGATTTCTCCTTGGAAGAAAAGTTATGAGCAACCTAGACAGCATATTAAAAAGCAGAGACATTATTTTTCCAACAAGGTCATCTGTCAAAGCTATGTTTTTTCCAGTAGTCATGTATGGATGTGAGAGTTGGACTGTGAAGAAAGCTGAGCACCAAAGAATTGGTGCTTTTGAACTGTGGTGTTGGAGAAGGCTCTTGAGAGTCCCTTGGACTGCAAGGAGATCCTGCCAGTCCATCCTAATGGAAATCAATCCTAATATTCATTGGAAGGACTGATGCTGAAGCTGAAACTCCAATACTTTTGCCACCTGATGCGAAGAACTGACTCATTTGAAAAGACCCTGATGCTGGGAAGGACTAAAGGTGGGAGGAGAAGGGGACAACAGAGGATGAGATGGTTGGATAGCATCATCGACTCAACGGACACGAATTTGAGTAGGCTCTGGAAGTTGGTGATGGACAAGGAAGCCGGGCATGTTGCAGTCCATGGAGTTGCAAAGAATTGGACATGACTGAGCGACTGAACTGAATTGATATCACTTTGGGTTTAAAAAAAAGAGGGGGGGAGGAGTAAAAGTTTATTTAACAAATTTTTATTCTCCACCATGAATTGTGTATCTTGTTTTATTGACTGTGATGTCAAAACATAACTGTTGTATGTCAGTTATATCTCAATAAAGATGGAAATGAAATTAAATGGGAAGCACCTTAGAAAAATAAAATGTTGTATTTCATATTATTTTAAATATCATATTTTATATTATTTATAAATACCAAAATACCATAAGATACAATATCCCTCTGGCAGCTATTAGTTGTTTTGCCTTTTTGGATATAGTCAATTTCAATCTAAGCATTACCCAGAGCTACCATCCCTGATGTAGCAGTTGTAGTCAGAACTTCAATATGTCCTTCCCAATTGTAGATACCCTGAGAGAAGCTCTGGAAATGCCACCTCTGGACAGCTACTATGACCTGGACAGCATTCTAAGTCCTGATATCTCTCCAGACAAGAAAGGATAGCCTTCGCTTGCCTGATGACTTAAATTGTGTCTGATCTAGCCAATGTACAATATTTGGGGTTTGTTTGATTGTTTTATTGATGGCCAATGGGACAGGGAAGGAGAGATAGAGGAGACAAGCTGCTGAGAATGGTATTAGGGTAAGAAAGAGGAGGCAAGAAAGGGAAGATAAAGGAATCGGGAAAACTGCCAATAAGTATGAACAAGTTATTGATCAATACTTGAAATAATAGCATCCCACCAACAAAAAATGTCAGTCTCTCAGTACTTAATATTAACTTAATATACAGGGCATTCATTTTTTTTTAAATACAGTGTAACCAACATCACTACTGGCTCAGTGACTTTGATAATACTGATACTTAGCAAAGAACAATGTTCCCAAACTGAAAAAATATATAATCTTGTTCTGGCATTAGAGAACTGTATGTTAAAAGAGCTAGAAAGGTGAAGAGGTATAGAGAGAAAAACTTTCTTTGCTTATCCTTTCAGAATTAGCTCCCTCCCCACCACCACCCCCCACAAAAAAAAAAAAAACACTAAAAAAAAGTCAATTGGCAATTTGGGAGATAAACTTGCTCTTTGATATGCTTATTTTAAGTGACTTTGATATAAGTATACTGCAGATACATAAGGAGGGTCGCTCAGGATGGTGACATAGATCGTTCTGAACATCACTCCTCCTCATAAGGAGATGGACTAGAACTACCCATCCAGAAACTGGGGGTGAGGCTGAAGCACCCCTCTGGAAAACAGAGGAGGAGAACTGCATTAGAAGAGCGGACATCTCATTTCATGTTCTTCTGCCCTCAGATTGGCATTTTTACTGTCACCTCCCCTGGTTCTCAAGTTTTCAGACTCAGATCAATTTACATGACCAGCTTTCTTGGGTCACCGGCTGGCAGACTGTAGAACCTGGGACTCTTGAGAACATGAGCCACTTCCTCATCATAATTCATATATATGATACACTGGTTCTGTTTCTCTGAGGAAATCTGACTAATAGAGTTATCTATAGGGTAAGGAAGGGAAAAAGCAAAAGAGAACAAGGATAAAGCTAGAATTTTCAGAATATATCTTGCTTAGTGTATTTGATGTTGGGAACATATACCTAATTATATATTCACATAATCATAAAATTTAAAAAATTTAAAGCAATCCCTAAAAAAGCAAAAGCAAAAAAATGAATAAACTAAATAATATAACAGGTTAGTACCATAACTGCACACACCATTATCTCAAGTGTTTTTTAAACTGCAGTAATTTGGCCTGACATGTCTGGTGGAATATATATACTAAGCTACAAATAAATTTTAAAAAGCTGCAAAAAAATTCTTAAACTGTTTTCAGCAATCATACCATTAGAGGTAATGTTGTTATTGCTATACTGAGTGTATTATGAAAAAAGAAAATGAATAATTCTATTGGTTTTGGTGAAAATAGGAATTTTTAGCAGAGTACAAAGAGAGGCAAATGTAAGATTTAAAAGGTTAAGTAAAATCTCTCTGTTCTTCAATTTGCATTGAAATTATCAACATGAAATCATAATATATTTTATCTTTAACACACACATTTCTTAGCTCTGTTCACTAAAAAAGGAATAGCATGCTTAATACACATGTACTTCTAAGTATCATTTTCCTCTAAAAAAGAACTAATACTCCTTGGACAAAGAGATGATCCTAAAATGGGGCGGGAAGTATACAAGATGATTCTATAAAAGATTTTGTCAAACCAGAAACCAAAATATCTATCAAAGAGTACTGAGGACAGATAGAAAGGATTCAAGAACTAAGAATATTTTTCTAGCCAAAATATGGACAATCTGAGAATCAACAAGAAAAATAACTGCAATGTACTGAAAAATCAAAAATGCCAAAATTCATGAATACATAATGATACTTTTAAAAAATTATTGCACACTTTAGAAAATACTAGGGAATCAGGTCATTATTTCAAGAACATATATATCCTGACTTTCTTGCATGAATTCAGGATATTTGAGGGTAATTAAACAGTTGACTAGGGAAAGTTTCTATTTACAGAAATATTTCAGGTAATAAATTATTAAAGGAGATTAAAACGTCATCAGTTTCCAATTCCCGATAAAACAACATATTCAAGCAGTGATCACCAATTCCATTGCTAACATCAACAAAAGAGAAACAACCAGGTATCCTGTGCCCTCTATGAATTTCCTTTGAAATTTTCTTGCAAAAAAGAAAAGAAAATCAAACTGAATCCAGTCAAGACTTTAAATCTAATTACTTATTTATAAAAAGTGAGGGAGAAAGAGAAATCTATTAAAGAAAACCATGGGATGCAATTGGCAAAATCCATATTGTAAGAAAATGTGCAGAATAAATTGCAATTGAAAAATTAAAAAGAGAAAGGGGTGGAAACACAAATTAAACTAGATTTCAGATGAATATTTGCAACTGCTTGCTATTATGAACTCTATTTAGACCCCTATTTGAACAAAAATAAAATTATGAGACCATCAGGAATATTTAAACACTGACTGGATATTTCATGACATTAGGTAAATTTTTAGGAGAGACCATGGCATTGTGATTATATTTTAAGAATATCATTTAGAAACAAATACTGAAATGGTTATTTAAGAAATGATATAGAGATTGACCATTTTTTATCATTGCAATCACTGTTAAAGTCATGCCTGTCACAGGAGAATTCATTATACTGGTTTCAAAAACATATATGTTATGTTTGAAATGTTTCATAACAAGAAGATTTTTAAAGTATGATATTTTTAGAAATTAAAAATCTAGAGATCCTCAAAAAGATATTAGCAAATTTCACTGTATAACTAAAAATACTAGCGCTCTATGCACTCTAAGCAATAGATATGGAAAGATTGAAAATGCTATTTATAGTTTACAAACCAGCCCAGGGATTTAAAAAACTGAAAGGAATAATTAAACTTTACCATTCTTACAAAAATTAAGAAAGTTAGAAAAAAATTAAGAGAGGTAAACAGGAAATACAAAGTAAAATGTGAACTAGAAACTAGTCCACATATTCAGTAAAAAGTAAAAACTGACAATATAAGAAAAGAAACTGAGGGATCAAGTATAATAGTCGGCACGGTCCAAAGGCCAAAAACCTACAGTATAGCTTTCAGCTCCTGAAAATACTACACACACACACACACACACACACACACACACACACACACACACACTCATACACACACTCATAGAGCAAGCTATTCATTCATTCATTCAAACACCTAATGAGAAGCTACTAACTCCTTAGTATTTTCTATGGAAAACTGCTGTTCCATTCAGAATTGCATTTTGGGATTCCCTCATAGCTCAGTCAGTTAAAAATCTGGCTGCAATGCAGGAGACCCGGGTTCAATTCCTGGGTCAGGAATATCCCCTGGAGAAGGAAAAGGCTACCCACTCCAGTGTTCTTGCCCAGAGAATCAGAGGAGCCTGGCAGGCTACAGTCCATGGGATCACAAGAATCAGACACAACTTAGTGACTAAACCACCACATTCAGAATAAGTCTGTTTTTCTTTTAAGAATTAGAGGTATTAAAAAAATTCAAACCCTAGGGAATGCCAGTACCTGTCAGGAAATGATATTCACCATCATACTCATGCACAAAGTCACAGAGCACCTCTGAGCCTGGTCACTGGAGTCCAAGACAGATCCACAGCCATACAGATGGCATGAGAGAGCCCACACCAGGCTAAAAAGGGCCCCCAGTTTAGAACAGTTTGGGGAGATTCCAGGAAGATTACTGACAGTATAGAATCAGTAAAGTCTCATTAGGAAAGCAGAAATTGTGCTAAATAGTTCAAACAGAGAGTATTTACTACAAGGAACCCTTACAGAAAATGATCAAAGGACTGAAGGATCAAAAAGTTTCAAGTGAGGAAAACCAGTGAATGAGAATTACAAAAGCTGCTACAACCCCTTGGGCTCAAATAACAGAAGGGAGGAGAGGAGATTACCAGAATCCAGAACACACTGACTGCTAAAATGCTAGGGACTGCTGCCACCCCTGAAACATCTCCGTCTCTGCCTGAACCATCAAAAGCCACTGGGAACAGTAGTCACCTCTGGCGTCTGTTTTGGTACCACTGAAACCCAGGAGTCCCTTTGACAACTGGTGATACTACCTGTGTGTGCATGCTAAGTCACCCTTACCAGTAACTGAACCTGAAATAATTTAAACACTTACAAATTATAGAAATTACACTCATACTAGCTTTTTGACTCCAGCAAACAAACAGCAATTAACATACTCACTAATGGTTCAAAAGTTTTATGATTAAAAAATGAATCACTGTATTCCTAAAGGCTTATTTTTAGTTGGCCCAGCTATTTATTGCTAAGTATATTATAATTTAATTAATCTAGATTTTATGGTGTTCTCTAACTTTTGGATATTCCATATTTAAAACAAAGCCTAGACATTCCCGAGTAATGAATTGCTCGGTAGAAAAGAATCCGCCTGCCAATGCAGGAGATGCTGGTTCAGTCCCCTGGTTTGGGAAGATCCCACTTGCCGGGCAGTAATTAAGCTCGTGAGCTACAACTCTCAAGCCTGTGCTTTAGAGCCCAAGAAGCACAACTACTGAAGCCCTGCTTGCCCTAGAGCTGGTGCTCAGCAACGAGAGAAGCCACTGCAATGAGAAGCCTGTGCACACCAGCTGGAGAGTGGCCTCCTCTCACTGCAACTGGAGAAAGGCCCACAGAGCAACAAGACCCAGCACAGCCGAAAAATACGCAAATCTATCAATAAAATTATAAAACAAAGCCTGGTCTATTGGGTATTAACACTGATGTCACAATAACTCATAAAATTACCATTATATTCTAGGAAAATATCATCAAATAATAATAGAAATCTTTTATTCTTTAATGTATACAGTAAAAAAAAATTCAGTTGATTGAAAAAAAAATCATTTTGTTTGATATACCAGGACATTTTCTAATATATAAAATGTCATCTACCAGGTGTAAATGTAAAATGATGCCCTACTTTCTAAAATTCCCATTCACCCATTGTGTAATATATCATGCTTCATGCTGTTTTACATTATGTAAAATAAACAATGAATACAGACTCTGGATTTTAATGCCTGAGGTGTGAAATTAGTTCTCTGCCAAGTGTGTTTTTGATCGTTAGAGATTTAAAACATTCAGAAGTGTGTCAGTCTGAGACACATTTCTTCAGTTCACTTACAAGAAATGAAAAGCAATCTAGATATTTAAAAGAAGAGAATGAGACTGTGTAATAGAATGCACTGTGTTGTGATTTTGCACACAGTCTTTGGTATTCATTGGATTTTACGCATACTACTCACACGGGCAATAAACAGTTCGCATACTCAGTTTTGCTAATTTTTCCTCTGAGGCTTCTTTACAGTGCAGTTACCACAAATCCTCCATTATAACAAGATCATCTTGTTTACAAAAGTATAATCTCAAAAAACATTTGCATCTCTAATGTAATTAAGTACTTATTCACATGGTAATACATCCTACCTAATCTTCTATTTATAAATTTCCATATCTACACAATGAATAAAAATATTTTTGTGGTTAGTAAAAACCACTGGGGACTTCTAGGCTAAGATGGTGTAATAAAACTGATGCACAGAATTTCCTTTCCCAACATTCTATTCAGTGAAATAAAAATAGTAAAACCCAGGAAAAATTCAGGAGCAGCAACTAGGCAATCTAATACCATGAACCTCAAAAAACAGCAGCCTAGTTGGGGGGAGAAAGATGAGGATCTGGAGCAGGGTGGCAGGTATTTTATTGTGAAGGACTTAGTCTTATCCCTCAAAAGCCAAACTATAAGTTGTCTCTGAATATCTCCAAATCTGGGGAAAATGAACCGAGTGATATTCTGATGGGGAGTAGACTCAGATAGAGAGAACAGACGTGATCACCAAGGGAAAGGAAAAATGGGGGCGGAATGGACTGAGGGTCTGGATTAGTAGATGCAAACTGGACAAGAAACAAAATCCTATTGTACAGCACATACGCAGTATGAAAAAATATAAAAAAGAATGTATATATGTATATAATAATCACTTTGCTGTATAGCAGAAGTCAATACATCAATTATATGTTTCAATAAAAAATAAATTAAGATAATAAGAATACACAGCCATTGATTGTAATTTGTTGAATAAAATCACTGCCTCTCATGGAATCAAAAGTGAGTCAATTCTGGTTTTATTTATTTGAATTTTCTTTCTTTCCTTCTTAGTAAATTTGGCTACAGGTTTTTTAGGTTTGGTTATCTTTTCAAATAACCAATTCTTGGTTTTGTTGATTTTTAATGTTTTTCCACTCTTTTATTTCTGCTAACTAGGTTTGTTCTTTTTCTAGTACCTTGAGGTACACAGTTAAATTGAGGTTTTTTTCTTTTTTAATGTAGGTGTTTATTGCTATACACTTTCCTCATTAATGCTTTTGCTGCAGTACATGTTTTGGTATGTTATCCTTCCATTTTTACTTGTCTTGAGTGTTGTTGTTTTTTTTTTTTTCCCCTTTTGATGTCTTCTTTGACCCACTGGTTGTTCAAGCATGTGCTGTTTAATTTTCATATCCTTGTGAATTTTCCAGTTTTCCTTGGGCTGTTGATTTCTAAAATGGCCAACAGTTGTGTGAAAAGATGCTCAACATTACTATCATCAAGGAAATGCAAATCAAAACCACAATATGTTTCACATGTGTCAGAAAGGTTATTATCAAAAACGGACAATGAGTGTTAGCAAGGATGCAGGAGAAACTGAAACATTTGCACCCTGATGGTGGGGATGCAAACTGGTGCAGCCACTGTAGACAGTAGCATGGAGACTGAATTCAAAAACCTGAAACTAGAACTACCGTCTAATTCAGTAACACCACTTCTAGGTATTCATCCAACAGAATTGAAATCAAGATCTCAAAGAGATATCTACACACTCATGTTCACTGCACTATTCATAACAGCCAAGGTGTTGAAAACAAACTAAATGTTTATCAACAGATGAATGGATAAAGAAAATGTGCTATCTACAAACAATGGAATGTTCCCAGACTTTAAAAAGGCAGGCAGGTGGCAGAATTCTGCAATTTGTGACAATGCTACCGAAAGCTCGGCCTCTCTGTACACTAGTCCCAAATCAGACCCCAGAGACAATTTTGGGTGAAGTAGACAAGGACAGCTTTATTGTGTTGCCAGGAAAAGTGTTTCAAGGCAGCCTGGATATAAAATAATTTCTTCTGGTGAACTTGCTCTTTTCTCCTAAATACTTCAACTGATTAGATGAGCCCTACCCACATTCTTGAGGGTAATATGCTTTACTAATATGCTTTACTCACAGTCCACTGATTTAAATGTTAATTATGCCTAAAAAAATACCTTCAGGTCAACATCTAGATTTGTGTTTGACAAAACAACTGCGTACCATAGCCTAGCTATGTTAACACATAAAATCAGTTAAGAGACAAATAGTGTGAAGGAGAGAGAAAGGAAGAGACAGAGGTCACAAGTTTATGGAAAAAAATTGAGAATCAAAGCAGCATAATAAAGTTTACTAGCTATTAGAAACTATAAGCAACAGGATATATATAGCTAACAATTCAATTATCAGTCTAGAGAAAAGAGGAAACGGCAACCTACTCCAGTACTCTTGCCTGGAAAATCCCATGGAAAGAGGAGCCTGGTGGGCTGTAGTCCATGGGATCACAAGAGTCGGATACGGCTTGATGACTAAACCACCAAGGAGCTGTTAGAAAGGACCCTGGCTCCCTACGTTCATTCTGTCTTGGCTCTGTTGTCCCAGGTAACTGCTGGCGCAACGGCTACAACCATCTGTGGTGTCACTTAAGACAGACCCAAGACCAGAGGAAGGAGGAGGGTAGCACCTGAGAACTCATTACTCTGGAGTTAGTCTGCCTGGAATTAAATCCTGGCTCCAATACTCACTAGCTGTTTGACCCTTGACAAGTTTCTTAACCACTCTATACTGCAGAGACTTCATCTGTAAAATGAGAGATAATAGTACCTAACCCAAGAAAGTTGAATGGGTTATTTTATTTAAAGCACTTAGAATTAACAGTGCCTGGCAGTGGCAAGTGGAGAAGGCAATGGAACCCCATTCCAGTACTCTTGCCTGGAAAATCCCATGGACAGAGGAGCCTGGTGGGCCGCAGTCCATGGGGTCGCTAAGAGTTGGACACGTCTGAGCGGCTTCACTTTCACTTTTCATTTTCATGCATTAGAGAAGGAAATGGCAACCCACTTCAGTGTTCTTGCCTGGAGAGTCCCAGGGACAGGGGAGCCTGGTGGGCTGCCGTCTATGGGGTCGCCCAGAGTCAGACATGACTGAAGCAACTTAGCTGCAGTAGCAGCAGAGAAAAAAACTGATAAAATCATAGTAGTAACAGATTTTAAAATGCAAACATTAAAAAGATAAAAGTAAAGCAAATAATATGAAGGAGAAATAAAGATGATTCAAAATAAAGTTAACTGATGTCCTTTAAGTAGAAGGCTTAATAAATAAATTTCCATGGGGAAAAAAATGAATTAATCTTCAAATCAAAAAAGCATATCAGATTTCAGGAAAGTCCTAGTTAAGTTATTAAACTTCAGTCAGGCTGGCCTTGCATTTCAACACATTTTATGCCATAAGCACAAGAACCATGTGTACAGAATTCTATTACAACATGTAGCCATGATATTAGTCAAGTATAAAATCAACAGTCTGTCATTCTAAAGCATGAAAGAATCTATGGACCACAAAACTCATGAGCCATTCTTCAGAAACTGCTTTGTAAAATATATCAAAATGTAAAGCTACTTTTATAGAATGAATGAAAATAACAAACTCAGGAATGGTAAAACAATGTAAATACAAGTAACGAGCTGTGTATCCATTTAAGTAGAACATAAATAAAAGCATATAGATTATGCTTATGGAATAGAATGTAAATGCCAGAAACCTGGACAGTATGAAAATAATAATGTTACTGACATATACCAGTAGATTAAAGAAAAATATTATAAAAGAAAACATGAGAGTACTAATTTCCCATCATCAAAAAGAAGTCAATCAACACTCTCTTGAATTGAAGATGTGGTTTTAAAAAGGCTCCGAATTCTTAATGATTTTCTTAACCTTTTTATTTAATCTTAAAAGGATCCTTTAAGAAGTAATGACTCAAAACATTTGAGTTTTAGCAACTTTTTTTTTTTTTAGATATGGTTTATTTTCTGTTAACCAAATTTCAATTTTAAGAGTATGTGGAAGAACAGCTAAGGACCACTCAGTGGCCGTTCCTACCCATTCAGTGGCCTAAGCAGTGGAAACTGCAGAGCAGTCTTCAGTGGAAGGCTAAGTACTCCAGTCTTCAATGGGGAACTGCTGAATAGGCAGAGAAGGCACCTGCACTCCTTTGGACCAGCCCACCACCTCAGGATGAGTAGCAGTGAACTCTGGAGCTGGAGCAGTCCATTCTGCCTGAAGTTCCTCCTTGGTTACAGCTTTCCCAGCTGCAGCCTGCTCTTCCATTTCAGTCTCTTCAGGCTCTGGAGTGGAGATCAGGCATGACCTCCCATGGGTGTTCTTGGAAGATGGTGCCACGTACAAACAGAACTTCTCGGCCAAGCATCCGCCACATCACACCCACTGAGTGAGTTCCCTTTTTAGGATCTTACAGCAGGATAGATCAACTCAATCTTAAAATAATACTTTTGTAGCAAGTATTACTAGCAAATTCCACTCATTGGGCCAGAAACCCTTGTGGTGTTTTCGAAAAACTTGCCCCTTGTGGAGCACACTGCCTATACTTGTGAGTTCATCAGCCAGTGGCCTCAACTCCAAATGTTAACAATGTGCAGTTAGCAACTTCTTTCATTCCATCTTATTTTCATTTGCTACCTCTTGTTGTTGTTCAGTCACTACGTTGCATCCAACTCTTTGCCCGCCCCCCCCCCCCCATAGATTGCAGCATGCCAGGCCTACTTGTCCTTCACTATCTCCTGGAGTTTGCTTAAATTCATGTCCATGAGTCAGTGATGCCAACCAACCATCTCATCTTCTGTCATCCTCTTCATCTCCTGCCTTCAATCTTTCCCAGAATTGGGGTCTTTTCCAGTGAGTCAGCTTTTTGCATCAGATGGCCAAAGCATTGGAGTTTCAGCATCAGTCCTTCTAATTTGCTACCTCTAAATTCAAATAAAACTTAATACATTTCATTCTTAAGATATCACAACATGATCCTGTTTCATGAAAAATATTTTTCAAAGCCTTCTTTCTAGCCTCTATTTACATACATACATAAAAGTATGGAATAATGTTCATTAACATTGTTTGTTGGGGTAGTGAGATGAGATAATATTTATCACTTTCTTTTCTGCAGTTTTTTGAATTCTTAAATCCTTCATTACACAAATAATAAAGCAATTTTTCTATGAAAAGAAGTTTTGGTATCAAATGACAAGAATGCGTTCCACAGACATAATATCTTCTAGATATATACAAAAGTTACAATACACTGACATAAGGATTAGCTTTTCAAAGGCATGTGTACTTCATTTCCAGAATTAGATAATAACTTTCTTGCAGAGAAAAGTGAAAGTTCATAGGTGTT
Organism: Capricornis sumatraensis; assembly: GCF_032405125.1. Taxonomy (NCBI): domain Eukaryota; kingdom Metazoa; phylum Chordata; class Mammalia; order Artiodactyla; family Bovidae; genus Capricornis; species Capricornis sumatraensis. Next base: position 23,743,051 of record NC_091073.1, read on the forward strand.
AATGATGCCTACCAAATCACTAAGCACTTAAAAAATTACATGTTTATAATTCCACACGTGGCATGCATGCATGCTCAGTTGGGTCTGCCTCTTTGTGACCCTATGGACCGCAGCCCACCAGGCTCTTCTGTCCATGGAATTTTCCAGGCAAGAATACTGGAGTGGGTTGCCATTTCCTTCCCCAGAGGATCTCCCAGACTCACAGATCCAAACCCTGTCTCCTGTATCTCCTGCATTGGCAAGTGTGTCCTTTATCACTGAGCCACTTGGGAAATCCTTATAAATATACATTTGTACACAAAAAATAAATTTTAAGGTTTCTTTCTTTTCATTTTTTTTGCATTTTGAGCCATCATTCTGTTAGCAATCAAAAATTAGTCTAGTATTCAAATATATGCCTGTTGTTTATTTAAACACGTAAAATTTTTTAAACATAAAACAGAATAATCTTATATCTTGATTTTTTTGAAGGAAGAAAATTAAAAGATATTTACATTTGCATCTATAAAGAACCTCTGGAAGAATACAGAATAACAGTTAGTAGTATATTACCTTAAATTTGCTAATCAGACATACTTCTATCTTCCCTCCCTATTCTTTTTGTCAAATTTTTTTTAAATATCTATAGTGATCAAAACAATTTTTTTCAACAATGCTTATTACTCAGACCTCCATGAATCTAAGTGGCAGCTGCAGTAAAGCAAAACTCTCTGATCATTCTTCCTAACCTTACTGGTTCCCTTGCTAGTAAAAAGGGTGTGAAAAGGGACTAAATTCTCATTTACCCAAGAACCCTCTCAAGTGATGTTCAACTCAAGGTGTCTGGACTACAGCTGCCGACAACTGCTGTAAGAGGGGGGAAGATGCACATGAAAAGAAGGATGGAAAATTATGCACAAGTGGAGCATACATATGAATACTTCCTCTTCAAGCTGAAAGGGAAGACATAGAAATGCACATTAGGAAATAAATATTTAAATAAAATAATTGATTAATTATGCCCTGTTAACTCCTTATTTGACTTCAAGGAGGAGGATATATGATAAATATACACCATAGTAATCCGGCAATTTTTTAAATTAGTTTGAAAGTGGGAACAGTAGGGGGGGAGAAGCAAATATTCTTTACATTTCCTCTACTTTGGACTTAGAGCCTCATTTTACAAAGCAGGGCTCTGAAGTTCAGACTCAGAAAACTTAGGATGAAAAGACAGCAGTTACCTAGGCCAGATCTTTTCCCATGTATTCACTCAATGTGTTACATTTAACAGAACTAATGTACCTTGAGCCAGAATGACAGTCAAGCCACAATAAAAGCAGCTTTGTCTTCAGTCTGAATATTCTTTAAAGGAGAGCAGAATTTTTTAAAACTAATTTATTAAGCGGTGGCATAGAGAGTCATTTAGGTAAAGTGGGGTCTATTCTCAGAAACTGGGGGTACCTCAGCAAGGCCATTAATGAAGTGAGTACAAAGATATATTGCTGGAATAATTGATTTGGATCACTAAGAAGGTCAAGTTGGACACATCAGTATTTCGTGATCCTATTAGTCAGTTAAAGATAAACTAGCACTTTAATAAAACAGAATTAAATTTATTGCTGGAAGTCCAAGTCTTAATGCCAGTGGAGACACAAAAAATTATCCTAAGTGTTTAAAAACCTCAAAACACTGTTCTGTAAATTAAATGAAATTCTTTTCATGGTTGCACCCGAGTGTCAGTATCCCGAGTGTCAGTATCCCGAGTGTCAGTATCAATGTATTTATGGGTATGTCTGTATGTATATATGGAGTTAGAGTCTGAAAAATGATATGTGGTATATATGAAAAATGATATAATGATATATGGCTTTATGAAGATACCATATATGTAATGTATGATTTATAAAAATATATAGTCTGAAAAATTATTTATAAAAATACATATATAGTCTGAACTGAAATATGATTTTCTCATTCTGAATATAACTGAGTTTCTTTCTTTATGTTTTATAATTAGGCTTATTTCTTATCCCTACAAACAGAAAATTTTACTGTACTACAGTTTAGTGTTCCATTATTGTTTAATTAAAAGTAAGCAATTAAAAAATCCTTCAGTAGGGATTTCCTTGGTGGCACAGTGGTTAAGAATCTGCCTGCCAATGGGATATGGGTTCGATCCCTGGTCTGGGAAGATCCCACCTGCTTTGGAGCAACTAAGCCTGTGCACCACAACTACGGAGCCATACTCTAGAGCCAAGGAGCCACAACCCTTTAGCCTGTGTGCTACAACTACTGAAGCTCCCACGATAGAGCCCCATGCTGCACAACAAAAGAAGCCACTGCAATGAGAAGCCCATGCGTCACAGCTAGAGCGGCCCCCACTCGGCACAACTAGAGGAAACCAGCACAGGGCAATGAAGACCCAGCACAGCCAAAAGTCAATTGATTAAATAATTAAATGTTTAAAATCCTTAGGGAAAAGTAAATTCTAATCAGTTATTTTATCTACATAACTGATTCACATTTGTATCCTTTAGCTCAGCTGGTAAAGAATCTGCCTGCAATGCAGGAGACCCTGGTTTGACTCCTGGGTCAGGGAGTTCTGCTGGAGAAGGGATAGGCTACCCACTCCGATATTCTTGGGCTTCCCTGGTGGCTCAGATAGTAAAGAATCCACTTGCAATAGGGTAGACCTGGGTTCAATTGCTGGGTTGGGAAGATCCCCTGGAGGAGGGCAAGGCGGTCTACTCCAGTATTCGAGCCTGAACAATCCCCATGGACAGAGAAGCCTGGTGGGCTATACAGTTCATGGGGTCACAAAGAGTTGGACACAACTGAGTGACTAAACACAGCATATAGGTAAGTTTTAGAAATCACTCATCTATAGTGCATTTAACACAAAGCAGGTAAAACATGGGTTACAGATGTTATTACAATGTGGCATTCTGTTTCATGTTTCATATTGTTTGACTTCTTTTCTCATAATGCCTGTTTAGCAGTTGTTAGATGCTAATTATAAATTTGAAGAACTCCCAATCATCCAAACAGACATGTAGACACTGATTTGTATTAAAATAGAAATTGTGCACTTTAAGCTTTAATCATATAAATGTATAAATGTGAACGCTAATCTATTAATGTTCAAATTGTATAGATTAATATGCTCCTAAAGTTACAACTAATGGGTGTTTTGAAAGCTAACCAAATTGAAAACACCACTCCTGAAAATGCAAGGCTGCTTTCGCTATTGCTGTTAAACCAGTCTTGTTTCTAAATATATATAACACAACAACTTGAAAGACTTAAAATTCTATGAAAATGTAGATTAGTAACACATAAATGACCTTCTAAATCTCTTTTTAAGCCATGCTCAATTGTTTATGAGAAACTGGTAATCAAGATATGGAAAAATGGAACACCCGGCTCTAACACGTTGATTACAGCTCCCCCCTGATCTCTACCAACGGTTTACTTTAGTTTATGTTTTTTAACTCATAATTTATATGAAAAGACACGAGTTGAAATGAAAATGTGTAGAAGAAAACATCCTCATAAAATGAAAGAAGTGCTGGCTTGCTTAAGGATGACATAGCATCTATCAGGAAAATGAAACAGCTGTCTCCAAAAACAAAGATAAAAGTGGAAGACTTTCATAAGGAAAAGGAGAGGGAAAATCATGCTATTTCATTCGAACTCAAGAGTCCTGAAGACAAAGAAAGGTCAGTCATTGACGGGTACATCAGCTGTTGTAGAACTACTCACGCTGAATGCTGAGGTCCAGGGGGTCACCTTTGCTCTGAGTGGTTTCAATCTAAATGCCAACTTCTCAGAGCAGAGATCTTTCCCAACTGCCCTCCCTTATTTAGTCGCAACTCATTCAACCAGCCCAGCAGCACTATTATTTATCCCTCACCCTGTTCATTTCCTTCAAGGCACTTAGTACTTTACTGTTTTTTTCACTGCTCCAAGAGGGCAGGGTTATGCTTAGAATTTGTCCACCACTATATTCGCAGCATCTCTCACACAGTGCCCAGCACACATAGTAGGCATGCAAAAAATAGTCATTGAATAAATCAACAAATGCTCCACTGCAACAGAGAGAATACCAAGGCCCAACCAGTCCTAAAAAAGATGAGCTGTGACTCCCTAAAGATGGATTCTGGATCTTCCGTCTCATCATTATAGTTCTCTTCCCAACTGACTTCTTATCACTGAACTCATCATTGTAAAAACTGTTAACAGATTTTTTAACAGACTCACAAAATTCAACACAAAATTATTCTCCAAAACTAAAATGCTGGTCTATGCCTCCAAGGAGACTCTATGAACCTGTGAGAGAGTTTGGAACTATGGGTACTAGTTTTTTTGTATTGTCTGTATGCTAAAGATATTATAATTTCTTATAGAAAGAAATATTCATTTACTGACAAAATTTAGATACTTTATACTTATTGCAGAGCCAAAAAGAAAATGTGCTGTGAGCTACACTTCAAAGATAGATATAATTTTTCTTTTTATGCTGGTCATAGCAAACATTCCAACAACACAAGAGATGACTTCACACATGAACATCACCCAATGGTCAGTACTGAAGTAAGACTGATTATATTCTTTTCAGCCAAAGATGAAGAAACTCTATACAGACAGTAAAAGCAAGACCTGGAGCTGACTGTGGCTCAGATCACAAGATTCATATTGCAAAATTCAGGCTTGAATTGAAGAAAGTTGGGAAAATACTAGGCCATTCAGGTATGAACTAAATCAAATCCCTTATAATTACACAGTAGAGGTGACAAACAGATTCAAAGGATTAGATCTGGTAGACAAAGTACCTGAAGAACTACGGACAGTGGTTCATAACATTGTATAAGAGGCAGTGATCAAAACCATCCCAAAGAAAAAGAAATGCAAGAAGGCAAAGTGGTTGTCTGCAGAGACCTTACAAATAGCTGAGGAAAGAAGAGCAGCAAAAGGCAAAAAAGAAAAAGATATATCCAACTGAATGCAGAGTTCCCAGAGAACAGCAAGAAGAGATAAGAAAGCCTTCTTAAATTAACAATGCAAAGAAATAAAAGAAAACAATAGAATGGGAAAGACTAGAGATCTCTTCAAAACAATTGAAGATATCAAAGGAACATTTCATGCAAGGATGGACACAATAAAGGACAGAAATGGTAAAGAAGCAGAAGAGATTAAGAGGTGGCAAGAATACACAGAACTGTACAAAAAAGGTATTAATGACCCAGATAACCACAATGATGTGGTCACTCAGCTAGAGCCAGGCATCCAGGAGTGTGAAGTCAATTGGGTCTTAGGAAGTATTACTACAAACAATGGTAGTGGAGGTGATAGAATTCCAGCTGAGCTATTTCAAATCCTAAAAGATGATGCTGTGAAAGTGCTGTACTCAATAAGTCAGCAAATTTGGAAAACTCATCACTGACCACAGGACTGGAAAAGATTAGCTTTCATTCCAGTCCCAAAGAAGAGCAAAACCAAAGAATGTTCAAACTACTGTACAACTGTGGTCATTTCACATGCCAGCAAGGTTAAACTTAAAATCCTTCAAACTAGGTTTCAGCAGTATGTGAACCAAGAACTTCCAGATGTACAAGTTGGGTTTTAAAGAGGCAGCAGAACCAGAAACCACATTACCCACATTCACTGGATCATGGAGAAAGCAAGGGAGTTCCAGAAAAACGTAGTTCTGCTTCATTGACTATATCAAAGCCTTTGTATGTGGATCACAAAAAAATGTGGGAAATTCTTGACGATATGGGAATAGCAGATCCTTACCTGTTGCCTGAGAAACCTGTATGCAGGTCAACAGTTCAAACCAGACATGGAAAAACTGACTGGTTGAAATAGGGAAAGGAGTCCATCAAGGCTGTATATTGTCACCCTGTTTATTTAACTTATATGCAGAGTACCTCAGGGCTTCCAAAGTGGCTCAGTAATAGAGAATCCACCTCCCAATGCAGAAGATGCAGGAGATTCAGTTTCAATCCCTGGGTCAGGGAAGTCCCCAGGAGGAGGAAATGGCAAACCTCTCCAGTATTCTTGCCTGGAAAATCCCATGAACAGAGGAGCCTGGCAGTCCATGGGATTGGAAAGAGTCAGATACAACTGAGCGGCTGAGCACACATGAAGAGTACATCATGTGAAATACCAGGCTGGATGACTCACAAGCTGGAATCAAGACTGCGGGGATCAATGTCAACAACATCAGATATGCAGATGATACCACTCTAACAGGCAGAAAGTGAGGAGAAACTAAAGAGCCTCTTCATGAAAGTGGAGAGTGAAAAAGTTGGCTTAAAACTCAACATTCAAAAAACTAAGATCATGGAATCTGGTCCCATCACTTCTTGGCAAATAGATGAGGAAACAATGGAAACAGTGACAGACTTTAATTTGGGGGGCTCCAAAATCACTGCAGATGGTGACTGCAGCCATGAAAGTCAAAGATGCTTGCTCCTTGGAAGAAAAGCTATGACCAACAGAGACAGCATATTAAAAATCAGAAGCATTACTTTGCCAGCAAAGGTCTGTCTAGTTAAACCTATGGTTTTTCCAGCAGTCATGTATGGGTGTGAGAGTTGGACCATAAAGAAGCCTGAGCACCAAAAAACTGATGCTTTTGAACCGTGGTGCTGGAGAAGACTCTTGAGAGTCCCTTGGACTGCAAAGGAAGATCAAACCAGTCAATCCTAAAGGCAATTATACCCTGAGAAAAACATGATCCAAAATGATACATGCACCCCACTTTTATTGCAGCACTGTTTACAATGGCCAAGACATAGAAGCAACTTAAATGTCCATTGACAGAGGAATGGATAAAGATGTGGTACATATATACAATGGATCTGTATTGCAGTAAAAAGAATAAAATAATGCCATTTTCTGCAATACATTTTGACATAGAGAGTGTCATACTGAGTGAACTAAGTCAAACAGAAGGAGAAATATATCACATTCCTCATATGTGGAATCTAAAAAAAAAAATGAACAAAGGAAATTACCTACATAACAGAAAGAGACTCAGAGAACAAACCTAGAGTTTCAGGGAAAAGGGGATAGTTAGGGACTTTTGGAAGGTCATGTACACACTGCTATATTTAAAATGAGTAACCAACACAGACTTATTGGAACACTGCTCAATGTTATGTGCCAACCTGGATGGCAGGGAGGTTTAGGGGAGAATGGATACATGCATATGTACAGCTGAGTCCCTTCACAACATTATTAATTGGCTTATACTCCCAATACACAAAACATTTAAAGTTAAAAAAAAATAGAATAAAAAATAAAGGAAATCAACCCTGAATATTTGTTGGAAGGACTGATGATGAAGCTGAAGCTCCAATACTTTGGTCACCTGATGTGAAGAACTGACTTCTTAGAAAAGACCCTTATGCTAGGAAAGCTTGAAGGCAAAAGAGTAAGGGGGCAGCAGAGGATGAGACGGTTACATAGCATCACCGACTCAATGTACATGAATTTGAGCAAACTGCGGGAGACAGTGGAAGTTAAAGGAACCTGGCGAGCTGCAGTCCATGGGGTCACAAAGAGTCAGACACAACTTAGCAAATGAACAATATTTTTTTAAAATAGTGTAATGACTATTTCAGTTTCAGTTACATGTGTTTAATTAAAAAAAAAAAAACCTTCACAAAAAACATGAGTTAATGTACTTTCCCATTTAAAAATTGTTGTGCTTTTATAGACAAAATGCAATAATCCTACTTAAAATACTTTGTTCTAATAGTCTATGCCATAAATAATAATAATTATGGGCTTCCTAGGTGGCTCAGTGGGTAAAGAATCTGCTTGCAATACAGGAGACACAGGAGCTGCAGGTTCAATTCCTGGCTCAGGAAGATCCCCTGGAGAAGAGAATGGCAACTCACTCCAGTATTCTTGCCTGGAGAGTCCTGTAGACAGAGAAGCCTGGTGGGCTCCAGTCCATGGGCTCACAAAGAGTCAGACATGACTGAAGCAACTGAGCACACACTTAAAACATACTATCCACTAGGTGTTTTCTATAACTATTAATTCATAAAATTGTCACAATTCTATGAGAGGATTATTTACAGCTCTGTCTTATAGTCAAGAAAATTGGAGGCTACAATGAGTTTTAAAAAACTTTCTAAGGTCAAGTTGCCAGTAAATGGTACTATAGAGGCATTGTGATTAAAAAAAAAGAAAAAAATAGCACATAATGAAATGCTGTGATGGGCCAAGCAATAATCTCATATCAGAAGAAAAATATTTATCTACACAAAATACTGAAGAAAAATCATCAGCAATTTTTAGATACTGAACATATAATTTCTGCAAAGTGAATATCATAATTTTTCCACACTCTGTGACTTGGATAGCTTTATTAAACTTATCCCAAAACCTATCCCATGCTTCTTTACTTTGACAAAGCTCTTTTCTACGTTACAAAGTTCATATCGTAAAATGTTGTATTGAAGAAAGATGTAAAAGAAGATTGTAAGTAATTTTCTTATTATCAATAAAATTCCACATTCCAAAGGTACACTGCAGACTCCCCTGCTGTTGGAAGGTTCACAGCAAGTACTATTAAGGTTATTACATCCCACAGATAGTCTCAGTGTTCTGAAGGTAGATCCTGGGAAGTGAGAATAATTCAAAGAAAATGTCATTTATTTTCTTTGTCCTTCCTGTCTGCTGGGATTGAATGTTGATTTTTTTTTTTTTTACCTATTTAATTGTTCCCCTAAGCACATCTGCAAAAAGATACATCATATCCTGAAACCATTATATGTTCATCTAAGGAGCTTTTCTTGAATCCAACAAAATAGTTTTTTTTTTTCATTTACGATCTAATGTGTCTGGAGTAAGCATTGACTTTGTGTCCTTTCTAACAGATGACCATGAAGTCTGACACAGGTTGCTTAGCAACTGCCTTATGCGCAGAAGTAGAAATAACTCTTTGATATACTCTCTATGTGTATTTCTACTGATTTATTTCATTTGCGTTTAGCGTGGGAGATCAAACAGAATCATTAGAATCCTACTAACACCCCAAGGGTAGAAGAGCTCCTGGTCCACTTTAAGCTAAAGTACCCAGAGATCAAAACAGCTTATGTGTCATCACAGAACAGTACTGCAGAGTAAAAAGAACAATAAATACACTGTGCTTGTCCATTACTAAAGACAAGGTGTGTACATTCTCATCAGTGCTGGCACAGTGCTGGTCTTTGAAACTTGAAAATAATTCTCAGAACTGTTATTTATAAGCTAACTTTTTTTTGAAATGATAAAGGACTGCATACTTCCCATTATATGGTTTGCTAAAAAGCCGTTGATATCCTGAAGGACAAGTCATTGTTTTAATGCATGACATAATGTAAATCATCTTGCAGCAAGAACAATACTAATCACTTCACTTGTTTGCATCAACCATCACTCTTCGACCCTCATTGTATCTGATCCAATCTAAGCTCATTTATATTATTCGTGACTTGTTTATATAGGAAGAATTCAACCAAGCACTCAGTGGTACTGCACTTCAGAACAATAATCCATGCAGACGAGTCCTGGGTCTTAAATCCAAAAATGAAAAGCTTAAAAGCTTTTAAAATAGAATTTTGAGGAGGAAATATGTAGCTAGTTTTATGACTTAATGAATGTGAAAACATACGACATTGGCAAGGATAAAAATTTGAAAGAATTTTAATACAGGAAACCAGTTAGGTTTTTATAAGCCTACAGTTTTCAGCACAAGTTTTCAAATTACAGTATTCTGGAAACCTGCAAACTTTTTTATACCAAATCAAATAACAAGTAGAAAATCTTTTTAAGTGGTAAAACATTAATACAGAAACCTCAAAGTTATCAATATAATAACATCAAGGCAAAATTTACCCCATCACAAGACTAATACTTAAGGAGTTATTTTGTTTTCACAATTACTTAAACATCACCTAAGTGTCTATGAAATGGAGACTAGTTAAACTATAATAATCCATACAGTGGAATATAAACAGATAAATTTAACAATATATATAATGGATACATTGCAATAGTTTTAGTTCCTTTTTTCTTTTTTGTTAATTATGTAGATCTCTACAAACTGATATAGAAACATTCCCAAAATAAATTGCAAAGTGAATAAATTGGGATGCGGTAGAATAGTTTGCTATTGCATTTTTTACATTGTGTTCACAAAAAGAAGTTTTATATCTCTTCAGTTCAATTGCTCAGTCGTGTCCGACTCTTTGCAACCCCATGAATCGCAGCATGCCAGGCCTCCCTGTTCATCACCAACTCCTGGACTTCACTCAGAGTCACATCCATCAAGTCAGTGATGCCATCCAGCCATCTTATCCTCTGTCATCCCCTTCTCCTCCTGCCCCCAATCCCTCCCAGCATCAGAGTCTTTTCCAATGAGTCAACTCTTTGCATGAGGTGGCCAAAATACTGGAGTTTCAGCTTCAGCATCATTCCTTCCAAAGAAATCCCAGGGCTGATCTCCTTCAGAATGGACTGGTTGGATCTCCTTGCAGTCCAAGGGACTCTCCAGAGTCTTCTCCAACACCACAGTTCAAAAGCATCAATTCTTCAGCGCTCAGCCTTCTTCGCAGTCCAACTCTCACATCCATACATGACCACTGGAAAAACCATAGCCTTGACTAGACAGACATTTGTTGGCAAAGTAATGTCTCTGCTTTTGAATATGCTATCTAGGTTGCTCATAACTTTTCTCCCAAGGAGTAAGCGTCTTTTAATTTCATGGCTGCAGTCACCATCTGCAGTGATTTTGGAGCCAAAAAATAAATAAAGTCTGCCACTGTTTCCACTGTTTCCCCATCTATTTCCCATGAAGTGGTGGGACCGGATGTCATGATCTTTGTTTTCTGAATGTTGAGCTTTAAGGCAACTTTTTCACTCTCCACTTTCACTTTCATCAAGAGGCTTTTGAGATCCTCTTCACTTTCTGCCATAAGGGTGGTGTCATCTGCATATGTGAGGTTATTGATATTTCTCCCAGAAATCTTGATTCCAGCTTGTGTTTCTTCCAGTCCAGCATTTCTCATGAAGTACTCTGCATATACGTTAAATAAGCAGGGTGACAATATACAGCCTTGACGTACTCCTTTTCCTATTTGGAACCAGTTTGTTTTTCCATATCCAGTTCTAACTGTTGCTTCCTGACCTGCATATAGGTTTCTCAAGAGGCAGGTCAGGTGGTCTGGTATTCCTGTCTCTTTCAGAATTTTCCACAGTTTATTGTGATCCACACAGTCAAAGGCTTTGGCATAGTCAATAAAGCAGAAATAGATGTTTTTCTGGAACTCTCTGCTTTTTCCATGATCCAGCAGATGTTGCCAATTTGATCTCTGATTCCTCTGCCTTTTCTAAAACCAGCTTGAACATCTGGAACCATTGTTCACGGTTCATGTATTGCTGAAGCCTGGCTTGGAGAATTTTGAGCATTACTTTACTAGTGTGTGAGATGGGTGCCGTTGTGTGGTAGTTTGAGCATTCTTTGGCATTGCATTTCTTTGGGATTGGAATGAAAACGGACCTTTTCTAGTCCTGTGACCACTGCTGAGTTTTCCAAATGTGCTGGCATACTGAGTGCAGCACTTTCACAGCATCATCTTTCAGGATTTGAAATAGCTCAACTGGAATGCCATCACCTCCACTAGCATTGTTCATAGTGATGCTTTCTAAGCCCACTTGACTTCACATTCCAGGATGTCTGGCTCTAGGTGAGTGATCACACCATCATGATTATCTTGGTCATGAAGATCTTTTTTGTGCAGTTCTTCTGTGTATTCTTGCCACCTTTTCTTAATATCTTCTGCTTCTGTTAGGTCCATACCATTTCTGTCCTTTATTGAGCCCATTTTTGCATGAAATGTTCCCTTGATATCTCTAATTTTCTTGAAGAGATCTCTAGTCTTTCCCATTGTGTTGTTTTCCTCTATTTCTTTGCATTGATCATTGAGGAAGGCTTTCTTATCTCTCCTTGCTCTTCTCTGGAACTCTGCATTCAGATGCTTATATCTTTCTTTTTCTCCTTTGCTTTTTGCCTCTCTTCTTTTCACAGCTATTTGTAAGGCCTCCCCAGACAGCCATTTTGCTTTGTTGCATTTCTTTTCCATGGGGATGGTCTTGATCCCTGTCTCCTGTACAATGTCATGAACCTCCATCCATAGTTCATCAGGCACTCCATCTATCAGATCTAGTCCCTTAAATCTATTTCTTACTTCCACTGTATAATTATAAGGGATTTGATTTAGGTCATACCTGAATGGTCTAATGGTTTTCCCTACTTTCTTCAATTTAAGTCTGAATTTGGTAATAAGGAGTTCATGAGCTGAGCCACACAGTCAGCTCCTGGTCTTGTTTTTGTTGACTGTATAGAGCTTCTCCATCGTTGGCTGCAAAGAATATAATCAATCTGATTTCAGTGTTGACCATCTGGTGTTGTCCATGTGTAGAGTCTTCTCTTGCATTGTTAGAAGAGGGTGTTTGCTATGACCAGTGCATTTTCTTGGCAAAACTCTATTAGTATTTGCCCTGCTTCATTCCGCTTTCCAAGGCCAAATTTGCCTGTTACTCCAGGGATTTCTTGACTTCCTACTTTTGCATTCCAGTCCCCTCTAATGAAAAGGACATCTTTTTTGGGTGTTAGTTCTAAAAGGTCTTGTAGGTCTTTATAGCACCATTCAACTTCAGTTTCTTCAGTGTTACTGGTGGGGCATAGACTTGGATTACCGTGATATTGAACGGTTTGCCTTGGAAACGAACAGAGATCATTCAGTTGTTTTTGAGATTGCATCCAAGTACTGCATTTCAGACTCTTTTGTTGACCATGCTGGCTACTCCATTTCTTCTAAGGGATTCTTGCCCGCAGTAGTAGATGTAATGGTCATCTGAGTTAAATTCACCCATTCAAGTCCATTTTAGTTCATTTTATATGTGTTATATGAATGCAAATGTATGTGAGTGTAAATATATCTTATATATAATATCTCTAGAAGAATGTACAAGGAACTGGTAATAATTTTTGCCCTTGAGAATTGTATATATTCGTGACATTTTTCACTGTACATTTAGGCAAAACTTTATGTCTCTTTATGTTCCATTCATGTGATATGACAAAGATAGAAAGGTGGGCTCTCTTTTTCTTATTGATAGAGAAAGAATACATAACACATAGGGCCCAATAGATCCCAACAGTAGCACAGGTTGATCAAGAAAGACTGAACCATAAAAATAAAACAAGCATGGGAGAAAAATCAGAATATTTAGTCCCACTAACCCAAACTCCAGCAAACAGAATTAACAGGACTTCAGAATATGAAAGAATAGCACTTTTCTATGAAATACTATTTCTCTTAGATCTAAATGATAACAACAAAGGAGAATTTAATAAGGAATTACTCTAAGTCAATGCAAAAGATCAAAACTTTTAAATGAGCTAACAATTATGGCAACACAGTAGCACCACAAATGTGCTGTGCGAAAAAAAGAAACAGAGACAGCTCTAAAGAAATGCATTTCAAAGTGGGTTCCACGTAATACGACTCTCATGAGAAGCTGTCACAAGAGAAAGTTCCATGGTCAAATAAGTTTAAAATATTGTACGCTACATTTTTTGCCAAAAAAAAAAAAATCATTGATGTATTGGAAACTCTGGGTAACTGATGTTGCTAGAAACTTGTTTCAAACCCCTTCGACCACAAAAATATTTTCATACATACACAACTATTAAAATTCCTGGGAACTATTACTTCATTGATCCCGTTTTGGGAGGGACTTGTTTAAGAATATAAAGAATATAAAAACACTTCTTTGATGACCTTCCCAATGAGCAAACACATACCTTATCAATAAATCAGTAAGACTATTATTAAAAGGCTATGATTAAACTGATTATTCTACTTTAGTTAGATGAAGTTATTAAATAAGACATTGCAATGAACTTTCAAGAATAATTAAGCTAATCTTAATCCATATTCAGACTACTCTGTTTTATTTACAACATAACATTTATCACTCCCCTTTTTTTGTTTGTTTATTTATGTGCTTATTTGTTATTATCTACTTATTCCCACTACAATCTAAACTCCATAAGAATTGGGATCCTGTCTGTCTTACTCAATGCTGTATCTCCAGCACTTTGAATAGTTTTTGTTTATACCAGTTTCTCAGGGCACATACTAGTTTCTCAACAGATGTTGACAGAATACTTGAATAAATCTAGTACTTTTCTCTTTGTTCCCTCAAGTCAAAAAAGGACTTCTCACTTTTTCTCCTAAGACATGAGCAATTAAAGGAATGTTGCTTTGTTTCACTAGATGTGTCACCTTGAATAGGTCACGTCACTGCTCTACACCTCAGCCTCCCTGGCAATAGCAAAACTGTTGAGGCAAAGAGTTAGTATATACAAAGTACTTAGAACAGTGTCTACTGTATGGTAAGCACTCCATGAGTGTTAACTGGGATGATGATGGTGGTGGTGGTGATGGTGGTGGTAATATGTTCTAAGAAAAAAGTCTTAAATTTAAATGAATTGGGGAAATGCCTGACATAAAATTAAACAGATATGTTATTTCATTTTTAACATCTTTTAATATGCCTCTGTGAATCTTCAAGTAGACTCAATTAGAACAATACCAAAAATTGACCCTTAGGTTGTCTTGTATTGAAAACATACGAATATCTCCTAAAATACCAGTATTTCTCAAACACACAGTTTAGGAAGAACTCAATTAGAAGTCTTTCCATAAAGCAGATACATACATGAGACCTCACTTCATCCACCTCAGAACACATAGAAATTCCCATGAATGATAAATTAGAAAATGAGTGGATGCAAAAGGCACCTAGATCCATGGTCCAATTTGTTATTGATCTCTCTTTTACCTTAGGCTATGGAAGTCAGACATGCTCTGGCTGTCATTGTTGTCTTTTCTTGAAGTTCCCTGACATTATTCCCTTATTATGTTAGCGGTTGGCTGGATGGTTTCATTGAAGGTTAATGCTTGGGCTCTCATCTTCAGTCTTCTGCACCCTGGTGCTAGCTTGGGACTCTTGCCATTCTTGTCTCCCAGTTACTTTATTTTGCAAAAGATCCAAGTTAACATTCTTTACCACAGTCTTTTCAGTCAATGAGACTTCAAAGGATAAAAGAGAATTTTACCATGATCAAAAGACCAAAGTTGTAGTAAAAGAAAGAAAATCTGAAGGTCTTTCACCTAACAAGCTGCTACATAAATGAAAAAGATTAACGGTTGATTTTTAATGCTGTTTAAAGGAAAAGAATTTTTATTTAAACTTGTGAAAGTGAAGTCGCTCAGTCATGTCCGACTCTTTGTAACCCCATGGACTGTAGTTGACAGGCTCCTCCGTCATGGGATTCTCCAGGCAAGAATAGTGGAGTGGGTTACCATTTCCTTCTCCAGGGGATCTTCCCAACCCAGGGACTGAACCCGGGTCTCCTGCATTGCATGCAGACGCTTTACCCTCTGAGCCACCAGGGAAGCCATAGATCAAGACAAAATTAGAATCCCAAGGGCCAATAAAGGCACCCCCTGACAGGGAAGCAATGGTGATGAGTCAAAGAGTAGTAGTATGGTGTAGTGAAAATATGGGCTCTGGAGCATCGGAAACCTGAACTGGAAACACAACACCACATCCTCCCAGCTTTGGGCCCTCTCTGAGTTTCCATATCACTATCTACAAAATTATAAAACATTGTATAGATAATATTCATTGAACAATTACTTGGAACCAGGCACTATTTTAAGCTCTTTATGTGGATTAACTCATTCATTCCTCATGCCAATGCCCTCTAGCCCAGGATCACCAAGAACATACCTTTGGTCAAATGAGGTTGGGCTTATTGACTTGTAACAATGAGGGAGACCATATATCAGGGAGAACTGTGAGGCACCTCAGCAGGTGGGTGTTAGAAAGGACTAGGATTCAGGACTGTGTTAGTAATTTAGGGAAAGTTCAAAAGAGTGGAAAATAGTTTTGTATTTGACCCCATGATTTTCCATGAGGTTGCTGCTGCTGCTGCTGCTGCTAAGTCACTTCAGTCATGTCCGACTCTGTGCAACCCCACAGACAGCAGCCCACCAGGCTCCCCTGTCCCTGGAATTCTCCCAGCAAGAACACTGGAGTGGGTTGCCATTTCCTTCTCCAATGCATGAAAGTGAAAAGTGACAATCAAGTCGCTCAGTCGTGTCTGACTCTTAGTGACCCCATGGACTGCAGCCCACCAGGCTCCTCCGTCCATGGGATTTTCCAGGCAAGAGTATTGGAGTGGGGTGCCATTGCCTTCTCCATCCATGAGGTTACAAAGAGTCAAACATGACTAAGCAACTGAGCATGCAGAGACAAACCTGTTTATGTTCATCAGGCAAATTGCCACAACCTGGCTGCCAGTGTCAAGCTAGCTTATAGAACGCCAATCCCTAGCTGATAGAGCTGGGCCAGCTTCTGATTCTCAGGTAAAGCTCTCCTCTTTCTCATTTACAGCAAAATTATAGGATAGGTACTACTTATCATTGGAAGAGACCCTGATGGTGGAAAGATTGAAGGCAAAAGAAGGAGCAGAGGATGAGATGGTTAGATAGCATCACCAACTCAATGGACATTAATTTGAGCAAACTCTGGGAGATAGTGGAGGTCAGAGAAGCCCGGCGTGCTGCAGGCCATGAGGTCTCAAGGAGTCGGACATGACTTAGTGATTGAACGACAAAAAAACCAACTACTTATCTAGATTGCGAAGATGAAGAAATGAAGGTCACTTGACTGGGTTGGAAGAAGCACAAGCTAGATTCAAGACTGCTGGGAGAAATATCAATAACCTCACATATGCAGATGACACCACCCTTATGGCAGAAAGTGAAGAGGAACTAAAAAGTCACTTGATGAAAGTGAAAGTGGAGAGTGAAAAAGTTGCCTTAAAGCTCAACATTCAGAAAACGAAGATCATGGCATCCAGTCCCATTACTTCATGGGAAATAGATGGGGAAACAGTGGAAACAGTGGCAGACTTTATTTTTGGGGGCTCCAAAATCACTGCAGATGGTGATTGCAGCCATGAAATTAAAAGACGCTAACTCCTTGGAAGGAAAGTTATGACCAACCTAGATAGCATATTGAAAAACAGAGACATTGCTTTGCCAACAAAGGTCTGTCTAGTCAAGGCTGAGGTTTTTCCAGTGGTCATATACGGATATGAGAGTTTGACTTTGAAGAAAGCTGAGCACTGAAGAACTGATGCTTTTGAACTGTGGTGTTGCAGAAGACTCTTGAGAGTCCCCTGGACTGCAAGGAGATCCAACCAGTCCATTCTAAAGGAGATCAGTCCTGGGTGTTCTTTGGAAGGGCTGATGCTAACACTGAAACTCCAATACTTTGGCCACCTCATGCAAAGAGTTGACTCACTGGAAAAGACCCTAATACTGGGAGGGATTGGGGGCAGGAGGAGAAGGGGATGACAGAGGATGAGATGGCTGGATGGCATCACCGACTCGATGGACATGAGTTTGAGTGAACTCCGGGAGTTGGTGATGGACAGGGAGGCCTGGCATGCTGCGATTCATGGGGTCGCAAAGAGTTGGACACGACTGAGTGACTGAACTGAACTAAACTGAACTGACTATTAAGCAAAAGTGTGGGCTTCAAATCCAGATAGGTGATAGGCACTATTCCATGTGATCCATAACCAGCACTCCTAACTTCTGTATTATTCCACCTTTCAGTGTTAGTTATTACCACCTTACAGGATGGCTGTAAAGATTGCAGCTGATTCATGTAAACACCTGGCTCATGACAAAACTTTCATGAAAAGTGGTACCTCTTATTATTAAACAGAGAAACTAAAACATTCTTAATTTAGGTTTACTTTCAATTCCACAGAAGGTCCTACTTTGTGGATTGAGCATATCAAGAGAAGCAGGAAATCTGACTCTAGGCCAGATTTTGTCACTAATAAACCATGCAAGGATGAGCCACAAGACTTTATAAAACCATACAATGGTCTGTCCCCAAGGAGTTCTGAGTGTTTTTTTTAACAGTTGCCATTGGAGAGTTCTAAGTGTTTTAGTCAAAATATTTAATCCTGTTTCTAGAAATGCCCTTCTCTAAGTGTTGTCTGGATGCAAGTAAAAACACAAATATAATGCATTTTTTTATATATAAGACTGGAGTCATTTTAAAATTATCTTTAAATATATATACACATACAGTTTTCATTTTACTCTATTGATGACTGCATATTAAAAGCAAAGTCTGGCAGTGAGGGTCCCAATGCTATACTAGTGTCAGAAACAGGTACAAAAATATGGCATTTTTCAAATATATTCTTAAAAGCATGATTTTCCTCTAAACAAAATTTTGTGTATATTACTAACTTAAAATTAAGAATAAGACAAAATTAACTTATTCTTTGATTTCAACTCCAGGCTCCTGGTGCATTCACAGTAACTCTGGCTCTTATTGCCTGTCACTTGAACATTCTAAACTCCATTGTCCTTTATCTTTCCACTCTTCCAAATTTATTTTTCCTATTTCTCATCCTTATTCTCTATTAGTTAAAAAAAAAGTTCAGGTTGATTTGGTTTACTGATAATAAACCATTGTCTTAACCCTGCAAGATGACATACTTGCATATATTCATTAAGAAAAAAAGATTAATAGAGGACCTCTAAGGTGACAGACCATGCAGAAGTGTGGCCAAGAGGAGCTACCTCTTGCCCAAGGTCAGGGGCAGAGGCCGAGAGGAGCTACCCCCGACCCAAGGCCAGGGGCGGCGGCTGAGAGGAGCAACCCCACGTCCAAGGAGCTGCGGCTGCACAGGCGCAGGAGGGCCAAGAAGAGCTACTCCACCTTCAAGGTCAGGAGGGGTGGCCCTGAGGAGATACCCCTCGTCCAAGGTAAGGAGCAGGCTATGCTTTGCTGGAGCAGCCGTGAAGAGATACCCCACGACCAAAGTAAGAGAAACCCAAATAAGACAGTAGGTGTTGCCAGAGGGCATCAGAGGGCAGACACACTGAAACCATAATCACAGAAAACTAGTCAGTATAATCACACTAGGACCACAGCCTTGTCTAACTCAGCGAAACTAAGCCATGCCATGTGGGGCCACCCAAGACGGACGGGTCATGGTGGGGAGGTCTGACAGAATGTGGTCCACTGGAGAAGGGAATAGCAAACCACTTCAGTATTCTTGCCTTGAGAAGCCCATGAACAGTATGAAAAGGCAAAATGATAGGATACCAAAAGAGGAACTTCCCAGGTCGGTAGGTGCCCAATATGCTACTGGAGATCAGTGGAGAAATAACTCCAGAAAGAATGAAGGGATGGAGCCAAGCAAAACCAATACCCAGCTGTGCATTGGACTGGTGATAGAAGCAAGGTCCAACGCTTTAAAGAGCAATATTGCATAGGAACCAGGAATGTTAGGTCCATGAATCAAGGCAAATTGGAAGTGGTCAAACAGGAGATGGCAAGAGTGAACGTCGACATTCTAGGAATCAGTGAACTAAAATGGACTACGATGAGCAAATTTAACTCAGATGACCATTATATCTACTAGTGTGGGCAAGAATCCCTTAGAAGAAATGGAGAAGCCAGCAGGTCAACAAAAGAATCTGAAATGCAGTACTTGGATGCAATCTCAAAAACAACAGAATGATCTCTGTTTATTTCCAAAGCAAACCATTCAATTTTACGGTAATCCAAGGCTATGCCCCAACCAGTAATGCTGAAGAAGCTGAAGTTGAACAGTTCTTTGAAGACCTACAAGACCTTTTAGAACTAACACCCAAAAAAGATGTCCTTTTCATTATAGGGGACTGAAATGCAAAAGTAGGAAGTCAAGATCACCTGGAGTAACAGGCAAATTAAGCCTTGGAATACAGAATGAAATAGGGCAAAGGCTAGTAGAGTTTTGCCAAGAGAACGCACTGATCATAGCAAACACCCTCTTCTAACAACACAAGAGAAGACTCTACACATGGACATCACTAGATGGTCAACACCAAAATCAAATTGATTATATTCTTTGCAGCCAAAGATGAAGAAGCTCTATGCAGTCAGCAAAAACAAGACTGGGAACTTACTGTGGCTAGGATCATGAACTCCTTATTGCCAAATTCAGACTTAAATTGAAGAAAGTAGGGACAACCACTAGACCATTCAGGTATGACATAAATCAAATCCCTTATGATTATACAGTGGAAGTAAGAAATAGATTTAAGGGACTAGATCTGATAGATGGAGTGCCTGATGAACTATGGATGGAGGTTCATGACATTGTACAGGAGACAAGGATCAAGACCATCCCCATGGAAAAGAAATGCAACAAAGCAAAATGGCTGTCTGGGGAGGCCTTACAAATAGCTGTGAAAAGAAGAGATGTGAAAAGCAAAGGAGAAAAAGAAAGATATAAGCATCTGAATGCAGAGTTCCAGAGAAGAGCAAGGAGAGATAAGAAAGCCTTCCTCAACGATCAATGCAAAGAAATAGAGGAAAACAACACAATGGGAAAGACTAGAGATCTCTTCAAGAAAATTAGAGATACCAAGGGAACATTTCATGCAAAGATGGGCTCAATAAAGGACAGAAATGGTATGGACCTAACGGAAGCAGAAGATATTAAGAAAAGGTGGCAAGAATACACAGAACTGCACAAAAAAGATCTTCACAACCAAGATAATCATGATGGTGTGATCACTCACCTAGAGCCAGACATCATGGAATGTGAACTCAAATGGGCTTAGAAAGCATCACTATGAACAATGCTAGTGGAGGTGATGGCATTCCAGTTGAGCTATTTCAAATCCTGAAAGATGATGCTGTGAAAGTGCTGCACTCAATATGCCAGCAAATTTGGAAAACTCAGCAGTGGTCACAGGACTAGAAAAGGTCCGTTTTCATTCCAATCCCAAAGAAATGCAATGCCAAAGAATGCTCAAACTACTGCACAGTGGCACGCATCTCACACACTAGTAAAGTAATGCTCAAAATTCTCCAAGCCAGGCTTCAGCAATACGTGAACCGTGAACTTCCAGATGTTCAAGCTGGTTTTAGAAAAGGCAGAGGAACCAGAGAACAAATTGGCAACATCTGCTGGATCATGGAAAAAGCAGAGAGTTCCAGAAAAACATCTATTTCTGCTTTACTGACTATGCGAAAGCCTTTGACTGTGTGGATCACCACAAACTGTGAAAAATTCTGAAAGAGATGGGAATATCAGACCACCTGACCTGCATCTTGAGAAACCTATATGCAGATCAGGAAGCAGCAGTTAGAACTGGACATGGAACAACAGACTGGTTCCAAATAGGAAAAGGAGCACGTCAAGGCTGTATATTGTCACCCTGCTTATTTAACGTATATGCAGAGTACATCATGAGAAATGCTGGACTGGAAGAAACACAAGCTGGAATCAAGATTGCCAAGAGAAATATCAATAACCTCAGATATGCAGATGATACCAACCTTATGGCAGAAAGTGAAGAGGAACTCAAAAGCCTCTTGATGAAAGTGAAAGTGGAGAGTGAAAAAGTTGCCTTAAAGCTCAACATTCAGAAAACAAAGATCATGGCATCTAGTCCCATCACTTCATGGGAAATAGATGGGGAAACAGTGGAAACAGTGGCAGACTTCATTTGGGGGGGCTCCAAAATCACTGCAGATGGTGACTGCAGCCATGAAATTAAAAGACGCCTACTCCTTGGAAGAAAAGTTATGACCAACCTAGATAGCATATTGAAAGCAGAGACATTACTTTGCCAACAAAGGTTCATCTAGTCAAGGCTATGGTTTTTCCAGTAGTCATGTATGGATGTGAGAGTTTGACTGTGAAGAAAGCTGAGCACCAAAGAATTGATGCTTTTGAACTGTGGTGTTGGAGAAGACTCTTGAGAGTCCCTTGGACTGCAAGGAGATCCAACCAGTCCATTCTGAGGGATATCAGCCCTGGGATTTCTTTGAAAGGACTGGTGCTAAAGTTGAAACTCCAGTACTTTGGCCACCTCATGAGAAGAACTGACTCATTGGAAAAGACTGTGATGCTGGGAGGAATTGGGGACAGGAGGAGAAGGGGATGACAGAGGATGAGTTGGCTGGATGGCATCACCAACTCGATGGACATGAGTTTGAGTGAACTCCGGGAGTTGGTGATGGACAAGGAGGCCTGGCGTGCTGCGATTCATGGGGCCACAAGGATTCGGACATGACTGAGCGACTGAACTGAACTGAACTGAAGGCATCACAGAAGCAAATGTCAAGAGATAGCTTTGGCCATATATACAGAGGGGGCAGAGAGGAAGAGTTCAAGCTATTTCCTTGAGTAGAAAGTATAAGTAATTTATACTTTGACATTTCAGGAGTACTCAGTCTTCATTCTTACTTCTAGAAAACTATACATGTGTTAACATGTTTATGGACAGGAAAAGGAAGGCTGATTCTGTAATAAGCAAACACAAAGACACACACTCGCAAATGCAGTATCATTGTTTGGCTTCTTTGGGATCAGGATTTAAAATTTTTCTATTTTGCAACTAAATTAGTATGCAATAAACTTTAAGTAATGAAATTAGTCACAACAACATGCTGTCAAAACAAAATAATATCTCAACTCTTGAAGGATTCCAGAAGGAAAAACAATAGTGAGGGACAATATCTTGGAACTTACATTCTAAGAAATGTCTAGAATTTAGTTCCTTAAATCTGCTATCTGGGATGCCTCCTAAATTTAAATTGTTCCACTTGTCATCTGAAAAAAAGAAAGAAAGAAAGAATATCAACCAATCCAAATTTCTAGATTCACTTTTTTGTGAGTAGTATGAACTTAACTACATTCATTACCATAAACTGTAATGATTAATCCTAAAGAGGAAACACTCAGTATTGTAGATAGAGCACTGGACTTGTATCAGCATGACCAAGCAACTGACTGAGTTACATATCTGTAAACTGGGAGAGGTAGGGAAAAGAAGTAGTTCCCCAGAGTTCTGGAACTATTTTCAAAATTTCAAAACTATCATAGAATTAGTGTATTTTCTCACAGTAAGTCTACACTAAATACTAGAATTTTTTTACATGGTAGAATTTCATTATCTCAGGATGGTGTCATTGCCAAACTCATGCTAAAGAGATCAGTAGTTATATGTGTTCAGATTAATTTAAAATGAGAAACCTAATTATCATTTAAGGAGTGCTCTTGGTGAGGAAAAATAGACAAAATTTTCAAAATGTTGAATCACTGGAGAAAAATTAATTAAAAGAGCCTTTAGCAGTGAAAAGGTCAAGAATCACCTGTGCCAGACAATGTCTATGATATCTACCTGCTTCAAAAATCAATATAACTATGCATCATTTTTAACGTTTTTAATTCTTTATATAAATTAGATTAAAAAGCAGATCAGATTTTATTTAAAGCAGACTTAAAGTTGTTTGAAGATTTTAAATGTCCACATTCTTCTATGTCTATTCACAAGAGTATGTTTTTAAAAATGCTTATAGTCTAACAACTATAAACCAGCCTCTTTAGAATTATCTACTTACTAAATTCTTCCATAAATGTATAAAGTTCAAACAGCAATAATGTCCATTTTAAATAAGATTGCAAATAAATTTTAAAGATTTAAAACTAAAAATGTTGTTTGTAATCCTACAGTGATAGTTAAGGAAATGATGAACTTTTTGACAATCTGCTTATCATTATCTAGTACTTTAGAATTCAAAATATAAGCTCTGATTAGAAAAGTCTAAAATACCTTAAAGATCCTTTAAAGTCGCCCTAACTCTAACACAAAGCGTCAGCAACTACAGAGTTTGAAATGCAACAGTGAGTTTATGTGCATTCTTTTGCATTTTGTTTTGTTTTTAAGATTTCCCAAAGACACACACCAGTGTATCTGAAACAGGATTATCAGATCCTGGGAATGCTTGGTCCTTCTTTCTTTTACACAAGTACACAGTATGAAACATCAAGTAGTCTGGCTTCTATCTTCACAGAAGTACAAATGAAAAATGGTGGGACTATAACAGTCTGGCTAGCTGTGTGAGGACAGTTTGTAGAGACTCAGGAAAGATGAATGCTATGCTGTTATCTCAGCCTTCCAACACAGTGTAACTGGGTGATGGCTTTGATGACCAATCAATTCATCCCTAGAATTTCAAACATCTTAGGTATCATAGAATTCATCCAGTCCAGCCCCCCAATTTGTCCATGATAACCCAGAAGCCAAAGAAATGTAAGACATTTTTTTATGGCCCTATAACTAGTTGATGGCTAGATCTCAAATCCAGATCTCAGTTTCTGCCCAATGCTCTTTCTACTATCATAAGTTAGAAATCATTTTATTAACATGTTATCTCTCAAGAGATAACCTCTTGAGATTGTTATGCCTTAACATTTGCTCAGCTGCTGCCCTCGCCTGTGGGCTCTTCAGTGGAGGGTCTGCTCAGATGATGTCATGTCGTCATAGCCCTCTGACATCCCAGTTCCGTTCAGATGTCTTGCTTCCCTGATCCCGGCACTTCAGACCTTACCACAGCTTTACCCCTACTCTCTCCTTCAAATGAGTAACCTGGTCACCCGTGGCTTTTGGCTTACCCTTGGGGATTCCTGCTAGTCTCCATCTGTTTGTTTCAACCCTCCAAAATGTTTAAGGTTTGGCACTCTTGGTATTCCTTTGTTTTGTTTTCTTCTCAAGTAACTGAAGAGGCCTTTAATGCAGGCTCTTTGAACCCGATCTTCTGTCTCAACCCTGAACAGATGGTTCTCAGGTCTGAGCAGAGCCTCTTCAGGCTATCCAGGTTACTGCTTTTCCTGCCAGTTCCTGGTTTCTGCTGCCCTCTAGTAGCCATTAGTAGCATGACAGGATTTGAAACAAGAAAGGCATATTTTTGCTGAATTTAACTACTCAGTAGGGTTGTTTCAGCATCATGCAGATACAACCCGGAAAAAAAGAAAAGAAACCTGATATGTAGCTGGAGCCACCACTCTGTGATTCCTCCCCCTCCAGGCCTGAGTCAGAACATGGTTTAAAGTTAGAGCTATAATGGGACTAGTTATCTAAACATGCAATGAATTCTTTTATATGTCAGTTTATTTGCTCCAATCAGATGCCCATCAATGGTTCCTTTCAAAAGTCTAACTTTTTAATCCCCTCACCTGTTTAACTGAAATCCCAGCATTAGGAACACAGAAAAAGGAAAAAGTGACCAAAAAGCAACTTAAATTCCAACAAGCAGCCCCACTTCTTCAGGGATTACTTAGATAAATTTGGTAACATAATGTTATATATTGCAACTATTTAAAATTATGTTTCATAAAAACCAAATTTGTAAAAAACATGCAATATTAAGTGCAATAGCTAAACATTAAAAAAAGAATTACAGCAAGAACCCAGAGAAAACAGAGAAAGAAATGGTCTGAAATGTTAATCGGTGGTTAGTTTTTGTATTATCTATAAGTATGTGTAACATTTTGTAATCATAAAAGCTGCATCTGTGGGTAACTAAATAGTGGGTCACTCATGCCTGGCTATAAGGCTAAGAGAGTTAGATCTCCAAACAGAACTTTTGTGGCCTGTGCCAGTTATCCTAGTGATGATAATGACATTATCATAGCCAAGGACATGGATAGTAGGAATGTGGGTGGAATAAAATGTTAGTGGCAAGATAAACCAGAGGGTCAGTCACATTCTTTGGTTGCCCTTCTGCCTAGAGGATCCCTGGGAAAGACAATCCTTTTGGCCAATTAAGCCCACTAAATTTTTCAACAATGTATATGGGAACAACTTCAAACGTGAGTGACCAGATGTTCCACTACTTTCAGTCTGTGGAAGCTTGACAA
Organism: Capricornis sumatraensis; assembly: GCF_032405125.1. NCBI lineage: Eukaryota > Metazoa > Chordata > Mammalia > Artiodactyla > Bovidae > Capricornis > Capricornis sumatraensis. The sequence continues at coordinate 23,768,906 of NC_091073.1, forward strand.
ATTTACATGGATTATATAAATTTTTTAAACTAAGTGCGACCTTTTGTGTAGCCAGGTTGGTGAAATAGGCCAATCCATGTATGTAAACAACCCTAAGGGGGATATGGAGTAGTAATCATCAACTATCACAGATGTTTAAGATTTCCAATTAAGTATATATATTTTATATATATATATCTTAAGTACACATTGACAGTATATACTGTCAATATCTTTCTAGAAAGTTTGAACCAATCTGCACTGTGGGATAAATGAGAGACTGCAGGTCATGTACATTTTCCAGCATGCTTGCTGCAAATGTGCTGCTTTCTTTGGTTCAAAAAAAGGGACGATCTATTATAATAAAAGTGATCATCATATGTGCTCTTATTTTATTATTTCAAGAAAATTCTACTCAAATTTTGGCTCTTCCTCACAGTAGGTAGTAAATTTCTTGCCATTCATCCATGTGCACAATAATTCATATATGCACAGTGAGAATTGCTATCCTGAAGTGAACTACTGAACACAATCCAAACATTTCAGTTTTCCTTGTTTCGGTTTCTAGAAGATATTTTTAGTAACAGTAAGTATTTGAAAGTATAATTTTATTGGCCCTCTTGAGTCCTTTTCATTGTACTCATGTCACATTTTATCAGTTGACTAAATACATGTTTCCCAATAATTTTTAGTGGTAATTTCCACACACCCCATTAAAGGAAAAGATGCAAATTCCTCAACAAGTATGAAGATTATGATGCCTGTTTACTTTTTTTTTTTCATTCAACAATTATTTGTTGAATATTTGATACATGCCAAGTATAGTTCTAGGAGCTGGGGCTATAACAGTAAGGAAAACTGATCAAAAACAAAAATCCCTGAGTCCACTCTTTTCCTCCCTGGTTGCTTGAAGATCAGCTGCCATCATGAAAGACACAGTAACTATCCAGACCAGGAAGTTCATGACCAACCAACTGCTTCAGTGGAAACAAATGGTCATCGATGTTTTTCACCCTGGAAAGGCAACAGTACGTAAAACAGAAATTCAGGGAAAAACTGGCCAAAATGTACAAGACCACACCAGATGTCATCTTTGTATTTGGATTCAGAATCCATTTTGGTGGTGGCAAGACAACTGGCTTTGGCATGATTTACCATTCCTTGGATTATGCAAAGAAGAATGAGCCCAAGCACAGACTTGCAAGACATGGCCTGTATGAGAAGAAAAAGAGCTCAAGAAAACAGCGAAAAAAACACAAGAACAGAATGCCAAAAGTCAGGGGGACTGCAAAGGCCATTGTTGGTGCTGGCAAAAAGTGAACTAGAGATTGGACAACAGAAGGATTAAAGATTCTGCAATGACTGTATCTGAGGTGATTGTGCAGATTTTTCATGAAAGAGAAAATAAGTACAGTTCAGTTCAGTTCAGTCGCTCAGTCGTGTCCGACTCTTTGCGACCCCATGGACTGCAGCACTCCAGGCCTCCCTGTCCATCACCAACTCCCGGAGTTCAACCAAACTCATGCCCATTGAGTCGGTAATGCCATCCAACCATCTCATCCTCTGTCATCTCCTTCTCCTGCCTTCAATCCTTCCCAGCATCAGTCTTTTCAAGTGAGTCAGCTCTTCGCATCAGGTGGCCAAAGTATTGGAGCTTCAGCTTCAACATCAATCCTTCCAAGGAACACCCAGGACTGATCTCCTTTAGGATGGACTGGTTCGATCTCCTTGCAGTCCAAGGGACTCTCAAGAGTCCCCTCAAACACCACAGTTCAAAAGCATCAGTTCTTCGGCACTCAGCTTTCTTTATAGTCTAACTCTCATCTCTGACTCCCTTAAGTTTACATTTCAGTAATTAAGTGTTTGTTATCTATCTTTTATCTATATATCTTTTATACAAAGCTCTATATCTAACCCATCACAAATCCCATCAGTTTTCCCTTCAAAATATATCCAGAGTCTATTTTGCATGACCTCCATAGCTAATTTCTCTTCTCATCATCCTAAGAATATTTTTGTCTGTTTTCCTTGCTTTCAACTTCCATCTCCCTCCACCTCCTCATCACCACTCACATACACACAGTTTATTCTCAACATAGGAACCAATGTCACCTTTTAAAGCCAAAGTCAAATACATTGCTCTGTTGCTCAAAGCCCTCCTATGGCACTCCAGCTCACTTAGAGAAGAGCCAAAACTGCATTGGTCCACAAAGTCCTACAGAATCTGGCCTCCTGATACCTCTCTGACCTGATTTATCACTCTCTCCTTTGCTCATTTGCTTCAGTGATGGTGGCCTCCTTGCCTTTGACTCACTGGATATCTTTGTGCCTCAGGACCTTTGCACATGTTACTACTGCTGCCTGGAATACTCTTCTGCAAATACCCACAGGACTCACTCCCTCACCAACTTCAAACCATCCCTCAAATTTAATCTTCTTAGCAAGGTGTTTCCTGACCATTCCATTAAAAATGGCAACCTAGTACTCTTCCTGCCTTCCTAAATAATTTACTCCAAAGCCCAGAAAATTAAACATTCATGCAGGGTAGAGTTAAGGGGCAGCAAACCTGTGCAATACATAAGAATCAATGGGATGAGGAGGGCATTAATGAATGGGCCACTGTCAGAGGAAGCTTGAAGTCAGATGTCAAGATCTAAAAAGGAAAAAATTAGTAGAGTGTGAAGAGTTCAGCCATGAGGAAGTGAGGGCTGGTAGCAGCATCAGGAAACTGGTTATATTCAGCAAGAAGTGATCTAATACAAAAACATGTGAAAGGTAATGGCAGCCAAGTCTCTACTGAGGGAGAAGGGATTTACAAATATGGAAAAGGAGAAAACTAAAATGAACTGTGGTGTTGGACTGCAGCTGGAAGCTAATATTGACTCATGCTTTCAGTAATTAGATATAGAAATAAACGTGTATGTAAACGTGTATACGTATATGTGTGTATAATCATAGATATAATCCCAGCTCTGTCCATTAAAAAGATCTAGAGGCAGCAAACTCTTATTAGCCACAAGCATATCTAGCACTCAGCTCTTAGTTTCCAAATATTCAATGTCATTTTCCACTTACAGGGTCCAGGGATCTTTGAAAGTGACTGATTACAGGGCAGGGCAGAGAAATTACAAGATAAACTTGAAGCATCTAACATGCCAGAGAGAAAGAAAGTCCTCAAAGATGAGGTTTTGTCATGGATGTCAGCTTGAAAGGGACCCCACTGGCCAAATCTGCGAAAATTTGAGCAAGAAATTAAATAACAATGCTAAAAAAATATAACCTGATGAATAAAACAAAATTCATGAGTTCACCTTGATATAAAGTTTTAAGATAACAAATAAATGGAGAGAAGGGAAGGATTTTCTCTATAGTAGAATGGTGACTAATAAATGCAGTGAAACTCATGGACCATCACAGTAGTAATCAAGCAAGAAATATAGACAGATGCTAAATCTAGTGGGTGAAAGTCAATGCAAAATGGGATATTTACATACTCTAAATCTACCTGCCCATAAAATGCTTTTTTAATTACAAAAGGAAAAAGAGTAATTTTACAGTGGTGCTGCCTGACTTCTTAATGAAGTGATCAAAGTTAACGTTATCAATTATGAGACAAACTGAAATCACCTATCACTTGACAGGATAAAATAAGAACACAACTTTACTTACGTTGCATTTTACCAAAAATGTATAATTGGAACCTAATCATCAGGAATCATCAGATAAATCCATATACAGGGACAGTCTACAAAATGTTCAGCCAGAAATCTTCACAAGTGTCAAGGTTGAAAGCCAAAGAAACATCAAAAAACTGTGCTTTTTCCCAGCTTTATTGAAATACACTTGACAAATAAAATTCTAAGATATTTAAAGTGTGCAACATAATAATTTGATATACATATACATTGTGAAAGGATTCCCCCATCAATGAAAAACTGTTTTTGATTGAAGGACACTAAAAAGACATGATAACCAAATGTAATATGTGATCCTAGATAAGAGTCCTATTGCATAAAGAACATTATGAGGACAACTGATGAAACGAGATGAGATGGCAGTAAAGGATGGATGCTAATATCCTAGTTCTTATGGCTCTGTTATGGTTGTGTAGGACAAAATTGTTCAGGAGTGATAGCCACTTCCTCTAAAATGGTTCATATAAACAGTAGTTTCTTGTATCTTTTTTTTTTTAAGTTTAAAGTAATTTCTAAATAAATATGTAAACAATGGCTTCCCAGGTGATTCAGTTGTAAAGAATCCACCTGTCAATGCAGGAGACGCAAGAGACATAGGCTGGATCCCTGTGTCCAGAAGATACCCTGGAGTAGAAAATGGCAACCCACTCCAGTATTCTTGCCTGGGAAATCAACATGCACAGAGGAGCCAAGTGGGCTACAGTCCATAGTTGCAATGAGTCGACGTGACTGAGCGTCCATGTGTGCTCCATGTGTTCCACGTAAACAGCATTGTCAATCCATCTAACACATTCCCCACTCTCTGTTCCACTTTACTTTTCTCCAGAGCATTTCTCAATATGTGATACATAGCACATTTTACTTACCACTGTTATCTGCCTTCCTCTACATGGATTTTTGTATTACTTTTCCTTCTGTATTCTAGCACCTTCCACAGTATCTGATCCACAAATGATACTCTATAGGTATTTGTTCAATGAACTGACTTTTCCTGTCCTCAGGAGCAGATTGCCTGTGAGCTGCTGCTAAAGCAAGTACATAATTGCAGCAAACCAGTTAGCAGGCATAGATCTGCTTGATGACATATATAGGAAAATAAACTCTTCTCCAAGGAAACACTTTCTGCAGAAATGCAGATATACCTATTCCTAGACAAACCTTGATTTACACAAACCATAAAGGACAGTTTAGCCCCTTAGAGCCACAGATTCCCAAACTCCTCTAATTTCCTTGGTAGCTTTGTGTAACAAATTGGCCCATGGCAGTTTTTTTCCAGAACAAAGAAACAGTCTGCTTCTGACTCACAGATATAGAGATCTAACTAATGGATATCAGTGGGAGAGGGAAGAGGGCACGGGCAAGATAAGGGTAGGGGATAAAGAGGTACAAACTAGTATGCATAAAAATAAACTACAAGGATATATTGTACAGCATAGGGAATGTAGCCTATACTTTACACCAACTTTAAATGGAGTGAAACCTACAAAAATATTCAACATCACTATGTTGTACACCTGAAATTAATATAATATTGTACATCAACTTTACTTCAGTGAAATAAAGAATTAATTTTAAAAAGAAAGCCTAAAGTCTTCTTCTAAGTCAATTCAAGCTATCTCTTTTTTAAGACAGATTTTTATTTTAAAAAACGTTTCTGGACTTAAATGGACAATTAATTGTTTTCTACTAATTTTTGATGGGGGAACAGTGGAAACAGTGTCAGACTTTATTTTTTGGGGCCCCAAGGTCACTGCAGATGGTGACTGCAGCCATGAAATTAAAAGACGCTTACTCCTTGGAAGAAAATTATGACCAACCTAGATAGTATATTCAAAAGCAGAGACATTACTTTGCCAACAAAGGTCCGTCTAGTTAAGGGTATGGTTTTCCCTGTGGTCATGTATGGATGTGAGAGTTAGACTGTAAAGAAGGCTGAGTGCCAAAGAATTGATGCTTTTGAGCTGTGGTGTTGGAGAAGACTCTTGAGAGTCCCTTGGACTGCAAGGAGATCCAACCAGTCCATTCTGAAGGAGATCAGCCCTGGGATTTCTTTGGAAGGAATGATGCTGAAGCTGAAACTCCAGTACTTTGGCCACCTCATGCGAAGAGTTGACTCATTTGAAAAGACTCTGATGCTGGGAGGGATTGGGGGCAGGAGGAGAAGGGGACGACCGAGGATGAGATGGCTGGATGGCATCACCGACTCAATGGACGTGAGTCTGAGTGAACTCTGGGAGTTGGTGATGGACAGGGAGGCCTGGCGTGCTGCGATTCATGGGGTCGCAAAGAGTCAAACACAACTGAGCAACTGAACTGAACTGAATCCCATCAAACTTCTCAGTATTCTTAGAGCAAATTTAAGTCAAGACATCTTGTTCAAACATCTGTTGAGATTTTGAAGTGTACACTGGGAAAAGTCATATAAAATTTCCATATGAAAGAACAGTATTAATCTGAAATGTTTTTTGCTTTATTTGTATTTCCTTTATTAGTTATACAGTTCTCCAGAACTTAGTTAAATATGAGAATATTATGAGAGGCAGCAGGAGTAGTACAGCATGTCTTATAAGAATATGAGTCTTAGAGTCAGAAAGACAGATTGATTCATTTCAACTTTACCAATCATTAGCAGTATAATCTGGAGAAGGCGATGGCACCCCACTCCAGTACTCTTGCCTGGAAAATCCCATGGACTGAGGAGCCTGGTAGACTGCAGTCCATGGGGTCGCGAAGAGTCGGACACGACTGAGCGACTTCCCTTTCACTTTTCACTTTCATGCATTGGAGAAGGAAATGGCAACCCACTCCAGTGTTCTTGCCTGGAGAATCCCAGGGATGGGGAGCCTGGTGGGCTGCCGTCTATGGGGTCACACAGAGTCGGACACGACTGAAGTGACTTAGCAGCGGCAGCAGCAGCAGTATAATCACAAGCAGGTTATTTACATTTTCTAAGCATCTGTTTCTTTATTATAAAACTGGTATGATAATGAGAGCGCCTACCTTATAGGCTAATTTAAAGATTAAAAAGTACATAAAGCACAAGGCCAGCCCATTGTGAGGAACATACATATGTTAGCTTTTATTTTTTGTAAATGTCATTTAAATGTGAAGTCCATATATTAAATATAAATATACAATAAACCTAAAGAAAAAAATATATAACTTGTGTTTTTTCCTTCTAAGTTTCATTCTGGTGAATTTTATACATGCAGTCTCATTTTCTGTAACTCACATTAACATATCCTTGAAAAACATCATAGTGATATAAAGGTAAAAATGTAGCTTTGACTACATTGTTAATATGTATGGAAAACTCCAATTGTATGTAGAAATTAAATTATTTCAGCTTGAAATTGATTTGTAAGACATGACATTTCATTTTCATTTGCACACATTTTGTCTCTAACTGATTAAATAATTTCCCAGATCAGCTTGAATTTGTCATATCTGTTTGTAGCTAAAGGTAACAGCCAAATTGTTTGGGGCTAATTTACATAGTAAGTATAGTGAAATTTTTATTTTATATAAAATATCAGGTATAAACATTATTTCAACAAAATACTAAAGAAGTTAATAATGTAACTTAACTATATGATCTATGTATTTTGTATTCAAATCTCATTAAAATGTTAAAATAATTTTTAAGAAATAATAAACCAAGTGTTACATGGGCTGCTCTCTTTTCTCTTTTTCAGTTAACATGGTTAACTAGTCTTATACTAAATCTGGTTTCATAAAGCTAGCACCAGTTTTTCCAAAATCACTTAACTCTAAAGTTGAATGAAGAAAATATTTCCAATCCTGGAAAATAAGAAAAAGTAGAAAACTCACACTTCCCAATTTCCAAATGTACTACAAAGCAATGGAAATCAAGACAGTCAGTCAGTTCACTCGCTCAGTTGTGTCCAACTCTTTGAGATCCCATGAACCGCAGCACTCCAGGCCTCCCTGTCCATCACCAACTCCCAGAGTTTACTCAAACTCATGTCCATCGAGTCGGTGATGCCATCCAACCATCTCATCCTCTGTCATCCCCTTCTCCTCCTGCTCTCAATCTTTCCCAGCATCAGGGTCTTTTCAAATGAGTCAGCTCTTCGCATCAGGTGGCCGAAGTATTGGAGTTTTAGCTTCAACATTAGTCCCTCCAATGAACACCCAGGACTGATCTCCTTTAGAATGTAGTTGTTGGATCTCCTTGTAGTCCAAGGGACTCTCAAGAGTCTTCTCCAACACCACAGTTCAAAAGCATCAATTCTTCTGTGCTCAGCTTTCTTTATAGCCCAACTCTCTCACATCCATACATGACTACTGGAAAAATCATAGCCCTGACTAGACGAAGATTTGTTGACAAATGTCTCTGCTTCTTAATCAAGACAGTGTGGTACTAGAGAAAGATATATACTGACAGATCACTGGACTAGAACTGAGAATCCAGAACTGAACACATACATCTGTGGGTCAACTGATTTTCAACAAGGTTGCCAAGACCATTCAATAGGGAAGGAATAATTTTTTCAACAAATGGTGTTGGGACAACTGGATGGCCACATACAAAAGAATTGTTTTCTGGTATTACAAAATCTGGGCTTCCCTGATAGCTCAACTGGTAAAGAATCTGCCTGCAATGAAGGAGACCCTGGTTTGATTCCTGGGTCAAGAAGACCCCCTGGAGAAGGGATAAGCTACCCACTGCAGTATTCTTGGGCTTGCCTGGTGGCTCAGATGGTAAAGAATCCCACATGCAATGCAGGAGACCTGGGTTCCAACCCTGGGTTGGGAAGATCCCCTGGCGGAGGGCATGTCAACCCACCCCCGACAGAGGAGCCTGACGGGCTAGAGTCCGTGGGGTCGCAAAGGGTCAGACACGACTGAGCGACTAAGCACAGCACATTACAAAGTCTAACATTTCCTGTCCTGCATTTGAGCCTTGCAGGGCCCCAAAGTCTTAAACGTAAGATTCCTTGTTCTTGTGAGTTATGCCGCCCACCCCGCAGGAAAGGTTTCCCATCTGACTAGTTTCTCTGTCACCTGCACCAAGTACAACACACTCCATCCTCAGTCTAATGGGCTTTATCTCCTTGCCAGTCCATGAAATTTAAACAAGCCAATCACAAACAAGCCAATGATCTCCCATGGGAGTCAGGGATCACCTCATCCTCTGGATATTCCAAAGTCTGGCTCCCACAGCCTCTGCTTATCCTTACTATTCTCAAGTGCAGCCCCCATGTGGCCCTGTATGATATGCTGTGTCCTCTCTGGGGCTGCAAGCATGATTGATTAATAATCTTCTATCGGATTTCATCTGTCCAGGGCTAGATATCATGTGTTCAACCATCTCATACTATTTATGACAGAGGATACCTCCCTCACCAACTAGGTAAATAGTAGGTGGTCAAAACATCTTTACCTCACAACAGACACCAAACAATTCAAACTGGATCAAAGTCCCTAAATGTAAAAGCTAAAACTATAAAGTTCATAGAAAACACAGTATTTGACAAAGAATTCTTAAATATGACACTAAAATCATGAGCAATATAAGAAAAAAAATAACTTCATTAAAATTCAAAGAATTTTTAAATATTTATTTATTTACTTGGCTGCACCAGGTCTTAGCTGTGGCACATGGGATCTTCGATCTCAGTTATGACAACACATATAATACAATGAAAGAAAATACTTTTAAATCATATATGTGATAAGGACCTTACATCTAGGTTACATAAACAATTATCACAGCTCATTTAAAAAGAGAGAGAAAGAGAACCCAATTTTTTAAATGAGCATTTCTCTAGCCAATAAGCATATGGAAAGATTCTCAATATCATTAGTCAACAGAAAGTTGAAAATCGAAAACAAAATGAGATACCACTTCACACCAATTGAGATGGCAAGAATTAATAGGTCAGATAATAACAGGGGCTGATGAGGATGTAGAGAAATCAGAGCACCCACACACTGTTGATGAGCATATAAAATACTTCAGTCCTTTGAAAAACATTCTGGTAGTTTCTCAAATGATTAAACACAGAGTTACCACATGACCCAGCAATTCAACTTTTAGATGTACACTCCAGAGCAATGAAATATATGCCAACACAAAAAAATGTGTAGGAATACTTACAGCAGCATTAATCATAGTAGACAAAATGTTGGGGGAAACCCAAATATCAGTCAGTGGACAAATGCAGAAATAAAATGTAGTATATGCATACAATGAAATATTATTGGGCCATAAAAAGAAGTACTGATATATAGTACAGCTTGTTGTTGTTGCCAAGCTGCTAAGTCATGTCTGACTCTTTACAACCTCACGGACTGAAGCAAGCCAGCTCCTCTGTCCTCCACTATCTCCCGGAGTTTGCTCAGATTCATGTCCATTGAGTCAGTGATGATGTCTAACCATATCATCCTCTGCCACTCCCTTCTCCTTTTGCTTTCAATCTTTCCCAACATCAGGGTCTTTTCCAATGAGTCAAACCAGGTGGTCAAACTGATTGTTCAGCAACAATCCTTTCAATAAATATTCAAGGTTGATTTCCTTTAGGATTGACTGGTTTGATCTCCTTGTGGTCCAAGTGACGCTCAAGAATCTTCTCCAGAACCACAATTCAAAAGCATCGATTCTTCAGCTTTCTGTCTTCTGTATGGTCCAGCTCTCATATCTGTACGTGACTACTGGAAAAACCATAGCTTTGGCTATATATGAACCTTTGTTAGAAAGCAATCTCTGCTTTCGAATATGCTTTGTCATAGCTTTTCATCCAAGAAGCAAGAGTCTTTCCATTTCATGGCTGCAGTCACCATCTTGAGCGATTTTGGAGCCCAAGAAAATAAAATATGTCACTGCTTCCACTTTTTCCCCTTCTATTTGTCATGAAGTGATGAGACAAGATGCCATGATCTTAGTGTTTTGAATGTTATTTTCACACCAGCTTTTTCACTTTCCTCTTTCACTCTCATCAAGAGGCTGTTTAGCTCCTCTTCACTTTCTGCCATTAGAGTGGTATCATCTGCATATATGAGTCTGTTAATATTTATCCCAGCAATCTTGATTCCAGCCTGTGAGTCATCCAGCCTCGTATTTCACGTGATGTACTCTGCATAGAAGTTAAACAAGCAGGGTGACATATACATCCTTGTTGGACTCCTTTTCCAATTTTGAAGCAGTCTGTTGTTCCATGTTCAGTTCTAACTGTTGCTTCTTGACCCACATACAGGGTTCTCAGGAGAGGGGTGGTGGTCTTCTGAGGTGGTCTGGTACTCCCATCTTCTCAAGAATTTTTCCCCAGTTTGCTGTGATCTACACAAAGGCTTTAGCATAGTCAGTGAAACAGAAGTAGAAGTTTTTCTAGAACTCCTTTGCTCTCTCTGTGTTTTAAGGAATGTTGACAATTTGATCTCTGGTTCCTCTGCCTTTTCTAAACCTAGATTATACATCTTGAAATTCTCCATTTAAGTACTGCTGAAGCCTAGCTTGAAGGATTTTGAGCATAACCTTGCCAGCATGTGAAGTGAGCACAAGTGTATGGTAGTTTGTACATTTTGGGGTACAGCTTGAAAAGTGTTAGTTGCTCAGTCATCTCTAACTCTTTGTGACTGTGTGGACTGTACCCTGCCAGGTTCTTCTGTTCATGAGATTTCCCAGGCAAGAATTTTGGAGTGGGTTGCCATTCCCTTCTCCAGGGGATCTTCCCAACCCAAGGATTGAACTCAGGTTTCCTGTATTGTGGGATTCACTGGTAGCTCAGCTGATAAAGAATCGGGCTACAATGCAGGAGACACTGGTTCAATTCCTGTGTCAGGAAGATCCATGGGTGAAGGGATAGGCAACCCACTCCAGTATTCTTGGGCTTCCCTAGTGGCTCAGCTGGTAAAGAATCTCCCTGCTATGTGGGAGACCTAGGTTCCATCCCTGGGTTGGGAAGATCCCCTGGAGAAGGGGATGGCTATCCACTCCAGTATTCTGACCTGGAGAATTCCATAGACTACAGTCCATGGGGTTGCAAAGAGTCAGACACGTCTGAGCGACTTTCACTCCTGTATTACAGGCAGATTCTTTACTGTCTGAGCCACCAGGGAAGCCTTTTGGTACAACTTAGATGAATCTTAAAAAAACATTATGCTAAGTGAAAAAAGTTAGTCACAAAAGCCTCCATATTATATGATTCCATTCATATGAAAGACCAGAATAGGCAATCTCTAGAGGCAGAAGGTAAATTACTGGTTGCTTAGAGCTAAGAAAGTTATGGGGGAGGAGGGTGATAATAGCTAAAGTTTACAGAGTTATTTCCTGAGGTGAAGAAAATGTTCTAAAATTGAATGTGGTAACAGTTGCACATCTCTGTGAACATATGAAAAATCATGAAATTATACACTTTACAAGGATGAATTGCATAGTATGCAAATCATATCTCAATAAAGCTGTTTAAAATATATACTGGCTACTACCAGAAGAGTACTATGTTATATTCAAGAAGACTGACACAAATACACAGATGACTTATCTATAATAGATAGTTTTTTTTTTTTTTAAGTAAGCAAATTTGGTATTATTCCTTGCTTGGAAAGAATTATGTTTTCCTATAAAATATTTCTTGGTGCTAGTATACAAAAAGGATTGAGTTGGATGATCCACTGGTCTGAATAAATATATCATTTTGTGTTTTTTATAAGCACAAAGGTGAGGACATGGACAGAATTTTTAGAATGTAAGCTCTGAGTAGAATGAACCTATTCTTTTTCCTCATTACAACTTCTCCTAGTTCCTTGAAACCATCATCCTTCTTCTGATTTTATTATAATTGTCTCTTTGCAAAACTTAGAGCTACCTAAAATGATGTTCTATTTAATCTTCAAGAAGCATGGTGGGGCCTGGATCAACCACGACTCTATTTGGTAACCCCTGGCAGATAGCAGCCTTCTCTGGGGCTCTTCAGGAGGCAACTCAAGTGCTGCCCACAAAAAATGAGTAACTCTTGGTGCCTCCCATTCTGTCACACAATGATGAGCATGGACAAGGATGTGTTCTATCCCTTGGACACCCTCAAGTGTTTCAGTACTCAGTCACCGCCCACTCCCCACAAGTGACCCAGGAAGCTGTTGAAGGAGTTTGTGTTCCAGCAAATCAAGTAATACAGCCCAAGCTCCAGGATGTTGGAGTGAAGAGGTCGGGCAGAACTGTGGGCAGGTATAGATGGTGACTGCATCCCAAAATGTCCTCCTAAATAAGTCATGGTTAATTTGTCCTTTCTGCAGCCACCAAGCTAGCGACAGAAAGATTCTTCTAACAATGCAAATGCATTTAAATTCTTGGTCTGGAAAAGTTTAACTGGATTTGAATCTCCTTACTCTCTCAGAAAAAAGTCCAATATTACATTTGCCAGTGGAAAAAAACTTTTAAAAATCATTTTTGAAACTGATTTCAATTCCTACAAATGTCCTAAAAATTCTATTTCAATTTTTATTATATACTTACTTATTATATCAATAATGACTATCAAGAATTTTAATGTATCACCACTTTAAAGTCTTAATCAATAATGACATATGGCTATTCTAAAGGGAAAAAATTCTGATATTAAAAATGATATGCTCAGAAAACAAACTGAAAATTTTCATTAAGACATTTTAAAGGATTTTATTTTGAATTGCAAACAAATTCAAAAGTAATATCTTCCGTAGTATTTTCTATTCATTATTCTTCCTAAGTATATGTTACTAAAATGTAAAATTGCTAATATAAAATTTTTCCACCAAGACCCATATAGAGGCCTCAAAATGCTACAAAAATTGTCATTGCTTTGTCATTTTCCTGCCATTGACATGAAAAAATTTAGGGAAGCATTATTTTAAATCCAATGGCCAACCATTTTGAAGAAGCTCACATTAACAGTATTTTCTCCTGCTCACATCTTCCCCCATACTCTTGGACATTCTTGTTTATGTCGATTATTCCAGTTTTCAAATCTATTTAACCTCTGGCCTTTATATGAATTCCCACTGCCATGCTGCTGTCTTGCTTTGAAATGTAGTCAAACTGTAATTTGGCTATACAATGCTTTCATATTTTTCAATAATTTCTATTGATTATTACCTACTCAATAGAAAATGCATCCTCCTTTTATAAGAAGAGTAAAACCATTTGTTATGAACTGAATAGTGTTCTCCTCAAATTCATATGCCCAAACCCTCAAAGTGACTGTATATGAAGATAGGGCTTTTAGGTAATGAAGGTTAAATGAGATCATAAGGGTAGAACCCTTATCTGGTAGGACTAGTGTTCTTATAAGAACAGGAAAAGACATCAGAGATTTCTCGGCACACACACACACACACAAAATAAAGTTCATGAAAGGGAACAGGGAGAAAGCAGTCTGCAAGCCAGGGAAAGACATATTACCAGAAACTGAATTTTCTGGCACCTTGATCTTGGATTTCTGACCTCCAGAAGTGTGAGAAAATAAATTTCTGTTGTCTAAACCATCCAGTATGTGGTGCACTGTTATGGCAACCCAAGCTCCACACTTGGTCTGTTACTACATACTTTGCTGTGTGATTGCATGCTATCTTCTTTATTTTCTTCTTAGGGAAAAAAAACAAAAATGGAAACCAGAAACATCTCATCTCCAAAATGAATCCTTCCATTCATTCTGCCTTCCATCAAAACTCCTCTTTGTTTTTCTTTCCCTTCTCTCTGGTATCAGTTACTTTGGGACACAGAATTGTTAGTGAGATGGTTGTTTGGGAGGCAAGAAATCAAAGTAAAGAGAAATAAAATTTAACCTAATGAAGGTAATTTTCATTGAGACAATAGTGAACTAGGAAGAATCCTCCTTGGTCTTCACCAAAGCCATCTCTGTGGTGAATGAAAGCAGTTCTCTCTAGGTTCATTGTCACTCTCCCTCTGAGACTATTGGAGTAACTGGTAGATTTCTGGACTTTGGCCTCCCTTTTTCAGGTTTATACTCACTCTCACCTTCTGTAATTAATTTCCATCTAGAGATTAGTGATATAATTATGAATTGGTAATGTTTTTATTTACTGAATAAAATATTTATTGTTACAATTCAATTATATTACTGCTGTTTATATTTGATATGATTACTTTATGCCTGGAGATTTTATCTATACTCACTGTCTCCATTTCCTCATTTTATACTCATCCCTCAACCTATTCCATAGAGATTGCTCTTGTTGCAGTTCTCATGTTGACAGGTTTGATGGTTATTTTTTTTTCTTTATTGAACTTTCCAGCAGCAATAGCACAATTCACTACCACCACAACCACTGCTTCTTAAAACAGTCTCCTCCATCCATGTTCAGTACACTACACTGTGTTACCAGCTGGATCTTCTCAGTCTCCTTTTCTGTTCTATCTTCTCTGCAAAGTCTCTAAATGTTGGAGTGCCTCCAAATCAGCACAGGACTTCTTTTCTTTTGTATCTGCACACTCTCCCTATATTTCCTTAACCACTACCTTACCTTACAATACATCAATATGTTGATGTCTCATAAGTGTCATTATGTATATCTCTCCAGGTTTCCACAACCATGTATCTAAATGCTTACTTGATATTTCCACTTGGATATCCAACAAGTAAATCAAACTCTCTGTCTAAGCAGAATTCTTGATTTTCCCACAGATCTTGTTTCTTTCTAGGTTCCTGATAGATCAGTAAAGGGTATATCCACACAGTAGATGGCTAAAGCCCAAAAACTAAAGAGTAATCCTTGATCCTATTCTTTCTTTCCCTTCTTCAGTCAATCAGTCAGTGTTAGCTGCTCAGTCGTGTCTGACTCTACAACCCCATGGACTGTGTAGCTCAACAGGCTCCTCTGTTCATGGGATTCTCCTGGCGAGAACACTGGAGTGGTAGCCATTCTATTCTCCAGTGGATCTTCCCAACCCAAGAATTAAACCCGGGTCTCCTATATGGCAGGCAGATTCTTTACCATCACATTCATCATCAGATCCCACTGCTACTAGTTCCACATTGTATCTAAAATCTATCCTTTCCTCTCCATACCCATTTTTGTTGTTGCTGCTGTTTGTTCACTAAGTTGTGTCTGAATCTTTATGATACCATGGACGATAGCCCATGAGACCCCTCTGTCTATGGGATTTCCCAGGCAAGAATACTGGAGTGGGTTGCCATTTCCTTCTTCAGGGCATCTTCCCAGATCAGGGATCAAACTGTGTCTCCTGCATTGGCAGGTGATTCTTAACTGCTGAGCCACCAGGTAAGCCTCTCCATACCCATTGCCACCCCCTTAATTCAAAGTCCACTATGTCTCACCAAGATTGTTAAAAGTGTCTTGTAACTAGTCTCCTTGCCTTTTCCCTTGCCTTCTTCCATCCATACTCCAAACAGCAATCAGATTATTCTCTGTAAAACAAAAAGCAGATCATATCACTTACTGAATAAAAATCTATGATCAGAATAGAGTCCAAATTCTTTACCCTGGCCTGGCTCTTACCTCTTCTTCCACTTCTTTTTGTATCAATTTTCCCAAGGCTATACTCTGACCATGTTGGCTTTATTTGGTTCCTCTTTAAAGCCTCAGGGCTTCCATGGTGGTTCAGACAATAAAGAATCTGCCTGCAATGTAGGAGACCCAGGTTCGATTCCTGGGTTGGGATGATCCCCTGCAGAAAGGAATGGCAACCACTCCAGTATTCTTGCCTGGAGAATTCCATGGACAGAGGAGCCTGGTGGGCTACAGTCCATGGGGTAGCAAAGAGTCAGACACGACTGAGCAATTAACACTACTACTGTACTACTGCAACCTCAGTGTCTTTGTACTTGGTAACACTTGTAGCTATAAAGCTATTCCAGCTCTTCCCTTGGCAGCTTATTCCTACTATGTAACTTCCTCACAGAGAAATTTCCCTATGATTCGAATCAAAACACTTCCTACCCATTCTGTGCCCTCTCTCTTTGCTCTCTATCTAGTCATCCTGTTTATTCCCCTCACAGCAATTATCCTGTTTATCTGTCTCCTCCAATGAGAAGAGGGGCATTTTATGTCTACATCCTTACATTTTCTGTCCCTACATCCACAGTTTATGTCACTAGATAAATACTGAATAAATTGATAGATGAATAAATGATTAGATACTATTCTGCACCTATACTCTAGTAACTGGCAAATTTGGAAATCCTTAGTTCATTCTCACATTTGCAGAGCTCAGAAAGAGAAATTTTTACAAGTGACTGATTTGCATTCATTGCTCATATATTATACAAAATTCTCAGAGAGTAACTGAGCTTAAAATTCTACATGTATTATATCCACCATCACATGTACATGTACACATACAAACTAGAACTATAAATTGCTAAATTTATAGTTCAAAAGCAGATCTGTTATCTTTAGAATCTAATTTATTTTCTAGGTTCCCTTTTAAATACCAGCTTTTATCATATTTATATTGATTTTATTTGTATAACTTTTCATATGTTTTAATATCTTAAGCTGCCACAATTTCTTTTATATGTTATGACCTAACCAGCTGCTTATTCAACTACTTTGTCTTCTTCCTGTGGTAGTTTGCGCTGTTCACTAAATATTTCTGACTCTGCCTTGTAAACACATGGTCAGTTGCTCTTCTCTGCCCACTTTGATTTGAGACAATGCCATCGAACTTACACTGACTAATGAGAGGAAGGAACAGTGGCAGATGTCATTTTTGGTCTGATGGCTTAAGAATAACATTTCCTTCCCACTATTGTAGTGACTGTATCAGATGACCAATTACCTTAGTTTTCTCAGAACTGAGTGATTCCCTAGGACACAGGAGTTCCAGACGAAAGACCAGAACAATACCAGAAACACTGTTCTGGTTTGACTGGGTTCATGGGAAGCAGGGCTTTCAGTGCTAAGACTGGGAAACATCCAAACAAATGAGAATAGGTGGGCTACCCTATGGTTTTGGAAGAAAGTATTTGGTTGAAATTTCCACTAGCCTTGATTCCTTAGTGACTACTATGAACAGAACTTCTTACCCAGCTCACAGTAAGAAGCATATAGCATGAAAGAAAAACAAATTTGGTTTAGTAAGCCACTGATATTTGGGAGTTTCTATGTCATAATCTAGCCTATCCTGAAAAATGTAAAAATTAGTACCTTCCAGTCAGGTGCTGCCAAAACAATCGTTGTTGTTCAGTTGCCCAGTCGTGTCCAACTCTTTTCGATCCCACAGATTGCAGCACGCCAGGCCTCCCTGTCCCTCACCTTCTCCTTCAGTTTTCCCAAGTTCATTTCCATTGCATCGGTGATGCCATCCAGCCATCTCAACCTCTGATGCCCTCTTCTTCTGCCCTCAATCTTTCCCAGCATCATGGACTTTTCCAATGAGTCAGCTATTCCCATCAGACAACTAAAATACTGGAGATTTGGCTTCAGCATCAGTCCTTCCAGTGAATATTCAGGGTTGATTTCCCTTAAGATTGACTGGTTTGATCTCCTTGCCGTCCAAGGGACTTTCAGAAGTCTTTTCCAGCATCACAGTTCGAAGGCATCAATTCTTTGGCATTCTACATTTTTTACAGTAAAGCTGTCACAATTGTATATGATGACTGGGAAGACAATTGCATTGGATATATGGACCTTTGTTGGCAGAGTAATGTCTGTTTTTGACACACTGTCTAGGTTTGCCACCACTTTCCTGTTGAGAAGCAATCGTCTTCTGATTGCATGGCTGCAGTCACCATCCGCAGTGATTTTAGAGCCCAAGAAGAAGAAACTGTCACTACTTCCACCTTTGTTCCTTCTATTTGTCTGGAAATAATGGGGCTGGATGCTGCCACGATCTTAGTTGTTTTTTTTTTTTTAATATTTAGTTTTAAGCCAACTCTTTCACTCTCCTCCTTCACCCTCATCAAGAGGCACTTTAGTTCCTCTTCACTTTCTGCCATTAGAGTGGTACCATCCACCTATCTGAGGTTGTTGGTGTTTCTCCTACCATTCTTGATTGCAGCTTGTAAATCATCTAGCCCAGCATTTCTCATGAGCGGCTCAGTGTATAGGTTAAACAAACGGGATGACAGCGGCCCTATTGTACTCCTTTCTCAATCCTGAGCCAGTCAGTTGTTCCATGCAGGGTTCTAACTGTTGCTTCTTGACCCGCATACAGGTTTCTCAGGAGATGGGTAAGATGGTCTGGTATTCCCATCTCTTTAAGAGCTTTCCACAGTTTGTTATGATCCACGCAGTCAAAGGGTTTAGCATAGTCAATGAAA
Organism: Capricornis sumatraensis; assembly: GCF_032405125.1. Taxonomy (NCBI): domain Eukaryota; kingdom Metazoa; phylum Chordata; class Mammalia; order Artiodactyla; family Bovidae; genus Capricornis; species Capricornis sumatraensis. Next base: position 23,787,825 of record NC_091073.1, read on the forward strand.
CAGAGGTAGATTGTTTTCTGGAATTGCTTTCTCTATAATGCAGTGAATGTTGACAATCTGAACTACAAATGTGGCACTGGGTTTAGGCAATAGGTGAAAAGGAAAGTCTTTTCAGAGCCTGAAAATATATTTGTCCAAAAACTATGCCATGGCAAAACACCTGGCAGATCTGTTCCCTGAAATAACTTATATAGAAGATTATATACCTAACAAATTGTAATCCTAAAGGAAAAGATTGGAAAATGAAGTTTAGCAACACATCTAGTTGGCATTGCCTGCATTCAATGAGATATCACAGGAAAATGAGAAACTCATGAAAAGAATTGGCTGGTAAGAAACAGAAATATATGATTTAGAGAGAATACAGAAATTCAGTGATTTGTAGAGTTGAAAGAGGTAACTCTCCCCAAACTCAAATAGTAAAACAGCGAATTAAAACTGATTAAAACTAAGCCTCTGGCAAACATCAAAGCTAAGGTTTATGCATAAATTGAGTTGGCACCCAGTAAATACTTTCAGTTGGACAAAATGCCCCAAGGTAAATAAATTAAGGGTATGTTTCTGCTGTAGGAGTCTGATAAGTCCAAGGTACTCCAGTTAAGGTGAAACACCAAGAGATCATAATGAGATGAGAGTGAGAGTAACAGAGAGAAGAGGTGGTTAGAAAGAAAAGATATATAGTAAACCTATCTATGTCTTTAAAAGAGCTGCAGGTGTGTGACAGGCATATAAAAGTCACTGGAATCAGATTAAATGCCTATTAAGTTTACAAGAGCATTTTTCTGTCTGATAAATCATGAGCCTAGACTAGAAATATCTGAGATCTTTAAAGTCTTAGAACAACCCCTGGCCTCTAACTTTTCTTAGACAAAAAGCAGATTCAAAAAAAGCTACTAAGTACCCAGGGAGGGTATATTCTCCAGTATTTATTTTAGATGAGACCAAGGGGAATACTGAAAAGTACTCTTTAAAAAAAAAAAGACCTAAGAAACACAGAGAACAATGGACTGAGCCGCATCTCCCAGAAACTAGAATTATCCAATCAAGGGACACTCCCTATCTCTACAGAAGGGGGCTCTCGTAACATGGAGCGATTTCAGAGCTTTAATGGACCAGAGACTGATGTATGTTCCTACTCTGTCTTCTTTCTGAGTGGGTATGTTTTTTGGGATTATCTGGTATCGTATATGATTATATATTATATTATTGAGTATGCAGGAGGCAGAGTTCAAAGAAGGCAATGGCACCCCACTCCAGTACTCTTGCCTGGAAAATCCTGCAGAGTTCATCTCATAATTCTAATGTCTCTAAATCAATAGGAGATATGTTCAGACCTAGCATCGAAAAAACTACACTCACTCCTTGCTGTAGAAACTATTATGTTTCACGCAGGGATCAATCTCAACTTTGAACATGACCCATATTGAAAACTTCCCAGCAAGGAAAACATGTCAAACTTCATTAAACTCTATTCATTTAAGCCATGAAGATGTGGGGTATAATGGAGTAAATGTTTATATTCCCCAAAAATGTATATGTTGAAGCCATAAACTCCAGTATGATAGTATTTGATATTGGGCCTTTGGGAGGTGATTAGGGTTAGAAGAAGTCGTGGGAGTGGGGCTCATGATGGCATGGTTGTTGTTTAGTCGCTAAGTCACGTCTGACTCTTTTGTGACCCCATGGACTGTAGCCCGCCAAGCTTCACTGTCCATGGGATTCTCCAGGCAAAAATACTGGAGTGAGTTGCTTTTCCTTCTCCAGGAATCTCCTCAAGCCAGGGATCAAACCTGCGTCCCCTGTTGGCAGGTGAATTCTTTACCATTGAGCTACGAGGGAAGCCCTCATGATGCTCTTAGTGGCCTCATAAAGAGACACCAGGGAATTTGCTCTCTCTCCCTCTGCTATGTCATAACATAGAGAAGGTTACCTACCAAGAAGTGTTCTCACCATAAACCAACCCTTGCAGGCACCTTAATCTCAGTCTTCCAGCTTCCAGAACTGCAAGAAAATACATTTCCTTTGTTTAAACCACTATGTGTATGGTATTTTGTTATGGCAGCCTGAGATGACTAACATAGGAGGATTTTTCTGTTTTAACAAGTAATTTTTCCCTAATAGATTCATGTAGTCTGAATTATTTTTTAAGTAGCTTTTCAGCTGGACTTTGATTCCAATGTCTCCTCTCTCAAATTCACATGTACAACTATGCCAGATTAATCTTTCAAAAGCAAATCTCTAATTGTAGCCATCATAAATGTTTCTCTTCAACCACCATATAAAATCCACTCTTATCTTTTCTTCCTCTCTTGATCTGTTCTCAACACACATTTTAGTCTTATCTCTGACTACCAGCTTGCATACCTCATGCTAAAAACCTTATACCTTATATTCCTATTTATCACTATCCAAATATACCTTTTGTTTTCCTGTCTCCTACAACATATATCAAAAGCAGGTATGAGCCATGAAACAAACACCAAAGTAATTAATTAAAGAAATGCATCTGAATTCTCTTTCCTCTACACTCCCCTCCCCACTTCACCCCCTTATCCTCAGCCACCTTCCCATAAGCAGCATAAATCACCAGGAGATAATGAAAGCTGTGGTAGGGAGAAAGGATTATATTTCCTCTTCCATAACGCCTGACCTTTTAGCACAGTAGTTAAGTTTGTATGCTCTGGAGTTACCATTTCTGATTTCAAATCCCATTTCAGCAATTTGCGTCCTGTGTAACCATAATTTGCTTAACTTCTCTACTCCAATTTCTTCATCTGTTAATATAGGAATAAAAATACTCAAAGGCAATGAAAAAAGCAAGCTACAGTTAGGCAAATTTAAGCCATTCCCACCAGGTTGTAGATTCTTAATACCAGATCATTGTGCCTGTGGCGTCAGGACTCAAATTATTGGCACCCCTTGATGAACATAGCTGAAAATAGTGGTAAGGGGAAGGACTTTGGAGCTATGTAGATCTAGATTCAAATGCCTGCTTTTATAAGACAGTAGTGCAACTTACTACTTTGGATAAAAACTGAGGTAACCCATGTAAACAGCCTTGCACATTTAAACAAGAGCTCCCTTCTCTCCCCTCCCTATCCATTGCAGAAAGCAAGAGCAAAATTAATCCTCCTAATACCTTAAGCTTTACTTTTTATCCCTAGCAGTCTGATTATTCAATGTTTCTCCATGTTCTTTGCTTTCTAAGCTTTTCTTTACTAACATAGTATTTTATTAGGTTTGTGCTTTTAAGAAGCAATATAAATTAGCTAAAATGTCTTTCTGTTTTCTTTCCAGTGAACTAATTCTTACTGCAATCTAAAAAATAAATAGCACTGTATTTCTTACAATTTATGATCTGTGATCATGTTTACAAATTGATATGCCAGCAAATGCCAAACTCATTTTCTTCTCCTGGCAACATTTAGCTGAATTCAAAAATTATACTTATTTAAAAATCACCTTTAAAACTAGAATTAAAATTATATTTTATACCAATATGGACCAGCAATATGATCTATTTTTGTTTCCTTGTTTATGTGCCTAAAACTTAGTAATAGGCATACAGTTCTTATTTTTCCATATAGTAATTTATTCTCACTGTCCATTAGGACCTTTGTTTTATTTGCCTGCAGTAAGGAAACTAAAAGAAGAGGATATTTCATGCTCATAGTCATTTTGCTTCAATATGAAAAACACGTCTATAAATTTATTCATGACTATTAGGCACTGTGGGATTCTAGTAAGAGGGGGTACATCACCATATTATAATGATGAACTAAAAATGCCTATATACATTATTTTTGTAGAGTGATTCAAATTAGTAGCGTCCATGTAGAAACATCATATAAGGTATCTACATGGTAAACTGTCAGTAATTAGGGTTTTTCAATAGCTATTTTATTGATGTTTCATATATAAACCCTTGGGTGTTTATAAAAAAACATTCTATTGCATTTTATTTTCATTTTAATAACATATAAGCACTTGAGTTTCCACTTCTAAACATCCATTCAAAATTCAACTACCATCTACAAATTAAGTTACACTATCACTCAGAAAATGTATATAAATCAAAAGCTTCTGCAATCACATTATGTTCTATATATTCAATCAATGAATACTTTCAGGTCTATTAAGTGCAGACACTGTCAGGCCCTGGAGATACAAGGATAAACAAAACAGATATAGACACTCTTCTCGTGGATACAAGGAAACCTTGGTGCGACAATCAAGATGTGTGAAATGGGGAAGTAGATTTACTTATAAAGTTTTTGTAACCATCATAAATATAGTCCATGGCCGTGTGTTACAAGACGCAAAGGGGAAAAGAATTGCAGATTGATTGAAAGTAACAGTGGATTTTTTTAACCTTCCTTTCTTTTCTTCTCTTCATTTTATTTTTTAAAGTAAAAAATTTAATGAGATTTTATTTTTTTAGAGCAGATTTAGGTTCACAGAAAACTTGAGGGGAAGATACAAAGATTTCCCATTATAGCCCTTGCCCTACATATGCATAAACCCCCAGCCCCATTATCAACACCCTCCACCAAAATGGTACATTTGTTACAACTGATGAACCTAAACTGACACATCACAATCATCCAAAGTCCAAAGTTTACATTATGGTTCAGCCTTGCTATTTATCCTATGGGTCTGGACAAGTGTATGATGACACATATCCATCATTATGGTAACAAGCAGAGTATTTTCAGTGCCTTAAAAATCCTTTGTATTCCATTTTTGTATCCTTCCCTCAACCCCCGGCAGCTGCTGAACTTTTAACTGTCTCTACAGCTGTGTCTTTTTCAAAGTATCATATAGTTGGACTCATACGGTAATTGAGCCTTTTCAGGACAGCTTCTTTCATTCAGTAATATGTATTCAAGATTCTTCCATGTCTTTTCATGGGTTGATAGCTCATAGCTTTTTAGTGCTGAATAATATTCAATTGTTATCAGATGTACCACAGTTTAATCCATTTGCCTACTGAAGGACATCTTGGCTTCTTTCAACTTTTGACAATTATTATTTGACAGCTGCTATAAATATCCATGTACAGTTTTTTTGTGAGCACAAGTTTACAGCTCTTCTGGGTAAATATCAAGGAGAGAAATATACTGGCTCTTATAGTATGTTCAGTTATATAAGAAACTGCCCCCCACCCCCCACCCCAAGCTGTTTTCTGAAGTAGCTGTACCATTTTTTCTGGATTCTTGATTCTGTTTTGTTAATCTATGTCTTCTTTTCCAGCATGACACAATCTTGATTACTGTGGCTTTCTAGTAAGCCTTGAAGACGGGTACTGTCAGTTTTCCAACTTTATTCTCCTTCAATATTGTGTTGGTGATTCTGACTCTTTTGCATCTCCACAAAAAATTTCGAATCAGTTTGTCAATATCCACAAAAATAACTTAACAAGACTTTGATTGGGGATTTGGCCACCTCATGCAAAGAGTTGACTCATTGGAAAAGACTGATGCTGGGAGGGATTGGGGGCAGGAGGAGAAGGGGACAACAGAGGATGAGATGGCTGGATGGCATCACTGACTCGATGGACATGAGTCTGAGTGAACTCTGGGCGTTGGTGATGCACAGGGAGGCCTGGCGTGCTGCAGTTCATGGGGTCACAGAGTCGGACACGACTGAGCGACTGAACTGAACTGAACTGACACTGAATCTAAAGCATGTAAATACATTGCTGCATTGAATCCACAGCATATAAATGCATTGTTAGTATTATCTGAACAAACTGCTGTTGGATAAATTATGAAGGAAAATTAAAATTTTTATTTCACCTTCATTTATTCCTTCTTCCATGTACTCCCTTTCCTTTAAGTAAATCCAAGTTTCTGACCTACATTATTTCTCTCCTCTTAAAGAACTTCTTTTAACATTTCTTGCAAGGCAGATCTATTGGTAACGAATTCCATCAGCTTTTGTTTGAGAGTCATTATTTCTCCTTCACTTTTGAACAATTTTGCAGGGCACAGAATTCTAGGGAGGTACATTTTCCTTCTCAAAACATTTAAAATATTTCACTCCACTCTCCTTGCTTGCATTGTTTCTGAGGGAAGCTAAATATAATTCTTACCTCTGTTCCTCTACAAGTAATTGCTTTTCCTCTGGCTTCTTTCAGGATTTTTTTTTTTTAATCCTTGACTTTCAGTAGTTTAAAATTAATATGCCTAGGGATAGTGTTTTTTGGCATTTACCTGCTCAGTGTCCTCATGGATCTGTGAGCTAGCTTATGACATTAATTTTGGCAAATTCTCAGTCATTATTATTCAAGTATTTCTTCTGCTCCTCTCTTTTTTCTCCATTTCCATTATACGTATGTGTGAAGTTGTTCCACACAACTTGCATATTCTTTTGTTAGTCTTTGTTCTCTTTGCTTTCCAGTTTCCAAGGATCCTATTGATATATCCTCTAGCTCAGATTTTTTTTTTCCCTCAGTTCTGTCCAGTTTACGTATGGCCCATCAAAGGCCCTCTTCATTTCCGTTATGGTGTTTTTGATCTCTTGAGTTTGGTTTTTTTGGCTGGATAGTGACTAAAGTTCTATGTTATTCAAACCCTGTTCTCTTTTCTATATATAATCCTGATTTTTTTACTTAGTTTCTAGTGAACAATTTGAAAAAAAAAAAAAACACTTTATGAAAGAGCAGCAGTTTTCATATTGTATAAAAATCTAAAAGCATGTTGGGGACTTGATTCTGTTCAGCTAAATGGGACATCATTTGTACTGTCTTCACCCTCAAGAGTTGTTCAACGTGATCACCTCCTCCCATTCTCTTTCCCCTCCCTAGACGCCCATTTCCTACCTTCCAGCTGCCTTAGACTCTAAGGAAAAACAAAACAAAAAAGAAAAAAGAAAAGAAAATACTAGCAAACAGCTTAATGATAGTAAGAGGTTTTCAATTAGTCACTTTTTATTGAGTTTATTATCCTACTATGAAATATAAGAAAATGAACAAAACTTTTCCTATTTGAGTCCACTCAGTGCCGTGCTAGAATGAGTTCAACATCAGCTCTCAAAAGCTAATTCTTCTTGGATTTTTCCAACCTTCTATTGAAAAAAACAAGATGGCACCTTAAACTCTGCCACAGTGGATGTATCAGTTTTCCCATTGCTCCTATAACAAATTACCATGAATTTAATGGCTTAAAACACAAATTACCGTCTCACAGTTATATTAGTTAGAATTCATTGGACTGAATTCCTTTTTGGAAGCTCTAAGAGAATTCATTTCCATAGGTTTTCCGGCTTCTTTGAAGCGTCCCACATTCCTTGGCTCATGATCTCCTTTCTCCATCTTTGAAGCCAGCAACATTGCATTTCTTTTATTATTCTTTTATAGTCACGTCTCCCTCTGACTTTCCTCTTCAGACTCCCTCTTTCACTTTTAAGGATTCTTCGATTACACTGGGCTCTGAATAATCCAGGATAATGTCCCTATTTTAAAGTCAGCTGATTACCAACAGTAATTTCATGTACAATTTTACTTCTCCTTTGCCATATAAACAAATTTATTCTCAGGTTCCAGGAATTAATTTCGGGGAAGGCATTTATCTGCCAACCACAGAAATCTGCAAATGCTAAAAATCAGGGTTTTCCTCTCTGGAGGGCTTGTTGTTAAACATTTACCTGCACACCACTGCCTCAAGAGGGAACATGAGACAAACTCCTTATGAAAACAATAGAATTTAACAATTTAGCAATTTAACAAGATTCTCCTAACAAAGCTGCTTTGTAATTTAAGATGTTGAAATACACTATATAACAAGGAAGGATAAATTACTTTTTGACCAGTCTAAAACAAATTAAGTTTGTAGAGTATCTTTATTTAGGATGGATCACTATGGAGTCTGAAAATATTGTATAGTATCAACTCTTTTCCTAGAAAAGATTTGGTTAGAAACAAACAGAAAAGCTTTGTATAGAGTATACAAGCTGCTGCCTTTTAAGATTAAAAAAAACAACAGGAAAAAAGACCTGAGATAAATTTTTCCAGATGGTATTTATCATTCAAACAGCATTAAAAAATTCTTTCAATATCAGGCATGGATTAACTCAGTATCATTTTCAACTGAGGAGAAATGACCTACATAACAAGATTTTAATTCACGGAGTCATAATGCAAATCAGAGAGGGTGGAACATTATTATGGCATGCTATGTGGGCAAGCATTGCTTGAGCAAACCTAGGGAGAAACATAAATCACACTTCTTAGACTTATAGCTCTGGTATAAAAGGGGAGTCACCTTGAAATCAGTGATATTTACAATAAAAAATTACTGGATCAGATTGTTGGTAGTTGCATAAGCTTTTACTGAACAGTTCTTTTCTTTAAGCTTTTTATAATATGGCTTTTAAATTTCCCATTAAATTTCTGATGGAAGGAAAGAAATGAACTCCAGTCTTTATAATACAAATTATATAATATTTAAGTAATATTTATTCTGCCAGGAGATATATCAAGCCTCTTACATATATTATTTAATTCTAAAGACAACCCTATGAGACATGTCTAGCAGGTTGAGGGAATGAACATGGAGTCAAACTATCTGGATTCAAAGCTTGACTCTATACCACTTCCTAGTTAAATATGGCCCTGGGCATATTTTTATGTCTTGTTCTCTTCATTTGTCTAAAAAAGTTGGCGGGGGAGGGGGTTGAGTAATGTCAGCCTTACAATGTTATAATTAGTAAATGAAGTAATACATATTGTCCCTGGCTCAATGATGTTATCCATTGGTGTTATCACTTTCATCCTGATATGAGATGCCTTCTTGTAATGCTTTCTCTTGTCTTTTTTACCTTCTACCTACTCAAGAAAAGTGGAGATTTCCTCCAAAGATGAATTCTATCACTCTAGAGGAAAGGGACAAGCTGCTACAATGAGAAACATTTAAGTGTAATAAATAAATAAATATATATATATATAATTTCTATGTATATTTTTACTTGAAGTTTAAATTTCAAATTTAGAGGTTCTGTTTTGCTCTACAGTAACCGTTATTTGTTCAGATAACAAAGTTCCTGCATGCCCTATTTGAGCATTTTTGAAAGTGGTAACAGAGTAGCATTCCAACATATTCTCTGATACCACTAAAGGAAAGCCTTGGATATATAAAAAATGCTTTCTGTGAATTATTTTAGTTATGCTGAGCATGCATTGCTTTCATAATTGGAAAGGAGAAAAATGGGAAGGAAAGAAAATGGATAACTTTCAGAAATGGTGAATATGGTATATGGACTTTGGGAATTTTTTTTTTATTAATGAAAGGAGGACTCATCTAGTTTTATTTGTGCTTGTACCTATCTTTTTCTTCATTCAGGTTCATCCTAACTAAAATGTTGTGAAATAAGAAAAAAAGCTTGAAATGTCAGGATAGATGTTTTTCAGTATAAAGATGATGTTTTAGCAGGAAATTTTAAAAGACCTATTAAAAACTTATCCACTGGGGTTGATGACATAAAGTATAGCTCAGAGCCCTTTCACTAAAGATGTTTCGTATTTCTAATTCTGGTTCTCTGCCTTCATCAAAAATCACTTGTAGCAACTTAAGGTTAGCCACTCGACACCTGATGAATTGGTCCCTCATTCATTCACTTAACAAATATTTCTTGAACACCAACTGTATGCCAGGTACCATTCCAGGTGCTAAGGATATTTCAACAAACAAAATGGCCAAATATTCGTGTACTCATAGAACTTACATTTTAGTAGAGGAAGATATTTAAAAAGTAGTCAGAAAGTTTTACTGCAGTAAACAATCTACCTGCAATTCAGGAGACTTGGGTTTGATCTCTGGGTTGGGAAGAGTCCCTGGAGAAAGAAATGGCAACCCATTCTAATATTCTAGCCTGGGAAATCCCATAGACAGAGGAGCCTGGTGGGCTACAGTCCATGGGATTGCAAAAGTCAGAGACGACTTAGCAACAAAACAATCTAGCTTTTACTGAGTAAAACAGGAAAATGTTGGTGGATATTGAACAAAGGAATATATTAAAGATCACTTTGGCTGCTGTTGTTAAGAGCAGATTGTAGACAGGGAGACCCAGTTGAGAGGTTATTTACTACTTCATGTTAGATGATGGCTTAAGGCCAAGGTGACAGTGGGGAAATTATGTGCTGAAAACAGTGAGATTCTGGGTATTATTTTAGGTACAGTAAACATACTCAAATATAGTAGATACAGGGTGTTGAAGTCAATGAAGACTCAGGATCTTGGACTGAACTACTATTAAGGATGGCGTTCCTATAAACTGACAATATTGAGAACAGTGGGACTGAGGACTGTGGATGCAGAAATTGAGATGTTTACAAGTTCATATCAGACATCTTAAAGATGCCTCTAAGAATCCACATGGAGAGGTCAAGTGAATAGAGATACACACACACAAACACACATGAAAAAAGACCTGGTCTGAAAAATTACTTTTAACAGCCAAATCACAGTACTTGAAGACATGAACCTGGATGAAGAGTTCAGATAGTGAAAAAGCCCAGTGTTTTTCTTTGGCGCACTCCAATATTAAAAGCTCATGGAAACGAAAGTATATCACCTGCTGCTGCTGCTAAGTCACTTCAGTCGTGTCTGACCCTGTGCGACCCCATAGACGGCAGCCCATCAGGCTCCCCAGTCCCTGGGATTCTCCAGGCAAGAACACTGGAGTGGGTTGCCATTTCCTTCTCCAATGCATGAAAGTGAAAAGGGAAAGTGAAGTCGCTCAGTCGTGTCCAACTCTTCACGACCCCATGGACTGCAGCCTACCAGGCTCCTCCATTCATGGGATTTTCCAGGCAGGAGTACTGGAATGGGGTGCCATTGCCTTCTCCGAAGTATATCACCAACAGAGTAGAAAACCCAAAGCTGTAAAAGAAAAACAAGCACAGCATGTCGTTCTAGACAGTGAAGGAATATTTCAAGGAGTTGGGTAAACTCTGTTAGGTCAAAGTGAGCAATGATAATTAACTTTTAAATTTATAAACGTGGAGGTCACTGATGCCCCAAACTGAAGCATTTTTAGTTAATAAGGGTAAAACCTGATCAGAGTGGGTTAATAGACTTGAAAAAAGCAAAATTCAGTATAATTTTTGCTTGCTTCTTGTTTCAAATACACTGTTGTTCAGTTGCAAAGTCGTGTCTGACTCTTGACTGCAGGGACTGCAGCACACCAGGCTTCCCTGTCCTTCACCATCTCCCAGAGCTTGCTCCAACTCATATCCACAGTGATGTCACACAACCATCTCGTCCTCTGTCATCTCCTTCTCCTGCCTTCAATATTTCCCAGCATCAGGGTCTTTTTCCCAGTGAGTCAGCTCTTCACATCAGATGGCCAAAGTACTGGAGCTTCAGCTTCAGCATCAGTCCTCCCAATGAATATTCAGGGTTGATTCAAGTACCTCCTGGGAAGCATCTGTCAATTCTGAAAATGGCAATTTTTCAGATATACAAAAATGCTACCCAAGGCAACATCTGTCCTGAATTGCAGTTTTGCCTGGTGACCTCATTAAGATGAGGAAATGACAAAGTAATCTGCTGTATATTTAAATAAGCAGTACAGTAAAAATATAATTCTAAACAAATTCATTCAAGGGTAAAAAAAAAAAGGCATGTTATTTTTCCTGGCAGCATTTGTATCTGATAGTCCTAAGTGACAGTCAACTTCCATTTCCACTTCTGTGTCTTTAACAGCAATAATTGGATGTAGTTTCTTCAAGACATGTCTCATGCCAAATTTTACATTTTTGTGTGGGCAAGTCCAGAAATACTGATCACAAAGAGATTATTAAAGAGACTTAAAAGACTTACAATTTTCTAGTACTAGGAAATGTAAGGCATTTATTTGGAAATACTTAATAAAATCTTTTGTCTTTCAATTATTTAGGAATTTAAACTAAATCCCTGTATCTTTGCATAATTTTAAACCTTGAGGTGATTTGTACCAAAGCATCCAGAGTGGTTCCTGACATGCGTGGGAATGGGGCAATTTTGTCCACCAAACATTTGGCAATCTCTGCAAGTATTTTTAGTTTTACAGTGTGGAGAGAGAATGTCACTGGCATATAAGGCTGAGGACAAGGACACTACTAACCACGCTAATATAAAATAAAAACCCACCCTACCACAACAAACCATCTGACATCTGACTCAGAAAGTCAACAATGGCAAGGCTGAGAAACTCTGAGGAGAAACATTATCAAAAGACAAGGAGCTTGAAGTGGTCAATTCTACATTCAAGACTACCTGGGTTAAAATACAAACAGATGTGTTCAAATACATTCATGTGTTCCACCTTCATGGATACAGAGGGTCGACTGCACTATGCCACTTTATATAAGGAACTTGAGCATCTGTGAATTTTGGTATCTGCGGGGAGCGGGGAGGATCAGTGTTTCTGAAACAAACCTCCCAAAAACCAAGGGATAACTGATTCACATTTGACTAATGGAATGAACTTGAATAATTTAATCTTGGTTTAATTGGTCTTGGTTTCCTAACTGTTTAAAAAAATATTTTTAAGTATTTGAGATAATTCACATGAACATTTAATTCAGTTCCTGACAAGTAAAATGTACCATTACTTTGTAAACACAAAATATGTATAATGTAGACCTATATATTAAAATCTAAAATTTTCTCACTAAATTCCTGAAGCTCCTACAATGTCACGATCTACACATACCATGTGGAAAACTGATAATACGACATGGCGAATTCTTGATTAGCCACCAATGAAATGTTCTGCTCATTGGATCAAAATTGCTAGCATACTTCCTAGCCTTTGAAAACCTGCCAAAACTCAGAAGTTCTCAAGAGCTCTTCTTCGCCATTCACTTGGTGAGTAGTGATGGAGTCAGATCCAACTACAATCCCCAGCCAGACCATGGCAACTGGCAACCTAGAAAATTTTCAGCAGAGAGAATGAATGACACAGTAAAAACCAGTATTAACAACAGCACATACTTCAATATCAGCCAGTAACAGAAATTCATGTTTTCATCTCGCCAATCCCAAAGAGGCTTGAATAATCTTCCAAATCTACCTTTCATTTACAATTCCAGTTCTTAAATATGCCCCAGTGTTAACAACAGCCTGTACACAAAATGAAAGTGTCTAATTAGAGCTGCTTAAAGTCTTATTTTCAGGTTACATGAATACACAGAAATTCAAGAAATTCCTTAAATTCCAATAATTTCCCATATCCTAAGTTATGAAGTTCAGGGTAGAGTTTCAGCATTAAATAATGACACATATCAAGTTTCAGACTATTTATTCATCAGTGTAAACCCCAACACAATACACCAACATGATCTCGTGCATTTAGAGGGGAAATATTTCCTGGTTAAGTGGAAAATTGTGCGGATGGCTTCTGGAAGACCTTCATTCTAATCAGCTTTATAGTGAAATATTTCATTTAGAAGTCTGGACCTTCTTTCTTCAGTTTGCTGTAATCTACATTCACAGAGTAGAACTTGGAAAAGAAAAAAGATATTTTAGATAATCACATACACAAAGATGATATAGAAGTTTAAGATCATTTTTATTCAGCTTTCTATAGTAACAATTATAGACATGAATTATTAGAAATATTTAACAATATAAAAGTCATTCAAACAAAGATGTTAAAATTCCAATCCTTAATAATGGTTTTGGTAAGGTAAAAATATTCAGTCTTCCTCAGAAAAGCAGAGTCAGTATGATCTGTTGGAACTTATAAAAAATTCTTCTTTTCAAGGTGAATAATTGACATATACTTTCAATTCTTACATTTTTCCTTTCATCTAGATTAGGTATAGGAGTGAATCTCCAACAGAATGAGTATCAATTATCATCCCTATTTGGTCAGAAAGTGCTATAATTTAGACGGGAAAGATTCAAAGCAATAAACATCAGCTAATAATACAAAGTAATGCTTTGTTACATGTTTGTTTCTGTTAGTTTTTAGATACAAACTGGCCTGCTTTGATGGCTTTTCTTTCCATTTTTCTCTCTCCTTTACTTTGGGGTTTCCTTAATTTCCTAACCCAGAATGCATCAAAATCAAATTTATACTTTACCACCTTTGGCACAAAAGCTTTTAAATATATTTAAATGTACTTTGGAAGTTTTTAAATTTTCATAACTGTGTCTATATTCAACTTAATTTGAAATATATTTTACTATCATTTCTTTAAAAACTGCCTCTAACTCCCAATAATTTTTTAAAAAATGATTTATACTTTAACTGCTCTAACAATCGTACTAAGGAAACATTAGGATTCGTAGTAAGCCCAGATAAGGCTATAATCTTATGCCAAAGAATACTGAAGAGGCTATGCTATAATTACTTGAAAACTATATTATTTAACTCCAGAAGTATCCGAACTGCAGAATTTATCATCATTTTCTTCATTTTTTCAACAAGAAGCTCATAAATCTGTGTCATTTCTTCAAACCCCTTCATTTCTTGAAACATACCCTAACTTCTTGATCTCTAATTGAAAAATTCTTAATTTTATTTGACTTTTTAAAAAATCCCCAGGTTGTAAAGCTTATCCTTGAGATACATATGTAGACATTTATAAACCTTATAAACATTAAAGTATGATCAGTCATAAACTAGTATTTTTTGTTCTGACAGTATTCTCCTATGAAGTAACTGAAATAGACAATGAGAGTTGAAAGAAACCAACTGTTCATCTGTAACATACTAACAAAATGTTAAAAGAGAATATTTATAAAAGGAACTGCAGGTTATATTTTAAGAAATATTTACTGGGCTGTTTTAAAAGATCCCAGGCACTATCAGCAGAATCATTTATCTTAATTATCACAACCTTACTCATTCTTTAGAAAAGAAGCCACTGGGATCAAGTTATCAAGTTGTCAGAAGCAGGGTCAAGCTCCTACACCCAAGCAGAGTGGAAAGTTTACAGTATTTTTGCTAATTTTCTCAAAACTAAGTAGACTTCTGATATGCTTGCTTTATTCGGCTCCATGTACCAGGATCAGAGTTCTCTGTCAAAGTAATTTTCAAATCTGCTTTATTTTTCAGCTTCCATGTCCCCCATCCTTTTCTCAATTTAATGGTAGCTACCTCGGCAGTTTCTGAAGCAACAGCTGGGAAGACACAGCATATTCTGATCTTGGCTTCAGGGTATTTTATTCAGTTGAGAAATGCTGCTAGACCTTCAATGCTAAAATGCTATCTTAGCCTCCTCTCTTGTCTGTATTAGTTAGCTTTTGCTAGAATGTGAAATAGCAAAAAATAACCACCAAATCATAGCAGCTTTCAAGAAAGGTTTCTTTTTCATTCATATTATCTGCCTTTCTAAGCTGACTGTTCTATGTTCTTTTCATTTTAATCTGGGCCGAAAGAGAAGCTCTTAACTGTCAATTCGGTCTCAGGAGGGAAATGGAAAAGAACAATGGACGAACCACATGCTCGTTTAGAAGTGGCAGATACCACTTTCTTTGATTTGCCAGAGCAAGTCACATAACCAAACCTGATGTTAAAAGGGCCAGAGAAAAAATTCTCTTAGGTGAGGGGAAGTGAATGACAGAGAAAGAATAACCTAGCTTACCTCACTGTTTAGGTTTAAGAGCAGTAGACATCATCCATGCCAAGCTCATGAGTTTTTGGACTTGGCTCCCTTCTATTTCTGCTTGCAAATGTCCCAATTCTTCTAAACTCATCTCTTGGCAAGTAGAGCCAGCAATAGTCTACTAACATCCTGGTTTCCAAAATCTTTTATAATGAACTCTTTAGGCACAAAGTCTGCTTTCCACATTATAGCAGGGGACACTTTATCAGATATTTTGCCATTATATGATTCATTTTTCCAGGCTCTAATACCAATATCCTAGCTATTCACAGCCCAATCTATGCCACACACATTAGATTTCTGCTGCAGCAACGTTCCATTTCCAGCTCACACGGCCTTATACTGGCATGTGTTACCATATTCTTGCTGTTGCTGTTCAGTCACTAAGTCGTGTCTGATTCTTTGTGACCCCATGAACATCATATTTTAAAACACTGGTAATCAGTTTCATTATCATAATCACCTGGGGAGTTTTCTGACCTACATACCAGAGATTCCAATATGCTCTTGGGGTGAGAGGACCAAGGCCTGGGTTTTTTTTGTTGCTGCTATTTTCTTTTTCAAAGTTTACTGGATGTGGAATAATTTTCTCCAGAATGGACATAAATTTACAGGAGAGAAAAAATAGGATGCTTGAGTATCATTTTTTGAGGCAAAATGTGACAAAAACTAAGATGGCTCACTTCAGGTTCACCAGTACATTTTTGTTTCTTGTAGAGAAATCTGTTGAACATTTGGAAGCCCAATTATAATCAGAAGGTTGAACAGAAGGCTTGGAGTCTGCAAAAGGTGGTAATTATTTTAAAAGCTTTTGTCATCAGTAATGACAGCATTATTTCTATAATAAGGAGATATATTTGCTAAAAGGTCCTAAACACTCCTTGCTCTGGATACTTCTCCCTAACAGTGCTCAAAGAAACTGCTAGCTTTTGATGAAAGAGCCTGGCATAGTGGAAAATTCACAGCAAGTTATATACTTTAAGTGGGTAAACTGTATGGTATATGAAGGGCTTCCCAGGTGGCCCCAGTGGTAAAGAACCCACCTACCAATGCAGGAGACATAAGAGATGAGGGTTCAATCTCTGGATTGAGAAGATCCCTGGAGGAGGGCATGGCAACTCACTCCAGTATTCTTGCATGGAGAATCCCACGGACAGAATAGCCTCGTGGGCTACAATCCATCAGTTAAGTCACTCAATCGTGTCCAACTCTTTGCAACCCCATGGACTGTAGTACGCCAGGCTTTCCTGTCCATCATCAACTCCTGGAGCTTGCGCAAACTCATGTCCATTGAATTGGTGATGCCATCCAACCATCTCATCCTCTGTCTCACCCTTTGACTCTCTGTGACAGTCCACTGGGTCACAAAGAGTTGGACACAACTGAAGTGACTTAGTACACACATATGGTATATGAATCATATCCTAATAAAACTTTGACATGCCAAGGGTTTTTTCTTTGTATATGCAAAAATTTACATTGTTTATGACACTACAGGGATTTTTTTCTTTGTATATGCAAAAATTTTACATGGAAGCATAGCATCTTAGGAATAAATGGTCTTAGATTTTCAACAACAAGGATAGACCTTATGGGCATTATACTAAGTGAGGTAATTGAGACAGAGAAAGACAAATACTGTATGAACCTCACTTAAACAGAATCTAAAAAGTCTGAATTTGTAAAAAAGAGAAAGTAGACTGGTGACTACCAGGGGATAGAAGATGGGGAAATTGGGAAGATTTTATTAAAGGCAGAAACTTGTGACTAGTAGCTCATCAAGTTCTGGAGGCTTAATGCACAATATAGTGATTATCATCAACAGTATCATAAATTTCAGAGTTGCTAAGAGACTAGCTCTTAATTATTCTCAACACAAAAAAGTGATAATTATGTGACATGATAAAGGTGTTAGCTAACACTACTGTAGTAATCATAGTGTAATACATAAGTGCACCCAACCAACAAGCTGTACACCTCGAACTTACGCAGTATTACATGTCAATTATGCATCAATAACATAAATAGAAGCAAATAGCCTCAGTCCATGAAATCATTCTTTGGAGTAGTTTCATAAACTAGTTTTGCAGAAAGATGTCAAAAAGGTATACCTAGAAAGTTTATGGTAAAATATAAGTTTCAACTGATTTTCACTTCTTCCTACTGATTCTCACCTGAAATATGTCAACCATATCAAAAAGAAAAAAACACCAACCAAACCAGCCACTAGATTAGTTAGTGTGGCCTATGGACCAACAGCATCAATATCATCTGAAACCTTATCAGAAATGCAAATGTTCAGTCTCCACAACAGATCAAGTGAATCAGAACTGCTGGGGGTGGAGTTGAAGAATCTATTTTAACAACCTCTCCAGTGATGCCAATGTATGCTGAGGTCTGAGAATCACTGCACTACACTAACCAAGACTGGAGAAAATGTTAAGCATACTATCTCTTTTTTTCCTTAGTCAAATCAGCAGAATTGAGACATTATCTTCATTTCCCACCCAGACTCTAAACCCTGTGAATAAAGTCCTTAAAAAGATATTTATTAGAAAAATATACCAGTTTACTTTCACAAAACAATCTAGTAATTTCTCAAAGTTCATTATAATAGAGTTTTACTTGCATCTCCTATTTCAAAAAAAGACCTACTCCATGACAAAATTTATTAAAATACACTTTCCAGCAATTCTGAAACAATTTTTAGCTTACCTTGTATTGATCATTAGGACCTAGTTTGTTCCAGGGTTCTGGGTTATTCTTTCTGTCCCAACTAGAAGAAATATATAAAACATTATAATTATTAAAGTTACAAAATACTATTTAAAATAGTTTTATATTCCAGAAGCTATCATTTTGAATAGATCAAATTCCATTTCCTATCAGATGAAGTAGTGTTATTTTCATTATAGAGTTGAAATAGAGAAAAGACACCTAATAATCAAACCCATGGAACAAGTTAGAAAAAGGTACAACACAGAGAGCCCCTTGGGGCAGTTATCCCTGTTCCTAACCCTGTCACAGAAAACTTTAGTTTAAAAAAAAGCATTCCCTACTGTAGAAAAACAGCCCCCAAAAAACACTCAAACATACTAGCAACTCTGACTAAGTGTTTTATAAAGTTATTATGATCTCAATCATCACAACATTACAAAATGGGTACTGGCAGTTCTATTCAACCAACGAGAAAATGCAACTCAGAGAAATCTAGATAATTTCATGAACCAGAAAACAAAACAAAACAACAGTAGAACTGGGATCTGAACTTACTCTAGGACAGCAAATTTCAGCTTCTTTCTATTACTTGACGCTGCCTCTCTAGAAAGATTGAGGCTCCTCAATCAGTTTGGTTAACCATCAAAGTTCTAAATGTTTTTTAACACTTACCTGACATCGGGATTGAACAATGCCAGGCGCATGACATACAGTGCTGCTCCAGTCCCTCCTGCTCCAATAAATATGAAGAGGGGAATCAACTGGAAGCCAAAGCAAAATAGATGAGAATTAACAGTCATCTTCAAATACCTACATACTGATAAAAGTAAACAAAAAAAGACTACAGTAGTTTCTACACACTGATTCCCAAATCTCTAATCATCTTTTTATTTTTAAAAAAAATTTTAACAGCTTTATTGGGATTTACATGCCGTAAAATTCATTAACTTCAACAACCAACGATTTCCAGTCAATATATAAAGTTGTGCAACTGTCCCACAATACAATTTTAGAACATTCCCATCACCCCAAGAATCTCTCTCAGGGCCACTGCTGCCACTGGCATCCCCATCTTCAGCCCCAGGCAACCACTAGTCTGCGTTCTAACTCTAGACTTACTTTCTCTTCAAACCACCTTTTTAATCTGGTCTTAAAGTCTGCAAGAAAAGACTTCATTTTTAAGGAAGATTACTTTTAACTATGTTCAATAATTCAAAAAAAAAGGAATTTCTAGAATTTCTAAAGGATGTGAGGATAATTCTGATTTAACGTGGAAAACGTTATACTGAAATTTTAAATTTTCTAAGAAAATACATCATCTTTTTTACCTAATAGTCATACATCACTCTCATTAAATTCCAGCTTCTCGCATGTCAAGGCTTGAAACACAAGATCCTGGCAAATTATTTAAGCTTGCTTCTATACAGACGTTACGAAAAACAAAAATTATGTTAAGTAAAGTCTGAATGAGCATATAGAAACACACCTAGTTTAAATACAGCTATTACACATAATCTCTGGAAACGTACTGCTAGCACATTTAATGCACAGTTAGGCAATCCGATTTAAAAATACAAATTAAAGATTGCGTAACTGAGTTTTAGGACCACCGGACCTTGATGTGCAAGGGGAAAATACGTGAAATATAAAAGAACTCAACGCAATTAAACTCCGCACTCCTAAAATATCACAAAATATCAAGACGTCAAGAGAAACTGAGGATGCCAAACTCAGAGACCTTCACGTTTTCCTTAAGGCCTGGTGGTGCAATGCAATGAAAACAAGGCTTTCAACAGCACAACAAACAGTATACCTGACCTTTCCTGCTGTCTAACCCACACAGCGCACAGCTATCCCTCCTGGTACCACCGACCTGCAAAACGACGCACGCCCACCACACTGTTCCAACATATTCTTTTGGAGAGAGTATCCCTCACCTCCCCCATGCCAGGCCAAACCCCACAATGCAAGGCGTGCAAGGTCAGAACTCAAGGTCCTGGGGCAACTAGGAGAACAAGACAGAGTGAGGCAAGGTCCAGCCCCGAGGAACCGTAAGGGGCTGAAGGAGGAAGCTCCCAGGGGACTGACGCAGCCGCCTCCCCCCATAGGATAGACAAGGGAAGACACTCACGCTAGGATGCTTCTTGGCCTGACCGATGATCTGGCGGAGCATGGTTGCGACAGTGGCCTCGATTCCAAACCGAGAGAAAAACTAAGCCGCAAGGCCGGAGATTAAGCACTCACCGCACCTGGGAGGAGCGGACGTCCAAAGTCACTCAGGACCTCCTACCTGAAGGACCCCTGGCTCAGAGGGCGGCCTGCGGCAGTAGGGCCCGGATGCAGCTGTCCTGGATAATGCCTGTTTGACTCAGCACCTCTCGCGTCTGGTCTAACCTGGCCAAATCAACAGGGTTCGACTGCAAAGCAAAACAGTCTCATTACTATGCCTTGCATACTTTCAATGGGTAATTTTTTTTGCGTCAAAACTAGAACCTACGATTGACTACACGGGCACTTACTCGGGAGACCGCGTGTTTGAAGAGGGGGCGGGCAGGCGGACGCACGCGCTTTGAGCTCAGAGAGCCCGGTCTTTAGCTAGATGTCCACGAGCCTGGTCCGCTCGCCGAGACGCTGGGGGCGCGCGTGCCGGCTGCGCGCCGGCCGCCCTGACAGCCGCTCCGGGAGCTGCGCGGCGCCTCTGGCTACTGGGCGCCGGCCGCCTAGAGGGCAGGTCGAGTCTCTAGCCACTGAGGTCAGCCACTGCGGTTTAAAACTACTGCAGCTGCTTCCTGTCCTTGACTGTCACTGAGGGGCAGAAGTTAAAAAACTAGTAAATGACTTACAGATGGCCGTAGTCTTGTCAGTGTGATCTGGAAACAGTTCCTGGTCGTCGCTTAAATGTTCAGGGCTTCTCTGGTGGCTCAGACCTAGTAAAGAATCTGCCTCCAGTGCGGAAGACGGGTTCGATCCCTGGAACGGGAAGATTCTCTGGAGCTGGAAATGGCAAGCCACTCCAGTATTCTTGCCTGGAGATTGCCACGGACAGAGGAGCCTGGCTACGAAGGTGCTACAAAGACCTCTGCGACATTGCCACTCTCTCCTCTCTCTGCCCGGGTCTAAAACTGCGTTCTAAAAATATGTTTCTATTGGTCTTGTTACTCCGGTATCCCAATACTGGAATTCTCATTTACCTGTTTTTTCTTTTACTATTTTTAACCCAAAAGTCTTCCCAGGCATTCAAGGACACTCTGAACCCCAACCTCATATGTAACTTAAAGCATTAATCAAATGATCACACCACTAATTGGACCTGGAAAGAAAGTCTCCTCCAAAAAAGTAACGGGAGACGGGAAGGAGAAGACGTTAACCAAACGAAATGGAGGGAGGTAGATGTATAGAGAGAGGTAATAGTTGTGACTGTCGAAAACTAAAGACTTTTTATTTTTTTTAACTTATTTATTTTAATTGGAGGCTAATTAAAATATTGTATTGGCTTTGCCATACATTAACATGAATCCGCCACGGGTGTACACGTGTTCCCCAACCCCAACCCTCCCCTCCCCTCCCCCCACCATCCCTCTGGGTCATCCCAGTGCACCAGCCCCAACCATCCTGTATCATGATTCGAACCTGGCGATTCGTTTCATATATGATATTATACATGTTTCAATGCCATTCACCCAAATCATCCCACCCTCTCCGTCTCCCACAGAGTCCGAAAGACTGTTCTATACATCTATGTCTCTTTTGCTGTCTCGCATACAAGGTTATCATTCAGTTCAGTTCAGTCGCTCAGTCGTGTCCGAATCTTTGCGACCCCATGAATCGCAGCACGCCAGGCCTCTCTGTCCATCACCAACTCCCGGAGTTCACTCAGACTCACGTCCATCGAGTCAGTGATGCCATCCAGCCATCTCATCCTCTGTTGTCCCTTTCTCCTCCTGCCCCCAATCCCTCCCAGCATCAGAGTCTTTTCCAATGAGTCAACTCTTCCCATGAGGTGGCCAAAGTACTGGAGTTTCAGCTTTAGCATCATTCCTTCCAAAGAGATCCCAATGCTGATCTCCTTCAGAATGGACTGGTTGGATCTCCTTGCCGTCCAAGGGACTCTCAAGACTCTTCCCCAACACCATAGTTCAAAAGCATCAATTCTTCAGCGTTCAGCCTTCACAGTCGACTCTCACATCCATACATGACCACAGGAAAAACCATAGCCTTGACTAGAGGACCTTAGTCGGCAAAGTAATGTCTTGGCTTTTGAATATGCTATCTAGGTTGGTCATAACTTTTCTTCCAAGGAGTAAGCATGTTTTAATTTCATGGCTGCCATCACCATCTGCAGTGATTTTGGAGCCCCCAGAAAATAAAGTCTGACACTGTTTCCACCGTTTCCACTATTTCCCCATCTATTTCCCATGAAGTGATGGGACCGGATGCCATCTTTCTAAATTCCATATATATGCATTAGGATACTGTATTGGTGTTTTCCTTTCTGGCTTACTTCACTCTGTATAATAGGCTCCAGTTTCATCCGCCTCATTAGAACTGATTCAAATGTATTCTTTTTAATGGCTGAACAATACTCCATTGTGTATATGTACCACAGCTTTCTTATCCATTCATCTGCTGATGGACATCTAGGTTGTTTCCATGTCCTGGCTATTATAAACAGTGCTGCGATGAACGTTGGGGTACACGGGTCTTACAGCGACTTTTTAAGAAGGGAAGTCTGGTTTGGTTGGAACTTGAATAGTAGAGGAAGCGAGGCAGTTGGGTGGGGGGTGGGGGGCTGGGCGGGGATCAGATCTGTTGCACCAGTGGTCATTTATACAGCATGGGTTTTATGCTGAAAGCATTAGGGAGTTAGGCAAAAGCAAGATGTGACTTTAAGTGATTGCTTTGTCTATGAAAATTGAATCACTGGAGATAAAACATGAAAGAGGGGGGGAATGGTTAAAGGGCCATTGCAATAGTCCATGTTAGGTAATGGGAGCTTCCACTAGTGTAGGAAATGTGATGATGAAGAAAAGATTGCAGAGATATTTAGGAGGTAGCACCAAGACTTTGTGATTGGTCAAACATAGAAGTGGGAAGACAAGGGAGTCCAGGATAGTTTCAGAGGTTCCATTCTGACTCTGTGGATTGATGCCAATTATTCAGATTAAGAGAACTGGCCCATAAAGAAGGCTGAGCTCTGGAGAATTGATGCTTTTGAATTGTGCTGGAGAAGAGGTGGTGATTATTAAAATGACATGAAGCTTATGAAGACTGGTATCTTTTTCATTGATTCAGTAGATCTTTATTAAGTACCTACTCTGCATCTGGCACTGTTTTAACTATGGCAGCTGAAAGAAAAACTTGTTCCTCACTAATGGAGTTTACATACTGGTTGGGAAGACAAACAGGAGGGAGGGGGGCAGGGCACAACCTTTAAAAGAATGGTATAGCCTGAAGACATGACATAAATTGATTAGAATCAAATAGGTCCAAGATGGCAGACTAGTGGACTTCCACTAGATTTTGAGCCTCAGTATACGCTGGTTGTAACACAACAGCAAGCTGAAAGACACATCCACAGGCACCAAGATGGTTCAAAGGCTGAGAATAAAAGTCCAAAAAATGAGCAGTAGTCCAACTCCTGGAATTCTCCACCCTTTCCCTAAAATAGTTGAAGTGATCCTCCCATTCAAGCCCATGAAATTACTCAGCCTGTAGAAGCTAACCACATCACATTTTGCCATTGCTCTTGCCTTCTGAGATGGCCCAAACTCTGTCTATGAAGTGTGTTTCTCTCTAAATAAATCCACCTCTTACCACTTTGTCGTTCATTGAATTCTTTCTGTGATGAAATATCAAGAACCTGAGCTTCATCTCAGTCACTGCAGATGATGACTGCAGCCAGGAAATTAAAAGATGCTGACGCATGGAAGAAAAGTTATGACCAACTTAGACAGCATATTCAAAAGCAGAGACATTACTTTGCTAACAAAGGTCCATCTAGTCAAGGCTATGGTTTTTCCAGTAGTCATATATGGATGTGAGAGTTGGACTATAAAGAAAGCTGAGCACAGAAGAATTGATGCTTTTGAACTATGGTGTTGGGGAAGACTCTTGAGAGTCCCTTGGACTGCAAGGAGATCCAACCAGTCCATCCTAAAGGAGATCAGTCCTGGGTGTTCATTGGAAGGACTGATGTTGAAGCTGAAACTCCAATACTTTGGCCACCTGATGCGAAGAGCTGATTCATTTGAAAAGACCCTGATACTGGGAAAGATTGAAGGTGGGAGGAGAAGGGGACGACAGAGGATGAGATGGTCGGATGGCATCACTGATTGAATGGGCATGAGTCTGAGTAAACACCAGGAGTTGGTGATGGACAGGGAGGCCTGGCATGCTGCAGTCCGTGGGGTTGCAAAGAGTCAGACACGACTGAGCGACTGAACTGACTGACTGACTGAGCTTCATTAGGTCCTAAAAACAGGTGTGTGATCTCAGTTTGAAGCTATGGGTCTTGGCTGGGTTCAATTCTTGGCACATGGGTCTTGGCACCTCAAATCCCAATCTGAGGTGAATGGTTTCAAAACCATAAATAAACAATTAAGATAATTTTAGAGACTTCTTGTTAATAACTTAGTTGTGTCTGACTCTTTGTTACCCTATGGACTGTAGCATGCCAGGGTCCTCTGTCCATGAGATTTCCCAGGCAAGAATACAAGAGTGGGTAGCTGTTCCCTCAAACTCATGTGCATCGAGTCCGTGATGCCATCTCATCCTCTGTCGTCCCCTTCTCCTCCTGCCCCCAATCCCTCCCAGCATCAGGGTCTTTTCCAGTGAGTCAACTCTTCTCATGAGGTGGCCAAAGTATTGGAGTTTCAGTCACCATCAGTCCTTCCAATGAACACCCAGGACTGGTCTCCTTTAGGATGGACTGGTTGGATCTCCTTGCAGTCCAAGGGACTCTCAAGAGTCTTCTCCAACACCACAGTTCAAAAGCATCAATTCTTCTGCACTCAGCTTTCTTCATAGTCCATACATGACCAGTGGAAAAACCATAGCCTTGACTAGATGGACCTTTGTTGGCAAAGTAATATCTCTGCTTTTGAATATGCTGTCTAGGTTGGTCATAACTTTTCTTCCAAGGAGTAAGCGTCTTTTAATTTCATGGCCGCAATCACCATCTGCAGTGATTTTGGAGCCCCCCAAAATAAAGTCTGACACTGTTTCCACTGTTTCCCCATCTATTTCCCATGAAGTGATGGTACCAGATGCCATGATCTTAGTTTTCTGAATGTTGAGCTTTAAGCCAAATTTTTCTCGTGTCCAACTCTTTGCTTCCCCATGGACTGTAGCCCACCAGGCACCTCTGTCTATGGGGATTCACCAGGCAAGAATACTGGAATAGCTTGCATGTCCTCCTCCGGGGGATCTTCCCAACCCAGGGATCGAGCCCAGGTCTTCCACAGAATTGCAGACAGATTCTGTATTAACTGAGCCCCAAGAGAAGCCCAGGAATACTGGAGTGAGTAGCCTATCCCTTCTTCAGGGGATCTCCCTGACCCAGGAATTGAACTGGGGTCTCCTGCATTGCAGGCGGATTCTTTACTACCTGACCTACCAGGGAAGTTAAATTTCATTTTTAAAAGTTTTTTTCTTTTTTTGAGGGGGGCAGGCATTTGGCTTTGGAGATATTAGTTCCCTGGCCAGGGGTTGAACCCAGACACCTGGCAATGGAAGCATGGGGTCCTAAACAATGGAACACCATAGAATTTTCTAAATTTCATTAAATATTAACCAAAATGTCAGATTGTAAAAATCTACATTTTTCACAATAAAGTTAGAGGAAAGAGTCAGTGACCAATATTTAAGCAGAAATGGGAAGATTAGAGATGACAGTCTGGAAAAAGACGCCATAGTAGAATATACATGATGTAAAAACAAACTTCAGCTTTAGAAGTAGAATTGTTATGTGTGGCAGATTATATTATGTACAAATTCTTGCTGCTTCTCCCTGGAAGGGGTATCACCTACTTGCCTCACTAATGTCAGGCTTGATAAGATGACTTGCATTATTTGCCAATGAGATGTGACAAGTAATATTTGTCATGCACAGACAGAAGCTTTAAGAGCTAGCATGTGCTATGTTCTGTCTTTTCATTCTGCCACAAGATCAGCAGTGTTGTAGACAGAGCCTTTCCTGTCATGCTGAAAACTACCCGCAGCAGATATGTTGCTGAGCTATGGTGGACATGCATGGAGAATGAAAACGAAACAAGTCACCAGGTTTGAGAGTAGCTTGTTACTGTAGCATAACCTAACCTACTGAGATTAATTCAGATTTGGTTCCAAAACTGTGGTGGTGTGTTATGATAAAAACCCTAAAATATGAGCCATTGGATTCAGGACTCAGCAACAGGTGACAAGATAATTATTACTAGAGGCTAGAAGGATGGTAATCTATGTTATGCAGTGCCAGAATGTTGGTGAAATAGTTCTCAATTAATTAGAAGGCAGTTAATGTCCCTGGTGAACTCAGAGCTTTGAGTGAAATGGCAGGCAAAGGGCTTGTAGCAACATGCATCAGTTACTACTGGCAACAATTGACACACTTGTAGTACAATAAAAAGAAGGACTCAGAAAATAATTGATCAGTTTGCAAGCTATAATGATAGAGAATGGAGCATTTAGAAAGTCAGAGAAAAAAGGAGGGGAGATTTGCTTCCGTACAGATGATATAGCATGAAAAGGGCAGAAGGAATGAAAGTTCAAAGTATATAATGTGTAGAAGGAATTGAAATGAATTCAGTACGGTGGGAGTTTAGGTTCATAAGGATGAGTTATTGGAAATGAAGTGAAAAAGATTAACAGATTTTTGAGAAGTTGAGATTTGGAACTTTATCTTTTAGGTGGTAAAGATTTGTAAGTTTTATATATAAACAAGAGATAAAACAACGGCAGAGCATACTATTAATATATTAATAAGGCTGTTTTTTCATTAAAACCATTCCACTCTGAGACATGTGTCCTCTAGATTTCTTGTTTCTTTGTTCCATTTAATTTTGTGAACAATTTTAAAATACCAAAATATTATTCAAATTAAATGCAAGTTGTTCAGTGAATAAATATAGGCAGTATATCAATAGCATGCCCCCAAATTATTTCTTTTGCATGGTTTCTTTGAAGATTCAAGCCCAGAAAATTCTGGAAAGTATAGTAATTATGTGTTGTTATTAAATGTATGACAGTAAAGAAATAGCTTCTTTAGAGAAGAATAATTTGATAAGTGAACCATGGAGTACGACTATATTAATGCAAATTGAAAGCAGAATCTTATATTTTTTACTCTGTTTGCATTTAGCGTTTAATTATTTTTCTAGCAGATAAATTGACAACCGGAGTTGTTTTTCTGATAACACAAATACAAATTATACCTTCACTTATTAATAAAGACTCTGCAGCTATCCTTAATCTAAAAATAAATGTCTTGTAATAGTATTGTGGTTGCTTAGCATAAACTGTATTTAATTATACAACTTCTATTAGAAAAATGAAAACATATTTTGTTCTGTGAAAGTTTACTTCCACTCTTATAAATCTGAAAGCCTCACATACAGTCATCAGTTTAAATTAAATACTTGAAGCATTTTTTGAAGTATTTTATGTATAAAATTCAATGAATACTAAAAAGTAAAGAAACGCTAGCAATTTAAAATCATGGTACTTCTTTTCCCTGAAACCTTCTGATTACATATTAATTTTAGGAAAATGATATTTATTAAAACTTTTGGAAAATTATGCCATACACATAGATCTTTAAATTATATCTTTTTTGAAAATAACTATGCTCTATTCTTCTGCGTTGCCACTTGTTATCTCTCTGAAGTTTCTATCTCTTCTACGAAGCAATTCATTCAGTCATTTGTTCATTCATATATTCATTCTTAAACATATGTTCAGTGCCTGCTGCGTACTGTTCATCATGCTAAATACTTAGGATAAGATGAATAACACAATGCTGTGTTTCCTCAACATCTTATAATCTAGTGGGATGGGAGTATAATTATTACAAAGCTGTATGATAAGTGCCACAGTAAATACTGCTACATAGCTTAGGTTACTTGGTGTATGAATTCATTTCTGGAAATGTTGAGTCTAGGATTTTCTACGAAATATCCAACCAGAGATGTTTTGAAGGCTGGCAGAAATACCACTAGAGTTCAAGAGAGAAGTTTGGTCTACAAGTACAATATAAAAGGAAAGGGTGTGCATGTGAGATTTATGGAAATTGATGAGCTTGGCTACAAAGAATATGTAAGAAGGAAAATGTAAAGAGAGAAGAGAGTCAGTGCTATGATTCTAGAGAATATGCGCAAAATGAGGACGAGGCCAAGGGGGAGGAGTTAGACCAGAAAAAGTAGAATGAGTCAGAAACGTAGGCTGATATATCCATCAGGGTTCAACCAGAGAAACAGAGCTTCTAGGATATATACATGTATAATGAGAGTTTTATTATAAGGAATTGACATTATGCAATTGTGGGAGTACTCTTTCTAATTGCATCTTGAAGTTAACAGGAAAGGTAGCCAGGAAAGGAAGAGGACATGAGGAACAGAAGCAAAGGCATATTAGAATCTCTGGGGATGGGTGGAACCCATGAGAACAGAGAGACCGCAGTGGTCTCTCATTACCTCCAAACTCTCAGGCTTAATGATATGGGTGTCCTGCCAAAGGCACTGGAGCCCTTCGTCACAGAACTAGACATAAACCTAGTTTAGGAATATAGAAACTAAAAGAGGGATTTGGCAAGAACAGGAATACTAAGAGGTGCCCTGGGAGATCTGCATTTCTGACATACTCCTCCTTACCCTCACTGAGTTGTAGCTTCCTAATTTCCTCTTGATAATCAAAGTCAATTACCCAAGCTAAATAGAATAACCTCCCGTATGGATGTTGATTGAAGAGCCCCAAGTGATTAGGTAGCAGTTTCACCTTCCACTTTAACTGAATCATTGCTCTTTGTCCTGATAGACAACTTTTCTTGAAGCTAGGGCTTCTGGATTAGCAAGGCTTCAGTTGCAGAAGTGATAGGAATTTCACTAGTGGATTTTTAGGGAAAATAAGAGCCACTTCCATATGATCTTTCACTACTATCCTTCAGGGTCAATCCAGAGTTGAACTAAAATACTACAGCTGTTTAATATTGAGAGTATTTCATAGAGAAACATCTGTTTACTGGACTTAAATATGTCTCCCTCAGTTAACTGGTCAAAGGGTGTGTTCCATGTAATCATAGGTGTCGGTTGGTTGAGAGGGGATCAGATATTATTGCAGGAGTGTAGAACACAGGCATCAATAACACTTACTCATGCAATTTACTTATACCTTCAGGACCAGCTCGGACTCATCTGGTTTCCATTTGGTGATAGAATGCTACTCTGCATATTCAGTCTTATGGCTTTGTTGGTCAGACAAAACCCAGTTCATGATGGATAACTTAGTTTGCATGGTAATTTGCTTCAAGTACTGACAGATCTGCTAGGTTGTTTTTTGTTCTTGTTGTTGAAGTATAGTTTGTTTCACAATGCAGTGTTAGTTTCTAGAGTAAGAGTGATTCTGTTATATATGTATATAATGGAAATATATATATAGTCTTTTGCAGATTCTTTTCCATTATAGGTTATTAAAAGATATTGAATATACTTTCCTGTGTTATACAGTAGGACCTTCTTATTTATCTATTTTATATGTAGTAGTATGAGTTTGTTAACCCCAAACTCCTAATTTATCCCTCCCCCCTTTCCTCTTTGGTAACCATAAGTTTGTCTTCTCTATGTGAGTCTGTTTCTGTTTTGTAAATAAGTTTATTTGTATATATATTTTTAGATGTCACATATAAGTGGTGAAACTTGTCTTCTCTTTTTGCCTTGGAAGACTGACCCAAGAAAACATTTGTATGATTTATGTCAGAGAATGCTTTGCCTGTGTTTTTTCTATTCTCTGAGTTTTGTGGTGCCATGTCTTATATTTAAGCCTAAAGATTAATACCCATTTGAGTTTATTTCTGTCTGTGGCATGAGGGAGTGTTCTAACTTCATTTATTTTCATGTAGCCATCCAACTTTACCAATACCACTTGCTGAAGAGACTGTCTTTTCTCCATTATATATTCTTGCCTCCTTTTTCAAAGGTTAATTGAATGTAGGCTGTGGGTTTATTTCTAGGCTCTCTATTCTGTTCCATTGATCTATATATCTATTTTTGTGCCAACACCATGCTGTTATGATTACTGTAGCTTTGCAGTATTTTCTAAAGTCTGGGAGGGTTATATCTCCAGCTTTGTTCTTTTTCTTCAGGATTGTTTTGGTATCTGGGTCTTTTGCGGTTCCATATACATTTTAGGATTATTTGCTCTAGTTCTGTGAAAAATGTCATGGATGATTTGATAGGGATTACACTTAATGTGCAGATTGCTTTGGATAGTATAGCTATTTAAATTATATTAATTCTTCCAATCTAAGAGCATGGGATATCTTTCCATTTATTTTAATCATCTTCAGTTTCCTTTATTAATGTTTTGTTGTCTGCATATACATTTTTCACCTCCTTGGTCAGGGTTACTCCTAAGTATTGTTTTTATGGTATTTTAGAAGGGACTCTTTAAAACTTTCTCTTTCTATTATTTCATTGTTTATTTAAAGAAATACAACAGATTTCTGTATATTAATCTTATATCCTGCTACCCTGCTAAATACATTACCTGAATACATGGCTGATTAGAGTATAAATTGGGACTATGCTTTGAAAATCTGCTGAAGTTAATATTTGAATACAATATGGTCCAATAATTTACTCTGAGATATAAACCCAACAGATGTGTGCTTATTTATGCCAAGACATGAACAAGAATACATATAAAACCATTATCTATAATAGCATAAACTGAAAAGAGCCAAAGTGTTTATCAAGGGTAAATGAAAAGTGAATTGTGGTATATTCAAGCATGTGCTTCCAAAATGCAAATGAACTACAATTACAACAACATAGATTATCCTCAAAAAATATTAGTCAAAGGACCAGAAACAAAATAACATATACTGTATGGGTTCATGTAAATAAAATGTGAAAAAAAATAGTCTTAGACTCAAGATAATGACTATATTTACAGGCCACAGTTCAGTTCAGTTCAGTCGCTCAGTCATGTCCGATTCTTTGCGACCCCATGAATCGCAGCACGCCACGCCTCCCTGTCCATCACCAACTCCCGGAGTTCACTCAGACTCATGTCCATCGAGTCCGTGATGCCATCCAGCCATCTCATCCTCTGTCGTCCCCTTCTCCTGCTGCCCCCAATCCCTCCCAGCATCAGAGTCTTTTCCAATGAGTCAACTCTTCTCCTGAGATGGCCAAAGTACTGGAGTTTCAGCTGTAGCATCATTCTTTCCAAAGAACACCCAGGGCTGATCTCCTTCAGAACAGACTGGTTGGATCTCCTTGCAGTCCAAGGGACTCTCAAGAGTCTTCTCCAACACCACACTTCAAAAGCATCAATTCTTCAGTGCTCAGCCTTCTTCACAGTCCAACTCTCACATCCATACATGACCACAGGAAACACCATAGCCTTAACTAGACGGACCTTTGAAGGCAAAGTAATGTCTCTGCTTTTGAATATGCTATCCAGGTTGATCATAACTTTTCTTCCAAGGAGTAAGCGTCTTTTAATTTCATGGCTGCAATCACCATTTGCAGTGATTTTGGAGCCCCCCCAAAATAAAGTCTGACACTGTTTCCACTGTTTCCCCATTTATTTGCCATGGAGTGATGGGACCAGATGCCATGATCTTCGTTTTCTGAATGTTAAGCTTTAGGCCAACTTTTTCACTCTCCTCTTTCACTTTCATCAAGAGGTTTTTTAGTTCCTCTTCACTTTCTGCCATAAGGGTGGTGTCATCTGCATATCTGAGGTTATTGATATTTCTCCTGGCAATGTTGATTCCAGCTTGTGCTTCTTCCAGTCCAGCGTTTCTCATGATGTACTCTGCATAGAAGTTAAATAAGCAGGGCGACAATATACAGCCTTGACGTACTCCTTTTCCTATTTGGAACCAGTCTGTTGTTCCATGTCCAGTTCTAACTGCTGCTTCCCGACCTGCATACAGATTTCTCAAGAGGCAGGTCAGGTGGTCTCGTATTCCCATCTCTTTCAGAATTTCCCACAGTTTATTGTGATCCACACAGTCAAAGGCTTTGGCATAGTCAATAAAGCAGAAATAGATGTTTTTCTGGAACTCTCTTGCTTTTTCGATGATCCAGCGGATGTTGGCAATTTGATCTCTGGTTACTCTGCCTTTTCTAAAACCAGCTTGAACATCAGGAAGTTCACAGTTCACATATTGCTGAAGCCTGGCTTGGAGAATTTTGGGCATTACTTTACTAGCATGTGAGATGAGTGCAATTGTGTGGTAGTTTGAGCATTCTTTGGCATTGCCTTTCTTTGGGATTGGAATGAGAGCTGAGCTTTTCCAGTCCTTTGGCCACTGCTGAGTTTTCCAAATTTGCTGGCATATTGAGTGCAGCACTTTCACAGCATCATGTTTCAGGATTTGAAACAGCTCAACTGGAATTCCATCACCTCCACTAGCTTTGTTCATAGTGATGCTTTCCAAGGCCCACTTGACTTCACATTCCAGGATGTCTGGCTCTAGATTAGTGATCACACCATCATGATTATATGGGTTGTGAAGATCTTTTTTGTACAGTTCTTCTGTGTATTCTCACCACCTCTTCTTAATATCTTCTGCTTCTGTTAGGTCCCTACCATTTCTGTCCTTTATTGAGCCCATCTTTGCATGAAATGTTCCCTTGGTATCTCTGATTTTCTTGAAGAGATCTCTAGTCTTTTCCATTCTGTTGTTTTCCTCTATTTCATTGCATTGATCGCTGAAGAAGGCTTTCTTATCTCTTCTTGCTATTCTCTGGAACTCTGCATTCAGATGCTTATATCTTTCCTTTTCTCCTCTCTTCTTTTCACAAAGGGTACTAATTGAGGGGGCTCAAGAGAGACTTTTTTGGCCTTGGCATGGATGGTGTTTATAAGGGTGTTTTGTTCCTTGAGCCTTTCCTCTGTATGTTCATTTATTTTTCACTGTCCTCTGATATTTTCCAATAAGAGTTTTTTTTTTAACTGAGTTGTGTAGATTTAGAACAATATTGAGGAGTTTGCTTATGTTCTGTCACTTGAAGACTTGATGGATTAAAAAGAACAGAAGGCATTATTTATACATTCTTGTTTGTTTGAAAGCTTTGCCACCTTTTGAGTCGATGACATGAAAACTCCTGTCTCTAACTAACCTTATTTGTCTGTCTAACATACAATGTTGTACACTTTGTGATGTTGCATCAGTGATGCTGTCTTTGCCCATCTGCTTTGCTTCCTTGGGACTTGCCCCTTGTGAAACTCATCCCCTAAGAGTGCCATTCATATGCACTGAATCATAATTAAATATCTCAGCTTGTCTAAGAGATCTGTCTAATACACAGCTATTACAGCAAATATTGAAATACCTTTCATCTTCTCTCCAGGCAGAACAAATACTGATAACATTTCACAGTATTAGGTTAGTTTACAAACAAGCTGTGTTACAGTGTGGATGAACCATGAAAACACTATGCTAGACAAAAGACGCCAGACACAGAAGACTATATGTTTTTTATTTCATTTGTATAAAAATCCAGAATAGCCAAATTCCAAGAGATAGAAAGTGGATTAATGACTGCCAGGGTCTAGAAATAAGAAAACAGGGAGTCACTACTAATGAGTTTGGGCTATCTTTCTGTGATGATGTTATATATGTTCTACAGTTAGATAGTGGTGATGATTGTACAACTTATGAATATGCTAAAAACCATGAATTTTACACCATGGAAGTGTGGATATTATGGTATGTGAACTGTATCTCAATAAAGATTTAAAAACTCAGCCCTGAGCTAAGCATCTTTTAAAAAAAAAGTTAATCCTGCTATGTCTAGAGAGATGACTGGCTAGGGCACAAAGATAAAGTGAAAATTTATTTTCATAAAAATCTTTTGTGCATTAAACATTTTTTTACTGTGTGTACATATTATCTATGAAAAATTAATTTTTAAAAGTCAGTATTATTCATTTTTTATATATGTGGAAAGTTTTTACTCTGTAATACTAGAGCAGATCCTTGTTGCCTTGGAGAAAATTCTGTGGCCATATATTTTACATAATTGAAAAAGGGTGGTTATCAATGAACCCTTTGTTAGAAAACATTGAGATGGTTTTAGAAGTTCCCAGTCATCCAGAGTTGCAGTTGAAAATTCTGATTCTAACTTGATTTCTATTCCTTTGTAGATATTCTGCCTTTTCTCTTTAGAAGCATTTAGCATTCTCTTGAAGCTCAGATATTTCAGCACCATCTTTTTATATTTCAATATTGTTTTCTTCTGAATATCTCTGGAAACATTAACTATTGTGAGATAACATGAGCCATAGACTCCAATGAATTAAGTGATCACAAATGACAGCCGTTTGGCTAGCTGTTGGCTCCAGCCCAAATCAGTATTTCTTATTTCATCCTAATAGTGATAAAATAATAATTTTCATTCTGCCATAGCAAGCACTGCCACCAAAGATTTGCCTTCAATAGGCACCTTATTCCTGGCTATTACATTTAATACTGTAAATAACTTTTTTTATCACTGCATCTGTATCTATTTCCCACTGTTAATAAATTGTTTGCGCTTCCCCGGTGGCTCAGTGGAAAAGAATCTACTTGCTAACGCAGGAGACTCTGGTTCAATCCCTGGGTTGGGAAGATCCCCTGGAGAAGGAAATGGCAACCCACTCCAGTGTTCTTGCCTGAGAAGTCCCATGGACAGAGGAGCCTGGTGGACTACAGTCCACAGGGTTGCAGAACAGTCAGATTTGACTTAATGACTAAACCTCAACAATAAATGAAGTCATCACTGCCTTTCGACAAACACCAAGTCAAAAAATCTTTAATTTTCATGGTTGAGTTTTATTTATTTATTTTCTGAACACCTTTCTCTAGCAAGGATTCATATCAAAGAAGATTTTAGTAGAAGAAACGGAAACCATTACAAGTATTTGATACTGAAAAAAAAATTGGTACATGCAAAATCATTAGAAGGACTGAAAGAGTGAAAGTCGGTAATCCAAAGAGGCTGTTGAGTTTCAAAACCGTACAACTGTAGCTATGATCTAAAAGTCAGAAAACAAAGTGCAGCTATTGTTGCTAATCTTTTCCAGAGCTCGTTCTCCACCGTGACGTTATGCATTTGAAAATGGTGAGTAGATGCCAGAACATAGATTCTACTTTCACAGATAATGGATTTTGTTTTGCTACTGCTACAGCTGAAAGAAGGTGGCCTCTGTGTCCTTTCACCTTCTAAATCTATGATGTACATGAGACCTGATATATATGAATTATATAATTGTCTTAAAGATTTTTAAAAATCTAAATCCTCTCATGTTGTTAGTTTTACTAAAATATTCATGGTTGCCTCTATGTTTATATACATAGAATAGGTGGATTTGGTAGCCCAAATTTTGGTATGTTACCTAAATAAGAAGTCCTGTTCACCTGGCAGATAAAAGAATGTGAGTTCTGTTTATAGATGTCCTCACTCTGATCATTACGGTGGGCAGGAAGATCAGTGATGTAGGGAGAGTACATGTGACTAGGCTCTTTTTCATGATTTATGAGTGATTTTGTATGCTGGATCTTCCTATTTCTTATGACAGCTCATGGCACTAGGTTAATTATCCTTCTTTCTCCTATAAACCTGGTGCCCATTCTGGTAATTTCTGGAATCAGACTTCTTACTTAATAAAAATGAACTTGAAGTTATATTCTGGGGAGAAACACTGTTTTCAGGCCCTCTACAAATGGATTTCTATGAAACTTTTTTTGCCTTCTTATGAATTAGCCGGAGAAGGAAATGGCAACCCACTCCAGTGTTCTTGCCTGGAGAATCCCAGGGACGGGGGAGCCTGGTGGGCTGCCGTCTATGGGGTCGCACAGAGTCAGACATGACTGACGCGACTTAGCAGCAGCAGCAGCATGAATTAGCCAACCTATTTATCCAAGTCTTAGCTCTTCTCACAGGCCTTATTATCTGTCATTTGAGGGTTATACAAGGACTTCTGAAAAAACTCATTTCAGTGACTCATCTCTTTCACCCAGATGAGATTAAGCACTTTTTAGTAAGGTGGATTTTGTTGGCAATTTGAGCCTACCTCCATAACTGTTAATATTCTCTTCTACTCTCAAAAGTTTGCTTGTGACACCCTGCTAAGATTTATAGCAGAGTTATGGTTTTTTGGCTTTATTTATATTTATTTTTTCCTGTAATTTCAGTGAAATTTGGGTCGAGTAGAAATGTAACTGACATGTTCCATTATGTTTTGTGAGCCAGATCTGTTATCCTTCAGTCAGTCAGTTCAATTATTCAGTCATATGACTCTTTGTAATCCCATGGAATGCAGCACGCCAGGCTTCCCTGTCCATCACAACTCCCAGAGCTTGCTCAAACTCATATCCATCGAGTTGCTGATGTCTGTTATCCTTAGGTTTATAACAAACTGATTTCCACTTTTCTGGTTTCTTAAAATACTAATCAGGACAATTCAACTTTTTTCATTTCTTATTTTACTTTTCCCACACACTCCATCTTTTTATCTCCAAGTATCTTGAATTTGGTTACAAATCATTTTGAATTATGACACTTCCTGAAAGCCAACTAAGGACCGGATGCCACCTTTGGATACTGAGAAAACAAGTGGCTTCCATTTGAGGGGGTTTCATGATAACTTCATACAAACTTTATACATTCCTACTTTATACAAGGAGGCACAAGAAAGATACTGAAACGGGAAAGAGTTTACAAAGAGTTTACTAACAGTTTACAATTTTGGAAAGGAAGTTTCCTCAGTATGATAGAAAGGTTTGAGTGGGAACATAGCAGTGGTGGTTTGGGTCAGGGAATTAAAGGTTCAGAGAGATCAGAAGGTCAGAGACATTGCATTTTCAGCAGTGATGTGGAACACAGAAATATGAGGTTGCAATAACTACGGTTGTGGTGGAATGTCTTGAGGCATTCAAGGTAGCCCAACTTTCAGTGAATCTGACTAGTCATCTCTATTCCTCTATTCATTCTGGATATTTGCTTATGTCCTTTCTTTGGTCTGGAACTTGCATCTCTTTTTCTCTCTTCTCCCCCCAGTTCAGACACTATGTCTGGAGCTAAATGAGACTTTTGGACTTAACCTGGTGGTCCAGTGGTTAAGAATTCATTTGCCAATGCAGGAGACACAGGTTTCATCCCTAGTCTGGGAAGATTCCACATGCCCTGGAGCAACTAAGCCCATGTGCCACAACTACTGAGACCAAGCTCTAGAGCCTGCAAATCTCAGCAAGAGAAGCCACTGCAATGAGAAGCCCACAGACCACAAGGAGAGAGTGGCCAGCTTGCCGCGACTAGAGAAAGGTGCACAACAACGAAGATGGCACAGCCACAGATAAATAAAATTTTAAAAATCAAAAAGAAAAGAAAAGCTTTCTTTAGGAAGACTTCTCTTAGCATATGTACTTTTTCTCTGGCAACCCTTTTCACAATAGGTAGTAATTGCTCACTGACTTATTTGTATCCTCAACTATATCTTAAGCTCTGGCAGGGAAAAGATAACTTTCTTGGTGAAGGTACAGCCTCTATGTAATCATCCCCTAAACTGCACTCTGTAAGTATTTATTATTTTTTCAAATTTAGTATTATAAAATTCAATTACAGTTCACAAAAGAATTCAACATGTTTTCTTTAAAGAATAAATGCCCCTATTGTATTGCATGATTTGCTTCTTATATATTTCATTTTCAGTCCTTCTAACTCTGTATTTTCCCATGTTACAAACATTACCCCTCAATATATATCTGGGGAATACATAAACTGAATCAGCTTTATTTTCTTACTTTCTCCTTGATATAGAAACACGTAAAAAGTGTTAATACTGCTCAGATTCTAACATTTTAACATTGTTTTTAAAAAATAGCTAACCTGTATATGAATAAACGTGGCATTTGAAACTGCTGAAGGACTGAAATCCAATTGTACATACTCTCCTCATATTTTTATGGATTTAACAATTCATCTTAAAAACTATATTATCTAAGTGTATGCAAAGCACTATTCCACATTCATGGAGACACACACACTGCTCTGTCTTCTCAGAAACAAACACTGACCTCCTACTTATTTGGACTGAGGGCCCAGCATCAGGGATTTGCAGGCAGAGGGTTTGGGAAGGCTCTCTGTTCCCGCTCGGCATTACTCGGCTCCTCTCGGCTCTCCCTCGGCTTCGCGTTCGTCTTCATTCGGCTCCGTTCGGCTCCTCCTCTCGGAGATACAGCCGAGGCGACTCGCGCGCACGCGCTCTCAGCTTCTGCTGCTTTTAGGGCTGCTCTTTAGCTCCGGTTTTTACTTCCTTCTCTTCAGAGCTGTATCCGGGTCGTTGTTTTCTCTATTGTCTTAGGCAACCGGCCTCGGAGTGTGCAGATTCTGGGTCTTTTGTTGCTTTTGTTTGCGGGATAATAAAGTTTTTCTTTCCTTTATTTTTTTTATCTAAGCGTTTTAACGGGGTAAATTAACTCCTCAGGGCTGCCGGGTTGGCCGCGCTGCCTGGGCCGGAGGGCGCCTTTGGCCAGGGAGCGCCAAAGGAAGGCGCTCGAGCGGCCGGGGTCGGTTCTGCTAGGACCGGGGGGCCGGGGGGCGGGAGGGGAGCGGCGGGGCTGCACCTGGGGCACCCCGGTCAGGTCCGCGGCGCCGCCTATTTTTAATAGCATCTTTTGGACTTATTTCCTTGGTCTCAGTCCTCGACCTCGGCGCTGCCTGTGCTATCGCAGCCTCTCCTAGGTCTCCTCCAAACGACCACCTCGGATTCCTTAGTAAGTGTGTCGGAGGCGTCCGCGGGGAGACAGATCCATTTCAGCCCAAGAAGTCGGGGCCGGCGAGGGCAGGGCGGGGGTGGGAGAGTCCTGTGGGAAGAGGTACCCTCCGCGGACGCTCCCCCCTCCACGGTCCGTCGGAATGGACATAGCTTTTTATATTTCCTGGGCTTTGAATTTTTTATTGACTGTTAACGATGTCTTAGTGAGGGATTACAGAGAGCAAGTCTCAGAAGCAAGATGTTCAAGAAGGCCAGTTTTGATTTTTGAGCCCTGGGCTCGTACTCGCTGCGCCTTGGGGCTGAACCTGCCCATGGAGCTGGCCGGCCAGCCCCAATATTCCCACCCCAACCTTCCACCGCACCATTTGCCGAGAACTGAATTAAGACAAAGATTTGCGCCACCTGCAGGAGGTCATCTGTACCTTCTTTCAGCACCACAGCTCTCCCTCGCGCTTGGTGTGATTATGAATGACGATGTAATGTTTTTCTTTTAACAGTGGATCGCAGCTCCAAGAGGAGGCAGGTGAAGCCTTTGGCAGCTTCTCTGCTAGAAGCTCTCGATTATGATAGTTCAGATGACAGTGATTTTAAAGTTGGAGATGCTTCAGGTAAATGTTTATTTCTCGCTTCCCTTTTCCCAGCTGTTTGGAGTTGGGCTGATTTTCAGACATTGCTTAAAAAGAATGGATTTTAATTAAAATGTCAGTGTAAAGTTAAAGCACATAAACTTTATTTTGTCTGTTTGATTTCCTACATATCCCTTAGAGCGTGTCACTGGATAATACTATCGCTACTTCTGTTATTGTTGCTACGTATCAGATAACTGTCAGAGAAGGATTTATTTCAAAGATGCAGTAGTATTGTAAATCACCTATACCTCAATAAAGGCTTCCCTGGTAGCTCAGTTGGTAAAGAATCCGCCTGCAATGCAGGAGACCCCAGTTCCATTCCTGAGTGGGGAAGATCCGCTGCAGAAGAGACAGGCTACCCACTCCAGTATTCTTGGGCTTCCCTTGTGGCTCAGCTGGTAAAGAATCTGCCTGCAATGTGGGAGACGGTTTGGATCCCTGGGCTGGGAAGATCTACTGAAGAAGGGAAAGGCTACCCACTCCAGTATTCTGGCCTAGAGAATTCCATAGGCTGTAGAGTCCACGGGGTCACAAAGATTCGGACACGACTGAGCAACTTTCACTTTCATACCTCAATAAACACCAAACAAAAAGACACAGTGGAAACCAGAAAGACACAAGATGCAGAACTGTTTTCTCTGTTGTTTACTTAAAGATACATTTACACTTCCTTTATGGACAGAGAGGGGAAAAATCTAGAGCTAATCTTAAAGTAGAGTACCATTCTGAGAGTAATAGGAGCCTTGAACCACCAAGGAAAAGTTTGTCTTTTCAGACTGCTTGGCACCCTCTGAAAGGAGTTTTGCTTTTTGTCTATTAGCTCCCTTACCAGCACAGAATTGACAAAAGTAAAAAGTTGTACTTTGGTAGGTGCTGGACCCTGTGGATTGGGCCGTTGAAAATCTGAGCTACAAAGCATGAATGCTTGCTAATTTTATTTTGTGATTTTAAAAATAAACAAAAAAATTTCATACGGTAATACACACAACTGAAATCGTATAGTAACATTGTACACAATTGAAAAATGGAAACATGTTTTCCCGTTTATCTTTTGTTCATTGTAATTCAACAGACATATCTACATAAAAAGTTTTCATTGCCGGAATCTGAGAAATACAGATTATGTTTAAATATTTTATGTGAAAAATAGAAGTACACATGAACAATAAAAATTACTTAGTTCTACCCCTTTTGACAGAAATTTAAATCAAGTGAGAAATTTAAATCAAATTTAAATCAATTAAAGGATAATTGATTTTATCCTTTTAAAGGTTTTAAATTATTCTTCTAGAGAATTTTCAGTGCTTAGTCCTATTTCTCTTCTGATGTTTTTTTTTTCCTGCCAGATGTGGTAGGAAGGGATGAAATTTGGTTGTGTTGTGTTACTATTTTACTTTTAATAGCATCAACAGGAACAGTTTACATTGTGATTTACCAACAACTTTTTGTTTCCATAATCTCATTTAATTTTTTACAATAACTTTGGAAGAGATACTATTTTACAGATAACAGGGACACTGAGTCTAAAGAATTTGCATGAAGCCACTTAGCCTAAATGGATCTAATCCAGTTCTTAGGATTCTCAACATTTTTAATGCTTTCACTGCTTAGGCCCTGAAAGTGAATAGATGTAGTCTTAAATTGAAACTGTTGTACTTACTTATCAAGGTGACTAATTGAGGTTACTCCCAGCAATCAAAAGTTGTAAAGTTTATCTTGTTTAATTTTTTTACCCCTTTATTTTTCAGCTCTTTCATCTCTCACTTGGTTTACTGTTGTTTGGTATTTCCAAAGGGGAAAAAAGGAAGGGAAAGAAGTAAAATCTAAACCTATGTCAGTGCTCTTGTTGAAAACTGGCAGAAAGGGATATTCTTTGCTAGAATGCAGCTTTGGTTTGTCATGTTGAGATTGTAAACTGACAAAAATGGTTGGGTCTCAGAAATTATGACTTACTAGAATACCGTTAGGGAAAAACTCCAAAGCTTAATTTCTTTTACGTATTCCATAATTAGTTTTATGACGGTAAATTCTGACTTTGCATATAATTTTTCTCGTTTTATTTATTGAGATGTAGCACTTCTCTTTACAAGGGTTAAAATAATCTAATGATACAAATTGTTTTCTCAAAATAATTTTTTGGTATCAAGCTAAATAAAGACCCCCTCACCTTGTT
This sequence comes from Capricornis sumatraensis, assembly GCF_032405125.1. Lineage (NCBI taxonomy): Eukaryota > Metazoa > Chordata > Mammalia > Artiodactyla > Bovidae > Capricornis > Capricornis sumatraensis. The sequence continues at coordinate 23,829,925 of NC_091073.1, forward strand.
AAATTTTAATCATGGTTGATGTGAATTATCTGTTATTTGTGAAAATGGTGAGTTTTGTTAGGTTGATAATTTTTTTAGTCTTCTGAAGCAATTAAAAATATATACTTTCAGTTGTCTAATCTGCTATACTTGTAATTTCCTTCCTGGGCCCCAAAGATCACATATTTATTTGTGCAGCTCTTGTTATCATAACTGAGAGTTTAGTAGAAAATGATTTTGTTTTTAAATGGGTAATAGTAGAAATTGAATTGTATTTTCCACTCGTGGTTAAGGTGTATTGTCTCCCATAGCTGACATACTGGCTTATCTAGACGACCAGTGCTTCCTGTTTGAATCCTTTCTCTTCTCTTTGTAAGATAGTTGGACTCTTATAGGAAATAAGACATTTGAGTTATCACTGTTTTTCGAACATGTTGAAGTTGTGGAATCCCAGCCCTACTTAGTAATAGACAATTAAACTGGAGGTGAAAAAATGGTAACTGAATAGTAATAATCTTTAATAATAGTCTTTCTGATCATAGCTTCTTTTAAAGCAGTCTTTAGTAATCACTAACTCTGGACTTCTCTGGTGGTCCAGTGGTGAAGACTCTGCATTTTCAATGCAGGGGTTGCTGTTTCAGTCTTTGATTGGGGAACTAAGATCCCATATGTTTCATGGCCAAATAAACTGTTGACTTTGTTCAGACTTAATGTTACAATGGTTAGAGTGGTGGGCCTCAGTTTTTTAATTGGATTCTATGAATTTCTTCTGGTATTCATTTTGAATTCTGAAGTTCTGACTACAAAACTTTGTGTTTCTGTCTGGCTTTAAGAATAAATATTGAAATTTCTGAAAACTGATTACCCTTGCAGATAGACATAATTTTTATGCTTCTCAGATAAAATAGAAAAAGATAAAATTCAGAAAAGAGCTGCCAATAAACTTGGCAAGTTATTATCAACAGTTAAGTGTTATTAGCTTCTACCTTTAGAAAAGTATGAACTGAAAATAGACCATCTTTTATTTTATCTCTAATGTAAAAGTAGGACTAAATCTATCATTTTTGATTGAGGACAATCACTAAATAAATTTTCAAATTAATCCTAAAATAACGTGTAAGCATATCAAATTTATGGTGGTTACCACCAGAAGAACCATATGTTAGCTGGTACCCTATGAAATTAATCAGCTTTATAGGACTAAAGGCAGTTGATTATTGGCAGTTTCATAGTTTGGCTTAAACTGATTATATCTGAGACTATGACTTAAGACGGAATAGGAAACATTTAAAATAGGATTGAATCTGCCTACAGTGCAGGAGACCTGGGTTTGATCCCTGGGTTGGGAAGATCCCTTGGAGAAGGAAATGGCAACCCACTCCGATATTCTTGCCTGGAAAATCTCATGGACAGAAGAGCCTGGTGGGCTGCAATCCATGGGGTAGCAAGGGTCAGACACAGCTTAGTGACTAAACCACCACATGCAACTGGAATAATGTTGAAGATAAATGCATGTACTACGTTTATTAAATAAGATAAAATAGCAGTGCTGTGTCTCCCCAACCCTTAGCCAAAGTAAGATGGTTAACTTTAGCTCTTGAGCCATAGTTAGTTTTGTTGTTGTTTAGTTGTTCAGTCGTGTCCGACTTTGTGACCCCATGAACTGTAACCTGCCAGGCTCCTCTGCCCATGGGATTTTCCAGGCAAGAATATTGGAGTGAGTTGCTGTTTCCTTCTCTAGAGGATCTTCCCTACCCAGGGATTGAACCCGCATCTTCTACATTGGCAGGCAGATTCTTTACCACTGATCCACCAGGGAAGCCCATCGTTAGTTTGGTTGGTCCAAATTGCCAGAAGACAATTTAACCAAAAGATTGAGACTAGATTTTGCCTTGGTATTTTCTGCTTAACTGACTTTGGCTAATGAGCAAATCTGGTTTTTCATTAACCAACTGTTATTTTGCTTAAAAGCTCTTTGCTGGATGTTATGGTGAATTCACAAAGAAATAATAAATACTGGAATAATTAAATACAAAAGGAGACAGATATTATAAAGCATGATCTAGTTCCAGTCTTTCAAAGGAGATGGGATTACTTGAGACTGGCTTGATTTAGAAGATTCATTGAGGAGATGAGGGTTGAACTAGGAAGTGAAAGAGTCCCAACCTAGGTGAGGGAAACACTAGATGTTAAAGAGTGTGGAGGATGGTAAATATTATTTACATATGGAGATCAGAATTTGAATGAAAGAACAGTGGAAGAGATGAGCCTGGGAAAATAGAATGAGGTCAAATTGAGGTCTTACATGTCAGACCGGGGTTCTTAATCTCAGCAACACTGTCATTTTGTTTTGGTTAATTCTTTGTTGTGGAGGCTTGTCCTTTGTATTGGAGGATATTTAGCAGCATCTCTGTCTTCTACTAACTGCTTTTAACATCTACCCTACCTAACTCTTATCCCAGCCCTGCCCTTTTGTGGCAGCTGTTATGTCTAGACATTGCCAAATGTTTTCTGTGGGACAAAATTGTACCCACTTGAGAACCATTGGTCTGGATTTACCCAGAAAATACAAAGTGCCACAAGCAGAACTAGAGTAAGCAGTAGAAGATGAGTTATGTTGACTGGCTTGTTAAAAAGAAACATACTAGATTAGCTTACAGTGTCCCCAGGATGATAACTGAATGACTACTAGACTAGTGATGTGTCTGTTAGCTGTTGTATATGTGTATAATCCTAATTATTGTTACATCAGCTCAGTAAACAGAATAGTTAAATAATTAAGATTGATGAACAAAGATGATTCTTTATATTGCAAAGCTACCATAAAACTGAATTAAATCATTCTGATTTAATTACTTAATATTTATTAACTGATTCTATTATTTAATATTTATCATGGAGAAAACATAAGCATTGAATATTGTGAAGGGATTCTTTAAGGTTGAGTTCTAATTTCTTTATCTGTAAAACATTTAACTGTCTGTTAGTGGAAATAGCTGTTGCTTGCAGAGGTTCTGATATATTGTATTTGAGAAAGGTTACCATTAATTTAGGGCTTCCCTGGTGGCTCAGAGGTTAAAGCATCTGCCCCCAATGCAGGAGACCTGGGTTTGATCCCTGGGTTGGAAAGATCCCCTGGAGAAGGCAATGGCAACTTACTCCAGTATTCTTGCCTGGAGAAGCCCGTGGATGGAGGAGCCTGGTGGGCTACAGTCCGCGGGGTCTCAAAGAGTTGGACACGACTGAGCAACTTCACTTCACTTCACCTCACCATTAATTTAACTGACTAGGAGATAGAGATTTCAATTTTAAAGATTTTTTTTTCTAATTAAAAATTTTTTTATTGTAGAATTAGAATTAATTCTATTGCTGTGTCCACAATAGCTGTATTTGAAATATCTGGTTTATTTCTCTAGTCTATTATTGCTTTTTTCTTTTTTTTTTAATGGTTGTAAAAGTGATGACTTGGAACATTGTTTGAATAGGAAATTTTTCATTGCAGTCTACAAAAATACAATTATAGATAGCCCAGGACTCTGATTTTTCTCATTGTCATTATTACTAAGTAATGCCTGTGACTAAACATAGTTTGTCTCCATCCCCCAAGTGCATATGTACCAAAAAGAAGTTACAACTAATCAGTTGAAGTTATTTTTCAGAAATCAGAGAAAAGTAAAATTTGAAAATTCCTGATCCCCTGCAGTTGGAGTATGGCTAATGTGGTATATTTGGAGAATGGAGGGTTGGGTAAGCTACTAGGATTGAAATTTGTGGGAAAATCTCAGATTCTTCTAATAATGTTAACAAATGTAAAACATTTAATTAATCTATTTAAGATTCTGCTTTCTATTCAGGCATGATAAGAAAACAAAAACAGATTCAAAGAGTACTTTTAAAAATAATTTATTGGCGTTGGCAAAAACAACCAAAACAAAACTGCAGAAATTCTTGACATTTTGAAAAATTTCCAACTAATGTTTACCAAAGTTGGATTGGTCTTGGTTTTGGTCAGGAGTCCACATTTGTGCCTCACTTGATCATTTTTTTTCTATCTGTTATTATGTTTTTACTGGTAAAAATTATTAGGAGTACTTTTTAATTAAGAAAAAATTCTACAAGGTTAATCCAGAAGAAAAGTACCTTTTCTCCATTTCACAGCTCTCTTAATTATAACTAATTATATCTACTTATAATTAATTATAATTAATCTGCATTGCTTTCAGGATGTTCCAGTTTTCTTTCATCAGTATGCACAAAGATCCGTCTTTGCCTCTGAAGCATTTGGTTAACTCTGCTTATTATTTATTTTATCTTTATCCAAAAATGAGCTTCACTGGTGGCTCAGAAGGTCAAGAATCTGCCTGAGATGCAGGAGACCTGGGTTTGATCCCTGGGTCAGGAAGATCTCTGGAGAAGGGAATGGCTAGTATTCTTGCTTGGAGAATCTCATGGACAGGAGCCTGGCGGGCTGCAATCCATGGCGTCACAGAGTTGGACGCTACTGAGCAACTTGGACTTTACTTTCACTTTTATCTAAAATTACCTAGGAACTATTTTTTTTTTTATCAGAAGTATTTTTTTCTTGGTAGTTTGAGTCTAATAGTTGTGAGTGGTATGAAAAAAATCGCCATTTTTTTTTTTCTTTAATGATTTGTAGAGCTGTTGGACTTCCCCTATTGGTGTTACTGGGTCCACACTCTTCTTAAAAATTTGCTTACAAATTCAAAGATGTTTCCTATGTTTGACATAAACTTATTTGATGATGAAATCTGACTGGAACTGATAGGAGTTTATTTGTAGTGTTTACTTATCTTACGTAAATCTTCATACTTTTCACTGCAGAAATAATGTATTTGATTGTACTACAGTACCATAGACCCCACCGGTGGTGTTAGTGTAATATATTGTGCATGCACCATGCTATGTTTGCAAAATCTGGGGGAAAAACATCTAAATTCTGAAACACATCTGGCTCCAAAAGTTTCAAACAAAGGATTGTTGGCTTACATTATATTACTCTTGTGGCCTTTGCAAGATTGTTGAGGTTGAGAATGCTTTTTTCACTGCAGTCCTGAATGAGATACAGGCACTGTATGATAATCCTGAGATTGACAGTGCTTTTACAGGCTCAGTCAGCATCGACTAAATGTTAGTCTGTGTTTTTTTATGTGATTTAACTTTCAGGATTTTCTTCATCAGCTGTTTGTAAAGGATTTCTGAGATATTTTAGAAACCAGATACTAATAACAGACAACTTTTTTAACTTTGAATGGCCAGGTAATTATAGAGGCTAATGCTGGTTGAGTTAACAGAAATTAAAATGGTACAAAAATAAGAATTTTTTCCATGATTTTATGATTATCCTTTTTGTGGTTATAGGTACAAAATATTCATCACCCCACAGATTTTACTATTGATGTTGGCTACGACCTGATAATTGACTGGTTTGTTTCCTACTTCTTCCTGCTCTCCTTCCACAAATATTTTAGATTCTTATTTATTTGATTATATGTAAAGAGGCTTGGAATGCTACTGAATAGTGTTGGTCTAACAGGGTGTGGATTGCCCTAGGCAGGAATGGATAGCACTTGCTGGGAAGCTTGTGGTCCTGCATGAACTCTTAATATCTTCAGCCTATCTTTTTAGTGACAACTGTGCTTGCTCTTGTCTAAGACGGATTCGTTTTTAAAAAATGCACTAATTTCTTTCAATCTAGGGGCTCTAGTCGTTAATGCCTAGAACCTTTGGAAGTTTAGGTGACTCTTTTGTTGATACGAACAGTATCCTAATGAGCAGAAAAATGGATAACTTAAATATCTTGCAACCTCCATTTTCTGTGCCATTGCTATTGTCTGTTTTTCCCTTGTGTATTTGGTGCTTCTAAATTTGATTGGTATATTAGAGATGTGGTACAGGTTGACTGTCATAAATATCTGGGTTCACTTTTGCTAGGTAAAGAGTGAGATAAATGAAACAGGTTTTTTTGGGGGGGGAGGGGGTCAGATTTTTCTTGCTCTGAATGTGACTCCATGTTTGCCAATCCATGTAATTTATGAAAGAAAGATGTAAGAGAAGAAGAACATAATCTGTATTATAAAGTTAAAATCAAGTGCTAAATATAAAAAGAAGCACATTTACTTTTAGGAAAAAAAAAAATGCCTCTAAAGTACCAAGTATAGTGTGAGACGTATGACACAAAATAGTGGTCCTCGTTTTAAAGCATGTTTTAATTTAGAGTTACATCTATTCATCTTCATTAGTGGTATACTAAACTAGAATCATATCAACTTCATTGATTTATTATTTAATCAGGTTGGGAATGTCTACCATTCTTTGACTTAACTTTGTTTATATTGTTTTGCAAGTTACTCACAAATTTTGGTGGTTTCATTTGTGTCAGCGTTGTGTGTGTGTGTGTGTATGTATATACATATGTGTGGTTTTTTTTCTCATATTTTCAACAGATTCTGAAGGGAGTGGTAATGGAAGTGAAGATCCTTCAAAGGACAGTGGAGAAGGTTCCTGTAGTGATTCTGAAGAAAACATTTTAGAGGAAGAACTGAATGAAGACATTAAAGTAAAAGAAGAACAACTTAAAAATTCTGCAGAGGAAGAAGTACTGTCATCAGAAAAACAGTTAATTAAGGTGGAAAAGAAAGAGGAGGAAGAGAGTGGAGAAAGACCTAGGAAGAAAAAGGAAAAAGAGAAGGAGAAAGAAAAGGAAAAAGAGAAAGAGAAGGAGAGAGAGAAGGAGAAAGAGAAAGCAACAGTATCTGATAATGTGGCTGCTGCTGCTGCCTCCGCCACGCCAGCCACAAGCCCTCCTGCTGCTCACACATGTCCTTCAGGCCCCTCTACCACGGCTGCTGAGGAGCAAGTCAGCGAGCCAAAAAAGTGGAACCTTCGTCGGAACCGACCACTTTTGGATTTTGTATCCATGGAAGAGCTGAATGACATGGATGACTATGACAGTGAAGATGACAATGATTGGCGACCCACTGTAGTGAAAAGAAAGGGAAGATCTGCATCTCAGAAGGAAGGAAGTGATGGAGACAATGAGGATGATGAAGATGAGGGAAGTGGGAGTGATGAGGACGAGAACGACGAAGGCAACGATGAAGATCATAGCAGTCCTGCCAGTGAAGGGGGCTGCAAGAAGAAGAAGAGTAAAGTTCTTAGCAGAAACAGTGCTGATGATGAGGAACTGACCAATGATAGCCTGACACTATCTCAGAGCAAGAGTAATGAGGTAGATCAACCCAATTTTTATGATATCTGTCTGTCTGGGGAAAAGGGAATTCTCTAAACCATTCTACCCATTATATTAAGTGGCTTCCTTGAAAGCCTGTTCTTAGCTGTGGGAGTGAATGAGCACCCTAACTGTAACATTTATTCATTTGGTCAGCCCACTTTTATTGAGTATCTCCTATTTGTCACCGTCCTCAAGGAGCTCATAATCACCGTTCTCAAGGAGCTCAGTCTAAACTTAAAGAAATATTTTTATGTCCATACCCTTGGGAAATGGTAGAGTTTTTTCCATTGTCTGTCCCCTCAGTCCATTGTTCGTTGGACTGCTAAATGATCCTGAGTGGGTTATGAAAACAAAGATCACCTTTCTTTCAACTTAGTTGTATCCATATCTGCATAAAAATTTAGAGTACTTCTAAGAGTACTTTCAAGTAGAGCAACAAAGAATTTAATTGTCTCAGGCTTTTAGAGATTCATTTTAAAGGTAATTCCTTTTTTAGTTGTGGCACCCACCTGAATAGTCACCAGATCATTGCTTTAGGTGTGTGGAAGTAAATACAAATTATATATTTACGTATATTTAGTGAATAAGGTCTCTCTACAAAGAAATGAAAACAAACATTCTATGCTAAAACAAACATTATTATAATAAAACTACAATAATGACTCAGTTCTTCCACTTGAAGTTCTACTACTGAAAGTTAGGTTTATGCATTGGGCCCAAGATGCAACATTCAAGACTCTTCAAACACATTTGTATCTCTTTGTCTGTGTGTTTATGTATATGTTTTTCTTCAAAAGAAAGACTGAATTGTTGTCTTACATGTAGATGTACCTGTTACATCACATGGAAGAACTATAATGATTGTCTGTCATTCCATTAATGTGTTGATAGTCATGAAAATTCACTTCTTTAACAAGCACTTAGTTTTTGTTTTTTTCGTGTTATTGAGTAGATTAAACTGGTAGAAAGATTTTCCTTTTGTGCTTTATTTGTTCTTTTACATTTCTTCTGATGACAAGTTTTACATAACAGTGATTTTCTATTTTAAATTTCATTTGAAAATTTGATGTTTAACCAAAGTAGTATGTAGCAGATTAGGAGGTAGGTGTTAAATGTCAGCAGAGATGAAGCAGTAGTTGGTGTTTTAGATTATAACACTGGTTAACTTCTAGGTTGCCCGTTTTCCTAAGAAGAATGTTGCCTGATTCCAGTGCTTTCCTAATTCCTATTTTTAGGTAAAGGAAAATTGTCATTTGGAATATAGCATACTATTCATAATGATGTAGCAAGACAGTCTGTATTTGCAATTTAAGGAAACAGAAGTATGGAAAATCCAGTTGTTCATAATTGATTTAAGCATGTATCCAATTTATTTTATAGCACTTTATGCTAATCTGTATGTCCTGACTAAGTTTACCTTTGGCAGTATCACTTTCTTCATTTTTATTAGCATAACAATCATACAAGAGGCTGGCCAGTGATAAGGGGAATTATGCTAAGGTGTGAGGGAATGTCTAGATATTTGCCATGTAAAATCTATGTAAATTATTCAGTTGTTAATAATCTGTACTACATAACAAATTGCTTGAGAGATTGTAGACTGTGTTTTATGATACATATAAAGGTGACATGTGCTGTTTAATTTTTTTCTACTAAACAGAAGAGATTTTGGTAAATAATGGGGCTTTATTTAGGTTAACAGTCCCTAAGGAATGAGATTCCAGAGCATTTCTTGGATAAGTGCTTTGATAAAGTTGTAAAGAAAGTGCTTCTTATAGTAACTAAATTAATTCTTTTTGTGTTAATTTATGTTAATTTTCCTTTTGTTCCACTCTGTATAGAAATGTAGAAGAACTTACGGAAGATTAATTTTCCCTCAATAATATTCTGCCTGAAACCTTGATAACTGTTTTTCTCCAAAACTGTTTTTCAAACTCCTCAATTATTTTTGATGATTCTGGTTCTATGTAAATATCATTCAAATTAATGTTAAATTTTAATAGAAAACTAATAAATTCAGTTTATTATATATTTTAAAATTTCCTATTTGTATAATCTTGATTTTGTAAAAAGATGACCAAAAATAATCCTTGTTGTCTGACCAGTGTTTGAATTTTAATCTTCCTGGTTAATTTAGGTAGTGATACCTTGCCAAGTATTCATTAGTTAATACCTATGTATCTGATTATATTTGAAGTTTTATTTTTCTATGCTTTTACTTTGTTTCAAATACTACTTTGTAGTAGAGATAGCTAAAAATGTAGTTTTGGAATACATAATAGAATTGTATTTAGCTTATAAGCAGGCAGATTTTTTTTTTTTTCTTGGCTTCTGTCAGGTGCTTTTTTAGGGCTGTGATATTGGGTATTACGTAAATGATGCCCAGGAACTTTCATAATTTTGAAATTTTTTACAGGCATTTGACATTCTTTTTGGAGGAATTTTATAATTATTGGCTCTTAATGGTCTTACTATGTGTATGCCGTAGGTCTTGAAATGCTCTAGAGCAGTGATTCTCAAATTTTTGGTTCAGGATACTCTTAAAAATTGAGGACCATAAATATTATTTATATAAGTTGTATCTTTTTATATTTGCCATTTGCATGTAAAACTCAGAAATTAAAAAAAATAAAATGTAAAGAAGCACAGAAGTTGTTGGATTGGTGACACCATCCCATGTCATGTAACTTCTGGAAATCTTCATCATATACCCATAAGAGAGAGTGAAAAGGCAAATATCCATAGTATTTATCTTTTAGAACCCCTGAAAGAGAGTTCCCTAGACCACAGTTTGAGAACTACTGTTCAATAATTGGGCATTTGATAACCTGCATTTTCTTCACATGGGCATTTCTTTATCAGTGGCATTATGGCATTTTTTAAAATTTAAGTGCAATCTCAACAGTACTCTTGGAATATGGTTACATGTCTTTTTCATAATTTTATGTTGAAGTTTCTGAGATTCACTAAGGTTACCTTACCTTTTAGTTTTCTGAAGTAAGATTTTTTGGGGGAGGGCTGTATAGTATTTTCAGATAATGGTTCCTGGACTTTGAAACAAGCACTTTCGGTGAGAATTAATATATGATAGAACATCATCTTAGAAATTTTCAGGTGGAAGTTTTTTTTTTCCTGATAAAAGGCTCTGTTATGTTAAATGGATTAGATGTCTTGCCCTGTGAAGAAATAGCAGTTGTCATCTGAATTTTCCTAATTTTCTCCATTTTTGTCTCTTTGTATTTAATTTTTAGTAAGAGTCTGCAATGATGGGTATCAACCAAAATTGCCAGTTAATTTTGTTTTCTCTGCCTCTAAATGATAATGTGTGTAGAGAGAAAATGGAATAGAGATATAATTAAGACATTTACTGTTTTTCTGAGCAAAATAGACAAACAGGAAAATAATAGATTTAGAGCTACCTATTGATGCTCATTTTTCTGATCCATAGACATTTATTTATTTCCCACATGGGTAAATCTTTTTTTCAAGGGCTAATTAGTAGTTGTAATTCCACCGGAGAAATACAGGCAGAGTGCATTAACATGAGTAGCTTCTCAGTCATCAAACTCTGGTCATTTGCTCACTCTTTATTTGATCTGTTATTTTTTTAATCTTGATGTGGTATTCTTTTAAAAAAATGGATTTACCATAGGAAAATATTTAAACTAGCAGTGCTTATTGAGACTTATAACTTTCCTTTTGGGATTCCACGGAAGATTCCCAGTGTAGTAAATGGTCAGCTCATATTTCTCTTTTTGGACCATCTTCAAAGTAGAGAAGAAAGGAGAATGGGAATGATCATTTATTGAATACCTAGTACATATCAGGAACATTTTTGCCATATGTTTTCTTGTTAATTCTTACAAGAACTTGATGAGGTAGGTATTATTTTTGTCATCCAGTTTTACAGATGAGAAAGCTTCAGCTTTGAAGTTCTGGGATGAAAATCTGGGCAGATTTTTGTTTTGCTCACTGTACTAAACTACTTTAAAACATGAGTTTTCTTTTTAGGAAATTTTAACCTTATTTGCTAGCCACGTGCAACGCCCCACACTACTTTGGTTTTATAACAAAAGGAGTGAAGTATAGAATTTTAAAGTGCTAGAATTCTCAAGAGAAATGACATTGCCTCCTTGTTAACTTTTGCAGTATTTAGTGATTTTTTTGTCTAGGTCAGCTGCAAGTTTATTAATTACGCAGAAAATATCTTGAAAGAATGTTATTAATTATGACAGTCATGTCATTCAGATGTAATTTACAGATTGCTGTTGAAATTACTCTAAATGTTACCTGTGGATATTGGTCAGTTTAAAAGAATATAGAAACATAAAAATGTTAACATGAAATAATATATTTAATGAATGTGTGATATGGAACTAATTTATTTTGTTTCTGAATATGGTTAAGTTCTTAAATGAAAATATATAGACTCAGATGTCATCTTTTATTACATGTAATGCTAAGCCCAGTGCATTAAATGGCTGACATCATTATCTTGTTAATTTGCATTTAAAGTTTAAATTCATGCTGCAGAAGATTTAAATTAAATGGAGCACCCTCTTCCTTTTTTTTTTTTAATATATTCCTGAATGCATTTTCCTTTCTCCTTTTATGTTGCAATTAACTAGGTGTTCACTAGGTATTTCTTGACAAAAGGCTAATAGAGTAGTCTGACTCTTCTAGCAGTCAGTCTGGATTCTTTTTTAGATGATTTTCTGTGCCTGTATACACCAGTTTCCATTGCAGACTTTCATGGATCTATCATCCACCAGTTTGATGACTCTGGAAATTCTAGATTCCCCAGCACCAAAGGAGTTTAGTCTGTAACTATGCCATCACATATATATTTGCCTATATGTTATCTTGAATTGATTTTTAAAAATTGTTTAATATGTGTGTGTCTTGTCTCCCCTAGATAGGATTATAAGCTTGCTAAGTGTAGGCACCATTCTTACATTTTTAAGAAGCATATAGAATTAGTGATTATTTGTGGATTAATTTTACCTTTCTCCAAGTTTCAGGGCTCAGGCTATATCCAGAATGGCAAAGCAGATGAAGAGCTGTTGGTTATAAGCTTGGTTTTATATTTACTTGGGAAGAGAGAATATAAAACTTGGAGAGAAGTGGAAAATTAGAGAGAGGGTTCTTAGAGGGTCCTTTAACAGAGATATACTTCTTAAATGTGGTGCACTTGGGAATTCCTAAAGTAATGGAGTATGCAGCATAATTTTGGAAATGCACAAAATGATTTAAGGTGAGAATTTTATGAAAATTACCTTTTAAATATGTGATTTTCTGATATTTTATTATTAGGACTCGCTGATTCTTGAGAAGAGTCAAAACTGGAGTTCTCAAAAAATGGACCATATTCTGATTTGCTGTGTTTGTCTTGGAGATAATAGTGAGGATGCTGATGAAATAATTCAGTGTGACAATTGTGGCATTACAGTTCATGAAGGTAATTTTGCTTTGTTTTGCTTCCTTTTAGAAATGACTGGTTGACACTGCATTTGTATAAGTAATATCAGCTGTTTTACATATGTACTATACTAATTTTTCTATAATATTTTATTATACTTAACCTGAAATAAGACGTACTGAATTTTCAAATTATGATGGGTATTATTTTTTCAGATTAGGTTCATTTAAAATGTGTTTTAAAATAATCAAAGTAGATTATTACTATATATAAATCATTATTTCTTTGAAGGTCAATACTATGATATTTTCTTTCATGGCATTATTTCTAGTTTTTAATTGAAATTTAGGTATAGGAAAAAATCTAGTATGTTCGTATAGTAGAGTGCATTTTTGAAAAAGGTACAGTTGAGTCAAGTGGTATATAGTTTCTTCTTTCATAGTTATAATTTTTAAGTTGAAAGGGGAATTTGTAGAGATCATCTTTTAGAATCTGAAATAGCCATTGTAATACATTGAAAGTATTTTTCCTGATTATGAATTTTGAACCTTTTTAATGTAATTTTTGTTGTATTTTATTTAAAATTTTTTATTTTGAGATAATTTCTGACTTGTGAATTTGTATGCTCTTCACTAAGATTTGCCAGATGGTGATATCTTGCTATATATGTTTTATCTTCTCTCATATAAAAAATTTCCCTCACCTCTGAGAGTAAACTGTAGACAAAATGTTCAGCTCTGCCTCTAGTGCCTTACTGTGTATTTCTTAAGAACAAAGATCAAGGACATTCATTCTCTTACAAAGGCACATAATTATCAAAGTCAGGAAATCACCATGGGTAGAAAACTGTTATCTAGTCTATGACTGTATTCACATTTTGCCAATCATCCCAATGATATTGATTCTAGCAAAATAAAATCCAGGATTATGAGTTGCAGTCAGTTGTCATATCTATTTAGTTTCCTTTAATCTAGAACATATTTTAAGTCTTTGTGGTTCATGCCTTTGACATTTTTGAAGAATACAGGCCAGTTCTTTGATAGGATGTCCTCAATATTGGGATTTTCTTACGTTTTCTCCTGATTAGGTTCAGGTGCTAACCTGATGCTTTTGGCAGAAGTGCCTCTGAAGTTATCTTGTGCTCTCATGACCTACTGAAAAACAGTGTTTCTGTGGCCTTGCCCTTACCTGCCTTTCTGGTATTGCCACCTCCTCCCAAATAGTTTCGGGTGTCCGCTGGACTTCTGAGACTTGTGGGGCTTGGACTTCTTTAACCAATCCTCTTGTCTTCATATGAAGCTCCCTGCCCTTGCCGCTAAGACTCACTGTGGGAATGTCTCCTGTTGCTGTTATTTCTGTTTTTTTTTTTTTCAGTAGTGTTTGTTTAGAACTTTCTGAGTGCTAGGCATTCTGTAGGTTTCAGGCATGTAAAATAAACAATACAGACAGTGCTGACCTTATGGAGCTTAATGCATAGTAAGAGACAGGAATGAAAATATAATACAGTAATATATATCAGGTGGTGGTCTGGACTGTGGGGAAAAATAAAGTAGGAAAAGGAATATTAGGAATGCTATGAATGGGGGTTGTTGAGTGGGCTATTTATAAAAGCTTATAAGGAAAATCCTCTCTGATAAGGTGATCTCTGAGCAGTGACCTGAAGCATGTGAGTAAGCAAGCCATGTGAATATCTGGGGAAAGAGCACTCCAGAATGAGGGGGTAGTTACTGTAAAGATGTTGAAGTAGGAACATGTCTGGAGTGTTTGTATGATGACGTGGAGGTTAGTGTGGCTAGAACTGAGGGAGTGAGCTGCTTAGTGGTGGAGGCAGAGATAAGGGCAAACCAGGTGGGGCTTTGTAGGTCATAGATTTCAGATTATACTGAGATGGATATGGGAAGAGCTGGGTGAACTTTAAGCAGAGGATCACTATGATATGATTAATGTTTTGGAAGAATCACTGCTGGGGTGAGAGCAGACTGAAGTGTGTCTAAAGTGGGAATCAGGGAGACCATTTTGGAGACCATAGCAATGATCCAACAGAGGAATAGGTTTACAGGTAGATAGTACAAGTCTGGTTTTAAGCTTTTAGAGTTGAGGTAAGATATAGGGGCTGGTGAGGTAAATTTGAGACTGATCAGCCTGCAGATGTTTAAAACTGTGAGCCTGAATGTGCTGTCTAGGGAATGGCATAGTGCTTTGAGCACTTCAAGAGGAGTGGAGGAGCACAGGGCCAGTGAGATTGGAGAAGAGCCTTGAGTAGTGGCCTGGAGTAATGAAAAGTTTCCAAAATAGATTGTAACTGTCAAACACTGTTTTTAGAGTAAGATGAAACCTGGCTTATGGGAAATGACCCTAATGCATGGTAAACTCCAAGTCACTACCAGGGAAGTCATCGCAAAGGTTATGGGAAACAAGGCTTACAGGCAAAATGCTTATGTCACATGGTTTATTAAAAATGTAAAATACATAGAAGCAAGGGGGAAAATATGGGATTAGTTAACGTGGTTCAGTTCAGTTCAGTCGCTTAGTCGTGTCCGACTCTTTGTGACCCCATGAATCGCAGCATGCCAGGCCTCCCTGTCCATCACCAACTCCCAGAGTTTACCCAAACTCATGTCCATCGAGTCAGTGATGCCATCCAGCCATCTCATCCTCTGTTGTCCCCTTCTCCTCCTGCCCCCAGTCCCTCCCAGCATCAGTCTTTTCCAATGAGTCAACTCTTCGCATGAGGTGGCCAAAGTACTGGAGTTTCAGCTTTAGCATCAGTCCTTCTGATGAACACCCAGGACTGATCTCCTCGCAGTCCGAGGGACTCTCAAAAGAGTCTTCTCCAACACCACAGTTCAAAAGCATCAATTCTTCGGCACTGAGCTTTCTTCACAGTCCAACTCTCAAATCCATACATGACCACTGGAAAAACCATAGCCTTAACTAGATGGACCTTTGTAGGCAAAGTAATGTCTCTGCTTTTGAATATGCTATCTCGGTTGGTCATAACTTTCCTTCCAAGGAGTAAGCGTCTTTTAATTTCATGGCTGCAGTCACCATCTGCAGTGATTTTGGAGCCCCCCAAAATAAAGTCTGACACTGTTTCCACTGTTTCCCCATCTATTTCCCATGAAGTGATAGGACCAGATGCCATGATCTTCGTTTTCTGAATGTTGAGCTTTAAGCCAACTTTTTCACTCCTCTTTCACTTTTATCAAGAGGCTTTTTAGTTCGTCTTCACTTTCTTCCATAAGGGTGGTGTCATCTGCGTATCTGAGGTTATAGATATTTATCCCAGCAGTCTTGATTCCAGCTTGTGCTTCCTCCAGCCCAGCGTTTCTCATGATGGACTCTGCATAGAAGTTAAATAAGCAGGGTGACATTATGCATGTACTGTCAATTCTGCTACATTGTTCGCATAGCACCAACCTTAGTCAAATGTAGGAGGGGACATTCCAAGAATATTAATACTGGGGGCCATCTTAGAGGCTGCCTCCCACAGAGACAGATGCTAGTGTATGGATGGAAGGAACCAGTGGAAATGGAAAGTTAGCAATTGATGTCAGGAAAGAAAAAGGAATAGTTGCTGGAGCAAGTCTTTTGAGTACAAGGCTATAAGGAATAGGATCCAACACAAGGGAAGAGATTTAATAGATAAAAGTTGGCATAGTAACTAGAAGAAGAGAATGTATGGATACAGACGTAGGTAGGATGTTGGATGTGGTGGTTAGAACATGTGGAATTGAATGCTTATTTTCTCAGTGAAATAGGAAGCAGCCATTAGCAGAATGTAGAGGTGGGAAGACATTGGAGATTTGAGGAGTGAGAGGTTGGTATAAAATAGTTATTTGGGGGAATAAATGGATTAGGGGAATACGTACATAATATTGTGTGTTTGTGTATACTTACATATTCACCCATGTTATATGTGTGTGTATATAATATATGTGTGTATATATTACCAGACAGCAATAACGGACTACTTGAGATTAGTGGTAATGATTATAACCTTGGACCAGTCAACATGATTGTGCGTATGAGTTCTTTTTTTTCTCTAAGAGTGGTTCAGATTTCTTGGAGAAGTTGCAGAATAGGTGAACATCAAAAGTAGCAGCTGTGCTGCCATTGTTTGTCGTGCTGATCACCACTGATGGTCACAGATGTGTTACCGCTGCTTGTGTGAGTGACTGTCAGTCCTGATGTGAGATGCAGGCATGACTAGTACTGTTAGTGTTACTGACTATTCATCATGTGAGGGTAATGCCTCTACTTCATAGGTCATGGTTTTGACCATGGATATTTAAGGCTGCTGCTGCTAAGTCGCTTCAGTCGTGTCCGACTCTGCGACCCCAGAGCCGCCAGCCCACTAGGCTCCCCCGTCCCTGAGATTCTCCAGGCAAGAACACTGGAGTGGGTTGCCATTTCCTTCTCCTTTTTAAGGCTAGCACAATGATTTTAAGAAATTGAATTGATTGTTAACATTTAAAAACTGAAGATGTTATTTTACATATTTAGGAATTTGAACTTCTCTTGAAGTTCTGACAGCAGTTGGTTTTCACTTTTATGGTAATAATTTCCTAGAGTTGAATGGGGCTGATGAAGCCTAGAATCTTCAGTTTGCCACTCTCTTCTGTTAAATCCCTTACGCGTATTTGATAGTTGCCTGGTCCTTAGAAACGTTTGAATGTATTTGAGGGTGATGTCTTGCTGCTGTCAGTCAGTCTGCGACAGCCTTGTGGTCTCAGTGTCCCACAGCTATGACAGTAAAGCAGCTCTTTCACTGTAGCTGCTTACTTTTGGACTCCAGTCTGCATCTCCTGCATTTCCTTTACAGATCACCATGAACTCTCTCTTCTGACCTGTTGTTTGCTTATTTTTTGAAGTAAAGTTGCTTTATAATATGATACTAACTTCAGATGTACAAAATATTGATTCATTATTTGTATAGACTATAATCCATTTAAAATTTTTCAAAAATACTGGCTATATTTAATGGCTGTACTATACGATGAATCCTTGTTACTTGTTTATTTTATATATAGTAGCTTGTATGTCTTATTCCCCTATGGTTATCTGGCCCCTCCCACTTTTCCTCTCCCTGCTGGTAACCATGAGTTTGTTCTCTATATATTGAGTGTATTTCTATTTTTTTGTATACATTTGTTTATTTTTTTTAGATTTCACATATAAGTGATAACATAGAGTATTTGTCTTTTTCCATCTGACTTATTCCCGTACACGTAGTACTCTGTAGGTCCATCCACATTGTTGCAAATAGCAGAATTTCATTCTTTTGAATGGCTGAGTAATATTCTGTTGTGTATACCAGATCTGTATCAGTTCATCTGTTGATGTACTTTTAGGTTGCTTCCATATCTTGGCTATTGTAAGTAATGCTGCTATGAACATTGGGGTGCATGTATCTTTTCTAATTTGTTTTTGTTTTCTTTGGATGTATTTTAGTTTTTTGAGGAACATCTATACTGTTTTCCATAGTGACCGTGCCAATTTACCATGCCACCAACAGTGTACAACTCACCAACATTTCTATTTCTCCACATACTCACCAACATTTCTATTTCTCCACATACTCACCAACATTTCTATTTCTTTTTAACTTTGCATTTTGTATTCCTCGAAAATAAGGTCAGCAGCCTGTCAGAAGTAAAGTTTCAGTCCTTTACTTATTTATCTGAATAGGAGCTTTTATGGCCACTTAATTATTTTAGTTTTTAAGGTCTTTCTCACTGTATACTGGAGAAGACAATGGCACCCCACTCCAGTACTCTTGCCTGGAAAATCCCATGGATGGAGGAGCCTGGTAGGCTGCAGTCCATGGGGTCGCTAGGAGTTGGACACGACTGAGCGACTTCACTTTCACTTTTCACTTTCATGCATTGGAGAAGGAAATGGCAACCCACTCCAGCGTTCTTGCCTGGAGAATCCCAGGGACGGGGGAGCCTGTTGGGCTGCCGTCTATGGGGTCACACAGAATTGGACATGACTGAAGCGACTTAGCAGGAGCAGCAGCATTGTATACTTGAACTATTGCTGCATCTAAAGTAAATAAGGTTTAAAGTTAAATGAAAGTGTCACTTTTACCTATTTCAGTAGTTTTTTTAAAAGTTGTGCTACTGAAAAGTGTGGTCCACAGATCACAGCATTAACTGGTACCATCCGTATCACCTGGACGCTTGTTAGAAAAGCATAATCACAGGCCAAGTCCCTAACCTTCCAAATCAGAATCTGTATTATGACTGATCCCAGGGTGTTTCATGTGAACATTAAACCATTAGCTCCATTGATAATATGAAGGAATGGCTCAATAAGGCTTACCAGGGTATCTACACTTCATTATTTTTGAGACTACCATTGGTTACATTTAACACCAGCTTATTCAGAAGGATAGAGGAGGGAAAACACAGCTTGCCAATAAAGCAGCCTCATGCTTTTCTCATTTGAGTCTTTGTAATCGTCCCTAAAGCAAACAGCTCACATAGTAGAAGGCAACATCTCATGTGCGTACACATACAGAAACGTATTTTTCGAAAAGATCAGTAGTCAATAATATGCAAACTCCTCTTGTACCCTCTATGCCTCTGTTATCACAGCTCTCCCCTCCTCCTACCATCCAGGACACAGTCACGTACCATGCACTGCATTTTGTGGCCTGTCAGTGTCTTAATCTAAAACAAGTTCCTGTCTTTTTGTATCATTTATGTTGACTTGTTGAAGGATCAAAAGGTTTTTTAAAATGTTGTGTAGAGTATCCCTCAATCTGGATTTGTTTTATTGTTTCCTTTGGATTAGATTCAGTTTAAACTTTTTTTTTGGTAAGAGTGCTATGATGATGTTACACATCCAGAGCATTTAATGCCAATTTATTGCATTGTTGGTGATGTGTTAAGGTAGTGTCATCCAAGCCTCTCCATTCTAAAGCTATACTTTATAGTTAATGAATACCTATAGGGTAATGACCTTGAGACTTTCTAATATCCTGTTGCCTAACAGCCTTATACTTAGTGGTTTTAGCATCATTGACAGAGCCAGTTACTATGCATGTGGCTGCAGAATGGGGATTTTCTACCATTCTTCCTGCATTTATTAGGCAACTCTTGTTTTGTAAAGAACCTCTCCCCTTTTATCCTTTTTCAGTGTTACTGTGGTCTCATTATCGTCTATAACCTGATTACTCTGATACTTAAATTGTCCAAATTTTACCAGTGAGAGCCCTCTCTGTCAGGCTCTTAACGTACATACAAGCGTGCAACATGCATTTGCATGTTTGCACAGTCCCCACCTTGCAATAAATAAGATAAATTCCAGGAGATTCCCCTCCCATGACTTACTTTATTTTACTCATTTCTTAATCTTGAGATTCTTTTCATATGAGTTACATATGGGGTATGTTACTACTTTTTTTAATGGTATATATTAATAGCTATAGAATGGATCAACCATAATGTCTTTTTTTTTGTTGTTGTTTCTAGTTTTCCACTGACATTTAGTGCTAACAAATATGTGTCATATATATTAATGTCATAATTTGTACAGGATAGATTTCTAGAATGAATAAAAATGTAAGCACATTTAAAATTTTAACAAACTTTGCCAGATTGCCCTTCAAAAAGACTCTATTTATTTGTATTCTTCCAACAGTATACTAACTACTTGATTACTCTGCAACACTGCATATTAGTAAATTTTAAAAAATCTTTCGGAGACTATCTCTTAATAAAAATATCTGTACCTCTTATTAGTATTGAAGTTTGGTAGTAATATGTGTGGCCATTTTTTTCTTTTTTCCTATTGCATGCTGTACACTTCTTATGTCATTTCTTTATTTTTTATTTTAAAAAAAAGATATATTTTTTTTTTTGCCTGTGCTGGGTCTTCATTGGCGTGTGCAGGTTTTCTCTCTGGTGAGTGGGGTCTGCTCTCTAGTTGCACTGTGCGAGCTTCTCATTGCTGTGTCATCTCTTACTGCAGAGCACAGGAGCTTCAGCAGTTGTGGTGCTTGGGCTCAGCTGCCTCACTGCACATGGGATCTTCCCTGACCAGGGATTGAACCCCGTATCCCTTGCATTGGCAGGTGGACTCTCAATCACTGGACCACCAGGGAAGCCCTCTTTTTCTTAACCTGTCTTTTTTCTTATTGACTTATTGGAATTTTCTTTTTTAGTAATGTTAATCCTTTGTCTGTTGTATGTGTTACAAATAGTTTGTATCCTTGCAAATACTTTTCCACCTTGTCCTGTACCTTTTAACTTTGTGGTATTTTTCACTGTTTAGAATTTCATTTTTTTGTACATTCACATATGTAGATCTTTCTTCACTACTTGTAAAGTTCCAAAATGAATTTTTATCTAAAATTAATGAATCCAGAAGAAGGGAAATTTTCTAAGGCATGATAGGAAGCTAGTCTTGCTAGGTTTTGTGTTTTTGGTTTTGGTTATCAGGTGCCTAAGTGACAGACTTCCATATTGTAAATTAACCAGGTCACTTTTCCTTAAATATTTTCATGGTTAAATATGAACTTCTTAAATGTTTTATTTTCTGAAAAGCTAATTGTCCATCATAATGTATTGGGTAAGTGGGTAAGTAAAAGTTGCTGTCATGTCCGACTGTTTGAGACCCCATGGACTATACAGTCCATGGAATTCTCCAGGCCAGGATACTGGCGTGGGTAGCTTTTCCCTTCTGCAGGGGATCTTCCCAACCCAGAGATCGAACCCAGGTCTCCTCCTTTGCAGGTGGATTCTTTACCAGCTGAACCATGAATGAATAGTAAATAAAATGACAGATGTATAGAACAGGGAGAAGATAAAACATTTCTAACAGTCCTAATATCCAGACAACCATAGTTAGTGCTTTGATGTATTTCTTTTATCTTTTTCCCTTAAAAGAAATGCTTAAGTAATTATAGAGAGATTTTTAAGTTGAGATTTTGCTAAAAGATAGTTTTCCAAATGTGCTTTTTAAATGGATAACTGTCTAATTCTTTTTGGAGTACTTCATCTAAATGTAGATAAATCTCTTTTCTTTTGAGGTTGCAACTTGTCACTTAGTATAAACACCTTTGTGACAAGATCTTGTAACTGACTTGTAATAGTAGGGTACCCCTGACTGTGATGTCAGTTATCCTGATATATTGATTGCACTGTGTCTGAAGAAAAATGTCACCTGCATGTCATAGTACATGACAGAACATTAGGTAGTATACTTGCCAACAGTGTTTTAAATAAGGTCTCTAAGAGATATTCCACCCCCTATTTTATTTATTTTCCAATCTGCTATTAGCCTAGCCCTAGACTTTTTTTTTTTTTTCGTAGCATGTGAAAAAATGTATCCTTAGCAGCGTTCACTGGGTAGCAAATGTTCAAGTAATCACCATTTGGACTTTATGTGTCAACAGCATTTTGTCTCTTTTGTGCCTTGCGATATATTTGTGATAGGTATCGTGCATATTATAAGTTCTTTTCTCATCATCAGCAATATTGCTCAATTTAGTTAAAAACTTTTAGTAGGTTTTGTAATCAGAGTTCTAGTGATAGGATGTTAAGTACAGAAAAAAAATGTTTTAAATGGCAAATTTTGTGTTCCTGTTTTTTCTGTACTGAGAGATAGGATAAATATTAAATACTTATTTAAGGTAAGGTAACTCAGCCTCAGTGATGTGGTTGGTCTTTTGGTCCCCAGTGACAAGTTGAATGGGGAAAGTTTCCTCTGATTTGGACTGTACATATTTCTTAAATAATTCAAAACAATTATAGACACATTTTATATTATTTTTCATTAAATATGATTCACATAGGTTGTGTGTGCTACTCAGAGGTTGATAGTAATTGTTGTTGAGTCATGTCTGACTCTTTTGTGACCCCGTGGACTGTAGGCCTTCAGGCTCCTCTGTGGATTTCCCAGGCAAGAATACTGGAGTGGGTTGC
This sequence comes from Capricornis sumatraensis, assembly GCF_032405125.1. Taxonomy (NCBI): domain Eukaryota; kingdom Metazoa; phylum Chordata; class Mammalia; order Artiodactyla; family Bovidae; genus Capricornis; species Capricornis sumatraensis. The sequence goes on from NC_091073.1 coordinate 23,852,510, forward strand.
TATTTCCTTCTCCAGGGGAACTTCCCAACCCAGGGACTGAATATGTGCCTTCTGCATTGGCAGGTGTTTTTTTTTTTTTTTTTTTTTACCACTGGGCCACCAGGGAAGCCTTGATCATAATTTCAAGAAGTAAAACATTTCTAGCAACCATGAAATTAAAAGACGCTTACTCCTTGGAAGAAAAGTTATGACCAAACTAGATAGCATATTGAAAAGCAGAGACATTACTTTGCCAACAAAGGTCCATTTAGTCAAGGCAGGCAGTGGCACCCGACTCTAGTACTCTTGCCTGGAAAATCCCATGGACGGAGGAGCCTGGTAGGCTGCAGTCCATGGGGTCGCTAAGAGTCGGGCATGACTGAGCGACTTCACTTTCACTTTTCGCTTTCATGCATTGGAGAAGGAAATGGCAACCCACTCCAGTATTCTTGCCTGGAGAATCCCAGGGACAGAGGAGCCTAGTGGGCTGCTGTCTATGGGGTCACACATAGTCGGACGTGACTGAAGCGACTTAACAGCAGCATGGTTTTTCCAGTGGTCATGTATGTATGCGAGAGTTGGACTGTGAAGAAAGCTGAGCACCGAAGAATTGATGCTTTTGAACTGTGGTGTTGGAGAAGACTCTTGAGAGTCCCTTGGACTGCAAGGAGATCCAACCAGTCCATTCTGAAGGAGATCGGTCCTGGGTGTTCTTTGGAAGTAATGATGCTGAAGCTGAAACCCCAGTACTTTGGCCACCTCATGCGAAGAGTTGACTCAGTGGAAAAGACACTGATGCTGGGAGGGATTGGGGGCAGGAGGAGAAGGGGATGACAGAGGATGAGATGGCTGGATGGCATCACTGACTTGATGGATGTGAGTTTGAGTGAACTCCGGGAGATGGTGATGGACAGGGAGGCCTGGCGCATTATGATCCATGGGGTTGCAAAGAGTTGGACATGACTGAGCAACTGAACTGAACTGAACTGAACAGTCCTAATATCCAGACAGCCATAGTTAGTGCTTTGATGTATTTCCTTTATATTTTTCCCTTAGAAAAAAAAGCTTAAGTAATTATAATTTAGAGAGATTTTTAAGTTGAGATTTTGCTAAAATAATAGCAAACATGTTTTTCCTGTTTACCCATTTTAAAACATGAAAAACCTAAATGGAATAGGTTTTATATATCTATAAATTTTTAATTCTATATTTCATCATATAAAAAACCTTTTTTCCATAATCATATTGAAGGTGTACTTTTTGTATCTTTTACTCAAAATTAGATAGGTTGAAGAGAGTAAACCTCATTTTATGGTAGTTTGAATTCTGTTTGTATGAAAGAAAGAAAAAGATGTTAAAATGTGTTTAGTCTTTAATTTAAATGGATTAGAGTGGATATAAATGTTAGAATTTCAGTCTAAAGCTTAGTAGACAACAGATATGGCAGAGAAATATGGAAAAGTGGCAAGTTGAAGACTCTGTAAAGGTAATAACACAGTGTGGATCATTTTTCAAGGGCAGTGAAGCTGAAGAAGAAATACTTATCCACTTGCTCATTGTTCTTTAAGCTTATGTGATACCAATGTTTTAGGTTGCAAACTAGGAATTTCCTAAAAGGGACTGAGGATTTTTGTAGGTGATTTAACCATTGTTTTAAATCATTGTTTAATCAGATATTTGTCAAGTGTGTGGTATATTCTTTAAAAATTAGAATTGAAACTTTGCTTTATTTTAAAAGAGTGAGCTGCTATGATTTGATATTGATATTGATATGATTGATATTGATATCACCTTGATATTGGTGAATGAGATGGGTAAAATGGATAGTCATTTGGAGGGCTTATTATCTTGGGACTTCATGTGAATACTAATGAAAAAAATTGCCTGAAAAATATTATTTTGTAAAGAAAATAGTGTTTTTCCTTGTGGTATTACATAACTGAGAAATCAAATTCACTATTTTTTATTGTTTTGTGATTTTTCTTCAAATAAACTGTTTGCTTACTGTTATTTTTACTGAAAAATGTTCTTATCTTGCTGATAAGCAATAATAACTACTCCCAAGAGGAAAATTTTATTTCTTTTTCATTTTATGGTTTATCGTTTTAAAAATGTATATCCAAACAGAAGTGGTAAATGTAATAATTATCACCAACCACAATTAGATGATTTAAAGAAATTAGTATTTGGAATCTTTTTCTTGTGCATGATAGTGTAGCTCCTTTAAAATTTTTAGCATTCTTCTGTATGACATTTGGATTATGTTAAGGTTCACTATTGTAAAACCTTTGAATAACATTTGTTGTTCAGTCACTCATTCATGTCTGACTCTTTGTGACCCCGTGGGATGCAGTACACCAGGCTTCCCTTGTTCTTCACCAACTCCCATAGCTTGCTCAAACTCAGGTCCATTGAGTTGGTGATGTCATCCAACCATCTCATCCTCTGTTGTCTTCTTTTCCTCCCGCCTTCAATCTTTCCCAGCATCAGGGTCTTTTCCAATGAGTCAGTTCTTCCCATCAGGTGGCCACAGTATTGGAGTTTCAGCTTCAACATCAGTCCTTCCAATGAATATTCAGGACTGATTTCCTTTAGGACTGGTTTGATCTCTTTGCAGTCCAAGAGACTCTCAAGAATCTTCTCCGACTCCACAGTTTAAAAACATCAGTTCTTCAGGACTCAGCCTCTTTTATAGTCCAGCTCTCACATCCATACACGAGTACTGGAAAAACCATAGCTTTGACTAGATGGACCTTTGTTGACAAAGTAATGCCTCTGCTTTTTAATATGCTGTCTAGGTTGCTCATAACTTTTCTCCCAAGGAGTAAGCGTCTTTTAATTTCATGGCTGCAGTCACCATTGCAGTGATTTTGAAGCCCAAGAAAATAAAGTCTGTCACTGTTTCCAGTGTTTGCCCATCTATTTGCCATGAAGTGATGGGATTACATACTTACTTGTTTCAATTTGGGTATCTTTGGTGGTTGTGAGAAGACAATTTTCATCAGGCTCCTGTTGTCTGTGTAGTGTTTAATCAGTTCCAATAGTCACATGATCTTACATTGGATGCATGGAAACTTACCTCCATGGTGAAACGTTTTGAAAGAGAATTGTTACTTACATATGTTTCTCATAGTGGTATTTTTAATAGCTTCAGTTTATTAGAGGGTACTTTGAGTGCCCCTTAGAATTTGGCAATAAGACCACCCAATTAGGATAAACCTGGTCAGAATTATCCTGGGATGGTTAATAGTAGGCTATTTGTAGAAGTGACCTATCTTGAGAGTAATAAGTGTGTCTTAGGATATCAGAGAAATACCCAACCTAAAGATGATGGGCATAATTGGAACTATTAATAAAATTAGGTTATCTGTTTAATTTTTAATGTGTATTAAATTATTTTTCTAAAGTACATTTTGTCATGAGAGCAGTGTCTTCCTTTCTAGAAAAAGAGAGATAATATGAAATTTGTGGTACATCAAGCACCATTTAGGTAAAAAAACAAAACAAAACTATTTAGGAGTCATGACTATTGTAATTAACCAGGGAAGTACTGTTTATTATAAGCCACAATAAGGGTTGATGTCCTATTCTAAAATGTGAAGGATTATGCTACCCTTCTTTTCATTCATTTCAGTTCTGGATACATTTTTACCGAAGATAGAAGAATTATAAATGTTAAATAGATCAGATACCTTGTATAGCTCTAGACTGGCTCAACTGTGAATGGAACTCGCTTGTTTATCTCTAGTCTAAACTATTCAGATTGCTCAGTAGCCTTAATTTATGTAAGTGTATGTCTATTATTTTCCTTTTACTAGTACTTTGCATTTATGGTTGTATGAATTTGTGTTTTAACCAAATTCATACAAAATTAGATCAGAGGTTTTTGTTTGTATGTTTTACATGATCATGGTCTTTTAGATATATTTAAATGCTCAGTACAAAGGTAGCTTGAAAATATTTACTAATTAATAGTTCCTAGACTCAATAGTTCTGATTTCTGTATAATGAAAACTCATATTTTAATGTATTTTTTGGTAAAAATTTTAAAGAACAGTAAAATTTTGCCCTTCTGTAATGCTTTCCAGTAGACCTAAACTTGTCTTAAAGAGTTATGTCATTGCATACGCTATGAAATGGTGAAAACATTTTTATAAAATGATTTCAGTTCTGTGTTTTGACTTTAATATCATTCTTCTAAACCATTAATTTTCAGAATTATTCTCTACTTCCTTTCCCTTTTTCTTTTGTAACTTTGTAAATGTGAGTTTAAAAAGTAAACTCTAATCATACTTCTTTTTTTTTTTTTTTCAGGTTGTTATGGAGTTGATGGAGAGAGTGACTCTATTATGAGTTCAGCTTCTGAAAACTCCACTGAACCTTGGTTTTGTGATGCCTGTAAATGTGGTGTTTCCCCTAGCTGTGAACTGTGTCCCAATCAGGATGGAATTTTCAAGGAGACAGATGCTGGAAGGTTAATGTCATAATTCTTTTGTGTTAATATACCTGCTTTATAATGCATTTGCTTCTGTTTTTGTATTTATGATTTTCGGAGTTAGACATTTTCATTTGATTGCTTCTTTGTGTCTTTTTGACATAGAGTAAGTGGACAGGAGGCTACATATCAGGGCAAAGAGGAGGAAAGATCATTTATTGAGTATCTCCATTTGCCTTTATAACCTATAATGCCATTTAATCTTAGGAATGACTGTATGATAAGAGAGATGCTAAAGTTGCCTATTTTATAGGTAGAAGCTGAGGCTCAGATCTTTACATAATTTTGAACAAGTTCGTAGTTAAATTTGAACTCAGATCTGTTTGACTTCAAGAGTATATTAGTAAATAGAACCTATACAATGATTATAAAAGGGGATATTTAACTTAAAGAAGGACTAAGCTATAATAAACAGTAACCATAAAGATATAAAAGAACTCTGAATAATAATACTGTAGAGCTGAGAGAGAGTTTCCAGGGAATGACAAAGTTGGAAGGAAGACACCTTCCCCAAGACTGTGGTTCAGGCCTTGTTAGAGAAAGTGTAGTTTGAGCCTACTGGATGCAGAGAAGTTGGCTGGTTTGCCTGGGCCAGTACCTGGCCTGTAGTTCTAGGCAAGTGGGTAACTGGGCAGTGGTTTCAAACCAGGAGTGTGTGGTGTCTGGGTTGAGAGGGCCACAGGAAAGTGATCTTCAGGCTGGGTCTGCAAGGTCACTGAGGGCAGAGCACTGGTGGGCGTCCTTTTCCCATCCTGAAGAGAAGCCCCTTCCTCTTACAGTGCCTTCTGCCGCTCTACTGAGACAGGGCCGAGGATCGTGTAGATGGAAAGTGCTGATGGGATTCTGTTGGTTATTTCAAAGCAGATATTGAAGAGTGGAGTTGAGCTGAGAGGCACTAGAATAATAACTGGCCCAGAGAACTGTGTTCTTTTCACTAGATTCGCACTCACTTTTAGTGTCACATTTGAACAGTTGTCATTGTTACAGTGTTGGCATCTTTCTGTTTTTCCCCGGGAGACTACCAGTTGGGATGGGCGACTAATATAAGATTAGTTCCTAACCTTTTATACATTATGAATCACTACTTACCCTTTTCCCCCCATGTAAGAGAGGGCACACAATTTTTTATTTAACCACATATGGATATTTCAGTATTTTACTAAATGTTTAATATTTTAATAAGAACAGTGAAATAAGCTAGACAAATTATCGTGATCATTTTTCATATTTAAAATTTTGAAATGATAGGATGCATTATATGCCAAAAAATGTTTTTCTTTAAACTTAATAAATTTTATTTTAGTAAAGTAAAAGCTATTTTTCTCATTTTTACCTCAGTTGGTGGGTAGGCCCTTGAGAAGTATTGCCATACAGTTGGGATAGCACAAAGTCTGTCATGGAATCTTGGAGACTATATATTGAGGGTATCTAGGAAAAATGACTACCCTGTATATTGATGTCTAGGTAAATGAACAAAAATTTTACTTCTTGTCCCTCTGCTTATCCTCAAAATAAACATGTAACACAATATTAGATGTATTGAATTGAGTCTGTGGTTTGTGTTATAGACAATAGCATTATTTTATGCCTGGACTCACTTTGACCTAGAATTAGGAAATTTACTACAACATTAAAACTGTGTGCTTTCAAGTTAGACTGCCTATATTTGTATTCTGGTTTTTTCTTACTATCTGATTTTAGGCAAGTGATTTAACCATTTTATGCCTCAGTTTCCTAACACTTTTGAGAGGATTAAATGAGATGATGAAAGTGCTGCACTCAATATGCCAGCAAATTTGGAAAACTCAGCAGTGGCCATAGTACTGGAAAAGGACAGTTTGCATTCCAATCCCAAAGAAAGACAATGCCAAAGAATGCTCAAACTACGGCACAATTTCACTCATCTCACACACTAGTAAAGTAATGCTCAAAATTCTCCAAGTCAGGCTTCAACAGTACGTGAACTGTGGACTTCCAGATGTATAAGCTGGTTTTAGAAAAGGCAGAGGAACCAGAGATCAAATTGCCAACACCCATTGGATTATCGAAAAAGCAAGAGAGTTCCAGAAAAACATCTATTTCTGCTCAGAAAAACATCTATTTCTGCTTTACTGACTATGTCAAAACCTTTGGCTGTGTGGATCACAACAAACTGTAGAAAATTCTTCCTGAGATGGGAATAGCAGACGACCTGACTTGGTTCTTGAGAAATCTGTATGCAGGTCAGGAAGCAACAGTTAGAACTGGATATGAAACAACAGACTAGTTCCAAATAGGGAAAGGAGTACGTCAAGGCTGTCTATTGTCACCCTGCTTATTTAACTTATATGCAGAGTACATCATGAGAAACGCTGGGCTGGAGGAAGCACAAGCTGGAATCAAGATTGCTGGGAGAAATGGCAATTAGCTCAGATATGCAGATGACACCACCCTTATGGTAGAAAGCGAAGAGGAACTAAAGAGTCTCTTGATGAAAGAGTGAAAAAGCTGGCTTAAAACTCAGCATTCAGAAAACTAAGATCATGGCATCTGGTCCCATCACTTCATGGGGAATAGATGGGAAAACAGTGGAAACAGTGACAGACTTTATTTTTGGGGGCTCCAAATTCACTGAAGATGGTGACTCCAGCCATGAAATTAAAAGACTCTTACTCCTTGGGAGGAAAGTTATGACCAACCTAGACAGCATATTCAAAAGCAGAGACATTACTTTGCCAACAAATGTCTGCCTAGTCAAAGCTGTGGTTTTTTCAGTAGTCATGTATGATTATTAGAGTTGGACTATAAAGAAAGCTGAGCACCGAAGAATTGGTGCTTTTGAACTGTGGTATTGGAGAAGACTCTTGAGAGTCCCTTGGACTGCAAGAAGACCCAACCAGTCCATCCTAAAGGAAATCAGTCCTGAATACTCATTGGCAGGACTGATGTTGAAGCTGAAACTCCAATACTTTGGCCACCTGATGCAAAGAACTGACTCATATGAAAGACCCTGTAGGCGGGAGGCACAGGGGATGATGAGGTGGTCAGATGGCATCACCAACTCAATAGATATGAATTTGAGTAGGCTCTGGGAGTTGGTGATGGATAGGGAAGCCTGGTGTGCTGCAGTCCATGGGGTCACAAAGAGTCGGACACAACTGAGCGGCGGAACTGAACTGAAATGAGACAATTTCTGTAAACAGTGTAGTTTCTGAAACTTAAGTGTGTAATAAATATCTCCTTAGTTTTTCTGCTGCTAGTGCTAGTGCTTTTTGTTTAAATTACTTATATTATTCCATTTATTTAAGGTAATCTTAGAAAAGTAACTGCATAAATCCTTCCTTAATAACTTTGGTCCTGCAAGTTGAAATTTATGGTGATAAATGGTTGTGAATAAGTATGGCAGCTTTGAGAAACAGTTTCCTTTTAGGGAAGAGCATTTATTTTACCTTTTCTCTTGTCAATAATTTGAAATTTCTATTGAGAAACTATAAAGTAGCTCTCTTACCACATTAATATGTAATATATACTAATACACAATCCACAAACTAACTTGTAAAATTGTCTCTGATTGAAGGAAAGGGAGGCTTCTTTAACCATTGAGTTTTACTGAGGTATATTTATATTGACTTCTGTGGATCTTTCATATATGTAGACATCTCCCTTGTTGGTACAGCCTGGAAAATTTTTTTGTGCTCTTTGAACATTTTATTTGTGTTGATGCCCATACTTGAGTACTGTGGGAATTACAGGTCTTGATACAGTTTGAAGGATATAATACTAGCTTGAATCAAGAGCAAAAAAGCCACGAAGATTTGACAAGGTATTTAATACTCTAGCTTCAAATGGAAAATAGATGAAAAGAAAGAACTATGTATGGAAAGAATGAAAAATTTTTGAAATTTTCTTCTATTACATAGGCCATTTAGACTGTTTTCCCTTCTGTGTCTGATGAGAGCTACATATACTACAATAGAAAATAATACCATTTAATGTGAGAAGACCATCAATACATTCTTATCATTAAATTTTTTTTTTTCTTAAAGAGAGTGTTTTATCCTGCCTTAGTGGTATTATAAACCTGAATATAGGAAATATTACACATGCTTTAATATAATAGCATATCACACCTTATGCTGCAAGCATTTCACATACTTCTTTGTCACTTCCCCACTGCCTGCCTGGTGCTCTGTTCTTCAGTTCAGTTCAGTCGCTCAGTAATTAATTACTGAATGAATAGATGCAGTAATGAAAATAACTCCTGAAGTGAGTTTTTTAAATATGTTATAAAGACACCACACATACAAAGCATTTCAAAATGAAGTTTGATTGATGAATATAGTTCTTATTTGAAATGAGTTTTTGTGAAGTATTTTTCTACTTAGTTTGCTTTATTAAAATATGTAAATTTAAATGAATTATTAATAGTTTCTATGCTAGAATGACAGTTCTGACTCTAGTTTTTGGTGGTCTTATGGGATGCTTGTTTTCTGTTCCCTTGCTTGATCAACATCTGCCTTCATAGCTCCAAGCAAAATGAATGATAAAGTAACAAGGAAGTTTATTCCTTTTTGATTTCTCAATTTGTCTTAATTACAAGGTTCTAAAGTACACGCAGTTAAACAAATGAACAAAAATCTATATATAACAGATATTAAAAAGGACCAAAATTATCTCAGCTGTTTGGTATGTATTTTAATAAAGACTCGGTTGGCATCCTCACAAGTACGGTTGCGGGAAATGATACACTTCTGTGCCAGTCACACTGAAATGGCAGTTTCTATCTGTAGTACTTGTGTGACTAGTTCTAAAAGATTTTAAGAAGGTCAATATGAAGCAAGCAGCCAGCTGTTGGGTTTATCAAAGATAAACTCCTACAGAGTACAGCGGCATTTAATACATCAGTGGAGCATGAAAAAACTGCACAAATTAAATTGAGAAAGCAGCTGCTCGTTGAAGATGTGTATCTTTATATTGAACTCCACAGGATGCATTTGGGAAGTTGGATTAAAACGTTTTATCAAGAAAATCTCAAAACTTTGAATTTTCTTCCCAATAAAAAAGGATAAATTTTAAAGATTTGTAACTGTTTTCCCCAGTACCTCTGTAAAATGTTTTTAGTCTTATTGCTTTAATACTCATAAGTGCATCACAAAACAGAATCATGTAGCAATCATAGCCTCTCAAGCTATGATGAAGTAAAATTTGTTGTTAATATTTTCACAAGGTTAAGAGATATTTGCCATCTCATTTTTACCCTCTTTCTTGCAGAGATGAGGGAGATCTGTTTACATTTCAAAATCTAGTGGTCCTGTATTTTGCATGCTTGTAAGCAAACAGAAAGTGTTTCTGATATATTTTATAGAGGTTCAGAACAGTTTTTAAAAAATGTAATTAGAATCAATTCCTACTTTTTTTTTCAGTACACTGAAACTGAACATTTTGTTGTTGCTGTTGTTTATTGTTGTAACATCGTCCAGACTTTAAAAATTATTTGTGGGGCACATACATAATACATAGGTTGTATGGTGAACAGATGAGCTGAATGAACTGTGACTTCCTTATATTATCACAACTCTTCTGTCCAGTCTCCTATCAATCAATTTCAACCTAGGAAGAAAGAAAGTTAAGATGCACACTAAGAATTTTTTTAAAAAAATATGTCCTTAAGGATTATCCAATAGCTTTTAGAAAAAGTAGCAGGAAAGATCAATGTTATATAATTTATGCAGAGTAACTTTATAGTTCTTAAATTAGGATCCTTAATTTTAGAGTGCTTAAAATATTGTGAATACCTTTCCATGCATATGAAAATGTTTTGTTTCATTTAAATAGTGGGTTTGTGCAAATATTTAAGAATAACAGATAAGTGCATAGTGTGGTGAATATTAAGTGAAAGGCAGTTATAGTTGTTAATTCAGCTTTGGTTAAGCTGCTGGAAAAGTAGTGCTTATTGCAGTCCCCTTTTCTGTAACTAAATAATATAATTATATAAGTGTTTAATATTCTTTAGTTGTATGTCTGAGGTGTTGAGACCTGGCTGTAAAATTATTTCAGTAGTTATTTGATATGGCACATATATTTTATGTTTATTTTCCATGTCAGCATTTTATCAGAAAGTTTGATAACAAAATCATGTCTTTTCTCCTTATAGATGGGTTCACATCGTTTGTGCCCTGTACGTTCCTGGTGTAGCCTTTGGAGATATTGACAAATTACGACCAGTAACACTAACAGAAATGAACTATTCCAAATATGGTGCCAAGGTGAGACAAACTGTTTTTGGTTGTCTAAGAGAAAGTTTTACTTAGTTTATATGGCTTTTTGCTAGTATCATTATCGACTACAGAAATGCTTATTACTGATCATGCTATTGCTTGGATGCGTGCTTAGTCAGTCGCTCTGTTGTGTCTGTTTGTAACCTGTTTGGGCTGTAGCTTGTCAAGTTTCTCTGTCCATGGAATTTTCCAGGAAAGAAGACTGCAATGAGTTACCATTTCCTTCTCCATGGGATCTTCCCGACCCAGGCATTGAACCCAGGGTCTCCTAAATTGCAGGTGGATTCTTTACTGTCTGAGCCACCAGGGAAGCCCAATTATGCTATTGGAGAGTACTAAATCATTTATAATTGACAGTAATTTTCCCAGAAAGCCAGTAATATACAAATTCTTCCATGTGTTTGTAATTTAGTTTAACCTGTGGGGAAAAATGATAGTTGATATCACTGTTGTTTCCCTGGCATTTGGCACACTGCTTAGTGTGTAATGAATTCTCAGATTAAATCCTTATTTTTAACCAGTTGGACAGAATATGAGCTTAATTTCCAACTTTACTTTTGAAATGAAATTTATGAAATTATGAAAAGAGTACAAGAAAAACCCATTATTTTCTCAGATTTCAAGGACTGATTTTATGACTGCATATCCTTTCCTAGCAAATGAGTCTCTGTAGGTTATAAATTGGTTTTTCACTATGACTGAGTTTTAGATTATGAGTGATAAGGTTACATACTTATTAATTTAAATGAGTATATAGTTACTGCACACATCTTTAGAATGGTAGAACTAATTAGGCACTGATATATATTCTCTTTCCATTACTGTCTGTTGGGCATTTGGAAAGGGAGTCTCTTGAAGAGCATTAGTAACATATTAAAGGTAAGGTGAAAAACTTAGATATTGTTGGAAAATTTTGATTTTAAACTTTGATAGTTTCTGCTGTTATATCCAGAATATCCTCCTTGGACTCTTAACAATCACTCCAGTAATCTTTTGCTTTGGTTTGGGTAATTGCAGCTTCCCTCTGCAGAATTAGCTAAAGCTTCTAGGCCCTAGTATTGAATTTACTTTCCTCAGGTAACTGTACACTGTCTTGTTGCTTCTCTAATGCCTTTAAACAATAGTAAATAAATACTAATTTGTCTACGTTTTCTAGTTGAGTAGAAGCAATACAGATTACCTAGTCCACCACTTTTGGAAATGAAAGTTCCTGCTTTTTGATAGTAGCTTCCATCGAGCCTAAAAGGGACTGACTTCCATCATTTTCAATAGGCATATATTGTTACCATAAATATAAATCTCAAAGCAATTAAAAAAAAACAGTAAGTAGATACTGCTTCATGAAACTGAGGCTAGCAGTGACCTCTGGATTAAAAATGAGTCATTAAATGTATAATTATCAGCTGATGTTTTTCATTATCACCTGCTTTTGTGTTGAAGTATTACTAGGAAAAGGAGTAAAAAAAATTATATACTGTCTAGCTCATCTGCAAAATCAAACCCAATGTTGTGAGTTTTATCTTAGACAGCTCTCTAGACCACATTGTCTATCCATTTCCTAATCCTGATTACTTTCTTCCCCTGTGTTCTCAGTTGCTTCGTTCCCTAGCATTGTAAATGATTCAAGCAATTGAGGAAGATTATATTTTCTTTGTTAGATTGTTCTATAGTCTTTTAGGACTTCAGTGTCAGACACTTTTTCTTTGTGTTCTGTCAGAAGTCCCTTGCCCAATTTCATCGTATTACATTAAATTACTCAATTTAATGTAAATTACATTAAATTGTTATCCTGAACAATTTGATTCTGTTCATGGTATTGACATCCTTTAAATAGTTTAATTTCTCCCCTTCTCCATCCCCCTCTCCTCTCCTTCTCTTTGTTTAACAGTTTTTTGGTTTCATGTTTATATTACTACTTGCTGATATTTTGTACCATACGTATACTACTGTTAATGGAAAAGACCTTTAGGCAGCAGAATGTCAGGAGTTGGCAGTATTTTCACACCTGTGCCCAGAACACAGTTCTTGGATAACAGTGCTAATATATCAGTTTGGTACTGTCTACCAAGTAGGTACTAACTGTTAACAGTATTACAATGATGTTTTTAACATCTATTGAAACTTTTTCATTTTTCTTTTTAAATGTTTCCCTTGTATTTAATTTATATAGAATGCACTTACTAAGCAGTTCTTCCTTAACCGTCTGCTGACGGTCTTTCATAATTCAGCAAGTTTTTTTGTGAAGGTTCATATTTATAGAGTATATTTTGATAACAGGTTGTTTTTTTTTTCTTTTCTTCCTCTCTGTGGTTTAGTTAAAAGTATGAAAAAATAAATCAGGGTGCTGGCATTTGGGGTAATTTCAATAGTTTATACCTTTAGTTTTGCAGTTTTTCCTTTTATATACAGGAAGAATATAAATAATTGGTTATATTGTGTATTTTTTATTAATTTCACAAAATTGTTTACTTATGATTGCTTCTGCTTCTCTTAAATATATTTTAAAAATGCGTTATTTCTTTGATTTCAATGTCTAGATCTTTTGGTGAATTTTCTCTGGCTTCTTATTCATTTTCTTTAATTTTTTCAAATAGTATATTATTGTTGAAATAGTGTAGTTTAATGATTAAGAGCATGGTCTTTAAGATTATCTGGTTAAAGACTGCATTTACCTCAGTTTTCTCATGTGTAAGATGAGAATGACTGTAGTATTTCTTCCACACATTATTATGAAAGTGTCAAATGACACTATATATAAAGAATTATATATATTAATTCATGTAAAGTGCTTAGAATAGTGCTTAGTGCATGGTAAGCACTCAATTTCTTATTGTTATAATCATTATTATGTAAGTTGAATTTTGGTTTTGTAGAACTATATAGAGAATTACTTTTTTTCTTATAAATATTTGACTTACCTATGGTTTTTGTTTATATTGATATACTATTGGTACTATTGGTTCACTGTTTGGATTTTGTAGAAGCTTTGTATTACAGAGAATGCAGTTTCTGTTCTGGGAATGTTTTCCCTCTGAGACTTTTCCTATTTTCCATTGTAGGAGTGTAGTTTCTGCGAAGACCCTCGTTTTGCTCGAACTGGAGTTTGCATTAGCTGTGATGCAGGGATGTGCAGAGCCTATTTCCATGTGACCTGTGCTCAGAAGGAAGGTCTGCTTTCAGAGGCAGCAGCAGAAGAGGTAGGTTTATTTAAATCCATGGTTGGTGAATATGTTCATAAGACTTACATGACTCCATTATATTCTCCAACAGGTGTGCATTTTAAAATAAATTTGTGAGTTTATTCTTTAAGTGTTTGCCTAGATGACTGGTCTAAAACTTTGAATAAACAATATATATGAATTTTTTTAGTCTTAAATCTAGCCATACATTTGGAAAACATGTTACAAATTTTATAATGAAATCTGACAGATGAAATGAAACATAATTCAAGGTGTTTTAAAGCATTATAATGTCTGCATATCTTATATAAGAATCTAAAATTATATTTTAGTAATAACCTTGCTCTGTTTCTCTAAATAAAATCATTACCCTGTCTTCAGTACCTGCATTTCTATTTCTTTACAATTATTTCTAATTCTAAAATTTTCATACTAGAAATTTAAGCAATCAGTTGTCTTCAAAGTATGTTTTTGGGACTCTTCAATATTCTCTCAAGGTTTGTGAGGTTAAAACTGTCTTCGTAACAGTATGAAAATAATACGTACTTTTTTAGCTCTTAATTTTCTCACAAGTAATAGTGGAGATTTCCAGAGATTATATAGCATGTAACAATATAAGCATTTGAATGTGGAAGCAGTTTTGAAAATCCAGCTGTCTTCTTTTAATCTAGATATTAAGAGACTTGCAAAAATGTAAGACAGTGTCACTCTTCTCACTAAAAATTTTTATGTATGTAAATCTTAGTATTTTTCATTAAATTGTTATTTTTATTAATGTGTAGTGGGCTTATTGTTATTTTTAAATAAATGAATATTTTAAAAATTTCTCAATTTTAAATTCTAATATGTTAACTAACTCACATAAACTCTTTGCAGGTCTTCTAAACCTTTTACTACTATAAGGGATCCTGAGACCAAGTTTTGTTTTCTTTTTTTTTTTTTTAAGCTTTTTATATAAGTAGGTAATTGAGTGTTCTATAATTCTTACTTTATATTTGGAATAGATTTATGGTTATATCTAAGCCTCTGTTGTTATGCTACTTTATTGGGTAAATTTTCAGTGTCATGTAAAAATATATTTTTTATGTTGAGCTTTCATCTTACTCCATTTTATTTCATAGACAAGAAACAAGTAAAAAAGATAATCTCATGAAGAAAATTTTTTGAGCCAATTTTAAGGGACATATTTTACCAATGAATTGATCCTATTGGGATTATAATTTGGGCACATGTATCTGTTTTTGTGCCAGTCTCTGAATATGATGAGTTGTAATTTGATTAATTGAAGAAGCATACTAAAGGGACATACGCATTTTCACAGCTCTTTGGTAGACCTATATAGAGGAGCAGTTGTATAATGGGGTCATGTAGATTACTCACTGGTCATAGCAAACACCCTCCTCCAATGACACAAGAGACGACTCTACACATGGACATCATCAAATGGCCAGAACCGAAATCAGATTGATTATATTCATTGCAAGCAAAGATGGAGAAGCTCTATGCAGTCAGCAAAAACAAGGGAGAGTCTTGAGAGTCCCTTGGACTGCAAGGGAGCTGACAGTGGCACAAATCATGAACTCTTTATTGCAAAATTCAGACTGAAATTGAACAAAGTGGGGAAAACCACTAGGCAATTCAGATATGATCTTTAGGTCAAATCCCTTATTATACAGTGGAAGTGACAAATAGATTCAAGGGATTAGATATGATAGACAGATCTAATCTGGAAAGCTATGGACAAAGAATCATGACATTGTACAAGAGGCGGTGATCAAAACTATCCCCAAGAAAGAGAAATGCAGAAAGGCAAAATGGTTGTCTGAGGAGGCCTTACAACTACCTAAGAAAAGAAGAGAAGCAAAAGGCAAGAGTGAAAAGGAAAGATATATCCATCTGAATGAAGAGTTCCAAAGAATAGCAAGGAGAGATAAGAAAGCCTTCCTCAGTGATTGATGCAGAGAAATAGATGAAAATAACAGAATGGGAAAAACTAGAGATCACTTCAAGAAAACTAAAGATACCAAGGGAACATTTCTTGCAAAGATGGGTACAGTAAAGGACAGAAATGGTATGGACCTAGCAAAGATAGCAAAAGATAGAGGTGGCAAAAGTACACAGAAGAACTATACAAAAAAGATCTTCATGATCCAGATAACTACAATGGTGTGATCACTCACCTAGAACCAAATATCTTGGAGTGTGAAGACAAGTGGGCCTTAGGAAGCATCACTACGAACAAAGCTAGTGGAGGTGATGGAATTCCAGTTGAACTCTTTCAAATCCTAAAAGATGATGGTGTGAAAGTGCTGCATTCAGTATGCCAGCAAATTTGGAAAACTCAGCAGTAGCCACAGGACTGGAAAAGGTCAGTTTTCATTCCAGTCCCAAAGAAGGGCAATGCCACAGAATCTTCAAACTACTACACAATTGCAGTCATTTCACATGCTCGCAAAGGCATTCTCAAAATTCTCCAAGCCAAGCTTCAGCAGTACGTGAACTGAGAACTTCCAGATGATTAAGCTGGATTTAGAAAAGGCAGAGGAACCAGAAATCGAATTGCCAACATCTGTTTGATCATAGAAAACGCAAGAGAATTCAAGAAAAACATCTACTTCTGCTTCATTGACTACCCCAAAGTCTTTGACTGTGTGGAAAATACTTCAAGAGGTGGGAATACCAGACCACTTACCTGCCTCCTGCAAAACCTGTATGCAGGTCAAGAAGCAACAGTTAGAATCGGACATGGAACAACAGACTGGTTGAAAATTGGGAAAGGAGTATGTCAAATCTGTTTAGTGTCACCCTGCTTATTTAACTTATATGCAGATTACATCATGCAAAATGCAGGGCTGGCTGACGCATAAGCTGGAATCAAGATTGCCGTGAGAAATATCAATAACCTCAGATATGCAGATTGTATTACCCTTATGGCAGAAAGTGAAGAGGAGCTAAAGAGCCTCTTGATGAAAGTGAAAGAGGAGAGTGAAAAAGCTTGCCTAAAACTCAACATTCAAAAAACTAAGATCATGGCATCCCATCCCATCACTTTATGATGAATAGTTGGGGAAACAGTGGAAACAGTGACAGACTTTATTTTCTTGGTCTCCAAAATCACTGCAATGGTGACTGCAGCCATGAAATTAAAAGATGCCTGGTCCTTGGAAGAAAAGCTATAACCAACCTAGACAGCTTATTAAAAAGCAGAGACATTACTTTGCCGACAAGGCAAAGCTATGTTTTTCAAGTGGTCATGTATGGATTTGAGAGTTGGACCATAAAGAAAGGTGAGCACCGAAGAATTGATGCTTTTGAACTGTGGTGTTGGAGGAGATTCTTGAGAGTCCCTTGGACTGCAAGATCAAACCAGTCAATCCTAAAAAAATCAGTCCCAAATATTTATTGGAAGGACTGATGCTAAAGCTGAAGCACCAATACTTTGGCCACCTGATGTGAAGAGCCCACTCATTAGAAAAAACTCTGATGCTGGGAAAGATCAAGGGCAGGAGGAGAAGGTAATGACAAAAGATGAAATGGTTGGATGGCATCACTGACTCAATGGACATGAGTTTGAGCAAGCTCTGGGACGTGGTGGACAGGGAAGCCTGGCTTGTTGCAGTCCATGGGGTCACAAAGAGTTGGACATGAATGAGTGACTGAACAACAACAAATTACTCAAGATGGTTGGCAGAAATCCAGAGATAAAAGAAGACTCAGCAGATCAGATAAATCTCGGTGACTTTATGGATCAGAGAATCTGTAGGTTAAGGTTATGACTTTACTTCTGGAAACTTTTGAACTTTGTAGCCAGGATGATTTTTTTGTAGCCATTTCTTTTAGAACTTGTTGAGAGGACTTTGCCTTTTATACTGTGGTAGTTTGGTCTCTTTGTATAGTGCCATCCATCATTATTTTTGGTAGACAGTCACTAAGAGTTGGACAGGACTGAGCAACTTCACTTTCACTTTCACTTTCATGCATTGGAGAAGGAAATGGCAACCCACTTCAGTGTTCTTGCCTGGAGAATCCCAGGGATTGGGGAGCCTGCTGGGCTGCTGTCTATGGGGTTGCACAGAGTTGGACACGACTGAAGCGACTTAGCAGCAGCAGAAGCAGTAGCCATTTAATTAATGAAAACGTGTGAAGCAGCCATGTATGGGACGAGGGCTATAATGGGGTCCATAGTGATTTAGAGATTGCATCTCCACATCTAAAGGCATTCAAATTAAAACAAACAAAATACAGTATTACACTGAATAAATAATTTACAGTTTGTGGTCTGAATATCTATATATCTGTGAGCTAATCTGGGGAAATTAACAGGGAAAGTTAGATAAATCACGATGTGGAAACTGGGCCTGAAGTTTTTTCCTTGCCTTGCTCCCTCCTTTGATTGATGAGGTAGGAATTCTGGATTTTGGAATAACAAAGTGGGATTTTTCTCTCCCCATCTTGTTAAATGAACTCTTTTTGGGAAAATAATTTAAAGCATATTTGCATGTATTTGTGGTTTCTTCTTATAAACAGTTATATAGTTGAAAAATAGGGTTTTAAAATACAAGACTTGACTTGAATCAATATCAATGAAGTTTGCTCTTGTCAGTAAACATCTTGTTAAAATGAACTTCTTGGCTACTTCTCCTGGTTGTACTTCTGTAGATTAAGATTTATGTAATGCATATTTGATGAAAAAATAAATTTTAAATCAGAATAGGTCTGCTGTTTGAGGATATGCCTTGTCTTCTGTTTCAGTTTTATGACATTAGAGAAAGCACCTTTTTTTGTCTTTTTTAAAGACTGTTTTATTAAGTTGGATTTCTTACTTAATACTGTTTTATATAGGCAGTCAAAGAAAGGTTGAAAAAGAGAGTGAGTACTTTGGTTTCATCCAGTGACATCATACACCCTAGCATACTTTTTACATCTTTTTATAGCCATCTACCATAGTACTTTATCCTATTAGTGAGATCTATTCTATTGCTTTTGACCCATTTTGTGAAAATTCTCGATTATTTAGAATATTTATGTTATTTATGTTACGACCCTGGTGGCTCAGACGGTAAAGCACCTGCCTACAATGAGGGACGCCCAGGTTTAATCCCTGGGTCAGGAAGATCCCCTGGAGAAGGAAATGGCAACCCACTCCAGTACTCTTGCCTGGAAAATCCCATGGACAGAGGAGCCTAGTAGGCTACAGTCAGTCCATGGGGTCGCAAAGAGTCAGACACGACTGAGCGACTTCACTTCACTTCATGACAAAATATATCTTATTGTTAAAAGCAAACTATAAAACAGGCCCAGTTACGCTCATTGCAGCTTATGTTTCACATCATATAGTTAGCCTTAAGATTCCTTATCTTTCACTTAAACCATATGGTAGTTTCTTCTATGATAAAGTATGATTTTGGTACTGTGAACATTGTTATAATCTGTTACCATGTAAAAAATTCTCTTTGAAATAATGTGAAATTATGTATCAATTTATTTCCTACAACCTTTGATTTAATGGATTGAAGTCATTCATGGATTAAATTTTAATTGGGTTAAATTAGATATTTGGCACTGAACTGATGCCTTAATATTGTTAGAAGAACCAGGATTGGTAAGAATGGCTCTTGTTGGATCAAAATATTTTTAAATTAATTAATGAAGAAGTTACATCCCTTAAAAGTAGATATTTTGTATGAGATCTTCAGTAATATTTTTATATGGCTGTTTTAGGCATTATTTTTAATAATTATTCTGGATGAATTCTGACAGTTACTCAGATCACTTTCTCTCACACTCCATATCTAATCCATTAGCATATCCTGTCTTCAAAGTATATCTAGTACATGTTCAATGTCTTCTTGCTAAGTTCATTGCTGTGCCGTAGTCCAAGTCTTCTTTTGTCACCTGGATTAATATAATAACCTCCCAGCTCTTTCTAGCCTTGTCTTGCTAGAGTGGAGGGTGGCAATTTTTTTACTATAAAGAGCCAGATAGTAAATATTTTAGGCTTTGTGGGCCTATGGCTTAACTTTGTGGGCCTTAACTTTGCCACTGGTTATGAAAGTCCATAGACAATATATAAACAAATGAACATGGCTGTGTTCAAATAAAACTGTATTTCCAAAAACAGGCAGTGCCAGATTTGGCTTTTAGGTCATACTTTGGTGTCAAGCCTTTTCGTAGAGAACAGAGGACATTTTCAGTTGTAGCTAGTATTATCCCATTAAAATCTAAGTCGGATCTGGTCACTCCTTTGCTCAAAACCCTTCAATGGCTTTCCATCTGATTCAAACTAGAGGCCAGTGTCTCTGCTGATCTAGAAGGGTCTGTGTGATCTGGCTTCACATTACCTCTCTGAGTTTATCATTTTCCCTCATTCAGCTTCATTGGCTCACTTGTTGCTCCTTGAATGATTGTCCAGGTGAGCTCCTGCTCTGGGCCTCGGTATTTGTTTCCTTTCATGGGCTGCCTTTCCCCTATGTGGCTCGTTCCCTCACTTTTTTTCAGGTCCTCATTCTATATCTGCTACTCACTATGGCTTTTCTTGGTCACCCTGTCTAACGTTGCTCCCATAACAGTTTCTATTCTCTTTTCTGCTGCTTTCTTCCCCTTTTAACTAACCTAACCACTGTCCAATATAGCTCTAGTAGTTTTCTGGTAGTGTCTTTAGGAATTCCTCGGTATAGCACCAATATCATATGCAAATGGTGACAGTTTTACTTCTTTTCCAATTTGAATTCCTTTTCTTTTTCTTCTGTGATTGCTGTGTTGAAGACTTCCAAAATAACTATATTAGATAAAAGTGGTACAAGTTGGCATCCTTATCTTGTTCCTGATCTTATAGGAAATGCTTTCAGCTTTTCACCCTTGATTATGATGTTAACTGTGGATTTATCGTAAATGGCCTTTTTTTATGTTGAGGAATGTTCCTTCTATGTCCACTTTCTGAAGAGAAATCATAAATAGATGTTGAACTATGTCAGAAGGTTTTTCTGCATCTATAAAGATGATCATAAGGTTTTTATTTTTCAATTTGTTATTATGGTATATCACATTGATTGGCTTATAGATACTGAAAAATCTTTGCATCCTTGGAATAAGTCCCACTTGATCATGGTGTGTGATAATATGTATGATTCTTTTTATTTTGCTTACTGTCTGTCACTTTCATTAGGACATAGATTCATGAGCACAGGGGTATTTTGTCATTATTTTTCACTGTGTTCTCAACAATTAGAATACAGGTTGAGGGACCAGTCCCTTCTATCATTCACCTTGTATGGGATCAGCTGTTTAGCATTTAAGGTCTTTTTTTTTTTTTTTTTTTTTTTTAAGATTTCATTAAGAAAAGAGTTCTAGAGTAAAATTAGTTTTCAGACCATCATTTTGTGTGTAGTGAATTGCAATTTGATTTCCTATTTATCCTTGTTTTGATTTCCTATTTATCTACAGGCATTGTCTGAGGGTATTTCCCTGGTACCTTTTCTTGTATTAGAATAGCTTGATTCATACATGTGTCTCTTTGTCTCTTTGGTTTGCATAAGTTGCTCACTCTTCCTCCAGCTTGGTTACCTGTTAGCAGAGAGGTCACTTTCACTTTGGTACTTCTCTAAGAATCATATTTAACTTTTTTTTGAAGTATGACTGTAAGAAATATAATTTACTTGGAATTTACACAGATTATCAACTGCTCCAAACATTTACATGAGCCATGTTATTAGACGTTTATGTTCTTGGATAAAATTAGTTTGATTCTTGACTATTATTCATTTAGTTGATGTGTACTTTTTATACTTTTGTTGTTGAAAGCCTTATTGATTTTTTTCTTTTGTTTAAACTGAGAATGTTGAGCCTGTTTCTCAGTACATTATGTAGTGTTCTTTCTCTCAGTTCTTAATAGAAGGTGTAGCTGTGTGTGTGCTTATTAACTGGTTTCTGATATTGTGAATTATGTTACTGATTGCAATAACTTCTTTATTTTTCTGGAAATTTCAGAGCCACATGTGGAGTCTACTACCAGTGTGCATGTGACTCTTATGATAAGTGTTTTGGTTGTTCATCTTTTTGATGTTGTACCTTATCTAGGCTTTTGGAAGCAAGTAATAGAATGCTTAACTGTGGTAGCCATGTGTTAACTATCTCATGACAGGAGACCATAAACAATAGTAGTTCTGGGGTTGTTTCAGAAGCTCAATGATTAAGTCTTATTTTATTCTTCTACCAACATCAATATGCTTTTCTTTTTGGTTCCCAACCTTGTTGTCTCATGGTCTCAGTATTGCTGGAGTAGCTCTAAATAAGCACTGTGTTCTTTCATTATATAATTCGAAACAGAGGAGGAAGGGAGAGGGTTCTCTTATCATTAGGACTAAAAAATTTTCTCATATATTCACTCCAGTAGATTGTCCCATTATCTCGTGTCAAAATAGTCATTATGGCTATCATTAGCAGTGCGATAAGATGAATTGGTGAAACCTGACATTTTCAGTTTCTGTCAGAGAAAATGAATTTTACAAAAAAGGAATATGTTGGAAGGGAATGGCTGGGGAAGTCAGCAGCTAACAAACAGTTTGCTACAACCAGCCTAAGAAGTTGGCAGTTAATTTCCTTTCACTGTAGCTCATCCATATACTTAGATCAAATGAAGTAGTGTTTTTATCATGTATTAAAAGAAGGAAAAGAAGAATCAGTTATTTTGAATAAAAGAAAGAAATAAATGAAAATGTCACTGTTTCCATTTTTCTCTTCCTTGCTTCACAGAATTCTGATGTTCTGGCCTTTCTTTTCCCTAGGTTTGATCTGTTACCTGATCTTTGCCTTTTAAGAGTGTCATCACCTTTCCTTCCAGCCTCTTTCATCACAGTGGGATTGGCTTCTCAGTAGTCCTTCCTTTTCAAGACTTTTTTTCTCATTGTTTTATTTTGACGTCAATATTGGCTTTAGTTTTATAATCTTACACAGAGTACTTTGAGAAATATTCTGTATGTCTGGACTTCGTCTTATTTTTTCCTATTTCGTTTTTCCCTTCGTTTCATTATTCACTCTCACCTTCTAAACACACACAAACGACAGTCCTTACTTAGTTTTTAAAATTAATAATTAAAGCTTAATTAAATTATTGTATGCTTTGCATATTTTAATAAGCCACCTCAAATCTTTTTTGAATAATATAAGTAAGAAATAACCTATAGAATAAAAACACACCAATTGTGTTTTTAATAGTTTATATCATTATTTTTCAGTTAACTTTGTAAGTTTTCTGTCATTGTCTAAATTTGGTGTCTACCATAAGACTATATTTTTATCTGCTTATAAACTGCAATTAAAAATAATGAATTTGGAATGGTATGACTATGTGTAAGGAAATAATAAAATATAATAAATGCAAATGGATAATTCCTAAGTATGTGCAGAGCTGATTATTAGGACTTTTCCTAGATAAACAGATATTGCATAAGTTGAACTTTAGGCTGCAGAATAAATTAACATAGGTTTTCTTTTTGTTTTAACAGATGTGGTTAAAAAATGAAAAGTAGAATTGAATACTTTAAAGTGTTATATAATCATTAAATCATCTGTATTTTCCTGCAAGAAAAAATATTAATGTCAGATTTTAATGAGCTTAATATAAATAGTTAATACCTAATGTTTTGTAGAATCTGATGCCAAAGGATGATTTTTCTTTCATAAAGTATTATTTTTCTGTTAGCTAGATTAGTATTAATTTTTTATATAAAAGATATAAATAAGGATAGTATTTTAATGATGGGTAAAGAAACTGCTTTATTTTTTTAAATAAATATCATTTACATAAAATTCTTAATATAAATTTACATTTAGTTCACTTTCATTTTAGACCACCATATTTTGCATATAATATGTATGAATTTTAAGAATTGATAAAATACTTAAGTGATAAAAGTGAAAAATGAACAAGTGATAAATGCTAAAAATAGGAAAAAATAGACCTTTAAAAATGAGATCAAATTGAATACAGATTCTTAGCTAGAACAGGGAGAAGGCAATGGCACCCCACTCCAGTACTCTTGCCTGGAAAATCCCATGGACGGAGCAGCCTGGTAGGCTGCAGTCCATGGGGTTGCGAAGAATCGGACACGACTGAGCAACTTCACTTTCACTTTTCACTTGCATGAGTTGGAGAAGGAAATGGCAACCCACTCCAGTGTTCTTGCCTGGAGAATCCCAGGGATGGGGGAGCCTGGTGGGCTGCCATCTCTGGGGTTGCACAGAGTCGGACACAACTGAAGTGACTTAGCAGCAACAGCAACAGCTAGAATAAGATCTCAATAAAGTTAAGTGGGTTACTTTTAGTTTTTATAGGAAAGGGTACTAAACAGCTGTATGTATGGTTTTGTTTATGGTTCAGAAAATATGTACATTGTCAAATTTTTCTTTTTTGGTATCTAGACCCTAGTCATTTGTGCATTAGTGTAGTGTTAGTCACTCAGTTGTGTCCAGCTCTTTGCGACCCCATGGACCATAGCCCACCAGTCTCCTCCGTCTATGGAATTCTTCAGGCAAGAACACTGCAGTGGGTTACCATTTCCTTCTCAAGCATTTGGGCATTGAATGTGCATGAAAATTTTTCATCTGTAAAAGGTTCTAGAAATTTCAAGTACTAGATTCAAGAAATTAAGAAATCTTGCTTAGATTTATTGTTTTTATCCTTTGGTCTTCATCTTTGGGAGTTTTAGACGTCAGTACAAGACTCCTTAAAAAGTAAACTAAAACTGTATGTTAAATAGTTAATCATGTAGTGTTTGCAAAGGCATCACTGTTGAGGGCTGAATTATATAACTCAACAAGCATTTGTGGAATGTGACTATCAGGAGTAAGTCCTTATTGAGTTCATGTTCTAAAACTGAGTTGTTTTGTTACGGGGTGACCTACACTTTTGTTTACAAACTGTGAAATTTATATTCAAACATAACTTCATAGTACTCAGTTAACATCAGTCAGTCATGATTGAGGGCCTGTGCATATGTGCAAGACACTATAAACTCTAGGTTTGGGGGTGGAGGAGTTTGTCAGGGAGCATAAAAATAGCTTTAAGTTACGTAGATGGGGTTAGATAGTAAACACAATGAAACATTAAAGAGTCTTTCAAGACAACAATAAAAGATGTCACAGGTGCCTCTGATGGACAAGAAGTGCTGTAAATACAGAAATAAGATTCCCTAGAAGAATCAGAAACTTCATTGGATCTTCTTGGCCTATCTGTCTCTTACCTTTGAACTACTTAAGGATTACAGATTAATGCTTTTTACTGTCATTCATTCAGCATATTTATTCAACAGATATATTGAGCTACTGTGTATTAGGCTTTGCTATGGAGCCTATGGAGATTAACATTGAACAAAATAAACTGTTGTTAAGGTAGTTTACATTTGAGTGGCAGATTGAGAGAGGACAGATAGTGAAAAAGTTTACCAGAAAATACCAATAATTTTGAGACAAACGAGTAATCACTTCTCTGTCTCCCAGACTTAAGGGTTTATCCTCAACTCACTGCTATATTGTGATAAATATTATGAAGAAATACAAAGCAGGATAAAGTATGTAGGGAGTAAGGGAAGTAGGACAGTACCATTTTATATGGGGAGATCAGAGGTGGGCTCTCTAAGAACGCGACATTTTGTGGAAAAAAATGTAAGGAAAATGGTAGGGAGCTTGTGTTTATTTGAGAGGAGAATGTTACAGCCAGGGGCACAGAATGTAGAGGCTCTGAGGTAAAAACATGCTTGGTTTGAGGACCAAGAAGAACTGGTATGGTTGATACAGAGGTGGAGGCTGGTGTTTGGTAAGAGGAGAGGAAGGAGGTCATAGAGGCAGCAGGCAGTGACATCATGTAGGGACTGGAAGAACATGAGAATGACTTTGGATTTACACTCTTGAGTGAGAGGGAAAGCTATCAGATTTGCATAGAGAACATGTGAGTCAACTGATGTTTAGAAGGACGACCCTGATGATTGTATTCAGTAAAGATTATAGAGAGGCGAAGGTAAAAGTAGGGAGAAAAAATAGAATGGTTTAGGGTTTTAAGGATAGAGGTAATAAGAAATGATAGATTTTATAGCTATCTGTTGAGAGATTGTGGAGTAAACAGAAAGAGAGAGGAAAAGGGTGATTTCTCTAGCCTGAACTTCTAGTTCAGTCGCTCAGTTGTGTCTGACTCTTTGTGACACCAGAGAATGCAGCATGCCACGCTTCCCTGTCCGTCACCAACTCCTGGAGCTTGTTCAAACTCTTGTCCATCGAGTCGGTGATACAATCCAACCATCTTGTCTTCTGTTGTCCCCTTCTCCTGCTTTCAATTTTTCCCAGCATCAGAGTCTTTTCCAATTAGTCAGCTCTTCGCATCACGTGGCCAAAGTATTGGAGCTTCAACTTCAGCATCAGTCCTTCCAATGAATAATCAGGACTGGTTTCCTTTAGGTTTGACTGGTTTGATCTCCTTGCTGTCCAAGGGACTCTCAAAAGTCTTTGCCAACACCACAGTTCAAAAGCATCAATTCTTCGGCACTCAGCTTTCTTTATAGTCCAACTCTCACATCTGTTTATGACTACTGGAAAAACAATAGCTTTGACTAGACGGACCTTTGTCAGTAAAGTACTGTCTCTGCTTTTTAATATGCTATCTAGGTTTGTCATAACTTTTCTTCCAAGGAGCAAGCATCTTTTAATTTCATGGCTGCAGTCACCATCTGCAGTGATTTTGGAGCCCAAGAATGTAAAGTCTGTCACTGTTTCCATTGTTTCTCCATCTGTTTGCCACAGAGTGATGGGACGGAATGCCATGATCTTACTTTTTCAAATGTTGAGTTTTAAGTCAGCTTTTTCACTTTCCTCTTTCACTTTCATCAAGAGGCTTTTGTGGAGCTTCTAGTAGAGTGGAGTTATGGTTTACTGAGGTAGAAAAGACTGCAGGAAGAGCAGATTTATTGCAGGAGAGAAGGAAATTGAGGACAGTTTTGGACATGTTGAGTTCAAAATGCCTATTAGGCCTGTAAGTGGAGACATCAGGTAGGTAGTTGACTGTCAGAATCTGAAGTTTAGGGAAGCAATCAAGGCTAAAGATACAGATTTGGGAGTGTCAGGGTATAGATAGTATTTATGGTGAGATGACTAGGTGAAATTACCTAGAGTATAAGAGGAGAAGGAGATGGGAAGAGTTCTGATGAGAGTCATAGGGCTACCTCGGCATTCAACAGCATTGAAATTTGGGAAAATAAGGAGTAATCTACCAAGGAGTCTGAGGCAGAGTCATTAGTGAGGTTAAAAAAAAAAAACAACTAAGACAAGTGTTTCAAAGAGAGAGTAAACAAGTTGTGTCAAAGGAATAAGGTTAAGACTGAGAAATGACCATTGGATTTGTCAAAATGAAGGTCAGTTTCACTTGAGAGGAGCTATTAGAGAAGTTGAGAGTAGCTGAAAGTTTAGGAATGGAACAGAATTGAAGACAGCTAATGTGGGCAGGGCTTTAGATTTTTCCTTTTAAGGGGAACTTTGAAGTGAACTACAAATGAGAGCCCAAGGAATGTCTTTTAAGTATTTTTAAAGGATATTATAGTGTTTTTAGTATGCCAGTAGAGAGAAAAAATGAGCAAGAGGTAGAATTGCTGGAGGGAAGATGGGGTGAATTAAGAGCAACTGAAGGCCAACCTTAGGTAGGAACACTGGGCAGTTTATCCCCAGTAACAGGAGATTAGTCAGAGGATATGTGTAGACATGCAGATAGGTTGAGGTATGCAGTGACCGGAGGTTGTGGAAGTTCTCATTTAATTGCTTTTCTCCTCTCTTCGAAACCTCTCCAGTGAAATAAATAAGGCCATCATTGGCAAGTTAAGAATAGAGAGGAAATACTGAAAGTTTTAGAGATGAAGCTGTTCAGTGATTATCTATAAAAATGGAATGGAAATTAATTTGGGACTATGTTCAGCTGCTCTGATGCAGGTTAAAATAGGGGAAGAGTTGGATTTACCTGTGCTTTAGGCTTGTCAAATGAAGCTAGATGAGGAAGAGAGGAACAAGTGAAGAGAGGACTGCACCTTGCAAACAAATAATTAATACCTGAAATAATCAGGTAAAGAGGGCAGAGCCCCATGGGCTCTGGGGCAGTCAGAGGATAAAAGTCTGTACATTGGAGATCTGAAAAGTATTAAAAACTTAGTTGAGTCTGAAAAGAAGTGATCAGGAAAGATAAAAGATGATGCTCAGAGAATACTTGAGGACTTGTATTATGGAAAGAGTTCAGAATTTAGGTAGTCATAGGAATTAAATGGCTGAAGTGAGGTGGAAAAGATGGTGTTGTATCTGAGAGGATAAACATGTTATGCTCCTAACTCATAATGTATTTACACTTTTCCGATTTCAATAAACAATTTTATGCAGATACCAATAAAATCTCTCTATTTTTCTTAAAAATATTCCATTTTTACAAGTGCCAGTTGGTTCTAGCTTATAGTCGTTTGAACTGTTGAGTCAGTATTAGTCAGGGAGCTTTGTTTGGAAAAAATTGTTTTGGTTTTAAGCTTCTAGAACAAATCATGAAATTCAGAGGTCCACAAGCTAAATGTGACCTGTAGATACATTTTGTTTGATAAGAATAGTGCAATAAAAAGATAACTTGAGTTGATGGGGTATTCCAGTTTATCACAGTTCCCCACCATTTACCCCACATTCTGCCTTTCCCCCTACTTCCACCATTATTTTTGTCTTATAATTTCCCAGCCTCTTTACATCCTTTTACTCATTTATGTTTACTGGAACTGTTTCTCAAGGCATTCACATTTAGAACTCTTTGCCTTGGACCTACTGAGACACATCTCCCGAGTTGGGCTTTTGTCTTTTCTATTTGGAAATGTCCTTAAGTAAATCTGATGACAGTGGTTGAAGAAGACAGCTTTTACTTACTAGCAGTGGATCTTGGGTCAGCAACTTAGCCTCTCTCTTTTTCAGTTTTCTATCCATAAAGTTGATATTAAAATAATAGTGCTCACCTCATGTGGTAGTGATAAGAGATAAATGAGATAGTCTGAAAACAGGCACTATGCCTGGTACATGGTAAATATTTAGAAAATTTTTTTCCCTTTTATTTTCTACTGGGAATAGGATCTTGAAAGTTCCTCTAGACTAGTTGAGAGGGTATTCCAAGTCAACCAGGTTATTAATGAGCACACTATTTGGAATGGTTTAATAAAACTGAATAGCCAGTGACTTGAACAAGGAAGATGTTAAATTCTTTCTATGATTCCAGATTGATTTTATGTTCAGGAGAGTTTGGTTCCAGGGACCAGGTGCCTCTTACTTATTGCTTCGTATTCCTTTAGTTTGTTGTACTTTCTCACATGGTCAGAGATGGTTTATCACCACCTTGCCTGGGTTGTACCCCATTGGTAAGAAGGAAAAGAAGGTGAAGAATAGATATTTCCTTTCAAGGGTCAAGGTCTTTAATTATGAAATTAAGAAGTTTCATAAACTTCATTGGCTAGAACTTACCACATGGCCATACTCAGCTGCTGAGGGTCTTCAGTAGAAATTTTCTAGCAAGCTCATCATGTATCCAGTAGAAACTCAGAAGATTCTAGTACTAAGGGGAAAAGGGGAGGATAGATGTTAATGGAAAGTGGTTGCTTGGAATATCTGTTTCATTCTCTAAACAAGATTAATCCCTTGGTCTTGATAGCCTTAGATTTAGGATTTATTGTCCCCAATCCCAAGTCATGAAACAAAAGAAAAATTACTTAGACTACTTTGTCCTTTTCATATATCTTTTTGACCAGAGATGACTGGTCTCTTTACCAAGTCAGAGTCTTGGTTCTAATGCTTAACTGACCTATGCAAGCATGAATCCTATCTCTGATAACTCAATTTCAACATTACCTACTACTTTAAGACAGTAGAATGGTTCTTGAGATCATTTTGACTATAGTTCAATATATTCTTTATTTCCACTTACTCTCTTCTATTGCCAGGATGTGTAGAGCACATTGTGAGAAAGCAGCTGTGTGTGAGTGTGAATGAGAGAGAAAGAGAGAGAGAGAATCCAATCTCCTGTCTACATTTTTAAAATTTATTTCTGTACCTATATGAAGTAATTATTATTAAACCTGTTTTGTTAATGAGTTAACAGAGACCCAGAGATAATTAGCAACTTGTTTAACGCCACAAAAATCTTTAATTGGTGGGGCCAGGTTTTATGTCCAGGTTTTTATATGTCCAGATTCTCTGATTACAATATTCACAGTGCTATATTGTAACATCTGTAGATATCATACTAGAAAATTGCATTATATACTTTGCTGTTTTTAATGTTAAGGACACTTTGGTTTTACTATATGATGATTATTCTTTTTGTACTTTTCATTTGTTTCTTCTTTTGTTAGCATTATCAGTTCTCTTTGGGTTGTAAAACCCCACCTTACTAAGAGACTCTAACGTAACTTCGGTAAAAACTGTATGGGCAGCTTATCTGTTTTTCTCTTTGGGACAGACCTGAAGAATGAACTACTTGTTGCTTTGCTGGCAGTCACATTGCAGAATGCATTTTTTTGCCTACATAGTTACAATTTTTTTTTCCTATTTTTGATAGTAGATTTCCTTTTATGTTTTTGTATCCTATTATTTATGAATATGTACCCATTAAGGTAGCACCATAAAATAAGACTGTGAGAGAGTTGTGTTTCCATTTGAGGTTTTAGAATTTTGTAAAGAGTTAAAGAGCATATCTGAGGTGTTTTATTGACAAGGCCTGGCCTTTTTTTTTTTTTAAACATCTTATTTTGTATTAGGGTATAGCTGATTAACAAACAATACTGTGATAGTCTCTGGTAAACAGTGAAGGGACACACCCATACATATACGTGTATCCGTTCTCCCCTGAACTCCCCATCCATAAGGCCTGGCCTTCTTAATCTAGTTTTATCCCGGGTAGAGTTTGCCTGTGCGTTTCTTGTCAGGTAGAAATGCCCTATTGTTGACTAGTCCTATATTATCTAGATATATTGTTGTTTTATAATATTAATCTATGTATTAATAACTTTAATGATGATTTCTACCTATGCCTATTAATATCTTATTTGTTTTAAACAGTGATTTTTTTTTTTTAGGTAACAAGTATAACTTAATGTTATACCTAAGTTTTGATTTCAGTATTTTTTAAATCCACAAGGCCGTATATAGAAAAAAAGAATTGTTAATTTGAATTTGGTATACAGGATTAAGTTCCTAAAGCAGCGACTTTATCATTATGTATAAAACTTAATTTTGTGATTTATTTTTAGGAATAACCAGCACTGTGGTATATTCTTCAAAAAGGAAATATTATCTCTTACGGCTTTTAAAAAAATGGCCCTTTGGAGTAAAAGTGTTCATTTCTCCCCCTCTGTTTTTTTTATATAGGATATAGCAGATCCATTTTTTGCTTATTGTAAGCAACATGCAGATAGGTTAGACAGAAAGTGGAAGAGAAAAAACTACTTGGCTCTACAATCCTATTGTAAAATGTCTTTACAAGAGAGAGAGAAGCAGTTATCACCAGAAGCACAGGTATGAGATTCATTCCAAAACTCTTGTTTTTTTCTTTCAAGGGTATAGATTTCAGGGAATTCCCTGGTGGTTCAGTGGTTAGGACTCTGCACTCTTACTGCTAAGGGCTCCAGTTTGATCCCTGGTAACAGAGCTAAGATCCCACAAGCTGTACAACCTGGCTAAAAAAAAGAAGTTAGAAATTTAAGATCTCATGCGTCTTTGATATATGATGTATAATTGTGAAATTTGGTTAGTGTAATTGTGAAATTACCTAGACAGGGGACTGTCATTAAGGTAAGTGGAGAGTATAGTTTGTGGTTGAATACATTACTCATCATGTAGTCTCAACAAAGCAGTCATTTATAAAACATGTTTCTAATACATTAAAGAATGTGGCTTAGAGGAAGTTATTCTATCAGTGCAATATGTTGACCACATCTTTTTTTTCAGTCTGTTCTAAGATTCATATGTGCAAAGACTTTGATTAGTTTGCCTGTCATGAAATATATTTGTATGTAAATTAAGTAAATTTATGAAGACTAGTGTAAGGCTAGTTGAGAAGAGAAACTTCAGCTTAATTATACTAGTTTTTGACAATTAATCATAGGCTAGGGCAGTTGTTAACTAGGGGTAGACCTAATTTATTGTAACCCAAGAATTATGCTGAGGATATTAAGGACTGTGGATAGATATAATTTGCCTCAATAGAGGAACTTCTGATCGTCCTTACTCTTGCTAAGGGTGGAAATAAAAGTCATAAGTATGTTCCATTTTAATATCTTTTAAAATTTGTATACGTTTCTTCTATAGGCAAGGATCAATGCCCGGCTTCAGCAGTATCGTGCCAAAGCAGAGCTAGCTCGATCCACCAGACCCCAGGCCTGGGTTCCGAGGGAAAAATTGCCCAGACCACTCACTAGCAGTGCTTCAGCCATTCGCAAACTAATGCGGAAAGCAGAACTAATGGGGATCAGTACAGATATCTTCCCAGTGGACAATTCAGATACTAGTTCTAGTGTGGATGGAAGGAGAAAGCATAAGCAACCTGCTCTCACTGCTGATTTTGTGAATTATTATTTCGGTCAGTATAAGCCCTGATGCGTGCACGTTTTCATTGAGAACAGTTTGCCGACAGAAATATTTGATACACTGTCAATGTTTAGAAATGTACTAGTCTTGCTACATATATCAAATATGTTTATATTCCTAATAAGTTGTGGATTATTGCAAAATGCTAATTTAATGTATTTGTGAGTAGGGTTAAAAGTGTCTAGGTTTATCCATGTGATCATCTCTATGGCTAGCTTCTTCCTTTGTGTATTTTGTATATCAGCTTTTATTTTCTTCTAAACTAAAATTGGATATTTTAATTTAACTAGAGAGAAATATGCGCATGATTCAAATTCAGGAGAATATGGCTGAACAAAAGAATATAAAGGATAAATTAGAGAATGAACAAGAAAAGCTTCATGTGGAATATAATAAGGTAAAACAAACAACGTAATGTAATTACATCTTATTGATGATTTCTTTTGTGATTTTTAATTTATGTTACATTTTGAAATTCCTCTGGAGTTTCTACGACTTGTCTGTAATTCCGACCCCTGGTTATCTTCATTACCGTCACTAACGCTGAGTGCTTTCTATGTGCCAGGCACAGTTTTGAGCATTTTTACTTGTGTTAACTCATCTCATTCTCACTTCAGCTTTATAATGTGGCTTATGATTACTGCTCCCTTTTTCAGAAGCGTAAACTGAATCCTAAACAGGTGAAGTAATTTGCCCAGGTTCACAAAGGTAGTCAAGGCATAGAGTTGGGGTTTGAGGCCCAAGTCTGACTCCATTTATCTTTCTAAGTTATAGAAAACATTAAAACTTACTTTTGAATTACTGTTTTTCTTAAATTGTTTTGTTACTTTAGATAAAAAAAAAATTTCTCGATTAAAATTTCTCTTTTCTGTCTTCATTCTAAAGATGAGGAAGTTCATGAAGAAATGTATAAAAACAAGTTGTGACTAAATGTGAGATAATAAGTAACATGAGCAAAATCTGGATTGACTTTTTTTTCTTTTGGCTGTGCTGGGTCTTCATTGTGGTGCGAGGCTCAGTAATGCGGCCTGTGCGCTTCTTTAGTTGCAGAGCTCAGGCTCACTTGACCTGAGGCATGTAAGATCTTAATTCCCCAACCAGAGATCAAATCTGCATCCCCTTCATTGAAAGGCAGATTCTTAACCACTGGACTATAGGGATGTCCCCAATATTGACTTGTTGATAGATATCATCTTCATATTGGAAAAATGGTGGGAGTGCACCTTGATACACTCGTAAGGGTTAATTAGTGTGTCTGTGAAATTATATAATAAACTATAATAGAATATGTAAGTATCATTATTAGTAAAATACTAACATAAAATGTTTACTTTTTGTTGGTGCTTCTTAAATAGTTGGAGACTTTCATTTTTCAGTGTATTGTGACTTGAATGTATATATGTGGAATAGAAATGTAGATATTTTGGACATTGATAAATTATTTATATTTTCAAATATGTTACTGAATATTGTAATGGTCTACTAATTTGAATTGTTTGCATTATAGCTCTGTGAATCTTTGGAAGAACTACAAAACATGAATGGAAAACTTCGAAGTGAAGGACAAGGAATATGGGCCTTACTAGGCAGAATCACAGGGCAGGTTAGTTTCTTTCCAATTGCTCTCTCTTTCTCTTCTTGCTTTCTGTATGATTTCAAAGATTGGATCTCTAATACAACTGTCACTTCACTAACTGAAGAATTCTGTTTAATCAGGGCCAGATAATCCTCTGGGATAATGGTTTCTGCCTGAAATGCATCTAGAGCTTTGCAAGCTGCCTACTGAGAACCTGTAGCTTTATATGGTTGTTTTAACAGCTATCTTGTTTGTAAAATTTTTTCATTTGCTCTAACTGATTGACCTGTCATTTGTGATGAAGCTAAGATTTGAAGCATGAGTTACTCCTACCATATTCTTCTACCTCTACATAGCAGTTTTAGAATGCTTGCCACATTTCTTCTGTCCTATTCTTGTGCTATAATTAGTTGTTGTTGTTTTTTTTTAATGGGGGAAATGTAAAAGGAAAACTGGATTTATATTCATGTTGATGGGTTTTGAACTTATAAGAAATGGTTTTTGAAATTTAATGTTAAAGTGTAGTTTTTCCCTTCATTAGTTTTATTTTAATTATGAAAGAAATTACTTTATCCTTGAACATATTGAGCCTATTAAAGTTCTTGGTATTGAAAAGAACAATCATTGCCAAATGTATTTCTTTGAATGTTGTTTTTAGTACTGTGTATTTAATTCTTAAATTAATACTTCATTTGAATAATTTCAGTTATTTCTTTAAGGATGATGGAGACTTGCTGTGGTCTTTTCACTATGGAAATAGTTTTATTTGTGAAGGAAGGTTTTTAAAGAACAGATTTTTTGTGTTATTTATTTTAAAGTTTTATAAAGAGCCAAATGCATTATATAGTTTGTGTAGACACATTATTTTAGAAAGTAATACATACTGATATGTATTGTGCCATGCTAGCTTTGAAGATGCTTCTTTTGTCAACAGGGTGTATGTGGCATATAGTATAATGAATAACATAAGAGGTGAGAATGAGTAGTTAGTTACGCACAGTTGGCCTTCATTTCTATTGATAGGCTGTTGGTGAATATTTGGAAGATTATAGTGTTTTATATTTTATATTTAGTGAAATTAATACTGAATGCAAGCCTATTAGTTTATTTGGCAAGCTAGCATTATCTTTTGGCCTGATTTGCAAGTTTGTCTCATAAGAATCTATTTAGTATAAGTTATGAAAGAGCGTTTTAGTTTATTAAATCACTTGAAACAGAAGCACATGCATTTCTGTGTGCAAATGTAAAATACACAGGAGAAGTAGAATTCGTTTGTACCACTTGCAGGACACTTTTTTCCAGTTGGTTGAATTGATGCTGGCCCACTGGGCCACTGAGAAATGACTTTGATAGATGGTTGCTGTCTGAGAAGCCAGTATACTACAGATTAGTAGAAACCCAAAGAGAATCTAATTCGCTTTGTGAAGAGTTTGGTCCAATAAGATAATTTTTCTAATTAACCTTTGGAGCATCAGTGTAGCTATGGTGTTTAAGAAAATAAACGGCCTCAATATTCTTTTTGTCGTGTTCTTTTTTTTTTTCAAGTTCTTGAATTCTTGCCCTTGTCTTTCACTTTTAAAGCTAAAGTAGAAGTTTAATTTTCACAATGTTTTAGTGGTCCAGAGAAAATTGATGAAAGTATGTAATTATAGGCTTCTCACAGCAGTGACTATGAGACAAAAACTCACTTTAGTCCTTTTTGCCAGTGTAAAAGCTTGTAAAACATTTCCCCCTCATGATCCTAGCATATTAGTTGACTTGAACGGCGCATAAAGAAAAATGTTGCTTTATGTTTTTTCTTTGAAAACAAAATAAACTGCATTTGTTCAAATCAATAGAAGTTGAACATACCGGCAATTTTGCGAGCACCCAAGGAGAGAAAACCAAGTAAAAAAGAAGGGGGCACACAAAAGGCATCTACTCTTCCTGCAGTACTTTATAGGCAAGTAATGAAATTTTGACAGATTAATATAGTGTATTTTTAAATGAATACTTTTTAGTAGCAAGATACTTTAAATATTTGTGAATGAATTATGTTTATATCAGAATTTAAAGTTAAATGTGTTTGAAGTTCATTTTATTAATACCTTCATCAAAAATACTTTCCAGACTGAATGATGATAGGATAGAGTCGCTCCTCTTTTAATGATAAATCATTTTTTGTATACTTTAAGTAACTGGGGTTATATGTGCACAAGCTCCATGGAAACTCCTCTTTAGAGAATTGGAAAGTGACTTTTAAGTAATGCACATGATTATTTTCTTAAATAGTTAAAACACTGTGTTAGATAAATGGACATTTATATTTTATTTTGCTTGAGTGAGTTTTAGAGGTTTATGTGTGTTTTTAGATAGTGTTGGATATTATAGTTTGAATTACTGCCTTTGTACAGTGGTAGTGGTGGATAATGAATATGAGTTTTAGATTTGAATCTGTCTACATTTTTTTTTTCTCTCTGTGCTCAGTTGTAGTAATTTCATTTCCCCAAATATTTTTGTTCTCTTTTTTTTTGGCTCAGTATTTTACAGTGTTCACCATTGTAACAGTTTTATATAGTTATTAAGATTTCTTTCCATACCAGTAGGTTTGGATCTTACTTATTTTTCATGTAGCTGATGAAACTAATTGAGAAAAGTTTAGAAGATGCAAGTATGTTTGTGTGTATCCATACACACACAAATGTATCTGTTCACACACACAAGTAAATATGCTTATCTAAATGTATACATACTCTCTCTACAACCTCTTTCTCAGAAATAGCAACAACAATATCAGTGTCAATAACTACTTTCTCTTCTAGCTTGGAGGCTTTCTCCATAGGTGGTAGCAATTCACTGCCCTGAAATGTGGGACAAGCTCGCTAGTGTCTATACTGTACTTGATGAAGACTAGCACTGTCACAGTCTAGCTTTTCCAGATAAAATGGTTTCATTTGAAACAGTCAGGCTTATCACTTATACTTCTGACTTTTCATCACTACAGCTCATTTTTGTTTCAGGATACAGTTTAGTAATTTTTCATTTTTACTCTGAGCAACTTTGAGACCAAGTATTGATTGGTCTTTGTTGTATACGTGTATATTTGATTTTTTTCCCTAAGGTTATTTAAAATTCAAACATCATTGCTGTTTCTGTATACGTGTGGCTGTTTTAGGTTCTCGACAACTTTTTCCTCACCCTTCACATTCCTAATATAAGTATACACTGGATTTGTAGATCATGGTGTTTGTGCTCTCAGGAGTAGTTGACCTTTTGCACCAGAAAAGTTAGATTTCTTAAGAACAATCAAAAATCTAAAACAACAGTAACAATAATAATAAAACTTCCAGTTCTTTATAATAAATATTAATTGGTATATTTTTAAGACTCAGAGTCTGATTCTGTAAAAAGATTTACATATGTAGCTTATTTACATGCTGAAGGTTCTTTGAAAGATTTACAGTTAATGGTAGAAAATAAACGGAATTTTGTTTGTAAAGTAACTTCTTTGTAGTTTTAGAGAGGTAGGAAATTGAAAACTATTTTTGTTTAATAATTTGTTCCTAGAGAAAATTTGTTCTGATGTTACATGGGCTTTTAAGTAATAATTCAAATTAAGATGATGTTAGAATAAATACCTAACATATGCCCTTCTCTGAATAGTTTGACTCCAGCAAAATTTAAATTTATAATAGATCTAAACTATTCTAATTCTCAAAAAAAGTATTTAGATTATTGCCATTATAAAAAGATATGTGTTATAAAAAAGTATTTGATTTAAATTAAAGAAATATTAAGTTAAATCACAATGAAATTTTGAAAGTTTAAAAATATGCCATAAATTAACTATTCACTATGATAATTATTATTCTAATCCTTTATTGCTGCCTTTATCAAAGTTGTGGAATTTGTAAGAAGAACCATGATCAGCATCTTCTTTTATTGTGTGATACCTGTAAACTCCATTACCATCTTGGATGTCTGGACCCTCCTCTTACAAGGATGCCAAGAAAGACCAAAAACAGTTATTGGTAAGTAAACTGAAGAGCATTTAGATGTTAGAACTGGTGTTGCTCTTAGTTTCAACAGTATAAGTTGAAGTGTTAGAACATATTTGATGCATAATAAAGTTTTCAGTATATTTTTAATTGAATATTTTATAATGTTTTCCAATAATATTGGCATTTAAAAATTGTGTATATTTCAGGTTTGCAACATAATGATTTAATATGTATACACTGTGAAATAATCACCACAATCGAGCTAATTAGCATATTCATCACCTCACATAGTTATCATTTTTTGTGGTAAGAATACTTCAGACATATGTGTTTATTATAGTATATGCATAGAGATGTAGCAGTTTTTTTGATAAATGAATTTTAAGTTAATTGAGGCTATTTTAATATCTTAGCAATGGTTTCTTAAGGCATGAATTCTGTTTAGTGTGTTTATAACTCTTTATTATAACATTTTTTTTAATTCATTATTTTTGTCTTTTATCAAGAATTTGCCTCCATATTCATGCTTTAAATGTAGTTTAGTATTTTGTTTCTAAATTAGTGTCACCAAAGACTTTATTTCTGGCTAGTTGTATATTTAAATTCAACCACCATTCAGGTATGACCTAAATCAAATCCCTTATGATTATACAGTGGAAGTGAGAAATAGATTTAAGGGCCTAGATCTGATAGATAGAGTGCCTGATGAACTATGGAATGAGGTTCGTGACATTGTACAGGAGACAGGGATCAAGACCATCCCCATGGAAAAGAAATGCAAAAAAGCAAAATGGCTGTCTGAGGAGGCCTTACAAATAGCTGTGAAAAGAAGAGAGGCGAAAAGCAAAGGAGAAAAGGAAAGATATAAGCATTTGAATAGCAAGAAGAGATAAGAAAGCCTTCTTCAGCTATCAATGCAAAGAAATAGAGGAAAACAACAGAATGGGAAAGACTAGAGATCTCTTTAAGAAAATTAGAGATACCAAGGGAACATTTCATGCAAAGATGGGCTCAATAAAGGACAGAAATGGTATGGACCTAACAGAAGGAGAAGATATTAAGAAGAGGTGGCAAGAACACACAGTACCAAACTGTGTACAGAACTGTACAAAAAAGATCTTCATGACCCGGATAATCACGATGGTGTGATCACTCATCTAGAGCCAGACATCCTGGAATGTGAAGTCAAGCGGGCCTTAGAAAGCATCACTATGAACAAAGCTAGTGGAGGTGATGGAATCCCAGTTGAGCTATTTCAAATCCTGAAAGATGATGTTGTGAAAGTGCTGCACTCAATATGCCAGCAAATTTGGAAAACTCAGCAGTGGCCACAGGACTGGAAAAGGGCAGTTTTCATTCCAATCTCAAAGAAAGGCAGCCAAAAAATGCTCAACCTACCGCACAATTGCACTCATCTCACATGCTAGTAAAGGAATGCTCAAAATTCTCGAAGCCAGGCTTCAGCAGTACGTGAACCGTGAACTGCCAGATGTTCAAGCCGGTTTTAGAAAAGGCAGAGGAACCAGAGATCAAATTGCCAACATCCGCTGGATCATCGAAAAAGCAAGAGAGTTCCAGAAGAACATCTATTTCTGCTTTATTGACTATGCCAAAGCCTTTGACTGTGTGGATCACAATAAACTTTGGAAAATTCTGAAAGAGATGGGAATACGAGACCACCTGACCTGCCTCTTGAGAAATCTGTATGCAGGTCAGGAAGCAACACTTAGAACTGGATATGGAACAACAGACTGGTTCCAAATAGGAAAAGGAGTACGTCAGGGCTGTGTATTGTCACCCTGCTTATTTAACTTCTATGCAGAGTACATCATGAGAAACGCTGGACTGGAAAAACACAAGCTGGAATCAAGATTGCTGGGAGAAATATCAATAACCTCAGATATGCAGATGACACCACCCTTATGCAGAAATTGAAGAGGAACTAAAAAGCCTCTTGATGAAAGTGAAAGTGGAGAGTGAAAAAGTTGGCTTAAAGCTCAACATTCAGAAAACGAAGATCATGGCATCTGGTCCCATCATTTCATGGGAAATAGATGGGGAAAGAGTGGAAACAGTGTCAGACTTTATTTTTGGGGGCTCCAAAATCACTGCAGATGGTGACTGCAGCCATGAAATTAAAAGACACTTACTCCTTGGAAGAAAAGTTATGACCAACCTAGATAGCATATTCAAAAGCAGAGACCTTACTTTGCTGACTAAGGTCCATCTAGTTAAGGCTATGGTTTTTCCAGTAGTCATGTATGGATGTGAGAGTTGGACTGTGAAGAAGGCTGAACGCCGAAGAATTGATGCTTTTGAACTGTGGTGTTGGAGAAGACTCTTGAGAGTCCCTTGGACTGCAAGGAGATCCAACCAGTCCATTCTGAAGAAGATCAGCCCTGGGATTTCTTTGGAAGGAATGATGCTAAAGCTGAAACTCCAGTACTTTGGCCACCTCATGGGAAGAGTTGACTCATTGGAAAAGACTCTGATGCTGGGAGGGATTGGGGACAGGAGGAGAAGGGGACGACCGAGGATGAGATGACTGGGTGGCATCACTGACTCGATGGATGTGAATCTGAGTGAACTCCAGGAGGATGGACAGGGAGGCCTGGCGTGCTGCGATTCATGGGGTCGCAAAGAGTCGGACACGACTGAGCGACTGAACTGAACTGAACTGAACTGATTCTTTGTAAATCTAGAAACATTTGACTTACGTTTTTGAAATTTTTCATTAACTTAGGCATGTGGAATCACTATAGATGTTTAATAAAAGTTTATGATACTTATAAGTTTTATTCTTTCCTTAATTTTAGTCCAAGAGAAAGACAGATGTTCAAATTCTAATAGATTGATTCTGTATAGGAAGAATATAGGTCATGGAGAGCTTTGGAAGGCACATGACTGTTCTTTTTATACAAATTTTACACAACTTCTGGTTTTAGAAAAGACTAGACCCCAGTCTTAAATGGTGATCTGTACAAAAAGGTGTTTATTTATCGAATACATTAAAGCATATTTTCTGACCTCATTATTTTGTTTCATAAACCGATGTCTGTCCATTTTATTAAGAAGCTCACATTCTTTCACCATTTTCACATGATTACTTTTCATCTAGTGAAGTGGAAGTCTCTCAGTCATGTCTAACTCTTTGTGACCCCATGGATTATACAGTCTGTGGAATTCTCCAGGCCAGAATACTGAAGTCTGTAGCCTTTTCCTTGTCCAGGGAATCTTCCCAACCCAGGGGTTGAACCCAGGTCTCTTGCATTGCAGGTGGATTCTTTACCAGCTGAGCCACAAGGCAAGCCCAAGAATACTGGAGTAGGTAGTCTATCCCTTCTCTATTGGATCTTCCCAACCCAGAAACCAAACTGGGGTCTCCTGTATTGCAGGTGGACTCTTCACCAGCTGAGTTATGAGAGAAGCCCTTCTCTTTCATAGTGCTCTTTTATCAATTTGCCTGGAGGCAGTCATACTGGTCAACTCATTTCAACTATAGTAGAATGTATTACTTGTGATTTGTGAGTGCTTTTGAAACCAGAATTTAAGAGAAACTGCTGTCACATACTAGAATATCAGCAGTGTTAGTAAGTATCCTATCCAAGTTGAAAACCAGTTTGGTAGTCTCCAGGGCTAGGGAACTTTGTCATAATCATGGATTTGTTTTAGCATTATTATACAATGACATTGTTTTTCTTTAATAATAAAGATTTTTAAAAAGGGCTTTACTCCATTTTTAATATGTATTTATTTATGTATATTGGAGAAGGAAATGGCAACCCACTCCAGTATTCTTACCTGGAGAATCCCATGGACAGAGGAGCCTGGTGGACTACTGTCCATGGGATCGCAAAGAGTCGGACGTGACTGAGTGCCTAAGCACACAGCACACATATACAATGAAATTGTTTTCCTTTAATAATAAAGATTTAAAAACCTCCTTAACATAAGTTGGAGTGTATAGTGCTGAGGATCAAGAATATATAGCAAACTGAGAAAAATCTGTTAGTATTTCAGTATGAAGGTAGTCCTTTGGCATAAATTCCTAACATGAATTTTCATTATTATTACTTTAAGCATCCTATTTCTTAGGATCTTGTGTACCAGTTAATGTAGCAGAGATGCTTTTTCATATTTTAAAGGCTATTTATAAAATGAGGACTATAGTGTTTAACAGATTGTTGAAAGAGCTGCGAATAGTGTTTTCATCTGTATTGACTTTATGTACAAGTATCATGATTTCCTAAGGGAAACTCTTTTTAATCAGTACTGGCCCTCTTACATTCGTTCACTTAAATATAGGCAGTATTACACGTGTTTTTATGATACTTATTAGGGATACATGAAATT
Source organism: Capricornis sumatraensis (assembly GCF_032405125.1). Taxonomy (NCBI): domain Eukaryota; kingdom Metazoa; phylum Chordata; class Mammalia; order Artiodactyla; family Bovidae; genus Capricornis; species Capricornis sumatraensis. The sequence continues at coordinate 23,894,959 of NC_091073.1, forward strand.
GCTTTGGACATTTTACATGCATTGTTGTTTCTCTTAAAGGAATGTATGTGCTTTTCTGTATGTATGGTCATTATATGCCTATGGTCACATGTTCCTATGTACATTTTCATATATTCTAAACATATACCTGCGTTTTGTATTTATAGAAACCATGGCTAATGCTGGAAGGTAAAAATAAATGTATGAAATAATATTTTTTTCTTTATGTAGGCAGTGTTCTGAATGTGACCAGGCAGGGAGCAGTGACATGGAAGCAGAGATGGCCATGGAAACCTTACCAGATGGGACCAAACGGTCAAGGAGGCAGATTAAGGAACCAGTGAAATTTGTTCCACAGGATATGCCTCCAGAACCCAAGAAGATTCCAATAAGAAACACGGTAATTGACTCCCTAGTAGTCATAATAACCCTTACAAAACTCTGAGGTCAAAATTTAAATGGAGAGAAAGACAAAGGGCAAGCATATACTCAGTAGCCAGTGAAAGAAATATATTGCTTTTGGTTTTTCTTTTCTTAATATATTGCTTTTGGTTTTTCTTTTCTTTACTGTTTTATATTGTGAAATAATACTATACCAGTTACACATGAGAATGTATAGTTTACATATTCAATGCAAAGCACAATAATAATGAAGATCCATTGTATTCACATTGTATTCACAAACCCACTTTAAAGATAGAACATTACTAAAACCTGTGAAGTCACCTTTGAATCCCTCAGGACTCACTTCACCATCCATTTAGTCTAGAGATAACCTCCTTTCTCAAGTTTGTGTTTCTTATTCACTCCATTTTTTATATGTATTTATGTATATATATTGGAGAAGGAAGTGGCAACCCACTCCAGTATTCTGGCCTGGGAAATCCCATGGACAAAGGAGCCTGGCGGGCTACAGTGTGGTGGGGTCACAAGGGTCAGACTCGACTTAATGACTAAACTACCACCATCGTGTATGTATATATTCATAAGTAATACATAGTTTTGCACAGTTTGAATTTTGCGTAAATTGAGTCAAACTGTTTTTTTCCCATTATTTGATACTTTGACCAACTTTACCTTGATTTGATTCATACATGCTGATCTGTGTAATTGTAGCTCATTTATTTTCAGCAGTATGTTATTTTTTATTGAAAATAGATCATTATCAGTTCAGTCCAGTTCAGTCGCTCAGTCGTGTTCGACTCTTTGTGACTTCATGAACCGCAGCATGCCAGGCCTCCCTGTCTGTCACCAACTCCCAGAGCCGACCCAAACTCATGTCCATTGAGTTGGTGATGCCATCCAACCATCTCATCCTCTGTCATCCCTATCTCCTCCTGCCCTCAATCTTTCCCAGCATCAGGGTCTTTTCAAATGAGTCAGCTCTCTGCATCAGGTGGCCAAAGTATTGGAATTTCAGCTTCAACATTAGTCTTTCCAATGAACACCCAGGACTGATCTCCTTCAGAATGGACTGGTTGGATCTCCTTGCAGTCCAAGGGACTCTCAAAAGTCTTCTCCAGCACCACAGTTCAAAAGCACACCAATTCTTCTGTGCTCAGCTTTCTTTATAGTCCAACTCTCACATCCATACATGACTACTGGAAAAACCATAGCCTTAACTAGACAGACCTTTGTTGGCAAAGTAAGAGTTTGGCAGTTTTGTTTCCATTTTTTTACATCATAATTTTATATATTTATGTTTAGCTGTGCTGGGTCTTTATTGCTATGTGGGCTTGTCTCTAGTTGTGGCAAGCAGGGGCTACTCTCTAGTAGTGGTGTGAGGGTTTCTCATTCTGACGGCTTTTCTGTTGCAGAGCACATGCACTAGAGTGCCCGGGCTTCAGCTGTTGCCTGGGCTTGTGGTTCCCAGGCTCTAGAGAACAGACTCAATAGCTGTGATGCACAAGCTAGGTGCTCCATGGAATATGGGATCTTCCCAGTTGAAGGATCGAATCTGTGTCTCCTGAGCCACCAGGGAAGCCCTCCATCTTTTCGTTTTTATAAACAACTTCACTTTAAATATTATTCTAAATTTCTTCTGCAGCTTGGTAACAAGGAGTTAGGGTATATAAAAAAGCATGGATTTGCTTAGTTACAGGATATTGGCATCTTCAGTTTTGCTGCGTAAGTGCAATATTTTCCAAACCAGGTTACACTTATATCAGCAATTAGTAATATTACTTTTTCTGACAAACTTGGTTTGTCTTGTGTTATATTGCTTTCCAGTGTGATATATGTAAATAGTAGAGAGTCATTTTATTTGCACTTCTCTCAATACTTAGTTGACTTAGAGCATTTATATATTTTTGGTTGGTTGTATGTACAAATCTTATTCAGCTTTTTTATCAGGTTGTTAACCTATTCTTATAAAAAATTCTCTCAGGTTAGAGTTTTTAAAATTTTTTCCAGAAAACATTTATGTTAGTTATTACCAGGTGCCTGGGAACTCTACCAGCCTAAGGCCATTTTAATAAAAGTTTGTCCTGTGTGTCTCTTCCACTACATGAATATTGTTAATTTCTACTCCAAAGCCATGAGCAATGGCTTGCAGGTATGAATTCTTAGGGGAGACATTTTTCATTTTCTTACCTTGAGCCAAGGCAGGCACATTTTACAAATCTGCCTATCCCTATTGAATTGAATTGAAGTTGCTCAGTCGTGTCTGACTCTTTGTGACCCCATGGACTGCACCCTACCAGGCTCCTCCGTCCATGGGATTTTCCAGGTAATAGTACTGGAGTGGATTGCCATTTCCTTCTCCAGTGGCTCTTCCCGACCCAGGGATCGAACCCGGGTCTCCCGCATTGTAGACAGACGCTTTACTGCCTGAGCCACCAGGGAGGGAGATGTAAATATACTTTTAGGGATAGCTGTCAAATTCATCTGTTTTGTTATCTGTTTGGCTTTAGTCTTAATTTTTTCTTTCCCTTACAGTAACAGTTTTCTGAAAAGTTTTTTTTCTTTTTAATCTGTAGTATCCATCTATATTATAATCACTTAAAAGATTTTAAGAGAAATAACCTAGATTATTTCATTCAGTTTTGTGTTATGGACTCATTTGAAATTGATGAAGTGAATCTGGGAATTGTTATCTTTTAGATAATTGAAATATTTAGTTTTGGGTGCTCTAAATTGATCAACTTGAAATAGTTTTTCTTATAATTTCCACTAGTTTAAAACATTTTTTAGATTTCACGAATATATTTTATTTACAGATGAACTAGAGATAATTTTATTTCTTTAAATAAGCCTGTTTATTTCTATTTCTAAAATATTCTTCTGTGACTCTTTGATGCTGTTATCTGCAGCTGTACTTAAGATCTTAGAGAAAAAGCTGTTATTACTTCTTAAGTCTGTGTTTGCATAGATTATCTTTTTAGGAAACATTTTTTCTAGTTTCTTTATGATTTAAATAAATCTTTAGGAATGATATTACCATTAACTTTGGAGTTATCATATAGAGGGAAATTTTGTGCATATTTTAGTGATATATGTGTGTCCATATTTCAGTGTTACGTAAGATAAAACACGATTCCATTTTTTTCTAATTTACCTGTCTGCTTTTTAGCCTAGAATTATAAGAAAGTTTTTAAGTTTTCCAGTTTAGTCCAGTGCCTTTCATCAAATTCTTTGTCTCTAGTTTCTTTGTGTAAAAGTTCATTTTACAGTAGTCATATTATTCTGTCAAAATTTTGAAGAAAATTTTACCCTTGTGACATAGAAGATTCATGACAGACCTTAAACTTCAGTTTCTCGTTTCAAAATAGTCTCTCACTCAGTAAAACAGTTCAGATGATCATTTGTTCTCTAAGTTTCCATTTCTGTTAAGTTTATTATGTTCCATTGGATTATAGTGATAGCACAATTTTTAGAAAAGTAGTTTGGGGTTCTTTCATGCTAGTGAAATGATTTCATCATCTTTCAGAAATCCATATTGTGGGGTGTATGAACTGATATTCTGTTAGAATGATTTTATTAAAAAGAAAAAGACTTTACAGTACAATTAAGTGGACAGAACTTTAATCTCTTATTTTGAAGTCTGTCTCTGTGGAATTGTCCAAGAACCATCGAAAATAAAAAATGATCAGAGCTGCTGTAGATTGAAGTTCCATTTTTATTGATTAGTTTCCTTATCCTCTGTTATTAATTTCTCTCCTTTTATACTTTATAAATATACTTTATAACTTTATGTTTGAAAATAGCATCATGGTAGTAAGGGAGTAAAAGGGAGAAGGAAGACATTCATGTGTTGGAATGTTTGAGTAAATACTAGTGTGTTCCTGGTAATAATTTAACGTCTTTTTATCTATACTGCTAACAAATCCAGCTACTTTATTATTTTATATTTCTTCCTATTATTTGACCTTTGGCTATTTTACTTCAGAACATTTTTCAAAGGTAGGTAAGTCAGAAATGGATGTGAGTATATGTTTACTCTTACGTAAAATAGTTTAATAGTAATAATACCTAACATTTTCTGAGGATTGATTATATACCAGACACTGTAGTAATCCTCCATCCTACTCCCCCTTAAAAAAATTAATATTTAGGTATTATAACTTCTGTATTACTCCGGCACAGAAACCTTCAGTAATTTACCTGTGATCTTACAGATAGTAAGAAGAATCGGAATTGAACCCAGATAGCTGAATTAAGAAGTACTGTCTTTCGTGAGGTCTGTAGAAGAGCATTTAGTTGTGGTACAAATGAAATACTTGTAAAAACATTTGATCATTAGATAACATAGTTGGGAATGTGATACTCTCAACTGGTACCAGAATGGTCATGTGTCTTTCCACAGCATAGTGTTACGTATGAGCAGCCAGACACATATCCACTTACTGACTCTCAAAACTGAGTTCATTCACATTAAATATTACATTTAACACTGTTTTCCTTTGTACTTTCAATTGGATGTGAACTGTTTTCCTTTTCAAGCTTGTGCAGGAGTGTTGGCAACCCTTTTGTCGATCACAGTATAATGCTGTAGAAGTTAATAAAACATTTGAAGATTATTTTACCTTCAGGAAATTGATATTTTAAAAAATCAGAAAGAAAAGAAAAAGTTAGAAGCCGCAAATCAATAAGTATACTGATGGTGTGTGTATGTGTGAGCTGCCAATATATGTTTATTTTACTGTTCTCTATTTTGGTTTGTATTTTTTCTACCACATTGAGGACTGTGAAACCTGCTGTGGGAAAAAAAGGAGTATTGAGTGAAGTTGGAGAAGTGCATGATGGTTTTTTTTTACATTTTTTTCCTTTCCCAACTAGTTATCCCAAATTCACCTAAAACATTTGGCTTATTGCATGTCAACTTTTTTGATTAAGCAATGAATATCTTTTTGATTTGTTCATTTGGTTTGATCACTGTTAAGAAAGATGAGCCCATAGACTCAATCTTTGTGCTCCAATGCCTCTTTTGTGCAAAACAAAGCTACTACTAGAAAAATGGCATCCACTTTTTCCTGCTGACAGGCAGTTGCCATTTATCATGACCAAAGGGTGCAACAGGGAGTAGAACACTTCGTTAAACCTTACTTTATTTTTATTATTTGGATACTTCCTTAATAAGAATATATAGAAATCTGAAAGGATATATCATGTTTTGAGACAGTAGATTTAATAAAATCTAGATGCTTTTCAAAGCAAGTAGTCTCAGTACTACTTTTTCTATTAGAAATATTTTCTACCCAAAGATCATAAAAAGATTAACCAGAAAAGTTACTTGAAAGAAATTATAGCATTAAAGATTTAGTGTTTATTTTTTTTAATGGGTTAAAAAAGGTATTTGTATAAGAATGAAGATAGTATACTTTCAGAAAACATCCTTCCTATAAAACATGGAGATTCTCTCTGTTTTGTATTTTAATGTTATCTCATATTTTTTTGCTAAATTATCAGTGTTTCTGAAATTTATCATTCTGAAAGTTAGAATAATTTCAAAATTGAGTTTTAACTATAAATGTAATGTGAATAGTTTTTTTTTGTTGTAAAAAGTTTAAAAATCCAAAGTCTGTTATAACTCTTTTCCTAGCATTCCCTTTCTCCAACCCAATTCACATGCCTTGAATCTATCTTTATTAGAAAAGTATATATTTTGAACTTTGATTATTTGACATTTCTATAGGTGTATCTGTCAGGAACAAGAAAAAAAAGGATGAATGAGTCATACAGAAAAGTAGTTTGGAGATGGTTCAAGACACATAGCATATAATTCAAGTATTAATAAATAAAACAGGAATGATCTGATTTTATAAAATTCTTCACATATGGTTTCCTGCTCCAGAGATAAGACTTTGTAACACTTCTTCCATTGGCTCATAAATATCCCATTTCCAGTATTTCAGTGTCTTAGTAACCATTATTCTCTTTTATTACTGGGTACAAATAGGAGGAGTAAGTTTAAAGAAGGAAGAGGGTTGAAAAGGATATTTTAATAAGCTTTACCTATTCTTTAGTATGTATTTAATATTTATTCATTTGTCATAGCTATTCTATGAATTAGTTACTAATATCATTGCCAAATGAGAAACTGAGGCAGAGAGTTTAAGTTACCTATCTAAGGATATACAGCTTCAAAGTGGTAGAACCAAGAATCAGATTTAACTACTAGGTCCTGAGCCCTTTAATCACTTTATTAGGCTGCCTCTCTAGACAAGATCCTTTCCTGGACTTTCTTGGGCTAGAATCATAGGTCCTTCATGCTTCCAGCAGCTTAGTAACTAAGGATTTGATCTGGAGAATGGAAGGCATTCTATAAAGAATTTGGCCTTATACCACAGTTCAGGGCCTGAATGTCAAGAAAAGATCACCATACGTTGAAGGAGCTTTGCTGAACATCAGAGAGACTGTCAGTGAAATTATCCTGAAGCACTGAGCAGAGGGTAGGAGCTGACATTAGATCAGAGAACTTTGGTGAAGACCTCAGCCTGAACATCACTGGTAGTAAGTGGGTAGAAAAGTGAGTATTTGTGGGAAGGTCTGCAAAACCTGTCAGGACTATGAAGTGGGAGCTGATGTAAAGGTCTACAGGGCTGCAGCATCTGAAAAAACCAAGCACCTGAGCCCTGTTACTTCTTGAGAAAAACTGGCCTTCACTTATCTGCTTCAAATATGAGGTTCTGTCATAAAACTGTACAGACCAGGAGATTGTGGGAAATGTGGTTTCCAGCCTTAGACCACATAAACAAGGTGGTGGTAGTGTTGGTGGTGTGTCTGCCAGATTGACAACAGACGATCTCGCATAATAACCTACTGCAGCTTAATGTAGTGATACTTTGCATGTGGTACGTGCCATAAAAAGTAACACTTCCAGACTCCTTCCCCCACCCAACTCCTGACTCCCTTTTCTTTGCACCTTTAAATGTAAAATGACCATACTTCATATATTGTTTTCCCTTTGATTCTATTACATAAGACAATGTAATAACTTTCAACTATGACTTTTTGTTATAGTACTTTCTTTTTACTGATTTCAAATAGTTTCGTTTTCCTTCTTCCACCTTTCCAATTTGTTTCTCTGTCATTGACCCAGAACAACTTGTAATACTGTTGACCTTGTGGGTTGCTGTTTTACTGATAAGTGACACATTTACTTTCAATCCTTTGGACTGCAAGAAGATCCAACCAGTCCATCCTAAAGGAGATCAGTCCTGGGTGTTCATCGGAAGGACTGATGTTGAAGCTGAAACTCCGATACTTTGGCCACCTAATGCAAAGAGCTGACTCATTTGAAAAGACCCTGATGCTGGGAAAGATTGAGGGCAGGAGGAGAAGGGGACAACAGAGGATGAGATGGTGGGATGGCATCACCGACTCAGTGGACATGGGTTTTGGTGGACTCCGGGAGTTGGTGATAGACAGGGAGGCCTGGCATGCTGCGGTTCATGGGGTTGCAAAGAGTCGGACATTACTGAGCAACTGAACTGAACTGATCAGACAGACTGGTTTACGATTTAATAATATTCTAGTTTTAACACTTACGTGCTTTTTCACACCTTTAGAGATCCGAGTAATTCTGTAGTTATTTCATCTTCTCTGATTTTGCTTATTTTCAGCTTTATCTCGCATCATGTAGAGGGTAGATAGTGACTTGTAATGCATGCAACACAATTTTCCGCTTCAGTGGTTTGATCTTTAATTAATTTTGTCCTCTTGGGTAAGCTTTCAGAGTGCAGTAAAGATGAACTTTTGTTTGTAGTATATAAGAACATGAATTGGTGTTACATTTTCTTCACAGTTGTCAAAATTGTAGGGAATTACCTTTTACGTGAGTGCTTTGGTCATATTTGTTCCTGAGTTGAGTAGTTCTTTATATTAAGCAGTAAAAATTGGCTACATGGATATCTAGGTCTTTCCATGCTCTGTGGTCTTTGTGACTCCTTGTCCTACTCTTGAACCATGATCAGATTAATTTTTTCAACATATATCCATTGAGCAACTAATGAGGTAAGGCACTGGGCAATAGATGCTGAATAGAACACTAAAATAAAGACATGGTCTGTATCCCCAAGAACTATGCTGATAGAAAGTTGACCCTCAAATAATGTGACATTTTATAAACTAGAAGGTAAAGTGTCCATATGAGGGGGACATTAAATTACACTAGTAGATAACATGCTAACTGAAATGGAAGAGGAAAGACAGAAGATTGAGATAAGCAACAAAGACGACAACTTGATATTATTGCTGTCAGTAGTAGGAAAGTATTCTACCGACTGAGAAAGTCCTTATTTTCCATTGCTGAAAACCTTGCTATTAAAGAAGTTGAGTTTTTTAAAGTAACAGCAAGCTGAACACGTGTAAAAGGTTTGGATACTTTAGTGTAAAATTTAGTGTAAAAATTTTGAACCATATACAGTTATCATTTAATACCTGTGTCTTGTCTTTCTTACATGTTTTTATGAGCATCTTGATGGCTGGCAACAACTCCTAGCATTAGTAACTGTGAAATTTTAAATAAGTTAATTGGATCAAATCTTAATAGCTAATGTTAGTACAGATGTACTTATCAATTTAAATTATTGATGATTAATGAGTTAAAGCACCATCAGCAAAAGGTCTCGTAATATTTCAGTTATTTTTTCATATAAATGGATATGAACATTTTTTTAGGATAGCTTATTTCTCTTTAAATTATTCCTGTGTTAAGGACATTTTGATCATTAGTATACTGATTGAAGAGGTTTTTGGTTTTTTTTAACTTAAATAACTTTCTTATATTTATTTAGTTGAAAATATTTTATATTTTGATATGACTTATAATTATGCTTGAGAAAATAACCAACCGTTGTAACTGTAACAGTATTTTCTACTCTAGGACCATTTCTTTGTAGCATTATTTCCTTTAAAAGATAAATGGTACAAAATCAAATTCTTGAGTGTTTTAAATAGCCTCGAAACCTATAAGATAGCATGGTATGTGGTGGAAAGTTCCTGGGTTAGCGCATGGTAGGTTAGAATTTTAGTCCATACTCTGCCAGTAACCCTTTGTGTGACCTTGAATAAGTAATTTACTTATCTTGTTTGCACTCAGTATCCTCATTTATAAAATAGATGATCTGCAATCTTTTCTAGAACCAAAAGTCTCTTTCTGAATTTCACAATTGTATTTATTTTCTATCCCTAAGACTGGGAGGGTTAAAATATACACATTGAAAGATGGTAACGATAACCCTGTATGCAAGACAGCAAAAGAGACACAGATGTATAGAACAGTCTTATGGACTCTGTGGGAGAGGGCGAGGGTGGGATGATTTGAGAGAATGGCATTGAAACATGTATAATATCATATGTGACACGAATCACTAGTCCAAGTTCGATGCATGAGACAGGATGCTCGGGCCTGGTGCACTGGGATGACCCAGAGGGATTGTACGGGGAGGGAGGTTCAGGATGGGGAACACGTGTACACCCGTGGTGGATTCATGTTGATGTATGGCAAAACCAATATAATATTGTAAAGTAATTAGCCTCCAATTAAAATAAATAAATTTATATTAAAAAATATACACATTGACATTCAAATAATCTGGAAATTTTGGTAATATTTTGTAATTATATTTTAGAGTGTTTTGTTTTATTTTTAAAGATCACATTTGTTGGTAACCTTTATCTTTTCCCTTTCTGAATTATACCTTTGTTATAATCATTGTCTCCTTCTGAAAAAGTTGTGTGAATGATTCCAAGAAAGTGGGTCACCAGATGTATAGGATAACTTATTTTCATGATTTTATTTTAAAAAATTTTTTGAAGTTCTCCTTTTGTTGTCCTTTTGTTTCCAAGGTGACATTTGATTGTTTTACTTAGCCAGCTTTATATTGACTTCTTCATGATAGTAACTTACCAGAGATAAAATATGAAGAACAACAGAATAACTCCCTAAACACTTTATGAACTTTTAAACATTGACACACTTTTTGCCCTATTACTGGTCTAAGGCTGTGTAGGCAAGAGTGAGGCAGGTGCTGAAAGAAAGAATACAGTCAGATTATCTCACTAATTAAATTTTGAGGATTCTTATTCAGTTTATTTTTAAAGAAAGGAATGAATAGTTTTAAAAATAAACTATTTGCCTTTCATTGTATTTGTAATTTATCTTTAAATCTAAGACTGTCTTCTCACAACCTTCAGCTACCTTGTAAAATATTTCTGATACACTGTCTTACATATAGTCACATGTGTCATATACTTTCTTAAAATATTTTCTCTCAGACCTCTCTCCTCCAGTTCTAATGTGAATTTTTTTTTTTTTAATGTTAACCTTGAACTCTGTTCCATCATCATCCTGGGAATTCCTTTTAACCTTTGAAAGATGGAATTTCCTGTTGCTTACATTTCAGTTTCGTTTTTGTTTTTGTTTTTGTTTTCACTTAGTCCCTTATCTTGATGGGACAACTCTTTCAATGACTTATTGAGGAAAGATTAATAAGAGGTAAGTTTTTTGAGATCTTATGTGTCTAAAAATCAATTTTATCATTTCATTACTTATTTGGCTGTGTATAAAATACTACATGTTTTTTTAAGTACTACTTGACTGACTTCTGGCTCCCAGTATTGCTTTCTGCATTTCTTTTTTTCCTTCTCTTGAAATTCTTAAGATTTTCTCTTTATCATTTAGGATGACCATGTACTTTCATTGTTTCTTATAATAGCAAATTTCTTTAAAACACAGCAAGTATTCTTATTTCATGATTACAAAAACTTCTTTTATATCCTTATGAATATTATAATTTTTATTTTTTTTTCTGTATTCTGCATTTGGTTTCCTTATTTCTATTCATGTTCATCTTTTTCATGTTGAAGCTTTCAGATGCCTAGGAATCTTTGGAGTCATCCACTCATATTTTGTTTTAAAAGTTCCTGTAAGGCTGATAGGCCCAGTGTTTCCCCCAAAGATTGGTTTTATGATCACAGGGCTTTTTCTTTGGAAACTCCCTAAATGTCAGTATCTATAGGTTTTTTCCACATTAATTCAGTGGAAGTAGTCTCTTGTCTCCTAATTGATAGGTATAATTTTGACTGTCAGGATCCTGGACAGGTGAGGAGAAAGGGGCTAAGGGTCTCATGGCTTAAAAAGCAGAATACATTAATGCTTCTGGTTTCTGTTTGCTACCTCATTGCTTCCTTCTCTGTGCCTGAAAACCCCTTGTACAGAGTCTCTCTGGTTCTTTTTCTCCAGAGAATACACCTCCTGTGTCCTATGGGAGAGGGGTAATCTCTTGACTGCATAGAAAGGAAGTCAAATCCTTATATCTTCATGTTACTGAAGTTTCATCCAAAGTAGCGTTTTCTTAATATACTTTTTTAATGTATTTATTTTTAATTGAAGGATAATTGCTTTACAATGTGGTATTGGTTTCTGCCATACATCAGTGTGAATCAGCCATTGTTATATGTATGTCCCCTCTCTCTTGAATTTTCCTCCTGCCTCTGACCCCATCTCACACCTTTAGGTTATCACAGAACCCCAGTTTGAGTTCCCTGTTCATACAGCAAATTCCCACTGGCATCTATTGTGCATATGGTAGTGTGCTACTCTCTCCATTCGTCCCACTCTCTCTTACCTGCCCTGGGTCCACAGGTCTGTTCTCTGTGTCTGCATCTCCATTGCTGCCCTGCAAATGGGTTCGTTGGTACCACCTTTTAGATTCCATATATATGCATTAATATACGACATTTGTTTTTCTCTTTCTGACTTACTTCACTCTGTATAATAGGTTCTGGGTTCATCCACCTCATTAGAACTGCCTCAAATGTGTTCCTTTTTATGGCTGAGTAATATTTCATTGTATGTATTCACCACAGCTTCTTTATCCATTCATCTGTTGATGGACATCTAGGTTGCTTCCATGTCCTAGCTATTGCAAATAGTGCTGCAGTGAACACTGGGGTAAAGTATCTTTTTAAATTATGGTTTCCTCAGGAGTGTGACTGTTGGGTCATATGGTAGTTTATTCCTAATTTTTTAAGGAATCTCTATACTGTCTTTCATAGTGACTATATCAATTTATGTTCCCACCAACAGTGCAAGAGGGTTCCCTTTTCTCTACACCCTCGCCAGCATTTATTGTTTGTAAATTTTTCGGCCATTGTGATTGGTGTGAGATGATATCTTACTGTAGTTTCTCTAATAATGAGCGATGTTGAGCATCTTTTCATGTGTTTATTAGCCATCTGTAGTTTCTTTGGAGAAATGTCAGTTTAGATCTTCTGCCCACTTTTTGATTGGATTGTTTGTTTTTCTGGTATTGAGTTGCATGAGCAGCTTGTATATTTTGGAAATTAATCCTTTCTCAGTTGTTTCATTTGCTGTTATTTTCTCCCATTCTGGGAGTTGTCTTTTCATCTTGTTTATAGTTTGCTGTGCAAAAGCTTTTTTAAGTTTAATGAGGTCCCACTTGTTTGTTTTTATTTCCATTACTTTAGGAGGTGGGTCATAGGGGATCTTGCTGTGATTTATGTCATAGAGTGTTCTGCCTGTGTTTTTCCCTAAGAGTTATATACTTTCTGATCTTTCATTTAGATCTTTAATCCATTTTGAGTTTATCTTTGTGTATGGCATTAGGAAGTGTTCTAATTTCATTGTTTTAAGTGTAGCTGTCTGGTTTTCCCAGCACCACTGATTGAAGAGACTATCTTTTCTCCATTGTATATTCTTACTTCCTTTGTCAAAGATAAGGTGCCCATAGGTGCATGGGTTTATCTCTGGACTTTTATCTCATGCCATTGGTCTATAGTTCTGTTTTTGTGCCAGTACTATAGTGTCTTGATGACTTTAGCTTTGTAGTATAGTTTGAAGTCAGGAAGGCTGATTCCTCCAGCAGCATTGTTCTTTCTCAAAATTGCTTTGGCTATTCGGGGTCTTATGTGTTTCCATATGAATTGTGAAATATTTTGTTCTAATTGTGGAAAATGCCATTGGTTATTTGATAGGGATTGCATTGAATCCAAAGATTGCATTTGGTAGTATAGTCATTTTCACAGTATTGATTCTTCCAACCCAGGAACATGGACTATCTCTCCATCTGTTTATTCTGTTTCTCTCTCCATCTGTTATTCCTAGTTTTTTAAGGCATCTCCATACTGTCTTTCATAGTGACTATATCAGTTTATGTTCCCACCAACAAAGCTAAAGTCATCAAGACAGTATGGTACTGGCACAGAAACAGAACTCCCTTCGTTAGTGTCTTATTGTTTCTGTATATAAGCTCTTCTGTCTCTTAGGTAGGTTTATTCCTCAACATTTTATTCTTTTTGTTGCAGTGATAAATGGGACTGATTCCTTAATTTCTCTTTCAGATTTTTCATTGTTAGTGTGTAGGAATGCAAGTGATTTCTGTGTATTGATTTTATATCCTGTGACTTTACTTAAAGTTCATTGATTAGCTCTAGTAATTTCCTGATTGTATCTTTCGGGTTTTCTATGTATAATATCATGTTGTCTGCAAATAGAGTTTTACTTCTTCATTTTTGATCTGGATTCCTTTTATTTCTTCTCTGATTGCCTTAGCTAGAACTTCCAAAACTTTGTTGAGTAAGTGTTGAGAGGGAGCATCCTTGTCTTGTTCCTGATCTTGGAGGAAATGCTTTTAGTTTTCACCATTGAGAATAATAGTATGTGAGTTTATGCGATTGTAATATAGTCAGGAGTTTTATTTTTCAAGTGTTACTACTGTTAAGTGCCCCATTTCTACCTGTAGAATGATAGCTTTCATAAGCTCATTAAGTGTGTACATTTGATTTCCACAGTGTTGTAGGCAGAATAATACCCCTATCCCAACAAAGATGTCCATGTCCTAATCCCCAGAGCATCTTTATGTGTTGCCTTGGCAAAAGGGGCTTTGCAGATAAGATTAAAGTTATGGACTATGAGATGGGAAGATTAAACAGTATTATATGGGCTCAATCTTTTGTTGACTATGATGGCTACTACATTTCTTCTAAGGGGTTCTTGCCCACAGTAGTGGTCATAATGGTCATCTGAGTTAAATTCACCTAATGCAGTCCATTTTAGTTCACTGATTCCTAAAATGTCGATGTTCACTCTTGCCATCTCCTGTTTGATCGCTTCTTATTTGCCTTGATTCATGGACCTAACAGTCCAGGTTCCTGTGCAGTATTGCTCTTTATAGCATTGGACTTTACTTCCATCACCAGCCACATCCACATCTGGGTGTTGGTTTTGGTTTGGCTCTGTCTCTTCATTCTTTCTGGAGTTATTTCTCCACTGTTCTCCTATAGCATATTGGGCACCTACTGACCTGGGGAGTTCATCTTTCAGTGTCCTATCTTTTTCCTTTTCATACTGTTCATGAAGTTCTCAAGGCAAGAGTATTGAAGCAGTTTGCCATTCTCTCCTCCAGTGGACCACGTTTTGTCAGAACTCTCCCCCATGACCCGTCCGTCTTGGGTGGCCCTACATGGCATGGCTCATAGTTTCATTGAGTTAGACAAGACTGTGGTCCATGTGATCAGTTTGGTTAGTTTTCTGTGATTGTGGTTTTCATTCTGGCTTCCCGCTGATAGAGAAGGATAAGCGGCTTCATGGAAGTTTCCTGATGGGAGAGACTGACTGAGGGTGAAACTGGGTCTTGTTCTGACGGGCAGGCGGGGCTGTGTTCCCTTCCTGTTGTTTGACCCGAAGCCAAACTATAGTGGAGATAATGAAGATAATGGTGACCTCCTTCAGAAGGTCCCATGCACATGCTGCTGCACTCAGTACCCCCATCCCTGCAGCAGGCCACCAACCCATGCCTCCACCAGAGAATCCTGGACACTCACAGGTAAAGCTGGGTCAGTCTCTTGTGGGTGATCATGGCATCTGGTCCCATCACTTCATGGCAAATAGATGGGAAAACAATGAAAACAGTGAGAGACTTTTATTTTCCTGGGCTCCACAGTCACTGTGGATGGTGACTGTAGCCATGAAATAAAAAGACACTTGTTCCTTGGAAGAAAAGTTATGACCAACCTAGACAGCATATTAAAAAGCAGAGACATTACTTTGCCAACAAAGGTCGGTCTAGTCAAATCTATGGTTTTTCCAGTAATCATGTATGGATATGAGAGTTGGACTATAAAGAAAGCTGAGCGCTGAAGAATTGATGCTTTTGAGCTGTGGTGTTGGAGGATAATCTTGAGAGTCCCTTGGACTGCAAGGAGATTAAACCAGTCAATCCTAAAGGAAATCCTGAATATTCATTGGAAGGACTGATGCTGAAGCTGAAACTCCAATACTTTGGCCATCTGATGTGAAGAACTGACTCATTGGAAATGACCCTGCTACTAGGAAGGATTAAAGGCAGGAGGAGAAGGGGACAAGAGAGGATGAGATGGTTGGAATGCATCACCAACTCAATGGATGTGAGTTTGAGCAAGCTCCGGGAGTTGGTGATGGACAGGGAAGCCTGGTATGCTGCAGTCCATGGGGTCGTAAAGAGTTGGACACAACTGAACTGAAAGTAATAGGGAGATGTGACTATAGATTATGAGTCAGAGATATGCAGCCTTTGTAGATGGAGGAAAGGGTCCAAGGAATGCTGGGAGTCTCTAGGAGATGGAAAAACAAGCAACGTGATTCTCTTCCTAGAACCTCCAGAAAGGAATGCAGCCTGCCAACACCTTGATTTTAGCCCAGGAACACTTAGGGTATATCATTGTGGTTTTGATACACATTTCTTTGTTGGTTAATGACACTGTTGATATTTTAAAAGAAAAATGATGCAGCCCCTTCCTCCTTTCTGTTATCTGTTCTCTATTACATATTGTAAAAATGATGTTGTAGTTGGACTCTTAAACAAAGGAAAAGTGACAGATTATAGATCTGTTGTAAAGCGTTATTCATCTGTGTCATTATTGCCATCATCCCTCAATTTTAGCTGTTATGATCTAAGAAAATAAAACCTAATGTGATATTATGATGAAGTTCTGGAAAAGTACTCTGAGGAGTAATTAACTGAAAGAATATTCACATAGTTACTTGATTTTGCTGCCCTTGTTACTTTATAATTATTTTTTTGGTATGTTTATTAGCTTAACAAATGAATGAACAGAGACTCTTAACATAATAAAGACCTGTTCATTTATCTTTAAATATTTAAACTTCTATTGCCTGAATGCTAGGATGTTTGGATAGTAAAACTGGAACTGATAATTAGAACTGTCTTATATGGAACATTCTGCCTTGTTATCTGGAATAATCATGGCTTTTCTGCATTGAGTAGAGATTATATGAAATAATATTTGATTTTAATTTTAAGATTCATGTGTTTGAAATAATCATGATTAAAAGTAAATTCATGTGCCCTCAGTATGTTGTGGGTTTCTTTTCTACATTTCAAATCCAGTTACCATCTTTATTCTCACAGTTACTTAGCAGCCTGGATGTCTAGGTATCATGCCTTCCTTACAATTCCAGTATCTCTCCTACCTCCTTTGTTATTTTAGTAATGTGTTTGCTGCTGTCCTTGCTTCTTTTATCTTCTTGCCCATCTGAACTCTTTCTTTTTCCATTCCTTCCTGAGGGTCACCAGTGTCACATGTAAGTGTGTTCCTTTGAGAATTTTTTTTTCCAGTTTTGTTAGGCATTTTCTCCACACCCATCTTTAAGGTGAATGTAGTTTTACATCAACTTTGTATCATTATTAAGAGTGTACATTATGACTGACTTGAATTTTAGAACAGTTTTGATTAAAGATTTGAGCAGTATGTGACTTTATTTTTATGCTTCACCTTAGTTGCCCTTTGCAAATTTATAAATAATTATACATTTAATTATTTGTTCTGAACCCAATGGGCAGAGGCTGTCCTGTTCACCACTGTGTGTTCGTTACCTACTACGGTAGGTACTTAGTGTATTTCACCAATGAGTTCATTTCCACTGTTGCTATGTATCAGAAGCTTAGTATACTTTGAAACAGTCTTTTCCCTAGCCCTTTATTGTTAGGAGGGGAATTAGTTTGTTTCTCCTTGTATGTATTAATCATATTTCATTGGTGAAACTATAGAATTACTTGAAAGGCAGCCTTCCCTTTAAGTATCTTGTTATTTAGACATTTTCTCTGCATTTTTTTTTTTTAATGTAGAAACTTTTCATTTGCTTTTAGGCAGGGAAATTACTTTTGAAGAAAATATAAATTAGCTTACCCATGTTCCTTTTGAAGTTACTTTAAAATTGATGTTTGTACTTTTTGGCATATTTTCTAATAACTTTAATGTAACTTGAAAGCTTTCATATTTTCTTTTCGTTTTCTTTACACTCTGTGTCATCTAGTGACTTTTCATCTTTTATACAAGTGCCAAAGGGACTTGTTGGGACTATCTTTCCCTACTCTTATTCACAATGTATCATCTTCTACTCTCTTTGAAGTTGTCAGATCTTTTTTTCTGTCTCATACATTTTTATATTGTTTTATGTATCTCCTTTTTTGGAAAGATAAATGCAATAAAATGTCAAAGTACTTTTTATCAGCTTTGACTGAAGCTATATTTTTTTTAGAATTCACCTTTTATAGATCATTATTCTAGAAATAGACTGAAACACATTATTAATCTGTTTTCCATTTTACTCAATAAATCAGTAGTCTGTTATAAGTGGTAAGCTTCATTTGAGAGATAATCAAATATCTGAGAGTCTGCTTTCATTTGATTTTAAAATAGTTTTACACATACACATATGTTTTATGTTGTCATATAGTCTATTTAACAGAAAATTTTAAAATCTGGAATATGTTTTTCATACATACAATTTTTAGATGCTAGTTTAGCAGAAATAATAGAAGCATTGGATTCAGCCCTATTGAAATGACTAAAGGCAACTAGGCATTCATTGCCCAAGTCTTAATTTATTTGTAATCTTTATGCTAATGGTTTTGATTAATTAATATAGTTCTGGGAAGAAAGGATTATGTAGGGGGATCTTAGATATCAGAGTTATTTTTGAGTTTATTATCAGACTCAAGGGGACCTCTGAAGTACTAAGTACTAAACAGATTATATAACCTGTGTGTCTGTCACAGATCCTTAGAAGAAACCTAGGCAAAGAATTTTTTGGTGGACTAAACCATGCTTAGTTCACCTTGACTCACTTGGAAGAGAGCCACTGAGGGTGTCCTTCCGTCAAGTAATCTTACTCAGAACCCACAGGCTGCTGCTGTGCTTTTTGCCTTTTGGAAAGTCATCATTTTTATTTATTTCCAGGTGTGTGAAATAAAGAGAACAAGGACGAGGCGGAGCTTCAGGATTTTCCTTATTTTGAATATGCTATTACCTATGAGAAGGGCGTTACAGAAACATTTGTCATGTAATATGTAGCTTTTATTTTACCTTTTTAGGCTTGTGGTTATTTTAATTTACAGTGTTAAGTGAAACTGGTCATGGTATTCTTTTTATTTTTCACCTATTTTCCAAACCCAGTTAATAAAAATTAGGTAAAAATAAACTCTAGTCAGTTGACAAGAAGTGAAAACACTCATTTTTGGTGATCACCATTCCATCTGTTGTATGCCTGTAGCCAACAGAAACAGATGGTGCTTTGTTCACACATTGTTTATGTATATAACGTTTTTCTTTCGAATATTTTGTGAGTTTTAATATATGATTGTTTTTAGTGTTTTTTTTTAAATTGGAAAACATACTTATGTTTAAGGGAAAAATATATATGCTGTATATATATTTCATTGAAGCATTTTGAACAGCTTCAAGGCAGCCCTGACATTTATTCCTCAGCATAAATGTGAAGCTATTTTAGCCTGACAGAGGTTTTCAAGGTTTAATTGTCCTAATTAACATTGAATCTTGAATTTTGTTAATAAGCATTTTATCTTTTTATATATAAATTACATCGGAAGGCATTCTTTGTTTTGTCTAATCACGTGTGGCTTATTTATTGTCATTTGTGTAAATGGTGAATTTTCATCAAAAAGTGTGTCAAACTTAGAGAAGTCAGTGCACAAATGACTGTGAAATCCATCAAAGATGTTGAGATACACTCTTTTAGTTTTAAATTTAGTTCATTTGTGAAATGAATCATTCTAACCTTGGGGAAATAATCATACATCTGACTTAATTATAAATTAAAATAACCCAGAATTAAAATATGTTACATGTTTATTAGTCCAACGAGTGAAGTTATTGAAATATTTATTTCAGATGGATGTGCTTTTAAAATGATGCCTATAGTTACAAATGTTTTATTCTTTCCTAACTTAGATACATTGTCTCTAATATTATGCCGCTCTTTGTGGGTGTTTTTATCCCCTCCTATTTTCAAGTAAATGTGTCAGAGACAGGTAGAGCTAGGTAATCTAAGCAGCTCAGATTGACAGTGTTCCCTGAGCAAATAAAGTTCTTAAAAAATAACAAAGAAGAAAAAAATAGGAACGTGTTAAGATTTGGAATGATTTTCAAACTTTCATTTACTTTTAAGAGTGTAATAATTGAAAAGGAACCTCAATTTGGAAATAAACTTTCAATCATTTGGAATGTCTAGATAATATATCTGTGTTAAGTTCTAAAGCACATACTTATTAAATAATTGTTTTTTCCTTCTTCCATGCACTATGTTCTCCCTTCTGCTGTATCTTGTTTCTAAAGTAGTGTCAGGCTCAATGTATTCCATGAAATGACCACCTGGTTATGAATACTTATGTACATCTAAGATGGGGCAAGCTCTTTGATTATTGAAACTTGTTGGATGAGGCACACTTTTTTTTTTCCTGTCGTTTCTCCTTCTTTTTAACTCCCGTTATGTTTTTGATTCACTAGAGATACCATGTTTAACATATTTTGTCTGTTTTGTTTATAGATTGGTGTGAATTAACAACAGTTGCTGGCACTTCATTAAAACTAGGGGGCAAAAATCCGCTACTCTCAGTATTTTCTTGGTTGAGAGACTTGATATTGTGAAACATTCTGTTTGGATTAAATCCTCTTATATTTAATTTTTGGAAATATGCTGCTCCTGCTGCTAAGTCGCTTCAGTCGTGTCCGACTCTGTGTGACCCCAAAGACGGCAGCCCACCAGGCTCCCCCATCCCTGGGATTCTCTAGGCAAGAATACTGGAGTGGGTTGCCAGTTCCTTCTCCAATGCATGAAAGTGAAAAGTTAAAGTGAAGTTGCTCAGCCGTGTCCGACTCTTAGCGACCCCATGGACTGCAGCCTACCAGGCTTCTCCATCCATGGGATTTTCCAGGCAAGAGTACTGGAGTGGGGTGCCATTTCCTTCTCCATTGGAAATGCTAGTTATATTTGCTAAAGAAGATTGCTATAAATCACTTTGGTAATGGATCATGTTAGTCATTGTATGTATAGGGTACCAAATTGAGTAGAATATAGATAGAGTCAGCTTGAGGTATTGAGGTCTCCACTCCTTTGGGTAGATGTGTCTCCTTTGTCTCATTTACTTGTTTCAAAATGTAAGAACTTTTCATTTAGACATAAGAGTGTTACAGTTTATTTAACTATCAAGTGAGAATAAGACATTTGCTTTCTTTTGATAGTTTTACTCATCTCTATGTGGGATTAAATTATTAATCTTGGATTTATCATGCAAGAAAAATCACTGAATTGAGAGTTGTGAGACCTGGGTTTGAAGTTCACCTTCAGTCAGTTATCAGCTGTGTGATCACAGCTGATCAAGTTTCTTCCATGACCTGGTTTCTCAGAACTCTAAAATGCTATAATTTCATGTTGCTAGTAACAACCTTGTTTTTCTGGCTAGAAATTGTTTATGTTGGTTTCTTGTATTTAGTTATTTAAAATTACTGCAGGAATACATAAATGATTACCTTCTTGTAATATGTGCACTTAAGTTAAAAATCACTTAATTATAAATGTTTAGTCATTTAAAAATACCACTTTCATAAAATACAAAACAGAATTTATAAATGTAGAGATATGTAACTATAGTTATGAGATAGGATCAGTGTGACATTATACTTTATGATGGTAATTGCAGTATGGGTGATAGCTTACAGTGAATGATGTCGGACTTGTTATCTCCAAAGAAGATTTAGCTTCAGGACCAGGGACCAGCCTTGATCACTCAATAGCTTTTGTGTAGCAGAGTTTTATTAAAGTATAAAAAGTGAGAGAAAGTTTTTGACATAGACATCAGAAGGGGGAAGGATAGTGCCAGAAACCCACTAGTCTTATCAAGGCCTTATATACTTTTACTAGACCTGCTCCCACAACGTACATCTTAAATTAACAAGATTAGAACTAACAATAGAAAGGTCTTACCAGACCCACTCCCACAATATATGTCTTAAGATAACAAGATTAGTCAGAATGTTCTTGTCAAGGAGAAACATGTCCTTCAGCAAGATAGATTGTTATATTAACTAAGACAGAGCTATGTAGGGAAAAAACCTTTGTCCTTTTCTCCTCCTTGAGAGCCCCAAACCCCTTTCTTCTTGAGGGCTCTGGACCCCTTCCTCCTTGAGGGCCCTGGACTCCTTACCAGTCTACCTAAAGATCAGCTCTTCCATGGGTATGTAAAGCTTCCAATTGATTGAATCGAGCCAGATGTTTGAAAATTTAAAGTATTAATCATAAGTGGTAAATAATTATATATTTTTAAAAGAACTGAGAATATGAACTTGGACCATTGACATATATACTTTAAAAATTAATTCAGTGAGTAGATGATTCAAAAACTAGATGACTCAACAAAAGATGGGTTGAATGAAGAGAAATACAGAAATGTGTGAAGACCGTTTGAACATTCTTTAGATGTTCATAGAACTAAAATAAGTAATTTGAATATTTTCCTTTGACAGTGGTTATTAATTTTGATCACCTTATTGAAATGGTTCTATGCATAATTTTCGCAAATTGAAAATAGATTATTAGAGAAGGGAACAATAACTTACCCTTTTTGTCAGTGTTATCATTTGTATTATCTGGTGTATTCATTTGTAGTTTCAATCCAGATACTTTATATTTATTTTATTTAAACAAATTTATTGAATTTCTATGTAATATGCATTATATTAAGGTTAATTGGGTCTGAAAAGATGAATATGACATGGTCCTTACCAGTTTTGGGAGAAATTGTGTAGGGAGACAGAATTTGAAGCGTAAAAGAAGGAATGTCATAGAGGGGAAAGATGACTATACAAAGAGCTAGCCATAAGGTTTTAATTAGGACTTGGGTAAGTGCTGTCAGTATTAAAGGCTGTTTTCAAACTTTAATGTGTATATGACTTACTTGAGGATCTTGTGAAAAGACAAGTTCTAATTCAGTATGTTGTTGTGGGCATGAGATTCTTCATTTCTAACTCCCAGTGGATGCCAGTGCTTATGAACCAGGATTCATATTTTGAGAAGCAAGGCTTAGTGCTAATCTTTGAAATTAAAAATAGATGTATATGTGCTCAGTCACTCAGTCATGTCCAGTGTGGACTGCATTTGAAATCTTTCCCTGGGTACAGTCTTACTTTTTCTTCCTAATTTCTTCTATAATATAATCAAAATATACTGATTGAGAGTATAAATGTACATGAATATGTTGTCTTTAAATCTGCTTATTTTGAATGACTGACTTAGTTAACTCTTGGTCATCTGTTGTTGTTCAGTTGCTCAGTTGTGTCTGATGACTTTGTGATCCCATGGACTGCAGCTGGCCAGGCTTCCCTGTCCTTTACTATGTCCCTGAGTTTGCTCAAACTCGTACCCATTGAGTCGATGATACCATTCAACCATCTCATCCTCTGTTGCCCCCTTCTCCTCGAGGGGCAGATTAAACAGGATGTGGGTTCTAAATAACAAGTGACTTGGTTCTGTGGAAAATTGAAATGACAGTGATTTAGAATTGTTTGGTCCCTACTGTAACTTGGGAATAATGTTCCTTGATCTCAGCAGTCAGACAAAGTAATTTTTGAAAGTGGTGCCTCCTTTCTCTTCATTCTCTCTTAAGAACAGTGATCTTTACATGAGAATTGTAGATCTCCAGAGTATGTGCTACATGGTCGAGATTTTTAACATACAGGCTGCAAATACTATTGTACTTTAAAACATACAAATGTTGTCTTTCACATGGCAAATGTGTTCTGAAATATAGGATATAAATTTCAAAAGTTTTAAGTAAATAAGCTCAAGTCACCTGTACCATGTTTTAGTTGATTTTACTTTAACCAGGGTTGGGAGACATCTGAGCCCTTTGCCTCCCACTTGTTTCGTAACCGTTAAAAATTGATTCTTGTTACTCTGACATGTTTGTGCAGCACACAAACATACACACACACACAGAGGCATACAATAGATGTATTGTGAGTCCAGGTTTAGCTCTAGCAATCATATATGATAAGTTATGAAAGTTTAAATGTTCTTCATAAATCATCATAGTATGACATCTATGGTGTTCATAAATCTTCAAGCTAATTTTGTAGCTTATTTTTCTTATCAGATATCTGTTATTTAGAAGTAAAGCACTGTTACTGTAGGCTGTACTTAATTTGTCATGTTTTTATTTTCTATGATATAAATTGTAACAAAGTGCAGTAGAGCAGTACTGCATTAATTAGAAATGCTGCTAACTTTCCAACTGCTTAACCTAAGCAGTAACATTTAACAGAGAAAATTTATTTTTACCATTAATTAAACATTGGATATTTTTGTGGATTTTTCTTTCTTTCTTTCTTTTTTAGAGAACCAGAGGACGAAAACGAAGCTTCATTCCTGAGGAAGAAAAACATGAGGTTGGAATAAGTTAAGCATATTTTGCATAGTCTAAACTTTGAGAAACTTCCTTGCTTAAAATTATTTCTGTTTTCCTCATATCCGGATTTTATATTTTGTTTCTTCCTTGTATGACAGGAAAGAGTTCCTAGAGAGAGAAGACAAAGGCAGTCTGTGTTACAAAAGAAGCCCAAGGCTGAAGATTTACGAACTGAATGTGCAACTTGCAAGGGAACTGGAGACAATGAAAATCTAGTCAGGTAAGCTGGTTGCTGAGACTTTATCTTTAGGGGATTAAGGTTCCATCCTAATCATTTTCTCATCACAGATATAATGGGGGGAAAAAAATCACAGTATAGGACCTTTCTTAAAATCTTATTTAGTGAAAAAAGTACTTCACAAACAAATTTCATCCAATGTGCTACACATGGTTATTCTCTGGATTTAGATATAGTTAAGAGTGATAATCTGGATTTTAAACAAAAGAGAATTAACTTTTCCTTGGCATGAGAAGTTGACTGTGTTCTATAGATAGAGGCCACAAAAATAATTTGATCTAAACTGTTTGTGCTAAGGTTATTATGTTTTATCTCATAGAGCAATAAAATTACTGAGTTTTGTTAGCATATAAAAGTTGATAAGTTTTTTAGCAGTAATGATAAGAAATACTTTTTATTGACACGAGCTTTGTTAGTACTTTATCATTTTTCAAAAAAATGTGTTAAATGCTTCTCTCTTATGAAATAAAGAAAGGTGAAAAGATGGCTTAGGTAGACATTTTTTGTTTTCTGTTTTGTTTTCTTCTTTGTTTCTTTGTTTTGTTTTGTTACTTTTTTTTTTTTAATCAGACATAATTCTAATCAGGAATCTCAGGTGATATGGCACAGTGGGTATTCCTGAGGGTCCAGAGACTGCTAACTTGAGCCATTTACCTCTCTTGCTGAGATGATGAAATTGCACAAAGCTTTCAGTGAGATGAAGCAGTGGGTGGGTGAGAAAAAGGAGACCTCATCTAAAAAGAGGTATCCTCTTTCAAAGGACAGTGACACAAAGAATTTTTTAGTATGTTATGGGAACACTTTCTGATTTCCTTCAAAATTTTGTCTTTTGATAAACCCATAACTCATGGCATAGAAATTAAATGATTCAAAAATTATTAGTTAATGTGTATTAATACCTTTATAAGATTTTAAATATTTGCTTCCAAAATGATGTCATGTATTTGTCATTAGAAGTATAATTTGCTTGTTTTAATTTCTTAAAGGCATGTGGTTTTAAATTTCATGACTTTATGCCATCGTTGAGGTAGAAAAAGAAAAAGTATAAATTCCAGTGAAGAAATACAGAGTGCTTCAGCAGACTTGGAAAGTCTGTAATATTAGACCACTGTTTTTTGAGATAGTTTATGTAAAATATCATGAAAGCTTTCCTGGAGATTAAGCTTATTTAAGTTCAGGGTAAATTAGTTCTAATATCAGAAGAGACCCATGAATAATCCTCATCACAACATGATATTCTGATTTATATAAAAAAAGAAATCCCAAACATAAGCATAACATACTGGAATGCATAAAACAACAAATAAAAGAAAAAACATAAAAACACTCTTACATAATGAACAAAAATTCAGTCTAGAATTGAGAGCAGCATTGTGGGGCATTTTGAAGCAATAGTTAAGAGAGCTGGTTATTCTTTTTATAACTATTAAAATCTATGTAAATATCTACCTCCTATTTATTTTCTTAAGATAGTAGGCTGATGCAGGTCTTTTTGCTGTAGACTCTATATGTTTTTGTCAGGTTTGTATTTTATTTATTTGGTCATATTTGAAAAAAAGAACCTAAGAAGTAAATACAATTTTCATCTTAAAAACCACTTTATAACAAGAGTATCTCCAGGACATTGTTTTATAGTTGTCTTAAAAAAGAAAAAATAGGTATCACCTTTCTTTGATTCTTGATAAACATTTTTAATCTATTATTAGCCTTTCCTCTCATTTATTTAATCAGTTCCTATTATAAAATTTTCATCCTCACTTGCATTATTATAACATTCCAGTGTCGGGTTTTTGTGAAAGTCTTCTGGAAGGTAAAGATATTTTTGTTACTCTAGAAATGATGGATATACAAATCTCTTCCTTAGTTTTGCCCTGTTAAGAAGATAATATCAGATTTTCGCAAAGATTTTAGAGGTAATGAAGAGGGAATTAAATGTTTTATAAACGTTATATACTAATAATGCTCTGAGAACAAAATAAGCTGGATATAAAGCCTTGCCATAAAATGTTCTATAGTTATAATGTGATTGTTCTTTAAAAATACATATATATTTTATCTATATTTTATATACACACACACACATACACATTTAGTTTAAGCACATTGCTTTTGGATTAAAGAAGAATTTTATGTAGAATTTCATGTGTTTCAAGAGGTAGGCTTATAAGCCAATATCTACCATTTCCCCTAAGATCTCTTTTATTTTGTAATGGTACCATCGTTGTTTGCAAACCCCTCCCCCCAAAACCCACACTTTTATGATTAAGTTGCATCTTAAATATTATGTACATATGCTATTTTTTTAACTTTACTTTTAAAACATTTTAAAGTAACCTTTTTTTCCCCTGAAGATATATTTCAGTGCTTGATCATATTACTTATTATATATGTTTATTAAGTCCTCTTATAAAATCAACTTCTTGGGTCATAATTTAATTACTAATATTATATTGAATATACTGTATTTTCTCAGATTCCTTTGAACTAATGTACATGACTCACTGGAATCGGCTGTTTAGCAGCTTTGATTTTGAAACCACACTTCTCTATGTAATTCAGGCTATATAAAAATTCTTATGATGTTCCTGGCTTTTTTAGTTATTTGTAAATGTGTATATGTTAATTTACATGTGTAATTTTTTTAATATCATGAGAAAGCTGTATTCAATTTGTCAGTTACCTGTAATAGTAGGTTCCAAATGTTATTTTCTGTTTTGCCTCTTTAGTTTTCTCAGGTCTTTGACAAGTAATTTAGACTTTCTATGTCTTGGTTTTCTCCTCTCTTATATATGATCACAATCATGCTGTGCTCCATTATAAGCTTTGTGAGTTATTCTGTATAAGATAGTAGGGCAGTGGTATTATTAATACTTAGTAATTCAAAGAATACATGGATGTGTGCTCTGAAATAAGGATTCTAGATGGTAAATATGTTACAGTAATAATACTAATGCATATTTTTTTACCTTTCAGAGAGTGTGCTTGTCCTGTTTTTGTATATGATTATTCTTGCAATAAGGGAGACAGAAAATTTGAATTTGTTGAAACATGGTCCCTAAAATGATTTGACCAACTATTTCTTCTAAACACGGGAAATATGAAAGTTATCAGTGTCTTAAGGATGAAAGATGGTTTACATTATTATATTGATTAGAAAAAATAGTGCTTCCTTTTTTGCCATCTACTGTTTAAATTTAATTAAAATTTAACTGGAAAGTTTCCAATTGAAAATATATTCCTCTGTGTTATTTAGTGCAGTTAAATGCTAAAGGGCAAATTGAAACTGTCTTCAAATTATGAGGTCTTTGTGGATATTTATCTTTTTGCTGTGAATGTTCCTTGTTGGAGGTACTTTTGAGCTCTTAGTGATATCTTACTTGGTTTTGCTTCCTCAGTTCTTGGGACATTTAATTATCAGTAAATGTGTGGCAAATGAGTGACTTTGCCATATGAGTAGTGACCGATTATTCTTTGCTGAATTAATTTAAAAACATTTACTATTCTAATTTATTTCTAGAACAAATTGTTCACTCAGTATAAGTATATGATAAAATGTTTAAAAGACTTAATAAAGGAGGATTACTTTCATGTTGCTAAAGAGCAGTGGTTTTTTTTGTGTTTTAGGTAAAGGACTAGGAATCACAAATTTGAAATGTTTGTTGATATATTAATGTAAAAGTAGAAATAAAGTGATTATTCTTCTTGAACACATTTTATTTTCAAAAGATAGATTTTAGACGTAGGTTGGCTTTTGTTCTCTACACATCTTTATCAAACCATCAAATTAGGAATAAGACCAAAATTTTAGGCTTCAGATTTTATCTTAACTATGTAAACTCAGTGGGACATATTTTATTACTTAACGGGAGATAGGCGAGAGGAAAAAGGTCTCCTAAAACTAAGATCCTTAAAATCCATTAGTCCTCTTAAATAACATCTTTAGTTTTACCTTGTATTGTGGCCATTACTTAGAAGCATTGAGGGTAGGAAATGATCTGTGCAGCTGTTTTATTTTTATAGCTAAGTCTATACCTTTAAATGTTTACTATATTCTCTTCCTTATTTGAGTATATGGCAAATTATATAGGTATTGAACCATTTTGGTTACAGAGTTAGGATGTTTATTTGGTCTGTTAACACTGTTATTAGCACTTTTATTTATTTGACATTTTAAACATCTAGCTTCTGTGTGCCTTCCTCAAAACAATTTGTTGATATCTTAAGTTACTAGGAACACAAACACAAATTCATATTTATCAATTATTTCAAATATTGGTCTCTGTGATAATTCAGATTTTTCAGTTTATAATTACATTTCCTGTTTTAGCTTTCTGGAGGTTTATAGATTGCCTGGGTCATAGTAAGGGGTGTTTAATTCCCCAGAGATTCTGTTAGACTAAGAGAGCAGATCTTATTTGTAACTCTGTGTTAACTCTATGTTCACAGAATGTAAGATCACTTTAAATACTAATAGATTGTTTTAAAGTACTTAAAAAAATAAAACATAGTTTCATTTCTCTTAAGAATAATTGATTACATTTGATAGATTGCCTAAAATATTTCATACTGTTCATGGGGTTCTCAAGGCAAGAATACTGAAGTGGTTTGCCATTCCCTTCTCCAGTGGACCACATTTTGCCAGAACTCCCCACCATGACCTGTCTGTCTTGGGTGGCCCTGCACGGCCTGGCTCATAGTTTTCATTGAGTTAGACAAAGCTGTGGTCCATGTGATTAGATGGGTTCGTTTTCTGTGATTGTGGTTTTCAGTCTGTCTGCCCTCTGATCAATAAGGATGAGAGGCTTATGGAAGCTTCCTGGTGGGAGAGACTGACTGAGGGGGAAACTGGGTCTTGTTCTGATTGGCAGGGCCATGCTCAGTAAATCGTTAATCCAATTTTCTGTTGATGGGTGGAACTGTGTTCCCTCCCTGCTATTTACCTGGGGCCAAACTGTGGTGGAGGCAATGAAGGTAGAGGTGACCTCCCTCAAAAGATCCGTTGCATGTACTGCTGCACTCAGTGCCCCCAGCCCTGCAGCAGGCCGCCAGCTGA
The DNA here is from genome assembly GCF_032405125.1 of Capricornis sumatraensis. Classification (NCBI taxonomy): domain Eukaryota; kingdom Metazoa; phylum Chordata; class Mammalia; order Artiodactyla; family Bovidae; genus Capricornis; species Capricornis sumatraensis. The sequence continues at coordinate 23,924,456 of NC_091073.1, forward strand.
CTCACGCCTCTGCCAGAGACAGCTGGACACCCACAGGCAAGTCCGGGGCAGTCTCCTGTGGAGTCATGCTCCTTCCTTCTGGGTCCTGGTGCACAGGTTTCTGTTGTGCCCTCCGAGAGTCTGTTTCCCAGTCCTTTGTAAGTTCTGGCAGCTCTATGGTGGGGTTAACAGCGACCTCCTCCAAGAGAGCTTAGACTAGACTAGACTAGACTAGACTGTTCGCTCAGTTGTGTCCAACTCTTTGCGACCCCGTGGACTGTAGCCTACCAGGCTTCTCTGTCCATGGGATTCTCCAAGTCTGCTGCACCCAGGGCCTCTGTCCCTGCGGCAGACCACCACCGACCCATACTTCCACAGAAGACGCTCAGACACAGTTCTGTCTCACTCTCTGTGGGGTCCCTGGGTCCTGGTGTGCACACGGTTTGTTTGAGCCCTCTGAGCGTCTCTGGCGGGAATGGGGTTTGATTTTAAATGCAAATTCGCCCCTCCTACCTTCTTGCTGGGGCTTCTGCTTTGCCCTTGGACATGGGGTATCTTCTCACTGCTGGTCCAGCAAGTGCAGCCACCGCTCCTGAGCTTGGGCATGGGGTATCTCCCATCTATTTCTGCTTTATTGACTATGCCAAAGCCTTTGACTGTGTGGATCACAATAAACTGTGGAAAGTTCTGAAAGAGATGGCAGTACCAGACCACCTGACCTGTCTCTTGAGAAATCTGTATGCAGGACAGGAAGCAACAGTTAGAACTGGACATGGAACAAGAGACTGGTTCCAAATAGGAAAAGGAGTATGTCAAGGCTGTATATTGCCACCCTGCTTATTTAACTTATATGTACAGTACATCATGAGAAACGCTGGGCTGGATGAAGTGCTGGAATCAAGATTAGCAGGAGAAATATCAATAATCTCAGATATGCAGATGACACCACCCTTATGGCAGAAAGTGAAGAGGAACTAAAGAACCTCTTGGTGAAAGTGAAAGAGGAAAGTGAAAAAGTTGGCTTAAAACCCATTCAGAAAACTAACATCATGGCATCTGGCCCCATCACTTCATGGCAAATAGATGGAGAAATAGTGGAAACAGTGTCAGACTATCTTTCTGGGCTCCAAAATCACTGCAGATGGTGACTACAGTCATGAAATTAGAAGACGCTTACTCCTTGGGAGAAAAGTTATGAGCAACCTAGATAGCGTATTCAAAAGCAGACACATTACCTTGCCAGCAAAGTTCCGTCTAGTCAAGGCTATGGTTTTTCCAGTAGTTGTGTATTGATGTGAGAGTTGGACTATAAGGAAAGCTGAGTGCCGGAGAATTGATGCTTTTGAACTGTGGTGTTGGAGAAGACTCTTGAGAGTCCCTTGGACTGCAAGGAGATCCAACCAGTCCATCCTATTGGAAATCAGTCCTGAGTATTCATTGAAAGGACTGATGGTGAAGCTGAAACTCCAGTACTTTAAGACCCTGATGCTGGGAAAGATTGAAGGCGGGAGGTGAAGGGGACGACAGAGGATGAGATGGTTGGATGGCATCACTGACTCAACTGACATGAGTTTGAAGAAACTCTAGGAGTTGGTGATGGAGAGGGAAGCCTGGTGTGCTGCAGTCCATGGGATAGCAGAGTCAGACAATACTGAGCAACTGAACTGACTGACTAAAATATTTAGCATGATTTATTTTGATTATACACTTTCCAATTTATTATTTCTTATGTAGTTTATCACATAGTAATCAGTCTTAATGATAAAATTTGCATATTTTTGTAGGAATGTCAAGTGATGGTGTGAATATATATTATTTGGACACTTGTAAATTAGAAACAAATAGAAATTTTAAAATGATTTGTCTTCTAATAAATTTCAAATTAGTAAAAAAAATTTCCTGCACAAAGACATTTCTGGTTAATCTTCTGTTTCTATTCCTTAGTTTTACCAACAGTTTCAAGGATAGGTTTTAATGTTTTGTTCTGTTTTATAACCCTGAGTCAGTGATCAGTGTAGTACAAATTGCTGTATTCTGAAGGATTGTTTGCAAAGCTTGGAGGTCTAATATTTCTTTCAATTATGTGTAGTAAAATGTATCGCCTTATGTCACCTTTATGTCCTGTGTGATGTATCTCTTCTTGAAGTTCACTGCTGTTAGTGCTGTAATATTACTTGAATTCTCTCTCTTGCAAGTATGGCCATCTAGAAGGCACAGTCTCTGTTTTACATGTCCTTATAGCTCTTCTGTTCTTACTCCAAGTCACTGAGCAACGAGCGCCTCCCTGTGGTAGGTAATGGCTTACACACTTTTTAGGAGGTTGCGTTAGGGAATCATTGGCCAGATATTAAATCTTCCTAATTTTTATTTTTAATATAAAAGAGGCTTAAAAATACTATCAAAAATCTGATATGAAAATCTAATTTTACATAGAAGGCAAAGGTAAAGTAGCATATCAAGTTGTTGAAAGGCATATAGACTTCCTATAACTCATAGCCTGAGGAAATGTGCTAATTCTTTAACAAGAATCGCATCAAAAGAGAAGGTAAGTGTAGCGTTCTAAATACAAACCAGTGAAGCACTAGAAATTATTTGAAAATTTAAACAGAAGTATAATTATGACTTGAAACTTCCTTTTCTTAGGTTTTTTAACTGCTTAAAAAACTTTTACATTTACTTTTTGAATAACCATAATAAGAAATAGTTTATAGAAACAGATTTTCAAGGAATTCTGACATGAATACCAAACAACATCACCTAATGCGTAAGTAAAATTGAATAGAATTCAGAAACGTATTTCTGTCATATTCTGGAGAGTTTAACATCATTATATCCATATTTTGAGAAATATTTCTAAATTTTCATTTTGTTTAACAATTGATTTTTAAGCTTTTTGATGTTAAAAAAAACCCTAGTGAGGTCTACTTTAGTTTTGAAAGTTTATATAATTTTTGAAGACCTGGTTACTTATTTGTATTAACTTAAAAAAATAAAAAAAACTTAATTCAATCAGCTTAATACCAGAATTAAAACTCTATAAGAATGCCAGCATTTAATATATGAATAATGCTAGAATGTATAAATAAATCAGCCTGAGCACTGATTAACAAAGATATTTTTCTTTATATTTTTAATCAAAGATTGGAGAAGAAAGTGGCAACCCACCCCAGTATTCTTGCCTAGAAAATTCCATGGACAGAGGAGCCTAGCAGGCTATAGTCCATGGGGTCGCAAAGAGTCGGACACGACTGGGCGACTTTCACTTTAATCAATAATAAGTAGGAAAAATGCAAACATTGCAACTATTTAAAGTTTCGTATGTGTCACCCTATCTGATATATTTTTTTTAATGGATATTTTGGCAAAATATGATCTTAATAATTTTGATGTAAACAACAAACATTAAAATTCAAGTAAGAAAAATGGCTGTATCTGTATAGAAGTCTAGTTACATGTGCTTTGTTCAGTGTTTTTAAATCCAGACTCTGTAAATACTTAGAGAAACAATAACTAAGCTTCCCAAAGGTTGTAAATTCTGAGTTAATGATGAAACGAAACAGTTTCATAGAAACATTTCTATAAAAATATAAATATTTCATAGAAATATTAAAGTGTATTCATAAATTGTCTTATCCATTTTGGGTTTCAGGATAATATATTTTCCTATTTGCTCAAGCTTAGGATATATAGGAAGTAGTTTCGGAATTGCCAGCCCCAACCACTGCAAAAAATAAATCTATTAAGTTCAGTAGTTGCTTGTGTATGTGTGTGTGTGTGGTTAAAGTGACAAACAGTGAAATGCATAAATGTTAAATGAATAAATTGGTGAATTTTAAGAAAAGCATGTAACAAAATTTTTTATGATAAGCTTATGTAACCCCCATTTCTATTAAGATGTAGAACAATTTTTATCATTCTCAAGAGCTGTGCCCTTTCCTACTCATTCCCTCTTCTCAAAGGCAACCACTGTATTTTTTTCCCCTAGAAGTTACCTCTTGTAGAACGTATAAATGGCATGTTTAGTTTTTATTTGATTTCAGCCGTTTCAATGAATGTGTGAGGGAATGGCACTGTGGTTTTAGTTTACATTACTCTGATGTATAATAATGTTGAGCACATTTTTATATGCTCACTGGCTGTTTGTATATCTTCCTTTGTGAGCTAATTCTTTTGCTCATTAAAAAAATTGGGTAGTATGTTTAGTATTGAGTTTATATGAGTTTTTAATATACTCTATTTTGCAAATACATGTTTTTCAAACATACAATCTTTATCTATGGCCTGCTTATTCATTTTTTAATGGTATTAGAGAGCAGAAATTACTAATTTTACTAAGTTCAGTTTAGCAACTTTTTATTTTATGATTAATGCCTTTGTGTCCTATCTAAGAAGCCTTTGCTTAGGTCCAGGTCACAAAAATTATTTTTGTGTTCTTCTAAAAGCTTTATGAATTATCTTTTATACTGAGATTTGTATGGTTCATCCGAAGTTAATTTTTGTTTAACTTCAGGTATAGTTAAGGAAGGTTTGTTTATTATCCCATGTGGATTTCTGGTTTTCTAGCACCAGTTTTCTAACAAATTTCTAGCAAGCATTCCCTTTCTACATTAAGTTGCTTTGGTTTCATTGTTAAATATTAATTGACTTTTTAAATGAGAGTCAGTTTCTAGACTTTGTATTCTGTTCCATCAAGCTATGTACATATTTCTAGGCCAGTACTAATGTCTGGATTATTGAGGTCTTATCATAAGCTCATTTGTTATTTGGGATCCTTTGCATTTTCATATGAGTGTCAGAAAGAGCTTTCCATTTTTATTAAAAGGAAGAAAGCATGGATATGATACTAAAAAAAGCACAGGCCAGCAACAACAAAAATATATGTTAGACTTCATCCAATCAGACATAGAAATAGAAATAGAAATATAATAGACATAGAAATATCTGTGTCAAAGGAAACTACCAACAGAGTGAAAAGGCAACCAACAGAGTGAGAAAATATTTGCAAATCATGCATCCAATGAGAGATTGATATCAAGAGTATAAAAAGAACAACAAATCATTTACAACATGAAAAAAACTGATTAAAAATGAGCAAAAGACTTGAACAGACATTTCTCCAAAGAAATTCTACAGTCATTAAGCATATGAAAATATGCTATACATTAATCATTAGTGAAATTCAAAGCAAAACCATAATGAAATACTGCTTCAAACCCATTAGAATAACTATTATTAAACAAACAAAAATATAAAGTAGCAAGTTTGGAGGAGGATGTGGAGGAAAAGAAATTTCACTTCTAGAGAGCATATACCCCCAAAGAATTGAAAGCAGGAGCTTAAAGAGATATTGTATGTTCATATTCACGGCAGCATTATTGCTGTGTGCTTTGTCTCTCAGTCGTGTCTGACTCTTTGTGACCCCATGGACTGCAGCCCACCAGGCTCCTCTGTCTATGGGGATTCTCAAGGCAGGAATCCTGGAGTGTGTTGCCGTGCCTCCTCCAGGGGATCTTCCCAACCCAGGTCTCCCGCGTTGCAGGTGGATTCTTTACCGACTGAGCCACCAGCGAAGCCCTGGAATACTGGAGTGGGTAGTCTATGCCTTCTCTAGGGTATCTTCCCGACCCAGAAATTGAACGAGAGCCTCCTGCATTGCAGGCAGCTTCTTCACCAGCTGAGCTACCAGGGAAGCCTGGCAGCATTATTAGGAGTAGTCAAATGGTGGAAACAAACCAAGTGTCCATTAATAGATGAATGGATAAACAAAATAAGATATATTCATGTTGTTGTTACTTAGTCACTAAGTCATGTCCTGCTTTTTGCAATGCCACAGACTTTAGCCTACCAGGCTTCTCTGTTCATGGTGTTTCCCAGGCAAGAATACTGAAGTGGGTTGCCATTTCCTTCTTCAGGGGATCTTCCTGATCCAGGGATCGAACCTGCGTCTCCTACGTTGGCTGGTGGATTCTTTACCACTGAGCCACCAGGGAAGCCGTCAGGATATATTCCAACAATAAAAAGGAAGGAAATTCTGATACATGCTATAACATGAATGAACACTGAAGACTTTAATGCTGACTGAAATAAGCCAGTCAAAAAAGGACAAATGTAATATGATTCTACTTAATACGGGATATTTAAGAGTAGTTAAATTCATAGAGACAGAAAGTGGGATCGTGGTTGCCAGGAGCAGGGTGACTGGGGAGTTAGTGTTTGAATAGGTACTGAGTTTAAGTTGTGTAAAATGATAAATAGTGGTGATGCTTGCACAACAGTGTGAATATACTTAATGTGTCTGAAATGTACACTTAAAAATGGTTAAAATGGTAAATCTTACATATATTTAACCACAGTGTTTCAAAAGAAGCCTACTGGGATTTTGATAAGTTTTGTGTTGAATATGTGGATGAATTTGGGGAACATTAATATTGGGAAGCATTAACAGAATTGTTTCCTGATGCATGAACTAGGTATATCTTTACATTTGTTCAGATTTTCAGATATCCATTATTTTTTTATCAATGTTTTTACAGTTTGCATTTTAGAAGTCTTACATGTTTATTATTAAATGTATTCCTAAGTATTTAATGTTTTTGATGCTATTGTATGAGAAATTTTAAAATAAGATTTAAAAAAAAAACCTGTTTATGTAGGTGTTGAGAGCTGCCAGGCATTGAGGTAGTCAGTTAGGATCAGAAGCCAAGCTGAACATTATGGTTAAAATCAGAAGGCTTTTGCTGTTTAATGGACCCAGGGACTGGAGTGAAGAAGAAGGGAAAGGGCTAGGAAATTGAAAAATACAGACTCAGTGGCGAGAAGTGTTGCTGGTGCTGCTGCTGCTAAGTCGCTTCAGTCGTGTCCCGACTCTGTGCGACCCCATAGACGGCAGCCCACCAGGCTCCCCCGTCCCTGGGATTCTCCAGGCAAGAACACTGGAGTGGGTTGCCATTTCCTTCTCCAATGCATGAAAGTGAAAAGTGAAAGTGAAGTCGTGTCCCACTCTTAGCGACCCTATGGACTGCAGGGCACCAGGCTCCTCCGTTCATGGGATTTTCCAGGCAAGAGTACTGGAGTGGGGTGCCATTGCCTTCTCCAGGAGAGAAGTGTTAAGACCTCTCAATAAGGAGATCTTGGCACAAGCAGGTGCATAAGCAGTGTTTCAGTCTAGCTTTTCCATCCTTCACAGATGGAGACCTCAAAAGTTGTATCAACTTTACAATCCTGGGATTAGGCCCTCCTGGGCTATATATTTGGATTTTATTTGCTAGTATTTTGATAAGGGTTTTGTGTCTCTATTCATGTAAATATTATTCTTCAATTTTTTTTCTTAAGTCTTAATCAGATTTTGCTTTTCAGGTTATATTGGCCTTCTAGAAGATGTTAGAAAGTATTCTATTTTTTTAAAGTATTTATTGATTGATTTTATTTCTTCATTGAATTTTCATTGAATTCTTCAAATGTAACCATCTGGACCAGAGTTTGCTTTCTTTCTTTCTTTTTTTTTTTAAATGTAATTTTAATTTGAGAATAATTGCTTTTACAGTATTGTGTTGGTTTCTGCCATACATCAACATGAATCAACACTAGGTGTACATATGTCCCATGTCCCCTCCTTCTTGAACCTCCCTCCCACCTTCCATCCCGTCCCACCTGCTTCATTGTCACAGAACCCTGGGTTTGAGTGCTCTGTGTCATGCAGCAAATTCCCACTGGCTATCTGTTTTGCATATGGTAAGGTACATCTTTGGGTGCTACTCTCTCAGTTCATCCCCCCACTCCTTCCTCAGCTGTGGCCACAAGTCTCTTCTCTAGGTCTGTGTCTCCATTGCTGAGTTGCAGATAGGTTCATCAGTACTATCTTTCTAGACTGCATATATATGTTAATATACAATGTTTGTTTTTCTGACTTATTTCACTCTTTATAATAGGCTCTAGGTTCATCCTTTTCTTTCGAACTGATGTGTTCCTTTTTATGACTAATACTCTATTGTATATATATACTACAGCTTATTTATCCATTCATCTGTTAATGGACATCTAGTTTGCTTCCATGTCCTAGTTATTGTAAATAGTGCTGCAGTGAACATTGGAGTGTGTGTGCCTTTTCCAATTATGGTTTCCTCAGGGTATATGCCCAGTAGTGTGATTGTTGGGCCATATGATAGTTTATTCCTAGTTTTTTAGGGAATGTCTATACTGTGTTCATATCAATTTACATTGATATGGCTGTATCAATTTACATTCCCACCAACAGTACAAGAAGTTTCCATTTTCTCTACACCCTCTCTAGCATTTATTTGTAGATTTTTTTTGACGGTGGCCATTCTGATTGGTAGGAGGTGATATACCTCATTGTATATTGATTTGCGTTTCTATAATAATGAGCAGCGTTAAGTATCTTTTCATGTATTTATTGGCCATCTGTATATCTTCCTTGGAGAAACGTCTGGTTAGGTCTTCTGCCCACTTTTTAATTGGGTTGTTTTTCTGGTATTGAGTTGAATGAGCTGCTTGTGTATTTTGGAGATTAATTCTTTGTCAGTTGTTTCATTTGCTATTATTTTCTCCCATTCTGGACTAGAATTTTCTTTGTTGGGAGGTTTTTGGTAATTAATTTCATATTAAAAAATCTTTACTTATTTATTATTACTTTTTGTTTCTTGATTGCCCCATGCAGCATGTGGGGGTCCTAGTAACCCAACTAGAGATTGAACCCACACCCACTCCACTGGAAGGACAGAGTCTTAACCACTAGACCACCAGGGAAATCCCTCGATTTTTAATATATTTAGATAATAGAGCTATTGGAAACTTTTTCTTTTGTCTTACCTTAGTTATGGTAAGCTGTGTTTTTCAAGCAATTTATTGATTTTGTTTCAGTTGTCAGTTGCTTCTTTTCTTGAGTATGCTTATCTTTTGGATGGGCACTACAACTCTTTGCTTGAGACTTTCCTTCTTCCTGTACTATTTCAGATCATATTCTCTTCTGTCTTCTAAGGCTAGGTCGATATTTACTTCTTTCATGTATCCTTCGAGACTTATATGAGCCCATAATGATGTTTTCTAACTTTGATTGACCTTGGGATCCACATAAAATCTTACATCATGCTATTATCCAATTCCTTGGAAATTACCTATGAATTACTTTTTTCACTAGGTTAAATGAGGCCTTCCATTTATTCATGATGATTCTCATAGTCTTCTACAATATGGCACAGGAAGTTAATCAGAGTAAATTTTTCTTAAATTATTTACTGATGCACTGCTAAGTCTATGCATTTCAGCCTTATACACTGAAATAGTGTCATCTCTTTGAGAGCAAAGACTTTTCTTTGGGTCTTAATTGATTTTTCATTTTTACTTATTAAAAACAAACTTTCAAATAGTATATTCTTATAGCAAACAACAACAAAAAGGGTAGGTAAATAAAGGTTTCTGATTGACTATGATTACTTCACTGAGAATTAGAAGACCTCAGTCCAAGCTTGTCTCTTACCTAGCAAGCTTACCTTGTCTAGCAAGCTGCTGAATCTCAGAGGGTCTCTGTTTTTTAATTGGAATAGAAAAGATGTCAGGCTATATCATCTCTGAACTCTAACAGACTACCTCTGATAATCATATGTGATGTTGATTGAGTGAGTGAGTGAAGTCGCTCAGTTGTGTCTTACCCTTTGTGACCCCACGGATTGTAGCCTACCAGGCTCCTCTGTCCATGGGATTTTCCAGGCAAGAATACTGGAGTGGGTTGCCAGTTCCTTCTCCAGGAGATCTTCCTGACCCAGGGATTGAACCCAGGTCTCCTGCATTGTAGGCGTCGCCTTTCTATCTGAGCCACCAGGAAAGTCATGTGATGTTACAAGTTCCCAAATCTATACTAAATTACGTTCCCTCACAGACTCTCTTGTAAACACATACTTTCAGAATCTCTTTCTAGACTATTCTGTAACTATGTAGAATATATATATATTTTGATTAAGTCTCTTAGAGTGGAAGTCATTCTTGTTGCCTTTTCTCTTATTTAGCTAAAGAGACTGGAAAATAAGTCAGTTCCCTTGGTACAGCCTACTTCCTTTGATAAAGAGCAAATATTTTTTCTTTTTAAGAATAACTATATTGAGATTTAATTTTCATACTGTACAAATTCAGCCATTTTATATGTAGACTGTTAACAATTTTTAATAAATTTATAGAACTGTTCAGCTATCAATACAGTCCCATTTTAGAGAATTTCCATTACCTCAAAAAGTGCTCTGCCTATATACTGCCAATCCTAGCTCCCACCCTACCCTCAGACAACCACTGCAAATATTCTCTTGTCACTGGTTCTTCATAACCTGTTACTTTCCTGATTCATTTTTCTCATCTTCATATTACTCTTACGGGCTTCCCCAGTGGTCCAGTGGTTAAGACTCTGCTCTCCAAATGCAGGTGTCATGGGTTTGACCCCTGGTTGGGGGGAGATTCCATATGCCATGTATCCCATATCTCACGCTCACCCGCACCCTCAGAAAACCACTGCAAATATTCTCTTGTCACTTGTTCTTTATAGCCTATTCCTTTCCTAATCCATTTTTTAATCTTAATATTATTTTTACACGTGTTTGATTAAATGAAATTAGTTTTTGTTGTTTTTTCTTAAGAAAAATTTTTTTTAATGTGCTAAAGGGGTCGCGAAGAGTCGGACACGACTGAGCGACTTCACTTTCACTTTTCACTTTCATGCATTGGAGAAGGAAATGGCAACCCACTCCAGTGTTCTTGCCTGGAGAATCCCAGGGACAGGGGAGCCTGGTGGGTGCCATCTATGGCGTCACACAGAGTCGGACACAACTGAAGCGACTTAGCAAAGGCAATAAAGATTCTTTGCTGGACCAAACTTTAGTCAGGTTACTGAACTTTCTCCAGAGTTCATCTGTGTGTTTCCTTATAATGTCCAGTTTTAGCAGGAACCCTGCTCAGTCAGTTTAAGCAGAACCTCTCACCCTTGATGTCTGATCACCCTAGGTATCTGATCCAGTTCCTCAGTCTCTACCATTCTGATCACCCAGGCGTATCTTAAGAAAAAATTCTTTCAAGTCAGTTTAGCCAAAACCCCCTTAGCACTGATATTTCTGCTTATTAATTTTCTATCCATTGATCACCACCATGCACTTTTTCTATAAATTCCCTCTTGGCCATACTGTATTCAGAGTTTGGCCCAGTCTTTCTGCCCCAGTATAAAGTCGCAATGCAGTGGTTCCTAAATCTATCATGATGGTCCTAAATAAAGCCTGCCATACCATCTTGAACACCTGTCATTGAATATGTTTCTACTTTAACAAAATAATTTAATGAAATAGACACTTCTAATTCAAGTGAATCTTGTATGTGAAAAACTTATCCCATTTTATTCCTTCTTCAGCATGATATTTTACATTGGATATTTTTAAAGCAAACCTGCTAAATTTATGTGAAAAGCCTAAATGTTATTAAATTTCAGAGTCTTTCTACATTTGGGGAAACAGTTTTATATAATGAACAATTAAAAATGGGTATTTATAGCCAGTCACCTGATCTAAAACCTCTTTCTGTTATTTGGGAATTCTGCCTTTATGTTCTCTGTGGTTTGGTTTCTTTATCTGTAAAATAACCATAGTCAATAGTACCTAACCGAGAGGTTGTTGGAGGATTAAGTGAGATAAATAGAAGTAAATGGCTTGGCATAGTAATTAGGGAATTGTAAATACCCTATATATGCAAGCAACTATAATAAACTATTTATATAATGCTTATATGGACCAGATACCATATATATATGTACATATTGAATCATTCAATCCTTACAGCTACCCTATAAGGTGAGCAGTAGTATTGCTTCCATTGAATTGATGGGGCAACTGAGGCATAAATAACTTCCCAAAAGAAAGTAGTGAAACTGATACTCAGATTCAAACAGTTTGTGCTCTCAGCTCATACAGACTCAATATAAATCTACATTTCAGCTCCCTGGTAGAATAAAACTTGCCTTTGATAAATGTATTTGTTTCAGGGTAAATGATGACATCCCTTTTGGGATCATATCTGATGTTTCAAATTTTGGTGTGTTTTTTTTAAATTAAACTTGATGTTCTTTGAGACTGTAGTGCTGTAATCTTTATTCTCCCAACTATACTATTTGATTTTCTTTGATAATAAAAGGATTTATTAAAATTACTACTTTTTAACTTTAGATGTCATTATTCTTCATTTGTATTTTATATTAAATGAGAGGCATAGGACTCAATAAATGTGACCTTTGTAGATGTTTATCTCTGGGACTTTTGTTTTTAAGGAAATATACTCTATCCTTTTTTCATGGACAAGTTACATCTTTTACAAATAACTTTCAGGTTGAAGGGTATATTAATATATTTACATTGTATTTATGTTATATGTATACACATTAAAATGGCATATGTGTACATACTTAAGTCACATAATGTTGCATATATTAATTGAAGTTGCTGTTTGTGAAAATGCAGGATGCATCTTGTCTTTATCTTTTTGGTCACTCGTCATTTTAATTGTGGTCATCTGTCTACTAAATGCTTTTGTAGTCCCTCTGTGTTGTCTTGAAGAATACAACCACATCATTCTGATAATAGACTGAAGAAACCTTGAGTTTATAGGCACAATGATGTGAAATTTTAGAGAGGTGAGTATTTGTAATAAGCACCAGTTGTGGGGTAAAAAAAAGATCCCAAGTGCAGTATATTTGCATTTGGTAGATTAAATCTGAAAAGCAGATTTACCTCTGTTGTAGTCAGCCTCTTAATTACCTGTGATCTGAGGGTTTTGTTTTTGAGAAGAGAGATTATTTAAATGAGTAGAACAATGCAAGTTAGTAGACAAAGAACTGCGGTCCTTTGAAATTCAGTGAGCAAATAAGAACATTGTCATTTCAGAATCTTCATAAAATAAATGTTAATATGTTCCCCACTCGGGAAGTTTTGCATCATTTAGTTGATTCTGTAGCATACATAAAACTGAGACTTAAATCTCAGAAATACATAACCTCAGAATTCTTTAAACTTAGGGTGATCTTGTTCAGGTTTTAAAATGTACATGTGTGAATGTGTGTGTATTAGATATAACATTATTGTATTTGAACAAATGTTTTTATATTTCTATCTCTATTTTTTGAATAAGGATAAAAGTAAGTTATCAAACCTCATTTTCCCCTTAATTTCACCCTATTCACTTATTATTTAGATGTGGTATATGTCATTATTACAGCTCTAATTTTCCACATAATGCTGTTAACATATATGAAAAAATTATTAATTAGGAAAACCAGGAATATAATTTTCTTGCTTATTAAGGACAGTCTTTCTTTGGCAGTGAAAGTGCATTGAATGTTTTATCTTAATAGGCTCAAAAAATGAACCTCACTTGAAAACTTCATTAGATAACTAACCAGGCAAAACGATGGTGGAGGGTATAGGACTAACACTGAGAGTTTGAAGACTGTCACCTTGAGGATGCAGACAACTTTTCTGGAAGCCATCTGTCTCATTCATAAATTAAGCAATGTATTAGATATATTTGAAGATACCTTTTAATTTTCACATTCTGTGATTTCATTATATCATAGACTAAAGAAGAGAAGGAAATTCAGAAATGGAAAATATCCAGCAGTCTGGGATTTTGAACAATTTACAGCACAAACCTCCCACCAACAGTGCTGTTTTTTATTGTATTAATCCATGTTATTTTTCTAATTTTGTTGTCAATTATACATTTTATAGGTCATAGCTTACCAGAAGCATATGAGTTAATTTTAAGGCAGCCTCTTTTCATTTTTCACTAATTGAGATGTAGAAATAGTTTGTGAGAAATAGTTTATAGTAGAAACTGTTTTCTTTCCATTTGAAAGGTTTTTTATTTTCTTAATTCTATAAAATAAAATATTATAGATTGAGCTTTAAAAATATACTTTAAATATATTAATATAAGTAATCTGTTCAAATATTTGCAGATTAAAATATTATCTGGGTATTTATAGCAAATCTCATTTACTATATCTTTATAGTTCTTAATTGATTTACATGTATGATATATGGTTTCTTTTCATTTTAATTTCTAAGGATATTCCTTTTAATTGTTTATTTTAACCCTTTTTGTGAAACAGTTTCAATTACATGTTTCCCCAAACTGAAATGAGTTAAGATTACCAATTTCTGAATTAACTCTTTCTATAACAATGCAGTTAATAGGATTTAAAATTAAATATAGTATGCCTGTGTACAGCAGGCTCCCATTTAAATGGAGTTTTCTCTAATTCTGGCATTAGTTTCTAGACTGACCTCATGTATTATTAAGAAAATACACAATCAACAATTAAGTTGATAATGTGAAAAGAGTTGGTAGCTGACTTTTACCACTGCACATAAACAGCTCAGTTATTCTGAGTCGCAGTATCACTTTCAGTCAGATAACGACTAAAATCACTGCACTGTGGTTTCTGAAAATGCCATAATCCTTCAAATGCCACATTAAACCGAAAGAGAAAACCGTCAGTAGTGCCTGCACGGTTATGTAGAAGGATGAGCCGTGAACCAAGTGAAAAGATGTTCTGGAAGAACAGTAACCTTTCCCTTGATGGGTGCATTTCCCATTACATTTTTGACACAAAATGTTGCAGAATGATTTAATGGTGGCATTTTGTTTTGCTGACTCCTTTTTTTCATTAAAAAGAAACCAAAGTTTAGGATAAGAATGTAGGGGAAGAGTGACCAAGCACTGAATTCTATTATAGGAATCTGTTTTCAAAATAAATCAGTTAAATTTTTTTTAGTAACATGATTCTTACCCCTTTACATTTTATGTTAACTGTGATACACAAATCATGTAGTTCTAGTATATCTTTAAAGCAGTGTGTTTATTCTTTCAAGTTAATTTTTTTTCTCCATTGTCCTCCCCTCTCCTTTTTTCTTCCTAGTAACTCTTGATCAGAAATGACATGTCAGTAAATCAGGACAGCTTTGTTTAGTAATTACATAGACCTTACCTATTACGTGTAACCAGAAAGTATCCTACTTTTTATTGTCACTTTAGATGTGTATTATTAGAGCTGATTTTATAGGCTCACTTGTCTAAAGATCAATGCCTTTTAACTTTGAGAGGGCACATTTCTATTGGGAATGAAGTTATAAAGTTGTCCCACATAAAACTTTTTTGCCCTATGGAAACATACTGAAAAAGAGAAAGTAACTTACTAAAATATATTTTGTAACACTTGTACAGCATTGGACTCTGTTTTCGAGTTGATACGGAGTGCCTGGGTGTGGGTCCCATCACACAATAATTTAAAAAAACAAAACCAAAAACCTTGGAAATGTATTTTGCACATACATATTTCTCAGTATCTCACTTTTGATAAAAGATACATCAGATAGTATTTGACTAAACAGTACTTTGGTTCCCCTAAATCCCCAGGATTATAGGAATATTTATAAAAGGTGCAATTTCAACTAAAGAAATGGAAATTTAACTTGAAATCTCTCCCGTTTTCCCAGCTGGCTTTAATAGGAGACCATCACTCTTCATGAACTCTATTGTCGATTGTATTTAGTTGCTTGATGGGCTTTAGTTCTGCTGCTCTTTCTTGCAAATGTCTCAGAATGGGAGGGTTTACATTTAGTTCAAAGTTCTTGGTCTTCAAATGATTATATAGATCAAAAGAACTAATTAGAATAATATTCAGTGTGGATATAAATCCCTGTGTTTTCAACTGTAAATGATTTGGCACTTTGTTAGTGATATAAAGTATGCCTTACTGAGCAAGCACCTTTCTTTTGCTTTCCTTTTCTTCTTCACTTTCTTCCTTCCTTTTTTTTCTTTTTTCCCTTCCTCTTACCCTCCTTCACTTTCCCTTCTTCCTTCCTCCTTTGTCCCTCCCAACTCTCCATCATTATGACCGGAAAGCCACAGAAATTTGTTACATAGAAATAATCAGTTTTCTGAAAATTCTCAGATAATGGGAACTGTCAGTATAGGATTGCCCAATAAGATAATTGTAAAAAAAAAAGAAAAAATGGTAGCCAGTAAAGCCGATGGATTTGTAAAAGAATGGGTAGGTTTAAGCAAGTAGGGAAAAAAAGAGCAAGGCTTTCCAGAAGAGAAGAGATGCTTTGTGAGCATTCTTAGGAAGATGGGAAGTCCTTTTGTGGCAGAATTCTGTGCAGAATTATTTGACCTAAAACACCACAATTTATGATTGTTTGGGGGATTGTAACATTACATAAGTAAGATAAAAAAAGATACTTTATAATGTGCTATTTTGCATAACTTATTATAATATTTTCTAACATAGTTAAAAATAAATACAAAATGTAAACATGTTCATGAAGAAACTGTATACATACATTATACATACATACACATACAATTCTGGGAAAACAAAAATCATCAATATAAAAAATATTTGGCATATACAGATAGCCTTTTATTTTGGAGATGATGGCATATTGGATTAGAGCATATTTGTTAATATAACAGATGTTTTTTTAAGTATTAATGCAATATATGTTGTTTTTAATTGCTTAATAAGTGTACAGAGAAATGTTATTTTCACCCTGCTTCCTCAAAACCCTTTCCATTTGAGATAACAGACATAGTCAGTTAGTGTATAATCAGCGTACTTCTTTCTTCTAAGTGCAAATGAAATATTCAGGGCATATTGGCTGGCTTCCTCCCTCTCTCTCTCATAGCTATTTTGGCTTTACTCTGAAACGTCCCTTGTTTTTTTTTTTAAACTTGAAAACACATAATGGACTTTTTCAGTAAATATAGAACTAAACCAGTCTTTTAAGTAGCAATAAAATAGTACAATAAAATAAACCACAATTTATTAGTACTTACCTATAAATGGAAATTCATGTTTTTTGTTTGATTTCTATCCCAAATTGAGTTTGCTAGACCAAACTCTATTTATATTTTATATTTTAATATATATTATTGTATCAATTCCCAGTATACATAATTGTTTGAGGATGCTATTGTGTAAGTTTTTGACAATTTGGTTGATAGAAATTGACATTTTTATTTTATTTTGTGACTGTGCAGTTGAATATTTATTCATATATTGATTACCCATCTGGATTTTCTCATCCATGTGTTGTCTTTCCATATCTTGTGCCTCCTTATTGAGATGTTTCCTTTTTTTAAAAAAATGATTTTATCACCTATTTTTTACATAGATTACAGGCCTTTTCTTTCAGGTATTTTGCATGTGTGTGTGTTTTGCTTGCTAATGATACTTTTGGCAAAACTCAACTTTTAATTTTTATATGTTATGATATTTATGTCTGAAGAAATTAATATGTGTTGTTATGACATTACCAACTAATATCTCATACATTACCTAGTCAGGCAGTGCATATTATTTGTCTTTGCCCTTTGGATGATCTATGTGCAGTTGTGCTTGAAATATTTTTAAAGACCTGTGGAGATATTATGTCAATTAAAAATAGCTTTATTTTATATTTTTGTATTACCATAATATAAAATGTTAGTTTGCTTTACTAGCATATGTCAAATTCTTCTGATTTAAAACCAGCTTGTTTTCAGAGATGATTTTATAACTTTTTAAATACTGAGAATGCATATTTTCAAGCTTGTTGAAGCTTCTTTTCAATTTTGTAACTTTTTATATAATGTTTTAGACCTTATTAATAGTGTTTGGTGATTGGACCTTGAGGAAATTGAATTTGTGTTTGGTGGTTGATTACAAAGGCAAAATTATTGTTTTAATTGAAGAGGTCACTGATAAATTCTGAATTGCTAAATTCAAAGGCATTTTAATTTTCTAAGTACTCTTCATTTTTGGTCTTGTTTCAGCATTTAATAACATTGGTGACGAACATTCCTTCTTAAAGCTTTTGTTTTTACTCTAGTCCCTATCAGTGGCAGAACAGTGGTTAAAATGCTTGTGTCTGGGGCCCAAATTATTTGGGTTCAAATTCTCCACCAACAGTTATTAGCTTTGACTTTGAGTAAGTTATATAATCTTTGTGCCTTCAGTTCAATTCAGTCCCTCAGTTGTGTCCAACTCTTTGCGACCCCATGGACTGCAGCACACCAGTCTTCCCTGTCCTCCACCATGTCCCAGAGCTTGCTCAAACTTATGTCCATTGAGTCAGTGATGCCATCCAACCATCTCGTTCTCTGTCATCCCCTTCTCCTCCTGCCTTCAATCTTTCCCAGCATCAGTCTTTTCTAGTGAGTCAATTTTTTGCATCAGGTGGCCAAAATTTTGGAGCTTCAATCCTTCCAGTGAATATTCAGGACTGATTTCCTTTAGGATGGACTGGTTGGATCTCCTTGCAGTCCAAGGGACTCTCAAGAGTCTTCTCCAACACCACAGTTCAAAAGCATCAATTCTTGGGTGCTCAACTTTGTTTATAGTCCAACTCTCACATCCATACATGACCACTGGAAAAATGATAGCTTTGACAAGATGGACCTTTGTTGGCAAAGTAATGTCTCTGCTTTTTAATATGCTGTCTAGGTTGGTCATAGCTTTTCTTCCAAGGAGCAGGCATCTTTTAATTTCATGGCTGCAGTTACCATCTGCACTGATCTCTGTGCCTTAGTTTCTTCATTTATGAATGGAGAGTAGTAATTGTTTCTACCTCATAGAATTGCTGTGAGGATTAAATGAATAGAAATAGAGGTTATATGCCTTCATTAACTCCCTCTTAGTCTGTTATAGTAACCAGCACCATCAGTAGTTTGAATGTCTCCAGTCTCCATCTAGTTGTCTAAAGAATTTGTTCATGTTGTACTTAAATTTGTCCAGAAGCTTCTCATTTGTTACAAGGGTAAATCCTGAGTCTAAAAACATGGTCTACGGTCTTCCACACCTGACCACCTGACCTCGGTCTTTTTAATCTTCATTTCAGTTATTCACAGTTTGGGATAACCTAGTTCTCCTTCCTAAAACTTTCACTTAGTTTCATGCCGTCTTGCTTCAACTTTAATTTATGTTACATTAGTCACTCAGTCCTGTCCAACTCTTTGTGACCTCATGGACTGTAGCCTGCCAGGCTCCTCTGTCCATGGGATTCTCCAGGTAAGAATACTGGAGTGGGTTGCCATTTCCTTCTCCAGGGGATCTTCCCAACCCAGGGATCAAACCCAGGTCTTCCACATTACAGACAGATTCTTTACCGTCTGTATGTCTTGGTCAATTCATGATTCTTAGTGTGTAAGTACCATATCTTTAAAAAAATATTTTTTAATTTTAATTGGGAAATAATTGCTTTACAATGTTTTGTTGGTTTCATTTTATTATTAGTGTAGGGCTAGACAAAACAGTCAACAGAAAGGAATAAAAATCCCAGAAAAAGGCTTATGTACATAAAAAAACCTCAGTAATTGTATCTTTTTAAAATTTATTTAATTGGAAGATTATTGTTTTACATTATTGTGTTTGTTTCTGCCATACATCAACATGAATCAGCCATAAGTGTACATGTATCCACCCCTCTTGAACCTCCCTCCCATCTCCCAGTACCATATATTGTTATTTAAGTTAATTTTAATTTTTCCAGTCCCAGGCTCCCTCCATGCTTATCACATGCCCTTTACATAGATGAAGAGAATAGAAAATCTATAGATTTTAATTAAAGTCATTCATATTTAATATTTTAAGAGTAATATTCATCAGATATTACTAGAAACTTGGCTTAGATAATGTTATTTTTATATATAAAATGTTCAAACCTTATTGAGATTGGGATGGTAGTCTTTGTCATACTTTAATGTAACTTATAGTAATTCAGTTCATTTTTTTCTTCATGGCTGTATTGTGCTGTGAGTTAAGATACATTTAAATTCTTAAATGAGCTTAATTACCCTTCACATTCCTCTGGTGTTTCTAAAGATAGTTCCTACCTCATTGAAATCTGAATTTTCTTTAATCTGAAAATTTGTGTGCTGTTAGTTTTTGCTAATTTTAACTGCTTGGGCAATACAGAGTCAGTTTAGTTAAATCTGACTAGGTCATAATACAATTTTAGTCAGTCCCTGGTGGCTCAGAGGTTAAAGCGTCTGCCTCCAATGCGGGAGACCCGGGTTCGATCCCTGGGTCAGGAAGATCCCCTGGAGAAGGAAATGGCAACCCACTCCAGTATTCTTGCCTGGAGAGTCCCATGGACTGAGGAGCCTGGTGGGCTGCAGTCCACGGGGTCACAAAGAGTCAGACACGACTGAGTGACTTTACTTACTTACTTAGAGGAAATAAAACTGTACTTTATTTTGTAATTTGTAACAATCTGGATTTTCTTTCCATTTTAATCTGAAAAAAAATTATTAACAGTTCGAGAATTTCTAATTTGGCTTCCTGGGGTAATTCCATGGCAATAAAAGACACAGGTTCTTTCTTTGCCTTTTTTGTTTGTTTGTTTGTTTGTTTTGTTGGCTTTGTTTTTTGTTATAGGTACTTTGGTATAGTACCATAGTTTTTGGTTTTGCTCCAGTGATTGGTGTCCCAGGTGTCTTTCCCTATGCAGTTAATCCTTTCAGTGGCTCTTGCTGACTTGGATTATGTTTATAAGCTACCTCTCTGACCCTTATTATACCTCTCATTTGGTAATTAATCTCTAGATTATTTCATTCCTGTTAATATCTTCATTTGTATGTGTGTGCCTGTGTGATGTGCATAGTTACATTTATAAGACTAATTCTAACACTCTTTTCTGTGTTAGGTAAGCATTTTAAATATGAAATTAAAAAAGAAACTATGAGTAATTTAGGAAAATTATGATTTCTGGAAGTTGAATGGAAATAAAAGCAAAAGTAAAAAAATAAAATATACATCTGTAAAGTCAATCAGGGTAATTACTATTTGTAGAACATAATTCTTTAAGTTTTAACTTCTGGTAGAATACTGCTTGCTTCCTTCAGTATAACATTTAACTTTGTAAAATTATCCTTGTTATTAACTTTAGAAAGAAATTTGTATTGGTTACACAGACACGCAGATGTATACACACAATAGTCTATTTTCTAACGACAGTTTTACAAATTGTCAAGTGATTCAAACACTGAGAATTAATAAGAATAACAGTATTTGTTATTTTCAGGCACTTTAAAGTGTCTAATTGTAAATATTGTATATTTTATATGTAATTCTACTTTTTTGTTTTGAGGTGAAGAAAATTTAATTTTGTCCTATTTTAGTTGTGCTAGCTTTATATGTGCTCTTGGTTTCATCATGATAACCTTCCTCTCTGGATTCTATCACAAGGAAATATGCAAAGAAAAGTATTTAAAGAATATTTATAGCCATATTAATAGTAATAAAATTATCCATACTCAGAACACACAAATCCCAGAATAAAAGCAGCTTAAACATGGTATAGGAGGGGAATGATAAGTATAGCAAATTAGTAGAACAAAAAATATGTATTTTTTATAGATTACAAGATAATTACATGGGAATGAAGAAAGCTATTTTAGAATATAAGTATATGCTCCTCAGTTGTTACATCACAGATACCTAGAGATTGGAAGGGAGCAAGAAATAAGCATACTATTTTTTTTTAGTATGGTAGGATTGTGAGTAAAACATTAAAAAATTTTTACAAAATTTTAAATTACTCACATTATTTTTATTTATTTTAATTGGAGGCTAATTACTTTACACTACTGTATTGGTTTTGCCATACATCGACATGAATCCGCCACGGGTATACACGTGTTCCCCATCCTGAACCTCCCTCCCCATCCCATCCCTCTGGGTCATCCAAGTGCACCAGCCCCGAGCATCGTGTATCATGCATCGAACCTGGACTGGCAATTCGTTTCACATATGATAATATACATTGTTCAATGCTATTCTCCCGAATCATCCCACACTTGCCCTCTCCCACAGAGTCCAATAGACTGTTCTGTACATCTGTGTGTCTTTTGCTGTCTTGCATACAGGGTTATCGTTACCATCTTTCTAAATTCCATATATATGCGTTAGTATACTGCTATTGGTGTTTTTCTTTCTGGCTTACTTCACTTTGTATAATAGGCTCCAGTTTCATCCATCTCATTAGAACTGATTCCAATGTATTCTTTTTAATGGCTGAGTAATACTCCATTGTGTATATGTACCACAGCTTTCTTATCCATTCATCTGCTGATGGACATCTAGGTTGCTACCATGTCCTGGCCATTATAAACAGTGCTGCGATGGACATTGGGATACACGTGTCTCTTTTGATTCTGGTTTCCTCTGTGTTACACTTTAAGATACAGTCCTAATTGACTACACACACACAAAGGCTGCTGCTGCTGCTAAGTTGGTTCAGTTGTGTCCAACTCTGTGAGACCCCATAGATGGCAGCCCACCAGGCTCTGCCGTCCCTGGGATTCTCCAGGCAAGAACACTGGAGTGGGTTGCCATTTCCTCCAATGCATGAAAGTGAAAAGTGAAAGTGAAGTCACTCAGTTGTGTCTGACTCTTCCCAACCCCATGGACTGCAGCCTACCAGGCTCCCCTATCCCTGGGATTCTCCAGGCAAGAACACTGGAGTGGGTTGCCATTGCCTTTTCCAATGCATGAAAGTGAAAAGTGAAAGTGAAGTCACTCAGTTGTGTCTGACTCTTAGCAACCCCATGGACTGCAGCCCACCTGGCTCCTCAGTCCATGGGACTTTCCAGGCAAGAGTACTGGACTGAGGTCCCATTGCCTTCTCCGAAGTATATGTATACCAGAGTATAAATAAATCACTAATTGGTGCATATGTATATTTTTTTAACATACCTGATTATTATAAATTAGGCCCTCAGTGTTATCTGCCAGTCCTTCCATATTTTCCTAGTCAGCTTGAACTTTCATTTCGGAGAGCGCCTGTTTCCATTCTTCTCATGCTCCTTATCTCATTACCTTTTCTCTTGTTTCATATTTATCAAATGACCTTGTCTCCTGCTTCACATAGAAAACAGAAACCATCAGACAGAAATCCCTAAACTTTCTGACACGGAAGCTATAACTTACATCCATAGGCTTCTGTCTTCCACCACCCTCTCCTCTCTTTTCATAACAGTATAGTAGAAGAGTGTTCCCTTTTCCTTCTGAAACTATCATGTCTACCAGTGCCCCCTGGATCCCATTCGTCATGACTGATTATTTCCTGCTGCTGCTGCTGCTGCTAAGTCGCTTCAGTTGTGTCCGATTCTGTGCGACCCCATAGACGGCAGCCCGCCAGGCTCCCCCGTCCCTGGGATTCTCCAGGCAAGAACACTGGAGTGGGTTGCCATTTCCTTCTCCAATGCATGAAAGTGAAAAGTGAAAGGGAAGTCACTCAGTCGTGTCTGACTCTTAGCGACCTCATGGACTGCAGCCCACCAGGCTCCTCCATCCATGGGATTTTCCAGGCAAGAGTACTGGAGTGGGGTGCCATCGCCTTCTCCAGATTATTTCCTACTCTTCTGTAATTATCTTCAGTTTCTCAGTTGATTCCTTTCCTTTAGCTTTCAAATCATGCCATTCTCTTAGATATTCTGCTATCTCTCTGGATTGTTGCTGTTGTTCAGTCTCTGAGTCATGTCCGACTCTTTGCAGCCCCATGGACTGCAGCACGCCAGGCCTCCCTGTCACTCACCATCTCCTGCAGTTTGCCCAAGTTCATGTCCATCTCTCTCGATAGTCCTATTGTGGCCATCTCTACCTTAATTTCTTTTTTGTCATTCTACACAGTCCTTGGTGATCTCATCTTTGATGTCTTCTTTCTTTTAATTCAGAATACTCCCAAAGTTAATTCTAGCCAGACTCTCCACTTAGTTTTTGAATGGTATAGCCAAATGCCAGCAAAACATTTTTCTGGTATACTCTTTCAAAGAACTCCTCTGTATATCTTCAAATTTTATTCCACATATTCTCTCCCTGATAAATTCCTACTTAATTTGTAACACTTGCTTTAATCTTGTTGGTGTTTTCTCTTGTTAATCCTTTCCTTAGCCTGCTCTCTCCTACTAATCAAGCAAAGATAGTCTGTCTACCTAATATGTTTTATTGACTATTTGTTGCAGGCCTATATGCTAATAATGCTTTTTACTTTGTATTAAATCTCTCCTGTATAGAGTCTTACACTTCAGTTCACTTGACCCTCCATCAGACTGTGAATTTAATGGAAGAGTTATACTTTTATCTCAAGTGCCAGAGTAAAACTTGACATACTGTAATCTTTCTGTAATTATTTGGACGGATAGTTTTTAAGAGATTACTTGGTTAGTGTGAGTTAGGCTTAGAACCCAGACTTCTTGACTTCAGTGTTCATTATCAAACTGTTTCTACAGGTTCTGTTATTAACTTCTTATAATAATCCTACTCTTTATAAAGACATTATTATAGTGCACAGTTGTATCTTTACATGCCTTACAAACAGTATTATTAGTTTTAATAAAATGTTTATACTTTTTAACACTTTTATTCTAGTATCTGGACTGTTGATCATTTTAGGTTCATTTTAATTTTGGAGAATATAACTCCATCTGGATTAACTGCACAAGTCTTTTCATTGTTTAAGTACTTACTAGAAATACTAAATCTTTTGCAGTGTTGTGTCACTGTACATCATTGAGTTTCCATATTTCCCTTTTGTAACAGTAGCTACTTAATTTTGTGACATTTTATTGATTTAGTCTGGTCACTTGAATGTAAATGGTACAAAAAGTTTAATTCTTCATACATTTCTTGAGCTTTAATCTTCGCAGTCACATCTTTTTAAATTTGGCACACATTATAGAAGTATTATATCCCATATATAAAATTGCTAACTTTGAAAACTTCTTAGACCTTCTTGTTCTGATGTTTGTTTGGCCATCTTAAAAATCCCTGAAAACAATTTTTGGTAACTATGTGTGATTTATTAATATCAGATAGACATGTTAACAATGGGCAAACTTTTAAGTCTCATTAAACCTCTTTGTTTTTTTTTAACTGGCAAGTAATAACTTACTCTATATAAATAAATATAAGCACATATGTGCATGAAATATACATAACATTGCTTCGTTTACACCTCATTGCTTACCCTGTAGTACTCTTAGAATTAAATTTTGGGAAATTCCCTGGCAGTCCAGTGATTAGGACTTGGTGCTTTCCTGGCTTTGGCCCAGGTTTAATTCTTGGTCAGGAAACTAAAATCCTGCAAGCCATACAGCTTGGCCGAAAAAAAAAAAGTTTGATTTGGAATTAGATTGTTTTCTTCTTGATTTTTTATTTTTATCAAGTACAGTTTTTATATACATTAAATTTATTAGTTAGTAGAACTAGAGTTAGAAACTAGAACACAATAAGTGTTCAAAAGATTCATTTACTGTTAAATTGGATTTTTTCCCTTTAAAACCCTGCACATTCAAGAGACAAAAAAAAATTTCTTGTGATCTTCGTTCCCTTGCATGTATTATGATTATCTGAAAATTAAACTATCAATTCCAGAGTTTATTACTTGTTTCTAAAACAGTGGGATTTCCCAGCAAGAATATTGGAGTGGGTTGCCATTTCCTTCTCCAGGGTCTCTTTGCAACTCAGGGATCAAACCTGCATCTCCTGCTTGTCGGGGATTCTTTACCTAAGACTAAACCACTGGGTTCAGTACCTCCTTTCATTTGCCCAAATTGCTTGTTTTGATATTTAATTTATGTAGGCAATGGCACATTGTTATTTAATCTGAGGTTTTTTTTTATTATACTGTTATTTTAATTCTTTGGTGAATTAAAGTGAAAAATTTAGGAAAAAAAAGAAAAGTGAATACCTCAGTTTCCTCAGCCTTTCTCTCAGATATACTATATCAGTTATATAATTCCTTATGACTTTCCTTTGACCCTTATCTGAATACTCCATGGTTTCTTTAAAAGTTGAATATCAGAACTCCACAAACAGTTTTTAACGAGGTACTTAATGTTTGTCTGTTTTCCTAAAATACTTTGGCAAATTTGAGAAAAGTGAAGGTAATTATTACCTTCTAACTATACAATTAAAAAAGTGATTATGACTTAACTTTAGTATAAAATTGATCATACATTCTGTGCGTGCGCGTGTGCGTGTGTGTGTGTGTGTGTGTGTGTTTCATTTTTTGGTACATAGATAGTACATGAAGCCCATGATCTGAAGTGTCCTAAGTGTGATTTAGCCAGTTGAATACTGTGAGAATTGATAGACTGAACTACATGAAAGTAACTTTAAGTGTGTTCTCTCCAGATAATAGCAACTAGAGGAAGAATTCTGCTTTGAATGAAACTTGTTAGGTCATCTCTGTAGATGCTCAGTAAATCACATGGACACGGACCCCGCTGCACAAGGAAAATAGGCCTAGGAAAGACTAAATCAATGGGATTCAGTCACATCCAAGAGAAACTACATGTCAGTAACTTGCTTTTTAAGTGACTGAAGTCTTCCAGACCCATTTCTTTTGTCAGTTACTCATTTGAGTCAGTTATTAAAGAATTTTAAAAATTGCCTGCTTATATCAAGGACCTTGTTGTGAAGTGGCCTTTAAATGTAGATCACTTAAAAAGGAAAGTTGAGTTTCTTATACTGAATATATTAAGCACTCTGACCAAAAAAATTTTTGATCGTGCTTTTGAAGCTTTTGTTTGTAAAGAAATTATGGAATCTGTTTCCCTCCAGTTCTTTTAATAATGAGTCTTATGTTTAGTCTCATCAAATTTATTTTCTAATCTATTTAATATTAAGGAAATTAAAATCCATTTATTTATTCATCAAATTATCATTTGGAAGATATATAAAGGCATAAGACTTTATATGGGAACAGGGATGTTTATAAAAGGATGAGGGAGAAATTTCCATATAAACGAAGGTGACATTTGAGTTGGATCTTGAAGTATGAGCAGGTTTCAGAAGATTGAGATAGGAGGTACCAGATCCTTGAAGAGAATGAATATGATTAAAGACATAGAGCACATCATGAGAAATGCTGAACTGGATGAAGCACAAGTTGGAATCAAGATTGGTGGGAGAAATATCGATGACCTCAGATATGCAGATGACACCACACTTATAGCAGAAAGCAAAGAAGAACCAAAGAGCCTCTTTATGTAAGTGAAAGAGGAGAGTGAAAAAGTTGGCGTAAAACTCAACGTTCAGAAAACTAAGATCATGGCATCACTCCATGGCAAATAAATGGGGAAACAACAGAAACAATAACAGACTTTATTTTGGGGGGCTCCAAAATCACTGCAGATGGCAACTGCAGCCATGAAATTAAAAGATGCTAACTCCTTGGAAGGAAAGTTATGACCAACCTAGACAGCATATTAAAAAGCAGAGACATTACTTTGCCAACAAAGGTCCGTCTAGTCAAGGCCATGGTTTTTCCAGTAGTCATGTATGGATGTGAGAGTTGGACTACTAAGAAAGCTGAGCACCCAAGAATTGATGCTTTTGAACTGTGGTGTTGGAGAAGACTCTTGAGAGTCCAAGGGGATCCAATCAGTCCATCCTAAAGGAAATCAGTCCTGAATATTCATCGGAAGGACTGATGTTGAAGCTGAAACTCCAGTACTTTGGCCACCTGATACGAAGAACAGATTCATTTGAAAAGACCGTGATGCTGGGAAAGATTGGAGGTGGGAGGAGAAGGGGACAACAGAGGATGAGATGGTTGGATGGCATCACCTACTCGATGGACATGAGTTTGAGTAAACTCCGGGAGTTGGTGATGGACAGGAAGGCCTGGCGTGCTGCAGTCCATGGGTCTCAGAGTCAGATGCAACTGAAGTGAATTGAAAGACATAGAGTGGGATCCTTGGAGCCATTTGTAATGTAGATTGAAGGTAGATTGGGGCCTGGATTCAGGCTAAAGATTTTGAGAGTAGGGTAAAGAAGCTGCCTGCCCATGCAGGAGACATAAGAGACGTGAGTTTGATCCCTGGGTTGGGAAGATCCCCTGGAGAAGGACATGGCAACTCACTCCAGTATTCTTGCCTGGAGAATCCCATGGACAGAGGAGCCTGGTGGGCAGCAGCCCATGGGGTCCAAAAGAGTCAGACACTACTGAGGCGACTAAGCACTTAAGCACACACAATGGGAATTCACTGAAGGTCGGAGATAGCAGGGAGAAGAGTACTTTTATGAGGTTGATATTATGGTGGCCTGTGTGATGAATGACCAGTTTGGGGGCCTCGAACTTAGACTGATGGAAAAATAAATGGAAAGGATTCAGTATTTGGGGGACATAAGTCCACACCAGTGGTTACAGCAGATAATTAGCCAAAAATGAGGAGGCAAGGAAGAAAGGGGTGTATTAAACTAAGCTCTCCATTTCTTTCCTTTCCCATTTTTTTGGCTGGCTTATGATGTCTGCACTGTTCTCTACTAGATTATTCTGTACACTTGAGCTTCTAAATTGTTTCCTCTTTTTTCCTGTCTGTGTTTCTCACTTCCAGTGAGGCCTCCTTGGATTCCACTCTGTTTGCCTTGGCTGTCCACGTTTTTTATTGCTAGTAAAGCTGGTATAACTGCATTCTTTAGCTCTAATATATGTTGATTCCTCCAACTTTCTGGTTTATTCCTTGCCTGATTAAATGACCTAAACCTGAACTCCAGTCACTGAAGGAAGTCCACCAGAATCTTCCCTGTCTGAGCAGGCCACAGGTTCTCCTGCTTCTTCATTTTCTCCTGAACCCAGCTGTTATTTGTTCTCCAAATAGCACCACTCCAAGGTTGTCTTGAACATTTGCTGAATCATTTAGGGTAAAAGGGTCTAAAATTTAAAATTGAATGCTTTATACTACTGTTCTTAAGAGTTACTTAGCCATCCCTAACACTAAGGATATTGCCTTTGTGCCTTAGACCTAGCTTTACAAAAAACAATGATCAGCGGTTAAAGTTAATGTCTTTAGAACTAAACTGATGCTCTATAATACATCATGAAGAGATTAGATTCTAAAGAGGAAATTCAAAAATAAACTGAGTCTTGTGAAGGAAACTATACTTGAAAGTTGTTTTTAAGAATGCTCTTCTGTTAGTAAAAATTGGGAAAGGGATGTTTAATGTTCAAAATATTTGTAATTGGATAATTGAGATAGACCAGCTGCTGCTGAATCTTTCATACTAGAATAGTATTCTGATAAAATTTGGGTTGAAAAGAAAATGTTTATTCAGTATATATTTTTTGCTTTACAACTAAGCTCATTTGATGATTTTATTAGACATGTGAAGTGGCTAACCTGCCTCACACATTTAGTATTCAATGATGACATTCATTGATTTTCAAATCTATATTAAACCATTAAACCTTCAAGTAACTTAGTATGATTTATAAATATTTTTGTTATCTGTGTTTGAATTTTTAAATTTTCTTTCTAAAATAAATGCATTATAGACAAGTAAATTGTAAAAAAAAAAAAAAACAAAAAACAGAAGCCTGAACATGCTAACCATTAATTACATAGTGAAGTGTGGTGTTTCTGGAGTATGCAATTTTAGAGTAGTAAACATTATAATTTTTATCATATATAGCAGTGAAATATTTCTCATTTCATGCATTTATTTTTCAGTAAAATTTATTTTTTGTAATTTTATACTCATTATTTACTGCAATGTGTTAATATTGTTAACTTATACATCAAAGGGGTTATTCAGTTATTTAGAAAGACTGGTATTACACCCACAGCTCTGCTACTGGCTAGATGAATGACCTTGAATTATGTTACCATTATAGTCATTTTCTCATCTATAAAATGAAGGTCTCAACCTCATTTTTTTCTCAGATTTTGTAACTCATAGTAATTTCAAAACAAATCCTATACAGTTCTGAAAAGGATCTCACTGTCAATTTGGCACTTGAGTCATCTGCTCAGTATCACTACTTAAGTAACAGGCAAAGAGCCTCTGCCAGGATAGAAGTATATAAGTCACCCATTCCCTCTAGAGGCTGCTCTGATCACTGGCAGTTTCCTTTTCCAAGTCAGCTAAGGTATCTCTTCTTGACAATTTCAATCATTAGAATCATATAAAACAAACATTATCTAACTTCTAGTGTTAGAAACCAACTATATTGTGTTCTGATTTTTCTTTTTCTTTTTTTTAATCAAACATCCCGTTTCATCTGTTCTCTTGTAACAAGGTTTTGATTTGTGCTGTTTGTATAGATTTGTATAGTTTTGGACATATGGAATAGACATAGTAATTGGAATTAGAATTTGTAGATAGGATATGAATGTTGGAGCTGATGGATTTTGAAGTATAGATAATAATACATAAGAAAATGATATTTTAACATTTTATTAATAATTAAACCCCAAAGTCTTTATGAACTAGAGATTAAAATAATGCTAGTGTTAAAATAATGCTTACTATATCCCAGATCCTCTTCTCTGCTCTCTGAATGTATTATCTCATTCAATTTTTAACAGCAATCATATGAGGTGTGGACGTCTCCATTTTGGAGATTAGATAACTGAGGTACAGAGACATTAAGCACTATGAAGTACAAATTGTCCCAAAGATATATTGAAACTGTGTTATATAAATTATTATTAGAAAATAGTTTCTTCCTTTCCAATACACATACTACTATAGTGTTTGATAAGTCTGATATTCACATCAGTTGCTCAGTATCTAGTTTTATATTAGTTTATAGAGTTTATTAAGGGCCAGTGTGCTAGTGTTTTCCATAGTTTATC
Source organism: Capricornis sumatraensis (assembly GCF_032405125.1). Taxonomy (NCBI): domain Eukaryota; kingdom Metazoa; phylum Chordata; class Mammalia; order Artiodactyla; family Bovidae; genus Capricornis; species Capricornis sumatraensis. The sequence goes on from NC_091073.1 coordinate 23,955,104, forward strand.
TCATGTAATCCTCAAGGCAACTCCATTAGACAGATATTCATTTTACCCCTAGGTCATGACTGAGGAAACTGAGAAGTTTTAACAGACCACACAATAGGTAGAACAGGAAGAAGCAGAATTAGTTTTGAGTTTAGTCAGCGTTGAATGTGTTGCGAATGCTCTAATCATTAGGCATACTGCTGACCAGACAAAAGCTTCTTTAGCGTATTTGCCTTCATTGGGGCAAAAGTAGATGTTTCTTCTTGGTCAGCAATTCCAACTATACAAGAAGCTTGCCTCAGGGAAGCCCTTTGAAAATATATAATTCCCTTTGTTTCTACATTAATTTGTAAGTAAACTTATTAGAAGCACATGGAATAAATACAAAGTCAAGGCTTGACCTCTGATATAAAAGACCACATAGTAGTCTTCTGTCCTAGGAAGGTAGCACACAGGATAAGTCATATTGCTTATTCTGGAAATTAAGTGAAATTTTAGAATGGAAGAATATTAGTGATAGCTTTTTAGTGTTTTCAAAGTTAAATCTAGATTTAATTAGAATTTAAAGCAGATTTCTATGATATCTAGTGTTTCTATTTTCAAATTCCTGTCAATGTTAAGTACAAATATACTTTGGGTTGTCTGCTAGTCTCCATTGTATTTGCATATAAGTTCAAGTTAAATGCACTTCTGTGATAAATGATGTGGTCGCTTCCTCTTGCATTATGCTTATCTAGTAGTGCTTAACCTGCTGACAAAGCATTTCTCAGAATATCAGGTTTAGAATGTGCTTAAAGCTCATCACTTGCAGACTGAAATGCTGAGAAAAGTTAGCACATGTGACTATTCAACAAGGGAATTCAGCTCTTCCTGTTTCCTTGTTATTCAGTGAGTGACTTCTGTTCATTCTGTTTACTTCTCATATGTTGATAAGTACATTTCTCTGAAAACTATGTTTCATGTTATATTCTTTTTTTCTTGTACAATTTTGTTTTTCCTTGCTTTGGAGGTTATTCAGTTTGACATGGTAGTTCTTCAGTAGCGCTTTGTCTGTGATTGTGCCACTTTTCACTTTCTTTTTCTCAGTAGAACTTAGAAGCATTAAACACATCTCTCTAATAAATATTGAAATGAAATTTTTCTGTGATGTGTGACTAGTTGGCAATTTCACCTCATATACACAGATGTAAATATCTGAAGAGAATGATAAAATTTTGTTTACCACAATCAAAAAAGTTACCTCAAATTGCTAGGCATCTAAAATTACTCAGAAAATTTATTGATAGGGAAGTAAATACAAGAAACAATGAAAGGTTTGAAAATAAACACAAATGAATGACTTTTGAAATTTGGCCAAAATTAGTGTATTTATAATCAATGACCAGGTCTTTACAATGACATGTATTCTGTCACTTGTTGCACAGATCTACTCAAATAGCTAGTTGGGGATATACTTTTCATAATTGTAACAAAGCATTTCCAATATAGTCTTTTATAAAAGAGGCAGTGGAAGCCCAGGGAGTAAGAATCATCTGAAAATTTCCTCCCTGAGACGCTCTACTTGAGTAGAACCAATCCTGTACTGTACTGATTATGTGTACTTGTTTTTAGCATAGTTGCATGCTTTCTCAAACATTATTGCTATATTTGATGAGAAAATACCAATACAGTATTGTAAATTAAAATAAAGGAAAAAAAATATTTTTAAAACATTTATTGATTGAACTACATATTTGCTTGTATAAATGCAAGCCCCTCATCATTTTTATGCTTTCTTTTTTTGGTTAGTAAGGTTTATTTTGACAACTAAAAGTAATAAGAGTAATACAAGAGGCTACTCAGTGTTTCTAATGATAGAATAGTTCCAGTTTAACTAGTAAAAACCTTTGCAAGATCATGGCATTTAGATTCAGGGCATCTGTCTCTTTGGACCAGATCATATGTTATTTGAATCTACCATGGTTATTTTTAGTGTGTTTCATAAGACATAGTGCAGATCTGCTGTGATCTTTAAATGTTAATGTTCTTTTCTTATCACTTTACTGTGTAGATACCCTTCATGAGACCCAACTCTGCCACAGCTCATCCTCGGAGGCAATCCTGGAAACCTCTTTTATAAGTGTGATTTTTAAAATCTGGATTACCCTCTCAATAGAGTACATAAAGTAAAGGAGAACAGCTATCTTGTCCTTCCCATAAGCTTATCACTGCAAAAAGTTGCCTTTGCTTGTCAGGTTTGAATAGAATGTAATTGATTGATTTGTTACTTGGACTGACAAGGCAATTACTTTGCCTCTATGGATTTTTTTTTTTCTCTTTTTTTTCCCTCCAACTTTTTTTTAAAATCAGAAACATTTGATATGTACATTGTTGAAAACTACTAGATAATGTCTTGTCAGAATTGTCCATTAAGTAATGTCTTCCCCTCTTGCTTTTTTGGCAAATGATATACAGTGTTTGGACTTAACTAAAGAGTGTGGAAGCCTGTGGGACTTACATGCAATGTGCTAATCATTGTTGTTGAACAAATCTAGTATCAAATAAGAAAGACAATGCATTCCACTAGTCTGCTGTTCTGTTTCATCCAGCTAATACATATATTCATATATGAAATGCTACATTGGGAAACAACTGTAGACTATATTAAATGTTACTTTTATTTATAATAATTCAGCAAAAATGAAAACTTGTGAAAGAATATGCCATTCTAGTTTTGACTCATTAGTTCTAGTGTGAAAGCACTAGTATTATTAGCATGCAGTTTTTACAACTTCAGATTTTAAATAAATAAGATATATCCGTGTTGATCTCTAGATATTTTTAGTAACCAAACTTACTGAGTCTTCACTGACTTAATACAAACTTTCTCTGTTCGGTTTAATTTTACTTTTCTCAAACGTAAATATGAGGTTACAAAATAAGGAGAGAGATACAAAGCTTACTGACTAAACAACCTGCCAAATGAAAGATCTTCATCAACATCTGTATCTTTCCAAAGGTTTGCAGAATTCAAATTTGATCTTCAAGCTTTAATGATCCAGTTTTAAGTCAACGACAGAAATATATTGAATATTTCATCACTTCATCTTGAACTGATTTAGAAGAGACTCTTTGCTGAAATTGAAATGCATATTTACATGTAAATTGTCAACACGTCTCTTGGAATTACCTGATTTATAGATGTGGTTTGGGACATCTTTTCAGGTATAATGGCAATTGAAAATAGTTTAAACATTAGGAATAGAGTAGGAAATGTTATAGATAATTAAAAGCAAGTGTCAGTATAAAGTTGCTATATGCTAGTAATCTATAGTTATACTAAGGAACCATAATTATTGGATATGTAATAAAAGTAGAATGTATATAAAATATGTATAAACTGAGATCAACTTATTGAAAGACCTTGTAACATTGGAGGAAAAATATTAATAACCTGTAGCAAAACCAGTAGGCTTTTTTTTTCCCTTAGGAGAAGGACTCACTATTTATTGCTATATAATCTTAAGAAAAAGTTGGTAATGATTACTGTTGCTGAATTTTAGCTGATTTTAAGAAAAATGGCAGATTTCCATTTCCTTAAAAAAGGAATTGCTAATGCATTGGGACCTGATCCTCCTTTGATATATGATGAGAAATTACTAATGGTCATTTTATTTTAGACTTTTAATTTTGAAAAAATAATTAATAAGTCTTATGCTTTTGATGTCACTGTCTATCAAAATCCTTTCCACCTTTTTCTGTTTGTAATAACATATTGTCTTCATTCTCTGTCTTACTTTATACTTCTGTGGTAGATATCCTGTTCCATATTTGGTGCTAGCTCTAAGAATCTTGGTCACAGATCACAAATATAAATATAAAAATGTAAAACACAGAATTCATAAGATCATTTTTCCTATAAACCTGTATTTGGAGTAGAACTTTTGAATAGAATAGGATAAAACACTTTCTCCTAATAATCTCCTAGAGACTCTTATATTTCCAGGGAACAGAATTAACCCTTTTCTGAAATTGGTCCAGTTGTTATTCAAAGGAGATATTAGTGTGTACTTAAGGAAATATACACTAAACTGTTCATATTTTACAGACATTTATAAGAGAAAACAGCCAAACAAGTGAATGATGGTTCATTGTCTCATAATAGGGAAAGGAAAAAAATACTGAAATATCAAGGGGTAAAATAAATAACTCTGAGATACAAGAAGAATGACATGACAGTATATAGCAGTGGTTCTGAAACTTTGTAGGACATCAGAATCACAGGGAGAGTTTGTTTAAAAGCAGATTGCTCACATACCACCCGTCTTCTTTTAGTCCTCTGCATTTTACTCCCTCCTCCTTCTCCATGCAGTTCCTGATTAAGTGGCTCTGAGATGAGGCCAGAATATTTGCTTTTCTAACAAGTTCCCAAGTGATGATGCTGCTGCTGGCCAGGGACATCCTTTGACAACCATTTGTATATAGTAGTTTTTAAAAGAATCATGGTGTTGTGCTTGACATCGATTGATTGTATGTGGCTTTAATCTCATTAAAGGGCCCTTAAATTTTCAAAAATATTTATTTCTAGGTAAAAGAGATTCTGGTAATTCTATTTACAACACATGCAGTATAACTTCTTTATTATACATAAGTTCAATTAAATAGGTGTTTATTTTATACCTGTTATGGAGATCACAGTATTTTAGGCCCAGAAATGAATCAAGGCACATAGCCTTTCTCCATAGTAACTTTGTTAAAATTTGAAATTAGGATTATGTTTAACATGAAAGCGGAAATTAGCCTTAACCTTTATCCATTTTAAGTTTGTAAATGAAATTTTTTTATCATTTATATATCATTGTTATTCATGTGTTTGAGTGTTTATCTGATTTTGCATTTTTAATAGTAAAAATAGATTGATTACTAATAAATAATAAGAATATTCACACTCATTATCCTGTTTCCCTGTTTTTACATCATACGCTTAAAGAGATCACTATTTTTAAACGCTTAATATTCTTTATTTGACAAAACTTGCCACTGCTTCACTTGTTTCCCAGTATGGGAATATTTTATTAATATTTCACCAAAATCTTTTCAAGGAATTCAGAAGGACTCTGCAGCAGAATGATATATTGACATCATTAATTTTTCTTTAAATTTTCTGGAATCATTTCAACAATTAAAACTTGTTTAAGAGACTCAGCTTTAGAGTTGCATGATATATGAAGGCAGAAATTTTTTCCTACTTGTCTGAGTCAGCACTTTGTCAGTTTACGTAACACTAAGGATTGTGATTAAAAATATTTCTGATCTGGACATGCTTTGCAAATGCTTCTTTTTTTTTAATTTAATAAAAATGTAGGCCTCTTTGTCCCAGTACTCAATCTTAAGATTTTCTGTAGGCCTGCTGATAAGATTCACTGCTGTTCAGGTACATAAGATATAATGAAGTTGGATGCTCATGCTGGGCTTTGTAAATAAAATGAGATTGACCCCCAGCCATTATGTCATTTATCTAATATATGTTGTAAAATCAAGATCTACACTATTGATTAGAGAATAATTAGTTAATTATGAGCAGGGAAATACAAAGTTATGTGGGACTTGAGCACAGCAGGTTTTACTGCTGAAAGATTTCCAAGGGCATGAGCAGATGGAGATCAGTTTATTACAGAACGAAGCAGACGTGTTTCAGGTATGAAAATGTCTCATCGTTCTCTCGTGCTGTGAAGAGGAACTTGACCTTATTGTGCATTTTCATATGAATTTTTTTGTTTCATGTTTTATTTTTTTCCTTTCACTTTTAATCTTATAACTTGGCTGATGCAGATGTAGCAAGCTGAATTAACCTCATTATTTAAGTGAAATTAAAAATGAATTTGGATTTCAATAATTATCCAAATGTTTTTTCCAATTAATATACTTAAATGTGTAAAGGATATTTTTGTGTTTCCTACCAGTCATTCATTCATTATTGCATGTGATGGAAGTCTGTAGTGGCATTAATAAAAATATGTTCAAGAACTCCATATTAGTCATTATATGTGAAATATGTTATAATAGATGTTTTCTAATTATTTAGAAAATGCTCATATAGGTTATTTGCACTAAAAGTATTGTAAAAAGGAATAAAGTTTGCCTTTATTGATATTAAGTGTTATTCTAATATTGGTAGAATGCAGAATTTCATGCAAACTTGTATTATTTTAGAGGTGATTTAACTCATGGGACCCAAACCTGCATTTTCTCCATCTGCTAAAATGAATAATTGAAATAATTGGCTACCATTCAATAAAAGAGTCTATTACTACTGGTTAATAATACCTTTGTGTAGGTGTTCTAACTGCTAGTAAGATTTTATGTAAGTAATCTTATATTCAAATACAATTCTTTTGATTATTCTTATATAGAATTTTTACATAGAAGTGATGAAAAAGGAAGAAAATCCAACCCACAGTTCTCTTGATACTTAATTGTGTGTGTTTCTTTTTATAAGTGAACCAATGTAATAGTGTACATTGTCAGAGTCAGTTTTGTTTTACTCCGTATAGACTTGAAAGGGATCTAAATCAAATGTTCATTGACATAAAAAATAGCTATGATTATGGATCATCCTAGTTATAATACATGTACATCACTTTTCAAGTCCCATGTTGTGGATTTCTGTTCTTCCTGAAATTTAGCTGATCATCTAGCTATAAATTGTGTGTATATATATATATATATATATATATATATATATATATATATATATATATATATGAGGTACACTTAACTTATTTTGGTTAAAAAGTAGTTACTTAGTGTACTTTCCCAATAAAATTATCAATTGGAAATTAAGGGAGTTTAAGAAACCCTTTGCAACACTAGCCTGTCTCTTAGGTGTAGATGGAAATGTTTCTTTTTACTTATATGCATATTTTCAGTAATCAGACAAACACATGACTGATTGCTTCTATGGATCACAGGACATATGAACATAAATCATTTTCTTCCTCTTCTTTGTCTAGGGTGCTATACTTAACCGTATGCTAAGTAAGTATTTTAAATACGTATAGAACTATGTTTATTTGGTCACTGTATTTTGTTAGATGAATGTGTAAAAGACTATATACATATAGCTGCTTTATTGTTTAAATCTGTATCCATTATGAATCTGATGGGTAGGAAGTTGTATTTAGTAAGAATCTAAGTAATCAGTCAGGTTTCCTTTTATTATAAATGGGATTTATTTTATCTCATTTAAAATTGTAATTTTAGAATGTCCTATAATATGTTAATGTGTACAAGTTTATTAGATGTTTCAAGGATATTCTTTAGGCATCCAGTTTGCATTTTATTAAAAAAAAAACATTGTGTTTCTTTATACGTTAGTTTTATATTATCTTTTGCTATTTTAAGACATTGTCTTCGCATTTAATATATGTGCCATTGGTATACTAGTCTGTTTTTTTAACATAGACACATTTGTGTTATTTAATAAAGTATATTGTGTTATATCAGTATGCTTTTGTGGGTTAATGACTGCTTTTTTCATAGTATTTATTATTGTGATAAATATGTTCCATATTATGTGTTACAGTTATGTATTTCCAAGTATATGTCAGAATTAGATGTAGCAGTCATAGTAATTGAGGATCAGTAATTATTTCAACTTTATTTCAGTTTTTTGGTAGCGGAATGATTGCAGATCCTTATGAGTCGCTGATTTTTGAGTTTTTAAAATGATCTAAATTTGTAACCTAAGCCATAATTTGTTGGCTGACAAAATTTGCCAAAGTTAACAAAGTGGTATGTGTGCGCGTGAAATAAGTAATTCACCATTTTTACCATCTAAATTGTTCTTTGATTTCTAGGATTCTTAGTGGTATCTCTTACATTTGTTTATGGTGAAGTAATTCTTGCAAATTCTACTGCAGCACATGAAGCTATAGATTTTTTCAATTAAATAGTTTAGTATAGAACAAATATATTTTTTTTCTGCATGGAAATAATTTTAGTCATTTTAGAAAGCACTTATACTTATTAATTAATAGTTATGATTTCAAGATTGGGTTATTTCTTTTTCTGTTTGCCTCTCCTGAATTTTGGGATTTCCTAAGTGTATTAACTGCTTCTTTTTGCTATTAATACTTAGTCTTGGAATTGCAGTTTTTACTTACTAGTGAGTGAGCTATAACTTCAGAGAATTCCCATATCACCCCCTGATTCTAACAAGTAAGTTCCTCCTTTCCTCTTGAACCCAACACTAATACATTTGTTCTGTATGTAGACTAAGCCATTCTAAAAAGTATAATTAATGAAGGAGTCAGTAAGGATTGGGTCATTTCCAAACAGCATCTACTCAATATCATCTTCTAACAAATCTACCATATAAAATCCTTTCCTTTTGCATTTTTTATTGAGCTGAAAGATAGCTTGAGTTTACAATTAATTGAAATCAGCTGCAAATCTGAACTACTTCAGTGTCACAAACTTGTTCTTAATTTATTAGATTGAAAGAAAGAAACTGAAAGTGAAGTTGCTCAGTCATGTCTGACTCTTTGTGACCGCATAGACTGTAGCCTACCAGGCTCCTCAGTCCATGGAATTTTCCAGGCAGGAGTTCTGGGGTGGGTTGCCATTTCCTTCTCCCAGGGATCTTCCTGACTCAGGGATCAAGCCCGTGTCTCCCACATTGCAGGTGGACGCTTTACCATCTGAGCCACTCGGGAAACAATTATTAGATTGAAATATCTGTGTATATACGCATCTTTATATTCGTACACCATGAAGGTGTACATGAAGGTAAAAGGTAATAAATTATGATTTACCTCTGTATTCATATAGTATTTGATTCTAGTTGTACACTAGAAATCATAATTTGCAAGTTTACTATGGCATGGACTTGTAAAGATATAGTAGTTAGGTTGTAATTTAATATGAACTAGGAAAACATTAATACTATAACTCTTCACTATCAAAAGCCTAGATTATTGGCAATCTAAACTTGCTTTAAAAACCCTAAATTAAGCAAAAAAGACTATAGTTAACCAAAATTGAGCCCATGTACTTAGCAGCTCTCATTTCCATGCTCTTTTAACTATCAATTTACACAGATTTGAGTGATCTGTTTTCTGAATCCACAATGAATTATTGTTGGGGAGATGCTACTTAAACAAATAACACTGCCAATATCAGAAAAGTAGTGACTGATATTTTTCAAGCAAGTGAGGACCTAAAATAGTTGAATACAACAATTCAGACAGTATGGCAGACTGATGATACTCATTTCCAGACACAAAAGTCTGGCACAACTGTTAGACATGTAGCAGTATCTGTTACTCGTGTTTGTGACCCAGGGATGACAAAGATAGAGTAAACCATATCTAACAGATTTTTCTTGATGAAGCAAAGAATGTGATTCTTAAATTTTGCATTGAAGATGACTGAAATAAATAGTTTCCGTGCTTGAAGGAGTACACTCTTAGCCATCTAGAAATCTCTAGCTTCTCATAACTCAGAAATGCTTATACTCTGAAGGGTCCTGTATGTGTTTAATGTAACTGGAACCTTAACTACTGAAAGGTAAATAAGTTCAATTGAGAAGAACATAAAATTGTACAGGCTTGCCATTTAGTTTTATGTAATGTTTGATGTTAGCTATTTATTATCTATTACATTTTCTTAATAATAGAAAAATAGGTACTTAAACATTTTAACTACTTTTAGATATATTTTGGATAGTTACGTAATTCTGGCACAACAAATAGAGTACCATTTATTATTCCATTTGATTTGATTTTTTGTATAGCTAAAATTATTATAATAAACATTTTTATTCAAGTCCATCTCTTGAGTCTAAGCAAAGGTTTTTGAAAAAATACTGCAGTTTGTTAGGTTTATAAGAAGAAAGTTGTAGAGGAATGCATACATAAACTTAGGACATAGTATTTTGTTTTAGACTTCTTTATACCTGAATAGCTTAGCTAATTTGCTAAATTTTTTGAAACTCTTGATTCCTGAAATGGGAGATTGGGTTTTATAGAATGATATGAAATTTTTACTATAAATGTAAATTTACAGTTCCCTTTATTGTGAAAATAAATTGCTTTTCTTTGCATGTTGTTTATCATAGTAACTCCTTCCCCTTTTTTTCTAACAAAAGTTATTGAATAGTTATTTTGTACTCTATTTAAGTAGCATATTACTTAAATATGTTGTCTATGAAATATCCTCTTTGCTTTCCTAGTTATAAATTCCTCAACTTTTTATGTTTTAAATCAGTAAGGGTAACTTATACATTGAGAATGTGACAGATTGGTTTGGAGAAAGTATTATTTTTTTAACTTAAAAAAAGGAACACAAACTGAGGAATATAATCCTTTCTATAAAATATATACAACTTTGTTATTTGTTGTTAAATTTTCATCTTGTTATTCCAACTGATGCAAAATTCATTTTGAAAAACACTGAAATAATACAGATCTTTCTTCATTGTCAGCAGGATGAGATTGTCTGAAACGAAGAATAGGTATGGTAGTTTTCTTAGATTTTGTACCTCATAGGTGGCAAAGACACTATCAAAACATTTGTTAATAAGCTTTAAAATGTACTTAAGAGATACTTTTGCAACCCAAATGCACTGAAAGTGGCAGGTAAATTTTTGAGAAAATTTGTATTTTAGAAAATAACATGAAATTCTGAGTATGGTTTTTATTTGCTATAGATTATGTTAGCATGTTGCAAACATTAGAAATTGTTTTTAGAATCTACCTTAACTTGGAGAGTGATGAGATACACAAATCATATAGAATTAAGCTTAGTGTGGCCTAGTAGAATTCATTAGATTTAAAGTTTTTTCAAAACAATCATAATGTATTAGATTGAATTCAGTCTTTAATTATATGTATCTTATTAAATATTTTAAAACTAATAGGCAAGTGATTATTATTAAAGTTCAAAATTGAAAATGTTAATATTAGTTTTGAAAACATGGCTATACACATAAATTTATTCCTATGGTCTTAACATTTCTACCTTCAATGTGTTCTAAATGATATTTGTTTTGTTTGTTAATTTTGTTTTGGTATTTTATTTTTCCTAAAACATTAATTTCAGGTTTAGATTGTCTTTTTCATAAACATTAATTCAATAATCTTGTCAGCTAAGGATAGAATTAACAGTGTTACAGTTGAAATATATAGTAGTTTACTGGTTTTTTGTTTTCTGAAAAAGGTGTTTTTTAATATTATTTAGATACACCATAAATCTGTTTACCCTGCAGGTGTGATGAATGCAGACTGTGCTACCATTTTGGTTGTTTGGATCCTCCTTTGAAAAAATCTCCTAAACAAACAGGCTATGGATGGATATGTCAGGAGTGTGATTCTTCATCTTCTAAGGTAAGGGGGGAAAACCTATAAGAAAAAGTCTTGTTTCTGTTTATTTTAATAGCTTTTCTGCATCTTACCATCAGCTTCCTCAGTTTAAAAATAATTGGTATATGAAGGACCAACATTTTAATCTGATGCACTTTAAGAAAATACTGCTTTGGTGATTTTATTGCCCTTAAAGAGTAAAGAACTCTACTGAAGTATATAAATTTTCTCTATGAAATATTTTAGCTGTGCTGTGTAGCATGTTAAATAGTTATCTAGTAACCAAAACTTGTCATCGTCTGCTATTTACCACCCCTAGGGAATAACCAATAAAACCCAATTTAATTTTATGGATGACCCATCTTAATATATAATCAATATATTATGAATTTTTATAATGTGTGTTCTTTGAGAAAACTAGTTTTTATATATTAAAATTTTCTATGATAATTATTTTAGATAAGTAGAAAGGATGAAATACCTAATAAATTTGTTTCATAGTTTATCTCTGAAAATAAACTATTGAAATTATATCTTTTGAATATCAGTATTATAACCTTAGACTTCTCTGGTAGCTCAAATCTTTAATTGTGGTGATCAGCGTTTTAAGATAACTATGTGTTTTATTTAAAATGTGTGAGTGAATAGCTGGACTCCTGATGCTTTGACTCACTTGACAGATACATTGAATATATTTGAACTAAGACAATACAATTAGGTTAAACAAATTATTCTTCTTTTAAATAGACAGCAAAAGCTGACTGTCTATTGTAATATGAACTTAAAGCCATCTTTCCTAAATGCCACTTCAGTGCATTTGTTTTTCTTAGGGTGAATTAAAATTGACACTGAATTACTGTCCGATTATGGAATCAAAAATACTCATTTTGTCAGTTAAAATGATTTGCTCAAGCTTACCACAGATACCATCTGTAAAAGCTTTTGTATTAAAAATTACAGAAAAGCATTTGACTATAGGGAAAAAAACTCTTTATTGTTTTCTCAAACAATGAAATTTATTAAAATTTTATATATTTTATATAATGATTAATAAAATAGAATATTATGCATTTTATTTAATAATCAAGCTTTTTTACTCAAGATTTTAAACTATATGATATCAAGAATAATTTTCCAGCTATTAAGACCCATATTTAAGATGGAGCATATTTAATATCAAAATATTTTATTACATAATTTAAAAATGCCTTCTAGAAATTATATTTAAATGAAAAAATAATAGTGTACTATAGATTTTAAATAATCATCTTATGGGACTGGGACTCTTTGTGATGTAATTTTTCTAAGTGTGTTTTTTGTTTGGGATTTTCTTCTACCCTCAAAAAGCAATTAGGAAAGCAATTTTTGAAAAAACATGTATTGCATTTTATGAATAAATCTTTTTCTATACATTCTTTTAAAAATGTTTTATACTGTCCTAATTATGTAGCATTGTATTAAATCCAGAGTGCCTTTGTTAAGTTATGTAGTAACTTCATTAATGAACATTGAAAATGCAAGGGGATGTATTTCACATATGTTAGGAATATATAAAACGAATATTTTGTAAATGCAGTAGGCGCATGCCAGTAGCCATTGAGTTGTTCCCATATTTTGTTTTTCCCTCTGTTTGAGAGAATAAGGTCTTTGAACTCTGAATGGAAATCTATTAGTAAGATACATTGTTAGAAAAGTTGCATTGTACTTGCTGTACTCTGACCTGTGATTGAATGAATACCAGATGTAAACAGCCAGCATTTTCAAACTTTCATCTAAATATGGTATCTCACTGCTCAGTGTCACAGCAGTTTACTGTAAGAATTACAGCAGTGAAATGGATTTATATTTTTATCATATCAAGATGAATATTATATACTTTTTTCCTATGAAAAATTAAGCAATATAATAGTTAAGCTGAAAGTTGTGTTAACGTTAGTTGCTCAGTCGTGTCCAATTCTATTGGAATCTCATGGACTTTAGCCTCTGTCCATGGAATTCTCCTACCAAGAATACTGGAGTGGGTTGCCATACCCTTCTCCAGGGGATCTACCCAACCCAGGGATGGAACCAGAATCTCTCAGGTCTTCTGCACTGGCAGGAGGGTTCTTTACCACTAGTACCTCCAGGGAAGCTTAATTCATTCCTTTGGATACTTGTGTTAAATCACCTCTGTTTTGCTCACTTTGAAAACTTTCATTCCTGACCAGCAGGTAGTAAATTTCTGTTTACATTTTCTCTTGTAAGGTGTTGACTATTGGGTTCCAAGAAGAAAACATTGATAATGTCAGGTTTACAATTCAGTAAATTGCTGCAGAAACGCTCAAATTAAGAAAGCAGTATATTAACATCTGTCAAGAAATTAGTATCATTTGGGAGCCTAAAAGAAATCCAGAATAAAAGTTAATACGTTTTGCTTGTCCTTTATTATCCTCTGTTGGCTTTGGTGGAATGATATTTTTTAGGTAATACTAGGTATATTTGCCATGTTCATATATTATAATGATATTAAAAGCTAAGGTAGAAATAGTTATTGCCAGGAGAAAGGAATCAGTTGCAATAAATTTAGGTGGAGGCAAGTGAATATAAAATTGTTAATAGCCATAAATACATATATATGATAGTCAGAATTATTAATCCAAGAAGTCTTAACTTTATTATAAACATTTGACTCCAGTGTAATAAATTATTGTATAAGGTATGGGTGTGTAGTTGAAAATGTGCTTGAAAATGCATTGTGCTTTAAACATTATTTAACTGTTAAAACATTATCTCTAAATTTTGCATACTAGTGGAAGCTCTAAAATACTGCCATTCATACTCTGAGCAGCGTAATGTATTTATATATGACTTTGTCTTTGAATTGATGGGTTTTCTTTTTCCATAAGCTTTGTGAGAGCAAAAATCTTCTGTCACTAATCCTGCCTATTGCTTTTAATTTCACTTTCACAGAAATGAAATTTTGTAAACACAAAAGTCTAACAAGATTCAACATATCTCAACCCATGATATAAAGTTCTAGCTCATGAAAGATAAAATATACCTAAGTATATTAAATTAATAATAATATATAATTAATGATATTGATTTAATAACAATTTACCTAACAGAATGACTTTTTAACTGAGATATAATTGACTTACATTATGTTTGTTTCAGATAAACAACATAATGATTCAATATTTGTATATAAAATTACTTTTATTCTATCCAAACCCACAAAGTATAAGACTGTCTCTGCCTTATCAATCCTTCATATCTAGGTTACTGTTGCTGCTAAGTGGCTTCAGTCGTGTCCGACTCTTTGCGACCCCATGGACTATAACCTGCCAGGCTCCTCTGTCCATGGGATTCTCCAGGCAAGAATACTGAGTAGCGTGCGATTTCCTTCTCCAAGGGATCTTCCCGACCCAGGGATCAAACCCGGGTTTCCCTCATTGCAGGCAGATTCCTTACTGTCTGTGCCACCAGGGAAGCCCATAGGTAATCACTAGGTTTCATGAAAAATGACCAGCTACATGAGCTCAGATATAAATGTTACATGTAACACACGTAGAGAGACAAATCTATACACATACATACAAACACATGCACAAAACATTTTCTTCTACAGACTATGCTTCAAAGATACTTAACTAAGGCAGTAGCTATCCAAGACAGTGTGACGTGTTTGTATTCAGTGGGGCTAGTTCATTCCTACCGATCACCAGCATTAGGTTTTTCCCCTTGTGCTTTGCTATGTTGTGAAAATACTGTTGCCATTGAATGCTGTATGCCTGGAAAATCAATGCATTTTGTTCTTACTCCTCTACCTCACCCATCTTTCATTTTTTCTTCCATCCTTACTTTCATGCATTCTCCCTAGCCAAATACCTGGATTCATCTTCAGGTTTTCTTCATCCTGTCCCAAATAGACAGTCAGTCACTTGCTTGTACAAGGACTAGCTTGTACATTTGCTAGTCACAGAATCTTGTATAGGTGTTTCCTTAAATATATCGCCAGTTTTTCTTTGCTCCTTTTCTCTACTGTTATTGCTTTTATTCTTAAATTTGTTGCTGTGGTATTCACATGGATTGATTTGCAGATATTGAAAAATCCTTGCATCCTCGGGATAAATCCTACTTGATCATGGTATATGGTGTATGATCCTTTTAATGTATTGTTGCATTTGGTTTGCTAGTATTTTGTTGAGGAGTTTTGCATCTATGTTCGTCAGTGATATTGGTCTGTAATTTTATTTTTTTGTGATATCTCTGTCCAATTTTGGTATCAGGGTAATGATGGCCTCCTAGAATGAGTTTGGGAGTGTTCCTTCCTCTGCAATTTTCTGAAAGAGTTTCAGAAGGATAGGGTTAATTCTTCTTGAAATGTTTGATAGAATTCATCCATGAAGCCATCGGGTCTATGACTTTGTCTGTTGGGAGTTTTTTAATGGCAATTTCAATATCAGTATTTATGATGGGCCTGTTCATATTTTTGTTTTCTATTTCTTCCTGGTTTAGTCTTAGGAGATTGTACCTTTATGAGAATTTGTCCATTTCTGCTAGGTTGTCCATTTTATTAGCATATAGTTGCTTACAGGTGTCCATTGTAACTTCTTTTTCATTTCTAATTGTATTTATTTGAGCCCTCTCCCTCTTATTCCACGTTAATATAGGGCACAATTCACTAGTCTCTCTTTTTTAGGGTATACTTGATATAGATCTCAACAACTGCTTTGTACTAAAACACCCCAAATGAGGATATTTTGATATGGTTAAATGAACATGAATAATATTCTTTTGAAAGAATATTTATAGAAGTGATATATATTCACAAGTGCCACTGAGGATTTAAATACACATCATATATTTTACAGTGACTGTGCCAGTTATGATTCTAGCTTTTCATCCCTGTTCATGCTGTGTTTTCTGAAAAGCCAAAGAGTATACATGACAGATCATTACCTGAACACTACAAAATGAGCTGTCTTAGCTTGAGACTTCCATTTGCTTCACTCTTCTTTCATCTTTCTGGTACTCTTTTTAGTGGTAATAAGTTGAATTCATATGCATGAAAATCTCATCTAAATCCATATGGAAGATTTTCTGGAACTACAAATTCATCACACACTAGCTCAGGCAAGTGCAGTACTTTTTGATAATCATTTGTGTTAGAAATCCCTGAGTAGGGAAGTATGCTTTTTTATAATTTTTGTTTCATTTTCATTTTCCTTTTTTTTTTTTTTTTGCATTGAGCAGGTAGAATTCTATAACTGAAATTCTTGTGTCAAAAGGACATATTGAATATTTATTAGCAAATAAAATAGTCATTGAGAATTTTGATTCTTTAAGAACTGCACAGAACAATCTCTCCAAGGAGTATCTTGCCACAATACATTAAACAAGCACATTTAATTGAACCTGGTGATATTAGAAATTGAATGTCTGAGCTTTATGTATTATGAAGATTTATGAAAAATATAAAATTAAAATGAGTTATCCTTTAAAGTTCTTCTAAATTTGTATTGTATAACTGACCCATAAAAGAGGACTTTTTAATATTTTTGCTATTCATTTGACCTCTGGGATTTTATTTGGCATTAGGTTAGATTTTTAAGTTTCTAAATTTAGCATGGTTGACAGAGGAGTCATTTCTGGGTAAAACTTATACCACTTAACCATCTTAATTCAGTATTCGTCTTCTGAATTCTTCTTCTCTAGGACTTGTATGATGTTAGTGGTTATAACAATATATTTTATCAAACTTTCCTGAGTTTTGATTTTCCTTTTTATTGATACACTTATGTAAAGTCTAGAGAAAAGTTGTTTACTTAGTATCCTAAATTAGAATCCCATAGAACAAATCTGGTAGTTTGTAGACTTACTAAAAGTCTGAGGATTAAAACTGGTGTGGTTATCCTTCATGATAGCTAGAGTTAAATATTTAAACTTCAGATTTCCTCTTTGCTAGATTTCCACACACTTCCGGTAGATCTTGTACCCTAACCTAGGCTAAATTCAGGCAGTTGCTGGTTGGCAGGCATAATTGTAAAAATGTCTTTTAAGTCCTAATTTATAATAGAGTGCTCTAGATAATATTTTTATCAAGTACTTTAAGACTAATAGCAGTGTTTTGTGATTTTGATAAAAAGTAATAACCATTAACAATTCTAACTATAGTTGGTGAAAGTGAAAGTTGTTCAGTCAGTCATCTCCAACTATTTACTACCCCCTGAGCCTTAGCCTGCCAGATTCCTCTCTCCATGGAATTTTCCAGGCAAGCATACTGGAATGGGTAGCCAATCCCTTCTCCAGGGGATCTTCCAGATCCAGGAATCAAACCCGGGTCTCCTGCATTACAGGCAAATTCTTTACCATCTGAGCCACCAGGGCATTAACAGTCTTTGTTTTGCTGAAAATTGTTATGTGGTAAAAATATTACCTGAAGAAAGGGTTCATAAGCATGTCTAGGACAATCAAGTAAACTGCTTTTTGAGCCGGCAATAATGATCAATAAAAAGTTCAGTTCAGTTCAGTCGCTCAGTCGTGTCCGACTCTTTGCGACCCTATGAGTCGCAGCACGCCAGGCCTCCCTGTCCATCACCAACTCCCGGAGTTCACTCAGACTCACGTCCATTGAGTCCGTGATGCCATCCAGCCATCTCATCCTCTGTCGTCCCCTTCTCCTCCTGCCCCCAATCCCTCCCAGCATCAGAGTCTTTTCCAATGAGTCAACTCTTCGCATGAGGTGGCCAAAGTACTGGAGTTTCAGCTTCAGCATCATTCCTTCCAAAGAAATCCCAGGGCTGATCTCCTTCAGAATGGGTTGGTTGGATTATTAATAACTATTTACAATGTTTGTGACCTTTAGCATGTTGCTTCACTTAATGTGAGTTTCAGGTTGCTCATTTGTGAAAAGTTTAATGGCAATATTTAAAATTTACTTTATCAAGGTGTATGTGGTCAGTAAATAACACATCTTCTCATTCTTAAAAATAAGCAGTCATTTGAGCTGTGGAGAGAAAGGTTCAAAATCAACGATAATGTTCTGAGTTTTCAAATGTAAAATGTTTTTTTTTTAAGTAATCTGAAGAGCAGTTTGCTGTGTTTTATAATTTATCTTTACACATTCCAAGTAAAAAATATTTCTTTTCTCAGAGTTCTACACTAAATAGAGAAAGGTCATGTCTAAGACATAACTGATACAGGCAAGAGTTCCCTTTCAGTAACCAAAGACATGTTTTATTAATAGGTGAAGAAGTATCAAAGAAATTTCCCATAGACTGGAGGAATATTATTTCCATGTCAAGGTCATGAAACCTATAAACTTGAAACTGAGATGAAAGTAAAAAGTAAATAAAATTTAAAAGTAGCAAACTACTGAAGACAGTTGTAAGATAACTTATGAATTTACTTTATCAAGGTGTAAAAGACTAATCAAATAGCTTTTAGAGAAATAAAGAAAGTGAAAATGTTAGTTGCTCAGTCATGTCTGACTCTTTGCAATCCTATGGACTGTGGCTCATCAGGCTCCTCTGTCCATGGGATTATCCAGTCAAGAATACGGGAGTGGGTTGCCATTTCCTTCTCCACTGGATCTTCCTGACCCAGGGATCAAACCTGGATCTCTCAAATTGCAGGGAAATTCTTTACCATCTGAAGCATCAGGAACAGGCATATATCAGCAACATACCCTTTTTTCATATAAATGTTGGAATACCTTTAAGGATGGAAATGTGGGGAGTTCTGGGCCAGCATTTTTACATTCCTTGTGGTACCTGGAAATTAAGGTTATTAACTTTTAGGGCAACTGTGTAAATATATTTAGAATTCCATAAAATGATTATGTGCCTTCAATATGTCTCACAAACATTTGTGCCAAAAGAAAGCTTTCCGTGAAGTAAATAAGTAAATTTGTACTCTTTCTCAGATGCTACTAATGCCTGTCTGTCAAAAAGGTAGAATTTAATACATGCTTTATATGTTTAAGTTAAAGGGCAGTGATTTATACTTGTAAATTTCTAAGAACCCTGTCTTGACACCTCATACCTTTCTCTCTCTGCCACCTGCTCCCCTGATTCTCAGTGGAAGAAACCATTAATAATATACATCCTTAATAGTATATAAATTTCTATATTTGTTTATCTTCATGTAACTTTAAAAGTAGAATATCTCTTCTGGGAATATCAAATATGCTATTCTTAAAAAAAAATTCTTGAACTTCTGATTTTGATACTATAATTGGGGATTTTCATCACTGGTCAATCTACCTAGCCCAAATTTCAGTGATTTCTCTTCAAAATATAGCCTACAAACAGTGGCATTAGGGTCATCTAAAGCACTATTAGGGCTTCCCTGATAGCTCAGTTGGTAAAGAATCTGCCTGCAATGCAGGAGACCCTGGTTTGATTCCTGGGTCAGGAAAATCTGCTGGAGAAGAGAGAGATAGGCTACCCACTCCAGTATTCTTGGGCTTCTCTTGTGACTCAGCTGATGAAGAATCCACCTGCAATGTGGGAAATCTGGGTTGGATCCCTGGGTTGGGAAGATCCCCTGAAGAAGGGAACAGGCTACCCACTCCAGTCTTCTGGCCTGAAGAGTTCTGTGGACTGCATGGAGTCACAAAGAGTCAGACACGACTGAGTGACTTTCACTTTCACTTTCAAAGTACTATTAAATAGGCAGTGTGGAGGGCCCATGCAGATCTGCTAAATCAATATTCCTGGAATGACGCCCAGTAATCAGCATTATTATAAGCACCACAGGTGATCATTATACTTACTAATGTTTAAGAACCTCGGGTCAAAGAACCTTCTTTGACCCTAATTTCTTTTAAATTCCTTACACACAGTTTTGTCTCTGAAGTACTCACTTATTGTACCTACAGAATATCATTCATTCTCAGTCTTTATTCGTCTCTAATGGGACTTTCAACCTGACAAGCAGGTTCAAGGTAGACTGAGTCAGGTTCAGTACTGTAGTATCTCTGGTTTGCTAATATTCCCTTTCTTCTTTCCTCATTCTGGAATTGTCCAGCAGTATCTCAAGCATGTTCTCTGAGCTATAGATTCTCTTTGTCCCCATCAATCTTCTGTTACTGACCTTCATATTTTTTTCTGCTTTTATATAGCTGTTGATACTGTTGTACTTCTTTTTTACAAACTCCTTCCTTGCCTTCAGGTTTCCCTGGTAGCTCAGACGGTAAAGAATCCACCTGCAATGTGGGAGCCCTGGATTTGATCCCTGGGTTGGGAAGATCCCCTGGAGGAAGGCATGGCAAACCCACTCCAGTATTCTTGCCTTAGAGAATCACCATGGACAGTAGAACCTGGTGGGCTACAGTCCATGGGGTCGCAAAGTCCAACATGACTGAGCGACTAAGCACACACATCTTTGCCTTCAGTCAACCTGTTTTCTTCTGGTTTTCTCTCCCTTTTATCAGACTTTTTTTTTTTTTTTTTGCCTTTTGATAAGCTTCTTTTGCTTGTTCTCACTGCAGGTGACAGCATCCATACCTAAGGGTCACTACCATACCAGTTTCGCTATAGGAATACCTGGGACTTAAGATTAATGATCCATCTACTTACTTTCTCTGAGTTAATGTTAATGAAGAGAGAGAAAGTTTCTATCTTTTAAAATATTGTCTTTCAATCTAATAATTAAGACATAATGTAATGATAAATTTGCATTACGTTTACAACAAATAAGTGTTATTTGGCCATTTCCATTATCTTATAGTCTCCATTTACTATAAAGCTTGAATGGAATATGCTTAACTAGGAGAATACACAACAACTTGATCTCCAGGTGAAATATTAGTGTGAAGATATGATTAAATATAATTGAGGTGTCAGGCTCTATTTGAGTTTTGTTTAACTTTAAAGCTGCTACTGCTAAGTCACGTCAGTAGTGTCCAACTCTGTGTGACCCCATAGACGGCAGCCCACCAGGCTCCTCCATCCCTGGGATTCTCCAGGCAAGAACACTGGAGTGGGTTGCCATTTCCTTCTCCAATGCATGAAAGTGGAAAGGAAAGGGAAGTCGTTCAGTCATGTCCGACTCTTCGCGACCCCATGGACTGCAGCCTACCAGGCTCCCCGTCCATGGGATTTTCCAGGCAAGAGTACTTGAGTGGGTTGCCATTGCCTTCTCCAAACCTTAAAGCTAGAGAGTAGTAATTCAAAATAACAAGTTTTTAGTGTAATAAAATTAATATCCTTTATATAAATCTTGCTTTAAAAAATTCAAGCTTCTTACTCTTTTTTTCTCTTTTTTATTCCCTGACTCTACTCTTCTGGAGAAATTTGAAGTCAGAAAAAAGAATTACATATTTTATGTGTGTTTTAAAAAATTTTTTAGAGATGTAATGCATGGTTATTATAGAATATTTGGAAAATTTTAAAAACAAAGAAAAATATTAAAAACTACCTGCAACTTACAGTACCTAAATGTAATTCCATTTCTGCTCATGTCTCTGTGGTATATTCTATCTCAACCTACTCCCTAAAAATTACAATTACACTATACATTCTATTATATACTTTTTACTTCATGTAACTGCATTATATAACAATTTCCCATAGTGTTAAATATTTCTAATGAGATTTTTAAAGTACTGTACAATATTTTTTTGCTCAGATAGACTCTCAGTATAGTTTCTAGGTCAAAAAAAATGAACATTTTAAAAATAAAAAAGAACACCTTACTAGTAATAATATTAGTAATTAACATGCGTTGAGTACCTCTGTGTGCCTAGCATTATGTAAGCACTTAAAATGTATAATCTCATTTAATCCCCACTATATGATATATTACTGGTTTTATGGTAGCTACTATTTTTCATCCCCTTTTTGTAGATTAAAAAAGATGAGGTTCAAAAAAGTTAAGTTTTACACAGCAAATATGTGGTATAACAGTGATTCAAACCCAGAGCTGCCTGATTCAAAGCCTTGTTTTAGAAATTTGATTCTCTATTCCTTGTTGCAAGAGGTTCTCAAATTAGGTTTTGTCCTGAAGCCACTTTAGATTTTCATCATATAGAAACTCAGTTAATTTTTCGTTTACAAATAAACACTGCTAGTAACAGGAAAAGGAAGTGTTTGTTAAATGGGATCTGTTCTGATCTTTTTAATGAATAGGAGACTAAAGGTAATTATTAAATAAATCAATTAAGGATGTTTCCCCTATAAGGTATTAAAAGATGGACTATAATTCTTCAAGGCCATTTCTTTATAAAATTCAGTGAAGTAAGTGTCTGTGTTTAGGGAGCATCCGCTTGACAACATAGATGATTTATGTGGTCCTGGCAGAATCTAACCTATTGTAATTGGAGGGAAGTGAGGGAAGGGATCTAAAAGTGAAAAAAAAAAATTATTAGGCACTAAGCATTGTGTTTTAGCTGAGTCAAATATTACTGCCTAATGTTTGTCATGAGTTGTAAAAGTCTGAAAGTCTGTACTGTAAAGAGAAACTAAAACCAACCACATACAATCTTTTTGCAAAGACAGTTTAAGAATATTTGGATTTGCACCATGTCAGCCACTTGATGTATAAACTGGAAGATTTCGTATATTTTTTCAATGTTAGCGTAATTTTACAGTAAAAGATCTTATTCAGAAACAAATATCTTGTTTGTCGGTGGATCAAAACTATTGATTATGCAGTTTAAACTCATGTGGGTTAGTTCTTTTGTTAATTCTTTTGTTGTTCTTTAACCAAAGAGTATGAAATTGTTACCTCATCTATAAAATGTTTAAAAATGTTTCATTTCTTCTTGACAGATAAAGATCCATCTGTGAGGCTTTATATTCCACTGTATCTTGACCTGTGATCTAGCTCAGCCATCTACATTCTTTTGTGATTTCAGACTTCTATAGGTTATTTTAGCTAGCTTTAATAAATTGTTCTCTTTTTTCCTTTGGACCATATTCATATGCTAAATTTACACTCTGGTCAGCTAAGATGCAATCTATTTTAATGTTTTCTCTGAAGGTTTCTTAAAGGTTTATGTTGCACTGTTATATTGTCATTGAAGTTAAGTTGGTTTTTTGTTAAATGTACCTTCGATAATGGCTACAAATGATTATCTGCTTCGCTGGTTTGAAAACTCTTTAAGTTATGCCTATAGAGGTTAAAAATTTTTAAGAATCACTTTAAAAAGTTCAAAATGCATCAAAGCATTTCTTTCAGTTCACTTTTGTGTTCCTGAGGGACTCGACTACTTTTTCAACTTCTAAAGACAAAAATAGTATTCTAAAATTCTGTTTTTAAAATATAGATTAGCAGATATATGTGATCTGGTTTCCGAAGCATAGATATATAGGATGTGTGTGTGTGTACCTTAGTCGCTCAGTGGTGTCTGACTCTTTGTGACCCTACGGACTGTGTAGCCTGCCAGGCTCCTCTGTCCATGGAATTCTCCAGGCAAGAATACTGGAATGGGTTGCCATTTCCTTCTCCAGAGGGTTTTCCCAACCCAGGGCTCGAACCTGAGTTTCCTGCGTTGCAGGCAGATACTTTACCATATGACCCACCAGGGAAGCCAATAAGATACATAGATTATAAGAGGATATATAGTAATATATATAATATAACGTAGTCTAAAGCAAATCATGAACGTGAGATGTTTCAGCATTATTTTCTTATTTTAATGCAACAGTGTCAAGAAAAAAATTGTTACTTATATAACTCAATTCAAACTTTATTCCAGGATCCAGTCATTAGTTTACTTACCATTAGTCAATTTATCTCTACTTCATGCCATTTTAGGATTATGAGTGAAGTGGATATTTTTAGAAAGTTTTCTTTTCTCTTTTAAAGAAGACAAAGTGATATATAATTTAGACATCTTCCAACCCTTTCCCTGTGACATTTAGTGACAATGTGGAAGCTTTACCCTGTTTACACCATAAATATTATATAAAGTATAATCTTATTCTCCTTTTCTCTTTGACTCCTTCTTTGGAGTTCTGCTACTCATGATGTAAGTTTTGCTATGAGATAAACTTTGTTTATTCATGACTGCGGTTCCCAAATCCTCCAGTTTCTCTTTTTTCATAGTCTTTCACCTCTTCTTGTTTTTCCCAGACTTAGTGAGAGCAGCATTTGGAAACATGACATTCTATATATTTATCAACTGTATTATGTTCCTTCATCAGTAAAAAGCTTCCCTAAGATAGAAACCTCCCTCAGTCAGTTTAGTCGCTCAGTTGTGTCCAGCTATTGCAAACCCTAAGGACTGCAGCACGCCAGGCTTCCCTGTCCATCACCAACTCCCGGAGCTTGCTCAAGCTCATGTCCATAGAATCAGTGATGCCATCCCACCATCTCATCGTCTGTCGTCCCCTTCTCTTCCTGCCTTCAATCTTTCCCAGCATTAGGGTCTTTTCCAATGAGCCTGTTCTTTACATCAGGTGGCCAAAGTATTGGCGCTTCAGCTTCAGCAACCTTCCAATGAATATTCAGGACTTCCTTTAGGATTGACTGGTTTGATCTCCTTGTAATCCAAGGGACTCTCTACAGTCTTCTCCAATACCACAGCTCAAAAGCATCAATTCTTCAGTGCTCAGCTTTCTTTATAGTCCAACTCTCACATCTGTACATGACTACTGGAAAAACAGTAGCTTTGACTAGATGGAGCTCTGTCAGCAAAGTAACATCTCTGCTTTTTAATATGCTGTCCAGGTTGATCATAGCTTTTCTCCTAATAAGCAGGCGTCTCTTAATTTCATGGCTGCAGTCACCATCTGCAGTGATTTTGGAGCCCCCCAAAATAAAGTCTCTCACTGTTTCCATTGTTTCCCCATCTATTTGCCATGAAGTGATGGGACCGAATGCCATGATCTTCGTTTTCTGAATGTTGAGCTTTAAGCCAACTTTTTCACTCTCCTCTTTCACTTTGATCAAGAGGCTCTTTAGTTCTTCTCTTTCTGCCATAAGGGTGGTGTCATCTGCATATCTGAGATTATTGATATTTCTCCCAACAGTCTTGATTCCAGCTTGTGGTTCATCCAGCCCAGCATTTCTCATGATGTACTCTGCATATAATTAAATAAGCAGGGTGACAATATGCAGTCTTGACCTACTCCTTTCCCAATTTGGAACCAGTCTATTGTTCCATGTCCAGTTCTAACTGTCGCTTCTTGACCTGCATACAAGTTTCTCAGGAGACAAGTCAGGTGGTCTGGTATTCCCATCTCTTTCAGAATTTTCCACAGTTTGTTGTGATCCACAAAGTCAAAGGCTTTGGCACAGTCAATAAAGCAGAAACAGATGTTTTTCTGGAACTCTCTTGCTTTTTGATGATCTAGCGCATTTTGGCAATTTGATCTCTGGTTCCTCTGCCTTTTCTAAATCCAACTTGAACATCTGAAAGTTCACTGTTCACGTACTGTTGAGGCCTGAGTTGATGAATTTTGAGCATTACCTTGTTAGTATGTGATATGAGTGCTATTGTGCAGTAATTTGAACATTCTTTGGCATTGCCTTTCTTTGGGATTGGAATGAAAACAGACCTTTTCCAGTCCTGTGGCCACTGCTGAGTTTTCCTCTGTTCATTTCCAAGGCAAACCTTTTCAATATCACAGTAATCCAAGTTAATGCTCCAACCAGTAATGCTGAAGAAGCTGAAGTTGAATGATTCTATGAAGTCCTAGAAGACCTTCTAGAACAAACACCCTAAAAAGATGTCCTTTTCATTATAGGGGACTGGAATGCAAAAATAGGAAGTCGAGAGATAACTGGAGTAACAGGCAAATTTGGCCTTGGAGTACAGAATGAAGCAGGGCAAAGGCTAACAGAATTTTGCCAAGAAAGTGCACTGGTCATAACAAACACCCTCTTCCAACAACACAAGAGAAGACTCGACACATGGACATCACTAGATGGTCAACACCAAAATCAGATTGATTATATTCTTTGGAGCCAAAGATGGTGAAGCTGTACACAGTCAGCAAAAACAAGACCGGGAGCTGACTGTGGCTTAGATAATGAACTCCTTATTGCCAAATTCAAACTGAAATTGAAGAAAGTAGGGAAAACCGCTAGACCATTAAGGTATGACCTAAATCAAATCCCTTATGATTATAGAGTTCAAGTGACAAATAGATTCATGGGATTAGATCTGATAGAGTGCCTGAAGAACTGTGGGCGGAGGTTCGTGACATTGTATAAGAGGCAGTGATCAAGACCATCCCCAAGAAAAAGAAATGCAAAAAAGGCAAAATGGCTGTCTTAGGAGGCCTTAAAAATAGCTGAGAGAAGAAGAGAGAAACGGAAAGATACACCAATTTGAATGCAGAGTTACAAAGAATAGCAAGGAGAGATAAGAAAGACTTGCTCAGTGATCAGTGCAAAGAAATAGAGGAAAACAATAAAATGGGAAAGACTAGAGATCTCTTCAAGAAAAATAGAGATACGAGGGGATCTTTTCATGCAAAGATGGGCACATTAAAGAACAGAAATGATATGGACCTAACAGAAGCAGAAGATATTAAGAAGAGCTCGCAAGAATACACAGAAGAACTATACAGAAAAGATCTTCATGACCCAGATAACCGCGATGGTGTGATCACTCCCCCAGAGCCAGACACCCTGGAATGTGAAAGCAAGTGGGCCTTAGAAAGCATCACTATGAACAAAACTACTGGAAGTGGTAGAATTTCAGTTTAGCTATTTCAAAACCTAAAGATTTTGCTGTGAAAGTGCTGCACTCAATATGCCAGCAAATCTGGAAAACTCAGTGGGAACCTCCCTAATAAGGCCAAATAGAGTTAGTTGCTTTTTTTTTTTAATAACGCACCATGGCAATATGAGGGGTTGTGGCATGGAAATCCTGCAGTCTGAAACAGACACCTTTAAACAACATTAAATAAACAATATAAAAGGAGACAATAGAAATGGTCACATCTGTTCTCTATCTTAAATGTGTGAAGGACTATCCAGACTACTATTTTTAAAAGGCTGATTTTCCTTTTTAGTCCAATCCAAGCAGTAGTTAGAACTGGACATGGAACAACAGACTGGTTCCAAATAGGAAAAGGAGTACATCAAGGCTGTATATTGTCACCCTGCTTATTTAACTTCTATGCAGAGTATGTCATGAGAAGCACTGGGAAGAAGCACAAGCTGGAATCAAGATTGCCGGAAGAAATATCAGTAACCTCAGATATGCAGATGACACCACCCTTATGGCAGAAAGTGAAGAGGAACTAAAAAGCCTCTTGATGAAAGTGAAAGAGGAGAGTGAAAAAGTTGGCTTAAAGCTCAACATTCAGAAAACGAAGATCATGGCATCCAGTCCCATCACTTCATGGCAAATAGATGGGGAAACAGTGGAAACAGTGTCAGACTTTTTTTGGGGGGGGGGCTCCAAAATCACTGCAGATGGTAATTGCAGCCATGAAATTAAAAGATGCTTACTCCTTGGAAGAAAAGTTATGACCAACCTAGATAGCATATTCAAAAGCAGAGATATTACTTTGCCAACAAAGGTCCATCCAGTCAAGGCTATGGTTTTTCCAGTGGTCATGTATGGATTTGAGAGTTTGACTGTGAAGAAAGCTGAGCGCCGAAGCATTGATGCTTTTGAACTGTGGTGTTGAAGAAGACTCTTGGGAGTCCCTTGGATTGCAAGGAGATCCAACCAGTCCATTCTGGGTGTTCTTTGAAAGGAATGATGCTGTAAGGCCACCTCATGCAAAGAGTTGACTCATTGGAAAAGACTCTGATGCTGGGAGGGATTGGGGGCAGGAGGAGAAGGGGATGACACAGGATGAGATGGCTAGATGGCATCATCGACTCGATGGATGTGAGTTTGAGTGAACTCTGGGAGTTGGTGATGGACAGGGAGGCCTGGTGTGCTGTGATTCATGGGGTTGCAAAGAGTCGGACACAACTGAGCAACTGAACTGAACTAAAATAAATTTTGTCCCTGAATTCAACAAGATGCTCATAGAAAGCAACTTATTTTTTTTCATTCCAGTACCTTTAAACAAGCTCTGATAAATTTTCTTTTTTTGGGTGACTTGTGGCTTTTCCAGTCTTCTGAGGTATTATTAATAAAAGTTCTCTTTTTTAACATAGGAAATCTAGTCCAATTTAATGTGAAGATTTCAGACCCTCAGCCAGTTCACAGTTTCTCCTCTCACCAGCTCCAGGCCTGCTTCAAACTGGGAAGTCTGCAGTTTGAAAAGGGCACATCCTGAATTTTGACTCCTGTGCCTCCTTCCTTCAGTGACGTTTTAGTGGATCCTCACTGTTTAGGACTTCCCTACCGCTGTTTCCTTGAAGTGAGAGAGGTGTTCTTCAGTGGGTTGCGTAGAACTCATTTTCTGAAGTCTTTAAGTCTTTAGTCTTTTGGCTCCTCCCTGATTGGCATAGGCTCACTCCCCCTAGGCCATTCCTCTTTGGCTAGATCCCTTTCTAAACAACAGAGTCTTGCTCTCTTTCGTGGGTCTCTCATTTGTCCTGTAAGCTAAGAGCAGGCATTACCCCTGCAGCACTGCATATTTGCTGCTCTGCCTTTACAACTAGAAAGATGCATCACCACCTCATCTGAGTGTCCCTCAAAACTCTGAGGGGACAGGTTCTTTGAAGACACTTCAAAAGCATCTCCCACCAATCTCAGTGTCCTTGGAACTCCTAAGGAACAAACGCTCTGCGTACTTTTCAGAAAGACTGTCTCATATAGGGACTTCTTATAGAGTACATCTTTTAAAGAAATCCTTACTCTCCAATCTCACTTTTCCTCATTCTTCAAGCTTCTCCTTTGATGAATCTTTGTATGTGTGAGTCTTTGAAGACAATACTTTCGAAAGCATATTATCAGTGAATAGTTTTAAAAAATGAAATTTTAGACTTTTTATGAGAGACCTAGAGGTAAAATGTCACCTACCCTTTATTTAGTCCTTTTGTGTGAGAAGGTCAGATCATTCTCACATCATCAGGACTCAAAACCATCATTCTTTTTTCTTAATTTGTCCACTTCTTCACTTTCTGCCAGTTTCTTCTTCTCAAGACCCCCAGAACATCATCTTCTTTCTGATTTTATCTAACTCTCCTTTTTGAAGCTATGATTTGGCATTTTAATGGATACTTTTAAAAAACATTAGAGTCCTCTGTTATAATTCATTAACTTTCTCTGCATTCACTGTATTGTTTCATCTTAAATGTGATGGTTTTTTTTTTTAATTTTTCTTCTCTCTTCTGCCTAAAAATAACTGGAGGAATTTGTAGACTTAGATTCACTACAGATTTTATGGTTCCTAAGTTAAACCAAGCCTCATTGCTGTTGTTTGTGAGTTCCTTATCAGATTTCTTTTAGCAGTTATTTCCGCTATTTGCCACATTTGTCAAGTCTCAGTTTTATTTACAGCACCCTCGTTTTTTTCTAGATAACTCTGTCTCTTACTTTACTGAGGAAAAAAAAGGGGTCATAACCTTATCTTATCACATCCCAACCTTAGAAAGTCTTTTGTTACTTTTTCTACTTCAACTTTTGTTACTTTCAAAATACCTCAATCTCTTATTTCTTTTCTTCTCGGAAGAAAAAAACAAATGTCACTTTCGTTCTTTATTCCAAAAATCTTTCTCTTCAAAATCTAAGTTTCTGTTTGCATGAAGTCCGCCTACAAGGTTTTTCCAATCAGTTTTATGAAAGATCACTTTTCACCTATCCTTCCAGGTTACAAAACTCCAAGAAGCCCTTCACTGTCCACAGTGGACAGTGAAAACTGACATACAGCAGAGTTTTATCCTGGACTTTCAAGGCTGTCTATAATCTGGCCTCATGCTAATATTCTAGATACATCTTTTCCCATCTCACTGTCTCTCTCCCCACTCCCCACTCCCTTCCCTCTCCCTTTTACAGAGATCATCAGAGTGTCATATTTGTTTGTTTGTTTAGTGAAATATTCAGCTAAATCCTAATTTTCCAAGTAGTCTTTAGGACTAAACTAAAATTCTTTTGCATTTTGCTAGACTGTTCATTTGACGTTTGGTAGATGTTTCTTTGTATTGTTATTCATCTTTTTATGTCTTGGCTCTCCTTACCAGCTACATTGCAAACTCTAAGAGAATATTTTTTTTCACATTTTTTTCAAGACAGGAACCTGAATGTTACACATGATTTTTTCAAAGATAGATTTAAAAGCACTCCTGGTAGTGCTTCACTGCTAGCTTGTTTCCTATTTGTTGTTATTGAAATTATTTTTTAAACTTTCATTTTACTGAGTGGCAACAAAAGTGGTACAGATTCTAGGTTTTGCCTTAGATGCCCAAGGCTATTTTTTGAGCAATAAATGGATGTCTGAAACATAAATTTCTTCCGATGATGACCCAAATATTGCAGAAAAGACCTAGAATAAGAGATGTAAGAGAATGTCTCTTTAGCAAGTTTAAAATACTGTCCTTTCTTAGAATTGTTTCTGTCTAGGTCAGTCAACATTCCTGTTAACATTTTACAGTGCCTATTGATTATGGTAAATTGCCTTGAAATAGAGATAACAGTTTTTAGTTAAAAAGAAACTGTCTCCTCCAGAATGAAGAACACCAGAGTTCTCTGAGATTTTAAAGACAATCTGAAAGAAAATGTCCATTTCAATATTTTGTATAAATATTTGATAAGAAGTGTAACATTTGATAAGAAACAGTAACTCTTATATTTATATAGATATGTTCTTTGTCTTGATGGACCTACCAATAAGTCTACAATAGGAACCTCATTTTATTGAATAAAAATCTGTATGATATTCAGAAGGTATGCCACATGCTCTCCTAGGTACTTGAGACATACTAAAATAATCAGACATAAATGTGGCCCTTAAAAAGTTATGTTCTAGTAGGATAGATAACACATGTATAAATATAAGATTTAAAGTGTTAAATGTCTTTAGAAGTTACAGATAAACTACTGGGAATTAGAAGACTAGAAGCATTGCTTTCAAAAGCAAATTTTTTAAGATTTACAGGAAAAAAGATTATGAATAATGTGTCATCTGAATGGAATTACAAAAATTAGGTTGGATGTGGGCTTCCGTTGTAGCTCAGTCGGTAAAGAATCTGCCTGCAACACAGGAGACCTGGGTTTCATTCCTGGGTTGGGAAGATCCCCTAGAAGGAAATGGCAACCCACTCCAGTATTCTTGGCCTGGAGAATCCCATGGACAAAGGAGCCTGGCAGGACTAAACCAAACCAAGGTAGGAATGTAAATCAGGATATACAAGGTTATGCAGCACACACCAAAAAAATACAAAATTTTTATTGACCTAACACAAGTTGATTTCTCATGGAAGTAACATGTCAATACAGTTTGACAGAGCAACTCTGTATATCGTAGTCACTTGAGGACCCAAGGTGATGGCAGTTTATTTCAACATATGTGCTTCACGGCACTGTAGAAGGAAATAGAGCAAATATGGAATGACCTTTAAAATCTTATCTGGAAATTGACACCTTGAACTCCATCTTATGGTACACAAATTCCTCAAGTTAAACCTAATGTTAAAAGGCCAGATGCTACCCTGTGCTAACATACTTCAGAGGTGTTTTTGGTATTTGAAGCAGCATAGGGAGAATCCAGGGAAAGAAAGAGTATATATACAGTTGGTACAGGGAAACTGCATAATAATTTGAGAAGCAGTAATTGTACTACTAATAAATGCTAATATGTTTAATTTTTTTTCTTTTTTCTTTTTTTTTTTTTTAAAAATAGACTTTTTTGGAGCTGTTTTCGGGTTACAGAAAAATCGAGTGAAAAGTACAGAGTTCCCTATATGCCCCTCATTCCTGCCCCTACACCTATAAAATGTAAAACTGTAGTAATAGTTCCCCCTGTTATTAACATTTTGTATTAGGGTGGTACATTTGTTACAATTAATGAGCCAGTGTTGATACATCATTACTAACTAAAGTCCATAGTTTACATTAGGATTCACTCTTTATGTTGTATATCCTTTGGGTTTTGGAAAATGTAGAATAGGGTATATCTACCATTACGGTATCATAGAGGATAGTTTCACTTCCCTGCGAATCCCCTGTGTTCCACCTATCTGCCCTTCCTGCCCTCCCCCTAAAATCCTGGTAACCACTGATCTTTATACTGTCACCATACTTTTGCCTTTTCCAGAATGTCATATAGTTGGAATTACATAGCACATAGCTTTTCACATTGGCTTCTTTCACTTAGTAATATATATTTAAGTTTTCTCCATGTTTTTTCATGGCTTGATAGCTTCTTTCCTTCTTTCTTCTTTTTTTATCCTTTACATTTTAGGTTCACAGCAAAATTGAGTGGAGTACAAAGAGTTTCTGTATACTCCTTGTTTCCACAGATGTACAACCATCCTCCCCCGCTTGTGACATCCTGCATCTAGTGGTACACTTGTTACCATCGATGAACCTATGTTGACACATCAGTACTACCCCAAGTCCATAGTTTACATTAGTGTTCACTCTTGATTTTATACATTCTGTACATTTTGACGTACGTATAATGAATTATATCCATCATCACAGTATCATGCAGAATAGTTTTATTATCCGAAGAATCCATTATGCTCCACCTATTTACTCCTCCCTCCCTTTTCCAAATCTCGGGCAACCACACATCTTTTTACTATTTCCATAGTTTTGCCTTTTCCAGAATGTGATATAGTCAGAATCACATAATATGTTTGGATTACCACAGTTGATTTATGCACTTACCTATTGAAGGTGAGAAAGTGTATGAGTACAATTAGTTTGTTGTATATACAGCAGTCTTGGTTGCTTCCAAGTGTTGCAATTTATGAGTAAAGCTGCTATAGACATACATGTATGGATTTCTATGTGGACATAAACTCATTTGGGAAGAACCAAGGAGCAGGGTTATTGGATCATGTGGTAAAAGTATATTTAGTTTTGGAAGAGGCTTTGCCAAACTGTCTTACAAAGTAACTGTACCATCCTGCATTCCCACCAATAATAAATAAGAATTCTTATTGATCCACATGTTTGTTAGCATTTCGTATTGTCAGTGTTTCAGCTTTTAGCAATTCTAATAAATATGTAGTGATATCTCATTATTATTTTGATTTGCAGTTCCCTTGTGACATAGATGTTGAACATCTTTCATATGCTTATTTTCTATCTATATATCTTTTTTGGTGAGCTGTCTCTTCAGATCTTTTGCCTGAATCTTAATTTGGTTTTGTTTTTATTGCTGAGTTTTAGAGTTCTTTGTATATTCTAGATTCTTGTCCTTTATCAGATTTGATAACAAATCTCAGTGTCTCTGAGTTTGTTTGTTCATTTTTTTCAGATTACATATATGAATGAAATTTACGAGTATTTGTTTTTCTCAATATGATTTGTTTCATTTAGCATAATACCTTCAAGATATGTCCATATTTTTGCAAGTGGCAGGATTTCATTCCGTGAAGAAGGAAATAGCAACCCATTCCAGTATTCATGCCTGGGAAATACCAGGGACAGAGGAGCCTGGCAGTCCATGGCACTGCAAGAGATGAACACAACTAAGTGGCTAAACCACCACCACCTCATATATAATCAGCCAATCTTTGGTAAAGGAGTAAAAGCAGTTTAATGGAGAAAATGTAGTCTTTTTAGCTGACATATTTTTAATACAAAGCAAGTGGTTGGGAGTTTAGATGGTTCCATAACATAAAAGGTTATAAATATCTTATCATGAATTTGTAACCACTGAAGTTCTGTTTGGTCCTTTAGGGGATGTTAAGGATCAGAAGAGGAGATATCATTTAGACCAATGATTCACAAGCTTTTTTGTCAGTTATTTATTGTATATAGTTTGTTACATATAACCTAAAGATTTTACAAAAAGCATGCTGATAATTTTTGTTCTTTTTGTTTTTCACTAAAATGCTGATCAGTTTCCACTAAATTGATTTGACTACCACTTATATTATTAAATAATTTGAAAAATATTGATCTGGTTAAAGTGCTTTATTTTACAGTTAAGGGAAGTGAGACTCAGAAAAGTAATCTCATGTGAAGCTCAGGGTTATTCAGCTAGTTAATGGCAGAGCTATGACCAGGTTAGTGCCAGTTAGTACTTTTTCTCCATTTGTTAATCTACCACTGAGCACTTAAATAATTTTATATTGTCATTAAATCTGCTTAGTGATTAAAAACAAGTTTGGTGCTAAAATATAGATGTCTAAACTCATTTTGCAGAATCATGAGTAAACTCAAACTATGGAAGGGTCCACAGTGATTGATTAGCAAAAGCAACACATAGTCCTCAGAGTAAACTTTGTCAGTGACTGAACACATTCTTGTGTTATATGAGTACTTGCACTTGAGCATGCTGGTTTGTGTATTGTCACGGGAATCTACCTCTGTCTTCACTTGACATACTCTTGTAAGCCTTTGAACTTGATTTTATTCCTTCCCATGCTGGTAATTCCTCATTATTTCCTCTGAAACAGTTTCTGAAAAATTAGTCTCTTACATGTACTGGATGTCCCTGTACTCTTAGTCAAAGTCTCCCTTAAGAGTAGACTTGAATACAGAGTGAAGTAAGCCAGAAAGAAAAACACCAATACAGTATACTAACGCATATATATGGAATTTAGAAAGATAGTAACGATAACCCTGTATGCGAGAAAGCAAAAGAGACACAGATGTATAGAACAGTCTTTTGTACTCTGTGGGAGAGGGAGAGGGTGGGATGATTTGGGAGAATGGCATTGAAACATGTATAATATCATATAAGAAACAAATTGCCAGTCTAGGTTTGATGCAGGATACAGGATGCTTGGGGCTGGTGCGCTGGATGACCCAGAGGGATGGTATGGGGAGGGAGGTGGGAGGGGGGTTCAGGATTGGGAACACGTGTACACCTGTGGCAGATTCATGTTGATGTATGGCAAAACCAATACAATATTGTAAAGTAATTAGCCTTCAATTAAAATAAATTTAAATTTAAAAAAAAAAAAAGACTTGAAATCAAATTGTCCAGGTAACTGTGTAAACTTGGGTGAGTGACTTAATGTCTCTGTACCTGATTTCCTCACTTTAAAATGAATCGCCAGTCTATGTCTGACCCAGGATACAGCATGCTTGGGGCTGGTGCATGGGGATGACCCACAGAGATGTTATGGGGAGGGAGGTGGGAGGGGGGTTCATGTTTGGGAACACATGTAAGAATTAAAGATTTTAAAATTAAAAAAAATAAAATAAAATAAAATGGAGACAGCAAAAAATAATACCTACTCGTTGAGGCTTTTTGTTGTTTTATTTTTAGGCTCTTTTGTTGGTGGTTTTGAATCAGGTAACAATGACAGTGAGCCTAATCTAATACCTAATTCACTTGTCTATTTAGTTGCACAGGAAAAAGAAATGAAATGGTTTTTCACTAAGATAAAGATGAAATATATACATTTATGTCTAGTACTTCTGAAATACTGAAAATAGCACATCCATTGTAGGTTTTTTCTTTTTCTTAATCTGTGAACCATTTAAAGTTATTTTAATAGAATGCAAGCTTCAACTGTATTCCTTTAGTATTCTATAAAATTTAATTTTAATCAGATGTTAAATTTTGTATATTTTTCACAGTATAGACACATCTTTTTTTCCCCCTCTTTGAATCTACAGCTTTGTTAAGGAGCAACAATTTCCTGCATTGGTAATGTTAAATGTAACTTTAGTTTTCAATTCATTGCTGCAGTTATGTTTCCAGAGCCTGCTGTAAGAGATAAACCCATTGCAAATGAAAGCAGCATTCATTTCCTTCCACCTCAGGCCACACAGAATTGATTGAGGTAATAAAATGACAGCACATTGTAATATACTGAAGGCTCTTTAATTCGAAAACCAGTTCTAGCCTGATTCAGAGCTTGTTTAAAGCTAATTTATAGCTTGCATAATTTTCAGCTGGCTGACCAAGGTAAAGGATGATATATGAAAACTGATAAAGAATTAACTTACAATACATTCAGAGCTGTCTTGTTAAAGTCAACCGGTATTCAAAAACACAGGTAGCAGGGGGCAGGGGAGGATGGTGGGAAAAAATCATCGGTAATCTTTTGCTTTACGTAAGTAACATTGTTGACAAGTTTAAATTTCCCATCATATTTCAAACTAGCTTCTTGTCCTTTTCTGTAGAATCAGTTCTGTCTGCATTTCTTAAAGTCCTTCAATGTTCATCCCATGTTAAGGTCAGTGTGAGAGTGAGTATAGGTAGCAGCTGTTGTAGCTTTCAGTGTCATATCTACTGTATGCCACGTGGCAGTGCTGCTGCTAAATAGTTCTGTCTGTCAGCATTTTAATTACAGATCATCTTTTCCAAAGGGCAAACTGAAAGGAGTTAGTGCTCTTCATTTTTATTTGAGCTGAAAATTCCAGATTAGGCCTTTGCCTTTATGGGCTGTTTTTGTCCCTTTATTCTAGCATATTTATTCACTTTCCACCCACAGATACTACAACTATGATACTTTTGAAAGTATTCTTTACTACGAATGAAGCCATGTTTTCAGAAATTTCATGTTGGCATTCACAAGTGAAAAATGAATTACATTTTCCTTTTTAATGTTTAAATCTTTTCAGTTCAGTTCAGTCGCTCAGTCGTGTCCGACTGTTTGTGACCCCATGAATCGCAGCACGCCAGGCCTACCTGTCCATCACCAACTCCCGGAGTTTACCCAAACTCATGTCCATCGAGTTGGTGATGCCATCCAGCCATCTCATCCTCTGTTGTCCCCTTCTCCTCCTGCCCCCAATCCCTCCCAGCATCAGAGTCTTTTCCAAGGAGTCAACTCTTTGCATGAGGTGGCCAAAGTACTGAAGTTTCAGCCCCTGTATCAGTCCTTCCAAAGAACACCCAGGACTGCTCTCCTTCAGAATGGACTGGTTAGATCTCCTTGCAGTCCAAGGGATTCTCAAGAGTCTTCTCCAACACCACAGTTCAAAAGCACCAATTCTTCAGCGCTCAGCTTTCTTCACAGTCCAACTCTCACATCCATACATGACCAATGGGAAAACCATAGCCTTGACTAGATGGACCTTTGTTGGCAAAGTAATGTCTCTGCTTTTCAATATGCTATCTAGGTTGATCATAACTTTTCCTTCCAAGGAGTAACCATCTTTTAATTTCATGGCTGCAGTCACCATCTGCAGTGATTTTGGAGCCCCCCAAAATAAAGTCTGACACTGTTTCATTGTTTCCCCATCTATTTCTCATGAAGTGATAGGACCAGATGCCACAATCTTTAGTTTTCTGATGTTGAATTTTAAGCCAAATATTTCACTCTCCTCTTTCATTTTCATCAAGAGGCTTTTGAGTTCTTCTTCACTTTCTGCCATAAGGGTGATGTCATCTGCATATCTGAAGTTATTGATATTTCTCCCACCAATCTTGATTCCAGCTTGTGTTTCTTCCAGTCCAGCATTTCTCATGATGTACTCTGCATATAAGTTAAATAAGCAGGGTGACAATATACAGCCTTGACATGCTCCTTTTCCTATTTGGAACCAATCTGTTGTTCCATGTCCAGTTCTAACTGTTGCTTCCTGACCTGCATATAGGTTTCTCAAGAGGCAGGTCAGGTGGTCTGGTATTCCCGTCCCTTTCAGAGTTTTCCACAGTTTCTTGTGATCCACAGTCAAAGGCTTTGGCATAGTCAATAAAGCAAAAATAGATGTTTTTCTGGAACTCTCTTGCTTTTTCGATGATCCAGCAGATGTTGGCAATTTGATCTCTGGTTCCTCTGCCTTTTCTACAACCAGCTTGGACATCAGGGACTTCACGGTTCACGTATTGCTGAAGCCTGGCTTGGAGACTTTTGTGCATTGCTTTACTAGCATATGCGGCTGCTGCTGCTAAGTCGTGTCAGTTGTGTCTGACTCTGTGTGACCCTATAGACGGCAGCCCACCAGGCTCCCCTGTCTCTGGGATTCTCCAGGCAAGAACACTGGAGTGGGTTGCCATTTCCTTCTCCAATGCATGAAAAAAGTGAAAAGTGAAAGTGAAGTTGCTCAGTCATGTCCAACTCCTAGCAACCCCATGGACTGCAGCCTACCAGTCTCCTCTGCCCATGGGATTTTCCAGGCAAGAGTACTGGAGTGGGGTGCCATTGTCTTCTCCTACTAGTATATGAGATGAGTGCAATTGTGTGGTAGTTTGAGCATTCTTTGTCATTGCCTTTCTTTGGGATTGGTATGAAAACTGACCTTTTCCAGTCCTGTGGCCACTGCTGAGTTTTTCAAATTTGCTGGCATATTGAGTGCAGCGCTTTCCCAGCATCATCTTTCAGGATTTGAAATAGCTCAACTGGGATTCCGTCACCTCCACTAGCTTTGTTCATAGTGATGCTTCCTCAGGCCCACTTGACTTCACATTCCAGGATGTCTGGCTCTAGATGAGGGATCACAGGATTGTGATTATCTGGGTCGTGAAGATCTTTTTTGTACAGTTCTGTGTATTCTTGCCACCTCTTAATATCTTCTACTTCTGTCAGGTCCATACCATTTCTGTCCTTTATTGAGCCCATCTTTGCATGAAATGTTCCCTTGGTATCTCTAATTTTCTTGTAGAGATCTCTAGTCTTTCCCATTCTATTGTTTTGCTCTATTTCTTTGCACTGATAGCTGAGGAAGGTTTTCTTATCTCTTCTTGCTATTCTTTGGAACTCTGCATTCAAATGGGTATATCTCCTTTGCTTCTCTTCATTTCACAGCTATTTGTAAGGCCTCCTCAAGACAGCCATTTTGCCTTTTTGCATTTCTTCTTCTTGGGGATAGTCTTGATCCCTGTCTCCTGTACAATATCATGAACCTCCATCCATAGTTCATCAGGCACTCTCTCTATCAGATCTAGTCCCTTAAATCTATTTCTCACTTCCACTGTATAATCATAAGGGATACTTGATTCTAAACGTACATCACCTTCTCATACCCCGACGTACATTCCTGCAGATGTTCCCATGCACAGCTCTACACATAGCCCTACACACACTGCCTGCATAGCCCTTTACAAGACTGTCACTCGTGCACCCTGTGCGTATGCATACACACTCTACACGAAAATGAAACATTTTCCTATCCTTACTATGTGTGATATACCCGATTTTATTTTTTTCTATTAAATCTCACCTTTAAAATAACTCAGTAAAGTCACATGTCATCTAGACTATTGCATGCTTGCTCTAGAGTAGATCCTGACTTCTCTATCAGCCTATATTTTTGCTAGGTGTCTATGTATATAAATACAGATACAGAAGAAAATATATCTAACCTAAGAGGAAGTAACATTGGCTTACATTCATAATTTTGTGTAGATATACTTCAAGCTTTTGTGTTGTGATCTTTCATTGTTCAGCAATGATGAGCTATATATATTAATACATTTCCTTTTTTTCTTTACCATGCAATGGAGAAACTACAAGAATATTCTATGTAGAAGTTTTTAAAGAAACTAGAGGTTTAAATGATAAGGATTTGAAAGAGGTTTATAAAATAGGATTGATGTTTCTCTATGATAAAATGAAGGACTTTGTGCTAGTAGAATAGCAATTGGTTACTAATTTTGTCATTATCTGAAGTTGTTCCAACTACTTACTGACCCTGAGAAATGTCTGATTCCTGGGAAACCTCTCTGGTATACAGTCAGTCTTGTCATATAAATGTCGAGAAGCCAATAACTGTTTTCTCTTACTTACATTTATTATCTGGGAGTCAACCTCTGTTTTTATATGTCAATTTCTGTAAAATTGGAATTGAGTAAAATATGCCTCTGAAGCATCAGTTTATAGTCAGACCTGGATTTGACTGTCTACTTCTCCATTTAGTAGCTTTGGTACTCCGGGGCAAATTCCTTAAGCCTTCTGAGTTTGTATTTCCTCTTCAGTAAAAGTAATACTTTGTAGGAAAGTTCTGAAGATCAGAGAATAGTATTAATATAGGTGTGCAGAATGCCTAGCATAATTATTGTTGTTGTTTAGTCGCCAAGTTGTGTCTGACTCTTTGCAGCCCCCTGGACTGTAGCCTGTCAGACTCCTCTGTCTGTGGAATTTCCCAGGCAAGAATACTGGACTGGGTTTCCCTTTTCTCTCGAGGGGATCTTACTGACCCAGGGATCAAACCCACATCTCCTGCATTGGCAGGTGGATTTTTTTACCGCCGAGCCACCAGTGAAGCCTGCCTAACATAATTACTGGCCCATTACATATAAATGGTAACACATACCTTCATGATTATTATTATAGCTATTAATACCATTGTTAATCTCATTTTTTTACAATTTTGTGAGCAAAACAAAATTATCCTGTTGCATACATGCTTGATTTTTCATAACCCAGAGGATAAGAGATATCAAACAACTTTGAGTAGGTCTTATATGATAGTTGTCAAAAAAGACTGAGAAAAATAGAATCGTATTAATTTGGTTATAGGTTTGCAGCCTATGGTTTCTAGATTTATACGGAATCATATATGGAAATAGTATTTCACAGTTTTTCAACAGGTTTTTATGAATACTGTATTTTTTAGTGTCTCAATTTTTAACTCAGGCTCTTAGTGTTGAATTTCATATGATATAGAATTATTGCTAGTAAAAGAGGCCAGTAAATACTGAACCTAAACAAGTAATAACTGCCTTTAAAATTTAGTTTGTTAGAATTATAAATTATTTACCCAGGGAGAGAATTGATTTCCCAAGGTTACGTGAGGAAAACACCAGTTTTCCCTTGAGTGTTACTCGTAATAGTTTGCTTCTCATTCATTTAAAATAATGGAATCTTAGAACTTAAATCTAGAAGTGACCTTAAAGTTATAGGTCAACTGGTAAATTCTCTTAGATCTCTTTTCCCTTAGGGCTATCACTCGTTAAGAAATCTGGAGTTCCAAGAGGTTTGTGAATGAATTGTGGAAGACTTATGATAAGTATCAATAAGGACTTTGACTTTCTGTCTTCACATCCTTCGGTTTTCTCATTTATAGTGCCAGTGTCCAACGTTTGTTTACATACATTCATGGTAAATGTCCTACAGTGCTTATGTAATTCCCAAGTATTATATAATTTCCATGATTATCTAATTGGGCTTATTGTTTGGAATATGTACATAAAATAAAAATATTTTCTTACCATTTTAAAACAAAGTAAGTTATGTAAAAATTTCCCATGCATTGTGTCATATAATAGCCTGAATTTTATCAAGAGCATAATCTGATACATGATTCTCCCAGTAAGTTTAATCTAGGTACAAATGTTATTCTTCAAAATTATCAGCTTCATTTTGTATCAGTGTAGTATGTGAACCTCTGATTGTAGTTATTTTTTGTTACTTTTTTTTAGAGGTTAGTTTTAAATTATTTCTAGCACTCCCAGGTGGCACTAGTGGTAAAGAACCCGCCTGCCAGTGCAGGAGATGCGAGAGACTTGGTTTCAATTGCTGGGTTGCCACGATCCCCTGGAGGAGGAATAGCAACCCACTTCAGTGTTCTTGCCTCGAGAATCCCATGGACAGAGGAGCCTGATGGGTTAATCCGAGTTCGCAAAGACTCAAACACGGCGTAGCACCCAAACATAAACATAAGTTTTTATACTTATGTCACTTTATCAATGACATTGCTGTTTCTATGTGATACTTCCTTCTCCCTTCAGTGTAGTCTCCTCAAAGTTAAAACTACTGCTTCATGAAAGAAAAAAAATACTCAACATATTTTCTTCAAATTATCAGACTATGAGAATTACTTGTCTGTACAATTTTTGGTGGTTATCTTTTGAATATCTAGATATCAGAAATGGCAAAGTAAATGAATTTTAAAAAGTAATAATTTTTACTTATAGCTTCACTGTTTATTTTTACATTAGGGTTTTTTAAACTTTTTTTATTTTGATGTGGGTGGGGAATGTCTTGCATACACAGATGCTCAACTAAAGCAAGGTTTTATTGAATTTTCTCCAAAGTATGCTACAGATAACAGTGTTAAATTTCTTATCAATACAAAATCATGAACCACAAACACAATATCCCAAACACACAAAACTGTAGGTTTTTTCTTTTCTCAGTAACTTTAGATATCCTCAGATTTAAAGCTGGTAGAAATACTTAATGCCCCTTTCTGTTCAAATAGTGATACAAATAGCAATTATTCACTGCACCATAATGAATCATTTTTATCTACGTCTTGTGTCTGTTCCATTTATTTAGAATAAATATTTATGTTTTCTCATTTTTCTCAACTAAGAGATACAGATAAAATAGGTTTGAAGTATCAGCTATAATTCATTCTTGAAAAGAAAGGCCTTAAACTGATATCGTATGGGAGAGAAAACCATCTCAATCATTTCAGCAGCAAGCTTATAACCAAGATAACATCAGCATTTTCCTTCCTGAAAATGTGTCTTCTATATTAAAGTAAGGAAGCAATATTTTATTTAAAAATAGTATCAGAAGCTCAACCTATCATCACAAACCTTAAAGAAGATCCTGTTAGGATAGGGGAAAAAATAATAGTAAGATTTCGTTTTAGTCACATGCTCACTATACAAGATCATCAAAAAACTCCTAAAATTCGAAAACAGCAACAAAAAAGTGAATAAATAAAAGTGAAAAAAATAGTTATTATGTTAATAGTTCATATTTTTCTACTTGGAGTTCTCAAAGACAAATTATTATCCTACATAAATATACAGTGATAACATAGTATTAATAACTTAATGGCTAGTTGACTAATGTCCAAAAAGTTATCAATTTGAAAAATCCACAATTTTCTTTTCAGCTCATGCACATGATGTAGCCCTGTATTTAGTACTATTTACATAATTTTGTAATTAAATATTTTTCTAGGAGAGGAACAAGCTATATAACTCTTGATCTGCATTCTAAAAATTAGAAATTAAAGGGTATTATGTTAGAAAATTTGACATCCTTTGAGAGTTCAGCAATTTCTTGACTTTGACTTGATATTGCCTTTTCCTAATGAAAAAAAGTTTTATTGAACTATGGC
Source organism: Capricornis sumatraensis (assembly GCF_032405125.1). NCBI lineage: Eukaryota > Metazoa > Chordata > Mammalia > Artiodactyla > Bovidae > Capricornis > Capricornis sumatraensis. The sequence continues at coordinate 23,998,373 of NC_091073.1, forward strand.
CTATATACTAAAATACGTCCTTAGTTAATGTTTTGAAGATAATGTGCTACAGTAATTTATAAATTAAATATATAAATTTCATTTAGCATAAATGTATTCCATAACTATGTAGCATCAATTTATTTTACTACAATTTTCATATTGTTACATACCTGTTGTGTAAGGAATTAAGTGACCAATTACTTTTGGAGCTGCGTTTTAAGTATATTAATTATTTTGTTCCCATTATGCAAGTAATACATGTTCATTATAGATAATTTGAAAAATTCAGAGAAATGGATAAAGAAAACAAAAGTCATACCATTTCTTTCTAGAGTTCTTCTTGCCTTCATTTTACAAACATTTACTACCCTGGGGTAAAGTGTCAGTTCAGTTCAGTTCAATCCAGTCGCTCAGTCGTGTCCGACTCTGCACCCCCATGAATTGCAGCACATGAGGCCTCCCTGTCCATCACCAACTCCTGGAGTTCACTCAAACTCACGTCATCGAGTTGGTGACACCATCCAGCCATCTCATCCTTGGTCATCCCCTTCTCCTCCTGCCCCCAATCCCTCCCAGCATCAGAGTCTTTTCCAATGAGTCAACTCAGCATGAGGTGGTCAAAGTACTGGAGTGTAGGCTTTAGCATCATTCCTTCCAAAGAACACCCAGGACAGATCTCCTTCAGAATGGACTGGTTGGAACTCCTTGCAGTCCAAGGGACTCTCAAAAGTCTTCTCCAACACCACAGTTCAAAAGCATCAATTCTTTGGCGCTCAGCTTTCTTCACAGTCCAACTCTCACATCCATACATTATCACTGGAAAAAACCATAGCCTTGACTAGACGGACCATTGTTGGCAAAGTAATGTCTCTGCTTTTCAGTGTGCTATCTAGCTTGGTCATAACTTTACTTCCAAGGAGTAAGTGTCTTTTAATTTCATGGCTACAATCACCATCTGCAGTGATTTTGGAGCCCCCCCCCAAAAAAAGTCTGACACTGTTTCCACTGTTTCCCCATCTATTTCCCATGAAGTGATGGGACCAGATGCCATGATCTTCGTTTTCTGAATGTTGAGCTTTAAGCCAACTTTTTCACTCTCCTCTTTCACTTTCATCAAGAGGCTTTTTAGTTCCTCTTCATTTTCTGCCATAAGGGTGGTGTCATCTGCATATCTGAGATGATTGATATTTCTCCCAACAATCTTGATTCCATCTTCTGCTTCTTCCAGCCCAGCATTTCTCATGATGTACTCTGCATATAAGTTAAATAAGCAGGGTGACAATATACAGCCTTGACGTGCTTCTTTTCCTATTTGGAACCAATCTGTTGTTCATGTCCAGTTCTAACTGTTGCTTCCTGACCTGCATATAGGTTTCTCAAAAGGCAGGTCAGGTGGTCTGGTATTCCCATCTCTTTCAGAATTTTCCACAGTTTGTTGTGATCCACAAAGTCAAAGGCTTTGGCATAGTCAATAAAGCAAAAATAGATGTTTTTCTGGAACTCCCTTGCTTTTTCGATGATCCAGCAGATGTTGGCAATTTGATCTCTGGTTCCTCTGCCTTTTCTAAAACCAACTTGAACATCAGAAAGTTCACGGTTCATGTATTGCTGAAACCTGGCTTGGAGAATTTTGAGCATTACTTTACTAGCATGTGAGATGAGTGCAATTGTGCGGTAGTTTGAGCATTCTTTGGTATTGCCTTTGTTTGAGATTGGAATGAAAACTGACCTTTTCCAGTCCTGTGGCCACTGCTGAGTTTTCCAAGTTTGCTGGCATATTGAGTGCAGCACTTTCCCAGCATCATCTTTCAGGATTTGAAATAGCTCAACTGGAATTCCATCACCTCCACTAGCTTTGTTTGTAGTGATGCTTTCTAAGGCCCACTTAACTTCACATTCCAGGATATCTGGCTCTAGGTGAGTGATCACACCATCATGATTATTTGGGTTGTGAAGATCTTTTTTGTACAGTTCTGTGTATTCTTGCCACCTCTTGTTAATATCTTCTGCTTCCGTTAGGTCCATACCATTTCTGTCCTTTATCAGTGTAGGGCCTAGTAACAGTTGCTAGGAGCATCCTTGAAAGGATATAACCCCTGTCCTCTTGATACTTACAGTTTAAAAGAGAATATAGACAAATGAAATGAACAGTTTGGAAGAAGTTTTGAAAGAACTCAGTGTATTAGTCACTTCAGTCGTGTCTGACTCTTTGTAACCACGTGGACTATAACTCACCAGGCTCCTCTGTCCATGGAATTCTCCAGGCAGGAATACTGGAATGGGTAGCCATCCCCTTCTCTAGGCGATCTTCCTGATCCAGGGATCAAACCTGGGTCTTCTGCTTTCTAGTATTATTTTAGCATATTTCACTGGAAAATCTAGGCTTAAGACAGTATGTTTATGACTTTGTTTCTAGGGCTTTACAGTCAAAATGTGAGAATTCCTCCAAGAACTGTTACAAATGAACTTATTTACAAAACAAAAATAAATTCACAACTTTGAGAACAAATTTATGGTTGCCAGGGGAAAAGATGGTAAGAAGGGATAGTTAGGAAGTTTGGGATCAACTTGTATACACAGCAATATTTAAAATGGATAACCAACAAGGTTCTACTGTTTAGCACTGGGAACTCTGCTCAGTGTTATGTGGCAGCCTGGATGGGAGGGAAGTTTGCGGGAGAGTAGATACATATATATGTATGGCTTAGTTTCTTTGCTGTCCACCTGAAACTATCACAGTATTGTTAATCAGCTACTCTCCAACACAAAATAAAACGTTTTTTTTTAAATATGAGAATTCCTATAATGGTATTGTATTTTGAAAGCAAATAATTTTTGTGTGATATAAGACTTTGAAACTAATACCAGAGGAATATGAGATAGAAAATATCTTAACTCCTTCAAAAAGCATCTCTTCATTTCCTTTGACATGTTTTAACACTTCTCAATCAAGATTTCCAGGAGAAATATCAATAACCTCAGATATGCAGATGACACCACCCTTATGGCAGAAAGTGAAGAAGAACTAAAGAGCTTCTTGACGAAAGTGAAAGAGGAGAGTGTAAAAGTTGGCGTCAAATTCAACATTCAGAAAACTAAGATCATCTGGTCTCATCATTTCATGGCAAATAGATGGGGAAACAATGGAAAAAAGAGACAGACTTTATTTTGGGGGGCTCCAAAATCACTGCAGATGGTGACTGCACCCATGAAATTAAAGATGCTTGCTCCTTGGAAGAAAAGTTACGACCAACCTAGACAGCATTTTAAAAAGCAGAGATATTACTTTGCCAACAGAGATCCATCTAGTCAAGCCTATGGTTTTTTGTGAGAGTTGGACTATATATATATATATAAGAAAGCTGAGCATTGAAAAATTGATGCTTTTGAACTATGGTGTTGGAGAAGACTCTTGAGAGTCCCTTGGACAGCAAGGAGATTCAACCAGTCTATCCTAAAGGAAATCAGTCCTGAATATTCATTATAAGGACTGATGCTGAAGCTGAACCTCCTATACTTTGGCTACCTGATGTGAAGAACTGACTCATTGGAAAAGACCCTGATGCTGGAAAAGATTGAAGGCAGGAGGAGAAGGGGATGGCAGAAGATGAGATGGTTGGATGATATAACCAACTCGATGGACATGAGTTTGAGCAAGCTCAGGGAGTTGGTGATGGACAGGGAAGCCTGGCATACTGCAGTCCATGGGGTCGCAACAGTTGGACACGACTGAGCAACTGAACTGAACTGATGACCCGCAGAGTCCCCTTATTTTCATGCTACATAAATGGCAACTCCTTCTCAATCTTCTTAGCTGAGTACTCCACCTGTGCCCAGTTTTATTTCCATGGCTTAGTCCATAGGACCCTCTTCTTCTCTGTATGCCATTCCCTTGATGAGTGCATATAGTCTCGTCTAAGTTGGAGACGTCTAGATTTCTAATACTAGCCCTGAACTCTTCCCTCAAGATCTAAATTCATGTATCCTGATGTTTTCCTGACATTCCCATTGGACAGCTAAAGATTGTCTCAAGTTTAATGTTGCTGAAATAGAATTTTTTTTCCCAGATCATTCTTCACTCCCATGATAGCATACTTGTCTCTTACTCTTTCCCAACTCACTACTACCATTTTTGTGTGCCACAAACAGGAGTCAGTTCTAATTACTCTCTTTTGTTTATTCCTCGATTTCTCCCTCATAGCCTGTCCTGACTCAGAACCATGTCATACATCTTCCCATTCCCACCCCTACTACAGTGCTCCAAGCCACCGTCATTTCTGATTTGCACTGTTGCAGTTGTCTTCTGACTTATTTTTCTATTTTCATTCTTACCTATAACCCCTATCCTTCTTTCTCTATACAGCAACCAAAATAACCTTAAAGCTCAAAATCAAATTACTTAGTATTAAATCCTTCAGTGGCTTCTCACTGTAAATGGAATCAGCCTAACATTGCATCTCCTGCCACATATACTGGTGTCATACATGCTGAGCTCATTTGTGCTGTTAGGCCCTCGCTCTTGTTCCCTGTGCCTGTACATTCTCTTTTCACAGGCTAGTAGCTGACTGGCATCTCAGCCTGAGTGTAACCTCTACAGTAACTTTCCCTGACTGCATTATCTAAGAAAACCTGTGCTCACACACATTGTATTCTTTTCCTTTGTTTTTTCTACTACATCAAAATGTGAAATTATCTGCTAACAGTTTATTCTGTTTCCTGTTGAAATATAAGACCTATGATGACAAAAACATCCTGTTATTTACCACTTGTTTCTCCACCTCCTAGAAGGGAACCTGGCAGATAGTAGATAGACATTTACATATCTGCAGGTTAATAAACAAGTAGAAAACACTTCTATATTACAAGTTTAAGTAATTCTTAACATTACAGTTACCATCAGCATTGAAAAACTAAAATTCTAGTTAGAAAAGGAAGCAAAACTGTTCATTTTTATTCTGGTAAAAAGAAAAAGCACTTTCTCCAACCAACTTTCTCAACTTTCGAGCCTGGTTTTGGGGAATGTATTTTAACTTCTTTAATAATAATTGCTGGCTTTGTTTTGAGCACCTACTATGTTAACACATTTTATTAGTAAATGTAAACATTTTATTAGTATAATTTGCATGCATAATCATATTTCTAATCCCCAAAGTGTGTTCTTTCAGGTTAGTTTTTAGTTTTTGTGGGTTTCTTTTTTACATATAAGGAAACAGACTGAGAGGTCATGTGCTTTTCCCAAGGTCACACCAATAGTAGGTGTCAAAGGAGGACTGGGTTAGTTTTGTCTGAGGCCAGAGGCATATACATTGTCCACTGTGCTCATGTAGATGCTTTGGATAAGAACACACAATTATTTTACCATGTTAGATCACTTTGATTCTTAGAATACCTAGGTATACACAACCTCACCAACATTTTTTGTCTTGCTTTTAGGCATACTATATTTTTACCAGCATTTAATTTAATATCATACTGATTCATTATGGTCTATACTGGCTCATCATGACAAACAGTTCCAGACAGCAGCTTAGGAGACCTGAATTCTGATTCCAGCTATACTATTTAGTAGCTGTGGGATCCTGGGGAGGTCAGTTATGTGCTCTAAGAATGGCTTCTCTATCCGTAGAGTAAATAGAATGGATCAAACGATCCATCCTCTAAGTAAAATACCTTGCCTTCTCTCTCTAAAATTTTATGGCTCTTTTTAGAGAAGAGTGGTCTGGAAAACCAAAGAAATCTATTTAACTTAGCATCTGACTTATTTTCTTAAAACTACGCATAGCAAACAGTATTCTTTCTTTAATCAGTCTTAAAATTTAGAAAGGGAATTAGAGGAATATGGATATAGAACATAATAGTTGTCTATTTAAATTGTTTTATTCTGTTACCTACCATTGATCTTCCTCATAAACAGAGGTGCTCATTGAATTCTCTCTTTATGTGTTTCAGTTGATTCTCTAGACATTTCCAGGTATAAACAAATAGAGATAGTTTTATCTCATCTTACAATTTTATATTTCATGGCATTCTCTTCTAATTGTGTTGACCAGTATCTCCAAACAAGATTAAATAATAGTGGTATATCTGTCGCCACCTTAACTTAGTTGGATTGTTTCTAGTTTGTAATGCCAGTTTTTGAGCTGAAAACATGTATGTTATTTTAAGAAAGTATAACAAATAAATAAGTGAAATATAGTGTTCAAAATAACCTGGAAGTTGTAGAAGTTTAATATGATGCCACGCATATAAAATGTTAAAATTTGGTATGAAAGCACGCCAATGAGTGATGTGCAGTTCAGCATATTGGTCACGTCTGGTAAAAAGGAAGGAAGAGGGATGTATTCAGGAAGAAGTATCCAGGGGGTTTCAATAAGTGCTAAAAGTTATAGCTGTGATTATTGCTATGTTTGCAATATTTTATAAACAAAATAATTTGACTTTCTGAAGAAACATAGAGGTGTCTGTTGACAAGGAATAGAGAAGGTAGGAGGCATAAGTTGAACTAGTTTTACAATTCAAGTGCATAAGTTTTCTGAAAAAGATCAGCTGTTTGTTCTCCTCTCTACCCGGAACATATGCACAGTATGTAATAGGCATTCACTTAATAATTTTTGATTAAAAGAATAGAGGAAAGAAAGAGGAGGACATTCTTCATTAGTTTTCCCTGTTCCTTCTTTCTCCTTATTCTTTTATTGTGTGTGCATGCTAAGTCACTTTGGTCATGTCTGACTCATTTATGACCCTATGGACTGTAGCCCACCATGCCCTCCTCCACGGGATATTCCTGACCCAGGGATTGAACCAGCGTCTGTTATATCTCCTGCATTGGCAGACAGGTTCTTTGCCACTAGCGCCTACACATCGTTAATGTTTTTTAAGCAAATCTAAGTTTAAATAACGATGTAGATTTATTTTGTATATTAGAAGCCCACTTTTTTTTCTGAATGTAGAAAATGTAACTAGCTTTCCATATAACTTTCCAGAAAACAACATATTATTTCGTATTTATTGAGCTGCTTGTGATGTATAAAATACATAATCAAATTAATTATGGGGTATACTACTTGTGTGCTGAGTCCTAACAATGATTCATGCGAGGGTACATTCAGAGGAGGCAAAATGGTATCACAGTTTCCAATGCCTGTGGTTGCTCAGTTACATTCTGCTTTATCATTCTTTTGAAATTAGATATATTATATATCAATAAGACATTTCAAACTGTGGTGAAATTCAGAGTATACAGCTTATTTTTTAATTTTAAAATAAAATTGGAATTAAAAGGTCACACTCTGTTAATGTATTTTCTGTCTATGATAAAATGCATGATAGTATCTTTAAAAGTTAAGGAAAGTAAAATCATCTTTTAAAAATACTTTCATGTTTCAATGGAGAATTAGAGATTTGTTTCCTGGGTAACTGTTGAACACCTGTATTACGAAAATTAGCACTTTCGAAATGTTTAATCAATTTGATTGAACAATATGGTTGCCACATAATGTGGCTATGAGATCATTTTTATGTTAAAAAGTTACTTTATATTTAAATTTATAATTTAATTTTCCTTAAATGTTATATTTTGTCAGCTTTATATTCAGTTTAATATTATACCAGGATTTTCTTTTGAGACCCTTCAATTTGAACTCTCAACATTTCCACAAGCTTCCAAGTGTCCTTCACGGACCTACCTCTGTAAAGGCTTGTGATCCTTTTTCTTAAAAATAGAGACTATTTTTTCTTTCTGAGAAAGTAAACCTTTGTGTTGGTATCTGTCAAAGAATTGAGAAAGCCATGGACCTTGATAATAAATCTTCTTTACACAGGCTTATTTGAAGACAAAAGAGCAGCCATCCCAAGGTAATGGCAGAATTTTATGTTTCCGAGAAACTGTTCCTTGCAGCGTTTCCGCAGTGCCCCTTTTTGTTCTCAACCATTTCTGTATCCTCATGAGATTTAGGAAATATAACAGAACAAATCCTAATATTGTCAGAAAGCTTGAAAAAATGAAAAGGCAAGTGGTATGTTTATCAGGATTTCTATAAATAATCTTCAAGGTGCACAATGGCTAAACTGTTTTGGATTTAAAGATTGCTTTTCAATCATTTCCACAAGACAGATTTAAGATCTTTTTGTACAACTGAGCAATTAATGCGATCAGTATCTGTTGGACTAAAATGAATTATTGGTATTTTGGAAATATAAGTGAGGTTTAAATTTACTGATCATGAACAATTCTACTTGTCTGTAATACTGGAAGGAGAATTCTTTGGAGTCAGACAGAGCTGAGTTTAAATCCAGGTCCTCTTACACTCTTAGGTGTGTTACCCAGGGTAGTTCTTTAATGTCTTTAATTCTCAATTTTCTGGATGGGAAGTGAGAATGATAATACTTACGTTGCCTGGTACTTGTGAGTATTAGATACAGTGTATGTGAAAACTCTGTATTTAATAAATACTGAAAAAGTCAAAACTACTATTTGTTTCCTATGCAGTTATATAGTAGGGTAGTTATTCATACAGTAAAGAGATACTGAGACTGTGATATGGTAGAAATGACACTAGCTTCTGAGGATTCTGTGGTTAGCAAGACAGAGAAAATCTGCTCTCATGGAGATTACACTGTAGTGAGGGAAGACAGATAATATATAGAATAAGCAAGTAAATGGTTATTTCATTGTGATAAGAGTTATGAAGAACTGTTCTTTCCTCTGGTTGGTGGAGGAAAGGCTGGTTCCATGTGCATGACATCAGAGAACTCACTAAGACTGTATAACAAAAACAAAATAACTTAGGCATATAAAGTTAAAGGCAGAGAGAACAGCTAGTGCCATTTGTTCAGGGATCGAAAGGAAGACCAGCATGTTTGGAGCTAACGTAAGCAAGTTGGAGAACTGTTGAAGATGAAGCCAGATTTTATAGGATTTTATAGGCCATGGCAGGAGTTTGGACTCTAAATACAGCACTCCCGGAGGGTTTCAAGCAAAGGTGGGATGTGATATCCTCCATGCCTTACAAAAATTGCTCCCTATCATATGGAGAATCAGTTGTACAACAGTAAAATGGAAGCCGTTGATTAGGAAGGTATTAGAGTAATCCTGGCGGGAAATATGGAATGGAAATACTGAAATGGTATTATCTGTGGTAATAGAGACAACAGGAGTTGGCTCTGGAGTATGAGAGAAAGAAAAGAATAGAAGAATGACTCCTAGAGTTTGTATTTGAGCAACTGTATAAATTATAGACCAGGAGAGGTATAAGGCTTTTGAGGGAGGTTGGTAGTGCCTGGGGAAAGGCAAGCAAGTTTGGCTTTGTACCTGGTCTGTTTGAAGTGCTCATTTAAAAGTTCAGTGAAGACATCAAGTAGCAGTGGACATATGACCTTAAAACACGGAATATATGCCAGGCTGAAGGTATAAATTGGAGAGTCAACATAAAATAGATGGCATTTGAGGCTCTTTAGAGCCATCTCCAGATAAGAGTAACAGAGTTCTAAAAACATTGATAAAAGAAAGTTAAAAGAAATAAAAGATATGGGGAAAATTCAAAGAACTAAGAAGAAAATTAACAAAGATTCCAGTGTTGTATTGGTAAGGGTGCTTTAACTGCAAGTTAATAGAAAATGTAACTTTTTAATATTTCATACCTTGTGTTGATATTTTCAGAATTAAGACTATTAGATGGTTGTAGGGTTAATTAATCGAAGATGTTTCTTTGTCTTCTGATGTTGTCTGTGTGTGGACTTTAGGTTTACCTCTCCATCTTATCCTCCAGGTCTGAATGTATTTGTCATTTTTAGGATGAGGACGAGCTTCTCTGAAACTTTTAGGCTGTTCTAGTGAAACGCTCATAGCATTGTACTTTCATTGAACATGTCTTAATTGAAATTATAGTTAGTAATCATTGTTTTGGACAGAGATTAAAAGATTCATAAGGCTCAGAATCTGCCTTATATATCAGTTTTTGGTTTTTTTTCTTATTAGCACCTATCACAATAACTGACACACAGTTAATAATCGGGGGAAATTATGAATGGCTTTTGTAGCTCTCTGAATGATCTTTTCAAATAGGTTTTCCAAATGTCATTTTATCAAATATTTTTTCTAATGTTTTATAGTGTTGATCATGAAATATAGAGAAATACTTTATACTTATAGAATAACTAATTGGTCATAGAAAACATCAGTTAAGTAAATACATTTTCAGGTAAGCTTTTTAACTGATTTGGTACTTACCACAAGGCCTACTTCTGGCAGTCATTTACAATGGTATCAGTACTTGGTTTTCATTATGGTAACAGTTTAAAGCAAAGAGTTTAAAACATTTAACTTTTCGTTTAAGAGCAAAATAGTGTTTATACAATTATTTTGAAGTCAGAATGTAGAAAATGTGGCTGTTATATTGGACTCTGTCTGATATGAAGTACCACTACTAGAGAAATTTTCTGTGTGGAATTTTCTAAAATGTTATTTTTATTTTTTGAAGCAAAATCAAACTTTGTTTTACTCATGAAAAATTAATGTGCCATAGGAAATGTGTTACTTGGATCTCTAATGAGCTATTAATTTCCAATAAAACTGAAAAGATTAATGGATTCACTCTAGGGAAAATAGCATTCAACTTGAAATAGAGACATTTGCAGTAACTTAATCTGTTCACTTGGGAGTAAAGTTTTAAAAATTCACTTTTAAGCATAAGTTTATTTCTCAAAGAAGTAGTCCTTTGATGTTGACTTAATCTTAATAAAAGAGTAGTCAGTGTAAGCAGCAGCAACAGCAGTGTAAGTTACGTTGAGAAGTGTTTGTTTCAAAGATGCAGAATCACAATCATTGAGAATGAAGGAGGATATATTATTCTGATGCCATACCCCAACTCTAGAATATAACTCATTATTTAAAAAAAAAAAAAACTCTCCTATATATTGTCATAGTTCAGGTTTTTCTCTTTACATTGTATGCCTGATAGACTTTAAAATATACTTTCTCCATTGCACTGTAATTATATGACTGCCTATCTACCACATTGGGCTTCCCTGATAGCTCAGTTGGCAAAGAATCCACCTGCAATGCAGGAGACTTGGGTTCAGTCCCTGGGTTGGGAAGATCTCCTGGAGAAGGGAAAGGCTACCCACTCCAGTATTCTGGCCTGGAGAATTCCATGAACTATGTGGTCGTAAAGAGGCAGACACAACTGGGCAACTTTCAGTTTCACTTTTCTACCACATTGGAACACAGGCTCCTCTAGGCAGGAAGACATTTCATTCATTTTGTTATTTCCAGTACCTTTCCCAGTGTCTGACACACAGTCATTGTTCAATAAATTTTTGCAGGAGGAAGAAAGGAAGGATTTCTAGGAATAGAACTTACTTCAATACTTAATATTATCTTTAAAAGATAAAAATGTTTAATATGAGTCAAGGGATGAAGAGTCTTGTAAAATGAGAATATTATTTTACCGTTAAGAGTTGAATTTGATTCTCATGGTTCTTATTAAACTTCATGAATCCTCAAAACACTACAGTGAATTTCACGTGTGAAACATAACTCAGTATCTCTGAATGATTTTATGATTTTACTAGCAAGCAGTAAATACAGTTTACTGGTTTACAGTATGGAGTCTGTAATGAGCTGTCCGTATCACAGAAATGCTGAAACTGTTACTCATAACTCTGATAACCTCTGTATATTATTTTGGTGAGAAACTTTATAGCATTTACAACATAGGTGATTTTACAACAAAGATCATTTGTCTGTTTGCTTACCTGTTCTTACTTTTTGTGTTGAGACAAATTTGATTTTAAAAGCGTTGCAAAAACATGTACGGTGAGTATGAAGCACCCAGCTTCTTTTGATAACTTCTCATATACTAGGACAGTTATCAAGCCTAAACATCAAGTTATATAAATAACATCATTTTCATTAGGGGAGTTTGTGTTACCTTTCACTTTTTGACTGTCTTCTACCTCTTCTCTAAAGTAGCACTTTAAGATTGTGATATTACCATTTATATAAATTCTGCTTCTTTGACAGTGCTTTGATACATAGTCTAGGTAAATATTAACTATAGGACTTGACTAAGCAAAAAAAATTTTTTAATTGAAGTATAATTTTTTAATTGAATATTGATTTACAATATTGTATTAGGTTCACATGTACAGCAGAGTGATTTAATAATACACATATTTATACACAATAAATTTTTTATGCCTTTCTATTATAGGCTATTAAAAGACACTGAATATAGTTCCCTGTGCTGTGGAGTAAATCCTTGTTGTTTATCTGTTTTACAAATGGTAGTGTGTATCTGTTAATGCCATGCTCCTAACTCAGCTTCCCCTACCCCTTTCCCTTTTGGTAAGCATAAGTTTGTTTTCTTTGTCTGTGAGTCTGTTTCCGTTTTGTAAATAAGTTCATTTATATAGTTTTTTTCAGATTCCACAGGTTTTATCACATGGTATTCATCTTTCTCTTTCTGCCTTATGTTGCTTAGTATGATATTCTCTAGGTTCACCCATGTTGCTGCAAATGACATTATTTCATTCTTTTTGTGGATGAGTAATACTCCATTGTATATATGTACCACTTCTTTATCCATTCATCTCTTGATGGACACTAAGGTTGTTTCCATGGCTACTGTAAATAGTGCTCCTATGAGCATTAGGGTGCATGTATCTCTTCAAATTTGAGTTTTTGTCTTTTCAGGATATATGAGCAGGAGTGAGATTGCTGGATCATAGGGTAACTCTATTTTTAGATTTTTAAGGAATACATACTATTTTCCGTAGTGGCTGTACCAATTTACATTCCCACCTTCAGTGTAGGAGGGCTCGCTTTTCACCAAACCCTCTTCAGCATTTAGTATTTGTAAACTTTTTCAGGATGACCATTCTGAACTGTGTGAGATGATACCTCAATATAGTTTTGATTTGCATTTCTCTAATAATTGGCAGTGTTGAAAATCTTTTCATGTACTTGTTGGTCATCTCTGTGTCTTCTTTGGAGAAATGTCTATTTAGGTCTTCTGCCCATTTTTTGATTGGGTTGTTTGTTTGTTACTGAGTTGTATGTTGTTGTTGTTTAGTTGCTAAGTTGTATCTGACTTGTTGCAACCCTGTGGACTGTAAACCGCCAGACTTCTCTGTCCATGGAATTTCTCAAGCAAGAATACTGGAATGGGTTGCCATTTCCTTCTCCAAGGGTCTTACTGATCCAGGGATCAAACCTGAATCTACTGCATTGGCAGGCCGATTCTTTACCACTGAGCCACCAGGAAGCCCTGAGTTGTATGAGTTGTTCGTATATTTTGGAAATCAAGCCCTTGTCAGTCACATCATTTGGAAATATTTTCTCCCAGTCCATAGGTTGTTTTCTTCATTTTGTTTACGGTTTCCCTGTGGCTCCAACAGTAAAGAATCTGCCTGCAATGCAGGACACCTCAGTTCAATCCGTGGGCCAGGAAGATCCCCTGGAGAAGGGAGTGGCTACCCATTCCCTTCTGGAGAATTCCATGGGCAGAGAGGAGCCTGACAGGCAGTAGTCTATGGGGTCACAAAGAGCTGGAAACAACTGAGCAACTAACTCTCTTCTTTTCTTTTCTTGCTGTGCAAAAGCTTATAAGTTTGATTATAAGCTTGATTATAAGTTTGATTATATTTGTTTATCTTTGCTTTTATTGCTTTTTGCCCTAGAAGATTGACTTAAGAAAACATTGGTACAATGTCAGAGAATATTTTGCCTGTGTTCTCTTCTGGAAGTTTTATGGTGTCATGTCTTAATAAGTCTTGAAGTCACTTTGAGTGTAATTTTGTGCATAGTGTGAAAGACTGTTCTAACTTTATTGATTAACATATGGCTGTCCAGCTTTCCAAACACCACTTGCTGAAGAAAATGTCTTTCTCCATTATATATGTCACCTTTGTTGAAGAAGACTAATTGGCTAAAGGCTGCTACTGCTAAGTCGCTTCAGTTGTGTCTGACTCTGTGCGACCCCATAGACGGCAGCCCACCAGGCTCCCCCGTCCCTGGGATTCTCCAGGCAAGAACACTCGAGTGGGTTGTCATTTCCTTCTCCAGTGCATGAAAGTGAAAAGTGAAAGTGAAGTCGCTCAGTCGTGTCCAACTCCTAGTGACCTCATGGACTGCAGCCTACCAGGCTCCTCCATCCATGGGATTTGCCAGGCAAGAGTACTGGAGTGGGTTGCCATTGCCTTCTCCATGACCAAAAGCATACGGGCTTATTTCTGTGTTCTCTTTTCTGTTCCATTGATCTATGTCTGGTTTTGTGCCAATACCATGCTATTTAAATTACTGTAGCTCTGTAGTATTGTCTGAAGTCTGGAAATGTTATACCTCCAGCTTTGTTCTTTTCTCTCAGGATTGCTTAGAACTTTTGCTGTGCCCCATAGCTTTTGTATGGTTGTGTTTTATTGTCATCTATCTCAATGTATTTTTTATTTCCTCTTTGATTTCATCACTGACTCACTGATTTTTTTTTTTTTTTACTTTATTTTAATTTACAATACTGTATTGGTTTTGCCATACATTGACATGAATCCACCACGGGTATACATGCGTTCCCAAACATGAACCCCCCTCCTACCTCCCTCCCCATAACATCTCTCTGGGTCATCACCGTGCACCAGCCCCAAGCATGCTGTATCCTGCGTCGGACATAGACTGGCGATTCGATTCTTACATGATAGTATACATGTTAAAATGCCATTCTTCCACATCATCCCACCCTCTCCCTCTCCCTCTGAGTCCAAAAGTCCGCTATACACATCTGTGTCTTTTTAGTAACATTTTGTTTAGTCTCCATGTAATCCTTTTTTTCCCCTTGTTTCTCTTTCTGTGATTGATTTCTAGTTTCATGTCGTAGTTAGAAAAGATATTTGAAATAATTTCTGTCCTCTTAATTTATGGAGGTTTGTTTTGTGTCCTAGTATGTAGAGGATGTATTTATCCTAGAGAATGTTCCATATACACTTGAAAAGAATATATATTCTGGTCTTTTTAGATGTACTAGCCTATAGATCTCAATTAAGTCTGTTCTCTTGTGTCATTTAGGATCTCCGTTGCCTTATTGAATTCCCATTAGTTTGTCCCTTTATGTCTGTTATTATTTATGTATTTAAACACTTCTATAATGGGTGCATATACACCTCTTCTTGAATTGATCTTTCTATCATTATGTAGTCTTTGTCTTTCTTTATGGCCTTTGTTTTAAAGTCTGTTTTGTCTGATATGAATATTGCTACTTTTGCTTTGTCATTTCCATTTGCATGAAACACCTTTTTCTATCCCCTCGCTTTCAGTGTATACATTTTCTTCCCTAAAGAGAATCTCTTATAGGCAGCATATTGAATGTTTTTGTTTTATTATCTAGTCTTTCACTCTGTGTCTTGATTGGAGAATTTAGTCCATTTACCTTTCACGTATTTATTGATAATTATTTATTGCCATTTTAAACCTTGTTTTCCAGTTGATTCCTTTGTATTCCTTCTTTATCCCTGTCTTCTTTTTGTTTTTCTCTTGTGGTTTGATGTTCTTTTCTGTTATGCTATAGTTCCTTTCTTTTTGATTTTTGTGAAGTTACTGCATGTTTTTGATTTGTGATTATCCTGGTTTTCAAGTATATTAACCCATAGCTTACCTACTTGCTTTCAACTGTAGTCATATAAACTCAAATATATTCTAAAAGATCTACATTTTTCTTACTTCCCTCCCTACATTTTATGATGTCCTATTTTACATCTTAATTTTTATCCTTTTGCTGTTCATTGTAGTTATAATTGCTTTCACAGAATTTTTTTCATTGTTTTTTATTGTTAACATTTGTGCTGGTTTATTTAAGTAATCTTCAATCCTTTTATTTCTTTGCCTTTCACGTAGATACTTGCTTCTTTTCCGTTTAGTGAAGACCTTTAGATATTTCTTTTAGGATTGGTTTAGTATTCACAGAGCTATCAAACCTCTAGGGTAGCTCAAATGGTAAAGAATCTGCCAGCAATAGGGGAGGTGGTGGTGGTTAGTGGTTTAGTTTCTAAGTCATGTCCAACTCTTACGACTCTATAGACTGTAGCCTGCTAGGCTCCTTTGTCTGGGATTTTCCGGGCAAAAATACTGGGGTGGATTGCCATTTTCTTCTCCAGGGGATCTTCCCAACCCAGTAATCAAAGCCAGGTCTCCTGCCTTGCAGGCAAATTCTTTACCAACTGAGCTGTGAGGGAACCCAGGTTCAATCCTTGGGTCAAGAAGATCCCCTGGAAAAGGGCAAAGTAACCCACTCCAGTATTCTTGCTTGAAGAATTCCACGGACAGAGGACCCTCAGTCCATGGAGTCACAAAGAGTCAGACATGACTGAGCATCTAATACAACAATAATAAGTAAATTTAAAAACAAGAATTTCTCAGATAAGCAAAAACTAGAAGAATATATTTTTATGTATTTGTTAGAGCAGGTCAGGGTTTCCCTGGTGGCTCAGACAGTAAATAATCCACCTGCAGTGCAGGAAACCTGGGTTCGATCCATGGGTTGGAAAGATCCCCGGAGGAGGACATGGCAAACCACTTCATTATTCTTGCCTGGAGAATCCCAATGGACACAATCCTGGTGGGCTACAGTCCATGGGATCACAGAGTCAGACACGACTGAGTGACTCTCTCTCTCTCTCTCTCTCTCTCTCTCTCACACACACACACACACACAGAGCAGGTGAGCTCCACATGCCTCTACTCTGCCATCTTGATCTTTAATATTATATATGTTAAAGATATAACACCAGAAATCCTTTTAATATTATATATGTAAAATACCTTTTAAATCTATGTTGCATTAAACTTCTCATCATATTGTAAAGGATAAACAAAATGCAGTCACATATTACTGAAGAGGTCACTTCTTCCACAATGGCCAATTCTAATATCAATGGTTATTGCTTATATTAATAAATATAAATATGCTACATATAAGTATTTTCCAGCTTGTATAAATAACTCATTTATTGCTGAATAATTTCCAGTCATAAAACAGTGCATGTATGACTGAAAATTTTAATGAGTCAGTCACTGATTTCTATACAACCTAGAAATTTCTTAGCTGTGGAACTATGATTTTACTGGTGAGCTTTTTTACCTCAAACATTTTTAGACATTTGTTTTGCCTCATTTTTGCTTGATGAAATTTAATCTTGTATCTATATGTTTAGGACAGAAAAACATCAAACAACATAAATTTAGAAATGTCTCTTCTCGTTCAATACCTGTGGGAAAAGTAAAAATTTGTACGTATTATCTTTAAATATTAGCACATTTAGAATTTTTGTAATGTTACATTTAGTGAATAATAGATGATTTATGCAAAAAATACTTTCTGAAGAGCCTCTTAAAATGTTATATCTTAATATAACATAAGCTTTTAATTCATATACATTGGATTTGTTCTCATTTCAAAATATATTGCCCCATTATAGAATTTGATTTCTAGTGTATACTTCTAAGCTTATTTCCTAGATATTAGAAGCCTACCAAAGAAGGAAAATTTATTATCTTTAAGATCATAAGTTCTGCAGGGGTTATCAAACATATGCCTTATACAAGAACTCATCTGTCAGAGAAGAAAAGAATATGATTAAATTTTCTAGGCCCAGCAGGTTTGCAACCTGCTAAATACCTAAAACTTCAAAGTTGTGCTTTTTTTTCATGTTTATGGGAAGATACAAGCTTATAGAATTCGGTTTATGCTCATTAAGTGTCTGCCCTAACTCACACTTAACCATCCATCATTCATTTTCCTTTTTTTAATTCAATTTTGCCAGACTCTTATCTTGCACTTACTGTTTTCCATTCCCTTTTAATATGCCCTCCCCAGATGGTTGACCAATCCTTAGGGCCTTTCTTCCCAGGTCACAGAAATTCTCTCGATCTCAAATCATACATGGGAAATCCAAAGCCTTATTTTTAACTCTCCCATTTCCATGCCATCAAAAAACAACACAAGGAAGTTAAAGGTAACAAGAGAAACTAAACATTTAGAAGTGCAAACCTACTCAACTAAAGATTTAGAAGGGCAAACTTACTCAACTAGATCTCCAGAATCACAAATGGAGAGATATGATTGCTAATAAATGAAATAAATGAGATATGAAATTCATATATATTCATACATGAAATTAGAAATTTATTGCCATCCCTTTGGAGCTTCCCAGGTGGCACAGGGTTAAAGAATTCACCTGCCAGTGCAGGAGACACAGGTTTGATCCCTGGGTCAGGAAAGTCCCCTGGAGTAGCAAATAGCAAACCTCTCCAGTATTCTTAACCTGGAAAACTCCATGGACAGAGCTTGCAGAGCTACAATCCATGGGGTTGCAAAGAGTCGGACGTGACTGAGCACTCATTGTCCTTTTATGTATATATTATACTTGCTACTAACATAAAGCCCATGATTTTGTAATATTAGATAATATTACAATATTAGACAATATTTAACTACCTTTTGTTGAATCACTAAGTAGAGAAAAAAGGTAGAAATTTATAAAATAGCTCCATCTTATTTAGCAGCATTTATGTTTGAGCTAGGTTCACTAAGAACTTCCCAGGTTACTGTAATTTCACAGTGTAGCCCTAGACTTTCTAATTAAATATGCAACTTCTGTCATAAAAAAACCTCTTTTGCTTTTTACTGTAAATTTAATTAAGCATTTCTTGTAAGTTCATTTCAGTATGTTTATCACGGCCCACTAAAGTTGGGATTCAGTTGTAAAATGGTAGACTAATTGCCTTTTGTATTAAATGAAATAAGAATCTCAAATATGCAACGTCAGGAAATTTAATTGTGGTCTTCAATTGCTTATTCAGTGCATTGGAAAACTGAATGCCAGAAGTACAGAAAAAAGGGCCAAAGGTTATTAAATGTAGCACATCACACACATTTTGCACTTTACTTAATGATCCAAGTGTTTATTGCCATGAAGTAAATGCACCATTTAAAGAATTATGGTGGAATTGTAAAACGTTAAAAACTCTAATTAATTTTAGTCTGAAGCATGCAGCATGCTCATTTTTGCTTAGAACATTTTCATTATCATCAACATTTTTTCAGTTATTAAGATAAATTTTTCCTATTGTGCAGCACTAGCTTATTTTCAGTATTAAAAGCACAGTCTTAAATGCTGTTGAGAGTTACATCTGGTATGTTTTAAATGAGTAAAAGAGGAATTTTTGACCACAGATTAGAGTATATTATATATTGCTTTTCTATATTAACAGGTTAAGTGTGTTTTCATATTTTTTACTGTAAGCTGCATATATACTGCAGTTTTGAAAGGATCATAGTTAAAGCATACAGATAATTTCAACTATTAATTTGAATCTGATTATGGGAACTCTTCTGATTAAAGGAATATTTAAAATCTAAAGAAAATATTATAAGGAAATAGAAATATTTTAGTGCTTAGTTGTACTTTCTCACTTTATTTTACTGTTCCCACCATATGTCTTTGCTGCTATAAAATTAAAACAGCTGACATCATTCTCTTTGAAAATAGTCTCCCATTATGCTTCCTTATTTCTGGAGATAAAGCTTATATTTTCTGACTGTGAAAGTGATCTGTACTCAGAGTACAAATGTAAGAAAAATGCCTAGAAGCACAAACAAGAAAATAAAAAATTAATAGCATCATCATAATAAACAGTTGAGGTACTTAAGAAAGGAATTTTAAGTATACAAATGGAAAGCATAAACAATTTATTTTAGCTGTATATTTTCAATGTAGAGGTTAAAGTAACCTTGAATTTTCTTTTACATAAAATCTTTGTGCATAAATCACCCTTTGAATTTAGAAAACTTTCATCAAGTATTCATTTCTATTTTGTTTTTAAAATCTTTCTTTTTTATTTTAAAATAATTTTAGACTTACCAAAACCTAGGGGTTTCCCTGGTGGCTCAGAGGGTAAAGCATCTGCCCACAATGCGGGAGACCTGAGTTCGATCCCTGGGTTGGGAAGATCCCCTGGAGAAGAAAATGGCAACCCACTCCAGTAATTTTGCCTGGAGAATCCCATGGACGGAGGAGCCTGGTAGGCTACAGTCCACGAAGTCACAAAGTGTCAGACATGGCTGAACGGCTTCACTTTCACTTTCAAAAGTAGCAGAAATAGCACAGATAACTCCCATTTGCCCTTCATCCAGCTTCCTATAGTGTTATTGTCTTCTACTGTTCAATTCTTTTATAGAGCATTTATCTGATGTTTTCTTATTAGATTGAGGTTCATGCATTGCTGGGAAGGATACCACAAATCAGAATTAACATGTCCTTTGTAAAGCATCTTACCAAAGGGTTGATGTTAATATGCCTTACTGGTAATGTTAACCCTAATCATTCGGTTAAGGTAGTGTTTGACAGATTTCTCTACTCTAAAGGTACTCATAAAGTCATCTTTAAAAATAAAATGAAATAACGGAGAAAGTTTGTCCTTTTGTATAATGCAACCTTTAAAAGAAATCATTTAAAACTTGACAGTCTGTAGCGTAAGTACAGAGTCATCTTTGTTCATAGACTATAATTTTGAGTCTAGATACTACCTGAGCATTAAGAAGTCCAGCTGCTAAAGTAATTGCTCTTTGTTTGGAATTGGTTACCTCAAGAGAAAGGAAAAGTGGGATGGATAGGTTTTATTGACATTAATTCTTTCAACTATTTTAAGAGCAAAGTCAAATTTGTAAACAAAGGGAAATAGAAAGCCACCTCTTCCAAATTGATGCTGCAAGCTGAGTAGTATTTAAAGACTCTTTTGGGTTTTATGGGATCTAGTTTAGATGGAAAATGGCACTGTTTTTACTTATTTTCTGTTTGAATGACTCTTTTAGTCTCATGTTGCCTCCTGGAGTCCATAATTACATGGTCCACGTGTGCCTAGAAATTATCATTCTCCTCACTCCAACAGTGCTGTCAGTGTACAAGGAGCAGGGAGGCCAAGGAATCACGTGTAATGATTTGGCATTACGAGTGTTACTGTTACGTGTGTGTATTCCTGAAATTCCGCATGTAACAGGAGATCTGCAAGGTAGCCATAATCATATGTTTTCTGGAGTATAAATTAACAGGCTTAAACATTAAGAGGTAAACCTGTCTACTTCCCAGTAGCCCCAAAGGGTACATTTTCTTGTTGGCTGCTTCAGAATACTTCATGAAACAAATGTCAAACTTGTCAGGGCTGTCACTAAGAAAATGATCCTTGTAGCAAGGGTCTTCTTTCACTGGGAAACAAACAGATGTCTTGTCTTAGAAAAGAGTGATAAAACCTGCCATCTATCAGAAGAAATTTTTGCCAGCCTTTATTAATCCAGTAGCGAAGAAATACTTCGGTAAAAGAGCTTCCTTTCTTTGTAGTTTCATTCATTATGCAGTCATTTGTGAATGATATTTGATTCACTGCCTCAACTATTTTAATGATTTTATTAATTTTGAACTGTTTATAAAGTTCTTATAAAAATTGACAATGTAACGTTAGAAATACAAGTTAGCACTTCTGGAAAAAAAAGAAAAACCAAGACAACTTCTAAAATTGTTTCTGGAGTTTTATTATATCTAATTCCGATGTTTTCTTTATATTGATTAAAATCTATTGCTGTTTTATTATTTTGGTGATACTATACCATAGCAATTATGTTGTGTGGGACTCTTATCAGTGGGACTAAATGCCTTCTCTACACTTCCATACTCCTTTTCTATATCCAGACTACAGCTATTTTTATGCAGAGGAAGAAGAAATTGTATCTTGCTGACTTACATAAATAGTTTAAAGGCATAGAAAGGCAGGATATTTTAAGATATCCTCTCATCATAAGAAACTTTTGTACCTGTCCTGAACAGAAGGTACTATTAGAATAGACATGCATTTGTTAGCTATACTTTATTACTAAGAAAAATTCAACAAAAAGAGTGACATTATATAGTGAAAGTGACGTTGCTCAGTCGTGTCGGACTCTTTGCGACCCCATGGACTATAGCCTACCACGCTCCTCCATCCATGGGATTTTCCAGGCAAGAGTACTGGAGTGGGTTGCCATTTATGCAAGTAAATATTATAGATAATTCTGAGTTCTCAGGGAAAAACTAGTTGTTAAAACTAGTTGTTAAACCAGTAAGTCATATTGCTGTGGGGACTTACTAGACTGTTCATATGATAAAAGCTCCATTATTTTTTGTTTTTTTAAACTTAAAGACTATGAATTTGGTAAAGGCAATTTTGTCTAATGTTGCTTCAAACATTTTTGCTTATTCCTGTTTTCAATACTGTTTTAGTAAACTCAGAATTGTAACCACTAAATAAGGAAGGATATTTTGCTTTTCCAAAGCACACACCTCTTATTCATTCTTTATCCCAGTATTTAAAATAGTTCAGGAAACGTTTATTGAACTCCACCTAGATACTAAATATGCCCTGTTAGATGGTAGGAATATAAGATAAAAAAGATAAAACCTTGCCTTGAGCAACATATAGACACATTCAGTCCTACCTAATAAAATCTTGCCACCTTTACCTGCTGATGTAACACTTTCTGTCAGTGTTTCACCAGAAGACAGTGGAAAATATGGAATAGGATTTGGTTTTTATTAGGTTATGATTAAAATGTAATCTCTGTTTGAGTTAAAGTGTTGAGTTAAAGTGGAAACTGCATGCGTGTGCTAAGTTGCTTCAATCGTTTTTGGACTTTGTGACCCTATGGACTGTAGCTTGCCAGGCTCTTCAGTCGATGGGATTCTCCAGGCAAGAATACTGGAGTGGGTTACCATGCCCTCCTTCAGAGGATCTTCCCAACCCAGGGATCAAATCGGCAGTTCCTGCGGCTCCTGCATTTCAGGCAGATTCTTTACTACTGGGAAGCCAGCCACCAGGGAAACCCCAAAACTATCTGTTCATTAACAGATTTTAATAGTCGATTCAACATTATATCTCTATTCAGTAGAGAAAATTTGAAAAAAAAAAAAAAAACCACTCAGTGGTTGTTATACGTAGAAAAATATATTAAAATTACATCACCTAAATTGATATTCAGAACGCCATCCTCTATAGCCAGCATATCTATAATTATTCAGGCTGACTGATAATATTGATAGCCGCAGAAAAGTTAAATCACAGTTGCTGTTGAAGTTTAGAGACAGTGTCTATAAAGGAAGCTTTCTCCACCTTAATATTTATGGGCAAGGATGTGGTTTTTCATGGAAAACATAGATATATATACACACATCTTGATTTGCATTTACTTAATAAAGTCAGTTTACTAACCAAAGCTCAGTTATTATTTAATTGAACTTGGTTTTATAAGAAGATAAAGAGATACAGGGTTATGTGTTTGGTGATACTGATATAATTACTGTTTTCCAGAGATGCTTAAGAAATTAAGATATTCATACTTTAACTCATAAAGAGTTAGACAATGCTTTTTACTTCAGTTAATAAAAATGAAAGGCCTTTCAGGAATAATAGGAAAGCAAGACTGCTTTGTACTTGGGTGTTAAAGAAAATAGATGATAAGTTGGATTATAAAATGTAAGGTGACGTATTTTTCCAGATTCTCATTCATTTATACTTTGGAGGTCACCATCTAATATTGAACACAAGATGTATTTCATTCCAATGGAAGCAGACATTATGATGTCACTTTATTTATTCACCATGTTCCACAGGAGCCTGCTATGAATTATGAAGCCACTACTCAGAATCGAAACTGTAGAAGATGTAAGCATTCTGTTGCCTGACGTGCCCATTTTAGAGTTTCCTATTTTAGAGCTGACTGATTTTCAGATAACATATGGTGGTCCAAGTAATTGGGAAATTGGCAGACCTGTCAAGACAGTCTGCTGGATGAGACAAAAATGCCAGTGTGCATAAAGTGTCTCAGAAGTTACATTTACTTTTTTTTTAATCAAATAGTGAAGTAAAAATATCTGATTGACCCCTAAAAAGGATACTTTTTAGTGGCAAGTGTTTCCAAAAGTAATTTTTAGGTCATTGATAAAATAAGTTGCTTTTAAAAATATATAGAAAAATTTAGTCAACATGTAGTATAAAACAGCACCCACTGTAAATATTTAAATGTTATATAATTGTGCCATTTTGTTTATAGCCTTTTCCCTAGTATTACTGAAATCATGATAGTTAATTGTTCAGAGAAATGAAGTTAAAGTATATGAAGTATAAGTGATTAAATGCTCTAAGGTTTGTATTTTGATGTTTTCTCAAATTTATTTCACAGGAAGATGAAAATGAAGCTGAAAGAAAACATATATCTCAGGAGCTCAGTGTGGAACAGAAAAATTCAAAGAAATAAAGGATTTTCTGTAGTGTTTTGAGAAGTTTGCAACTTATGTAGTAGCAGATGAAATTTCTAATTGTAAAATGTTAAACTGTAAAATCTAATTTGCAAAATGTTCTCAATAAAGTCATTGAAAATGAAATGGGAGCTTGCATTTGGAATTTGTATGCTTTTTTAGAGCAATTTAAACATTTGTATAAAAGACCTTTAAAATATATTTTTTAATTCTCTACTGAAATTTGAGAATAGAGACAGAATTTCCTCTTATCTGTAACCCAAGTGTTATCATGTGAATGACCTAAAAAAAACAAACTCTGAAAGTCTTTTTTTTTTTTGCTTGCAAGTCTGCGTTGTCTTCTTCAGGAACCTTAATAGAATTCCAATTGTTAATATACAGAAATCCAACATAGTTCAAAAATGAACAGGAAATGTTTGCATGTAAAAACTCTGAAAACCAGCAAGTGCCACGGGATGAAATATCATTTTCTGATTTCATCAACTTATACATCACATAATATTCTGGGATTGCAGGTAAAGGCTGAAAAGAAATGGTAATTTAACATTCTCTGTGACAGAAGTAGCACCATGATTTTTAATTGATAACGATATTTACTAAGGATCTGGAGAAGGCAATGGCAGCCCACTCCAGTAATCTTGCCTGGAGGGTCCCATGGACGGAAGAGCCTGGTAGGCTGCAGTCCATGGGGTCACTAAGAGTCTGACACGACTGAGCGATTTCACTTTCACTTTTGACTTTCATGCATTGGAGAAGGAGATGGCAACCCACTCGAGTGTTCTTGCCTAGAGAATCCCAGGGACGGAGGAGCCTGGTGGGCTGCTGTCTATGGGGTCACACAGAGTAGGACACAACTGAAGCGACTTAGCAGCAGCAGTAAGCACTTAGTATGTTCTAGGCCATACACATTTTTTCTGGGCATTTGTTCCCTACTTGTGTTTCTTTGGCTTAGGAGTTTTCTAAAACTCCTTTCATTCCTATCTTTATCAGAGTTCTCAGTAACCAGACATTTTACTTTTCCTGATTCTAATTCCTAAGCTATCATCTGCCAGCCTCAGCAGGAGGAACAAATCTACTTGCTATTTGCAGACCCAAATGTTTTTAGCAGATGCCTTTGTCAGATTATTTAAAGCAGAGTTTCTTAAAATGAGAGGCAAAACTTTGGAAAGCTTATAAAAACATGCCAGCACACACTTCTTCCCTGTAGGAATGGAGTCTGTGTATTGTACTTACCCTGGAGCGATGGTTTTATCACAAGCATCTGAGGAGCCCTGTAAAGGTGTGACAGTGGGACAGGCTGGCAGCTATAGCTGACCAAAGGGTGGAAAACTGCAAGTAGGCAAGATAGAAAATTCACTGATGTATATAACCTCAAATAATGTATCTCAGGAAAACAGCTCTATCTCACAGACTGGACTCCCTGGGTGGTGGATTCTGAAGCAGACTTTGAGCCAAAGAAAAGCCTGAGAAGGCACGTCAGAGTCTGAAGAGGGCCTTTGGAATAAGCAAATATAAAGATAATTTGACTCCTCCCTTTTTTTCTCTATTTTTGGATTACATATTAGTCTATGTCAAAATAACCCATATTCACTTAGATCGGAATTACATTAGTGGTGTCATTTTTGAAAAGCAATAATACATGATTCATATCATCATGATCATTTATTACATTGATTGTGCTATAGATACTGTGCTAAACAGTATTTTTTAATACCACTAATAAACACTATTAAAAGATAGTTATTACTTTTTCACTTTACCAATGATAAGTTTTATGCTTAGGGGGAATAAATTAACCAAGGTTATATTACTTGTAGTTGGCAGAGGAAAACTTCAAACCCAAGCAGTCTCACCCCAGAATACCACATTTAATCATTGTGAAATACCTACTAACATCATATCTCTTTCAATTCACTATCATTCCCCCAAAACATGCAGTCTTTTTAGCATCTTCTTTACCACCTGCTATGTCCTGTTTAATTATTTTTCTTCTTAACCATGCTTAATTCAGTTTGCAAACTTTGACTTCAGTAAAATAAGTGAAATAATTAACTACCAGCCCACTTCCCCTAAAACATGAAAAACCTGCTTTATATTTTCTACACTGAATTATGATGGAACAACAACAATGAGAGCATCTTACTGCTTCTCACCAATTTTTCAGTAATTTTTGGCCATATTTTTTCAGTAAACTAGTTAATAGTGTACTGTCATCTCATCTCATAATACTTACATTTCTAAAGTAAGTTGTTGAGTGTGAGAATCACAGGGACACTCAGCTATTCAACAGGCACATTAAATAAATTTAAGTGAAACCTTTAACCATTTAAAACTCCAATTTTCCATTATAGAAATATTCTGAAATATTTGTATACCCCTTGGCTTATGGACAATGTGTAATAAAGTAAATCACTATAAATTTATTTAGGGAAATTTTGCCATATGAATTTTATCAAAATTTTTAGGGTTTATACATTTATGCCATAAATATATACACATAAATCTTGTTACAATGCTAAAAGATTGCCCACATTATATGACTGATTAACCTGGTCATTGTATTTAAATCAAATTTTACATACTATATATTGTTTCATAGAGCATATAACTTGTACTAGCTCAGGTTGCCATAACATACCTCAGGCTCAGTTTAATTCAGTTCAGTCGCTCAGTCGTGTCTTTGACTGTTTGCTACCCCATGGACTGACTGCTGCATACCAGGCTTCCCTGTCCATCACCAACTCCCAGAGCTTACTCAAACTCATATCCAGACTCAATGATGCCATCCAACCATCTCCTCTGTCATCCCCTTCTCCACCTGCCCTCAATCTTTGCCAACATCAGGGTCTTTTCAAAAGAGTCAGTTCTTCACATCAGGAGGCCAAAGTATTGGAGTTTCATCTTCAGCATCAGTCCTTCCAATGAATATTCAAGACTGATTTCCTTTAGGATGGACTGGTTGGATTTCCTTGCAGTCCATG
The DNA here is from genome assembly GCF_032405125.1 of Capricornis sumatraensis. Classification (NCBI taxonomy): domain Eukaryota; kingdom Metazoa; phylum Chordata; class Mammalia; order Artiodactyla; family Bovidae; genus Capricornis; species Capricornis sumatraensis. The sequence goes on from NC_091073.1 coordinate 24,025,663, forward strand.
GGACTCTCAAGAGTCTTCTCCAACACCACAGTTCAAAAGCATTAACTCTTCGGAGCTCAGCTTTCTTTATAATAAAACTCTCACATCCATATGTGACTGCTGGAAAAACCATAGCTTTGACAAGATGGATCTTTGTTGGCAAGTAAAGTCTCTTCTTTTTAATATACTGTCCAGGTTGATCATAGGTTTTCTTCTAAGGAGCAAGCGTCTTTTGATTTCATGGCTGCAGTCACCATCTGCAGTGATTTTGGAGTCCCCCTAAAATAAAATCTCTCACTGTTTCCACCCATCTATTTGCCATGAAGTGATGAGAACTGATGCCATGATCTTTAGTTTTCTGAATGTTGAGTTTTAAGCCAACTTTTTCATTCTCCTCTTTCACTTTCATCAAGAGGCTCTTTAGTTCTTCTTCATTTTCTGCCATAAGGGTGGTGTCATCTGCATATCTGAGGTTATTGATATTTCTCCTGGCAATCTTGATTCCAGCTTGTACTTCCTCCACCCCTTGTACTTCCTCCACCCGAGCGTTTCTTATGATGTACTCTGCATATAAGTTAAATAACCAGGGTGACAATATACAGCCTTGATATACATCCTTTCCCGATTTGGAACCAGCCTGTTTTTTCATGTCCAGTTCTAACTGTTGCTTCTTGACCTGCTTACAGATTTTTTAGGAGGCGGGTCAAGTGGTCTGGTATTCCCATCTCTTGAAGAATTTTCCACAGTTTGTTGTGATCCACACAGTCAAAGGTTTGGCATAGTCAATAAAGCAGAAATAGATGTTTTTCTAGAACTCTCTTGCTTTTTCAGTGATCCAGTAGATGTTGGCAATTTGATCTCTGGTTCCCCCTGCCTTTTCTAAATCCAGCTTGAACATCTGGACGTTCACGGTTCACGTATTGCTAAAGCCTGGCTTGGAGAATTTTCAGCATTACTTTACTAGCATGTGAGATGAGTGCAATTGTGCAGTAGTTTGAGCATTCTTTGGCATTGCCGTTCTTTGGGATTGGAATGAAAACTGATATTTTCCAGTCCTGTAGTCACTGGTGAGTTTTCCAAATTTGCTGGCATATTGAGTGCAACACTTTCACAGCATCATTTTTCAGGATTTGAAATAACTCAACTGGAATTTCATTACCTCCACGAACTTTGTTTGTAGTGATGTTTCCTGAGGCCCCTTCACTTCACATTCCAGGATGTCTGGCTCATGGTAAGTGACCACACCATCATGATTATCTGGGTCATCAAGATCTTTTTTGTATAGTTCTACATATTCTTACCACCTCTTCTTAATAGCTTCTGCTTCTGTTAGGTCGATACCATTTCTGTCCTTTATTGTGCCCATCTTAGCATGAAAAATTCCTTTAGTATCTCTAATTTTCTTGAAAAGACCTCTAGTCTTTCCCACTCTATTGTTTTCCTCTATTTCTTTGCATTGATCACTGAGGAAGGCTTTCTTTTCTTTCCTTGCTATTCTTTGGAACTCTGCATTCAAATGGGTATATCTTTGCTTTCCTCCTTTGCCTTCTGCTTCTCTTCTTTTCATAGCTGTTTGTAAGGCCTCCTCAGACAACCATTTTGCCTTTTTGCATTTCTTTTTTCTTGGGGATGGTCTTGATTACTGCCCCAGCAAGAGAGAAGCCCAAGCAAAATGGTAGGAGGGGCAAAATCATATTTAGAATCAAACCCCATATCCACCAGAGATGTTCAGAGGGCTCAAACATACATTGTGTGCACCAGGACCCAGAGACCCCACAGAGACTGAGACAGAACTGTGTTTGGGTTTTTCCTGAGGAGGTACAGGTCAGCAGTGGACTGCTGCAGGGGCAGCAGCTCTGAGTGTAGTAGACTTGGGTATGGCATAAGCCCTCTTACAGGAGGTTTCACCATTAATTCACCATAGAGCTGCCAGAACTTACACAGGACTGGGGAAACAGACTCTGGAAGGGCACAAACAGAACCTTGTGTGTACCAGGACCCAGGAGAAAGGAGCAATGACCCCACAAGAGACTGACCCAGACTTGCCCGTGAGTGTTCAGGAGTCTCTAGAGGTGTGGGTTGGCAGTGGCCTGCTACAGGGTTGGGGGCACTGAGTGCAGCAGTGCATGCATGGATCCCTTTGAAGGAGGTTGCCGTTATCCTCATTACCTCCACCACAGTTTAGCCAAAGAACAGGGAGGGAACACACCCCTGCCCATCAACAGAAAATTGGATTAAAGATTTACTAAGCATGGCCCCACCCATCAGAACAAGACCCAGTTTCCCCCTCAGTCAGTCTGTCCCATCAGGAAGCTTCCCTAAGCCTCTTACCCTTCTTCATCAGAGGGCAAACAGACTGAAAACCACAATCACAGAAAACTAACCAATCTGATCACATGCACCACAGCCTTGTCTAACTCAATGAAACTATGAGCCATGTCGTGTAGGGCCACCCAAGGTGGACGGGTCATGGTGGAGAGTTCTGACAAAACGTGGTCCACTGGAGAAGGGAATGGCAAACCACTTCAGTATTCTTGCCTTGAGGACCCCATGAACAGTATGAAAAGGCAAAAGGATAGGACACTGAAAGATGAACTGCCCAGGTCAGTAGGTGCCCTGTATGCTAGTGGAGATTAGTGGAGACATAACTCCAGAAAGAATGAAGAGATGGAGCCAAAGCAAAAACAACACCCAGTTGTGGATGTGACTGGTGATGGAAGTAAAATCTGATGATGTAAATAGCAATATTGCAAAAGAACCTGGAATGTTAGGTCCATGAATCAAGGCAAATTGGAAATGGTCAAACAGGAGATGGCAAGATTGAACATCTACATTATAGGGACCAGCAAACTAAAATGTACTGGAATGGGTGAATTTAACTCAGATGACCATTATATCTACTACAGTGGGCAAGAATCCCTTAGAAGAAATGGAGTAGCCATCATACTCAACAAAAGAGTCTGAAATGCAGTACTTGAATGCAATCTCAAAAACGACAGAATAATCTCTGTTCATTTCCAAGGCAAACCATTCAATATCACAGCAATCTGAGTCTGTGCCCCAACCAGTAATGCAGAAGAAGATGAAGTTGAACAGTTTTATGAAGGCCTACAAGTCCTTTTAGAACTAACACCCAAAAAAGATGTCCTTTTCATTAGAGGGGACTGGAATGCAAAAGTAGGAAGTCAAGAAATACCTGCAGTAACGGGAAAATTTGGTCTTGGACTACAGAATGAGGCAGGTCAAAGGCTAACAGAGTTTTGCCAAGAGAACGCACTGGTCATAGCAAACACTCTCTTCCAACAACTCAAGAGAAGACTCAACACATGTACATCACCAGACAGTCGATACCAAAATCAGATTATTATATTCATTGCAGCCAAAGATGGAGAAGCTCTATACAGTCAGCAAAAACAAGAGCGGGAGCTGACTGTGGCTCAGATCATGAACTCCTTATTGCTGAATTCAGACTTCAGTTGAAGAAAGTAGGGAAAACCACTAGACCATTCAGTCAGTTCAGTCGCTCAGTCATATCCAACTGTTTGTGACCCCATGAATGGCAGCACGCCAGGCCTCCCTGTCCATCACCAACTCCCGGAGTTCACTAAGACTCACATCCTTCGAGTCAGTGATGCCATCCAGCCATCTCATCCTCTATCGTCCCCTTCTCCTCCTGCCCCCAGTCCCTCCCAGCATCAGAGTCTTCCAATGAGTCAACTCTTTGCATGAGGTGCCCAAAGCACTGGAGTTTCAGCTTTAGCATCATTCCTTCCAAAGAAATCCCAGGGCTGATCTCCTTCAGAATGGACTGGTTGGATCTCCTTGCAGTCCAAGGGACTCCCAAGAGTCTTCTGCAACACCACAGTTCAAAAGCATCAATTCTTCACCACTCAGCTTTCTTCACAGTCCAATTCTCACATCCATACATGACCACTGGAAAAACCATAGCTTTGACTAGACGGACCTTTGTTGGCAAAGTAATGTCTCTGCTTTTCAATATGCTATGTAGGTTGGCCATAACTTTTCCTCCAAGGAGTAAGCGTCTTAATTTCATGGCTGCAGTCACCATCTGCAGTGATTTTGGAGCCCCCCAAAATAAAGTGGGACGCTGTTTCCCCATCTGTTTCCCATGAAGTGATGGGACCAGATGCCATGATCTTCGTTTTCTGAATGTTGAGCTTTAAGCCAACTTTTTCAGTCTCCTCTTTCACTTTCATCAAGAGGCTTTTTAGTTCCTCTTCACTTTCTGCCATAAGGGTGGTGTCATCTACATATCTGAGGTTATTGATATTTCTCCCGGCAATCTTGATTCCAGCTTGTACTTCTTCCAGCCCAGCGTTTCTCATGATGTACTCTGCATATAAGTTAAATAAGCAGGGTGACAATATACAGCCTTGACGTACTTCTTTTCCTATTTGGAACCAGTCTGTTGTTCCATGTCCAGTTCTAACTGTTGCTTCCTGACCTGCATATAGGTTTCTCAAAAGGCAGGTCAGGTGGTCTGGTATTCCCATCTCTTTCAGAATTTTCCAGTTTATTGTGATCCACACAGTCAAAGGCTTTGGCATAGTCAATAAAGCAGAAATAGATGTTTTTCTGGAACTCTCTTGCTTTTTCAGATATGACCTAAATCAAATCCCTTACGATTATACTGTGGAAGTGACAGTAGATTCAAGGTATTAGCTCTGATAGACAGAGTGCCTGAAGAACTATGGATGGAGGTTCATTACATTGCACAGGAGGCAGGTTGGTTTAGCCAACCATACCTCAGGTTTATTGGCTTCAAAACAAGAAATGTATTTTTTTCACAGTGCTGGAGGCTGGAAGTCCCAGATCAGGATTCTCCAGGTTTAAGGTTCTGGTGAAGACTCTTTTCCTGGCTTATAAATGGTGTCCTTGCTTCATCTTCACATGGTCTTTTCCTAGGTGAGTACACACAGAAAGGGAGCAGATGAGCTCTCTAATCTCTTCTTAACAGGATACTAATCCTATCAGGTCAGGACTCCCAACTTTATGACCTCATTAACCTTAAATATTTCCTTACCCCAAATACAGCCATTATAGCCATAGTGAGGGCCAGAGCTTCAACATGTGAGTATTCGCTTGGAGGGGGATGGGTGGGGAGAGCACATTCAGTCCATAACACAGTATTTAAATAAGTCCAAACACGTCTGTTATAACAATTCTAGTTATATTAGGGAACACTAGAGTGAAGTCCCAATGTTATGTCTATGGCAATATAGATTGTATATATTTAGGATCCTTAGAAATGTTAACAATTGGAATATGATCTAAGAATTCCTATAGAAAACAATTATATGTATTATACCTGTTTTATCTCTACATGCCCATTACTTTACTTGTTTCCTGACCCACATTGGGTGTAACACTGCCATGCTAAGTCAGCCTATAACTAATATGGAACACCTGAAGGACAAAATTTTCTTCATGTTAGTTATTGAGCTAGATTTCTTCACATTTTCAAAGAATTTAAAAATAAGACAACTTTTAATCAGTATTTGTCTCTATCATAAACATTTAATAAATTTTAAAAAGCTGTATTCAGAATTCCACTTTCTCCTTAGGTCTGTGGAGCACATAGCAGAAGTAGGAAGAGATGTTAGGCTGTCCTTGAAAGGAAGTTGCTGGGCATCAATGTGCCTGGCTTCCCTGGTGGCTCAGTGGTAAAGAATCCGCCTGCCAATGCAGGAGATGCAGGTTCAATCCCTGGGTCAGAAAGATCCCCTGGAGAAGGAAATAGTGACCTACTCCAGTATTCTTGCCTGGGAAATCCCAGCGGCAGAGGAGCTTCACGGGCTACAGTCCATGGGGTCTCAAAGTGTTGGACACAACTTAGCAACTAAACAATATGCCCAAGTTCTTAAATTCATCCAGTTCAGTTCAGTTGCTTAGTCATGTCCAACTCTTTGCGACCCCATGAATTGAAGCACGCCAGACCTCCCTGTCCATCACCAACTCCCGGAGTTCACTCAAACTCATGTCCATCGACTCGGTGATGCCATCCACCCATCTCATCCTCTGTTGTCCCCTTCTCCTGCCCCCAATCCCTCCCAGCATCAGAGTCTTTTCCAATGAGTCAACTCTTCGCATGAGGTGGCCAAAGTACTGGAGTTTCAGCTTCAGCATCAGTCCTTCCAAAGAACACCCAGGACTGATCTCCTTTAGAATGGACTGATTAGACCTCCTTGCAGTCCAGGGACTCTCAAGAGTCTTCTCCAACACCACAGTTCAAAAGCATCAGTTCTTTGGTGCTCAGCTTTCTTCATAGTCCAACTCTCACATGCATACATGACCACTGGAAAAACCATAGCCTTGACTAGACAGACCTTTGTTGGCAAAGTAATGTCTCTGCTTTTAAATATGCTATCTAGGTTGGTCATAAATTCATCCAACAAAACTTTATTAGAACATACTATAGCCTGTTCACTATCACTGGGGATTTATAACAGATAAAATCCCTTTGCTATCACCATCTTAAAATTCTTAATACTTTTTGAATATGGGGTCCTACAGTTTTACTTTGCACTGGGCCTGCAAATTACATAGGAGGTACTATCATATATTGCTTTTACTTTAAATCATTTAAGTTGAAGTATAATTTATATATGTATGCACCTATTTTAAATTTGCCATTCAGTAAGTTTTGATAACTGTACATTTCTACATAATCATCACTCCAGTCAAGACATAGAATATTTCCATCACTACAGAAAGTTCTCTTGTGCAGTTTTATAGTCTTTCACACACTCCTACTATAGCCATGGACTTGCTTCTTTTTCTTGGTTAGTTTGCCTGTTCTAAAGTGTCATGCAAATAGAATCATTTCACCTGTATTTTTTTGTATCTAGCTTTCTCCACTCAATATAATATTTTGAGATTCATCCAGGTTATTTCATGACTCTAATTTATTCCTTTTTATTATTGAGTACTTCTTCACTGTATCAATATACCACAATTTATGAATCACTGCTATGTGAATATACCACGTGTTGCTAGGCATTTGAACAAAAACTATACAAAAGATCTACATATGGTCAATAAGTATACAAAAACATGTTCAACATCATTTAGTTATTGGTAAAAATGCAAGTTAAAACCACAGAGAGTGACTATACTCACGGAAGCATCTAACTGTGTTGTCCAATACAGCAGCCACTAGCCACATGTGGCTACTAAGCCCTTGAAATACAATTAGTCTAAATTGAGATGTGCTAAAGAACAAAATACATAAAAATACAATTTTGTTGACTTAGCATGAGAAAAAATATAAAATTTCTTATCTCTTGATTACCTGATGAAATGGTAATATTTGGATAGATTGGTTAAATAAAATATATTACTAAAAAAACTTCAACTATTTTCACTTTTTTAATGTGGTTCCTAGGCAACTTGAAATATGTGTGGATAAATTCTATTGTATTTCTACTGGCCAAGTGTAAGTGGTAATTTGAACTCTTGGTAATGAAATGTTGATGAGGTTATAAAGCAACCAGAATTCACAAAGAATTCAACAAAGCTACATCCAGCCTCAAGGCCCATAGAAACTCTGAAATAATAATTGTATTGTTATAAGCTGCTAATTTAATGGTAATTTTTATGCACCAAGAATGCTTTAGAAGTCTAATGGAGATATTCCATAAAAGATTAAAGAAGGGTTGCTACTATCAGAAAAGTTAGGCATTCAGCAGTGGTAACCAAATCAGCCTTCAGAAGTAAACACTAATGTTATTTTCTATACACAGCCTTCCTCTCTGCTGAATGTCTATTTTATCAAGAGCCTATTAAAAAAGCAATGATAGAAAGAGGCAGACTAACAGCTATGGGAATTGTCATCTTGTCCACCTGATTACTGGTCCAAATGTAAAATGGTACACCCCTTTGGAAAAGAGTTTGGACATTTCACATGAAATTAAGCATACCCTTAATACATGAACCAGGTACTCCACTATAGATTTTTACACAAGAGAAATGAAAAGATATGCCTACACAAAGATTATATATGAATATTTTAAGTAACTTTGTTCATAACTTTGTAATAACCAAAAACTGGAGGCAATTTTTTTTTCTTTTAAGTAGAAATTGTACTTCATAATGGTTATTCTTTTCAGAAACTGTCACACTAAGCTATGTAGCATGGTTAAATTTGGGTCTAATACTTGAATTTTCTTTCAGGGAAATTGGATGTATTCTGCAATAATGTTTATAACACTTTGAAAGTTAAAAGTAATCACTGTCTACAAAAGACGCTAATGAAAGCTTAAAAATAAATTAAATAACAATTTTTTTAAATTCAGCATTCAAAAACGTGTGATGCCTTATTTGAAAACATTTAATGTAGTTAAAGCTTTTTAATAGATTTCAAGCTCTGTTTTAATAAATGATTTTTTGAATGACCTCTGCAGTAGAAAATACATTTAAACATAATTTAAAATTTTTAAATCTTAACTTTATCTTCTCAATAAATTCTATCCATTTCCCCTGAGATTAGAAAGCTTGAGTGAGAAATGTCTGTTTGGTTCTTTGGCCCATTTTTTGATTGGGTCATTTATTTTTCTGGTATTGAGCTGCATGAGCTGCTTGTATGTTTTTGAGATTAATTCCTTGTCAGTTGCTTTGATGCATGAGACAGTGCTCTCAGGGCCGATGCACTGGGAAGACCCTGAGGGATGGGATGGGGAGGGAAGGTGGAAGGGGGGTTCAGGATGGAGGCACATGTGGGGGCACACTCATGGCTGATTCATGTCAGTGAATGGCAAAAACCACTACAATATTGTAAAATAATTAGCCTCCAATTAAAATAATTAATTTTTTAAAAAGAAAGCTTGTGTGAGGAAGAAGCAAGATGTATTCTTAGTTGCTCCAACTTTAAATGTCTGCAAACTAGCAATTATCCTTCAATTAAACATAAATTAATTTAGAAAATGTCTGAGCTACTTGGAGTTTCAAGTGTCTATGAACTGCTTTGAATTTTATTTCCGCACACATCAAATAGGACATGGTCTTTCCAAGTTATAGTATTTCCCATTTGTAACTTTCTAATCATCCAGATGAAATGAGGTCAGTCTAGGTAGTTTTTGCTTCCCTGATAATTTTTAGAAGTCAATAATTATATTCTTTTTGCATGTGTATATATTCTTTCTGTAAAACAATCACTAAGACTCTCCTCTAAACTTAAACATTGGGAGGCATTTGAAATGCTCTCTTATACCATTATAGTGTCTTGTTTCTCCCAGATGCAACAAATTGTTGTTCTTTAAGTTGAACATGCAGGAAACAAAGGAGAATGTTTCCTATAAATGCATCTCTCCCATGGCTATGGAAGATTTATTCCAAAATCCACTGAGAAAAAAGAAATAAGCTCAATTATTTGCTTTGACATATTCCAGTGCCTTGAATCCCTGAGACCTGCAGATATTTCTGTTGGTTGGGTGCTAGCACCATATGGAACTGGAGAAACTTACATCTCCTGAGTGGAGCCTGAATAATATTTACTCTGAATAGTGAGGGTTGATTAAAACCCTCTCCATTTCACATTACCTCAAGAAAACAATTTTTATGTAGCCATGAATGAGCAAATTTCATCTTTCCCAGACTATCCTAAGCAACCATAGCAGGTAATAAATGTCTCCCCATGGTGAATTCAATGTGGAGTCTGGGGTTTTGTTGTCTAGGGAGGAAGTTAAGTGCTAACAGCAACAGCATGAAAACACATGCAACTAAGGCATAATTCTGATTTGTTTAAAAAAAACGATTAATTTCCTCGTTACAAAGCCAACTAAGTACAACCCTTTAAAACTATTGAACCATGAAAACCATTTTCCTTAAGGGTTTTAAATTTAGGAACAAACTCATGAAATTTATGGCTTTAATGAGATATTCTTTGCCTGCAGTCAAGATGAGAGCTAGATCATTGGTTTCCCAGCATGATACCTATGTGTTCTTATGTGCATTTGATATCATTAGGCTCATAATACTGGCCAACATCACGTTAATGTTAAAAGGTTCACTTTTGTCTCTTAGTTTATGTCTTTTATTTATACCTATGGCATGCTAAACATCTCACTCTAGAATATAAGATACACTCTACTTTTATTAACTGTCAAAGGAGTAAAAAAATATTGCTATTTTCATATCCATGTTTCAAGCCACAATCAATAGATATGGTTTCCAGAAAACAATACATAGTTGATTGAATCAGATGTTGCATGTGTAAGTCTGAATGCAATACCCTTTCTTGTTAACATATAAGGAGCAGGAAATGTGGATTGTCCTGATGTGTTCAGCTTCAACATTATCATCTTTAACATTGAGTAATTTTAAAGATGATGCAAGATTATTGTTGCTTTTCAAGATAAATGAACTCTTTAAGGATGTTCAGATTTAAGGGCAATGAGAAATGCACTTATTAAACAATATCAGAAAAAAGGTAGTGCCACTGTAGAAATCTGTCATTCGATGTTCCATGATGAAATATCACTAATGAAAGAGCTCTCAAGAAAGAATCTAACATGTTAATTCCAAAATATCATTATTATTTGACATTACCCAGTAAAATTCAATGACTAAAGAACCTAATTTTTAAGTTGTATCCTTAAATCTGTACAAATGTTCAGTTCAGTTCAGTTCAGTCGCTCAGTCGTGTCTGACTCTTTGCGACCCCATGAACTGCAGCCTCCCTGTCCATCACCATCTCCTGGAGTTTACTCAAACTCACGTCCATCGAGTCGGTGATGCCATCCAGCCATCTCATCCTTTGTTGTCCCCTTCTCCTCCTGCCCTCAATCCCTCCCAGCATCAAAGTCTTTTCCAATGAGTCAACTCTTCACATGAGGTGGCCAAAGTACTGGAGTTTCAGCTTTAGCATCATTCCTTCCAAAGAGATCCCAGGGCTGATCTCCTTCAGAATGGACTGGTTGGATCTCCTTGGAGTCCAAGGGACTCTCAAGAGTCTTCTCCAACACTACAGTTCAAAAGCATTAATTCTTCGGCGCTCAGCTTTCTTCACAGTCCAACTCTCACATCCATACATGACCATTGGAAAAACCATAGCCTTGACTAGACGGACAAATGTTAGAAGGTATTTTATCTGTAAGTTTGTGATCCCTATATCATTTATTATCATCAACAACTTCAGATATACACAAGAGTGGAGAGCAGAGTATGATGAATCCCCCTATATTCATAACTGAGATTCAATAATTATTAAGATTTTGCCAGGTCTGCTTTATGTATATACTTTTTCCTCTCTCTCATCACATTATCTTAAAGCAGATCCCAGACTGCAATACTTTTTAGCATATACTTCTCTCCTTTAAACAATTCATTTCTGATTGAGGTATTTAATGTCTACATATTTCTGTATGACAGATACACATTTTGCTTTTTTAATAATGTGAGACAATAGGGTAACATGGTAATGGCAGATTGGATGAAACCATACTTTGCTTCATGTACATCAAGCCATAATTTTAGTGAAATTTAAAAAAATATACTTGTTTTGTGGGTCTTTGCTAAAGCACTTAGATTTAGCTTTATAGAACTGGACATTTATTAGTATCAAATGGTGAGGAAAAACTAATGGTAATGACTGTACAATGTAACTAATGGCTATGAATGTTAACTGATGTCACTGACATACATTTAATGGTAAATTTTATGATATATACATCTTTTTTTTGCCTCAACTTAGAAAGTTAATAATGGAATATACCAAAACCCAGTGATTTATACAGTTTAAATGGATGAACTGTATTTTAGGTACATTATATCTCAGTAATACTGTTTTGTTTAAAGAAAGTTAAACTTAAAAAATAATAAAATCATATAAGGAGCTTTTAATAAAACTGACATTTGAGCCCCATCCAGTGATCAATTAAATCAGAACCTCTCAGGATAGGCCCAGCAACCAGCAGCTGGAAAAGTGCTCCAGGTGACTCTACTGTGCAGTCACCATACAGAATCACTGCTGTAGGCAGTAAGAGATCGGTGCAGAATTTTGATCAGGAGAATAACATGATCAGATTTGCCTTTAAGGAACACAGATTCCTAATTTTTCTGCTGAGATCTTTCAGTAGCCACATAAATGTGTATAGAGACTTCATTCATAAAAGCCCAAACGTGGAAAAAACTCAAATGTCCCTCAACGGGCAAATGGATAAACTATGGCATATTCATATAACACTGTTAATTTTGCTCACTTGAAAGTTGCTCAGTCATGTCCGACTCCTTGTAACCCCACAGTCCATGGAATTCTGTAGGTCACAATAGTGGAGTGGATAGCCTTTCCCTTCTCCAGCGGATCTTCTCAATCTGTGGATCGAACCCAGGTCTCCCACATTGCAGGCGGATTCTTTACCAGCTGAGCCACAAGGAAAGCCTAAGAATACTGGAGTGGGTAGCCTATTCCTTCTCCAGCTGATCTTCCCAACTCAGCAGAATATAATAGAATACCAGTTAGCAAAACAAAAAAAACCCCATCTTGTCCATATTAACTCTGTATTTCTGCTGCCTGCCTCCAACTCTAATTGCCAAGGCAGAACCTGCCCTTATTTCCTTTCAGGCTTGTCTGCTGCCCAGCCAAGCTTTCTTGTTAATTTCAGCAATGTCACTCTAATTGTCACTCAAGCCAGAGACCTCTTAGGTTTTTCCTTCATTTTTAAGAGTTATAAAATTCACACTTTAATGTACAGTCCTGTGTGTTTTGATAAACCATACAGCCTTGTAACCACCACCACAGTTAAGACAGAGAACAAACAGTTCTGACATACTCCCAAATTTCTATGTGCCCATTTGTAGTCAACTGTCAATGTCTTCTCCCTAAACCCAACCTCCCTCTGGCAGCCACTCTTCTGCTCTGTGTTTCTACAGTTTTGCCTTTTTCACAATATCATACACTGGAGCTTCTTTCACTTAACATAGTTCATTCATGTGATTTCCCATATCAGGAGTTTTCATTCCTTTTTACTGCTAAGTAGTGTTCTTTGTATAGGTGGACCCCAGTTTGCTTATCTACTCACCAGTTAGGAGATATTTGAGTGGCTCAGATGGTAAAGCATCTGTCTACAAGGCAGGAGACCCAGGTTCAATCCCTGGGTCAGGAAGATCTCCTGGAGAAGGAAATGGCAATCCACTCCAGTATTCTTGCCTGGAAAATCCCATGGACAGAGGAGCCTGGTAGACTACAGTCCATGGGGTTGTAAACAGTCGGACATGACTGAGCAACTTCACTTTCTTTGGTTTTGACAATTATGGTTAAAGTTACTATAAAGATCTGGGTACAGATCTTTGTGAGGGCATAATTTTCATTTTTCTTGGGTAAATGCATAAGAGTGGGGTTGCTGGGTCATGTGGTAAGAATATACTAAACTTTATAAGATGCTATCAGAGTATTTGTCAAAGTAACGTTAACATTTTCACATTCCCATCAGCAATATATGATAGCCACAGTTGTTCCATATCACATTCTCATCAGTATTTGTTATTTTTGGCTTTGTTTTGTTTTGGCATTAGCCATACAAGTGGGGATCTCATTGTGGCTTAATTTTTGTTGTTGTTCAATTGCTTAGTCATGTCTGACTCTGTGACCCCATGAACTGCAGCCTGCCAGCCCCCCTCTGTCCTCCACTATCTCCCTGAATTTGCTCAAATTCATGTCCATTGAGTCAGTGATCCTACCTAACTATCTCATCCTCTGCCACCCCCTTCTCCTTTTGTCTTCAATCTTTGTCATCATCAGGGACTTTTCCAGTGGGTTGGCTCTTCAGATCAGGTGGCCAAAGTATTTGTGCTTCAGCTTCAAAAACAGACTTTCCAATGAATGTTCAGAGTTTTAATCAGCAATTCTCTAATGACTGATTATGTTGAACATTTTTTATGTGCTTATTTGCCATCTGTATGTAAGTTCTGCAGAAGTGTCTGTTCAAATATTTTGCCCATCTTTCTACTGGGTTATTTGCTTCCAAAATTATTTTTAATGTCTCTGATTGCCTTTCTCTAGCTATGACTAAGGCATTTAGCTGTTCCTCCATTACAATAATCAAATTTTATTTTTCCTATCATCAAATATCCTTCTAGGTCCATTTTACTTCCAAATAAGCTTAAAAGGTATTATAATCTAGTAAGAAAAGAAAATGAATGCTAGTCATAGTATTCCAGTGGCTCAGAGATGCTACACTTAGTGATGAAAATGCAAATCAGGAAGAATGTGACTGTCTACGGAAGTTTTGAATGAGAAGGTAGCTGAGGTGCAAGATCCCAGGCCAGAATCTACAGCTCAATGACAAACACTCAGATCAAGACCTGAAACTACTTAACATGACCAGAGAAAAATTAAAGTGAAGACTTCTGAACCAAATCATTAATGGATTAAAAGTATAAATGAAGCTGTTCATAGGAGAAGAAAATTTTATTGGAAAATAGGTCTAAATATCAAGGGAATGGAAATGAAATATAAAAGAAGAAGCAAAAATCCATATAGAATTTCATTTCATTTTAGAGCTATTGTGGCTTAGGAATAATATTACTTTTTCCAAAAATCACATTTTCAAGGATACTTGTATAAAGGTATTGTGATGATAGAAGATGACATAGTTTGAAAACAACATAGTTTGGAATACTAAAGGTAATACAAAACTAGGGAAATAATTGTTGATTTAAAGCACTCTTACAGAATTGGAACCAATTCATTTCTTAAAAGGGCTTTCCTGGTGGCTCAGATGGTAAAGAATCTGCCTCCAATGTGGGAGAATTGGGTTCTATCCCTGGGATGGGAAGATTACCTGGAGTAGGAAATGTCAACCCTCTTAAGAATTCTTGCCTAGAGAATTCCATGGACAGAGGAGCCTGGCGGGTGCTATAAAGACCTTTGCAACATTGCCACTCTCCCCTCTTTTTTAAAAGGGTAAAATCAAGTGGAACATCATTTCAAAAACTTTAAGAACAATAAAGTTAGATTGATTTTTAAATATTCTAAGCACACACAGGGAAGATACCATTCTCTGGCTTGTAAAGATTTGCATTTTCTGCAGTTCACTGAACAGGCAAATGTCAAAGGAGATCTCAGCTCTTAGTGTCCACACTTTATATTATAAAATGTGAAAGAAGCTGTGAGCTTCCCTTAAAAAACAAAACAGAACACAGTACCTACAAAGCCCTCTTGCTCTGTACTCATTCAACACCTGTTTAATGTTTTTTCCTTCTGGTTTGTGAGTCCTGATCCATGAATTACATTTAACCTTTGGTGAGCTGGACAGGAGGTTCAGGCTTGGGAGTAATAAGCAAATGAATTCAGTCAACAACTTGTTTGAAATGAACCCTTTCACAGTCAAACATTGAGATGAGACTATTCCTGGATAACACCTTAGTCACAGGTACAAAGCAAATTAATTGTACCCAGACTCCTGACCCACAAAAACTGTCAGATAATAAATGTGTGTTATTCTAAGCTAAATTTGAGGTAATTTGTTACATAGCAATAGATAGTTAATATGAATACATCAGTGCTTTCAAAAGTGTGTTTAGCTGGACACTATTCTCATATCAGTTCAGTTCAGTTCAGTCCCTCAGTCGTGTCCAACTATTCGTGACCCCATGGACTGCAGCATGCCAGGCCTCCCTGTGCATCACTAACTCCCAGAGCTTACTCAGACTCATGTCAGTTGAGTTGGTGATGCCATCCAACCATCTCATCCTCTGTCATCCCCTCTCCTCCCACCTTCAATCTTTCCCAGCATCAGGGTCTTTTCAAATGAGTCAGTTCTTTGCATCAGGTAGCCAAAGTATTGGAGTTTCAGTTTCAGCATCAGTCCTTCCAATGAATATTCAGGACTAATTTCCTTTAGGATGGACTGGTTGACTCTCCTTGCAGTCTAAGGGACTGTCAAGAGTCTTCTCCAACACCACAGTTCAAAAGCATCAATTCTTCAGTGCTCAGCTTTCTTTATAGTCCAACTCTCACATCCATACATGACTATGGAAAAACCACAGCCCTCCTCCAGGTAAGATTGGGTATCACACCACAGAAGAGCTAATGGGGTGGGAGACATTGATGTGACCATCTTTGGAAAATTTCATGTGACACGAAAGGGCAGATACATTCATGAATGAAAGTCTCCTCCCAGGTTATTAAAGCAAAATGAAAAATGCCCAAGGCTAAGACTAGGACAGCCCTGAGACAAATAAAACCAACAAAGGAGAAGCTGCAGCTGAGCCTCTCTGAGCAGGGCAGCCAGTTATCAGGAAAGAAAGAGGCTTAAAAAGCCCTGGGATTGATTTGCACTGTCAATTCTTAGCACAAGGTAGAGAGGGAGTGGGTAATGAGGAAACCCTATTCAATGCCAAACGTGTTCACGTTAAGTCCTCACAACCACTTGAAGGTTAAGGGGAATTATTACAACATTGTACAAATGCAGGAGAGCATACTTTAGTGAGTTGTAAAATGAGTTGAAACCAGATTTGGGGCCCAAAGTTCAGTGCGCTTTTACTACCATGCCATCGAGTGGATCTTCCTCACTACAGAGAGAAGGTAGCTAACTGAAACTTTTGCTTCCACCTTGAAGGCAATTCTTTAGTTCCTTTAAGGAGATTTCACCACTGTTATGGAAACTGGGAAAGATTTGGATCTCAAGATGATTTCCGTTCAGTTCAGTTTAGTTCAGTCACTCAGTTGTGTCCTACTCTTTGTGACCCCATGAATCGCAGCACGCCAGGACTCCCTGTCCATCACCAACACCCAGAGTTCACTCAAACTCATGTCCATCGACTCGGTGATGCCATCCATGCATCTCATCCTCTGTCTCCCCTTCTCCTCCTGCCCCCAATCCCTCCCAGCATCAAAGTCTTTTCCAATGAGTCAACTCTTCGCATGAGGTAGCCAAAGTACTGAAGTTTCAGCTACAGCATTATTCCATCCAAAGAACACCCAGGACTGATCTCCTTTAGAATGGACTGGTTGGATCTCCTTGCAGTCCAAGGGACCCTCAAGAGTCTTCTGCAACACCACAGTTCAAAAGCATCAATTCTTCAGCACTCAGCTTTCTTCACAGTCCAACTCTCTCATCCATACATGACCACTGGAAAAACCATAGCCTTGACTAGACGGACCTTTGTTGGCAAAGTAATGTCTCTGCTTTTCAATATGCTATCTAGGTTGGTCATAACTTTCCTTCCAGGGAGTAAGTGTCTTTTAATTTCATGGCTGCAATCACCATCTGCAATGACTTTGGAGCCCCCAAAAATAAAGTCTGACACTGTTTCCACTGTCTCCCATGAAGTGATGTGACCAGATGCCATGATATTAGTTTTCAGGATGATTTAGACAAGCTCAAATCCCAGAGATATAGACAAGCTGTTCAAGGTACATTCTGAACTGTTAAGCATGATGGCAGGCCACTTTTTATCTTCTGAAATGACTGTAGAGAAAATGATGAGATGCTGGTGATCAGATAGTACTTATCTAATAAATAATGATGTGACTGACAAATATTTATAGAAACTGTAAATACACTGTCACTTAAATGATGTGAATTGCTGTCAGAATTGAGGCATACTAATTTAACCTTGACCTTGGGTGTGTGGTAGCTCCTCTTGGCCACCACCCCTGATCTTGGTTTTAGAAAAGGCAGAGGAACCAGAGATCAAATTGCCAACATCCACTGGATCATGGAAAAAGCAAAAGAATTACAGAAAAACATCTATTTCTCTTTTATTGACTATGCCAAAGCTTTTGACTGTGTGGATCACAATAAACTGTGGAAAATTCTGAAAGAGATGGGAATACCAGACCACCTGACCTGCCTCTTGAGAAACCTATATGCAGGTCAGGAAGCAACAGTTAGAACTGGACATGAAACAACAGACTGGTTCCAAATAGGAAAAGGAGTACATCAAGGCTGTATATTGTCGCCCTGTTTATTTAACTTATATGCAGAGTATACATCACGAGAAACACTGGGCTGGAAGAAGCACAAGCTGGAATCAAGATTGCTGGGAGAAATATCAATAACCTCAGATATGCAGATGACACCACCTTTATGGCAGAAAGTGAAGAGGAACTAAAAAGCCTCTTGATGAAAGTGAAAATGGAGAGTGAAAAAGTTGGCTTAAAGCTCAACACTCAGAAAACAAAGATCATGGCATCTGGTCCCATCACTTCATGGGAAATAGATGGGGAAACAGTGGCAGACTTTATTTTTTGGGACTCCAAAATCATTGCAGATGGTGACTGCAGCCATGAAATTAAAAGACGCTTACTCCTTGGAAGGAAAGTTATGACCAACCTAGATAGCATATTGAAAAGCAGAGACATTACTTTGCCAACAAAGGTCTGTCTAGTCAAGGCTATGGTTTTTCCAATGGTCATGTATGGATATGAGAGTTGGACTGTGAAGAAAGCTGAGCACTGAAGAATTGATGCTTTTGAACTATGGTGTGTTGCAGAAGACTCTTGAGAGTCCCTTGGACTGCAAGGGGATCCAACCAGTCCATTCTAAAGGAGATCAGTCCTGGGTGTTCTTTGGAAGACTGATGCTAAAGCTGAAACTCCAATAATTTGGCCACCTCATGCAAAGAGTTGACTCATTGGAAAAGACCCTGATGCTGGAGGGATTGGAGGCAGGGGCAGAAGGCGACAACAGAAGATGAGATGGTTGGTTGGCATCACCGACTCGATGGACATGAATTTGAGTGAACTCCGGGAGTTGGTGATGGACAGGGAGGCCTGGAGTGCTGCAATTTATGGGGTCGCAAAGAGTCGGACATGACAACTGAGCGACTGAACTGAACTGAACTGAATTTGACCTTGTTTGACTTTGTGTATCCATTTCTAAAGTATGCTTTCATATTAAATGTACTTTAGGAATAGATGCACAAAGTCAAACAAGGTCAAATTAGTATGCATCGGATCTAACAATGATTCACATCACTTAACGGATACTGTATCTTCCATTTCTGTAGTTATAGAGCATGTGAACAGTTGGCATCCCAGGTGGCACAATGGTAAATAATCCACCGCCAATGTAGGAGTTGCAAGAGAAGTGAGTGCCATCCCTAGGTCAGGAAGATCTCCTGGAGTAGGCAGTGAGAACCCACTCCAGTATCCTTGCCTGGAAATTTCCATAAACAGAGGAGCCTGGAAAGCTACAGTCATTGGGGTCTCAAAGAGTCAACCACCACTGAGCAACTGATTACATTTCAGAACAGGTTAAGAAAGTGCTAAGTGCTTCATTGTCTTTGAATGAAACACACCAGGAGAGAACAATGACAAGGCAAATTGTAACTTCCCCAAAATTTCTTTTCATACTGTCCATGGGGTTCTCAAGGCAAGAATACTGAAGTAGTTTGCCATTCCCTTCTCTGCTGCTGCTGCTGCTGCTAAATCACTTCAGTCGTGTCCCTTCTCCAGTGGACCACATTTTGTCAGATCTCTCCAGCATGACCCGTCCACCTTGGGTGGCCCTACACGACATGGCTCATAGTTTCATTGAGTTAGACAAGGCTGTGGTGCATGTGATCAGATTGGTTAGTTTTCTGTGATTGTGGTTTTCAGTCTGTTTGCCCTCTGATGGAGAAGGATAAGAGGCTTAGGGAAGCTTCCTGATGGGACAGACTGACTGAGGGGGAAACTGGGTCTTGTTCTGATGGGCGGGGCCGTGCTCAGTTCAGTTCAGTTCAGTCACTTAGTTGTGTCCGACTCTTTGTGACCCCATGAACTGCAGAACGCCAGGCCTCCCTGTCCATCACCAACTCCCGGAGTTCACTCAGACTCACGTCCATTGAGTCCGTGATGCCATCCAGCCATCTCATCCTCTGTCGTCCCCTTCTCCTCCTGCCCCCAATCCCTCCCAGCATCAGAGTCTTTTCCAATGAGTCAACTCTTCGCATGAGGTGGCCAAAGTACTGGAGTTTCAGCTTCAGCATCATTCCTTCCAAAGAAATCCCAGGGCTGATCTCCTTCAGAATGGACTGGTTGGATCTCCTTGCAGTCCAAGGGACTCTCAAGAGTCTTCTCCAACAGCACAGTTTAAAAGCATCAATTCTCCAGCACTCAGCCTTCTTCACAGTCCAACTCTCACATCCATACATGACTACTGGAAAAACCATAGCCTTGGCTAGACGGACCTTAGTCGGCAAAGTAATGTCTCTGCTTTTGAATATGCTATCTATGCTCAGTAAACTTTTAATCCAATTTTATGTTGATGGGTGGGGCTGTGTTCTCTCCCTGTTATTTGGCCTGAGGCCAAACTATAGTGGAGGTAATGCGGATAATGGCAACCTCCTTCAAAGGGTTCCATGCATGCACTGCTACACTCAGTGCCCCCAACCCTGTAGCAGGCCACTGCCAACCCACACCTCTAGAGACTCCTGTACACTCATGGGCAAGTCTAGGTCAGTCTCTTGTGGGCTCCCTGCTCCTTTGTCTTGGGTCCTGGCGCACACAATATTTTGTTTGTGCCCTCCAAGAGTCTATATCCCCAATCCTGTGAAAGTTCTAGTGGCTCTACGGTGGGATTAAAATCGACTTCCTCCAAGAAGGCTGATGCCATACCCGGGTCTGCTATACTCAGAGCCCCTGTCCCTGCAACAGTCCACTGCTGACCTGTACCTCTGCAGGAGACACTCAAACACAGGCTGGCTCAGACTCTATGGGGTCTCTGGGTCCTAGTGCACACAAGGTTTGTTTGAGCTCTCTGAGCATCTCTGGCGAATATGGGGTTTGATTCTAATGCCATTTTGGGGCTTCTCCCTTGCCCTTGGAAGTGGAGTATGTCCTCAAAGTTGCACTCATCTCACATGCTAGCAGAGTAATGCTCAAAATTCTCCAAGCCAGGCTTCAACAGTACATGAGCAGTAAACTTCCAGATGTTCAAGCTGGTTTTAGAGAAGGCAGAGGAACCAGAGATCAAATTGTCAACATCTGTTGGGTCATTGAAAAGGCAAGAGAGCCCAGAAAAACATCTACTTCTGCTTTATTGACTATGCCAAAGACTTTGACTGTGTGGATCACAAAAAACTGTGGAAAATTCTGAAAGAGATGGGAATCCCAGACCACCTAACCCACCTCTTGAGATATCTGTGTGCAGGTCAAGAAGCAACAGTTAGAACTGGACATGGAACAACAGACTGGTTTCAAATCTGGAAAGGAGTACACCAAAGCTGTATATTGTCACTCTGCTTATTTAACTTATATGCAGAGTACATCATGTGAAATGCCGGACTGGATGAAGCACAACTGGAATCAAGATTGCGGGAGAAATATCAACAACCTCAGATATGCAGATGACACCATACTTATGGCAGAAAGCAAAGAAGAACTAAAGAGCCTCTTGATGAAAGTAAAAGAGGAGACTGAAAAATCTGGCTTAAAACTCAACATTCAGAAAACAAAGATCATGGCATCTGGTCCCATCATTTCATGGCAAATAGATGGGGAAACAATAGAAACAGTGACAGACTTCAGTTTTTTGGATTCCAAAATCACTGCAGATGGTGACTGCACCCATGGAATTAAAAGATGCTTACTCCTTGGGAGAAAAGTTATAACCAGCCTAGAAAGCATATTAAAAAGCAGAGACATTACTTTGCCAATAAAGGTCTGTCTAGTCAAAGCTATAATTTTTCCAGTAGTCATGTATGGATATGAGAGTTGGACTATAAAGAAAGCGGAGCCCTGAAGAATTGATGCTTTTGAACTGTGGTGTTGGAGAAGACTCTTGAGAGTCCCTTGGACTTCAAGGAGATCCAACCAGTCCATCCAGAAAGAGATCAATCCTGAGTATTCATTGGAAGGACCGATGCAGAAGCTGAGACTCCAATACTTTGGCCACCTGATGCAAAGAACTAACTCATTTGAAAAGACCCTGATGTTGGGAAAGATTGAAGGCAGGAGGAGAAGGGGATGACAGAGGATGAGGTAGTTAGATGGCATCACTGACTTAATGGACAAGAGTTTGAGTAAGCTCCATGGGTTGGTGATGGACAGGGAGGCCTGCGGTGCTGCAGTCCGTGGTGTCACAAAAAGTCAGACATGACTGAGTGACTGAACTGAACCGAACTGCACAAGAATTTCTCGTACAGGATTGTACACAGAGACATGTATAATTTATGTGTATAAATTTCTTACCCTATGTCTGGCCTATTCCCTAAACAAGTAGACATGGTTTATAAAATGCATGTGGTAAAATAGAAGAAAATAAGCATAAATAAGTAAAATCAGGAACAGGTAAAATATAAATTTGGAACCAAGATTAAGAGTGAAAGAAGGTAGAAGGCAGGCAGGTAGGTTCTACTGAGTTATTAAATTGAGTCACAAATTTGGCTCTGTTCTTCCTGGAGGCTAAGCAGCCAGAAATTAATGAACAGACTAACAGATTTTGATATGTTATCAGTAGGAAAAATGTATTTTCTATTAGCTGTCTAATTCTTTAATACTTCACACTAAATATTCTTTGCAGATAAAGTTCAAACATGGAAATTTTTGTGGGAAATAAAGGTTTTACTAATTAAAAGGAAAGGCATAAAGAAGTGTGTTTACCAAAGTGTTTCTCATTATGAAAACTGATGGTTTCAAAAAACATATTATGATAAGAAAGAGAGTTTTAAAGAGTCCCCAGGTTAATCAGGAAAAGAAACCAAGGGCCTGCTGCTTTGAAAGCTTAATCCAAGATGCTTATCCAGCCTCTTTGTTGAACAAATCTTGCAAATAAGGCCTTCTCAGAAGATTCACAGTGTTTTCTGTGGGAGCTTGAAATGTCAGCAGAACGGGCTTTCTGATGATATTATGTTGGCATAACATCCTAACAGTTGGGGTGGGGGTGCAAGAGGAAGATAGTAAAATTTTTTCACCACTTGATTTTTATGCTACACTACATAACAGCTTTTCTGGCAACGGTGATAGGCCTGACATAAAGAGACAGCAAAACAAATAAATAAACCAAAAGGAAAACAAAGCTTGACAAGAACCAGAAGCACAAATCCTCGTTTTTCAACAATTTCTAGTGTGAAAGGATTCATCTCAAAAGAGAATAAAATTGTAACGTTACACTCAATTCAAAAGAGGATCTGAGGAACATATACATTTATAGATTGGGAATACTGAAATGAATTTTCAGATGAACCCATACATAGCTTTTCTGTGCAGAAGAATAGGTCCCTCCACCAGACAGAATTTATTTGCATATCCATAGACACAAATGGTTTGCTTTGTTGTCAGTTGTGAAATAGCTCAAAAACAATGAATCAGACAAACCCTGGAAATAATGCACAGTTTTACATTAGAGACAGCTAGTAATCTTAGTTGCTTATTCTGAATTTCCTGACACTGGTAAGTGAATATGACCTCCATCCTGGACACCCCATTTGTACTAACATCACTGAATTTGGGGGCATTTTGAGGCAGGTAATTCTGTTTATCTTATTTCCTGGGATTCATAAATAGAACGGTGCCCTTGAATCTTACTTGAAGTGAACGAAATAGGGGATCTTGAACAGAATCCTACTGTTCAATAGTGAAGTCGCTCAGTCATGCCCAACTCTTTGCGACCTCATGGACCGTAGCCTACCAGGCTCCGAGATCCATGGGATTTTCCAGGCAAGAATACTGGAGTGGGCTGCCATTTCCTTCTCCAGGGGATCTTCCCAACCCAGGGATTGAACCCGGGTCTCCTGCATTACAGACAGACGCTTTACCATCTGAGCCACATTCAATGGACCCTCAATATTTGCTCTAATAGCAGAACTTTCAATGGTTCCTTTAAACCGAAGACGTGATAAATGGATCAGATTAGTGAACACACAGATCTCATCAACATCAACAAATCTGTCTTGTAGGAACAGTTATGTAATGACGCAATTTCAAAACAATGTTCTAGTAAAAGCTAACTTGAAATACTCAGAAAATAAATAGGATTTATCAAAATTTTTCTTTTGCCAAGTTTTTCCACTGGTAAAATACGGTTTTTGTTCCTCCAATTCATCTTCTCCTCCTCCAGGGCCCACAGCTAGGCTGTTTTCCCAGCTTCCTTTGCAGCTGTGGGTGGCTGTCTGGCTGAATTCTGACAAAGCAATGAGGGTAGCAATGATTGCCCCACTTCCAGGCCCATGGTTCCTCTCCAGCACCCTAATTCCACCAGCTGGATGCAGAGGAATCTGAGATACACAGGAGAAAAGGAGACCTATTTTGAAAGGAACTCGGGTCCCTGAATGACCTTGAGCTTTTGGACTTCGTGTGAGCGAAAAATAAACACTACAGTTGGCCTTTGAGTTTTATGATTTATTTGCAATAGCAGTTGGAAATGGCAGTCCACTCCAGTATTCTTGCCTGAGAAATTCCATTGATGAGGATCCTGGTGGGCTACAGTCCATGGAGCTGCAAAAGAGTCAGACACACCTTAGAGACTAAACAACAACAACAAAGCTAGTTTTATCTTAACAAATTTCTATTGTTGTTTAGTTGCTAAGTCCACTCAGCGATTACTAAGTCATGCGGACTCTTTTGTGATCCCATGGACTATATAGCCTACCACACCCCTCTGTCCTTGGGATTTCCCAGGTGAGAATACTGCAGTGGGTTGCTATTTCCTTCTCCAGGAAATCTTCCTGACCCAGAGATTGAATCTGCATCTCCTGCATTGGCAGGCAGGCTCTTCACTACTGAGCCACCTGGGAAGCCCACCTTAACAAAATCATATCCCAAATTTCTTTTAAATTTAAAATTTTTAAAACAAGCAATATATTCACATTGTTTAACAATCAAAACATAAAAGGTGCACAATGTCAGTATCACTCCATCTTCATTTCTATACAGGCTGTTTCATGACCCCCTCACTTCTGCCCTCTAGTAAATTAATAGTTTCTTGTATATACTTTCAGTGTTCCTTTATACATATATACAAAACATACAGACATTTCTCCAAAGAAGACATACAGACAGCCAAAAAGCACATGAAAAAATACTCAGCATCACTAATTATCAGAGGAATGTAAATAAACACAATATATATCACCTCATGCAAGTCAGATGGGGAAAGAGTGGAAACAGTAGCTGACTTTTTTTTAGGGACTCCAAAATCACTGCAGATGGTGATTGCAGCCATGAAATTAAAAAACACTTACTCCTTGGAAAGTTATGACCAATCTAGACAGCATATTAAAAAGCAGAGACATTACTTTGTCAACAAAGGTCTGTCTAGTCAAGGCTATGGTTTTTCCAGTAGTCATGCATGGATGTGAGAGTTGGGCTATAAAGAAAGCTGAGTGCCAAAGAATTGATGCTTTTGAACTATGGTGTTGGAGAAGACTTTTGAGGGTCCCTTGGACTGCAAGGAGACCCAATCAGTCCATCCTAAAGGAGATCAGTCCTGGGTGTTCGTTGGAAGCACTGATGTTGAAGCTGAAACTCCAATACTTTGGCCACCTCATGTGAAGAGCTGACTCATTTGAAAAAACCCTGATATTGGGAAAGATTGAAGGCAGGAGGAGAAGGGGATGACAGAGGATGAGATGGTTGGATGGCATCACCACCTCAATGGACATGAGTTTGGCTAGGCTCTGGGAGTTGGTGATAAACAGTGAGGCCTGGCGTGCTGCAGTTTATGGGATCACAAAGAGTCGGACACGACTGAGCAACTGAGCTAAACTGAGCACACAAGTCAGAATGGCCATCATTTAAAAAGTTTACAAGCAATAAATGCTAAAGAAGATGTGGAGAAAAGGGAACCATCCTACACTGTTGATGGGAATGTAAATTAGTGCAACCACTATGGGAAAGTATGGAGGTTCCTTAAAAAATTAAAAATAGACCTACCATGTAGTCTACCAGTACCACTCTTGGGCATATATCCAGAGAAAACTCGATTCAAAAAAATACATGCACCTGAGTGTTCACTCTAGCACTATTTACAACAGCCAAATCATGGAAGCAACTTAAATGTTCATTGATAGAGGAATGGATAAAGAAGATCAGTACAAATATACAGTAGAATATTACTCAGCCATAAAAAGAATGAAATAATGCCATTTGCTTCAACATGGATGGACCCAAAAATTATCAGAGTAAGTGAAGTAAGCTACAGAGAGAAAAAAACAAATATCATCTGAAATTGCTCATATGTGGAATTTAATCTCAAAATGATACAAATCAACTTATTAACAAAACAGAAACAGACTCACAGACTTCAAAATCAAATTTATGGTTATCAAAGGGGAATGTCAGCGAAGGGGGAATAAATTAGGATTTTAGGATTGCATACACACATACTATGTGTAAGATAGATAACCAACAAAGACCTACTATATAGTACAGGGAATTCTACTCAATATTCTAACCTATATGAGAAAAAAAATCTGAAAAAGGATAAATACATGTATACGTATAACTGAATCATTTTGCTGTATACCTGAAACCACGTAACATTGTAAATCAACTATACTCTGATAAAATTTTTTTAAAGTACATACAAATAACATATATGAATATATTCGTTTCTTCCCTCCCTAGCCCAAAGGTAACATAGTGTTTAAACTGTCTTGCATCCTGCTTGTTTCATAGAATGAAATAGCCTGATGATCTTTTCACTGAACTACATAATAGCCTCCTCTCTCTTTCTATGGTTGCACAGTAGTCCACTGGGTCAGCTACTATAGAGTAACCAGTCATTTACTGATGGACACTTGTCAATCCATTCTCTTGAAGGTAGGTGATATGACTGGAATAAATCAGTGTCAGTCTAGGATTGAAGCCCCGTCCTAGTTGACTGCAGACCACAGGCCCACAGACTGCCACACTTTCTTTAAGGGGTCTGTCACCTGGAGAAATTTTTTTTTTATTATTTATTCACTAAGCCAACAACATAATGCACACAGGGAGAATCAGATAAAGTGAGGGTGAAACTGCCCTCAGCACACCAGGTGGCAGGAGAAAGGCATGGTGGCCTCATTCAGAGTCTGCCATGTGTTATCTGCATCAACAGAGCAGTAGAGCTGTATTTGTACTCCAAGGGCCTCCTTCTCCTGTTGCTTATGAAACACCATTTTTGAGGCCATCATTAATCTACAAGTCAAAGCCAAGTTTTTAGCTTCTACCCCTCATTGCTGAAAGGACAAAAAGGATACCAATATTTTTTTCCAATTAAAAATTCTGTAGCTCTTGACCCCCATTCTCACTTCTCTCTCTGCCTCCTGCACTTTCTCTTGGATGTCTAAAACCAGGCTCAGCAGGCTCACCTTCCTATTCCTCCAAGATTCAAGGTCAAAGAGCCATTGTTAAGTGTTCTACACCTGAAAGGCAGGAGCTGAGTCCTCCTGATTCTTTGTTGTCAATGTCCCTCGCTCTAGGCAACATACAGGAGGTGTGGTTTGAAGAGATCTGTGCTATTTGAAGGAGGAGGAAATGGCAGTCCACTCCAGTACTATTGCCTGGAAAATCCCATGGACCGAGGAGCCTGGTAGGCTACAGTCCATTGGGTTGCAATGCTGAGCTCCAAACACCCTTCTACAGTATATGGTTTGGTATGTAGACACTGTTCCCATATTAGTGATCCCATCATCCTTAGAGCAACAAAGGACTCTGAGAACACATTAAGGCATCAGTCTTGGAAAAGGTTAGAAAATTGGAATTCTAGTGAAATCAAAGATCTTTCCATGTGGAAAGATCCTTAGAGATTAACTTGACCAACAAGCTGCTTTCACAGATTAAGAAACAACTTCGAAGAGGATGTACATTGCTCAAGAGTCCATGCAAGAACGAGTGACAGAGATTTAGTCTTCTGGGATCCATCGCTTTTCTTCTTTACATTTTATGCCTTGCTTTCAAAACTGTATGACTGGCCATGCTTTTAACATGGACTGTGTTTGACCTGCCTAAGTAGTCCCTGTTTAAAGAAGATGAAAAGAATCATGAAAAATTGTTGACCTTTGCAACTGTGAGATCTAAATGCAATGTTTCGAATGCAATGGCAAGCTTCTTGAGTAGGGGTGGGGATTAAGAAAGAACAACTGCTCTAAGATCTGGAGAATGGCTACGGGCACTCTTGGGCACACTATTACTCTCTTTCAACCTTTTCCCTGAGCATCTGGGACACTGCTGGTTCTTCTGTGTTTATATTTCATGGCACATGAATACATCCCCAAAGCAGATAAAGACACTCATTTTCTGTTATCATCTGGCACTCAGTAAGTTTTTTCCATCGCGGTAAAAATTTAATATCCTAGACACAGGGTTCGGAGAAGGCAATGGCACCCCACTCCAGTACTTTTGCCTGGAAAACCCCATGGATGGAGGAGCCTGGTAGGCTGCAGTCCATGGGGTCACTAGAGTTGGACACGATTGAGCGACTTCACTTTCACTTTTTACTTTCATGCATTGGAGAAGGAAATGGCAACCCACTCCAGTGTTCTTGCCTGGAGAATCCCAGGGATGGGGAACCCTGGTGGGCTGCTGTCTATGGGGTCGCACAGAGTTGGACATGACTGAAGCGACGCAGCAGCAGCAGCAGCAGACACAGGGTTAACCTATGCAAACTTAATCCATGATGTGTCCAAAAGCTTATTCAGTCTGCATCACCTCTAATCATGACTTTAAAAAGATGCAGGGCCAGGGTAAGTGTTGTTTGGTTGCTCTATTCTTGGAAGTGGGAGTGCATCCAGGTCTAGTCCTTCAATTTGATCGGTTAGTCTGAGGACCATTGAATGTAAAGCATGATTAACTCATGATAAATAAATTTGATGACCCTGACTTTGTCTGTCCAGGAAACACCCTGCCCAAACTTTGGGATACTACTCTCACCCATCTCTGAGCACATGATCCCACACTGGATCAATCATTTCATTCCATCCCTTTGGTATCTTAATGAGCAGCTAATTCAAATCTGAACAATAGGAGGAATATTTTAGAATATTTTCTGCTGGAACTAGCAAAGTCATTTCTTTCTTCTTTATTGCTTGTGGACTATAAAATATGATCTGAGAGCTGTTGGTGTCTACCTGGATGTAGAAAATCCCCAAACAATGATGAGAGGAGAATATGGAGTTCCAAGTTCCATCCTAAGGCCCTGGAGCAGCCCTGATGCCTGAAGCTCTTTCTTAAAGCCAAATGGGTGATTTTCCAGGCAACCCCTTTTGTTTAACTTATGTTGGGTTTCTGTAAAATAGTCTTGGCTACACACCAGACTGCCAAGAATTTGCTCTATAAACTAGGTTTTCAATTTAAAAATTTATTCTAAGAAATGTAACTGCCACGTGGATTGGAATATTACCGTGGGCTGGTTAGCCTCTTCTCTTCCCTAGAGGACTGTCTATGTGGAAAACCAAATGATGTTATAAAGGTTGCTTTGCAAGTGCAATGTTAGGATGTAAAGAAGCAGAACAATCTCAAGGGACATTTTCTATATTCCTGGCTCTTTAGGGATGTAATGCCTGCTAAGTAGGGCAGAGCCACTCTGCCAGCTAGACATGGCCTCATGCCTAGCACAGTTTCTTAGAGGCACAATGGCAAATTTTTCTAACTTTTCAGTTTAAAAGATCTTGTCAATTACCAAATAATTCTGATCTCCCGTCTGATATCATGTAGTTTTAAATAGTTCTATGATGTTGCTCCTTGCCCTTGCTACCCTCCCCCACAGCAGTCCCCTCAGTGCCACCCACCTTTCTCTCCTCTGGCTGTAGAAATAATCCTCAATCTTCTAGGAACTGACAGCACACATCAGGTCCTCTGTCAGACAGTCCTATTTTTTCCCAAATCAGACTTTAATCCCATCCTTTCCTGCATTTCCCTTTGTTGTTGTTCAGTCTCTAAGTCGTGTCCAACTCTTTGTGACCACATGGACTGCAGCAGGCCAGGCTCCCCTGTCCTTCACTATCTCCCAGAGTTTGCTCAAACTCTTGTCCATTGAGTCAGTGATGCAGTCTAACCATCTCATCCTCTGCTGCCCCCTTCTTTTTCCACAATCTTTCCCAGCATCACTGTCTTTTCCAATCAGTTGGCTCTTCACATCAGGTGGCCAAAATATTGGAGTTTCAGCTTCAGCATCAGTCCTCCCAGTGAATATTCAGGGTTGATTTCCTTTAGGATTGACTGGTTTGATCTCCTTGCTGTCCAAGGGACTCTCAAGAGTCTTCTCCAACACCACAGTTCAAAAGCATCAATTCTTCAGTGCTCAGCCTTCTTTATGGTCCAACTTTCACATCTGTACATGACTCCTTGGAAAAAAAAAAAATAGCTTCGACTCCCTTTGTGGGCAAAGTGATGTCTCTGCATTTCCCTTGAAGGCATTCATTTGGCAGTGTCACAAGCTGCGTTTCTGTTGTGTCTCCTTCTATATGATGAGTTCTTTGATGATGGGCATTCCACATGACCCATTCTTTCTGATGCCGTTTTTAACACAACCCATTGCAAATAGTAGATGCATAAAATATACATTGATTGTGAGGAATGTTAGCCTGAATTACTGCAGTTGTGCTTTTGTTTTACTCACAAGGTGTTTTACTGCTCAGAACATTTTGGGTAACATTTGACAGAAAGTAAATCTAAATTAAAGGAGTTTGGGGTAATGACTTGAGAAACAGGCTTGAACAACCAAATGACAGGATGGGTGGGAACACAGCTGAAGCTTGAAGATAAGTGGTCCCCGAGACAGTGTGCATCCCTGGAGACGTCTCTCCATCTTCAGTCTGTGCATCTCTCCCCACATACCACTGTGACCAGTTTCTTCCTCTCACTGGGGGATGTGGGTGCTGGACCACCTTAAAGATCCACAGCTCATGATGCCACTGACCAACAAGAAACTGAAATTTTGAGATGGAACATTTCTAAAGGAGTGAATGGGACTTTGTGGTAGCTTGTGTCATTGGTCCCAGTACTTCACTTCTCCATGAATCTTTCCGCTTTGCTTTTGACTGTGGAGCTCTCACAAGAGACAGACCACACATCCCACTTCTTGACTGCGTTTGCATGAGGTGAAAACAGCAGTGTGCTGATTCCTAGTCTGGGCCTCAGGAAGTCTCTTTTGTTTCTCTCTCTGCTCTTGCTCTCTGGTTATTCCCTAAGGACATGCCCAGGCCAGCCCTCAGGTCCCTGGAGACACATGGAGCTCAGTCACCCAGCCTGCATCTGCTGACCCTATGGACCCAACTGCGTGAACCAGCTCAGCCAAGGTCACATCTGACACATCTATCTGAGCCCAGCCTCTACCAGCTAATATTTCTGTGACCCCAGCTCATGGAGAACACATGATTGTTGTTTTAAGACATTAAATTGTTTACCCAGCATTTTCACGGCAATAGCTAACTGATACAAAATGAGTCTCAGCTTTGCAACTTTCTAGATATTGGACCCTGGGCAAGATGCCTAACCATCTGGATTTCACTCTCCACCTCTGAAAAATGGAGATAATAACAGTACCTACATCATAGAATCCTT
Organism: Capricornis sumatraensis; assembly: GCF_032405125.1. Classification (NCBI taxonomy): domain Eukaryota; kingdom Metazoa; phylum Chordata; class Mammalia; order Artiodactyla; family Bovidae; genus Capricornis; species Capricornis sumatraensis. Next base: position 24,057,071 of record NC_091073.1, read on the forward strand.
GGAAGAATATGTAAAAAATAAGATGTCTGGCTCATAAAAAACATAAATATATTTTGAATTACTGTTACTGTTTCACATGCTCATTGTAACAAACAATCATAGCCAGGGAGTGGGAAGGAGTCCATCCAAGGGGTTGGACTGACTTGGGCATGTGCCTACCTGGGCCAGTTACTGTGGACAGAGGAGCTGAGGGGCTGTAAGAAGAGAGTGAGCAGCTCATTCAATGAGACAGTTGATGTAGTGGAAGGAGCATCCTCCAGAGGACACTGATGCTGATTTCATATGAAGATAGGAGGTGGGTGGGACAGATAACACAGGAAAAATGCACCTGTAGTTATTTATAGACTCATAGTTTCATTGGCAAACTCTGAATCACAAGAGATGGTTTCAGATAGCTGACACAGAACAAGTGCATGAGTGTACGCTATCTCTTCTATTTACCTAAATATTTAGGGATTACTAGTTTAGCTCAGCTTAAGTGAAGAATGCAAACAGTAATTCCCATCTCCCAGTCTGGCTTTAGGAATTAAAGGACATTAGGGCTTCCCAAGTGACACCAGTGGTAAAGAACCCACCTGCCAGTGCAGGAGACATAAGAGATACGGGTTTGATCCCTAGATTGGGAAGATCCCCTGGAGGAGGGCATGGCAAGCCACGCCAGTATTCTTGCCTGGAGAATCCCATGGACAGAGGAGCCTGGTGGGATATGGTCCACAGGGTTGCAAAGAGTTGGGTACGACTGAAGCAACTTAGCACGCACAGTGTGTGTAAAACAAGTGGTAGAGTATGTGACTTACAGCAGCTACTCCACAAGTGGTAGCTACTGTGGCTGCTGTTACTCTTGGCTCCTTCCATGGTGTGCTGTTTCTCAGTAGCCTCCATGACTGGGCGGAACCCTTCATTTCTGGGGCTCTCTCCAATGACTGGAGTCTAAAGCACATCCTATTAAGGTCAGGTATATGGTGAGATGTGAACGTGAGCAAGGTGCCTTCATTCTAATTTAGTTAATAATGAAGATGTCTGCCTCCCTAGTTTTTCAAAGGTGAGGGATTCAGAAGAAACCTTGTGATATCTGTTCTGGAAACCCTTTGTAGTACAGAATCTGAATTGCAAATCTGTTATTAAAACCTGCAAATGATCCACAGTGGTAAATGTGTGATATTGACTGCCTCTTAACCTCTGTGTCTATCCTTGGTCAACACTCCCAACTGACATGGAACTGGTGCTGAGCAGGAATTTGTCTGGAAATGCATGTTCACAAATAGACCTTTGCAGAAAATTGCTCATTGTTCTTGTGATTTCAGAAACTAAACACTCCAATTCACTCCCAAGCCCAAGAAATGAAGAAGAGCAACAAGCAGTTTTCCTCTGGCAAGAAGAAGGGTAGCAGAGAATTAGATCCAGGTTACCAGTACGAGGTCACAGTCTTATGGAGTGTGTTAGTCCCTGCCACCCCCAAGTCCAGCAGCAAATAGACACAACCTCCATCTTGCCCAGGGGAAGATGAAGGGGAGCTCAGTGGGTTCACTGAGCACTGGAAGAAATTGCTGTTTGTCACACTTCTGACTGATGTCAGATGTGTTGGGGAGAAGGGAAGTTTGCAGTAGTTGAATGAAAGGATTCACCCTGAGGGGGAGATGCACAAAGAAAACATATCATGTCACTATATGAAGCTAAATAAACTACCAGTCATAATTGTAGATATATCCTCCAGTTAAATGAACAATTTTCATTCCAGTCTGCGTATATTTGAATGCGTGGTATATTGGAGTGAGCACAGGAAGAGGGGGAGGTTGTAGGTAAAATACAGCAAGCTAGTTTGTTCTAATATATTGCTGAATGACAGGAAAGTGGGAACATGTGCACAATGGGTAGTCCTGATCCTTGGATATTAGTTCATCAAGGGTAGTGGGAAGATGTTAGCAGCCTCAGGCATCTTAGCATGTCCATAGAAATGCCACTACAGTACTGTCCCTAGGGGAAAGCAGTGAATTCTTAGACTGGGAACAGGCTGCAGTGAACTAAGGGGCTGCAGTGATCAGACAGAACCAGTGGTTCTGGCTTCCGGAGCATATTTCAGTGACTTTGCATAAGAGACATGACCAATGGTTGTTTGTGAAAGATCTTGCTTTTAGGTAAATTTACTTTCCGATCATGAATGCCATGCTATCAGAAAGACAAATTAATTTAGCGTAAGTGACTCAGTGCTCTCTTATGAATTACTTTCCAATTGTTTTTAATAGCATCTCTTTATCTCTAGCACAAGAAAACACAGTTGACCTTTAATAGTCTCTTTTATAAATGAACCCAATTGCAGTCCAGCTTCTCCATTTTCAGATCTTTATCTCTTGGCACCTTGAATCCAAACTCATCTGAATGCAGGTCCAGCTGTCTCTCTAATGATATCTTTCCATTAATTAAACACCCTGTGCTTTATGGCTTACATGCCAGCAGCTGTAAAGGATGAAAAGGCAGCTCTCCTTTAATCTACAAATATTTGTTTTCTTTTGGGGGGATTGGTTGGGAAAAGATTAAGTGTATAGGAGGATCATCAGTTTACAGAGAATGTGTGTGTTGAGGTGGAAGTTTCCTGCCAAGTCACATCAGGTGCAGTTAGTAAGCAGGGAGGCTGGCTCCTAATTCCTGAAATCATAAATTATGAAGTGCTGGTTAAACAAGCATCTTCCTCCATCTGGGCTGAGGAATGTGTCTGTGTTCTCTGAGTATGTTAGTGCGTGCATGTGAATAAGTTTACAGAGAGAAGTGATTATAACTCACAAAGACTCAGATTCTGATATATATGGGATCCTGTCTGCCCAGGAGCTGGGTCATGGCCTGGATATCTGTATCCTGCCACGATGCATTATGGGACCCTCTTTAGTCCGTTTACATTTTCCCTTGTTTCTCAGACTCATTTATCTCTGAACTGTATAGAAATTGCCCTGGAATAACAATAACAGGTTGAAAGTTGGACACTGTATTTGCTTTTTAAAAATGCTTCCTTTAAAATATCAGAGCAGTTTATGTGTGTGTGGTAAAATATTAGAAAACAGATAAATAAAACTAAGGGAATAATAGGATCATATTGCAAATATCTAGAGATTTAACAATCAATACCTTAGTGTATATCTTCCCAGATCCTTTTTTTTTTTTTTTTTTGGCTTTTGGAATATACACACACACTATCTGAGCTAATAATATCTATTTTTCCACTTCAGTATATCTTCATCTCATGAAGTACAAGGCCATATTCACATTTTTATAATTGTCTTAAAAAGATCTTTTATGTCTGGTTTGCCCATACTACAATCCTATCTAGAACCACATACTATCTTTAACTGTTATATCTTCTAGGTCGTTTTCAATCTAGTCTGGTACATCTTTCCATGCACTAATGTGTTAGAGTGGGCTTATTGTCTAGGACAAGATTCCATGGCTTCGTGTAGGACATTAACTCTACTCTGCTTTTGGCTGTGCATTAACTCTACTCTGCTTCCAGCTGAGCTTGCATAGGCTTAGAGCTTGTATAGCATGAGAGAAGGCCCAGGGCAAGAAAACAAAGAGGCTCACCTAGCTTCTGTCCACTCCAGCTGCAGCGCAGTCAGAGGTGGGCCCAGGGGATGTGATGTGGGCACCAGGAGATAGAGCTCATAATATGAATTTTTCCATACTTTCCCCCTCATTTTTCCCCATGTAGTATTATTCAGTTTGTTATTCTTTAGGAGAATTTTCTAAAAACAAAAAGCTATCTAAGTCTAGATATAGTTAAGCATTTTGGGGAAAAGAATGGTTTGCTTACTCATCTACATATGCAAAGATGTACCAATACCTTTTATTTCTAAGAAATTAATTCCCCAAACCAACAACTACTGAACATCGGATATTGAGTAGATGCTGATAAAATAACTCTGACTTGACTTTATCAAGTTTTGAAAACCATTTTGTGTGCTGTGGTGGAATGTTATATGCAATATGGTGTTGGGTCACAGAGAGGAAGTAATTAATTCTTTCAAGGTAGTAAGGGAAAAGATAGAATGAAAGAGAAAAGTCTTCATGTATGCAGTGATGCTCGACTTGGGTTCGAAATGTAACTAGAAGGGGAAGAACATATTTTATGTTAAGTTATATTGGAAGCAAGGTTTATATTGGCAGCAAACGTTATAGGAATGAAATGGAAAATTTGTTTAGGAAACTGAAAGTCATTCAGTATGACTGTTTAGTGGGTGTAACGGGTTAAAGCCAGAGTTGGAAAAAGAAGAAGTGACACTTTATGGAGACCTTGTATGTTAGATTAGATATTGTCTTCACAACTGATTTTACATGGAACATTCCTGGCAGGAACACAGATGCTCAAAGGTGTTCAAAAGTACAAATAACCTGGGACTTCCCTGGTGATCCAGTGGCTAAGATACCATGCTGTCAATGTAGGGGACCTGGTTTAATCCCTGGTTAGGGAATTAGATTTCATGCCACAACTGCATGCAGCAGCTAAGACCTGGTGCAACTAAATAAATATTAAAAAACAATAACAATAACAAATAGCCTTTTCTAAAGAAGGCAACTCCAGGGGGTCATTACAATTTAGTTAGTGAAAACTCTTGAGGTAAGAAACAGTTACCCACTCCAGTATTCTTGCCTGGAAAACTTCTGACTGGCTACAGTCCATGGGGTCACAAAGCCTCGGACATGACTGACACTCACGCAAAAAGAGTGAAGACTCTAATGCATACTTTTTACTTGATTTTCAAAATGCAGCTTTGTGTGGAACTTCTTTTGGGGTCATGAAATTGCACTAGACATTAAATATGTGGAATAGAAGCAACTTAGAAGGACTGATTAGGATTGTCATCCTTCAGGCATCTGCTTGCAAGAGTTAATAGGCGTGAGAGGAGATAGACTTCAGTGAAGTGGAACACAGGAGAGGAGGGGGCTCAAGTTAGATTCGTTGCCTCTGGTGGCCCAGTTCTAAAGCCTTATGTCAGGTCCCATAAAGAAGGACAAAAGGCCAAGTTTGACAGAGCTGTTCCATGAGGTATTGTAAGGCAAGGGGGGCATGGGCAGAGTTCCTTTGGTACCCAGGGGCTAGAGGACATTATGGTGCTGGAGAGAAGAGCATTTTTATACTTCCTCAGGAGCACAGGCCCACACTAGCTCCCAGAGGTTTGGGAAGATTGGGAGATTGTCCCCTTGACAGAGACATTCAAGGTGCTATGGTAAACATGGCTGCTAGGACGGCACCTCAAGTGCCTTTGCAGGCAGTAGTTATAGAGGAGGAGGCTGGAGCAGATTCTGCACATAACTCTGGCTGGAACTGACCACTAGTATGTGAGCACTTTAGGGTGATCCTCTGGGGAGTCCCCATAATAATTAGATCAGACTGAGTAAGTGGATGGAGTCAGAGCCATTGAAATTAATGTGAACATAGATATTGGGAGCGCCATTTGCTTCCACAGGGGGAGGAGCCTGGAAGATCGGGGTTACAAATAAATAATGGGAGACAAGGAGTATGCCTGGTTGAATGCCATGGTTCAGGCCCTTTAGCTGCATCTGAAAGCCTCTCTGGTCTGTGTTTATGGCGCTGATGTGATGGTGCCCATCTTGCGGTTATGTTCCCCTAAAATGTATATTATTATTACTGATTACATGTGAAGGTTAGAAGCACCTTATGTGTGAGACACAATCATGATAAGAGCCAGTCCTATTGCACCATCCACTCTTTGTTGGCTGGCTTATCTCGTGCAAGTATTGATCCCTGCAAGGGAAAGAGGCCATATATTCAACCCTCTCTGTCAAAGTGAAGAGATTTATCTGAGTACAAGTAATGAAAGGAGGCAGAAAGAGGGGAAATATGGCTGGGAATCAGCTACAGTTGATGAGACAGTGATGTCTGAAGGAGTCAGTGACAAAAAGGAGAAAATTCAGAGGCGCGTCACTCTCTAGAACACAGCCAGCAGCACCTCCAGGTGATGTATGATGCTAGGGGCCGCAGAGTGCTATCTTCCTAACTGGGCAGTGTGGTGCTCTCATGAACAAGCAGATTTATTGTATTGTCAGTGGTGCATCATCGAGCAGAGAAGGTGTAAGGAATCGTGGGTAATAGGTTTTTGGTTTTTTTCTGATGGAAGCCAAAAAACTGCCTCCTTTATCTCAGCAAGCAGGAGGCTCAGAGACAGAGCAAATTGGAATTTATACATACATTGATTATGTCCCCATCCTTCCAAGTTTTGTTACAGTATGTTTGACTTCTGTTGTTACAACAATAATGGAATAAAAATAACATTATCTACATCATATATAATGCCTAATCTTTATCACCTGTCTTTTCTGTTGTTCCTATATTTTTACACATAGTCTACCAATATTTATATCCTTTTAAATAATTGTAGGTGAATAATAAAATAAACCTGGGTCTCTTTTTTGAGGATTAAAAGAGGCAGAGAGTCAATTGTGACAACATGGATGGACTTGAGGGCATTATGCTAAGTGACATAAGTCAAACAGAGAAAGATAATATTGTATGATCTTACTGATATGTGGGATCAGAAAATGAAAAAACATTCAAAAAAAACCTCCTAAACTCCTAGGTGGCTTCCAGAAGGGGTGTGGAGTGTGGATGAAATGAATGAAGGTGGTCAAAAGATACAAGCTTCCAGTTGTAAGATAAATAAGTCCTGGACATATAACACGTGGTGTTACATGTAGCACATGTAAGCATGGTGATGATAGTAAAAAATACTGTACTATATGGTTAATGCAAAACTTTGTAATTCTGTGTGGTGACGGATGTTAACTAGACTTACTGTGGTGAACATTTTGCTATATGTACAAATATCAAATCATTATGTTGTACACCTAAAGTGAATATATGTCAATTTATATCTCAATTTTTTAAAAGAAAGATGATTTGGGAGAATGGCATTCTCTCATGTATACTATCATGTAAGAATTGAATCGCCAGTCTATGTCTGACGCAGGATACAGCATGCTTGGGGCTGGTGCATGGGGATGACCCACAGAGATGTTATGGGAGGGAGGTGGGAGGGGGGTTCATGTTTGGGAACACATGTAAGAATTAAAGATTTTAAAATTAAAAAAAAAAATAAAAAGAGAGCAGTAGCTTGATGAGGTGGAGGGGTGTGACTTTTGATAAGAAAGTCACTTGGTGCACTGTCCGGGAGGCAGTTGAAAACATTAATTTCCTTTGATCCTGCAATTTTACTACTAGAAAAACTTCCCCACAGATATGCAAATGTGCAAAAAAAAGATTGAAAGATGAACAGAGAAGCACCCTTTAGAAGTTAAAAAAAAGTGGAAACAACCTAAATGTTGGTCAGTAAGAGATTCGAGTAAATGAATCACAGTGCAACCTCATGATGAAAATTACTCAGCACTAAAATGATTATTGTGGAGAAGGCAATGGCACCCCACTCCAGTACTCTTGCCTGGAAAGTCCCATGGATGGAGGAGCCTGGTAGGCTGCAGTTCATGGGGTCGCCAAGAGTCGGACACGACTAAGCGACTTCACTTTCACTTTTCACTTTCATGCATTGGAGAAGGAAATGGCAACCCACTCCAGTGTTCTTGCCTGGAGAATCCCAGGGACGGGGGAGCCTGGTGGGCTGCCGTCTATGGGGTCGCACAGAGTCGGACACGACTGAAGTGACTTAGCAGTAACAAAATGATTATTGCATGTTGGAAAATAGTTGTAGAATAGTTTGTGGAGTATGATTCCATGAACAGCTGTAGAATAGTTTGTGTGGTATGATTCCATTTGAAAAGTATGTGTACATGATTGTATATGCCTAAAACATATTTGAAAAGGAATGAAAACTCTGAACAATCATTCTGGAAAATGTGACTTACAGGTGTTTGTAAAGGTAGAACTTAGATACTGTTACACAAAAATTACTATATTACCAGCATCTTTTACTTATGCAAATTTTAAACACACTTGAGAGTAAAAAATCAAATGAAAATATAATTTAAGGATTTTTTAACACAAACTGCCTCAAGATAGGTGGGAACCCCAAATGACAAATCCAGGTACATCCCTGTTGTGTGATCTTATTTTACATATCTCTTCTCAATGGGGTTCTCCTCCTTCTTTTCAATTTCAGATAATTTTTAGCAACTGCAAAATATGTCAAGGAAAAGGGCAAAAAATTGAGTAAAAGTGGTGGTATGGAATTATGAGAAAACACCTAGTATGGTAGGAAAAAATCCTCATGGACAGCCATCAGCCCAGAGGAAGGCTCTGTCTGCTTTCCACTACCCTTTGTGACTGGCTGTTTCTGTACCAGACTACTGATGATGCAGTTTTGAACAAACTTAAGGCTATTTCAACATTAAACTCTCAAGAAGTTGGGACTGGAGTCCTTAATGTTTTTCCTGTGTAACTCTTGCAGGTGAGGGGAGCCAGTGTGTCTCAGAGGGAGAGCATCTCCAGTTCTCTGCAGGAATCTGAGCTGAGAGGCCACCACTCCTGAGGTGTCATCTGCTGTTTGGTATTACTAGCAAAGAAAATCTGTGCACAAAGCCTATACATGACTCACTAAACTGAACTTTGATAAAATGACCATTTTATGCACTTTCTATGTTTCAGATACTAGGTGGTGTAAAGATGAATGTGCATATATTCTCACAGAGTTTACAATCTAGCTGACACAGAAACTATAATACAGCATGTTAACTGCAATGAGGGTTTCCCTAGTGGCTCAACTGGTAAAGAATTCGCCTGCAATAAGGGAGGCCTGGGTTCAATCCCTGGGTTGGGAAGATCCCCTGGAGAAGGGAAAGGCTACCCACTCCAGTATCCTGGCCTGGAGAATTCCAGGGACTGTATAGTCCATAGGGTTGCAAAAAGTCAGACATGACTGAGCGATTTGCACTCACTCACTCAACTGCAAATGAAGCGAGTAGGTTTAAAGTATAGTTACCAGGAAATACACACACACACTTCTAAACTGAAAAATACATACCCACTTTTAGCTTCTTAATTCAGCTGAAGGAATCTACCACACAGATATCATCCTAAGCTTTTCTCAGGACAAGCTAAGCAATGTTGTAAAATCATAAAGTAATTGTGGGGAAAATGGTCTGGAGGGGAAAAGAAATCATGATGGAATTTTTTGACTGCCCGTTTATGAAACACATCCTATATTCATTCCTCAGATGTTCTCTGCTTCTCCAACTAACATTGCAATAAAAATCAGTTTTCCAAATCTGTTCATTGAGAAAAAAATTCCTTCTGTATACAGTACAAGAAAAAATTAGGTTTGGATTGTTCACAAAAACATATTAGGAAATTTTGAAGCAAAACATAGCAGCTATCAATGAGTAAAGGGAAAGCTCTTGATGTCCTCAAGGGCCAGTAGATTTTTCCTTTCTATCCTAAGGTCTTCCACACTTGTCAATTCCGTTTACTTTCAATTACATCACATGAATAAGTCAAATGGAAAAACAATAGATTTGTGTATGCTAATTATGTTATTGAAAGACAAATAGATCCAGCAGATTAAACTGAACAGAATAAATAAGTGCGCGTTCTTTTTGACTGTTTTAACAAACACTAGCCAGATTTACTTTAGCAATAGTATAAAAAGAGAGCAAAAGGAATTCCATAGGTAAATCTAGGATTATGTTCAAATTATGAAATTAAAAATAAAGAACCCCAAAGTTATGAAACATTTTTCTGCTCTCTAATTTGATATTAGGGGCCCTCTAGAGTGTGAGAGAAAGGCAATGGCACCCCACTCCAGTACTCTTGCCTGGAAAATCCCATGGGCGGGGGAGCCTGGTGGGCTGCAGTCCACGGGGTCGCTAAGAGTCGCGACTGAGCGACTTCACTTTCAGTTTTCACTTTCATGCATTGGAGAAGGAAATGGCAACCCACTCCAGTGTTCTTGCCTGGAGAATCCCAGGGACGGGGGAGCCTGGTGGGCTGCCGTCTATGGGGTCGCACAGTCGGACACGACTGAAGCGACTTAGCAGCAGCAGCAGCAGCAGAATGTGAATTTTTCTGTGCTTACCAGAAGACTTTGAACTTTGCCTGGCGCCATCTGTTGGATGGTATGAAGGTTTGCATGTGCCCTGGAAACATCCAGATTCTCATGTAGTGTCTCTTGTGCTACCAAACAAGGCAGAGTATCTTCTTCTGGTCTATAGTATTTTTCCTGTGAATATATTTTATCTTCCATCTTCATTGCCAAGAAAAATGAACAGATTAGGTGATTTCCACCTATATTTTCAAATCTGATATGCATAAAATATGGCTTTTGCCAACAGATGAGATTTAGGGACAATAAGTGAAAGCAGAGACCTGATCCTCTCCATTACATGCTTGTTTGAGGGGTTATGTCCTCAAGCAAGGGGCAGAAAAATAATCAGATAATCTTATCTACTAAAGCCTTATTTTATTTTATTTTTGTGTATTCTATCAAATATCTTATAAAGATATCTACATTAGATTTATTCTAACATAAGAAGTCTATGCAATATAACAACAAGGGTAAAGAAAAAAGGAATTGATAAAATAATGGATATTTAAAATACTCAGTTTATGGAAAGATCATTACTTGAAATTAGGGTTGATAATTTATTTATTTTTCTAGAATGACTGACTGACTTTGAAGTCAAACCATTGTCTAAACACCTTATGAAATTCTATCAGAATGGGATGAATTCAAAGACTATTACAAACAAACCAGACCAAATAAGGAAAGCTGCAGAAAAATGCCCAAAGAACTTTTTCTCATCGGATGAACATTGTGAGGCCTTTTTGATCATGGGTTAACTATTTGGTGTATTTTAGATTTTGAAATTGCTGGAGCATTCCCATGGGAAAAAAATATAGCCATTATTTTTGTAGTAAAGATTTTTCATTTCTTACTTTACCCTTTTGCCATTATGCATGCATTATGGTGCTTGCAGTGGTGTTACCTGTATTTCTAACTATACTTTAAACCTACAAAACTATAATACTTTCCATTTGGCCAACCAACCCTACTTCAACAAGTTAGGAAAAGAAGTGTATTTGAAACACCGAGTCCTTCTCTTACAAACTGTGGGGTTTCACAGAAAACACCGAGCCAAATAGAAAGCCAGCATTTTATCCTTTTATATAGAGAATAAAAGGTCAGAGGATTGCAGCATAGAGAAGTGCAAAGGTCTAGCGATGAGGGACGTACAGAGCTGACAGCTTGCTACAGTCTGGTTATGCAAGATCAGTTGCTCAAAAACAGATCTGATGCATCTCACATTTACTTCTTGCCTGTCACTGAGGTTCGCCACTCTAACAGATGCAGATGACAAAAGGAAGGCAACTGTAACAAAACAGAGCCTTGCATCTCAGGGTAGCCTCTGTCATTGCCCTCTTCATTTACGCTCAGCACTGTGTCCCATTAGAGAAGTCTTCCAAGCACTGCTTTATCTCTGAGCCAAGTCAATCCTACGAGACTTGGGGGAAATAGAAAAAAAATATGCATGAATAACTGAGAAGAATAACTGAAAACTCTTGATGAGGCCAATTCTAAAAGATATTTGTTGTTACAAGAGCCCTTAACTTATTTAGGAAAATAATGACAAGAGAAGTATAGGAAATAAATTTCATCATCACTATGAAAACAGCTATTTGCAACTTTTAATATGTAGTCATGGTTCCTTAGAGGTCTCTTTATTTGTACCAGCAAATGATGGCAATGGAAATTTGTCCCTTCCTTCACTAGATTTGTACAGTAGCCCCTCATTAATTATTTATTTTGTTTTTGTGAATGTTGGGGAACATGGAAATCTATATTTTTAACAAGCTTCCCAGGTGATCCCTATATTAAAACATTTTAGAACACAGACTTAGGCTCCAAAAGCAGATGCTTACCCACTGGCAGGCTGTGGTCAAATGAGAGCATGGGCATAGCCTCCTTTTACTTTCCCTATTCCTCATTTCGGAGGTAAACACTCATAGTGTCTGGGGTTTGCTCCATCTGTGAACCTCTGGGGCAGAAAACAGATAAAACACCGCAAGGTGCTCTTCTTGGGAGTCATTATAGATACTCTGGAGCTCATCTTTGGGAAGCCTCGAAGAGTAGGTACGAAGCTGCCTTTAGTCCCCAACTGCTGCAGTCTGCTCTGTCTGGCCGTGGATCATGATGTTTTCATTTTCAAGGCTCTCCTTCTTGAGGACATACAGGAACAATCCCAGTGTGGTCAGCTCACCCATCAGCCCTTACATGGCCCTCCAAGATGCTCCCTCTAGCCTTTACCTATAGCCTCCTCTTTTACCCCTTGCCTTTCCCTTACTTTGCCCTGTATGCATGGGTCTGCTAATTTGCCCTTGCACAAGGAAGCCTATTCCTGCCACATTGTCTTTGCACCTGCACTTCCCTGGATCTTCATATGTTTGGTGAGAGATCTCACTTGATTTAGTTCTTTTCTCATGTTACCATACCAGTCTCCTCTGTCCATGGAATACTCCAGGCAAGAATACTGGAGTAGATTCCCATTCCCTTTTTCAGGGGATCTTCCCAGCTTAGGAACTGAACCCATGTGTCCTGCATTGCAGGCAGATTATTTACCATCTGAGGCATCAGGGAAGCCCCTATAGAACCCTACTAAGTAAGAAAATACTTCAGAATGATCAGAGAAAGGGAAAACCATAGTCCCTAGTCTTGAGGAATAAACAGAATACAGAAAACCAGTTGTTAATGCATCAGACAATGATGCATCACACAATTTAGGATTTATTGCCACAAGAGCTGTAATTATTCAGATACCTAGTAGGTTTCTCTGAGAAAGATGTATAGTAGAATGAATACGGAGCAGTGATTTAAAGGAAGATGTCAGAAGATAATTAATTTGAAAACAATGAGACTTGAAATAAATAACCAACAGGAAAAACTGATTTAAATATGTGCTTATACCAACTAACAATGCACCTATTCCACCTTCATTAAGATAATTGTTAGAAATATCTGCTTTGAGCCTACCAGAGAGTGTTTTTATGGTTCTCTCATAACTTACTCAGAAATAGCAATAGAATTAAGCACTCATTTCCAGGCACTTAAAATAATGAAAAAGGAATAGAGACTTGTTTGGTAAGTAGCAAGGGGCCAAGTGGAAATTGTGGCAGCAACTGCCCATACCCACAAGCTCTCATCTGGGGCACCTGTCACTGGGTTCCACCAGACTGGTGAAGAAGGCAGGCTAAATGGTACCTCCTGGACTGACCCTACGTGATGACAGGTCCTCTTACAAGACCCCTGTTCATGAGGCAAAGGAGTGGGCACAGAACAGCCAAGCTGGGCTTCTAGTATATAGCATGTCATCTACGGCAACCTCCAGATGTGATATAAAAACCTCCCTATCCCAGCTCCTGAGTATCAGATGTGTGAGTTTATTCCTCAATGATTATGCACTCTTAAGAACTACTCAGTAAAGTGGGAACTCAACTGATTTACTTATGAGGACAAAGTTCAATAAGACTTAGGCACCCTGTGCTCAATCATTTTTCATGGCTAGGTTGTACTCATTTCAGAAGCATCTCAGATTCACCATAAATTTTAAACAAAAACAAATTCAAAATCCAGAAATAATATCCAGTATGGTTTTTCTTGCCTTTTATGGTGAATTAACTCTCCATAATTAGGCTGATCCCAAATTTTCTCACTTCCCCAGGTAGAATGTCACAAATAAAATCTTGAGAAACCCAGTGTTCATCTGTTAATTATTACTTACATTTTGGGGTGGCCAAACATAGCTTATAGGATAACTGACTGGAATCTTCAACTTCAGTTTTTGCATACAAATTTTCTCAGAAAACTTTTTTCATCTCACTTGACATTCACAAAGTCCTGCCTGACTCTTTGTGACCCTATCAATTGTAGCCACCAGGCTTCTTCATCTATGGAATTCTCCAGGCAAGAATACTGGACTGGGTTGCCATTCCCTCCTCCAGGACTAACCTGACCCAGGGACTGAACTCGGGTCTCCCACATTGGAGGCAGATTCTTTACCGTCTGAGCCACCAGAGAAGCACATCACAAAGCACATGTATCTCAATTAAGTCTTAGGTTCAGTGATTGTTTTTAAAGCCAGTCTCATTCATCTTTGACTTCATAAAATAAATGCTCAAGGTGCCATATAGCAATCAAATAAATACTTAGGAATTGCTCTTCTTTCATTTATTTCTTGGTTTTATAAATAAGTGTTTATGTTTTTGCTAGTCTGGTTCATTAGTCAGTCATCTGCAGCTAGCCTCAGTAACTAAAAAGTCTTCTACCCACATGTACATATGTGAGTATATTCATTGTTCCTTGTTTTCAAAAGATCTGCTGCATACTTCAGAGAGTCCTTGTGACTACTACTGCTGGCAGTATTTCAACTGGAATAATTGCCTTGAAATCATATAGGAAAATTATTCTGAAGGCCTGGAGATCATGGGATTAACTACAGAACTATGGCTTAGAAAAAGAAACTGAGTTAAGGCTAACAGGCTCTACTGGGGTCTGAGTATACTGGCAAAGTGAGAATCATTTGTAAATGATTCAATTGTTAGGAGTCTTGCATTAAAGAAAATTTAGAACAATAAACACTGTGTGCAAAGGATAAAGTGGGATAAAGCCAATATACTACCTCAAGAAGCTTATTGTCCAATATGGGCTACTGACTTCAATAGATCATACTCTAGTAAAATGCATTACATGGTGATTATCCCCAAATGAGGGATAAACAGGGTGCTGTAAAAGGTAATCATTCTTAACAATGTAATTGGGAAACACTTTATGGAGGAGATGGCATTGGAGAAAGGCTTTAAAAGACAAGGGAATAAAAACTAAGGCTGAGGGAAGAGCTCCACTATCATATCCAGGTCAGAGGCAATGAAGGGCTAAAGGAGGCCACAGGGAATAGAGAAGGAATCGAAATGTATTCAGGAACGGCCTGTAGTTTATGGGGCTGGTATGTGGGGTGTCTGTCACTAGACTTTCCATCCTTCTTGAGAGAAAATCAGAAGTCACTTCTATATGCCAAGAATGGCAAAAATAGGATGACTTTAGGCTAATTCTACTTAACTTTATATTTTACAATTCATAGGTCAATCCAGGAAGGTTTACTGATGATAACTGAAATTTTCTGGTCCCCAGTGATACTGTGAAAAGTTTCACATAATTGCGTGGTATCCATTATGAACATTCATTTCCTTCAGATTTTTTAATTGAGTAAGTGCTAATCGCTCTCTTCACACCAAGGTCCCAGATCACTGGTGGTTGCTCTCATTCATCAGTAATGCTCACTGTATTGCAGTGAATTCATCCATGAATATTTTCTGAAAAACTCTATTAGGTTTCTCTTATTGCATTAGGAAGATGAGCCCCAGGAGCAGATCTTTTGCCTAAAGTGCAATCATTAATTTTGTCCTTCTTGTTGAGTAGCTCTGATTCTTGCTTTGTAAATTCCCTATATTGTCTTAGATTTAACCACAGTCTAAGATGATATTTACAGGGGCAAGGTCTCCATTTGGAGGACTCCATGCACTTCTAATATACTCATTGTAAGTATGTTGGTATGGATGATCATCCCTTATTCATATAGAGAAATCAGGTCCTGTTTTTTAAAAACATTTAAAAGATAAACATCAGTGGGAGTGGAAATGGAAGATAAAACTATTCTTCAACAGGCCATATGGCCATTATGACATAACGTCAAGGAAGAACACAAATTCAGGGGCCTGCCAGTGAGACATTGCTTCAGGATAAAAACAGTGGTTGTTAAGTCCCTTTGTGAGACTTTTGAAATGATTAGCGAACTTGCTAGCTCCTTTCACATGGACAAAAGAGTTCCCACAAAGATTAAGGTCTTGGATCTGTAGAAGCCAGGAACCTCTGAAGTACCTGTAATTGAGTCTCCAGAGAGAGGCATGTCTCAGAAAGAATCACGGGTGTCACATATTTTGGTGCAAAAATGTTTGGAACTTACAACATTTTTAAAAGAGCCATATTGGAAAAAGCATTGCCAGCCAAAGTAAAAGATGAAATCACATAAGACATAGAAAGGTCTTGCAACTCCCATATTTCCTCAGGCAGGAATCAGTCTGCAAAAAGTACTCATTTTTTTAGGGCAAGTTCTTAGTATTATTTTTATCACATTGCCCTTCTATCTCTGTACGTTGGATGTGTGCTGGACAGATAACCTGTCTTTTTATTATGAGGTCTCTGAACAAAGAAGAGCTGTTTAGACCTGATGCAGATCACAAGGTCCTGGACTTTGAACATGATGTTGTGACTAAATGAGACTTTTGAGGGTCTTGGGATGTGGATTAAGGTGTTTTCTATATGGGAAGGATATGAATTAATATAAAAAAGAGAGTTAAGAGTAATAGTCTCTGTGATTGTTCAGCAAAAACTCCTCCCTCCCTCCCTCCGCCTGATTGATGCTATGGGTTTTGCATTGGCCAGCATGATGTTGGTGGAGATTACACAAGCAAATGCTTGTAATGTGCTTGTGTGGCCGTGCTTCTGTTGCTGCCATAAGAAGAGCATGTCGTAGGGAGCCTGCTGTTTCCAGGAGGAAGGAGATGTGTGGATCAGAGATGGATCAGCTTCCCCGCACACGTGCAGCTTCAAGGTGTCACCTCAGTCAACTTCAGACTTATGAGAATGAAAACTCACTGCTGTCATGCCACTGAATATGGGATATAATTGTTACATATCAATAGCTAATTGATATAATTCTATATCCTAAGCACCAAGCTGAGCACTTCATCATTTATCAACCTTATGAAGCTATAATTAGCTTCATTCTGCAGGAAATTGGAGTTTAGAGAAGTTCAGTAAGTGTAGAGATGATCCTGTCTGGTTATAAACCTTTTTGCTTTAACCTTATCCATAACTTCCAATGTTTTAGAAAATTCAGGTTTGATCATTTTCTCCCACTTCCTCATACCCTGCTGATCCCCTGCTTTTGTTAGGGGTTAGGACAAGAAGTTTTTCTCTCCACCCACTGCTGCTTTTGACCTGAGTAGAGATGACCCTTGGAGAAGGCAATGGCAACCCACTCCAGTGTTCTTGCCTGGAGAATCCCAGGGGCTGCAGAGCCTGGTGGGCTGCCGTCTTGGGGTCTCACAGAGTCGGACACGACTGAAGCAACTTAGCAACAGCAGCAGCAGAGATGACCCTAACCAGGACTGGCCCGAAATCCCACTGGTGAAACTGGCAAAAGTTGATCTGAAGCCTTGCAATCACCCTTACTTTACGTTGCTGTTTCTTTTTCCAGTGAAGAGTACTACCCCTACTTTCAAGTACTTTTTTTCTTTTTTTAATTTCTGAGTCCTTCTCAAGAAAAGAGATTTGAAATATTTATTTGGTAAAGAAACTCATCAGTACTGTGTGCTCTTGATCCTAGCTGCTTGCATTTTAATCTTATCTCTAAACGAAGATAGTGAGGGCTGGAGAGAACCTCTTGAGCCCTGAAATACTGTCATGAGTCAGTTTAGCTCTGCAGTGCAGGAAGGAAAGAGAATGGAAGACAGTAGGTTAAAGGAAGGAAAGAACAAAATGTAGACGAGCTCACTTTAAGTGCTAGACACTACATGTGTTCTGGTGTACCTTGCAGCCCACCTAGACAGAGACTGCCCTACCGAAGACATGTTATAATGTGCCCCTTTCAGCTTCGATTGAGTTCCTGCACCCAATTCCAGTATGTGTGTGTGTGGAGGGCTTCCCATATAATACTAAGCAATTCTACAACACCAGCAGGATGTCTGAGAACTCAAATCTGAGACTATTTGTGGATGAAGACCAAATATGTATTTCTTATAAATCACAATATCACAATCTACTCTGAAAAGCTGGACCTGGGCTGAGATAGTCAAGGGTTCTTTCTCTTGCAAGCCTTCTTACCAGGCAAAAATGACTTAAAATTCTTGGGGAAAAGTCCTTTTAACTGTTTTATAGCAAACTATGTCTTACGTTGAGTGGATTTCACTTTTAAATTTCTAGTTTTTCTCTACTAAGGAAACTGATATTGGCCAAGGAAAAAGTTTCCCCAAACCTCATTTGGGACAGAAATTTTTAAGGCTAGGTAATTCATGATGCTAAAGCTGAAACTCCAGTACTTTGGCCACCTCATGCGAAGAGTTGACTCATTGGAAAAGACTCTGATGCTGGGAGGGATTGGGGGCAGGAGGAGAAGGCGACGACAGAGGATGAGATGGCTGGATGGCATCACCGACTTGATGGACGTGAGTCTGAGTGAACCCCGGGAGTTGGTGATGGACAGGGAGGCCTGGTGTGCTGCGATTCATGGGGTTGCAAAGAGTCGGAAACAGCTGAGCGACTGAAATGAACTGAACTGAACTGAACTGAATTCATGACTTCCTTCTGGGAAGATAGTAGCAAGGCTAATAAAATGCTAAGCAATTTTCTGATAAAATTTACGGGAATTAATGGGACTAAAATTTGTTCTTGGAAAGCTTGTCCTCCATTTTTTCAAGAGTCTAGTGTTCTTTTGCTCTTTTCTTTTTGTATTTAATCCGATGAAGACTATTTAACATTTTTCTGTTTCTAAAAATGTCACTGTACATAAGTAAGTGTATAAATGTTAGTCACCCAGTCGTGTCTGACTCTTTTTGACCCCGTGGACCATAGCCTGCCAATTCCTCTGTCCATGGAATTCTCTAGGCAAGAATACAGGAGTGGGTAGCCATTCTCTTCTCCAGGGGATCTTCCCAACCCAGGGATTGCAGGCAGATTCTTTACCATCTAAGCCACCAGGGAAACCCCAAGATGTCACTATTAAGACTGAATCTTTAAATTAGCCTACTGATTAAATTGGCCTCCTAACAACAAAACTATAACCAAACATTTGATTGCATGTATAAACACCAAGATTATGATGAAACACATATCTGTAACTAAATTTATAATATTAAAAAAATATTTTAGCATTGGTCTGGGCCAATTCTTCCTCTCCTGTGCTGCTTGAAGCTACTTATCCTCTTTGTTTTCTCCCCGTTCTTTCCACAGGCCAGTATATCTTGGTGCGGATGGGGGCTGAATTCAGCCTTGGTGGACCCCACATTACATGATAATATTTGCAACATGCCTAGCATGAAATACTTAATCAATGTTGATTTCCTTCCTTATTTACTCTGCCATTCCTCCCTTTTTCATTCACTCTGCTCAGAGCAACCCATTACTGTCAACAAGCTTTAGGGCAAGAAGATTTCCCCCCAAACATTAGTCTCTTATCCTCACTCTCATAAATTTTCACAGTTTCCACTCTAAGTACTGCCTTTATATTTTTAATAGAAGTCTGTTCTTTGAATATCCACCATTAATCATAGAATGATTTACTTTCTCTCTTGAGGCTGATCCTGCAGCATGAAACAGGTGTGGTGTTTTGTTCTAATCCCTTCAACTCAAAGAACAACTTCATGGCTCAGGTCAAGCTCAGCATGATGTCCTCCCCACTGGGCAGAGACGTGGCTACCAGGATGCTTTCTGTGTGACATCATTAAAGCCTACCCCTGACAGCAGAAGCCCAAGGTTGTCTCTTTCCTATTTCATGCCCCTCTATGGTGTGGGCAGGCTAAAAAAAATCACACTTGAAGCACTGCAGGAAATCTGAAACATGGGGACAAGTATCTTTATTTTGTAGGGGAAAGCAGATTCTCAAAGAGACTAGGTCAGTTTTCCCAAAGTCATATGGCTAGTGAGTGGAGGGGAGGGGAGTCCCACGCTGGCTGACAGTGGAGTCCATGTGCTTTCAGTATACATTTCAGTACCTGTGATGCCAGGCATGTTGCTTAAGACCTTGCTACAGAAAGTACAGGCTGCCGATCAGCATTGCTGACGTCTCCTGGGAACTTGATGGCTATGCGGAATCTCAGGTGCCACCCACAATGCTGAATCAGGATCTTCCTTTTTACTGAGGTCCCCAGGTGCTTTGTATATGAATGAAAGTTTGAGAAGCATAGAGACGGCATTATAGGTAGCTACTAAATAAAGGCATCATGAGTATAAAAGTAATTATTCAAATATGTAGGAGAGGTTAAACAGTTCTGAAATCAGTCACTTGGGAGTTCTAGAAGAGACCAAAAGAATGGATGGAAGGCAAAGTGCAAAGAGTAAGAGAAGAGCATTATTCACTGCAAAGGGTGCTCCATGTCAGAGCATCAATACAATGGAACTCTAGGCACTAGGATTATAGGTAGTTTCACTTTTTACACTTTGCTTATCTATAACTTCTAATTTTTCTTTAAGGACATGAATTACTTGCATTAATTTTTCAGGTCAAGGAAAGTGAACTTTATCAGTTGTATTCAGTGTGAAATTCCCCCTTCAAGAGCTGACTGAGAAAAGATTAGGCAGAGACACTCATTTAAAAATCATCAGATCAAACTTTTCCTTTATGCACTAATCTTTTATTCAACAGACCATCTAGCACACAGGGTTTGTGACAGGAAATCGTGGCTAGAAAAAGGACATGGCCCTATGCTCATGGAGTTTACTGAGCTGTCACTAGATGCTTGTGAAGCACATGGCTCATTTCCCGTTACTCTGGCAAAGTAGAATGCTGCCTTTCTTCTCTAGCCTATGGCCATACCACCCTGAATGCACTTGACCTTGTCTGACTTTCTGCTCTGGAAGTGGTGGTTTTGCCATTGGAAGGGTCCAAATGGCACACTTGCTAGGCAAGCATAAAGGAATCCTTGAACTGTCAGCTGGGAGAGCCTGGTGGACAGATGCAGAGATGAGAGGCAGTCCCACCTGGGCTCCCATCCTGGTTCTGTCAGTGATTCCCATATGACCTTGGGCTAATTACTTAGTCTTTCTTATCTCTAGCTGTGTGTACTCAGTCCTGTCTGACTCTTTGTGACCCCATGGACTGTACACCTCCAGGCTCCTCTGTCCATGGGGATTCTCCAGGCAAGAAAACTGGAGAAATCTGAAAACTCCATGCCTCCTCCAGGGGATCTTTCTGACCCAGGGATCTAACCTGCATCTCTGACATCTCCTGCTTTGGCAGGTGGGTTCCTTACCACTAGTGCCACCTGAGAAGCCCCAGGGAACCATAATAAACGCTTATCTTGAAGAGATGATGAAAACTACGTTGTACAATGTAGTTTTCCATAAACAGTGTTAGTACCCACATTGCTGTCGCTTGGATACCCCTGTTTATATAAGGGCTGGATTGAGCCCACCTCCTTCCTCCTCAAATCTTTCTCTGGTAGGCTTTGGAAAAGTAGGACTTGAGCTCTGTGTACTCCTGAGTTGGCCCATACCACAGCTTGCTTCTCTGCTGTCTCCTCGCAATTGCTTTCCTTGCTGTCATCTCCTGAAAGCTTCATGCACTGGGTACCCCTTTCCTCACACCTCAGAGCATCCTTAATGTAAAATCCCTGTGTCTGACAGATGTTTACTGATGATGTGAGTAACATAAGGGGAAGCCCAGCAGCCCAGCACAATCTGAATACATGACATTGCTCTTTAAACAAAATCCCCAGGTCTCATGGAGATTAATGATTTCTTTCTGCCATTTTTGTCTGTAGGGTCTGCTGCTGCCATGCTACCAGTCTTTTTGACTAAGACCATTTTCCTATCACCCTAGCTGCCTGGGAGTACATCTGATTTCTTTATTATACAAAACAATTTGGCCTTCATCCAGATTAAGTTTCTGATCTACTTGTGCATATCTGAAAAGAAACTAATGACTTTTACTCAATGAAATAATCAACCCTTAAATCATTTCTTCTAGAATGTGAAAGTTAAGGCAGAAAACACCTAATAAATATCATAGAATAAAAATATTGAAGTCCTCTTCGGAGTGAGACTTGCTTGTCCAGATAGGTTTGGGTGGTTGCCAGTAGGTGAATCAAATGGTAAGTGGGTTTACACCATCGGGGACAATCTACTCTAGGAGGGCTTGGACTCGAAAAAGGGAATGACATGGTAAAGAACTGTTCTGCAGCATGCCTCTCTTTCAAGTAGCTGAAGAAAGCCCACTGAACATCAGATGTTACAGGGCCAGGGTTGTGTCATTTTTACCTATTAGCAGGCACAGGGGTAATCATCTTCTCAATATTAAGGATAAGACTTTCTGAAGAATACTGCCCAGATGAAAACATGCATGAAATAGGTATGTGTGTGTTGAAAACTCAGTGGCAGAACTTAAGTAAAATTCATAGCATGTGGGTTTCAGTCTTAACCTAGGGGCATATTGGAAAAAACCGATAGATTCCTTAGCTTATTTATTTCAGGTTATCTCTTAAGTCTTGAAGATTCTCATTTCTTTGTAAGTGGAAATTTCAATTCTAATAATTTTTTCAACAAAAATAACTTTATATTTGGAAATACATGAATAAAATATGCCTACATTCAAATATTCAGGCATTAAAATTATTTTGTAGTGGAAAAAAATCAATTGTAACTCATTATCAAATACAATTACTCCTGTACTATATGATGTATATCTTTCCAGATGATTATATATATTTGAGAGCTGGAGAGAGAAATGAGATGAGGGAAGAGAGAGAAAGAAAGAGATAAAGACAGAAAAACAAAAATAGTGTATTTGTTTATGCATTTTTTTATACTTATAAAATGAAACCATACTATACATGTTTCTTTTAACATGTCTTTTTACATCTCACAATATCATGGCATATTTTCTTGTTAATAAATATACATGTAAATCATCTCATTTAATAACTGCATAGCAGTCCATTATATAAATGTACAACCATGTATTTAGTTCATTTCCTAGTCATGGATATTTGGATTATTTCTACTTTTTGCCTTTTGTAAACAATGCAGTTGTTATATACCCCCCTCACCCTCCAAACACATTCATGTATTGAAGTCCTAACCTCCAGTGTGACTATATTTGAAGACTAGGGCTTTAAGGATGTAGTGAAGATTATAACGATGGGTCCCTCACCCAGTAGGACTGGTGTCCTTAAGAAGAGGTAGAAGTGTCAGCGATCTCTCTCTCTCCATGCATACATAGAGGGAAGATCAACTGAGGACACAGTGAAAAAGCGGCCATCTGCAAGTGAAATCTAAGAAGAAACCAAATCTGCAAAACTTTCGACTTGGGTTACCAGCCTCCAAAATTATGAGAAAATAAATTTCTGTTGTTTAAGCACTGAATCTGTGGAGTTCCATTATGGCAGCCGTAGCAAATTAAGACCATTGTCATCCTAATGGGTGTGAGGTGGTATCTCATCATGGTGTTAATTGTGCATTTTGAATTTCCCTAGTAATTAGTGATGTTGAGCATCAAATGCACAAAATTTTAAGCTTTTGATTTGTATTAACAATCTGTTCTCTAGAAATATTATACTAATTAAAGCTGATAGCATAATGCCTCATTTGCCCTCTCCAACACCCATAGGTAGTATTTATCATGTAACTTTTGAACAACACTGATTACAGACATGGAAAATGCTGGTGTAAGCTCTTTGATTGCAGTTATAAGGTGCTACATTTCTTCACTATCATATATGGACTGAGCAGGATAGGCACTAAAAATATGCTTACTGAACTGAAAGCTACATTTTCAAAAGTATAGTTGATCTTTAGAATAACTGATGTGAAAGGGCTTCCCTAGTGGCTCAGATGGTAAAGAATTTCCCTGCAATGCAGAAGACCTGGGTTTGATCCTTGGATTGGGACGATCACCTGGAGAAGGTAATGGCAACCCACTCCAGTATTCTTGCCTGGAGAATTTCATGGACAGAGAAGTCTGGCGGGCTATAGTCCATGGGTATAGTTGACCTTTAGAATGATTGCATGAGGTTAAATAGCCAATCTAATTCTTTTAAATCTGCATTCTCTCTGCCTCTCCTAAGACCTCCTATTTCTAATACTGAAGTGTTTTCGCATGATCTCTCATCTCCATACAGACTCTTTGATGATACTTAAGTTTACTTACTAATCTTTAGTTCATTTCACTTTCCTTCTGTTAACATAATCTAACAAATAAGTTATTTTTTACAAGAAAGACAGAAAAGGAGGGCAGGAAATCATGTTTTTAATTGAGGAAGCTCACATCTCTTGATCAAGAGAATTCACTGACATGTTGCACTGTACCCTTCCATCACAGTTAACATTTCTCTTTCTCTATCCAATTAACTTTAAAGTGACAATTCTACTAGTAAATTCTACTAATAAGATGCTCTTCAGTGAGAAAGGAAATCTTGCTTGAATAGTCTTCCACTCATGTTTTGCCCTTTCAATCTCAGGTTTTAGTGACTTTTTTTTTTTTTTTTTGCTTATCTCTTACTTTTTAATAATACGATTGATAGAAAGAAGAAGGAAACTGTCAGGTTTGGACCATATCTGACAGAATGTCCTGGCTTGGGTGAAAACAGCTTGGAGATTTCCTTCTCACTGAATTCTGTATCCTACCTTGACTTTTTGTGCTTTTCTAATCAAGACAAGGAAGAAGCAGTCAGTCTTTCACTTTTCTGGGAATATAAAATAAATAAATAAAAATTCACATGTTCTATTGGAATGAAAAGGAAGCCACAAAATGGTTCAGCCTGCAGGCACACATAAAAACTCAAAAAATAGAACAGCAAGCAAACATAATCTTTCTACAGGGTGTTTGGAGAATCATCATTATCTACCTTTCCACAGATAAGAAAAGGAATGGACCCCTCATATAGGTGGAACCATGAAGCATTTGTCTTTCTGTGACCAGTTTATTTCACTTGGCATAATATCCTTAAGGTTATTCTATGTTGTTGCACATTGAAGAACTTTTTTTTTTTAAGGCACAATAGTGTGTATGTATATATAACATATACATACCTCTTTTATTAATTTATCTATGAACGCCTTATGCCTTTTGAACCACATTTGTTTAATTCTATTGATTTAATTCATTTTGGTTTTACCACAGAGCAGAATCACAATATATCATTCTTCCCAAATTTCTCATGGCAAGTTTACCTCCTTATGGGACAGCCCATCCCATCCTAAAATTTTTCTAAATTTTATCCTAAATGTATCTTTCTAAAATTTTTATTTCTTTATACATGGAGCTAACATATAAATGTTCCATATTCTTCTCATTTTTTACCTAGTTAAAATTTTCCTGTGAGGTGTCTTCTGAGAAATTAAGAAGAAAAAAGTGGAAAAAAAATATTTTGGGCAGTGAATGATGGGAGATTATTAGAAGAGGCCAAAGAGTCTAAGCTTATTTGATATAACAGGTCTAACAAGCAAAACTCCAGATTAAAAAATTGGCATGTAAATGTGTTGGGGGTGCTTGAGAGAAGAAAGTGACAAAGAAAACAAATCTATAAGAAAAATCTGTGAGGGATAGCAAGGTAAATCCAGGTGAGTCAGAACAACTAAGCAAAGCTTAGTTTATCAACACTGACAGTGGCTACAGGAGGCCAGTCTATAGATTTAAAAAAACAATGAACAAAATGAACATTTCAGGTATTTTATGTTGTAATGCACAGTTTCTTAAGGTACTGATTTTATTTAATAGTCAGATTTTATGAGATATTACTAAAATGAAGAAGTCTGAACTAAAAAAATTCGCTCTGTGACATTTATAGAGTGTCAAGCCGCAATTATATGTAATGAGGTATATTTAGGCATATTATTTAAAACATAATGGATTATTGGCTGCTCTATGGGGATATTCATAATGAGTTGAAGCTGTTGGCATGGTTTAATGAGATTTTCTATTTTTCTTCCACTCATTCAGCTTTTAATAACACCAGGGCCTGTTTTTTTATTTCAGAAGGCTGGCAACAAACAGTCCTTAGAAAAGAAAAATGCTGCAAGGCTGCTTCAGTCTTAAGGTGCTGTTGCAAATTTTCTTAAGCATTTTAGGATCATCTCTTTTATTTAGTCCAAATTCCTCTTTATCCTGTTGCTCCTGTTTTCAAATGGTAACATTAAATTTCTTTTTGTTTGCCCACAACTTGCCGGCTAAACACTGTGCATACCCAAAGCACAACCATCTGCAGAACAACCAACGACGAAAGAAACCAAAACTTACCAGGACAGAGCTCCTACCCCTAAGGAGAAAAAGGAGGAACCACAGAGAGATGGCCAGGAGGAGCAAACTAGCGTGTGCGTGCTGTCGCTAACTTGTGTTGGACTCGTGATCCCACGGACTGCAGCCCGCCAGGCTCCTCTGTCCGTGGGATTCTCCAGGCAAGAATACCAGAGCGGGTTGCCATTTCCTCCTCCAGGGAAACGTCCTGACCCAGGGATCCAACCTGTGTCTGCTGCATAGGCAGGCAGAGTCATCCACTGTGCCGCCTGGGAAGCCCAAACTAGTGATATAACCAAGTCCTATACCCTCAGGTGGTGACCCACGAACTGGAATATAACACACTCCCACAGGACTGGGAGTTCTGAGCCCCACATCAAGTTCCCCAGCCCAGGCGTCCAGCACGGGGAAGATGAGCCTGCAAAGCACTTGGCTTTGAAGGCTGTGCCACTTAATTTCGGGAGTCCCAAACAACTGCGGGAAACGGACTTCACTCTTAAAGGCACAGACTTCAATACACACACAGCGAGACCCATGGCGGAAGCAATGATTTGATGAGCCTGGGCCAGACCTAACTGCTGCTCTTGAAGCATCTCCCGAAGAGGCGGACCTCCCAGGAGACAGAGGCACCAGCTGCAGCCATATTTGGGAGCTCTTTCTACACGTGCAGAAACCGGAAGTGGTGGTAGGGAAGCCAGGTGGACCCTCCCTCTCTTATTAGCGCCAAGACCTGGCCACACCCAACAGCCTGTAGGGACCGGGTGCTTGGACTCTTCAGGCCAAACAACTAGCTGTGTCGAGGGACAGTCCCCTCATCAGCAGACAGGCTGCCTCCAGTCTTCTTGAGCCCACCAACATTTGCAGATGCTGCTCCATACAGCCCAGACTACTATTGGGCTAAGACCCAGCTCTTTCCACCAGTGGGCAGACGCCAGTCTTGAGAAAAGCCTGCTCCTACAGCCTCCAGCAGGTCAGACCCTACAGTGGCACCAGCTGGGCCCTGGCGCTTCTTACTAGCAGGCCAGCACAAGCTTCAGGACACCCTGGACCATATACCCAGCTGTGTCAGGAATAGAACCCCCGCCCCAACGTCCCCCAGCCTCCACCTCCAGCAACCTGACACCAGCTCTGGGATTCCTGTACCTGCAGTGAGACTCTAGGACCCAGCTCTTCCTGCCAGGAGTCTGGCACTAACTCCAGGACCTGGCTTCACCCAACAGTGAAGGGTGGGTTGGGGTGGGGCAATAGTCCCAGAGTCTTCTGGATCCTGACCTCACCCACCAGTGAGCCAGCACTAGCCGGGGAGACCCTAGGTTTCTGACAGCTGCCTCATGACCAGAACCCCTTAACCAGCAGTCAGAAACATCCGCATAAGGCAGAGCCTGACAACCAACTGGGCTGGGGCCAACCAAGCCCACCAGGTTACCCACATAGTCAGTCTGCAACAACAGAAGGACCCATGCAGCCCTCTTATGGAATCCCTAGAGCATACAGCTTGAGTGATGAGAGTGGAGTGCACTGCCAGGACACACAGGCCTCCTCCCACAGTGGCCACTTGTCCAGGGTTGAGAAAGGTAACTAACCTGTGTGTACATGCCTGCCAAGTCGCTTCAGTTGTGTCTGACTTATTGTGACCCTGTGGACTGTAGCCCACCAGGTTCCTCTGTCCATGGGATTTCCCAGGGAAGAATACTGGAATGAGGTGCCCTTTCCTCCTCCAGGGAATCTTCCCAACTCAAGGATCGAACTCACATCTCTCATGTCTCCTGCATTGACAGGTGGGTTATTTATCACTAGCGCCACCTGGAAACCCCTTAACTAACCTGCTGAATACATAAAAATACCCATAGTGGACTTCCCTGCTGGTCCAATGGCTAAGACTCCATGCTCCCAATGCTGGGGACCCAGGTTTAATCCCTAGAAAGGGAAATAGATCCTACATATTGCAACTAAGACCTGGTGCAGCCACATAAATAAATATATTTTTAAATATACCTATAGTAACTTAGACAAAAATAAGGCTGTAGAGGAATGTATTCAAGACAAAAGAAAGGGAAAGTGTTAGTTGCTTAGTCATGTCCGACTCTTTGAGACCCCATGGACTGTAGCCCTCCAGGCTCCTCTGTCAGTGGGATTCTCCAGGCACCAACACTGGAGTGGGTTACCATTCCCTTCTCCAGGGGATCTTCCCGACCTAGGTACTGAATCCTGGTCTCCCACATTGTAGGTAGCTTCTTTACTATCTGAGTCACCAGGGAAGCCTAGTGACTTCCTAGTGTTCCAGACAAAGGAACAAGTTTAAATCCTAGAAGGACTAAGTGGAGATAGGCAATCTAGCCAACAAAGACTTCAGAGTAAAGATTGTAAGCATGATGAGTTGTAAATAAAACAACACAAATTATAGAGATTAAAGGCAACAAAGGAAAAACAACAAGTAACATACAAGGGAACTCCCATAAGGTTATCAGCTGAATTTTCAGCAGAAATTCTGCAGACCAGATGGGAGGCACAGTGTATTCAGAGTGATGAAAAAGAAAAACCCACAACCAAGAATAGTCTACTTAGCAAAGCTCTCTAGGTTTAATGAAGAAATAAAAAGCTTTACAGATAAGCAAATGCTAAAAGATGTCAGCAGAACTTCCCTGGTGTCTCAGCAGTAAAGAATCTGCCTGCCAATGCAGGAGATGTGGGTTCGATCCCTCGGTTGGGAAGATCTCCTGGAGAAGGGAATGGCAACCCACTCTAGGATTCTTGCCTGGGGAATCCCAGAGACAGAGGAGCCTGGTGGGCTTCAAAGTCCATGAGGTCACAAAAGAGTCGGGCATGACTTAGTGACTATACAATGATAACAAGAGTTCAGCACCACCAAACCAACTTTACAACAAATGCTAAACGAATTTTTCTGTAGGTGAAAAAAGAAAAGGCCACAACTAGAAGCAAGAAAATTACAAAATGAAGGAGCACACCAGAAAACACAAACATATAGCAAAGGTAAGAAATCATCTGCCCAGAAAGCTAGTGGGGAAATTAAAACACAAAAGTAGTAAAATTATCTATATCCACAATAAACAGGAAAGGGACACACAAAATGATTAGATATAAAATAAGATATCAAAAAGAGTACTCATAAGGGGAGGAGAGTACAAATGGAGAGTTTTAAAAATGTGTTTGAAATGAGATCAACAACTTAAATCAATTTATATAAAAGCCCAATCATTTATATAAAAGCACTGTGCAGTGTTCCAGAAGAGACATACTTTCTTTGAAGTATTTGCATTGTAATTTTTCAAAGCTTAGTCTTGTTGCTACCTGCCTCTTCTGTATCTCAAGTTTATATAGGGAGTCCAGAATTAGAGAATTAAACAAAAAATAACTAATTCCTGATTACTCTTTGGGCACTAATTGGGTTTCAAGTATCCATTTATCCTGGCAAAATAATGAACTAAATTTATTAAGTATTTTCATTACAGTTTTATTATTCCTTGAAGACTTCCAAGCCGTTTGTATTGGGCATCCATGGGATATTATTAACTACATTAGGCAGAAGGTAAAGAAAATTGTATGTTTATTTTTGATGTACAGGATTTTAACATTTCAAGGAGATTATATGCAAGCTGGATAAATGTAAAGAAACATTCTAAGTAAAATATGTATTTAGTGCAAGTAAACTCTGAGACCCCTGCTGTTATTTGCTGTTGTTGGCACCAAAAAGCAAATTATACTATCTTTTGTTTTACAGAGTTTGTATCGCATATTGTAAGGTAACCAAAAGCTCTATTCTCTGCCTAGAACAATTAATATAACCATCAGTGGCAGTGGTTTACGTGGCTGTAATTATCTCTGGCTTTTATACAGTTCTTTCTTATTAAGTGTTTTAATCATGATGTTACTGAATTTATAACTTTTGTTGATGATAGTGGGAAATAGACAGTTTTCTCTTGCAGCAGTCTTTAGAGCCCTAAGGATTTGGTGTTTCTGTTATGTTGATGATGGTTCTTTAGCTTTAAATTGTGTGATTTGCATGAAAAAGTATCCCTACTTTTGTCCCTTCTGAAATTTGCAGGAGGTGTTAAAAGAGAAAACTGAGGTAAATGCTACCAGTAGAATGATACTTTAAATATTTTTTTTTCTACACTGTAAATCTCTGTTGAACTCAGCTATTCTCTGCATCTTACAATGTTGCATCTGCCAATGAAACAGCAGCAGTCTTGGATGTTTCTACCAGGACCATGGCTGCAGCCTTCTAACTGGATTTTCTCCTTCAGTTGTATTCTCCTTTTTTCAAATGTCTGTTCGTCAGAGAGGAATTCTCTGGTCCCCCAGTGGAAACAACACGCCAACACTCTTTCCATTACCTTATCTTACTTTTCTTTGAAATTTGTATTTTCTTTGAAGTATATTTATTGACTCTCTTCCCTTTAGAATGTACAGCCCATTGGTTCATGAAATTTGTTCCCTGCTGTATCTACAGCATCTAAAACAGTTCCTGGCATATAGCACATATTTAATAAACATTCATAGTAAGAGAATAAACATTGCTAGGTGTCATGGCTTAACACAATTGTGTTTTAAGGGAGAACTTATAAAATACACTGTGCTCAGTCCTAATCATACAGACAACAACAGTTGTCTGTATGGGGCTTACACTTCTGGGTACCACAGGGTGATAAACAATGCAGAAAGAGTTCTTAAAATGTTACCATCTTCAGGGCACAGCAAGAGGCAATAGACCCAGGCGCTCAGTCTTTCTGTGAAAGAAGCCTAGTAGCTTATCATTACAACTGCAGCTTGAAGGGCAGGCTTCTTATTAAACACATATTTAAGTGCCAACTGGAAAGTATTCCAGAGACCTTAGAGGATGGGTGATAGCCACACCCTCTTTCTCTACAACACTCTAGAATGCCAGTAATTCCTGAAGGGGTAGGGGGAGCTTCTACATGTGTCCAGTGCCTTGGTTTTTAGTTTGGGTGCCCTATCTTTGTGCCTAGAGAATGCCCCTTGATACTCTGGCTCTGGCAGCCAGGGAGCTCACATGTCTGGGTCCTGCAAGACTGTAATAATCAGAGACTCAGTTCTTAGCTGGCTGCCATTCCCAGGACACTGCACAGATAACAGACCCAGCTAAAAGCCAGTCTTTCTGCGAAAGAGGTCCTGAAGCTTCAGCCTGAAGGGGAGGGTTCAGTGTGGGCACCGCTAGGGGCCTGTGGATGTGCCCTCAGGGAAAGTAGTTGTGGTGCACACTGTTTTTATGCTTCACTCTGCCTCACTACATCTCACTGGTATCTCCTGGACATGAGTGGAAGCTTGCCTGGAGCCCAGATTTTTGTGACTGCCACTCAGGCAGGGGACACCTCCAGATCACCTATCACTGGTGGTCAACAGAGCTTATGCTAGCAACTCTACAGGACTGTATATATTTGCATACTTTAGAAACTACTGCTTGAGGGTTTGAATTCCAGACAGCCTGAATCTAAGTGGTCGAGATCCTTTCCTTTGGGACACTTTCAGGTCTTGGCACACTCTCAGTTACTCAGTTCAGTTCAGTTCAGTCTCAATTACTAGGGGCCATTAAAAATAAAATAGTTTGCATGGATAACAAAGTTTTGAGAAACAACCAAGAGCCAGAAAATGTTGAAAGATAAGGCTTATCTCCTGTATGAACTGCTCCTTTGAGATTTGGAGAGTCTGTTTTATCTAATGTATAGAAACCAACACAGAGAGTCCAGAAAAAGGAAGATACAGAGGAATATATTCCAAACTAAAGAAGAAGATAAAACCTCAGAAAAAAATCTTAATGAAACAGAGATAAGTAATTTACCTAATAAAGAGTTCAAAATAATGATGATAGCAGTGTTCACCAAATTTGGTAGTAGAATGAATAAACTGAGTGAGAATTTCAACAAAGAGATAGAAATTTTAAAAAGTATCAAATAGAAGTCAAAGAGATAAAGAATATAATAACTATACTGAAAAATTCACTAGAGAGTTTCAACAGAAGACTAAATGAAACAGAGAAAGGATCAGTCAACTCAAAGACAGAGCAGTGGAACTCACTGAATTAGAGCAGCAACAAAGGATTTTGAAAAGTGAGGATAGCTTAGGAGATTTATGAGACAACATCAAGCTAACATTTGGATTATAGGGATTCTCAAAGTAGAACAGAGCAGTAAAAGGGTCAGAAAATTCATTGGAAGAAGTAATGACTACAAACTTCCCTACCTTGGGGAAGGAAACAGACACCTGGATTTAGGAAATCCTATTGTCAAGGGAGTGTGTAATTTTCTTGGTTCTGTCTCACCACAGCAAAGATTTGAACGTTGAAATGGCAGACCAGTGTTATAGCTTGGTTACAGCTCAGTTTTATTAGGAAAAGCAAAGGATAGTATACCCTCAAGGTGTGAGGGCGGGCCAATCCCAAAGGAGAGGGCTCAATCCTTCTGGGCTTCCTCCTTTTTTTATACATTTGTCTCCTCCCTCCAAGGCTACCCTATGCAAATTGGGCTAGCTAAGAAGGGGAAGTGTTTGTTTCATCTGAAGTTCTCACTCATCTGCAGATTTCCTTTTTTTCCATTTTCACGAGCTTTTTCCTTTCTTTGTCTCTTAGTCACTGCCATTTTGGACTCCTTTCTCCCTGTTCTAACTACCTAACACTGTCAAATTCCAAAGAGAGTTTTCACAGAAAAAGAACAAACAGCCCTAAAATTTATGTGGGACTATAAAATACTCCAAATATTACAGTCTTTGGAAAGAAGCAAAAGCTGTAGGCACCAAGCTCCATGATTTCAAATGCTATTATGAAGCTGTAGTAACTAAAACAGTTTGGTGTTGGCATAAAAACAGACACATAGATTAAGGGACTAGGATAGAGAATCCAGAAATAAACCCACACATTTATGGTTAGTTCATTTACAACAAAGAAACCAAAAACATAAATAAAGACAATAAACAATAAATAAACAAAAACCTTCAATAAATGGTTTTGGGAAAACTGGACCTGTACCTTACACCACAGGCAAAAATCAACTCAAAACGGATTAATTACCTGAATATAAGACCTAAAACCATAGAACTCCTAGAACATAACAGGCAATAAACTCTTGATATCAGTCTTGACAACAATTATTTTTTTTTTTTGCATTTGTCACCAAAGGCAAAGGCAACAAATGTTTAAAAAACAAAACAAAACAAAAACAAATACAAGTACATCAAATTAAAGAGCTTCTGCAAGGTAAAAGAAGTCATCAACAAAATGAAAGGTCATTTACTGAATGGGAGCATTATCATAAATGATGTAGCTGATAAAGAACTTATACAACTCAGTAGCAAAAAACGAAAAAAAAATTCAACTTAAAAATAGGCAGAAGTTTTGAATAAACAAAGAGCTTACTGAATGGACATTTTTCCAAAGAAGACATGTGGATATCTAACAGATGCATGAAAGATGCTTAACATCAGTAGTCATCAGGGAAATTAAAATCAAAATAATGAGATATCACTTCACACCTGTTAGAATAGGAATCTATCAAAAAGATAAGAAAGAACAGTGTTAGTGAGGATGTGGAAAAAAGGGAACCCTTATGCATTGTTGGTGGTGATGCAGCTGTTATGCAAAACAGTATAGAGAAATTAAAAATAAATAAGACTGACATATAATTTGGTATTCCCACTTCTGTGTATATATCTGAAGGAGATTAAACAAGCTAGGGAAGTTAAAACAGGTACTCTCATGTTCATTGCAGCTCTATTCACCATAGCCAAGACATGGAAACAAACTTAACTTTAAATGGCTGAAGAAGTTGTTACATATATATATGTGTATATATATATGTATATATATGTATATATATATATAATTTCATTATATAATGAAATTATAGTATTTATATATTATATAATAAACATAATATATAATGTAATAGATTGTAGTATATATAATAAAATATTATATATAATGAAATATTATTATTCAGCCATAAGAATAGAAGTGAATCTTACCATTTGTGACAGCATGGATGGACCTTGAAGGAATCATGCTAAGTGAAATAAGTCGAAGTGAGACAAATACCATATAATAACACTTTTATGTGGAATATAAAAACAAAGCAAAAATGAAAAAATGAACTCATAGTTAGAGAACAGATTAGTGGTTTCCAGAAGTGGGTGGGAGGTGGCCAAAAGATATAGACTTCTAGTTATAAGATAAATGAGTCCTGGGCATGTAATTCACAGCAGGGTGACAGCAATTAACAATGTGTGTGCTCAGTCACTCAGTCATGTCCAACTTTTTGCAACCCCTTGGACTGTAGCCCACCAGGCTCCTCTGTCATGAAATTTTCCAGGCAAGAGTATTGGAGTGATATTCCATTCCAATGGAGAGGTTACCGTTTCCCACTCCACAGGATCTTCCCAACCTGGGGATTTAACCCATATCTCCTGCATTGTAGGAGGATTCTTTACCCACTGAGCCACCTGGGAAACCCTAATATGGTCATAAGTAAATACTAAGTTAAGAACTTCCAGTATCACTTCAGGTCATCTGACCAGTCTGTTCTGCACTAATCACTATCTTTAAGGAAAATGATATATTGGCATTATACATAAAATCACTGAAGATCTCTGCATAAGATAGCTGTATAAGGCAAGTGGTGCAGGATTCCTTAGTCCTCTTATAGGATTGAGGAAGGCATGTTGTCTTCTAAGGAGTTACATGGCTGGGGCCAGAAGGAGAAAAATTGATCTTTACAGTTGAGCAGATATTTCTGCTATTGGGGAGGTCTGGTTAACATTTAACGCAGATGCACAATGCACACAAGAGAAAAGGGAGGAAGCCCAGATGGGTGGAGAAAATTCTTATGTTTAAGTTCTTCTTATATTTCCTTAAAATGTGAGTTTTTATTTCATTATGGATGAATAACTAGACTTATTGTGGCTATCATTTTGCAATATACACAAACACTGAATCATTACATTGTATACCTAAAACTAATATAATATTATATGTCAAAAGGTACCTCAAGAAAAAAACCAACAAAAAACCCCAAAACCTAAGGTTAGAGGGTTGTTTTAGTGTGTTATCAAACGACAAAGACCTTGTGAAAGACGTAAGTTAAAAATGGAATATAATTTCCTTTCAGGTAAATATTTTCATTAGTCCACATAAGACTTTATATAGGTTTATGCTTATGGTTCTATATTAATTTCTCAGCACTGAAATATTTATTGAGCTTTATAATTCACATTATTTCTGCAAAGTATGTGGCATCATCTTATGCTGTTCACCAACCTCATTGTCATTAATGAGTGGAGTGATCATATTTGCTTTTATTTCTAGAATTTGAATCTTCTCATGACTTAGGATGTTTATTGAAGTAATTTTTTGTAGGGGAGGAAAATTTTTCTTTTTTACTCTACTCATTTCAGGTTCTCTAGCTGGGGCCTTGTAAACTAGACTAACAAAGACACATTAACAAAAGAAAAAGCAAATAGAAGTTTATTAACATGTGCATCCTGAGTGTTCATTGGAAGGACTGATGTTGAAGCTGAAACTCCAATACTTTGGCCACCTGATGTGAAGAGCTGACTCATTGGAAAAGACCCTGATGCTGGGAAAGATTGAGGGCGGGAGGAGAAGGGGCTGACAGAGGATGAGATGGTTGGATGGCATCACCAACGCAATGGACATGAGTTTGGGTGGACTCCAGGATTTGGTGATGGACAGGGAGGCCTGCCGTGCTGCAGTCCATGGGGTTGCAAAGAGTCGGACACGACTGAGCAACTGCACTGAACTGAACATGATCATCACACATATACATGGTTGTACTCAGTGTCGAGTAATTCATTGAGGTGGTTAGAAACCGGTCTTATGTAGCATCTTAGCAAAGAACAACACGTTTCTGGAGAAGTGACAAGTCAAAAGAAAAGGACTTCTAGGGTGGCAACTGTGGGGGTAAATGTATCGGGGAACTAATGGTGAATAAAGTCAAGTTAGTAAAGTTTGATTTGAAGATTGCTCTGATGCATCTCTGAGGAAATCATGGTCTAGAACTGTCAATGGTGATTAACTTCTTTCTAATAGAGGGGTCAGAACACGTTTTACAAATTTATGTCCTATTTTTAGGCAAATGAGGGAAGGAGAGAGCGTTCCATGTATCTGTTTCTTCTCAACTACATTCATGCTAATATTATCTTTATGCTAAAGTGGCATGTTTTGCTACCCATCACTTATATATTAACTCTATTCACCTTTTAATGAAACTGCATAACCTTTTGTCCTAAGATAATTATTTCCTCAATTTCAGCGTTAATTTTCTCACTCGTGTGCCTCTTTATGCTTTATGATTAAATCTATAAAAGTTCCCACAAAATTTTCAGAAATTAGGCTTTAGTTTGTATAGTATCCCTTACTGATAATCCAAAAATGTTACCAAGTCCAAGCTCTCTCTGCTCACTGCATGACAGGCCAATAAATCTGAGACTCGAGTTGTTGCAGCAAGGAATGTGGTTTTATTCAGAAAGCCAACTGACCGAGAAGTCAGCCTAATGTCTCAAAATAGCCATCTTATCAGGGTCTGTATGCCAATTCCTTTCATAGAAGGAAAGAGAGAAGCGGTGAGGAACTGAAGTTAAAAGGCAGAATAGAGAGGGAGAGGCAATGAGGAAGTAAAGTAAAAGGGGCCATCAGCCTTGTGAAAACATCTCTGGGAAAGGCCCACATGGGGAAGGAATGTGTTCATCTCTTCTGTCTGGCAGCATACACAGGTGTACAGGGTCAGATGATCTCTCTGTGAGCTGACTAAAGGCACTTTAGTTTAACAGACAGGCAGAGGGGCAGGGTTCTCTGTGGCAAAGAACCACTAACCACTCTGTATGATTAGAGGTGGTGGTAGTGGTTTAGTTGCACACTTGTGTCCAACTCTTTGCAACCCCATGGACGGTAGCATGCCAGTCTCCTCTGTCCACGGAATTTCCCAGGCAAGAATACTAGTGGGTTGCCATTTTCTTCCCCAGTAGATCCTAGGTCTCCTGCATTGCAGGCAGATTTTTTACTGACTGAGACACCAGGAAAGCTCCTATTGTATGATTATAATAGCAAAAGCAAAGAAAAGCAAGTCAAAGAAACAGATCCAACATGGAGTCAGATTGGTTCTCCCTTGCAACCAAAATAATACTTTGGGGGAGGGCTATCTTAAGTTTCAGGAAAAATTGCCCTCCTGATTATTCATGTAAACTTATCCTTTATTTTCTAATTACAATTTATTACAGTTTTTAACTTTGGCTGCTCTTAAAATTCCTGCCCACCATTTTGTTTTTGTTTTAGGACACCTATGCTAATAGGATGTTTCTGTAATTTGAATCTAACTGAGCATAAAAAAATTGCTCAGAACAATATAAATATAAGCATTTTTCATTAAGAATTTCATTCAGAAGTATTTCCCTCTAATAAAAGCTAGTGAAGAGATACTATAAAAGAAGCAGCAGCAAATAACTCTTCATCTTTTCTTATTCCCATGAATGATTACATTGTTTATTTAATCAATCACATAATGTCTTTCTCAGTCTTTGAAGTATTATATTTGAGGATAAAGCTTTTTATAACAACACCATTATTTGTAGTGTTGTCTTACCAAATTAAAAGGTTTCAGTGTAATATGATAGGATTTTATTTGTACTGAGCACTGTCACTTATCCTTTCTCTTTTGTCCTAGGATGTGAGTCAAATCATTATTCCCACTTAGGTGCAAAATAATGTAAATTTTGAATTATGTGAAACAAAGCCACACCAGTGAGCAAGTTCTAATACTGCACCTCTGACTGACAGAACACTTCCTTGTTCATTTACCTGTACCTGTAAGTCCAAAGTTAACATCCATGGACGTTAGGTACACCTCATCTCAACTGAAGTGCCCTGAACTAAATACTTTTATTGTTAACCAAACTTTAGCTGGATATTAAACAGTAAAATCAAATCATACATTATTTCTTATTTACATTTTAGTTCCTTTCCTAATTGTCAGCTTCTTGCCTGCTTTGTCCCCAGTTATTCTGCTTTTCCTGTGAAAACCAGTAAAAACATTTTCCACGATTCAATTCGCCTTTGGGAAGACAGCCAGTTCTTTTCTGAGTAAAGTTGACCAGATGACAGTTTCATTGGCCTTGTTTTATTTTTGAAACAAAAAAATAGCAAGTTTCCATCTTTTTTTAATTTTTCTTTTCATGGATGAGAATGCTAAATGACAGCTGTGTTGATGAAATTCACTTTTCACTTTAAGAAAACTGATTATTGGACCATCTGATAAAAATGCTGCTACCATTCATGCATCACAAGTTTCCCTCCTCCAAAAAAACAAATCAAGCATGAAACTTGAAAGCTGGAAACCAAGGAAACCTTTGTCATTTTGCTTAATAGTTAGGTTAATCCCAAATTAATAAGTATTTTTTATTTTTAACAATTTGACTGAGGACGGAAACCATCTGAGTCCAAGAGGCATCATTGAAAATGGAGTCAGAGTTTATAAACAACCATAGCGACAATCTCAGGTACTTAGAGATTTGAGGTCTGTGAAAGACTTGCAGGTCATTTTTCTCATATCCCCATGATAATCACTATCATGATTGTTCTCAGTGTGCTTTATCAATGATGAGTAGTAATAATAAGAGGTAATAATTCTTTGTTTTTGTTTTTATTGAAAGTATAGTTGACCACAATATTATTAGTTTCAAGTGTATAGCATAGTGGAGTTTTTTTAGTTTATTTTTTAATTTAATTTTTATTTATATTATAGTTGATTTGCAATTTTATATTGGTTTCAGATGTACAGCAAAGTGGTTTAGTTATCCATACTCATTTGTCCATTCTTTTTTAAGATTCTTTTCTGTATAGCTTGTTACAGAATAATGAGTAGAGTTCCCTTTACTGTACAGTAGGAAGTCCTTATCGATTATCTATTTTATATATAGTAAGTGTATATTATTAATTTCAAACTCCTACCATATCACCCCCAACCTTTCCCTTTTGGTAACCATATATTTGTTTTCAAAGTCTGAATCTGTTTCTGTTTTGCAAAAAGTTCACTTGTGTCATTTTTATAGATTACGCATGTAAATGATATCATATGATATTCGTCTCTGACTTACTTCAGTTAGTATCATAATCTCTAGGCCCATCCATATTGCTGCTGATGGCATTATTTCATTCTTTTAGGCTTGCCAGCTCTAGAGCACAGACTTAGTAGTTGTGGCTCATGGGCTTAGTTGCTCCTCAGCATGTAGAATCTTTCCTGGACCAGAGAAAGAATCTTTGCCATGTTTCCTGCAACAGCAGGCGGATTCTTATCCACTAGGCCACCAGGGAAGTCCTGGTTATCTATTTATAGAAGTGTGTATTACACCTGTCCCAAACTCCCAATCTATCCCTCCTTCACACCCTTCCCTCTTGGTAGCTGTAAGTTCTCTGAGTCTGTGTATCTGTTTCTGTTTGTAAATAAGTTCATTGCATCTTTTTTTTTTTTTTTAGGTATTACATATAAGTGATATCATGTGATATTTGTCTTTCTCTGACTTATTTCACTTAGTATAATAATCTCCATCCATGTTGCTACAAATGGCATTATTTTATTAGTTTTTATGGATGAGTAATATTCCTTTGTATATATGTACCACATCTTTATCCATTCTTCTGTCAATGGATATTTAGGTTGATTCCATGTCTTGACTATTGTAAACAACACTTCAATGAGCATTGGGGGCCTTGTATTCTTTCAAAGCAAAAAAAATAAAACTCGTGATATTTACCTTGTGTTGGGCCCATCTTAATGTATTCTTAAAACATGCTTTCCTTTAATTTTTACATGAAACCAATGTGAGAGATGTCCCCATTTTATTGATGAATGGCCTGGGTCTTGAAGAAGTTAAAAAACTTTGCCTTTGATTACATGCTTAGTCCCTTCAGTCTTGTCTAACTCTCTATGACCCTATGGACCATAGCCTGCCAGGCTCCTCTGTCCATGGGGTTCTCCAGGCAAGTGGAATGGGTTGCTGAGCCCTCCTCCAGGGGATCTCCCGACCCAGGGACTGAACCCATGTCTCTTGCATCTCCTGTGTTGGCAGATGGGTTCTTTACCACTAGGGCCACCTGGGAAGCCCAACTCTGATTGCAGAGCTAGTAAATGGCAGAGTTGATACTCAAACTATGGTCAATCTTACCTTAGTCTTAGCTAAACAATTACGTAGATAAATATATTACTTTAAAGAAGAAGGTTTGCCTGAAACTTGAAATTTAAAGGATTACGTTTGAGTTTTCTTTGATTTGGTAATATATTTATTTTAGCTTAGTTTGTTGAATTTCAGTGTACCTGCCTAAAATGTTAATATTTGGAGAATCAAGAGAATTATATTAAGGAGATGCATGAGTTGAATGTGCAAGTGGAAAATCCTATTTGTTTTC
This sequence comes from Capricornis sumatraensis, assembly GCF_032405125.1. Classification (NCBI taxonomy): domain Eukaryota; kingdom Metazoa; phylum Chordata; class Mammalia; order Artiodactyla; family Bovidae; genus Capricornis; species Capricornis sumatraensis. The sequence goes on from NC_091073.1 coordinate 24,097,524, forward strand.
TTTAGGGACCTTAGCAAACATTTTAGGGAAAAATAATCTGAGAATTTCTGTGACAAAGACAAAGCATATCATTTAACTCATAGAGTGAAAATGTCCGTTCCTATACGTGTTACTTTCCTATGTTAGCATTTGAAGTGTGTGTTTCAGGGGGAAGTTTTAATAGAAGACTCCTTTGTCTACTGCTTAGAGATAGCCCATGGAGTGGTTAGAAAAGCACAGGTCATTTTGTGTCCACTTCAAAAATCCCCACTGTCATTTTCAGAGATGCCAACTGTCCCTCTAGAAAGTAAATACCAAGTTTTCTCTCTCAAGGATATAAGACAGTTCAAAGAAATCACTGAAAATAAAGCTGTACGTTTTAATCAGACTTTTACTATTTGTTTTAAGGTTGTGATCAAATGTCTGTGGTTCAGAAAAGTAATCTAAAAACACAGATCTACAGAGATCACTGTTTCAAATACACAAGAGCCCTTTGACACACATTTAGGGGATATATATAATTATTGTTAGACTGCATGGCAATTAGGCATAAATATAAAACAGTTTATGTAAATAATTCTACTTCTTTTTCAACCATATCAAGATTTCTCAGCCTATGAGGTCAGTTTTCCAGTATGTATGCTTTACCTTGTTAGTGTTGATGGTTTCTTTGCATATCACAGTAGTTAGTCACTCACTCCTGTGAGACTCCTTGTGACCCCATGAACTATAGCCTGCCAGGCTCCTCTGTCCATGGGATTCTCCAGGAAAGGATACTGGGGTGGGTAGCCCTTCCCTTCTTGAGGGTATCTTCCCAACCCAGGGATTGAACCTGGGTCTCCTGCATTGCAGGCATATTCATTACTGTCTTAGCCACCAGGGAAGCCTATATCACATATCACAGTACTAACTAATAATCTCTGGCCACCCAGAACTCTTATTATTTCAGAACACTGGAGTTCAGTTCCAAGAGTGAGAATTTCTTTTCCCTAACATTAAAGTTCTCTGTGGTCTACCACTGAACATTCCAACTCTGCATCTGTTTCATTCTCTAACTCCAGTTTCCTAGATCTCAAAATTTCTGAAATGTATGTGCATTAGTTATCAGTATTGTTTTATAAAATCACATATATTCAGTTCTCACTCCTGATTTACAGAGTTAGAATCTCTATGCATGAGGGAAGTACTTAAAACAAGCTTTCAGAGGTACCTCAGGCAGACTAGAGTTCCCAAATCATCCGTGTTGTTGTGGAGGTCTTGAAAGTGCAGGCAAATTATATCATGGACATGAGATGTTTGAATATATAATCAAGATACTGTGGGAGAAGAAGATACCCAGACTACTGAGGGAAATAGAAAAATCTCAGTATTAGCTTTTCTAAATCTTTCTGAAATTTGTAATGAAAAAATGTGAGAGATATTTGAGTATTTTATGTGTGGCAGACATAAAGCACATGGCACAGAGAATTACCCATATTAAGTGTTCATTAGTTGTTGCCTCTTGATATTAATTCATTAATTCAACTAATTTTTAAATGCTGAGACTGAAACTTTTATAAATATGAGCAAAACAAAACCCTCAAGGGGGTATATAAAGTGTTGGTAAAAATAGAGCTGCCTTATGACCCAGCAATCCCACTGCTGGGCATACACACCGAGGAAACCAGAATTGAAAGAGACACATGTACCCCAATGTTCATCGCAGCACTGTTTATAATAGCCAGGACATGGAAACAACCTAGATGTCCATCAGCTGATGAATGGATAAGAAAGCTGTGGTACATATACACAATGGAGTATTACTCAGCCGTTTAAAAGAATTCATTTGAATCAGTTCTAATGAGATGGATGAAACTGGAGCCGATTATACAGAGTGAAGTAAGCCAGAAAGAAAAACACCAATACAGTATACTAACACATATATATGGAATTTAGAAAGATGGCAATGACGACCCTGTATGCAAGACAGGAAAAAAGACACAGATGTGTATAACGGACTTTTGGACTCAGAGGGAGAGGGAGAGGGTGGGATGATTTGGGAGAATGGCATTCTAACATGTATACTATCATGTAAGAATTGTTTCGCCAGTCCATGTCTGACGCAGGATACAGCATGCTTGGGGCTGGTGCATGGGGATGACCCACAGAGATGTTATGGGGAGGGAGTGGGAAGGGGGTTCATGTTTGGGAATGCATGTAATAATTAAAGATTTTAAAATTAAAAAAATAAAAAAAAAGAAATGTAAAAAAAAATAATTAAATAAATACAAAAACAAATATGAGATAGAAATTGAGACAGACACTAGAAAGGGGAAAGAGGGTGTTAAAGGAGTATACAAAAGAGAGAATTTGACCTAAACAGACAAAGGGAACAGAGTATGTTTCCCAAGGAAATCCAAAGGAAGAATAGAAGGGTGGAGAATTTTACTATTTTTGGCAAAGAGGTCAGCATTGTTTTACACACCTGTGGTTGTTATAAATGCTTGTGTTCAGTGATTTGCTTCATAAGTCTTTAGACTTACACCCTTTTATAGATTATAAAACTGAGGTTAACTAATGTGAGCAAAGTCACACATGATTTAGTAGGTGATGGGTTTACAATTAGAAATCCAATTGGTTCTGTTTGTAGCTTATGATTTTTCTTTTTCATTTGAACATGAATATTTTTTAAAGGAAAAATGACCGTAACATCTTCTCAGGCTTTGCTTACAAAAGAGTGTTAGAAAACAAGAATTAAATGTATAAAGTTGGACGTACAAGGGAAAGAAAAGAGGAATATAAAGATGCTTTCCTGCATCAAAGTTTTCTTGTGGGTTGAGATCCAATGGGTATGAATTCCACTGTGGTAGAAATGGCAATGTGGAAGCATCTAGAATTCTCATTCTCTTCCAAAAGAGTAAATCAAAGTCAATTCTGTATCTCTGGAGAAACCATAGATGTGAGTGCCGCTTCTAAAGTGTTGAAAGATAAAGACTGATGATTCTTATCACATCCCTAGTTAGATTAATGCAGAAAACAGGTGTCTCTTAGAGGATGATAGCGGATTATTATAAACTTAATTGGAAAACAATAGAATGGGAAAGACTAGAGATCTCTTCAAGAAAATTAGAGATACCAAGGGAACATTTCATGCAAAGATGGGCTCAATAAAGGACAGAAACAGAAGCAGAAAATATTAAGAAGAGGTGGCAAGAAAACACAGAAGAACTGTACAAAAAAGATCTTCACGACCCAGATAATCATGATGGTGTGATCACTCACCTAGAGCCAGACATCCTGGAATGCAAAGTCAAGTGGACCTTAAGAAGCATCACTATGAACAAAGCTAGTGGAGGTGATGGAACTCCAGTTGAGCTATTTCAAATCCTAAAAGATGATGCTGTGAAAGTGCTGCACTCAATATGCCAGCAAACTTAGAAAACTCAGCAGTGACCATGGGACTGGAAAAGATAAGTTTTCATTCCAATCCTAAAGAAAGGCAATGCCAAAGAATGCTCAAACTACCGCACAATTGCACTCATCTCACACGTTAGTAAAGTAATGCTCAAAATTCTCCAAGCCAGGCTTCAGCAATATGTGAACCATGAACTTCCAGATGTTCAAGCTGGATTTAGAAAAGGCAGAGGAACCAGAGATCAAATGGCCAACATCCGCTGGATCATGGAAAAAGCAAGAGAGTTCCAGAAAAAACATCTATTTCTGCTTTATTGACTATGCCAAAGCCTTTGACTGTGTGGATCACAATAAACTGTGGAAAATTCTTCAAGAGATGGGCATACCAGACCACCTGACCTGCCTCTTGAGAAACCTATATACAGGTCAGGAAGCAACAGTTAGAACTGGACATGGACCAACAGACTGGTTCTAAATAGGAAAAGGAGTACGTCAAGGCTGCATATTGTCACCCTGCTTGTTTAACTTATATGCAGAGTACATCATGAGAAATGCTGGGCTGGATGAAGCACAAGCTGGAATCAAGATTGCCGGGAGAAATATCAGTAACCTTAGATATGCAGATGACACCACTCATGGCAGAAAGTGAAGAACTAAAGAGCCTCTTGAAAGTGAAAGAGGAGAGTGAAAAAGTTGGCTTAAAGCTCAACATTCAGGAAACAAAGATCATGGCATGTGGTCCCATCACTTCATGGCAAATAAGTGGGGAAAGAGTGGAAACAGTGGCTGACTTTATTTTTTGGGGTGATTGCAGCCATGAAATTAAAAGACGCTTACCCCTTGGAAGGAAATGTATGACCAACCTAGACAGCATATTCAAAAGCAGAGACATTACTTTGTCAACGAAGGTCTGTCTAGTCAAGGTTTTTCCAGTAGTCATGCATGGATGTGAGAGTTGGACTATAAAGAAAGCTGAGTGCCAAAGAATTGATGCTTTTGAACTGTGGTGTTGGAGAAGACTCTTGAGAGTCCCTTGGACTGCAAGGAGATCCAACCAGTCTGTCCTAAAGCAGGTTAGTCCTGGGTGTTCATTAGAAGGACTGATGCTGAAGCTGAAACTCCAGTACTTTGGCCACCTGGTGTGAATAGCTGACTCATTGGAAAAGACCCTGATTTGGGAAAGATTGAGGGCGGGAGGAGAAGGGGACGACAGAGGATGAGATGGTTGGATAGCATTACCGACTCAATGGACATGAGTTTGGTTAAACTCTGGGAGTTAGTGATGGACAGGGAGGCCTGGTGTGCTGTGGTTCATGGGGTCGCAAAGCATCGGACATGACTGAGCGACTGAACTGAATTGAACTGAACTGAATTGAACTGAACTGAATCAGTTAGTGAATCAAAGTATAGTTGCTTTTCTTGATGAGGTCTCCTTAGATGATAGAATTTTTACAGCCCATTGAATCTGCTGTGTAGCTATTAAACTGATAAATATTACCCTCTTTGTCCAGTTAGTTAAAAACAAAAATAAAAACAAAACAGGTGCAGTTTGTTCCTATCTGGAAGTTAAACACTATACCTTTACTGTTTTTCTAAGGGTTTGATCAATTTTCCAGTTTTTTGCTACAGTTTTGTCTAAAAGAAATGGGTGTATATCATTGCCCCCATTGAATATTTTGTTGATTCACCATTTATCACACTCTATAAGATGAGGAGAAAGGGAAGTAGAAGAAACCCTGAAAGTGTTGGTAAGATGTCTTTTCAAGTGCCAGAGGGGAGGATTAAACTCTTCCTAATATAGCATACTGTCACGTCTTTGAAGTACCTGAGGAATATCAAGATTTCTTCAAAGTGAAAAACAAACAGTTATTGGTTGAGCCCGTTATCACTAAGAAAGAGATATGATTCTTTGGCATTTGTGTGTGTGTGGGTGTGCTTTAGAGGTAATATGCATTTTACATCTGCTTGTATGCTATGACTCAAAGCTTCTAGAGCAAGCCAAGAGCTCTCTAATTGGTCCAGGCAAGCAGTGTGCCACTTTACTTTAATGAAACTAGCAGATGTTGTGATGATAAAATTATCTGAAGCAGATTGGGAAGTTGAGTGAAAACAAGTCAAACTCCAAGAGGAGAATCCATAACAGAGAGGAAGCAAAATGAGTCTCTCCAGGCAAGTAACTGTATTCAGAATAAGAAGCAGCTTCTATTTATAACTAGCTCAGTAGAGACCTTAAGGGTCCCTTGCAAGGAGATCAAACCAGTCAGTCCTAAAGGAGATCAAACCAGTCATTCCTAAAGGAAATCAAACCTGAATATTCAATGAAAGGACTGATGCTAAAGCTGAAGCTCCAATACTTTGGCCACCTGATGCAAAGAGACAAATCATTGGAAAAGATCCTGATGCTGGGAAGGATTGAAAGCTAAAGGAGAAGAAGGTGGCAGAGGATGAGATGGATAGATAGCATCATCAGCTCAGTGGGTTATGAATCTGAGCAAACTCCAGGAGATAGTGAAGGACAGGGAAGCCTTGCCTGCTGCAGTCCATGAAGTCACAAAGAGCTGGACATGACTTAGCAACAACAACAACAAATAGCGATAATGATATAAGTTGTACTTAATTCTTCTGGCTTGAATCCTCAAAGATAAAAGAGGATAATGAAAGAGATCATGAGTTTTAAGTACATTGCTGGATCCTATAGAGCTGATAAATGGTCCTGGTATTCATTCTTGGCGTATTAATTAGGTGGTAGGTGAGCAAACAACTCATGGAATGATCCTGCCAAGTAAGGAACTGAAAAATGCTGAATGATTAATTCTCCAAACTAGATTTGTTGTTGTTCAGTCGCTCTGTTGAAAAGAAGTTTACTGATTGCGTGTGTGTGTGTGTGTGTGTGTGTGAATGCAGTGTGTTAGTCAGAAGGACTATGCTAAAATAGTATACTCATTTGATACATAGATTCTCAACAACAGGGCTTTGGAAGCTGTAAGTCCTCAGCTTTGGAGTTGAAAGAAAGAAATTACTTGTTAAGTGTAGTTCTGCAAAGATATTCTTTCCATAGAAAAATGGACATTCGAAAGCATAGCTTTATTTCAACATGCTGGTGTAAAAGAATAGGAAAATATAATGAACTTAAGGTCCCCTGGAAATTTCTATTTATAGAGTTGTATGCATTGAAATTAGAGAAGGTGATGGTACCCCACTCCAGTACTCTTGCCTGAAAAGTCTCATGGGCATAAGAGCCTGGTGGGCTGCAGTCTATGGGGTTGCGAAGAGTCGGGCACCACTGAGTGACTTCACTTTCACTTTTCACTTCATGCACTGGAGAAGGAAATGGCAACCCACTCCAGTGTTCTTGCCTGGAGAATCCCAGGGACGGGGTAGCCTGGTGGGCTGCCGTCTATGGGGTCGCACAGAGTTGGACAGGACTGAAGCGACTTAGCAGCAGCAGCAGCATGCATTGAATAGAGAAGGAAATGGCAACCCACTCCAGTATTCTTGCCAGGAGAATCCCATGGACAGAGGAGCCTAGTGGGCTACAGTCCATGAGGCTGCAAAGAGTTGGACATGAATGAGCATCTGACTACATGCATTGAAAAGTATCTAAATAGTCTATACAAAGAAACCCATTTAATTGTCCCTTTTTCCCCTAGTCTATTTGATTAAAGAACCCATTTAGCAGGGAGCATGCATAGCATTTTTAGAAAAAACAAGTCAATGGAGCACAATTTGAGGAATTACACTCTAGGACAGCAGTCTCTAAACTTCTGGCACCAGGGACCAGTTTCGTGGAAGACAATTTTTCCATGAACCTGGGGAAATGGGGATTGTTTCAGGATGTTTTTAGTACTTTACATTTATTGTGCACTTTATTTCTATTATTATAACTCCCACCTCAGATCATCAGGTGTTCAATCCTGGAGGTTGGGGACCCCTGCTCTAGGATAATGGCTCTTTTTCAAATTCCTTAAGAACTTCCTATTTGTTACATAAAGCCAAGTTCAAATAGGAAACTAGGTCCTTACTATAATAACCAGAAAGGAGTTAGGGAAGGTCTCTCTCCTGAAATGCACCACTTGTTTAGGATATAATAGTCAATGTTGGGCTCCAAAATCACTGCAGGTGGTGACTGCAGCCATGAAATTAAAAGACACTTGCTCCTTGGAAGAAAAACTATGACCAACTCAGACAGCATATTAAAAAGTAGAGACATTACTTTGCTGACAAAGATCTTTCTAGTCAAAGCTATGGTTTTTCCAGTAGTCACGTATGGGTGTGAGAGTTGGACTATAAAGAAAGCTGAGTGCCGAAGAATTGATGCTTTTGAACTGTGGTGGCTGAGAAGACTCAGGAGAGTCCCTTGGACTGCAAGGAGATCCAACCAATCCATCCTAAAGGAGATCAGTCCTGGGTGTTCATTGGAAGGACTGATGTTGAAACTAAAACCAATACTTTGGCCACCTGATGTGAAGAAGTGACTCATTTGAAAAGACCCTTACGTTGGAAAAAACTGAAGGCAGGAGGAAAAGGGGATGACAGAGGATGAGATGGTTGGATGGCATCACCGACTCTATGGACATGAATTTGAGTAAGCTCTGGGAGTTGGTGATGGACAGGGAAGCCTGGGGTGCTGTGATTCATGGGGTCACATAGAGTTGGACATGGCTGAGTGACTGAACTGAGTCAATCTTGACGTTTCTTTTTTTCCCTGTATTGTTCCCTCCTTGTGCCTAACTTCTGCCTGTTTCTTTTCTTTTCTTTTTTTTTTTTTTGCACTTGGTGATCAATATATCAAAGACAAAAAATAAATTTTCAGTGTACATGTCTACACAAAACACTGAGCTTTGTGAATCTTATGTTTGGTATCCGATTTTTCTGACCTGTTTCTATAATCTCTGAGACTGGATTCTGGAAAGTGGGGAAGACACTAGGGAGCAGTGGGGAATTCATATGTAATAGGACAAGTAGACAACTGATTTCTTCCAGTGAACTCAGGGAGAGCTTCTTCTCAGGATGCTGAAGGGTATGTATGAGCCTTCAGTACATGGTACCAAGAGGCTAAACAGAATGGGGGAGGTCTGAAGAGTATGTAGTGCGGTAGACACCAATAAGCTATTTTTTGGAAAAAATGCACAGCCAAATGTTTTCAAAGCACATTGGTAGAAATTAACAGTTAACAAATTTGAATTTTCAGACCAACAATTTAACAGTTTTGGAAATGTGTATTAAAAGTTTTTAACCTTCTAATGAAAAGATTTTCTAGTTTAGATATATTATGGGTGACAATGATAAATTAGAAGCAATAGAGAACATTAATTCATTGATCTGTCCCACAAATATTTATTATTCATTAATTATGTTGCTGGCATGATGCTGAGTGTTGGCTTGATCTTTTCCCTCAAGGAATTTATAGAGTACAGCAGACAGAATGGAATAAGCTAGATAGACCGGGGACATCTCCTTCTGCCATACACTACTGAAAGAGCTAGAAATTAAAATTAGACAGACACTGTATACTAACTATAGCTTGTTGTGGGTATTGTTTCATGCTAGATCAGCAGATATATGAAGTCCTCACGTGTAGTGCAGTGGTTTAGGATGGCAGAGACTGAGTGCAGACTACGTAGCCAGAATGTCCAAGTTCAAATCTCAGATCTGCTGTTTAATATCTGTGTGGCCTTGGGCAAGTTATTTAACCTCTTGGTTCCTCAGGTACCTCAGTCAAATGAGGAAAGTATTCGTGCATACCCCAAAAGGCTGTTCTGGGGATTATAGGAACTAGTACATATTAAATGTCAGAATGGTGTCTGGTACATAGACAGTGTGCAATATATGTTACTATCATTATAGTTTTAACTTATTGTATTAGCTATCAGGCAGTCCAGTTACTTTCAATTAGTTCTTTGTTGTCATTTTAAGAACTTTCTTTAAAGACCTTTCTAGATGCTATCATGAGTAAATTTCTGGGAAGAAAGAACTAAACTAAGGCATACAGTACAATACAACTTTCTTTGAACTAAATGAAATAGCAAAACAACCCTTTTACCAAGTGCTGCCTTATCTGTTTCTTTGCAAAGACAAATTTCCTACAATAGTTTGATTGCTTTAGAGTGAAAATCCTACATCTGAGTCTAAGCTTTTTTTTTTCCTTTTTATTTCTTTCTCTCTCACTCTCTTTTTATTCCTCCAGTTTTAGTGATATATAAATGATGAAATGATGTATGAAATGATATATCATGAAATGATATATATATATGAAATGATGTATGAAATGATATATCATGAAATGATAACCACAATAAGTTTGGTAAACATCCATCATCTCATACAGATACAAAATTAAAGAACTAAGAACGGAGGTTCAAGAGGGAGGGGACATACCTATACATATGTCTGATTCATGTTGACAGAAACCAACAAAATTCTGTTGAAGCCTGGCTTGGAGAATTTTGAGCATTACTTTGCTAACATGAGATGAGTACAATTGTGTGGTAGTTTGAGCATTCTTTGGAATTGACTTTCTTTGGGATTGGAATGAAAACTTACCTTTTCCAATCCTGTAACCACTGCTGAGTTTTCCAAATTTGCTGGCATATTGAGTGCAGCACTTTCACAGCATCATCTTTTAGGATTTGAAATAGCTCAACTGGAATTCCATTGCCTCCACTAGCTTTGTTCATAGTGCTGCTTCCTAAGGCCCACTTGACTTCACATTCCAGGATATCTGGCTCTAGGTGAGTAATCACACCATCGTGGTTATTTGGTCATGAAGATCTTTTTTTGTATAGTTCTGTGTGTTCCTGCCACATCCTCTTAATATCTTTTGGTTCTCTTAGGTCTATACCATTTCTGTCCATATCTTTGCATGAAATGTTCCTTTGGTATCTCCAATTTTCTTGAAGAGATCTCTAGTCTTTCCCATTCTGTTGTCTCCCTCTATTTCTTTGTTTTGATCACTGAGGAAGCCTTTCTTATCTCTCTTTGCTATATTTGGAACTCTGCATTCAAATGGGTACATCTTTCCTTTTCTCCTTTGCCTTTAGCTTCTCTTCTTTTCTCAGCTATTTGTAAGGCCTCCTCAGGCAACCATTTTGCCTTTTTGCATTTCTTTTTCTTGGGGATGGTCTTGTCACTTCCTCCTGTACAGTGTCATGAACCTCCATCCATAGTTCTTCAGGCTCTCTATCAGATCTAATCCCTTGACTCTATTTCTCACTTCCACTGTATAATTGTAAGAGATATGATTTAGGTCATACCTGAATGGTCTAGTGGTTTTCCCTACTTTCTTCAATATAAGTCTAAATTTTGCAATAAGGAGTTCATGAGTGAGCCACAGGCAGCTCCTGGTCTTGTTTTTGCTGACTGTATAGAGCATCTCTAACTTTGGCTGCGAAGAATATATAATCAATTTGATTTCAGTATTGACCATCTGGTGATGTACATGTGTAGAGTTTTTTCTCTTGTGTTCTTGGAGGAGGGTGTTTGCTATGACCAGTGCATTCTCTTGGCAAAACTCTATTAGCCTTTGACCTGCTTTGTTTTGTACTCCAGGGCCCAATTTGCCCGTTACTCCAGGTGTTTCTTGACTTCCTACTTTTGCATTCCAGTCCCCTCTAATGAAAAGGACATCTTTTTTGGGTGTTAGTTCTAGAAGGTCTTGTAGGTCTTCATAGCACCATTCAACTTCATCTTCTTCAGCATTACTACTTGGGGCACAGACTTGGATTACTGTGATATTGAATGATTTGCCTATTCTGTCATTTTTGAGACTGCATCCAAGTTCTGCATTTCACACTCTTTTGTTGACTACGATGGCTACTCCATTTCTTCTAAGGGATTCTTGCCCATAGTAGTAGATATAATGGTCATCTGAGTTAAATTCAACCATTCCAGTCCATTTTAGTTCACTGATTGCTAAAATGTCAATGTTCACTCTTGCCAACTCCTATTTGACCACTTTCAATTAACCTTGACTCATGGACCTAATATTCCAGGTTCCTATGTAATATTACTTTTTACATCATCAGACTTTACTTCTATCACCAGTCACATCCACAACTTGGTATTGTTTTTGCTTTGGCTCCATCCCTTCATTCTTTCTGGAGTTGTTTCTCCACTGATCTCCAGTAGTATATTGGGCACCTACTGACCTGGGCAGTTCATCTTTCAGTGTCCTATCTTTTTGCCTGTTCATGCTGTTCATGGGGTTCCCAAGGGCAAGGATACTGAAGTGGTTTGCCAGTCCCTTCTCCAGTAGACCATGTTTTGTCAGAACTTTCCACCATGACCCGTCCATCTTGGGTGGCTCTACATGGCATGGCTCATAGTTTCATTGAGTCAGACAAGACTGGTCTATGTGATCAGTTTGGTTAGTTTTCTGTGACTGTGGTTTTTCTTCTGTCTGCCCTCTGACGGAAAAGGGCAAGAGGCTTATGGAAGCTTCCTGATGCTCAAAATTCTCCCAGCCAGGCTTAAATAGTATGTGAATAATGAACTTTCAGATGTTCAAGCTGCATTTAGAAAAGGCAGAAGAACCAGAGGTCAAATTGCCAGCATTCACTGGATCATTGAAAAAGCAAGAGAGTTCCAGAAAAACATCTACTTCTGCTTTATTGACTATGCCAAAGTCTTTGACTGTGTGGATCACAACAAACTTTCAGTAGAAAATACTGAAAGAGATGGGAATACCAGACCACTTGACCTACCTCCTGAGAAATCTATATGCAGGTGAAGATCAACAGTTAGATATGGACATGGAACAACAGACTGGTTCCAAATCTGGAAAGGAGTATATCAAGGCTATATACTGTTACCCTGCTTATTTAACTTATATGCAGAGTACATCATAGGAAATGCCCCACTGGATGAAGCATAAGCTGGAATCAAGATTGCTGGGAGAAATATCAATAACCTCAGATATGCAGATGACACCACTCTTATGGCAGAAAATGAAGAAGGACTAAAGAGCCTCTTGAAAGTGAAAGAGGAGAGTGAAAAAGTTGGCTTAAAACTCAACATTCAGGAAACTATGATCATGGCATCCTGTCCCATCACTTCATGGCAAATAAATGGTGAAATAATGGAAACAGTGAGAGGCTTTCTTTTCTTGGGCTCCAAAATCACTGCAGATGGTGACTGCAGCCATAAAATTAAAAAATACTGGCTCCTTGGAAGAAGAGCTATGATCAACCTAGATAACATATTAAAAAGCAGAGACATTACTTGGCTGACAAAGGTCCGTCTAGTCAAAGCTATGGTTTTTCCAGTAGTCATGTATGGATGGAAGAGTTGGACTATCAAGAAAGCTGAGCGCCGAAGAATTGATGCTTTTGAACTGTGATGTTGGAGAAGCCTCTTGAGAGTCCCGTGGACTGCAAGGAGATCCAACCAGTCCATCCTAAAGGAAATCAGTTGTGAATATTCATTGGAAGGACTGATGCAGAAGCTAAAACTCCAATATTTTGGCCACCTGATGTGAAGAAATAACTCACTCTAAAAGACTGATGCTGGGAAAGATTGCAGGCTTGAAGAGAAGGGGATGACAGAGGATGAGATGGTTGGATGGCATCACTGACTCTATGGACATGAATTTGAGTAAGCTCTGGGAGTTGGTGATAGACAGGGAGGCCTGGCATGCTGCAGTCCATGGGGTCACAAAGAGTTGGACATGACTGACTGAACTGAGCAAAATTCTGTAAAGCAATTATCTTCAAAAAATAAATTAAAAAATAAAATTAAAGAAATAGAAAATTGTGTGTGTGTTTGTGTGTGTGTGTGTGTGTGTGTGTGTGTGTGTAACAAGAAGTCTTAGGATTCCAGGATCTGTCTTTTGGCTATGCCATTGAATGACTATGTGACTTTCATCTCTCTGGGTTTCCATCCCACATCTGTGAAATGACAGAATATTACAAGATAAACTCCAGAGTCTCTTGAGGCTCAGATATTAAGTTGGTATCATTAAGGTTGTTACTAATACCCTAGGTTCTTCTTCTGGACATATTTGAAGTCAATATCTGCTTGGCCAAAAAAATGTGAGTCTAAGTGATGTGTGTGTTTTCCAAGAAGACACCTTTACAAATCCTAAGTTGCTGTAAACCTTGCACTCTTTTGGGGATCATGGAAGCAAGTCTTAACATAGTGCTCTGTAAGCCTCAGCTGGCCACATTGTGACACAAAAGCAGATCTTTGCTGTTATAAATCACTGGTATTTCAGGGCCATTTATTCCACAGTAATAATGAAAATGCCCTAATACAACCCAGTGCAGATGCAGCCTATATAACATGGTGGCCATAATATATAGTGTGTAGTAAGTGCTTGAAGTTGTCTGGTTTTATGCTTATCATTATGCTTTGTATCTGAGTTGAGGGACTGATAATGAATATCAAGTGGCTCAAATTCACTTGCACAATGAATTATTAAGTCATTTTTTTCAGCTGGTACTCAGCCATATATGATATCTCTGTCTCTATTCAAGATTGATCAGTCAGTTGTGATCAGGCCCTATGTCTGGGTGTAGTATAATAATGTGTGAGAACCAGAATGCCTTCTCTCCCCAACTCTGCCAAATATTGTCACAATTAGTTCAGTTCAATTAAAAAAAAACCATTGATTGAACATATATACCAGGGACTGTATTAGGTGACTTTTAGAATAACTTTCTGGTGCTAAGGAAATCATTCTCAGGAAGCCTGGGATGAGGTGCACTTTTTTCGACTCAAGAATAATGTGTGAAATGGTTGACATTTCCCTTTCCCATGGCGCTGTAAGTCATTGGGTGTGGCTACACGTGGCGCTAGTGTTAAAGAATCTGCTTGTCAATGCGGGAGACTTGAGAGATGTAGGTTTGATCCCTGGGTCAGGAAGATCCTCTGGAGAAGAAAATGACAGCCTGCTCCAGTATTCTTGCCTGGGAAATCCCATGGACAGAGGAGCCTGGTGGGCTACAGTCCTTGGGGTTACAAGAGTCAGACACAACAGAGCGCACACATGCACTCTAGAAGCTTGAGGCTGAGGACCAGAGAGCAGAGAGACCTGGACCGTGGCACCAAGAGTAACTTGTGGAGCCTTGACAGCCAGCAAGAAGCTTGGGGTTGAACATCTGACTTAGGCTAGGGAGGAAGTGGGCAAGATAAACTTTGTTGATATCCAAGTTTAGGTCTTGTTGAAGGGAAAGGAAAAAAAAGAAAAGCTGTAGGAAAAAAAAAAAACTTGCAGGGAAAATAAAGCTTGTAGAAAACTTGTAGAATATGTGTTTTATAAACCTGTTACTTAACTACCTTTTATTTATGGATATTTATGCTTTAGTTTTAGGCATTAGGATAAGAGGCTTGAGAATATCAGAAAAACATCATAATACAATGCTTTTTGTTCCTGCCATTTTCTACCCCATTTAGAAGTCCTAATAGCCCATTTCTAGAAGCTGGTAATTCTTAAGAAAAAGTTTAAATTGCCATTGATTACACTGACCTAAGAATCTCCTAATGTCTAATTCTTGCATGAAAATGTAACTAGGAAGATGACTCCTGCTGGTTTATAATATGCTTATTTAAAAAGCCCACTTATCAGGCTCAGAGCCTTGATATGAATATTTGAACATGATTAAAATGAATTTATAAGCCAGCTCAATCTTTCAGATGTTTTCAATTCAAGTCTTCTGATGGGTGATGAGACTCAGCATGAGGGCGTCCAAAACTGTCCTGTGAAAATTTTAAAAGTCAGTGGAAAGAGGCTAGAAAAATTTTGACATTTAGTTCATAATTATTGCCTATTTGGAATTTAATACT
The DNA here is from genome assembly GCF_032405125.1 of Capricornis sumatraensis. NCBI lineage: Eukaryota > Metazoa > Chordata > Mammalia > Artiodactyla > Bovidae > Capricornis > Capricornis sumatraensis. The sequence goes on from NC_091073.1 coordinate 24,112,677, forward strand.
TCAGGTCAAGAAAGGTTTTGATTTTCTAAATTACTGCTTCAAAATCAAATATTATTCCATTGGCCTTCTTTAATGACAGAGATTATGTATTTTACCACATATCACCTGTGGAATGCTGGAGAGGTCAATTTGGTTATAATATAAACAATTTTACCTGAGTTTCTAAGATAAGCAACACTACAAATTTCTCTTTCTAGATAAATACAGGTAGCTTGAGGCCAGTCTAATGTCAGGCTATTGTAAAATGTGCAGGTTTTCAAATGAATATTTCTGTTTCCATGTAGCACCGTGCTCTGGTGCATGACCGTCGACTTGACAGCAATGTTGCACTGTAGCTCCTGGGCAGGGTCGTTACACAGGCTTCTTGCTAAAGCCAGAATGGTCTATAGCTATTTGGAGGTCCACAGCCAGATGACTGCTAACCCCCCATCCCCGCTGCCTCAGTTCAAGGCTTAAAGGAGCTCACTGTTGGTGCTTTCCTAACTCCTGCAGTCCATCTGAACGATCACTGTGGCAGTGACATCCTTAATGCCATCAAGTAGGCATAGAAGAAAAGTCAGTAATTTGTAGGAGATGGCAAGGGTGACTATGATGGAGGCTCTTTGCAAATTAGGCAGTAGTTAATATGCAACACAGATTTAGAAATCGGTTTTTCTCTTTGCCTGAATCTTTCCCTAGCATTCTGCTCAGTTGCCCAGGAGTCCGACTCTTTGCAACCCCTCAGGCTCCTCTGTCCATGGAATTTTCCAGGCAAGAATACTGGAGTGGGTTGCCATTTCCTCCTTCAGAGGATCTTCCTGACCCAAGGACTGAGCCCACATTCGTTTGTGTCTCCTGCATTGCAGGCAGATACTTTACTGCTGAGTCACCTGGGAAGGCCCTAGCATTCTGAGTTTAACTTTATCCTTAACTTTAAGCCAATGTCCAATTTCTCAATAAAATATCCTTCCTTGTTTATAATCTTTGCTAAACATCTTCTATAACATCTCCCCTTGAAATTTTTGTCACTCAAAATTCGTGGAAGTATCATTCAATGAGATCTTGTGTGGAGCTGTCGCTTCGTGAAGAGCTAGGTACTGAAAGAAAGATGGAATCTACTAAGCATGATCTGGTTGGAGATATTAGATTTACCTGTGTGAAACATTTAAATAACAAAGTAGTGTCAACAGCTGTGAAGGGCTTGAGATTTTTCCATACTTAAAAGCTTACAAGTTACCCTGGCACAGTTAGTTTCCTGGATACTGGCAGAAGACACAAAACCCTTAGGTCAGAGAACAAGATTTCATTACTTACAGAACAGAAAGTTGCATGGGTATCAAAGTTACATGGGCATATTTGAATCAGTTCCCCCTTGCCTCTAAGTCCCAAAGAAGTGATACAAATGGGCCAGGTGAATGTTTGCACACTCACTATGTTTTGATATAGGAAAGAAACATATGTTTAGGCAACCTGAGTTTTCTTTTTTATAAGAGGCTGTAAGCATGCCTGCTGTTTGCTTCAGAGAGAGACACCCTATTTTCCAAAGCTGTTTGCTGTATAATCATCTTTGAAAGGATAGTCCAGAAGCAAAGACCAGTCAGTGTCTCTTCTTATAAGATAGGCATAAATGCAAAAGGTCTATAGAGGGTTGCCCCCACCAGGAGCATATCTCTAAATGAGTTACATAAGCAGAGCTTGCTAGAGAAATTCAGAGAAGGAAGCTATGAATTTGATCTTTGATATCAAATTCAAACTGCTTCAGTTCAGAAAGACTTTAGAGAGAAAGTTAGCATTTAGAAATCTTTAAAACATGGGAAATATTTGGAAGGATAAAGAAAAGGACTGGTACTTCTTCAGAGGAACATAGTATGCATGTGAGGCAGATGTGTTATAAAGATGCATTGATTCAGCCTTATCACTTGGTAATCATCTGCAGCCATTCTGATTGGTCAGTGTCCATTCTGTACTCCTTGTTTAGAATTGTAAAGAGTAATAGCCATGGTATTTGTATGATATGGGTGTAGTGTGTTCTCACTGTTGCAGTTGGTTACCCTTCAATTAAAGTTGCCAGATAAAGTCCTCTATTTTTATTTGCCAAATCTGGTAGTCTTATCTTCAGTATTTTCTGGTCTCTATGGTTCAGGAGCTCAACTCCAAACTGTCATTCTGCTCTTGTAGATAAAGGTAAGCCATTAAAGGTACTTAGGCAAGGGGTTACATAAAAAGAGTTGCATTTTAGCAGAATAAAAATGATATTGGTCTGCTGGGATAGAGGACAAATCAGATCTTCCTGATTGCCTAGAAAATTCCTATATCTCTACTTTGGAGCACAAGTTAAAGAAAAAAAAGCATATCGTAAGTTAAGGAGATGAATGATTTAAGGCTGGGTTTCATGAAGACAGGGAATAGATTCCATGGGTGTAAATAACATGTAGGAAAGCTATGCCCCAAAGCATGGTTATGACATGCATGACCTATAATTGTCCTCTGAGTATCAATGTGGAAAGTGTCACTAGTGATCCAATTGAGATGAAAAGTTCAGAAATGGCTGATACCTTTTATTGTCTTGTCTGCTCAGAATTGAAAGAGTCAGAGAGAGGTAAATTTATACCAGAATGGCCAGTAAGGTGTATGATTTCTATGCATTATTTAATTTCTGTTAGAATATGAGCAAAAAAATGGGGAGCAAAGGAGTTTTCACGCATTAGAAAGCAGATTTGGATTAACTTTCATTTATATAAAGCTCATGGATTTTGGTGCCAGGTGTACTGATGAGCTGAACTAGGATGAATAGAACACTAGTGGGAAACTGGCAGGGAGAATACATTCACAGCAGAGGATAGGAGCTGAGGAGCGGAGTGATGGAAAGTCAGGGTGTCTTATCAGGGTGAGGTAATGTAGACAGTAGGATAACAAGAATACTGAAGGGATAGAGAAGCAAAACTGGTGGACTGGGGTAGCTCTAACAGTCTTGATATTAACATGGTAGGGCTTTACTAAGACAACATCGTCTTCTCTGGGTCTCCATGGGGGCCCTGCAGATGGAATTTAGGTCTTTGGTTATCTCCATTGGGAAAAGTCTATGGTAAGCAGAAGGTAAAACAAAAATAGGGTGGGTTGTTTTTTTTTTTTTCCTGAAAATCAAACAAAATAAAAATGTGTCTGTAGACACATGAGATTTGATTTATTTTGTGGCTCATGTCTGTAGACACATGAGATTTGATTTCTTTTGCATTTGACATAAAGAGCAGGTGCTATAAAATATACTAATAGATAATATTGGGGGGATTCTAATATAACTGCTAAAAGTTCTAAGAAAAAGAAGAGAAAGGAATATGTATGACAAGGATGTTGTCATTGAGGTTTTGGTCAAAGCACTGAGAAAATGCCATATTTTACAGTGAAGTACAAAATTATGATGCAAAAATTTCAAAGGAAGTATTATTCTAACTTTAAGGCAAGATTGAATTTTGACCATTCTGTAAGCATAAATAATGACTCTCCTGCAACTGTATTGGGAGACTTGACCATAGAGTTTTCGTTATCTAAGAAGCACCAGAAAATGTCAGTGGGTCTGCCAGGAAAGATCTAGCCCATGGTATGTACTTTAAGAGATAGTTAGAAATAACTATCTTTGCATTATATATTGTAAATCATGATTGTTGAATGTAATGATTACACAGTTACTCTGGCAATCTGAAACACAAAATCTATGAAAGAGAATTGATAAGGTTCAGGAAGTTTGGTGGACAAAACATATGGTATAAGAGTAACATTTATAGTGTCAAGCATATCTAAAAATTCTGATTTAAGTACGTAAAAAGGAGGCAGGTTTTCTCAAGCACCCTAATAATTTCCAAATTTGTCAATGGGTGAAGCTTAATTTCTATAAAGAAAAAAATAAAATTATATTATCTTGTATGGCATATTGGAATTCAGGGTTCAAAATAGCTGGTTTGAACTTCAGAATATGTTAATCAAAATGAAAAATATAAATAAATATCATTGGCCAACATTTACCCCAGCAGACAAGGTATAAAAATAAGGAAAACATTTTTTCTCTATGTCTGATATATATCAAGGACTTCCCAAATATAGGACATGGAGAACCTTTAAAATAATTCATCTAAAAGACTAGAAAGTGTATTCCTGTTAATTTTTTTCTTAAAAATGTAATGTGTTTTCAACTTTTTTTAAATGAAAAAGTATTACTTTAAAAATAAATACTTAAAGCATTCTAGGTTTCTCCTCCAGCATAAGGAATCAGATGGTTTGCAGGGAACTGGAAGTAGTGACTGACATGGTAGCTGTGAATTACTGAGGCAGAGACTAGTTCCAGAGTGCAAGTACTCTCTTTGTAGGGTCAGTGCTTTCTATCCAAAGTACCTTGTCTGGCTTACAAATGAAAGGAAGGGCAGGAAAATTTCTCTGGAATGGATCTCCCTTTCTCCTGTGTGTCTTGACAGACTGTGACAAATAAAACTGTGTTTTAGCCACAGGAAACACGGGATAAGGCCAACAAGAGGGACAGCAAGCTGGGGAAGTCAGAAAACTAGGCTAAGTCACAGTGGTTTGCCCAGACAGGTTGCAAGCAAGCCACCCACCAAGTAGCACTGCATGGTTGTAGCGAAATCTGTAGAGTAGAACAGCAGCATCGTGCCCAGAACAGACAGCGGCTTTCTCAGCTGGAGTCCAAATGCAGGGCATTGGTCACAAAGTCACTTATAATTAATTCTGCCTTTAAATTAGCAGCTGTCTTAGGACAGTTTGCTGGTGGGCGGGTTAGGGGTGAAGATTCATTCATTCAAGTGTAATGGATTTGAGCTTGTCAGTTTTAGGCTCACCACAGTATCCAAGATTGTGCTCGTCTTTGCTCCTGTTTATAGCAGTGGTCATGACCTGTTTTGACATCTTTCGTATTTTCTTGGCAAAAGCTAGAGAGACAGCTCTTTCAGTGAAGAATTTAGCCCGTCAAATTCTTTTAATTCCTCTTTCTTTTCCTGCTACTTGTATTCACATACTTGAAGGAAAACTGATTCCACTTAGAACAATCATTGTCTAGCTATCCTGCTAATTTCTGAGGTGATGGGTACTTTTTTTTCTTTTCCCCACATCACCCTTTGACTTACTGTAGTGAGGTGTAGCGAGACTACTTAATTCCAGTGTCCTCAGTTGCAGAATAGAAGACTCTGGTGGTCATGGTGAAAGCAAGTCACCACTTTCACAAGTCTGCAGAGTGGATAGATGAGGCTAACCTTCCTCATGGTCTTTTGCTTCTAACTATCTCCCCATTTGCCTGATATATATATTTTTAATATTGTGTGTTCAGAAATAACTTACTAGAGTAAGGACTTGGTGACTTGAGTTTCATATTTGAGCATATCCCATTTTATTTGTTCTTTAGGATATTTTTGAAGATTGAGCACAAATAGTACCTCGTTTATCCACTAACCATAAATAAAGAGCTATTTTGTGAGTTTTCCAAAAGATACTAATCATAGGCACTAGCATATATTAAGGAGAAGGCAATGGCATCCCACTCCAGTACTCTTGCCTGGAAAATCCCATGGATGGAGGAGCCTGGTGGGCTGCAGTCCATGGGGTAATGAAGAGTTGGACATGACTGAGCGACTTCACTTTCAATTTTCACTTCATGCCTTGGAGAAGGAAATGGCAACCCACTCCAGTATTCTTGCCTGGAGAATCCCAGGGATGGGGGAGCCTGGTGGGCTGCCATCTCTGGGGTCGCACAGAGTCGGACACGACTGAAGCAGCAGCAGCAGCAGCAGCATATATTAAGCATATATTATGTGCTGCTGCTGCTGCTGCTAAGTCGCTTCAGTTGTGTCTGACTCTGTGCGACCCCATAGATGGCAGCCCACTAGACTCCTCTGTCCCTGGAATTCTCCAGACAAGAATACTGGAGTGAGTTGCCATTTCCTTCCCCATTATGTGCTAGCACTTTGCTAAACACAAGTGTGACAGACAGCTTCCAAGATAAGGTCCAGTGATCCTATCTTCTGGAATTCTTGCCTTGTATAATCTCTTCTTTCAAGGGTAGGCTGGATTTAGTCACTGTGACACGATAAACGTTTGTTGATTTTAGCCACTAAGTTTTCAGGTAATTCATTGCACAGCAATCAATAACTAATACAACTTTAGATATGTTATTTCATCTTTCTAACAAGCTAAATGAAGTGGGTATTGCTATTGCTAGTATGAAGAAAGACTCTGAGAGGTTAATTAACTATGTTGTCAAAAATACAACCCAGATGAAAAAGGGACTTAAACATCGATCCACCTGGCTCCAAAGTTGGTTCTTAGAACTGTTAAGCTATTCTCTCTACAGTGACAGAAGTTTTAAACATTAATGCATATTCGAAACAGGTTTTTCTCATTAGTCAGAATATTGATGTCATTGAAAACTTCTCTGCCTTTCAGAAATATAGATGGACATTGTTCTGAACCCTGATCCTGGTTATAGCTAGGAAGGGATGACTGTTCAGGTGGTGTCCGTGGCATTATTTCAACTCCTAGGCCCTCTGGTTCCCTCTGTCTCCTCCCAAGTCCTCCTGATGCTGCCTCCCTATTCCTGGCAGTCCACTAGGAAACATGGCTCTTTTCTCTCCCTACCCCTATCCTGCTTTGCTCTTGGGATTCAGCCTTGCTTTGCTATTGACCATCTGTAGCTCTTAACAATTCTGGAGAAAACACGTTTTCCCTCTTGTTGAGTTATAAATATAACCAAACGCATCTTAATGATGATGTGAGATTAAGATAGTCCCTAGAGGTATTGCCATGCTTTGGGTCATATTTTTCCCACATTCAGGATATTAAATTGTTGCTTTTCTACTAGCTTTTCTGCTTTGATATATTTTTTATTCTCCTTCATCTTAAAACACTTTATTTTACAACCTGGGGTAACTTGTATAATTTGTATACAAAGGAAAAATAGATAGACCCTGAGTAATGGTTGAGGGTTGTTTTACATTGCATATGCTTATGGATTTTTTTTTTTTCAAAAGGTACAGATTTACAACTTTGTTTTGAATGACTAGGACAGCCAAAAGTTCATTTCCACCTAAGTTGGGTATTATTCTCTTTTTCATTTCATTTCACATTATTTGTAAATATGAACACATTCTTCCTCATTTTATTCCTGGATAACTCCAGCAAGCTTCTATTCTTTCTGTTCACACTGCATTCTCTCCAGTCCAGCCCCTCTATGGCTACATGAAGAGCTTCTCCAAATCCCCACCTACATTATAGTCTAACTTGATGATGGCATATCTTCATGAAATAAACTGAGAACTCTTCCTGGGATTAAATATAGTTTGTTTAAATAAACTAGAATGGAAAGTTTAGAATGAAGACACAGCTAATTAAAGTTGGGTTTTATCTGTTAGAAATTATCAAATAGGTTTATGATGTTGTTGTTTTTTAGTTGCTAAGTCATGTCTGACTCTTTCGTGGGCCCCCTGGTATCTCACCAGGCTCCTCTCTCCATGGGATTTCCCAGGCAAGAATACTAGAGTGGGTAGCCATTTTCCTTCTCCAGGTGATCTTCCTAATCCAGGAATCGAACCTGTCTCCTGCACTGGCAGGTGGATTCTTTACCAGTGAGCTACCAGGGAAGCCCCAGGTTTATGATAACTGTACCACTAGTTCTAATGTATGGTAAATCACCTTCATGTGTGAAAATGAGTAGGAAAAAATGATTTCTAATTGAATGTGTGCATGTGGGCTCAGTTCTGTCCTACTTCCCCCTGATTAAATAATGACTTCTAATATAATGAAAGTCATTTAAATGTCAATATAAATACTTTTAGTTAGTATATTATGTTGCTTGAGCTATGTGAGTAGTAATGGAAGTAACACTGGTGGCAGTTTGATGGAATACCTACAGTGAGACACTGATGGTGATGAGAACCTGATACAAATTCTCTTTTGTAGAATTTGATCTCTAAAACACCCTATAATGTAGGTACTAATACCATCCAACAATTTATAGCTTATTTTAATTTCAAAAATTAGCACACTTTTTTTTTCAAATTCTAAGTAACTATCAGTCCTATTTTCATCAGTCAATAAAAATTGCATGTTTCTTGCTGTCTCTCATAGGCATGTGCAATAGAGTGGTTTAGGGAAATGAATATCTTCTATTATGAAATGCACTTCTCTAAATCAAGATTTATTATAGCTGTTTGAAGCTTCCACCTGGGGGAATTTTCTGTCATACAAGTCAAAGAACTTCTATTTGTTCTGCCTAGTTTAGCTGTTCTCTCTACTTTGCTGGATAAAATAAAAAAGATGTGACAAAAGGAGACATTAATATCCACAAATCCTTCTCTACAGAAGTGAAAATCGGTAGCTTTTATGATTCCTTTGGCAAAGGGCTCCTTCTTGAAGGGAGCAGCAATTATAAATAATACTAATAGCTGTGGCTGCAGTAATAGTAGTACATTTGTCTTAGAACCCTTTTTTTTTTTTTAATATACTTTTATTTTTCCAAGTGAACCAAGATAGAATAAAGTTCTTAGTGTCTCTATTATAGTTGTAGTGTAAAGGTAGATTAGGAAGAAAAAAAAATTTCTTCCTAAGTAATTTTCTTTACTATTGAAATGTACTATAAAGTCATCAAGCATGTCACTATAATGCTCTTAAAGTTCTCAAATCTCTATTCTTTCTGAACTTGTTTGATTTACAACAATGACTTTGAGATAACAAACTGTAGATTACAAACAGTAGCAAGATAAATAGACTCCAATTTCTTTTGCATATGTAGTCAAATAAAAACCAGGCCTCCCAAAGATATCCTTCCCCAAACAAGTCTCTCTTGTAGAATCATGTGCTTGAAATAATTCAGAGAAAATTCAAAATTAATTGTGGTTCAATGTATAAAATGTATTAAAGAAATCAACAAATTCAGCACCAGTCACAACATTATTAATTCTCTCAATTTTTATGTTTGGGTGCACAATATAGAAGTAATGTGAAATAGGAATGTCAAATCAAAGGATGCATTCCGATGAATGAAAAAATAGTAAAACAGCTACTAATTTAGGTATTGTATATCTTCCAATGATAAATGCCTTTAACAGTCTCTTTGCCTGTACATGCATATGTTCATTTGCCCGTTTCTGTTACTTGTGACACTTGAATAATCACTTTGTGTTATGTTATTTCAACTAAAGTCAGGCAGTGATTCAAGGGAGTAGGAAAATAATTCTATAAATAATAAACCACTTTTGAGTGATTTTGACTCTTCATATTGCTGTAGTACACTCAATTTGGCAAAGTTAGCAAATCAAAAGTTTCACACCCCACCAGCCTTTACACAGTCTTGAGAGTCTTATGTGTCTTGTTATTAATGTGTATTATCAACTCAGAATCAATGAAATTAACCAATGTATCCTTCCAACTTAGTCAACTTTTGCAATATCCATATCACTTGTATTTTTATTCATATTTAAGGCCCTATCCTAAGCTCCCAGGCTTGATACCTGAGTTTCAGTTTGAATTAACTCTTCATCCTTGTTCCCACCTACAGCAACAGGTTTTTTTTTTAAATTTAATTTATTTTCAATTGGAGGCTAATTACTTTATAATATTGTAGTGATTTTTGCCACACATTGACATGAGTCAGCCATGGGTGTACATGTGTTCCCCATCCTGAACCCCCCTCCCATCTCCCTCCCCATCCCATCGCTCAGGGTCATCCCAGTGCACCAGCCCTGAGCACCCTGTCTCATGCATTGAACCTGGACTGGTGATCTGTTTCACATATGATAACGAAAGGTTGTTGCTGAACCATGAAAGATGCCGGGATTCTTGTCCTCCGGAGGAGAGGAATTCAATCTGGGGCCAGAGACAAGGCTTGATCGCTCAGAGCTTTGATGTAATAAAGTCTTATTAAAGTATAAAAGAGATAGAGAAAGCTCTGACATAGACATCAGAAGGGGGCAGAAAGAATACCCCCTTGCTAGTGTTAGCAATGGAGTGATATACCTTTTAATTAGTTATTACAATGAATCAAAAGGATGTCTCAAGTTTGTGAAAATTTTACCAGACCCACTCCCACAATTTACATTTTAGGATAACAAGATTAGAATTTAACAATAGAAAGAGCCTACCAGACCCACTCCCATAATATACATTCTAAGATATCAGGATTAGTCAGACGGTTTTCAGGAAGGAAAAACTGTCCTCAAGCAGGATACATTGTTGTTGTATAATCCCCAGAACAGAGTTTAAACTGAGTTGTGTAATTGACTAAGACTAGGGAATGTAGACAAAAAAGTTTGTCCTTTCCTCCTCCTTGAGAATTCCAGACCCCTATCTCCACTTCGAGAGGTCCAGACCCCTTTCTTCTTCTTGGGGACCCTGGACTTCTTACCAATTTGCCTAGGAATTGACTCTCTCAATAATATGCATGTTTCAGTGCTATTCTCTCAAATCATCCCTCCTTCATCTTCTCCCACAGAGTCCAAAAGTCTGTTCTTTAGATCTATGTCTCTTTTGCTGTCTCGCATATAGGGTCATTGTTACTGTCTTTCTAAATTCCATATATATGTGTTAATACACTGTATTAGTGTTTTTCTTTCTGACTTACTTCACTCTGTATAATAGACTCCAGTTTCATTCATCTCATTAGAACTGATTCAGATGCATTCTTTTTAATAGCTGAGTAATAATCCATTGTATATATGTACCATAGCTTTCTTATCCATTCATCTGCTGATGGACATCTAGGTTGCTTCCATGTCCTGCCTATTGTAAACAGTGCTGTGATGAACATTGGGGTACATGTGTTTCTTTCTATTCTGGTTCCCTCAGTGTGTATGCCCAACAGTGGGATTGCTTTGTCGTATGGCAGTTCTATTTCCAGTTTTTTAAGGAATCTCCACACTGTTCTCCATAGTGGCTGTACTAGTTTGCATTCCCACCAACAGTGTAGGAGGGTTCCCTTTTCTCCACACCCTCTCCAGCATTTATTGTTTGTAGACTTTTTGATAGCAGCCATTCTGACAGGCGTGAGATGGTACCTCATTGTGGTTTTGATTTGCATTTCTCTGATAATGAGTGATGTTGGGCATCTTTTCATGTGTTTGTTAGCCATCTATATGTCTTCTTTGGAGAAATGTCTGTTTAGTTATTTGGCCCATTTTTTGATTGGGTCATTTATTTTTCTGGAATTGAGCTGCAGGAACTGCTTGTATATTTTTGAGATTAATTCTTTGTCAGTTGCTTCATTTGCTATTATTTTCTCCCATTCTGAAGGCTGTCTTTTCACCTTGCTTATAGTTTCCTTTGTTGTGCAGAAGCTTTTAATTTTAATTAGGTCCCACTTGTTTATTTTTGCTTTTATTTCCAGTATTCTGGGAGGTGGGTCATAGAGGATCCTGCTGTGACTTATGTCAGAGAGTGTTTTGCCTATATTTTCCTCTAGGAGTTTTATAGTTTCTGGTCTTAAATTTAGATCTTTAATCCATTTTGAGTTTATTTTTGTGTATGGTGTTAGAAAGTGTTCTAGTTTCATTCTTTTACAAGTGGTTGACCAGTTTTCCCAGCACCACTTGTTAAAGAGACTGTCTTTTCTCCATTGTATATTCTTGCCTTCTTTGTCAAAGATAAGATGACCATAGGTGCATGGATTTATCTTTGGGCTTTCTATTTTGTTCCATTGATCTATATTTCTGTCTTTGTGCCAGTACCATACTGTCTTGATGACTGTAACTGTCTAGTAGAGCCTGAAGTCAGGCAGGTTGATTCCTCCAGGTCCATTCTTCTTTCTCAAGATTGCTTTGGCTATTCGAGGCTTTTTGTATTTCCATACAAATTGTGAAATTATTTGTTCTAGGTTTCTGAGAAATACCATTGGTAGCTTGATAGGGATTGCATTGAATCTATAGATTGCTTTGGGTAGTATACTCATTTTCACTATATAGATTCTTCTGACTTATGAACGTAGTCTATTTCTCCATCGATTAGCATCATCTTTGATTTCTTTCATCAGTGTTTTATAGTTTTCTATATATAGGCCTTTTGTTTCTTTAGGTAGATTTATTCCTAAGTATTTTATTCTTTTTGTTGCAATGGTGAATGGAATTGCTTCCTTAATTTCTCTGTTTTCTTATTGTTAGTGTATAAGAATGCAAGGGATTTCTATGTATTAATTTTATATCTTGCAACTTTGCTATATTCATTGATTAGATCTAGTAATTTTCTGGTGGAGTCTTCAGAGTTTTCTATGTAGAGGATCAGGTCATCTGCCAACAGTGAGAGTTTTACTTCTTTTCCAATCTGGATTCCTTTTATTTCTTTTTCTTCTCTGATTGCTGTGGCTAAAACTTCCAAAACTATGTTGAATAGTAGTGGTGAGAGTGGGCACCCTTGTCTTGTTCCTGACTTTAGGGGAAATGCTTTCAATTTTTCACCATTGAGGATAACGTTTGCTGTGAGTTTATCATATATGGCTTTTATTATGTTGAGGTACTTTCCTTCTATGCCTGCTTTCTGAAGGTTTTTTTAAATTATAAATGGATGTTGAATTCTGTCAAAGGCTTTCTCTGCATCTGTTGAGATAATCATGTGGGTTTTATCTTTCAATTTGTTAATGTGGTGTATCACATTAATTGATTTGAGAATATTGAAAAATCCTTGCATCCCTAGGGTAAAGCCTACTTGGTTATGATATATGATCTTTTTAATATGTTGTTGGATTCTGTTTGCTAGAATTTTGTTAAGGATTTTTGCATCTATGTTCGTCAGTGATATTGGCCTGTGGTTTTTTTGTGCGTGTGTGTGTGTGGCATCTTTGTCTGGGTTTGGTACTAGGGTGATGGTGGCCTCGTAGAATGAATTTGGAAGTTTACCTTCCTCTGCAATTTTCTGGAAGAGTTTGAGTAGGATAGGTGTTCGCTCTTCTCTTAATTTTTGGTAGAATTCATCTGTGAAGCTGTCTGGTTTTTGTCTGGCTTTTTTTTTTTTTTGTCTGTTTTTTGTTTGTTGGAAGATTTCTGATTACAGTTTTGATTTCTTGTCTAGGGTCTATAAGTTTTTCTATTTCTTCCTGGTTCATTTTTAGAAAGTTATACTTTTCTAAGAATTTGTCCATTTCTTCCAAGTTTTCCATTTTATCGGCACATAGTTGCTGATAATAGTCTCTTATGATCCTTTGTATTTCTGTATTGTCTGCTGTGATTTCTCCATTTTCATTTCTAATTTTGTTGATTTGATTATTATCCCTTTTTTCTTGATGAGTCTGGCTAATGGTTTGTCTATTTTATTCATCTTCTCAAAGAACCAGCTTTTAGCTTTGTTGATTTTTGCTATGGTCTCCTTTGTTTCTTTTTCAATTTATTTCTTCCCTAATTTTTATGATTTCTTTCCTTCTAGTAACCCTGGGGTTCTTCATTTCTTCCTTTTCTAGTTGCTTTAGGTGTAGAGTTAGATTATTTATTTGATTTTTCTCTTGTTTCTTGAGGTAAGCTTATATTGCTATGAACCGTTCCCTTAGCACTGCTTTTACTGAATCCCGTAGGTTTTGGGTTGTTGTGTTTTCCTTTTCACTCATTTTCTATGCATATTTTGATTTCTTTTTTGATTTTTTCTGTGATTTGTTGGTTATTCAGAAGCATGTTGTTTAGCCTCAATATGTTTGTATTTTTAATAGTTTTTCCCCCTGTAATTGACATCTAATCTTACTGCATTGTGATCAGAAAAGATGCTTGAGATGATTTCAACTTTTTTGAATTTACTAAGGCTAGATTTATGGCCCAGGATGTGATCTATCCTGGAGAAGGTTCTGTGTGCACTTGAGAAAAAGGTGAAATTTATTGTTTTGGGGTGAAATGTCCTATAGATATCAATGAGGTCTAACTGGTCCATTGTATCATTTAAAGTTTGTGTTTCCTTGCTAATTTTCTGTTTAGTTGATCTATCCATAGGTGTGAGTGGGGTATTAAAGTCTCCCACTATTATTATGTAATACAGCCACAGTTTTGTCAATGCTTTGTTTATCGTGTGTCTCACACCCCATATTCCACATTTTGATCTTATTAGTTCAGAATTTAATCAAACCATGTTTTCATCATAACCCTGTAACATATGGGATAATATCCAAAATCTCCAGCCTGCCATTCAAGTTATTTACAAACTACAGCGAAAAAGTTCTTTCTGACTTCCCTTTCATTTCTTTTACTTTCTATTCCAGCTAACTTTATTTTTTATCTATTTTGGTACTCAGATTCTCTTTGTCTGTCCTTCCAAAGACCTCATAACCTCCTCAGATCATTTCCATTTATAACAATCATTCCTGTATTTGAAGTCAAAGAATGTTATTCTCAACTTCACTGTTACTCTGTGCTCTTCTTTAGCACAGGGCCATACATATATTTCATTAGTCTCTCCTTTGAGCATATTTTATGGCCCTTTAAATATCATCAAAAATCTTTAGTGTTCAAATGAAGCTACTTAGGAGAATACAGTACACTGAATTTTATTATTCCAAAAGACATGCTGTGACACCCCTTCTAACTTTCTCAGACCCCAGTCCCCTACCAATACAGAGGTGTATCACTTAGACTGAATTATGACACACAGAGGTTGAGGATTTTTGTTAATTTTCAATAAGGCCCTTGATTCTATAGCCACATATTGCTTCTATGCTCACCACAGAATAAATAGCAAGGATAGTACTGTTTTGGTTGAACACGTATGTGGGACAGACTTAATCTACAAAGTTCAAAGGTTAAAAATATACCAAGTTTTGGTGAAAATTAGTCTAAAGTCTGAATTAGTGAACTGTAAGGAAAGAGCAAATTAGCCAAGATGGCATGGTCAGGCTAACTTGCCCCACAGCTTCTTGCTCTTGCTGAACGTTTTGTAAATAATGACTATGTAACAGCTGAGATCACTTATACTGCTGCACATGTGTGTTACAAGATAATCGCTTGGACATGGGATATATAAGCTTCACCTGGAAAAGCCCAGAGTGGTATGGTACACCTGTATGAACTTAACCATGAAACCCCTGGCTGCTGCTGCATTGGGCCTACATTGGAGTGACATCATGGTTATGTTATATGAGGTTATGTTATGGCTACCTTATGGTTATGTTATGGCTGCTGCTATGGCTGCTAAGTCAGCCAGGAGAAAGGCTGTGTTTTGGCTGCTGTGCCAGCCAGGAGAGAATAAATGTGTCTGCGTCTTCTTCCAGCCTCTTATGTCATGCCTTGCCTACCCTGTATTCAGCGAATAGTGTGAACAGTGTGAACAGCAAGACAATTGGCCACATGAACAGGATGAAGAGCAATACATGACCTTATTTTGGCATTTATTTTGAACCTATAAATAGTGGCATTAATTTTTTCCTGGACTTTTATGTATGGTTTCAAATGCTCCTAATATCCTGATGTGTGCTAAGTCACTTCAGTCATGTTCGACTCTGTGTGACCCTATGGACTGTAGCCCGCCAAGCTTCTCTGTCCATGGGATTCTCCAGGCAAGAATAATGGAGTGGGTTGCCTTGCCCTCCTCCAGAGGGTCTTTCCAACCCAGGAATCGAACCCGTGTCTCCTATGGCTCCTGCATTGCAGGCAGATTCTTTACCACTGAGTCACTGGGGAAGTCCTAATATGCTGGTACCTCATAATTAAAAAATAGTATTTACTGATGTCTCTATAAATTATCAAAATATTCCCCAGTTTTTAATATTTCAGAACTTAAAAATATATCTCCTAGACAACCTCTTGCACACAGAAAGTAATTTGACCACCTGTACCTATATATGGAGTCGTTCATATTGGTTCAAGGGCTCCAAGTGGATCAGATAGACAGTTGATTAAAATAGAAAATTTAAAAATAGTTTATGTTTAAAATAGTTCTAAGTTCAGCTAGACCTAAGAACCTAGACCTAGAAGACAGAAGAAATAGAGAAGTGCTTTTGGTTCATAAATTTTATTGGGTAAGAATGTCTTTCAGTAAGTTTAATTTTGCATTAGTTACTGAATTTGACAATTTGAAACACAGTCATAATATAGCTTAGTGGAAATATTAATACTATAGTTTTCTAAAATAGAAAAATTGAAGGGGTTTAAATGTATAGATTAAAGCAAAGAGTTTCTGTTGATCCATAGGCTGTAGATTTATTTTGGAAGCTTTCTTGTGAATAGTTAATGAGGTGAAAGTGGGATGGAAAGAGTGTAACCCTTGGGATAATGCAAATAGTTCTTGGAAGACAAACTGATCTATGTTTCAGAACTAGCTCTGCCATGTAATAGATAAATATCCATGGGAAAACTATCTAACTTCTTAGTATATATCTCCATTTATAATAATATCTCCTTCACATACTGATAATGAAAGTTCATTAAAATAATAAAAACAAATTACATAGCACTGTGTCAGGCACCTGGGGACTTTTATTACATTAGCCCCTTGCCCTTCCTTAATAAAGATAATTTAGATTCCAAATAATATTGTGGAAGAAAGATTTTTATTGTTTTTAGGGACTAGGCATTAGAATACAGTTAACAGAATAACAATATAATATATAAATGTATAAGCATTTGCTCTCCCATATGCCTAGCCAATAAAAATATAATGTGAGCCACATATGTAACTAAAATTTTTCTAGTAGCTGTATTTTTAAAAGTAGAAAGAAACAAAGGAAATTAATTTTAATATATTTTATTTAACCTAATATTTTCAGAATATAATTTCAATATGTAATTAAAATGACACATTGTTAAGGAGATATTCTACATCTTTTTTTGTAATAAGTCTTTGAAATTCAGCTGGTTTTCACACTTACAGAACATCTCAATTCAGAATAACCTTACCTCAGGTGCTCAATAGCCCCTGTGACTAATGGCTGCTTTCCTGGACTATGCAGACCTAGGTACTTTTTGTGGAAGAAAAAGGAAAGAGGACATCAGTCTGTACAACTGAAGACTTACTTTGAAAGAGGTTGTTTTAAACAGATAGGAAACTGTTCATACTGGTAGAAACTGATAGTGTTACTTGAACAGGGTATCCATCAGGACTTTTACTTTCAAGTGACAGAAGCATTGCTGGTTAATTTAAGCAGAGAATCAGATTTACTAAGGCTCAGGTCAGTTCAGTTCAGTTCAGTCATTCAGACGTGTCTGACTCTTTGTGACCCCATGGACTGCAGCACACCAGGCTTCCCTGTCCATCACCAGCTCCCAGAGTTTACTCAAATTCACGTCCATTGAGTCGGTGATACAATCCAACCATCTCATTCTCTGTCGTCCCCTTCTCCTCCCACCTTCAATCTCTCCCAGCATCAGGGTCTTTTCCAATGAGTCAGTTCTTTGCATCAGGTGGCCAAAGTATTGGAGTTTCAGCTTCTGCATCAGTCCTTCCAATGAATATTCAGGACTGATTTCCTTTAGGATGGACTGGTTGGATCCTCTTGCATTCCAAGGGACTCTCAAGAGTCTTTTCCAACACCACAGTTCAAAAACATCAATTCTTTGCCATTAAGCTTTCTTTATAGTCCAACTCTCACACCCATACATGATTACTGGAAAAACCAGTTTTGACTAGATGGACCCTTGTTGGCAAAGGGTCTCTGCTTTTTGATATGCTGTCTAGGTTGGTCATAACTTTCCTTCCAAGGAGTAAGCGTCTTTTAATTTCATGGCTGCAGTCACCATCTGCAGTGATTTTGGAGCCCAAAAATTAAAGTCAGCCACTGTTTCCACTGTGTCCCATTTATTTACCATGAAGTGATAGGGCTGGATGCCATGATCTTAGTTTTCTAAATGCTGGGTTTTAGGCCACCTTTTTCCATCTCTTCTTTCACTTTCATCAAGAGCTCTTTAGCTCTTCTTAGCTTTCTGCCATAAAGGAACAGTCATCTGCACATCTGAGGTTATTGATATTTCTCCCAGCAGTCTTGATTCCAGCTTGTGCTTCATCCATCCCAGTGTTTCTCTGGATATAAGTTAAATAAGCAGGGTGACAATATACAGCCTTGACGGACTCCTTTTCTGACTTGGAATCAGTCTGTTGTTCCATGTCCCTTTCTAACTGTTGCTTCTTGACCTGCATGCAGATTTCTCAGGAGGCAGGTCAGGTGGTCTGGTATTCCCATTTCTTGAAGAATTTTCCACAGTTTGTTGTGATCCACACAGTCGAAGGCTTTGGTGTAGTCAATAAAACAAAAGTAGATGTTTTTCTGGAACTCTTGCTTTTTTGATGATCCAATGGATGTTGGCAGTTTGATCTCTGGTTCTTCTGCCTTTTCTAAATCCAGTTTGAACATCTGGAAGTTCACAGTTCATGTACTATTGAAGTCTGACTTGGAGAATTTTGAGCATTACTTTGTTAGTGTGTGGAATGAGTGCAATTGTGCGGCAGTTTGAGCATTCCTTGGCATTGCCTTTCTATGGGATTGGAATGAAAACTGACCTTTTCCATTCCTGTGGCCACTGCTGAGTTTTCCAAATTTGCTGGCATATTGAGTGCAGCACTTTCACAGCATTATCTTTTAGGATTTGAAATAGCTGAAGTGGAAATCCATCACCTCCACTAGCTTTGTATGTAGTGATGCTTCCTAAATCCCGTTTGATTTCACATTCCAGGATGTCTGGCTCTAGGTGAGTCATCACATCATCGTGATTATCTGGGTCATGAAGATCTTTTTTGTATAGTTCTTCTGTGTTTTCTTGCCAACTCTTCTTCCTAAGCTATTAGTTGGTTAACAATTGCTGTGACTGCTTGAAAACTAGACTTAGAGGCTACCTAGTCAAAGTCCAAATCATTCGGCAGAATGCATCCATCAAGACAACACTGCTGAGAATGAGTATCTCCATTGAGAGTGCCTCCATGATCATTGCTGGACAATAGAGATAATGCTGGAACTCTTTCTATTGCTACCAGCTTTGGAAGATGGATGCAACTGTTGATCTTACTGGCAATATTGAAAGAATTGATTTTGCACACTCCCTGCTTCTGTGTATCCCAGACTCTAAGCCAAGATCTAATGTGTGTATATTATTGGTAGAAGCTAGGTCATGTGAAAGCTGGGAGAAAAAATTCGGTTCCCAGAGTGGGCAGTAGTAACTGCCTCTTATCAAGAGTCTTGGAGTAGGAGATTCCTCATGAATAGAATTGGGTGGGAGCAGGGCAATTGCTATAGTCCAAAGAAAGACAGTGTCCACCTAAGAAGCTTGGGTTTTCTAGTTACTGAGTAGGATAAGATAAGGACTCATGAAGAAGATTTGATTTTTTAATTAATATTAAAATATTATATATATGACACCTTTTATTTCCAATATAAATGTAATATCCATGAAATTTATGACTATTTCATGTCAAAACTATAATGTGAGAGGATTTTTTAAAGCTATGAAAGTATGTTTACTCAATCTTCATTTTTTTCTGGAAGGTGAGTTCTCACATAGCTTTAGAAACTGGAGTAGATACATAGAAGTGAATGTTCTTATTTTGATATTGAAGGTAATTTAAATACTTAAGACAACTAGAATGTATAGGAATCTGAATTGGCTGCTCCTGCTGCTGCTGCTGCTAAGTCGCTTCAGTTGTGTCCGATTCTGTGCGACCCCATAGACGGCAGCCTACCAGGCTCCCCTGTCCCTGGGATTCTCCAGGCAAGAACACTGGAGTGGGTTGCCATTTCCTTCTCCAGTGCATGAAAGTGAAAAGTGAAAGTGAAGTCGCTCAGCCATATCCGACTCAGCGACCCCATGGACTCCAGCCTACCAGGCTCCTCTGTCCATGTGATTTTCCAGGCAAGAGTACTAGAGTGTGGTGCCATTGCCTTCTCCGCTGAATTGGCTAATAACACCCTTATTCTCTGCTTGAATGTAGAACTATTGGAGATATAGTTACAGGCAGATGAAGATGAAAATGTCATTACTTTTATTGCTAGTGTGAAGAATGTGGCTTAAATAAAAACAAATTAGGTTGCTAACACTTTCCAGATGGAGACCTACCCAGTATCACTGCCTCCCATTCATTGCTTTGGGTGGCTAGGGAAAAGGAAACTAAATTCTTGATATTTCAGAGGTGTAATAGAAGACTCCACCTAATTTGGAAACCTGATTTACTCATTTCTTCCAACAAAAATAGTAGGTGAGCAGTGGCCATGAGAAGTGAGGAAGTGGTAGTGCAAAGGCTTGGAAACCTTAACTTACAGTTTCTCTCTGTAGAGAAGCATCACAAAGAGTGAGGGATGAATATTTTCCATAACATCTCCAACTGTTTGTTCCTCTAAACCAGTTGGCTTGGCAATGAGCCTGTGGTTTCCCAGAATGTGTCTATGGGTCCCAGAGGAGATCACTTCCTATAGAGCTATACTCTGAGCTTCATGAAGCCATTCTCTGAATTCCAACAGGGCTCTGCTGTGCAACCTGGACCACTGGTGAGCAGTGAAGACTTTGGTTTAGAAGGCTCTAAAAATGAATGAGAACAGTACATTATTTCAGTTAATCCCAGATCCTTGCTCTACCCAGTGCTTAGAGGTCACCTCATTCTATTTCTCCTCCCACATTATTTCTAGACACATGGCCTAGTAGAGGGCATGCAGTGAGATTAAACAACAACATATATTCTGAAAACAAAATGCCTCCAATATAGGAGGCCCTCATGTTTGAATATCTGCTCAATGCTATCATCATATTGCCAGGGGAAAATTAAAGCTCAAAGACTGAAAACACAAAGAAATTAAATTCCGAATTCTCAAGTTAAATTCCAAAGCAAAGTCCAAATCATATTCTCTTATCCTTGTGAGTTATAGATCCAATGAATGAAAGTGTAATTTTTTTCCTTTCAGTTCAGTTCAGTCGCTCAGTCGTGTCTGACTCTTTGCAACCCCATGAATCGCAGCACGCCAAGCCTCCCTGTCCATCACCATCTCCTGGAGTTCACTCAGACTCACGTCCATCGAGTCTGTGATGCCATCCAGCCATCTCATCCTCGGTTGTCCCCTTCTCCTCCTGCCCCCAATCCCTTCCAGCATCAGAGTCTTTTCCAATGAGTCAACTCTTCGCATGAGGGGGCCAAAGTACTGGAGCTTCAGCTTTAGCATCATTCCTTCCAAAGAAATCCCAGGGTTGATCTCCTTCAGAATGGACTGGTTGGGTCTCCTTGCAGTCCAAGGGACTCTCAAGAGTCTTCTCCAACACCACAGTTCAAACGCATCAATTCTTCGGCGCTCAGCCTTCTTCACAGTCCAACTTTCACATCCATACATGACCACTGGGAAAACCATAGCCTTGACTAGACGGACCTTAGTTAGCAAAGTAATGTCTCTGTTTTTGAATATATTATCTAGGTTGGTCATAACTTTCCTTCCAAGGAGTAAGCATCTTTTAATTTCATGTCTGCAGTCATCATCTGCAGTGATTTTAGAGCCCAAAAAAATTACCACTTCCTATATAATAGGATTAAAAAAAAAAAAAAAAAAGACCCTGAGGCTCACTTTGTCACTGTCTCTTTATATATCTGTCCTGAGTCCAGAAACACTAGCCTATAATACACTTCCAACAAAAGTCATGTATCCCCTTCAGGAAGAAATCTGGGCCAGTGACATGATAAACAGTAAGTGGTCAAACAGCCACCAGTCACACCTATTAGATAAGTTTTTAAAGATCACACGTTGTCACATTTTTTTTCCCAGTTAGAATGAGGAATCAATCTCTCATCAAAAAAATGAGGGTGCCACAATTCCAGGACAGTGTCTGTAGTTTTTTCCTTCAGGATTGCCTGGCACACAAAGGATGCTTAGGTCATTTACAGTACAACTGGCACGCTTGAAATTCTAGCCCGAACTTCCTTAGGTAATGGTTATGTTACAAATAATAACACTGATGCACACACACACAAAAATAGTACAAACCCAGCAAAATTTCCCAGGTCTCCAGATATCTGGAGGGTGTTTGATAAAATCTTTCCTCAAGTCAGAGCTGTTCTTTTTTACATTCTAGTACTACCATTGAGGGGCTTCCCCCACCGATGGCTCAGTGGGTAAACAATCTGCCTTCAATGTGGTAGATTTGGGTTTAATCCTTAGGTTAGAAAGATCCCCTGGAGAAGGAAATGACAATCCACTCCAGGATTCTTGCCTGACAGAGGAGCCTGACAGGCTACAGTCCATGGGGTCACAAAGAGTCAGACATGACTGAGTGCAAACACCCGTTTACCACTGAATTTAAGGGATTATCCAAGTCAAGTCCTCCAATGCAATGGTCTCACTCCTTTGGATTGAAGTCCTATGTCACAAAGGGTCAGACACAACTTAGCAACTGAACAGCAACAACCCACATGGCATCATTTGAGAGCACCCCATTGTACCTGTATAAGGTTCATATGCTCCAAGCCACCAGTAAATCCCATGGAGTACTCCAGTGTAGGCAACAATCTACATTATACAGGTGGTTCCTAAAAATTATATGATTGCACATTCTGTGCCTTTATCTCTCAGTCTGATAAATTTTCATGGCCACAGTTCAATATATGATCAAATAACTTTTATTAAGAAACACATTCATATTTGTGTTATGTTTTCTTTCTTCTTTCTGTGGAGGTAGAAATCAAGCTCTGGGATATTTGAAACATTTTAATGAGGGCTAACATTTAACTAAGGGGTATTATAAGAAACACTCCCACTAACTTATGATCCTCTCCCTTTAAGACAGAAAGAAACATCAGCTACAGATTTTGCTTTTATGTTTAATACAAGAACAGCTGATGAAATCACACTCATATATACTATCAGAAAGTGTACCTGTCTTGAGAGAAGACCA
This sequence comes from Capricornis sumatraensis, assembly GCF_032405125.1. NCBI lineage: Eukaryota > Metazoa > Chordata > Mammalia > Artiodactyla > Bovidae > Capricornis > Capricornis sumatraensis. The sequence continues at coordinate 24,135,455 of NC_091073.1, forward strand.
AGTGGAAAGTCCTGAAGACTTGAATATCTTCTCTGAACAGGTGTCAGCCAACCTGGGGGCACATTTACAAATGGGATCCTGCTGTCAGCCCCTGACTCTGGGTGGTGTTCTCTCATCTTCATGGGAAAAGATTCCATCCATTGGGATAATTGTAGCTTTTTAACACATTTCCCTATAATTAGTGAATCTGCATGTCAGTGTTTTTTTAGTGTATTCCCTGATTGAATTGGAGACCGTTTTAGCTCTCCCCATGACCCGTCAAAGATAAAGAATTTGTTTACTGTAAATGCACACCGCTCACTCCTATATGCCATCTGCCACACTTAACTACCCAGAGTTACAATTTTCTAATAACAGCTCTTCGAGCTCAAGAAAAATCATCAGAGGTGCTAATCATACATGCTAGGGGAATATTTCCCTCTCTCTATCATCCTTTTTCTTCTTGGTGGGATTTTCATTCTAGTGTATTAAGGTGAGATGACATTGGGCTTCTATTAAATAGTATGCAACCAAATAGGGTTCAGAACTTTCCCTAAGTGGTAGTCACTTAACATACTTTGGGAGGTGCACTTCAGAGAAAATGTATAGAGTTCCAAGTTTCAGGAAGGAATTTAGATTTTTCCGTGGCTCTTGTTGTCAAGTCATGGGTAAAATCTGTGACGTTTGCTTCTGGAGCTGCTCACCTCCTGCTTTACTTGTTTTCTCCTTTTTTCTTCATTTTTTATGAAAATCTTGGGTAACCATGAAGTTTATATGCCATGTTCTTAACTTACTCCTCTCATTTTTATTATTCCCAATGGCTCTCCTTAGCAGCCATATTGGAAAGAGTAATCAACAAACTTAATGCATTATTAACCAACAGACCTTGAATGTCAGCAAAGTCTTCTTTCAAAGAAATGATTTGTTGAAATTTACCTATCAATGGTAACATTGGATAGATACTGGGAAATTTTATTTGGTTGGAAGTGCTCACAGTCCCTTACACTGAAACAGCTGCCCTCAAATGAGATATCTGTTATGACTGTGGAGTCAGAACAATTAAATTTTTATTTATAAAAATGAAATACAACAGCAGCAACGACAAAACCACTAATTCACGACCTCTTTACAAAGCGCTATAGACCATTGCTCCTTGAAAGTTTTGTTTTTCTCACTTGGATAATCTTAGAGGACACGGCATGATGGAGAAAAGCCAGCTGGCTGGACGTGAAGGGCAGGTTGAATCCCTTTTTCAACATTTAATATTTATGTTCTCAAATATATCCCCAAACATTTGAGGATATTGATGTTACGACTTTATTTTGCTGTCTCTGAGTCATTGCGCTGCCAGAGCCCTCATTTAACTAACTGTGATGAAAGAGCAGCACAGACAGTCTGTCCTGCAGAGGACAAGCTGTAAACTTTTCCTGTGAAATTTATCTTTTGTACTTTGATATTTTTGTTACCAAATGTCCCCTGTGCTTCACAAGCTTGTGGATAAAATGAAATTGCATTTGTATTTACGACCCACATTTCAATGGCTTTAAAACCTCTCCCAGTTTACTAGCTAGGTTCCCCTTCCCTAATTTTTCTAAGACTCCCCAGGGATGCTTACTCATGACCATGAATCAGTTATCTCAGAATAAATAGAAATTCAGACCTTTTGTCTGGACCCCACTGAGACTGACATCTGGATAACTTTATCTGTCAGGTACATCCAGCCTGTCATCAGGTGGCTCCAGGGTCACTGGAGCCCCATCTCCTTAAGCCAATGAGAGCAGGCTTAAGGGCCCCAGGAGATTCACAGAACTATGGTTCAGTGAAATTCTCCATTCCTCCTGGTTCTGATGCCTCATTTGCTGATCCCATTGCTATTACCATTGAATCTCTCATCTCTTTGGACGTTTTGTTCAGCCTTGAAATCTTCTTGCATTGAGGAAGAAGACATTACTTTCCTTGGTATCCCTCTCTGAAGGAAGCTGCTCACAACTAAACTACTTGGGTTCCAATTTTTGTTAGTTATGCTGCTTCAATTTTTTGGCTGCACATACAGAGTCATTTTACCAGACATACCCACAGTGCAAGAATGACTGAATAAGCATGGGTTCCAAAGTTAACCAAAAACAGAATCCAGAAGCAACATTTCCATCTAAATGGAGGTCCAAACCTCTTCTTCCTTATGTTACATTTTCAGTCAGAAGCCCTCATTTTCCTTTATTGAAAAAACACATGATTTTATGTTTATATATATAAAATATACTTTAAATTTTGAACTTTAATGTTGATGTTGGATTGCTGAGTGGAAAAAAGAGGAATCATAGTCCAAGTTTTTATCTTCCATGAGATTCCTATTCCTCTACATAAATTTGTGTCATCAAATGTAGGTATTGAGGGAGGGCTTTAGGTTAAACACACACATACACATACACTTTGCACTTTATCAGAAACTCAAAAAAGGTCTGAGATTTCACTCTATTTAAATGCTTACCAGGGCTTCTTACATGGCTCAGTGGTAAAAGTCAGCTTGCCAATGCAGGAGATACAGGGGATGTGGGTTCAATCCCTAGGTTGGGAAGATTCCCTGGAGGAGGAATTGGCAACACACTACAGTATTCTTGCCTGAAAAATTCCTTGGACAGAGGAACCTGGTGGTCTACAGTCTTTAGGGTCGCAAAGAGTTGACTGGCAAAATACATGAGATTCCTGGCTCAGAGAAAAGGACAAGGTCAATCTAGTCAAAGCTATGGTTTTCCCAGTAGTCATGTACAGATGTGAGAGTTGGACCATAAAGAAGGCTGAGTGGTGAAGAATTGATGCTTTTAACTGTGGTGTTGGAGAACACTCTTGAGAGTCTCTTGTACAGCAAGGAGACCCAACCAGTCCAGCCTAAAGGAAGTCAACCCTGAATATTAATTGGAAGGACTGATGCTGAAGCTCCAATACTTGGGCCACCTGATGTGAAGAGTCAACACATTGGAAAAGACCCTGAGGCTGGGAAAGATTGAGGGCAAGGGGAGAAGGGGGCCACAGAGAAAGATGGTTGGATGGCATCACTGGGTCAATGGACATGAGTTTGAGCAAATCCAGGAGTTAGTGAAGGACAGGGATTCCTGGCATGCTGCAGTCCATGGGGTAGCAAAGAGTCGGACATGACTCAGTGATTGAACAACAACAACAACAACAACTCGTGCACAGCAGGTGGCACAAACCTCATACTCTCATGGAATCCTTCCCGACCCCCACCAAATTCCATGGCGGCAATGTAAAGTGCCCAGGTAGGTGTGTATATAGGAGGTTGATATCAAAGCTGAGGAACCCTAAGCTTAGGAAGCTCCCAGTGTTGAAAAGGAGGCTGCTAGTGAACTTGCCTAACCTCAACTTGGTATAAGTCATCTTCTTTGGTATCAACACATGTTAGGGAAAAAACCTGCCTTTTTCCCCCTAGAAGGAAGACATTATCTCTGTCTTGAAAGACAGTTTGCCAAACAAACATCCTTGAAATGATAATTGGAAGCAAAAGCTGTCAATATCTTTGCTCAAATGGGCAAAAAGGCAAGAGCCCTATGGAAAATTTTTTCTCACCAGTTATCTAGAAACAATAACAACAGTGTGATGAATGCTGTAGAAGAGTTATGAGTATGCCACAGCAAAGGGCACAACCAAGTCTGACTCCTAGAGTCTAGGAATAAAGAGAGATACATTTTAACCTGATAAGGGAAGAAAAACCCAGACAAAAAATTTCATAAGCATGAAACCACTTACTGCTGCTCCAAGACTGCCCTCTAGTGTGTGAAAAGGCTTCACCTCCCTGACATTTGACTTTGATGTCTCTGCAGGATGGGAAGATGACCTGTGCAATTCTGAACAATGTTTTTTGTTTGTTTTTCTGGTTTTTTTAAACTTAATTATTATTTTATATTGGAATGTGTGTATTATGTTGCATTAGCTCAGGTATACAGTAAAGGCAAAGTAATTCAATTATGCATATATATTTATCCATCTCTTTTCAGATTCTTTTTTTCTTTTTTTTAAATTTTTGGCTGTACCACAGGGCATGTGAGGTCTAAGTTCACCAACCAGGGATCAAACCCACACTCCCTGAAGTGGAAGTGCTAAGCCTTAACCACTGGACTGCCAGGGAAGGCCCCTTTTCAGGTTTTTTCCTGTATAGGTTATTACAGAATATTGAGTAGAGTTCCCTGTGCTGTAGAGTAGATCCTTGTTGATTATCTATTTTATATATAGTAGTGTGCATATGTTAATCCCAAACTCCTAATTTATCCCTCCCTCTCCACACTTTTTCCCTTTGGCAACAATAAGTTTGTTTTCAACATCTGTGAATCTGTTTTGTAAATAAGTTTATTTGTGTCATTATTTTTAGATTCCACATATAAGTGATATCATATGACATTCATCTTTGTTTGACATTTCACTTAGTATGATAATCTCTAGGTCCATCCATGTTGTCGCTAATTTCATTCTTTTTTAATGGCTGAGTAATTTTCTATTGTGTTTATATATATACACACACACATACGTATGCTCAGGCACATGGCTGTCTCTTTGTGACCTCATGGACTGTAGCCTGTAGCCTCCTCTGTCCATGGAATTTTCCAGGCAAGAATACTGGAGTTGATTGCCATTTCCTTCTCATAAATATATATATGCCACATTTTCTTTATCTGCTCCTCTGTAGATGGACATCAGTTGCTTCCATGTCCTGGCTATGGTAAATAGGAATGTGTGTATCTTTTCAAATTCTGGGTTTCACCAGGAGTGGGATTGCTGGATCATATAGTAGTCCTAGTTTTCATCTTTTAATGAACCTCCATACTTTCTTCATAGAGGTTGTACCAATTATATTCCCACCAACAGTGTAGGAGCATTCCCTTTTCTCCACACCCTCTCCAACATTTATTGTTTGTGGATTTTTGATGGACATTCTGATTGGTGTAAGATGATACATTGTTGTGGTTTTGATTTGTTTGTTGCTCTAGAACTTAATAATGTTGAGTATCTTTTCATGTGTTTTTTTGACTATTTATATGTCTTCTCTGGTAAAATGTCTATTAGATCTTCTGCCTATATTTTGATTGGGTTGTTTGTATTTTTTATATTGACCTGCATGATCTGTTTGTATATTCTAAGCACTGTTGCTTTGGAGGTAAAAATTGGCTCTCTAGTATACCACCTGGGATACTTCTAAGAATTTATCCTACTACTACATATTTCTCTTGGCTTGAAGCTTTGTGCCTTTATGTGGTGAGTTTAAGGGAACGTTTTCTCTTGGAACTGGACAACAGAAGAATAGTTTATTGGTTTTGATAGCTATCCTCTTACTGCCTGTAGATTATAAGTGTATGACATGAGAGTCTGGCCCAAATTAAAGGAATCATGAAGACAGAATTTTAGAGCTAAAAGGTTCCTAGCATTATCTAGTAACCCCTTGTTTTTTCCTTCCCTATTTTCTCTTTCTCAAATACTTGAACTGCTTATTATGTATTCATGAACCTTGCTGGAGATACAAAAGTGAAGAACAATGGTTCTTTTTCTTAATGTCCTCACAGAATAGTATGAATAAAGAAACATGGTCAGTCAATTATGAGAAACTGAGATAAATCTGAAGACAAAGGGAACTGCAAGGAGCTGCGACTCGGAAGCCTGATTCAGATAAGGAGGCCATGAATGAATATTCACGGGGGATAATTCTTGAGTTGGGTTTGGAAGGATTAGCAGGGGATATGAGGGAAATAATGGGTAGGGAAGAAGTCTTCCCTAGTGACTCAGATGATGAAAATCCTTCTGCAGTGCAGGAGACCTGGGTTCAGTCCCTGGGTTGGAAAGATCCCCTGGAGAAAGGAATGGCTATCCACTCCAGTATTCTTGCCTGGAGAATTCCATGGATGGAGGAGCCTGGCAGGCTACAGTCTATAGGGTCGCAAAGAGTCAGACACGACTGAGCACTAACACAAGTCCTTATCAGGGCTTTTAATCTCATGCTGAGAGTCTGGATTTTATCCCAGTTGGTTCCAAGGAAATTCTGGAGGATATTTATCAAGGAAGTGATATTATCAGATTTGCATTTTAGGATGATTATTTTGGCAGCAATGTGGAGAAAAATTGAAAGGCAAAACACTGGGGACATCGGAGATCAATTAAGATACTGTTACAGTGACCTAGGCAAGAGATTAATGGGGCTCTGAGTCAGCCATTAACAAACAATGAAAGGAGTGTCTAGACACTAGCAATAAAAGCAATAGAATTAGTAAAAGATGAGGGGAAATGGGAGCAAGTGAGGATTCAAAGATGACTCTGAGGTATGTTGTGTAACTGGATAGCTGGGCTATCATCAAACAGGATTTGGAGAAAGAAAATCTGATAGCAGTCAAGATTAGTTGAGGTTTTGATATGCTGTGACTTAATCATGTCTGGATCATCCATAGAGAAGTAGCATCTGGACTCAGGTATATAGGTATAGGAGCTCACTTTTATTGAGCTCTTTCATTAGTTGATCTGTATTTATTCCAATTTTTCCTTTCTTTCCTCAATCCCTTTTGAAGTCATCATTCTTGAACAATGGGCAGGCTATTGCAAAGCATTGCGGGTTCTCTACTTCACTGAGTACATTTCTTACCTCTGAATGCTCATACATCTAAAAGTACTTCTTTCATGTAAATCTTTGCTTCATATTGAATGTGACTTGAAATTACTGTAGGGTTTGCACCTTTCTTTGAAAGTCAATTCAGTGGTTCTGTGTCATGAAAATGTTTTTCAATAGAATCTGCTTTTTTCCCCCCTCTCTGTGGGAAGTGTTTTGATTGTTCTGCAAATGTGCATAGCATTCTCAGAACTCTATTCAGCTTGCCCAATACTTTTTGAATCTGTTGTAGATTCATATGATAACAACAAAAAAATAGTTTCAATTCTTTTGTTACTGTTTGCTGTTTGTGAAATTTGGTTTCTACATTATATTTATTCAGCATGAATAGTTTAAGAATAGGGTATATAATGTGGCATTTTACACACTTAAAAAAATGATTTTTGCTCTCATTTCATAGTCATCTTTTGCTCCATGCTGTACAATTCAACCTCGTAACAGTTGCAGTCAATTTTATTGGTAGCTTAAGATCTACTTCATCTTTTGTATTGCGCTGAATATTGAGTATAGACTTACTTTTTAAAAGATTTTTCATATTTTTTGAACAGAATGACTCTAAGAAGACAAAAAGAAATGGTTTGTTTCCATCAGAGAAAGGAAACAATTAGAAAGGAAACAGCCTGAAGTGTACACTTAGTGTTAGTTGCTCAGTTGTATCTGATTCTTTGTGGCCCCATTGACTGTAGTCTGCCAGCCTCTCTGTCCATGGAATTCTCCAGGCAAGAATACTGGAGGGGGTAGCCATTCCCTTCTCCACGAGATCTTCCCCTGAAGGATTAAACCCAGGTCTCCTGCATCGCGCCAAGATTCTTTACCATCCGAGCCGCCAGGGAAACCCTTGATCCTTTCAGATATTTTGAGTCTGCGCCTTTTCCTGGGCAGGTATGGTCACTTTCTAATTTTCCCTATATAAGCAGTTGCTTTAGGATGTCCTAATCTTTAACTTCTGGCTTCCAAAAGAGGGAAAAGAAAAGAGGTCCCACTTCAGTCCTGGAGGGTGGGGCTTGTCAATAATAGAAGGAGGCACAACAACGGTGGCCAGCCACCTCTATGTCTGCACTTTGTGATCAGAAGCAGCAATCAGCAATCAGAACACAGCCTCTGATATTTGGAGGTCAGGGTCATTTTTGTACACCCTGTCTCCTCCAGGCTCTGTGCACATTGCTCCAGGATCACGTGCACAGCTGCCTGCCATGGAGTTGGTGTTGGGAGATGGGCAGCTGCTACTGTACTAAGAGCTGAAACTGACCAAAATTAACTGCAGTTTACTGTCCAAGTCTTCCCCTGGAACGTCCAAGGTTTCAATAGACTCCAGCATTCTAAAATAGTTATATCAGACAGATTCTGCCAGTACAGTTGTTTTCTTGGTGAGGAGGTAGGTTCCTGGTGCTTTCTAATCTGCCATTTTCATTTTTTTCTTCCTCCCTCCCTCCTTTCCTCTCTTCCTCCCCTCTTCCTTCTTTTATTCCTCCCTCTTTCCCTTCTTCCTTTCCTTCCTTTCTTCTTTTTCTGGAGAGCCAGTTTACCAGCGTGCCACTGGAAACGCTGCAGACATGTGCTCCTTGGTACAAGCTGCATTGGGATCAACTGGGCCAGCTGCTCTGACTGTAGTTCTCTAGTTAGTCTTCTTCACATTGCCCTATGGCCATTTCCCATTGCTGCCTCAATTCACTGACTCCGTGAGCTATTTTTGAGGGAAGTGCTGGCATCCTGTGGTCCCTAATAAATTTCAAAATATGGATCTCACTCTTTCCTCACACAGGGTTTTCATATATGTCCTTTTTCTGCAGACACTTGTCCTACCTAAGCACAGAACTGCTTTCTCCCACCTTCAGGCACTCTCTCAGATCTAATCCCTTGAATCTGTTTGTACAGTGGAAGTGACAAATAGATTCAAGGGATTAAATCTGAAAGAATGCCTGAAGAACTATGGACAGAGGTTCGTAACACTGTACAGGAGGAAGTGATCAGAAGCTTCACCAAGAAAAAGAAATACAAAAAGCAAAGTGGTTGTCTGAGGAGGCCTTACAAATAGCTGAGAAAAAAAGAGAAGCAAAAGCCAAAGGAGAAAAGGAAAGATACATCCATCTGAATGCAGAGCTCCAAAGAGTAGCAAGGAAAGATAAGAAAGCATTTTTAAGTAAACAATGCAAAGAAATAGAGAAAACAATAGAACTGAAAAGACTAGAGATCTCTTCAAGAAAATAGAGATACCGAGGGAACATTTCATGGAAAGATAGGTACAATAAAGGACAGAAATGGTAATACCAAACAAAAGCAGAAATACAAGAGGTGGCAAAAATAAACAGAACTATACAAAAAAGATCTTAATGACCAGGATAACCACAATGATATGTTCACTCACCTAGAGCCAGACATCCTGAAGTGTGATGTCAAATGGATCTTAGGAAGCATCACTACGAACAAAGCTAGTGGAGGTGATGGAATTCCAGCTGAGCTATTTCAAATCCTAAAAGATATGCTGTGAAAGTGCTTACACTCAATCTGCCAGCAAATTTGGTAAACTCAGCAGTGGCCACAGGAATGGAAAAAGTCAGTTTTCATTCCAATCCCAAAAGGAGGGCAATGCCTAAGAATGTTCAAACTGCTGCACAATTGCACTCATTTCACATGCTACCAAAGTAATGCTCAACATCTTTGAAGTTAGGCTTCAACAGTATTTGAGCTGAGAAATGTTCAAGCTGGATTTAGAAAATGCAGAGGAATCAGAGACCCAATTGCCAACATCTGTTGGATCATAGTAAAAGCTAGGGAATTCAGAAAAACATTTACTTCTTTTTCAAAAACTACACTAAAGCCTTTGACTGTGTAGACCACAACAAACTGTAAGATTCTTAAAGAGGTGAGGATACCAGATCACATTACCTGCCTCCTGAGAAACCTGTTTGCAGGTCAAGAAGCAACAATAAGAACCAGATATAGAACAATGGACTGGTTCAAAATTGGGAAAGGAGTACATCAAGGTTGTATATTGTCACCCTGCTTATGTAATTTCTATGCAGAGTACATCATGCAAAATGCTGGGCTGGTTGAAGCACAAGCTGGAATCAAGATTGCTGGGAGAAATATCAATAACCTCAGATATGCCAGTATATCACACTTATGGCAGAAAGCAAAGAGGAACTAAATAGTGAAAGATGAAAGAAGAGAGTGGGAAAACCTGGCTTAAAACTCAACATTCAGAAAACTAAGATCATGGCATCTGGTCCTATCACTTCATGGCAAACAGATGGGGAAACAATGGAAACAGTGAGGGACTTTATTTTCTTAGGCTCCAAAAATCACTGCAGATGGTGACTGCAGCCATGAAATTAAAAGATGTCTGCTGCTTGGAAGAAAAGCAATGACAAACCTAGACAGTGTATTAGAAAGCAGAGACATTACTTTGCCTACAAAAGTCCATGTCGTCAAAGCTATGTTTTCCCAGTAGTCATGTACAGATGTGAGAGCTGGACAATAAAAATAGGCTGAGCACCAAAGAACTGATGACTTTGAATGGAGGTGCTGAAGAAGTCTTTTGAGAGTCCCTTGGATTGCAAGGAGAAGAAATCAGTCAATCTTAAAGAAAATTAGTCCTGAATATTCACTGGAAGGACTGATGCTGAAGCTGAAGCTCCAATACTTTGGCCACCTGATGTAAAAAGCTGACTCATTGGAAAAGACTCTGATGCTGGGAAAGATTGAAGGCAGGAGGAGAAGGGGATGACAGAGCACGAGATGGTTGGATGGCATCATCGACTCAATGGACATGAGTTTGAGCAAATTCCCAGAGTTGGTGAAGGACGGGGAAGCCTGGTGTGCTGCAGTCTATGGGATCACAAGTAGTCGGACACGATTGAGTGACTGGACAACCACCACCATCAGTGCATACTTAGGCTCTCCAATGTTGTCCTCTATCATTGATTTCTCATTATTGACTAGGCCATTTCTCTGAGTATACACACACACCCTAGGGCCTTCTTCCTATTAAAAAAGCAATAACAAAAGCAGAGTGTCTTGATCCATCATCCCCTTCTGGCTACCATTCTGTTTCCACAGCTTGTCTTCATTTTCATACTTCCTGTTGTTGTTCACTCACTAAGTCATGTCCAACTCTTTGCTACCCCATGGACTGCAGCACTTCAGGCTTCCCTGTCCTTCACCATCTCCCAGAGTTTGCTCAAACTTCGCACTTCCAACTTGCTCTTTTTAAAATAATATTTATTTATTTAATTTTATTTTTGACCACGCTGGGTCTTCATTTCTGTCTGCAGGCTTTCTCTAGTTGTAGTGAGCAAGGGCTATTCTTCTTTACGGGGCTCAGGTTTCTCATCGTGATGCTCTTCTTGTTGCAAAACGCGTGCTCTAGGTGTGTGTGATCAGGAGTTGTGGTACTTGGGCTTCATTGCTCTGCAGCACGTGGAATCTTCCTGGTCCAGGGATTGAACCCATGTCCCCTGCATTATCAGGCAAACTCTTAACCACTGTGCCACCAGGGAATTCTTCCCACTTACTCTTAATCTTGCTTTATCACTTCAATGAAACTATTCTTGTCAGTCACCAGTGACCTCCATTTCCCTAAATTCAATGGAACACTCATTCTTGCTTTAGAGCTTGCTTTTGATATATCTTCTTCTGCTTATTTCACTCTCTCCACAGTGAAGTTCATCTAAATCCATTTTTATAATACAACTTACATGCTGATGATTATCAATGTATTTATCTAACCCTGACATTTTCTCTGAGAATGTCATATAGACAAATGTTTAATTGACACCTTTATTTGGAGGTCTGCTAAGGTTTTTAAACTCTACACATTGAAATCTGAACTCCTGACTTCACTCCCAAACCTGTTAATCTCTTAGTCTGTCCTCAGATCAGTTATTTCCTCAGTGACTCAAATAGAAAGTCAGGGAATCGTTTTCATTTCCCCCTTTCTCTCTTCCCCCATTCACAAACCACAAAAAAGTATTCTTAGTTCCTCTGTAATATATCTTTAATCTGTCTACTTCTATTCTTCACTATATTCTAAGCCCTAATATTTCTTACCTAGAGTGCAGCAAAAGTATCCTGACTAGCCTCTCCATAATTCCTTCTTTACAAACTAATATTTAAAGAATACAATAGATCTTGCCACTTATGCTCAAAACAGTTGGTGGCTTCTCCATGCTCTTAGAATTAAGTTATATCTCTTCAGTATCACCTAAAAGTCCAAACCAGCTGCTTACTTAAACTTCATTGGATATTTCTCCTTCCCCTTTCAATAGGCAAGGTCTTTTTTGATTTAGTGGAACCACTCTAAGAACAACTATTATAATGAAAGGGTTACATGATATATGATCTAGGGTTGGCAACCAAGAGGTAATTTTTTTTACCCTGTTACTGAGGTTACAAACAGCTACACTTTAGGTATGTAGATTAGTAGGAAAAGTCAGATTTATCATCTTTTCCTGCTGTTTTGACCCTCACTTCCTCACCTGGCTCCCCAAAATGTCTATAAAGACCTCTCTGCTGCTCTCCTCCAGGGCTTGCAAGAAACAGAGAATAAAGACATGGCACACATGTTGGGAAAACCATACCTGACCCTCTTGGGTGTGGAGGTAAGATTTCTTCTTTTGTACCATTGTCTCTTGTCCATACTCTTAACTAGCACCTGGCTTATTTTTTATACTTCGAAGTTAAACACTCTATTGTTTAATTTACATTCTCTAATTTTTTCACATGGTATTAGTTGTCTGATGTCGGGGTCCAGCCCCGGTGGAACCAGGGTGATTTGAAGGGGAGACGGATAGGCGAGGAAAACTTATGTATTTAGAGATATAAGATTAGATTAGGAAGAAATAGTGTAGTAGGAAAATAAAGTGGAGAAAAGAGGCTGAATAACTTGGTATTTCCCCCTCAAAACAGTGTCTAATGTAGTGATGATTTTGGTGTGTTTTTTCTTAAGCAAGAGCAATATAATTTGTCTTTAACATTGTCATTTTTAAAAGTCCATTAGTAAGTTACAATTTACTATTCCTTTTACACAAAGTGCCATTAAATAACATTGAGCTATGTACACACGTCAAGGATTTTACAGACTTGTAAAATAGCAGGCCATTTCAAGGATTTCTTTCTTGGTAGAGACATTTATGGGGAAAAGAGAAGTGAGATTAAAAGGTAAATTTAGTTTCAGGTCTAATGACAGTCATCTGGGTTGGGTGGGTTACTAGTTTCTTCAAACAGGTTTCAATCCATTTTACATTAATCAGAAACTGCTTAAACTGTTCATCAGGACTACCAATCTTTTCTTGAGATGAGGTTGTACATTATATTACCAGAAAAAGTTTCTGTCTCAGAGCAGATTTGGACAGTTTTTTAAAGTCCTCCTTTTGACTCAGAAAATCTTCAAAGATCTCTCTCAGACCAAAAAAAAAAAAAAAAAATTTTCATTGAATATTTGTGCTAAGATCACTCACTGGATGTTTTTAGCCCAGTCAGTCTCTTACATTTTTTAATAAATGACAAAAATTAGACATAGGTTCAATCTATGCACTATATATGGAATCATGCTTGCAATGGTGTTTCATCGTATACTGATATTCCTTTCCCAGTGTAATAGGAAAACTTCCAGTCAAAATCTTGTGGCAACTCAAGATCAATATTAGCTGTTTTATATAGTCTATGGACTTAAGCTTTTATATTATCTGTGTTCTTTTCAACATGGCCGATTTTATTTACCTAAGTTCAATTACAAGTGTTGATTAATGCCTTTGCTGTTAGCTTAACAAAACTAGAACTACTCCATTTTAAAGACAGAGAATTAATTTCTATTCAGGGATTTAAACAAAAAATCCAGGCTCCATTATTGTTCCAGAATTTCCTTTTCTCTCCTCCCATCCATGTCCTTTCTTCTCTTCTCTCTCCTCCTTATTCATCTCCTTCTTTGCTCAACTTTTTCTCTCCTTCCTCTCCTCAATTCTCTACTTTCCAGTTCCCTTCCCTTCCTTTTTTTTCTCTAAGTTTTCCATCTTTCTTTCCCCTTTCCGTCCAAACCTCCTTACTTGTATCCGCTGTTGTCACCTTGTCTACTCTGAGGCAAGGAATCAAAGAAAAAGTGGCTGTTTTTTTCTAGGATTAACCACCATCCCTAAAAATGTAGGACTGATGCTGAAGCTCCAATACTTTGGCCACCTGATGTGAAGGGCCAACTCATTGGAAAAGACCCTGATTCTGGGAAAGATTGAAGGCAAAAGGAGAAAGGGGCAACAGAAGATGAGATGGTTGGATAGTATCACCAACTCAATGGACATGAATCAGAACAAACTCTACTTGATAGTGGAGGACAGAGGAGCCTGGCGTGCTGCAGCCCATGGGATCACAAAGAGGCAGACACAACTTAGCAACTGAACAACAACAAAAATCATTTTTCAGCTCTAAGAACTCAAATTCATGATTGTATGCGACTTGCCAGGAGTGATGATATATATTCTTGTAAGGCTGGACTGCTATTAGTCATAGAATGGGTACCAAACCAAATCCCATGCATGAAGTGCAGTTCTAATTCTTTTAGAGTGGGCTTATCCACTTAATGAAATCCATTTTGCCTTCAAGTGTGACATTTCTGGTACAGTTATGATTATAAATTTATTTTTTCGAATTATGTTGAAACCATGCAAACAACTACATTGCCATGAGTGGTGTACAGGGTATCAGTAAAGACACTGTACTTATATAATATTTGACCTATTTAACAAGTAGCTTTATAGCAAGGGCAATTCATACATGTACTATTTTTACAAAATCATTATAAGTACTATCAGTGGTTTGATTTACAGATATTATGTGGTTAGAATTCAGTTCAGTTCAGTTCATTCGCTCAGTCGTGTCCGACTCTTTGCGACCCCATGAATCGCAGCATGCCAGGCCTCCCTGTCCATCACCAAATCCCGGATTTCACTCAGACTCATGTCCATCGAGTTGGTGATGCCATCCAGCCATCTCATCCTCTGACGTCCCCTTCTTCTCCTGCCCCCAATCCCTCCCAGCATCAAAGTCTTTTCCAATGAGTCAACTCTTCACATGAGGTGGCCAAAGTACTGGAGTTTCATCTTCAGCATCAGTCATTCCAAAGAATACCCAGGGCTGATCTCATTCAGAATGGACTGGTTGGATCTCCTTGCAGTCCAAGGGACTCTCAAGAGTCTTCTCCAACACCACGGTTCAAAAGCATCAATTCTTCGGCGCTCAGCTTTCTTCACAGCCCAACTCTGACATCCATACATGACCACCGGAAAAACCATAGCCTTGACTAGACAGACTTTTGTTGGCAAAGTAATATCTCTGCTTTTCAATATGCTGTCTAAGTTGGTCATAACTTTCCTTCCAAGGAGTAAGCATCTTTTAATTTCATGGCTGCAATCACCATCTGCAGTGATTTTGGAGCCCCCCAAAATAAAATCTGACACTGTTTCCACTGTTTCCCCATCTATTTGCCATGAAGTGATGGGACTAGATGCCATGATCTTAGTTTTCTGAATGTTAGTGAACTTTGTAACAACATCTTTTATCTAGAATAATTGTGACTTTTTTCCCCAAGCTCAACTCATTTAAAAACACTCCTGAATTCCAAATATTAGAGTCTATACACTTAAATTCTTTTGAGAGTCCACTAATTACATTTACAGTTCTTATATTAAGAATTCATAAACTCAAAGCTTTTTTTTTGTGGATTCCATTGGATCTTCTACATAGACAATGATATCATATGTGAATAATGACAGTTTCACTTCTTCCTTTCCTATATGAATTTCTTTTATTTTTTGTTCTAGCTCTATTCATCTGGCTAAAACTCCTGGTACAGTATTGAACTGAAATAGTGGAAGCAGACATCCTTGTCTTGTTCCTGAAATTAAGGTGAAAACATTCATCATAAAGTCTAATGTTACTTATACATTTTTCATAAATGCCCTTTATCAGGTTGAGGAAGTTCTTTCCTATTTTCAGTTCATTGAGAAATTTTTTATTAGGAAAGGGTGTTGGATTTTGTTAAATCCTTTCCTGTATCTATTGACATATCATATGCTTTTTTCTCCTTTTCTAGTTGTTTAATGTGGTGAATTATATTTATTGATTTTCAAATTATAAGCTGATCTTACATTTGTGGAATAAAACTAACATATTAAAAAGTTCAAAGTGCTAGTTGATCAGTTGTGTCCAACTACTTATGACCCCATGGACTATAGCCTGCCAGGCTCCTCTGTCCATGGAGTTATCCAAACAAGAATACTGGAGTGGGTAGACATTCACCTTCTCCAGGGGTCATCCTGACCCAGGGATCAAATTCTGGTCTCCCACATTACAGGCAGATTCTTTACTGTCTGAGCCTATAGGGAAGCCCCATTCATGGTGTATTATATATTTTATATATTGTTATATTTGGTTTGCAAAAATTTTATTTCAAATTTTGGCATGTATATTAATGAGGGATACTGATAATTGGTCTTCTTGTAGTATCTTTGTCTGGTTTTAGTAATACAACAATGCCTTTTCTTTTACAATGGATTGTGAAGTATGCCCTCCTTTTCAATTTTTTGAAAGTGTTTCTGAAAAAGTGATACCATTTCTCTCTAGATATTTGGTAGAATTCACCATTGAAGCTTCCAGGGCTTGGAATTTCCTTTGTCAGAAGGTTTCTACCTAAAAATTCAATTTCTTTATTTAATATACTATACAATATTCAGTACATATAGTGCTATCCTGGTTATTTAGTTATTCTTGAGTGAGTTTTGGTAGTTTATGCCTTTCAAGGAATTCTGTCATTGAACTTGTTCAGTTTATTGGTCCTTTCCTCCATACTCTGGTCTGAAACTTTACCAAAGTACTTGGTTGGGACAATCATAGGGCTCACTTTATTCATTGTTCATATCTCAAGGATTGCTGTCTTCCATTGTTTGATGTTCAGTATCTTGAAAATTATCACATATTTTGTTTGTTTGGTTTTATTTTTAGGCAAGAGAGAAAATCCAAAATTCTTCATTTGGGCCAGAACCAGAGTTGCTGACCCAGGTATTTGAAACCCATAAATAAAATTTTCTTAGGGGTCAATTTGTTGGAAATGACCATATCAGCCCAAGTTCATGAACATGAGTATACTTCTATCCATCTTCAAAGGTAATGCAATTACTACATTATATTCATATTAATAATTTAGGTTTGGCTGAGCTTCTCTTTTTCACTTAACTAAGAAAATGTGGAGCCTATCTATCCTAACTCACTATTGATAGTGTACTTCCTTTCCAGGGGCCAACCCTTGTTCCAAAGAGAGAGGGTCTGCGCTTCAGGGGAGTAACAGATGATGGAGTATGAAAAATACCCAGTCAGTTTATTATGGTGTTTGCGGACTTATCCTGGATAGATTGTCAATGGAATTATGGTTGAGTAAAATCATAAGTTTCTAAGAAAAAGAAATATCCACTTATTTGCCTAAATTACTAACCAGTGTAGTTAATATACATTAATGTATTAGTAATTAATATATATTAATGTATTAATGTAGTTAATACATTACAACTACCAAAGGAATGTTAACTTTACACAAGTGAGAAATCTCTTATTTTTCTGGTGGATTTGCTTATGATTGTTTATATTTGTGAAATATGCCAGAACAGCTCAATTCTCAATAAACCCTTCCCAAAGGAAAAAATCCTGACATCTGGGTAGAACATGAAGAAAACAAAAATATTTTTGTACAGCCTACAAAGACCAATTTTATTTGTGAGCTACCAGAGCTTGCTTTCTCTATTATACATAACTTCTTTTAAAATTTAATCTTATTACCTCCAAATGTTTTTATTTAAAATATATATGTACTACATAATGAGATGATACTGCTTAAATAAACCATTAGTTTTTAAATGCACATTTTTTAAAGATTTGTTTATCTGTGGCTGTTCTTGGTCTTTGCTGTGTGAGGGCCTTCTCCAGCTGTACTCTGTAGCTGCACTGCACAGGTTTCTCATTGCAGTAGCTTCTCTTGTTATGGAGTATGGGGTCTAGGCATCTGGGCTCTAGAGAGCTGGCTTAGTAGTTGGGCACAGAGGCTTAGTAGTCTCTCAGCATGTGGCATCTTCTGGGACCAGGGATAGAACCTGTGTCCCCTGTGTTGGCAGGCAGATTCTTCACCACTGAGCCACTAGGGAAGGAAGCACTCCAGTACATTTTAAGGCAATATTTCACTCTGCTAATTTTACCCTCTTAAAATGAGTATTAAGAAGAACAAATGTGTGAATGAATAACAGCGCATATGTAAAAATTACTGTGCAGTCACCCAGTGTTTTGCTTGATACTACTGCTTGTGTCTCTACTTGCCAAGTACCATATCCTCTGTCACAAGGAGAGATTTCTATTTATTTTAATTACTTAAGTTTTTCTAAGCCTTAGGTCTTAAAGTTAATTAAGTCTGAAGTCATAAATTTAATTAAGGGCCTTAGACTTACAATTTAAGTTGACATTAGAGAATGCTAAATTTACTTGGTATTGAGCATTTATACCCCCAATTTTTTTCAGATAATACAAACAAGGTAACTGTGTGGATTTAGGTAATATATAGCATTGCTTGAAGTTTACAAGAACAGTGGTCAGATGTTCATAATTTTGAGTATAGTTTGAGATACATATCTACATCTCTGCGATCTTGAAAGCTCAGTGCAGTTCAGTTCAGTCGTTCAGTCATGTCCGACTCTTTAATCACAGCACGCCAGGCCTCCCTGTCCATAACCAACTCCTGGAGTTTACCCAAACTCATGTCCATCGAGTCGGTGATGTCATCCAGCCACCTCATCCTCTGTCGTCCCCTTTTCCTCCTGCCCCCAATCCCTCCCAGCATCAGGGTCTTTTTCAATGAGTCAACTCTTCGCATGAGGTGGCCAAAGTATTGGAGTTTCAGCCTCAGCATCAGTCCTTCCAATGAACAACCAGGACTGATATCCTTCAGAATGGACTGATTGGATCTCCTTGCAGTCCAAGGGACTCTCAAGAGTCTTCTCCAACACCATAGTTCAAAAGCATCAATTCTTCAGTGCTCAGCTTTCTTTATAGTCCAACTCTCACATCCATACATGACCACTGGAAAAACCATAGCCTTGACTAGATGGATCTTAGTCGGCAAAGCAATGTCTCTGCTTTTGAATATGCTGTCTAGGTTGGTCATAACTTTCCTTCCAAGGAGTAAGTGTCTTTTAATTTCATGGCTGCAATCACCATCTGCAGTGATTTTGGAGCCCCCCAAAATAAAATCTGACACTGTTTCCACTGTTTCCCCATCTATTTGCCATGAAGTGATGGGACTAGATGCCATGATCTAAGTTTTCTGAATGTTGAGCTTTAAGCCAACTTTTTCACTCTCCTCTTTCACTTTCATTAAGAGGCTTTTTAGTTCTCCTTCACTTTCTGTCATAAAGAGTTCCAAAGAATAACAAGGAGAGATAAGAAAGTCTTCCTCAGCGATCAATGCAAGGAAATAGAGGAAACATCAGAATGGGAAAGATTAGAGATCTCTTCAAGAAAATTAGAGATACCAAGGGAATATTTCATGCAAAGATGGGCTCGATAAAGGACAGAAATGGTACGGACCTAACAGAAGCAGAAGATATTAAAAAGAGGTGGCAAGAATACACAGAAGAACTGTACAAAAAAGATCTTCACGACCCAGATAATCACGATGGTGTGCTCACTCACCTAGAGCCAGACATCCTGGAATGTGAAGTCAAGTGGGCCTTAGAAAGCATCACTATGAACAAAGCTAGTGGAGGTGATAGAATTCCAGTTGAGCTATTTCAAATCCTGAAAGATGATGCTGTGAAAGTGCTGCACTCAATATGCCAGCAAATTTGGAAAATGCAGCAGTGGCCACAGGACTGGAAAAGGTGTTTTCATTCCAATCCCAAAGAAAGGCAATGCCAAAGAATGCTCAATCTACTGCACAGTTGCACTCATCGCACATGCTAGTAAAGTAATGCTCAAAATTCTCCAAGCCGGGTTTCAGCAATACGTGAACCATGAACTTCAGTGAGTGCAGTTACTGATTATTTATTCATCTATAAGACAGAGATAAGTTATTTCCAATAAATTGACTCCCTGTCAGAAAAGAAATGAGGATCAGGCGTGAACAAAAATATTGTTTGCATTTTATCCCACACTGTGAAAATATTTAATCCATCTAAGTATTACCATGATTAGGAGTACTGAATATTGTAACCTTTTTATAAGATATTTATTTATAAGCATTTATCAATAATTAAAACATTTTTATACCAATGTTTAAAATTTTTTGAGTAATGGTAAAATCTCAATACAGAAAGTTTTCTTAAGATTGGCCTGATGCCTATCTGTTTACCTTTTGTTTTGTTTTTTCTTTAATCTTGGTCACCAGGGACTCTAACAATTAAATGAAATATATTCATTCCCTGTTTTGGAGAATTTTGTGTCTTTCTGTAATTGGAACGCAGTTATTTTTAGAACTGTATGATTGGACCACCTAACTGACTGCTCTCTTACCTTCTCTGTGCATCGCTCAACCAGTGCCTGCTTCACCTACACCTACACTCACGTAGCTCACCCAATTACAAACTTGTCCCCATCCCAGCTAGTGATCGTCCACCTGTGCTTGTGTTCAGTCATGTGCGACGCTTTGCAACCTGTAGCCCTCTGGCAAGCTGTGGCCCACCAGGCTTCTCTGTCCATGGGATTCTCCAGAAAAGAATACTGGGGTGGGTTGCCATTTCCTCCCATAGGGGATCTTCCTGACCCAGGGATCGAACTTGCTTTTCCTGTGTCTCCTGCATTGCAGGCAGATTCTTTACTGCTGAGCAATTGTGGAAGCCCATTAGCGATTGTTCTAACCTTTAAATCAGCTCATCTCCAACTGTTAGCTAATCAAAGGGACCATGAGAGACGTGCCCTTTTGCTAGTTCCTGGTAACCAATGAGCCACCTGACACTAATTACTCCATAAATAGTAACCTCTCCTCCCCTGGGAGCATGGACTGCCGCCATGTTCTGCCCACCAGTTGCACAGTACGCAGTGTTGCTCCAGGACCTTGCCTCAGAAATGTAAGTAAGATCCCCTATCCATTGAACAAGGGGTCCCCGACCTCTGGGATCTAATGCCTGATGATCTGAGGTGAAGATGTAGAATAATATTTGAAATAAAGTGCACAATAAAGTGCTTGAATCATCCCAAAACCATCCCCCAACCCCTGAGCTGGTGGAAAAACTGTTTTCTGTAAAACTGGTCTCTGCTGCCGAAAAGGTTGGGGATCCCCGGGTTAGACCGTTGATGCTTCTGTCTCTGCCAACTCCAGGCTCTTCCTTTGGTCTTAAAGCTGGGCAGGTACAGGGCTTGCAAGCCTGGCGGGTGCAACCCAACAACCATTTTACAATCTAATCAACAATATATGCGAGTTCAGTTGCTCTGTATCCTCGCCAATATTTGGAGCTGTCAATTTAAAACGAATTTAGATTTCTAACCTTTTGGTGTAACTCTAATGGAATTTCATTGGGGTTTTAATTTGTCTTTTCCTAATATGTTGAGGCCTTTTCACATGTTCATTGTCTTCCTTTGTGAAGGTTTATCCCTGCCAATTGCCCGTGAGATTTATTTGGATTGCTTCCTTTTTCATATTAAATTATAGTAGTTATTTATAGATTCTAGAAACCAGAAATCTGAAATAGATTTGGACTAATTTGAACAGCTCTGAGATCTCTGTGTCTACATGAGTTTTCCTAACTGCTGCATTTCTCAAACCAACACTTATTTTTGCAGATTTTTTAAACTGTTTTCTAAGACTTTTTGTCGGCGATGTTATGATGCACCTTGAATCTCATCTAAAGTGACTCTTTGATGACTGAACTTTCACTTTTCACTCAGCTTTGAATTTCAGAATTTAGTTTTAAAAAGTAGCAGCCAAAATGTTCCTATCTTTATGTTAGGATATGTAATACCAGAGTTTTGTAAAAATAATATATGCAGACTTGGTAGTTTGCTACTGGTTCTTTTAAGTTTTGCATACAATTTTATATTTGGGCTCAAGAGAAGATGATTTAAATTCTCTATCTTTGAAGAGTAATTTCTAAATTGATTTTGTTGTCAAACCAAATTAGTCTGCTCACCAGTGCAGTAAAACCAATCTACTGACACCAGGTTGTGGTGAAGAAAAATGTGGTATATACCTCAGGGCACCAACCAAGGAGTGCTGATAGCTAATGTACAAAGGAAAAGGCCTGAACTCCCTGATGGTTTCCAGGGAAAGGGTTTAAAGACAGGGTGAGAAAGAGGGTTGTAGGGTACGTGATCAGCTGGTGGAAATTCTTCTGATTGGTGGTGAGATAATCAGGAGTCAACATCATCAACCTTCTGCTTCCGATTGGTCTGGGGTCTACATGCTTGTGAATGGCATTCAGTTAGCTTCTTCCATCTGGTGGAGGTTTCAGTGTCTGCAAAAAAAAAAAAAAAGCTGAAAGGATATGGCTCAGAATATTCTCTACAGCCCTTGAGAAGGAACTAAAGGTTCTTGCCTTTTTTAGTGGATAAACTATTATTATTTTGTCTTGCTTGACTATTTTCTTTTGTTACTGCATTTTCTCACTTCTCTTTCGAAGAATTAAATGAATTCTTTGTAGTTTAGGGAAGGCCTAGGAGTGCAAAATTTTCCTGCAGACAAGAGACAGGCCAGCGGAAAATGGTAGGATCTGCCTTAGGAAGGGTCCATGAGGTTCTGCTCAGTTATAGTTTTATTTAATTTTTTATTGTAAATTTAAAAGTTTATTAAATTTAATAAATTATTTCAGAAAAAATAAAAAAACTATGAAAAACTGTGTAAATTACCTTTCATATTGATGCTTCAAACGTTAACACTTTAAACACACTTACCTTATGTTTTCTCTTGTATTAGGTAAATATGTAAAAAATTTTATACTTTTTGAATCATTTGTGAATAAGCTGCAGGTTTGTAACACTTTGCATGCAGGCTCAGTTGTTCAGTCTTGTCCGACTCTTTGTGACGCCATGGACTGTAGCCCTCCAGGCCCCTCTGTCCATGCAACTTTCCAGGCAAGAATACTGGAGTGGGTTGCCATTTCCTACTGCCGGGTATCTTCCCGACCCAGGGGTGGAAAACACTTCCCCTGTATTGGCAGGCAGATTCTTTACCACTGAGTCACCTGGGAAACCCTGTAACACTTCATAACACTATAAACACTTCAGTGTATATTTCCTGTTAATGAGTATATTATTTTTATAACCATGGCACAATTACAAAATCAGGAAATTAACACCAGTACAATACTATTATCTAATCCCAAGACCTGATTCAGATTTCACTAACTGCCCTGCTAATGTACATTAAAGAACACTTTAGAGTATAAAATCCAATCTAGAAAGACACATTGCAATAGCTTTCCTATCATTTTACTTTCCTTCAATCTGGACTAACTCCTAAATCATTCTTTTTCTTTCATACCCAACATTTTTGAAGAGTGAAGTTCACTTATTGAGGTGGAATCTTCCTCAGTTCATGATTGTCTGAGATTTCATTTTGATTAAACTTGGGCAATGCAATTTTGCAAGAATGTTACAAAAGTTGTGTTCTTCTCAGTGTACATTATCAGGAGCCTGTCACATTTATTTTTTTTATTACTGGTGAAGCTAACTTTGATCATTTGGTTAAGGTCATATTTGCCAGACTTCTTTCTTTAATTAAAATGTCTTCTGTAGGAAATTACTTTGAGATCTTGTAAATTATTCCTCTTCTTGTTACTGAGTCCAGGCTTGTACTGCTCAGTAATAGTACTCAGTAGTACAGGATAGGCTGGTAAAGGGAGAGATGAGTTGTTAGAGTCAAGGAATAGCGACTTTATTTAGAAAGCCAGCAGACCAAGAAGATGGTAGACTAGTAGCTCAAAGAGTCATCTTATCCAAGTAAAAATTCAGGCTTCTTTTTTATGAAAAGGTGGGGGTGTATGGTTGGTTGTTGAACACTTTTTGGTGCCAGACTCCTTTGTTCTTGCAGTTGTTCAACTGGGTCCAGTCACGATGTTCCTATAAACCTCCAGCAAAACAAATGTTATTCTCTGTTCTGCAACTTTTTTATCTCTATATGAATGGAAAAGTGTTATACCTCTAAAGATCAGGGTCTTGAGAATGAACTGTCCTGTATATTTCAGGTTATAGCCAAAATTCTTAACTTATAGCAAAAAGCAACAGCATACAGAGGCCAAAGTTAAAAAAAAAAACAACCCAGATCCAATGTCGAGTTAGATTTGTGTTTCCCTATTACATTCTGCTCAACCTTATGCCTACCAGCTTTAGTGTCTTGAATGATTTTTGCCTGAAGCAATTATTAATCAGTGGTTGTCAAATGGTGATTTTTCTAATTCCAGTATTCCTTCTACATTTATTACTTGGCATTCCACTATAAGGAAAGCAGTCTTTTCTGTTAATTTGTATCAGTATGGATTCATGGGGTCTTCTTTTATTTAAAGTGAAATAATCTATTATTGTTGTTTCTTATTTTGATACTGAAATTGTCTTTTATTTGGCCAGTGGGAACTTTTATGACCTTTTGCCAGGTCCCCATCCTTCTTTGAACATGTCCTTAAAAAGCAATTGAGCAATATTTTAAAGAACTCACACTTGAGATTTGTGTTGTCTTTTTGGGAATACATTAATCCCCATCATCTAAGGCAGACACTAACAATAAGAAATGTTGTGGCTATTTGATTTGAACATTTCTCCTAGGTGACTTGTTTTAATTACATTAAAAGAGACCTTCAGTGGCCATTTATGATATTAAATATGGCCATAGAGTCTTTGCAGGCCCTTCCATCAAACTTTGTGATATTCTTAGGCTAATGGAGTGTGGCAAGGTCTACTTTCACCTTTTTGAACTTTTGCCCTGAGATCACCATGTTTGGAGGCCAATCTAGCCTACTGGAGGATGAAAAGACACCTAGAGAAAAACCGGGGTTCCCAGAGATCACAGTCATTAACTGTCTGACATGTGAGTGAGACCATCTTGGATCTTCTCACATGGTTGACTTTCCAGCTGAACTGGCTGTATGAATGAGCTCAGGCAAAACCAGCAGAATCATTTGTTTAAATCATAGTATTATGAAGAATGATAAATCTTTTCTTTTAATGCTTTAAATATTGGAATTGTTACTCAGCAATAAATATACCATCATAAATTCAAATTATCTGTAATTTAATAATTCCATGTTTTAAAGTATTTTAGAACTTTTCTCAATAACTCAAAAACAGGCCAAAAGTTCTTTGGGATCCCCTTGGCTGGAAGGTCTATTTGATTTGAATCTGATAGCCCCACTGTGACATAAATGCAACTAGCAGCATTGTTTTTTTCATTTAATACTGCTTTTATGTGAAGGAAAAACTGGGTTATTCAGTCTTGGTAGTTAGCAGACCATTTCTGAAAACGAATGAGGTTAGTGTCATATCAAGAAAAAGATTTCATAGTATTTGTTGCCAGTCATAAAATTTGAACTGTCAAGTACAAAATTTTCATTTTGGAAAACTTATTTCTGCCACAAGAAGCTTCACAGCTTCATAACAGTCTTTTGATATTGGTGATGATACCAACTAAAGTGATATTTTGGCTATTTTATAATGAAAATTTGTCAGTATTTGGAAGATCCTCATAACTCAGGGAATCTGTATTTTCCAAATGACAAATACATGATGTTGCAAAATTATATATGTGCCCAAAAGATCCATTCAAGCACATTAAAACCATGGATTTTAATGTAATGAGATACAAAAAGTTTGTTCATATGGTATCAAATTCCACATGCCAACTAACCTTTTCAAAAACTACCATTTATAGACTTGTAGTATCAAAGAGTTCACAATTATTCGAAAGGCTGTTAACTATTTCTCCCTTTTCCAAATATTTACCTGTGAAAATCCAGGTTGCTTCATTACTCAAACCAAAACAACATATTACAACAGGCCGAATATAGAAGTGGATGTGAGAACACAGCTTATCTTCTTTTAAGCCAGATATTAGAGTTTTGCAAAACAGTAGCACAACACTTGTCTTATAACTAAATATGTTTTTGTCCTGAGTAATTTTTAGCTCTTCATAGAAATATGGTATTTATGCTATATGAAATTGTTACATTTATAACAGAATTAAGACATAAGAAATATGTTCATTTTTCCTTGGCTTTTAATTTGCAATATATTAAAAATCCATGGATAGAACTCCCATTAAAAAGCTATTTGGCATCCTCAATTCTTTTTAAGAGTATAAAGGAATCCTAAAACCAAAAGTTGGAGAACAGCTGCTCACAGCAAATGGGAAGCTGTGTATCTAAAAGATTCCCAGAGAATTTCTATTGACTGTAAGCGCAAGGGCCTACAAGCAGCTTCTAAAATACATAGACAAACATATAGAGAATCCTGAGTCAAATACAATATTCTAGCCAGAAAGCAGACACAAATGTGTCCAAAAATAAGCCCTGCAGGAAGAAGACAATATATACCCATGAATTCCTCAAACATCTCTAGAAGTTCTCAACATTTACCAGAGAACTGGCAAATGCATTTACCAAAACCTTGGGATATCATATCTAGTTCCCCTTCCTGAGGGAAATTGATATCCCTTACATGTCAAATCACACAGTCCTACTGTGAAGGAGGTCAGTGATAGGACCCAAACTGCAAACCTAAACTAACTTAAAAAGTTATCACCTCAGATGGCAAAATGTGTCAAAAATAGTCATCTTTTAAGATGGCTGATAGACAGTCATCCTCTAAAATGGCTAAATAATAGACCTCCCCCCCAAAATATCCCAATGCCCTTATCCCTGGAAACTATGAATCCCATGGAACCTATGTTACATGGCAAAAGGGACTTTGCAGGTGCAATTAAGATTATAAACATTAAAAGAGAGATTATCCTAGATTATCTGGGTGTTAAGAATCATGTGAAAATGTTAGTCACTCAGTTGTGTTTGACTCTTTATGACCCTATTGACTGTAACCTGCCAGGCTCCTCTGTCCATGGAATTCTCTAAGCAAGAATACTGGAGTGGGTAGCCGTTCCCTTCTCCCAAGGATCTTTCTGACCCAGGGATCGAACCTGGGTCTCCCACATTGCAGGTAGATTCTTTACTGTCTGAGCCACTACATTTGGACCTGTAAAAGTAGAGGCTTCCTCCAGCTGGAAATAGAGATGGGGTTGAAAGGGAAGTCAGAAAGATTTGAAGTGTGAGAAGGACCTGATGTATTGTTGCTGGTTTAAAGATGGAAGACAAGGGAACAAAGCAGATTTAAAAGAGCCAAGAAAGGTGAACAGTTGATAGCCAGCAAAGAAACGGATACCTTAGTCCTATAACTGCATGAACTGAATTTGTTCTTCAACTTGAACGAGTTCAGAAGATGTATCCCCAGAGCACCTCGAAAGAAACATAGTCCAGCCGACACCATGATTTCAGTCTGAGACTCTAAGGCAGAGGCAACCAACTGAGCTGCCCTGTTTCTAGACTTCTGATCCAAAGAATCATGAGATAAGAGGCTTCTGTTGTTTCAAGATGCTAATGTATGGCAACTTGTAATAATAATAAAAGACAGATACAACGGCCATTGAACTTTGACATGTGAACACGAGAGTGAGCTCAAGTTTTGACATATTAGCAAAAACTTCCAGTCAAAATCCAGGCACAGGAAGGTTAGGGCAACCCAGCACAGTCTCCCCAGCATGCTGTGCTGTTCTTTGATCCCCTTCACTCTGGTGGGTCTTTGTGAGAGAAACTCATCTTGATGGGTCCTCCAAAACTGTAATAAATACTTTTCTGACAATAACTATGAGCTTGTATGAGCATACTGTTACAATTTTATTACAATTGAAAAGATCTCCAGTAGATAATTTAGAGATTTCTCTTGGTAGTGATATGTATAGAAAAAAATAAGTCGGCTTCAATAATCATGATCACGGATGGACCAGACAGGAAGGAAAATGAATATCTAGTTACAGGTCAACTGACAGCAGGGTTAATAGTTCCCAGACTCCTAAAACCAATTAATATCCATCAGAATATTGCTTAAGCATTTTATCAGAAATGTTAATTCCTTCCCAGATATAAAATGTGAATTATATTACAAAGATCAAGTCCAGTTCAGTTGGCATTCAGTCTTGTCCGACTCTTTGCAACTCAATGGACACCAGGCTTCCCTGTCCATCACCAACTCACAGCGCTTGCTCAAACTCATGTTCATCGAGTCAGTGCCATCCAACCATCTCATCCTCTGTCTTCCCCTTCTCTTCCTGCCTTCAATCTTTCCCAGCATCAGGGCCTTTCTAATGAGTCAGTTCTTTGTATCAGGTGGTCAGAGTATTCAAGCTTCAGCCTCAGCATCAATCCTTTGAATGAATATTCAGGACTGATTTCCTTTAGGATTGACTGGTTTGATCTCCACGCAGTCCAAGGGAAGACTCCATGCAGTCTCAAAGTCTTCTCCATTACTACAATTTAAAAGCATCAATTCTTTGGCATTCAGCTTTTTTTATGGTCCAACTCTCACAACCATACATCACTACTGGAAAAACCATAGCTTTGACCAGAAAGACCTTTGTCAGCAAACTAATGTCTCTGCTATTTTAATATGCTATCTAGGTTTGTCATAGCTTTTCTTTCAAGGAGTAAGCATCCTTTAGTTTCATGGCTGCTGTCACCTTCTGCAGTGATTTTGAAGCCCAAGAAAATAAAGTTTGTCACTGTTTCCATTGTTTCCCCAACTATTTGCCATGAAGTGATGGGACCAGATGCCATGATCTTCATTTTTTGAATGATGAGTTTTAAGCCAGCTTTTCCCACTCTTCTCTTTCACTTCATTAAGAGGGTCTTTAGTTCAAGTCAAAGGTGAGACAATTTTGTTGTTGCTTTTTATGTCTTCTTTGTGGCAAGGCTCTTTCCTCCCCTCCTTACTGAATTAACGCCTCCTCACACTCGGTATCTCATATCATGTATTACTTCCTCACAGACACTGTGACCTTTCAAGCTCCTAGGTTGATCCCTATGTTGGGATGATCTCCTGGAGAAGGCAATGGCTACCTACTCCAATATTCTTGCCTGGAGAATTCCATGGAGGAGAATTCCCTGGACAGAGGAGTCTGGTGGTCTACAGTCCATGGGGTCTCAAAGAGTCAGACACGACTGAGTGACTAACCACACACACACACACACACACACTCACAACACAATGTACTTCATGTCTCTGTCTCCATAACCCTTTTTACACTTCTAATTTTACACGTGTTGATTTTTTTTTTTCTGGTTGATTTTTTTTTTTTCTGTCATGTGGCATCTTAGTTCCCTGACCAGGGATTGAACCCCTGTATTAGCAGTGTAGAATCTTGACCACTGGACCACCAGGGAAGTCCCCTGTTGATCCTTTAAATAATGCCTCTTTAATTTACTAGATTTTAAACTCCCAGGACCAGGGGCTATAACTGTTTTTGTTCAGTATTAGATCCTCCAGTGTTTGGTAGTGCTGGCCACATAATAAGGGCTCAGTAAATGTTTTTAAATGAAGAAATGAGTATGATACCACTTAAATGTGGTGAAATACATGAATATCCTTAATAGGAACATCTTGCTACTTTCTTTCACAGTGTTTTACCACCACTTGAAAGAGCCGGTGAAATATATGGTTGAATGTCTGAGAACAATTGCTGTAGTTCACAGTGTTTAAAAAAAAGGGGGGGGCTTGATATTGATAAGCTTTGTTCTGGTAAGTAAGTGACCCATTTTATAGTTGGAAAAAATTTGGTCTTTCCAAGTTTACTGAGGGGCTTTCCTGGTGGCTCAGATGGTAAAGAATCTGCCTGCAGTATGGGAGACCTGGGTTCAATTCCTAGATTGGGAAGATCCCTGGAGGAAGGCATGGCAACCCACTCCAGTATTCTTGCCTGGAGAATCCCATGGACAGAGGAGCCTGGCGGGCTACAGTTCATGGGGTTGCAAAGAGTCAGACACAACTGAGTGACTAAGCACAAGCACAAAGTTTACTGAGCCCAAATAGGGAATCAGAAATGAAGTTATTTTCTTAGGTTTCTCATCTCTTATTTTAATAAGTACAAAGGCCTCCTTAGGAAAAGAAAATAATTTTTTCTATCACTGAGTTGCGATTGCAGGGTAGTCATAGGAATGAGAATATGTCTGTAAACTCAATATTCTTTTTCTCGATTGCAACTAAGGTAATACACCTCAGTATTCTACAGAGCTCATATATGTGGGGAGAAGGTTGCGTGGCTCTTTGTTTTAGTGGCTTTCTGTTCAGAATATGAAGTATTCACTGAGCTCACCATGCCTTCTTCCTTTCTTCTCAACACTCTATTCTCTGGTCACCTACTTATTCTTTTAGTGAAGAGCTGTAGAATATCACAGTGCTTAGAAAAATCTTTTTGTAAATGTTTTTCTTTGCTTCTTTAACCAGGAGCCAAAAATATCATGTGTTTCTGTTTTGGGAATGTAACAACAACAACAAGCTTCTGAAAAATATGGATGGTGCAGCTGAGATAGGATGGCAATATTTTTTAAAGACACGTTTTTGTAGAACCAGATGGTCTACTATATTCTCAAACAAATATGTCACCTATAATTTGATGAATACCTTCCAAAGGAAAATAATTTTTTCAGGAGATGACAGATGGTATCAGTCAAAAGCATATCGAGATGCTTTAAGAAAAACTTGATGGCTCAAGTGATTTAATTTTCTCCAATGTACCAAGCATGTTTTAGGGTCTAAAATTTGTCATCTGTGAATAATTCAGCCTCATTTCCAAACTTTACTCCATGGAGAATTAAATGCAACCTGCTTTATATGATTCCTATAAAAATGACGAAAATTCCAAAGTTGTTTTCTGGCTTTGTTTTTTAAGTATCTACTATATTATGGTTAAAAGAGGAGGTGGTGGGGCAGGGGGAGTACATATCTAAGTGTTTTAAAACATTAAATAGTCTATATTAAAATATAAAAATATTTTAATAGGAGTAAACTTCATTTTACCTATGGGAACATAAAGTTGTATTAATACTGAAATTTTATTATGGCTTTTCTTAAAGCAGCAGTATACGAACATAATAGAAAAAAATTATGAATCCATTTATATTGGTTTTTGGCAAATGATGCTGTAACAGGGTCATAGTTCAGAACCAACATGCCAGTATATTGACAGTAAGTCTAATGACATACATAAGCTTGAGGTGCAGGAGGTACGGTGAAAATTAGAAGGTTATCTTTCTTCAGGCCTCATATCCATACATAAACCAAGATGGGACATATAATTTATCATTTTACCTGGGATGTGTTTGTGAGTAAAAGAGGCACTGATTGTAGTTACAACATAAAACTGTCCAGGGAAAATTGGGATATATAATCATCCTAAGTGTATATGACTAGTGTTGTAATGAATGAGTCAACTGCTGTTTGACTGGCATATTTTGGAGACTGGTCATACCCTGGCCACTTTAGACACTGGTGAGGGGGTAAGGCCAGTGATTCTGTATTGTCTACAGTATCATTACTGTTTTCAGACAACAGTAGAGGAAAAGGCTTGTTTTTAAGACCATTTATAATTCTGTTTCTTAGCATGTATCTCAAATAATTAAACATCCATTTGTTTGTTTAGGTGTAATGGGATTGAAATTCTGCTTACAAGTATGATGTAATAGACCATGGAAAGGCAATAGTCCCACTAAAATAGCAAATTAAAAAAAATAAAATACAGGATTATTATTTTTTTAAAGAAATTGCACTGCTTTATTAGTAAGGAGAATAGATGAAATAAAATTCCAGACAGGGAAGAGCCTTTCCTACATAGGTTCATAATTGCCAGCCATTTTCTTCTCTAGGGGCATTTCTTACCTGGTCCAGGAACAAGATTGGTCTTAATCTAAACAGAGGAATTCTGCTGAGGGAGAAACTAGAGCTTTTAAAAAAGCTTTTATGACATATAACATAAACTGGAGCTTTTTAAAAAGTTGAGGTATAATTGACACAGTATAAATTTACTATGTAAGTGTAAGGTGTACAATGTATTGAACTGATGCATTTATATCATAGTAAGATTGCCATTGCAGCACTGTCATGCCACATAATTATCATATCTTCTAGAGGTAGGAATAATTAAGATCTAGTCTTTTAGCAAGCTTAATGTTTATAATACAGCTTTTGTTGTCTATAATCATGTACTATGTATTAGATATCCATGACTTTATCTACTAGTTTCAACTATATATTCTTGTAACTTAGTGAAATATAATTGATTTACAATGTGTTTAATTTCTGCTATACAGCAAAGTGACCCAGTTATGTGTGTGTGTGTGTGTGTGTATTCTTTTCATATTCTTTTCCATGAAAGTGTATCACAGAATGTTGAATATAGTTCCCTATGCTACACAATAGGACCTTGTTTGCAAGTACATACTCTTATTCTTATCCCTTCCCCCAACTGCTCCAGCTTCTGGTAACTACCATTTTTTCCCAAGTTTGGTTCTTTTTTGTTTGGTTACTTCTTTTAAAAATTGTACAAGATAGTATGATTGATTGAATTCAGAGGGGACTCAAAAGCATAGTTCCTTTTTCCCATGAGACATTGCTTAGAGATGGAGTCACCACCTGTAAAAGCTGAAATTTCTAGCAATTTTATTGCTTCCTTGCTGGCTCAGAGGTAAAGGGTCCCCTGGAGAAGGGAATGGCATGGCACTCCAGTGTCCTTGCCTGGGAAATCCCATGGACAGAGGAGCCTGATGGGCTACAGTCCATGGGGTCACAAAAAGTCTGACACAACTTAGCAACTAAACAACAGAGATAGGTACTGCTTGAGAGAGAAGGCTTGTCATGGCCAGTCTCCACATCAAAATACTTGGCATGTGTTTG
This sequence comes from Capricornis sumatraensis, assembly GCF_032405125.1. Lineage (NCBI taxonomy): Eukaryota > Metazoa > Chordata > Mammalia > Artiodactyla > Bovidae > Capricornis > Capricornis sumatraensis. The sequence goes on from NC_091073.1 coordinate 24,168,030, forward strand.
ATATTTATTTGAAATAGTGTGGAGTAGGAAACTATGGAGTTCAGCTCAGTATCCATAAAAGACAGAATAGAATCTCCTATAGTTTTTCAGGATTAAAGAGACAAAGACCTTCCAGAGCCTAAAGCAAAAGTCTAGAATGCCCATGACTAAGGAACATTTTTAAATTAATGGAAATTTCATTTGACTGAAATTGCAACCTAGATCTGACCCAGTTAAATCTCTGATTAGATTCAAATAATCAACTTTTTTATTTATCTACTTGAGAGAAAAAAAGAATAACATTTCTTTGGGGAAAATAACATTCTCAGGTGCTACGATTATTTTTTATACAATGTAAAATATACAATAAAAGTCATGAGACTATGAAAAGATAGGATAATACAACCAATAAGAAAGAGCAAAAATAATCAGTAAATGCAGACCTCTAACATTTCTTGTTAAGGCCTGTTTAGGGGTAATGAACACCTTTAGCTTTTGCTTGTCTGTAAAACTCTTTATTTCTCCTTCAATTTGAAATGATAATTTTGCTTCTAGATCATTCTTGGATGTAGGTTTTTTCCTTTCAGCATTTTGAGCATACTGTGTCAGTCCTCTCTGACCTGCGAAGTTTCTGCTGAAAAGCAAGCTGGCAGACATACAGGAGCATTTTCATGATCATTACCTCAAACTCTTTATTAGGTAGATTGCTTAGCTCTCTTTTGTTTAGTTCTTTTTCTGAGGGTTTGTTTTGTTTTCTCTCTTGGAACATAACTATCCGTCTCCTCATTTTACCTAGTCCTGCTTATTTCTTTGTATTAGTTAGGTCTGTTATATCTCCTGCTCTTGGAGACATGACCTTATATAGGAGATGTTTTCTGGGACCCAGCAGCACACTGACCTCTGGCCATTACAGTCACATACTTCAGGGTTTTCCCTATGTGGGCTGTATGAATCTTTCTGTTGTGTTGGAGCCGACTGCTGCAGGTGCATTGGCGGGTAGAATAGAGCTCCACTGCAGCTGGCTGTAAGGCCACTGGGGTGTTTGACTGCTATGGCCATGCTGGTGGGTAGGGTAAGCCAGCAGCACAGCAGAATGTGCGACCCGGTGGCACATGACTATTAGAGGTGTGCTGATCAGTGGTAGAATGCCATTTTTAAAAGAGATGGGAGGAAAGCAGTGACCAATAGAGAGTTTTATACACAGTAAAATATTCTACAAAAAATAAAGTTACTAGATGCTATCTATTATCTTATTATGTACTTTGGGAGAGAAAAAGGATATTATGGAAAATATGGTGGAATATGAATAAAGTTTAGGTAATGAGTGCTAATGTTTTAGTTTTGAAGTATTTCAAATGCTGACATTAGGGAGTTCTGAGTGAAAGCTACAGAGAAACTCTCAGAACCATCTTTTCAGCTTTTATATAAATCTCAGTTCAGTTCAGTTGCTCAGTCATGTCCGACTCTTTGCGACCCCATGAACTGCAGCACGCCAGGCCTCCCTGTCCATCACCAACTCCTGGAGTCCACCCAAACCCATGTCCTTTGAGTCGGTGACACCATCTAGCCATCTCATGCTCTTTCATTCCCTTCTCCTGCCCTCAATCCCTCCCAGCATCAGGGTCTCTTCAAATGAGTCAGGTCTTCGCATCAGGTGGCCAAAGTACTGGAGTTTCCGCTTCAACATCAGTCCTTCCAATGAACACCCCAGACTGATCTCCTTTAGGATGGACTGGTTGGATCTCCTTGCAGTCCAAGGGACTCTCAAGAGTCTTCTCCAACACCACAGTTCAAAAGCATCAGTTCTTCTGCACTTAGCTTTCTTTATAGTCCAACTATCACATCCATACATGACCACTGGAAAAAACATGGCCTTGATTAGACAGACCTTTGTTGACAAAATGTTTCTGCTTTTCGATATGCTGTCTAGGTTGGTCATAACTTTCCGTCCAAGGAGTAAGCGTCTTTTAATTTCATAGCTGCAATCACCATCTGCAGTGATTTTGGAGCCCAGAAAAATAGTCTGACACTGTTTCCACTGTTTCACATCTATTTGCCATGAAGTGATGGGACCAGATGCCATGATCTTAGTTTTCTGAATGTTGAGCTTTCAGCCAACTTTTTCACTTTGCTCTTTCACTGTCATCAACAGACTCTTAGTTCTTCTTTGCTTTCTGCCATAAGAGTAGTATCATCTGCATATCTGAGGTTATTGATATTTCTCCTGGCAATCTTGATTCCAGCTTGTGCTTCCTCCAGCCCAGCATTTCTCATGATGTACTCTGCATATAAGTTAAATAAGCAGGATGACAATATGCAGCCTTGACGTACTCCTTTTCCTATTTGGAACCAGTCTGTTGTTCCATGTCCAGTTCTAACTGTTGCTTCCTGACCTGCATACAGGTTTCTCAAGGGGCAGGTCGGGTGGTCTGGTATTCCCATCTCTTTCAGAATTTTCCACAGTTTATTATGTTCCACACAGTCAAAGGTTTTGGCATAGTCAATAAAGCAGAAATAGATGCATATAAATCTAAAATGATTCAAAAATACAGATGAAATAAAGAAATTAGATAAAATCTGAGAGTATTTGTAACAAGCAGTAGACTGTAAGATATGGTAACAGAAATTCTTGAGACCAAAGGAAAGTATTAACAATTCCAGATGGATGCATAAAACTAGAGAAAGAAATAAAAAGCTGTGGAAAGTATAAATATATGAGTAAATATCAAAGGATATAGGTGTGGTTTATACTAATATTTTTATATTGATAATATATGAGTGTAAAATATATGACTGTAATGTCATAAATGTCAAGTAGCAGGTAAATCAAGTTAAATCGTTACAAAGTTATTGCATTATTTAAAAATGATAAAAGTACTAATATTAAGAGGATTATATGGTGGCAAAGAGAATATTATAATCTCTAACTTCTAAAAATAATAAAAATGTAAAATAAACAAGCTAAAGAAGAAATAAAAGGAAGCTTTGTTGAATTTATTGAAAATGTATTGAATTATAAAGAAGGGAGGAAAAGATAAAAAAGAAACAAAGACCAGATGGAACAAAGAGAAACAGTCATTGAGATACTGTTAAATGCAACTGCATTGGTTATTATGTATAATGGAGTAAGCACTATTTAAAACACAAATAGATTATAAAAATGAAATTCAATTATATGCTTTCTACAGAGATCCATTTAAATATATAGATTGAAAATAAAAGGATGAAAGAAGATATACCAAATAAACAATAGCAAAAATTCAACATGGCTATAATAATATCTGGAGAAGGAAATGGCAACCCACTCCAGTATTCTTGCCTGGAGAATCCCATGGACAGAGGAGCCTGGTGGGCTACAGTCCACCGGGTTGCAAAGAGTCGGACATGACTGAGCGACTTCTCTTTCACTTTCACTTTATATCAGGCAATGAAGACTGCAAGAAATATTGAAAGGCATGAAAATATTTCATAATGAAAGGATAAGTTAAGCCAGAAGCCAAAAACAATTCTCAACATATATGCACTTAATAAAACAGCTTCAAAATATATAAAAATCGACAGAAGTAATTATGATTGTGGATTTGTTTATTTCTCATTTTAATCCTGACAGTTACATTCTAGATCTTAATCTGGGTAGTAATTTCATTTCCCATTTGTGTTCTGTGTATATGGTATGCTTCAATTTAAAAGTTTATAAAAATATATTATGGGCCATTTATCCAAGTAAAAATTTTTAATACAGTATATTTCTTTCCAGTTCAGTTCAGTCGCTCAGTTGTGTCCAACTCTTTGCGACCCCATGAATCGCAGCATGCCAGGCCTCCCTGTCCATCACCAACTCCCAGAGTTCACTCAGATTCACATCCATCGAGTCAGTGATGCCATCCAGCCATCTCATCCCCTGTCGTCCCATTCTCCTCCTGCCCCCAATCCCTCCCAGGATCAGAGTCTTTTCCAATGAGTCAACTCTTCGCATGAGGTGGCCAAAGTACTGGAGCTTCAGCTTTAGCATCATTCCTTCCAAAGAACAACCAGGGCTGATCTCCTTCAGAATGGACTGGTTGGATCTCCTTGCAATCCGAGGGACTCTCAAGAATCTTCTCCAGCACCACAGTTCAAAAGCATCAATTCTTCGGCGCTCAGCCTTCTTCACAGTCCAACTCTCACATCTATACATGACCACAGGAAAAACCATAGCCTTGACTAGACGGACCTTAGTTGGCAAAGTAATGTCTCTGCTTTTGAATATGCTATCTAGGTTGGTCATAACTTTTCTTTTATGTTTTACCAACTATCTGAAACTAGTGAATAGTCCTACAGCAGCAGCAGCAGCATGTTTAAATATTTGGTGAAGAGGTCACAAAACTCATCATAGTCATAAGGACTTTGTGACACATAGTATATGTAAAGCTTCCATTATTCTAAAAACATAGTGAGAAGTATGGGTTAAATAATATTTTAAGATATTCTTCAAAAAATTATCTTCTTTCTAAAAATTATGGGAAAAAGATATTACCATAAATATTACCAGATCTAGGGAGACCAATAAACCATGGCTAAACTTTGAGGAACTTTTAGGTAAGCAAGTTCTGAAATTCATATTTATTTTCTGGTATCCCATCAGGCAAAGAAATTATATTCTTTAATATACTTTAGTTTCATTAAGTTCTCTTAACAATTTTTAAGCTATTAATGACCTGTATTTTCCATATGAAACACTTGCATTTGCTGGTAGATAATACATGCCATATGTTTTTCATGGTTGTTGCTAATGATAATTTAGACAAGAGTTTGGAAATCTGCTTGAGAAATCTTTGTGGTGTGTATAGATGTTCCCTGAATTATGATAGTTCAACTTAAGAATTTTAAACTTTGCAGTGGTGTGAAATAAGTTACATGATATATTTACCATTTTATTATATAATAGACTTGCGTTAGATAACTTTGCCCCATTGTAAGCTAATATAAGTATTCTGAGCATGTTAAAGCTAGGCAGGAATACCATATAGTAAGAAAACTTACCTTACTGACTGTAATGAGTAACTTGGACATTTAAAAGGGCTTTAATAAATTTATAAGCCTGTTTTTTTGTTACTTGATGTAATACCTTAAACAAATTTGTATTTTCTTGTCCACAATTCCCAGTGTATGATCATTTCCTCAGTGATCAGAGATTTTCACATTTCCTTGAGGAGAGTTAAGATTGTTGTAACTGGAATGCAACAACAAGAAGAAAAATCAATGGATGTTCAGTCTTTGACTTCTAAAATAGGCTTTTGAAACTCACATCAAAATCAGTATTTTCAAAAGCCAAAGACTGCATAACGAAAACTGAGTTTCATTGAAGGACAAACAGTCTCTTGAGAATCAAAAGGGAAGACTCTGAAGGAAGTAGATACAGATATTAGGACAATGATAACAAACAAAAAAGAGAACAGAGAAGAGTTCAACTACCCCACCTTCTAGGACACTGAATGAACCGCGACAAGCATATCAGTTAGGAACTGTGTTTGCCTGCATGTAATAGAAATCAGCCAAAGTTGCCTTAACCAAGCATTGGTTTATTTAAAAGGAAGTCCAGAAAAGGCATTCCAGGCTGGCACAGCAGTTCCTTAATATCAGTATCAGAGCTCTATCCTTCTGCTCTGTTACCCAGTTATCTCTGTATGGCTCTCATTTACATGATGATTTCATGGTCACAATATGCGTTCTCCAGCCCCATATTGGTGTCCTAGGTAGACAGAAAATGAACAGGGCACAGAAAGCAAAACTCTGAGAAGTACGATTAGGTATTAAAGGCCAAAGCTGGTTCTTCTACGGTTAGTTGCAAAGGAGTCTGGGAAATGTCCGTTTGTGTGTGTGTGTTTGTGTGTGTGTGTGTGTGTGTGTGTGTGTGTGTGTGTGTGTGTTTAAGTGGCATTTCCCCAAAGAAAAGTCATATTGGGCTGGGGATAAAAAAGTGAAGAGTGGATGGGAAATACTTTATGAGGGTGTTGAGAGACTTCTCCAAGGGTTTCACATGGAGAGAAGCTGAGTGGATATCAGTATGTCAGTGCTTTGAGCTGTAGGCAATCTGTGCAAAGAATCCTCATTAATTTTAAGAAGGGAGGGGGCCAGGGAGAACTTTCCATTGAGGTCTGCCTGAAGCTTTCATAAGATGTATTTGAACTGCTCCCTTTGGAACCGGCTTTTCAATGGTTAGAAATTCATAGCCTCAGAAATAGAGAGTGGGTTTAATGACATATGGGCTTACCTGGTGGCTCAGTGGTAAAGAATCTCCCTGCCAGTGCAGGAGACGCAGGTTTACTCCCTGGATCAGGAACATTCCCTGGAAGAAGGAATGGCAACCCGCTCCCATATTCTTGCCTGGAGAATTCCGTGGACAGAGGAGGCTGGCAAGCTGCAGTCCATGGGGTCACAAAGAGTTGGACACGACTGGGTGACTAAAAGTTTCAAAACAATTTTTCAATAACAACTTGTCACACAAAGACAAGACACAGGCCAGGGGAGAAAGGAAAATTGCTCTTCTTTTCATCAGGACTTAATGGGGACAAAATTTCCTCCCACTCACCCCTATGAATAAATATTATAGTCTATCTCTTTTGTGATTTAACATGTCTTCTTAAACTCTATAGCTCAAATGTCAGTTCTGAGAAAATTTCTGGGATGGGAAAATGTGGAGAAGGAAAGGGAAAAAAGAGGAACTTTCAAATAAAGCTGTGCCTGAGTTTAATACTGCAATAAATTCAAGAGACTTTCACCAACTATTCACACTACAAAAGCACTTAGAAATATTCTTGGACAACTTTTGGGAATGACCTTCATCATTGCTTTTAACCTTTGTGTCTGTGTGTATGCTTCCCATTACCTCTGTTTGATTTATATTGTCATCAAAGTTGTTAACACTTCTATTGCAAGGACTTGCCATAATGGATGTTCATGGGCTCACCATTTTTTTAAAGAGTGTTGGGCAAACAAGATGTTTCCTCTCACAGACTATCCCAGAGAGAACACATTGTAAATAAGTAATGCCTCCTAAAAAAGGGAAGGGAAAAAAGAATGTGTAGATTTTGATAAATATAAGCCATTTTTATTTCACTTCCATAGTTTCTGAAGTGAGAGACTAGATATTCTTTCTCCACCCAAAATGCATTAGATGGATACTTCCAGAGGTGTGCACTTTTATTATGCTATTCATTTGATTCATGATCCATAAAGCACCTTTGTACGAAAGCTGGCCTGTGTCTAAGCCAACATGCTGACTTTAAAGATATACTTGGCCATAATTCTCTGTGCTCTGAGCAGCAGGGAATGCCAACCGCATTTAAACTCCTAGTCTTTCAAAGTAAAATTTGATAAAGAGAAGCTTATCTTATATATTGTTGGTAAAAGTAAAGAGAAGACAGTGATGAAGATGCAAACAAAAAAAGAAACAGAATTGCTCTCTTCCAGAGTTGTGTTTTTGGGGAAAAAATGATTAATCTTTTCCTTCTTGCTATTAAAATATTTCTCCCACCTTCAGAAAAATAGCATTATCCTTGCAGAAAGTGTTGTCAGATGTTTTATTTTTTGACTGGAATCAAAATTCTATGATTCTGATTGGCTACTGTAAGTTTTAAAATCTAAGAACCTTATTAGAGTCAACAGTATATACGGGCTTTTAGTGGATGGGGAGTCTCCCTGTTTATATTCTTGACACAATTCCAAGAGTACTAGATTCCAACAATCACAGACAACTCTTCCCTCCATTTGTTTTGATGAGCAGAGTAGTACACACAATACCAATAAATTCTTTAAATGGCTTTTCTTATATAATAGGTTTTTACTCTTGGTAACATAATCACAGAGGTAAATAATAGCAGTTAGAGCAAAGTGAAGCCATGTAGCTAAAGGGAGAGCCCACTATCACTCTTAGCATTCTTCCCCACTACAGCTAAAGGCTTTAAAATAAATGGTTTTTAAAGACAAATTTAAAATTCTCCTAACAAATGATGGTATCTTTGAGAAGATAAATTTTCTATTAAGCATATATTCAAAAGCTTTAAACATATGCTAAGTGGTAAATAAAGGAAGAAATATTTTGTGTCTAGCACAAGCAAAATTCTTTGGATTTTATATCTAGGGCCTTGGTTAGCAGTTGACATTATTAGTGAAGATTTTAGAATCTCATAAATTCTACTTTAATTTTCTATGACCTGTTAGGAAATGCTAACCCAGCCTGTTACCTTTTTCTACTGTGACTTGGGCACCAGGCATATATGGACGTAAGTCTAGGGCCTTCCTGATTCGCAGCGAAGAGGCTCTTTTCTTCATTTATTCATTTTTTTTTCCCAAAAATAATAATCACTTTTAAATAATACATACATAGCATTTTTGTCTTTTAATTCTTACAGTGCCTTGTAGGCATCAGAGTATGTGATATCATTCCTATATTGCAGATGTGTGTGAGATCTTAAGACCTGAAAAGGTAAGGTGACTTATCATGCCTAGAACATCCTAAAGATAAGACTGGAGTGTCCTAAAGTCTGGAGTCTCTTCTTGCTGTCAACATTTTGTGGCTTTCCATGCCAGCAAGATTGGATGACCTCCAGAAATGTAACTGGGCCAATTGGCTTGACTTCCAGCATTGGTTGAGCCCAGCTGTTCACTCACCAACCTGGAGGAGGGGAAGATCAACTGAAAGAGAAACATCTGATTCCTGTCCTGAGCTCACTCCCTCTCTCCTACAGCTTTGGCTATTTGAGAGTAGGGATTCTGTCTTCTGGGGTAGTTTGATGTCTGGCACAGAGCTCTGGAAAGCGCTCTAATGAAACACTTGTAGAAAAAGATAAAGAGCACTTTACTTATCTCTGTAGTGCTCAGATCACTTAGTTGTGAGTGAACAATGCCTAGTTGCATGGAGATCGCTGTAAGGAATAACTAAATCAACTCACATTTGATGTCAGAGTACAAAGCTGATGGCAGCGATATAGTAACCAGTTAAATGCACCTGGATATTCAGTGTCATTACCTTCTCTTCCATGAAGTTGATAAAAAATGACTTTTGTTATTAGATGTTCATTTTAGAAAGAAATATTCTATATTTAAGAGAGATTTTTCCATCTCATTAATGAAGTACTAATACATGTAATTTTCCAGTGGTCATGTATGGATGTGAGAGTTGGACTGTGAAGAAAGCTAAGCACCGAAGAATTGATGCTTTTGAACTGTGGTGTTGGAGAAGACTCTTGAGAGTCCCTTGGACTGCAAGGAGATCCAACCAGTCCATCCTAAAGGAGATCATTCCTGGGTGTTCATTGGAAGCACTGATGCTGAAGCTGAAACTCTAATACTTTGACCACCTCATGTGAAGAGTTGACTCATTGGAAAAGACCCTGATGCTGGGAGGGATTGGGGGCAGGAGGAGAAGGGGCCGACAGAGAATGAGATGGCTGGATGGCATCACTGACTTGATGGACATGAGTTTGAGTGAACTCTGGGAGTTGGTGATGGACAGGGAGGCCTGGCGTGCTGCGATTCATGGGGTCACAGAATCAGACACAACTGAGTGACTGAACTGAACTGAATATATATAAAAGAAGTTAAGATCTCACTAATGAACCCACAAGAATAATATTTTGCAAGTAGTAAATACATCACACAGCATCATCTAAGAGTTGGAAGGGTCCTTGGAGAAGTCAGGTATCCTACCTGATGCATGAATTTCCTCTACAACATCCTGAATGCCATCTCCAGCCTCTTCCCAGGTTCCGACATGGACAAAACCATTTTCTTAAAACAGTTGATTAGAGTGCTGGATTCCTGTAATTGTTACAGGCCTTTCTAATACTGAACTTAAATCTATTTCCTCTGGATTCCACCCATGCTGCTAATCTCTTAAATTTTGTTTCCCTTCCCTTCTGGGGAGAACAATGGCTCTAAGTGTGCTGGGCTGGCCTTTAAACTTAACTTGAAAAATCAATGGGTGGTACAAAGAATATGAGCGTTTAAATATGCTTTATGAATGGTTGTTTGAACTGGATCCTTCAAAGAATGTAAAAGGGATAAAGAAAATTTGAGAATGCTTCATTTTTTCCTCATTTGTTCTATTTTAAAGCACCCCTATCACACTATTTCACTTGTCTAAGTGAAATAGGGATCTTTGGACTAAAGTGAAAGTGAAATGAAAGTATTAGTTGCCCAGTGGTGTCCAACTTTTTGCAAACCCATGGACTGTAGCCCACCAGGCTCCTTAGTCCATGGAATTCTCCAGGCAAGGATACTGGAATGGGTAGCCATTTCCTTCTCCAGGGATCTTCCTGACCCAGGGATTGGACCCAGGTCCCCTCATTGCAGGCAGATTTTTTTACCATCTAAGCCACCAGAGATGCCCTGGAATTCAATTATCTGTGGGCGTGATTGGTATCTAGTGAGCAGATCCATTTGTTGTAAAAAATAATGGTGGGTGGGTGAGGGGATGGGTAGGAAGAAAATGGTTTGTTTTATTTGAGCACCTAACCAAAGAATTGAGATGTAGAGAGAAGCATGGTGTTTGCCTGTCATACTGTCTCTACATCAGCCTGTACAGCTACAGCAAGAAGGTGGAGGATATGTTTGCATGAAGGACTCCATGAAATATGGAAAGAGTGAGGGTCCTTTGGCTTTCTCACCACTTACAAAGTGTGACCCAAGTTATAAAGGTGTATCTTTGCACCTCTTTGAGTTGCTGAGGATTTACTACTTTGAGAGGTTTCCAGTGTTAGCATCTTGGTCTGGATAAATTACACTGGGTAGAGTTAAACAAGACATTATTCCAGATTATTATGATAGGGAGAGAGAATGAACTCAACTTCAATAGGACAAAAGGTCGGAGAGTTTTTAAGTAGTGGGATGAGCTAATGGAAAGTAACTAGAGGTTATTAGTGAGGAGGTTGGGCCATGTGTTTAGTCCATCTCTGTTTGCTACTTGGCACTTACTGAAGTCAGGCTCCTACCTCCTACAGAGATAAAGAGATAGGTGTCCTGTCTTTCCCTGTGATTGTATTTCACAGGTATGACTCCCAAGTCCTTGAGAAAGATATTTCTGGGTTGTAAAACTTGCAAGAGACTGGGAGAAGATTTACAACTTAAAGGGGCAGAGAATAAAATGTACAGATCAAGTTTTCCTCAATAAAGCCTCTAAGAAAAGGGAGACCAGGACACTAGAGTGAGGAAGAAGCCCACGTGAAGCTTGGTTAGTCAAGTTGAGCAAACATTAAGGCCGTCTTGGTCAGACATCAGTATTCTCGTGGAATGCGGCTGTAGTAGTAGCACTATGAGGCACTGCCCTCAAGTGGTGTCAAGGGAGTGGGCTTCACTGAAAAGACAGGGTTGGGGGATTCGTGAGGCATCCCTGGAGCTCCCAGAAGTATATGGAGGGGTTTGCAAAGAAGTGAGAGTATGTGTAATGTAGGGAAAGGAAAGACCAGTGCAATTTGGGTTATTGCCATTAATGAGGTCCTACAGATAGCCAACAATGGCAAGGCCTGGGAAATACTAGACTACTGAAGTAAAACCTTTTCAGCTCACCTTGGAACTTAGGGCATCCTTTAGTCCAGGAGTGCATGTGCCATGCTGCTTCTCTGTCCCTCATGCACAGGATGCTGTGGTGGAATGGAAATAACGCTTCTAGGCCATGAAAAGAGGATTTTCCTTTGTTCGTTGTTTTATTCTACCATTTACCAGCTTAACAGTCTTATGTGCATGTTCTCAGTTGTGTCCAACTCTTTGGGACTCCATAGACTGTAGCCCACCCAGCTCCTCTGCCCATGGGATTTTCCAGGCAAGAATACTAGAGTGGGTTGTCATTTTCTTCTCCAAGGGATCTTCTCAACCCAGGAATTCAACCCGCACCTCTTGAGGTTCCTCTATTGGCAGGTGGATTCTTTACCACCAGCACCAGCTATTTCCTTTACCTCCTTGTGAGGAAATTGGGGATAGTACATCTACCTCAGACTTGTTATCAGGATGTAATCAATGTACCTGATATCCCTTGCAAAGCCTTATGAACATCAAGTATGATGTATTTCTTTTGACTTCCGTTACTTAATGGAAGTGTCTCATCCATTACTTAAACACAACCTTCATGTGACCCCAGTAGGGTCTCTTTAGGGACCATTGTAACTTTTCCTAATCAGACTAGTTCTCCTACCTCTGTTTAGGCAAACTTACTCTAGTTCCCATTCATGTAAGTGGCATATACATGTTCTAAATAGATTTTTTTTCTCTATTTTCATCTTTCATGCTTGATCCATCTCCCAGCTCACCAAGTCCTGGACTTGAACTTCTGTGTTTTTTGCAATACTCTCTCTCAGGAGGTCTTTTGTGATAAAATAGAAGTGAATGGAAGTCCTGCCCCTCACACTCATACCTGAATACACATGTTGCTAAAAGATCTCAGTGCTTAGTGATTTTGATGTTTTTAATGAATCTGTTTGAATATGACTAAATTATGCTATGTAGCTGTAAGTTGCTCAACATCAAAATCTACACATGATAAATCAATCCAGTTTACGGAATATCTAGAGAAGATACCAAAGAAAACTCTGTGCTCTTTGATAGAAAATGTGTGTGTTGACAAGTAAACAAAAGTCATTGTTTGGTGGGAAAGTTAAACATATGCTTATCAGAAAAAAAAATAAATTCTTAACTGCAAAGGAATTGCTAATTTTTCCATTAAATACTCAGGACAAAGAAATAACTATTTTGAGAGGTCTACCTAATGATGCAGTCACAGTTACTATGTTATTTGGCCCTTGTTCTGTAGTAATTTAGTCTGAACAAGACCCGAGTGTATGCTATTCTTTGGCTTTATGGTCCTCTAACCATAGGCACTGATGGCATTCATGATTATAGATTAAATAGGGCCAACTCTTGTCAGTAATATGTTAGAAAACTCCCACAGAGATGTCTGTGGTGCAGCTGAACAATGATGTTGGGAGTGTGTTATTTTGCTTTAGAAAAAGCTACAGCATTCCAACACGGGGTTCAATGCCTGGTACTGGAAGGCTCTTCTCTATTTGATATAAATTAAACCTTGAGTACACTCTGCCTGGTATTGCAATTAGCATCTGGGGCTGGGCCAAATTTTAATTTGTGCAATTACAGATTATTTACTACTGGATAAGAAATAGACTCTGTCATATCCTTACTTTGTTATATAATTTTGCCTGGGGTTGTGAAATCACTGTTGCATTCTGCCACTGTGTGCAGCCAGTGGGCTTTTAGAATTTTCAGCATGAAAGGCTCTCAAGAAAACATGAAACTCTTTTAACATAAGGTTATCTCCAGGAGACTACTTTTTGGTTTAGTTATGTGATTGCTTTTGAACAAATGTATTTTTCTTTAGTTCTACTTAGTGGTTTTTGCATTAATGGACTTTTATGATAGGTTCTCAGATCTTGTACTTGCAGTTTTATTTTTTGGAGGGGTAAAAGTTTCAGAATGAGATGTTCTGGGAGATATTTTCAACTGTTTTGAGTTGAAAAATAAGTTGATCAATTAGACAATTGACAACTCTAATTGAGTTGATCAATTAAACTCATTTTGCTGATTTGATTATTTTTCCTGCAAATAGCAACAGTAGAAGGCAAATATTCTTAAGAGAAAATGAAATTTTTTGGATGAAAGCTGCTGGATAGTCTAATTTTTTAAATTTACTGATGAAATCATTCACATTTTGAAGACAGTATTCACTGAGGTGCAGTATTAATTGGATTCTTTGTGAGGTGACAACAAAGGGCTGCTTGGTTTAAACCAGTGTCAGCAAACTAAAACCTAGAGGCCAGTCGAGGACACCGCCTACTTTTGTAAACAAAGTTTCACTGGAGCGTGGCCATGTCCATTTATATAAGCTCCTTCTATGTCTCCTTTTTAAAAGACTGCATGGCTTATAAGGCTTAAAACATCTATTATCTGACCCTTTCTAGAAAAAAATATGCCAACCTGTGGTTTACACTATTAACTTTTCTTGTGGAATCAGAGCAGAGTGTGTACATCCTCAAAACTATGGGAAAATCAAACCACACATTTGACAGAGTTAAATCTCATTCTTTCCCATCCCTTGTACTCTGGATAGACATTTGTAGAAACCACAAGCAACCTTCATCTCTCCAGTGGAGTCCCAACTCTTGTCTATGACTCTGGCACCAGAAATTGTTGCATTATTGATATGTATTTTTGCCTAAACCCTTGAAAATGTTTTGAACCCGATGGAGACATTATGTGTTTTTCAGTGGTGTCGTATTTTAGACTGCCTGTTTAGAACTGACCCTGTGCTACAGTTTGTACTTACATTATAAAACTAGAGCCACTTATTTCTTTTACTGTTAGCTCAAACTAATCACACACCCTTTTCCAAACTATCACTGTGGACTAATCAGAATCTGCACCTGCATTTTGGAATAGGGTCACTTACCCCTGCATCACTTGGGAGAAGAGTGGATACCCGCTCCTCCAAAACTACCCTTTTCTGTCTATTTTATCTTAGGCTCCCTAGAGCAGAATTTGAGAAAGGGATACATGAAGGTAGTCATTTGGGGAAATGATATCAGTCAATAGGAGCCAAGGGACTGGGAGTAGGAAAACAGAGAAGGAGGTACAGTTAATTCAAGAGTTGAGCTATTAAAGTTAAATGCTGGTTACTGTTATGGGTACTCAGGGCTCAGTCTGAGAACCTTTGAAGAACTGTGTCTGTTCTGTGAATATTTTTTCATCTCAGAATTGTCTGCTCAAGACATGAAAAAACATTGTTTTTCTATTGGTTTCCAAACCCAATCCATCAACAGTTGCCCCAGAGGCCACCAACCTCCTTACACGTACAGCTTGAATACGCTGCAGAATGGGTAAGCAGGCAGTCTTGTATAGGGGTCTCAGACGATGAAGGCAAAGGATTCTGGAGAAACAAGAGACATATTATGAAGCTGAGTCCAGGGGCTATTGCTGCAGCTGGGTGACCTAGCAAAGGCCAGGACAAAATGGTGGGCCAAGGGAATGCGATACAGAACATAAAATATGTATATTTCTCTGCTTTTCTTAAGTTGCCACCTACCTCAAGGGCTGCTATCTATAACCTAGATCACCTAATCTCCTTTGCTATCTGGCTTCTCATTGAGTCTTGGTACCAGGAGACATGAGAGGAAATCTGAAGGCAGGAGGAAAATAAAGTGGTGAAGTATTATTCTGTCCAGCTTCCTCCCTGTTTGGGCTGCCGCTGGCGCAGTTCCTGCCGGGTAGGTAGTCCAGCTTCTGTGGTTCCAGCTCTCTCTGGGTTTTGGTAATACCGTTCTCGTTATTCCAAAGGCCACAGCTCCTTCCAGAAGACCGTCTCCTGTAGCTGTAGCTTTCTCTTGGGTTCAATAACCTCTTGTCCCTCTTTTCCTTCAGGCCCGAAGTAGGTTTTATCTCTCTACTGTCGCCGATCCTTGGAACCTGCTCAAACCACTCTAAGTAATCCTTTCACTGAACTCTCATCTGTTTAATCCTTTTCTTCATTTTCTGTCTAAACAAAATCGAGATTTTGTTAGCGGTAAAGAAGGGGAAACATCTTTTGGGTTGGCATTAAAAAGACACTCCATAATTCCTTCTACAAGGGCCAAAACCAACAGAAAGCTTGCCATTGTATTACTGGCTTCGATACACTTTGAAAAATGGCATAGAGATGAAATCCCTCTTATGGCACAACTTTCACATTAAGTGGTCCCTATTCCCGTATTGTGGGGTGTTGAACTGGGAATGGTGTATTTTATTTTATTTTATTACTATTTTTTTTTAAGTTGCATAATTTATTTTTTTATTAAATTTTTATTTTTACTTTATTTTACTTTACAATACTGTATTTTAAATTTTCATGGCATTATTTTTTCTTCTTGTAATATTGATATTTTTCCAATGTAAAGAATTTAAGCAATATAAAAGACATAAAAATGAAAGTGAAAATCTCCTGTAACTCAACCACCCATAGATAAATATTAACATATTGGTGTTATTCCTTCAGACTCTCTTAAGTGGGTCTATAAAATAAATGGGAATCTCCATTTTATGTTTGGAAGGAGGACACTATGAAAAGTGGAATGGGGTGAGAGGAAAGAAGGAGAATTAAATCACCTTGTTTCTGGGTAAGCCTCAAGTTTGGATGTATCTGTTATTATTCAATGATGTATAAACAAGAAAAAAGGAAATAAAAAAAGAAAACAGAAAGAACAAATATTTACAACCCACTCCAAAAAAACAACCCCACAATTCAAGAATCAAAGGAAAACCAAGCTTTAAAAAAACCCACATTTTCCATGGTTAAATACTTGTGACAACTTAAATGTCCATCATGGGTAGCAGATGAGTGAGTTATGGTGGACTCAGCGCTACTTGCTCTACGTCATGAACAGTGTCACTTCAGTGAATGAGTGTGATAACCATTCTGTGATACATTTAAAGATGTGTGTATAAACATGCAGAAAGATGTTTGTTATTTGTGCACTACTTTGAAAACAGCATTGTTAGTGGAATGAAGTAAAATATTACATGCTAATATGAAATGATCTTCAAAATATGTTGAGTGAAAAAAAGCAAGGCTTACAGAAAGTAATCTCATCTATATTAAAAACATAAACATCTACATGCTTGTTTATACATAAAACATTTCCAGAAGGAAATGAGAAATTATTAGCAATATTTGATTATAGGAAAGGGATAGATATTTGGGATAAGATGGAGACTACCTCTTAATTACATACATTTTGTAATGTTTGATTGTTTTTCCTGTTCACATATTATTTATTCAACTAAAGATTTACTAGAGGGGGCACAATCCCATCTTTATTATGCAGTCAACTTTAAAAGGATACAGATTCTCAGAAATGAGAGAAGAAAGTTGATATTTAAAAAGTAGAAAAGGGATTTCTACACAGTTGTAAGTGTAAAGGGAAGTGACAAGAAAAGTTTAAATTGTAAAGAAATTAAAATATAATGAGAAAATTTAAAGTGTAGAAAATTTAAAGTGTAAGAATTATCTTTCAGAGAAGTAACCAGTGACTTGGAAGACAGCTTTTAAAAGTTCTCCCAAGATTCACAGGATAAGAACAAAGAAAGGGAATTAACAAGAATGAAGAGCACAGGTATGAAAGGCACGTGTTCAACCTACATAACATTGGTCTTCCAAGAAAAGAGAAAAAACTGAACCCAGCAAACATCAGGAAATAACAGTGTAAAAACCTTCTGAGATGAAGAATATCCTGAAACAGCACATAAGGCAAATCGGGGAAAAGGAAAACAACACCTAAACATATCCTGGTGAAATTTTTGAATTTCAATAGTAAGTCAAGTGTCTTCTTCACATCCAGAGAGAAAAAAATGGAGAGAGATGACTGGTTTTGATCTTTTCCAGCATAACAGTGAACATTAGGTACCAGTGGAGCAATGTTGATAGAATTTTGGAGTAGGAAGAATTTGAGCTCTAGCCAGGACTTTCCTATTTAGTTACGGTATCTTTCATGTGTAAAGACAGAATTTTTGTTTAGCATATATTGATATGTTTGTTATAAGCTTTAGAAAATATATCCCACATTTTTCCTGGTGAAAAAGATTGCTCAAAGATAAACCTAGAATTTTTGTTGTTGTTGATACACACAAGGTTATTCTAATATTTAAATGGTTAAATGAAAGGAACTAGAATACTATAACAATTTGAAAAATGATAAGTTGGGAGAAATCAATCTACCCAATTTCTACAGTATTAAGACTGTGTGTTATTGGCAGAAGGACAGACACATGAGTCAACGAACAGAATAGGGAACTGAGAAATGGACCCACACAAAAATGCCCAATTGATTTTTGACAAAGATGTAATCCAATGGAAGAAAACCAGCTTTTTCAACAAATGGTGCTGGAGCAAGTAGACATCAATAGACAACCAGAGAGATATACCTTTGGAAAGCCCAAATCAATCTACTTTGGTTTTGTAAAAGCAAAACAAAAAGTATGATCAACATAGCAAAAAACAGGGTTAAAAAAAGAGTTGGCGTGCAAGAGTATGCCTACCAAGTGGTAAGCCTAAAACATATTGTAAAAGGGAACATAACAAGACCCAATAAATGAATTATGATACGTTTAAGTGGGTTAATGTTTTAAATAAAATGAAGTAGTTCAGGTATCATTAACAAGCCTGTATAAACAAAAAGAACAAAATAAAATCTAAAAATTTATCCTAAATGCTATCTAAGAGATCCACAAGGGAGGACCATTTCATAACACATAAAAGCACAAATAGCAATATTAATATCAAAAAAAAATAAAACTGAAAGCAAAACCTACTAAAAGTGACCAGGAAGTTCTTGCATAAATTTAATGGTAATTAATTTTTCCATAGTGAATAAAATACCATCAAAATAAGTAAAGCAAGCTAAAAATATCAGGAGATTTTAGACATACCTCTTTCAGTTTTCAACAGATCAAAAAGTCAAACATGAAAAGGTATATTATTATAAAAATGTATTAGTATATTATTAACATTATATTGTTTTATGAAACAATTTATAATAGTACCTAGTAGTATCATATAATGACATGTATATTTATAATATAGGTATACCATGAAGTATATAAAATAATATAATAGCATCTAAATAAAATATAACACATTTCATTGTCATATTTCTAACTTTTTATAAACAGAATATATATTTTTGTCAACTCACAATAAAAGATTTATAAAAGTCAGAACTACTAGTCCACAAAGAAATCATAGTAAGTTCTAGAGATGGAATTATAATGGATATATTCTCTGGCCTTAATGCAAAATAAACCAGAAATTAATAATAAGGAAGCAAAAATATCCCCGTTTGAGATTAAACAAGCATCATGGCAAACTATCCTCCTGTAAACTAAGTTAAAGAAAAGCTCAAATCAGTTGTTAGCAAAAATAATAGCAAGGATGACATTAAATAAGAATATTAATTGCATACTATCAAAGCTGTATTCAAAGGCAAATTCATAGTTTAAATTTTTTCATTATTAAACAAGAAAAAATTGCTTAAACTATTAAAGTTAAAATCAAACAACATGAGGTTAACCAGATACCTAAGTTTATATGAGCCTCATGAGGACATGGACCTCTTCTTTTCTGTTTGGGGCTGGGAGCCCACCAACATCCTGAACCTAGTTCAGGCAACTGCTAAATGTTTGTTAAATTGCTATGCAAATGAGTGATTACATAAGTGAATGAATGAAAACAGAGTTTATGGAATAAAGACAATTAACAGAACTGAAAAATGTAAGATTTTCCTGATGTCTGTTCTCAGGGCAAAAAGACAAGCTGAGCCAAGTGTGGTCTTAGACGCACAGGTGGAGCGCACCAGAGGCCTCAGTGTTCATTTCTGGAATGTTTGGTACCTGTTGTGGGATAAAAGTCTGTCACGGACGGGAGACTTGCCTCTGGGAAGAGGGACATCGTGGCAGTTTAGTGCACTGCACGAGGCAAAATCCATCCTTCCCTCTCTTACTGCTTACCCTTGAAATCCTTTGAACAGGTGCCGAAGACTTCCATTTCAACCCGGAAATAAAACCCATGCAATAACAGAAGTGCTTGAGGCTTACTTTGATGCTTCTTACTGATAGCAAAAATGTTTCCTGAATGCACAGTTTGAAATAGAAGGTCGCTGCACTGCTGAGGGCTAAGGAACTGAGGAGAAGGGAGGGTTTTCATTGCTATGGGAAAGAATGCTGGATCATTAAAGACTCATTTGATTGCTTCAAACATTTTCCCAACATTAATTCTCCAGAAAGAGAAACAAGTAGGATCTCAAACTAATGACACATCGTTGACTATATTGACTGTAGAGAGAGTCACTTTTGTGGTTCATCTTTGTTTCAAGTCACTCAGACTCGCTTCCTTGATTTATGTGTACAACATCCCCAAGTCTTCTGATGCTGAGATGAAATAAATCTCAATCACTGTCAACCCCTAGTCCTCAAAAAGTTCTCACTTTTTTTGACCTGTGAGGGGATCAGTCAAGTTGAAATGAAAGCCTTAATTTTTTGAAATATTGAAATAATGCTGATAATTACAACTTTTTGGTCATAGCTCAGGATCAAGTCCCACCTACCTGGTCTTTCACTTAAAAGAGCCCAACATACTCCTTTTAATCAGAGAATTTCCCACGATCCTGTTTACAATCCTAGCCAAACCTAAGTTCACAGGTATTTCACATAGAAACTAGTTTGCCTTTTTGCTTTTGTTTGGAAAGTCACCTTTGTCAGGGCTGTAATTAATTCTTGCCAGACTAATAGTGTTCCCTGTGAATCACACAGGTCTTGAGGGGAGAAAATTGATAATCTAATAACCATAGCAAAATGAGACATCTTCACCTTCCAGACCAGGTATTTGGCGCTCTCTCTCTCTCTCTTTTTTTTTTTTTTCTTTTTAAGGCTGACACAGCTTGGTCTGTAGTTATGATTGCTGCTAGCTGTATGGAAAATTAAAAAAAAATAGTTCATTGGCTTTCTTGAGCAGCATCTTCTGTTTCTGTTTTCAAGTACAAAGTCAGATTCTGAGTCATCCCAACCCTTTACCTGGAAGCAAAAAGCTTTTCACTCAATGAGATACAACAGCTTAGCTTGCATGAGGTTTTTGGGAAAAGGCCAGATATTCAAAAAACCATCTGCTTGCACTGCTCATAAATCAGAGAAATGATTGCCCTTGATCTGCAGCCATTCCCCATTATAGAGGATATTGGTTTCCAAAAGATGTCACAGCATATTGAAATGAGATGGTCTGTTCCAAGCAGAAAATTCCTCTTCACCATTACATTATATAGTGGAGTAGAATTATGTTGTGTTAGGCCTCAAAGGCAGATAGGATCTCAGAGAAGATACAGGTGGAAGGGTGACTATAAATTGTGCAACTAGCACAAAGGACAAGCCACTAAATTTTTGTGTGTGTGTGCTTTACTTCAGTCAAATGCTGTAAGAATTTGAAATGATTGGGAGCAAGGAGTTCTATTTCTGAAGATGTCTTTTAACCAGGTGTCCATCTTGTCACTCATAACAGTGTTTCTCACCAAGAGTAGAGACAGAGGCAGTTAATAGAATGAGTATGAAGAATGACTACCTCAAATAGCCCATGAAAGCTAGGCACTGTTATTATTTAGCACTTGGAGGACCATCTGCAGAATGCTTGGCATTCCACAACGCACAGGGGAGGAAGAATGTCTGGCCAGTGGCTTTGATGATACAAATGAGACCCAACCTTCTGGGGAGCTGGCATGGCACAGGCACACTCCACTCGTTTACCCTCTGTGGTAAAAGCCAGTGAAACGCCGCGTCTGAAATCCACAAAGCATCGGGGAATCCTTGGTACTTTCTTTAACACCCAGGGTTCCTTCCAGCGCAGCTGATCTGACGGCACGTTGCTGGGTGATCTGCAGGGAGATGGCTGCCACTACAGCCTCATACGCGGTGTCTCTGTTGAGATAGTGGCTTCAGTGAAGGCTCTCTCATTCTGTTTACTTTGCCATCTGGTCTGAAATCATTTTGGGCTTCCCTAGTGGCTCAGACAGTAAAGAATCTGCCTGCAATGCAGGAGACCTGGGTTTGATCCCTGGGTTTTGAAGATTCCATGGAAAAGGAAATGGCTCCCCACTCCAGTATTCTTGCCTGGAGTATCCCGTAAACAGGAGCCATGGGGTTGCAGTCCATGGGATCTCAGAGAGTCTGATACAACTGAGCGCCTAGCACTCACACTGAAATCATTTGTGTGCTCTGGACTTTCTTGAGTGACATGGAAATTCTAACTGGTGATATGTACCTCAGCTATGTTTTCAGATTGTCTTCATTAAACCTTGAGTACTGTGTGTTCTACTTTGATTAGCATTTTGTATTTAAACTGGTGTCCCATGACAGTTCTGTAAGATCTCATTCGACTGTTTTAGCTCCTGAGGATATTGGGATATATTTTGGCTCATGCTTGGGATTGGGAAGTAGGGGAAAGTCCAGAATAGGGGAGGACAGGAGAAGACCATGGTTAAGCAAAAGATTCTGGTGATTGACAGACCTGGGTTTGTATTCCTGTTCTACTACATACTTGAGAAATGCATAAAATTGGACTAGTATCTAAGATCTCTAAAACTAATTTTCTCCATTGATAATAATCCTACCTCATAAGAATTTTGTGAGGATTAAAATTAGATATGTGTATAAGTGCATACATATAACATATGTATATGTATGTATATATCTCAACACAGAGCCTGAATGAATATTAGTGGAAGTTAGCTATTACTACTCCTATACGAACCAGTGTCAATAAGAATTCCAAGGCAGACTTAGGTAGAACAAAAAAGTACCGGAAACAGGATTGATCAACCAAAGTGAGTGGTGATCTGATAAAGACTAGGGCAGAGTTATTTTCTTTATCTCTAGCTGGTTGTGTGTTTTGCCAGTTCTTGTGGAGGACAGACTGAAAATTCAGACTGAATTAACATTGAGCATTGTGCATGCACGTTCACATGTGTGTGCCTGCCTGCGTGTGTATACTTCAGTTTGAAAGGAAAAGAAATAGGCTCAGCTACCTGAGAGAGGGGACACGTGGGAAGTGAGGAAACATAGGGAGCTGTCTGTCTGCGGCTGCCCTGGGCTTCAAGAGCCTGGAATGAGGTTCCCAGCTGTTCTGATTACAGAAGCAGCTCCAGCAACTGCTGTGTATGTGAAGATTCACTCATTTGTCACTCCTCAGAGATGCCTATTACCCACCACCACCCTGCTCTAGTGAGCACAATTGTCTTGGCTAAAGTTACACCTTTTCCCAATTCTCTTGACTTTCAGAAGAGCTCACTGTCTGCCTTCTATTGATTTGCTCTGAGGACTGGCTGTCCCCTTTCATGTGTACAAAGCCTTGCCACCCTGGCATAGTTGACTGATCCACACAGGTGGGCACGTGACCCAAACTGGGAAAATATTCTTCTTTCTCACTGGAATTACAAAATCAGAAAAAGTAGCGAGGGAGGCTTTTTTTTCTATGCATCGTGTGATGCTTAGCTACATCCCTGGCCTTCACCCACTAGACACCAGTAGCGTTCCTTCCTCTCCCACCTTCTCCCCATCTGCTGCAGTGCCACCATCAAAGCTGTAATCAGATCTTCCCAAATGCCCTTTTGTTGGGGGGGTGGGGGACAGTCACCATGGTCAGAACCACCTCGAGACCAGTGCTATAAAAAGTGTGGTCTGTGGACTGGTGGGAACAGTGTCACCTGAGAACAACTTAGAAATTATCAGGCCTCACCTCAGAACTACTGAATCAAAATCTGGTGGTGGGGTCCAAGTATATGTGTTTTCACAAGGTTTGCAATGCCTTTGATATTTGCTAAATCACTCTCTTGTACAGTGACTATATTGGTTGAGGTTATTAGTCTTGTTACCAATAGAAATGGACTCTGGCTAGCATAATTTAAAACCTGATTAGGGAAGACCAAACAGGTGGCTCACACATTAAAAACTGAGAAAAGATGTTTTGGAACCCATGCTCTAGATCTTTGCTACCCTAAATATGGTTTGAGGATCTGCAGCCTCAGATCACATGAGGACTTGTTAAGAATATAGACTCTCAGGCTCACCCTAGACCCACGTTCAGCATCACCTGGGAATTTTTTGTAAATACAAATCATTTCTAATGGATTTTCTGTAGATCAGAAATTCTGGGACTGGAGCCTGGCAGTCTGTGTTTTAATAAGCCTTCCAGGTGATTTTGATGCAGCTGAAGTTTGAACCATGGCTGCCGACTGGAATCAACTCTTAGGTTATAAAAGATACTGATGCCTGGGTCCCATTCCAAAAGATTTTGATTTCAGTTCATTTTGGGTGTGGACTGAGTATCAGCACTAGGATTATATAATTCCCATATCACTGGAATATGCAGACGAACTTGAGAACCACTGCCAAAGAGACAGGGTCTTTAATCTCTGCTGCAAATGTCCCTGGAGATTCTATAGTTTCTTCACCTCTCCAATCACCCTTGCTCAATTCTTATTTTAATTTGTGAGCCCCCCGCTATACTCCTCCCTAATAAGGTTTTTAAATTAAGCTAGCCAGAGTCGATTTCTGGTGATAACAATGCTAATAACCTCAACCAACACAGTCATTGTCCAGGAAAGAGATTGCAGGCAGCAGACTCTCAGTTCAGTTCAGTTCAGTTCAGTCGCTCAGTCGTGTCCGACTCTTTGTGACCCCATGAAATGCAGCACGCCAGGCCTCCCTGTCCATCACCATCTCCCGGAGTTCACCCAAACTCATGTCCATCGAGTCGGTGATGCCATCCAGCCATCTCATCCTCTGTCGTACCCTTCTCCTCCTGCCCCCAATCCCTCTCAGCATCAGAGTCTTTTCCAATGAGTCAACTCTTCACGTGAGGTGGCCAAAGTATTGGAGTTTCAGCTTTAGCATCAGTCCTTCCAAAGAACACCCACTGACTGTATAGAGCTTCTCTCTCTTTGGCTGCAAAGAATATAATCAATCTGATTTCGGTTGAGTCCTGAGCAGACTCTCAGGAGATGAATAAGAGAAGGTATTTGGAATTGGTCACTGGATTGTGTGTATGTTCAGGTACCTTGCATATTTCAGTTTGGAAAACTGCTGCTAAGTCACTTCAGTCGTGTCCAGCTCTGTGCGACCCCATAGACAGCAGCCCACCAGGCTCCCCCATCCCTGGGATTCTCCAGGTAAGAACACCGGAGTGGGTTGCCATTTCCTTCTCCAATGCAAGAAAGTGAAAAGTGGAAGTGAAGTTGCTCAGTTGTGTCCAACCCTCAGTGACTCCATGGACTGCAGCCTTCCAGGCTCCTCCATCCATGAGATTTTCCAGGCAAGAGTACTGGAGTTGGGTGCCATTGCCTTCTCCACAGTTTGGAAAACTAACAGCCTGTAAACCTACATTCAGCCATTAAGAAACCTACTCAGAAAGTATCTTGCTGTAACTGTTGGGCAAAAGTTGGCAGCTGCAAGTCATTAGCAGGTAACACTCAAAGCACTGGGACACTGATAGGCCTGCCTGGACAAGGGGATCCCAGCAGGCCATCAAGAATGGGTACTATCTGTGTTCATTACATCAACGATGTCAAGGTGATGAGTCTGAGGAAACAAGAAAAGGAAAACACCCCAGATGTTTTGATTCAAGGATAGGAGATAGTATATGCAAACGTTCTGGGAGTTAATACTATGACATATCTATGGCATTGATACTTTAGAATATGTTGGGATATTATTTCCAACCTAAAATATGTTTCTCAAACTTTTTGTTTTGTATTGCAGCCACTCCAGTATTCTTGCCTGGAGAATCCCATGGACAGAGGAGCCTGGCGGGCTACAGTCCATGGGATCGCAGACAAGACTTAGTGACTAAACCATAGCTGATTAGCGATGTTGTGACAGTTTCAGGTAAACAGCAAAGGGGCTCAGCCATACAAATACATGTATCTGTTTCCCCCGGA
The DNA here is from genome assembly GCF_032405125.1 of Capricornis sumatraensis. NCBI lineage: Eukaryota > Metazoa > Chordata > Mammalia > Artiodactyla > Bovidae > Capricornis > Capricornis sumatraensis. The sequence continues at coordinate 24,193,496 of NC_091073.1, forward strand.
CTCCCCTCCCATCCAGGCTGCCACATAACATCCTAAAATACAAGTTTATCCCTTTATTCTGGCATGGAGAAGGAAACAACACATGGGATGATTGTCCTTTTCAGATTTTGATGACAGTTTGTTTCATATTCAAAAGAAGTATGTTGTACATGGTTTTTGACCTGTTTACTTGGCATCTTAGTCTGCTTTCATTTAGTTTTACTACGTCACAAATGGGAAGCCCATGTGGGGCTAGAGATAAAAAATCCATCTGCTAATGCAGAAGATGTAAGAGATGAGGGTTCAGTCCCCCGGAGGAGGAAATGCCAGCCCACTCCAGTATTCTTGCTTGGGAAATCCTCTGGGCAGAAGAGCCTGGTGGGCTGCAGTCCATGGGTTTGCAAAGAGTTGGACACGACTGAGCATCTGAGCACAGCACATGTCACAAATAACCTTGAGAATCTCAGTGGTTTACGAAACTAAGCATTTCTCCCTCCTTCACTTGCATCATGCATTGCCACGGGAATGCTAATCCAGGCTGCAGGTAATGCACCACGTGCCATGCTCTTTCTAGGGCCAAAATTGAAGAGGGCCATCTACTTGGGCTGTTCTCTTGGTGCAGGGCAGGGGTACAAGAGAGCAATTGGTAACAGACATCACACCTTACAGTCTCTTCTGGGAGCTGGAATACCGTCATGTCCATGTACATTCCATTGTTGAAACTAAGTCATTTGGTGGGGAAACCCAAAGTCTGTGAGACAAGGATACTTTATTCACAGTGAACCATGGCAAGAAAAAGGAGAGAAATCATTGTGGATATATCCTCTCCAGATACCTGAGAATCTGCCAGCATGAGAGAAACGCATTTAACTCTCTCAGAGCAAAGTTCATGCTTCTCTGGTGGCTCAGAGGTAAAGAATCTACCTGCAAACCAGGAGATGTGAGTTCAATCCTTGGGTCAGGAAGATCCCCTGGAGAAGGAAACGGCAACCCATTCCAGTATTCTTGCCTGGGAAATCTCATGGACAAAGGAACCTGGCAAGCTACAGTCCATGGGGTCACAAAAGAGTCAGGCACAATTTAGCGATTAAACAACAGCAGCAAAGTTCAGGCTACTTTTCCCTCAGGCTTTGTAACCCAGCAAGTGCAGTGGTGTTGTTTGCGGATGGGGTTGCACAATGGAGTCTGTGATGAGCCCTAATGGGACAATCTAGTGGTGGTCTCTAGAGTCTGAAAGCAGAGGTATCCTCTTCCCTTGACTCTTCCCTTTAGAATGAGCTTCCCCAGGTGACTCTTCCTTTAGAATGAGCTTCCAGTTTTTAAATGGACTCTGGTAAATACAGAATACCTGTCCCATAGAAAGCTATTCATTCCCATGAATTTCTTAGGGCATACCTATGCATGGTCTCATGGGTGGTTTCCTGTGACCACTTGACTAAAGATGAAACTGTCATGCTTGATTCTTGGAGAAATGCTGACATGAACTGGAATGGTCTGTAGTATGACAGCAGTGCTCCAGACAGGAGTGGCCTGAAAGACAGTGGCAGAAATCGAAACTCTCAAGAGTGGCCAGAGCAGTAAGCATACCAACTGGCTATCTACTTTGCCTAAAAGGAAATTTGGCCTAAAATCAAGATCAGTATTGATTTCTAGGCCATTGTTGTTGTCTGTCCCTCACTGGAGAGGAGGAAGATTAGGTTATCCATGACAAGAAGGTGAAGGAATGGGCAGTGTGGTTGGGTCTTTCAGGATGGGCTTAAAGTGTGAAAACAGTTGTATCTCACACATCCCTTCCAGAAGACTTTCTTCATAGACTTCCTTCGTGGTAATCAGGTGGGCAGGATGGTCCATAGATGTCATTTTCCTTCATTAGTCAATGTGTTGTTTAATAATTGGGTTTATGAAGAGGCAGGCATGGTGGCAGAGATAGATACCAATCTTGCTATAGGCTCAACTGCATGAACTCCCCTTCACTAGATCTGACTTTCCTGTCTAGGATCATTGCTGAGTACCCGGTTTTTCAAGCAGGGGCATCCAATTTTGAACCACTACCAAGCCTCAAGGATGCTTCCTGGGCACTTGGTAATTAGATCAACTAAACTGGGCCCCTGCCATCAGTGAATAAATTGGGGATTTTTTTTTTTAACTATCAGAAGAGATACACATGCTCTGGATTTGGACTTTGTCTTCCCTTCACACCCATGCACATTGTCTATGAGTTTATTGAAGGTCATATGCACTGTCAGTAAACATATTATCACCAGATCCACTTCACAGCAAAAACGGGCCAGCAATGAGATGATATCCAAGGGATTAATGGATACTATCATATGCCCTGTCATTCAGAAAATACTGGCCTTATTGAATGATTCAATGACCTATAGAAACCCAGCTGTGACATGAGCTGGTTGTTATCACCGTGCAATTTTAGGGTGCTATTTTGTAAGAAGCACTATGTGGTCTGTATCTGTTATTGGCAGATTTATACAGGAAAAAAAAAAAATCCAAGACATCCCTGGAGAATTCCTATCTGCTTTTCTTTCTGAAAGTAGGTTAATCAGACTTTTCTTCACTTGTATGACATAACCTAGTGTACCTCTAACAGCCCCTCCTTTTAGCTTCAGTTTGTCAGTTGGTTCAGTTCCTTACAACCAAAATATTCTTAAAGAATAGAGCCTATTACTAAAGCATTTTTCTTGATTTTTAAAGTAGCAGTAAGAGAAGCTCTAACGATGATTTTTATCTTGGCAAATATAATGGTTGACCATTTTTCAAGAGTATGGTAGACATGTTAGTTGTATACTCCATATCCACTCTCCTTAACTTATTTCTGGAAGACTTCTGACACTCTGTTTCTTTAAGTATCTGTTTGGCTATGCAGGGTCTTAGTTGCACACACAAAATGTTTGTTGTGGCATGTGGGTGTCCCTAGTTGCAGCACACAGGCTTAGTTGCTTGCAGCATGCGGGATCTTAGTTCCCCAACCAGGGATGAAATCTGTGTGCATTGGAAGGCAGACTCCTAACCACTGGACTACCAGGGAAGTCCCCTGATGTTCTTTAAGAAAGCAAAGTACCCAGCTTTAAAAAGAATCTGCAGCATGGGATGAATAAAGAGGACCATAGCTCTGGTAATGTATGACAAGTAGATGCTGCTTTCAAGAAAACCTTCCACCGTTTCCCCTTGACCCTTCGCATCCCCTGCTTTTTCTTGCCTGGAATGCAGAGTGAGCTGACACTGAAGCTCTCTTGTGTGCATAGATGACCAAAGTAAAGCAAAGCTGCCTGCTGAGGGTGACAGAGCAGGAGAGTAGGGCGTCTTTGTGGAGAGTGTAGACTAACCCTGGACCACCTGCCTCAGGAATTATGCTAATAAGAGAAGATCTGGACCCTCTTAGATTAAACCATTATATTTTGGGATCTGTACATTTAACTGAATGCAATATTGAACAAGCAGACGCATTTTCTCGTCTTACTACAGTCCCAGGATTGAACAACAAAAAAAAATCTTTCTATTTCCATACAGGTGACAGAGCTATTCAGATGATTTGAAGCTACTGAAAGTACAATTTATAGCTATATTTTTTAAATTATATGGATTCAAATAACTAATAACTTCTGTTAGGATTGTTATAATTTTAGTCGACAAAAAGAACACAGACCGGGACTTTAGGAGAAAGTAAGTTTTGATGTGATTTCAGGCACATTTGTTTATCTTTAGTTTATTTTCCCCAAATATAGGCATTTCCTTATTTTTTTGTTAAAAGTGCCATCTTTTCAGTTCAGTTCAGTTCAGTCTCTCAGTCTTGTCCTACTCTGCTACCCCATGAATCGCAGCACGCCAGGCCTCCCTGTCCATCACCAGCTCCCGGAGTTCACTCAGACTCACGTCCATCGAGTCCGTGATGCCATCCAGCCATCTCATCCTCTGTCATCCCCTTCTCCTCCTGCCCCCAATCCCTCACAGCATCAGAGTCTTTTCCAGTGAGTCAACTCTTCTCATGAGGTGGCCAAAGTACTGGAGTTTCAGCTTTAGCATCATTGCTTCCAAAAAAATCCCAGGGTTGATCTCCTTCAGAATGGACTGGTTGGATCTCCTTGCAGTCCAAGGGACTCTCAAGAGTCTTCAACACCACAGTTCAAAAGCATCAATTCTTTGGCGCTCAGCCTTCTTCACAGTCCAACTCTCACATTCATACATGACCACAGGAAAAACCATAGCCTTGACTAGACGGACCTTAGTCGGCAAAGTAATGTCTCTGCTTTTGAATATACTGTCTAGGTTGGTCATAACTTTTCTTCCAAGGAGTAAGCGTCTTTTAATTATATGGCTGCAATCACCATCCACAGTGATTTTGGAGCCCCCCAAAATAAAGTCTGACACTGTTTCCACTGTTTGCCCATCTATTTTCCATGAAGTGATGGGACCGGATGCCATGATGTTCGTTTTCTGAATGTTGAGCTTTAGGCCAACTTTTTCACTCTCCTCTTTCATTTTCATCAAGAGGTTTTTAAGCTCCTCTTCACTTTCTGCCATAAGGGTGGTGTCATCTGCATATCTGAGGTTATTGATATTTCTCCCGGCAATCTTGATTCCAGCTTGTGTTTCTTCCAGCCCAGCGTTTCTCATGATGTACTCTGCATATAAGTTAAATAAGCAGGGTGACAATATACAGCCTTGATGTACTCCTTTTCCTATTTGGAATCAGTCTGTTGTTCCATGTCCAGTTCTAACTGTTGCTTCCTGACCTGCATACAGATTTCTCAAGAAGCAGGTTAGGTGATCTGGTATTCCCATCTCTTGAAGAATTTTCCACAGTTTATTGTGATCCACACAGTCAAAGGCTTTGGCATAGTCAATAAAGCAAAAATAGATGTTTTTCTGGAACTCTTTTGCTTTTTCCATGATCCAGCGGATGTTGGCAATTTGATCTCTGATTCCTCTGCCTTTTCTAAAAGCAGCTTGAACATCAGGGAGTTCACGGTTCACGCATTGCTGAAGCCTGGCTTGGAGAATTTTGAGCATTACTTTACTAGCGTGTGCGATGAGTGCAATTGTGCGGTAGTTTGAGCATTCTTTGGCATTGCCTTTCTTTGGGATTGGAATGAAAACTTACCTTTTCCAGTCCCATGGTCACTGCTGAGTTTTCCAAGTTTGCCGGCATATTGAGTGCAGCACTTTCACAGCATCATCTTTCAGGATTTGAAACAGCTCAACTAGAATTCCATCACCTCCACTAGCTTTGTTCATAGCGATGCTTTCTAAGGCCCACTTGACTTCACATTCCAGGATGTCTGGCTCTATATGAGTGATCACATCATCATGATTATCTGGGTCATGAAGATCTTTTTTGTACAGTTCTTCCATGTATTCTTGCCACCTCTTCTTAATATCTTCTGCCTCTGTCAGGCCCATACTATTTCTGTCCTTTATCGAGCCCATCTTTGCATGAAATGTTCCCTTGGTATCTCTAATTTTCTTGAAGAGATCTCTAGTCTTTCCCATTCTGTTCTTTTCCTCTATTTCTTTGCATTGATTGCTGAATAAGGCTTTCTTATCTCTTCTTGCTATTCTTTGGAACTCTTCATTCAGATGCTTATATCTTTCCTTTTCTCCTTTGCTTTTTGCCTCTCTTCTTTTCACAGCTATTTGTAAGGCCTCCCCAGACAGCCATTTTGCTTTTTTGCATTTCTTTTCCATGGGGATGGTCTTGATCCCTATCTCCTATACAATGTCATGAACCTCATTCCATAGTTCATGAGGCACTCTATCTATCAGATCTAGGCCCTTAAATCTATTTCTCACTTCCAGTGTATAATCATAAGGGATTTGATTTAGGTCATACCTGAATGGTCTAGCGGTTTTCCCTACTTTCTTCAATTTAAGTCTGAATTTGGTAGTAAGGAGTCGATGATCTGAGCCACAGTCAGCTCCTGGTCTTGTTTTTATTGACTGTATAGAGCTTCTCCATCTTTGGCTGCATAGAATATAATCAGTCTGATTTCGGTGTTGACCATCTGTGATGTCCATGTGTAGAGTCTTCTCTTTTGTTGTTGGAAGAGGGTGTTTGCTATGACCAGTGCATTTCCTTGGCAAAACTCTATTACTCTTTGCCCTGCTTCATTCCGCATTCCAAGGCCAAATTTGCCATTACCAGAGAATGTGTTCTTGCCGCTACTGGTGCTGATGGATTTGTGTTTTACCTTTAGCTCTCCAGAACTTTCTGCAGATTTCCTTGAGGAATATTCACATTTTGCCTCAATAAGCACTTAGTCTACAGTGAAGGTATTTTCCAGGGCTGACACAAGGGTCATGTCTTTTGGTTTCTCTTGTTCTGTTTCTTACCAAGGAGTCTTGGAGATTTTGTGCATGGCCAGCTGGGGATTTTCCATTTTAGCTGTACAGGATTTTGTGTTGATATAGCTACCATGTCCCAAAGTGTGTGATATAAACTTCAGAAGCCCCAGGAACTAACAAGGCAACATCCAGGCCAACGTCAGACACAAGTCTGAGCCATCAGACACACAAGCAGTGTCCTTGAGCTAGAGTGGGTATGCAGGATCAGGTCCTTCAAGCCCTCCCCTCAGAATTGCCTGGACCAAGGCTATGAAGGTAGAGAACTCTCTCTACTTTGGAACTAGCACCAGGGAGCTGGGAACAGGGCCCTCACTGCCTATTTAGTGCTCTTTCTAGGACCTTCCCATGGGCTTCCCTGGTCGCTCAGATGATAAGGAATCTGCTGGCAATGCAGGATCAAACCTGGGTTTGATCCCTCATTTGGAAAGATCCTCTGGAAGAGGAAATGGCATCCCTTCCAGAATTCTTGCCTGGAGAATCCCATGGACAGAGGAGCCTGGTGGGCTGCAGTCCACAGGGTCACAAAGAGTCAGACATGACTGAGCTACTAACACTTTCTCTCTTCCTTTTTCTTTCTCTCTCTTTTTCTGTCTTTCTTGGACTTTTCCTGTCTCCTTCCTTCTCTTTTCAGATCCTTTCCCCCTTTATTTTCTTTCTCTTGAAACTTCCCCCATGTGACCATTAATATCCAATCCTACTTCTTTTGAACTTTCCCACTTAAACCAGAAAGCTTTGCATCTAATTGTTCAATCATGACGCATCTGCTTTGCACGTATCTGAGGTCTTTAATCGGAAGTCAGAATCCAACTATCACTGCGATACCCCCTGCTGAGGCCCTAACAACAGTCTTCTGCACACATCTTTTGCACTGACAGCTCAGAGCCTCACCAAAAACCCCTTTCCTAGGCATTGCCTCCCTTCCTTGTATTTTAAGAACCTCTATATTATTTTCCTATGGTTGCTGTAATAAAACACCCAAAGTTGCTGGCTTAAACAAGTTTATTCTTTTATGGTTCTGGAAGCTAGAAATCCAGAATGGTTTTCACTGGGCTGAAATCAAGGCATCAGCATGAATGTGCGCCTTCCTGAGAATCTAGAAGGACATCCACTTCCTTGCCTTTTCCAGTCCCCAGTGGCTGCCTGGACTCCTTGGCTTGTGGCCCCTTCCTCCAGCTTCAAAGCACATCACTCCACTCTCTGCTTCCATCTCCTCTAAAGTTGTATCTCCCTCTGCCTGGTTGCAGAAAGGACAGTCGTAATTCCATTTAGGATTCACTGGATAATCCTAGATAACCTTTCCGTCTAAAGATTCTTAAGTTAGTCCATCTGCAAAGTCACTTTGGCCAAGTAGGTAACACTCACAGTTTCCAGAGGTTAGAACCCAGGTATCTTTGGGGGCCATTATTCAGGTCACTACAGCGACCTCTCCCACTTTTGACCTCTACTTGGCCATCTGGAGACAACGGGTGCTGACATGTGAGTGAGTGCACCTTCTGAACACCTTCTAGACCTTGTGCGGCCCCAGGGGAGGGTGCTGCACAGGCCCATTGAAATACGATCCTGCACTCTAAAATTTGTTCTGAGAAAGGTGATTCTGTGTTTGTGCAGATAGCAGGAGCTATGCTGTGTAAAACTCAGACCATTTGGTGGTTGTCCTGCCACAGGAGCAGAGATCATGGCAGCAGTTGAGAGAGAAATGACATGCACCAGAGAGGCAGATAGAGACGGGGGAGGGAATATGACTGAAGGACAGACAGCAAAGTTGGGGAGCCCTGCCATGATCCCATGGCCTTGCTTCCACTCTTGAGGCTCATCTGAGTCCCTACCCTTATCCTGGTCTGCTGGTCGACCCTTTCTTGCTTTCTTGGGATACCTTCATATCTAAACAACAAACTCCTTTTCTTTCCCCTTAGTCTGATTTTGCCATCCTCAGCTAAGAGTCCTAACAATTACAAGAATGTAGAGACAGAGAAAGAATGCGGCTGGTAATGAGGTAGAGAAGGTAAGACCTGTGGATAAGAATTTGATTCAGTTGATGTTAGGTGTGCTGTGAAAAAGAGAGCTCTTGATAACTCTTGATAACTAGCTCTTGATAACTGACTAGCTCTTGCTTGTCAGTGTGATATTCTGGATCTGGTACATGGTTTTTGAATGTCTGGATGTTGTGCAGGAAAAGCTGGTGATAATTGCAACCAAAAGTAAGGAGGGAAATATTTGTGGCATTAAAAGAATAGCTCTTTCTATTCCCTGAAGCACTGTTACTTAATCTCTTGAAGATTCTATAGTTCAAGGTGTATTAGCAAAAGGACAAGCACTTCATTAGGAAAAGCTATTACAGTGAACGAAGAGGACATGGAGATTATCCTAGCCCTCTTGAAAGTCCCTAATCCTAGACAACATCCTTGGAGTCACTTTAGAGACTTTTATTGAGAACATGAGAAAGCAGCCTTCCAAGGTCATACAGCAGGTCTCTCATACTTCTCATTTTTCTGTTGTAAACCTCCCTGGAAATGGCCCCAACGTAAGCTGGTATTAAAGCTCTGTTAGCCAGTAGCAGATAGCCAGCCAGAAGGAAAAATGGGGAAGAAAAGGAGCCTGGGGAAGAGAGGCTGGTAAGGTGAGTGGGGGTGGGGCAGACGGTTTTGCCCAGGGTTGACTCTGCCCTCATGACCGCCTCACAAGTCTGAAGCACAAGGGTGGAAATCCATATTTTTTTTTCAAACTGGAACAGAAACCAAATTTTGTGTATGGCACATACAGTCATGAACTTGAGTGAAAGTTGAGAGCCTTCAAAACTGAGAAGGAAAACAGATGGGGGATCCAAGGGTCAAGTCTGGGAGGAGAGGGAGCCCCGCTCTTGCCCCACGTAGTGCGATGACACCCTTCTCAGCCCAAGAACTAGTTGAGTTAGCAATGCATCTAATGACTCGGGTTCCTCAGGTAATAAAAAGAAATGCCTACCTAAAGCAGAAGGAATTATGGCATCGGCAACACTGGAAAAGTAAAAGGGGTTCTCTCTCCTATGAAAGAAAGGGGTTGGAGGTTAGCAAGGGCACTCCCAGCCAAAGAAGATAGGGGCAGGCGATAGGGGACAGAGAGAAATATACCAGTGGCAACAGGGATGCTGGTGGGGCAGCGGCGGGTGGGAGGGAGAGGGATTGACAGAGTGTTCAGAGAGAAGAGGAAAATCTCTGAAGTAAATGGGGCCACAGCACAATACACCCTCCCCAGGAGGAGACAGTCACCCTGGCAACACAGCGCACAGGCTTGTTTCCTGCAAGAGATGGGGCCTGCTCACCACCAGGGTTATATTTTAAACGTTAGCTCAGCTGACATGACATCTCTTAATAAGGGGCGAGAACTTCATGTATTTTTGATAATGCACCAGTGACAACATCCCTCTGAGTTCAGCAGAGAAATACTGCAAAGAGTAAATTGTCAACGACAACATCACTGTCTTCCCTAGGCATCTGAATTAAGTGACAACAGCCACGGCCAGGCCCCTGACATGGTTTTCGGCATCTTTAAAAAAAAAGCAACCAAATCAAAGGCACACATGTAAGGGAGAGAAGCCTCTGACCCTGGCATGAGAGATACCTTTGATTAAAGCTCAGTCTGACCTTCCTGCTTCATCTCCACGGAAATGGAGATACATTTCCTAAACACCAGGACTTTACAGAATCGTAATGAGCAGAAAGCAAGACACTTTGAGTTACAGTCCCACATTCATTCCGGAGCAGAGCAGGGAAAGGAGACAGCCAGGGAGGGGCTCCATGGGGAGGGGCTCTACCATGTGTTATCAAAAGAACAATGTGGCTCTCTCACCCCAGTTTCTTTGGTGCAGAGGCGGGATTATCTGTGAAACAAGCAGTCCATTCCAGACACTTCAGACTGCTTTTTTGCATAGCTGAATCCATAGGTTATTAGTGTTTAGTGGATGCCAATCATTTGGTGGGAGATATTCTACTTTGCGGATGATATGTATTAATCAATAATTTACTCTGGGAAAGCAACCCAAGCTCCAGGGAATTTAAAGCAAAAACAAAACCCAACAAAACAAATTTGCTTCAAAGTTAAAGAGGGTAAAATAAACCAGAGGGTTTTACTTCTAGGTTCTTAGATGTTTCATTAAATCATAATTACTTAAATTGCCGAGTGCCCAAGTAGGCTATAGAGTCAATAAGACTTCCCTATTTTTATCACATTAATTTTGTGGGGTCTGAACAATTTCTACCAACTTGGGGAACATGCCCACTGCAACACTGTATTGTTCTTGTGAATTAAAATTTAAAAATAATGAAACCTGGGTTCTTATATTGCTAGTACCCTCCACTTTATTTCTGGTATGAATTATAGAACCTAGCACGTCTTCAGTACTTAATGAAGATTAAAACATTGTAATAAAATATTTGTATTGGAAGCAAGCTCTCAAATAAATCATACATGTATTTTTTAAGCTGGAAAAACAGTATTCGCATCCATCATGTTTTTACATAAGCAGTATATGTTGCTCTATGGTTTTGGCAAATATATACTCACCGAAGAGAGGAAGGTAGATTTTCTGAAGCAATACAGTGCTTGCTAAAGAGAAAAATTCTGCCAGCTTATGAAGAATAAAATTACATAATCTCAAACAGCTTCACCACTCTCCCCATTGTCATGTAACGTGCTCTTTACACGTGTCAGGTCTGTGTTCCTGCAAATGGGGAGCATGTGTCCAGTAAAATCTCACCTGCGCCTGCATGGGGGAGGAATGTGTTATGCTCACATCAATGTTCCCAGACTCAACAAACAGGTCGAGTATAGTCTCCGTCTCCGTGAAAGGCAAAAAAGAATCTCGAAGAGAAAGGGCTCCAAAGACATTCAAAACTGAGGACATGCTCCCCTCTTGTGGAGAGCTGCGGTCCTTACAATGTGCATCCTGAACCGAGTGCTTTTATTTTCCTAAAGAACGCGTCTTGAGTGGCCTGCATGATTAGGATCTCAGAACAGTGTTTGAAAATTCTAGCAGCATCCTCATTTGTTGTTTAACCCCCCTTCTGGATGCAGAGGTCATCAAGACCCTCTGTTGTTCACTATTTTCACTATTATTTACTATTTTCCTACTTTTACTATTCCTCTTTAATAAAAGAAAATCTTTGCTATACCTTCTCCCGAAAGAAAATATCCTTCCCTTTCTTTCAACTGTCTCCTCTTGCCCCTCTCCACTGTCTATTGATTGTATAGCTTTCTCTGTAAAATAAACTAAAGAAATCTGGACATTTCCGTGTTCTTTTTTTTAAATTATTTTTAATACCAGGCAATTCATGCACAAATGGTAAATGAGTGAAAACTGAGTAAAATATCAGCACCAAGCCAAAGAGATGAATGAAAACCGAAGCTGAACACAGCACGTGCCTGCGAGTGCTGTGTCCAACTGACCTCTCTCACCTTACCCTGGCACATTGGTGTTTCCTTCCCTCACGGAAGATCGCCTTACCTCCTACTTTATTGAAAAAAGTAGGAAATAGTACATTAATCTGTATTCAAGTTATCATTTCCCTCTTTCATTTACCAATCTACCTGGGTCCACATTCCAAACCCTTCCACCCACTGCCAGAATGACACGGCGTCCCGGCAAGGCTAAAGTCTTCCTGTCTCAGAAATGCGCATCTTCTCTGGTGTATTTGTAGCTTGAAAATCTGCCCCTCTGCTGGTGCTGGCATGCTTAATAGCTCAGTCGTGTCGAACTCTTTGTGACCCTATGGACTGTAGCCTGCCAGGCTCCTCTGTCCATGGGAGTTTTCAGGCATGAATACAGGTGTGGGGTGCCATTTCTTTCTCCAGGGTGTCTTCCCAACCCAGAGATCAAACCCTTGTCTCCTGCTGATCCTGCTTTGCAGGAGGATTCTTTACCCACCGTGCCATTGGGGCTTCCCGCCTGTCTGCTGGATTATTCCCCGTTATCTACCAACACACGTGTCTTCCATACTACAAACAAAAAGAGAAGCAAAACAGCCCACAAACAGAACAGAACAAAACAACATACCCACCCTACTCCCTGCACTACCCTCTCTCCAGTGCTGCTGCTGTGGACATTCCTGAAGAAAAGTCTTCAGTGTCTTATTTCGTCCTTGCCTGCTCGTTGCTCAGTCTGCCTGACTACTAAATTCAGAGCCTCCCATTCCACTGGCCCTTCTGTGGAAAGAGGCCCCAGACTGCTTTGCACCATCAAGTAGTTCAGCATCTCCTCAGCTCATTTCCTAAACCACTAGTTCCTTGTGTCCCCGAAAGAAGGTTTTAGTGGTTCAGTAATCGTGGGAAGTGCTGTCTGCTACAGGCCCCCAGAAACTCGGCGTAGAGTAAGGTATCTGCCGCACTAAGAAGTCCCACAATAACGAGGTCTGATCCATTTAACTTAGAGCTTCCTCCACATAACTGATTGAGAAATCCTTTTTTGCTTAATACCTATTAAGCACCTGAAGAAAGAGTGTTTCACTGCATGTTTTACTGTACAAGCAATTCTTCACTTATCCTTGAATCCCTCTGCTTGTGGGCACAGGCAAATCTTTTCAGGGGATAGATTCAGAGGAGGGATTTACCGAGTCTTAGGCAGATTCAGATTATTCTGAATATTCATTGGGAGGACTGATGCTGAAGCTCCAATACTTTAGCCACCTGATGCGAAGAGACAATTCTTTGGAAAAGACCCTGATGCAGGGAAAGATTGAGGGCAAAAGGAGAAGAGGGCAGCAGAGGATGAGATGGTCGGATGGTATTACCAACTCAATGGACATGAATTTGAGCAAACTCTGGAAGACAGTGGAGGACAGAGGAACCTGGCAGGCTGCAGTCCATAGGGTCGAAGAGAGTCAGGCACAACTTCGCGGCTGAATGACAAGGCAAATTCAGACAAATTGTCCTTCTGTGTGACTGTACCTATTGGTAAAGCCAATGGAATATGCAACTGTTTCCGCACACAAGTGTCAAATCTTGATACTATCAAATTTTCTAAAAAATTTGCTGTGTAAGAAATGATGTATTATTGAGATTTAATGTCTAATTTTAATTCTCTGAACTTTAGCAAGTTAGGGGCAAATGTATATTTATACTTCCCCCTTATGTGAGAGTTGCTGTATATATTATTGGCTCTTTTTTAGGAGGGAAGTTTTTATTCTTTATATATATTCTGGATTCTAATCTCTCTTATGTAAAATGGAAATATTTTCACTCAATTTGTTACTTACATTTTAATTTTTGTAATGCTTTTTCACAGCACTTTAAAAAAATTTCCTCTTCACAATGTTTAAAAGTCTAGTATTGTAAAAATTTTCCTCCATACCTGTTAACAAGAGCTTCTCTTTGCTCAAGAAAAAAAAAAAAGCCTTTGTCTTATATTTTCTGTATCAAATTTTTTTATAATTATATTTATTTTTATTTTAAGGATAATTGCTTTACAATATTGTGTTGGTTTCTGCTAGACATCCACATGAATCAGCTATAGGTATACGTATGTCCCCTATCTCTTGAACCTCCCTCCCAACCCCACTCCACCTTTCTAGTTTGTTACAGACTTCTTAATTCAACATGTTACTTCAGTCCTTTGATATTATCTCAGCATCTACTTGTATTGGCACCTCTGTTCAAGTACATAAGTATTTATTTTACAGACTTATTTACAGTTAATTTTAAAACATGATACATATAGATTCTTGAAGAGGATACTTTCAGGTATATAGCTGGGTGCAATATAGAAGGACAGTTTGGATGACCAAAAAAAGCACATACTTTCCTTTGAAATGAAGACTAGATAGTTAGGTAAAAAGATACCTAGTAAACAAAATTTTGTAATGGACTAGATGATAATGCTTGTATTATCCTATTCTGCATTATTGGTAATATGTTATTCAGTAGCATTTTTTTTTTTATTTAGGCAGTTGAGATCTATCTAAATTTTGATTGTTCTAATTGTCTATTTGTTAGAATTTAAAACTTATGTCCTGAAATTCAGTCCAGCACTCAGGAAAATGTTACTTTACCTGATGTCATTCTCTTCCTGTATGCACGAAAACCCCATTTTACTAATAAGAATTATAGACAAATATTAAGTGAATTCTGGAACAGGCAGACTAAAAGGATTATGCTATTTCATAGACACATAAAATAGTCACTGCTTTCCTGACCCAGCAAATGAATGCCACTAGTTGATTTCTACTGAGTTTTTACATCAGCAATTCATATGCAATTAGTGATTTCCATGCAAAGATAAGAACCAGTAACGGAGACTCGTGGAGAGGTCTTTGTCCTTGGGTGCTCAGGTGGTTTAATGCTGCTGATGAGTTTGTCAATGGCATTCATGAAACAACTGGACCTTAATTTCATTCCCAAACCAGCACTGAAAAGAATAATGGTCCTAAGAGGAAAAGTTTAGAAAGCCACATGAGACCATGACCTGCCAGCCCAAGGCCTGACCACAGGCATGGGCATTCTGCTGCAGATTCTCTCGCTTCTGAAAAAAAAGTGTTTGCCAATGTTACAGCCTTGTAGGATGGGAAGGAAGGTGGGAGAGAGCTTCAAGAGGGAGGAAGCATATGTCTACCTATGGCTGATTCATGTTGATGTGTAGCAGAAACCAATACAACATTGTAGAGCTGCTTGCCTTCAACCAAAATAAATGATTAAAAAAAAAAAAAACACAACCTAATTTTAAGGCCTTGCAGGGCTCCACTTTGCCTCCAGCTTTTATTGCAGCCAAAAGGAATCACTGACATTGTCTCACCTGTTGGGGTTCATAAATCAATTCAATTCAGTCGAGTTGTTCAGTCGTGTCCAACTCTTTGTGACCCCATGGACTGCAGCATGCCAGGCTTCCCTGTCCATCACCAACTCACAGAGCTTGCTCAGACTCATGTCCATCAAGTCAGTGGTGCCATCCAACCATCTCATCCTCTGTCATTTGCTTTTCCTCCTGCCTTCAATCTTTCCCAGCATCAGGGTCTTTTCCAGTGAGTCAGTTCTTCACATCAGGTGGTCAAAGTATTGGAGTTTCAGCTTCAGCATCAATTCTTCCAATGAATATTCAGGACTGATTCCCTTTAGGATTGACTGGTTTGATCTCCTTGCAGTCTAAGGGACTCTCAAGAGTCTCCTCCAACACCACAGTTCAAAAGCATTAATTCTTCAGTGCTCAGCTTTCTTTATAGTCCAACTCGCATATCTATACATGACTGCTGGAAACACCATAGCTTTGACTAGATGGGCCTTTGTTGGCAAAGTAATGTCTCTACTTTTTAATATGTGGTCTAAGTTGGTCATAACTTTCCTTCCAAGGAGTAAGTGTCTTTTAATTTCATGGCTGCAGTCACCATCTGCAGTGATTTTGGAGCCCCCCAAAATAAAGTCTGTCACTGTTTCCATTGTTTCCCCAGTAATGAGAGCAGACCCAGCTTCTTCACTCTCCTCTTTCACTTTCATCAAGAGGCTTTTTAGTTCCTCTTCACTTTCTGCCATAAGGGTGGTGTCGTCTGCATATCTGAGGTCATTGATATTTCTCCCGGCAATCTTGATTCCAGCTTCATCCAGTGCTTCATCCAGCCCAGCATTTCGCATGATGCATTCTGCATATAAGTTAAATAAGCAGGATGACAATATATACAGCCTTGATGTACTCCTTTCCCAATTTGGAACCAGTCTGTTGTTCCATGTCCAGTTCTAACTATTGCTTCTTGACCTGCATACAGATTTCTCAGAAGGTAGGTCAGGTGGTCTGGTATTCCCTTCTGTTGAAGAATTTTCCACAGTTTTAGAAGTGGCCTAATTTAAATTCAGAGTAATTTTAAGGTGAATTATTCAATTAGCATGAATTTAAAGTGGAGTCTGGAAAGGCGAGGAGAGACAAAAGGTACGTGACCAGTCTACCATCTTGAATTGCAAATCTGTGTCATTGTTTATCCTCCCTACTTCCATTTCTTCTTACCATGAATGTGTGCCATCATGGTGAAGATGATTTAGAAGCCAGAGAAGACAGCAAGGCCGCACTGAGTCTGGTCTGCTCATGGGTGAGCATGAGGAACCCTGTGCAGGCACGTCACCAGCACGAGGCAGACGTGGACATGAGTGCTGGCAAATGCAGGCACTTTCGCAGCATCGAGTACTGACTGCTGGGATAAGGAGGCCGATGAAGCACAGTCATTGTTGACTCTGATCTGTTGCCTGATTATCACCAAGCACACTGATAGGAGCTTTCCAGAACTTTTCCTCACAATCTGGATAGAAAACCAGGGTCATCTAATTCATATGTGTGAGCTGAATCGCTTCAGTCGTGTCTGACACTTTGCGACCCCATGGAGTGTAGCCCACCAGACTCCTCTGTCCATGGGATTCTCAAGGTGAGAATACTCGAGTGGGTTGCCATGCCCTCCTCCCGGGGATCTTCCCCATCCGGGTCTCTTGCATCCCCTGCATTGGCAGGCAAGTTCTTTACCACTACCTCCATCTCGGAAGCCCGTAGGGTCATCTCTTCTACAGTGTAAACCGCCTACCCTCACATTTCATGAGCTCCATTTCCTCCTCCCAGTGAAAGCACCCAAGAATTAAACTGCTTCTCTATCCCAGTGTAGGGTGCTGGCATAGATCCCCCTGAGGAGGAGCGTTACCCACTTATTGTCAGAATGGAATGTATACAAAACAGTCCGCTTTCTAGGCAGGTGTCTGAGTTTGAAAACCTTTAGGAGAAGCGCTCCCTGGCTTTAAGCCACAGTGGAATCTGGGAGCTGTCTTAGCTGTCAGCAGAGTATTGTGAGGGATGCCAATATGATGGCCTCTCTCTATTTCGTGCCAGTTTCTCTCTCCCCCCGTTTCTTTGTGTGTCCTTGCCTCAGGACCTATGCACTTTCTGTCCTCTCTACTGGAATGCATATCCTTCTCCTCCTCCAGGTCACTGGTCTCCTCCGGCCCATATCCTTCTTTTGTTAGACAGTTTTTACTCATTTACTCATCCTTTGGCATACTGTCTATTTTACTCACTTATGATATGCCAGAGAAGCAGGGATTAAAAAAAACCAGACTGAGTAGTTTTTTGCTGCTGAATTCTTAGTCTGGAAAAGTACCAGGATGCTCAATAAATGTTTATTTTAAATTAATGAGTAAAAAATCCACTCTGATCACTCTGAGCAGTCCACTGTTCCCTCTGCCTAGTCCGTGATTCCTAGGCTGCTGCTTCGGCCTGTTATCACAAGTCCAAATCCTAACTACCCTTTAAGGCCTGCTCAGTGTCAACTCATGCACAGACTCTGTTGATTCTCCCCAGTTATAAATAACATCACCTCTCTGGCCTCCCTAAAACATTTATAGAGTACTTTCTTTTTTTTAAATGGGAGTATATAGTTGATTTACAATGCTGTGTTTCAGGCATACAGTAAAATGATACAGTTCTACATACATGTCTGTCTATTTTTTTTTCCAAATTCTTTTCCCTTATGGGTTATTACAAAATACTGAGTATAGTTCCTCCCTGTGCTATACAGTAGGTCCTATATATGTTGGTCGGAGAAGGCAATGGCACCCCACTCCAGCACTCTTGCCTGGAAAATCCCATGGACAGGCGAGCCTGGTGGGCTGCAGTCCATGGGGTCGCGGAGTCAGACACGGAGGAGCGACTTCCCTTTCACTTTTCAGTTTCATGCATTGGAGAAGGAAATGGCAACCCACTCCAGGGTTCTTGCCTGGAGAATCCCAGGGATGGAGGAGCCTGGTGGGCTGCAGTCCATGGGGTCACACAGAGTCGGACACGACTGAAGTGACTTAGCAGCAGCAGCATATATGTTGGTCCTATACATGTAATGGTGTGTGTGTGCTAATCCCATCCATTCCTCCCTCCAACTTTTCCCTTTGGTAATTATGTTGTTGTATGCATGCTCAGTCACGTCTGCCTCTTTGCGACCCCCTGGACTGCAGCCTGCCAGGCTTCTCTGTGGGATTCTCCAGGCAAGAATACTGGAGTGGGTTGCCATTTCCTCCTCCAGGGGATCTTCCCTACCCAGGGATCAAACCCATGTCTCCTGCACTGGCAGGCTGATTCTTTACCACTTACCACTGTACCACCCGGAAATCACATTTGTTTTCTGTGTCTATTTCTGTTTTGTATATAAGTTCATTTGCATCATTTTTTTTAATTTAGAAAGCACTCTCTAAATGGTATTATATATAATTATATATATCTTATAATTATTGCTTCATATGAAAAGACATATTTTTTGTTAGAATGAGTGATCCTAGAAGCATAGCATACTGTTAACACACTGCCTTCTCAGAGTATGTGTAAAATACCCCAGAGCTTACAGCCGTGGATTTTGCAGTGGGGTTAACCTCGATTTGCTGTCTGACTGCTCCTCTTCACCTGTGCCGGAGGGCTTTGTGGTCTCTCACACCCACCCCCTGGTTATGGGTCCCGGATTATGATTTTAAGATCATGACATGGGGTGCTCTCCAGGTGCTACAGGTCACCCCCTTATCCACCTCCCCCTGCTTCTCCTTTTGCCAGGTTATGGCCCTGGATAACAGTGACTAACTTTTTATCTTAACCAAATTGAGTGCCTGGGACAGAGCAGAAATTCAAGAAATATTTGTAAAAAGGAATGAAATAGTAATGGTGAGAACTGAACTTTTAACTAATGAGTATGTTCGTCCTCTAAACACTGCTGGGTGAGGGAAGGTACAACGATGGTGGGAATTAGGAAATGGCAGACGGGGACCAGCTTGTTCTCCGTTGCATCAGCCAGGGAGACTGTGGTGGAGCGATGGTGGGAGAGAAATTTCAAAGAGCGTAGGAATGAGCTCTCACTTACTGACTTGCTGAGTAACCTAGTGTGTCATGCCATCTGACACATAATGCCAGCCTTTAGTTGTGGGTGCGACAGCTCAGTTAATCATTATGGAATAGGATTGTGGAACACACCAGTTTTGTCATCATTGTTGCTATTGTTTAGTGCTAAGTTGTGTCTCTTTTGCAATCCCATGGACTGTAGCCTGCCAGGCTCCTCTGTCCATGGGATTTTCCAGGCAAGGATATTGGGCTGCCATTCCCTTCTCCAGGGGAATCTTCCTGACCCAGGGATCAATCCCCCATCTCCTGCATAGCAAGTGGGTTCTTTACCACTGAGCCACCAGGGATGCAAATCTGGGTCACGTAGTAGCCCACCCAGAGACATCACCAATGTGTGTTGAATAAAAATGTGAATAGATCATTACTATTAGGAACAAAGATAATGGTATTAATATAACTATTGATATACAAGAATTATTTACTTTTAATTGACTTGTCATATTCTAAGACATTTCAGCGTTACTTTTTCAAGGATGGCTAGTTACCTCTCTTTCTTTAGGGAAGATTTTTTTTTAATGTTTCTTAATCAAAGAAAGCAAACTATGAAAAGGGTTGAGTTATGCACTGAAAGTACGTACTGTTCAGATAGGAGTCATCATTTTTTATTTTACATTATTAGTATTACCTGTGATTATTAAAGATGTCCCCTTTGCTTGTTTATACTCCCTCATGTTCACATTTTCAACCTCAATTTACCTTCTGTGGTCTTACTTTTCTCAAGGGTTATTGTTAAGTTACTCAGTTTCTTGCAGGTAGCGTTCCATGTCTGCCATCTAGTGGACTAAAGTGTTTAAGACAACTTTTAAGGTGATGCAAAGTTTAAATTAGGCGCAGTGCTGAGAATAGCCGTTACTCCTTTCATCAGAGTTCAAAGCAATGCCTGGACTCCAATTTACCAGGTTTGTGTAGTGAAACTGAAAATTGCATTTAATTTTCTGAAATGGTTTCTGGATATATGTGTTTGCTGTCTTATTAAATTTTGCAGAGCTTTTGAAGAGTTGTGTAAACAAAGGTAGCCCTGTTATATTTGCTGTGAAAAGTGTGATGGTGAAACTAATGACAGAAGCAATTTGGGGGAGAAAGGCGAAATACCAGGAGATGTCTTTTTTGAAGATCATCAAAGATCACAGCCATGTTGTCCTAGAAAAAGAAAATTAGGTCATTGACCTTGTTAACTGTATGCCATGAAGGATGAACGCTGTTATGGGTTGTCTTTGAAAAACAAAGGGAACACAAAGATGTTTCCATGGGACAATATACTAGTAGATGGTTTTACTTGCATTGTTTACTGATTTTTCTGCATATATGAGTGAAGAATATATTATTTTTATCATCAATCCATGACTTTTCAAATATATTCTCTGATTATAAAAGTGACACAGCTTCCTTACAGATAACTTAGAAAATTCAGAAATATTACAAAAAATAAAAAAGACACCTGTAATTTTCCTCTTCAAAACACCATAACCATTATATCATTTTGATGTATTTCCATTGAGCTTTTCGTCTCTTCATAGACATAATAAATTTATAACATTCCTTCGACAAAATTTTAATCAGTTTGGTTCCGCTTTTCTTAATTAACATTACAAGATGAACATTTTTATCAGGTGATTCAAGAATACAATTTCTTTCTTTCTTTTTTTTTGCTACACCACACGGCATAAGCAACCTTAGTTGGCTGACCAGGGATCAAATTCAAGTCCCCTGCATTGCAAGGCAGATTCTTGCCAGGGAAGTCCCCCTAAAAATACCACTCTCAATAGCCATGAAATAATTTTCATTATTATGTACAAAAGTTATTTAACCAATTCTAATTATTAAAAGCATAGGTGGTTTTCAAATATTTTCCTCTTTGAAATACTGCCACCTTGAACTCATAACATGTATACATTGGTGATAATTTGATTATTTCCATGAGTACAAATTTCCTTGGAGTTGAAGGGTTCAGAATTATGAAATATTTTAAGACTTGTGCTTTAAAGAATAAAGTCTTCATAAAGTTGTAATAATTTTTTTCAGGCTAGCATTGTATGACAGGATCCCTTTCATCTCAGCCTTGTAACATCTTTTCCATTTGATTAAATAAATGTAAAAAGAATTTCTCACTGAATGACAATTTGCATTTCTTTGATTATTAGACTGATTCTTTTAAGTTTAGCAGAAAGTGCATTTCTTACATCACTATTTGTACTTTTTCCCCTCACATGGCATTTTTCTTGTTAGAGCTATTTACAAAGAAGCTATTAATCGGTTTTCATCATATATGCTGCCAATCATTTCCCCAACTTGTCATGTGTATTTTACTTGATTTGTGAAGTTTAACATTTTGTGTGGAATAAAATTCACCAAATTTTTCCTTTTTGCTCCATTTTTAGCTTTTATGTTCAGAGATATCCTTTTCATTTTCCATCTTTATCTCTCTTTTGCTTATACTTTTCCATTTGCATGTCTTAGAGGCCATGTCTTTTTGTATCTTTTTGAAGATATCCTTTAGAAATAAAAATTATTTTCATTTGGTTCTTTATTAAACCATTTTCCAATGTAATTTTCCCATTAGTCTTTGGGATAAATGAAGAAGCATCTTCTGTAGGTCATAATTAGCATAAATTTCTCTGCATGTATAGAAAAGTTTTTAATTATTAGAGTTAAGTTTCATTATTGTTAGGAGGTTTTCCTTTTTTAAAATTAGAATTTTAATAGGATACTGGGAGACACTGGGTCATGAATTCCTTGTCATCTTGAACAGTACATCTATTTAATATCTTTTATTTAGTAAACATTAGGACAGAGAGAGAAATTAGCAAAGGTTGGAAGTAATGATAATTCTAAATGATACTTTTGCCCGAAACAAATAGGCTGCCAACTATTTCTCCAGCAAAGATGGGTTCATTCCAGATCAACAGAGAATTGTAATTCAGAGTTTACAATGATGGAGAGCTGTATGCAAATCCCTCCACAGCAAGGGGAACAGCATACTTTACAGAGGGAAGGAAAGTTGGGAGGGCTACAATAAACCAAGAATTGAGCCTTTTCAGTGACGCAGTACTGGCCAGGAGGGAAGAGGAGTCTTTATTCTTCCTGTTGGGCTCTGCTATCATGACAGGGCACGAGAGTGCCCTCTTCTGATCACCCAACTCTGTTTAATTTAGCTTTCTGTTTATTAATTTTGTAATACTGATTCATGTCTGACACCGACAACACAGATGTGTTTGCCTTTTTACTGCGATTGTGCATCAGGTTAACTCCTTTGATAACTCAAACAGGAAACTGAGGCAGTCAGAATGGCTGGAGTTTGGATCCTTTAAACATTTCTCCCTCCGCCACCTTGCTCACATGTGCTCAGTCACTCAGTCGTGTCCAACTCTGTGAGACTCCATGGAGTGAAGCCCGCCAGGCTCCTCTGTCCATGGGATTTCCCAGGCAAGAATACTGGAGTTGCCATTTCCTCCTCCGGGGGATCTTCCTGACCCCGAGGATCGAACCTGCATCTCTTGCATCTCCTGCATTGGCTCAGCCATTGCTGAACTGCAGCATCTCATTTCTCTCCCTTTCCTACTCTTTGATGTGAAAGGCTAGTGAAATGGAGGAGTATGACATTCCAAGCCACAGTGTGCACTTCCCCTGCAGTCCATCTGATAACCTGACCTTTCAGACCTTTGGTGGGGGGAAGGCACCTTCAGTGACAATGCAGCCCTGCACACTCGTTAGTGGTTTTACCTTGTAATCCTGCTGCTGCTGCTGCTGCTGCTGCTGCTAAGTCGCTTCAGTCGTGTCCAACTCTGTGCGACCGCATAGACGGCAGCCCACCAGGCTCCCCTCTCCCTGGGATTCTCCAGGCAAGAACACTGGAGTGGGTTGCCATTTCCTTCTCCAATGCATGAAAGTGAAAAGTGAAAGTGAAGTTGCTCAGTTGTGCCCGACTCTTAGCGACCCCATGGACTGCAGCCTTCCAGGCTCCTCTGTCCATGGGATTTTCCAGGCAAGAGTACTAGAGTGGGGTGCCATTGCCTTCTCTACCTTGTAATCCTAGATGAAGGCAAATGAAGGGAATGCCCATCAATTATCTTTTGCTCAATTCTTTCCTTCTTCTCCTCCTCCAGCTTCAACTATAACAACACCATAATCTAGAGTTTAAATGCATATGAAGTTAAACAATAATTTATGGTACCTCCATGCAGTGGTAAATGGTTAAGAGCCAGACCTAGGTCAGCCCACTTGGCTTGAGTGCTGTTCCTACCTGTGGGCAAGTCACTAAACTCTTACTATGACTCCCCTTTCTCACTCTTAGTGTGGTTACAATTCTACCATCTTCACGGAGTGGTTATGAGGATAAACTGAGATAACCCAACTGGCACATTTAGAAGAGGGTCTGACACAGTAAGAGCTCTAGAATATTATTGGATGTTATGTAGAGTTGACCACCCTTAAACAGAACACTCAATATGTCCAAGTGGGAGCTTCATCCCAGCAAGGATGATCTGAGGGAAGTAATTTTACACTCTTGCACCAGGAGTCTCCACATTATTATTATTATTGTTTAGTTGCTCAGTTGTGTCTAACTCATCACTTCATGGGAAATAGACGGGGAAACAGTGGAAACAGTGTCAGACTTTATTTTGGGGGGCTCCAAAATCACTGCAGATGGTGATTGCAGCAATGAAATTAAAAGACGCTTACTCCTTGAAAGGAAAGTTATGACCAACCTAGATAGCATATTGAAAAGCAGAGATATTACTTTGCCAACAAAGGTCTGTCTAGTCAAGGCTATGGTTTTTCCGGTGGTCATGTATGGATGTGAGAGTTGGACTGTGAAGAAAGCTGAGCACTGAAGAATTGATGCTTTTGAACTGTGGTGTTGGAGAAGACTCCTGAGAGTCCCTTGGACTGCAAGGAGATCCAACCAGTCCATTCTAAAGGAGATCAGTCCTGGGTGTTCATTAGAAGGACTGATGCTGTAGCTGAAACTCCAATATTTTGGCCACCTCATGCGAAAAGTTGACTCATTGGAAAAGACCCTGATGCTGGGAGGGATTGAGGGCAAGAGGAGAAGGGGACAACAGAAGATGAGATGGCTGGATGGCATCACCGACTCGATGGATATGAGTTTGAGTGAACTCTGGGAGTTGGTGATGGACAGGGAGGCCTGGAGTGCTGTGATTCATGGGGTCACAAAGAGTCGAGCACGACTAAGCAACTGAACTAAACTGAGCTGTGTCTAACTCTGTGACCCCATGGACTAGTTTGCCAGGCTCCTCTGTCCATGGGATTTCCCAGGTGAGAATACTGGAGTGGATCATCACTTCCTTCTCCAGGGGACCTTCCCAACCCAAGAATCGAACCTGGGTCTCCTGCATTGCAGGTAGATTCTTTACCACTGAGCCACCAGGGAAACCCCTCTATAACTGTACTCAAATGTTAATTTTCACGGAGCAGAAATTTGACTATTAGATATAACAGATAATTTGAGGTCAGAGATACATACACTTTCTCCCTAATAATAACAGAAGTCTATGTGTTTGGGGTTTGCCATTACACCAACTTCTTTGAACGAGCATACTGGAAAATGGGGAATTAGGAGAGTTCCGGCTGAAAAGGAGCTAGAACTGCTCTCTCAGGACTTCCTTCTTGCTTGTCTTGCTTTTCTCTTCCTTCTCACTGTCACCTGGCTCTCTCTGCTTCCCAGGTCCCAGGGTCAAAAATATTGCTTTCACAATTGCAAGTTCGTTATTAATGCTTCAGCCACCAGAGCCACAGAATGAAGCAATGCTGCATTCCAATTCTAGCTCCACCCATCTCTCAGACCAATAGAGTGAGGCCCCTTCTAGGATGTATCAGTATGCTTCCCATTCCTGCTCCCCCAACTGTGGCTCCTGAGGGCTGGGCGTTAACACAGAAAGTGTTCACTAAATGATGATTTCTAAATCTCTGTTGGGGCAGAGAAACTACAAATGCTAGAAATTACAGATAATGAAGACAATGTAGAGAAAATGATGAGAGCTCTGAAATAATAAACATTTATTTATGACTGAAAACTTTATATCTTGAGTCCATAAGAGGAACCAGAGAGCAAATTGCCAACATCTGCTGGATCATTGAAAAAGGAAGAGAGTTCCAGAAAAACATCTATTTCTGCTTTATTGACTAGCTAAAGCCTTTGACTGTGTGGATCACAATAAACTGTGGAAAATTCTGAAAGAGATGGGAATACCAGACCACCTGACCTGCCTCTTGAGGAATCTGTATGCAAGTCAAAGCAACAGTTAGAATTGGACATGGAACAACAGATTGGTTCCAAATAGGAAAAGGAGTACGTCAAGGCTGCATATTGTCACCCTGCTTATTTAACTTATATGCAGAGTGCATCATGAGAAATGCTGAGCTAGATGAGGCACAAGCTGGAATCAAGATTGCCGGGAGAAATATCAATAACCTCAGATATGCAGATGACACCACCCTTATGGCAGAAAGTGAAGAATAACTAAAGTCTTGATGAAAGTGAAAGAGGAGAGCGAAAAAGTTGGCTTAAAGCTCAACATTCAGAAAACTAAGATCATGGCATCCAGTCCCATCACTTCATGGCAAATAGACGGAGAAACAGTGGAAACAATGTCAGACTTTATTTTTGGGGGCTCCAAAATCCCTCCACGATGATTGCAGCCATGAAATAAAAAGATGCTTACTCCTTGAAAGGAAAATTATGACCAACCTAGACAGCATATTGAAAAGCAGAGACATTACTTTGTCAATAAAGGTCCATCTAGTCAAGGCTATGGTTTTTCCAGTGGTCATGTATGGACGTGAGAGTTGGACTATAAAGAAAGCTGAACGCCAAAGAACTGATGCTTTTGAACTGTGGTGTTGGAGAAGACTCTTGAGAGTCACTTGGACTGCAAGGAGATCCAACCAGTCAATCCTAAAGGAAATCCGTCCTGAATATTCATTGGTAGGACTGATGTTGAAGCTGGAACTCCAATACTTCAGCCATCTGAATCGAAGAGCTGACTCATTGGAAAAGACCCTGATGCTGGGAAAGATTGAAAGCAGGAGGAGAAGGGGACGACAGAAGATGAGATGGTTGGATGACCTCACTGACTTAATAGACATGAGTTTGGATAAACTCCGGGAGTTGGTGATGGACAGGGAGACCTGGCGTGCTGCAGACCATGGGTTGCAAAGAGTTGGACACGACTGAGTGACTGAACTGAACTGAACTGAGTCTGCAAAACTTTGAGACCAGAAAGCGATTGATGTACAAAATTTTATTTTACCAAATAATTTGGGGCAGGGGCACATCTATCAGTAAAGCAAAAATAGTGCAGCTATGGTTTATTTTAAACTGTATTCACACTCAGCTATTCCTAAGGTCAGTATTTATTTGAGGGGAATTGTAACATTTAGAACTGAATTCTTCTAAAACAGTGCTCCTTGCAGCTGATACTCAGCAAATGACTTTCTATAGATTTAATTTATCCTGCAACTATTGACTGTGAGATTTAGAAAACCCTAAGTAAGCTGTGTGTTCACTGCAGCCAGAGACTAGCCTCTGATCTAAAACTGAGTATGAAGTTCCCTGTCCCTTGTAAACCGATAAAATAGCACACTATTTTTTTCTGAAGCACGCATTCCAATCCACCAACCTTCGGGTACCTAGTGCTCTCTGGTACCTCCTTAAGGCTGTCAGGACATAGAAAGCTAGTTTTGTAGAATAATTGTTGAAAATGTTGGTTTCTTTCCTTTTTGTACGTTCTGTATTATTTCAATTTGCAGAAAAACAGAGATAAATAAACAGACGCCTAGGTATTCACCAGTTAGATATAAGCAGTATTGACATTTTACCATTTTGCCTGAGACCTGTCTGAATTTACATGCAGAGTAATGTACGTATCTTAAAGTTAAATTAGGTTTGTCAAATACATGCTTTCATGTAACCAAATTGCTATCAAGAAATAGTATTTTTTGGAACTTCTCTGCTGGTCCAGTGATTAAGACTCTGCTCTTCGAGTGCGGGGGGTACTGGTTCAATTTCTGGTTGGGAAACTAAGATCCCACATGACACGTGGCCAAAAAAAAAGTGTTTTTCCATTACTCTAGCATGCTCTCTTATACCCCTTCCCAGTTAACAATAGTCCTAAACCCCCAGAGGCAATTTTGAATTCCACCAAAATTATTTTATCAGAATTATTAGTTGTCTTAGAAGTTTATGTAAATGAAATCATACTGTTTGGATTCTTTGGCTTAGAATAATGTTTTGTGACTCATCCATGTTGGTGCATGCATTAATAGATTATTCCTTTTAAAAAAACTTCTGAGTAGCATTCGCTTGCACAAATGTACCAGTATTTGTTTAATCTTTCTCCTGTTGATGGACATTTGGGTTGTCTGTAGTTTTTGGCAAGTATAAAGAAAGCTACCGTGAACTTTCTTGTACAATTCTTTTTCAGGGCTGGTATTTTTGATTCTGTGAGTAAATGCCTAGGGAAAGAGTTGCCGGATCATAGGATAGACGTATGGGCTTCCCAGGTGGCTCAGTGGTGGCAGGTAAAGAATCCATCTGCCAATGCAAGAGAAACAGGAGAAAAGAGTTCAATCACTTGGTCAGGAAGATCCCTTGGAGGAGAAAATGGCAACCCACTCCAGTATTCTTGCCTGGAAAGTCCCATGGACAGAGGAGCCTGACAGGCTATAGTCACAGGGTCGCAAAGAGTCGGATATGACTGCACGCACGCACCCAGGGTAGACGTATAACAGAAGAAGGTGCAGACAGTGTTCAAAGTTGATGAACCACTGTACGATCGGGCCACACGAGGTGGCTCTTGTTTGTTCTCTATATTCCCTGCTCCACCTGTGTCTGCCTCATCTAACACCTACTCACACCACTTACCTAACTACAAACCTGCCCCTGCCCCAGTCAGTAACTGTTCTAACCTTTAAATCAGAACATCTCCACCTGTTAGCCACTCATAGGAGCTGTAAGGGGCGTGCCCCTTTGCTAGCTTCCCTGGTAACCAATGAGCCACCTGACACTGATGCCTCCATAAGCGGTAACCTCCCCTCCCCCGGGAGTGTGAAGTGCCTGCGTTCTGCCCAGCAGTCACACACCAGCAGGTGTTGCTCCAGGACCTTGCTTCAGGAATGTAAGTAAGATCATCTATTCATTAAACCAGGGGTCCCCAAACTCCAGGTTACTATGCTTGATGATCTGAAGTGGAGCTGATATAATAATAATAAATAATAGAAATAAAGTGCATATTAAATAGCACGCACTTGGATCATCCCAAAACTATCCCTCTACCCCTGAGTCCATGGAAAAATATTCCACAAAACCGGTCCCTGTTGTCAGAAAGATTGGGGATCCCTGGATTAAACCAATGATGCTTCTGTCGCCGCCAACTCCAAGCTCTTTCTCTGATCTTGAAGCTGGGTAGGTACAGGGCTTGCAGGCCTGTGGAGTGCAGCCCAACAACCATTTCACAATCTAATCAACAATACATGTGAGTTCCAGTTGCTCTCCATCCTCACCCATATTTGGGGCGGTCAGTTTGAAACAGATTTATAATTCTAGCCTTTAGTGTTTGTGTAATGGAATGTCATTGCTTTTTAAATTTGCATTTCTGTAATAAGTTACCTTGAGGCCTTTTCATGAGCTCATTGGTGTTTTTCTGTCTTCCTTTGGGAAGGTTTATTCCCGTCTATCACCTGTTTACGGTTATTTAGATTACTTTCTTTTTCATATTGAATTGTAGCCATTATTTATATATTTTAGAAGCCAGAAGTTTGTGACATAAAGATCAGAAGAGAAGTATAACTGTCTCTTTTCAGGTGAGAAGATTGTTTACTTAGAAATTCTTATCGTAAGTCTTGAAGTAGTGTGGGTCTTGAAGTTTTTGTTTTTCAGAATTGTCTTGATGATTCTAGTGTCTGTACATTTCCAAATAAGTTTTAGAATCAGCTTGTCCATTTCTTCCAGAAAATCTGTTGGGACTTTAATTGATCTTGCGTTGATTTTGTAAATCATTGCCACAGAGTGAACGTGTCATGTCCTGGAACCCACAGGAGTCCTTAAGATGGACTGCCAAGTGAGAGTTCTCAGTGTTGGGCAGGGAAAAATTCAAGAGCAAGCCAAAGAAAAGCACAAGCAAGCTTCTTTAGAGGGGTACACTCTCCATAGACACAATGTGAAACTTCTCAGAAAGTGAGAGTGGGCCAGGGCATGAGGTCTTTGGTTTTTATGGGCTAAGTATTCCTCTCAAGTGGGAGGAATATTCTTGCTATTTTAGGGAAGGGTGGGGATTTTCCAGGAATTGGGCGACTGCTCATGTTTGGGCCTTGTATGGTCTGTCTCAGAACTGCCATGGCATACAGGCAAATGATATTTAGTATTCAAATGAAGGTACAATGCGACAAAGGTTAACAACCGGATTATTCTCCAAGCCCCCTTGGTTTCAGCTGGTCTCTGTCACATCCCAGCAGCTGAGTCCCTTCTTCATCATCCAGTTTCTATCCTGCCCCTTTCCCTCCTTTCACAAATCGATTTGGAGACAGTTGAGATCTTAATGGCTAATACTGATTTTTTCCCAATTCACGTTTGTGAATGGTATATCTCTTCACATATTTTGATTTTTAAAATTTCCCTCAGCAATGTTTTGATGTTTTCAGTATAAAGATATTGCACATCTTTAATTACCTGTATCCCTAAATATTTTATTTTTGAATGCTATTATTAGTGATAGTTTTCTAAATTTAATCTTCCATTTGTTGGTTGCTTGTATACAGGAATTGGAGAAGGAAATGGCAACCCACTCCAGTATTCTTGCCTGGAGAATCCCATGGATTGAGGAGCCTGGTAGGCTACAGTCCATGGGGTCGCAAAGAGTCAGACACGACTGAGTAGCTTCACTGTGTACAGAAATACAGTTAAATTTCATAATTGCATTTGTGATCTTTTAAATTCATCTATCCAGTCTTGTAGTTGTTTTCCTAAATTCCTTGGGAATTTCTATGTAAATGATTGTATTATCTGAAAACAGAAAATTTTTACTTTTTTCTTTTTGAACTTTATATGCTTTTTTTGTTTTCTGGCCTTATTGGAACATCGGATTCAGTGTATTGTTGAACAGAAGTGATGAACCCAGACACCCTTGCATAGTACCTTATCTTAGGAGAAAACTATTCACCATTAAGCATGAGGTTAAATGTAGGCTATTCATAGATGCTTTTTATCAGTTGGAGGAAGTTTTCTTGTATTCTTGGTTTAATGAGAGTTTTTATCAACAACAGGTTTTGAATTTTAACATTTCTCTGCATTTATGGAGATGATTATGTACGTTTTCCTTTTTAATTTGTTAATTTGGTGAATTACATTTATTAACAAATATTGATTAATGGACACTGCTTAACACCTCACATTCATGTGTGATAAACCTGATTTTGTCATTTATCCTTTTATCTATTTCTGTGTTTAATTTGCAGATTTTAAAATAATGTTTATATGTATCATGAGGGATATTGATATTAATCTTCAACTTTACTTTCACTGTTATTCTCAGACTTTCATATTGATTTAAGCTGGTCTGATAAAATTGTTTGGATATATCCTATTGAACCTGCATTGAACCTGGGTCTCCTGCATTGTATGTAGATTCTTTACTGTCTGAGCCACCAGGGAAGCCTCTAAAAAAGGCTAAAATCAATATAAATAGATTTCTCATAGATGTTTTTTCCCTTCAAAACCTAGCCCCTTTGTCCTTCATTCAAATTGCTTTTTATACAACCTCCTCATGATCCAGGTAACACATTGTCCACCATAGTTACTGCAAGAACACAACTTACCTCTTTGAAAAAGTGAGGGGAGAGATACATTATCCTCCTTTGGAATTTATCTGCATTAAGAACAATTGATGGAAACAAATGTTCACAGTATTACCTGATTAATTTTTTTAGTCAGCATTTTCTAAGAGTCTCATGGTAGCCTTCTTTTGCAGTCTGTTGCTTTAGACAAGCTCAATTTTATGCTGCCAAATTATGAGCTACATAGAGGTGTGCATAGAATAGCTTCCTTAATTTTCTAGATGTACATGATACATCTCTGGCTTCTTGGCCATCAGCAAAAGCCCCATGGCAGTTTTATTATGAAGATCCCAGAGATCTCTTGTTTTTTCATGTAAATCAATTGCCCATTTTCCAGTCAGAGCTGCTAGGCATAACAGGCTTGGCAAGTTTATCTTAAAAACCATTTAGAGTAATTTGTATTGGAGATTGGAGACACTTCAGTTGCCTGACAGCTGCTCTGCAGTCAATCATGATGGCAGAGATAAATTAGTCCCCCAGCTTTCTTGAGAAACCCTGATGCAGGCAATCTTGTCAAAGAGAAACGTGATGGCTCTAACATTAAATAGATGTTGAACGAGGCTTTCTTTAAGTTACACAAAGCTGTCTTTGATTCCTACATTTGACTGCCAGCTTCACTCTCAGGAGCTCTTTTGGAAATGCTAAATCACCTAGGTCTTAAGAGGATGAAATTTCGAGCAGGTATACACCAAAATTGGGGGGAAGGAAATGCCAGTTATGACTGTGATCTATTAAAGAAGCTCTTGAAGTTTTATGTTCAAGCCATAATTTGTGGAAGGATAGGCAGCTAGGTATAAGATTGTTGAAGCCAATTGATTTTATTGTATGAATGAAAGCATTTTACAGTGCAGTGGTTTTTATCCTAGAGAACAGAAGGGAAATCAAAATACAGGCCATCTAGATATGGAAGACAAGTTTTTGTTTGTCCTTTGTTTATTTATTTATTTATTGTTTTTTTTGTTTGTTTGTTTGTGTGTGTGTGTGTGTGACTTTCCATTGTTCTGTGAAAACCTGACAAAAATATTTTTGGCGGTGGAAGGAATAATGTTCGAGTAAGCCAGCTTTACTGACAAGTGTACTGAGTTCTCTTTACTGAATAAATTGAGTTCATAGATATGACAAACCTACTTCTTACTTTTAGGCTGATCCTTTTTCTTCTTCCTGTGAGGCTGTATGTGAAGATAGAAGAAATTTCAGATTCAATTCTCCTTGGTCTGAATTCTAGGAAATAGCTCAATGAACTCCAAACTGAAGTGTTTCTCCTGGTGATCCGAATTAAAAATAAGGGATGACAGTTCAAATGCCTCTCCCTGTAGGATGATAATAATAGCCCATGTTTGCAATTATCTCATTTTATCCTTGCCCCAAACTGTCAGACAGTCAAGGCAGGAAGTATTGTTTCACTTTTATATAGGGGGATATGTTGAGGCGACTAAAGTCATATGGCTAATAAGTGACAAAACCAGCACTCTCACCTAGACTCTGATGCTTTCCCTCTGTCAAACTGCAATGATTTCTTTTGTTTTCTCCTTTTTTTTCTTCCTTTTAGAAAACAAACAGGTCCACATATTCACTGGAAACATTATAAAATGTCTGAAATAAAGATTCATATGAGGAAATAATTGCAAAATGTTTTATTTCCAAAACTTTATCATAAACCTATTTACAAGTATTCTTGCTATGTCTACATGTCAAAAGACTTGAGAGTTTAACTGGCTTCAAATCTGAGATTACCCAGCTAATTTTCTAAAAAAAATTCAGATGTAAAAGTCAAGAGACTTCGAGAGGTTTTTATTTTTGATTACAGTAGCATTTTCCATTTTGGAGTTTTGTGTATATTGGTAACATCTAGGAAGCGCCTTAACAAGAACATGTTTTAAATATAAGGTGGATATGGTAAGCTGGATAATGTCTTCCCTAAAGATACCCAGGCCCTAACCCCTAGAATCTGTGAAGATTTAGCTTTATGTGGAAAGGGGGATTTTGCAGATGGGATTAAGTTAAGGATCTTGAGATGGGAAGTTTATTTTGGATTAACTAGGTTGGCCCAGTATAAACACAAGGGTCCTTATAAGAGAGAAGTAAGAGAGTCAGTTAGAAGTGATGATGAAAGCAAAAGCCTGGAGTGGTATAGGGAAGTTGGAGTGAGCCACAAAAGGAAGGCAAGTGGCCTCTGGAAGTTGAAAAAAGAAGCAAAAAAAAAAAAAAAGAAAGAAAGAAAAAAAAGATTCTTCCCAGAAATCTCCAAAAGAAATGCAGCCTTATTGACATCTTGATTTTAGATTTCCGACCTCCAGTACCATAAGAGAATACATTGTTGCTGTTTACAAAATACTAAAAAATCTGTGGTAATCATTACTGCAGCAATATAGAAATAACATAGTGGGAATTTATCTTGGTTTTTTTCCCTTTGATTCAGAGCATCTTAGTCAAGTAGAAGAGTATCTGTTTTGCTAGATTACAGGCAACATTCTTTTCCATTACATTGTTTTATATAGACATATGATATCTTAATTACTGGTGAAGTTTTGAGTTTTGTTTAATTGAAATGAATCTTTCCAAGGAACATTTGATTTTTGTTGGAGAAAAAGTCTCCCCTGAACAAACATTACTCAGAAGTGGGTTTCTTGTTTTTTTTTTTTAATGAAAATGATTTATTATATTTCCTTGTTTTGAAAACAATATTTATTCTCTGTGTTTTGGGAAATAAAAGGGTATAAATAAGAAAGTCAAAGTTGTCTGTAATCCTACCATAGTTGGCAAATATAGGCAACCTTGTGGAGTTCTCCTGAAAGCAGTGTGTGCTTCCCCAGTTGACTGTCAGAGAATGAGGGCTCTGGAGTTGGGCTTTGGACCAGAGGATGAGCTTGGGAAGTGAAAGAAGTAGCTCTCACAGATGTCACAGGTCTGTGTGGCGTTTAAACTGATAGAAATATCTCAAGTTGTCCTGGAGAGCCATGGGCTAGGACAGGAGACTCTGGCAAGGAACCCTGAGGATACAGCTAGACTTAGGCTGGGCCCTTTGAGTGCATTAGCCCGCCAGGCTTCGCTGTCCATGGGATTCTCCAGGCAACAAAACTGGGGTGGGCTGCCATTTCCTCCTCCAGGGGATCTTCCCAACCCAGGCATAAAACCTGCATCTTCTGTGTCTCCTGCATTGGCAGGTGGGTTTTTGTCAGCATGTGGAGAACTCCACAAGGTTGCCTATATTTTGCCGCATCACCTGGGAAGCCCCTTAGGCCCTATATGTGTATGTATAGCCACAAGTAATGCTTTCCCTACACACTCCCGTTTTCTCCCTTTGCCCCACATCCTTCCATAGGGTCTTGGTGAAACTTGGGGATTCATCTCTTCTGCTGCAGAGAATTAATTGAAATTCTGCCTCTGGGGATGGACTCAGAGGTTAGCGTACTCTCCTCTCCCCAGGAGCTTAGGTATTAAAACCAGCAGTCAACGAAGCAGTCACTTAGTGTTTGGTGGCACCTCCTAACACCATGAAGTTCTGTCTGGCTGCGGCAGAAGCACCAAGTCCCTCTACCCATCAGGCACTGCTGCACCAGCTCTCGAGTCTCTCCTTGGAGCCACTTGCCTGCCAGGGCAAGTGTCCAGAGTCCCCCAGATATGAACCACAGGGACCGTCTAGCCCTGGATGCTTGTGTGATATAATAGCAAAGAGGCAAATGCAGTAGGAGAATGACTGGTGCTACCTTGATTTCCATACCCAAATTAGAGAACTGAATTCTGTTCCCTTCTTGAATTTCCTATTGTGAGACTACACAAATCTGCCTCCTTCCTTGGCTTCCCAAGTCTCTCAGTGGTAAAGAACCCGCCTGCCACTGCAGGAGATGCAGATTCGATCCCTGGGTCAGGAAGATCCCCTGGAGAAGGAAATGGAAACCCGCTCCAGTATTCTTGCCTGGGAAATCCCATGGACAGAGAAGCCTGATCCGCTATAGTCCATAGGGTTACGAAGAGTCAGACGTGACTAAACCGCCACCACCATCCCCCTCTTCAGACCCTTCAACCAACAGACAGAGGCAGAGGGGACTCTGGACATGACTACCCTGATACTGACCTTGTCTTCCATCTCATGGGTGGAGCAATGCAGGGGTGATTGGCAGTTCAGAGGTACTTCTTGGCCCCAGGTTCACATTGTCTAACCCAAACTAGCAGTCGTCATAAACGGAAGAGGCGTCAGCAGAGTGGCATGGTGAAGAAGCTGGAGCTAAAGACTGTGAGGGATCTGTTTCTACAGCACGTGAGACAGCAGCCTGGGGGCCTCAGCAGTAGCTGAAGTTTGTGATGAAGGGGGCTGGATTTGTGACACGTTGATGGCAGCTCAAGTGCATTCATCTGGGGTGGAAGGTAACATGATGGCTTCTGGAAGCTGGAGCACCTGTCTTTTACAACTAGAAAGTTCACCAGAGCAGTGATAGGAGATCCTTGTGTCACGTGGAGCTCTGTGTTTAGAGGCAGCAAGAAAAACACCGCTGGGCTGCCTTGTACAGCTGTCTAGGGTTTGCTCTGAACAGTTCTGGTCCATAAGGTACATGATCTTCCTTGGAGTTGTACAGTACAGCTGTCCTGCCATCTAACCTCTGTGTATTCAGGTATTTAGAGTTTGATGTTGTGAAATAATTTGCTTAGGATTGTCTGACATTAGCTATCACATACTTTAGCATGAAAAGTCTCAGGGGTTTGCCATAGTCTTAAAAGACATTTGATGTCGACCTATCTAAAGATGAGACAGCTGTGAAAATTTGTGTATGTGGTGTGTGTGTGTGTGTTACAGCAAGATAAGCTTTGTTTTAAGGAAGCTTTGTTTCCTGGGATTCAAGCAAAGATATAATCGTGAATGTGTATATAATTTGCAAGACTTTCTCAATCCTATTGCCTTTGAGAAGGGCCAGGCCAAGAAGTCAACAATTAGGATGTGCTAGGGTTGGTTATTTGAGGGGTGGTTGTGATGATGTGAATGGATATATGGCCCTAATTTTCTATAGAAAATCTAAAGCTCTATGTTTAAATTTTTCATTTGGAAAACAGACATTGGATTCACGGCTGTTACAATTTCTGACTGTGGGTAACATCTTGCATTAGACGTTTTGCCCTCAACCATGGATTTAGAAAGGAATAATAGTACACATAATCCCGTATATAAAGTAATCCAAAATGGGCTTTATTTGATATTGGATGGCTAAGTAGCAACTTGCAGCGTCATGGCCCTAAGAAAGCAAGCTAGCTAATTCATAAGCAAGGGTGTGAAGATGTCTTGTGAGTGTTCAGCATTACCTGGTTTCTCATGGGTTAGATACGAGTGATACTACCAGTACAAGAACCTGGATCCTTGACGGCGTGACAGAGCCGGTGATCCAGCCAGTCCTGCAGTGGTTGGTCGGTCTCCACACATGGTCTCAGTGCTTCAGCACTTTGAGTCAAGGTTACTTGCAACTGAAAGCATGCAAATGAATACTGA
The DNA here is from genome assembly GCF_032405125.1 of Capricornis sumatraensis. Lineage (NCBI taxonomy): Eukaryota > Metazoa > Chordata > Mammalia > Artiodactyla > Bovidae > Capricornis > Capricornis sumatraensis. Next base: position 24,230,020 of record NC_091073.1, read on the forward strand.
GGAGGCCGACTAGTCCATCTCTGGGCTTCTCATCACATTCTCATCCAGAACGAATACAACTGATTTAGACCTTTTTGGAAAGATCTGGTGTCTCAGGTGGTAAAGAATTTGCCTGCAGTGCAGGAGATCTGGGTTTGATCCCTGGATCGGGAAGATCCCCTGGAGAAGGGAATGGCAACCCACTCCAGGATTCTTGCCTGGAGAATCTCATGGACAGAGGAGCCTGGTGGGCCACAGTCCATGGGGTCGCAGAAAGTCAAACATGACTGAGCAACTAACACAGACCTTTTCAGAATTTACAAGCTTAACTCTTGCCAAGCATGCTTTAAATTTAGCCAGTCTCCTTCCTGCTGTTGTTTAAGCACATGTTTTATTGTCCTGTCAGTGGAGAAAACTCTAGGTGATATACTGAGTGTTATTTTTGCAAATCTTCCCAGCTACTTCTATTCCAGTATTAATTAATCTCTGGAACTTTAAGGCTTTCTTGATAGATCTTATTTTATAACCCTTTAAATTGAAACCAAAGCAGCTAATTACATCCTAGTCTAATTGATCTCTTTTTTTTTCTTTCTTAAATTATACTTTAAAACTTTTATGCTTCAAAAACTTGGGAGGGAATAATTGGTCTAACATGTCTTCCAAACTCCATGATTGCTGTGAGATAGGAAAGACCTGTAAACAATTAGCAAACAGAGACTTGAAATAGAGTTGGGAGACCAGAAAGGGAAGGTCTCAAGCCCTGCAACAATAGCAAAGCCCAACAAGAAGATAGACCCCCCTTTCTCTTCTGACAAGGATTCCGCCAATGAAAATCCTTGCACTCTTTGTTTACTGTAGGTCTCCAACTTCCTTCTCCCTCTTGATTAAAACACTTCCTTCCCTTTCCCTGTGGAGACTTGCATGTCATGGTTGGAGACTTTGAAATCCTCTCCCAACCCAGAATAAATCCACCTTTGCTAGAAAAATAACTGGCAGTGCATTGTTCTAGGTCCGCAGGCCCTTAAAGCTTTTGAAAGCAATCCTTTGGAGGTCCTCCGTCTTCTACCTGCTCTCTGGTGGTAAAGCCAATGTCACGTGTTGTAGATTTCTGTAACTTCCAGGGACCAAATTCTGTTACCTATTTCTGAGTTGAAATTATGCACAACTTAGTGGCCTAAAACAGTAGTAATTTATTTGGCTCACAAACCTGTGATGTGGGCATAGTTGGGTGGGGTAACTCATGTGTGCAGAGTGATGACAGGGGACGAGTCTTTAGGAAAATTGATCTTGTGTGTCAGACCCTTGTGAGTCCTGTGGACAGGAAACCAGTCATTTCTAAAGGAAATCAACCCTGAATCTTCATGGGAAAGACTGAAGCTGAAGCTCCAATACTTTGGCCACCTGATGCAAAGAGCCTACTCATTGGAAAAGAACATGATGCTGGGAAAGATTGAGGTCAGGAGGAGAAGGGGGTGACAGAGGATGAGACGTTTGGATGGCATTATCGACTCAATGGACATGAGTTTGGGCAAACTCTGGGAGATAATGAAGGACTGGGAAGCCTGGCGTGCTACAGTCCATGGGGTTGCAACGAGTCAGACACGACCTAGTGACTGAACAAAATGGCTAGGGGCCCAGTCAGTGTTGGTGGTGGTGGGAGGCTTGATTCCTTTCTAGAATGGCCACTCTACAGAGATACTTGAGCTTTTTCTCAGCCTGGCGCTGGGTTCCAAGAACAGATGGTTTGAGAAGAAGCAGCAGCTATCAGTCTCTTAAGGACAGATCACTTCTGCTATGTTCTGTTGATCAAGCAGTCACAGCTTCTGTGCAGTTCTGAAGAGTGAAATATAGCAAAAGTAACAAAGAACTTGCAGCCGTCTTTAACAAAAACAAGGTATCTTGTCTAGGTTTTAAAACCGGAGCAAATGGAAACACAATGAGGTCACAAGGTACACAAGGTCCTCAAGGTCACACAGCTTGAGTGTAGAACTAACGTTTTAATCTAGGCGGTATATTTACAGAGGGTGTCCCAGGTAGCACAGTTGGTGAAGAACACAATTGCCAACGCAGGAAAAATAAGAGACAGGGTTCAGATCCCCTGGAGGAGGAAATAGCAACCCACTCCAGTATTCTTACCTACAGAATCCCATGGACAGAGGAGCCTGGCAGGCTTACAGTCCATGGGGTTGCAAAAAGTCAGACACGACTGAAGCAACTTAACACACATTGTTATAGAGTCCTATTGGTTTACGAGTACACTATTATGAGAACATTTGACAAAGAAAACTTTTTACAACTTGTTCAATGTAGTATTTTAAGTTGGTCAGTCAAGCCTAAAGAGAAGCAAGTCTTGAAATATATAGGAAAACCTGCAGTTGAATAGTGAAGCCTAACTATTACTCCAGTGTCATGGTGTAATAAACTGCAAAAATTATTAAACAAATTTTTTAAATTGTTTAATAATTTTTATTGAAGTATATGTTTTATAATTTTTACAGGGGTGTAGTTTACACTGTTATGTTAGCTTCAGGTGTATAGCAAATTGAATATGTTATACGTATATCCACATGAGAGAGTCAATTCCTAGGCAGGTTAATAAGAAATCTGGGGTGCCTGAGGAGGAGAAAGGGGTTTGGGGTTCTCGAGGAGGAGATAGGGGTCTGGAATTCTCAAGGAGGAGGAAAGGACAAGTGTTTGGTTTTTTTTTCCTCTCTACAGTTTTTAGTCTTAGTCACATAAAGCTGTTTTTTTCTTTAAGCCAGGAACTGATGATTACACAACAACTCAGTTTAAACTCTGTACTAGGGATTATACCAATAGTGTATCCTGCTTGAGGACAGTTTCTCCTTCCTGAAAACATTCTGACTAATTCTGATTTCTTAAAATGTATATTATAGGAGTGGGTCTGGTTCAGTTCAGATCAGTCGCTCAGTCCTGTCCGACTCTTGGTGACCCCATGGGCTGCAGCACACCAGGCCTCCCTGTCCACCACCAACTCCTGGAGATGACTCAAACTGGTGTCCATTGTATCAGTGAGTCCATCCAACCATCTCATCCTCTGTCATCCCCTTATCCTCCTGCCTTCAATCTTTCCCAGCACCAGGTCTTTTCCAATGAGTCAGCTCTTTGCATCAGGTGGCCAAAGTATTGGAGTTCCAGCTTCATCATCAGTCCTACCAACAAATATTCAGAACGAATTTCCTTTAGGATGGACTGGTTGGATCTCCTTGCAGTCCAAAGGACTCTCAAAAGTCTTCTCCAGCACCACAGTTTAAAAGCATCGACTCTTTGGTGCTCAGCTTTCTTTATAGTCCAACTCTCACACCCATACAAGACAACTGGAAACACCATAGCCTTGACTAGACAGAGCTTTGTCAGCAAAGTAATGTCTCTGCTTTTCAATATGCTGTCTAGGTTGGTCATAACTTTTCTTCCAAAAAGCAGGTGTCTTTTTTTTCATGGCTGCAGTCACCATCTGCAGTGATTTTGGAGCCCCCCCAAAATAAAGTCTGTCACTGTTTCCCCCTCTATTTGCCATGAAGTGGTGAGAGCAGACCCAATGTTTCACTCTCCTCTTTCACGTTCATCAAGAGGCTCTTTAGTTCCTCTTCACTTTCTGCCATAAGGGTGGTGTCATCTGCATATCTGAGGTTATTGATATTTCTCCCAGCAATCTTGATTCCAGCTTGTGCTTCATACAGTCCAGCATTTTGCATGATATACTCTGCATAGAAGTTAAATAAGCAGGGTGACAATATACAGCCTTGACATACTCCTTTCTCGATTTGGAACCAGTCTGTTTTCCATGTCCAGTTCTAGCTGTTGCTTCTTGACCTGCATTCAGATTTCTCAGGAGGCAGGTGAGGTGGTCTGGTATTCCCATCTCTTGAAGAATTTTCCACAGTTTATTGTGATCCACACAGTCGAAGGCTTTGGCATAGTCAAAAAAGCAGAAGTAGTTTTTCTGGAACTCTCACTTTTTTGATGATCCAACAGATGTTGGCAATTTGATCTCTGGTTCCTCTGCCTTTTCTAAATCCAGCTTGACATCTGGAAGTTCATGGTTCATGTACTATTGAAGCCTGGCTTGGAGAATTTTGAGCATTACTTTGCTAGCGTGTGAGATGAGTGCAATTGTGCGGTAGTTTGAGCATTCTTTGGCATTGCCTTTCTTTGGGATTGGAATGAAAACTGACCTTTTCCAGTCCTGTGGCCACTGCTGAGTTTCCCAAATTTGCTGGCATATTGAGTGCAGCACTTTCACAGCATCATCTTTTAGGATTTGAAATAACTCAACTGGAATTCCATCATCTCCCCTAGCTTTATTCTTAGTGATGCTTCCTAAGGCCCACTTGACTTCGCATTCCACAATGTCTGGCTCTAGGTGAGTGAGCACACCGTCGTGATTATCTGATAGGATTATCCCATTGTGGGTCTAGTAGCATCTTTCTATTGTTAAGTTCTAATCCTGTTATCCTAAAATGTAAATTGTGGGAGTGGGTCTGGTAAAATTTTTACAACCTTGAGACATTCTTTTGATTTATTCTAATATATAATTAAAAAGTGTATAACTCCCTTGCTAACACTAGTGAGGGGGGCACGCTGCATCCCCTTTCTGATGTCAGTCAGAAACTTTCTCTGTCCCCTTTTATACTTTAATAAAACTCTGCTATACAAAAGCTCTTGTGTAATCAAGCCTGGTCCCTAGTCCCGAAGTTAAATCTTCTTCAGAGATCAAATCCGACACTGTTCACCATAAGCTATCACTCTTTTCTTTAGATACTTTCCCCATAGTTTATTACAAAGTATTGAGCACAGTTTCCTGTGCTATACAGTAGGTCCTTATTAGTTACCTGTTTTTTATACAGTAGTGTGTATATGGTAATACCAGTCTCCCAATTTATTCATGCCCCTGTTACCCCCTGGTAACAGTATATTTGTTTTCTAAAGCTGAAATTCTATTTCTATTTTGTACATAAGTTCATTTGTATACTTCCTTTGAGATTACACATATAAGTGATAGCATAAGATATTTGTCTCTGTCTGACTCACTTAACTCAGGATGACAATCTCTGGGTCTGTCCATGTTGCTGCAAAAGGCTGTATTATCTTTTTATGGGTGAGTAATATTCCACTGTTTATATACTCCACATCTTTTTTATCAATTAATCTGTAGATGGATACTGAGGTTGCTTCCTTGTCCTGGCTACCTTAAAAGCCCTGCAGTGAACATTTGTGTGCATGCATCTTTTCAAATTAAGGTTTTGTCCAAATATATGGTGAGAAGTGGGATTCCTGGGTCACCTGATACTCTACATGTAGTTTTTAGAGAACCTCCATAATGTTCTCCATAGTGGCTGGACAATTTACATCCCCATCAACAGTGTAGAGGAGTTTCATTTACTCCAGGATCTGTCCAGCATTTACTGCTTATAGAAATTTTGAGGATGGCTGTTCCTACCCATGGGAGGTGATACTTCATTGAAGTTTTGATTTTCATGTCTGTAATCATGTGCACTGGTGAGGAAGATGGGATATGTGCTCTTTCTTTCTTTAAACTGTGAGTAAAGCTAAATTTTGAAATTGACTTCTTGTGAGCCTGCCTTTTTTGAATTCATACTCCATTACATACCTAAGGCACTTTTTGAGGGAAGAAGTCATTTTTAGTCCGTCAGAACTTCTGGGTTAAAAGTTACCCTAAGCACAGATTGTAAAGTTGTTATGAAGAGAAAGGCCTGTTCTTGGGAGGGGAATGAGAGTAGAATGTGGCAAAACAAACCCACAAGGGCTTTTACTTCATTAATTCTTCTCCATTCGCAATCAGCACCCTGTCCCTTTAAAATATCAACTCCTTCAAATCTTCCCTGCAGAGGGTATCGTGTTGTAGTAGGAATTTCCTGTTATTTGTCAAAGGAGTATATTTTCTACTGATGTATGCTGCTGCTAAGTTGCTTCAGTTGTGTCCAACTCTCTGTGACCCCATAGACAGCAGCCCACCAGGCTCCCCCGTCCCTGGGATTCTCCAGGCAAGAACACTGGAGTGGGTTGCCATTTCCTTCTCCAATGCATGAAAGTGAAAAGTGACAGTGAAGTCACTCAGTCGTGTCTGACTAGTAGTAACCCCGTGGACTGCAGCCTACCAGGCTCCTCCATCCATGGGATTTTCCAGGCAAGAGTACAGGAGTGGGGTGCCACTGCCTTCTCCGCACTGATGTATAGTCCTATGCTATTGAGAGCAATATTGCATATGAACCTGGAATGTCAGGTCCATGAATCAAGGCAAATTGGAAGTGGTCAAACAGGTAACTCCAGTACTTTGGCCATCTCGTGTGAAGAGTTGACTCATTGGTAAAGACTTTGATGCTGGGAGAGATTGGGGGTAGGAGGAGAAGGGGACTACAAAGGATGAGATGGCTGGATGGCATCACCGACTCGATGGACATGAGTTTGGGTGAACTCCAGGAGTTGGTGATGGACAGGGAGGCCTGGCGTGCTGCGATTCATGGGGTCACAAAGAGTCAGACACAACTGAGCGACTGAAATGAACTGAACTGAACTGAAACAGGAGATAGCAAAAGCGAACATTGACATTTTAGGAATCAGTGAACTGAAATGGACTAGAATGGGTGAATTTAACTCAGATGACCATTATATCTACTACTGTGGTCAAGTATCCCTTAGAAGAAATGGAATAGCCATCATAGTCAACAAAAGAGTCTGAAATGCAGTACTTGGGTGCAATCTCAAAAATTACACAATAATCTCTGTTCATTTCCAAGGCAAACCATTCAATGTCACGGTAATCCAAATCTGTGCCCTGACCAGTAATGCTGAAGAAGCTGAACTTGAACGGTTCTGTGAAGACCTCCAAGACCTTCTAGAACTAACACCCCCAAAAGATGTCCTTTTCATTATAGGGGACTGGAATGCAAAAGTAGGAAGTCGAGAAACACCTGGAGCAACAGGCAAGTTTGGTCTTGAAGTACAGAATGAAGAGGGCAAAGGCTAATAGAGTTTTGCCAAGAGAACACAGTGGTCACAGCAAACACCCTCTTCCAACAACACAAGAGAAGACTCTACACATGGACATCACCAGATGGTCAATACCAAAATCAGATTGATTCTGTTATTCACAGCCAAAGATGAAGAAGCTCTATACAGTCAGCAAAAACAAGAGCTGGAGCTGACTGTGGCTCAGATCATGAACTTCTATTGCCAAATTCAGACTCATTGAAGAAAGAAGGAAAACCGCTAGACCATTCAGGTCTGACCTAAATCAAATCCCTTATGACTATACAGTGAAAGTGACAAATAGATTCAAGGGATTAGATCTGATAGACAGAGTGCCTGAAGAACTATGGACGGAGGTTCGTGACATTGTAGAAGAGGCAGTGATCAAGACCATCCCCAAGAAAAAGAAATGCAGAAAGGCAAAATGGTTATCTGATGAGGCCTTACAAATAGCTGAGAAAAGAGACGTGAAAGGCAAAGGAGAAAAGAAAAGATATACTCATTTGAATGCAGAGTTCCAAAGAACAGCAAGGAGAGATAAGAAAGCCTTCCTCAGTGATCAACGCAAAGAAATAAAGGAAAACAATAGAATGGGCAAGACTAGAGATCTCTTCAAGAAAATTAGAAATACCAAGGGAACATTTCATGCAAAGATGGGCTCAGTAAAGGACAGAAATGGTATGGACCTAACAGAAGCAGAAGATACTAAGAAGAGGTGGCAAGAATACACAGAAAGTGAAAGTGAAAGTGAAGTCGCTCAGTCGTGTCCAACTCTTTGCATCCCCATGGACTGTAGCCCATCAGGCTCCTCCATCCATGGGATTCTCTAGGCAAGAATGCTGGAGTGGGTTGCCATTTCCTTCTCCAAGAAGAACTGTACAAAAAAAGATCTTCATGACCCAGATAATCAGAATGGTGTGCTCACTCACCTAGAGCCAGACATCCTGGAATGTAAAGTCAAGTGGGCCTTAGGAAGCATCACTATGAACAAAGCTAGTGGAGGTGATGGAATTCCAGTTGAGCTATTTCAAATCCTGAAAGATGATGCTGTGAAAGTGCTGCACTCAATACACCAGCAAATTTGGAATACTCAGCAGTGGACATAGGACTGGAAAAGGTCAGTTTTCATTCCATTCCCAAAGAAAGGCAATGCCAGAAAATGCTCACACTACCACACAATTGCACTCATCTCACACACTAGCAAAGTAATACTCAAAATTCTCCAAGCCCAGGCTTCAGCATTATGTGAACTGTGAACTTCGAGATGTTCAAGCTGGATTTAGAAAAGGCAGAGGAACCAGAGATCAAATTGCCAACATCTGTTGGATCATCAAAAAAGCAAGAGTTCCAGAAAAAGTTCTGCTTTGTTGATTATGCCAAAGGCTTTGACTGTGTGGATAACAACAAAGTGTGGAAAATTCTGAAAGAGATGGGAATACCAGACCACCTTACCTGCCTCCTGAGAAATCTGTATGCAGGTCAAGAAGCAACAGTTAGAACTGGACATGGAACAATAGACTGGTTCCAAATTGGGAAAGGAGTATGTCAAGGCTGTATATTGTTACCCTGCTTATTTAACTTCTATGCAGAGTACATCATGAGAAACACTGGGCTGGAAGAAGCACAAGCTGGAATCAAGATTGCCAGGAGAAATATCAATAACCTCAAATATGCAGATGACACCACCGTTATGGCAGAAAATGAAGAAGAACTAAAGAACCTTTTTAGGAGAGTGAAAAAGTTGGGCCTGCTTCCACTACTTCATGGCAAATAGAGGGGGAAACAGTGGAAACAGTGACAGACTTTATTTTGGGGGCTCTAAAATCACTGCAGATGGTGACTGCAGCCATGAAATAAAAAGACACCTGCTTCTTGGAAGAAAAGTTATGACCAACCTAGACAGCATATTAAAAAGCAAAGACATTACTTTGCCGACAAAGGTCTGTCTAGTCAAAGCTATGGTTTTTCCAGTAGTCATGTATGGATGTGAGAGTTGAACTATAAAGAAAGCTGAGCACCAAAGAGTTGATGCTTTTGAACTGTGGTGTTGGAGAAGACTTTTGAGAGTCCCTTGGACTTCAAGGAGATCCAACCAGTCCATCCTAAAGAAATCTGTTCTGAATATTTGTTGGTAGGACTGATGATGAAGCTGGAACTCCAATACATTGGCCACCTGATGTGAAGAACTGACTCATTTGAAAAGACCCTGATGCTGGGAAAGATTGAAGGCAGGAGGAGAAGGGGACGGCAGAGGATGAGATGGTTGGATGGCATCACTGATTCAATGGACATGGGTTTGAGTAAACTCCGGGAGTTGGTGGTGGACAGGGAGGCCTGGCATGCTCCAGTCCATGGGGTCACCAAGAGTTAGACACGACTGCGTGACTGAGCTGAACTGATGGTTGATTGCCAATGATGTGTCTGTTGTAGATGCCCAGCAACTTGACTCAGGTACATGAAACGTTCTTTTAAGTTCTCTACGTTCTTTTTTACATAATCACCTTGTGGCAGAGGATGAGCGGCACCCCTTGTGCCATTAAGTCATTTTCTGATCGATCTTTACATATATGATTGTATACATGTAAATCCAAACAACCTGGTACAACCTAAACTGCTATGCGACCTTCAGTTACACTAGTTAAGTTTTCTAAGTCTGTGGATGTGTTTATGTCTTGGAATTGAGTAGCTTGGCATCAATATTTAGATTCCAAGCACAAACATACCAAATTAGGTGTTTCTGTCTATTTCAGACTTACCTCCCTGGGTAGGACGATACCTTAGTCCTTGTAGCTTGCTGCCAGGAGATTATTTCATTTATTTTTCTTTTTGATGGTTGAGTAACTATCCCTTCTTTGTACATACTACACCGTGTTTGTACATTTTCCTGTTGGTGGATATTACAGTTCAGTTCAGTTCATTTCAGTCGCTCAGTCGTGTCCAACTCTGCGACCCCATGAATCACAGCACACCAGGCCTCCCTGTCCATCACCAACTCCCGCAGTTCACTCAGACTCACGTCCATCGAGTCAGTGATGCCATCCAGCCATCTCATCCTCTGTTGTCTCCTTCTCCTCCTGCCCCCAATCCCTCCCAGCATCAGAGTCTTTTCCAATGAGTCAACTCTTTGCATGAGGTGGCCAAAGTACTGGAGTTTCAGCTTTAGCATCAGTCCTTCCAAAGAAATCCCAGGGCTGATCTCCTTCAGAATGGACTGGTTGGATCTCCTTGCAGTCCAGGGGACTCTCAAGAGTCTTCTCCAACACCACAGTTCAAAAGCATTAATTCTTCGGTGCTCAGCCTTCTTCACAGTCCAACTCTCACATCCATACATGACCACAGGAAAAACCATAGCCTTGACTAGACGGACCTTAGTCGGCAAAGTAATGTCTCTGCTTTTGAATATGCTATCTAGGTTGGTCATAACTTTTCTTCCAAGGAGTAAGCGTCTTTTAATTTCATGGCTGCAGTCACCATCTGCAGTGATTTTGGAGCCCCCCAAAATAAAGTCTGACACTGTTTCTACTGTTTGCCCATCTATTTCCCATGAAGTGATGGGACCGGATGCCATGATCTTCGTTTTCTGAATGTTGACCTTTAAGCCAACTTTTTCACGCTCCTCTTTCACTTTCATCAAGAGGCTTTTTTGTTCCTCTTCATTTTCTGCCATAAGGGTGGTGTCATCTGCATATCTGAGAATATTACGGTGGCTTCCAAATCTTGGCTACTGTAAATAGTGCTTCAATAAACATGATGCTGCAAGTCTTTCCCAATTAGAGTTTGTAGAGATACAGATTTCCAGGTCTTATGGTAAATGTGTTTTGAAGTTTTTCAATAGCATATAGTGATCTCCATGCTGTTTTCTATTTTTATACACAAGATGGTTATTTTTTTTTTCTTACCCCAGACAGTTATTTTTGTATTCAACATGGTTCAAGGATGGTATTTTCCCTCCAGGCCCCTCCAGGTGATACTGTTTCTCCACTATGTGAGGATGACTCTTGTGGCTGGTGGTGGGGTGGGGCTTACCACTTTGAAGATCTGATTTGCATTTCTCCAATAATGCAGCCATGAAATTAAAAGACGCTTACTCCTTGGAAGAAAAGTTAGAGCAACCGAGATAGCATATTTGAAAGCAGAGACATTGCTTTGCCAACAAAGGTCCGTCTAGTCAAGGCTATGGTTTTTCCTGTGGTCATGTATGAATGTGAGAGTTGGACTATGGAGAAAGCTGAGCGCCGAAGAATTGATGCTTTTAAACTGTGGTGTTAGAGAAGACTCTTGAGAGTCCCCTGGACTGCAAGGAGATCCAACCAGTCCATTCTGAAGGAAATCAGCCCTGGTTGTTCTTTGGAAGGACTGATGCTAAAGCTGAAACTCCAGTACTTTGGCCACCTCATGCGAAGAGTTGACTCATTGGAAAAGATTCTGATGCTGGGAGGGATTCGGGGCAGCAGGAGAAGGGGACGACAGAGGATGAGATGGCTGGATGGCATCACCAACTCGATGGATGTGAGTCTGAGTGAACTACGGGAGTTGGTGATGGACAGGGAGGCCTGGCGTGCTGCGATTCATGGGGTCGCAAAGAGTCAGACACGACTGAGTGACTGAACTGAACTGAACTGAATAATGTAGAGTAGAGCGGAAATGTTATGTTTTCTTTTAAAATATTTTAACTAAAATTCATTCTGAAATCAGCCTCTACACTGCCTGCCCGGATTAGTAATCTTCAAACACCTTACCAGGTGAGGTGTTCAGAGCAAACAAAGGTCCTTTAGAACCGCTCAGGCTTCAGTTCAGTTCAGTTCAGTCGTTCAGTCCTGTCCGACTCTTTGCGACCCCATGAATCGCAGAGTTTTCAATTTCCCTGAGCACAGGTGTTAAAGCTGTTGTTATAAGAAGTGGCCGCAAGGCGGCAGCACTTCCTCATACTTTCACTTGATTCTAGGGGCGAAGTCCACGTGTTCATGCTGGGTACCAAATAAGAGTGAAATGTGGCAGAACAATCCCTAAGGGCCATTTCGTGTCTCCTGAAAGGTTCCCCATCCCATGCAGCACTCCCCTTCCTTTGCATTATTAACCCCTTCAAATCTATGCTACCTGGATGTTGTCCTCTGCCTGTGAAGCATTCTAAAGAGAGTAGCAGGTGAAAAACCTCCCATGGGACTTGTAGAGCCCAGAAGACTTTTCAGACTTCAAGCTTAAAGGGCGTACTTATTTTGGGTAACGAGGCTTGGATTAGCTTTGAAAGGCAGGCGAGGTTGTGGAGATGTCAGTTTCATCCAGAAAAGCCAAACAGTAGAGCTGCAACCAATGAAAATTTGCTCGAATATTTGTCTGACCAACATCAGCACTAAAGCACTCCATTCTCTGGTTCCAGGGCTGTCATGCTGCGGGGATGTGACCCCCAGTTTGGGTCTCTTTGGCCTGCCTGGAACACGGAAGGAAATCCCTTTCATTTCAAAAGGAACTTTTATTTTTCAAATTGATTTTACTCGATTTTGAATGTTGCATCTATATAGAGTGTACAGCATTTGCTGTATACTACATATACACAAATGTCTTATTTTTCGACTTTTCTGTCCATCTAGGGTAGTATAAGGTCTAACCAGGGTCCTTTACCCTAGACTCAGTCCAGTTGATGAATGATGCTTACACCTGTGAGGGTATGTATGTCAACTGAAATGTCTTAATTTAACCCTACACGGCTATTTGGACTTCAGAAAAACTGGTTTGGTTGTCCAAGACTGTGGGGCTGGTTCTGTCTTCCCATGGAGTTGCTTTGTGTCAGTTTTGAGATTCCACGCACCAGGGATACCACATGGTTTCTTTCTTCCTCTGTCCGAATTAGCTTGTTGAATGTGATGATCCATAGCTCCTTGTAGCTTGCTGTCAGCCATGTGATTTCATCGTGGCTGATGGCTGAGTATCTTTCCCTTCTTTGCACATACCACATCGTGCTTATGCATTCTCTGTCGATGGATAGTATGGTGGCCTCCAAATCTTGGCCACTGTAAACAGTGCTGCTATGAATGTTGCGTTTCGAGGCTCCTTTTCAGTTAGAGTTTGTCGAGATATAGCTCCAACGTGGGATTTCCAGCTCTTGTGGTAAGAGTATTTGGAAGATTTTCAATAAATTGATTTTATTTTCCATTTCATTTTCTGTTTTTATGGCCAACATAGTCCAAGGAGGGTCCTTTTCCCTGTGGGCCTGCCCAGATGATCCTCTTTGTCCCCATTTTGCAAAATGGTTCATCTGGCTGGTGGGATGGCTTACCACTTTGAAGATGTGATTAGCATTTCTCCAGTATTGTAGGCTGGGGAGGAATCAGTATGTCCTCTTTTAAAAAAAATATATATATATAATGTTAGCAAACTATTTTGAAATCAGCTGCTACAACACCTGCCCAGATTAGAAATCTTATTCCAACACTTAACCAGGTGAGGTTTTGAGGGCAAAAGTCCTTTAGGGCCCATCAGGCTCGAGAGGTCTCGATTTCCCCGAGCTCCAAAACTGCTGTTACAAACAGTGGCCACAAGGAGGCAGCACTGCCTCATTCCTCCCATTTTTCCGGGGCCACCAGAGCGTCTGTCCGTGTATTGATGATGGGTTCCAAAGGACAGCGAAATGTGGCAGAAGAGTCCCTAAGGGCCAAATTGTGTCTCCTCAAACGTTCCGCATCCCATGCAGCGCTCCACCACCTCTGCACTATCAACCCCTTCCAACGCTAGCAGGATTCTAAAACAGGCATTCTAATCAAAGCGTAGCTGGTGAAAAGCTTCCCACCGAGTGGGGAGATGTTGAATTCACCCACAGAGGACAAACCATACAGCCGGAACCCGGGAAAATTCGCCCACATATTTTTCTGAGCTCCCTCAACCCTAAGGCAACCCATTCTCTGGTTCCAGGGCTGTTCAAGCTTCAGGAATATGGCAGCAGCTCCAGACTCTGAGGCCTGCCCAGATCACAGAAGTCATTTCCTTGCATTTGAAAAGAAGCTTTCTTTTCCGAATCCATTTTATTCAATTTCCAGTGTTGTACTTGTGTAGGGTGTATAGCACTTTGATTCTGCTCCATGTCCACTAATATCTTGTTTCTTTCTTTCGACTTTTTTGTCCCATTAGGGCAGTGTCGACTAAAAAGATGCACAACTTCAGAGTTATGAGTTATGTTTTATATTTGGGGGAAAATGAAGACTACAGCCTGGGAGACAGCATCTCAGATAGCTCTGAGAGACTGCTCCAAAGGGGCAGTGGGAGAAGGTCAGTATATAAGGTTTTGGTGAAGGGGGAGTTTAACATCACGAAGCACTCATTTTACAAAAGAGTTCTTGTTACTCATGAGGATCTGACATCACCATGAAGGGATTTAGTGTTTCTCTAGATGTGAGGAGATGCAAGGATTGAGATCATAGAATCTGTTCCTAAAAACATCCAACTATCTGAAGACCTGTCCCATCAGATTCCCTGGAGCACAGAATGCCTCACTCCACCCTGAACTCCCTCCGGGGCTGTTGAAGATCAACAGCTATAGTAACATGGGGTTCAGTCTCCGTAGAGGCAGATGGCAAATGCCTTTGTTGTTCACTCACTGGCAATGCCCTTGGTAAGCGCCAATTTCTACTTGTCAGCAGTATGGACGATTGACTGGGTACTCTCTCATTCTAGGCTGACTCCAACTGATGGTCGATGTTTACACCAAGGGGGTGTATATCGCGATGGGAACGTCTTGATTGAACCCTACCTGGCTGTTTGGTCTTCAGGAATGCTGGTTGGCTCGTCCAAGTCTATGGGTCTGTGTCTGTCTTCAGACTGAGTTGCTTTGCATCACTTTTGAGATTCCACACACTGGGGATACCACATGGTCTCTTTCTTCCTCTGTCAGAGTTAGCTCGCTGTGTATGAGGCTCCCCAGGTCCTGGTCGTTGGCTGCCACCAACAAGATTTCGTCGTCTTTTACAGCTGAGCATCCTTCGCTTCTTTGCACATGCCACATCGTGTTTATGCATTCATCTGTTGACGGATATTTGGTGACCTCCAAATCTTGGCTACTGTAAATAGTGCTGCTATGAACGTTGTGCTTCAAGGCTCCTTTTCAATTAAGTTTGTTGAGATATAGATCCAACTTGTGATTTCCAGGTCTTATGGTAAGAGTGTTTGGAAGATTTTCAATAAACCAATTTTTTCTCCATTTCATTTCCTGTTTTTATGGCCAATGTGGTCCAAGGGGTTCTTTTCCCTCCAGGCCCTGCCCAGATGATACTTTGTCCACCTTTTTGAAAATGGCTCTTCTGGCTGGTGGGAGGGCTTACCGCTTAGAAGATGTGATGAAGTTTTTTCAAATAATGTAGGCTGGGAAGGAATCGGTATGTTCTTTGTTTAAAAAATTTAAATATAGTTTGTAAATTTTCTTTTGAAATCAGCCTCTATGACACCTGCCTGGATTAGTAACCTTATTCCAACACTAAAGCGGGTGAAGGTTTGAGAGCAAAAGTCCATAGAGCCCCTCAGGCTTGGGAGTTTTCAATTTTCCTGAGCACTGTTGGTGAAGCTAGGGTTCCTTGCAGTGGCCACAAGGCAGCAGCAATTCTTCATTCCTCCCCTTGATTCTGGGGGAATCCAAGCTGAAGTCCATGCTTCGATGCTGGGTTCCAAATGAGAGCGAAATTGAGGAACAGTCACTAAAGGCTGAATTGCGTTCCCTTAAAGGTTCCCCACCCGTGCAGCTCTCCAGCACCTTTGCATTATCAACTGCTTCATATCTACCCTAGCTGGATGCTGTCCTCTGCCTGTGAAGCAGTCTAAAGAAAGAGTAGCAGGAGGAAAGATTCCCACTGGGATTTATAGAGATCAGATAGCTGTTCAAACTTCAGGTCTAAAGGGAGGACTTTGTTGGGCATCACTAGGCTTGGATTAGCTGTGAATGGGTGGCCAGGGTGGAGAGATGTTGAATTCATCCACAGAGGACAAAGCAGATAGCTGGAACCCAGGAACATTTGCTCACATATTTTTCTGACGTCTCACAACCCTAAGGCAACCCATTCTCTGATTCCAGGGCTGTTTATGCTTCAGGGATGTGGCTGCACTTCCGATCTCCGAGGCCTGCCTGGATCACAGAAGTCATCTCCTTGCAATTTAAAAGGAACTTTCTGCTTTGAATCGATTTCAGTCGATTTTCAATGTTGTACTTGTGTAGGGTAAACAGCATTTGGATTCGGCTGCATGTCCACTAATATCTTGTTTCTTTTTTTCAACTTTTTGGTCCCTTTAGGGCAGTATAGATGATTGAATGGAGTCTCTTTAGACTAGATCCAAAAAATGATTGATGTTTGCACCTATGAGGGTGAATATGGCAATGGAAGCATCTTGATTTCACCCTACCTGGCTGTTTGGTCTTCAGGAATGCTGGTTCGGTCGTCCAAGCCTATGAGTCTGTGTCTGTCTTGAGACTGAGTTGCTTTGTGTCACTTTTGAGATTCCATGCACCAGGGATACCATATGGTCTCTTTCTTCCTCTGTCAGAATTAGCTCACTGAGGAGGAGGATCTCCGGGTCCTTGGAGTTTGCCCCCACTGACATGTTTTCATCGTGTTTGATGCGCAGTATCTTTCCTTTTTTTCTATAATCCACATCGTGTGTGTGCATTCATCTGTCACTGGGTGTTATGGTGGCCTCCAAATCTTGGCTCTTGTAAACAGTGCTGCTACAAATGTTGCACTGTAAGTCTCTTTTCCAGTTGGAGTTTGTCGAGGTATAGATCCATCTTGTGATTTCCAGGTCTTGTGGTAAGACTGTTGGGAAGATTTTCAATGAACCGATTTGTTCTCCATTTCGTTTTCTGTTTTTATGGCCAACATGGTCCAAAGACAGATGGTACATTTCCCTCCAGGCCCTGCCTAGGTGCTACTGTTTGTCCACTTTTTTGAGAATGACTCTTCTGGCTGGTGGGAGTGCATACAACTTCAAGGATGTGATTTGCATTACTCCAGTAACGTAGGCTGGGAAGGAATAGATATGTGTGAAGAAGGCTGAGCGCCGAAGAATTGATGCTTTTGAACTGTGGTGCTGGAGAAGACTCTTGAGAGTCCCTTGGACTGCAAGGAGATCCAACCAGTCCATTCTGAAGGAGATCAGCCCTGGGATTTCTTTGGAAGGAATGATGCTAAAGCTGAAATTCCAGTACTTTGGCCACCTCATGCGAAGAGTTGACTCATTGGAAAAGACTGTGATGCTGGGAGGGATTGGGGGCAGGAGGAGAAGGAGACAACAGAGGATGAGATGGCTGGATGGTATCACTGACTCGATGGAGTGAGTCTGAGTGAACTCCGGGAGTTGGTGATGGACAGGGAGGCCTGGCGTGCTGCGATTCATGGGGTCGCAAAGAGTCGGACACGACTGAGTAACTGAACTGAAATGAACTTTTAAAAAATGTTTATATTTTAACTAAAATTCATTTTGAAATAAGCCTCTATAATGCCTGCACAGATTAGTAATCTTATTCAAACAGTTACCCAAGTGAGGTCTTGAGGGCAAAAGTCCTTTAGAGCCCCTTTAGGGCCCCTTCAGGATTGAGAGTTTTCAATTTTCAGGAGTGCTGGTTTTAAAACTGCTGTTAAAGCAGTGGCCACAAGATGGCAGCACTTCATTCATCAACTTGTTCCTGGAAGCACCAGAGCCTACGTCTACCTACGGATGCTATGTTGCAAATGACATCAGAGTATGGCAGAACAATCCCTAATGGCCAAATTGTGTCTCCTTAAAGGTTCTCCAACCCATCCAGCACTCCAGCACCTTTGCATTATCAATGCCTTCAAATTTACTCTAGCCGGATGCTGTCCTCTGCCTGTGAGGCACTGTAAAGAAAGGGTAGGAGGAGGAAAGATTCCCACCAAGATTTATAAAGACCAGATAACTGTTCAAACTTCAGGTCTAAAGGGAGGGCTTTGTTGGAGGTCCCTAGGCGTGGATTAGCTGTGAAAGGGTGGCCAGGGTGGGGAGATGTTGAATTTACCCAGAGAAGACAAACCATATAGCTGGAACCCAGGAAAATTTGCTCACATATTTTTCTGAGCTCCCTCAACCCTAAGGCATCCCATTCTCTGGTTCCAGGCTTCAGGAATTCTTCTGTTCAGGCTTCAGGAATATGGCAGCAGCTCCAGTCTCTGAGGCCTGATCAGATCACAGAAGTCATTTCCTTGCATTTGAAAAGAAGCTTTCTTTTTTGAATTGATTTTATTCTATTTTCAACATTGTACTTGTGTAGGGTGTACAGCATTTTGATTCTGCTCCGTGTCCACTAATACCTAGTTTCTGTTTTTTAACATTTCTATCCCTTTAGGGCAATATAGATGATTGTCATTGGTTGATTTTCTCTAGTCCAAGATCAAACTGATGATTGATTTTCACATCTATGAGGGTGGGTATGGCAATGGAAGCATCTTGATTTTACCCTGCCTGGCTGCTTGGTCTTCAGGAATGCTGGTTGGGTCGTCAAAGCCTATGGGCCTATTGCTGCTACCAACATGGCGCTGCAAGTCTCTTTTCCAATTAGAGTTTGTGGAGATACAGATCCGACTTGCGATTTCCAGGCCTTTTGGTTAAAGTGGTTTGAAGTTTCTCAAAAGCTCGATTGTGTTCTGTTCAGTTTCTGTTTTAATGAACAACATGGTCCAAGGAGGGTCCTCTTCCTGCCAGGCCCCACCCAGGTGATTCTGTGTGTCCGCTTTTTGAGGATGGCACACTTCCGGCTGGTGGGAGAGCTTACCATTTTGAAGATTTGATTTGCATTTCTGGAATAATGTAGGGTAGGGAGGAATCTGTATGTCCTTTGTTTAAAATTTTTCAGTTTTGCAACTGAAATTCATTTCGAAATCAGCCTCTACACCTCATTCAAACACCGAACTAGCTGAGATTTTAAAGACAAAGGTCCTTTAGAGACCCTCAGGCTCCTGAGTTTTCAATTTCCCTGAGCATGGACGTTAAAGCTGTTGCTATAAGTGGCCACTAGGAGGCAGCATGTCTTCATTCCTCTGCTTGATCCTGGGGACAAAGTCCACGTGTTCACACTGCATTCCAAAGGACAGTGAAACAGGCCAGAGCAATCCCTAAGGGCTGAAGGTTCCCTACCCCCTGCAGCACTCCACCACCCTTGCATTATCAACCCCTTCAATCACCTTGGCTGGATGCTGTCCTCCCCCTGTGAGGCATTCTAAACAAAGAATAACAGGTGAAAAGCTCGCCACCGAGATTTATAGAAACAGGATAACAGTCTCCAAGCTAAAGGGAGAACTTTGTTGGGGGTCACTAGGCTTGGGTTAGCTGTGAAAGGCTAGCCAGAGAGTGGAGATGTTGAATTCATCCTGAGAAGACAAACCATATAGCTGCATCTCAGGAAAATTTGCCCACATATTTTTCTCACCTCCCTCAACCCTACAGGCAAGCCGTTTGCTGATTCCAGGGCTGTTCCTGTTTCAGGGATGTGGCAGAAGCTCTGGTCTCCGAGGCCCGCCTGGAACACAGAAGTTATTTCCTTGTATTTGAAAAGGAACTTTCTTTTTCGAATCAGTCTTAGTCAGCTTTCAGTGTTGTACTTGTGCAGGGCGTACAGCATTTTGATTCTGCTCCGTGTCCACTGACATCTTGTTGCTTCTCTTTTCGATGCTTTTGTCTCTTTAGGGCAGTATAGACGATAGACTGGGTCTCCTTCCTCCAGACTAGGTCCAGGTGCTGATGAGTGTTTACACCTATGAGGGAGTATATGGGCATGGAAACTCCTTGGTTTATCCCTACCTAGCTGCTTGGTCTTCAGGAATTCTGGTTGAGTCGTCAAGCCTATGTTTTTGTGTCTGTCTTGAGACTGAGTTGCTTTGTGTCACTTTTGAGATTCCACACACCAGGGATACCATATGGCTTCTTTCTTCCTCTGTCAGAATTAGCTCGTTGAATATGAGAATCCCCAGGTCCTTGTAGCTTGCCGCCACCGACATGATTTCATTGTATGTGATGGATGAGTACCTATATCTTTGTACATACCACATCGTATTACACATCCATCCGTCTATGGATATTATAGTGGTTCCCAAATCTTGGCTACTGTAAATACTGCTGCTATGAACGTTGTGCTGCTGATGTCTTTTCCAATTAGAGCTTGTCTAGATACACATCCACGTTGATGTCCAGGTCTTATGGTTCAAGTGGTTTGAAATTTCTCTAGAGCCGAGTGTGTTCTCCTGTTCAATTTCTATTTTTGGACAACATGGACCAAAGAGGGTCCTTTTCCCGCCAGGCCCCGCCCAGGTGATTCTGTGTGTCTACTTTTTGAGGATGGCACACTTCTGGCTTGTGGGAGGGCTTACCACTTTGAAGATCTGATTTGCATTTCTGGAAAAATGCAGGATGGGGAGGAATCAGTATGTCCTTGGTTTAAAAAACTCTAAATTTTGTAACGGAAATTCATTTTGAAATCAGCCTCTACACCACCTGCCCCTATTAGTAATCTTATTTAAACGCCTAACCAGACGAGGTCTTGAGGGCAAAGTCCTTTAGAGCCTCTCAGGCTTGGGAGTTTTTCATTTCCCAGAACCCTGTTGTTAAAGCTGTTCTTACAAGCAGTGGCCACAAGGCGGCAGCACGTCTTCATTCCTCCCTTGATGCTGGGGCCATCAGAGCCGAAGCCCAGATGTTCCTCCTGGGTTCCAAAGGAGAGTGAAATGTGGCAGAACAATCCCTACAGGTGGAATTGTGTCTCCTTCAAGGCTCCCCATCCCATGCAGCACTCTGCCATATTTGCATTATCAACACCTTCAAATCTACCCTAGCCGGATGCTGTCCTCTCCCTGTGAGTCATTCTAAAGAAAGACTAGCAAGTGAAAAGCTTCCCATTGGGACTTACAGACACCAGAGGGCTTTTCAAACTTCAAGCCTAAAGGGCGGACTTTTTCGGGGTTCACTAGGCTTGGATTAGCTGTGCTAGGCAGGCTCGAGTGTGGAGATGTTTATTTCATCCTGAGAAGACAAACAAGAGAGCTGCCACCCAAGAGAATTTGTTCCCATATTTTTCTGATCTCCTTCAGCCCTTAAACACTCCATTCTCTGGTTCCAGGACTGTTCATGCTGCAGAGATATGACCACATCTCTGTTCTGCGAGGCCTGCCTGGAATACAGAAGGCATTTCCTTGCATTTGAAAATGAACTTTTTTTCCTGAATCGATGTTAGTCAATTTTGAATCTTGCATTCACATAGGGTGTACAGACAGCATTTTGATTCCGCTCCATATCCACAGATATCTTGTTCCTTTTTTCCCCTGGACTTTTCTGTTCCTTTAGGATAGTGTAGAGGATTGACTGGGGTCCCTTTTACTCTAGACTAGGTCCAGTTGATGATCGATGCTTACACCTACGAGGGTGTATATGTCAATGGAAACGTCTTGATTGAAGCCTGTCCAGCTGTTTGGTCTTCAGGAAAACTGGCTGGGTTTCCCAAGACTATGGATCTGGTTCTCTCTTCCCGTGGAGGTGCTTTGTGTCAGTTTTGAGATTCCATGCACCAGGGATACCACATGGTCTCTTTCTTTTTCTGTCAGAATTAGCTCGCTGTGTATGAGGATATGCAGGTCCTGGTCGTTGGCGCTACCGACATGATTTCATCGTCTTTCACAGCTGAGCATCCTTCGCTTCTTTGCACACACCACATTGTGTTTATGCATTCATCTGTCGATGGATATTATGGTGGCCTCCAAATCTTGGCTGCTGTAAATAGTGCTGCTGTGAACATTGTGCTTCAAGGCTCCTTTTCAATTAGAGTTTGTCGAGATATAGATCCAACTTGTGATTTCTAGGTCTTGTGGTAAGAGTGTTTGGAAGATTTTCAATAAGATTTTCGATTTTTTCTCCACTTCATTTCCTGTTTTTATGGCCAACGTGGTCCAAGGGGTCTTTTTTCCTGCAGGCCCTGCCCAGGTGATACTCTTTGTCCACTTTTTTGAAAATGGCTCTTCTGGTTATGAAGCTTTTCTCAAATAATGTAGGCTGGGAAGGAATCAGTATTCCTTTGCTTAAAAAAATTTTAAATCATGTCAGCAAAAATTCACATCCTCTTCAATGTCTGCCCGGATTAGTAACCTTATTCGAACACCTAACCAGGTGATGTCTTGAGGGCTAAAGTCCTTTAGAGCCCGTCAGGCTTGGGAATTTTCAATTTCCCGGAGCACTCATGTTATGACGGCTGTTACAACTTATGGCCACTGGGTGGCAGCACTGCATTCCTCCCTTGATTCTTAGGGCACCAGAGTCCTCATGTTCATGCTGAGTTCCAAATGAGAGCGAAAGGCGGCAAAACAATCCCTAAAGGCTGAATTATGTCTCTTTAAAGGTTCCCCATCCCATGTAGCTCTCCCCTACCTTTGCATTATCGACCCCTTCAAATCTACCCTGGCCTGATGCTGTCTTCTGCCTGTGAGGTGTTCTAACGAGAGTAGCAGGTGAAAAACCTCCCACCAGGTCTTATAGAGACCAGATGACTTTTCAAACTTCAAGCCTAAAGGGCGTACTTTTGGGAGTAGTTACTCACTTAGGGCCAGACATCCTGGAATGAGAAGTCAAGTGAGCGTTAGGAAGCATCACTCTGAATAAAGTTAGTGGAGGTGATGAAATTCCAGCTGAACTATTTCAAATCCTAAAAGATGATGCTGTCAAAGTGCTGCATCCAACATGCCAGCAAATTTGGAAAACTCAGCAACGGCCACAGGGCTGGAAAAGGTCAGTTTTCATTCCAGTCCCAAAGAAAGACAATTCCAATGAATGTTCAAGCTTTTGCACAGTTGCTCTCATCTCATAGGCTAGCAAAGTAATGCTCAAAATTCTGCAAGCTAGTCTCAACAGTACGTGAACTGAGAATTTCCAGATGTTCAAGCTGAATTTAGAAAAGTGATAGATCAAATCGCCAACATCCCTTGGATCATAGAAAAAGCAAGAGAATTGCAGAAAAACATCTACTTGTGCTTCATAGACTACACTAAAGCCTTTGACTATGTGGATCACAACAAACTGTGGAAAAATCTTAAACAGATAAGAATACCAGACCACCTTACCTGCCATCTGAGAAACCTGTATGCAAGTCAAGAAGCACAGTTAGAACCAGACATGGAGCAATGGACTGGTTTAAAATTCAGAATGGAGTATGACAAGGCTGTATATTGTTTCCTTGCTTATTTAACTTGCAGAGTATATCATGTGAAATCCTGGGCTGGATGAAACATAAGCTGGAATCAAGATTGCCGGGAGAAATATCAATAACCTCAGATATGCAGATGACACTACCCTTACGACTGAAAGCAAAGTGGAACTAAACAGCCTCCTGATAGACGTGAAAGAGATTGAAAAAGCTGGCTTAAAACTCAGCATTCAAAAAACAAAGATCATGGCATCTGGTCCCATCACCTCATGGGAAATAGATGGGAAAACAATGGAAACAGTGATCGATTTTATCTTCTTGGGCTTTGAAATCACTGCAAATGGTGACTGTAACCACGAAATTAAAGGTGCTTTCTCATTGGAAGAAAATGTCTGACAAACCTATACAGTGTATTGAAAAGCAGAGACATTACTTTGGCGACCAAAGTCCATATAGTCAAAACTATATGTCAAAAACTATGGTTTATCCAGTAGTCATGAATGGATTTGAGAAAAGGAACATAAACAAGCCCTGGCATCAAAGAATTGATGCTTTTGAACTGTGGTGTTGGAGAAGACCCTTTAGAGTCCCTTGGACTGCAAGGAGAAGAAATCCGTCAATCCAAAGGAGATCAGCCCTGAATATTCATTGGAAGGACTGGTGCTGAAGTTCCAATACTTTGGCCACATGATGTGAAGAACTGACTCATTGGAAAAGACCCTGATACTGGGAAAGATTAAAGGCAGGCGGAGAGGGGCATGACAGAGGATGAGATGGCTGGGTGGCATCATTGATTTGATGGACATGAGTTTGAGCAGGCTCCAGGAGATGGTGAAGGACGGTGAAGCCTGGTGAGCTGCAGTCCACGGGGTTGAAAGAGTCTGACACGACTGAGCAACTGAACAACAGGGGCTTGCATTAGCTGTGAACGTCTGGTGGGGTGATGTTGGCTTCAACCAGAGAGGGCAAACCATATACCTAGAACTGAGGAAAATTTGTCCACA
The DNA here is from genome assembly GCF_032405125.1 of Capricornis sumatraensis. Lineage (NCBI taxonomy): Eukaryota > Metazoa > Chordata > Mammalia > Artiodactyla > Bovidae > Capricornis > Capricornis sumatraensis. The sequence continues at coordinate 24,254,182 of NC_091073.1, forward strand.
TATTTTCAAGAACCCCCTCAGACCTAAAGCGATCCATTCTCTGGTTCCAGGGTTGTTCATGCCTCAGGAATGTGACCGTGGCTCTGTTCTCTGAGGCCTGCCTGGACACAATGACATTTCCTTTCTTTTGAAAAGGAACTTGTTTTTCTAATCATTTTTAGTCGATTTTGAATGTTGTACTTTTTTAGGGTGTACAGCATTTTTATTCTGCTCCATGTCACTAGTATCTTATTTCTTTTTTTTCCCCACTTTTTGTCCCTTTAGGGCAGTGTAGACAATTGTCTGGGGTCCCTTTTTCTCTAGACTAGGTTTTTCTGATGATCTTTTTTGCATCTGTAAGTGTGTGTATGGCAATGGAAACGTCTTGATTTAATCCTACCCGGCTGTTTGGTCTTTAGGAATACTTACTGATTGATTTTTCCAAGGCCATAGGTGTGTTCCTGTCTTCCAGCTGACTGGCTTTGCACCAGTTTTGGAATTTCACCCTCCAGGTGTACCGTATGATCGCTTTCTGCCTGTCACAATTACCTGAGTATGAGGATCCCTAGGTCCTTGTAGCTAGCTGCCACCAGCCTGATTTCACTGTATCTGATGGCTGAGTATCTGTCCCTTCTTTGTACATACCACATCGTGTTTATGCATTCGTCTGTTGATGGATATTATGGTGGCTTCCAAGTCTTGGCTACTGTAAATAGTGCTCCACGTCTCTTTTCCAATTAGAGTTTGTGGAGATACAGATCCGTCCTGTGATTTCCAGGTCTTATTCTAGAAGTGTTTTGAAATCTTTCAATAGCACAATGGTGTTCTCTATGAAGGTCTTATCTACTTTTATACCTACGATGGACCAGGAGGGATTTTTCTTCTCCCGGTCCACCCATTGTTTATTTTTTTGTATACCTTTTGAAGATGTCCATTCTGATAGATGGTAGGGGATACCTCTTGGATATCGACTTCAAATCTGAATAACATAGGGTGGCCATGTAGTTAAAATTAACTTTAAGAATCTGTTTCTCAACAGTCTGCCTTTTTATAATCCTTATTCTGTTACCTACCCAGGCGACATGTTGAGGAGAAGACTCATTTAGAGCCCCTGTGGGTCCTGTGAGTTTTAAGTTTCCCTGAGCACTGGTAAAGTTGTTGTTACAAGGAACGGCTTGATTGTTGGGATGCCAGTGCCTAGTCAAGTCCTGTTCTGGAGATGACAAAGAGTGAAATATGCCCAAGGCCTGGGTCTCATCAATTTTTCCACGATCCCATTCAATGTCCGCCCGATTCAAATATCAACCCCGTCAAACCTGCCCTTCTCTGCCTGCGGTTGCTCTTTCCGTGAGTGAACTCTAGAGAACACCTTTTCAGAGAGAAACTCATACTGGAGAGGTAGAGACTGCACCATTTTTCATATTTTGAAATAAAGGTACAACTCCCTTTGGATTCCTAGGCTCGGTTTCACTGTGAGCAGCCAGCCCTGACCTGGAGATTTTGATTTTTTCCCAACAGGACAATCACTACACATCTAAGTGGGTACATTTTTCTCAGTTCCGTCAGCCCAAGGACAGTTCCTCCTTGGGACCCAAGGCTCCAAGGATCCAGGGATGTGACTGTAACCTGGGTCATGGAGGCCTGCTGAATATAATGGTGGTTTTGTTGGTGGCTTAGTTGCTAAGCTGGTTCAGACTCTTGGGACCCAAGGATGGTAGCCCGCCAGGCTCCTCTGTCCATGAAATTCTCCAGGCAAGAATGCTGGAATGGATTGCCATTTCCTCCTCCAGGGGATCTTCCTGACCCAGAGGTCAATCTTGGGTCTTTTGCATTGCAAGTGGTCTCCTGCGGGAATATCGTAGCCATTGTCAAGGACTGTTCTCTACTGGAATGTAGCTGATTTTCAGGTTGTATTTGTTTCAGGTGTAAAACAAGTTGATTCAGGTATAGATGGATATATATGTTGGCCTTTTTTTTTGAGTTTCTGTCCCTTTAGGGTATCATAGGGGATTGGTGGGGTGCCGTGTGCTCTGTCGTAGGTCCTTGTTAATGACCAGTTTTTACACGTGTTTATATGTAACTCCAAACATCCTGATTGAAAATTCTCAGCTCTGATTGGCCTTCAGTGACACCGGCTGGGTTTTCAAAGTCTGCAGGTCTGTTTTTGCTTTGTAATTGAGGCACTTTTTTTTTTATCAAGTTTCAGATTCTACCCATAAGGGCTACCACGATGTGTGTCTTTCCACTGAGTGTGATCGTTGCTAGTTCCTTGTAGGTTGCTGCCAGTGGCGTGATTTCATTTTTTTTTTTTTTTTGATGGCTGAATAACATTCCCTTGTATGTCTGTAGAACACTGTATTTATGGATTCAGCTATCGATGGACATTGTGGCTGTTCCTGTATGGTAGCTGCTATAAACCATGCTGCCAGGAATGTTGGGCTGCAAGTTATTTTCCAATTAGTTTTCTTGGAATATACATCCAAGAATAGTTTTCCTGAATCTCATGATATGTGTTTCTTGAGGATTTTAAGGAACCCCAATGCTGTTCTCCCAGTGACTTTTTAGCAATTTACATGCCCAGTGTCAGCTTAGGAGGGTTCTGTTTTCCCCAAGCCCCTTCCAGTTTTGTGCTTATAGACTTTTTGAGGATGTCTATTCTGATTGGTGGGATGTGGTACATCTCTGAAGTTCTGATTTGCACTTCTGTGATAATGTGAAGAAGACTCTTGAGGGTCCCTTGGACTGCAAGGAGATCCAATCAGTCCATTCTGAAGGAAATCAGCCCTGGGATTTCCTTGGAAGGAATGATGCTAAAGCTGAAATTCCAGTACTTTGGCCACCTCATGCGAAGAGTTGACTCATTGGAAAAGACTGTGATGCTGGGAGGGATTGGGGGCAGGAGGAGAAGGGGATGACAGAGGATGAGATGGCTGGATGACATCACGGACTCGATGAATGTGAGTCTGAGTGAACTCCAGGAGATGGTGATGGACAGGGAGGCCTGGCATGCTGCGATTCATGGGGTTGCAAAGAGTCAGACACGACTGAGTGACTGAACTGAACTGATACTGTGAAGTGGTGAGGATCTTTGTATTTGCTTTTTTTCTTTTGTAATCAGTGTGAATTAAATTAACTTTTGTAACTGACTCTTTGAAAGCCCGCACCGTCATTTTTACTCCTCCACCTACCCCAGGGTGTTTCTTGAGGTCAGGAGCCTGCAAGCTGTTTGGTGCGGTGCTGGCAGCTTCCAGTGGGGCTTGCTCCAGTAAGCCATTCCTGCAGTTGCTGCTGCCGGTGTTTCTCCCTCCAGTGGGTCCCTGCCGACACCGGCCGTCTCTGCAGGTGATCCCTCAACTCTAGGCAGGCAGGTTCGGCTGAGCGTCTTAGGGTGTAACTGCTTTCCCCCTGCGTCCTGGTTCACAGGAGCCTTTCTGTGTCCCGAGTGGAGTGGCTGTTTTTCTCAGTCCCGTGGAGTCTTGCAACCAAACCATGTGTGTGTGTGTGTGTGGCCTGCTCAGTCGTGTCTGACTCCTTGCCACCCCGTGGGCTGTAGCCCGCCAGGCTTCTCCAGGCTAGAAGCCTGGAGTGGGTTGCTCTGCCCTCCTCCAGGGGATCTTCCCAACCCAGGGACTGAACCCGTGTCTCCTGTATTGGCAGGCAGGTTCTTTAGCACTGCGCCCCCTGAGCTTGCCTTCAAATTAGATTCTCTGGGGGACTCCTCCTCCCGGCACCATGCCCCTCAGGCTGGGAATCCTGACACGGGTTGAGCACTCTCACGCCTGTGGCAGAACTTGTGCGGAACTGGACAACTGTTCTCCAGTTTGCGGCCTGCCACTGCATGGGTCTATGGGAGTTGATGTTATCATGTTGGAGCCCCTCCTACTGCTGCCTGGGGGCTGCTGCTTTCTTTTGATGAAGGATATTTTTTTGCTAGGTTGTAGCATTTGTTGATGGTTGAGCTGTTCTAGCCAGTGGATTTATCCTGAGTTTGGATCATGGGAACCTCTGGTTTATAGCCAATCTGGTGTTAGCCTGGACTTGGAACCGGCACTCAGGTTGGGCGCAGGTCCTTCTTGTGGTGCTGAACTTGCAGCCTGGAGAATGGATGCTTCCTCTAGGGAGGCAGCATCTGCCCGGAGTAGGATTCTCCCAGGGAATTGCTTGCTGGTGGCACGGTGGATCCTCACTCGTCTCCCCCACCCTGCCCAATGGAATTGGGGGTCTCCACTACTGTGCTCTAACGTTCACTCTCACCATATCCTACTTTATTTCTCCATGGCCATTTCCATCAACAACCACATTTCCTTCTTTTTTTTTTTTTAATTTTTATTGGAATATAGTTTGCCGGGAGCCAGCGTGAGAGACCCCGCTCGTGGCAAAGGTCATGACAAAGGAAGCTCGGCATACACAAAGGCAGGATCGAGCTTCAGGGGTCCCCCTGGAAATTCTCGAGCATCTACCCCCAAAACCAGAGTCTGCCTGCTTTACTGTGTTATGCTTTCCACCTACTCTTCTGACATTAACAGGGGGCTGTGCCCCCACCACCTTTTTCTGGAAAAAGTTAATTTAGAGCTTTTAGATAATAAATCTTCTGGGCATAATAAGAGTGTTTCAATCCAAAACCCCCTCTGATGGCTTTCTAGCCTGCCTGCCGGACTCTTACAGCTGCGCATGTGATAGTTTGCTGCCTCCTGACCAGCCACGAGAGGCACAGGAAGCTTAAAACATCCTAGGAATGTAGGGGCTTCCGAGGAGTCAAAATCATTAGAATAGGACTGATTAAGGGTTTCATTTGTTGAGCCAATACTTGTTGCCAAATTTTCATATCTTTTATTTGTAGATATAGTTGGCATGTAGAAAAAACAGATAGTAGCCCTGGTATTAGCAACATTAGATCTTTGAGTTAAGTACTTTCTTTGTTACAACCCACTGCACCTTTGTTCTACAGGAATGGAACTTTATTTAGTACTTTGAGGGTGATGCAGATTAAAGAAAAAACACTTCTAGGGAAAAAGAGTTTTCTGGTTGATAGACATTTATCTAGGAAAAGAGCCATAAAAATGTTAACAGGCCCCCTGGCCAGAAGATGATGTAAAACCACCTGGGACCTTTTGTATATGGGAAGGTATGCAAGAGGAAAGCCTGGTCTCAGTAAGAGTCAGGACTGCTGCCCCTGCATAACTCTGTATATTCCATTATTTCTTTATGTACAACTTGGCATATATAAGTTGCTTTTGAAAATAAAGTTGTGGGTTTGGCACCAATGCTTGGCTCCCCTATGTCATTCTTTTCTCCCTTTTCTGGCTGAATTCCCATCTGGAGTGTGGAGGCTCACCGTGTCTACTTATTTGCCCTGGCTTCTAAGATCCACGTGAGAGGGAGCCCAAGGCGGGGCACCCTCCGCTATTCAAGTGGGCGCCAGTGGCCTACATAGATGGTGCAAGTTCCTTGTCTTGGAACTTTATTGGTTTTCCACGTAAACCAAGTTATTCAGCCTCTTTTCTCCACTTATTTGCCTACTACACTATTTCTTTCTAATCTCCCTCCATATCTTTAATTAAGCAATTAATTCCTCAGACGCTGATGCTGTCTCCGCTTCGAATACCCTGGATCCACCGGGGCTGGACCCCGACAATAGTTGATTTGCAATGATGTGTTCCTTATTTCTTTACTGGCTTTCCCCTCATTAGATCATATTATCAGTAAGGGCAGTTTCAGCTTTTTTCTTTCTCACCTCCCACCATTCAGGCCTAGACTGGAACCTGGCACCCAGTAGATTCTCCTCAACTGTAAATAAATGAATGAGAGAGACACCAGCCACCACTGCCTGTGTTCAGTGAACACCGCTTCTCAGTCTGATTGAGAAGGTTTCAGACATCTCACTAACCAAGTGGTCTTCTCAGACTCAACAGTGATAACTGTAATTTCTTCTATAAAGTAATTAAAAATAAAACCCAGTTTTCCAGCAGTTAGGTTATTGCAGCAATCTCGGTATATTAGAACTGAATATTTTCACGTACCATTTGGCTTTCCATTTCAGCTACCTTTGTATTGGCCATTGATGTTTAATTCCCAGTATTTTACTTCTGAATGGAAGACAAAAGTTTCTTACAGGCTTCTTGTGTTTGGTCTTCACGAGCAAGTTCTAACAGAGTGTTTCAGAAGATATATAGTGAGGATACAATTAGATAAACATTTGTTCTGCTTTTTTCCCCCCAGAGCCATCTAATGCAGATTTTTGGAGATTCCCCCCCCCCCCCACCCCCTTCCCCACTTATAGCTTCAAAAATTGAAGCTGGGTATCTAATCAGAAAGACAATTATCAGTCCTCTGAGCTTCCATGTTAGTGTTGTTTTTTTTTTTTTAATCTGATGAGCTGCAAATGTCCTGTTCATTAGCTGGTAAGCACCGACCATCACAGATAGGAACAGGGTTCTTTCTCCAGCTGTTCCCCCTAATGTTGCAGAAACCTTCCTTTTCAGCTCATTAAATTTAACTCCAGGCAATTACCAAACTGCAGGCTAGTTCTTTTTTTATTTCTTTGGCACTCCCACATCTAGTCTCACATTAGCAGCAACCAGCCACAGGGTGGTTGTTGTTTGGTAGTTATTTTGGAAGATAGGGACTTAGAAAAAAAAAATTCATTCCAAATGGCACATATTTAGCATTATCTTTCCTTTTATTTATATTGAAGTGTCCTCAATTGTAACCATTTTCTAGGTTGGCTTTATACGTACATGATCCCCATGAAATATTTTTGAGTTTCATTCTGCAGCAAAAATCTGGACTCTCAATTTCCAGTTGTTTATAACACTGAAAGTATATGGTTTGAAGACTACCTCTAGAGCATAACTTAGAAATATTTTGTGAATATATGTGTGCTATGATTTTTTTCACTAATTTTTTGCCAGTCTTCAGTTCTGAAAAATTAGAGACAGAAATAAGAGGATCTTACAGAATATTGCATAGTATTGTGTGTTATGAATGCACCATAATTTATTTAAACTTTTACATTATGTTGCTTCCATATGTTTATAACCACACATGTGATACATATCCATATACTCTATCACTGTGCACAGGCTTTGTATCAATTATCTACCTACCTACCATCTTTTTCACACATGCACACACACACATAGTGTACACACATACCACACTTGGTATCTATTATCTATCCTTCCTTCCTACCCTATGGAATTACTAAGTCAAAGACATGTTTATTTTTAATTTAAGAAAATGCTACATTGCCCTTCATTGACTTAATATTTTCCTCATTAGTATAAACAAAAATCTACTTTGCCTCATACTTGATAAGATCATGTATTGTCACATTTTCCTTCATCCACAGGGTTTTTGTTTTAAACGGCACTTCTTTATGAATGTTCATGAGAATCTTTTTTTGTAAGTTTACAAGTCACTTACATTTTCTTTTTCTTCTGACACTGTTCTTATATCCTACCAAAAAGTAAGAAGGATCTTTCAGTCAGTGATTTTTTTTGATCCCTCCTTAGTTTTGCTTTGTTTTATTTTTTAAAACAAGCTTTGTATAATAGGCAGGATCCGGTAACTGCCAGTGGAAGGTACTGCTTTTAAAACTTATGGACTGTGTCTAGGCATGGCGCTGTTATCCAAGAAATGTACTAATTTACTGCTACATCTGCCTTGGCATGGATCCATAATTACACTGAAATATTTTTGACTAGGGATTATTAATTTTTGAAGGCAAATATGATGCCTATTCTGAAGAGAATTGTATCAAAGTCCTCTTTAGTTTCTATTGCTGAACAAATTTGCCATCTTTTGTTTCTATTGCAACAAATTTTCTTGCAACATGCCATTATATCATAATTACTACTAGACATAGCTTCAGAACATCATTATCTACTTCATTATAGGAGACATTTTAATTTGATTTTGCTGTGGATTCTTACATGTAGACATTAGAATGAACATACAAAAAAGAATTTTCTTGTAACTTTTAAAGATCATTTAAGCAGATATCAGATAAAAATCCTATCCATTATGACACCTTCTACAGTTAGGATACTTCTTGATTTATTTTTTAAATTATTTTTCCAGTAGGTAGCAAGGTAGTGTAATCAGAAGACATGTAGCCTTCTGGCAAAGATAGTAAAAAGTGATAAACACCAAAATCCCCAGGTGAATACTATAAATGAGGGAGCCTTTTATAAAGATAAATTGTGAAAGGGTATAGTTATACATCAGCTGTCAAACTAGATGTGATTTGACTGGGTTTTCATACCTATGTTTATGAAAGACAGTGGGTTGTGGGGAACATAGTCCTAGACTCACCAACTGACTCCGATCTTGAAATTCTTTTCACTTTTCCAGGAAATCAAGACATTGTATTCTAGAAGGAATGGATTTTAAATGCTTAATTCGCATATTTACACGTTTGCTGAATGTCCACCTCCGTTCTTCCAAAATGAGTAATGGGGACTTGGGAAACACTGAACTACAATTTTATTCTGTTCTTATTGCTGTATTTCTGCTTTAAAGCAAGCAAATAGTGTATCACTTGGTGGTATTATTGTTCAGTTGCTAAGTCGTGTCTGATTATTTGTGACCCCATGGACTGAAGCATGCCAGGTCTCCCCGTCCTTCACCATCTCCTGGAGTTTACTCAGATTCATGTCCATTGAGCTGATGATGCCATCCAACCATCTCATCCTCCATCATCCCTTTCTCCTCCTGCCCTCATCTTTCCCAGCATCAGGGTCTTTCCTCATGAGTCGGCTCTCTGCATCAAGTGGCCAGAGTACTGGAGCTTCAGCATCAGTCCTTCTGGTGAATATTCAGGGTTGATTTCCTTTAGGATTGAATGGTTTGATCTCCTTGCAGTCCAAGGGACACTCAAGATATTATTGGTATTATATTATACCATAAAGCAAATTAATACAGTGTAAGACTTAGTAGGAGAGTCAGGCTGCTTTTGGATCCTGGAACAAGGGTTTGTTTTTTTTTTTTAGAAATTTGTGATTGGCTGCCTCCTTTATTTTCCAGTATTCCCTGCTCACTCACGTCTCCCACTGGAATTTTCCATGCAATGAAGTGAAAATAAGAGAAAGCTATGAAAGAATTCTTTTACAGACTCCATTCTCAAGATAGGTTTCCAAATCCCATCACCCACATCTTGCTGGCATGCCCCCAGCTGTCACTATTCTGATGCCAGGCTCATCATTACTGATATAATTTCTTTGCCTGCCCTTTACTGCTCTTCCCATGTCACAATCTTGTGTTTTCTGAGTAGTTTAGGTGAACATATTTGTGGCAAGTGAAATGATATAAAATGATTCATGACGGAGAACTGACAACTTGAAGCTTTGAATGAATTAGCTGGTCAATTAACCTTAGTGGTCTCTTTATAACTGATCTGCTAATTAACCTTAATGATTCTTTGTCCATTAACCTCACAGTTTACTAATTCTTCAGTTCATTTATTCATCCAACAAGATTTTGTTCTATGTTTTGGACTTGATTCCAGGTGAGGAAGAAAACAGATAAAGACTTGGCTTCTCTCATGTGTATCTGAGAGAGAGTAAAAATACAGCCACAGGCCAAAAAGATATATAAAATCAGGACCACAGAGAAAACTAAAAAAGGGCAAGAGGAAATACAAGGGATAAAGGTAGTCAAGGAAGACTTCTCACAGGAGGTGGCATTTGAGCAGAGACCTGCATGAAGTAGGCAAGCTGCCAGGCTTATATCAAGGGGAAGAGTGTTCCAGGTAGAGAGAACAGTAAGGGCAGAGCTCTAAGGAAAGTGTGTGGTTTTAAGAGACGATTTGGGTCCAACTTCATCACCTCCATGCGACACTGGCCTCAAGGGCCATCGAGAGAGGACAGTGAGCATGCTCAGGAAAGAGCAGGGAGCTGGGGACAATGAAGAGGCATGGGCCCCCATTAAGATCATCTCTGCCTGGGATAGAAAACTAGATTGTGGAGAAATAAAATTCAGAAATTTTTCTTTACCCAAAATTTTAAATTTCGCTGATGGCCTAAAATTAACAACTACTTTGGTAGAGCCAAAATTGCCATCTAAACATGATATGTAAGAGAGGACCAAACCCAATAGCCAACACAGACAGGAAAGACAGACATTGTTCAAATTTCTTCTGGTCACCGAAGAAATGAAAAACAATGAGACAGACTGATATTTTGTTCTGACCTGGACTGAGTTTTTTCCATAACTCAAATTGTGACCAAAAAGCTATGGGATTTGCCTTGGGTATTGCCAAGGGGAGGACAAAGGACATTTCCCTCTGAAATAGTAATGGGAACAGAAATGAGGCTGTTTTCCAATTGTATCTACTAAATTTAACTCATTTTTCTGCCTTCTCTTTTTCCACCCCTGTCACCATCATATTCATAAGATTATACGATCAGGGAGAAAAACATGGCTGAACACATATCAGATTAGTAACTTGAGTTCCCTTGGCAGGGAGATGCTATGGCAGAAGATGGAAAGTGGAAGAGGGAGTGATCCTTGAGAGAAAAGGAAAAAAAAAAAACAAAAGATGCAACATCAGAAAGCCTGACTGCATGTAAGCACTTCTGTATGGACATACTGTTTTCAGAGTAATGGACACTGACAAGACCTGTAAATTGTAGTGTGTGGTGGCTTCTCTTTGGAGTACGTTTGGTGGGTAATGAAAGGAATCACTAGGGACTCAGACCAACCAGCAAAATGTAGACCATTCATGTTCATATTTATGTTTGCAGGACATAAATTAGAGTTGCAAAATAAAAAATGAAGTTAGTGATTTGACTATGAATGTCCAAATACCTAGAGATATGTCAGTTATTTTAAAAATTCTCTTCTTGAATCAGCTGTAATGAACCAGATAGAAAATAAGGAGACTGCAAATCACTGTGTTTTCATCAAGCATTTGAGTCTAGCAGTATATTTTGAGCTTTATGTACTATATATAACAGGTTCCTTCCTTATTAGTTATATTTTAGCAAATAGCGATTTCAAAAAATGTTTTAGTTGCAAGCTACCCTAACAATAATTGCAATGATTCATCTAATTTGTGCATCCCTTTCAGAATTTGTAACGTGTGCATCTTAATTTGGAGAGTGAAGGAATTTTAGTTTATTCACGTATGAGCTTCCACCTTGTTTCTGAGGGTTAGTCTCCTGCTGGTAGACACAGGGAAAAGGGACAGGGAGCGGCTTGCCTTCTGACTGAGGGGAAGAAGCGCTGTACCGCAGTGTTCCAGCGTGTCTCAGCGTCCTCTGCTGCTTCCTACCTTGTAATATACTGGAAACCAAGAGGTCCTTTGTCCAGGATGATTAAACTGTGGCTTCTGCAGACACTTAAAGGTTTGCATCTCTCAAACTTTCTAAATTGGGATTGTAAACAAAAAGACCCAAGACAGGGCGATATGGTAGTAAAAAGATGTTTTTTTCACTGAAAATAAATGTTAACCCACACTTCAGCAGCAAATGATGCAAATTAAAACACAGATGCACACAAGTAGAATGAAAATGATCTCCGTGTTTATGTTTATCAGCAACAGTTATTTACAAATAACCCATATGAAAATGTAAAAAAGCATATTACATCTTCACATGCCATCTGTATTAACTGAGTAAAGCTTAGTGACAGTATTTGCAAATCTGTAGTAAATTGTACATAGACCTCTTGTGCATTAAAAAAGAAATGTACATAATTTAAAATAAATTACATTACACAATTTACAAAGTAATATTAACAAAAACTTATTAGACAGCTGCCTTCTTATTTAAACAAAATAAATACTCAAGTAATTAACCAAAAAGAAAACACATTTAGGGGGTTATAATTTATAGAAAGACATTGCAAATTTAATAAAGTTATATTTTACAATGACAGATACTGATCACTTCAAAATCTCTGTGCTAAAAATAGGCAAGAAAAAAGTACCAGAAAGGAAATCTTAATGTTTATTAAAAAAAAAAAAAACTTAAATAGAGTCCTGAAAAATAGTTGAGAGAAGCTCAGTGAGCATTCAAAGCAGGTAATCTAGAAACTATTGCTTAAAAAAAATCTACAAAACTGAAGACTGACACCCAAGGACAGTCTAATAGACTAGAGATTTTTGATCGCTGGAAACATGACTCTCACAACTAAGTGTCTTCATAAAATTGTCCATTTTAAGATCAGGCTTGGTAGAAGCACAAAAACATAAAGCTACAAAATTAACGCTATCCATTTAGCATTTGTTTTGCTCATTTAACAATGTAGACATACCCATTTTTCAGTGTCCCTGCTAGATCCAGAATTATCGTATCACACTGCATAATATCCTTTTTACAGTCCCGTCTGCGGGGCCCACACTCCTGTTTCAGACCCTGAAATCCTGCTCTGTTAGCTCCGGCCATCAGAGGGCAGCAATTTCAGTTCTCACATCGCAACACGACCCAGGGAAGATCATTGTCTGACCTGATTCCTCACAGATGTGTTCACAGACTGCTCTTTCAACACCCTCAAGCTTAGAGGGGAAACAGAACAAGAAACACATTTTGATTTGATAATATATTTACAGATAGTGAGATCCTGGGCCATTTGGGAAGCCTGATTCTTGCAAGTCTATTCAAACCTTGATTCAGCCTAAGGACAGGCTCTTCTTTTGTCAGTTTTGAGAGCTGCAGGCCTCCCTTGCTGTCTCATAGGGTAGGACGTGTACAGAGACACAGGGGAAGGATGGTGGAGGCGGGGAGTACTGGGTAGGACTAAATCTAAGGTAAGAGTTGACATTTTTACAGAAAAGGTCTTTTTGTGGGGTCGGGGTGGGGGGATGTCCTGCACAGCTTTCCTTTCTGTATCCATGTCTTTGACTGGTACAATTCTGTTTAAACCAAACTGTTCATACTCTAAGTGACACTTTGACTCTAAGAGAAAAGAGACATAGGTAGTCACCTCTTTTCTATTAAAAGTCATCTCTTTTCTTATTAAAAATGTAGGCATCTTTAGCAGAAGATGGGTTTAGGGAAGCAGACAAGACTAGCTGTTGCTAAGGGATCAGACTGGACAAGAGACCAGGCATTGATCATTGTAAAGGAGCAAGGGTATACAGCGAGTTGGAGGTTAAGAAAAATTGAGAGGCGTTACTTGCTTCCTGTGAGAAGTTTTAAATAACTGACTTTGTCTTGAAATGTCTAGGAACTTAAGAGGGTTCAGATTAAGCTGCTGGGACCACTGCCACCTGCCTGAGGGTGGAGCAGACATATAGCCCAAGCCTGAGAGCATGGCCTGACACACAGACATTCCATGAGGAAAAATGTTCACCAAGTTTGAACACCAAGTCTAGAGTGAAGGGTGATGTGTGTGTCATTTTCACTCATTAAGCTTTTCCCCTTCTTTTGAATGTCTTAGATATGCATGTAAACAAAAGCCATTACTAGTATTTTACAATATCTAGCAGAGTGTCTTACGTGTGATAATTCAATAAATATTAGTCTTATTACAGATACTTTGTGCTTTGCTATAATTAAGAACATGCTTTTATGAACCCCTTTTCAAATTAGCTTTAAGCTACACTGCAGTGTCCTTGCAAAGGCTTTGAAGTAAGGATTATAGTCAGTTTCCTAGATTAGGTATTGATGAATGAGCAAATCACCCCCTTTCAAGATCAGTTATGTCACTTCTATGTCGTTTAAATGGAAACAGTCCAACAAAATAATACTGTGTCAATATTTTTCATTTCTTTTTTTTTTCCCAACCAAGCAGACCTTCGTACTTACAGAACAGTGGTTCTTAATCTTCATGGGCTCACAGACCATTTTGGTAAGGCAAAAGTGTCAACAGACAAGTTACTACTATATTCCCCTCCTGAATTCTTAGAATGAACAGGAGGAATACTGTTTTGATGAAATCCCAGTAAAGTATTTAACTCATTATTGACTTATGCCAAGAGCAAAAATAAGGCTATTTTCATGTTATAAACATGAATATAGTAACCTTCATTTGTCCAAAATAGCCTCTCTGTACCTTTCCTAACAAGAGGCCAACGTCCAATATGCTCCCTAGTATTAGGTCACACTGAATCTAGATTACTTCATACATGTAACATTGTAAAAGGTAATCAATTTATGAATAAGGTCACCTTGGATTTTCATAACATAATTTTGACCTATGAATGCATTTCAACAATATAGGTAGGAGGACACTTATCTGCTTTCTGAATGAATGCCATTGTACAGTATTACAAGTATAGCATTAATAGTAACAATTTATTCCACTCGACAATTTCAAGGGTATTAGGTGTGGCATGCATTTCATAAGACTTAGCAAGATTCTTCAAGTAATGGTAATAGATTCTTTCTCAACCATTTTGGACAAATGGGAGCTCACTTTACTCAAATAAATCAACTTGAGGATTATCTGGGAGACCCCTGAGTACTTTTGTTGACAATCACAGTTTCAGGGTGACAATATTATTTTTGTCTTCCTCTTTTAGTAAGACAGATGAGATGGAATTTGTTTTTATGCCTTTCCTTGTTGAAATCCTTGGTATAAGGCAAAATTCTCATTTTCCTGATAACCTGTTTGCTCAGAAATGATTTACACATTGCTTAACACAGGAAATACTGATCAAGGTTATTAGTGCATACCACCTTTAATGCTTATTGAAATATGTAGAAATCTGCTTATTTGAGGGACAATGACTTTCTAATCTATCTTTTGTAATCTTCGCAGATACTCTAGAATGAACAGTAGGGTGAATTCAAACTCTAGTACGAAGGTGAAATACTTTCTAGTCCTAACCACTTGTACAGCAACACAGCTATGTTTAAGATAAAATGGCTTGTGATACTTTTTTTTTTTAAAGACCTGAACATCTGATGTCCTCCCCTCTCTCAAAGGTAGTTGCAAAACTGTTGCCTGAAAAATGGTATTGCTTTTTAATGGCACCTTTTAGATTTTCTTTTCATATGAAAGAAACCAGCCAATCTAGATATCATTTTACTGTGCCATTCCCAGGGCTACATCTGTGAAAAATATAACTACTTGCAATACATTAAGATGTTTAATGACTGTTTTTCGGTTTTGAGATTAAACACTGATCACAGTCAGAGGGTACATGAGTGAAAACTCAAGATGACATGATGGAGAATCAGCACGGGAAAAAACCTCCAGACCAGCAAATCACAGCTTGCAAATGTGGTCTGCTGACTTTATAGGAAGTTTTATTGAAAAATAGCCATGCCCATTCTCTATGTACTGTATTGTGTATTGCCTATGGCTGTCTTCTCACAATGGAAGAATGGACAAGCTGCAACATAGACCTGGCTGGAATATTTACCATCTGACCTTTTACCAAAAAAAAAAAAGTACCACCCTTGGTCTAGATATTTAATGAGGTCCTGGACAATATATTTATTTTTCTCTTTTGAAAATTCTAGTTTTTGATATCATACATTAAAAAGACTTGCTTCAAATTTTACCACTGAGAAAGACTAAACTATGGATTTTGAAATACGTTCCATCTGGAAGTAGGAAAACAAATCTGGCAGAAAAAAAAAATCAGACCATTTTGATTTCTTTTAATTACAAAAAATCACCAATAAATTATTTTTTCCATCTGCTCAAAATTAAAAAGACAGCCAGCTCCTTTTTTTCTTTTCTTTTCTTTTTTTAACAAAGATAACAAATATAAAAATCTAGTCATAAACAGCCTTCAAAGTACAATTAGAAACCAACTAGAGGGACCCATCTTTTGGAGGGTTAGTGAGTTCGGGACTTAAACACTGAAGTTATCGCCATGCTGTTGATATCACAATGGCTGCAGCGATGAGGAAGTATGTATACAGATGTAACAGCTAACTCCATCCTGTCGCCATCCCAGCTGAACTTGTACTCTCTTCAGGACACAAGAACTTGTAAATGTCTCCACGACACTTTGAGCACAGATGTCTTCATCCCATATGAAAAGAGGCAGTTTCTATGGCAATACTGGTTAAGCGCCTATCATGCTGCACTAATATAGTGCAAAAATGTGCCTTCCGTATAGCAAAAAAGATCCAGGCAACCAGTTTGAAAATTAGGGAAAGTAGAAATGTACTGTATTAACACAAGCAAATTAATTTTCCAGACAACAACCATTGTAAAGTACTGAACTTGAGGACTCTTCTAAGGTTCTAGTACATGTCCAGCATTCGTACTTTGGAGAGAGACAAGAAGTCTTATAAAAGGGTCTTTGCCTCGGAAATGCAGCTCAGTGAAACTATTATCAACCACCAAGATGCTGAATTTACTCAATGGGTTTTCTGCTCAGTTTAGAGCTTAGTTTTAGCCACCATTAAAATTGCTTGTTAACAAGTATATAATCTGACATAATAATGTATATCATTCAATTGAGTAGGCATGTTGTTATGTTTGAATATAGTAGTGTAGAGATTTTGGTATTAAACTCTTCATGCGAAAATGTTACTAGGGGTTAATTGCAGACAGAGGCTTGCATCAGGCATCCTAAACTTGTCAATCCCACCATCATGTTTTTAGAGATGAAAGTGAATTATCAGTTGGTAGATTTCAGAAAAGATCACATAAAACTCTCAGAATGCATCATGTATCAACTAAATCTCCTAGAATTCTCAGGGCTGATGGTTTCGATGTAAGTAGTACTGTCTTGGTATATCCAATGGCACTGTGATTTTCACTCCTTCCTTAATGATGATCTTTTAAGAAGTAACACTGTAGTTTAATCCACACAGTTTGAATTGCTTTGTGGCCTCTGGATACCTACAGCAAAGGCAGAAAGCTGAAATCGGAAGCTGCAGGGTAAGTTATGACTTACATGTCAGCATCTCCATCATAGGCTAAGGTCAAAGGTTTCAGCCGGTTGTTTTGCCTTCTTTGGGGTTTCTTTGGCTTCTTGCTGTTAAAAAAAATTAATAAAACTGTGAGAAAGAAAATCTTCAATTGTAATTTTTATTGCTTTAAATGAAAAAAACTGAAACAGTGATAAACCTAAAAATTAATTGTCTACACTTTCTGAATTCAATCCCCAAATTTGATTTTCTGGTTTTCTAATTCCTCCGTTTTATGCTCTGAATAAACATAAACCAGAACCCTTCAAGTATGTTATTATCCTGTAAAAGATAAATTATCTAGATATAATTTCTCTGCTACTAATAATGGAATAATGTTATAGTCATTTATATTTGTCCACAAACTTTTATAAATAACACAACTTATAATATGTTTTAAAAGACAGTTGAATTAGGTATTATCATAATCTCTTTCTCAGTAGTAACTTAATAAAAAATGTACAGTTCACCATAAGTATACAAAGTAATATATGGTGCTTACATAACCAGGGGGAACAACTTGAGAAGATGACCTAGGGCAGTTCTGGCTCATATTCTGAAATTAAATGGTTCAGATTCAGTTGCTTTTAGATTATCCATCTATGCTTATTCAGAAACTCAGAACCCTAAATAAATGTGGAATGCTTATTTAAGACATTAGATTGCTGTTCCTGGTTATGGCCAATTGAAAGTATTTCCTCTGAAATAGATCTCCTTAGATTTTTAAATATTTAAACACTCACCAAGCTAGATAGATCATGGAGACAATGAAGATGAGTAACACGAATGCCCCAGCTGCTACACCATAAACCCAGGTCTTCAGTCTCCCATCTAAGAAGAATAGACATTGGTCATTAACTTACATTAGTCTGCTATATATATTACAGTCTTTAACTATGACCAATGACCAGTCACATATGACCAAGTTCTTTGAAAACTCAAAATGAATTATTGCTTAGGCAGAGTTAATGATTAATGCAAAGCTACTATTATGTGTTAGATACTCTTTCATTAAAGATAAATTCTCAATGAAAACTGAATTGAAAAATGATAAATAATGTTGCAATTTGAGTTCAGATTTCAAGTTAATATGTCTAAATTTCTGCTACTTCCTATATGGATTTTACTTTAAACTCAACATATGTGCTACACTATATAAATGTTTTCTTCTGATTTTCATTCTATCTTCAGAATGGCAATTGTGAGAAAAGAAGAAAACAATGCAATTTCAAGTAATTCCTACAACTTTTTTGATGCTGACAGGTATCTCAATGTAAATTTCGTCATTTAAATTTTTTTTCAGATGAAAGTAAATATATTTAACATTTTTGGAATCAATAATCCTTTATCTAGTTTATACTTCAGAGTGTGCTTTAAAGTTAATTTGACAATATCATTTGTAAAAATAACCAAGTTCGATTAACACATGAAAGAATCTCAAAATAACATTTTTTCTATCTTATCTATTTATGGAATCAGACAAGACAGGAATTTTTTTTCTAGTTCTATGACAGGAACTTGTAAAATTTGGTTTTCTGGTCTCATTCTCTTTGAACTTCTGTTTTATATTCTGAATAAACTTCAAATGGATGCTAGTATGAATGATTTTGCCTAACTTGTTCCTCACATCAACATTTATTTTCTGTTATACCCAACCAGCTAAACATTAATTTTAATATTGAAATTATAGATTGGGCAAACTGACACCACAGAGACTCTGGTTTATCCAACATTTGAAAGACGTCAAAAGCAAATCAGTACTATGATGACGATGATGATGATTTTTGCCTAGAGCTGGATCAACTTAGAAGTTCATTCATATGCTGGAAACAAACCAAGTTAATATTCTAGACATTATTTTTTTCAATTCTAAAAAAAACTGAGTGAGTTCAAAATCAAAAGAACTGTTCTACTGTTGGGTTTATCTATTCTGAGAGAAATTCAACAAATATTTTTGGGTTTTTCAGAAAACAAGAGCATGATCTAATTGTATAGTTTTATAATGTATACCTTTTTAATATATTAAAATGTTCATTTTAGGAAAACTATAAAATGTAAAATGACAATTATATTTAAAAAGCAGTTTTGATATGAGGAGATCTGCTTGGATTCTTGGTCAAGGTCAAGATTGCAAATGGCCATTTGTTGGTCCGCCATCTTGGATACTGAGAAGAAGAGCTTCCCATGCTTACACAGACAGGTCAGCTTTACAAAATAAATTTTATCTTCAGATCAAAATCTAATAAAGTCAGGGATGATGTGGTTATATATTAATCACTCAAGCGGTGAAAATACTTTTAAAAAATCCCAATAGTGATTCAGCAGTAAGGTAAAGTGTTTTGACTCCATGCATTGAAAATACAGTTGTGCTAGCTATGCAGATTCTTTCCTTCCTTTCTCAAGTTTCTACTGGCATTAGGAAGTAGTTTATGCTTTGCTTCGCCTGGCAATTTCCTTTGGTCATGAAGTGGTAATCCCTCTAGGCTGTGAGGAGAAGTGGCATGAGCTGAGTTACATGTAGCTCTCGCAGCACATTTTCAAGCACCAGCTTAGTTCCAAGAATGAGTATATGACTGAATCAACTGGGGAGACTGAATGCGCAGAGTAAGGATAGAACGTGATCAGCCTCCAGGCTTCAAGTCCATTACTGGATACATTATGAGCTGTCTGTTTAATGACATGGGTCTGGTCAGTCTCCAGTTTAGACTGTCCCATCGAGACAGGAAGGCTCCATGCCTGTCCCCATGTATCTGGTCTAGTACAGATTCTGCGTATTTGAGTGTGCCAGCTCCAAGCACTGACAGAAACTGGTCTGGCTGCCAAGCATCCCCTGCATTACTGACCTTCCCATTTAGGGTTCAAATATTTAACACTCTGTGGTCAAATGGAAAATTCTTGAACGTCTTTTCATAGTTTTGATTTGTTCTAGTTCTGCATGACAACACACTTTCCCCCTAATATTTTCACTGTGAGATTACTTTAATCAATGTGAAAATAATTCTAAATTTACGACTGAAATTTATCAATCCTAGAATTTTTCTCAGAAGAGAGCAGATTCATATCTCTGAATTTTGAGTATGATTGCCTTTTTCACAGTAATTGTAAAAATTATACAAATATAAGACAGTATCAAAAGAAATGACTATAGATGAAATAATTCTCTCTTAAGAAAATGCTTGCTCATTATTGGTTAAATATATAGCCAAGGAATGCTGCATCAGCACTGTCTGGTCACTTCACCTGGCCCAAATGGCTGCAGAAACCAGGTCCTTCCCCGTCCCACTGGGTTACTGGAGGGCTGGGTTGGATGCACTGCCCGACTGGTTTTCACGTCTCCTCTTTTGTCCTCCATGGTGGGTATCACCATCACGGGGATCAGTGTGCACTGCTCAAGTGTACCATTGGAAGACATGACTTCAGTGTACCCTTCTTCACAACTGCATGTCCTTGTCTGCAGGAGAACAAGATTTATACTGTACATGCAAGGTGATACCACACCTGACCCGAAGGGCAGGCTTTAAAGAGTACTGTTCTGGGAATTTACTCCACGTAATTTCTGTCACCACTATGTAAAAAATAACACACTTTTTTGGTACCTTATACAAATTTATTCTAATGGTAGAAGGAAGTGCATTCAGAATTATTTATACTGATAAAAAGAAGTAATCCCAAAATAGAATTTTTATGCCTCAAGACATTTTTCGGGGTTGGGGGGATGGATTGTACCAGAAGCAGGGTGATGACTAATGATGAAGCTGGCTTGTCTGCTCTAATGAATTCACACATACCTCGCTACAGTATGAGTGGGGTTGACTACACGGTGGGTTACAAGACCTGTCAGCATCAGGCTGGCGCACCACCAAGCAGCCCCCTGCAGAACAGAAAATCATATTTTGACAAGTAGCATCTCTTGCAGTGATAAAAAAAAATATACACCATTGTTGTAGACTGATCTTTGAATCCTGAACCGCCTTGGGAGTCTCACAGACTTCTGAGGGCAGCTGACTGGAATACCTGGTTAACCTTGACCACTTTATTTAGGAACTTTGAGACCCTTCTCATTCAGAGGACATAGTACTTGCCACCCCAGCAGGTGCTCAGTAAGTACCTGTTGATTAGATGATTTTATAGTCGATACTTTGAAAACACTAATTGTTTGCAAGCTAATGTCATAGCTTCTGAGACCAAGTCCAACATTAAAAAGCAGATTTAATTCTCTTTTAAAGTTAAAATACTTTCCTTGTTTTTCAAATGAACAGTCTTCAACTTAAGATACCTTTTTGGTTTATGTGACAACCTTGTAAATGCATTTTTTTATAATATGTATTTCTTTTGGAGAAAGTCACTAATTCAGGATTTTTTTTTTTTTTTGGTATAAAAGAAAACAAATGCAGCTTCTAAGTGGTATGTCTGCACTATTGTTTTAACTTGACACTGCAGTTCTCTAGCGACTACTCCTATTTCCTCCTCCTTCTCGAGTTTAGTACCAGGTGTGCCACAGTTGTTACAATGAAGTTTTCAAGATGAGACTAGATGTCATTAAGAAACAGAACTGGTAGCATGTAAAGAACTCATAGCTTCAAACCACACTTGATCAATTTCACAGAATTTTAGCAAAGCAAAAATTTTCCTTTATTTATGGAACTGATGATCCTCTGGAATCGAATTAAAGGTGTTAATTCTTTGCCTTATCACTTAACATTATAAACAAAATATTCACAGAAAAACTGTTATGGAAAAGCAGTTAGTCATTGCAAGGCAGCTGGAGTGACATGGCTCTACTGAAGTTATTAGCATTAAACACATGAGGACACAGGAAATCATTGAGAGTTTCCTGTAAGGACAACTATTCATAAAATTGGAACAATCGATCAGGTAGGTAATATTCTTTACATGCTTGACTATTTCTCATAAGCAGTCTCACCTCTCCTAGAAGACGGGAGAAGAATGCATATAGTGTTTTATCACAAATCATTTACACAATTTTTTTCTTTTTGCTATAAAACAGCTTTAGATGGGGATAAATACATGGGATACTCTATGGAAAAGAAATTGAAAATATGATTTCTACAGGTAAGTCTTTTAAAATTTGACTTATCTTATATTGGGGAATAGCCCCAATTTCAGTGTGAAAAGAACTTGTAATGTGTAGAATAAAAGTCAGACAATGATTATTTGCATCCATATTTGGGGGGGGGGAAAAAGAAAACACTGAAAACTAACAGGATTCACTGGGAAAGCTGTAAAACTCCTGATTAGTTTAAAGAAGGTAGACATTCATTTTCAACACCTGAGTTGAGTGGTGTCCATGCATGCTAATTCACTTCAGTTGTGTCCGACTCTCTGTGACCCCATGGACTATAGTCCACCAGACTCCTCTGTCCATGGGGATTCTCCAGGCAAGAATACTGGAGTTGGCATGCCCTCCTCCAGGGGATCTTCCTGACCCAGGGATTGAACCTGTATCCCTTACATCTCCTGCACAGGCACGCGGGTTCTTTACCAGGACTGCCACCTGGGAAGGACCACATCCCTCCTGTCTTCAGGGTCAGAAAGCCTGTGCTCCTCTCCCCAAAGCTCTGTCTCCCCCTGTTGCCTCTGAGAGTGGCTTGCTTGGATTTTTTTTTCCCAGAAAATGACACTGTCAGAGAGCAAAGGGTTTCCTGGTAGGTGTCTTGTCTTTATTATAGATGTGTCCACTGAGAGTTGCTATTATCAAGTGTTTCTTAACCCAGCTCATGTATAAAATCTTATCTTCACAAGAATACAATTTGACATCCTGCTCTAGCTTTCATAGGCTGGAAATGCATAATTAGGTTTCAGTAACTCCAAGTAATTTAAAACTCAATATAAAAATTTATGCTTTCCAAAAAGCATATTGATCCCTGATCCTGTCATCTTACTGTAGATGTTACAATTAAATTTACAAATGGCTTGATGCTGAGGTTCTTCTTCTGACCTTAGTTCTTTGATAGGAAATTTTTGCAGGGTGGCTCACTCTATCTCGGGAGCCAATTTTCTTCCCTGTTCAAGGGTCTTTGGGATCCCTTGCATTTACTGGACTCAGATAAGGAAACTTTTAGTAACTGTAGATTAATTCTATGGGGTCTGTTTGGGTCAAAGGGAATTTAAAAAAAAAGCTCTTCATTTGCATGTCTCCTTTCAATGTATAATAAGTTTTGAATGGGGACAGAGTAGGTACTGTGACTACTCAGATGCTCTGAGCTTGTTTTACCAATAGGTCTTGTATCTTAGTTAATTAAAAAAAAACTAGAGGTCATAGGTTTCTGAATTTAAACAAAATATTTGGATTTGTATAATCATATTCTCTTGGCAATATTTTTGGACAGCATATATTGCCTCTAAGGCACAGAAACAGATATAGTCAACAAAACACTGACTTTTTAGCATGTAGTAAGTTATTAATGTATAAGATTTTTAAGAAAACAATCAGATTAACTTATAATAGTAATTTATTAGAATTAGTAATATATAAATTGGCTGGGTGAGGGGGAATCTAATTGAAACATTTAAAAGTAAAATAATTTATCCCTGGTCATCAGGTACACAGCTCAGGTGTTATGAACTCAACCACATGTGGAATACTGAAAAAAATATCTCTGTATTCTTAATTATTTTCTTTAACCACTTACATGTGTGTTATAGGAAGACTTTCAAAGAACAAAGAGGAATGGAAGGTTTACCTGTTACATTGACACCATCTGATCTTTGACACCAGACTGTTCGGGAAGAGCCCTTCCAAGCACTGGCCATCCATTTATACTCGTAACACTGTCCATCTGCAGGGGCACAATACACATTAACAGAGGCATTCTGCAGGCCAGAGGGACAATCACGGAGACAGGTATTAGTGCAATGTTTATAAACAATTGGAAAGGGATGAGAAGTCCATCCTGAATGATTCAAACGTGAAGTTACCTTCTGAAGTTGCCATATAGATGTTACAAAATCCCAGATGCGTGCCTAAACGCCAACTAATTTTCCAAGTCGGCTACCATACTGTCTGATGTGAACCCAGATTTTCAATTTAAATTTATGTTTTATTTAAAGCATTATATCAGACATACAAATAAGGACAGAGGATAACTGAAAAAATATATTCAACTACCCATCATTCCATTTTAACAAATATTACCGTTCAGTCATACTTGCTTTAGTTCTGTTTGTTGATGAGTAAAAACTACTAAGAAACTTGATGGCCTATTACAGTCCTTCCTGCTCTCCCTCTGTGTCTGCCCTGCAATTGCATTATTTTGAAGTAGACACAAGCATTTCTGTGACAGGCTTTTTATTCTTTGACTATAACTATAATATAAATATATGTGATCCATAAATGACTTACAGCATTATTTTTAGGCAGTTTTAAAATTTAAAAAGCATTATATTGATACATGATACATATATCTTTTTGAAACTTAATAGCCAATGTTATAGATGAAATATTTCTATGTGATTTTTTAATACAGACACAGTCAATTAATTTTAACTGCTGCACAGAATTCCATGATACTAACTACAATTTATTTCCTCTATGGATGGGCTTTTACGTTGTGTTCAATTTATGCTATTACAACAGTGCCTCCAGTGGCCAGCCTTGTGCAAGCCTCCTAGTGTTTCTTTAAGGTAAATATTTAGAAGGGAAATTTCTGGGCATTACTGTAGGGATAGCTGAAACTTTACTAAACACAGCTCACTTTTTTTTTCTTGAAATGGTGACAGTTTACATACCCCGCAGCAGTGAATAAGAGTTACTATTACTCTAAACCCTCAAAAACATTTGTAAGTTCCAGATTTAAATTTCTTGTCAGTCTTGCGGGAGTGGAAAGCTATCTTGTCATTTTAAACTGCAGCTATTACCAAAGCTGTCAAACAGTAAGGAAAACGTTTCGCAGTATTCAGATTTCCTCTTGTGAACTGCTTATGTATCTCTTTTGGTTCTCCTCAGCCCTTCTACTGAAATCTATGCCTTTTCTGAGTTGTGGGAATTTTTTACTCTAGAATAACAGTTCTCAGATGATGATCCAGGGGCCAGGGATGCCTTTGGCATTCCCTCAGAGTATGTGTGTGAGGATTTTCCCTTCTAACTGCACACCTGGGTAAGTAAGCCTGGACCTCCTTCACATACAGAAACTAAACTAAGATGGCAATAGACTGAATGCAGAGGCAGATGAGAGAATCCAACCGTCTTCTGTTAAGCCAGATGTTACAGAGATGTGAAAAAGTGTAAAAGAAGACCATGCCTGTCATAAAAGTTATTTTCTTTCTGCTTCGGAAAATAGTTATTTTTCGGGAAATATGATAAGATACAATTGATTTGTGATTGTTTTAAATAAGTTACCAAATATTTTAAAACTTAACAGTTTTCATTTTTCAGTGTGCAAAACTTTGATATGTATACATCAAAGACAAACCATTTGGGGTCCTCCACAATTTTACAACTGTGAAACTGTCTTGGAATGCTGAAAAGCTTTAGGATAGTTGTTCTGGACACTAATTCCTTCAAATTGACCTCAGATATCTTCTGTGTCTGTGGCTTGTCTGGTAACCTAGTTTATGATCTGCTTTACGATGTGCGCATGCTCAGTCGCATCCGACTCTCTGCGACCCCGTGGACTGCGGCCCGCCAGGCGCCTCTGTCCATGGGATTCTCCAGGCAAGGCTCCTGGAGTGGGCTGCCATGCCCTCTTCCTGTGTCACTATGTAGAAGATTTAAATTTTGATTTGAAAGTATTTTTATTGTTTAACATTTTTGTTTGTGATCTTGGTGTTGTACTGGGGAGATTTTTTTTTTCTACCCAACTTTGTTTTATTTCTTAAGATTTCACATAAATGGGAGTTGTCTGTTAAAATTTTTAGCAAGACTCATAATTAAAGCCATCTAGGTTTTAGTGTGTGTGCATGTGTGAGCCTATCTGATGCACGTGGGTTTTAATGGCTACGGAATCTATGGTTTGTGTCTCCATCACTCTTGATAAGTAACATTCTAAATAGCTGTCAGATTTTTACATTTATTAGCAAAATGTATTCACAGAAATTATAGTTTTTAAACACTATCAGTATTATAACTTTGTTCTCTTTTTTGGTTTCATTGAGTTTTCCATGAGGTGGTCTACTTTGTTTGATCAAAAAACAAGCTATTGGTTTTATTGATTATCTTGGTTATTTTCTATCTCACTGAATTCGTATTTATCTGTATTACTTATATGTTATCTCCACTTTCTTTCCTTTTTTTTTTTTAACTGAGTTGAAAGTGAGTTTATATTACACTTTTCCCTCTCCTGTAGAAGCATGTAAGGCTTTAAATCCCCTTCTAAATACTTTGCTACTGCACCCTGCATAACATTTGATATGTAATGCTCTAGAAATGTAGCTTTCAGTTTTTAGTTCTATGGGTGCATGAGAGAATTTCTTTGCGATTGTTGTTGCTGATTCCTAATTGTCATTATGGGGTAAACGATCCTCTTTCTTTTCTTGGGAATTAAGTCACTTATTATAACTGCTGTCCTATCTCTCCTTCTTTAGTTACCCTGTCCCCAGAATATGGACGGTAAATTTGAGAAAATGTAATCAATAAGGTGGATAATTCAATAATTCCTCGGTTAAGTCATCTAGCTCAGGCGGCTTTTACTCTAAGGACTGTTCTCCAACATTCTAAGCTTTCCTCAACTTTTCAGTAATACAGATGTTATTTTGGCCCTGCTTTGCTAATATATGCCATGCTCCTTAATTATTTCAGAACATAAGCAAGAATGAGAAAGTTCTTGGTTGAGCAAGACATTCTCTGCTAGGGAACAATGATGCTTCGAGGGTTTTGTAAATGTAACGTATTGCTTATCCTGGATGCATAGCTCTGCATGTATATACATATACACACAGACATATAAGCATATATTTTTATATATTCTGTATGTAAAATTCAGACACAGACATATAAGCATATATTTTTATATATTCTGTATGTAAAATTCAGACCAGTCCTTACCAATACTTTTTCAATTTCTGAGACTATAGTAAAATGTCTCATTTTGCTATTTCTTCGTAATTTTTTTTCGATTTAAGTAAATTGAGGATATTTTTAGATTCACATAGGATCAAGATTGTAATAGGTATGTACAAATAACATGCTCCGAATGATCTTAGATTTCTTTAACTCATAAAACTTAGAGATACTATTAAGTATTTCATACCTAACTTATGAAGGGTGGCAAGACTCTTCTCTAAATCTTTAGAATTCAGAATCATACCCTTAACCTAATTCTCAACTTTTTAAAAGTGAGATCGTAGCAAATTTCCTTATCAGAAAAATTTACACTTTTTCTTTTGCTTATCAACGTAACACTGAAATAAATAAGTGTTATGAATGGTCACACTCACCATCACATGATTTTGTTTCCAGCTTCTGCTCTGGGCACAGATGTTGGTTTTCTAGTTCTTGTATAATCACCGCTCTGGAACGGACCTGTATTCCACCAAAACCGAGGTCCTCGCCATTCACACAGGTCAGCTGACACAGGCTCCAGGAAGACCAGTCTTTCAAATAACAGTCACCTGCAAAGCACAGGGTGGTAGTTTATACCCTTACCGTAAAGAATAGCCACCCAGATCATCATTTTATGTTTAAGCCAATTAAGCATGGTTTTTAGGTATGCCAGTCAAACAGGATATTGGTAAGACGTATATTCAGTTCAGTTGCTCAGTCGTGTCTGACTCTTTGTGACCCCATGAACTGCAGCATGCCACGCCTCCCTGTCCATCACCAACTCCTGACGTTCACCCAAACCCATGTCCATCGAGTCAGTGATGCCATCTAACCATCTCATTCTCTGTCGTCCCCTTCTCCTCCTGCCCTCAATCTTTCCCAGCATCAGGGTCTTTTCAAATGAGTTAGCTCTTCGCATCAGGAGGCCAAAGTATTGGAGTTTCAGCTTCAACATCAGTCCTTCCAATGAATATTCAGGACTGCTCTGCTTTAGGATGGACTGATTGGATCTCCTTGCAGTCCAAGGGACTCTCAAGAGTCTATTTATACATTTGTGCTAATAGTGTCATTTTCTGAGCGGATGTTACTGAGTATAGGTTATGTGTTGCTTAATGATATCAAATGTAAACTATGTTTAAAGCAGCTTGTCTGTCATGATTCCCCTTATCTTAAATGACAAAGATACTGAATTAACACCAACTACTGCAACTCTTGTCATTATCATCAGAAAGAGGTTCACTAAGCACTTGGTACTATTAAAAGAAAATATAAATAGACATAGGTCTTGTTATCTAGGTATCCAAAATTTTGAAGAACTTGAAGTCCAAGGCTTGGTTCCTATTTCTTCTCAAAGTTGTGGTGGTGAGATAGCCAGCCAATCTGCCCTAGCGTGGCAGTAACGCACACAATTTCCTCTGACCTGTATCTTCAGTCTACTTCCGCCACTTTCTTCAATTATATACTGAAGAATAATATATATGCTAAATGATGACACATCATAAGTGCACAGACAGCTGAATTTTCACAATCTGATTAAATACCCACGTAAGCAACCTTGAAATCAAGCGACCAAGCATTCTCAGAATCTCAGTAACCCTCCCCATGTTATGCATGGAGTAGCCACGTGCGCTTTCTAAAGTTTGGTTTCTTCCACTCATTTACGTTTGTGAGATCCATCACAATTTGCTCATTGTTACTGCTGTGCTTTATTATATAAACATGCCACCAGTTACATATCCATTATACTACTGATGGGTGTGTACAGAGTTGTCAATTTTTCTCATTATGAATATTGCTGTTGTGGACATTTCAGCATGAGTCTTTTGGTGAACTTACATATGTATTTCTTTTGGGTATATAACTAGAAATTAGTTACAGTTCTGTAGGAATTGTTGGGTCATAGTATGTGTTCATCTTCAACCATTTTCAGAACAGGGAAGACTTAGTGCAATCACCTTTCCCATACACTAATCCATTCTTTAGGACACTGCTTGATGACACTGTTCAGAGGGTACAGTACATTTTGATAAATACAGATCCATAAGAAGTTCTTATCGCTTTAATTATTTCAGCCATATCACCTAATTTATATTGCCTTATATTATGCTGAAGATGTCTAACATTAGCACAAAGTTGCCTGCAGATCTGATTAATGAAAAAAACTTGTGGCAGGATTAAGAAGTTCTGGAAAGACATGAATTATTGACAAACAGATCCATGTATAATACTAAAGTGGAGTGATTTTTGTAGGCCTTTATTATAGTCCGTCATTATTACTCTATGTAATGTCATCCTAAAATGAAGGAAATTCTAGTAAATTTTGGAATTGCTAGGGAGAAAGAAACTAGTAAGAATTTTTAAGCAGTCAAAGGAAGTTTTAGAAATATTTATATCCCTTAGGAAATGCTACTTTTGGGTCACTCAGCTTTTAATTATTCAGGAGAAACTATTAAAAATGACATACAGGAACTCCTGTCAATATGAGTGTAGTATAACTTCATCTCAGAGACTGCAAACTCCATGGAAGTAAAATATACCTTTTTACTACTAGGCTTTAGCTCTCTTCTCATATCACTTGACATAGTGTTTTTTGACACAAAATTCAATCTTTTAATGTTAGTCTGTGAATTATACAATTAGCACTCCAAAATAATCTATGTCAAGCTTCCAAGATTTAATAACAGTAAAGGAGTGTGAGGCACTGACTTGCATAAAATATATTTTTATATTTTGCCATATAAACCACTGTGATCATAAAACTACACTCTGTCTGCCAAAGATAATTACAACTGTTTGAAATGCATTTGCTACCTCAGTATTCTACTCTTTACGCTTATTAGCTCATATGTTGCTAGCTTTTAAAACCCATCTTTGGAAAAAATTAGCAAGAGGGGAGTGGAAATGAATAGATTGTAATTTACAACAGGAGCCTCCCACTGGATTTCTAATTGGCTTTAATTAAAATGGTGAATTGCCCTGTTCTATGTTACTATGAGATCTTGAAATTTTTCTTCAAGTTGTTTACAACAGATTTTATATTGGAGTACAGTTGATTAACAATGATGTGTTAGCTATAAGTGTACAGCAAAGTGATTCCCTGTACCTATACAAGTATCCATTAGTTTTCAACTTCTTTTCCCATTTAAACTGTTACAGAATATTAAGTCAAGTTCCCCGTGCTATACCGCAAGCCTTGTCAATTATCTGTAGAAGTGTGTATATGTCAATTGCAAACTCTCAATCCACTTCCCAACCCCTTCCCCCCTGGTAACCAAGTTTGTGCTCTTGTGAGTCTGCATCTGTTCTGTGAATAGTTCATTTGTATCTTTCTTTTAGATTCCGCATGCCAGCACCATCATATGGTGTTTGTGCTTCTCTGACCTCCTTCACTTATACTAATCTCCAGGTCCGTCGCCGTTGCTGCAGATGGCACTGCTTCATTCTTATTAACGGCTGAGTAATATTCCCTTGTATATACGTACCACATCTTTTTTGTCCATCCTCTGTCAATTACATCGACACTTAGATTTCATCCAGGTCTTGGCGATTGGAAACACCACCACAAAGAACACAGTCAGGCATGAATCTTTTTCGAATTATGCCCAGGAGTGGGATTGCTAGATCATATGGTAGTTCTATTTTTAGGTTTTTTTTAAGCAGCTTCCATAATGCACTCCTAAACAGTTGTACCAAATTATATTTCCACAAACAGTGTGGGAGGGCTCCCAGCTCTCCAGTCTCTACAGCATTTACTGATGGCAACTTTACATGGTGGTCATTCTGACAGGTGGGAGGCGATCCCTCCTTGAATTAATCTGCACTTCTCAAACACTGACAGAAGCCTCAGCAGAACAGATTTGAGAGCTTGGGATCTGTCAGAGGTGGAGGTTTGGCTGGTGAAGGGAAACGGGCAAGAAGTAATGACACACAAATCCTTGGGTGTTTGTTCTGGCACATTCCACTCTCATTTAGAACCCAGAACAGCACGTTCTGTAAGTCTGCTGCTACTGCTGCTAAGTCGCTTCAGTCGTGTCCAACTCTGTGCGACCCCATGGACGGCAGCCCACCAGGCACCCCCCATCCCTGGGATTCTCCAGGCAAGAACACTGCAGTGGGTTGCCAATTCCTATGGTGCCCCAATAACCAGAGTTGGGAATGGAGAAATGCTGCCTCCTTGTGGCCATTTTGAGTAAAAGCAACTTTAAAACTGGTGCACTTGAAACTCACGTCTGTGGGACTGTAAGACTCCTTCCTTCAAGAAATGGCCTGGGGTACATAATAGAATAACAATGCAAACAGGGCCAGGCTCTTAAGAAGCCGATTTCAACCGGTAACTTTACTCACTGTTTAAAATAAAAAAGGACTTAACAAAGATCCTTAACATTGTCCATTATTCTGTTCTGTTCTGTGAAGTCACTCAGTCGTGTCCGACTCTTCGCGAACCCATGGACGGTAGCCTACCAGGCTTCTCCATCCATGGGATTCTCCAGGCAAGAACACTGGAGTGGGTTACCATTTCCTCCTCCAGGGGATCTTTCCGACCCAGGGATCGAACCCGGGTCTCCTGCATTGGAGGTAGACGTTTTAACCTTGGAGCCACCAGGGAAGCCCCATCATTAGAGGACTGCAAATCAAATCTATACTGAGGGATCACCTCTCACCTGTCAGTAAGGCAATCATCAAAAAGTCTAAAAACAGTAAGTGCTGGAACAGGCCTGGAGAAAGGGAACTCTCCTCAGTGCGGCTGAAAAGGTAAACTGCTGGCAGCCACTGCGAAGACCAGCATGGAGTTTCCTTAAAAACCTAAAGACACAGATACCACATGGTCTGGGATATTTACACAGGCATATATACACAGAGAAGGACCTACCAGTGAGCATTCTAGGTGAATTACGTCAGACACAGGAAGACAAATATCATACAGTATCACTTATAGGTGGAATCTAGAAAACGGATACAAAAAATTCATTTACAAAGAGACTCACAGTCTTGGAAGAGCCACTCAGGATTACTGAAGGGGAAAGAGCGAAGGCAGGATTTGATCAGGATGTTGGGATTAATCTATACGCACTCAAGTATCTTAAAGAGCATCACCAAGGGACTACAGTGCAGGGAAACCCAGTTAACCCTTCAGTGTACACGAGAGAGGCAAAGCACCCCCAGAGACCAGACATTCATCACTGTACACCTCTTCAAGTTGCTCAGCACTGGAAAGCAACTACACTTCAGCAGAAAGTAGACATTAATGGGATAAATGAATTGCCTCCTATATTCCCCTCAGGGCTCCGTGACCTGGGCTGCTGCCACATCCCTGGAGACTGAGCAGCCTTGGGTGCAAGGATGGGCTGTCCTGGGTCTGAGAAGGATATGCCAGCAACTGAGCCCCTGTAGCGGGGCTTCCCTGGTGGTTCAGCTGGTAAAGAATCCACCTGCAATGCAGGAGACCCCTGTTGGATTCCTGGGTTGGGACGATATCCTGGAGAAGGGATAGGCTACCCACTCCAGTATTTCTGGGCTTCCCTGGTGGCTCAGATGGTAAAGAATCTACCTGCAATGCGGAAGACCTGGGTTCAACCCCTGGGTCAGGAAGATCCCCTGGAGGAGGGCATGACAACTCACTCTAGTATCCTTGCCTGGAGCATCCCCATGGACAGAGGAGCCTGGCGGGCTACAGTCCATGGGGTCGCAGAGTCCTCCATGACCGAGCGACTAAGCACTGCACCGCAGGACCTGTAGTGTTTGTCCCCGCTGGATGAAAGCACAGTCTTGGGACCCAGACTGGCTCTCCACAGCCACACCACGCCTAAGGCGCCCCGAGGATGGTGGACCCTTTGGGTTGGAGGAGCTTTGAAAAGATATCTGGTCTCCAGGGCTTCCGGTGGTGGGGTTCCTACCTCCAGATTCTTTGCTTAGAGGCGTCCAACTTAATAACAACACTCTCTGCAGGGAAGAATTGAAGGTTTGGGGTTTTGTCAGGTGGTAGGGGAAGGCAATGGCACCCCACCCCAGTGCTCTTGCCTGGAAAATCCAATGGACAGAGGAGCCTGGTGGGCTGCAGTCCATGACGTCGCTAAGAGTCGGACACGACTGAGCGACTTCACTTTCACTTTTCACTTTCATGCACTGGAGAAGGAAATGGCAACCCACTCCAGTGTTCTTGCCTGGAGAATCCCAGGGGAGACTGGTGCGCTGCCGTCTATGGGGCCGCACAGAGTTGGACACGACTGAAGCAACTTAGCAGCAGCAGCAGCAGGGGTGAAAAATGATGGGCAAGGAGTAATGAGACACAAGCCTGTGGGTGTTCTGGCACATTCCACACTCATTCACAATCCCAAACAGGCCTTCTCTCTGAGTCTGGGGCAGCAATAACCAGAAGTGCTGCCACACTGCGGCTGTTTCTAGTAACAGCAACTTTAAGACCAGTGCTCGGGGCACATTAAACTCCAAAGGCCTGCATGGCTTTAAGTATCCTCTATCCTGCAGTCACTGCAGATGGTGATTGCAGCCATGAAATTAAAAGACGCTTACTCCTTGGAAGAAAAGTTATGACCAACCTAGATAGTATATTCAAAAGCAGAGACATTACTTTGCCGACTAAGGTCGGTCTAGTCAAGGCTATGGTTTTTCCTGTGGTCATGTATGGATGTGAGAGTTGGACTGTGAAGAAGGCTGAGCACCGAAGAATTGATGCTTTTGAACTGTGGTGTTGGAGAAGACTCTTGAGAGTCCCTTGGACTGCAAGGAGATCCAACCAGTCCATTCTGAAGGAGATCAACCCTGGGATTTCTTTGGAAGGAATGATGCTAAAGCTGAAGCTCCAGTACTCTGGCCACCTCATGTGAAGAGTTGACTCATTGGAAAAGACTCTGATGCTGGGAGGGACTGGGGGCAGGAGGAGAAGGGGACAACCCAGGATGAGATGGCTGGATGGCATCACTGACTTGATGGACGTGAGTCTGAGTGAACTCCGGGAGTTGGTGATGGACAGGGAGGCCTGGCATGCTGTGATTCATGGGGTTGAGTCGGACAGGACTGAGCGACTGAACTGAACTGAACTGAACTGATCCTGCAGTCATGGCCTGGGGTACATAACCAACTAACACTTAGAAACAGGGCATGCTTTAAAAACACAATTTCAATAGGTAAATGTTAATCACTCTCTTTAAAAGAAAAAAAAAATCTACAAAGATCCTTACCAGTGCCCACTAAGAGAAGTACAACCGAATCTACACAGAGGCATCACCATCGACTCTGACCCATCAGAAATGGCCATCACCAAAAAAGGCTACAAAGAGTAAGTTCTAGAGAGGCTCTAGAGGAAAGGCAACCCTCCTACAATGCTGCTGAAAACAAAGCGCTAACAGCCTCCCTGGATACCAACATGGAGATTCCTTAAAACCCAGACACAAGTACAATATGGTCCGGAAATCCCACTCTTGGGTGTACATTTGGAGCAAAGTATGACTGGAAAAGACACATGCACCCCAACATTCACTGCAGCACTATTTACAACAGCCAGGACATGAAGCCAGAGATGAATGGGGGTGTGTGTGTGTGTATATATATATATATGAAGGTGAAGTCGGCCGACTCTTTGCGACCCCGTGAACTGTAACCTACTAGGCTCCTCCATCCATGGGATTCTCCAGGCAAGAATCCTGGAGTGGGTTGCCATTTCCTTCTCCAGGGGATCTCCCTGACCCAGGGATCAAACCCAGGTCTCCCGCATTGCAGGCAGACGCTTTACCCTCTGAGCCAACAGGTAAGCCCATATATATATATACACAGACATATAAGAGGATGTTACTCAGCCCTCCCAGTGAGTGAACTAATGCCATTTGAAGGAACACAGAAGGACCTACCAATGATCATTCTAGATCAAGTACCTCAGACACAGGAAGACAAAGGTCGTAGGGTATCAGTTATAGATGGCATGTATAAACTGATACAAAAGAACACCTTCACAAAAGACAAAGACACAGTCTTGGAAATACCACTCAGGGTTACTGAAGGGGAAAGATCGTGGCTGGGGTAGGGAGGGTTTAATCAGGACATTGGGATTAACATATATACACACTCAAATATCTCTAAGAGCATCAGTAAGGGCCTGGGTTACAGCACAGGGGACCCTATTTAGCACTCTAATACCTTATGGGGAAAAACACCCCCCAAAGATGAGATACTCATCTGTCTTATCAAGTTGCTGCACACCTACAACAAACTCAACATTGGAAATCAACTATACTTCAAATAAAAATTTTAATTTGATGAATAAAATGAATTGCCTCCTATATTCCCCTCAGGCCTTTATGAAGCAGGCTGCTGCCACATCCCTGGAGTCTGAGCAGCCTTGGGTGAAAGGCTGGACGGTCCTCAGATATGCCAACAAGTGGGCCCCCATAAGACCTGTGTTTGTCCCCTCTGGGTGAAAGCACAATCTTTCACCTGGGCCGGCCCTCCACAGCCACACCAAGCTGAGGGTACCCAAAGGAGGTTGGACCTTTGGGCTGGGAGAGCTCTGAAAAGTCATCTGGTCTCTAGGGCTCCCAGTGGTGGGGTTCTTACCTCCAGATTCCATCCTTAGAGCTGCCTGGCTTAAATATGACGACAGCACCTTCCGAAGGGCAGAACTGAAGAGTTTGGGATTTGCCCAGAGGTGTGGGTGAAGAATGATGGGCAAGAAGTAATGAGACACAGGCCCTTGGGTCATTGTTCTGGCACATTCCACTCTCATTTACAACCCAGGACACAATTTTCTCTAAGACTCTGATACTGCTACTGCTGCTAAGTCGCTTCAGGCGTGTCCGACTCTGTGCGACCCCATAGACAGCAGCGCACCAGGCTCCCCCATCCCTGGGATTCTCCAGGCAAGAACACTGGAGTGGGTTGCCATTTCCTTCTCCAATGCATGAAAGTGAAGAGTGAAAGTGAAGTCACTCAGTCGTGTCCGACTCTTAGCGACCCCATGGAGTGCAGCCTACCAGGCTCCTGAGTCCATGGGACTTTCCAGGCAAGAGCACTGGAGTGGGGTGCCATTGCCTTCTCCTCTATAAGACTCTGCTACTGCTGCTGCTGCTGCTAAGTCGCTTCAGTCGTGTCCGACTCTGTGCGACCCCATAGACGGCAGCCCACCAGGCTCCCCCGTCCCTGGGATTCTCCAGGCAAGAGCACTGGAGTGGGTTGCCATTTCCTTCTCCAATGCATGAGAAAGTGAAGTCACTCAGTCGTGTCTGACTCTTAGCGACCCCATGGACTCTAGCCCACCAGGCTCCTCCATCCATGGGATTTTCCAGCCAAGAGTACTGGAGTGGGGTGCCATTCTCTGGTGCTCCAATAACCAGAGATGAGGAAAGAAGAGGTGCTGCCGCCTCGTGGCCATTTCCAGGAACAACAACTTTGAAAACTGGCCAGGGGCTCTTAAAATTCACAACGCCTCTGGGGCTGTAAATATCTCCTGCCCTCAAGACATAATCACGGAACAATTTGAAACAGGGCAGGCATTCGAGAAGCCCATTTTAACAGGTAAATTTTACTCACACTCTTAAAAGAAAAAAAAGCACCAACAAAGATCCTTACCAGTGCCCCTGTCAGACAAAGCAAATCATATCTCCACAGAAGTATCGCCTCTTATCCGTCGGAATGGCTATCATCAAAAAGTCTACAAACAGTAAGTGCTGGAAAGGGGCTTCAGAAAAGGGAACCCTTCTGCACAGCTGCTGAAAATAAAAATTGCTAACAGCCACTGTAGAGAACAGCATGCAGTTTCCCTGAAACCCTAAAGACACAGATACATTATGGTCCGGAAATCCACTCTTGGGTGTATATCTGGAGAAAAGTATAACTGGAAAAAACAAACCCCACTGTTTGTTGGGATTTCAGTATAACTGGAAAAATGTTCCAGGTAACTGGAAAAAACAAACCACCCCAATGTCCACTGCAGCACTATTTACAATAGCCAAGACGTGAAGGCAATCCTGCGTCCTTCCAGAGATGAACAGAAAAAGACGCATTTATGTACAAGTTTATTCAGCCATCTCAGTGAATAAACTAATACCATTTGCAGGAACATTGAAGGACTTACTGCTGATCATTCTAGGTGAAGTACGTCTGACAGAGGAAGACAAATATCATACAGTATCACTTTTAGATGGAATCTAAAAATGGAGACAAAGGAATTCATCTACAGAAGACAGAGTCACAGCCCTAGAAAATGCACCTAGGATTTTGTTAGGGGAAGAGCAGGGGTAGGCTTACATCAGGACATTGGGATGAACCTGTGGTGGTGGTGAATTAATCGCTAAGTGGTGTCTCCGTCTGGAGACCTCATGTAGCCCAACGGGCTCCTCTGTCCATGGGATTTCCCAGGCAAGACTACTGAGTGGGTTGTCATTCCCTTCTCCAGGGGATCTTCCTGACCCAGGGATTGAACCTGTGGGTCCTGCATTGACAGTCTGATTCTTTACCACTGAGCCAACAGGGAAGCTTTGGAGATAACGTTGTTCAGTCACCCAGTCGTGTCCGACTCTTTGTGACCCCATGGACCTTCACCATCTCCTGAAATTTGCCCATGTTCATGTCCACTGCACTGGTGATGCCTTCCAGCCATCTCATCTTCTATTAACATGGTGGTGGTGGTTTAGTTGCTAAGTCATGTCCGACTCTTGCAGCCCCACAGACCGGCCAGGCTCCTCTGTCCATGGGATTGTCCAGGCAACAATACTGGAGTGGATTGCCATATCTTTCTACAGGGGATCTTCTTATACACACTCATATATCTCAAAAAAGAGCATCAACAAGGAGCTATGTATGGTACACCACAGAAAACCCTACTCTCCACTCTCATACCCCAGGAGGGCAAAGCTTCCTCAAAAGACTAGACACGCATCTATGTCTATCTGCATCTAGTTGCTGTCCACCTACAACAAACTCAACCTTGGGACACAACTACACTCAAAAAGAAAATAAGTACTAATTTTACAAGTAAAATGAGTTCTCTCCTCTATTCCCCACAGGGCTTGGTGACCCTGGCTGCTGTTACACCCTGGAGCCTGAGCAACCTGGGTCCCCCAACGGGACTGTCCTTGGTGCTGAGGGAGGTGACAGCAATGTGCCCGCATAGGAGCCC
This sequence comes from Capricornis sumatraensis, assembly GCF_032405125.1. NCBI lineage: Eukaryota > Metazoa > Chordata > Mammalia > Artiodactyla > Bovidae > Capricornis > Capricornis sumatraensis. The sequence continues at coordinate 24,292,106 of NC_091073.1, forward strand.
CTGTTGGACCTGTAATGTTTGTCCCCTTGGGTGAAAGCACAGTGTCCATGCTAGGGGCCAGTCCTCCACAGGTGTGCCTATTGCACCCAAAGGATGGTGGACCCTTGGGGCTGGAAGAGCTTTGAAAAGTCATCAGGTCTCCATAGCCCCTGTTGGTAGGGTTCCTACCTCCAGTTTCCTCCCTTTGAGGTGCCCAACTTAAAGATGACGGCACCATTGGCAGGGCAGATTTGAAGGGTTTGGGATTTATCCAGGTAGGGGTGAAGAACATAGGCAGGAAACAATGAGACACAACCCTTGAGTCTTTTTTTCTATTACATTCCACTGTCATTTACAACCCAGGAACAGGACTTTCTCTAAGACTCTGGTGCCCCAATAACCAGTTTGGAAAGAGTAAATGCTGCCGCCTTGTGGCCATTTCTAGTAACAGCAAATTGAAATCGATGTGCTCAGGGGCACTAAAAACTCAATACGACTGTAGGGCTGTAAGTGACTCCTGCTTTAAGACAATGGCCTGGGGTACATAATCAAATAACAATTCAAAACAGGGCAGGCTTTCAAAAAGTCAATTTCAACAGGGAATTTTTACTCATACTCTTTAAAAGAAAAAAAGCACCTACAAAGTTCTTCCCTATAGCCTACTGTTAGAGAAAAGCAAATTAAGGACTTTCCTGGTGGTTCAGAGTGTGCCTTGTACAAGTTCGATTCCTGGTCTGGGAAGATCCCATATGCCAGGGAGCAACTAAGCCTGTGCACCACAGCTGGAGCTCATGAGATGTTCAACTACTGCAGCCTGCGCACATAGAACCCATGCTCCACAACAACAGAAGCCACCGCAATGAGAAGCCCGCACACCGCAACGAGAGAAAGCCTGCATACGGCAACAAAGAGCTAGCACGGGCAAGAAAAGAAACCCAGAGACAAAGAAATGTCAAAAAAATAAAATACAATCTGCACATCTACACTGAGGCATCACCTCTCACCTGTCAAAATGACCATCATCAAAAAGTCTACAAAGAGCAAATGCTAGGAAGGGCCTGGAAAAAAGGGAAACTTCCCACACTGCTGCTGAAACCTAAATTGCTAACAACCACGTGGAGCATGAGTTCCTTAAGACCCTAAAGACACAGATACTGAATGGTCTGGAAATCCCACTCTTGGGCCTGTATCCAGAGAAAAGCATGACTGGAAAAGACACACCCACCCCAGAGTTCACGGCATCACTATTTACAACAGCCAAGACATGGAAGCTAAACGTCCAGGAAGAGAGAAATGCGCAAAAACACACGTACATACATACAACGGAATGCTACTCAGCTATAAAACAGAATGAAATAATGCCATTTGCCGCAACACGGAAGGACCTGGAGATTACTGTACTAACTGAAGTCAGTCTGACAGAGAAAGGCAGATATCGCATGCTGTCATTTACATGTGGAATCTAAACCAATAACACAAATGAACTTATTTCTAAAACATGGACTCAGAAACTTCAAAAATAAACTTGTGGTTATCAAAGGAAAAAGGTGAGAGAGAGGGATAAATTAGGAGATTGAGATTAACCTATATACACTACTATCTATAAAACAGGCAGGTGATAAGGACCAATTTCCCTATAACACAGGGAAATCTACTCATTATTTTCAAATAATCTATATGGGAGAAGTATCTGAAAGAGTATATGTACATAACTGAATCACTTGGCTTTACACCTGATACTTAACACATTATTGTAAATCAATTATACTCGAATATAAAATAGCAATTAAATGTAAAAAGATAGTTAATTTACACTCAGTCTTGTTCTTTTCTAGCCCACAAATATATTCCTGCCCCTTGATCTTAAGGCCTAAGGTCATGCTTGACAATGCGATTATTTTGACTCTATCTGCCTTTGGGTGTTCTGCGTGAAGCCCAAATTCCTCATCATTAACATATCACTTCCTGCTAGTTATTTCTATACCACTTGATACACAGCATTTTCCTTCCACATTTTACTTGCTTGCACTCCTGTGTCCAACACTGAGCCACTGATTTCTTTGAAAGTTTTCTCACATAGCATTATTTTTTCTTGCTCTTGAATGATAATTTAGCTGGCAGTAGAATTTTAGGTTGTTGATTATTTTGTATCGCACTCTGAATATATTCCATTATCTTTGGCTTCCATCTAGCTAAGACGATATCTGTTATAATTCCGATTGTCTTCCAGTTGTGGGTAATCTGCTTTTTTGTTTCTGAATGCTTCATAAATTCTCTATTTTCCTACATGTTATGTTTTCACTACAGCGTATCTAGGTGTGAATTTGTTGTGCGCTGTACCCAGGACCCACAAGAAGCTTTCATTATGACTTAAATCCTTCTCTATGCATTATGTATATAAACACTGGCTGCCTCTCATTCTCCATTCTCTCTTTCTGGAAATCCTGACTATATATATGTTCTGCCATTCTTTGCAGATGTTAAAACTCCAAGGGGGTGAGTGTCAATAGAGGCTCATGTGGAACTGGACTTCACCTCCAGCTGGCAAAAAGGAGGCAGTGCCCACTTCATCCGCACTACGGCCTCTAGCTGTTTGCACAGGTATTACTGAATGAGAAGACTGTTGGCATCTCTTACCTTGGGCTTACACATGCAACCCCTTCACTGTGGTCCTGGTAAGGAATGGCCAAAAGTATGAATTCTGTTTTGCTGTTGTTACCTGGGCAAGGCTGGGTGCAGGTTTCTTCAAGAACCACTTTTTTATTACCATCTATAGTGGGTTCAATGTCAGTGCAGAATTCTTCATCCACCACTTTGCTGAAATCGTCAGCTGACCCATCACTCACTACACAAGAAATATTCCTTGTTCTGGTCCCTTCGCCACACTGTGCATCCTGAAATGGAGGAAGAAATGACTAATCAGGAAAGAAAATAATTCATTAGTTAGCTTATCGTTCAACAGTCATCTCTGCACCACTGATTATGATTTATGAGCAGTTTAAGGAGCATCTGAAACCCTAGGGAAGAAGTTCTGTAGGGCACTAGCTATAAAGCATACAATGAACAATTTATTTGTTTTCTAGCCAAAGACAGGCAAATAAATTTTCATTAAAATGGATCAGTCTCCAAATGGTTTTAAAATATGGGACAGGAAGTGCTTGTTATCAAAACTAATTAAACAGCTATGAAATGGCAAGGTACTAAAATCTTTAACAAGAAACATGCCATCTCTAAGCTCTGAGAGAGATTTCTGAAACCAAGGCTCTGCAGATAAAAAACACACATTTCCATACCACTTCTTGAGACTGATTACCTGCACTTGGCATGCAGACCATGGGCCATACCGCCACTGATAACAAGGCTTCACTGGGCAAGGCTTGGACTGTTCCATCAAAGCAGGGCATGGTCTTCCATCACCCTGAAAGGGCTGGGTCACTGTTCGTCTTCGGATCATTTTTCCTTAAAAGATACAACGTGATGCACTGTTAGTAATATGCTATATTATCAAGCATGTATCTTTCTCGGAGAAGGGGTCAAAGACATTTCTCCTGAGGTTTGAGGAACAAGAAAGGTTTAGGTGTTTTGGAAAGAAATCTACCCCGATTCAACCTTTCTGAAGATTGTCTGATATGACTTAAAGTAAGAGGGACGTTTTATTTTGTACTCCTTGACCATTAATCAAATGCCAAATAAGGCACAAACAAACCTGTGAGGCCACACGTTTGAGAACATTCTGACCACGGAGACCAGTCAGAAAGCTGACAGTTCACAGGACATTCCACCATGCAGGACGTGTTCATCTGCCAGGTTTTCTCCAAGCCAAGCTGAAAGGACAGAAGCAGATCTGTTTGTACTGATGCCGAGGCAAGACCATGGTATAGTGTTGAAGGAAGGAGGGCAGGAGGAAGGGCAAGACAGGAGTAGGGAGGAGAGGAGGAATAAGCAAGATGCATAATACAGTAAAAACATGTCTGCAGGACAAAGACCCAAACTATTAAAAATATAAAGTGGTTCACTCCAGGAGAGGTGGGGCAAAAGGAATAGGACGAATGGAGAAGCAAATTTATGTAATACATATTATGGACCTTTTTAAATAAAAAATGAAAAAAGGAAGATTTAATCTCCATATTGGTTGAATTTCCCTAAAGGAGGAATAAATAGGTGTAAGCACAAATATTTTCTACTAGTTAAACACCAAGACTATCATCAATATACAGACATATACTTGCATTGGGGGGATATTATTTTTACATGTGGATGTCAAACTGAAAAGCAAAGGAGAAAAGTTAAAGACCACTTGCCACTCAAACCCCAAAATATAATGTACTAACATAATATACAACAGTTTTGAATAAGCTACCTCTCTCAAAAGGAAGAGTGGGCCTTTAGAATTTTTATTACAAATATTTTATATATATTTATTAATTTTTTTACAGAGATTTTCTCTTTTAAAACTCAGCAGCCAATGGTGGTGTAATTGTTATTTTGCCATTAGCCTCTCATCTCATAATAATGTGTATTTTATTACATTTGGTTGCATTGCTTAAGTATTCTACCTTTATAATACAGGAAGAGATTTTATCCACTGTGTATGCACACATGTTAAAAGTCTAAGGTGCAAAGTAGCATTGAGATAGAAAAAATTAAGAGCAGGTTAGGAAAGTGCAATTTTTAAAACTGGTAATCCTTGGGGATTTTTAAGACCTTTTTTATTTCTGCATGAAAGATAAGCTTACAGTGTCTAATCTATATAGCAGAAAATGGCAAAAGAAAAATTTTCTGAAATGTTATGTTGTGATTCAAGTAGCGCTCCTGGCTCCAAGTTATGCACTGCGAGAGGATCAGATCGGTGATCTATGCCCCAGAACCCTCAGCAGGCACTCCCGTTATATTCTCCACCAGTAATACTTGACAAAGCGGAGCATTTGGTATGAAAACTTTTACCATATCAACTTAAGTCTCATAAAATCACTTGAAGTCACGAGAGATTAGAGATGGAAACCATAAGGTGATATGATAAAAATTATGTTTTGCTTTTTAAGGTACATGATGATTTCATGGAGAAAGGGTTTAAATCACAGAATTCAATTACTATTGGCTTATTTATTTCACTAGGGGATTAAAAAGGATGTCTGTTTACAGACATTTTGGATATCTAACAGTAAGATATTTTAACCCTGTACTACTTATTCTCTTAAATGTTTTTATTACTTCATTTTTATTGGAGTACAGTTGCTTTACAATGTAGTGTTCCTTAAATTTATTGTATCTTCTCTTCTCCTCTATCATCTGTCTAATCTATCATTTATCTAAACATATGTTCAGGGATCAAAGAATAGGAAAGGAGAAACCAAATTATTAGGTATCAGGTAAATTAATGTCTGAGAAACATCAAAGACAGAAGTGCTATATAAATGCTGGCTGGTTTTAACCCTAATTTTCCTCTTTGTTGGAGAGCAGTGCCATCTTCCTTTTTGGCTGTTAGAGGAACAGCATGAGTTAGCCACTGTGGCTGCACCGAATGAAGGGTTTGCACACGTATTAGCAGGTAGGCAACCAATCCAGCGTTAGAAAAGACAGCCAGCTTTTCTCAGGGCTATTATTTAATTCTACTGCTTCCATAGGGTGGATAAAATGGGATAAGAATTGTTTAATCCAATTCCTGCGAGAGGAGCACTGTTCTCCCTGAATACAGTGTGTGCTACAATGTTAACGATTTGAATCCCTAATTGTCATCACAGTATTGAAACATGATAATATTTGTACATAAAAGTAAATTTATCCAGACTTCTGGATAACAAAAATTTTTTCTCAAACTTTTACTCATACTTCATTTAAGAAATAAAAGCTTTATTTATATCTTTTTTCCAGAGTCATATGAGATACTTAAACTCTGGTCTTATGTGATTATGTAAGAAGGTCGGACACGACTTAGTGACACAACTTACATGCTTTGGGTGAAGCTTTCTAAAAGCTCTCAGAGCTATTCATCGTTATTTTATTCTGGCCTAGAAGGGCATTTGCATGTGCATTTGCAAAAAACCAAAAAAAAGACTCATGTGAGAGGCAGATCACAGGATGCTCTCCAGCCTGTGTGTATAACTGTAAGAAAATATTCACTATTAATATTATTTTTGTATTTTTATAGTGGTCACATTATTTTGATGTTATTAGTTTCAAAGCCAAATTGATTCAGGTATGAAATTTCTGATTAAAGCTAAGGCCATAATTGACTGAATTATGTGGTAAGATAGAGGAATTTATTAACTAAATTTGCTTTCATTGCATTTGGGAGCTCCATTCCTATGGACAGATATATAGAAAGTTAAATTAGGTCTATGTGATAATATCAAAGCTTTCAAATGGATTAAAATATTTCCATCTTGAATTTTCCCTTAAGATTTGGAATAATTTACCACAGGCTTATAATAACCTCTAGGACAGGCAGACAGAGATTGTGGTCACATGTCCACTGAGCCCTACTGAGGTTACAAGTCCCTCCCTGGGTGTTCCAGGTCTACGGAGGCTCTAGCTGTCTTGGTTTATGTTGAACCCACTCGGCCTTAGTTCAGGAGGAGTCAAAACCTGTCAGGAAGATGAGTACCCTTTTCGTCTGGAAATTAGACAGAATAATTGTAACCTGAAGTACAGCTTCATGAAAACTACGACTACGTCTTCTCACATTTCATAAGGTCATATTAGAAAAGATCACATCACTTTTGTAAACTGGAGAGTTAACAAAAGACAGTAATGGTAGACTCCATTCCTTTGTTTAGATTTCAAGCTCTCTCTCACCCAGACCTGACTCAGAGTCTCACAGCTGGGTATTAGATCCTAATATCAAAATCTGTTACCAAACCACATGCGGTCAATGTTTTGCAACAGAGAGAATAAATGACGGCTCTTGGCAGGTGTCCCAGGCAACACAAAATTCATATGAAATTACAAAAGATGATGAGTAGTCTGATTAAGATTTATTGCCTTTATTCACCTTGATTACTTATTGTTACCCAAGCATTTCTTTCGGAATGGGCTAATTAGCATAACTTTGGGCTCCCAGCAGAACAAAATACAGGAAATTATGTGTAGAAATCAGTAATGCTGGAAAGAATCTCTTTTCAAGAGCGTGTTTAGCAGAAAACATCTGCTGGCAAAGAGCTGCATAAAGCACCGGTCACTTGGCTCAGCATGAATTGAGACTATTGGGGAAGAATTTACTCACAAAGATATAACACAGCCTTCCCTCACCTCTTCACAGTATCTCAGGTTAACTGACTTGCCGTCACTTCGAACACAATCCAACATCCTTGTTTTAATGCCATTCCCACATACTGCCTTCTCGCTCAGCTGGCACGTGCTCCAGTCTGAAAGGGAAGGAGGGCATCAGAACAGAAGGCTATGTACGGAACAGATTTCAAATGAAACTCGGATGACCTAAATCCCGTATTTAATTCACAACTGCTTCCTAAGCCCCACCATCAATCATCCCACATGCAGAGCATATGGGTCCCAGCTTTGAACGTATCAGGAGTCAAATGGAATTGCTGGGGCTGCACACAGCTACAGGGATTATTCCTGAGGCAGCTGTCTCTTGACCATCTTGATGGCTAGTCGTTTGGTGATGCTGTAAAAATGGCTGTGGCCTGCAGGTGAAATGTCACTTAGAAACTGTTTATCCTAATGAAAGTAAAAATGTAAATGTCAACATTTTTGTTTTAGCAAAATAATCATAATTTTAATGCCTGGCATTTTGTGTAGTTTTTCCAAATAAAACTATTTCACTTGCTGTCCATACTTAGGATATTATAAAATGTATTATTTATTTCAAAACCAGCTTGGCCATATTTATTTCTCTTATTAAGTATCTTTTGCAAGGTAATTGTTTTATCTTTGTACCCAGGGAAATGTAGCCTGTCCCAGAGAACTGTGAATTCATTGTGTCACGAAAGCAAATTGAAGAGAAAAACCAAAAGAAACAAAAAATCAAGCTGACTGCTATGTGTCTTAGTACAGTTTCTGGGGTTTATTTCAGCATGAAAATTACATGGGGGAAAATTCCAAAATAAGCTTTAGTTGCCCCAAGTCATATAAGCCCCCCAAAACCTCTTCTTTCCTAGAGTATATGCCTTGATGACGTATGAGACAAGGGTTTGGGGAAAAACAGAATTTATGATAAGCCTTTTTTTCTTCTAAAAAAACAATCATCTTTTTCTACCTAGACCTTTGATAACACTAAAAACTTCTCTTCATACACTATTTGGAAGGTGTATACACATACACATAAGCTTGCTAATGCTTTTTACATCAGAATAATCATGCATATGAACAGCCCCCACGTAAAGAACTGCTGTCCCAGTATGTTCATAATGATTAAACATATTCCGAAGAAGAAAAACATCTTTCAATAAGCCGATATCCTTGGGAAAGATGTTTATTTCTACCTTCTGAAAGTGGGAGGATGTCTTACATAGGAACCCTTAGACTATTCACAGTCTGCCTTAAGAGCTAATGTTTGTGTGATATTTTCATTCTCTTTCTTGATGTTTATTAAAAATAAGACAGATAAATATTTATTTCATTTAATACAGAATTACTGCTGCGAGACTAAGCAGTAGGCTTTCCTGGTGACTCAGGCGGTAAAGAATCTGCCTGTAATGCAGGAGACGCGGGTTCGATCCCTGGGTTGGGAAGATCCCCTGGAGAAGGAAATGGCAGCCCACTCCAGTACTCTTGCCTGGAAAATCCCATGGACAGAGGAGCCTGGTGGGCTACAGTCCATGGGGTCACGAGTCAGACATGACTCAGTGACTAAATCACCAAGTACCATGTCCAAAAGACATGTGGATGGAGGTGAACCATACTTCTGGGAATGCTGATAAGCTGACAGACATGGAATTTGGCCTCTATGAGGTGAAGGCTACTCACGTACCTGTTACATTATAATCATAGTGGAAGCAGTTTTTGTTCAGGTTGCAGGGTTCCTTCTCCACAGCATCAGGGCAGGCTCTTCCTTCCTCAGCTGGTTGTCTGATGGGATCAGCTGACCTTTGCCGGAAATTGCTTTGATTGCAAGGCTGACAGAGAATAACATAACTCCTCAGAAAGGTGAGTACTTGGCCACACAAGAGCATATGTATTAAGGCAAGCACTGGAGCAAGAGTTAGAACCTTTGGGCCACTGGCTAACTTTAGCAATCTCATCTGTAAGTCCAGGTGCTGGATGAGTTTCTGATGTGCCATCTGGCTCTAAGGTGCTGTGGACAGGGAATGCTACCTGCCATTCCAGCAGACAGAGAATGGTTCCACTGTCCCGGTTCCACAAGGACCAAACCATCACCACTGCAGCTGCTGCAGGTGATGTGCCCTGAGCAAACAGGATCGAGAAAAAGAGGCACTGTTCCATGCTTTGGATACTGACCTGAGATGGTTAAGATACATGTCTAAGGAATAATTTCAATGAGCCCAGAGTCCTGTATATTCCTATACACAGGAAAGTACTAACATTATTAACTAGAGATTTCTATTTCACTGATTAGCAGTACTCTTTTGATATTTGACTATGTGTTTTTTTTCCCAGCAAAAAACTCCTGCTTATTCAGTCTCCTCCTCCACCTCTTTGGAGCAGTTCCTCAGAGCTATCTAAAAGGCCATCTCCCAGGCCACTGTCCACAGAACAATGAACCCCAAATGAAACTTAATTGGCAACTTTCAGGCTGTGTCTTTTTCTTCAGTTGACAATACTTAAGAGTCTATGTGTCTAACCTGAAAATACATCTGTTCCCCTAAGTCTCCTGCAGCAGTATTTACAATAACCAAGATACAGAAAAAGCCCAAAATGTCCATCGATAAGCTGTAGTATGCTCATACAACAGAATATTATTCAGCCATAAAAAGTGAGGATGCCTACAATTTGTGACAACATGGACGGATCTCAAAGGCATTCTGCTAAGTGAGGTGTCAGACAGAGACAGACAAATACCGCATGCTCTCACTTACATGGGGCATCTAAAATGAAAAAACAAAACTCCGAAAAAGATCAGACTTGCAGTTAACAGAGGTAGGGGTAGGGGAGAGGGAGAACTGGAGGAAAGGGGTCAAAGGTACACATTTCCAGTTATAAGACAGGAAGTAGTAGGGACACATGCCTACTACTTGAACTACATCAAGTTCAGCATGATGACTGTAGCTAACACTGCCATATGTTATATAGCAAAGTTGTTAACAGAGTTAATCTTAACAGTGCTCATCACAAGCAGAACATTTCCCCCCCTTTATTCTTTTCTTCTTTTTATCATACTTATTTGAGAAGATGGATGCTACCTGAAACTATTGTGGTAATCGTTTCACAATATACGTAATCAAACCATCATGCTGTAGGCCTTAAACATGTCTGTTGATTATCTCTCAATAAAACTGGGATTAAAAAAAAAGAGTCTATGTGTCAAATATTCATAGATACATCACATCATCCATACACAAAAATATATGTTCATACTAATTACTGTAGGTCACAAATTTCACTGTAGGTCACAGAATTTATAATCTATTTTCTTGGACCCAAAAAGTTAAGGTTGTGTGTATGTGTATGAGTTTGTTGATCTGTTGTGCTCGACTCTGCGATGCCATGGACTGCAGCCCACCAGGCTCCTCTGTCCATGGAAAAACAGCTATTAATATTTTCCTAACCCTGGGATTTCTTTGGAAGGAATGATGCTAAAGCTGAAGCTCCAGTACTTTGGCCACCTCATGCGAAGAGTTGACTCATTGGAAAAGACTCTGATGCTGGGAGAGATTGGGGGCAGGAGGAGAAGTGGACGACCCAGGATGAGATGGCTGGATGGCATCACTGACTTGATGGACGTGAGTCTGAGTGAACTCCGGGAGATGGTGATGGACAGGGAGGCCTGGCGTGGTGCGATTCATGGGGTCGCAAAGAGTTGGACACGACTGAGCGACTGAACTGAACTGAATGTGCACACATACATGGACACAAATATAAGGTAGCACTAGTTTTAAAAAACCGGCTGCCATTCTCCTACTGGTACAGTCTTGTTTTGGAAACATTTGGTTATTAAGAGCAGAGACAGTAACTTCAAACCTGATGCTATGAAATTAGAATACAAAATTATTTGCATGCCCTTGTAAAGCAGCTGATTGATTCTTTATTGCCGTTTATTCTGTATCCAAGTCAAATGCCACCCTGTTTCGCTCCTGCTCTATCAGTTGGCTGCTAATCAGCATCTTTAACAATGTTAACACTGGAACAGAAAATTAATTCCTCCTTGAAAAACATGTATCTGTCCCATATTATATTTCAGCAAATAAATTTCACATTAAATATTTTTTCCAGGCTTTTGATGCCACATTGAGTGTGCAGCTTTACAAATGTGCCTGGGGTAAGCCAAATTTCCTACATCATCAGCCAGTCCTGTTTCAGTGACTCTCCTCCCCAGGGCCCATGGAAGTGCCCCATGGGCTGCTGAAATCTAGAAGCTCGGTGCGATTTGAAACTCTCAGCTGGCTTTCCAGGTCCAAAGATGCTCAGTCAGTGCCTGGAAAGAGATTCATTGGTGCCCAGCTTTCTTTTTTCTACTTCCTTTTTTTACCAGAATCTTTTGAGTTTTAGTGTCAATACTGCTGCTGCCATATCCCCACAGTGTGAAAGATTATTCCTACGATTTAAATAAAATGGCCTGGGCAAAAAGCAAGGGATGATAACAACTTGACACCATGAAAGTACTTTTACTAGAGTCTCATTCTTTATCTCTTTACCTGGAGGGAATCATTATCACCACTGCAGTTTTTAACATGCTGTGTACTCATAAATCAATCTAAAGGCATTTTTGTGCTAGGATTAGGAGGATGGTGAAGGAGTATAAAGTTTGCAAGAGGCTAAGCTGTGCCGGGATGAGTCTAAACACTGCTGATTTTAAATGGCGCATTCGTAAGAATGTAGTAGCCGACAGCACACCTTGCTTTGGTAACTAATTCAGTAACCAAGTTTTCTTTTCTTAATGGTAGTTTGAAACCTTTAGTGGTAAGGAATTTAGCAAATTCTACATCAACAAATGGTTAATTGTCTCACCAAAGAGCATCGGGTCCACGGACCCCATTCGGATACCACACAATCCTCAGGACATGGCAGTTTGCACTCTCGAGAGCCCAGGGGCATCTCTTCTGGGTCACAGAGGTAATCCTCTACGTGGTCAGAGGGGCCATCTGCTGTGTTCTGCATGCATCTAGAAGAAAACACGTCTATCAGTGAAGGAATTTGGACAGTCAAACAATGGCCAACCCACAAGGTTCAAGGTTTCTCTTAAGATATCACCATGGAGGCAGGGGATGGGGAGCTTGGCATTTAATGAATAAAATTCTCCAAACATAAAGACACAGAAGATCTCTGCCTCCCATAAATAGTTGGAGCCGTTCAGTGTGACTTAAAAATCTCTACTTGCATGTATCATTATCATCTTTTAAACTGTAGCCACTATGTGTATACTCTGTATATGCAAACTCTATGTGTCTTCCTCTGAAAGGAGAGAGTCATTTATTTACACCTAAATTATCATGATGAAACTAAAGCATTGGCCAAAGATATTCAGAGATGGGTTGCAATTTTGGAATATAATGCATTTTTTTTTCTTTCAAGAAAAATAGTGGATTCCACAGAGAAGTTAGATTCATATATGATGGCAGACAAGGCACATTGAAATCTCCTAGGCAGAGGTCTCATTAACTGCTTTTGAAAGTAACTGATGACATTTATCAAGTTATTTTGTCATTTAACAAGTAATTTTCGCTTCCCATTTGCTGATAACCTTAAAAGAAAGCCAGAAGTGAGAGACAGTCGTTAGAGTAATAGCATGACTTCTCTAAATGGGGTTGCTGGGATCTTCCTATATCTTGACCTTTTTTTTTTTTTAGTTTTCTTTTAACAGAATAAATCCAAACATTTTATTACATTTCATTGTGTTGTGAGCAGTCATAAAGGGCTCTTTAACTCATCTCTTGGGAATCTAATTAAAGTGGCTAGTATATTGGACTTCGCTTTTTACCATAGTTAATCTCTCCAGGCACTTTTCTAATAGAAGACAAAAACTTTATCTCTCATTTGTGACTCAGAGAAGGTCAACCAAATTATTAAGTTTGGGAAGAAAACTGTATTGCAGGAGATGAAGAGGAAGGCTCGGGCTCTTAAGCCTCAAACCCATTGCAATGTTTTAAACTGTTGGTTGCATTATATTACCAATTATACCTAGAATCTCAACTTTTCTCAGGGATTTACAATCAGTAGGGAGATTGCATCTTGACAGATCTACTCTGCAGAATCACCTTTCCATACCGTGCTGCTGATTTTAAGAGAAATGTGGGTTTCCTGTGGGATGCATCAAAAACTGGAAAACTATGCTGTTGGCTTCGTCTTAACTGGGTTTGTAACCTGAAAAAATATCCATGCAGATACCCAGTTCTCCATTTTTTTGTATGCTGAATATAAATATAAAAAGTAATCACTCATGTTGATGTTTGGCAGAAAACACCACAATACTATAAAGCAATTATCCTTCAATTAAAGATAAATTAAAAACTAAAAAGTAATCACAAAAACCTGCAAATGTAGACTTTTTTTTGCAATATCACTGTTGAAGGAAAAAAATAAATTATACATTTTGGGGGGAGAATTTTAGTGTCCTAGGAAAAAACTTCTAGCTTCACTGGCATTTTAAAAATGCTCTGTTGACAGCAGCTCTGAGAGGACATGGAACAGACAGGACAGTTCAATCTCCAAAGTTGGATTTGCTGCTAAGAAAAGATTGCATTCATGTTAGGCTCTGACATGATGTACAAGGATTAACTTACAAAATTACCTATTGATCCAGAGTTAGGGACAGATGTTCAATACTCTATTAAGTACTTATGTACATAAAACTTTTTATTTTCAAAGGCTTTTCTTTTCCTTCAGTTTTTACTATACAAGTAATAAATTCATTTTAGGAAAATCAGAAGAAATAATAAAAAATTCACTACATTATATCAGAGAGAATCACTCTTAGCCAACTACTGTATTTAAACATATATTTTCATTTCATTAAATAGGAATAAACTTTACCTACTATTTGCACCATTTAGGAAAAACATTAATAATATATGATAAATATCTTGTGTTATTAGCTGTTTCCCTAAAACATACTTTTTAATGATTATATTTGAATTTTGCAATTTCATCATTTAAATGTGCCACAAATGCAAAAAAAAAACAAACCCCTTCTTGTTGACATTCAGACTATTTGTAAGTTTTATTTATTTGATTTTGTATTAATGATATTTTTATCACTGTAGAATGGGTATAGTGGTGTAGTCCCACCACCCTATTTAGCACTGCAGAATACAGAGAAACTATTTGGATCAAGTCTCGAGCCCAAAGGAAGGCAATTTAAGTTCATTTGCTTTCTTCAAATGCCTGGACTTTTTCCATTCCATAAGAGAAGGGATTATGCTGTGAGAATATCAAACTGCTTTAGAAAACAGAGCATAGAACCAAACTGGGGCCAAGGGTGGAGCCAGGCACCCACCACAGTTGTGACAGTAAGGCCTGCAGAGATTTCAAAAGCAACAGAAATAACCAAATCTGACCGGTTTTTATTATCATCATGTGCTGGAAATTTTAGAAAAATGTCAGTGAAAAAATATTCTGTCTCACCAGGGCAAATCACTACTATTATTCAGCCTTTGATATGTCACACTACCCTAAAAGGGCTTCCGTAGCAGCTCAGCTGGTAAAGAATCTGCCTGCAACGCAGGAGACCCCAATTTGATACCTGAGTCCGAAAGATCCGCTGGAGAAGGGATAGGCTACCCACTCCAGCATTCCTGGGCTCCCCTTGTGGCTCAGCTGGTAAAGAATCTGCCTGCAATGTGGGAGACCTGGCTTCAATCCCTGGGTTGGGAAGATCCCCTGGAGAAGGGAAATGCTACCCACTCCAGTATTTTGGCCTAGAGAATTCCATGGGCTGTATAGTCCGTGGGGTCACAAAGAGTGAGACACGACCGAGTGACTTTCACTTTCACACTTCCTTATAGATGTATTTGTCCTGAAATGTCACCTAATGGTTGCATCTAACACGACATTTAACCTTAAGGAACATTATTACATGATAAGAAATTTTCATCAATTCTCTATTTGTGTTAAAAATGTTTACTGAAAAAATAGGTTGACCTTAAAAGTTACTTTGTTTAAAATGTGTTTGAAAACATTGACAATAGCCATTTGGAAAGCAAAAAGAAGCAACATATATGAACAGGGAGCTGGAGGGAAAGCTGAAAGAAGCTATTGTGATTTTTATATTAACAAAAAACCCCAACTTTATCAAGTTTTTAATATAAAGAAAATACTTTTATATTTTAAAGATAAATTTAAATTTGGCAGAAGAGTAGTAGAAAACAGAATATCTTTTTCTTCCCTGTTTCCCTATTAACTCATTTTCTCCACCCTCCACTTCATCCACTTTTTAATATTCAGAAAATAAATTGAGAGTTGAGTGAGGTTTAAAAAAAAAGAGAGATAGAGATTATTTTTTATCAGAGCCAATGTTTTACACAGAGTCCCAAGGTTTTATGATATAAACATTAATTTGCTCTACTTCCCTACTGAAACAGATAAAGAAACAGTCATCTTAAATTCACGAAGAGTTATGTCATGAGTAAGAATGGAATTCTTCACAACTGGAAGTTGTAAAGCTTTGGATGTTTTATATTTTTCTTTACCATGTATCACTCAGTAGAGTTAGGATAAACTGGCTAAAGAGTGACATTTGCGTTTCAATGCAACTCTGTCACTTCAGTCACTGTCTGCTTAGGCACATTAATTACTTAGTACTTTTGAATCTTCTCTTAAAGTGGAGACAATAAAGCCTCATATACTGATTTCCCAGGTTTGAGACCCTTAAGAATCATATGCAGATGCTTTAGGTATAATTTAATGAGTTAATTTAATTACACTTATTACGGGCTTCCCTTGTATGTAGCTCAGTCAGTAGAATCTGCCTGCAATGCAGGAGACCTGGGTTCAGTTCCTGGGTTAGGAAGATCCCCTGGAGAAGGGAATGGCTACCCACTCCTGTACTCTTGCCTGGAAAATCTCATGGACAGAGGAGCCTGGGGGGCTGCGTCCATGGGGCCACAACAGTCAGAGACAACTTAGCAACTAAACCACATTTATTACAATATTTCAATCGTATTGGGTTTTAGAGAATT
The DNA here is from genome assembly GCF_032405125.1 of Capricornis sumatraensis. Lineage (NCBI taxonomy): Eukaryota > Metazoa > Chordata > Mammalia > Artiodactyla > Bovidae > Capricornis > Capricornis sumatraensis. The sequence continues at coordinate 24,308,335 of NC_091073.1, forward strand.
TCTATGACTATGACAGGGTCTCAGTTTGGAGAGATAGCATTTAATAAAGGGGACAGACATATAGATGGATCTTTTGAAACACTAAGGGGTATGTGGGGCATTATAGAACAAGGCTGCTCAGAAGTCTGACAAGGCTCTCATACTTTCTACGACAATGGAAAAATACTGTGCTATCTCAAAGAACAGCCGCTAGCCCCCTCTGACTAAGGAGCACTTAGAATGGGTCTAGTGTGGCTGAGGAAATGCATTTTATTTAATTTTCACTAGTTTAGATTTCAAGTGAAATAGCCACACGTGGTGAGTGGCTACCCTACTGGCCACTGGCCACTGGTAACATATGAGAGGCACTAGCCAGCCAGGGCTTTTAGTGAAGGCTTCCCAGGGCAATGGGAGTATTCAAAAGGTGGACAGTTCGATGCTAAGGATAAAAAGTTTATAAACGATTATCACTGAGCTATGGTTGGAAATACAGTTGACCTTTAAGGAAGAACTGATTAGGGTTGGAAAATCTGCGTTTAGTCCAGCTCACATTTACTATGCAGCCTTTTCCCGGCAAGAGCACCATGAAGCAAAGCCTCCAAAAGTCAGAAGGTGGAGGGTGACAAACTGCTGCTGGGAGCAGATCCTCTCAGAGCTTTCCATGAACACAAGACCCTAAAAGTAAAACTGAAGACAACTTCACTCAGGAGACATGGGGGGAGGCCAAGGTCAGGTTGGCACACGAGAACTCGGGAGGTGGCGGCGCCTTTGCTTCCCCGTGCTTGACCTTACCTCACTTTTCGGGTTTGCACACCCTCTCCGCAGTTGTCCCGCGTGTTCACAAAGGTCACCTTGCAGATGCTCCACGGCTCTGTGACCCATACGTACTGGCTGCAGTCACTGTGGCAAGGGACGACCTCATACACCTGAAACACACATGGCTCTCAGTGACCTCACTGCACGGAGCCTGAGAAGGTGAGAGGGGACACCTCACATTTCAGTGATCATGATAGCTCACCTTTACACCAGCCTCTCTTTTACTGTTCATTGTCCTAAAACAGGAACATGGAGGCCCTTGTGAGACTTTGAGCAGCAGTGAAGGGCAGGCAGGGCTAGCCCTGTTGTGTTCTACTGATCTGTGATCACACTGTAGCTGGAGATCAGACCTCACGGACCACATCAGACACACTCCGTGCTTTCCTGGACTGACCCTTACCACACGGTATTATAACTTCCTGGGGCATCCCTCCTGGTCACAGTTTCCTGTGTCTTCAGTACTTAGCCCAGGGTGTTCATATGTGAGGCATTCTATAGAGACTTGTTAAGTAAGATGAATAAATGAATAGAAGAATTATCATTAATTTTTAAGTAATTAAGGAAGCATATAACAACACTTTTGAAACTGTGGTTTGGGAGAAGACTCTTGAGAGTCCCTTGGACTGCAAGGAGATCAAACCAGTCAACCCTAAAGGAAATCAACCCTGAATATTCATTGGAAGGACTGATGCTGAACCTGAAGCTCCAATATTTGGGCCTCCTGATGCAAAGAACTGACTCATTGGAAAAGACCCTGATGCTGTGGGAGAGACTGAAAGGCAACAGGAGAAGAAGGCAGCAGAGGATGAAATGGTTAGATAGCATCACTGACTCAGTGGACATGAATCTGAGCAAACTCTGTGAGATAGTGGAGGACAGAGGAGCCTGGCATGGGGCAGTCCATGGGGTCACAAAAAGTTGGATGTGACTTAGCAACTGAACAACAGTAAGAACACAGCATATAATAGTAGTTATTTTCAGATAAAAATAATTCGGCTCATTTTCCAAATAAGTATGTATACCAATAAAAATTTTTTCATGCTCCATATAGGAAATTAAAAGACAAATAATATGAAATACAGCTATCTTAAATAAAGTTATCTTAAATCATTTAGGGTTTAGAAGTAAGGTCTGAAATTGGTCTCATATTACACAGCTGCAAAGCAGTGAGGGCCACATGAATGAAAGCAAATTGTCTGTGCTCTGGTGCCCATTAAGGCTTGCAGGTCCAGGTTTGTGGTGGTGTTGGTGGTGGGTTTCAGGATTTTTAGCACAAAGAACCAACTATAGTCTTTTCTCAGTGAGAGAGAAGAATGCAGTAAATTAATTTTAAAAAAAAGGACTTTAATCCACTGCAACAGAGCTGACTCAATCATTAAAGAAAAATGCCTCTTAAAATTATTTCAAAATCTATGATAATTCAACTCTATTTCCCACTTTATAATACCCACCCATACACAACACTATGTGAATATTTTATATAGTTATTCAATTCCAGAAAATACAGATTTAAATAGTCCATTGGAACATTCTTTGTGCAAATTTTAGTTTTACTGAACATCCCTGGAAAGTGAATAAAGTTGACCTACCACACAAAGGAAAAAAGTATGCACTGCTGGAGTAAGAACCTGTAAAGACTGTCACAAGTGGTCACCTTCACATTGTGTGCTGCATTAAAATAGGACTGAATGCTATTGCTGCTGCTGCTACTGCTGCTAAGTCGCTTCAGTCGTGTCCGACTCTTCGCGACCCCATGGACTGCAACCTACCAGGCTCATCCGCCCATGGGATTTTCTAGGCAAGAGTACTGGAGTGGGTTGCCATTGCCTTCTCTGAAATACTATTTTAGTATTTAGTAAAACACTACCCTACATGCTGTGCAGAAAGGAACGATTGAAGGGGAAATGCCATCTTTTCTAGTCCTATGACAGCTTTCATTTTAACCTCCTGCGCTGGAGAGAATACAAATCAGTTCAGAGCAGCCTCCTGCGACCACTTGGAGCCCACCTACTCCTCTCCCTCACCCAAGAAGCATGAGACAGGAGGTGTTGCCGCCTTTTCAAGGAGAGAGATTTAAGCTTGTTCTCCCCATCCCCGTACCTTAGGCCCTGATTTTAAAACGAGAAAATGCATGTAACACGTTAGGGGGAAAAAAGGGAAAAGCTGCAGAAGAAAAGTTTTATAAAAAATATGACTTCATTTGTGTGAAAGATAAAAAGAATACATTTCTCTGATGCCAGGAGTAAAATGGAAACCAACAGCAGTCTGTCATGAACCATGAGGTTTAGCAGTTCTTACCTGGGCCTGGAGCAGGGTTCACCAGGAATGAAACAAAGGGAAGAAACAGAGACAGGTTAAAATGTTGGTATATTTGGCAAGAAGATCTCACGTTCTAAGTTTCAAGTATTATCCATATAAAAAAGGTGGGTGGTTTTTTTTTTTTTGGTAAATGACTCGAACATTTATTTTAGACCTTGAAATAGAAAAGCCACCTCCTTATTATTATTTAAAATTAAGATACACAAGTGAATTGCAAACAGCCCAGTCCAGGAAAGGATTTGAAAGGCAGGATGAAGAAATTTTAGAAAACCGAGTAGACCTCAAAATACGTATCATGGGGAATTAATATATGACTGCAAATATCTGGTGGACCAAACTGTGAGTGGACTATTTATAGACTGATTGATCTTAATCAATTCATTCACCCATATTTCTGAGGAAACGAGTATTTGCTTCCTCAAATGGAAAATGGAACCTCAGAAACCATTTTCAAGGCAAACTACCACAGGCTACTTATTGAGGAATGTATGGCTGCAGTAAAAATCTATACAACTTACAATTTTCACAAATTTATACCAACCCTCCCCCAATTTTCAGTTACACAAACCTTTGCATATTCTTTACTTTTCTTACATTTTACTAACAAATGAATCCTTAGAAGTTTCTACTTTTAATGTAGAACATTTATGCTCAAAAATTCAGAAATCTATTATTTCCTGTTTCAGTTTTGAGTTTTCCATTGTACATGTCTCAATATACCAAATACTCAGATATCATGCTCTGCATTAGATTTTCTGAGTGACACAGAAGTGGCTTAGGTAAAAGTTTTAGTAGCAAAGACAACTTGGCAAAGCCATTTTGAGCTTTTCTAAATTCACTACATAAAAGACGCTGAGGCAAACAAAACTTAAATTCTGTCTGGCTGTGCACATACACACTGAAGGTAAGAAAATGTGTAGAATTTATTCAAAACATGAATAAAAATTATTGAAATTTAAGTTCACTACTGGAAATTCAATACTTCAAAACTTCTAGAAAAATATTCTTTTGTATTACAAACATTACATTTCAGAAATGCAGAACATTACATTCTGCGTTTCAGAAAAGTGCATCAGGATGACGCATTTTCTTCTTTAGAAATCGTTACTGGGGTAGAGACACTCGACTACCAGTAGGTGGCAGCAGTGCAGTATATTAGTCACCTTTAGTTGCATTTCTTTAAAGGCAAGTTTAGCAATTTTACTTGGGAAAAATCAACATTCTTTTAGAAGACTTTCTATGCAATTTAATTCTCCACTTTCCTGGCCCCTTAATTGCTTTATTCAAAAGTTATTTTTATTTCTCTATAATTTTATTGTGATGAACAAAGGTTATTTTGGGAAGGCAAATGCATATGGGCGAGCAGTGTATTTGAAGATTAAAATTAGACACTCTATGTGTGTATGAAGCATACCTACATATTTAAATTTGGTTCATACATATAACTTTGTCCTTTTGTGACTTAAACATACATATTAATATCCACGTACATATCTTCATATCTAGTGTGAAATTCACTGTTAATCCTCATGTAGGCCAAACATGGCAATAACTGTCTGATGAATCTTATGTTACATTAAACTAGCAATATTAAACAATTCCCCCTATTAGATATTTCACTCTTTATTTCCAATGGAACACAAGTGATAACCATGAATAGCTGCTAACAAAGTGTATATTCAAAGCAAAGAAAGTTCCAAATAATACTGAAAAGGCCAATCACCAAATTGATAGATAACACAGAGTTACTTTGACACCATCTTCATATCTCTTTCATCTTATCATACTTCATATCAACAGAATATATTTCCCAATTTTTGACCCACACCCTACATACCTTCCTTGATTATAATTTGTATGGTTGGCAATTGAGATTTTTTTTTTCTGAGTCTAACGGATTTATCAGATAAGACACTCTTGCTCCCAACACTCAAATTATTGCATAACAACAGATCAAATACCTTGACAGTATTTCAAAGGTAGATTTCATTTTTTATTTCCATTATATTAATATGCACATATATACACATATAGTATATTAAATCTCTTGAGAATACAGAGATCATCCATCTGACTTGTAATTTTAATAATTTACTCAAGCATTGTAAAGATAAAGTGGGTCAAATATCTTGTTCAGGGGTTATTATTTATTCTCTATTTTGGATTAAAAAGAAAAAGAAATCAATGTGCATCTAAGAAGTATTTTACAAAATTCCCAAGAGCAGAAGATACCTGGTTGACATGGTCCAGTTTGGGGCATGGCCTCCCTCCATTGTAGGGTTTTTCACGCAGCCATTTAGAGCGAACCTTCACACCGCTCCCACAGGACTTGCTGCAGCGCGACCAGTTGGACCACTCACTAAGCTTGCAGTCTGAGGGGCAGGGAATGATGCAGGCCTCTTCAATGTAACCTGAGCGGACAAAAATGAGACAAGAGCCGTCTCCTCCGCATGTCACTCGGCTATTACCACCCACCGTTCCAGCCCGTTTAGAAGGACTTGGCAGCAACATGCAAATGTAGAGGTGTCTCTGTCATTAGGGACTCAGATTAAATCCTGCAGGAAAATGACACATAACACAGCGACTCTGTTAAAATAACAGCTAAGCAGCTGCCATATGATCTGCTTAGGATTCATGCTCACCATATTTCAACATTTCTGACTTTCTGACAGCTCATGTTTAATTGACAATAACCTGTCTGCTGCCATGTCATTCTCATGCTGCCGGAATAATACATTAAAAAAATTATAACAGTTTTCTATAAAATCCTATCTGCTAATGTCATATAAGTTCAAGTGTCTGAGTCCATGCAACATTCTTCCTCAAGAAGAAAGCCAGACCCTCTGAAGCAATATTCAAAAGGAACCATTTAACTTAGCACCTTATGCTTCACTTTCACTGAAAATCAAGTCTGATGAAGAAAAATGAAGGATTTTAAATAAATAATGCCTCATATTATTATAGTGCTGTCAATTTCAAAGCACCTTCACATACCGTATTCATTTGATTCTCTTGAAAATTGCATAACTGTAGTGGGCATGTGCTGATGCTCTACTGGACAGATAAGAACACAAGTACAGAGAGATAACTGAAAAGGCCAAGGTCGGTCACACAGTCAGAGATGAGGCTAGGATCTGAGTCTAGTCTAGCACTCATTCCATCAAATCACACAGTCAATTAATTTAAGAGTCTACAGATTTGTCCTGAGAAATGGGAGCATTTTCCTTAACCATTCCCTTAGTACCGACTTGGCATTTTGCAGTTATCAATTTATCCCTATTTTTCTCAGGACGAATAAGTGGAAAAAGCAAAATTCCCCTGGTCAAGAGTCAGATGTTACCTTCTGTCGCACTCTGCCAGTGAGAGCGGTTGTTCTAGAAGCAAGAGAGCACTCTGCTCTCACCATTTTACATCAATGCCAAAGAGCCCATTTTGCAAATGACTATAATGTAAACAGTTTCTCTTAAGAACTCTAGGTAGACTTTTAAAAATTTTATTGAGACATCATTTATATATCATAAAGGTCAGCTCATGTTTTGGTCTTTATGCAGCCATCACCGCCATCTGCTTTTAGAACATTTTCATTAGCACTGCTCTACCTATTAGCAGCCATTTCCCATTTTCCCCTCCCGCACTCAAGCAACCACTAATCTAGTCTGTATCTCTAAGAATACACCTACGCTGAACATTTTATAAAATGAAATCAAACATTATGTTTTATGATCGGCTTCTTTTACTTACTGCAGTGTTTTCAGGATTCTTCTATGTTGTGACATTTGTCAGTACCGCATTCCTTTTTATAACTAAATAGTATTCCACTGTATGGACATATCATATTTTTCAATCCTTTCATCAATTGATGGACATTTTAGTTGTTTTCATGTTTTGTACATTACAAATAATGCTATGAATATTTGTGTACAAGTTTCTGTACACATGAGTTTTCAGTTCTCTTGGGTATGTATCTAGGAATGGAATTACCTGATCATATGATAAATCTTTATTTAACTTTTTACTGAAATGCCAAACTGTTTTCCAAAGTGACTGTACCATTTGACGACACCACTAGCAAGATATGAGTGCTCCACTTTATACATTTGTCAAAACTCGTTTATTATGTCTCTTTTTTTTTTAGTGTCCTTTGAAGAACAAAAGTTTAAATGATAATGAAGTCCAATTTATCTATTTTTATTGCTGTGCTTTGATATCCTATCTAGGAAACAATTATCTAATCCAAGGTCATAAAGGTCAAAAACACCCATTTTTTCCCAAGCGTTTTATAGTTTTAGTTTTTATATTGAGGTATATAATTCATTTTGAGTTTAGCTAAAAATGTCTAAAGTCACTTACAAATCCATGTCATCAGTAACCAAATTATTTAATTTTATAAAAGACAATTAATTAACAAAACCCAACTATTTCCAAATATTATCAAAACCGCTTTAGTAAAAGAACACTAGTATTTCATATATAATAAATTATTGAAATATTTCTAGAATTTCATTTCCTACCTTGTGCGTGTGTGCGTGCTAAGTAGTCTCTGACTTTTCGCAACCCTATGAACTGCAGCCTGCCAGGATTCTCTGTCCATGGGATTCTCCAGGCAAGAATACTGGAGTGGGTTGCCATGCCCTCCTTCAGGGGATCTTCCTGACCCAGGGATCAAACCCGCATCTCTTATGTCATCTGCACTGGCAAGCAGATTCTTTACCACTAGCGCCCCCTTTCCTGGCTTGCAAAAGATAAAATAACCTTAAAAACAAACCTCTAACCTTTGTCATTCAGTAATTATAGCTGACAGTAGACTCACATGATTTTTATATCACTACTTCAGAGTAACAGATAAATGGAAATTCTTTCCATTTTTATCTGCTGAAGTACAACGGCATTGGTGAAATGTGACATGTCTGACTTCAGTTTGATTCAGATTGTATTATTAAGTAAGCAGATATAAAATTTTTATGTTTGATCTTCCAATAGAGTATTCCAGAAAATGTCTCTCCAATAAAACTCAATCTATTAAATTGCTGAAAGATACAAATTAGGCACTAAGATAAAGACACAACTGCGAAAGAGTATAATGCTTAGCATTCCATTTTAATTTTCTAATGTGTAACAACATTCAATAATTGCCTGTCATGTTTATCTCGTACAATTAAAATCCTTAATGCTACTAGTGAACTGCCAGATAAGCATTCCCCTGCCTTCTCCACTAGGATCATTTTTGAGGGCAATTAACACCAAACGATCATGGGGGATAGAAAGACAGAAACATCTGAAGCGTTTTAAGGCTAAACTGCTGGCATCTTGAAGCAATTTATGGTTCCCGAGAATGCTGGAATAAATAAATGACTTCACAATGAGGGTGTTAAAACTTGGTAGCTCAACACAGAATATGACACATGAAAAAATCAAACTCCTGAATTTTGATTGTAGTTTTTCTACCTATATCTGTTCTGATGGCTGCTTTCAGGTTGAAATGAATACAGAATTAGCAGGCTTTGAGTGGCAACCAGAGGACCTTTGAGATACATCCAGTCACCTCATTCATTTGAATTATGAATGTGCAGATAAAGTAGCTTTCAACAACTTTCCCAATTATGACATTGTGCTGTTGAAAGGTGTACTGTTGATAGATTAAAGAATTCATTTTGAAAGCACGTGGAACATATTGGTTGGTTCTGATTTACAGCTGTGTGAATGAATTCTGCTGGCACTCCATTGGAAACATCTAGATTAATCTCAAAAGTGACCTGAAAAATCTATCCTGCTTAAATGTGTGTTATATGCACATGACTGCAATTGCAAATGAGAACATTTAGCTAGAAGTTTATCTACTATTGTCCTTATGGATTTGAAAATACTGAAAAAGGTCACTGTAAAGAAGTTTCAAAATGAATATAATATTCTTTTGTAATTATATATTAAGAACAGATAACTTGAAAAGCTGGGGAAACTAAACTACCATGTATATATCCAAACTCCTATAATCAACCGTTCTACCTATAAAATTCTTATATTCAGTGTATGAAACGTTATGAATCAACCCTGGGCAATTAAAATGTTCATAATGAAGTATTCAGGTAAGTTTATGTAACTGCAATAAACAGTTATTTTTATTTTTATATTTTTGTTTCATATACATGTGAATTCATATCTCTTCATATCTACTAGGTACTTAGAGACTTTCTCAGAAAATTTCAACATTAGTTTTAATTGCTGTCAGATTTTGTAGCTGTTGCTCTTCCAATACTGATAGCTTACCCAATGACTAGGAACATTCAGATTCAGGCAGTATACATACGTAGTTCATGATCAAGGCCATTTCTAATAGCAAACTCTATAACGCTGCTGTATAATGATGACTTTGGCTGTTCCGTTTCCCTGATTCCTGGTAGACAGCTTCTAAGCTCTGAAATTTCCTGAGTGACAGGAGTATCTTTGTTATTCATGGTGGGCCTCTTAGACTACATGTGAGTTGATGTGAAGCTGTCTAAGGAAGGGGGATGACTATACCACGAAGACCAACCATGTGTTTAAAAAGCTTGGGGCTTTCAGCCTCTTGATATCCTCCCAACCTCTGGGGAGAGGAGATTGAGTTTAACTCTGTGGTCAATGATTCAACTAATAATGCCTACATAATAACTCCTTCCCCACTAGCAAACTGGACACAAAAGCTCAGGCTGGTAAAGGGCATCCATGGGCTAAGACGGTGATGTCTCCTGGTTCCACGGGGTGACAGCATGGATGCCCAGTGTTTGGGACCCTCCCAGCCCTCGTCTGTGTGTCCCTTCTATTGACAGGTTCTGATTTTTATCCTTTTGCTATAATAAAACTCTAATTGTAAGTATGGTGTTTTCCGAGTTCTCTGAATCATCCCAGTGAATTAATGAACCTGGGGACCCCGAAATCTGTGGCCAGTTGGTCAGAAGCAAGGCTCACCTGGGATCCCCGAACATGCACAGCTCATGTCTGAAGCGAGAGCAGTCTTGCAGAGGACTGAACCCTTAACCTGTGAAGTTTAGCCCAAGTCCAGGTAGTTAGTGACAGAAATGAATTCTACTTTCAGATGTAAATTTTACTTAAAAAGGATAAACTTATTTATGCAAGAGCCCATGTCCAAAGTTTACTTATTCAACCAAAATAAAAACTTTGAGAATAATTACATACATGAAGGTATTTATGGACTTTTTCTCCCCAAATCTAACATTTATAATTTTTACTAATATTATATGAAAAATTAGAAAAATAGTTCTAAGAACCCATTTTGGAAATTGGGCTTTGTCAGCAATATAAACATATTTGATAGAGTGTTCAGATTATGAAGTAATAGGAAACAAATTCACTTTGAAACAGTAGAGTGATTTATTTTTAACTGGATCCTTCAGGGCACTGTTCTTGTAGTCAACAAGAATCACACAATGACATGAAGTATTTCCAAAGGATGATCTTTATACACTAGTTTGTTGGATTCTTGGCATCCCTGGTGGCTCAGACAGTAAAGAATCTGCCTGAAGTGTGGGAGACCCGGGTTTGAGTCCTGGGTTGGGAAGAGAAGATCCTAATAATTGTTAAACATGATTTTTTATAAATTACATGGTCAAGCAAGTTGGAAAATTGTTGCATTAAACTAGGTTAAACAGGTCTTTTTACCCTGGGCTTTCTTTTTTTTATGTGTCGTTTCTTTGCTAACATGAACTGTGCATCTCTAGGCGAATGACTCACACACTGCCTTATATGCTTCTTAACTTTTTCCTACAGCATCTCACTGGACCAGTAAGAAACAGATCATTCCGATAGGTTGTAATTATAATGCAAACTGGATTCATGTTTTGAGCTGTACAGAATTTTAGTGTTTAATTAGACCTTTTTATGTCCATTTCTAGATAAGGGAAAAAATGCAAAAGCTAACAAACAAAAACAAAACCCCTAAACTTAAGAAAATTTCTTCTTAGTTTATACTTAAAAGTTTTAAAGAAGTAAAGGTGAAACTAATGGCAAAGAGAGAGGGAACAGTTATGCAGATAAACTTCTTGAATATTTTTTTAATGACTATTTTAAACGACCATTGTGTGTTTATTCAGATTAACTACAATTTCTTGTCAGGGCTAAACTGGCTTTCAATGTAACTATGAAAAAATGGCTACAACACTGGAGAGTAAATGCAAGTGAAGATGTTCCTTTTAAATTTAACTTTAAAATGCCCACAAATATGTTGGAGTGCTCTCAGGTTACTTTTTGAGCCCATTGATATGGTTTATGTCTAATAAAAACCATATGGTTTATGTCTAATTCTTCATGCATTTACAAAAAAATTCCTATGTATAAGCCTTGCTCACTACATAACCATTGTGATGATGCTTTAAAGTAGAAAAAGACCAGGGATCGAACTTTAGTTTCCTGTGTCACCTGCATTGCAGACGGATTCTTTACCCACTGAGCTACAGGGGGAGTTCTGAAATGAGAACACACTCAACTAAAGGGTATAAGACTATATTCAACTTATGGGTATTACGGTTACTTTGGCCTTGCAGGGCATTAATATAACAGGATTCTATATGAGGGTCAGTTAGTATCTCTAAGAATTATTAAACCTTATAATACAATAGGCTTCCCTGGCGGCTCAGTGGTAAAGAAGCTGCCTGCGATGCAGGAGACGCTGGTTTCATTCCTGGGTCGGGAAGATCCCCTGGAGGAGAAACTGGCAGCCCACTCCAGTATTCTCCCACAGACAGGAGCCTGGAAGGTTATAGTCCCTGGGGTAGCAAGAAAGTCGGACAAGACTTAGTGACTGAACAACTACAACACCCTCAACAACAACATAACACAACATGAGTAATGAACAACTTTGTGGCTTTATCAATCAAATTATCATTGTTATTAGCAAGATTACCACACCTAATCATTTCCCTTAAGTTAGTGTTATCTTAGGGCTTCCCTTGTGGCTCAGCTGGTAAAGAATCAGCCTGCAATGCGGGAGACCTGGGTTTAATCCCTGGACTGGGAAGATCCCCTGGAGAAGCAAAGGCTACCCACTCCAGTATTCTGGCCTGGAGAATTCCATGGGCTGTATAGACTATGGGGTTGTCTCAAAGAGTCGACACGGCTGAGTGACTTTCCCTCACTCACTCGGTGTTATCTTTCCTCTAAGGCATTAGAGAGGGGGAAGGGTCAGAGCCCAAAAGAAAGGATGTGGAATAAAACATAATAGCAGATATTGTTGATAAAGACAAAGGTAAATAGATTTTTCTCTGCTGCTGTTGCAAATAATGAATTGTCCTTGGTAGTTAAATTTTATTTTAAGCAGTGAAACACTTTGTTCCTAAAAGGTAGAAAGCCCAGTACGTGTATGGAGTATCCTGGAGGCTATGTTTGACAGCCTGGCCTGAGGGGCTCCATGGAGCGCAGCTTAAAACCTTATAAGTACTAGTTAAGCTGAGGTCTCTGTGACACGGAGCACACAGAACTAAGGGTAACACCAGAAGTATTCCCATCTCATACAGCATGAATGGTAGCTGCAGGGAAACTGCCAAGGAAAGTCACCCTCAACCTCTACGGTCCTCCTTCAGGGAGCCTGTTAGGAAATAATGCTGGTACCACACTTTATTTATACCCCACCCTAGGCACCTGGTTTCTTTTTGTGCCTGCATATCCACAGTAGCCCCTTCTTCATTTCCCTGGTTCTTTAAACTTGCATCTTCTACCTCAGGAAAAGTCTCCCACTCTCTGCCTGTCTTTTTACATTTGAAGGGAAAAAGATCCCAATTGTGAAAGATGACTGTAAAAGCAACACTAGCTTTATCTGTGTTATCAAATGAAAGGGTTACATTTTAAAATGAATTAAGACGTTAGAAAAATACTACCAACTGAAAAAGTTTCTTAGAGAAATCAGCATGCCATTTCAGCTCATTTAAAAAATTAAAAGTTAAAAAATTGCCTTTTTTCCTGGTTTAATGAAACATGCTCTTCCTCAAATACAGGCATCTACTACAAAAAGGAATAATTTCTCACTCCATTTTGTTTCTAATTAACGTTTAATGTTAAACTTATATCATCTTCTATAGAATTTCATTACAAAAAGGAAAACATTCCAGGTATATTATGGTTCAGTGGTCATGTAGGTTATTTCAGAATCTACTTTCTTCATATCCATAATTAATTTTCTCAGATGTACTCTGAGCTCTACAATGTCTTAAAAGTACATGTTCTTGATCTAAAATTTACTTGTAAATTGAGTACTCTCTGAATTTAAAAAATTTCAGTTGGGCACTTGTACAAGAAATACACTTAGGATGCATTCCTTTTCTAAGTTTTGTTGATGGTCTTTTTTTTTGTTCACATAAATTCTAATAGGAAAAAAACCCCCACACTTGGTGGCATGTATACAAGAATTTCTGACTGATAAGGCAGCATCCAGCATTTACAGTTCCTTATAACACTGAGGGACAATCATTCAAACATGATACCTGTTTTCAAATCATCCACATCATAACTGCAGGAAACTGGTGAAATAAAGATGGAGATCATTTAGGTTATTATGCAATAATATTAAATGTTGCCATAGGGTGAGCCATCATTATAAAATGAAAATATCTTACTAAAAAGCCTTTGTTTCACTTGTAAAGTTTGCAGAGCTTTCTTTTTATTAAAACAATTAGTATTGCAGTACAAACCCCCTATGAAGCAACCTGTAAGAATGACTGTGGGTGCCAGAAAGGGTTTTGCAAAATATCAAATTTTAATGGGCATACTCTGAACCCCACTGATGCTTCCAAAATTAACTGCTAAAGCCATTAATTACTGTCCAGAAGGTTCTCTGTGATACCATTCATAAACATGCTAGGCAAAGAGAGAAAGCATGAAAGAATCAATATAAATCATTATATTTTAGAATTAATGTTAAAGGGAAACTAATCTAATACCACTGAGACATTAGACAAACTATGCTGAACAATTCAATAGCAACTCTAGTTAAAAGACTGAAATAATTAAAAGAGTGTAATGTGTCCTGGAGCAAGTAGTACAGGTATCTGAATGCCAGCATGATGGTCAAAAGGCAGTATAAAGTCCTAGAATTTAGTCACTGGATTTTGAATACTGAGTGCACAAAGTCAAAAGCACATACAACACTTTAACACAATACCGTACTCTGTTTATGAATAGAGCAGTAAATAAACACAGAGGTCTCTCCTATATCCCTGTCTGAGCCAAAAAAAAGACTTTCCTCATCCTCAGGGCAATTGTTAACTTGCCAATATCCTTTCACAGAAGATCCCACAGAACTCATTCTGTTTTCAAAATTATACCTAAATAGGCATTGACTTTATAAAGATCCATATTTACAGATTTTAAAAACTTCCTAATGTTTGTGCTCCTCCCCACAACTGGTAAGCAAGTGAACTATCATCCATTAGGTGTTGATTATTTTGACACCCTCTGCACACCCCCACCTCCCCGCCATCTTGTCAGAGTGCAGATTCTGACTCAGCAGCTCTGCAATGTGGGCTGAATTTCCAGTGGCTTTTCTGGAATGTCTATGCTGCTGGTCTGAGTAAGAAGGGTTCAAATCCCAGTTGGCAAATGATAGCCTAGGCTGACAGCCTATTTTTGTAAATAAAGTTTTATTGGAACATACCTGTGCAATTCACTCACATCTTGTCTCTGGCTGCTTTCATGCTATAACTGCAGAATTGGGTAGTGGTTACAGATACCTTTTGGCCTGCAGATCCTGAAATATTTGCTTTTGGCCCTTTAGGAAAACATTTGATAACAAATAATTTAACCATGGACAGTGGAGCCTGGTAGGCTACAGTCCACGGGGTTGTAAAGAGTTGGACATGAATGAAGCAACTGAGTGCACACACAACTTAACCTAAAAGCTGATTCTCAAGTTTCCTCAGAGTCTGTCCAAGCTGGTAAGTATTTGCGAGGTATGAACAGCAACATATAAAATTACTTTTAGGTGATAGGAGACCTATGTATACATAACAGCATGGGCTCAAGAAAAACAGTCCTATCAGATAGGCTTTTCTGCTTCTTTGACATTAACAGATGATAAAACATTACAAATAAAAATGAGTTCAATTTTAGAATATCTGTTGATGGTGCATTGTGGCTTAAACTCGATATGAGGAACATCAAAGACAAATATGCTGAGAGTAAAGATTGAAGAGAAGCATCTGGAAGAAATTACATAATTCAAAGAGCTCAAGACTTGAGTATCTGGCACTTTTACAATTTATCTCATTCACCTTGAAAGTGTTGTTTTGAGATAAATCTAATAGAAATGTTATTCCTTATTTTCTCAAGGGAAGTTGAGTGGACACAAAGAGAATTAAATAAAAATTCAATATTCCCAACTGAAGCTGTAAACATAGGCTGGGAAAAAGCAAGTTGTCACAGTTTGCTAATATAAACCAAGTGATAAGCTGTTGTCCAAATCTGGTATTGTACAAATCAGGCGATTCTGAACCTACCTACAATTTAGTAGGCAGAGAAAAGCACGCATACTTGATGAAGAGCATACAGAAAGTTTGTGGCATGTATATGTTTATTCCAAAGATCTTAGTTCTCAGTGATCTGTTTGATTATATCCCAGAACTGTGACACAGGGGGAAGGACACTGTTTGGAAAAAGTGTCCGAGCCTGATTGTAGATCAAACATAGCAATAAAAATTCTCTCCAACTCTTCACTCATTCATTCATTCTACAGACACTTACTGAGCACCTACTGTTCTAGTGCTTGGGATACATGAGTGAATAGAGTAGTCAAAGATAACTTCGCCAATCTACATTTTTGTACAGGAGATACAACATAGATAAAAATATACTAAATAAATTACATGGCATGTTATAGAGTGATAGATGCTTTTGAAATACAAAATGTTGAGCAGAAAAAGGGGTTTTGGGTGATCTGGGTTGGGTTGAGGGATAGCATAATAAAATCTGTCACATTTCAATAAGAATCTTGTATACATGTACCTTGCATAAGCTAGGTTACCTCTATGATTCTTCAAAATATAGAGGTTAAATGATATCATAATTCCAGAAGTTCTACCTCTTGTTAAGTGAAATTTTAAGAGTGATTAACTGGAGAAGTACCTAGTACTATGTGCATGGACAATCAATTTCTAGTAAACCAATCAAGTTCTTTGGAACAGACCCTGATGCTGGGAAATACTGAGGGCAGGAGGAGAAGGAGGCAACAGAGAATGAAATGGTTGGATGGCATCATTGAATCAATGGACATGAGTTTTCGTAAACTCTGGGAGATAGTGAAGGATAGGAAAGCCTGGCGTGCTGCAGTCCATGGGGGCAAAGAGTTGGACACGGGTTAGAGAAGAACAACAATCAAGGTCTTAGAGGATTCTAGCAGTGAGGAGAAAATGTGTAATTCGGTTTTTGAGTGATTTACAGTCTGTTGCCAGTAGTGACACTGTCTAAGATTTCATAGCAAAAGTAAATATATGTAGTTTGTATTATGAGGTCAGAAGAGATAATAGCCAAAAATCTATTCATATACTAACATTTGCATGGGAACTATATTTAATACCATGTATCAGGAAGGGTGAACATTTATTTGGCTCCCAGGTATACTTAAAGATCAGATTTTTGGAGTATTGGTATTGCTTTTCAGTACAGAGTCTATCACTGCGAGAAATTCCAGACAGAATTGTGCCTTGAGTTACAGATATTTTATAAAAAAAATGGTAACCACATGGGAAATGACCTAAAGTAATATACTTAAACTGGTGACAGTCAAACTGTTTATCAGTATAATAACTGATAATATGACCCACAGATGGATAACACAGATTAAACAGAAATGCCATAAGGCCACTATTGAACAGGACAGGGGATTAGTGTCTTTGCACTGCACACACTTGGGGGTCAATTTTATGTTTAAACTGAAAGCTGTAAGAGACTTTTCTTGAAAACCACTTTAAAATCCCATTTCCACCATACATCTGGAAAGCTGATTTGGCTGAGCAAAGGCAGGGGTCATAGAAACTGCAATTTAGAGAACGCCTAGGATAGAGTACCAAAGTGATAGCATTCCACTATCAGGATTGACAGAACATCAGTAGTAATTCCAAAGAAATCAGGCAATAGAGAGTCAATTTCCTCAGACTTTGAGTAAAACTGTTAGTAAACACTAAAATATCCCACTGGATATGCATCATAGATCAGATTTACTGAGAAAGGAGTGATGCTGGATAGACACAAACAACTAAATTGGAACAGTTCACTCGAAGATCTTTGATCCTTTCACAATTTCCATGAACTTCAGTGCTTCCAGGAACCCACCTTTTTCCTAGATATGCTCTTCTTTTAAAATACAGAACTGAATTCTTCACGCTTCGAATCGACAGTGCTTAGGCAGGAAGTCTACTGCTTTTGGTCAATTTCAGTTTTTTCTGTAGTTAGACTCTTTTCAAGGGATCAGACATATTTTTGGAGAAGACTCTTGAGAGTCCCTTGGACTGCAAGGAGGTCAAAGCAGTCAGTCCTAGAGGAAATCAGTCCTGAATATTCATTGGAAGGACTGATGCTGAAGCTGAAACTTCAATACTTTGGCCTCCTGATGCGAAGAGCTGACTCGCTGGAAAAGACCCTGATGCTGGGAAAGATTGAAGGCAGGAGGAGAAGAGGATGACAGAGGATGAGATGGTTGGATGGCATCACTGACTCCATGAACATGAGTTTGAGCAAGCTCCAGGAGTTGGTGATGGACAGGGAAGCCTGGTGTGCTGGAGTCCATGGGGTCACAAAGAGTCGGACATGACAGTGACTGAACTGAACTGAAACATTTTCATGCGAGTCACAAGATATTTTTAAAGTTTCCTTTTTCTTTTTTTTTTTTTCTAAAAATAAGATTGACTGTTAAGTAGTTTACTGAAGCACTCATGCATATAATTAGCAGATCAGGGTAAAAGAGAGAATAGATGAGAGTCATTCTGAAAGCTTACAGGCTATATTAAAAACAAATGATTATCTTGGTGATTCACTACGAGTAACAATTTAAAATGTGAGCAAACACTTACATGCTACAAGTCAGGAGAAACATTTTTAAGTGATCTTTATTTTTACGTTTTAATGACTCACTATGGATCTTCTACATTATCATCATATCACCTCAGAATGGCAGGTGCATTTACATTTTTCCTGCTATTTATGGCACCTATGTTATTTAACTTACGGAGAGTACATCACGTGAAATGCCGGGCTGGATGAAGCACAAGCTGGAATCAAGACGGCCAGGAGAAATATCAACAATCTCAGATATGCAGATGATACCACTCTAATGGTAGAAAGTGAAAAGGAACTAAAGAGCCTCTTGATGAGGGTGAAAAGAAGAGAGTGAAAAAGCTGGCTTGGAAACTCAACATTCAAAAAACTAACATCATGGCCTCTGGTCCCATCACTCCATGGCAAATAGAAGGGGAAAATGTGGAAGCAGTGATAGATTTTATTTTCTTGGGCTCCAAAATCACTGCAGACAGTGATTGCAGCCATGATATGAAAAGACACATGCTCTTTGGAAGGAAAGCTATGACAAACCTAGACAGCATATTCAAAAGCAGAGACATCACTTTGCCAACAAAGATCTGTATAGTCAAAGCTACGGTTTTTCTAGTAGTCATGTACAACTATTAGAGTTGGGCCATAAAGAAGGCTGAGTGCCGAAGAATTAATGCTTTTGAACAGTGGTGCTGGATAAGACTCTTGAGAGTCCCTTGGACAACAAGGATATCAAACCAGTCAATCCTAAAGGAAATCAGTCCTGAATATTCACTGGAAGTACTAATGCTGAAGATCCAATACTTTGCCCACATGATGCAAAGAGCTGACTCTTTGGAAAAGACGGATACTGGGAACGATTGAAGGCTACAAGAGAAGGGAGTGGCACAGGATGAGATGGTTAGATAGCATCACTGACTCAATGAACTTGAGCAAAGTCTGGGAGATAGTGGAGGACAGAGGAGCCTGGTGTGCTGCAGTTGATGGGGTTGCAGAGTCGGATACACTGACTTAGTGACCGAACAACAAAAATATTATTTGATACAGAGAATAAAAAAGCAATTACTCTTACCGAAGCTTTTCAAGGCATACTAAACTTAATATTGTTCTAAATGCATACAATAACCTTAAATTTAGAAATGCACATATACAAAATTCTTATATCCAGAGCTTCAACATAACGGAGTCTTATAATGGGGGCTCCTATTACTAGACTTTGATATAACAGTAATTATTAGATAAGGTAAAAAAAAAGTCAGGGTTTTTGGAAACCTCATTTTGGGGACAGATTTAAGAGATTCCATAAGTGTGTCACCACGATACCCCATAATGGTTTATATATGTGAGATGATTCTATTAGTTTATGTTCTCTTCTGAACTATATAATAAAACTGGAGGAGTTCTATTCCAACGGCAGAAGTTATTGCAGCAAGGTTGGAGGGTAACTACCATGTACCTCTCTCCTAGTAGTTTAATTCATCTTTCTCAAGTCACCTCCATGAACGGAGGAAGATCACTGTCCAATGTGTGCAAATACTGGTACAAACAATATTTTGTGACATTCATGACATCCTCAAGTGACATCCGTGATTCAGGCTGACCCATAGGAAACATCTCATTCCATAATAAAATGACAGATACATTAAAAGAATGAAGAAATATTGCTTAAAGCTGACTATATTATGATGTAGAACCAGAGTTCACTACATACTTAGGTCAAAACCACTCTTTACAAACTTTTGGCAACTCATTAACACAGTATCTTAGCTTCTTTTTTTTGATATACTTTTTGTTTCCTTGGAAAACAAAAGTTTCCTAACTCTACGTACCTTTTTCTGGTTTTGTTTGTTCGGGCCAGTCTCAACTTAATGATGAATAAACAAGAGATGCTCAAGTTTTCACAAATTATGGCTTTCAATCTTTCTCCTCTGCCACTGAATGTACCTTAGGCACATCATGAATCTTGCCAGTTCAGTTCTTAAAAGTCTGTCTAGTTCAAAACTTTATTCTCAAATTATATTCACATCTTCTCTACTCCTCCCCACTCTCTGTACCCAGACTTGCTGGGGATTGTCAAGCCTACTCAGCCTCAGAGGAGGTCTCTGGCACCATTTGCCTACATGTAAGGATCCCTGGTGGCTCAGTTGGTAAAGAATCTGCCTGCAATGCGGGGGACCTGGGTTCAATCCCTGGGTTAGCAACATCCCTTGGAGGAGGGCATGGCAACCCACTCCAGTATTCTTGCCTGGAGAATCTCATGGACAGAGGAGCCTGGCGGGTTGCAGTCCATATGGTCACAAAGAGTTAGACAGGACGGAATGACTAAGCACTGCACAGCAAGGCTTCCCTGTCACCAGCTTTGGGACTTGGTTGCCAACTTCTGGACAATGAGAGAAGTGCCACTGAATGTCCTGTCATATGTAAATGATAGACATACAGTGTGGTGGTGCCCCTGCTGTTCAGTGTAGAACTCACTTCGGTAAACTTTCATTTCCCTCCACCCTGAAACAGGTGTGTTTCAACCCCAAAGATAACGAATGTACAACAGTGAGGAAAAACTGGACTACCGTGGCTGTTGCACCTGGACGTCTCCACCAGCCTGCCATTCTGGTCATAGCACGCCATCGCCTGGTAGCGATATCCTTGACCACATTCCTTGGTATCTCCTTGGGCCTTCATTCCCAGCAACACTTCCACCTTCCCCTCGGGCAAAATGCAGTCGGACCAGTTTCCCACAGGCTGTGCGTTATACTTGTCACAGGGACAGTACTGCGTCTCAATCAGGGGGTACAGATGAGAATTTTTACATTTTTCCTTCTTCTTACTTTTTCCTGTGGAGAAAATTAAGTTGGAAAATACCGTTATTAATACCAAGCATCCGTTTTTTTCCTTTCCTATCTTCCTTTATTTTTAACTGTATTCAACTGTAGCCTATAAATAAATGCCACTTTCTCCCTTCGCAGTGCTTTTTATGTAGGTTTTTGTTATATTGGGTTCTTTGCATAGTGAAAATTTTCTTTTTGTTCTCAATTAAAAATAGCCCATTTTGAATAAGGCACTAACTGTTGTGCTGGATTTTACACTCCTCGAAAGGATTAAAATCCTCTCAGATGATCACGTGCTTTCATTGATTGGGGAGTCTGAGGTAACTGCATAAATATCTCCTTTATAATCTGTGCAAAAATATGACATGAAGAGAGAGACAGTCACTGCACAGGTCCACATAGTAACTAACTTTCTGTTAAGTCCAAATAGATGGTATAGTTATATAAGGGGTTATAATTCAGAAAATGAGACTTTCACATTTACTTTTCTGATTGTGATTTCACATCTTTCAATAGTTCTGAAGAACAATCATTTTGACATACTTGATGATTAATGTAGGGAATAATGATAGTAAAAATGAAAATGTTTAATATTAAATAAAAATATCAGAAATAGTTTGTGTGTAAACCTAAATAAATTCCCTTGTAAGATAAAAACTTAAGTATAATAGTAATATGTGCCTGAATAAAACCATTATTTTAATTAGATTACATATATTTATGTCATATATATTAATTATATTGCACATAACTAGTTACATATGTCATATATATTTTTAACTTTCATAAGCTGCCTTATACAGTTTTCAAAAGTCTTCATTATGACAGCTGGTCTATTTTACCGCTTCATATTCTGAATACTCTACTAGCATGAATATTTTTAGGTTTCTTCGGCCATTGAGTATTTTTGAATGCATCAGAGTTTAGTTCAGCATGACGGCTCCTGTTTCTGCTCATTATGCTTTTTGCCACTGTGACTACCTTTTAAAAATAAAGCTTTCAGATACAGAATTAATGTCGTATTTTTCTTCTAGATGATGAAGGATAATCTGAGGTTGTGACAAGGAGGATGACTTTAAGAAAATCAAGTCACAACCTCTCCCTGGGTTCCTAAAAAACTTTTCTAAGCACCTCACAGTCTATTGGTAATTCAACAAAGGTACATGTTTAAAACAAAAAGTAATCTAGCGCAGATCATTTAGGCAGACAGAGTTCAATTTTCAAGGCTACTTTTTCTACTAAAAGTACACAATGCATCTGTCACGCCACCTTATGTTAAAATACAGCTCTGACTCCACTACCACATTAAGTGTTACGACGGAGAGAATAAGGCATATCCGTGCATTTTCCAAATACACTGTCAGAACTATCTTGTTCTGACTTTTTATTATGTTTTTCTGCCTTGGCAAGTGTTGGCTTTGGCATCCCAATTATTCTTACCAACGATAGCACGCTTTCTGGTCCTAACTGCGCCGCAGTCTCCATTGCATGAAGAAAACCTGGACCAGCTGGTGAGCTGACAGTCATCTTGGCAAGGCATCTGGCAGGCTTGGGTGAGGGCTGGCACAGGGCCTGCATACCGGAGGCATTCATGGATGCCAGCCTGGCCTCCATCTTGCTTTCGACAAGTAATGGCTAAAGGAAAAGCAAAGGGCTATTTATCATGAATCTGAATGTCTGTAATTACCCTTAATCAGGAATTAACCTAACATTGTTTTACTTAGGTGGAGAAATCCTCTTCTGACTTTTTATTTGCAGCAGAAATCTGGTAGCAGTGTTTCTATTAATCACAGTGGTCATTAAATTGATCCTATAGCATTTTAAAAATACCAGATATCTGTCAGACACAACAGAAGCAAACACACGCACACAGCAGGTTTTATTAGATGTTATTAAGGATTTTAGGGCTTCCCTGGTGGTTCAGATGGTAAAGAATCTGCCTGCAATGCGGGAGGCCTGGGTTCTATCCCTGGGTCAGGAAGATCTCCTGGAGAAGGGTATCCATTCCAAGATTTTTGCCTGGAGAATTTCAAGGACAAAGGAACCTGGCGGGCTATAGTCCATGGGACTGCAAAGAGTTGGACATAATTGAGCAACTAATACTTTCACTTTCAAAGATATTAAGTCACATGTGGATTATATTTAGAAATGAATTATTTAAAAGAGAAAACAGACAGGCTCTGCTGCGCATGGAAATTTCCAGGCAAGAATACTGGAGTGGGTTGCCATTTCCTACTCCAGGGGATAGTCCCGAGCCAGGGATCCAACCGATGTCTCCTGCATTAGCAGGCAGATTCTTTACCACTGTGCCACCTGGGAAGCCCCTAGAAAGGTCTTAGTGGCAGTAAAATCTTTGGAAGGTTTGGGTTGGGGAGAATGCTTATGAAACTTGTCACAGAGCTCCATTTGCATAAAAGAAGCATGTTTCTTTTTAAAATTACATTGAAAGCTTCTTGTGATGGCTTTGAAGTGATTAATGATTAATGGGAGAGGGCAGTTTCAAAGTCCTTCCCTACTTCCCTCTGTGTACAAGTTCTTCACATGCACAAATAACAACCATGAGCTTAAAATGAAGACAAGGGTGGGATGAATTGAGGTAGTAGCACTGAAATATATATATTACCACATGTAAAACAGATAGTTAATGGGAAGTTGCTGTATAACACAGGGAGCTCAACCTGGTGCTCTGTGGCAGCCTAGAGGGGTGGGATGGAGTGGGAGGGGGGAAGGAGGTTCAAGAGGGAGGGAACACACATATACATACTTATGGCTGATTCATGTTGGTATACAGCAGAAACCAACACAACAGTGTAAAGCAATTATCCTCCAATTAAAAAAATTAAGACAAAACTTTTAGCAATCAATCTATCACATCGTAGTTGACATTTCCAATAATTACATATGGAGTCTCAAAAAAGGGTGAAAAAATTTTGGTTTATATATTTTAGTTTTCCCAAGATATTGTTCGACTGAATTTTTAAAAACAAGGCATTGTTTTTTTTTTTACCTATTGATCATAGATGCAAAATTGCTTTAAGGTAAAATGTCTTAAAGAAAAAGAGCAAGTGATATCTAAGTCCTCTTTCCTCCCGCAGCCATTTCCCCCCTACTGGTTTTCAAAAGAATTCGTTTTTTATTGAGGAAGCAGAAGAAACATTTAGACCTTGGTCCTAAAGTTAAGTCTTCATTGAACCAGCTTAAATGGCCCAGTCAGACTGATTTATGTGGGCCTGTCAGGTTTTTGGTCTAGGCCGACTCTGCGGCTGGTCTCTGCTCTGCTCAGAATTCTATCTTCATGAAATGAAGGTGAAGGAGCCTGACATTTTGATCCTAAATTACCATTAGGGCACACAGGGCCCCAGGTTAAACAGGACCTTCTGGATCTGTATGCTAAAACTAAACTACCCTGTAGTACAGGAGTGTGTGATGAGGTGTGTAAAAAGATTTAACAGTTTTATCCAAAGAAGACTTTCTCTGTGTACGGTGAACACAACTTGTTGGTACTGCTGTAGGAAAAGTTACATTAATTGGGCAAATGCAGGTGAAAACACTTATTTCTTAGCTCTAGATCTCTCTTTATTTGATATGCACAACACTGGAAGAGCCAATCTGTATGAAATGAACAGAGGTCCGTGAATTTTAAAGATATGAAAACCTGGTTGAGGGGAGAGGGGTAGACTTTAGGAAGCTGATGTGGCAGGAAAAAACATTGAGTGCTCCAAGAGACTCTCACCTCTCGGAAGAAGAGTTGTCCGGTGGACTGTAGTCATCAGACCAGTGCCAGGTAGAGGCTCTCACATCAAGCTGCAGCTGATCACCTCGATAGTTTTGGGAACATGTGCACGCCCTTGCTAAAGTCCAACATTCTGATTTAACTGGTTGAGGGCAGGGTCCCAGGCATTAATATCATTTTTAAAGCTCCCTGGTGATTCAAACATGTATCAGGGAAATGAGACCACTGCTCTAGTAGGCAGTGTATTTCCAGGGGCATCAGATACTCCTGGAATGCTATTCGAGTTGAAGATTTCTGGGTTCAGTCCAAAGCTCCTGGATGAGAGCTCTGTGTGTGGGGTCACGGAATATGCATTTATTTTCAGGTTGCTCGGATAGTCCTCATGCCCATTCAAGCTTAAGGCCTACAAGCCTGAGTATTCAAGTCACTAGGATATGTTTGCCTGAGACTTGTGACTAAAACTGAAGGTCCTCTGGTGCCCAATTTCCCAAAGCTTGGCACTGTGCCAAGCTTTGGGAAACAAAGGCTGAGCACATGGGAATGAGCTAAGGGGAACTTAAACTTGGAGTACAGGAGTAGACCAAAACGAGCACCCAGGTAGGTGGGAAGACTGTTACCTGTGAATTGGTATAGGAGGAATCTACAAAATACAGTATATCGATAAGCTCATGCCATTTTGCAATTCTCTCTACACCTCCTTGAACACTTTATACAAAGGAAGTTCTGACGGTTTGTGGCCAAAGTTGCCCCAAGGATGCTTAAGAGGAAGGACTGATAAAGAGGAAAATATTAGATCTTTACTCATCAGGATATGTAGCAACCTCAAAAATGATTATTTTGGAAAATAAGAAATTTAACCATAGAGTTCTAAGCTGTGAATAGAGTCACACTGTTTCTAACTAAAAGAAAAAATAATCTACAAAACTAAATTTATATTCTTAGAAAAAAGATGAGTTTTATCTAAGCATCCAATTTTGCTCTCTGAAATACAGACTTGTATAAATCTTTTAAACTAAATGCAATTGCCTTGGGTTCTCCATTAAGGTTTTCTAAGGTTCTCTCTTATAAATTTCATTTCACAATTGTTCCAACCATCATCACATTAAGGGACATGAAAAACCAAAATAAAGTAAAATTACTGTCAATACAATTCTAGAAACTAATTTCTTCTGTGCAAATCTATACCATTTATATAAATCTAGAGTCTATATTCCTGTAGTACGCAAAATCTCAAAAAGTATTTCAAGTAGCTCAAAAGAAAAAAATGTGTAAAATTCCCATATTTGTTCTCAGAAACCCACTCAGCACTTCACTCCCTTTATCTGAGAGTTTAGCAGTGTATTTTGAATGGATTACTTATGCAATGTTATCCAAACAAGCAGCAACAGTACCATTTGTACAATATATTGAAACTTATCGTACATCTCAACTTGTTTCTATTCTGACTTGGAGGAAATACAACAATTCAAACAGGAATGTAATCTGAAATGAACTTCCTGCTATTAGGGTGAAGAAAATATAAATGTTTGGAAAGGGAACCATCTGAATTCTCAACTTTATAAATCTTAGAAATCATCTTTAAGACACTGAAAATAGGGTGGTTTTAACTGCAGAAAAGATGTGTCATCCCAAGCATGGTTTCCTAGCACATGAGAAAGCTACATATACACAGACAATTGTGTTTACGTGCAGGGTGTGTATCTTGTGTATAATGATTACCCAAGTTTTCCTTTGGGCTGAGGCCTTGTTAGGAAGATGGCCCAAACCCATGTTGCCCTATGGATAAATTACCATGAAAATGGGCATGAAAGCTTCTTAGTGAGGTCAGCATATGTAAAAACAATTAATTTAAAGCAAAATTCCTTCTTTATGCTGATTATATCAATCTGATTTACAATGTTAGCTTATTTATATGAAGCACAGAAGTTATTTAAGTGTCATGGATGGGCAGCTTCTAGGAGGCTGAAAGCCTAGAAGATATCCATGTGACTACCTGGGGGGTTACTTGTAAATTAAGCAAGGCAAGCTCAGCCCAACAATACTGAGGAAATGTTGGAAAGGTAAGTAAGAAAGTCAGTTTCTTCAACAAGTAAATGCTCTGAAGAAAGGAGCTCAAATTGTTATATTAAAGATGACTGAAGAAATATTCTAACCAAATGCAATGTGGAGACATTCATGAATCCAAATTGGAACAAACTGATTGTATACAGACAATATTGAGACAATGGGGGACAGTTAAATGTGGTATGAATATTAGACGTGGTATGAATTACACTTAATTTTGTTTAGTGTTATAATAATACTTTTGTAATGTTTAAAAAACTAGATTTATATCTAAACTGGGAGTTGTTTTAAAATACTCCAGCATATCTTTACCTGTGTGAGGAGCAGCTGATGACCAAGAGTGACAACATGTTACAATCTGTTCAAATTATGTCAGTGATGACTACACTGCTAGTATTCATTACATCAGTCTCTATATTTTTGTGCATCTTTGAAACATCCCATACATTTAAATAAAAAGATTAATAAGTGGAATCAGTAGAGCCAATTCAGAGTGTTTCCATGTAAGTTGAATTTTGAGTTATGTTTTAAAGTGGAGAATAATAAAGGTTTCTGAAATGAAAGGGAATAGATAACATTGGTTTGAGCTAAAAGGACATGGGTATCTAATTATGCATCTATGAGTATGTAAATGGAAGGCTACTGATGCAGCTCTGAAATAAATCTAATAGAATTCAGAATGGAGTTGCTCATCTTCATTTTTTTGAAGAGGAATGAAATGCCCTTACTATTCAAGATGCACCAAAAGAAGGTATTCTATTGGTCTGTGGATTACCCTTCAGCATGTAAGGCCAAGTTGTCATTTCGTTTGAATAATCAGAGAGAAATAAATGACTAGATTGAAAATTTGTACACAGAAGTTCATTACAGGAAACAGAATAAGATCAATGCCCGAGTGGCGTGAAAGCTGTTAGCTTCTATGTAACGAAGAGTTCAAGGAGCTCTGAGGCCTTATTTATTAAATTGAGCCATATTAACATGGCTTTTCCCACAGCAACCATGTCTGGATAGCCCTGCAGACAGAATATGATGGGCTGACTGAGCAATTAGAGGAGTGAAGTTTTTTTCCTGTGGTATTACAAAAGAAAAAAAAAATACAATAGTGAAAATGGATCATGTAGAAATAAAAGAGAAAAAGCTTAATGTGAGTGGAAGCTAGTTACCAAGAGACCTAATTGTGCTTAGAAAAAAGACCAAACCTATAAATAATGCAAGAGGGCTCCAGTTGTTTACTATGTGGATTTAATGATCTTGGTCTTTCTCTGTGTGAAAGAGATTTTTCACAGACAAGTCTGCCAAATTACACTTCCTAATTACAATTTGTGACTGGAACTCTGGCCGAATGGAAAGAAATGCACCTTTTTTTTAAAAAATTATTGATCCTAAATAGTTACCAGTGATCTCTAGTCTCACTGATGCTCTTAATACATGCAAAAGTCCTTGTGTAGAGACTTACTAGGAAATAATAATCAGCTCCCCGTGGAGCAGCACAGACCAAGGTCAGTTGGATCCTTGACTGGGAGCTGGGAAGGGTTAATTGACTGCATCACAACCAACAGGGCACTGAGGAACCATCACAAAGACACCCCCGTGTCAAGCGAATTCTATCAGCTATTTAAAAAACAGCAAATGCTACTCATTATTTTATGACAGAGCTCTGAGAGATCTAAAACCAAACCAAAATCCCCAAATCAACTAGAATGCTGATATTCATAGCAAACTAGAGGAAGTAATTTAAAAGCAGAAATAATTCTAGAAGTTTTAAATAACAACTTACATCAGTGAAGAGTATGAAGATATTGTATAGTAATTAGTATTAATAGTATATAAAATAGTATATATTAATAGTATATAAAATAGTATATATTAATAGTTATATTAATATAATTAATATTAAATAGCATGGGCTTCCCTAGTAGCTCAGATGGTAAAGCTTCTGCCTGCAATGCAAGAGACCCAGGTTCAATCCGTGAGTCGGGAAGATCCCCTGGAGAAGGAAATGGCAACCCCCTCCAGTATTCTTGCCTGGAGGACAGAGGAGCCTGGCAGGCTACAGTCCATGGAGTCGTAAAGAGTCGGACACAACTGAGCAACTCACACATACACATACACACACAATATTATATATTAGCCCAAAGAAGAGTATAAAAACCGTGTCTGCACAAAATTTCTTTACATCAAACTCCTTGGGTCTTTTCTACTTATTTCTCTTTCTACACTATTATTTTCATTCCTATTATAAAACAGTCTCTGAAAATTAATAGATTAATGTGAGTTTCTGAGATAAATTG
Organism: Capricornis sumatraensis; assembly: GCF_032405125.1. Lineage (NCBI taxonomy): Eukaryota > Metazoa > Chordata > Mammalia > Artiodactyla > Bovidae > Capricornis > Capricornis sumatraensis. The sequence continues at coordinate 24,337,383 of NC_091073.1, forward strand.
GCCCGGATCTTCTGGGCCTAAACCCCAACAATGCCTCTAAGGTATAATCTTTTAGAAATGAACTGAAAGAGAGATACCAAGGGTGTCAATACGGTTTAAGCCACTATTTGCTCACAAAAAATAACAGCATGAATTATAGTTAAATACTTACATCTCACCTTCTACAAATTCATTTAGATTTAAATTTGTTGGGAGGAAAATTAGAACCTTCCTTTTTATTCCTAGACTTTCCTTTTATAACCTTTTTAACCAATATGTGATACAGGGTAAGGACTCCCAGGGCCATGTGAGGCATACAATTGAAGTTTTTTTTCTTTTCTGTGGTCTGGACTTGAGAATACATCTGAATTAGGCTGGCTTCCATGTAAAGGCTGATGTCAGATCTTAGTGATGGAGCAACATCATAGTGGACATTCCCTGGCATGCAAGGATACAGAGTGTATGGGAGATCAGGCAGGGCTGACCCTGGGGATTATTAACTCTAGTTCCACCTAAATTACAGAAAATACACTTGGCAGGAGGTAGCATCAAGATCAACACAGAGATTGAGAAAGAATACATTTGAATTTATGAAATCCAAGGATCTAATCTATGATATTTTTGGGTCATATTCCTGATATATATATGTCATAAGGTAATAACACTGTTAAAATATATATATTAGTAGTGATTGACATTACCCCCTTAGGACAGTTATAGAGGAAAAAATAAATAAAATGTCCCAAACTGTCATTAATATGAGCCACCTCTTTTATTTTGAATGGAAATGTAATGATGACTCTAGCGACAGCTAGTAGGGCCATGTTTCAATGACATAGTCACTGACCAATTGATCATTTAGCCCTCTAAATGCCATCTAAACTGTAGAAATGTGAGCAGAGAGGAGACAGTAGAGGTTACAGTTCTATTAAAAGTTTATACCAAGTGACTTGAATAGCACAAAGCAAATATAACCTGTATACATACACTTAAAAATTAAATAGACTGTAGATGTAATTTTGTTATTTGCATTTCTTTTATTGACAAAAAATAAGAAATATACCTATTTCAAAAGCCTTCTAAAATTTCCCTGTGAGATTTAAGAATGATTTAAAGTTGCAAAACCCTGTTAATTCCTTCTTTAAAATACCTTTTTCTCCTCTCTCTTTTTAGTGCTTATATCACTAGATAAGGGATTCCCTGGTGGCTCAGCAGTGAAGAATCTGTCTGCAATGTGGGAGATGGAGGTTTGATCCATGAGTCAGGAAGATCCCCTAGAGAAGGAAATGGCAACCCACTCCAGTATCCTTGTTGGGAAATTCCATGGACAGAGGAGCCTGGTGGGTTACAGTCCATGGGGTCACGAAAGAAAGAGTCGGACGTGATTTAGTGGCTAAACAACCACCACTACTGCTAGATGAAATTTTCTCAAAGCACCATTCTCAAAATCCAAAGCCTCGCTGAAGTTCCTTATGACTCCAAACTCCCTATTGTGTTCTAATGTAAAGCATTTCCATAGAGAGTACTTTCACATAGGTTTGAAATACACAGAATATAGACTTGGTCATGACTGCGTTTACCTGACTGGAGTAGAATCTTCCGATCTTCTTACACCTGTGTTATTCTAACTCATTTGCAGGGAAGGCTGATTCTCATTGCTTTGCTTTACAAGGAGTGCCAGCACTGGGATGATAAGCAGCTATTGTTGGTGACTCATTAAAGAGACTCTGGGAACACAACTGCTCTCCAGCTCCTTTGCAACGCGCATCACCGTAGCTGAGAGTTCCTACAGCTGGAACTATGCTGATAACAGGATTAAGAGTAAAACTGAAGAGTAAAGTTATCTGTCTATAATGGCCATGCTGTGCTAAGTCCCTTCAGTCATGTCTAACTCTTTGCAAACACTATGGACAGTAGTCTGCCAGGCTCCTCTGTCCATGGGATTCTCCAGGCAAGAATACTGGAGTGGGTTGCCATTTCCTTCTCCAGGGGATGTTCCCCATATTGGGATCAAACCCTCATCTCTTAAGTCTCCTGCACTGGGTAATGATTTTTGTTGTTGTTAGCAGGTGGCTAATGGTAGGTACAGGTGACTTAATATGAGGACGACGAGGGCAGCTTGCTAGAAGCTGGTAAAAGAATTAAGAGTTATATTTTTTCTACTAATAGGAAAGGCTCAAGTCATTTTAGAAAAAATGAATGGTGACTTTCTAAGTGTTCTTCTGAGTGATGTGTAGTATATGAGACACACACATTATTTCCTTTCTGTTCATACTTAGTAAATTAAACCTTCTTTTGGTGTATACAACATTTTTATTTAACTGAAGAAATTTAAATTAGCACTTCAAAATGTAGTTCACATCAGAATGAAGGACAGGATAAATCCTGTTCTTCTTTTTGGGTCTTGAAATGTAGTGTTTTACAATTAGTTTAGATCAAAACCTAAATTTGATCTGAGATTTCATAAGATTTTTAGTTAGAAGATTCACACACAGTATTTAACTCTCTTTAAAAAACAATCCCCTATGCTATACACACTGAAAATATTACAGCTAAAAACTATATGATTTTCTTTGACTTAGGTCCATCTCTGCTGCTACTGTCTGCTACCATGTCCTAAAGTTATTTTCTTCTATTACATGTTGAAAATCCATTTATTTTTACCCATTTTGACTACAGTGGATTCAGTCTGAGCTCTTCAATGTTGCATTGCTACAACAATGCCCTGGCTGGCATCCAGACTCACGTGTCTTATCTTTCTAACTTACTCTGTACACGCTGACAGATAAAACACTGCTTTCATCAGGTCCTTGCTTGCACCACTTATCGAACAAGGTCTAAAATACTGATCCTGACATTTATGGCCCTCTACAAAATTACCCCGGGCTCCAGCTCACATCTTCAGAGCTGTAATCTATCCACTTTTCTGTGAACACATTTAATTTTTTGTGTTTTCCTTACCTCCGATGCTTAAATAATACACTTGCTCTCATTTTCTATTCTTTTCTCCTTTCTGTTTAATCTAATATTATGGTACAAGTCAAGTCCTGGCTCATCCTTTAGATCTTTCTTAAGCTCTTTATGTTCAAATGACTACTTTTGCAATGGATTGGTTTCCGTCTTTATCTCCTCTTTATTAGGCGATGTTACCAGTGATCTCATTTCCCTAAACAATTAAGCTCCCTGGGCTGAACATCTTCATCCCTTCTTAACACTCATGACTCTTTCTACACAGTCTTCTGAATGCAGAGTCACAAGAGTGACTGGAATTAGAAAGTCTGAAGTATTAGAGGGGAAGGAGGAATAGCTTCTCCACAGTCTTTGCTCACTGATAATAATTTTCACTACATCACCTTACAATTTAGTAAGATACTAATATGTTCTAATTTTAATTATTCAAAATAGCACAATTTTTCATTTTAAAAAGTCTCTGGATAAGGGCAAAGATGAAAATAAAACAAGAGTCTGACAGGCCAATTCGGCAGAGTGCTGAAAACAGCCATGACCATCAACAAAAGGATTCTTTGCCTTTCTACCAATAATACAAGATATTTCTACACTCCTAACTCTCTCCATTTCATGCTTCTGTAGGAATATAGGCTCTGAGGAAAAATAAAATCTTTATCAAGGCAACAAAGAAAAAGCTTATCTTCATATAGAATTTAAAGGGGTTCTTTGAGTATATTTATGCAGACATTACTTATTATAATGAACAGTCAACTATGAAGAGGAATAAGCAGAGGTTTTCAGATTCGGAAATGAAAAGATCATCGGTAATCACCAAAAGAAATGTTTTATACAGACTGTGTCAATAAAAAACTAAAGAACCATGTTAATACTGTTGCTTTTATGCCTACAACGATCTATGCACACATTCATTAGGCCATGATCTAACAGGAAGGGGGAAGGAATTTGCATTTAATGAAGATTTACTATGTGCAAGGGCTTTCCATGTGGCTCAGATGGTAAAAAATCCGCCTGCAATGTGGGAGACCTGGGTTGGATCCCTGGGATGCGGATAGCCCCTGGAGAAGGGAAAGGCCACCCACTCCAGCATTCTGGCCTGGAGAATTCCATGGACTGTATAGTCCATGGGGTCGCAAAGAGTCAGACATGACTGAATGACTTTCACTTTCACTGTGTGCAAAGCACTGTAAGGATCATTACTTTCTCAGCCTCAGAGAGAGGAAATGAATAAACCAAGGTTGTGCAGTCAAGTAAAAGTGTTCAAAACTAAAGCTGTTTTCACCCTGTGCAGTTTTCACATCTTAAATTCCCTCAGTGCCTACAAAAGTATAGTTTTCACCTGTTTTACCTAAATTCAGGTCACACTTTGATAGCAGGATATTATCTGTGCATAGATTGTAGGATACGAAAAAATCGTTAACAGATCATTTGGTCCAGCCCTCTTTTCTTTTTTTCCCCATCTAAATAAACTGAGACCTAGAAAGGCAAAGGGATGAATAAAACTCACACTGTGTGAGTGAAAGAACTGGGACTAAAATTTAGGTTTCTTGATTCCTAAACGCATGCCTGTTTTCATTATTAACTCTATGCAGGGTCCAGACTGTATGCAAATGTATGCTTGATTCAAGGAGGAATTAGTAGGGCATGACAAGAAATCCTTATATCACTCAATTTCTCATGAATGGTTTGAAATGGAGAGAGACTTTCAACTCTAAATACCTAAGTCTCTGAAACTGTGAAGAGAGAGAGTTATTTTTTAGTCAATGCTGATGGTAGAGGATACAGAATGAAAAATGAGCATTAAAACAAAATCCTGAAAATCACTAAATAGTTAATGTTAATTGTAAACTAAATGTTTCAAATGAAGATTTCTAAAATGACTTTCAAAATAGAAAATTTTTACCAAAAATGATGCTTTTTTTTTTCAAATTTTAAAAAGCAACCTTTACTCTGTAAAGAAAAGGGGTCCCAGATGAAATCAGCAAAAACTGGAATCCAATTTTGTATGTTCACACTTTTGCAATATCATCAAGTATGTAACTACAAATGAGCGTGCCAAATATGTTTTTATGAATTAAAGAAAGGTGGCTGTGTATTCAATTACATATTCAAAATACATTTTAATTATGTATCTGGAATTAAATGTATAAGCAGCATGAGTGAAAAGAATCACGTACTCTTTACAGAATGAATTTGCTACATGTATAAGGAACACTTTTCAAAGCTTGGAATGAAAGTATTATCCATAATATCTAGTAAATAATCATGGAAAGCTGGAAATAGTTCCATACTTCATTTCTGCAAGATATCATGTTCTCTAGCAGTTTCAACAGATTGCAGTCCACATATGGCAGGTTTTGAGTACATAAATTTGCCATTTAAAAATCAGTACCAAATATGAACCGAATTGGGGGTAGCCATGACAATGACAAGAAAGTCATTGCTGAGAATTTCTGGGAAAGTTAACCAATTATATTACATTATATGCATGCACTTACATAATGCATATGGGCAAAGATGTAAGAATCTTATTGTTAAGGTGACAAGCAAAGTGTTACAGAATACCATGAGCCAAAAACTAATTACAAGAACAACAACAAAAACAAGCTGCACTCTACATTCTGATCATCTTTCAGATAAGCATGAATGGAAGTGCAATGAGAAGAGCTATGTTCGATCCCTGGGTTGGGAAGATTCCCTGGAGAAGGGAATGGCAACCCACTCCAGTATTCCTTCCTGGAGAACGCCATGGACAGAGGGACCTGGTGGGCTACAGTCCATGCGGTCGCAAAGAGTCGGACACAACTGAGCAACTAAAACAACAACAATGACAAATGAACTCCTAATGTCAAAGAACAAAGGTCACAACTTAAAAAGACAGGTCTCCGTGTTCTGGTGTGTGGTAGAATGGATAGTAGCAGATTTTTATGTGCTCTGCTCTGCTTGCCTAGTGTGGCATCAGAATAACAAACTCCTCAGGCTAGCTAGTGGTTAAATTAGTGATGCTGGAGAAATGTGAAGCAAATCAACTGTGGAATGGGGCCTCCCACCTCTTGCCTGCCGTCCAGGCCCACAGCCCTCCTGCGCTCCAGGGCTGTCCTGTTGCACGCTCCAAGGGACAAGCTGGCACCGGCGCCATTTGTGAGTCTTCCACCTACATGGAAAGAACAGAAGCCACATCAAGAAGAAGCAAACATGCCAGAGAAATCATAGTGATACAATGCCAAGGAGCCATGACTTTGACCGCTACAGAAAGGAATTTGACAATGCTTCGGTCCTATCCAAATTCAATTTAAATCTTCATCAAGGAATTATAAAAAGCAGCACTAAGTATAAAAGTACTTTCTATGGCAGTGGAGACAAGGGTCCATCCCTGTCAATTCCTTAAGGAATGAACTCTACTGATAGTATTTAGCATTTAAAAATTTCCTATTATTAAAACAAAATTTTTTTTAAGCTACATCATGAAGAATGTGGGATCTTAGTTTCCCAACCAGGGATCAAACCTGTGACCCCGTGCAGTGGAAGCAGATCCTTAACCACTGGACCACCAGGAAAGTGCCATATTTAGCCTTTTTAATGATTAGGATTGCCAGAAAATGTAGCAGATAGTATCAGAAGTGATGTGTTCCATTTTAAAAAGGTATATTTATTTTATAATCAAGTAGTACAACTACATTCAAGCCATGAGCCTTTTGTATAATGCTCTTTTGATTAGCATCGTAGGGGTAACTCAGAAGGTGCAATTTATAATACACTTCACAAAAACAAATCCCTCAAATAAATAAGTCTGGGCTAATAGTTAATGTCCATCATGTAACCATACAATTATATTGTCTGTCATCTAAGAATTAAATACAGATAAATTAAGATGACAAATTTGCCATCAATTTCATCTTAAATTATTATTTTGTGATCACACATTCCATCAGTTGATGCCATAATATTTCATTTGTTGGCACTGAAAGTTTTGTCAGGACTACAAATTTTCACTACATCAAGCTTTAATTAGGTATATTTTAAAAATAGTTATGGAAAAAAACTCCTCTAATAATTATCACGATGATGATATGTATAGCTTCAATAGCTTTAAGTTCCTTGAGGTGACCAGAAATGAAGAGAATAGACATCTTATTAATATCACTGATATGAAGATGTCATTTTGTGAGCCAGAATGCCAGCGTTCATGAAGAACATGTGCTCTCTGGAGCTCAGGAAGGACTGCTTTGGCTATTCTTGAAAGCACATGTTTCATAATTATTAACCACTTTTCTGCGTTTTCCTATGGTTTATATCAACAAAAGAATTTTCCTCAAGCTCCCGAAGCTAAAAATAGAACTTGGAAGTTTACACAAGTATCTGTGTCCCTGGAGATGATTTTGGCAGCAAAGCAGCTCTTTGAAAAAGGCAAGAGACGGTGCCCACAGTAATAAACATCCTCAGCTCCACTGAATCTGCGTATAGTGTTAGCTTCCTTTTCTTAACATCGGAAAGAGTCGGACCTGAAGTGTTTCGCTCAGTGCGTTGCTCACAAGGCTTTTCTTTCACCCGTTACCTGTAGCTTTGGCACACTTGAGGGGCCTCGCAGGCCTTTTCTTCATAGAGTGGATCCGTGCAGTCCCTGCCTCCATTGGCTGGCAGCTGAATGATGACCCTGTGCCGAGTCTGTTTCTTGATTCCGGAGTCCCCTGGAATGAAGCAGCTTTTTAACCTTTGTTCTCTGCACTGATAAAGAAATCTCCGAATACCAGGCTGTGTGAAGAAATTACATTGCCTCCAGCTACATGTGCTTTATGGAGAAGGAAATAGCAACCTACTCCGGTACTCTTGCCTGGAAAATCCCATGGATGGAGGGGCCTGGTGGACCACAGTCCATGGGGTCTTGAAGAGTCGGATGCGACTGAGCGACTTCACTTTCACTTTTCACTTTCATGCATTGGAGAAGGAAACGGCTTTGAAATCCCTGAATGAGAGGCCTCATTGAGTTGTTTCCTCAGTTCTCCCAAAGACTGCTTATGTTGGAAACCCAATCAATTTATATTAAAAATGTGAAGAATGGAGAAAATAGTTCCATAGTCAGCTAGCCTTCCTAAGGCTCAGTTACAACGTGACTGCTCTGTTGTACGTTTCTTCCCCTTGAGAAATATGACAGATCTAATTAATTAATTTTTCTCTCCCTTAAGTTTCTTTTCATGCCATTTCATATATAGCCCTGTTTACCACATGGGACTCATACACATCTAATGAATCTTTCTTACAAGAATATATTCAATGTTTTATGTGAAATTTTATTTCTTGGCTATTCATTTAATTTGAAATGTATAACTCATAAATTATTCTGGTCATTCATTATTCATGTTAAACAATTTAAAATCTTTAATTCAGGTCACATCCTAAACATCTGAGCTGTAATTTCTTAGAGGCAGAATTTTTAGAGAAGCATTCAAAATAGTAATAATTATTGTAAGTAAATTACTCCAAATTATGTTAAAAAACAATGTATCTAATTAAGGTTTACCTTAGATGAAGATATCAACTTAACAGTGTTACTGATATAAAGTTGTCCAGAATTTTTTAGTATGAGAAACAGGTGACATATAAGACTGACAGCTTTGATAAAATATATCTCAACTTATATACATTTTAAGGATGAATAGTCATGTGTCATTTAATAGAGTTCCCCTGATGCATTTACATTTTTTCAAAAGACAATTAAATATTTGAGATGTAGACTACAAAAACAGAGATATTTAGAAGGGCTGCTGCTGCTGCTGCTAAGTTACTTCGGTCATGTCCAACCCTTAGTTGACCCCATGGACTGCAGCCTACCAGGCTCCTCCATCCATCGGATTTTCCAGGCAAGAGCACTGGAGTTAGTAGCCCTTAACACAATGAAAGTTTACTCAGAAATGAAATACTGCTGCTGCTGCTGCTAAATCGCTTGAGTTGTGTCCGCCTCTGTGCAACCCCATAGACGGCAGCCCACCAGGCTTCCCCATCCCTGGGATTCTTGAGGCAAAAACACTGGAGTGGGTTGCCATTTCCTTTACCAGAAACGAAATATCCTTAAAGTCATTGTTTGTAGAAAAATATGATTTTATGATTAGAAGTTTCCAATAAATGGAGCAACATTTTACATGAAGTCAGGGTTACCCCTCAACATGGTCTCGCCACTGATTCCCAGAAATGTGAATTGGAGATGCCCGTATTAGATAGGAGAATGGGTCAGATTAGGGAATCCTAAATGTCTGAAGACACAGGAGAATTTCTTTGAAAAAACAAACAAACAAACTAAAAACAGATTTCTTGCCAAGTACCTAGAACTAATAAATGAGAATTTTAGGGATCTGAAATGTGTGAAACTGTGGATGTGGGAATCTGATTTTGACAAAGCTTGCTGGGAAATGGTGATAAACAGCTGAGATTGAGATCTATTGGAATAATTGACCCTGTATGTCCCAATTTAAGATTCTAGGGTTTGCATGTAGCTTTTTAGAATTTTTCCTATAGTGGGGGAAACGTGCACTATTAATGACCGTTTTAACTATTTTAGTGAACAGCTGGAACACTATAGGTAATGACGTAGGGAACTAGGAGGTGGAGGTAGTGGGTAGCAGAGTATTAGCGCATTTGAAAATATTATCATAGGCTTTTAAAAATTGTAGCAATCACAGTCTGAATGTCAACTGCAACTTTTACATATTAAGTATAATTTATCTAAGAAAGATCTAAGTAGTGCCAATAGGACTCAATAAAATTGGCAATGTCATCGTCATTTATTAATTGTTCACTGACTGCTATTTTTAGACCCAGGTGATAAATTCCTCTAATAATTTAGAGCTAGGAAAAATATTGTTTCCCTTCAAAATCTGTCAAGAACCCACTGTGCTTCAATTTCTTGCTTTATTCACCAGAATCTCAGAGTTAACCTTCTCAAGTACGGAAGCTTACCTTAACTTTGATTTTACATTATAAATTCTCTTCTCCCTTCCCTCTACCCTATTTACTACCTGGCTCCATGCTTTTATTTTTTACACTATTATCTATTACTTTCCTTATGTTTTATATTTATGATGTGTCTTTACCCTTTTTAAAAGATTAAATGATCATTCATATCATTTGTTTAGCATTGAGGGAAGGAGGAAGACATGTGCTTGTTTTTTAACAGGGAAAAAGAGGGAAAGAGTACAGAGGGGTCTTCGTTTCCCGGGTGGTTGAAATTCTTGAGTCAGTAACTTTTTTTAACTGGCTGATAAAATACAGACACAGAATTTAGGTCAAGGGATCTGGAGACTGGAGGGGACAACGAGTTTAGCATCAGTGGTACCATATTATATAGATTACCTAGGTATCACCTGGTATGTACCCAGGGTGTTCAGATAGGAAGCGGCAATCAAATGTATTTCAATTCTACTTTGTTTACTGACTTGAAAGCAAAAAGCCTCCTAATATAAAGCTCTGAAACATTCTAGTGCCTTATCTCCATCTCCACAAGCTTGTACTAGATATATATAAGACTCTGATAAATCTTTTTCACTTCCATAATTGATTCCACAATGGGAATCCATTTATTCTTGTAAAAAGTTCAAATACCTTAACCTTGTGCAAGCCACAGGGTAGAGACTGTGACCTGATTAAAAAGGAACATTCCAAAGCCATAACACCTAGAGAGGAAGTTTAATGGAGTTACACAGAAAGTGTCATGACATCCATGTTCCTATGAACTAGGAGGTTCATTTCTTCTCAGCTCTCAGTTAATGAATTACTTATACACGCAACAAAACAGCACCGTAGAGCTCAGGTCAGTTATACAGCCCTCAGATCAGAGAGCAAGGGGAGAGCTATAGCACATGTTTAAAAGAAGTTAATAAATAAAAATGGAAGCTTCCTCACCAGTAACTTGAGTTAGTAAATGTCGAACTTGAAAAGTTCATAGTTACCTGTATGTATTTATATCACTTATTGCATGTGGTGGGGATACATACACAGTTTCCATTTATCTTTGTATTTCAGCACTGAGAGCAATGGTCACACAGAGTAACGTCTTAATAAATGTTTGCTGAATGAGCTGAACTTCACTTTTCAACTGGATTATAAACTAACATCTTCTGTTCTTTTTTATCCATTTCCTTATAGAATTATTCACATGGGTACTAAGTCTCTTCTTTAGTTTTAATTAAAAAAAAAACAAGGTATCACTTTCATTTATAAAGAGCATGGAAATAATGAGCATGGGAAAAACAAAGGTATATTCCTGTAGTGTTTATACTTGAAAATACCTACTAGGATAGGTAGAGAAAAAAGGGATAACATATTTATGTGGTAATGGGCCACAGAGACTCAGAGGATATATAATCTCTTTCTCAGTTACACACTTTTCAGTTAGCTTAAGACATTCAAGGTAAACTTCACTGGAGAAGTTTCTTGATAGAAGGATTTAAAGGGCAGGCAAAACTAAGATGGGTTAAGCTGGAAGTGAGGTAGATGACAGGTGCGGCAGCATAGTGCTAAGAAATTGAAAGGGAAACATTTCATGCAAAAAGTAAAATGTAAAAGCAGTTTTGAGCCCATCAGGGGTAATTCTAGAAGAGTACAGCTTGAGAGCATCAAAGCAGAAAAGGTGCCTCTCCAATATCCCTTCCAGTCCTCATGTCAATAAATGTAGTAAGAAAAAAAAAAAAAAGAAGTAAACAGATTGTGAGCAGTCAAGTGTATCATTTGATCAAAAGTATTGATTTTTTAAGATGAGTTACAAATATATGCATAAATGTTTTCCATCTTTAATAAAGCCCTTTGTAAAGAAAATTTGGAAAAGTTAACTAGTACACTGGTTTGAGGATTAAACTATTCTCTCCTCAATACTGATGTTTACCAGCATTGATTTTTCAAGACGTTATCATTAGAGAGGGGCTTCCTTGGTGGCTCAGGTGGTAAAGAATATGCCTGCAATGTGGAAGACTTGGGTTTGATCTCTGGATTGGGAAGATCCCCCAGAGAAGGGAACCCATTCTAGTGTTCTTGCCGGAAGAAATCCATGGACAGAGGCTACAGTCCTTGGGGTCACAAAGAATCAGATACTACTGAGTGACTAAGACACACCCCCACACACACATACACCATGAGAGAAGTAATTTCAAATTACTCTGTTCTTTCTGGAACCCTAAGCTACTCTGCTCTTTCTATCTGCAATTTTATACTATAATGTTACCTATCTAAAGTGATTTATAAAGGAGGATAGCGCCCCATTTTCATAAGTTCAAGACTCTTATAAAATGTAAATTTTACCTATAGAATTAAATTTCAAAGAACAACCCCATTCCTAAATTACTTTTCTTTTACTATTATCTATCCTCGAACGTTAAACTTTTTAAACGTTTTTAAATTGTGTGTGGAAGTCAGAGTAATTTCAGTGGAGCTTGCCTCATTCCTATTTCATATCAAATAATGAAAAGTTAATGACATGTCATTGCTTTATTTTCTCTGCAACAAAAGACAAGTTTTCTATAAAACCATTGTATCTTTATTCTCAGTTACAGCAGTCTACAGGCAAAACAGAAAAGGCTTCTCCCAGTGCACAAAGCATCTTGGCACTGTTGTTCAGTCGCAACCTCCATTGCCACCCCCTGGTCTTTTGTTTTTCCCTCAATACACAATTATAGTTATTCTTTTTAAGTCTGAGTGTCTAGGTTTAGATTTCTGAAAGGCTTTTGTTCTTGGAGACTCAACAGAGAGCTGCCAAACAGGAGAGGCAGAGCTCCCCTGCTGGTGGTGAGATGGTCTGAGCTTGGCCAAACACAGCCCCACCTCTTGGAACCTCTTACTCACAGGATAGCAGATTCCTGAACTGGCATTCTTGCACTCCTTGGCTTCTACCACCTAGGAGCTCCAGAGGAGACCAGTATCCTAGTGGTTCCACGCATTTTAATTTACAGCAGTTAGTTCCTTTTGCTGAGACACCATCCCAAATGAACATCTCACATACCTTCACTCGCCCTGACAAACTAGCAGTTCCGATTCCCCCTGCATGTCTTCCATCATCACCTGGATCACAGCATACATGCTGTGCACAACCTAAGTGAATCTGTCAGTCTTCTCTATCTTCTAATCTTTCCACCATTGTACCCAAAGGTGAGAACAATGGACTGGTTTCAAACTGGGAAAGGAGTACGTCAAGGCTGTATATTGTCACCTGCTTATTTAACTTATATGCAGAGTATATCATGCGAAATGCTGGACTGGATGAGGCACAACTGGAATCAAGATTTCTGGGAGAAATATCAATAACCTCACATATGCACATGATATCACCCTAATAACAAAAAGTGAAGAGAAACTAAAGAGCCTCTTGATGAGGGTGAAAGAGGAGAGTGAAAAGGCTGTCTTAAAACTCAACATTTAAAAAATGAAGATCACGGCATCCAGTCTCATCACTTCATGGCAAACAGATGGGCAAACAATGGAAACAGTAATGGGCTTTATTTTCTTGGGTTCCAAAATCACTGCAGATGGTGACTGCAGCCATGAAATTAAAAGACATTTGCTACTTGGAAAAAAAAACTATGACCAACCGAGACAGCATATCAAATAAAAAGCAGAGACATTACTTTGCCGACAAAGGTCCGTATAGTCAAAATTATGTTTTTTCCAGTAGTCATATATGGATCTAAGAGCTGGACCATAAAAATGGCTGAGCACTGAAAACTGATTCTTTCAAACTGTGGTGCTGGAGAAGACTCTTGAGAGTCTGCTGAACTACAAGGAGATCCAACCAGTCATTCCTTTGAAGGACTCATGCTGAAGATGAAGCTCCAATACTTTGGCCACCTGATGTGAAGAGCTGACTCACTGGAAAAGACCCTGATGCTAGAAAAGATTGAAGGCAGGTGGAGAAGGGGACGACAGAGGATGAAACGGTTGGATGGCATCATCGACTCAATAGACATGAGTTTGAACAAACTCTTTGAAATAGTGGAGGACAGGAAAGCCTGGCGTGCTTCAGTCCACGATGTTGCAAAGAGTTGGACATGACTGAGCTAATGAACAACAACAATCCAAAGGAGCACATTGTCTATCAATCAGCTTCAATCTTTTCTTAGAAATTTCCCTTCACATTCTTTGCCAGTGGAGGCAGTTTCTACCTAGCCATTTCCCAGCCTTTTCTCCTCGCTTTAATGCCATTGTAGTTCTGTCGCGAAGTCATGTTCAACTCTGTGCGATCCCATGGACTGTATAGCACACCAGGCTCCTTTGTCTAACCCTGTCTCCTGGAGTTTGGTCACGTTCAGGTTCATTAAGTGGGTGATACTAACTAATTCAATAATAGCTAACTCCTCTGAAGCTCCTGTCATTAATTTTACCATCATCTATTTACTCTGCAGCAGTCATCAACTAACATTTCATTACGTAATGGTTTTCAAATATCCCTCACTGTAATCCTTTCTCTTCCTACCCCTGCCACCACTCTGTTGGTTTGGGCATCCACACAGTTCTATTCAAGGCACCGGAGGCTCTGAATTGCTGTACGTCCTCAGCTCCAGTGACTTTTTTTGTGCATCTTGCATCAATTACTAGCTCTTCTGTCATCCCCTGATGACATCTTCATCAATATTTGTACATTCTCATCTTTAAACACCTTAATTTCTAGTCATTCCACCTAACCTACCACTTTACCTACTATACTAAAGGTAAACGTTAATTTTACTAAAATGGTTTGCACTTCTAAAGGTTGCCAATCCATTCTCCCAATCAATTTTATCTCTGTATCATCCCCTTCATGACCTCACTTCCATCCCAAACCACCTTAGATTCCATGCTGCTGCTGCTAAGTCGCTTCAGTCGTGTGTCCATTATTATTAAAAGTATTCCATTGAAAACACTCTTGACTTTCTGTTCCACTCTCCCTTTCTTGTGCTCTTCTAGAAGAGCCCTGACCTTAATCAATGCTAATAATTTTCCTACACCTTGCCTTCATTCAGGCAGCTGAACATGGCTGAAGAAACAGTGGCAACTGTGTTGAGCAACTGATTTTAAAATGAACGACTACATGGCTATTCCATATTGCTTATTACAAATTCTATTACATGTTACTTGGCCACTTTAGCATTCTTCAAAATGATCTCACATCTTTTTTCTTACCTACCCTGCATCCTTCACTTGATCCTTCACAAGCATCAAGACATTAGAATGATCATTAAATGCCTTTTCTGTCTCATCAGTTCAGTTCAGTTCAGTTCAGTTGCTCAGTCGTGTCCGACTCTTTGCGACCCATGAATCGCAGGACGTCGGGCCTCCCTGTCCATCACCAACTCCCGGAGTTCACTCAGACTCACGTCCATCGAGTCAGTGATGCCATCCAGCCATCTCATCCTCTGTCATCCCCTTCTCCTCCTGCCCCTAATCCATCCCAGCATCAGAGTCTTTTCCAAGGAG
Source organism: Capricornis sumatraensis (assembly GCF_032405125.1). Taxonomy (NCBI): domain Eukaryota; kingdom Metazoa; phylum Chordata; class Mammalia; order Artiodactyla; family Bovidae; genus Capricornis; species Capricornis sumatraensis. Next base: position 24,352,758 of record NC_091073.1, read on the forward strand.
TCAACTCTTCGCATGAGGTGGCCAAAGTACTGGACTTTCAGCTTTAGCATCAGTCCTTCCAAAGAACACCCAGGACTGATCTCCTTTAGAATGGACTGGTTGGATCTCCTTGCAGTCCAAGGACTCTCAAGAGTCTTCTCCAACACCACAGTTTATTTATTTATTTATTTTTTTAATTTTAAAATCTTTAATTCTTACATGCGTTCCCAAACATGAATCCTCCTCCCACGTCCCTCCCCATAACATCTCTGTGGGTCATCCCCATGCACCAGCCCCAAGCATGCTGTATCCTGCGTCAGACATAGACTGGCGATTCAATTCTTACATGATAGTATACATGTTAGCATGCCATTCTCCCAAATCATCCCACCCTTTCCCTCTCCCTCTGAGTCCAAAAGTCCGTTATACACATCTGTGTCTTTTTTCCTGTCTTGCATACAGGGTCGTCATTGCCATCTTTCTAAATTCCATATATATGTGTTAGTATACTGTATTGAACACCACAGTTTAAAAACACCAATTCTTCGGTGTTCAGCTTTCTTCACAGTCCAACTCTCACATCCATACATGACCACAGGAAAAACCATAGCCTTGACTAGATGGACCTTTGTTGGCAAAGTAATGTCTCTGCTTTTGAATACGCTATCTAGGTTGGGCATAACTTTTCTTCCAAGGAGTAAGCGTCTTTTAATTTCATGGCTGCAATCACCATCTGCTGTGATTTTGGAGCTCCAAAATCTGACACCGTTTCCACTGTTTTTCCATCTATTTCCCATGAAGTGATGGGGCCAGATGCCATGATCTTAAATTTCTGAATGTTGAGTTTTAAGCCAACTTTTTCACTCTCCTCTTTCACTTTCATCAAGAGGCTTTTTAGTTCCTCTTCACTTTCTGCCATAAGGGTGGTGTCATCTGCTTTCTGTCTCATACTACCAGAAAATAAGCTTCCTGATAGGAAAATTGGTTTCCCTGTTTACTGATGCATACATATGTGTGTGTATATATACACACACACACACACACACATACACACACACATCATGAAACTCACTACTCATTTTTATGTTCAATCAAAAACTAAAAATTGTGTTCTGCTATGCATGCAGGCTCAGTTGTTTCAGTCATGTCTAACTCTGTAACCCTATAGACTGTAGCCCACCAGGCTTCTCTGTCCATGGGGTTTCCCAGGCAAGCATACTGGAGTGGGTTATGATTTCCTTCAGGGGATCTTCCCAACCCAAGGATGGAACTGGCATCTCTTATATCTCCTGCATTGGCAGGAAGGTTCTTTACCACTAGCGCCACCTAAGTCTAATTCAATTTTCTATAACCGGCCTCAATTTTCCAACTTCACATTCTGACTTTCCCCCAGACATTCCAAGCTCCAGTGGGTTGGATACCACTTTCCTTTGAACAGTCTATCTTTTTCATGGTTACTAAGAGTTTTCCTGATGCTTTTGATCACATGGGGTTCTTTTATGCATTCTCTCTTTCAAAAAGGTCTCTTCTCCCTTCTTTTCAGCAAGTTTCCCCCTGATATTTGCTCCCACATAGATTTTCCCTGTTTTTTCCCTAGAGCTCTTACTGCTTTACCACTAAATCTTGTTACTGAGTCATCTAAGTCTTACATTATCTGATCTATATAGAATAGTTCTATATTTTAAATGAGATCAAAAGCTTCTTTGAAGCTTTTCTCCATAGGGCCATCAAAGTGTTAGTTAAATACAGTAATCAATAAATTAGAAATGCAATATGTATTTATACATATAGTACAGATGAGTATTATTTTAATTAATACATGCAGAGTATTTACAATTTATTTGTTCCCTCATCTGTAAAATTTTTTTAAGTGCCTTATATAAGTTATTACAGTTTGTCATATAAAAATTGTATATTTTATAAATGGTCAGAGAAGAGTAAAACAGCTTTATTGCTATGAAAAGTATCAGCAGAGATCAAATTAAAAATCATATTATTTAATTTCCAATTATAGGTTTTTAACAAGTTATATCTATTTTCTTCCTTTTCCAGACACAGATAATGCATAATAAAATAACAAATTCATAGGCTACTAAACTATTACCTAATTCTTGGACACATTTCAATATCCCAAATTACTTTCAAATGAAGGTATAATGAAATGAGAGATATTTACCTGATTCCTTATTTTTAGGAGGGCTAGTCTAGAATCAATTTAATGGAATATTTCTGGTTTATTTCTTAAAATTTTTTTTAATATAATCACACCAGGCTTTTTTTTTTAGCTACACCACAGAGCATGTAGGTTCTTAGTTCCCTGACCAACAATTGAACCTATGCCCTCTCAGTGGAAACATAGTCTTAACCACTTGACCATCAGGGAAGTCCCTACTTTATTTCTTTGAAATACTTAAGACCAAGAGAATTGTTATTTCAAAATATTTTATGCAAAATGAAAAAATGTCCAATATAAAGAAGAGGCAAAGTGTTGTTCTACTTTCAAAAATTTTACTTACAAATGTTAAAGTTCTGTGAGGTTATTAATCATGGTACTACCAATGTAACTGCATGTTTTGGAATTATTAGTAAATGGCTTACATCAATATAAAACATTAAGTATAAAAATATCCACAATAAAGTTTTCAAGCACATAAACTTCATGTAATAAACAACCTTTTTCATGGTAATGATGAATAACCAACAATTATCACAGAAATATCCACCTATGAGAAACTACAACTCTATTGCTGATTGTGACCAAACTAAAGGATATCATATGCTATTTAGTTTTTAAGAAAGTAGGGAGACAGAGTCAGTTCTAATGAGGTGGATGAACATAGAACCTATTACACAGAGTGAAGTAACTCAGAAAAACAATTATCATATACTAATGCATATATATGGACTCTAGAAAGTTGGTACTGATGTACCTATTTCAAAAGCAGCAATGGAGACACAGACACTGAGAACAGACTTATGGACAAGGTTGGGTAGGTAGAAGAGGGTGAGAGGTATGGAGAAAGTAACATGGAAACGTACATTATCATATGTAAAATAGATAGCAAATGGAAACTTGCTGTATGACTCAGGGGAAAACACCCTAGGGGGTGGGATGGGGAGGGAGGTGGGAGGGATGTTTAAGTGGGAAGGGACATGGGTAAACCTATGGCTGATTAATGTTGATGTTTGGTAGAAACCAATGCAATAGTTAAGCAAATATCCATCAATCAAAAATAAATTAAAAAAAATAAAGTAAGGGGATAAAAGAAGAAAATCTGAATAAAAATGACAAAGACATTACTATAGCAATAAAATTAAAGTCATTAACATTTTTGAAGATTTAATGATAACTCTTTTTGTCCCAAAGCCTTTAAAATGCCTTAAAAGACTTTTGATCCAGAGGTTAAGAATCCAGAGGAATTGAGAGAGTAGCATGGAAACATATATTGCCGTATGTAAAACAGATAGCCAGTGGGAATTTGCTGTAGGACACAGGGAGCTCAAGCTGGTGCTCTGTGACAACCTAAGGGGGTGGAATGGGGTGGGAGGTGGGAGGGAGAGTCAAGAGGGAGGGGATGTATGTATATCTATGATCGATACATGTTGATGTATGACAGAAATCAAGACAATGTTGTAAACTGATTATCCTTCAATAAAAAAAAAAAAAAGAACCTACTTGCCAAAGCATTGGACATGAGTTTGATCCCTGGTTCAGGAAGATCCCACATGCCACAGAGCAACTGAGCCTGAATGTCACAACTATTGAAACCTGTGCTCCACAAGAAAAGAAGACATCTCAATGAGAAGTCCCAGCATGGAAAGAAAAAGGAGCCCTTGTTTGCAGCAACGACAGAAAGCCCAGCAATGAAGACTGGGCACAGCCAAAAATAAATAGATAAACAAGATGTTAAACAATGAAATAACAGAGAAAAAATTTCTATTACTTTGTGATTTATTTTATATATCAATGGTATTTAAAATAGAAAAGGCATAAAAAAGGAGCCCATATTTGAACTATATAAAATAACCACACAGCAAAAACAATCAATTATGAAGTTTATAATCTTATGTAATATCTTCAGGATTTAAAAAAAAAAAAATTCTGGTAATTTAAAGCAGTTGTTAAACCAGAAGTCGATTCTTACATTAATCCCTATAGTAAGAGTCAAGAAGCATAAGTAGAAGCAGAGAAGAAACTTAAGATAAACGACCTCTATTTGTCAGGAGAGTAAAGTAAAAAGCAGGAGACAAGGTCATCTGTGACACTGAGAGAAAGGTGCTCACTTTCTGTACAGGCTCCTAGAGGATGAGGACATCTTTCTTAGCGGCAGTGAGAAAGGACCTTATGCACGTGGCATAAGCCCTCTTGGAGGCGGTTGCCATTAGCCCTACTATAGAGCCACCAAGCAGACGAGCCACAAACTGCAGGACAATTATACCAAGAAAAAACCAAACCAAACTGGGAACAAATCCTCATCTTATAAATGCCTCATGGCATGTTAAGTGTTGGCAAAGTTACACTTTGATCATTTCCCTCTTTCCTTTATTCCCATCCTTTGGGTCACATAATTGCATCTGTAGTGAATCCCGTCCCATGGCTACTTCTTGCAGCTAAGTAGGTTGAAAACCAGGAGTACTCAGAAGATCACTTTGTATTCTTTTTGAAATACACAAGACCATTACACATTCTTGTAGAATCAATGCTTAAGGAAACATTATGAATATAATAAATCTAGAATATTTTCACTTAGATCTCTATCACACAGTTATTCAAGTCAGTTTTGGCATAAAACTCACTTGACTTATTTATTTGGTACTCTAAAACCTGTATTATTTTCTAGAAGGAAGTCCAAATTCCATGGCATTCATCCCAATCCAGGATCATAGAGTCAGCCCCATGTAAGAATCAAAACATTGCTCAGTCAGAGGAACTTGGAGGCCTAGAAGAGGGATCCTGGGTGAACTGCCTTCAGAACTCTTCAGGGCATACCTTCTTTACAGGAGGAAGGGCATGATGTCCAGTCGCTATATGGTGTCACGATACAGTCCTTCCTACAAGGAAGCAGACAGGGTCGTACTGTTTCAGGTCGAAGGCTCTCAGGACACCTAGGAAGAGCAAAGGGAGGTTACTAGACCTCTGTACTAACCCAGAACCAGGTAATTTATATCTTTAGAATTTTTACTTCTAAAATTGCTAAACAGTCATACATCTGTAGTATTCATCCTCCAGGATTCTATTTTTTGACAAGAACTATGCAACTAAAATAATTCTTCTGAACTGAACCTCAGTAAAGCTTCTCAAGGCAGGAAGTGAAAATTTAATTATAGTAATTGTGCTATGTAAGAGAAAATATAATAATTATTCTTTATCCATTTGTAACAATCTATTAATAAAACTGCATTTTCTAACATGCCTTATAAGAAATTTATGAAAGTTCAAATTACCAATTTAAGGAACCAGTTCTACACCTTTGTATAACTAAATAGGCTTATTGTCAATCATAAATTTCCAGGCTACTCTGTACTTTATTTTTACAAAATATGTTTAGCAAAAAGTAAATTTATAATGGCATATTCTATACATAGTACATGCTCAAAAACCAATATTATACTTACAGCTATGAATGTCATAAAAAATAAGTAATAAGATAATAAAGTATACAGCTAATTAAGATAAACAATTTTTGTTCTGTTCTTGGTTTCATTCACTGTATTCTTATTTTTTCTTCCATTTTATTCCAAGTTTTAATCTACTGGATTTTATTTTAGGTATTTTAATAAATTATAATAAGAGTGAATGAATATAAATAAAAAGAGTCAATAAGTAATTTAAAGAAAAACAAAACACTGTGTTTTTGACATAAATTATAGTAAAATTAGCTTAATTATAATTTTTTAAAAACATCAAAATATAAAATATATTATTAGGGACACGAGAGAAAAATAATGACAAAACACTGAAATGCTTATACTTTATAAGGTTTCACTTCCTAGAAGAATTTCAGGAAGCTGATGTATGAGTTTTAAATATACTCTTTTGTTTATTGTGTACTCACTACATGATTTTTAAATTTCCCAATTCTTTTCTGCATCTTCACAATCTGATTCTACTATCATTAGCAATCAGATGTTATCAATACTAGAAGATGCATATAAGGACAACCAAACATAATAACATAATTCATGTAACTAAAAGTAATGTTCTGATTCCTAAGAATTTTCTTTTGAGGTGGTATCATATCATCTCTGACAAGTAAGTTAAGAGGCAGTGAAGAAATGAATCAACCAATATAACTGTTGCTGGAATAACTTGGCAAATTAGTGAAAAATGGGATTTAAAAATACTCCCCATAGGAGAAGTCAAATTTCTTGTACGTCAAGATAAATTGTCTTTCAACAAGTAAGTTAATCAGGTTTTCAGAACTGAACTATGAGTGAATAAATCAACATCATTAATCTCCTTCCTGTAATTTCTATATAGCACTCTGCTGACACTTCATTTTTGATATGTTTTTATTTATGTGTCCTATCTCATCCATAAGTATTATATTCTATTCAACTATACAGATACATTTTTTTTTTGTTTTTGCTTACTCAGTAACAGCAGGCTTTATTTGAAAGTGGATTTTAAAAAATACATTGGATTCAGCATTTCAAAATGAAATATTCTCTCTGGTTTATGTTGAATATACGCTTGGACTTTCCTAACTGCTATGCCTAATCAAAGTCATGAACAGAAAAGAAATTTAGATAAGAATCATTAGAAGTTAATGTTTTGTTATAACTGAGATTATAAATCACTAGAATTATGTTAACCTACATTCTTAACCAGGAAACATTATATGGCAAAACCTCACATATAATCATCCTGTTAATTCTTATTGAAACTATGGAGTTATTAGTAAGTATTATTGGAAGCATTCCTTCTCAATGAGGTAATTTTAGAACTCTAACAATGGGACAGCATTACTCAATTACATCCTTTTCAAATTTTAGCTCTAAATAAATCAATGGAATTTACAATGCTATCTTTGACAACCTCAAAAATTCTATTTTAGTTTAGAAATTTCCTGAGCAAGATATTTGGTTAGCTGCGGAGAACAAAATGACCAACAACAAAGCTGTTAAATGAACAGACCGATATAAATTATACAGCCTAGATCACATCCAATGAAATGAATTCAGACTTCCTTTGGTGAGGCAATTGGTTCAGTCAACATGCTTCTTTTCTCCTTTGTACTGTTTGTATTTAGTGTTTGTGGTTTAAATCAAGGAATTGATTTTCCCCCAAATCTTATTCAAGGTCAAATTAAACAGATGCGATAGGAGTTGAAGTTTGTTACTCGGAGGATAGATAAGATCAATAACATTGATTTTGCCATTGCACAGTAATCTGTTTTATTAAGAGGAGTTTAAAACAAGGTTTCTATTTGCATTTTTGTTTCAAATGTCTAGTACCGAAAAGCAGTCACTGAATTTAACCTAGCATATTTAGGCATAAGGGTAGTAATATTTTCTTTGGAATTCACAGTATTTGCTTTACTTTTTAGAACTTTAAGGGCAAAGGAAACTCATTTGATTTAACAAATCTATACTTGTATCCAGGTCATTGAATAAAGGCAGCAAGGGTAAAGCACATTTTTAATGGATTATTGTGGTGCTCTGACATGGGGCTTCAGGATATCCTTTCTATTGAATGATTTAATGACATTAATCCACTAGGCTTTACCACGCATAGGCTTGTGTGCATGTACATCCACTGCTGAGGAAAACACTCTGTAGTTTGCATAAGGGAGGAAAATATGACAGTAACATCTAAAAGGTAAATGAAACTGCAAAAGAGGAACAGAGAGCTTACCAGTAGAAGCTCAGAACAATAACCCTCCAATCTGAACCATGACAAGTTGGTCAGGTGATAACTCCCTGCAGCAAATATTTCTGCCTCTTTGCTTGTCCCAGCAAGTCCCACAATCCCTCAGCACTTGGGACTTCCGCTTCTGCTGTTACTGCTGTTGACTTTTAATATACTGCACGTTAATATCCTTTGTTACACTCCTCACAAATTTAGCATCATTTTTACTGAAATATTGGTTTGGGGCTACCTATGAAGCATATGGAATAATTCTCAATTTATTCAAACCTTTGGCATATATTTTCTAACTACATAATTGTTTGCTAGAAAACCCAGAGTTGACATATTGTATGTGCCTTGTGAGAAATTAAAAAAAAAAAACATATCAGCATAACTGGGCTAATCATTTGTTGGAGAAAATTAACAAATCAGTTGTAAAAATACATGCAAAGAGGAAGAAAACTCTTATCATTGCTGATTTAGACAGCATCCATCTTTTAAAGTTCGTATCATCTTAGCCATGTGAAACATGAAAAGTAAATCCATCAGTTTTGCATGTTTCCTAATTTCTAACTAAATGATGGGGCAAAATATTGCTAAAGTCCAGAACTCTGGCCATTAGAAAAAAACAAGTCATCATGAAATTCTTATTTGTCCCCTGGAGTTTGTCATATATCAGTTACATTATTATCATTTCTCTGAAACACTAAGAAGTATTTTCAATTTTCCAAGAGAAAATAATTTCTAAGATTCATTGAGTGCTTACATTACTACTTTTTGTTTTCATTAAATTTCTGCAAATATTTTTGAAAACTGAAGCCAGAATCTGACTTAAGCAGTATGTTTAAGACCACTCACGAAACCTAAGTACTCAACCAAGTTTTCAGAAATTTTTATACCACTGAAAATAAGCCATTTTTCTACCAGTGAAAAACTGATAGGTTTTACTTTTCATGTTCCACATGGCTAAGGTGATACGAACTTTAAAAGATGGATGCTGTCTAAATCACAAATGATAAGAGTTTTCTCCCTCTTTGCATATATTTTTATAACTGATTTATTAATTTTCTCCAAGAAATGATTAGCCCAGTTTATGCTGATATGTTTTTATTTTTTTTTAATTTCTCACAAGGCACATACAATATGTCAACTCTCAGGTTCTCTAGCAAACTGCTGTGTTATCACACTACTTGTTAACTACAGTGAGACACTGGTGCTTTTTCTGCTTATTCTAACCCTCATCCTGTCCTAAGGCTCTCCCTTGGGAGTAAATGGTTTATTCATTTAACCATTAAAAGATGTAGTACATTTGGCCTCAGTATTTTTGATATAGTACCTTCTAAGGGAAATGAAAGGCAGATCATAGAAGGCTATTGCCCAATTCAACTAGATGGGCAGCCTCCACAGCCTACGGGTACACAGGAGGTCATTGATGACCTCCATGGCTAGGACTTTGGATACTGTCACTATTGATCAGCCAGGCCTAGAGTGAGCACTTCTTTCACTGCCTCACTAGCTCAATACAAGCAGAAAGTGCTGCTACTATAACACTGAAAGTAGGTACTACATGGAGAGATTTCTATAGAATTTATGGATCCCAGGAACAAGCTGTTATAACTTTATCAGTGGCTGCCTTCAAAACAGAGAAGTCTTACTCTTGAGGTCAGGTATGATGAGCATCAAACATTCCATTTCATGAAGCAAGTGAAGCCTGGGCCCATCCCTACATGGTTGATCACAGGAGTTAACTACTGTCGTTTTCAAGTCCTTACTTTTTGGGTCCCACTTGACCAACATTGACCCGTACACAGATGACTTTTCTTGTCTGCATGCCAACGGAGCAAGAGGCCTCCCCGTTCCAAGTTGCAGTTGTGTTGAAGGATGAAACTGAAGTGTCCTCGATACACTGGCCCCAGGGTCCAGTTTGCCAGTGGTACACAGTACAGGGATGCTCGTTACAGCTGCGTACCTCTTGCAGAGCACTGCTGTTTGGGCACTGAACACCACCTACAAAAACAGACAGTATTAGCAGATTAGATATGGTGCCAACAGAAACCTTATCATCCTCTGTTCCTTGGAATTAACAATAAGAATGATACTGGCCACTTACCAGCACATGTGGCCACACACTGCTAGGAAGGCAAATCTCATGAATGGCATTGTCTGGCTTAAAACTTTGTGGTATATTTGATATTCAGTTTGGGGGACTCAGGAGGACCTCAAAGACAGGCCATTCTTCTCTAGAGAAGATGAAAAGGAGGAACAAATGAAGCCTATGTAATTCCTAACTAGAGGAAACGTGGACACTGAGAATTAATTTCTCACAAGGCACATACAATATGTCAGCTCTCAGGTTCTCGAGCAAACTGTTTGCTGTGTTATCACACTACTTGTTAACTACAGTGAGACACTGGTGCTTTTTCTGCTTATTCTAACCCTCATCCTATCCTAAGGCTCTCTCTTGGGAGTAAATGTAGAATAAATTCTACAGATGGGAAAATCCGGCATGTTCACAAACGATATCCATCAAATTGAAAGTCTTAATTATAGGTTTCAAAGTGGTGCTCATTTCAGTGAATTAGGATTTAGGCTGATTTAAAATCAATAGATGCTTTCTGACCCTCCATGGCATCACTGAAGAATACACTATACATGTATGAATGATAATACACCATATTTCTTCAAATCTAAAATGTGTGAATGACTGTGAGATAGACCATCATTTTATGTGTCCCAGAGAGAGTGAAATGGCATCAAATTAAACTACAATACTTTTTTATCAACCCTAAGTTTTACTGTGTGCTCACCCAAATAGCTTTGTATGACTTATTTAAATACTTTAAAAAAAATGTACCACTTTTACATAAATTAAAAGGGAAGGTATTACTAAAACTTCTTTACATTCAGAATCCAAATCTTTCAACTAGCTTATTAGTTGACACTCATCAAAGTTTGTGTTCTCCTACATATATCGTCCTTGTGGCATCACATGCATTGCTATCCAGGATTTCTTAGAGTGTTCCCTGTTGTCTCCAGAGTTTTTTTTTTTTAGGATACTGGTACCTATTTCTAAGTTCTAATGTGGCTCCATTTTTAATTGTACCAGAAGATGTTTGTCAATGAAAGATTTAAGCTAGCAACCAAGGGAGGGTTTATTTTCCTTCCTCAAATGGCCCTTACCTGTTTTTATTTCTTTGTTTTTGGTAGAAATATTATGGGGTTGCTGAAACTCCAGTACTTTGGCTACCTCATGCGAAGAGTTGACTCCTTGGAAAAGACTCTGATGCTGGGAGGGATTGGGGGCAGGAGAAGAAGGGGACGACCGAGGATGAGATAGCTGGATGGCATCACTGACTCGCTGGACGTGAGTCTGAGTGAACTCCGGGAGTTGGTGATGGACAGGGAGGCCTGGCGTGCTGTGATTCGTGGGGTCTCAGAGAGTCGGACATGACTGAGCGACTGAACTGAACTGAACTGATTGCTCTGAGGAATAACAATGAAATTCCCAAGTACTAGCAATGACAACTATAACTGTTGCTTGGCCACAGTGATTTTAAAATGAACCTAATATAGGATGCTGTAATTACAGAGATGATAAAGGGTTAAACACATGTGTCCTTTAATCAATAGAATGTGGTGTGGAGTTGTCAATATGGAACTCTTTTTTAACATGCTGGCCCCATTATAAGTACTTTATAGGTGGGATCTCACTTTATATCCACAGCTGCTGAACAAGCGGATGAGTCCAGATAGCTTAAATGATGCAGTCACAGGAGCAGTTGGGAATTTATGGAGTCCGGTGTTTTTTTTGTTTTTATCTAAATGCTATTTGTGAGGCCAGCTCTGAAAATAAAAAGCTTTATCCTGTTAAAAACAGAGTATTTGGAGGAATTTATTGTTTACTTTATTGACAATTTGATCTAGTCACACTTATGTAGTCTCTGGATTTCATTTTAAGAATAGAAAATAACTGGTTGTTCACATGGAACAGTGGAACCTTGGGTGTTCATCATACATATCTGTGATAGTAAATGGAGGAATACTGAACATAGTAAGAGGTGGGTTTTAGATATTAGGAAAGCAAGTTTTAAAAAGTATAAAATGTTAAGAAGAGTGATTCAATAGCTAGTGACCCTAATATGGCAGGAGACCTGGGTTCGGTCCCTGGGTTGGGAAGATCTCCTGGAGAAGGGAATGGCAACCCATTCCAGTATTCTTGCCTGGAGAATCCCATGGACAGAGGAACCTGGCAGGCTACAGTCCATGGGGTCACAGAGTCAGACACAACTGAGCAACTAACATTAATATGGAGGATGGCTCCTAAAGTTTGAGATCTGGGTAAAAGTAATAAGCAAAATCACACCCTGAGCTGATCTTTAGGTATCATTTCATTTGTGACTAAGGACATCCCTCTATTCAGCATGTAAATCAGTAGGCAATTCATGTGATAATTTAACTGTAATTTATAGTCACTTATGCAATGTTGAACGTGGGATCAACATCAGAATAACCTGTCTTAAACAGCATTTCATTACTGTCCCCTGCTTCATGAAGGTGAAAACATCTGTCACAGCTCATATCCTATCTTCCATCACACAGCTCAGCAACCCAGGGAGCAAGAAGGTTAGTATTTGAATAAGGACAACTCCTAAACCTGCTGATTGGATTGGAGAGAAGTAAATGAGCACTCTTATTACCGACTTCCCTGAGGCTGTAGATTTATCCAATGGTATTTCTCAGGAAAACACATGCTAACTGTAGAAAAATATGTTTATTGTTACATAACCATTTAAAACTATATCTTCTTATTTAATAGTGAAATTACCCCTCCTCAATCGAATAATGTTTTTACTTACCCCATTTTTACTTTGAATATATGTATGTTATGTAAGTTGTGATTTTATTTTATTTTATTTTAATTTTAAAATCTTTAATTCTTACATGTGTTCCCAAACATGAACCCCCCTCCCACATCCCTCCCCATAACATCTCAGTGGGTCATCCCCATGCACCAACCCCAATCATGCTGTATCCTGCGTCAGACATGGACTGGCGATTCAATTCTTACATGATAGTATACATGTTAGCATGCCATTCTCCCAAATCATCCCACCCTCTCCCTCTCCCTCTGAGTCCAAAAGTCCGTTATACACAGCTGTGTCTTTTTTCCTGTCTTGCATACAGGGTCGTCATTGCCATCTTTCTAGATTCCATATATATGTGTTAGTATACTGTATTGGTGTTTTTCTTTCTGGCTTACTTCACTCTGTATAATCGGCTCCAGTTTCATCCATCTCATCAGAACTGATTCAAATGAATTCTTTTTAATGGCTGAGTAATACTCCATTGTGTATATGTACCACAGCTTTCTTATCCATTCATCTCCTGATGGACATCTAGGTTGTTTCCATATCCTGGCTATTATAAACAGTGCTGCGATGAACATTGGGGTACATGTGTCTCTTTCAATTCTGGTTTCCTCGGTGTGTATGCCCAGCAGTGGGATTGCTGGGTCATAAGGTAGTTCTATTTGCAATTTTTTAAGGAATCTCCACACTGTTCTCCATAGTGGCTGTACTAGTTTGCATTCCCACCAACAGTGTAGGAGGGTTCCCTTTTCTCCACACCCTCTCCAGCATTTATTGCTTGCAGATTTTTGGATCGCAGCCATTCTGACTGGTGTGAAGTGGTACCTCATTGTGGTTTTGATTTGCATTTCTCTGATAATGAGTGATGTTGAGCATCTTTTCATGTGTTTGTTAGCCATCTGTATGTCTTCTTTGGAGAAATGTCTATTTAGTTCTTTGGCCCATTTTTTGATTGGGTCATTTATTTTTCTGGAATTGAGCTGCAGGATTTGCTTGTATATTTTTGAGATTAGTTGTTTGTCAGTTGCTTCATTAGGCATTATTTTCTCCCATTCAGAAGGCTGTCTTTTCACCTTGCTTATATTTTCCTTTGTTGTGCAGAAGCTTTTAATTTTAATTAGATCCCATTTGTTTATTTTTGTTTTTATTTCCAGAATTCTGGGAGGTGGATCATAGAGGATCCTGCTGTGATTTATGTCTGAGAGTGTTTTGCCTATGTTCTCCTCTAGGAGTTTTATAGTTTCTGGTCTTACATTTAGATCTTTAATCCATTTTGAATTTATTTTTGTGTAAGTTGTGATTTTAAAACTCTGAATTATTTTTGACATTGGAATTGACTGGTTGGTTTTGAAAAAAATAATAAGAAAAGAGCTTCTACAACATCAGCATAATGCGTCCAGGAACTTCAAGATAACTGTTACATTTACAAACATAAAGACTATTTATTTTCTTGCCCCAATCTACATTAAAGCCACATCAGCATTTTCGGTGTGATGTCAAGATATTTGCACAGATAAGTCCCGGTGTGGTCTTAATTATAATAACGATGTGGCAATTTGGAAAGCATGGCTTGGATAATCAGTCACTGCAGCACTGTCATGTTGTTTGGGGAACACTTTTATGGTTGAAAAATTGATAGTTATGATACTGAATTTATTTATTATTTATGGGAAGATTTAATTCCAGACATCTGGGAATATTCCCATTCCTGTAGTACTGAGATTATAAAATGTCACCTGTGATAAAATTAGTGATAAGTGTATTTTTTTAAAATCCTCTTATACATAAAAATATATGCTTCATATTAATGTGACTATTTAGGCTTTCTATCATTTTACCAAAAGGAAAGATTTTATAATACTTTGATGAAATTCTGTTATATAAATAAACTTTCATGTGCATACAAAAATGCCAATTATAATATGCAAAACTTCTCTCAGAAACTAAATATGACTTTTCCTCCCTACCATCAAGCCCAAAAGACCTTGGTTAGGAGACATTTAACAGAGCTGTTGTTTTTGAGTATGGCATTGAAGTCCTTACAATTTAGATGACAGACTGGAGAGGAAACAAAAGAGAATCTTTTCAGGGACTTCCCCTGTGGTTCACTGGCTAAGACTCTGAGCTTCCAATGCAGGAGGCCAGTGTTCGATCCCTGGTCAGGGAACTAGTCCCACATGCTGCAACTAAAGATCCTGTATATCACAACTAAGACCCTGGCACAGCCAAAGAAATAAATAAAATAAATAAGTGGTTTTTTAAAAAAGACCTTTTCAAAACATTAATTGAATACCTATGAACTGACTGCAATATGCAATGGTTACCTATGCTTCAAGGGATAGTCTAGAGGGGTTAGAAATAGAAATAATTCTTGCTACTCTCAAGGATCTTACAATGCAGTGGAGAGAAGTATAGGAGTGATAATATATGCAAAGACTTGAGTACAATTCTAGGTGAATGCAATAATATAATGATAAAGAATATGACAATTATGTTAAAAGAGGTATTTAGCATAACTGAGATTCAAAAGTTTAAAATACATTAGTTTGGGGGATACTAAAAATGACTAAGGTTGTTGAGATGAGGCACTGGGATGACTTTTGAAGAAATAGGAGTTCGATAAGCAGAGTTCTGGGAAGAGAGACAAGGAAGAGAAAATTTAATTTAAGCAGAAGAGAAACTAAATAAAAGCTGAGGCACTCAGTCAGGTATGACCCTTGGAATTAGCAATATTGATGCAGTCACCTGGAGTGCAGAGTTCACACAGGGAAGTAACTGATGATAAGGATAAAAAAATGGACTAGGCTCAGGGTAAGAAGAGGCTGTTACAGTGTACTGTGAATTACAATTTTAAGATACTTGTAGCTTTGCCTGCTATTGCAGCCATACCTTTGACAGCAGACTACTGGTGGGTGAAAAGCAATGGCATGATTTCAGGGAGTTTAACTGGAAGTGCGTTAGTCACAGAGAACCTCAAGAGACATTGGGGCAGCCACCACCCCCTCCATTTTTTTTCTTTTGTAGTAAGGGACAAAAGATATCCCACAGTAGAGTCTGTGTAAGTCCTGTAGGACTGTAGGAACAGACTGAAGTGGTGGTCATGTAGGAACAGACTGAAGCAGAACTGCTCTTTCAAAGTCAGTAGCAGGAAGATGGGGAAGTGGCAGTATTTACTTAAAAGTCAGAGTTATGTGTGTATGTACACTTAAAATAGATCCTGATCTCTTCAAATTCCTCTATAGGAAATAGAAGTACTTCCTGGTTTTCAGAACTAAAATCATTCCACTGTAAAAATGATACAAGGTAAAACAGAAATATTTATCCCCTCAATGTTTTATACTGCAAAGTAAAACTTCTGAGGACTACTAATTATCTGAGGAAAAATTGGCATAATTTTATTTCAATTTGCATCTATTTTCTGCAAGTACAAAGAAGGTGTAAAGACACATTAACACTTGGCTCAAGTTATAATATCAGGTCACTCTGAACTCTGCAAAAATAAATATTCTCTTATAGCTTGCTTTTTAAAGATAATTGACTATAATGAGAAGAGAAGTTGTTATACTTATGGAAAACACTTTGAAGATCATATTTTTCCTTTTAAACCAAGTTTGTTAAGAACCTGCAACATGAGTTAAAAAATGGAGGTCATAAATGTAACATCAATTTTTAATTTTTTAAAAAATTCAATATACTACTATTTATATAAAAAATATGTCTAACTTAAGTGTTAAAGGATTGAATTCTTTTAGAATTCCTGAAATAATTCTAAAGTAGCTCTTGAGACCCATCCTGTATTTTCACATGATACAAAGAAGATTTTTACATCAAAGTGTCACACAAATCTAAAAGCAAATTATTAATCTTATTTAACCAAAAGTCAAGGCTTTTGAAGTAAGACACATATACACAATTTTATTTTCAAGTTGAAATATTTTTGTATTAACTATCTTCCATTATGCCATTTGTGATTTGGTTTCCAAATGACAATATTTCAGTAAGAGGCATTTTATGACATTTTGGTTTACTGCCAATACACAAAAAAACAGGTTACATATTGTTACTCAAAGATTACATGAAAAGCAATTGTATTCAAATTATTTTTATATGTTTAACTTTGAACTAACCCCAAAACTATAGGAATATTTAAAATGTTACCAATAATTTTTTCCCCTCCATCATATGGAAGAAGTTATTGAAATGATGCTCCATTACCTGAAATACTTCAGTATGTATTTCCTGCAATCAAGGGCATTTTCCTATACATAAGCATATGCAATATTCAGGATTAGGCAATTAATACTGATGCATTATTTCCATCCAATCCTCAGACCCATTTAAACTTGCCAATTATCTCAGAACGTTTTTTATAAAAAAAGGACCTGGTTCAATATCAACTATTACATTTAGAGCTTATGTCCGGCTAGTTTCCTTCAATCTTTCTCAGTCTTTCCTTAATTTTCATAACTTAGACACTTCTGAAGATCAGGGGCCAGTTATTTTGTAGACTCTCTTCCAGGTAGGGGTTGTCAGATGTTCCCTTATGATCAGACCCTACAAGATGCATCTTTGACAGGGACGGTACGGACATGACATCATGCTCTCACCATACCACACCAGGAACACATCCTTTGTATCTGGCCCATTACTGATGATGTAAACTTTGATTATTGGGTTAACATAGTGTCTGTCAAACTTCTTCATTAGAAGGGTACTTAAGACTGTAAATATAATGCTCTTCATCAGACTTCCAATTAATTTATTTATATCAAGTATGGATGCATGGTTTCCTTAGTTAATGTATAGAAATAGCTATTATCATTAATTTGCATTCACATTGCTCCTGTATGTGGCCAGTGGGAGACTCTTCAAGCTAGCTTCCCTGACCTTTTTTTAATTTCACTTTGATTTTATTGGAGTAGAGTTGGTTTACAATGTTGTGTTAGCTTCAGGCATAAAGCAAAGTGATTCAGTTATATATATGTGTGTGTATATCCACTTTTTTTCAGATTCTTTTCACATATAGCTTATTACAGAATATTGAGTAGAGTTCTCTATGCTATACGGTAGGTCCTTATTAGTTCTCTACTTTATATATACAATAGTGTGACCTTTTGAAATATTTTCCTCTTTTTTCCTTTCTGACACAAGATCCTCCAGGCACATCTTGTACTTTTGCTATCCCAGCCCTAGAATCAGCTATTTCTCCAAGAAGCCCTGGCTCCTTTCATTGGAGAATGGTATTAGACACCAAGATCTCAGTGCTGAACGCACTGACTGTTCATAGGGTCCCACTGCTCCCATGTCATTTCAGGGAACAGAGCTAACACATGTATACATCTATAATATGAATATATATCTTACTTATACTTGAATTTTATGTATTTTTATGCCTAGGACTTCCCTGATAGCTCTATTGATAAAGAATTCGGCTGCAATGTAGGAGACCCTGGTTCAATTTCTGGGTTGGGAAGATCCCCTGGAGAAGGATATTCACTCCAGAATTCTTGGGTTTCCTTGGTGGCTCAGATGGTAAAGAATCTGCCTGCAAGGCAGGAGACCTGGGTTTGATCCCTGAGTTGGGAAGATCTTCTGGAGAAGGGAAAGGCTACCCACTCTAGTATTGTGGCCTAGAGAATTCCATGGGCTGTATAGTCCATGGGGTTGCAAAGAGTTGGACACAACTGAGTGACTACTCTTTCACTTTCATGTCTAGATTTACAAATTGAACACCATGAATTCACACTGATAACTTCAAATCCCAATATAATACAACAAGGTTTACTCTAGTTTGCTTTCTTAACATATTCAAAACTCCCTTCTTTAGCAATAAGAAACCCAACTATTATGTTTAATACATGTACCTATTTGGTCAACCAACTGCCCTCACCAATCTCCCACTGCCATCTTCACTGCTCCCCCCATGGGCCACCTTCATCACTCTGCTCATACTCTGACACCCTGCATTCAACCACTCCACTTTATTGAAACCCTCCTCAACCCTGCGTGGCTCCGACACCTCCCTGTGGGTTGGTTTCCTCAACGCTGAGATTCCCTCTTCATCCTGCTTGTGCTTTCACTCTCTTGTGCAATCCATGTGCCACTCCCTTTAGACTTCTCGGGGTCTCTGACATTTCAGGTCAGGCCACCCTTTTCTCACTGGGGATGCCCATCTCACTCAGGTTGGGCTCTGACAACCCACCCTGGATCACTACAGACCACCCCCTCCTGCCCACCTGCTGCACAGATTCTCAACTGTTTGGCTCCACTTAATAACTTTGCAGATAAAACTGTTCACGAAGGGAGCTAAAGAGCCTAGAAAGGACAGGAAGGAAAGGGAAAAGAAAGTATAGCATGAGGTAAAGGAAAGTGCTATTCTATTATTTTACCATTCTTTTAATAGGAATAAGAAAATAATGAGTCATAACATTTTAACAATGGAGAGTGTGTCTAGTTCACTGGGGTCATATGGAATACTCCTGTACCTCACACACTTATATATACACACATGGATATAAATGCACACAGAAATAGAGGTAGATACACAGACACATATACAAAAGAAGACTGATAAACCAGGGGTAAGATCAATAGCCAGCACTCCTTTCTTTCCAGCACACAGTAGGAATGTATTTCCCCTGCCCCTGCTGAAATTAGGTTCAAATTCAAGTCATGAGTATGTGACCTGCTTTGATAATGAAATGTCAATTGGAATGATATAAATCACTCTAGATGAAAGAATTTAGTTGCTGACTTTCTTAAAACAGATAAGAGTCCCCAGCTATCTTCTTCCTCTCGCATGAAGATTCTGAGGTAGGCTTTCATACGGAGGCGCAATGCTGAGACATTTCATGGGGGACAAACTGTCATGGAGAGTTACCTATCACTGTAGCAAAATTCCCAAGAGGGAAAAAAAAATTGTTCTATTAAGTTACTGAATTTATGGGCTTACTGCAGTACAACTTTGACTTCATCAATACAGAGGTTATATAATCTCCAGTATAATGTATAATGGTGACATTTTTACTGAGATAAAAGTACAAATGAATAGGTTATAGCATTTATTTTGTAAATCCAGATAAATGCTTTGCACATGAACTTGTCTTGTAAGTTATTTCACCAGAAAATCATTTAATTTCATGTCTAAACAATCAATACATAATTTTATTAATGTAATCTTTACCCTTAAGGTTATCATAGTAATATTCTGATCCACAGATAATTAAGAAGATCAGGCTTCCCAGATAGCGCTAGTGGTAAAGAACCCATCTGTTAATGATGGAGACGTTCGATTCTTGGGTTGGGAAGATCTCTTGGGGACGGGTATGGCAACCCACTCCAGTATTCTTGCCTGGGGGGCTACGGTCCCCAGTGTTGCAGAGTCAGAAACAACTGAAGCGACTTAGATACACGCACACATGACACATACAAGTATTAATTCTCGGGGAATAATAGAAAATATAGATTTTGTGCAGAATTATAAAAAGGTTATCCAATTGGCAGGGAAATGTATCTTAAAACTTCTTGCAAATTAGTTTCTAACTCATTTAAAAAATCGCTTCAGAATTAGAAAAGACTTATTTTGAAGGAAAGAAAGTGTGTTTCAGTGTCAAGCAAATAACAGGTATTAATTCTTCATCAAATATTTCACATAATGATACTAGTTTCTGTAGCTGTTATTAACAGAGACAAATAACAGCAGATTCTCCATTGACTGAATCTCCTCTACAGTTTCCACTTAAAATAATGTTTTGAGTTCACGGGCTTCCCTTGTAGCTCAGCTGGTAAAGAATCCGCCTGCAATGTGTGATACCTGGGTTGGATCCCTGGGTTGGGGATATCCCCTGGAGAAGAGAAAGGCTACCTCTCCAGTATTCTGGTCTGGAGAATTTCATGGACTGTATAGTCCACGGGGTCTCAAGGAATCGGACCCAACTGAGTGACATTCACCTGACCTTTATGATTAATTATTTATACATTTATAATTCTCCAGCATGTGTTTCTTATGATGCAGCTGTTAGCCTTCATTAAAAATTATCCAAGTCCCATCCTTTCAAGCTAAGCAGATGATACATACCAAAGAGCAATCATAAATTCCTGCCTTTAAAGCATTTCATGACCTTTCAGTGTGAAGCATCATGTCTATGGAAATAATGATCTGGTGAGTTCTGCAAGCATGGCAAAATCTCAGCCATGTGACTCATAGGGCGAAAAGTCACTCATTACTAGTCACACAGCAAGTGTCTGCAGAGTATAATGGATTTATAGGAAGCAGGGTGACCACAGATCTAATTTTAATGAAGCCCAAGACATAATTTGAGCTGATAGAGTGTGAAGTCTGAATATAATCTATACAAGGTTAGAGTTATTGTCTGACAACATAAGGAATATAATTTTTTCTTGGAAAGGTTCTATTTTTTCTATTAGCTTCCACAAATACATTCTTATTTTGGCAGCAAAAAATTACATTTATATTGAGATGACAAGAAAAAAGTGTTTGGACGCTTCAAAAATTCTAAATTTTCTCACAGGTTGACTATTTGAAATATGTTACATTTTCTCCTATGCCTTAAGGCCAACATATTTTTGGCCTTATAATTTTGCACAGAATAACATACAAAGAAAGCAAATTTGATTAAAAAAGAACATGAGCAGATTTCTATCATTAAAATGTTTCATAAACAGGAAAATGAAATAGGCAATGTGAAAACTCTTCCAAAATTGATTAAGTAGGGGTATACATAAAGAAACATGTGCTTACTACAAATAGAAATCGTTAACTAGTGTTAAATGTGAATGAAAATAGTTATTCAGCCTATATTAAATAGCATATGCCTATATTCTTGAGACAGAACATGTGACACGTGACAGATCTTGACTTATTTCTGTGTTTTCCTTACTCCTGTGTTATTTTCCAGAATGACAAGATTAAGTATGACATTATCTCACCCAGTCACACAGAGGCCAAATTAGCATTCAGATACAAACTTGAGAGACCATTACCAAGAGCCTTGTATTTCTTGACAATGGAGCTTGCATGGTATGAATATATGAAAAACTTGTGCTTTATTCACCCAATAGCATGAAGTGATTTAGGAGCAACATATTTTAAAAGTGAACACAATCTACATATGAGACTCAGAGCCTATGTTCAGAAACCTGAATGGTAGAAAATCCATGTCATTTTCAGTCAAGCAACAGTCATGGTGGTGATTATTTTAAATAAAGTTTAGTATTTATGAGAAGGTAGAAAAGGATTTCACTGGGAAAAACTGACTACTAAAATGAGAAAACAATGAAACCTGTCATTTTGAATTTAAGGAGTCATTTTCAGATTTCTCCACAAGTTTAACACTTTGAAGTAGAAAGAACCTGAGTTATTAGGAGGGAGGGAAGGGAAAGTGAATTCATTTTTCAAAGTCTTTTCTCTTTTACTAAAGATCTATGTTCAAGGTTAATATTAAGGAACAGGAGCAAGCTGCCTAATATGTCAACAGATATTACATCTCCTTGGTTTGCTGGGTTTCAGGAAGCTGATTTTTGTGGAACTATCACTGTATCCGGGCTGTACACACAATGAAAGGCATACCAGCTTCTGGAAGAGATCTGAGTCCCTTCTGAAGCTGGTAACCTTACCTTCCTCTCCTGCATAGGCCAGGATGGACCGCGCTCGTATCTGTTTTCCTTCTGTGGTTTTTCCTGAGCAGGTGTGAGAGCAGGAGGACCACGTTGACCACATGCTGAGCACACAGTCCTTGGGACAGGGCACATCGCAGGCAACGGGGATGGGGAAGATGGCGTCTCTACACAGCTGTCTGTCAACTTCTTCTCCTGGGAAAGACATCATCACCAACAGTCCATCATTTTAAAATAATGTAAAATGAGCTACTGAAACCAGACGGGCACCAGAATAAATTAGCTTACTTTCCTTTTATTCTCTGTTAAAAGCCAACAACAAAAAAAAAGAGTCACTGTCTACTACAGCCAGATGTTAAAAAAATACCAGGAATGAATAAACAGATCCCCAAATGAAGCTTTTTTATTATCAATGCTTAGGTATGTAGACAAAACGCATTGCTTCAAGTATTTTATGCTGTAATACCTGCCCAGGAAATGATGTTTATAGATATTAATCTCTGCAATAAAGAACATCAGTGAACTATGTCTACCCCCTTTATTTAATTGTTGGAGATGAGCCATCATTCACAAATGATTCTATCCATAGCATGTACCATTTGTTTTCATGAAACCAACTCATAGTCGCTATTTGTAAACTCCTGTGTCTCCCAGGGAATTTATTTTTGTACAACTGGCAACCTTTTTCTTTCATTTAAAAATGACTTTGTAGGCTGGAAATAAACAGGAAGCATAAATAGGACAGTATTATAAAACCACTGGCTGTAGCGATCCCATTTTGAAAGGGGAGAAAAAAACAAGGTACACAAATAGCAGAAGCAAGATGTTGTCACTCCAGTGCCTAAAGCTCTTCATAGTTTCCTTCTGCTCTTAAGATAAAGGCTAGATTTCTCAAAAGTTTATGAGACTTCAAACCCCATAGCTCTTGCTTCCGTTTCTGGCTTCATCTCACTTCAGTCTTCCTGTTACCCCAAAGCCCTAGAGTCTGGCACTTATTTGGTGTTTTTTGAGTGAATGAAGTGAGATATACAAAAGGGCAATGAGAAAGAAAATTTTGTTGCTGTTAATAAATGCCAAAGAAACCTAGAATAATTACAAATAAGTGATCAAAATACAGTATGAAAAAAGTCTGAACTCTGTTGGATAGCTGGTAAGCGTAGGAGCTAATGAGGTCATTCAAACAGAGTAACACAAAATACAAACAAGCAAAATTAATTTGCCATTTTTCCATAGGCTATATCCATAATTCTGGATGAGTATTATCAGAAATGTGTGCTTTAAGGCATTATGCATTCAGATGAGAAAAGGTGACTAATCTTGCGTTTGTTCATTGTTATAAGCAAACAACTCAGCTTTGTCACTGATGGAGGGTTAGAAGGATCATTTTAATGGACAGTCGTTTATTCATATATTTTAAAAACAAGACAAAAAAATCAGAAGTCAATTGGAAATGCTCTAACATATTAAATAGCTACTAGTTTGTAGGGCTTGAAATCATCAGGCAAAATCAAAAGTCAATTATAATGCACTTACATGTTAACAATCACTAGTTTGCAAGGATTTAAAGTATTAGACTTGCTCACTAGTAACACTCACTAAAATGAAGCTGAGTCATCATTACATCATTCATTCTCCTTTAGTTACTCTGACCAGCGAGATCTCTTTTGAGTTTGCTTTATATCCCATAAATGACATGATAGATTATAGGATAGAGTACAAAAATCATTATAATACAAGGCATGTAATATTTTATCATTTAAATAACAATGATGACTCTTGTGTTTACTAGATTTTTTTTTGTTAGTGCAAAGAGTGACTTGCATATGTTTTATTTCCTTTGTTGTTATCTTTTATTGTTTTATCTACTTTCACCCACTTTTGTTTCCAATAGTCTGTAAAATGTAAGTAAGGCAAGTTTGGGGCTACAGTTTTGTTTTCTATAATAGTTACCTAATCATTTTTACTCAGAAAAATTTAATTCATTCTGTAGCATTTGAGGAAAGACTGCTACCTGTGTGTTATTACATTAATTTGGATGACATAAGTAATATATTTCTGTTGCACATAGCATAAATCTGAGTTCACTCGAGGCTCAAGCAGTAATTTGCCTACAATGCAGGAGACCCAGGTTTGATCTCTGGGTCGGGAAGATCCCATGGAGAAGGAAATGGCAACCCACTCCAGTACTCTTGCCTGGGAAATCCCATGGACAGAGGAGCCTGGTGGGCTACAGACTATGAGGTCGCAAAGAAGGACACGACTGAGTAACTGACACTTTGACTTCACTTTCTCTCATAGTTTAAGCCTAAGAGATATACAATTTTAACCTTTTTTGCTTTCTGAATTTTTTTTTTTTCAACTTGTGTCCCACATCTGATGTCAGCTCTTTTGCACTCATCATTTTTGGTTTAGTTACGTGTTAATATATTTTCCTGTAGTTGCATTCCTTCCAGAGTCTCCTTAACCCGCTGTGGAGCGCTGAAGGTCCGCTTTGGATCTGACCTCCAAGATTTCAGCGTTCAGTTTACTCCTCCCCTGCCCCCTGAGCTTTGTCACATGTGACCTTGCCTGTTTGTCCCCTAATGGCTCCTGATTGCCCATCTCGGTCTTGCATCCAAATACCAGTACTATGTCCTAGCCACAGTGGCTTTTTCCCCTTTCCTCCTACAGACCAATCTCACTGTTGCCTCGTTGCTCTTCACTTTTCAGGAATCTTTCAGATCCTCACACAGTAGACTGCTTCTCACCATGCAGGTTTCAGTTCAGTTGTCTCCCTGCGAGGGGAGCTTTGAAAGTGAAAGTTGCTTAGTTGTGTCCGACTCTTTGCGTTCCCATGGAATACAGTCCATGGAATTCTCCAGGCCAGAATACTGGAGTCGGTACCCTTTCCCTTCTCCAGGGGATCTTTCCAACCCAGGAATTGAAATGGGGTCTTCTGCATTGCAGGAGGATTCTTTACCAACTGAGCTATCAGAGACTGACCAGATACAATTTCATAGTAGCTTCATTTTATTTTCATTTTAGTGAGTCTTACTCACTAGTGAGCAAGTCTAATAATTTAAAGCTTCATTTTCTAGTTTCACTAGAAACTATTGTAATGAATTGTTTACATGTCTAGTATCTGATCCTGCTACTAGAGTATGAGTTTGATAAGGGCATGATTCTTATCTGCCTTGCTCATTATTTTATACTTAGAACCCAAAGAGCACCAGTCACCTAGTAGACATGAAATAATCTTCTGCTATGTAAACAGATAAATTAATTAACCTGAAGTTACTGTTCTAGGGAACAGAAGGCTGGACTAGACGCATATGGGTTTAAGCACAGTATTTCTTCAATGGCCATGTATTCCACTGCTTGAGGACTGTGCTAAGGTGTATGCAGAGGATGGCCAGTAGAACAATCTGGAGTTTGCCAGAAATGCAGTCTCTCAGTTCCCACTCATAAATTGTGACTTTCATTTTCAAATGATTCCTGGGTGATCTGTATGCAGGTAAAATTAGAAAAGGATTGCTTTAAGATTTTTCACCCCTTATTCTCTTGTGGTTTGATTAGAACCAAATTGCCTTGTGAAAGAGAAGCATATAAAACAAATTCATCCAGATTTCATACCTAACATCATTCATTTCTCTGTCAGACACCCTTTTAAGCCTCTATATCTGGGTGAAAACAGTCATTCAATGAATAGTTACTGATTGCCCATCCTTGGTCAGGCACTGTGCCACGAATATTATACACATCATCCCAGCTAATTGTGACAACAATCTTTTTTTTTTTTTTAGGTATAACTGACATATAATGCTACATTAGTTTTAGGTATATACAGTCATCACAATAAGTCCAATTAACATTTCCATATGATTACATATACATAAACATTATTTTAAGGAGATAAAAACTGTTTGCATGACACTATCATAGAAAATATACCAGTGAATCAAACATAAAGATATAAAATATCAGGTTAATTTATAATCTTTCCATAGAAATGGAAATTCCATTTTTCCATATCAACCCCCCTATTATTAGGACACTTTCAACCACCATATGTCTCCATTATAGAACCATCTGAGACTCTGATTATCTGAATGTGCATCCCCATAACTCCAGGCAGGCACATCTGATTATCATTACGGTGACTAACATGGTTCTACAACTCATTCAGGCACAGAACACAACCTGTTTCTTTTTTGTTTTGTTTTGTTTCCTTTAATCTTTCTGAAGTTGAAGTGAAGTGCTACTTGCTCAGTTGTGTCCTGACTCTTTGTCCTGCTCCTCTGTCCACAGGATTCTCCAGGCAAGAATACTGGAGTGGGTTGCCATTTCCCTCTCCAGGGGCTCTTCCCAACCCAGGGATCAAACCTGGGTCTCCGGCATTGCAGGCAGATTCTTTTGTCTGAGCCACCAGGGAAGCCTTTTCTGAGGTTAATTTCTTGTTATTCTGAATGTGATGCCAGCATTTAGAATCCTCCTCATGCTTGCCTTTCTGTATTAAATATGCTATATTTTTTGGCATTTCTAACATGAAAAATTTGGAAGGACTGCATTGCTTTTAGATAACATACTCATCCCCTCAGTCCACATCAAGCTCTAGACATTTTAACCAAATCTTAAAAATATGCATATTTTACATGAAATGTATAACACAGAAATAAAGGAATGAATCATTGTCTACATATTACAATTTAGTCTTGCTCTGATGCCTTAACTGAAGCATATTTTGTTCAACCTTGTTTGTGAAACCCATAACAAGAAGTTGAGCAATAAGATGAAAATGCCTGAGTTTATTTTTATGAACTCAAAAATATATTTAAATATTTAAGTTGGTGACACCCATTTAACATTTTTCTTCACAAATATAATCCGAAGAATATTCTTAATAATTTGCCATTTCAATCCATTTAAACATGTATTTTTCATCTTGGAAGTAACTCCCAAATGTCCCCTTGTTTAATCTATTTTCATAGATACCACCAAACTCTAACTCTTCTAAAGTATCTCCTTTCATTCTGCCGTTTCTTAGTATAGAATAAGAGAATTGAACATCTGCTTGAAGTAATTAAACTAAAAATTCATTAAGATTTCCAGAGAAATAAAACACGATGAGAACTGAGGTCAGAAGTTAAGACTTTTTCTTTGCTTGGAAGAAGTATATACTAAAAGTTTATTGTACTCATTGTGGTGAAGCGTAAATTTAATATAAAAGACAAACCTTGGTTTATGAAGGTTTTTATGGAGTCAAGGTTTTTATAGTTGAGGAGCTGAGTCACTAAGAACACAACACTAATACATTAAATACATTTTGAATGTATATGATACATTAAAATGTAATAAACTATTTTATTGTAAAAATATATTTAGTCCTATTCCATAAATGTCACTTGCATCACCCTGATTATTTTTTAATCATAGAAATATGGAGATTGTTATAGTTGATTTTTAACGGTCCCAGTAGTACTGTGTGCAATACACCTCCAGAAGGCATTGTAAAATCAGAATTCATCAGTGCAATGAAACTGAGATAGGGGTAAGCAGAATGGAGAAATCAAAGTAGAGGAAAACCAGATATACAGTCAATATATATGTACTTTAAATCACACTAGTTAGAAAGTCTCTAATATTGTAACTTTGGGATCAGATTCCTCTTGCCAGACATATACAAACTCTAGAGCCACCATAAGAATTATTATTGAGTTGTTGATGTCTTATGTATTCTTCAGAAATTGTCTTAAAAATTCATATGGACTTTTGAAAGTGAAAGCTATTATTTATATACTTACTTATATATTGACAACCAATATAAATGCAATAAAGAATTGAGATGGGAATTGAGATAGGAAAAGAACGGAGGATCCTATTTGCCTACATCTCCTAGAAAACATTTTAAAATAACCATCTTATCTGAACTTTAAAACAGCTGTAAGATATGTAGGTTCAGAATCACTCTCTACCTATTGAAGTAAAAGACCCATAACTTATGTAATTCTTTTTCATTGCCCTTCTTGAAGAGATGCTACACATCTCTTCTACTTCAAAGGGAAGTTTCTAAATCAGTTTTAATCTCTGCACTCCCTCTGTGATCACATTCAGTAGCAGGTCTGATTTATTTGATGCACTCAGTATTGCCCGACCCCATGTTCTCTTCCAGATCACTGCCCACTTTGCTCTGGTCCCCCGCAGCATGGCATTCCCTCCGCAGCCCATCACCCACCCTGACCCCAAGGGGGTATTTCTAAAATGCAAATATGAGCATCACAGTCTTCCCAATACCTATCAGCTGAAGGCCAAATTCTCACTAGGGCAGAAAACAAAACATCCTCCTTCCCCATCACTGCCTCGTGGTTTCCCCGAATTCTCGCCACGAGAGCCATTTGCTTTTCTAGGAACCGACACGCTGCTTTCTTGCTCCTCTGTCATTTCGTGTACATGGTTCTCCACGCCTCACTGCCCCACGTCTTGCTAAGTCGTCCTTTAGGACTGGATTTCCTTCCTCTATGAACCTCCTCTGACTTTCTTCAACTGTCCAGGTGGAGTTACGCTCTATCCTCTTTGTTCGCAGTTTTGTAAACATAACATTGTTTAAAACTGTTTACAATTATCTGTTTACTCACCTTTCCCCCATTAGCCTATGAGAACCTTCTGACCAGAGATCTCTTCTTATTCAACATCTTTAACTGGATCCCTTCTTTCAGTTATTGTTAAGACTTAAAAGAGTTTTGCAGTAAATATTTGTTGGATAAGGGAAAAAAATGAATTGGAAAGCCCAGAACATTTGTCGTTTTCCTGAAAAAGCCACTAGTACTATACATTTCCAATTGTCAGATTACTATTAATAGAATGTAACTAAGACAGCCTTAACATTACTCTCAGTTTGACTAAATTTTAGACAGATTTCTTCCTGACTCTGGGCCCTTGACCTCCCTTCTCTTAGATAATTTATTTTGGAAAAATTTTAATTGTAAATTCCCTTTCTGCCTCTTTGAAATCAGTGTAAATCTTCTCCTAGCCTCTTGTCAGTGTTTTACAACCCAGCAAATGTCTTTCTCAAGAGTTGGGAACCATCTCTGTCATGGAAACATCAAAGATAGTGTCCTGATTTCCCAGTCTCTGTAGGTTGGTAGGTGCTTATTTTCTTCATTGGGTACCAAGTAGCAAACACAGACGATCTAATCACACAAACACAAAAACATCTGCAGACTCAGGAGTAACTCTATGTGCTCAAAACATCCCATTGATCAATCTCCTCTAACATGCTCCAGTGTTTTCCCAGTAGCTCACCCCAGTGCTTAGAAATGCCTTGTGTTTCTGCATAGTTGATTTTAGCTTCTCTCCAGTGTAACAGTCTAGAATAAGGACTGACTTACCGTGTAAATTTGGTGCAGTTTTTATTTTGACCAATTTATATGTAATTCATAAGAATGTTATCTTTAGCTTCACCTACTCTTACTATATATATATTACCTACTGACTTTTAAATACCTTTAATCAAATTAGGGTCTTCATACTATACATTTTTTTCAGGATTTTCCTTCATTTTCATCATCTTTTTTAAACTCCTTCCATCCTTAATAAGCTTATCTTTTATGTCCACACTCTGTTCTTTTCATTGCCACCGTTGTTTTGTTATCTCCAGCCTGTTTTCACATTCCAGGCAAAACTGAAACAAGTGACCCTGAGATAAAAAACGTCTTCCTTCCCTGACAGCAGCCATATTGCAAATCTAGGCTCTGATGTGGTAAGTAATACAGGCTTTAACCAGAAAACTACTGGGACTTATCAATGAATTTGGTAAAGTTGTAGGATACAAAATCAATACACAGAAATTTGTTGCATTTCTATACACTATCAACAAAAGATCAGAAAGAGAAATTAAGGGAACTAATCCTATTTACCTCTGCATCAAAAGTAATAAACTTACCTAAGGAGACAAAAACTTGTATCCTAAAAACTACAAGATGCTGATGAAAGAAATCATCAAATAGATGACACAAACAGATGGAAAGATATATCATGTTCTCAGACAGAAAGAACCAATGCTGTCAAAGTACTACCCTAGGAAATCTACAGATTCAATGCAATTCCAATCGAATTACCAACAACATTTTTAATAGAACTAGAACAAACTTTTTTTTTTTTAACTTTGTATGGGGATGTAAAAAACCCAGAATAGACAAGACAATCTTGAGAGAAAAAAACAAAGATGGAAGAACTGGCTGTCTGAATTCAGATGATATTACAACATTACAGTTATCAAAATAGTATGGTAATGGCACAAAAAGAGAAATACAATAGAATAGGTTAGAAAGCCCAGAAATAAACCCACGCACCTATGGTCAACTAATCTAAGACAAAGGAAACAAGAATATACAATGGAGAAAAAGCAGTCTCTTCAATAATTTGTGCTGGAAAAATGGTACAGCTATAGGCAAAATAATGAAATTAGAACACTAACATCATATACAAAAATAAACACAATGGATTAAAGACCTAAATGTAAGACCTGATACTACAACACTCTTAGAGAAAAACATAGAACACTCTTTGACACAAACTGCAGCAATATCTTTTTGGATCCAATTCATAGACGAAAAACAAAAATAAATAAACTGGATCTCATTAAACTCAAAAGCTTTTGTACAGCAAAGGAAACCGTAGCAAAACAAGGATAGCCCATAGAATGGGAGAAAGTAGTTGCAAAGGAAGCCACTGACAACAGATTAATCTTCAAATTATGCAAAGAGCTCATGAAACTCAATATATTGAAAAAAAAACAATTAAAAAATGGGTGGAAGATCTAAATAAACATTTCTCTAAAGAAGATGTACAGATGGCCAAAAAGCACCAGATTCTCAACATCACTTATTAGAGAAACGCAAATCAAAAAACCAGGTCACACTGATCGGAACGGCCATTGTCAAAAAGTCTGCAAACAATAAATGCTAGAGAAGGTGTGGAGAGAAGGGAACCCTCCTACACTATTGGATGGAATGTAAATTGGTACAACCACTATGGAGAATAGTGTGGGGGTTCCTTAAAAACTAAAAATAGAATTACCATATGACCCAACGATCCTGCTTCTTCCTCAGCATATACCTGGAGAAAATAATAATTTGAAAAGATACATGCAACTCAATGTTCACTGCAGTACTGTTTACAATAGTCAAGACATGAAAGGAACTTTAATGTCCATCAACAAAGGAATGGATAAAGAAAATGTTGTACACATATATATAGTGGAATATTATTCAGCTGTCAAATGAAATACTGCCATTTACAGCAACATGGATGGGCCTAGAGATTCTCATACTAACTGAAGTCAGACACAGAGAGACAAATGTCATATATTATCATTTATATGTGGAATCTAAAAAAGTGACACAAATAAACTTTTTTACAAAATAGACTCACAGACTTCAAAAACAAAGTAACAATTACCAATAGGGAAAGGTGGAGGGAAGGAAAAATTAGGAGTTTGGTATTAACATACACATACCACTATATATAAAACAGATAATCAACAGAGACCTACTGTATAACATAGGAAATTTCTCAATATTCTACAGTAACCTACACAAGAAAAGGACTGATATATGTATGTGCTGTGCTATGCTTAGTAGCTCAGTCATGTCTGACTCTTTGCAATCCCATGGACTGTAGTCTGCCAGGCTACTCTGTTCATAGGGGTTCTCCAGGCAAGAATACTAGAGTGGGTTGTCATGCTCTCCTCCAGGGGATCTTCCTAACCCAGGGTTCAACCCGTATCTCCCACATTGCAGGCGGAATCTTTATCACCTGAGCTATCAGGGAAGTCCAAGAATACTGGAATGGGTACCCTATTATCCTCCTGGGGATCTTCCCGACCCAGGAATCAAACCAGGGGTTCCTTCATTACAGGTGGATTCTTTACCAGCTGAGCTACCAGGGAAGTCTGGAGATATATATATATAATGTATGTATGTATATATATACATATGTGTGTGTGTGTAGAATTGAATCACTTTGCTATACATTTGAAACTAACACATTGTAAATCAACTATAAAATAAAATAAAAAGTAATGCAAGCTTTAATTTCATTTTTGAGAAGAAACCTAACAAGGTGTAGTAAGTAGACTGGTTTGTTATAAATAAATGATAAAAATTTAGTACTAAATATAACCATAACTTTGCATTTCTTGCTTCATTGACCTTAGCGCACTTGTAGTGCAAATTGCCCATTTAGTGAATAGGTGTTAGGCAAACAACTCTTTGTTCCTACATCAATGACATCCTTTCCTAATAACTCTAGTTAAGGATTTCAGTTGGGGTTAGGCAGAAAAATAAGTAAACAGTAAAGATGGTTATCAGGTCCATGACTTCTGCCTCTGTTGAATGTCAACTATCATGTTGAATTTTTAAACTCACATTCTCTATATGTAAAATATGCTACTGGTAAAACTGAAGGTACATGTGTTTTGCAATAAAGGTGTGAAATGTATTTCTTAACTGAAATTAATACTTTATTTTATGCTCTTTCCAGTTATACTTTTGTTCATCTGTCTGAACAAAACCGTGCTTTGCTCATTTTTAGTAACTAGAAGGTGAACTGACTCACGTTTATAAAAGCACTATAAAAATTCTCTGAAGCCTTTGTGGCTCAGATAATAAAGGATCTGCCTGCAATGTAAAAGACTCGGGTTTGAGCTCTGGGTCAGGAAGATCGCCTGAAGAAGGGAATGGCTTTCCAATCCAGTAATCTCGCCTGAAGAATTCCATGGACAGAGGAGCCTAGTGGGCTACAGTCCATGGGGTTGCAAAGAGTCGGAAATGACTGAGCAACTAACATTTCACTCCATGGAAACTCTAGACAAATCAAATAATGATTTTACCTCTGGCATTATTCAAGATTAGAGAAAGCTTAATTCATTCTTAGTTCCTCAGTTCGTTTTAATTTCATATTTTCATTCTTGATTTGCTCTTTCTTGTGACTTCAGTCTCCTTGTTTCTGAGTTTGAAATTATCTATAATGTTAACATCATCTCTTCCAAATTTACATTTTTAGTTAACTAGAAGTGAAATAGCCCTGGTGCAAATACTGCCTCTATCACTTAACTACTATGTGTTCTTGGGAAAATTATTTAATTGCTGTGAGATTCAGTTTCCTAATCTGCAAAATGGAAGTTAAATATTTATGGTGGTGGTGGTTTAGTCATTAAGTTGTATCCGACTCTTGTGACCCCATATCCTGTGGCCTCCCAGGCTTCTCTGTCCATGGGATTTTCCAGGCACAAACAGTGGAGCCGGTTGCCATTTCCTTCTCCAAATCTTCCCAACCCAGGGGTTGAACCCGGGTTTCTTGCATTGCAGGCAGATTCTTTACTGACTGAGCCACCAGGAAAGGCCAAAATATTTACGGTACTGGTATGCATATTAAATGAGAAACTTGTTTATGGTGCTGATGTGCATATTAAATGAGAAAAATGTTTTAATTGTGTCTAGTTCAATGTCTGTTGCACAGATGAAAAAAGTTACATATTATAGCAATATCACGCCTATTTTATCTCCTTCTGTCAGTGGAGGAGTTGAACATCCCTCCCTGCACCCTTGTGGAAATGGATCTACTCCATTCAAAACACCATGTTTTTCAATACACTTGCATTAACATACTTAGTCATCTCCCCCCTAATTCTGGTTATAAGTGGGCTTGCAGAAAGGTATTAGCAAATATCATTGCACTAGACTCACATCATAAACTTCACCACTCAGTAATTTTGTATTTTTTTTTGTTAAAGTGCTAAGGTTGTGGGAAAATACAGAAACCTTTGGAAAAGCCAATTTATGTAATTATGACCATTAGATGTTAAATCTCATATTCTGAAAATTATCTAGAGTTGTATTATAAATGTATTCTGGGCCTTAATCAAAAATTTAAAAATCTAAGGTTATATTAGAGAATATTTAGATCATAGTGATAAGCAGAAGTACCAAGACCTGTGGCATCCTATAATCTTCCTTCAGTCCCTTCCCTATGCAACTTCTAAAAACTGTACATTAAATAGCTGCACACAACTACTTTTAGTCATTAAGCCTCACAGGCATCTTCTAGACAAGGGAAGAGAAAGCTTCTTTGGAGGTGCAGTGATACACTGAACTGTTTTACAGTACTAAATGAGAGAAATTATGTTACTAAATAAAAGCAATTATACCTTAGGGTCATTTTGAAGCATTATCAATACCACCAACAGAACAGTCCTATTTATTATCACCTATTGGTTTAATTAACTTTAAAACTTATGTGAATACACAGTTCCATATCAAGCATTTCCATAAAATCCCATGTACTTGGAAATGAAATACAACTCCTGTGTTGATCTCTTCAGACTCATCCTCTGTCCCACTAAGGCATCTGACAGGCTGTATCCCAGTTAGTCCCTCTTACAACTCTGCAAGGCTCTTTGAGGATGAGGGCACTGGGAGTGGCTTTCCCTCTTGTTTTGCTCTTTTCAAACTTCTGTTTTTCCTTTTTTCAGGTCTTGGTTACCTCTCATTCTTTCTCTGAGAGAGTTTCACATTTCCAATCTGTCCTGCAAATTATCCACCAGTCAGCCAGCCACATTGCTGTGATTGTATTACACCCTCTAATGATTCCCTGTAGTTTTCCAGATCAAGCATGCGTTCCTGTCTGTTGTGTTTTAAGACATTCCGCCATCTGTCACCACTTGACATACCTTGTCCAACAAATCCATTTCCAATGCTCTGGGTATGCTTTCAACAAGATTAGGCTCAGCAGACCACACTGCTTGGAAAAAGATGACTCCAAGCCTTTATCAACTCTTTGGACGTGCTGTGCTCCGATGCTTCAGTCATGTGTGACTTTTTGTGACCCCATGGACTGTGGCCTACCAGGCTTCTCTGTCCATGGGATTTTCCTGGCAAGATCACTGGGGCAGGATGCATGCCCTTCTCCAGTGGATCTTCCTGACCCAGGGATCAAACCTGCATCTCCTGTACTGCAGGTGGATTCTCTACCTGCTGAGCCATCAGGGAGGCCATTTAGGACTACATGAAAAAACAATGGCAATTTGTAAATTTTCTTGTTTTACCATCTTCAAGCATTCTTACATTTTGGGATCTCTTTTATATTCACAAAAATAAAAAGTATAGTTACTCTACAAGTAGCTATTATAAGATCACAATGCACAAACAAGTCTATGGCGTAATGGAAAAATTACAGAAAAATATTACGCAGACCTATATCTAACTTTGAAATCTTTCCAGGATTAAGGAGACCAAATGATTTAGAGATACTATATTTATCACAGAAAATGTTCATCAATAAAAATGAAAAGATAATCCATAGAATGGGAGAAAATATTTGCAAATGAAGTGACTGACAAGGGATTAGTCTCCAAATATACAAACAGCTCACACAGCTCAATACCAAAAAGCAAATAACCCACTTCAAAAAAAGTGGAAGAACTAGACATTTCTCCATAGAAGGTAAACAGATGGCCCACAAACATATGAAAAGATGCTCAACATTACTAATCGTTCAGTTCAGTTCCGTTCAGTCACTCAGTCGTGTCCGACTCTTTGCGACCCCATGAATTGCAGCACGCCAGACCTTCCTGTCCATCACCAACTCCCGGAGCCTACCCAAACTCATGTCCATCGAGTTGGTGATGCCATCCAGCCATCTCATCCTCTGTAGAACCCTTCTCCTCCTGCCCCCAATCCCTCCCAGCATCAGAGTCTTTTCCAAGGAGTCAACTCTTTGCATGAGGTGGCCAAAGTACTGGAGTTTCAGCTTTAACATCAGTCCTTCCAAAGAATACCCAGGACTGATCTCCTTTATTATTATTATTTTTGATCTCCTTTAGAATGGACTGGTTGGATCTCCTTGCAGTCCAAGGGACTCTGAAGAGTCTTCTCCAACACCACAGTTCAAAAGCATCAATTCTTCGGAGCTCAGCTTTCTTCACTAGAGAAATGCTAATCAAAACTACAATGAGGTATCACCTCACACACATCAGAATGGCGACTATTAAAAAAAAATCTACAAACAATAAATGCTGTAGAGGGTGTGGAGAAAAGAGAGCCTTCTTGCACTACTGATGGGAATGTAAATTGATACAGCCACTATGGAGAACAGTATGGAGGTTTCTTAAAAATAAAAAACAAACAAACAAAATTACAAATAGAACTACCATGATGTGAAGTGTTAGTCACTCAATCGTGTCTGACTCTGTAACCTCATGGACTGTAACCCACCAGGCTTCTCTGTCCATGGAATTCTCCAGGCAAGAATATTGGAGTGGGTTGTCATTCCCTTCTCCAGGGGATCTTCCCAACCCAGGGACTGAACCTGGGTCTCCCACATTGTGGGCAGATTATTGTCTGAACCAACAGGGAAGTCCTTTGAACTACTATATGACCCAGGAATCCCACTACTGGGCATATACTCAGAGAAAATAATTCCAAAAGACACATGTAACCCAGTCTTCAATGCAGCACTATTTACAAAAGTTAGGACATGGAAGCAACCTAAATGTCAATCAACAGATGAATGGATAAAGAGTATGAGGTATACGTATATATAATGGAATATTGCTCACCCATGAAAAGGAACAAAACCGTACCATTTGCAGAGATGTGGATGGAGCTAGAGACTGTCATACAAAGTGAAGTAAGTCAGAAACAGAAAATAAATATTGCACATTAACACATATATGTGGAATCTAGAAAAATGGTAGAGATGATCTTATTTGCAAAGCAGAAGTGGAGATGTAGAGAATAAATGTAGGGACACCAAGGGGGGATGGGTGAAAGTGAAAGTGAAAGTCACTCATTCGTGTCTGACACTTTGTGACCCCATGGACTATTTCCCCAAGAACTAATCCCCCATGGACTGGAATTCTCCAGTTCAGAATACTAGAGTGAGTAGCCTTTCCCTTCTCCAGGGGGTCTTCCCAATGCATGGATCGAACCCAGGTCTCCCACACTGCAGGCACATTCTTTACCAGCTGAGCCACCAGGGAAGCTCAAGAATACTGGAGTGGTTAGCCTATCCCCTCTCCAGGAGATCGCCCCGACCCAGGAATCGAATGGGGTCTCCTGCATTGCAGACAGATTCATAATCAATTGAGCTATCTGGGGGGATGTGTGGGTGGGTGGGATGAATTGGGAAATTGTGACTGACATATATACAGTATTGATACTATGTATAAAATAGACAACTAATGAGAATCTACTGTATAGCACAGGGAACTCAGTGCTCTGCGGCAACCTAAAAGAGAAGGAAATCCAAAAAAGAGAGCATATATGTATACATGTTATTTA
The DNA here is from genome assembly GCF_032405125.1 of Capricornis sumatraensis. Taxonomy (NCBI): domain Eukaryota; kingdom Metazoa; phylum Chordata; class Mammalia; order Artiodactyla; family Bovidae; genus Capricornis; species Capricornis sumatraensis. The sequence continues at coordinate 24,390,410 of NC_091073.1, forward strand.
TACACTTTGCTGTACAGAAGAAACTAACACAACATTGTAAAGTAACTATACTTCAATAAAAATTAATAAAAGTAATCTATAATAAAAATAAATACAAAATAAATATAGTGTGAAATTTGGCTCACTGATAGAATTGATCAGTGATCAGAGATCACACAGTTTTTAAAGGGAGACATTCTGAAATTTGAACACAGTTTTGAGGGAATGAAAGCTAAGTGACCGGAAATCAGGAAGAGAGAACAGTAAAATATAGGAGACTGTTCTATACAGAAGACTCTGAAGCAGAAATTAACCCAAATAATTAACCATCACCATTAAATGTTTCCAAGATCTTCCATTTTGCACACTAGAAATGTAGAAATAGAGTTTGAACCATGAAAACTCTGTGGGCTCAGAGTTAACAGCTAAGTCACAGTCTGTCTCTTTAACATGGTTAACTCTAGTGGAGTATCTGCTAGTAAATCACAGAAAAGAATCCTAGGGAAAATAAAGCTTCACGGATGGAAAAAATTGCTTTTGAACTGTGGTACTGGAGAAGACTCTTGAGAGTCTCTTGGACTGCAAGGAGATCCAACCACTCAAAACTAAAGGAAATCAGTCCTGAATATTCACTGTAAGAACTGCTGCTGAAGCTGAAACTCCAATACTTTGGCCTGCTGATGCAAAGAACTGACTCATTTGAAAAGACCCCAATGCTGGGAAAGATTGAAAGTGGGGTGAGAAGGGGACAACAGAGGATGAGATGGTTGGATGGCATCTTCGATGCAATGGGCATGAGTTTGAGTAGGCTCTGGGAGTTGGTGATGGACTAGGAAGCCTGGCATGCTGCAGTCCATGGGGTCACAGAGTTGGACATGACTAAGCGACTGAAGGCTATGGTTTTTCCAGTGGTCATGTATGGATGTGAGAGTTGGACTGTGAAGAAAGCCGAGCGCCAAAGAATTGATGCTTTTGAACTTTGGTGTTGGAGAAGACTCTTAAGAGTCCCTTGGACTGCAAGGAGATCCAACCAGTCCATCCTAAAGGAGATCAGTTCTGGGTGTTCATTGGAAGGACTGATGCTAAAGCTGAAACTCCAATACTTTGGCCACCTCATGCGAAGAGTTGACTCATTGGAAAAGACTCTGATGCTGGGAGGGATTGGGGGCAGGAGGAGAAGGAGACGACAGAGGATGAGATGTCTGGATGGCATCACTGACTCGATGGACATGAGTTTGAATGAACTTGGGGAGTTGGTGATGGAAAGGGAGGCCTGGCGTGCTGCAATTCATGGGGTCGCAAAGAGTCGGACACGACTGAGCGACTGAACTGAACTGAACTGAAAGCGACTGAACTGAACTGAAATGATGGGAGAAATGTGATCCTATTAATTGATCCAAAAGCTCTTCACTTCCACACTGAAAATCACAGACTGTTGGAAACTACCAGCCCATTTCCTCAAGAGTAAACATTTATAAAAAAAAAAAAAAACATTTATAAAATGTTGCTCAGGACCATCTCAGACCTAAAAACAATCATGAGTTTGTAACAATAATAATAATAATAATAATAATAATAATAATAATAATAAAGCATAGCTACAGTTGGTAGAAAAAGAGTTCAACAACTGAAACAGAAAGCCTCTGTTAAGATCAAACAAAGCCAAACCATGATTAATGAATATTTGTAGGAAGTAAACCTGAGAGTGCTATAAAAAATTAATATCTGTACTAATAAAGCAAGAGTTGGTTGGTTAAAGATGAGCCGGAATGGAACTCAGGAACCAGTCAACATAAGTCAAAATTAAAGGCCAACGAGAACAAGAATCAGAGCAAAGATAGAAAAATTACTCTAGTTCACAGTTTTCTGAACCTGGGGGTAGGTGGGGAGTGGCGACAGTTCTAAATATTCTCGTCTTCAGGTCTCATTATACAACTACTCAGTTGGATCTACACAACAAGATCTCAGAAGCATTTATTTAAGCAGATCCCTGACACTACCATCACATCACAACATTATCATTTTTTTTTTTTTGGTGGGGAGAACATTTAGGATCTACTCTCTTAGCAGTTTTCACATATATGACATAGTGTTGTTATTTATAACCATAACATTGTGCCTTAGATCCCCAGAACTCATGCATCTTCTAACTTGAAGTTTGTACTTTTTGTCTAATGTCTCCTCATTACTGCTTACCCAAGCCCTTGGAAATTACAGCTTTTTCAGATTCTACATATAAGTGAGATCATATTGTACATGTCTTTCTCTGACATTTCACTTAGCATGATGCTAACACCAAGATGGTAGTATATAAGTGTATCAAATAAACATCTTGTACATCTCAAAGTTATATAATGTTATATGTCAATTACATTTCAATACATTTTTTGGGGAAAATCCCTAAGTGATTCTGGTACATCAGTGTTCAGGAGCTATTCTGTTTACTTATTTCTGAGGAAGGACAGATAGAAGGAAGAATGGACTAATAGTTCAAACCAAATTCTCATAGTCATATTTGGGACTAACATTTATGTGTACTTATTTAATTAAAAGTCAATAACACTGGCCCATTGCATCACCTTAATTTCTCTTAAATAACTTTTGTTGTTGTTCATCTCAAGCCCCGAGCTAAAGAGATAATTTAGGTATTTTAAGCAGACATAAGTAAATCAGAGTGGGCTCTTTTTTTTTTTTTACTTCATCTTCTATAAACAGACTAAGTAATGAAGTTCTAAAGTAGTGGTTTCCTAATAAAGACATTTGGGGGTAATATCATTTTGTTTATAAGATACTTTGATGAGTGTAGGTGGGCTATTTAATCATAAATCAATAAAATACAATTGCTGCTCTGAAGGAACACATACACACATTTATACCAATATATATGTAATATAATTTGATCCGAAATGTAAAAGCAAGCATTGGTATACATTAGTGGAAACTCTGCTCTTACAGGAAAGAGTAAATGTTTTCTAAAATTGAAACATAACTAGATTAGGCTAAAGATATTACACAATTTTATCAGGTAAATATGATGCTAATATTCAGTTGGTGTGTGCTGGCTTGTACACAAAAAAGCACACTGATTTCTAAAAACAGACTGACAGATTAAGGCACCTTTTCAAATTGGTCTGAGTTTGTGTCTTGGTCAAGGAATACTTTGTTAAGTATTACAAATGAAAGGCTTGAGTATAAGCAATAATTTATTTACAAGTTCTGTTCTTTTAATTCCTAGTGTTTCCATTATAGTTTTAAAAGAAAAAAGTAAAGAAACAAAAAAAATTATGCATTTGAGCTCAAGAGCCTTAAAATTCTCCCCAGTCTAAATCTAAATCTATCTACCACTGCAATTCAAGGTAAGATAATCTCTCGTGTTTCTTTTCTGTTTAGAAATCTATAATAGCTTTGCACTGATTATTATATTCTAAATTAAGGGAGATGAAATAACATTTCTGAGTACCTCGTAAATGTCTAGGAAATGATCATCATCATGACAATAGGCAAATATTTTTGTTAGTCACATTTTACAATATTTGAAAAAGAGAAAGTGTTTTTTTTTTTTTTTTTCAACTCTGCCCCAATTCATCAACTATTTAAAGCAGAGGCAGGATTTCAAGCCCACATTCCTGACTCCAACGCTCATATTTTCTCCATCATAACATGACAAATTCCAGGCATAAGTATCTTACAGACACGATTAAAAACTGGTAAAAGAAATGAGTTTATATTTTACCTAAATCTATATACTAATGCATTTTTCAAAATATATTTTCTTTTTCTTTCAGAGTATAATCTACCCTTATATTAGACCAATTCCATGTAGCATATTACAATCTGAAAACAGTATAACTTTGAGAAATGGAACCACAGTAAAGTCACAACTTTTAACAAATGGAGGCTTAATTTCTTTGGAGGTTTATTTTTCTATGCAGCGTAACTGTTTCTGACATTTCAGTTATGCTTTTATAAGCAACTTGACCTTTGATACATCTCTTTTTACAAGCTTGGAGCCTGATAATTTGTCAAAAACAAAACATTCAGGAGGAGAGTTAAAAAAAGCAAAAGAATAAAAATAATTGGCTTACAAAGCAATGCTTTTTCAGATAAAATTTTATCTGATTTATAATCTCACCTTTTGATTTATTTTTTAACACCCTGCATGCATATGCTATTTTACATTGTACTTTCATAATCTGAGGTTCAGAACACATGCAGTAACCAGGCAACAAAGCTTTAAGGAGCATCAGCCCTAATGCTTAATGAGGATAAATGTTAAAAATAATAATTGAGTAAGCAAATAAACAACAGTTTATGTCTAACTCTTTTACTAAAAATCAGCCTAAATACTAAGGAAACCATGATTACATTCACTTACAAACTGACAGTACTTTTATCCCTCAGTTCCATAAGTACCTGCTAGAGTATCAATGAAGATAAAAAAAAAAAAGAAAAAAACAGTGTGAATACTTTCTATTGTAAAACTATATCTTTTAGCATTGTATGCCAAGATAATGCTCTCCAGAAGCCATTAAAAAAATCAAAACCACTATTGAACTAGAGAAATCTTAAAAAGTACTCAGCTTATGTGTACATCCAAAAGATGGAATAGAGGCTGCCTATGTGATCAAACAAGGAGAGAAGATGCAGGCAGAATGAGTTCCATAGCTAATGTGCTAAGACTTTTGAAGTCTTTACCCCGAGGGCATGAATAATAAGCTACTCTGCTTGGGTTTGGATGGACTTACAAAGCCTTGGGGGAATGCATGAGATGAAATACACAGACTCAAAATAACAGGGGATTTGGAGAGTTGAGATTTTTAGGCAAGTTACTGGCAAGTCAATGCCTAGAATAACAATAAAGACCTACAGAGGAAACTTGTCAGTAATATTCTAAGATCATAAATTTTTCAAGTGATAAATTCTATAGTCAGAAGTATAAACAAATGCTATAATCATATGAGAACACTACACTTCTCTTTCTACTCAAAAGGACATGAACATACAATCACATTCTGGAAATGATAATTGCTGACATTTGAACATTGCTATGTGTTAGGCAAGTGTGTTACAGGTTTTAGCTAATTGCAATTCTCTAACAATCCAACAAAGCGCATATGACTACTATATCTGTATTACAGAAAAGGAAACTAAGATGTGGAAGTTGAATAATATGTGACTGATATCTTGTAATTCTCCAATTAAAGACTGTTGTTCACGTAGAAAAGTGTGGAAAGAAAAGATATGGAAGTGATTTGGTTTAAAGACGGGGGGCCATAAAAAAGGAAAGACTTGCCCAGGGTCACACCACATTGTTAATGATATAGCTGGATTTCTACTATTCATTCAGTGAGCATATGAAGTTAAGGGTTCAGGGAAGAAATAGCTGTTATTTTCTTATGTACAAGGCCATTACAGAGATTATAGATATCCTTTCACCACACTGTGTTCAATTCTCTGATGCACCAAGAAACACAAATTCCACTTCTTCCAAGTCCAAGATACTTGTGCTATGTAAACTGCTTAAAATAATCTTGAGAAGCAGAAAATACTATCTTGCTTTTGCAAATGAGGAAACTCTGAATCAAATATAGAAACAGTAAATCTCACTGGAGCACATATGGGGTTAAAAACACAGAATTTTCTTGAAACAAAACAAAAGAAATAGTGAAGAAATTCAGCCAATGAACAGTAGAACCAAAGTCAACAACTTAGGAGTAGGAAAGACAAGAAAAAGTTATGGGTTTGATAAGAGCAACTGAATCCATGTAAATAAAGGAAGTGTGAAGTTAAGTAACTGTGAGACTTCATTACAGAAGACCACACAGATGCCATGAATCCAGAAATTAAACTAATCAACATAAATCAATAAGGTAATTTTAATAGACATATATATCTGATGAGATAAGCAAGATGTTCTGGTACACCTTCCAGTAAATGGTATTGATAGAAATTCACCCCATTCCATTTCTTCAGGACACATTAGAAATGAAGTACCTCTTGAGAAAGCAATTCAAACAAAGCCGATCCCCAATCCAGCACTGCTTCAAAGAGAGCATGGAAATCACTGATTACCCAGTTGGTAAACACATTTTGCAGTATAATCCACTGCATTTCATCAGCTGTTCTAATTCTTCTCTCTAAAATGTCTTACAAACAAATGATCACTAACCGCAAACGTCCATTTCCAATATTTGATGTGAGAGAGTAATTCCTTTTGCCTTTTCAACTTAAAGTAGGAATGATTTAAGTATTTCAAAAGAACTCAGCTACAACCTAAATGAGCTTTTCTGGGGGCTCAGACTGTAAAGAATCCACCTGCAATGCAGGAGACTCAGATTCAATCCCTGGGTCAGGAAGATCCCCTGGAGAAGGGAATGGCAACCCACTTCAGTATTCTTGTGTGGAGAATCCCAAGGACAGAGGAACCCGGAGAGCTACAGTCCACTGGGTCGCAAAGAGTTGGACATGACTGAAGGGACTTAGCACAGCTACAATCTATGCTTCCAAGAATACTACATTGAAAAGGAATTACTTCTATTTGATGAAGTTGACATGTTAAGATTTATAAATTCAGGATGTAAAACATGTTAACTTCGATACATATATAATATGACTGTCACTGAAGTAATATTATCACATTACATAATTATAGAATAGTATTATTCACTATATTCATCATACTGTACATGGATCTCCACAGCTTATTTACCACGGTGAGAGTAACAAGTCTGTACTCTTAAATGCAATCAACTTATCCTTCCTCATTCTTTGGTAACCACCATTCTACTCTGTTTTTATTTTTACAGTTAATTTTTTTTTTTTTAGATTTTTCATATAAGTGACACCACACAGTACTTTCTCTCTGTCTGATTAATCCTACCAGCACAATATGCTCAAGGTCCAAAGCAAATGGCAGAATATTTCCCTTTTCATGACAGAATAACATTCAATTATATACCATCATGTCCGGATGTGAGAGCTGGACCATAAAGAAGGCTGAACACTGAAGAATTGATGCTTTTGATCTGTGGTATTGAAGAAGACTCTTGAGAGTCCCTTGGACTGCAAGGAGATCCAACCAGTCAATCCTAAGGGAAATCAACCCTGAATATTCATTGGAAGGACTGATGCTGAAGCTGAAGCTGAAGCTCTAATACTTTGGCCACCTGATGTGAAGAGCCAACTCATTGGGAAAGACCCTGATGCTGGGAAAGACTGAGGGCAGGAGGAGAAGGGGGCGACAGAGGATGAGATGGTTGGATGTCATCATCGACTCAATGGATATGAATGTGAAGAAACTCTGGGAGAGAATGAAGGACAGGAAGCCTGGTATGCTGCAGTCCAAGGGGTCACAAAGAGTCAGACATGACTGAGCAACTGAACAACTACACACACACACACACACACACACACACACACACACACACACCCCACATCCTTTTTTATCCATGCATCTGTGGGACTCTTTTTTGAATTCAAATGATCAAAGCAGAAGACTTTGAAGATAAAGGCAAATCAGTTTTATAGTGCAGTTGGGAATAAAAGAGGTGCCACAGACAGAAACATCAAATTTTATTAAAAGCAGAACATATATTTAAGGTAAAATATATTTAAATACACTGGAGAATTTATATAATAAAAAGATTTAGGTGAACTCAGGGAGAGACTCCTTTCCATTAGAATGAAAAAGAAATGCATATAACATTGGCATGTTTGTTTGGTGAATAGGGTCACAGGATTGTAGTTGGTTAAAGCTGACGGAGGAGTCAGTATAATGAGGAAATGAAGCAAGCTAGCTGAATGGCATTTGTGCAGTTATTGCATTACTGGGTCGTGCATTGCAGGTTGAGATTTATGTATCTGCGGTGTTCAGTGCTTATTTTCTTGTCCTTTTGGTAGTGTCTTGGCATGGCAAGCATTTGGAATTAAGGGATGGAGGCGCTAAGAGTGCTTTAAAAATAGCACCTGTTTTGAAAAGTACTTTTGAAGCAAATTATATAAAATTCTATGAGAACCACACAGGGATAAAGAGATTCTACAGCAACAACAGTGTTCCTGAAGCAAGACTAAAGCAGAGTTACCAGCAGGTACAGGCAATCTCACTGAGGGACACTGCAAAAAATACATGTGTTTTGATGTTTTCATTTTTAAGTTTCTCTGTTAATTTAATATTTTCATAGCACAGAGAATGCACTTTACTACTAAGCATGAGGATGCTCCTTGATTTATATGGTTATTATTATATTTGGTTCATTTGTATCCTGATCATTTTATTACTCATTCAGTCACCTTGTAGGTTCCAGCTTCCATACCTACTCTTCTCCACTCAGCAGCCAGTTTAAAACGCTAATTCTGATCACATCATTCCTCTCTTGAAATCTTCCGAGAGCTTCCCATTAATGTGGAGTGGCTTCCCAAGTCCTAAAGGGCTCTCTATGGTGTGGTTCTTGTCACATCAATCTTTCGCTGCTTTCATATTCTGTTCCAGCCCCACCGGCCCATGTGACACCCTGGAACACTTGAAGCGTGCTGTCTGGACTCTTCCTTCTGGCTGTAGTATTTCTCTCTCTGATATTCACTTCATTGCTCCCTCATGTCCAATACTTGCTTATCCAGCACCCTTACTTCTTGCCAGCTCCAATCCTAAATCTTGACAATTTATAAATCCTTAGGGTTTTTTTCCTTTGTAAGTTTCTCCCATTTTGCAATGTGGCAGAACACAATTCAAGTGCTTAGATCTGCGTCTCCTGGGCTGCAGTCTTAACAAATCCCCTCCAAACACATTTCTCTTGCCTCAAACATGTCTCTGTTCTTGGAAAACTTGATTAATATTCCATTAGAAAATATTAAAATACATGCCTTCAACTGAAAAATGGAAAAATTCTGCTCTGATTCTGGTTTCTGTTCTAACAGTGAACTTTATTTGTTGAACTCTGTATTTATCCTATTGGCCTCAGAACAGTATAATCAGTTGTTCAGTATGTAGTATTTTAACTTAATAGTCACAACTCCAACAAGATTGGCATCAAACCCTCAAAACTGACCCTATTTTTCTACTTGTTGATATATCCCTGGCTGACTTCTGACAGCTGTTAACTTGACCACGCACTTCTATCTTTTTGTTGAGAGAAAAGAATTCCTCTCTGATCCAGCAAATCTTCAAGACAGGCAATTTAATAATCCAGATTGCCATAAATAAGCACAAGTACCAATAATCAAATATAATGTATTTACTTAATACGGAAATTTCACTTACCTACTGATCATGAAAACAACTTAATGTCTTTGTGTTTAAAATGGCTGGATTCATTGCCAGATACTGATTTATCATCATGGAAAACTAAAGCTTAAGAGAGCTTTTCATTTTTTTTTTAAGAGATGAATAAACTGAACTGGTGATAGTAGAAAAGATTTGTCCAATGTTTTACAGGAAGTGACAGAACTAGGATTAGAATTCCTGTCTCTTTATTCATATTTAGTAGTCTTTCCAGTATTCCTCTGGAGATGATTTGTATACATAATACTAGTTGTGCTATCCAGGGATATAATCTCTAAAGTTGCTGAAAACAGTGGAGTACTGCTTTGGCTAAATGAGTTGGGATTTCATAATTGTGACTGGCCAAATCACAGTAAGAGCCTGACAAAATATTCTAAGTAGCAGTATCAATCATGATTTAGAATATACTGTGACTGTAAGTAGAAGTAGCGAATGTAATTTGTTTATATAAATCTGAAAACTTTTGGCTGTGATCATTTTTAAAAGTGTATTTGCCAATCCCCCTTCCTATTAATTAATAAGAGCTGCTATTTGTATTATACATGTATATTTAAGCTGTATTTTAGCTATAATGAAGTATAATGCCTAATTAGTAAGTTAATGAACTTACTGAAAGTAAATTCTACACCAAAGGTTAAGGTTGTTGTTTACTTGCTAAGTCTCATTTGAGTTTGTTTGCGACTCCATGGACTATAGCCTGCCAGGCTCCTTTGTCCATATCACTTTCCAACCCAATACTGGAGTGGGTTGCCATTTCCACCTCCAAGGTTAAGGTAACTACACTTCTAAAACACACACATACATGAAATATAAAATCGAAAGTTTTAAACTATGGCATTGATCCATTTCTTGAAATAGGAAAGGCAGAATGGAAGATAAGTAGAGTTGATTAAACCTAGCTAATGTCTTCGGGCAGGAGAATGAGGATGAGATGGTTGGATGGCATCACCAACTCGATGGACATGAGTTAGAGCATGAACTTAGTCAGTTCAAAAAGAACTGACTCATTGGAAAAGACTCTGATGCTGGGAAAGATTGAAGGCAGGAGGAGACGGGGATGAGAGAGGATGAGATGGTTGGATGGCATCATTGACTCGATGGACTAGAGTTTGAGCAAACTCTGGGTGTTGGTGACGGACCGGGAAGCCTGGTGTGCTGCAGTCCATGGCATCGAAAAGAGTCAGACATGACTGAGTGACTGAACAGAATTGAATGTCCTTGTACCCTGAGAATGACTCTGAGAATTGTTTCATGACTCTAAGTGACCTAGTACAGACTTGGTAGTTTTTCCAGAATACAAATTATGAAAGCACACTTCACTGATATAGTCACTCACTCCCATTATCAGATAAAACAAGGCTTTTACAAGCCAACTAACCTTGTCTGCATGCAGAGGTGGGCTTGTTTGTACATGTACTACGGCCACTGTCTGGCTTTACTATAAAATGCTGTGAACAATATTTTGGTTATAAATACTTAATTATCTGCAAAACTCTTAATCCTATATTTTTCTGGAGGAAAAAGTAAGCTATTTACCGATAATAGAAAACTCCACACAACAACTTTACAGGAGAAATAGGCAAGCAGAATTTAAATTGCATTTTTGAAAGATTAAATATTAATTGAAAATCTACATATACTTAAGTAATTAGGAGACACTATGTGTTTAATAATGAATATGCATTTGGGGATATGGTGCCAATTGATCTGTAATTTCATTAGCACTTCTATTTGGTATTAAGAGGGCATGGTCTGTGTGTCCAACTGTTTGTGACCCGCTGGACCATAGTCCACCAGGTTTCTCTGTGCATGGAATTTTCTAGGCAAGATTACTGGAGTGGGTTGCCATTTCCTCCTCCAGGGGATTTTCCTGATCCAGAGATTGAACCTGCATCACCTGTGTCGCCTGCACTGGCAGACATTCTTTATCACTGGCCACCTGGGCAGCCCTAAGAGAGCATGCTGCTGCTGCTGCTAAGTCACATCAGTCGTGTCCAACTCTGCGAGCCCATAGACAGCAGCCCCGTCCCTGGGATTCTCCAGGCAAAAACACTAGAGTAGGTTGCCATTTCCTTCTCCAATGCATGAAAGTGAAATCGTTCAGTCGTGTCTGACCCTCTGCGACCCCATGGACTGCAGCCTTCCAGGCTCCTCCGTCCATGGGATTTTCCAGGCAAGAGTACTGGAGTGGGGTGCCATTGCCTTCCCCTAAGAGGGCATAGGTGTCTCTATTTATACAGCTGTTATCTATTAGAACTGCAGTCATGATCACATAAAGTAACTAAAGTATCCTGTATCTTTATAAGATACAAAATGATAAAAGAAAAGAAAGCAACAATATTCTTTCCATACCAGTAATTATTTTCATATGTAAAATGAATTGCCATTTGTCACAGTAATAGAGTCAACAGTCAAGACAAGAGATGGTAGAAATATTTCCATATAATTAAAAAAATCAAAGGCTATGTTTCAAAACCTACCATACTACAAAATCTACAAACCCTACTATACTGAGATTGCAAAAAATATGTTTTCCTTCCTGAAACACATCTATGTCATTAAAAACAGTTGCATTGAGTATAACAAAGTGCAAGCTATAAAGAAAAAGCACAAGGGAATCAGATAAAAGGATGAAAATTCCAACACATTATAATATTTTAGTGTGAGCTTCTGATTGCCATTTTACCTCAAGTCTTTTTTTAGGGCCTTCTACTGTTCTGAGCTGTAAGAAGACAACTGCAGTATTTTAAACACAACTTCATAAATGTCCTATATAGAAAGTATGTTTTAAAGATGCATATAATGAGATACATGGAAGAGAAATTTCGTAGCCATGTATGTGCTATGTGTTCAGAACTAGGTGCTATGGGTAATTAAAGCCCAATTAAATATGTCTATAATTTTATTTTTTAATTAATTAATTTTAATCAGAGGATAATTACTTTACAATATTGTGATGGTTTTTGCCATACATAGTCATGAATCAGCCACAGGCGCACATATATCCCCTCATCGTGAACCCCCTCCCTCTGCCCTCCCCACGCTGTCTCTCTGGGTTGTCCCACAAAACCACCAGCTTCGAGTGCCCTGCTTCATGTGTTGAACCTGGACTGGTCATCTGTTTCACATATGGTAATATACATGTTTCAATGCTATTCTCTCAAATCATCCCACCCTCGCCTTCTCCCATGGAGTCCAAAAGTCTATTCTTTACATCTGTGTCTCTTTTGCTGTCCTGCATATAGGATCGTTGTTACTGTCTTTCTAAATTCCATTTTTATGCATTAATATACTGGATTGGTGTTTCTCTTTCTGACTTACTTCACCCTGTATAATAGGCTCCAGTTTCATCCACCTCATTAGAACTGACTCAAATGTGATCTTTTTTATAGCTGAGTTTTATTCCATTGTGTATATGTACCACAACTTCCTTACTTCCAACTGTTTGTAGACTTTTTGATGGCAGCCATTCTGATTAAAACCCAATTAAATATGACTTATGGTTTCCAAAAATTTATAATTTCGTCCAGTGGACAAAATGAACTCATGTGAAATTATAATCACATTCTGCGGCACTGACTGTAAATGAAATCAGAGCTAAGAACTGGAGATAGTGCAGGAACATATCACATCCACATGGCTTTTTCTAATGTTTCCACTGTCACTGTTCATTAATATAGACTTCCTGAGAAATTTGCTCACCAAATATGAATAGGAACCAAAGTTTTACTCCTTGCAATTATATTACTGAATGAGGATAAATCATTCATAGGCTTTGAATAGACCTGAATTTGAACCTCTTACTTTCATTTTCTTGACAGAGGACTTTTTTCTTATTTTTAGTATTTGGTTTTACCTACATTTTTTGGAAGTATATAATACACACAGGGCAATGTTCTAAAAAAATGTATGGTTCAGTAATTGTAATGGTCAGAAAACACACCTGGGTAATCACTTATCAAAGAGTGCAAAATAGAACACTTTTTTGCACTTTTGAAGCCCTGGTGACTTGTCATGATCCTTCCAACAATTTCTCCCTCCCTCTTCCCCACTGTAACTATTATTTTGCATTTCCTTTCAGTATATACTTAGGAATGAGATTCCTAAGTCATTGGTGATGAGTATGTTCATTTTTGCTAGACAATGGTAAACCGTCACTTTTTCTGTAGCAGTGTTTGAGAGTTCCCTTGCTCTACATCCTCACTAACTTTTGGTACTGTCTAACTTTTGAACTTTTAGCCATCCTCATACATGTGTAGAGGTATAGCATTTTGGTTTTAATTGGCATTCTCTAGTTACTAATGAGTATGTTTTAATATATATATATAATCTTGCAATGTCTTTTTGGAAAAGTCTGTTCAGGTCTCCTAATGATTTTTTTCCATAGGAATACCTGTTTTTCCTATTGAGTTTTAGCAGTTTTTTATACATTCTGAATACATCAGAAGGAAAGTTTTCATCAGTTCAGTTCAGTTCAGTCGCTTAGTCATGTCTGACTCTTTGTGAGCCCATGGACTGCAGCATGCCAGGCCTCCCTGTCCATCACCAACTCCCAGAGTTTACTCAAACTCATGTCCATTGAGTCGGTGATGCCATTCAACCATCTCATTCTCTGTCATCCCCTTCTTCTCCTGCTTTCAATTGTTCCCAGCATCAGGGTCTTTTCCATGGAGTCAGTTCTTTGAATCAGGTGGCCAAAGTATTGGAGGTTCAGCTTCAGCATCAGTCCTTCCAATGAATACTCAGGATTGATTTCCTTTAGGATGGACTGGTTGGATCTCCTTGTAGTCCAGGGGACTCTCAAGAGTCTTCTCCAGCACCACAGTTCAAAAATATCAGTTCTTTGGTGCTCAGCTTTCTTTATAGTCCAACTCTCACATCCACGCATGACCACTGGAAAAACACTAGCTTTGACTAGACGGACCTTTGTTGGCAAAGTTATGTCTCTGCTTTATCACTAAATATCATACATGATTTAGCAATTTTATCAAATACTTATCAATATAAAGTAAGTTTCCTTTCATTACTGGAATGTTGTAAGTTTATATCCTGAATAGAGGTTAAATTTTACCAAACATCCTTCCTGAATCTACTGAGAAAGTTGTATTTTTTCTTTTATATGGTTAATTGAATCAACTGTTTGACTTTTGAATGATAAACTGACCTCACATTCCTGGAAAAAACCGTAACTACTTGCTATCTATTACTCATTTTATATATAATTGGGTATTATTTACTAACTTTTACTTATAATTTTTGCTTCTAATTTTGATATCCAGTTTCAACTTTAACTTTGGTATTAATGTTATGCTTGGTCTCAATAATAATTTGGGATTATCTCTCATTTTTTATTCTCTCAAAAATTTGTATAAGACTGACAGTGCTTTTTCCTTAATATTTTGGCAGCATTTGCTAGTAAAGCCATCTGGATTTGTACTTTTCTTTATGGGAGATATTTATATTGGATTCAATTTTAGTGAATTGCTTTTTTCTGGATATCTGTTCTTTTCACTTAAATTTTTAAACTGGCATCAATCAGTTAATCTTATTATTTTACTATTTTTTCATGTTTTTATGATATCTAATGATATTCCCCCTTTCACTTTTAAATTGGTAATGTATATTTACTATCATTTTTTTCCTCATTTGTCTCTATGTGGATTTATAAATCTTTAATGAGTCTATTAAAAAGACAAATTTGTGTGCCTTTATCATTATCTAGTGCATGCTTCATTTTCTATTCCATACATTTTTTCACTCAAATATTTTCTTCCTATTATTTATGCTTCTATTTCTAGCATACTTTTTAAAGTACAGGGATACTCAGCTATTTGGTTTTTTTTTTTTTTGTAGTTTACCTTGTGTCCAATATGTCTTTAAGATTATAAATTTCTCTTCACATATAGATTTAGCTGCATTTCGTAAGTTTGGATACATAGTATTTATACTAGAAGTCAGTTAAAAATATATTTTACTTTTCTTTTTTTTTCTTTGATTCATTCACTGACTGGAAAATTATTTCTTAATTTCCACACATGAAGAATGTACCTATTGTTTTAATATTGATGTCAAGGTTAATAGTACTATGATTAGAAAATACATTCTGGAAGATTTGAAACCTTTTACATATATTGACACTTGCTTTATGTCCCCTAATATTTAAAAGATTTTGTATTTACTGAGAAGACAACTCTGTGATTATTGGATATAATATTCTTCTAGTTCAAATTTGTTAATTGTGCTTTTCAAACCTTTGTTATTCTTATTGGTTTTTGTGTTTTTATTTATTAATCTGTACTTGTCTCTTGCAATCCTGGACAACTTAACCCAGTTTTCATGATTAAAGTAATCTGAAGCTGGTCTTGAGACTCTCTGTGTATTGGTCATTTATTTATTCTTTTGATTTATCCTAGGGTAGGGTTCTTTGAGATCTCATCGTAAATACTGATGTACTCACTACAGTCCCCTTCTTGGCTGATCCTGAACTCTAATTTTGTCTACATAGCACTATTTGGCCATTAAAAGCTGTTAATCTTCTCAGCCACACAGCCTCTCATTCTAGGGTTGTAGATATTCATACAGCTAAGACTATACAAATAGCAAACTTTTTTTTTTTGCCATTCTCCTCTCAGATCTTTTCCCTATAATTCTTCACTGTCTTGTTAGCTCTCCAGTGTCCTCAAAAAATATTTCTTTTCTGGCTTTTAAAATTGGTCTTAGAATCAGTCATAATTATTACTCTTCATTATCAACAGCAAAAGTATTTAATAGCTATGAGTTTAATAACTTGAGTTATTATACTCAGGTTACTTAATCTGAGTCTCAGTTCATTCTACTATAAAATAGAAATAAAATTATTACCTTTAAAAGTTTCTAGTGCATACTCTGCATATAGTAGTAACTCAGACAAAAATGCTATTTTATTTCAACTGTGATATTCACTGGAAGGACTGATGCTGAAGCTGAAACTCCAATACTTTGACTACTTGATTCAAAAAACTGATTCCTTGGAAAAGACCCTGATGCTGGTAAAGACTGGAGGCAGGAGGAGAAGGGGACAACAGAGGATGAGATGGTTGGATGGCATCACTGACTCAATGGACATGAGTTTGAGCGAACTCAGATTTGTTCAAGGACCGGGAAGCCTGGTGTGTTGCCGTTCATGGGGTCACAAAGAGTTGGACATGACTGAGTGAGTGAACTGAATTGATGCTTTCTTTACTTAGAGATCTGATCTAGTCTGGTGGTTTTATCTTATATTTGATAAGTCATACTTCATTCCTAACCTCTCTTTTGATGTTCTATCTCCTATTCATCACACAGCACTTGCTTATGCTGCTTAATATCTCAAATATAACTAATTCATCAAAATAACCTTTCTTCTCAAGGTCACTTGCTCCTATAAACTATAGATAAATGTTTTTGTGGTAACTTTGCTTTTCTAGTTGGCCCCCAAATTTTGAAGGAATGTTTGAATCAACTTTCTATTACTATTTATTCAATTGCAAAGATCTGATTTGTCCTTAAAAATGTCATTAGCCTTTTAGTTCTACTGTGAGAATCCTGTTGTGAAATTTAGCTCCATATCTTTGGGCTAATTTAAATGTCTCCTAATTGTTCTACTTCCAGACACTCAGGCTCTATCCTCCAGTTTTGTCAGGATAATACAGTAGTCTTACTCCAGCATTTGATAGTATTTTACTTTCCCCCAAAAGTTTTCAAGTACATGTGGTCTGTTCAGTAATAAGTACCAAGACATTAGATGGCACACACACCCTTCTATAACCTTATGTTAGTGACTCAGTTTATCTCCAAACTACTTTCAGATGAAACTTAAGCTCTGTACATATCAGCATATTCAATTCTCCAGGACGCATGTGCACTTCCTCCGTTTGTCTTTACTCACCAACTTGTGCCTTTCTCCCCAACTCAGAAACCCTTCTGAAATTCCATCACACTAAGAAATGCTAATTCAACCTGTCCTCTGTCAAATTCTCCTATAGCTGGAGGCAATCCATAACCTCTGAAAATCTGTGAAGTCTATAGAGATGCAACATGATACTTTGACAAACTGTAGACATTTCCAAATGGAGCTGAACTTAAAACTATGTCTTAGCTGCACAATCTTGAGTAGGTTACCAAAGTTCCCTGTCTGTGAAATGGATTTAACACTAACTCTTTTGATGGGCTTTTATAAAGATTAGATATGAGAGGTATAAAAGCTGAACACAGTATAAAGCGCCTGGTACAAAAGAGTTGTTATAATAAGTGATAGATATTACTTCTACATTATTAATAGTGTGACTCATTTAATTGTGTCCTATTTTTATTGTAACTATCTTTTATGTAAATATTCCATATATATTACTGTTATTCTATATATGTCCATATATAGAATATGAACCATGTATATATGTACTTTTGCAAATCTTGAATGCTTGAAAATATCTGTTGACTGATATATTTGCATATGAGTACATAACATTTTTAGAAATAGACTTGATGAAAATTTAGGTTGATAAAAGAGCTTTTCACAACAGTTAAAAAACTTCAAGTTTTGGTATAATCTGACTATAACCTGAACCATTCCAGCTTTCATTTATGAAGGTAGTCACTGAAAGGTCTATAAAATCAGTGAACACAAGGATATTGATTGTGCTCAATGACAGAAGCCTTCTTCTGTTGAATAATCCAATCAAATGTCATTTTGGCATAAGAGAAAAAGTAAGCTTGATGACAGGCAAAGGTCTCAGTGTCAGGCGGGAGGAATCAATTTTAGTCATGGAAACAAGAGGGATCAATATGGAGACCACCAGTCTACAAATATACTGAAGGGTCTGAGAGGAAATCAGAATGCTGACTGTGCTATTTGAAAGAAAAGCCCACAAATACTGCTCTCCAAAACGTAATCTTCTAAAATGTTTGTGCTTTTATCAGATAAGTGGTGATCATTTTCAGTTAGACCGTGATAATAAACATACTACACACTCAGACATTTCATATATTAGAACACATCTGCACACACACAAACATAACAAAAGAGTGCTCCATTTGAATTGCTCTGTTAGTAGTGAAGTGAAGTGAGTATACTACTTTCCAATTACAGACTGTCATCTAGGTCACCTTCCATTCTCTTATACCTTTAAATAATGAAACATGCCAAGTCCATTGATATAGCCTTGCATTTTCAAAGAACTTTTTACATAATTACTAATTTTAAAAAATTTATTTGTTGATTTGGCAAATGTTATCTCTGAGACAGAACTCTCTAGACACACTGAGTCACAAGCTTAGGACTCTGGGATAGAGCCACATGTTTAAAGAAAACAAACTTATGGGAACGGTGGGGGAGGGATAAATTGGGAGATGGATGAACACATACACACTACACTATATAAAATAGATAACTAAGGAGACCTTACAGGGAACTCTACTCAGGACTCTGAACTGACCTATATGTAAGAAGACTATAAAAAAGAGTGGATATATTTATACATATAAGTGACTTACTTTGCTGTACGGCAGGAACTAAAACAACATTGTAAACCAACTATACTCCAGTAAAAATGTAAAAAATGGACTTTTCATAGTACAATGTTTCCATTGTATGACTTTTTCCTTCATATGACTGACTGGGGAGTGAGAGGAAAAAAGGATTGGCACATACCAGGTACAGGCAATCACAACCATCTAACTGGTCGATTTCCAAATTCCAGGCATAAGTCTGGAAGTGGGAATTTCATATATTAATTCCTATGTCATATTGTCCCAAAAAAGGTTTGATGTATTGCTAACAGTAATTAAAAGTTGAGTAATAAATTTATTTTAAGTAGAGATATTGGAGAAATGAAGTTAACACAAGCAGTTGTGCATATAAAATCCCATATACTGGTTACAGGTTCCTCATAATCATAGTTCTAAGCTTCTTAGCAGTCAACATAAGGGGGGACTGATTATCAAAGTTATCCAGGAATGAATCTTTTATGACAATTTTCAGGGGAGGTATAATTTTTCTTGATTTAAAAAATATAGTAAATTTCTTCCCGTGATTTTCACAAAGGGGATACTATATAATTAATGCATAAGTGTTACCACAACAACTTCCTTCCACACGCCTTTGTGATGGTGTCTTCAACATGGGCACATTAAGTAAACAATTCAGTGAGAAGGCAATTGTACAGAGAAACAGACTATCTTTACTTTCATATGGAAACATATTATACCTAATCATTATTTTCTAAAAAGATTTCATAAACCTTTCCTGATAAAGGACTAATCTGCTGCTGCTGCAACGCTTCAGTCATGCCAGTCCTAAAACTTTACAGTCTCTAAACTTTTTAGGTCCTAAACCCAGGAAAGCTGTGACCAGCGCTAGGGAAAGAAGAATTAAAGCCTGATAAAGACCTTGATAGTAAGGATATTCATGATACTATCAGGGAAAAACTAAAGTGGTGGAGAGTGGTAAGGAAGAGGCACTATTTGACAGAGTGAGGACATTTATCGCCTGTTATCCAGAGGACAGATTTCCTAGCTGGCAGTCCAAGAGTCAGAGCCTGCTTCCCCCACTCCCCTTTAAAAGTGCATGCTTCCCCACAGGCCACTAGGCAAATGCCCAACTGAAGTAGGTCACTTTGCCTAAAGAGAACTAGTAGAAATCAATATTATTTAAAATGTTCTTTGGGTAAATATTTTAACACATTGATTTATAACAGTTTTCTTGCACTCTCATGTTTATGGATGAGAGTTCACACTTACATACGGGTTTAAAGTATTTTTCTCTTTTATCCTTGGGCTTTGCTTTTTGGATTGTTTCTTTTATTTCTGGTTGCTACTATAAGAGATAATGTGAGATAAAAACTGTTATTGACAGCTGAAGACTATCTATAATTTTTAGGGCATCCTACATTATTACAGATAAATTACTATAGATAAAAGATAAAATGATGATCCGTTTAATGTTAAAACACTAAATATAGGAACCAGATTACATCAAGGCTATGGAAATTATAATAGAATTTTTAAAAAGTTTCTATCAGCTCATTGCTTTCACTTTTGTTATGGAAAATATTTATTGTGGTAATGATTGTTTGGTGTCTACTATAAAATGAAAATACTTTGGAAATTAAAATATCAGTGCACAGCACACATTTAATTAAAACTATCAACAGGCACATATAATCTTTTTCCTTTGTTAAACATTTAATGTCCCTTTCATGATAATCTGCACTAGGTGTTTTGAGACATTTGAAATATTTCTGTAGAATCTCAATGCCAAAGAAATAAAAGGATTATTATGGTTGACAAACTCAGATCAACTCTCTCAATGCACAAACTATAAAGAAAAGTTACTAGAAAATGGTACTTTATTAGGGGTAGCATATAAGACCCAAAATATATATCACACCACATTCACTTCTGTGTTGATTTTGCATGTTGATGAATGGAAGTATATTGTCTGTATATTGTCACCCTGCTTATTTAACTTATATACAGAGTATATAATGAGAAATGCTGGGCTGGAAGAAGCAGAAGCTGGAATCAAGATTGCCAGCAGAAATATCGATAACCTCAGATATGCAGATGACACCACCCTTATGACAAAAAAGGAAGAACTAAAGAGCCTCTTAATGAAAGTGAAAGAGGAGAGTGAAAAAGCTGGCTTAAAACTCAACATTCAGAAAACTAAGATCTTGGCATCTATCCCCATCACTTCACGGCAGTAGATGGGGAAACAGTGGAAACAGTGACAAACTTTATTTTTTGTGGGGGCTCCAAAAATCACTGCAGATGGTGACTGCAGCCATGACATTAAAAGATGCTTGCTCCTTGAAAGAAAAGTTATGACTGACCTAGACAGCATATTAAAAAGCAGAGACATTACTTTGCCAACAAAGGTCCATCTAGTCAAAGCTATAGTTTATCCAGTAGTCATGTATGGATGTGAGAGTTGGACTATAAAGAAAGCTGAGTGCCTAAGAATTGATACTTTTGAACTGTGGTACTGGAGAAGACTCTTGATAGTACCTTGGATAACAAAGAGATCAAACCAGTCCATCCTAAAGGAGATCAGTCCTGAATATGCATTGGAAGGACTGATGCTGAAGCTGAACCTCTAATACTTTGGCCACCTGATGTGAAGAACTGATTCCTTGGAAAAGATCCTTATGCTGAGAAAGACTGAAGGCAGGAGGAGAAGGGGATGACAGAGGATGAGATGGTTGGATGGCATCACCGACTTGATGAACATGAGTTTGAGTAAACTCTGGGAGTTGATGATGGCCCTGTGTGCTGCAGTCCATGGGGTTGCAGAGTCAGACAAGACTGAGTGACTGAACTGAACTGAACTGAATGGAAGTTTCAGACAGCTTGATGCATCTTACAAAAACTACTCAGAAACAGAATCATAAGTAAAAACTGAGCTTTCTGATCCCTCTAAGAACATGGCTAATTTGACTTTTGCTTTAAGAAAATGATTACCAAATGAGAGTTACAGGCATTAGAAAATGAAAGTTAAAAAAAAAGTAAAAAAAAGAAAATAAAAGTAACAGCAGTAATCACATCACTCCATCTCTTTCTCTAAGAGTATTTTTCTTCAACATACAAAGTAATTTTCAAATCTCTACTGAGGAAAGTAAAGGAAAACTTGACAAATAATGGAGAAATACATCAAGCTCCTAGATGGAGATGTTATAGACAGTAAAAATATCAGTTTTGTCTAAATTCATTTAAGATTTGCATAATCCACCTTCCTACTCTGTTGGTGGGAATATAAATTGGTGCAGCCATATGGAGATCTATATGGAAGTTCCTTAAAAAACTGAAAATAGAGCTACCATATGATCCTCCAATCCCACGCCTGGGCAGGTATCCAGAGAAAACCATAATTCAAAATATATATGCACCCCAATATTCATAGCAGCACTGTTTACAATAGCCAAGACATGGAAGCAACCTAGGTATCCATAGACAGATAAACAGATAAAGAATATGTGGCTTACATATACAATGGAATATTACTCAATTACAAAAAAGAATGAAATAATTCCATTTGCAGTAACATGGATGGACCTAGAGATTATCATAGTAAGAAAGCCAGACAGAGAATGACAAATATCACATGATATCATTTATATGTGGAATCTAAAATAATTATACAAATGAACTTATTTACCAAACAGATTTAGACTCAAGGACATGGAAAACAAATTTATGGTTACCAAAGGGCTAAGGAAGGGAAGGATAAATTAGGAGTTTGGGATTAAAATATACACACTACTATATATAGAATAGATGAACAGCAAGGACCTACTATACAGCACAGGGAACTATATTCAATATCTTATAATAAAGCATATAGAAAAGAATCTAAAAAAGAATATATATATGTATAACTGAATCACTATGCTGTGTACCTAAACTAATATAACTATGCAAGTCAACTATATTTCAATTAAAAAATTTAAAAACTATACCTCAATTAAAAAAAAATTCTGATTTAGATTCAGAAGGTCTGGACTGGGACTCAAGATACTGCCTTTCTAACAAGATCCTGGGAGATGCTATGCAGCTGGTATAAGGGCCACATTCTGAGCAGAAGGAGATGAGCTTGAGTCTGGAGCAGAGGCAGGCAAACTGAAGTTCCAACCCTGTATTCAGCTACTCCTCTGACTGTGTCTTTATCTAGCCACACACTGCTTATAAACAAACTGCTGTATTCTTTAAAAATTTTAAAGGGATTAATAATAACAATGCTTTAAAATATATACACATAATATATAAAGAGAGGTTTTTCATTGTAAATTATGTATATCCTCCAAATAAACATACTCTTAAGTTATGTGGACATTTATTATTCTCTGTCTTTCTACATAATGATTCTTCTGTCATTTTCACTGATCTATCTTCTCTCTGATCCTGTGTCTGTATATCCACAACCCCTGAAAAAAATAACAAAAATAGGAAGCAGCTCCCTGAAAGGCGCAATTTGCCAAAAGTCACATAAGAAGAAACAGACAATCTGATTAGGCCTATATCTATTATAGAAATGAATCAATATTTAATAACCTTTAAAAACAGAAAGTGTAAGGTCCTGATGGGTACCCCAGGGAATTCTATCAAACATTTAAGGAAGAAATTACACCAATTCTTTGTGATCTCTTACAGAAGGTAGAAGCAGAGAGAGTGCTTCCTAAACATGAGGTCAACATTACCCTAGTAACAAAGCCAGGCAAGAACATTACAAGAAAAGAAAAATACAGACCAATATCTTTCAGGAATATAGATGCAAAAATTCTCAGCAAAATAATAATAAACCAAATCCAACAATGTATAAAAGGAAGTATGCATTATGACCAAGTGGGATTTATCCCAGATAGATCTGGTTTAACATTCAAAACTCAATTAAAGAACTCTATCCCATCACCACACTAAGAAAGAAAAATCATAGGAGTATTTCAACATATATAGGAAAGTTATTTGACCAAATCAAACAACCATTTCTGAAAAAAAAAGAAAAAAGAAATTTGCATATTCCCAGTCAAAAAAAATTATCAAAAAAGTGAATTTATAACTTCGAAAAATGACTCAGCAGTGAATAATTGAAAGTTTAGAAAAGAATGACAGGGAGATCAATAGACTGGAATATATTGTACAGACCTCCATCACAGTAATTATTAACACTGATACACTTCCCTACAAAAAGACATTCTTTTTATTCTGTTTCTTGCTGTTCCTTTTAGGTCTCCTTTATTGCATACTTCATTCTTACTCCCTTTAGTATAGGCTGTAGACATTTTTTTTTCTTTAAGAATCCGCATTTTGGGTATTATTCCTCAGAATAGCTTACTAGAGGTTGTGTAGATGAACACTGTTATTGTTGTTTAGTTACAAAGTGGTGTCTGACTCTTTGTGCCTCTATAGACCAGGCTCCTGCTTGGCAGGTGGATTCTTTACCACTGAGGCATCTGGGAAGGCCCAAATGAACATACTTGAAAATTATAATATATACTGCTTACATTCTAAAGATCAGAATAATTTATGACTCTTCCCCTTTTGTGTAAGAGTTTCTATTTCATGGCATGGGTGCTCTTTTTATTGACTGTACTATTGTTTCACCGATTTTTCACTTTTGTTGCTGTTGCAGTGTTTTCATATATTTGGTAACTCCCTGTATTTTTTAAAATATGAACTGGATCCTGGTTCTGTGATGGCGCTCAGAATCTAGCTCTAAGAAGGGCTGAAAGTCAGCGTAGTGGAGAACTTCAGAGGGCACATTCCAAATGAAGGTATCCTACGTTCTAGATGAACGACAGTCTTGCTGCACAACTTCCCAGGACGGCATGAAGCTCCGAAGGTTTGTGCCATGTGGTCCATTCCTGATACAACAGGGCTCATGATCTGCTTGACTGGTTCAGCTCCAGCCGGTTTAAGACTTGTACAATTTTACAGAAAGTACAAACCCCACTCATTTAGAGTAATACTTTTGAGTGTTTCAGTGAAACTGAAATTGAAACTAAGTTGCTTCAGATGAGCAATCTTTTTATGGATGTAGAAACTTTAAAAGACAAATAAATATTTTATATAAGTAGAGTGGTGGTTTGGTTGTAAAAACATTTTCAGTCTTTGTACATCATATGTGCCTAGCCAGGCAGAAGCGCAGCACACATCTGAGCTCTCCTAGGTACTCTAAATGGCCCCAGAGCTCTATTTTCCTCCTCTTATGCATGTGGGCAGTCAAATTAGAATAATATGGACCACTAGGCTTCAGTCGAATTAATGCCATTCTTCTATGAGAAAGAGTAAAGTTGTTAAGAAATCAAGATATACTTAATTCAGAACGTATGGCTAATGCATACCCCCAAACACACATAAAGTACAATTTCATAAAAGAAAAGTTCAACAAATATTTTTTCCCCCTGAATTTGACTAAATAATTATGGTATCTTTAAAAAGAAACAGTAGGGGACCAGTCTTGCCTGTCTTAATTTTAGAAAGAGATAAACACTTTCATTTCTCTGCGGATGAAAGGCACATTCTTCATACATATTATCATGTTTTTCACATTTAATACTAACCTTTTTATTGACCAAAGCTACATTTTAAGCCTTCAGTAAATCCGCTTTGAAATGCTTTTATCAAATTATAAGAAGAGGATTTGACTTTGTGAACAAAGGTAAAGGATTCTTTTATGACTCAAATGCAACTCTGGTGTGGTGTTTTCCCCTGACTGTAATCAATCAACCATACCTGAGTACAGTCCATCTAAACAGAATTAAGTTATTATTTAATTTAATTCCACCCTGCTAAGAAACTGCATTATAGATGAATGTATTAAAGTACCCTGCTGCTGCTGCTGCTAAGTCGCTTCAGTCGTGTCCGACTCTGTGCGACCCCATAGACGGAAACCCACCAGGCTCCCCCGTCCCTGGGATTCTCCAGGCAAGAACACTGGAGTGGGGTGCCATTTCCTTTTCCAATGCACGAAAGTGAAAAGTGAAAGTGAAGTCGCTCAGTGGTGCCTGACTCTTAGCGACCCAATGGACCGCAGTCCACCAGGCTCCTCCGTCCATGGGATTCTCCAGGCAAGAATACTGGAGTGGGTTGCCATTGCCTTCTCCATTAAAGTACCCTAAAATACATAATATAATATTCTTCATACTAAATTGAAAATAGAAGAAAATAAAATTTTAAATTAAACACATAAAAATAATCAACATTTTAATTATTGATATGGTTACAATTTAATCACTGTCACAATCTAAATGATTAGATCAATTCCAGGAATACAAAACTTAAACAACCCTACTACTTCTGAGTAACAGAATTAATACAATTACTACAACTTTTTCCCAAGTATTCCTAGCATATTAAAACATGATATTTAAAAATTACAACTCTCATTGATATTATAATAATCTATCAATATTTTATACTTTTATGTAGAGGTCAGAGGTAAGTATAGGTAAGATTTGGATATGAACTTCTCCAGTAATTATGAAAGACATCCTTATAGCTACATTATCAGAGGCTCTTTAAAATAAATAAAAAATAAAGTGTTCAGTATAACTTCTTTCTTTACTTGCTACATCATACTAATTTAGAATATTCATTTTTTTCATTAGCATTATGAAAACCTATAAAAATCTTTCAGGATTGATGAAATATATGAAATAAAAATTCTAAAACATATGGACTCTCTCACTTTCTAAATTTAACATGTGAGGGGAACAAGAGCAATGGCAACACTGATGAAACCCAAATTCCACTACAATAAAATCCTCAGGATTATTCCTAGGCCAAATTTGGTTTTAAAGACAAATATACTTAGTTTAGTTTAAAGAAGAATAAGAGCATCTGTTTCAACCTCCTTTCCTCCCTGCTGTAGTTGGAGTTCTATTTCTACATTATCTGATTACACCACCTCCATAGCAGAATACTTAAAAAATTTTTCTAAAAAAATATTCTTATACCGTTTTAAAGGTTCCTTCCCATTTATTTACAGTTAATATAAAATACTAGCTATACTTCCCGTGTTGGACAACACATCCTTGAGCCTATCCTATGCTCAATAGCAGTTACCTCCCATTCCTCCAGCCCTATATTGCTCCTTCCATCCCCTTCCCACAGGTAACCACTACTTTGTTTCCTGAATCTGTGAGTCTGTTTTTTTTGCTATATTCATTAGTTCACTGTACTTTTTATATTCCACATACAAATGATATCATATAGCATTTGTCTTTCTCTGACATTTCACTTAGCATAATATCCTCCAAGTCCAAACATGTTGCAAATGGCAGAATTTTTTTCATTTTTATGGCTGACTAGTATTCCACTGTGAGTGTGTGTGTATGTGTATATACCACAGTTTCTTTATCCATTCAATAGTTGATGGACAATTAGTTTGTTTCCATATCTTGGCAATTGTAAATAATGCTCCTAAGGACACTGGGATGCATATATTTTTTGAAACAGTGTTTTTTCCAGACATATACCCAGGAGTGAGGTTGCTAGTTTATATGATAGCTCTATCTTTAGTTTTGTGAGGAACTTCCATACACTTTTCAACAGTGGCTAAAACAATTTACAATCCCACCAACAGTGTACAAGGGTCCTCTTCTCTCTACATCCTTGCCAACAATTTCAGCCTGCCTTTTGTCTATGGAAAAAGTGTAGCCAAAGAGTAAGTTTAATCAGAGGAAGTGAAAACATGCAGAAACAAAGGAAAACAGCTAAAGGAAACCAAATAATAATAGGTTAGTCATTAAGCAGAGCCAAAGACCTTTAGTTCCTTCTCAAAGTCTATCGGTAATATTGTGATCCATATTCTGTGAGCTGTCTGGTAGACACCGAAAGCCTACTCGGTGGAAGAAGTTAACTGCACGATGAGCAGACTGTAGCCATGATATAGCAGCCACAATTCTGAAGACTGGTCTCAAGAAATGGAAACAACCACCTCTGGACCTAAAGATTTAAACAACTAAGATGATGTTGGTCAGACCACTGAGGACCAATTTCAAGATGACTGTCAGAGCTGACTCTGCTGTTTCTGCATGTAGCCACTCTCCCTCAGACTATAAAAGCTATTGCCCACTGACTCTCAGAGGGGGAGGTGGCCTTTGGACAAGTGTACCCTTGGCCCCAGTTGCCAACATCCAAAATAAAGCAAACTTTCCTTTCCACCAGCCTGGCCTCTTTTCTGAGCAATAAGCAGTCAGATCTGGATTACATGCTATCAGGTTGGTACAAAAGTAATTGCAGTTTTGAACTGTGAATTTAAATCTTTGTAACTAGGCTCAAACACATATTTATTAATCAAAATCTGAATGATTACAATCAACACATTTTTGCCAACAGGAAATAAGTTTGTTTATTCCTTAGCATAAAAATCCGTGTTACAGGATTCCATGAACTCTTGGAAAGCATCTTCTGCCTTCTGTTGGTTGTGGAAGCATCTTCCCTGTAAAAAGCTGTCGAGATGCTTGAAGAAGTGGTAGTGAGAAGTCAGGTGAATATGGCAGATGAGGCAAAAATTCATAGCCAAATTTGTTCAACTTTTGAAGCACTCATTGGTTGTGCAATGGGCAGTTTTCCACTGTCATGGAGAAGAACTGGGCCTTTTCTGTTGACCAAAAACGGTGACTGCAGGTGCTGCAGTTTCCACTGCATCTCGCCAATTTGCTGAGCACACTTCTCAGACGTAAGGGTTTCACAGGGGTTCAGAAAACTATAGTGGATCAGACTGGCAGACCACCAAACAGTGACAGTGACTTTCTCTGGTGCAAGTCTGGCTTTGGGAAGTGCTTTAGAGCTTCTTCTTGGTCCAACCACTGAGATGGTCATCGCTCATTGTCATATAAAATCGACTTTCCCTCCCACATCAGAACCTGAATGAGAAATGGTTTGCTGCTGCTCAGAATAAGAGAAGAGGACACTTAAAAACAATGATTTTTTGATTTTTGGTCAGCTCATGGGGCACCCACTTGTGGGGATTTTTCAACTTTCCATTTTGCTTCAAATGTCAAATGACTATAGAAGGACTGACATTGAGTTCTTCGGCAACTTATCATGTAGTTTTAAGAGGATCAGCTTTGGTGATTGCTCTCATTTGGTCACTGTGGACTTCTGATGGTTGGCCACTACTTTCCTCATCGTCAAGGCTCTGGTCTCCTTTGCAAAACTTCCTGAACCACACTGCATTGTATGTTCATTAGCAGTTCCTGGGCCAAATGCATTGTTGATCTTGTGAGTTGTCTCTACTTCTTTAAAACCCACTTTGAACTCGAATTAAAAAATCACTCAAATTGGCTTTTTGTCTAACATCATTTCTATAGTCGAAAATATAAAATAAACAGCAAGTAATAAGTTTTTAGCAAAAAACATAAAACAAGAAGTGTGCATTAAAATGATGTATAACATAACCACATTTACTTAAGAATGTATTCCAATATCAAATGGCAAAGCCCAACAACGCAAAAACGCCATGACTTACAAAATGCCTGAAATACAGCATTAAATACATGCTGTGGAATGGATGAATGAGTGAGTCTAAGTAGCAGACTCTTAGTGATCTAACCAATGTTCAAACCAATTCTAAATGTTGATGCAATCAGAACTTCTCTGCAGGGTTCTAGCTCTCTCATGGCATGTGGCCATCTTCTGTGTTGTGCAGCCTAGAAAAGCCCAAACTAAATATTCAGAAGGTTCACTGTATACTTTTCTTATTTAAAACTTCTGATATAGCTCTGAATCAAAGCTGTCGTTTTGGAATCTTAATATTAAAAATATCAGGAAGAAATTCTGTGACATCATGTCATTTCTATGATCTCTACGATGATGTCCATCAATGGAATGGTTCAATGGCAAAAGAGTAGAAGAGAACAGGGAGGATAAAGAGCATCTTATAACAACAGTGGGAAAGAAAAAACAGATGCCTTGAAGCACTTTAGACACTACTCCATTTCTGTTGGCCTACTTCTGCTTTGGTAAGGACAACTAATGTTTTCTTAATCTAACATCAAATGCTTTAAAGGTAAAAAACAAGTCCTTCTTCTTCCATCAAATTGTCACCTTGCATTGCTTCTACTGAGAAATCTCCTAGCAAAATTAGTTGATTCAAAAAGCCATATCTGACCCTTCTTTAAATAATCGAAAGGTTTTAAAAATGTTTCATAGACATATTCTTAAGAAAAACAGAGATTGAATCATTGCTTAGAGGCGATTATTGAATACATGTGGGAGTATGAGCCCAGACAGTCACTGATTCAAAGTGGGAACTAACTTTCTAGTCTCTTTTTGTATCAGTTAGATCCATTCTGGGACAGAAATAAGAAAACACTTTACTGATTTAAATAATGACTTCAGGTCAGGATATATTCAGTGGCTCAAATGGTACCAACAAATACCTCTGTCTCTGTCTTTTATATTATAAACATTATGTAGAGACTAGATAGTTACAGTGTCTTTTTGGTTATTTCCACACAAGTTCTTGGGTACACACCGGCTAGCCCAAACTGGGTCATACGCTCATCCTTAGAGCAATCTCTATGGGCAGGTAGATGGAATACAGCTTTGGCTAGTACAATCCCAGCAAGCTTTGTGAATAGGCTGGGGGGATGGATAAATTCCTCAAAGAAAAGTCAGAGGTATAGTCAATGAGAGAGGGAATGAATGAATGTTGCGTAGGCAAGCAACATATGATGAACAGGTATCTAAAAATTTCATATCAATTTACAAATTCTTTTAATTAAGGATTTAAGACTTTAAGATATAAGATCAAAGATTTAAAATTTCTAACAGTTAATTTACTTAAATTCTTTATCCCCTTTTAGCTTACTGGTAAAACTCAAAACCAAGAAAATGCCCTGTATTAATCTTACAGCTTTTCATACCTCATTCCCCATTTCAATACCAGGTGCTACTGAAATAAGAAATCTTAGACTGAGGATCACAGCTAAGCAGCAACTACTCTTACCTCCTAATATGGATTTTTGAGGAGTATTGTGGGAGACTAGCAGTCTTAAGAGTTCAAAGATTACTACAGATTTATTTTCTCAGATATTTAATTGCCATTCCACAAAAAACTCCCTGATCTAAGTCAAGTGAAGTCCAATTTCTGACTATAGCCACTAACGTTATCTTTCCAAGGAAAGAAAGAAAACAAAAATTTTCTGTGCAAGCCAGAGTACAATCCTTACATCATATGAATAAAAAATGTACTCAAAATCTAAATTTTAAACTAATAGCAAAATGTTATGAGAATGAATTTTCAAAATTTGGTCAAATTCAAATCAGTTCATTCATTTAATAAATGAATACTTTATTAGCTCAATACTAATTTGAATCAATAGCATATGTTCAGTGGAAAAAAAGAAATGTCAATTCAGAGATCTACTTCCTTGTGTAACATGAGAAAGGATTTTCTATGATGGAATGTTACTACTATGTACTTATTATTTTCTGATAGCTAATAGAATAGAAAAGCAGGCATTCATTTTTTAAGGATATATATACATATACATATGGTTTTGAATATATACAAAAATATACACATAATAGTTATAACTACTAGTGTTATAAAAATAAATGATAGGCTATAAATAATTTGATCTGTATGGGTAATTAATAAAATTATTATCTTTAGCTAAACAAACAAAAAAGAATGGTTTTTGTGCTTAGTTCCCTTTTTCACTATATTTTAAATTCACTTCAGATGAATGAAAGTAACAACAAATATTTAAACAGTATTTATTATGTGTAAGGCACAATTCTTACCACTTAACATATTTTAACTCATTTACACTCCACGACAATATTATGAGTAGGTAACTGCACTATTCTTAGCTCATAGATGAGGAAATTTAGTCACAGAGGATTTAAGAAACTTGCCAAAGAAAATGGTAAAATCAGCATCTGAGCCCATACTTAGTGCTTCAATGACTGGGTTCCAGAAAACTGAATCTCAGCAAAAAATCAGATTAATGATAACATGCTGTGAGACGAATCCTTCAGATTGTAGGTTTTTATAAACATTGTTTACTGTTTTCCTCTTTATGCAAATACAGTGGCTGTTTTCTGGTGTACTGGCTCGTGAGAGTAATGGAATTGGAAGACACATTGAGATGCTAATAGAGTGTGCAATTTGGTGTCCTGTCTAATTTGACCTCTAGTAGGCAAAGTCTGAATTTGCAGCGAGAGCAGTAACAAAAGTTTACTTAAGGAGAAATTGAGAGTCATTTCCTGAAAAGATGAAAGGTTCAGGAATAATAGAAAGACATTAGTGATGAATCTTATTGACAACTGTTATGTGGAGCACAGTGCTCGGAAATAAGTACACTAAAATAAATAAGACATGATCCCTACCCTCAGAGTGACAAATAGTATAGAGGGGATAATGCGTAAATTGGAAATTACCAAATTCTCTAAAATGTACCATGATGCAAGAAAGAGGACAGAAAGATGAGTGATAAAAGGGCCAGATGAGATCAGGGAAGACATACTGTGATTCCTAAGTAGCTCTGAACATTATGCAGGAGGCAACAGAAAGCCAGCAAAAGATTTTTCAGCAGCTAAATCACTTAATCAAGAGGGGATATTTGGAGATCCCTGTGATCCTCAAATAAGGAAAATCTGCTCACGGGACCCCACCGTCTCTATTAACTGCCTCAGTGATTCCCAATCAGTCTGTCTCCGTTAAACTAGTGCCACCCTTTCCATTGTTGCCACCCTTACCTAAGCCTCACCACTCTCTCTCACCTGAATTACTGCCGTAGCCTCTTCACTGCTCCTTACTCATGCTTTCAAAGTTCATTCTCAACAAAGCAACAAGAATGATTCTTTAAAAACAAAAGTCAAAGTTCCAGTTACTTGTCTACTCAAACCTGCCAACAGATTTCGTCTTAGAGTGAAGATCAAAGCCTCTGTGCTGTCTTCCTCCTCCATAACCTCTCTCAGCTCATCCCTCATTATTCAGCCCCTAAGATGCTCTGCTCCAACCACACTGGCCACCGTGTTGTGCCTCAGATTCAAAGCAGTTCCCACCTCTGGGTCTTGCATTTGATGTTCCTTTTTAACAGAGTTTTCTTAAGAGATCGCACTGGTCATAGCAAACACCCTCTTCCAATAACACAAGAGAAAACTGTACACATGGACATCACCAGATGGTCAAAATCATATTGATTATATTCTTTGCAGCCAAAGATGAAGTTCTACACTGTCAGCAAAAACAAGACCAGGAGCTAGCTATGGTTCACATCATGAGCTCCTTGTTGAAACAGGTTTAAATTGAAGAAAGTAGGGGAAACCATTTGGCCCTTCAGGTATGACCTAAATCAAATCCCTTATGATTATACAGTGGAAGTGACAAATCGATTCAAGATATTAGACCCGATAGACAGAGTGCCTGAAGAACTATGGACGGAGGTTTATAACATTGTATAGGAGGTAGTGACCAAAGCTATCCCCAAGAAAAAGAAATGCCACAAGGCAGAATAGTTGTCTGAGGAGGCCTTGCAAATATCTGAGAAAAGAAGAGAAGTAAAAAGCAAAGGAGAAAAGGAAAGATATACCCATCTGAAAGCAGAGTTGCAAAGAATAGCAAGGAAAGATAAGAAAGCCTTAAGTGAATAATGCAGAGAAAGAGAGGAAAACGACAGAATGGGAAAGACTAGAGTTATCTTACAGAAAATTAGAGATATCAAAGGAACATTTCATGCAAAGATGTATACAATAAAGGACAGAAATGGTATGGACCTAACACAAGCAGAAGAGATTAAGAAGAGGTGGCAAGAATACACAGAAGAATTGTACGGAAAATGTCATAATGACCCAGATAACTATGATGGTGTGATCACTCACCTAGAGCCAGACATCATGGAATGTGAAGTCAAGTGGGCCTTAGGAAGCATCATTATGAACAGAGCTAGTGGAGGTGATGGATTTCCAGCTGAGCTATTTGAGATCCTAAAAGATGATGCTGTGAAAGTGCTACATGCAATATGCCAGCAAATTTGGAAAACTCAGCAATGGCCACTGGACTGGAAAAGGTCAGTTTTCATTCCAATCCCAAAGAAAGGCAATGCCAAAGAATGTTCAAACTACCATACAATTGCACTCATTTCACATGGTAGCAAGTTCATGCTTAAATGCTTCAGGCTAGTGTTCAACAGAATACAAACTGAGAACTTCCAGATATACAAGCTGGACTTAGAAAAGGCAGAGGAACCAGAGATCAAATTGCCAACATCCGTTTGGATCATAGTAGAAACAAGAAAATTCCAGGAAAACATCTACTTCTGTTTTATTGATTACGCCAAAGCCTTTGACTGTGTGGATCACAACAAATTGGAAAATTCTGAAAGAGACAAGAATACCAGACCACCTTACCTGCCTCCTGAGAAAACTGTATGCAGGTCAAGAAGCAACAGTTAGAATCAGACATGGAACAATGGCCTGGTTCAAAATTGGGAAAGGAATATATCAAGGCTCTATTGTCATCTGCTTGTTTAACTTATATGTAGAGTACATCAGGTGAAATGCCACGCTGGATGAAGCACAAGCTGGAATCAAGATTCCAGGAGAAATATCGACCACCTCAGATATGCAGATGGTACCACTTTAAAGGCAGAAAGTGAAAAGGAACTAAAGAGCGGCTTAATGAAGGTGGAAGAGGAGAGTGAAAAGCTGGCTTAAAACTCAACATTCAAAAAACTAAGATCATAGCATCTGACTCCATCATTCATGACAAATAGATGGGGTCAAAAGGGGAAATAGTGACAGATATTATTTTCTTGGGCTCCAAAATCACTGTGGATGGTGACTGCAGACGTGAAATTAAAGGACACTTGCTCCTTGGAAGAAAAGCTACTACAAACCTAGACAGCATATTAAAAAGCAGAGACATCACTTTGTTGACAAAGGTCCATTTAGTCAAAGCTATGGTTTTTCCAGTAGTCATGTATGGATGTGAGTTGGAGTATAAAGAAGGCTTAGTACCAAAGAAATGTGTTTCAAAATGTGGTGCTGGAGAAGACTATTGAGAGTCCCTTGGACAGCAAGGAGATCAAACCAGTCAATCCTAAAGAAAATCAGTCCTGAATTTTCAATGGAAGGACTGATGCTGAAGCTGAAGCTTCAATACTTTGTTCATCTGATATGAAAGCCGACTCACTGGAAAAAAACCCTAATGCTGGGAACAACTGAAGGCAGGAGGAAAAGGGGCAACAGAGGATGAGGTGGCTGGATGGCATCATCGACTCTATAGACATGAGCTTGAGCAAACTCCAGGAGATAGTGAAGGACCGGAAAGCCTTGTGTGCTGCAGTTCATGGTGTTTCAGAGTCAGACATGACTGAGCAATTGAAGAAATGCCTAGAATATTATCTCCCCAAATTCTCATGGAGTGACTTCTTCACCTCCTTTATGTCTCCTCACAGTTTTGACTCTATCAACAGGACTGAGTAAATTTTGGTGCTATGAGTGAGAGGAGGAAACCAGGAGGAAAAACCAATTTTGGAGGGAAGATGATAAATTTCACTTTGAACTGAACTGAAAATGAACTGTTCGCTCAGTCGTGTCCGACTCTTTGTGACCCCATGGACTGCAGCCCACCAGGCTCCTCCTTCCATGGGATTCTCCAGGCAAGAATACTGGAGTGGGTTGCCATTTCCTTCTCCAGGGGATCTTCCTGACCCAGGGCTCGAACCCAGGTCTCCCGCATTGCAGGCAGACACTTTACCCTCTGAGCCACCAGGGAAGCCATAAACTTCACTTGGGTACATACTCATTTGGAAACGCCAGTAGGGTTTAGCTGGAGCTGTCAGGTGGAACTCAAAAACAGAAGGTTGACGGGGAATCTTAACATTTAAGGAAGAAGCACAGAAGGAATATAGCATACTGGAAACAGAAGTAGGCGTGGTAGACAAATTCTGACAAGTACCTCCCATCAGAAAGTATAATTGAGTCCAGTATCCCTTGAGTATGGCTAGCCTAGTGTCTGGCTTTGATCCAAAGAAAGTGGTAGAAGTAACCTTAGGGCTGCCCCAGAATCCAGGCATTATAAGGTCTTTCACTTGTTTTGCCCTTTTGGAACACTGCTCTGTAGTGTTGAGACTAAGCCAGTCTAGTCCACTGGGCGATGAGAAGACACAGGGAGGAAAAACAAGGTTCCTTCTCTGATATTATTGAGGCCAATTTAGACACCATCCACACCCAGCCCTCCAGTGGAGTATACCTGATCAGTGAGCTTAGGTGGAACCCAAGAGAACCAAAGAGGCCCAGCCAACCAATGGAACTGAGAAAAAAATTTTGTTAAGTTTAAGGGTGGTTTGCTATGCAGCATACAGATCTGGTACAGAACTCGGTACCTAGAAATGGGGTCTTCTGAAACATAAACCTAAAATATTACCTCAATGGACATGAACTTGAGCAAACTCGAGGAGTTGGCGGAGGACAGAGGAGTCTGTTATTAACATCAGCTGACGTGCTACAGTCCATGGGCTCGCAAAGAGTCAGACACAACTTAGCGACTGAACAATAACAACAACAACAAAAACAACAGGTAGCATGGCCAAAATGTAGTAAAGGCTGAAAAGTAGGTGAGAAGATTGTTAACAGAGGATGGAGTCCGAGTCTCACATTACATACTTTGGAAAAATTGGCAGAACTGTTGCTTATAGAAACTTGCAAGATAGAAAATATTAAATGAACATATGTATCCAGATGTTTCCGGGAAAGATGTTAAAAAATGTCAGTTTAACTTTTTTCCACTGAGAATCATATGCTAGATAGAGAGAAATAAACTACTCAAAGAATAACTCAATGTGCAGTTGGAATTATGATGATGCCATGATGTGCTGAAATAGAAAACAAAATCGTTTCTTTCTTCTAGTTAGAAAAGAGAAAGATTTTCAGAGTCATAAATGGCCTAAGATGAAAACCAATTCAAGGATGCAGCTAAAAGTTCTTTGATAAGACCTCAGAAAAATTTAGTGGTATTTAGAAGACTCTCTGTCTTTGCAAAGGCCTCTAAAATTCTTAAAGGCAGTTTCCACAGCAGCGTCATACATGGTCCAAAATAAAGAGAGGTTTTTTTTCATAAAGCAAATTATCCACATTATGGATATGGCTTTGGTACCACAGAGTGACCTCCAATGAGATTCTTAAGAAACCCACATTTTAACAGGGCTCTATTGATAAAAACACTGTCACCTTGGTCTTCAAGAAATTGAAAAGTTTCAAAATGAATAAAAGGATTCCAGGCTGTCTGGTTCACATGAGGAGGAGGCAGACTAAGGAAGTTCCTCAGCTATAAATGTGTATTTCTTACGGAAAAGGCGAGACATCTTATGGAAAATCCAGAAGTTCAGAAGTGAAGAACAAAGAGCCAAGGAGTAAAATGGACTAGGGAACCACTCTCAAGGAACAAAAACTGGCTTAGATCAAGGAATTTTCCTCCCCTGATATAGGGGAGACAGGCTGGGTTTCAGAACTGGTGTAGACCACGGACTGCCCAACGCTTCCTGTTTTTCTCATCTTTGAGTCTATTCTGATTTTCTGCTCCCTGTTACATCATTGTATGCTGTATGTGTGGAGAAGGTATCTTGTCTTTTTTGTTCAAATTCCTCTGACTTGAGAATAGCCACACCTAGAAATCATAAATTTCGA
Source organism: Capricornis sumatraensis (assembly GCF_032405125.1). Classification (NCBI taxonomy): domain Eukaryota; kingdom Metazoa; phylum Chordata; class Mammalia; order Artiodactyla; family Bovidae; genus Capricornis; species Capricornis sumatraensis. The sequence continues at coordinate 24,427,824 of NC_091073.1, forward strand.
TTTCAATCTGAAATCAGGTTCTTTGCTACAAGTAACATAAAACAAGGATTATATGAAGTCTTTGTCTTAAGGAAAACCATTTTTCACAAATCACTCTGTGAAAAGCATGCACTAGTGTAGAGTAAGACCTTGAAGAAATGTGTATGTCAGGTGAGGGAGGAAAGGGTTTCATTTTGGGGGGAAATTATCTGAATGATTAAACTTTTTATTATATCTACAAATTGAAATATCTTTCAATAGGAGGGTTAAGTTTCCATGTCTTGACACCTTAAATAATTCATTCAGATAAACTGAGAGATTCTGTAGGACTGAGTACTTTCTAAATTCACAGAAAAAAGAAAGGAATAATGATACACAAGTTAGAGACAAAAGCACTTGAACATTTACAATTTTTAAAAATAAACACTCTAATCCTATCATAGAAAATAATTTTGTGTTTGTGGAGGGGTATTATGTGGAAGATACAAAGCACAGTTCTGTTTAAGATGTCAAGTTATATAATTTTAATTTGATCAGATGAGACTGTCATTTTATTTTTGCAGTGCTAGAGAGCTGGGTTTGATTCCTGGGTTGGGAAGATCCCCTGGAGAAGGGAATGGCTACTTACTCCAGTATTCTGGCCTGTAGAATTCCATGGACTATAGAGTCCATGGGGTCACAAAAGTTGGACATGACTGAGGGACTTTCACTTCACTTCAGTAAGAAGGTTATATATTTATTTTTATATTTTAAGGTTTATTTTTTCTCCTCAAAAAAAAAGTCTATAATTAAACAATTAGCACTAATAGCACTTTGAAATGCACAGGAAAGAATTTGACAAATTGCCTCCAGGGGAAAAATAGCTCATTTAAAAATAAGAGCTCAAAGCATATATGTAAAAAAGAATACAAATAAAAGAGAGTGTGTGTGTGAGTGCTTGGTCTGACTTTTGTGACCCCGTGGAATGTAGCTCGCCAGACTTCTATGTCCATGGGATTTCCCAGGCAAGAATACTGCAGTGGGTTGCCATTTTCCTTCTCCAGGAAATCTTCCCCACTCAGGTACCAAACACATATGCCCTGTGTCTCCTGCATTGCAGGCAGATTCTTCAAACCCTGAGCCATCCAGGAAGCCACAAAAAGAGTCGCTGCACCTAAACTGTTGTCCCTGAGATACCTCTTCTACATCTGAACTAGACGCAGATCATGAGACAGCAAACTTTAAGCCTGATGACGTAACCGCCTGAGAATTTTGATAGTCTCAGGTGAAATGGGGGCGTACCTTGCATTTAAGAGGAATGAAAACAACTGTGACCAGATGGTGGACTGTGGTAAATTAAATCCTTTGCCATAATTCTTTGTAACGTCTCTCATCAAGCAGTAGAGCCTGTTTCTCTCTTCATTAAATCTGAGTTGTCATCGGGACTTCTTTTGACCAAAAGAATGCAGCAGAAGTGACATCGGACAAGCTCAAGAGTCTTGTCAGCTTCTGTCTCCGTCCTCTTAAAGCAGTGCCCTACATCCACCATGTAAGGAAGCTGGTCTAGCCTAAGTGAGAATGAGAGCCCCTGTCAAGAAGTACCAACACACCCCAGCAGGCAGTTCACATCAGCTGGAAATTATGTGAGGGGGTCCATCTTGCATCTGGCTCCAGGCACAGCCAAACCTCTGCAAGTGAGCACAGTCAAACCTAAACAGGAACTCGGCAGAGTCATGAGAAATCCTAATTGGTTTTTGTTTCAGCCAGTGAGTTTCGAGGTGGTTTACTACCTGGCAATAGCTACCTGACACATGACCTGAGAGGTAGGAAAGAAATCAGAGGGATGGAGAATCAACGAAATCAGGGGAAACAAAGTCAGCTAGAGGAGATTAAGAGATAAACAGAGTCACAGAAGCAAACAAGAGAGAGAGACAGTGTAAGGGATGAGAATCTGTTAGGAGAATCTCTTAGCTTTAACAGTCAAACTCCAGTCTCAAATAACTAAAAGATGTGTCTTCTATCATACTGGCTTTTACTGGCCCAGCTATGAGAAAACTGGCTGCCCTGGGTTATGTTAAGGCACTTGACCGCTTATGATAAAGTGAAAAGCTATTTTCTTTCTCTTGCATTTGCCATTTCAAGTGGTAAATAACACTCAGTGAGAGATTTATATCATCCAGTTAAGTGGTTAGCACACTACTGTTCACTTAACTTTCATTTGAGGTTTCTGCTATAACTATCTTACTTTATAGAAGAAACTTCCTTATAAAACTCTGCTCTTTGCTAAGATACTGCTAGGTAACAGAACCCTGGCTCAATCCTGATGACTTCCTTACAAATAAAAAATATTTTTTATTTATATCATATCAAAACATAATATACATATCACACATACATGCATGCTCAGTTGTGTCTGACTCTTGAGACCTGCCAGGCTCCTCCATGGAACTTCCCAGGCAAGAATACTGGAGTGGATTGCCATTTCCTCATCCAGGGGATCTTCCTGACCCAGGGATACAACCTGTGTCTCCTGCATTGCAGGCAGATTCTTTACCACAGAGCCACCAGGGAGATCCATACACACCACACTCACTCACATATACAAATGCACAAGGCTAGATCAGGACATCTGATGCCAGATTTTTTAAGACTAGAATAAAATTGTGATTACTACAAACCAACACTGAAGAATAGCTTGTTGTCTTAAACTTTCTTAAAAGGCTATAATGACTTTCATCTTTACAACAAATTGAATAGAGAATCTCAACCGAATTATAGGAAACAAATCTTACCAACAGTGTTAGATGATCCTAATTGTAAAGTAAGAGAGCTTAGATTTAAGAATAATATCCAACCTAATTATATTCCAAACACATTAAATGACATAGCATTCTATAGGAAGGAAACTCCTTAGTTGATTTATTGCCTAAATTATGGAAAAACAATTCAGTTATAGGACATATTCGTGCATTTAAAAAGATCAGCTTTTCCACGTAATGGCTATGTAATTTGTGTTAAGAAGTAGATTCCAATTCCAAAGAGTGATCATGGTTTTGAAATTGTGTTCTACAGATATTTCAGTTGATCTGAACTCAAGTTCTTGTCAAAGTTTTAGGAGCAAATCATAGGTTAGCTTCCCTTCTAAACTTACACAAATTTTAACTGACATTTTCATCACTGTTCCTTCTGTATTATGAGGTTCTTGTACATTATTGATAATAATTATGAAAAGATACAGCACAAAGGGTATTATCCTGATGGAAAAATGCAAAAATATTTAAGAATAGGTTTTTCACTTTCAAGTTCTTGAAAAGATATGTCAACATTTTCAACTATTGAACAACCTCAATGCCTGCTACTTGGGTGTTTTTAAGTTTCTGAGCCTTCTGAAATTTCACTTTCCATTTAACTTAAAATAGAATTATTTAAATTTCACTGGAGAATTCACAAACAATTATGTCATAATAGCTGGAAGTTTCCTGGACCCACCTTCCTCCTTCCAGGTAGCATCTGTGGGCCAGTGGTTCACTGGTTTGAGAGTATAAAATCCCAGCTCCTTTATTTTTAAAACTATAAGCTTTGGGATTTAATTTACACTCCAGAGTGTCTCATTTGCTTAGACTGTGTCTGAAACTTTGGTGTTTCTCTGTGCAGAAAGGAGTTCACTTAGCAGGCCTGAGACTGTTACCCTTAGACACTCTTGATCACTCAGCTGGCCCGTGGCTTGCATCTGGAAACTTGAATATCTGCAGGGCTCTACATTCTCTGGGCTTCCCTGATAGCTCAGGTAAAGAATATGGGAGACCCTGGTTTGATTCCTGGGTTGGGAAGATTCCCTGGAGAAGGGATAGGCTACCCACTCCAGCGGTCTTGGGGTTCCCTTCTGGCTCAGCTGATAAAGAATTGGCCCACAATGCGGGAGACCTAAGTTCAATCCCTGGGTTGGGAAGATCCCCTGGAGAAGGGAAAGGCGACCCACTCCAGTATTCTGGCCTGGAGAATTCCATGGACAGTCCATGGAGTTGCAAAGGGTCGGATACGACTGAGCGACTTTCACTTTCCATGTTCTCTAAATAATTAAAGTTTTGCTCACTGTGCATAAAGCACTTTTACAAATAATTGCTGCTTCGACTGAAAGACTGCTTTCCTCGTGGGAGTCTGCAATTTTGGTAGGTGCTACTTAGCAGGTGAGGCTTCCCCTGGTGGCTCAGTGATAAAGAATCCACCTGCCAATGCAGGAGACGGGGTTTGATCCCTGGGTCAGGAAGATCCACTGGGAGGAGGAAATGGCAACCCGTTCCTGTATTTTCGTCTGGGAATTCACATGGACAGATGAGTCTGGTGTGCTAGACCTTGGGGTAGCAAAGAGTCGGACACAGCTGAGCACAGCACACAAACAGAAGGTGACTGCATGGCTGAGTCAATACAAACTCTGGACTCCTAGGCTCAGATGAGCTTTCCCGGTAGACAACACTTCACACATGCCCCAATTTACTGATGGAAAAATGACGCACATCCTATGTGATTTTGTTGGGAGAGGACTCTCAGAAGCTTGAGCCTGGTTTTCTTCAGACTTTGCCCCATGTGCCTTTTTTCTTTTGCTGATTTTTCTTTGTGTCCTTTTGACAAAATAAATCACGTACTGAGTTCTATAAGTTCCTCTCCTTAATTAAAGAACCTGGGGGTGGTCTTGGGTACCCAAGACACTCCCCTTTCATTATTTTGCTTCTTCATTCCCCATTTTCTTACTGGCTTTCCCTGAGAGCACATCCTTAATCAAGTGTTGGCATCCCAATCCTTGACATGGTCTATGTCTCTAGGGCAGCTTATGAATATTCTCAATCAGACCAAATATTAGTTTCAACTAGAAGCTTTGTAATCTCTATTCCTGGGATGATTTCCTCCTTACCTCTTATACTCTTTTCCAAATACCTCTACCCACCTCCAAACTGTTGTTCTCTAATAAATATATATTTGGACCAATTAATTCAGCATTTACATGATTTGCAAATTGCATATACATTGTATGTACTACAAGGCTTAAAATAGAACACGCTCGCCCCATTTCTCCCTGTACTGAGTCCTGTTTCCCAGAGACAAAAATTTTCCATACTTTTTAGGTGCTTATTCCTGATTTACCTCAGGATACTAGGTTTTACATTCCTCTTAATACTGAATACCGGGAAAAATCAGTACAACATGAACTGCTTGGGAAAGAAATAGTATTCAAGTCTCTACTTCCTTCTACTCATATGCAGACACATATCTCGTTCCATGAGGGAGAGGAAGAAATTGGTGGTAAAAATTAAGAAAGACTGAGAAGTCATATGACAAGCCAGTGCTTGGGATATTAGAGTCATCTTCAACCATCTTTCATAGTTTGTTCTTTTGGAACTTCTGCCGATATACAGAAATGGTTCCCAAAACAGGCAGAAAAATATACTTTAAAGACCTGCTTCAGTACTACTCTCTTAGTGGTCTTAACCTTATGTCTTCTTCAGCATTACCCAAATCCAGCCAGTTTGCTTTGGTGCTGGGAGTCTTTGGATAAAAGAGTCAGTTCCTAGGTTCCACCAAAACAATCCTTTTCTCATTTTAGTACAGAGGTTCACAAACTTCATTGTGCATGCATCAGAATTATCCAGAAATCTCCATAAAAATGCAACTTTCTGGGACTTGCCTCCATATATTGTAATTAAGTGAGTCTGTAGATAAGACAGAAATCTGGTTTTATAGCACACTTAAGGAGATTTTGATACTGGGGGATCCAGGATACCCTTTGCCAAAGCAGATCTAGCATCTTACAGGGTAATTTGAAAAAATACTTGCATATAATGAAAACACACATATGTACATATATCTCATATCTATTTATAGATGACTTAAAACATCTAATGTTATTTCTGTGTATGCTCAGTCGCTCAGTCATGTGTGACTCTTTGCGACCCTATGGACTATAGCCTGCCAGGCTTCTTTGTCCATGGGATTTTCCAGGCAAGAATACTAGAATGGGTTGCCTTTTCCTAATCAAGGGGATCTTCCCAACTCAGGGACTGAACCTGCATCTCTTGTGTCTCCTGCACTGGCAGGCAGATTCTTTACCACTGAGCCACCTGGAAAGCCCTAAAATTATGAATACATTTTTAAAAATTGTACCTGAAAAATCTGTTGGCATTCTTAGAAATCCAATAGTTTTTAACCACAGTGGCATGATGCAATGGTGTGCTACAATCAGGGTTCAGGTGTATGTTAAACATTTGTTGCTAATGACACTTAGAGTAAGTCAGTTACTCTTAACAAATGAATTGCAATAATTTAAGGTTATCTATATAATCACGACATTCCCAGTTAGCTGAGTTTTGACACACTTTACCTAATAGAAGAGGAAGGCATTGAGCTTCAAGAACAGTATAATACACTTGGAGGTCATGGCTGGATCTTGCTCTTACTACTGCACTGTTACTATTAGTAGCTGTGTAATCAGGGATTGTATTGATTCACTTCTATAAAAATGTCATCTTAGGGTTTCATAAAAATCTCTGTGAATTTGGACTCAAGTGTGAATATGACTCATGCATGTCAGTGTCACTGGTTAGATGTTAACTGTTACTCAGGTGGATAAAAATGAGAAAGGTAGCATGGAAACTCCAGGAAAACAGTGGCTTTGAAATTCACACAGAAAGGTATCAGTACTCAGATTCCTGGAATAGAACACATGATAATGAAATATGGATAGCATCATTTTATATGGATAGTATGATTTTATATCATCTTATATGGAAATGATATTTGATTTACAGTATCCTTACAGAGTCAGTAAGATCAGAGACTATTTTTCACTTTCAGCCTAATAGCCTTGCTTTCCTTCTGTCTCTAAGGAACCAATTTGGGAAACAAAGTACACTTGCCTCATCAATTTACACCTTTAAATAAAACACAAACAGATCCTGCCAAACCTGGAAGAAGGCAGATTCTGGGTTTGCTCACAGGTTCAGCATCCTTGAGGATCCCACTTGCCCCCTGCGCCATCACACCAGACCTTTGGTGCAGAGTTCCTGCCTTTGTGCTCAGCGATCTGGCACTGCATTTCTGAAGGTCTTTTAATTATGAGTAGTATTTTTTTTTTTTTTGTTACACATAAAATGTTCCTCTCTTTCTGGAGAGGCTAATTGCCTCTTTGAGTTCTCCTTTGTCTCTCATTTTTGTTATACCCCTCTGTCAGAGAATCTACACAAAACTTCTCTTGGGGGTTCTTCCAACTCTTTCCCAATCCTGCTCCTTAGAAGTCAACTGGGAAAATGAACAATAACAGCAAGCAGCAAATCCTATTGATCTCAAAAGCCTGGTAAAGAATAATTCAGAAGGAAAGAGACTTTAGACACTTTGTGATCATTAACAAAGTTGTGAAATTTGTGAGGAAGGTGGGAGAAAAAAGATTTTTTAAAAAATTATTTGTTAGATTCACAGGCTCTAATTCCTCATCTCCCTAGTTGAGCTGTAACTTAATTATAAAACAAAATCTATAGCCACAGACAGGCTTAGAGGTACAGTCTGTACAACTAATCAACTAATTCCCTGGGCTCGATTTAATTACAAAATGACATTCGGTGCAGCTGCTAAACACTTTACCAGATGACCACATGATAATACTCGTATAGTACTTACAGGTCCCCAGCTTTTGAGCTGATTTTAGCAGTGCAATTATGTTTCAGGTATAATAAATTTGAACGGCTCTAGGATTTATAATAAAAGATTCTCTTGATTTTATACATTTCTGTAGTTGAGCCAGCTAAAGTATTGAGTTGCCCTACAACTCATATATGTCAGGAAGTAAAACATAATGACAGAGGAGATGTCCTGATAAAGACCAATAATAACAAACTGAATTTCAGTAACACATTTCTTACCTTTTAAAATTCATTGTCTTTGTTTGGTGGACAAAGTGAAATCTGCTTATGTATACTGAGTTATCAACTTGTATTTTAGATTATGACATACATTATTTTTCAGTGTAACTAGACATAGCTAACTCATTTGTCTGCTTGTCTCAATGTTCCATAAGAAAATCTGGGAAGTGATTGTCCTACAAAATGTTTCTTACCTGACAAAATTAATTACTAATATTTTTAAAATAGTCAGCTCCTGTAGTATATTTCAAACATTTTCAATTTGTACAAACATCCAGGAAGACCACTGCAATATGTAAGGTCTGATTTTTCATTTTATAACATTTAGCCAGAAGTTCCATGCACAGTTAACTTTTCATTTAGAGCTGTTTTCATCCTAGCCCACACAAATATACTTTTAATAATACTTGGGATCCCAGTTTCTCCCTAGGTCTCTAGGAGGTAAAGAAAATTATTTAAATTGAGGAAAAGGAATCAAGAAGCAGTATCATTAAGGGAGTTACTAATGATGCTAAAATAAATATGACCCTTACTGTTTTTCCAGCAACTCACATGGTAATGTACTGTCATTTAATTCAAATTAGGATTTGAAGTGGGTATAAACACAACAGGATGCGTTCCATTTGCGTCCTTTCTCCTAGATGTTAATCCTCTTTTTTTTCCCTCTAGAGTAGAACTGGGTACAAGCTAAAGAGAGGATGTATCATAACTAATTATATCTACAGAGAAAAGAACAACATTCACTGTCAAGTATCTGGAGCTCTAATCCCCTTCTTCACATTCACCTTCCAGCCTCCAGTGCTGGTGCAGATTTTACCTGATGTGGTCCTGCACGACTACCTGAGACACCAGACAAAGACAACATTGCACGTTTCAAAGTTGAAAGGCTCATTTCTCAGTACTGGCAGTGTTTGTCAGTCTCTTACCCCAGAGAGTATCTTTCTCTACTGAGCAGTGATTGAGTCACGGGAGGAAAAGATTCTGTTTGCTGGAAAAAAAATAGGATAGAAGGAATCATGACGGTTACCAGATGTTCCAGTGGCCCTGCGGGGGCACCAGAACATTTCTGCGTACGCTGTAAACAGCAGCAACTGTCAACCATGGGGCCCTGGGGCGCGGTGCTCACGCTGCTCTGATGTGCAGAGTCATAGGATTCCAGATTTGGAAGGGACCTTAGAGACAATTTTAGCCAGAGGCTTATACTACATCTGAGGGACGTCTGTGTTTCCTAAGTGTAATTCAGGGATTGCTAAAGAGTCAGGGGGAATCTCCCTGAAACAGTAGCATCATGCTTGGAAAGGATGCAAAAATCTTCAGTCAAGGCTGAGAGCAAGATAGTATATTTTATCAAACAAAAATCAGGTGTAAAAGTCCTGGGTAATTCCTGTGGTTCAAGAAGAGAACTTTGTGGAAAATCCTCACCTGGGGGGCTCTATGACATTCCTGAAAGGGAGAGTCAGAAGGTTGATTCCGGAGGAACTCGAGGCTGCAATAGGACTCACGGCTTGGTAATCATTACTAAGACACATTATCAGGGTGGGAGATGAAGGCTTCTGAAATCAAGTCAACCAAAGCTAACAACCCTTCTTCTTTATTTACATATCACTTTCTACGGCAAATTAAAAAATCTTAGAAAAATGTTACCTCTCATTGTTTTTACACCTTGTCTTGATGATGGCTTCTTATTGCATGTTACTTGTTTTAAAAGTGAAAATACCCTGTGATTGCTTAAAGACCCTCTCCACAGCCACCATCAGAAAAAATGAAAGAGAGAAAGAGAAGAAAGAGGAAGGAAAGAAGGAAGAACGGAAGGGGCAGCTGTTTCTGTGTTTGTAAACAGAACCAGCTATGACGTGAGAAGACATGATATTTTAACCTAAGGAAAAGTATTTTTCCAGGGTCAAACAGACAACCATAAAATGAAAGGAGGACAGATAATCTTTCTTACCGTCACTGTTGATGCACACGACCTCTTGAACTTGCGTGCCTGGACCGCACTCCTTGCCATTGTCTGGTTCACAGTCGCCGAGCCTCACCGCTTTCCAGTCATAGCAGGATGGCTCCTCACAGGGAATGGCTTCCAGTAAGTGAGGGCAGTTCCCAGAGCCTCCAGAGCCTCCAGTGGGCTCATTGGTGATACGCCGCTTCCTCAGTTTGAAACCTGAATTGTTGGGGAAGGAAAATATTCTTTGTTACCATCATGGGTTGAATATTTCAGAAGGCTGAATGAAACCCTAAGTGAAAGCAGGATGAGGGTAAAGGGTAAAATTCATATGTGCTTTATTCACTAGTGTATCCCCAAACTCTAGTTTAATAGGAGCTCATTAATAATTTATTAGATGAATAAATGAATGAACAAATGGCCAAAGAGGGACTTTTGATATTTGCTTACTATAGTAAAAATAAAGCAAGAAAAGAGCTGCAGAGCGAGAAAAAGAGGAGATTTTGCTTTTGATTAATTTGGAAAGTCTAGTTATAAAATGTTCGAAGACAATAAAATCTCCAAAGACATCATAAAATCTCAAGCTATTCAGAAATATTCATGACCAGACAAAAGTGGTATTACTTTGAATTCCTCAACAGGCTTATGTGGTTAAACTTGAAAAGGAACCTCTGAGAAGTTGGATGATCTCAGGAAATTATCTTTTTGAGCCTTAGTTGATTTTAGACTCCCCAGAAATTTGAATTAGGGATATAATCCATCCGGGTTCTAATGAGGAGTATTCAAAGACCTGCTCTGTGCTTTAATAGCACCTAAGTGTTGCCTTGTCTGACGTTTTATGACAAAATTAGTAAGTCTGTCTATTACTAAGTGAACATACTAGAATCACTAGAAAGCTGTCCTTTGAAACAAAATAGAAAAGTGTTCTCAATTACTAGATCATGGGAAAATCACTCTACCATGCCTACCACATGGGAAACAACTGCATTTATTCTACTTTCAGATATAACATTTGCATCATAAAAGTAAGTCATTATTTGTTTATCTTAAAATAATAAGGAGTTCTATTTATTAGGTACTAGCTACTAGCTCGGAGAAGGCAATGGCACCCCACTCCAGTACTCTTGCCTGGAAAATCCCATGGACGGAGCAGCCTGGTGGGCTGCAGTCCATGGGGTCTCTAAGAGTCAGACACGACTGAATAACTTCACTTTCATTTTTCACTTTCATGCATTGGAGAAGGAAATGGCAACCTACTCCAGTGTTCTTGCCTGGAGAATCCCAGGGACGGGGGAGCCTGGTGAACTGTCGTCTATGGGGTTGCACAGACTCGGACACGACTAAAGCGACTTAGCAGCAACAGGAGCAGCAGCTACTAACTATGAAACAAATGCTTTATGTTTTATCTCCTCGGATCTTTAAAGAAAACATGGGTGCTGGATCAGATTACATCACTTTTGCAGATAAGGAGATAAAGACTTAACACTAATTAACTTATCTAAACAGTAGAGGACAGAACAGGTTTTCCAGTTCTGGTCAGTATGACACACAGCTCATCTTAACCACTGCACCAACTGCCTTAGATGTTCTCCATCTGTTGTCTAAAATAATAAGCATCTTGCTTATATTCTGCAGTTTTTATCTTCCAGTATTATCACCAGAGTGGGTTTATACTTCTTTTGTAATTAGTACTCTTTAGCCATTCTAGAAAATACTGTCAACAAATGATCACAGGAACATGCAGAAGCGTTTGTTAATAATTCATGGTTTGACTCCACTGATGGGAGTTTCAAGCATGCCATTTTAGTATTACATACCTTTTTTGCCTTGCTGGTCATTACAGTTTTCATAAGTGCAAGGTCCCCAAGCTGTCCAAGGTGAAACCTCACATTCAATAGGACAGGGAATGTGGCACAGCTGAGTCGTGTTAGGGACAGGGCCAGTGCATGATTTCGAGTCCACTGGTTTGGGGGCTGTTTGGAGACAAAGAGAGATCCCTTAAGCATTAAATGTAGTACTGGTCAATAATATGATTCTTCTATGTGTATGAAGAAGGAAAAATGCTTAGAGAAGTGTCACCAAGACATTACTTCAATGCGTCTCAGCTCCATCCTGAGAATAAAAGGAGAAGGAGAAGGGGGAAAAGGAAGCAATGTAGTGTCGTCAAAGGAAACTGGGCTAGATGTCCTAAAATCGTTTAATCTCCAGTTTCACCACAATAATGCTGAGTCTAATATTCCCAGCCAATAAAACAATACTTGTGGCTAATTTTATTTCTAAAATTTTATAGTCAGATCCTAAAAATGTAGAATTTATTTTGGAGGACTAAACAGAGTAGGAAGGGAAGTAAATGTCTATGGAAAATCTCCACTGAGTGCCTTGTGGCACAATAGTCTCCGTTCCCTTTTGGCCCACCTGGTGGATATGACGAAGGACCAAAAGGGGCATCTCTACCTCCAACTGCATGACTCACCAGGTACTTTCCAGAACTTTCAAGAGCACACCACCTGCATATGTGATCCAAAGCTCAGAACTGCTAAAGGGACTAATTTATAAATGCCCATGTATGTTCATGAGTTGATCAATGAACTGTGGATAAATACTGCTAGCTCGTGCTTCTTTCTTCCTTTGATGACTGCAATTTGGCTATTTTGTACAACACATACATTTGACAGTTAATGTCAGATGGTGTCCATAGTTCTGGTTAAAAATGACTAAGTGAGAAAGATACTTGAAGCTATAAAGACATTAGAAGAGAATCAAGTTTACTACTGTCATAAAAATTTAAAGAAGCAAATGTCTTAGACACACATTTCCTTTAATGACAGCTAGCTTCTGTTATAGTCTGATACTCTGAAAAGCCCATCCGCATAGCACAAAAAGCCTGACATAATAAGAGATTTAACTCTTAGGTTCTTTATGTAAAAGTGAAGTGAAAATCACTCAGTAGTGTCTGACTCTTTGTGACCCCATGGACACTACAATCCATGGAATTCTTCAGGCCAGAATACTTGAGTGGGTAGCCTTTCCCTTCTCCAGGGGATCTTCCCAACCCAGGGATTGAACCCAGGTCTTCCGTATTGCAGGCAGCTAAGCCAGCAGGGAAGCCCATTGTAAAGGACTATCAAATTCTAATTACATGGGATTGCATATAGATGCTCATAATATCCCAACTTTTAAATAAAAATATTCAATGTATCTACTTGTAGTTTAAACATTAAAGCAAACGGTAGGTACATGCATATCCCTCAACTTTCTACATACAGAAACACACACAATCATAAAGGCTAGTATATTAACTCCTCTTTCTGCCACAGTTTTCAGTTCTGAAAAATATTCTACAGAGTTTTCCTCCAAGAAGTACTTATTTCCCTCACTTCTCAGTCACAGCCCTCCCCACCTTCCCTCCCATACACAGTGAACTGAAAATAAATGACTGGGCATCCCAAACTTGCTTAACATGAGCACCATGAGCATTCTCACTTAGGTTTATCAGAATTGCTACTAATTTGTATTGTAACATTTGCCAAAGCCAAAAATGATTAACTGGATTGCTTTCTAACAGTGAAAGTGCTTGGTGCAGTAATGACAGAAAATACAGAAATAAAGGCTTCATTTGTCTGAATATAAAAAAAAATGATTCCGATAATATGCATCTCACATAAAATGATTTGTTTTTAATATTCTTACAGGCATAAGAATCTTGGGATGGTTGATTTCATGTGGCAACTTGCCTGGGCTAAGGGAGGGTGAAGCACTGTGTCTGGCTGTGTCTGTGAGGTCATTTCTGGAAGAGACTGGCGTTTGAATCAGTAGACTAAGGTAGACTTTCCTCACCACTGTGGGTGGGGCATCATTCAATCCACTGAGGTCTGAATAGAACAAAAAAAGTGAAGGAAGGTCCATTTTCTCTCTTCCTCATCTGGGATAGCTATCTTCTGCTCTTGGACATCAGAATTCCTGGTTCTGGGAAACCAGAAAGTACACCAGTGGCCTTCTTCCCAGGATTCTGGGAGCCGATTCCTATAACGTACTTATATACAAGCTATTGGTTCTGTTTCTCCAGAGAACCTTGACTAACGTAAGTCTATACATAGAAAAACTCCTATAACTTCAAGTTAACGTAAGTAATTCCTTCATTTGTGGAATCTTTCAGTGAAAGTGTTAGTCACTCAATCCTGTCCGACTCTTTGTGACCCCATGGACTGTAGCCCACCAGGCTCCTCTGTCCATGGGATTCTCCAGGCAAGAATACTGGAGTGGATGGCCATTCCCTTTCTCCAGGGATCTTCATGACTTAGGGATCAAATCCTGGTCTCTTGCATTGCAGGCAGATTTAAATTAGTGCTTATATGTATACTTACCTGAAAAGTCTCGGTGTTTTACTTTCAGTGAACTAAAAGTAACTTTATGGTTCGGTGTTATACAGTTTTGGAAATTAGAGATGGAAAGTATACAATTGTGAGCACTATTAGAGCCTGAAGAAAGTTATTTTACATAGAAAGTTGAAAACTTTAGGAGGAAACTAGTTTTTTTTTTTTTTTTTAATTAAGGAAACAGAGAAAAACATTAATTCCTGGCCATTTTTCCAAAGTTTAATTTTAACTTGGTGTGTTTTGAATAAACAAAGAAGAATAACTGCTCACAATTCTTTAACTACTAAGAAAGAAATATGATGAATAAAGGCTTTAGGAAGTATTGCTTGAAGCAAAATATGCTTAACAATCTTCTGCTAAGCTGGCCAACTCAACACAGAGATAATACAGTTCTTGAAAAACAGTGCCAACTAAAAATTGGCACTTGCCATCTGCCTCTTCAAGGATTAAGCACAAGCTGCTGTGACAGCTGACCTTCAACACACTCTGAAAGGGGTTCAGTGTGGAGACCCAGAAGGAGGCACTCTGTGCTCTGGGTAAAACTAACAGAACAGGCTTTCAGATAGATATTTTCAGAAGATTTTATGAGTCCACTTCTTGCATCTCCTCATATCCAGAAAAACGCTAAAATCCTTTATAGTGACATCTGCTCCTTATGATTAGCAGCAACCTACTCTGTGTGCCAAAAAATATATACTGACCTTCTCCCCTACCTCTTTGGAGGTTTCTTAGAGCTATCTAAAATGCTGTCTCCTGGGCTATAGTCCTCATTTACCCCAAATAAAACTTAATTCACAACTTTCACACTGTGCCTTTTTTTCAGTTGATAAAAGCCTCAATTTCATAGAAAACTTTCTATCTATCTTTCATTAACCAAATAAACACAGGGTGAGAATATGTACTTGTGTATGATTCTATTCCTTTGGTGATTTTCATTGTAGATTTTCTTATCCAGTATATGCTGATTTTTTTTTCCATTTTCAATTTTTTTTATTTAAGAAAAGATACTGTAAATAAATGTATTCAGCCAGTTTTACAAATATGAATCACACAATTGTTGATCTAACTGATTGGGTTCTGTCTTAGACCTTCCCTGGCATACAAAGAGGTGGCAAATTGGGGCTACCACTTCAAGCCTCATGCCCAGTATACAGACTGACTGGTGGAGGTAACCAGGATGAAACCATCAGGGAAAGTAAGAGGAGGTTTGGGTAGTGAGAGCATAGATTCAGCAGAGTCAACTCTATGCCTTTAAACAGTATCTGCTGATTCATGTAAATCACAGTTACGAGCTGAACTCTTCAAAAGATGTCTTTTTTTAATTTTTTGCAACGGCCCAAGATTTATCTGTAAAGAACAGACAGAAGATCTTATTAGGTTCTAGATTAATCTGTGAGATATAATTACTACAGTTTTATATTATATAATATAGTATTTATTGCTAATCCCTTATTCTCAAACATTGAGAACTAAATTTTTAGCATGGCCCAGTCATCATTCTTATATAATTTTATTAGAAATTATTAAGAAACTGTTCTTCCAGTATAAGGTCCAAAGAAGTATACATTAGATTTTTTTAAGTCTTATTGTTGATCTCTTGAAAATAAAGGAGATATTTTATTGTTCTCATATGACTTAAAAGGTTTTTTAATTATATGTACTCTGTATGCTTCACAAGGTCATAAAAATTTTTATTTTCTAGACTTAATAAAGCAATTTTTGTAGGTCTGAAACATTTTGCATTTGTATAGAGTATTACAACAGACAAAAATTCCTTATAGGAGATAAACTTAATCATTTGTTTCCAGTAATGAGGCCAATATGACATTGTGAAAATATACTCTCTGTATAATCCCTAAGAATAGTGAATATGTAATTTTTTTCAAATTAAAGGCCTTATTCTGAGATAACTATAGATTCACATGAAATTGTAATTTCACAGAGATCCTGCATATCCTTTACCCAGTTTCTCCCATTAGACCTCACAAAACTATAGTATAATACCACAACCAGAGTATTGATATTGATATTGATACAACTAGGATACATGTACTGGGTTGAATAGTATTCCCCTCTCCGCCCTGCCTCAAATTCGTGTCTCCTAGAAGCTCAGAACATGACCTTATTTGGATATAAGGTCACTGCAATAATTAGCTAATGAGGTCCTACTGGACTCAGGTAAGTCTTAAATCCAATGACTGTTGTCCTTATGAGAAGGCCATGTGACGACACAAAGAAAAAAAGGAACTGCTATACCACAGAGAGAGATTAGAGTGATGTAGCTACAAAGACTGCCTACATCCACTTTGTCCGTAATCTTACAGGGAAACAGTTCAGTCTTCCGCCATTAAGCATAACATTAGCTACAGGTGTTTGTATATGATCTTTACCAAGTTGAGGATGTTTCTTTCTAGTCCTATTTTCCTGAGAGTTTTTTTGATAAATGGGTGGTGAATTTTGCCCAGTGCTGCTTCTCCACTGACTGATATTATCGTGAACTTTTGCTCATTAGCCTGTTAATGTGGTGGATTATATGAACTGATTTTTCCAGTACTGAACTGGCCATGTTTCCCTGAGTAAACTGTACTTGGTCCTAGTCTTCAATTCTTAGAATGTATAACTGAATTCTGTTTGCTAATATTTTACTATGGGTTTCTGTATCTGTATTTATGAGGGGTTTTGGGCTGCAGTTTCCTTTTGGCCCTACTAGCTTGCTCTTTGTTGCTTCTTTTACTGCTGTCTGGATAAAAGTTTCCTATTCCATATTCAGTGAGTTACAATAGTTTTCTGGTAATTTTCTTTGCTTTGACATCTAATTTGTCTGATCATAATATACCCCATTCCTGCTTTTCTTTGAATAATATTTTCATGATTTATTGTTTTTCATTATTTACTCTCAACCTAGGATATTGCTATATTTGAGGTTTCTTGTTGAATGTGTATAGTTGGGTCATATTTTCTAACCCACTCTACCAACCAGTGTCACTCCTTCTTACATGTTTAATTTTTTATAGATAGAAAATACATTTTAATTTTCATATGGTGTTGGAAGCAAATACTAACATTGCCTGAATAGGTATCTGTTAGATCCTTTCAAAATCTGCTCCCACTGGCGTTTTTGGGTGGTTTTCTTCTCTCACCCCAAGTCTAAGACATGGAAGGAAAAGATACACCAAGGGAACTCAGCATTTGTCTTTTCTTGAGTTTTAAAATCTCTAGCTTGTCTGCCTCCTTCTCCATCTTTCAGAGTCATCTGATGCTCTGTTTACTAAAGGATTTTTTTTTTTTAATTTAGTGAGAGAATTAGGAAAAATTACATCTTCTCTATCCTCCTGGAAGCAGAAGCCTATATGTTATTTTAAAAATAAAACTTTTCAAATTTATAACTGGGATCACAAGAAAGGAAAATCCTCAAATGATTCCCCAGATCCAGAGCACAAATCCCATATAGTACCAGAATCCTAAAGCTGGCCTTTCCTTTGGGGCATTACTGATCCCAGGTCATAGAGCCCGCATATCTAGAGTTCTTTAATTACCAGGGACAAAGGAGGGCATTTTCGGTCAGAACATGCGAGTTTAACTCAACAGGCCATCATTAAGGACATTTCTAAAGGACTTTTTCTCATACAAAGGGAAGTGAACAGGAAAGCAGGGACTAAGATGGCAGAGGGAACAGTGACCAAACAAAACATTAAACGTGAGAAAGAGCAAACACTAACTGTAAAAGCATAACTGATGCTTAAACAGGGAGTGTGGTAGGCAGAACAGTGGTCTCCTAAAGATGGCAGGCCTAATCCTTGGAATCTGTGGATACATTATCTTAATGGGAAAAAGGACTTTACAGATGTGATTCAGGGTTCAAGCCCTGAGATGAGGAAAGTGTCCTGGGTTATCTAAATCAGCCTAATCTAACCACATGAGTCCTGAAAAGCACACAACCTTTCCCAGCTGGTCAGAAAGGAGAGATGGGATAAGAAAGAGGGGAGATTCAAAGCATGAGAGGATTTGCCATTTTTGGCTTTGGAGGAAAGGGGTAAAGGCCAAAGAATATGATCTCTAGAAGCTGGGGACAATCCCCAATTAACAACTAACAAGGAAACAGAGATCTTGATTCTCTAACTGCATAAAACTGAATTCTGCCAACAACCCGAATGAGCAAGGAAACAAATGTTTCATTAAAGCCTCTAGAAAGGAATATGGCTCTACCAAAGCCCTGATTTTAGCCAACTGAGACCCATGTCAGACTTCTGACCTACAGAACTAGAAGATAAAACATTCCGTTTGTGGTCATTTGTTATAGTAGTTATAGAAATCTAATACAGACAGTTACAAATAGCAATATAGAACCAAAATACAAGACTACATAATATGTAAGCTGGTGAAAGGTACTCAGAGGTAAGATAGCTTACAGCCCTTGGCAAGGTTAGCATATTAATTATAGATTATATCCATTTGGGTCTGGACTTTATTACTTTAAGGTAATCTCTTTATATAAATAGGATAAGCATATATAACTTCTAACCCAAAGGAAACAACATAACAATAATAAAACTGTTGTAATAAATTTAAAGGAAGGCAAGAAAGAAGAAACAAAGAAACAGAAAAAAAAGGAACAAAGAGAATAAGATGGAAGAAATGAATATAAGAGGATAGACTATTAAAAGCCAAAGACTATGAGAGTTAATAGAAAAATAAAATCTGAAATGACACTTTATATATACTAGTTTACCCCAAAACTTATATGTTTGACAAACCAAGCGCTGAAGAAGATGGGAAGCAGCCACAACAGTTAAACACCGCTTCTAGAAAACTAGGTTGTTTTCAACATTTGGGAAAATAACTTGAAATATTCTCAGATGTTTGAAGACAGGCTTACTCCCAGGTATATACCTTGGAAAAAGTCATCAGACATGATTTACCTCAGGAAATATTGATAAGAATTGTCATTGCAGCATTGTTTATAACTGAAAATATCTAGGAATAACACTCAGGTGCCCAACAAAAAGGGAATGGATTTTAAATTATGGTGTCAATACTACTGTGTCAATACAATGTTATACAGAGGTGCAAATAAAACTATAGTACAATCACCACTAAGATGAAATGCACCAGTGTATCAGAGTGAAAAAAGCAAACCAAAGAAGAATATACGAAATGATACAATTCATATAAAGTTTTAAAAAGCAAGCATTATCATCATGTTTGGGGATACATATGTATCTGAAAAAGAGGGAGTGGCCACCACTGTCTGTGAACTGGCTTGGTCTTTTCAGCTAGGCTCTGATGGAGTAAGACAAAACATAAGACTACTTCATTGTCTAAGTGAAAACAAGGTCACCATAGGAACCACCAAAATATCAACTATTCCCATCTCCCAGCGAATTAAGTGTGAGGTTTGCCTCTTTATCTATTACAGTTTTGGTTTCCTTCTAGACACGACTGAAGTGACTTAGCAGCAGCAGTCTTTGCTACTTTCCAGTAAGGTTTATTAAGATAAACCTGGTTATAGAATCACACTTGCTTCCTTATAGCATTCAGTCCACAGCAAAGTCCACTTATTTAAACTCCCCTAAAATAATTACTTAACTGAAGCCCAAATGCTAATATAAGTGCTTTCTGACACTCCTACTGAGATGCCTATGGTTTTGTCCAGGTGTGAGTGCACGCTTGCTGCAAAAAGTAATAAATCCAACTTGTTCAAACACAAGTGTGTTCCTGGTGGTCTCTGGCTGAAAAGCATGGACATGTAAAATATATAAGAAAAAGCAAGGAATGTCAAACATCAAATTCAGAATAGGAGCCCCACCTGCGGATGGAGTGCATGTGACTTATTTAATAACAAATGCTTACTGGCATTTACAATGTGCTAGGCAATGTTATGGTCCCCCAAGTACTTAACAAATGTTAAGTCATATAATTTTCACAAAACCTCATGAGATAGGTATTTCAGTTATCTCCCTTTGGGGTGGTGGTGGTGGATAATTATTCCCAAATGGGGAAACTGAGTATGGAAAGGTTAAATAACTTTCCCAAAGTCAAATATCTAGGAAACAGAGTTAGATCCACATTTGGGCAGTCTGGCTCCATGATCTTCAGTGTGTACCTCTAAGTACTACCCCTTGTGATCTTGGAAGGATAAATGAGGAAGTTTCAGTAAACACACACACACACAGGCGAATACATCTGAAATAGGCCATAATGTATTAAAATACAGTTGATGCGGATTATTAATATTATGTCTATATGTCGTAACAATGAAAGTGATAGTTGCTCAGTCATGTCCAGCTCTTCCTGATCCCTGTGGCCCACCAGCTCCTCTGTCCATGGAATTCTCCAGGCAAGAATACTGGAGTGGGTAGCCATTCCCTTCTTCAGGGGATGTTCCCAACCCAAGGACTGAAAATGGTTCTCCTGGATTGCAGGTGGATTCTTTACCGACTGAGGCACCAGGGAATTCATAACAGTAAAATGAGGCTATCAAGATAATCCAACATCAGGCTTTGTGGCCAATAAGTGAAAATTAATGTGACTTTCAAACATCAGTTGGGAATGAAACTAAATTTTCATTCTACAAGGTATCAAGAACTGGCTATCCAATTATTAATAAATTACTATTAACATGGGATGTTCTATGCTTATATTGATAATAATAATAATCATAGTAAATAATAGTAAATACTTACATTGAATTCACTAAATAAATCACAGCAATCTCATGAAGTAGGTACAACTATAGTAACCCCAAGTTTGAAGATGAGGAAACTGAGGCACACAGAGTTTAAGTAATTTGCCTAAGGTCACAGGCTAATTAGTGGCAGCCAATATCTGACTTTAGCAACCATGCCCTTACCCATTTTGCTATATACTATGGTATGACAATTAAGACATGTTATTCCCCCATTTTTCACCCCAAACTCCTGGAAGTCTATAATATGAAGTGTGGCTTGACTAGGAGACATAATGTATCTTTTAAACAGTCTATTTAGTTACTGCTGTGGGGGTGACAGAAGAAATTGGGAGTGATATTCATCTGGCAAACATGTCCTAAGTATTTTAATAAGAAACATTTTAGATTCTCATCTATTTTTTAATACAAAATTTTTAAAGCTAAATAAGTTTTGTTCTGATGCCTAAAAATATACCAAATATGTTATTTTAAACTTTTTATCATGAAAATATATATTTTGAATCTCAAAACATTTTAAATGACAGATTTCACACCCAGCATACTTCACATCTGTATGTACAATGATATGTCTCCTCTGAGTCATTCAAAAGATATATTAAGGTTCAAAGGTTGAAAAAATGCAATAGGTTTAATAATTCATTCATCCATTTAGCAAAATGGCTAAGCATTTTACATAAAGTCTCCTGATATTGTATTCATTATCCATTGCCTTCCCTGAAAATCTTATCTTTTTCTTAAAATAGCATTGTTTCTTCAAACAAGCTTATTTGATTGTAAATTCACAATTACAAGGAAATTCTCTTGGGTTTAAGTCTTGGTTTCTGTGTAGGAACTGACCAAACACCATTATTAAATACAAAGGTGCCTGAAAATGAAAGAGATTCCAAAGATCTACACATAAAATCAGTTATAAATGGCTTTCCTTTCCTTTGTTCTTATTTTGTTCAATGTATTAAAATTTGTACTAGATGCCAACTAGATGCCAAAAGTGCTGCCATTGTATTGGGAACCCTTTGCCCAAGGGTGCTAGAGGGTCAATGGCAGTGGCAATGATGATATGTTTTTCTTATTATAAGTATGTGTTAGTAATTTAGGGTCTATGTAACCAAAGTAGTTTTAATTCCATGAAGGTTCTACTGATGGTTTACTCAACATCCACTTACATGTCAGCTAGAGGCACAATAAAGAACTTATGTCAAGCAAATAAAGTCTTTATTCTGAAAATTAATCAAATTCTACTTGTATCAGTGATTGCTTAAAGCTTTTTGAAGATGTTCTTGTACTAAACTTTATCACAGAAAATTTCTTTTATCTTTCACAGGCTGCTACAGTTAATGAGGACATGAAACCTATTTTCTTTTTAATAATAGAAGGCATTGTTTGTAAGATAATGTACTTATACTTTAATCAATTTTGCAACCATATTTAAAATGATGGTTGAGAATTATCTCTCAGTATTTAATGTACTTTGAAGCTCACTGCTAGTCCTTTCTGGCTATGATTAATTCATTATAGAGCTACTGTTTTCGATTAATCATTTCTTAAATTAACACAAGATATATACTTTATTCACGAAACACACATGTCTTGAGTTCATTTTCTATACCATAATTAATATTTTCAGTATCTGATGGACCTATCACTGCTTCTATGAAGTTTATGAACTGATAACCATGATTTTCATCCCCAGCCCATCCTGTTTGACCGAACTTGTCTCCTCTTTGTGCTTGTTTATCTTTGCCGTTTGGATAACCTCTTGAATCAAATCAAAACATTTGACTGAGGTCACAAAACATTATCCAGTTTTTTTTTCTTATATTAGACAATTTCAGAACAAAGCTGTTTGAATGGTCCCTGTGTTTGAAATTGTGGTATATTTACATTTATCTAATTTATCTGTTTAATCTTTGGGGTTTAAAGTCTAGGCTTGCTCTGTTATTGTTGTTGTTTAGTTGCTTAGTTGTGTTCGATTCTTTTGCAACCCATGGATGGTAGCCCACCAGGCTCCTCTGTCCAGGGGATTTCCCAGGAAAAAATACTTAAGAGGGTTGCCATTTCCCTTCTTCAGGGGATCTTCCTGACCCAGGGATCAAACCCGCATATCCTGCACTGGCAGGTATATTCTTTACTACTGAATCACCAGGGAAGCTCCTCTAGACTCACTCTATCTTGTTTTTTTTTTTTTTTTTTAATTTTTCTATTTTAATTGAAGGCTAATTACTTTACAATATTGTATTGGTTTTGCCATACATTGACATGAATCCACCACTGGTGTACATGTGTTCCTCATCCTGAGTCCCCCTCCTACCTCCCTCCCCATCCCATCCCTCTGGGTCATCCCAGTGCACCAGCCCTGAGCACCCTGTCTCATGCATCGAACCTGGACTGGCGATTCATTTCACATATGATAATATACATGTTTCAATGCCATTCTCTGAAATCATCCCACCCTCGCCCTCTTCCAAAGAGTCCAAAAGACTGTTCTATACATCTGTGTCTCTTTTGCTGTCTCGCATAGAGGGTTATCATTACTATCTTTCTAAATTCCATACATATGCATTAGAATACTGTATTGGTGTTTTTCTTTCTGGCTTACTTCACTCTGTATAATAGGCTCCAGTTTTATCCACCCCATTGGAAATGATTCAAATGTATTCTTTTTTTTTTTAATTTTATTTATTTATTTTTAATTTTACTTTGTTTTACTTTACTGTATTGGTTTTGCCATATATTAACATGAATCTGCCACGGGTGTACATGTATTCTTTTTAATGGCTGAGTAATACTCCATTGTGTATATGTACCAAAGCTTTCTTATCCATTCATCTATTGATGGACATCTAGGTTGTCTCTATGTCCTGGCTATTATAAACAGTGCTGTGATGAACATTGGGGTACACGTATCTCTTTCAATTCTGGTTTCCTCTGTGTGTATGCCCAGCAGTGGGATTGCTGGGTCGTATGGCAGTTTTTTAAGGAATCTCCACACTGTTCTCCATAGTGGCTGTACTAGTTTGCATCTTGGTTTAACAAAGTAAAAGATGCACTGAATACATTTCATACATTTAGATAAGGTTGTTCCCAAATATTCCAGTAAAGAATACTTAGGTCCAGATTAAAATAAGAAGAGAACATTTTTCTTTCTTTTATTCTCAGCTGTATATTCTAGTTTTAACTTTTCAGTTATGGGTGTTGAAGAGACTGATGGTGGCGAAAAGAGCTAGTCCATGAACACCATTGGCGCTGTCAACTGGACAGACTGGGCAGACTTCTAAGAAAGCCATCTTCCCTCTATAAAGGACTCCACCCACCCTCCAGCTGGTGTGCTGTTTGAGTGCTGCCTGTCAGGAGAGTAAGGAGGGCACCAAGTGATGGGCTTATTACTGTTTTTGCCTCCAGCCTTCACTCTGCTCTGTTGGTACCAGGGACAGGACTGCCAGGTCCCTTCCTACTTCTCTTAGGAATTTTTACTCCATCTCATAGGGGTTGTTCCTTTGCCCTGGTGCCTCTGTTCCTTGAATCCTATATCATCGTCCTCTTAGCACACAGAAACTGCTTTAAGCATCTAGCCTCTGAATGAGCTCTCTCCTGGTTTCAAAGGCTGACTGATGCAGGTTGTTCTCTATTTATGGACTCTGAGCGGTCAATTTAGGGAACTGCAGAGGGAGCTCCATATGCCTATGCTCACAATGCCGTACCGCCTAGAGAACAACTATCCTTGTGTCTTGACTCAAATAAAACACTGTTAAGTATTTATAGGGACAAACATATGTCAGGTAATTTCTCTTGGTGACCCTTATTCCTACAAAACAAGGACATTTAAAAATACAGGGGACTGTTCAAAATATATATCTTCATGGCAATGCCAATCATGTTAGGATTTAAATTTCACAAACTTTATCAACAGCTTGATGAGGATATCACTCTCCTACCATGGGGATGTACCATCTGTTGTAACTACAGGTACAGAAGGTTTTTTTCTCCCCCCGCCCGTTTTTTTTAAACGGGACCTGTTGTAGAATAATCTATATAAAAGTTACTCTAAAATCTTCCACAGTATTATTGACTCAAATTCCCATTTACAATGCCCCTAACCTAATGAAAACATTAACAAATATTGTAAATTAAAATAAGCAGATGTTTGGAGCATGTATTGTTATCCACAATATAATGACAGAGAACCTTAGCAGTTAGAATTTCAAAGAACTGCAACTATTGTTTCAAAAACAGCTATTAAAAAGTCAGAACATCTAATCAAAGAAAGCCTGCAAACAGCTCCGCAGAGCTGAGCTGCTCCAAACAGAATTGTTCTGATGACCAAGGGGGATAATCTGCAAGGGCTGCCTTAACAAGATACCACAAGGAGGTGTCTAGAAAAACAGTAGCGTATTTGCTCACAGTTCTGGAGACTGCAAGTCCTGGACAGGGGTGCAGGCAGGGTCCCTGAGGCCTTTCTTCTGGTGGCCTTCTCACTGCCCGCACACCATCTTTTCTCTGTGTGCTCATCACTGGTGTCTTCCTCTTCTTCTCAGGATGCCAGTCCTAGTGGATTAGGGCCCCGCCCTTTGGATCTCATTTAACCAAAATTATTTCTTTAAAGACTTATTTCTTTATCTCCAAGAAAAGTCACATTAGGGTTACAGCTTTAACAAATGAATTTGGGGAAGGGGATACAATTCAGTCCATAATACCAAGCTTAATGGGATATTGAAGGAAAAAATAATTTGGGATAATGACTTAAGCATAGTCACATTCACTGGCATAATTGATCAACTTTTCCCTGTTCTTCTGGGGAAAAAAAAAAATCTATGCTAAATTTGCCCTAACTCAAGTTTCTCCATAGCAGGTTGCTGCCACTGTTACTGACTACACTTTGTGAAAGTGTTAGTGGCTCAGCTGTGTCTGACTTTGTGAACTCATGGACTGTAGCCTACCAGGCTGTGGGATTCTCCAGGCAAGAATACTGGAGTGGGTAGCCATTCCTTTCTCCAGGGGATCTTCCCGACCCAGGGATCAAACCAAGGTCTCCTGCATTGCAGGCCGATTCTTTACTATCTGAGTCACTAAGGAAGCCCAGCTACACCTTATTCAGAAGGAAACGGAGGTGAATATAATACCTCCAGTATCAGATTTTCTGTTTTTCCTGAAATTATTCATTCTTTTCTCAAAACCTCTATCCATAGAACTCCCAAGTGCAAACTCTCATTTCCTGATCACTGCATAGACAGAGGATGTACCTGCCAAAAAGCTTAGAGAAGTTTTATGGTATTTCCTTATAATATCTTGGCTTATAATGTCATTATTAAAAATAAAAGAAAGCTTGAAACACTGAGTCAAAGGCCAAAAGCATGATTTATGGGCCGCCTTGACCTCTAACCTCAAAACTACTTAACACCTACAAATAAGCTATTGTCGTGATGAGCCTATTGGATCCATGCCCGCTCAGATTTTCTGACCCACCTAGTTATTTTTGCATATCTCAGATCTGATTCTTCTTCTAATTAATTTTCTCCACTTAATCCTTTGTAACTATCCCTACATTTGCCCTTACACTTGGTCAGGGCCAGTGTTTGTGAATATTTACTTAAATAAGTCACTCAGCGAATGTTAGCTCAACACCTACTGTGTACCAGGCACATACTGGGACACAAGGATGCTCAGGATTTAGGAGAGAACAAAACAGATAAAGGTGCCAGCTTTCTTGCAGTGGGAATTTTCACTGAAGGGGTGGAGAAACCTAAAAGTAACAGGAAGCTTAATCAGCTACTAACTGGCATAGCATGGTATATGGCAAAAAGAGCCACAAAGAAAGAAAAAAGAGCAGAGGAAGGGGTCTGGGAGTGTGAGGGGAGAGGTGGGCAATTTAAAGTAGGGCAATCACATCTAGCCTCTTCAAGAAAGAGACATTTGAAGCAAGGCTGAGGGAGGGGATGGAGTTTGCCAAGCACTTGTCTGGGGGAAGAACATTCCCGGCAGAAGGTGTGGTCCCGGACCTGCAGAGGAGGCTCAAGGAACTGGAGAAAAAGGAGCAGGAGACAGAGGCATGGGGAGTGGGGTCAGATACAAGGGGCGGGGGAAGGGGATGGATTTTACTTGGAGTGAACCTCAGCAGAGGCACAGCTTTGAGTGGAGGAGTGACGCAGCCTGACTGCGATTTTAAATGACTGCTTTGCTGCTGTGCCAAGAATGGATTGTGGGGGGCAAGGGACATAGTGACACCTGTTAGTATGCTATTCTAACAATAAAGGCAAAAGAAGACAGTGCTTCAGACCAGGGGTGATAGTGGACATGAAGTGGTCAGATAAATAATGAAGGTAGAGCTGGAAGAATTTCCCAAGGAACTGAAGGTGAGAAAGAGAGAAATCAAGAGTGACACCAAAGATTTTGGTCCAAGCATACTGAACTTTTGGTCACCATTGCATCATTTCTCATTGTTCTTTACCTTTCAGACTGTGATGAGGTGTTTTTTGTTTTTGTTTTTTTCCCCTCTTCACAGTGCCTTTCAGAAGATCAGGGTCCTATGCTCCATACAACATTACAATTGACAGGAATCCCAGTTCCTCTTCTCCGTATGTCTACTCCTGACTTGTTAAGCTGCACACAATTTAGTTCACTCATTCCTGCAGCTGCCAGCTGAATTGGCAGGTCTATATGAAATTGCTGAGTTTGATATTTAAACAGTTTCCAAGATGTCTAGATTATTCCTATAGGCTATAACATGAGCTATATTAGGCTCTCACATGAGCGCTGCTAAGGTTCAGCCCATTCATGGAAAGATGCATGAAGTCTATGCTAAGGTTTCTTGAAAAAAAAAAAAAAAGTGCTAATCTAGCATTAACTCTAGCATGTGTTTCTAAAATAGCAAACAAAAGGTCAAAGGTGACTGAGTCACAACATCACTTGTTGGAAAACATCATCATGTAGGATTAGAACTTTTTGGAACATGCAAAGTTAGTGATTTCTGGGTCTGGGGAGTAGAATCATGGTTTTTCAGGATCCATATTTAACCTTACAACAGAGCCTTCTCAATTTTCAGTGCATGCAACAATTACTGGAAGGCGGGAGTGAGGAGAGAGCTTGTTTTAAAGATGCAGACTTCTGGGTGCTGTGCCCAGAAATTTGTGGGCACTGCATTTGGACTGAAAACTAAGAAAAAGCTCAGAATATGGATTTATAACAAGCACTTCAGTTGATTCTGATGCAAGTAATGCTCAGACTACCTTTGAGAAACATAGCTATACAGGACTGGAGTTGAAGCTAATCATAAGATGGTAAATCTCTGTGGCACTAAATACTTATCTTTCAGAAAGTTTCATTCATATTCCAGAACAGAGATGTGCACACTCTGGTAAAGAACTGCTTGCTGTTGTCTTTGGCCATAAGAATATTAAGAACCATTTCCTCAGGGGTATACTCTTTCCTATCAGTGATGTATTTCTTCCTGAATAAAATTCTTGTAAGCCTAAGTCCACATTTTAATTCAGGGTAGCATGTGAACTGAGTTTGAATACTTTCCCTGAGTTTATAGTATATTCTTTTAAATAAAACTGCTTGGAAGATGAAATTGGAGATTCGAAAACATCTGCCGTTATAGATTTCAAAGCTCATTAGGAAATGTTTCTGGAGTTATAGATTTCAAAGCTCATTAGGAAATGTTTCTGGAGCTTTGATACCAGTGATCTCCTTGACTCACTTATGTGTGCTGATAAAATCATTTTGGAGAAGGAAATGGCAACCCATTCCAGCATTCTTGCCTGGAGGAGCCTGATGTGCTACAGTCTATGGTGTCACAAAGAGTGGGACAGACAGCGACTAACTCAAAATCATTTTAGGGAAAATGAGTAAAACTGGGAGTAAGTGGGAGATCCCTAAAGCAGACTGACTTGTATATTTTGGTTATTAATCCCTTATCACACAGGTGCTTTGCAAATATTTTCTCCCTTTCCTCAGGTTGCCTTTCCGTTTTGTTGATGCTTTCCTTTGCTGAGTAGAAGCTTGTTATTTGAGGTAGCTCCACTACATCACTGTTTATTTTTGCTTTCATTGCATTTGCTTTTAGTGTCAAATCTAAAAATCATTGCCAAGGCCAATGTCAGGAGCTTACCCCTTATGTTTTCTTCTTGGCATTTAATGGTGTCAGGTCTTACATTCAAATCATCAATCAATTTTAACTGAATTTCTATTAATTATTAATGAATCTCCCTTATATTTTATCTCACAGATTTTTAACTCTTTAATCTCAGCTTTTTCTCATACTTATGTTCCTCTTGACTTCCAGCCTATTGTGATAATCAAAATCTTATTATCTTTTTCATTTTCATTTTTTCTTTTAATGGTATTTTACGTATCATATTTTTACTATTACTTTTTCTTTAAATCTTTTTTGTAATTTAAAGACTTTACTCCTAATTTCTCCTATTATTTTTAAATTCCCTGTTCTCAGATAGTTCAGAATTTTTTTTTTTTTTTATCTGAAAGCAAAAATGAGAGAAACTCCAGCAATGAATGTACAGGTATATGGGTGAGGAATTCTCCTTTTACTCTGCTGACCTCCTCCTGATTAACCCCCAAAGTGTCTCTGAGTGTTTTAAAATATAGCTTAAAAAAATGGAATGGTCTTGGTTTTTAACATTACACATCATTCAAAGTTTACATGAAGAACTACTTGTTTTAAAAGCCACTAAACCTGACACAGAGCTAGCCTGGTGGCTCAGATAGTAAAGAATACACTTGCAATGCAGGAGGACCTGGGTTGGGAAGATCCCCTGGAGAAGGGAATCGCTACCCACTCCAGCACTTGGGCTTGGAGAATTCCACGGACTACAGTCCATGGGCTCGCAAAGAGTTGGACACAATAGAGTGACTTTCACTATCAAACCTTACTCAAGGAACCCCTGAACATGGAGGAAAAAAGAAAACGTCAGCATTACAGCCCAAGAAAGGAGAGACTACAGACAAGGAGGTGGAGAGATGCTTTAAGCTTCTGGTTCCATCTTGATGAAGGACCAGGTGGCATACAACCTGAAAAGGGCTCTTGGGAGGATATTTAGAAGAGGATCCAAAACTCGGGATCCTGCCCCCTATGTATTTTTCTTGGTTCCTGTGTTCTGTCAAGATGATTTCTGTCTCCAGTCTTGATGAATTCATCAAAGAACCCTCCTGGCAGTGGTGTTTCTCAGCTCTATCCTCAGGTTAGAGGAGTTTGCCAATTAGCTCAGCAGGATTTAAGCTGGACAGCCATGTTCGTTTTGTAAAGACTCACAATGATCAGCTGGCACCAAATAAACCTGAGAAACCATAGATATGAGAAGAAAAGCTGGTCCTTTCCTCAGGACTCTGGGTTTTGACTCTGCCAGATAAAGGCCTCTGAAACTAAAGAAAGGATGGAAGCCCCTCAGATTCTTTAGCTGCCCCACCAAAGTAAATTAGGATGTTATTCTGGGGAAGGGAGAAAACTGGGCCCTGAAGGCACTTACTCAATTCCCAGGGTCTAAGATGGCAATTTTTTTTTTTTTTCCCCAGCAGAAACATTGCTTAATTGTCTCTGATGAGATTTCAATCCTTTGTTATCTTTATTCACATGCATATATCATGTGGCTTTTCCTCTGGGTGCTTTGAGAATTTTCTCTTTATCTTCAGTGTCCAGAAATTCGAGTTTAATATGTTGTTATTGTTGTTGTTGTTGCCATTGTTGTCTTTATATTTGTCCTGTTTGGGGTTTGCTGAGCTTATTAGATATGAAAGTTGATGGCTTCTTTTTCAACAAATTTGAGAATATTTTGGCCTTTATTTCGTCAAATATCTTTCTTATCAGATCACTCTCTCTCTTTCCTGTAGTATCATTAATACTTTGATATGACTTCACCAATTATTGAGTCTCTCTTCACTTCCCCCACCCTCACCTCTTCCTCTCTCTATTCTTCAGATCTGATCATTTCTATTGATTGTCTTCAAGATCAATAACCCTTTCTCCTACTCAGATCCAACAATTTCCATTGATCTATTTTCAAGATCACTTAATCCTTCTTTTGGTAGCACTAAGAGTTAAGCACACTGAATGTATTTTTTAAATTGCAGACCTGTTACATTTTTGAATTTCCATATTCTTATAAATGTGTAACTTTCTCTTTATACTCCCAGCTCTTCACTCTCCAAGACAATCTTTTTCTTCAAAACCTTTGAAAATATGTACAGTAATAAGTTCCCTAAAGTCCTTGTCTACTAACTGTAATATCTGGGTCTTCTCAGATATACTTCTATTGACTTTTTTCTTGATAACAGATCTCTTTAATTTTGCACGTAGAGTAATTTATTATTACTAATTTTTTTGGCTGCACCATACGTGCCTTACAGGATTTAGTTCCATAAACAGGGCTCGACTCAGTCTATTCTTGTCTGGAGAATTCCACGGACAGAGGAGCCTGGCAAGCTACAGTCCATGGGGTTGCAAAGAGCTGGACACAATTGAGCGACTAACACTAACCACTGGACTGCCAGGAAATTCCCTGGAGTAATGGTTTATCAAACTTTCCAGACTTTGTGAATAATATGTTGCAGGAAATCTGAACTGCATCATCTTCCTTTATGAATTTTGTTCTGTTAAACAGTTAAATCGCCAGTAGATCCTTTTGATCTTCTCAGACTTGGTTTCATTTGGATTCAGGCTTGTCTGGTTCAGATTTGAATTTGGTTGTGACAGTATGTACAGTCCTACTCCTAAGCCATGAGGGCTGAGGTGCTCAGTGAGTATTCTCATCCTTCCAGGGCTGGAACTTTGACGTCTCCTGCTGCTGCTGCTGCTAAGTCGCTTCAGTCATGTCTGACTGTGCGATCCCATAGACGGCAGCCCACCAGGCTCCCCTGTCCCTGGGATCCTCCAGGCAAGAACACTGGAGTGGGTTGCCATTTCCTTCTCCAATGCATGAAAGTGAAAAGTGAAAGTGAAGTCACTCAGTCGTGTCTGACTCTTTGCCACCCGATGGACTGCAGCCTACCAGGCTCCTCCGCCCATGGGATTTTCCAGGCAAGAGTACTGGAGTGGGGTGCCATTGCCTTCTCCATGACGTCTCCTAGTACTGCACTATCTGTTCTATCAGCCTTGCCGCACAGGATCTCTGCTAGACTTCACAGAGTCTCAGTCAGCACAATGCCCTGGTCAAGGCTCCATGGAGTATCCCACATAGACTCCTGGACTCCATCCCACTTCCCTCAGTGCAGCTGCTCTTTCTGTATGCTGCACTGAAATTGCTAGTCATTTTAGCATCCTGGAACTCAGCTTTCTGACTTCTTAATTTAGCAAGACCTGAAGCTATGCTTGTCTTCATAAGACTGAGGTGATTAATCACCTCACAATTATGACCACAATTTTCTGCTGCTTGTTGTTAAATACCTAAAACTAGCTGCTTTGTCATTTTGTTCAATTTTACAATTATTCTTACTGAGAAGTTTACTTAATTATAGTTGGAAGCTGAAGCCTAACAATATGCTTGATTTTCTCATGATTTAAAACATTTACTTACAAGGTTTTTATAAATATATTTCTAAATATGCATATCTTAGAACTTTCATCTCTTTAGCTATCAGAAGAAGAAATTTTGCCAAAATAATGATTATTAGAAATCATATCTATCAACCCTTAGGGGTCATTTATTAAGTCCATTTATTGATTTACTCAGTAAATATTTACCAAACAACTATTATGTGTTGCTTATTCTGATATTTAGGGGTGATTTTTTACCCCTAATAGCTTAAAAGGATTTATTTTGACATGTGTACCAAGTAGATAATGAAACTTGCACTATTCAAGTATACTGTACTCTAATATTGTTTTAAAACTTTCATTTATTCTGCTATTATAAGAATGTGTGGAAGGGAGGCAAATATACTTGAGTGTTCTGACTGGAGATGTCAAACAGAAAGGTAATTATATACTTTTTGTTTCTCAGATGAGAATTTTAGGCTAGCTATACAAATTTGGGAAGCCAAACAATATCCTGAAGATCCAAAAAAATATTACTGCCCCGTCATTCTCTCTCACATTCCCCCTACTTTGATCCTCCGCATAGTACTTATTGCCATCTGATGACTGCTTGTTTATTTTCTCTCTTTGCTTTTAACCTGTCTCTTAAAATGCACAGCAAGTATTTTGCCTGTGTTTACTTCTCTATTTTCACCATTTAGAATATTACCTAGACATAGAAGGCACTCAGAAAATATTGGTTGAATAAATGAAAGAATGACTAATAGAAACATGGACATTTTCATATATGCAGTTTTCCTGCTATTAAACAGGAATAACATTATAAACCATTGGCTCTGAGACATAATTTAAAAGAAACCAATGCAATGGACATGAACTCAGTAAGCTCTGGGAGATGCTGAAAGACAGGGCGGCCCGGCGTGCTGCAGTCCCTGGGGTTGCGAATAGTTGGACATGACAGGGCAACTGAACGATGTATTTTAAAACAAATGTCACTTAAGAGAGGAGTTTAAATTTTCCCCAGTATCAAACTGTCTTATAACTGAAATCCCTAACTCTATGGCATACTAGTTAAGAGCACAGGCTCAGAAAGCTGGCTTTTTGATTCACTATCCAGGTTATTATATTTACTAGCTATATATGCCTTGGTAGAAATATTTAATTTTTCTGTACCTCAGTATTATATAACAATGGTACTTATTAGGCTTTTGGTGAAGGCCCAATGAGCCACTAATGGTAAAACAGAACAGCATCTCACATATAGTGTCTATTGCCTTCTCAATCCTCCTCATTGTTAACATTAATTACTTCAGATTAACTCATTTAGGTCTATAGATTTCCATTCTAAATAATTTTATCTTGATGAAGACACCAGAAAATGAAACTGCTTCTTCTAAGACATGGCATTAATGTTGAAGCTCGGTCTCCCTTGCACCTATGTCCAGATTTTTACCATGGGTTGTATGCTGGAATAGATTTAAGGAGCTTTGACATTCCTTTATCTGTGTCTAAAGTTCTTCCTTGTCCTACATCTAGTTAGGGCTGAACTTTTCTCACTGTTCAAAGTGGCATCATATTTTCTTCAAGCTTATGTCTTTGTCAAGCCTTTCGATTTTCTTTTAAGGATGCTAATCCTCTTTTCACCTAGATGATGGCTGCAATATGTGTCTCTGCATTTAAGTGCAACTAAACAGAACTCAGAACAACAGTGCTCCAGATCCCTGTGTCAGGGGATGTAAGGAAACTCTGTCTCTCAATATCTATCAAAGCTCTGAGGAGGGCTGCCTGAGGGAATAGCTCCACATCCATTCATAGATACTCTGAACTCTATCCCTGGGTTATCCTGCTTAGCAGAGACCTATAAATCTGTACCATATCACATTAATCCCTACTGATTTGCCTTTCCTGAGTTACACTTTCATATTTATGTGAGTGCCCTACATTGAGGAAAACTGCTTAAAGAGAAAGCTTCCTTATAAAATTCATTGTGGTATTGATACTAAAGATGTTAATGAGGCTGTAAAGCAATATAGTTATAGTGTCCTCTTTATTAAGGCCTACTGGTGAATTTTCTTTTTCTTAAAACCAGAAATTGTGCTTTTCCTTTACAACTGGTTTCTACTGTCTAATGGATGCTGTGAATTTCATAATTAACATAGTATTCCTCATTGCTTGGCTACTACAAGCTTACAGCTAAAACTATTAGTCCCATTTCAAGAAATTTCTAGGATCTTATGGCATCCATTTTGTATATTATTATATTCATCATTCAGTTGATAATCTGTTTCTACGAGTATTTTTCCTTTGTCCCACATTCTTCACCCATTTATTCTTAAAATGACAGTATCACCCTTTATTTTATATGCTACATCAAACAAAATGGGGCACAGATAAGTATTAAAAATCACATAATTGAATGCATATTTCTAACTGCACATAGAATAAGAGTTGCTTGAAAAATTCAAGTCACTCTCAAGCCATCAATATAAGTTATCTTCCCATAAATAAAATCTACTCTGGGGAAATTTACATAATTTTACAGAAGACAATCATTACCCTCTCTAAAGCACACTGCACACAGCACAAATATATATTGTCCATGTGGAAACAATGACTACAACTCATAGCCACTCGCTGCAGGCTTGAACTGACAGTGGAAAATCTATAGACACTAGATGACTTGACATAATACAGTAAAGGTACCTTTTCAGGTGACATACAGGAAACTGCCACTAATTAACAGCTCTTGACCTACAAAACTAACAATTTCATATGATTCAACACAATATTGGTTCAAACGTCAAGAGCCTGACAAGACTTCAAGACTTCACAAGACTTGACGTGGGCAAGACTTCATGTTGACCTCTCATAGAACCATACTGAGGAATAAATCTCTTAATGGTGTTGAATCTTAAAAGGCAATTAAATTATCCCTACTTTTTTTCAATTTTCTGTTATAAGGACCAT
This sequence comes from Capricornis sumatraensis, assembly GCF_032405125.1. NCBI lineage: Eukaryota > Metazoa > Chordata > Mammalia > Artiodactyla > Bovidae > Capricornis > Capricornis sumatraensis. The sequence continues at coordinate 24,463,141 of NC_091073.1, forward strand.
TTTTGTTTATTTTTGAAACAGAAATATCATCAGTTTGTGACATTTCTGAGGATAGATCATTTAATACACTACAACTAGTTTCGATGATTTTGATAAGGTTGTGGGTAGCTGCTGTATCCAGTTTTTTATTCTGAAGCAAATTCATAGGGCAGGGGTGGACTAGACAGAACTTAGACTTGGAGTCAGAAAACTGGTTTGAGTCTGTTCTCTTGTCACTTACTGTCTTGATATGTCTGTGAAAATATAGTCATGCATTAATGGGAAAACACTATTACAATATGTTAGTTTCTTGCTTAGTTCTTCTGCTATGAATTTTTGAAAGACAGTGAGCAATGGATCAATAGCTTTCTTAGTGAAAACCTGACTTTTTAGTCTCAAAATACTTCTGGAAATTCCTAATGCAGTAGGAACTTAATTGACCCAAGCCTTTCTAACCAGACCTAGCTGAGGACATGTAAAACAGCAAGCCTATTTTGTAATTTTTCACATGTATTTATTAACATTATTTTGACAAAAAAGTTAAGGTCTCCCAGGCCTAACTAATCAAGATTTCCGGGAAAAATATCAATAACCTCAGATATGCAGATGACACCACCCTAAGGCAGAAAGCAAAGAAGAACTAAAGAGCCTCTTCATGAAGGTGAGTGAAAAGAAGTGTGAAAAAGCTGGCTTAAAATTCAACATTCAAGACACTAAGATCAAGGCATCCGGTCCCATTACTTCATGGCAAATAGATAGGGAAAAATGAAAATAGTGACAGACTTTATTTTGGGGGGCTCCAAAATCACTGTAGTTGGTGACAGCAGCCATGAAATTAAAAGACACTTGCTCCTTGGAAGAAAAGCTAGGACAAAGCTACACAACATATTAAAAAGCAGGCCTCACTTTGCCAACAAAGGTCCATATAGTCAAAACTATGGTTTTTCCAGTAGTCATGTACAGATTTGAGAGTTGGACCATAAAGAAGGCTGAGCACCGAAAAATTGATTCTTTTGAACTGTGGTGCTAAAGAAGACTCTTGAGAGTCCCTCGGACAACAAGGAGATTAAACCAGTCAACCCTATATGAAATCAATCCTGAATATTTGTTTGAAGGGCTGATGCTGAAGCTCCAATACTTTTGCCTCCTGATGTGAAGAGTGGACTCACTGGAAAAGACCTTGATGCTGGGAAAGATTGAAGGCAAGAGAAGAAGGGAGTAACAGAGAATGAGATGGTTGGATGGCATCAACTCAATGGACATGAATCTGAGCAAACTCCAGGAAATAGTGAAAAACACAGAATCCTGGTGTGCTGCAGTCCATTGGGTCACAAATAATCAGACACAACTGAGTCACTGAACAATACCAAGGCCTAACAAATATGATTTTAGATACTCAAGAATCCTGTGTGCCATAAAGGGCAGATGAACCAATGTGGGATAGGCTGAGCAATGAGGTAAATGTGCTTTCAGAGCAACCACACAATCCCAGGATTATTGCAAGTATCTCCATCAGACTCCTTTAGCAACAGAGTGCTGCTAAAATTTCTCAAGGATTCAGCGTCACAAAGTAAGGGAAGCGGTAATTATTCTGTCCCCTATAAATACAGAAGTAAAATAGTTCTGTTTCTTTTTACTCTGAAATAATACAAAGGAAGATTATTTTTTCCAAGAAAGGAGCAATTTCATGTATAATGTAAGCATATGAAAGGATTTTGAGACATACTGAAAAGAGACTCCATGAATTATACATTCTCTGTGTTGTTTCTCAACTAGCAAGGCCAGGATACAATTAAGCCTTTATTACATGCAAAATGCTTAGAGTAAAACTATCATTTAAAAAATTCCTTTCTTTTTCTCAATTTAAGCAGAAAAGTAAACACATAAACAAAAGCAGTTAATACTCATTTGGCATATAATAAGCACAAGGCCTTATGCTAGGATGTGCTTTACATATGTTATCTCATTAAGCCTTTGCAGAGGAAAGGAAAACAAAGGGAGAAACAAATGAAGTTAGTGAGACATAAATATTAGTCCAAAATGAAACACTATAAATTAGATGTCTAGGAAGTCAACATCCTTTCACTGAAGGGCTTTTTAATCTTTCTTAAAGATATTTCTAAACGATGCAGTTAGCAAACCACCCAGACTTCTGGTAAGAATGATGGATAAATTAAAATTTAGGAGGGGAAAATCACCATTACCTCCTTCTAAGCTTATAATCTTGGGAAGTTGGCATAATACTCATGACACAATTATCAAAGCATTGAATTCTGTATAATCAAACGGGAACTTGTACAATGTAGTATAAGAAAGGCATAGGCTTTGGATGAAGGAAGATCAATGAAATCTTAGCAGCATAACAAAGATGATTTGAAACAGCAGATATTTGGATGGTTGTGACAATGGCTGAAGGCATTTCAAGTCAGATAATAAAGGAGCAGTATGAGAAAAGGAAGAGGAATGTCACTGGTCTTTGCTGCAACAGACAGGGAATCCTTGGCTTAGAGGAAGTTCTTCTCTACAGACAGGAGAATCGACTCTGATGCCGAGAAAATGTAGCTTTGTGTAAAGTGATAACTCAAAATCACATAATTACAAGAGTACGGACGGCTATTTTAAATTCTTAAATTGTGTTCAGCATACACTTTTTATTATAATATTAGTTGACCCATAAGAGGCGTTTTGAGTGGGTTCTGAACTAATAATATGGATTCTTGTACTTCAAGTGTATTTTTTGTGTGCAATAAATGGTGAAGCTTTTCAAGATGAATCTGTTGTCATGGCTTCCTTTCCCCACTGCTATTCTCCCCGGTTTATTTCCCTTTTTATTGCCCATTGCTTTTAGCAGGAATAAATATTAATGAGTTCCACAATGTAGTTTGTACTCCTCTGTTAACACTGGCGAGAGTAGCTACTCCCTATTGAGCAATCATCAGCAAGGCAGGGAACAGCCCGCCACAAACCATTTCCTTTACATTCTTAGATGGCAGCAGTGTGCTTCAGAAAAAAAAAAAGAAAAAAACTCTATTCATTCGCCAGTGCAGGTCTCTGAGTACTCATTTCAAAATTCCTTCTGGTGCTATCACTCATCTGCAACTGACTCGATGAAATAAGTGCTTAAGGGTTACAAAAAGCATACACAGTACAGTCACTTGATAGCGTCAGGTTATGTGACATTTTATACACCCTTTTTCTTTCATTAATGGAAGGTCTTTTACTAACAGCTCTGGCTTCTTCCCATCTTGGGTTACAGGTATAAAGTAAGATGAAACAGCATCTCAGTGTTAAGTGTTCTTCCCCTCCAATTTCCTAACCTAACTACTAGCAACGTATCATGGTCTTCTAAAGATCAGCAGCTCAGGGACCTAAAACGAGGGCTCGATGAACATAAATAAGACCAATACCAGAACTGAAAGTTCTACTTCACTTCTGAAGACAAAGTGACTATTTCCAGTCACTCCATTCTCCCCAGTTTTACATCCAGAACGCTGGGGAACCTGTTTTCAGGACACGAATGCCTGTATTTCTGTTTCTCATCCTAATATACTGATCCTCTTTGGCAGAGAACAAAAAAATCTTGTGTTAGAATTTAGAACAGATTCATTAAGAACCTCATGGAGCTTAAGGTCAGGGCCCTTCACATACACACGACCCTTCTGAAACCATGATAGAGAGCTTAGAGATTATGTATTTGCGATTTTGCTTTTTCACAAATGCATAAATTATTTATGTTTTGGGCCTCAAAAAAAAAAAAAAAAAAAGGATTTCCCTTTCTCTATTCCAGTCTCTCCAAATGCTTTGGAAAGGGCCTTCGAGGAGGATCATCATGAGATATATGGTACAATCATTCCCTGATTATAATCATGGTTCTTATAAAAAAGAGATTTCTGCATCCATTTCAGACCTACAGAATCACAATCCCAGCAGATAATACTCAGGGATTTTTTTGCATTTTCTTAAAGCATACAGGTGATTCTTAAGCCACATTTTGAAAACATGTGATTTCCAGAAAAATAATATGCCCAGTGGATAAGGGTAAATGTTCTTTGTTAAACATGGACCACGTTTATATAATGTATTGTCTTTTCATGTTTTAACTAAGGACCACCAAAGTGGCTCTCCAGTGTGTAGAATCCTCTCCATGTCAGCCTTGTGAAGGGGCAACTCTGAACCTCCAGTGAGCAGGCCTTAAATAGAAGGCTACTGCTGCTGCTGCTGCTAAGTCGCTTCAGTCATGTCTGACTCTGGGCAACCCCATAGACGGCAGCCCACCAGGCCCTGCAGTCCCTGGGATTCTCCAGGCAAGAACACTGGAGTGGTCGTGAAGAGTCGGACATGACTGAACAACTTCACTTTCACTTTTCACAAGGCTACTAGTAGCGTTAAATACAGAGGGCAGTGATCAAGTCTGCTTTTTAAAACATTCTATCTTCAACATATAAATCAATGGTGCAACGTAGCAGTTGCTCAATGAGTATGTACTAAGTGAATGAAGAAATACCAAGTGAGGTACCCAAATTGTAGCACTTCATTAATCAGACTGTGATTGATGTTCAGAAAAGTAACACTTGGGAGAACAGACACAGGATGAGTTTAACAATAACCCTCTGACACAAGCTTCTCTGGTGGTTCAGATGCTAAAGAGTCTGCTTGCAATGCAGGAGACCCGGTTTGATCCTTGGGTTGGGAAGATCCCCTGGAGAAAGAAATGTCAACCCACTCCAGTATTCTTGCTTGGAAAAATCCCATGGACAGAGGAGCCTGGTGGGCTATAGTCAGCCTGGTGGGTCACAGAGTCAGACACAACTTGAGCAACTAATACAACACTCCTCTGAGTGTTGTGACATGAAACGTGACATGAGCACCTTTTCTGACATGAAATGATGCTCAGTATCATGAATTGTTAAAGAAGTGCAAATCAAAACCCACCACAATATTGTAAAGTAATTAGCCTCCAATTAAAATGATTAAATTAATTTTAAAAGAAGCAAAAATCAAAACTATAATGAGATATCACCTCACACTGGTTGAAAAAACCATCATCAAAAAGTCTACAAATAAATGTTGGAGAGGGTATAGAGAAAAGGGAACCATCCTACATTGTTGGTGTGAATGTAAATTAGTGCAGCCACTATGGAGAACAGTATGGAGGTTCCTTAAAGAACTAAATTAGCATTACCATATGATCCAGCAATCCCACACTTGGGCATATGCCCTGATAAAACTCTAATTTTAAAAGCTGCATGCACCCCAATATTCACACCAACACTATTTACAATAGCCAAGACATGGAAGCCATCTAAAGCTTCATCAACAGAGGAATGGGTAAAGAAGATGTGGTATATGCACATAGAATGGTATATCACTGAGCCATAAAAAGACAAGGGAAAAAATATCATTTGAAGCAATATGGATGGATCTAGAGGTTATCATACTAAGTGAAGTCAGACAGAAAGACATACATCATGTGATATTATTTATATGTGGAATCTAAAAACATACGATACAACTGAACTTATTTACCAAAGAAAAACAAACACAAACGTAGAAAACAAATCTATGATTACCAAACTGGAAGGGGGGAAGGGATAAATTAGGAGTTTGAGATTAGCAGATACAAACTACTATATAAAACTTGCAAACAAAGTGACTGACAACTGATTAATATTCAAAATATACAAACAGCTCAACTGAAACATGTATATTACCGTATGTGAAACAGATCACCAGTCCAAGTGTGATTAATGAAACAGAGCACTCAAAGCCAGTGTACTGGGACAACCCAGAGGGATGGGTTGGGGAGGGAGGTGGGAGGGGAGTTCGGGACATGTACACCCATGGCTGATTCATGTCAATGTATGGCAAAACCCACCACAATGTTGTAAACTAATTAGCCTCCAATTAAAATGAATAAATTAATTTTTAAAAAGGCAAAAAACAAAACAAGCAACCATCAAAAAATGGGCAGGAAACCTAAATCGACATTTCCCCATAAAAGACATAGAGATGGCCAACACATAAAAAGATGCTCAACATCATTAATTGTTAGAGAAATGCAAATCAAAACTACAATAATGTATCTCCTCACACCAGTCAGAATGGCCATCATCAAAAAAATATAAACAATAAATGCTGGAGAGGCTGTGGAGAAAAGGGAACCCTCTTGTTGCTGGGAATGTAACATTGGTATAGCCACTATGGAGAACAGTATAGAGGTTTCTTAAAGAACTAAGAATATAACTACTATATGATCCAGCAATCCTACTCCTGGGCATGTATCTGACGAAAACCATAATTCAAAAAAATACACGCACCCCAAAGTTCACAGCAGTACTATTTACAAGAGCCAAGACATGGAAGCAACCTAAATGTCCATTGACAGAGGAGTGGATAAATAAGTAGTGGATAAGGAAGATTCCATAATACAATGGAATATTATTCAGCCATAAAAAACCAAAATAACGCCACCTGCAGCCACATGGATGGATTTAGAGATTGTCATATGGAGTAAAGTAAGTCAGACAAAGACAAATACCATATTGTATCACTTATATATGGAACCTAAAAAAATGACACAAATGAATTTATTTACAAAAGAGAAACAGAGTCACAATACAGAAAACAAATTTATGGTTACCAGGGGGAAAAACGGAGGATAAACTGGGAAATTAGGATTAACATATACACACTACTGTATATAAAATAGATAACTAATAAGCACCTAGTATATAGCACAGGGAACTCTATTCAATATTCTGCAATGATCTGTATCAGGAAAAAGAAAAGTGAAAGTGAAAGTCCGTCAGTCATGTCCGACTCTTTGTGACCCCCATGGACTATACAATCCATGAAATTCTCTACGCCAGAATACTGGAGTGGGTAGTCTTTCTCTTCTCCAGGGGATCTTCCGGACCCAGGGATCAAACCCAGGTCTCCCACTTTGCAAGTAGATTCTTTACCAGCTGAGCCACAAGGGAAGCCCAAGAATCCTGGAGAAGGTAGCCTATCCCTTCTCCAGCTGCTCTTCCCAACCTAGGAACTGAACTGGGATCTCCAGCTTTGCAGGTGGATTCTTTACCAACTGAGCTATCAGGGAAGCCTGTATGAGGAAAAAATCTAAAAATGTGTGGACATACATACATGCATAACTGATCCGGTTTACACATGAAACTAACATAACATTGTAAATCAACTATACTCCAATAAAAATTTAAAAGTAGGTAACAACAAATCCTACTGTATATTACAGGGAACTATATTCAGTATCTCATAATAAGTTATAATAGAAAAGAATATGAAAAACTCAATCACCTTGTTGCACACCTGAAACTAACCCAACATTATAAGTCAAGTCTACTTTAATGAAAAGAAAATAATATTAAGCAATTGATGCCAACTGTTCCTTCCCCACATTAAACATTTACTCATCACAGAAACCAAATAATTAACATAGTGTCTTAATGTTGTTAGTGATTAAGTTATGTCTGACTCTTGTGACCCTTAATAAACACAATCAACACCTTGTTTTCATATCATCATCGTCATCATTATGGTATTAACTTCCTATTAGCATGAGTGTTTGGGTCTTAAGTATAGGTACCTAAGTATTTCATTGGACTTTATAAGTTGGGAAAGTTTCAATGTGTCTAGCACATTAATATCTTTTTGTGTCATAACATTATTATCCAGAATGTTTTATCCTTATTAGCTCAATATAACTCACATATTTAACACTGTACCATTTATGACTTTGTCAAAGACACTAAACTTTATCAAAGACACCAACATACATAATGAATTTTGTTACCTTTTCTGGGTAATAATTCCTTTGTCATGATTACTTTTGTCTAGGTAATCAAGCCAGTGTCACTCACCTTTACCATTAAGAAACTAGGGGAAAAAATTAGAATGATACAAAGGGTGATAGGTTTGAGATACGAATTTTCAGATGTTTCCTTAAGTTTTAAAAATTTGTTATAAATTTCATGTTTCATTGAATAATATCAAGTTAGCCAATATAATTTGTATTGAGTTTTATGTTTGTGAAGCTTATCCTTTACTCTAAAAATTCTGGAGAAAATTCTGGGAATTTTGATTACCCAAGAAAATGTTCTATCAAATGTCATTTAAACAATCCAGCCATTCAATCTTCAGGATAGTGTTAACATTGCACATATACATGTATAATTTAAAAGTCATGTTATTTCCTTGATAAAATAAAAATTTCATCTGCACTGTGTATATAAAGATGGCATTATTGCCTGGGAAGTAAAATGTATGAATCTGTGTGTTTATATACTTTTCACCAGTGGTACCTGCTTGGACTGAATAATCCACAATCTTAAGTTTGAACAGTAAAACACATGCAATACATTTGATTGGTATCATAATAATTAAAACAAAATGATTTTCTATAATAACCTTTGACTCTGAATATATTATTTTGATTTTCTATAATAAACTTTGACTCTGAATATATCATTTTGATTTCTTGTAGCTGTTGAGAACTTCACTGTTAATTTGTTAATTATTTTGTAATTAATTTTTTCCTTCTCTCTATTCCTTTTAATATGTCTTTAGAGTTCATTAGCTGAAAACCCACTATACTGTATATAATTTATACAAATATTCTTATCTTGCTAGCAGATTTTCTTGATTCTGTACATTCTTGTCTTTCATCAATTCTAGATAATTCTCTCATCTTTTCTCTTGATTCTCTTACTCTGAATCTTCTTGTTTAATTCTGTGTGACTGTTATCCTTGTTTTTATTTTCAATTTCTATTTTCAATGTTATATTTTAGATAATCTGCTTATATTTGTCTTTAATGTACTGATAATCATTTATCTCAATATGTGTAATCTATCCATTAGTTTATTTCCAGTTAAAGTACTTTTTAGTCCTAGAACTTCCATTTCTTTTCTTTTTAAAACTTTTTAAACTTTTCTTTTAAACTGTGCTTCATTATATTTAATGTTCTAATTTTCCTTTACATCTTAAATAAGTTTTAACATATGTATTTTATAGTCTGCATCTGCTTTTTAAAATATTTCCAAACTTGAAAGTCAAATTTTACTGTTTGTTAGGCATTTTAAATCCTGTTTACAATGAATTATTTTTCCTCATGTACCTCACAATTTTGAGTGGCGTCATTTATCCAGGAAAATCCTGCAACTTAGGTTAAAATGTCTCTCTCTTTAGACTTTTTACTTTTGCTATGTCAGGCACTTTGGTGATACAATTGCCCGACGCCATTTCTTACTTTAATTTTCAGCGTTGTGGTCTCAGGATTTATGGAAGTACCATAAATTTGAGACTTAAACTCATATGAATATAGGCCATAGCTGGAATGTTTAGGAAGGTTTGTTTTTGCCCTGATCCAAGGCTAAAGCTGATCTGATTCTTTTTTATCTCCGGCTATAAGTATGTTGAACTTTTCTGCTTAATCATTGATCCTATAACCTTTGAGGTTGATGAAGTAATGCAGTATTTCTGCTTATGCTCTCTTTCTCTGAGCAGAAGTTAATGTCATTCCCCTTACTGGTTCCACTCTCCCAAGTCCCCATAATGCAAACCCGTCTTCCGTACCATCCCCTCCCAAGGGCAATCACAGAAGCTATCAACTCAGCTTTCATTACTGGGAAATCATTTAGTTTATCAAGACCTCAGTTCTGCTCTTAAAAGTATTTTAAAAAATATTGCATCCTGAATGTCCAAGTATTTTTTAAAGTATGATTTTCAGAGCCTTCCCTGGTGGTCCAGTGGTTAGGAATCCTCTGCTTGCCAATGCAGGTGACATGGGTTCCCACATGCCACATGGCAACTAGGCCTGTGCACCAAAACTACTGAGCTAGCACTTTCAAGCCAGTGAGACACAATTCCTGAGTCTGCCGCTGCTGCTGCTGCTAACTCTCTTCAGTCGTGTCTGACTCTGTGCGACCCCATGGACAGCAGCCCACCAGGCTCCCCTGTCCCTGGGATTCTCCAGGCAAGAACACTGCAATGGGTTGCCATTTCCTTCTCCAGTGCATGAAGGAGAAAAGTGAAAGTGAAGTCACTCAGTCGTGTCCGTCTCCCAGCAACCCCATGGACTGCAGCCCACCAGGCTCCTCCATCCATGGGACTCTCCAGGCAATTACTGAAGCCTGCATGCCTAAAGCCCAGGCTCTGCAACAAGAGAAGCCACTGCAATGAGAAGACTGCTTACTGCAACTAGAGAAAGCCCACATACAGCAATGAAGACCCAGCACAGACAAAAATAAATCCATCAATAAATCTTTAAAAAAAAAAATATGATTTTCAGCTAGTCTACCATATTGCTTAAACATAGCATAAATGTCATTAAATATTTTTAGGTAAATAAGCAATGCACATCAGGATATAAGGCCAAGCAGAAATGAAAACAATATTTCCTGATTATCTGTCTGGGATTCTCATGAAGGTAGCCTTAGTATGAATATTCAAAAGATTTTTAAGCTATCTATATAATTAGAGAAGAGAAAAAAAACAGACAAATAAAAATAGTCTCTTAAATGCGGGGCCCACCTGACACAAAATGCATAAATTTTTATTCTCATCATTTGATCTAACAACTAGATCATGTTTCCTGCATTCAAAGTCAGAGGTGTGAATAGTAATTCTTCAGGGGTGAAGGATGATGTGTGTGACTAGAGTCCCTACCTGAAAGAGACAATGTTTAATTGCAACTGAAGCATTAAAGAGACAATTTTCAGACAAATTTTTAAAATTGCACCACTTTAACAAAGGAGAGAGTAAACATGTCAAACAACAAATGTTTATTAAAAATTGACTAAGTCGAAGGTATTATAAGCGTTGTTTTCATGATTAGATGACTTCCTAGCTGTCTCCTTATATTTTTCTTTGGTTACCTTTTTGGTTGAATTTTCCCTGACACATCATTAGTAAGCTCTTCCTCTACTAAAAATTCTAAGTTACTCCCAGTGTAGACCACTGACCAGCTTACTCTAATTCCCAGCATATAAGTTTTGATTAACTTCCATCCCAGTGCCTGAAACTTCTTTCATCTCACTTTCCATTTTGTAATCTACTGATCACAAAGAAATTACTATAGGGGAGTAGAGAAATATTCCTTTTCTTCCACAAAATATCCAGAGGACCAATTTCTGAGGAAGGCCTGATTTCTGCAGGGATTTTTTATGTTTTAATTATTCTATATCACAGTGCTTTTTACATCCCACTGTATCAGTGTAGGTAGGGTATGTTTCTCAAACACAACATGACTTCCTTCCTTCTTCTTTTACCATATGAAGATTAGGAGAGCACAAAGTGGTGTTTCAAAAAAATGATAAATTATGAAAACTGTTCACATGTTCATGAATTTACTACAACAAAAGTGTTCATAACCAAACTTTACACATGTTTATATAATTATGATATCTGAGACATTATAAAGTTAGTAAATTCAAAAATCCTTTTATGTTTCCTACAATATTTATATCTGTATGATGATGTTATAGAAAGCCAAGAGACAAAAAAATCATTTCTATTTCATGTGTGTTTAGTCACTCAGTCATGTCCAACTCTTTGGGACCCCACGAACTGTAGCCCACCAGGCTCCTCTGTCCATGGGGATTCTCCAGGCAAAAACACTGGAGTGGGTTGCCACGCCCTTCTCTGGGGGATCGTCCCAACCCAGGGATCAAACCCTGGTCTCCTGCATTGCAGGCAGATTGTTTACGACCTGAGCCACCAGGGAAGCCCAAGAATACTGGAGTGCGTAGCCTATCTCTTCTTCTGTGGATCTTCCTGACTAAGGAATCGAACCAGGCTCTCCTGAGTTGCAGGCTGATTCTTTACCATCTGAGCTACCAGGGAAGCCCCAGCTTTGCCTATTTCAAGGACAGTAGAAAGTGAAACTAAACTATCTTTCCTAGAGGGTTTAAGAATTATATCAGGGCAGGTATAGAGACTCTTGACACACATTTCTGATTGAAATGTTATGTATAACAGCCTCACCCATCTGTTATTTCAAAAGTGATGGACAGGGAAGGTGCAGCACTAGGCTTCAATGTACTCTGATATTTAGTTTCTGAAATAACAGGGAAAGAGCAGCATATATATAAGCATAGCTATTCCCCCCCCCTCCCCAAACAGTGTTGACTGAAGCAGGGTAGTCTGTGGAACTATAGTAAGAAGACTACAATTATAAATAATTCGTACCTCATAGGGATGGTGACTATTTTATTCACATTTTTGGGGGCAAAACATGTGAAAACATGAGCTCTTTATTCATCCTTCTGTTTACCCATTCACAGTACAATCATCCTGCCCTCAATCCATCTTTCCATTGATCCTCCAAACCTTTCTGCTGGTTTGTCTCATTCAATGTCATCATAGAGGCTTATTATCCAGACTGTCTTTCTTAATAACCACAAATCTCACAGACCTTATGCAGATATAAGTGTGGATTATTTGGTATGTTTTGTATAAAAGCATGTTCTAAAATTTTCTATGATATAAATCACAGTAAGCTTTATGGTGCTTTATAACTGATACCTTTGGCTTCCCTCTTTTGAAAACATGTTCAATCTGTATCAACTGGAAGGATGTTTTGAGTTACTATAGCTAGAATCTACTTTCATTTCACTATGAACTCTTACAAGAGTCAATTCACGTTATGCATCTAAAGATCAGTAACACTTCCATCAGCTTTCTAGGAGTTATACTGATAACCTTCTCATGGGCAAGGCCTCTTCCTATCATATTTTGAGGATAGATTTCATGCCAGGACAAACTGGACATTTTTCAAGACTACTGGAATTCTGAACAGCCAGCTCATAGAAACTGTCAAAGATTTTACTACTGACTCTTCTCAGCAGAGAACCTGTCAAGCCTTTCTTCTAAATAAGTGATAATGGAAATTTTGATCACCTCATATTCTGTTAGAACTGTGAGAGTTCCATGAATAAAATGTGGATATTCTCAATATCAAGAAGAAATATTTTTCCTATTGTCTGTAGATGCTATTACCAACTTAATAACTATCCTGATAATTCAACTCATACCAAGTTTTGAATATCATAATTTATACCTTGTGAGTACTTTAATAATAAATATTTAAACTTCCTGAAAATTAAATATATTAGCTCCAAGGAAAAGAATTATGGCCTTGTGTGGTGTGAGAGTCAGTTAATAGCAGAAAATACATCAATGAATAAAGTAATTTAAAGGGATCTGGCTTTTGTGCTATGGTGGTCATTATCAATCTTCTATGTAACATGATATACCAAGATAACAAAGGAAGTTGATGCCATATCACTTGTTTTCAGTATTTCTGTATAAAGAAATTTTATGTTGGGGCTAAAGTATTTTGAGTTAAAGTATTTTTAATAGTTTGGTTATGTGTGAAAAGACATTTAGAGAACACAGAGAGAGAATCTACAAAAACAACAGTTCAATCCTTGTTCTCCAAATTAAGTGCAATATGAATTGCTTTTAGGATAGGCTGTTCACGGTTAAACAGTCAGGATTTCTTGAGATCAGTACCTTCTTGTTAGGATTGAATAAGCAAGTTATTCTGAGAGGTTTCCCTGCTTTTATAAAGTAAGCTTTCATTCTTTCATATTTATTGAAAAAGATAAGACTATGAACAATCTTCACAGCCCATAGTCTAATTGTTCTCCATTCACACATATCTGTAGTATTCACATGTGTTACCCTTGGGATGCTGGTATATCTAACAAGTTTCCTACTGGGGAAAATTGAGTACTACTGGGAGCCTGGTCGGAGAAGGCAACGGCACCCCACTCCAGTGTTCTTGCCTGGAGAATCCCAGGGACAGAGGAGCCTGGTAGGAGGCCGTCTATGGGGTCACACAGAGTCGGACACGACTGAAGCGATTTAGCAGCAGCAGCAGCAGGGAGAACTCACATCGGAGAAGGCAATGGCAACCCACTCCAGTACTCTTGCCTGGAAAATCCCATGGATGGAGGAGCCTGGTAGGATGCAGTCCAAGGGGTCACGAAGAGTTGGACACTTACTGAGTGACTTCACTTTCACTTTTCACTTTCATGCACTGGAGAAGCAAATGGCAACCCACTCCAGTGTTCTTGCCTGGAGAATCCCAGGGACAGAGGGGCCTGGTAGGAGGCCGTCTATGGGGTCACACAGAGTCGGACATGACTGAAGCAACTTAGCAGCAGCAGGGAGAACTCACATAATCTAAGTTCTGAGGAAAAAATAACTGCAACTTTTAGTAAGAATCAACTGTTTTTGCAAAGACTATAAGAGGCTTATTAATACTCTTGATATTTGACATGAAAGGACACAGATTCTTAAATTATTTATGTTATATACTTACAAGATTGAATATTAATTTTAGGTGAATTGACTGCTTCCATATCTATGAATCTCTGCTTTGGTTTTTGCATTAGTCCAACAGATACATCTTAATAATAATATTCTTTGCATCTTATCTTTTTTTCCTGTGACTTTTATTTTTATTGCTCTGCAGTGCTTTGACAGCAGTAGTCAGGGAACTCTATGACAAAATAATTTTTAAAAGTATCCAATTACAATTCAAAATTCTGAAGGATCTTTTGAAAGTAATAACCTACAGGATATAATTGACATTCAGAAACTAAAATCTGATCTACTTCTAGCAATGAAATTATACTACTCTGAAAGGACTGCCATAATAAATTCACCAAAGGGTATTAAAAATGTAGCCATTAAAGTGACTAAGAAAATATTAATGTACTAACATTACATGTTTTATGCTACTTCCTTAAAATTGCAAGACATATTAGTAGTAAAAGGTATCCCTAGGCTAGATGACTAAATGAGTTAACATGCTGTGTAAAGCCAGTGGATACAAAACAATTAAATTCTGCAAACTGCAAATGCAAAACTTTAGTCCTTATTTCCCAAGAATTACTAGCCACTCCTTTTTGGTGGGAGGCAAAAGAACTCTCTCTTCTTTTGTTTTATGAAATGTCTTTTTCTCTTGGTTCTTTCCTTGTTTTTCTGATTCTTCTTGGTCATATTCCTTCTCTGAATATTTATTTTTTTATTCCGTTCTTTTTTCTTTTTTTTTTACCTTTAATACATGCTGTTCCTTCTGCTTAGAATAAACTCCGTCTTGCATGCCTGACCTGCTTAACTATATGGAGTATATGCATCATAACTGAGTTCAAATTCCACCTTCTTTATGAAGGTTCCTCAATTTTCTCATGACAGCTATTCTAAAACTCAATTATAGTGGCTCAGATGGTAAAGAATCTGCCTGCAATGTGGGAGACTTGGGTTTGAACCCTGGGTGGGGAAGATCCCCTGGAGAAGGAACTGGCAACCCACTCCAGTATTCTTGCGTGGGAAATACCATGAGCAGAGGGACTTGGCAGGCTACAGTCCATGGGGCTGCAAAGAGTCAGACGCAACTGAGCGACCAACACTTTCACTTTCATACTGCATGATGACTGTTGGTCTGTGCGCCCTCATGATGACCATGAGCATTTTCCTGACATGAAATTTATATTGATATTTCTGTCCTCATCACCATAGACAATTTTTGGAACTCTTCTGGCAACTAATCAATATGTGCTGAATGTATTAGTGATGCAAGTCCTGTAGTCCCTCAGGTAGTAAAATGTTAAGAGGCTCAATCCAACGATGATCAGATTTTTAGAGTAATATTAATATTTAACAATATGTACTTTTAGTCTTGGCCATCTTGGACTCACTTATTCTTTTGTACACTTATCACATTTGGTCCCCAAACTGAGAGTTAGACCAAAAAAATTCTAAGATGTGTCTACCAAATCAAAGCATTTAATCAAAGGGTTTTTTTTTTTTTTTTTTTAAGTTATGCCTTTGGGTTAAAGATCTTTTCCTGTAGTTTTATTCTCTATTTCTTTTAAATTCAAAGTGAATTTTCTCTCAATACCATAACTAATTTATTTTTCAACATCATTATAAAACAGCACAACAAGGTTTCTTTTTTAACATACAGGTTTTACTTATATGAAGAAAAGAAATTTGGGCTTCGGAACACATATTTGCATTCTATATGTATCCTTATAAGACACATGTTTATTCTATTTTTATAATTGATTACTCTTGCTAAATTTTGACTCAGAACCTGAAGTCAAAATTTAAAGAGAGGCTTGTCAGCAAACCAGAACCAACCAAAGATGGAACTTTATTAATTATTTTTACAACCATCATTTAGACTACCATTCACCATAGTTAATATCTGCCATAATGTGAACAAATATATGGCTCTTCATGCCCCCAAATGGCTGCAAATATACCCCTGCAGGATGATCCCAAGCCTGCTCTCCATAGGTGAGTACTTGAGAAGGAAACAAGATTACCTTCTTTGTCCTTGTGTGTGTTCAATTGCGAGAGGAGGTTCTCGTTGGCCCGCACGCAGTACACCTCTCGGGTCTGGACCCCTCCCCCGCAGAGGGCAGTCTGGTTGCCTCGCCTCTTGTCCTGCTGACTGAGAAGAGGGTCCACCCGACACTCGGTCCACTCTGTGGTCTTCCAGCTGTATCTAGATAAAGAAAATGCCGGCAGTGGCCATGTGTTTCGTGAATAAAACTTTTCTCCAATCCTATTTGTTTCTTCCCCTCAAGAAAATTAATCTGAACAATTCCTTCCCCTTGAATCAATCTCAGACCACACCTCTGGCACAGGTTCAGTTTCAATCCCTTCTTCTACATCCTTACCCTGCTCCGTTTAAAGAGGGGTTAAATTTAAGATGATTCACTTTTAATTGCAACTACTAGAAGTTACTTATAAATATTTTATGCAAAGAGAGCATAATGCTGAATATATGACATTTTATGTTTAATTAAGCTGAACTCAGGCTTGCCCTTTTTTCATGTTTATAAACAAACAAAGATTGAATCTGAGAATGGAGAACATTCTAAATGATGATGAACTCAAACATTTGTTTTGTCTTTAATAAAATGTATGAAAATTCCTTCTTCGTACAGGTCAAAATTGTAATTGTGTGTTAGTAACAAAAATATAACATAATTCAGAGTTTTCTCTTTATCTCTGAGAATGAGTGTTCTTTTTTTTCTCCTGTAACATTTGAGCATCCCTGATGAGTACTGATGAATGATGAAAAGAGCTGACATTTCTAATCAGTGGAACACAGGAAAGATGATCTATGCTTCTAAATTAAAGCTCCAATCAAGATTATCATGTGAAAAAAATGTCAGGGGATTATCAGCCCAACACATGCTTTAAGGAGATAGCCAGGGTCTTGATGTCACTGCAGATAGACAGTGATGGCATTTCTCCACCTCAAGGAAAATGGATATTCTAAAAGCACAAAGAAAATGGCTCTTGGAGTACTTTATGTCACTTTTACCAAGATGCTTCCTTAGTAATCAGATTAACAGCCAACACAGGTACAAATGGATGTGCTAATGCTCATCTCAGTTAGACAAAAAGGTTAAATGGGCTCTTGGATGTCTGATCCAGATGCTTTGCTTTGTCAGTGGTAAGGCTTCATGGTGGTAAAGGTGAACTTCATGCCCATTTTTCAATTTTTGTAAGTGGGGATTCATGGCTTAACAGAGGTACAGGTCTGGGGCATCAAGGATCAATGCTCTTGACATATATTTATAAAGGAAGTGCAGCATTCAGGTCAATTATAAAATCATTGATAACTGATGCCTTGAGAGGAGAGACAGGGAGGCGTGAAGGAAAAGAAAACTAAACAAGCCATTCATTAGGGGAGTTAAAACAAAAATTTTATTTTTTTTTTATAGAGCAGCATACCAACATAGGTCATCCTAAGGAGTCCTGTGAGAGAAATACATTTTTTAGTAATGTAAATTGATGACACTTTCTTAAAAAAAAAAATGCTACCATCCACAAAGGGTTAGAAGACAGAGATTTAGAACAGGGATTTATTTTAATTAATAGTTAATGATGTTTGAATAACTGAGAGGATAAAGATATCCTAGCTTGAGATTAAAAAATGGAAGAATCTCGCAGGAGATGAAACACTCTGACTAGAGAACCTGGCAACTTCCCTGAAACTGTTACGTCAAGGGGAACACACAAGTCAGTGGGGCAGGCAGAGAAGTTAGGAAGGAAACTCTTCAGAGTGTTCAGTTACTGCTTATGTTAGGGGAGAAGGGAGGATTCCATAGGGCTGCATAACTGAAGATCTTGTACGAATCATTACTATGCTTTGTTATTATTATTATTACTCTCAGAAATGGGAGGAGGAGCAGCAGCAGCAATGGTAGTGGTAATTTTCCTTTTCACTGGTTCATCAAGTGCAAGCTGTAAGCCTGTTCTCTAAATGGTTCAAATATTCCAGGGAACCTTTCAATGAAGCTTGTGGGTATCTACTGATAAACTAAGATTCTGTAAGTTTTTTTGTAAATACTCTCTACATTCAGACCAACCTGAAACATATTTATCACCAAGTTAATTCACAGAAATGTCTAAGAAATGATTTTTAAGGATAAAAAGAATATAGTTACAGTCCCAAATATTTCAAAACAGTCTTATTTCATCTGAATTCAATGAACATTTATTGGGCGCTTACCATGTGCCTGGTCCTATGACATATATGAGTGATTAAAGGAGAAACAATCTCCACACCAAGGTTAATAAGCAATCTTGGTCCTGAGAGAGCTTAAAGTCTTATTATTTTGATGTAGTATTCTACTCTAATAGGATTTGTTATACACAGTACTGAATTTTAGTAGGGCTTGCTCAATAGGCAAAAGGAACCTATATTTTGAAAGATTATTTTACCTTATAGACTAGTTGACAAACTATGGCTAAATTCAACCTGTACCGTTTCTATAAATAAATTTTATGGAAACATATCCACACTCATTTCTTTACATATTGCTTACAGCTTCAACAGCAGAGTTGAATCATCGTGACGGAGACACATGTGGCTCATAAAGACTAACATATTTACTATCTTCTCCACTTCAGAAAAAGCTTGTCAATACTCATTATAGAAAATGTGCGAAGAACTACTGCTAAAAATCCAGCTTTTGTGGAGATTGGGAAACATAGCTTGTTACTGACACTTTTATTTAGTAAAACTGGTATTTTTTGTTTTTATAGGATAGTGTTTGTAAAGAGATACATTTCTACTTAGAATTTGTAAAAATCAGTATTTCTCAACACACCATCCAGTTGAAATCAAACAGCTAAAGGGATATGCAGTTTGGGCAGACGGGGCAGCAGAGACCGCTGTCCTTATTAACTCACGTGGCACAGGGGGCAACTCCATCTCCTTGAGACACACAGGGCTCTTTTTCCTCAAGTTCTGGACACTTCTTCTCACTGCCAATAGGAAACTGCCTGATGAGCCGAGTTCTCACGCGGGTGCCTTTAGGGGATGCCGTGTCATGGCATGTTTTTGAGCAGGGGCTCCACTCTGACCACTCGGACACCTGGCACTCCTTGGTCATCACGCAGGCCTGGAAGGTCATTGGCAGCTTCTCTTGCTGGCAGAAGCTGCAAAAGAGAATTAATATTCTCATCACAGACTTGTAGGCAGGCATGAACTTGTAGGCAGGCATGAACATTCCAGAGCAAAATCAGCTTGGACATTTTTCTTTCTACTTGGAAGTACAATTCCAATTTCATTGAAAATGTACCAACATTTATGACATGTAAAAGCTGTTAGACTCCAAGCTAACATTCGCATTTCCTCTTAGTTTGTAATAGTTGTTAAACCATTCACAGGAAATAGAAAATAAAAGGATGAAGCAAAATTAGCTGAAACTAAGTTTACCATATTGTTCATTTTACTCACTCCAGATTTGTTTTAACATAGAAAATGAACTGTTAACATAAGACAATTTTCACTCTGTTTAGTGATTTAAATAAACATGCCTGGATAACTACTAAAATATTATTTTGAATAGAAAAAAGTAATTTAATTTATGCTTATAATTATTTTTAATATCATTTGAAATTTTAGCTGTCAATTACAATTGTAATGTAGGCTTATTCAAATATATCAACTTTTTCCAGTTCATACTTTAATGCAAGGTCTACATATATGAGTATATTAATTAAACACTTCTTAAGCATTAGAGGCTTCCCTGGTGGCTCAGACAGTAAAGTGTCTGTCTGCAATGCAGGAGACCTGGGTTTGATCCCTGGGTTGGGAAAATCCCCTGGAATAGGAAATGGCAGCCCACTCCAGTACCCCTGCCTGGAAAATCCCATGGACGGAGGAGCCTGGTAGGCTGCAGTCCATGGGGTCGCAAAGAGTCAGACACAACTGAGCGACTTCACTTTCACTTTCTTTAAGCATTAGAAGGGTGACAGAGGATGAGACGGTTGGATAGCATCATTGATTCAATGGACATGAGTTTGAGCAAACTCTGGGAGACAGTGAAGGACAGAGAAGCCTTGTGTTCTGCAGTTCATGGGGTCACAAAGAGTTCAGACTCAAGTGAGTGACTGAACAACAAACATTAGAAATATAAATTTATTAGGCTATACTGCTGTAGAGATACCCTCTAAATAGATCTAGAATATTTAGTCACCAGTAAAGTATTTATGTTCAAATTCTTATCTAATGTTTCCTCCTTGAATTAGAAGGATGTTGAATTCTTTTTTTAATTAATTTTTTACTGAAGGATAATTGCTTTCCAGAATTTTGTTGTTTTCTGCCAAACCTCAACATGAATCAGTCACAGGTATACATATATCTCCTCCCTTTTGAACCTCCCTCCCATCTCCCTCTCCATCCCATCCCGCTAGGTTGATACAGAGCCCCTGTTTGAGTTTCCTGAGCCATACAGAAAATTCTCGTTGGCTATTTTACATATGGTAAGGTAAGTTTCCATGTTACTCTTTCCATACCTCTCACCCTCTCCTCCCCTCTCCCCATGTCCATAAGTCCATTCTTTATGTCTGTTTCTCATTGCTGCCCTGCAAATAAATTCTTCAGAACCATTTTTATAGATTCCATATATATGCATTAGAATATGATGTTTTTCTTTTTCTCTTTCTGACTCACTTCACTCTGTATAATATGTTCTAGGTTCATCCACCTTATCAGAACTGACTCAAGTGTTCCTTTTTATGGCTGAGTAATATTCCACTGTGTATATGTACCACAACTTCTTTATCCATCCATCTATTGATGGACATCTAGGTTCCTTCCATGTTCTAGCTATTGTAAATAGTGCTACAATGAACAATGGGATACATGTGTCTTTTTCAACCCTGGTCTCCTCAGGGTATATGCCTAGGAGTGGGATTGCTGGGTCATATGGTGGTTTTGGTTTTTCCAGTAGTCATGTATGGATGTGAGAGTTGGACTGTGAAGAAGGCTGAGCGCTGAAGAATTGATGCTTTTGAACTGTGGTGTTGGAGAAGACTCTTGAGAGTCCCTTGGACTGCAAGGAGATCCAACCAGTCCATTCTGAAGGAGATCAGCCCTGGGATTTCTTTGGAAGGAATGATGCTAAAACTGAAACTCTAGTACTTTGGCCACCTCTTGCAAAGAGTTGACTCATTGGAAAAGACTTTGATGCTGGGAGGGATTGGGGGCAGGAGAAGAAGGGGACCACAGAGGATGAGATGGCTGGATGGCATCACCAACTTGATGGACTGAGTCTGAGTGTACTCCAGGAGTTGGTGATGGACAGGGAGGCCTGGCGTGCTGCCATGGGGTCACAAAGAGTTGGACACGACTGAGTGACTGAACTGAACTGAACTGAACTGATGTTGGTTTTAGTCCTACTTTTTTCAAGGAATCTCCATACCATCTTCCACAGTGGCTGTATCAATTTACATTCCCACCAACAGTGCAAGAGTGTTCCCTTTTCTCCATACCCTCTCCAGCATTTATTGTTTGTAGACTGTTTGATAATGGCCATTCTGACCGGTGTGAGGTGATATCTCATTGTAGTTTTGATTTGCATTTCTCTAACAATGAGCAATGTTGAGCATCTTTTCATGTATTTGTTATCTGTATGTCTTCTTTGGAGAAATGTCTATTTAGGTCTTTTTCCCACTTTTTGAGCAGATTGTTTATTTTCCTGGTATTGAGTTGTATGAGCTGCTTGTATATTTTGGAAATTAATCCTTTGTCAGTTGTTTCATTTGCTATTATTTTCTCCCATTCTGAGGGTGGTCTTGTTACCTTGCTTATAGTTTTCTTTGCTGTGCAAAAGCTTTTAAGTTTAATCAGGTCCCACTTGTTTACTTTTGTTTTTATTTCCATTACTCTAGGAGATGGGTCATAGAGGATCTTGCTTTGATTTATGTCATTGAGTGTTCTGCCTATGTTTTCCTCTAAGAGTTTTATAGTTTCTGGTCTTACGTTTAGGTCTTTAATCCATTTTGAGTTTATTTTTGTGTATGGTGTTAGGAAGTGTTCTAATTTCATTCTTTTACATGTAGCTGTCCAGTTTTCCCAGCATCATTTATTGAAGAACTTGTCTTTGCCCCATTATATATTCTTGACTCCTTTGTCAAAAATAAGGTACCCATAGGTGCATGGGTTTATTTCTGGGCTTTCTATCTTGTTCCATTGGTCTATATTTCTGTTTTGTGCCAGTACCATACTGTCTTGATGACTGTAGCTTTGTAGTATAATCTGAAGTCAGGAAGGTTGATTCCTTCAGCTCCAGTCTTCTTTCTTAAGACTGCTTTGGCTATTTGGGGTCTTTTGTGTTTCCATATGATTGTGAAATTTTTTGTTTTAGTTTTGTGAAAAATGCCATTGGTAATTTGATAGGGATTGCGTTGAATCTGTAGATTGTGTTTGGTAGTATAGTCATTTTCACAATACTGATTCTTCCTACCCAGGAACATGGAATATCTCTGCATCTGTTTATGTTACCTTTGATTTCTTTCATTAGTGTCTCATAATTTTCTGTGTACAGTTCTTTTGTCTCAATAAGTAAGTTTATTCCTAGAGATTTAATTTTTTTTGTTGCAATGGTGAATGGGATTGATTCCTTAATTTCTCTTTCTGATTCTTCTGTTAGTATATAGAAATGCAAGTGATTTCTGTGTATTGATTTTATATCCTACAATTTTGCTAAATTCACTGATTAGCTCTAGTAATTTTCTGATACTATCTTTAAGGTTTTCTCTGTATGGTTTCATGTCATCTGCAAACAGTGAGAGCATTACTTCTTCTTTCCTGATCTGGATTCCTTTTATTTCTTTTTCTTCTCTGATTGTTGTAGCTAGGACTTCCAGAACTATGTTGAATAAGAGTGGTGAAAGTGGACATCCTTGTCTTGTTCCTGATCTTAGCGGGAATGCTTTCAGTTTTTCACCACTGAGAATAATGTTTCCTGTAGGCTTATCATTTATGGCCTTTACTAGGTTGAGGTAGGTTCGTTCTATGCCCATTTTTTGAAGAGTTTTATTCATAAATGGGTGCTGAATTTTGTCAAAGGCTTTTTCTGCATCTACTGATATTATCATATGGACTTTATCTTTCAATTTGTTGATATGGTCTATCACATTGGTTTGCATACATTGAAGAATCCTTGCATTCCTGGAATAAACCAAACTTGATCATGGTGTATGAGCTTTTTGATGTGTTGTTGAATTCTGTTTGTTAAAATTTTGTTGAGGATTTTTGCATCTATGTTCATCAGTGACATTGGCCTGTAGTTTTCTTTCTTGTGTTGTTTTTGTCTGGCTTTGGTATCAGGGTGATGGTGGCCTTGTAGAATGAGTTTGGAAGTGTTCCTTCCTCTGCAATTTTTGAAAGCGTTTTAGAAGGATAGGCATTAGCTCATCTCTAAATGTTTGACAGAATTCTCCTGTGAAGCCATCTGGTCCTGGGCTTTTCTTTTTTGGGAGATTTTTGATCACAGCTTCCATTTCAGTGCCTGTGATTAGGTAATTCATAATTTCTATTTCTTCCTTGTTCATTCTTGGAAGATTGAACTTTTCTAAGAATCTGCCCATTTCTTCCAGGTTATCCATTTTATTGCCATATAGTTGTTCAGAACAGTCTCTTATAATCCTTTGTATTTCTGCATTGTCTGTTGTAACCTCTCCTTATTCATTTCTAATTTTGTTGATTTGATTCTTTTCTCCTTTTTTCCTGATGAGCCTGGCTAAATATTAGTCAATTTTGCTTATCATCTCAAAGAACAAGCTTTTAGTTTTATTAATCTTTAGTATTGTTTCTTTCATTTCTTTTTCATTTATTTCTGCTCAGATCTTTAGGATTTCTTTCCTTCTACTAATTATGGGATTTTTTTTTGTTTTTCTTTTTCCAGTTGTTTTAGGTATAAAGTTAGGCTGTCTATTTGAAGCTTTTCTTGTTTCTTGAGGTAGGATTCTAGTGCTATAAATAAACTTCCCTCTTAGAACTGCTTTTGCTGCATTCCATAGGCTTTGAGTTGTCATGTTTTCATTATCATTTGTTTCTAGAAATTTTTTGATTTCCACTTTTATTTCTTTTGTAACCTGTTGGTTATTTAGAAATGTGTTGTTTAATCTCCATGTGTCTGTGTTTCTTACAGTTTTTTTCTTGTAATTGATATCTAATCTCATAGCATTGTGGTCAGAGAAGATGCACGATATGATTTCTATTTTCTTAAATTCACTGAGGTTTGATTTGTGACCCAAGATGTAGTCTATCCTGGAGAATGTTCCATGTGCTCGTGAGAAGATGTAGTCTTCTGCATTTGGGTGGGATGTCCTGAAGATATCAATAACATCCATCTCATCTAATGTATCATTTAAGACTTGTGTTTCCTTATTAGTTTTCTGTTTTGATGATCTGTCCATTGGTGTGAGTGGGGTGTTACAGTCTCCTACAATTATTGTGTTCCTGTCAGTTTCTCCTTTTATGTCTGTTAGTGTTTGTCTTATGTACTGAGGTGCTCCTATATTGAGTGCATATTATTTACAATTGTTATGTCTTCCTCTTGGATTGAGCCCTTGATTATTATGTAAATATGCATCTTATTTATTATGTAAATATAGCAATAGAATCTTACCTCAAGAAACAAGAAAAGCTTCAAATAGCCTAATTTTACACCTTATCTCTTGTAAACTTCTTTATTTTAAGGTCTATTTTGTCTGATATGAAGATTGCTACTCCCAGCTTTATTTTGCTTCCTATTTGCATGGAATATATTTTTCCATCCTCTCACTTTCAGTCTATATGTGTCTTGAGGTCTAAAGTGGGTTTCCTGTAGATAGCATATACATGGGTCATGTTTTTGTATCCATTCAGCCAGTCTGCATCTTTTGGTTGAAGCATTTAATCCATTTACATTTAAAGTAATTGTTGATATATATGTTCCCATTCCATTTTCTTAATTGTTTGGGGTTGATTTTGTAGATCCTTTTTCTTCTCTTGTATTTCTTGACTATGTAAGTCTATTTAACATTTGTTGTAAAGCTTGTTTGGTGCTACTGAGTTGTCTTAGCTTCCGCTTGTCTGAAAAGCTTTTGATTTCTCCATCAAGTTTGGATGAGATCTTTGCCGGGTACAGTAATCTTGGTTGTAGATTTTTCCCTTTCAGTAATTTAAATATATCCTGCCATTTCCATCTGGCCTGCAGAGTTTCTGCTGAAAGATCAGCTGTTAAGCTTATGGGGTTTCCCTTGTATTTTACTTGTTGTTTCTCCCTTGCTGCTTTTAATATTCTTTCCTTGTGTTTAGTCTTTTTTAGTTTGATTAGTATGTGTCTTGGCATGTTTCTCCTTGGATTTATCCTGTATGGGATTCTTTGTGCCTCTTGGACTTGATTGACTATTTCCTTTTCCATGTTGGGGAAATTTTCAACTATAATCTCTTCAAAAATTTTCTCATATCTTTTCTTTTTCTCTTCTTCTTCTAGGACCCCTATTATTCGAATGTTGATGCATTTGATATTATCCCAGAGGACAATCCTCATTTCTTTTCATTCTTTTTACTTTATTCTGCTCTTCAGAAGTTATTTCCACCATTTTATCTTCCAGATCACTGATTCATTCTTTTGCTTCAAATATTCTGCCACTGATTCCTTCTAGAGTATTTTAAATTTCAGTAATTGTGTTGTTTGTCTTCATGTTTATTCTTTAATTCTTCCAGGTCTTTGTTAATTGATTCTTGCATTTTCCCCTTTCTGTTTTCAAGGTTTTTGATCATCTTTACTATCATTATTCTGAATTCTTTTTCAGGTAGTTTTCCTATTTCCTCTTCATTTATTTGGGCCACTGTGTTTCTAATTTGTTCCTTCATTTGTGTAGTATTTCTCTGCTTTTTCATTATTTCTTTTTAAACTTACTGTGTTTGAGGTCTGCTTTTCCAAGACTTCAAGGTTGAATTCTTTCTTCCTTTTAATTTCTGCCCCTAAGGTTGGTCCAGTGGTTTGTGTAAGTTTCTTATAGGGTGAGATTTGTGTTGAGCTTTTGTTTGTTTGCTTTTCCTCTGATGGGCAACACTGAGTGAGGTGGTAATCCTGTCTGATGATTGGGTTTGAATTTTTGTTTTATTTGTTGTTTAGATGAGGCATCTTGCACAGGGTACTATTGGTGGTTGGGTGACACTGGGTCTTGTGTTACAGTGGTTTCCTTTGGGTGAATTATCACTATTTGGTACCCTCTAGGATTAGTTCTCTGGTACTCTAAGGTCTTGGAGTCAGTGTTCCCACTCCAAAGGCTCAGGGCTTGATCTCTATCAGAAGTGTGAAATCAATGTTTCCTCTTCTCCTGTGCTTGCACTCTGGGTCCACACCAAGGCAATGCATGAGCTGTTGAAGATGCGCCTTTATTATTTTAGCAAACTGCGACCAGACACTAAACTGAGGAATTTTGGTGAGAGGCCTGCCTTGAGAGATGTGCCTACTATAAATGAAGTCCTAAGTTTCCCAAAGATTGATGAAGGCTCTCCTTCCTGCAGTTGGAATCAATGTGAGAGTTTGACCATAAAGAAGGCTGAGCACTGAAGAACTGACACTTGCAAACTGTGGTGTCAGAGAAGACTCCCCCCCACCCTCCTTCCAGAAGAGATGTTGAATTCTTAATCCTAATGTCTACATACAAAGATGAAGATGATGTTAGAGAATGTCATCAACCTCGGGTTTATGCACTGTGAAGGATTTTCCTGGAATTATATTGCCTTGTGCTGATTCTTAGTTGAACTCTTGCACATTATCAATAACTAGCAGCTCGTGTTTACAAGACAGAGGAGGCCTGCTGCCACAATAGAGCATCTGTTCCAATGGGAGAGTTCACTGATAATTCTGTCTCATCATTCAGGTGCTATATTTAACTATGATAATCAACCATAACGAGAGGCAGGTCCATTTTAATATAACAACTCACATTCAATCTTTTTAAATCTACTGGCATGTGTATGAAAATTGCATTCCTAGGAAACAATTAGAGCTTAAAATGTCAAAGTCAATTTGTCTGAGCTGGGAAGTCTTGGCAGAAGAATCATCTGAGAGTGTCAGTAAAATGGTCCTATGAGTCAGCTCTGTTGCTCCTTATAACAACAGAGAGGACCAGAATCCCATTTTTACTCATATGCCATGTATTGACTATTAATGATGCATTAGGTAACAACACTAACTTAAGAGCAAAACTTTCTCTGTGATGAACAATACAAGTTACTTCATGAGACTCAGGCAAAATAATGACCAAATGACGATCTTTACAATTCATTTAATATAAAACCCTCCATGTTTAACTTCCTCTTACGTTTACAACACTTCATCAGATTGTTATCATATACATATATGCATATATGGGGCTTCCCAGGTGGTGCTCATGGTAAAGAATCTGCCAGCCAATGCCGGAGATGCAAGAGATGTGAGTTTGATCCCTGGGTTGGGAAGATCCCTGGAGAAGGAAATGGCAATCTGCTCCGGTATTCTTACTTGGAAAATTTCACGGACAGAAGAGCCTGGCAGGTGACAGTCCATAGGGTTGCAAAGAATTGGACATGAATGAGCAACTGAACACACACAAACACACATGTAATACTTACAAACTTTGTATTCTATGTATAGGCAGAGAATTAACAATCCCTTTTAATCTTTTGTGGAGAATTTGACCATCAGTTAAATACCTCCTTTTACAGTTACCTGGTAACCTGATGAAAGTTGAAATATCAGCTATGTTACTAGATAATATTATTTATGATAGAATGACCAAGTTAATAAATTCAATTTGCTGTGGAGAAACTAAAACTACCTGGTAGGAAGCTACAGCTTTGTGCCTCCCTAAACTCTTGGAGTAGGATTTATTTTTACGGAGACTCTATAGGCTATTACAAATAGATCACTTCCAGAGATACCAGCGCCTGTAGGGTTGATACTTTTAAGGCAAGGCTGCTCTTTGACCTGCTGGATGTAGAATTATCCTTCTTCCCCCTGAAACATGTTGCATGAATTTCTAGAAGAATTCCCATTAGATGAGGAATGACTATGGCTACAATGATGACAAGCTCTATATCTTTCTAAGCAGACTAATACGAGATGGCAGTCTTGTGAGTCTTGTGTATCTGAAAGTCTTGACAGTATAAGATTAAAACTTAATTCATATTACCTCATGCATGAAAAATGCTGGACTGGATCACTCACAAGCTGGAATCGAGACTGCCGGGAGAAATATAAATAACCACAGATATGCAGATGACACCACCCTTATGGCAGAAAGAGAAGAACTAAAGAGCCTCTTCACAAAGGTGAGTGAAAGGGAGAGTAAAAAAGCTGGCTTAAAACTAAACATTCAATAAACTAAGATCATGGCATCTGGTCCCATCACTTCATGGCAAATAGATGGGGAAACAATGGAAACAGTGACAGACTTTATTTTTGGGGGCTCCAAAATCACTGCAGATGGTGACTGCAGCCATGAAATTCAAAGCCACTTCCTCCTTGGAAGAAAAGCTATGACCAACCTAGACAGCATATTAAAAAGTAGAGACATTATTTTGCTGACAAATGTCTATACAGTCAAAGCTATGGTTTTTCCGGTAGTCATGTATAGATGTGTGGGTTGGACCATACAGAAGGCTGAGTGCTGAAGAACTGATGCTTTTGAACTATGATTTTGGACAAGACTCTTGAAAGTCCCTTGGAAATCCTAAAGGAAATCAGTCCTGAATATTGACTGGAGGGACTGAGGCTGAGGCTGAAGCTCTAATACTCTGGCCACCTGATGAGAAGAGCTGACACTGGAAAAGACCCTGATGCTGGGAAAGACTGAAGGTGGGAGGAGAAAGAGATGACAGAGGATGAGATGGTTGGATGGCATCACTGACTCGATGGACATGAGGCTGAGCAAGGACAGGGAATGTAGAAGGACAGGGAAGCCTGGCGTTCTGTAGTTGATGGTGTCCAAAGAGTCAGATAGAACTGAGCGACTGAACAACCAATAATCCTTTTGTGTGGGTACCATTATTATTTCTGTTTTATAGAGAAAGAGTTTCTGAAAGGTTGGGCAATGTGTTCAAGATCATATGGGAATTTGTAAGAAGGGAACCGAAATTTGAACTTGGATTTTCTAAAATCAGAGTCTATTTTCTTAGTCACTCTGCCCTTCTTCTCACAGTTTAAACTGATTGTAAATCTCTGTTAGAGCAAACTGCTGTAGCTGAGACCAATGCCAGGGTTACTGGCACATTGTGAATCCACTAGTTTCACTCTTTCACAGTCCCAGGATTTGTACCATCCTGCTGCTGCTAAGTCACTTCCGTCATGTCCAACTCTGTGTGACCCCATAGACGGGAGCCCACCAGGCTCCGCCGTCCCTGGGATTCTCCAGGCAAGAACAATGGAGTGGGTTGCCATTTCCTTCTCCAATGCATGAAAGTGAAAAGTGAAAGTGAAGTCGCTCAGTCGTATCCAACTCCTAGCGACCCCATGGACTGCAGCCCACCAGTCTTCTCCGTCCATGGGATTTTCCAGGCAAGAGTACTGGAGTAGGGTGCCATAGCCTTCTCCTTGTACCATCCTGCTGCTGCTAAGTTGCTTCAGTTGTGTCCGACTCTGTGCGACCCCATAGATGGCAGGCCATCAGGCTCCACCATTCCTGGAATTCTCAAGGCAAGAACACTGGAGTGGGTTGCCATTTCCTTCTCCAATGCATGAAAGTGAAAAGTGAAAGTGAAGTCGCTCAGTCGTGTCCGATTCTTAGCGACCCCATGGACTGCAGTCTACCAGGTTCCTCCACCCATGGGATTTTCCAGGCAAGAGTACTGGAGTGGGGTGCCATAGCCTTCTCCTTGTACCATCCTAGCACTTTGAAAATGTGCTACTTGTTTTAAGGAGGACTTAGTAATTAGGGAAAAGTCAAACCACATGAATTTTCCTGATCCACGTTAACAACTTTTAATGCAAGTCCTAAATAGAAATCGGCAGCATAAACATGAGAATAGTATTAAGTAATATATGATTATATAGTTTGTAACATATGAGACATGTAACATAGCTATTTATCTATTTATACTTTATTTTTCCTTTAATTTTCTAATACCATTATTTCAGTAAATGTGAAATCAAGTAACTCTACATACTGGACTTCAGGAGTACAAAGATGAGATTATAGTAATTAAACTGGAATCATACAATTCTGCTTGGGGAGGCACAGAAGGATATATGAAGTAGTACATTATTATTTCAGAACAAGTGAAGGTAATTGATGGAAACATGAAAAACCATCTTTTGTTTGTTGGTGTGTGGGGAAAATACAGCTTTTTTTCCTTGGCCTCATTGTAAGGAGGCTTTGTTGAGCAGTGAAAAAAGAGTGGAATTGAAGCCTAGGTCAGATTAAGGGCAGTTAAGTAGATCCAGAAAAGCATCTTCTGTGGATGAGAGAACCATTCAAAGTTTTGGAGCATAAAGGACATGATATTTGCATTTCATGTAAATTCCAGTGGCAGAGTGGAGGTTGGAATAATAGGGTAAAAGATTAGAAACAGAGAGACTATGATGATGATTACATCACTGATATTTATAGTATACACAGACTGAGTGCTTTCTGTGTGCTAGACACTGGTCAAACTGAGGGAGGTATGATTGTGAACGGGAGATTGATCTTCATTGAATCCCTACTGTGAGCCACATACTATATTGTTTTACCAAAAATATCTCTATCTCATGAAATCCTTAAAACTATTCTGTAAGATGAAGCTCTATCTCTCTTTTATTTTAAGATCCATGCTATGTTGCTTCAGTCGTGTCTGACTCTTTGCTATCCTATGGACTGTAGCCTGCCAGGCTCCTCTATCCATGGAATTTTAGGCAAGAATACTGCAGTGGGTTGCTGTTTCCTACTACAGAGGATCTTCCTGACCCAGGTATTGAACCCATGTCTCTTACATTTCCTCCATTGGCAGGCGGGTTCTCTGTTGCCACAAAAATGGAATCCAAATGTCTCATGAAAGTCTGGATAAAGTAGCAGAAATGGAATTCTAACCAGATATTTCTGCTTATAATAAAGGCATATGAAAGTGTGAACAAAAGGAATGACAGGAGAAATGAAAAGGAGTCAGAAACTATCAAAAGGAGAGTTAGAAACCATATAAACTGATGGACAGCTGAAGGTGTTAAAAGAGAGGAAGGAGTCACTAAATAACTTGGAGGTTTCTAGCTTTGGCGATCTGGGGAGCACCACTAAGATGCTTTGAAATGGAGAACACGGAGTAAAAAAGCAAGTTTCTGGCAGTTGATAATTGAGTTTAACATTAGTATCTTAATTTGATATGGACATATTTCATACATATCCAACATGCAGAAATTTCCAGTGGACTGATCCACAATTAAGGATCACAGTTTAAAGTTCTGGATGACTTGTATACATATAACAATCATGAGCATATCAGAGTTCACAGCCAAGGCCACAGGACTGTTCACACATTGGGTTCATTTTGTTGTTCAGTCGCTAAGTCATCTCTGACATTTTGTGACCCTATGGACTGCAGCATGATCGGCTTCTCTGTCTTCCACCATCTCCTGGAGTTTGCTCAAATTCAGGTCCATTGAGTACATGATACTATCGAAACATCTCATCCTCTGTTGCCCTCCTTCTCCTTTTGCCTTCAGTCCTTCCCAGCATCCGGGTCTTTTCCAATGAGTTGGCTCTTCATATCAGGTGGCCAAAGTACTGGAACCTCAGCTTCATCAACAGTCCTTTTAACAGTCAGGGTTGATTTCCTTTAGGATTGACTGGTTTGATCTGCAGTCCCAGGGACTCTTAAGAGTCTTGTCCAGCATCACAATTTGAAAGCATCAGTTCTTTGGCACTCAGCCTCCTTTATGGTCTAACTCACATCCATACATGACCACGGGCAAAACCATGGCTTTGACTCTGCAGATCTTTGTCAGCACAGAGATATCTCTGCTTTTTAATACACTGTCCAGGTTCGTCATAGCTTTCCTTCCAAGGAGCAATCATCTTTTAATTTCATGGCTGCAGTCACCATCCACAGTGATTTTGGAGCACAGGAAAATAAAATCTGGGGCTCATTTTAGGCCTAAATAATTCACACATGATCTTACAGTGGACCTTGATAGGTCTGTGAGCACTGTGGTGCTTATTAATTTCATTTTGCAATTGCTAGTGAGACTAAATAGAGTCACCAAATTGACACTTACTAAATTGTTCAGCTACCATCGTTTACCATTCTCTCCTTTGTTCTGGTCATGCAAAAGATGACACGAGAGAGCTTAGGGGAACCACATATTTTGGTTCATTATGGTCGTCGTGAGAACATACACCTCTGGGAATCAAAGACAAAGGCTATGCCTCTGTAGAGTAGCATGGTAGAAGATATGAATGTAGAAACTATGAAAGTTTCCTTTTTGTTTATGTGGTATATTCAGGATAGCCCTGATGGCTAAGGCTGAACAAAACAAAAGTTTGGTTTTGAGACAAAAACAGGTATTGCTTACTCACCTTGTAGCACATAGAGAAGAATCAGATTGAAAAAAAGAAAAAGTTGAGAAGGCAAAGTTTAATTTTTGCCTTTAAAGAGACTTCATTAAAAAATGAAAGAGCACAGATATTTCTGACAGTTACTTTTAAACTTGATCATCCAGTATATTTAACACTTTTTATTTCAGGGCAAGGTTAAAATGGATAAACTGTAGGTCAGTTTTTATTTCATTTTTGATATTTCAAATTGTACTACACAAAATAAAATGCAATTTCAAATATTTTGTATGAAAATTATTTCTGTAGCCCATTTAATAATCATAATATCTGTCAAAATATACCTTCTTTCTGAAGGTAGCCTAATTAACCTCCCAAAATACTATGATCATTCTTTAGGTTCTTCAAAAGAAATTTTCCACGTCTCTCATTTTTTTCAAGACCAAGTCCAAACTTTCATTTCTCGTAATCAAAGCTCTCTATAATCTGTCACTACCCCACAACACTCTGGTCATCACTTAAGCAAAATTAATGTTCAGTCTTCCTCCCTGGTATCCTGCAATTCTGCTCAGTCTCCTTACTGTCTCCATATAACACTAGCCCGCTTCTATCTACCCACTTTTGCCTACACCGCTTGTCGTTTGGAGTCTCATCTGTCTTCTGTATCTCTCTGTATCTTCTGTATCTCTCAGAACCTAGGTGTTATAGCCCACACTCAAGAAAAGTCTTGATATGTGGCCTGAAACATCCCTCCCCAAGTAGCACCATGTGACAATTTTTCCTTCTCACAGGAAAA
Organism: Capricornis sumatraensis; assembly: GCF_032405125.1. Classification (NCBI taxonomy): domain Eukaryota; kingdom Metazoa; phylum Chordata; class Mammalia; order Artiodactyla; family Bovidae; genus Capricornis; species Capricornis sumatraensis. Next base: position 24,496,765 of record NC_091073.1, read on the forward strand.
ATATGAAATAACAGAATGAAAACAAAATGTCATAAGCTATAAGCAAGAAATGTGTGTCCCTTAAAAATAGGTAGGCTGAACATCTGCACTGAGGTGGTGAAAATGTGACATCTGTAAATCCCCTATTTAAAGTTTCTTTGCTTAGAATCTGGTGGCTCAGAGGTTAAAGCGTCTGCCTGCAATGCAGGAGACCTGGGTTCGATCCCTGGGTCGGGAAGGTCCCCTGGAGAAGGAAATGGCAACCCACTCCAGTATTCTTGCCTGGAGAATCCCATGGATAGAGGAGCCTGGTGGGCTACAGTCCACGGGGTCGCAAAGAGTCAGACACGACTGAGCGACTTCACTTTCTTGCTTAGAATCACTTGTTTAATCCTTTCTCTCTCACCTCTCCTCTTGATCAATCAATAGATAGATAGGTATCAATATATGAAAAAAATCTTTTTTTGTTCCTAACAAGGCAAAAAAGAAAATGATATCATAGTAGTTATGTTTGGAAATCACCCTAGACATACTGTTTCTAATCCAGGGACAGTAATAAAATGGATCAGAATAGTTTTTCATTGTCTTACTGAAGTCTAACACCTGCAGTTTGGGGCTCTGGAGGCAGAAGTTATTCCTGAAGGTTTCATATAATCTAGAATTTTGGTATTAAAGGTGGTCTGCAGACAAATACCTTGACAATTAACTGAAAGCTTGTTAGACATGCAGGATCTTAAATTCTCAGACTTCACTACTGAGTCAGAATCAGTATTGTAACTACATTCCAAAGTGATCCATAAGCATGCTGAAGTTTGAGAACACTGATCTACAGCTAACGCTCTCAACTATCCCTAAAATAGAATCGTTCACTATTTACAGTCAGCAAAGGAATCTTTAACAGTATAGCCTTTCTTCCTACAGAAAACAGAAACTGAGTAGATCACACAAAATGGGATTTATTATCAAATATTAGGTTGTTTAAAAGGCATGTTTTCATCCTGCAAAGATGCAAATAAATTCAGTAACATTATTAATGTTAGAGGAGAATTTTCTATATAAAGGGTAATGCCATAAATCTTTTCATAATATTAATAAGCATCTCCAAGTTCTGTAAAGAGAACAAGCACAATTTCATGTTCAGAGTAGATTAAAAAATTCATTTTGTTGGTAAAAAGCAAAATACATTTGTAGCTTTTATACTCTGTTAGGCATCATGGTCCCATGTTTTATTGGATTACATAAATTGTTCTGTTAATGAAACTGGGGGTCCTTATCCTGACCTGCAAAATACAAGGTTATGCACAATGTTCACAGCAGCTCTATTTACAATAGTCAAGACATACTGCTAAGTCACTTCAGTTGTGTCCGACTCTGTGCGAACCCATAGACGGCAGCCCAGCAGGCTCTCCCATCCCTGGGATTCTCCTGGCAAGAATACTGGAGTGGGTTGCCATTTCCTTCTCCAATGCATGAAAGTGAAAAGTGAAATTGAAGTCGCTCAGTCATGTCTGACTCTTAGCGACCCCAAGGACTGCAGCCCACCAGGCTCCTCCATCCATGGGATTTTCCAGGCAAGAGTACTGGAGTGGGGTGCCATTGCCTTCTAGGAGCAATCTAAATGTCCACTGACAGGTGAATGGATAAAGAGGATGTGGTATACACACACACACACACACACACACACAAAAGAGTATTAGTCAGCCAGAAAAAGAATAGGTAATGCCATTTGCAGCAACATGAATGGCCCTAGAGATTATCATACTAAGTCAGACACAGAAAGACAAATATCATATGATATCACTTAAGTGTGAAATGTAAAAAAAAAAAAAAAATGAATTTATTTACAAGACAGGAACAGACTCAGACTTCAAGAACAAACTTATGTTTACCAAAGGGGACAGCAGGGAGTGGGGTGAGAGAGAAACTAGGAGTTTGGGATTAACATATACACACAATTATATATAAAATAGATAATCAGCACCATCTTACTGTATAGAGTATTGAACTATATTATCTTCTAATAACCTTTAATGTAAAAGAATCTGAAAAATTATATATGTGTATGTGTATATATATATGTATGTGTATATATATGTATATATATATATAAACTGAATCACTTTTATGTACACCTGAAACCACATTGTAAATTAATTATACTTCAATTTTTAAAAAATGATAAAGAAAATATAAGGGTGTGGAACTTAAAACATATACAGAGTTTTACTATAATTCTACTGACTATTTGAGAAAAAAAATTACACACTTTTGGAGGCAGATGTATTTTTCACATATATAAGATAGCCATCAACCAACTGACAGTTATATCTGCAGTTCCATTTCTTATGCTTACACACAAATGATTTAATTTTAAAAACATATTCAGAGATTAATATAAGAATATAGTACTCAAATATGTGTTTATTTTCCCTACTGATCTACTGTTTCCTTTTTTTCAACTGAATAAATGAGTTGACCGATAGGACTGCCTAGTTTTTTGAGTCTCCAGTTTGTATCAAGATAGAAGTTGATGAATGCTGTATTCACAGTCGAGACCCAAGTCATTCTAAACTGCCACTCTGGGGTTGCATGACTCTGATCAGGTGACTCTTTTACCACATAACTTTTCAATATGATGAAATTACATTTTCTGAAAAGACCTCTAAAGTCCCTTTCTTCAATAAAAACTGTAAGTCTTCATAATCTAACCAATCTAAATTCTTATTGGCTTGCATTTTCATATTGAATTTTTAAAAAGAATACCTTTCCCACCTCTAACTACGTTCAAATGGTATTTCCTTTTTTCTCACAATGATACAGTATTAACATAAGGACATTTATCACATTTATAAACACATGGAAACAACATAAAAGGCTATAAATAATGGGAAGGTTTAATACATAAATTATGGCTGCATTCATAACACAGAACATTATTCAAGATCCTATCTGTAAGACTGTCTTATTTCTGACTTGAATTTTTCAGAACTGGGAACTGGAAAAAAATAGTAAAAAATCAGAGCACACGTATATATTCAGAAAATATTTCTTAATTATGCTCTAAAATGGTTTTCAAGCCATTTATTTTAAATGTGACAATCATAAATTAAGAATCTAGAATTTAAAAAATACTTTTCCCGCCTTTAATTATGTTCAAATAGCATTCCTTTTCTAAGTACAAACTTCGATTTCCTCTAATCATACACGTATTTACCCATTTGAATGAACAGTTTGCATATTTTCTAATTTCATTCTCTAAGTGTGCCCTTTCCTTCACAGAATTCAGTGAGTTAGAAGCAATAATTCTTATGGAAGCAAAATGCATGCACAGTCAAATTACTTTCCTTATAAAGGCAGGGGTCTTTCCCCTTGCTTCGATATTTGAAAACCTTTTGTTGAGCTGCTGGGAATGCTGCCAAATGGTGTCACCTGCCAGCTGGAGGGATCATATGCTCCCTATTAGAGCCGAGGGCCATGCTGCTGGTCAGCAGCTGAATGTGGGACTACCAGCACTGCATGTACTGAGTAGTGGGCTAAACTGCTACAGCAGTGAGGCCTCCCTGGAAGAGCCAGTACATACATTTTCTATCCTTTCAAACAGCGAATGCTTGTGTGCAGCTGCTTCCTTATCACCCACGCTGTGCCAACAGGAGAACCACAGTGGAGTTTCATGGCACAATCCCAAAGCCGCCCCCAGTGTAAACTCTGTGGATAGCTTTCTGAGCTGGGGTGAGAACTACCTACCAGCCTTCTCAAATGGTGTTACCTGGCATGACTGATTTGGGCAATTCCTTTCATTAAAGAGCCCTTTTCAGCATTAGGGAATGTTTGCCTCTTTTTTCAAAACTCAGACTAAAGGAAAAGAGAACGGAAACCTAGCCACAGAAATATTTTAGCTATTATTTTGAATTCTGCATCTAATTTCTAATGAGTGTGTGTGGCAGGGGAGGGGGTGTGCAGCATCAATAAGCAATTCTTGGATACTCGCTGGATGTTCAGGAGGTCAACTTACTTCTGACAGTATCTACCCAGAGACAGTGTCAGATTTCAAAGGCGACAGGTTCAGTCCTACAAGACTGTCCCCACCGTCTCACTTCAGATGCCAGGTTGCTTCCTGTACTGACTGACTGTAGCCACAAATTTCCAAGACTCTGCTTCTCGAGTTTGAATAATTTGCTAGAACAGCTTACAGAACCCAGAGTTAAAAACATTTTCCTTACCAGAATGGTGGTTTTAATAAAAGGATATAACTCAGGAAGAGAGAGACAGAGGAGACGCACAGGACAAGGTATGGAGGGGGGTGGAGCTTCCGGGTTCTCTCCAGGCCTGTCATTCCATCCGCACCTGCACTTCTTCACCAGTCTGGAAACACTCCAAACCCATCTTTCTGGGGGTTTTTAAGGAAGCAAGACTGGCTAAATCATTAGCCACTGGCAACTGCTTCAACCTCAAGCCCCTCTCCTCTGCTGGAAGGTGGAGAGGGGGAAGATGGGATTCAAAGTTCCAACCCTTCCATCACAAGCTGGCTCCACCGACAACTAGCCCCTACCCTTCGGTGCTTTTCAAAAATCACCTATTGATATAACAAAGACACTTTTATCACTATCTACACTGAAGAATTTCTATGGTTTGGGGAACTCTGAGCCAGATGGCATCTGGTCCAATCACTTCATAGGAAATAGATGGGGAAACTGTGGAAACCGTGGCAGACTTTATTTTTGGGGCTACAAAATCACTGTAGATGGTGACTGCAGCCATGAAATTAAAAGACGCTTACTCCTTGGAAGGAAAGTTGTGACCAACCTAGATAGCATATTCAAAAGCAGAGACATTACTTTGCCAACAAATGTGCATCTAGTTAAGCTATGCTTTTCCAGTAGTCATGTATGGATGTGAGAGCTGGACTGTGAAGAAAGCTGAGCGCTGAAGAATGGATGCTTTTGAACTGTGGTGTTGGAGAAGACTCTTGAGAGTCCCTTGGACTGCAAGGAGATCCAACCAGTCCATTCTGAAGGAGATCAGTCCCGGGTGTTCTTTGGAAGGAATGATGCTAAAGCTGAAACTCCAATACTTTGGCCACCTCATGCAAAGAGTTGACTCATTGGAAAAGACTCTGATGCTGGAAGGGATTGGGGGCAGGAGGAGAAGGGGATGACAGAGGATGAGATGGCTGGATGGCATCACTGACTCAATGGACATGAGTCTGAGTGAACTCCGGGAATTGGTGATGGACAGGGAGGCCTGGCATGCTGCGATTCATGGGGTCGCAAAGAGTCGGACACAATTGAGCCAGAAACTATGGATCATGAAGACCAAATATACTTGAGAAATATATTCTGTCATCTGAATAACCAAATATATATTCTTTTATAAATCACAAGAACATATCAATTATTTAAAAGGAGACTTACTAAGTATCAAATCAAACACTGACTAACTGTCATAACTTTTATAACATATGAAAGAGAGTGAGAAAATTAATCTAATATATCTCAGGTAAGGAATAGAAGTTAAAGGCAAAAAAGCTTTGGGGTAGTAATACTGATTGGAAATTCTTTTCTATATAGACACTGGATTAATTAACATTTGCTTGACCTGGTCAACACTCCAGTGCCTGGACAATCCAAAGTTCCTAGTGACTATTGAAAGTAGTATAGAACATGATCATGGAATCTAATTCATAAAACTATAAGAAAAATAATGCAGTTATTCTAAAATAATATCACTTTTCCTGCTTTTGATGACCATTTATTTGATATGTTTCTGGTCTTTTTCTATTTTCTCTGAACTTTCATTCTCTTAGGTGAGCATCCATAACCATGTTCAACTAAAATAACTATGGACCTATTTCTATCTACCTCAAATATAAGAGCTCTCAAACAGAGCTCACCATCTTCCCCTCTAACTGGCTCGCTGTGTTGTCTTCTCCAAGACTCCTGATTCTTCACTGTCTACTCTCTGTTATGCTAATTAGCAACAAGCAAACACAAATCCTTATACAGGACATCTTTTCAGATCATCCTTTGATCTCCATTTCCATTCTTATCATTATGAGGCAAGTATTCCATGCCCCATGACAGGAGTAAAAGGCTAAACCACCATTTTTCCTTTATCTGCCCCTGTATCCAGAGTCCTGTACTCCCCTGTCAGAATGACCTGATACATTTTTATTTATTCAATTTATCATCTACTCAAAAGCATGCAATGGCTGCCTTGGAGTCCAGTTGCTCCTTTCTCCTGACTGTTAAGTTTTCCATGCGATCCCCAGTCTCACGAATGTGGAAACACAGAACACCAACCGCACTCTTGCACTGCCTTTCAGCCTCTGGTTCTCTCTGGCTAGTTTACTACTTCAAAGACCTGCTCAAGCTTATGACATTCTTATTCAATACTGAATTTAAGAGTGGGGAATTTAAAATATCAATTTAGATTAGCAAATGACATACCCAGATTCGAGGAACCTTGCTTTAAATAGCCACTCTGACAAAGTGGCAGAGCTGGTCTCTAAGAATCACCAGAATCGACAAAGAGTGGCAAACTGGTTCAGATCAGGTAAAGCTTAAATGGGGGCAGAAATTCTGCCTCCTGAGAGGGACATTTCCTAAATATTATTGCTACTCATTCAGAAAGAGCTGCCTGAAAAGAGACCAAGTATGGCAGTGCTGAAGCAGGCTCCAGCGGAACATTCATGAGGACAGGGCAGTGTGGCCTTAGGAAGGGGGGCCAAAGGGACTTTAGTGAAAGGGAATCCTAGGTTCTCACTTCCAGCTTATGCAGAGAAGCTTATTAGTTTTTTTTTATATCAAGGATTAAAGTTTGTGTGTCTTCAGTTGTTCAGTTGTGTCAGACTCTTTGCGACCCCATGGATTTGTAGAGGTCTCTTCTGTCTATGGGGATTCTCCAGGCAAGAATACTGGAGTGGGTTGCCATGCCCTCCTCCAGGGGATCTTCCCAACCCAGGGATCGAACCCAGCTCTCCTGCACTGCAGGTGGATTCTTTACCATCTGAGCTACGATGGAAGCCCAAGAGGCTGGTGTGGGTAGCCTATCCCTTCTCCAGGGAATCTTTCTGATTCAGGGATCGAACCAGGGTCTCTTGCATTGCAGGTGGATTCTTTACTAGCTGAGCTACCCAGGAAGCCCATAGTTTCTGAATGTGTGATGCTATTTTCTCCCCTACTGGACTTTATTCTTTCTCAAATACTGTAATGTTATCTTATTTATTCATTTGTTTATTTATGTCTCAGTATTGGGCAAGAAATAGATAACTATACTCAATTAATAAACAATATGATGGAGACAACCCAGCATGATAAAAATCACTGTCAACATAGCATACAAGTAGTAAAGGGTGTTCTATATGTGATAAAACTGGAGAAGGGACTTTTAATCAGAAGATATAAAAACTTCTTGAGACACAGTTACTTTATAATAAAATCTCACAACCACTACTCAAAAACTCTTTAATAAACTCTTGAAATGTGCACTCTGTGGAATGAAAAACAGTTTGCCTAGTTATTTCTACACTGAGAAAAATGGGAAAGCTAAATCTTTTAAAAGAAGATAATTCTATTTGCCTTTCCATAATGCATTCTTCACAAGACTCAGGGAAGAAATCAAGACATTCAGAAACAGGACTTTAAAATCAACATCTTTAGATAAAATGAAATAAAAGTGAAAAATGAAAAGTCACTCTGACTATATGGGGATTCCTGCTAGAGTATTTGTTAAACTTAATGGAAAAGTACCTGTTATTGACTATATTTTCATTGCATCACTTCTTCACTATATTGCAAAAGATGTACTCGTAATCTCAAAGTTATTTCTCTTTTATGCTAGAAAGTTCTTTTGTTGAATTACAGAGTTACATGGACGAGGATGTTTAAGGAAGATTAAGAAAAGAAAGAGGGTAGAGTCTCTGTTTATATACCTATTTGCATATTATGACATACAGAGCTTTGAGTTATAAATGGAAATCTGATCGGGACAACAATAACTTGCATATATTTGTCAAAACTACCAGAATTTGGAAAGATTTTTTTTTTTAAGTCAAAATACAGTTTTGTTTTACTGCAACTCAAATGTTAGGGAAGATCTATCTAAAACAACATCTAATGAGCAATAAAAAGAAATGAATCCAATTTTTATTTTATAGGATGAAGGAAACGATTTAAATATATGCAGATGGCACTTTTAAATATATAGATTTTAATTTTAGCAGAGTGAGTTGACTACAATATGTTATTTTATCACACATATATTCTATGATAACTAATTACTAAGACTATTCTTTAGAATAAAGCAATTCTAACATAAATGTATAACTGTGTACTCAGGCAGGGCAGATCTATTATATTACTTCTGAAAATAATTACTGTATATTAAATGCTTACACAGTAGTAAATATTAATGATCAATTTCATTAATATTAATAATAACCATAACATCGATTTAATGGTTTGCTAGGCATTGAGTCTCCTTATTAGTTCAGAAAAGCTACTATACAGACTGTATTTTTAATCAAACATAATACATGGGTAGATTTAATAATATTATAATATTATTTACTGAGCTTTACACTTCCTGAATCAAAGCAATATATAAAAACACAGGAGGGTGATGAAGGTGATAGGATAATCCAGAATGCAGTGCTACAATTAGCCATAAGCATCATAAAAATACCATAAGGCATTTTTTTTTCTTTGACAGGAACCCAAGATAATACACCCCCAACTAACTCTTCCATTTATAGATAAGGTAACTGCAACCCTGAAATTTTAAACAATTTTTCAAATACATAGAGTTGCCGCCATTGGCTTTCTAGTTCTGTTAAATGCTGCTACTCAGCGTTTCTACTGGGAAGCCCAAAAGCTTCACGCTAGCTCTCCAGCCCCAAGCTCTCACATCTGAATTGCCTAAGGGAAAGGTAGCACACTCTTGCTGCTGGGGTTCCATGCCCCTCCAGCACCCAAGATGACCCCATGCAGTCTTACCCCATCATAGCATGGTCTTCATGGAGTCTGCAGGAGGCAGCCTCTGCCATAATCATCTCAGAGTGCATGCCCACACTGCAGGCTCCCAGGGCACAGCCCCGAGTCATCAATCAACCCGGTCTAACTAGATTCCCAAACCCCAGGTGAAGGAGAAAACGGACACAGCTGGACTCCTTCTTAGGCCAGGCTGCGAACATTAGGCTACACACATGGTTACCCTCCCAATGGACTCTGAACTTTGTGCCCAGTGTCTATAGAAGTGGCATACCACTGGGAAACCAGACCCCCCAGATAAAAGAGCCTCAGGACTTGGACTTGGACTCTCCATTGCCTAAAAGAATAGGCTAATTATCTCTGTAACAGAATAAAGCCATAAATTCCATTATGCTTATCAGGATATGACCACAGTCATATTGATAAATGTCCACTGTTTATCTAATCTTGTGACACATGAATCATGGGTTAACTTTGATCGTATCTCTCTTTTACCTTGTCCAGACTAGTTTCAAGGAATTTGAGGAGGTGGGCTTGAGCAAGTACACCCTATATAAGGTTTTCACAAAAACTGTTCAGGGTCCTTGGCTAAGAGGAGACTCTGCCTTGGGCCCGCCGGTGTAATAAACTGCACTCCACTACCTGCATTGTCCTCCTGAGTGAGTTTGTTTCCCGGAATGTGTGGCTACAACATTTGGTGCACTGGCTGGGAAACTCCTCATTCTGAGGAGACAAGTCCCATTTGGGACTACTCCGAGGCCTTGCAGCTTGAATCTTCTAGTGGGGGAAGGCGCCTCACCCTTCTGGATGGATTCTGCTTCTCAACGCCTGGACCTTTCACATTAGCAGGAAGTGGACGGCAGCAGGGGAACTGAGCTCTCAGGTGAGGAGGAACCCACCCGGCAGGGGGGAAGAGAGGGGGCCTGATCACCCCCCTGGGAGGGACTACAAGGGGCACCGACCCACAGGAGCCTGGAATAGGCAGGCAGCAGTGATTGCTTGGTACACAGGTCGACGAGCATGCTAGGGCTTAGGAAGGGAATTTGTGAAGGTCATTTAGGAGGTATGTCCATGCAGTCTCAGGGAAAATTATTACCAGCGATTGCCGGGGGATTTTTAGGATAGGAAACTGGTCCTTGTATGTTCGTATTCTGCCCTCCCCCAGGAGGTGTCCCGTCTGCTGTGAAATTCTTGACTCTCTCGGAATTGTTAGGCTAGAAGGAGGGGGATACATAAGTGAGTATGAACTGGCTTTCTCAGAGATGGCCTGGGACATGGTATATTTAACCCATCTGTATTTTCATCTGCACCTGATCAAGCCCACCAAGGCAGAACGGCCTTTAAGGGAGAAACAGTCTTGGACCACATGGTTTCTGGTTCGACTGAGCTGACCAGCAGGTGAAGGCATGCCGATCCCCTTCTCCCTCTGGGATCTGGCAGGTAAGGCTCCTCTCACCCCAATTAGGAAGGAGGCAGAATGGCAATTTAAGTGTCATTGAGTGGAAATATCAGAAGTACATAGGGTACTGAAAACTTCGTAGACAGAATGAAAAGGAAAAGTAGAAGGTCCGAGAAGGTAAGCAAGATGGGGGGAAGTGAATCTAAGGCAACTGTATTGGAGTGCATGATTAAAAATTTAAAGAAGGGATTTGGAGGGGACTATGGGGTGAAGATGAAGCCTAACTGCCTCCACATACTCTGTGAGGTCGAATGGCCCCCTATGGGAGTAGGAGGGCCACCAGAGAACACCACGAATTTACAAATAGTGGAAGCAGTCTATACAGTAGTCACAGGAGAGCCAGGACACCTGGCTCGATAGCCATATATCGACTCATGGCTAGGGTTAGCTCAAGACCCTCCTATTCGGGCAAGGTTCTGTATCTGGAAGGGAAAGGGGAAAATATTAATGGCACAAAAATTGACTGATGATAAAAAAGGAATTCTACAGGATTTGGACGGGGATGACCTGACCCCTCCCCCATAGTGTATAATGAAGCGCTTGCCTCCCAGTGCTCCACCAGGACCAGAGGCTGCCTTAATGCCCAATCCGGGTCCAGATGAAGTTCCTGCACCAGCCGCTGCTCCTCCGCCAGCTCTCCCGGAGTTCGTAGAGCCACGTTTTGGCAGGCTCCGATCCCGGTGACAGAAGCCTCTGACCAACACTTCCAGGATCCGGCTCTAGCCGAACCGCCCAAGCTATACCTGCCTTTCCTGGTGAGTACTGACAAGAAGGGGAGGGAGACGCTGGAATTAAGCAGAGACTACGCTCTTCCAGAGGGCCGGAATGAATGAAAGAGAACAGACAAGAGACTTGCAATGCTAGCTGCTGCTCTGGCAAAGTCTATCTCGGGGCCTCCGGAAAAGCTCCTCTGCCCCAGGGACAGAACAGTCCTTCAACCGGTCCCAACAGAGGCCCCGGGCCCCATTACAGCCAAACCAGTGTGCTTGGTGCCAAGCTTTTGGCCACTGGAAGAATGAATGCCCTAAAGCAAGGAAGGAAGAGGAAGCTCTCACAGTTGTGGGGCTTGCTGACTTGGAAATTAAATAGGGCTGCTGGGGCTCAGAGATAGCAGGTCCCTGAGAGCCCATAGTAACCTTAAAAGTGGGGGACCAAACCATTGACTTCATGGTGGATACAGGAGCAGAACTGTCGGTAGTAACAAAACCTGTTTCACCACTGTTCAAAAAGACTACTGCTGTAACTGGGGTATCGGGAGAAAAGATGATTAAATCATTTTGCCAGCCCAGAAAATGTCACATGGGGGGGGCACCAAGTGGTTCATGAATTCCTCTACATTCCTGACTGCCCAGTACCCCTGTTGGGAAGAGACCTGCTCTCCAAACTAGGAGCACAAGTGACTTTCTCCCCTGAGGAGAGGCCCACCTTCCGGATGGACACTCTGATTTATTTTCTCTCTCTCTCTGAATACCACCCCAAGATGAGTGGAGGTCAGAAGGCCTCCGAAGGAAGAAATGGGTGGGCCAGAAGAGCAGGAGAGAGAGCTAACTCAATTATTCCCTGAGGTCTGGGTAGAAGACAACCTGCCCTTCCCCTCAGGCTGGCTACACATCAAGCCCCAGTGATAATAGAACCCAAACAAGGCACCATCCCGGTTAGAAAGCACCAGTACCCGCTACCAAAAGAGGCCTGGGCCAGCATACTGCCCCACATCAATAGATTGAAACAAGCGGGCATTCTAGTAGAGTGCCATTCGGCTTGAAATACGCCGATCCTGCCAGTCAAAAAGGAAGAAGGACAGGACTCTAGGCCTGTACAAGATCTCAGGCTAGTCAGCTAGGCTACTGTGACTTTACACCCCAATGTTCCACGCCCCTATACCTTACTTAGCCTCCTCCCGCCGAGGACTAAAGTTTATACTTGCCTAGATCTCAAGGGTGCCTTCTTCTGCGTACACCTCGCCCCAGCGTCACAGCCCATCTTTGCTTTTGAATGGGAAGATTCAGTTGGGGGCACCAAGCAACAGCTCACCTGGACTCCCCCACAAGGGTCTAAAAACTCCCCAGCCATCTTTGGGGAAGCCTTGGCTTCTGACCTGGACTCATTCCATCTGAAAGAGTATGGATGATGGCTCCTGCAATACAGGGATGACCTGCTGCTGGTTTCTGAGACCAAGGAAAAATGCTGGGAAGGGACAAAAGCGCTCTCCAGCTGCTGATGAAAGCAGGTTACCGGGGGTCAAAGAAGAAGGCACAGATCTGCAAGGAGGAGGTAAGGTATCTGGGGTTTGTTTTAAAGAAGGACACAAGTTTCCAGACCCTAGTTGGGTCCTATATACTGATGGCACTAACCTGATAAAACAAGGACAACGGCTGTCAGGTTAGCCAAAGCGGAAGGGGCCATCAAGACTGAAAGGGGATGGTGGGAATGGCCAAGGGGCAAATTATTGGTGCCAGAGGAGCTGGCACACAATCTGGTAAGCCAAACACATCAAGTGACCCACCTAGGCCATGCTGCCTGCTCACAGGTTAATGCTGCCTCTCGGGTATTCAGACAAAAACCTCCGGGTATTTAGCAGAAAGGCACGCTGCCCTTTGAACACCTGGGAGTGGACTTCACTGAAATGAAACCTCACCGACACTACCGTTACCTGCTGGTCATGGTATGTATGTTCTCGAGACGGGTAGAAGCTTTTCCTACCTGGACTGAAAGAGCATCAGAAGTAGCCTGGTGCCTGCTTAGGGAAATAGTTCCCAGATGTGGACTTCCTACCAGCATTTGTTCAGACAATGGCCTGGCTTTTGTAGCTGATTTAGTACAACAAGTAAGCAAAACTTTAAACATCAAATGGAAACTGCACACTGCATATAGGCCCAGAGTTCTGAGATGGTGGAATGAACCAACCAGACACTTAAAGAGACTCTCCAAGTGGATCATAGAAACTTACTGCTCCTGGGTGGACTTGCTTCCAACAGCTCTGCTCAGACTCAGGATGACCCCACAGTTCCAAGGCTATTCTCCATATGAAATTGTGAATGGGAGACCGCCTCCCATAATAAAACAGGTGTCAACAAATTTGCCTCAGGTAAGGGGGGATAGGATTTCACAGCAGATGGAACTGGGTAAGGTAATAAATCGGGTAACTAAGTTTGTACAAGAAAGGGTGCCGTTCCCCCTTGGGGAACAGATTCATGAGTTTATGCCTGGTGACCAAGTATGGGTCAACGATTGGAAACATGATTTGCTACCCCCTTGGTGAAAGCACCCTTATGTTATTCTAACTAGCCCTACTGAAGTTAAAGTTGCAGATATTGTCCCGTGGGTCCATCATATGAGGGTGAAGAGAACATACCACACAGACCCCAGAAACACTCAGTGGACTGCACAGAGGGATGCCGCTGACCCTCAAGAGACTAAGACCATCCTTAAGAAGAAGGAAAAGAAGATCCCGGACGAGCCCCTTCAGGATGAAGTCGCACAATCAACTCCTGCTGCTTGGCCTCATCGACGTGATTTTGAATTTAACTTCTGTTTCAACTCAGGACAATGTTTTCATCTCATGGGCACGTTCCTACGCAGACTTCCACAGTACTTCCAACTGCTGTGTATGTGGGGCTATGCCTCTGTCAGTGATGGATAGATTTCCTTGGTGGGTGTCACTGCTCTGCCAAGGAGATTTTAAACCACTCTGCTCTTTTCTGGGATGACAAAAAGAGACTTTCCTCTCTCTTGTCAATCATAACCTCTCCTTGCTCTCTTGGTGTAAGACCTGCAGTCAATAGACTCGGGGCATGGGGTTACATTTGATATAAATGCCAGTGGAACAAAAGCCCAACCTACAACAAGCCCCGGTAAATCTACCTTATTTACATGCTAGGTGGACAAGATCTGTGTTTCAATGGTATGAGTATATTGCTGCCTTACTCATATCCTCTATAGGAACAACAGATATCATGATTAAAGTAGAGGCCTTGACTAATTTCACAAAACAGGCCCTCCTGGATAGAACAAAAGCCATCCAAGCCTTAAATGAAGAGCAAATCCAAATGAGAAAAGCGGTAATTCATAATAGAATGGCTTTGGACATACTCACAGCTGCTCAAGGAGGGACCTGTGCTATAATTAAGGTTGAATGTTGTGTATACATTCCTGACTTATCTGGCAATGTATCGAATGCTTCAGATGACATGAAAAACCAGGTAAAAGCAATGTCAAATGGAAACATTCCTTTCTGGACTTCGGTCCTATCTTGGGTGAAGGGCGATTGGTGGAAAACTATATTTACCACTGTTATAGTTGCCTTGATAGTTCTGCTTTGTGGACCCTGAATTTTACAATGTATTATAAACTTTGTAACCCGAAGGTTGATGTCATTCTCCCAAATTGGTGGTTGGAGAGCCAGGATGCAATATAGCCCTATGAACGATCTCATAATATGAGTTAAGAGCATCAAGAGGGGGGAATGAAGGAGGAAACAGACAGTGCTGGACTCTGTCTTAGGCCAGGCTGCAAACATTAGGCTACACACATGGTCACCCTCCCAATGGACTCTGAACTTTGTGCCCGGTGTCTATAGAAGCTGCACACCACTGGGAAACCAGACCCCCCCGGATAAAAGAGCCTCAGGACTTGGACTCTCCGTTGCCTAAAAGAATATGCTAATTATCTCTGTAACAGAACAAAGCCGTAAATTCCATTATGTTTATAGGGATATGACCACAGTCCTATTGATAAATGTCCACTGTTTCTAGGCTTGTGACACACGAATCATGGGTTAACTTTGATCGTATCCCTCTTTTACCTTGTCCAGACTAGTTTCAAGGAATTTGGGGAGGTGGGTTTGAGCAAGTACAGTTAGGGTATATAAGGTTTTCACAAAAATTGGTCGGGGTCCTTAAGAGGAGACTCTGCCCTGGGCCTGCCGGTGTAATAAACTGCACTCCACTATCTGCATTATCCTTCTGAGTGAGTTTGTTTTCCGGAACATGTGGCTACAACGCAGGTAATCGAAACGTCCTGAGGAAAGGCCCCTCATTAGGTATGAGGTAAAGAACAGCAGTCATTTTTTGTTTTTTTTTTTTTCCCCAAGAAATCAGTTGATAAATCCTTCTTGCTCAGTACTTTAATTTCTTTTAATATTCTTGAAGTGGGTGTCAGGGTCAAAATCTGTCAAACAAGTATCCAGATATTTACTTTTTAATCATATACGTGCCTAAAGATACACTGCATATCTGCAAACACAAATATCCTTCAATGGACATTTACATGTACTTAAATACATGTATGCAGTGTAGCAGTTGGAAAAGCATCAGAAGTGACTTTATGGGTCGTACATTTTAATTGCACATTTTGACGGTATTCCAAGATCATCATCTTCCAAGGTCAAAATCCTAATTCATAGTCTGATCTGCAGTGGATGAGTCCTGTTTCATCATATCTGAACCAAAACTTGGTATTATCAAAGTTTTCAGTAGTTTTTTAAGTCTGAAAGGTGATAGTGGTTAACTCTTTGTTGTCTTACTTTGTATTTCTCCGATTTTTAGTGAGGATGAATATCTGTTTATAAAGCAGTTGACCATTTGCTTGGCCTCTCTGCTGTCACATGGTAAGGGCAACAGGGCATTTTCAGTATCTTACAACTTAGGGCTGCATCACTCTCCATGCCATAGTTTAATCTGCAGGGATTTTTCCCATATCATCCCACAGGACAGCTATACGGATGACTATGCCCATAAAATCTTGTCATCAGACAGTGACAAGTACTCGAGATTCTCTTGTGAAATATATAGCCATTAGAAGTGGCAAACGAACGTGATAAAAAATTCAAGGACTCCCACCATGGAGAGGTTTCTAGGTGTTCCACAGTCTTGGGCATATGGCACCCAAAGTGCAAAGCAAACCTCTGGATAATAGAGGAAATATACACAACATGCAGCGCTTTTAATCTGATCCATTTATTAAGTAAAGTAAGTTAATGCATAGCTGTGAGTGAGGCCAAGAGCAAAACAAGTGAGCACACAAGCAAACAAAGAAATTAAGCTCTTGCAGCTCATTCAGACTTTTGCCCCAAGTACTCTGAACCTGGCTGTTATGGCTCAGTAGAAACAATAGTGGTGGAGCCAAAGAGGATCTCATAACATAACACTTTATATAGACAACTAGGGAAACATCCCATTCACTGCTGCAACAAAAAGCATAACATACTTAGGAACAAATGTATCTATTAAATCCTAGTAATACCTATTAAATACTTATTAATCCTCCTATTAAAAGTAAATTAATAAAAAAGAGAATCTCAGTTTTGCACAAAGTCATGCTTGCTCTTTTTATCTGAACCTCTGTTCCATGATGTCAGGCAGTTTCTTCAGTTACCTCAGTGCTTGTTCATGGAAGAGGTGGACAGGCTGGCGAGGATGAAGGTTTTGCATAAGGTTAAAATACGTACTTCGCTTCATCAAAGATAAATGACACCACTGTTCTGAATGTTTATTCTGCCAGCAGCAGTGGACAGCCCTGGACTCTGGTACAGCATCATATTCTGCGAAAACAGTTCTGTGATTGGCTGCAGATAAAGTCTTCGATCTTAGAAGCAGGGTGCAGTTTGATCTCAAGGGAACAGACAAGTCCTTGGTCTGTGAATCTGCCTTCGTTGTTCACCATGCTTCTGCCAGCACTGCCCTCTAGGACTTATTTAAATGCCTTATTAAGTCATGGCACCCTATTGCTTCTGAACAGGGAACCTATTTTATAGCAAATGAATGAAAGTAATGAAATGAACATAATGGAATCCACTGGTCTTAACATGTAGCCCCACCATTCAGAAGTAACTCGCCCTATGGAAAGACAAAATGGTCAAAGGATGTTTCAGTTAAGGTACCACCTGGGAAATAACGGTTGGTGAAGTTGGGATATTTTACCTGAACCAGCAGCAAATATATGGTGCTATTTTCCCCAGAGGCAACGTATATGTTTCTGTGAACCAAAAGGTAGAATAAGGAGCTACACTTAGTGATCCACTTGAAAAAATTTTCATTTGCAGGACTTTGGACATCCTGCTAAAGAGGTTTTAGCTTACAAATCATGAATTCTTCCACTAGGAGGTTATTCTTAGTGGTTTGGAAGCTGAGTAAACAATAGGCTGTTTTGGTTCTTTGTGCCACTAAATCAATCAGCATAAAAAGGAAGGGTTACTTAATTGGTTGTGATAATTGATCCTGTATTCAACACAGACAGCTGGAGGTGCAGCTTCAGAATGGAGGTGCTTATGGTGGCTCAGACATTAAAGAATCTGCCTGCAATGCAGGAGAGCTGGGTTCAGTCCCTGGGTTGGGAAGATCCCCTGGAGAAGGGCATGGCAACCCATTCCAGTATTCTTGTCTGGAGAATCCCATGGACAGAGGAGCCTGGCGGGCTACAGTCCATAGGGTCGCAAAGAGTTGGACTCTTGGTACTGCAATGTCTAGTGTTATATAGGCTGATCTACTAATCTCAAAACAACAGGGCATCCAAGGTTAGTGTCATTTCCCCAAGCAAAGGATCCCCAACAGCTGCAATTCTAGGTAAAAGTGCAAGGAAAACTGAATACACACTGAAAGAATTAACTTACATATCACAACTAGAGCCTTGTAACAATTACAGAAACTTTGGGCTCACTTTTCTTTCTTCTTTTATTATGTATACATGTATTCGTTTATAGTAATCATATTAATTTTCCCTACCTATTGTCCTTTCCATTTTATATATGGCATGTTGGTGGTGGATAATATCACAATACACATTCACCTAAATTTTGGACTATAGTTGATTTAGAGAAATAAATATTACAAGGGATAGAATTAAGTACTTTTTAGAATTTGGAGAAAAGGCAAATCTATTTTCCTTTGTCAGAGGGCTAGTTCAATTTCAGTAGCATGTTGTTGCCATATTGATATATGAAACATCAGAATGGAATAAAAGTATTATAAATATTTAGCATCCGAAAAAGAGGATGACTTACTAAGGCAAATAGCACAGACTGTCTTACTTCACTTGATTCCAGTCTCCTTGGAGCATATCTCATGTACATCAGAGACTGGAAGGATGAAGACCACATATCTCTGGTTCCCTTGCAGCTTGTGTTAACACATATGAACTAGAGTTCATAAAAAAATAAGCCTGTATGCAGCTGGGTAGGATTATGAACACAACTGTAGGCAAGTTAGGTGGTACAGTGGTAAAGAATCCTCCTGCCAATGCAGGAGAGGCAAGAGATGTGGGTTTGATCCCTGGATTGGGAAGATTCCCCTGGAGTAGGAAATGGCAACCACTCCTGTACTCTTGCCAGAAAAACCCCATGGACAGAGGAGCCTGGTGGACTATAGTCCACGAGGTCTCAAAGAGTTGGACACAACTGAGTGTGCATACACACGTGAGTGCACGCTCACCCCCCCTCCCCCTCCCACACAGGCAACATAAGAAACGAGATCATCCTGAGAGGAAGGCCAGTAGTCACAGAGATGTCTGGTTATTCTTCACCAGCTACAATGCAGACTCTGGCTTCCGGGATGCTGAGTAGGGAGTAATGAATAAGGCACTGATCTCTGCTGGTGCTCTCCCTTGTGGGACTGGGTACTTCTGGCCATGTGGCATCAAACCTTGTTTCCCTGGCTCTCCCTGGAAATCTGTGCTCTGTCCATTGTCAATAATAAACCTCTTTCTGCTTTTAAACTAGCTATTATGAACTCAATTATTTGCAGATAAGATAACTGGCCAGTATACAGTACTAGCTTTCTAATAAATTCACTTAAGTCTGTAATTACACTTTTGGCCAAATACCAAATTATATATTTTCATTTATAATGTACTCAATTTCTATTATTTATAAGTGGCTTTCAATTTTTTAACTTCATCCCCTCTTTAGCTGGAGAGTATATATTTTTCTTTTAGCTATCTTTCAGTTGCCAGTTTCTAATTGTAATGTGCAATTATGGTCAATGTAGTCTGTCTGAAGTAAGTAGAAGAACATTGATTTAATCCAGATTTGTCTGGTCTGACACAGTGTATTTTATCTACCACATTATATAATTTTGACCTCTGTGATTTCCTCCATTATTTTAATTACTTTAATGGAGGAAACCATCCATAAATTAGATAATATTTGTTTTCTTCTACTTTCCTCCATTATTTAACATTTAAAAAATATCTCATTAGTATTCACTTTGCTGTATGGTATACAGTAGGTTTTAAATCTATTTTTTAAAATGATCTTTTGTTACTAAATTATTATATATAACTAATGTCAATGTACAATTTATTGAATAAATTTTCCTTACTTGTGATACTTCCATCATTATATACAAAAATTTTTAATAGACAAAATCTTTTTTTCAGATTATATTCCATTATAGGTTATTATAAGATATCAAATATAATTCCCTGTGTTACACCGTAAATCTGGATTAAAACCTCTTAACCGTTTACTTTTTATATGTATATCCCTGAGCCAGTGCAGGCACATTTTTAACATAATTACTACTCACTGTAAATTTTGACACATTCACTACTCCCACCTTCATGAAGTTGCCCTAGTTCTCACTTTCTCTACTTTTAAGAGGAAAAATGCATCATTACAAAATGCACCTGGAATTTGTTCAGAGTGGTGTTCAGATTTCTGTCTCAAATCTTCCCACTAAATTGGACATATAAATTTTATTATAAGTCAAGATGACATATGTGAAAATGCCAGTAACAGATTAAGGCACAGGTCCTGTAAACAGCCATATGGTCTGACAATTTTGATCCAAGGCTATCAGGAGAGGCAGAAATAAATTTCTGGAGGGCACTGCCTCATCTCATCCAAATATGATGTTTAAAAATCAAAGTTGAAATTCAGTCCTTCCTCAATTTCTCTCACGCATTAAAAGGAGTCTGCAAAACTGCTGTTTCCCAGCAGCAGTGATTAAATTGCTTGTTGTCTTTTATTCACTTAAATCCTAGGAAGTGGCTCACTGTTAAATTGTTTCAGCCCTTCCCTCTTGCTTCCTCTCTCTCACTCTCACTTGAGCCATTCCCTTCTTAGCTCTCCCCAAGGTCTGCTTCACCATAGCCCACAGGGCTCTGGAAAATCTCGCTTCTCTGTTGCTGTAATTACTTTTCTCGAGAGAATACAACTCTGCAGCTTCTTTCCCTTTTTATTTTAAGGGAAAATAAGCAAAGGGGAGGGTTTCTGTGGTGGCTCTGTGGGGAAGAACCCATCTGTCAATGCAGGAAATATGGGTTCGATCCCGGCATTGGGAAGAGCTCCTGGAGAAGGAAATAGCAGCCCATTCCAGTATTCTTGCCTAGAAAATTCCATGGACAGAGGAACCTGGCAGTTCATAGTCAAAGGGGTCACAAAAGAGTCGGACACAACTTAGCAACTCAACAACAACAACAGGCAAAGGGGAAAGTATTAAATAATGAAATGAGTAGATGGTTGTAAATTCTCAAAGATGGGTTTTGATTCTCTGACATATATATATTCTCTGATATACATTATATACATATAATTCATTCACTTTTTAATTCACTTTGCTTTATTATTGTAAACCACCCTCAAATTCTTATTGGAAGTAGATAGATTATAACTACATTATACGAATGCTAAAAGGGACATGAAATGAATTTCTAATGCTTTCATGGTTGGCAAATGACATTGATAGCTCACACTATTTAGTATTTTATTTATCACAAATATCAACAATCACCAATTCCTTTGTTGTTATATTAAATTTACCTTAGATGTTAATCTCTGGTCTAATTAGAGAGTGAACTAGGATAAAGGTAAATTAACTACAATGCTTTAATACTTAACTACTCTTCTTTAAGTAAGAGGCAATTTAAGACATACAGTTAATTGAAAATTGCCATTATCAAGAATATCTCTTCAATTATTGAGGTAGAACACATATCACTGTATTTGAAGACCACAGGTCTCACTACCTGCTCCAGCTCCAGTGGGAATTACTGGAACAAGAGCTCTTAACTAATAAAACTGCATTTCCTTAGACACGATTCAATGTGCATGGACTGTATAGCACAGTGTTATAAGGCCAATCATCTCTAATTATTTTTACCATATATTAATTCCAATCTAAAGTACAGAATAGATTTGAGGTTTCCTATTTGCAAGCCTTCTGAAGATAAAAGAGAACTCAAATACCACATTACTAGTTAATGCCTCTAGATCACATTTTCTTCTTCTGTACTAATAATTAAAAATAATTATTTCAGTGAACGTAAATAAATTCCCCAGGGAAAAAATTTTACTGATCACTATTATAGTTGAAACTCTTTTTTCACCAAAGTAAAAATACCATTCAAATGAAATAACTGACATAAACACTGGAAGAGATTAGAGAAATATTTCTTCTGTTAATGGTTCCATTGTATATTATGAAAAATCAAGAGATTCTAATATAACATTTTTAGAATTATAAGACAATTGGCAATGTGGATGAATATACGCTAAAGACATAAATATCAACAGCTTTATCCACCTAGGAATGGAAATATTAAAAATTCTATTTATATCAGTAAGAAAAAAATCACCTATAAAATATTTAGGACTAAAGACAGCTAGAAATATTCAGAATTGATATACAAATTATACTGTATTATTTCAAAGGATGATACACAACAGAAGAGCACAAGAAATAGAAAACTATAATACAGCCTTGCTGATAGTTTATAATTATATTCAGATATAAATTATTCCAGTTAAAATCACAACACAGTTTGTCCTATAATTAAAGATCTCAGTGTTAAAATAGCTAGAAAATCATTTAAAAAGTAGGAAGGAGCACACTTTTCATTCCAAATATGGAAAAATACACTATATATTCCCTTTAGAAACACGTACAGGGTGCTGAACAGGAGAAGATAAACAGGTTAGTCGTATACAGTGGAGAATCCAGATTTAGAATCTGAAAAATCTGAGGTATTGAAAGGTCAAGGAAATGAGAAAAATAAGATCTTTTAAAATGGTGCCAACAAAGACAGATGTCCAAAGGAAGGAAAATTTATAAATGAAAGCTTATAGGAAAGGTGTAAAGGGAAAATTAATACAACTCTTATGAGAAAACATTGGAGACTAAATACGTAACTTTTAACTAGAAAAGCCATGTTAACCTCAACTGAAAATGGGGAACTTTTAAAAGAAAAAAAAAACAACCTGATGTTTTCAAAATTTAAACCTTGTGCTAGTCAGCAGATAACAAATTTGAAAAAAAAAATTAATGAATGTTATGAAGACTTAGTTACCATGAAATAACAAGAGTTACTATAAACTACTAAGAAAAACACACATAAAAGAGAAGAAATACATATCTTTTGTTTATTATACACACAGATGCAGAGAAGAGGAAACGAATGATAAAATGCTCAGGTACCCAGGGAATTGAAACTTCAAATAATAATACTATCCATAAGCACGGAACAGTCAATAATTCAGAGCTTTTATTTAGAGGAATGTGAGGAAAAGAGTAATCTTAAACACTTGTAATGGAAATGTTAGATGTTACCATCTTTTCAGAAATCATCTATAAATAGTTTAAAGTAAAAATTGACCCAGAAATCTTCCACCTGGGAATATGGCCTATAGAAATAAAAATACTAATTTAAAAGGACATATATATGAGGATATTTATTGCATGTTGGTTCCTGGTAGTCATAAACCAGAAATAAAGTTAGTAGTATCAACAGGGAATTTAAGAGCTTAAAAAGAATGGTTTAGAGCTCTTCTATATATATAGGAAGGGTTTCTATGGGATTTTATTTAGCAAAAAATTGGAAATGGAAAAATGTATACAATATGATCTATTTTTTTAAATGTGAAAAATAAGTTAATTGTGCATCTGTATGCATACGTAAGACCAATATGTGTAGGTGCATATGACTATAGCTTGTTAAAACAACACTCCATGGAGGAATGGGGATGTGCATGTTTTAATAGGGAGCAAGGATGGAAATAACAATAAATTTAGTATGTATGATACAATCCAATGTAAGCACAATTACAGGATACACAATACATACATAATGTCATACATAGACACCAGAATAATATTGGTGATTATTTCAGGGTGGTTAGATTCTAGGTGGCTTTTACTTTTTCTTTATATTTTAATATATTGTTCTCAGTTTAAAGGTATTATTGTTTACATTAACAGAAAAATAAGTCTATTTCCATTGTGTATGATGGAAAATCCTTAGAAATGGGAATACCAGACCACCTTCCCTACCTCCTGAGAAATCTGTATGCAGGTCAAGAGGCAACAGTTAGAACTGGACATGATACGATGGACTGGTTCCAAATTGGGAAAGGAGTACGTCAAGGCTGTATATTGTCACCCTGCTTACTTAACTTATATGCAGAGTACATCATGAGAAATGCCAGGCAGGATGAAGCACAAGCTGGAATCAAGATTGCTGGGAGAAATATCAATAACCTTAGATATGTAGCACCCCACTCCAGTACTCTTGCCTGGAAAATTCCATGGACGGGGGGGCCTGGTGGGCTGCCGTCTCTGGGGTCGCACAGAGTCGGACACAACTGAAGCGACTTAGCAGCAGCAGTAGATATGCAGATGGCACCATCCTTATGGCAGAAAGCAAAAAGGAACTAAAGAGCCTCTTGATGAAAGTGAAAGAAGAGAGTGAAAAAGCTGGCTTAAAACTCAACATTCAAAAAATGAATTTCATGGCATCTGGTTCATTTTATGGCAAGTAGATGGGAAACAACGGAAACAGTGACAGACTTGATTTTCTTGGGTTGCAAAATCACTTCAGATGGTGACTGCAGCCATGAAATTAAAAGCTGCTTGCTCCTTGGAAGAAAAGCTATGACCAACCTAGACAGCATATTAAAAACCAGAGACATTATTTTGCTGACTAAAGTCTGTCTAGTCAAAGCTATGGTTTTTCCAGTAGTCAGCTATGGATGTGAGAGTTGGAACATAATGAAAGGTGACCACTGAAGAATTGCTGCTTTTGAACTGTGGTATTGGAGAAAACTCTTGAGAGTCCCTTGGACTGCAAGGAGATCCAAACAGTCCATCCTGAAGGAGATCAGTCCTGAATATTCATTGGAAGGACTGATGGTAAAGCTGAACATCCAATCCTTTGGCCACATGATGTGAAGAGCTGACATTAGAAAAGACCCTGATGCTGGGAAAGACTGAAGGCAGGAGGAGAAGGGGACGACAGAGGATGAGATGGTTGGATGGCATCAGCAACTCAAAGGACATGAGTTTAGCAAGCTCCAGGAATTGGTGATGGACAGGGAAGCCTGGCAAGCTGCAGTCCATGGGGTCGCAAAAAGACACAATTGAATGACTGAACTGAACTGAATGGTGTATGAAGAGTAATAAAAATAATTTTTTTAAAGTAATCACATTATGCAATATTAATATGTAAGAGGACACTAAGCAAGGGAACATGATCAGCAAATAAGAAACAAAAAGATGGTTCTATTTACTGTTACTGAAATATATTAGATTTTGAAAACTTTGAGATATCAACTTCAATGTAATTTTATAATTCTGACATCTGAAAAACATGCTTACAAGTGATTAATCTATGGTTTTTTTTGCCATAAACTATGATTTTTGCCATTAAACTATGTTTTTTTCTGCCAGTTGTTAATGCCATATCTGCATTCAGATTCTTATATCTTTCCTTTTCTCCTTTGTTTTTTGCCTCTCTTCTTTTCGCAGCTATTTGTAAGGCCTCCCCAGGCAGCCATTTTGCTTTTTTGCATTTCTTTTCCATAGAGATGGTCTTGATCCTTGTCTCCTGTGCAATGTCACGAACCTTATTCCATAGTTCAGCAGGCACTCTATCTATCAGATCTAGGCCCTTAAATCTATTTCTCACTTCCACTGTATAATCACAAGGGATTTGATTTAGGTCATACCTGAATGGTCTAGCGGTTTTCCCTACTTTCTTCAATTTAAGTCTGAATTTGGTAATAAGGAGTTCATGGTCTGAGCCACAGTCAGCTCCTGGTCTTGTTTCTGTTGACTGTATAGAGCTTCTCCATCTTTGGCTGCAAAGAATAGAATCAATCTGATTTTGGTGTTGACTATCTGGTGATGTCTGTGTGTAGAGTCTTCTCTTGTATTGTTGGAAGAGGGTGTTTGCTATGACCAGTGCATTTTCTTGGCAAAACTCTTTGCCCTGCTTCATTCCGCATTCCAAGGCCAAATTTGCCTGTTACTCCAGGTGTTTCTTGACTTCCTACTTTTGCATTCCAGTCCCCTATAATGAAAAGGACATCTTTTTTGGGAGTTAGTTCTAAAAGGTCTTATAGGTCTTCATAGAACCATTCAACTTCAGCTTCTTCAGTGTTACTGGTTGGGGCATAGACTTGGATAACTGTGATATAGAATGGTTTGCCTTGGAAACGAACAGAGATCATTCTGTCGTTTTTGATATTGCATACAGGTACTGCATTTCGGACTCTTGTTGACCATGATGGCTACTCCATTTCTTCTGAGGGATTCCTGCTCGCAGTAGTAGATATAATGGTCATCTGAGTTAAATTCACCCATTCCACTCAATTTTAGTTCACTATCAGAAGCAGAAGATATTAAGAAGAGGTGGCGAGAATACACAGAACTGTCCAGAGAAGATCTTCATGACCCAGATAATCACAATGGTGTGATCACTCACCTAGAGCCAGACATGTGGAATGTGAAGTCAAGTGGGCCTTAGAAAGCATCACTACGAACAAAGCTAGTGGAGGTGAAGGAATTCCAGTGGAGCTATTTTAAATCCTGAAGGAT
Source organism: Capricornis sumatraensis (assembly GCF_032405125.1). Taxonomy (NCBI): domain Eukaryota; kingdom Metazoa; phylum Chordata; class Mammalia; order Artiodactyla; family Bovidae; genus Capricornis; species Capricornis sumatraensis. The sequence goes on from NC_091073.1 coordinate 24,522,993, forward strand.
GATGCTGTGAAAGTGTTGCACTCAATTTGCCAGCAAATTTGGAAAACTCAGCAGTGGCCACAGGACTGGAAAAGGTCAGTTTTCATTCCAATCGCAAAGAAAGGCAATGCCAATTACCTACCGCACAATTGCACTCATCTCACACGCTAGCAAAGCAATGCTCAAAATTCTCCAAGCCAGGCTTCAGCAATACGTGAACCGTGTACTTCCAGATGTTCAAGCTGGTTTTAGAAAAGGCAGAGGAACCAGAGATCAAATTGCCAATATCTGCTGGATCATGGAAAAAGCAAGAGAGTTCCAGAAAAACATCTATTTCTGCTTTATTGACCATGTGAAAGCCTTTGACTGTGTGGATCACAATAAACTGTGGAAAATTCTGAAAGAGATGGGAATACCAGACCACCTGACCTGCCTCTTGAGAAATCTGTATGCAGGTCAGGAAGCAACAGTTAGAACTGGACATGGAACAACAGACTGGTTCCAAACAGGAAAAGGAATACGTCAAGGCTGTATATTGTCACCCTGCTTATTTAACATCTATGCAGAGTACATCATGAGAAACGCTGGGCTGGAAGAAGCACAAGCTGGAATCAAGATTGCTGGGAGAAGTATCAATAACCTCAGATATGCAGATGACACCACCCTTATGGCAGAAAGTGAAGAGGAGCTAAAAAGCCTCTTGATGAAAGTGAAAGAGGAGAGTGAGAAAGTTGGCTTAAAGCTCAACATTCAGAAAACTAAGATCATGGTATCTAGTCCCATCACTTCATGGGAAATAGATGGGGAAACAGTGGAAACAGTGGCAGACTTTATTTTGGGGGGCTCCAAAATCACTGCGGATGGTGATTGCAGCCATGAAATTAAAGACGCTTACTCCTCGGAAGGAAAGTTATGACCAACCTAGATGGCATATTCAAAAGCAGAGACATTACTTTGCCGACTAAGGTCCGTCTAGTCAAGGCTATGGTTTTTCCAGTGGTCATGTATGGATGTGAGAGTTGGACTGTGAAGAAAGCTGAGTCCCGAAGAATTGATGCTTTTGAACTGTGGTGTTGGAGAAGATTCTTGAGAGACCCTTGGACTGCAAGGAGATCCAGCCAGTCCATTCTGAAGGAGATAGGCCCTGGGATTTCTTTGGAAGGAATGTGCTAAAGCTTAAACTCTAATACTTTGGCCACCTCATGGGAAGAGCTGACTCATAGGAAAAGACCCTGATTCTGGGAGGGATTGGGGGCAGAAGGAGAAGGGGACAACAGAGGATGAGATGGCTGGATGGCATCACTGACTCGATGGAAGTGAGTCTGAGTGAACTCCGGGAGTTGGTGACGGACAGGGAGGCCTGGCGTGCTGCGATTCATGGGGTCGCAAAGAGTCAGACATGACTGAGCGACTGAACTGAACTGAATGCCACATCTAGGCATTAACAACTAAGTTTCAAAGATAAATTTTGATATGATTTATATAATATTGAATATTTATGTAATACAGAATATCTAGATTTTTAAATTAAAATAGCCATGTGAATAAAGAAGAATTTTGTTTCTTTATTTTACAGTCTTTGTATTCTCAAGGCCATAGGGGATACGGAGAAAGGCACAAGGAAATAGGAGTATCAAGTGATCCTAATTTGTCCAGTTTAAATATTTATGAATTTCTGATTATATAATTAATATTTATCTCTGTTGTCCGCCTAGAATAATGTGAGAATTTTATAATACTCTACTTGTGCTTATCTCACATTATTTGCACCTTTGTATAAGCTAGAATTACTGACACAGCACATCCCAATTAGGCAATGAAGGTGTGTCAAGTTGTGAAGTCGCTCAGCCATGTCCGACTCTTTGCGACCCCATGGACTGCAATAAGAGAATAAGTTGGTAACAGCAAACCATGGGGATGACAAACCTCTGATCAATTATGTGATGATTTTTCTCAATGAAAACTAGTTATCTAAGCAAAACGATTCTATTTGTACTTCATGCCTTTCTTCTTCCATGCATACCTTAAAATCGTAATTCCAACAAGTGCTCAACATTTTCTTTTACTGAAGTATGTTATAAAATTATTAATGGTACTTTTTAAAAGTTTTTCTACTATTTTATTTTTAATTGTAGGATAGTTATAATATTGTGTTTTTAAGATGTCTAAAATTTTTAAAATTTCATCTTCCCTTTTAAAAAGTTTCTGGACTTTATTCACCAGAAACTTTTTAAATCAATGATATACCTATGGTATTAAGGTTACTGTCCAAGATTAATGTATTTAATTTACATAAGTATTGTCATGCATTTGCATACTAATAAAATAAATATAATGCATATAAAGAGATTATAGGCATAAGACATATCTTAAATTTCAACTTTTAAAACTGATGTTGCCAACGTGGTCATTTCTAATAGAGAGGATCCATGCAGAACAATGGACACAGTTTCAGGGGCTGCATTTACTAGGTTAATGATTATTACACTCATCTTTTGGAAGCTGTCAAGTACTAAGCACCTCCTCAAAGCCCTCTCACAGTAGAGGGATAGGGGACAACAATCAGAGTGACACTCTCAAGTAGTCCACATTATAGCTGACAAAACATAGCTCGTGAATGATACAAAACACGTTCTTATCATCAAAGGCAAATTAATGTACAGCACAACTGAGGCACTTCATTTAGACTCAAGAAGAGAGAACCAGACCTTTTTCGTCATTACTGTTCATACAACCTACACCTTTCCATCTTTCCATTCTCTACAAATGTCCCTGACAAGCAATAAATGCTCACTGTGGATTATACAGCCCTGACCCTAGCAACAAAATAGGACCTACTCCCCAACCCTGATCCTACTCCCAACTCATTCTCAGCTTCTCCTGTTCCTCTGGCTCCCCTGGACTCCAGGCTGTCAGCTTCATAATGAAAGAAAGAGAGAATGAAGCTATGCAAAATATGTCAGCAGTGCACTCTTACCAAGAAACTCCGCAAATCACATTAGGAAATGTTTTCTTTTCAGATGGGTTTATTTCACAACACCCTGCTTTGGTTGTTCAAATGCAAACAGTTCCAGAAATCAGATTTGCAAGTCTAAAACTGAGATGCCACAGCAGAGTATATGCATCATTCATGATGATTTCACAGTATTTCTCAGTTTGATTTACGGTTGTCAAAATTAACATTACATGACATGATCTATTATGTGTTTCACTCAATACTGTCTCATCCAAATCATGACAAATTCAGTTAAAACTAGTTTTGATTCACTTTAATACTTCCATTTCTTTCAGTTCTTTACTACCCCTTCCTTTCTTCCTGCTAAGATATAAACTTTATATGATTCTAATTATGACATCCCTTTAGTAACAGTTTCTTCACAATTTTCTAACACAATCCTTACTTTCATATTTTAATTTTTAATTGCAGATTTATTTTAATTTGCTTTCCTTGATTTATCTGTATTATGTAGAAAAATCCCACAGCGTTCTGAACTAATACCCAGACTTTGTCTCTATGGACAGGTTGCTGAAGACATTAACCCCTGACATTTAGCAATACAATACATAAATGTAGTACCTTTTTTATATCTAGCTTTATGTTGAATGCAGTGTCTTAGGAAACAAAGACAAAATAATTAAGAAATGGTGGGTCACTAAAATATTTTTCAGTGGAAATCTGTGATGCAGTAAATCCAGAAATCATGGATTTATTTGAAGACCAAAATAGTCAATGACATTAGCTATCACATATATATATATAAAACATTTGTTGAATATCACAAATCATACAAAAATTATCTTTAAATATCCTTTGTAGTATGGCTATCCATAATCTTATAATTTTTACAAAAATAGTTTTATTTCATGCTTAGTAGGATATAACTAAAGGTAATATCTTACTAATTATATTTTGGATCCTTCTAGATTTTAAATTAGTTTTTTCGTCTTGTGTAAGTAGAACCCAAGATTCCGTGAGTATATCAGAAAAACATATTCACAGTAAAATGTGTGTAATTTACAAAGTAAATATTACCGTGAATATTGGTCTTATCCTACCATACTAAAGACAAATAAACGTTAAAAGGTGTTTATTTTGTAAATCATTGTTTATTGATTTCTTTCTTCTTATGTAATATAACTCTGCCCTTTTGAAAGGGATTTTAAGAATCTAAGATGGAAAGAGCTGTGGTTCTTTTCAGTTTTTTTTGTTTTGTTTTGTTTTCAGTGATCTTTGCCATCTGATTATTTTAAAGCCATACCTAACTATTAATAAAAATTCAGATTTTGCTCAGCCACTTCAATTTACACTGCAACTTTACACAGATAGCTTTTAATACATTCACAAAAATCCTTATACATATATAATGCAGGAATATTATCCCTATTTTGGAATCAGAAAATAAATGATAGAATTCTGACTTACATCCAGGCAGTCTAAGTTTGATGCTGGTGTTCTGTCAGTTACATCAGTTGCATAAAATGATTTCTTTTTCCCCCATTAAACTATTCATTGAATGTATAATACTAGTTAGTTTGTATGCTCCTAGCAGATGATGACACTACCTCCTTTTTTCAAACTAACCAAAAGAGAAAGGTGTTACCTTTAAAAGGTCCACCAAAGACTCATCTACCTTAACTTCTCTCTCAATAACCTGTCTGAATACCTAAAATTTTTCCCCTCACTATTCTTTTCTAATAACAGAGTGAAGAGCCATGTGTTATTATGAATAGCTTATATGAGTTGTATGTTATGTTAAATAATCAGTATCTGTAGAGGAACAAAATCAAAGCCAGATGAAATGAGACTGAGTAGAGAAAGTCTCCAAAATGCCGTCACATGGATTTGTTTAGAAAGGCTTTAGATATATGCACTTAATTACAGAAGAGAAGAAAGACGCAAATGAAAAATAGACTCAAAAGGCCTCTCACAAAGGAAGACCCTTTGGCTCAAATAAAAAGTAATTCATAATTTTGCATCAGTTCAAACTTTATTCCACAGTGCCTTGCACCTTCCTAAAATTCTGCTAGATTTCTACAACATCTAAGTTATAAGGGAGGGATACCCAAGGTCAAAGCTAGTAAAACTACTTTTCAAATAAAAAGATTAAGCACATAATTGTTGTTTAGTCACTAAGTTGTGCCCAACTCTTTTGTGACCTTATGGGCTATTGCAACCCTATGGACTCTAAACCGCCAGGTTCCTCTGTCCATGGGATTCTCCAGGCAAGAATACTGGAGTAGGTTGCCATTTCCTTCTCCAGGGGATCTTTCCAACCCAAGGATTGAATCCACATCTCCTGCATCGGCAGGCAGATTCTTTACTGCTGAGCCACCAGGGAAAACCAAGCCCATAATAGGGACTCATTTGCTGAATAAATATACAGATACAGATGATGATCAGCCTTTGGAAGAGAGCAGTTGGTCCATTAGTCAATTCATCCCCGACTCATGAAGGGTGAGGCAAGGTCAGGCTGAGGACCTATGGAGCAAAACTGAAGGACACTGGCAGGACTCTGGAAGTGAGGGCATCCTCAAATTTTGTGCCTCAGGAGTCTCTCTTGCCTCCTGCTGGCTTGGTCCTGTCTCCATTCCCACTAGTCTATTATGCCTTGATTGGAAGTCCTTCATTCTTACTCATAAAAATAGCCAAGTCACACTCTTTGGCAGACTTAGGGTGGGGAATCAGTTGAAGATAAAGGGAAAGGAGAAAAGGAAAGATATACCCATCTGAATGCAAAGTTCCAAAGAATAGCAAGGAGAGATAAGAAAGCCTTCCTCAGCGATCAGTGCAAAGAAATAGAGGAAAACAATAGAATGGAAAAGACTCGAGATCTCCTCAAGAAAATTAGAGATACCCAGGGAATATTTCATGCAAAGATGGGCACAATAAAGGAAATGGTCCTTCTGTATGGACCTAACAGAAGCAGAAAATATTAAGGAAAGGTGGCAAGAATACACAAAAGAACTATATAAAAAAGATCTTCATGACTCAGATAACCACGATGGTGTGATCACTCATCTAGAGCCAGACATCCTGGAATGTGAAGTCAAGTGGGCCTTAGGAAGAATCACTATGAACAAAGCTAGTGGAGGTGATGGAATTTCGGTTCAGCTATTTCAAATCCTAAAGGATGATACTGTGAAAGTGCTGCACTCAATATGCCAGCAAATTTGGAATACTCAGCAGTGGTCACAGGACTGGAAAAGGTCAGGTTTCATTCCAATCCAAAAGAAAGGCAATGCCAAAGAATGCTCAAAGTACCACACAATTGCACCCATCTCACACGCTAGCAAAGTAATGCTCAAAATTCTCCAAACTATCTTCAACAGTATGTGAACCATGAACTTCCAGATGTTCAAGCTGGAATTAGAAAAGGCAGAAGAACCAGAGATCAAATTAGCAACATCCGTTGGATCATAGAAAAAGCAAGAGAATTCCAGAAAAACATCTACTTCTGTTTTATTGATTACACCAAAGCCTTTGACTATGTGGATCACAACAAACTGCGGAAAATTTGTAAAAACATGGGAATACGAAACCACTTTAGCTGCCTCCTGAGAAACCTGTGCGCAGGCCAAGAAGCAACAATTAGAGTCAGACATGGAACAACAGACTGGTTCCAAACTGAGAAAAGAATAAGTCAAGGCTGTGTTTTGTCACCCTGCTTATTTAACTTATATGAAGAGTACATCATGGGAAATGCCAGGCTAGATGAAGCACAAGCTCGAATCAGGATTGCCGGAAGAAATATCAATAACCTCACATATGCAGAGACACCACCTTTATGGCAGAAAGCAAAGAAGAACTAAAAAGCCTCTTGATGAAAGTGAAAGAAGAGAGTGAAAAAGCTGGCTTAAAACAACATTCAGAAAACTAAGATCATGGCATCTGGTACCATCACTCCATGGCAAATAATTGGGGAAACAATGGAAACAGTGACAGACTTGATTTTCTTGGGTTCCAAAATCCCTGCAGATGGTGACTGCAGCCATGAAATTAAAAGACGCTTGCTCCTTGGAAGAAAAGCTGTGACCAAATTAGACAGCACATTAAAAGCAGAGACATTACTTTGCCAACAAAAGTCTGTCTAGTCAAAGCTGTGGTTTTTCCAGTAGTCATGTATGGATGTGAGAGTTGGAGTATAAAGAAAGCTAACCACCGAAGAATTGATGCTTTTGAACTGTGGTGTTGGAGAAAACTCTTGAGAGTCCCTTGGACTGCAAGGAGATCCAACCAGTTCATCCTAAAGGAAATCAGTCCTGAATATTCATTGGAAGGACTGATGGTAAAACTGAAACTCCGATACTTTGGCCACCTGATGCAAAGAACTGACTCATTTGACAAGACTCTGATGCTGGGAAAGACTGAAGGCAGGAGAAGGGGATGACAGAGGATAAGACAGTTGGATGGCATCACTGACTCGATGGACATGAGTTTGAGCAAGCTCCGGGAGTTGGTGAGTGACAGTGAAGCCTGGTGTGCTGCAGTCCACGGGGTTGCAAAGAGTCGAACTGAGTGACTGAATTGAACTGAATAAGTAGAATGAAGTAATTATTTAAAAGGAATCTCTTTGCATCCCTTTCTCTTCCTTTCTGAAAGGACTGAGCCTGCAGAAGGTAGAATTTGGCTAGCATACATAATTATAAGGATCAAAGTGACATGTTGACATGGACATATTGAACAAAGATAAGTGGAGGAAAATCTTACTTATCATCATCATGAAAATTTATGCACAGGGACAGTTAGGGACCAGCTTCAGAGGTTTGGCATCAACCATAGCATTCTTGGCTATGATCTATTTTGTAGGTGGTACCCCAAATACTATGGCCAGTTTAAAGCCTATATATTATTTGCTGCTGCTGCTGCTAAGTTGCTGCAGTGTGTCCGACTCTGTGAGACCACATAGACGGCAGCCCACCAGGCTCCCCCATCCCTAAGATTTTCCAGGCAAGAGTACCGGAGTGGGTTGCCATTGCCTTCTCCATATATTATTTGAGGAGCATGAAATAGCTGACCACCAAAACAGTAAAGGCAATTTCTTTTCTTCCTGTTTCTACTACTTGCCAGTGTTTCATTTTAGCTAACCTAGCTATCCTAGCATGTTGTTATTTATTGTTCAGAGTTGTGGAAATCAGAGGCTCATCATAGAAGGCAGAGATCGAAGATACAATCAGACTTTTCAGTGGAAACTGCCAAGACTGAATTCCTCCTAAGCTGATTCTGTGCTGTTTGACCTCAGTATCACCCGCACTGATACCATGATTCAGACATTCCTCACCCCTTTCTTGGATTATTAACATGACCTAGTCAAGGCCTCCTATAGACTAACACCTGGGCCCTCCAATCCATTCTGCATGCCACTTATGTCTGTGAATATAATTCTGCTCCTGCTTACTAAAAAAGCCCTTCAAATTTTTTGTCTTACTATCTTCACCACCCTCTAGAGATGATCTGTTCCTTCCCAGTTCTGAGATTTTTTTTCAAAAAACTATGCTTTACTTAGAATGCTCACTTTTCTCATCACACCAAGCCTAGATAAACACAATTCATTTTGGGGAACTTTGTTAAATTTTGTTGTCTTATCAAATTATTCTACTCAATATAGATGCAGCTTTCTCTTGAAAACTATAGTCATTTTATCTCAGATTTATCTTTTCATCAGGTGTTTTTTTTAGCCACTATAATCTATATATTATACAACTCATAAAGGACAGAAATGTCTTGAGTCTTTATTGAGTTATAGTAACTTAAAATAATTTTGCGTGGTTTTTTACTTTTTTCTTGTTTCTCATGCATAAAGTCCAGATATCAAGTAAAGGGACAATGCTTTACATAGAGTTGGAACTATATAGTGTCTACCATATTTTAGTTCACCTATTTCTTTTTTAATTTTTACTCTACAGGATCCTTGATTGATGTGAACTTGCTAGAGAACAGCTTTCTAAAATTGCTAGAGATGAGCTTTCTAAAATTCTATGTAAAATCCAAAATGTATCAGTATATCATTTCTTGTATGAAATCTGAAAGTATACAAATTTTGTACTATTGAAAAAATTTCTGATAAATTAATAATTATTCTTGATCTCTATCTATATCCATCTGTCAAGAGGAGTGCTATCTATCTATCTGTCTATATACACACACACATTTGGCCACCTGATGCAAAGAGCTGACTCATTGGAAAAGACCTTGATGCTGGGAAAGATTGAGGGCAAGAGGAGAAGGGGACAACAGAGGATGAGATGGTTGGATGGCATCACTGACTCAATGGACATGAGTCTGAGCAAACTTAGGGAGATGATAGCGAAGGACAGGGAAGCTGCAGTTCATGGCACAGCAAAGAGCTGGACATGACTTAGCAATTGAACAACACTACATATATGATATACGTCAATTAGTAATCTGACTTTAAGATATTAGAGGCCTTTTTAAAGCTTTATTTATTACTTTTTTTGGTAATATCAAAGCAAAATTTAATGCATTCTTGTCTATCAGTGGTCAAGATTGATTTTTTAAAATCAAAAACATGTTTCTTTGTTCCAGCTCTTTACACTGAATATAATTGTACCAACATTTCAAGATCTTCAGACTACAATGGCTATTTGTATTAAGCACAGTGCAGTGATTTTGTTCATTTACAATTCAATCGCTATCCTGGTAAATAGTACCCAAACAAATTTTCCATGATGACATTCTTTCAAAATGTAATATCAATAACCAGATACTTATACTACATAGAGAAAAAAACAGTTGTCAAAAAATCTTTGGGGTAAAATTGGATAGCTGCACTGTAATAAAATAATATAAAATTAGAACAATAAAGAACATAGCAAGGTGAAAGTGTGATAAGAGACCTAAAATAATGCCCAGTATGTAAGCAACAATTTTAAGGAGGAAATAAGATATAAACATGAAGTTACTAACACAATGTGTTAGTAGATTCTAAGAGTGAGCATATTCTTAATTAGGTTATTCAAATAATGGCATTAATGGTTTGCTAAAATCTTTATCCCACATGGATTTTTTTTCCTTTGAAAGTTATTTCCTCCCATTGAAATTCTTGTTATATTCCAGTCAGAGAGAGATTCAGTACTACCCATATAAAGCTGGTAGAATTCCAGCAAATAAAAGAGAACAATGGTTGAAATCAAAATTGCTGCCAAGGAGACACAAGGTCACTGCCAATCCGTGGCCATGCTGCTTAGGAAGTGCCCGCTCCAGGAAGTTTCACAAGGAAACAAGCTCTCACACCAGCTCAAGGGAGAAAGCTAAACTTAGAACAATCAAATGAGAGATATTAACAAAGCTCTGAGGAAAGGCATTTGGAATGAACTTTATGTAAAGTTTATATGAAGGAGCATGAGGCAGTGATGTCTACAATGTGGCTTAAGGTTAGCCCCTGGCCTTAAATGCTTTCCTTTAAGTTAAAAATATTTCAAAAGCTACCTAAGAGATGCCTTAAAAAAAAATTTTTTTTTCCCATGATAGGATCATCATTTAAATCAAAAAACACTCCTGGGAGGTAACAAAGATAGGTGTACAAGAGGTGAAGATACCCAGGCATGATGAGACAGTGGTACCTTAGGATATGAGAAGTGACCCTAAGGGCCACATTGCTATTTTTGAATCTGATATATGCAGATATTGACTATATCAGCCTTTTAGTTTGCTGTTATCAACACCAACTAATTGATAAGTAAGAATAAGTTTAAATAGCTTAGTGGCTTCAAGATGTAAACAGAAGTAATATGCTTATAGTATAAGTAAAGATGCTAATAAGTGGACTAAAGATTAAGCTAAATATACTAATGCCTATAACCTATAGGAATACATTTACAGTATTAAGAATGGTCCATCTTAAAACTTTTAAAGAAATATATTTTATCTAACTATGCAACAGTAATTCTTTGCTGTTAAACAGTCACAATGATATTGAAATATATCCTAAAGGATGTCACCTGAATGGCCTAATATCTATAATCTACATTACATATATTCTATATTCTCTTAGTTGAATATTTTGGTTATTTTCTTCAACAATCTGCAGAAGTTTCCATTTTCCTATTGGCCTTACTTGACTCCCTACTATTCACTAAAAGGCTCATGTTCTAAGACTGAATACTTACTTAAATTTTAATATTTGACAAACATGTATTGGAGGCTGATTATTGGCCAGGCACTTAGTTGAATGGGAGTAAATAAAGACTAAGTTAATTAACAAGTAAATCAGCAAAGACACAGAAGTAGTTCTCTGGCTCTGATACTATATTTCAGTGTATTCAGGTGTAGCAAGAAAGCAAACTGCAGACTTAAAGGAGTTAATAAGAGTTCAATACAAGGATTATTAACAACAGCATGGCAGTGGTATATTGTCAAGGCATGGTGAAGCACCCTGGGGCTTAAACAACGAAGAAATTTATCATCCCAAGGTTTATCAAGAGACCAAGAAAAGGATTTTAGCAGCACTGAGACAGATGGAGAGCTGTAGGAAAGGGCTGCAAGGCAAAGGCTGAAGTATTTTTTTAGAAAAACTCAGCCACTGCTGACCCAAGAAGGCAGAATGAATACCCCAATCGTCCTCTCTTCCCACTTTCTGATAGACCTCACTTACTCCTGTGGGTCGAGTTCAACCAGGAAGAAGAAAACTGGGAAGTCTTATTAATATGCTGCTCAGAGATGAATCTCCAGGCACCTAAGTGGGATCTGCAAGGGTTAAGAGTGACTCTCTGAGAGTAAATATAATCTATACCCGGTCGGCTTGAGAAAAGTCAAGGTTTTCTGGTTAGCCATATATTATCTACAAAAGAATGTGGACACATCAACTATTTCTTTAGTAAGATGTGGCCAGAATGCAGCTGAGGCAAGATGGAGAGAAATACTGGTGAGTATCTGGCAGGCAAATCAACATGGGATATTACAGAAAGTTTTTTAATCTAAAAGCCTGATATTTATGCATGAAAAGTAGTAATTTTATAAATGGATTCTGAGTAACCTAAAAATAGTCAGTATTACTTTTTAAAAGTGGGCAATTTACTACCTCCTTTTTGGTAAGCTTAGGATAAGATTTTCAGTTTCACTGATTCACAGCTTGGGAACAGGCCTCAGGAACCATATAGCACACCAACCAAGTAAAAGCCACGCAGATACTTTCAAGACCAGGACAGCTGTCTTATTCCACAAGCCCTGCATAGATACTCATTTCCATGTTTCACGATCAAGTGATTTGTGGAACATGTTGAAAATTAACTTTCTGCTAAGAAAAATATATACGGTTTTACACCCACAATTTAGGCATGATTTTGGTTCAAGGTTCATTGCCATCACAAAACTTGGAAGGCTATTGGAGAATTTTTAATATCCCTCCTTCTTTCACTCATCACTGCCTAACAATGTCCACACATATGGTTTATGGGGGAAAAAATTTAAGTCCCACAAAGTTTAAATGACTTGTGCAATGGTGTGTAGCCATGAGGGCATAGTTTTCCCTATTCTTATTAAGTATGTATTTCTCTTAATTATCCATTACTTAAATTTTGCAATGTTCAGACTGTTGTAAAGCCAGTAGCTTTTATATGACCATTCTAGACAGCAAGCCTAAAAGAGAAGGATGGAGTAGTTAACAAATATTCTAACGTAAAACAGGAAACAACGCAGAAAGAGACTGTGTTGAGAAGAAATACAATTTCCTGCTCAATAAGATTTAATTTTGAAGTTGAGAGGGTATGTAAAAAAAAGCATGAGTTTAGAAAAAAAATCAGTCATTTGAGCATGATTCATCACTACTGAAATGCTAAGATGCATTTATACAGAGACTAAAAAAAAGAAAATTGGTAACAAACTCAGAGAAAAATACTCCAATGTGTCAGTATTTCTGGGAGTTACTATTTTCTTCTTCATGTATTAGGCAGTTTTTCTTTTTAAAAAAGATTACTTATTTTAGAGCAGTTTTAAATTTACCACAAATTGAGAGGAAGTCACAGAAATTTCTAATGTACTCCCTGCCCCCACACATGCAAGGCCTCTCCCATTATCAAATCACTCACTAGAAAGGTACATTATTTTTTTAACCAAGGATGAACCTACTTTGACACATCATTATCACTCAAAGTCCATAGTTTACATTACGGTTCACTCATGGTGGTGTACATTCTATGGGTCTGAATGAAAGCATAATGGCATCTCTTCATCACTATAATATTATGCACAGTATTTTCACTGCCCTAAAAGCCTTCGCTTTTCATCTCTTTCTTCCATCTAACTCCTGGCAACACTGATCTTTTCCTTGTCTCCACAGTTTTGCCTTTTCCAGAATATGACATATGCAATTAGAATCACATAGTATGTAGCCTTTTCAGATGGGCTTCCTTCAGTTAGTAATATGCATTTAAGTTTCTTCCATGTATTTTCATGACTTGATAGCTCATTTCTTTTTAGCCCTGAATAATGTTCCATTGTCTGAATGTAAACAAATTTGCTATGAAAGGGAATCTTGTTTGTTGGAGGCTGAGTTAATTTTTGTGAAGGGTGTAAAGTCTATGTCTAGAATTTTTTTTTTCACTTGGATATTCAGTTGTTGCAGCACCATTTGTTGAAGAGACTATCCTTACTCCAGTGTATTGCTTTTGCTGCTGCTGCTTTGTCAGAGATGAGTTGACTATATTTATGGATTGAGTTTTTTTTTTTAATCCTCTATATTTGTGCCTAAAATGTCTGATATATGGAGTTATCTAGAAGCTTGATAAATCTACTTTTTCTTGGCTTAGCCAACAGAAATTTGTTTTAAACCCTAAATCTTATTTCCTCAGGAATTTACTGGGCTGAATTTCCCACACTTCTTAGCATTGCTTCTATTGGATTTGTACTTGCAACCAATCGCCTTTGTTGGACAACACAATGAAACAAGCCATGTTCAGATGGAAGATATTTTCAAAAGTAGGTCCCACTTTGACTAAATGCTTTGTATTACACATAGAAGGTTTCATAGTTCTTCCCAAAATATATGCCTTTGAAATGCAGACCCAGGAACTGGTGAACTGGGACAGCTAAAAGATTTCCAGAGGTGAGCGTGACCTACAGCCAAGGCTTAAATCTTAAGAGCTTTAAAACTATGCTTGCAACAATCTAGAAATGTCTGCCTCCTATACCCCCTTCTTCTTCACTTAACTTTTGACAACTTAACTCAGCCAGGAGATGAGGGGTTAGGGTTACACTTCGCCTGTGGTACATGGATGTGGAATTGGCTCCTAAAGGACGTTCCCCCTCTCCTCTGTGGACGGGCCATGCCCACCTAGCAGGACTGAGATACTCCAAAGGAAAAGATTCTTGAGTGGATCTTCCTGGATGGGGTTCTAACTGAAGGAATCCCCTTCCCACCTCTAAATCCTAGATTCCTCCTTCTTTTACATCTTGAATTTTCATGCGGATACTTTTTCAACGTCCTTTTATTTTATACTATAAATAAAAGTGATTATTTCTTTTATTGGTGTTTCTGGCTAATTTCAAGGCAGGAAATTAAAACCCTAACCCCTTACTCTCTTATTTAAGTTTAAAGAGAAGTCACATACTGCAATGGACCGAATGCTTGTATCCCCCTAAAATTCATATGATGAAAACCTTAACCCTCCATGTGATTGTATGAGTTGGCACCTTGGGAGATAATCATGAAGATGGAGCTCTCATGAATGGCATTAGTGCCCTCATAAAGGAACCCTAGAGAGAGCTCTCTCCCCGATTCTGCCATGAGAAGATACAGTGAGAAGTCAGGAAACTGCACACAGGAAGAGGACTCATCATACACCAGATTTGCTGATGCTTTGATCCTGGACTTCTCAGCCTCCAGAACTATGAGAAAAAAATCTTTTCTGTTATTCATAAGGCACCTAGTCTATGATACTTTGTTATAGCAGTCTGCATTGAGATACATAACCTCACTTGGTAATAACTGCAATGGCATTCCGTATGAGGCATTCCTGCTAAGTTGCTTCAGCCATGTTTGACTCTTTGAGACCCTACGGGGTATAGCCCACCAGGCTCCTCTGTCCATGGGATTCTCCAGGCAAGAGGACTGGATTAGATTGTGGTGTCCTCCTCCAAGGGACCTTTCCAACCCAGCAGATCAAACCCGTATCTCCTGTGTCTCTTACATTTGCAAGCGGGTTCTTTACCACAGATGCCACCTTGGAAACCCTCTATATGTGGAAGCACCATGATTTAAGTAGCCCTTTACTGGTGGGTTTTAGATTGTTTTTCTGTAACAAATCATGGTATAATGAGCTATACATATATTTACACACAGACACATTTTTAAAAAAATTCTAGAAATAAAATCACTGCCAAAGGGAACATGTATTTTAAATTTTGACACATTTTATAAATTATTTTCAGATACTTTTTACCAATTTTTCCCCCCACCAACAGTGTATAAGAGGGTTTCTTTCCCTAATTAAATACTACTGGTGATACAACAGCAAGTCTCAGGCTTCTATCCAAACAAAGGCCTTATTTGCAGGACTGGCCATTAGCTGGCATCTGGTAACTTAACTTGTAAGCAGTTCCCTACACTGATATCAAATTTTCTCTAAATGATAAAACTGCTCTAAATTATAAAGTGGCTCTCAGTGACTAATTTGTTTGTCTACAATTTGATTTATGGAGAACACTGTTTTCCCTCTGGGAGTTTGCAAGTTTTGTACATGCTAGGTAGAGAGTGCCTATGTGATCAACTCCAATTAAAACTTGGGGGCCCTGAGTCTCTAGTGAGCTTCCCCAGGGGACACCACCTTGCCCGTGTTGTTGCAGTTCTGTGCTGGAGGGGCACAGGCTGAAACTCCTCAGAGAGTGGACCCTGGAAGCTTGCCTCTGGTTTCCTCTCACCTTCTCTGCATGCACATTTTCCTTGGCTAATTTTGCTCTGTATCCTTTCACTGTAATAAATCTTACCCACGAATGCAGTTATATGCTGATTCCTGTGAGTCCTTTTAATGAATCACCAAACCTGGAGGCTATAATTCCTGATACACTACCAAACATTTTTATTTGCTAATCTGACAGGTGAAAATGAGATGGAACAATGTTTTATGCTTCTTAATTATGATTGAGGATTAGCATATTTTCTCTGACCTGATCCTGTCCTTTGCTGAATTTAATAGACATGATTTTAAGAGCAGTTTTAAGTTCACAGTAAAATTGAGTGAAAAACACAAAGAGTTGCCATATACCCTCTCCCTCGATACATGCATACCCTCACCCATTATCATCATCCCCCATCACAGTGGTACTGATGAACCTACTTGACACATCATTATCACCCACAACCTGTAGTTTATATTATGGCTCACTCTTGGTGTTGTACATTCGATGGGTTTGGACATTTGTCAGTCATCACAGGATTACATGATACCAGTGAGTAGTTTTGTTGCCCTAAAAATTCTCTGTGACCTGCCTATACACCCTACCCTTCCATCTAACCCCTGCAACACTGATCTCTTTATTGTCTCCGTAGTTTTGCTATTTCCAGGATGCCACATGGTTGGAAGCATACACTATGCAGCCTCTTCAGATTGGCTTCTTTCACAAAGCAATATATGCATTTAAGTTTCCTCCATGTGTTTTCAAGGCTTGATAGTGTATTTCTTTTTAAGCACTGAAAAATACTCTGTCGTCTGACTGTAACACAGTTTCTTTACCCATTCACCTACTGAAGGACATCTTGGATGCCTGCAGATTTTGCTAATTATGAATAAAGCTGTTATACACATCCATGTGTAGATTTCTGTGTAGACATATGTTTTCAGTTCCTTTGGGTAAATACCAACAAGCATAATCATTTGGTAAGAGTAGACTTAGTTTTGTAAGAAACTGCCAATCTGTCTTCCAACATGGCTGTGCCACTCTGTATTCCTGCCAGCAATGTAGGAAAGTTCCTGTTGCCCCACATCTTCACCGGCTTTTGGTTGTGTCCGTGTGTT
Organism: Capricornis sumatraensis; assembly: GCF_032405125.1. NCBI lineage: Eukaryota > Metazoa > Chordata > Mammalia > Artiodactyla > Bovidae > Capricornis > Capricornis sumatraensis. The sequence goes on from NC_091073.1 coordinate 24,539,940, forward strand.
GGGCTTTGGCCATTCTAATCCGTCTGTGGTGGTATCACATTACTGCTTTCACTTGCATCTCCTGGATGACATATGACATACGGCATCTTTCATACGCTTATCTGCCATTTGTATGTGTTCTTTGGTGAGGTGTTTCTTAAAGGTTTCCAGTGCATTTTTAATCCAGTAATTTGTTTTCTTACTGCTGAGTGTTAAGAGTTCTTCATATATTTTGGATAGCAGCCTTTTATCAAATGTGTCTTGCAGATGTTGTCCTCAGTGTGGTTTGTCTTTTTGTTCTCTTGAACTTTTGTCGATTTCCACATTCGATTTTGGACTTTTCCCCTAATGATTTGTAGGAGTTCTTTAGCATTAAGAAAACTAGTTCTGTGTCAGTTTTACATATCACAAATATTTTTTTTTGGTTTATCTATTTGGATATTAATTGATAACAATTTTTCCTAAGCAAAGTTTTCTTTATTCCAATAAAAAGAATAGATCAATCTTTTCCTGTACGCCCTCTGGATTCTGTGGCCTAAGGCATCCTTCCTTATTTTAAGATTTTAAAATTCCATCCTTTCTTCAAGTATTTAAAAAGACAACATTTTTAAGTATTAAATGAATTTGGACTTTGTTTGGTACACAACTGAAAAGGGGATAGGATTTTTCTGCCCTGTTCCACTTCTTCTTTACATGGGGCAGCAATTGCCCACAAAGGAAACAAAACATTACATTGTATCTTTTCCCCCAGCTTGGAAATGCTCCTTCACCACAGGCACCATGTTGTAGGGTTTTGAGGATCTTTTTTTCTAGACTGTTTTCTGATCTGACTGTTCATGCACTAACATAAAATTGTTATTATTATTCAATGAATAAAATGCATTTAATTATCTTGTGACATTAGTCTTTGTTCTCTACTTTGATTTTCCAGAATTTTCCTGGCTTCTACTTACTTTTCTCTTGTTTGTTTTACAGAAACACTGTAGGAATAGCTGATATATTTACTAGATGTTCTGGACAGGCGCACATCTACTTTGGTACATTTCCAAGTCTGGTACTCTGTGCAGAAATTTTATAAGTAGGTTTATTTACAAAACTGAACTTACTATTGTAAATGGGATATTTTAGTACTTCGTTTCTATCATATTTAGCTAATTGCAGTTTGCATCTGTGAGAGATATTGATTTGGGGATATTATCTTTGTGTCCATCCATCCTATTGAGGTATTTTTTTGTTTATACTGTTTTTTCAGTTGAATATTTTGAGTTTTCTAAAACATCTAGAAAAAAATCTTAATATTTCCCCACCTGCTTTCCAGTTTTCACTTCTTGCTCTTTTCAACTACATTGACTAGTACCAACAGATCAATGGTAGCAGTGGAGATAATGTGCTGCCTTATCTTATTTTTCACTACAAAGGAAATGCTTCTAGTCTTTCAGAATTGGGTTTTATTCTCTTTGGTTTAGTTTCTCATTGTCTCTCTCTTCATAAAATAGTTCTGTATTACTTCTTCCACAAGAACATTATTTCAGTCTCCTCTAGCAGAATATTGACCCTTTGCAATTTCAATCTGTGGATTAAAGCCTTTCAAGCTCAGGAAAGTCTTCGATTATATTTTGGGGGTTTTATCTTCTTTTGCTTCCCTTTTCTCTGATCTTTTTTTTTTTTTCTGGTTTTATCTTGAGGAATATCAGTATTTCATATAGGGATCTCTTTTGTTTCCAGATCCATCATTTTTTTTCTTTAATTGCAGCTTACTTGATGGTCTTAAAACTGTTTTCCATCTCACTGACACCTTGTACCATGGAATATCTTCTACTTACTGATGTATGCAATATAAACTTGACTTTCTTGTTTTAGAATTCTTTTCTGAGCTCTGACAAATCAGTTTTAAAATTCTATTTTCTTGACTCTTCTTTGATCACTAAACTCTGGTTTTGATTCAGAAGACCGTATTTCCTTTAATATGTTTGGTTTCTTGAAGAGCTGTTTGTCAATACTTTCCCAACAATTCTTTACCTAGGTTAAGACTCTATTCAAGCCTGGCTGGAAATCACAGGTTCACAAGGAAGCCCCTTACGTCATAGTGTGTGTAATGCTTTATAACTCTCTTCTGCAGCTGCTGCTAAGTTGCTTCAGTCATGTCTGACTCTGTGCGACCCCATAGATGGCAGACCACCAGGCTCTGCCATCCCTGGGATTCTGTAGGCAAGAACACTGGGGTGGGTCACCATTTCCTTCTCCAATGCCTGAAAGTGAAAAGGGAAAGTGAAGTTGCTCAGTCGTGTGCGACTCTTCGCGACCCCATGGACTGAAGCCTACCAGGCTCCTCCGTCCATGGGATTTTCCAGGCAAGAGTACTGGAGTGGCGTGCCATTGCCTACTGGTCATCAAAATTTTAATCCCCTAGTCCATCAAACTAATAGCATACTGAGTTTCCTCCAGTCCTTCTATTATGTCATTCTGTTTTCAAGGAGAACCCAAGGATGCCCCAGCAGCCCTTTCACCAACACAGTTCATGCCATTGTAAGATGTGCCATTGACTTGGCACCTCAGAAATTTCAAGCTACTCTTGGAGATTTCAAGTGCATATGCAAGATGTAAAAAACATGACGTCCCTCTTATTGTCCTCTCCCAGTTCAGTTCAGTTCAGTTCAGTTGCACAGTGGTGTCTGACTCTTTGCAACCCCATGAATCACAGCACACCAGGCCTCTCTGTCCATCACCAACTCCTGGAGTCCACCCAAACTCATGTCCATCGAGTTGGTGATCCCATCCAGCCATCTCATCCTCTGTCGTCCCCTTCTCCTCCTGTCCCCAATCCCTCCGAGGATCAGGATCTTTTCCAGTGAGTCAACTCTTCACATGAGGTGGCCAAAGTACCGGAGTTTCAGCTGCAGCATCAGTCCTTCCAACGAACACCCAGGATTGATCTCCTTTAGGATGGACTGATTTGATCTCCTTGAAGTCCAAGGGACTCTCAAGAGTCTTCTCCAACAGAACAGTTCAAAAGCATCAGTTCTTTGGCACTCAGCTTTCTTCACAGTCCAACTCTCACATCCATACATGACTACTGGAAAAGCCATAGTCTTGACTAGATGGACTTTGGTGGCAAAGTAATGTCTCTGCTTTTCAATATGCTGTCTAGGTTGGTCATAACTTTCCTTCCAAGGAGTAAACGTCTTTTAATTTCATGGCTGCAATCACCATCTGCAGTGATTTTGGAGCCCCCAAAATTAAAGTCTGACATTGTTTCCACAGTTTCCCCATCTATTTCCCATGAAGTGATGGGACCAGATGCCATGATCTTAGTTTTTTGAATGTTGAGCTTTAAGCCAGCTTTTTCACTCTCCTCTTTCACTTTCATCAAGAGGCTTTAGTTCCTCTTCACTTTCTGCCATAAGGGTGGTGTCATCTGCATATCTGAGGTTATCGATATTTCTCTCAGCAATCTTGATTCCAGCTTCTGCTTCTTCCAGCCCAGCATTTCTCATGATGTACTCTGCATAGAAGTTAAATGAACAGGGTGACAATATACAGCCTTGAAGTACTCCTTTTCCTATTTGGAACCAGTCTGTTGTTCCATGTCCAGTTTTAACTGTTGCTTCCTGACCTGCATACAGATTTCTCAAGAGGCAGGTCAGGTGGTCTGGTATTCCCATCTCTCTCAGAATCTTCCACAGTTTATTGTGATCCACACAGTCAAAGGCTTTGGCATAGTCAATAAAGCAGAAATAGATGTTTTTTCTGGAACTGTCTTGCTTTTTCCATGATCCAGCAGATGTTGGCAATTTGATTTCTGGTTCCTCTGCCTTTTTGAAAACCAGCTTGAACATCTGGAAGTTCACAGTTCATGTATTGCTGAAGCCTGGCTTGGAGAATTTTGAGCATTACTTTACTAGTGTGTGAGATGAGTGCAACTGTGTGGTAGTTTGAGCATTCTTTGGAACTGCCTTTCTTTGGGATTGGAATAAAAACTGACCTTTTCCAGTCCTGTGGCCACTGCTGAGTTTTCCAAATTTGCTGGAATATTGAGTGCAGCACTTTCACAGCATCATCTTTCAGGATTTGAAATAGCTCCACTGGAATGCCATCACCTCCACTAGCTTTGCTCGTAGTGATGCTTTCTGAGGCCCACCTGACTTCACATTCCAGGGTATCTGGCTCTCGGTGAGTGATCACACCATTATGATTATCTGGGTCATGAAGATCTTTTCTGGACAGTTGTTCTGTGTATTCTTGCCACCTCTTGTTAGTATCTTCTGCTTCTGTTAGGTCCATACCATTTCTGTCCTTTATCAAGCCCATCTTTGCATGAAATGTTCCCTTGGTATCCCTAAGTTTCTTGAAGAGATCTCTAGTCTTTCCCATTCTATTGTTTTCCTCTATTTCTTTGCATTGATCGCTGAAGATGGCTTTCTTATCTCTCCTTCCTATTCTTTGGAACTCCGCATTCAAATGGGTATATCTTTCCTTTTCTCCTTTGCTTTCGCTTCTCTACTTTTCACAGCTATCTGTAATGCCTCCTCAGACAGCCATTTTGCTTTTTTGCATTTCTTTTCCATGGGGATATTCTTGCTCCCTGTCTCCTGTACAATGTCATGAACTTCCATACAAACTTCATCAGGCACTCTGTCTATCAGATCTAGTCCCTTAAATCTATTTCTCACTTCCAGTGTAAAATCACAAGGGATTTGATTGAGGTCATACCTGAATGGTCTAGTGGTTTTCCCTACTTTCTTCAATTTAGGTCTGAATTTGGCAATAAGGTGTTCATGATCTCAGCCACAGTCAGCTCCCGGTCTTGTTTATCTGACTGTATAGAGCTTCTCCATCTTTGGTTGTAAAGAATATAATCAATCTGATTTCGGTGTTGACCATCTGGTGATGTCCATGTGTAGAGTCTTCTCTTGTGTTGTTGGAAGAGGATGTTTGCTATGACCAGTGCATTCTCTTGCCCTGCTTCATTCCATACTCCAAGGCTAAATTTGCCTGTTACTCCAGGTGTTTCTTGACTTCCTACTTTTGCAATATCATGGTAATCCAAGCCTACGCCACAACTAATAACACTGAAGAAGCTGAAGTTGAACGGTTCTATGAAGATCTACAAGACGTTTTAAAACTAATACCCAAAAAAGATGTCCTTTTCATTATAGGGGCCTGGAAAGTCCTCTCTCAATTAGATCTAATTTCTCTGCACTGGCCAAATCTTCTCTATCAATTATCGTTAGGGACTGTGATTATTTCCTATTGTCATAAAAGATGTACTTTCATTCCTTTTTTCATCCTTATTAATTTTAATCTGTTTGAAGCAGAAAGCAAATCTATCTTCTTTAGCTTTGAATTTCTAGCAGCAATTCTACTAAAATTTTTATTTGCATTATCAACTGCTTACCCAAGATTCTTAGATTTACTTAGCTAAGTTTATTTAGGTTTTATAATAGGTCTTTTTAGCTTTACTAAATAACTTTTTATTCTCTTACATAATAAAACTTTCTGAATTTGATATAAAATAAATCACTTTAATCATCAAGTCTTGCACCTGTGGCCTTGTTCTTTGTTGGAGTTATCCATCTACTCTTTACACTTTATTAGCTTCACTGGTATTGTGTAATACTTGAGAGAAATGGAGGCAAAATTTCTAATTGTTGTCTGTTCTTTACTAAAACTAACTCTCTTAACCAGAGATATTCATATAATCTGTATAGTCTTCAAAAGAGAAATATTATGAAGCAATTTGTTTTAACATAAAGTTTAATTTATACCCTAGTATAAACTAAGTAAGTTGTAGCATACATGCAGCTGTCATTTTATTGGAATAGATATGATATGTCTAATGAAATAAGAACCTGACAGATCTACAGATTTTTAAATCTATTTACTTCCAGATAACTGGTTGAGAATATCAGGTTCCATGCAGTGGTAGCTACTATTCTAATTATACTTTTAATTCAGTAGTCAACATGAAATCAAATGTCTACAGTATATTAGCCCAGTGACAGCAGGAGAAAACTCAAGTTGCCTTGGAGGCTCATTCAATTAAATGGTGGGAGCCAAATAACTAATATAACTAATACTTTAGGAAAAGAGATCAGGAAATCACCAGGAAAAGGTCAGTCAGAAAACAAAAAACAGAGATTGAACTGAAAATGTACATGACACAGCATCAGAGGTGAACACACACACACACACACACACACACACACACACACACACACACACACGGGGGTATAGGGAACCTGAGTTATGAAGGCAGGAGAAGTATACTTTAGCAAGACCAGAAAAATAGTTGGACAAACAACTTCTGAATAGACAGAAAGAGCAAATTACTATATGGCTGAAAGAAAATACAACTGTGCTGTGAAAGTAAAAAAAGGGAGTACCGATATGCTAAAAATAGCAACCAGAGCAACACTATGATGAAAGAAATTGTCTTAGGCAGATATATCAGTTGTCTGTTTTCTCACTTATTGCAATTGTATCCTGCTTCAGAAAGGCTTTCAGTCAGCTTTCAAAATCCATAGACAGTAAAATCATTAGACAGGAATGAATGAAGGAAAATAATCAGGATGAGAAGACAAAGAAGCCAGTGGCGGGGGCGGGGGCAGTGGTTAGTAAATAATAGGCATGCACACAGTTCTATTTATATTCTCAAGAGCCAAAGTAAACAGGAAAACGTGATCTATTACAAGATTTCCAGGGGCCATAAGGAAAATGATCCAGATGCTCACCAGAAGCACATGGATTGAGACTTCTGTGAAATTTATCTTCTGTGTTTTTAATCAAGAGAACAGACTGTGTGATGGAGGAGATGACACTTTCAATGTCATTTCTACAATAAATATGATATAAAATTCTGAGTGATGTTACCATAATTTCTCTCAGTTCACTCCAAATCATAGCTTCGTAAATATTTCAGAAGAAGCAATTATGCAAATAATTCAGATAAGCCACTCCCAGATGGTCTGGCTTATCCAAGAGCAAAATTTAGAATATCCAGAGAACCTCATATCCTTCAGATAATCCTCAATGAATATTTTCACAAGAAATAAATCACACATGAGAAAGTATTTCATTGTTTACCCAGAGATAATTTGACAAATAATTTCTGTCTAGACAATGCAGCCAATTAATTACATGTTTTCTAAACTAACCTACTCATGATTAAATAACTTCTACTTACCTTATTTTCTGCTGGTTCCCCCTTTTCTTCTCTGGGGAAAGTTATTCCATTTTATAAAATGTGAAAGGAATTATTCTTACAAATAGCTCCCTGGGTGGTGGTTTAGATTTTGTTTATAGGGTAACTCTGAAAATGCTATGAACTTAGAAATTGCAAGTGTGCCTTAGTCTCACTAAAATAAGTACCTGAATTGAACATTCCTAAATTCCAGCCCTTTATGTAAGTCTTTTTTTTTCCCCCGTCTTATAGGTGGAAAACAGCATTGCTGACTTAAAGCAGCAGTATCATCTCATAGAGAATCTCTTAAGCTTTAGATTTTGACAGGAAAATTTAAATGAACTCTAGTGGTAGAGTGCCTAAGTATGAACAAAACAAAAATAACTTCAGGAAACCCACAAACATTTAAGTGCTTTAAAATGAAAAATGCCCCCTTTGGGGGTGGCTCACCCTGGATGGACACATATAGGAATTTCAGGACTTCCAACCACAGGTCTTAAATACTCTCTAACACGTGGTCTTGACAGAGAGATACCTTACCTCAAATCAGCAGCTTTCCCCGTCTTGTTCACGCACATAACCTCTCTGGTCTGGTATCCAATCTGGATGTCCCAGTATTTGTTCTCTTGGCGGTTCTGCCTGTTTCTGTTTCTCTTCTTCTTGATCAGTTCACGGGCCTCTGGATCCTTTACCCTTTTCCCTCGGTCCTTGTCCCGCTCTTTACTCTTCCCCCGTCTCCTGGCCTGTCTCACTTGTCTCGAGTGGGGCATCGAGCACGTGCTCCAGGGCCCCACCTGCAAGCTGTACATGCGCTCCTCGGCCTCGCATGGGCCGGACTGGCACACCTGAAACTCCGTCAGGTTCGGGCACCCCGAGCCACCGAACTGGGGGGGCGCCACCACGTGACGCGTCCGGTGCTGGAGCCCGCTGCCGCACGTCTTGGAGCATTCAGACCAGGCGGAAAACTCGGACACGATGCAGTCCTGCCGGCAGGGGATGAGGCAGGCCTGCTCCAGGAGCGGCTTGGGCTCGAAGTACTCACAGATGATATCCTCCGCAGGGACATCTTTCTCTTTTTCGATGCACGTTATCTCCCGCACCTGAATGCCTTCCTCTCCCTTAACGCACTCCAGGGGTTTCTCCAGGCTTTTTGAAATCACCGGCTGACACTGATTCCACGGTCCCAGCCTCCAGTCGTACAACTCTTTGTGCCAATCACAGACTTTGAAACAATTCTGCTGGTTACTGGGTCTCTCGGCCGGCTTGCAGTTTGTATGCAACGTTGTCCATCCTTCCACATGTGCACACCACACAGCTCGGGTCTGAATGCCTCCTGGGCCACATCCGTCTCCCATGCATCGGCCCCACGGTCCTAAAAATAATACGAGAGTTAACAGCGCTGCTAGAAGAAAACCACAAATTATTTCATGTTTCAGAAAGACACTTCAAGATCTAGAATGTTAACTTCCCTGAAGTGTGGTAAAGCAGGTCTCTTGACAGGGCTGATGGAAAGTAATGATCTAAACTCTATTCTTGCGGAAGGTGAACTGTGCCACAGAATTTACATAAGGTAACTGCTGGGACAGGTTAACTTTGAGTCCTTTTGGGATTACGGAAAACTTAATTTTATGAATTGTCTTAATGTGAGGTAGAAGAGAACCCTTGCTCATAAAGGTCACCAGAAACGAGTCACAGTGAAAACCTGTTCCCCTTGCTTTACATCCATCACATTCATTTCACAAACTGGCAAAGAAAATGACATCTTGTGAAGAACTCTGTCTCCTGCAGGCTTTTTTTTTTTTTTTTTCCTGAGCAATTAACTATTTAGTACAGTGTGCTCTCTTCTCCCTCATTTTCCATTGCTCTACCTCCTATGACCTCAAGAATCTATTAGTTGTACACATGTGTTGACAGAAGTGTTCTCTTTCTGGTGACCAAAGCTGGGGAGTGAAGAATCTTCTTCATTTTATAGCACAATCTGCCCTTAAGTTTACCAAAAAAAATTTTCTTTCTCATCTCCACAGTAAAATGTACAGATGGACAAAAAAATAAAAATTTAACTAAAAGACTTTTGTAATTTTCTGCATCTTAAAGGGTTACTTTGCATTTTATCAATGTATTCATTTCTTAAATATGAACTGTGTGGTGACATTATGGAGCAATTTTATGGAATATATAAGTCAGAGGATTTAATAAGAAATGTGGGCTCTTAACCTTAAAATCCTTCTTATCGTAGATTAAAACCAACTTATATTTGCATATATCATTTGTTTTTTAAAGACAGGATTCTCAGGGCTTTAACAGACAAATATCAATTTATGTAACTGAGATTACATTATTTTGGAATTTTAAAGAAATGTAAAAATCATACAATCACATTATTTTCAAAATCCATCCATGGCATCTGAGGAACTATTTGATGTAGACTAGACCATTCATGTATGACCTAAATCAAATTCCTTATGACTACACAGTGGAAGTGAGAAATAGATTTAAGGGACTAGATCTGATAGACAGAATGCCTGATGAACTATGGACGGAGGTTCATGACATTGTACAGGAGAAAGGGAGCAAGAATATCCCCATGGAAAAGAAATGCAAAAAAGCAAAATGGCTGTCTGAAGATGCCTTACAAATAGCTCTGAAAAGTAGAGAAGCTAAAGCAAAGGAGAAAAGGAAAGATATACCCATTTGAATGCAGAGTTCCAAAGAATAGGAAGGAGAGATAAGAAAGCCTTCCTCAGTGATCAATGCAAATAAATACAGGAAAACAACAGAATGGGAAAGACTAGAGATCTCTTCAAGAAAATTAGAGATACCAAGGGAATATTTCATGCAAAGATGGGCTCAATAAAGGACAGAAATGGTATGGACCTAACAGAAGCAGAAGATATTAAGAAGAGGTGGCAAGAATACACAGAAGAACTGTACAAAAGAGATCTTCATGACCCAGATAATCACAAAGGTATGATCACTCACACTAACCAGAGCCAGACATCCTGGAATGTGAAGTCAGGTGGGCCTTAGGAAGCATCACTACGAACAAAGTTAGTGGAGGTGATGACATTCCAGTGGAGCTGTTTCAAATCCTGAAAGATGATGCTGTGAAAGTGCTGCAGTATGCCAGAAATTTGAAAAACTCAGCAGTGGTCACAGGACTGGAAAAGGTCAGTTTTCATTCCAATCCCAAAGAAAGGCAATGTCAAAGAATGCTCAAACTACCACACAACTGCACTCATCTCACACAGTAGTAAAGTAATGCTCAAAATTCTCCAAGCCAGGCTTCAGCAATACATGAACTGTGAACTTCCAGATGTTCAAGCTGGTTTTAGAAAAGGCAGAGGAACCAGAGGTCAAATTGCCAATATCTGCTGGATCATGGAAAAAGCAAGAGAGTTTCAGAAAAACATCTATTTCTGCTTTATTGACTATGCCAAAGCTTGTGTGGATCACAATAAATTGTGGAAAATTCTGAAAGAGATGGGAATACCAGACCACCTGACCTGCCTCTTGAGAAACCTATATGCAGGTCAGGAAGCAACAGTTAGAACTGGACATGGAACAACAGACTGGTTCCAAACAGGAAAAGGAATACGTCAAGGATGTATATTGTCACCCTGCTTATTTAACTTCTGTGCAGAGTATATTATGAGAAACACTGGGCTGGAAGAGGCACAAGCTGGAATCAAGATTGCCGGGAGAAATATCAATAACCTCAGATATGCAGATGATACCACCCTTATGGCAGAAAGAGAAGAACTAAAGAGCCTCTTGATGAAAGTGAAAGAGGGGATTGAAAAAGTTGGCTTAAAGCTCAACATTCAGAAAACTAAGATCATGGCATCCGGTCCCATCACTTCTTGGCAAATAGATGGGGAGACAGTGGAAACAGTGGCTGACTTTATTTTTTGGGAACTCCAAAATCACTGCAGATGGTGATTGCAGCCATGAAATTAAAAGACACTTGCTTCTTGGAAGGAAAGTTATAACCAACCTGGACAGCATATTAAGAAGCAGAGACATTACTTTGCCACCAAAGTCCGTCTAGTCAAGGCTATGGTTTTTCCAGTGGTCATGTATGGATGTGAGAGTTAGACTATAAAGAAAGCTGAGTGCCAAAGAATTGATGCTTTTGAACTGTGGTGTTGGAGAAGACTCTTGAGAGTCCCTTGGACTGCAAAGAGATCCAACCAGTCCATCTGAAAGGAGATCTATCCTGGGTGTTCATTGGAGGGACTGATGTTGAAGCTTAAACTCTAATACTTTGGCCACCTGATGCGGAGGGCTGACTTATTTGAAAAGACCCTGATGCTGGAAAAGATTGAGGGCAGGAGGAGAAGGGGACGACAGAGGATGAGATGGTTGGATGGCATCACCGACTCAATGGATATGGGTTTGGGTGGACTCTGGGAGTTAGTGATGGACAGAGAGGCCTGGCATGCTGTGATTCATGGGGTCAGAAAGAGTTGGACACGACTGAGCAACTGAACCTAACTGAACTGAGAGCATCTTCAATAGGTTATATGGGAAGGGGACAGGCAGCATACAGGGTTGGACTCGGGTCACTCAGCCCCACCCCACTGTCCTCCTTCCTCATGGCTTCTTCCCTAAGAAAAGCTCCACTATTATCATTCATTTTTATGCATGTTGAAGCTATATATATATATTGTTTGAGAAGAGACTTCTGTCTGAAAAGTGAAAGACCACTAAACTAGGCCAGCAGGTTCACTCTATGGATGAAGAAAACAGTGCCAAGGAGAAGTCACTTGCCAAGTTCACATCTTAAATGAATAAGTAAACCATCTTGGATTTCAGATTCCAGTTCTGACTTTTATTTTTATGATTTATCCTAGATTTTAGAGCTTGAGACTTAAATACTCCTTACAAAATCAATCTACAAAGAATGAGATATGAAGAATGTGGTTCTATTTAAATGTTTAATTTTTTAAACTAGGAAGATGTTTACAACTTGGGAAGACGATAACTTCATTACAAATGGAATAGTGGAGTTGTAAATAGAGAAGAGATTGTCTGAAAATATTATGCTAACTAATCACAGTTGCATGAAAATAAGAATTTGATCTGTGGCATACCCATATCATTACTTTATGAACTTCATATGCATATGTAATAAGTCATAAGGGGCTTAAAATACATTTATGGAAACAGTCCTTCCACAGTACTGATGTCAAAACTTTATGAGCCAAGAAGGTCAATGAATTTATTATATTTTTAAACACAGACTACCTGATAGTGTTTTAATATTACTTTCAACTTATCAAATATGTATTTAGAAACCTGTTGATGCTCACTTAGAGATTTTCTAAATAACCAGTTTGAGAATCAGAATCTGAGACTCTCTCAAGGGAACACAGTGATATATATATATATATGTATATATATATATAATTTTAGTTACTTACATACATCTTTGCTATCTACTCATTTTCTTTATTGTACCTGAAGTAGAAGTGAAGTCGCTCAGTCTTGTCCGACTCTTTGCGACCCCATGGACTGTAGCCTACCAGGCCCCTCTATCCATGGGATTTTCCAGGCAATAGTACTGGAGTGGATTGCCATTTCCTTCTCCAGGGGATCTTCCTGACCCCGGGTCTCCCACATGGTAGACAGACGCTTTACTGTCTGAGCCATCAGGGAAGTCCTTATTGTACCTGAACAACAGTAATCTTTATTTCTCAACCTAAACACAGCACATAAAGACACATTTATGTTGGACCATCAAGTTATGAGTTCATTTCAATTCAGTTCAGTTGCTCAGTCATGTCCGACTCTTTGCGACCCCATGAATCGCAGCACACCAGGCTTCCCTGTCCATTACCAACCCCCAAAGTCTACTCAAACTCATGTCTATTGAGTCGGTGATGCCATCCAGCCATCTCATCCTCTGTCATCCCCTTCTCCTCCTGCCCCCAATCCCTCCCAGCATCAGGGTCTTTTCCAATGAGTTAACTCTTCGCATGAGGTGGACAAAGTATTGGAGTTTCAGCTTTAGCATCAGTCCTTCCAATGAACACCCAGGACTGATCTCCTTTAGGATGGACTGGTTGGACCTCCTTCCAGTCCAAAGGACTCTCAAGAGTCTTCTCCAGCACCACAGTTCAAAAGCATCAATTCTTTGGCACGCAGTTTTCTTCACAGTCCAACTCTTACAGCCTTACATGACCACTGGAAAAACCACAGCCTTGACTAGACGGACCTTGGTTGGCAAAGTAATGTCTCTGCTTTTGAATATGCTATCTAGGTTGGTCATAACTTTCCTTCTAAGGAGTAAGCATCTTTAAATTTCATGGCTACAGTCACCATCTGCAGTGATTTGGGAGCCCCCCAAAATAAAGTCTGACACTGTTTTCCCATCTATTTGCCATGAAGTGATGGGACTAGATACCATGATCTTAGTTTTCTGAATGTTGAGCTTTAAGCCAACTTTTTCACTCTCCTCTTTCACTTTCATCAAGAGGCTCTTTAGTTCCTCTTCACTTTCTGCCATAAAGGTGGTGTCATCTGCATATCTGAGGTTGTTGATATTTCTCCTGTCAATCTTGATTCCAGCTTCTGCTTCTTCCAGTCCAACGTTTCTCATGATGTACTCTGCATAGAAGTTAAATAAGCAGGGTGACAATATACAGCCTTGACGTACCCCTTTTCCTATTTGGAACCAGTCTGTTGGTCCATGTTCAGTTCTAACTGTTGCTTCCTGACCTGCATATAGGTTTCTCAAGAGGCAGGTCAGGTGGTCTGGTATTCCCATCTTTTTTCAGAATTTTCCACAGTTTATTGTGATCCGCACAGTCAAAATGAGTTATATACCATTAAATCTAAATTTCAAAATGTAAGAGTCTTGAACTAACTCCAAGTATAAAACCCAGGTATAATTCAGGAGAACTTCTTAATAATTCATTGTTTTCTAATTCGTGATATAAATATGAAATTAGACTGAATAGACCAAATCAGATTAAGACTATTAAGAAGTTAGTCTTTTATCCTCCAAGTAAATATAGAAGTTTCAGATTTGCCACTTAAGAATATTTAATTGTACTCCTTAGGTAGGTTGCACTACTACTAATGGGTATGCTTCAACTAATTGATGAAAATATTTTATTACAGACATCTGATTATACAAAATGTTAACTGGCTTTAAGTTTGTATGTGATTATTGAGTAAGCAAACACACATGCTAAAAAACAAACCATCTGAACTTAGGAAGCAGAAATATACACTACTAGTTAACTCTAAGGAAAAGGCGATGGCACCCCACTCCAGTACTCTTGCCTGGAAAATCCCATGGATGGAGGAGCCTGGTAGGCTGCACCGCATGGGGTCGCTAAGAGTCTGACACGATTGAACGACTTCACTTTCACTTTTCATTTTCATGCATTGGAGAAGGAAATGGCAACTCACTCCAGTGCTCTTGCCTGGAGAATCCCAGGGACAGGGGAGCCTGGTGGGCTGCCGTCTATGGGGTCGCACAGAGTCGGACACGACTGAAGCGACTTAGCAGCAGCAGCAGCAGTTAACTATTAAGTTTGAAAGTTATTCTAGGATAAATAAAGATGGGTGAAGCCCTGCATGTTTCTCACATCATGTTTACTACAATTTCAGTTAATTTACTAAATAATAGTTTGGCAATATTTGTTTATCACATTAGACTGGTTCTATGGCCCCTTAATAATAGAACTCTGCATATTTTTGTAAAATTTGGCTTGATCATATCTTTTTAATTTTCATGGCTGGCTTCTGAATGAATTTCCTCAATCATTCGGAAAGAGAGAATTTGTTTTGTAGATCTTTTTATTCAAGGCATTAGTTACATGCTTAGGGCTTCCCAGGTGGCGCCAGTGGTAAAAAACCCACTTGCCAACGTAGGAGACTTAAGCAACACGGATTCAATTCCTGGGTTGGGAAGATCCCCTAGAGAAGGGCAAGGTGACCCATTGAAGTATTCTTGCCTGAAGAATCCTATAGACAGAGGAGCCTGGTGATCTACAGTCCATAGCACTACAAAGAGTTGAACATGACTGAAATGACTTAGCAATACATGCTTAATATCAATGCCAGCAGGAACAAAAAAAAATGAGTTCAAGGAAATGTCTACACTATCTCATACATACTGATAATGAAAAGGAGAAGGCAATGGCACCCCACTCCAGTACTCTTGCCTGGAAAATCCCATGGACAGAGGAGCCTGGTAGGCTGCAGTCCATGCTACAGGTCGGACATGCTCAAGTATTTCTAAAGTTTACTTAGATAACTAGAAAAAGCATATATTCTATATACAAATTCAATTTTTATTCCAAAAATATTATCATAGATTCCTATTAATCATTTAGTTATAGATAACATTGTTGGGTTTCTTTTATTCCACATATATTTGCACTGAGAACCAGGAGGTACCCAAAGAAAATTCTAAAGATCTATAAAAATACTCACTAGGCTAAAGGAAAATAAATGCATGAGGGTACCAGTGAAAGTAGAGGTGGTGATGTAATCACAATTGAACTTAAATAAAGCTCATTCACTTTGCAGGCTATCTTACCTGTTTTCTTATCTTCTCATTGCACCTTGAGTATTACACTTGTGTCCAATTGAAAAACCAAATCTTCACCAATGTATACCTGATAAAGAGCTATCTACCTCTGTCCCCCACGTACTATTAAAATAATCACACATTGAACAGAAAGGGGACCACATCTAAAATTGTTCTTGGCAGCTAAGAACTGTCAGCCCAGTTAGCCATCATGTTTTAAGAGCTACAAATATTTTGAAGTGCAATTTGAAAGCACGACTTTCAAATTCTATCCAGGAGAACATGAAGTTGTCTCCCAAATACAATATGAGAATGTGATATTTTTAATTCATATGTCTCTGCATAAGTATTAAATTGTAGCCCCACATCTTATATTACTAAGAGTGGGAAATGGTGGTATTGGAAATGTTGTGTTTGTGTGTCAGGATGTTTGGTTTTTTATTTTTTAACAAGAGTAGAAAGAATTTACATTGCTTTGAAACTCGCTTCATTTATTGCTCTTGTTCATGATTATAATCAGAGAACTAGGAATCTAATTGTACAAAATAAAAAGTAGGTAGCTTTTTACTTAAGGGCTTGGATAATATTCCTTTATGAATGGAAATGTATTCCTGCATACAGATTTATAGGACTGTGTTCATTCAGTATCATGCAAAGTGCTTTTAGGATGCAAGTCAATAAATATATGTAGAAAATTTAGCTTGACAGATTTTATGTAAATTGAGAAAAAACACTAGATGTCTTATTCCAGCAAGAAGAAGTTTCAACAACTGTTTACATATACAAAATATTTATGTAATTGTTGGATTCACAATCCAAATATTTTCACTTGGAACTGATGCAAAATTATGCAAAATTTGTTACAACTTTAAATGAATTCTATGTGGCTTAGTTTTCCACTGGCTAGTGCTTTAAATATGATTCTTAACTAACTTTCAAAAAATGTTTATAAAATAATGAATTTATTTTTATTCCTGCTAAAGAGGATTTCATAGCATGCCTATTCTCTTCATGTCATTCAAAACTCTCTCTTTATTTCAGTCTACAAAAGCCAGTCTTTTAAATTTAAAATTAGTATGTTGCCCACCATATTCAACACGGACTCCTTCTAAGGTTGTTTTTTTTTAATATGTCAAGGGCATGAGAACAATAAAAGGTCGAGTCTATAAAAGGCCACATTATTGACAGGTGGCTAGCAACTGTTCCAAAGAGTCTTATAAAAGATAAACACTATAAAAGGAGCATAAGAAAATTATGCAAACTACTTTCTGTCCTTGTTTGCTATAAAACTCTCAAATGAGCCAGTTTCTTGTTTGACTAAATATGTTTGTATCCTTCAGATGAGATGGTGCATTTTCCCTCCTGGATTTGGTTATGGAACAGCATGTTCTTATTTACCAAGATCAAGGAGTGCACAGCTTTGTAATATACTGTATTCTGTCTCACAATTGCTGTACTATATTTTATTTTTGAAATACACAAGTCACAGAATTAAAAAAATTCTATTTGTTTATACTTGAGTAAACACACAGGGAAAAAATAACTAGAAATGACTGCCAATTATCAGAAAATTCTTTATAACTCCCATAAACTAAAGGTAACTAGTCTTCGTATTTTGCTATCATTCTATTAGGCAATTAAAAATATATTTAAATAAACTTAAGGTCATGCTATAAGTTGTTTTATAATCTGCTATTTTTACTTTACAATCTGCTATAAAAGTCACTCCATTTCAATTGATGGTGGGCAGGCTCAGGTACACACACACACATACACATACACACACACAGAAAAATACAAAGACTGATCCTACTAAACACTTAAAGTCAGATACTCTTCATATTTGCCCAGTTAGATTTATACTCTGGTTGTGTGGCAAGTTGTATCAATTTACAGCAATTTATCTAACTGATATTCTATTTGTGGAAATTTAAGTTTTTATTTATTTATTTTTTTAATTTTAAAATCTTTAATTCTTACATGTGTTCCCAAACATAAACCCCCCTCCCACCTCCCTCCCCATAAAAAAATTGTTTCCAAACTATAAGAAAGTTACAGTAAACATTCACTGTTTTATATTGGTCAGGTAATTTAGTCAAAAGCTTTTCAAAATTTCAAGCTTTTGATACATCAGTATTGAAGACGTGTCCATCCAAATATACCAGTTTGTCCTCCAGACAGCCATTTACGAATATACGCACTTTCCTGATAATTTACAGACTGCTATTGTTTTTAAATCTGGGCTCCTACTAGGGGAATGTTATGTGCTTATCTCCTCAGAGTCCATCCTTTGACTATTTTAACATACAGATAGCCTTTATTCCCTTAAATCCAATCCTTTGTGTACTGTGGCCGATGAAAGACCTCAAAGGTTTTGAAGAATTCTAGTGTCTTTCCTTTTTTCCAACACTGAAAAATAATTTTGCTTATTTTGTATTGATTTGGTCATTTCAAGGGATTTTTTTCCATGGATAGAAGCAAACATGTGATCTTAAATGTCTGTCTTGAAATAATCCCATAGATTGGTAATTCAAATGCCTGGCATATCGTGCCACTCTATATTATATTAATTGACTTAATTATAAGTATGCGCTCTGTCAAGAGGACCACTTTGTGTGCATTTATGAGCATAAACAATTAAATTTTGAATATTTATTGACCTAAAACAGATTAAATTTCCCTTTTAAAGGAAAAAAATAGGAGCGCTCATGACTTTTTTGATTTGAGTTTTAATTTCATTTTAATTTAAAATATAACTCTCAAATGACAAATCAGTTTGGTGGATAAGGAAAGATCACTGTGAAGTCAAGCTGAGCTTTCATCTTCAATAAGTAATTAAACTTTAATAAGAAGTTATATAAGAGTATCAAATTAAGTGTACAAAAATTAGAACAAGCTCTTTAAATCTGATGAGACAATGAATGATGAATCAGTGACTAGGAAAGCTGATTTCACAGTTACCAAATATAGCAATCTATTTTCAGGCCCTATCAATTTGATCTCGCTTATGAAAATTACTTAACCTCTTTGAATCTTGATTTCTTCCCTTTGTAAAACATAATATAATATGTACCATGTCATTAACTTCCATCATCTCATATCACTATTGGAAATAATAAGCTGAGAACCAACATTATGAGGAAAATTTGTGATAAAGTTGTGAAATGCTTTTTTCTCACACAGAAAGATTTTATTTTTGTGTGACAATCTTTTAAATTCTGCATGCATCAGAGATGATTTCTTTAGGCTAGACTCCTTGAAAGGCCATTGACCCATGATCTCCCTGGAAGCAGTCTCTTCAGCACCAGTCAATATTTAGAAAATTGAAAGCCTGGCCAGTGTTGACCACAGCCACATAAGAGACTCAGTCAGAGCTACCCAGCTAAGCTGCTTCCAGATTTCATGGAAATTTGAAACTGGAATTTGAAACATGGAAACTAAGATAATTTTATTGATTATAATCAGCTAAATTTTGAGGCAATTAGTTATGTAGTAATAGATCTCTAACACAGACTATGGTCCTGAAAGTCGTATGCTCCAAAACCAAAAATCCAAAACATGGGAATGGAATGCTGGGACCAGGCAGTGGTCAGAGTTAAAAGGGCAATGAGGAAAGTGTTAGTAAAAGCCAAAGGTGCTTTTTAAAAAAGGCTGTTGGAAGAAGCCTAATGGCAGCTGCCAATAAGAAAAAGAAGCGAGAATATCTTAAAAGAATATACAGATGGCCAAGATGCACATGAAGAAATGTGCAACATCACTAATTATTAGAGTAATGCAAATCAAAACTATAATGAGATACCATCTCACAGCAAGAGGAACAGCCATCACCAAAAAAATCTGCAAACAATAAATGCGGGAGAGAGTAGGGAGAAAAGGGAACCCTCCTACAAGTGAATGTAAACTTGTTCTGTTACTATGGAGAATAGTGTGGACGTTCCTTAAAAAGCTAAAAAATAGAACTACCAACAGTTCAGTTCAGTTCAGTCACTTAGTCGTGTCCGACTATTTGTGATCCCATGACTCAGAATGCCAGGCCTCCCTGTCCATAACCAACTCCCGGAGTTCACTCAAACTCATGTCCATCAAGTCAGTGATGCCATCCAGCCATCTCATCCTCTGTCATCCCCTTCTCCTCCTGTCCCCAATCCCTCCCAGCATCAGAGTCTTTTCCAATGAGTCAACTCTTCGCATGAGGTGGACAAAGTATTGGAGTTTCAGCTTTAGCATCAGTCCTTCCAATGAACACCTAGGATTGATCTTTAGGATGGACTGGTTGGATCTCCTTGCAGTCCAAGGGACTCTCAAGAGTCTTCTCCAGCACCACAGTTTAAAAGCATCAGTTCTTCGGCACTCAGCTTTCTTCACAGTCCAGCTCTCACATCCATACATGATCACTGGAAAAACCATCACCTTCACTAGACAGACCTTTGTTGGCAAAGTAATGTCTCAGCTTTTGAATATGCTATCTAAGTTGGTCATAACTTTCCTTCCAAGGAGTAAGTGTTTTTGAATTTCATAGCTGCAGTCACCATCTGCAGTGATTTGGGAGCCCCCAAAAATAAAGTCTGACACTGTTTCCCCATCTATTTCCTATGAAGTGATGGGACCAGATGCCATAATCTTCATTTTCTGAATGTTGAGCTTTAAGCCAACTTTTTCACTCTCTTCTTTCACTTTCATCAAGAGGCTTTTTAGCTCCTCTTCACTTTCTGCCATAAGGGTAGTGTCATCTGCATATCCGAGGTTATTGAAATTTCCCACGGAAATGTTGATTCCAGCTTGTGTTTCTTCTCGCCCAGCATTTCTTATGATGTACTCTGCATAGAAGTTAAATAAGCAGGGTGACAATATACAGCCTTGACGTACTTCTTTTCCTGTTTGGAATCAGTCTGTTGTTCCATGTCCAGTTCTAACTGTTGCTTCCTGATCTGCATATAGGTTTCTCAAGAGGCAGGTCAGGTGGTCTGGTATTCCCATCTCTTTCAGAATTTTCCACAGTTTATTGTGATGCACACAGTCAAAGGCTTTGGCATAGTCAATAAAGCAGAAATCCCATATGACCTAGCAATTCCACTACCAGGCATATACCTGGAGAAAACTATAATTTTAAACAGATATAAGTACCAACTCTAGGAGTTGGTGACAGACAGGGAGGCCTGGCGTGCTGCGATTCATGGGGTCGCAAAGAGTCGGACACGACTGAGCAACTGAACTGAACTGAACTGACGTTCATTGCAGTACTATTTATAATAGCCAGAACCTGGAAGCAATCTAAATGTTCATCAACAGAGGAACAGTAAAGATGTGGTAATATATGCAATGGAATTCTATTCAACTATAAAAAAATGAACTAAGGCAACAACATGATGGACTTAGAGACTGCCATGCTGACTGAAGTAGGTCAGAAAGAGGAAAGAAAAATATCATATGATATCACTTAAATGTGGGATCTAAAAAAAATGGTTCAAATGAACTTATTTACAAAATAGAAACAGAGTCACAGATATAGAAAACTTATGTTTACCAAGGGAGAAAGTGGAGGAAGGGATAAATTGGGAGATTGGGTTAGACATATGCACACTGCTGCTGCTGCTAAGTCACTTCAGTAGTGTCCAACTCTGTACTCTGCTCAATATTCTGGAATGGCCTATAATGGGACAAGAATCTATAAAGAGTGGATACACGTGTATGTATAATGGATTTACTTTGCTCTACAGGAGAAACCAACAACGTTATAAAGCAACTATACTCCAGTAAAGATTAAAAAAAAAAAAGAAGAAGTGAGAATCTTATGGAGATTGAGGAAAGGGGATTCTTATATCATGACAGAGAGTTTAAGCAATACTGTCACGTGCGGTAATGTAAAGTAGAAAATACACCTTATGAACTCGGTAATCTCAGATTCCCAGTCAGAGTTTTGAGGATGCCACCTGTTTTGTTTTTGTTTTTTTTTTTAATTAGGATATATCTAACTGTCACTTCCTAGTCACCAAATCCAACTAGCAATGTCATGAATACAGTGGTATTCACTTCATGGGAAACAAATGGGGAAATAATGGAAACAGTGAGAGACTTTATTTTTGGGGGCTCCAAAGTCACTGCAGATGGTGACTGCAGCCATGAAATTAAAAGATACTTGCTCCTTGGAAGAAAAGCTATGACCAAACTAGACAGCATATTAAAAAGCAGAGACATTATTTTGCCAACAAAAGTCCATCTAGTCAAAGCTATGGTTTTTCCAGCAGTCATGTATGGATGTGAGAGTTGAACTATAAAGAAAGTTGAGCACTGAAGAATTGCTGCTTTTGAACTGTGGTGTTGGAGAAGACCCTTGAGAGTCCCTTGGACAGCAAGGAGATCCAACCAGTCTATCCTAAAGGAAATCAGTCCTGAATATTCATTGGAAGGACTGATACTAAAACTGAAATTCCAATACTTTGGCCATCTGATACAAAGAACTGACTCATTGGAAAAGACCCTGATGATGGGAAAGACTGAAGGAAGGAGGAGAAGGGGATGACAGAGAATGAGATGGTTGGATGGCATCACCAACTCAATGGACATGAGTTTTAGTAAGGTCCAGGAGTTGGTGATGGACAGGGAAGCCTGGCGTCACAAAGAGTCAGACATGACTGAGCGACTGAACTAAACTGAGTGGGATTTTCTTAAATGCATAAATGTCTCTAGGATGAGGGAGTGATTGTGTCTGTTATATAGACTCAGGTAAAAGCAAAGATCTTTTGATTCATTTTACTAATGAGAATTGAGGAAAACACCTTTTTTAGATCAGTATCTGACTACCAAGGTCCTGTTGATTTGTTGTAGTTTAAATACCACATATCTCATACCCTCTGCAAATGGGCCTAACATGTGGTTTAGTTTAGAGCAACTTGCTGTCATCTTCTACAATCCATTAAGTTCCACCTTTTTTTAGAAACATAACCAACCAATTAGACAGGAATATGATGTGAGCCATGTCTCCAGTGTCTTTTGAATGTTTAATGTGGTCCTAATTTCTCCAAGGATGTTAGATAACATAAAATGCTTCACTTCCTATCTACAGTTCATCTCAATCTTTCAGATAGTCAGAGTCTTAGTAACTCTCAGTAGTAAGCTACTGTATGTCAGCCTAGCAGATGATATCACAAAGCAGGTGATATTTTGATATCACAAAATAAATATTCTCTTGCCCCTTTTCCCAGCTGGTCAAGAATGACCCCATGATTGGTAACCCTCTCCCAATGTCAAGTTGTTCATGAGTGAGTGCCAAGTGGGTTTCTACACACATTCTCAGAGAAGCTCTGGGAAATCAGGCTGCTCAGCTGTTGGTGAGCTGAAGTCACACAAATCTAGTTAAAGTTGTGCATAATTTGAAGTCACAGGAGTAACTAGAGGTGGAGGTGGAGCCATGGGGATTTCAGATGGCATATAAGTGGCATCTCATGCTTAGTAACTGATGGGGATTTTTTTGGCTGTGTTGTTGTTTTTCTTCTAAAAATGGCAAATGAAAAACATCTGTCTAAGAACAGTATACCTTCAGGAAAAAATTGATGAAGGCTGAAGATACCTCAACTTTTATCATGTTTATTCATTCAATAAATATTTAGTGTTTAGTGGGCCTACAATGTGCTAGGTGCTGTGATAGGCAAGAAAATAAACATTCATTAAGAAAGCACTACAAAAGGTGGAAACATCAGAAATGGAGGAGTAAAGAAAATATGGCATATAAATAGAAGGGAATAGTATTCATCCTTAAAAAATAATGGAATTGTGATATGTGCTACAAGATATATGAGCCTTGAAAACAGGCTAAGTGAGGTAGGTCAGACACAAAAGACAAATGTTGTATGACTTCACTTATATGAGGCACTGGGGTGGCCAAATTATATTACCAGAGACTAAAGGAAGAAGCGAATGGGGAATTATTGTTTGATGCGTGCAGAGATGCGTGCATTCTCTTTGGGATAAGGAAAATGTGGGGATGGTCACTGGTAATAATTGCGTAGCAATATGAATATACTTAGGGTCACTGAACTGTTCAATTGAAAATGGCAAAATGGCAAATTTTATATTATGTACATTTTGCCTCAAAAAAATAAAATGTTACAACAAACTTCAGCCCACACTTTTTATATTCAATCTATAATCTTATGAAACTTCGAGACACTTCTGGATATAGCAGCATAGTGTCAAGGTTCTAGGAAGTTACTGTCCAGTTCAAAGCACTGGGGAATTCTTAAATTCCTTGGGCCTAGAGGCAATTTATTTGAAACCGTCAAGCAAAAAGGGAAGAGGCAATTTTAGATTGAATAGACTTTTCCTTGTTTTATTAAACACTGAAAAAAGACAGTAGCTCACAAACGCCACCATTATTATCTTAGGTCTAGTGCCTAGCATATTAAATACATAGCTATCATTAAAATATATTTCACATTCTTCTGATGATGTTACACTATTAACTACATACAATAATTACAATACAGTTTTAGCCATTCATGTGAGATTATGGATATGATCTTTACAAAATGTAAAGATCAAAATGAATGGAAGTAATAACTTTTTGGCATCAGAGCTGTTTTCATTATTCATCTAGAAACATTTTATTCTTTGATTATTTAAGATATGTTTTGCCCCTACTTTCCTTAATAAATATGTGCATGTCTGTTGCTGCTGCTGCTGCTAAGTCGCGTCAGTCGTGTCCGACTCTGTGCGACCCCATAGACGGCATGTCTGTTACTTTCTTGTAAAGCATATTTTAGGTTTACTTTACAGTTTACTATTCTTCTGCATATAATAAACCACTCTAGGAAAACAAGACCAAAGTAGATTTTCCCTTCAATATAATATAGCAATCAATAAGGCTCACACACAATAAGCATTAATTTCCTTCTCTTGCTCACTGGGGCAGGACTAATTATAAGCAATTATTAAGGATAACAATAAATTCAGTTTTTATCTTCTTACTTAAAATGTTATACATTTAGGAAACTGGGAAGTATGACTTTTTAAAAGAGACTTGAAGCTTTCCTTCATGGTTACCTTTTAATCAATGTCCATATGCATTGCTGTATATTTTCATAATTTCCACATAATTGCCATTGCATTAAATGTTGTAGTTAAGAAAAGTAAGCAACTCAAATACCTGAAACATCAAATTTTTGCTACCAGAATATTTCCTCTGAAGCCAAGTTAATCTTTCCAAACCCTATATAACCAATGAACTTGAGTTTATAGTTTAGGGCAGTAATTTGCAATATCAGTGACTTGGAAATGTCTAGGAGACCTTCTATTATTATTTCCATAATGGATAAAGTCAAGTGAATTTATCAAGTTAAGCACGAGTCCAAAATTATAAGATGCAATGAAAAATAATCAGTATATAATTAAAGATTTGAATGTAAAAGCTTAAGTTTCCCAAAAAAGAAATGAAGAATATCTTGATTTTTTAGAAGGATCTTCCCAACTCTGACAATAAAATATTATCCATAAACATGCACAAATTTCTCAAAAATTAGAGTTGATCAGTATCTTTCACATAATAATTTCATTTTGTAAAATACAGCACATGTAAGACAGCCCCAAATTAAGCTATAAAGCAGAGCCATAACAGGATTTGATCAATGTTGAGTATTTCTAATTATCCAATAGCTCAGACAGTAAAGCATCCGTCTGCAATGCAGGAGAGCCAGGGTCAAACCCTGGGCTGGGAAGATCCCCTGGAGAAGGAAGTGGCAACCCACTCCAGTATTCTTGCCTGGAGAATTCCAAGGAAAGAGGAGCCTGGCAGGCTCCAGTCCATGGGGTCACAAAGAGTTGGACACTACTGACTGAATCACACACACACAATTCATGTCATTTCCTAAAAAAATCAGATATTCAGTTTTATCTTCAAAGAAATATGACCAATAAGGCAGTGTTGAAGATGCATATAGTTCCATTAATTGTTTTTTAATAACTGTGAACATTACATCTTTAGGAAGTGTTAATTTTACCCTAAAACATTAAGATCTTATTCAGAATTAGGGAGTCAGAAATAAACATCCATTTTCTGATTTTTGTTTCTATGCACATTTTTGTGTTTGGGTATACATTTCTCTTTGATTATTAAATTTCCATGGCTGACAAATTCCATAAGAATTAAATAACTATAATTTAAAAATCTATTACATTAATACCAGTGTTATCAGGCCAATCTATACTTTAAGACACATCATTAGTCTTCTTGAAGACACATGTAGATGTGATACTTCTTTTGCTTGATTAAAAATCACAGTAAGATGCATTTAAAAATATATGTATCAATTGAAATTAACTCAGGGCATAATTTCACATGGCTTCCCTGATTAATTGGTTCCAAGAGGATGATAGTGAATCAACTAGGGCAGATGGTTAGATGAGGAATACGAGAGCTGACAGCTGCGCATTCATGGAAATCGTAAAATTTAAAACTAAGGACACCGCGGTGATAAACAGTGCAGCATTTTGTAACCAGGGATCTTCAAACCATCAGTAGTTAAGTGCAGCTTACACAGGTATCATCCAAGCCTGGGTCAGAACACGGGTGTCCCGACTTCCCAGCTCACATTCCCTGACTTTCTACTCTCACACTCTACCATGGGAGACTGCATCTCAGATGAACAGCTCACAGTGGGACTCTATTTCTTAAACTCTACTTAGTAACTTATCAAAGTGACTTCAGGCTTCAGAAATAATTCGTCAATTTACAAACAAAAAGTATCATTATCTTGGAATCTGTGGCTTGGAAGGATCCATGGAGATCCTGTAATATAATCTTTTTTTGGTTCTTTTAGCCTCAGTTGGAATACTTCTGGTGACAAGAGCTCATCGTTTAGCAATGTCACTCATTCTGCTGGTAGAGCGCTTTATTTATTAGAGATTTCTTCCCAATATTTCTATAAAATAATCTAAGAATTCTAAGCTAAACTCTCCCTAATGACTTTCCAAATATTCTAAGACTCCAAACTAAATACTAATCTGCTTGCTTTCCCCTCCTTATTCCTAATAAGACATCTGGTCTGGTCACTAGGCTTGTAGCTTTTTGGTGGCATTGTTAGATTGTGCCATAATACGATAGAGCAATCTGGAAACTAGTAAAGAAAACAAAACAGACTAGACAAATAAAATATCTGACAACATCCACATATCTTTTATTCTAATTGAGATAAAAAATAATAACCTCATATCCATTTCAACATGATGAGTCTTTACCAAGCCTCTTAACTCTGCTAACTCATCTCATGCACGGTCTGTCAACATTTAGACTTTTTCAGTTTATACTATGCTATGTAATGAATTTACTCACTATGGCTATTCCTTTGGTAACTGCTTGGCTAACTCAGCCCCATTAAGACAGATGCACATTGAAACTCCTGTCCCTGAACACCCATTTATTCAGTGAAGACTTACCCAGAGGCTGACTCAAGGAACTAGAGGTACGTTTTACCTCCGAGCTCTTCCAGATTCCTTGATCAGCAACTCTGATCCAGGTTCTTGAGGTGTCATGCATGAGAGGTTACCCTCAGAAGGCTGTAATTCCCCTGCATTACCCAGAACTGGTAACCTTTTAGTTTACATTTGAAGGTTAGTGTTCATAATATATGTCTGCATGCTTTGATATGGTGTACATATAATGCTACAAAGAAATAAAGACTAATTACAAGGCAAACACTTCACACATCTATCTGCATCAATTTAGTATTCTTTTGGTGGAAAAAAATAAGGATTATTTAAATAGAAATTACACTCATAAATGAAATTCTCATTATAGGAAGCAATTCCAGTGCTAAAAATGTTCTGAGCATTCTATACTGAATGCTCATTATTTGCTAGAGTACAAAGGTCACAGGGGCTCACAGATCACAGATGGTCTCCAGGCTAAATAGGACACACCAGCAGGACAGAGGAAACTTGCATTCGGATTACTTAGACTGTGTTCCTCCTTAGCAGGGTTCAATCTTAAATTTTTAAAATTTCGGTTTTTTGTGGTAGGGGCACTTATCATGAGATATACACTCAAAGTTTTAAGCGTACGTTATCAACTATAGGTATAATGTCGTATGGCAGATCATTAGAACTTTTAAAAACATGCCCATGGATTAATATTTTCCCCCCTCCCAGCCTCTGGAAACCAGCATTTTTACACTCTCCTTCTACGAGTTTAACTATTTTAGACAAGCCCATTGTGAATCCCATTTTGTTTATCCATTCATATATGGATGGATATTCAGGAATTTTCTTTCACATTATTGAAAAGTCATTATTGGAAAATTCAAAATAGTTTTTAATGTAGCAAAACATAAATGAACATTATTATCTTCTTTTTAAAATATGACGGAGAAAAAAGAATCAACTATTGACTTTTTATAACAAATTCTGAAGTTCAATATGACACAATTGTTAAAACCACCATGCAATAAATTTATGTAATCTGCTGGTATTATTTCAGAGTGGGGCTGTGGAGACACACACGTTAGCAAAATAGCCTTAATGACAGGCTTTAAATCACAGTTCCTTGTCATATATCATAAGTTAAGACTGAATTCTTTTAAATAGTAGAGTGAATTTTATTATTACAATCGAGAGGAAAATGAGTTCACCGGGGGCCTAAAGAAGGATATTCTACTCCTATTGGGGAACACGAAGTTTGACGGAAACAGTGATATTTCAGTTGGAGAGAGAGAAATGGCAATCACAGGACATAAGGTTGGACAGATACTAGTGTGGGAGAAGAGAGTGCCAAGAATAGGGGACAGCATGAACAAAACCAGGAAATGAAGACTGTATAAATAAATAAGCACATAGGACACAGGTCTGAAAAGGAAGGGGAGCTTGGGGCCAGGGTGGGGAGTCACGGGCAACTTTTCCATAAGTGTATCCTAGCTTAATACAGCTTACAAAACTTTACTACAGGTATTAATGAATCTCATCTTCCTTTCAAAAATATGCTTTAATTGCATGAATTTCTTACATTATCTGTCTCACATGTCCTGACTTATTGTTACCTTGTGTCCTATTTTACTTACAAAGCATTTTGCCTATGTACAACTATTTCTCCAATAAGATTTTAAACTACTCAAGGACAGGAGCTTCGTCATGTTACTTTTGTGAGTGTGCTCAGTTGTGCTTGACTCTGCGACCCTATGGAGTTCAGCCTGCCAGGCTCCTCTGTCCATGGAATGTTCCGGGAAAGAAATATTGATATGGGTTGCCATTTCCTCCCCTAAGGATCTTCCCGACCCAGGAACCAAACTTGCGTCTCCTGCATTGGTAGGTGAATTTTTTTTTTTTCCCCACCTAGGAAGCCCACTCATTTTGTAGTTCCCACTATAATGCAAGAATGCCAATAAAAATTGATACGAAAGTTTTTTTCAGCACACATTTACTTAAGACATAACTGGGTTTCCTCCTAAAAATATGCTTGGTGAGCTGTAAGAGCTAGCAGAGGATGGCTGTTTCTAGAAATCCTCAAAGGAAAAGATTCTGAATTAAAATAAATAGTTTGACATCCTGTGTGAATTATCAAGAGGCTAGAAAATAGACTACCCTGACTATGGAGGTCAAGGTTATCTTACACTCAGAAAGTGACAGTAATGAAAGTCAAGCACTAGATGGGATAGCCACCCTGCCGGCATCAACAGGCGACCTGCAGTCTGTGATTTCAACATCAAAAATTCATTAATTGCAGGCCTAATAGGTGAGTAAAATAAACATAGCTTAAGAAAATGTGTGCCTAAAAGCTGACTCAAGCCTCAAGAACATTAGACAGTTAAATTGTAAAGCATGACTATTTCTTTTTAAGAAAGAGCCACCCAGGATTGTTGAAAATGAGATTTTACTCAGTAAACTTGACCATTATTAACCTTCTGCCTTCTTTTCTATTTTTTTCCCCTGAGACTGCCATCAGAAAGATGCATGTTTATCATGTGTATTTTATTTTAGTCTTATTTGTCACTTGCTAATATGCTTGTGAAGGTAAGGACAAGAAGTGATGGAATTCAAATTATTTTCTTCACATAGGCTTGCTTTCACCCTGATGGTGTTAATAGTTGACTCATTATTTCAATGGCATTTTCTTCAATGTCAGAAGTCTCTCTGAGGATCTGTTACATTTTCATAATTGCTGTCTTCCCCAAGCATTCTGATTTCTCAATGTGACAAACACTACCCCTTAGATTTGAGAGTCACAGTTCTCACAAGAAATATCCATCTTGTAGACGTTTTTTAAACTCATTTGCCAATGGCTGAATTTTTTTAACTGTACGTAAGCAGTTTTCAGAATTTTATGCCATAAAAATTGAATTGTTATTTGATATCTTGCAGTTTCCATGACATAAGGAATTATACCGGTGAGGGAATTCCTTTATCTCTGACTTCTCGGTAGCTCCTGAAAAACATGATACTTTTTGCTTGTTTTGAAAAGAAAATGAGCGCATGTAAGATGCACTGGAAAATATTTTAAGATTCTCAGCAGAGTGCCATAGAATGCTAGATGCGCTAAGAGGATGAGCGAAAAAAAAAATGGGAATTTGATCAAGAAAAGGTATATTTCTTAGGACTTCAACTGCACTTTTTGAAAGTATTCCAAAGGAAAAATATTTGATATCTTTGGGGTTTTGAATTTACTCAAATTGAAAAACAATAACAACAGAAAACGTGTCTTTCATTTACCTCTAGCTCTTCTGGTTTGGTTTCCCTGGTGGCTCAGACAGTATAGAATCTGCCTGCAGTGCGAGAGACCTGAGTTCAATCCCTGAGTCAGGAAGATCCCCTGGAGAAGGGAATGGCTACCCACCAGATTCTTTCCTTGAGAATTCCATGGGCAGAGGAGCCTGGCAGGCTACAGTCCATTTGGCCGGCAAAGAGTTCAACATGACTCAGTGACTAACACTTTGACTTTTCTTCTGGTCATTTGTTGTTGATTCCCTTACTGTGTAAGTGACTGGATATGAGTAACTTAGATCCCATTTATTACAGTAGCTATCCATTACATTCAGTTCAGTTCAGTCACTCAGTTGTGTCCGACTCTTTGTGACCCCATGAATCGCAGCATGCCAGGCCTCCCTGTCCATCACCAACTCCCGGAGTTCACCCAGACTCACATCCATCGAGTCCGTGATGCCATCCAACCATCTCATCCTGGGTCGTCCCTTCTCCTCCTGCCCCCAATCCCTCCCAGCATCAGAGTCTTTTCCAATGAGTCAACTCTTCCCATGAGGTGGCCAAAGTATTGGAGTTTCAGCTTCAGCATCATTTCCTTCCAAAGAACACCCAGGATCGATCTCCTTCAGAATGGACTGGTCGGATCTCCTTGCAGTCCAAGGGACTCTCAAGAGTCTTCTCCAACACCACAGTTCAAAATCATCAATTCTTCAGCAGTCAGCCTTCTTCAGAGTCCAACTCTCACATCCATACATGACCACAGGAAAAACCATAGCCTTGACTAGATGAATCTTAGTTGGCAAAATAACGTCTCTGCTTTTGAATATGCTATCTAGGCTGGTCATAACTTTTCTTCCAAAGAGTAAGCGTCTTTTAATTTCATGGCTGCAGTCACAATCTGCATACGTCCATTACATTAGAGGGGCTTATAATGTACTTAAAGGCACTAAAGCAACCTACAGTCACACCTGGAATTATAAAAGTCTACTTGGAACACTTCTAACTGTTCTCTTTTTTATTTTTTTATCCCCGATGCTTCAGATAATGCATATCACATTAATTGCACCTATATAAATACTTGTATACTGAATACATACTAATGAATAAAATTTCAGCTGCCTAATTAGAAAGATTTATTACTATTTATACTTTAGTGAGGAGAAACTTATCCTAATGAGCACAATACCTTAATTCAGTTAAAATACAAATTTTCACATAAGTCATATTTAAGAGTCTAGACCCTTTCTACTTAGAGTATGCTACCTAGGATACGGGAATATCAGTAATGCCTGGGTTTAGTTCAGTCACTCAATCATGTCCGACTCTGCGACCCCTGCACACCAGGCCTCCCTGTCCATCACCAACTCCCAGAGTCCACCCAAACCCATGTCCATTGAGTCGGTGATGCCATCCAACCATCTCATCCTCTGTTGTCCCCTTCTCCTCCCGCCCTCAATCTTTCCTAGCATCAGGGTCTTTTCCAATGAGTCAACTCTTTGCATGAGGTGGCTCAAGTATTGGAGTTTCAGCTTCAACATCAGTCCTTCCAATGAACACCCAGGACTGATCTCCTTTAGGATGGACTGGTTGGGTCTCCTTGTAGTCCAAGGGACTCTCAAGAGTCTTCTCCAACACCACAGTTCAAAAGCACCAATTCTTCGGCACTCAGCTTTCTTTATAGTCAAACTCTTACATCCATACATGACCACTGGAAAAACCATAGCCTTGACTACACGGACCTTTGTTGACAAAGTAATGTCTCTGCTCTTGAATATGCTATCTAGGTTGGTCATAACTTTCCTTCCAAGGAGTAAGCATCTTTTAATTTCATGGCTGCAGTCACCATCTGCAGTGATTTTGGAGCCCCCAAAAATAAAGTCAGCCATTGCTTCCACTGTTTCCCCATCTAAATTCAGAATGTGCAAACCCAAACCAAAACCTACTTACTCAGAATCTACATTTTTAGGAGATACTTAGATAATTTGTATGTATATTAAGATTTGGAAGGTACAGATCACTAATTATTTTATACCAATTTATAAAAGAGAACTTTATATTAGTCAAGGCAGAGAGGCATGTGCTCCTAGGTGTGAAGAATTAATATGGAAAAAAGTCAGGTTTTTTTCCAAGGATAATTCATAAATTCACTCATGCTTTCAATGAAGAGATAATGAGTAGCAACCATCTGCTAAGTTGTGTGCCAGATCTGGATATACCATGATGTTTCCAAGTAATGCATTTCCTGCCCTCATGTAGCATTGCATCTACTCAGAAGATCAGCTTATACAAAGCACACAAAAACTATCATACATTTACAAGTAGAGCAAAGGCTAACAAGATATTCAGGTTAACATATGTCAAATAAAAACATTAACGAAACAATTTTGAAAGAGAAAATGATTCCAAACTTCATATTGTTTTAAATAATCAACTCTATGTAAAATAAACATGAATACAAGCAATGCTATTGGGACTTGTCTGCTTTTATATTGTCACAACATGATGTAAAAACAAATAAATGACAGACAAGTAAGAACTGAAGAATAGTTCAGCTGAACATAGTATAATATTCAGAAGCAAATATATGCAAATAAAATATAATGAAGGGGCATTTTACATTAATAGTACATAATAAAAACATATGAATAAAAATAAATAATAAGTAACATTGAACTCTTGACAAAAGAAGCTAAATCTCAGAGTTCAGTATAAAAATAAGAAAACCGTTATAAACAGAATTGAGAAAAATATGTGCAAATTGTTGAAACAAAGAAATACATCTTCTGTCACTGACCCTTACATATTTGCTTCTGTCTGACCAATCTTTCCAATGAGAACAATTAAAAAAGCTAATTTAAAAAACAAATCTGTTCGGTATCATCAGAAAAATATGAATGCAGCAAGAGCCTAAAGGACTAATATCCCAGACAAAAATGAAGCACAGAATAGGTAGTTGGAGATTTGTCTCAGCTTGAGGCAGTTTCCATTTCTTAAAGTATGGCCAAAAGGTGAAGAAGATTAGAACTTTTAGTAGTTTTATGGACCTGGGAAGAAAATACTATATCCAGGGTTGACCAGGAAGAAAAAAAAAAACAAAACACCTCAGCTGTCAGTTATAATTTCTAAAGGCTATACTTGTGGATAAAGGGGAAAAATAAGCTTTTAAGAAATCTTACCAGCTGAATTTCAGGCTAGATTAAGGTGATATTTTCATAGCCTAACACCAGAGACACACAAAGATCCCATCTGGAAGACTGCATCAAATATACAGAGTCACCATCCCCCCCCCCCCCCACACACACACACACAAATTTAAAGAATTGCAATGGCGGGAGTTCAGCCAAAAATTTCTTTGGATATCAAAATATAGGAGATCTGTATTATCAAGGTTATCAAGCCTTCATGTTTAAGTAACTACAATGAATGATTTTCAGAATGTGGAAAACATGATGAACAATATCTGCAGAGAGCAGAAATCTATTTTTAAAACAATCAAATACAAAATGTAGAAGTGAAAAATATAACAATCTAATTAAAATGGAGAAGGAAATGGCACCCTACTCCAGTACTCTTGCCTGGAAAATCCCATGGATGGAGGAGCCTGGTGGGCTGCAGTCCATGGGATCGCGAAGAATGGGACACAACCGAGCGACTTCACTTTGCCTTTTCACTTTCATGCATTGGAGAAGGAAATGGCAACCCACTCCAGTGTTTTTGCCTGGAGAATCCCAGGGACGGGGGAGCCTGGTGGGCTGCCATCTATGGGGTCGCATTGAGACGACTGAAGTGACTTAGCAGCAGCAGCAATTAAAACTTAGAGATTTAGCAGCAAGAGGATTGTTGAGATAGAAGATATTCAATTAAAATGTCTAAAGTGATGCAAAGATTGAAAAACAAAGTAAGAACATATGGGACATGAAAAAATCTTTAAAATTCAAACAAGTTAACAGGAGAAAAAAACATCCAAGAAGAAATCCTTCAGGAAGTAATAAAGACTGAAAACTAGATCCAGGTGAGTGTTTACAATAGAACATGGGGTAAACAGAGTCAAAGAGTTTTAAGGTCATTAAATTTTCTGGGATTAGATAGAACTACTAATTTAGAGTTGAGTTTTAATGAATATAAAGTTAAGCCACTGAAAGAATATCCAAACAACATATACTAAATGAGCTGTCAGAAAAGAAATAGTGATAGTAAAAATAATTAGTGAAATAAAAGAGAGAAAAATATATGCAGAAGAAATTGAAAAATGGAAAAACAATAAGATAGTATATGTAAATTAAATAAATATTCTCAGTAAAAAACAAAGGTGGTCAGACTGGATATAAAACTGAAGCCCAACTCTTGCTTTTAAGAGTAATACCTAAGATATAAGAAGACTGAGTTATAGTCAAAAGATGAAGCCAATGCAAACACTAACCAAAAGAAAGCTGGAACAGATATATTAATGCCAGACAAAGTGTTTTAAGAAAAGACACAGAGATAGTTAACAATAATAAGATACCGATCTACCAGAATAATAAAATATTTCCATGTACCTAAGTAACATCCAGGCTCAAAACATATAAAGCTAAATTGATAAAATTAGGAGAAACAGACAAATGTCAAGACATTAACAAACATCTCTTATTTAACTGATAGAAGAATTATAGACAACACCACTAGCAATTCAAATTTGAACAACATGATTAAGAAAATGCAACATAATTGATATATATACATAACCTTGCATCCAGAGCTGTACAATAAATACATTCTTTTGAATATACACAAAACGAGAGCTAAGATTGACCACATGCAGATTTCAAGGCAAATCTCAACAAATTTCAAAGGATTAATATCAAATAGTGTATATTCTCTGACCACAGTGGAATTAAGCTATAAATCAGTAACAAAAAGATAAAGGGAATTTCCTTGAGCGCTTGAAAATTAGCAATATGCATTTAAATATGAATCAAATAAGGAATCACAACATATATTAAAAACTATTTCATGGCACATGAGAATAAAAATGTGATGTTAAAATTTGTGAGATAAAGCTAAACTAATTCTTAGAGAAATTTTTATAATTTTAAATGTTTAAATTAAAAGTACTTAAAGAAAACAACTGTGGAAAGTATGATCTAAGTACTAATCTGTAGAAATCAGAAAAGAATAAAGTATCAAAGGTCTATCTAGTAAAAGCTATGGTTTTTCCAGTAATCATGTATGGATGTAAGAGTTGGACTATAAAGAAAGCTGAGCACTGAAGAATTGATGCTTCTGAACTGTGGTGTTGGAGAAACTCTTGAGAGTCCCTTGGACTTCAAGGAGATCCAACTAGTCCATCCTAAAAGAGATCAGTCCTGGGTGTTCATTGGAAGGACTGATGTTGAAGCTGAGACTCCAATACTTTGGGCACCTGATGAGAAGAGCTGACTCTTTTGAAAAGACTCTGATGCTGGGAAAGATTGAAGACGGGAGGAGAAGGGGGCGACAGAGAATGAGATGGTTGGATGGCATCACCGACTTGATGGACATGAGTTTGGGTAGGCTCCGGGAGTTGGTGATGGACAGGGAGACCTGGCGTGCTGCGGTTCATGAGGTCTCAAAGAGTTGGACACTACTAAGCGACTGAACTGAACTGAATTCCTAGAAAAACACAAAATGTATCACAACTGACATTAAGATATATATATATATATAACAAAAATTATGAATAAAAATAAATAATTAGCATTGAATTCACGAGAATTTAAATGACAAGAAAATTTGAGAAGAGACTCAAAATTTTTTTCTAATATAAGGTAAAAAAATTAGCTAAGACAATAGAGTTTTTGAGTCGTAGTAGTTTGAAGAACCTCAAAGCATATATTATCCCTATTTATAACAAAATACAATCTGTGGCAGTCAGAAGAACTGAGTGCTAATAGTACACATGGTTTCAGTTTAATTTCTGTTTGTGTAGATGCTTGTCTTACATTTCTTTTGTATTACTTAATCTGTCAGCATCTGTTTCCTCATTTTTATATAGAGGACAGTCAGAAGATACAACTCATCGGGATGCTATGAGTATTAAATTGATCACTTAGCATTATTATTACTGAGAAGTAAAAACCTAGAGATCAGAAATTATATTTGTCTAAGTTTCAGAGACATGTTTTGACATTTTGGTTACTCAGCAATGAGTAGCAAATAGCCACTGAACCTGATGCCTGGTTGTATATGGCTATCAATGTACCTTTTAAACACCTCTGCATGTAGAAACATAAAAGAGATACACACTTTCTGATGCACTTAAATTACCAAGGATAGAAGAGCAGAACAGACTCTTTAGTACATGATGGTAACCTTTAAAGGACTTTTTCTAACTTCTAAATATTGTACCCTTAATAGCATTTACTAAGATCCCAATTTTCCTCAGGAACAAATCTTCCCTTTAGACTCTACCCATGGATCACCTTGACGGCCTCTTATCTCTGTCACATTTTCGTTTTTCTTATCTCCTCTCTCAAGGGTTGAATAGAATCAATAAGAGTGTCACTTTCTAATAAGATGGATGCAAATCAAAGAAAAGGAAAAGGGTGACTTAGGCATCAAATTGACGGGTCTATTACTTGTAGCAGAATTTCACAATTCAGGAGCCATCAATACTGAGCCACAGGTAAAGCAGCATCAAAGGCTTTGTCTGTGATGTCAAGCAGAGTTTACTTGACTGCTCCTTGATGCATAAGCACGTTTAGATTTCAAATAAAAGGAAGGAAAAATCCCCAGTTGTCTCTGCATATATAAGATGATGCAACAAAGCTTATTTCTAAGGAGGAAATGTGAATAGTGGAAGGGCCAACCCTCTGAACTAGTTATTATGCTATGATGCCAACTTCCACTGAAATTGTTCCTGCCCATTAATGTTAATTACCAATAATTTTCAGACCCTGCCAGCTAGAACAGCTTTGCAGGCATATAAATTCAATAAATATGGTATGACGAGAACCAGTAAGTGCTAAGGTTGAGACCTAAAACCTCAGAGGAAAATAAGGCAAATGTGAGTTGGGTTTCTATCGTGTCCTCAATTGAACCTTTCTTGGTCAGCTACACATATCCCACATTTAAAAGCTGTTCTCATCTCTTTTCAACAAAACTTTTTGTAATGTGCCATTACAATCCCCCTCCTCAAAATATTGGGATGTAGGGGTTTGGAGACCTCACCTCTTTTTGTAATCTCTAGCTGTTTGCAGATAAAACTCCTTGTGTAAAGGGAATTTTACTTTATTAGAGGGGCAAGGTCCAGTAAATTAGATAATGGGGTCCAATTTAAAAAAGCAGTCTTGAGAGTCTTAAAGACAAGCAACCCACTTCAGACACTTATAGCTGCAGGAACAGATCCAGGTTTTGTGGGATCTGAAGCTTGTACAATTTGGGAACCCTTGCTAAAGAAAAAGAATACAAAATTACAGGCACAAAATTAGCCCCAGGAGTAAATTTTTATACAGAATGAGAGAGCAGACAACAAATGTTAAAAATTACTTGACTATCTAGGGCTTTAGGAGGTCTTTTGCAACTGAAAGGCTTTATTCTCTTCAAAGTAAACCCTCCTCTAATTAGCCAGCTAAGATGACCAGGTTATTTACCTCATTGATTCTTAATTAATTATTTGAACCTCAAAAGGCTGCAAGGAATGTGTGAAAAACACACACACACACACACACACACTTATAAATTATCCTGGGTAGTTCTTGTGGGTTTTCAGATGGATAGCAGGAAATAATTAGTATTATTATAATTTATATTCTGCCTATTACATACTGCCTATCACAACAACTAGTATATATTAGAGATCAAACAATTTTATTGAATATTATTTTTATGAAGTTATTATCAAGGAACACATAGTACATTTGGCTGTCCAGTAGTGATGAAACTTTATTCCTTTAAATATTACGCTAATCTATAGTGCAACGTTCTGCTAAAAATACTTAAAGTTATATTTTACAAAGTATATCAAAAAGAATATAAAATAAAGTTTTCTTTTCAAAACTATGAAAAATGACACTCTATTTTATAGGAGGAATTAGCTAACAATTCAGGAAAAGGAGGAATTAAAACATTTGAAATTTCATTACTGATTGCTTCATTTAAAAATGGTATCTACTTTAATACAAGCATATTAAGTCAGAAAAACTAAAATACTAATATACTATAGAATCTAAATGGTACTCTTACTTTAAAAAGCAGGTTTTATATTAAGTGTTAATTGTCTGAATTGATATAGGTCTAGTGATTGAACAATATAGGAGGTATTCTCAGCTTTGCTAACAATTCTGTTTACATTTTGCTATGAAATCAATATTGTTTTTACCAACAAACATGAACATTTGTAGTGTTTCTTATGCTTCCCCTTTCTTCTTAATAGTCGTTATTAATCATGGACCATTTTTCATCAAAAACTTAGCTTCCAAATAGGACCAGTTATATAATAATGTTTTAAATTAATACTAAAAGCAGGGCAAAATGGAGAGAGAAAGACATCTTTCCTCTCCAATGCAACTGCACTGGTCCTAGATTACAGCCACACTACAATAAAGATACTCCTGAAAAAAAAAAAAAAATGATGTTCCCTATGGGCCCACAGTGTAAATGCCAAAAAATATAAATGATTAAACAAATATTTTGTTACCAGTAACTCATTCATAAATCAATGTATGACACAGAGTAATCTACTCTGATTTTTAAAAATAATTCTCTATGAATTACTTTAACAGAATTACATAAAACAACCTTGAAAAAAATGTGAAAGGAATTGTTCATTTGCTTTATTAAAAGCATTCAGAAAAACTTTTCAAGACATACCTTAAATAAAAGTATGTGAATTAGGAGAAAACAATATGTATAATTTTAATATTAAGAGCTAAATAAATGCATATTCTTTTAAAGTTAAAAGAGGCTTCAGAGACCACTGAACTCAAATGCTTCACTTTGAGTATAGTGAAATTAAAATGTTGAAGTGGTATTTCCAAGATCAAGGTGGAAATCATGATAGCAAATTGGACCAAGAAGTATAGGTCTTTGAATTCAGTGCAGTGTTCTATTCTGGATGTGAAGTCCATTCTTCCCCATAAGAAATGGAAGTATTGCTTTTAATCTCACAATACACCAGCATAATTAAACAAGAATAAATGAATCAAACAAACAGTATATCTTTAGAAGACACAACTAAGAGTTAAAGAGCTGCCCAAGAAAGTGAAAGTCACTCAGTCATGTCCAACTCTTTGTGACCCCATGGACTATACAGTCCATGGAATTCTCCAGGCCAGAATACTGGAGTGGGTAGCCTTTCCCTTCTCCAGGGGATCTTCCCAACCCAGGGATCAAACTCAGGTCTCCCACATTGTGGGCAGCTGAGCCACAAGGAAAGTCCAAGAATTCTGGAGTAGGTGGCCTATCCATACTCCAGCGGATCTTCCCGACCCAGGAATCAAACCACGGTCTCCTGCATTACAGGTAGATTCTTTACCAACTGAGCTATCAGGAAGCCCCACAATTTTATGATGTCTATAAATGTCAAGTCTTAAAATAGAGGCACAGATGGAGGAAAGTGGAACACAGAGCAAGGCACATGTAATTCAGCCTTCTGTCCTGAACGGTCCAATTATTTCATTAAGATAAACATTTACATCTCAAGTTAAATCAGAGCCTGGGCATGACCGGTTATTATATATATGGTGTAAGTATGCATATTTTCTCCACTGTTCTGAATTCTCCGTCTAACTAAATCCAAGTTTTAAGAAAAGTGGGCTGGGATAGTATTTTTAGATGATTTCAGTTCAGTTCAGTCACTCAGTCGTGGCCGACTGTTTGCAACATCATGGACTAAAGCACGCCAGGGCCCCCTGTCCACCACGAGCTCCTGGAGTTTACTCAAACTCATGTCCTTTGAGTCAGTGATGTCATCCAACCACCTAATCCTCTGTTCTCCCCTTCTCCTCCTGTCTTCAATCTTTTCCAACATCAGGGTCTTTTCAAATGAGTCAGTTCTTCACATCAGGTGGCCAAAGTATTGGAGTTTCAGCTTCAACATCAGTCCTTCCAGTGAATATTCAGGACTGATCTCCTTTAGGATGGACTGGTTGGATCTCCTTGCAGTCCAAGGGACTCTCAGGAGTCTTCTCCAACACCACAGTTCAAAAGCATCAATTTAGATGAGTAGTTCTCCTCTATGTCTATGGCATGTGCGTGAGTCCAGGGAATCTTCCCAACTCAGGGATTGAACCCACATCTCTCACATCTCCTGCATTAGCAGCAGGTTCTTTACCACTAGCGCCACCTGGGACGCCCCAGCATTTCCCCTAGAGTCAGCGTTTAACATTTTTCCCAGTTCAAGCTATTTATCAATTAATATTTCTATTTCACTAATCCACAAGCCATTATGTACATAGAGGGTCTCTGCTGTAGAAATCCCACATGGAATATGAAAGAACAGAATAAAATATCAATT
Source organism: Capricornis sumatraensis (assembly GCF_032405125.1). Classification (NCBI taxonomy): domain Eukaryota; kingdom Metazoa; phylum Chordata; class Mammalia; order Artiodactyla; family Bovidae; genus Capricornis; species Capricornis sumatraensis. Next base: position 24,580,797 of record NC_091073.1, read on the forward strand.
CATTGATTTATAACATAAATAATTAATTATTGTTAATATGCACACCCAACATATCTCACTAGAGAAGAAATACCTCTTTTCCTCTGACCAACTAGAAATACTTGTGTGATAAAAATATAACACTTAAAAGGTGGTTTTCAAAAATCCGTATTTTAAGTGATTAAGGATTTCTTTTTCTTTTAGCTATACCATGTGTAGAGACACAAAATAATAAGATGCTTGGCCTTTCCTTGAGTAATACAATAACTAATGTGAGAGAACTCTTTGAAACAGACACTTTGAAAGTGGAATACTGTAACTTAAATGTACAAAGTGTTACACGATCCCCAAATAAATGAATAGTCAAAATTCTTCAGGAAATTAACGATCAGACCACTTTATTGTTGGTTGTAATTGTCATTATTCTAGATAAACTATTGGTTCTTTAAAAAGAAGTAAAACGTTTGACTTTTAAAAAGGCTTATTATAGCTGAAGATTTATGAATATAAATTAATATAAGTAAACAAGTCATAACCAGAATCTATGATCTCCCTTCAGAGACACACTACCTCTAAACTTATCTATTATCAGTACAGTTTCCCAGAAATTAGTAAACAGACATTGCTTTATTGACTATGCCACAGCCTTTGACTGTGAAGAACTAAAGAGCCTCTTGATGCAAGTGAAAGAGGAGAGTGAAAAAGTTGGCTTAAAGCTCAACATTCAGAAAATGAAGATAATGGCATCTGGTCCCATCACTTCATGGGAAATAGATGGGGATACAGTGGAAACAGTGTCTGACTTTATTTTATTGGGCTCCAAAATCACTGCAGATGGTGATTACAGCCATGAAATTCCTGCTCCTTGGAAGGAAAGTTATGACCAACTTAGACAGTGTATTAAAAAGCAGAGACATTACTTTGTCAACAAAGTTCCATCTAGTCAAGGTTATGTGTTTTCCAGTAGTCATGTATGGATGTGAGAGTTGGACTATAAAGAAAGCTGAGTGCCAAAGAATTGATGCTTTTGAACTGTGGTGTTGGAGAAAACTCTTGAGAATCCCTTGGACTGCTGTCAGATTCTTTACCATCTGAGCCATCAGGGAAGCCTTAACTTTTTCAGAAAAAGCACAGGACTCATATATTTCAAAGGCCTTTGTAGAAATTTATTTTTCACAGGGATTCAATCCTATCTTTTTGAAGAACATGATGCTTCCAGAATATCTTAAGAAAACTGGGTCCTAATACTCAAAATTACCCCCTCTTCAATAATTCTCCCTGTTTACTGCAATGATGTTAAACTGAAATCTCTTCTTAAATGCTCACATTTTCCTAATAGTCCAACACACTGCACACAACTGGTCTTAGATGGTAAGACTCCCTGACTTCTATAAAAATAATGCTACTTTTCATAAGATTTAACAAGTTTCCTAAGATGTTTGATAGGTGATTTTCATGTGTGCAGCTATATAGGTTAACAGCAGATTAATGAATGGAGGAGGAAATGGCGACCCACTCCAGTATTCTTGCCTGGAGAATCCCAGGGACAGAGGAGTCTGGTGGGTTGCCATCTATGGGGTCACATGAAGCAACTTAGCAGCAGCAGCAGATAATGGAAGAGTTCTTCTGTCCTGTCTATGGAATATCTAAAGGCTACAAAGGAACATTAATGGACCTTCAGTGGTAAACAGTGGGAAGGGAAAGTAGCAAATGCTTTTAGTTGCTTTTCTGATGCCTCCAGTACTAGTGAAATCAGTTTTCAAAGTGAGAAGGAAACCAGCTCCACTGATAGCCTCTGGTTGTGCCCGTAGCACGAAATGCTTTTATTTACAAGACATTACAAACTCATAGGATAAAACAATTTACTTTTTGGTTCCAGATGCAATTCTGAGCTATAAACAGTTTATTAGTAATAATCAAATACCTGACTATTTAAACTGTAAAAACAACAGTAAAATGATTTTATAGGCATGAGTTTTTGAAGCTTAGAAAACATCTCTCATGTTTAGAAATAATCCCATAGAGCCACCTTTTGTTCATTTATTATTCATTGTAATTTCCAATGTGCTGAATAGCTGCAAAACCCATTTACAGTTTTATACAACCTTTCAAAAGATGATCACATAAAATCTTTTTTGTTGCTGTTGCTTTAAATTTTCTAAATTGCGATGCTTAGCTTTACAGGTAAATGACCAGATATATATAATGCATATAACATTAAAAAATAAACTAGGAAAAGGTTCAATTAAGAATGTATTTTGGATTATCATGAAATCTTACTGGGTCAATGAAACACAAAATACTAATTTCATCTTAACACATGTAATCCAAGTAAGGCTGATCAGAAATTTCTATAGCAATTTAATTTTTTTTCATTCTGTGGTTGTATATTTAACAGATTCCTAAAGGGAACATGCCAAAACCTTTGACTGTGTGGATCACAGTAAACTGTGGAAAATTCTGAAAGAGATGGGAATACCAGACCACCTGACCTGCCTCTTGATAAATCTGTATGCAGGTCAGGAAGCAACAGTTAGAACTGGACATGGAACAACAGACTGGTTCCAAACAGGAAAAAGAATACGTCAAGGCTGTATATTGTCACCCTGCTCATTTAACTTCTATGCAGAAGTTAAATGAGCAGTACATCATGAGAAATGCTGGGCTGGATGAAACACAAGCTGGAATCAAGATTGCCGGGAGAAATATCAATAACCTCAGGTTTGCAAATGACAGCACCCTTATGGCAGAAAGAGAAGAAGAACTAAAAAACCTCTTGATGAAAGTAAAAGAGGAGAGTGAAAAAGTTGGCTGAAAGCTCAACATTGACAAAACTAAGATCATGGCATCCATTCCCATCACTTCATGGCAAATAGATGGGGAAACAATGGAAACAGTGACAAACTTTATTTTGGGGCTCCAAAATCACTGCAGATGGTGACTGCAGCCATGAAATTAAAAGACGCTTACTCCTGGGAAGAAAAGCTATGACCAACCTAGACAGCATGTTAAAAAGCAGAGACATTACTTTACCAACAAAGGCCCATCTATTCAAGGCTATGGTTTTTTCAGTAGTCATGTATGGATGTGACAGTTGGACCATAAAGAAAGCTGAGTGCCAAAGCCACAGTCATCAAAACAGTATGGTACTGGCACAAAGACAGACATATAGATCAATGGAACAAAATAGAATGCCCAGAGATAAATCCACACACATATGGACACCTTATCTTTGACAAAGGAGGCAAGAATATACAATGGAGTAAAGACAATCTCTTTAACAAGTGGTGCTGGGAAAACTGGTCAACCACTTGTAAAAGAATGAAACTAGATCACTTTCTAACACCGCACATGAAAATAAACTCAAAATGGATTAAAGATCTAAATGTAAGACCAGAAACTATAAAACTCCTAGAGGAGAACATAGGCAAAACACTCTCCGACATAAATCACAGCAGGATCCTCTATGATCCACCTCCCAGAATTCTGGAAATAAAAGCAAAAATAAACAAATGGGATCTAATTAAAATTAAAAGCTTCTGCACAACAAAGGAAAATATAAGCAAGGTGAAAAGACAGCCTTCTGAATGGGAGAAAATAATAGCAAATGAAGCAACTGACAAACAACTAATCTCAAAAATATACAAGTAACTCCTGCAGCTCAATTCCAGAAAAATAAATGACCCAATCAAAAAATGGGCCAAAGAACTAAATAGACATTTCTCCAAAGAAGACATACAGATGGCTAACAAACACATGAAAAGATGCTCAACATCACTCATTATCAGAGAAATGCAAATCAAAACCACAATGAGGTATCACTTCACACCAGTCAGAATGGCTGCGATCCAAAAATCTGCAAGCAATAAATGCTGGAGAGGGTGTGGAGTAAAGGGAACCCTCCTACACTGTTGGTGGGAATGCAAACTAGTATAGCCACTATGGAGAACAGTGTGGAGATTCCTTTAAAAATTGCAAATAGAACTACCGTATGACCCAGCAATCCCACTGCTGGGCATACACACTGAGGAAACCAGAATTGAAAGAGACACATGTACCCCAATGTTCATCGCAGCACTGTTTATAATAGCCAGGACATGGAAACAACCTAGATGTCCATCAGCAGATGAATGGATAAGAAAGCTGTGGTACATATACACAATGGAGTATTACTCAGCTGTTAAAAAGAATTCATTTGAATCAGTTCTGATGAGATGGATGAAACTGGAGCCGATTATACAGAGTGAAGTAAGCCAGAAAGAAAAACACCAATACAGTATACTAACACATATATATGGAATTTAGAAAGATGGCAATGACGACCCTGTATGCAAGACAGGAAAAAAGACACAGATGTGTATAACGGACTTTTAGACTCAGAGGGAGAGGGAGAGGGTGGGATGATTTGGGGAATGGCATTCTATCATGTATACTATCATGTAAGAATTGAATCGCCAGTCTATGTCTGACGCAGGATACAGCATGCTTGGGGCTGGTGCATGGGGATGACCCACTGAGATGTTATGGGGAGGGAGGTGGGAGGGGGGTTCATGTTTGGGAACACATGTAAGAATTAAAGATTTTAAAATTTAAAAAAAAAAAAAAAAGAAAGCTGAGTGCCGAAGAATTGGTGCTTTTGAACTGTGGTGTTGGAGAAGACTCTTGAGAGTCCCTTGGACTACAAGGAGATCCAACCGTCCATCAGACCTGAGTGTTCATTGGCAGGACTGATGCTGAAGCTGAAACTCCCATACTCTGGCCACTTGATGCGAAGAGCTGACTCATTGGAAAAGACCCTGATGCTGGGAAAGATTGAAGGCAGGAGGAGAAGGGGACGACAGAGGATGAGATGGCTGGATGGCATCACCGACTCGATGGACATGAGTTTGGGTAGGCTCTGGGAGTTGGTGATGGACAGGGATGCCTGGCATGCTGCAGTCCATGGGGTTGCAAAGAATCGGACACGACTGAGTGACTGAACTGAACTGAACTGATAGCAAGTACAACTGTTATTTAAGATGCCCTGTATTAAATAAAATGGTCAAGCTGATATCTATCCAATAAATGTACCTTATACTCTATTATTAAAATTCTCTCTCTGTATTTTGTACTATCTTAGATAAAATTAAGGTGTTAATCCTAAAATTATAAATGGTTCTATTACCCTTCCATTTTGAACCAATATTGCATATTTATGCTTGTACCATATTGTTACATTTCAAAGGGCATAAATGTTAAATCTTCATTAATACAGAACAATCATCTTTGTTTGACTTTTAACTTTTGTAACAATTTTAATTTGGCTTAATAGTGCCACATATTTACCTTTGGTGGACAGTTAAATTATTTTAAAAATGAAAAGTCATTATATGAGTCACTATGCAGGGTGGAGGAGACATATAGGAAGCAAAAGGAAATATGTCAACTCTAGCTTTTACTGAATCGATAACATTGTCACATTTGACAATTTCTCTTGACCAAAAGACAACCTAAAATGATTTTAGCTTCAGCTGAATTAAAATTATAATAATTTTATACCAAATATTTAGCATAAATATCATTTAAACATTTTTCAATTATAATGTTCTGAAAAAATTATCTATTTAAAAATACATCAAACTATATATCTAGAGCTGCACATTTTTCCTTTTGCCTCAAATTGTGTTATGGCTCAATATGGCAGTAATCTTCCTTTACAATTTTGATATTTTCTTCATGATAAATTTTTTGCATTAATTTGCATTTCTAAATGTATTACATTAAAACGTTACTATTTTGATTACTGAGTGGGACTCCCTCACTTAAATTTTGCACTGAGAAAAATCCCTCACTTGCCTTACTCCATTTCTGGCTTTGATTATATAAGGAAATCATCATCTGTGAATAAAATGTGCAGTAAAATACAGATAATAGTTTAAAAACAAAATGTATTTTCCTAATAAGCAGTAATTCAAAGAAGTCTATACATTTAAAATTTAATCATTTTTATCAAAATAAGTCAGAATGACTGTCCTATGATAAAGATACTGGTTTATGGCTTTAGAGATCTATGGATAGATTCTCAAAAGAAAGAAAAATTAAATATACATACACACAGCTTATCGTCACATTTTATAGCAGACTTTCTTAAAACATTCTTTTCAGTGTGAAAAAAAAAACTGAAGGAAAACATTTTCTTTTCATCACTGGAAGGGAAAGCAGGATTAATTATTATTCTGAAGTTCAGAAGAGTTTCTTATACTTGCAGATATCTTTTTCTTTTCAACTTTTAGAATATCACTGCTTGAGAATATTTTTATCATCTCCAAAGAATATTCTGACAGACAAAGAGAACTTGAATGCCAGTGATAGCCAGACATTAATTCTAAGATGTCTTTCTATAGTTGGTCAGAATGGGTCTCATCTAGTGACCAGTGAAGTTAACCAGTGCTTTTCTGCAGTGCAGGGCAGATCTCCTTACCTCTGCTGTGGGTTAGAATCATCTGGGGAACTTCTAAACAATACTGATACTTGGGTCTTACTCAAGATCAATTACTGGAAATTTCAAGAAGATGAAGCCCAAGCACCAACACTGTTTCCATGCTCCCCAGACACATTAACGGGCAACTGAATTGAAACTCACTGGCACACAGTCTAATGGTGAGAATACAAGCATTGCACACTATCACTCACCCGTACATTGAAAATGACAAGATGCCATTAGAGAACAAAGGGATACTGCTTTAGCAAAGTAGAGGGACTACTGCACAGGATGCACAGACAGACCTTCCTGAAAGGTAAAACCTAAACACAGATGGAATGATGAGGCAGCAGCCATGTAAGCAGGCAAGGATAGGACGTTTCAGGAAGCCAGAAACATGAGCAAATACCCTCAAGCACCTGTGTAGGATTACAGAGCAGTGATGGGAGACGGACAAGATGGGAGGTCAGGCGGGTATGAAATGGGGGTGCTGGAGAAGGAAAGTGGCCAGGAGACAATAGTTTTGGGTGCCTACGCTTCATCGAGTTGACCACTCCACGCTTGATTTGCATTACCCCAGTTAGTTCACATAACAGCACTTTGAGGTCTATAGTAAGTAAAATGTAATGGCTCCACTACAAAGAGAAATTTAGGAAAGACAGAATTCACTGGAAGCCGTGTACATAGAAAGGAGAAGTATTTTAAAAAGTAGTACCCACGCCTCCATGATCTTTGTCTCTTTCTCCTTATTTGTTCCCTCAAGTAGAAATCAGTTTTTGTAGGCTTTCCTTCTTTCTAAGATTAAAATATGGATAAGAATTTCTATACAATATGGAGAAATCATTCAAGATACAACAACGTAAGCTCTGGCCATGGTAGGGCTATGTCGTAAAAGATTAAGCTACAGAGTCTGAGCTGAGAAATTCTTTATTTGACAAGCTATTGGCCAATAATTATGGCCAAATTGGTTAAAGCTGCTAAAATGAAAACTATTATGTCAGGTCAAACTACTTGCCGGTTCAATGACTGCTTTCTATATCTCAGTATGCAATAAAATACTTCTATCTTAACTGTTATTTTCCCTAATTTGATGGGAATAAAGAAGTAACTTTTACTGGAATAGGGTTATGACTTGAGTAACTGACAGTGCAGAGAGTAGACATGACTTCTGTAACCTTGACCTTGACACATGCTACTGAGAAAATGTCTTGAGGATCTTTTTGAAAAGCAGTGTCTATGCTCATTTCTTTCTTTTGGTCAACTGAACACGAAATCATGGTTTTCTTTTTTCTTTTACCAAACCAGGTAAATGATGCTATCCCCTTAAGAGTCACAGGTTAATTTCATGAGCCATTTTAGTCCTGCCTCTATGTTCATATTACTTTAGAAAATGGAAATGTCATTCCCAGGTGCCATTTTCCTTGAAGCAAGAAGGTTAACCCACAATTTCAAAAAATATAAGAGGTCAAGCCTTTAGAAATCAGTAGCAAATGGAGTAAAGATAGCTTTTCATGTATGGAACCTACTCCAACTAAGAAATCTCTCACCCATTTGGAATGAATAAGAAAAAAGTTTAGCTTTGGACAAAGACCACTGAGCATTGCTGCCAAGCCAGGCTCCAGAGTTTTCTACCTGCCTGCATTAAATTTAAAGCTTCAGCTGTTAATAAAATACTGCCAATTATACATTTCATTTTATTTCAAGGAGAATATTATAAGACTTGTTTAGCTTCTAGCAAATAAAGAATTCATATTAAATACCAATATGAACCTAAATTGTCAATATTACCACATATCCTTCTAAGAATGGAGAAAACAAACAGCATTCCATATCCTCCTGAAATTCTTAGAGTGATCTATCACGAAATTTGTGCTGAGGCTGGTGTTTGTGTTTTCCCTTTAGCTATATTATTTAAGGAAGTTTCCCCAGTATTTCAGAAGATGGGAGTTTGAGACATATTTGTTTTTCTGAGGTTCCTGCTCCATGACAGATAGGCTGATCCACCCTGAGTGCCCTTTGGGGAGATATTAGCTCCCTGAAGGCAAATTCATGCCACTCCCCAAACAACTCATGCTTTCTCAAATTTTCCCCAGGGGAAAAACAAGGCAACAATTTCCCTATAAGAATCCTTTATATATGTGTGTGTGTGTGTATATATATGTATATATACATATTCATATTCATATATATATGTATGGGAGAGACTAAAACTATACGCATTTTCGTACTGATACACCAAACCTCCTTCCTTAGCTGAAATATTCCCTTTTAAAATGCAAGCTGGGTTGAACACAAGTGTTCAAATATTGGGATATCTAGATGATATTTACTCAATCAGTCTTCAGTTTTCCTTTACATTCTTAGTGGTATTTTCTAAGTAATAAAATGTTACCTAAGGTAGATAGGTATCAGTGATAAATTTAAGTGGAATATTGAAGTCATAGAGTCATAAAACTTAGGCAATTCTTCACTTTAAAAAAGTGGGAAAAAAAAGAAAATTTTTATATGTTGGGGAGAAATGATTTACATATGAACAAAATGTGCATGTGTTAAATTTTCATATCCTTTAAAGTTTAGGGTGAAAGTAATCCCAAATGAAGGAAATGATTCACATGGATGAATTTATTTAAACTTATTCAACACTTATTTTTTGAGCCTGCTAGGTCTAACATTAGGGTGGGCACTGAAGGTACAATGATGAACAAAAAGATTGATTCCCTTGGCAACTCACAGTCCAATGGGGAAACAGACATTAATCACATGTTCATAGTAAAATGGATGGAAATTGCACGTGTAATAAATACTAGCAAAGTACATTATAATAAGAGAGTAAAACAGAGGTCTTTAATGTGACCCAGGTGGTCAGTGGAGGCTTCGTAATGGAATGAGAGGACAAGCTGCCAGAAAGTCTGAAGAGGGGATAATTTGGCAGAAAGAGATCTCCCTTCCCATTAGGTTACAGCTGCCTTTGAAACTCTTCCAAAATTCATACTCTTTAGGTCCTTTTGCAAGAGTGATCCATAAATGATATAATTTCCTATATATAGTTTCCTGTGGGATATTATATAAACATATAAGTGATATTAGAAAATGTTCACATTTCTCCTAAGCTTAAAGGCTATTCTCAAAATATATGATATTCAGACATAAAAGAATAATTTAACTAAAACTGAATATTTAAAAATCACACGTAGCATTAGAGAAATATTCTGTCATTCAGCAGGCAGAGAAACTAAAAACAAATTCTGTTAACAAAACCCAATTCACAGAAAAGCCTGTGTTGATGATGGAGTTCCCAATGTCAAGGGGAGTAGCATGTGAGAGGCTTGAGTAGAGAAAAATGGATCCAAAGATTCTAGCTTAATAAAATATGATGATATTTGGAATAACAACCAAAATATGTGCCAGTAAGGTAGGAGTAGAAATGATAATTATGAAATTTGAAATCTGAAAATAATGAGTACTTGGATTGCGCATTATCCTATCTATTGTGCAATACCTTTCATGTAGCTCCTACTGAAGTGTGTGCTTACAGTGGTTCTGATATATGTAAATAAGAAGATCATAATTTATATAAATAAAATGAATAAGGTGATCAATCCCCATAACTATATCTTGGGTGCATTATTTCAAAAGTAATTCTCTACCTCCCATGGGAAAACAGGACAACTTTAGGCCATTGGTTTTGAAATTCGGCTCTTCAGATTTAGTAGCTGAGTATTTATTTTTTAAAATGGCTAAAATATTAGGCAGATGCTCAGTGTACATAAAGGCTTAGCAAATAGCTTAGTGGTAAAGAATCCACATGCCAGTGCAAGAGATGCATTGTCACGAGTTCAATCCCTGATATGGGAAGATCCCCTGGAGAAGGGAATGGCTACCTACTTGAGTATTCTTGCCTGGGAAATCCCATGGGGAGAGGAGCTTGCAGGTTACAGTCCGTAGGGTCGCAAAGAGTTGGACACAACTGAACAACAGAGCACACACACACACCATGTACATAAAAAATAAGGATAAAGCTGAACTAGCTTGAAAAAGATGCTTGAGTTCAGTTAGCTCAAACTCTCTTGCCTCCCTCTCCATCCTTCCATTCTACACAAGTATCTCAGCTATCCTTGCAAAACACTTTAAACAAGATGGCTTTAAATCAGTTTAAGGGAAACAACTTCCCTTAAAATTACAAGAACATTTTAGGAAATAGTCTTGAGGTAAACCTTTGAACATGTGAAATGTGAACCCTGGAATTAATTTTTCAATATGAATTTCTAGACATATTTAGGTCTAGGTGAACTCTGAAAACAAAGGATCTTGTAAGATGTATTAGTCACTCTCAGTTCAGTCACTTAGTCGTGTCTGACTCTTGGACTACAGCATGTGACCCCATGGACTACAGCATCCCAGGCTTCCCGGTCCATCACCAACTTCTAGAGCCTACTCAAACTCATGTCCATCGCATCGGTGATGCCATCCAACCATCTCATCCTCTGTCGTCCCCTTCTCCTCCTGCCTTCAATCTTTCCCAGCATCAGGGTCTTTTCCAACGAGTCAGCTCTTCACATCAGGTGGCCAAAGTATTGGAGTTTCAGCTTCAACATCAGTCCTTCCAATGAGTTATTCAGGACTGATCTCCTTTAGGATGGACTGGTTGGATCTCCTTATAGTCCAAGGGACTCTCAAGAGTCTTCTCCAACACCACAGTTCAAAAGCATCAATTCTCCAACACTCAGCTTTCTTTGTAGTCCAAAGTCTCACATCCATACATGACTACTGGAAAAATCATAGCCTTGACTAGAGGAAACTTTGTTGGTAAAGTAATGTCTCTGCTTTTTAACATGCTATCTAGGTTGGTCATAGCTTTTCTTCCAAGGAGTAGGCATCTTTGAATTTCATGGCTGCAGTCACCATCTGCAATGATTTTGGAGCCCCCCAAAATAAAGTCTGACACTGTTTCCCTATCTATTTCCCATGAAGTGATGGGACCAGATGCCATGATCTTCGTTTTCTGAATGTTGAACTTTAAGCCAACTTTTTCACTCTCCTCTTTCACTTTCATCAAGAGGCTCTTTAGTTCTTTGATTTCTGTCAGAAGGGTGGTATCATCTACATATCTGAGGTTATTGATATTTCTCCCTTGCAATCTTGATTCCAGCTTGTGCTTCATCCAGCCCAGCTTTTCACATGATGTACTCTGCATATAATTTAAATAAGCATGGTGACAATATACAACCTTGATGTACTCCTTTTCCGATTTGGAACCACTCTGTTGTTTCGTGTCCAGTTCTAACTGTTGCTCTAACTGTTGCTTCCTGACCGGCATACAGATTTCTCAGGAGGCAGGTCAGGTGGTCTGGTATTCCCATCTCTTTAAGAATTTTCCACAGTTTGTGATCCACACAGTCAAAGGCTTTGGCATAGTCAATAAAGCAAAAATATATGTTTTTCTTAAATGCTTTTTCTTTTTCGATGATCCAGAGGATGTCAGCAATCTGATATCTGGTTCCTCTGCCTTTTCTAAATCCAGCTTGAACACCTGGAAGTTCACAGTTCACATACTATATAATATTTTACTAAAAATAATATTATACTGTAAGCAATGATTTAAGCCTAATCATTTATTCCTTCAGGAAAAGAAACTATGATCATGTCTATGGCTCCCAGATTAGCACTTAAGCTTTTATTTGAGTCATGTTCTCAAGTGCTAACTTATATCTTGCTAACTAAAAGGAATCTCAAGCTATCAGAATTTTTCTAAGAGAGTATGCTGTTAAAATATTAAATGTATTCCTCATAATTTTGGCCTCTGTCCTTAAGCCAATCATAAACTAGTGAACTTTTCAGACTATAAACCAGTCAAAATTTGTAGGAAACATTAATAAAAATTTAGAGTAGGAAAAAGAGAATGGACTTTAACTATTTTAGTCGTACATTTAAATTTTCCATATAAGAAACATTTCTAACAAAGGATACATAGAGCCTTGTGAAATGTGAAATCTAGATGAATTTTATAATCTAGCAAACTTTCTGATCTAGAACACTATCAGAAATAAGTATACCATTTCACAACTCTCAGAGTAATTGATGTACTAACTAGACAGAGTCTCATAACCTAGGATAGTTAGTAGTAACATATAATCACTACATATTGTAATTTTCAAGTAAACTCAGAGAGTTTAAAGTGATTGCTCCAAGTTAGTTGGAAGGTGATCAAATGAGACTAACATTTAATCTTGAGTTCAAGATTAGCATCATTGACCTGTCCGGTCAGAATATTAATGATAAGGTCAACCATATTTAGATATCATATCATTTCATTTTCATAAGAGAAGATTAATGAGTTAGATGTAATGTTTCCATAATAAAAAGTACCTTTTCTAATGCTGCTGCTGTTGTTAATTCATTAAGTCACGTTGAGTTCTTTGCAACCCCATGGACTGCAGCATGCCAGGCTCCCCTGTCCTTGACTATCTCCTAGCATTTGCTCAAACTCAAGTCCATTGGGTCGGGGACACCATCTAACCATTTCATCTTCTTCCACCCTCTTCTCCTATTGCTTTCCATTTTCCCCAGCATCAGGGTCTTTTCCAGTGAGTCAGCTCTTCCCATCACGTGGCCACAGTACTGGAGTTTCATTTTCGGCATCAGTCCTTCCAGTGAGTATTCAGAGTTGATTTCATTTTGGACTGACTGGTTTCATCTCCTTGCTGTCCAAGGGACTCTCAAGAGTCTTCTCCAACACCACAGTTAGAAGGCATCAATTATTTGGCGCCCAGCCTTCTTTATGGTCCAGCTCTTACATCTGTACATGACTATTGGAAAAATGATAGCTTTGACTAGATGGACCTTTGTCAACAAAGTGATGTCTCTGCTTTTTAACACACTGTCTAGGTTTCTCATAGCTTTCCTTCCAAGGAGAAAGAATATTTTAATTTCATGCCCACAGTCACTGTCTGCAGTGACTTTGGAGTGCATGAAATAACATATGTTACTGCTTCCACACTTTCCTCTCTATTTGCCATGAAGTGATGGGACTGAATGTCATGAGCTTAGTCTTTTGAATGTTGAGTTTCAATCCAGCTATTTCACTCTCCTCTTTCACACTCATTAAGAAGCTCTTTAGTTTCTCTTCACTTTTCGCTATTACAGGGGGATCATCTGCATATCTGAGGTTATTGACATTTCTCCCTGTAACCTTGATTTCAGCTTGTGATTCACCTAGCCCGGCATTTTGCCGATGTACTTTGAATAGCCATGGTAACTATGTACAGCCTTTGCATACTCCTTTCCTAATTTTGAACTAGTCAGTTGTTCCATGGCCGATTCTAACCATTGTTTCTTGATCCAAACACAGGTTTCTTAGGAGACAGGCAAGGTGGTCTGATATTCCCATCTCTTTCAAAATTTCCATACTTTCTTGTGAGCCACATGGCCAAAAGTCTTAGCGTAGTCAATGAAGCAGAAGTAGATGTTTTTCTGAAACTCTGGAACTCACTTGTTTTCTCTCTGATCTGATGAAAATTAGCAATGTGACCTCTGGTTCCTCTGCCTTTTCTAAACCCAGCTTGTACATCTGGAAATTGTCAGTTCACACACTGCTGAAGCCTAGCTTGAAGAATTTTGAGCATTACCTTGCTAGCATGTGAAATGAGCTCAATGGTATGGTAGTGAACATTCTTTGGCATTGTACTTCATTGGGATTGGAATAAAAACGGACATTTCCCAGTCTTGTGGCCACTGTTGAGTTTTCCAAATTTGCAGACAAACCGAGTGCAGCACTTTAACAGCATAATCTTTTAGGATTTTAAATAGCTTAGCTGGAATTTCATCACCTCCACTAGGTTTGTTCATAATAATGCTTCAGTTCAGTTCAGTTCAGTCGCTCAGTCATGTCTGACTCTGCAACCCCATGAATCGCAGCACGCCAGGCCTCCCTGTCCATCACCAACTCCCGGAGTTCACTCAGACTCAGTCCATCGAGTCAGTGATGCCATCCAGCCATCTCATCCTCTGTCGTCTTCTTCTCCTCCTGCCCCCAATCGCTCCCAGCATCAGAGTCTTTTCCAATGAGTCAACTCTTTGCATGAGGTGGCCAAAGTACTGGAGTTTCAGCTTTAGCATCATTCCTTCCAAAGAAATCCCAGGACTGATCTCCTTCAGAATGGACTGATTGGATCTCCTTGCAGTCCAAGGGACTCGCAGGAGTCTTCTCCAACACCACAGTTCAAAAAGCATCAATTCTTCGGTGCTCAGCCTTCTTCACAGTCCAACTCTCACATCCATACATGACCACAGGACAAACCATAGCCTTGCCTAGACAGACCTTAGTCGGCAAAGTAATGTCTCTGCTTTTGAATATACTATCTAGGTTGGTCATAACTTTTCTTCCAAGGAGTAAGCGTCTTTTAATTTCATGGCTGCAATCACCATCTGCAGTGATTTTGGAGCCCCAAAAAACAAAGTCTGACACTGTTTCCACTGTTTCTCCATCTATTTTCCATGAGGTGATGGGACCAGATGCCAGGATCTTCATTTTCTGAATGTTGAGCTTTAGGCCAACTTAGTAAGACTCAATTGACTTTATATCCCCAGCATCTGGCTCTAAGTGAGTGACCACACCATTTGTTTATCCAGTCATTAAGATCTTTTTTACATAGTTCTTCTGTGTATTCTTGCCACTTCTTCTTATTCTCTTCTAGTCCTTACCATTTCTGTCCTTTATTGTGCCCATCCTTGCATAAAATGTTCCCTTGATATCTCCAATATTCTTGAAGAGTACTCTAGCTTTCCCATTCTACTGTTTTCTATTTCTTTGCATTGCTCACTTAAGAAGGCTTTTTTTTTTTATCTCTCTTTGCTATTCTCTGAAACTCTGCATTCAGTAGGGTATATCTTTCCCTTTCCCCTTTCCTTTTGCTTCTCTTATTTCCTCAGCTATTGGTAAAGCTTCCTCAGAAATCCACTTTGCCTTCTTACATTTTCTATACAGATTATTGCCTCCTGTATAGTGTTAGGAACTTCCTTCCATAGTTTTTCATGCACTCTGTTGACCAGTTTTAATCTCTTGGATCTATTCATCACTTCCACTATGTAATCATAAGGGATCTGATTAGGTCATATCTGAATGGTCCAGTGGTTTTCCCTACTTTCTTCAATGTAAGCCTGAATTTTGCAATAAGGAGCTCATGATCTGAGCCACAGTCAGCTCAGCTCCAGTTCTTGTTTTTTTCTGACTCTACAGAGCTTCTCCATCTTTGGCTGCAAATAATATAATCAATCTGATTTCAATATTGACCATATGGTGATTTCCATGTGTAGAGTCACCTCTTGGGTTGTTGGAAAAGCATGTGTGCAATGATCGGTGTGTTCTCATAAAAAACTCTGTTAGCCTTTGCCCTGCTTCATTTTGTACTCCACGGCCAGACTTGCCTGTTATGCCAGGTATCTCTTGACTTTTTAATTTTATATTCCAATCTCCTCTGATGAAAAAGGACATTGGGTTTTTTCTTTTCTTTTCTTTTTTTTTTGGTGTCAGTTCTAGAAGGTCTTATAGGTCTTCATAGAACCATTCAACTTCAGCTTCTTCAGTGTCAGTGGTTGGGCACAGACATGGATTACTATGATGTTGAATGGTTGGTTTTGGAAACAAACTGAGGTCATTCTGTCATTTTTGAAGGTGCATTCAAGTATTATATTTCAGATTCTTTTGTTGACTATGAAGACTACTCCATTTCTTCTAAGGGATCATTATATCCCTTAGGGAAAAAATATACATAATGATCATTTGTATTATATTGATCATTTGTATTAAATTCTCCCATTACTGTCCACTTTAATTCACTGATTCCTAAGACGGATGTCGACATTCAGTCTTGCCATCTCCTGCTTGACCACACCCAGCTTACCTTGATTCATGGACCTAACATTGCAGGTTCCTATGCAGTACTGTTCTTTACAGCAACAGACTTTACTGTCACCATCAGAAACATTCACAACTGCACATCATTTCCACTTTGCACCAGCCACTTCATTCTTTCTGGAGCTATTAGTAATTCCCCTCCTCTCTTCTCCAGTAGTATAGTGAACACTTTCCAACCTGGGGGGCTCATCTTTTGGTGTCATATCTTTTTGTGCTTTCTTACTGTCCACAGGGTTGTCGATGCAAGAGAGTGGTTTGCCATTCCCTGCCCCCTCCAGTAGACCATGTTTTATCAGAACTCTTCACTATGACCCGTTCATCTTCGGTGGCCCTGCACAGCATGGCTCATAGCTTTATTGAGTTATGCAACCCCCTGTGCCATGACAAGGCTGTGATCCACGAAGAGGAATACCTTTGCTACTGACTAGCTTTATTTTCTGTTTTCTTCATCTTGAAAATAAGGAAAATAATATTTCCAGGGGAACAAATTAGAAAATATATGTGCATAGAAGATCTTCCCTGGTGGCTCAGAAGGTAAAGCATCTGCCTACAATGCAGGAGACCTAGGTTCGATCCCTGAGATGGGAAGATATCCTGTAGAAGGAAATGGCAACCCACTCCAGTGCTCTTGCCTGGAAAATCCCACAGATGGAGGAGCCTGGTAGGCAATAGCCCATGGGGTCACATACAGTTGCACACAACTGAGCAACTTCACTTCATGTGCATGGAAACTCTATGTACCCATTCATGTACCATGATAAATGGTAGCTGCTTATATATAACTCACATTATTTTTATTACATGCATATTTTTGAAAAAACAGCCTGAAATACATCAGATTTGCAACTCATTAAGGCCTCTCGATTATGCTTATCTCATGAAAGCTCCATATATCTATTTTTGGAGTAATTTATTTCATAAAACTCAGAGGAAAAATTTCCCTTATTTTCCCCAAACATCTCAGTAATTAGAGCACTCAAATAAGTTTTGTGTTTGAGATTTTAAATACGCAGGTTTATTGCACTCATCTCACATGCTAGTAAAGGAATGCTCAAAATTCTCCAAGCCAGGCTTCAGCAATATGTGAACCGTGAAATTCCAGATGTTTAAGCTGGTTTTAGAAAAGGCAGAGGAACCAGAGATCAAATTGTCAACATTCGCTGGATCATCGAAAAAGCAGGAGAGTTCCAGAAAAACATCTATTTCTGCTTTATTGACTATGCCAAAGCCTTTGACTGTGTGGATCACAATAAACTGGGGAAAATTCTGAAAAAGATGGGAATACCAGACCACCTGACCTGCCTCTTGAGAAAGCTATATGAAGGTCAGGAAGCAACAGTTAGAACTGGACATGGACCAACAGACTGGTTCCAAATAGGAAAAGGGGTACGTCAAGGCTGTATATTGTCACCCTGCTTATTTAACTTCTATGCAGAGTACATCATGAGAAACATTGGACTGGAAGAAGCAGAAGCTGGAATCAAGATTGACAGGAGAAATATCAACAACCTCAGATATGCAGATGACACCACCTTTATGGCAGAAAGTGAAGAGGAACTAAAGAGCCTCTTGATGAAAGTGAAAGAGGAGAGTGAAAAAGTTGGCTTAAAGCTCAACATTCAGAAAACAAAGATCATGGAATCTGGTCCGATCACTTCATGGGAAATAGATGGGGAAACAGTGGAAACAGTGTCAGACTTTATATTTTTGGGCTCCAAAATCACTGCAGATGGTGACTGCAGCCATGAAATTAAAAGACGCTCATTCCTTGGAAGAAAAGTTATGACCAACCTAGATAGCATATTGAAAAGCAGAGACATTACTTTGCCAGCAAAGGTCCGTCTAGTCAAGGCTATGGTTTTTCCAGTGGTCACATATGCATGTGAGAGTTGGACTGTGAAGAAACCTGAGTGCCAAAGAATTGATGCTTTTGAACTGTGGTGTTGGAGAAGACTCTTGAGAGTCCCTTGGACTACAAGGAGATCCAACCAGTCCATTCTAAAGGAGATCAGTCCTGGGTGTTCATTGGAAGGAATGATGCTAAAGCTGAAACTCCAATACTTGAGCCATCTCATGCGAAGAGTTGACTCATTGGAAAAGACGCTGATGCTGGGAGGGACTGGAGGCGGGAGGAGAAGGGGACGACAGAGGATGAGACGACTTGATGGACATGAGTTTGGGTGAACTCTCGGAGTCGGTGATGGACAGGCAGGCCTGGCGTGCTGTGATTCATGGGTTCTCAAAGAGTCAGACACAACTGAGCGACTGAACTGAACTGAACTGATAAAGATGTAAGTTAGCATAGCTAAGTTTCGCCACTCTAAAGTGCTTACTTCATTTCTCATTGATTCCCAGAATCTCATTTGGCTGAACCTCTTGGCTATCTTTCTAAGCCTGACTCTATATACGATTAGTGACTTCATTTTGGAATTCTTACAATGTCACTCTAGATATGTCATTTTCAGTTACTGCAATTACCTCCAAACTTTTTAAAAACTTTTTATTTGATATTGGAGTACAGCTTATTAACAGTGCTGTGACAGTTTCAGGTGCACAGTGACGAGACCCAGCCATCCATATACATGTATCCACTCTCCCTCAAACTCCTCTCCCATCCAGACTGCCACATAACACTGAACACAGTTCCCTGTGTTGTACAGAAGGTCCCTGTTGGCTATCCATTTTATTTTTTTTTATTTTTATTTTTTTGGCTATCCATTTTAAATATAGCACTGTGTACATGATATCACTTATAGGTAGAATCTAAAAAGAAATAACACAAATAAACTTATTTATGAAACAGGCTCGCAGACTTACAAAAGGAACTTATGGGGATGGGAGAGGGATAGTTAGGGAGTTTGGGATTCACATGTACTTCCATACATTTTAAGTAAAGGTGAAAAGTAGACCAACTCTAGGCTCTTCCCAGGCCACCAGAAACCAGAGTTGGAACAATATTCACTGGCAAAGAATTAGATTCAGAGATAATATCCTGCATTTTTATGTCTATTCCAAATCAAAATTTCAAGCTCTTCTTTATCACCATTGTGGAGTTTTCTAGTTACGCTGAATACTGAGCATTTTCAGATACAGGGCAGAATACCAATGAAAGAGCTGAAATGACAGATGCTGGTTTGCAGACAGAGCAGCTGACTGTGAGCCCAACTACTGAATATGAGGTGGTAAAACTTTCACAAGTGTGGGGCTTGTTCATCTCACTGCTCAGGAAGTTTGTTAAACACAGTCTATAGCAACCAGAAAAGGCCCAAGTGGTTTCTATTTAAGCAGTGTTACTCTGAACATAGCCACAATATTTGAACTGAAATATGCAATAGGCTTTCTACTCCAATTTTTCAACCTAAATGCATTAAACTGTTATATTTCATTTTTTAGAAATATAAATTCATTTATTTATCTAGCAAAAGAGACAAAGATTGAGAAGTGTTTGGTAGGCAGCTGAAAATAATGTGTTGGCAACATGGTTGGTAATTAAATCCATAAATAAGGATGAAATTATCAAGATATAACATATTGTTTTAAATATTTACCACAGGAAAGAAGATTAAACTGCTATCTTTGTGGCTCCATAAGTATAACTGCTCTGAATGTCAAACAAGGATTTCCTGATCTAGTAGATAAGGGTTTGCAAACTCACATACCTAAAGGAACTTGATAAGAAGCACGATAATTGAAGAGTCAGCAGTAATATAATATGGAGAGAATGTCCTATCAATAATGGAGTACGAGTGGGAGTTCAAAGTCTACTTCTAGGGGACTATTTGGCAAAAATTTTAGTTTGCCTAAAGGAGATCAGTCCTGAGTGTTCATTGGAAGGACTGATGTTGAAGCTGAAACTCCAATACTTTGGCCACCTGATGCGAAGAGCTGACTCATTGGAAAAGACCCTGATGCTGGGAAAGATTGAGGGCAGGAGGAGAAGGGGACGACAGAGGATGAGATGGTTGGATGGCATCACCGCCTCAATGGACATGGGTTTGAGTGGACTCCGGGAGTTGGTGATAGACCAGGAGGCCTGGCGTGCTGCAGTTCATGGGGTCTGAAAGAGTAGGACACGACTGAGCGACTGAACGGAAGTGAACTGAACTGATATACTGTGGTGATGTGATGTATTCTGGAATATAAACCTAATGTAGAGAAATGATTTTTTTTTTCCTTTTAAAAATGTATCTACTTGTTCTAAGAGGTGACCATAGTTAACAATGATATGTATCTTTTAAAGCTATTTATTTGCATGGGAACAAGTATATATGTATTAATGAGCTCACACTGCTACTGCTGCTGCTGCTAAGTCGCTTCAGTTGTGTCTGACTCTGTGCGACCCCATAGACGGCCACCCACCAGGCTCCCCCGTCCCCGGGATTCTCCAGGCAAGAACACTGGAGTGGGTTGCCATTTCCTTCTCCAGTGCATGAAAGTGAAAAGTGAAAGTGAAGTCACACTACATTTAGTTAATGCTTTTGGCCATGTTTCATGACAGCTCACTAGCCTCATTCTATTTTGTTAAACAGCTTTTGCCATAAGTTGAAAACTGTAACTATTCTAAAAATGTTAAATCGCATATTTTACTTTTGCCTTCCTTCACTCTTTTTTCCTAACCCCCATATCCTGCCTCTGACAACTACCAATCTGTTCTCTGTATCTTTAACCATTTTTATCTTATATTCCACATTTAAGAGAGATCATATCATATTTGTCTTTCTCTGACTTATAAGTATAATGCCCTGAAGGAACCTGAATGATGCTGCAAATAGCAAGATTTCACTCATTTTTGGCTGAATAATATTTTATTGTGTATATACACACACAGTACAATATTATTATTATCTATCCATCCATCAGTGGATACTTAGGTTGTTTCAATGTGTAAGCTATTGT
Organism: Capricornis sumatraensis; assembly: GCF_032405125.1. Classification (NCBI taxonomy): domain Eukaryota; kingdom Metazoa; phylum Chordata; class Mammalia; order Artiodactyla; family Bovidae; genus Capricornis; species Capricornis sumatraensis. Next base: position 24,602,045 of record NC_091073.1, read on the forward strand.
AGATAATGCTGCAATGAATATGGGGGATATGGATATCTCAAATATCTTGTTTTCATTTCCTTTAGCTATTTACCCAGTAGTGGGATTACTGGATCACATGGTAGTTATATTTTTAAACTTTGAGGAGCTTCCTTGTTGGTTTCCATAGTGGCTACATCAGTTTAGGTTCCCATCAACAGGGTACAAGGGCTTCCTTTCCTTCACATCCTCACTAACACTTGTCATCCTTTGTTTTATTGATAATAGCCATTCTAATAGGTGTGAGGTGATATACTTTATTACGATTTGGCTTCCCTGATGATTAATGGTGTTGAACACCTTTTCATGTACCTGCTGGCCTTCTTTATGTCTTCTCTGAAAAAACTGTACTTAGATCTTCTGCCAATTTTTGACTGAGATTGCTGTTTTACTATTGAATTATATGAGTTTCTATGTTTTATATATTAACCCTTTGTTAGATATACGATTTGTAAATTTTCTCCCATTTTCCATAGGTTGTGTCATTTTGTTGATGATTTTCCTTGCTGCACAGAAGCTTTTAGTTTGATACAGCCCCATTTTTTAATTTTTTCTTTTGTTGCTTTTACTTTTGGTGTCAAATTTAAAAAAATCATCACCAATACCTCTCAAGGAGCTTGCTGTCTATAGTCTTTTCTCAGAGTTTTACAGTATTGGGCCTTATGTTCACATCTTTAATCCCTTTTGAATTAACTTTTGTGTACGGTATAAGATAGTTGTCCAGTTTCATTATTTCACCTGTGGCTGGTCAGTTCTCAGCAACATTTATTGGAGAGACTGTCTTTTCCCCTTCTTACATTCTTGATTCCTGTGTTGTAAATTAATTGACCATATATTTGTAGGTTTATTTCTGGGCTCTGTATTCTATGTGTTTGCTTTCATGCCAATATCATACTACTTAGGTTATTATAAAACTGCAATACAGTTTGAAATCAAGGAATGTGATATTTCCATTATTCTTTCTCAATATTGCTTTGGTTATATGGGGTCTTTTGCAATTCCATACAAATTTTTGAATTGTTCTATTTCTGTGAAAAATGCCACTGGAAATTTTATAGGGACTTCTGTATCTTGCTTTGGGTAGTACGGATAATTTAACATTAATTATTCCAATTTCTTGAGCATGGAATATCATCTTTGTCTCACACAGAAGTTCAAAACATGTCTGAACTGAGGCTGAATTCATCATCTTCCCTACCAAACCAGGTTCTACTGCTTTCTATATTCTCTATTTTAGTAATAGACCCCAGTATTCATCAATGACACAGGCTAGAAACTATAGTCTTCCTAAACTCCTTGCATTACTTCACGTCTATATCTGTTCAACATGTACCAAACTGCACTGAAACTTAGTTCAGCCTTTTGTCAAGACTGCGGACCATCCGATAGCCTTCTAGTCCCGTTGTTCGCGGTTATGCTCACCTTCAGTGTATTCTTTGCAGTGATGTCACAAAGTGTCTCCAAAACATGGATTTGTGTGGTTATTCCTCTAATTAAAAAAAGAAATGCCTTGGAGTACCACCATATTCAAATGAAGTTCAAACTATTAGCTTGCTTTTCTGAATCTGTTTCCATTTACTTTCCAGTATTACTTACTACTATGTTCTAACATACTGTCACACCAACAGTTAGTTTCCCATATTATCTATCAAATAACTCCCCTCTCAATATCTTTCCCATCTCATTTGACAGCCTGACTCTCTTGGGTCCTGTAATATGAGTTCAGTTAAAATCTCCCTGGTCAGGCCATTCTGCTCTATCATGTTTGAGACAAATTGGGTACTTGGTTTTATCTTTCCATAGTACCTTATGCACGTAGTTAGCACTATATGGTAATCAGTATTTTCTCTTTTTTTCTCTCTCTAATACTAAGTAGTCTATTGAGGATACAGACAATATCTTCATAATTTCCTAGAACTGTAACATCTAGCAGAGAGTCTGGCACACACTTGGCACTCAGTAAATGTTAATTGAATAAATGAATCAATGACTACTTCTATGTTAATCATCTTTACGTTGTCATATTTTCTAAGATGATTCACTATCCTGACTGCTCTTGATATATTCTCTGTTTTGCTAGTATCTCCTTTAAAGTATATTATGATCAGTAAGAGATGAACAGGAAAACAATTCTATGATGAAAGATTTATGAACTTTAAAGTCCAATATACTATTATACATTAAAACACTGGAAATTGCAATATTTATTTGGAGTTGTTATTGTAGCCCATCAGAGGCTGCTGACATGAAGTTGCAAGAGTTGGACACAACAGCACCTAAACAACAACTCCAAATAAATACTGCAATTTCCAGTGTTCTAATATATAATAGTTTAATGTTTTCCTATTCTTGGGTCTAACTGTATTGTCACTGACCAATCTATCTTTTCCCTTGACTCTTCCAAAACCTTTCTGCATCCTGCATCCCAGGACATCCCCTATACCTACAATAACATCACCACTTTACTCAGACCATTGACTGCTCATTAATTCTTTAAGGTCTAACTTAAGTGCAAAAGTCCTCACAGGTTCCTTCAGGAAGAACAAAATATTCAGTTCAGTCGCTCAGTCATGTCTGACTCTTTGTGATCCCATGAATTGCAGCACGCCAGGCATCCCTGTCCAAAATATTATATAATATAATATAAACAAAATATTATTTTTCCATAATTCAGCTAACAGTTTTCTTTTTATGTTTGTTATATGTTGTCATATTTTTGGACAACAACCCCCTTCAGGATGCTTATGATTCACAGTTTTATAGCTCATGTGGTATTCGGTATAAATTTAATGTGTAGTAAATATTTCTGCATGATCACGGCAAATCTTGAGATTATGTAATGAGTTAAACATTTTACATGAATACACAGGTAAGAGAAGTGCACAATTCTTTTTCTTCAGCTGCTTATTGAACCCCAAAAGATAATAATAATCATTATTGATCCTTTACAGTTTATAAATAGCTTTCAAATGTCTTCTCATTAACCTTCACAAGAACTCTTCAAGATGATGCAGAAAGTTTTTGTTATCAATTTCCTATCTAGTTAAAGATCTCTGTGTAGGAATGTAGTAACATGTATAGTAAGAAGACCAAACTGAAGGTCATCTAGTTTCTATACTTAAGAGCCTTCCTAGGAATTGAAAATCACAAAGTTTCTCCACTAAAATTAATACCAATTAAATGCATGTAAATAATCACTTCACAGTGCCAATTTCTAATAGACTACTGCTGAAACCTGGGGTTTCAACTAATATATTAATTGTACGAGTACCACCACTTGATCTGGAAAGCTACTGTTTTTCTTAACTGCATAATCATATTAAATTAGCTTTGATGGTATCTGACACTTAATATTGTAAGGTCTGCCGGCATGTCTGATTTCATGTAAATTTGTTTTTCAAAAAATGGAAAGTTGCTGATTGTATATATCCAAATATGATCTAATGATTATTTCTCTGTAAAATATTTTCATAAAAAATTTACAAACCAGAAGAAAACCAAAACCTTCCTAGATAATCCTGGGCTGATTTGGGGATTAGAAGATGTGATCGTAATAGATTGGAGCTTCTGACTGTGAAGAATTTACACAGTGAATCCAAGAAATGATTTCTCTTTCAATCTTTCAAATTGCAAATCAACAACATTGTATTTCATTTCAGCTCTCACATAATTTATTCACCACTGCAAGGAGACAAGACCCTCTAGGGAACCTTCCAAATCTATGTAATGTTAGCTTTTACTATATTTTCCATTTAGCTACAGCTGACAGATGTGATAAAATTCCAAGTAGTTGGGTAACTCCCCCAACCAGGACTATACAAGCAGTTCCCATAGCTGCACAGAAGAAAGACTGCAAATTATTCCACACTCAGTTTAAATTATTTCAAGTTAATTTGCACTTGAAGTTCTCTCTCCAAAGACGCCTTTATTTCTCAATGTATCATAGAGCTGTTCTGAACTGATTTTATTTAGGTTCAAAACAACACTTCAGCTTGGAAATCATCCAACATTGAAAGGAAGTACAAAGATTAAGGACTTCGCTAGTTTCAGAAATAGTAATGTGAAGAGAGAGAAACGTTAATTATAGAAACTAACAGCTGTAATCATTTTAAATAGGTACCTAAAATTAGTGAATCAGACCAGGTTTTGAGTGAGCTATGTAACTCAAGTTTATTTCTTATATAAAGGGACTAAAAAAATAAACATATCTATACATAGGTGCCTTGAAATGTTACTGATTGTTTTGCTTTTGCATTTACAATGTGAAGGTTCCTTAACATTGCTAAGAGGCAGATAACTAATTAAGAGACAGAAAAGCCCAATACAGCAAATTTGCAGCAAGAAAATAAATGAACTTCTGTCATACTGATAAGACAGTGTGACTTCAGGTTAGTTTGTGGCTGACCTTGAGGGATGGAATTTCATATTCTATCTAAGCACTGCAGCCTCTTTTTTTTTCATTTAAGTTTTATTTTACATTATTTATAACACCATGTTGATTTCAGGTGTATAGCAAAGTGATTGAGTTATATATATATACATACACACATATGTATCCATTCTTTTTCAAGCTGTTTTCCCATATAGGTTATTAAAGAATATTGAGCATAGTTCCCTGTGCTTTACAGAAGGTCTTTGTCAATTACCTATTTTACTGTATCTATATGTTATTATATACATAGTAGTGAATGTATATGTTAATGCTAAACTCCTAATTTATACTTCCTCTCACCTTTCCCCTTTGGCAACCATAAGTTTATTATCTAAGTCTGTTTCTGTTTTGTAAATAAGTTTATTTGTAACATTTTTTAGATTCCACATATAAGAGATATATATTTTTCTTTCTCTGACTTTCACTTAGTTTGATAATCTCTAGGTCTGTCCATGTAGCTGAAGATGTAATTATTTAATTACTTTTATGCAGTCTCACTCTTTAAAACACATCTTTTTTTTAATGTCCTTTTGCCATAGAGAAAATGAAGTACTTGAATATACTTTAAGTAAAATTAAACCCATACTGTAAAAATACTGCTCTACTTAGATGATCCTTTTAACGTCTTTTCCCTGGGAAAGAGAAAAGAGAAATCCCACTAGAAATGTCTTCCTAGTAAAAAGTACTAATGTAAACTTTGTATATTTCAGATGTCTAGCTATTTATTATCACTGGTCCTTAACTTTCTCATCAGTTTGCAAATTCTCTGATTTTATGACTACAATTACTGAGTTCAGCACACATTTTATGCATAAAAATAATATATGAATTATAAGTAAATCAGGCACAGTGCAGAAATAATTCTGTAAATTTGAGCAAGTGTGTTACCTACAAAGTTAGTTATGGTGATAAAAAAGTATTCTAAATAAATAAATGTTGCATGTAGCATTTTTAAAATTGTTAAAATTGTTAAAAATTGTTATTGGCCTTCAAACTCACACTTAATTTCCAAACAAGCTAGGTTTGCTGCTTGATGACAGCACTTCTCCACCTGTGTAATTTAAGTGTGACAGTCTCACATAAATGATTTCTTGGATCTCACGTAAACAAAGTGTGTTATAAAAGTGATTATAATTTGTATTGACGGAAACATCAAAAAAGGGCACTGAAAATGTACACCCAGACAGTTACTTTGTCCCAATACGTCTCTGGTGGCTCTAAACAAAATCTTAAACAAAATCTGCTCACTTACTTAGAAGCTGAGTTAGAACAGTGTGTAAGAAGAATATTCTTAAAAGTATATGGAAATAGTATTTATTTGTTTAAAATTTTATAAGGTTCTAAGTATTCTGCTGTGCTGTACTTACTTGCTCAGTCGTGTCTGACATTTGTGACCACATGGACTGCAGCCTGCCAGGCTCCTCTGTCCATGGGATTCTCCAAGCAAGAAAACTGAAGTGGGTTGCCATTTCCTTCTCCGGGTGATCTTCCTGACCCAGGAATCGAACCTGCATCTTTGGAGGCACCTGCACTGCCAGGTGGATTCTTTACTAGTAGAGCCATACTGAGAAGTCCATATTAAAATTATAATTATCAAAGGTTCACTATTTTAATCATTATCTTCTGAAAACCACAAGAAACACAATGTGCTAAAAGATGTGAACTCTTTTACAGACGTTCTCCTGACTGTAGATCATGTTAAATGGGTAGTACTTGCTGGATCAATTTCTGGCAGACTTTTCAACTCATGGGATAATTAAAGGGAAACTGATTCAATAATGTAGTCTCCTTTTCTACAATAGTGCAAAACATAGTAAAGGGCACTCATTTCAAATACCAACCAACCATATGTTATTGGAAATTTCTTACAACTTTTGGAAAGTAGTTGGGTTTTATGTAATTCTATTTTTCTCAACTGAAAAAACAAACCCACTTAAAAAAAATTCAAGTCTAACGTAGATTACTAATGCAAATTAACAGTACATATATTGGCTTCAGTAGAAAAAATCAACAGTTCAATGTATAACCAAGTGGCAAGAATTTCACATATAAAGCCTCTACTAAAAATCATCTTATTGCTAAAACTGTAGTTGGAGTGTTTTTATGTTTTGCCTGTTTACATGTGGTTCTTCCTGAAAGCAGGTGAGAGACTAAATTATCTCGCACAAACATTTCTAGGAAATGTAATAATTTACTTTGATCTTAATGGCAATCTCCCGTTGAGACTACAGTGCCCTGGATTTCATGCCTGTTTGCTCTCACGACCTTATCTACCTAATAAAGTATTTCTGTATTCATGATTGCTTCATAACCCAGGGAAAAAAGAACAGACTTCATCTACAAGTAATTCCAGCTTCACACTGGAAAAAAAAATGGCAACATTAAAACAACTCTATGTAAATTTATGGGCTCCCCTGATAGCTCAGTTGGTAAAGAATCTGCCTGCAATGCAGGAGACCCCAGGTCGATTTCTGGGTCGGGAAGATCCGCTGGAGAGGGCTAGGCTATCCACTCCATATGCCTAGGTTGTTTGCACTGTCCTCTCTAGTGATGGCAATCTTTAGTTTGATTATTAATTTTATTCTACAAGAACACAAAAAGCAACATAGCTTTCATATAGTGGTATTTAAAAATTATTTTTGTTATTCTTACTACTTAAAAAGGGGGCATGCATAATTTAAAATAGTGATGCTTGCTTTAAAATTTGAACATTCAGTAAAATATTTTAGGACTCCACTTGTATGTTTCAATACGTGCACACCACTCAAACTGGTAATAAATGCAATGTTTGGGTTCTTTTCTTTATGAAGGATGCTACATATCCAGATGAATCAGACAAGGCAAGCAGCAGGTAGTAAATATCTTAGGATTTCATATACAATACATACAGATTGCTAATACCGCAGATCTTTCTTTGAAGATGTATGTAAACCATCTGAAGACTCACGGATGTGAGTTTTTATTTTCCTTCTTAGTTCAGCAATCTGTTTCATCTTTTGAATATTCTGAACAGTGTTTTCTAAGCCATACAGATCACTACAGTTCACTCTATGTGTGTGTGTGCGTGTGTTATGCGTGCTCTGTCACTCAATCGTGTCTGATTCTTTTACAACCCCATGGATTGTAGCCTGCCTGGTTCCTCTGTTCATAGGATTCTCCAGGCAAGAATACCAGAATGGGTTGCCATTTCCTCCTCCAGGGCATTTTCCCATCCCAGGGATTGAACTCATGTCTCCTGCGTCTCCTGCATTGGCAGGTGGATTTCTTTTTACCACTGAGCCACCTGGGAAGCCTTCACTAGAAGGATACTAAAAACTAGAAAATGAAGAAAAGTATTTCAGATTCCCTTAATATCTTCCTCAGCTACACTCTACTTAGAAAATGACAGGAACTGATATACAGAAACTATTGTGTTTTTCTTTTTCCCTAGTGCAGTGTTTCAAAAACGTGACTGTGTAAATAAGCTACTTCAACAAAATGCAGATTCTGACTTGCCAGGTTTTGGGTAGGAACAATATTCAGCATTTCCAACAAGAAAGCATATTCAAAAGCAGAGACATTACTTTGCCGACTAAGGTCCATCTAGTCAAGACTATGGTTTTTCCTGTGGTCATGTACAGATGTGAGAGTTGGACTGCGAAGAAGGCTGAGTGCCGAAGAATTGATGCTTTTGAACTGTGGTGTTGGAGAAGACTCTTGAGAGTCCCCTGGACTGCAAGGAGATCCAACCAGTCCATTCTAAAGGAGATCAGTCCTGGGATTTCTTTGGAAGGACTGATGCTAAAGCTGAAACTCCAGGACTTTGGCCACCTCATGCGAAGAGTTGACTCATTGGAAAAGACTCATGCTGGGAGGGATTGGGGGCAGGAGGAGAAGGGGATGCCAGAGGATGAGATGGCTGGATGGCATCACTGACTCAATGGACGTGAGTCTGAGTGAACTCTGGGAGTTGGTGATGGATAGGGAGGCCTGGCGTGCTGCGATTCATGGGGTTGCAAAGAGTTGGACACGACTGAGCAACTGAACTGAACTGAACTGAACAAGCTCTCAGGTGATGTTGCTCTTCATGTCACATTTAGAGTTAGAGAGCAAAACTGTGGTCCCTGTTTTCTTGCCAGCTATAGGTAGGGGTCATTCTCAGGTCTTTTTCCATCTTTTCCTCCATCACTAAAGGAGTGATGGCACCTCAAGATCTTTTTGTGGCTTGAATCTCTGACTTCTGCCATCAGTTTAAGAAAATTCTCTGTTTTAAATGGCTCATGTGATTCAGTCAGTCAGGCCCACCTGGATAAATCTCCATATCTTAATGTCAATTGAATTTGAATTTTAATCACATCTGCAAAATATCTTCATAGCAATATCTAGATTAGTGTTTGATTGAATAACTAGGAGCTGGGAATCATGGGGAGTCATCTTGAAATTGTGCCTGAGCAAATTAAATAATTCTTTATGTTTCAGCTCCTTCATTTGTAAATGAGTATAATATAAATATCTATCTCATAAGATCTTTTTGGCACTTAAATATTACAGTATATGTGAAGCATTTGGAACACTATCTGTCTCAGGCTAGGCATTCAGAACCTATTAGCTACAATTATTACTATCAATATTATGGTCAGTGACATCTTTTTTTTCCCTTCAAACTTATTTCTGCTCTGGGACTAGTCTAGCTCAGTGTAATTCTTCTTAGTTCCTCTAGACAGAAAAATACAATTATGTCTGCTCAGCCCTCTGCAAAGTCTCCAAAGAAGACACTCCATTAAACAACTCTTTGAACATAGAGATAGGCAATGGGCACATTAAAAGATGCTCAATGTCACTAACTAGGAAAGAAATGTGAATCAAAACTATAATGAGGTATCATTTCATGCCAGTGAGAATGGTCACCATCGCAAAGTCTATAGATAATACACGCTGGAGAGGGTGTGGAAGAAAAGAAATCTTCCTGGAATGTAAATAGTTACATCCTCTTACATAGGGAAGTTATATATGTAACTCCTGTAACATACAGTTATATACAGGAGAACAGTATGGAGGTTCCTTAAAAAACTAAAGATAGACCTACCATGTGATCCAGAAATCCCACTTCTGGGCATTTATCTGGAGAAAATCATAATTTAAAAAGATGCATGCACCGCAATGTTCACAGCAGCCTATTTACAATAGCCAAGACATGGAAGCAACCTCAATGTCCACTGACAGAGGAATGGATAAAGAAGATGCAGTATATACCTGCAATGGAATATCAGTCATAAAAAAAGAAACCAAAATGCCATTTGCAGCAACATGGATGGACCTAGAGACTATTATACTAAATGAAATAAATCAAAACAATATAGGATAATACCTACATTTTTTTACATCTAAAAAAGATATAAATGAAGTTTACAAAACATAAATAGACTCTTAGACATAGAAAACAAGCTTATAGTTACCAAAGGGGAAGGTGACGGGAGGGATAAATTAGACATGGGAAATTAACATATATACATTCCTATATATAAAATAGATAAATAAGGACCTATTATATAGCATGGGGAAGTCTATTCAATATCTTGCAATAACCTACAATGAAATCTGAAAAAAAGACCCTATAGCATAAGTGTATATGTGTGTGTGTGTGTGTGTGTGTGTATAACTAAATCACTTTGCTGTACACCTGAACCTAACACAACATTGTAAATCAACTACATTTAAACAAAAAATAATCCAAACAAGCAAACAACTCTTCGAGTGGACATACTCAAAGCTGAGAATTCCTGCTCAGGGAAGACATGCACAGCACTCTCGGCTATTGCCTTTCTCTAGGTAAACTCTGAGTGGTTGTCTCATTGGTCTCACTCCTCCCTAGTAACCTAATGTACACTGTTCAGTTCAGTTCAGTTCAGTTCAGTCGCTCAGTTGTGTCCGACTCTTTGTGACCCCACGAATTGCAGCACGCCAGGCCTCCCTGTCCATCACCAACTCCTGGAGTTCACTCAAACCCATGTCCATTGAGTCGGTGATGCCATCCAGCCATCTCTTCCTCTGTCGTCCCCTTCTCCTTCTGCCCCCAATCCCTCCCAGCATCAGGGTCTTTTCCAATGAGTCAATTCTTCACATGAGGTAGCCAAAGAATTGGAGTTTAAGCTTTATCATCAGTCCTTCCAATGAACACCCAGCACTGATCTCCTTCAGAATGGACTGGTTGGATCTCCTTGCAGTCCAAGGGACTCTCAAGAGTCTTCTCCAACAACACAGTTCAAAAGCATCCATTCTTCGGCGCTCAGCTTTCTTCACAGTCCAACTCTCACATCCATACATGACCACTGGAAAAACCATAGCCTTGACTAGATGGACCTTTGTTGGCAAAGTAATGTCTCTGCTTTTTAATATGCTATCTAGGTTGGTCATAACTTTCCTTCCAAGGAGTAAGCGTCTTTTAATTTCATGGTTACAATCACCATCTGCAGTGATTTTGGAGCCCCCCAAAATAAAGTCTGACACTGTTTCCATTTTTTCCCCATCTATTGCACATATTCAAATTTACTGGCAGTGTTCAAAGCTTGCATGTCAAAAAAATTAGAAAACCCTTCCCCAAATTGTGTTAAATTGCTGCTGCTGCTGCTGCTGCTGCTGCTGCTAAGTCGCTTCAGTCGTGTCTGACTCTGTGCGACCCCATAGATGGCAGCCCACCAGGCTCCCCCATCCCTGGGATTCTCCAGGCAAGAACACTGGAGTGGGTTGCTATTTCCTTCTCCAATGCATGAAAGGGAAAAGTGAAAGTCAAGTCGCTCAGTCGTGTCCGACTCTTAGCGACCCCATGGACTGCAGCCCACCAGGCTCCTCCGTCCATGGGATTTTCCAGGCAAGAGTGCTGGAGTGGGGTGCCATTGCCTTCTCTGGTTAAATTGCTAATTACAGACAAAGGAGCCCATCTGTAAACTATGAGAAACAGCTTCAAGTTCTCGCACACACACACACACCTGTGCTTATTAGTTATTATTCCTGCTTTGTAAATCAGAAATAACAGGATCAGATAAATTTCATTTCAGAATAAATATAATTTATTTTACTAAATAAAATTAATTTCACCACACCCAATAAGTGACAGCACCAGGATTAAAACTGTGCCAGTGTATAGCCAATGTCCATAGTTTTTTCAGTTATTGTACTGCCTCCCTCATTAATCACGGTTGAAAACTTGCTATTCTTCTGGAATTAATACTTGCCATTATCTGAAGGTATCTGTAGTCTTAAATGTTTACAAAAATTAACTACTATGTGCCAGCAGAGTGCCAGGCATGATATCTTATATGAATTGTTCATTAAAATGATTTTTGTTCAGAGAATATTAAAATTAAATATAGTGGTATCTGACTATGCTTTGACCTTCTGTTTACCTTTGACTTCACATATACGTATTCTATCTTCCTAATGGCCTAACTAAATGGACACTGATGGACAAAAGGACCTACTGAAATGCACTGAACAAGTTAACATGCTTCATAAAGCCTACCTTTTCTGAAAGAAGAGCAAAGTTGGAAGATTAGAGAAGATTCAGTTAAAGGCATCCCCTCTACTCAGTGCAGTGAAGCAAAAAACATTTCACACACTGAAGCTGGAATTAATTGGAAGTATAATTGGCAACAAACATAGACTTGAGCTGGAAACACAACAGGTTTCAGAATACATTAGATTATCACTTAATTAGTGGCATCTTTGAACCATAAACCAATCTTTACACTAATTCTACATACAGAACAAGTATTTAATTGAGAGGAACAAAGCACTGGAAATCCTCATTAGGATCCCCTAATACAAGTGGGGAAAAGATAGTTTCTACCTACAACAAGTTATTTGAACTTTTAATCAAACTTCAAGTAAGTTTGATTTAATCAAACTCTTAATAACACTAGGCTGCCTGAAATACAAAATCCTCAGCATTTTCAAACTGAACATAAGGATATATAAGAAATACAGTATTTTAAAGACATAATAAGTTAATAGTGGACAGATAACAGCATACCTTAGTATACCTAAATATGTCTTGCTGCTAACAGAATTATAAGATTTTCTTCTCATTCATGCACAAGATATGATTTAAATGACTTAACCTCGTGGGGACTATGGATTACAAGCAATCAATAGAATATCTGTTTTGGTATAGTTTCTGACTGAATTTCTTTGATGGCAAAGCAGGGAGGAGATAGGGATCCTTGGGCATGTCAGTGGTATTTGGAGCCTCAAAAGGTTACACGTGGCTGGTTTGACCTCTAGCCTACTATGTATAGTTTTCTCACCCTCCACATCTGTGCTAATTTTGCTTAAATCAGTTGAGGTATACTTTTTGTCACTTGCACCTAAAAGAATTTCATCTCCTTCATCCAATCACCCCAAAGTCACACTGTAGTAAGTAAGAAAGCAATCCTCATATAAAATCATCAATTCTATTGCGAGATTGTGCTTTCTGAACAACTAGATTATTCAACTATTCCCACTACAACATTTTTTTTTCAACTTCACTGGCATCATGAGTATATTACTTCTTTGATTTTCTCACATTTTCCCTTATTTGTCTTTGACACGGTGCCCTATAATTTCATTAGTGGTCCTACCAGTACCCTAACATCTTTTTGTTGCATGCTTTCTCTTCCCAGGTGGCTCAGAAGATGAATCTGCCTGCAATACAAGAGACCTGGATTCGATCTCTAGGTTGGTAATATCCCTTGAAAAAGCTAATGGCTACTCACTTCAGTATTCTTGCCTGGATAATTCCATGCACAAGGAGCCTGGCAGGCTACACAGGGGTCGCAAAGAGTTGGACATGACGGAGTGACTTTCACTTTCTCCATACCTACACCGAAGTTTCCCAGAATTACCAGAAAAAAAAAATCTATTCATCAGCCACATGATTTTCATTATAAATCCATGATCCTTATCTTCATATAAATTCTGCAAATCATATCACTTTCCCTACTCAATTCTGAGACACATATTCCATCAAAAAATATAAGCATTTTAAATATTTCCAAACTAAACTTACCCCTTAGTTCCCAGATATAAACTTATCTCACACTTCAGATCAGAAAGAACATCAGCATGAGTTTCAACTTTCTGCTACCAAACCAACAAAGCTGCCATTGTTTTAAATACTGCATAGTGATTAAGATACTGAGCTTTGGAGCCAGGGTCTTCTACAACACTTTACTAACGGTGGCATTGACCTGCTAGTTATCCTCTGAAAAATAGTTCCTCAGTTCCTTCATCTGCAAAATTGAAATTTTAATAGTCTCTATTTTATTGAGTTGTTGCAAGGATCAAATTAAATTATGCATGTAAAGTGCTTTATAATGGAGTCTGCCACATGATGGGTTTAAATAAATAATAACTATTACTGTATCATTATTATTTTTGTTATTGTTATTACTATTACTTTATGGAACTGCTTTCTCTCTCTTACCTTCCCTTCTGTTTCAACAGACAAAATTTTCTCCTCCCAAAGGCCAGCACTTTCACACAGCTTTTGAATCCTCCTGCGCTTCCTCCCCCATTTGTCAACAGTGCTCTTGGTCAAATAGAAGCTGTGGAAGGGCTTCATAAAGAGCAGTTCTTACAACCCTTGGGAAACATTTACACCAATCCTGTTCCCCAGAGTGGGATCTCTAACCTGAGGCTAGCCAGGGGTCCAGGAATTCTATGTGTATTCACGGACGTGCTGCTTCTCCTCTCACTCACTTCTTGAGGAGAATATGCCTAGCTTATAGTCTAGTCATGGTTCATGACCAAGAAAAGGTTAAGAAACAATTGCTCTATAGCTTTTGAGACATTTGGAGGCATAATTGGCCATATTAAGTGGTGGCTTGGGAACTATATTATGGGGCACCATAAAGAAAATCAAATAATTTAACATGCCTCATTTGAAATGGCTCTCCAAAGAGAAAACACACTGTCAGTGGGTGCTTCACCCAAGATAAGTTTAATGGCTGCACCATATTTGAAATGCTAATCATTAATTGACACTTCACAACTAAGTGACTTTAAAAAATACATTCAAAGTACTATGACTGATTTAAGGAAGTGATTAATTCCCCATGCAGAGGGGAAGAATAAAGGCACTGTTGGGTTACTGTATGTAATTTAAAAGTATTTGTCATTGTTACACTGACAATTTGAGATAATATTATCAAATAATGGGAAATTGACTCAAACCTATAGGGATGGCATCCTAAGTAAAATATAAAGCCTCATCATGATTATATTTGCCTAACAGAATTAAGAGAAATAATTTAACATTCTAAAAACGTGTTTAAGCTACTGAGGTGAGGAAATATATACAAAGCTTTAAAGTACCTATTATACATTTTGGTAATCTGATATAAAAGTGTTTCCAAATTTAAATGAGCCAGGCCTAGCTACAAGATCTGCTTCCAGAAGATGATGACCCAGGGACATTGGATTTGATTCAGTGTTACAATGATTCCAGGAGTCCTAGTTTCTTTTCACAGGCACTTGGGACTTTCATTTCCTCCTCATTTCCCTTTCAATCAGACTATTGCACTTGGGTTTACACTGTACTCCCACTTTTTTAAAAATTCCTTTTACCAAAAAAGGACAGAAGGAGATATGCCCTCAAACAGGGAATTGAGGGATACAGGAGGATTTTTAACCTTTACGTGTTTTTTTTAAATCAGGTTTTATAATAAGATTTGCACTATATTTTAAGCACATTTAAACTAACTTGGTTCAGTGGGCAAAGGATTTCCTTTTTATGGGAAAATGTTTTTGGAGTAACAGAACCCATCCCAAATTAGTTTCTATAAATTTATCTGAACATATCAGGGGTTACCAAAATAACTCATTGTCTTTCATGGTTCAAAAACCTCATCTTCTGTATTCCAATTTTATCATTATTCAGTGTCTCTAAGAATACCTATCACATAATAAGGCTTCTCGATAGTCTATAATATAGACTGTTTGAATAAAATGAGTGAGCACATAATATGGTATAACATATAAATGCACACAGTTATCAAGAATAACATTTCTATTATACAGTCTCCATGCTATATAAATAATCCAGGTTATACTTCTTATACTTCTTAATATACTTTGAAGCCACATTGATCTGTTTCATACACAATTCTCAGAATTACTGTAATTTTACACTTGAAAATTTATATAAGGTTTGTTATTCCATGTACATCATACATAAATGTAATATTGTCATCCACCTTATATATATTAAAATGTGCTACTAAAAAGGTACCACACTGCGAGTTGTACACATCTCTCTCTTTGTAATAGTTAGCTACATGTATAATGCTCCAGCGTCAATCTAAAGGCTATGGTCTTGAGTATGAATGCACACTAAATATTTATCAAACTGTTACTTTCATTGAGATGCAAATGACTTTTCAAGCAGGGACTGCACATTACACTTGCAAGTGGGAAAGAACACAATGGAATTTCAAAGGCTAAAATTCCTCACAACATAAAGAAAATACCATTAGTCTGCAAAAATATCCTTTATATTTTAGCAGCTATACAATCTACTTTTATTCATAAGACATCTATTAAGACAGGACATGTGTTTCACTTGTGTTCAGTAGTATATTAACATCCATTTAAATCCTATAAATTTAGATTTATCTTTCTTTTTAAAAGTTTCCATCACTTGAGTTTTGAAAATTGTCTAAAGATCTTAAAAGGATATTATTTAAAAACAAAAATATCAACTACTTGGCAGGAACACATTTGCTTCTTAAAACAAGCTCTATCTATAAACCAGGTTAAATAATACAAAACAGAAGAAATATGTTCTAATCACTTTCAAAGATTAGGCCTAAGCTTAACAGAAAATCATTAAGATCCATTTATCAGAGCCTAAAGAACCAATGACTTATTGGTAAATGAGTGATCAGTCATCTTCTTGTCATTATCTGAACAGAACAGATACTAAGGAATCCACTCAACTCTGATGGACGGTTTCTCAGCCTGTTCTTGTTCTTTGCTTGATTCTTTGTAGAATCAAGAAGAGAGTCTCCTTGATGTCATATTCTTTATTTTTTAAAACAAACTGAAGAGGAAGACGAAGGTGAAGTTGAGAAAACTTTCTCCATAGAACATGCAACTGGCTTAAATATAAAATGGAATGAATTTTCAAAATGATTTAGCCATTAGAACTAACGGGGTCACACTGAGTTTAGGAAATGAGATCATCCTCTCTGTCCATGAGGCAGAACAACCACTTTAAAACAGACCTCTGAATTCCTGTCTCTAGCCATGACACCATGAATATTTCTGATTCCTTCCACTGCTTTTCTTTGAATTCACGCCCAAGCAGCTGTAAATCTCAGTGAGGCACAGAGGGAAGGTAAGCACAGTGTTTGTCTTTGCAAAAGTTCTTTGGCCTCCTGGTTTTGCTTCTCTGTTATGGAGCTATTAATTTTTTACAGACCTTCTGTTTACCACCACACCCTGTCTCATACACCAAGTACTTTGGTTGCTTCCTGACCCAGTTCATATAATTCTGTTGGGTTCAGAAATCACAGAAAAGTCTGGGCATTTATTATTAAGGGGAGCCCCAAATGATTTTTTGTGTTGCTATTTGTTAGCTAGAATCAATACATTCTATCATTATAATCTCTGCAAAACCACAGATGTGTATGCCTGGCAGGCAAAACCATCAGAGAGACTAAGATCTTCCCCTGCAGTAGAGAAATCTTATTTTTATTTTTAATTAATATAAAATGCACACAGAAACCAGAGGCTGAGAGACCCAAAGGAATCTGTTCTAAAGCCTTCAGCATTCTCTAGTATATTCTCATTTCCATGTCTGCATTTTTCAATGCTTATTTGATATTCCTTTGAAATTCATTTGGCTTGGGCCAAAATAACTCTTAAAAGTGAAAGATGCTCATACAAATAAAATATTTTATTCAAGGATCATTTTCTGTTTTCTCGTTTGCTTTCTAACAGACTGTCATAAGTTTAAATATGCACATTTTATCTTTTTCCTTCTCCATGATTTCTTAAACCTATGAAAACAGCACATAGCTGAATCAGACTGAGGGATGTCAAGAGGTTCCTCAAACATTTCTAGCAATTTTCCCCAGTTTAAATTCTTTTTCTCCTCATACCTTTTAACCTGGAAGTGAATTCCAATTTCTTTGCCTAATCACGACTTATTAATTTTCAAAATGCCTGGCTCAAAGCTTAGAATTAAAACTAGTTAAACTGATACTTTACATATTATAGAGATAATACAGGGACAATGCCATAAGTTAGTGTTCAGTGTTAAACATTTATACTTATTCCTTCAACTCATGTTGAAATACTTGTCATAAATTAGCAATATTTCATAATTATAGATGCTATTAAAACATATTTAATTTAGAAAAATTCAATGGATTTTGCTCATGCTTCTCACAGGTTTGAAAGTGTTTCCATAGGTCTAAAAATAAAATAAGCAATCATAGAAATTATAAATGCTTACTGTTTGCTTTCTAATATATTTGGTACAACTGTATTACATTCTACTGAGGGTGCACAAAATTTATAATAAAATCAATAACTAATAAGATCTTATCAACAACTCAAGATAACAAAGTACAAATAAACATAAAACCATAGGACCTTTAAAATAAATCATTTACTCTTTCAGTAGCTAGATTCTCTCAGCTGTAACATGGAGACTTTTGAGTAGAATACCTTTAAATCCCACCTTAGCTCCAAACTGTTGTGCCATTAGCATTTTCTCCTTTTACTCTAGCCCAGGAATTTATGTTTCCTCTGAATTCAAGTTTTGGACCACTCACTCAGTTGGCAGTATTATTGTCATCTCTTGTATTGTGGTCTAATATGCTTACCTCAATATGCAATGTCCACAATCATTAACAAATAGTCACTGTGGATCAACTAAGCATAATCTTTAGGTATTTAGGTATATGGAATTTCATTTAATGTGACTGATGCATGTCTAGACATTGTATAATATGTGGGCAAATGAAGTAGATCAACATAGTTTCCTATAATGGAAATCTAAGCAATATTTGCCAGATACTACATGAGTGGTTGAGAAAATTATTATAAGGAAAATTCACAAAAGAAAGAAATTTAATAACCTTGATTTACTTGGAAATGATCGTGCACTAAACTCTGTATTAAGCCCTGGGAAAGTAAAAATGAGTAAGAAAAGACCCCTGCTTTCGTGAAAATCACTAGTAAAACCCAAGCAAGTCTATGAAGAAGACAAAGCTGGATGGTTTCTGAATCATTTACTCAGAATATTTAATTTCCTACTTTATGTAGGCTCTCTGCTCAAGCAGGACAAGTTCAATGTGACATGCATCTTTATAGTCCCCGGAGTGTCTTGTGCACAGTAGGCACACCCAATGAAACCTCATAAATGATTGATTCTCTTAACCACATGAATTTATACTCACAAATACCCTACAACAGCCAGATCAGCCTGAGATAATAAAAATCTGCTGACATGATTTACATACCACCTGAGTGTCACGGCTGCTGTGCTTTCTGACTTATCAGTCTCATGATTTGGCCTGGTAAATGAGTTACGGGCAGTTGAATCCCTTGTGACTCAGATTTGATTTTATGGCCATAACTCATAGCTAGGATGGAAGGAACCTGAAGGAATCTCTTCTCTACCCATCTTCAGCTGCTGTTTCCTTTGGTCTATATTTCAGTCTGCACCTGATATATATGTTTTTAATATAGTAAGGCTTTTTACAGACATATAACAAGAAGTTTAACTTAGCTTTGATAATGTTACATTAAATTTCTGGAAGGAACCAGTACTTGGACATTGCAAAAAAAAAAAAAAAAAGGTCCTTTATAAACAGAAAAATAAAAGATTTTTTAGAAGCTAACATGACTAGGAAGCCACATAGCAAGTTTGACAAGAAATGTAGCATTTCCTGCCAGTTAAAACCTTCCCCTGGGAGAAAAGCTGAAGGTACTCTGAATTCTGTACAGGATCGATGCAAATGCCCATCTGACTGACTGCGAATTCTCAGAAGGGCAAGTAAACTATACATGCTATCTATAACTTCTTTAATGCCACTGTAGTTAAAAAGCTTGTGAATATCCAGTACAACTGCTTTACAGTGTCACTTTACTGAAAACACTTATTCAATTATTCAAGAAAATTGAGGGGTCTGTTGTATGCATTAAAGTGGTAGCTTCAAAGCCTTAACAAGCATCAGAATCCCATGGAAGCTTATTAAAATAAAGATCGTACAGCCGCACCCCAAGAGTTTCTGCCACAGTAGGTCTGGGGTGAGGCCCAAGAGTTTGCATTTCTTACAAATTCCCAGTTCACACTGATACTGGTGGACCATGGAATAAGCCTCTAGAACCAGTGTACCAAGGATCAGTTAAATATGTTTTATATGCATGCACACACACAGAGGGGAAAAAAAAAAAAACTTTGCCAGTTATTGCTCAGTGACTTTTCTAATTTCAAATACATGTACTTCCTATAACACATATTTCTTTCAGATCACTTGGGGAACAGGAATTAGCTTCTCAGTAACTTTGATTTTGTTCCATCAACTCATCAAGGCTAAGTCTCAGATATGAAATTCAACAACAGGTAGTATAAGTTTTCACCTAAAATAATATACAAGAAAACTTTAACCGTGAAGTCCCAAGGGAGTGGAGGCTAGAATCATTTGAGGGTAGCCATAAAATCCAGAGTGGATAGCCCCTGCTAAATTCTTGCCTGCAGAATTAAAAAGCACTTCTTTAGTTCTAAGGCAGAGAGAATCTGTGTGCTGACCTACTTCTCAAGAAAGCATGATTGATCAAGTTTGCATAATGCTCTGAGGAGGATAAGTGCTTTATTATTTGACCTAAGATTTCAAAAAAAAAAAAGAAACAAAACAGTGTGTACCCATGGCTGACTCATGTTGATGTATGGCAAAAACCACCACAATATTGTAAAGCAATTATCCTCCAACTAAAATAAATAAATTGATTTTAAAAAAGGTCTACATTACAAGTCCCTATTTAAAGACTATCATCTGCTTTAGATGATCACAGTATTATGCAGACTATATAAAAAGTGAGAACAGAACAATAGACAGCTGAAATAAGTAAGTTCTAGGATCTAATTATCTCATATTTTTGCTATTCAAGTGATGATTGTGATTATTACCTAATATGATAATATAATGTATAGCTCAGATTGTTTGAAGAGAGCAAAAAAGACTTATGTATTAAATGACCTTAAGATGTTTCTAAATAACATGTGTATAAAAGAGTTTTAATTCAGCAAAAAATCTTTGGCTTACTTTTCTTGAAGAAAAAGCTTCAGGAATATTTCTAATGCTGTCTTATTTACTTTCCAAGGACTAAGGACTGCTAAAAAGTCTTAGAAAGTTGAAGGAATACAAATAAATCAAAGTATTTAATTGAACACACAGACAAGAAAGTTTTGATGATTTTGTGCCTCCAGAATTTGCACCATGGTTCTGTCCTCCACTCCATGTTATATACATGAAAGATTTTACAGAAGAGCAGAAACTGCCTACTCCTGAGCCACACAGCCCAGAGTTCAAATCTCTGTCCTACTGATGAGTTGTGTCAATTCCTCCAGGTGAACGTGACATTCTCAGATCCAAATGAAGGTTTTGAAATATCACTTCAGTCTTCAGACAATTATTTCTTATAAAACCAATTAATATCTTCATTCCTATGTTTCTCCTCCTCTACATATAAATTCACACTTGTACTTTCATGTTCTAATATCCTCAATTTCCTCATCAGGGAAGTGGCATTTTAATTAGCTACCAGATGAGACTATTAGGATTATGTGAAATAATAAATGTGAAGCTATAAGACATGGAACAATGTAGGTACTAAATGTAGTAATCTTTTTAAGGAAAAAAAAAAAAGGCTAACTGGTTGGACCTCAGTGAGAACTGATATAAGTCTGTGATCCCAATAACAGACAGTTCATCTGTGCTCCAATTTCATTGTTTGGGTAACCATTCTGAACAAGAGAGATGTGGTCAAATTCCAATTAATATGGCAATATCCCAGTTGAGATAAAAAAATACTTACTTACCATCTTTGTATTCTTATCAACAAAAACCTTAAGACTATCTTTCAGGGGCTCACTTATTTGGATTTCTCTTTTTGTCTCCACAAACAAATAAAAATGCTCAGCTGAAATCTTCTTACAAGTAACACATGAAGAGAAATGCTGAAAAGCAACCTTCTTGCAAGAAACCACATAATATGAAGGGAAAAAACCACAGAATTTGTGTTTATGGTGTCTGTTTACAGACTGCTGTTATTTAGTCGCTGAGTCACGTCTGACCCCTTGGACGACAGCCCGCCAGCCTCCTCTGCCCACAGGATTTCCCAGGCAAGCATACTGGAGTGGGTTGCCATTTCCTTCTCCAGGGATCTTCCCAATCCAGGGATTGAACCTGTGTTTCCCGCACTGGCAGGCAGTTTCTTTTCTCACTGAGCCACCAGGGAAGACCTCATGTTTCTAGATTATATTGCAGCTATTTACTGGGGCTGCTATAAAGAGTGAATTTACTCCAAGAGAATGATGACAGCATCATACAAAATGACCTCCTGGGTGAAGGGCTGATCCTATATATTAAACTCTAATATTCCTGTCCACAGTCTACTACAGTAGCTAAATATTATTCATTACTGGTTTGTGCTTGGGCTTCTAAGTCATAAATAAGTAATAATAAACCAGTGAAAGGAACAGATAACTTTTTTCCTCTTATCATATAAAATGCCATTTAGCTTTGGAGTGTGCAGATCATACAGATATCACCTAACCTCTACTATAGTCATTTGCTTTTTGAAAATAGTCAACAATTTGATATAGCACAAATATAATTATTAATCTAGGTGCTAGGTTTTAAGTATCCCCCTCACCTTCAAATATTAGAAGTCATTTTCCCTTCCAATGGGCACAGTTACTGGCCAGATCTTAGGTATCCATGATCCAGATGAACCTCATGCCCTAGTAACCTAGGCAGAATGTCAAATTTGCTGCCACAAATTCAGGCTGCATTTATTTACTTACAAGAGTCTTCTCTTTAATCCTAACATCAAGTCTCATGTCCAAGTATCAGGTAATAAGTGGCTGGTTCTAAGCTATTATAGGAGTCAAGCTGTTCTGTTTCCCACTCAGAAATCATCAATTTTCTAAAAAGGCTTCTTAAAAGGGCATACTTCAGAACACAGAGCAGACAGTAATCCGAGAACCAGATAAACTTAAATTCCTTCCAATGTGAACATTCTAAGTCCAGGAATAAGTGTCAAATTTCCCCTTCCTTTGAACTTCCAAAGTATTACATCTCTATTTGCCCATCTTTGTGTGTCCATGTATATGTAAAGAGTGATTGATAGGACAGACAATCTCTCCTAACTCTTCCAAACACAGATATGGTAATCCACCTATAGCTCCAATGCTATGGCTCATCAATTAGCAGTTCTGCATAGCACACTGCTGCTGAACCAGTTAATAGCCAGGTGAACTCATGCAAAACTCAACTCTTGAGACTGGTATTTTACATTTCACTTCGCTTCCTCAAATCAAGGAAGGACTAGAAGAAACTACAAAATAGGCCAAAGAAAGAAAAGAAAAGAAAAGAAAAGAAAGATGAACCTACATTACAGGGTTCAAGTTTATTCTTATAATCCTTTCCTCTCTAAATGCCTCTTTCAGCTTAGCTTATAAAACATGCCATGTTACAGTGGTGGCCAACAGCTTAAAAATAAATGAACTGATTGCTCATCTCTTTGTCATAAATAAGACTCTCTGCTCATTTAAGCCCTAACCATAAGGTATGAATTTACTGTCATTCTGCCCCTTTAGCAGATTACTCATGTACTAAACAGGGAAACTTCCTAGACAGATTAATTGACAGAGCTCTTTATATACACATCAGGAAGCAATTTTAAACATGTCTTATGTGTGAAATTCTTTTTCTAAGGAGTAAGAAAAACACACACCCATCCCTCAACCTATATTAGAGAGGTCAGATGATCATTATTTCTCAGTCTCGTGGCAAATCTCTACAAGTGCAACAGGTACGCTGATGACAAACATTTCTATGTCACTTAAACTCTGTGACTATTACTAACAGGTCCTGAGTATTTAACGTGATTCAGATTTTATTAAATGGGAAAAAATGGCCACACAGTTTTTTTCCCAAATGGTGACAACCAATAGGTGGATCAGTATCAATCCTTTTAAAAAAAGTAAATAGAACAGAATAGAGTAGAAGATAATAGATTAGAAAAGGAAAAAAGGAAAAATATCAGAGTGCATCACATATGACAAAGGTATTATTTCTCAAAATTTTAAAGTCATGTATATATGTGTGTGTGTGATTAGTTGCTCAGTCATGTCCAACTCTTTGTGACCCCATGGACTGTAGCCTGCCAGGCTCCTCTGTCCACGGGGATTCTCCAGACAAGAATCCTGGAATGGGTTGCCCTGCCCTGGTCCAGGGGATCTTCCCAAACTAGGGATCGAACCCAGGTGGTGGATTCTTTACCAATATGTGTGTGTATACTGAGTTTCACTTTTAAAAATATTTTTTAATGAAGGTCACAGTAAAGAAAAATTCAGAAAGCATAGATTTAATAAATCCTGCAGTACTGAAATATCCAAATGTGTTAAAAAATAATTGTATAACAATATTTTAAAGTGTGTGCTCTGTGCCAGATGACATTCATAGTGGTGTATGTGCATTTTTAATATTAGTTCTTGCATTAACCCTGCAAGGTAGACATTTTTATCTTCCACATTGTATAAACTGAGCTATTGGGACATTTATTTGAGACTCTCATAATAACATTTTGATTGAATTAGCATTAAGTAATGCATTTTTTCATAAGTGAATAAATGGTTGTGACTCTTCATCTATCAGAACACACTGATGGTACCATTAAAGACATCTTTTTTACCCTACATTATTTTTAGTTTTTTAGCAAATACATGAAAGTATTTTCTTATATATGCCACAGGTTGGGGGGTGGGGTGCTGGGGATGAGGAAGGAGCTTTTCCAGAATAACAGTTTAACTACAGGAATATTTGGAGCCAACAGATACCATTTGACTAAATTTGCCAGCAAACAGTGTACACAAAGTACTCTGCATCATTATTCGTTCTCTTTGATGCCCCTGTGCCTACATGGATCTCCTCAGTCAGGTTCAAAGAATTCTAAGCTTGCAACCTACAACAGATTGTTTAGCATGACCACTGCAAGAGGAGTATCCAAGTTAGCTGAACAAACCCAGGAACAATCACGTTAAGAAGGGGACCCAGGCAAGCACACTATTCTTATTTTTCCTCATGTGAAAGTGTTAATCGCTCAGTGTGACTGACTCTTGCGACCCTATGGACTGTAGTCCACCAGGCTCCTCTGTCCATGGGATTCTCCAGGCAAGAATATGGGAGCGGGTAGCCACTGCCTTCTCCAGGGGAATCTCCCCAACCCAGGGATTGAACCCTGGTCCTCTTCAATCCTCTGTGACTCTTCAGTTCTGAATAGACACATCTAATTCATCTCAGCAGCCAGCACACAGCAGACAATAATAATGAAGCAGAGATTAAGAGAAATTACAAATTACAATCGAGAAATTACAACAGCAGAGATTAAGAGAATTACAACAGTAAGAGAAATTCCAAAATTAAGAGATCAAGAATTCAAGGAGGAGGATACAGAAGCACAGAATCCGATGGGGAAGAAAAGCTGCCTGACCCCTCCCACAGACACCCATGCTCTCCCTTAAGCCTCAGATTCCTGCTTTCCTTGCTCAGATTATAGGCTTTGAAATCTTGAAACTTAACAGTGACCCTGTAAAATTTCTATCACCAAGTTCTTCAACAATGAAAACAACAACAACAAAAATCACAAAACTCAATAGATTATTCAGTAGGGATATTCTAACTCAGTATATGCCTTGTATTATTCAATGTATCTTGCTCTTATTGTCATGAATCATATTTATGTTTACATCACTATTGCCTACAGTATTCTCCAAATTGGCTTTAAAATCTGGTGGTCAATGTTATGCACCAGCTTAACTGGGCCATGGAGCTCCCAGGTTAAACATTATTTCTGGGAGTGAATGTAAAGGGCTATCTTGATGAGGTTCGCCTCTGAATTGAAGAACTTAGTAAAGACGGCCCTCTCCAATGTGGACGGGCATTATTCAATCTGTCTCTTATTTGATTCCAAACTAACTATGTGGATATCAAGTGTTACTTGTTGGTCTCCTGGCTGGTCTATAACCAGTACTTTTGTGCCTATAGTCCCACATACTTCATGTGGGCCCTATGATATTTATTTCATGTAGAGCCTTCAGAGTGCCTTCTATATAATCTCTTCCA
This sequence comes from Capricornis sumatraensis, assembly GCF_032405125.1. Lineage (NCBI taxonomy): Eukaryota > Metazoa > Chordata > Mammalia > Artiodactyla > Bovidae > Capricornis > Capricornis sumatraensis. The sequence goes on from NC_091073.1 coordinate 24,627,875, forward strand.
AGATCTTTACCCATCTGCACCTTCCAAAATCCAAAACTGACTCTATGAAATTTAAGACAACCATGTTCTCAAAACTTTATCCTCTACGGCAGAAACCAACACAATATAGTAAAGCAATTATCCTCTAATTCAAAATAAGTTTTAAAACAAAAAACCTTATGTACTGTAAAACAGAGTCAACAATATATCTGCAATTGTTGCTAAAGTAATCAACATAAGAGGATATATACACTTTTTTTGGACCAGAGCCTAAACACAAGTTTGTGAAGAACACTCTGCATCCTCATGAGAGTACTTTAATTTTCTCTGATATATATTGATAGCACAAGAGATGTAAAATTACACAAGGATTTGCAAGCTTGTATTTTGCAATACTGTTTGTATGTCTCTCTATATGGGGGCTTTTTTGATCATGTGTGTGTGCATGCTAAGTCACTTCAGTTGTGTCCAACTCTTTGTGACCTCATGAACTATAGCCTCCAGGCTCCTCTGTCTATGGGATTCTCCAGGCAAGAATACTGGAGTGGATTGCTGTGCCCTCTTCCAGGGGATCTTCCTAACCCAGGGATCGAACTCTCGTCTCTTGGTAGACCAGTTTTTTACCACTAGTGCCACCTGGAAAGAGATGCTCTCAACAACTTTATATATTTAGACTTCATTCTCTCTACCAAACTGCTTACCATACCTAAGTATATGCTGCTGTCATGTCCGACTCTGTGCGACCCCATAGACAGCAGCCCACCAGGCTCCCCCATCCCTGGGATTCTCCAGGCAAGAACACTAGAGTGGGTTGCCATTTCCTTCTCCAATGCATGAAAGTGAAAAGTGAAAGTGAAGTCGCTCAGTTGTGTCCCACTCTTAGCGACCCCATGGACTGCGGCCTACCAGGCTCCTCTGTCCATGGCATTTTCCAGGCAAGAGTACTGGAGTGGGGTGCCATTGCCTTCTCCAACCTAAGTATATACGTATATACAATTTGAACAATGGTTGTTTTGTTTACTATGTCTATTCTGATAAATTATTAAGAATATTTTCACATTCATATTGACCTATTAAAATATCTTCAGTTTGAACACTGGCACATTCTATAGTTTTTATAGATAATTAAAAGATCATGTTGCGTGGAACTAGTGGCTAGCACATTCAAGCTAGGGTCTACTATGAAACAATGAGTACAACTGTGATAAGTATTCACATTTTTTCCTTTAAGTAAATCATCAATCTGTGCCTAAATTGCTCTAATCAGTAGGTCCTAATACAACATTAGCCAACATTTCTCATCGAGGATAAGAAATTGACTAAAGAATTAGCTAGTATGAAATCTTCACCTGAAACATTGACAGAACACTGACATAAATTGTAGTAATATCCAATTCATAGGGTAATGAAAATAAAAACAAAAATAAATGGGATCTAATTAAAAGTTCTCGCATAGCAAAGAAAACCATAAAGAAGATGAAAACACAGCCCACAGAATGATAGAAAATATTTGCAAAGGAAGCAACTGTCAAGAGATTACTTTACAAAATACACAAATGGCTCATGTAGCTCAGTATAAAAAAAAAATCAAAAAATGGATAGAAGATCTGAATAGTCATTTCTCTGCAGAAGACATATTGATGGCCAAAGAATCCATGAAAATATGCCCAACTTTGCTAATTATTAGAGAAATGCAAATCAAACTACAAAGAGATATCACCTCACACATCATCACACATTCATTAGGATGAATGGCCATCATCCTAAAGTCTACAAACAATAAATGCTAGAGAGGGTATGGAGAAAAAGGAACCCTTTACAGTGTTGGTGGAATGTAAATTGGTACAGCCACTGTGAAGAACAGAATAGAGGTTCCTTAAAACACTAAAAATAGAGCTACTGTACGATCCAGAAATCCCACTCCTTGGCATATATCCTGAGAAAACCTGCAATTCAAAAAGATGCATGCACCCCAATGTTCAGTGCAGCACTATTTACAATAGCCAAGAAATGGAAGGAACCTAAATGTCTATCAACAGAGAACTGGCATATATATACACAACAGAGTATTAGTCACAAAAAAGTAAGAAGTGACATTATTAGCAGCAATGTGAATGAACCCATAGATTATCTCACCAAGTGAAATAAGTCACAGAGAGACAAATATCACATGACATCACTTCTATGTGGAATCTAAAAATGACGACGCAAAGGAACTTATTTACACAACAGAAATACACTCACAGACTTCAGAAACAAATTAATAGTTACCCAAGGAAAAAGGTGGGAAGGAGGGATAAATTGGGAGTTTGAGATTAACATTCACACATTATTACATATAAAATAATCAACAAGGACCCACTTTTAGCACAAGAACTCTACTCAATATTCTGTAATATTGCATAGGGGAAAAAATCTGAGAAGAATGGATATATGTATATATACTACTGAGTCACTTTGCTATTCACCTGAAACTAACAAAACACTGTAAACAACTATACTCCAATATGAAATAAAAATTAAATTTTAAAATACCCAGAAAACTTAATAAATCTTCACACAATTAGAATCCTCTTAAAGAGTAATTTATAAAGCTCTAAAGCAAACTTAAAAACACAGAAAGCAAAACAACATATTCAGAGGCATAGTTTGGTCCTATTTTTGTTCAAATAATTAAAGACAAAGTAAGTTTGGACATATAAAACTTTGGATTTGATTGTAAATTTTCTTTTTTGTCTCAATAGGCTTTAAACATAGACACCAATGTTGACATGGGGAAATGATTGAAAGCAAAAAGGATATCAAAGAAATGTCGACAAATTTATCACTTTACAGTCATTGAGGAATTCTGTAACTGTTACTGCACAAAGAAGAGCTGGACTTTATTTTTTCCTGTACAAACGTATTATCTTTGTGTGAGTGCCAATGTGTTCTTTCTAAAGTTCATACACAGCCAAGTGTCACATCTTTCATTTTCAAGAAAAGGTAAACCTTTTGGTTACCTATATAAAACCTAAATTAGCAGGATTCACTCCCAGATGGCTCATTAGTAAAGAATTTGCCTGCAATACAAGAGACCCGGGTTAGATCCCTGGGTCGGGAACATCCACTGGAGAAGGAAACGGCACCTCACTCCACTTTCTACTTCTATAATCCACATGTCCAAAACAAAACAAACCTCATGCCCCAAATACATTTTTCCTCAAATAACCCTAAAGAACCTTACAGGTCCCTATAGTCAAAGCTGTGGTTTTACCAGTAGTCATGTATGGATGTGAGAGCTGGACAATAAAAAAGGCTGTGTGTCAAAGAATTGATGCCTTCGAACTGTGGTGCTGGAGAAGATTATTGAGAGTTCCTTGGACAGCAAGGAGATCAAATCAGTCAATCCTAAAGGAAATCAACCCTGAATATTCATTGATGCTGATGCTGAAGCTGAAGCTCCAATACTTGGGCCACCTGATGTGAAGAGCTGACTCCTTAGTAAAGACCCTGATGCTGGGAAAGACTGAAGGCAGGAGGAGAGGCGGATGACAGGATGAGACGGTTGGACGGCATCACCGAATCAATGGACATGAGTGTGAGCAAACTTTGGGAGATGGTGAAGGACAGGGAAGCCTGGTGTGCTGCAGTCCATGGGGTCGCAAAGAATTGGACACAACTGAGCTACTGAACAACAAACTCCATTTACACTTCCTGTCCTAAAGCAGCCATGGGCATCTCTCATGTTGATTACTGAGAGTCAGTGAAACCTTTTTTACCCTGAGTCTTCTTCCTCTTTAATTCATTCTCCAAGCTACCGCCCTAGTGATCTTTAACTGGAAAACTAATTTTTACATTTTTATTTTAAATTCTTCAATCATTCCACAATGGCCTCTGGTCAAAATGCAAAATTCATGTGCTGTTTCAGACTTTCTATTACCCTGCCCCACTCTACCATTTCAATTTCATTTGGAGTCTCTCTTTTGTTCTCTGTGCTCCGAATATACTGCACTCTTATTATTTTTTACCCCTAAGATTCCTTAATATTATTCCTTAATTCTTCCCAGCTTCAAACAGTTTCCCATCTTCTTTGCCTGGTTAGTTTGTCCTCTTATTCACACTAATGGCTTAATCTACATTTTGTTCCAAAAAAGTCATATTTGTCTCTCACAACCCAGTTAGGTTCTCCCCCAGAAGGCACACACCATGGCACCATATACTCTCATCATACCACTGATCAGATTCATTTGCATTTTTTCTCCATACTACTTTGTCTTCTTAATCAAATTGTAAACTCATTGGGGTCATATAATATGCCTGTCTTCATAGATTTTGTTCATGATTCTCAGTTCATGCTGCTGCTGTTGCTGCTGCTACTAAGTCGCCTCAGTCATGTCCGACTGTGCAACCCCATAGACGACAGCCCACCAGGTTCCCCATCTCTGGGATTCTCCAGGCAAGAACACTGGAGTGGGTTGCCATTTCCTTCTCCAATGCATGAAACTGAAAAGTGAAAGTGAAGTCACTCAGTCATATCTGACTCTTAGCGACCTCATGAACTGCAGCCTACCAGGCTCCTCCATCCATGGGATTTTCCAGGCAAGAGTACTGGAGTGGAGTGCCATCGCCTTCTCTGTTCCCAGTTCATATCAATAAACATTTTTTGATAAAACTGTGTGAAGTGGCAAAAACTTCATATGCCTTAAATAAGAACACATTTATATGCCATATACATTAGTGAAAGATCTTTGAGCTATAAGGGATCCAAGCAGTAATCTGTTTCATCATTCTCACTTTTAAAATGTGAAAGACTTGATGCAAAGTCTGTAATTTACCTGAGGTAATAGAATTAATTCGCTTTCTTGCCAGTTTACATTTCTAAGTAGTACATTGCTCTCTCTTTGCTTCGTTTATTTTTTTTATGTTAATCATGTTGATGTGCTTTTTTTCTTAAGACTTTCAAAACATGAAGTTGCTATTCATTTGGTATTTGGATATACAGATAATCTGAATTTAAAATACTGGTCTGGAGAAACAAACATATGTCTTTAAAATGTCTTACATATGCCAAACTTTTCTTCTAATATCCATGCGATTGTTATTTTTATCACTTCTCCGAAACATCATGGTAAGAGTTTTGATTGTGTACAAAAATAAATGCAGAAATAAAACCTGTGTGTTTTCCATCCCCAAGAAGTATCTTTTTGAAATAAATTCATTCATTCTTTCAACAAATATTTACTGATTACCTACTAGGTTTTAGGCACTGTTCAAAGTATGCTGCAAAGGGCAATGAAGGAAAGGAAAAAGGCCCTGGCATTATAGAGCTTGGTTCTATTGAGGAGATAGAAAAATAAACCAATAAATAAGTAAATGAAATAATACACTGGATAATTTGTTGTTGTTCAGTCACTAACTTGTCTGACTCTTTGCAACTGCGTGAGTTTCAGCAAGCCAGGCTTCCCTATCCCTCACTATCTCCCAGAGTTTGCTCAAGCTCATGTCCATTGAGTTGGTGATGCCATCTAACCATCTCATCCTCTGCAGCCCCCTTCTTCATTTCCCCTCAATTTTTCCCAGCATCAGGGTCTTTTCCAATGATTGGGCCCTTTGCATTACGTGGCCTAAGTATTGGAGCTTCAGCATCAGTCCTTGCAATGAATATTCAGGGTTGATTTCATTTAGGATTGACTGGTTTGATATCCTTTCAGTCCAAGGGACTCATAAGAGTTTTTTCTAGCACCACAATTTGAAAGTTCTAGAGCCAAACTATAATAATTTCTAGTACAAAATTCTATAGAGTGCCAAGTATCCCTGCAATCAAGCCAGGATGGCTCTATTTTTGGTATTTGCAACAGACACATTTTTATTAAACATTTTCAAGTAACACTCCCCTGATCTTATTCTCTGGCATGGACAGCTTCCCTCTATACTAATCTGACTGTTTACAACAAGTCACATGGAATATTACTATGGATCAAAATCTAGGCAAAACTTAATGAAAAAATGTGTAACAATATATACATATATATGTGTATATATTTTTCCTCACCATAGCAATGTATTGCTATTGTTTAGTCACTTAATCATGTTTAACTCTTTGTGACCTCATGGACTGTAGCCCAGCAGGCTCCTCTGTCCATGGGATTTTCCATGCAAGAATACTGGTGTGGGTTGCCATTTCCTTCTCCAGGGATCTTCCTGACCCAGGGACTGAACCTGAGTGTCCTGCATTGCAGGTGGATTCCTTACCACTGAACCACCTGGGAATTCCAGCAATGCATTATTTAAGTGTGTTTTGATATTTTGATATTTGGTATATTAAATGTGGTTTTCAATTTATTGTGAACATTTAAGGAAGCTAAGTTTTTAAAAAGGAAAAAAAAAAGTTACAGAAAAACAGTTCTTTCTTATATACGTATATATGTGTGTGTGTGTGTGTGTGTGTGTGTGTGTGTGTGTGTGTATCTGAATACCCAAATCAGTGCATGAACATAAGGATATACATATGCATAGGTACACATAACAGCTAAAAACTACTGATCAAGCCTGCTGTGTAAGCTGTAAGTGCAGTAATCAAAAAAGGAAATGTTGAGATGTTCCTCCCAGACCAAATCAGGGAAATATAATTTTTAAAAATTTCTAAATACAACCGTTCACTATAGGGCCTAGGATAAGAACAATGAATAAATTAAAGAAACGTCTCAACATTAAGAACAAAGAACAGCAGAAAAGCCATTTAACTCATCAATACTTTCTTGGTAAAATTTAAAATCCTACTCAAACATGATTCAATGAAAAACATGCTTTAAGTTTTAATTTCAATCTTTCTTACTTTTATTTGAAAAAATGCTGAAGTTTTAACCTGTAGAAGCATTAATTTAAAATAAATCCTACTTTCTAATTTCCAGGATGCCTTGGTAACACTTGTTAACTTGATTACATATGTAATGAAACGGGATTAACAAGATTATATTTGTATTCTTAAATTTGAGATGTTCTTAACAGAAACTATATATAAGAACTGAGGTTGCTTAAGCATCACACACATTTTCTATGATTAAAAACTTGTATCAAACATTTTCAGATATATTGTTCTTTAAAACATTTTTGTTATTAAAGTTATGAAAGGTTTAGCTTGTTTGGCTTTGAATGGTACTAGATTTACTAAGATGCATACTATATTATTCTACAATTTTTCATTAGTTTAGAACCCAGATTGGAAAGCAAAATGTCAATAGGGCCATAAAAATGGAAAATTATTTGTCTTTTTAATGACTGACTATTATGTGGTTAATGAGTTTTTTAAAATAATCTATGTATGCATTTGATATAGACTTTTATTTGTACATGTGGTGATGTACATTTTATTTTTCCATGTTTATATATGTGCATGAAATAGACGTGGACATCCATATTACATTTACTTGAACATCTGAAAATATTTGCATGACTTCGACTGTGAACCTATCTCACTTTTTCTGAACCTTAATTATCAAGAGTGCTAGGTCTAGATTCATGCAGTGGTGTAGCTGCTCAGTCGTGTCTGACCCCATGGATTGTAGCCTGCCAGGCATCTCTGTCCATGGGATTCTCCAGGCAAGAACACTGGAGTAATCGGCCATTTCCTTCTCCAGGGGATCTTCCTGACCCAGGGATTGAATCTGGGTCTCCTTCATCACAGGCAGATTCTTTACCAGCTGAGCCACCAGGGAAGCCCAGTTAGATTCATAATTTGGTTCAAACTGTATGTTCAATAATTATTTGCTAGGTGTCCTTCATGAATGACTTTATCCTGTATGTCTCTCTTTTTTTAATCTATAAAAAAGAGACAATAATTGAATAGTGTTTCAATATTAAAATTTACATTTATAGTATAAATATACTGAAAGTGACATAAAATCTTAATGTTTCAACAGAAAAAATTCAATTAGCACGCTAATTTGCACTGTTCTTTCATTGCGGTTATCACACTGTGGTCTGATCATGATTTAACAGTATTTAGAAAAAAACTGCTTTCTAGAGAAACAAGGTGATGTGAAACATTCTTCATAAGAACTAGAGTCAAATTAAAAAAAAAAAAAAATAGACTTCCCTGGTGGCTCAGAGGTTAAAGTGTCTGCCTGGAATGCAGGAGACCAGGGTTTGATCCCTGGGTTGGGAAGATCCCCTGGAGAAGGAAATGGCAACCCACTCCAGTATTCTTGCCTGGAGAATCCCGTGGAGGGAGGAGCCTGGTAGACTACAGTCCATGGAGTCACAAAGAGTCTGACACGACTGAGCGACTTCACTTTTCACTTTCAGAGTAAAATAAAATTTGATAGATGTTCTGCCAAATGCCCTGGATCGTTTGGCAAAGTTGTGTAGTCTTGAGTGATACAGTTCATTCTGGCAGCTAGAACCAGAGCTCAAAAGGGAGATGTAAATAAAATGCCATATTTTATACTTCTATTAGAAAATGAACCTTTCTATGAATAATTTGACCATGACAATCCATCATGCCTCACCTCATCTAAAGCTTCTGCCACACATCATAGTTTTAGTCTTAGGAGTAATGATTGCACGCAGCTGTAAAATACAGTGATTCAAAATAAAAGGTCTATTAGTCACAGAACAGGAGCAGCACCAAAGAACTGCACAGTGAAATCTGGGATTTCCCTTTGTCTACTTTTTAGTACTCAATCTGTTTTGGCCTGAGGTCTGCATGCAGACAGATGCTCAGAATTGATTTTCTTTTTTCTTTTTTTTTTTTTGCGTCCTAATGACTCCCCTTCCCCTCTTTGCATTAAATTGATTGCGGTGGACAATGACTGTGCTGATATCCTAAACAGATTGTGACTCCCCCATGGGATACCTGAATCAAGGAGAAATACAATTTGGACCAATATTTTTTTCACATTGGCTATTTTATCTGTGAGTACCACATGAATTCTGACCAGTGTGTGAGTAATGCCAAAATTAACTTATTTTCTCTTTACACTGTTTCCCATAGTCTGAAGAAAGAACACTGACTTGGGAATCATAAAACATAAATATATCATACCTAGTTGGTTGCATGTTTTCTAAATTACTTTTCAGTCACCGAAGAGTAATTTCTCGTATTTATCCTGCCTCTCTTATAATGAAAACCAGAGGTTTGGGGAATACTTCTTGACAAGGTTGTTGTAGTTCGGATGAGAGCTACATGATACACCAACCAGGAGCTAGATGACAGAGGTTCTGAGATTCCTGTTAGAGGCACCAAATTATTTTTTATTTTAATCTTGAACCCCAGTGTGATATTCTATCATATGATAGGTACTGTCTTGCTAATGAAAATGTAGGCTGCAGTTGACCATATTCTGCCATTTTACCAGGCATGCAGCAGGCAATGGATACATATTTGTGAAGTTCTTACCTCGAGGTTCTTACCAATATCATCAGATTCTCATTTTCAACTCTCTTGCACTCCTCATTCATTTCTCCCCTACCATCTCTTAGTCTTTCCTTTCACTGACATTTTTTTCTAGGCTATCATATTTTCATTCTCTCATTGCAGCGATTCCCTTCCTGTTCTGTTACTTCCTACAAAGATCCGAAATGGTTAATACCCTAAATAAGGGGAAGGAGCAATTTAAAACAGTGATCCAGTGGTGCAGGAAGTTAATAAATATATCATCTCTAAAAACACCTATGACAAGGTGTTTTTTACTTTATATACTACATTTTATATAGTATATACTTTATATACTACATTTCTCTAAATTTATTTTCAGATCAAAATATTGAAATAACTGAAATACACAGTTACCAAATCAAGCACAATGAATAGATGTGGAACACCAATGAGGGTTTCATGCTTTTAAAAAATGAAAGATAACATTGTGTTCTTTATATTTTCCTGTTTACCTAGAAGGAGATTTGCTATTTCTGTTTTATACTGATGACAGAAAAGCATCTCAACATTTTAAGTTATTCCAATATCAATAGGGTTTGGTCATTCATATGACTGAGATTTTCTTTTCCCTTAGGATACAGCCAGTATTTTTCATTTCCATTAACAATGCTAGCCCCTCTTACTTGACTACTGCAATAATTTGATAACCGCGATGCTGGGAAAGACTGAAGGCAAGAGGAAAAGGGGACAACAGAGGACAAGATGGTTGGATGGCATCACCAACTCACTGGACACAAGTCTGAGTAAGCTCTGGGAGATGAAGGACAGGGAAGCCTGGTGTGCTGCAGTCCATGGGGTTGCAAAGAGTCAGACACGACTGAACAGCTGCAATAACTTACTAACCTGATTCGCTATTCTGTTCTTAAAATAAACCTGATCTTATTTTCTCTTACAAAACCCTTAAATGACACCCTATTGTCCTAAAGGTGTTTGTGAGAAGATGCATTAAAATGTTGTAGAATCTTGTTATTCCAAGTGCAGTCCAGGGACCAGAAGCCTGAGTTACCAGAAGCCTGTTAAAAATGCAAACTCTCAGATTCCACTCCAGACTGGCTTTATCTGAATCTACAAAAAGTTCTCCAGGTACTTGAGTAATTTTTAGTCAAATTATATTTTATCTATAAAATAAAGAACACATTAAGAATAGCTAATATTTCATGTACCAATCAATACTGGTGCCTTACTTACTTCACTAGCTACCTATGCTATTCTGAAAGCCAGAATTAGATCAAGCAAAGGCATATTTAATTTTTTTCTTACATTTTCACTTGTTTAACATATTGGAGTTTCCTAGTACATTAATACATTGATTGAAGTATTATATAATCTTGCTGCTTAGTCGCCAAGTCATTTCTGATTCTTTTGCAACCCCATGGACTATAAAAGAAGAGGCTCCTCTGTCCATGGGATTTCTCAGGCAGGGAATACTGGAGTGGGTTGCTATCTTTCTCCAAAGGATCTTTCTGATCCAGGAACTGAACCCGTGTCTCCTGCTTTGGTTGGCAGATTCTTTACCACTGAGTCCCCAGGGAAGTCCATTACACAATCCAGAGTAGCATAAATCAATTTTCCCAAAATAAATATATGGCATGAAACTGTGAACATGAATTAAAGATAGGACAAAGTATGCAAACATGAATGAACAAGAAACTGACAATGATGATTTTCCTTTTCCTATTACAGACTCTTTTTCAGTCATTTGGGAGTTTGCAGGGGGTATGGCCTTCCCTGGTAGCTCAGCTGGTAAAAAAAATCCACCTGCAATGCAGGAGACCCTGGTTCAATTCCTGGGTTGGAAAGATCTGCTGGAGAAGATATTACCCTGAATACCCACTCCATTATTCAGGGTAGAATGACAATATAGTCATATCTGATAAGAAACTGGCCTATGGAATGACTGAGAATATTATTTGAATTATAATTCACAAAGCACTTACTAACTAGCATAACTGCACTCTATATTTTGAGATTTGCATTGATCAAATCCTAAACTTCCCTCAAAATATTACAGGTACTCAGTATCAGTATCAAAGATTGCCCATATCAATATGTACACTAAATACTAGTACAATGTGTTTATTTTCCAGTACCTTCAGGCTTCACGGTGAATAAGATATTTTAAAACTAAAGATTCTGTTAATAATGACAAACTTCTGTCTCTTTTCCAGCAATATTGAGTTATGAATTATCACTTAATAGAAATGTTCTAAATTAAACAGCATTTTGAAGTATCTTGAAATTTCTAACTTAACAATGAAATGAAATTGTACTATTAGAAGAATATAGCTTTCTTCTGCCCTGGTCAAAGAAAATGACTGAAATAATACATGTTAAACAAAAAAGGGTGACAACTGAAATGAAATGCTTCGTCAGCAAACCTTCAGGAAGAATCACACAGAGAACACGGCTGATGACTTGATAGAAGAGGGATGTCAAATTCTGTAATTTGGTGATGTTGCTCATAGACAGATACAAACGTGGAAGTATTCTGTCATAGCTTATGAAAAGTTTAGTTTGAGACAGTATATAAGAATATGTATGGATAAAGATATGTTGTGCATGGTTAGATGCCATTTAGCAAAAGTGGTGTTTTGCGAGGAGGAACCACGCTCTGTAAGAATAATAACTGATCAAGCAGATTCTAGAGTAAGGTTATGAACAGATAATATGTCACGTGAATTTCTTTCACTGCATTCTTCCTAGTGCAATGCAAGAAAGAAGTAGAAGCATGAAGGGCCACATATTCTATACTAGTTTTAGAGGCAAGCAGGCAAGCACATAAGCAAATACAAGACCAAGATCTACAGTAAATTCGTAACAATACTCTGTAATGATATATGGACACTTATCCTGAATATCATTCATACTACCAAATGTTGTGCTGGTTTGCTCAGGTAAAACACTTCCAAGAAGAATCAGATTTAAAGTACACTGAACAGTTTTCTTTTATTAAAAAATGAAATCCAAATTTACTGCCTTCTAGAAGAATTCTACAAGAATTCTCTTTGGACTGCAAGGAGATCAAATCAGTCAATCCTAAAGGAAATCAGTTCTGAATATTCATTGGAAGGACTGATGCTAAAGCTGAAGTTCCAATACTTTGGCCACCTGATGCGAAGAAATGACTCATTGGGAAAGACCCTGATGCTGGAAAAGATTGAAGGCAGGAGGAGAAGGGGACGACAGAGGATGAGATGGTTGGATGGCATCACCGACTTGATAGACATGAGTTTGATCAAGCTCCAGGAGTTGGTGATGGACAGGGAAACCTGGCGTGCTGCAGTCCATGGAGTTGCAAAGAGTTGGACACAACTGAGCAACTGAACTGAACTGAGAAGAATTCTGCCTAGTAGATAGTTTGGAAAACATAAATATATTTGTCTGTCTTTTCAAGGTAGTATTTTAAGCAAATGAAGTACCCATGGGCACTATGCACATTTATATTTGGACTCAAAATTTGCTCACTTGTTCAAATATTTGAAATAAAGAATTTCAGTAGGTTTTAGACCTATTTATTGATGGCATAGGGAAAAAAGACTTTCAATTAGTCTGCCAAACAACTGATTGACATTAGTGAAGACACAGATATAACCAGTCAATAATTAATGTTGAAGTATTCAACAACAGTAGCCTAATTTCTCTCACTAGTAAGCAGATTTGAAATGACTATTATGACTTAGTAAGCACGAATATTAACAGTCTCTTTTTTTGGATTCACCTATTTTTGTTGCACAATTATTTTGCACCTAGACATGGCATCAAATATTAAATCTTACTGAGCTTAGAATCAGAACTTGGAATTTTATATTTAATATGCTTAACATGAATTAAAGTAAAGAAGTGAAGCATTTTTAAAAACAATACTAGTGGATAATAATTATGCTAGTGATTAATTAACCTGAGAAATATTTTCTACATTTTTGTGTTTATCTTAAAATATATAAAATAAAAACAAATGGAGCTTCTGGAGGACATTAAAGGTACTCTAAATTCTTTAACCTTACTTTCCCTTTTTAATTTATATTTTTGTCTTATACAAATATAATGTTTTAAAGCACAAAGTATTAATCTATATCATACATTATAGTATATTATTATAAAATAAATATTTTAAAGTTATTTCTTGAATACCATGTTTTTATCTTCCTCACCTTTTTCAAAAACAACTAAATACAGGTTGTTTTTGTCCACAACTTCTCTTCTTCACCCAAACATTTCAGCTAAGTAAATGTTTATCCTCCTGAACACTGGTCAGTAGTTATAACTCTATGTTCAGTTCTTTTATCTTTGGAGCAATACTATTCATTTATTGTAGCCTGCTGCCCACCCATTTCTAAGTCATCTCTATCACTGAATTTCCCTTTTATATTTTCTTTTCTGTCTCCTGAGTCTCTCTCAATCCACTGATAGCTCCTCAGATGTTTATCTGGTAGTGCACTCATTCACCCTCCACAAGGCAATCTTGGCTGATCTTTTCATTCATATTTCTTTCTCCTATGCCAACTCTCTGCTACTAAGTCAGTTCAGTCGTGTCCAACTCTGTGCGACCCCATAGATGGCAGCCCACCAGGCTCCCCTGTTCCTGGGATTCTCCAGACAAGAACACTGGAGTGGGTTGCCATTTCCTTCTCCAAGGCATGAAAGTGAAAATTGAAAGTGAAGTCACTCAGTTGTGTCCAAGTCTTTGCAACCCCATGGACTGCAGCCCACCAGGCTCCTCCATCCATTGGATTTTCTAGGCAAGAGTACTGGAGTGGGGTGCCATTGCCTTCTCCATCACCAACTCTCTACTACAGTTAAAACAGCTTCTCCACCTTCCCCAGGACATACCACACATACATGCTCTCACTTTGCAATTTGCCTTGATTACTGTATGCTTAAAAATGCTCTTTTGGGCCTCTCTGCAAGCTAATTAACTCCCTTCAAGACAGTTCATATTTAACTTTGTCCATTTTCAATAAACTGAATCTATTTTTCTTCTTGAAATCCTGTAATCTTATTAACTATGCTGATTATTTGTCTTGTACTATATACAATGTCACATAATATTATATTGATGTTCCATTATATACAATGAAGTATTTTTCTATTTAATTATTTTGCTACCTTTCATAAAAATAAGCTTTGTATCTATGAATTCTGAAAATCCTGGAAGGAAGATAACCTCTGATTACCATGTAAGAGTGCCTACCCTGTTGCTCACAGAGTAAGTGCTTCTTAATACAACAGCTGAGCTACCAGGGAAGCCCAAGAATACTGGGGTGGGTAACCTGTCCCTTTTCCAGGAGATCTTCCCAACCCAGGAACCAAACCGGGTCTCCTGTATCACAGGTGGATTTTACCAGCTGAGCTACCAGGGAAGCCTGACAGGAAAGATTCATCAACTATGTATAATGCATATGTTTGACTCATTAAATTAAGAGTCCTAAGTACTTTCATTATGCCTTGGAGAGATGAATAGGAATTACATGTTTATGGGGAATTCTTAAAGTCAATTGTTGGGTCAAAACTGGTCTAGTTCTGTTATCTCAAGATCACTTTTTCTTTTATTATTTCATTATTATCTACTTTATTTCATTTGTGGAGTTAAAGTTCAACTGCCTGATCTAAATAAATAATAAAAGCAAGAAGCCAGACAGAAATCAATCCACATGTAAAACAGAAATGTAATGTGGTTGAAATGACAAAGGAAATCAAAGTATAGACTAAATCTCAGATAACTTTTACAAAAGAATCTAATTTGTGCCATGGAAACAGAGAAATCTTGTTGATATAAGAAGTATTTTGACACACGACCTTCCAGTCCTCTCCTTTAAAAATGCTATTAAAAAGCCTTATATATTTGATCATCCTAATTATTACCATAAATAATGGTGCCCTAAGTCCAGCTTATTTTAGTGTGACACTAAAATTTAAATGAATATATTAATGTTTCTGTATGTTATTATGCATTTCAGGCATTTCAGCAAAAGTAGTAAGTGAATATTCACACAATCACACATATGTTAAGACCAATACCATTCATTACTTAAGGATTTTTAAAAGTATTTCTCCAGAAAAATCCTCACAGCAGAGGTATGATTTTATCTGCACAAAAAAGGGGGTGTTTTTTTTTTTTAAGTAAGCATCAAATACATGGGCACATATTTGATCATTCAAAACATGAACACATTTTTACTTTGATAGAGATTCACATAACACCCTTTGGTAATACCCTGACAGTAAGATTTTGAAAAATTGACCATGTACTGCTTCAAGTATGATAATACGTAATCATTAAATAGATAAACCACAATTCAGAAACATAAAATAAAATTCTGAAAACCAAGTGCAGTCAGCCATGTGGCATAATGCAGAACACAGAGAGCAAAGTGAGTGAAACCACGTTAAACATGAAATTAATTCTTATTCATGAGCTTAATCCTAAGGGATTACTCTTCCAACCTTAAGTATCAATGTCCTTTCATCTTTCAAAATGTTTTCAGCACATTATAAAGTCAAATATATTTTACACTGTACCTAGAGTATATAGTTTACACAAAACAACTCATTTACTCATGCATGAAGACCTTTCAGTTATTTACAAGGCAACAAAAAAAAACAACAACAGTAAATGTGGTTTCAACTCCATCTATACAACTCTGCTTAACCTTGGATCCAGAGTTAATTATCTTTATAGCTTTGAAAGTACATGTAAGAGGCCCATGGCAGTGACCTTACTGTAAGATTATCAAATGGAGGTGAGGGCATATGAACCATGATTGAAGGCCTATTTCTTCAGATGAATCCTTTTCAAAGTTTGTAACCTATTTACCTCACACAGATTTTTTCTAAATGCCTTCAAAGAATGTAATTTCAAAGACCACATGTACGTTGGGATGACCTTGAACATATTTAGTGACACTGAGCTACCTTTTATAACTATGAACTTTTAGTAAACATAACCCTTGGAACATAAATATTCAAAAAGCATAGGCTACTGTTGATTATCCAGAATTGTAATTAAATATACTTGTATGAGAAAAATAACTGACAATTTCTGATGACAGTTCTATTGTCACCAACTGAACAAACCAATCCCATCTCAACTTCTCGACAAGAGCTTTCCATGCCAGGTTTGGTCCTCTAAAAAAAAATCCCTTGGAGAATTGTATTTTCTATGGGAATAATGCACACAGGAGTAACAGAAAAACATAAATGAGATATCCATGCACTACAGATATGAGGTACTTCACTCACACTATGTCAGTATTCGCCATGTTACCTCCATTGCTGAATTTTGACTGATAGTTCCAAAAGTCAGAAATTATATATTGATTTACATACAGTGACTAATACATCTCCATGTTGATGCTGGTATTCATGTTGACATAGTGTAACATGATGCTAAAATTGTTAAGTATTCATTCCTGGATGGATAAAAACACTTTTGAATCATGGGAAAGCAAAACCAAGTACTTTGTTTATAACTATAAATATCTAGTTTTTATATTCTTAACTATGGGTGTAAAATGGATGTATATATAAAATATTCTATATTAAAGTGAAAAATTTATGACCAGAAAAATGGAATCAATATGACCTGGTTTCTTATACTCAAATGGCAGCATATTACTTCAAGTGTTAAACATAATTAAATTTATTAAGTTCTAAACATATACATGGTAAATACACAGTACTTAAAGTTCAATAATCCTTTTTCTAATGTATCTAATTTACAACTAAATTTTCATATTAATATCAAGGCAAAGAAGCAGCAAATACAGTGTTTATAGACACTGAATGAATTATTTTCTAATGGTGAACACATAGAGGAAATACAGATATCACTTGGCTAATATCATAGCTGCATCTAAGGTGTTCTGAATTATAACACTAAACTAGGTCTACATGATAACAGAACAAATTTCTCCTTCTTTTCTAATACCTAGGGCTGTCAAAGCTATTTTAAAGCTGCCATCAGAAACCTCAATATTGCTTTTATTCTTCTGGAACCAAAATCATAAAAGAAAGCCATCATTTTTCTTGATACTTAAAGGAACGGGCTAAGTACACCTATGATACTTATATACGCAAATGGAACACTAAGAACTAAATGACTTTAAAAGACAGTCTTGACCTTCAAAAAAGGATACTGACATTTATTTCATTTTGCTGACATAATGAGAAGAATATTTTATATGCCAGAATGTGAAGATCAGCCGATAGATGGAGAGATGCCCGTATCTCAGGCGGAGTTCGGGTGGGGCGGGGTGGCGATCATTGGCACTTTCTCGAGTAGAACATTGGAAGCAGCCTGCAACCCTGGCAGCAGCTGCTTCTGCCCCAATACAGGCAAAAAGCCCATGCGGGCCCTGCCTGTCCTGCAGTGTGGATCCACAAGAGGGCAGGGGCGGCAACAGCTGGGGTGAGTGACCCACTGTAAGTGACAAAGGGAACTTGCACACAAAGCTGCATCTGCGCAAAATGAGAGAAACAATTGTGAATGTCTAAACAGGCAGTGCACTGCAGACAGCCTGGACAATTCTCTGTGGCTAACACGAGCCGAGAGCCTACACGAGCCCCCTTCTGCTTTAGCACTCCCCTGACTCCAGGGCAAGGGTCCCAGTGTGGGGAGAGAAGAAAACACACACATCAAGGGAACAGAGCCAGCTTGCGCTCAACCCCCGGGGCTTCTGCTACAACAGCTTGGGAGCAGATCCCACACCTGACAGAGGCCACTGAGCAGAGGGAAAGTCCCAGCTCAAACCTGGCTCCCTCCATCTCCAGTCACACCCTGTACCAAAGCGGTAACCGCCAGTACACCCTGAGGAAAGATGTACTTTGCATCCATGTCAAATCCAGCTTTTCCACCAAATGCACTGGGTACACGCAATTTGTATAATGATGCTCCCATGTAAGAACACCCCTTTGAGATCTCAGTGGGTAACTGTTTAACCTAAATTCAGAGAGGGAGAGAAAGTTAAGCAAAATGAAGAGGCAGAGGAAGTGCTCTCAATGGAAAGAGCAAAAAAAAGTCCCTAAAAATCCTCAGAAATAACCTATCAGATAAAGAATTCAAAGCTTTGAAGATAAAAATGCTAACTAAATTAGGGAAATGAATAAATGAGCACAGTGAAAAATTTAACAAGGAACTAGGAAACGTAAAAAAGACTCAATCAGAAATGAAGTTTCAAATAAAAAAACACATTCAGTTCAGTTCAGTTCAGTTCAGTCGCTCAGTCGTGTCCGACTCTTTGCGACCCCATGAATCGCAGCACGCCAGGCCTCCCTGTCCATTACAACTCCCGGAGTTCACTCGGACTCACGTCCATCGAGTCAGTGATGCCATCCAGCCATCTCATCCTCTGTCGTCCCCTTCTCCTCCTGCCCCCAATCCCTCCCAGCATCAGAGTCTTTTCACATTAGAAGGAAATAAAAAATACATTAGAGGGACTAACAGACTGATACAGGAGGATATATAAGTTATTTGGAAGATTAGATAATTGAATCAATCCACTCATAAAAGCAAAAAGAAAAACAAATTTTTAAACATTAATATACTTTAAGAGATCTCTGAGAGGCTTTCCTGGTGGCTCAGTGGTAAAGAATCTGCCCACCAATGCAGGAGACACCGGTTTGATCTCTGATCCAGGAAGATCCCGCATGTTGCAGAGCAACTAAGCCCACGTGCCAGAACTATGGAGCCTGTGCTCCAGAGCCTGGGAACCGCAACTAGTGAGCCCACATGCCGCATAGGCTGGACATGCTGCACCCGCGCTCCACGGGAGAAGCCATCACAATGAGAAGCCGATGCACCACTAGAGAGTAGCTTCTACTCACTACAACTGGAGGAAAGCCTGCAGAGCAACAAAGACCCAGCGTAGTCAAAATAATAAACTGATTTTCAAAAAGATATCTGAGGTAAAATTGGGCACACCAACATCCACCTTGTAAGTGTCTCAGAGGGAGAAGAGAGGAGGGGGATTGAAAACGTGTTTGAGGAAACTATGCTTGAAAACTTTCCAAGCCTGAAGAAGGAAACAGACACAATACTCAGGTATGGAAAACACACAGGGACTCAGACAAAATGAACCCCAAAAGACCCAAACCAAAACATCATAATCAAAATGGTAAAAGTCAAAATTATACAGAGAATTCTAAAGGCAGCAAGAGTAAAACAGGGAGTCTTAAACAAGGGAATCCCCATAAGGCTATCAGCTGATTTCTCTGCATAAACTTTGAAGGTCAGAAGGGAGTTGCATGATATATGCAAAGTGCTGAAAGGGAAAAAAATTGCAACCTAGGATACTCTACCAAGAAAGGCTATAATTTAGAATAGAAGGAAAGATGAAGAACTTAGATTAGCAAAACTAAAAGACTTCATCAATACTAAACCTACCCTAAAATAAATGTTGAAGGGTCTTCTCTAAATGGAAAAATAGAATCTACAGGAAAGAGAAAATCCCACTAGGAAAGACAGACAAATATATAGTAAGGATTGATGATTACTTAAATAGGCCAGTATATAGATTAAAAGACAAAATACTGTAAAAATCACTATAAGTACCATAATAAACTGCTAAGGGATAAGCACAAAGACATAAAACATGTCATCAAAATACAAAAATCCTCTCCTAGGGAGAAGATTTAAAAATGTAGATCTTTTAGAATGTATCCTAACTTAAAAGACTACCATTGAGAGCAAGTGGATATAATTACGGGTCAACATATGAACCGTATGGTAACCATAAACTGAAAACCTACAATAGATAAGCAAAAACCAAAAAGAAAATAATTTAAACATACTACTAAAGAAAAGTATCAAACCATAAGAAAAAAAAAGAATTAGAAATAAATGTAAAAGAACTATAGAATAACTGGAAAACAAGTAATAAGATGACATGCAAGTACATTGCTGTTGTTATTTAGTTGCTAAATTGTATTTGATTCTTTTGTAGCTGGTCAGAAGACTTCCATGGATTTCTCCAGACAAGAATACTGGAGTGGATTGCCATTTCTTTCTGCAGGGAATCTTCCTGACCCAGGATAGAATCTCCTGCACTGGCAGGTGTTTTGTTTTGTTTTGTTTTAACCACCGAGTCACCAAGGAAGTCCATATAAGTACATAGCTATCAATAATTATTTAAATGTTAGTGGATTAAATGCCCCGATCAAAAGACATAGGGTGGCTGAATGAGAAAAACAAAACAAAACTCTTCAATTTACTGCCTACAAGAAACTCATTTCAGGACTAAAGACACACATAGACAAAGTGAGGGGATGGAAAAAGATATTTCATGCAAACAGTAACAACAAAAAACCAGGAGTAGCCATACTTGTATCAGACAAAACAGACTTCAAAGCAAAGACTATAAAAAAGGACAAAAAAGGTTATTGCATAGTGATTAAGGGACCAATACAATAAAAGGGCATTGCACCCATTAATATAGACTCACTCAATACAGGGAGTACCTAAATGTATATAGCAACTGGAACAACATATGGAAAGACCAGTGAGTCAATGATGAAACCAAAGATGCAATCAGAAAATGCAAATGAAACTTTCTAAAACCGATGGTATGCAGTAAGAGCAGTTCTAAGATGAAAGTTTACAGTGATAAAGGCCTTCCTTGTGAAACAAGAAAGGTCTCAAACAACCTGACATACCAGCTGAAAGAATTAGGAAAAGAAATAAAAAGCCCAAAGTCAGCAGAAAGAAAGATATAATAAAGATCAGAGAGGCGATAAATAAAACATAGACCCTGGAAACAAGAGAAAAGATCAATGAAACCAAGAGCGAGTTTTTTTGAAAAGATAAAAACAAAATTGATAAAACTTTAGCCAGGCTCACCCAAAGAGAGGACCTAACTAACAAAATAAGATATGAAAGAGGAGAAATAACAACTGAAAACCTCAAAGATATAAAATAATCATAAGGAAATGCTATAAATGGTTACATGCCAACAAACTGTACAACTAAGGAAAAAATGAAGAAATTTCTAAAAACATACAACCTGCCAAAACTGAATCAAGAAGAAATCGGCAGTTTGAACAGACTGATCACTAGTAGTGAAACTGAATTTGTAGTTTAAAAAATCTCAGAAGACAAAAGTCTAGGGCCACATAACATCACAGGATAATTCTGTCAAACATATAAAGAAGAGTTATTCTTCCCAAACTACTCAAAATATTGAAGAATATGGAACATTTCCCCAATTCATTCTACAAGGCCATCACTACCTCGGTATTGAAACTAGACAAAGATACAACAGGGCAGAAAGTAAATAACAGGGCAATATCTTTGGTGAGTATACATTCAGAAGTCCTCAACAAAGATCAGTAACTTATATCCAGCAATATATAAAGAGGAATAACTATATGATCAAGTGAGATTTATATCAAGGATGTAAAAATAGTTCAATATTTGCAAATTAATCAATGTGATACATCACATTAACAAAAGGATAAAGATCACACTATCATTTCAAGAGATACAGAAAAGCATTCAATAATTCAACATTCATCCATGATAAAAACTTTCACATACTGGATATAGAAGGTAAATATCTTAACATAATAAGGGACATGTATGACAAATTCTGGAGAAGGGAATGGCAACCTACTCCAGTATTCTTGCCTAGAGAATTCCATGGACAGAGGAGCCTGGTGGGCTACAGTCCATGGGGTCACAAAGAGTCGGATACGACTTTGCCTGTGTGTACTGAACTGTAACTTCCTCCAATTTTAAAGGAAAACTGGAGAAGGAAATGGCTACCCACTCCGATGTTCTTACCTGGAGAATCCCAGGAATGGGGGAGCCTGGTGGGCTGCCATCTATGAGGTCGCACAGAGTCGGACACGACTGAAGCGACTTAGTAGTAGTAGTAGTAGTATGACAAACCCACATGGGCTTGCCTTGTGGAGATGGTGAAGAATCCACCTGCAGTGTGGGAGACCTGGGTTCAATCCCTGGGTTGGGAAGATCCCCTGGAGGAGGGCATGGAAACCCACTCCGGGATTCTTGCCTAGAGAATCCTCATGGGCAGAGGAGCCTGGCAGGCTACAGTCCATAGGGTCGCAAAGAGTCTGACATGCCTGATCGACTACACACACACATGATGATGACAAATCCACAACTAACACCACACTCAGCAGTGGAAATCTGAAGTTTCCTTCTAGTTTTCAGGAACAAGACATGACTGCCCACTCTTGCCACTTCTATTTAACACAGTATTGGAAGCCCTAGCCACAGCAATCAGACCAAAAGAAAAAAAAAAAAAAATGACAAGAAAGAAAGAGAAAAAGTATCCAGCTTGAAGGGGAAGAAGTAAAACTGTCACTATTTGATATTGTTTGGCTATGGAGAAGGTAACATATAGAAAATCCTAGGAATAAGAACACACTTTGAGCAGTAAGGAGATTACTATATTTTAAGAAGTAGGAGATCAGCCCTGGGATTTCTTTGGAGGGAATGATGCTAAAGCTGAAACTCCAGTACTTTGGCCCCCTCATGCGAAGAGTTGACTCATTGGAAAAAACCCTGATGCTGGGAGGGATTGGGGGCAGGAGGAGAAGGGGACGACAGAGGATGAGATGGCTGGATGGCATCACGGACTCAATGAACATGAGTCTGAGTGAACTCTGGGAGTTGGTGATGGACAGGGAGGCCTGGCGTGCTGCGATTCATGGGGTCGCAAAGAGTCGGACACGACTGAGTGACTGAACTGAACTGAACTGAACATAAATTTGGATAGTTTTAATGAGGCAACTAATGGAAGAGTATGAAACATACACAAAAGAATTAAAATTTAATATGGTGATAAACTGAAGGACAAAGGCCTTCAAGTACTAGAATGACATAAAAATGAAAAAAGTTGCTGGAGGAGGGTAAAGATCAAAATAAAGCCATCTTCAACAGTATTTCTTTCTTGCAAGGATAAAATATCAGGTAGCTAATATGGTGATGAAGAAAGAAGAAATCGAAAAAATATAATTAAATCACATTCTTGATTACCAGACAGTAGCAAACACTGGATTCCAAGTCCACCAGCATCTCCTGCCTAGATGGCTTTAATATAGTGTCAACTGGTCTTTATACTTGTCCTCTTCTTCATATCTTAGCCTGCTTTCCCCAGAAAGTAGAGGAAGGGAAAGAATTTATGTTTCTCTTGTGTTAGGAAGTGTACTCCCAAAGGATATAGAATAATGGAAATGATAGGTGAGATAGAGAATTGAGCCAATAGCAGAATACACTACAATGCTGCCCATGGATTGGCACCAAGAATAACGCATTGCTCACTCTTTCAAGACAAATGTTTAACAGACCACAAGAGCTACTCTAACTCAAGACAATTCTGAGGAAGAGAGAAAAAAATCTGTCCACATTCTCTCTTCTAGAGTTAATTCCCTTATAATTCCAGATTGCACTTGCATGGACACTGACTAGTAAGACCTCATGCATCTCACACCTCAGTGAGGCCCTATAATGGAAGGAGAGGGTCGTGAGAAAATATAATCTCAGGTCATGCTCACACTAATTGGAAACCATGGTGAGTGGGTGAAATGAGGATCAATGAGCTCAGAGATAGGTGTGCAGCTGACAACACCTGATGATGTGCATTTGAGGAATGTGATACACTTCTCTGCAGACTTTTCTTCACAGAGCACACAGGATGATCATTTTAGAAGCTAAATTGAGACTGTGTCCACATCCAGTAACTTCCCAGTGCATTTTGAAGACAATTCAGACGCTTTACTGTGACACTCAACCTCCCTCCAACCCCATCCATTCTCTGCACACTTTGTACCAGCTATGCTGGTCTTGTTGCTAGTCAAATATGCCAAGTGTCTTTTCCAACTCAATGGCTGAACACTATATGACTGCAGCAGGTTCTAGTTACAGCGTGTAGGAAACTTGGGCCCCCTGCATTAGGAGCACAGAGTCTTAGCCCCTGGACCACCAGGGAAGTCTGTGGCTGAACACTTAAGAAAGGTGTTTTCTCTCCTGGAAAAACTCTTCTTTAAGATATCTACATGGCACTCTCCCTCGGGTCATTTGATGTTTTCCCAAGTGGCATCCTCTGAAAGATGTCTTCTCTATCTCAATGTACCTACATTCTCCCACAACATTTTATTTTCAATTACCTGTCTTTAGCTTATGTTAAGTACGTGTCAGTACCTAAAAGTATACTGTATATTTATTTACTACTCTAGAGTCTGCTTTTTCAGTAAAATACACATTCCCTAAGGTCATGAAGTTTACTTATCTTGTTCCCTACAATTTTACCAGTACCCAGAACACAGCAAGCACTCAAATAATTGAATGAATGAATAAATAGATGAATGTAGTTTTACCATAATACTGTTTCTGTTAAAAAAAAGAAATTACCATTTATTAAATGGTGACCATATACATTATCAGGCTTCCCTGGTGGCTCAGACGGTAAAGAATCTGCCTGCAATGCAGGAGATCCAGGTTCGATCCCTGGGTTGGAAGATCCTCTTGAGAAAGGAATGGCAACCCACTTCAGTATTCTTGTCTGGAGAATTCCATGGAGAGAGGAGACTGGTGGGCTACAGTCCATGGGGTCGCATAGAATCAGACATGACTGAGCATGCATGAGCTCATATACATTATTATTCAAATTAGGATACTGAAGAGAATATTAACATTTGCTAAGTACCTATTATGTAAATGATTATATAATCCTTTGTCCAAACAGACAGATGCTATTAATAATTACACCAGAATAGCAGGCATGGTTGCCTTTGTGTCCGAGGAAATCTGCTAGGTGTTTAAATGTATTATGGCTTTCCCCTCTGATATATAAAATGTCTGACTCTCTATAACATCACCCTGCTTTGCACTCATGACATGGGAAAGATTTCTTTTCTAATTGAAGTATGTACTCAGACGCTCAGTCATGTCTAACTCTTTGCAACCCCATAGACTGTAGCCCTCCAGGTTCTTCTGTCCGGGGATTCTGCCACCAAGAATACTATAGTGGGCTGCCATTTCCTGCTTCAGGGGAATCTTTCCGATCCAGGGATCAAACCCATGACTCTTATATATACTGACTGGCAGGCAGATTCTTTACCATTAGTGCCCCCTGGGAAGACCTAAAATTAAAGTATAGTTGACTTATTCAGGTATATAATATAGGGATTCAATATTTTTATAAGAAAGACTATTTCAATTAATCTCTAGCAGGAAAGTTAGTCCCTGCTTAACAGATACAAAGGGAACCCAAATGTCTCTTCATCTAAAGCATTCATGTGATACCTCTGAGTGAATGTTTATTCTTTATCCTGTGCCCATCCTCTGTATCTAAAATATTAAAACACTTAATGATAAATTTTGCAGGGATAGATATGCTATATATTTTGTACATATATATTTGTGCGTGTGTGTGTGTGTGTGTGTATGTGTGTGCTGCTGCTGCTGCTAAGATGCTTCAGTCATGTCCCACTCTGTGCGACCCCATAGACGCAAGCCCACCAGGCTCCCCGATCCTTAGGATTCTCCAGGCAAGAACACTGGAGTGGGTATATATGTGTATGTATATATATATAATGAACACTGGAAATAAACTCATGAGCAATTGTTCAGTCAAATTGTCTAATATTATACTATCTTTATCTATGGCCACACCACCCTGAATGTACTTGATCTCATCTAATGTTGTATTATTATCTTTATAACAGATAAAATACTGGATAGATAAATGAAAACTTGAGTATTCACTGGTTAAAGTAAATCTGAGATAATAAATATTTTTAAATTATAAAGCTAACACTTATACAGTATCTATATAAATCAATTTTTAATAACTATATTGATGATAGAAACAAAGAATATAGTTGAAGAAAGTTCTCATATTACTTCTAAACTATATATAAGTTTACTATTTCCAAAGCTCACATGTATACATTTTTTAATATGGTACTCACCCCAAAATCCTTATGTTAGATAATGCTGGCATGCTAATTTTTACTTTATAGATATGAGTGCTAAGTCTCAAGGATAAGTAATGTGTCCAAAGTCACACAAGGGTTAATCTGGGGCTTACATTCAGGCTTCTTAAATTCAAACTCCTTCTAGTCCTTCAAGCAAGTCTTTAACTTTTAACTTTGGGAGTACTGAAAACTTGTAAAATCAAAATTAAACCTCACTGCTTCTTACTTGTCATCTGGTTATGGTTTTCAGTAAAAGCTGCCAAACTCAGAGGCAGTACCAGAATGACTGAACTTAAGAAAACTTGAAAAACATATTTTAAAAAGAAATGATCAGATTCAATTGTTTCTGTAACAATTAGGCTGGGAGAGGGGAAACAACTAAATCCAGTTGCTGTTTTAAGTTGTCATTTAAAAACTTGATTCCTCTTTCAGACGATTAGTAAAAAATCAAATACTTTGCTCATTGCTTCAATTTTATTTTCATTAAAGAGAAACTGAATAGTCATTTTTTTGTGTCAAGAATATACCTACTTTAATAATATAAAATTTTCAATTCAAATCACTGTGATAATGCCTTCGTGTGTTGATACAGCATGTTCTAAGAATTTCTACCTTGTCTAGTAGATGAAGTGCTCAGATGCACAACCCAGAGAATTCCACATCCCATTCACTCCTAACAGATTCTCACAGAAAATTCACATCCTTTCAGCCGGGAAGGAAAATCTCTGTGCATGTCACTGGCACTCGCAGTGATTGCCAGATGACTGGGATGTGGCTATTAATGAGGATCCCTGCTGTTGCTGCACTTTGTGATTTATCACCTTTCCATCTAAGTGGGAGGAGGTCAGGTCAGACAGAGGAAGCTATTCATTCAAAGGTGGCATTTCTCCTTCCACAGCTAGCACTTTAAAACACAGTAATTCATACCTAATTAATGGCTGTCTTTTGTGTCATTATGGTTTTGTTCATTGAGGTTCGCAATACCATCTGCTACTTTCTGATACAATTCTTCAAAAATATTACCATTAAGGTTAGAAGTGTGCCTGCAATCAAGAGACCTGACTCCTTTTCCTTACTGAAGACTTCAGCTACATCAAGGTGGTCTTCTCCTTTATTCAAAGGGTAAAGATCAAGAAAATTGATGATTTAAACTACTGTGCTACATATTACTGTCTTTCCAAACTCTAATTTGCAGTCAGTGACATTTGCTTACCTAGTCTCTTTCATTAACATTTATGAAAGCACACAAATATTTTATAGCCCTAATAGATAAGATACAAAGCAATGCTTTATTGACTTTGGTTATCTTTACAAATCAGCTCAATAATAAACAGTGAAGGTGTTTAGAATGTAACACTGAACCTACTTTTATGGTATTGTATTTCCTTATTTCTTAGACCTGAAATTTATGGCAACTGGAAATAAATTTATCATCCACTGGGGATACTCATCTAAGTCTGAGAGATCAAATTTATATTCTGCATGTTCAAATGTCTCATCAATTTGGTGATGAGTTCAATGGAGAGCAGTATTTCTGTGAGAGTATTAAATAATTAAGAATAAACACTGCACTCTCTTTTGTAATCTAATCCTATCCATTCTAGTTTCAGATATTATTTTCAGTTACTGCATTTTAGTTCCTCTTAGTATATCATGTATTTTCTCAGTGATATAGTTCCTCTTGAAAACTGCTTTTTCACTCCCGAGAAAGACTACACCACAGTCACATGAAGATTAAGTACAAAGTAGTGTGAAAACTCACTAATTTTTATTATTGTCTATAAAACACTCAGAGCTGAATTAATAGAGATCTGACTGCCCAATCCCACGGTATGGTCACCAACCAATAATTCTATAGTGCACTTAGACATCTTTCCAAAAAGCACTTCCTGCCTATTTTATGTGATATTCAAATGGTCTATAAAGAATTACAAAGATCTTGATTTTTAAAAATTCAAGTTTTAGGTAAAATTAATGAATAGTGGAATATCCAATCATTAAATAAACTTCTGGAGAAGGAAATGACAACCCACTCCAGCATTCTTGCCTTGGAAATCCCATGGTCAGAGGAGCCTGGCAGGCTATATTCCATGGGGTCTCAAAGAGTCGGACACAACTTAGGGACTAAACAACAACAAAAATAAACTATAATCTTGCTAACTTTGGGGGCTTCCCTGTGGCTCAGCTGGTAAAGAATCTGCCTGCAATGCAGGAGACCTGGGTTCAATCCCTGGGTTGGGACGATCCCTTGGAGAAGGGAAAGGCTACCCACTCCAGTATTCTGGGCTGGAGAATTCCATGGACTGTACAATCCATGGGGTCACAAAGAATCAGACACAACTGTGTGACTTTCACTTTGTTAACTTTTGATGGCTCCTACCACTTGTTCTCAGCACAACCACTCAGAATGTTGTCAGACATTTAACAGGGACAAAGCTGACATGGCCTGACACTACATAGCTCTTTGAAGGGTCTTGCACCTTCCTTCTAGAGATCCCCTCATTGTTGAAGAACACAAAACGAATCCACAGCTTTCACAGAAATTTAACATCTCATGATTTCTCACATAGTAGGTTGGGTACTGCAGATAAAGGTTTTTAATACAATCACTGTCCTATTATTAATAATCTCTTATGGTTAAAAAAAAAGTTCTTAGAAGGAGATATCTTCTTTGACCTTAATATAACTCACTTGTTGAATTAAAATTAAGCCCTATGTTCATACTGACTAATGTACCAACACATGGGGCAATAAACTTGTAGGGCAAGCCTTTTCCTGACATCAAAAGACTGACTAATGAATGTATATTTGTTTTCAATTAAAATATGTAGATTAGTAGTGTTGATATAAATTTTCATACGGTGTTTAACCATTAACTGGAAACTCTATTCACTTGTTTATTTTCAACTGTGGCATTTGTCCTTATATTTTGTGTATGAACATTTATATTGGTATACCTACAAAATTACAGAAAAGCTGCAGATAGTATAAAGAGTTTAAATATAGCCTTTACAACCTTCCCTAATGTTAACATCTTATACTCAAAGAAATAAAAGAAAGCACATTTGTCAAAACCAAGAAACAGACTTTGGTAAACTACTTCCACCTAAATCCCAGACTTTGTACTTCATCAGTATTTTTTCCCTAATATCTTTTACTGTTTCAAGATCTAATTGAAGATTCCTTGCATGTAGTTGTCATGTCTCTTTAGGATTTTCTATACTATGACATTTTTCAGATTTTCATTTTTTTAATAACTTTGACAGTTTTGAGGAGGACTAGTCACATATTTTATAAAACGTTCCTTCATTGGCATTTGTCCGATGTTTTTCTCATGGTAAGCTTGTAGTTATTGGTTTTATGAAAAAATACCTCAGAGATGGAGTGCTTTCTCATCCTAATATGTAAGGTATACATTGTTTCAATTTGACATTCATCAGGCTTGTTCATCTTGATCTTCATTAGGGATGTTAACCCTAATCATTTGGCTAAGGTAGTGTTTACCAGGATTCTCCATCAGAAAGTGACTATCTTTCCTTGTCCATACTAAGTTACTGAATGGCTACAAACACATCTATAACATAATCTAAACTAGTTTTATCAATTTAGCTTCTTGGGTTCATTCATTAATTCTTTCATCCCATATGTTTTAAGTCTAGCATATGTCAAGCCCTGTTCTAGGTGCTGGAGATGCATATAGAGAAGACAGCCTCTACCTGTAAGAAAATGATTACCTAATATGT
The DNA here is from genome assembly GCF_032405125.1 of Capricornis sumatraensis. Classification (NCBI taxonomy): domain Eukaryota; kingdom Metazoa; phylum Chordata; class Mammalia; order Artiodactyla; family Bovidae; genus Capricornis; species Capricornis sumatraensis. The sequence continues at coordinate 24,657,953 of NC_091073.1, forward strand.
TTAGATGGTGATTGCAGCAATGAAATTAAAAGACGCTTACTCCTTGGAAGGAAAGGTACGACCAACCTAGACAGCATATTAAAAAGCAGAGACATTGCTTTGCCAACAGAGGTCCGTCTAGTCAAGGCTATGGTTTTTCCAGTGGTCGTGTATGGATGTGAGAGTTGGACAGTAAAGAAAGCTGAGTGCTGAAGAATTAATTCTTTGGAACTGTGATGTTGGAGAAGATTCTTTAGAGTCCCTTGGACTGAAAGGAGATCCAACCAGTCCATTCTAAAGGAGACCATTCCTGGGTGTTCATTGGAAGGACTGATGCTGAAGCTGAAACTCCAATACTTTGGCCACCTGATCAAAGAGCTGATTCACTGGAAAAGACCCTGATGCTGGGAAAGATTGAGGGCAGAAGAAGGGGACGACAGAGGATGAGATGGTTGGATGGCATCATCGTCTCGATGGACATGGGTTTGGGTGAACTCCAGGAGTTGGTGATGGACAGGGAGGCCTGGAATGCTGCAGTTCATAGGGTCACAAACAGTCGGACATGACTGAGCGACTGAACTGAACTGAACTGATACAATATGATTACTAATTTTAAGAGCAGCCTGGCACAGTGTCAAGACAGAAAGGTCTGGTAGAATGGAACTGAAGTACACAGGATCTGATTATAGAAGTGGAAATGGAGGGAAGTGAGCTAAATTGTTTAGAAGACAAAACTGGTAAGACTTGGTGAACTGACTAAATCTCAGGAGTGAAGAACAGTTTTCTTTCTGGGAAAAGCTTCAATAGGAGGAGAATGAGATCAAGGTTGTTTCAGAAAATGGAGCTTTCAGATAATATGACTTAGCAGGTTATTGGAAATGAAGCTGTTTCCTAATTTGTGAAAGGTCATTTTCTCTTGAAAACATTTCTAGGACAAAATGTCAGAAGAAATTTTTTAAAGTATTTGCCATATAAATTGTTAACATGCAAATAGTTGAACAGAAAAGCAAACACATATTCTTGATATTTCTGTAATTTAATCTTTAATTCTCTCCCCGTCCAAAATAAAACTCAGCACAAAGCCAAAAGTAATCATCTAAAGGTAGGCAAATGATATACTAGATTATTAAAGTATAAATTTCCAAACTATGTACACCCTTAAGAGTTAAGGATTAACACATAATTTGCTGAGTCCAGTGAAAAATAAAAATTCAGGGCCCCTTTTAAAAAATCAAGGATTAAGTACTAATATAAGAAATGAAAGTGGGAACATGACCATATATCCCACAAAAATTAAAAGGACAATAAGGGAGTACTATGAACAACCCTTGTGTCCACATATTTTATAACTTAGATGAAATGGACCAGTTCTCTGAAAAACACAATCTTTTGAAACACACACAAGAAGAAACAAACAATGTGAATAGGCCTATATCTACAAAAGAAAATGAGTCAATAGTTAATAACTTCCACAACAGAAATTACCAGGCCCAAGTAAGTCATGAGTTCACTGGTGAACATTTAAGAAAGGGGTTATGTCAATTTCCTACCACCTCTTTCGGGAGACAGAAGCAGAAGTAGTCATAACTCATTATAGGAAATTAACCTAAATACCAATACCAGATAAAAGGCATTATAAGAAAACTACTAATCAGTATTGCTTATGAACATAGACACAAAAATGTTCAACAAATGTTAGCAAATCAGATCTAAAAAATATTTTAAAAGATATACCACAGCCAAGCAGGATTTATCCCAAGTATTCAAGGCTGGTTCAACACTGGTAAATCAATTAAAATAACCACTATTAAAAAAACTGCATGATCAAATCAATAGATTGATAAAAAAGTGTCTGACAAAATCCAATACTCATTCATAATAAAAACTCTCTGTAACCTAGGTATATGGGGGAACATTCTTAATGAACATTACAGCAAACCTACAGTTAGGGTCACACTTAATGGTGAGAAACTAAGTGCTCCCTCTGAGATCAGATACCAGGCAAGGATGTTCCCTATCACCACTTCTTTTCAACACTGCATCAGAAGTCCTTGCTAATGCAGTAAGGAAAGAAAAGGTATGCAGATCAGGAAGTAAGACTTAAAACTGTCTTTGTCGGCAAATGACACGATCATCTATGAAGGCAATCTGAAAGAATGAACAATAATATCCTGAAATTAATGAGCAGTTATAGCAAAGTTGCAGGATACAAAGTTGCAATATATAAAAATCAACTACTTTCCAATATAACAATAATGGAAAAGTGGAGTTGGGGAAATTAAAAATGTAACAACATTTCTCCCTCTCACGGGGGCAGTCATCGTCACCATCACTGTTTCAGCTGTAGCTGCCACTATCACCATGGGTCATCTGGGCCCAGTTTCCAGATTAAGGATGGACCCATTTTAAAACTTAGAACCCACCTTAGAACTGGATCCCTCCTTAAAACTGTTCTGAGGTTTGAGATCACACATGGGAAAAACACTCAAGAAAGCTCTCTTTGAAAACACTCATATGCTTATAAACTTCCAGCAAAACTGATGAGAGAGAAGGATGAGAGGGAGAGAGAACGTAAATTATCAATATCCAGAATAAAGAAGGGGCATTAGTACAGATTTTAAGAGAATTAGATCTTAACTTTACAGACTTGGTTCATGAATGTCGCTGAACAGATATAGAACAATCTAAACAACTATTAACAACAGCAACAAACAGAAGAAGGAGTATAACTTTCAGAGCTATCACATTATATTAACTTTCTACTTTTTAACAAAAATAATTATAAGGCATAAAAGAAAGTTTAAACTTTGACCCATTTATAGACAAAAGAAGTCAGTAGCAGCTACCTCAAGCCCTAATATTGGACTTAGTAGACAAAGATTTCAATCAAATATTATAGATATGTTCGAAGAAATGAAAAAAACATGTCTAAAGAACTAAAGGAAAGTATAAGAATAATGTCACACAAAATACAGAACAGCAATAAAGAGACTGAAATAGTAAAATGTAGGAAAGAGCTGGGAGTAGGAGCTTCAAGTAAGGAAACGTTATGGTGGCACAAAGTTCGTGGGTTTAGTAGCCTGCACTACAATGGAGAAAAGATACACTGAAGTCACATGATGAGGCCACATGCAGCATTTAGCTAACAACTGATAGAATAAAGGGAATGAAACAAGAAGTATAGCTTTTACCTTACGGAATATTACTGTTGGAGAAGTTACATATCTATTACTGTGCCACTGCCAGTAAAGGACATTTCTTCTGATTATATCAAGACAGTCTCCTTGGAAGCGGTTTTCTTTTATGTGCTTTTATTTCTGCTATTATGTTTTAAGTCATGCAATTAAAATTGCCTAGAAGGTAAGGAAATCCTTGCCCTTCTTCAAAATCTGTCTCAGTGCCATCTCCTAAAAACCTTTCCTACTGTTTCAGCTGTAATGATCAAATCTTCGCTTGTTTCCTAGGGTATAATTGATTCCATCAGATATTGTATTTCTACATCTGGGAATGATTTTGCCTATGAAAGGCCACTGGCAAAGAGTGGAGACATCTGACAATGTCTGCAGCATGGAAGATGGCACTACTGACAGCTTGTGGGTAGAGGGGCCACAGATGCTGCTGAACTTCATGCAATGAATAAGACAGCTGTCAAAACAAAGAGATATCCAAAAATTTCATTAGTGGCAACACTGACAAACTCTGGTTTAGGTACGTGCTATAAAACCGGTGAACACTTCACAGAAATCTTCAATAAAGCATTTCTTCAAATAGCAAGTGTCCACACTGAATTATTGTAATTCCAACTAAAAGTATGAATATGAAAACAATAAGGTCATATGAAAAATCCTAAACCCAAGAACACCATAATATAGGGATGACAGCTTATGTCCTCCATGAAGCAGATGCCACAATGGGATTAGACATGTAAGATATTTATGGAGAAAATGCTAATTAAGACTAAAAGTGTGTGTGTGTGTAGGTGGAGGGGGGGTGGGAGCAGGGGTGGGAGGCGGGGCTTCCCTGGTGGTCCAGTGGCTAGAATCAACCTTGCAATGCAGGGGACACTGGTTCGATCCCGGGTCTGGGAAGATCCTACATGCTGCGGGGTAACTGAGCCCATGGGCCACAACAAATGAGATTGATCTTTGGAACCTCTGAGCCACTACTGCTGAGCCCACACACAATGACTGGAGCCCATGCTTTGCAACAAGAGAAGCCACGGCAATGAGAAACCCTCACACCAGGAGACCTCACTCACAGCAACTAGAGAAAGCTGGTGCAGCAACGAAGACTGAGCACAGCCAGAAAGAAAGAAACATTTTTTTAAAATGACTGAAAGGGAAGGGGCAGAATGCGGTGTCTTACCTATGACACAGATAGGGAAGAAAGGATGGGGAGGACAAAGCCTCGATGGCGGGACAATTCTGGGAAGTCTCAGGCTGATGGGAAGTGATTGAACCAAAAATACAAATGAGATCTCTTGTTGAGCAGACTGTCTTAGCTCTGGTGTGGGGCAGCCAACGGCTGGGAACAGCCCAGGGGAAGCATGGTCCTGGCATCAGCACCACCACTACCCACTACTAGTGGAGCTAAAGGTGTGGCTCCTGGAGACCATCAGGGAAGTATGCTTCTAATACTAGGTTTTCTCAGATAACTGAGCAATATAGCTCACGAGCACCACCAAAGTTATTTGAAACAATTCAATACGAAATCCTTTTCTTTTGACTTGTCTACTAGCTTAAATAACACAGTTAAGGGAATATTATCTATAGGCTAGATAAAAAGAGGATGTTATATTAAGGAAACCATCTGTGTCATTCACTTTTGGGATTGGGATTTCAATGTAATCACATATCTGAGTTAACAAATGCATCTATTACAGGCATACGAATTGTGCAGTTCACTCGTTATAAAAAGAAGTTAAACTTTTTAATATGTTCAAGTTTCAAAGAAATACTCCTTTAAAACATATAGGTGTTTTCAGTTAAATAACTTGAAATAAAGGGAAAAAAATGCTGTGTAATTATACATTTATAACAACCTTTAGATAAATAGACGGGCTTCCCTCTTATGTCAGCTGGTAAAGAATCCATCTGCAATATAGGAGACTTTGGTTCGATTCCTGGGTTGGGAACATGTGCTTTGGAAGGGACAGGCTACCCACTCTAGTATTCTTGAGCTTCCCTAATGGCTGAGATTGTAAAGAATCTGCCTGCAATGCAGGAGACCAGGGGTCAAAACATCCCCTGGAGAAGGAAACGGCTACTCACTCCAGTATTCTGGCCCGGAGAATTCCGTGGACAGAGGAGCCTAGCAGGGTACACTCCATGGGGTCATAAACAGTTAGAGGCAACTGAGCAAATTGCACTTTCACTTTCTTTAGACAAATAAAGATAAAAATAGGCCACAGATACATTTTTAAACAAGTCTGAAAAAAATGACACATTCAAAAATCTGGATATATACCTACATTTTCATGTTTCAGCTAAAAAATGACTTAATGATGATTAAAAGATACTTCACTCAGTTCAGTCCATTCAGTCACTCAGTCAGGTCCAACTCTTTGTGACCCCATGGACTGAAGCAAGCCAGGCTTCCCTGTCCATCACCAACTCCCAGAGTTTACTCAAACTCATGTCCATCGCGTCGGTGATGCCATCTAACCATCTCATCCTCTGTTGTCCCCTTCTCCTCCTGCATTCAAGCTTTCCCAGCATAAGGGTCTTAACCAATGAGTCAGTTCTTCACATCAGGGGACCAAAGTCATGGAGTTTCAGCTTCAGCATCAGTCCTTCCAATGAATATTCAGGACTGATTTCCTTTAAGACTGACTGCTTGGATCGCCTTGCAGTCCAAGGGATTCTCAAGAGTCTTCTCCAACACCACATTTCAAAAGCACCAGTTCTTCAGTGCTCAGCTTTCTTTATGGTTCAACTCTCACATCTATACATGACTACTGGAAAAACCAGAGCTTTGACTAGATGGACCTTTGTCAGCAAAGAAATGTCTGCTTTTAGTATGCTGCCCTAGGTTGGTCATAGCTTTTCTTCCAAGGAACAAGGGTCTTTTCATTTCATGGCTGCAGTTACCATCTGCAGTGATTTTGGAGCCCAAAAATATAAAGTCTCTCATTGTTTCCATTGTTTCTCCATCTATTGGCCATGAAGTGATGGGACAGATGCCATGATCTTTTTTTTTCTGAATGTTGAGTTTTAGGCCAACTTTTTCACTTTCCTTTTTTGCTTTCATCAAGAGGTTCTTTCGTTCTTGTTCGCTTTCTGCCATAAGGGTGGTGTCATCTGAGTATTTGAGGTTATTGATATTTCTTTCGGCAATCTTGATTTCAGCTTGTGCTTCATCCAACCTGACATTTTGCACGATGTACTCTGTATATAAGTTAAATAAGCAGTGTGACAATATACAGCCTTGACATTCTCTTTTCCTGATTTGGAACCAGTCTGTTGTTCCATGTCCAGTTCTAACTGTTGCTTCATGACCTTCATACAGGTTTCTCAGGAGGCAGGTCAGGTGGTCTGGTATTCCCATCTCTTTCAGAATTTTCTAGTTTTTTTGTGATCTACACGGTCAAAGGCTTTGGCTTAGTCAATAAAGCAGAAATAGATGATTTTCTAGAACTTTCTTTTTCAATGATCCAGCGGATGTTTGTAATTTGATCTTTGGTTCCTCTGTCTTTTCTAAATCCAGCTTGAACATCTGGAAGTTTGTGGTTCACATACTATTGAAGCCTGGCTTGGAGAATTTTGAGCATTACTTTACTAGCATGTGAGATAAGTGCTATTGTGGGGTAGTTTGATCATTCTTTGGAATTGAATTTCTTTGTGATTGGAATGAAATCTGAACTTTTCCAGTCCTATGGCCACGGCTGAATTTTCCAAATTTGCTGGCATATTGAGTGTAGCACTTTCACAGCATCATCTGTTAGAATTTGAAATAGCTCAACTGGAATTCCCTCACCTCTACTAGCTTTGTTCGTAGTGATGCTTCTTAAGGCCCACTTGACTTTTCATTCCAGGATGTCTGGCTCTAGGTGAGTGATCACACCATCATGATTATCTGGGTCATGAAGATCTTTTTGGTATAATTCTGTTTATTCTTTCCACCTCTTCTTAATATATTCTGCTTCTGTTAGGTCCATACCATTTCTGTCCTTTATTGCGTCCATCTTTGCATGAAAATTTCCCTTGGTACTTCTAATTTTCTTGAAGAGATTTCTAGTCTTTCCTATTCTATTGTTTTCCTCTGTTTCTTTGCATTGATCACTGAGGAAGGCTTTCTTATCTCTCCTTGCGATTCTTTGGAACTCTGCATTCAAATGGGTATATCTTTCCTGTTCTTTGCCTTTAGCTTCTCTTCTTTTCTCAGCTATTTGTAAGGCCTCCTCTGACAACCACTTTGCCTTTTTGCATTTCTTTTTCTTGGGGATGGTCTTAATCACTGCCTCCAGTAAAAGGTCACGAACCTCCATCCATAGTTCTTCAGGTACTCTGTCTATCAGATCTAATCCCTTGAATCTGTTTGTCACTTCCACTGTATAATCATAAGGGATTTGATTGAGGCCATACCTGAATGGTCTACTTCACTCAACCTATCTCAAACTCATTATAGTTGCATATGATTCTGAATGTCCCTATATTCCAGTTTCTTACATAGTCAAAGCACTCAGTTATTCATTCAGGCCCCTGTGATTCCTTTCTTTTTCTTCCCTCCATATTCACCATGTTAATGAAACCTAAACATCCCACCTCCTTAAATGCACATAAAGCCATTACTGCCTTCTTTTTCCTCTTGTTTCTATTCTTGTTAAGGATTTATCTTTTTCATTTATATTGCATGAAATATTAATTTCCCACTTCAAATATTAACAGTTTCTTCTACATTTCTCCTTCATTCTTTGCACTGTTGCCAAAATAATCTTTTGAATGCATAAGCCATTTCTTATAAGTACCCTTCAGAGAATCCTTTGCTGTCCAGTACAGCCATTTGACAGCCCAGCATGGACAAATTCCAAATTGATATATCCAACTGTAGTCTTTTCCCTGAATTTCTGAACCACACGTTAACTACCTACTTGGCATCTCCACTTTGATACATCATATACATCCCTAACTTCATATATCCTAAATAAACCCTTCCTATCACCCATAAATCTGTTCTCATAGTCCTCCCTCTCCTTCATAAATGAAAACTTCATTCTTTAAATTACTGGCTTCTCTTTCTTCTCATTTTATCACATCTAGTCCATAAGCTAATGCTATTGAATTTACCTTGAAAAAATATCAATTTTATACACTCAAAAATATGTATTAAGCCCTTACTATGTAGCAGATATCATTTTATGTGTATCGGACACAGAGTCAAAGGTCCATGTCCTTCTGCAGCTTATATTAGAGTCTGAGGAAAAGTCCATAGAGAAAACAATGTAAACACAACTTTTAAAGTACTTATTGTCCTTCAAACTAGGCAGGTTATTTCCTACTTGTCAACTTGCTGTCAGCTTCTCCCCTAACTTGCCAACCTCCATCCCAGTCTAAGACACCCAGCTCCCAGATTTCATCACTTCAGTACTAGAGGCTGAAGCCTATAGAATGCTCATGGAAGCTTCAGAAGTTTAGACTAATTCTGATACACACTGAGTATCTAGATCTCACTCATGAATCCAGAAAAAAAAAAAAAAACTATGAGGGGTAGAGGAAGGGTGCTATTAGGCTTTGTTGAGTAATAGTCAATGATGAAATCTAAAATCATGTCTGTGGAGAAAAGAACATAAATAATATGAATATCAAGCATCAGTTGAAAAGTGAGGAAAGGCTTTAAACAGAAGTTAGGAATAAGAAGAGTGTGGTACAGTGGAAAGGGTAAATTTTTATTTTGCAGTCTGTGTAAGTTTGAGTTTGAATTCATCTTCTTATTCAAATAACATTAACTGAACCCCCTTTGTATGCCAAGAACTTGACCATGTACTTGTATACAATAATGAACAAGTAAAATGTCCCTAACCTCAGGAATCATAGAGGTTGGATCATAGAAAAAGCAAAGACATTTCAGAAGAACATCTATTTCTGCTTCATTGACCACAATGAAGCTTTTGACTGTGTGGATCACAACAAACTGTGGACAATTCTTAAAGTGATGGTGAATATCACACCACTTTATCTGCCTCCTGAGAAACTTGTATGCAGGTCAAGAAGAACTGGACAATATCTAGAACTGGACATGGAACAATGGACTGGATCAAAATTGGGAAAGGAGTATGTCAAGGCTGTATATTGTCACCCTGCTTATTTAACTTCTATGCAGAATACATCATGCAAAATGCCCGACTGGATGAAACAAGGTGGAATCAAGATTGATGGGAGAAATATCAATAACCTCAGATATGCAGCTGACACCACCCTTACGGCAGAATACAAAGAGGAACTAAAGAGCTTCTTGATGAATGTGAAAGAGGAGAGTGAAAAGCTGGCTTAAAACTTAACATTCATAAAACGAAGATCATGGCGTCCGGTCCCATCACTTCATAGCAAATAGATGGGAAAACAATGGAAACAGTGACAAACTTTATTTTCTTGGGCTCCAAAATCACTGGGAATGGTGACTGCCACCATGAAATTAAAAGACACTTGCTCCTTGGAAGAAAAACTATGACAAACCTACACAGCATATTTCAAAGCAGAGACATCACTTTGCCAACAAAGGTCCATATAGTCAAAGCTATGGTTTTTGCAGTAGTCATGTAGAGATGTGAGAGTTGGACCACAAAGAAGGCTGAGAGCTTAAGAACAGATTCTTTCGAAGTGTGGTGCTGGAGAAGACTCCTGAGAGTCCCTTGGACAGCAAGGAGATCAAACCAGTCAATCCTAAAAGGAAATCAACCCTGAATATTCATTGGAAGAACTGATGCTGAAGCTCCAATTCTTTGACCACCTGAAGTGAAGAGCCAACTCAGTGGAAAAGACCCTGATGCTAGGAAAGACTAAGAGCAGGAGGAGAAGGGGGAGACAGAGGATGAGATGTTTGGATGGCATCATCTGCTCAGTGGACGTGAGCTTTAGCAAACTCTGGGAGATAGTGGAGGACAAGGGAGCCTGGAGTGCTGCAAAGAGCCTAGGGTCACAAAGAGTCGGATACGACTGAGCGACTGAACAACAACAAATCTCATGAAACATACTTTAGTAGCGAGAGAAAGATAGTAGATAATTTAGTAGATAATTGAAACCAGTATCAAATAAATAATATAGTAACATCTGTAGGGAAGAGGAAGAAATATAAAACAGGCTCATTGTGTAGCAAGTGACAGGTGAAGGTACTATTTTAAGTAAGATATGCAGTATCCTTTCTGAAAGGGTAACATTAAGTGACCAAAATACTTAGGCACAGGAGTTGTAAGCCCACTGAGATGGACATATCCTTCTTATACTAAGGAATATCAAAAGAGCAGGTGTGACTGTAGACTATAAAATAGATAAGAAAATGGCAGATGAGATCAGAGAGTTAAATCATGCAGGTAAAGTGACACAGGGCTTAGATAATCATGATAAAGAATATGGACTTTATTCCATGAGAGATGGGAAGCCACTGGAAGTTCTAAAGGATAATTTAATTACACTTTTTTCTTAAAAAAACACCCTTGTTTCTTTGTTGATAATACACTTTGGGGAAGAGTAAGAGTGGTGTCACAGAAATCTAAACTCTCACTTCCTTGTCTTTTGTGTTAAATAAAACTTGCCAGAGTGAGTAGACTGATGGACTGAGATTAGAGGTACTTTTTTGTTACTGACCAAATAGAAGCTGACTGTTGATTCTCCAGAATATTAACATTCTTATTCTCTTATTCTCACATTAATTCAGTGAGACAAGATGTTAAAATCTGTATTTGCCAGAGGTATCTTTTCATTCATCTTTGATGGTACAGGGTTTCGATTTAATGGTTAAAGATATACTGGACATATGACAAAGTCTTAAACCAGCTCAAAATGAGAAGTCAAATTAAAGACCAGTACACATTGTGCTATTGTTCAGTGGCTGAAACCAATACAACATTGTAAAGCAATTTTCCTCCTATTAAAAAATAAATCAAGATTTTTTTTTTGAAAGACCAATGCAGGATGTTAAGACTGCCACCAGGTCAGTACTCTAAATACTGTCAGTACTCATTAGTCAGTACGCTAAATGCTGTGATAATTCATAACCATAAATCTTCCTCTAGGGTTGGGGCTGGAATTCATACTACCTCTATGTCCTAAAACCATAGTTGACAAAGTTTTCTTGCAAATGGCCTGACAGTAAATATTTGAGAGTTTGTGAATCATATGGTTTTTGTGGAGCCACTCAATTCTGCCATTACAGTAGTAAAAGCAGCCAAGAACAAAATATAACTGTGGTTGTATTTCCAATAAAACTTTAATCATAAAAGCAGGCAGCAGGCAGGCTGAATTTGTTCTTAAGGCTGTAGTTTGCTGATTCTTGGCTAAAAGTACCTTAAGGGAAAGTATCAGCTTTAAGAGACACCATCCTGGTAATGATACAGGGACTTGGCAGGAAAAAAAACACAAATCATTTCTGAAGAAAATACTTCAAACCCAAACTTCAAAGAATTCCCATCAGAAATGTTCTGAGGAACACAAGTTCAATAGAAAAAGAAAGTGTTAGTCGCTCAGTTGTGTCCAACTCTTTGTGACCCCCATGGACTGTAGCCTGCCAGTCTCCTCTGTCCATGGAATTATCCAGGCAGGAATACTGGTGTGGGTGGCCATTCCCTTTTCAAGGGGATCTTCCTGACCCAGGGATCAAACCCGGATCTCCTGCATTGCAGACAGAGTCTTTACTGTCTGAGCCATGTCAATGACTAGGAAAGGAACAACCAGGAGCAAAAGTCAACAATAACTATCACACTGCAACTAATATGTTCAAAAAGAGCAGATAACGGAATTATAATGTAAGAATGTTCACTTACTGAAAAGAATATGCATGTAATAAAAGTATGCTGAAATAAAAAGAGGCTATAAAATAACTAAGTAATAGTTTAAAAAAGAATAAAATAATTACAAATAAAAGATAAAATTCAAATTATGGATATATATTCAGTGAGGATGTTAAACAGCTGATTTGATACAGCACACAAGAACATTAATGAGTTGAAATACTGGTCTGTAGAAATCATTCATAGTGGGACACAGACATCAGGACAAGGAAAAAACAAACAGCAAGTTCTAATATCTTCAATTAGTATTCTGAGAATTAGAGAAAGTAGTTTCAGAAGAGGAATGGCTAAATTTTTTTCACAATTGATCAAAAATATGAGTTCTCAGATTTAGGATTCTAGCAAATTTTTAGAAGTAGAATTTTTTCAAAACTCACATCTAGAAGCATAACATAAAACAAAGGAATATATTAAATTTTCTCAAAGTGCTAAGATGAAGTATTTGGCATCTTCCAACCAACCATACACTAGGAAAAGCATTATTTTTCATAACAATGATGAATTAAGGACATTTTCAGATACTCAAAATTTGAGACAGTTGACCAACTACATATTCTCACAAGTAAAACTTCTTAAGAACATACTTCACAAAGAAGTTATTGAGCTTCAAAATCTGAGAAAACATCCATAGATGTGGATGGATTTAAGGTATAATTGACTGTATAAGCATACCTCTCAGTTTATTGTGCTTTGCTTTGCCACACTTCACAGACACTGCGTTTTTTACAAAATGAAGATTTGTGGCAACCTTGCAGTGAGCAAGTCCACTGGTACCATTTTTTCCAATAGTGTTACTTTTTAATTAAGTTGTGTACATTATTTTATAGACATAACGCTACTGCACTTAAAACTACAGTATAGTATAAACATAACTTTTATATGTCCTGGGAAGCCAAAAAATTCTGTGACTAGCTTTATTTCAGTGTTTGCCTTACTTTGGTAATCCAGAACTGAACTTGTAATATCAAAACAGCATATGTGTGTATAAAGAATTAGTAAGAATATCTAATATTTAGGAAATAAAAATGCAAAAATTAAATATGATAAATCAAATCACACCTTTTTAGATAAGTTGGAAAGGTGTGACTTGATTTTTTCTTCTTTCTTACTTTTTAAATTACAAAACTATGATAACCCATTTACAGGAGACTTGGAAAATACAGAACATAGTTGATTATAGTTTCACTATGTGTGTGTGTGTATATCACAATGTTTTTAAGTGGATAAATAAAGAATTTTAGCTGGAGTTTCAATATCACACTCCCCAAAATTAACAGAATGAACAGACAGAAAAGAAGAATGATATAGTAGATCTGAAAAGCACCATGAACCAATTCAACCAATTCAACATAATTAAGATTTACACAATTTTCACACTGCTGCTGCTGCTGCTAAGTCGCTTCAGTCGTGTCTGACTATGTGCAGTCCTCGAGACAGGAGCCCACCAGGCTCCCCTGTCCCTGGGATTCTCCAAGCAAGAACACTGGAGTGGGTTGCCATTTCCTTCTCCAATGCATGAAAGTGAAAAGTGAAAGTGAAGTCGCTCAGTCATGTCTGACTCTTCACCACCCCATGGACTGCAGCCTACGCTCCTCCGCCCATGGGATTTTCCAGGCAAGAGTACTGGAGTGGGGTGCCATTGCCTTCTCCGGAATTTTCACACAATAGGATACAAATTCTATTCAAGTTCCCATAGACTATGAACCAGGGAACACTGGAGCTGGAACATAACTAGGAACATAAAACAAGGTGCAAAATGTTCATAGTTTAATATTGTTGGAATCATACCAGAGTCTGTTCACTTTTCACTGTGGAATTAGGTTAGAAGTCAATATGTGATTTGATTTAAAACAGTCTAAGGCACTTGTATTTTGTAGAGGGAAGAGACAGCAATTAAATTCAGGATTTATAAATTTAAATATTTCTGATAAGATATCTATTATAACCACTAACTAGCTAAGAAGTGTAAAATTACCAAACTAGAAGGTGAAAAAAATTAACTGAATTAAATTTGCATAGATTCACAGGACCACAAGTAGAGTTAAGTATATTTTCACAGAGGAAGGAATAAACGTGTTGAAACTAAGAACATTCAGCAATATTTACTGGGTAGTCATTTCAAAAATATCTATGTAGCTAAATCCCTAGCAGAAAAAACAAAAAAAGATAGAAACTAAGATGTAATTTTGCATTTCATATCCAAAGAACAATGATACAAGCAGGAACATTGCTAACTCAAAAGTATCAGTCAACAAATATAAACATTGAGAAATCCAATCTTGTTTGCTGAGCATACAGGAAGGATTGCAGAATTCTAGCCTCACAGAAGGTCAATTACAGCCATGTAGCCTGCAGGCTCACATAATCTCAACATTTGCAAGAGTCCCCTTCATAGATGGCTTACAGATTTTATTACTGCTTTCACGTTGTACCAGAGGGTTTAGCACATACTGTGCTAATAATATCAGCAAATAACCAATTAAAAACCAGATAATCAAAATTAATACTTTCAACTGGAAACAATTTATGACATTCAACTTGTTTTAATGTGATACTAATCATTTTTTATGTATTCAAAAACTAATTATCCACTGACTTCACATATTTTGGAAAACAAAAACTACTCAACTATACTATCCTAACTTATTATTCTAATACAAACTTGTCATGCTGTTAAGATTGTGATAAAATACAAACGTGTAATGCAAAATTACAAACATGTCAAACAAACAAAAACTCTGCTGGCAGACCTTGAAAGTTTAATTGCTGTTTGTGAAACCAGAGGAAGACTTCAATCACATCAAACACTATGTAAGAATTTTATACTCAGTTTTTAAAAAGTATTTCTAAATCCAAAAATTGTCTTTGGTGTTCATTAATAAAACATATTTAATTATTGGTTAAACAAGATATTTAACAATCAGTTTTTTTTTTTTTTCATGGAAAAGGGAAATCTAAAATCTGTTTTAAAAATCTGTTGAAAAAGAAATAATACTTTTGACCATCACAATTTTGGTCAATATATCACATATTTGCAGATAGAATGACTTATTAGAAATACTTTCTTAGAGCTTATTTCCCAAAGATGCTTTTAGAATGAATGTTTTTTATAAGAGGGGGCATTATCTCCTTGTATATAAAAGTACACCATTGAAAAGACTGTATTAACATGTGAATGAGCAGTAATTCATTATGTTTGCTCAGTCTTGTCCAGTCCTCTGTGACTCCATGGACTGCAGCCTGCCAGGCTCCTCTGTCCATGGAATTTTCCAGGCAAGAATACTGCAGCAGTTGCCATTTTCTATTCCAGGGGATCTTCCCGATCCAGGTATTGAATTGAACTAGAGTCTTAAGTTTCCTGCCTTGGTAGGCAGATTATCACTGTGCCATGTGGGAAGTCCAATATACTATGAAAGAGCTGAAAGTTGACAAATTTTAAAATCCTCTATTTTTTTGTTTTTGTTTTTACAGGGGGTTTCTCTGGTGGCTCAGTGATAAAGAATCCACCTGTGCAGGGAACACGAGATCGATCCCTGGGTCAGGAAGATCTACTGGATAAGAAAATGGCAACCCAATCCAGTATTCTTGCCTGGAAAATTCCATGAACAGAGGAGCCTGGAAGGATGCAGTCCATGACTGAGCAACTATAAACAACAACAAAAACTTTTTTTACAAACAGGCTTCAAATCATTTCCCCCTTTGATATCATAATACTCTTCTAACAAAAGTCATCCCAAATACTTGTTCGAAATTCTTGTGTCCCTAGCACTGATCACAAAATAAAATGAAAATAACAGGCTTTTTTATGACAGATAAAGCCATTCTGAACTGTTTTAATACTTTTCTTTACAACTATCTTTTCCCCCCCAAACAAACTATGCTCCTACTCGCTTTCCAGGTGGCTCAGTGACAAAGAATCCCCCTGCCAACGCAGGTGATTCCCGTCATCTTTTCCTTTTCCCCCTGGAAAAGGAAAGGGCAACCACTCCAGTATTCTTGCCTGGAGAATCCCATGGACAGAAGAGCTTGGTGAGCTACAGTCCTTAGAGTTGCAAAGAGTCAGACACAACTGAGCAACTCAGCATACACACACACCCTGCTGCTGCTGCGGCTGCTGCTGCTAAATCGCTTCAGTCGTGTCCGACTCTGTGTGACCCCAGAGACGGCAGCCCACCAGGCTCCCCCGTCCCTGGACTTCTCCAGGCAAGAACACTGGAGTGGGTTGCCATTTCCTTCTCCAATCCATGAGAGTGAAAAGTGAAAGCGAAGTCGCTCAGTCATGAGCGACTTAGCGACCCCATGGACCCTACTGGTACCCACATCATCTCACAATCAGAAACACAGTCATGCTGTTCTCTCTGTCTCAGATGCCTTCTCCCATCCTGTCCTCCTCCACCTTAGCAACTCTGTTTGACTTTCAGGCCTCAGCTAGAACATCATTCTTTGGGTTAATTTTTGGTTGCCTAGATCTCCATTAGGTTGAGTGAGATGCTTTCTCCTTTTGTGCTCATAGAAATTAAAACTATTTTTACTATATATTGTTTTATTTGTAATGTGTATATACATATGTATGTATACATATACATATATGCACATAATACCTGGACAGATATATATGTACCTGTATATACACATATAAACACAGATATCTATATTAATATATGCATATGAATACTTTTTATATAAATACACCTAACATAGAGCATGGTATCTGAAAATAGTCTTACTCAAAAAAGTCAAATAGATGTACTAATAAAGCTTGTCAGCTCTTCTAATTTAGTTTATCAATGAACAATCAGTTTTTATCACCTTATCCTTGGAACATAATTTCCCTTAATGATTATAGCACTATTTTGCCTGGTCATTAAACATTGTTTCTGACTTTTCAGAAGAAAACATATTTCAGTAATTGCTTTAGTTCTTCTTCAAAGCTCTTCTCTACTGCTTATTTTATCAGAATTTAAAGATGATGCATTTTTTTTAATGTCAGTTGGAAAGATAATGTAAAATTTGCTCTGTGGAGTAGTTACCATAGACTATGATTAGTATAAACAGGAGATCAGTCAGATTCTGCAAAATTCTTAAAAGGATTTAAACTTTACGATCCGTTAGTTATTCATTATATTGTTGAATATGTTCCTCCCTTTACCATTTTTTTTCCCTTTACCATTTTCAATTTCTTCTTTCCAATTGAGAATCAGAAAAAGAACATAAATAAATCCTGCAATCCTTCACTGAAAATATATTAGTACTAATCTATTGTTCCAAAAGATTTAATTCGGTCCAACACGATTATTCTATCTCAACTTAAATCTCAAAAGCCGAATGATTCACATGACAGTAAAAAGGTTATATCAGTGTTTGACAGCACAGATGCCTCTGATATTAAAGAGAAATTGAAATTAAACAATATTTATAAATTATCTCTACTATAAATAGATAAATAAGAAAATAAAAGGAAGGGAATGAAATTATAATGATCTTAT
Organism: Capricornis sumatraensis; assembly: GCF_032405125.1. Taxonomy (NCBI): domain Eukaryota; kingdom Metazoa; phylum Chordata; class Mammalia; order Artiodactyla; family Bovidae; genus Capricornis; species Capricornis sumatraensis. Next base: position 24,675,419 of record NC_091073.1, read on the forward strand.
GTAGATTGTCATGTAAAGATCACAGAGAGAGTCAGATCAATATCCTGAAATGTTATTAAAATCTAAATATTGATTTCATAATTTTGAGTAATTATGGGTAAACAAAGATAGTAAACAGATCATAGTACTTCGAAGGGACTTTAAGAATTTAATTTATTCAACTCCAGCCTTTTGGCAAATATGGTATTTCTAATGAAGCAACTAAATTTCAGAAAATTTAAGTCAGCTTCTCTGCTTATATAGTTAAATGTTAAGGCAGGAAAAGCCATAAAAATGTAAGACAAGGATTTCAAGAGGCTAATAAGTCACATTGTAACACAGGGAGAAATTATTTGAAAGTGCATAACCATATAAAACCTTGCCCAGCCTTGGCATGTGTTAGTTAGATATACCAGTGAACAACAATATGAATATCACTTTTCATTAGTCCTACAGGTAACCAGCTATTATGAAGATCTGCAAATAATATCAGAACTAATAAATGCTTTCACTACTTAAAAGTTGCTTAGGCCAATGAGTGATTAAAATATACATGGTTAGTATAGTCATTTCTAGAGAAAGAACTTCAGCTATTGCCAACTGAAATTTTGTTTTTCAACCACATTTTCTTGGTTTATTTTAGTCACACATTCTGTCACGAAGTGAGAATATTAAACACTTCAACGGCTCCAGTTCTCCTGAAGAAGGTCTAATTCTCTTGAATAGTTTCGTGCCAAGTACACAGCAGCAGTCTTCCATTTTATACACAAGTTGGTTATGAATCTATGGTTCTGTCCTTTCTAATCTATATACCATGAATATGTACAACACTATAAGGAAATAAATCCCACTTTTCTTAGAAACAGGCCAGAACCTAAGCAACTTAAAGTCAAAATTATTCGGACTTGCTTTCCATCAAGAAAAATAAACAGATTACTTTTTATCCTGGACCAAAATCTAACAGTTTGACTTTGCAATGATCCAGCAAAATCTGGTCCAACTACTGGGTGTGTACAGTGTCTATTCAGTGATACTAAACCCTGAATACAGAATTAAGAGTGAAAAAAATACGACTACTTAAGTGTGGAAGGACAATGAATTTTAAAAGAAGGTTTATGAAGTGCCATGCCCCTTGACCTTCTCTTATTACTATTGCCTGGCGAACCTTTTTAAGATGAATGGTGTATATCTTTATCTATGACAGTTGATTTAGCAATCACAACATTTCCCTTAACTTAGATAAATTGCCCAGTCACTTAACAAGAAGAAAGGCCAACATCGACTGCAGCAAAGGTCATTTAATCCAGTTTTGTTCTATATTAAAATGTCATCAGATCTGAACAGCAATTTCATCAATAACACATCTAACCAGAAATTTCCAAATTTTAGAAATCAACTGTCTGCCCTATGAGAAAAAAACAAAGTAGGTAAATAAGACACAACTTTTCAAGGCAAACTCAAAGGTATTGATCCCAAGATAATTTATCTCACCAGGAGTCTCATTTATCATTTAAAATGAATATGACTTATAGAAATAACGCTACTGGTTCAATGTTTGTCCTTCTAGAGATTACACAAGTGAATGTCATGTGAACTTTGTAAATATAAGATTGACTTACTCTGCCAAACTAGCCAATGAATATAGAAAGAAGCAAAGTATAGTGTGATACTATAACCGAAATCTAATATAATCAGGAGCCTGTCACACAGATACAGAATGAGGGGTGATCTGCAGGACAAGAGACCTGAATTCTTTCAGAAATTAGCTGCCATGAAGAAGACGGGAAGGAGAACTCAGAAATAGGGAATAATAATGAGCTCAGCAAATGCAATGAGTGAGCCTTATTGGCTTATCCAGGATTACAGAATAGCCAGGTAGTGGAAAGGATATTTGAGAGAAACTGGGGAAATTCCCAACCACTGCTTATTGCACTCAGTATGATAATGGTCATGGAGCTCTGTAGGAGAAGGTCTTTGTTTCTGGGAAAGGCAAACCAAATGTTTAGGGGGAAGTGTCATGATGTCTGGAGACAACATGTGATGACTCCCTAAGTGGAAGAGTGTGTGTCTGTGTGTGTATACTGAGCAACTGTGGGAAGAGGTAAGGAGTTCATGAATCCAGGAAAAAAGTATACACCGATGCATTGCATATTATTGCAACTTTTATGTGGGTTTAAGACATTTTAATTTTTTTTAAAAAATCAGATCACGTTATTCATCTGCTTAAAAATCTGTACTGGTATGCCATTTTATTTAGAATTAGGCCATTCATCAGAGTGACCTACAAAGCCCAACATGATTTAATTCCTCATAATCTCTCTGATCTCTTTGCCTATAATTCTCCCTGTTTTGTTAATTCATTTCAGCCACTCTGGAAATTTTGATGCTTTTCAAACATACCAGGCACGCCTTTGTACTGGCCTGTTGCCTCAGCCTGAAATGCCATTCCTCTTGATGTATTAATTCCTTATTTAAAGGCACTTCAAGGAGATCTAGTGTAACCCCCTTATTTAAAATTGTAACTTGGCTGCAACACATTGTTAACGTGTACATTTTCTTTTTAAATCACTTCTCAAATTGTTACATATCTGATTACATACTATTTTCACTTTTATTGCATGCATTACCCCAAAGTAAGCTCCAAGATGATTGGACTGTAGGGTTTTATGTTCACTGAAGGACCTGGGAGAGTTCATAGCATATAAAAGCATATAAAAGATTCTTAACTAACCCTGTTGAAAGTTTAATGAAAGAAAAAAAAAACTTTATGGCATTCTTTTTACTTCGAAAATGAAAGATTTTAGTGCAGTTTTGTGGTAGAACACAATGGGTTGTGGAAAGTAAAACTGCAAGGAAGAAACAATTCTGCATAGAGACACAGAAATCTGGGAGGAGAACAAAGCAATAAAGAGGGAGAATGAGAAAGGACCTCAAGGCAACTGAGATATTTGCTCACTTTTACAAATTGAACGAGGAACTGAAAGGAAAATAAAATAAATATATTGACTACCCTCTAGATATCTTGTAATATGAGAAAGCTCATTTACAATAAAATGAGTCAGAATAAATATAATCCAGTCAGATGCTCATGAAGTATTTGATTAGTAACGTACAAGAAGTATTTAATCAGAATTGGAGTAAGAACACTATACTTGTCAAACTATATAGTATCCTAATGATGACATGCTGAGACTATGATCTGACTGGGTTACTACCAATGGTGGTTGTTGTCCTATAACACATTTAAAGGCATGCATGCATGTTCAGTCGTGTCTGACTCTTTGAGACCTCAACACACTGTAGCCACCAGGATCCTCAGTTCATGGGATTTCTCAGGCAAGAATACTGGGGTAAGTTGCCATTTCCTTATCCAGTGGATCTTCCCGACCCAGGAATCAAACCTGGGTCTCCTGTATTGTCAGGTAGATTTTTCACTACTGAGCCACCTGAGAAGCCCCTACTACTTTAAGGACAATAGCGAATGAAAGCATATGCCTGTCAGGAGGCAAAACCACCTGGTAAGGTTTTCATATTTCAAATTCTAACATCAGCAATGTAATCACAAACTACCTTAATACCAAAGAAAATAAACAACCAATGGCATGTAATTCATATTGTGGCAACATGGAATTATGGAATCCGCTCTCTGAGAGTGGAGAGGTGAATAGGAATCTTCAGGTTGCAGGGCATGGCACTCAAACTTCTTTTCAGGATATGCATTACCTAGTCACTCTTCTATTCCTAGGTATTTAAGTGGTATTATTTAGGAAATTAGTGATGCATATGATCAAAAGTGATCTCCAACTCTATGTTAGAAATTCTGAGCACAGGAATAGACTTCTTGAACAACGACAGTGAGACCATGGTTTTATTTCAAAAGTGCTGGGAGATTTTCCAAGTGTTTAATATACATCTCAGTTCTTTAAAAGAAAAGATTGACAACTTATGAGCCATTCTTAAATTACAATACAGAACACTTCATTTTTGAAGCTTTATCTAAAAACATAATGTTTCAATGAAAAAATATATTTTGACTTATAATCACTTGGCTTACAAGTTTTCTAGAACACAATCAACCTCAACATCACAAGCATCACAATCCTTTACGCTCTCAACCACATGACCTACTCTAGTACATTTAATGGACTTTAAAATAATCACTTGCAGAGCAAGTTATTCCATAAAATTCACTTTTAATATATCTGTAACCAAACAAGCATTAATTATTAAAGAATCAGTTCAGGTGGTCCCTTGATTGGGACTTAAGAGAGTTTGTAAGGTTATCACTGGGTTGCCGTTTAACATTATCGTGTGATGTAAATCAGTTTAACTGGAGATTATCTTTCTTTTGCAGGATCTATTCTCCAAAAACATAGTCATTAGGGAAACACTTTTCTAAGCAAAATTTTTTTAGTACGTTTAGTTAGAAACACTTCTGGTCATTATATCTAAGGTCTTTACCATTCCTCATGTAATTCTTAATAACTTACTTGATTTATTAGTTTTGGCAAATAGTTCTTGAGTTTGTACTACTTATAAAGCACTACATGTAGTTTTTCAATATACATATAGCAAATGAACATTTCTGTTTATTTATTTATAGTCAGTTCACTTACTTATATCCAAGAAATAGTTACAAATTTAATTTTGTTCACCAGTAGTTTAATTCTAAATGAGAAATATTTCAATGAGTCTTTCTAACTTTAACCTAAAAACATTTTTATGACTACTTGCAATATACAGCAACTATTGGATTTCCCTGGTGGCTTAGGGGTAAAGAATCCACGTGCAATGCAGGAGACACAGGAGATGATGGTTCCATCCTTGGTTGGGGAGGATCCCCCGGAGGAGGGTATGGCAACCCACTCCAGTATTCTTGCCTGGAGAATCCGACGGACAGAGGAACCTGGCAGGCTACAGTTCACAGGGTCACAAAGAGTGGGACGAGACCGAAATGACTGAGCATGCTGGCACGCATATAGCAATTATGAACTCAAGCATCTTAAAAGTAAAATAATGTTAATAAGCAAGTCAGAGTAAGACAAATATTTATCACTTATATGTGGAATCTTACAAAGTGATACAAATGAACTTATTTACATAACAGAAACAGATCCACAGATATAGAAAACAAACTTGGTTAGCAAAGAGGAAGGAGCAACGGAGGAATAAATTAGGAATTTGGGATGAACAGACACACGCTATCATGTATAAAATAAAACAATGAGGGCCTACTAGGTAGCACAGGAAACAATATTCAATATCTTGTAATAACCTATAAGGGAAAAGAATTTGAAAAGAATATATAATGTATAAAGACCTTGTTTGTTGTATACCTGAATTATTGTAAATAAACAATATTTTAATAAATATAGTGTTATGAAACTTCACTATTTTAAAAAAAAGTTTCAATAAGAAATTATTTAATCTTAAATAATAATAATAACCAGTAGTGGTAAGTCTCTGTTGAAAGTGGCACTCATACCAATAGCTGAAATATAAATGAGAATAATAATTTGCAAGGCAATTTACAAGAATCATACAATTAGCCTTGTCTCTATGCCAATAAATCTTTATCTAGAAATGTAGTCTAAGGAAATAAAAAGACTGTTTAATGCACTATTACTTGTAATAAAAAGTGAAGTCAACACATCCATTAGGATGACTATTAACTTAAAATAGAAACAGAAAATGGCAAGTATTCATGAGTATGTGGAAAAATTGAACCCTTTGTGTGCTGTTTTATTTTTTTTAACTTGAAACATATACACATATACTTTTCTAGTACTCTAGATTTAGAATCATCTTTTTAGGAATGATAACCTGTGGTACTAAGATTATTTTTTATATTTCCATTTAATATTTGGAAACACAGAAATATTACATAAAACATCACCACCAAATATTATACAAAACTTTTGGATCACTCATTATAAGTATGTGTATATACGTGTGTGTATGTGTTTGCCAACCTTTCACTTTTCAAAAATTTTGGCATTAAAAAAAAATTTATATTGGAGTACGGTTGATTAACAATCTTGTATAAGTTCCAGATGTACAGCAAAAAGATTCAATTATACACATACATGCATTTATTCTTTTTCAAATTATTTTCCCATTTATGTTATTATAGAATATTGAGCATTTTCCTGGGCTATAAAGTAGATCCTTGTCAGTTTTCAATTTTAAATACTACAGTGGTATGTACATGTCAATTCCCAGCTCCCAATCTATTCCTTACCTTCACCCTTCCCCTCTGGTAACCGTAAATTCCTTCTCTAAGTCTGTGAGCCCGTTTCTATTTTTGTAAATGAGTTCAACTGTATAATTTTTTAGATTCCACATATAAGCGAAATCACATTATTATATTTGTCTTTTTCTGTCTGAATTACTTCACTTGGTATTACAATCTCCAGGTCCATCCATGGAACCCTTGTGTAGTCTTGATGGGAATGTAAAATGGTACAGTTGCTGTGAAAATTAGTATGGTGGTTCCTCAAAAATCTAAAAATAGAATTACCATATGAGCAGCAATTCCAAGTGGGTATATACCTCAAAGAAGTGAAAGTAACCTAGTCTATTTGTTTACACACAACTATATATAAAATAGATAACTAATAAGGACCTAATGAAGATCATGGCATCCAGTCCCATCACTTCATGGCAAATAGATGAGGAAACAGTGGAAACAGGGGCAGACTTTATTTTTTTGGGCTCCAAAATCACTGCAGGTGGTGATTGCAGCCATGAAATTAAAAGACGCTTACTACTTGGAAGAAAACTTATGACCAACCTAGATAGCATATTCAAAAGCAGAGACATTACTTTGCCGACTAAGGTCCATCTAGTCAAGGCTATGATTTTTCCTGTGGTCGTGTATGGATGTGAGAGTTGGACTCTGAAGAAGGCTGAGTGCTGAAGAATTGATGCTTTTGAACTGTGGTGTTGGAGAAGACTCTTGAGAGTCCCTTGGACTGCAAGGAGATCCAACCAGTCCATTCTGAAGGAGATCAGCCCTGGGTTTTCTTTGGAGGGAATGATGCTAAAGCTGAAACTCCAGTACTTTGGCCACCTCATGCGAAGAGTTGATTCATTGGAAAAGACTTTGATGCTGGGAGGAATTGGGGGCAGGAGGAGAAGGGGACGACCGAGGATGAGATGGCTGGATGGCATCACGGACTCAATGGACTTGAGTCTGAGTGAACTCTGGGAGTTGGTGATGGACAGGGAGGCCTGGCGTGCTGCAGTTCATGGGGTCGCAAAGAGTTGGACACGATTGAGTGACTGAACTGAACTGATAGTACACAGAACACTCTAATCAATGATCTGTAATGGCCTATATGGAAAAATAATCTAATAAAGAATGGAATATGTATGTGTTAACTAATTCACTTTTGCCTTACACCTGAACTATACCGCAATAAAAATTGTTTAAAAAAGAAATGAAAGTAGAGTTTTGAAGAGGTAGCTGTATGCTCAGGTTCACAGCAGCATTATTCATAACAAACAAAAGAGTAGAAGTAACCTAAGTGTTTATTGATGGATGAGTGAATAAATAAAATATGGTATAGACACAGAACAGAATGTCATTCAATCTTAAAAAAGAAGGCAGAGGGTGGGATGATTTTGGAGAATGGCATTCTATCATGTATACTATCATGTAAGAATTGAATCGCCAGTCCATGTCTGACGCAGGATACAGCTTGCTTGGGGTTGGTGCATGGGGATGACCCACTGAGATGTTATGGGGAGGGAGGGGAGGGGGGTTCATGTTTGGGAACACATGTAAGAATTAAAGATTTTTAAATTTAAAAAAAAATTAAAAAATTAAAAAAAAATAAATAAAATTGTAATGAATTTTGCCTTAAAAAAAAAAAAAGAAGGCAATTTTAACACCTGATGCAATGTTGAACACACGCTAAGTGAAACAAGTTTAGCTACAAAAGGACAAATACTGTATGATTCAGCTTATATGAAGTACCTAGAGTAGGAAGTTCATAGAGACAGAAAGTAGAATGGTAGTTTTCAGGGCCTGGGGGAAAGAGGTAATGAGGAGTTATTTGGTGAGTACAGTGTTTCAGGGTAACAAGATGAAAAATATTCCAGAGATGGATGATGGTACTAGTTACACAATAACGTGAACGTACTTACGCCACAGAAATGTACACTTAAAAATGGTGAAAATGGTAAATTTTGTTATGTATGTAACAATTTTAAAAAACAAAAAAAGGATAAAATTACTTTCTATAAATTAATAACCATGAACATTCATATAATGAAATATTTACATATTCTCTAATACTCTCCCCAAATGTCCCCACTGTTGGGCACATTTGGTAAGTAAAATAAATGAGATCTGGTATTCTTTCAAAAGGTAAGTTAAGGAGAGTAGTTTCCCTCTGTAGACCTCTTTTGATGGTGAAGCAGATGTTCCCTAAGGCACAACTAGCCCAAGGGAATTGCAATTTCAGTGAAGCAAACTGAAAATGATTCTCTGGATAGGTTTTCCTGGGGGGGAAATTGCATCTTTCCAGACCACCAATGATCAGAAACATGACCGTTAGGGCATATGTTTCATCTTCTCCCCCAGGGCAGCTGACAAATTTGTAGAAGAAGCTGTTCTAAACTCACATATGAAATTCTGCCCCAGAGACTGAATCTGCATATGAAAAATCAGTCCCAATAATGAAACACATCAAGCTGCTGAGACTACAATGCCTGGAAGGAAAATGTTGAAGGCTTTGTATTTTTTCAGAAGTCCCTAGAGAGAAAAAGAAAATTAAAAAAAAAAATAAAAAAACCTTTCCTTTATTATCTGGTCACTATTCACAACCTTAATAGAGTGGGTGGTCCACTATGATCAGATCTCATTTTCTGTTTCACGACTTTATACAGAATTTGCTTTGAATGCATATTATGGTAGGTGAAGAATTACATCATGATTATCCCTTTTGGATTCTTCTGTTTTAATGTCTGTGACGTTTCATAAGACATGGGATTATATTATTCCATTCATCATACCCAATTTGTAAAAGTTTTTTAAAAAATCAGCCTCTGAAAATGTGGACCTTATATCTACTGAATGAACTGATGAAACATTATAGATGTGTTCTAAAGGAGCCAAATTAATAAATTAATAAAATTGTTTTCATTTCAAAGTTCTAACATTGGAGAGCTTGAAAGTATTCCGTAGCTTAAAGAAAAAAGTGAAATTCCACTATTAGTGGTCATCTCTCATCAGGCCCAATTTAAATTTAAGGTATTTCAGCCATCAGTGTGGCAATGGCTATCACTTTTAAAACACTGCTATAGATGTTTCAGTTGATTTCATATGAAGAAGTCTAACCATACTACATTTGTTCATCTAGGCATTCATTATGTGGATATTCCTAGATGTTATAAAAGCATTGCAAGATATAACTTCTCATTTTTGAGAACAGAATGGAGAGCAATGCTTATTTTGTATGACAGCACATCACCAGAGATAATGTGCAATGGGAAAAATACAAAAAGCAATATAAATTGCTCAGCTCAGTTTCTGAAAAGCCCATTTCCTTGAGAGAATGCAAAGTTACAGCTGTCTCTTCTCAGCAGAAGGGGACACTTTGTGGCATTTGATAACATTTTCAAAAGATTTATTACACTTTTCGCTCCACAAGAAGGCCAAAATTCAGTAATGATAACAGGTTCAACAGAGAGAATGTTAAAGCCGATAGACCCAATAAAACTCATAAGGCCATCATTTTGCCATAATGGTGCAATAAAACCAGTTACAAATGTAAATTAATTTCACCCCCCCCCCCCACCACACACACACACTAACTTGTAGACTTAAGCCAACTGTGGCTATTAACCACCGTACAGTGTACTCTAATATGATTCAAAGTCTACCTATGTGGGTAGATCATCCCCATTACTGAGGACCTAGAGTAGGGAATGAAGATGGCTCCTAGATCTTACCTATTTCTGTGTCTTCCAAATTTCCAATGTCCCTCTGCAGTAACAATCCTATAGAATTCCCTAGCACTTAAAGTCCACAGATGCAAAGGAAGGCATTAATGAAGTCAAATTCAGCAGATCCATATTAAATTAACAACATCTAACAGGAATGTGAATGTAAAGTCAAGTGGGCCTCAGGAAGTATCACTATGAAAAAGTTAGTGGAGGTGATGGAATCCCAGTTGAGCTATTTCAAATCCTAAAAGATGATGCTGTGAAAGTGCTGCACTCAATATGTCAGCAAATTTGGAAAACTCAGCAGTGGGCACAGGACTGGAAAAGGTCAGTTTTCATTCCAATCCCAAAGAAAGGCAATGCCAAAGAATGCTCAAACTACCGCATAATTGCATTCATCTCACATGCTAGTAAAGTAGTGCTCAAAATTCTCCAAACCAGACTTCAGCAACATGAACCATGAACTTCCAGATGTTCAAGCTAGTTTTAGAAAAGGCAGAGGAACCAGAGATCAAATCGCCAAATCCACTGGATCATCGAGAAAGCAAGGGAGTTCCAGAAAAAAACCTATTTGCTATATTGACTATGTCAAAGTCTTTGACTGTGTGGATCACAATAAACTGTGGAAAATTCTGAGAGAGATGGGAATACCAGACCACCTGACCTGCCTCTTGAGAAACTTATATGCAGGTCAGGAAGCAACAGTTAGAACTGGACATGGAACAGACTGGTTCCAAATAGGAAAAGGAGTACATCAAGGCTGTATATTGTCACCCTGCTTATTTAACTTCTATGCAGAGTACATCATGAGAACTGCTGGGCTGGAGGAAGCACAAGCTGGAATCAAGATTGCCTGGAGAAATATCAATAACCTCAGATATGCAGATGTCACGACCCTTATGGCAGAAAGTGAAGAAGAACTAAAGAGCCTCTTGATGAAAGTGAAAGAGGAGAGTGAAAAAGCTAGCTTAAAGCTCAACATTCAGCAAACTAAGTAAGATCATGGCATCTGATCCCATCACTTCATAGCAAACAGATTGGGAAACAATGAAAAGTGGCTGGCTTTATTTTTTGGGCTCCAAAGTCACTGCAGATGGTGATTGCAGCCATGAAATTAAAAGACGCTTACTCCTTGGAAGGAAAGTTATGACCAACCTAGACAGCATATTAAAAGGCAGAAACATCACTTTGCCAACAAAGGTCCCTCGAGTAAAGGCTATGGTTTTCCAATAGTCATGTATGGATGTGAGAGTTGGACTATAAAGAAAGCTGAGTGCCAAAGAATTGATGCTTTTGAACTGTGGTATTGGAGAAGACTCTTGAGAGTCCTTGGATGGCAAGGAGATCCAGTCAGTCCATCCTAAAAGAGATCAGCCCTGGATGTTCATTGGAAGGACTGATGTTGAAGCTGAAACTCCAATACTTTGGCCACCTGATGCGAAGAGGTGACTCACTGGAAAAGACCCTGATGCTGGGAAAGATTGAGGGCAGGAGGAGAAGAGGAGAAGAGAGGATAAGATGGTTGGATGGCATCACCGACTCAATTGACATGGGTTTGGGTAGGCTCTGGGAGTTGATGATGGACAGGGAGGCCTGGCGTGCTGTGGTTCATGGGGTCGCAAAGAGTTGGACATGACTGAGTGACTGAACTGAACTAAACTAAACTGAATAGGAATGAAACAGCTGATATGGGAATTATGGCTTGGTTTCCTTTTAAGTCTGGTAGTTTTTTTTCTATGATAATCTTTAACATATCCCATGTGAAAGCTATTAAAATTGTATCTTCTCCAACAATAACAAAACCCTCCTCTATGCAGTAAACACATTAACAGAGTTTGGGTATTATTTTCTACATAGGGCTTTGGAAATGATAAACCACTAAACAGATTCCTAGGAGTTCCTAAAAGATAAAAACATCTTTGTCACACATTTTAACACTTGATTCAAACATAAAGCCATTCATTATTCCTCCCTAGATAATGCTTTAACTATGACTAGCCAAGTTGTAACACTTATTTAATGGGTAGCTGTGGTTCCACACCTATTTTTTTATTTTTATTTGAAAGATAATTGCTTTTCAATATTGTGTTGGTTTCTGCCATACATCAACATGAATCAGCCATAGGTATAAGTATGTCCCCTCCCTCTTGAAATTCCCTCCCACTTCCCACCCCATTCCACATCATCCCACCTCCTTGGGTTGTTACAGAGTTTGAGTAACAAACTCAAACTCTGAATTCCCTAAGTCATACAGCAAATTCCCACTGGCTATTGATTTTACATATGATAGTGTATATGTTTCCATGTTAATCTCTCCATTTTTAAAGATTTGAATGTAGTTAATTGTCTCAACAAAAATAAAGCTCAATAAAACCAAGTTCTTATTTTTGAAGAGATCAAAATAAATGGAAAGTACTTTTAGAAACTAAATAAATACTTTAAATTATGAAGAATGATATTTATATTCAGAGATCACAATTCAAGCTTTATACCTAGACAAACAATTAAAAGAGAGTAACTGCACACTGATTTTTTTAGAAACTACTCTCATGAGAACAGAAACTGTCACCACTGAAATCATATACTAAGAAATATACCCAATGATTCTACCAACTATATGCACAAACAAAATTATAATATCCTTATTTTTAAACATCATGCAGATTCTACATGAACAATAATTTAAAGTACTTTTACATACATCATCTTATTTTGTTCCTATTCCAATCTTATGAACAAGAATGTTAATATTCACATAAGACAAATGTGAATATATGTGTCATTAAGTTTTTGACCGAGATGTACTATATAGATATCTATATAGCACTATGTATGTACTATAAAGTTAAGTCTTAAATAGATGTGAAAATTAAGGATAAGAGAAATTAAATGATTTGTCAAAGATCAATTTACTATTAGTACCAGAGAGAGATTCAACACAATGTGATGTTCTTTTCATTATACCAAGTTACTTAAATTATAAAATAGTATTTGGAGCTTCCTAGGAATGGCAATCCACTCCAGTGTTCTTGCCTGGAGAATCCCAGGGACGGGGGAGCCTGGTGGGCTGCCGTCTCTGGGGTCACACAGAGTCAGACACGACTGAAGCGACTTAGCAGTAGCAGCAGCAGCAGCAGCAGCAGCAGCAGCAGGCAGTGCTAGTGGGCAGAGAACCTGACTGCCAATACAGGAGAAGTAAGAGGGGTGGATTCAATCCCTGGTCAGGAAGATCCCCTGGAGGAGAGAATGGCAACCCACTCTAGTACTCTTGTCTGGAGAATCCCATGAACAGAGGAACCCGGCAGGCTGCAGTCCATAAGGTAGCAAAGAGTCAGATATGATTGAAGCAACTTAGCATGCAGGCATCAAGAAGTATTCCATCGATCTTTAAGGACGATCTACTTCCACTCAATGTTAATCTTCCACCCCCCCACACACCCATCTCAACTTCATCCATGTTAACTATACCTTTTAGCAGTTAATTCCCTGACAACATCTCTAATTAGGTACCCTCTCCCATAAAACAAATCCAAGTTTCCAACTCCTTCCTGGATATTTGTATGTGAATTTCTTTGTCTGACATATCAAGGCCCAAAAGATCAAAACTAGATTCATCATCTAAAAGTACTCTTTACCTGTTTGTTTTGCTATCTTACTTAAGGTCATGTTCTATCTACAAGCAGAGGTAAAATTTCTCTGACTTATCTGCAGTCTAGGTCTCTGACATCTAATGTTTATGTACCCAACCTGACATCTCCCCATTCTTTTCCCACCATTCTTTACTTATGCTTTCATAAGGCTAGTCCTCATCCTACTTTGAATGAACCATTATATTAACTTGCTTATTGATTTCTCTCCTTCTAGTCTCTTTCTTTTTCAAGTCAATCAATGGGCTGCAGAATTAATATAAAATACAGCTAAATAGTTTATGAACATACTTTATAACATGCAGAAGGAAGAAAAAACTTTGGCTAATCTTAGTAAAATACTTGATTGAATATATCAAAGGTGTGGGAACCAGAATCACAGGTGCCCCCCCAATAGTTTGCACCCCCTGGGTTCTGTGTCTTATACAGGTTCCTCTCACAGTGAATAAGGCTGATCTTTGTAACCAACCAGATATTGTGGAAATGATAGCGAATGACTTTAGGTATGAGGTCGTAAAAATATTCTGGTTTCTGCCTTGCTTTCCCCGAGATTACTAGTTCCAATGGAAGCTGGCTGCCATGTTTTGAGGATATTCAAGCAGCCCTACACAGAGGTCTACATGGTAAGAAATTGAGGTCTCCAGCCAAGAGCCAGGTCTACCAGGCTCGGAATGCAAATGAGCCATCTCAGAAGTGGATTCTCTTGCATCAGTCAAGCCTTCAGATGGTTGTAGTTCTACAAACATCTTGACTTCAATCTTATGAGAGATCCTATCCCAGAATCAGCCAGTTAATTTACTCCCCAAATTTCTGATCTGACAACAACTGTGTGAAATAATAAATGCCTATTTTAAGCCACTAGGTTTTCTAGAATTTTTTTTTTTACACAGCAATGGATAATTAATACAATAAGAGCTTTAATTTCATAGGGAGCACTAGGTAGTAAAAAGATATCCTGGATAGAGAAATAAAACATGGGTGCTAGGTATGAGAGAACAGAAGCATATGCTGCAGCAAGTACTCTACGAGGTCAGGAGATAGAGATGACCCTTCTGCAACCTGCATTTCCATGTACAAACCCACTTTAACAATTTCTCAGAGTCTGTTTTATTCCACACATGGTTAATGTGTTTGCTACAAGTGAAAGAGCTATTATCAAAATCTGGGTGGATCTTAAATAAGTAAGATCTGCAAGTCACATGTTACTCTTGTATATTTATTGAACATCTGTTTGAGATACTAACAAAAATGATTTGGCTCTATATTGATAACAAAACAATCCCTCTTCTCTATTTTGAAATCCAGTTGTTAAAGAGTTCTATCTTCAAAACTTTAAGGAGAAAATAATATCTGAGTGTCTCAAGAAGCTGTAAATTAAAAGAAACATGTGCAAATTCTTCCAACATACAGACCAGGATTTCCCAGGCTCTACATCATTTGCTAAGGGGGCTTTCCTCTGCGCTGTAGGATGCTCAGCACACCCTTGGCCTCAGTCCACCAAATGCCAGTAGCACCATTCTCTCCACTGCTTCAAATCAAGATAATAAAAAATGTTTGCAGACATATCGACAAGTGTTTCCAAGAGGGCAAAATCACCCTTGGCTAATGACCATAGTTTTAGTCTCTAGGATGGAAGGTAATTTATAACCATTTACTGTAAATTTTTTTTTCAACAAGTAGGAATGTTCCCATCTGTTCTGTAGCACTTCATACTTTAGGACAAAATATAAAGGAAATCCAGGACCTTCAGTTTGGATTTTCTGATTAAAGTTTAAGGCCATCTGCCATGGTTATAATAATCTGCCAGATTGTCACAAATGATCAGCCCGATGTTAGGAATCAACATGAGAAATATATTTTTAGAGATGGGGGTATGATGTCTTCATTGCAGGAGACAAAGACAGCTTTTAATTAAGCGCACACACACATACACACATGTACTCAGGAAAAAAGTAATCCTACATTCCTTGTACTTTTAGTCGTTTCCCAAATGAATTTTAAACATTATTTAGGAAAAAAGAAAAGTAACGACCTTTAGGCAATAGGGATGACAGAAATCACAATTCAGGTCTCTTTTGTTGAAACCTTCAGAGTTGAGTAAGCAATATTCATCACCTAAACAAGTCAAAGGTCTTAAATAAATTTGAGGTGAGAAACTTTAATAATGGCCTTGAAAAAGGAGTACACATGCAAAATAAAATACACATGTAATATGCAAAATTGTGTTTGTGATTCTCTCCTACTTTTTAGATTCATAGACCTTTCTGCCATGAAATGCTTTGCTGTGGCACATGTGGCTATTCTAAAAAGGAGATGGAATTATTTCTGCAGTAATAGGGACTTCTTTGTTAGGTTTCTGAAATACTCTTCCATAAGGAATGATCAAATTACGTAAATTTTTCCACTTTAATGACTGAGGAACATCTATTTTATTGAAATCTCAATTATGAAAATAAACAAAGATAACTACTTTTGTTTTAGTTAAAATTCCCGCAGAAGCAAAGTCTAACACAATGCTTTGAGTGTGTATAGTTTACTTCCTTGAAAGGAAACATTGCCAGAGGGATAAGAAAGTGAGACCCAAAAGAAGGGGGGAGTCAATAAAGGGCACATGGTTAAAAGCTGTCACAGAAAGCAACAGGAGCTTAAACTCTGAGAGCCAATATGCAGTTGACAATTCATTATCACAGTGCTGAAGGACAAGGGAGCTGGGGCATTTATACTCAAACTCTCACCTGCTATTTTTTTGGGGCTACTACAACAACATTTTAATTTCCCAGGCAGAGAAAGCAGGCTTTAATGGCCAGAGAAGGCCCTCAAACAAATAAATACAAAGTTGAGCAGTTAGAAGTCAAATAGCTAATAAAGTAGAGAAGAAAGAGGTAGGGTACTGTCTGCATCTGTATTCACAATGTCTATATTACAATATAAATATCACAGTACAGAAATGCCAAAGCAACACTGCCTTCCTAATTAGATATTCTTGCATATTAGCAAACAGGAAATGTCTGTCTCTCCATATTAAAGATGTGATAAAAATGTCCTTTTAGGAGAATCCAAATGAAATTTAAAAAATGAAAAACAATTCCCCTTTGGTTGATCAATTAATTGATATAAATCATAACTACTCACTTATTATCTGTTGTTTATAAAATTTAATTATTCTTAAGATAAAGTTTTAAAAATCCCTGTTGACTGAAAACTACAGCATTAACAAATTCAAATTGCACAGAAAGTTACAAAATAAAAGTTAATACCTTCTCCTCTGAAACTGGGCTCTCTCCCTAATCTTGCTATAGTTAATACTTGCTTGTTATTCTTTCTAGAAATCAATACATATATATGATTCTGAATGAGTTTTTTTAATGCTTCCTGAATTTTAGAAGAATTTTCAGAGTTAATTTTAGGAGATATTTTCACCATTTTTGAAAAATTCCCAACGAACATTTCTTCAAATATTATCATTTGAAATTCCAACGGGACATCACTTAAATAATATCATTTTTCTTTCCAATGCCCCTTAACTTCTTCCATAATTTGCAATTTTTTGTTCCATTAAATTTAATTTCTTCATCTTCCAGGTAACTAATTCTTTATTCATCCATACCTAATCCACTGAATTCTTAAGATCAATTATTATTGTTTCTTTGTTTCTAGCTTACTTTTTTCCCTTTCAAATATTCCTCCTTTTCTTAGATAGTAACTTTTTCTGTTCTCAGAAGTTTCCACTCCATATTGAATTTTTCAGTCATTCTAAACATACTTATACAGACTGGGGCCAATAATTTCACGTAGTAAAATAAGGTCTATAGTTTCTCTTGAGCCTTAGTCAATGTGCGTGTGAGTGTGTGTGTATTACAAATAGGATACTGTGAGCAAATATTCAGACTCTAGGAATATTGTAAATTGTGGGTTTGTGGTGATTTTTTGCCAAGTACTTCAAGGAACCCAAAAGGGACCACTATGGATTAACTTCTCACATTATTTAGATAGGACACTTTTAAACTTTAAATAAATGGAGACCTATGATTATAGTCCTCTTTCTTTTTTTTTGCGAGGGTGCATAGCTCTTCACATGTCTGAACTTTATGTGGGAATCTCAATTCCAACTGCCTACCTCTTCTAGTTCCACAGTCTTTTTTCCTGTCTTCAGCTTCTTAGAAAAATTCCAGTTCCCTGATAATTTGTACACATTCCAGGTCAGCCTTGGCTTCACTGTGGGGTTTATGACTCTGGATTTAATATTACTATTTTTGACCCTTCAAATTTCCTTTCTATTATTGTAAGCTCACTCCTACTTTCAGTATTGGAAAGTACATTTTATTGAGCATTAACATTCGGTATAAGGAGGTCTTTCACGATATGTAGTATTTCACAGTGTGTGAAATATTATCTCTGATTCATCCGTTCATTCCCATTTTTACCTACTCTTTATCTGTACTGTTTTAATCCTGTCCCTAAAACATCTCCTGTTCCTTTTGGCACAGTATTTGTCCCATTATGCTTTTATTTCTTCCACTTTTGTGATTATTAAAATCATGTTCTAATAAATACTTTAAATTCATTCACCTAGTTTTAATATTTTATATCATATCCCAAACATTTAATATATCCTGCCCTCAACAGTTGCAGTTTGTCAAGCCTTAATGAAAAAAGTAATACTTAGTGAACAAAGTAATACTTAATGAAGAAAATAGCCAAAAATAACACCAAAAACCCTTTCTCAAAACTCAAATGAGTTAACTTGTAATCTTTAATTCATCTTTCACTAAATCCTGGAGACATTTTTCTGCTTTCCCCTCAATCTCATTTCCAATGTCAACCTGAAATAATTTCCTTTAACCCAGTTTATCCATTATGGGGTAGCCCTGCATATTAGTTAATTTCTTTCTCTCTTCTCAAAAAAAAAATCTGCTTTACTTATTATTTCCTGTTATTTTGAATGCTCAATTGTTCCTTCTCCAGCAGATCCTTTATCACATTCTAGAATGTTTTGTTTACTACGTATATTCACTCTTCTCCCACCTCTACACTGTGACAGACACTGGACCAATCATACAAGAGCCGTCATTAACCCTCTTCTGTCTTACCTTCCTCAATAATAGAGAGAAGCAAGCGAAATTACCAACTGTGCATTTTCCCTTGCAGTCATGAAAAGCCAAGCTACAGGGCTGTGGCCAAACAACAAATATAGCTAGAAAACCCTGGAGGAGAGCTTCTCTTATTAAAAAGGGTAACCCTTCCAAGAAGTAACTTTTCTTTGCCTCCCCCACTTTCTGCCTGGAGTGTGGTTAAGTCTAGAGGTGCATCAGCTAGCTGTCTTGCAATTGCTGTGACCTTACAAAAAATGCTAAGAAAGGTAAAGTAAAAAAAAGCAAAAGGCACCTGAGACCTTGATTTATTTTTTAACCACAGAACTCTGTTGCCAGAGTTCTCAAAGAAATGCTCGTTAAAAAAACATAC
Source organism: Capricornis sumatraensis (assembly GCF_032405125.1). Taxonomy (NCBI): domain Eukaryota; kingdom Metazoa; phylum Chordata; class Mammalia; order Artiodactyla; family Bovidae; genus Capricornis; species Capricornis sumatraensis. The sequence continues at coordinate 24,694,462 of NC_091073.1, forward strand.
AAACAAAAAATGTAGTTTGACTTTTGATATCTCCCTCCACACCCAGCTGACAAAAATTAAAACATGAAACAACCAATTATGCTTGCTAATCTCTCTTTTATAACCAACCAGTCACACAACACAGTGGCTACAAACTAGTGGCCCTCAGGGCACATTAGTGGCGAGAGTTACCCGCATGGCTCCCAATAGTTTATATAAATTTTAAATTAATCACCAACACTTAAGTATTAGAAAATGTTAACTTTTGGGATTTCTGGATTCATCAAACCATAAAATGATTGGGAACACTGGACTGACCAGGACTTCCTGAGGGCAAAACATATGCAGTTGTATAACAGCTGCTTTTGAAACTGAAGAAAACAATACAATGGAGAAAAACAGTCTTTTCAACAAATGTTGCTGGGATATTGACAGGGGGAAAAAAAAATGAATCTCGATACAGACCTTATACCCTTCCCCAAAATGAACAGAAAATGGATCAAAGAAATAAATGCAAAACACAAAACTATAAAATTCCTAGAAGATAACATAGGAAAAAGTGTAGATAACCCTGCGTACAGTGATGATTTTTTCAGATAAAACATCAGAGGCACAATCCATGAAAGAAATAATTGATAAGCTGAACTTAATTAAAATTTAAAATGTCTGCTTTGTGAAAGACGATGACAAGGGAAAAGAATACAAGCCACAGACAGGGAGAAAATTTTCAAAAGACACTGCTGATAAAGAACTATTATCCAAAATATGCAAATAACTCTTAACACTCAGCATTAAGAATTAAAAACCTGATTAAAAAATGAGCCAAATACCTCACCAAAAATGTACAGATGGCAAATAAGCATATGAAAAGATGCTCCACGTCATATGTCCTTAGGAAAACTGCAAATTGAAATTCCAACCAAATACCACTACACACCTATTTGAATGGCTGAAATCCAAAACACTGACAAAGTGCCAATTTCTAGTGAGAATGTGGAACAAGAGTAACCCTCATTGCTGATGGGAATGAAAAATGATTCACTCATTTTGAAAGATAGTCTGGCAGTTTCTTACAAAACTAAACAAACTCTTAGCATATGATCCAGTAATCATACCCCTTGGTACTTTCACCCATAAGCAGTTGAAAACTTAGGCCCACACAAAAACCCACAGGTGAATGTTTATGGCATCTTAATGTATAATTGCCAAAACTTGGAGGCAGCCAAGATTTCTTTCAGTAGGTGGATACATAAATAGCATGTGGTACATCCAGACGATGGAATATTACTCGGTGTCAAAAAGAAATGACCTATTAAGCCATGGAGGAAATTTAAATGTTCATTAATGTAACGAAGCCAGTCTGAAAAAGGACCATACTGTATGATTCCAATTATATGCCATTCTGGGAAAGGCAAAACTATGGAGACAGTAAAAAGATCAGTGGTTGCCACAGATTAGGTAAACAGGTGGAGCACAAGATATTTAGGGCAGTGAAAATACTCTGTATAATACAATACACACATCATTATACATTTGTCAAAATACATAGACTTTACAAAAAGAGTAAACTCTAACATAATCCTACATGAATTATGCACTTCAAGTGATTATGATGGGCCAATGTCAGTTCATCAACTGTAACAAATGTAACCACTCCTGCAGGGAGATGTTGATATGGGAGAGGCTGTGTATCCCTGAGAGTCATGGGGTACTTGGGAACTCTTTGTATTTTCCACTCTATTTTGCTGTGAACCTAGCAAAAGACAAGTCTTTTGGGGGAAAAAAAAAAGAAAAGACAAATCTGTGAAAAAAATATTAAAGTGAGCAGTTTTCTCCAGGTCGATACCGTGCTTGTCGAGTCAGCTTTGTCCACTTAAGTCACATGCCTGCCCTCCTTGGGCATTTACCACTTACAGTCTGGATACTGTCTTCACTGATCAACTAATCTTAATAGACTGTTCTTAGCTCTTAATCTTATTGGTTTCTTTAGGAACAATGTCAATCCGGAGCACCCCTATCTTCTGTTGCATACGCTCTCCTCCTCAGTCTTCCCTAAGGCTGTATCATTCGGGATCTTCTCTGATTTCTGTTTCTGCCTTTCCTCCAAAGATGCTGCCCTAGGATCTTTCATCTGTCTTTTCTCTACTCATTCTCAATTTGCTGTACTAGAGAATGACTCCGCGTGGAATGCTGTTTCCACACACATAATTTCCATTCTCACTACTCATGACCACTTTGAAGCACCAGTTCCAGGTTGCCAGTGCCTGCTGAAATGTCCAGCTGAATGTCCCACAGTCACTGCTAAGTCCACACATCCAAATCCAAACTCATCATCTTCTCTATGGCGCAGGTTTTTTTCTCTGTTTCTTCTCTTTTTGAATGACACCACCATCTTACAAGTTTTCATTCAGCCTCTGAACAATCTTTTGCCTCTAATCCACCCCAATCATTTCTATAAGCCCACCTTATTTATGTCAGTATCTTTTGCCTCTGTTACTGCAGTCATTGTATAGCCACTCTACTGTTCTTTCTTGATGATTCTGCTACTTTTAAAAGCACAAATTTGATACTTACTCTCCTGCTGAAATAAATCAACTGCTTTTCAACTGCTTAATTTTATCTGGCATGTGATCTTCTGTAGTCTGGTCCAAATCTACTGACTGGAATTATATTTCTAAGGTATTCAATAGTCCCTGAGTAGCCCTCTGGTTTTTTCTTTTTTTTTTTTAACTGAGAGACTGTTGATATTATTCACTGCTGGGGAACTGTTTTCTCTTCAGCTTCTATATAAGCCATGTATGCCCATATATATATACTATTCAAGTTATAGCCTGTCTTTTTAAATTTTCAACAACTCTTTGAGTACAAATAATGCTTTTTCTTAGATACTAACAAAGAACACTGAGTGTGGAGGCAGGAGTGTAACACAGAAATGTAGGTAAACTCACATCTCTGGAGTTAAGACTCCTTTATTCATATCTCAATTCTATTATTCACCTGGAGTTTTTAAGTCTTTTGTGACTGAATTTCATTATTCATAGAATTCAGATAACACTATAATGAACCACTGCTGCTGCTGCTGCTAAGTCACTTCAGTTGTGTCTGACTCTGTGCGACCCCATAGACAGCAGCCCACCAGGCTCCCCCGTCCCTGGGATTCTCCAGGCAAGAACACTGGAGTGGGTTGCCATTTCCTTCTCCAATGCAGGAAAGTGAAAAGTGAAAGTGAAGTCACTCAGTTGTGTTCAACTCTTTGAGACCCCAAGGACTGCAGCCTAACAGGCTCTTCCATCCATGGGATTTTCCAGGCAAGAGTACTGGAGTGGGGTGCCATCACCTTCTCCGATAACGAACCACTAATGAACCACTAGCATTGCTCTAAGACTAAATGAGTTAATACTTATCACTGACTAGTAACAGACTAAGTACCAGAAAATAAGTTGTCACTTTAATGTTAGCTATTGTTACTACAGTCTAGTGAGTAAAATCTACAAGAAGTAAGAAGCTTTATATCAATAAGCGCTATGAGGAATATTAACTGAGTGGTTTGTCAAATAGTATTTCAGGGTGAGGAGACAGAGTGGATGGTCAGGGAAAGGCTCAATGAATAGGTGACATTGGAGCATTGACTGGAATTCTCCAATGCACCCAGTCCCCTACAGATAGATGCAAAGAGGCTTTCTAAGGAAGGGGAATAACAAAGTACAGAGGCCTGAAGTGATGTCTTTGGTGCCTGGAACTTTGTTGAGCAAAGTAGAAAGACACAAATGATTAGATCAGAAAGATGGATTAACCAATCATGTAGGGGACTGCAGGTCACTATAAATGGCTATGATTTATTTCAAGGGGAAAGGGAAGCCCTCGGGGTATTTTTAAGAGAAGGCATGATCACCTGGACTGCTGTATGGAGGACAAGAATGGAAGCAAGAAGACCGGTTAGGAGGCCATTCTAGTCTAACAGGCAAATTGTGGACCCGACAACTGTCTTTTCCAAGTAGATAAATCCTTGTCTTTTAAAAACCAACACAAAAAATAATTTTGTTTTACAAACTCTCTTGATCTTCTGTTAAACTGCAATTTATCTGTACTTCCCTAATGGCAGTTTGTGAATAATTACTCATAGGGTGCACTTCTTCCTAAGCATCTTCTAAGCTCCTTGTGGGCGATTTATGTGATACAGACTTTTGGGAGTCCAATTTGTTGTCATAATTATTTGTTGGAGAAAGTAAATTTGCACATGCAATTTTGCATATCTAGAATCAGTATTAAAATTTTATAGAATATGAATAACAAAATCTTTGTTCTGCACTGATACTTTACTTCCAATATTTATTTAAAACTAAATCCATGGAGATAAGATTGGAGGCAAGGAGATACAAGAAGTGTACTGAAATAGAGATTTTAAGTGAAATAAAGATACTTTTTGAAGTCTAGAATGGGCAAATTAAGTATTCATGGACTTCTCAATCAAAGTGAAAATAAAAGCCTACATGACTAGGCTAAAACTTCTCAGTGTTCTATAATGAGGGCAACCAAATTATTGTGGTTGAAAATCAAATTAAGCACCTCAAATACTGCTAACCTATACAGAAATTAAAAATAAATAAATAGAAAAGGAATGGTGCTGACTGTATTATAACAGTGCTAACTGTATGACAACCAATACTGCTGAGTAAACTTCCAGATGTTCAAGCTGGATTTAGAAAAGGCAGAGGAACCAGAGATCAAATTGCCAGCATCCACTGGATCATAGAAAAAGCAAGAGAATTCCAGAAAACATCTACTTCTGCTTTATTGACTACGTCAAAGCCTTTGACTGTGTGGATCACAACAAATTGTGGAAAATTCTTAAAGAGATAAGAATACCAGGCCACTTCACCTGCCTCCTGAGAAATCTGTATGCGGGTCAACAGGTAGCAGTTAGAACCAGGCATGGAACAACAGACTGGTTCAAAAATTGGGAAAAGAGTACATGAAGGCTGTATACTGTCACCCTGCTTATTTATCTTATATGTAGAGTACATACCGACCCCAGTGGTACATCATGCAAAATGGTGGGCTGGATGAAGCACAAACTGGAATCAAGATTGCCAGGAAAAATATCAATAACCTCAGATATGCAGATGACACCACACTTATGGTAGAAAGCGAAGAGGAACTAAAAAGCCTCTTGATGAAAGTGAAAGAGAAGAGTGAAAAAGATGGTTTGAAATTCAACATTAAGAAAGTTAAGATCATGGCTTCTGGTCCTATCACTTCATGGCAAATAGATGGGGAAACAGTGTCAGACTTTATTTTGGGGGGCTCCAAAATCACTGCAGATGGTGACTGAAGCCATGAAATTCAAAGATGCTTACTCCTTGGAAGAAAAGCTCTGACCAATTTAGACAGCATATTAAAAAGCAGAGACATTACTTGGCCAACAAAGGTCTGTCTGTCAAAACTATGGTTTTTCCAGTAGTTATGTATGGATGTGAGAGCTGGACTATAGAGAAAGCTGAGTGCTGAAGAATCGATGCTTTTGAACTGTGGTGTTGGAGACGACTCTTGAGAGTCCCTTGGACGGCAAGGAGATTCAATCAGTCCATCCTAAAGGAAATCAGTCCTGAATATTCATTGGAAGGACTGATGCTGAAGCTGAAACTCTAATACTTTGGCCACCTGATTCAAAGAACTGACTCCTTGGAAAAGATCCTGATGCTGGGAAAGATTGAAGGTGGGAGAAGACAGGGACTACAGAAGATGAGATGGTTGGATGACATCAGTGATTCGATGGACATGAGTTTGAGCAAGTTTTGGGAGTTGATGATTGACAGAGAAACCTGGCGTGCTGCAGTCTGTGGGGTTGCAAAGAGTTGGACACGACTGAGCGACTGAATTGAACTGATATTAGGGAGCTAAGCTGTAACATCTTCAGATTGGCAACATTTACACAGAAGGAACAATAAGAGCAACTATACTGAGATCTGGGGGTGATTAAGTAAAGAACAATCAGTTCCCTACTTTGCAATAGAATGACTTCATACACAGTCCTTCAAATTCCTCTATGTTGGTTCGTTGTCTGCTTTGGTACAATAACAACAACAAAAAATTTAAATTTATGAAGTAAGATCTTCCTAGCAGGAGATAGTAGGAGCATTTCTGCCTGATGAAATTTAAAATTACATTAAAAACAAGGAATTTTTTTCACTTGAAATTTCCTAATACCATAAAAATTTTGAAGAATACTACGCTGATCAACACTGATAAAAATATGGTCATCTAATGCCTAGAAAAGCTTTTCCCAAATGATTTTTAAGATTTTTTAGATTCAAGTACACACATATATGTAGATACATATAAATGCCAAAAATATGTATTATTACAAACTTATAAAAAGACTGAAAGACCATAGTCATTCCCTCAAGTCAGTGAGACAATAGATGATTCTATTTTAATTTCTATCAATTTTCTTCAAGAGATAAAGTTTTAAATCAACATGTTTTTTCCACCAGGTTGACTACTCACAAATCTTACTGCTTTCACAATGTTTTTAAAGGAAAAAACCCATTCTAGATATCCCCCTGTATTCTATTGTAATATGCTATGAAGTTTTTAGTACTGTAAAGAATAAAAAATAGTTAGGAGGGTTGAAAATTTAACCGTGCATAATTTTCTGGTCTACTATAAATTTACAAGATCAAAATAAAACTATATTTGAAACTTTTACTTCTGCAGACAACTTTAACAATAAGTACTTATCCTGGTGGACACAGGCTAGTCAATACTAATTAATATAGTATAAATAAATATATGGGCTTCCCTTGTGGCTCAGCTGATAAAGAATCTGCCCACAATGCAGGAGACCTGGGTTTGATCCCTGGGCTGGAAAGATACCCTGGATAAATAAATATATAGTAACATACAATTAAAAGTAATAATAAATATAATAACTAGTATATAAACAAGTATAGTTTGACATTACAGCCTAAAGCCTTCTGGTTTGTATGTCTCAGCAGTTTGTTCTGATTACCACCGAGCGTCCTCCATCCAATTCACTTGGCAACTGGCTTTTGTTATCTCTTATTATAGATAGTTCTGGCAACTTCATTGGGATTGCTCTCCTACCAATAAACACATTATTCCCCCCACATCATTATCTCCTTTTCTTAGGAAATTGTGGAATATAAGCAATTAGATCAGATATATTTACCTTCTATTAAGAACTGGGAAGCAACTGTAGTTTCTCAAAGCTGAATTGATTTTGACAGTTGAGTAAATTTTGTAAAGTATATTTCATGGTGAACCTTTGTCTGCTCACACGAACAAAAGTTTCATAAGGAAAATTCCTTAGCAAATTATGGCAGCCTAGGTATTTACTGCTGTCTCCCTTTTAAGAAAATATTTAGTCATAAAGAGAACACAGGGCTCAGCGACTTAGCGGTAAAGAATCTGCCTGTGATGCAGGAGACACAGAAGATAAGGGTTCAAGCCCTGGGCTGGGAAAATCCCTTGAAGGAGGAAATGACAACCCACTCCAGTATTCTTGCCTGGAGAATTCCATGGACAGAGAAGCCTGGTGCTCTTTGCCATGGGGTCACAGAGAATCAAACACTACTGAGTGACTGATCATGCACAAAGGACACAAAACCTATATAGTCTAGTTCTTTAAATCTCAACTTTTGGTACTGATGGCTATTTGTTCTTTCATATGAGCAAATGAAAAATAATTTCTACGTTGTAAAGTCACAGAGGAATTGCATAAAATGAGTGAAGTGTGTAAATGAATGATGCATAGCACCATTTCCTTTCTGCGGATGCTTCATGCTTCCTCCTGTTTGCTTCCTCCTCTTCCTTGCCTATCCCTTGCTTTGGGACATTTTCTGGTGCTATCCCTGGAAGCTTTTTCCTAATTTTATTCTTGTTTATTGGTAGTCTGTTCACCTTATGTTGCTGCTGCTGCTGCTGCTGCTAAGTCGCTTCAGTCATGTCCGACTCTGTCCAACCCCAGAGACGGCAGCCCACCAGGCTCCCTCGTCCCTGGGATTCTCCAGGCAAGAACACTGGAGTGGGTTGCCATTCCCTTCTCCAATTCATGAAAGTGAAAAGTGAAAGTGAAGTCGCTCAGTCGTGTCCAACCCTCAGCGACCCCATGGACTGCAGCCTACCAGGCTCCTCCGCCCATGGAATTTTCCAGGCAAGACTACTGGAGTGGGGTGCCACTGCCTTCTCCGATTCACCTTATAAGTTCACCTAAATTTCCCAGAAACACCTTCACCATCATATGTCTGAAAAGTAAACCATTAGTCTGTACCTCTCTTCTCTGTGCATTTCCTGCCATTAACAGTAATGCAGACTAGAACCCTTGGAACTGTCTTTCCCACTTCCCCCATTTCACTCTTTTCATCTTACGTGTCATTGCTTTTACTCTCTAAACATCACTCCATTACCTCTTCATCATCACTGCTTGACTGAAGTTTCTTACCCTTTCTGGCTTGGATCATTCTGCTGATAATGGAAAAGCTCTTCTACTTTACAGTAAAGCTTTTCTGCAGGAGCAGGGCAATCTGCTTGTTCTAAAGCATAAATCAGAATGTCATTCTCCTGATGAAAAGTCCTTAATGGCTGCTGCCCATTGCAAACTACTCTTCATGGTATATGTATCCTTAACAACCTGACTCCTTACCCCAAACTCTGTCTCCCTGAGTTTATTATCAACTCTCCTCCCTGTAGTGGGGACAGTTTAATCAGAACTTCACCACAAAATGCAATCTATTCACATACAAATTACAGGAGAAGTACATGTGAATAAACTAGCCAAGGTTATATGTTCTGCATCGAGTAAATATAATAGCTCCAAATTGTATCTAATAAAGTTTCTGTGATTTCAATGAAAGATAGAGAGGGGAAATACATGGGTAGCCTAAAGCAAACATAACAAAACTTTTTTTTTAATCTGTGTTATAAATGAGCAACATCTTCTATAAAGGGCGAGCTAGTAAACAGTTGAGAGCGTTTGATTCACATGGTCTTTACCGTGACTACTCACCTCCGCATTGTAGTAGAGAGGCAGCCAAAAACAATGTGTAAAGGGATGGACAAGTTTCTGTGCCAATAAAATTTTACTTTCAAAAGGTTTGCAGCAAGATTTGGCCTGTGGGCTGTAGTTTCTCAATCTCTGCATTGTACCAGAGCACCATAATTTCAAAATTAGGTACGTATGGATCAATTAAAATTTTGTCGTTGTGTGTTTAATGAGTTATTACTGGAAAGGAAAAAAGTTACATTAAACTGTTTGGTATCACTGAAAGAATGAAAGAATCATATAGTCTCTGTGCAAGAGAAAGGGACAACCACAGGAGAAATGAAGCTAACAGGTTGAAATGGTAAGACAATAATAAGGGTAAAAGGAGAGACTGAGGAGGTCATAAGTGTTTCAGGTCATCAAAATGGAACATATCTGTGTAACATATTCTTTATTTTCCTATTGAAGAAAAATGTGATAGCTCATGTATCTTGACCTCACAAACTTACTTATCTTATACCCTCTGTGTTTTACTGGCTTTAATGTAGGTGAAATACATTAGAATATAATTACATAAATGAAAATATAATTTAGAAAATCTTTATGCCCTTAAAAATTCCTGCTTTCCTCATTCTTCTCTACCTTTTTCCTCACTATATCACATTTATTTTTGAAAACATCATCTAAGATTCATTCTGTTTTTCTTCCTAAACTTTCCACAATTTTATTTGTTTTTATGTTGAATAATCTGATCATCAGATTGAAAAAAAAAACCGTCTGCACATTTAGTTTTTATCTGTTTTTTACGTGTTCTTCCTAAAAATTTTTGGAAAAGGCAAGGAATACATAGACAGAAAAGTATTATACTAGAAGTCCAAGGCAGCATAGTTAACATTAAGCATGAGTATTTTCATTTTGTTTTATTCAGCTATTTTTTAAAGTTTGAAATTGGCTGCTTATAAAATTTTATTTATTTTTACTTGAAAAGTATAGCATTTCCACATGACATTTAGAAAGAACAAAAACATAAAAAACATTTTTACTCATAACTTGAAAAATTATAGTCAGTACTTCAGAGCTTATCCAGTCACTCATTATTGTTTCTCTGCATAATTCAATTGAGAATTTCTTATAAATCAAACTGAATAGCATCCCTCTGGTCTAGAATTATATCCATACCAAGCTTATGCTCAGGAATTAATGTTCATTAGTGATGTCCTTCAGACCAAATATAAAGGAAAATGGAAATCTCTTCTCTTCTATACATCGACTTCCTTCTCTCCCCCTCTGCTTCTTTTCTAACAAGCAATATGATATAAGGATTTAATTCAGGTCAATCTCTTGCTAATCCACAGTGTGAATGAGAAAGCAGCATAGCTAAGGGGTCTGTACCAGCATTAAGCTTGCTTAATTTCCCAGGAAGCTTTAATATCGTCACCTAAGACCTAAGAATCAATAATGATAAGCTCAACTTCATAAAGTCACTTAAAATATAAGTCTCTTTGACAGTGAAACATTTTTCAACATCCCTCCCACCCACTCGCCTATCATACAAAAGCACTCATGCCATCTTTGTCTTCTTCAAAACAGAAGCAAATTACGTACGGCAGAGCCCTAGGCACCAGAAGGTAACTTATTTAACCTGTGCCATATTTAGGGCCGATACAGCAACAGAGTAGAAATAGGCCTATCATTTTCGAAGTATCAAGAACAACAAAACAAATTATCTGCCACATAAATACTAGCATTGGCCTTGAAGGTTTTTTGTCCTCTAGAATAGTTTCTAATATGTATAATGTTGTTATACATGTTAATTCTGAATGCTGTTACACCTAGAAGTTAGAGAATTTAGTAGCTGCTGTTTTTTTTAAACAGATTATATCTAATGAACACTTGTAAGGGGTTTTTGTTTCTATTTTTACTACAGCAATACCCAACTTTGGATTTTGCACAAAATTAGATGGATAATCATTTTAACGAATTACAGCATTCGAAAATTAGCTATATTCTAAATTTTAAAAATATATGTGAATATACACACACAAATGCACACACAAGCACACATACAAGCACAAACAGAAAACTTCTTTGTCTTTTTGGAGAGGAAAGGAAAATAATTTTAGAAACTCAAGAGTCACATGATATCCTAATAATCCTAAACTCGATCCCTAGTAGCATTTATAAGCCATTTATGATTTATCAGAAAATGATGCCCTCTACATACAGGAAACTAGGCTTTACAAATAGCAGATGGCCTTCAATTACTTTTCTGGTAATGGCTTGATTTAAAAAAAAAAAAAACAAAGACTGTTAAAATCGAATACAATTTGTAGTCTCAATCATTATAATTCATTTCACTAGCCCATAGATTTAAGTTTTTATATGATTGAAATAGAATACTTACTTATATTTCAAATACATATCAATAAATATATACTACTACAGAAGACTTGTACTAATTTATAAATAAATGCACATTTGTTGAATTGTTCTTTGAACCCCTTTCTTTCTGCTTCCTGACCAGGATAGAGACCAAAAATTTTGGAACGAATGAATCTTAGTGTGTAAAGAATTGCTGGAATGAAAAGCCCTAAGAAACATGAAAGATATTTGAGTAGAGAGGAGTAAAAATACGGGCTCAAGAAAGACTCAAAAGAAGAGTCAACACAAGTAAATAAAACTTCACCTAGTTCAACATTTTTTATAAGGTCAATCCCATCAACTATTTTCAAAAAACTTTTGATCATTATAAATTATAATACTCATAATTATACCTTGACTGTTTCCTAGAACTGTGCTAAAATATGTGTCAGGTATTTTTTTGAATTTAAATGCAGGATACCTTTTTTTTTTAAGCAAGTTTCCCTGATGGCTCAGGCAGTAAAGAATCTGCCTGCAACTCAGAAGACCTAGTTTGATCCTTGGGTCACGAAGATCCCCTGGAGAAGGGAATGACAACCCAATCCAGTATTCCTGCCTGGAGAATTCCAAGGACAGAGGAACCCGGAGGACTACAGTCCATGGGGTCACAAAGAGGTGGACAGGACTGAGCAACTTTCATGTTTTTTTAAAATGGAATGACACCTAGAAGTCAACATTTAGCATGCATTCATTAGCTTTTATGATCATCTTTAAGATAATTTTGCATAGATTCTACAGAAATCCATTGGTAATGTGGTTATATCACACATATATTAAACTGGAAGTTGTTATAATTTTTATGATACTTTTCCTATTCAGAATATGGCTCAGTTCAGTCGCTCAATCATGTCCAACTCTTTGCGACCTCATGGACTGCAGCACACAAGGCTTCCCTGTCCATCACCAACTCCTGAAACTTGCTCAAACTCATGTCCATTGAGTCAGTGATGCCATCCAACCATCTCATTCTCTGTCATCCCCTTCTCCTCCTGGCTTCAATCTTTTCCACCATCAGGGTCTTTTCCAAGGAGTCAGTTCTTTGAATCAGATGGCCAAAGTATTGGAGTTTCAGCTTCAGCATCAGTCCTTCCAATGAATATTCAGGACTTATTTCCTTTAGGATTAACTGGTTGGATCTCCTTGCAGTCCAAGGGACTCTCAAGAGTCTTCTCCAACACCACAGTGCAACAGCATCAATTCTTCGGTGCTCAGCTTTCTTTATAGCCCCACTCTCACATCTGTACATGACTACTGGAAAAACCATAGCTTTGACTAGATGGACCTTTGTTGGCCAAGTAATGTCTCTGCTTTTTAATATGCTGTCTAGGTTGGTCATAGCTTTTCTTCCGAGGAGCATGCGTCTTTAATTTCATGGCTGCAGTCATCATCTGCAGTGATTTTGGAGCCTCCCAAAATTAAATCTGTCACTGTTTCCACTGTTTCCCCATCTATTTTCCATGAAGTGATGGGACTGGATGCCATCTTAATATTCTTAATGTTGAGCTGTAAGCCAACTTTTTCACTCTCTTTCACTTTCATCAAGAGGCTGTTCAGTTCTTCTTCGCTTTCTGCCATAAGGGTGGTATCATCTGCATATCTGAGGTTATTGATATTTCTCCCAGCAATCTTGATTCCAGCTTGTGCTTCATCCAGTCCAGCATTTCTCATGATGCACTCTGCATATAAGTTAAATAAGCAGGGTGAAATACATAACCTTGATGTACTCCTTTCCTGATTTGGAAGTTGTTCCATGTCCAGTGGTTTGGTTAGTTACTTTAAATATAACTACTAATTTGTGTATATTTTTCTTGCATCCAGTCACTTAGCAAACTTTCCCACTAATGGTAATAGTTTGCTATATTATGTTTGCTATACTATGTGACTGTAGGTATACAATCACAGCATGTGTAATATGGTTCAAATGTATGCATACTAAAATACCATTTCATCCAAAAGTGAAGTGAAGTGGCTCAGTCGTGTCCGACTCTTTGCAACCCCACGGACTGTAGCTTACCATGTTCTCTGTCCATGGGATTTTCCAGGCAAGAGTACTGAAGTGGGTTGCCATTTCCTTCTCCAGAGGATCTTCCCAATCCAGGGAAAAAACCCAGGTCTCCTACACTGTAGGCAGATGCTTTACCATTTGAGCCACCATCCAAGATACTGCTCAAATGTGAATAACAAATTGAATGTGGCACAGAGTCTTTTTTAAAAAATTTTGTTTTCACTTCTAAGCCTGATGAAAGCTCTCTAAAGGAAGTCACTAATAGATAATATTATTTGAGGTAAATTCTAGCTAGACTCCACAATATAGAAAACTTGTCAGTCAGAAACTGTGTAAATCAAAGTGACTCTGAATAAATATTTATGCTTTCTATGCTTTTATGCATATTTTCTTACCTTTTACCTCTAGTAAAAATGTAAAAATTTGATTTTATATTTAACTGATTAACTGTTTATATTTCAGAACACTGAAATAACACATTTAAATCAGTGTTTTTTGTGGCAATTTAAATTCCTACATCACTCATTTGCTTTCTGCTTTACTCTAAGTGTAGAGGCTCATTGAATGTCACTTTCACATGTTAAGACATCACTTCAATAGATAATCAATGATGCATTACTCTGAATGACCTCAAAATAGTTATTAAAGTTACTTGCATTCAATTTAAATTATTGCTTGAGAAACTAATAATATTTTTAATAATTGATAAGAGAAAACTTAACTCAGTCACCTAGACCTTCATCTTAAAATAAAATATATGACATACAGATAGTGTGAGCAACACACAGGCAGAGGCAAAGGCAGAAGGATCAATCTGAATTAATGCACAGTTAAGACAAAAAGTTTGTATAGGATTCATCTAAACATCTATGTTCTATTAAGATGAACAGGTAAAGGTATAACTATTCACACTATCTTCTTACTTCTATAATAGAATTATGTTCTTTTTTCTTACTTTTTTAAAAAATAAAACACACAAAAATGCACTCATATATAAATCATGTATCCTTGATGAGTATTCATAAATTGAGCGTTTTGTGTAACCATTATTTAGGTGATTGGAATAACATTTTCATGTTTTTTAAGTATACACAAAGATGGAAATAAAAATATGAACATATGTTATTAATGCATGAAGTCAATATATAACTGATAAATCAGATAATCCTCTTTAAATCATTTTACTTATTTTGAAAAATCAAGAATTACACATGCATATATATTAGCAGTAACATTCATAATTTTGGTAAAATAGTGATGTAGTAAAGAAATAATATGAAACATATTAGCAAATAATATAAAAAGCACTTTGCACGCATGTGTGCTAAGTCGCTTCAGTCACATCCGAGTCTTTGCCACCCTATGGATTGTAGCCCACCAGGTTCCTCTGTCCATGGGGATTCTCCAGGAAAGAATACTGGAGTGGGCTGCCATGCCCTCCTCCAGGGGATCTTCCCCACTCAGGAATTGAACTTGCGTCTAGTTATGTCCCTTACATTGTCTCCTACTTTGTTTTTGTTATCAGAATGGTTAAAATAGGGAAATGGATTTGGACAAATAAATTCTTAAGTGTCCAGTGAAGAAAATTCTGCAGCACTTAGGACCTTTTTATTTTTATGGACTTAATATGATACACTGTTTTCAATTACACTAATTTTTAGACTACATCATATCCCAAGTTAAATTACTTCATAATTGCATCAGGAAAACATTAATGTTCAGTTAATAAAACTATTCCATTTTGTATAACAAGAGGAACTAAGAACATATTTCATTAGAAAAGAAAGACTTTTTTTTTATTCTAAGAAGCTTCATCAATCTTCTTAAATAAAAGTATGCCTATAGGACTGGTGTGCTGCAGTCCATGGTGTTGCAACAAGTCGGACACAACTAAAGTGATTTAGCACACAGGCACACCCACAGTATAAATGCAGTCATACCTTAGACGAAATTTCTGGTTGTCATTCTAAAATATTTATCTGTATTATTTATTGGTAGCAAAAGAAAAAAGAATTATTTAGGGTTTCATCTCTCATACTGAAAGTTCCTATGAATATTGAAAAAATTGTCTTTTATTTAATAATTGTTTAATAAACAAAACCAGACCCAAATTGTTATGGGATAGGAAGAGTGTTACTTGAGGGATCATGACAGAGATTTTAACAGCTAAAAGTGAGTATAAAGAAAAATCCAATCCACTTGCTACCATTGTTGAAGCTGAAGATTATTTAGCAGCAAGATTACAGAATTTGATACTACAGTAGACATATATAAAATTATATAGAATGAAACAGTTGTGCTGACTTAGACATATGAAAACCCGTGAAGATGGTGCACTGACTCAACAGGCATGTTAGCCGTTGGCTCCACTATATGTGTCTAGAACTCATGCAAGTAGATCCAGGATCCCAGGTAGAGCGCAATGAGGAATATGTATGAGTGGTCTAAAGGTAAGGACTGCAGGATTCTCAAGAGGCTCCCACAGCAGCTCAGAAAGTTCAGTTGCTGGATGTGGTACTGAGAGTCAACACTGACTCACTGCATTATTTTAAGTACAGGAAGTACCATGCTAAGTCTTTAACATTCATCACTAATGTATACTAATTACTAATGCTGATAGAAAATTTGTGATGTGCAGATGGCTGAATTGAGGATAAAGTGCTTAAGAAACATGTCCAAAATAATAATACAAAGTGTAAGAAACAGTATTTTACACCAGGTGCATTAGAAAACAAAATCCCTAATTTGAAAAGATATGTGCATTCCAACATTCACTGCAGCATATTCACAGTAGGCAAGATATGCAAGAAATCTAAGTATCCACTGATACAGGAGTGAATAAAAAAAATACAGACAATGGAACATTCAGTTCAGTTCAGTTCAGTCGCTCAGTCGTGTCCGACTCTTTGAGACCCCATGAATAGCAGCACTAGCCATAAAAAAAAATTGCCACTTGTGACAACACAGACAGATCTAGAGGGCTTTATACTAAGTGAAGTAAGTCAAAGAGAAACACAAAGACCATATAATCTTACACATATGGAAAATTTAAATAATAAAATGAAAACAAAGACTAAGAAAACAAATGGATGGTTGCAGAAAGGCTGGGGGTGGGTGCGGGGGGGGGTGTGAAAGAGCTGCAAAGGACTAAGAGATACAAAATTACAGTTACATAACACTTATTGGCAAATAGATGGGGAAACAATGGAAACAGTGAGAGACTTTATTTTGGGGGGCTCCAAAATCACTGCAGATGGTGACTGAAGCCATGAAATTCAAAGACACTTGCTCCTTAGAAGAAAAGATATGACCAACGTAGAGAGCGTATTAAAAAGCAGAGACATTACTTTGCCAACAAAGGTCTATCTTGTCAAGATTATGGTTTTTCCAGTAGGCATGTATGGATGTGAGAGCTGGACTATAAAGAAAAGTGAGCGCTGAAGAATTGATGCTTTTGAACTGTGGTGTTGGAGAAGACTCTTGAGAGTCCCTTGGACTGCAAGGAGATTCAACCAGTCCATCCTAAAGGAAATCAGTCCTGAATATCCATTGGAAGGACTGAGTCTGAAGCCGAAACTCCAATACTTTGGCCACCTGATGAGAAGAACAGACTCTTTGGAGAAGACCCTGATGCTGGGAAAGATTGAAGGCGGGAGGAGAAGTGGATGACAGAGGATGAGATGGTTGGATGGCATCACCGACTCAATGGACATGAGTTCGAGTAAGCTCCAGGAGTTGGTGATGGACAGGAAGACTGGTATGCTGCAGTCGATGGGGTCGCAAAGAGTCAGACACAACTGAGCAACTGAACTGAACTGAGTGAACAAGTCATGAAATGTAGTACATAAAATAAGGAATGTCATCAATAATATTTTAATTGTATGCAGACAGACTGATACAGTGATCATTTCACAATGTATGCAAATAAATTACTGTGGTACACCTGAAACTAACATAACATTGTAAATCAGCTGTATTTCAATTAAAACAAAGAAAGCAGGTACGTCTGAGTTTAGAACTTTCATCACTCCTCAAAATATGAATTCCAAATTAATGTAATCTATGTTCGTGAGTTTTAATTTTAAGTACTCAAACCTAACCTTATAAACTTTTAACACATATTACTTCAAGTTTATAAAATATTTTTCTAAAGAATTAGAGAAATAAGTAAGCTCTGTTTATATGTGGAGAAGTGAGTGGCTACATGTTTTTTTCTTTAGTGCAAGAGGGGGAGGAAAAAAACCGAACAACAATAAAACCAACAATAAAAATACAAAAATACAGAACAATGACAAAAACAAACACAATAAATCTCTAAGTTATGATCATGTTTTTCTGACTTGTTTAAGAGCAAAAATTTTTAAAGTCTGTAGTACATAGTGTATTATTCTAATTAGGCAAACTTTCTATAAAATTACAGTGATACATATTTAAGAATATATATATGCAATCTCACATGGCATGGTTATTAGGAACACATTTAAATCAGTTCATGTAAGTGCTTCTACTGTTCTACTGTTATTTTTACAAAATGAAAATTTCTCATCTCACAGGCAGTATTTCCATCTGATTTTTAAAGCCATTTAATATTGACAGTTTTTCTGCCTATTATGTATAATATCACTATCTCTTAACCATAAAGAAACATCTCTGTTCTTTACAAAACTTTTTAGTCTCCAATACGGAGTTCATGTTCCCAAGGTGAAACTTCTTGTTTTTAGAGCAGAGGAATCTTTTTGACTGTATTACTCTCTTGCACTACACCTAACACACACAATCTGTTTCTGTTCCCAAATCAGACTTCCTCAGGCTTAAGTTCCTCAACATTGATGTAGCATGGCAACTGCCATATCATTATTCAATTAACAGTCTGGGAGTGGGGAAACGGTACGTGCGTTATGAACGTCTCCTCCCATGCTTCTGACACAGAACAAAGTTTAAGGAACATCGACTTTGTGTTAAAGGCCTGAGACTGTTGAATCTGAAATTGTACATGTGTGATCACCACATGGTGGGAGAAGCCAGGGAAGGACAGAGTGAAAAAGTCTCTGGATCCTGTGTGTGTACTAACACAGGGACACCTTATATGCATTAGGAAGTAAATGGAAAAAATAAAAGGGAAGGATGGAGAGAGGCTGAGTTTCAAGCTGGATGGGAAATAAATTAGTTTTCCAGTTCTTCTCTTTCCCATCTGTATATCATTGTTAAGTTAGTCACACTTTCTGCGGTTAAATTGAGGATATAAAAGTACCTAGTAGATTTTTGTGTATGCATGTGTTGTCTGATGTGCAATATCTGACATATTAAATGTTCATTAAATATTTCCACTACCATATATTTATTCATTCTTTCACCCATGCATCTATCCATTTAACTAGCACCCG
Source organism: Capricornis sumatraensis (assembly GCF_032405125.1). Lineage (NCBI taxonomy): Eukaryota > Metazoa > Chordata > Mammalia > Artiodactyla > Bovidae > Capricornis > Capricornis sumatraensis. The sequence goes on from NC_091073.1 coordinate 24,713,255, forward strand.
CCTCGTAAAATGTGCCAAGCTCTGTGCTATGTTATCAAAATACAAAGATGAGAAAATCTAGACATAGCACCTTTCCATTCAGAAAGCTTAAAATATTGTGAGAAGACATATATTAATCAACTAACTGCTCAGATATTTTTAAAATGTGCCTGTATCTAAAACAAGACAGATGGAGCTTACAGGCTATATAATATGATGCTACTGCTGCTGCTGCTAAGTCGCTTCAGTCGTGTTCGACTCTGCGACCCCATAGACGGCAGCCCACCAGGCTCCCCCGTCCCTGGGATTCTCCAGGCAAGAACACTGGAGTGGGTTGCCATTCCCTTCTCCATATAATATGATAAGATAATGTAAATGTTTTCCTGAAAAATCTGAAGGAAGAGCAGGCATGAAGACAGCAGGGACAAATGGTATCTTTGGGACAGAGAACAGCAAGTGCTAGGCCTTGTGGCTACTATAAATGCCTCAGTTTGAGTGACCATACTTGGCTGGGAATTTTATCTTAAGTCATTGTAGTTTTTTACACTAGGAGCTACAATCAATATATTTTTAGTTGAGTGGAAAACTTAGAAAAAGTTAAGCAAGTCACATAAAATGTAAAAAGAGACCTAAAAGTAGAAATTTCAGTCAGTTCAAAGTCTATGTTTTCTTACTCTATTTGAGTACAAATGTGTTTCAAAGTGTAAAACTAAAAGCTTCTCCAGAATATGAGTTAGATATCAGGAAGCAACTAGGTCTCTAACAGTAGGAGTGAGCAGACAAGGAGGAGAAATGGTAAAGAGGAATTTGTCTCACTCATAAGTATCATTACTAGAAGACAACAGGTTCAGTTTAGAGACACTGCGTGGATAGTAAATGTGTCATTATTAAATTTTCTTGTTCAGAAGGCAATTGGAATGTTATTAAAATTATTTTGGTTTACAATTTCTATTTCAGAAATTTAAATAAATATTCACTCATTTTTCCAACCTATCTCCTCCTCTGCTACTGAAGACTATTCTGTTATTAAATAGAACTTATTTGTAATTATCATTCATTTTTATTCCAAATTAGTAAAATTAGATTTTAGAAATATACATTTAGGTATTCTTTCCTTCTAAGCAAGATATTTATGCACAGAATTGGTTACATGATTAAAGTTCTCTTTTTGTGGGTTCTTGGATTTATTCTATATATGAAAAGAAAAATAGCAGATTTCTTGACTATTATCCAGAAAACATATGCTCAGCTAGATTTGTGAAGATGTTTCAAAATTATTAGTTTCCTATAAACACTGACATTATATTGCCAACAAAGGTCCGTCTAGTCAAGGCCATGGTTTATCCTGTGGTCATGTATGGATTGTGAGAGTTGGACTGTGAAGAAAGCTGAGTGCCGAAGAATTGATGCTTTTGAACTGTGGTGTTGGAGAAGACTCTTGAGAGTCCCTTGGACTGCAAGGAGATCCAACCAGTCCATTCTGAAGGAGATCAGCCCTGGGATTTCTTTGGAAGGACTGATGCTAAAGCTGAAACTCCAGTACTTTGGCCACCTCATGTGAAGAGTTGACTCATTGGAAAAGACTTTGATGCTGGGAGGGATTGGGGGCAAGAGGAGAAGGGGACGACAAAGGATGAGATGGCTGGATGGCATCACTGACTCGAAGGACGTGAGTCTGAGTGAATTCCGCGAGATGGTGATGGACAGGGAGGCCTGGTGTGCTGCGATTCATGGGGTCGCAAAGAGTCGGACATGACTGAGTGACTGAACTGAACTGAACTGATAAACACTGACACGAAGAACAGATTTCCTGACATACATGATGTAAAAATAAACAGAAAACTCCAGAGATACATATCAACTTCCAACTCAACACTGACAGTTACTTAGGAGGCTTTTGGAGATGTGTTCAATGTGCTACACAAAATGCTATTCACAGTTTTTCAATGTGCATGAATTACACTGGCCAAGACAGTGCTTATGGCTGATAAATTATAAGTTTATACTATCACGTGACTGTCAATTCCTAGCTAATGATTAAGGCTAATTTCTCCTTCCTTTCACAGAGGAAATGGAAACCTGGCTGATACCACCTTTAATGCTTTAACTATTGTGACTTCATTTTGAACACTTCCATTGTTTGTTTAATGGACTGCCTGGTGGTGCTCAGTCCCCACACCTGGGGCCTGACAGGCCCCATCTGCAGGCTGAGCCCACCCACCCTGGTTCTAGGATCATTTGACTGAGACAGTGGAAAAGTCAGAGAGATTTTACACAAATTTGGTGACTCCATAATGAAACAACATTAATTCTGTTAATTTTGATAATCAAGCCTGATAATAAATATTTTTTCTTATTCACTATCCTCAAACCCTCAGGTTCCCTCCCAGTTATGGGAATTGAGTAACAAGTTGAATCCTTGCACTGGTTTCCTTCCAAGGACTGTCATTAAGCCAGCACCTACCTCATAGCCACTCCATCTCAGCCTATTACCTACCTACACTTCTATTCACGGCAAGTCTCTAAACTTTTAGTTCAGACATCCAGACTTCCTCCATTCATTCTGGTTCATGCTTCCTCTGCAATATTTTTTCTCATTCCCAAAGGAATTTGGAGGAATTGGAGACTGTCTCTTTTCTACACTCCAATGATTGATCTTATAGTCATCAAAATATTAACTGAAATACTACATTGTATTTATTATTGTTAGTACTTAAAGAAGAAGCACAATAATGTGATTATATAATATTACTTTTGCTTACTAAATAAAAGTATATATAGTTGCTATTTCACTTGTGGCTATGGTTTTTTAGCTTATTAATGCAATGCATTCAGACATATATAAATATCATATATATATATAAACAAAAATCTCCATAGACTTCTGCTGCTGCTGCTAAGTTGCTTCAGTCATGTCCGACTCTGTGCGACCCCATAGATGGCAGCCCCCCAGGCTCTGCTGTCCCTGGGATTCTCCAGGCAAGAACACTGGAGTGGGCTGCCATTTCCTTCTCCAATGCACGAAAGTGAAAAGTGAAAGTGAAGCCGCTCAGTCGTGTCTGACTCTTCATGACCCCATGGACTGCAGCCTACCAGGCTCCTCTGTCTGTGGGATTTTCCAAGCAAGAGTCCAGGAGTGGGTTGCCATTGCGTTTTCCATCACAGATTTCTAATTATCCCTAATAATAATCATGGAATCCTTAACACTACTCTAAAACTTCTTTAGAGAACATACTTCCCTTGCGTCATGAACAGATGCAAAGATTTGATGATAAATTTTATTGATCCACATCTGTTTTTATGGCTTGGAAATGTCAGCTAGTTAACATAACGTAAAATAAATCATAGTGATTTCAGCTTTAAGACAATTCATAATCATATGTAATTTTAAACATTTGAAATATTAAAAACCACAATAATTTTATTCAGAAGTGGTGATAATATGTTACATTCAAAACCATTTATGAATGATTATCTTAAAAATAGGTTATCAACAAGGACATATTGTATAGCACAGAGAATTCTACATAATATTCTGTAATAACTATATGGGAAGAGTATCTGAAAAAGAATAGATTTTAAAAATTCATGACATGAGTAGTAAAAGACATAGTTATGATCATGTTGACATGATCTTGTAAAAATTCACCTGACATGACTTTTATTTAAATCAATGAATATTTCACTACTACTATAATACACAAGCCTGTATTCTTTATAATTTTTTTAATGAAAAAAAGAATTGCCCCTTATAAAGCTAACTTTTTAAGCCTATTTTCCCAAATCTCAACTAAGATCAATAATTCCAAATTAAAAAAACTGACAAACAATAAATTGTCAGAACAATACTGATTTCCACCCCCATATGCATCTCCTATATGCCTCATTGTTCTCCTGCTGAAGCACCCTGGAGGGCCTCTCACTGAGCTCCACAGAACCCTCCTTCCCTCTTGTGAGATGTTCTGATTATGCCAGGCTGAAACACCTCCAGCCAGCTCCAGCATCTTCAGGGCAGTTTCAAAAGAAACCAAAACTAACAGAAACAATTATATATTAAAATGGAAAAATAGATTTTAACATATTTAAAACTTATCGATTAAAATAATGATAATTTTGAGATAGAAGACGAGATTTGTTATACTGGCAAAAGTTTGTAAACTTTTATGCCCAGTTTTAGTTACATGACAGAGGCACCATCCTTTCTCTACTAGTAGTTAGAATAATCTGACAATCTGTACCAAGACTCTTAAAAGAATTCATCCTTCTAAACGAATGACTTTCTTTCCAAGACTGCATCATGAAGAAGTAGAGATGTGCAAAAGAGACATACCTACAAGAATTTAATTCTTAGCATCTTTTCCATAATAAAACAACCTAAATGGCCAATATAATAGAAAAATACTGCACTAAAAATTTCAACTTTTCTAAAGTTATTTAATAAAATAAGAAAATTGTCCATGAATGTTATGAAGTAAAACAAAAGTGATACAAAAATTATGTGATCTAAAATAAGGTAATTTATTCATTCATCAGCCATATACTGATATCACGAGTGTAATAGGTGATTAAAATAACCCCTGACTAAGGCAATGGCACTCCACTCCAGTACTCTTGCCTGGAAAATCCCATGGACGGAGGAGCCTGGTGGGCTGCAGTCCATGGGGTCGCGAAGAGTCAGACACGACTGAGCGACTTCACTTTCACTTTTCACTTTCATGCATTGGAGAAGGAAATGGCAGCCCACTCTAGTGTTCTTGCCTGGAGAATCCCAGGGACGGGGGAGCCTGGTGGGCTGCCGTCTATGGGGTCACACAGAGTCAGACAGGACTGAAGTGACTTAGCAGCAGCAGCAAAGAAGTTCACATTTCAAGAGTAAGAGACATATAAAGTATCAAAAAGAAAGTTATAGGTATTTGAGGAAGGCACCTCCTCAGCAGGGTGCAAAGAAGAGGAAATAATGTCCTTTAAAGTACTACCACCCATCAGGAAGGAAAAATCACAGAAGCTTCACAAGGAAGTGGTATTTGAGCTGGGTCTTCACAGGAGACCAAATTTTGGATCCCATAATCTTTTACGCTTAGAGTTACGGCTATCTGTTGCTTATGTACCAAGAACTTCAAATATTACATTTTACTACACAGCACTATCCTTCTCTTTCTGAGTGGTTGCTTAAGAGTAGCTCACTTACTATAGCAGGATTTTCACAACCTTATCACTATAGAGTTACAAATGTATCAAATTGTATTTTACATGAAGAGGAGCCCTAAGACTTAACCAACTGAATATTTAAAGTAAGCACCAGTCTATATCATCAAGTAAGATAGAGCTAGGACACTTTTAAATACAAATGAACTACTTAATGTAAATCTTGAACTTGCTCACTTGCTTAATTCCTGGATCTAATGGATATGCAACACACTTTTATACACAAATTTTCATTGGCTTTCCCACTAAAGCCCCAAAGAAAGTTTATTTGTACCAAAGCATAAATGCTATAACACATGGTTCAAGGTAAATATGGCTGGAAGTTGGATATAATAACCAATTACATTCATTTGATATTTCGGGGTTCATTTTGAAGTTGGGGTTTGTGGAACAGTGGGCTTGACAAAGAAGCTGATCTAAACTGAATGTTTGGTTAAACTGTGAAGCAAAGAATGTGAAAAAGTAACTAGCTAGGATTAGGGTCAGAACTTGGACTTCAAGTAGACATTATAAGAGACCAAACAAGGAATCAGAAACAAGGTAGAAGTCATAGCTATTGCATAAAGCTGGCAGGTTTATGAAAGAAGAAATAAAATGGAAGGGAATCACTGAGGTTGCTGAAGATAACAACAGGGAGTTGTTACAAGTTTCACAGGCAGGGAGAAAGCTACACACAATATAAAATACATTTGGATTGTTAATTCATATCTTTCTGCCTTTAGTATGCATGCTCTCCCATCATCTCAACTCTCAGCTTTTTAGTCATCCGCTTCTGTTAAGCCTTTTCCTCTTCGTCCTCGCCCTTCTCCAGCCCAGACAAATTGATCACTGCCTCTTCAGTGTTCTTAGAGCACTTCAAACACGCCTTCTCCGTAGCCCCAGTTACACTGATTTATGGTTGCCCTGTGTCTGCCTCTCATGAGCTCCGTGACCAAAGGATCAGTCCTATGAGTCTATACTTCCCCACTGTTAGACAAGGATCTAGACAGGAGTGGAGGAAAATGTTTGTGCAGTAAATATTGGGGCTCAGAGGGCACTGTAGCTCATGCTGATATCACTAGCATGTTTGTAATAGATTAAAATGGAACAGGGGAGAATAGCTTTGTTTAGAAGATGAAATAACAACAGTCTGTCTACCACTTGAATTCATCTGTCCATTCTAGGTGCATTAATATGATGCAACATATAATAAAAGAAACATACACATGTACATGTAGGCATACTCATTGACAATATTAGCACAGACCTAGAATGACTTCAATTCTCAAAGTTTTCGATGTGAGTAGAATGATATAAGTCTCTGTAAATTTTTGAATGTAAAAAACCACTAAATCAGAAAGACTAAAAGACTACGAAAACATCAGCATTCTACCAATGAAACATTTCTCACAGAACTTCCTCATAGTTCTAGTCAGCAATAAAGTTTTGTTCATAATGAAGACTCTGGTGCACTTCAACCTTCTGAAGACATTTATGCATCACGATAAACTGCAGATTAAATTATGTGCACTATGATGTTATTGTTAAGTACATCTTATTGGATTATAATATTTTAAAACTTGGTGATTTGTGTATAATGTCTCTTCTATCCATTAAGCAGATTTTGATTAAGATACCAAATTTCCCGTGCACATTAACCAAGAGAATTATCAAATACACACACACTCACACACACAACACAACTTAAAATAAGGACATGTACTGTACAGAAGTTAGTATAGACCTTCAAAATAGAACATTCTAGAATATTCCACATTTTCCTCCAAGAAAAACTGCTATCTGGCTGGATACTTGAGGATTAAAATGATCCTTCAATGTGCTCACGATCCATTTAGGAGTTAACCATCCACTCTGTCAAGAGAGACTTTTGACATTGGTTCTATATTTAGGAAATCAAAAGATGCTTGCTCCTTGGAAGAAAAGCATGACTAACCTAAAAAGTAGAGATATTACTTTGCCAACAAAGACCTGTCTAGTCAAAGCTATCATTTTTCCAGTAGTCATGTATGGATGTGAGAGCTGGACTATAAAGAAAAATGAGCACAGAAGAACTGATGCTTTTGAACTGTGGTGTTAGAGAAGACTCTTGAGAGTCCTTTGGACTGCAAGGAGATCCAACCAGTCCATCCTAAAGGAGATCAGTCCTGAATATTCATTGGAAGGAATGATGCTGAAGCTGAAATTCCAATACTTTGGCCATATGATGCAAAGAACTGACTCATTGGAAAAGACTCTGATGCTGGAGAAGATTGAAGGCAGAAGGAGAAGGGGACAACAGAGGGTGAGATGGTTGAATGGCATCACTGACTCGATGGATATGAGTTTGAGTAAGCTCTGCAAGTTGGTGATGGACAAGAAAGCCTGGAGTGCTGCAGTCTATGGTGTCACAGAGAGTCAGACATATCTGAGTGACTGAACTGAACTGAAGCATAGATCTAAATTTGAATTTTAAAACCTACTATACTAGTAGGAGAAACCTACCACATAAATTAATGAACACTTACAGCCCTAATTTTCATTTCTTTCATCACATGTCATAAAATATAGTGTCTCCAGAAAAGTTATTTTTGAAGTACAAGAGGCAGAATGAGAATGTTTCCAAGCCTATTTACTGTAATGTTTGCAAAGAATTTCATTTGAATAAATTTACACTAGTTCTTTTACTTTCAGTATTAAATTATAGCTCATTTCACAGCTGTATCCCTTACAGTAGTCCACAATGAATGTATCATAGTTTCACAGCCTGCAGGCAAATATAATGATGCTGGCAGGTTTTCACTTTGTCTCTTTATGGGAAGAAAAGGAAAGGAACTCTACAGCTGGAAAGACAGTCTCCCTGTACAGGACACTGCAAGTCAGCAGTTCTATTGTCAATAATAAGCCTATTCAAGAAATTGCATCAGTTTATATATTTGGAAAACCATTCCCTGAAATTAAAGGTAGAGTGTAATATTGTACCAAAACACAACACAGATGGTCTGACTACTTTTACTGTTTTCTATTGTATTAAACTATGGCCAAAAAAAAAAAAAAAAAATCCAGTTAAATTTAAAGGCAAATCTTCACTCCTTAAGGAAGACTACAAACTGTGATACTTCTATAATACATCATTATATTTTACATATTATAAATCAAATCACTAATATATCTATATATTTTGTTCCTTAAGCTATAAGGAACCACAGAATGGGTGGAAATTAATAGAAGAGAAGGGCTACAAAGAGTCCAGCAGTAAAGAAAAGCTTAAAAAGAGAATGAAAGCAACCTGAGACTACTTAGGAGAGGGAAAGGAGACTGTGTAAGCAAGTGCCTGCATGTGTGTGCGTATGTTTGTGAGAGACTACAACACAGAGAGAGAAGTTCTGTGGGACATTTGGGGAGATGTAAGGCAATGGCACCCCACTCCAGTACTCTTGCCTGGAAAATCCCATGGATGGAGGAGCCTGGTAGGCTGCGGTCCATGGGGTCACGAAGAGTCGGAGACGACTGAGCGACTTCACTTTCACTTTTCACTTTCATGCATTGGAGAAGGAAATGGCAGCCCACTCCAGTGTTCTTGCCTGGAGAATCCCAGGGACAGAGGAGTGGTGGGCTTCCGTCTATGGGGTCGCACAGAGTCGGACACAACTGAAGCGACTTAGCAGCAGCAGCAAGGAAGATTTGGGATATTTTGTTTAATGGTATTCAGTATAAACTCCTGTGTTACACTGTCAAGGAAACCTACAGTCAAAATCCATATAAGACTCTAAAAAAAGAGGAATAAAAAAGGATACCACCAATACACTGAAATTAAATATTGAGTTATGACTTGAAGCAGTAGTTAAACTTTACAATGTTAAGATTCTTTGCATTGTGGAACAATATGACAATATGTTTACATTTGATTACAGGATAATGAATTATTTAGAAAGAAACATGTCATTATTTTCTGTTACAAAATGGAAGAAAATTATTATAGTAAATGTTAAAATCTCAAGGAAACTGTCAAATGCTCAATCAAGATACAAAATAGACAAAATAGTTATTATTATCCAAGTCTGTAATCATTTACTGCATCTCCCTATGCTTGTCTGAAAGTATTCAAACTAAATGTCTGTTATTGTCTCATATTTATACTACATGTGTTCTCAGTTGCTCAGTCGTGTCTGACTCTCTGTGACACCATGAACTACACCCCGCCAGGCTCCTCTGTCCATGGGATTTTCTAGGCAAGAATAATGGAGCAGGTTGCCACTTCCTTCTACCTAACGCTACATGTTATCCTACATAATGCTACTTTAAATATTTAAAGCTTACTCTTCACATACTCAAGAATATTTTCCCTATCTCTTATTCAATTAAAATATTAGGGCATATAATTTAAAGTGTTTTGTATAAAATTTTTATTTTTGTTTATGTCAGAATATCAAAGACAGTAAGATATTTATCCTGACTGCTAGTATTATACTAAGAGTACAGTTTGGGGAAAATCACTTGACCTTAGGAACATGTGTTTATTCTTTCATTAAAACAGAAGAACATTATGTCCTGCCCAACACTAATGAAGAAATCATAAGAATTTAGCAAAAGGACATGTTGAGTATGAGTGCTTAGAGAATTGTAGAGTACCATGAGAATACAAGCAGGGATTGTTATTACACCCACTAAGTTGCAAAAACCGCCAAAGGGGCAACTTCTAAAATTCATTAACATTAAAATTTTTCGTTAGCATCACTTAGGTTTTTCTGTGCATTTTAAATACATATGATTAAGTTATCCACTCATTCTTTAACTCATCGCAGCTTTCCCATCCCAAGTACTTTTCCTTTACTGAAGATTCACTATATGATCAGATTAAAACCCCAAGAGAAGCTTCTTCCAAGGCATCCTATCAAGTGTACTCAAGATTTTTCTCCTAAATGTGATTTTATTTTCATGAAATCGGTTCCCTAAAGCACTTTCTTGTATTTCTCAACTACTTACATTCTAATTACAGAATACATTTTTATTGGAATTTTAATGTATTTTCTCAAATGATAATTATATCATAATTTAAGCTCCTGGAAAACATAATACATAGTGTGCTGTGCTAAGTTAAAGATAATATAGCTCAGGAGATTAGCTCAAGATTGCAGAGAAGAAGGACTTGTGCTCACTGGAGCACACTGGAATCACAATTATCTGCTGAACAACCACTGACAAAGAAATGCTGGAACCTACCAAAAAAGATATTGTATATCCAAGCACAAAGGGGAAGCCACGGCAAGATGGTAAGAGAAGTGCAACCATGATGCAATCGAGTCCCACGCCCACTGACTGGGTGACACACAGAATGGGAAACAACTGCACACATAAGTTCTCCCACTGGAGAGAAAGTGCTGAGCCTCACAGCAGCCTTCCCAGCCTGCAGGTTGGGCAACAAGGGGAGTCTGCAAAGAATCTGATTTTGACGGTCAGAGAGATCTGACTGCAGGGCTTTCACAGGCCTGGGGAAAAAGAAACTCCACTCTTTGAGGACACACTTGGGATCTTGTGTGCAACAGGACACAGGAGAAAAGAGTAGTCATGCCATCAGTGACTGGACCAGATCTGCCTGTTGGCACTGGTGGGTCTCTTGCAGAGCTGCGGGGGTAGCTGTGGCACAAGGTGGGGACAGAAGCCTGCCAAGAGCAGGTCTGGGAAGCACTCACTGGAGAGAGGCCTCCTGGAAGCCACCATAAGCCCTACCAAACAGCCCACAGGCTCTAGTGCTGCGTCACCTCAGGTCAAACAGCCAACGGTGAGGGAACACGGCCTCACCAATCAGAAGACAACTGGATTAAAGTTTTACAACACAGATGAAAAGACATATACCATGTTCATGGATTGGAAGAATCAATATTGTCGAAAAGACTGTACTACCCAAGGAAATCTACAGATACAGATTCAATGCAATCCCTATCAAATTACCAATAGTATTTTTCGTATAACTAGAACAAAAAAAATCTTAAAATGTGTATGGAAACACAGAAGACCCCAAAGAGTTGTAAAAATGGAGCTAGTAAAATGAGGCTCCCTGATGTCAGACTATATACTTCAGAGCTACAGTCATTAAAACAGTATAGTAAAGGCACAAAACAGAAACATACATCAGTGGAACAGGATAGAAAGTCTAGAAATAAACCCACATACCTAGGGTCAATTAATCTATGACAAAGGAGGCAACACTACATAAGGGAGGAAGGACAGTCTCTTTAATAAACGATGCTGGGAACACTGAACAGCTACATGTAAAAAAGTGAAATCAGAATATGTTTTAACAGCATTCACAAAAATAAATTCAAAATGGATTTAACACCTAAATGTGAGGCTAAACACTACAAAACTCTCAGAGGAGAACATAGGCAAAACACTCTCTGACATAAATTGCAGCAATATTTTTTTGATCCGTCTATGAAAATAAAAACTAAAACAAACAAATGGGACCTAATTAAACTCAAAAGCTCTTTCAGAGAAAAGAAAACCATAAACAAAATAAAAAGACAACACAAACAATGGAAGACGGTATTTGCAAATGATGTGACTGACAAGGGATTAGTCTCCAAAATTTATAAACAGCTTATGTGGCTTAATATCAAAACAAACACCTAATCAGAAAATGGGCATTAGACCCAAATAGCCATTTCTCCAAAGTAGACATACAAATAGCCAAGAAGCACATGAAAAGATGTTCAACATCATTAATCATTAGAGAAATGCAAATCAAAACTACAATGAGATATCACCTCACACCAGTCAAAATGGCTATCATTGAAAAATCCACAGACAACAAATGCTGGAGAGGATGTGGAGACAAGGAAACCCTCTTACACTGTGGTGGGAATGTAAATTGGTACAGCCCACTATGGAGAACAGTTTGGAGGTTCCTTAAAGAACTAAAAATAGAGCTATCATATGTTCCAGAAATCCCACTCTTGGGCATATATCCAGAGAAAAACATGTTCCAAAAGTATATATACATCCCAATGTTCACTGCAGCACTGTTTACAACAGGTAAGACATGGAAGCAACCTAAATGTCCATCAACAGAGGAGTGGATAAAGAAGACATGGTACATACATACAGTGGAATATTGGTCATTAAAAATATGAAATAATGCCATTTGCAGCAACATGGATGGACCTGGAGACTGTCATACTGAGTGAAGAAATTCAGAGAAAGAGAAATATCATATGATATTGCTTATATATGGAATCTAAAAAGAAATGATATAAATGAACTTATGTACAAAATAAAAACAGTCTCATAGAGAATGAACTTATGGTTACCAGTGAGGAAAGGTTGGAGAAGGGAGAGTTTGGGAGTATGGGATTAACATATACACCCTGCTATATTTAAAATGGATAATTAACAAGCACCTACTGTATAGAATAGGGGACTCTACTCAATATTACGCAATAACTTAAATGGGAAAAGAATTTGAAAAGGAATAGATGCATGTGCCTGTACACTTGAATTGTTCATCACAACACTGCTCAACTATACTCCAATATAAAACAGTTAAAAATAATTTTACAAATAATATGGCTCAGTCTAGCAGTTCCTCAAATGATTAAATATATTTATCATAAAACCCAACAATTTCACTCCTGAGTATATATTCAAGAGAAACAGAAATACATGCCACACCAAAACCTGTACATGAATGTTCATAGCAGCATTATAGACCAAAAGTGGATGCAACTCAAATGTCCGTCAACTAACGAATGGATTTTAAAAATGTGGTATATCCATACAAATGGAATATTAAAAATGAAGAACTACTACATGCTACAACATGGACGAACCCTTAAAATATGTTAAGTGAGAGAATCCAGTCACAAAAGATCACATCAAGTATGACTACTTATATAAAACGTCCAGAATAGGTAAACATAAAGAGATGGAAACTATATTAGTACTTGCCTGGGGCTGGGTGTGACAGAATAGAATGGGAGTTTGGGAGCAAGGGCTGAGGGGTACAGGATTTCTTTGGGGAGAAATGAAAATATTCTATAGCTGTTTGTGGTGAAGGATACACAACTCTGTGAATTACCAAAAGCTATTGAATTGCACACATTAAATGGGTGAACTGTATGGCATCTGAATTATGTCCAAAAGTAACTGTTAAAAATGGCTCTGTGACAGCAATTCTAATACTCAGCATATGGCCAATAAAAGTGATTCGTCTTATCTACAGTGATGAGTACAAGAATCATTCTTTCCTCTAATATTCACATTTTTCATTAAATCATCAAATTGATTCAGCTTGTACATGATTCTATTAAGAGACAAAATTACTTTGAGAAGAATGATCTTGAGAGCTCTGAGATTTGGGACATGATTTGGGACATCATGATGCCCACGGTATGGAGAGCTTGATCACCACGTTTGAAAGACCACGTTATCTGCTCTTTAATATTTATTCTCTTACAGTGGACTTTTCACAGCTCAAGCAGTCTAAAGCCAGTGCTTGTACAAAACAAGCCAACAGAACTAAAGAAGTTATATTAAATCTTGCAGTACGAGACAGGGAGAGAAATGTATCTTGCACTCAAAGCTTTCCCTATGAATTATGTGATTCCATAAATCCAAATCCAGTCTGATGGCGCACCAATTAGAGGTGTACAGTCACCACTGCAAGCTGTCAGAAGAAGCTGTTTTATAGTGAGATTGAACTCTATGGTCTCCACTGCATTTTTGTGATTATACACACCAGCGCAAGGCAGCAAATGCCTTGCTCCTACTAGTCTCTTTCATTCCATGAGGCATGTTCATTAATAAGAATGAATGACGCACAGCATGTTAAGTGGAGGGAAATGTTGATGCTCACTGGAAACAGGACTGTTCAGATACTTTGATTTTGGAGTTTCGTATATTCTCATCTTAGTCATCCTCAAACTCAAAAACAATTTTGTTTAATATCTTTTCCATCCTATGGTTAAACCTCACATGTTTAAAGACTTGATATGATGGTCAAACAAAGACTGTGAACTAGTGCCCCATAATCCAATTCTGGCTCACTAGATACTGTATCTGGCATACAGTATTGTCTGTTATGGGCTTCCCTGGTAGGTCAGTGGTAAAGAATCTGCCTGCCAATGCAGGAGACACAGGTTCAATCCCAGGGTCAGGAAGATTCCCTGGAGAAGGAAATGGCAACCCACTCTAGCATTCTTGCCTGGGAAATCTCATGGACAGGAGTCTACAGGTTATAGTCCATGGGGTCAAAAAAGAGTTGGACATGACTTAATTGGAAATTGTCCCTTACGAGAACTTTTTCAGCTGAACCCCATCTCTAAATGATGGACCTCAACAGACAGACCCACAGCAGAGTGAGAAGCTGTGTAGCTTCTTTAATTAGCCAAGTCTCCATAGAGAAGAGTGAGTTTAACCAGCCTTTACACCATGGCTGGTCCACTTCAGTCATTTATATTCTCTGTCACTGACTTCTCAGACAAAAATACATAGATTTCAGGTTTATTCATTTCAACATTGGTCTAATCAAAACTGCAAGGAGATCCAACCAGTCCATTCTAAAGGAGATCAGCCCTGGGTGTTCTTTGGAAGGAATGATGCAAAGCTGAAACTCCAGTACTTTGGCCACCTCATGTGAAGAGCTGACTCATTGGAAAAGACTCTGATGCTGGGAGGGATTGGGGGCAGGAGGGAAAAATGGGATGACAGAGGATGAGATGGCTGGATGGCATCACCGACTCGATGGATGTGAGTCTGAGTGAACTCTGGGTGTTGGTGATGGACAGGGAGGCCTGGCGTGCTGCGATTCATGGGGTCGCAAAGAGTCGGACATGACTGAGCGACTGAACTGAACTGAGCTGAATCAAAATTTTAGAGGAAAAGATAAAATATTAAATCACCCTAATATATAAACCTGAAAGGATACTCCACTCTTGAAGTAACTGCATTTAATCAACATTACTTAGTAAAGACAGCAACGCTCATAGCAAGTTTGTAATAAGAACTAGAACAGTTAAGTCATACGATCAACAATCTTCTAAACTCCATAAATTCACATATGACATATTTGCAAATATATCTTTATTCTTAGTAATATTTTATCCATCCAAACTGAGCTGGGCTTCTAGATTCCAAAGAATTAAAAACAGCAGCTAAGCTGCATATGACAGGCTGTTTGCTGTGGTCCCCGCACTCCCTTCTTTCTCCTCATGCCTCAGAACTTCCTGCTGCCCCTGGACATGTGCGTCATATACTTTCTTCACAACTGTTCCTCTTGACCTGGACTTCCCTCTATAGCCTTGTTCACTTTGTAAATTGTTTATTTTTCAATTTGTATATTATGCGAATCTTCCTTTCCCTGTCTCCTTCTCTAAGATAATCACCCCTTTCTCATTCTATATTTTTATATGCTTCTGTTTTTACAATAAGTTCACTAAGAATTAATTACTTATTTATCCACAATAGGGGGGCTTACCTGGTGGCTCAGATGATAAAGAAATAGCCTGCAATGCAGGAACCTGGTTTGATCCCTGGGTGGGGAAGATCTCCTAGAGAAGGGCATAGCAACCCACTCCAGTATTCTTGCCTGGAGAGTCCCCATGGACACAGGAGTCTGGTGGGCTACAGACCATGGGGTCACAAAGAGTTTGACATGACTGAGCAACTCAGCACAAGCACATCCATGATAGGGGACTTCAGAAGAAATGGGTTTATGTGCTGTGTATGTTTGAGCTCCAGCACCTAGCACAGAGCTTGGCATAAGACAGGCTCTAGGCAGTTGCCAGTTTTACTTAATTGAACCTGATCAACACAAATTGATGAAGAAAAGAGTCACCTGGAGTTGTGTAATATAGTGGCTCTGAGTAAACTATATTTCCCATAGAAAAAATACATTGGATGTACACATTTTACATATACACATGTAGAATAAAACAATAATTGATCTGCATCATTCCACCTGAGGTTGTGACGTGTACTGCCTTAATGACAGCCCAATCAGTGCAAACTATCTATAAGAAATACTTCATATAAACAATGTGACTGGACATTCTGACCAGCAGTGCTATTAGAAGAAAAGTACTTCTTGGAAATCTGCACAGGGATTTCAGTCTGAAGCCTGCTCAGGCACCAGAGAGGCAAACACAGGAAGATGGTGAGACATAAAAAGGATCTTAAAATAAAAGCTACAAGTTAGTGGGAAGTAATGCAAGGACTCATGTAATGAGATCTTATACATGAGTTGGCTCCTGACGAATATTAAATTGGCAAATTTTTCTAAAACAAAGTTTTAATATAAATTTTGTAATTAATATTTTAGTGAAAAGTATTCTTCTTTGCATACATTTTTAAAACTCACCTCTATAAATACTAGATATAAAACACATGTGAGGAGGTATAATAATTTCCGTGATACCAGATAACAGGTGAAGTTCTGTGCATTTAACCATAAATGATTGTGCTATTAGGATGTGTATGTTATGTTGCATGCATTTATGTATCTAGGTATGTGCGTGCATGCATATGTATGCTTGTAATGGTACATTAAATTTTTATTGTAATTCTATCATAATTTTATAAATGCTATAAAAACTTAGGGAATATACAGCTAAACAGGCTGTAATTGGCATAAAACTGTAGAATAACCATCTCTTCTCCAAACTGAGAAACCATTTAATTTCCTTAAGAAGATTTTGAACCACATATACTGAGGTGTGTAAGTAGGATATTTATATATACACAAGATGTGCACATACATACACAGAGCATATACACGACATTTCCATTTACATACAGAGGGAGGGACGAAAGGAGGGAATGAAAGAGACAATGTACTATAGGAGAGGAAAGAGAACCTTGAAAAAGGAAGCCTCAGCGTTGACTGTGCATTTCCTACACCCTTTCACTCACAGCATCACAGACCAGGAAAGTCTTGCCAGGAATATTCTTAGGTGTTTTCACACAAAGGAATTTTGGAACACACCACCCCAGTTAAAGAGTCACACCTCCAGCACTCTTTGCATGGCAAAGATATGCACCATCACAGTAAAAATAAAACACTAAGGTAGAATGACTCTGTTTTAAAACTACTCTGAAAACTCTGCAAAGAGCAAAACAGAGGCTTTTGCAACTACATGGGTGGCTCTGACAGCAGGGAGAAAGGGGAGCAACATCGGTTGCAGAGAATCTTGAAAGGCAGATGCAAGAAGAAAGAAGAATCAAAATGAAGGAAAGAATGCAGAGAGATCCAGGAAAGAAACTCCACCCCAGAGAGGAGGCATTCATAGCTCACAGCAGGATCATGCCAAGTAAGAGAGAACGTGTATGAGCACTGATGTGTGCCAGGCATCACCTAAGTGCACTACAGGTTTCTCTCAAGTTACCCTTAAAATAACCTGGAGGGGAAGATACCAACCTCATACATATGGTATGTCTGAGGAACAAGAGACAGAGAGATCAGAGATCACATTCTTAATAGAAAACAAAATTAGGTCAAGATTCACGTCTATCCAGCTCAAAAGTCTCCTCAGGAACATCTCTTTCTACTTATTACATACACATGCAAACGCACACACACATATATTTATTTAACTGCTGAGCAATCAGTGTTTATTTCAAGATGAAATATATATATAGTTACACAATGGAATACTACTCAGCCATAAAATGAAGGAAATCTGGTCATTTACAACAACATGGATGGACTTGGAGAGTATTATGTTTAGTGAAATAAGTCAGAGAAAGACAAACACTGTATGATATCATTTGTATGTGGAACCTAAAAAATAAAACAAGCTTGTGAATATGACCCAAAGAAAGAAACTAAACTCACCAATATAGAGAACAAACTAATGATTACCAGTGGGGAGACAAAGTGGGGAAGAACAAGATTGGAGTAATGGATTGATAGGTAACAAATTACTATATATGAAATAAATAAGCTTCAAGGACATATCATGCAGCACATGGAATATAGCAATATTTCATAATAACTATAAATGGAGTATAACTTTTAAAAATTGTGAATCACTATGTTGTATCCCTTAACTTCATAATATTGCACATCTACTATAACTTGATTAAAATATGTAAATACAAAGAAATGAAATCAACCAGTTAAAAAAAAAAAAAAGATATAGGTTCAATTAGCTGCAACCACTCTTGCTCATTGTCAAAGGGAAGTACTGAATACAGAGGGTCCCTTTGACATTTACAGCCACACTCTTTGATTTTGGTAAAGAAAACTAAAAATAATTTTTACATAGTGGAACCCAAACAGGCACCATTTGTGCTCTGATGCCACTCTTTAGCAGGCATGCTATAGAACATACTTGCAAACCTATCCATCTGCAATACTCAGAATGCCCAGCTATTGCTCAGTTCAGTTCAGTCACTCAGTTGTGTCCAACTCTTCATGACCCCATGGACCACAGCATGCCAGGCCTCCCTGTCCATCACCAACTCCCAGAATTTACTCAAACTCATGTCCATTGAGTTGGTGATGCCATCCAACCATCTCATCGTTTGTCATCCCCTTCTCCTCCTGCCTTCAATCTTTCCCAGCATCAGGGTCTTTTCCAAGGAGTCAGCTCTTTGCATCAAATGGCCAAACTACTGGAGTTTCAGCTTTAGCATCAGTCCTTCTGATGAACACCCAGGACTGATCTCCTTCAGGATGGACTGGTTGGATCTCCTTGCAGCCCAAGGAACTCTCAAGAGTCTTCTGCAACACCACAGTTTAAAAAAGCATTAATTCTTGGGCACTCAGCTTTCTTTATAGTCTGAATCTCACAACCATATATGACTACTGGAAAAACCATAGCCTTGATGAGACAGACCTTTATTGGCAAAGTAATGTCTCTGCTTTTTAATATGCTGTCTAGGTTGGTCATAATTTTCCTTCCAAGGAGTAAGTGTCTTTTAATTTCATGGCTGCAGTCACCAGCTATTGCTACTGCTGTAATAATCTAAGGGGTAACTTCTTATCCAGACTGTGCCACAATTAGATAGCCCCGCATTGGCCATATACCATAGATTAAATTATTCCAACTACATAATCCACACCTGTGCCTGATACATTTGCTTGGAAAAGCTAATTTTCTATCAGGCTCTCTCACCAGAGCAATTTGGTGGCTATATTTCTACTCTTGTGCACACAAACTGCCCACTTCTGAGTCATCACCCTACTACTCCCATTCTGGTGGTGCTCAGCACTTTGTGTTCATGGGAAGGTCTGTGGGAGTAATCTGACTGGCAGACCAACCTTGACAACTTGGTTCTCAGGTCAGCTTTCCCATGGCTTCAGGACAGTGGACCTCCACTGTTTCCCAGAAGTTCAGAAGGATATTACACCTCGACTTTCTGCCAGCTCCTGGCTTCCTCCACACAAGAACGAGTGGATAGGTAGCTATGTATGTAATTTATGAACCAGACCAGAGTGAGCTAGAGATATAAGACATTCATAGTACACTTAAAAATCTCACAAGCTATCAGGCTGCTATATCAGGCCATTTGCTTCTCTTTCAAGGTATTGTCCGTCGCTGTCAAACTCTCTCCCAAAGTTTCCCATTCAAGGCAGAACTCGACCAAGTGTACACACATCTCCATTAATTCTTTATTTAATTCCTATATATGTTTTCTGTTTATACGAACAATTGTGTTTCCCTGTGGGACACATCATCAGAGCAACAAGAAGAACGGAGTACGTGCAGCACAGGCTGGATTGAGGCTTTGAACTCCATTAAATAAGAGTTCTACTGACTTGTACTATTTTCATTTATGTGATGAAAAGACTGCAGATCCCTTACCAGAGAAGACATGCGGATGACAAGATGAAAAGATAATGATCAACATCATATCTCTCATTAAGGAATGGCAAATGAAAATAAAAAGAAAAGACAACTGCATGCCTATTTAAATAACAAGAAAGTACAACTGCATGCCTGTTTAAATAGCTAAAACTCAAAACATTGACAACATGGCTAGGATGCAGAGCAAGAGGGATTTTCATTCACTGCTGGCAAGAATGCAAAATGATACCGTTTGGAAGACAGTTTGGCAGTTCCTTAGAAAACTAAACATACTCTTAACATATGATCCAGCAATCACACTCCCTGGTATTTACCCAAAAGAGCTAAAAAATCAGGTCCACACAAAATCTGCATATGGATATAGATGGATAAAGCAGCTTTATTCATAATTTCTAAAACTTGGAAGCAATCAAGATGTCATTCAATAGGTAAACAGATAAACCATGCTATATCCACACAATGGAATATTGAAAAAAGTATTGTATATTAATACATATATATGGAATCTAGAAAAATGGTACTGATGAATGAATTTGTAGGGCAGGAATAGAGATTCAGGCATAAAGAATATACTTGGGACACAAAGGGGTAAGGAGAGGATGGGATGAATTGAGAGAATAGCATCGAAACATGTATATTCCCATATGTAAAATAGATTGCTAGTGAAAATTGTTGTAAAATACAGGGAGCTCAACCTGGTGCTCGGTGACAACCTAGAGGTGGGGATGGCTGGTGGGGGGAGGTTCAAGAGAGAGGGGACATATGTATACTTATGGATGATTCACGCTGTTGTATGGCAGGAGCCAACACGACATTATAAAACAATTATCATTCAATTAAATATAAATTTAAAAAATAAATGAGTTATCCAACCATGAAAAGAAAGGAGGAACTTAGATCACATTACTGAGTGAGAAAAAATCTGAAAGGGCCACATACTGTAAGATTCCAATTGCATAACAGTCTTGAAAAAGCCTATGTATGGATACAGCAAAGAGACCATTGGTTACCAGCAATTTGGGAGGAGAGACGGACAGATGTAGAGATGAACATGTGAAGCACAAAGGATATTTTAGGGCAGTGAAACTACTTTGTATGACACTGTAATAGTCCATACCTACTTTAGAGAATACATGTCATTATGTATTTGTTCAAAATCACCCAAAGTAAATTAGAGTGAATCCTCATATAAAATGAACTATAATACAAACTATGGACTTTAATTAATAATAATGCATCAATATTGCCTTATCAATTGTAACAAATGTACCACACTAATATAAGATGTTAGTAATAGGGAGAATTGGAGAGAGGATGAGGCAGGTATATGAGAACTCTGAACTTCCACTTAATTTTCTATAAATCTCAACTGCTCAAAAATAAAATCTATTAAAAATAGCTTTTAAAAGAATGCAAATGATTTGCCTGTTTTTTCTCTCCTTGTTTTGTTGTCCTTGCTTGCATCTAATTTTCTTTCCAAGTTTTAACAGTCATTCATAGCTTCTCCTGAATTAATGGATGTCACACCTGCTTCATGAACCATCTCTCTCTCTGATGGCTCCTGGAACAAGAGCCCATCTGAACACTAGTCGATTATATGTGCCATTTGAAAATGGTTATCTTTATATTGTTTTTATTTATGATTTTCTCCATCTGCCCTTATTTCTTTTCTCATAGTACAGCTGATTCAATAACATAGAGCCAATAAAAATGATTTCCCAAAGATTATGATTTCACATGTTAAATTATGCAAAATACCAATTAGCTCAACAGTTCTTCTAGAAGATGAGAAGACATCCATTTGGTTAGGTGCAAGGACATATCAGAAGCAACAGACATTACTTTTGGTATCACTGTTTTAAGTATTCATGTTTTCTCCACTCTCCTTACTGAGTGATTTTTAATTGTTATAAGCAAAGGGAAGTGAAAGTGGCTTGGTCGTATCCAACTCTTGGCGACTCCATGGACTGTACCCTGCCAGGCTCCTCTGTCCATGGAATTCTCCAGGCAAGAATACTGGAATAGGTAGCTGTTCCCTTTTTCAGGGGATCTTCTCAACCTAGGGACAGAATCCGAATCTCCTGCATTGCAGGCGTATTCTTTATTGTCTGTGCCACCAGAGAAGGCCAAGAATATACCTTCTTCAGGAGATCTTCCTGACCCAGGAATCGAACTGGGGTCTCCTGCATTGCAGGTGGATTCTTTACCAGCTGAGCTACCAGGGAATATCTCTTCCTTTAAATAAGGTACTTTTCTTATTGCTTAGGTATTTGGGGATTAAATGCAAATTCCTTTATTTTTCATCATTTTAACTCATTTTAAAGTGTCAAGTGTGAAGTTCCAATGAAGAAAATTAGAAAAAAATCCCTACCTTATGACTCACTGGCACCTCTAATTCACACCCCATGATACACTTGTGATAGGAAAGATGTATTTTCCTGGATGCCACTTCCCCACCGCTTCTGTTATTAAAGAACTCGCTAATGTGCCTTTATATTAGGAAGCCTGAAGGCTTCCACTCTCCCATTCCAGAAAGACCCACTTGTCCAGTGTCCTCATTCAAACTTAAATCAGAGATTGAGAGGCTTCATTTCCTCCTAAAAGGATTCAAAGCATATCACACTTCCCCAATAACCTAATCAGAACGTCAGCACCTCACCCTATCCATCTCTTCCCACCTTTTCTTATATAACAACAAAAGGCAGAAAAACACCTCAGTATGTGCTGCTCCACAGAACTCTTAACCTCAGTTCGCACTGGGTCTTTTATTATTTTACAAACCAGATGCATGTTCAGTTGCACACTTGTGTCCAATTCTTTGTGACCCTATGGAGCGTAGCCCTCCAGGCTCCTCTAGTTCATGGGATTATCCAGGCAAGAATAGTGGAGTAGGTTCCCATTTCCTTCTCCAGGGTTCAGTTCAGTCGCTCAGTCCTGTCCGACTCTTCACGACCGCATGAATCGCAGCACGCCAGGCCTCCCTGTCCATCACCAACTCCCGGAGTTCACTCAGACTTGGTTCCATCAAGTCAGTGATGTCATCCAGCCATCTCATCCTCTGTCGTCCCCTTCTCCTCCTGCCCCCAATCCCTCCCAGCATCAAAGTCTTTTCCAATGAGTCAACTCTTCTCATGAGGTGGCCAAAGTACTGGAGTTTCAGCTTTAGCATCAGTCCTTCCAAAGAAATCCCAGGGCTGATCTCCTTTAGAATGGACTGGTTGGATCTCCTTGCAGTCCAAGGGACTCTCAAGAGTCTTCTCCAACACCACAGTTCAAAAGCATCAATTCTTCGGCGCTCAGCCTTCTTCACAGTCCAACTCTCACATCCATACATGACTACTGGAAAAACCATAGCCTCGACTAGATGGACCTTAGTTGGCAAAGTAATGCCTCTGCTTTTGAATATGCTATCTAGGTTGGTCCTAACTTTTCTTCCAAGGAGTAAGCGTCTTTTAATTTCATGGCTGCAATCACCATCTGCAGTGATTTTGGAGCCCCCCCAAAATAAAGTCTGACACTGTTTCCACTGTTTCTCCATCTATTTCCCATGGAGTGATGGGACCAGATGCCCTGATCTTAGTTTTCTCAATGTTGAGCTTTAAGCCAGCTTTTTCATTCTCCTCTTTCACTTTCACCAAGAGGCTTTTTAGTTCCTCTTCACTTTCTGCCATAAGGATGGTGTCATCTGCATATCTGAGGTTATTGATATTTCTCCAATCTTGATTCCAGCTTGTGTTTCTTCCAGTCCAGCATTTCTCATGATGTACTCTGCATAGAAGTTAAATAAGCACGGTGACAATATACAGCCTTGATATACTCCTTTTCCTATTTGGAACCAGTCTGTTGTTCCATGTCCAGTGCTAACTGTTGCTTCCTGGCCTGCATACAGATTTCTCAAGAGGCAGGTCAGGTGGTCTGGTATTCCCATCTCTTTCAGAATTTTCCACAGTTTATTGTGATCGACACAGTCAAAGGCTTTGGCATAGTCGATAAAGCAGAAATAGATGGTTTTCTGGAACTCTCTTGCTTCTTGCATGATCCAGCAGATTTTGGCAATTTGATCTCTGGTTCCTCTGCCTTTTCTAAAACCAGCTTGAACATCAGGAAGTTCACGTATTGCTGAAGCCTGGCTTGGAGAATTTTGAGCATTACTTTACTAGCATGTGTTTTTAGGAGTGATCAGTGTTACCACAGTCCATTGAGCTATTAAACCTTCACAAATCCTGAGCATTTGATTTTTGGACCAGATAATCAATAAGCTCATAATAAAATTGGAACACTAACTGTGCTATGTATGCTAAGAAAGACGAGCAGGAAAATAGGACACAAACTGCAAATTTTTTTTATTTAAATAATCACCTAGGATGTTAAATAAATCATAAACCACAAGCAATTCTACTGTGAATATATTTAATTTGGAAAGCACTGGTGACAATGATAACTGCAAGTATGTGAAAGTTCAGATTCCGTAGAAATCTTAAGACACTATACAAAATAAAGTATAGAAATTATATTTATATAATCCACCCTGAATTTGCAGCTCAGAATATTTTGATGGTCTTTGGTCCACGCTGTCTACATGTAAAAGCCAAAGTAATTAAATAACAAAAAAAGACAAGTCTACAATAAAACATTTCTTTCTAGATTTGGTTTGTTTGTCCTGGTGTTTCTTAGTTGGAGAAAACGGATAAATGTGTTGGATCAGTAAAACTCCTTCAAGTTATGACATTTTTAGGAGAGAAAAAGGTAAAGAATGGGAAAAGAACTAACCTTTTTTAAAGTATAGTCACTATATTTTAGGTACTGTGCTAAACACTAGTTACTACCTTTTAAAACTCTACAAATGCCCTCTAATTTCAGAACCCCTGTCACCAGTCCAAGGTAAGAAAAAAAGTCAGGGTTTAAGTAATTTCAACAATAAGGAAGAGGCAAGATTTAAAATGATTTGTCAGATTTCAAAATCCATGATCTTTCCATTCCACAATGATGCTTCTCTTATAATTTGCTGGAATATCTAGCACTATAATTGTATCAATGTGCAATTTCTAGTGCATTTACAAAAAACAGATCCTTTACAGAAAGCTATGGCACTTTATTAGACTTACTACAGGTCATAAAATTAAGTAACCATTCTATTTTATAATAGAATAATAGCAATAATATACCTTAACATTTATTGAAGTCTCAATATGTATGAAGTATTCTACAAGTATGTATATTTGTTATTATACTTAATCCTCAGAAAACTCCTACAGAATACAAGGTGTTTATCCATACTGGGGATGATAAAAAATATTCAGGGTGATGAAATAATTCCATAGGTACCATGAAAAAAACATGTTGATCTATGTTATTCCAAATTAATTGGTGTTGATCATCTGTCCATCCTGTCCATCCCTGGACCCTGTGTCCATTCCTCCCTCTGCTCCTTCTCTATTCTTCATTTAATAAGCAAACTGTGTCACATTCCAAATTAAGACAAATTATAATCACAACTGAAATGCAAAACTTTTTTTTTAAAGATAATATCAACCTTATGTTCCCACTACCTGGAATAACATTCCTCTCGCCTATGTTATTCCCTGGTGGCTCAGACAGTAAAGCATCTGCCCATAATGCAGGAGACCCAGGTTCAATCCCTGGGTTGGAAAGATCCCCTGGAGAAGGAAATGGCAACCCACTCCAGTACTCTTGCCTAGAAAATTCCATGCATGGAGGAGCCTGGTGGGCTACAGTCCATGGGGTCGCAAAGAGTTGGACATGACTGAGTGACTTCACTTTCTTTCTTTCTTTCTAAGACTAAGATGGCTATTTTTTCATATACATTGCAGAATATTTTACATTAGCACAGAAAGAAAAAAGATAATACCTTTTTTTATTTTAAACTGATGAAACAGTTTTTTCATGTGCAATTAACTGTGTAAAGCACATAGTGACAGTCATTAATAGCACCGTCTTGCATTGGATGAACCCAGGTCAAAAGTGCTCAATGTGAGAATTTCCTTGAAGAAAAACTCAGAACTAGTTATATATACATCTTCATCACCTGATTCTGAAAAATGGCTAGTGTGTATCTGAAGCTGGGTAGCTAGGGTGTAGCTGAAGCTGCAATACTTTGGCCACCTGATGCAAAGAAGTGACTCACTGTAGAAGACCCTGATGCTGGGAAAGATCAAAGGCAGCAGATGACAGAGGATGAGATGGCTGGGTGGCATCACTGACTCAATGGACATGAGTTTGAATAATCTTTGGGAGTTGGTAATGGACAGGGAAGCCTGGCATGCTGCAGTCCATGGGGTCACAAAAAGTCAGACATGACTGAACAGCTGAACTGAAGTGTGTATCTATTTCTTGGATTTTAATGTAATTTCATTATTATAAAAATAAATTCAATTATTTCATTAAAACTTTTTTGAAAATATATATCTGCAGCCTAAATTGATTAAAGTTGGATGTATTTACCATTTTTTGTCTGACTCATGTTAAGTCAATCATACTTTGTTTAATGCACTTCATTTGGAATTGCTAGGTAAATATAATTAGCCATAATTATTACTGAAACAATTCCATACTCAAGAATATTAAAAAGAAAAACTGTCTAACACTTATCAATAACAGTAAATTGTTCAACTTCCAAGATGCTTACTCCTTGGAAGAAAAGTTATGACCAACCTAGATAGTATATTCAAAAGCAGAGACATTACTTTGCCGACTAAGGTCCGTCTAGTCAAGGCTATGGTTTTTCCTGTGGTCATGTATGGATGTGAGAGTTGGACTGTGAAGAGAGCTGAGCACCAAAGAACTGATGCTTTTGAACTGTGGTGTTGGAGAAGACTCTTGAGAGTCCCTTGGACTGCAAGGAGATCCAACCAGTCCATTCTGAAGGAGATCAGCCCTGGGATTTCTTTGGAAGGAATGATGCTAAAGCTGAAACTCCAGTACTTTGGCCACCTCATGAGAAGAGTTGACTCATTGGAAAAGACTCTGATGCTGGGAGGGATTGGGGACAGGAGGTGAAGGGGACGACAGAGGATGAGATGGCTGGATGGCATCACTGACTCAATGAACGTGAGTCTGAATGAACTCCAGGAGTTGGTGATGGACAGGGAGGCCTGGCGTGCTGCAGTTCATGGGGTCGCAAATTGTCGGACACAACTAAGTGACTGAACTGAGCCAAACTGAATAATGTAAGTTCTCTAACTCTGCATGTATGAAATATGTTTTTCAAGTATTAAAAGTTACCTTTTAACTGTACATAAAACTGTTGAAACATTTACTTTTATAATTTAACATCTTATATTTTGGGTTTTTTCTCTGTTGAAAAGCAACAATGTTGTGGAGAAACTTAAATACCAGTTGGTTACTCACTGTATCAATATAACTTTCCCACTATCTGGTTTATTATTCAACCAAGATTCTATCTCTACTATTCTACTTAAAATGTATTTTCCCAAAAGAATTATCTTATTAGTTCCTCCTTCCACTAATCTTTTCTGAAATATTTCATAATCCCTTTCAGACTCTCAGAAATGTCTTATACTTTGTGCCCCCATCCCCTTCCGAAGATATCTTCTTCATTTAGCACCTACTGGCATTTTCTTTGGACCTGTTCTGACCACACTTTGTCAAGCTCTTTCAACAGTTTCTCTCTCATTGATGTTGTTGTAGTTAAGTCATGTCCTCCTTTTTTTCGACCCCATAGACAATAGCCCACCAGGCATCCTGTATCCATGGGATTTCCCAGGCAAGAATACTGGAGTGGGTTGCCATTTTCTTTTCCAGAGGATATTCCCAATTCAGGCGCTAAACCAGAGTCTCCTTTACTGGCAGGATGATTCTTTATTGCTGAAGTCACCAGGGAAACCCCCTCCCACCCATTAGCCTGTAAAATTACCCAATCCATAAAAACTAACCAAGTCATATTTCAGGGCCTCTTGCCTTCTGAGATGGCCCACACTCTGGTCTGTGGAGTGTGTTTTTCTCTAAACAAATCCACTTCTTACCTATCAACTGTATCTCATTAAATTCTGTGGCCATGAGGCAAGAACTTAAAATTTACCAGGAACAGCTACTCTGCTCTAAGTTATAATGGATTCCACCAGCTTATAGGTTAGAGTCTAACATCTTTATCATAGGTTGAAAGTTTTGTTACAATCTGGCCCAACTCTTCTCATTTTGCACTAAATCCATTCATTCCCACCAAATATTCCAGACTTGAGCTCCAATACTTATAAGACCTATGAATATTGTATCTCATGCCTTACATTTTTGTTGTTTCCTTCTATCAGCTATACAACTTCTTTGCTCTCGTAGTGTTCCGTTCATGAGTATGGTATGCCCTGTTGCAGCTGTTGTATATTATTCAACTGGACTTTGTTGAGGGCAGGGAAAACAGTATCTTAATCTTCCACCACAATGACTTCACGTAAGTCACACAGTGAGTCCTCAACCACTCTTTGTTGTGAACTGACTTTAAAAAATTAATTAAAAATGCCTTATAGATTAAACTTTCACATAATATATACTATGTATCCTAAACCTTACACATTATGTATATATATATCCTATATGTATATATACATGTTAATATATGCGTGTATATATGCATATAGCTGTGTTTATGGTGTATGTATGGCTGCCGTCTCTGAGGCTGCACAGAGTCGGACACGACTGAAGTGACTTAGCAGCTGCAGCAGCAGCATGTGCACATACTTTAGGGTTGAAAAAGCCTTTCAGTATCATCTTTCCTAATCAGTAAATATCACAAAATAGGAAACCAAGAACTAAAGTCATTGAATGACCTTGCCAACATTCTAAAACTTGATAGTGACAAACACAGTGTTGAGTTCCTCTCTCAGCTCTTCATCCAGTGTACTTTTCACTAAATCACTTTAATTCAATGATCTCACCAATAATGTGATTCTAAATAAACTGTTCTACCAGGACCAAGCTTATTCTACCAGAATCTTAAGACTATCTCACCTCATTTTCTCCCCCAAATCCCTGCCTGTCTCCTTACTGCCATCAAATGAGGAACACTTATGATTCTTTCATCTCTATATTTTCATTTACAGTGTATCCCTCTTCTTTAAATATTCCCTATTTCCTCTGATAACTACTCTCAGTTCCTTCATAGATATAGTAAAGTCTACTTTCCCTCCAGAAAAAAATTAAAAGGTTCTTATCTTGCTCTCCTGTTTAATTCACCATTTTTTTTTTCACCAAACCAAGGCTCACCATAAAAGAGATTACATTATCCTCATTATACTAGCTTATATTTTCCCATGCATATAACTCTAAAGTTTAAAGATCACATTCTCATCACTCACTCATTTCATCTTCATAATACGAGGAATAGTCAGGAGAAGGTCATATTTACAGGCAGATGGGTAAACTGGAGATCAAAAGTTAAGTGACATTCCAACGTTCCTGAAGGGAGCAAGAGCTGGAACAGACACTGGAATCAAGGTCTCCATATCCTTGCTCTTCTGAGCTTTCCACTAGTTTATTGGCTTATATTTCCATCATGACATTGATATTGACACATATTGGCACCTCAGATTCTGTACAGTGAGTGCTTCTTAGACTCATCTTTGATCTGAATTACTGCTCGGCTCTTGGTACTTTAAAAGTATAAATTTGAACCCTGGCTTTAGCTAAATCAGAGATCTTCAACTCTTTAAACTGAAAAAAATTAATCTGATTTCATCTTTATCAACTAATCTGTTGATCTTTAAACTTCAAGTGGTAACAAGAATGACTCACACTAATATCCAAAAGGCTTTTCTAATCATGTGTACATGTGTGTTATTTCATGCAACATTCTGAGGCAAATTATGTACTTTGGCTTTAGATAAGTTTCTATTCAATCTCTTCACTAAGTTGCTACACAGATGCAACAATTTTTTATAAAAAATCGGGTTATCAATGTTATTGTAGCAGAGACTAATTTGTCTCTGCCTTAGAGCTCTAACAACAGCTGAAGTCAGGTCAGAGACACTCTCTGCAACTCATTTGTGATCCCATGACCAATAATATACCTTCCCTCCTCATACCTAGTGCATCCTTCTCTTAATGTTTAGGCACTGCCAAGAAACTCTTAATTCATCCCTAGCCAGGAGCACTAAGCATAATGCTTCCCACTTTCTTCCTATAAACAAGAAGTTTCAGGTCAGCTGAAGAATTGTCAGCGTCCTTTAGAGGAGAGAGGAGCCCCAGGAGAGGAGTGGTAATTCCTCATTTGGTATTGTTTTCCTGCCTGTCACTGCCCCACCAGGACCTCTAGTCAGCACTTTGCTGGGAGATTCCAAGGGGCAATTAGTTGCTTGCTTTTGTTGGCTCGTTGAAAACAAAGCAAAAAATTTTTTTCAGGACAGGAAAAGTTTAAACCTAAACATCCCAACAATAACACACTTTAAGAACCCCGCAATTCACTCATTAAGAATTGAGCTTTACAAGGTCTCAGCCAGCTCATTGGCGCCCCATTTGCCTTTAACTGTTAGACATGCCCTCACTTGGCTTGTTTCCACGTGTCCCACATAAGCTACACTTAACAAATTTAAGTCTGTATCCGTATACATCATGGCATGGAGTGAACTGTTTGCCTTAACACAGAATAAAAACCGGGGCTAAATGTTTGCTTGCTCTTTGCCAGAAATATATTTAAGAAAGTCCGAACAGAATGAGAACACAGAGGTTAAAAATAATGCACTTAATTATGAAAGTGCAGCGTTGGTTGCCCTCATTAACTACGAAGCTGTGAGGGAAATATCATTCCAGTGACTCACTAATGCCTTTTAGTTATTAGGTTCTCCTTTCCTAACAGCCTCGGACACGACCTAATTTGCCTCCTAGGAATCATACTTTTTACCTTAGGATCCCAGCACACCCAGGTCATCAAGAAGCACAGGGGTCCCTCCTGAAGCCCAGCAGTTTCGTGATGTGGACCCAGATGTGAAGATGGGAAGCACTGGGGGACTCCATTCCACTTACCAGTCTTCCACAGATAGAGGATGGGTGCCTCCGCCTCGCCAGGCGCCGCAGCCCCGTAGGCGCCCGGGCACAGCAGCAGCAGCAGGAGCGGCAGGACGGCCGGGCGCCGGCCCGCAGTGCCCCGGCTCCGGGACGCCGAGCGCCCCGCTGGCAGCCCCATGCCGCCCGCAGCCGCTCCAGGGTCCAGATCCCTGAAGGGGACGCGGCGGGCAGGGAATTTTCCTTCGCCCTCGGAATGTCTTCCCAAGTACACAACGCAAAGCTCTTTCCCGCTATTGTTCGTTTTCGTGTCAGATGAAAAGGAGGGAAAGCGCGTTTAACACCGGGGAACAATAGCGTCTGCGGTGGCCGTGGCTGCCGCCGCCGCCGCCGCTGGCGGGGATGCTGCTGCCGCTGCCATTGCGCGCAGAGTGGCAGGTCCTGGCGGCGAGGGAGGCAGCCGTCCGCAGGGGGCCCCAGCTGACTGAGCAGGTCCTGCAGTCCGGGAGGCAGCGCGCCCCCGCCTCAGCCAGCTGGAGAGAGAGGAGGGGGCGTGAGCCGACCCGGCACCGGGGGCGCTGGAGGCAGGGGGCGGCTAGAGCGCCAGGGCGAGAAAGGAGGCGAGTGCGCCGGAGAGGGGACACCCGGATCCAACACACCCAAGGAACTCCAGTGCACATGGCGTGATGAAATATGTTTGGAGGGATACACCAATAAAAAGAATCATCACCCGACAGGCTTCGGCATGACAAATAACAGGCATTGAAATTCACCGTCACCCAAGGAGTCAAATCCAGTGGCATGTTCTTACTATATATTTATTTACACAAAGCATCAGTGCTTCTGAATTACTTTATGTGGGGAGCAGTATTTATCATCAGAAGTGAAAAACATAGGAAAAAAGCAGAAATATTTACTTGCTGTTGAAAGGCCCTTAAACTTTTAAAAATCTTTCTTTTTTAACTTAATTCTATCCTCAGTAAAAATATGAGCAGTACTGATCTGTTAGAAATCAAAGTACATTGTCTTCTAACAGCCTTTAAAACTGAATTAGTTTTAATAAGTATCCACAGTGATACCTAATTATATGGATAACATTTTACAAAAACTAATTGTAAAATTATATTTCACATATAAAATTATATTTTATAAAATAGTATATATTTATATAACAATAAATATAAAAGTGCTATCCCTTTATTCTCTGTCAAAATTATGTTACTTTTAAGGATTCACACAGTTCTGAGTAAAATTAAAGGACAAATTGAGTTTTCCTTATTTGTGTATCTCCAAATTAGTAAATTCTTTGCTTAAAAATATTTGACACTGATTTCTCATAACACTACTGTAGGAAAAGTGTCTTTATATAATTTAATGGGTTTGGACCTTTTGTTCTTTGTTTCCTCTTTCTTAAACCAGTAGTAATAAAGAAATGTGTGTGAAGTCTGATAATGCTTTGCCCTTTCTCTCTTCTCCACAATAATAACCTCTACTAATTCATTTCCTAGTAAAGCTAAAATAATATCAAGGCATTTAGCCAATTAAAAACCAGGCTAAAAAGAAAGCCAAAGAAAACTATTAACATCCAGTCAGCAATATTTAGCCAAATAAAACAAAATCTAAAAAGCAGGAAAACTACTCTTTATGAATTTACTCCATCAGCATAGCCAAGCAGAGTTTAAAACGAGGAAGCTACTGTTCCTGAAAGAGGAAACCTTCCATAAAGCTCTCTTGGGACGCCTGTCGTTTTGCAGATCATTCCAGACACAGCCCTGCTGCATGCATTAGATTAAAAGCAGGTTTGATCAAATAATTTCTAGGTCCTGCCTATTTAAGCATTCTGACATCAGAGGAAATTAGCAATGTTGAAGGTTGCAAATTTGGTCTTTGTTTACTTTCCACTCTGTTAGGCCTCTAAGAGGGAATTAAAAGCTCAGAGAGCCTTCGCTCTGTGAGTCTGTGATTAGGAGAGATAAGCTAGTGTGGATTACTATTTCTTCACTGGTGAAAAATAGTAGGCAACCATCAAGAGATTAGAGATTGATAAAGGATACTAAAAAGCCTGATTCCAACTTGTGTGTGGCTGCCTGGAAGAGCACTTGTTTCAACAGTTAGACCAAAGAAGAGAATAGGATTTGCTATAGCTTCCTTGGGTCTGTCTTCTTAGAGAACACCCTGTAATACCATTCTACAAAGGCAGTGTTTTCCTATCCTGTTTTCATTTCTCAGATGTTGGGGTGATAAACCCTAAAACCCTTACTTCTGGCACAAACAGCCTTTAAAACAAAGTACTCAGTTAACCAGCCCATTCTAAGCAATCTTGGGAATTCCCAAACCAATCCACCAAGTAGAAAGTCATTAAATAACAGAAGACAGAGAATCTAAGGATTCAAGCTAGGACAATTTGATATACAGGCTAATGACCTAACCCTTTGAAAAGCCATCAGATGCTATACTTAATAGCTTAATGTCAAAAGAAAATTTAAGGGTTTTTATATTTATCCATAGTTGTATAATAATTCCTCAACTGGTCGAGAGTTAAAACATCATGGCTACAATTTCAAGCATTATACAGAAGAACAAGGGATTGGTGCCAATTCCAAATTTGCTGCCACTTAAAATACATGACTAGAGCTCATATTCTGCTGTAATGTTTGAAACCAGCCAACAATTGGTTTCCTTCTTTTAATTTCAATTTACACAAAGCTTAAAGATTACTTCAAATAATATTATTCAGCCATAAAAATGAATGAAATAATACCATTTACAGCAACATGGATGGACCTAGAGATTATCATATTAAGTAAGTCAGACAAAGACAAGCATCACATGATACCATTTATATGTGGAATCCACAGAAATTACACAAATGAAGTTATTTACAAAACAGAAATAGAATCATAAATAGAAAACAAACATGGTTATCAAAGAGGAAAGGGGGGATAAATTAGGAATTTGGGGTTAACAGATATACACTGTACTTAGTTGCTCAGTCGTGTCTGAATCTTTGTGACCCCATGGACTGTAACCTGCCAAGCTCCTCTCCCGATGGGGAGTCTCCAGACAAGAACACTGGAGTGGTTGCCATGCCCTGATCCAGGGGATCTTTCCAATCCAGAGATTGAACCTAAGTCTCCCACATCACAGGCAGATTCTTTACCGTCCGAGCCAGCAGGGAAGCCCTACTATCCATAAAATAGATAAATAACAAGGGCCAGTTGTATAGCACAGGGGACTATAGTCACTATTATGTAATAACCTGTACCGGAAAAGAATTTGAAAAAGAATAGATATATATGTATGTGTATGACTGGATCACTTTTCTGGACACCAGAAATGTTTGTAAATCAACTATATTTCAATTAAATTTTTTTTTTAATTTTAAAGGGTTTAAAAAAATTACTTCAGATACACACACATGCACAATTAGTAATAGATACCTCTGGACAAGGTTACAGAAACTAAGTCATAGAAACATTTGTCTCCACCACTGTCACATATGTGTTCTATAACAATGTCATTATTGCACTTGAAGACAAAAATGTATGGGTCTCTGAGGACAGATAAATGATATATATATTCAGATACATGTTCCTTTGTGAAAGCTCTAGTATCCAGTTAGATAAATCCTATCAATAAAACTGATAAACAGCAAGAGATAGCAAGACACGGGAATCTTTGTTTTCTAGCAAATGACATAAATAACACACAAATGTTTTAATGACATGATGTCAAAATTTAGTCATGAGAAGTCTCAAAGATGCAGATCAAACTGACCATCTGCACAGCCTGCCTTGAAGTCAAGCACTCATTTTTCACGAAGAACTATTCAAGTATTAATGAGCCAGGCAATAAAAGTATTCAAAGCAATGGATGAAAATATGCAAAGAATTTATGGCGTTTTTAGTTTTTAGAAAGAAGACAGTTCTGACCCTATCACTTCTCATGTGTTACTCTTGTATCTGTCTTTATTATTTTTGCTCTCATTTCCAAATTCCAGAGAGGGTGGGTGTGTACAGATGTATACATGTGTTTTCTCTTTCAGTAGAACATAAATAAGCATATAGCCATACTTGATGACCCAAAAGACATACAGACAATGACTTTCAGTGATTAGGATCAGCACTTAAAATCAATCAAAAATTCATTTACTTGACAGAAAGGGAAATAACTTTTAATATCATCAGTTTTTATGAAGAAAAATAATGAGTAAATGAAGGAATATATCTTTTATTCAGGACTACAAGGCAAACTATCTAAGAATATCCATTTTGAAATAGCTTTAAAGAAATTCTCTACATAAACACATCTTGCCTTATAAAAAAAAAGTTACCCAAAAGAATTCTGTTTGTGCGGCCTCTAGGTGTCATACTTGACTAACATTTGGGGTAGAAAAAAATAATTTTGGGCTTCTTTCTATTTCCCCCTTCTTGCCACACCCACCAGGCTATCAAAAGATGAAATATTTCACTTTTTACCTTTGCAATAAGTAACAATGAATTTTACTTCCCCAATTCTGTCTCTAATAGTAATCATCTATTTTCCTTCACCATCTATTTTCTTTCTAATTCCTTTTTCTTTATAACTACTTTGTCTGTTTGTTGGTTGGTTAGTTGATTAGTTTGCTGGCTTGTCAGTATATATGCTGAAAGGAGAGGAGATTCTAAATTTTCAATAGTTTTACACAAAGAAAATAAACATCAGAATTTCTCCATTTTACTCAAAACGAAGTCTGGAAACAATAAAGATCTACTATGATATTTCAGGCTCCTTGTTTTGAGTATCAGGTAAAAATGTACAGTATTTTGGTTCAGATCCTTCCAGGTTTGGAGAATGGATCACTCACTGTAAACCTTACAATAAGGACCCTAAACTGGGTAGTATGTGAGGCATCAATAGTCCTGATACAACTTAGTACCCCAATCATTAAAACATTTCACCAGGGGTTAACTTGGGAGAGGGCTTCCCTGGTGGCTCAGAGGTTAAAGCGTCTGCCTCCAATGCGGGAGACCTGGGTTCGATCCCTGGGTTGGGAAGATCCCCTGGAGAAGGAAATGGCAATCCACTCCAGTATTCTTGCCTAGAGAATCCCATGGACGGAGAAGTCTAGTAGGTTACAGTCCACGGGGTCGCAAAGAGTCGGACACGACTGAGCGACTTCACCTCACCTAACTTGGGAGAATGCTTCCATACACAACACTCAGGCCAATGCAATGATTCAGATGTTCAGAAGTACAAAGGAATAATGTATACAGAGGCAACAGAATTGATTAGTTATCACTAGCATGCTGGTGGCCTACAGGTGGAGAATGAAAATGTACTGCACTTTAACAAACAATTGAAAACTAAATATGAAAGCCAAGAGCCCTGAAAAAGAGACTGTTTATCTCCTACAGTGGAAGAGTGGAAACGAAGCTGAAGATCAAACCGAAAACTTAATCATTAAGAGTTGACAGCTTCAAAGATAACTGAATAGTCAACTGAGACCCATGTGTTAAGCTAACATTAGGATCTGCTTGGAAAATCCTGGAACCTGATATATGAGTCAATGCCCCCATGTCTGGTTCCCCAGACTTCTCTTAAAGCGCTGAGAGGCAGCCCACCTCTCCCTGTTAAGAGATGCCATATACCACCACTGCTAGTGTTTGGTTTGATAGCTAGGAGTAAGCACTAAGTCAGCCTAGTTGACAAACCGTGGTCTACTAGAGAAGGGAATGGCAAACTGCTCCAGTATTCTTGCCTCAAAAAACCCCATGAACAATATGAAAAGATAAAAAAGATATGATGTCAGAATATGAGCCTCCCAGGTCAAGTGGTGTCCAATATGCTACTGGGGAAGAGCAGGGAAATAGCTCTGGAAAAAAAGAAGAGGCTGAGCCCAAGTGCAAAAGATACTCAGTTGTGGATGTGTCTGGTGGTGAATCTAAACCTAGAAGCCAATGTTGTAAAGAACAATACTGCATACAAACCTGGAATGTTAGGTCCATGAATCAAGGTAAGCTGGACGTGGTCAAGCAAAAGACGGCAAGAGTGAATATCAACATCGTAGGAATCAGTGAATTAAAATGGAGACAGGTAAGGGTAAATTTAATTCTGATGACCATTATATGTACTACTGTGGATAAGAATTCCTTCACAAAATGGAGTAGGCCTCATAGCCAACAAGAGAGTCCAAAGAGTAGTACTTGGGTGCAATTTCAAAACAACAGCATGATCTCAGTTCGTTTCTAAGGCAAACTATTCAACATCACAGTAATCCAAGTCCATGCCCCAACCACTAATGCTGAAGAAGCTGAAGTTGAACGGTTCCATGAAGACCTCCAAGATCTTCTAGAACACCAAAAAAAGATGTCCTTTTCATCATGGAGGATTAGAATGCAAAAACAGGAAGTCAAGGGATACCTGGAGTAACAGGCAAGTTAGGCCTTGGAGTACAAAATGAAGCAGGGCAGTGTTTAAGACTTTTGCCAAGGGAACGACACTCTGGTCATAGCAAACACCCTCTTCCAACAACCCAAGAGATGACTCTACACATGGACATCATCAGATGATCAATACCAAAATCAGACTGATTATATTCATTGCAGCTGAAGATGGAGAAGCTCTATACAGTCAGCAAAAACAAGACCTGGAGCTGACTGTGGCTCAGACCATCAGCTTCTTATTGCAAAATTCAGGCTTACATTGAAGAAAGTAAGGAAAACCACCAGGGCATTCAGGTATGACCTGAATCAAATCCCTTATGATTATACAGTGGAAGTGACAAATAGATGCAAGGGATTAGATGTGGTAGAGTGCCTGAAGAACTATGGACAGAGATTTGTAACATTGTACAGGAGGTGGTGACCAAAACCATCCCAAAGAAAAATAAATGAAAGGAGGAAAAGTGGTTGGCTGAGGAGGACTGACAAATAGCTGAGAAAAGAAGAGAAGCAAGAGGCGAAAGAGGAAAGAAAAGAAATACCCAACTGAATGCAGAGTTCCAGAGAATAGCAAGGAGAGAAAAGAAAGCCTTCGTAAGTGAACAATGCAAAGAAATAGAGAAAAACAAAAGAATGAGAAAGACTAGAGATCTCTTCAATAAAACTGGAGATATTAAGGGAACAATTCAGGCAAAGATAGGCACAATAAAGGACAGAAATGGTATGGACCTAACAAGAAGCAGAAGATATTAAGAACAGGTGGCAAGAGTATACAAAAGAACTATATGAAAAAGGTCTTAATGACCTGGATAGTCAGGATGGTGTGGTCACTCACCTAAAGCAGGACATCCTGGAGTCAAGTAGGCCTTAGGAAGAATTACCACAAACAAAGCTTGTGCAGGTGATGAAATTCCAGCAGAGCTATTTCAAATCCTAAAAGATGATGCTGTAAAAGTGTTGCACTCAGTATGTCAGCAAAATTTGAAATTTCAGCAGTGGCCACAGGACTGGAAAAGGTCAGTTTTCACTCCAATCCCAAAGAAGGCAATGCCAAAGAATGTTCAAACTACCTCACAACTGCACTCATTTCACATGCTATCAAGGTAATGCTCAAAATCCAGAAAGTGAAAGTCACTCAGTCATGTCCAACTCTTTGGGACTCCATGGAATTCTTCAGGCCAGAATACCAGAATAGGTAGCCTATCCCTTCTCCAGGGGAGCTTCCCAACCCAGGAAATGAACTGGGTCTCCTGCACTGCAGATGGTTTCTTTACCAGCTGAGCTACCAGGGAAACCCAATTGCAGCATTAATTCAGCCTAGTCATGCTGAGTTTGTTAACAAAATAAAAATCTGAAATAGCAAAGTAGCTATGAGAATTAGCTAGCAACTACTGGTAGGAGCCAGAAGACGATTCAAGAGGCTTGCTTTTGAGCATGTTTGATTAGGGTTCAGAACCCATGGGGATAAGAGATTTATTAACTTGGAGAAACATACCAAGGTTACAAATTTTAATACTCTGCCAAAGACTGAAATGGGTGGTGCAAACTGATGGTTCCTAGAAGCCTGGACAAACACTTATGAAAACTGAAATGACAGGGAAAGAAGACAGGGCAGGAAGAGACACTGCTGGATTAGATACATTATGTAAGGGAAAGGAAGACCAAAGAAAAGATTATGTCCAAGTGAACACACAGAGACCGCACGAATCACCAAGGCCTTCAGAAATGTACAGGCTAAAAAGACACCAGCATCACTGAGTTCCATGGTGGGTCTTTGCACACCACCAATAGGTGCAGTGGTCACAGAGGTTTAAGTCTGATCCATTTGAGCTAATTTTTATGCATGGTATGATAGTAAAGTTCTAAACTCATTACTTGGTATGTGGACACTCAATTGGAAAAGGTTGTCATTTTTCTCACTGAAAAGTCTCAGCATTTTGTAATAAAAAATCAACTGACCATATATCAGATGGTTTACTTTTGTTCCACTCTGAAGTCTATCTCAGAGAGACTGTGGTTCAGTTTCAGACTATTGTAATAAAACAAATGTCACCATAAAGGCAGTCATGGAATGTTCTGCTTTCCCAGGGCGTAAGAGTTATTTTCATACTATAATGTAGTGTATTAAGTATGAAACAGCATGTCTTAAAAAAAAAAAGCATACATACCTTAATTAAAATACTTTCTGTTTTCTAAGCCAAAAAGTATTATATAAAGTTGATACTGAGTTCTCCTCTCTCATTCCTAATTTTGGTGATTCATCTGCTTTCTTTTTTCTTAATCATCCTAGTTAAAAGTTTGTCCTTTTCTCTAGTCTTTTCGTAGAACTTCTGATTTCTCCAATTTTTCAATATTGATTTTCTTTCTTTAAATTCATTGGTTTATACTCTAACTTTATAATTTCTTTTCTTTTCTTTTGCCAAAGGCTTAATTGCTTTTTTTTAAATTTTTTTCTGGCTTCTTAAGGTGGAAACTTAGGTTACTGAGGCCTTAAGTTACTTAGGTACTTAGGTTACTCACTTACTGAAGTTATGTGAGCCTTTCTTGTTTTTTGACATAGGCCTTTCTTATTTTTTGAGGTAGGCCTTAAAACCAAAACATTTCCTTAAGTACTGCTTTTCTGCATTACATACAGTCTGACATGTTGTTTCATCTTCATTCAGTTCAAAATATATTTTTAATTTCCCTTAGGATGAATTCCTTGTTCTGTGAGTCATTTTTACATATATTTGTTAATTTCCAAATCTCAAATCTGCCTCCCTAAAGGCAAGGAGCTCCAGGTATTTATGGGATAATGAATAATGGAGCAGGGCAGTTTGAGGCATGGGGAGCATAGGAAAAGCTGACTGGAAAAAAAGCTGTGGTAATTGTTATTCTGGAAATACATAGCTAAGCTACAGGACTATGCATGTTCAAAATGTCATGGAGAGGATACTCAGACTTGTCCAGTTAAAGGATCAGTGGGTCTATCCCATCTCAACCAGCTCAGCTGGAACTAGAAGCAGCTTACTCCAAGTTCCTAGAAAATAACTCAGTCAAATGGCTTACTGTCCAGGTTACATGCTGCTTGGAGGACATGTAAATCTTAAAATGCCTCTGATTAGTGAAGAAAGATGAGATGGATTTAACCCATGTTTCAATTGTGGTTCCCTTGGACTTGATGAATCTTTTTTTCTCTTGTTTTATAATAAATTCTTTTTGTATTTGATGTAGATTTCTCACTCTATTCAGGCTTTGTTGAGTTCCTTAGGTATTCGGTTACATGTTTCTCGTCAAATTTGAGGACCAGCTCTTCAAATACATTTCTTTTTGGGTTCCCTTCTACTTCCTTTACTTCTGGAATTTCCACGACCTATTTGCTGGCATGTTTAATGCTGTCTCACAGATCTTTGAGGCACTGCTCATGTTATCCTTTTTTCCCCCTCAATATTCATCATATTAGATCATTTCAATTGATCTGTATTCAAGTTTACTGATTCAACTCTTTACTTTCCAGGGACCTAGAGTGCTTCCATCTTTTGACTCGGTATTTCAACATGTGTTCTACATGGTTGCCTCTGAAAGAAAGGAGAGGGCAAGAGAGTGATGCAGTTCTATGAGATGTCTGCATTACTTATCTCTGTATACCATTGTACAAAAAGATATTATATAATCACAATCTGATTGCAAGGGAAGCTGGGAAATTTATCTCCCTGTAGGCTCAAGATGAAGAAAATGAAATAGATTTAATAAATAAATAGTAATATCTCAACCATAAATTACTACATTCAGACAACTGTGTCACCCAAAAGCCTTATGATTTTTCTTTGTCTGATTACCTAGATGATATAACCCTCTTACATGTTTTCAGCTCTCTAGAGAGCTATGGGCTTCCCAGGTAGCTCTCATTGGTGGGAAAAAATTTAAAAAAACAAGCAGGAGATGCAAGTTTGGAAATGCAACACTATTTGTACTAACTCTTCTTTTCCTCTCATGCATTTATACATTTTTAAACATTTTTATTTATTTACTTTTGGCTGTGCTGGATCTTTGTTGCTGCACAGGCTTTGCTTTAGTTGTGGCGAGCAGGGGATACTCTCTGGTTGCCAAGCTTGGACTTCTCATTGTGGAGGCTTCTTTTGCTGCTGAACATGGGGTCTAGCAGTTGAGGCTCCCAGGCTCTGGAACATAGGCTCAGTAGTG
Organism: Capricornis sumatraensis; assembly: GCF_032405125.1. NCBI lineage: Eukaryota > Metazoa > Chordata > Mammalia > Artiodactyla > Bovidae > Capricornis > Capricornis sumatraensis. Next base: position 24,754,797 of record NC_091073.1, read on the forward strand.
TGGTGCACGGGATTAGGTGATCCACAGCATGTGGGATCTTCCTGTACCAGGGATTGTGTCTCCTACATTGGCAGGTGGATTCTTTAACACTGAACCACCAGGGAAGCCCTGTATTGTTGTTGTTTGGTCACTCGGTCGTGTCTGACTCTTTGCGACTGCATGGACTGCAGCACTTCAGGCCGCTCTGTCCCTCACCATCTCACAAAGTACACCCAAGCTCCTGTCCACTGCACTGGTGATGCCACCCAGCCATCTCATCCTCTGATGCTCTCTCTTCTCCTTCTGCCATCAATCTTTCCCAGCATCAGGAACTGTTCCAGTGAGTCAGCTGTTTGCATCAGATGACCAAAATACTGGAGTTCAAACTTTAGCATCAGTCCTGCCAACGAGTATTCAGAGTTGATTTCCCTTAAGATTGACTGGTTTGATCTTGCTGTCCAAGGGACTCTCAGGAGTTTTCTCCAGCATCATAGTTTGAAGGCATCAGCTCTTTCATGCTCCACCTTCCTTATGGTTCAGCTCTCACAACCATACCTGACCACTGAGAAGACCATAGGCTTCACTATACAGAATTTTGTCTGCAGAGTAATGTCTCTGTTTTTAGCATGCTGTCTAGGTTTTTCACAGCTTTCCTGCCAGGAAGCAAACATCTTCTGATATCATGGCTGCAGTCACTATTAGTGATTTCAAGCCCAAGAAGAGGAAATCTGTCACTACTTCTGCCTTTTCCATGCAGGTCAGGAAGCAACAGTTAGAACTGGACATGGAACAACAGACTGGTTCCAAATAGGAAAAGGAGTATGTCAAAGCTGTATATTGTCACCCTGCTTGTTTAACTTCTATGCAGAGTACATCATGAGAAACGCTGGACTAGAAGAAACACAAGCTGGAATCAAGACTGCCGGGAGAAATATCAATAACCTCAGATATGCAGATGACATCGCCCTTATGGCAGAAAGTGAAGAGGAACTAAAAAGCCTCTTGATGAAAGTGAAAGAGGAGAGTGAAAAAGTTGGCTTAAAGCTCAACATTTAGAAAACGAAGATCATGGCATCCGGTCCCATCACTTCATGGGAAATAGATGGGAAACGGTGTCAGACTTTATTTTGGGGGGCTCCAAAATCACTGCAGATGGTGACTGCAGCCATGAAATTAAAAGATGCTTACTCCTTGGAAGAAAAGTTAGGACCAACCTAGATAGCATATTCAAAAGCAGAGACATTACTTTGCTGACTAAGGTCCATCTAGTCAAGGCTATGGTTTTTCCTGTGGTCATGTATGGATGTGAGAGTTGGACTGTGAAGCAGGCTGAGCGCCAAAGAATTGATGCTTTTGAACTGTGGTGTTGGAGAAGACTCTTGAGAGTCCCTTGGACTGCAAGGAGATCCAACCAGTCCATTCTGAAGATCAGCCCTAGGATTTCTTTGAAAGGACTGATGCTAAAGCTGAAATGCCAGTACTTTGGCCACCTCATGTGAAGAGTTGACTCCTTGGAAAAGACTCAGATGCTGGGAGGGATTGGGGGCAGGAGGAGAAGGGGACAGCAGATGATGAGATGGCTGGATGGCATCACTCACTTGATGGACGTGAGTCTGAGTGAACTCCGGGAGTTTGTGATGAACAGGGAGGCCTGGCGTGCTGCGATTCATGGGGTTCCAAACAGCCGGACATGACTGAGCGACTGAACTGAACTGAATGGGACCAGATGCCGTGATCTAAGTATTTTAATGTTTAGTTTTAAGTTGGCTCTTCCACGCTTCTCCTTCACCGTCATCAAGAGGCTCTTTAGTTCCTCTTCACTTTCTGCCACTAGAGTAGTATCATCCTCATATCTGAGGTTTCTGATGTTTCTCCTGCCTATCTTGATTACTGCTTGTAACTCATCCAGCCCAGCATTCAGCATATAGATTAAACAAACATGGTGATAACAGACAGCCCTGTCTTACTCCTTTCTCAATCTTGAACCAATCAGTTGTTCCATACATGGTTCTAATCGCTGCTTCTTGACCCACATACAGATTTCTCAACAGACAGGTAAGATGGTCTGGTATTCCCATCTCTTTAAGAGCTTTCCGCAGTTTATTATGATCCACACAGTCAAAGGCTTTTGCGTAGTCAATGAAACAGATGTAGATGTTTCTTTTGGAATTCCCTAGCTTTCTCCATGATCCAGCAAATATCTGCAGTTTGATCTATGGTTCCTCTTCCTTGTCTAAATCCAGCTTGGACATCTGGAAGTTCTTGGTTTGCATAGTACTGAAGCCTAGCATGCACGATTTTAAGCATGACCTTACTAGCAAGGAAGATAACTGCGATTGTCTGATGGTTAGCACATTCTTTAGTACTACCCTTCTTAGGAACTGGGATGAGGACTCACCTTTTCCGGTCTTGTTGCCACTGCTAAGTCTTCTAGATTTGCTGACCATAATGAATGCAACACCTTGATGGCATCATCCTCTAGGGTTCTGAATACCTCTGCTGGAATTCCTTCACAGCTTTATCAACAGCAGTGCTTCTTCAGGCCCACTTGACTTTGCTCTCCAGAATGTCTGGCTCTGGGTGGCCCACCACACCATCATAGTCATCCGGTTCATCTGTATCTTCTTTATATAGTTCTTCCATGTATTTTTTCCATCTCTTCTTGATCTGTTCAGCCATCTACTAGGTGGCTGCTGCTACTGCTAAGTCACTTCAGTCATGTCCGACTCTGTGCAACCCCATAGACGGCAGCCCACCAGGCCCCCCCATCCCTGGGATTCTCCAGGCAAGAACACTGGAGTGGGTTGCCATTTCCTTCTCCAACATATGAAAGTGAAAAGTGAAAGTGAAGTCATTCAGTCGTATCCAACTCTTAGCGACCCCATGGACTTCAGCCTACCAGGCGTCCCCATCCATGGGATTTTCCAGGCAAGAGTACTGGAGTGGGGTGCCATTGTCTTCTCTGACTAGGTGGCTAGTACCTACCTTTTGTGTCCTTTATTGTGCCCGTCTTTGGGCAAAATGTTCCCTTGATATCTCCAATTTTCCTGAAGAGATATCTAGTTTTTACTCTTCTGGTGTTTTCTTCTAGTTTTATAAATTGTTCACTGAAGAAGGCCTTGTCTCTCCGTGTTGTTCTTTGGAAATCTGTGCTTAGTTGGATATGCCTTTCCCTTTCTCCCTTGTTTTACACTTTTCTTTTTTAGCTCTTTGCAAACCCCCCTCAGATAAGAACTTTGTACGTTTGCTTTTCTTTTTCTATGGGATAGTTCTGTTCGCTGCCTGCTGTACAATATTACGGACATCCATCCACAGTTCTTCAGACACACTGTTTACAAGTTCCAGTTCCTTGAATCTACTCGTTTTCTGCACTGCATTTTCATAGGCGATTTTAAGTTGTAGCTGGCTAGCCTAGTGGTCTTTCCCACTTTCTTTAGTTTAAGCCTGAATTTTACTGTGAGAAGCTGATGATCTGAGCGATAGTCAGCTTCAGGTCTTGTTTTTGCTGACAGTACACAGCTTATTCATATCATCTACAAAGAATGTAATTACTTTGATTTGGTATTGGCCATTTGGTGATGTCCATGTGTAAAGCTGTGAAAAGAAGAGAAGCGAAAGGCAAAGGAGAAAAGGAAAGACATACCCATTTGAATGCAGAGTTCCAAAGAATAGCCAGGAAAGATGAGAAGGCTTTCCTCAGGGATCAGTGCAAAGAAATAGAGGGAAACAATAGCATTGGAATGACTAGAGATCTCTTCAAGAAAATTAGAGATCCCAAGGGAACATTCCATGCAAAGATGGGCACAATAAAGGACAGAAATGATATGGATCTAACAGAAGCAAAAGATATTAAGAAGAGGTGGCAAGAATACACAGAAGAACTGTACAAAAAAGATCTTCATTATCCAGATAACCACAATGGTGTGATCACTCACCTAGAGCCAGACATCTTGGAATGTGAAGTCAAGTGGGCCTAAGCATCACTGCAAACAAAAGCTAGTGGAGGTGATGGAATTCCAGTGGAGCTATTTCAAATCTTGAAAGATGATGCTGTGAAAGTGCTGCACTCAATATGCCAGCAAATTTGGAAAACTCAGCAGTGGCCACAGGACTGGAAAAGGTCAGTTTTTATTCCAATTCTAAAGAAAGGCAATGCCAAAGAATGTTCAAACTACCGCACAATTGCACTCATCTCACATGCTAGTAAGGTAATGCTCAAAACTCCCCAAGTCAAGCTTCAACAGTACATGAACCATGAACTTCCTGATGTTCAAGCTGGATTTAGAAAATGCAGAGGAACCAGAGAGCAAATTGCCAATATCCTTGGATTACTGAAAAAGCAACAAAGTTCCAGAAAAACATTTACTTCTGTTTTGTTGACTATGACAAAGACTCTGACTGTGTGGATCACAATAAACTGTGAAAAATTTGTAAAGGGACAGGAATACCAGACCACCTGGCTTGCCTCTTGAGAAATATGTATGCAGGTCAGGAGGCAACCGTTAGAACTGGATATGGAACAACTGACTGGTTCCAACAGGGAAAGGAGTACATCAAGGCTGTATATTGTCACCATGCTTATTTAACTTATATGCAGAGTACATCATGAGAAACATTGGGCTGGATGAAGCACAAGCTGGAATCAAGATTGCCAGAAAAAAATATCAATAATCTCAGATATACAGATGACACCACCCTTATGTCAGAAGCGAAGAAGAAGTAAAGAGTCTCTTGATGAAAGTGAAAGAGGAGAGTGAAAAAGTTGGCTTAAAACTCAACATTCAGAAAACTAAGATCAAGGCATCTAGGCTCATCACTTCATGGGAAATAGATGGAGAAACAGTGGAAACAGTGACAGACTTTATTTTTGGGGGCTCCAAAATCACTGCAGATGGTGATTGCACCCGTGAAACTAAAAGGCCCTTGCTCCTTGGAAGAAAAATTATGACCAACCCAGAAAGCATATTAAAAAGCAGAGACATTACTTTGCCAACAAAGGTCCATCTAGTCAAAGATAAGGTTTTTCCAGTAGTCATGTATGGATGTGAAAGTTGGACTATAAAGAATACTGAGCACCAAAGAATGATGTTTTTGAACTGTGGTGTTGGAGAAGACTCTTGAGAGTCCTTTGGACTGCAAGGGATACAACCAGTCCATCCTAAAGGAAATCAGTCCTGAATATTCATTGGAAGGACTGATGCTGAAGCTGATACTCTAATACTTTGGCCACCTGATGTGAAAAACTGACTCATTTGAAAAGACCCTGATGTGGGGAAAGATTGAAGGTGGAAGGAGAAGGGGACAACAGAGGATGAGATGGTTGGATGGCATCACCAACTCAATGGACATGAGTCTGAGTAAACTCCAGGAATTGGTGATGGACAGGGAGGCCTGGCGTGCTGCAGTCCATGGGGTCTCAAAGAGTCGGACATGACTGAGCAACTGAATTGAACTGAACTGAAGTGATGTGTAAAGTCATCTCTTGTGTTGTTGAAAAAGAGTATTTGTTATGATGAATGTACTCTCATGGCAGAATTTAGTTAGCCTTTGCCCTGCTTCAGTTTGTTTTCCAAGGCCAAACTTGCCTGTTAGTCCAGGTATCTCTTGACTTCCTACTTTTGCATGCCAATCCCCAATGATGAATAGAACATCTCTTTTTTTGTTGTTGTTGTTAGTTTAAGGGGGTGTTCTAGGTCTTCATAGAACTGATCAACTTCAGTTTCTTTGGCATCAGTGGCAGGGGCATAAACTTAGATAACTGTGATGTTGAACGGCTTTCCTTGGCAACAAACCAAGATCATTCTGTCATTTTTGAGACTGTACCCAAGTACTGCATTTCAGACTCTTCTGTTGATTATGAGGGCTACTCCATTTCTTCTATGGGATTCTTGCCCACGATAGTAGATACAATGGTCATCTGAATTAAATTTACCCATTCCCATACATTTTAGTTCACTGATTCCTAAGATGTCAATGTTTATTCTTTACCATCTCCTGCTTGACCATATCCAATTTGCCTTGACTCATGGACCTAACATTCCAGGCTCCTATGCAATATTGCTCTTTGCAGCATTGGATTTTACTTTCATCACCAGACAGCCCTGTTTTAATACATTTAAAATTCTGCTACTGTTTTTTTAGCAGCATTTGAAGATGAAGCACAGAGATCTCTTATGTTCAACCCATAATGTTTAACTGGGAGCCAATAATTTCATTTTCTAGTTTCATTTTTCTTTTATATTTTGAATCAACTATGAAGACTAATTGATGTTCATTACTTTCATACGTTAAATGTCCATTAAACCTTTCACATCAGAAATGGAAATCGCATCATTATGTGACAACAGAAAAAAAAAAAAAAAAAGAAAAGAAACACAGAAGTTTAACAATTTGCCCATGGGCTTAGTGATGGTTTTGAAAGTAGTAGCATATCAGGCTTCCCTGGTGGTCCAATGCTAAAACTGCTAGTTTCCACGCAAGAGTTGTGGAACTTCATCGCGGAAGTTCCCTATGAGGGCAGTGTGGCCAAAAAAACAGTAGTAAGATACCATGATCTCCCTATACATATCTTGCCGAATTAGAGACAACTTTCTGAAAATCAATGATTTTGTAGAGAATATCTCCACTAAAAATACAATAAACACAAAGTGAAAGTGTTGGTCGTTCAGTCATGTCTGACTCTTCAGGACCCCCTGGACTATAGCCCACAAGACTCCTCTGTCCGTGAGATTTTTCAGACACGAATATTGGAGTAGGTTGCCATTTCCTCCTCCAGGGGATCTTCTCGACCCAGGGATCGAACCTGCATTTCCTGTGTCTCCTGCATCAAAGGCAGATCCTTTACCTGCTGAGTCACTGGGGAAGTCCCTATTTGTATGACTTGAATTTATTTAAGTAGTACAAGGTCCATGAAATAAATGCATGAAAAGTGCTTATGAAAAAAAGGAAAATAATTTAAATAATTCACGTGCTTAAAATTTCAAAGTAACTTTTTTTTTTAGTAATTAGACTTGGAGATAAACAACTGTACTCAAATGTCCTAGGACCAGATGTACAGAATGAATTCAATGGCAATATATTCCTAAGAAAAATGAATCTTGGTATACATGATTATCCGTAAAGGAACTTAAAAACTCAAGCTTGTCCTTGAGATAAAACAATTTGTTATATAAAAGTCATGTCTATTTTTTTAATGACAATTTTTGACAATCTTGCTACTGGTATTTTAAGCTGATATATCTTTGTTTATTAAAAGGGTGGCCTTTCTTTATACTTCAGCTTAGTAGGTGGTGATAGAGATCAACTGTTCAATACCGATTCTTGGCATTCACAAATGTAAGATGTATTCATTCTTATGGAGACAGATATGCTTACATCTTACACACTGCACATTACAACGCAATAAGAAAATCTATAGTTAGGCTGAATTTAGCATTTGAAAATGAAAATCAAGCTCAACAAAAGATGAAGACAGGATACTTTAAGAAAAAAAGCAAATGTCAGTAAATGAGCTCCATCCTTTGTACTATCCTGTGGTGACAGCGGACATCACTATCAATTTTCTCTAGCTGCTAGTACACATCTGTAGCTGAAAACAGTATGAAAAGCTTTCTAATTAATTGCTACTGGCAGACCTGCTACTTCCAAAAGTTTTTCCCTTGAGATACAGATGCTAACCTGTCTCAGTTTATGACAATAGCATCCTTCTGCAATTTACAATGAAAATAATTTTTCTTTCATTTGCTAATCTGTGACACACAAAAATGTTGCAGATCCCAGCAGATGATAAAGGGGACCAAAAGGTACTCAAAACCTGTTTTCCTTTCTAAGTTGAATAACGGGCTAAGAACAGCCAAGTTGTGGCTGAACAACAGCTCACTATCCAATTTTACTTTCCTCAACTGAAAAGAAATGCACATAAGCATCTAAACTGGGATGTGAATAAAAGCAGTACTGCAAAAGTGTCTTAGCAAACATGACTATTTAATCTATAACATATCTCATTTCCAGGTGTTTTAAGGCTTTTTGAGAGTGTGGACAAAATACCCTTATAAACACATGTGTCTTTAAATTAAAAGTGACAGAAACCACATTTTGAAGCTGTTTGAATATTCTGAAATTGTTACATTTTTAGCCCAAAATAAGAATATAAATACTGACAAGTACAACACTGTCAACATCACACAAGCCAAGCATCTAGACCAAGGCTCTTCCCAGGGCTTGCTAAACTGTAACCCAGAGGTGACTGTGGAGAGTTAATTTCATCACAGTTCTTATGTGATCTCTACTATGTCTGCCAAATCAAACCTCTGATGAAAACTGACCCGTTCATTCAAGCAATGGGAAAATATTTACTAAGTGCCTACTACGTGCCAAGCACTGTGAAGCTCTGGAGATACAGTGACGTACATATACCCACATATCATTCACTGAGTCTTCCTGCGTGCATGTTAATGAGCTTGGAAGTGTACCTGCTACCAAACTGCCATGTTCCTCAACCCTAGGACAAAATAATACATAAGACAGCATCATGTAAACCAAGATAAAATGTAAAATGAAGACAGAACGCAGAATCAAGAGAAAAGTCCACGAACATATTGATACCCCAGGTATTGTTAGACATGGAAATAACTAACAGTGGGCATTATCCTCAATCAATACTCTGCAGGGTAAACTGCTCCAGACAGGTAGCCCCCATAGTGTGTAATGAGCAGAAACTTCAGGCTCTCAGTGTTGTCATTGCTGATGTCTGGATCCTGCTGCTTTCACATTCTGGGCTGCTGCAATGACTGTACTGTGTTGGCAGCTGAAAGGAAAGCTTACTCTGGTCTCTCCCATAATAAGCGAGGGACAAAACCTAGAATTCATTCTAATTTCACCCCTGTTGCTGCTGCTAAGTTGCTTCAGTCGTGTCCGACTCTGTGCGACCCCATGGACGGCAGCCCACCAGGCTCCTCTGTCCCTGGGATTCTCCAGGCAAGAACACTGGAGTGGGTTGCCATTTCCTCCTCCAATGCATGAAAGTGAAAAGTGAAAGTGAAGTCGCTCAAGTCGTGCCCGACTCTTAGTGACTCCATGGACTGCAGCCTACCAGGCTCCTCCGTCCATGGGGTTTTCCAGTCAAGAGTACTGGAGTGGGGGTGCCATTGCCTTCAGTAACTAAAAAGGTAGTGTTGGTGGGAGCAGGAAGAATCACTGACAATGGTGAGTGTGGAAGAAAACAAACATCAAAACAATCAATTGAAAAAAGTACTAACTCAATGGGTATAAATCACAAGAGATTTCTCTTCAGTAAAATCGAATGACAGACCCACACCCTATTGTGTTCTGCTCTCATTATGCAATTATGGGGGGCTAAATCAAATCCCTTATGATTACACAATGGAAGTGAGAAATAGATTTAAGGGCCTAGATCTGATAGATAGAGTGCCTGATGAACAATGGAATGAGGTTCGTGACATTGTACAGGAGACAGGGATCAAGACCATCCCCATGGAAAAGAAATGCAAAAAGCAAAATGGTTGTCTGGGGAGGCCTTACAAACAGCTGTGAAAAGAAGAGAAGTGAAAACCAAAGGAGAAAGGAAAGATATAAGCATCTGAATGCAGAGTTCCAGAGAATAGCAAGAAGAGATAAGAAAGGCTTCTTCAGCGATCAATGCAAAGAAATAGAGGAAAACAACAGAATGGGAAAGACTAGAGATCTCTTCAAGAAAATTAGAGATACTAAGGGAACATTTCATGCAAAGATGGGCTCGATAAAGGACAGAAATGGTATGCACCTAACAGAAGCAGAAGATATTAAGAAGAGGTGGCAAGAATACACAGAAGAACTGTACAAAAAAGATCTTCATGACCTAGGTAATCATGATGATGTGATCGCTAACCTAGAGCCAGACATCCTGGAATGTGAAGTCAAGTGGGCCTTGAAAAGCATCACTACGAACAAAGCTAGTGGAGGTGATGGAATTCCAGTGGAGCTATTTCAAATCTTGAAAGATGATGCTGTGAAAGTGCTGCACTCAATATGCCAGCAAATTTGGAAAACTCAGCAGTGGCCACAGGACTGGAAAAGGTCAGTTTTCATTCCAATTCCAAAGAAAGGCAATGCCAAAGAATGCTCAAACTACTGCACAATTGCACTCATCTCACAGGCTAGTAAAGGAATGCCCAAAATTCTCCAAGCCAGGCATCAGCAATATGTGAACCGTGAACTTCCTGATGTTCAAGCTGGTTTTAGAAAAGGCAGAGGAACCAGAGATCAAATTGCCAACATCCGCTGGATCATGGAAAAAGCAAGAGAGTTCCAGAAAAACATCTCTTTCTGCTTTATTGACTATGCCAAAGCCTTTGACTGTGTGGATCACAATCAACTGTGGAAAATTCTAAAAGAGATGGGAATACCAGACCACCTGGCCTGCCTCTTGAGAAAACTATATGCAGGTCAGGAAGCAGCAGTTAGAACTGGACATGGAACAAGAGACTGGTTCCAAATAGGAAAAGGAGTACATCAAGGCTGTATATTGTCACCCTGCTTATTTAACTTACATGCAGAGTACATCATGAGAAATGCTGGACTGGAGCTCTGTGGCAAGCTGCGGAGTCGGAGTTCTGTTCCGCAGGATGGGGTTTGTTAAAGTTGTCAAGAACAAGGCCTACTACAAGAGATACCAAGTGAAATTCAGAAGAAGGCGAGAGGGCAAAACTGACTACTATGCTTGGAAACGATTGGTAATCCAAGATAAAAATAAGTACAACACACCTAAATACAGAATGATTGTTCATGTAACGAACAGAGATATCATTTGTCAGATTGCTTATGCCCATATAGAAGGAGATACGATAGTTTGTGCAGCTTATGCTCATGAACTCCCAAAATATGGTGTGAAGGTTCGCCTGACAAATTATGCTGCTGCATATTGTACAGGCCTGCTGCTGGCCCACAGGCTTCTTAATAGGTTTGGTATGGACAAAATTTATGAAGGCCAAGTCGAGGTGACTGGCGATGAATACAATGTGGAAAGCATTGATGGTCAACCTGGTGCCTTCACCTGTTACTTGGATGCAGGACTTGCCAGAACTACCACCGGGAATAAAATTTTGGGGCCCTGAAGGGAGCTGTCGATGGAGGCTTGTCTATCCCTCACAGTACCAAACGGTTCCCTGGTTATGATTCAGAAAGCAAAGAATTCAGTGCTGAGGTACACTGAAAGCACATCATGGGGCAAAACGTTGCAGATTACATGGGTTACCTGATTGAAGAAGATGAAGATGCTTACAAGAAACAATTCTCTCAGTACATAAAGAACAACGTAACTCCAGACATGATGGAGGAGATGTATAAGACAGCTCATGCTGCAATATGAGAGAATCCAGTGTATGAGAAGAAGCCTAAGAAAGAAGTTAAAAAGAAGAGGTGGAACTGTCCCAAAATGTCACTTGGCCAGAAAAAAGATCGTGTAGCTCAGAAGAAGGCAAGCTTCCTTAGAGCTCAGAAACGAGCTGCTGAGAGTTAAACCAAACCACAATTTTCTACCAAGATTTTTCAGATAAGACAATAATAAACTTATTGAACAAGCAAAAAAAAAAGAAAGAAAGAAAGAAATGCTGGACTGGAAGAAACACAAGCTGGAATCAAAACTGCCGGGAGAAATATCAATAACCTCAGATATGCAGATGATACCACCCTTATGGCAGAAAGTGAAGAGGAACGAAAAAGCCTCTTGATGAAAGTGACAGAGGAGAGTGAAAAAGTTGGCTTAAAGCTCAACGTTCAGAAAATGAAGATCATGGCATCCAGTCCCATCACTTCATGGGAAATAGATGGGGAAACTGTGGAAACAGTGGCAGACTTTATTTTTTTGGGCTCCAAAATCACTGCAGATGGTGACTGCAGCCATGAAATTAAAAGATGCTTACTCCTTGGAAGAGAAGTTATGACCAACCTAGATAGCATATTCAAAAGCAGAGACATTACTTTGCCAACTAAGGTCCGTCTAGTCAAGGCTATGGTTTTTCCTGTGGTCATGTATGGATGTGAGAGTTGGACTGTGAAGAAGGCTGAGCGCCAAAGAATTGATGCTTTTGAACTGTGGTGTTGGAGAAGACTCTTGAGAGTCCCTTGGACTGCAAGGAGATCCAACCAGTCCATTCTGAAGGAGATCAGCCCTGGGATTTCTTTGGAGGGAATGATGCTAAAGCTGAAACTCCAGTACTTTGGCCACCTCATGCGGAGAGTTGACTCCTTGGAAAAGACTCTGATGCTGGGAGGGATTGGGGGCAGGAGGAGAAGGGGTTGACCGAGGATGAGATGGCTGGATGGCATCACTGACTTGATGGACGTGAGTCTGAGTGAACTCCGGGAGTTGGTGATGGACAGGGAGGCCTGGAGTGCTGCGATTCATGGGGTCGCAAAGAGTCGGACACGACTGAGTGACTGAATTGACTGAACTGATACTAATGATTTATATATTCTTAGAAAAAAGGTAAGTTTCACAGGAAAAAGAGAGGAAATATAGATTTTTAAATAGGTAATATGTTGCTGATATTAACATAGATGTTATTATATTTTTTTAATGAATAGGAGCACTAATATATTTCATTCTTTCAGATCAAACAGGTACAAAGGAATACCAATATTGGCCCATTACTATCTACTATAACCACTTTCTTAGTATTTTATCATGAAATTCCTACAAGTATATAGCTTTATCCCTTAATACTATGCACTATATCCTTTTAGTTTTCCATGAAATTTAAAAAGCTCCTGCATTATGCTGCTTCATATTGGACTGTTAGCCACCATATTCCTAAGTCATTGAAAAGAAGAGTCTTAACCACACCATAAATAAACCTAATGCTTACCTCTAAGCAATAGGTAATTAAAATAAACAGTAAACATTTGCTCTATAGCATGTTTTTCCTCTCTAAATTATGATTTTTGCAAGATTTTTAATGGCTTTCATTTTTATTGCATTGCAAAAGTGAGATCATATTCTTTGTATGCACTTCATTATCTCATTTGATTGCGTTTTAATTCCTGCAACATACAGCAAAGGCTGATGTGCCTTTTTGAAACAGTGGTTGCATGCTGAGAATAATTAGCTTCACTAAGGCAGAACAAATGATTTCTTTGCAAAACACCAAGTCTGTGTTTCAACAAAGATAACTTCAGAGCGCCAAGCTATCTTGGCATTTCCAGGATACTGGTTACTTTGAGTTTAATTAATATTTTTTATAATCTTAATTCCCTAATAACTATGTGACCCAGAGATTATCATAAAGTGTTGCTTTTGAAATCTGGAGGTGAGGAGACACTGATATGGTTCATTTGATTTGTCAGTTTTCATTAAAATATTTATATAAAATATCATTTATTAATATTATTCAGATCTAGTCATAATTCATGCAAAAGTTCATTATTGGCTGTGGCTATTGGAATGGTAATAGGCTATCTCTCCTGCCCAATTCACCCTGATATTCTAAAAATCTTTTATTAATCTAATAGCAAAGCACTTAAAAACAGCCAGATTCATCGAATTTTCTACTTAATTTTGGTGAGAAAATATAAATGTGGTAATTAAATCCCACAAGTCAATTAATATGAAAGAGAAGTCATTGAGTAATAGCAACAGAAAAATCATTATAATTTCTTACAATTAAGAGGCTAATCTTAAACCAGTAAAATCTGCACTGAAGGCTTCATTCAACTGTTTATATTTTAGTTAAGATTCTTGTTGAGTTAACAATTACTGCAGCACCTTGAGTGGAAACATTAAACAGAGTTCACTGCACAGCATAAAGGTCATGAATACATACTGCTCTGAAATTAAACTTGACTTTAATTTCCCTACACAATTGCAGGAAACTTAAGTTGCCATTGAATTACACAGAGACACTGAACATCTTATAGTTCCATATATCACTGGCTTGACACATCTAATTGCATGCAAGTCTCCTTCAACCACTCCAAACTCACTACAAACAGATCCATCCTCTTAAACGTTTTAAACTTGATAGTCTATATTTACAAAGAAATGCAATCGATTTCTGTATGTTAATCTTGTATCCTGCTACCTTGATGAATTAGTTTATTAGAGCTGATAGTTTTTGTGTGGAGTCTTTAGCGTTTTCCATACAGAGTATCATGTCATCAATTTTACCACATCTCTTCTAATTTGGATACCTTTTAATTTCCTTTTTCTGTCTGATTGCAGTGGCTAGGATTTATACCACAACATTGAATAGAAGTGGTAAAAGTGGGCATCCTTATCTTGTTCCAGATTTTGGCAGGAAGGCACTCAGTTTTCCACTGTTGAGTATTATGCTGGCTGTAGGTTTGTCATAAACAGCTTTTATTTGCTGAGATATGCTCCCTGTATACCCACTTTGATAAGAGTTTTATCATGAATGGATACTGAATATTATATCAAAAGCTTTCTCCATATCTGCTGAGGTGATTATGTGATTTATGTCTTTTCTGTTGCTGATATGGTGTGTCACACTGATTGAGTATGCAGAAACCATCCTTGTGAATCCAGAATAAATCCAACTTGATCATGATGAATGATCCTTTTTACATATTGCTAGATTCATTTTGTGAATATTTTGTTGAGGAGTTCTATATCTATATTTATCAGTGATACTGCCTTTTAACTTTCTTTTTTGGTAATGTCTTTATCTGGTTTTGATATCAGAGTGATGATGGCTTCATGGAATAACTTTGGCAGTGTTCCTTTCTCTGCAGTCTTTTGGAAGAATTTCAGAAAGGTCCTTATAAGTTCTTCTTATGCCAGACAACGCTGGTGGCATTATCCTCCCAGATTTCAGACAATATGCTACAGAGCTACAGTAATTTTAAAAGCATGATATTGGCACAAAAGCAGACATATAGATAAATAGAAAAGAATGGAATGTCCAGAAGTAAATCTACATCCTATGGTCAATTAATCTTTGACAAAGGAGGCAAGAATACATAATAGAGAAAGAATAAACTCTTCTGCAAGTGGTGTTGGGAAAACTGGACAGTCACATGTAAATCAATGAGGTTAGAACACTCCCTCAACCATACACAAAAATAAACTCAAAATCGTTTAAGACTTAAATATAAGCCATGATGCCAAACTCCTAGAAGAGAATATATGCAAAACATTCTCTGACATAAATCTAAGCACTGTTTTCTTATGTCAGTCTCTCAAGGCAAAAGAAATAAAAGCAAAAACAAGCAAACTGGACTTATTAAATTTTAAAGTTTTTGCACCGCAAAAGAAACCATAAACAAAATGTAAAGATAAGTGGGAGAGAATATTTGCAAAAGGTGTGACTGACATGGAATTAATTTTCAAAATATACAAGCCCCATACAAATATCACATATAGCACTTCATATACATAAACAAACAAACAAACAACAAATTTTCTGCCCAATCAGAAAACGGGTAGAAGGTCTAAATAGATATGATTATCCAAAGAAGACCTACGGATGGCATGTATATACATGAAAAGATGCTTAACATCACTAAATAGTAGAGACATGCAAATCAAAACTACAAGGTATCATCTCACACTTGTCAGAATGGTCATCATCAACAAGTCTACAAATAATAAATGTTGGAAAAGGTGTGGATAAAGGGAACCCTTCTACACTGTTGGTGAAAATATAAATTGATGCAGTCACTATGGAGAATGTGATGGAAGTTCCTTAGAAAACTAAGCTAAGAATAGAGATATTATATGATCCAGTAATTCTACTCCTGGGCAGATAGTCAAAGAAAACTAATTTAAAAGATATATGCACCCTGATGTTCAGAGCAGCACTATTTACAACAGCTAAGCTATGGGAACAATCTAAATGGCCATCGACAGATAAATGATAAAGAAGCTCTGGTGTATATCCAGTGTACACATGTGCTTAGTCGCTCAGTTGTGTCTGACTCTCTATGGCCCCATGGACTGTAGCCCACAAAGCTCCTGTGTCCATGGAACTTTCCAAGCAAGAATACTGAAGTGGGTTGCCATTTCCCACTCTAGAGGATCTTATACTTAGTCACAAAAAAGAATGAAATAATTCTTTTGGCAGCAACTTGGATGGAGCTAGACATTACCATACTAAGTAAAATAAGTCAGAGAAAAACAAATTCAGTATATCACTTACATGTGGAATCTAAAAAAAAAAAGATACAAATAAACGTATTTATGAAACAGAAACAGTCACACAGAGGAAAGTGGGGCGGGAGGGGGCGAAAGTAGAAGCTTAAGATTAATAAATATGCACTACTAGATAAGAAAGATATACACAACAAGGTCCTAAATTATAGCTAATACTGTGCAATAACCTAATAACCTATAATAGAAAAGAATCTGCAAAAGTAGACATATATATAAAACTGGGTCATTTTGTTGCACACCAGAAGCTAACACAATGTTGTAAATCAACTATACTTCAATTTTAAAGATGATTTCATTAGAAATATGGATGCAAAATTCTGAAATAAAATATTGGCAAATTGAGTTACTTGGTAGTAAAGTAATGCTCAAAATTCTCCAAGCCAGGCTTCAGCAATACATGAACCGTGAACTTCCTGATGTTCAAGTTGGTTTTAGAAAAGGCAGAGGAACCAGAGATCAAATTGCCACCATCCGCTGGATCATGGAAGAAGCAAGAGAATTCCAGAAAAACATCTATTTCTGCTTTATTGACTATGCCAAAGCCTTTGACTATGTGGATCACAATCAACTGTGGAAAATTCTAAAGAGATGGGAATACCAGACCACCTGACCTGTCTCTTGAGAAACCTATATACAGGTCAGGAAGCAACAGTTAGAACTGGACATGGAACAAGAGACTGGTTCCAAATAGGAAAAGGAGTACGTCAAGGCTGTATATTGTCACCCTGCTTATTTAACTTCTATGCAGAGTACATCATGAGAAATGCTGGACTGGAAGAAACACAAGCTGGAATCAAGATTGCCGGGAGAAATATCAATAACCTCAGATACGCAGATGACACCACCCTTATGGCAGAAAGTGAAGAGGAACTAAAAAGCCTCTTAATGAGAGTGAAAGAGGAGAGTGAAAAAGTTGCCCGAAACATTCAGAAAATGAAGATCATGGCATCCAGTCCCATCACTTCATGGGAAATAGATGGGGAAACAGTGGAAACAGTGTCATACTTTATTTTTTTGGGCTCCAAAATCACTGCAGATGGTGACTGCAGCCATGAAATTAAAAGAAGTTTACTCCTTGGAAGAGAAGTTATGACCAACCTAGATAGCATATTCAAAAGCAGAGACATTACTTTGCCAACTAAGGTCCGTCTAGTCATGGCTATGGTTTTTCCTGTGGTCATGTATGGATGTGAGAGTTGGACTGTGAAGAAGGCTGAGCACCGAAGAATTGATGCTTTTGAACTGTGGTGTTGGAGAAGACTCTTGAGAGTCCCTTGGACTGCAAGGAGATCCAACCAGTCCATTCTAAAGGAGATTAGCCTTGGGGTTTCTTTGGAAGGAATAATGCTAAAGCTGAAACTCCAGTACTTTGGCCACCTCATGCGAAGAGTTGACTCATTGGAAAAGACTCTGATGCTGGGAGGGATTGGGGGCAGGAGGAGAAGGGTATGACAGAGTTTGAGATGGCTGGATGGCATCACTGACTCAACGGGCATGAGTCTGAGTGAACTCTGGGAGTTGGTGATGGACAGGGAGGCCTGGAGTGCTGCGATTCATGGAGTCGCAAAGAGTCAGACACAACTGAGCAACTGAACTGAACTGAGTTACTTGGTAGAAAAATAAAATACTACAAAACATTATTTAGAGTTATGCCCAGAATGCAAATAGTTAAATATCAGGACTTATGTATTTCCTCATATTCCTAGGGAGAGAGAGACACATTCTGTGATCATTAATATACCAAAGAGAAATTAGATAAAGTTTCTTAACAAAAGATACACTGATATTTTCATAATGATAAAAGATATATGTCCCTTACCACAAAGTAATTACATTCTCCACAAAACATTTCAATATATTCTCACTAAATTAGGGAACAGGTTACAAATACAAATGTTGCTAATTAAGTTTTCAATTATTCTAATAGTACAAAAATATAATTGGAAAAAAGAATAAACAACTATTGGAGTGAAAACTATCAGTAACTAAATTTATAATATCATATATCTAAGAAAACCAACAGAGAAGGCAATGGTACTCCACTCCAGTACTCTTGCCTGGAAAATCCCATGGATGGAGGAGCCTGGTAGGCTGCAGTCCACGACTGAGTGACTTCACTTTCACTTTTCACTTTCATGCATTGGAGAAGAAAATGGCAACCCACTCCAGTGTTCTTGCCTGGAGAATCCCAGGGACGGGGGAGCCTGGTGGGCTGCCGTCTATGGGGTTTCACAGTCAGACACGACTGAAGTGACTTAGCAATAGCAATAACAAGAAAAACAAAGATATCAACAGAAAAGCCTTTTAAATGACTGAGAAGTCAAAAAATTAAATTTTTAGTATGTAAAATGATCATTAATTTCCTAAACTAAGAATAATCAGTTGGAAAACATGGTAAAAGGAATTCCTATGTATAAATAAACTAAGCTAAAGAAGTTCGGAATTAATAAGAGTTGTATAAGAAAGTTAGGAAAAGAAAATTTGAATTTTTCTCAGGGGATTTTCCAAAATAAGGAAAAAACTACGTTTAAATTTAAATATAAAGGGCAAGTTTTTCCCTAAGTGACTTTCAGTTCAGTTCAGTCTCTCAGCCGTGTCCAACACTGCGACCACATGAATCGCAGCATGCCAGGCCTCCCTGTCCATTACCAACTCCCGGAGTTCACCCAAACTCATATCCATCGAGCCGGTGATGCCATCCACCTATCTCATTCTCTGTTGTCCACTTCTCCTGCCCTCAATCTTTCCCAGCATCAGGGTCTTTTCAAATGAGTCAGCTCTTCACATAAGGTGGCCAAAATATTGGAGTTTCAGCTTCAACGTCATTCCTTCCAATGAACACCAAGGACTGATCTCCTTTAAAATGGACTGGTTGGATCTCCTTGCAGCCCAAGGGACTCTCAAGAGTCTTCTCCAACACCACCGTTCAAAAGCATCAGGTCTTCTGTGTTAAGCTTTATAGTCCAACTCTCATATCCTTACATGACTACTGGAAAAACCATAGCCTTGACTAGACGGACCTTTGTTGACAAAGTAATGTGTCTCCTTTTTAATATGCTGTATAGGTTTCTCATAACTTTCCTTCCAACAAGTAAGTGTCTTTTAATTTCATGGCTGCAATCACCATCTGCAGTGATTTTGGAGTCCCCAAAAATAAAGTCAGCCTCTGTTTCCCCATCTATTTGCCATTAAGATATGGGGCCAGATGCCATGATCTTCATTTTCTGAATGTTGAATTTTAAGATAACTTTCTCACTCTCCTCTTTCACTGTCATCAAGAGGCTCTTTAGTTCTTCTTCACATTCTTCTATAAGGGTGGTGTCATATCCACATCTGAGGTTATTGATATTTCTCCCGGCAATCTTGATTCCTGCTTGTGCTTCATCCAGTTCAGCATTTCTCATGATGTACACTGCATATAAGGTAAATAAGCACGGTGACAATATACAGCCTTGACATACTCGTTCTCCTATTTGGAACCAGTCTGCTGTTCCATGTCCAATTCGAACTGTTGCTTCCTGACCTGCATACAGGTTTCTCAAGAGGCTGGTCAGGAGGTCTGGCACTCCCATCTCTTTCAGAATTTTCCACAGTTTATTGTGATCCACACAAAGGCTTTGGTATAGTCAATGAAGCAGAAATAGATGTTTTTTCTGGAACTCTCTTGCTTTTTCAATGATTCAGCAGATGTTGGCAATTTGATCTCTGGTTCCTCATCCTTTCCTAAAACCAGCTTAAACACCTGGAATTTCACGGTTCACGTACTGTTGAAGCCTGGCTTGGAGAATTTTGAGCATTACTTTACTAGTGTGTGAGATGAGTGCAATTGTGTGGTAGTTTGAGCATTCTTTGGCATTGCCTTTCTTTGGGATTGGAATGAAAACTGACCTTTTCCAGTCCTGTGGCCACTGGTGAGTTTTCCAAATTTGCTGGCATATTGAGTACAGTACTTTCACAGCATCATCTTTCAGGATTTGAAACAGCTCAACTGGATTTCATGCAACCCACTTCATACATATTTTCCTCACATTACTCCATATGAATAAGTGATAGTAAAATATTAAATCAGATAAATGGATTCTAGTACTTAAATGGAAATATACAGCTATGGAAATAGCCTTGGCCTCTCATTCTACAAGATAAACTCACCATGTTAAAAACAACATGAGAGTCGCACAACTGGATGTGTGCACAACCGTGCACCCGCCCACCAATCAATAAATAGACGTTTCCAAATGAAAAAACATGTCTGTGACAGTTTAGAACAGATCAAAAGTGACATTGCAAATCAGCAAAGAAAAATGAAGAAAACATAAAATGTTGTTTGAACAAACTGCCAGCCATTTGGAAGTCAGGAATAATGCATCTCTCCTCAAAATTTAAAATAAATTACAGATGAATGAATCATGAATAAGAACAAAACTGTACAAGTACTAATACAAAATGTGGGAGAATATTTTGATAAATTTGGAGTGAGGAGGGCTGCTGCTGCTACTGGTGCTGCTAAGTCGCTTCAGTTGTATCTGATTCTGTGTAACCCCATAGATGGCAGCCTACCAGGCTCCCCCATCCCTGGGATTCTCCAGGCAAGAACACTGGAGTGGGTTGCCATTTTTTTCTCCAGTGCATGAAAGTGAAAGGGGAAATTGAAGCTGCTCAGTTGTGTCCAACTTGCAGTGACCCCGGGGATGGCAGCCTACCCGGCTCCTCTGTCCATGGGATTTTTCAGGCAAGAGTACTGGAGTGGGTTGCCATTGCCCTCTCTGAGGAGGGCTAACATAGTCAATCTAGAGCCAGACATTCTGGAATGTGAAGTCAAGTGGGCGTTAGAAAGCATCACTATGAACAAAGCTAATGGAGGTGATGGAATTCCAGTTGAGCTATTTCAAATCCTGAAAGGTGATGCTGTGAAAGTGCTGCACTCAATATGCCAGCACATTTGGAAAACTCAGCAGTGACCACAAGATTGGAAAAGGTCAGTTTTCATTCCAATCCCAAAGAAAGGCAATGCCAAAGAATGCTCAAACTACCGCACAATTGCACTCATCTCACATGCTAATAAAGTAATGCTCAAAATTCTCCAAGCCAGGCTTCAGCAATAGGTGAACTTCCTTATGTTCAAGCTGGTTTTAGAAAAGGCAGAGGAACCAGAGATCAAATTGCCAACATGGCTGGATCATGGAAAAAGCAAGAGAGTTCCAGAAAAACATCTATTTCTGTTTCATTGACTATGCCAAAGCCTTTGACTGTGTGGATCACAATAAACTGTGGAAAATTCTGAGAGACATGGAAATACTAGACTACGTGACCGGCCTCTTGAAAAATCTGTATGCAGGCCAGGTAGCAACAGTTAGAACTGGATATGGAACAAGAGACTGGTTCCAAATAGGAAAAGGAGTACGTCAAGGCTGTATATTGTCACCCTGCTTATTTAACTTCTACACAGAGTACATCATGAGAAACGCTGGACTGGAAGAAACACAAGCTGGAATCAAGATTGCTGGGAGAAATATCAATAACCTCAGATATGCAGACGACATAACCCTTATGGCAGAAAGTGAAGAGGAACTAAAAAGCCTCTTGATGAAAATGAAAGAGGAGAGTGAAAAAGTTGGCTTAAAGCTCAACATTCAGAAAACGAAGATCATGGCATCCGGTCCCATCACTTCATGGGAAATAGATGGGGAAACAGTGGAAACAGTGGCAGACTTTATTTTTTGGGGCTCCAAAATCACTGCAGATGGTGACTGCAGCCATGAAATTAAAAGATGCTTACTCCTTGGAAGAAAAGTTATGACGAACCTAGATAGCATATTCAAAAGCAGAGACATTACTTTGCCAACTAAGGTCCGTCTAGTCAAGGCTATGGTTTTTCCAGTGGTCATGTATGGATGTGAGAGTCGGACTGTGCAGAAGGCTGAGCGCCGAAGAATTGATGCTTTTGAACTGTGGTGTTGGAGAAGACTCTTGAGAGTCCCTTGGACTGCAAGGAGATCCAACCAGTCCATTCTGAAGGAGTTTAGCCCTGGGATTTCTTTGGAAGGAATGATGCTAACGCTGAAACTCCAATACTTTGGCCACCTCATGTGAAGAGTTGACTCATTGGAAAAGACTCTGATGCTGGGAGGGATTGGGGACAGGAGGAGAAGGGGACGACAGAGGATGAGATGGCTAGATGGCATCACTGACTTGATGGACATGAATCTGAGTGAACTCCGGGAGTTGGTGATGGACAGGGAGGCCTGGAGTGCTGCGATTCATGGGGTCGCAAAGAGTCGGACAGGACTGAGCAACTGAACTGAACTGAACATAGTCCAAAACTCAGCAGCCCAAAGATGACTTGTGGCTTCATCATAATTAATTAAAATAATTTAATAATTACTTACTAAATTAGTAATTATAATTCAAATATTATTAAATTACTAATACTTTAACTAAAATAATTAATTAAAATAACACATCAAGAGTAAGGTCCCATGACCAAGAAAAACTGGAAAGAAGCTTTTTCTATACTTTCCTTCAGTTTTTTTTAACATATAAAATCCCTAGCATGACAAATATTTAACAATACTATAAGAAAGCAGATGAAGTTTATCAATAGGCAGTTCATGAAAGCGATATACCATTGGCCAGGAAACAAGAAAAAAGCATTCAACCTTATAATTTAAAAAATTAAATTCAAAATAGCAATGAGAAGGCAATTTTTCACCTGTTATATTAGTATTAGTAAGAATAAAGTATGTTTAATAGCATTTAGTAGACACCTACATTTTGTGCATCCAGCAGTTCTTCTGGTGAAGGAACACCATCATACAGTGATGCACTTATTTATTTCCCACAAGATGGTTAACAGCCCCATCATCCCCCAGTTCTAGGCTGCTCTAAATGATACTGTGGATAAGCCTGCTCTCTCACACTCTACAGTGAGATTTTAGGTAGAACCTCTTAGCAGTTTGGCAATATTCATTAAAATTTAAAGGGTAATATATCCTTTGAACTGTTGAACTTTTTAGAAATTCATCTTCAATATGTAAGATATAAAAGATATAAGATACAGGAGACATTTCCCTTTGGTTTTTGTCCTCCAGGGATAGTTGACTTTTGTTTCAAAATAAGTAAGTACTGTTTGTATGAATTCTTTTTAATCTATTTAAAAATATATAAAATTAAATCAATAACAAGAGAATTAAAAACTCATATTGGAGCAGTAAGCAGAAATATAAATGTGCAGAACAAAATAAACGGTCTAACATACAAAGAATATCACAAGAAAGATCCTGAAATATAATAACCAAAGTCATGGTAAGTATGATATCCCAGTGATACAGTGCCAGCACAGCTCTCTTGAGCAGGAGACAGATAATTGGAACAAAATAACTAATTAACCTTAGAAAGAAAAAGGGAATCTCCTAAAATTCAAAAAAGGAGTCTCCATTTTGAAAGTCTGATTCGAATTTTTTCGTATAATTAGTGAAATGATGATCCATTCAAAGAAATAATACACTGTAAGATTAAGAAGAAAAATAATAATACTGATAAATATTGTGAAAATTGAACTTTACTTTTGATGAACATTTTTAATGAAGGATCATACAGATTCTCCTCAATAATCTTCTAAAGAAAATTTAGATTTTGCTTTGACAAGTTTCTCGGACTCTTCGTCTGCATGCTTTGTAGTTCATTCATAGCAGTCAAAGCTGTCTTCTCTAAACATTTTTCTTCAAGGAATGGGTGGGTGTTATTAGGTTAAAATTTTTTTCACAAGATAAAATTCACACTTTATAATAGGTGCGTGTGTGCTAAGTCGCTTCAGGTGTGACCCTCTGGGCTACAGCCCACTAGGCTCCTCTGTCCACAGGATTCCTCAGACAAGAACACTGCAGTGGGCTGCTGTGCCCTCCCTCCAGGGTATCTTCGGACCCAGGGATCGAACCCGCATCTCTTACATCTACCTGCACCGGCAGGTGAGTTCTTTACCACTAGCTTCATCGGGGAAGCCTTTCATAACAGGTAATTTCACTTAAAACCAAGGTGAAAACACAAACAGAATGTGAACCATGAGTATCTACTTTTAAAAGATTATCTATCCACACTTTCAACTCTAATACTTTGGCAACTTTAAACCATGTGCTGCGAACCTACCAGAAAGTAGGAGAAACTAAGCCTTTCCAGTTGACAAACACGAAGGCAAAGGAGTGCATGATATACAAACATAGCAGTTTGTTTCAGGATGCTTAGCAGGCTCTATCTGGTTAGAGCTCACACAACAAGCAATTGAAAAACGCTGGTACTTAGACATCAAGCTTCAGGAACAAAACCTGAAACATACTGGCATTACATACTGCCTAAGGCAAAAGCAGAATCAGTATTAAGTCTGGGGTTAGTATTTGGTCCTATACTTTTGCAAGATTATCTTGTCTAGGATTTAAGCAAACCAAGCAGTGACTTTTCAGACCTATAAATTATATACAACAACAAAATGTTATATGCCTTGTGGACTTTAGAGATTTTATTTTGCCATACTTTATTTTTGGACAGTAGCTTGAAAAGTACTACATCCTTACAACTCTTAAAATTACTCAGTGTTGGTATCACAATGGACTTTTCATTTTCAAAGAAGAGTTCTATTTTTTCACATTATAATTATGTTAGGAACAGAAGGCAAGTTTCTTTTTCAATCAATATTTCATAATTTTAGTTCAAGTGATATTTTCTGTGAAGTATAGTTATCTGTATGACTTTAACCATTTCCATCTTCTGCCTTTTCATTTTAGTTTTATTAGTTCTTACACCCGGCAAAAGAACAAATTAGACACACACTTTCTTACTCACCAAACACTGTTAACAGCCTTTGGTTACTAAAAAAGCAGCTATTTGTAAGGCTGATAAAATTCATTTCATGATGTTTAGACAACACAGCCTTTAACTGGCTCATCACAAGTAAGTTTTTGCCTCATGAGCTGATATATTTTGGAATGGGGTTATACACACTTCACTTATTTCCCAACAAGTTTCTTAACATTCACAGGGAACATCCGGTGGTATCAGTGCCTTTGTAATCATAATAAAGGAAAGAAAACTCATATCTTACTGTTCTTTGTTGATTCTATACAAGGATTGAGATTTACTGTCTTCACAACTGCATCTAAGACGATTTTCTCAAGATACTAAAAAATGGAAAACCCATCTATACAGACTTACTATGATCTACATAGAGGAGTATCAAGACTCTCAAATGACCAGCTTCTTAAATTTTCTGTTGTCTTGGTTATTCACATCCACTGGAAGATGCCTTTAATACCCAGGGCCTTACCTCTCTTGATGCCAGTATCCTATACAAGGGGCTTGCCAGGTGGTATAGTTGGTAAAGAATACACTTATTGATCAATACAGGAGGCTCAAGAGGTGTGGGTTCAATCCCTGGAAAGGGATGATCCCCTGGAGGAGGAAATGGCAACCAACTCCAGTATTCTTGCCTAGAAAATTCCATGGACGGAGGGGCCTGGCAGGCTACAGTCCATGGGGTCACAAGAGTCAAACACGGCTGAGCGCTTACATCATAAACAAAGATCAGTTAAGATGGACATTAAATTTCTTGCCTAGCCAACACCAAACTACATCAGAGAAGTATGAGACAATTATGTTTATAATGGTTAAAGCCAAACAGGCTAACTCACAGCTGGCCTAGAATACCTGTAGAGATACGACTTCGTAAACTAAAATCCAGAATTAATTAATTCTGGCATTTGTTTTACAAATTTCCTCCAAGATTCTTTGTATATCTTCTGGTAAATGAAATTTTATGATACCTGATCTCAAGGAGTTCATAATATGTATCTTTACTCTCAGAACTGAATCAGTGTGTGCTAATAAAAGGCTAATTGGCTTTTTCATTATGTTATTTTTAGTTTGTTTTTAATGTTAGGAAACTTTAAAAATGCCATCCCAAACATCTTTGCACTCATATCAGAACTGAAAGACATTAATATATTATAATATTTACATGAAATATTTTTACTTAGTAGAGACAGAAAGGAAATCATGTAAATGGAATTTGTCCTGCATCCCCAACTTTATTCCTTACCCTCCTACTAATCCTCACCAACAAGCACAGTCAACAGTTTGGTAGGGACCAAGGTCTTCCCCAGGCACTTACCAATAGTCCTGACTTTCCACAACAGACTAGTAGAGTAGACTGGTACAGACGAGTACAATAGACTAGTACTAATACAGTGGACTAGTATCACAATAGTCCATGTGATACTATTGCTTCATCATAAGCATATATGTCTTCACTTACTCAGATGCAGCTAAGCACCTGCATCTCTTTGCCTATCCCTATTTTTGACCACTAAAGTCCACCCATCCCAGTACATCAGGCCAGAAGGATCAAAATAAGCTCCTCTCCTCCTCCACAGCAGCCCTTAACAAGCAACTGGTGGATGCTGATACCCCTCATCCCTGAAGTGAGCCTACTCAGTCTTCCAGAGTTCTCCAGCAGGACTGTACTTGTCCCAGTTATTCACAGTTGTGAATCACTTGATAACACATCATCCTTTATTGGATTTCTTTTCTCTTCTGTGTCATTTCTCCACCACCTATTGGTTTCCTTTGTGATTATCTCCAAAATAGGGCTTCCAAGATGGTGCTAGCGGTAAAGAACCTGCTTCCCAATAAATGAGACTTAAGAGACCCAGGTTTGATCCATGGGTCGGGAAGATCCCCTGGAGAAGGACATGACAGCACACTCCAGTATTCTTGCCTGGAGAATCCCATGGACAGAGGAATCTGGCAGGCTACTCTCCATGGGGTCGCAAAGAGACAGACATTACTAAAGTGACTTAGCATGCACGCTTTCCCAAATAAACTATCTGCACTTAAAGTCTTGCCTCAGGATATGCTTCAGTGCAACGCAAACTATTGTATCTCCCAATCTGTGTTAACACAGATGACAAATACTGCTTGTTCACTTTAAAATCTAATGAATAAACATACCATATTTTATTTCATTTATGTATTCCTCTTTTGGTGGTCATTTAGATTGATTTCACTATTTTGCTATCAAAAATTAGGCTGCCATGAACATCTCTGTATACCATCTTTGGGCACACAGGCAAGTTTCTCTCCTTTAAACACCCCATGTGATACTATTGCTTCATCATAAGCATATATGTCTTCACTTACTCAGATACTGCCAAATTATACTCCAAAATATCTAATAAAATTTTATTAGAGCAAAAACTGATTTCATAAGTTTAAAAAATTTCATCAATCTCATTTTTTTCCTACATATTTCTTCAAAGAATCAACAAATAGAATTAACCATTTATTCCAGTGGAGAAAGAGGGAAAAAAAGAGAGAATTCTGTGTGTCCAAGAAACTACAACCAAGCTAAAAGTTAGTACTCACATGAATTAGAAGCAACTCAACAGATATAAATACATGTGAGGAAAATGTTTATATATAAAAATACATCTGCTTATACTAAAAAAGCGGAGAAGGCTATGGCATCCCACTCCAGTACTCTTGCCTGGAAAATCCATGGACGGAGGATCCTAGTAGGCTGTAGTCCATGGGGTTGCTAAGAGTCGGACACAACTGAAGGACTTAACTTTTTACTTTCATGCATTGGAGAAGGAAACGGCAACCCACTCCAATATTCTTGCCTGGAGAATCCCAGGGATGGGAAAGCCTGGTGGGCTGCCGTCTATGGGGTCGCACAGAGTCGGACATGACTGAAGAGACTTAGCAGCCCCAGCAGCATACTAAAAAAGAGTCAGACACAACTATACAAGAGCCAGATATGACTTAGTGACTTAAACCATCACCACCATACAAGTACTAGTATATGTTCTCCAACTAGGCAATATAAATGTATGAATATGTGCACATATCTATAAATCAATATACTGTACAAATATATATACATATATATATATCTTTATCATGAATAATATACATCAAGTATATAGCCCTTACACAGAATCTAAAATTATAGGATATCATGGAAAATTGCCATATTCATAAAATAGTTCCCTCTTAATGGCCCAAATATCTTCAAATAGTGATTGCTTACTCTGTTAAGTCCTCTCATTGCCTAGAAGAAAAGAAGTGCAAATAGAAAGGAACTAAAACTAGGGAACATGAGAGAGACAGATCATAGCAGGATCACTAAAAGCCAAAATTTTAGAAGTCATGTTTACAACATAGTGGCAAATGCACTTAAATAATAAAATGTGCAACTTTGTCATGGTCAATTCCATCGTAAAACTAGTCAGTCAGTCAGTTCAGTTGCTCAGTCATGTCCGAATTTTGCGACCCCATGAATCACAGTACGCCAAGTCTCCCTGTCCATCACCAACTCCCAGAGTTCACTCAGACTCACGTCCATCGAGTCCGTGATGCCATCCAGCCATCTCATCCTCTGTCGTCCCCTTCTCCTCTTGCCCCCAATCCCTCCCAGTATCAGAGTCTTTTCCAGTGAGTCAATTCTTCGCATGAGGTGGCCAAAGTACTGGAGTTTCAGTTTTAGCATCATTCCTTCCAAAGAACACCCAGGACTGATCTCCTTTAGAATGGACTGGTTGGATCTCCTTGCAGTCCAAGGGACTCTCAAGAGTCTTCTCCAAAACCACAGTTCAAAAGCATCAATTCTTTGGCGCTCAGCTTTCTGCACAGTCCAACTCTCACATCCATACATGACCACTGGAAAAACCATAGTCTTGACTAGATGGAATGTCTCTGCTTTTGAATATGTTAGCTAGGTTGGTCATAACTTTCCTTCCAAGTAGTAAGTGTCTTTTAATTTCATGGCTGCAATCACCATCTGCAGTGACTTTGGAGCCCCCCCAAATAAAGTATGACACTGTTTCCACTGTTTCCCCATCTATTTGCCATGAAGTGATGGGATCAGATGCCATGATCTTAGTTTTCTGAATGTTGAGCTTTAAGCCAACTTTTTCACTCTCCTCTTTCACTTTCATCAAGAGGCTTTTTAATTCCTCTTCATTTCTGCCATAAGGATGGTGACATCTGCATATCTGAGGTTATTGATATTTCTCCTGACAATCTTGATTCCAGCTTGTGCTTCATCCAGCCCAGCGTTTCTCATGATGTACTCTGCATAGAAGTTAAATAGGCAGGGTGACAATATAAAGCCTTGACGTACTCCTTTTCCGATTTGGAACCAGTCTGTTGTTCCATGTCCAGTACTAACTGTTGCTTCCTGAACCGGAATATAGGTTTCTCAAGAGGCAGGTCAGGTGGTCTGGTATTCCCATCTCTTTAAGAATTTTCCACAGTTGATTGTGATCCACACAGTAAAGGCTTTGGCATAGTCAATAAAGCAGAAATAGATGTTTTTCTGGAACTCTCTTGGTTTTTCGATGATCCAGCGGATGGTGGCAATTTGATCTCTGGTTCCTCTGCCTTTTCTAAAAGCAGCTTGAACACCTGGAAGTTCACGGTTCACGTATTGCTGAAGCCTGGCTTGCAGAATTTTGAGCATTACTTTACTGGCGTAAAACTAGTACTGGTGGTGTATTCTTGCATTTCATCTTTTTATTTTCTAGGATGTTTTTTCAAACTATTAAACTGTCTTAACATTCATATACTCCAGTGAAATTCTAGGTAAAACTAAATCTGAGAAAAGAATGACTGAAAAGATATTTCAACTTTCCTAAATGTACTGAGGCTCATTTTTTGGCCTAACATGTGATCTATCATAGCAAACACCCTCTTCCAACAACACAAGAGAACACTCTACCAGTGGTCATGTATGGATGTGAGAGTTGGACTGTGAAGAAGGCTGAGCACCGAAGAATTGATGCTTTCTAACTGTGGTGTTGGAGAAGACTCTTGAGAGTCCCTTGGACTGCAAGGAGACCCAACCAGTCCATTCTAAAGGAGATCAGTCCTGGGTGTTCTTTGGAAGGAATGATGCTAAAGCTGAAACTCCAGTACTTTGGCCACCTCATGCAAAGAGTTGACTCCTTGGAAAAGACTCTAATGCTGGGAGGGATTGGGGGCAGGAGGAGAAGGGGATGAGAGAGGATGAGATGGCTGGATGGCAACACCGACTCGATGGACGTGAGTTTGAGTGAACTCCGGGAACTGGTGATGGATAGGTAGGCCTGGCGTGCTGCAATTCATGGGGTTGCAAACAGTCAGACATGACTGAATGACTGAACTGAACTGATGTGATCTATCCTGGAGAATGTTCCAAGTGTATTTGAAAAGAATGTGTATTATGCTACTTTTAGATGGAATGCTCTACAAATATGAATTAAGTTGATTTGGTCTAATGTGTTATTTAAAGCCTGTGTTTCCTTATTAATTGTCTGTCCAGATGATCTGCCAATTGATATGAGGTGTTAAATTTCCCTACTATTATTCTATTACTGTCAATTTCTCCTTTTATGTCTGTTGATACCTGCCTTATATATTAGATGATCCTATGTTGGTTGCATATATATGAACAATTGTTATAGCTCTTGGATTAATCCCTTTATAATTATGTAGTAATTTGTCTTTCTCTTTGTCTCTTGCAACAGTCTTTAAAGGCTATTTTGTCTGATATAAGTACTTTTACTCTGGCTTTTTTCTGATTTCCATTTGTATGGAATACCTATTTCATTCCTTCACTGTCAGTATGTGAGTATCATGTAGGCAGCATTTATACAGGTCTTTTTTTTTTCATCAAATCAGCTAGTCTATCCTGTTTGTTGGAGCATTTAGTACACTTATATTTAAGGTAATTATTAATATGTATATTATTGCTGCCATTTTGTTAACTGTTTCTTGCTACTACAGCAGAGAAAAAAAAGAAATAAAAGGAACCCAAATTAGAAAGGAAGAAGTAAAACTGTCACTGTTTACAGATGAAATTATACTATCCATAAAAAATACTAAAAATATCACAAGAAAGCCACTAGAGCCCATCAGTGAATTCGGAAAAGTTGCAGGATACAAAATTTATATAAAGAAATTGAATGTAATTCAATACACTAATAATGACATATAAGAGAAATCAAGGAAACAATCCTATTTACTATCCATCAAAAGAATAAAACACCCAGCCATAAACCTACCTGAAGAGGATGAAGACCTGTACTCTGAACAGTTATTATTAGAAGATGCTGATTAAAAAAAAAAAAAAAACTGAAGTTGACGCAAACACATGGAAAAGAGAAATGTTTTTGATCTAGAAGAATCATTACCCAAGACAATAGACTCAATGTAATCTCTTATCAAATTTCCAATGGCATTTTTCACAGAAATAGAAGAAATTTTTTTTTATTTTGTATAGAAACAATAAAGATTCTGAATAGCCAAAGCAATCTGGATAAAGAAGAATGGACCTGGAGGTATTACACACCCTGATTTCAGACTATACTACAAAGCTGCTGCTGCTGCTGCTGCTAGTTGCTGCTGCTGCTAAGTTGCTTCAGTTGTGTCTGACTCTGTGTGACCCCATAGATGGCAACCCACCAGGCTCCTCCGTCCCTGGGATTCTCCAGGCAAGAACACTGGAGTGGGTTGACATTTCCTTCTCCAAAGCTAGAGTAGTCAACACAGTATGAGTACTGGTACAAAAATAGACACATGTATCAACAGAACAGGATAGAAATCCAGAAATAAATCCACACTTTTAGTCAATTAATCTATGACAAAAGAGGCAATAATAGACAAGTCAGAAAATCTTCTCTACAAAAAATGATGCTAGGGAAACTGGACAGCTACAAGTCCATGTGTGAAACGAGAATATTCTCTAATACCATATTCAAAAACAAAACAGTTTAAAGACTAAAATATAAGACAGTATACTATAAAAGTCATAAAGGAAAAAAAAATACAGGCAGAACACCCTTTGACATAAATTGTGGTAATATTTTTTTGGATCTATCTCCTAGAGTACTGGAAACAAAGGCAAAAATAAACAAATGGGACATAATTAAACTTATAAGCTTGTGCACAGCAAAGGAAACTATAAACAAAAGAAAAAAATCCTACTGATTGGGAGAAAATACTTGCAAAGGGTCCAACCAGCAAGTGCTAATTTCTAAAAAACACAAACAGGTCATACAGCTCAAAAAACCAGAAACAGACTCACAGATATGGAAAACAAACATATGGTTACATAAGGGAAAGTGGGGAGGATAAATTAGAGATTGACAGACATCAGTTGAGTTGCTCAGTGGTGTCCAACTCTTTGTGACCCCATAAATCACAGCACGCCAGGACTCCCTGTCTCACAACTCCCAGAGTCCACCCAAACCCATGTCCATCGAGTCGGTGACACCAGCCAGCCATCTCATCCTCTATTGTCCCCTTCTCCTCCTGCCCCCAATCCTTCTCAGCATTAGGGTCTTTTCCAGAGTCAACTCTTTGCATCAGGTGACCAAAGTATTGGAATTTCAGCTTCAGCATCAGTGCTTCCAATGAATATTCAGGACTAATTTCCTTTAGGATGGACTGGTTGGATCTCCTTGCAGTCCAAGGGATTCTCAAGAGTCTTCTCCAACACCACAGTTCAAAAGCATCAATTCTTTGGCACTCAGCTTTCTTTATAGTCCAACTCTCACATCCATACATAACAACTGGAAAGACCATAGCCTTGACTAGATGGACCTTTGTTGGCAAAGTAATGTCTCTGCTTCTAAATATGCTATCTAGGTTGGTCATAACTTTCCTTCCAAGGAGTAAGCGTCTTTTAATTTCATGGCTGCAATCACCATCTGCAGTGACTTTGGGGCCCCCCAAAATAAAGTCTGACACAGTTTCCACTGTTTCCCCATCTATTTGCCATGAAGTGATGGGACTGGATGCCATGATCTTAGTTTTCTGAATGTTGAGCTTTAAGCCAACTTTTTCACTCTCCTCTTTCACTTTCATCAAGAGGCTTTTTAGTTCCTCTTTACTTTCTGCCATAAAGGTGGTGTCATCTGCATATCTGAGGTTACTGATATTTCTCCCAGCAATCTTGATTCCAGCTTGTGCTTCATCCAGCCCAGCATTTCTCATGATGTATTCTGCATAGAAGTTAAATAAGCAGGGTGACAATATACAGCCTTGACGTACTCCTTTTCCGACTTGCAACCAGTCTGTTGTTCCATATTCAGTTCTAACTGTTGCTTCCTGACCTGCATACAGATTTCTTAAGAGACAGGTCAGATGGTCTGGTATTCCCATCTCTTTCAGAATTTTCCACAATTTGTTGTGATCCATACAGTCAAAGGCTTTGGCATAGTCAATAAAGCAGAAATAGATGTTTTTCTGAAACTCTTTTGCTTTTTTCAATGATCCAGTGGTTGTTGGCAATTTGATCTCTGGTTCCTCTGACTTTTCTAAAACCAGCTTGAACATCTGGAAGTTCATGGTCCACATATTGCTGAGGCCTGGCTCGGAGAATTTTGAGCATTCCTTTACTAGCCTGTGAGATGAGTGCAATTGTGCAGTAGTTTGAGCATTCTTTGGCATTGCCTTTCTTTGGGATTGGAATGAAAACCGACTTTTTCCAGTCCTGTGGCCACTGCTGAGTTTCCCAAATTTGCTGGCCTATTGAGTGCAGCACTTAAACAGCATCATCTTTCAGGATTTGAAATAGCTCCACTGGAATTCCATCACCTCCACTAGCTTTGTTTGTAGTGATGCTTTCTAACGTCCACTTGACTTCACATTCCAGGATGTCTGGCTCTAGGTGAGTGATCACACCATCGTGATTATCTGGGTCATGAAGATCTTTTTTTGTACAGTTCTTCTCTGTATTCTTGCCACCTCTTCTTAAAATCTTCTGCTTCTGTTAGGTCCATACCATTTCTGTCCTTTGTCGAGCCCATCTTTGCATCAAATGTTCTTTTGATATCTCTAATTTTCTTGAAGAGATCTCTAGTCTTTCACATTCTGTTGTTTTCCTCTATTTCTTTGCATTGATCACTGAGGAAGGCTTTCTTATCTCTCTTTGCTGTTCTTTGGAACTCTGCATTCAGATGGGAATATCTTTCCTTTCCCCCTTTGCTTTTTGCTTCTCTTCTTTTCACAGCTATTTGTAAGGCCTCCTCATACAGCCATTTTGCTATTTGCATTTCTTTTTCTTGGGGATGGTCTTAATCCCTGTCTTCTGTACAATGTCACGAACCTCCATCCATAGTTCATCAGGGACTCTGTCTATCAGATCTAGTCCCTTAAATCTATTTATCACTTCCACTGTATAGTCATTAGGGATTTGATTTAGGTCATACCTGAATGGTCTAGTGGTTTTCCCCACTTTCTTCAATTTCTGTCTGAATTTGGCAATAAGGAGTTCATGATCTGAGCCACAGTAACCTGCTGGTCTTGTTTTTGCTGACTGTATAGAGCTTCTCCATCTATGGCTGCAAAGAATATAATCAGTCTGATTTTGGTGTTGACCGTCTGGTGATGTCCACGTGTAGAGTCTTCTCCTGTGATACACTACTCTATATAGACAACAAGGATCTACTGAATAGCGCAAGGAAATAAATTCAGTATCTTGTAAATAACCTACAATGGAAAAGAATGAACATCACAGAAATACTTCTATGACATTTGGATAAAACATACAATCCTCTGGATGCAAATATACTAGAAGTGAATCTGACATATTATAAAAATAGAAGCACTGCCAATTTTTTTAAATACCAACTGGCATAAGGTTATTGTTGACTTGTTAACACTTGGGATTTATTTTAATTTTCAAAAATGTCTAAAGTTGAAAATATGTTAAACATAGCTAAAGTTGATTTGGGGTGACAATATACAGCCTCGCCATACTCCTTTTCCTTTTGGAACCAGTCTGTTGTTCCATGTCCAGTTCTAACTGTTGCTTCCTGACCTGCATACAGATTTCTCCAGATATGCAGATGACACCACCCTTATGGCAGAAAGTGAAGAGGAGCTAAAAAGCCTCTTGATGAAAGTGAAAGAGGAGAGCGAAAAAGTTGGCTTAAAGCTCAACATTCAGAAAATTAAGATCATGGCATCTGGTCCCATCACTTCATGGGAAATAGATGGGGAAACTGTGGAAACAGCGTCAGACTTTATTTTTTTGGGCTCCAAAATCACTGCAGATGGTGACTGCAGCCATGAAATCAAAAGACGCTTACTCCTTGGAAGAAAAGTTATGACCAACCTAGATAGTATATTCAAAGGCAGAGACATTACTTTGCCGACTAAGGTCCGTCTAGTCAAGGCTATGGTTTTTCCTGTGGTCATGTATGGATGTAAGAGTTGGACTGTGAAGAAGGCTGCACGTCAAAGACTTGACGCTTTTGAACTGTGGTGTTGAAGACTCTTGAGAGTCCCTTGGACTGCAAGGAGATCCAATCAGTCCATTCTGAAGGAGATCAACCCTGGGATTTCTTTGGAAGGAATGATGCTAAAGCTGAAACTCCAGTACTTTGGCCACCTCATGCGAAGAGTTGACTCACTGGAAAAGACTCTGATGCTGGGAGGGATTGGGGGCAAGAGGAGAAGGGGACGACAGAGGATGAGATGGCTGGATGGCATCACGGACTCGATGGACGTGAGTCTGAGTGAACTCTGGGAGATGGTGATGAACAGGGAGGCCTGGCGTGCTGTGATTCATGGGGTCGCAAAGAGTCGGACACGACTAAGCAACTGAACTGACTGAAAGTTGATTTTTATTAATAGCATCTAGAGCCAGGGGGTTTGATCTTGAATGCTGAAGTCTTGACAGTGATGTAGTTGTCCATTACATCCAAAATTTCCACATTATATTCATTTTATCTAAACTTATCGGTCCAGTGGTGAAGAATCCACCTGCAGGAGATGCT
The DNA here is from genome assembly GCF_032405125.1 of Capricornis sumatraensis. Taxonomy (NCBI): domain Eukaryota; kingdom Metazoa; phylum Chordata; class Mammalia; order Artiodactyla; family Bovidae; genus Capricornis; species Capricornis sumatraensis. Next base: position 24,790,752 of record NC_091073.1, read on the forward strand.
GGTGATACAAGAGACAAAGGTTCAGTCCCTGGATTGGGAAAATCCTCGGGAGGAGGAAATGGCAACCCACTCCAGTATTCTGGTCTGGAAAATTCCATGGCAGGCTACAGTCCATGTGGACAGTCCATGGATGACTCAACATGTAAGCACACACACACACATAAAAGCATTAAGGTAATTAACCATGACAATATTTCAAAGTTTTTGAACCACATTTTTAATTCCACTGAAGAAAGTTAAAATAAACTAGCACATATGTTAATATTAAAATTTAAGTAACTTCTATTGTGAGTGAACTTTTTATCTGTTGAACAGTTGACTGTGTGCAAAATTTAGTTACAGTATGTACCTATAAATAAAAGAGACTGAAAAAATAATTTGAATAAGAATTTTGTACTTAAAAAATAAAATGTAGGACATATTCAGATAACAAATAGCCCCATAAAACTTTATTGTTTTTCATTAAATATTTAAGCTATTTCCTTAAAGATGAATGGAGCAGAGAACATACTTTATTAATTTCATTTAAAACTCAAAGTTTCAGGTATTTATCACTCTCTAAAACATCAACTAACAATAATATCAGTAGAAGAAAAATGCAATATGGACACTGTGTAGAAAGATTTTGAAAAATATACCAAAATAACATAAAATGTAAAGCATTTAATTATCAGAAGGTGGAAAAGTTTTGCTGTAAATCCCTAAGAAATTAAAATAAAAATAGAGTATGAATGTATTGATATTTATACATCGCAGATAATGTTGATACACCTCAAAAGACACACACACAAGAAGACTCTGGAATGTGGACTTTAAAAACTCACTATTGGGACCACTTGCAAGGGTTTCCAGGCTGACTGCTGCTAAAGGGAAAGAGACTAGGGAAACCCATTCAGCCTGATTCAATTTAGATATGCAAATTTTATCTTGTGTGCTTGAAAGGAACATTATGGTACAGCATAATTTGCATTTTCAGTTGTAAGATATAGTATTTCAAATCTAATAAAAACATCCCTCTATAATCCACTTTAACACCACATTTTAGCCTACCCATTGTTCGCTTTCACTTTTAAACTATACTTTATATGTCGAACTCTCAAATTAGCTTATTAAGAAAAGACAAATATATTATGGAAGTCATTCTCTATACAAAAGGGGGGAAATATCAAGTGGTAATTAACTGCTAACATATGACATAATTTAGAGGAACAGACAAAAAGAGTCCTTGGAAGAAAAGAAAGAATTACATTATTTTATGTCAAATATATTTTTATTGATGAGTCTGATGGAAAGTTAAATTTTGGAATGAGAGCCAAAGTTTTCAATTAACAATATATCTTTACAAAAAGATGTTACATACTCAACTAAAGTTTTATCAATTTGGATAATTAGCTCTGAAAAATCATTTTAAAAAGAGACTATTGGGTTAAGATCTATCTGTAAGTCATATTTTTAGAGAAACATTTCTCTCATCATCAGGTAAGTCAATAGCCACATCACATTAATGATTTTTTGCAATTTTCATAGACACTAACTTCTAAGTAGGAGAAATAAATTGTATAAATCCCCTCACATTAATGCTTCTATATCAGGTCTACTAATATCTCTATTAATATCATGTCTACATGGAAAGAATTTTTAAAAGACTATGTTCCATTCAGTCAATAAGATGCTATGAAATTTCTATTCTAAAACTGGTATTATTTTTTCTGTTGATCCACAATCATACTCATTTTTCATGCTATCCAAGATGGATAATGTGGTATGAAAACAATGACCAAGAGTTCCATTTTGACAAGTATAATATGTAAACATGTGGGGAAACAATTTAAATGGTAAATTAAATGTAAGGTCTGTTATTCAAAGGCGTTGCTGGTGGCTCAGTGGTAAAGAATCCACCTGCTAATGCAAGAGACGTGAGTTCAATTCCTGGGTCAGGAAGATCTCTTGGAGACAGAAATGGCAACCCACTCCAGTATTCTTCCTGGAAAATCCCATGGACAGAGGAGCCTGGCAGGCTATAGTCCATGGCGTCACAAAGAGTTGGACATGACTTAGCAACTCAACAACAACAATAATAACTATCCTAATAACTTTAGCAATAACTAACTAATGGTACCCCACTCCAGTACTCTTGCCTGGAAAATCCCATGGATGGAGGAGCCTGGTAGGCTCCAGTCCATGGGGTCGCTAAGGGGCACGACTGAGTGACTTCAGTTTTACTTTTCACTTTCATGCATTGGAGAAGGCAACCCATTCCAGTGTTCTTGCCTGGAGAATCCCGGGGACAGAGGAGCCTGGTGGGCTGCCGTCTATGGGGTCGCACAGAGTCGGACACGACTGAAGTGACTTAGCAGCAGCAGCAGCAACTTTAGTGGCTTTTGTTTCATTTTGTTTTGTTTGTTTTTTTTTTTTAAGTTGGATCCAGTCAAGGCTCATCATGCCTCTTTAGCCTCTACAACTATCCCTCCCAACTTCCCAATCCCGGAAAAAAGCCAACATTTCTTTCTTTTTATTTTTCTGAGAATACAGATACAGTATATTAGCATGTCTGTGCTTGTACTCCTGACTTTATTTTGCTATTATTTTGTTTTTAATGAAGCATAACTGATTTACAATATTGTATTAGTTTCAAGTATACAAAATAGTGATTCAGTATATTTGCAGGTTATTTTCCATTGTAGACTACTGTAAAATAATGGGTATAATTCCCTGTGCTATATAATACATCTTTGTAACTTTGTTCTATACAGTAGTTTGTATCTGTTAATCCCATACCATCGCCACTGCCGTCTCTCTTTTGATAACCAGAAGTGTGTTTTTCTGTATCTCTGTTTCTGTTTTGTCTATACATTCATTTGGTATTATTTTTTAGATTACACATGTAAGTGATATCAAACTATTTGTTTTCCTCAGACTTATTTCACTAAGCATAATATTCTCTAAGTTCTTCCATATTCCTGAATATGGCAGTATTTTGTTGTAGGGAACAAGGTATAAGGAAGGTTGAGAAGTGCTTGCAAACGAGACTCTCAACCAGGGCTGAACATTCTTGCAAAAGAGATGTTCAGCTAAGAATCCTCTGTTTGTTCCCGTGGGAAAAGAACATTTCTTGCACACAAGGATGTTTCTCTGATTCCTCAAAAGGAAAAGACCCAGGGGCAAAATGGATTCTAAGTTGATGAGGAAGTTCCCCAAAACAAAGTCTTAGCTACAGTAAATAAGTCAAGGTAAAGGTTATCTTGCCCTGCGCCTGCGCACTGTATAGTCTCTGAATCATAGTGCTTGGCAACTTGCCCTGTAGGTTGTTGTGCAAGGGATATAAAATAAAGCAGCTGTAAGAAGCAAGTGTTAAAATACAAAGATTCAAACCACTCTGCAGTGTTGGTGTTTCATTCCGTCGCCAGCATTTTGTTCTTTTATATGGCTGAGTAATATTCCATTCTAAAATATATACCTCATCTTCTTAATTCAATCCTCTGCTTATGGGCACTTTGATTGCTTCCATATCTTGGGTATTGTAAACCATGCTGTTATGAACACTGGGTTGTGTTCATCTTTTCAAATTACTGTGTTAATTTTTTCCAGAGAACAACAGTATGTTTTCGCCAAGATTATTTTAGTTCCATCTTCAACAGTTTCTTCAGCCTTACAAACAAGGTAAAAACTAAGATATGAGTTAATTCAAAGAGAAATCAATAGATTGTATGAAAAATGGAAAGTTCTCACAAACTTAAATAGAGCCATTCAAGAGTAAATATGATCCTTAATCCTTTCAGTGTTAGAATATAGTTTGCCCCACTCACTCCCATCAGAAAAAGTCAATCCAATAGTGTTTCAATCACGTTATACTACATTTAAAAATATTCCATCCATCCCTAAGCTTTGTTTGTTCACATTTTGAAGCTTTTGTTTTCCACAGACCGAACTTTAAAGCAAATTGGTTTTACACACACCTGGTGTTAGAGCTTTAGAGGTTAGAGATGATAAAATTAAGCTAGGGTTAAGGATGTGCAGCAGTATTAGACAAGCCTCCAACAGCCCCATACAATTTCCTACCCTTCCCTCAAAATGTCCCAGAAGTTTAATTCTGTAGTCATCATCAGCCACCTCAGGGGTTTACCACACCACGTGCTGTTTCCCTTGGAAGTGGCATAAAAGCCTCCCTGCTCCCATGATTATCTCATCCCTCAAGGCCCTAATAGAGTGTCCCTAGGCCTTAATTACACAGTCTCTTTTTTATTTCCATATGAAGAATCTTTGTAAAATAGTTATAATTCCTATATTATTCTGCAGCATACTTTAAATAAATGGCCAGAGTGTAAGAACAGATTAACACAAATTAACCTGACTTGTTCTTCTTGATTTAGCACATTTATTGCTGAATGTGCCACAAAGTTGTGGTAATTGATTCTTACATTTTATTCAAGATATGCCCATTATAAAGACTTTCAACTTGGCATTTCAGATCTCTCTATAGTATAGAAACAGGATCATTAAATATTTTAGCCTGTGTCTCACAGGCCTCCTAGAGCAGTTTGCACAGTTTTAAATTTATTCTCACTTGTTTTCAGTCTGAAAATCACAGGGCTTTATTATCTTTTCAAGTACAAAGTTTCTTTTTCTTTGTGATGATTTTAGAGTCTATTCTAACAAATATATCCCAACACTGATTTTTTTCTTAATGAGTTTCAATGAAACATCTCCTTGCAGAATTCATTTTCATCATCACTGATAAATGTTTTTACATATGACTTATTGTTACTGCCTTTTGTTTCCTCATATGGGTTTTCCTATATGATTTGCTTACACAGCTGGCTTGTGTTTGAGGCTATGCATTTTCAAAACAGATATGGGCTAAAGAAGGAAGCAAACTTAATAAAATGACAAATAAATCAGGGCCTGAATATTCCCCTGTAAAGATTCTCACCAGGAAATTTTAAAATATAGAATAAAGCAATGTCCATTTGGGGAGAAGGAGATTATCTGTGAGACAGGTTTTTATTTAAGCATTTGAAGTGAATACTGTTCATCAGTAAAGCATCAATGAAACTGATATCCTTTTCCCTGAGATTTATATTAATTTTATTCTGTTTTTCTGCCCTTTGAACAGAATTGTCTGTTTTCTGCTTTCCCATGGGGAAAATCTCAATGAGCTTTTATGGAGCCATATTTTTTTAAACCTAAGGATGCAATTGTATATCGTTAATAGATAATACTATGTCTGTTTTATTGTTTTTACATAATATGTCAGAAATGAAAGCATTTTTTTATTTCATGGCCAACAATCAAAATCACTATAATGCATAGTATTTTTCTTGGAATTGTTCCTTATTAAATTCAGCATTACAACACTCTTCAGAAGAAACTGTCTTGCAAACCTTAACTAAATTATCTAGTCTCAGCTAAATATAGAAGTGAAAATCTAGTAAATATTTGTAATCCATTATATTATCTGCTTTGGTGATTAACAGTCCATAAAGAGATGTTAAGGATATGGTTTCATCTTATGCAGGCTTTACATCTAGAATGTCATACTGAGATAGGCTGTTTTAGTAGGAAGTCAATGGTGCAGCCCCAATTTCTAAACCACGACAGTGAATTTTTTAAAACCCTGAGGAATTGCAGGCCCATTTAGTCCATCTGTGTTACAAGGCGGGCTAAACAGGAGCAAGGGTGTATGAGACTTCAGTTACTGAATAAAATGATTCTTCCAGGCATCAAGGGCTAACAAAACATGCATTAGTATGCACTATTGGGGGAGGGGAGGGTGGTTAGCATTTTCCCTAAAGTGAGAGAGATGGGCTTTTTAATCACTAAACCCAAATTGCCCAGAAAACCCATCTATTCTTCAGTTATTTCCAAAGTCTCCAATATATTTTTATGACTTTTTATTTAAATAATTCAAGTAAACTGAGATTTTAAATTTTCAATGGATTTATTTTCTGTAACTCCTGAGTTCCATAATTTTAAAATGTTGTTACAAAAAAAAACTAATTCACATATATAGTGACACTAGAACCTATAAGGTTACATCTTTGTAGCATCAAACAGTCACAACAGAAAACAACAGCAAACAGCAAAGCAAACAGTTAAAGGGAACAGGTTAGTCATAGATCTCTTTTTTAGATACTGATTTGTTCAAGCAGAGCAATAATCATGTGACAGTCATTTGACTGAGGATCTTCATGGAGGATCCAAATGGTATTCAGGCTTAATTATTAGCAAGTCTATCCTAAGCAGAGCATTTGAAATGTAAACAAACAAAATGGCTCCTGAGTAACAAAATATCCGGACAGCTATCACCACAAAGGTAGAAACAGACACTTGAAGAATTTTCAGAGTTGAAGCCTATTAGGAATTTATTGACTATTAATTCTACTTATCCATTTCACTGTTTGAGTGACTTGACTGTTAAAGACAAAAGAATGAATGGCTAAATCAAATTCAATTTCATACATCCTAAAAATTATGTTACCAAATTCTTTGTCCTCTTTCACTCTAATGCCTCTTTCCACATTATTGGCATGTAGGTACTTGTATCTTCACATGGCTTTTTCTACATACAAGGAAACTCTTAGTAAAGTGGTCTCAGAATCCTAACACAAAAATAGGTATAAGATTTTACAGTGTCTGCAACATTACAGTAATATGTTCTGAAAATATGAAAATGGTATTTCACTTTCAGTGCTTCAAAATCCCATTTTCCAAGAATATCTGAAGCAGATGGGGCTAAAATTATTTACATTTTACAGATCATTTGCATCTCAGACTTTTTCCATTTTCAATTTAGTGTAAGCAATTGGGTGCATTTTCATAAGGGAGATAATTTGATACTGAACAGTCTAGAAAGAGAATCTAATGTCAATTTTACTTGAGAACCTAAAATAAATTATAGGCATACTTCCTTTTATTGTACCTTACAGATTCAGCATTTCTTACAAAATGAAGGTTTGTGCCAACCCTGCTTGGAGCTAGCCTATCAGTGCCACATTTTCCAACACCTCACTTCATGTCTCAGTGTCATATTTTGGTAATATGAGGCTAAATTTCAAACTTTTTAATTATTATTGCATTTTTCATGGTGATCTGTGATCTTTGATGTCACTACTGCAAAAAGTTAAAACTTGTTGAAGGTTCAGATGATGCTTAGAATGTTTTAGCCATAAGGTATTTTTAAATTAAGGTATGCACATTGTTTAAGGCAAAACATTATTAAATACTTAACAAACTATAGTATAAACATAACCTTAATATGAGCTGGGTAACAAAACAATTTATGTAACTTATTCTATTCCAGCGGTCTGGAACAAAACCTACAATATTTCTGAGGTCTGCCTGACATAAGGGCATGGTTTGTGAGCACTTTCTTAAAAAGCAAGCAATGATAACTACAGACAGCAAAATTCATTAGCAAATAATAACATAGACTATCCTCACTTTCTTTGTAAAACTTTTACTCTTATAAATTTAGAAAAGGTGGACTATATTAATAAAATATATTAAATCTTAAGCAAAGTAGGTTTTTTTACTGTCTCTCAATCTGGGCTTTCATGTCTACAGTCACTATCTGCAGTGATTTTGAAGCCCTCCAAAAATAAAATCTATCATTGTTTCCACTGTTTCCCCACATATTTCCCATGAAGTGATGGGACCAGATGCCAATATCTTAGCTTTCTGAATGTTGAGTTTAAGCCAACTTTTTCACTCTCCTCTTTCACCTTCATCAAGAGGCTCTTTAGTTCTTCACTTTCTGTCATAGGGTGGTGTCATCTGCATATCTGAGGTTATTGATATTTCTCCCAGCAATCTTGATTCCAGATTGTGCTTCCTCCAGCCCAGCATTCCTCATGATGCATATAAGTTAAATAAGCATGGTGACAATATACAGCCTTGACGTGCTCCTTTTCCTATTTGGATCCAGTCTGTCGTTCCATGTCCAGTTCTAACTGTTGCTTCCTGACCTGCATACAGGTTTCTCAAGAGGCAGGTCAGGTGGTCTGGTATTCCCATCTCTTTCAGAATTTTCCACAGTTTGATGTGATCCACACAGTCAAAGACTTTGGCATAGTCAGTAAGGCATAAATTGATATTTTTCTGGAACTCTCTTGCTTTTTTTGATGATTCAGTGGATGTAGGCAATTTGATCTCTGGTTCCTCTGCCTTTTCTAAAACCAGCTTGAACATCTGGGAGTTCACGGTTTACGTACTGTTCAAGCCTGGCTTGGAGAATTTTGAGATTTACTTTGCTAGCATGTGAAATGTGTGCAATTGTGAGGTAGTCTGAGCATTCTTTGGCATTGCCTTTCTTTGAGATTGAAATGAAAACTGACCTTTTCCAGTCCTGTAGCCACTGCTGTGTTTTCAAATTTGTTGGCATATTGAGTGCAGCACTTTCACCGCATCATCTTTCAGGATTTGCAATAGCTCATTTGGAATCCTGTCATCTCCACTAGCTTTGTTTGTAGTGATGCTTCCAAAGGCTCACTTGACTTCACATTCCAGGATGTCTCTGGTTCTAAGAGAGTGATCACACCATCATGATTATCTGGGTCATGAAGATCTTTTTTTGTACAGTTCGGTGTATTCTTGCCACCTCTTAATATCTTCTGCTTCTATTAGGTCCATACCATTTATTGAGCCCATCTTTGCATGAAATGTTTCCTTGGTATTTCTAATTTTCTGGAAGTGATCTCTAGTCTTTCCAATTCTGTTGTTTTCTTCTATTTATTTGCATGGATCACTGAGAAAGGCCTTCCTATTTCTCCTTGCTATTCTTTGGAACTCTGCAATCAAATGGGTTTATCTTTCCTTTTCTCTTTGGCTTTCGCTTCTCTTCTTTTCATAGCTATTTGTAAGGTCTCCTAAGACAGCCATTTTGCTTGTTTGCATTTCTTTTTCTTGGGGATGGTCTTGATCCCTGTCTCCTGTACAATGTCATGAATCTCCGTCCATAGTTCATCCGGCACTCTGTCTATAAGATCTGGTTCCTTAAATCTGTTTCTCACTTCCACTGTATAATCGTATGGGATTTGATTTAGATCATACCTAATCATGACCTGACATGAGTATGAGTAAACTCCGAATTGGTGATGGACAGGGAGGCCTGGGGTGCTGTAGTCCATGGGGTTGCAAAGATTCAGACATGACTAAGAGACTGAACTGACTGACTGACTGAACCTGGGCTTCCCTAGTAGCTCTGATGGTAAAGAATCTGCCTGCAATACAGGAGACCTGGCTTTAATCTCTGGGTTGGGAAGATTCCCTGCAGAAGGGAATGACAAATCACTCCAGTATTCTTGCCTGGAGATTCCCATGGACAGAGGAGGCTGGCAGGCTACAGTCCATGGGGTCACAAACAGTAGGATATGACTGAGTGACTAACACAACACAACCTGTTCTTAAGAACAATATGGTAAAATATTAAATTGAGAACAGTGACAATTAAGGATATTAGTGATCATAATATGAGAGCTGACAACCGCAAGTAAGTTCTCGAGACAAACAACACACTAATTCCTTTTCATTCTTTCATTAAAAATCTGGATGAATACATGGGATAGATGTTCATCACATTAATTAAACTGTAGAGATATCAGATACATCAGACTGCAGACAAAAATATATCTAAGTACTTTATATGGAAAGACTTAAATGATATGTTGTGTGTAATAAGATATAATTAATGGAGAAAAGTGACATTTTTTGATAGATTAAAAAATCAATTCTACTTCTGAATGAGAAAGCAAATTTTATCAAACATTTCCAACTCTTCCCCTTTCCCTAAATTTTACCTGAAGGGATAAATGAACTTAATTTTTGGCATGAGGCCTGGAAACTAGAGAGGGCTGATAGGGACGTACTTGAAAGTTTAAGGAATGTATCCTCCACAAAACGGAGTTATGATAGAAACTGAAGGAAGGCCAGACTTAAAGATGCTACTTGGTAGAAAGAAAAAAAGAGAGAGGAAGGAAGAAAAAGAAGGAAGGAAGGAGAGAAAGAAAAATAAAAAAGAAATCACTGCTGAACCACAGTGATATTCCCTAACCCAGGGGAGATAAGGCCCTGGGGAAACACCCTTATATCTTTTTCGAAGCCCTGAGGAACAGATGTATTGTCAGAAGTCACCACAAATGGAAGTACCACTGAACTGTGCTTACTTTCTACTAACACACTGCACAGAAAATGCATGGGGCCTCTTGTTCTACTTGTCACATAGGAAGTGGTGCTCTCTCCTGCCATAGTTGTTTTGGATGAGCCCTACCTTCCTACTTTGTCCAGGTTGCTGGACCACTAATATGACAAAGTAAATCCAACACAGAAAAAATTATGTGTGTTCTCTCATCTGGAATTAAACTTTGAGGAACATGCAAATGAGATATTAATAGGATTCATCTAAGTTACCAGGTATGGTTAAAACTTGTGGCTTTACCCATCAGTTCAGTTCAGTCACTCAGTCGTGTCCAACTCTTTGCACCCCTACGAACTGCAGCATGCAAGGCTTCCCTATCCATCACCAGCTCCTGGAGCTTGGTCAAATTCATGTCAAGTTGGTGATACCATTCAACCATCTTACCCTCTGTCTTTCCCTTCTCCTCTCGCCTTAAATCTTTCCCAGTATCAGGATATTTTCCAATGAGTCCATCCTTTGCATCAGGTGGCCAAAGTATTGGAGTTTCAGCTTCAGCATCAGTCCTTCCAATGAATATTCAGGACCGATTTCCTTTAGGATGGACTGGTAGGATCTCCTTGCAGTCCAAGGGACTCTCAAGAGTCTTCTCCAACACCACAGTTCAAAAGCATCAATTCTTTGGTGCTCAGTTTTCTTTGTAGTCCGACACTCAGATCCATACATGACTACTGGAAAAACCATAGCTTTGTCTAGATGAACCTTTGTTGGCAAAGTCATGTCTCTTCTTTTTAATATGCTCTCTAGGTTGGTCATAACTTTTCTTCCAAGGAGCAAGTATCTTTTAATTTCATGGTTGTAATCACCATCTGCAGTGATTTTGAAGCCCAAGAAAAGAAAGTCTCTCACTGTTTCCACTATTTCCCCATCTATTTGCCATGAAGTGATAGGACTGGATGCCATGATCTTAGTTTTCTGTATGTTAAGTTTTAAGCCAGCTTTTTCACTCTCCTCTTTCACTTTCATCAAGAGGCTCTTTAGTTCTTCTTTGCTTTCTGCCAAAATGGTGGTGTCATCCGTATATCTGAAGTTATTGATATTTCTCCTGGCAATCTTGATCCCAGCTTGTGTTTTATCCAGCCCAGCGTTTCACATGATGTACTCTGCATATAAGTTAAATAAGCAGTGTGACAATATACAGCGTTGACGTACTCTTTTCCTGATTTAGAACCAGTCTGTTGTTCCATGTCCAGTTCTAATTGTCATTTCTTGACCTGCATACAAATTTCTCAGGAAGCAGGTAAAGTGGTCTGATATTCCATCTTTTTAAAAATTTTTCACAGTTTGATGTGATCCACAGAGTCAAAGGCTTTGATGTAGTCAATAAAGCAAAAGTAGATATTTTTAGGAGCTCTCTTGCTTTTTCAATGATCCAATGGATATTGGCAATTTGATCTCTGGTTCTTCTGCCTTTTCTAAATCCAGCTTGAACATGTGGAAATTCATGCTTCATATTCTGTTGGATGGAATCCAGTTGAGCTATTTCAAATCCTAAAAGATGATGCTGTGAAAGTGCTGCACTCAATATGACAGCAAATTTGGAAAACAGCAGTGGCCACTGGATTGGAAAAGGCCAGTTTTCATTCCAGTCCCAAAGAAAGGCAATGCCAAAGAATGTTCAAACTACTGCACAATTGCACTCATCTCACATACTAGCAAAGTAATGCTCAAACTTCTCCAAGACAGGCTTCAATAGTACATGGCTTTACCCGTAAATACCAACAAAAAGGAGCACCATTACAAAACATGTGAAAATGTGCTACAATATTTAAAGAAGTGTGGAGTGGAAGTTAGAGCATATGTGTTGTCAAGGAAATAAAACTTGAAAAAAAGAGGAATTTTTCAAACACGTCTAACTTATTATCATGATAGGATTCAAAAATATTCTGCCTCTATTCAAACAGAATTGGAACTCAATGAAAAGAACAAATCTGAGATCAAGAAATGGGGATTTAAATACAGTTGAATAAAAAGCTGCAGTAGAGAGAATGAACATCAGACTACATTAAACCAACTTTTGTAAACCCTAATATATGAAGTTAAATGAAGTTTAAGCAATTCTCCCTCATATTAAAATACAAAGATGTGAAATCATACAAAGTTATGTAAATTATTTCAAAAAAGTTCCTTCCATCTGCAGTAGAAATTTCAGAGGCACAAGAGAGGAAAGGAAGAAAACAATAACCAAGAAAAAGAAAGAAATTACAGAAGGACTTTTTGCAAAGTTCACAAAATGAGAAAGACATTGAGAAAAACAAAACAATGAGCCACAAAATGATAGACTAGAAGGTCCCCTGCTCATATCCCCCCTCAACATAATAATTTTGCAGCCATCTATCTAGACATCAGTGATTTTTGTGGGAACTTTGGGATCCAGATGGAAAACTATGAAACCCCAGTGGAGTCTAAAACTGAGGAGGAGTGTTTTGGGAAAACAGCCCAATGCCAAGATGGATGACTCCTAGCTACGGACTTAGTAAAACCCTGACCCTTATGGACTTGGCTACCGCCCCAGTGGCCTTTGAGTCTACCACTGGCATCATATATACTAAGTGACCCAGGAGGAGTCCTATCTATACATAACTCAGAGAAGAGGTCTGGAGGGCTTCGTCCTGGTTGTGGACACTTAAACAGCAATGGTTCCTTCCTCTCTCAGCTAGTCAGAGGACAGTCCTGACTGACCACCGACTCCCCAAATGATCTGAAAGGAGCTCTCTCAAGGACTTGGTGAGAGTCAAGGCCATCTGTATACCTTGCTTATATATCTGTGACCCAGTTTCTCTGTATCCAAATATGAATGAGCCCTAAAGCAGCCTTGTACTCAGTGTCAAACCCTACTGAACAAGGTGTTGGAGTCAGTCTCCTTCACCGAGTGATCAGTCTGCCCAAACGCCTGGTAACAGGTTCACCAATTATGGAACCCACTGCAGACTCAGCAACAGTCATATGACCCAGCTCCAACCTAGGCTGATTGCAAGTTTGGAGATAATTCCATCAGCCTGGGGAACCAACAGAAGAATGTCATTCCCTGCTGAAACCAGTCTGTAAAGAGTAGAGGAAAGGTCTGCTCATTCAGATGCACAGATACCAACAAAAGGCTATGTGTGCGGGGGACGGCCCGTGAAGGGTTAAGTCCTGGGAGCTGCTCCGCAGGTATGCAGAGCCTTAGGCGTTGTCCTAAGCTCCCTGTCCCGCCACCCTCAAGAATTCTTGTAGCCCTTAAGGCTCCAGGTCGTCTTGCTCCAGGATGTCTTGTTCCTGCAACATGTCCTAGAAGATAGATTATCTTATACACGTATCATAAAAGATAGATTATCTTATTGAATTCTGTACACAATGGTAGGGGTCTGGTGATTGTATTTTGAGATTAAAGAATAACCTTGTACATGTCTTAAGTCACGTACTTTACCCTATAAATACCGTGGCCTAATAAAGGAAGGCATCAGACATAGTGGGTCTGATCCTCTCAACCCCATCTTTTGTCTCTCTTATTTTTCCACGCGGGGACGCTCCGTTCTCTCCCTTTGCAGGTGCGACTCTTGCTTGTGCTGGCCGCGGCATATGTGGATGACAAAAAAACAGAAAACACGGCAACACCAAGGCAAAGCAGTGGTTTTATAGACTAAAGTGCTGAAAGAAAAAAAAAATAACTTGCCAGCCAAGAATACTATACCCAGAAAAAGTGTTTTCCAGAAATGAAAGGCACTGCACGACAAAAATTAAAGCTCAGGAGTTTACCATCACAGGACCCTCCTACACCTGAGAAGCCAATAAAAGTGTGATATCAATTGACAAAATGTGGAGGGAAGAGAAATAAAAGTGTAGAGTGTTTGTTTGAAATTAAATGTAACTTATTATCAGTTTAAAATGCTATTATAAATACATGTTATTTCATGTAAGCCTCAGAATAACAAAAAAAAAAACTTTTAACATACATACAAAATATAAAGGAATAATGTCATATAACAGTAACAAAGGTTACAAAAGGAGACCACAAGAGAGAACAAGACAGAGCTTCTCAGGTGACGATATTGATAAAGAACCTACCTGCCAGTGCAATGTTTGATAAGAAACACAGGTTTGATCCCTGGGTCAGGAAGACCCCCTGTAAGAGGGCATGGCCACTTTAGAATTCTTTCCTGGAGAATCCCATGGACAGAGGAGCCTGGTGGGCTATAGTCCATAGGGTTGCAAAAAGCTGGACATGACTGAAGCATCTTAGCACAGTACAACACATATACACAGCAAAACACATATATACAAATAGAAATCGAATGTAAAATAAGTTATATTGTTATGACCAGAAAAAATATGTGAAAGAGCCAACGTTCTATAACAAATGGCAAAAACTCTCAAAAACAAAAGTATTTCTAGATTATGTGTGCATGTCTAGAAATACTTGCATGCAAGTGAGCAAGAGAGGTATAAAAATGCCAACTTAAATTGATGGGGAAAAAAGGAAAGTAATCATTCTGGAATAACTGTTTATTATTTTCTCTCAATATAATACCAAATAGGTGAAGAGCTAAACACCAAGAGACCATCAGCATACTGAAACAAAATATAAACAAACATTTATGAAAATCTTTTTTGTAAAATAGGCATTTGTTTCTACATATAATACAAAAGGAAAGTATTAAGGTAAAATATAAAACTACCTTATATAATAGAAGATTTTAATTATGTTGCAAATTTTCTAATATAGCATGTCTGGCCTGACATAGATGAAGTACTCTTCCAATAAATCACAATGATTGATTCAGGGATGGGCTCACAAAGAAAGCCAGAAGAGTAAAACTCAGCTCTAAGATCACTATTAAAACTGTAAAAAACAAAAGCATTTTCTTCTCAACAGCATTGCCAATTAAAGGATCAGAGAACTCTTGAGCTGACAAGCGACTCAGAATTAAGAATAAGGTCAAGCCAGAAGATAACCTGTAAATTAAGCAATGGATAAGAAGATAATGTTCCTTTGGTATGTGTGTCTAGCCAAGCTGCAAATGTGAGGATGGTCCCATAAACCTATACCTTTTCTTTTTAATCCTTTCCTTTTTCAAAGATGAACTGTAAGTTGCATTCCTGATACTTGAGAGGAAAATATTCCTAGGTGGAAATTACTATTTTATTAGAAAACAATATATGCTCATTTAAATAGTTTAAATAGTAAAAAAAAGCATACAAATTTGAAACTGTTGTCCAGAACTGTTTACAGATCAAATAGGTATTCCTCTAGATGTAAAAATGTAAATGTAAATTTTAAATGTATATAATTTTTTAAAACATTTAGGAAATGACATGGAAATCATAAATTATTATATTGAATATTATTAATATTATGTGATGGGCTCCCATCTATGGGGTTGCACAGAGTCAGACACAACTGAAGCAACTTAGCAGCAGCAGCAGCAGCAGCATGATTATATTATATTGTCATGTAACAGTTCAACATACTGTTCTATGCCTATAAATATGGATTTTTTCATATTCTTTTTAATAGCTATGTAATATTTCACTAAACAGTGGTGATTTACTCAATATTCTATTTTTAGGCACTTATGTTATTTCTTTTATTTTAAAATTGCAAATAATATTTAGCAGACATCTTTGTATGTATACATTTGCACAGTTGTACATGTATGAATGCACTGAACAATGAATTCTTAACTCAAGTTATCTGAGCTATTGGTGGAATAGTACAAAACACAGAAAATACAATTTGTGTTGACATTCATTACAGAAATAAATTCCATTCTGAAGCCATGCACACAAAATGCAATTAGAATGGTATTTTTGCCTGCCTAAGAGAGAAATACTCTTTTCTTTAAATTAATTTATTTATTTTAGTTGGAGGCTAATGACTTTACAATACTGTAGCGGTTTTTGCCATACATTGACATGAATCAGCTGAAAAATACTCTTGATGAATATAAGCCGTTATGTTTTATTGCCCTGGTCCTGGTTTATCCTTCCTTCCAGGCCATCATAGTCACTTCACTTTCTAATCCTCATTACAGCCTCAGTCACAAACCAACTTGTGTGTCTTTTGTGAACTTATGAAATACACTATGTAGGTTGCGATTTTCAAATAAAATCAAGTAACAAATGTCCTTGAAACCTATGGGGAAGCTATGTATCTTAGAGGCACAAAAGACAGTGATAACTATGAATAACTAACATCTGTTGAGTGCTTATACTATTTTTGATGAAAGAGCTATTCTTTAAAGAGCTCTGCCTAGACTATTTCATTCAATCTTTACCTAACCCCTAGGTATTAGTGGCTCAGTCATGTTCAACTCTGTGATCTCATGGGCTGTGGCCCACCAGGCTTCTCTGTCCAAGGACGTATCACAACTTCATATAAGGAAACTGAGGTATGGAAGCTTTAAATAACTTGCCCATGGTCACACAGCTCAGAAATGGCATAACTATGATTGTGAGTCATGGTAGCTGCCTACAAAGAGTTTACAATACAACTGGGATATATAATATATTTTGAACAAAGGGCACAGAGATTTGTGTACTGAAGACTGATAAAGCATTCTGAGAAAAAGAAAAGGTGTCAGAGGTACAGGAAAAAAACATGGAAAATGATGTATAAATATTATGAACATGACATTGTGCATTTGGGAACCATGACTTGCTCCTTGTGGGTAGAATGTGATTTGATTGAAGTAGCAACTGAGAAGGCTGGATAAATGAGCTGGAGATGGGAGTGTGGATACAGGTAACATCGAAAGGTACAATGAATACTGAAACTACATTACCAACCTGGCTCACCAGCTTGGCTATAAAAGTACAGCACATTTTCAGTGGACATTCTGGTCCACCTCCTTAGGCAGTGCAGACTGACCACCAAGCAGCCACCTTATGACCTAGGTAGGAAGCTCTGTGTATAGAGATGTCAGAGCCACCATTCTAGCTTGGGCCCTTGAGTAACTCAGTGGAGTAGAACTAACCTACCTAGGGCTATATGTGAAATAGAAAGAAGCTTCTTTCTTTGTAAGCTACCATATTTGTAATGTCTTTGATAGTAGCTACCTGGTCCACTCTCATTTACTCAAAGATTAATCATGTTTCTTCAAATAGCTTCCTGGGTGAGTTTCATTTTGAGACTAAAATTCAATTCAAATATGTCAACATAAAAGCTCTGTTACCAGTTACATTTACATGTATAAACAAACACTGCATCATCATAAGTTTAAGAATGGTAAGTACATAAGAAGTATTGAGAATACTTCTAAAGGAAAATTTAAATGGGATATTTTAAATACACATGGTTATGGAGAGTATCCTTTATCCTTAACAAATATTCAGTCTCCTTTCAAGGAAATTTAAGAAGGTTAGAAGCTCAAAAGCAATGTAAACTGAATGGATATACGGATGTATTAAATCACAGGCCACCTAAGTGAGTAAAAGGACCACAAGATATATATTTAAGGACAGTGTTAAAACTAGGTCCTGAGTTTATCTAGATTTTCTTGCCAGCTAAGACAAAGAGACAAGTATGTCATTTATTCTATTATCTTCTTTAATATATTTTTCAAAAACATATTCTTGAAACAGAAAATAAAAATTCAAGTTTAAAAAAAATCCAAGTTTTTCACTTAAGGTCTTACATTTTGGACATCTACAAATGTGACTTTTCAAGAAGACATTTCAATTAAATGCAAAGTTTGAAGACATTCTCCTAAATATCTGAAATCTAATCAATTAAAAAGAAGATTTAAATCTTACTACTGCAGAAGCATTTAAACATGGATATGTATTGTTTAGGAATTACATACAAGTTGAAGAAAATCAATAAGCTAGCTAATTTTCTCCTTATTTCATATACACTGATTTACAAGAAGTAGGCCGTAATGTCAGAGTGCTCACATTTCTACAATGTTAGCATCATATAGAGCATATTACTCAATCATCATAACACATTCTTCACTCACATTAAACTAATCATAATTAAACTAGTCTTCATCAAGTCAAAAGTAAATGGATTTAGTGAAAGGACTCAAGACTGACATTATCCCTTCATTTACTTGAAAGGAAAATGAATACCTAAGAAGCAGAAAAGTTCTTAGTCTGTAATGCAGCCCATGTTTCTGAGATTCTGATTTGGAAGGATGACCTGCCCTGATTTCACATTCACCATAACATCAGCCATAGAAATTAACAGAGAAAAATTCCCAGTTCTACTCAGTTTATTTCATGTTGGGAATTCACTTTTCCTTCAAAGACATTTAGTAGTAGTTTTTTTCCCACCTAGTACTAAGAATATCTGATGCTTAAAAGCTAGAATTTTATGCTAAAAGAATGTTAAAAGGATCAGAAAAGATGATCTCAGATGATGAGACAATTTTACCAGGAGGACAATGGATTTTTAAATATTATAGAAAGTATTCAAACATAAAAGCTCCCTTTACTTTTAGTAAAAAATTGAGTTACACTGTTAGCTATTCTTCCAGCAAATTTCAGAAAAACAAAATATTTTCCAAGATTTTTTTTTTCCAGTTAATTACATATTGCTAGGATGGTTCATGATTCTGATAGAAATCAGCCATTTTACAATCCTTAAAGGAAAGATTAAGATAATTAAGGAAATTCAGAAATGAACACTAAGAATAAATTAAGGATTGATAAAGTAATCTCAATGATTTCAAAATAGGTATTTTTTACTGAGTAAAGACTAAGACAGAATTAAAGTATAAAAATTACTTGCAAATATCTGGATGGTTTTAAGAATAAGATCTTTTGCTTATCTGGGCAAACCTATCTGTGAACAAGAATGAAATAGAACAGGAAATTATACTAACAAGTACTAAAAATTTTATATATGTGACACCTTACAGAGATAACTTTATGTTCTCAGAAACTTTAAAAGACACCTATTTATTACTATACTTTATAGACAAGCAAACTGAAATAGATAAAAGTAACTTCCCCAAAGATATAAAAAGTGGCAGAGCTGGGACTTGCATCTGAGCTACTGGGTTCTGGATCCCATATACTCAACTCAAAATATTAAACTGTCTCCTACTAGGATAATTTAAAGTGAATTAAACTTGGACTGCCATTTATATAATTAGTTAAAGAACTTTCTGCATGAAAATGGTAGTAGGATATTGGCATCACCTTTTGTCTTTCGAAAAATACCTTAAAGCCAATGAAAGATTATACAGAAAAGTAGATACTAGCTTTATAACTGGAAACCACAGAATAGATCAAAGGGAACAAACCATGATGTAAAATCAAAAATTCAAGGCTTCAGTGGCACTAATGAGATGCATAGACTAAAGATGAGAGCACATAAACAAACCATAAAAAAAAATTATTCTGGCAGAAGAGACATCTTTTACTGTGTGCACAATTACAGTTACACATCTCCACTGGCTTAGAATATAGATAAATAAATATAAACACAAATCCCTAGGTCATTAGCAAAAATCTGGTTGGCTAGAAAACACCCCTGGTCCTCCACGATTAAAAAAATGAAAGAAACAGAAACACCACCTCTTTAAGGGACTGATTAGTATAGAGCATATAACAAGCATACAAAAACACTGTAAGACACAAAAAGAAAAGTGGCAGATGAAGAAAACTCATTACAGCAAGTTTACCAATTATATTAGCTTCCTAATAACAAATTACCAGAAAGCGGTTGGCTTAAATCAGCAGAAATATATTCTCTCCTAGATCTAGAAGCTTGAAGTCCAAAATCAAGGTGTGAGCAGAGCCATGCTCTCTCTGAAGCCATGCTCTCTCTAAAGCCATGCTCTCTTTGAATCTTCCCTTGTCTCTTCCTTCCTTACGATGGTTGCTAGCTTTCTTTTGCATTCCCTTGCTTTCAGCGGCATTACTGCAACTTTTGCCTTCACTGTCACATGGATTTTCCCAGAGTGTCTATGTCTCCACATGGCTTTCTTACAAGGACATCAGTCGCAGGATTTAAGGACCACCTAATTCCCCAAACCTCTTTTTACCAACGTATGTATGCAAAGACCCTATTTCCAAATATCCACCTTATGAGGTTCTAAAAGGACATAAATTTTGAAGGGACACTATTCAACCTGGTATACCATGGAATACATGAACATTTAGTCCAAAAACTTCTCTTATGAATTTACAAAATGAATAAAGTTGCTGTTTTATGATCAAGCATACCAAACAAAAATATAAGAATTTAGAGATGAGATAGTGAGAAAACAGAAATAGATGTAATGGAAAGGTAAAGAGTTCAGGGAAGATATGACATTAAAATTAAATATCACAAAAATTAAAGCAAAAATAAAATGAGCCTGACAGAAACAAACTAAAGAACATGAAAATAGAATATTATTAAAGAAGAAAGTAAACAGTGGAACAAAATTAATAGTTACAGATATACAAATAAGTAAAGTATTAAAATACAAGTATATTTGAATCTAAACTTTGGTAGAAACATGTAATACTACTGGAAAAAAATGGCCAAATTAGACAACATGCAAACATACCCTACTAAAGTTACCAATAACTGAAATCAAAGGAACTGTCATTTGTCCAGCTAGATTAAGATCAAAATATAAATAGAGAAATAAATGGAGAAATTTCTGGAATGGTCTTAGAATTTTTCATATCAACTTTTAATGTCCAAAGACACTGGACAATTTCCACAAATTCCTGAGTGAAACCTAGTATAACCCAAAAAAGTGTACCCAAGTAATATGTAAAAGTTTTAAACATGTAAAAGTGTTGGGAATAATGGTCCCATAAACTCTTTCTTAACAATCAAGACAACTAACTGATGCAGCTGCTGCTGCTGCTGCTAAGTCGCTTCAGTCGTGTCCTACTCTGTGCAACCCCATAGACGGCAGCCCACCAGGCTCCCCCGTTCCTGGGATTCTCCAGGCAAGAACACTGGAGTGGGTTGCCATTTCCTTCTCCAATGCATGAAAGTGAAAAGTGAAACGAAGTTGCTCAGTAGCGTCCAACCCTCAGCGACCCCATGGACTGCAGCCTTCCAGGCTCCTCCATCCATGGGATTTTCCAGGCAAGAGTACTGGAGTAGGGTGCCATTGCCTTCTCCACTGATGCAGCAGTAAAGTCTAAATCTTTTACCAACGTCGTGTTCCCATAACACACCTGAAGTAAATGCACTATGATGACACACACAAAGAGCAAAACAAAATGTATCAAATACAAACACCTAAAAAGGGAAGAATGTAAAAAGATGAAGGAATGCAAATGTAGTAGTTTTATCTCTTATGTGCATATTATATCAATAAGCATATTTTAAAGCCTAGAACTCAAAAACAGTAGCTCATTAAATAGTATATAAGTAAATTCTAATGAAAAATATAATTGATTAAAGGGAGATATATGCCAAAGGAAGTGAAGTAGAAAGAGGATACTTTATCATTAGACCTATATAGTAGAGCATTTGAATATTCTACAAAGAAACAGGATTTATAATTTATTTTGACTTCCTAGTATAAATTAATATAACAGACAAATATCTGTATGTATGTGACATTATGATACTAACATTAATAAATCAAAAGTAGTAAGTGATATAAGAGAAAATATATTTAAAAATCAGTAACATACAACTAATTCATACCACCCATTAATATGCAGATTGAATAAAATAATTATGAATATAGAATATTCTCTATAGGAATGTAGCATCTTTTAAAAAATAAGCAATATGAAGCAAACATCTCATGGATTTTATAACTTAAAATTTAAATATGAGTTATTATTGTTATTTTTTGTCTGATTTGTGTGATATTGTCTTTATGCTGCATTTCTAAAATAATTATCTTTGATATAATGGGTTTAGGAAAATAGTATTAAAATAAGGAAAGTATAAATGGCAACCCACTCCAGTACTCTTGCCTGGAAAATTCCATGGACGGAGGAGCCTGGAAGGCTGCAGTCCACGGGGTCGCACAGAGTTGGACACAAATGAAGTGACTTAGCAGCAGCAGCAACATTCCTATTTGACCCTCATGCAATAATTCAGTTTCCCCATTTTTACGCATTTTCCAACCATTTTCTAAGGCATTTTCACAAGTGCAAAATATTGACAGTAGATCAGCAATGAACTAGTAATTTACAAGGGATGTGGATGTGAATTTAAGTGTGTATTAATATCATTCCATTTATTACTTGACTTGCCAAGGCAAACATGATTACATTCACTTTGAAAACAATGATCTAGTATATAAAATGATTGTTTACTACCTATACTTTCTATATTACTAGAACCTCCTTGAGAACAAGGACCATTTTAGTGGTTTCCCCACAACCTTTCACACCACATTATGTATAACAGATTGTTATTAATATTTCTTGAGTTTATTTTTATCAATAGGCAAAGACATTTGCTTAAAGGAGAAAGTTTGATGTAATACCAAAGCAGAATAAAAATAATGACAAAGGAAAATAGAAGAAGTGCTAAATTTTCACTTTGGCTAACTGCCCAGTCCTCATTAGGCCATGGGCACGTGGACCTCCACTTATTTTCATGGCTCAAAACACTGATCATAGCAACCAAGCAAAACATATAGGAACCAGTAGACCACAACTTAATTAGCACTGAAAATTTATGCCAGTAGTGTCAGCTTCTATTTTTATATTACTTCATCTTCAGGATCTCAAAATTTTAATGAAAGTAACCAATTTGCTTTTGCATTTGTATTTACTTAAAATATAAAGGTTGGATAAAAGCACAATTAAATTTACTAAAGAAATTTAAAATAAAAGCCTACTGTGATTAAATACATTTCTTAAGTCTTGCCTTCCAAAAATCATTTTATCACTGATATGCTTTAAATATTATTTATTATTAAAAGTAAAACAAACTACACTGGTTTTGTTTAAACAAAGTACCTGTAGTATATTCCAATAGTAAATATTCAAAATTAAGATGTTAGATAGAGCCTTGGCTTCCTATCCTTTGCATTATATTGTATCAACTTTACAAAATTTGGGTGAGACAATATCTTTGGGTTGAATAACTTGATAATATATTTGGTAAAGGAGTGATTTATTTGGAAGCAGAATTAGGAGTAAAACTGTGGTTATCTGAAGCTCAGTTTAGGACACTCTTTATTCTAGACTAGAAGACAAGTGAAATCTCAAAAAAACAAGATTCAATTTACTCAGCTATCATGTATACCTAGATTTCATTTCTTTCAAAATACTATATATATTCCTAAAAGTCATTTAAACTTTGTTAATTTCCATACCTATAAATAAAAAACAATTTAATTTAAAGATAATCATGAGTTCTTTCATTTTTCTGGGATCTTTCAACCTAATTGAACCACTATACTGAAATAAAAAAAAGAAACTGGCAATCTGTGATTACATAAATCTAATCAGGACTTAACAGTTATTCTAATTAAATGAACAAATAAGAAAATTTTTAAATAAAAGTTTCTGTGTTTGTTGTTAATTGTTTCTGTCTCCTCCCTAAAATTATTTGTTTTACCATCTGGCCTAGAAAGCTTGAAAACACTGCTGTCTGGATAAAACTATGACCAAGTACCCAGAGGTGAAATCCTAGAACAATAACAGTCTTCAATAATTCAGTGCTGAAACCACCAGTCAGTTATTGCCATATATTTTACTTCTATAGTATCAGTCATGTTGACTTTTAATCTAGATTAAATATTTTATATAATTTTTATATAAAAGTTGCATTTTAAAAGTTGCAATAATGAGGTCTGCAGAAAAACAAAAACAAAACAACAACAACAAAAGACAGAAAAATGCCATAAAGCCAGCTAATAAGGTAAAAAGAAACTGGATGTTGGCAGCACTGAAATGATGATTTTTTTAGATTTGCATAATAAATTTGGTTATTACAAATAAATTATTTTAAACAACTTGATAATTTTGAGTTTATTCAATATCAAAAAATTTACTTTTCCTAAGTAAATATCTAAACAGTAAGCAATTAGTGCTATAATGCAATATTATCCTGGGATGTATCAACTTTGCAAATGTGAAATAAGTGGAGTGCAAATGAAAATAGTATAATAGCTTCAAGAAAAAAATTGTTTTTAAATTTAGGATTTCTAAAACTAACTTTCGACTACAACAAATTTGGGGAAAAAAAGAAATTTACCCAAAAGCGTGCTGTGATTTCTATTTACCTGGCACTCCTGGAGTTCACCACACTATATCCTCTCACTTAGTTTCACTTTGACACTTCGTTCTCTAAGGCATAAATCCCTGGAGTGAAGGGCATGTGCAAAGTCTTCCTTCGCTCAAGGAAAGATCTTCGGGAATGGGCCCCCAGCGGCAACTTGGACAGCTTTTTGAATTCTACAATATTTTCTCACAGACACTGAGCAGAGGTAAAGGGAAACAAAGGGACAAACACATGGCCTGAAGTTCCTAAGCACTTAGAAATTTTAATCACCAAATTCGGGACATAAAGTCCATTACTTCAAGATGTGGGCCCTGGTAGGTAACATACCCTTGGATGGAAATCAATAGGGTGACCGACGAATGAGTGTTTTGGATTACACTTTGCACCTGTCTTTCACTTCTTTGACTAGTGTCACTGGCTTTCTGATTAAGAGTACATTATGGGAGGAAGTTTTAATAGAAGTAAATTGGAATGGTCAATTACAAGGCAAAACAGCCGTCTGAGAAGGCCTTACAACTAGCTGAAAAAGAGGACAAGCAAAAGGCAAAGAAAAAAATGAGAGATATCCCATCTGAGTGCAGAGTTCCAAAGAATAGTGAGGACAGATTTAAAAAAGCCTTCTTATGTGAACAATGCAAAGAAACAGCAAAAAGCAACACAATGGGAAAGACTAGAGATATCTTCAAGAAAATTAGAGATAGCGGGATGACAGAGGATGAGATGGCTGGATGGCATCACTGACTCGATGGACATGAGTCTGAGTGAACTCCGGGAGTTGGTGATGGACAGGGAGGCTTGGCGTGCTGCAATTCATGAGGTCGCAATGAGTCGGACATGACTGAGCAACTGAACTGAACTGAACTGAACTGAACTGAAGGGAATATTTCATGCACAATAAAGGAAAGAAACAGTATGCACCTAACAGAAGCAAAAGATACTAAGAAGTGACAAAAATACACAAAATAATTGTACCAAATAAAAGCTCTTAATCACCCAGATAACCATGAAGGTGTGGTCACTCACCTAGAGCCAGATATCCTGGAGTGTGAAGTCAAGTGGGCCATAGGAAGTATTATTATGAACAAAGCTAGTGGCAGTGATGGAATTCCAGCTGAGATATTTCAAATCCTGAAAGATGATGCTGATTAAAGGGCTGCACTCAATATGCTACCAAATTTGTAAAACTCAGCAGTGGCCACAGGACTGGAAAAGGTCAGTTTTCATTCCAAGAAGGGGAATGCCAAAGAATGTTCAAACTACTACACAACTGCACTCTTTTCACATGCTACCAAGGTAATGTTCAAAATCCTTTAAGCTAGACTTCATAATAAGAGAACTTCCAGATGTACAAGCTGGATTTAGAAAAGGCAGAGATCAAATTGCCAACATCTGTTGGGTCATAAAAAAAGCAAGAGAATTTCAGAAAAACATCTACTTCTGCTTCATTGACTACTTGAAAGCCTTTGACTATGTGGATCACAACAAACTGTGGAAAATTTTTAAAGAGATGGGAATACCAGACCACCTGACCTTCCTCTTGAGAAACCTGTATGCAGGTCAAGAAGTAACAGTTATAACTGGACATGGACCAAGGGACTGGTTCTAAACTGGGAAAGAAGTACGTCAAGGCTGTATATTGTCACCCTATTTATTCAACTAATATGCTAAACAGCATGCGAAATTCCAGGCTGGATGAAGCACAGGTGGAATCAAGACTGCCAGGAGAGATATCAATAACCTCAGATATGCAGAGGTTACCTCTGTAATGGCAGACAGCAATGAGGAACTTAAGAGCTTCTTGATGAGAGTGAAGGGAGAGAATGAAGAAGCTAGCTTAAAACTCAACATTCAAAAAATAAAGATCATGGAATCTGGTCCCATCACTTCATGGCAAATAGATGGGGAAACAATGGAAACAGTGACAGATTATTTTCCTGGGCTCCAAAATCACTGTGGATAGTGACTGCAGCCATGAAATTAAAAGATACTTGCTCCTTGGAAGAAAACTTATAACAAACCTAGACAGCATATTACAAATCAGAGACATTATTTTGTCTACAAAGGTCTGTATAGTCAAAGCTATGGTTTTTCCACTACTTATGTACAGATGTGAGAGTTGGACCATAAAGCAGGCTGATCGCTGAAGAACGGATGGTTTCAAACTGTGTTGCTGGAGAAGACTCTTGAGAGTCCCTTGTACTGCAAGGAGATAAAGCCAGTCAATCCTAAAGAAAATCAGTCCTGAATATTCGTTTAAAGGACTGATGCTGAAGCTGAAGCTCCAGTACTTTGGCCACCTGATGTGAAGAGTCAACTTATTGGAAAAGACCCTGATGCTCAGAAAGACTGAGGACAAGGGGAGAAAGGGATGGCAGAGGATGAGATAGTGGGATGGTATCACCGACTCAATGGACATGAGTTTGAGCAAACTCCAGGAGATAGAGATGGACAAGGAAGCCTAGCCTGCTGCAATCCATAGGGTTGCTAAGAGTCGGACATGACTGAGTGAATGAACAATAGTTTACATACATAAAATACAAGTAATAAAAGAGGTAGTGCCAATACAAGTTTATTATGGGTTCCAAAGTTTACAATAAGCTATTTGAAATCTGAGAAAAAAGAAAATAGCAATCATGTTCAGTCAAGTACATATAAAGTTTAAAAGAATAGATGTCTTTCTCAGAAGGGTCTAACAAGTAATTAATTTGAAAACTGAAATCTTTTTATTATGAAATCTTCTCTGGCCTCTGGACATCAGTTAAAAATTGGGCTGGACTGTTCAACAAAGATAGTAGGTTAAATTAGCAAACTGCTTTATAGTTATTCTGCAAAAGTCTGATTAGATTTACCCTACAGTCAATATAAGAATTAGGTCTGCTGTTCAAGAAGCAATCTGCTCTTTGAGTGGTAGAGAGAATACCTCAGCCCTCAACTTATTCTGCCTTTTATCTGTGGAAGAGTATGTTCATTTTCAAGTTTTCTTTTAGTACCTGTCGGCTGATAACACTCAGGTCTACCTCTCCCCAACCCATGTCTCTCCAGAGTTCATCCCATGGGTAATGATGCTGATAATTGATCTTAATTACTGTTCAATGAAAATAAAAAACAAATTATAGCTATCAGTGATTACCATCATCTCCTTTAACAACACACATATAATAAAATAGAATATAAGGGAAAGGATACATACAAGTAAATATGAGAAACAATTTTCCCATCATAAATCCTAAAAAAACTAAAAATTTATAATATATGGTAACAACTGTAAATGATTCAGATATTTAAAAGTATTTATATAATTTAAAATATTATATGTAATGGATTTTAAAAGTAGATCAATATAGAGTCAAGTGGTACATGAACTTCATATTACCTAAAAATTCAATAGAAGTATCATAATAGATATAAAAAGAGACCAATAAATATGTCAGTTCTGTATACTACATGAGAAAATGTGACTGAAATACCAGATTTACTAAAGAGAAAAATAAATCATACTAGGATGAGCTAAATCACACTAAATACGATTTAAAGAAGGAATAATAACATTGAGACCAATCTGCCCAGCTTTCTTCCAGCTGAGATTTAAAATGAACTAAATTATTTGACAACATGTTTTTACTCTCTTAGTGAGAAATACAGAAAATTGAAATTTTAACGAAGCTAACTTCTATCTAAGCACTTCACAATTAAAAAGAACATTGCTCCTAATAAATTTAGTTCATAAGGAAACGCAGTTTCTGTACAGCAGTTTGCTGAATTTAATATGGAAGTGACAGTAAGAAAGGCCTACACAGAATATCCTTTTTTCTCATTTATTTGAACAGGAAATCAGAGCAATGATTTAACTTTAAATCAAATGTTTAATACAAAACTGTATTAAATAATAATAATGAAAAAATATAATTCCTAAGGTTGCTTAAATATATTTAATTTTTGTCTTAATAATAAAGAAATATATAGGATTTGAAGCAAGTAATCATTAATTATAAGGCAAAGAAATAAATAATTGTCCATAGACCTCTGTCACATAATTAACTTGTCAGAAAAATCTTTCAGATAGATAAAATGTTTTTAATTAGACAAGTATTAAGTATAAAGTAAACTGGCCATTAAAGAGTGCCATTATTGTTTACTCCTATCCCTAGAATCAAGCAATTCAGTGAAAACTTATGTGTGAATATTGATGATTAAAGTCTTTGCTCCAGTATTTTCTTTTAACAACACACTTAAAATCTGTAGTCAAGCCTTAAACTTACTGGGGTATCCATGCATATAAACAGCAAACCAAAGCCAAAGAACGCAGTCTATAGACTTGAAACAATGTGGGTACCAGGAAGGTGAGGGGAAAAACAGTTCCTAACAATTACTTCCACATAACATCAAATTTTTAACATAAAATAATTGGGGTTAACTACAAAGCACTTTTCAAAGGTTTCATACTTAGATTATAATCCTTTTCCAAATGCAGGGTGCCATTTAAGTTAATCAATGCTCTTTGGCCCAGGTCTTCACAAGCTATCTGTGATGAAGGACTGATTTTTTTTCTATCTATTACAGAAAGAAATATAAATAGGAGATAGACTGACAGACAGACAGAGGAAAGGGAAACAATAAGCTTGGTTTGAAATGGAAATGCAGTGATTAAAAAAATGCTCATATGAAACCAAAATAAATGACTACAACATCATCATATGCTATAAGAATATTAGAAATCTACACCTAAAATAAGATAATAACAATACAATTGCTTTCCAAACCACGTTTATGATGTGAGTACTAGCAAAGGGATAGGCCCACATTCAGGGCGACTAATACAATGCAGGTTTGACACACTGGCAGCTCCCACCCAAAACACTGGTAGACATTGCTAATTGATTATGCTACTTTTTAACCAGTAAGTAGAGGTGTAGCTTCAGTCTTTTTGCCATGCAGCACGGCAGACAACCACTTGTAATTGATCAGTGTTGACATTAAAACCAGTCTGCCACACAGAGAAATGAAAAACTATGAAAAGAATAAAAAGACCTATTCAAGTCTTATTTTTTCCTGTCTTTACAATTAAACACATGTACACGACAGCATATAACAAACTTGCTTAAGTGAAAAGGTATAATGGAATAGCCAAGCTAATATGAATGAACACGTAGGTCTCAGCCAAACAAATCATATTCTACTGTAATGACACAGAATTGTGATTATGAATACACAAATATCAACTGGAGACTAGAAAGGGCAGGGAAGAGTAAGCACAGGATGGACCTGGAGGCCCTGTTTAAATAGATTGAAAAAAGTCTGGTATTCCATATATGTCACAAAGCAATAAAAATATATGAAGGGAGGAAAACAAAAAAAAATTTCAGAGAGACTGAGCAAACCAGTGTGTGGAAAAAGATTTAAATAGGAAAGTTCTTGGGGTGAAAAGTCAAAATGTAGTAATAGTTTAGGGTCAGGTTCTGAGAATATGATCTTTCTTGTGCCCTAGTTCTTTTCAGGTCTAACTCCCCATAATGAGCCAATTTTACCCATTTTGTCCTATTTTTGAAACGTTTACTCACTGAGATTAGACACCTCAATGCAACTTTTTTCAGATATGAAAAGCTGAAGACATGGGAACCCAGCTTGCTGCTGCTGCTGCTGCTGCTGCTAAGTCGCTGCAGTCGTGTCCGACTCTGTGCGACCCCGTAGACGGCAGCCCACCAGGCTCCCCCGTCCCTGGGATTCTCCAGGCAAGAACACTGGAATGGGGTGCCATTGTCTCCTCCGGGGAACACAGCTTACCAATTTGCTTTATATTGAATTTCTCTCAAATCTACTCAGATATTTTCTCAAAAACACATTTTCAGAAGTTCTAAATAGCGATTATATACATTAGATCCTCTTATATAGTTATATACTATATTATACACACATACAAACACACATAATATTTACTAATAGAAAGGCTTAATATTGTTAAATTGCAAATTCTCCCCAAATGGATTTGTAAGTTTAAGACAATCCTATCCAAAATGCAGCGGGCTTTTATTCTTATAATTGTCAAGCTTATTCTAAAATACATAAGGAAATAAAGAATCTAGAAAAGATAAACCAGTTCATTAAAAAAAGAAATCTTATATTAATAATACTTGATTGAAAAAAATTTCTATAAATCTACAGTAATCTCCATTTCCTGGGACTAAAAAAAGGCTGAAGTTCAGTGATACCAAACAGAGAGTTCAAAAATGAACCCAAGAATCTGCCTGCAATGTGGGAGACCTGGGTTCATTCCCTGGGTTGGAAAGATTCCCTGGAGAAGGGAAAGGCTACCCACTCCAGTATTCTGGCCTGGAGAATTCCATGGATTGTATAGTCCATGGGGTTAAAAAAAAATGGTTTCCCTTGTACCTCAGCTGGTAAAAGAATGAACACACATATGCATGGCCATTTGATTTCCAAAAGAAGTACCAAAGCAATTCAGTGGCAGATACCCTTTTCAACAAGTAGTGCAAGAACTAATTATCCATAGGAAAATATAAATATTGAATCTTAATTTTACCATGTCCACAAATTCACTCAGTATGAATTATAGAACTAAATGTAAAAACTAAAATTATGCACATTCCTAAGTTCAACAGATGCATTTGCCCCCCAGGAGCAGGCAAAGACTTCTAAGAGAGTTTATAAGAAATACAAACTAAAGACACAAAAAGTGATAAGCTGGATGTTAAAATCTAAAACTCTGCTCTTTGAAAGGCTATTTAGAAAATATGGCAAATCACACATAACAGAAAATATTCTTAACGCACTTTCTGCCAAAGAACAAGTAGATACAATAATGAACTCAGAACTCAATAATAATAATACACCCAAATTAAAAGAGACAAACGATTGGACCAGACTTCTACAAGAGACAAAAACAACAAATAAGCACCTGAAAATTAGTCCAATATCACTGGTCATCAGAGAAATGCAAATTAAACCCCAAATGAGATTCATTACATACCCATTAGAAAGACTCTAAAATTCCTTGTAAATTTTTATCTCAGTTGGACAGTGATAAAATGAAACAAACTTCTTAAGCTAATTTAACAAAACTCAAAACTGATGTATATTTTTTGAGGCTTATGTTATTGTACTGGTTGTTCTACGCAACATAGTAGAAAGCTCAGACAAAAATACAAAATGACAGACACAATGCTGAGGAAAAAAAGAGTAAATCAACAAACATGTATAAGCCATAAAAAGTTAGGTTCTATCCATACTAAACTCTTTGTCTTTATTACAAAGAAACAGTTCAAAGAAAAATCACCTTAGCTCCTTGCACATGATTCACTTTACTCATTGATACTGACTGGTCAGAAGAGCTCTTTTTCTAGCAAAAAGGTAGCATCTTCCCCAACTCCTTTACTCCAATATGATAGTGGGATTGATTTTTCATATTTTTAAGCTACTCAGAAATTGTTAATGAGAATTAAATGAGATGTATATGAAAGCATTAGGTAAACCAACAAATGTTACTGCAGGGTTATCACTCACCATTAGATGTACCTCCAGCATTTCTCACTGTGCAAGAAGAGCTCTGACAAATTTCTGGATCTGCTTAAAATAAAAAAAATAATCTATCAGCTATTACAAACACAACTTCTTACAGAACATGGAAAATGCTATCTTCTCACTTTCTATGTTAATATAATGTAATCCAGCCCTTAATGGTTTTTAAATTTTATCCTAAATGTCTATACAACATTACCTCAGAGTCACACAAATACAAGGCATAAATATTTCTTCGAAGCAAAAACTAAAAAAATTCAAATTGACACTCAAAATACCATCTTTCAGACAAGCACTCTTTTTTATCATTTTAATTTTCCTTAAAAATAAATGCTTTTGAATAACCTTAAAATTATATGATATATCTTTTATATTTCTTAAACACACAAAAAAACTATATGGTCCTTGGGAATCATGTTACTCAAATATTTCTCTGTAAACTTCAGGAGTCCAGTCTACACGGATAACACTTGCACTGAAGCAAAGCTATTTCTAGGAAATGTCAGTTAAGCAGGCTGGAAAAACAGTGTGAAAAGGGGACTAAACAGTGAATTGTGACATGGTTACAGAAAGTAATTTATTGACCACAATCAATATGTTCTGCTTCACTCGCTTCAGATACAAACATCCAAATTTTTAAAATTTATTCTGCGGTAATTTCAGACTCATATTTAAAGGTTTTGAAAACAGTACAGCTTATACCCCAAGAAGAGCCTTTCACTCAGCTTCTCTTTATGTTAACGTTTTAACCACAGGGTATTTATCAAAAGTAAGAAATTCACCTTGGTGTGGTATTTTGCTGTTTTAACTAATATATTAAACTTGCTCAGACTTTATTAACTTTTCCTCTAATGTCTTGTTTATGTTTCAGGATCCAATTCAGGATTTCACACAGCATTTTATGAGCAGGGTTCATTAGTCTCCACCTATCTGTGATTTCTTCAGCCTTCCCTTGTCTTTCTTGACACTTTTGAAGATTACTGATTGGTTACTTTTTTAGAATGCCCTCTTCCAATTTAGAGTGTTTTATATTCTCTCGTAATTAGGCTCAGACTTTACATTACTGGGAAAAGTCATACAGAGACGCCATGTCCTTCACAGTGCATTGTATCAGGGAATATATGAGGTCGGTAGGTATCAGTATTACTGAGATGTTAAACTCAAAGACCTGGTTAAAGTGGTGTTTGCCAGGACTCTGCACTCTATAGCAACTATTGTCCTTATTTAATAACCAAATACATTTGGAGGAGGAGGACACTGGAGATGATGTAGATAATTTGTGCCTGTCTGTTTGATACCTACTAGTCCTAACATCTATCCATTGACCTAGCTTATGGAGATAATTGTGTGTTCCTCTAATCGCACAATTCTATTTCCTTCTCCACTGTGCCTTCTCTGAAAAGGTCCCAGGGAGGTGGGGAGGGACTCTTCATTACTTCTTGGTAAGGAGGAAAGTCCAAGCTCTTTAGGTGATCTCCACTGACATGATGGGGGTTTTAGAGATGGCTGGCTGTTGGAGATGAGAAGTTCTGGCTCCCTATTGGGCCTTGCTTGACACCTATCCTGTGGGAGGATTGAGGCATTCTATTATACCTTGGTCAGAGTGGAAAGTGGGAGAGAGGGGATCAACGTTGTCTTCTTTAGTGTCTGGCTTCTGTAGAGTGATTACTGTCTATCTTGATAGATTGTCTTTGCTTGTCTAGTCCTTGGGCTGCAGAGGGCAAGCTTTCTGTTAGGACTTTTTTTTTTTGGTCTGTGCCTATTGGTGTTTCTAGGTTTCCAAATTTAGGGCCTAGTCTGGAATACATAGCAAAATAAAAACTCAAGAAATTCACCATCATGCTTCTTGGGTCCCAAGGTCCCTAGAGGGTCTATGTTCTCTCCACCATAAAAAGTCTCCACCATTAAAAGTCATCATATGAGAGATATACACTCACACACACACACACACACATATGATATATACACACATGTACATCATTCATAATGTCCAGGGTTTTTTGCTTTGCTGCATAAGAAGAATAAGGGAATGTATTATCAACTTTGCTTTTCCAGAAGCATAAATCATTTTGCTTATTTTGAAACTAAGTTAATATTAGTTTCTTGTTGGGTTTGAGAGTTTCTTTATACACCTGAATACAAATTCCTTGTCAGAAATGTAATTTGCAGATTTATTTCCTTCTGGTATAGAGATGGTATAATTTGTTCAACATCTTCCTTGTGCTGTATATTTTAGATGCGTTATTAAATTTAATCACAACAACTTTATAAAGAAGGTACTATTCTCATTTACAGAAAGTGAAACTAGGTCTTTAGGTATAGAATAACTTTTCCAAAATCACAGAGTAAGAAATGGAGCTCAGTGTAAAACTCAACTATGTCTTTTCCCAAAGTGTAAACTTTTCAACTACATATATATCTTCTAAAAAAAAATCTAAACATATATGAAAATGGTTTTTAAGTGAAAAATATAAACTAGATAAATCATAACCTCATAGGAAAACAAAATCTGTTGGGATGCATATCTGACTGCACACTGTGTTCCTAGTAAAACTGTGAAAATAAATCATGAATGCTTATTTGAAGCACCATAACAAGTGATACTAAATATATGAAAAATAGAATAGAAAGTGCAAAAACACTCTGGTTCATGAATTCATCATGTTCATGATAACAGCTCTCCCAAATGCCAAGAAAACTATTCTCAGTGTATAAATGCAACATTTATGCCAAAACAGCAGGAGCCCATCAGTGCCAAAACAGTAGCTGCAGGGGCACCACAGCAACTGTAGGCTTCCAGGCTGAGAAGGGAACTGAGCTACCACGGAAAGAAACTCACTTCAGAGAGGAAGCCAGCCTAAGGATACGATCTGAGGAACATTGCACCAGAAGAAGCATCCTACACAATCTGGGCCACCAGGAACCAGCACCTTTGATATAAAAGGCACAGGAGTGGCAATAAATCATGGTTTTCTGTTCATTCACACTGATTTACAAGAGAAAAGAAATTATAAGAAAATTATCTAGTACTACTCATTCTTCAAATTAGAACTTGTAAACCAGTATGGAGTTTTAAAATACCAAGCAGATGGTATAAAGTCAGGTACAAGATGATTGCTACATGTACTAACTAAAATGATAAAATTAATTTCACATTTTTGTTGTTTAATAAGTCATTCAGAGATTTAGGTCATTTTTACACTGCATGAGGAAGTGTTTTCCATTTTATTTGTGTAATATGTGACTTAATAAAACCTGGGTCCAGAAAACAAACTGTAATTTCCAATAAAGCTGATATAATATATGAATTGCTAAATCAAATAAAATATACTTTAGTATCTTGTTTTCTTTATACATTGTGAATCATTATATCAACAGTTAGTCAAGCATAACATTATTTTTTATCACAACTCCTTTTTGAACACCATTCAATTCTTTTCTACATACGTGTTACTTAACAGAACTGAAGACCCAGAGTGCTAAAAGAGATTATCTCGAAGAGTGTAATTCATTATAGCATTCCTACCTCCAAGTAAGAATAGTTCTGAAGACTGAAAAATAAAATTGTCAAAATCATATAAATGTATAAAACCAAAGACTTTGATGGGGAAAGTGAAAATGAAAGTCGCTCAGCTGTGTCCGACTCTTTGCAAAGCCATGGATTATGGAATTCTCCAGGCCAGAATACCGAAGTGGGTAGCCTTTCCCTTCTCCAGGGGATCTTCCCAACCCAGGGATCAAAACCAGGTCTCCTGCATTGCAGGTGGATTCTTTACCAGCTGAGCCATAAGGGAAGGCCTTTGATGGCGGGGTGGGAGGGGGATGAAATTCTTATCTTCTGCTGTTTAAAATTCTTAAATTTTAAATTCATTTAAATTCTTAATTTTACACTAATGCTTAATGATAAACTGTTTCATTCAGTTAGCAAATATGTACACTGGAAAGCCAATGTAAAAGAAATGTGAAAAACAGCTAAGGGGTATTCAAGAGTGACAAAACTTCGGTGTTTTAGCCACTACTATTGCTGTAAGTACAACTCTTTTTGAAGTAAGACCTTATTCAGTTCAGTTGCTCAGTTGTGTCTGACTCTTTGCAACCCCATGAATCACAGCATGCCAGGCCTCCCTGTCCATCATCAATTTTGCATTTAAGATTTATCACTAATAATGGAAGTTCATATGGATAGTAGGGAATTCCCAGAGAACAAAAAAATATCTGCCAGCTTTTTTGAGCCATTCTGCTAAATAAGGACTTTTTCTCTACAGTATATTTACTAAAACTTTTCCAAGTTTTAAGTATAATATTCCTTGCCTTGGAAGAATTCCAAAGCAAAACACTTAATAACATGGTATTCATGCTAAGTAACTTTTAGAAAAACAATATCATGATCATGGTATTTAGTATTAAATGTTAGTCACTCAGTCATGTCTGACTCTGTGACCCCATGGACTGAGACCACCAGGCTCCTCTTTCCATGGGATTCTCCAGGCAAGAATACTGGAGTGAGCTGCCATTTTCTTCTCCAGGGGATCTTCTCAACCCAGGGAATAAACCCAGGTCTCCTGAATTGCAGTGGATTCTTTATCATATAAGCCACCAGGGAAACTCCCATTTAGTATTAAATGAGAGGTTTTTTTAACTGCAAAATATGTTTCTAATTTTCTTAACAAAAAATCCTATTAAGAGTAAATAAAACTTAACAAAAGGATGAAAGTCCCAAGACCCTTGATATTCACTTCAATTTTTTACTTTTTTCAAGAATATTTAAAATATATGACAAAAGCCTACACTTCATAACTAGAATGTGCTGAGATTACAGTATCAATGAAAATATTCTAGCAAAGTCATCTATCACTGTATGTGTTTGTGTGTGTGTGCGCGCGCACACTCAGCCGCGTTCAATCCCTTGTGGTCCTATGGACTGTAACTTGCCAGGCTCCTCTGTCCATGGAGTTTTTCAGACGAGAATACTGGAGCAGGTTGCCATTTCCTCCTCCAAGAGAGCTTCGTGACCTAGGGATAGAACCCTCATCTCCTGCATCTCTTATACTGGCAGGGGTATTCTTGATCATTGAGGCACCTGGGAAGCCCATTGGTATGTGCAGTAAAAAAATAATAAAATCCAGTATCTGAATTTGAGCCTTTAAGTTTATTAATAAGTTTCACCAAAACATTTTGTGACAACACCATTGTATCCATTTTGAACTGAAAAATCTGTGAAATTAAACAATTTCAGTATTTTATTTTCAAAGGTTATTAAGTTCAAGAGTGCTAAGGAAAGCTAGGAAGCTTCTGAAATATGTCAAATGGACCCACGCTCACCCTATGAGTCAAACTAGAAATTTCCATTGTGAATTTCTACCTGAAATTCTGAAGAAACAATTTTCCATTAAATCATGTTCATTATAAAACTTCAACCTGCAGCTGACAGACCTTCGATTACTGAATGTACAAAATAAAACATTAGCCATTTGTTAAAATTTTCTTTCTACCTTTTAATGAAAAATTTTTATTAGTCAGTAGAATTTCTCTATTTCCCAGGAATAAAGGACACAAGAAACTTCCATTGTTCAAGTTGATAGGTCTGCCAGACAAACCTCATCAGTCACTGAATTGCCCTTGAGCGGCACAGTTGTATAATATTTCTAAAGAGTCTGTTTGCACCTGAAAATGTTCTTCCACTTAAGAACTGCACTCTGAAAGCAGACACATTTTCTCTCTGTTCTATTCTCAGGCAGAAAAAAAAAAAAAGATACGTTTCTTTACTGCCTTTCTTTGTTTTCCACACGCACATTCAATAAACTGTTCTGTCAAGAAAAAGAGCAAAGGGCTCAATTCAATAAAAAATTGCAGTGATTATGCTATGCAATTTCGCTCCTGCTACTTTATCACAATTTGCCATTCAAGTGGACACTGCTGTGCTCCCAGCTTTAGAGGTGGGGTGGGGGAAGTCCATCAAGTGCTGCAAGGTCATTTTATACTGGAAAGACACAAGGCCAATTTAAAAGCAAGTCTATGTCAGATCATCAGCAGTCTTTGCACCATAAGCCAAAGTCATGACTTCAAGTGACACAAAGCAACCAGAATGGATCATTATCAGATAACACGTATTTACCTAAGTAATCTCAGGCTTTCCATTAATCCCTATCACACAGGAAGCTGCACAGTTCAGGCCTCAAAGGCATGATTTAACTAGTTATTGCTCTTTATTACTGCTCTACCTCAAGGCCACAGAGGGGTGTGAAAAACTAGAAGTGAGCTCTAGCTTGGGAAGATGATTCAGTAGGCTTCTTGTTCTGTGTATTTCCTTTCAATACACAGAACTGAAAGGAAAAATGGTAAGTCTACAGGCCAGATGATCCAGGTTTCCTTTTAACCAGGATGTTTTTCCGGAAACTACGTGATTTCAGAACTGATTTCATATTAACATAGTAAAGATTTCTGCAAACATTTGTGTATGTGTGCTACAAGTCACAACATGCCTGTAGCTGTTACGGTTCATGATAAAATAATAAGATATTTTACATTTTTTATTCATACTGTGTCATGAAAATCTGGCATGCGTTTTACACATACAGCACATCAATTCAGACTAAGCATATTTCAAGTGTTCAGCAGCCACACTTGACTAACTGCCACTACAGGAATCACACCACACTGAACTACAGAGAAAGCCAGACATGTACAAAAACATATCATTAATATGCCAATATCTCTAAGGTGCTCCTGGAACTCAGAAAAGGTAGAAAGTTTCCATCTGGACTACCAAGGATAGTTCTTGATGATTAAAGTTGCTCTACTGTGACTAGTATCTATCTAGCCACAGTTTTCACAGCAAATTATGCAAGAAGCTGGATTTATTAGGGGCTAAAAGGGTATTTCTGGTGTCCCTGGAGATGACTTTAAGATAGTCAGGTGTATAGAAGCTAGCTTGAGGGCTCTGATTCCTTAATAAGTGAACCGAATAGCAGCGCTGGTGTCTGGGCAAAGAAAAAGTGTGTATGGGGTGGGGGTGGGGGGGGGGACCAGTGTTGAACCTACAGAATAGCAGGTCCTTGGAGTCCAAGCAAAAGTTTACTACCAAAGTGATTCTGATATATCAACCTGTAAAGTCAGGAAAATAAGGTCACCAAAAAAGTCAGAAATGGCAAATTTCTGAAAGAAATTTAATGAAAAAAATTAATGAAATAAGACACGCATAAGAAAAAAAGAGTTCAGATTAAATTAAGAAACAGAAAAATAAGTGGATGCAACCTTGAATAATATATTTCAGAACATTAATATCATGACTAGACCACAGAACTGACAATTGTACAGAAAACAGGAGACGTTAGAATTATGAAAGTTGATGAGACAAATGAGAGGTAAGACGTTGGAGGGAAAAATCCAGTAGAACCATGAAGAATTTCACATGCAAAAGTCTCCACGATTAGAAGATAGGAAAAGACAGAGCAGAGAGATAAACATCAAAATGCAGTTTATCTTGGAAGTTATACTACTGTGATGCCTCAGAGGTTATTCACAAAATCTCAAGTCTGGAGACTTTCAAGGAACATGGTAAAGTAAGTGACTTTCCCCCTCCGCTGCTACACACCATCACAAAATAATGAGAATATTCAATGAAACAAAAATTTTCATACTGGAAAATATACAAAGATATTTCATAATGTTACATTCTGAATCAGGTTTTATGATTTTAAAACAAATGAAGGATGCCATTTATTGCCTAAAATAGATTTATATATAAATGAAGAAAATAAATGAGGAATTACAAATGAAGAATAAATAAAGAATTCTACATATAAATGAAGAATTTTGATAGAATTAAACTCTAGACATTTTCATTTTGCATGTATTCCATTACCTAACCTACTCCCCTAAACAAGACTGAGGTTGAAGAGCAAAGGATTAAGAAATATGATTTTGATCGAGAGGGTACAGACCAAGGAGAATCCTATTTAAAGACAGAATATCACTGACAGCTATGTAAATGAATCTGATCCCCACTGTATAATGACCTGTACAAAAGTAGGCTGAAACTGGAAGACACTGACAATTAGGTAACCACACTTTCTGAGAAACACTGTGTCTGCACAGTTCTTACCTCATAAATGATGATACAGCTATCAAAAAAATCCAAATGAAAACCCTGCAATACTTGCAGAATAAAAGGCATCAAGACTAGTATGTGGAAGATAGAGTATATGCACATATTTGACATGGACATTTCAGGAATGAGGAAAAGAAATGTTGGAGATGCAAGAAAAATATTAAGCTGAGAAAAGTGGTAAGTATATATGTAAATCTAAATCAATTATTGTTTTATGGGACAATGATAATACTGAACAAGAGCATTTGTATGAGAAGAGAGACCAGTGTTGGCACACTGTAGCACTTGGATTCTTTAAGAAACAGGAAACATACTGACTGAATGTAAACCTAGCTAGTAACACCTGTTTTAATACTAACTTCTAAAAGAATGAAAATCTAAAATCACTGCAGATGGTGACTGCAGCCATGAAATTAAAAGACGCTTACTCCTTGGAAGGAAAGTTATGACCAACCTAGATAGCATATTCAAAAGCAGAGACATTACTTTGCCAACAAAGGTCCGTCTAGTCAAGGCTATGGTTTTTCCTGTGGTCATGTATGGATGTGAGAGTTGGACTGTGAAGAAAGTCAAGCGCTGAAGAATTGATGCTTTTGAACTGTGGTGTTGGAGAAGACTCTTGAGAGTCCCTTGGACTGCAAGGAGATCCAACCAGTCCATTCTGAAGGAGATCAACCCTGGGATTTCTTTGGAAGGAATGATGCTAAAGCTGAAACTCCAGTACTTTGGCCAACTCATGTGAAGAGTTGACTCATTGGAAGAGACTCTGATGCTGGGAGGGATTGGGGGCAGGAGGAAAAGGGGATGCTGGGAGGGATTGGGGGCAGGAGGAGAAGGGGATGACAGAGGATGAGATGGCTGGATGGCATCACTGACTCGATGGTCGTGAGTTTGAGTGAACTCCGGGAGTTGGTGATGGACAGGGAGGCCTGGCGTGCTGCGATTCATGGGGTCGCAAAGAGTCGGACACGACTGAGCAACTGAACTGAACTGAACTGAAAAAAATGAAAAAAAAAAAGTGTGCACCTTCAAAGTTAGTTAAGGAAAGAAACTGGAATGGATGGGAAAATATATTCAATAGATAAAAAAACACAACTGTGTAAGATACACACACACAAAAACCCTCCAAGATATCCAGTGAGGTTGGGACAACGTATCATCTTACACCTCTGGTGTGCCCATTAATTGTTTTGAACTTTGTATACCCAAGAAATGAGACTGGGAAAGCTCTGATTTTTATATTATGTTTGGGTGAATTTCTACTCTTTGAGATACTTTAAAATTTTTCATACATTTAACCTACTTGTTTACTAAAGAAATTATAAAAATATACAACAAATTGTTTTGTAGCTATAGCTAAGAGGATTAACAGGTGTAAAATTTCTGGTGAGCACATCAACAGTATCAATATCACTCAAAATGGAGGTTCCCCTTGTTCTTTACAGCAATGTTTAATTATAATTTTATCATACAGCACAAAAGATTCACTTTTTAAATGGTTCTTGACTTACAAATAGCAAATATCTTTTAACAATATTACTCATTACACACTCTATTCTGCTGGCCCCCTTCTAACAATCGGAACACAACACAAGAGGTGGTGTCTTCAACATATAGGGATGTTCACATACAGGAACTGGTCAAATAAACTATAGATTTTCTTAATGAATGAATACAATAAATGTTTTAAAAATAATGTATCATAGAAGATTTTCAATTGCATGGGAAACGTTTAATACACATTAAATGAAAATTTCCTAAGAGTATATGTACTACATGATACACCACTAGTGACACAAGGCAAAAACTGACTCTTTATATGTTCTTAAGAATTTTCTACTTTCCAGATCATCTATAATAGTTCTGTATTATAACTATGTAATGAGATAATGACAAACGAATCTATAATTTGACTATATAACATCATATTCACTGCACAAAAAATACTAATGCTAATTTTCACATACAATCAAAAATCCGTGGTTTAAAAACACCAAAACTCACATAATATGGTACTCATTGTAATGAAATAACCCATAATGTGGTGTTGTGATCAACATGAATTAGCCATCAAAGTTACTGTTTTAGGATCTAAGCTTCAGCTAATTAAGAATACAACTGAATGTGTCACAAATAAGTAAGCATTCATACAACACACTAAGACTTCTCAAGTGTTCTTTGTGTGGTATTTAAGTCTTTTTTCATCCTCTGTGCTTCAGTGAACATTCCAAAAAAATACACAGGATAAATATGCATATATTCCACTGTAACATCAGTTTGTTTTTGACAGTATCAGCCTTATACTTTTATAACAACAACAAACACAAATGACATTACCATTTTAGGAAGAAAAGTATATAGTAAGTTTCAGAAATATTTTTCTGTAATTTTAATTATTGAAATCTTAGGATTTACAAGTAGTTCAGTCACTACTTAATTCAATAATTTGATAAAGTTTGCAGGAACCAACTAGAAAATAAATCTTTAAAGCTCACCTGTTAAACTTTTGCATTTATATACATAAATTTTACTGACTGATCCACTCATAAGTACTTATATAAACAAAAATAGTTTTTCAATATATAAGTTGGATACATTAATAAGTACCTCCCAGGACATAAAATAATGCCATCTCTTTCATTTATCCAATGTATCCTTTTTCCTTATTTAAGGGATGGATGCCACTGTTTCAGAGATTTCTTACTGTTATTAATTTAATTACCCAGATCCTGTTCATAGAATCTTGTAGATATTGAAAATCACTGAGCAAAAAAGGAAAATACCAAATAAATAAATCATACATTGATGCTTTTAGAGGAAGGATTTTTACAAACTTACAAATCAACCAGCTGTTCAAATAAATAATGTATGCTGCAGCTGGCTCTTACATGAGCTTGAATGTCCAAGAGTAGCAGATGTCCCAGTTCTATAAATGAGCTAGTAGAAGAAGGTCCTAAATTGTGATGGAAACAAACGGTGATGCAAACCTACAAGTGTGCATCTGACTATAAAAATGATTCAATATATAGTTTCTAAAAATTCCTATAAACAGAGTAAAATGCTTTTTAACTAAAAGATATAAAAATATTCTAAAGCCTCCAAAAGAGTGAACTAATCTTTACGCTGATTTTTTGTTTGTTTTAGATAAGCTCTTTTCCCCCTAAACTATGCAAGTTAATGTGTTTTTTTCCATTTAGAAATGTGTTTAGAACCTAGAGTGACAGTAATTGAGACAATTAACATGGATCTGTCTACAGTGATACTTTGTCACTTATTTATAGAGGACCTCTTTGAGCCCAGAACTGCTCAAAAAGTAATATCAAGATGAAAAATCTCAAACCAAAAAATGAAAAATGTTAAAACACAATAAAATTCCTGTTCTCAAGAATGACCACATAATGGGGAAAAGAGATTTGAACAAATAACAGTATTTC
Source organism: Capricornis sumatraensis (assembly GCF_032405125.1). Lineage (NCBI taxonomy): Eukaryota > Metazoa > Chordata > Mammalia > Artiodactyla > Bovidae > Capricornis > Capricornis sumatraensis. The sequence continues at coordinate 24,834,152 of NC_091073.1, forward strand.
AGGTCCAACAAGTGGAGGCGGCACATGAAACAACAGTAGCCCAGTAATGCCGTGTCACGCTCATCAGGAGCAATGCCACGATGAGCGAGAGAGGAGGCCACAGAGGTTCTCATAAAGAAGATGATTACTAAGTTGATTTGAAGTCTGTATAGACACTCCCTGAGTAAGCAACATAATGAAAGGGAAAGTATTCTAGGCAAAGGGAATAATTTGTGTAAGATCAGGTGTATCTGAATTAGCCTAGTAAACAGGTTTGGAAAGACAAAGCAACAACCAGGGAAGGAATAAAGGAGAAGTCATAAATGATACTGTAGGCTATACTCAGAGATTAGAATTTATCCTATAAGCAATGGAAGTCGACTTATATTCAGAGATTAGAATTTATCATATAAGCAATGGAAATCGACTTAAATTATCTTGAGAGGTAAAACAACATGTATTGGATTTTTCACAATACGAAGGGAAAGTTCCTTCATTTCAGAGTGTGTGTCTGTGTAGTGGATGCGCACACTCAGTCACTCTGTCATGTCTGACTCTTTGCAACTCCATGCACTGTAGCCTGCCAGACTCCTCTTTCCATGGATTTTTCCAGACAAGAACACTAGGGTGGGTTGCCATTCCCTTCTCCAGGGGCAGTCTTCCCGAAGCAGGGATAGAATCCATGTCTCCTGCATCTCCGGCACTGGCGGCAGATTCTTTGTCACTGAGCCACCTAGGAAGCCCTCATTTCACTGTACTTAGAGTGAACTCGCGGAGAAGGCAATGGCACCCCACTCCAGTACTCTTGCCTGGGAACTCCCATGGATGGAGGAGCCTGGTGGGCTGCAGTCCATGGGGTGGCTGAGAGTTGGACATGACTCAGTGACTTCACTTTCACTTTCCACTTTCATGCACTGGAGAAGGAAATGGCAATCACTCCAGTGTTCTTGCCTGGAGAATCGCAGGGACGGCGGAGCCTGGTGGGCAGCCGTCTATGGGATTGCACTGAGTCGGACACGACTGAAGCGACTTAGCAGTAGCAGCAGCAGAGTGAAATCGAGGGTTAATACACAGGAGGTGTAGATGGAAAAACACTGAAGCCATCACATAAGAAAAGATGATACTCTGAATTTACGCAGTGAGAATGGAGGTCACCTATTAGAACCAAAGTATGCTTCCTTACTGACCTAAGACCCAAACTCTTGGTAAGAGAATTAAATTTCCCATAAATTTGAACCAATCTTCCATTTTAACTTTTAACCTATCCTGACTATATTCCCCTACCAACTCCATATCAGTACACTGGATCAATGTTCCAAAATGAAACCAAACGTTCTGCATTCATGTGTCTCCTAAACTCATCCTTATTCAGCAGTAAATTACAGCTCTTCTTTGATGCCTTTCAGATCACTTCAGTTTTATCCCTTATAATGCCTAGAACAATATCTTCCACATGGTACAGTTTCAATAAATGTTTGGTGGATTTAACTGAGGAAACTCTGAACAGTTGCCTTGTTTATCCATATAGCATAGGCAGAGACAAAATCTAGCATGGAGAAGCGTGGCTGTTACCAGGGCCCAAGCTAATGCATGACTGTTAAGTAAGCAAGCAAGCACATACACAGTAGCCACACTATTACTCTCATGGCACCTGAGTTCAGCAAAAAAATATGAAAATATCTCCTTTGGACCCTATTGACAGAGAAAGACACTGCCACCTCTTCAGTCCCACCCCTTTTGAAGGTAGCATTAAGTTTAGAATATATTATTCTAAACACATAGCTTTCCTAATTACACGTTTTCTTTTTCATGTAATCCAAGGCAATTTCTGAATAAGTGGTATTTGACAATTTTTTGGTGGTACCTGTACATTTTTGTCTAAAAAGAAATGCATAGTGTACATTATATCTCCAAATATACCTTAAAATAAATGGAGCTATGTCTACACAATATTAACAACATATTATAAAATTTGGTGCTGGTAGACAGCAACATTTGAAAAAGTAACTTTAATGCTATGGTTTTGAATGTGAAAAGAAATCATTTTTAAGACCCAGAGAAAAACTCATGAAGGCTGTTAAAATAAGGATGGGTCATTCATTATTACAGCTATCTAAAGAATTGATGCTTTTGAACTGTGGTATTGGAGAAGTCTCTTGAGAGTCCCTTGGACTGCAAGGAGATCCAACCAGTCCATTCTGAAGGAGATCAGCCCTGGGATTTCTTTGGAAGGACTGATGCTAAAGCTGAAACTCTAGTACTTTGGCCACCTCATGTGAAGAGTTGACTCATTGGAAAAGACTCTGATGCTGGGAGGGATTGGGGGCAGGAGGAGAAGGGGATGACAGAGGATGAGATGGCTGGATGGCATCACCGACTCGATGGACGTGAGTCTGAGTGAACTCCGGGAGTTGGTGATGGACAGGGAGGCCTGGCATGCTGTGATTCATGGGGTCGCAGAGTCGGACACAATTGAGCGACTGAACTGAACTGAACTGAAAGGGCAAATAATCAATAAACAAGTTATCATATAAATTATGGCATGAAACAATTTTTTATGAACAAAGTATTCACTGATGTTTCTAATCATGGTCAAGCAGGAATTCTCTTCTCTCCAAATGGTGTATCATCTCAAGGTCCACTAGGAGTATATGGGGATTCCTGTGCAAATCCAGCTCTACTTAGATCGAAATTATGTATCCCATGAATATGTTTACACTGCAGGGTACTCCATCTAATCCTTTCCTTCTTCTAATCCACACCCATGGAATTCAAAATGAGAAGCTTTTCCATTTTAATGAATGCAGAAATGCAGTATCAATATTTACTCACCAATACTGGTTAACTTTCCTAGTGCAAAAAGAAAATGGCCACACTCATTTCTACTGACAATTACTCAGAATGGACTCAACTAGCTCCCACCAATGTTTCCATATCCTTGATAAACACCATAATTTAGATGATTTCATGTATCTGCAGAGATATATTTTTCCTAATCCTCTGACAAGATAATGTGTTAACTTTGTTACTTAAAAAACAAAATCAGCCAGCTTGAGACCAGAAAGTTCTTACGGTAACAGGAACAAAAAATACAACTTATCAGAGATAGCTCCTTGGTATTTATGTTAAAATAGTTTCCTGAATGTTACCAGGTGAGAGAAAACTACGCTCACTTAAAATGACAGTTAAATGAGTATTTGCATATGCTTTTGTGACTAGAATTATAAAGCAGAATTTTATTAAAATATTAATACATTTCCTTGGTCTTTTTCTTTAAAAATAGCTGGAAAAAGATATAAAAATTTAGTAAGTTTCTGTTCTTTTGACTTTATGTAATTTTTTAAATTGTTTGCTTGCTTACCTGCAAAAGTAGTACTAAAATGCTTCTCCTTAGTTCTATAAGGTATTATTCTGCTCATCCCTAGAAAATTATATTAAATGTTCTAATCTATGAAAATTTAGTTTGTTTAAACACACACACACACACACACACACAAAACACTGAAGAGTCAACTATAATAGCAAATCTCTGATGGTTCCTATCTGTTTTCTTGGATGGAAGGTTTTTTAAATAAAGAGAACTATGTCTCATGCCGATGCCAAGTAAGGATCTTCAAGATTTATTGAGCCTGTACTTCATTTAATATTCTGTCTTAATTTATATCTATGGATACAGAAGAAAGAAAACTATTTTAATTAAGTCTGAGGTGAAAGCAATATATTATAATTGAGGGGTTTAGAGACAACTAGAATTATTTTGGAGAAGGAAATGGCAACCCACTCCAGTATTCTTGCCTGGAGAGTCCTGTGGACGGAAGAGCCTGGTGGCCTGCTGTCCATAGGGTCACACAGAGTCGAACACGACTGAGGCAACTTAGCATGCATGCATGCACTGGAGAAGGAAATGGCAACCCACTCCAGTATTCTTGCCTGGAGAATCCCAGGGACAGAGGAGCCTGTGGGCTGCACAGGCTATGGGGTCGCACAGGGTCAGACATGATTGAAGTGACTTAGCAGCAGCAGCAGCAGCAGTATTATTTTTGGTAAGTTCATCTCACCTCTAAGTTTTAGTCAAAGAATAAATCAAATCCTTAATAAATTTAAAGCACTGAAATCATATCAAGCATCTTTTCCAACCACAATAGTATGAAACTATAAAATAATTAAAATAACTGGAAAATTCACAAAATGTGGAGATTGAAAACATGGCAATGAATGACCAATCGGATCAAAGAAGAAATAAAGAGATATTAGAAAATACCTTGTGACAAACAAAAATGAAAATATACCAAAATTTGGGTGATGCAATAAAAAAAGCAGTTTTAAGAGGGAAGTTCATAACAATAAATACCTATCTCACAGAACAAGTCTCACACAAACAACCTAACTTTACACCTCAAGGAACTAGAAAAAGCAGAACAAACAAATCCCAACATTAGTAGAAGGAAAGAAATAAAGATTAGAGCAGAAATAAAGAATAAAAAGACAATAGAGATTATCAATAAAACTAACAGTTCTTTAAAAAGATTAATAAAATTGACAAGCCTCTAACTAAACTGAAAGGTAAGAGGGACTGCAAATAAACAAAATCAGAAATAAAAAAAAAGAGATGTTACAAGTGATACCACAGACGTATAATGGATTATAAGCAATTACTATGAACAATTACAAGCCAACAAACTGGACAACCTAGGAAAAAGAATGAATGAACTCCTGGAAACACAACCTTCTAAGACTTAACTAGGAAGAAATAGAAAGTATTAGCATATCAATTGATAGTAAGGAGATAGATTCACTAGTCAAAAACCTCCCAACAAACAAACATCCAGGACCAAACGGCTTCACTAGTGAACTCTACCAAACATTCAAAGAAGAGTTAATACTGATCCTTCTCAAATGCAATAAAAAAAAAAAAAAAAAACAGAAAAAAACTCAAACTCATTTTAAGAGGCTATTATTACCCTGATGTCTGATTTCAAACAAAGACACTGTAAGAAAATTACAAGTCAATAACTCAAAATTCTCAATAAAATATTAGCAAAAAAATTCAACAATATATAAGAAAAAATGTAAAAATTCCCACCATGATCAACTGGAATTTAGTCCAAGGATGAAAAGATTGTTTAACATCCACAAATCATTCAATGTGAACCTCAATATTAACAAAATGAAAAATAAATATTTTATGATGATTTCAACAGACACAGAAAGAGAGGCAAAAGTTAACATTCATTTGTGATAAAAACTCTCAACAAAGTGGGTATAGAGGGAATGTTCCTCAATATAAAAAAGGCTACGTAGGACAAGCCAACATTTAATCCTATACTCCATGGTGAAAAGCTAGAAGCTATTCCTCTGACATCAGGAACACAGTAAGTATGTCCACGATCAGCATCTTTATTCCACATAGTGTTGGACATCCTAGCTAAAGAGCAATTAGGCAAGAAAAAGAAATAAAAGGTAGCCAAATTAAAAAGGGAGAAGTAAGACTGTCACTATTTTCAGAGGACGTTATATAAAGAAAACCATAAAGTTTCTACCAAAAAAAAAAAAAAAAGTTGCAGGATACAGAATCATTATGTCAAACTCTGCTGTATTTCTATACATTAATAATGAAGCATCAGAAAGAAAATTCAAGAAAACAATCCTATCAGAAAAAATAAAATACCTGAGAATAAACTTAACCAGGGAGGTGAAAGATCTGTACATTTTAAATGATAAAACATTGGAGAAAGAAACTGAACAAGACACAAATACACAGAAAGACAAGATGGGAAAAAAACAAATTCTTTTAAATGTTCATACTACCCAAGGAAATTCCAGATTTAATGCAATCTCTATCAAGATTTCAATGCATTTTTCATAAAACTAGAAAAAACAATCCTACAGTTTGTGTGGAAATACAAAAGACCCTGAATAGCCAAAGAAATCCAAAGAAAAAACAAAGCTGGAGGCACTCTGCTCCCTCTATCTTACAACGCTATAGTATTAAAACAAAATATTGTTAGAAAAAAAACAGATACACAGATAGATGGAACAGAAAAAATAAATCCAGAAACAAATCCACACATATATATCAATTAGCTTATGACAAAGAAGATTGTCCTTAGTAATCTCTTTGACAGAGTAAGGACAATGTCTTCAACAAATGGTGCTGAGAAAACTGGACAAACACTTGATAAAGAATAAGACTCAGCCACTATATTACAACGCACACAAAAATCAAATCGAAATGGATTAAGCTCTGAAGCCACAACACTTCTAGAAGAAAACAGCTGATAAGCTCTGTGACATAGGTTTTAGGGATAAAGATCAGATTTCAAACAATCTGACACCAGAAAAGTGAAATCAACTATAGCACTCCTCTGTAGTCCTGATGTTTCCTTTTCGAAAAAAATTCAAATGTATTAGTGGAAAACCTAACTGGGCTTCCCTATAGCTCCACTGATAAAGAATCCACCTGCAATTCGGGAGACCTGGATTCAGTTCCTGGGTTGGGAAGATTCCCTGGAGAAGGGAATGGCTACCAACACCAGTATTCTTACCTGGAGAATTCCATGGACTGTACAGTCCCTGGGGTTGCAAAGAGTTGGACACGACTAAGTGGCTTTCACTTTAATGTTTTTTGAAAAATGTTAGTGTCCTAAACAAATGACCTCAATGACAACAAAATCAATAAATAAGTAGACCGAACTGTGCTCTCTTCCAATAGAAATATTATATAAACTTATACTGAACCACTAATCATACATACTGAATAAATATCAATTAATGATGTAAAAAAAATAATAATTGATTCATGTGATTAGATCAACTATTGCTGCTTTAGTATCTTCCTCTCTCAGGAGCATTTCATTAGAACCACTATGAGACAGGGGCTGTTAACTAGTCAGCAACTTGGGTTTGACTTCAGCAAGATCTAGCAGAGGAGCTGCAGATGGGGTTTCCAAGTCTGTCATTTTAAAAGCTTCTGAGAATACTCTAATTTGAAAACATATGAGATTTCTGTACTTAAGATTTATTGAGTGCATTCTAAGTCCCTTCAGTTGTGTCCAACTATCTGTGACCCTGTAGACTGTAGTCCCTCAGGTTCCCCTGTCCATGGAATTCTCCAGGCAACTGGAGTAGGTTGCTATTTCCTTCTCCAGGGGATCTTCCCACCTCAGGGATCAAACCTGTGTCTCTTATGTCTCCTGCATTGACAGGTGTGTTCTTTACCACTAGTGCCTCCTGGGAAGCCCAGGCACCTGGGAAGATAAAAAATATACTAATTCCAGAAAATTTCCTTTCTCACCACATTTTACTGTCTGAGCCATAGAAGCAAAAGGTCTCATAAATGAAATGGACATTTGGCAGTCCAGTTTTTTAAAAAGCACCGTAATAAATTACTTTTCCTGCAGTCTCCTGCTAATTTTTATTGTGTTTATCTGTGTCATTCAAAGAAAAAATAGTATAGTTGACATCATCTTTAGTAACACAAAAGAAAATGAAATAGGTTAACAAATGTTAATATGATAAAACTGACTTTACAATATCAATGTGTATTATAAATTGCAATCAAACTCACTCATCATTTATCCAAAAGCAAAGGTGGATCAGATGGTGAAACATCTACCTGCAATGCAGGAGACTTGGGTTTGATCCCTGGGTCAGAAACATCCCCTGGAGAAGGGAATGGCAACACATTCTTGCCTGGAAAATTCCATGGACAGAAGAGCCTCGCAGGTTACAATCCAAAGGGTTGCTAAGAGTTGGACATGACTGAGTGACTAACAGTTGCACACTTTTCACTTATCTATTGTCATCTAGACCGCGTATTATGCTAACAAAGGTCCATCTAGTCAAGGCTATGGTTTTTCCAATAGTCATGTATGGATGTGAGAGTTGGGCTTTAAAGCAAGCTGAGCACCAAAGAACTGATGATTTTGAATGTGGTGCTGGAGAAGACTCTTGAGAGTCTCTTGGACTGCAAGGAGATCCAACTAGTCTATCCTAAAGGAAATCAGTCCTGAATATTCATTGGAAGGGTTGATGTTGAAGCTGAAACTCCAATATTTTGGCCACCTGATGTGAAGAGCTGACTCATTTGAAACGACCCTGATGCTGGGAAAGATTGAAGAAGGGAAAAGGGGATGACAGAGGATGAGATGGTTGGATGGCATCACTGACTCAATGGACATGAGTTTTAGTAAACTCCAGGAGCTGGTGATGGACAGGGAGGCCTGGCGTGCTGCGGTCCATGGGGTCGCAAAGAGTCGTACACTACTGAGCGACTGAACTGAACTGAATGCTGCCATGACTCAGGATGCTACCAGGCTTTTAACCTGCCCTACAGTGAGAATAGCTTGGGTTTTTAAAAACTGAGTTAAGGGTACTTGGTAAATGAAGCAATTATGCAAGAATTTCTATTTATCTTCATATCACCTAAAGAAAAATGTACCATGCACTGTATATCACATCAGCCTATTAAAATGGGGCATAACATTTTAATATGTTGCCCAGATGTTTACAATATACTTTCAGAAATGATGCCATATTCTGTGAGTTTACTTCCCTGTATGGAGTAACTTTGTTTAATGTCAACGATGACTCTTTGGTTAACAGATCCCTAAGGTTTAAATTGTATTTCATATCAAAAGCCAGCTGCTACACATATATCAATCACAATTGAGTCCTATAACTCAAAAACAAATCATGCTGTCTAAACCCTGCTCTTTTTCCTTACTCTGATATATGTCCCGCCTATAAAGTTAATGGCAAATACACAGTTTAGAATTTGGGGTTATATATTATTTAGGGTCATCAGCACACAGCACTGGGAGAGAAACAAGTCCGTCACCAAGGGTTTTACCAAACAGAGCATAAACGCTCCGTAGGATGCCATGATGTGGCAGACAGTTGCACAAGCTCTCCAGAGAAAGTATAGGGCATTACTCTTCAAATATCAGTTTTTCCAATGTAGCTAAATGTTACTAAAAATCTATGTTTGTCTTCCCAAAACCATATTTTCCTCATGCATTTTCTGAGTTATAGAATCTTCAAAGGAGAATAGATTCTGTATTATTCACAGTCCCCCTCCTAAGTTCTCTTAATGCCTAAACAATGAGCTTACTTATATGCACTCAGGAGGTCTGCTGCTCATTAAGCAGGTAAAAATAGTAGTTACAGTTAGCAGACTTTCTTTTGCAAGTGACATGGCCTTGTTCTGACACCAGTGCCTTCTAAGGTATATGCTAAAGTCTGTGGGCAGTTCTCTCTTTAAAAAAAAATTTCTTCGATAAATGCTCATTAATTTAAAATAGGGGGAAAAACAGGCTGTAACTTCTTCGAATGTATGCTCTAGCCCATTTGAGCCATTACAAGTGGATGTAAAGAAAAAAATTATACCAAAGAACTTAATATTTACATGAATATTACTTTTTAATAATATTCTTCTAACCATCAAAAAAACACATTTTCCACAACTAACGGAGACAAAACTACCTACCCTTCTGCTTTTATCTCTTGGTCCTAAAATGGTCCTTATAATTCATTTCTTTTAACTTAATTTCAAAGATTGAGAAAATGAGACACATAAGTAATGTTGTATCTAACTGACTTAGTCATATCTCTTTAATGTTTACTATGCAAAAAAGTCTTCGCTTATTGAAATACATATTTATCTCTTTCTTGAATTTTATTATCATAGCATACACTGATTGAAGAGTTGACTCACTGGAAAAGACTCAGGTGCTGGGAGGGATTGGGGGCAGGAGGAAAAGGGGACAACAGAGGATGAGATGGCTGGATGGCATCACCAACTCGATGGACATGAGTCTGAGTGAACTCCGGGAGTTGGTGACGGACAGGGAGGCCTGGCGTGTTGCGATTCATGGGGTCGCAAAGAGTGACTGAGCAACTAAACTGATTGACTGACACTGATTTAAGATCTGGTTTAGTATAAAATAGTGAAAGAAAATAGTTAGTCTAACAGTAGACTTGTTTGTGATTATGAACTATTTAAAACTGCTAGCAATGTGTATCAGTTGATTTCAACTGTCATTTAACTAACAGAACCAACAAGACTATACTGTTATATAATATGGGATTTAAATATAGCTGAGAATGATACCATGTTTGAAAGCTAAATTATTTTTTACAGCATCCTATTCTCTGCCTGCAACTATGATTATATATTGTTCTGGATTTGGATAAATGTTTGATGAACACAGATGCCATAAGACTTAACCAACCATAAGGATATTTAAGCTTAACTTTTCTCTCTTCAATAACTCAGAGAGTGAATATTATAAATTTCTGGACAAATTTTATGTGACCAAAACCTTACATGCATTTGTCAATGAACTGAACTATTGTGGAAAGCAGTCTATGAAAGACTGATTACCTGCTATACCTACAACCATAGGTGAGTGCTCATACAGTGAGTGCTCATGACCTGCTCCCTCATCTACAAATGCTAGCCTAAATGGTATTCAACCATTTAGATGATCTGCTTTAAGAAAAAAAAAAAAAGTAATTGAACATTGATAAATAAAAGTATTTGATCCAATGTGATTTCAACCAACTGAATCCTCTCTCTTGGATAAATTGAATTTGAGGCCTTTATAAAGGAAAAATAAGTAATAATTAGCAAGCAATTATTGTTGTGTGCGTTAAGTCGCTTCAGTCATGTCTGATTCTTTGTGACCCTATGGACTATAACCCACCAGGCTCCTCTGTCCATGGGATTTTTTAAGGCAAGAATATTGGAGTGGATTGCTATGTCCTTCTCCAGGGGATCTTCCCTACCCAGGGATCAAACCCACGTCTCTTACATCTCCTGCACTGGGAGGTGAGTTCTTTACCACTGCTGCCACCTGGGAAGCCCTATTTCCTAATAACATAACCTAATAACCAAATTATTACCCAACGACAATGATTGAAACAAATCCCAAACATACTACTAAATGTTCAATCATCACTCAACAGCCTTAGATAGGCAGGTACACTTGCCTTTGCCTCTGATGATAAAATTGTTGAAATCAGCTATAATTCTGAGTCAAAAGGGAAAAGGATGAAGATAATGTTTTAGTTTCAACTTGAATTCAGTAGGTTACCAATATCTGAAACCCAGGAAGACTTTATGTGTTAGTGTACTATGACTGCCACAATAAAGTATCACAAACTGGATACTTAAACGATAGAAATTTACTATGTCACAAAAAGACTAGAAATCCAAAGTCAAGGAGTTGGCAGAGTCGGTTTTATCTGAGACCCGTGAGGGAAGGTTTTGTTCCAGGCCTCTCTCTTGTGTCTTACAGATGGCCTCCTTGTCCTAGGTCTTTTCACATCATTTTCTCTGTGTGTGTCTATGCCTAGATTTTCATAAGGACACCTGTCACATTCCATTATGACCCAAACTAACAAGGTCATTTTAACTTGATTTTCTCTGTAATGATCCTAACTCTAAATAAGTCACATTCTGAGGTACTGGGTGTGAGGACTCAACATATGAATTTTAAGTTGGCAGTGGGGAAACACTACTCAACCCAAAACACTCTAATAATAAATTCCAGATTTTTAGCTTTAATTGAAAGAAGGAAATCATAGGAATTGACAGCTGTGAGCTTGCATTCCTGCAAAGCCTCCGTCAGCATGAGTTAAACTGTAACTACTCTCTCCTGCATGCCCTGCTCTCTTTTATCTGTTGTCTTCGTCTCTTAATTTCTTAATCTCTGGTTACTACTTGTCAACTGTAAATTTATGAATATCAATGACTATTTGAGGATTTTCTGTTTTTTGAGTAATATGAGAACAGTTAACTTCCTGTACCGCTAGTGTCAAAAGTGTGAAAGTGTAGGTCACTCAGTTGTGTCCACCTCTTTGTGACCCTATGCACTGCAGCCAGCCAGGCTTCTCAGTCCATGGAATTCTCCAGGCAAGAATACCAGAGTGGGTTGTCTTTTCCTCCTCCAGGGGATCTTCCCAACCCAGGGATTGAACCCAGGTCTCCTGCATCATGGGCAGATTCTTTGCTGTCTGAGAGACCAGGCAAGCCATGGTGCCTCCACTGAATGGCAGTAGTTAAAACTAGTCTTTCATGGCTGCCTTGAGCTCAGCCACCTTTCTTTTATGTATAAGTGATTATTGGATCAAGCATGTGATACGTGCAGACTGGACTATTAAGTGGTCAAAGCCACTTAGAGCAACTATTCAAAATAATAAGATGGATCTAAATAAACTGGTTGAATTCATAGATTTAGGAATTACAAGTCTTATTTCCCTTTAACTACATGGCAGGCACAGAACAACCAAAAAGCAGTAAAAGAAAAACAGCCTTTCTAAAAAAATTTATTATCATCTGTCAAGCTCATAAATCAGATTTCATTTTCCCTTTGTGGAAACAGCATTCAAATCACAATGTGTCCTTTTATTTGAAGTATTGACTAGCCTCTTGTTTAAATGACAGTGTTTTAGACTGAAAACTTTGATTTTTAACACCTTTAAAAATGAAGAGCCAAAATTTTTTTTAATTAAAACAATTTTAATAAATAAAAAGGAAAATCCCACACAATACACATTTTGGGGGAGAAGAAATGGATCACAACCTCAAACTAAACCTCAGTTTTATGAAACCAGGGAAATATGCCTACCTTCTTGATTAGGGATTCCTTTAGAAGCTGCCAATGTTACTAATTAAAAAACAACAATAAAAAAGCCAAACACACACATGCATTAAGAAGAAAGTAAGCAAAATCTACACGGAATAGAAGTCACAACACTGATCGGAGAGTTTAGAGAGGAAGGCAACGCAGGAGGAAGTCGGTAGCACAGGAGGCAAGTAGACAGGAGGGAGCCAAACCAAGACAGAACTCAGACTCCCACTGGGTTACCAGAAGTGTTGACAGATGTAAGAGCCTCTGAGCTCCCTTGGTCTGCAAGGTATGCTCACAATCAGCTCCCCTTAAGTGAAAGAAAACAAAAACCAGCATGTCTGAGTTTCATAAAACTAGAAAGAAACTAACTTACAAATACCTCTTCTCAATGAAATTTACATCATGAATAAGATAATCTGGTGATAAATACAAATATTACCATTTCTCCTAGCATTTGTCAATTAGATTAATACTAGTTTCACACTTTATGACACGAAATGACTATAATTCATCTCATTTCCATCTAATGATTGGAAGTGGAAGTGTTAATTGCACAGTCATGTCCAGCTCTTTGCAATCCCACAGACTGGAGCACACCAGGCTCCTCTGTCCATGGAATTTTCTAGGCAAGGGTACTGGAGTGGGTTGCCATTCCCTTCTCAGGAGATCTTTCAGAGCCACAGATAGAACCTGGGTCTCCTGCATAGCAGGTAGCTTCTATACCAGCTCAGCCACAGATTAGTTGTTCACATACAACCACAATAAAAATTCAATTAAATAATTTATTTAGTTCTTTACCAATTATATCTACCAAGAAACTATAACACAGAGGAATAAAAATTAAGCCCAAGGTGTGAAAGTCTGTGTCCCGATAAAAAACCCTGAACACTGCAAAAAATACGTATGCACACGCACACACACACACATGCATCCACACCACACAGCATAGCTGGTGGCGGATTTGGAATTAATTTTTTAAAAAGCTTTAGTCAGGCTCATTGCATCATGAATTTGATACTATCATTTATAATATGTTACCGAGTATCAATTGACAAACTATGGCCTGTGGGCTAAATCTGCCTTCTAACTGGTTTTATATCAGTGGAGAGATTAGAATGTTTTTTTCACAATTTTATATGATCACATTTCAATAGACGATATAAGGACCTACATAACAGTTAGTTTTCCTTCTTGGCACACAAAGTTTAAACTGTCTTTACATGACAATTTACAGAAAGTTTGTCCTGGTATTGATTATACTGCACTCATATACACCCTCTCCACTATTCTTGCCTGGAGCGTCCTATGGACAGAGGAACCTAGTGGGCTGCTGTCCATGGGGTCGCACAGAGTCGGACATGACTGAAGCAACTTAGCATGCATGCATGCATTAGAGAAGGAAATGGCAACCCACCCCAGTATTCTTGCCTGGAGAATCCTGTGGACAGAGGAACCTGGTGGGCTGCCATCTATGGGGTCACACAGAGTCGGACACGACTGAAGCGACTTAGGAGCAGCAGCAGCAGCACTCATATGCAGAAATGTTGTTATAAACTAATTATTGTCATGCTTTGAGCTAGGCTTTTATTATCTCAAAATGCAACCAATCATCACCACGTTATCAGCCTCCCTGCCCTCAGGTTAAGTTTTGTAAGCTGTTACTCATTCTGGTTACATCGCAATCCCTGGCCATCATCCAGAGAGAAGATAAAAAGTCAGGTTAAAAAATAAGATTCTGTAAAATATTATCCGTATATTGTTTTACTCAACAAAATTTATTAGGTACTTCGTTTGTATCAGAAAAAGTAAATTAATGAATCTGCTCTAGGTCAGGGCCCAAGTTATTGGCTTGGCCAGCTGTGTGGATAGATGTGCACTCATGCAGTAAAAGGATATTGAAAAAGCTGCAAGGTGAGCTTCTAAATAAATAGAAGTTCTGAAATGCTTATGAGGCATAAGGTGAAGATACATGGAAGAACCTGGAAACATGGCCTAGCAACTCAAGAGAAGTATGGCCTGAAGAATGTTTCAAAGCCATAAACATGTACTTGGGAATTCAAATATATTTGAAATTAACCAAGTAGAGATATATAGGTAAAGAATGAAGGAAGAATACATAGGGATTACCAACAGTTATGGCTAAAGAACTGTGAGATCAGGAACAATATCAGAAAAAGTCAAAGAGCTCTAATCTAATTTTAAGAAAAAAGTCATGGTTATCACTATGGAATAGTCTTAGAGGTTGTCAATTAATGAAACATTTCTCAAAAGTGAGTTAATTTAAGAGAATTGTTGTGATCTTAGTGGAAGAAGATGAAGAGGAGTGTCTAGGGAAGAAAAGAGATTGTACCGCCCCGAAGCAAAAATTGTACTGGACAAAGTTAAAAAGACAAGGAATACTTTATTCATGGCTATTACCAGAGGGAAGAAAGGCCAGACTCAGCCTGAGATCAATTCCACTGAGACAAAGGCCTGGAGAGTTTTAAGAGATGGTGTGGAGGCATCTTGGGTCATCTGTGTTTGCTACCTGGCCTTACAGATAAATTTTCTCCCATCTTCATGACAGGTGATAGTTTTACAATCTGGAACCAAGTGCCTCTCCAATGTAGGTTTTCTCCTCTTGCCTAGAAACTGGCAGTCAGGGGCCCTATCTTCCTTAATGACTGAAGCATGGATCCCAGGTTTTGAAAAAGACATTTCTTGTTTTATCAATAAAACCGTCTGACTCTGTGTGACTCTATGGACTGCAGTCTGCCAGCCTCTTCTGTCCATGGGATTCTACAGGCAAGAATACTGGAGTGGGTTGCCATTTCCTTATCCAGGGGATCTTCCCAACCCAGGAATTGAACCTGCCTCTCATGTCTCCTGCATTGGCAGGCAGGTTCTTTAACACTAGTGCCACCCGGGAAGCCCAAACTGTCAAGAGGTCTCAAAAGATCTATATTTCAAAGGGGAGAGGAAGAACAGAAAATTCCATTTTTTCTAAAGTAAATGCTCTAAGAAAAGGTAAGTTAAGGGCCTAGAATTAAGAAGAAGCCTTTCTAAAGTTTAGTCAAGATGAGGAGATTTTTAAAGTTGACTTGATCAACTAATTTGAAGAGTAAATTGAGATAAGTTGGAGACAAAGATAATAAATTACCTCTTCAAGGAGCTCAGGTGTGAAGGGATAAAGACAGTGGAACTAGAAAGACTGCAGGATTAGAAACTAAATATAAGTTTTTACAATATAATAAAAACATTTTATAATCTTAAGGAAAATGAGAGGGATATCATATAGAGATTTGTAGTAATAATCATGGAAACAAAGTCTCTGAGCAAAAGTCAGAGTACTGGGGATAGAGTAAATTTTTAAGGGTAGACAAGAGTTTCTCTTCCACTGAGACCATAAGGACAGAGGAATAAAAAATATTTATGTAGCATAGCTTAGCAAAATTAAAATATACAGAAGTTAATTACAATTAATTTCTCCCAGAGTAGAGGCCTGATATCAAGGGAACATGCTTTTTTAAAACCTTCATACTAAAGTGTTTGAACTATTAATATTCTGTTAATATGATCATCTTGTTGACAACTCACATTTTACTATACTATTTTCAGGTATTCTAGAAAAACACCCACAGCTGATGACCTCAGAAATACAAGAAGTTTCTCACTGTCCAGTAGTGGCCCTGCTGTCTTTGGAGGAGTGATGAGCTGTGTATAAGCAATAGCTGTCAAGACTGAAGGTAGGATTCTAAACTGAAGGTTAAGCGCAGCCTTCTTTTGAGTCTGCAAGAAAAATGTTATAATCTTGGGTTTTTATATGGACTACTGAATGCTGGAATATTTCATGTGACAAAATAAAAATATACTTAAATATAAATGGGCTCTGGTAAATCAGTGAACCCCTAAATCATACACAAAATTCTGTATACCATCTAGAGTACCAGCTTTTACATTTTGTGGAGTCATGATATTCTTCACAAGGCTGATGAAATCCATGGCCACATAAATTTCCTCCAGTACAGGTGGAATTCATTGCCTTTGCTCTCAGCAAATGTTATACTGGGATAAAACAGAAAGCACACCATAATATTTAAGGAGAAGTAGAAAGAATATTAAAATGGCCCGTTCTCATAAATTGAAATGGAGTTTCAGGTAAAAATATTGTTGCTTTCTGTCAGTTATCCATATTTCAATATTATATAATTCTATAGATTTACTTCAGTAATATTTCTGTGGAAGACAGCATATTAAGTTTAGGCTCTAATTTAAAAGTTGAGAAAACTTTTAAATATCTTCACATGTGGATCATACTATACTACTATGGCACAAAATAAAAATACTAACTAGTACTTCAAATGCTTCTTGGTAAATTTGAAAGTTTGCAGATAAAATGTTATCGCTAGTGTTAGGAAATATCCATAAGAAATTATTTATCTGGAAAAAAAACAAAGAGAAGTATCAACATCCTAGCATTCAATAAAAAAAGATCCTTTAATGAACTATGCAATTTAATGCTTAAAATTTTATATCTAACAAAAATTAGTTTGCATAGTAATTCTGAGTATTGTTTTGATCTTTTAAACAATATAATTAGGAAAGGCTATCTCATTTAACTTACTGAAAATTGTTTTAATCTAGATCTTACAGGTTTAAGTGAGGCAACAAAATGTACTGATATGAAGTAAGTCAGAAAGAGAAAGATAAGTACGGTATACTAACACATTTATATGGAATCTATAAAAATGGTACTGAAGAATTTATTTGCAGGGCAGCGATGGCATCACTGACTCGATGGACGTGAGTCTGAGTGAACTCCGGGAGTTGGTGGTGGACAGGGAGGCCTGGCATGCTGTGATTCATGGTGTCGCAGAGTCGGACATGACTGAGCGACTGAAATGAACTGAACTGAATGGAGAAACAGACATAGAAAATAGGCTTACAGACATGGGAAGAGGGGAGGAGAGGGTGAGATGTATGGAGAGCGTAACATGGAAACTTACATTATCATATGTAAGATAGATAGCCAATGGGAATTAGCTGTATGTCTCAGGAAACCCAAACAGGTACTCTGTATCAACCTAGAGGGGTGGGATGGGGAGGAAGGTGGAAGGGAGTTTCAAAAGGGAGGGGATATATGTATACCTATGGCTGATTCATGCTGAGATTTAACAGAAAACAACAAATTTCTATAAAGCAATTATCCCTCAATTAAAAAATTAAATTTTTTTAAAACTATATGATATATAGTAGTATTAAAATAAAATAGAGATCAAGCTTAAAAACTCACAAGCAGACAAAAGATCACTTAAGCCACATAAGGAAAACAGTCTATCTAATTTCATAGATATAATGGAAAGTTACTTTAGCTCATTTCTTATAAATGCCTCTGATAATCATAAAAGAAACAAGACATCTTCCAAGTTAATCATTTTTTCCAACCCCCTGCTCTCTGGAGGAAACCCCCACAGTAATAACTAATCCTTGTAAAATTTAAAAAACTTTGATTTTCACTTTATAAGTCATCTTGTAACATTATGAGCAACATGTCAGGTTAAGACTTGAAGGAACCCTACTCTTGAAAAGTTTGTTTCTCACTCAATAAAATATTCGTACCATGTAAAGCTCTCGGAATTGTCTTTTAACAGTAAAGAGCTAACAATCTGAGACTGATTATATTTGTTTTCAAGTTTTAAAACTGATTAACAAGCATTTTTTATATTGGCAAAATATCTAGAAAAGAGTGTTTTTCTTCCCTAACAATGTGATTCAAAGGAATATTAAGAGAGAAGAATCATGACACACAAAACAAGATGTATAGCTTGTTAACATATGCCATATGAAACGCAGAGTAAACGCTCAGAAGTGGCTCCCTCTCTGCAGTAGAGGGATGATGAGATTCTAAATCTACCTATAATTGAGACCAATAGCTTATCACAGAATACGAACTACTTTCAAGTCCAAACTCACCCTCAACCTTAGTGAATGGAGAAATATAATGATTTAATATCTATTGCATTAGGCCACAGTAGGGAAACCTCGTGATTGATTCTCACAATGAAGTCTGTATCTCTAGAGAAGAACAGAGCTATAAGAGCATTGGATGGCAATAATTACCAATGTGGTCTCCACAGTAATTATTATAAACCTAAATAGCAATGTTTATGATCTATCTATTAACTGTCAAGTCATTAACTATGAAAATATATCTACAATAGAATATATAGCCAGTAACTTTAATGCATATTGAATTCCATTATTTTACTACAGTACATATTACCATCCATACCACAATCAGCTTTTGTGGACAGCTATAATAATAATGCTGCCTGCTAGTCTCTCTGAAGCATCAGTAAACTAGCAGCAACACCAACAATAAAAATCACCTTTCACTCATATTTATTAAAGGAGAAATGCCTACCACAGTAAAACTTTTTGTTGCACTGTTGATAACTTTTTATTCTTTTTTGATATACAAGGAAAATATACAGCAGCAATTTGCTCAGTTTTAATGTAGTGAAATGAAAGATAATCCACACACAGGACGGCATGCATAACAGAAAGTGAAAGTCATTCAACACGTCCAACTTATTGGGACCCCATGGACTATACAGTCCATGGAATTCTCCAGACCAAAATACTAGAGTGGGTAGCCTTTCCCTTCTCCAGCAGATCTTCCCAACCCAGGGATCTAACCCAAGTCTCCCACATCGCAGGCAGAGTCTTTACCAGCTGAACCACCAGGGAAGCCCAAGAATACTGGAGTGGGTACCCTATCCCTTCTCCAGTGGATCTTCCTGACCCAAGAATCAAACTGGGGTCTTTTGCATTGCAGGTGGTTTCTTTATCAGCTGAGTTACCAGGAAAGCCCCTGAATAACAGAAAAAATATAGGTAATTAGATATATTAGAAATATATATCCATATCCATTTAAATACATGGAATACATAAGACAGTCTCAGAAATCACAAAGCATTTAGTAAAGCCTTAGATGCTTTGAAAATCAGTTCCAAATATTCAAGCAATACATTAGCTTACTATTAATAGCGAACAGTAGCAAACAATGACCAGCCTGTATAACCAAAATCTAACCACCCTTTTCTTTTTTGCTCCTTCCCTTCTTTATTCTTTTCTCCTTTATTGCTTTCTTCCAACACTTAGGTTGTGCACCTTCTTTATGCTATCCATGCTCAGCTGCTCAGTCGTGCCTAACTCTTTTGCGACCCCATGGACCATAGCTTGCCAGGCTCCTCTGACCATGGAATTTTCCAGGCAAGAACACTGGAGTGGGGTTGCCATTTCCTTCTGCAGGGGATCTTCCCAATCCAGGGACTGAACCCGCATCTCCTGCATTGGCAGGAAGATTCTTTACCATTGACCCACCTGGCAATCCCTCTTAGGGACTAAAAACAGATGCAATCCCAGGTCGTCTAAATCAAACAACCCTTATATCAACCCGACCAGGCTTATATTACGGCCAATGCTCAGAGATCTGCGGGTCAAATCATAGCTTCATGCCCATTGTTCTTGAACTAGTCCCACTAAAATACTTTGAAAAATGATCTGCGTCAATACTATAAAATCACCAAGAAGCCATACCAGCGCTAACCTTTTAAGTTAGAGACTGAGAGCATAATATCTCCTTGGTGATATGCCCCAACTAGATACATCAACATGACTTACAATAATTCTATCAATGTTCCTAGTCCTTTTCATTATCTTTCTACTAAAAATTTCAAAACATAATTTTTACTATAACCCAGAATTAACATCAATTAAAATGCCAAAACAAAACACTCCCTGAGAAACAAAATGAACGAAAGTCTATTTGCCTCTTTCATTATCCCTATAATCCTAGGCCTCCCCTTTGTCACTCTTATTGTCCTGTTTCCTAGTCTATTATTTCCAACACCAAATTGACTAGTAAATAACCGCCTCGTCTCCCTTCAACAATGAATGCTTCAACTTGTATCAAAACAAATGGTGGGTATCCACAATTCCAAAGGACAAACATGGACATTAATGCTAATATCCTTGATCCTATTTATTGGATCAGCAAATCTACTAGGTCTACCACCTCACTCATTTACACCAGCCACACAACTATCAATAAATTTAGACATGACCATCCCTCTCTGAGCAGGAGCTGTAACTACAGGCTTTCGCAACAAAACTAAAGCATCACTTGCCCATTTCTTACCACAAGGAACACCAACCCCACTAATTCCAATGCTAGTTATTATTGAAACCATTAGTCTCTTCGTTCAACCAGTTGCCCTTGCCATACGATTAACAGCTAACATTACTGCAGGACACTTATTGATTCACTTAAGTGGAGGAGCCACACTTGCACTAATAAATATCAGCACTACAACAGCTCTTATTACATTTATTATTCTAGTTCTACTAACAGTTCTTGAATTCACAGTAGCTATATTCAAGCCTACGTATTTACCCTTCTAGTTAGCCTATACTTGCATGACAACACATAATGACACACCAAACCCATGCTTATCACATAGTAAACGCCCCTGACCCCTTACAGGGGCCTTATCTACCCTCTTAATAACATCCGGCTTAATCACATGATTTCACTTCAATTCAACAAACTTACTAATGCTCGGCCTAACAACAAATATGCTCACAATATACCAATGATGATGAGACATTGTCCGAGAGAGTACCTTTCAAGGACATTATACCCCAACCGTTCAAAAAGGCCTTTGCTATGGAATAATCCTCTTTATTATCTCTGAAGTCTTGTTCTTTACCAGATTTTTCTGAGCATTCTACCACTCAAGCCTTGCCCCTACACCTGAATTACGTGGGACCACTCAATATGTTGGCATACAGTTTTTGTTGTTGTTATTTTTCATAAAGCTATTATTACATTATCTACCATCTCATGACTCCTTTCCAGTGAGGAAAGGAGTTGATTTACAAAGCTGTGTTAGTTTCATGTATATAGAAAAGTGATTCAGTTGAACATACATACATATTTTTTCAGATTCTTTTCCCTTATAGGTTATTAAAACATATTGAACATAGTAAAGAAATGAGCTATCAAACCATGAAAAGACATGGAGAAAATTTAAGGAATATAACTATGTGAAAGAAGCCAATTCAAAAAGGCAATGTACTGTTTCATTCCTTATGTATGACATTCTGGAATACACAAAAGTAAGGAAACAGAAGTTGCAAGGGGTTAAGAGGTAGGGAAGGATGAATAGACAGAGTGGAGATAATTTTTTAGGGCAGTGAATATACTGTGTGTGATACCATAATGACAGACACATATCCTTATATATTTGTCCAAACCTATAGAATGTACAACACAAAGTGCGACCCCTCTGGTAATATGTGTATCTTGGGTGTCAATAATATCTCACTGCAAGTTCACCAGTTATAACAAATGCACCACCCTTGTGGAGGATGTCAAAAATGGAGGAGGCTATGAATTCATGGCTTCCCAGTGGCTCAGACAGTAAAGAATCTGCCTGCAATGTGAGAGATCCAGGACTGATTCCTGGGTTAGGAAGACCCCCTGGAGAAGGGAATGGCTACCCACACCAGTAGTCTTGCATGGAGAATCCCATGGACAGAGAAGACCAGAGGGCTACAGTCCATAGAGTCACAAAGAGTCAGACATGACTGAGCGACTAACAGGTACATGTGCATGGGGGCAGGGAGCATATTGGAAATCTCTGTACTTTCCCCTCAATTTCCTGTGAAATAAAAGTGCTCTGAAAAGAAAAAGTCTTGAAAAAAATAAGTAAATAAGTGGGAAAAAGTATAGTATGCTTAAGTTCTTTCAGCATTATATGGACACATGGACACACAATACTATTAGTTAACACATTATTGATGTCTTTCAGCTTACAAAATACTTTTATTACATTATTTCATTTTACTCTCACAATCTTTCATAGTACACAAAAATATTTTAATCCTTATTTAACATATGAAACAATGAAACCTTAAAAGCCCAAAGTGCTTTAACCACAGTTCCCTGGTGGCTTAGATGGTAAAAAAATTTGCCTGCAATGCAGGAGACCTGGGTTCAAGCCCTGGGTTGGGAAAATCCCCTGGAGGAGGGCATGGCAACCCACTCCAGTATTCTTGCCGGGAGAATCCCATAGACAGAGGACCCTAGAGGGCTATAGTCCATGGGGTCACCTAAAGTGTCAGACACAACAGAGCAAACGCCATTTTCACTTTCAAGATACTAATAAAAGGAATCTTGACTTTTTAATCAAAACACATGCAAGTATATACATATCAATCACTAGCAGTAAAACTCACCAAAATTTGGAAATGAACTGTGGTGTTGGAAAAGACTCTTGGCAGTCCCTTGGACTGCAAGGAGATCAAATCAGTCTATCCTAAAGGAAATCAGTCCTGAATATTCATTAGAAGGACTGATGCTGAAGCTGAAACTCCAATACTTTGGCCACCTGATGCGAAGAACTGACTCATTGAGAAAGACCCTGCTGCTGGGAAAGACTGAAGGCAGGAGGAGAAGGGGACAACAGAGGATGAGATGGTTGGATGGTATCACTGACTCAATGGACGTGAGTTTGAGCGAGCTCCAGGAGATGGTGATGGACAGGGAAGCCTGGCATGCTACGTCCATGGGATCATGAAGTGTTGGACACGACTGAGCAACTGAACTGAACTGAACTGATGATACATATAAAATAAGAAGAAAAATGCCTTTCAATTTTCTTTCAGTTAATCTTCTCCAAGGTTTCCTCTGCTCTACCCACTGGGAAAGCCGGGCAGACCTCTTCACCTTCATCTAAATTTAGCTTCTTTAGAATTGAGAATAGGTACTGAACCCACTATGGGCTTTAAACCACAGCAGTGTCTAACTCCCTTCAGTTAGGCACTAAAGTGATACATTAATCTCACTAATCACAATAATCACAATGACTAACTTACACAAATAACGATGTCACACATTGAAAATAAAATAAATAGGTTTAATTCCCCCTCACTTTATATGCCTAGGGACTAGTGGAAAGATCTGTTAATAACATTAGGCAATAATATTTAGTGACACTATTCTGCAAGCTGCTTTTAATTCTATCCAGTTTCACAATTTCAAGCCATATAAACATTAAAAATATATTCTGAAAAAATTATGTTTATCAACTATGGAAACTCAGATATTAAGATGAGCATTCAGGACTAGTTACAACCATAAACTCAAATGACCTTGAAGTCATTACACGTGAGTACCGTACAGGTACACTTGGAACACGTTCAAGTCTTGATCTCATCAGTTAAGTACACTCTGGCTTCTGGGATCAAGCAAGCTGTTTTGGCTCAATATATTTCTTCTCCCCTCCAGACTGACTCCTCCCTCTCCTTCTGGCATGAGGGCATCAGAACTCTTTCCATGAGACATCTATGTCAGTGTCAAGGTTATAATATACTTTTTCTGGTACATCGTAAGAGTAGACATCATTAAGAGCTTCCCTGGTGGCTCAAACAGTAAAGAATCCGCCTGCAATGAAGGAGACCAGGGTTTGATCCCTGGGTTAGGAAGATCCTCTGGAGGAGGGAATGGCAAGCCATTCCAATACTCTTGCCTGGAGAATTCCATGGACAAAGGAGCCTGTCAGGCTATAGTCCATGGGGTTGCAAAGAGTCAGACATGAATGAGGGACTAGAGAGAGAGAGAGAGAGACATCCTAAACTGGTAAGTGTACCACAATAAAGTACTCCTAAAATTTATTGTCTAAAATATTTTTAAACATCACATGTTCAATGACTGAAACTTAACAAACTTCAGGAAAAAAATAGCTATTTTAGACAATGTATTATTTCCCTAGGCTTCTCTTTAGCTAAAATGAATTGTCAAAAGGCATGTCTCTCTATACATACACTCTTCAGCCACCAGAGAGAAAGCATGGCATAAAATCTACATAACCCTGTTGGTTACAAGGACCTACTGTTTAGCACAGGAAACTGCTCAATTTTACCTGGCAGCCAGGATGGGCGGGGAGTTCGGGGGAAAATGGATACATGTACATATATGGCTCAGTTCCTTTGCTGTTCACCTGAAAATCATAACAGTTATGCCCCAATACAAAATAAAAAGCTTTTTTTGTAAAAAAAAAAAAAAAAAAAAACAACTACATGACCATCTGAAAATGAAGACAAAATCAACTTGATACTGTACTTATTGCTCCTATGGATCACTTTTGTTACAGTCAAGAGAAAGCTATGGTCATTGCTGTGGTTTTTATTCCTTTCAGTTCAGTTCAGTCACTCAGTCGTGTCCGACTCTTTGCGACCCCATGAATCGCAGCACACCAGGCCTCCCTGTCCATCACCAACTCCTGGAGTTCACTCAGACTCACATCCATCGAGTCGGTGATGCCATCCAGCATCTCATCCTCTGTCGTCCCCTTCTCCTCCTGCCCCTAACCCCTCCCAGCGTCAGAGTCTTTTCCAATGAGTCAACTCTTCGCATGAGGTGGCCAAAGTACTGGAGTTTCAGCTTTAGCATCAGTCCTTCCAAAGAAATCCGAGGACTGATCTCCTTTAGAGTGGACTGGTTGGATCTCCTTGCAGTCCAAGGGACTCTCAGGAGTCTTCTCCAACACACTTCTCCACAGTTCAAAAGCAGCAATTCTTCGGCACTCAGCTTTCTTCACAGTTCAACTCTCACATCTGTACATGACCACTGGAAAAACCATAGCATTGACTAGACAGACCTTTGTTGGCAAAGTAATGTCTTGGCTTTTGAATATGGTATCTAGGTTGGTCATAACTTTTCTTCCAAGGAGTAAGCGTCTTTTAATTTCATGGCTGCCATCACCATCTGCAGTGATTTTGGAGCCCAAAAAAATAAAGTCTGACACTGTTTCCACTGTTTCCCCATCTATTTCCCATGAAGGGATGGGACCAGATGCCATGATCTTCATTTTCTGAATGTTGAGCTTTAAGCCAACTTTTTCACTCTCCTCTTTCACTTTCATCAAGAGGCTTTTTAGTTTCTCTTCACTTTCTACCATAAGGGTGGTGTCATCTGCATATCTGAGGTTATTGATATTTCTCCTGGCAAACTTGATTCCAGCTTGTGCTTCATCCAGTCCAGCGTTTCTCATGATGTACTCTGCATATAAATTAAATAAGCAGGGTGACAATATACAGCCTTGACATACTCCTTTTCCTATTTGGAACCAGTCTGTTGTTCCATGTCCAGTTCTAACTGTTGCTTCCTGACCTGCATATAGGTTTCTCAAGAAGCAGGTCAAGTGATCTGGTATTCCCATCTCTTTCAGAATTTTCCACAGTTTATTGTGATCCACACAGTCAAAGGCTTTGGAATAGTCAATAAAGCAGAAAGAGATGTTTTTCTGGAACTCTCTTGCTTTTTCAATGATCCAGCGGATGTTGGCAATTTGATATCTGGTTCCTCTGCCTTTTCTAAAACCAGCTTGAACATCTGGAAGTTCACGGTTCATGTATTGCTGAAGCCTGGCTTGGAGAATTTTGAGCATTACTTTACTAGCATGTGAGATGAGTGAATTTGTGCGGTAGTTTGAGCATTCTTTGGCATTGCCTTTCTTTGGGATTGGAATGAAAA
The DNA here is from genome assembly GCF_032405125.1 of Capricornis sumatraensis. Classification (NCBI taxonomy): domain Eukaryota; kingdom Metazoa; phylum Chordata; class Mammalia; order Artiodactyla; family Bovidae; genus Capricornis; species Capricornis sumatraensis. The sequence goes on from NC_091073.1 coordinate 24,860,348, forward strand.
CTGACCTTTTCTAGTCCTGTGGCCACTGCTGAGTTTTCCAAATTTAGAACTCTTAAATTAGGTGATAATGATTTTTCTCAGTTTTATTAAAGTATAACTGACAAATTAAAAATGTATATATTATACATCAGATGTAGAACATGATTTAATATATGTATATATTTATAAAGAGTACCACAATCAAGCTAATTAACACAACCATCAGCTCACATAACTACTGTGTGTGTTTGCTAAGATCTATTCTTTTTCTCTTTTTGCCCATGCTCTGCCACTCCCAGGATCCCAGTTCCCCAACCAGGAATCAAATCCAGAGTACAGAGTGAAAGCATTGAATCCTAACCATAAGACCACTGGGGGAACTCCCAAGATAGAGTCTCTTGCCAAATTTCAATTACTCAAAGCAGTATAATAATAAAGGGATTCATTCACCCAGAGCATATAACAACTATAAATAGACATGTACCACATCAGCACAACTAAATTTAGTAAGCAAATACTAACACATGTGAAAGGAGAAATAAATAATACAACAGTAGTAGACAAGTTTAATACCCTACTTTCAACAACAGATAGATAATCTCAAAACAATATGCCTAAGCAAACTTTGGATTTGAGCTATACTTTAAACCAAATATTCCTAACAGACATGTCTGTGACATTCCACACAACAGGACCTGAACACACATTATTTTCAAACACACACAAAATATTCTCCAGGATAGATCATATGTAAGATCACAAAACAAGTCTTAGTAAATTTAAGACAATTAAAATATCGTGCCAAGTTTCCTTTCCAAACACACTGGTATGAAACAAAATCAACAGCCAAAGGGAAAATGGAAAATTCAGAAATATGTGCAAATTAAATAACATACTCCTGGACAACCATGAGTCAAAAAGAAATCAAAAGTGAAATTTAAAAAGTATATTGAAACAAAAATTTGGGAGATGGTGCTGGTGGGAGTATCCAGCCCAAATGGGGCTATGGTTGAGTCTACAAGGTGACAAGACTACATCAGGCTAGTAACTGGGACCATGGTCAGCAAGCCTGCCACCTGGATGCAGACTTGGCCTCTCAAAATGACCCTTTTCGGTTTTCAGTTCTGCTAGGCTTTCACAGCCTCCTACCTCCCAGTGGATCCCAAAGTTCCCAGAAAGGCACTTTTGTCCACAGATGACTACCAAGTTACTGTTCTTATGGTGGAATACAAGTAGGGGACCTCTTATTTCATTACCTTGCTAACATCACATCCAGGTGCTATGGATTAAGATTCAAGTTGCCTATATTATTAAGTTAAGCTTTCTTTTCTTGAAAATCTACTAACTTTATAGTTTTAAAATTGCTTTGCAACCCCAGATATTTTGACAAATAACCAAGGAATCTGATTTTCTAAGGAATTATGTTGTATAACCACTGTCAACTACTACAGTTGAACAAATTAACATGGTGTCAGAGTCGGACACAACTGAGCAACTTCACTTTCACTTTCTACCATATTAATTGAAGAATAGACACTGGTTCTGTAGGAAGGATGGTTATATGGAAGAATTTGTCATCAATAAGCCTGCTTCTTAAAACAAATAATATAAGTGAGAATATTTTGTAAATTACAATTTACTATATTATACTAGTTTGAATTATTACCATTGATAGAACTGTCAATAGGAATTAATAACATTATTAATAACTCTTATCATTACCATGAGAAGTCAGCAACCATTTACCAAAGTTCATGGTTGAATAAGAATAAGCAATACACAAGCAACATTATTTAGCTGTGAAGTGCACTCAAATCTTTTTTCTAGTCTTTTCAAGGAATTATACCTCAGAGAGTTGCTTGTATTTCTCAGTCCAGCAATTGTGGTTATTTTGAAAGGTACTTTCAGCATTTTCAAGCAAGCATGTTTCACATTTTAACATGATTTTGAATAAATGATTGATCTAATTGTTCAACATGCAAATAAAATTTTTGAGGCTGTAAAGTAACTCCCTATATTTACATTTCATTTTTGAGACATTTGGTAAAATAACAATACTAAATGATTTGTTTTACTTGAAGCTCTTGTAAAAACTTTTGTCATATTACAGAATACACGCCTAATGGCAGCAAGAGAAGAATCCTTATTTTATAGACTATCATGGTCATGCTTCACAGAAAACAGTAGCTACACAAACTCTACACTGCATGTTTTGGCAAAAAAAAAAAAAATTGCTTCAAAGCAGGCATGACTTCGAGCACAGCAGAGAAATGAGGAAGAAGGTGTTATAAAAATTTCCTTTGGGAACTGTTGGTTTCATCCTATTTTTCCCAATTGACTCATATACAAAGATTTGAGCTGGGCACCGGGCCAAGGCAAAGACTAAAATCAGACCGCAGAAGCAGAAGCACACTCAGACTGCAGATAAAAATCAATGAGATGACCAAAAATAATTCCAAAAGCAGATAACCTGAACAGATCTAAAAAAGGAAAAAAAAATTACACAAAAGGATTTGTTCCAAAAGAATTACCAGACTAGGTACTTGAGTTCACCACATAAAGTCAGTTTTGCTGTAACACTTGTTTTAAACAGTGAATTTGTTCCAACATGATTGAAATACTAAGGAGAAAAATTTAGCATATCTGGAATTTTGTGTTTACTTAAAATGTGATTTCATCTGTAATACTTGGTGAGGGCAGAAAACTGCACCCCGCTGAACAGAGATGGTAGAAATGCACAATACAAAGACCTCCACACACACACCCTTCCAGCCACCCCAGTTCGGTGTGAATTGTGAGCCCCACACACCCACAAATGGTGTTACAACTTTTTCTGTATTTCAGCTAAGCCTACTTCCAGCACTTTGAGATAGCTCATCTGCAGCCCTTCTAACTTCCATGCCATAAGCAAAGCCTCAAGTCTTTTTTTCAAATGTGTAAATGCAATATTTATTGCAGTATTAATATATTTTATATAAAACTATGCTTCCATTTTTATGAAGTTTCAACTTTTCCCCATAATCCTTACAGTGTTTTATTGAATCATTTTTCATAGTAGGTGATTTTTAAGGATATGTGTCACATTATAAACTGACAGTACTGAAAAAAGGTATAATTACAATGCTATATAAAACATTCAAGAAATATTCACTCGTCCATAAGTACTCTTGCCTGGAAAATCCATGGATGGAGGAACCTGGTAGGCTGCAGTCCACAGGGTCACTAAGAGTCGGACAGAACTGACCGACCTCATTTTCACTTTTTACTTTCATGCCCTGGAGAAGGAAATGGCAAGCCACTCCAGGGTTCTTGCCTGGAGAATCCCAGGGACGGGGGAGCCTAGTGGGCTGCCATCTGTGGGGTCGCACAGAGTCAGATACGACTGAAGCAACTTAGCAGCAGCAGCAGCAGCAGGTAAGAAATATGGAAAGTCAGAAAATCATTTAATGTAGACAATACTATCAATATGACTAGTCAATAGGATTTTGATACAAAAATTATTTATGCAACACAGAGTTATTTTTACTCAGATATTTCTTTTTGGAAAAAACAAACGTATTTTAAGCCTAGTTTTTCTCCATACAGCTTTAAAAGTTTTTCAGTTTTTTCCTATAAGGTGAAGTTGAGATTTTTAAGAACCTCATTATTAACTTGCAATAAATGTATACAACTTGAGTTTTTCAAGAGTCAAACTTCTAGTGCCTGTTAATAAAGTAATAAAGCCACATAAAATAATGCAACCAATGATCTAACCTGAATGTCATAATGCTAAACAAGCTACTAGCAAATCAATGGAATTCAAGTCTATAGTAGAACAGTTATTGATTAGAGGAATAGATTAATATCTTAGCAGTAGGTGTCAGTATCATGTCATAGGTATAACTATGTGAACAAAGGAAGAGTACCAATGTGATCTAATTCAAATGATTTTAATAAAATTCAATACCATCCTCAAATAATTTTGATAAAATTCAATACCATTCCTTAGTTAAAAAAAAAAAAACTTGCAGAGATAATTACTGTTCAGCTTTATACTTAAAAACAAAACATTAGAAATTCATTGCTAAAGGTGGGAACACTATGTTTCATCGCATCAGTAATAATTTCATTCTTCAAGTCCTAAAGCAGAGAAGTGATGAAGCAAAAAAAAAAAAACTATTATTTTTTAGAAATTCACATTTCACAAATATTCACTTAAAAAAACAAAAGTAGAAGAGAACAACCAACGGAAAAATATTTACATTATTGTTCGTTAAATGACTGTTCTCAGGCACCAAATGAATGGATTATTTAATGGATATGGGAACCATTAACCAAATCATTAACAACAGTACAGAAAGAAAAGAATGACTAACTTGCAATATGCTTTTAAATAAACTACATTTTTATAGAAATACATGCAAAATAACTAAATTATCAGAGACAAAAAAAATACCTTGTTAATTGAAAGGGAAAAAATTATTTATTAAAAGGTTGTATTCTTCCCAAAATAAGACTCCAATGGGGCTGGGAATTGAAAATAAATTTAATGAAATGATAAAGAAGTTCAAGTAGAAAATTAACAATGAGCCAAGAATTTTTATAAAAAGTCTTGAGAAAGTATTTGCATTATCATATTTAAGTAATAAAAAAGCTTTATTATAGTATAGCAGCATGCATGCTATATGCATGCTTTTTATATAAACATAGAGGGCAAGACATAAATTAGAGATATGTTTTTAATATAAATTTGGACTTCCCAGGTGGCGCTAGTGGTAAAGAATCTACCTGTCAATACAAAAGATTCAGGAGATGTGGGTTCAATCCATGGGTTGGGAAGATCCTCTGGAGTAGGAAATAGCAACTCACTCCAGTATCCTTGCCTGGAAAATTCCATGGACAGAAGACTCTGGCAGGCTACAGTCCATGGGGTCACAGGAGTCAGAAACATCTGAACACATACTATATAACATTTACTAGTTGATAAACCACCAAGTCAATAAACAGAGTGTATTGCTTCAGTTCAGTTCAGTTCAATCACTCAGTTGTGTCCGACTCTTTGCGACCCCATGAATTGCAGCACGCCAGGCCTCCTTGTCCATCACCAACTCCCGGAGTTCACCCAAACTCACGTCCATCGAGTTGGTGATGCCATCCAGCCATCTCATCCTCTGTCGTTCCCTTTTCCTCCTGTCCCCAATCCCTCCCAGCATCAGAGTCTTCTCCAATGAGTCAACTCATCACATGAGGTGGCCAAAGTACTGGAGTTTCAGCTTTAGCATCAATCCTTCCAAAGAACACACAGGGTTGATCTCCTTCAGAATGGACTGGTTGGATCTCCTTGCAGTCCAAGGGACTCTCAGGAGTCTTCTCCAACACCACAGTTCAAAAGCATCAATTCTTCACTGCTCAGCCTTCTTCACAGTCCAAATATCGCAACCATACATGACCACAGGAAAAACCATAGCCTTGACTAGACAGACCTTTGTTGGCAAAGTAATGTCTCTGCTTTTGAATATACTATCTAGGTTGGTCATAACTTTTCATTTCCTCAATTCTGTCTCACTGCAGCAAAGATTTGAAACAGTAGACCAGTGTTACAGCTCAGTTATAGCTCAATTTTATTCAAAAACAAAGGTTAGTATACCCTCGAGGTGTGAGGGCAGGCTGACCCCAAAGGAGAGGCTGCAATCCGTCTTGGTTTCCTCTTTTTATATGTTTTGTCTCCTCCCCTACTTGAGCCTGCCCTCAGCCAACTGGGCTGGTCAAGAAGGGGGCGTGTTTGTCTCACCTGAAGTTCTCACTCTGGTTCCTGGATTTTCTTTTGTTCTGTTTTCTCGAGCTTCTCCCTTTCCTTTTCTTTTAGCCACTGCCATTTTGGACTCCTTTATCCCATTCTATCTAACATGATACTTACCACAAAATATGATCTAACTACTACCAAGATGGTTTACTAGACATTTTTCGTATAGAAAATACCCATTTGTTTTTAAGAAAAAACAAACATTGTACACAGTATAATCTGATCTGCAAATACATTTTACGCATATACAAACGTACACACAGAATCAGAGACCAGATAGATTTGAAGGAAACTCAAAAATATTTATAGTATTGACCTACTTGTTAGAGAACTATGATATTTTTTTATTTATTTTTATGTATTTCTAATTTTCGAATATAACATAAGCAGGTCAAGAAAAAGTAAAATAAACACAATACCAATTAAACAGACTAATTTAAAAAGTGGGCAGAAGAGCAGAACATATTATAATAGAGAAGGGAAGCAGAATTTGTCACTCCAAAATATGCTTCTCTGGCATGAAATTATTTTTAATCAACAGCGGATCTGGCAAAAACTCTGAACACTGAGACGTTATCCTTTTGTAAGAAAAATTTACATTTATGAGGGAAATTTCCCTTTGTGAGAATGTCTTCCTCATTATCTCAGGAAGAAGGGGATTAGCAAAACTGTAGAAACTCTTCTATCAATAAAGAGGGCAGGGACTTAAGTCTTCATGACAATCATACCTGTGCTTACCCTGGTTTGCATACTCATCTCCCATAACTGATTCTCCCCTCACCCCAATCTCAACACTTCCTTCTCCTTGCAATAGTATTTAAGATAAAGGCTTGGGCCATAGAAGAAGCTACTTTTTCTGGGTAACTCCCACATATACAAGACATATAGATTTTATTAAACTTCTGTTCTTGTACTGTTAATCCATTTTCTATAAGGTGGAGTGAAGAGGTGGGTCCCAGCCAAGAACTTAGATCGATAGAGGGAAGATTATTTTTTCTCCCACACTAGTATTTTAGAAATAGCTCTCTAATGGCTAGATTTATGGACTAGATTTCAAAACTGAAAGCAAGTTAATAGACTAAGAGATAACTACTACTATATTCTTAGCTTCTAAGCCCAGAAGTGAAGGAACATTGTTAATATTTTAAAATTGGAACAATTTTTTCAAATTCATTTTCTCTTGGGTCATTTTACTCTTGTTTAATGCATCTGAGTCATGATGGGGTTTCAGAGTTCTCTGCCCTCTACATTTTTTGTCCCACTCAATCACCTTGTGTTGTGGGAAGGAAATGTTTCAGCAATGTGCCAGAGCTGGCTCATACCAACTTAAAACCATCCACTGTGAATATCTCTTTCTGAACATCACTTCACAGTGATGTCAAGTTGGAAGTGTGGAATCTGCAGTGATGGAATTATTTGCACCAGGGACAGGAGCTACAAATCAGGGCATGCTTTCCCTCTTAAGAGTCAGTTGTTAAACATTTATCAGTACAGCCAGTTTTAGTGTGACGATATATCAAAGTAATGCAATGAAAACCAATCAGTAATATTTAGAAATACATTTTTTAAATTTATTTTTTATTGAAGGATAGTTGCTTTACAGAATTTTGCTGTTTTCTGTCAAACCTCAACATGAGTAAGCCATAGGTATGCATATATCCCCTCTGTTTTGAACCTCCCTCCCATTCCGTCCCTATCCCACCCCCTCTAGCTTGACACAGAGCCCCTGTTTGAGTTTCCTGAGCCATACAGCAAATTCCTGTTGGCTATCTATTTAACAAATGGTTATGTAAGTTTCCATGTTACTCTTTCCACACATCTCACTCTCTCCTCCTCTCTCCTCATGCCCATAAGTCTATTCTCTATGTCTGTTTCTCCATCGTTGCCCTGTAAATAAATTCTTCAATACCATTTTTCTAGATTCCATATATATGTGTTAGAATATGGTATTTATCTTTCTTTTACTGATTCACTTCACTCTGTATAATAGGTTCTAGGTTCACCCACCTCATTAGAACTGACTCAAATCCATTCATTTTAATGACTAAAATTGTGTATATATACCACAACTTCTTTATCCATTCATCTGTTGATGGACATCTAGGTTGCTTCCATGTTCGAGCTAATGAAAATAGTGCAGCAATTAACAATGGGATACATGTGTCTCTTTCAATTCCTGTTTCCTTCGTGTATATCCCTAGGAGTGGGATTGCTGGATCATACGGTGGTTTTAATCCTAGTTTTTTAAAGGAATCTCCATACCATCTTCCATAGTGGCTGTATCAATTTACATTTCCACCAACAGTGCAAGAGTGTTCCCTTTTCTCCACACTCTCCAGCATTAACTGTTTGTAGACTTTTTGATGAGGCCCATTCTGACCAGTATGAGGTGATATATTATGGTAGTTTTGATTTGCATTTCTCTAGTAATGAGCAATGTTGAGCATCTTTTCATATGTTAGCCATCTGTATGTCTTCTTTGGAGAAATGTCTGTTTAGGTCTTTTTCCCACTTTTTGATTGGGTTGTTTGTTTTTCTGGCATTGAGTTGTATAAGATGCTTATATATTTTGGAAATAAATCCTTTGTCAGTTGTTTCTTTTGCTATTATTTTCTCCCATTCTGAGGGTTCTCTTTTCACCTGTTTATAGTTTCCTTTACTGTGCAAAAGCTTTTAAGGTTAATCAGGTCCCACTTGTTTACTTTTGTTTTCATTTCCATTACTCTAGGAGGTGGGTCATAGAGGATCTTGCTTTGGTTTCTGTCATTGAGTGTTCTGCCTATGTTTTCCTCTAAGAGATTTATAGTTTCCAGTCTTACATTTAGGTCTTTAATCCATTTTGAGTTTATCTTTGTGTATGGTGTTAGGAAGTATTCTAATTTCATTCTTTTACATGTAGCTATCCAGTTTTCCCAGCATCATTTATTGAAGAGACTGTCTTTGCCCCATTGTATATTCTTGCCTCCTTTGTCAAAAATAAGGTACCCATAGGTGCATGGGTTTATTTCTGGGCTTCCTATCTTGTTGCATTGATCTATATTTCTGGTTTTGTGCCAGTACCATACTGTTTTGATGACTATAGCTCTGTAGTATGACCTGAAGTCAGGAAGTTTGATTCTTCCAGCTCCATTTTTCTTTTTCAAGAGTGCTTTGGCTATTCAGGGTCTTTTGTGTTTCCATATGAATTGTTAATTTTTTTGTTCTCGTTCTGTGAAAAATGCCATTGGTAATTTGATAGGGATTGCATTTAATCTGTAGACTGCATTTGGTAGTATAGTCATTTTCACAATATTGATTCTTCCTACCCAGGAACATGGAATATCTCTCCATCTGTTTATGTCATCTTTGATTTCTAGAAAGAAATATATTTGTCTTCTAGATGCTATTTAGACTGAAGATCCAAGGCAACTGGGTGTTGTAGACATAAATTCAAAAGACAGCTGCACAAAACAGAATTTTTTTGGAGAAACCCAAGGTTGTCAGGAGATTAAACTCCATAGGAGAAAGAGAGATCAAGAGGATGGTTTCAAGGCACTTTTGTAAGAAGATTTGCATTGACTAAAAAGGAAATGGAAGAAAACAGTCAACCAATGATCATACAACCCTATAAATCAACAAATGATCAAAAATCCTGTAAATCTAGAGAATATGGTTTTAATCAAGCAGGTCCATAGGGGTTTTTCCCCATATCCTCTGCTTAAGCTCTTCTCTGAAGTACCTAAAGGATAGTATTTGATGCAGATTTTTCTTGAGTTGTTTTACAGATTCTCTCTCTCTCTCTCTCTCTCTCTCTCTCTCTCTCTCTCTCTCTCTCTCTCTCTTTTTCGCACACACACACACACACACACACACACACACACACCCCAGATGGAAGATGTTAACTACTTGATGACCGTGAGCACAGAGCCCCAGGCCTCCTGGAGCCTAAGGACTGATAAAGTTAAACCCTGTGACACCACCCTGTTACCTCACCATCAGCCAACAAAAGAACTGTGCAAGATTTGATCATGGACCTGTTAGGACCAAACAGGTGCCATGACAGGCTTCAGGGGGCCAAGGTAGGCCTAAGTCTCCTTTACAGAGGGGCTGAGTTATTGCCAAGGAGGAGCTGAGATCATTCTCCGCTGGCACCAGGACTCGACCAATCAGTATACTCCCTGTAGCCTGGTTCAAGCTTATCAGGACAAGGATGAAAACCCCCTGAGAAAGCCCACACGTGCGAAAATCTAGCCAATTAGTAGATGCTTAGGAACTCTTGCAACCAATCCGCCCCTGCCAACTCCCTGTCTTTGTCTTAAGCCTATAAATACTGCTGTAATTCAGGGCTCGAGGCCCTTGTTCCACTCCACTGCATTGGATGTAACTTGGGCCCTGGCTCGAGCTAGCAATAAATTCCCTTTTTGCGTTTGCATTGCTGTGGATGTCTTGTTCTCTCAGTTCTGGGGATTGAGACCTTGAGCATAACAGTACCTTGCAACCTTCCCCTCCCTGACCTGGCTTTCAAAAATGCTTTGCCTAAAACCCTTTAGGGAGCTTGGGATTTTCAGAGCATGAGTTGCCCATCTCCTTGGATGGCCCTGCAATAAAACCTTCCTCTGCCCCAAACTCTGACATTTTGGTTGTTTGGCCTCACTGTATGTCGGGCAAACTTGTGCTAACCCTGGGGTTACTCTTTAATTATTCTTCTTCAAAGTGTTATCACTTTAAAAACTCAGAAATCTTCAGTGTGGTCTCAAGGAGTCTTACATTTCACAGAAACTAGCAAGCTGCAATATAGCTAATTAGGTACAAAATAAATAACTCTCAAACAGAAATGAACAAGACCGAATCCCACCACCACCACCACCCCCTTTTTTTTTTTTTTTTTTTGCGGTATCTGATTAGACTTTATTGACATGGAGCTTTATCAAGATTTAAAGGGAATAAATCCTGTCTTAAAAGAATCCTAATTGACAAATCAATTCAAACAAGGTTCTAAAATGCAAATCTGTTCATTCATTTCCATATCAAAACCATTTTACAGCTTGCCACTGTCAATGAGATGAGTTTCAAAATTCTTAGCATAATTCATTAGACAATTCATAACCTGGTTCTGCTGACCTTCCAAGCTTTTCAAATTGTAGCCACATAATACCTCCCTTAACCCCTATATATTGCCCAGATCCTCACCCACAATAGAGTGGATTCACTGAATAGATTCTGTCTTCATAGAGCAAACTAAAAGTTTCCTGCCCACAGGCGCAAATCACCTGGATTTTTAAGTTATAAATCTGCATCCTTTAAAACTCAAATTCTGCAAGACGAGACTATATTCATTCTTTACAATGCTTGACCCATACACTGTAGAGACATACAGGAAATATTTTAAAAGAATGAATGAATATTTAAGGAATACTTATAGTCTTCAGGGAAAGAAAAACTAGTACTTAGTTACAGAATATAATTTCTATAATATTTATTCTTTGCAGGTTATGAATGAAGTCATATTACTTAGAAAATGCCCAAAGGTCCTCAGATAGTTAACTGAGTTTAAATCTAGCACTTTGCTTTTATATTACTCTGTTAATTCAAATAAAAATCCCTTTATGTTTTGGTTAGAATCCGTTGCTGCCATTTCAGACTAACCTTGTAACTGTTACAAAATCTGACTCTTTGTTGAATCTGTTTCTTTTATTTTAACCTCTGCTTCCAGTTGCTTTTGTTTACTAAAAGGATACTGTCTATACATAATGGCCTGCTTCAGGGAACTGTGCCCATCTGCCTGAATGTTAAATCAAAGTGCCTTTGTTCAGAGAAATAGTCTGATCCTGTCCACTGTGAATGGCTACTGGAGGATGAAATTAACACATTCCCTCTCTGAGGCTGGCCATTCCAGGAGACCTCTGCAAGACTCATGACCTTTTTACTTTACTACTTCCTCCTACTCTGTGTCTTATAAAAGAACCTGGCATCCAGACTCTGACAAGAAGGTTATTTTGAGACATTAGTCTGTCATCTTCTCGGTCTGCCAGCTTTCCAAATAAAGTCATTAATCCTTGTCTCAACACCCAGTCTCCAATTTAATGGCCTGTAGTGCAATGAACACAGCTTGGACTTGATAAAAACAACCACTCTCCTTTCCTTACTCAAAAAATCTAGACAAAAAAAATGGTTGAAGTTTTTAGTGAAAATATCTCTAAATTAGACCTACTATATATATTATAGCTTAACTCTATGAGAGGATGTATATCTGTGTGTAAATACATATACAGAAGTAGAGAGATGTATATTCACAATTCAAACTGAAAGGAAGATAAAGCAAATAACAACAACAACAAAATCTTTAAAATTGAAAAAAGAAAGATTTGTGTCAGTCTCTAGAGTAATTCTGCCTATTCTCCCTCCAAGTCCAAACCACATCATTCCGCCTAGCTGAAGCAAGTGATGTTCTCTATTGATTAAAAACGAAAAGTGTGGCTAGATCTGTGCACTTCAATCAAGGCTCATTTTTCTTGAGAATGACCCAGTGTTTACTTCTGCATGAATGTGCCTAGCAGGCAGTTTCATATACAGTTTTTAATAGTGTGAATGTCTATTGCCAGACATCTGTTCTGAATCTATCTTTATTCTAGTTACTCCAACTAATTGCATTATTTTGGTAAACAGAAGAAAGCAATTTAAAATGACATCTATCTGGATCAGTCCCAAACTAATCAGTTTTTTTCCCCCCTTTCCCAAAAGATGTAAAAACAGATGTTTCTGTTATTCTCCCCTGATACTACATATCTTTTATTATGGAATCAATTCAATTTCCATTTTCTGCTTTTAACTGATATTACTACTTGCAATCTTATACAGAACTAGTTTTAAAACATTTAAACTTGAAATTATGTTTTAATTACAAACTTTCAAACTTAGTATCCTTTGATGTGAAAGCAAGATGTGGCCCCACCCCTGCCACTGAATCAGCCCAGCATTGTTCTGGAAGGACTTTGGATAAGATAATAAAATACATGAAAAAATGCCATTTCTGATAAAATTAACCTGTGGCATCAGATAACTACTCTGAAAACTTGTTTCTTTATCTGCAAGATTAAGAAGTCAGAGCAAGTGGACTATTACTCAGCCATTAAAAAGAATGAAATAATGCCATAAGCAGCAACATGGGTGGACCCAGGAGATTCTCATCCTGAGTGAAGTAAGTCAGAAAAAGAGAAATATCATGATATCCCTTATATATGGAATCTAAAAAGAAATGATACAAATGAACTTACTTACAAAACAGAAAAAGACTCATTCAAGAAAGAACTTATGGTTGCCAGGAGGAAGAATGAGGGGAAGGGATAGTTAGGGAGGTTGGGATGGACAAGTACACACTGCTACATTTAATCTGCATAACCAGTAAGGACCTACTGCATAGCACATGGAACTCTGCTCAGTGTTATGTGGCAGCCTAGAAGATGGAGTAGTTTGGGGGGAGAATGGATACACATATAAGTATGGCTGAGTCCCTTTGCTGTTCACCTGAAGTTATCACATTGTTAATTGGATACACCCCATTAGTAATTAAAAAAAAAAAGAAATAGAAGTCAGAGTAGGTGACATCTCAATTTCTCAGAGTCAAGGATAAGACCCTGGCTTTTACACCTTCCTGTGGGTTTTAAAATGGTGCCAGAAAAAGACAAAGAAAAGGAACAGTTAGAAAAGCTGAAAAAGATCACTGTCACAAGGCCAAAAAGAAAACAGCTGAATAAAGAAGGAGGTTTTCAACAGTCCAAATGGTAATAATCTTTACACTAGTATAGTATCCAAGTATTCCAAGTATTTTTTCATACATTAAAATTTGTCACCAATGAAAACTCTGTGGTGGAAGTGTCGGGAGAGTGTGTAATTTTTTCAGTTCTGTCTTGCCACAGCAAAAATTTGAAGCAACGGACAGACCAGTGTTACAGCTCAGTTTTATTTGGCAAGCAAAGGAAAATACATCCTTGAGGCATGACGGTGGGCTGACCCCCAAACAGTGAAGAGAAGTCAGCAGCTCAATTTTGGCTCCTCTTTTTATACGCTTTTCCTCCTCCCCCTGAGCCTGGCCTACGTAAACTGGGCTAGCCAGGAGGGCTGTTTGTTTCTCCCGAGATTCTCACTCTGATCCTCGGACATTCCTTTTTCTATTTTCATGGGCTTTTCCCTTCTTTGTCTTTTGGCCACCACTATTTTGGACTCCTTTTTCCTATTCTAACTACCTAACATTCCTCCCTAAAGAGACAGGAGGCCCAATTCTTTGGGAATATGGGCGTCAAGTTCTCTTTGGCTACTTCCTGGCTGAACTGGGATAGCGTGGGGGCATTGGGCCTCCCTGTCTGGCTAGTCTCAAGACTCAGAGTCCCTACAGCAGTATCAAATTAAGGGTGGGTGACATTTTCCATGGTTGGTGGTAGGTTTATAAATCCTTGTTGAACTGGCACTGCATGTTGTAGCTTGTTGACATGGGCAGAGAAAAAACCAGTTAGACAATTGATAATGCATGGATTATACATGGATAAGAGGACAGGGGAGCCTGCTGGGCTGCTGTCTATGGGGTCGCACAGAGTCAGACATGACTGAAGCGACTTAGCAGCAGCAGCAGCAATACATGTATAAGCAGCATCAATATGGTGATAACAGGGATTAGAAGGGGCAATAGGCAACTCCAAATTCCCTTACCAGGAGAAGGATTCCCCCAAAGAGAGATTGTAGCCACCCTGAGGACTCTCCAGATTGTTCTTTGAGATCCCGAAGGATCTGAATGTTTTTCTTGAGGACTGTGAGACTTTCTTTAACTTAGCTGTAGGTATTTACCCAGAAACAACATGTCTAATTTAAATGCCTCAGGTCCCTCCGTGTTCAGGGATCAGGATCTCTACCTTCTGTCTATTTTGGAGTACAACCTCTGCCAAGCTGTGTTGGATCTTTAGAGCTATTCTGAGAAATCTTATCCCCAGAAACTTAATTTTGGGGATGTTCACTAGAATGGCACTCATTTGTAGTCCTAAATAGGTATCTGAGTTCTTCCAGGAGCTCACAGGGATATTGAGTGTCCTCTTCTGTTTTCTTACATGGCTTGACTCATGAGTAGTGAATCCAGGAGTCGTGTCCTGGTACCTTGACTGCTGTGGGGCTAGAAAGTATTATAGGGTAGGGGTCCTTCCATGTGGGCTGGAGTTGAGCTTTAGGGGATCCATCTTTCCAGACTTTAATTAGAACTTGAGTCCCTAGAGCATACAGTGGTGGCTCTTTAGAATCTTTTGGGTCCTGGTTGACACCCCACAAGTGTGGAATCTTGCTGGAATTGCTCAGTGGCCATGGGATAAGACCAGACAGTCTGAGCCTCTGGATCTAGGAAGAATTCATTGACATAAACAAAAGGTCTCCCATATAGCATCTCATAAGGACTGAGACCAACCTGTTCCTTAGGGGCAATATGGGTGCAGAGGAGAGCTATTGGTAAAGCCTCCTTCCATCCCAGGAAGGTCTCCTGGGTTATCTTTTCTATCACTGGTTTTAAGAATTGGTTGGCTTTTCTACTTTTCCTGAAGACAGGCCTCCAGGCACAATGGAGATAACAAGTTAAGACCAATGCTTTAGAGACCCCTTGGGTGACCTTAGAAGTAAATGATGTCCCATTGTCACTTTGTAATGACCTGGGCAGAACAAATCTCAGAATGATTTCATGGAGCAGTTTTTTTTACTACCTCCTCAGCCTTCTCAGTCCAGGTGGGAAAGCCTTCAATCCATCCTGTGAATGTAACTATCATGACCAATACATATTTATACCCTTGAGAAACTGGCATCTGGACAAAATCCATCTGCCAGTCCTCTTGGGCTGGGCCAGCGGGGATCTTCAAGCTCCTTCAGTTCAGTTCAGTTCAGTTCAATTCAGTTGCTCAGTTGTGTCCGACTCTGTGACCCCATGAATTGAAGCACACCAGGTCTCCCTGTCCATCACCAACTCCCGGAGTTCATTCAAACTAATGTCCATCAAGTTGGTGATGCGATCTAGCCATCTCATCCTCTGTCGTCCCCTTCTCCTCCTGCCCCCAATCCCTCCCAGCATCAGAGTCTTTTCCAACGCGTCAACTCTTCTCATGAGGTGGCCGAAGTATTGGAGTTTCAGCTTTAGCTTCAGTCCTTCCAAAGAACACCCAGATCTCTGTTAGAACGGACTGGTTGAATCTCCTGCAGTCCAAAGGATTCTCAAGAGTCCCCCAACACCACATTTCAAAAGCATCAATTCTTTGGCACTCAGCTTTCTTCACAGTCCAACTCTCACATCCATACATGACCACTGGAAAAACCATAGCCTTGACTAGACGGACTTTTGTTGGCAAAGTAAAGTCTCTGCTTTTTAACATGCTATCTAGGTTGATCATAACTTTTCTTCCAAGGAGTAAGCGTCTTTTAATTTCATGGCTGCAATCACCATCTGCAGTGATTTTGGAGCCCCCCCCCCAAATAAAGTCTGACACTGTTTCCACTGTTTCCCCCATCTATTTCCCATGAAGTGATGGGACCAGATGCCATGATCTTAGTTTTCTGAACGTTGAGCTTTAAGCCAACTTGTTCACTCTCCTCTTTCACTTTCATCAAGAGGCTTTTTAGTTCCTCTTCACTTTCTGCCATAAGGGTGGTGTCATCTGGCTATTTAATTGGCAAGTGAGACAAGAGATGACCACTTGTTGAACAATTGTGAGGGAAGGCTTGGTGCTTGACCCTGAGGCTCTTGGGTCCCTAGGCAGAGTGCCACCCAATGTCCAAACTGATGGCATTTGTAGCAAGCAGTTTCAGGAGACTTGTCATGGTTTGGACACTCTTTGGCCCAATGTCCCGCCCATCTACAGATTAGGCATCTGCCTCGTGCCTTGTCCTTCAAGGACTCAGGGTTTGCCATAGGGCTTCCCTGGAGGGCACCCAGCATCTGGGCATATCTTGTCTATTTCCTTTTCTCTCTTTCCCAGGCCTTGGCCTCCCTCTCCTGTTCTGTTATAAAAGGTATTGGTGGCTGTCTGGACCACCTAAAGAAGCAGCAGGGCCCTGTTGCTATAGCTGTTATAACTTTATCCTGATGTCTGATGCACACTGGGACAGGAACTTGTCCTTTAAAACCATCTATCCCCTCATAAGTGTCTAAGTCCACATTGGTAAACTTTTGGAGGCCTCTTGTAGCCTTTCCAGAAAGGCAATGGGGTTCTCACTGAGCTGCTGAGTTATTGCTGAGACCTGGGCACAGCTGATTACTTTTTGCTTCCTTTACACAGATCAGAAAATGATCCCTTTCCCAGATGTGCTCAGGGTCATTATAATTCCAATTAGGATCTGAGGAGGGGACCGTAGTTTCCACCACTAGGTATTTATCACTTGACATTTGAAGCCCCATAGCATACCTTTGAGCTTCCTTTAAGACCCTAGCAAACTCAGGGTCAGATTAAGTTTGACTAAATATGACCATGATGTCCTTCCACGTCAAGTCAAAGGCCAAGGAAATGTGTTGAAATGCATCTGTATATTTGCCTGGGTCACCTGTATAGCTTCCTAGGTCTTGTTTGATCTTAGTTCTAAGAGGGAGAAGGGCTTATGGATCCAAGTTTGTCCGATTTCTCCTCCAGTTCCAACTAAGGGACATACTCGAGTTGGCATTTGTGGAGGGGGTGCTTCAGATATGGGGGTACACTTGGGTACAAGGAAGGAGCACCAGGCGACTTGAAGCCATGGGAAGTAAGCCTTCTCAGGGGGCTTCCTTCTCTTGGTTGTCTGTGTCTAACACCATTTGTATAGTAGGCTCACTTTTAGGGCATACTCCAATCCCATACTTAAGACAGAGTTCCTTTATATTTCTTAGTTGGAAGAAAATTTGGACATAGGGGATCTCTGTTCATTTCCCTTGTGTTTTGAAGAATAAGTATAGCTGGTATTGTACTTTAAACTCCCATCCGACCATAGCCATGCAGTGACACAAAAGAATTTTAAGTGACTTCTCCTTAGAGTTAGAGGATCAAACATCCTCCAGTTATCAAGGATGCATCTCAAGGGCATCTGTCAGGAAATGGATTGGTTATTTCCCACCTGAAAGACAGTGATGAAAGGGAGGGGAAAAAAATGAAAATAAAAAACAAACCAATACGCCTCCTTCCATTTTTATGGGCGGACTTCCTTGGAGGTGAGTCTTTCTGAAGCTTAACCTACCCAGTATTGCTGCAACCTGAGAGCCAGGCATCCCTGGGTCAGGGTGCAGATCTCCAGGAAGGTTAAGGCATGACAGCCTCTTGTAGATCGAATCCCTGGACAGGTCGAAGCAGGTCAGCCTCCTGAGAATTGGGTCTCTGGGCAGGTCGAGATATGTTGACCTCCTGGGACCCCTGGACTAGAAGATCCCTGAGCAGGTTGAGGCGTGACAACATTCCATGGACCAGATCCCTAGGTAGGTCAAGGCAGGTTGATCTCCTGGGACCCCCAGGCTGGAGTTGGGTGTCTCTAAGGTCTGAAGCATAACCAGTGCTGGGTAGGATTAAGGGGTTGTAATCAACTCATTGCTGGGTTGCCCACCACGGATGGGAATAGATATCATGATGTAAACCAATCCAAGCTTGTGCCCTGAGATTGGGAACCTGGTGAAACAGCCATAAGCCTTATCTTCTTCTCACTCAGAAGGAATGTAATTCACTGATTTCTTCCCCTAGTCCTCAATAAGAGCAGTATAGAGTGTTTCCAATGGTAAACATTTCATTGTCATAGAACAACTTCAGATAGTAACAAAAGTAATGAAAAAGAAAATGGGTTATCTGGTCCTGTTAGGAGCATTAAGAGTATTTTAATAGCAAGAAGGGTGGAATAATGTTGCCTACAAGGGGACAACATTGGTTGTAGGAGTTAGTAAGTTCAAAAAAGATCTTCATGAGCCATTTCATGCAAATATGGGCAAAATAAAGACAGAAATGGTAGGGACCTAACAGAAGTAAAAGATATTAAGAAGAGGTGGCAAGAATACACAGAAGAACTGTACAAAAAAGATCTTCATGACTGAGATAATCACAATGGTATGATCACTCACCTAGAGCCAGACAACCTGGAATGTGAAGTCAAGTGGGCCTTAGGAAGCATCACTAAGAACAAAGCTAGTGGAGGTGATGGAATTCCAGTTGAACTATTTCAAATCTTAAAAGATGATACTGTGAAAGTGCTATACTCGATATGCCAGCAAATTTGGAAAACTCAGCGGTGGCCACAGGACTGGAAAAGATCAGTTTTTAGTCTAATCCCAAAGAAAGGCAATGCCAAAGAATGCTCAAACTACCGCACAATTGCACTCATCTCACATGTTAGCAAAGTAATGCTCAAAATCCTCCAAGCCAGGCTTCAATGGTACATAAAGAGAAACTTCCAGATGTTCAAGCTGGATGCAGACAAGGCAGAGGAACCAGAGATCAAATTGCCAACATCCTTGGATCATTGAAAAAGCAAGAGAGTTCCAGAAAAACATCTACTTCTGTTTTATTGACAATGCCAAAGCCTTTGACTGTGTGGATCACAACAAATTGTGGAAAATCCATAAAGAGATGGTAATACCAGACCACCTGACCTGCCTCCTGAGAAATCTATATGCAAGTCAAGAAGCAAAAGTTAAAACCAGACATGGAGAAATAGACTAGTTCCAAACAGGGAAAGGAGTACGTCAAGGTTGTTTATTGTCACCCTGCTTATTTAACTTACATGCAGAGTACATCATGCAAAATACCAGCCTGGATGAAGCACAAGCTTGAATCAAGATTGCCAGGAAAAATATAAATAACCTCAGATATGCAGATGACACCTCCCTTATGGCAGAAAGCGAAGAAGAACTAAAGAATCTCCTGATGAAAGTAAAAGAGGAGAGTGAAAATCTTGGCTTAAAACTCAACATTCAGAAAACTAAGATCATGGCATCCAGTCCCATCACTTCATGGCAAATAGATGGGGAAACAATGGAAACATTGAAAGACTTTATTTTGGGGGGCTCCAAAATCACTGCAGATTGTAACTGCAGCCATGAAATTAAAAGACTCTTGCTCCTTGGAAGAAAAATTATGACCAACCTAGATGGCACATTCAAAAGCAGAGACATTACTTTGCCAACAAAGGTCCATCTAGTCAAAGCTATTGTTTTTCCAGTAGTCATGTACGGATGTGAGAGTAGGACTATAAAGAAAGCTGAGCATTGAAGAATTGATGCTTTCAAACTGTGGTGTTGGAAAAGACTCCTAAGTGTCCCTTGGACTGAGATCAAACCAGTCAACCTTAAAGGAAATCAGTCCTGAATATTCATTGCAAGGACTGATGCTAAAGCTGAAACTCCAATACTTTGGCCACCTGATGGGAAAAACAGATTCATTGGAAAAGTCCCTGATTCTGGGAAAGATTGAAGGTGGAAGGAGAAGGGGAAGACAGAGGATGAGATGGTTGGATGGCATCAGTGAGTCAATAGACATGAGTTTGAGTAAACTCTGGGAGTCGGTGATGGACAGGGAGGCCTGGCATGTGACCATGGGGTCACAAAGAGTAGGACATGACTGAGTGACTGAATTGAACTAAGAACAAACTGATTAGAGGCAACAGACCAGATGTTTCATAAAAGTGGAGTGTAGATTTGATCTGGGGTTATGTTTGTAACTTTAGGAGAAGGGTGACAAGGTTTGGGGCCCAAATGGCCTTCAGAGCTAATTTCCAAAGTGGCAAACATTATCCCTGGAAGCCCAATTGCCCTAGAAGGGATGCCACCAACAGATGGACTTCTAGCAGGCACTGTGTGCCTGTCACCTGCCCTAGTGGGTCCACTGAGAGATGCTGTTGTTGCACATGTTATAGGAAACATGAAAGATGAAGCCCTGAATATCTAGAGGGATTGGATATTATACAGTATTTCCCTCCCAAAGGCCAACTATTTTCTGGTTGTCCCTCCAGAAGATTGTAGAGGCAACACTGTGGGCCTGAAAGGGGCTCAGGAAAAGAGCATGAAACAGGAAGGAAGGGGGCAGGGCACAACTTTTGAAAGAATGACATAGTCCAAGGGCACAACATAAACAGATTAAAATCAAATGGGTCCAAGATGACAAGTCAAATTCAACTAAACCCTGATCCTCAATTTGCAAGCTACATGACACATCCTGAGGTGGCAGGATAGTTCCAAGGCATGGTCAAAAGACCAAGGAGTGGGTGCTTCCCCAATTGTTGGAATGATCCTCCCACTCATTAGCATAGGAAATCACCCAGCTTGTCCAAACTAACCACACCACATTCCATGGCCACTGCACTTGCCCTCTGAGATGGCCACACCCTGTAGAATGTGCTTCTCTCTGAACTGGAACAAATCCACCTCTTACATATCGCTGTGTCTCTCAGTGAATTTTCTGCAATGAGACATCAAGAACCTGAGCTTCATTAGATCCTAAAACCAGGCACTGTGGATTGTAGCTGGGCTCAAATCTCAGTCAGATATGACTGAGTAAGCATAGCACAGACTCCCTGCCACGTGGGTTTGAGTCACACTCTTAGGTAAATTATCTCAAGAACAACTTTCAGAAATGAAAAGATGATGACCTGCCCAATACTTTGTAAGCAGTGGCATAGATTGAGAGA
Source organism: Capricornis sumatraensis (assembly GCF_032405125.1). Classification (NCBI taxonomy): domain Eukaryota; kingdom Metazoa; phylum Chordata; class Mammalia; order Artiodactyla; family Bovidae; genus Capricornis; species Capricornis sumatraensis. Next base: position 24,881,733 of record NC_091073.1, read on the forward strand.
GGAGCTGGAGGATGGGAGGAAAAAGCAGTGGGAAAAATATGCCAAGGAGTCCCCTTCATAACCTTCTGGAAAATCTGCTAAATACTGGACCTGTGCTCAGTTTCCTTTGGCCTGATCCTTGGCACAAAGAAAATTAAGGACAAAATAACCCCCACCCCCTTGGGAAACAGCTAGTAAGTAGCCCCTGCCAGAGTTTCTCAATTGTACCCACTGCTGCACAACTGTTTGCAGGGAGTTTGAGGAAACAAGTGTCAACTAAAAAAAAGATGTACAACTTGAGAATTGCGAGTTCAGTTTTATCTGGGGCAAAACGAAGGACTGCAGCCCAGGAGGCAGCATCTCAGATAGCTCTGAGAAACTGCTCCAAAGCGGCAGTGGGGGAAAGTTAATATATGAAGTTTTGGTGAAGCGGGAGTTCAATACCATGAAGCACTCATTTTACAAAAGTTTTTTGTTAGTTATGAGGATCTGATGTCATCATGAAGGGATTTAGTGTTTCTCTAGAAATGAGATGTAAGGATTGAGATAATAAAATCTGTTCCTAAAAACATCCAACTACCTAAAGACCTCTCCCACCAGATTCCTTGGAGCAAGAGTGCCTCACTCCACCCTGAATCCCCTCAGGGTTTGTTGAAGGTCCGCATCTACAGCAGCATGGGGTTCAGTCTCTACAGAGGCAGATGGCAAAGGCCTTTGTTGTTCAGGCATTGGCAACGCTCTTGGTAAATGCCAATTTGAAGTTGAAACAAGAAACAAGAGACTGTAAAGGAATTAAGATTTTGTTAGCCATATGTCCTTCCAGCCATAGGAGTGAGGACCTCCTACCTTAACCAGAGGTCTCCTGGAATCAGACTGAGCCGCATGAGCTTTCTGCCAAGTTTGTTTTTTGCTGTCCGGGTTTCTGGCACTCTGGGCTTCTTGTCACTTCTACTGCGCTGGGTTTTCTTCTCATTCTCATTCAGCTTCCACTGTTATGCACTGAGCCCGTATCTCCGAACAAAACCAAGAGAGTGAACAAGTCCACCACAGTAATGCAAAGGCAAGAAGGGAATTTTATTTCTAGCGCGCTAGGGCTCAAGTCTCATCCGACACGGCAGAATCTGACGAGAGCCCCGAACAAAGAAGTATGGCGGTTCTTTGTCTCAGTTACAGGAGTAGCTGGCGTTACATGATTGGCTAGGCAGGATGAGCGCATGTCCTGTCTCTTTCTGGTTGGTGTGTATGGGAAGTCTTCCTAATTTGGTCAAGGAATGCTGTTTTTTTTCCCAGCTAACAGGAAACATGACTCAGGTCCCTGGTGCTATGCACCTCACTGAGCCGTTCGGCCTGCCTGACATTCCCCCCTGTTCTTAGACCATACAGAGGAATCTTCCTCTGGTTCCTGAGACACAGTCTGATATTGTTGCCGAAGCACAAACAGCTGTACTGTATTTATGCGTTCCTTTACAAAGGCTACAAGTCTATTGATAATGCATGGGCCAAAGGTAAGCACTAATAAAAGTACTAATAGGGGTCCCAGCAATGTGGAGATTAGGGTGGTCAACCAAGGGGACTGTTGAAACCAAGACTCAAACCACCCTTGTTGAGCCTCACATTTTCTTTTACGTTGGGCTAATCCTTCTCTCACTTTGGCCGTAGATTCCCTGACTATTCTGGTGTGATCAGCATAAAAAACAGCACTCTTCTCCTAGGGCTGCACAAAGTCCTCCTTGTTGCAGAAAAAGCAGATCTAAACCTCTGCTGTTTTGCAGGACCACTTCAGATAGTGAAGTTAAAGATGATTCTAAATGACTAATAGATTGTTCTATACGGGTAATGTCTTTATCTATGGCCGCTCTTAAAGAGTTAAATCCTTGACTTTGCATGGACAGAGCTGCTATTCCAGTTCCAGCCCCGGCTATTCCCAGACTGAACATAGTTGCTATGGTTATGGCAGTAATGGGCTCTCTCTTAACTTTATAAGCTCTTTCTTGTTGATTAAGAGTCAATTTGTGGGCCCAATAATCATATACAGCTTCTTTTGGTCGATACAGTATCTTTGGTATCACAGCCACCATAACACAGAATTCTTTTTTAGGGTCAAAGATTGAGCTGTGTAAGCATGGAGTCAGCCCCGTGTGTGAACAGACCCACCATCCTCCCATCCGTGGTATTAGCCACCTGGCTATGGGCAAGTCCGTAGGCTCAATGACATGCGCACACAGTGGAGACCTCTCTGATAATATCTTGCCTATACATAACCCTTTTCCCCATACCTCTCTCATTGTAAGGCCTACTTTTCATTCTCCCCATCGACATTGGGGAGGATCGGTGCCGTTGGCCAGGTCGTAAGAGGCGTTGAGGCCTACTGCCTCATAATAAGGGGGAATTAAGTTGTAACATAACCAACAGGATTTAGTTGCCTCAGGATGGGTTTGATTTAAGGTAGCATAAGCTGCCTTTACTAATTTCCATAGTGGATCTGTTTGTCCAAGTTTAGCAAGGGGGCCTGCCTCTGGGTCTTTGGTTGGTCCCTGGGATGTAGGTAGGGAGGTTGTCGGGTAGAGAGTTGCATGGACCTGTTCAACGGGGTTTGGACCAATACTATACATTTGTACTGGTTCTAAAACTTGACTTACAACAATGATCTCATTATAAGTAGTCAGGTCATTTCTGGTCTGAAGTTCCCATGATATCCCATTGACCCAGGCCTTCTCTTTTTTTGCTTTGTCAATGTTAAACCTTATTTTTACCTGGACAAAGTTATGATCCTTTTCCCAATCGGAGTACGGAGGTACAGGTCCTACAAATGAGAAGTTAAGCAAGTCCCGATTTTCTACATCCCACCGTCTATACCCTGGAGTCTCCGACCCATCATTAGAAGTTACGCATTCCCAAGATTTACAATAAGAGTCCTGTATCCCTCCACAGATCTTCCAGTTGTGCCTGGTGCACCTGGACATGCCCAGAATGCATGATTCCGGAGGTAGCCCCTCTTCCCAGGTACATTTACCACCGGCTTAAGGTCAAAGTATAAGTCTGGCCACCAAGTATTTGGTGGATGTATTGCGGTGGTGGAGTTAAGCATCTCATGTGTTAGTCCATTTTGCAGTTTCCAGGTGATTTTGACGGGTTGGTGCGGGTTCACGCTGGCAGCTTTGGAGCAGAGTAACATGGTCATCCATAAAATGGTCCAGACGAGTTGCCTTGGTCCTGTCAACGACGCCGGAGCTTCAGCCTCAGGGGGTTGGACGGGTGCAGAGATGCTTCCCATTCTTCTTTAGCGTCTTCCTGCTCTGCTGAAGTGGCTGGGTGTACGTGGTTGCAGTGCACCCAAGGCCCGATACCGTCAACCTTTAGGGCAGTTGGGGTGGTAAGAAGAACAACATAAGGACCCTTCCATTTAGGTTCTAGTGCCTTGGTGTGGTGCCTTTTGACCCACACCCAATCTCTGGGGCCGATGTTATGTGAGGGGATAGTCCCCTTGTTTTGACCCTCATGTATTTCCCGGAGCAGTTTCCAGACGTGAGAATGCACTTTGCCCAAAGCCATCAAAGCCTCTTGGAATTGTCCCAAAGTAGGAGGTGGAAGTTTCTTTCCTTCAAATATTGGACATACAGGGGGAGGTCGCCCATACAGAATTTCAAATGGGGTCAGATTAAGCTGATAAGGAGTATTACGTGCGTGAAAGAGGGCGAAGGGAAGGAGAGTCACCCAGTCCCCGCCAGTCTCTATAGCCAATTTAGTTAAAGTTTCCTTTAGGGTCCGATTCATTCTTTTAACTTGCCCCGAGCTCTGTGGGCTATATTCACAATGTAATTTCCATTTGGTCCCCAGAGCTAAGGCAAGGCTGTGAACTATTTGGCTCACAAAAGCAGGTCCATTATCAGAGCCAACAGTCACCGGCAGGCCAAACCTGGGAACTATTTCTTCTAAAATCTTTTTAGCCACTACCATTGTAGTTTCTCCCTTAGTAGGAAAAGCTTCTACCCACCCTGAGAAGGTATCTACCAACACTAACAAGTACCGGTAACCATACTTGCCTGGCCTTACCTCGGTGAAATCTATTTCCCAGTGCTGCCCTGGCCCTTCTCCCCGATACCTCAGTCCTACGTGTTGCCTCTTTCCTGGCCTCATCTGTTGACATGCCTTACAAGCATGCACTATGTTCTTCACAGTTGTTTGGTGCCAGGGGAATCACAGGCGCACAGTTTGAAAAAGCATCAGAGTCTTTTTCTCTCCCAGATGAGTAGACAAGTGTAGATGCTCACACAGTTGCCGTCCCAACTGAGCAGGGAGTATCAAGTAACCATCGGAGTCTCGGTACCATCCATCCTCCCCTTGTTGGAGGTTGGGACGTTCCTGGATCCAGGCAAGGTCTGTGGATGAATACTCAGGGGTTGGGGGCAAAGTTCCCATATCTGGGGGTGGAAGTCCGATCGCCAACACCGGAGCGATAAAGTCTTCATCAGCCGCTTTTCGAGCTGCCAGATCTGCGGCACAATTTCCTCGTGCCGTGGGGCTGTCCCCTTTTTGATGTCCAGGTACATGTACTATTGACACAGCCCAAGGCAACTGCACAGCCTCCAGAAGTCGACGGATTTCTGGCAAGTTTTTAATCTCTTTTCCTTCAGCTGTCAAAAACCCCCATTCCCGATATATCGGGCCCTGGATGTGTACCATGCCAAAAGCATAGCGACTGTCAGTAAAAATAGTTATTCTTTTTCCTTTAGCTCTCTCTAATGCTTGAATCAGGGCAATTAACTCTGCTCTTTGTGCTGAGGTGTCTGGGGAAAGAGTCTCCGCCCATATCGGTCATCCAGAATCATCTACCACTGCGGCCCCCTCCCATCTCTGTCCATCTTTTACATAACTGCTTCCATCTGTAAACCATATTAGCTCACTGTTATCCAGTGGTGTATTGCCGTTACTCCGGCCAGTATCTCATTGCAATCGTGGAGGGGGCTATCCCCCTCTGGATTGGGCAAAAGAGTAGCCGGGTTTAGAGTGCAGGGCGTTTGAAAATGAATCTGTGAGGTGTCAAGTAGCAGGGCCTGGTAGTGTGTCAAGCGGGCACTGGAAACCCATTTACCCGGGGGTTGTTTCAGAACTCTCTCTATAGCATGAGGAGTGTAGACCAAGAGTCTCTGTCCATAAGTCAGTTTATCAGCATCATGGACTAGGAGCGTGGTGGCCACGATGATTCGGAGGCAAGGTGGCCATCTGGCTGCCACTGGGTCCAATTTCTTGGAAAGGTAAGCTATGGGACGCTTCCAAGGTCCCCACTTCTGTGTTAGTACCCCTTTTCCTATCCCTCGCTTTTCATCTATAAGTAATTGGAAAGGCTTAGATGGGTCAGGAAGGGCAAGGGCAGGAGCTTCCAGCAAGGCACGCCTGAGCTCCTGAAAGGCCATTTTCATTGACTCAGTCCATTTCCAGTCTTTGTTTTCTTTGGTCCCTTCATACAGGGGCCTGGCCTTTTCTGCTAACCCCAAGATCCATAATTGGCAATATCCCACAGTTCCCAGAAATTCTCTCACTTGTCTAGGGTTGGCCAGCTCAGGGATCTGGAGGATGGTTTCTTTCATAGCCTGTGTTAGCCACCTCTGGCCCTGTTTTATCTTATAACCGAGGTATGTAACCTCTTGCTTGGCAATCTGGGCCTTTTGGGCACTGCCCTGTAACCTAAAGTCCCCAAGATTTGGAGAAGGTCACCTGTTGCCTCTTGGCACTCTTTTTCCATAGTCGCTGCCAGCATAAGGTCATGAACATATTGTAATAAAACAATGGTAGGGTGTTCAACCCGATACTCAAGGAGGTCTTCCTCCAAGGCCTCGTTAAACAACGTGGGTGAGTTTTTGAAACCCTGTGGTAAGCCAGTCCACGTCAGCTGCCCAGGAGTCTGACCACCATCTTCCTGCCATTTGAAGGCGAAGATCTCTTGGCTTGCAAGGGCAAGAGGCAGACTGAAAAAGGCATCTTTTAAATCTAAAACAGTATACCAAACGTAGCTTGGTGGCAAGCTGCTTAGCAATATATAAGGGTTAGGAACCGAAGGGTGAATATCACTCACCCATTTGTTGACTTCTCGCAGGTCTTGAACCAGTCTAAAATCAGTTCCCCCAGGCTTCTTTACGGGAAGCAGGGGAGTGTTCCATGGGGAACGGCACTTTCTCAAGACCCCAGCGTCTATGAGGCGTTGTATGTGAGGAGTAATTTCTTGCTGAGCCTCTTGACTCATGAGATACTGCTGCACTCTCACCAGTGTGGCACTGGCTTTCAGTTCCACAATAATAGGGGGCCTCTGTTTGGCCAGTCCCATTCCTGCTGTTTCAGCCCAGGCCTGAGGGTATCTCTGAACCCAGGGCTGTACTTCAGGACTTATTGTCGCTGGGGCCTCTGGCAAGTACAGTCTGTATTCATCCTTTAATGCCAGAGACAAGACCTGAAGAGGATGCCCGGTTCCATCTAAAACTGACACTTGCCCGTGGTCGAAATGAATTTGGGCATTTACTTTAGACAGTAAATCTCTTCCCAGCAAGGGCGCTGGACACTCAGGTATCACCAGAAAGGAATGGGTCACCTGGTGGGCCCCCAAGTTCACATGCCGTTTTGTAGTCCATCCATATCGCTTAGTCCCAGTTGCTCCCTGCACCCAGCTACTCTTCTTAGACATGGGTCCATCTCTTTGGTTTAAGACTGAGTATTGAGCTCCCATATCCACCATGAAGCCAACCAGTTTCCCCTCCACATTTATAGTTACCCAGGACTCGGGGAGGGGAATCGAGCCCTGATCCCCCTAGTCACTATCCTCACCCGCGTAGAGGATATGACTGTCTAGAGAGGGAGTCTTGTTCTTGGGATTTTGGGGCCCCTCTTTTAGGTTTTTCTTGGGGCATTTATCTTTCCAGTGTCCAATCTCCTTACAAAACGCACATTGGTTTTTTTCAAGCTTACGCCTTGCAGGTTTTTCCTCAGTCTTTGAGTCTATCTTTTTCCCTTTTTGGAACCTATTTTTGTTTTCAACTCCGGCGAAAAATATCTGAGCCAGCTCTTTTTGGTTCTTACGGTTTTCTTCAGCTCTAAATTCTCTTTCTCCCCTTCTAATGCGGTCCTCTCTCCCCTCTGGGGTCTCTCTATGATTGAAAACTCTCTCTGCTTCCCTCACTAGATCTTGCAGGGACTGTTCACCCAGCCTCTCTATCTTTTGTAACTTTCTCCTAATATCGGGGGCTGCCTGATTCACAAATGCTAGCATAACTGCTGCTCGAGACCCATCTGCCTGTGGGTCCATAGGAGTATACTGTCTAAAAGCTTCCATTATCCTTTCAAGGAAGGCTGCCGGGTTCTCATTTGGCTCTTGCCTCACTGAATTTACCTTGGCCAAATTAGTTGGCTTTCTGGCAGCCACTCGAAGGCCAGCCATGAGAGTCTGACAATACATTTGGAGACGCTCCCTACCTTCAGTGCGTTCGAAGTCCCAGTGGGGTCGCACCAAGGGGAACCCCTCCTCAATGAGGTTACGCTGTATTGTGGGCCTCCCATCTACCCCCAGAACGTTCTTCTGAGCTTCTAACAGGATTTGCTCACACTCCTCTGTAGTGAAAAGCACCTGTAACAGTTGCTGACGATCATCCCAAGTGGGGTTGTGAGTAAAGAGGATAGATTCTAAAAGATCAATAAGACCCTGTGGTTTTTCAGAGAAAGAGGGAGTCTGGGTTTTCCAATTGTACAAATCACTAGTGGAAAAGGGCCAATACTGATATGTCCATTCCCCGCCCTCTCTGGCTGGCCCCGCCCGGACCGGAAACGCGTGAACAGTGGAGGAGGGAATTTCCGGGCCTTCTTCTTCCGCTGCGCTGGCCACTTCCCTTGTTCTTCCCCGAGTTCCCTGGGTGGGGCCCCTTCCCTGGAAGGAGCTGAGGGCTCTGCCCTCCTCCGGGCTTCTCCTGATGAAACTTGTGGAACCTGTGGAAGCAAGGGCGGATGTGGATCCACGTACGGGGGTGGGAACAACTCGGTTTCCAGGTCAATCAGATTAGGATACAGAGAAGATTCCTGGAACACTGGCTTAGGTCATTTTTCGTCCTGTTTTTTTTTCTTTTTCTTCAGAAGCTTTCATGACTAGCACCTGTGGGTTTAGCAAGGTTGGAGTCGGGGAAGAGGGACGGGGAGGTTTAGGAGGTTTAGAAGGAGCGAGAACAAAGGGTTTAAGCCATTCCGGCGGGTTTCTCACTAGATCCTGCCAGACCAGAATGTAGGGAGTCTGATCTGGGTGCCCGGCAGGACTAGGGGTAAGCACCCTCTCTTTAACTGCCTGGATAATTTGGGGATTGAAGGTTCCCACTTGTGGCCATCCGATGTCAAAGGTGGGCCACTCGACGGAACAGAAAGTCACCAATTTGCTCTTCTTCACCAGTAACGAAAGATTCTGAGCTCTAGACTTAAAATCAGAAAAATGGTCGGTCATCAGAGACAGCGGAGTAGAAGTAGATTGCCCCATGGGTACAGAGAACACGGACAATGACAACAAGACTCACACAGACAGTGCCAGCACGCAGAGTCACAGAAACGACACAACAAACAGATTCCAACTCTCAATATTACTTTCAGTCTCCTTTATAGCACTAGAGACCCCTTCTCTACTTGCAAGTGTCTTACCGTCAGGACGTCCTCAGTGCCAGCTGCCCTCCAGGTTCACTACCGGGGACCTGGCCTTACGCTGGACTTGCCTCCTCACTTTACACCTAGATGCCTCCCCAGTACAATACTGGGCCCCGGACTTAATCTAGGCCTCTGCACTGCTAGCACCTGTGCTCAGAGCTCTCAACTCCTAACGAGATTATTCCCTTCTACCAGGAGAGTTGTCCTCCCTGGTAGGCCGGAGATCCCAGATGAGCCCCCAAATGTTATGCACCGAGCCCGTATCTCCGAACTGACCGAGAGAGCGAACAAGTCCACCACAGTAATGCAAAGGCAAGAAGGGAATTTTATTTCTAGCGCGCTAGAGCTCAAGTCTCATCCGACACGGCAGAATCTGACGAGAGCCCCGAACAAAGAAGTATGGCAGCTTATATACAGGCAGTTCTTTGTCTCAGTTATAGGAGTAGCTGGCGTTACATGATTAGCTAGGCAGGATGAGCGCATGTCCTGTCTCTTTCTGGTTGGTGTGTATGGGAAGTCTTCCTAATTTGGTCAAGGAGTGCTGTTTTTTTTCCCAGCTAACAGGAAACATGACTCAGGTCCCTGGTGCTATGCACCTCACTGAGCTGTCTGGTCTGCCTGACATCCACCACAGGAGCTTTCACCAATTTGGGCTTCTGCTGTGCCTGGCCTCTGCCTCACAGGAGCCAAGACAAGGTTGTTTCAGCCAGGTTAAATCTGAGAAACGGCACCAGATATGTCGGGGGAGTGTGTGATTTCCTCAGTTCTGTCTTGCCACAGCAAAAATTTGAAATGGCAGACCAGTGTTACAGCTCGGTTACAGCTCAGTTCTATTTATTTTGGACTCCTTTTTCCTACTCTAACTACCTAACAGAAGAGGGACACAGACTCATTTTCATATTTTATGAATTAAAAAGTCTGGGTTAAGGAAGATTAGGTTAAAAACATGAACATGAGTATAGGAAACCTGAAATCATAAAATATTTTTGCCCCACAGTCATGACTTGTTATAAGCATAGCTTCTGATCTGGATAGCCTGGGTTCAAATTTCAGATCACTGGGTGTTTACTGGCCCACTGACCACCCTGGGCCTCAGGATGCTTATCTGTAAAATACAGGTCTTGAATAAACTTAACAAAAAGTCTTGAAGTAAGGATTAAAAAGCTGGGTATACATGTGAAGCACTAAGGCAATTTCCTGACTTTCAATAAGGGTTAGCTGCTATTATTACAGTCAATAAGATGACCAGCGGGTAGAAGATACAGCTACAACATTGCCACCTCAGTTTATGGTGCTTTCTCTTTATGAGGCTCTGGAGGCATTGATAAGACAAAGAAAGTACGTCAAGGGAACCAATGAGCAGTAGCCATTTTGCCACAAACAGAAGCAGGATGGCAAGGTTTAAGCCCCACCCTCTGCTACAAACGTTGGGAGAGGTGAACTCTGCCCTGGACAGTCTCCTCAGAGGACAGCCTATGAGCAGATAACCAGAATTTTCTCATTTGCAAGGAATTTACATTATTCTAATAAGAACTTTGTTTTAAGACAGCATTATACAAAGTCATAACATGTGAATTTAATTCCAGTCTAAGAAATTGCACAAGTGTAAGCATGTAAGTTAATTACTTTTAATGTTGAAGACAGAATTAACTCATGTAGTAACATCTGGTGAGCCTATTTGGTTCTTCAAATTAGGATAATTAGAACTGACAAAGTATCTTCATTCCAACTTCTCTTTCTCATCACTCTGTAGATTATTTGCCAGTTTATATTTTGTTGATGTTGTGGAAGGGTTTTTTCTTTCATGTCACCAAACATACTCAATTTGTTTTACATTAAACTATAGCAGTTGTAATCATTACTATGCCCCTGTTCATAATTCACATTTATATTATGTAGAAAAAATTTTATTATGAAGGAACTACACAGCATTTAAATGGTGGGTGTGTGTTAGTCACTCAGTCGTGGCTGACTCTTTACAACACCATGGACTGTAGCCCATCAGGCTCCTCTGTCCATGGTATTCTCCAGGTAAGAATACAGGAGTGGGTTTCCATTCTCTTCTCCAGGGGTTCTTCCCCACCCTATGATCAAACCTGGGTCTCAGCTGCATTGCAGGCAGATTCATTTCTGTCTGAGCCACCAGAGAAGCCCTTAAATGGTCAGTATGTGTCCATATTATATATTGATGGGATCTATGAGACTATACAAGTTGACTATACAACTTGTATATAACTATACAGACAACTTTCTAAGGCTTTCTAGAAGACATTCACTCTAGTGTTCCAAGCTTTCACTACAGGTCTTTAATGTACAGTAGGCACTCAATAAATATCTTTGCCATGAAAGAATGATTAAACCAGTCAATCATCTACATGCAATTTTATGCTATGTATTAGTTAGAACATAATTATTCTGCTTTTATTTTAGAAGGCTTTTTATTGCCATTTTAACTTATGAAACTTTGTTACATTTGTTCAAATGTATATCTTCCTTGTATCATATGTCTCTTTCATTGTGTGCAGTCTAAAAAATCTTACACTGCTAGGAAAAAATGCTAATCTCATGCTTTAAGTATAGGATTATTCATTCTATAATTTTATATTGATTTTTGACCAATGTTTTATAATATATAATATTCAGAACAGTTGAGGACCCATTCAGACCCTTAAAAAATTCACTTAACCTCCCTGGGCCTAAATTTCTTCATTTACAAAATGAAAATAACCATGCATTTATTTTCCTTAGTTCAGAGCATTGTTCTAGAGATCAAATTATTTATTAATAAAAAGTTACATAAAATTATTAATTTAGAATATATCTTAATGCATTGTGGGGCTTCTCTGGTGACTCAGATGGTAAAAGAATCTGTAATGTGGGAGACCTGGGTTTAATCCCTGGGTTGGGAAGATCTGGAGAAGGGAATGGCAACCCACTCCAGTATTCTGACCTGGAGAATTCCATGGACAGAGGAGCTGGCAGACTATAGTCCATGGGGTAACAAAGAGTTGGACACGACTGAGCAACTTTCAATTCACTTAAAGTGTTTCAGAATTTTATTCTATTTAGTGAAAATGATGAAATATTTCAAGCATTTTTAAAAAATCTGTGTTGACAAAATTCTTTAATGTATTCAAAGATTTATATGGCAAAAATATGATATTGTGGTTGAGTAAAATAAAGCAAAAATGAGAAAATCTACCTTTAAAATTCTATTTTTAAAGTCATCTGAATCTGTAAGTGTAAATTTGTTAGGTCAGTAGAGCCATTAATATTTTAATACATGATTTGAAAATCAATCAATTCAGGTAATAATATTCTATGATACCTTTCAGTTTTTCTCTTTTGTCCAGAAGTGAGGTTTATTTTCAGAAGAATACTTGTGAACATGCCTGAAATGGTCACACAGAGATTTTAATGTTTTTAAATACCAACCTGAGCCCTGTGGCAAATATGCAAAAAGAAAGCTTCAATCAAGCTATTTTATACCTTCTGCATATTTATCACATGATGGTAATAAAATTTCACAAGCTCAGTATTACTTTGTGGGATTAATACAAACTGACACTCAGATCTCCCTATCTCCTAATTTTTCTTAAATATGTGTTTCTTTACTGTCCTTACTGTAGAAAATTTCCATAATCAATTTTTAATCTACAATGTACACTATTTCCAAAAGGTCTAGTGTAGAGTATACATTAAAAAATCATAAAAATTAATATAATTAAGAGCTAAGTTGAGACAAGAGTTTCCATTATATTCTAAGTATATCAGAATCTCCTTCAAGGAATATAGATTCTACCAAGTAAAAATGCACAAAGAACTATAAATGCTAGCATTTTAGTGATAATTTTATTGAGATTATTTAAAGTTAAAATTCACTCTGTCTTAGGCAATCTAACAACTGCAGAGTATAACAAACATTCTAATTTCCAAAGCATTAGGAAAGAGATGAATGCTAATTGTAAGCAGTTATGGAGAAATGGGAAATTAAAAGAAGGAAAATTCAAGTCCTTGAATACATGACTGCTTTCCCTACTCAGTACCTTTGAGGATAACCTGACTTGCCCATAAAAAATGAGTGTCTGTCAAAACCATTGTATATAAGACGGTTTCTTGTTTTAAACAGGTGTACCAGATGGTAGAACTTACTATAGACATTTATCTCCAGAGTATAGTCAATTCGTAAACAAAAGCTTTCAGCATTTTGCAGATTATCTTTTATTCAAGGACCATAAAGGATGTTTCAGGGAAAAACGTAGGAGTGGGGTGGGGTTTATAACTCCTTAGTGTCTGTCAGTCCCACGCAGTAGGTAAAAAGTCACATTAACTATTTATCAAATGAGAGAACACACTGAAAGGTATTCTCAAGTCACAAAAAACCAATGCACTGATTTCCCTTGGTTCTTTACCTATTGTTCAAAGAGGAGTTTCACGGAAATTTTTGGTTGGTTTTATTCTCACTGGCATTTAATGTGAGCTAGGAACAAAATTCACTTCATTTTACAACGGAATTGAAACCTATTGCAAAAATATATAATGAGTTACAGTGGCTAAATTAAGCAAGTTGATTCTATTACAATAATATTGTTCATTCAATCCTTTTTTAAATGACTGGAATAAAGATCAAACAAAACAAGCTATTTTAAAGCCCAGTCAGCCAAGTATTGTGCAACTTTTGTGAAGTCCATAATTTTTGTATTTAAATTCCTGTCTTGTTTTCAGATCGAAACTAATGAAAACTAGTAAAGAATTTAGCTTATGTGACCGATCCTTGTAAGCACTCAAAACACAATAATTATAACAAATTAAATAATCTACAAATGTATGAAGAAAAATAGCTTCTATTCCCTGTCACACTAAAAACCTTAATTCATTGAAGAAATTGGTTTTCATATATCATTCTATACCATTATTTATTCAGACAAACATAAACACACCTATAAACACAGATTACTCAGAATTTAATGAGCGCTGGAAATTCCTATCTTTACCCTATTACCCCAGGTCAATATAGGCAAAATTTAAATTTTGTGATGTGGCATATTTGATACACCAAAATCATTCTACTTCAAAATTTCTAGTTTGTTAAAATTACAAGTTAAATAATTTAATTGTTCACTTCCAAAGAAACAACCTAATACAATGGTCGGTAGACACATGAAATGCAGCTACTATGAAATGAGATACAAAGTCAAAAATACACACTGATAAAAAAAAATACACACCAAATTTTGAAGACTTAGACTGGTGAAAAATATAAAGTATCTCACTTGTAATTTTTGTATAATTACAAAATAATATTTGGGATATATTGGTAAAAATGTTTAATGAATTTCACCTTTTTTTTACTCTTTAAACTAGCTACTAGAAAATTTAAAAGTATGTGTGTAGCTCACACTTGAGGCTTACCTCATATTTCAAATTTACAGTGCTATGTTATTTCCTTTTGAACCATTCCTGTTCTTGACTTACCCATTATATCTATGCAAGTTATACCTTTCCTGCCTTCAACACTGGATTCTTAGCACAACTGTGCTTTTCCACTTCACCTTGGGTATTTCCATGTCAGATTTCCCTAATTATCCTCTGACTGTGACATTTTATCCACAGTTCTCTCTGTGCTTCATCTAAGGCTGAAATCCCACTAATCTGGGAGTGGAGTTATGCCTTTACTTTACATCACTGAAATTCAGCACACTCAGCCCAGAAGAGCATTCAAGATGCCATTTGTTGATTGTTGTCATCTTTATTTAAAAAGCCAAATCCTTTACAGCATCACAGTCATTTCTGTTACAATTAAAATAACCAGTCTGGGGCTAAAATAAAGTTTACTCACTGAACTCTTTTAAAAGAAAAATCACAAGGTGACTTAATTTTTCATTTTACCTTAGCCAAACTTAAAATTTAATCCTAAAATTTACACTTTTAAAAAGAACACAAGCAGCAAATGAAAACTAGTTTTCTGGGAAATTTTAGAAACTGATCATTTTTGTAATACTCAGTTTAATTCAGTTCAGTCATCAGTCTTTGTGACCCTATGGACTGCAGCATCCCAGGGTTCCCTGTCCATCACCAACTTCCTGAGTTTACTCAAACTCAAGTCCATTGAGTTGGTGATGCCATCCAACCTTCTCATCCTCTGTTGTCCCCTTCTCCTCCACCTTCAACCTTCCCCAGCATCAGGGTCTTTTCCAATAAGTCCGTTCACATCAAGTGGCCAAAGTATGGGAGTTCCAACTTCAGCATCAGTCCTTCCAATGAATATTCAAGATTGATTTTCTTTTAGGATATTCTGGTTGAACCTCCTTGCTGTCCAAGGGACTCTCAAGAGTCTTCTCCAACTCCACAGTTCAAAAGCATCAGTTCTTCAGCGCTCAGCTTACTTTACAGTCCGACTCTCACATCCATACATGACTACTGGAAAAACCATAGCTGTGACTAGATGGACCTTTGTTGGCAAAGTAATGTCTCTGCTTTTTTTTTTTTTTTTAATTTTTATTTTTACTTTATTTTACTTTACAATACTGTATTGGTTTTGCCATACATTGACATGAATCCACCATGGATGTACATGAGTTCCCAAACATGAACCCCCCTCCCACCTCCCACCCCATATCATCTCTCTGGATCATCCCCGTGCACCAGCACCAAGCATCCTGCATCCTGCATTGAACATAGACTGGCGATTCATTTCTTACATGATAGTATACATGTTTCAACGCCATTCTCCCAAATCATCCCACCCTCTCCCTCTCCCTCTCCCTCAGAGTCCAAAAGTCTGCTCTACACATCTGTGTCTCTTTTCCTGTCTCGCATACAGGGTTATCATTACCATCTTTCTAAATTTCATATATATGTGTTAGTATACTGTATTGGTGTTTTTCTTTCAGGCTTTCTTCACTCTGTATAATCGGCTCCAGTTTCATTCATCTCATCAGAACTGATTCAAATGAATTCTTTTTAATGGCTGAGTAATACTCCATTGTGTGTATGTACCACAGCTTTCTTATCCATTCATCTGCTGATGGACATCTAGGTTGTTTCCATGTCCTGGCTATTATAAACAGTGCTGCAATGAACATTGGGGTACATGTGTCTCTTTCAATTCTGGTTTCCTCGGTGTGTATGACCAGCAGTGGGATTGCTGGGTCATAAGGCAGTTCTATTTGCAATTTTTTAAGGAATCTCCACACTGTTCTCCATAGTGGCTGTACTAGTTTGCATTCCCACCAACAGTGTAAGAGGGTTCCCTTTTCTCCACACCCTCTCCAGCATTTACTGCTTGCAGACTTTTGGATCGCAGCCATTCTGACTGGTGTGAAGTGGTACCTCACTGTGGTCTTGATTTGCATTTCTCTAATAATGAGTGATGTTGAGCATCTTTTCATGTGTTTGTTAGCCATCCGTATGTCTTCTTTGGAGAAATGTCTATTTAGTTCTTTGGCCCATTTTTTGATTGGGTCGTTTATTTTTCTGGAATTGAGTTGCATAAGTTGCTTGTATATTTTTGAGATTAGTTGTTTGTCAGTTGCTTCATTTGCTATTATTTTCTCCCATTCAGAAGGCTGTCTTTTCACCTTGCTTATAGTTTCCTTTGTTGTGCAGAAGCTTTTAACTTTAATTAGATCCCATTTGTTTATTTTTGCTTTTATTTCCAGAATTCTGGGAGGTGGATCATAGAGGATCCCGCTGTGATTTATGTCAGAGAGTGTTTTGCCTATGTTCTCCTCTAGGAGTTTTGTAGTTTCTGGTCTTACATTTAGATCTTTAATCCATTTTGAGTTTATTTTTGTGTGTGGTGTTAGAAAATGATCTAGTTTCATTCTTTTACATGTGGTTGACCAGTTTTCCCAGCACCACTTGTTAAAGAGATTGTCTTTACTCCATTGTATATTCTTGCCTACTTTGTCAAAGATAAGGTGTCCATATGTGTGTGGATTTATCTCTGGGCTTTCTATTTTGTTCCATTGATCTATATTTCTGTCTTTGTACCAGTACCATACTGTCTTGATGACTGTGGCTTTGTAGTAGAGCCTGAAGTCAGGCAGGTTGATTCCTCCAGTTCCATTCTTCTTTCTCAAGATTGCTTTGGCTATTCGAGGTTTTTTGTATTTCCATACAAATCTTGAAATTATTTGTTCTAGTTCTGTGAAAAATACCGCTGGTAGCTTGATAGGGATTGCATTGAATCTGTAGATTGCTTTGGGTAGTATTCTCATTTCACTATATTGATTCTTTCGATCCATGAACATGGTAAATTTGATTTCTTTCATCAGTGTTTTATAGTTTTCTATATATAGGTCTTTAGTTTCTTTAGGTAGCTATATTCCTAAGTATTTTATTCTTTTCATTGCAATGGTGAATGGAATTGTTTCCTTAATTTCTTTTTCTACTTTCTCATTATTAGTGTATAGGAATGCAAGGGATTTCTGTGTGTTGATTTTATATCCTGCAACTTTACTATATTCATTGATTAGCTCTAGTAATTTTCTGGTGGAGTCTTTAGGGTTTTCTATGTAGAGGATCATGTCATCTGCAAACAGTGAGAGTTTTACTTCTTCTTTTCCAGTTTGGATTCCTTTTATTTCTTTTTCTGCTCTGATAGCTGTGGCCAAAACTTCCAGAACTATGTTGAATAGTAGCGGTGAAAGTGGGCACCCTTGTCTTGTTCCTGACTTTAGGGGAAATGCTTTCAATTTTTCACCATTGAGGATAATGTTTGCTGTGGGTTTGTCGTATATAGCTTTTATTATGTTGAGGTATATTCCTTCTATTCCTGCTTTCTGGAGAGTTTTTATCATCAATGGATGTTGAATTTTGTCAAAGGCCTTCTCTGCATCTATTGAGATAATCATATGGCTTTTATTTTTCACTTTGTTAATGTGGTGAATTACATTGATTGAATTGCAGATATTGAAGAATCCTTGTATCCCTGGGATAAAGCCCACTTGGTCATGGTGTATGATCTTTTTAATGTGTTGTTGGATTCTGACTGCTAGAATTTTGTTGAGGATTTTTGCATCTATGTTCGTCAATGATATTGGCCTGTAGTTTTGTTTTTTGTAGCATCTTTGTCAGGTTTTGGTATTAGGGTGATGGTGGCCTCATAGAATGAGTTTGGAAGTTTACTTTCCTCTGCAATTTTCTGGAAGAGTTTGAATAGGATAGGTGTTAGCTCTTCTCTAAATTTTTGGTAGAATTCAGCTGTGAAGCCGTCTGGACCTGGGCTTTTGTTTGCTGGAAGATTTCTGATTACAGTTTCAATTTCCATGCGTGTGATGGGTCTGTTGAGATTTTCTATTTCTTCCTGGTTCAGTTTTGGAAAGTTGTGCTTGTCTAAGAATTTGTCCATTTCTTCCACGTTGTCCATTTTATTGGCATATAATTGCTGATAGTAGTCTCTTATGATCCTTTGTATTTCTGTGTTGTCTGTTGTGATCTCTCCATTTTCATTTCTAATTTTATTGATTTGATTTTTCTCTTTTTGTTTCTTGATGAGTCTGGCTAATGGTTTGTCAATTTAATTTATCCTTTCAAAGAACCAGCTTTTGGCTTTGTTGATTTTTGCTATGGTCTCTTTTGTTTCTTTTATATTTATTTCTGCCCTAATTTTTAAGATTTCTTTCCTTCTACTAACTCTGGGGTTCTCCATTTCTTCCTTTTCTAGTTGCTTTAGGTATAGAGTTAGGTTATTTATTTGACTTTTTTCTTGTTTCTTGAGGTATGCCTGTATTGCTATGAACTTCCCTCTTAGCACTGCTTTTATAGTGTCCCACAGGTTTTGGGTTGCTGTGTTTTCATTTTCATTTGTTTCTATGCATATTTTGATTTCTTTTTTGATTTCTTCTGTGATTTGTTGGTTATTTAGAAGTGTGTTGTTCAGCCTCCATATCTTGGAATTTTTAATAGTTTTTCTCCAGTAATTGAGATCTAATCTTACTGCATTGTGGTCAGAAAAGATGCTTGGAATGATTTTCATTTTCTTAAATTTATCAAGGTTAGATTTATGGCCCAGGATGTGATCTATCCTAGAGAAGGTTCCATGAGCACTTGAGAAATAGGTGAAATTCATTGTTTTGGGTTGAAATGTCTTATAGATATTAATTAGGTCTAACTGGTCTATTGTATCATTTAAAGTTTGTGTTTCTTTGTTAATTTTCTGTTTAGTTGATCTGTCCATAGGTGTGAGTGGGGTATTAAAGTCTCCCGCTATTATTGTGTTATTGTTAATTTCCCCTTTCATACTTGTTAGCATTTGTCTTAATATTGCGGTGCTCCTATGTTGGGTACATATATATTTATAGTTGTTATGTCTTCTTCTTGGATTGATCCTTTGATCATTGTGTAGTGGCCTTCTTTGTCTCTTTTCACAGCCTGTGTTTTAAAGTCTATTTTATCAGATATGAGTATTGCCACTCCTGCTTTCTTTTGGTCTCTATTTGTGTGATATATCTTTTTCCAGCCCTTCACTTTCAGTCTGTATGTGTCCCTTATTTTGAGGTGGGTCTCTTGTAGGCAGCATATATAGTGGTCTTGTTTTTGTATCCATTCAGCCAGTCTTTGCCTTTTGGTTGGGGCATTCAACCCACTTACGTTTAAGGTAATTATTGGTAAGTATGATCCCGTTGCCATTTACTTTTTTGTTTTGGGTTCGGTTTATACACCCTTTTTGTGTTTCCTGTCTATAGAATATCCTTTAGCATTTGTTGGAGAGCTGGTTTGGTGGTGCTGAATTCTCTCAGCTTTTGCTTGTCTGTAAAGCTTTTGATTTCTCCTTCGTATTTGAATGAGATCCTTGCTGGGTACAGTAATCTGGGCTGTAGGTTATTTTCTTTCATCACTGTAAGTATGTCTTGCCATTCCCTCCTGGCCTGAAGAGTTTCTATTGAAAGATCAGCTGTTATCCTTATGGGAATCCCCTTGTGTGTTATTTGTTGTTTTTCCCTTGCTGCTTTTAATATTTGTTCTTTGTGTTTGATCTTTGTTAATTTGATTAATATGTGTCTTGGGGTGTTTTGCCTTGGGTTTATCCTATTTGGAACTCTCTGGGTTTCTTGGACTTGGGTGATTATTTCCTTCCCCATTTTAGGGAAGTTTTCAACTATTATCTCCTCAAGGATTTTCTCATGATCTTTCTTTTTGTCTTCGTCTGCTGGGACTCCTATAATTCGAATGTTGGAGCGTTTCATATTGTCCTGGAGGTCTCTGAGATTGTCCTCGTTTCTTTTAATTCGTTTTTCTTGTTTCCTCTCTGATTCATTTATTTCTACCATTCTATCTTCTATTTCACTAATCCTATCTTCTGCCTCCGTTATTCTACTGTTTGTTGCCTCCAGAGTGTTTCTGATCTCATTTACTGCATTATTCATTATATATTGACTCTTTTATTTCTTCTAGGTCCTTGTTAAACCTTTCTTGCATCTTCTCAATCCTTGTCTCCAGGCTATTTATCTGTGATTCCATTTTGATTTCAAGATTTTGGATCATTTTCACTATCAATATTTGGAATTCTTTCTCAAGGAGATTCCCTATCTCTTCCTCTTTTGTTTGGTTTGGTAGGCATTTCTCCTGTTCCTTTACCTGCTGGGTATTCCTCTGTCTCTTCATTTTGGTTATATTGCTGCGTTTAGGGTGGCCTTTCTATATTCTGGGAATTTGTGGAGTTCTCTCACTGTGGGTGGGGTTGTATCAGTGGCTTGTCTAGGTTTCTTAGTTAGGGAGGCTTGTGTTGGAGTTCTGGTGGGTGGAGCTGGGTTTCTTCTCTCTGGAGTGCAGTGGAGTGACCAGTACTGGGTTATGAGATGTCAATGGTTTTGGAGTAACTTGAGCTGCCTGTATATTGAAGCTCAGGGGTGTGTTCCTGTGTTGCTGGAGAATTTGTGTGGTATGTCTTGTTCTGGAACTTGTTGGTCCTTGGGTGGGGCTTGGTTTCAGTGTAGGTATGGAGGCTTTTGATGAGCTCCTATTGATTAATGTTCCCTGGATTCAGGAGTTCTCTGATGTTCTCAGGATTTGGACTTAAGCCTCCTGCTTCTGGTTTTCAGTTTTACTTTTACAGTAGCCTCAAGACTTCTCCATCTATACAGCACCGATGATAAAACATCTAGGTTAAAGATGAAAAGTTTCTCCACACAGAGAGGTTCACTAGGACAGTGACCTGAAGAAAAATACAAAGTGAATCAATGATAAGGAGAGTCGATATGATGATAAAGACTACAGCTGACAGATTGCTTCATTCCTCTGGAGATGATGGAGAGAGATGAAGTAGGATGGTAAAACTAGGCTTTGGTTGCCTTGAATTTGATGTTAAACATCTTCAACTACCCTTCTGCCTGGCTCATGGACAGTTTCCCCAGACGTAGTGATAAGATGTTTCCCAGATTCCAAACAGCTTAGGGTCCCAGTGGCATCCACTCCAGGTTAGAAGATCTCAGGTAACATGTCTCTGCTTTTTAATATGCTGTCTAGGTTGATCATAGCTTTTCTTTCAAGGAGGAGGAGTCTTTTAATATCACGGCTGCAGTCACCATCTGCAGTGATTTTGGAGCCCCCCAAAATAAAGTCTGTCACTGTTTCCACTGTTTCCCCATCTATTCACCATGAAGTAATGGGACTGGATGCCATGATCTTAGTTTATTGAATGTTGAGTTTTAAGCCAACTTTTTCACTCTCTTCTTTCATCAAGAGGCTCTTTAGTTCTTCTTTGCTTTCTGCCATAATGGTGGTGTCATCTGCGTGTCTGAGGTTATTGATATTTCTCCCAGAAATCTTGATTTCAGCTTGTGCTTCATCTAGCCTAGCATTTCTCATGATATATTCTGTATGTAAGTTAAATAAGCAGGGTGACAATACACAGCCTTGGCTATAAACTGGAGTAAAGGAACTATACTCCAATTTTAACAAATAGAAATAAAACATATTAATACATATGGGTCATTAATGTAAAAAATCATCTGACTCTTAAAACATTTTTTGGCATTTAAAAGTTAACAGGAAAGAGTAATTCCCCATACTAAATACCTATACGTACAATTTGAATAAACAGCATATATAAAAATATTTAAATATTTTATGTGATAACCTTGCTTTTTGGTTATTTTTCTAATCTGTATTGAATTGCCAAAAAAGCTATTTGTGTGCAGTAATGTATATATAAAATACTTTTAAGTGTTAAATATCATTTGCATTTGAAAGCATTCTAACACAGGCATGCTGATAGCAAGGAGTGAACAGCATTTAAAGCAAGTTCAGCAAGCTTAGGTTATTAACTTCTATCTAATAATACTGTTTATTTTCCAAATTAATCTTCAAAATTTCATCAGAAGCCAGTTTCAACAATTTAGCCTGCATTTTAATTAAATTTACATCTTTAAATAACAGTTGTGAGTGGATTCCAAATTTTGTACTTTACTAGGTGGTATTTGTCAATAATCTTAAACTATTACATGCCCTAATGTGACTGGAATATAATTTCTTTTCTCTGTGACTAAACATTCAAGCTCAACAGTGCCCTAAATGGTTTATACCTTGTTCAATATGACCATCACTGACCACATGATCAGACATCATGACAATGTCAAATTGCCATGAAAATGTCTGAACATTTACTCTAAATTAACAGTTTCACACACTCAAAGAACACTGTTTCAGTGTTAACAGGTGAGAGTCCATGGAGCATACAATTTTTTTTAGTATACCCTTCCCAGTATGCAGCATTTATGCAACAAAAATCTTTTACAAGATATTTTTCATGGTATTGAAATACAAACTCTAGTATTTTAAAAATAATTTGTGCATTAGAATCACTAATGCCCTAATTCTCAAATGTGCTAAGAAACCAGCACTTTGTAAATCTAATCCTCTTAGAAAAACCATTATCCTAAGTTCTCTCTTGGTCTGCAAATGCTTGGGCCATTTAATTAGTAGGCTCTTGCTCACAGTATCAGTTTCATTCTTGGGTTCATTTGTTAGCTAAGGCAGACAAAGCCAACAGCAAAGGAGCTGAATAAAAATGCAGAATGTAGAAGAAAATATTCTAAAGCAACAACTGGAGACAGAAAAAAGTCATTGTGAAACTCTAGCAATTAAGCTTTTTAAAAGAATGTCAAGCCCCAGGGTAGGAGAAGTAATTTTAAGAGATCACCCTGCTTTTATAGTTTGCTTCAATTCTGAGAAATATTAGATACCTATGTGGTTAATAGTAACATTCTCAGTTTCAACAATTGATAATCCTCAAAAATTCAGTAGACCACTTGACCACACTGAATTCAATCCTTTTTTACTTCTTGTTTTTTGAAACCAGAATTCATGTGTATACTTAACCATTACTGTCACAGTTTTCTTCTGATACCTCTGATTCTCTTAAAGTTATAAATGCAAAGTAGAACCAAACATGGAAGGACTCTTTGGAATGGAGAAAAAGTGTTTCCAAAAAGAGATATTAAATGGTTTGTCCATATAGATGTATTCATTGATATTAAGTCCCCCAGAATCACCTCAGTTCATAACAGACCTGAGGCACCTTCAGGAAAGAAAGAAAAATCCTAGGCTTCAGAGGTTTCTGGTAATGTCAGCTGCCCCAGCAACAACAGTAACATAAATAAAGAATTTTCCCATCTAATTAGACTGATGCTGAAGCTGAAACTCCAATACTTTGGCCACCTGATGTGAAGAAATGACTCATTTGAAAAGACCCTGACTGGGAAAGATTGAGGGCAGAAGGAGAAGGGGACGAAAGAGGATAAGATGGTTGGATGGCATCACCAACTCAGTGGACATGAGTTTGAGTAAACTGTGGGAGTTGGTGATCGACAGGAAGGCCTGGTGTGCTGCAGTTCATGGAGTCACCAAGAGTCGGACACAACTGAGTGACTGAACTGAACTGAATTGGAGTATAACCACAAAAGGTACAGTGGATATTAATGGAGAGAGACTACAAAACCCGGGACTTCTTGGGTTTTGTATTCTTTCTCATGCATATGTTGAGGCTCAAATGATTAATTTCATAGTAATTAATATAGCATTATACTCTCTTCAAAAGAGTAATTAATAAGATAAAAACTTCTAAAAGCAGTTTTAGAAAGCAGAACTCAAGAAAATACCTTAAGAGATCTGGTGCCAAGAATGTATAATTTGGTGTTCCATTCACTCATGGTATTGAAACACAAGCTTTAGTATATTAAAAATAATCTGTGTGTCAGAACTACTATGTGCCGCAACAGGAAAAATAACCCTTTATAAATCTAAATCTCCAAGAGAAACCACTGTCCTAAGTTCCTTTCACTTGGTCTGGTGATATCTGTATATACTTGGGCCATATAATTAGCAAGAATTGGCTCTCAATATCAGAAGGCAATGGCACCCGACTCCAGTAGTCTTGCCTGGAAAATCCCATGGACTCAGGAGCCTGGTGGGCTGCAGTCCATGGGGTCGCGAAGAGTCGGACATGACTGAGCGACTTCACTTTGACTTTTCACTTTCATGCATTGGAGAAGGAAATGGCAACCCACTCCAGTATTCTTGCCTGGAGAAGCCCAGGGATGCGGGAGCCTGGTGGGCTGCTGTCTATGCGGTCACACAGAGTCGGACACGACTGAAGCATCTTAGCAACAGCAGCAGCAGCAGCAGCAGCAGCATCAGTTCTATACTTAGGGTAATTTTCATATTTCTTCTGTCATTTTTCTAACTGTACTAGCTTTACCTACCTGAGCAAGGAATCTAGCAAACTGTTATTTAGGTTATGATTAAGTATTTAATTGATAAGGAAATGGCAACCCACTCTGGTATTCTTGCCTGGGAAATTGCATGGACAGAGAAGCGTGGCTGTATACAGTCCATGGGGTGGCAAGAATTGGACATGACTGAGTGATTAAACAATGAAGAATTTAATATTATAAATTAGATATTTCTTCTAGTTTTAAAAGAAGTATGTACACATTGTGAGAAATTTGGAAGATGAAAATATCCATATAAAAATAAATGAAATAAGCAGGGCAATGGCTAATAGAATTTTGCCAAGAGAACACACTGATCATAGCAAACACCCTCTTCTAACAACACAAGAGAACAATCTACACATGAACATCACCAGATGGTGAATACCAAAATCAGACTGATTATATTCTTTGCAGAAGCTCTATACAATCAGCAAAAACAAGATCAGGACCTGACTGTGGCTCAATCATGAACTCCTTACTGCAAAATTCAGGCATAAACTGAAGAAAGTATGGAAATCCACTAGACCATTCAGGTATAACCTAAATCAAATCCCTTATGATTATACAATGGAAGTGATAAATAGATTCAAGGGATTAGATATGATAGACAAAGTGCCTGAAGAAATACGGATGGAAGTTCGTGACATTGTATAGGAGGCAGTGATCAAGACCATCCCCAAGAAAAAGAAATGTAAAAAGGCTAAATGGTTGTCTGAGGAGGCCTTACAAGTCACTGTGAAAAGAAGGGAAGCAAAAAGCAAAGGAGAAAAGGAAATATACCCATTTGAATGCAGAGTACCAAAGTATAGCAAGCAGAGACAAGAAAGTCTTCCTCAGTAATCAATGCAAAGAAATAGAGGAAAACAAAAGAATGAGGAAGACTAGAGATCTCTTCAAGAAAAACAGATATACTAAGGGAATTTTTCATGCAAAGATGAGCACAATAAAGGACAAAAATGGTAGGGACCTAACAGAAGCAGAAGGTATTAAGAAGAGTTGGTAGGAATACACAGAAGAACTAGATAAAAAAGATCTTCATGATCCAGATAACCAGGATGGTGTGGTCACTCACCTAGAGCCACACATCCTGGAATGCAAACTCAAGTAAGCCTTAGAAAGCATCACTACGAACAAAGCCAGTAGAGGTATGGAATTCCAGTAGAGCTATTTCAAATCCTAAAAGATGATGCTGTGAAAGTGCTGCACTCAATATGCCAGCAAATTTGAAAAACTCAGCAGTGGCCACAGGACTGGAAAAGGTCAGTTTTCATTCCAATCCCAAAGAAAGGCAATGCCAAAGAATGTTCAAACTACTGCACAATTGCACTCATCTCCCTTGCTAGCAAAGTAATTCTCAAAATTCTCCAAGCCAGGCTTGGAGAACTATGAACTTCCAGATGTTCAAGCTGGTTTTAGAAAAGGCAGAGGAACCAGAGATCAAATTGCATCATCAAAAAAGCAAGAGAGTTCCAGAAAAACATATATTTCTGGTTTATTGACTACGCCAAAGCCTTTGACTGTGTGGATCACAAAAAACTGTGTAAAATTCTTCAAGAGATGGGAATACCAGACCACCTGACCTGCCTTCTGAGAAATTTGTATGCAGGTCAGGAAGCAACAGTTAGAACTGGACATGGAAAAAGAGACTGGTTCCAAACTGGGAAAGGAGTACGTCAAGGCTGTATATTGTCAACCTGTTTATTTACCTTATACGCACAGTACATCATGTAATATGCCAGGTTGGATGAAGACTAGCTGGAATCAAAACTGCTAGGAGAAATATCAATAACCTCAGATATGCAGATGATAGCACCCTTATGGCAGAAAGTGAAGAAGAACTAAAGAGCCTCTTGATGAAAGTGAAAGAGGAGAGTGAAAAAGTTGGCTTAAAGTTCAACATTCAGAGAACTAAGATCAAGGCATCTAGTCCCATCACTTCATGGCAAATAGATGGGGAAACAGTGAGAGACTTTATTTTGGGGGGGGGCTCTAAAATCACTGCAGATGGTGACTGCAGCCATGAAATTAAAAGACTCTTGTTCCTTGGAAGAAAAGCTATGCCCAATTTAGACAGCATATTAAAAAGCAGAGACATTACTTTGCCAACAAATGTCCATCTAGTCAAAGCTATGGTTTTTCCAGTAGTCATGTATGGATGTGAAAGTTGGACCGTAAAGAAAGCTGCCTGCCTGGCTGCTAAGTCACTTCAGTCGTGTCCGACTCTGTGTGACCCCACAGACGGCAGCCTACCAGGCTCCCCCGTCCCTAGGATTCTCCAGGCAAGAACACTGGAGTGGGTTGCCATTTCCTTTTCCAATGCATGAAAGTGAAAAGTGAAAGGGAAGTCGCTCAGTTGTGTCTGACTCTTCGCAACCCCATGGACTGCAGCCTACCAGGCTCTTCCATCCATGGGATTTGCCAGACAAGAGTACTGGAGTGGGCTGCCATTGCCTTCTCCAAAGAAAGCTGAGCACCGAAGAATTGACACTTTTGAAATATGGTGTTGGATAAGACTGTTGAGAGTCCCTTGGACTGCAAGGAGATCCAACCAGGACATCCTAAAGGAAATCAGTCCTGAATATTCACTGGAAAGACTGATGCTGAAGCTGAAACTTCAGTACTTTGGCCACCTGATGTGAAGAATGAACTCACTGGAAAAGATCCTGATGCTGGGAAAGATTGAAGGCAGGAGGAGAAGGTGATGATAGAGGATGAGATGGTTGAATGACATCACCGACTTGATGGACAAGAGTTTGAGCAATCCACTGGAATTGGTGATAGACAGGGAAGGCTGGTGTGCTGCAGTCCATGGGGTGGCAAAGAAGTTGGAATGGCTGAGTGACTGAACTGAACTATTTCAACCTCTTAGAAATGATGCCTGGCTGCATTTTAGTACACCTCCTTAAATGTACTTGGAATTAAGATTTTGTGTTTTTATCTCCAATTCCAACTTGCATTCCCTTTTCCAACAGAAACAGATTATAACACACTTTTGACACTGTACATAATATTAAGCATCTTGCTAGGTCTTTATGTGTTCTTTATACACACATAAATACCACCCCTCCCAATAAAACTACTAATCTCCCCCACACTTTCTTTTAACTTAAAAACAATCTTGACAAGATAGATCCAGGTATGTATTTCTTTTTATTGCTTTGATTTCACTAATTTATTGGAATGTGAGAGGGTCTTTTGGGCTAATTAGCACTCAAATTTCTCCCCTTCCAGGGTCCTATGTTATTGCCTCTGAGATGCTGTGACTTTTCTTTGAATTTCAGAAGCATATAAATGAATGACTCATACTCTTTATGTCGTGTCATGTTATGTTAATCATTAGTTGGTATGAAAGTAAGTGAAAAGTGAAGTCGCTCAGTCGTATCCGACTCTTTGCAACCCAAGGTCCTTCCCATTTAAATTTCCAGTTCTAATTCTTTTTCTTATCTCACTATCTACCATAAGCAGTCACTTTAAAATTTATTATGTGTATTTTGAGAAGTATTTGTCTTTTAAAAAACATATATTATTTGGTGCATGTAAGCATTTATATATATATAAAAGTGATGGTTCCGCACTTCCCCCTGCTCCATTCAAGACTGATGTTTAAAAATCAGCTCATAAAATCAGGATGCATCTAGTTCTTTACAACTCTATTCTGCACAGTTACTTCTGTCACTTCTTATCTATTCTCGTAGTGATGATACCTATTTTGTCTCTTCCTGACAGCACACAAGCGCGGGCGGCTGCGACGGTGCACAAGCGCGGCTGAGACGGCACACAAGCACGGCTGAGAGGAGCTACCCCACGTCCAAAGGAGCAGTGGATATGCTTTGCTGAAGCAGCCATGAAGAGATACCCCACATCCAAGGTAAGAGAAACCCAAATAAGACAGTAGGCACTGAGAGAGGGCATCAGAGAGGTGCTGCTGCTGCTAAGTCACTTCGGTTGCGTCCAACTCTGTGCGACTCCATAGATGGCAGCCCACCAGGCTCCCCGTCCCCAGGACTCTCCAGGCAAGAACACTGGAGTGGGTTGCCATTTCCTTTTCCAATGCATGAAAGTGAAAAGAGAAAGTGAAGTCGCTCAGTCGTGTCTGACTCTTCGCGACCCCATGGACTATAACCCACCAGGCTCCTCCATCCATGGGATTTTCCAGGAAAGAGTAATGGAGTGGGTTGCCATTTCCTTCTCCAGCATTAGAGGGCAGACAGACTGAAACCGCAATCACAGATAACTAGCCAATCTGATCACATGGACCACAGCCTTGCCTAACTCAATGAAACTAAGCCATGCTGTGTGGGGCCACCAAAGATGGATGGATCATGGTAGAGAAGTCTGACAGAATGTGGTCCACTGGAGAAGGGAATGGCAAACCACTTTAGTATTCTTGCCTTGAGAACCCCATGAACAGTGTGAAAAGGCAAAAAGATAGGACACTGAAAGATGAACTCCCCAGGTGGTAGGTACCCAATATGCTACTGAAGATCAGTGGAGAAATCATGCCAGAAAGAATGAAAGGATGGACCAAAGCAAAAACAACACCCAGTTGTGGATGCGATTGCTGATAGAAGCAAGGTTCAATACCGTAAAGAGCAATATTGCATAGAAACCTGGAATGTTAGGTCCATGAATCAAGGCAAATTGGAAGTGGTCAAACAGAAGATGGCAAGAGTGAACATTGACATTCTAGGAATCAGCAAACTAAGATGGCCTGGAATGGGTGAATTTAACTCAGATGACCATTATATCTACTACTGTGGGCAGGAATCCCTTAGAAGAAATGAAGTAGCCATC
Organism: Capricornis sumatraensis; assembly: GCF_032405125.1. Classification (NCBI taxonomy): domain Eukaryota; kingdom Metazoa; phylum Chordata; class Mammalia; order Artiodactyla; family Bovidae; genus Capricornis; species Capricornis sumatraensis. The sequence goes on from NC_091073.1 coordinate 24,910,889, forward strand.
ATAGTCAAAGAAAGAGTCCAAAATGCAGTACTTGGATGCAATCTCAAAAACAACAGAATAATCTCTGTTCATTTCCAGGGCAAACCATTCACTATCACGGTCATCCAAGTCTATACCCTGACCAGTAATGCTGAAGAAGCTGAGGCTGAACAAGACCTTCTAGAACTAACACCCCCAAAAGATGTCCTTTTCATTATAGTGGACTGGAATGCAAAAGTAGGAAGTCAAGAAACACCTGGAGTAATAGGCAAATTTGGCCTTGGAATACACAATGAAGCAGGGCAAAGGCTTATAGAGTTCTGCCAAGAGAACGCACTGGTCATAGCAAACACCCTGTTCCAACAACACAAGAGAAGACTCTACACATGGACCTCGCCAGATGGTCAACACCGAAATCAGACTGATTCTATTCTTTGCAGCCAAAGATAGAGAAGCTCTATACAGTCAGCAAAAACAAGACCAGGACCTGACTGTGGCTCAGATCATGAACTCCTTATTGTCAAATTCAGACTGAAATTGAAGAAGGCGGAGAAAACCACTAGACCATACAGGTATGACCTAAATCAAATCCCTTATGATTACACAGTGGAAGTGAGAAATAGATTTAAGGGACTAGATCTGATAGACAGAGTACCTGATGAACTATGGATGGAGGTTCATGACATTGTACAGGAGACAGGAATCAAGACCATCCCCAAGAATAAGAAACATAAAAGAGCAAAATGGCTGTCTGAGGAGGCCTAACAAATAGCTGTGAAAAGAAGGGAAGCAAAAAGCAAAGGGGGAAAGGAAAGATATAAGCATCTGAATGCAGAGTTCCAAAGAACAGCAAGCAAAGATAAGAAAGCCTTCCTCAGCGATCAATGCAAACAAATAGAAGAAAACAATAGAGTGGGAAAGACTAGAGATCTCTTCATGAAAATTAGAGATACAAAGGGAATATTTTATGCAAAGATGGGCTCAATAAAGGACAGAAATGATATGGACTTAACAGAAGCAGAAGATATCACAAAGAGGTGGCAAGAACACACAGAAGAACTGTACAAAAAAGATCTTCACGACCCAGAAAATCACGATGGTGTGATCACTCACCTAGAGCCAGACATCCTGGAATGTGAAGTCAAGTGGGCCTTAGGAAGCATCACTATAAACAAAGCTAGTGGAGGTGATGGAATTCCAGTTGAGCTATTTCAAATCCTAAAAGATGATGCTGTGAAAGTGCTGCACTCAATATGCCAGCAAATTTGGAAAACTCAGCAGTGGCCACAGGACTGGAAAAGGTCAGTTTTCATTCCAATCCCAAAGAAAGGCAATGCCAAAGAATACTCAAACTACAGCACAATTGCACTCATCTCACAAACTAGTAATGATTAAAATTCTCCAAGCCAGACTTCAGCAATACATGAACCGTGAACTTCCAGATGTTCAAGCTGGTTTTAGAAAAGGCAGAGGAACCAGAGATCAAATTGCCAACATCCACTGGATCACTGAAAAAGCAAGAGAGTTCCAGAAAAACATCTATTTCTGCTTTATTGACTATTCCAAAGCCTTTGACTGTGTGGATCACAACAAATTGTGGAAAATTCGTAAAGAGATGGGAATACCAGACCACCTCACCTGCCTCTTGAGAAACCTATATGCAGGTCAGGAAGCAACAGTTAGAACTGGACGTGGAACAGCACAGTGGTTCCAAAAAGGAAAAGGCTGTATTTAGTCACCCTGCTTATTTAACTTCTATGCAGAGTAAATCATTAGAAACACTGGGCTGGAGGAGGCACAAGCTGGAATCAAGATTGCCGGGAGAAATATCAATAACCTCAGATATGCAGATGACACTACCCTTATCCACAAAGTATCTGCTTAATTAAGGAAAAGCAGTGATTTTTATTCTTCTTTTAGTTTTTTCAGAATAAAAAGAAAACTGAATCAATGATTACATCCCAGGTTAATCTTTATACAGCATCAAAATTGTGTATTAGTTTTGACTGCGTCAAAACTTTTAAGTACAGTGCTTTTTGTGTTACAGAGCTTTTTACTGATGGGAACATGAAAACAGTTTCACCTTTTTGTAGCCATTTCTTGATGAGCTGTGTGCACCTTATCACATGAATTCACCTTGGCTGAATGTGGTAGAAAATACGGTCCAAGACCAGACTTAGCAGTGTCTAAGGAGCCTGTGGACTTCCCTGGTGGCTCAGACGGTAAAGCGTCTGTCTACAATGCAGGAGACCTGGGTTCGAGCCCTGGGTTGGGAAGATCCCCTGGAGAAGGAAATGGCAACCCACTCCAGTACTATTACCTGGAAAATCCCATGGACAGAGGAGCCTGGAAAGCTACAGTCTATAGGGTCGCAAAGAGTCAGACACGACTGAGCGACTTCACTGACACTGTCACTGTTATGGCAGAAAGTGAAGAAGAACTAAAGAGCCTCTTGATGAAAGTGAAAGAGGAAAGTGAAAAAGTTGGCTTAAAGCTCAACATTCAGAAAACCAAGATCATGGCATCTAGTCCCAACACTTCATGGCAAATAGATGGGGAAACAGTGGAAACAATGGCTGACTTTATTTTTCTGGGCTCCAAAATCACTGCAGATGGTGACTGCAGCCATGAAATTAAAAGACACTTACTCTTTGGAAGGAAAGTTATGACCAACCTAGACAGCATATTAAAAAGCAGGGACATTACATTGCCACAAAGGTCCATCTAGTCAAGGCTATGGTTTTTCCAGTAGTCATGTATGGATGTGAGAGTTGGACTATAAAGAAAGCTGAGCGCAGAAGAATTGATGCTTTTGAACTGTGGTGTTGGAGAAGACTCTTGAGAGTCCCTTGGACTGCAAGGAGATCCAGCCAGTCCATCCTAAAGGAGATCAGTCCTGGGTGTTCATTGGAAGGACTGATGTTGAAGCCGAAACTCCAATACTTTGGCCACCTGATGCGAAGAGCTGACTCATTGGAAAAGAGCCTGATGCTGGGAAAGATTGAGGGCAGGAGAAGGGGATGACAGAGGATGAGATGGTTGGATGGCATCACCAACTCAGTGGAGATGGGTTTGGGTGGTCTCCGGGAGGTGACAGACAAGGATGCCTGGTGTGCTGCGGTTCATGATGTCGCAACGAGTTGGACATGTCTGAGCGACTGAACTGACAGCACAAACAATGCTCAAAATGTATTTATACTAGCTCCCCTATAGATCTATTGAGAAATTCTCCACCCTCTAAGCACTAAGAATACAATTGCGGTATTCTGGAATTTTAGCATGCTTAATTTCACAAAACCTTCAAATTACCTTCCAGAGAGCCTATTGTTAGTTTATATATCAATCGAAACTACATGAAAACTTGTATCCCCTATTTCCTAAACAGTCTAATAATTCAATTTTCTAATGTTTAAAAATATATTCCATATAGAGTAGTATATCAGTTACTTTAATTTGTAATTTTTCATTACTGATTAGCTTACATTCACCAATCATTACATATTTGTTAGCCATTTTCTGTGTACTACCTATTTATATACCTCGCTTTCTTCTGTGTTACCTGTTTTCTCTTGCTAATGTAAATTAGTGCCCTCAAAACTTTTTCAGATTTATCCATGTCTTACTCAGGATGGGCTACTATTACAATATACCATAGACTGGGTGTCTTAAGCAACAGACATGTCTCATAGTGCTAGAGGTTTTCAAGTCCAAGATCAGGGTGCTAGTAAGACCCAGTTCTGGTGAAGCCCTTCTCCCTTGGTCCTCACATGGTAGCGAGAGCACTCTGGCTTCTCTTCCTCTTCTTATGAGAATACTAACCCCATCAGCAGCGCCCCCTGCTTCAAGACCTACTCTAAACATCATTGTCTTCCATATGGTGTCACACTGGGAATGTCAATTTCAATATAAATTGGAGAGAACATTCCATAACAATCTCTTATTGGCTTGGATGCTGCAGGTATCTTCTCCCAATTTAACTTTTTTGGGCTTGAATAAAACCATGACTGATGCAATCAAATGTATTAGTATTTTTCCTCATTATAGTTTGTGCTTCTATGGTTCTATTAGGAAGTCTTTCCCCACTGCAAAGTCACAATCTTCTATATCTTTTTCAGAATTTCTATTCATTTACTTGGTTGCACTGGGTCTTCACTGCTGCGTGGGCTTTCTCTCAGTGCAGTGAGTGGGGCTGCTCTTCGCTGCAGTGTGTGGGCTTCTCATGGTGGTTCCTCTTGTTGCAGAGCACGGGCTCTAGCTACACGGCCATCAGTAGCTGCAGCGTGTGGGCCCAGCAGTTGTGGCTCCTGGGCTCCAGAGCTCTAAGTAGTTGCAGTGCATGGGTTTTAACTATATAATCAGTCACACAGTGTTCTCAACTTGGTGAATAACTGAAGTTTATGGCACTTCTAGCTGTGATTCCCATTCAGAGGTGGGACAAGTCACTGTTGGAACCATCTCTCACAGTTTATGCACAAATAAATGGCAAGAAAAAAGGGAAGGTCACACCAACTGAATGTATTGTTTGGACTCTGGACCTAAATTGGAACAAACCAACAGTAAAGAGCCATTTCTGAGATGACTAGGGAAAAGTATGGATTTAACATTAAGAAACTATTTTATTGTTACATATAAGGGTTATATTTTCAAAATCCTCTGGTAGAGATATTTATATGAGGTATCAATATTTATGGGTACAAAAACATCTAAGGTTTTCTTTACAATATTCACACATACATACGCAAAGGTATTAGAAGAGACTATTCCATTCCTCCATTATTTAGATGCTTCAAAATTTCTAAGTGTAAAGAAAAAGTGACAAACAATAGTGTGTTACACACACAAGGTAAAACAAAAACAATATGAAAACACTATTTCAAAAACGCTTGCCTGGGCTATCACAATATTGCCAGTGGTAACGGGGAAATAGAAAAGTAAAGAGAGCTAAGACTTCCAGGATAAGCTGTTCACAGATGAAGCTTACATATGCTAATGGATGCCAAGTATGTTTTTAAGTGTTTTAGTGCTTGTATGTGTTCGGTTGAATCTGCAAGGAAGCTCTCCAAAAAATTCGCAATGACCCTACATCCTAGAATCCAAATTGGCCTTTAATTTCACTTTTGTATGTCTCTATATTTTATCACATTTAAACAATTGTGCAGATTTTTATTTCACAATCACAGGAGAAATAAAACAAATGTACAGTATATAAAACTGCATTAACGGTTAATTTTTAAAATTATAACTTCTAACTGCCGTATCTGCCTTACTTGGCTGCAAAAACGTTCATTTTGAAATAAACTGCCAATAATAAATGACCGATTATTTTTTCAGTAATAAAAAAATAATCTCTATGAATGTTAACAGACATAATGGAAAAGACAAAGAACTCCCAACTACACCATTCACACAAGCATACTTACTACCTCATTACTGATGATTGCTAGATGATTACTTTATAAATGCCTTCTGGTATTCAGTTAAGATAGAGAAATAAAGTATGTCATAGCTAAAGTAAAGTTAGCTGTTTTAACCATCAGAGAGAAATACATTAAGCTACTCTCTATATATAAATCAAAAGAGTGGTGAGTCTTCAAAGTATACATTAATTAGAAGGAGTTTGCTTGAACACACTGTTTACAAGCATGTAGAACTGTAGGCTTTTGGCCTCCAATTAAATATTCTCTTGGAGTTTTTTTTAACTTGACTTAAACAGTTCCCATTTATTTTCTCTTTGCACTCACTGTCTGGCCAGATTGAATACCCTGACACCTGCCGAGTGCTGTTTTTTCCTGAAGTGGGAGAGTGAGTAATACTTTTCCTTCTCCCTGATGACAATGTTTTTGCAGCTGCTTTTCTTGGCTGTTTTGTCAGTCCTAAGTTCTTTCTTTTCCATTAAATAAAAAGTAAATATTTTTACTTGTTTTCAATTTTCATTCAACTGTATTTTACTTTTTTTTTGAAGAAAGTGATCTTATCTTGACAAACAGCTATATCCTTAATACCTAACACAACATTGACTGCATGTAAGAGATCCTATAAATTCTGAATGTTTAAGTAAAGGCACAGTCTGTACTTACACATTCACTACATAAAAAACAGCAAATGCAGCACTCAGAGTTTAAAATATTCAGGAATCTCTGCTAAAATCTTACTTATCTAACTTCATAAGCCATTGTGATGTTTCTAAAGGCACAGAGATCTCATTTCTTTGTTAGTTTGTGGGACAATTTAAATTACTGATGATTTGTACCTAATAATGCAGAAACATTCAAGTTAATCAGAAATAGAATGAGTACCCATCTTGTGTGATAAAACATGCTGTCTTCTCTGTACAAATATGCTACTAATTCACAGTGAGAACTGCAAGATATTTCTCTCAGCAGGGTTGCTGGACTTGAGCTGATATATTTCACTCTCTAGATTTCTCTGTTGGTGAGGATGGGGAAGGAGTGAGATGAGCATTTAATCTGTAGTTGCAAAACGGTCAAATCTACCTGATTACAGTGAATCTTAAAAAAGTGATGCTGAGCTCATCAGTAATATGCAGCCATGCTCACCCCAGGCTTTTATAATTCGAATGCTGCTTGTGAGTACAAAGTACTACTGTGGACTTTAAATGCTTTCTCTTCTTCAAAAGTTGCTGTTACTGCTGCTAAGTTGCTTCAGTCGTGTCCAACTCTGTGCGACCCCATAGGCGGCAGCCCACCAGGCTCCCCCGTCCCTGGGATTCTCTAGGCAAGAACACTGGAGTGGGTTGCCATTTCCTTCTCCAAAAGTTATGCCAGGCTAACTGTTTTCTGTCTGAGACTGATGATATCACTTGATACACTGTGTTTCAGTTAGAATGTCCATATTTTTACGGAGTAAAGAAAAAGGCATTTGGGGACAGAAAGGAACTGCAAAACTGAACATCTTACCTATAAGTATCTCAGGAAGAAGCCATGCTCGTTTTTGTTTTTTTGTTTTTTTAACTTCATCTTTGTTCCTTTTGAGAATACTGTGAACCACAGAGCTATATGCATTCGTATATTAACATGAAATAAAATATCTGATAATCAACAAAAATGTCTAAAGAGTGGGAACAAGGTTGCTTAATATATGCTTTTCTCCCTCAGTGATAAGGCAGGAATGCTTAAAGACGGGACTCTCCTAAGGCTACAAGTAAAAAACTGCAAAACATCTTAGGAATAAAGCTACAGGAAATGATATCAAAGTTTCCATATACTTTCTCACATGTCCCACCATTCCATTTTAAAAAAAAACACAACTCTTAATTTATCTTTCTTGTTACTAAATGACACACAGTAGAATTCTTATGGGAACAATGCAATAAGACAACTGCCTATCATAGAGTATGAATTTATGCTGTAACAGAAGTACAGTACCTTCTAACATAGAGATTCTTCTGTGCCATCAAATGCAAATCTGAATTCTTACAGTTATTAAGGAAAGTTGGTCTTACACCCAGTCATTTACAGTCAAGTGTGGTATGGTTTCTGGCCTGATGTTTTCCTCTGGGAGATCCAAAAAGAAGAGTACAGTTATATTTCTTTGTATATGATTTTATAAATATAGTTGATGGGAATATAAATTGGTGCAGCCACTGTGGAAAATAGTATGGAAGCTCCTCAAAAACTAAAAATAGAACTACCATCTGATCCAGCAATTCCACTCCTGGGCATATATCTGAAGAAAACAAAAACACTAATTTGGAAAGACGCATGCACCCTGATGTTCATAGCAACATTATTTTCAATAGCCAAGATATGGAAACAACCTAAGTGTTCATCAACAGATGAATGGACAAAGATGATGTGGTATACACACACACAATGGAATACTACTCAATCATAAAAAAGAAATCGCATTTTGCCGTTGGTGACGGCATGAGTGGACCTAGAAGGTACTATGCTTAGTGAAATAAATCAGACAAAGATAACTACTATATGTTAACACTGCAAGGAGATCAACCAATCCATTCTGAAGGAGATCAACCCTGGGATTTCTTTGGAAGGAATGATACTAAAGCTGAAGCTCCAGTACTTTGGCCACCTCATGTGAAGAGTTGACTCATTGGAAAAGACTCTGATGCTGGGAGGGTTGGGGGCAGGAGGAGAAGGGGACAACAGAGGATGAGATGGCTGGATGGCATCACTGACTCGATGGACGTGAGTCTGAGTGAACTCCAGGAGTTGGTGACGGACAGGGAGGCCTGGCGTGCTGCAATTCATGGGGTCGCAAAGAGTCGGACACGACTGAGGGACTGAACTGAACTGAACTGAACACTTATATATGGAATCTGAAAAATAAAATGAATGAATATAATGAAACTGACTCACAGATAGAGAAAATGAGCTAGCAGTTACCAGGGGGAGAGGAAGGATGGGAGGCGCAAGATAGGGGTAGAGGATTAAGCTGAACAAACAAGTATAAAATAAGCTAAAAGATATATTACATCACAGGGAATATAGTCAATATTTTATAATAAGTTTATATAAGGTAGCATAATGTTGTACGCCTGAAACTTGTGTCTCAGACAGTAAAGAATCTGCCTACAATGCAGGAGACCTGGGTTCTATCCTTGGATTGGGAAGATCCCTTGAGAAGGGAATGGCAACCCACTACAGTATTCTTGCCTGGAGAATTTCATAGACAGATGAGCCTGGCAGACCATAGTCCATGGGGTCGCATAGAACTGGACACAACTAATACAATAAGTCAACTATACTCAATTAAAACAAATTATAAATATAGTACTCTCACAGCTAAGTATGGCTGACATTTTTAATTAGCCAAGTGATGTCACATTCTAAGAACTGGTATTTTTAGGCCCACAATGAATATCAGGAGAAAAATTCTCCTTTATATTGAAGATTACAAAAATAAGTGATTTATTACATCACAAAAATAATTCTAATTCCCTGCCCAGATTATAATTAGATATACCTTAAAATCATTAGTCTTCATACATTTTTTTTTCCAAATGAATATAGCTAGAATTTCCTTTTTAAAAATCATGAAATTTAATTTTTACTAATTTAAATGCAAAACACTTGTAAATTTTTGTCTAAGATGCTTTGTCTGATCTTCTAAATTAATAGTAAAAATATATTTTGAGGTGGAACACAAGAAATACTGAAATAAAAGAAGGAAAACACTTTATTTTTTAAGTTAAATATTCTCATTCTTTCTCATTTTAGTATGGGACAAAATATTTCTCAGTATAATGTAACCAAAGTTTTAAATGCTCGATGTAAATTTCCAGTTTAAAAAATCAACTTAAGATGAAATTTAGTATGTAACTCTATCAGTGACTTTTCATCTAATTTTTCCATCACTTTAATTTTTATTAAAATTATTAACATACTTTGGATTAACATATGATAAAACAAAATAGTAAACTATTAGCATGAAAGAAGAGATTGACTCAAATATACAATAATAAAGTATATTATATATCATTTTAAAAGATTTTCCATGGATCATGAGCAATAAAGGCAACAACAACCTGAGTCAAACTTACAACCAAGATTTGTAAGAAGCTACCAATAAGTTTTCTGCTTCAAGTTTTGATTTTATTATTGAAACCAGAGTGACTTGAGAGCTAGAAAATAAGCAGAAAGTATTCAGTTTGGTAGACATAGGTCACAAAAATATTATGAAGATAAAGCTTACAGAGGTTTTGTCTTCCTAAAATCAGGAAACAGGACAACTAGAAAAGATCTATAACTAGACACTCAATAACCTTAGCTTGTTCCTGCAGATTTCTTTTAAAAACACAGTAACATAAAAAACAACAACAATAAAATTATTCTTGGCATCTATTCAAGTTTTACTATACATAGTTGTACTGAAATCATGTATTCATAACTTGTTCATAAAATGTCAACATCCTCTTTTTTATTTCATCTTTTTTTCCCCCCTTCTGTTTGTTGGAGAAGGATGCCCTCAGGCACTTATTCAATTAGTTGATAGTCAACCATCATAAACTAAAACAACATATTTGAAAAACAGTCATAGCTATATATTATATTCAAAATCATATTAATGATCCCTAAATTACTAGAAATTGTCTATTCTGTGCAAAATGGAAAGTTACATGCTGAGAAATGAGAACAGCATTTGGGCAAATCTGGCTTACAACAAATATATTTATATCCAGTGTGTGCAAACATAAACTGCTTTAAAGTCAGGCTTTGTTTTAGAAGATTGCTTAGAGAGCCTTCAAAGTATCTGTGTCTTAATTGTGAAAATTTTGCTGACAAAGGAGGAATTCATATTATTAAAAGTGTTGTGGAAAAAGCCATGAAGGATTCAAAGGTTGTAATAATACTCATGACAGTTTAATTTAGAAGAAAATGTGGGGGTGGGGGGTAGCAAGAGAAGGGAAATAGAGCAGGAGGAGGATGGCTGAGGCCTTCTGAGGTCAGGAGTGTTGACATGCAGCTGCCTACTCAAGAGTAATAACAGAGAAAACTGTGTTCTCAGGATTATGGTCTCTCCTCTAAATCTTATTAAATGTTTTATAGTTAAATGCTAAGAACTGAAGAAAACATTAATACAGAGAAATATATGAGAACATTAAAATATATGGGGGCATGTATTTCAATTCAGTTGGTAGTCAGAATTTTATAAGACATGTCAACACAGAAACTGCCAGCAAAGTCATAATTAAACAATTAAATAAGCAAATTAGACTCCTTGTTTAGTTAAGATTGGGTTAGACAAGCAAACTAAAATTAAACACTAGAATGACATGAAATTTTTCATGAGTATTTTCAAGGAAGAGCACTTACTGTTCCTAAGACTATTGAGATTCACTCTAAATCATTTACTTTAACAACATTTGAAGTGCATTTTAGTGTAAATAAATACATGAAAAGTTCAAATTGAACACAATTTTCAAGATATATAATCATTAATTTTAACTACAATTGAATTTAAGGTCAAATAATCTATACATTAAACTTTGCATCACAGATAAACATCATGTTACATTACCATTTATAGAATGAAGTTGACACCATTAAAAAAGAAATTAAAACTGTTAAAATCTCTCTTGCTGTTTAAGTAAAACATTGTCTTTAGTCTAAAATAATTCTCCAGGAAAAAAACTTTTAGTGGAAGAACATTTACCTAAAAAAAATTCTGATTTTTGTTTTTTTAGTAACTATACTTCTTAAAATAAAAAGAATTTTGGATTTTGAAAAAACAGAATTATTTTGTGTCATAATGACAAGACAGCATGGAAGACTTTGTTTTGTACTGTTTAAGGGAGAACATGTGACTAGGGTAAACATATTTAATTAGCTGGCATTCTCAAGACACTAAGGTCAGCCTTATGAAAAACAATGTTGCAAACATAATATACTAACTAAACTTCATTAAAGTAAAAGAAGTTATCTAATACATATTTTTGAAAATCCTTTACCTGTCTTCCATTAGTTATTCTGTGAAAATCTTTAAGACAAAGAATCCTTCACAAGAATATGGAAAAGGAAAAGGAAAGTTTATTGCTCTATGATATGCATAGAAGACATACATCTTATGAATTTTAAAATTTACTGTCCAGAGCATCAGAAGAAGTTGCCCATAGATATTTCTTCAAGAAAGGCAAACCCATACTTTCTGTCGAGCACTGTATCAGACTCATTCACGTAATTCATTTTCCCCTCTATAAACCCGTCAGATTTCTTGCTGAAATCAGATTAAAGCTCCAAGAAAGGTTTATACCAGCCTCATTTTACTTCTATGGTTGCCAACCTTTCATAATGTGGTAGCCTAAGAAACATTAAGGGACTCAGGGAGAAAGGCAACAAGCTTTTAGAGGAAAAAATATTTAAAATTTTTTCTTCTCTGTAATTTCCTCTCTTGAAATCTTGTTTCTTTCCTTTCTTAGAGCTCTCCCTTCCTCTTAGGCTCCTTCCTTCTAAGGTCACAATTTTTCAAGCTGTATTCCATATTGTAGAACTCCAAACACTGCCCAAGTTTGGACTCTTGGGACATGATCCATGAAGAAGACAGCTAGACCCATCTCTCCAGCTAAAACACTCCTCATTTTTTTTACGCTGAACCATGCCAAGTGTTTCACGGTCAAGTTCAAGATTTCAGATTTCCTAAAAACTCCAATAACTATATGCCAAAAGTTCCCCAAGTCTAAAATATAGACGTATATTAGTTACAAAGAAAATAAAGCTACAGCTGTGGATGAAAATTAACTGAAGATGGAATTTAAAGTATTGAATCTCAGACCTGGCTGAACATCAGAATCACTTTATGACTTTAAAAAAACTGCAGAATCAGACTCCTTACACATGCATTAAATCAGAATCTCTGAGGGAGATATTTGGTCATTAGTAATTCTTCTAAAGCTCCTAAGATGATTCTAACAGTCAGCAAAGTTTGAGAGCTACTGACATTAAATCAGAAACAGTATAAATAAGTGGGTAATTGAGACTAAAAGAAGAACCTTGTTTCTTGAGTTTGTTAGCAGTGCTAACTGGATGAGGCTATGGATCTGTGAAGAGTTTTTAAAGATGAGAGATATTTTAACATACGTACACATGCTGATGAGCAAGAATCCGGCAGAAAGGGAAAAACTGAAGGTACGATTATAGAAAAGGAAAAATCCATGCTTAAGGTCTCAGACACTGAATGATGTGTTGGGATTTGGAGCACAGGAGAAGGAACTGACTCCATAAAGAGAGCCTCTCCTTTCCCTCCTATAAAGAGGAAACATGGGAGATACGGGCCCAAAGCAAGTGTATACGGGTTGGAGAAGGTGAGAGCATTCCAATAAAATGCTTTCCCTTATTTCTCTAAGGTAAGATTTGAAAGGACATGGGTGGGGGGTGGTAGTGAACCTGTCTTATACACAATAAATATTTTCCAGGTTATGAGGTAATAGAAAATATATATGTATTGATTTTTGCCTTTGGTTCCTGGCACAGAACCCCTGAAACCCTTGTAACATCTTAAGTGAAAAGAATACTAGGACAATCTCTTGTTCTAATATTGTCTTTGAATCCATTCTTCACACAGGGCTCTAAAAGCCTTGTAAAAATTTTACATGATAAGAGTATTCAGAGTATCCTTTGTTCTATTGACACAACTCTGAATAGGGTCCTGGATGGCTCCTGAATGGATGGTGGTCACCAGAAAGACCAAGCTCTGATTAAAAGCTTGGGATTTTTGAGTCCCACCCATCAGCCTCCAGAGAGGGGCAGGGGCTGCAAATTTAAAAATAACTGATCTTGCCTATATGAGGCTTCCCAGGTGGCACTAATGGTAAAGAAGCCACCTATCAATGCAGGAGATACTGGTTCAATCTCTGGATGGGGAAGATCTCTTGCAGGAGGGCATGGAAACTCACTCCAGTACTCTTGCCTGGAGAATCCCATGGACAGAGGAGCCTGGAGGGCTACAGTCCATCAGATCGCAAAAAGTAGGACACGACTGAAGTGACTTAGCATGCAGGCACACAAGGCTAAACTAATTTATGTGTTAGAAGTAAGAATATGGTTACTGATGCATGAAAGGGGCTTCAGTTTTGTTCAAAACCAAAAAATAAAATAACAATGCATATAGCTGTATATCTTTTATTATTAGCCTAAGTATTTTTACCTTATTCTTAGCCATTTCTATAAAAATAATCTATTTTTTCTTAATGAAACTAAGTTTTAAAATCTATGAAAGTTTAAAAGTTTCCAAAATCAAAAAATTTTAACTAATCATTCTCTACTAATTATATCTTTCAGCATTTATAACAGATATGTGATAAGTATGAAAAATGTTTATCATGTTTTATCTTGAAAACATTCAATAGTTCTCTGTTACCTAAAAGGGAAGGCTTGTGGGCTTTTTCTTTTTTGTGACTTTTAAAAAATTGTACACAAAATGGAACTTTATTGTCTTTCAAAATTCAAATCTTTTTACTCGTGATTTCATTCATTCGCATATTGAGATTATGTCCCAGGCAACATTTTAGAAGTTAATCTCTACAGAGGTAAATGAGAGGCACAGTCCCTTCATCCAGTGGGATCACATCTAATGGAAATTTATTGATAATAAGAAGAAACTAAATACATGGGGTCTACATTCTCATCTCTCAACCCTAGCCCCACCACCACTTACTCATGGCTAGTGGAAAAAATTTAGAAGATGCTTTTGTTACGCTATATGCAGCTGAAACTGATTCTAACTAATATATGTGTTAAACATGGTAAATTTAAGAAGGGAGAGACACTCTTACAAGGTAGCCAAGGAAGTTATTCAGGAACTTGTATGAAATATCCCAGTTCTACCACATGGAGGTATTCGAGAAGCAGGACTGGATTCCAATGATTCTCTTGTAGGTCCTGATTCAAAAGCCACTGTTAGCTGCCTTTATCCTTACTTTAAATTAATTCCCAGGTGTGATGTGTGGTGCCAAAAAAATGATGCACTGTCTAACAAATACATGCAGAAAACTGAAAAATTAGCAGGTGGGTTATAGCCCTCAGTCACTGAAAATCCCTATCAATCCTCCTGCAAAGAAAAAGTTATTTTGAACCTGAAGGTATTAGGTAAATTTCCCCTAAGACCAAGCTTCAGAATATGTCAAACTATCTCTACCTCATTACATTTATTGTTGTACTAGTCATTCAGCATGTTGTAACAAAGTATCAGGATCTGGGTGGCTTAAACAATAGACGCTTATTTTCTCACAATTCTGGAGGCTGGCAGTCCAACATCAGAGTGCCAGCATGGTCAGATTCTACGCGTCCCTCTCTTCCTGGCTTGCAAATGGCTGCCCACTATGCCCAGTATGTGTAGTACTTTAGTAAATAGAGAGAGAGAAATCTCTCTTATTAAGGACACCAAGTATACAGGTTTAAGATTGCACCATCATGACCTCATTTAACTTTAATTACCTTCTACAAGCCCTTTCTCCACATACAGTATTATTAGCATTAGACACATTATGAGTTAGAACTTCAATATATGAACTGGGGTTGGGAGCGGTGCACAGTTCCATCCACAGGACTTCTATTTTATATGTTTAGAATATACAGAAAAAGCCCAGGAACCCGTGATGGCAGCAATATGTCTATTTTCATGTTTTAAGATGCTAATAGGCCTAAGTGTTAGGGGATTAGCACACAGTCTTCTGTACTCACACTTTCACATCCACAGATTCGACCATGAACTGTGTAGTACTTTAGTTTATTGAAAAATATCTGCATAGAAGTGGCCCTGAACAGCTCAAACCTGTGTTGTTCAAGGGCTAACTGTACTTGGATATGAAACAGTCTTCATAAAAAGAATACTTTCTTTGATGACCTCTGGAGGCATAGCCAATGAACTGATCTTGACTTTAGTTTTGGTTTAAGCATCCCTCAGTTCAGTTCAGTTCAGTCGCTTAGTCTTGTCTGACTCTTTGCGTCCTGATGAATCACAGCACGCCAGGCCTCCCTGTTCATCGCCAACTCCTGGAGTTCACTCAAACTCATGTCCATCGAGTCGGTGACACCATCCAGCCATCTCATCCTCTGTCGTCCCCTTCTCCTCCTGCCCCCAATCCCTCCCAGCATCAGAGTCTTTTCCAATGAGTCAACTCTTCGCGTGAGGTGGCCAAAGTACTGGAGTTTCAGCTTTAGTGTCATTCCTTCCAAAGAACACCAAGGGCTGATCTCCTTTAGAATGGACTGGTTGGATCTTCTTGTAGTCCAAGGGACTCACAAGAGTCTTCTCCAACACCACAGTTCAAAAGCATCAATTCTTCAGCGCTCAGCTTTCTTCACAGTCCAACTCTCACATCCATACATGACCACTGGAAAAACCATAGCCTTAACTAGACAGACCTTTGTTGGCAAAAGAATGTTTCTACTTTTCAATATGCTATCTAGATTGGTCATAACTTTTCTTCCAAGGATTAAGTGTCTTTTAATTTCATGGCTGTAATCACCATCTGAAGTGATTTTGGAGCCCAAAAAAATAAAGTCTGACACTGTTTCCACTGTTTCCCCATCTATTTCCCATGAAGTGATGGGACCAGATGCCATGATCTTCGTTTTCTGAATGTTGAGCTTTAAGCCAACTTTTTCACTCTCCTCTTTCACTTTCATCAAGAGGCTCTTTAGCTCCTCTTCACTTTCTGCCATAAGGGTGGTATCATCTGCATATCTGAGGTTATTGATATTTCTCCCGCAATCTTGATTCCAGCTTGTGCTTCTTCCAGCCCAGCATTTCTCATGATGTACTCTGCATAGAAATTAAATAAGCAGGGTGACAATATACAGCCTTGACGTATTCCTTTTCCTATTTGGAACAATCTGTTGTTCCATGTCCAGTTCTAACTGTTGCTTCCTGACCTGCATATAGGTTTCTCAAGAGCCAGGTCAGGTGGTCTGGTATTCCCATCTCTTTCAGAATTTTCCACAGTTTATTGTGATCCACACAGTCAAAGGCTTTGGCATAGTCAATAAAGCAGAAAGAGATGTTTTTCTGGAACTCTCTTGCTTTTTCCATGATCCAGTGGATGTTGGCAATTTGATCTCTGGTTCCTCTGCCTTTTCTAAAACCAGCTTGAACATCTGGAATTTCATGGTTCACATATTGCCGAAGCCTGGCTTGGAGAATTTTGAGCATTACTTTACTAGCGTGTGTGATACGTGCAATTGTGCGGTAATTTGAGCATTCTTTGGCATTGCCTGTCTTTGGGATTGGAATGAAAACTGACCTTTTCCAGTCCTGTGGCCACTGCTGAGTTTTCCAAATTTGACTCAACTTGAGACAGGTTTCCTTCTGACTATAAGGTGCCTCAGACAGTAAAGAATCTGCTAGCAATGCAGGAGACTCGGTCAATCCCTGGGTCGGGAAGATCCCCAGAGAAGGGAATGGCACCCTACTCCAGTATTCTTGCCTGGAGAATTTCATGGATAGAGTCACCTAGGGTCTACAGTCAATGGAGTGGCAAAGAGTTGGACATGACTGAGTGACTTACACTCATTTTCACAAGCCTCTGACTTCTCTTTTCACTTTAGAAAAGTGACATGAGTTCTCTTACTTGCTATTTTGTATTCTTTCTCTGCCCCTTTGAGATATAAATCTTCTCCCAGCCTCTTGCCATTCTGATGACCCAGAATGCCTCTCTGGAAGACATGGAAGCCATCCCTTTGAACTATTTTCAGCCAGAAAGACAGTGCTCCAGTTAGAAGCCATAATCACCAAATTGCAAATAATTGGCCTAGTCACTCTGACCAACCTCCTCCCTACTCTATACATCTCTCACTAGTTTTTCACTAGCTCACTACACGGCTTACAATCTCCTCCAGACTTTTGTTTGAGCAGGGTTGCGTTCCATCTCCCTCCCCCGGCCACTGCAAGAATCTTCAACTGAGTCTTCCCTGTCAAATCATTCAGTCCAATTTTCCTTCACAGTTCTGAACAAAAGTATGGACAAAATCCATAAGATATACAAATTATGGTAAATCCTACAGTCTTATCTTACTGAGCAGCACATTTTATAGCTATCATCAGAAGTATGAAAACTCATACGTTTTTACCAAGAGGAAAGTGAGGCTACAAAAATGAGAGTGGAGCTGATGAAAGTCTGAGCTGAGGCTTTCTCCCTCACTCTGAGGAACAGGCTAAGCTAAGCAACCAATTCTGCCAGAAAGGTGGACCAGATAACTTTACTTAGGGCTTAGAAGGAAACTCTATAAGAATACACTTTATATCGTCTATTATTTAAAATCTAATAATACCTACTGTCCTAATTTTAACATTAGATGAACTTTAATATATAATTACCTGAAAAAGAAACATCTTTAAAACTTTTATACAAAGGATATTAATTAATAAAAAATAAAGACTTCTGGTCTTGATTTTTGTTTTTCTTATCAAAAATTAGTCATTTTGTCCTCATACTGCTAGAATTTATCTAAAAACACCCTTATTTACAGATAAAACAAAAACACAGTCTCCCTTCTGTTGATTTATTCCCCTGCTCTAAATTTTGTCCCCATACTAGAAACATACATTAATTTACCCAAAAGGGGGAAAAAAATAAAAGCAATGAAACAAAGAAAATAGTACTCTAATCTTAGGTTTATTTTCTCATTATTCAAGGTCAAATACAACAACCAAACAAGCTTCAAGTTAAATATAAGAAATGCAATAAACCAATAACTTATAATTCTCTTAAGGGATATAAATTGTGAGGAGCTTTTTATATTTTAAAGGGAAAAATAAATCTAACATGATGATTTACAAAATGTTCCCCCAAAACAGTATTCAGTAAATTATTCTACACCATCTCACATTTGTCACAAGGCATAGCTATTTTCTTAAGCATATTTAAATGCAATCCCAACAAACAATCTTATTTTCCAAACTGCTTTTTTGGGTCACATTTCATTTTAGCAGTGAGGCACATCTCATTTGGTCCCGCATGAAAAGCTGTATTTTTGCTCTCTTCATTTATCTATAACCCTAATTCATCTGCTTTGCTTTTAAATTTTAAGTTGCTATCTGACATAGTTCCAGTTAAACTACTGAAAATTATTGTATGCTCCCCAAAGTCCTTCAGTGTATATTCCACATTGGATCCAAGCACACATTTGGGGAACATTCTCAAAGCACAAATTGCTATTTTACATTTTTTTTATATAAGTATGTCCTTCAATTGCTTGACAGAAAGACCAACTTAAACCTTTCTAATGTTTATTTCCTTTTGCCTTGCAGAAGGAAGGTACGCAGGATATGTATGAGTGAATTGACTTTGTTCTGTCCTTCTCAATTATTTTATCAGTGTTACAGTCCCCACACTTATACCAGTAATCAATTGGTTTCCTTTACAGGGATGCTGCTGTTAAATTACTTTGAGGAAACTATAAGCAGGAGAAACTAATCAGAAATGCAAAAAATTCATTTGATCAAAAGTTTTCCTAAACAGGGTCGTCTTAATGTTACTATTTCAGCATTCAGGTTAGTGGCTGACAATGTTAAAGGCATCCACCTTAAGATGCTGAAGAATGATTAACAATGATTATATAACCCTACCTACAGGCCAGTATGCTACTGGGACATTCACATTATTTGGAAAGGAAGTTGGAAAGTCACATGTAAGAGGTTAAAGAAAGGAACTTTTCTGGTGGTGCAGTGGACAAGAATCCTCCTGCCAATGCAGGGGACACAAGTTCAATCCCTGGTCTGGGAAGACTTGTCACCCCTCAGGGAAGCCCATGCACCACAGCTGCTGAGCCCATGCAGCCCGGGAGCTGCAATGACTGTGCCTGTGTGCTGCAACCGCTGCAGCCTGTGCATCCAGAGCCGAGGCTCTGCAACGAGAGAAGCCAGCAAAGTGAGAAGTCCCTGCACCGCAACGAAGAGTAGCCCCCACTTACCACAACTAGAGAAAGCCCACGTGCAGCAATGAAGACCCAGCGCAACCAAAAATAAGTTTTAAAAAATGACCAGTTAAAAAAAAAGAGAGAGGTTAAAGGAAGTCTCTTTATTATTTGTACCTAAGGAAGCCAGCAGCTATAATCTAAGGTTTCACAGTACAACCTTTTTATAAGTTGTCTTCAATTTTATAAAATGATGCTCATGGAGTAGAGTTTAAACCCATTCCCTTAACATGAGACAAAATCGACACTAGTGGAACTGGTCTACTCTAACAAGAGTTCTTCAGATTCAGTATTTCAAAACCAGTTATCTTATACTCCAAGCTGAATTCTATTGGCATATCTTGGTGAAGGAACCTAAAACTGCTTTTCAAAGTGGTGATATATGCATATTGTACACTTAGACATCATAGGAGAAGACTCAGCCGGTCTGGACAACCTGTATAATACCACTGCACTATGGCTTTGATTCACTCTGTCAAAGATGTGATATGGAAAATAGATCATGAGGCATTGATGATTTCAGAAATGGAATGTGGTAACAAAACAAGAGAGGCATGGACCATGAAAAATGACCCTTTTGGAAGAGACAAGAAAATCACAAGCAGTAATTATGCAGACAATTTATACATATGGCAGAAGAGCATACCCACTTAGAATAAGCTCATCAAGTCACAAGACTTTTGACAATACTGTGAGAAAAGGTAACAATGAGCTGAACATCAGATGGATTTCACAGACAACTTCAATCCCTGTTTAGGCCCTGTAAAGCCCAAATTATTCCTCATGCTTTTGAAAATGCACATGAGGCTTATTCTCCAGCTCTACTCACTTTCATAGCTGGCAACATGACAGCATCACCCACCACGTCAACTGGATAATGACGCATTCTCCCTCTCCCCCAAAACATCCTCTTTCCTTGAACTCTTTAGCACATGCTTGTCTCGGCACAGGAGAAACTAGACTCTGCCTCGTGCTGAACAGAGGCAATTAAGAATCTCAAATGGGTTCATCCTGGATTTAGGGTATCCCTAAATGCAGTGACTGTCTCTTTCTAAGAAAAAGGCTGAGGGAGATTTAACACAGCCACTCTCAAGAAGGCACTGTGAAGACAGAGGTGGAAACTGGAGGACTACATTTACCAGCAAAGCAACGTCCAGGCTGACCAGGTGCTATGGGGAGCCAGGAGACAGGCAGGGACTGGATCTTTGTTAGAGCCTGCAGAAGGAAGCATCCCTGCTGACACCTCGATTCTGGACTTAGAGCCTCCAGAACTGGGAGAGAGTAAATACTGTAGTTTTAAGCCACCAAGTCTGTGGTTGCTTTGGCAGCCCTAAGCAACTAACACCCAGAGACATGTCTTCCCTCCTCATCGATGGTCCATACTTCAGGTCTGCCTGAAGGCCTCCTCAGAGGAAGAGCTTGCTTAGGCCAAACTATTCAAATAGATCCCTAAACCTATCAATCTCTATCACTGTATCCTATTTTCATAGCCTTCACCAAAAATTACAATTACATACTGATGTGTTCACCTACTACTATCTGACTTTCACACTAAACTATAAATTCTATAAAGGCTCATTTTTATTTTCTTTGTTCAATTACATTCAGTATGTCCAGCAACTCATACATGGCCAGCACATAGTTGGGTTCAAAAGTCATTGTTGAATACATAAATATATTCATAAATTTGTTTATTTATAAATAATCTATTATTATAAATATTATTTATAAATAATCTATTATTATAAATATTATTTATAAATAATCTCTTTATAAAATCATTCAGGCTTCCCAGGTGGCACTAGTGGTAAAGAATCCTGCCAATGCAAGAGATATGAGAGATGCTGATTTGATTCCTGGGTCAGGAAGATCCCGTGGAGTAGGAAATGGCAACCCACTCCAGTATTCTTGCTTGGAAAATTACATGGACAGAGGAGCCTGGTGAGCTACAGTCCACAGGGTCCCAAAGAGTCAGACACCAGAGAAGCAACTAATACAATACAAAAAAATCATTCACCAATTTACAAATTAAAGCATGCATGCAATATTCATGAGCACAGAATTTACTCAAGAATGGAAGACAAAGAGATAAATTATATCATCCACTGAACAGTACAAGTAACTTCAAATCCTAGCTATCTCCATTCTCAAAATCCCTTTTGGTAGAGCCACAGCTATGGGTTTCCCTTAGCCTTCCCTTATGCAGTGCTCAATCTCCTTTTTTCTTTATGTTTTTTTATTTCTGGTCCCTTCTCTGTTATTTCATCTCCTCCCCACACCCAACTCTTGGGAATAAAATAAATTTCTATTTGATGCAGAGGAGTTTTAGTCTCTAAATTTCACCCTAAACATACTACATTTTCCCTTGTTTTAAAACATTTATAGGTTGCTTTTTATACATCAATGACTGCCACTGAGAAAAAAATATTCACACTTGGAAATAAGGCAAAGGGAAAACAGTCTAGGGGTTTTTGAGCATCACACTACAGCATTCTTTAACCAGCCTAAGGAGAATATGTATTTGACATATTCATTAATTAAAGGCCCAGAGGAGGTAAAGTTACCAGTTAACTGGTAGATTTTCATCTGATAGTGATGCCAATGACTTGTCTGGTAGAAAAGGGAATCCCTATGGGCCACTGCCCAGGTGGCTTAGTAAAGAATCTGCCTGCTGGTGCAGGAAATGCATTTGATCCCAGGGTCAGGAAGATCCCCTGGAGAAGGGAATGGCAACCCTCCTCAGGATTCTTGCCTGGAAAATTCCTTGGACAGAGGAGACTGGCAGTTACAGTCCATGGGGTCGCACAGAGTTGGACATGACTGGACAAATGAGCATGTACACCCTACAGGACATTAATCAGTTATGTAACTAACCTAGCCATTCTTTCCCCAATAATCTTTCTCTGATGCCAACATAGCTCTCTTTCTATAATCAGTTGCATAAATGTTTGGCATGTACTCATCCTGGGAGTCATATGATGGACTGTAAAAAAAAATGGCAGTTTAGCAGTTGTGAGTGCTTTAAAAACATTAACTTACCAATTACTATTTACAAAAAAATATTTTTAAGGAACTAAAATTTTTTCCCTCTAAACTGAGTTGTACTGCCAAGCCTCAAGATATCACCTTAGTAACTTTCCCACACCACTTAGTACTTAGCATTAAAGAGTTTAGAAAATAAATAATGCAAAAGAGAAAATGCTTTACCCCTGAGTAGTAGACCATACTTTCCCTACATTCCCACTTACATTTTTTTTTTAATTAAAGTCAAACTTATTTAAAAAGAGCAGTCACATAGAAGTCAGGAAACTGTTCTCTCATTCACACTGACACTGTATCACAGAGACAGCTATTCAGCATGTCCTGAACTCATCATGTCGCTGTCCATCACTCCCACAGCATCCACACCCAAAGTTATCCCTGGGCAGCAGGTGCAGAAATTGCACTGGGTCAGGTACAAAGTGTATGGAAGGCCATCTTCTTTAAATATTCGTTTTGAAAAAATATTGCTGAAGCTTCAAGTAAAAATAATCTCAAGTAAAGCCATTGACAGATTTATGATACTCTGCTTTTACCATCTTTGCTATTTAAATTAGAAGAGTCATAATCAAAATCTAAGAACTTCAGGTTATATAGTATAAACATACACAGGCACTTGTACACATGCATACATTTAAACTAGAGCAATAATATTAAATAAGTACTTTGTAGTTATATTAACTTACAGTAGACTATCAATCTGACTGTTAAATTTGAAGGTTACAGAAAAGATACTTCAATAATGTTATTGATTCTTTAAAAAAATTAATGTGTGCAATCAGATGACACATTGATCATCAAAATAGCTACTGTCGTTCACTTAGCATTTATTTTTAAAATAATGGATGGCTAAGGATGAATTTATGAATGTTGAGCTTTAAGCCAACTTTTTCACTCTCCTCTTTCACTTTCATCAAGAGGCTTTTTAGTTCCTCTTCACTTTCTGCCATAAGGGTGGTGTCATCTGCATATCTAAGGTAATTGATATTTCTCCCCGCAATCTTGATTTCAGCTTATGCTTCTTCCAGCCCAGCATTTCTCATGATGTAATCTGTATATAAGTTAAATAAGCAGGGTGACAATGTACAGCCTTGACATACTCCTTTTCCTATTTGGAACCAGTCTGTTGTTCCATGTCCAGTTCTAACTGTTGCTTCCTGACCTACATATAGGTTTCTCAAGAGGCAGGTCAGGTGGTCTGGTATTCCCATCTCTTTACGAATTTTCCACAATTTGTTGTGATCCACACAGTCAAAGGCTTTGGCATAATCAATAAAGCAGAAAGAGATGTTTTTCTGGAACTCTCTTGCTTTTTCCATGATCCAGCAGATGTTTGCAATTTGATCTCTGGTTCCTCTGCCTTTTCTAAAACTAGCTTAAACGTCTGGAAGTTCACGGTTCACGTATTGCTGAAGCCTGGCTTGGAGAATTTTGAGCATTACTTTGCTAGTATGTGAGATGAGTGCCATCACTTCATGGGAAATAGATGGGGAAACAGTGAAAACAGTGTCAGACTTTATTTTGGGGGGCTACAAAATCACTGCAGATGGTGACTGCAGCCATGAAATTAAAAGACGCTTACTCCTTGGAAGGAAAGTTATGACCAACCTAGATAGCATATTGAAAAGTGGAGACATTATTTTGCCAACAAAGGTCCGTCTAGTCAAGGCTATGGTTTTTCCTGTGGTCATGTATGGATGTGAGAGTTGAACTGTGAAGAAAGCTGAGTGCCGAAGAATTGATGCTTTTGAACTGTGGTGTTGGAGAAGACTCTTGAAAATCCCTTGGACTGCAAGGAGATCCAACCAGTCCATTCTGAAGGAGATCAGCCCTGGGATTTCTTTGGAAGGAATGATGCTAAAGCTGAAACTCCAGTACTTTGGCCACCTCATGCGAAGAGTTGACTCCTTGGAAAAGACTCTGATGCTGGGAGGGATTGGGGGCAGGAGGAGAACGGGACGACCGAGGATGAGATGGCTGGATGGCATCACGGACTCGATGGACATGAGTTTGAATGAACTCCGGGAGATGGTGATGGACAGGGAGGCCTGGCGTGCTGCAGTTCATGGGGTGGCAAACAGTCGGACACGACTGAGCGACTGAACTGAACTGAACTGAAGGATGAAATTTAAGCATTTGTTTCTAAAATATAGTTTATAGTACATTTTCTTGATGAATTATTAGATTCAAGCATTAATATAAAAAATCATTTTACTCTCTATGGTTTCACATACAATTGTGGGTCATTCACAGAACAGAATCAAACATACAAAGTCATGTTACTATAGAGTATGTGATAATGTTTCACTCTTCAGTAAAGAGATTCTATAGGCAGAAAGAACAGAAGGTATGGCTTGCTTTTGCTGTTTTATTGTTAATTTGCTTTAGTGACATTTAGCCTGGGTAATAGTATCATAGAATACTTTGTGTGTTTTTTCAAAGACTTATCTACAGTATCCTTTTTGAAGGGAAGTCTTCAACTACAAAAACTTGCAAATAGGCACATGAGGGTTATTTCCTCTAAATTACAGAACTGCAGCTTACTGTGTAAGTGTTCAAACCAGTAACTAATAAATCAGGCACAATAGGGACCATTTGACAGAAAAACCAAAAAAGCCCTAAACAGTAATTATACACATAGGATATCTGCCAGTAGTCACAACATGGTCTTGATCAACTATATGCTGCTCTATTTCTCATCAGCCCCAAGGGCCACCAGTGCTGAGCAAGCCCCAAGGGTACTCCCGAAAGACCTAAAGACTTGGTAGACATCAAAAAGAAAGAAAGAAGGGCAGGTAGAAAGGAGAGAGGGAACAAAAGTGTTAAACAGGAAAGAAAAATAAACTGGAAAGGATGAGAGATCCAACTAATGACACATGCTGAAAGAATGATTTTCCGATGCCAGCCTGATGGCGTTTTTATAAAAATGCTCATGCCTGGCTGGCTGTTACATAAATTAAAACTACAAATCTCTCCATCCTTTATTCAAGAGAAAGTAAATAAAAATACTGTAGGCTTTGTTCGTGGACTTTTTATCTGTTACACATAAAGAAAATACTATTTTTCATTTTGCTGAATAATAGCAGAAAGACCAGAAGAAAATGTAGACATTTAACTAAACCCTGTTATTAGAAAATGTGGGCAGAGGAACTTCCCCAGAGACCCAGTGGTTAAGACTACATGCTTCCAATGCTGGCGGCATGGGTTCGATCCCTGCTTGGGGAGCTAACAGCCCCACATGCAAAAAAAGTGGGTACAATAACCAGTAAGAATTAACTCTCCCTTTCTCCCTATCCCTTGAATTAATCAGAAAAGTCTATATGCATCAGCAAACTGGTCTGTGTACATAATACAAATTGGCTGCATTTTACATAGTCCCTTCATTACTCAATGTATTATTTAGACTAAGTATCAGGCAGTCTGCTAGGTGATTGATACATATGCTGAAGTAAACCTTGTAGTGATGGAACACAGAGCTTATGCCAACAGGCATTAAGCTAATAATCCATCACTAATATATAAATGTGTATTTAAAATCTTGATGACTACTATAAAGTGTTAGGGCAGCAGTTAAACATTAAGATAATAGTTACTGAGGTGGAGGGCACTCTTCCATACATGTATTTACTCACGTTAAGAAGTTTTAAAATATTGATAAATCTCAGTGGAAACATCAATTAGGCAACTGGATCCATTAGTCTGGGCTATATTAGAGCATAAGTGGTGAGATTCAAGCATGGCGGTGGTATTTAATACCATGGAAGTAGATAAAAACTTCTGCTGTCCCCCAATGCTGTCCTCACAAGAAACATTTAAATGTTAAATTTTAGTGTTAATCAAGGATAAGTTACTTGACATTTCAATTCCATCTTTTAGTCAATGCGCTATTCAAATAAAAGTCCTATTTAGTGATTTCCACCTTTGCTTCCAAGTGCTATCAATGGAACTAAGGTAAATTTTCAAAGAATGATATTTGTTGGTTATTTGAAATGAGGAAGGAATGATGGGGGACACTTTTCAGTCCAATCACTACTGGTTCTTGGATTTCACATTACTGCAAGAAAAATCAAAAATAGTATTTTTAAAATCAAAAGTAACAAAAAACTCAATTGATAACATTTATTTCTTTTATTCTAACAAACATCTATGTGGATGGTAGAAAAAAACAATGCTAAGAAAAAAAGTCCCAAAATTATGAATACTCTTAAAAAATTGGTAATGGTAATGACTATTGTTCCTGAGCATAAGCTTTGGATGGTTTAAGGACTGGGTTCAAATCCTGAAACTCTCAGACACCTAGTAGCTCATACAAACCGTGTCTTTCAAAGCTTGAATTTTCCTACATATGGAACACTGCTAATAATTCTTATTTGAAGGGTTAATATAAGGACTAGTTATCTGTGATAAGGTTAATAAAATATGAAGACTCGGTAGAGTTCATAGAATGATCACTTTTAATTTTACTTTAAAATTCCGCTCACCAAGAATACCAAGATAAAAAGATAATTTATTTGACTTGACCAAAACCAAGACTATACTTAATTGCTTCTAATACTCAATGAAGTGATTCTTTTAAAATGTCATAATATTCTGGTATTTAGAGTCAGCTATGATCTGAATTATTTTCATTAGAAGAAAAAAGAATAAATAAAATATACTTCTATTTATGAAAACTGTTCTATTCACTTAAAGATAGCTAATGCTTCTTCAATTCTTAAATACAATATCTGACTGCACAGGCTATCCTGAAATATCCAGAATAAAATAGAAATAGTACAAAAATGGAATCTGAAGTTGGAAAAAGAATTATATTTACATTATTCTGTGTTTCTCCATCCATGACTCTCTTTAGACTGGCTAAGCAATCTTTAGAAACAATCACTATCCTGGTATTTTGCTTACCTCTAGACTTTTTGATCCCTGATGCAAAAAGGATTGACACTTCTAAGACAGACTTTGATTATTTACTCTGCTTCACAGATAAGCAGGTCAAGACTATGTAAGTCAGATACAAAATCCCAACTATAATATATTCATCATCTTAAGAAACATTCACCAGAGAAGTTTCTCAAAAATTCTGAAAACCCCATGTCACACACACACATATACCATTCCAGATAAGATTTCTGGTTAATACGTATCCTGAAAATCACTCAAGTCATATTTACATAGACATTTCATTTTTTACCATGTGTTTAAATGATCAAGATATCCACCTAGGACTGAATATGTTGATATATGCAGCATGAATTCTTCTACGTACCCTTATGCAAACTCTTCTATCATTATGACAGTGTCCTCTTAGCAAAGCAGTTATATTTATCAAGAAGATAAAGAATCATCTTCATAAAACTTTAATATACTAAAAATCTATATATCAATTGTCCTAAACCAATACATTTCTAGGAATCACATTTCTAAACTGTGCTCTTGGCTAGTTTAAAGAACTAGTTACCATCTCTGATGAAATTCTTTGCCTTTTCAATAATATTATCACCCAGACTGGTTTCCATCAATTCTTATGTTACTGGTCTTTGCTGTCTGAAGTTCAGAATGATCAAGTTCACTACACTTCAAAACAGGAGATCAATATTAAAAGGCAGCATGCATCCAGGTTCCATGCTCAGTTACTCTATCAACTGATAAAGCACAACTCGTACAGGCACCAGCAGAAATGTGACCACCAAAGAGAAACTACAGAGACTGCTGTTTTGTTCCTGAATGGTACTGAGTCACTTATACATTTGAATCACTTGTTCTCATGTTTATGGCAGCTGCTTGCTGCTTGAAAATTATTTGTATAACGTTCATATGGACTGAGTTCAGTAGAACAGTTGCAAATATTTGGTGGTAATCCATTGACCTAAACCAACCAAATCAGGTCAGTTAGTTCACCAAAACCAAATCTGTACAACAGATTAGTTTCAGTTCAGTCCAGTTCAGTCTCTTTCATGTCTGACTCTTTGTGACCCCACAGACTGCAGTACACCAGGCCTTCCTGTCCATCACCAACTCCCAGAGTTTAGCAGAAGTCAACCCAAAATGGTCCAGCTTTCAATTCTGATTTTAGTTCTCTAAAAACTAATATCTTTTCAATGTCTCGCATAGATACAATTGAGAACAGTTAGGAAAAAAGGATCCTGGGCAATTCGTTTTTAAAATTCTTTTGGAGAATAGAGGGAAAATGTAGAAGTGAGTATGAAGGATTCCAAATTTATAACAGAAACCTATCAGATGAAGTGCTAGTCTACATATGGGAAAATAAAGCATTTGATCTACGAGAAAAATTGCTCTGCTTTATTCATAATCAAAGAATATCAAATGTTCAGTTCAGTTCAGTTCACTCACTCAGTCATGTCCGACTCTTTGCGATCCCATGAATCGCAGCACGCCAGGCCTCCCTGTCCATCACCAGCTCTCGGAGTTTACCCAAACTCATGTCCATTGAGTCGGTGATGCCATCCAACCATCTCATCCTCTGTTGTCCCCTTCTCCTCCTGCCCCTAATCCCTCCCAGCATCAGGGTCTTTTCCAATGAGTCAACTCTTTGCATAAGGTAGCCAAAGTATTGGAGTTTCAGCTCTCTTGAGGACATTAGACTAAGTAAGTCAGAGGAAGACAAATAAGTTATACCAGTGAACACCCAGAACTGATCTCCTTTAGGACAGACTGGGTGGATCTTGTTGCAGTTCAAGGGACTCTTAAGAGTCTTCTCCAACACTACAGTTCAAAAGCATCAATTCTTCAGGACTCAGCTTTCTTCACAGTCCAACTCTCACATCCATACATGACCACTGGAAAAACCATAGCCTTGACTAGATGGACCTTTATTGACAAAGATTTAAAATAGCAATGAAATCTGGTGTTGTTTTTCATTATTGTCTAAAACAGTGAAAATTGAGAAAAAATGCAAATATTCACCTCCTGGAGCATGATTAATCCAATCAATGGGATATTAGCCAACCAATGAAAATGAAAATATTGTAATTGAAAGAAATGAAGTAGATTGAAATTTTTTAAATATCTAACATACTTTTAAGAGAAAAACTGTAGAACAGGAAAGCCAGTATGATCACTTGTATGTAAAATATAACTTTAATGCATAGGAAACTTAGAAGGATATATGTATACCATTGAATTGATATAACTTGTTATTAATATATATTTATATAATATAAAGAGATATTATTACATTTTCTATTTAGGTATAATTGGTATATATCATACAAGTTTCAGGTTTACAACAAAATAATTCAACATTTCTATACACTGTGAAATGACCACCACAATAAGGTCTGTTAAGATCCATCACCATACATATTTACAGACTTTTTTCTCTTTTGGTGAGAACTTTTAAGATATATTCTCTCAGTACCTTTCAAATATGCAATATATTGTTGTAACATATAGTTGCCATGATAAAAATCACATCTGCATACCTTATTTTATAATTAGAAGCTTATACCTCTTAACTTCTTTCATCCATTTCACCCAAGCCCCACACCCATGCTTCTGGCAACCACCAATATGTCCTCTGTATCCATGAGGTTCATTTTTGTTGTTTTGGTTTTCTTTTTATTCCACATAAAAGTGAGATAACACATTTGTCTTCCTCTGACTTACTTAGCCTAATGTCCTCAAGAGAGCTTCCCTG
Organism: Capricornis sumatraensis; assembly: GCF_032405125.1. NCBI lineage: Eukaryota > Metazoa > Chordata > Mammalia > Artiodactyla > Bovidae > Capricornis > Capricornis sumatraensis. The sequence goes on from NC_091073.1 coordinate 24,940,952, forward strand.
GCAGCTCAGTGGTAAAGAATCCATCTGCCAATGCAGGTTTGATCCCTCAGTTGGGAAGATCCCCTGGAGTAGGAAATGGCAAGCCACTCTAGTATTCTTGCCTGGGAAATTCCATGGACAAAGGAGCCTGGCTGGTTATACAGTCAGTGAGATAGCAAAAAAGTTGGACACAACTTAGCAACTGCACAACAACAATGCTCTCAAAGTATATCCATGATGTTTTAAACAGAAAAATTTTATTCTTACAGTCAAATAGCATTCCATTTTATACATACATACCATATTGTCTTCATATATCCACTGAGGGACACAGGTTGTTTCCATAACTTGGCTGTTGTAAATAATGTTGCAATAAACATGTGGTGCAGATATCTTTTCAAGATAGTATTTTAATTTTCTTTGAATAAATACTCATAAGTAAAATCACTAGATCATACAGTAGCTATATTTTTAATTTTTTTAGGAATTTTCATGCTATTTTCCATAGTGGTTGCACCAATCTACATTCCCCAAAACAGCACACAAAGGTTCTCTTTTCCACATCCTTCCATACACTTGTTGTCTTTTCTCTTTTTGTAAATAGCCATTCTAACAGGTGTGAGGTGATATCTTATGGAGGCTTTGATTCACATTTCTCTGACAATTAGTGACACTGAGCATCTCTTCATGTACCTGGTGGACACATCTCTATGTCTTCCTTGGAAAAATATCTATGCAGATCCTCCTTCTCCATTTTTTAAATTAGATTTTTTTTTGCAGGTGGGCCCTATGAGCTTTGTGTGCTTTCTGTATATTTTGGATGTATGCTCAGCTGCATCTGAATCTTTGCAGCCCCATTGACTGTAGCCCACCTTTATCCATGGAATTTTCCAAGCAAGAGTCCTGGAGTGGGTTGCCATTTCCTACTCCAAGGGATCTTCTTAACCCAGGGATCAAACCTGCAACTCTCACATCTCCTGTATTGGCAGGTGGATTCTTTACCACTGGTACCACCTGGAAAGCCCCCTGTTTTGGCTATCAGTGTCTTATTAGAAATATGATTTGCAAACATTTTCTCCCACTCAGATAACTGCCTTTTCATTTTATTGATTTCTTTTCCTGTGCAGAATTTTTAGTGTGATGTATTCTCACATTTTTATCTTTACTTTTGTTTCCTTTGTTTTTGTTGTCAGATCAAAAGAAAACATTGCCAAAAACAATGTCAAGGAGTTTATTGGCTATGTTTTCTTTTAGGAATCTTGTGGCTTCAGTCTGAGGCCCAAGTCTTTAATCCACTTGAGTTAATTTCTGTATATGGCATAAGAGTGGCCCCACTCTCTCAACACCACTTTTGGAAGAGATTCACTTCTCCCCATTGTATATTCTTGTCTCCTTTGCTGTAAATTATTGACTATTTATGCATGAGGTTATTTCTGGGCTCTCTGTTATGTTACATTGATCTATGTGTCTGTTTTTATTTATTTAAGACTATTTAGGGTCTTTTGTGGATCTGTAAAAATTTTAGGATTGCTTGTTCTATTTCTGTGAGAAATGATATTGAAATTTTGATAGGAATTGCACTGAATCTGTTGATTTCCTTAGGTGGTACAGATACTTAACAATATTAATTCTTCTAATCCATGAGCATAGAATACCTTTCTATTTGAGTCTTCAATTGTTTTCATCAGTGTCTCATACCTTTCAGCGTACAGGGCTTTCATTTCCTCTGCTAAGCTTATTCCTAAGTATTTTATTTTTTCTGATGCAATTGTAAACACAACTGTCTTCTTAATTTCTCTGTTAGTTCATTACTGGAGTATATAAATGCAACAGATTTCAGTATGCTCTTTGGTATCCTGCAACTTCACTGAGTCCTTCTTTTAGTTCCAATTTTGGTAAAATTTTGAGTTTTCTATATGTACTATCATGTCATCTATAAACAGTGAGTTTTAGTTCTTCCTTTCCAATGTGGATACCTTTAATTTATTTTCCCTGACTAACTGCTCTGGCTAGGACTTGCAGTGCCATGTTGAATAAAAATGGCAAGTGTGGGCATCTTTATCTTGTTTTTGATCATAGAGGAAAAGCTTTCAGCTTTTTACCAGTGAGTATGATGTTCAATATGGGCTTATCATATACAGCCTTTATTATACTGTGGTATATTCCCTAAACAAGAGACATTTTAATAGAAATTATTGCAGCAATTTTATCTAGCTACAAAGAAAAATTATCAGGATAAGGATGTAGTTATTAACAAGTAGTCAAAAAATTAAAAAAAAAAAAAAGAATCTCTAACTCCCTGGTTTTGTGGAAGGCAGAGCCTGGATATGTATTGTGTAAAGCTATGTTATAACAGATTACCTGCAACAAAGTAAGTATCCAATTTTTATCAAGTAAGTAAATGAACGGTTAAAAATTCTCATGATAAAAGAAAAACAATTGATAACAGATCACACTAGAAATAGACCACAGTTAATTCATTAAGGAAAACTGAGCTGTATAAAGTATTAGGTAATATTTGAAATTTTTTCAGGGAATTAAAGTGAGTGAAGTCAATCAGTCATGTCCAACTCTTTGCAACCCTGTGGACTGTAGCTTACCAGGCTCCTCTGTCCATGGGATTCTCCAGGCAAGGATACTGGAGTGGGTTGCCATTTCCTTCTCCAGGGATCTTCCTGACCCAGGGATCAAACCTGGGTCTCCCGCATTGCAGGCAGACGCTTTACCATCTGAACCACCAGGGAAGCCCTCAGGGAATTAAGGTCATGCCTAAATACTGTTCTATTTTTATGTTTAAACAGACATCAGTATTAGTAGTCAGGACATAGTTTATACTTATAACTTAAATAAACTTATTACAAATTATGTAAAAAAAATAAATTTACTAAAATCAGTAAAGTTGTTAGAGCTGGGAGTTGACATGAATTCTCTGGTCACACATCTTATAATACAGCTTGGGAATCTGTTTTTAGGTATGTCACAATCACTCATATATGCTAATAAGCTGGGGAAATTTTCCTTCTAATAAAATGTGAAAGAAACCCAGAAAACCTCTAAGAAATAATTTTCTAGTTGTGAACACATCGGCATGGTGTTATGTAATAGACTATGTTTTAGAAAAAGAATCTGGTAACAAACAGGGCAACAAAGCCAGCTAGCTCCTGATATACTTTTAAAGCTGGAAATAATCCGACCCCTTCCTGATCCTCCTGAAAGGAAAACCAAGCCAATTTCATGTTGATGGATTCCAAGTCTTAAGGCAAGGGATCCAGCAAGGCAGCTGTAACAAGTGGACAGAGTAAAGGACAAGGAGTACATTTTGGGGAGTTTAGAGGAAAATAATTTATAAAGACGTGTGGAACATGTCTGAATTTACTGATTATCTACCACCCTCTTCTATGTATCCAAGCAATTAGGTTATCAGTTTTATTCCCCCTTGGTCTAGATACTGGATTATTTTTTACTTAGAATTTCCTTCTTGGTCTACTGCATCTGTATACTTTTACATATTTTTTTTTCCTGTATAATCCTTTCCCTAAATGAAAACCTTTTCTTGGTGTTTTCTAAGATTGGTTACTACCAACAGCTATATCACTCATTTCACATTCCATCTCATCTCCACTTACAAGGAAAACATAGAGGATATAATGAAGAGTTCTTGAAAACATAAGAGATGGAAGTAAATTTAAACCTTATTTTAGAACCTGTCATCTCAGCAGGCTCTCAGGCAAACTGAGAGAAAAACAAGGACTTTGAGAATCACAGGAGCAGGACAGAAGGATAAGGTCCAAGTAAAATATACCAGAGAACAGCAGAGTGGGAAACGGCAGTATTCTCTTACTACTCTCCATGAACTCTTATGATTTCCAGTCCTAATATTATATTCTTAAGCAGGTATTGATATTGTGGGGAAAAAAATGTTAACATGAGGACCACAGTTTGAACAAAGACTTGCAATAGAACAGAAAAGGAATAGGAAATAACAGAAAAGGAATAGGAAAGCATATTATAAATTGCAATAACAGAAAAGGAAGAGGAAACAGGAATAGGAAAGCATATTATAGGAATATAATATGAACAGAAAAAGAATAGGAAAGCATATTATAAATTGCAGCATCTAGAAGATGGGAAGAATTTGAGAAGACACTTGGCTGAATCAATTATTTCTAAAGAAATTTTATTTTAAGATATGCACATAAATTAATCACAAAGAAAAGACTATCTACGCACAAAATTACTTAGATAATACAAAATTTTATTGGTGTTAACTATTTCATGAGAAACGCTGGGCTGGAAGAAGCACAAGCTGGAATCAAGATTGCCTGGAGAAATATCAATAAGCTCAAATATGCAGATGACACCACCCTTATGGCAGAAAGTGAAGAGGAACTAAAAAGCCTCTTGATGAAAGTGAAAGCAGAGAGTGAAAAAGTTGGCTTAAAGCTCAACATTCAGAAAACGAAGATCATGGCATCTGGTTCCATCACTTCATGGGAAATAGGGAAACAGTGGAAACAGTGTCAGACATTATTTTTGGGGGCTCCAAAATCACTGCAGATGGTGATTGCAGCCATGAATTTAAAAGACGCTTACTCCTTGGAAGGAAAGTTATGACCAACCTAGATAGCATATTCAAAAGCAGAGACATTATTTTGCCAGCAAAGGTCCGTCTAGTCAAGGCTATGGTTTTTCCTGTGGTCATGTATGGATGTGAGAGTTGGACTGTGAAGAAGGCTGAGCGCTGAAGAATTGATGCTTTGAACTGTGGTGTTGGAGAAGACTCCTGAGAGTCCCTTGGACTGCAAGGAGATCCAACCAGTCCATTCTGAAGGAGATCAGCCCTGGGATTTCTTTGAAGGGAATGATGCTGAAGCTGAAACTCCAGTACTTTGGCCACATCACGTGAAGAGTTGACTCACTGGAAAAGACTCTGATGCTGGGAGGGATTACGCGCAGGAGAAGAAGGGGATGACAGAGGATGAGATGGCTGGATGGTATCACTGACTCAATGGCCGTGAGTCTGAGTGAACTCCGGGAGTTGGTGATGGACAGGGAGGCCTGGCATGCTGTGATTCATGGGGTCACAAAGAGTCAGACACGACTGAGCGACTGAACTGAACTGAACTGAACTATTTCTAACACAAGTTACTAACATCATATGGAACATAGTAGAATAAAATGGTGAGGTATTTGATATCAAAGTAGTAGCTCAGCTAGAATATTAAATAGGGTAACACATGCGAGGCAGAGCAACTGTCATGTAGTAAAAAATTAATGTCAACTAAGTTTTTCCCTGATAATATAAAAATATCATTAATTTTGTGCTCAGTTACTCAGTCAGATCCAATTTTTTGAGACCTCATGGATGACAGCCCGCTAGGCTCCTCTGTCCATGGAATTTTCCAGGCAAGAATACTGGAGTGAGTTGCCACTGCCTACTCCAGGGGATCTTCCTGACTCAGGGATCGAATCTGTGTCTTAAGTCATCATTAATTGCATTTCCCAAATAAACACAATTTGAAAAAATGTGACCATAATATTCACTCTATTATTTCATATAAAAATGACTTTTAACTTTGGCCACTATTTTGTAATGTTACCCTCCAACTGCTGTAACATGATAATCATATTCCCCACTGTTTCCGATATCCTAAATCAAATCAATCATAAAAGACTAAGAAGAGAAAATGTGATTTATTTAAGATACTTTCCTACTCCAAAATAAGACAGGTCAAAAATCTAGAAAATTTTCAATTATTTAGAAACAGTAGTTCAGACTACATTCACACTGCAGTAATGCAAAAGAACTGGTTAGTATAAATGATTTAAATCTGGATATGGAGATCTACAATAATTTGCCATCATAATTGTCTGAAGGCTTTGAATTATCTGTCATCAAAAAACAAGCAATACCTGAATCAGACATTTCTCTGGCATTTATTTTAAAAGGTTCTTGACTTTAAGAACAACAGCGTGCTTATCTTTGTGTCCTAGGGCCCCTAGCAGTGTCTGGCATATGACATTGTAGGTAATCAATAAACTCATAAAATGGATATAGGTATTTCATTTGAACAGGGAAGGAACAAGATGTGATTCTTCTTACTCTACATAGCATCAGTAGATCATTCTCCTTCCTATTATAAGACCCTTGGAAAAGAGGTAAAGTTCAGCAATAAAATGATGAAAATATAGCTAGAGTAGATAATTTTAGAAAAATAGAAAGAAAGAGGAAGATATTTGGTAATGACAGAGTCAAGCCAAAGGCAAAGAAGAAAAGAAAAAAGCTATCTAGAAATACACAGATGAAGTGAAAGGGAGCGAAACAAATTGTAGATACCAGGGTGAGGAATAGGTTCTACCTGCTACATCTCACAGTAACACGTTAGTGAAAGATTAGGACTAAAATAAAAAGCTTCAGCCAACCAGAGAAAGAAGCAGATATCACAGCACAGGTAAAAGACAAGATATGAGAACATTTGGAAAAATTAAAGTTCTCATATACATTACTTATCAAAATATTACAATGTAAAAGTCTGAAAGTTTTACACGAAGTTCATTTTCATAAGAAACTCCAGTATCTGGTGGCTATTTACAAAACATAGTATTTGTGAAAATATTCATTCTTTGAGGATGACTGCCATGAATGCTTTTGTATTTTTTTCAACATTAACCAAAAACAGTTCCCAAAAGATACAGAGATCTAAGTAACTGAAATGATAATCTTAATTATCCTCAGAAAAACACATAGCATAGATGCTTAAATTAGATTTCTTAGATTATCCTGTTATTCTTCCTGCATAAACAAAAGCATTTATAATTTTATTCTAGTTTATCATGAAATTTTGAATAAAATAAAATGAAAGTTCCATAAAGCCATCTGGAAATATTCCTATATTGGACAGAGGATATAAAATCTATACTGATGACAGTGGGAATGAAGAAAATGAGTCTTAGAGGTTGTTTCCTAGCTTACTAATTTTAGTACAACACTGGACCAATTATTTCTTAAGAACTGACTTGCTGGATTGAATTTATTTCTCATCCCTAATATTCATGAAGAAATATAGAAACTGAAGACAGGCAAATATGCATACCACCTTTCACCGCCTATTAATATAAGACAATTTTTTAACATAGCCCAGGGCAGGGAAAGGCAGGTGCTCTTGCATTCTGGTAAGTCCAGAGTTATTAGCTATTTGTTTGTTACAAGTAAGGTCAAAGTTATGTTAATAGGAAGAATATGAATTTCTCACAGAGACCAGATGGGGACCTTTAGAAATAAATGAGTCGTCACAGTGGGGAGTGTGTTGACTTCAAATACTTTGGGTGAAAATGAGCTTCAGCCTGGAATAAAAACCCTTTACCCACAACAACATCTATTTCCTCTAAATGGGAGACAAAAGTCTTCATTATTCTCCTCTAACAGTCAGAAGACAAACACTAGTACAAAGCATCCACTTATTCAAGGCCAGCAGAAAAAAAACAAGATGAGAAAAGACTTTAGTATGTGCTTTAGGCTACAAAATTTGAAAGACACATGGGATAACTGGAAAGAGAGGTTGGGAAATTCTGTGTATTTGTGTACGTGTGTGGTTGCGAGGAGGGCCTCCCAAAGGGGTTAGACTGAGAGCACTAGAGAAAGGGGCAGAAATGAAGACTGAAGTTTAAAATGTTCAGTTATGACATCTCCCCACAACACATACCTACCTCAAGTTACAAATGCGGATGTGACAAGCAGCAGTCAGCTAGCTAAGCCACCTCATCTTCGATCTATCAAACCAAGCAATGGGAACTTTGGGTCAGCTACTTGAAGCCTACAGTAAATTCATTAAATTTCCCTTAATAGTCTATATACTCACTTTGGGAACAAAATATTATAATAGAATCTAACCAAAAGAAAGTATAGTCCCACCCCCATGCCACAGTCAATGGCAAATTTCAACAGCATTCTAAATGTGATGTACTAAAAATGAGTGGGAAATACCCACAAGGCCAAGTCACAAGGGTCAGGCCTCCCTAGTTTCATATTTTTCCTCAAAATTGACTTGAGGTGACAGAGGTATGTAGATGGCCAAGTAAAGCACAGAGCACCTCATGGATTACAAACCATTTTATTTCTCTTGAAATATGGCTCTCAACAATATTAGATTCCTAAAATGTAAAATGGGAATCACCAGAAAGATTTCTTCTCTGTCTATGGCATTCAAAATATCACAATTACAATGTTGCAAGTGGAATCTACATTGAGAGATTAAAATCAATAAAATTACCATAAAACCTTAAGTAGGAAAGATTCCTCAGGATTAAGAGCAAATAGAAGAAATATAAATGTATATAATAAGAAAAATACAAGATCAAAACTGAAAACTATAACACTCTCTAGGTTTTCAGGAAGTTTAACACTTTTTCAGTGTATTCTTATATGCGGTTAATATTCCATGAGAGGTTATGCCCAGAGTCAGTTGCTCCAAGGCAAAGACTTTAGGTGACATATTTTAGCACAGTGTGTATTTTTTACATCTAATCAATTAAAAAAAAAAGTTAGTGGATGTGATGGAATTCCAGTTGAGCTATTTCAAATCCTAAAAGATGATGCTGTGAAAGTGCTGCACTCAACATGCCAGCAAATTTGGAAAACTCAGCAGTGGCCACAGGACTGGAAAAGGTCAGTTTTCATTCCAGTCCAAAAGAAAGGCAATACCAAAGAATGCTCAAACTACCACACAAATGAACTCATCTCACATGCTAGTAAAGTAATGCTCAAAATTCTCCAAGCCAGGCCATGAACTGTGAACAACCAGATGTTCAAGTTGGATTTAGAAAATGCAGAGGAACCAGAGATCAAATTGCCAACATCTGCCGGATCATCGAAAAAGCAAGAGAGTTCCAGAAAAACATCTATTTCTGCTTTATTGACTATGCCAAAGCCTTTGACTGTGTGGATCACAACAAACTGTGCAAAATTCTTCAAGAGATGGGAATACCAGACCACCTGACCTGCCTCTTGAAAAATCTGTATGCAGGTCAAGAAGCTAGAGTTAGAACTGGATGTGGAACAACAGACTGGTTCCAGATAGGAAAAAGTGTACATCAAGGCTGTATATTGTCACCCTGCTTATTTAACTTCTATGCAGAGTACATCATGAGAAATGCTGGGCTGGATGAAGCACAAGCTGGAATCAACATTGCCAGGAGAAATATCAATGACCTCAAATACACAGATGACACCACCCTTATGGCAGAAAGCAAAGAAGAACTAAAAAGCTTCTTGATGAAAGTGAAAGAGGAGAGTGAAAAAGTTGGCTTAAAACTCAACTTTCAGAAAACTAAGATCATGTCACCTGGTCCCATCACTTCATGGCAAATAGATGGGGAAACAGTGACAGATTTTTATTTTGGGGGGCTCCAAAATCACTGCAGATGGTGACTGCAGCCATGAAATTAAAAGACTCTTGCTTCTTGAAAGAAAAGTTATGACCAACCAAGATAGCATATTCAAAAGCAGAGACATTACTTTGCCAACAAAGGTCTGTCTAGTTAAGGCTATGGTTTTTTCAGTAGTCATGTATGGATGTGAGAGTTAGACTATAAAGAAAGCTGAGCACCAAAGAATTGATGTTTTTGAACTGTGGTGCTGGAGGACACTCTTAAGAGTCCCTTGGACTGAAAGGAGATCCAATCAGTCCATCCTATAGGAAATTAGTCCTGAATATTCATTGGAAAGACTGATGTTGAAGCTGAAACTCCAATACTTTGGCCACCTGATGCGAAGAACTGACATTTGAAAAGACCCTGAGACTGGGAAAGATTGAAGTCGGGAGGAGAAGGGGACAACAGAGGATGAGGTGGTTGGATGGCATCACCGACTCAATGGACATGAGTTTGAGTAAACTCCAATAATTGGTGATGGACAGGGTGCCTGGCATGCAGTAGTCCATGGGGTCACAAAGAGTTGGACACAACTGAGCAACTGAACTGAACTGGAAAAAAAAAAAAAAGAACCTAGAATGAATGGAGTATGAAATAAATGAGAGACTAGCAAATTTTTTTTTAATTTGAACAACCAATTCTATAAAACTCCACTCAAGTTAATAGAGATGCAAGTGCATACTGGAGAAGATAGTAATATAAGTTTTAAAATTTTTGACAATTACCATCTATAGACTCACTCTTCATGTCATGTGTAGACTATATAAAAGATTTACATAGAATACACACACGTGTATGTATGTAATCAAATTTAATTTAGATCTATATTTTAACATCTCAGCAAAAAGAAATCATAGCAAAAACTCAGTGTTAAGGTTTCTCTTTGTTAATCATGAGCTCAAGCCGTTGGAATTCATGAATAATATGCCTAGGGCTATGATAGTGTTCGAATGTTTTTCTACTGAATAAAAGAGATGAAGAAGATGAAAAGTTGAAAGGTTTTAAGGCATACCAGTTTAAAAAAATCAAGTTTAATTTTATATCTATAAGTTGTTGTCATATAAACATAATTTGAAAGTCAACAGAAACTAACAAAAAGAACATCTTAAAACCCAGGTAATGTAAAAAATAAGGAAGCAGTACACTGTGATATACTGCACACTGCAGTCCACTATTTCAAAATAAATTTTTACTGCCTCAGAAAATGTGATTAATTTCAGCGTTGTCATACATACTAACTTCAGAGCTATGTCTGTATCCCCTCTGTCTTGCAAAGGCCAAGTGGAACAAGATAGGAAAATTAATACCAATGAAAGTAAAAAAGGAACTGAGAACATCCCCTAACATGTTCCCTCCATTTTTTCCCAAGTTAAGTTTTTCCTGGCCTATTAAGAATCCAGTGACAATACCATACAATTAGGGAAGAGACAGAAAGTCATGAGAACCTGGGTTTATGCCTTTGAAAGTATCATTTTCCTTATTATTTCCTTATTTTTTCTGTCCTTTTCTCCCTAAAACACTCATCCTGGAACTTTCTTTTACTTCCTTTACCCTAATATATCCCTTTCCACTTTTCTTCTTTTGTTTTTCTTCTTTCCTTAAAAAGTAACCTCTAAACTTCCTCCAAAGTCCCTTTTTAGTTGTTTTGAGGAAATCATCAGACAAAAAAACCTACATATGTAAAGCAGATTGTCTCAGGAGATGCACATTAGTATTAAACATTTTGGTGAGATTCCCACAATTTCCCCCTACCAAACTCATACAGACACATTTCCATACTAGATGATAATGCATTCTCTATATGAAAGAAAAAAATATAAACAAATACACTTGAGAGACTAAGAAGGCATAGGAGGCTGGAGGTAGGAAATAGCAGACTTTAATAAAATAATGTATTATATGGTGGCATGTAAAATTTCCCACAAAACACCATTCTGGATAAATGAAGCTCCAAAACTATATGGACATCACGATTGTTTTTTTAAAAAATTAACTCACACAAGTATACACATATACCCTCCCACCAATTACACAATTTCAATGGACATTATTTTTGTAGCTTAAGAAACACTTACTCTCTCTCAGTTCTTTTTTTTCTGTTTGCCTTTTACTTCAACTTTCTACTGACATGCCTTTAAGTTCACTGATTCTTTCCAGCCTGCTGATCAGCCTACTAAATGTAATTTTTTCCTTGACTAAATGTTTGTGATTTCTAGCCCTTCCTTTTGAATCTCTAAGTTTTAATCTGATTATTTTAGCTGTTCTTGTGTACTGCCCACTGTTTCTATTTGGGCCCTTAGCATATTAATGAAAGTTAAATTCCCAGTCTGATAATTTCCAAATCTGTTATCCTTCAGTCCAGTTCTGACTCTTGCTTTGTCTGTTCAGACTATGCTTTGCTTTTTAGCATACTTTTCAATTTTCTGTTGAAAGCCAGATATGATGTATCAGGTAAAAGGAGGTAAATAATTCTTCAGTGTGTGGCTTAGAGTTTTCTTTATTCTCTGCTGCGTGTGATTGCAGAGGCAAAAATTTCCTCTGGTGTCCTTGTTCTTGTATCCCTTGTTGTCTACTGGTTTCCCTAGAGATTCCTTCTTAAATAGGGCCTGATGCTTACAGTTCTTTCACTGTTTTACAGGAGCCCTATTGATGTGGTGTTTAGGTATGTGGCAGATAGGGACAGGCATTCTATAGTCCTATGATTAAGCTTCAGTTTTTTTAATTGAGGTTGTGTCCCTGGTCGATGACCTTCACAAGTGCTTGTCAGTTTTTATCTTTTCCTATCCCTTTAGGTGACAGGAAGGCTAGAGGGGGCCAGATTTAGATATTTCCCTTCCTCCAAGGAACTTAGTTCTGGTAAAACTCAAGTCAATTAGACTCTGGTAAAATAGTTTTAAATGAGTAGAAGCCTCAGTTTATTTCAAAATGGTTAGTTCCCCCTTCTCCCTTTTTAAAGCATGGAGGGAATTTTACTTTAATTTCTACCTGAGAAACTGGTGGGCTCCTGGTGATAAAACTTGGGGAAGTGTGGAGGCTTTCCTAAAGTTAAGCTCACAAAACGTTCTCTCTGTCAAGCTAGTCTCCCACAATTAATTACACTTTAAGTGTTCCAACCAAGGTACAGAAAGAGATTCTGCTTCCCGTAAACTGTGATTCTCTGTGTTTGCCTGTGTTTACAGTTTGGGGGCAGCAGTTTGCCCTGTGGTTCCAATGCTTTGATGAATCTATAGAGTTAATAACTTTCAATTTGTTCAGCTTTTTACTTGTTAAAAGGATGGGAGTTACAACCTCAAAGCTCTTTACATGTTGAACCTGGCTTTATAAATGCTACTTTACCAAATTATTCATCCTCATTTGCTTATAAGTACTTAATATTCTTTAATCATTAAAAATCTGACTATTCAGGGACATAAGCCCATCAGTTTCAGTTTCAGTCGCTCAGTTGTGTCCAACTCTTTGCGACCCCATGAATCACAGCACACCAGGCCTCCCTGTCCATCACCAACTCCTGGAGTTTACTCAGACTCACATCCATCGAATCAGTGATGCCATCCAGCCATCTCATCCTCTGTCGTCCCCTTCTCCTCCTGCCCTCAATCCCTCCCAGCATCAGAGTCTTTTCCAACGAGTCAACTCTTCACATGAGGTGGCCAAAGTACTGGAGTTTCAGCTTTAGCATCATTCCTTCCAAAGAACACCCAGGGCTGATCTCCTTCAGAATGGACTGGTTGGATCTCCTTGCAGCCTAAGGGACTCTCAAGAGTCTTCTCCAACACCACAGTTCAAAAGCATCAATTCTTCGGTGCTCAGCCTTCATCACAGTCCAACTCTCACATCCATACATGACCACAGGAAAAACCATAGCCTTGACTAAATGGACCTTAGTTGGCAAAGTAATGTCTCTGCTTTTTAATATGCTGTCTAGGTTGGTCATAACTTTTCTTCCAAGGAGTAAGCGTCTTTTAATTTCATGGCTGCAATCACCATCTGCAGTGATTTTGGAGCCCCCCAAAATAAAGTCTGACACTGTTTCCACTGTTTCCCCATCTATTTCCCATGAAGTGATGGGACCGGATGCCATGATCTTCGTTTTCTGAATGTTGATCTTGAAGCCAACTTTTTCACTCTCCTCTTTCACTTTCATCAAGAGGCTTTTTAGTTCCTCTTCACTTTCTACCATAAGGGTGGTGTCATCGGCATATCTGATGTTATTGATATTTCTCCTGACAATCTTGATTCCAGCTTGTGTTTCTTCCTGTCCAGTGTTTTTCATGATGTACTCTGCATAGAAGTTAAATAAGCAGGGTGACAATATATAGCCTGGACATACTCGTTTTCCTATTTGGATCCAGTCTGTTGTTCCATGTCCAGTTCTAACTGTTGCTTCCTGACTTGTATATAGGTTTCTCAAGAGGCAGGTCAGGTGGTCTGTTATTTCCATCTCTTGAGGAATTTTCCAGTTTATTGTGATCCACACAGTCAAAGGCTTTGGCATAGTCAATAAAGCAGAACTAGACGTTTTTCTGGAACTGTTTTGCTTTTTCCTGCCCATCAGTCACCAGTTATTTCAGCTACTGTGAAAACATGTAGACTTTATTTTTCTGACCTGCTGGAAAACAGAACTGGTTCTCCTGATCTTCACAACATACATCCTGACTTCTGGTTCAAGCCTTGATCCTAAAAGGTCTATCTGTGACTTGAGACACACCTGATCTTCACTAGCATATGAATAATTAGTAAATTATTTTACTATGAATGTGATTAGCAAGTCTCTTTTACCATATTTGGCCAAAGGTCAAATAGTTACTGCTAACTGAAAGGTTGCTTTCCCTCTGGAAATTTATGAAAGAAATGGAAAATTATTAGAAGTTGAAAGTAGTTCTGTTTTACTTATATGTCATTCCCTTAAAGTACTTTTATACTATTTGGCAGAAATTTTGGTAGAAAATACCAAAACACTGCATTGTTGCTGCTATTTAGTCACTAAGTGGTTTCCAACTTTTTTGTGACCCTGGGACTGTAGCCTAAGAGGCTCCTCTGTCCATGGGATTTTCCAGGTAAGAATACTGGAGTGGGTCACCACTTACTTCTCCAGGGGAACTTCCTGGCCCAGGGATTGAATCTGCATCTCATACATTGGCAGGCAAATTCTTTACCACTCAGCCCTCAGGGAAGCCCAAAACACTGCATAGCAAAAGCTAAAGAAATAACCTTGAAAAACTAATGAATGGAAGAGGATTAAAAAAATCTATGTTTTCTAAACTCAACTTTGAAAAATAACCATGTTGAAAAGAATTTGTTGTGATATAGTCATGATGAACCATGCAGGTCAAGCTAAAGGATTGGGAGACGGTTGCTATTTTTAAGTTATATACTACATAGTGAGTTTGGCAACTTTCATACAACCAAAACAATTTGCACTTTTAAAATATTGTTAACAGAGTCACCATATTTTCACATATCCACTCTGAATTCATGCTTTAATGACTTTTTAAATAAAATGACAGATAAGAATTACTAAACAACATCAAATTTTCACTTAATATTTGTCCTTAGTAGAAAGAAAATGCCTTCATGGATAAAAAGACAAGAGAAAAAATACAAGCTAAACCTTAAGGGAGGTGGGACTAGTGATGTATAAAAATTTAATAAGCTTCAGTACGGCTACGATGCTGTAACTCCATTTGTTAAAGAATGGTATAAGTAGCAGTTCTCTGAGTAATGTGAATAAAGGTTATTAGCAATAATAATGGTTTGCTAGCTGATATATTTGCAGATTAAGCAACCTCTGCCATGGAGGTTAGTAATATTTCAAAGATATTGCTCAAAAGAGAATAGAATGGGTATTTTATTTCTGTATCAAGAAAACTAGGCTCATTATCAAAGTGTGTGGCAGCAGAAGTCTTGCTTCTCTCATTTTTCAGTTTAATGAGTGGTGAGAATCCTACCCAGTACTGAAAATTTTATGACATTTTACTTGTTGGATCATACGGTGCTCTAGAATTATGCTCAGACCTTCTGCTACCAAAATCCTATTTCATATCCAGGTCAGTTTTATAAGAATTAATAATGTATGTAAGTTTTTCCATTAGGACTGCATTTTTCCCATTTTTGTAGTGAAAATAAACAGTCAGTGCTAAGTTTTCAAAATGGCCACCAGGTTTCTGACATTTGAGTTTTCATTTATGCCTTTAAGAAAGAAGCTTTGAAACTTTCATAAAATAGCTGCGTGGTGCCAAGTGTACTGATTAGCTAGACTGGTGGTCAGAAACGCAGATGTGGATCAACCATGTGATTATTTTCTTGATAACAATAGGAATTCAAGAAGGTCTCTAAAAACATGGCTCTGGAATTAAGCGCACTGTGCGTGCAGTTTAGTCTGATCTGCACAACTTTGTGAATTGTCCATCATGTCGCCTTGTTTCATGACATCCTGACATCCACTTCTAGTGGAAGTCAGAACCACTCAAATTATATGACTAATTCCATTTCTTTTCTGTAACTATTACTATTTCATCTGAACTCACCCTATTGCAAATGCCATCAGTACTTCTGTAAACATTAGTATTAGTAGCAACTCTCAGTACTGGACAACTTGGCTAAAATAACAAAATTTATACTAAATCACTTAAGTAAATCTTGCCTAGATGATCAGGCATTATTTTCCAGATGCTATTCTGAACGGCACAATTAAAAGTATTTTGGAGAGAGAACAGAGTATGCTTTAGCTTGCCTGACAATAGCTTGCCTGAGACTGTGGTCCAGAAAGCCAGGAAGGAACTAGCCCAGGGTAGCTGACAGTGCCTAAGCCCAATGCCCTCTAATCACAGTCAATTTAGGGAGCAAAAGGTCAACACCAGAGACCTGCAGACATATGGCTGGAGTCAGTCTGGAGGCTCAACTTATGAAGATAATGATCATAGTTCACGGTATAACTCCAGAGAAGTAAAGATAAGAATCAAATCTAAGATTTGAAGATAAATACGATAATAAAGGTATAAAATCATATACCACAAAAGAATTCCTTAGTCCCTTAGTTTTCAAATATTGCTGTGTCCTTGTATCACTGATGGGAAAATTATTTGAGGAACGGATGTTAAGCAGTTTCCTTTAAGATAGGGAGCTAAAGTTTTTCAAAAAGATTTGCAGTTTATATCTGTTTATATCAAAGCCCCATTCCTTTTCCCTTTCAGGAACTGGCAGGCATAAATGTTTCTTTCCCTTCCCACTTCAGGTCCGGACTTACATCCAGCATAAAAGAAGAGAGTTCCTAACTCAAGAAGCCAAGAAGATTAGCAGATTGCAAAGGAGCCCTTCAGAAGCATCTTGATTTCATTCTTGATATATAAACTTTTCTCTTAATTAAAAGTCATCACCGCAGATTCTGAAAGTGTGGTCCCAGACCAGCATCTTCAAGATCAACTGAGAATATTTCAGAAATGCAAATTAACTCCAGAGCTACTGAATCGGAAACCCTGAGTGTCGAGCTTGCCCATCATCATTGTAAGAAACCCTCCAGATGATTTTGATATATAGCTCAAAGTTTGAGAAGCACGTGACCTATTCACTCATTTTTTTCCTGAACTGGTGGGTAGTCCTATGATCGGTATACCATTAAGATTTTCAGATTCAATTGTCTTTGTCCTGAGTATTTATTCAAGTACATTCTGCCTTGGCCTGACTGCATATTTTACTCATAGTTTTAAAAGTTAGAGGGAACATTTGTTATCAGTCTCATTAAAAGGAATCTGAAGTACTTGTGTAGACAGTCCACATTCCCAGAGGTGTTCTGAACCAAAAATGAACCTATAATTTTCCAGGACATCCATTTTCTGTTACCTTATGAACAATCTAGAATAGCCATAAGAGGAAGAAGTCTTAAATTAGAGGGCTCAACTAAGTCTTTAGCTTCTCCTATAACTAGAAGCAAGATATGACAATTTTATGAGTCTCAATTTTCACATAAAGTAGAAATAATAAAGTAAAATGAAATAAAAATACTTCACATGGTGATAACTGAAAGATCATTTATGTGAGGGAGAAAAATCCTACCCAAAATTAATCTGCACATTTTACCTAATAGTTCTGTGTTCGGCTGTCTCAGGGCTTCCCTGATAGCTCAGTTGGTAAAGAATCTGCCTGCAATGCAGGAGACCCTGGTTCGATTCCTGGGTCAGGAAGATCCACTGGAGAACGGATAGGCTATCCACTCCAGTATTCTTGGGCTTCCCCTGTGGCTCAGCTGGTAAAGAATCCACCTGCAATGCGGGAGACCTGGGTTCAATCCCTGGGTTGGGAAGATTCCCTGGTGAAGGGAAAGGCTACCCACTCCAGCATTCTGGCCTGGAGAATTCCATGGACTGTATAGTCCAAAGGATTGCAAAAAATTGGACACAAATGATTGACTTTCACTTTCACTGCTGTCTTAAACTATTCTGTGGCAAGAAGAATGTCCACCCTTCCGTAGAAGTTATCCACATGGTAACACCCAGATTTGTGATGCATTACCTGACACTGCAGAAGTGACTTGGCAGACATGCTTAAGGACTTTGAGACAGACAGAGTAAATGAAGGAAGAGGGTCATGAGTCAGAGAATACAGGCAGCCTCTAGAGGCTAGAAAAGGCAACAAAGTAAATATTTCCCTAAAGCCTCCTAAAAAGACTACAGCCCCATTGACAACTTGATTTTATACCAGTGACACTCAAGTTGTACTTTGTACCTTCAGAAATGTAAGGTAATAAATCTGTGTTATTTTAAGCCACTAAAGTTGTTACTTTTCTACAGCAGTAGTGGGAAACTAATATTCCTATATTTATTCTCTCTTAAGCTACTTTAAGATGTAAAACCGGGGTGTGCCCCACGCATAAGCATAAAAGGACCACTGACATCCAACTGCATCCCAGAAGCATCATTTAAAAAACATTGGCAAGGTAGTTACTAGAGGTAAGCATTATGTACCCTCCTTTCCCTGAATCAGAGAGTAACTCATCTTAAGAAAACAGTCAAATCACCATTTGGGAATGAACCTGGGCCTTTGAACTTTTCAATTTGCTTTTGAGAAGAATGTTCCTTCTGTCTTTTGCAAAAGTTGAATACAGAGTCTTAGCTGCCTTAGCCACCAAAATACAGAGCTATACTTACCATTATGTTCCCCTAGGGAGAAATCAGAAATTAGCATAGTGGAACAATGAGTTTTTTGAAAGTGCCTGGAGGATTTGTGTTTGCCTCGTTTGTGTTTGCCTACATTGTAAGAAAATATGTAAGGAATGAACCATGAGCTTCGTGATTAAAAAAAAAAAAAATGCACCCAATTGCTTCACCAGTGGAAATACATTCTAATAGTTTTGAAAAGAAATTGAAATATATTATATTGATACTGTGTTTTGCTAGGACTGCAAACAACCAGGATCTTTTTATTTTCAAGATTTATAATGGTAATATTTCAAGTACAAACAGGAACATGAACTGGGCAAAATATGGGATTACAAAGAGGTTTAAGCAGTTTCTCTACAAACTAGAGAGAAGTATTTCTGAGATGCTTACAGATGGTGATCTTCTCACTGTATTCTCCCATGGTAGAGAGTAGAGAGAGAAAGCTCCCATGTCTTTTTCATAGGGGCACTAATTCTATTCAAGAGGGCTCCACCTTCATGACTTAATTACCTCCCAAGGGCCCTACCTCCAAGTAACATCACACTGGGGCTTATGATTTCAACATATAAATGGGGTATTACACAAACATTCAGCCCATAGCAGAGGATAAATATTCAATCATTATACCCTCCCTAGCAAAGTCAGTGTTTCATGAAACGAATCTTTTAACTGTGGGACCAAGTGGACTATCCTTGAGGAACATTATGCAGGCCAACAGGGTCTTGAGACATGTATGTGGGATAAAGAATGTGGAGGCAAGGGATACTGGCCTGTACGCCTGCAGTATTTCACAATCCTTATGTAAAGAAAACTGGACTGGAAGTCAGACTGTCCGGGGTTGGAATACAGAACGATCACCTCATACTTTGTCTAGAATTTCTCAAAGATCCAGTTTACCAGTCTGTAGGATGGAGATGTGTGTCTCACTATATAGCTGTCATCCGTATTAAATGGGACAATCAAAGTACCTGCCTAGTCTTGCACATGTAATGAACATTCAGTAACATTAAATATTATCAAAATTACGATGATGACTGATGACTATGCTGGACCTGATGCTAAAGTAACATAGGTCATAGTTGAGGGAAAGGCAGAGCAAAAAGGAACAACCTATGCTATCTTATTCTGTCTTTTTTTTTTTTTTTTTTTTTAAACCAAGGTAC
Source organism: Capricornis sumatraensis (assembly GCF_032405125.1). Lineage (NCBI taxonomy): Eukaryota > Metazoa > Chordata > Mammalia > Artiodactyla > Bovidae > Capricornis > Capricornis sumatraensis. The sequence goes on from NC_091073.1 coordinate 24,960,678, forward strand.
ATCACGAGCTGGTCCAGACCTGGGTTATGGAAGATACCAAGTCATGCTTTTGTGGGACAAAATAGGAAGTAGCAGACTGGTTTTCAACTATGTAAATACAGGAAAAGAAGGTGAACGGGGTCCCTGTGTATAATTGGTGAGCTGGATGACAAGGGTCTTGATCCCTAGGCCAAGGAAAATCTAGCTGCAAATAATAATGCTAAACCTCACACACAAATAAAATCTGACCGTTTTGTGCATTCCCAAAATGGGAATTGACACTAGCTGGTTGTGTGTCCTAGTTCACACCCCTTTCTCGAGATAGTCCAAGCCCCCAGAAGTCAGTGCTCAATACACCAAAACCAAGTCGTCACTGGTGACTAGTGGACTCGAGCAAAACTGAAACAGATTATCTTCTCCAGAGCCACTTACACTTCGAATATGTTTCAATCTACCACATGCAACGTAAGTAAAGAGGAGTAACCATACCCCACCAAGTGGATGTAGCAGAAGAGAGACCTTGTTTGCAAAAATACACAGCGAAACAAGACATCCATGGAGGAATAAAAAGGAAGGGTGGAAAGTCACAATGGTTTTTCCTGTTTATGTAAAGTAACTGGGTCTTGAATGAATTTCTGTCCCTGGACTTTTGGCTATGGCCCCATGGCCCTGACTGTTAGAAGGATCTCAAGTTGGTTTCCCTTACTTCAAATCAAATAATTCAAACAACTTAATCACCTAACCTCTGCCACTGAATCATGGATTTTTGCCTCAATGATTACACTCTAGCTCATTCTGAAAATATTACCAAAACTTCCTCTTGAATAGTGAGTAATGGGCAGAAAGTATTATAACTACAAGAGTGTAAACTTAAGTCATTAAAGGTTTATATGTGTGTCAGTACTACTTTATAGAGATAACAGTATCACAAATCTGATTTCAAATAACTTGAGCCATCTGAAAATCCACTAAAATATCCTGAGCAATCTTAGTATCATTGGGAGTCACACCATGCAGTGTTAAAGTCCAGATTATTGGAAACTTGTAAATACATACACACATATTTTTTTACATTGTTTGCCAAGTAAGCAATGCATTAATTTTTTTTTAATCCTTATATTTTAGTTGTTGGTTTGTTTTGATGAGAATAATTGAAAAAATCCAAAAGGAAGGTTAATGCCACAATATACATTTTTATTGTTTTAATGACCACACACAACTGAAGTGACTCAGCACAGCAGAGCACGTACACTAAAATGCTAATATGCATTCATTGGATTAGTGAAGAGGATGGTGGGCAGAGGGGATTCAAACACTTTGAATTGGGGGGTACACAATACAAGGGGTAAAATGCACACACTGCTTTCATGAGCCTGTATCTCTAGTAACAGCATGGATTACAGTCCAGCCTTGTCTCTTGGCTGAGAGAGTAGGCTTGAGGCAGGGGATAGGTGGGCCCCAGGTTGAGCAGCTGGATTTTGGACCCTGTGGACTGATACTCCAAGATGAAGATAATAGCAGGAGCCAGGAGGAGCTAAGACTTGTCCAGATAAAAGATAAAGAGATCACATATTTCTCATTCTAAAGGTCAAGGAAACCTTACCAACTACACATGAACAGAAAGGCTCCTCAGGGACCAAAAAGGTGGGGGGTTGGGGGGGTGCCACCTATAGGAGGTGATGTCAACCCACCCACAGGCAAAGCCAGATGACTGGCCAGAAGAAGCCTGGGAAAGTGCCCCACAAAAGTGATTCATACTACCCTGAGGGTGCAACTCACGCCCTCTGAGCCAGCCCCTGTGAGTCTATTGACACATAGTCTTCCCTCATGATAAACACCTAACTTGTTTCACTACTTTCCATCTCTTTGTAGAAGCGATGGATCAAGGTGTTGTCACAGGCCCTCGTGGTCTTGCGGCTAGGATTCAGCACTCTCACTGCTGTGGCCTGACTTCAGTCTCTGGTTGGGAAACTGAAATTGAGCTTCAAGCTGCCGCAGGCTGACTTCACCCAAGATCAGGCTGGCCTCCAGTTGCAGGATGTGAAGCCCAAGTGAACTGTCTAAAAGCTTGCACAGCCATAGCCTAGGAAACCAGAAGAAATCTGAACAACTACAAAACACACAAAAGCAAGATTCAATACCCAAAATTAAGCAAGGCTTAGTCAAAAGGTGGGACTTGGCAAGTATCTCTGGACAGAAAGCAGTAAGTGGAATGGCCAAGTCCACGGAAAAGTTAGAGGGCACCATGCTCCCCTCCTCTGAGGGAACTGATTTGGGGTTTCTCCCTAAATCACCTAATGCTGGGTTCCCCACCTCAGGAACTTTGAAAAAAAAAAAAAAAAGCTAATACATTCAGTTCACTTGAGACCAATTTAGTCGGACTCTCTAGAGGTTCATAGGGGGCTCTCCCAATGGCTCAAGCAGTAAAGGATCCATCTGCAGTGCATGAGAGACAGGAGACATGGGTTTGATCCCTGGCTTGGACAGACCCCCTGAAGGAGGAAATGGCAACCCACTCAAGTGTTCCTGCCTGGAGAATGCCATAGACAGAGAAGCCTGGTGGGCTACAGTGCACAGGGTCACAAAGAGTTGGACATGACTAAGCTTTACTTTCACTTTTCACTTTCATGCATTGGAGAAGGAAATGGCAACCCACTCAATGTTCTTGCCTGGAGAATACCAGAGACGGGGGAGCCTGGTGGGCTGCCGTTTATGGGGTCACACAGAGTTGGACATGACTGAAGCGACTTAGCAGCAGCAAGCAACTGAGCATGCATGCATGCTAGGGGTTCAAGAAACACAAGCATTTAGAACTACTAATTTTACTAGCAAGAATTATCTAACTCAGGGAAATGCTGATGGTGAAATGTAGGTTCTTATAAGGAATTCCCTGCAACCAAACCTTCCCAGGGGCATGTGCACAAAGCTGATAAGGTCATCAGCGGCCATGTCAGGAGGGAGCTGCCTAGGCACTAAGCCAGTTCAGAGGAGAGGCTTAGCACTGCATAGCAGAAAAAGACGGCATCAACTTGTTCATAACTTGTTAGCTACAATGAAGTATATCCCAAAATGAATTATCACAAAACGGTTGTGACTTAACAGCACATATAAGTGCCTATGAAAAGCAAACAATGAGATATGCCCTAAATTCTTTACAGCTTCAATCCAAGGCATAATATAGGCCTTCTGCCTAAAATTCATCAAAAGCATTTAATTTCTAAAAGCTGCTACTGGCCAAAATGTTCACAAGTTCATTTCATGCAAAAACAAAATAAAACCAAAAAATCTACGCAGCTGATCCTTATAGCTGCACTATTTTTCCACCCTGAAAAGTAGTAGGCTTCTGTGTATTTCTAGATGTTTTTCCTCCTAAAATGTGCACTTGACAACTGAAATGAGATGCCATGCCCTCCTCTGTCTGAGAGTCAGAAAAGGGGCTTCCAGTCTTTACCCTGAGGAGGTAAGAGCCCTCTTGGAATGTGTCTATCATTAAAACAGTGCTTGAGGGCATTTACCTCCTCATATTTTAATTATTGGTCTACTCATGTTATTTATGTAAACCCTATGGGAATTCAACCTCAAGCCCACTTTTAGCAATGTTTTCCCTTTTTTATAAAGATATTTGGGCTTGGACTAAAACAATAAACTGGTTTTTAACATTCATCATATTCACTAGCAGTATGGTGAAATCAACCCCTTTATACCACCGGTGCTGGAGGACAAGATAAACATACCACAGGAGCTAACAATTTAACCTGAGTCAGCATAGTAATTCTGTTATTAGAGAATTCTATTGTACTGATTGGCATACATCAGCATACAAATCGACTTCAGAGTGAGCACCAAGCCCTTTCCCCAAATGTGGATACACTGGTGCAGCTCCCCACCTGCCCCCACTTTTTTCCTGTCAGAGGAAGCTGAAAAACTTAAAGCCAAAGAAGGGTTTATTTTTGAAACATCGATTAAGTCTGGAAAAGACAAAGTTTACTTGGTAAATAAGCTATTTTCTTACCTTAAATATGTAACTTGAAGAGGTCAATTCTGTGCAACAGGGGAAGAAAAAAGGAGCAGAAAACATATTGGAGCTCACAGGGAGAAAGCAATGTTAAAGTCTGGGTCTGGTGTGTGTCCAGTCTAGGGTGGAAGATAAGAGATCACTGAATGATTCTGAAATGTGAAAGAAGACAGAAGTTCATTCTCTCGAGGGTCTCCTTGAGGACAGATTAATCCTTGGATGTCCTTGAAATTCAGTACCTTCTCTGTTCTAAGAGCAAAAGCTCTCTGAGGGAAACTTCACCTCTACCCTTTCTATTCTCTCTAACTGCAATTTAGCAAATTTATTTAGTTTCATGTTGTAAGGTTTCAGAAGACAGAAATCACATATTATTGATTAGTGCAGCCTTATGGTGCCTAACTCTCAGAATGTTTCCATCTGTTCGTTAGTTGCTTCATTCAGGGTAGGTAATAAGATATCTGAAAAATTTACTCAGAACATCTCAAAGGGGAAGAGATGAATGGAAGCTCCTTTGCCAGCAGGTGTCGCCTCCCATATTTGGCATGTGGAAATAAGAACCAAGTATATTATATTATATTATATATTATATTATATATTTTATATATTATATTTATATATTATAAACATATTTTGAAGTGAAAGTGAAAGTCACTCAGTCATGTCCATCTCTTTGCAACTCCATGGATTGTATAGTCCCAGGAATTATCCAGGCCAGAATACTGAAGTGGGTAGCCTTTCCCTTCTCCAGGGGATCTTCCCAACCCAGGGTTCAAACCCAGGTCTCCCACATTGCAGGTGGATTCTTTACCAGCTGAGCCACAAGGGAAGCCCAAGAATACTGGAGTGGGTAGCCTGTCCCTTCTCCAGGGGATCTTCTTCCTGACAGAGGAATTGAACCGGTGTCTCCTGCATTGTAGGCAGATTCTTTACCAACTGAGCTATGAGGGAAGCCCATATATTTTGACATTTATAAGGTCAAAGTACCTTAATTACTAATCGATAATTAATCTTATAAATAAGATCATTTTAAAAAGCTATGAATACAAATTGCTTAAATGTAAGGACTTGGGAGTCATATATTATAAAATACCCTTGGACCAAGACTGTAAAGAACTTTTTTTCACCCCTGTTCTTTACAACCTTCATCTTGTAAAGCTAAAATGGCAGGAACTCTAAGCACTTTATTGCATACAAATATATCTCAGTGTATTCAATGTATCTCAGGGTATTTGATATATCTCAGTGTATTCAATATATTTCTGTGTATTCAATATGTCTTAGTTAATTACAATAGTGATGATCATAATTATCCTGTTTAAAATGTTTATGTTTCTTTTCTGGATGCAGAGCTTCTTGGTGGCTAGCATCTATTTCTATAAATCTTAATTCAACAATTGATGCATACTATATGCACGTAACTACGAACATGTGCAAAGAACAGAATTCAAAGCATGGTTAAAGTAATCAGTGTATTCAAAGCACCAAATGTGTTCACATGCCTGTAAGAAATTCTATATAACTGAAAGCTACTTAGTACTAAAAGATGAAAACCAAAAATCCATTTTAATAAGAATGTGCTGCATTTTTTAGAATTTACTCAGTATATGAATAAATGCAAAAGCAAATAATAAAACAAGGAGATTTATACAGAACTTCATGTTTTAATTCTTCAGCCCTGGGGGATAATGATCAGTATGGGGAAATAAAGAATGGTAATATTAATTTATTTATTAAAAAAGGGCTACCTGTCAAAGACAAATAGCCTCAACAAATTATTCATGTAGAATGCTGCTGCTGCTGCTGCTACTGCTAAGTTGCTTCAGTCGTGTTCGACTCTGTGTGACCCCATAGATGGCACTAGTCGTTATATATGTTACAAGTGAAAGCTGGGCCACTACTGACTTTTCAGGCATAAGCAATGTTCTATTATTCTAGTATGCATACATGCTACTGGTGTTAACCGTCCTTCCAGCCCTTCCTGCTGTGAATGGTCCCTGAACCCTGATGGTTGTGGTTTGCAGGTGGTCATGAGGAATGTATTTCCTTTTAAACTGATACACACACACCCATCTATAAAAAGCATCAAGGCCTACAGATTATGGTAAAAATAACCACATCTGAAATTCTGGAATCAAATATTTCAAAGAGTAATTTGTAGTTTATTTTTCTTCAATCATTACCTCATTGTTTTGCTAAAATGTTATGTCAGAGTTGTAAGTCAAAAGGGCTGCTGAATGATTAAAATACTATGTAATTCCTTTCATGTGTCTTTCTCATTTGTTTGCCAAGCTATGTGAAATAGGCTTGCAGGGAAACAGTACACTAATGTGCATTTATGGTAATTCACTGTGCTGAGTTAAGTGAAATAATAAAACAGCATTTCCTCTAATTCACTGAAGGACAGGGGACTCATTAGGAACTGAAATAAATGACATTTTCATAAAAAATGTGAACTTGCACTGAGACTAACAGACAAGTGCAAGGAATACACATATATATTTTCGGGTTTTTTTATATTTGTCATCATTACATTCACTATCACTCAACCCCAAGCATTTTACTTATTACCACTTCATTACAAGAAAGAAACAAACTGAATGCAATAATGAAAAGAGAAAAAGATTAATTTCAGGCATGACTCACAATAGGAATCCTGTTGACATCTGATTCTAGCTATAGCAGGGAGCTTGAGGCACAGGTTATGCATTTAACTCTCTGAATGGCATGATACTGTACTTTAAAGTATAAACTATAATCTAGGCTAGGAAATCCAGATTAAAGCAATTACTGAATGAAATTATCCATTCTATGTTAAGTATCTGCTAAGCACATTAGCTTATTCACTCACAGATTAATATGGTATTACTGCACAGTATGTTTAATAGTCAAGTGTTTCAAATTATCACTAATTCTACAAAAAATAACACACTTAAGCATGCTTTATATTTTTCCTTTTCTCTAACGTATAGCGCTCTCTCTGCAGAAAAGCTTGCCGAACAAAGTTCCTGAGCACGGATTTTGGGAGAACTGTCTAAAATCCAAATGACATCGTTTCGAAAGCACTTAAGAATTACCAAGGCTGTGGGCTTGAGAGGTCCTAGTCTCAGAGAGAATGAAGTACAAAGGACAGAGCCCACCACTCATTACTGCTTTTCCCTTTAAAATCATTTGCCAATTTGTAAGCAAAGCGTGGTGGTGTTGTGTACAGTAGTGTCTGATTGTTTGTGACACCGTGGATTATAGCCTGCCAGGCTCCTCTGTCCATGAAATATTGGAGTGGGTTGCCATTTTCTACTCCAAGGGGATCATCCAGATCCAGGATTTAACCCATTTCTCTTGTGTCTCCTACGCTGGCAGGTGGATTCTTTATCACTGAGCCACCTGGGAAGCAAAGGGTAGGGGCTGAAAACTTGAACAGAGCTTCTACTGGGACTCGGGCAACAAATTGGAGTCGAAGGACATCAAGGAGAAGTGGTCCTGATAAACACCCCACTTAGGACCCATGAATGCTGATATCAATTACACAACCAAACAAGACTATATATCAAACACTTACATTGATATTTGTGTGTATATGCACACACATGAGCAACGTACTTATTTCAGAGCTGACACAGATCAGTACCTCTAAGACTGAACTGAAATTCTACAATTGTGTTGAATTGAATTAATATAATTAATCCGTTCTCTCTACCTGAAGCAAAAGTGAATTCACTCAAAAAAAGAAATATTCAGAGACGAAAATTACCCCTAAATTTTTCGTACATTATGGAAAGAGAATATTTCATTGCCATTTTTCAGGCACATCAAGAAAAAAGAACAAATTACTCAAGGCCAAATGGGAAAAAGACAACGGAAACAAACCCACGGTAGAAAAAGATATAACTATTAAAATAAATATTTTGAGTATTGTCATGTGATTACACAACGAGCTGGAGGTCTTCAGTTGAGAGGTGTAAACTATAAAAATTAACCAAATGATCATTCTAGGAATAAAAATTTAACAGTGACTGAAATTTAAAAAACACACTGTGACTCCAGGCATATAATTATATTGAGTATTAGACTCAATAATTAGACCAAATGAAACTAATACCATCCTTTTTATACATAAGTATAAATTTTTAATAACTATAAATTAAGCAAATTTTCCTAAAAATTACTCTACTGGTAAATGAATTTCATCCTTATGCTCAAATGTAGGTTGTGGTTTTCATTCTTTGTCTATGAAAGTGTCATTTTTCATACATATGTGTCAGGTCACTTGAAAATTTCATTTTCCCAGGTATATTAAAAATGAGTTCTGAGGCAGGATCAAGATGGTGAAGTAGGAAGATTCTGACGCCACCTCTTCCCACAGACACACACCAAAACTACTACTACTTCTAGAGAAACTCTGAGAATAACCTTAAGATTAGCAGAAAAGCTCTTCTACAACTAAGGACATAATGAAAACAGAAAATAATCAAGATGGGTGGAAGGAACAGAGATGAAGTCAAGTCAGGACCCATATCCCCAGTGTAGCAACCCACAAGCAAAAGGGAGGTATGAGGGCAGAGTTCCCTCTAAAGGAGCAGGAGTTCAAGCCCCACATCATGCACCCCAGCTCTGGGGACCAGCATCAGGAAGATGAGCCCTGTTAACATTTGCCTTTGACAACCAGAAGGACCTACTTTCAGGAGAGCCTAAGTGCTGGGGAAAAACAGACTTCACTCTTAAAGGGCTTGTGCACAAACTCACTCGCTCTGAGACCTGGCACAGAAAGCAGGAGTTTAAAAAGTACTAGGGCCACACAAGAAAAGGACTGACAAATGAACTGTAGGCAAAGTGCCAAAGAGATAATGATCTGTTGGAACTTTCTCCAGGGACTGAAGCAGTAGAGAGTGCCATTTTTCAAACTATCCCTCTACCTATCTAGCTCAGTGCTCAGTTCAGGGAATCAGTCCTGAATATTCATTGGAAGGACTGATGCTGAAGCTGAAACTCCAATACTTTGGCCACCTGATGCGACGAACTGACTCCTTGGAAAAGACCCTGATGCTGGGAAAGACTGAAAGTGGGAGGAGAAGGGGACTACAGAGGATGAGATGGTGGGATGGCATCACCGACTCAATGGACATGAGTTTAAGCGAGCTCTGGGAGTTGGTGATGGACAGGGAAGCCTGGCGTGCAGCAGTCCATGGGGTCACAAAGAATTGGACATGACTGCGCAACTGAACTGAACATGTGCAAAAATAAGTCTAAACCACTTTTTTTATACCATAAACAAAGATGGACGCAAATGTATTAATACCTGAATGTAAACCCTGAAACCATAAAACCTGCAGAAGAGAGCACAGGCAGTCAGCTACTTGACACCAGTGTTGGCAATATATTTTTAGATACATATCCTCAGGTAAGTACAACAAAAGCAAAAACAAGCAAGGCTACAAATTTAAAGTCTTTTGCACAGCAAAGAAAAGCAGCAGAGGGCTGAAAAGGCAAAAAACAAAGTGGGAGAAAATGTTTGCAAATCCTACATCCACTAAGGGGTAATACTCAGAACACTTAAATAACATAACTTAATATCAAACAATCCAACTGAAAAAATAAGTGGAGAACCTGAAAAGATATTTTTCCAAAAAAGACATATAGATGGCCAACAGGTACATGAAAAGATGCTCAACATCACCAATCAAAAGGGAAATGCAGGGAATTTCCCTGGTGGCACCGTGGATAAGAATTTGCCTGCCAATGCAGGGGACATGGGTCTGGGAAGATTCCACATGCTGTGGAGCAACTAAGCCCACGTGCTGCAACTGCTGAGCCTGTGTGCTGCCACTACTGAAGCTCACTTGACCTAGAGCCTGTGCTCTGCAACAAGAGAAACCACTGTAATGAGAAGCCCTTGCACTGCAACAAAGAGCAGCCCCCACTTGCCGCAACTAGAGAAAAATGGCAGCAAGGAAGGCCCAGTGCAGCAAAAAAATAATTTTTAAAAAATGTTTAAAGAAAATGCAGGACTTTCCCCTGTGGATCAGTGATAAAGAATCCACCTGCCAATGCAGGATACGTGGGTTCAATCCCTGATCTGGGAAGATGCCCCGTGCTGCAGAGCAACTAGGCCTGCATGCCACAACTATGAGCTTCTGCTCTAGAACCCAGAAGCCACAACTTCTGAGTCCATGTGCCACAACTATGGAAGCCCGCATGCCCTACAGCCCACAACCAGAAAAGCCACCGGAAGGAGAAGTCTGTGCACCACTCGCCACAACTTCAGAAAAGCCTGTGCACCAACCAAGACCCAGCACAGTCAAAAATGATAAAGTCATTGAAAAAAAAGGAAATGCAAATTTAAAGCACGATGTCAAAAAGGCCATTTTAAAAAGACAAAAGTAACAAGTGCCAGTATGTGGAGGAAAAAACTCCTTGTTGCTGGGAGTGCAAATTGGTGCAGTTACTATGGAAAACAGTATGGAAGCACCTCAAAAAATTAAAAATAGAACTACAATATGATCCAGGAATTCCGTCTGTGGCTATATATCCAAAGAAACGAAAACACGAAGTTAAAAATATACATGCACTCCTTTGTCAGCATTATTATTTATAGCAGCAACTGTAAGCATCCAGTGATAAGGGGGGCAACTGAAGTGTCCAATGATAAATGAATGAAGATGTGGTATATATTATACAGCAAAATGTTACTCAGCCATAAGAATGAACTGTGCCATTTGCCATAACATAAATGGGTCTAGAGGCTATTATGCTTAGTGAAATAAGTCCAAGGCAATTACTCTGTGATTTTAGTTATATTTGGAATCTAAAATCAAAACAATGAACCAACGAAACAAAAGAGAATAAAGAAAAACAGACTCATGGAGACAGAGAACAAACTGCCGGTTACCAGAGAGGTGAAGAGGATTAAGAGACACAAACTGTCAGTAATCAGATAAGTCATGGAGATGGAATACGCATCATAGAAAATACAGTAAATGGTACTGTAATAAGCTTAAACAGTGACAGAGTATAACAACTTATCATGGTGATCTTAACATATATAAGTGTTGGATAACTATGCTGTACACAAGAAATATATGTAGATTAAATATAATTCAATAATAGATAAAATGAAATGCAATTTTAAACAACGAGTCAGGATTATACTGCAGTCAAATTAAGCAAAGAATGCTGAAATATGAAATGTATCTAGAGATATTTAGGTTTTTGGCATGCAACATGCCTATCTTTTTGATATGTATCTCTAAGCCTTGTTATGGTTTTGAGAGAGAATAAGGTAGCACTTTATTTTCTAAAGCTTTCAGAGAATGATTTTATGAAAAACTTCTATCCTTTTAAATTAAGAACAGTTCTCCCCCAAACTTAAGGGTCAGTCATATTGCTTTTTCCCTTATTCTCTGTTCTCCATTTTTGTCTACTGCTTTAAAATATTTCTCATCTACATGGAGAGATTCCTGAGAGCTGTCACCTACTTAGGAGACATATTGTCTACATGTTGATATATTCTAGAAACCGACACAACATTGTAAAGCAACTATCCTCCAACTAAAACTAAAACTAATAAGGAAGCATAATAAACAAATTTCTGATATAAAAAAAGACACTGTTTGACACCAAAAGTAGCATATTAATTCTCTTCATTTTTTTTCTAAAACTTCAAGAAATTATTCATCAATTGGGAAAAAAATTGGATAAAATGCTATATTCACCACTTTTTATTTAACAAGTCTGAAGGCATATATATGTATGCACACACAGACACCAAAGATTAAAAAAAGTCATTCACCATTGAAAATACTAAGTCAGCTATAACAATAAAGAATGTCCTAAAGATTATCCAAAGGGAGGATAGATGTTATTTACTAAAGCAATTACTGAGCCACAAACAGGCTTTTATCATTGATCTAGACAACATGAGGATACCACTGGGCCACACATGCACAAAGGAAGTAATGCTGAATATCTACATTGCCTCTTTCAGATTGCATTACGTATCTAAACATGCTTTTCTATATTATTTTCTATTATTTTACGATTCCAATTGTACTTCTCTATTGAAATTAGAAGTTTATGCTGCGAAACTCTCAACTCAAAGAAGTGTTATAATTCAGAAAGCCTTTTCTATGTCTAAAGCTTGGAACTGAAAAAAAAATGTATTAAATATAGCCACTTGCTTTCCTTCCTTAGAACAATAGCATGGAGTAAGAGGCAGTCTGCTTGAGATTCAATTCTAGGGTACTATACACCAGCTATGAGTCTGTACAATGTGCTTAATTCCTCTGTGCTAAAGTTTCCTCCTCTATAAAGCAGTTATCACCTACTTGACATGATTACTATTAAGATTAAAGAACATATATAAAGGGTTTAAAACAGGTTTTGGTAAGCACTGTGTGTTTACTGTTATTTTCGGGACCATTATTCTATCATTGCTATTTACATATTCTAGTCCCTCTGCTCAGGATTATTTTCTTTCTTCCTTCTTTGGCAAAATACTTCTCATTTTTCAAAATCTGACTCAAAAAAACCTATCCTGAACCTTTAAAACAATGTCCTTTTTCAATGCTATAATAACAATATTGATATCTATACTTATTAACAAAATTATACTGATATTATCTATCTGAATGTCATATACCCATACAAACTTGCCTCCTTCCTCCCACTAAGTTCCTGAAGAACAAGTGTCCCTTCTCTATTTGTTCCCTAGAACTGATGCACAACTTATGTATCACGGATCCCCAAGGACACCCTCGTGGTCAGTAGTTCACTAGAGGACTCGCAGGACTCAGCATACAGTTGAGTCATGGCTTTGATTTATCACAGAGAAAACAGACAAAGCAGAATAGCAAAGGGAAAAGGTGTATGGGGCAAAGACCAGAGGAAATCAAGTTAAGATGTTGAGTCTGCTCAGGCTGCCCTGGCAGCGCGGTAGTCAAAACTCCTCGCTTCCAGTGCAGGGGGCATGAGCTTGATCCCTGGATGGAGAACTAAGATCCCACATGCCACACAGTGTGCAGGGTGGCAAGGAAAAAAAAAAAAGAGTACTCTTCCTTTGGAGTCACAGGACATGCTTTTTTTTTTTCCCTCGAGCATGAAACTGTGATAACACAGGCAAAATACTGTCTACCAGGGGAGCTCATTAGAACTTCAGGGCTGAATAGTCTATAGAGGGGGTTCATCACATAAGGTACTCTTTGCCTGCTGCTGCTGCTGCTAAGTCACTTCAGTCGTGTCCGACTCTGTGCGACCCCAGAGACGGCAGCCCACCAGGCTCCATCCTTGGGATTCTCCAGGCAAGAACACTGGAGTGGGTTGCCATTTCCTTCTCCAATGCATGAAACTGAAAAGTGAAAGTGAAGTTGCTCAGTTGTGTCAGACTCTTAGCAACCCCACGCACTGCAGCCTACCAGGCTCCTCTGTCCACGGAACTAATAGCAAAATCCCACTCACAAAAGAAAAACAGATATTCTGCGTAAATCACACTGTTTATACAGTCTAGGCAAAGTGAGCCCCTTTTCTCATTTAGTTAAAGTTTCATATCACTGTAAGGAACTATTTTATAGTTAAGTTCCCAAATGTCAGTCAAGGTCCAGTCTTGCAAGAAAGACATTTTTTCCTGCCCAAGAGCCTAACACATAAAATTTAATCAGTAACTATTTGTGTAACCTGGACTGAATTAAGCTACCCAATGAAACAATGTTAACAGCAAAATAAACCCAACTGGTCAAATCTCATAACTTACAATGCAACTATAATACCAGCTAATAATGAACACATTCATCTTAAGCATTTTTCTATACACACTGCAATATGCAGTGTACTAGGTCTTCAAGATACACTGGTATCAAACGGATGAAATCAGGTAGGAAAGTCAGCCGTATAAAGAAATATGTAGAACTAGCTGTACACAGTATATATATACACATACAATTATAGCAATACTGACAGGAATAAAAATCAATTTTATATAATTAAATATTTCAATATTCTCAGGAGTCAAATAATTGTTTCAATTAAAATGCATTTCATAAAGTGTCAACCAATGTCCAAAATTACGCTTGTGGTTCAGCTTTGGACAGTATGTTAGTTAATATATTCTGAAAAGTATTCCCCACCCAGGGATAACCTCACGCAAAGATGGGCACAATAAAGGACAGAAATAGCATGGACCTGAAAGAAGCAGAAGACATTAAGAAGAGGTAGCAAGAATACATAGAAGAACTGTACAAAAACAAAGGTCTTAATGACCTGGAGAACCACGCAGGTGTGGTCACTCACCTACAGCCAGACATCCTGGAGTGTGAAGTCAAGTGGGCCTTAGGAAGTATTAGCACCATCAAAGCTAATGGAAGTGATAGAATTTCAGCTGAGCTATTTCAAATCCTAAAGGATGATGCTGTTAAAGTGCTTCATTCAGTATGCCAACAAATTTGGGAAACTCTGCAGTGCGCACAGGACTAAAAAGGGTCAATTTTCATTCCAATCCCAGAGAAGGGCATTGCCAAAGAATGTTCAAATTACTGCCAAATTGCACTCATTTCACCTACTAGCAAAGTAATGCTCAAAATCCTTCAAGCTAGGCTTCAACAGTACATGAACCAAGAAAATCCAGATGTGCAACCTGGATTTAGAAAAGGCTGAGGAACAAGAGATCAAATTGCCAACATCTGTTGGATCATAGAAAAAGCAAGAAAATTCCAGAAAAACATCTCCTTCTGCTTCATTGACTATGCTGAAGCCTTTGATTGTGTGGGTCACAACAAACTGTGGAAAATTATTAAAGGGACGGGAATACCAGACCACCTTACCTGCCTTCTGAGAAATCTGTATGCAGGTCAAGAAGCAACAGAACCAGACATGGAACAATGGACTGGTTCAAAATTGGGAAAGGAGTATGTCAAGGCTGTATACTGTCTCCCTGCTTATTTAACTTTACTGCAGAGTCCATCATGAGAAATGCTGGGCTGGATGAAGCACAAGCTGGAGTCAAGATTGCTGGGAGAAATATCAATAACCTCAGATGTGCAGATGGCACCACCCTTATAGCAGAAAGCGAAGAGGAATTTAAAGAGCCTCGTGATGAAGGAAAAGAGAAGAGTGGAAAAGTTGGCTTAAATCTCAACATTCAAAAAACTAAGATTATTGAATCCAGTTCCATCACTTCATGGCAATAGATGGGGGAAAGGTGAAAGCTTGAGAGATTCATTTTCTTGGCTCCAAAGTCACTGTGGATGGTGACTGCAGCCATGAAATTAAAAGATGCTTGCTCCTTAGAAGAAAAGCTATGGCAAACCTAGACAGCCTACTAGAAAGCTGAGATATCACTTTGCCAACAAAGGTTCATCAAGTCAAAGCTATGGTTATTCCAGTAGTCATGTATAGATATGAGAGCTGGACCATAAAGAAGGCTAAGCACTGAAGCACTGATGCTTTCAAACTGTGATGCTGGAGAAGACTCTTGAGAGTCCCTTGGACTGCAAGGAGATCCAACCAGTCCATCCTAAAGGAAATCAGTCCTGAATACTCATTGGAAAGACAGATGCCAAAGCTGAAACTCTAATACTTTGGCCACCTGTTGAGAAAAGCCAACTCACTGGGAAAGACCCAATGCTGGGAAATGATTGCGGGCAGGAGGAGAAGTGGTCTACAGAGGATGAGATGGTTGAATAGCATCACTGACTCAATGGACATGAGTTTGAGCAAACTCAGGGAGACAGTGAAGAACAAGGAAGTCTGGCAAAAACGCAGTCCATGGAGTGACAAAGAGTCAGACATGACTAAGCAACTGAAGATCAACAACCCAGGGATTGAACTCGCATCTCCTGCATTGCAGACAGATTCTTTACCGATGAGCCACCAGGGAAGCTCATAAAGAGTCTTACTGCTACAAAACAACTGAATTAGATATAAAGCAAGCTTTGTTTTTTCTTGGTTTTCAGAAATTAAGGGAGATACACCTTTCTGGAGGGGGCAGGAGGGAAGCAAGTATACAAATCGAATCCTGAAACCAGGATAGAAACCTATAAGTTGGAATCAAATATGAAAGCTGGGTTTCGCCTGTGGGCCAACCTCACTACCAACAGTGGGACTGAAGCTACACCCTGAGCCCACCACAAAGTAAGACAGCTGACTGGGAGCCTAGGTGGGAGCAGGGATTTTAAGGGAGGTTAGGGAGGAAGGGGGAGAGCGAAGATTCACAGCTTCCAACAGATTTCCATTGGAGTCTACTTTCAAAGCAAATTAGGATTCACTGAACTAGAGGTCTGCAGTCCATCTAAAGAGATGACTTGAAGAATCTGGGCCCCAGATAGTAATCTGGAAGCACTGGGGAACTGAGAAAGAATTATTCCAAGTTCCAAAAGAATACAATTCACTATATTTGAAAGACAGCACTGAGAAATGCAAACAAATAATTGTTTTTGAAAGAAGTGATAAGCTTATCTGTATGGATTTAGTAAAATATATCTTCTTATCCTGGTCCAGTTAACTTACTAGAAAATATTGAGTAACTCTGACAATCATAAATGATTTAATAACTTGCACACTCCCACTCTTACAAGGCTTTATATAAAATTGAGCTCTTTGAAGTTTATCTTCTTTGAAAGTATTAAATATTGGGATAAAGAAAATCAGAATGTAGAAAATTATTCTTGATTAGCTGTAGATTCAGAGAAGGCAATGGCACCCCACTCCAGTACTCTTTCCTGGAAAATCCCATGGATGGAGGAGCCTGGTGGGCTGCAGTCCATGGGGTCGCTAAGAGTCTGACACAACTGAGCCACTTCACTTTCACTTTTCACTTTAATGCATTGGAGAAGGAAATGGCAACCCACTCCAGTGTTCTTGCCTTGGAGAATCCCAGGGACAGGGGAGCCTGGTGGGCTGCCGTCTAGGGGGTCTCATAGAGTCGGACAGGACTGAAGCTACTTAGCAGCAGCAGCAGCAACAGCTGTAGATCATCTGAAATTATAGCTAAGTTTTGAATAACACCTTTCTTACAAAGGGCTTCCCTGTTAGCTCAGTTGGTAAAGAATCCGCCTGCAATGCGGGAGACCTCAGTTCAATCCCTGGGTTGGGAAGATTCCCTGGAGAAGGGAAAGGCAACCCACTCCAGTATTCTGGCCTGGAGAATTCCATGGACAGTCCATGGGATCCCAGAGTCAGACATGACTGAGCGACTTTCACTTCCACTTTCTTAACAAAAACATGACTGAACTCAGTATCCATATGAAAGAGACAAATTTGTATAAACATGAAGAAAATATATGAATAAATGACCACTCATAACTAGCAGTTTTGTTTTACTGTTATGCATTATTAAAAGCACAGAATTTTTTAAAAGGTCATCTCCTAAAAATTCTATCTCCAAAAGTACTAACCACTAGCTTAAATACTGTTGTTCGGTCACTAAGTCATGTCCAACAGGCCACCAGGGTCCTCTGTCCATGGGATTTCCCAGGGAAGGATACTGCAGGGGGTTGCCATTTCCTTCTCCACGGGATCTTCCAACCAGGGACTGAACCCACCTCTACTGGATTGGCAGGTGGATTCTTAACCACTGAATTTGCAAAGCTCATAGCTTAAATATATTTTATCTTAAATGACATCACAGTATCTCCATGTGTAGCCTAAGATTTATCAATCAGTTGATAAAAATTTCTATTAAATCAGTCATAAAGCTATCAGGGTAGTCGGTGCATCATTAATACAGTAAAGGTTGTCCTATGCTATTTAACTGAACTTCTGCCTAACTTTACAGATTAAAATTGTATGTACATATGTGCATAACTTTTATAATTATTTTAAATATTTCTATTCATGCTTGGAATAGGGGAGAAAACAGACATACAAAGTTTATCTTAGCTACTAATATTTATACAATATAGACTATTTGGGTAATATGGTTTATATTATCGGGTAATTTATTAATTCAGAGAAGACTGCTCAAATTCAACCCCAAGGCCTGAATGGTCTGCACGTTTTAAAACCAAACAACATTGATGATGTGAACAGGAATATGATACAAAGTAAAACAGAATCTTTATCTGTTTCTATAGTTACAGTAGTCTGAATAGGCTAGGTTATGCTGCAGTTACAAACAATTCCCCATTGTTTCAGGGACTCAGGCTGAGGAAGGCTTCAATTCCATGTTATGACAATTGCCAAGACAGAGGAGAGAGGGGAGAAGGAAGGAGAGCAGACAGTTCTGTACCACTTGCCAGCTCTCAGGTTTCTCCTTCTGCTCACTTTCCATTGGCCAAAGCAAACAGCATGACATCTGACTGCTTCAGCTTATGGAGAATGTCAGTCCTATGAAATGCCCAGAAAGCAGGGAGTCGACAACATTCGGTGAACAGCACTAATCATCAAAATAATGGTCAAATACATGCCAAGCATGGCAGTAGTTACTGCAGGCATCCATGCTATAGACACAGAAGTATAGTTTTTCAATTTAAGAATATATATCATCAAAACTATTCCTCAAAGTCTTTCATCTTCAATTTCTTATTTTCTTCTCCCAAAAGATTATTGTAAAATTATTATTTAGTTGAAAATGTCAGGAAAAAAGATCTCATACCAAAAAGACATCACTTTTTAAATTATTTCTTTTAATTATAGTTTTCCTAAATCAAATAGTTTGAAATGAGACTACTTTCGGCATACGCGACTCATAATTACGCTCAGTACACTGATACAATCAATCAACACTTATGAAACTCCTACAGTTCATAAGCTCAGAGGTAGCTGTTCTCCAAGCTTTAAAGATATCTTTAAGTTTTCCTACTACAAGATACTTAAACTTGCATTTCCCTATTTCTTATTGAATGATGACTGGACTCCATCTTTGTGAAGTATCTTGAGTTCTAATATAGCACTCTAGGTCTAGGTATGTAATTGAGATATACATAGTTTTTTGTTTGTTTTACAGCAAACTCAGCAGTATAGTATCAGGTTATCAAGCATACACAATCAAAGGAAACACTATTAAAATCTCATTAGAGCAGAATAGCTTTTAAGAATCAGATATTCAAATAATATTTTTACATGGTGTTAGATTGGAAGAGCTACCTAGTGGGAAATCACAGCACTGCATTCTGTTTAGTGTTTTTCCACATTTTTATCTAAACTGATATAAAAGTAGTACTCAAACTCATGATGAAAAAGAGCATAGACAAAGCGTAAAAAGAAGTAAGCATCATGTGTTTAATTATTCAGCAATAATCTGGAAGCCAACATCTGAGACTTATTCCATTTTTAACTCTATCACCATACCACTATTCCTACCTTATTTCCTCAAAATTCAAAAGTAGCTTCCACTCTTGAGAATTCTGAAATGTTTTCTCCCAAGAAAGTAATTTTGTTATCTTTGGCCATGACTCATGCAAATTCTAAAACACTACTGAAAATATTATCAAAGTTAAATGTGCAACAGGGCTAATGAGATAAACAGTCTAGGCTCTCTATGACATCAAACTCTTCCCAAATTCTACAGATGTCAAAAAGGATGTTCACATGGTCGTGTGGTATGCAAAATATTTTACAAATTAGATTTTACTCACTTTCAATTAAGACCACTATTTCTTTTCATTTTGCTTCTGCTCCATGATTCTTCCCATAGTTTGGGTGCCACTGAACTGGCTACAAGCATGTTTTGATATTCAGCTAAGGGACAATTGATTTGGGAACAAATATGACAAGCATACGTGAGTTTCAGTCATTCATACATTATGTAACTGCTAACCATCTAGCCCTAGGAATGACTTTCAAGCATATTCCTAGTGACCACTCAGTGAATGATTCTCTCATGGATGTACACGGACAGAGATCACAGTTATTTCAAATGTTCCCTGCAGAGCCCAGGACTAAAATTATGTGGGTATTAGAAGAGAAGCATGTTTAAATGTAGTCACAAAACGGCTGTTGGAAAATTACTCATAAAGAGGTTCTTTCAACTCTGACATTCCTAAAATTTTACATGACATCAATAAAAAGTTGTGGGGCTGAAAGAAACTCTTCTATACAGTCAATTTTAAATAAAAATTCAGACAATCATACTAGAGAAAATACTTTGGTGTTTTGTTCTTTTCATAGAAAAAGATATGAAATTATTGTCATATGAATAAGTGGTCAGAATATGCACTCAAAACATAGAAAAATATGTTCTAAAAGTGTTTTAGACAGTTAATTGATAACATTACATTATTTTTAGGATACTGCAATGACCATGGTATCTATCAGCCTCTGAAGACATAACTGATATCTTTTCTCAGTCTAAATAATCATCTTACAAGTATACCTGCATTTGTGATTACAGACACAGATATTTTTTATAGAGAACTCCCCAAATTGCTCCAGATTTAATTTAGGTCACACAAAATTTAGATCCATCCCAGAATCAAGACCTCCACCATCATCATTCATCATCTGTATCATCACCGTCTCCAATACAGTCAAGGCAGAATTAAGAAAGAAAGACCATTGAAAAAACTCCAATCCCCACTTTTCTTCTATCCCTTTTAACATCTATCATAATATTTGAGCTGTCAGAATTGTTGGAATATGTGTATTTCATAGGAAAGTTTATGCCTCTCTGTCTGTTCTTTCAAAAGTAATGAAGGAGGTTACAATAGCTGGTTTATCATCTCCCTCACTCTACTATCCTCAATCAGATAAAATATATTGGTCACATTATTGATGACTCCTCAGCTTCAGCTGTCTTATGTGAATAAGGTAGGAATGGATAAACTCCAAGTCCTTCTGGCGTTTACTTACTATGGTTAAACCTCATATTAACCAGTTTAGGATATTCAGTGGGAACAGTGACAGATTTTATTTCCTTGGACTCCAAAATCACTACAGACAATGACTGCAACCGTGAAATTAAAAGATGCTTGCTCCTTGGAAGAAAAGCTACAACAAACCTAGACAGAGTGCTAAAAATCAGACATCACTTTGCCAACTAAGGCCTGTATAGTTAAAGCTATGGTTTTCCCAGTAGTTACGTACAGATGTGAGAGCTGGCCGTAAAGAAGGCTGAGCACCAAAGAAATAATGCTTTCGAACTGTGGTGCTAGAGAAGATTCTTGGGAGTCCCTTGGACTGCAGGGAGATCAAACCAGTCAATCCTAAAGGAAATCAACCCTGAATATTCACTGGAAGGACTGATGCTGAAGCTGAAGCTCCAATACTTTGGCCATCTGATGCAAAAAGCCAATTCACTGGAAAAGACCCTGATGCTGGGAAAGATTGAGGGCAGTGGGAGAAGCGGGCGACAGAGGATGAGATAATTGGATGACATCACCAATTCAATGAACATGAGTTCAAACAATTCTGAGAGATAGTAGAGGACAGGGAAGCCAGGCATGCTGTAGTCCATGGGGTTGCAAAGAGTCAGACACAACTTATTGACTGAACAACAATAAGACGGATATTCAACAGATATACAGATTTAAAAATTATTTTAAATTATATGCATCTTGTAAATAATACATGAAATGACCATGCAATATTTCCTATAGTTATACTATACATATATACTCGATTTTAGAGGAAATGGCCTGATGGGAGGAATTTTGAGGCCAAGGATCAGAATGGGCAAAGCAAAGGAGAATGTAATTATTTAGGGAACTGGAAGTTTTTTAGAATTATAAAATTCTATTAAGGTTATTAGTATATGATCAAAATAAAGCTGATGCAATTTTTAAAAGCCAATTTTAGATGCTATACGTCATTCATGTGAAGAATCTGGTCATTATCTTTAGGAGAACACAAGTCTCTGACAGTATTAGGCAGATCAAATTGGTCCATGTATTAGTTTCTCACTGCCATCATGACAAATTACCACAGATTTAGTGGTAAAAATACAAATCTATTATCCTACAACTCTGGAGGCAGAGGTCTGAAATGTGTCTCAGAAAGCTAAAATCAAGGTGTCCAGTGCATTTTTGTCTGAAGGCTGTAAGGGAAAAATCATTCCTTGACTTTCTAACTTCTAGAGGCTACCTGCATTACCTGGCTTGTAGCTATATCACTCCACCATCTTTGTCATGTTTTCAGATTCTCCTGCTTTGCTCTTTCCCTTAGAAGGACTATTTTTTGTTACATTTTACCCACCCAGATCATCCAGGATTAATTTCCCCCATCTGAACATCCTTAATTTAACTGCACCTGCAAAATTCCTCTTGCCATGAAAAATGCCATGCTCACAAGTTCTAAGGATGAGGACACCAATATCTATGGAGGCCACTATTCTGCCTACCATATTGAGTTAGATAATCACTCTACTCTCATTTAAAAATATCTATTTTAATCAATTCTATATAGCAAGAGAAACATGAGATGCTGTAGCTAAAAGCATGAACAAAATAGTACACACAAGCTGGTAGAAGAGAATGACATTAGTCAATCGAGCAAATATGCAATTATTTGTGTAAGTATAACAGGAAACTTATTATCAAGATCAAGCAACTGAATTTAAAGTGCAGAAAACTTGTACAGTTTAACAGAGGAAGATCAACTAAGGCCTATAATATCAAACTGAGAATAAAAAACTAAAATGAAAACTGTCCAGTATTTCATCTGTAAGATCTATTAAATGGTGGAGAAAAGTTATTAGGTTTTCTTGTCAAAGGGATTATCAGGTAAGAACACAGGAATAAACTAGAATTCACTGAGCTGAATAAAATGGCAGGTGAAAAAAAATTCAGGTAAGATATGTTGACAACTCTTCCAAGAAGTCTGTATATGAGGAGGGAGAGGGGAGAAATAACTAGAAGGGAATATGAGTTTGAAGGAGGGACAATCAGAAAACAAATATGTATCAAAAACTAAAAATAGGAAGGCTGAGGTTAAAGATATAGTATGACAAAGGAATAACTGATAAATAAAAGATCTCAAACCAGCTGGGAAGACAAGGAACCCAGAGCCCACATGGGTCTTTTCATTGTATCAGAAGGTAAAAAGAAAGTATTGTGTGAAGTTAAATTTTAGGTGTGTAGGTGAGAATTAAGAGAGTTCCTTTGTGATAGAGTTCATTTCCTACAATAGCAGGCAGCATGGTCCTATGTGGAATCATGAAGACGGGACAGTTAGACTGATGAAACATTAACGTTTTACCAAGGACACGAGATGAAAATGGTAGATAATGAAGTAGAGGGTACTGCCAGGAAAATGGTTATGACATATATAAACGAAATTAAATAAAGCTAAAGAGAAGAGAGAGCTAAACAGAAGTCACATCACTAACTTCTTCAATTCACTCATTCACTTGAGATAGCTATCAAGACCTACTATGTGAAATATCTAGTTAGGCATCAAAGAGTCAAGGAAACAGCAATTTCAGAGAAGTTGAAGTGAAGTAATGTGGCAGAAAACTGGAAAGATAAAGTTATGCTCTGACCATGAGATTTAAAATCAAGATTACAGATACCATCCATTAGGAATGGATGATGTAAGTACGAAAACGAAAGTGATTAAAGGAAAAGGTAATAAGGGACTTCCCTGGTGGTTTCAGTCCCGAGTTACGAACTAAGTCCCACATATGACTACTGAAGCCTACAAGACAAATAGAGAGTTCCTGTGCTACAACGAAAGATCTCCCATGATGCAACGAAGACCTAACACAGCCAAATAATAAAGGAATAATATTTTAACAGAAGAGATAATGGACTGGCTCAAGTAAATGAAAAATCCTAGGGATTAGTTAGCTTAATTTTAGAAGACATTGGCTTTTCTAGTGGCTCAGATGGTAAAGAATCCAACTGCAATTCAAGAGACCTGGGTTCAATTCCTGGGTTGGGAAGATCCTCTGGAGAAGGGAGTAGCTACTCACTCCAGTATTCTTCCCTGGAGAATCCCATGGACAGAGGAGCCTGGTGGAACAGTCCATGGGGTCACAAAGAGTTGGACACGACTGAGCAACTAACACTAGAAGACATCGGGCTCAAATATCAGGACTTTGAGTATCTCCATTCTTGTGACATGACACATTTTTTTTTTGTTTCTTTCCAAGGTATAATAGGTAGCTCAACCAAGGGCAGGAGGAGAAGGGGGCAACAGAGGATGAGAGGGTTGGATGGCATCACCAACTCAATGGACAGGAGTTGAGCAAACTCTGGGAGATAGTAAAGGATAGGGAAGCCTGGCGTGCTGCAAATCATGGGGTCACAAAGAGTCGACCACGACTTAGCGAGCAAACATCAACAATAGAGAAAATGGCCAGGAAGAGATCTGTTACCAAAGAAAACTTTATCTGAAAGACTTACCTACACAGCAGCATAAATACCTGGTTACCAAACATCTGCTTTCATCCTCCTCCTATGAATCCGCCCTCTCCTTTGAAGCCCCAAGCCCCTACCTCTACCCTTAGCTCAGGCCAGCATGTCAGCCTAAACTGTCTGACTGCCTTTAAGTCTCATGTCTTTATGAGATTCTCATATGTATATAACTAAATTTGTTTCTTCTCTTAGTCTGTCTTATATCAATTTAATTATTAGATCAATCAAATAAACTAGAAGGGAAACATTTTCCACCCCTGCATAATATTTATGCTAATTTTTTAAACTATTGTACTATAATGGAAAAATATAAGTGCCCAAGTCAACAGAACATGAAATGAATCAGTGAAAGAAAACTGTCTCCTTGCTTGTTCAACCAACATAGGTCATTCAAGTAGCTTACTACTAACATTTGTGGGTTCTTTTGTTTTATGACTAAAACACTTGTTACCAAAATTGGCTTCATTTCTTATAATGGTTGGTATTCTGAAGGAAAATAAACTATATAAAAATTCAGATACAAGAACATGAAACATCTTGAAGTCCTTGAAATCAAATCCCAAGCACTATGTTATCACAACGATTTAGTGAAGCTATCACTGTCATATCAGAATTCCCATCAGATGCTGATATTATTTAGAGCTCAGAAACGCATGTTTGCCTTCTCACCTTCTGATGTGTTACAACTGAATGAGGTACTTCCCGCTCCCCTTTCCTCTCCACCCCCTCTCATTCTCCCCCTCATTCTCATTTTTCTCTCTTTCCTCTTCCCCATTTTCTAAGTGTAGCAGAAAAAAACAACCTGAGGAAAAACATGCCTTTTCATTATTCTACAGCCACTTATTTTCATATTTCAAACTCATAGTTGACAAGAATTAACTAAATTCACACTAATGAATCTGCACTTGTTATATGGGGAATTATTTTTTGGTTCACAAATAAAATGTTCCTTAGTTAGATAAAATAGGAGACAAAATGGCATTGTTTTGAAGGAAAATAAGGGCTTTCTTTCTAAGTAAGGGAACCCTGCAAAACAGTTGAACTGATTTCCAAAGAGTGACCAAATTCTTCCATTTCTTCTAATAAACTTCCAATGCAGCAATGAATACAGTTAAGAGCCCCCTTGTGAGACTATGTTACTATTCTGTGCTGTAAGATTATAATCTATATTAAACACAGACAAGTTATACCTTTTTAATATTTCTTAAATTATGTCAAAACTGATAGGCACAATATATGATATAAACTTCATCTAAAACAATATTCCAGATAGTCCTCTGAATAGGGAAATCTGTTTAAATTACAGATTTCAAATTACACTCTACTCTAGCCTACAATAAGAAATGACAGAAGGAACGTCACTAGTGCCGAAAAGTCTCGGAGGGCATTGAGGTTTTTTGTTTTGTTTTCTTAACAGAGCATCTATAAATACATTCATGTTTATTCGTCCCAACCTCCAGCTTTGAATTTTTTTAGAGGAAGTGGGGAAGCAATATCTTGGCAAGGAAGGAGGAAAAGGAATAGAGGAAAGCACCTGCCTCAGTTTCAGGTATGGAGATTTTGTTCCTAGTTAGAAACTTTGGTCTTCGAAGAGTTAAATATGGTAAAGGAGGCCCACTTTGCACGAAAAAATGCTCTTGGGCTACAAATTTATTCATTCATTTACTAGCAAATACCTCAATACATCTGGAAACAGAGCTGTGAGCAAACATAAAACAATGAATCTGAAAAGTAAGTAGAGTTTTTAACATTGGTAAAAAGTTACAAAATATTATAAACAAAACTGGGGTACCATGAAGGATTTTCATAAAGTAATGAATATTTTTAAAATACATCTAATACTAAAAAAAGAAAGCCAAAGCAAATAAAAATCACATATCTTTCTTAAGAAAATCAACATTAATTTTTATTTCATTTTTATGATAAATACAAAATAAGAATTCCTTTTTTTGTAATATGATCACAATACCAATGGCAAACTGAAAAAAAAAAGAATTCCTTAATGACGAAAATACCCAGCTGGTTTCTAGCATTTTGAACCAGGATAATGGTATGACTATAATCACATTGGCAGTGGTAGGGAAAGGAAACTGAGGTAGGTGAGGATAAAACCAGACAGTAACATGACTTCCTAGAAAACCAGCGCAAAATCCCAGACTAGCAAGTATGCCCGGCTCCTCAGCTGATAAAGAAACACCTGCAATGCAGAAGGCCCAGGTTTTAATTCCTGGGTCAGGAAGCTCCCCTGGAGAAGAGGCAGGCTACTCACTCCAGTTTTCCTGGGTTTCCCTGGTGGCGCAGATGGTAACGAATTTGCCTGCAGTGCGCAAGAGCTGGGTTTGATCCCTCAGTTGGGAAGATCCCAATCTCCCCTGGAGAAGGGAAAGACTATCCACATCAGTACTCTTGCCTGGAGAATCCCCATGGACAGAGGAGCCTGGTGGGTCTCAGTCCACAGAGTCACAAAGAGTCAGACATGACTGAAGCAACTTAGTACTTATTGCAGATGATTAATTTTAAAGAAAATCTAGTCCAAAAAAAAAAAATGATTAGGCTTTTCAGAAAGAGAACCCATAAATTCAAATATTAGAAAAAAAAAGAATTCTTAACTCTTCAGTTCGGTTCAGTTCAGTCACTCAGTTGTGTCCGACTCTTTACAACCCTGTGAACCATAGCACGCCAGGCCTTCCCTGTCCATCACCAGCTCCTGGAGTTCACCCAAATCCATGTCCATTGAGTCGGTGATGCCATCCAATCATCTCATCCTCTGGCATCCCCTTCTCCTCCTGTCCTCAATCTTTCCCAGCATCAGGGTCTTCTCAATTGAGTCAGCTCTTCGCATCAGGTGGCCAAAATATTGGAGTTTCACCTTCAACATCAGTCCTTCCAATGAACACCCAGGACTGATCTCCTTTAGGATGGACTGGTTGGATCTCCTTGCAGTCCAAGGGACTCTCAGGAGTCTTCTCCAACACCACAGTTCAAAAGCATCAATTCTTCGGCGCTCAGCTTTCTTCACAGTCCAACTCTCACATCCATACATGACCACAGGAAAAACCATAGCCTTGACTACATGGACCTTTGTTGGCAAAGTAATGTGTCTGCTTTTTAATATGCTGTCTAGGTTGGTCATAACTTTCCTTCCAAGGAGTAAGCGTCTTTTAATTTCATGGCTGCAGTCACCATCTGCAGTGATTTTGGAGCCCAGAAAAATAAAGTCAGCCACTGTTTCCACTGTTTCCCCATCTATTTCCCATGAAGTGACGGGACCAGATGCCATGATCTTCGTGTTCTGAATGTTGAGCTTTAAGCCAGCTTTTTCACTCTCCTCTTTCACTTTCATCAAGAAGTTCTTTAGTTCTTCACTTTCTGCCATAAGCATGGTGTCATCTGCATATCTGAGGTTATTGATATTTCTCCCGGCAATCTTGATTCCAGCTTGTGCTTCCTCAAGCCCAGTGTTTCTCATGATGTACTCTGCATATAAGTTAAATAAGCAGGGTGACAATATACAGCCTTGGCATACTCCTTTTCCGATTTGGAACCAATATGTTGTTCCATGTCCAGTTCTAACTGTTGCTTCTTGACCTGCATACAGGTTTCTCAAGAGGCTGGTCAGGTGGTCTGGTATTCCCATCTCTTCAAGAACTTTCCACAGTTTATTGTGATCCTCACAGTCAAAGGCTTTGGCATAATCAATAAAGCAGGAATAGATGTTGGGTCCCTTATATTAAAGTTCCTGAAGTTATAATAATCAACCCTTATATATAATTATAAGGGCTTCCCAGGTGGCTCAGTGGTAAAGAATCTGCCTGCTAATGGAGGAGAAAAGAAGATGCAAGTTTGATCCCTGGATCAGGAAGACCCGCTGGAGGAGGAAATAGCAACCCACTCTAGTATTCTTGCCTAGAGAATCCCATGGACAGAGGACCCTGGAGGGCTACAGTATATGGTGTCGTAAAGAGTTGGACACTACTGAAGTGGCTGAACACGCACACACTAGTTTTCTTGCCTGGAAAACTCCATGGACAGAGGATCCTAGCAGGTTACAGTCCACGGGGTCACAAAGAGTCGGCTCAGCAACCGAGAACATATGCATGATATAATTATGAGTTCTTTTGGAGGATAATAGCTTTAGGCCTTAAAGCAATGACAAAATCATTGAAGGCCAATTTCTGACAGTTTCAGCTAAAAAGGCAGTTTTTCTAAGAATAATCAAGCAAGGACAGAGAGAAGGAGAAGTAAGGGATTTGAGTTCAAAAACTACAGATGCGTCATCATTCTTGGCACTACCCTGTCCAAACTTGTCTTTCTACTTTCCCAACTAATCCCGAACATTTTTCAAGGATATTGGACATCCTGAAAAATAAAGTGAGATCTCCTTTTGTGGCCTTGAGAATTCCATGGACTGTATAGTCCATGGGGTCGCAAAGAGTCGGACACGACTGAGCAACTTTCACTTGTACTTTTCCTTTTGTGACTGCAAATGTTGGTTGCTCAGTCGTGTCTGACTCTTTGCAACTCCATGGACTGTAGCCCACCAGGCTCCTCTGTCCGTGGGATTTCCCAGGCAAGAATACTGCAGTGGGTTGCCATTTCTTTTTCCAGGGGATCTTCCTGACCCAGGGATCGAACCCAGTTCTCCCACAGTACAGGCAGATTCTTTACCATCTGAGTCCCCAGGATCCCTTTTGTGATTAAGTCTTAAGGTAAACTTGGAAACTTGGGAAAGGAAACTTCCCACATTCACACCTCTAGAATTATATGGGCAGTGCCCTGGAGGAGGGCAGAAGAGGGAGGGACTTTTTTTTTTAATAAAATGCTCTTGTAGAATATTTCAGGACTTTCCCAATTTGTAACCTCCATTCAACTCCCCACTCAATGAATAAACCAGCTACATCATAAAATAGCTTTTTAGTACTCGCTTCCAACATCAAATTTGCTAGTATTATACATACTTAAAGAAACTGATTAAATTCTTAATACCCCTATTTTGAAAGACAGAAATTGAAGAAGGTAAGATTATAATATTTAATGAATGCCTTTATATACCAGACACTGTACAAGACATTTTATTTGTTTTATTTCACTTAACAAGCAGGTGCCTAATGGTTTAGCTATTGGAATAATTTGATAAAAGTCAAAACGTGATAGAGAACTAAGACTGGAAGTATCCCATATCACGTTATATAAAAAGCTATACATTCTCCACTCACTCCTTAATTTGATTTATTTTGTGACACCTAACTACTATGCATATGGCAACTGTTCTGGTCAATGGAAAGACTAACTTGAGATGTAGTATTGATTCATGTAGAACTATGACCAGTATTGAAATCTGAGGGTCAGTTAGTTTCTAAATGTGTAACATTATTGACCTTATAGGAGATTGTTTGTTAAATATATATTGTTAGAAAAAGATACCTATGAGGAGAAACCATTCGCCATTTTAAAGTTACACTGATATAGAACAAGTAACTATCGACTTAGTCACTTGAGATTTTAAACAATTTCTGGATATCACTTTGAATTTTTATCCCGAAACCTTTCTGTATAGCATGAGTATCGGCAGGAGGCCTGCAGGGGTTGGTTGTAGAGAGCTTGGAAAACACTTCAGCTTCTCCCTCACTGCAATGCTCTGTGTGAACCCATGCTCCCTGTGCTTTCCATCTCTAGGTTAGTAAGAAGTGCAAACCAGGGGAAAGAAAACATGTAAAAGAAAAGTAGACAGAATGCCAGAATGTGAGTAATCCTTCAGATTAACTTGTTATAAAATCAAAGACGGTGATTTAAGCTAACAGAAGATCAAGGGCACCAGTTCTTAGCTATAGATTCTGGGACTGCATAGAACCTCCTCATTGTTAGGGGTTCAAACAGAGGCCCCTCTGGAGAGGCAAGTGAAGGAGGCAAACTCCGGAAACCCATCAGAAGCGGACACACTATTTCCTTCTGGAAAAAGTTCTTTTCAGAATAGAATGTACACTTACTGAGGACTATTGTTTCTTTCCCTAAGGTAGAAGATTAAACATTCTGATGACCAAAAGAGATTTCTGAACCCCTTTCCGCATGGTTTAAACCATGGCCAATACCTCTTAAAAGACCTTGTCAATTCAAATTCTAGTGTCCTGTGTTGGATTTTTAATATTTTTAGCTTTCTTAAGCCAATAGTTTCTCAAGCCAGGTTGGTGGAAAGGGTAGTCACAGAATTTGAGTTGATTAACTTTCCTTTGTTCTTTATGTAGGGGAAAAAACTGAAAATATGACATTTCCTCATACTGTTAGACAAAGAATAGGATTTGGCTTTTTTTCCCCTCATGACTTTACAAATACTAAAATGCATACATTCACTGAGTGTTTTAAACGTCCCAGACACTGAGAAGCCCTTTCCATGTATTAACTCATTTAATATTCATTTTTACCCTATGAGATGTGTGCTATTATTTGGTTTTCATGGCTTCCCTGGTGGCTCATATGGTAAAGCATCTGCCTGCAATGCAGGAGACCCAGCTTAGATACCTGGATTGGGAAGATCCCCTGGAGAAGGAAATAGCAATCCTCTCCAGTAGCCTTGCCTGGAAAATCCCATGGACCGAGGAGCCTAGTAAGCTACAGTCCATGGGATTGCAAAGAGTCAGACACAACTGAGCGACTTCACTTTCACTTTCACTTTCACTTTTGTTTGGTTTTCATACATTAAAAAACTAAGTTACAGACAGGTCAAGAAACATACTCAAAGTAACTCAGGAGATGACAAAGAAGGACTCACATCCCCTCAGTTTGGCTTCCCAGTTCCACGTTCTTATCTGCTATGTCATGTCACCTTTACTTCACTGGTGGTTCAGACAGTGAGCATCTGCCTACAATGCGGGAGACCCGGATTCGATCCCTGGGTGGGGAAGATCCTCTGGAGAAGGCAATGGCACCCCACTCCAGTACTCTTGCCTGGAAAATCCCATGGACAGAGGAGC
The DNA here is from genome assembly GCF_032405125.1 of Capricornis sumatraensis. Classification (NCBI taxonomy): domain Eukaryota; kingdom Metazoa; phylum Chordata; class Mammalia; order Artiodactyla; family Bovidae; genus Capricornis; species Capricornis sumatraensis. The sequence goes on from NC_091073.1 coordinate 24,991,913, forward strand.
CTGGTAGGCTGCAGCCCATGGGGTCGCAAAGACTTGGATACAACTGAACGACTTTATTTCACTTCCTTCTGTTGGCTAATGTTAGCCTGTTTCTCCAGATAATCAGCTGTTAGAAGGGAAACAATTTAAAACAAAAAGAGTCCACTGACTGTATTAAGGATATTAAAGAAAAGAGTGATATACCTTTAAGAAGAGATTTTTTTTTTTTTTAGGTATGTTCTGCAATAAATCAGTGATTTTCCAGAAATAGGATTATCTAGGCCAAACTCCCAAAATGCCAACTGAATTTCAAAATCATTTTCCTAATGTCCACAAGACAAGTAGCAAATAGAAGATAATATTAGATACTGCCAATTAATGAACAGTTAAAGTGTACTCATTTCTATGTAAATAATTCAACAGAAATTGGCAATTCACAGAGTTGTGAACTGGATGAATACAAACTACGAATCTCTGATTAAGATTCACAGAACTGTTTTTAATGAGTCATTTTGGGAAGTGCTTTCTGTAGAAGAGTAACTCAAAGAGAAAATAGCTGTGTATAAAATAGACCAAATACCCAATGAGGCACAAGTTGGAGAAAAGTAGGTCATGCTCTCATATTTAGCAAGAGGAAAACAGTATAGAAACCTAAAAAGTTGTTTATATATATATAATAATTTGTAAATTATTTTCTTCTGATATTTTATAGAAGACTACTTCCTTGGGGGAGTCAAAGAATTCTTGGTTCATAACTATTTTTATTCAAGAATCCCATGATCCATTCTTCTCATAGGTAAAATGTTAAAATTGTTAAGTTTATATTATTTTCATTTGATGTATATATGTCACAAACAGGTACCTTTTCTTGTAGTATTTGCTGATCTGGTAGTTTTGCTTTATTCCACATATTTTAGAACTATCAATTAGATGGTATCCAGGTGAAAACAGGAAAAATGACATTAAGGGGTCTGGGAAAGTCACTCCTTGAGTGTCATTTTGGCATACAAAGGAAAAAGTAGGATTCGTGATAAATTTCTGCATATTTGAAGAAAAAAATATATTCTGAGTTGCTTCTGCTGTATGATGTTAAACTGAGCTTTCAAAGTACAGTTCCAGACAAGAATTTTTTATGAGGATCAACAGTCAGTAAAATGACTCTTAAACCCCTCAGTTACACTAATGAGGGTTTACAGTAGAGTCTTTTTGAAGAATGGAAGGATGGGAAGCACTATCTGCCAACTCCATATCAGCAAAGAGGAGCTTCTGTAAGGGAAGGAGATCCCCTGAATGAGTGCCTGTCATCTTTCCATCTTCCAGGCTAAGGTCAAACAACAGCTACCTTTTTGATAAAAAGCACAGTGAAGAACTAATCCCCACTGGTCAGCTGGTACTCAGCTGTAAAGAAAATGTATTTATCAGAATTTTCCATAGACACGATCAAGGCCACATAAATGAGAGAGCATGTATGGGATCATTTAAGATCCTTTCCATGAAGAACACTGGAAGAGGTGTGAAGACCTCAGCAAAACAATCAGAATGGAGATTCACCAAAAAAACTGATGAATAAGCCCAAGTGAAAAGGCTATATACTTTATAATGCCAACTATCGACATTCTAGAAAAGAAATAAGTATGAAAACAGCAAAAGGATTAGTGGTTTCCAGGGATTGGAAGATAGGGAGGGATGACTAGAGCACAGCCAACTCTTAGGGCATAAAACTACTCTGCACAACACTCTCATTGCCAATATATGATTATACATTTGTGAAACCCACAGAAGGTCCAAAAGAGCAAATCCTAATATAAGTAGTGGAATAAAGTTAGTGTATTAACATTCATTTATCAATTTTAACAAATGTACTATACCAATGCAAGATGTTAATAGGGAAAACTGCAGGAAGGTGGAGGTCGGGATATATGGAAATCTTGTACATTCTAATTGATTTTTCTATAAGCATAAGTTACTCAAAATTGTTTGTCTAACTCTGCAATCCCACTCCTGGGCATACATCCAGAGAAAAAACAGAATCCAAAGGATACATGCACCCCAAAGTTCACTGCAGCACTGTTTACAAGAGCCAAGACATGGAAGCAACTTAATGTCCATCAATCGAGGAGCAGGTAAAGAAGATGTGGTACATACATACAGTGGAATATTCCTCAGTCATTAGAAAGAATGAAATAATGCCATTTGCAGCAACATGGAGGGAGCTAGAAATTGTCCTACTGAGTCAAGTAAGTCAGAGAAGAGGAACTACCATATGACATCCCTTATATGGGAAATCTAAAGAAATGATGCAAATGGTCTTACAGAACAGAAGGAAACTCACAGATTTAGAGAAAGATCTTATGGTTTCTGGGTGGAAGAAAGGGGAAAGGGAGTTTGGGATGGACATGTACACATGTACACACAGTGCTGTATTCAAAAAGGATAACCAACAAGGACCTGCTATGTAGCACATCCAACTCTTCTCAGTATTATGTGGCAGACTGGATGGGAGGAGAATCTGGGGAGAATGGATACATGTGTGTGTGTGGTTCAGTCCCTTTCCTGTTTACCTGAAACTATCACAGCTACACCTCAATACAAAATTAAAAGTTAAGGGAAGAGGAAAAGATGGCGGAGGAATAGGACGGGAAGACCACTTTCTCCCTCACAAATTCCTCAAAAGAACATTTCAACGCTGAGCAAACTCCACAAAACAACCTCTGTAGGCTGGCAGAGGACAGCAGGCAACCAGAAAAGCAGACCATTGTCTTCAAAAACAGGTAGGAAAAAATATAAACGACGAAAAAGGAGACAAAGGAGGTGGGGAGGGAACTCCGTCCCGGGAAGGGAAGCCCGTCCCGGGAAGGGAATTTTAAGAAGAGAGGTTTCCAAACACCAGGAAACACTCTCCCTGCCGAGTCTGTGGCGAGTCTTGGAAACCCAGAGGGCAACATAACAGGAAGGAAAAATAAAGAAATAATTAAAACCAAGAGATTACAAGCCCAACAGTAACTCCCCCAGCGGAAAAGCAGCACAGACGCCTGCATCCGCCATTGGGAAGTGGGGGCAGGGCAGGGACGCGCGGGAGGCGCGGGCTGCAGTGCTTTGTAAGAATCGGGCAGGAACGCCCCACGCGCAACCAGAACGATCTAACTTGCGCTAGCAAACCAGACTGTGTGATAGCTACCGCACGAAAAGCTCAAACATAAGACGCCGCCAGGACCGAGCACAGAACAAAGGACGGAACGGAAAAAGCCGGCTGCAGACCATCCCCCGCCGGGGGACAGGCAGCCAGAGCCGTAAGGACTGGAAAGGGGCAATTGCAGACCCGGAGAGACTTTACTTACCTAACTGCAAGCGGGCTTCTTTGCTAAGACTTTTGGGGGTGCTGGACAGTCACAATCTGCCTCACGGGGGACGCCAGCGGTCCACCCAGAAAGTTGAGCAGCAGCGACAGAAAAGGTGACAAGCCGCGGCGATCACGCTCGCCAAACTCCCGAGCTACTCGGACCTGGGAAGGGCACAAAGCGCAGTCCCAGCTGAATCTGTGCCTCTGAGGGCTGCCTGAGCGCCAAACCTGAGCGGCTTGGACCGGGAAGTGCACGCAGCCTAGGGCCGGCCCCAGACGGTTCCCGGCTGTGCATCGTAGAGCCAGAGCGGTTTGTGCCCCGCGAGAAGGGACAGGTCAAGCGGGGCTGTGACACTGTGAGCACACGACAGCGCTATTTGTCTGTGGCATTCCCCCTCCCCACAGCGCGACTGAACTAGTGAGCCTGAAAAACCAGCAAACGGAAGAAGTTAAACAGAGGGAACCACCTTGGAAGTGATCCCACACGGCCCAAAACATCAGAGAAGAGCCGGATATATTTTTACTATTTTAAAAATCATTCCTTTTTTTTTTTTTTTTTTTCCTTTTTTTTTTCTAAGCTTTTTTTTAAATTGTTAAATCTTCTATTTCTCCTCTAATTTTTATTACTATAACCTATTATTACTATTTTTAAAAAAAAAAAAGACTTTTTTTTTTTTTTTTTTTAAGGCAAACACCATATATAGCCTTTGGATGGTTGTTGGTGGGGGGTTTTTTTTGTTTGTTTGTTTTGGTTTTTTTTGTTTGCTTTTTTTTTTAATAATTCTTGGTTGTTTTTTTTTCTTTCTTTCTTTCCTGCTTTTTCCTTCTGCTTCTTTTCTTTAATATTGTATTTTTGAAAATCCAACCTCTACTCTAGATTTTTAACCTTTGCTCTTAGGTTTTTGTTGTCAATTATGTTCATTTAAAAACCCAAACTTCACTACCCAAGTTTACCTGAGAGCGAGATTACTGGCTTGACCACTCTCTTCTCCTATGGACTCTCCTTTTTCTCCACCAGGCGGCCTCTGTCTCTTTTCTCCCCCATCTCTTCTCTATCCAAATCTGTGAATCTCTGTGTGTTCCAGACAGTGGAGAACACCTAAGGAACTGGTTACTGGCAGGATTTGTCTCTCTCCTTCTCATTCCTCTCTCTTATCCTCCTGGTCACCTCTGTCTACTTCCTCCCTCTCCTCTTCCCTGTATAACTCCGTAAATACCTGAGCGGGCCAGACTATAGAGCGCACATAAGGAAGTGACTACTGCCTAGCTTGCTCTCTCCTCTTTTGATCTCACCGCATCTCATTCCAGTTACCTCTAACTACCCCCTCCATCTTCTCTTCTCCTTGTAACTCAGTGAACCTCTCTGAGTGTCCCTCAATGTGGAGAAACTTTTCATCTTTAACCTAGATGTTTTATCATCGGTGCTGTATAGATGGAGAAGTCTAGAGGCTACTGTAAAAACTGAAGACCAGAAGCAGGAGGCTTAAATACAAAGCCTGAAAACATTAGAGAACTCTTGAATTCAGGGAACATTAAGCAATAGGAGCTCATCAAATGCCTTCATACTTACACTGAAACCAAGCTCCACCCAAGGGCCAACAAGTTCCAAAACAAGACATATCACTCAAATTCTCCAGCAACACAGGAACACTCCCCTGAGCTTGAATATACAGGCAGCTCAAAATTATTCCAAAACCTTTGATGTCTCATAACCCATCACTGGTCACTCCACTGCACTCCAGAGAGAAGAAACCCAGCTCCACCCACCAGAACTCCAACACAAGCCTCCCTAACCAGGAAACCTTGACAAGCCACTGATAGAACCCCACCCACAGTGAGGAAGCTCCATAATAAAGAGAACTCCACAAATTACCAGAATATAAAAAGACCACCCCAAACGCAGCAATATAACCAAGATGAAGAGACAGAGGAATACTCAGCAGGTAAAGGAACAGGAGAGTTGCCCACCAAACCAAACAAAAGAGGAAGAAGTAGGGAATCTACCCGAGAAGGAATTCCGAATATTGATAGTGAAAATGATCCAAAATCTTGAAATCAAAATGGAATCACAGATAAATAGCCTAGAGACAAGGATTGAGAAGATGCAAGAAAGGTTTAACAAGGACCTAGAAGAAATAAAAAAGAGTCAAAATATAATGAATAACGCAATAAATGAGATCAGAAACACTCTGGAGGCAACAAATAGTAGAATAACGGAGGCAGAAGATAGGATTAGTGAAATAGAAGATAGAATGGTAGAAATAAATGAATCAGAGAGGAAAAAAGAAATACGAATTAAAAGAAACGAGGACAATCTCAGAGACCTCCAGGACAATATGAAATGCTCCAACATTCGAATTATAGGAGTCCCAGAAGAAGAAGACAGAAAGAAAGATCATGAGAAAATCCTTGAGGAGATAATAGTTGAAAACTTCCCTAAAATGGGGAAGGAAATAATCACCCAAGTCCAAGAAACACAGAGAGTTCCAAATAGGATAAACCCAAGGCGAAACACCCCAAGACACATATTAATCAAATTAACAAAGATCAAACACAAAGAACAAATATTAAAAGCAGCAAGGGAAAAACAACAAATAACACACAAGGGGATTCCCATAAGGATAACAGCTGATCTTTCAATAGAAACTCTTCAGGCCAGGAGGGAATGGCAAGACATACTTAAAGTGATGAAAGACAATAACCTACAGCCCAGATTACTGTACCCAGCAAGGATCTCATTCAAATACGAAGGAGAAATCAAAAGCTTTACAGACAAGCAAAAGCTGAGAGAATTCAGCACCACCAAACCAGCTCTCCAACAAATTCTAAAGGATATTCTCTAGACAGGAAATCGAAAAGGGTGTATAAACCCAAACCCAAAACAATAAAGTAAATGGTAACGGGATCATACTTATCAATAATTACCTTAAACGTAAATGGGTTGAACGCCCCAACCAAAAGGCAAAGACTGGCCGAATGGATACAAAAACAAGACCCCTCTATATGCTGCTTACAAGAGACCCACCTCAAAACAAGGGACACATACAGACTGAAAGTGAAGGGCTGGAATAAGATATACCATGCAAATAGAGACCAAAAGAAAGCAGGAGTGGCAATACTCATATCTGATAAAATAGACTTTAAAACAAAGGCTGTGAAAAGAGACAAAGAAGGCCACTACATAATGATCAAAGGATCAATCCAAGAAGAAGATATAACAATTATAAATATATATGCACCCAATATAGGAGCACCGCAATATGTAAGACAAATGCTAACAAGTATGAAAGGGGAAATCAACAATAACACAATAATAGTGGGAGACTTTAATACCCCACTCACACCTATGGACAGATCAACTAAACAGAAAATTAACAAAGAAACGCAAACTTTAAATGATACATTAGATCAATTAGACCTAATTGATATCTATAGGACATTTCACCCCAAAACAATGAATTTCACCTTTTTTTCAAGTGCTCATGGAACCTTCTCCAGGATAGATCACATCCTGGGCCATAAATCTAAACTTGATAAATTCAAAAAAATCGAAATCATTCCAAGCATCTTTTCTGACCATAATGCATTAAGATTAGATCTCAATTACAGGAGAAAAACTACTAAAAATTCCAACATATGGAGGTTGAACAACACACTTCTGAATAACCAACAAATCACAGAAGAAATCAAAAAAGAAATCAAAATATGCATAGAAACTAATGAAAATGAAAACACAACAACCCAAAACCTGTGGGACACTATAAAAGCAGTGCTAAGAGGAAAGTTCATAGCAATACAGGCATACCTCAAGAAACAAGAAAAAAGTCAAATAAATAACCTAACTCTACAACTAAAGCAACTAGAAAAGGAAGAATTGGAGAACCCCAGAGTTAGTAGAAGGAAAGAAATCTTAAAAATTAGGGCAGAAATAAATGCTAAAGAAACAAAAGAGACCATAGCAAAAATCAACAAGGCCAAAAGCTGGTTCTTTGAAAGGATAAATAAAATTGACAAACCACTAGCCAGACTCATCAAGAAGCAAAGAGAGAAAAATCAAATCAATAAAATTAGAAATGAAAATGGAGAGATCACAACAGACGACACAGAAATACAAAAGATCATAAGAGACTACTATCAGCAGTTGTATGCCAATAAAATGGACAATGTGGAAGAAATGGACAAATTCTTAGAAAAGTACAATTTTCCAAAACTGAACCAGGAAGAAATAGAAAATCTTAACAGACCCATCACCAGCACGGAAATTGAAACTGTAATCAGAAATCTTCCAGCAAACAAAAGCCCAGGTCCAGACGGCTTCACAGCTGAATTCTACCAAAAATTTCGAGAAGAGCTAACACCTATCCTCCTCAAACTCTTCCAGAAAATTGCAGAGGAAGGTAAACTTCCAAACTCATTCTATGAGGCCACCATCACCCTAATACCAAAACCTGACAAAGATGTCACAAAAAAAGAAAACTACAGGCCAATATCACTGATGAACATAGATGCAAAAATCCTCAACAAAATTCTAGCAATCAGAATCCAACAACATATTAAAAAGATCATACACCATGACCAAGTGGGCTTTATCCCAGGGATGCAAGGATTCTTCAATATCCGCAAATCAATCAATGTAATTCACCACATTAACAAATTGAAAAATAAAAACCATATGATTATCTCAATAGATGCAGAGAAGGCCTTTGACAAAATTCAACATCCATTTATGATAAAAACTCTCCAGAAAGCAGGAATAGAAGGAACATACCTCAACATAATAAAAGCTATATATGACAAACCCACAGCAAACATTATCCTTAATGGTGAAAAATTGAAAGCATTTCCCCTAAAGTCAGGAACAAGACAAGGGTGTCCACTTTCACCGCTACTATTCAACATAGTTCTGGAAGTTTTGGCCACAGCAATCAGAGCAGAAAAAGAAATAAAAGGAATCCAAATTGGAAAAGAAGAAGTAAAACTCTCACTGTTTGCAGATGACATGATCCTCTACATGGAAAACCCTAAAGACTCCACCAGAAAATTACTAGAGCTCATCAATGAATATAGTAAAGTTGCAGGATATAAAATCAACACACAGAAATCCCTTGCATTCCTATACACTAATAATGAGAAAGTAGAAAAAGAAATTAAGGAAACAATTCCATTCACCATTGCAACAAAAAGAATAAAATACTTAGGAATATATCTACCCAAAGAAACTAAAGACCTATATATAGAAAACTATAAAACACTGATGAAAGAAATCAAAGAGAACACTAATAGATGGAGAAATATACCATGTTCATGGATTGGAAGAATCAATATAGTGAAAATGAGTATACTACCCAAAGCAATTTACAAATTCAACGCAATCCCTATCAAGCTACCAGCCATATTTTTCACAGAACTAGAACAAATAATTTCAAGATTTGTATGGAAATACAAAAAACCTCGAATAGCCAAAGCAATCTTGAGAAAGAAGAATGGAACTGGAGGAATCAACTTGCCTGACTTCAGGCTCTACTACAAAGCCACAGTCATCAAAACAGTATGGTACTGGCACAAAGACAGACATATAGATCAATGGAACAAAATAGAAAGCCCAGAGATAAATCCACACACATATGGACACCTTATCTTTGACAAAGGAGGCAAGAATATACAATGGAGTAAAGACAATCTCTTTAACAAGTGGTGCTGGGAAAACTGGTCAACCACTTGTAAAAGAATGAAACTAGATCACTTTCTAACACCGCACACAAAAATAAACTCAAAATGGATTAAAGATCTAAATGTAAGACCAGAAACTATAAAACTCCTAGAGGAGAATATAGGCAAAACACTCTCAGACATAAATCACAGCAGGATCCTCTATGATCCACCTCCCAGAATACTGGAAATAAAAGCAAAAATAAACAAATGGGATCTAATTAAAATTAAAAGCTTCTGCACAACAAAGGAAAATATACGCAAGGTGAAAAGACAGCCTTCTGAATGGGAGAAAATAATAGCAAATGAAGCAACTGACAAACAACTAATCTCAAAAATATACAAGCAACTTATGCAGCTCAATTCCAGAAAAATAAACGACCCAATCAAAAAATGGGCCAAAGAACTAAATAGACATTTCTCCAAAGAAGACATACAGATGGCTAACAAACACATGAAAAGATGCTCAACATCACTCATTATTAGAGAAATGCAAATCAAGACCACAATGAGGTACCACTTCACACCAGTCAGAATGGCTGCGATCCAAAAATCTGCAAGCAATAAATGCTGGAGAGGGTGTGGAGAAAAGGGAACCCTCCTACACTGTTGGTGGGAATGCAAACTAGTACAGCCACTATGGAGAACAGTGTGGAGATTCCTTAAAAAATTGCAAATAGAACTGCCTTATGACCCAGCGATCCCACTGCTGGGTATACACACCGAGGAAACCAGAATTGAAAGAGACACATGTACCCCAATGTTCATCGCAGCACTGTTTATAATAGCCAGGACATGGAAACAACCTAGATGTCCATCAGCAGATGAATGGATAAGAAAGCTCTGGTACATGTACACAATGGAGTATTACTCAGCCGTTAAAAAGAATTCATTTGAATCAGTTCTGATGAGATGGATGAAACTGGAGCCGATTATACAGAGTGAAGTAAGCCAGAAAGAAAAACACCAATACAGTATACTAACACATATATATGGAATTTAGAAAGATGGCAATGATGACCCTATATGCAAGACAGGAAAAAAGACACAGCTGTGTATAACGGACTTTTGGACTCAGAGAGAGAGGGAGAGGGCGGGATGATTTGGGAGAATGGCATTCTATCATGTATACTATCATGTAAGAATTGAATCGCCAGTCTATGTCTGACGCAGGATACAGCATGCTTGGGGCTGGTGCATGGGGATCACCCACAGAGATGTTATGGGGAGGGAGGTGGGAGGGGGTTTCATGTTTGGGAACACATGTAAGAATTAAAGATTTTAAAATTTAATAAAAAAATAATAATAAAAAAAAATAAATAAAAGTTAAGGGAAAAAGTCTATCTTGAAATAAAAATAAAGATATCTCAAAAAGAAAGCAGCTAGAAACTGTTTTAAAAGACAGCACCAATCATGAAAGGGGGATAGGGAAGAGAATGGGAGAAAAGAAAAGGGAATGAATAGTGTGTGATGTGTGAAACTGGGTGAAATTATATGAAACATGGTTGGTATGCACCCACAGATGAATACCTTCAGAGACCTGATCGTCCACCTTGCCAATGGCAGAGAAGTCTGACACTGGTGGATAGAAAGCTTCCCTGAATGGCACACCTGATCCTTAGTCAAGTCACAATTTGCCCTTAAGAATAGTTTCTATGCACCTCTTGATGAAAGTGAAAGAGGAGTGAAAAAGTTGGCTTAAAGCTCAACATTCAGAAAACTAAGATCATGGTATCTGGTCCCATCACTTCATGGGAAATAGATGGGGAAACAGTGGAAACAGTGTCAGACTTTATTTTGGGGGGGCTCCAAAATCACTGCAGATGGTGACTGCAGCCATGAAATTAAAAGACGCTTACTCCTTGGAAGAAAAGTTATGACCAACCTAGATACCATATTCAAAAGCAGAGACATTACTTTGCCAACAAAGGTCCGTGTAGTCAAGGCTATGGTTTTTCCAGTGGTCATGTATGGATGTGAGAGTTGGACTGTGAAGAAAGCTGAGTGCCAAAGAATTGATGCTTTTGAACGTGGTGTTGGAGAAGACTCGTGGGAGTCCCTTGGACTGCAAGGAGATCCAACCAGTCCATTCTGAAAGAGATCAGCCCTGGGATTTCTTTGGAAGGAACGATGCTAAAGCTGAAACTCCAGTACTTTGGCCACCTCATGCGAAGAGTTGACTCATTGGAAAAGACTCTGATGCTGGGAGGGATTGGGGGCAGGAGGAGAAGGGGATGACAGAGGATGAGATGGCTGGATGGCATCACTGACTCAATGGATGTGAGTTTGAGTGAAGTCTGGGAGTTGGTGATGGACAGGGAGGCCTGGCGTGCTGCGATTCATGGGGTCGCAAGGAGTTGGACATGACTGAGCGACTGAACTGATACATCTCTAGCTTCAAATATTTATCAGGATTTCCCATTACTCTAACATTCATTTTCCAAAACACTGTGAACTTATAAAATAGGATAGAAAAGCAAAATATCACTGCCAAACTAATTTATAAGTGAACTGATGACCTGTGAAGCAGGTTAGCAGTCATACCTCCCCCAGTTTACCATTTGTTTACCATCTTCATTGCTCAATCTTACTGTTCAGTCCCTCACTGTCAATTAGAGTGTGATAACAATATTTAAAAATGCTGTGAAATATTTGAAAGAAATCCTGTGAAATACTGTGAATATTTCAAATATTCATAATATTTGAAAATACTGTGATAACAATATTTAAATCATTTACAAAGTAAAATGTTAAAAGTAGTGCATTGTTTACAATAAGTCGGAAAGCCATAGACAAATGGTGATATACCAGAGTTAAACAAATTAAAAGCTGAAGAAAGAATCCACCATGGTAAGTTTCAGAAAAGATTAATTTTAATATCAAAGCATTAATTTTAAAAATCTTTGGGAAAATGGGTAGTGCCTGTTTCTAAAAGAGATTCTTGTACTGACTGCAATGCAGGATTCAAAGTTAAAGGATCACGTCATAACATCCTGTCATTTTGTTTGGAAAATCAGAAGAAAATATCCTAAAAAAGTAAGAGGAAAATACCTCCGTAAGTTCTTCTTTCATTTTCTAAGATAACGTCCTCTGTCCACCTCTCCACTACCTACCATGACATTTTGATTCTTTTAATGTATGCACAATGAACTTTTTCTGATTATTATTATAGTTTGATAAGATTCCCATAATCACCCCTATTCTTGTGAACACCTGTCATATTCATAAATTTCGAGGAAATATTTCAAGGAAACCTATTAATAACCACCTTCCACTGGTTTCTCCCCACATTTAAGTCTTGAGTACCTTCATATTTAAAAACAGTTAATTAGTAAGCCATTGCAAACAGAGACTGCAGCTATGAAATCGGAAGATGACTGCTTCCTGGCAGGAAAGCAACGACAAACCTAGACAGTGTGTTGAAAAGCAGACATTACTCTGCCAACAAAGGTCTGTATAGTCAAGGCTATGGTCTTCCCAGTAGTCACATATGATTATGACAGCTGTACCTTAAAGAAGGCGAATGCCAAAGAATTGATGCCTTTGAACTGTGGTGTTGGAGAAGACTCCTGCAAGTCCCTTGGACAGCAAGGAGATCAAACCAGTCGATCTTAATTGAGATCAACCCTGAATATTCACTGGAAGGACTGATGATGAAACTCCAGTATTTTGGTCAGGTGACTCATTGGGAAAGTCCCTCGTGCTGGGATAGATTGATGGCAGAAGGAGAAGAGGGCATCAGAGGATGAGATAGCTGGACAACATCACTGATGCAATGAACATGAACTTGGGCAAACTCCAGGTGATGGTGAGGGACAGGGAGGCCTGGCATGCTGCAGTCCATGGGATCACAGAGTTGGACATGACGGGGCAACTTAACAACAACTACAATGTAGTATTTTAACATAATTTCTCACTGTTTGATCCTCATCTCTACTTCCAATGCTGTGTCTGTCACTATTATGGGCACTGAAAAAAGAGTGGAAAACAGCATCCCTGCCTGAGACATGCATTCTGGTTGGAGTTCTTTCATGATTATAAATCACAAAATGTACTCATAGAGAATAATTCTTTAACTTTAATTATCCATAATTTAATTAGTGAAATGGGTGAGGGCTGCAGAAGAAAAAAAATTTAAAGGACATCATCGAAGAGGCAGAAACTTAATATTCCCTGATAGCTAAGTTGGTAAAGAATCTGCCTGCAATGCAGGAAACCCTGGTTCTATTCCTGGGTCAGGACAATCCCCTGGAGAAGGGACAGGCTACCCACTCCAGTATTCTAGGGCTTCCCTTGTGGCGCAGCTGGTAAAGAATCCACCTGCAATGCAGGAGACCTGGGTTCCATCCCTGGGTTGGGAAGATTCCCTGGAGAAGGGAAAGGCTACCCACTGCAGTATTCTGGCCTGGAGAATGCCATGGACTGAATAGTCCATGGGGTCGCAAAGAATCAGACACAACTGAGCAACTTTCACTTCACTTAGAGATGTTTTAAATGGCCAGAAAACTATGGAAACAACCTGAGTGCCCATCAACAGAGGAAGGGATAACAAGATGTGGTGTATATAGACAGTGAAATATCATTCAGCCATGAGAAAGAAGGAAATCTTGAAATCTGTAGCAATTTGCACTGAACCTTAAAACATTATGCTAAGTGAAGCAAATCAGAGCCAGAAAGGCAAAGACTACATGGCATTACTTATGTGGAATAAATAAAACATCAAACTCACAGAAACAGTAGAAAAGTGGCTGCTAAGGGTTGGGGGAAATAAGACAATGTTGGCAAAAGGGTATAAACTTTCAGTTATAAGATCTGAGGGTCTAACAAACAGCATGGCAACTACAGCTGATAACACTACTGTGTGATACTATTAACTGAAATTTGCTAAGAGGAAAACTGAAATGTTCTCACACACCAAACGATAAATCTCTGAGGCAAATGTGTGATAATTAACTAGGGGGGATCCTTTCAATGTATATGATAATGGGCACTTTAAGTATCTCAACAATTTTGTTAATAATATCACAATAAAGCTGGGGAGAAAAAGGGAGATTTGTGTGCTCAACCATTTAAAAAGAGAAAAAAGTCATATTCGTAAAACAGAGGTAATAGAGATGCATAAAAAATAGCCAAAGGAAAGAAAATCCAACAAAACTAACTATAAAAAGGTAAAAGTGAACAGTGGTAGTTTTTTAAGAGCGATGGGACTTGACAGGAATGGTTTTAATAGGAAGCAAGAGATGCAAAGTTAGAGACGGCAAATATATAGTAAATTGAGAGTTATTACTTCTTTGCTAATCACTAGTTTAAAATACTATTACAAAATAAGTTTTTTAAATTAGCAACACATAAGAATCTGTTTAAAGAAGTAAGATGAATGTTTGTCTGCACCTAAAATAGTTAATTTACTTCTTTTTATACTTTTGAGCATAGGATCTTTTTGAACCTTAACTTTTAAATTAGATAATTATGTAGAAAAATATTTTCTTTACAAAATGAATGCCTTTTACACCATTGTTATCTCTACTTAATCTCAGAATTTTAATTTAATATTTTTCTCTGTTCTAAATGACAGAAACCTTTTATCTCCTTGTTCTCTAGTCTCTACAACTTCCATCTTGTAGGTACTCGCTTGCCAGATTACTCCCTTCTCATTTCTACTCCCTTGTCCTTCCACAGTCCAATACAAATCAAAAAGGAGAGGGGGCAAGGCAACTTTGGACTTATCTATAATAAGTATAAATTTTTATCGGGCTTCTCCATTTCCTACCAGAACAAACCTTTGAAAAAAGAGTAAAAAAAATTTTTTTTAATTAATTAAAACAAGCAAATAAAAAACACTCCTCTCTTATGCTTTTCTACTTCTTGGTAGAATGTGGTTTAAAACATAGGTACAATAATGTAACTGTTTTTGCAGCTCCCTAGATACTTGTGGGCTTCCCAGGTTGTGCAAGAGGTAAAGAACACACTCGCCAATGCAGGAGACTTAAAAGATGTGGGTTCAATCTCTGGGTTGGGAAGATCCTCTAGAGGAGAGCACAGCAACCCACTCCAGCATTCCTGCGTGGAGAATCCTATGAACAGAGAAGCCTCGTGGGCTACAGTCCGTGGGTAGCACAGAGTCGGACACGACTGAAGTGACTTTGCACAATGCAGACACTTGTAGCTGCTATAAACTTCTTCACATGTCACTACTCTGGCAAGATGTCTTATAAAGTATTTCTAAAAGATCCTTTATTTCTTGGTGAGAATATTTTAAAAAGCCTTTAGCATTTGTTTTACTTAACTGAAAGGGGTTTCATAATTATTGTGTCACAGTTATAAGTAGAGCCTACAAATAAGTTTCCTTTCCAAGCAGTAAAGCCAATTCCAGTAAATGATTCATTTTATACTTTTCTCCGCTTTGTTTGAAAAGGTCCTGGGCAGTGTAAAATGATTTATGTCTAAAAGGAGATCTGTGATTATTCAATATATCCCAGAGATGGTGCTGCACTATTGAGTGCCCAGCACACACTGGGTGTTCTGTAAGCCTTGAGTGATTCAGTGTGAGCCTGCAGTCCGGCAGCTGGTCCATCACAAGGATGAAAGTTTTAATAATGGCTCATTCAGAATTAATTTTTAGCTCAAAACCCACCTCTTTTCATTTTACATGGGTCTCTTATCTAATGTTCTGAGAAACTAGTAAAATGTGGACTTGCACATTTGGAGAATAAAACTTCTATTTTGCCAACCTTTTATTAAAAAACACAACTTTCTGGGTTGGGGTTTGATGTGGTGACTCATTTGCTGAGATTAACCTTAAGGGAGCGGATCTTTGAAAGAAGCATGCCTTTTTATTTTTCCCACATTAATAGTTCCTCCAAAGTCTCAACATTTGTTCAATCTGCCACTGGGGAAGTCATAAATTGCTTTTTCCTATAGTCAAAAATTTGCTTTTATTATAGGATCCGTTTTTTGTTTAGATCTTGGCCAGACAAGATGTGGTTAGGTATATCTAGAATTGGTATTTCTGAGGCTGTTTCCATAGCCAAAGCAAAATTCAGTTTCTCACGACTTTTGAGTTGATTGATTATTCTGTAGAAAAATTGGGAAGTAAACACTTATAGAACTGACAAATCATGTGACATTGAGGTTTTTTTAAGTTCTCAAAAAATATTTCAAGTGTGGGATACAACCCAATTTTGTACCTTGACATTAATTTTTAATGTTTCCAAATTAAAGTTAAGACAAGCTGTTATGCAAATGCTACTTTCATTAAAAAAAAATTGTTGTTCATATGTAAAAATGCTGTAGAAGTCCACTACCAGAGATGTCCTTACAGAACGCTTCATTTAGGAGGAAATAATTGTGAGGTTTTTTATTCGTTCTCTTCATAAAATAAAGGTAAACATTTGAAACAATTGGTAAGAGTTATAGAATTGCAATTTCATTTTGCATGCTTTGCTCTTTGCCAGCTTCTGTTTTAGTCATTTGAACTATGAGCAACATTGTCTGAAATATAATAAAGCATTTATATGGATTACAAGAATGTAAAATTCAAGCTGTTTTAAAGGGGAGTTGCGACTAAGTAACTCGTGTAAGATTACACAGCTGCTGAGTAGCAAAGGCAATTCTCAGTCAGTCTTAACCACTAAACTGAAAGCTTCCCACATCAACTTTTTGGTGTCCTCTGAGGAAAAAACTTCTTTGACTATCATGTGCTGGTTCAGAGATCTGTCATCATTAAAGGCATCTTCTAAGAAGTTTGGGAGCAAGTGATCTAATATACTCAGTGAAAGATGCACACGTCATATCAGTGCTTTATTAAGATCTGTAAACGTTAAGTACATATGTAGAATGGTCCAAACTCCTGTCTTTAACAAGAATATGGCTATTTAAAGAGAAATCCTATAAATCCTCCTGATATACTGTCCAAAATATTACTTATATGGCTCTCATACACACACACACATCTTTACATATATTTATATAACCATACACACATAATTCAGTCTTAGAGAAGTTACTTTCTTCCATAAACCAAAAAGATATGAATCTAGCAGGAGAAAGCAAGAGGTGAGAATTTAGCACAAAGTAGTCTGAAATGCACTGCAGCTGGACAAAAAAAGTGGGAGGGTGGGAAGGGGAGAACTAACTAATAGCTAATATTTGTTGATAATTCAAATGTGCTAGGCAACATTCGAAGCACTTGATATATACTAAGCCATTCAACCCTCAGAGCAAGACTCTGAAGAATGTATAAATATGTCATTTCACAAACTCAGCCTCATGGGAGGACAGCTGAGGATAGCCATTTGTTCAAAAATCACATGGCTAGGAAATGGTGAAGCCAAGAGCTGCATAGAGTCAGTCTGGCTCCAGAAAACACATTTTTCACCATTAATGGGCTAGTTTTGTTTTAATTGAATGCAACATCCTCTCAACATGTGTCAGTATCAAATCTCTAGTGCTCGTGACTGAAAGTACTCTCATGGTGACAATGATTTCTGCTAACAAGAATACTGTTTTGTGATAAACCAACAGCACTGATTACAAGTTAATGAGCATGTAATTTTAAAACAGTCAAATCCAACTCTGGATTCTTGAACTTTTACTAGAAGACAATCCAGTTTCAACCATGCCTTAAATATATTATGATATATTAGCCACAAGGTTTAAAATATTTAGAGATGACCCATACTCCTATACTTAATATCAAATTCTGAGTCACCTAATTAAGTACTTAAGTCCCACTATTTCAGCCTGATATTCACATGCACAGTATCAAACATACGGGGGACAAAATAGCAAGTGGGAGGAATTTATTTCATGATACATTTTATAGCCAATTTCAGAAACCAACATGGATGAACTACCATCTACCCTTTATTTAATGACCCAAACCTTTCTTCAAATACTCCCAATGATTCAAACGTCACTATACATTAAACAGATGAAAATTCCTGTGAAACTATGCAGTGTGTTTGACTTGTCTCTAGGAATAGCTTTCACTGTTACTTAACTATTTTCACATCACGTCTGTCACATGGTTGGTTAAATTAAGGGCATCACTTCTTACCCACTACAAAAGGTATTTTACCTTAAATCATGGTGGTTGAAGAGAAATTTAATGAAAAGGAGTTTGAAGAGTAGATGCAATTCTAAAACTTACAGAAAGTCAAGTGCTTTTAAAGAAAATGGAGTGGTTATTTAATTCATTGCTTTATATCAAAATCTACTGATTTCATAACAAGTGGCAACACAATCATTTGCCTTACAAATCATTTAAGTTAACAAGTTTAACATCCTCTTTAATTAAAGTTTAAAGATAGCCTAGACTAAAAATAACAAATGATTTAATTCATCCACAGTTTGATTCCTTTCAGAGTGCCAATTATGTTATTTATTAAACAATTATTATTCTATCGATAAAAATTATCAGATAGGTGGGATTTTTATTGGCAAATAAATTTCTATACATATATAGTGTCACGTGTGTGTGCATGCTAAATCGCTTCAGTCATGTCCAACTCTTTGTGACCCCATGGACTGTAGCCTGCCCGGCTCCTCTGTCCATAGAACTTTCCAGGCAAGAATACTGGAGTGGGTTGCCATTCCCTTTTCCAATATAGTATCATACGGATTACAAATGAATAAACTATTTTTAGTACACAGTTCAGTAAATGCCTATAAGGCTATTTAAGAAAAATGGTATGCCAAGCAGTTAATAAATTTGACAAACATGATGTTGCTCAGAACTACTAGAGTTTACCAGAATTTGAACATTCAAGTACATACAGCAGCACATAATAAAATATTCAATACATCAAGCACTGAAATTAATGTTATAAAATGAGTACTATTAAAAATAATTAAATAATTGAAATGAAAAAGCTGGTTCAAATTCCTT
The DNA here is from genome assembly GCF_032405125.1 of Capricornis sumatraensis. NCBI lineage: Eukaryota > Metazoa > Chordata > Mammalia > Artiodactyla > Bovidae > Capricornis > Capricornis sumatraensis. The sequence continues at coordinate 25,010,830 of NC_091073.1, forward strand.
AAGAATTGTGCTTTAATTCAACAAAAGTTACAATCTAGAAAATGTTGAAAAATATTGAGAATTTTAAGAAAGATTGCCATATCCTACTAAAGAAGGAAAGAATGATAAACAGTAATTCCTGTGGCTTTATCCAGGTAAATGTTCTATCAACTATTCTTTGATATTTTCAAACTATGGTTTTACATCTCTAAACTAAAATAATTTAGATAAATGATTTAAAACTATTATTTCCTATTCCTTTATTAAATAAGACTAATATTATATCAAATTAAGTTATTCTCACTTACCTAAATCTGTCCCCCCAAATCCAAACCTTTAAAAAAAAACAAGTCACTGTCACAGAATCTTAATTCTCCTGGACATCTTTTTATCATAAAGATGTACAGCAAGGTTTATGTTCCAGTCCAAGTCCTACTAATCAATGTGGAATCTCAATCTAAGATTCAGTTATAAAATGAGGGAGAAGGACCTGTGAGTACACTGTCGATTCAAAATTACATTCCAGGCTTGTTTTAAACACTTGCTTTCAGAAGACAAGATAGAAATGAAATAAGTTTTAAAATACACAACTCTATATTTATAACAACATTGTCACTAAAACTATAATATTTACTGCTCTTCATAACTTGGGTTCGTTTCTAAAAACAGTTTATTCCATGAGAAGATAATGATACTGTTCATCCCAATATGGACACTTTGTTAAAAATATCAAAAGATTCTTTCAAGTTCAGATGGATTTGCACTGATCCTCTGCCTCCCACACTTCGAATATTTTTAATCTCTAATTTAAGAGCTACGAAGCTGTGGGGGGAAAATGAACAAGGAGTTGTGCAAAGCTATTTTGTCAGCTCCTACTGATTACATATTTATGGAGAAATAAGTGTCCTTGGAACCATGTTTAAAAAGGCAAGAGACTAGACACAAGATCAAAGAGCCAGGTACTTTTACTTCTTTTAAAGAACAGAAAAATGCACCATGGGTATTCTTTTACACATCTATACATATTATAGCTCAATTTGTGTGGTTGAACAAGCCACAGTGAGCTGTACGCCTTCTCTTTTGGATGTTTTAATTGAGATTATTTTCCCTGGTATGCAGATACTTACTTGAGTAATTTTACTAAAAGTTTATGAGAATAGCAAAATAGCCTTTATGTTTATGAGAATAGCAAAATCCATCTGCGTATTTTTAGTGCCTTCCTAACCACATGTGACTCCTCTGGAGTTTAGTGTATGTCTTTAATTTCATAATACATTGGTTTATTTTTCGCAAACAACTGGAACATATAAACTCAAAGAAAGCAAAAGTGATGCTACTCCTTGGTCACCATTTAAACACCTTCCTGGTGTTTGAAGCCAAAGTAGTGGTTCTGAGATTTCAAATGTTTACATATTATCCACAGCCACAAGTGCCTTTAATGTGGTATTATCTGAAAATAATTCACTGGCATTTGGATTTAGACTTCTATGCGATCTGACTTTTAAGTATTACCTTTGCCTTCAACAACTGGACTTCATTTTCAACTTCACCTGAATCTTTATTTTTCCCCTAAAACTATATTATATAAATGGCCCAGAGAAGCCCTGGTTTGTGCCCCTATTTTGACAGATATATATTCAGTTGTATCTTTAAGAAGCTGTTTTACTGTGTTTACTTTTAAAGGTGTTGGAAAAACCTGGTTAGGCAAGTTGATGCTTCCTTCCTCACATCTGGGAGTAGTAGCCAGAGGCAAGGCATCAGACAAGTTTGTGCCTTTGGTCACCACTTTCTTCAGCCCAGGCTCAAAATCTGTTGATTTTTATTGCCTCAGCCAAGTCATTCTAATAATTCACCTCAACAGATAAATTAGCACCTATCTGAGCCTATACTGAACCATCAGGCTTCCCTGATTGCTCAGTTGGTAAAGAATCCACCTGTAATGCAGGAGACCACAGTTCAATTCCTGGGACAGGAAGATCCCCTGGCAATGGGATAGGTTACCCACTCTAGTATTCTGGCCTGGAGAATTCCATAGACTGTACAGTCCATGGGGTTGCAAAGAGTCAGACATGACTGAGAGACTTTCACCTTCACTTTCTACATTGTGTCAGGCATTGTGTTAGTAATATTTGCTTCTCACAATAAGATTTGAGATAAGTACAAATATTATGCCCATGTACTGCTACAGAAGCCAAAGCTTTGGACAAATTAAGCACATTGGCCAAGATCCCACAGCTGAGCCAAAGACAGAGGAACCACAGAATAATCATTTCTTTAAAGAAGTTAGACTCCCTAGTAAATATAAAAAACTTTCTCCCACTGTCTTTCAACCTTCTTCTCGGGGATAATTCTTTTCCTGTTCCTAGATAAAACCTTAAGAAGTATCCACAGTTGTCCAATTCCCTTTAATCAAAAGGATCATCCTTTTTCACTAGCTAAAATGTCCACCTAATGTAATAATCAAATTTCAAACTTCATAAAGGTGAAACCTCTGCTTTTCCCATCTTGAGCCCATTTCAGGCTAATAAGCCTGTAGCAGTGACCAGGTTAGGTGCTTTCTTCTCTTGAGTCCTTCCCCTTTCACTAGACAGTCACCCTTAGGGGTCACATGGAGGAAGGGGCAGGTGCCAATGTCATATGGAGGCTGAGTCTTCTGGGCAACAGAGGACAAATCCTGCCTGGGGTGAGAAGGAACACATCTGTCCATTTCTCCAAGGACACCCAACAGAACACTCAACTTGTTCTGACATGAAATATTCCTCACTGCTGGTGGCTTCTATTCACTTCCAGAGGTCCACCTTTGGTCTTCCTGGTTAGAAAAACTTTCTAAATGTTTTCAGGCCAACTTCTTCCCAAGAATCAATCAAATGTATACAGCCTTCTCCCACGACAGATGTCACTGCCAGTGATGTTGCTCCATCATGTCCGACTCTTTGTGATCTACCAGGCTTTGCTCTACCAGGCTCCTCCATTCATGGAATTTTCCAGGCAAGAGTACTGGAGTGGGTTGCCATTTCCTTCCACAGGGGATCTTCCCAACCTGGGGATTGAACCCAGGTCTCCCACATTTCAGGCAGATGCTTTACCGTCTGAGCTACCAGGAAAGATGTCACTGCAGTTTACTCCTAATGCAGCTTCCTAACTCTGCTCAGGCAGGGGCATTTGTCTCATCTTTTTAAATACATGTAATTATGAACCTCCAAATGCCAACAAACATTATTAAACCCTATGAACGGATACTGTGAACTTTCCCCAACTTAATTTCAGGTGATGGGAAAACATTCCCTTCTTCAAAAACGCTTTCATTCCATTCCTCCATAGAAAATGGGTGAAGCACCGTTAATTTGACCCAAACAAGCCTCTCCACAGATCTTAACATTTTCATCAAACCTCTAGCTACCCCTAATTTATCTTCCTAGTAACTGATAAACTCGGTTGAAAACTACACTTTAATTATCTTGTTTCCAAGTCTTATGTGAATAGTGCAGATCTGACTTGAAATGTGCCCAACACACTGGCACAATTCTTATATTCCTTAGTTCAAATTCCCCAATGTTAACACCTGTTATATCTTAGAGATTAAAGACATAAAGGAGAATTTACCCAAATATAACCTTGGAAATATCTGATGAACAGGTTTATAGAATCTCATCTGCATAGATTATCCGTCCCACCTAAGGAATTCCAAGTAACACCTCATCAGTGGCTGAGGTCTTTTTTGACTCAAATTATTAATATCTACCAGGAAATGCAGCACCAAATCCCCAAACCTTCAAAATTATATATATACATACACACACATATATATATTCATGATCTAATCAGACAGCAAATTTAATATTATACTCACCTTCACATATATTAACATGTCTACATTCAATACTATAGCAATCCCTATAAATAAATTAGATTAATTTATTTGCATGGCATATCAATCATAAAAAATCTCATGTACTCAAAATAAAAATTCATTGCAAATAATGATTCAAGGTAAATTTTAGTGAAAACAGTGCACATCTTAAGGCCAAGAAGGGGCTCAAATGAGCCCAATTTACACAGGACCTTATCCAGGAGGTCAGAGATACAAGTGAACCAAATTAGAAATTAAAGGTTTAATTAACTTATAAAGGTATTTTTATGTAGCCCAGAAAGACCTCAACAGTATTCATTCTTGAATGTCTAGGCCTACACAGTACCTTTAACATGTATGTGCCACACTCACGTTTAGACATATTTCAACTTAACAACAACATTTCATATACAACTCTAAGGTAAATCATTCACCACTCAACCCAATTTAAACTTATGTTGTTACTACTTTTGCTTAAGAAAACATTATGACTAAAGAAAATATTTGGCAGAATAGTCAAATACTCAGCAGTTTGTAAAGTTAGACCACTTACCCAGTCTTTAGTCTATGAGGATTCAAGAATCTCCTGATAGGGTGGGTAGGGGAAAAGATCATGATGAGAAGCACCTGGGAAGCATCATCCCACCTTCACCGGGTCCACCTAAGGCTGTTAGGAGTGAGGAAGATGATTATTCATGTTACAGCCTGAAAAACAGTTATATATTCCCACTAATCAAACCACTGACAATCTTTTAAGGTTGAAGAAACTGCCCCCAAACTGTTAAGTTACTGGTCTTTGACTATACAATTAGTAAGCAAAACTCCAACAAAAATTTTCAGCCTCCTTTTACTCTACCATACATGAAACTGAAGTTTTTTTCAAAGTAGCTTAGCTTACAGATTTGGCATTAGTTTATTTCAATAATGAAATAATAAGTGGCCTTATGCTCTGCACTCTGCTCCCCCTACCCTACAAATTCTCCTCTTTCAAATAAGTTACATTCACAGAACTCTTCCTAAGTATCTCTCAGTAAGATAAGCACAGTGCCAGGGAGGGTTTAAAAACAATTAGCAAAATTAACCTTAAACTTTATTTTCATATAACATCAACAGTAACTCTAGATGCAGGTAAGAGACAATGGGAATTCATTTTTAAATTTTTTGAAACAACTTTACCATTCTGTTACCAAGTCCTAGTTTCAGCTAACAGGATTATTCCATTAAACTAGGTTCACTTGTCTAATTAGACTCCTCTGTATTTTACCCTCAATAAGGTCTTTGTCATATCTGAATGCTCTAGTGAGTTTCCCTACTTTCTTCAACTCAAGTCTGAATTTGACAGTAATTCAAAGGATTAGATCAAAGGATTAGATCTGATAGACAGAGTGCCTGATTAACTATGGACGAAGGTTCTTGACATTGTACAGGAGACAGGGATCAAGACCATCTCCAAGAAATGCAAAAAAAGCACAATGGCTGTCTGAGGAGGCCTTACAAATAGCTGTGAAAAGAAGAGAAGCCAAAAGCAAAAGAGAAAAGGAAAGATATATCCATTTGAATGCAGAGTCAAAGAATAGCAAGGAGAGATAAGAAAGCCTTCCTCAGTGATCAATGCAAATAAATAGAGGAAAACCATAGAATGGGAAAGACTAGAGATCTCTTCCAGAAAATTAGAGATACCCAGGGAACATTTCATGCAAAGATGGGCACAATAAAGGACAGAAATGGCATGGACCTAACAGAAGCATAAGATATTAGGAAGAGGTGGCAAGAATACACAGAAAGTGAAAGTAAAGTTGCTCAGTTGTGTCTGACTCTTTGCAACCCCATGGACTGTAGCCCACCAGGCTCTTCGGTCCATGGGATTTTTCCAGGCAAGAGTACTGGAGTGGGTTGCCATTTCCGTCTCCAGGGGATCTTCCCAACCCAGGGATCAAATCCAGGTCTCCCACATTGCAAGCAGACACTTTACCCTATGAGTCACCATGGAAACCCAGAATACACACAAGAACTAGACAAAAAAATATTTTCATGACCCAGATAATCACCTAGAGCCAGATGTCCTGGAATGCAAAGTCAAGTGGGCCTTCGAAAGCATCGCTATGAACAAAGCTAATGGAGGTGATGGAATTCCAGTTGAGCTATTTCAAATCCTGAAAGCTGATGCTGTGAAAGTGCTGCACTCAATATGCCAGCAAATTTGGAAAACTCAGCAGTGCCCACAGGACTGGAAAAGGTCAGTTTTCATTCCAATCCCAAAGAAAGGCAATGCCAAAGAATGCTCAGTTGCACTCATCTCACATGCTAGTAAAGTAATGCTAAAAATTCTCCAAGCCAGGCTTCAACAGTACGTGAACTGTGAACTTCCAGATGTCCAAGCTGGATTTAGAAAAGGCAGAGGAACCAGAGATCAAATTGCCAACATCCGCTGGATCATCAGAAAAGCAAGAGAGTTCCAGAAAAACATCTATTTCTGCTTTATTGACTATGCCAAAGCCTTTGACTGTGTGGATGACAACAAACTGTGGAAAATTCTTCAAGAGATAGGAATACCAGACCACCTGACCTGCCTCTTGAGAAATCTGTAAGCAGGTCAGGAAGCAACAGTTAGAACTGGACATGGAACAATAGACCGGTTCCAAACTGGGAAAGGAGTAGGTCAAGGCTGTATATTGTCACCCTGCCTATTTAACTTATATGCAGTGTATCTCATGAGAAACGGGCTGGATGAAGCTCCAGCTGGAATCAAGATTGCCTGAGTTTTCACTGAGTCTAACTTTAGGTCATATTTGTTCAAAGGAATAAAAGATAACAGCTTGGAATGGATAAATACGCTAATTAAAATATTTACTGTTTTCATTGGGTCAAATTTCCCCCAGTTTCTCCATGTCCTAGTCCACCTTTCCCCACCTCTCCTCCAAAAAGTAATAATAACAGTAATAAGGTGTGCTGCTGCTGCTGCTGCTGCTGCTGCTGCTGCTAAGTCGCTTTAGTCGTGTCCGACTCTGTGCGACCCCATAGACGGCAGCCCACCAGGCTTTCCCATCCCTGGGACTCTCCAGGCAAGAACACAGGAGTGGGTTGCCATTTCCTTCTCCAATGCATGAAGGTGAAAAGTGAAAGTGAAGTCGTCGTGCCCGACTCTTAGCGACCCCATGCACCAGGCTCCTCCGGATTTTCCAGGCAAGAGCACTGGAGCGGGGTGCCATAATAAGGTGTAAGGAGAACTATTTTGGAACTTTCAGTTCTTGGGATGTTGTCTAAACAGAAAAAAACTTCGAAGCAACACTGTTGCATGCTTCTTGGCGGAAAACTCACCGGGCGGAGGCCTTGCGGGCCGCCGTCTCCGTGAACTATCCGGAGCCGGCACAGGGAGCTCCCCGTGGGGTCCTGAAAGACGCGACGGACAGGAGCAACAGATACTCATTCAGCCTGCGGGCGCAGCGGCTGGGAATAGGCAGACCCCGGGAGGGCGCGGCGTGGAGGCCGGAGTCAGGCAGAGGACGCGCTCAAGACCAGCGCTCCCCAGGAGTGAGACCGGGGCTGCGCTCCTCTCTCCGTGCGCCCAACACATCCCTGCCTTCAGAGAGGGCTGGTGCGCTCCCGGCCGCAGCCACAGCCCCTGTCCCGTCCGCCGGAGCCCGGAGATATACATCCTGCAACCAGTGGCCATGCTCAGAACCCAAACCCTGGGTCCCAGTCCCTTCTCCGATCCTGTGATGGGGTCCACCGCACCGTCTAAAGTTGAGAGACTGGCGAATACTTTCCCATTCACTCGCTCTTTCCCCCCACCCACCCAATAAACTACACACAAAAAATCAATAACAAAGCACACCACAGTATTGCTATTCCCTTCACAGGCTTACCTTTTTGGATTTTGCTCTTACATTTTCCCTTCCATTTTTTTCTCCTTCTTCCCGGACACCCTTAGTGATCTATGAAGGGCAAAACGACCAACCAAGCTTATCTCCCAACACCCTTGCTAGAACAGCTTTCAGGTGTGATTTATTTTTAAGTCTATGTGGGTTGTTTCTCTAACGTTTGAAAGTCTCTAATTTTTTAAACTAATGTGAAAACCATAGCACTGGATGCTGAAATCATGACTTTCTTTTATGCCTATTCAATCTGCCACTGTAAAATTTCTCCCTTTCCCAACCCTCAGTGAGTCTTTCAACCAATTATGAGATTTTGTCACCCACTGAATCTAAGCCAGGATTTCAATATCAGCTCTATTGACATTTGGGGCAGGACAATTCTTTGTTGTTGGGGCAGTCCTGTGCATTGTAGGATGTTTAGCCTAATCCTTGGCCTCTACTGACTAGATACTAGCGGCACCCCTTCACTTGTTAAAACCAAAACATCTCCAGATATTACCAAAGGTTCCTTTGGAGCAAAGGGCTTCTGGGTGGCTCATATGGTAAAGAATCTACTTGCAATGCAGGACGCCAGGGTTCCAACTCTGGGTTGGGAAGACCACCTGGAGAAGAGAATGGCAATACTCCAGGGTTCTGGACTGGAGAATCCCATGGACAGAGGAGGCTGGCCAGCTACAGTCCATGGGGGTCACAAAGAGTCAGACAGGACTGAGGGACTAATACTTTCACTTCCTTTGGAGCAAAACCATCTCCTCTTCCCCCTGAAGAACTACTGCTCTGAATTATTCAAGAAGTGAGTTTTATTATAAAAGTAACTTGGAAAAAAAATCTACTTCTTTACATTATAAGTTAGTCCTCATATGCTTTAAGTAGTAAGAAGACATATACGGTTTTCCTGAGGCTAACATACTTCATCTATATTATTCAAAACTGAAATCAAATGACACACATGGCAATTTCTTTACTGGCATTTCATGTTCTACTTCTTTTCTCTAACAAATATTAAAAATAGACTCCAGGGAAAAAATAAGATCAATTGTCCTGTACATGGGGAGATGGATAGATACACTAATCAAGAGAATTATAAATCGCCTGAAATGTAAATGCATGAAAAATTTGTAGATTGAATCTGACAAAAATGGAAAACAAATACGACATAACTGTTAGACAAATTTTTGTTTACAAAATCAATTTAATGAAAAGATGTTATATACTGAATTAGCATGCATATATCTTATTTTCTGATAAAAGTTCTAATTCCAGCCTTTAGTTTCCTGACCATGGAGGAAAAACTACCCTAAAACAATTATGTTAAATGTATTCATGTTACTTCAGAGGTTAATTCTATCTGTAGCAATGCGAAGCAATGTTGTCATGAAACAAAGTTACTAAGTAACTAAAATAAAAATATTCAGTGAAGATCATGGATTATCATTATTAACTAGACTGTATGTAAGAGCCCTAGTTTTGACTTACTTCTATGGGCACCCCACAAACACACTTGCTTTCCTCCCAGAGACTTCACTTTACCATCCATAAATTCTTCATGTGTCTTACACTTTGCAAATTTCAAAGAATCTTCATATCTATCACCTTATTTATTACTCATAGGTGTCTGAAATACGTGGCAAAGAATTGACCTTCCAGCTTAAAGAAAGGGATGCTGAAGCTCTGAAAACATAAAGTCCTTCCTCAACAGCCACAAATAAACAAGAGTAAAGACTTGTTTGTTTGGGGGCTTATATTCTTTCCAGCCATCCAACTTGACTCATGATTGGTATGCCTTTCTCTACTTCACTCACCTGGATCAGACCTGATGATGGTTTATGACCTCTCTAGAATACACAGTTAGACTCAAGACACTTAATAAAGAAACTCTATATTCCATGTTGAGACCTGAAGACCAGAAATTGATAAACTTGAATTTAAGATTCAGGCTAGAGACAATTCACTGTGTGACTCTGGGCACTTCAGGAGTCTTTATTGTCAAAAAAAAAAAAAAAAAACTTTGAGGATCAAAATACACGAAGAGGCTCTTCTGTTATGAACTTTAAAACTACATCTATGGTAATTTCATAGATGTTTCCACATGTCAAAACTTATAAATCATACAATCTAAATGGGTTCAGTTTCTCATATGTAAATTATACCACAATGAAATTATAAAAAATTAAGAGAAAGAATGAAAACAAGAAAGAAGCTTTGCATGGAACAGTGTTGACTGACAATATGCCATGAATTGAAAAAGATGTTTACCTCATCCATCTGCACATAAATTCATCTGAAAATATTTAAAATGAAAAACCATTTCATTGACTAGAAGATCTGCTCAATGATCTCAATCATGGCTGCTCAGAACCAGAGATAACTATTGGACCTTTCATTTAGTGCTAGCTAACATGGGGTTGCAAAGAGTCGGACACGACTGAGCGACTGAACTGAACTGAACTGAACTGAACTGAACCTTACTGTGGGGTTCCCAGGAAGATCAGTTGTAAGAAATCTACCTACAATGCAGGAGACGCAGGTTCAATCCTTGGGTCAGGAAGAGTCCCCTGGAGATGGAAATGGCAACCCACTCCAGTAGTCTTGCCTGGGAAATCCCATGGACAGAGGAGCCTGATGGGCTGCAGTTCATGGAGTCACAAAGAGTCAGACACAACTGAGCATATATACACCCTCATGCAACCTTACTGTGGCTATAGGAGAAACAATCTGCCTTTGATATGCAAACATTAAAACTGTTCACCTAAAAAAAAATTGGAAGCAATCATTGGTATCACAAACAGCTAAAGTCTGGAGAATATTTTAATAGTGTTATAAGAACAAGACTTGTTTATTGGTAGTTGATCTAAAATGAACAAGCTGAATGACACTGTCAAAGTTAGTCTGGGCACCAGTCCTTCTGTCTCCTTTTTATCTCCAAAGGATTTCCAAACCAATAAATAAATATCAAGCTAATTTTATTCCTCTTCGGAGTTAAAAAAAATCATCTTTTACTCCAGGCCCTTATTAGGTATTGAATTGTCCAATACAAATTCATATTTAAAGAAACCATATTGCTTTAAGGATATTGACCAAAAAAATGATATTCAGATACAGACATCCTTAATGGATGCACCATATTAGAAGATTCTCCTAATACTTTTAGGATGGGGAGGATTTTGGAAAATAAAAAGTTTATGAACAAAGATAATCGATCTATTTCAACCATCTTCATCAAATTCAAAGCTAATATATGACGTACTAAGAATAATGAAGCCTAAAAGGAAGCACTATAAAAGAGAATACAAACTGAACCACCCTGCACATGTTGATGCATGTTAGTATATCCCCCTAACAAAGGAACGGAGAAAATATAGCTAGCCCAGTCTATGATGGTCCTCCAAATTACCTAGGAAAGCTCTTCAGAGGTCCTTTCTTTGAAAGAGATGGTTACTAATTTCAAAGTAACATTGAGGCTGGGTCAAACAATAAATGTAACAATTTTATAGCATAATGTTTTCTTGGAATGTTGTCAGTCATCATGGAATGCCTAAACTCTTCGCAAGGAAGCAAAAACTATCTTGCAGATGGTGGAGCATGCAGGACAGTAGCTTTCTTCCTGAACTGAAAACATTGATTCATTGCCCTCACTTTGATACCTAACAAATGCTGGAGTTTCAAAGAGAACTACTTTTCATTTTAGCTTTGTTATCAATTTTATATATAACTTTGCTCAAATTATAGACCTATGTATCTTGCTTTTTATAAAAATGCAAAAGTCTACCTTTGAAAGATTAACAAAAATTGTATGCTATTTTCTGCAAAAATATCTTAAGAGTATTTTAAGCTTACAGAAAAAAAATATGACACTTTTTAAAAGATATAGCTAAAGAGATGGGACTATTCGGATGAGAAACACTAAATGATATACTTTCAATATTTGCTTGATTGGAAATCTGTAGCTTGATATAATGAAACTAGGTTGTCATCAAAAGATTGTAAAGTGACATGCTTTTCAAAGATGAGATCAAGCAGTCACACTGGGTATTATATTATGTGTATAATACACTGCATATTATATTATATGCCGTTACAGCATCAGTTTATGACATGCTTGTGAAAAATACCATGACTTTAGGTAAGAGTAACCTAAGTGTTCCTATATATAGTCCTAAATATAAATAGATTTTACTGAACAGTAATCTGTTTTTCACTCTGTAAGAATAAAAGAGGTTGATACTACAAAAGACCTTTATAATTTACAGTTAGCTGACTGAAGTGCATGCAAATGGAAATAAAACTGCAGCCCCAGGACGTTCTAAAACATGACACATGAGGTTGCCAAGGTAACCCACCAGGAGGCTGTCTTGGCATCTTCTGGAATAAAATGGGAAGAAAACATTATAGTGAACAGATGGGGGATGGGGATCTTCTGGGCCCAGTTATACAATAAAAGCGCTGCAAAAAACTACAGCTCCATGAAATTGGTTTCAAACAAAAAAGGAACAGAGTATCTCTCACACTTCTAGAGTTTAAACTGGGCAGGATTAATGATCCACAAGAGTAGAATTTTTAAAAATTATTTTAAATATTACTTAGAATAATTACTTTAAAGCCACTATGCATTAACACATCAATTTTTACAGTTGCAAAAATTCAACGTGGGTGTAGAGCTGATATTCAGGGTGCAAAGGTGATGCTAACTTTGTAATATCTTACTATTAGGACACGTCTTGAGGGGATAGCAAAACTTGCCTAAGAAAATATTCTCAAGATAAACATCCAGAGAGAATAATAAATGAAACAATAGATGACAGAATCATTGTTTAGCTCATTGATAATTTTATATTTATTCTTTACATTCTTCTTTTAGAATTACAAATGATTCCTTTCATTTTGGAGTTATTTCTTTATATTTCACAATGATGTCATTCCTATTAAACATATACTGAAAGCTTTAGTTCCCTCTTTGAAAAGCTGATCCTCTCCAACATAAGGTTATTCTATAAATAGTAAGTGAATCTCCTTGGCCTGTCCTGAGACTTTTTTTCATTTCTCCTTTGTCCCTGAAGATTAAATAAGAACTTTCTGAACTGATGAAGGACTCTGGTTTGTGACAGTACTTGTGACTGTCACAGCTTTACTGCATTTAAGAATTCTTTACACAAGCAAAAAGTTCCAATAGGAAAGAGGGGAATTAAAAAATAACACTATTTCATTTCAGATGTTTACAAACTTAATAACTGCTTTTTAAACTTTATATAAAAATACAGAGATTTTGTCCTTTGGAACACCCCATAGCAAGATCACTAGAATCTTTGATTATTATGTGCCCTGGATGAAAGTAATCCAATCAATTCCATTTTAAAAATCAAAGCTGATTATTTTACATTGTACATTCATTCATAATAACCAATGCTGTTGCTGTTTTGGTGCAGTGGAGATATTAAGGTACAATCTTCCTTTTAAGAAATGATTTGCCTTGTAATACATAAGCAGCTGCAGACCTTCACCTGGTGATATCATTTTCCTTAAAATCTTTCAGTATTTCTCATCACCTGTAGACTAAAAGAGTGTGCTTACTATAATTCATAGGGCCCTTCTCAAGCCCCTAGATTTCTACCTATGCATGGTAGGCCCCAACTGCCAGAAATTTTCATTCTCTCTGAGCATTTAGGGATATTTATTTTTTCTCTCCCTAGGGTGTCTGTCTACTTCTTCAGAAACTTGCTTCAACCCATCTCACAAGTCATATCTTTTGTGAAATAATGTACCCTCCTTTTCTGTACAAAGGTCGGTGGCTCTTTTTCTTTGCTCCTATTGCACTTTTCACTTAACTATTGTGCTATGTATGACATTGTGTTGTGCTTTAGAACTCTCTGGTGTATGATTACTTCTTGAAGACAGAAATATCTCTTGCTTATTTTGGACCACTGATACCTAGCACAGTCTCCAGCACTTTGACGGCAATCAACAAATGTTTGCTGAATTCTGAATGAACTTCTTCAATTATAGAGTGAAGAAGTGGCAGGGTGAGAAACAGATCTACAATTAACTGCTTCCTAAATTTTGCATTAGATTAAAGTCATCTAGTGAAGCAGGTCTGAAGTTGGACAAAGATATCAGCTTTTTAAGTAAGTATTGGAGATGATTTTGATAGCAAAGTTTGGGAACTGAGACAGACTACTAAAGAGTTTCTAATAGGAGAAAAAGTGGGCAAGTAGAGTAATAATATAAAACTGGATATATTTTCCATAAAATAACATATATAATTAACTTTATGTAAATACAGCAAAATAAAGTGTAAAAGCTTACCATCAAGTTTAAAATGTAACATCTACAGTTTTAATGGTATTTGTAACATGTGGGGGAGCAAGTTGTTATTGTTCAGTCACTAAACCACGTCCAACTCTTTGCAACTCCATGGACCAGCACACCAGGCTCCTCTATCCTCCACAATATCCCTGAGTTTTCTCAAATTCATATCCATTGAGTCAGTGACGCTAACTGACCAAGTTATAAACTTAAAATCTCAATTAAATAAGATGATCCATTTTCTTAAAGTCATAAGAGTATCCATAATATCCTTATAGCATCCAAACCTGTCAGGCCAAGGAACCCTAGAATTCCTGCAGTGAGAACCCTAGAACTCTATGTTTTGAAAAAAATCAGGTAGAAGGTTTTACTGTATGAGTATCAGATATTGAAAACTACTGTAGTGCTTATATCATGGACTAAAGTCTTTGCTGCTTGAGAAATAAACCCTGGCAGAATTATTGGTGATATTTCAAATTTTGAAATAATTAATTCAACTAGGGTTTCTCTAGTGGTTCAGTGGTAAAGAATCTACCTACCAATGCAGGAGATGTGGGTTCAATCCCTGGGTCCAGAAGATCCATGGAGGAGGAAATGGCAAACCACTGCAGTATTCTTGCCTGGGAAATCCCACGGACAGAGGAGCCTGTCAGGGTACAGTCCATGGGGTTGCAAAGAGTCGGACACAACTTAGCAACTGCTGCTGCTAAGTCGCTTCAGTCGTGTCCGATTCTGTGTGACCCCATAGATGGCAGCCCACCAGGCCCCGCCATCCCTGGGATTCTCCAGGCAAGAACACTGGAGTGGGTTGCCATTTCCTCCTCCAATGCGTGAAAGTGAAGTTGCTCAGTCATGTCCGACTCTTAGCGACCCCATGGACTGTAGCCTACCAGGCTCCTCCGTCCATGGGATTTTCCAGGCAAGAGTACTGGAGTGGGGTGCCATTGCCTTCTCCAACTTAGCAACTAAACAACAACAAAAAATTAATTAAACCAAGCTTATTTGAAGAGCTAGGAAAGTTGGTGTTTATATATTTTAGCTTATCTAATCCTAAAATTACTCCTTTTGAGACTGTGTTCCAAGAGTTTTTAAAGATCCCAGGGAAGGGTGGGAATGAGCTTGTAAATGAGATGTTGAACTGACTTATCGCCAATCTTCTCTGCCTACAGTTCTGTAGGGCTGATAACTGATTTCTCAGTCATACACACAGTACGTGACGTCCAGCCCTGTACAGCCACAGTTTATATCAACTTCTCAGCAGGCATCGCCTAATATATTAAATCTGTGATTCTAACTCCATCTCAGAACTTGAGTACCAACTTTCAAATAGGGAAGGAACGTGTCTCTGAATCACACCTTCTTTGCTTGGTTCTGATATCCTGTCTTGTCTTAAATCTTGCTGTCACATTATGATGGGACCAGTACTATCTGTAACCCATTTCCCAATACCAATCATTGGCCAGGATTCTTTCATGGTGGGCAGATTACCTGGACCAGAATGCCACTGAATTTTATATTGTGTCAGTTAGACTTCTCATGTTGCTGTACCCAAGTGAAGCATACAGCTCTATCATTTAGCCACCACTGACATATCCATGACTTTTCTCTCTAAACCATTCAGATAATATACAGATAATTATTCATTGCAAGATATAGCTCTGTAGCTGTATTCATGTTCTTGCTCCCATAAAGCTGGATCATAACTTCCTCCTCTTTTTATCAAACTAGGATGCAAGGGCCTCAGCACACATTACTATCATGTCTGCATGAGCTAGGATGGAAATAAGTCCTGATTAAGTCATGAGCTAACTGGGAAACTAATGCATTGTCTGTTACTGAGAGTCTGAAAGTCCTAACTCTTGCTGGGAAATAAACCGTCACATCATTTAAGCCCAAAATCACTGAAGACAGAAGAGATGCCCCTGTTGATCTCCTGGCACATTTCCTTTGAAAGGTAGTTTTTGCCTGTACATTAAAAAATATTTATTCTCCTAACACAGAAACTCTTATACCATTTACCAAAACAAATAAAGCACAGAGAAGAGATTCTCCTTGTAGGGAAAGAAACAGCCTTTCTAAGAAGAGACACACTTAGGAACTGATGGACAATGCAAGGGAAGTTGTTCTGTTTTTGCTTGATTTTGGTTGGTTAGTGTTATTTTGTACTTTTTAATATTATACCTTCCTTGTATTTTTTTTTTCAAAATTGAACTGGTTGGTTCAAGCTGTCATACTATCAGACTAAGTTGGAAACAAAAGGAGAGAAGAGAAGTGGCAGAAATGGAAGAGAGACAAGAAACAATGTCATAATAAAAAGTACGTTTTTTTCTTCAGAACTTTCTCCAAAAGGTTTAAAATCTGAAAACTTTAAAATCTGAAAACTAAGAGAACCGTGGACCAAAGGACCCCAAGATACTAAAAATATGATATTTCTCTATTTAATGGATTTCAAAAGGTAATGGAAGAAAAGCAGCCCTGAAAAAAGCAGACAAAGCAACGTGATTCGCTTCCCTTCCTTGCTCTACTTATATGGTCCTCTGAAGACTAACAGTGCAAAATACAGTCATCTGTCCATCTGCTTCACCTCTGAGCTGTAACACTGAAGGATAAGAATGTACATAAATTGGGTTTCCCTAATGGCTCAGCAGTAAAGAATCCACCTGCAATGCAGAAAACCCGGGTTCAATCCCTGCATCAGGAAGATCCCCTGGGAGAAGGAAATAGCAAACTGCTCTAGTATTCTTGCTTGAGAAATCCGATGGACAGTAGCCTGGTGGACTCACGAAGAGTGAGATACAATTGAGCACATGTTCCTGAGTATATAAATAAACATTATGGAACATTCATTTATATTTGTAAATTTCACCAAAATTTACAATTCCAGTAATATGCTCAAAATAGAAAGAGATCTTTAGCAACTTTGCTTGAGTAGAGACTTAGAATTAAATCCAATGCTGTGGAAAAAACAGTTTTGATACCAAAACGGGATCACTTCTCTATAATAGTTTCTTAAGTATATGTCTAAATGTTTATTTACCCTTCAACTCTTGATTAGAAAGCAATGTAAAAATTGCTTCCAGGTGTGATACTAAGAAAAGCTTTAAAGGTGTGTGTGTCTAGTAGTAGCAGCAGTACAGTTATAGATATCATTTCCTAAATAGAATCTGGTCAGAAAACACCTGAAAACCAAATATCAATCTCATATTTTGAATCTTAGTAATAAGGGTAATTGTTGACTGATACTTATCAGGGATGCCTGAGAATTTGACTCAGTCAATTCTCCTAGCAATATATTTCACAAGATTTAGAGAAAAATTGGATGCCACATAGAAAACAAGTGAGAATCCAGTCAAGAAGTACGTATTGAACCAAACACTTGCTTTGTTGTCCACAGCAAGTAATGAATAATCTCTATTGATAAGAAGAAAGTTTTCCGAAGATTGAGCTAATTATGAGCACCTGAGGTGACTGTGACCAAGGAAAAAGCTACAGGGATTGCAGCGCTGATTACTCTCTAAGCCTAGGTTGTCCAGCATCTTATGATCACACTGTCCCAAGTGTGAAATGACTGGGACATCAAAAGCAGTACATGTTATGGACTTCCCTGGTAGTCCAGTGGCTAAGAGTCTGCACTTCCAATTCAGGAGGTCTGAGTGTGATCCCTGGTCAGGGAAGTAGACCTCACATGCCGGAACTAAGAGTTTGCATGCTGCAACTAAAAATCCTACATGCCAAAATAGAAAAAAAAAAAAAAACCTGCATGCATCAAAGAAGATCAAAGACCCCATGTGCTGCAACTAAGACTGGGTACAAGGAAATATATGTATAAATATATGTAGTACATGCAAAAAAAAAAAAAGTAGTCATGCGGAATCCATAGCCTCTGCCATATTGTTGCTATATGTGAAGTTTCCATAAAGCTAAACAAACAAACAAAAAAAAAAAAATTGGCACTGGTTAAAAGATACTGTGTCTCATGGGTTTGATGGTGAATCTGAACCATAAACCATTACCATAAACCATAAACCAGTACAGGAGAATTTGTAAGGACTATTTACTCTATCTGTTTTGCAGATAAGAAAAAGAAGGCTTAGAGATTGTTATGATGGAGTGGCCAAGCCAGTAATGGAATCTCCTGACAGCAAAGGATGTGCTTTTAAATAATACCAGATGTTTTGTCCATATCGCTCCCTGCTGTCTTAGCAAATCCAGCAATGGGACTCTTAATGGTTGGTGATAATAACTCCATCATATAACTGTACTTTGAAAGTTGATATATAATCCAATTTTATCCTCAGTGAATGAAACTCATCACTGTACAGTGGGAAATCTATGTGATATCAACAGTATCTACCCCAAAGCTCTCTCTGATGTATTTCCTTTTACTGTTCAAACAATCATTGAAGTCCCATAATTTCCCTGAATTTCTCCCCAGGAACACAGGAGAAGATAACAATCTTTTTCTGAGCTTATTTACATATGCATCTATTACTACTTTGCTGATTTCTACTAAAATGCACCAATAAACTAAATAAACCCTCAGTTTATTACTTTTTTTTCTTATTCAAAGTTGGTATCATATTTTTGCCTGAATACTCATTATGTGGCTGTTTTCATCCATGTTATCACAGATTACAACTACCTTAATGGAAGGGAATGTGTCTGCCAACACATTCATCTATGTGCCAAAATATCAGACTTGCTTAGCAGTAATAAATAGAGGAAAAGATCATTAATGGACATATGTGGTATACAGAGCTTTTTATATAAATAAATAGGCATCTACCAAACTCAACTTAGATTTCCATTTTTATAGAACACTCAAACAAAAAGCTGAAATTTATGAACCTGCATTGATGACAGAAGGTATATGAAAGAGAAATTCCCTCTGAGTTGCAATTTCATAGTAGCCTTAGGTGAGGAAAACTTTATTCTCTTTTGCTATAACTTTTAAAGAAGACATAAATTTTACTATAAAACCTGCACAAACTTAATCACAAGAAGAAAAGGAGTTAATCTTTTAACCTAACCTTAGAGTAAAAATAACCAAATGACCTGATTCCGATTTTTATAAAGTAGTGCAGAAAAATCACTGCTTTTCATTTTTGTGGTCCCAATTTATAATGGGTCTTTTCATTTCACTTTTAGATCCTTCTACACCCCGAATTCCAGAAGCATAATTATACCTTTAACACCTCAATGGGTTTTGTAGACTATGTATGCACATAGTCAATGATGACAAGATACTTCCTGAATATACCTAAAAATACAAAAAATCCTTGAAGGATATATATTATAGGTGATAAAACCTTTCTCCTATTAAAAAGTAAAAATTACTATTTTTATTCTAAAAGTATAAGACCATATAGAATTGTACCAACTAGCTTACCTAATAATTCCATTAGTTTACTTAAAATTCTCTTCTTTTCCTAGTTTATTGCACCACTGTTCTTTTCAATACATCCTACTGAAGGTATATGATATATATGATACATGCTTCCCTAGTGACTCAGATGGTAAAGAATCTGCCTGCAATGCAGGAGGCCCAGGTTCAATCCCTGGGTTGGGAAGATCCCCTGGAGAAGGGAATAGCTACCCTCCCCAGTATTCTTGCCTGGGGAATTCCATGGATATAGGACCCTGGTGGGCTACAGTCCATGGGGTCAAAAACAGTCAGAGAAGACTGAGTGACTAACACTTTCAATTTCACTTTTCCATACATATTAAAAATATACATACATATTGTAGTATATATACATATGTGCTGTTCTGTGCTTAGTCGCTCAGTCATGTCCGACTCTTTGCAACCCCATGGACTGTAGCCTACAGGCTCCCTCTGTCCATGGGGATTCTCCAGGCAAGAATGCTGGAGTGGGTTGCCATGCTCTCCTCCAGGGGATTTTCCCAACCCAGGGATCGAATGAAGGTCTCCCCCATTGCAGGCAAATTCTTTACCATCTAAGCCATCAGGGAAGCCCAAGAATACAGGAGTGGGTAACCCATCCCTCTCCAGAGAATCATCCTGACCCAGGAATCAAACCAAGGTCTTCTGCACTGCAGGGGAATTCTTTACCAACTGAGCTTCCAGGGAAGCCCATATATACATATAAGAATATATAACTTTTTTAAAAATCTATGGAAGTGCCCTAATTTGTTGGGACTGCTACAACAAAAACAGCACAAATCAGGTCATTTAAAAAAAATTATTACTCATAGTTCTAGAGGCTGTAAAGTCCAAAATCACCATGCTGGAAGATCTGGCATCTAGTGACAGCCTGCTTCCTAATTCATGGGCAGATGTATTTTTGTTATGTCTTCACATGGCAGAGTGGGCAGGGAGCTCTCTGGAGGCACTAATCCCATTCTTGAGAGCTCAACACTCAAAATTTAATCACCTCCCAAAAGTCCCTCTTCCAATTACCATCACATTGAAGATTAAATTTCAACATATGAATTTGGAAGGAACACAAACATTCAGCCTGTAGCAGTAAATTATTGACAGCATAATCATTTTTAAAGTGCTAGAACTTTTAATATATTGTTAATATGATCTTGCAAATCTTACAAGGCATCTACTTTAATTCTGCTTTCACACAGGATTAAAGAGTAACTTGGGGAAGATAAATTAGTGACTACCAGAGCATAGATTTGAAGCAAGTCTATGTGAGTTTAGAGCTTGTTAAATTTTTTTAATGATGCTTAATCTTTAATTTGTGATTATAAGATACACATTCATTGTTAAAAATTAATGTCAATAAAACAATCACACAGAGATGACAACTGTTTATACTTATATAACACCTGTTTATGGTCAATGAATATGAACTCTTATAGTTACATTTATACACACACACACATATAGAACATAATATGAAATGGTACCCAATATTGACATCTTTCTCTATTTCTTTTGTTTTACATTTTGGCTGCACTGTATGGCATGTGGGATCTTAGTTTTCTGATCAGAAATCAAATCCAAGTTCCCCTTGGCATTGGCAGTGCATAGTCTTAACCATCGGAGAAGGCAATGGCACCCCACTCCAGCACTCTTGCCTGGAAACTCCCATGGACGGAGGAGCCGGGTAGGCTGCAGTCCATGGGGTCACGAAGAGTCGGACACAACTGAGTGACTTCACTTTCACTTTTCATTTTCATGCATTGGAGAAGGAAATGGCAACCCACTCCAGTGTTCTTGCCTGGAGAATCCCAGGGACGGGAGAGCCTGGTGGGCTGCCATCTCTGGGGTCACACAGAGTCAGACACCCGAAGCGACTTAGCAGCAGCAGCAGCAGTCTTAACCATGAGGAGTTCCTGGTGGCTGGTGGGTAAAGAATTCACCTGCAATGCAAGACAATTAGGTTCAATCTCTGGTGGGGAAGATCCCCTGGAGGAGGGCATGGCAACCCATTCATATTCTTCCCTGGGAAATCCCATGGACAGAGGAGCCTGGTGGTCTATAGTTCATGAGGTCACAAGAGTCGGACACCACTTAGCAACTGAGCCACCACCATCATCAGTCTTAACCACTGGACCATGGAAGTTCCATCTATTTTTATATCTACATATTCATAGGCAGATGTGTTAGTCATATATTTAAAAGATTTCTGCATAGCCAATATTACATTCCACTTTTCAAGTTATAAATGAGTGAGCTTTTTCATATATTGTTAAATATTCTCTCATATTACATCTAATGGTTATGTAATACTCTCTTATGATAACCTACCATGGAATAATGCTACTAACTTACAACTTGTGTGGTCAAGTGTTGAGATCATACAACAACATGAAATTGGCTATATAAGTTGCTTTTCATATTGGTTGTATTCATGGCTTTCCTTTTACTACCACCAGCCTTGCCCTAATTCATTCCTCAATTCTGAGCAATTTGAATTTCATTCTCTACCCTCAACTGAAACTGCTCTTGCCAAAGCAACTTATAACCCTTCCTGTTCCTAATCTAATGACTATGTATCATTGTTCTTAACTGACTCATCTGCAGGGGGTGACTCATCTCTCTAGTGACCTTCCTTCTTTTTTCTCTTGTGTCATATAAAGACATATTCACTTGTTTTCACCCAGTGATTTCTCTGCTGTGTCTTTTAAATCTTAGCTTAAAAGCCAACCCACCCACCCTCAAAAGAAGCCCTCTCAAAACATTCTCTCTAAACAAGTTTTACATTGCTTTACATTGAGAACACTGTTCATTTAGAGACTTAGCACAAGTTGTTTTAAAATGACAAAAACAAAAAACCTGTTTGTTTATTCAACAGATGGAAAACACCAAAGTGCAAGAAAACTTTGTATTTTATTATCCATGTAAACCTATAGTGGGCTTCCTACCTAGGTGGCTCAGTGGTAAAGACTATACCTGCCAATGCAGGAGAAGGAAGAGGCTCAAGTTCAATTCCTGGGTAAGGAAGATCCCCTGGAATAGGAAATGGCAACCCACTCCAGTATTCTTTTTTTGGAAAATCCCATGGACAGAGGAGCCTGGTGGGCTGCAGTCTATGGAGTCTCAAAGAGTCAGACACGACTGAGTGACTGAGCACACACACAAAACCTACAATGCATCACAATGCTCAGCCCTGTATACTGTGCTGAACACTGAATGAAGCTGTCTTTCCCCTCCCTCCTTTTTCACCAAGAAGGACTTTCTTTGAAACTTTATCACTGAAGGGCATGCAAGTACTATCTGACTGCAAGTAGTGCTGTAAGCTTTGTATAATTCATGAAAAGATTTTTTGAGGTGGTAGCATCAGAAAGAAAAGAACCTATCTCATATAGGAAGAGAAATTATCCTTCCTTTCATTCATGAAGTCCTTGCTGATGAAACCTATTAAAACTCTTTGTCACTGTGTGTGATCATAAGCTATTTAGACAGCCTGTTCCAAGATACAATTTGATCGGTCATTATACACATCTCACCTAGATTAATAGTTTGAATCTCTTCATTAAAAAATAAAAATGATGCTTAGGAAATGTCATAAATCCATACACATTCTTTGTTTTCACCTCTAAAAAGATGATTCTATGTTCTTCAAAATTCAATTATATACCTCAAAAAGGACAATTGCTATTATAACACTTTCAATCTTGAAGATTAATCACCTGCCTCTAGCTTTGCTCCTTCAGGTGAGTTTCTGATAATAGGCATTTACTGGAGAGTCCACTGCCAGCATTTTTACACCTTGATCTTAATTATATATAAATTTTTGCATACTTTTTTACAAGCTACTGTGATACAGGTATTAAATGAGTGTGTCTATGAATCTCTGTGTATTTAAGTATGCTTTGTAAGTTCAAGCTTCAGTCTTGTATCCTGAAAAGAAAACATGCCTTGTTTTATTCTTAATCTTAGAGGAATTGATTAAAGGTAATTTCTTGATATTAAAAAAATTTAACCACATTTTTCAATGTTGAATAGCTTCCCTGATAAAAGCTCTGTGCAACTCATTATTCATCCAGTTCCTTTCCAGATTTCTACATTCTCCAGTCCACATCATCAGTAGTACAGATTACACTCCAAACACAAACCAACCTCTTAATCAAGCTCGTCACCAGGCAGCACTGCACAAGCTAGAAGCAGTCCCAGAATATATTTACTTGATCAAGAGTCTTTCTTTTTATTGGTAATGGCATTATCACATCCCTTTCAAAGGTCGTAGTATACTCCTAAAATCACTAAAATTTCTGGGGTATTTGTATTAAAGCACATTGGGATAGTCTTAATCTTATAGCTAAGAAAATTCTGAAAGAGATGGAAATACCAGACCACCTGACCTGCCTCTTGAGAAATCAGTATGCAGGTCAGGAAGCAACAGTTAGAACTGGACATGGAACAACAGACTGGTTCCAAATAGGAAAAGGAGTATGTCAAGGCTGTATACTGTCACCCTGCTTATTTAACTTATATGCAGAGTACATCATGAGAAACGCTGGACTGGAAGAAACACAAGCTGGAATCAAGATTGCCGGGAGAAATATCAATAATCTCAGATATGCAGATGACACCACCCTTATGGCAGAAAGTGAAGAGGAACTAAAAAGCCTCTTGATGAAAGTGAAAGAGGAGAGTGAAAAAGTTGGCTTAAAGCTCAACATTCAGAAAACGAAGATCATGGCATCTGGTCCCATCACTTCATGGCAAATAGATGGGGAAACAGTGGAAACAGTGTCAGACTTTATTTTTTTGGCTCCAAAATCACTGCAGCCATGAAATTAAAAGACACTTACTCCTTGGAAGAAAAGTTATGACCAACCTAGATAGCATATTCAAAAGCAGAGACATTACTTTGCCAACAAAGGTCCGTCTAGTCAAGGCTACGGTTTTTCCAGTGGTCATGTATGGATGTGAGAGTTAGACTGTGAAGAAGGCTGAGTGCCAAAGAACTGATGCTTTAGAACTGTGGTGTTGGAGAAGACTCTTGAGAGTCCCTTGGACTGCAAGGAGATCCAACCAGTCCACTCTGAAGGAGATCAGCCCTGGGTGTTCTTTGGAAGGAATGATGCTGAAGCTGAAACTCAAGTACTTTGGCCACCTCATGCGAAGAGGTGACTCATTGGAAACGACTCTGATGCTGGGAGGGATTGGGGGCAGGAGGAGAAGGAGACGACAGAGGATAAGATGGCTGGATGGCATCACTGACTCGATGGACGTGAGTCTGAGTGAACTCCAGGAGTTGGTGATGGACAAGGAAGCCTGGCGTGCTGCGATTCATGGGGTCGCAAAGAGTCAGACACAACTGAGCGACTGAACTGACTGACTAACTGAATCTTATAGCATTACCATTAACGGATTTCTTTAAGAATGCAAGTGAATCATAGCTGCAATCAGTTTCTTCCTTATTTCTTATTGGAATAAGAAATCATTTACATGGTTGAAATAGATTTAGTTAGCAACAATATGACTTGCTAATCAGTAAATAAGGCAAATAGTTAATTCACAATTACAATGCAATGAAAAGAATGGTTATGTCTGGACAAACATCCAACATATATTCAGCATTATAAATGATGTTCTCAGAACATGAGGTTTTTACGGTGATTACTGAAGAAATGCAAGTTACAATATTTGCTAAGATTTTGAAAATTTATGTAGAGAGTCAAACCAAAAACACATGAAGTAAAATAAGCATTTTTTATAATTCAAATCTGATTTCTTAAGTAATGACAAAAGCTGTTTCCAGAGAAGATTTATGGGGGATTTTCATTCATTCAACAAATAAATATTGATCCCCACCAATGAGACAAACTGCTCTGGGTGCCAGCAATAATAAGATGAACTACACACATTAAGACTTTGTTCTTGTAGAATTTATATTCAACTGTAGAGGAGGTGGAGGCTAACCAGCAAAACCAGTATAGACCAGAAGAAAATACCATAAATTATTGATTCCAAAAGACAACAGAAACCAGGTCATACTCAATGATGACTGGTAAAATTCTAGATTATAGCCTTTCTGGAAAAGTTACATTGACTTTGAGTTGGCACTGACAAGGAGAAGGTAAGGAGAGAGAGGGAATAATTATTTCAAAAGCACACATCTAGGAAAATTCGGAACATGACTAGAGCACAAGGGCAAAGGGGGAAATCACAGGAAATTATTTAATAGGGGCCAATTCAAATTTGTCTATAAACCTTGGTGAGGACTTTGGCCTTTACTCCAAGTGTGTTAGAAAATTACAGAATGTTATAAGCAGGAGGAAAATAGTGTACAGTTACAGACGATGATTCCAATTGTATTTTTAAAAGTTCACTCTCTGAAACATAAGGGGTGTGTGTGTGTGTGTATATGTGTGTGTGTGTGTATGTGTGTGTGTGTGTGTGTGTGTGTGTGCGCGCGTGTGTGTCATTCAGCTGTGTCTGACTCTGTGACCCCATGAACTGTAGCCTGCCAGGCTCCACTGTCCATGGAACTCTCCAGGCAAGAATACTAGAGTGCGTAGTTATTTTCTTCTCCAGGGAATTTCCCAACCCAGGAATTGAAACCAGGTCTCCTCCACTGCAGACAGATTTTTTATGATCTGAGCCACTAGGAAAGCCCCCAAAGCATAACAGATTGTTCCATTTTAACAGGATTACTTATTAGAGTCTCACTTTTGATTGAAAGTTTCATGAATGTATGTATGGAGGATACAGTATAAGATGGCCTCCTGAGGCATATCCTTCTATGATCCCATTCTTTTGGATGCAAGCAGAATTTGTGGCTTCCTCCCAACTAATAAAAACCAATAGAAAAGTGGCAAAGATAATAGGATATCATTCTCATGATTCAGTTCAGTTCAGTTACTCAATTGGGTCCTACTCCTTTCGACCCCATGGACTGCAGCACGCCAGGCTTCCCTGTCCATCACCAGTTCCCGGAGCTTGCTCAAACTCATGTCCATGGAGTCGGTGATGCCATCCAACCATCTCATCCTCTGTCATCCCCATCAGGGTCTTTTCCAAGGAGTCAGTTCTCTGCATCAGGTGGCCAAAGTATTGGAGTTTCAGCTTCAGCATCAGTCCTTCCAATGAATATTCAGGACTGATTTTCTTTACCATTGACTGGTTGGATCTCCTTGCAATCTGAGGGACTCTCAACGGTCTTCTCCAACACTATATTTCAAAAACATCAATTCTTTGGCACTCAGCTTTCTTTATAGTTCAACTCTCACATCCATACATGACTACTGGAAAAATCATAGCTTTGACTAGATGAACATTTGTTGGCAAAGCTTTTTAATATGCTGTCTAGTTTGGTCATAACTTTCCTGCCAAGGAGTAAGCATGTTTTAATTTCATGGCTGCAGTCAGCATCTGCAGTGATTTTGGAGCCCCCCCAAAATAAAGTCTGTCACTGTTTTCCCATCTATTTGCCATGAAGTGATGGGACTGGATGCCATGATCTTCGTTTTCTGAATGTTGAGTTTCAAGCCAACTTTTTCACTCTCCTCTTTCATTTTCATCAAGAGGCTCTTTAGTTCTTCACTTTCTGCCATAAGGGTGGTGTCATATGCATATCTGAGATTATTGATATTTCTCCTGGCAATCTTGATTCCAGCTTGTGCTTCATCCAGCTGGGCGTTTTGCATGATATATTCTACATATAAGTTAAATAAGCAGGGTGACAATATGCAGCCTTGACATACTCCTTTCCTGATTTGGAACCAGTCTATTATTGCATGTCCAATTCTAACTGTTGCTTCTTGACCTGCATACAGACTTCTCAGGAGGTAGGTAAGGTGGTCTGGTATTCCCATCTCTTTAAGAATTTTCCACAGTTTGTTGTGATCCACGCAGTTAAAGGCTCTCATAATTACCTTAAATTATATACAATTAGATTACATTAGTCCACAGATGGGAGAGAGCCTCTCTTGCTGGACTTCAGTATGCAAACTGTCATGTACTCAGCACAGCGCAGGGAACTACAGGCAGCCACTGGGATTTGAGAACAACTTTTAGCCTACAGCCAGTAAGAACCTGATGTCCTCAGTAGAGGCGCTAGTGGTAAAGAACTGGCCTGCCAATGCAGAAGACATAAGAGACATGGGTTTGATCCCTGGGTGTGGGAGATACCCTGGAGGAGGGCATGGCAACCCACTCTAGTATTCTTGCCTAGAGAATCCCATGGACAGAGGAGCCTGGCAGGCTACAGTCCATGGGGTCACAAAGAGTTGGACACGACTAAAGCAACTTAGCAGCCATGCAAACCCTCCTTGCCCAAGGAAATGGATCCTGCCTACAACCTGAAAGACCCTCTAAGTGGATTCCTCCCTGGTGAAGTCTCTAGAGGAAACACTGATTTCACATATACAAACTCACATACATCATTTGTATGAGACAGCAAAAGAGACACAGATATATAGAACAGTTTTTTGGACTCTGTGAGGGAGGGAGAGGGTGGGATGATTTGGGAGAATGGCATTGAAACATGTATAATATCATATATGAAACGAATCGCCAGTCCAGGTTCGATGCATGATACTGGATGCTTAGGGCTGGTGCACTGGGATGACCCAGAGGGATGGTACAGGGAGGGAGCGGGGAGGAGGGTTCAGGATAGGGAACACGTGTATACCTGTGGTGGATTCATGTTGATGTATGGCAAAACCAATACAATAGTGTGAAGTAATTAACTTCCAATTATTGTAAAGTGAAATAAAGTAAAAATAAAAATTTAAATTAAAAAAATAAATTAAATAAACTGCTCTACTAGGAGAGAAAAAAATAATAAAATAAAATAAATAAATTTATATTAAAAAAAAAATAAAAGCAATAAGGTATTTGAAAACATCATTTTCTGTTACACTGGCCGTTTCAGTTTGCGCATGGTTATTAAGTCTCTAAATTTTTCTTTTTCATCCAGATACACTGCCTTATCCATTTTCACTTTGCCACCAGAGGAGCCTTTTTAAAAATCTTTCCACTGTTTTTTCTTCAGTGGCTCTTCTCCAGTGGAACAAGAAAATCTAACTCTTTGCCTTAGCATAAAAATCCCTGCACAATATGCCCCTACCCAACCTTCTAGCATCATCTCTCATAATTCTCTTACACTCCTGACCATACTTAATTATATTTAATATTGAATATGTGAAATATTCCCTCACACCTCCAGACCTTTGTAGGATCTGATCTATCTGGACTATCCTGGCCCCACCTAAAACTCTTGTCTCTATTCACACTGGTCCACACACCCTCCCCGAATGAATTCAGTCCAACTTGCCCACCTAGCTTCCATTGAAGTATTATCTTTCTTACGAAGCTCCCTTGAATTCCCTAGTCTCAGGAAAACATTCTCAGCTTCATACACCCTGAATATCATTTTACTTATTGAACACACATTTGCCTTGCCTTATTCTTCTAGATAATAAGGTCCTTGAGGGTAGGAACTATCGATTTCTTTTCTGAGTAAAGATGAAGATTAAAAAGTTTAGTAATTTCATGAGTCCTACACATGCATGGGCATCAGTTTCATGCAGACACTCCATCTGAGTTTCAGCACATTTTACTTTGCCACAAATTTCAGTCTATTCTTATTGACCAAAATCCACGTACAAATTCTGACACAAAATCCATGCACAAATTCTGACACTCTTGTCAATGGTAGAAGTAAATGATAGAGCAAACCTCTCTTCACGTCTATTTGTTCAATATTTGTCCTTCTCTCTTCTTCATTAAAAGGTAGGCAACCACACTATGGGTGGGTAAGGGGAAATAAAGATATCAAAATTGACAAAGTTTAAGTAATTTTTAACAAAGCTAAAAATAGATTTGACCAAGGATTAATTGGAACATACCAGGCATTATAATTCATCATAAATTAATGATGTGCATTTTTATGTTTTTATCCTATCATCCTGCATTTTACAAAAGCAGTTGTAGTTATGTTTACAAAAGCCATTATGATATATTAGTTCCTTATTATTACTCTTATATTAATAATAGAATATTATTAAGAATAATAGAATACATTATATAAGAAGGCTTGGTATCATAAGCTAATTTACCATAGCACATTTTATTTACATTTGTAGGTATATTTGTATACTACCTTTAAGTAGGTTTTCTTATAAAATGATAATAAAGATAATTTGGGTATCTATAATTTAACACCTTAGCTTGCTTAATCTACATGGAATACCAAACTTATTAATGTGATATTATTCCTTTTACAGTGGTTTAGTACTTCATATCCTCTAATTTCAACTGGGCTTAGCCAGTACATTGCAAAAATATGAACACTATAATTACAGTGAATCATTACAAAGACTCTAAAAATGAATACTAAAGTAAAAATAATATTTCTTCATCATTTAAAAGTCACTATCTTCTATTACATTCATTTCCTAACAGGATATAGCCATTGTGTATCTATTTTTATTTATCATTAAGAATTACTTTAAAGCACAATGTATTTTTTTATTTTTATAAATCAACAAAGTTAAATAATATCCCACATAAAATTCCCTTTATCCTCAGAGTAAGGAGGAGATAGTGGGTACTAGAAAGAGTACTTATTGAGTATCAACTGTATAAAAATCCATATACTCTAAATATAAATACTATATTTTTATTATCCTGTTTAATTATTCCCACTCTCAAGGTTCTACAACACATCTGAGATGGGCAGGTCTTTCTTTACCTCTTTGCTGCTTGGTGACCTCATCCTATGTTTACTAACTTTCTTATTCAGCTCAGATCCCATTACCTATCAATTCAAATACACTCAATATCCTTCCCTGCCTTCCTCTTTGGTTTTCCCACCCACTCATCTACGAAAATCCTAACAATTATCTACCATTTCTGAGCTTGCTTCCCGGTTGCTGAAATCTGCTAGGAAAAATAACCAACAATAGGGATGCTGCCGGGGTCTAGCCCCGGTGGATCCAAGGAATTCTAAGGTGGGGACGGCGTCGGCGTCTTTGGAAAATACATATTTAATTACAGATAATGAGAGAGATTAGAAACGGATAGGGTAGTAGGAGATAGTGTAGTGGAGAAAAGGAGGCTGAATCCAGATGGGAATTCAGCCAGAGAAACGGGAGCAAGAAAGAAGCGACATGGGGGAATCAGTCTTTCCGGAAACTGATCCGATTTCTTTATTTTTGGGTTTGCTTATATACCTTTTGTCACATATAGGAATGAATACAGAGTCACAGGGGGGTCAGCAGTCCTGACCTTTATCAAAATCAGGTGCTTTACATAAAAAGGTCTTAGGGATTTTATGATCCTTTCTTTCTGATAACCAAAAAACTTATTTTTTCCAAGGGTGCTTTTTCTTAAACCAGGCACCACCCTCCAAATAAAGTTACATTCCTATAGGGTGAGGGTGTAGTGAGTTACAATCAAGAAAGGAATTTATTTAACCCAAGGTTAACATGATTAATCTTAGAGGTTAATACTTATTTCTCCTATATGCTTAAAGGTTAATGCTTATTCCTCCTATATGTTAGTTATATTCGTTATAAGGACAGGGAATATGGAGATTTAGCAGCAAACATCAGCCCAACAAATGAAAATCCTTTCACCAAAGCTCCCCTTAAGATCTATTTAGTCTTAAGATAGTGATAAAGTTACATTTTTACATAACAAGGACACAGTGATTTATAACAAAGCACAGTGATCTATTACAAAAGAGAAAATCCATTAACTCAAAAAGTCTAGTATTGCTAACCTTAAAAACTACTATATTTCCTTTTCTATATTCCAGATACATTGATTAATATATTCCCAGGTGCCTAAGGATATGGAGGCCTGGCGGCAATCATTGACTTAACGAGAAGAAAAAGCCCTGTGCTAATTAAGACTCTCAAAATACTTCAAAACTCGCTGTGCTGTTTATGGTTGAGAGGTAGTAAACAATCATGTGGCAGGAGTATGGATAATCCTGTCACACAAGCTAGTCTGTCAGCAGAGAGGTTTGACCTGAGACATCCTTGTCCCACCCAGGGGAGGGAATTAGCAGCAATTATTGACACAACAAATGAAAAACCCTTCACCAATATAATTCCTATCCAACACACTATACTAATAATTTCCAACTCCCCAAGAGAATTTGCCTTTAGTAAGTCTAAAACATCTCGTGCCTCTCAGGTTGGGAGGCTGTAAACAATCACATGTGGCTGGAGGAACATATACAGGTGGGCTAGATAACCTTCAGAGGAGTCCTAAGCTCAAAGACTCTTGTCACACCCAGGAATTTTTATTGCCTTGGAGCTGCACGTTTACTCCTTCTCCGAGAGAAACGGTTATGGGGGAGAGCCCCCCGTAAAGTCAGAGGTGTAGGTGAGAGCATAAAACAGACTGGTTTTGGGGTTAGATGCTTGGGAACAGGGGGTTTCCTGATCATGCCTTTGCGTATGCCAAGCCTCCTTCCTCATGACCTTTGCCATGGGCGGAGTTCCTCACGCTGGCCTCTGGCAGGATGCAAATTAAAGTTTTCCAATTTCAGTAATTTCAAGAATGCCCAGTAGATAACCTGAAGGCATAACATCAAAATCAGGAGGACAGAGGATATAGAAAACTAAGCTTTTATCACCTAGTATATTTAGCCCTATGGAAGTTATCAGGTTGTCAAGTCTTAGAAAATAGAAATTTAATTTTATCACAAAAGACTTATTGGAGCTGTAGCTATCAAGCTATCAGTGGTAAGATAATGATAAACACTGCTAGACTTTATGATGACCCAGTCTCTGAAATGATGGCTATTTGAAAACACTACACTCAAGCAATGCTCAGCTTATTTTATTACTATAAAATGAATGTGATTTTACCTTACAAACACAACCTGCCAAAAACCAAGTCTATGATTTTTCTCATGGATTTTTTTATTTAACCCAAGGGTACCAAATGCCATTATTCTGTCTCTACACGTATGTAATATGTTTAAAGTTAGGAACCTGTCAACTTTTTCCCATCAAACACATTATTTCATTCACACTAGCCTTACCTGTGAAGTAGTGATATGATTCAGCTCATCTATCAGCTCTTTGTGCAGTAATTCTTTCCTACCTCTATGTGAGAAAATGAGTTTAAAAAATGTATTCCTTCATAATTATAATGAATTCCTAAGCTCTTTTGACAGTTGCATCTAAATCTAAACTTTTTAGCACAGAATTTTATCACTTAAAATAATTACTTTTAAAAATCTGTTAAAGGATCTTATTCTGTTTTCAATACCTATTTTTAAATTTATTTAATGTGTAGATCACCAAGCAGAAAATAAAAGAACAAGTTTTTGATAGAAAGAACAAACGGCTAAAATGAAAATTATACCCATTGAATAGTTACAGTAAAAATATAAGGACCATAGATTGATTGGGCTTCCCTTGTGGTTCAGCTGGTCTTTATCTGCAATGCGGGAGACCTGGGTTCAATCCCTGGGTTGGGAATATCCCCTGCAGAAGGGAAAGGCTACCCACTCCAGTATTCTGGCCTGGAGAATTCCATGGACTGTATAGTCCATGGGGTCGCAAAGAGTCAGAAACAACTGAGCAACTTTTACTTTCACGTTCATGAACTGATTATTGATTTTTCTTTCTGATCATTTCAATACAATTTATTTAGAAGTTCAAGTCTATATATCTAATTGTCTGTCAAACTCAAGTTTTAAAATCTTAACCTCAGGGGGCTTCCCTGGGGCTCAATGGTAAGGAATCTGCCTGCCAGTGCAGGAGACATGCGTTCAATCCCTGGTCTGGGAAGATCCCACTTGTTGTGGAGCAACTAAGCCTGTGTGCCACAACTATTGAGCCTGTGCTCTAGAGCCTAGGAACTTCAACTATTGAAGCCCGCATGCCCTAGAACCCATGCTCAACAGCAAGGGAAGCCACCACAACGAAAAGCCTGTGCTCCGCCAACTAGAGAGTAGGCATCCCTCGCTGCAACCAGAGAAAAGCTTGCCACAGCAACAAAGACCTGGCACAGCCATTCGGTGCAGCATGCAGGATGCTTGGGGCTGTTGCACTGGGCTGACCCAGAGGGATGGTGTGTTGGGGGGGAGGGGGCGGGGGGGGGGAGGTGGGAGCGGGGTTCGGGATTGGGAACACGTGTACACCCATAGCGGACTCATGTTGATGTGTTGCAAAACTGATGCAACATTGTAAAGTAAATAATAATAATAATAATAAATTAAAAAAAATAAAATTATAAAATCTTAATACCTCTTCCATTACTCATTTTTTCCTCTTAATCACATATCTATTCTTCCTGTTGTCTTATCTTTTAATTCATGTTGTGTTTTCACTGTTCTTTTTCCCTCCCCTCTGCCTGTTCCCTTTTCTCTCTCTCTCTCACACACACACTCAGCCTCTGACACCTCTTAGTCCACCCATAAATATCTCTGCCATCAGTCTTCTCTTTTCATGATTTGGGTGTTCAATAACTTTTTAAGTGGCAAAACATGATAACTACTAACTGATTTCCTTCTTTAACTTACTTGCTGTTAGCCTTTGGGAATTTCAGATTCCTTCGAAAATCTGATGGTAGCTTTAGATCCTCTTGTCAGAAAAACCCCATACATGTGAAATTCACCACACAGTTTCTGATAATTACCAGAGTTATAAGAGCCAGACACAGGTACTAATTTGAAATTTTTCTTGTTTCCCTCACTTACAATCCGCCTCTATCCCATGCCACTTTAATCCTCTTAATGGATTAGTGAATCATATTAATTTCCTCAAAAAACTTGTTCAGCCCTGCTATTTGCTGAATTCAATATGAATCTTTATTCTGGACTCAAAATTCTACAAGCCATGGCTTTAATTCCCATGATAGTCACCATTACTTCACTCTGTGGTGCCCACAGTCTAGCTCAAATTGACATTCACAGTACTTGCTCCCATGCAGTTCTTTCTTTGCTCAATTTTTCCCCACCTAAATGCTCTCTAATCCAGTTAAAATATACCAGTGCCTAGGTACCAAACCAAGAGATTCTTTATTAGTCGATTTGGGGTACAGCAGGGGCATCGGGGGCTTAAAAACTTTCCACCTGTCTCAGTGTACAGCAAAGTTGGAAAACCAATGATGCAGATAATCTGTCTAATACTCTAATCCCTCTGTTCTTTCTCCATTTTAATCATCTTTACTTTTAGCCCCAACTCAGAAGATAACACAGGAGAATAATTTTGTAACCTAATGAAAGGTAGTTTTTAAATAGGACACAAAAAGCAACAGCTATAAATGAAAACATGTGTTCAATTTAGACTGGATTTAAATGAAGAACTAATGTTCATCAAAAAAAATTGGAAGAAGATATTTTAAACATATATACTTGGCAAAGTACTTGTCTATGATGTAACAAAACTCCTGCCAATTAGCAAGAAAGTGGAAGAATTTTTTTCTTAATGTGCAAAGGACTTGAACAAGCATTTCATTAATGATAGTTCACTTACCTAAGTGACCAATGATAAAATCAAGGGATAGGCAATATCATAAGTTATAAGGGCATGCAAATATGCACAACAATAAGACACTACTACACACTGAGAAGATTGATAGTATGACCACAAAAAGTGGTGGCTAGCAAATTCAGAACTAACATTCTCTTACACTGCTCATACTCACACAAAAACACTTTGGAAAACTACTTCAGTTTCTAAAAAAGCTGAGCATAACTGAATGTATACATTCTTATGAGCTGTTGGCAATTTTACCCTTAGGTACCATCCCCAAAATGACGCTCACACACACACACACACACACACACACACATACACACACACACAACTAGTAAATATAGC
This sequence comes from Capricornis sumatraensis, assembly GCF_032405125.1. Lineage (NCBI taxonomy): Eukaryota > Metazoa > Chordata > Mammalia > Artiodactyla > Bovidae > Capricornis > Capricornis sumatraensis. Next base: position 25,046,059 of record NC_091073.1, read on the forward strand.
ATTATTCAAAATAGGCAAAATGGTAAAAATATCCTTCCACTGCATAGTAATTACACGGTCACATGTCCATGCAATAGAATACTATACAGCAATATAAATAACAAATTACTTCTATATGCAGCAACATGGACAGATTTCTCAGACATAATGTCCAGAGGGAAATAAGCCAGAGAAAAGTGTGCACTCTGTGTGGTTTTACTTACATAAACTTAAAATGGCCAAACGATGGTAGTAGAAGCTAGCATACCAGTGACTTTTTAATAGACAGAGTTAATGACTGATAGGAAGGTGAAAAAGTCCTCTTGGCTGATGGACAGTGTTCTGTATTTGGATTTGGGTGATGGTTACCATAAGCACGGGTTTCCCAGGTGGCTCAGTGGTAAAGAATCTGCCTGCCAATACAGAGGATGTAAGAGACACAGGTTTGATCCTTGGGTCAGGAAGTTCCTCTGGAGGAGGGAATGGCAATCTGATCCAGTGGTCTTGCCTGGAGAATTCCATAGACAGAGGAGCCTGGTGGATGACAGTCCATAGAGCTGGACATGCCTGAGCACACACGCACATGTTGTACCATAAGTGTATTCATCTTGTAAAAAAGTCACTGAACTGTACAGTTACCTAGAACTATAACTAGTACCTATAACTGTATGTTATCTAATATACTTTAATATAACATTTTCAAAGAGGAAAGAAGACATGTATAGGCATAAAGTGAAGGTGTTAGTTGCTCAGTCGTGTCTGACTCTCTGTGACCCCATGGACTGGTAGCCTGCCAGGCTCCTCTGTACATGGGATTCTCCAGGCAAGAGTACCAGAATGGGTTACCATTTCCTTCTCCAGGGGATCTCCCCAGCCCAGGGAGCAAACCTGGGTCTCCCACATTGCAGGCAAGCTCTTTACCATGTGAGCCACCAGGGAAGCCCCAGGTATAGGCATACCTAGCTTTATTCTGCTTCACTTTGTAGATATTACATTTTTCACAATTGAGCAAGTCCATTGGCACCATTCTTCCAAAAGTATTTTTCAACTTCATGTTTCTGTGTCACTTTTTGGTAATTCTCACAGTGTTTCAAATGTTTTCATCTCCTCACACCTCCCTATTCCCTGAGACACAACAATATTGAAATTAGGCCAATTAACAACCAGAATGACTTCAAAATGTTCAAGTGAACGAAAGAGTTATACACCTCTCACTTTACATCAAAAACTACAAATGATTAAGTTTAGTGAAGAAGGCATGCTGAAAACCAAAATAGGTCAAGAGCTAAGCCTCTGGCACCAGTTAGCCAAGCTGTGAGTGTAAAGTTGTCGAAGGAATTTGAAAATGCTACTCCAATGAACACACAAATGATAAGAAAGCAAAACAAACTTATTGCTGATATGGAGAAAGTTTTAGTGGTCTGGGTAGAAGATCAAACTAAGCACAATGTTCCCTTAAGCCAAATCCTAATCCAGAGCAAGGCCATAACTCTCTTTAATTTTATGAAGTCTGAGAGGTGAAGAAGCTGCAAAAGGAAATTTTGAACTGAGGTTGATTCATGATGTTGAAGCAAAGAAGCCACCTCCATGAAAAAAAAGTGCAAAGTGAATCTGCCCCTGCTGATGTAGAAGCTGCGATAAGTTATCCAGAAGATCTACCTAAAATAATTCATGAAGGTGGTTATACTAAACAACAGATTTTCAATGTAGATGGGACAGCTTATTCGATAGGTAGAACAGCCTATCTTGGAAGGTGATGCCATCTAGGACTTTCATAGCTAGATAGTCATAATTAGTGCATGGCATCTGGTTTCAAAAATAAGCTGACTCTCTTGTTAAGGGTTAATGCAGCAGGTGACTTTCAGTTGAAAAGTCAGTGCTCATTTACCATTCCAAAAATTCTAAGGCCCCTAAGAATTATGCTAAATCTACTCTGCCTGTGCTCTATAAAGGAAACAATAAAGCCTACAAGACAGCACATCTACTTTGAACATAATTTATTGAATATTTTAAGTCCACTGTTGAGATCTATACTCAGAAAAAAAGACTTCTTTCAGAACATTACTGCTCATTGGCAATGCACCTAATCACCAAGAGCTCTGATGGAGATGTACAATGAGATTAATATTGTTTCATGCCTACTAACACAACATCCATTCTGTAACTCATGGACCAATGAGTAATTTCAACTGTCAAGTCTTATTCTTTAATAAATACATTTCTTAAGACTATCACTGCTATAGATACTAACTCCTCTGATGGATCTGGGCAAAGTAAATTGAAATCCTTCTTGAAAGGATTTACCATTTTAGATGACATTAAGGAAATTCATGAAAGAGGTCAAAATATCAACATTAACAGGAGCTTGGAAGAAGTTGACCCAACCCTTATGGATGACTTTGAGGGTTTCAAGATTTCTAATGGAGGGGGTAACTGCAGATGTGGTAGAATTAACAAGAGAACTTGAATTGGAAATGGAACCTGAAGATGTAACTAATTGCTACAATTTCATGATAAAACTTCCACAGACACAGAGTTATTTCTTATGAATGAACAAAGAAAATGGTTTCTTAAGGTGGAAACTACTCCTGGTGAAGATGTCATGAAGACTGACAAAATGACAGCAAATAATTAAAATATTACATAAACTTAGTTGATAAAACAGTGGCAGGATTTGAAAGACTGACTCTGACTGTGAAATAAGGTCTGTGGATAAAATACTATCAAACAGTTGCATGTTAGAGAAAGGATCTCTTCCATTCATGAAAGGAAGAGTCAATCGATGTGGCAAACTCCATAGCTGTATTATTTTTAAAAATTACCATAGCCACCCCAGTCTTCAGCAACCACCACCATGATCAGTCAGCAGCCATCAGCACTGAGGTAAGACCCTTCAGTAGCAAAAAAATTACAAGTCACTGAAAGCTCAGATGATGGTAGCATTTTCTAAATTAGTAAACAATTTTTAAATTAAGGTATGTACATTGCTTTTTATTAGACATAATGCTATTATACACTTAGTAGACTACAGTATCATATAGACATACCTTTAAATGCACTATAAAACCTAAACCTTTGTGAGATTTGCTTTACCTGCCTTACTGCAGTCATTTGGAACAGAACCATAAGCTCTCCAAGGTATGCCTATATGTATTTACATATCACATGAGTAGAGCTTTAAGATATTGCCTGTAGAAGGGCAAACTTCATGTTAAAAAAATGAAACACATTTGGAAAATTGTGGGTTGTACATTAGTGGTGAACACCAATGTATTGTTTCTGGATATTCAACAGTGATACAGTTGTCCCTCGGTATCTGCAGAGGATTGGTTTCAGGAACCACCACATACATCAAACTCTGTGGATGCTCAAGTCACTGAGTCAGCTCTCCACAGCTGCCTTTCTGCATTCACAGATTCAAACAGCCTCCAGATTGTGTACTACCGCATGTATATATTGGGAAAGATTCTGGGTATTTGTGGACTTGTGCAGTTCAAACCCATGTTGTTCAAGGGTTGACTGCATTGTCATGTCATTAAGGACCCATATTTGGCAATAATGACACCCATGCCCCACTGATTCTGTGATACCGAATAAGGAGATCCAGGGATATGAGTGCTCAGACAAGAGAGGAAGCAGGAAGGTGGAAAACCTTTCTACAGGGTTGGGATACGTAACAGGTAGTACCAATTCTTCCATGTCATAGGTAATAATAGCCTGCGGTAACTGGCTTATTCTCATATGCAAGATTTCACTATGCTGCTGCTGCTACTAAGTCGCTTCAGTCATGTCCGACCCTGTGAGACCCCATAGACAGCAGCCCACCAGGCTCCTCTGTCCCTGGGATTCTCCATGCAAGAATACTGGAGTGGGTTGCCATTTCCTTCTCCAGATTTCACTATGAGGGACATATGAACTTTCTAACATCTAGGAAATGTATATTTTTTTTCTTGAACCTGGACCCGAACCCTTCAAATAATTTTACAGTTCTTTCGCTTTCTGGAAAATACGGATTGTCGGGGGCCAGCGTGAGGAACTCCGCCCATGGCAAAGGTCATGAGGAAGGAGGCTTGGCATACGCAAAGGCGTGATCAAGCCTCAGGAAACCCCCTGTTCCCAAGCATCTAACCCCAAAACCAGAGTCTGTTTTATGCTCTCACCTACACCTCTGACTTTACGGGGGGCTCTCCCCCATAACCGTTTCTCTCGGAGAAGGAGTAAACGTGCAGCTCCAAGGCAATAAAAATTCCTGGGCGTGACAAGAGTGTTTGAGCTTACGGACTCCTCTGAAGGTTATCTAGCCCACCTGTATATGTTCCTCCGGCCACATGTGATTGTTTACAGCCTCCCAACCTGAGAGGCACGAGATGTTTTAGACTTACTAAAGGCAAATTCTCTTGGGGAGTTGGAAATTATTAGTATAGTGTGTTGGTTAGGAATTATATTGGTGAAGGGTTTTTCATTTGTTGTGTCAATAATTGCTGCTAATTCCCTCCCCTGGGTGGGACAAGGGTGTCTCAGGTCAAACCTCTCTGCTGACAGACTAGCTTGTGTGACAGGATTATCCATACTCCTGCCACATGATTGTTTACTACCTCTCAACCATAAACAGCACAGAGAGTTTTGAAGTATTTTGAGAGTCTTAATTAGCACAGGGCTTTTTCTTCTCATTGAGTCAATGATTGCTGCCAGGCCTCCATATCCTTAGGCACCTGGGAATATATTAATCAATGTATCTGGAATATAGAAAAGGAAATATAGTAGTTTTTAAGGTTAGCAATACTAGACTTTTTGAGTTAATGGATTTTCTCTTTTGTAATAGATCACTGTGCTTTGTTATAAATCACTGTGTCCTTGTTATGTAAAAATGTAACTTTATCACTATCTTAAGACTAAGTAGATCTTAAGGGGAGCATTGGTGAAAGGATTTTCATTTGTTGGGCTGATGTTTGCTGCTAAATCTCCATGTTCCCTACCCTTATAATGAATATAACTAGCATATAGGAAGAAGTAAGTATTAACCTTTAAGCATATAGGAGAAATAAGTATTAACCTTTAAGATTAATCATGTTAACCTTGGGTTAAATAAATTCCTTTCTTGATTGTAACTCACTACACCCTCACCCTATAGGAATGTAACTTTATTTGGAGGGTGGTGCCTGGTTTAAGAAAAAACACCTTTGGAAGAAATACGTTTTTTGGTTATCAGAAAGAAAGGATCATAAAATCCCTAAGACCTTTTTATGTAAAGCACCTGATTTTGATAAAGGTCAGGACTGCTGACCCCCACGTGACTCTGTATTCATCCCTATATGTGACAAAAGGTATATAAGCAAACCCAAAAATAAAGAAATCGGATCAGTTTCCGGAAAGACTGATTCCCCCATGTCGCTTCTTTCTTGCTCCCGTTTCTCTGGCTGAATTCCCATCTGGATTCAGCCTCCTTTTCTCCACTACACTATCTCCTACTACACTATCTGTTTCTAATCTCTCTCATTATCTGTAATTAAATATGTATTTTCCAAAGATGCCGACACCGTCCCCCCACCTTCGAATCACCCTGGATCCACCGGGGCTGGACCCCGGCAATGGATGTATCACTACTAACAGGAAAACAAATTTGTCTCTCCTAATCATACAATTTCCTCAGTGTTTTTCAAATACAGGCAATGCAAGATTAATTTAGGTCACCAAGTTTATAATTTTCATTAAAATAAAGTTAAATATTGATTGGATATCAAATGTTATGTTTATTGAAAACTAAAATTACTAATTCCATATAGTAAGTTAACAACTTAGAAAAATGATTATTGCCTATTAAAAACTTTATTGTGACATATTTAAAGATTATATTTTCAATCACTAAGATGCTGCTCTCTTTTGTAGACAATCTATAATAAGCACAATGCATACAGAGATCCTATTATTGATGTACTTTCATAAAACAGTGGTGAGTTCCTTATATCTTAGCAACAGAGGTATGAAATCTATTTTTACCCTTTACCCTATTTTTGCCTAATAATTGTCTTCTATTTTCCTGGGATAATTTATCATCATATAATTAAGGAAATGGCAACCCACTCCAGTATTCTTGCCTAGAGAATCCTGTGAATGGTGGAGCCTGGTGGACTGCTGTCCATAGGGTCGCACAGAGTCGGACACGACTGAAGCAACTTAGCATACATACATGCATTGGAGAAGGAAATGGCAGAGAATCCCAGGGAGAGAGGGGCCTGCCATCTCCGGGGTCACATAGAGTCAGACACAGCTGAAGCGACTTAGCAGCAGCAGCAGCAGCAGCAGCACCTCATATGTTAAAGTGCATACAATTTCAAAAGCCTTAGGCTTATATACACCATTCAGATTTTTTTGCACCGAAAACTGTATTAATTGTGAACCATGATAATTTTTATAACTGAAAGTATAAATTCTCAAAGTTAATAATTATTAAAATATTTACTTAAATGTATTTTTTTATATATAGAGGGCTTCCCTTGTGGCTCAGCTGATAAAGAATCCGCCTGCAATGCAGGAGACCCCGGTTTGATTCCTGGGTTGGAAAGATTCCTGGAGAAGGGCTAGGCTACCCACTCCAGTATTCTTGGGCTTTCCTAGTGACTCAGCTGGTAAAGAATCCACCTGCAATGCAGGAGACCTGGGTTCGATACCAGGGTTGGGAAGATCTCCTGGAGAAGGGAAAGGCTACCCACTCCAGTATTCTGGCCTGGAGAATTCCACGGACTGTAGAGTCCATGGAGTCGCAAAGAGTCAGATATGACTGAGCGATATATCTTAGAAAGCATATTGAATGGCTAGAAAGTATATTCAATTGACTAACATTATATTTAATGGTAAAAAGCACATATTTTGAGGACTTTAAGTTTAGACTAAATTTTTTTAAATAAAAAAGTTGCTGTTGTTCAGTTGCTAAGTTGTGTCCAACTCTTTGCAACCCCATAGACTGCAGGACTCCAGGCTTGCCTGTCCTTTACTATCTCCTGGAGTTCGCTCAAATCCATGTCCACTGAGTCAATGATGCTATCTAACCATCTCTTAAAATCAATTTGTGTGGGCCCGGACCCTTAAAGACATTTCACCAGAAAAGGTATAAAGATGCCAAATAAGCTATATAAAAAGATGTTCGACATCATATGGCATTAAAAATTCAAATTAAAATAACAATGAGATACAACTGCACACTATTAGAATGGCTAGAATTCAAAACACTGACAACGCCAAAGAGAACATGGAGCAACAGGAACTCTCATACATTGCTGGCAGAAGTGCAAAATGCTACAGCCACTTTGGAAAAGATGTCCACAGTTTCTTACAAAACTAAACACGCTCATACCATATGATATAGCAATCAAGCTCCTTGATATTTACCCAAAGGAGCTGGAAGCATGTCCACACAAAAACTTCCACACAAATGTTTATAATTGTTTATAATAAAGTTATATGTAGACAGCTTTATTCATTATTGCCAAAATTTGAAAGCAACCAAGATGTCCAACAGTAGGTGGAAAGATAAATAAAGTGTGGGACATCCAGACAAGCGAACATTATTCAATACTAAAACAAACGATCTATCACAAAAGACATGGAGGAAACTTAAATGTGTGAAATGAGCCAATTTGAAATGGCCACATTGTATGATTTCAACAGTGACGTTCTGAAAAAGACAAAGAAATAGAGACAGGAGAAACAGTGGTTGCTAGAGCTGGAAGGACAGTGACAAATAAGTAAAAAGTTCTTGTTGCTGCTGCTGCTAAGTCGCTTCAGTCGTGTCTGACTCTGTGCGACCCCATGGATGGCAGCCCACCAGGCTCCTCCGTCCATGGGATTTGCCAGGCAAGAGTACTGGAGTGGGGTGCCATTGCTTTAGGGTAGTGAAAATCCTCTGATGATTAATGATGATACAGTTATGGATACATATTCTTAAACAATTGTATTATACACATGAATATATTTGTGTACTGTATTTCTAGATTGTACAGCACCAAGAGTGAACCCTATGTAAACCATGCACTGTGGGTGATAATGATATGATGGTTCATCAATTGTAACAAATGCAGCATCCTCTTGGGGGATGGTTATAAGAGGAGGTTATGCATGTGTACAAATGGTATATGGGAAATTGTTATACCATCCTCTCAGTTTTGCTGTGAACCTAAAACTCCTCATAAAGTCTTAATACAATTTATGATTGACTCAAAATTCCAAAAATTTATGGTTTGATAAAATTCCTATTTATGATGGAATAAAGAGTAGATGTACCTCTCCATTTCACTTTTCCACAGTTTTTTGACAGTACTTGCTGTAAAAGATCTGAAGCTTTCGCTATTTTTTTTTTGTACTGACATGCTTTGATTTCTTTCTCATTTTCTTTTATATATCCTCTATAGATATTTTCTTTGTGGCTACCATGAGGTGTATAGAAAACATCTTATAGCTATAAAAATCTATTTTATATTGATAACAACTTCAATCATATGTAAAACTACTCTTTAACATATCCGCACCCCCACTTTTATTATTAATGTCACAAATTAATCTTTATATATTGTGGATGCATTAACATAATTTTGTAGTTATAGTTAATTTTTATGCTTTTTATCATTTCAATTTTGTATCAAAATTAAAAGCTTTCTAATCTACCAATACAGTGTTACAGCATTCTGTATTAAGCTATACATTTGCCTTTACCAGAAAGCTATATTCTCATATACTTTTACATTGCTGTATAGTATCCTTTCATTTCAACTTGCAGGACTCCCTATAAAATTTCTTGTAGGGTAGGTCTAATGATGATAAATTCTCTCAGCTGTTGTTTATCTGGGAAAGTCTTTATTTATCCTCCATCTTTTCAGGACAGTTTTGTTGGATACACTATTCTTAGTTTGTAGTTTTCTTTTCCTATCAGCACTTTGAATATGTCATCCCACTCTTTTACAGACTGAAACGTTTCTGCCAGAAAATCTACTGATAAGCTTACACAAGTTCCCTGGCACATGACAAGCTGCTTTTCTTACTGATTTCAAGATTTTCTCTTTTGATGGTTTAATACTGTGTCTCTTAGTGTGGACCTCTTTTGACTTATTTTACCTGGAGTTCCTTAAGCTTTCTGGACTTGTGTGCCCATTTCCTTTCTCAGTTCAGTTCAGTTCAGTCCTTCAGTCATATCCGACTCTTTGCAACCCCATGGACTGCAGCATGCCGGGCCTCCCTGTCCATCACCAACTCCTGGAGTTTACCCAGATTCATGTCCATTGAGTCAGTGATGCCATCCAACCAGCTCATCCTCTGTCATCCCCTTCTTCTCGTGCCTTCAATCTTTCCCAGCATCAGGGTATTTTCCAATGAGTCAGCTCTTCACATCAGGTGGCCAAAGTATTGGAGTTTCAGCTTCAACATCAGTCCTTCCAATGAACACCCAGGACTGATCTCCTTTAGGATGTACTGGTTGGATCTCCTTGCAGTCCAAGGGACTCTCAAGAGTCTTCTCCAACACCACAGTTCAAAAGCATCAATACTTTGGTTCTCAGCCTTCTTTATAGGCCAACTCTCACATTCATACGTGACTACTGGAAAAACCATAGCCTAGACTAGACGGACCTTTGTTGGCAAAGTAATGTCTCTGCTTTTCAATGTGTTGTCTAGGTTGGTCATAACTTTCCTGCCAAGGAGTAAGCGTCTTTTAATTTCATGGCTGCAGTTACCATCTGCAGTGATTTGGGAGCCCCCCAAAATAAAGTCTGCAACTGTTTCCACTGTTTCCCCATCTATTTTCCATGATGTGATGGGACCAGATGCCATGATCTTCGTTTTCTGAATGTTGAGCTTTAAGCCAACATTTTCCTCTCCCTTCTCACTTTCATCAAGAGGCTTTCTCAGGCTTGGGAAATTCTCAGTTTTATGTCTCCATATACATTCTCTGTCCCTTTCTTTCTCCCCGCCCTTTTTTTTAATCTCCCCCGTTCTAGAACTCCTATAATGTATGTAATGGCTGCTTAATCATATCCCTAAGCCCCTTAAGCTTTCTTCAGTTTTCTATATTCTTCTTTCTTTGCTCCTTTGATTCAGTAATTTCAAATGAACTATTATTGAGTTTGCTGATTTTTCTCTTCTGCTTGATCAAATCTGTTGTTAAACCCTTCATGTGAGCTTTTCAATTTAGTTATTGTATTGTTCAGCTCCAGAACTCCTATTTGGCTCTTTTTTGTACTTTTTGTCTCTTCATTGATAGTCTCTTTTTGCTCATGTATTTTCATGATTTTGTTTAGTTCTCTATCTGTGTTCTCTTGTAGACCACTGATCTTCTTTAAGACAATTACCTTGAATTATCTGCCAGGTAATTCATAGATCTTTGTTTGTTTAGATTTATTTTGTTCCTTTGATTGTACAGTTTCCTGTCTCTGTGTGTCCATGATTTTGTGTATGTGTGTGCTATTTTTCATTTGAAAAAAATAGCATTTCCCTCAGTACTTTTAGGCTGGCTTTTTACAGGGGAAGATTTTCACCAATTAACACAGCTAGAGATTCTGGGGCCCCCTGAAACCTTTTTCGGGGGGATGCAATTTCTCTGTTCTTGTACCTGTAATTTCCCGACTAGAGAGATTTGCTATTAATACTTTCTCTTTCAGTAGCTCATAATCTCTTACTCCCTCTAGTGTCTATCTGCAATACCGCAGGTTCTGTGGTACTGCACCAAGAAGTTGTCCAGCTCCTTTTTATTCTGTGGCCTGCAGGCATCCAAAGTATCCTGGTTCTCTGTCAGTGCTAGAAGTCAGGCCAGTCAGAAACCACTCCCTCTGGCAATCCTTGATATACCTGGATGAATGCCCTGCTCTTATCTCTCCCACCCAAGAAGCCATAAACTGGGTGCATTCTGATAGTGCCAACTCACACTGGCCCCTGTCTATTGCACTGCAGATCCTCCGTATAAAAGCAAGGTACTCCTATTCTCTCTTACTTTCAGTGGCCCGAGGAATCCAAACTCTGCTGTTTCCAACCATGGCAATGTTCCAAGTCATATAAGAAGGAAACAAAGTTCTCCAGACAGTCCTCTGAAAATCTTGCATGTTGGACACTTATTCCAGTTTTCTCTTTACCACCAAGAAGCCATCAGTTGAAGTTCTCTTTAACAGCAATGAGTTCTGCTGACTTAAGGGTGAGGCAACTGGGAATAAAGTGAACTAGTTCTTATCATTAATTTCAGTGTGGCTGTTCTCAACTTTTCACCTGCACAGGGTTCCACAACTTCTTGATTTCTGGAGTACCCATATTTTGGCCCATATATTGTTAAGTCCATTGGAAGGACTGATGTTGAAGCTGAAACTCCAATACTTTGGCAACCCGATGTGAAGAGCTGACTCATTTGAAGTCTTTCCCTGATGCTGGGAAAGATTGAGGGCAGGAGAAGAAGGGGACGACAGAGGATGAGATGGTTGGATGGCATCACTGACTCGATGGACATGAGTTTGCGTAAACTCCAGGAGTTGGTGATGGACAGGGAGGCCTGGTGTGCTGTGGTTCATGGGGTCACAAAGAGTTGGACACGATTGAGCGACTGGACTGAACTGAACTGAACTGAACTGATTGTTAAGTCAGTGTCTTTGGGAGGGACAAGGGCTGGGTCTACTTATTCTGCCATCTTGCTCTTATTCTCACTGATTTCTGCTCTGATCTTATTTCATTTTCCCACTTGGTTTTATTTTATTCTTCTTTTTCTTGTCTCTTATGGTGGACACTAAAGTCATTGATTTAAGACCTTTTTTTCCTTTCCTAATATAGGCATTTACTGTTACAAATTTCCCCTTTACTACTGCTTTAGTAGCATGTAGCATCACACAAATTCTAATACACTGAATTTTCATTTTTTGTTCAAATGAAAATAACTTCTAAGTCCTCCTTTGATCTTTTTCTTTGACTCACATGTTGTTTAGATGTTGTCTTAACACTTTCTAAGTGTTTAGTCTTACATAAGGATCTTAAAAATATTTTATAAAAATAAATTATATTTTCTGACTCTTCTTTTGATTAAAAGTGTATTTACTTACATGTTAAAAAGTAATGACCAAATTTAAAAGCTAGTAGTGGGCTTTCTCTTTTTATTGAAGTATAGTTGATTTTTTTTATGCACTCCTTTTTCTATTTGGAACCAGTCTGTTGTTCCATGTCCAGTTCCAACTGTTGCTTCCTGACCTGCATACAGATTTCTCAAGAGGCAGGTCAGGTGGTCTGGTATTCCCATCTCTTCCAAGATTTTCCACAGTTTATTGTGATCCACACAGTCAAAGGCTTTGGTATACTCAATAAAGTATAAATAGATGTTTTTCTGGAACTCTCTTGCTTTTTCAATGATCCGGCAGATGTTGGCTGGTTCCAAATAGGAAAAGGAGTACGTCAAGGCTGTATATTGTCACCCTGCTTATTTAATTTATATGCAGAGTACATCATGAGAAACGCTGGGCTGGATAAGCACAAGCTGGAATCAAGATTGCTGGGAGAAATATCAATGACCACAGACATGCAGATGACACCATCCTTATGGCAGAAAGTGAAGAACTAAAGAGCCTCTTAATGAAAGTGAAAGAGCTTTGAGAGTGAAAAATTTTGCTTAAAACTCAACATTCAGAAAACGAAGATCATGGCATCTGGTCCCATCACTTCATGGCAAATAGATGGGGAAACAGTGGACACAGTGACAGACTTTATTTTTGGGGGCTCCCAAATCTGCAGATGGTGATTGCAGCCATGCAATTAAAAGATGCTTATTCCTTGGAAGAAAACTTATGACCAATCTAGAGAGCATATTAAAAAGCAGACACATTACTTTGCCAACAAAGGTCCGTCTAGTTAAGGCTATGGTTTTTCCAGTAGTCATGTATGGATGTGAGAGTTGGACTATAAAGCTGAGCACTGAAGAATGATGCTGTTGAACTGTGGTGTTGGAGAAGACTCTTGAGAGTCCCTTGGATTGCAAGGAGATCCAACCAGTCCATCCTAAAGGAAATCAGTCCTGAATGTTCATTGGAAGGACTGATGTTGAAGCTGAAACTCCAATACTTTGGCCACCTGATGCGAAGAACTGACTCATTGGAAAAGACTCTGATGATGGGAAAGATTGAAGACAGGAGGAGAAGGGGATGACCGAGGATGAGATGGTTGGATGGCATCGTCGACTCAATGGACATGAGTTTGAATCAACTCCGGGAGTTGGTGATGGACAGGGAGGACTCGTGTGCTGCAGTCCATGGGGTTGCGAAGTGTTGGACACAACTGAGCGACTGATCTGAACTGATAGGTGATTTCTAATGTGCCAATCTCTGTTGTACAGCCAAGTGACTCAGTTATACTCATATATACATTCTTTTTATATTCTTTTCCTTTATGGTTTATCACAAAATAGTCAATATAGTTCCACGAGCTGCACAGTAGGACCTTGTTTTTTACCCATTGTAACTGTAATAGTTTGCATCTACCCAATCCAAATTCCCAATTCATGTTCATCTCTCCCACAACCTCCACTCTTGGCAATCATAAGTAGCCTTTCTTTTTTTTTAAATTAATATCTCAATTAAATGAACAGTTATCAAATATACAATTAAATAACTTCAGATAATGTATTTTAAGATTTTAGTATGCACAATTATATTGTATGTGTTTGCATGTGTGTGCATATTATATAACTTGGCTTAAGTGCATATTAATACTTTGCCTATGTACATTTGGGTGACATGCTGGGTTCACAATAATATCTCCATTGTATGCTACATTGTCATCTTCAGTTATTTTAGATGGGCAGGAAATGCAAACAGGGCCAGTATAATGCAACCACTTCCTTACATGTCAAGCTATGGATATTAATCCTTTCATGTTAGCAAGAATCTCTCCCAAGGTGTGGAAAAGGAGGGTTCTTGCTTTTCTTTCTTGCAAAACTGTAAGAGAAGTGATATCATATATCATGGCTTTGGTTTTATGAAGAAAGCAATATCTGATAAGTAAAATGATACTAGAAGGTAAACTGAAAAAATGCCTTGGTGCTCCTCACAGCTTCCAACTGTCAGTCATCTTCAGATACACCCAGGCCCTTAGAAATTATATTAACTAATGAATGCCCGCTATGCTTAAGATAATTTGTGTCTGTTACTTGCAGTCAAAAACTGTTTTTAAATATTGATATTAAAGTATTGCAATGTATTTTTAGAGGAATATCTTACTGGAAAATGAAGAATTCTTTTATTTAATTTTAATGATAACTAATAGAAAAACAGGGCTTCTTCAGTGGCACAGTGGTAAAGAATCTGCCTTCAATGCAGGAGATGTGGGTTTGATTCCTGGGTAGGGAAGATTCCCTGAAAAAAGAAATGGCAACCAACTCCAGTATTCTTGACTGGGAAATCCCATGAACAGAGGACCCTGGTGGGCTATATTCCATGGATCTCAAAGGTTGGACACGACTTAGTAACTAAACAACAACAACAAATAGAAAAATAAAATATAAGACTGCAGATATCAGTTTACTTATTTACGACTCTAAGTTGGATGGTCAGTTATAATAAAATCATCTATAACAAGCAACTCTAATATAAAATGTTATCATTGTAATCCTTATTTCTTCTGGCAATTGTTTAGATAAGGTAAACAATTTACTTTCATTATTTTCCATGTTCATATACTGAAAATTAAAAAAAAATGTTTACAGGGGCTTAATATTCAACCTATTCATTATTAATATTAATATTCAATCTGTTTCATGGGAAATAGATGGGGAAACAGTGGAAACAGTGTCAGACTTTATTTTTTTGGGCTCCAAAATCACTGCAGATGGTGACTGCAGCCATGAAATTAAAAGACGCTTACTCCTTGGAAGAAAAGTTATGACCAACCTAGATAGCATATTCAAAAGTAGAGACATTACTTTGCTGACTAAGGTCCGTCTAGTCAAGGCTATGGTTTTTCCAGTGATCATGTATGGATGTGAGAGTTGGACTGTGAAGAAGGCTGAGCACCGAAGAATTGATGCTTTTGAACAGTGGTGTTGGAGAAGACTCTTGAGAGTCCCTTGGACTGCAAGGAGATCCAACAAGTCCATTCTGAAGGAGATCAGCCCTGGGATTTCTTTGGAAGGAATGATGCTAAAGCTGAAACTCCAGTACTTTGGCCACCTCATGTGAAGAGTTGACTCATTGGAAAAGACTCTGATGCTGGGAGGGATTGGGGGCAGGAGGAGAAGGGGACGACCGAGGATGAGATGGCTGGATGGCATCACTGACTCAATGGACGTGAGTCTGAGTGAACTCTGGGAGTTGGTGATGGACAGGGTGCTGCAATTCATGGGGTCGCGAAGAGTCAGACACGATTGAGCGACTGAACTGAACTGAACTGAACTGAATATTCAACCAAAGTTGTTTGAATCAATATGAATGTAATTTGGCAGTAAAATTTTAGGTACTAATATAAATCTTCATGGTCCACAAGTAAAAGGATCCTTTTCTTGGGTAACATAGAGAAAGGTGATGTAAAAGAAAATGGACAGATGGGACACAAAAGCATAACCAAGGCCTGAAATCAAACATGAAATATATAAAAGAGACCTTGGGAAATATAGTTAATGCAGGGTTTAATATTATTAACATATCAGGAGCTCAAAACAAATTTATAAAGAACAAACATTTTCTGCACATTCTATTTTTTCTTCTCTATGATACTCAATATGATGGGTGGTACCTATCAATTCCACATTTTGGTTATTTTCTCTAATAATAATCATATTTTTTTTTCCTGTGAGTAAATGGAAAGCAAATCAACCTATAGTCATAAATTGGTTTTAAGGCACTATGCAAGGTGCTGCAGGCAGAATTGCATAGACAGGTGATTTCAACACTCTCTAATGTTTTCTTTTAAAGTGCTTACACTATGAATAACGCAACTTAAAGATTTATATCCTCTAATTGGCAGAATATTTTTAAAACAAATTTTAACAGGTTAGGAAGGAGGAATTGTGGAGCACTGAGGAATAAAAAGATGACTCATACTCTCAATATAAGCCACAATTTCCACCTCCAAATAGTTCCCATACATGAAACCCCTTAAATTATATTGTAACCCTTCTCTCTAGAGTCTTGACCTACAGTTTGAGAAATACTGGCATTGATATATGAAATACACAGATAATGCAAAAAAACTCATTTTACCAGATAGTTTCACCTTCTGCCCCCATCAATCATATTACAAACTCTGTCAACAGGAAGCAAATTGCCTGGCTTAAATTTCACCCCACTCCCTTCACATGGTCACTTTAGAGGAAGCGTTAATGGCCTGTATAAATGTCAAAAGTTAACAGTGGTAAAGATACAGAGACACCATTCTAGTTAATTAGCCTCTAAATAGCAAAACTTGTGTTGAAAGAAAAAGAAAAAAAAAAAAACAGGAAAGACTTCTGGATATGCTTTGTTATGTTCTAAGATTTGATGTTATTCTCTACTGTCCGTGTTTGCCTTTTACCTTCTCTTCAATTTCCCCTCTAGCTCTTCAGACAATCTTTTTTCCCACTTTCTCGTCTCTTCACCTTACCTACTAGCCTGACAAAGTTCAACATAATAAGGGGTGCAAATAGATTTAGAAAAAAATATTTTAGGTATATGACACTATATAGTAAATTCTAAATCATTTTATTTGTCAGTCAGCTAACAAATATTTTTTGTATGCCTACTACCTACCAGACAATATCATACATTCAGATGTTGGACACAATTAACAAAATAGTTTCTTTTTTTGTAGAGTTCACATTCAGTAATTAATTGAGAAGAAAGTATTAAACCAATATTTACTAACTATCAAGAAGCTCTTATGTGCAAAATTGAGGTTGTGCGTTAGAACCTAGCTTTTCACAGTAAACTATGAGCCTAGGTTTTTGCTATTGTTCAGTTGCTAATTTGTGTCTGACTCTTTGAGACCCCATGGAACACAGCAGGTCAGGCTTTCCTGTCTTTCACTATCTAGTGCTAAGGAAATACATAATTTGGGGATGGAGCTTATTTGAGTTAGAAAATGTTTACCTGCATAGCAATATCCATATTGTGATTTGAAAGAGGATCACCATTTAGATAAGGCAAAGAGAAGGGGTAGAACATTCCAGGAAGAGGGGACAATATATGTAAAATCTGTGTGGCAGGAGAAACCATTGTATGCTGAAATAGAAAATCAGAGTGGCTTACATGAAGTGAGCACACAGTAGAACTGTGCATACATGTGAGCTTGGAGGGGCTTCCCTTGTGGCTCAGTAAAGAATCCTCCTGCAGTGAGGGAGACTAGGGTTCAACCCCTGGGTCGGGAAGATCCCCTGCAGAAAGAAATGCCAGTTCATTCCAGTATTCTTGCCTGGAGAATTCCATAGACAGAGGAGCCTGGTCAGCTACAGTTCATGGCATCTCAAAGAGTCAGACACAACTTAGCAACTAAACAACAACAAAAAATTAATTAAACCAACCTTATTTGAAGAGCTAGGAAAGATGGTATTTGTATATTTTAGCTTATCTATTCCTAAAATTACTCATTTGACTACTGTGTTCCAAGAGTTCCTAAGGATCCCAGGGAAGGGTGGAAATAAGCAGTGTGAAGGAGATGGTTTAAAAAAGACATATCCTGGCTGCTGTTTGGAGAATGGAGAGGAGGGGCAGCGGGAATATGGCTGCAGTGACTACAGCCCAGTTGAGGATTCTGACAATAAGCATAGAGAGACATGAACTAATTAGGAGAGTTACCTAGGTGGTGAAAGTGAAAGTGAAGTCACTCAGTCGTGTCCGACTCTTTGTGACACCGTGGACTGTAGCCCATCAGGTTCCTCCGTTCATGGGATTCTCCAGGCAAGGATACTGGAGTGGGTTGCCATTTCCTTCTCCAGGGGAATCTTCCCAACCCAGGGATCGAACCCAGGTCTCCTGCATTGCGGAAACTGAAAGAAAGTGAAAGTGAAGTCTCTCAGTCGCTTTGCGACCCATGGACTGTAGCCCACCAGGCTACTCCGCCCATGGGATTCTCCAGGCAAGAATACTGGAATGGGTTGCCATTTCCTTCTCCACGGGATCTTTCCAACCTGGGGATCGAACCCAGGTCTCCTGCATTGCAGGCAGACACTTTAACCTCTGAGCCACCAGGGAAGTCCTGCTTAGGTGGTACAATGGATTAAACTGGGGGGTAGGAGAAAAGAATCTGGCATTACTTTTTTAAAATTAAATATATGACAGATAGTCATATATCTGGGGGGGCTCCAAAATCACTGCAGATGGTGACTGCAGCCATGAAATTAAAAGACGCTTACTCCTTGGAAGGAAAGTTATGACGAAACTAGACAGCATATTAAAAAGCAGAGACATTACTTTGCCAACAAAGGTCCGTCTAGTTTAGGCTATGGTTTTTCCAGTAGTCATGTATGGATGTGAAAGTTGTTCTATAAAGAAAGCTGAGTGCTGAAGAATTGATGCTTTTGAACCGTGGTGTTGGAGAAGACTCTTGAGAGTCCCTTGGACTGCAAGGAGATCCAACCAGTCCATCCTAAAGGAGATCAGCCCTGAGTGTTCATTGGAAGGACTGATGCTGAAGCTGAAACACCAGTACTTTGGCCACCTGATGTGAAGAGCTGACTCATTGGAAAAGACCCTGATGCTGGGAAAGACTGAGGGCTGGAGGAGAAGGGGACGACAGAGGATGAGCTGGTTGGATGGCATCACCGACTCAATGGACATGGGTTTGGATAAACTCTAGTAGCTGGTGATGGACAAGGAGGACTGGCGTTCTGTGGTTCATGCGGTCGCAAAGAGTCAGACACAACTGAGCGACTGAACTGAACCGATGACAGATAGTAGAGAGTTTTACTTAACTGGGGAAAATGAAGTTAGGAAAACATTTCTTAGATGGGCTATATGAATATAGCTTTGGATCACAAAGCTTACCTAAAACTTAACTGCTAAGTGAATATTAAATATTTAATTATCAATAATTGTATTAATAATTGCCCTTATTAAGGATTATAAGAGTTCTGGGTATATGATTTAATAGTCCATTTCTTACTAAAACATTTCCAATTTTCCATGAAAATCTAGGTACTTAAAATAAATATCACAATTATTTTCAAGTATGGGTGTGCCCAGTAATTTATTTCTCATGAAGGAAAAGAAGCCATGCTTAAAGGAGGGTTGAAAACTATGTCTCACTTCTTGCTGTACTCAAAATTATAAGAGGAATTTCTAGTGATGGAAGTAATACCATCAGGAAGGAGTAAGAACTTTAAACCATTTTTTTCTCATCTATCCCTCTGCCACTGAACATTTCAATTTGGGCTTACAGTTCTGTGTTCTCTACATAACAGGCTGCGATTTATCTCTTTCCCAGACACACAAACCCCAAAGCTGTCAAATGATTATCCAAAGCTGCTTTGAGTATTCTTTCTATAAAACAAAGCCAGTTCTATTATCTCAAAATATTTTCATTCTGCAACCACAGGTTTTGGTTCAGTAATCCCAAAATTACTCATCCATTCAAGCTTAGAGTAACACCTATTTTGAGCAAAGCAGTCTGCTAAGTACTGAACCGCAACATACAAATATTAGCTTGTTATATCTCACAATGATTTAAATTTTGCTAAATTGATAGCAGAACACTTCATATAGTTTTGGGAAGACTTGACAAGTATAAAATTACTAGCACCAAGTTTTAAATTAACTAAATGATATGCTATTATTAAACATTTCTAATATTAGCTTACAAAAATTTACAGGCTATCACAATTGCCTTTTCCAGTAATAAAGGAGCAAATGATAAAATAAAGCCTAAGAGACTTCAGCATCTTAATTTAGTAATAACATTGAAAATTTTAACTAATTTGATACAGAACCTGATCACAAGATTTATGTACACTCAAATACTTAAATGTTAATTAATCTATCAGTTACATTAAAATGTCTCCTCACCATCATCACATTCACTTCTTACTAGCCTTGAGTGATCAGTAGAGTTAAGATGCAATTAAAATGTATTAGAGTTAAGCTAGAAACTGTGAGAAAGAAAAATATTAACAATTCTAAATGAAAATATCTCTCTGTCTTGCTCAAATTTGAAAGTTGTTTTCCAGTGATTATTCAATTCTGTTCAGATTTTAGGACAATTATACTAAATCTACATAAATATTATTTAAAAACTGTCACCTTTTCAAACATAAAAATGGGGGCAGAATCTTTAGATGCATTCATGGATCATATATACCTATTGCTTCTATGATTTATTTCCTGTCCTGGTGTTTGCTATGAATTTGAATCATGACTAATTAATAATGCTATCATGAGCTTCTGGTTTAAGATGAAAAATTTGGCACAGTAATACCTCTTCTTACTCATAAGTTAGAACATCTTGTAGATTTTAGAAAAGCATAGAATATCAGAACAAACCAAGCCAGAATCTTGTGGAAAAAAATTTAAAAGCTATATAGGAAAGTTTGTAGTCCAAGTATGAAGTGAGTGCTCAAACCAAAATAAGAAGTCAGCAGGATTGAGGAAGAATAACAGATTGGATACCAAGAAATTGAATGAGTGAATGAGATGCTGAAAATAATAAAAATATAGTGAGGAAGGGAAACACTTTTTCTTCCATAAAGAAATAATAAAAATATAGTGAGGAAAGGAAACACTTTTTCTTCCATAAAGAAAAATGAAAGACAATAAATATTCCAGAGAAAATAAAGCTGCATAAGAAACATATGGGGGAGAATGCAGAAAAACAAAACATGTCCTGATTTTCAGAAATAAGTAATCAGTGTATATTAGTTCTTTTTCTAATTTACTGGCCATAATTCAGTTTTAGGAAGCTGTAGTAATAACCAGAAATTTAGATTAGTTGTATTTTAAAAGTTTGATGAGCATCTAGTTTATATATTACACAGTCACTGTGGAATAGTAACAGTTTAAAATCTTATTTTTTACTCCATTATTTACATATATGATTTTTTGATGGCCTACTTTGGACGATGACAGTATTATAATTCTCCCACCTCTCCTCAGCCTATCATCCAATTTCTGCCACCCATACATTGTATTTTTACTGAAAGATTGGTAATATTTATGTCCCATTCAATAATAATAATAAAATTTCCTGTCTTTAGAATATTGGTTAATTATAAAAGTTTATAGCCCATAACAGCATTTATCTCATTATAACTATATAAATATTTGTTCATTACATAGACATATTATATTCTATTATTATATCCTTTTCTATTTGCACTTCATAGAGAGAGCATTCAGAAGACTTTCATATCTAACTCTTTAACCAGTTCAAATAACAAAGAGAAAGCTACATATCCATAAATAAATAGGCAGACAAATGAACAGACAAACACACCCTTGTAGATTTGCAGGACTGTAACAGAAGATTCACTTTCTTGTCATCAGGGTCCCAGGAGAAGACAAAAATGTTGGGGTTAGAAACTGCAAAGTAAAATAAAGTAAAAATAAAAATTTAATTAAAAAAATTAAAAGATTAACAATGAAAAAAAAAGAAATATCATAGTATAGACACAGATATTGATATATAGGTATAATACAAATATGTAGATATATCACAGGCTTCCCTGGTGATTCAGTAGTAAAGAATACATCTGCCAAGCAAGAGACGCAGTTCGATCTTTGAGTGGGGAAGATCCCCTGGAGGATGAAATGGCAACCCACTCCAGCATTTTTGCCTGGAAAATCCTATGGACAGAGGAGCATGGTAGGCTGCAGTCCATAGCATTGCAAAGAGTCAGACAGGACTAAGTGACTAAACAACAAAAACAACATAGTTAACTATCAGTTCAGTCACTCAGTCCTGTCTCACTCTTTGCAACCCCATGGACTGTGACACACCAGGCTTCCCTGTCCATCACCACCTCCTGGAGCTTGCTCAAACTCATGTCCATTGAGTGGATGATGCCATCCACCCATCTCATCGTCTGTCATCCCCTTCTCCTCCCGCCTTCAATCTTTCCCAGCATCAGAGTCTTTTCCAATGAGTCAGTTCTTCGCATCAAGTGGCCAAAGTATGGGAGCTTCAGCTTCAACATCAGTCCTTCCAATGAATATTCAGGACTGATTTCCTTTACCATTGGCGGTTGGATCTCCTTGCAGTCCAAGGGACTCTCAAGAGTCTTCTCCAAGACCACAGTTCAAAAGCCTCGATTCTTCGGTGCTCAGCTTTCTTTATAGTTCAACTTTCACATCCATACATGACTACTGCAAAAACCATAGCTTTGACTAGATGGACCTTTGTTGGCAAAGTAATGTCTCTGTTTTTAATATGCTGTCTAGGTTGGTCATAACTTTCCTTCCAAGGAGTAAGTGTCTTTTAATTTCATGGCTGCAGTCACCATCTGCAGTGATCTTGGAACCCCCAAAAATAAAGTCTATCACTGTTTCCACTATTTCCCCATCTATTTGCCATGAACTGATGGGACCAAATTACATGATCTTAGTTTTCTGAATGTTGAGTTTTAAGCCAACTTTTTCACTCTCCTCTTTCACTTTCATCAAGAGGCTCTTTATTTTTTCTTTGCTTCCTGCCATAAGGGTGGTGTCATCTGTATATCTGAGGTTATTGAAATTTCTCCTGGAATCCTGATATTTCTCTTGATTCCAGCTTGTGCTTCATCTAGCCTGGCATCTTGCATGATATACTCTGTATATTAGTTAAGTAAGTAGGGTGACCATATGCAGCCTTGATGTACTCCTTTCCCTTGACATACTCCTTTCCCAATTTGGAACCAGTCTGTTTTTCCCATGTCTGGTTCTAACTGTTGCTTCTTGACCTGCATACAGATTTCTCAGGAGGCAGGTAAGGCAGTCTGGTATTCCCATCTCTTTAAGAATTTTCCAGTTTGTTGTGATCCACACAGTCAAAGGCTCTGGCATAGTCAATAAAGCAGAAGTAGATGTTTTTCTGCTTCTACAACAACACAGAAACATATGATTCTACAACAACAACAATATAGATTTACCACAAATATATATACATGCACACACAAAATATGTATGTATAATGTAATAGAGCAATCATAAAAGAGTTATATAGAATACACTCAAAACAGCACAGAAAAATCTATTATAAATGGTACTCTAAAAATGCAAATAAAACATCAAAATTTTAAGAAGACAGCTAAAGTAGTGCCGAGAATAAAATTCCTGACACTGAATGTGTATGTATTTGTGTGTGTGTGTAAGTCACATATATAATTGTTTAGAAATTTAGCAGATTAAAGATCTTAAGTATCACACTTTAAAATATTTTAAAGTGCATCTAAAAAATATATATATATATAATGTATATATGGCCATGTATTATGTATATGTGTACATATGTATAGGTATTATGTAGACATCTATATATAATACATAAATTAGATATATTTTTAAAATAGATTTAGTATGATATCCCTTCTATGCAGATTCCAAAAATGTTACAAATGAATTTATTTACAAAACAGAAATAGACTCACAGATATAGAGAAAGAATCTATGGTTATCAGGGCAAAAAGGAGAGGTGGGATACTTAGGGAGTCTGAGATTGACATGTATACACTGCTAACCAATAAGGATCTATTACATAGCACAGGGAACTCTGCTCAACATTACATAACAATCTAACTGGGAAAAGAATTTGAAAAAGAATAGATACATGTATATGTATAATTGAATCGCTTCGCTGTATACCTGAAACTAACACAACATTGTTAACCATTGTTAATACTGCAATATAAAATAAAAGTTAAAATATATATTAAAGTATAATTCTTAAGATTTTTAATCTAATAACTTTAAACAACAAATTTTGCATAATAATGACCTCTTCTTTTGATTGGTTAGGAAAACTAAACTGATACATTCAGTTTCAAAGGCTTAATGTGTGTGCTATTAATTGTCCTGATTCTTGTTGCCTTTGAATGTTTAACATGTCCTAGGTCTTTTCATGTCACTGTCGTAATGAAGCTACATTGTAAGCTGAGATTTCACAAATAAAAAAGGTCTTTCTACCAAAAACAGTTAAACTAAACCTCTTTCTCTATATTCCTTATGCCATCATCATCTTCCTCCTAGCATTATTATAGTCATTGATGGCTATGGATTCCACCATGAAGAGAAATTCAACAAAATGGACACAGGAGTCACTAAAGTCAGCGAATTCAAATGAGTACACTGTTAACTAGAACATCAAGAAGAGGAAGACATTCTCAGGACCATTAAGCAAGCCGACTAGAGTATGATGGAGGAAGGCAATGGATAAAAGCCTGGTGCTTGCAAACATTGACTATCACCACTGTGTATCCTGAAATGGAAATTTGATCCTAGAAAACAAACTGAAGAATCTGAATGAAGTCTGTAGTTTTTTTTGTTTTTGTTTTTTAATAGTGAGGTTCAGTTCAGTTGCTCAGTCGTGTCCGACTCTTTGCGACCCCATGGATCGCAGCATGCCAGGCCTCCCTGTCCATCATCAGTTCCCGGAGTTTACCCAAACTCATGTCCATCGAGTCGGTGATGCCATACCAATGCTAATTGTTCATTTTGACAAATGTGCCTTGGTTATGCACAATGTCAATATAAAGGGAAAATAGGTGAAGGGCATTCAGGAACTCTCTGTACATTCTTTTAACATTTTAACAAATCTAAAATATTTGACCATCTCTAGAGTAATGAAAATAAAAACAAAAGTAAACAAATGGGACCATAATTAAACTTAAAGGCTTTCGCACAGACAAAAAAAAAAAAACAAACCATAAGTAAGATGTAAAGAGCTCTCTGAATGGGAGAAAATATTTGCAATGAAGCAACTGACAAGGGATTAATCACCAAAATATACAAAAAGCTCCTGCAGCTCAACACCAAAGTAAATAAATAAACAACCCAATCAAAAATAGGTGGAATACCTAAATATTCACTTCCCCTAAGGAGACATACAGATGGCCAAGAGGCACATGAAAATTATGCTCAACATCACTAATTATTAGAGAAAAGCAAATCAAACTACAATGAAGTACCACCTCACAGTGATTAGAATGGTCATCACCAAAACACCTACAACAATAAATACTGGAAAAGGTGTGAAGAAAAGGGAAACTTCTTACATTATTGGTTGGAATGTAAATTCATATAGCCACTATAAAGAACAGTATGGAGGTTCCTTAAAAAAATAAAAAAAATAAAAAAATAAAAACTTACCATATGACCCAGCAGTCCCACTCCTGGGCATATATCTAGAGAAAACCATAATTCCAGAAGACACATGTATTGCAATGTTCACTGCTGCACTGTTTACAATAGCTGGGACTTGGAAGCAACCTAAATGTCTATCAACAGAGGAATGGACTGAGATGTGGTCCGTGTACGAAGTGGAATAACTCAGCCATTAAAAAGGAACAAAATTATGCCATTTGCAGAGGTGTGGATGGATCTAGAGACTGTCATACAGGGTGAATTAAGTCAGAAAGAGAAAAAATATATTGTAAACTGACGCATATATGTGGAATCTAGAAAAATAGTATAGATGAACCTATTTGTAAAGCAGAAATAGAGACAGAAACATAGAGAAGAAATGTATGGTGACCAAGGGGGGATGGGGGAGTGGGATAAATTGGGAGATTGAGGCTGACATATATAGAGTGTGTATAAAATAGATAACTTTTGAGAACCTACTGTATAGCACAGGTAGAAAAAAAGAAGTTGCAATCTGTTTATAGGACATATTAAGTTAAACTTAAAAATGCATTCCAGTATACAGTAGGTGCAGACAAATACTGAGTCTACTTATACGAGGAACCTAGAATAGTCAAATTCATAGGGTTAGAAAGTATACTGGTAGACGCCAGGGGCTGTGGGGTAGGCGGCCGGAGGAGAGGAAATGGCAAGTTAGTGTCTAATGGGGATAGAATTTCAGTTTAGGAAGGTGAAAAGTTTGGGAGATTGGATGGTGTTGAGAGTTACACAACAACGTGAATGTACTTAATGCCACTATAACCATATAGTCGATTATGGTTAAAATAGTATGTTTATATTATGTGACTTTTACCACAATAAAAATATTTATATATATGGGTATATGGGTCGGGAAGATCCCCTGGAGTGGGGCACAGAAACCCACTCCAGTATTCGTGCCTGGAGAATCCCCATGGACAGAGAAGCCTGGCAAGCAACAGCCCATGGGGTCACAAAGAGTTGAACACGACTGAAGCGACTTAGCACACACATGCATATTCCCCCATTCCCCCTCCCTACGCCCTGAAACCTGCCCAGTAAATAACTGGGGGCTTCCCAGTTATTTATCCTCTGGTTTGAACTCCACTGAGCCACCATATATATGTATATGGGCTTCCCAGGTGACGGTAGTGGTAAAGAACCCACCTGCCAGTACAGGAGATATAAAGAGACGTGGGTTTGATCCTTGGGTCAGGAAGATCCCCTGGAGGAGGGCATGGCAATCCACTCCAATATTCTTGTGTGTATATAAAGGGCAGAGTCCCAAATGTTTCATTGAGATTTCTGCTCCATTTGAGGAATATAGGGCTCTGTCACCTAGGAAATTTCTTCTGAATGAACTGGGTGGGGTTTCAGTTACTGGCATTTATCCTCCAGTTTGAACTCCTGATTGGTTCAACATATAGAATATGTGATTCTAAGTCACAAGTATATTCCTGTTTAAACCTCTGATTGATTTCAAGAATACAGAAAAAGACAAGATTTATTAATTCATAGAACATTTTTGAATCTATCAACTTTCTGTGTGCCAGACCCTGTGTTTAGCCCCCAGGGAACAGTGGTGACCAAGGCAAATGAGGCTGTGGCTCTCCTGGAGTTCACAATTCACAGGGGAGATGGGCATCAACAACCAAATAAACTAGGTGATTTCAGAGTGGACCAATGACTATGAAGCGGGGAACTAGAAGGAAGGAGAGCCACCCAGGAGAAGTGGAGAAAGAGAAAGCTCTCTGCAGAGGGGCCACGATGTGCAGGGTGAGTTAGCCATCAGGAAATTTAAGGAAAATGAGAGTTCCAGGCAGGGTATGAGTAAGTGCAAAGGCCCCGAGTTGGGAGTGGGGTCTGTGTACTCCTGGCGCAGAAATGAGGGTACTGTTGGAGTCAGGGAGGCGTGAGGGGAGGGTGTGAGGGGGGCAGAAGCAGATCAGACATCTATATGGATTTCATCTGAAACACCATGGGAACGTGCTGAAGGATATGAATTTGAGAGAGCTGTCCAGTGATTTTGATTGTGGAGAAGCTCTGGCTGCCCTGAGCAGAACGGAGAGCAGGAGGCAGCAGGTTCTTGATTTGCCATGAATCTCAAACCCTCCTAAAGTAGAAGTCCAGGGTAGGGGTGAGCAGAGCAGATGTCAGAGGGGTGACCCCAGCTCCGACCTTTACAGTAGTATTCTCTGAGATGAGGCGGGACTGAATCTGGTCTGCTTGCTTTCTAACTGTGTCAAGGCTAAGCTCTGAACCACTCCTTCCACCTGCCTAGCCAACCTGTGTATAAGTTCAAAGCCCTGTATGGGAAAAGCCAACACCACCTTGGCCACGTGATCAAGGTTAACATTACTAGTGACAAATCATGTTGATCTGATGTAATCCCTGATAAAATGTGATGAAAAGTACATTTCACCTCTGGACATTCGTCCCCAAAACCTGTAATCTCAGTCTAAGCATGAGAAAAACTCACTCGCTCAGTTGCTTCAGTCATGTCTGACTATTTCCGACTCCACGGACTGCAGCTCTCCAGGCAGACGAACCTAAATTGAAGAACAATTATCCAAATACCTGACTCCAAATAGGTTTTTAAATTTTAGCCATTCTAGTCAGTGTGTGATGACGTTGTTTTTATTGCATTTTCAAATTAACATGCAGTAAAATTAACTGTTATTAGTGTACAATTCACGGCTTCCCTGGTAGCTCAGCTGGTAAAGAATTCGCCTGCAATGCAGGAGACCCCAGTTTGATTCCTGGGTTGGGAAGATCCCACCCCAGTATTCTTAGGCTTCCCTGGTGACTCAGACGGTGAAGAATCTGCCTGCAATGTGGCAGACTGGGAGTCAGTCCCTGGGTTGGGAAAATCCCCTGGAGGAGGGCATGGCAACCCACTCCAGTATTCTTGCCTGGAGAATCCCAATGGACAGAGGAACCTGGTGGGCTATAGTCCATGGGGTTGCAAAGAGTTGGACACGATGGAGTGATTAAGCACAGAGCAGACAGTATACAATTCAATGATGTTTATACATATAGAGACAGATTTGTATAACCACCATCACAATCAGAATAAGGAACAGCTTCTGTGTGGGTACGTGCTCAGTCATGTCCAACTCTTTGGAACCCCATGGGCTGTAGTCTGCCAGGCTTCTCTCTCCATAGGATTCTCTTGGAGAGAATACTGGAGTGGGTAGCCATCTTCTTCTCCAGGGGGTCTTCCCAATCCAGGAATTAAACCTGTGTCTCCTACATTGCAGGCAGACACTTTACCCATTGAGCCATCCTGGAAACCCCATGGAACAGCTTCATCACCCCCGGAATATCTCCCTTGTGCTCTCCCTTCACAGTCATACCCCCGCCTCTCCCCTTGGCCACCACTGATCGGTCAATATAGCTTTGTCTTTGTTTAGAGTGCCACATCAAAGGAACCACACAATGTTTAAACTCTTGGCTTTTTTTCATTTGGCATAATGTTTTGGAGATTCATCCAAGTTGATGCATGTATGAAGTTTGTTCCTTTTGGTACTGAGTAGTCTTTCACAGAGTGATTGTGCAGCAATCTGCTTATCCATTCACTGTACAGAGCTGCTATAAATATTCATGTATGGGTTTTTGTGTGAACTTAAATTTTTATTTCTCGAGAGTGGCCCAGGAGTAGAACTGGCAGGTCATACAGCAACTGTATATTTAACTTCATAAAGTGTCAAATTGTTTTCCAGAAATAAACTATATCACAATGTAAAGTGTATTAATAAAAAAAATTAACATTGAAATCTTGTGTACAAAAACTTAGTAGTTATAGCATGAAGTCATTTTAGTGACCGAGGCCTCAGGATAGACACATAGATCAAGCAAAAAGGAGATTCAAAGGAGATATGCCAGAACAGACTGAGTCAACTTCTTTAGTCATAGTGGTTAAAGATCATCATCACTTTCTAAGCAGTAAATCCAGAATGAAATCAGAATACATCACATATTTTAATTTCACATAGATAATATAGTGCATTAATTTAATGTCAGTTTGGTTAACACTTTTGAGGTTGTCTATGTTTCCATATGTACTAGAAATGGATACAAAGAATCTTCAAAGTTCCCACAAAAAGGCACATGGGGCCTGACAACCCGCTCCAGCATTCTTGCTTGGATAATCCCATGGACAGAGGAACCTGGAGGGCTACAGTCCGTAGGGTTGCCCAGAGTTGGACACAACTGAAGCAACTTAGCATGCAAGCAGGAAGATTAAGGAAAACTCTGTAGATTACTGTTACTAAATGTAGGCTGTCTTCAATATGAAGTGAAGTATAAACAGTAGGAAGCCCATCGGGCTGGCCAAACAGTTTAGATTAAGTTTTACCTGTAGTCTAAATTCAATTTTCCTTCAGGCTGCATAACTAAGTCCCAGAAAGGTGAAATCTCTTCAAGCCACTTACATTTTCTTTTTAAAGCACAAATTATAATTCCTTTCAGGGAAAAAAAAAATCATGAGTCCAGAGAAGCAAGCCTGGGTTCCTTGCACTGATGTTTTCCTACAGAACACAAAAATATGAGACGACTGGTCATTGTTTCATTCACTATTGATAAATTTGTTATTGCTTCTATGTTCTCAATAAACTGTTAGAAAGTACCTACAGTTTGATTCACAGGAAACATGAAAGTGTGAGCAAGTAGTATTTGGCATCATTCTGCTCTTTCAGGGAACTGGAAGGTGAGCAAAGTGAGTAACAGCCAACCACATCCTTGCCCAATGCAGTGTGAACTTATGGAGGATTGTTCCCTATGTACTTTGAGGGGTCAGCTCTCAAATGCATAGTTCTGAGTTAGCATTTTTAAAAATTCTATATAAGTACTATAAGTAGAAATAATGAGGAAAAGATGACTCTAATTTTTTAAAAATAAGGCTAGATATTCAACTTTGTTTTTTTCATAATAAAATGTAAAAGAAACTCCAAGTAAACACTGTAAAATATTAGAATTAATTAACATAGGTAGATATCATACAAACTGAGATAACATGCATTTAGAGACTATAATTTTTCTCCCCTTAATGACAGCAGATTCTATTATATAAAGAATGAGTAAAATAAAGACCTAGTTTTGTTGGGAATATATTCTATCAGTAATACTTATTATTGGAACTAGGCTTGCTATTCAGAAGCCCTCTCAGGAACAGTCAACCTTACACATTATACCTAAGTCTTTAGATCAGATTACTATGATGAACAAGTTTAAGAGGATCAACAATGACTTTATGAACATGAAATTTTATATAGGCACATACTCTATACTTCTGATATGAAAAGTGATTTGTTTATATCTAGAATCATTTGGAAAACTCAGTAGTGGCCACAGGACTAGAAAAGGTCAGTTTTCATTCCAATCCCAAAGAAAGGCAATGCCAAAGAATGCTCAAACTACCACACAATTGCACTCATCTCACATGCAAGT
Source organism: Capricornis sumatraensis (assembly GCF_032405125.1). Lineage (NCBI taxonomy): Eukaryota > Metazoa > Chordata > Mammalia > Artiodactyla > Bovidae > Capricornis > Capricornis sumatraensis. The sequence goes on from NC_091073.1 coordinate 25,076,739, forward strand.
AAAGTAATGCTCAAAATTCTCCAAGCCAGGCTTCAGCAATATGTGAACTGTGAACTTCCTGATGTTCAAGCTGGTTTTAGAAAAGGCAGAGGAACCAGAGATCAAATTGCCAATATCCGCTGGATCATGGAAAAAGCAAGAGAGTTCCAGAAAAACATCTATTTCTGCTTTCTTGACTATGCCAAAGCCTTTGACTGTGTGGATCACAATCAACTGTGGAAAATTCTGAAAGAGATGGGAATACCAAACCACTTGACCTGCCTCTTGAGCAACCTATATGCAGGTCAGGAAGCAACAGTTACAACTGGACATGGAACAACAGACTGGTTCCAAATAGGAAAAGGAAAACATCAAAGCTGTATATTGTCACCTTGTTTATTTAACTTATTTGCAGAGTACATCATGTGAAACGCTGGGCTGGAAGAAGCACAAGCTGGAATCAAGATTGCTGGGAGAAATATCAATAACCTCAGATATGCAGATGACACCACCCTTATGGCAAAAATGAAGAGGAACTAAAAGCCTCTTGATGAAAGTGAAAGAGGAGAGTGAAAAAGTTGGCTTCAAGCTCAACATTCAGAAAACGAAGATCATGGCATCTGGTCCCATCACTTCATGGGAAATAGACAGGGAAACAGTGGAAACAGTGACAGACTTTATTTTTGGGGGCTCCAAAATCACTGCAGATGGTGACTGCAGCCATGAAATTAAAAGATGCTTACTCCTTGGAAGGAAAGTTATGACCAACCTAGATACCCTATTCAAAAGCAGAGACATTACTTTGCCAACAAAGGTCCATCTAGTCAAGGCTATGGTTTTTCCAGTGGTCATATACGAATGTGAGAGTTGGACTGTGAAGAAAACTGAGCACCGAAAAATTGATGCTTTTGAACTGTGGTGTTGGAGAAGACTCTTGAGAGTCTCTTGGACGGCAAGGAGATCCAACCAGTCCATTCTGAAGATCAGCCCTGGGATTTCTTTGGAAGGAATGATGCTAAAGCTCAAACTCCAATACTTAGGCCACCTCATGCGAAGAGCTGACTCATTGGAAAAGACTCTGAGGCTGGGAGGGATTGGGGGCAGGAGGAAGAGGGGATGACAGAGGATGAGATGGCTGGATGGCATCACTGACTTGATGGACGTGAGTTTGAGTGAACTCCAGGATATGGTGATGGACAAGGAGGCCTGGCGTGCTGCGATTCATGGGGTCACAAAGAATCAGACACGATTGAGTGACTGAACTGAACTGAGAATCATTTAAGTTGTATTCTTTAAAACATCTATCCAGGAAAATTAGATTGGGGTTTTCCGTAGTAAAAACTATTATAAATATCAGATCTTTTAAAGTAATAATTTATCTTGGACTGTTTTTCAGTAAGAAAAAGGATCTTCTATATAGTTGCACCCCTCGATTTGAATATGCAATAGAAATATACATTAATGCTAATACTGGATCAAGGATAAAAATGCTTAGAGTGAAAAAGATACTAAACCGTATCCTCTATATAATTTGAACAAAAATAAGTGAATGTGCTGTATAAGATGTATTAGTTATAACCATTCACCAGGAGCTAAGTACAGTAAGACAAAAAGGAATCAGCTAAAATTTCTACTATAATGCATTCCATTATGATTGAGAGACATGTTTTGCACCATCTCTTTTAAAATATTTAAGTTATTTCTCAAGTCATAATTTCTGGTTTATTCTTATGTATAATGCATATAGCCTACTTGCATAATAATTGTAAGAATGATGAATGTGTTTACTTCTTTCTCTCCTACTCAAAATCATCTTCCTCCTTTCTCTTGGATTTCCTCTTTCTTTAGGTTCAAACTAACAGATTTAACTAATTTGTTCTTGTGCACTACTTTAATTCAGATTTGAATTTGTTAGGTAACAGTCTTTAGTGATGAGACTAAAGTTTGTGAAAGATAACCTCTATTACACAATATTGAATCAATTGCAGTCTACAAAGTATATGTAGAGAGCTCTTAAGGGAAGGAGGAAGTAACTAGACACTATCTGGATGGAGGATGAGAGAAAACAAATCAAAAAAATTTATGCAGGCATAAAGAATACCAGTCAGTGATCAGAAGTGGAGAATTGGAATTGGGACCCAGGCAATTTGGACACAATGGGAGACACTATGAAGGATGTGGTTAAATGTGTAGATTATGAAGTCACAACACATCCATTAGTTATACCTCATGGCTGGATGGCATCACCGACTTGATGGACATGAGTTTGAGTGAACTCTGGGAGTTGGTGATAGACAGGGAGGCCTGGCGTGCTGCAATTCATGAGGTCGCAAAGAGTCGGACACAACTCAGCGACTGAACTGAACTGAACTTAGTAACTGTATGATCTTGAGCATTAGCTTTCTCATCAATTAAAATAGCAATATTGTCTATCTCATTAGTTTATTATAAGGATAAAATTAGATGACCTTTTAAAAGCTCTTAGAACAGTATTTGTGTTGGGATTTGTCGTGTGTGTGTATGTGTGCATGCTCAGTTACTCAGTCATGTCCAACTCTTTGCAACCCCTTTGCTCCTGTCAGGCTCCTCTATCCATGGAATTTTCCAGGCAAGAATGCTGGAGCAGGTTGCCATTTCCTACTCCAGGGGGTCTTCTTGATGCAGGGATCAAATCTGTGTTGTTTATGTCTCCTGCACTGACAGGCAGATTCCCAAAGGATGTGTGGGAAGCACATCCTAAACCTTTGATGGGCTTGTTCAAATGGTGACGAATCTGCCTGCAATGCAGGCGACATGGGTTCAGTCCCTGGGTTTGGAAGATCCCCTGGAGGAGGGTATGGCAACCAACTCCAGTATTCTCACCTGGAGAACCCCCATGGACAGCGGACCTGGCGGGCTACAGTCCATGGGTCGCAAAGAGTTGGACATGACTGAGCAACTAAGCACACAACTCTCTTATAGCAGCCGACAATTAGTTAAGAGTAATAGCCATGTGAAGGCAGACAAGAACTGACCCATTAAGTAGCAAAATTGATCTTAGGATTATTTTCTGCACCTTTTAATAAACTCTAGTTGACTGGAATATTCCCTCTATATGTCCACTGAAATAAACTACCATTTCCATGTCACCATTGACTATATTTTCCTCCAGACCCAAGACTGTGAAATATCAATGTTTTGACAACTCTAAAACTTATCTCTCCAACTCTGGTATTGTATAAGTCTCCATCCTGCTAGCTGATTATTCTAGTCTTGCTTTCCTTGCTGATGTTAAAGAAGCAAGACTACGTAAATCCAATGGCTCCAAGGAAAAGAAGTCTGCCAACAATCTGAATGAGCTTGGAAGCTGATCCTTCCCCAATCAAACTGCCAGATGAGAACCCAGATGGCTGGTAGCTTGCTTCCAGGCTTGTAGAGAATCCAGCTAAGCCACAGCCAGACTCCAACCCCACAGAAACTGTGAAATAATAAACTTGTGTTGTTTTAAATCACTAAGTTTGTGATGATTTGTGAGGCAGCATAGAAAATAAATACAGCTATCCAACAGGAATTTTCTCATACATTTATCCTGTCCAAAATAGAGTGTTGATCCCTTTGCCATTCAAAATGGCATCTCTTCTAATGTTCCATATCTAAGGTAATGGCCCAGCCATTCACTCAGCTTATCAGGTAAACCTCTTATAAGTACTCTTGATGCCTTTGGTCCTCTCAGACTCAGAATCCTATCAGCATTAATTATGTCCAGAGTAGGAGTACTACTTATAATCGTTTGGTTCCATCCATCAGGAATTCTTGCCTGGGCTACTGCAATGAACTGTTTTCTTCACTTCTTAACCCTCTAGAGTCTATTTTCATGCCCAGCCAGAGAAGTTCTTTAACAGGTAAATAATCTATCCCTGCGTTTAAGCCCTCCAAACATACTTATGACACTTGGAACAAATCCCAAAGCATTTATATAACTTCTGGTCCCAAATGATCTAGCCCATGGATAACTCTCACCCCCTAGTCTGCCTTTCCTTTCTTCATCCAATTTTCTCCAGACACACTGATCTTCTTGTCAGTTCTTGAGCATTCCACGCAAATTCCTTAGCATGGCCCTTTAATTGTCCTTTCTGCCTGAAATGAATTTTACCTTAAACTTGCTTTCTTTTTTATTCATACTTCTTCCCACATGTTATCTGCTCACACAGACCTTTTATGAATAACTTATCTAATGATATAAAACTACATGACTCCCATTTCACTTACCTTGCTTTGGGTTCTTTAAACTATTACTTACTAAAACTGTCATTATCATTTGTTTCTCTCTGTGTATTATCTCTTCTCAGTAGGGCATCAGTTATGTTCACACAATGCTAGGTAACTTGTTGGCTTTGTCCATTACTGTATTCTAGAACACTATGTGGCACAAAGTAAGCCGTTGATGAATTGGCCATAAAATTACAGCTGAAACCATTTTGGAATCCTTTCAGAAAAGACATTCTGCTACAGTGTTTTAGGAGTCAGGTTATCTCAGACAAAAGCACAAGAGTACATTTCATATTTGCATTGACTATTTATTGCTAAGTAATCATAAGACAACATTCTGTCTCCACTTTTTTATATTCTGTTTTCAGAAATTATGTATGTGAGTGATCTTTATGAAGCAATGGGTATTCCAGACTGCAGTTCTTGACTTCTCTGCTAGCTATATATCCACAATCATTTTTTAACTCTCTATTGTGCTATCTAATACAAAGAAATAAAAAATAGTGTGATAGAAAAGTGAAATAACCTATTCCCCACATATGTTAACAGTGAGTGTAAAAGTCATGTCTGTAATGTTATTCGACAGAGGCCAGAGACTTTTCACAGGAGATCTGCTTGGGGTAACTCAATCCATCATACTGGCGTTGTTTGACAGTCACAGGCAAGAAATACCTTGGAACTGCAAATGAATCTTCTCACTAACAATTCATAGCAATCTGCAGAATATTGGATTTGGCACATTTTCCTCACATATGTTCCATATGTTCCAATAAAAGGAAGCTACTTTTTATGCTGTTCATATTTTATACAAGATGATATTTGCTAACAGACTGGCATAATGTGTTGATGAGTTGAATCAAATAATTCTCCCCTCCCTTGTCTGAGCCAGTGCTTTGCTGTTAGAGGAATGGGTCACTTAGATGATTGATAACACAATCCACAACCTTTCACCTCCAGGTCACCAGTTTGAACCCAGCCTAGTTGAGCAACAAGAAACATTTGTTTCCATAGGCAGCTAGTCAGAGGTTTGCATGAAATGAATGTGTGCTCTCAGTTGGCTTACTGGGCCTGAAATAATACTCTTAATCAGAAATATATTCTGCTGTGAGTAAATGCCTAGATTGTCATGCTAATATCCTTTTCTCAAGATACTATAAGTTAATATTTAATAGTTGATATTCAGTTTCTCACTAGAATTTTACTCTTTGAGATAAATTTACATTAGCGTTTTCAATGTGCTCAGCATTAAATAATTTTTATTTTAGACTTTAATAATTAAAACTAAAATTATTAAAATAACAAATCAAATATGCATGTAATAATGTTTTGCCTTAGGTTTATTTTCACTTCTCATAAGTTTGTATGTCACCTTTTAGAAAATTTAAATAGCTTTTACAATATTTTAAGTTAATGTAATAATGAATGAATTTAGAAGTAAACTCACAGAAGAATGTTTTTCTTTAGACATTTTAAGATAAGGGAGGTTACATTTTCCTCTATGAGATGGAATGGATCTAACTCCATTCCATAATGGATGAGTTAGTTAGAAGTGAGTCAGAATGGATGAGTTAGAAGTGAGTCAGGCTAATTGGGCCCTCCTTTTTCCTAGAAGCTATCAAAATATATAAAATGGGAAATGTTATTTTTACTTTTAAAAATATACATATCTTTTTTAAAAGATAATTTTAAAATATATGCTATAAAACTGGTAACATGGAGACAGACTCCAGACACTAAGGGGTGATAAAATATTTGACGAATTATCTACACGAAAGATGAAACTTTTTTAGCACATTATGTAAATATTTCCCAAATGAGTGGTACTTTACTTTGGTTCTTAGGCCTCACAGTTAATATTTAACTACATAAGGGAAGTTGCAGAGTCCTCTCCTGGCCCCATAATCCAACTAAGATCCCTGACTAAAGAGGAGACTTTAGAGTAACAGGCTGGCACTCCAGAAAGAGACTAGCTCAATCTGATGGCATGTAAAAGGAGTCACCAGTGCCTTAACAGTCATCTCTTTCTTTCATTTTTCATTTTAAACATTTTATTTTGTATTGGGGTATAGACAATTAACAATGTTGTTTCAGGTGAACAGCAAAGGGACTCAGTCATACATATGCATGTATCCATTCTCCCCCAGACTGATGCATAACATTAAGTAGAATTCCTTGAGCTACACAGTAGGTCCTTGCTGGTGATCCATTTTAAATATACCAGTGTGTACATGTTATCCCAGACTCCCTAACTATGTCTTCTTTCCCCACAACCCTTTCCCCCTGAGAACCGTAAGTTCGTTTCCTCCAAGTCCTAGTAGTCATTTCTTGGCAGTACAATTTGGGCAGATGTATCAGTAGGCCCCAGAAAAAGCAACAGTACTTCAGGCTGAGTACAGATCATGGTGCTTTAGACTTTTCCTGGGGTGGTCGTCCATTAAGGGCTGTCTTCTGCCAGGGTTAAATCTGTGGTTCCACCATTGCTGTGAGTGATCAGACATCTGAGGTCCAAGTGGAATTATCAGTATTAAAGGTGCCTAGGTATTGAGGGATGAGTGCCAATCCCTAAAACACATCAGTGATGACCAGGTACCTATGTTGGATTTAACAAAGACGTTAAGGAAGCTATTTTAATCAAACAGGACACTAATAGATGGAGAAATATATCATGTTCATGGATTGGAAGATCAATATAGTGAAAATGAGTTTACTACCCAAAGCAATCTATAGATTCAATGCAATCCCTATCAAGCTACCAGCAGTATTTTTCACAGAGCTAGAACAAATAATTTCACAATTTGTATGGAAATACAAAAAACCTTGAATAGCCAAAGCAATCTTGAGAAAGAAGAATGGAACTGGAGGAATCAACCTGCCTGACTTCAGGCTCTACTACAAAGCCACAGTCATCAAGACAGTATGGTACTGGCACAAAGACAGAAATATAGATCAATGGAACAAAATAGAAAGCCCAGAGATAAATCCACACACCTATGGACACCTTATCTTCGACAAAGGAGGCAAGAATATACAATGGATTAAAGACAATCTCTTTAACAAGTGTTTCTGGGAAAACTAGCCAACCACTTGTAAAAGAATGAAACTAGATCATTTTCTAACACCACAGACAAAAATAAACTCAAAATGGATTAAAGATCTAAAAGTAAGACCAGACACTATAAAACTCCTAGAGGAGAACATAGGCTAAACACTCTCCGACATAAATCACAACAGGATCCTCTATGACCCACCTCCCAGAATACTGGAAATAAAAGTAAAAATAAACAAATGGGATCTAATTAAAATTAAAAGCTTCTGCACAACAAAGGAAACTATAAGCAAGGTGAAAAGACAGCCTTCTGAATGGGAGAAAATAATACCTAATGAAGCAACTGACAAACAACTAATCTCAAAAATATACAAGCAAATCCTGCAGCTCAATTCCAGAAAAATAAATGACCCAATCAAAAAATGGGCCAAAGAACTAAACAGACATTTCTCCAAAGAAGACATACAGATGGCTAACAAACACATGAAAAGATGCTCAACATCACTCATTATTAGAGAAATGCAAATCAAAATCACAATGAGGTACCATTTCACACCAGTCAGAATGGCTGCGATCCAAAAGTCTACAAACAAAAATGCTGGAGAGGGTGTGGAGAAAAGGGAACCCTCTTACACTGTTGGTGGGAATGCAAACTAGTACAGCCACTATGGAGAACAGTGTGGAAAAACTGGAAATAGAACTGCCTTATGACCCGGCAATCCCACTGCTGGGCATACACACCGAGGAAACCAGAATTGAAAGAGACACGTGTATCCCAATGTTCATCGCAGCACTGTTTATAATAGCCAGGACATGGAAGCAACCTAGATGTCCATCAGCAGATGAATGGATAAGAAAGCTGTGGTACATCTACACAATGGAGTATTACCCAGGCATTACAAAGAATACATTTGAATCAGTTCTAATAAGGTGGATGAAACTGGAGCTGATTATAAAGAGTGAAGTAAGCCAGAAAGAAAAACACCAATACAGTATATTAACGCATATATATGGAATTTAGAAAGATGGTAATGATAACCCTGTATGTGAGACAGCAAAAGAGACACAGATGTATCGAACAGTCTTTTGGACTCTGTTGGAGAGGGAGAGGGTGGGATGATTTGGGAGAATGGCATTGAAACATGTATAATATCATATAAGAAACGAATTGCCAGTCTAGGTTCGATGCAGGATACAGGATGCTCGAGGCTGGTGCGTTGGGATGACCCAGAGGGATGGTACGGGGAGGGAGATGGGAGGGGGGTTCAGGATTGGGAACACGTGTACACCCATGGCAGATTCATGTTGAAGTATGGCAAAACCAATACAATATTGTAAAGTAAAATAAATAAATAATAATAATAAAATAAAATAATAAATATGTTTAAAGCAGAAAAATAAAATGTTTATTTCATTGTAATAATAAGTAAATAATGGATGTGAATTTGGTCAAACTCCAGGAGATAGTGAGGGACAAGGAGGGCTGCTGTGCTGTAGTCCATGGAGCCGCAAAGAGCTGGACATGACTTAGTGACTGAACAACAACAAAGACGACAACAATAACGAGTAAGTAGAAAGCGAATACAGCAGGGAAGTGAAAACAATTAAAAAAAAATGCTAAAGTTGAACTGAAAGGTCAATAACTTAAATGAAAAGTTGCTGGAGATAATGGAAGAAATTGTTGAAGAATGTGAAGACTGATTAATAGAAATTATGCAAAAGGAAGAGTAAAAAAACTGAAAAACAATATAATAATAATATAATAACTGGACTCTCTGAAGCAAAGTGGAAGGAAACTTGTGCAGTAAAATATTTGCAGCAAATGGCAAACATTTCATAAGTTTTTAGGAGAACATAAGCTTAATGATTTAAGAAGATCAACAACACCTAGGAAATGTAAACATAAGAGAAACCATGGATTTCTGTTGCATTTTGTCAAGATTTTTCTAGGAAAAGTACATACAACAGTAACTATATATATAGATAGATAGATAGATAGATAGATAGATAGATATGTTATTTGTAAGAGTCTCCTTTGTTTGCGGTATAGGGAGTCCCTATAGTTACCATATCCTGGAGAATGAAATGGCAATGCACTCCAGTATTCTTGCCTGGAGAATCCCATGGACAGAGGATCCTGGCAGGCTACAGTCCATGGGGTCACAAAGAATTGGACAAGACTTAGTGACTATCACTCACTCATACTTACTAAGGGCTTCTCAGGTGGGGCTAATAGTAATGAACCTGCCCGCCAAGGTAGGAGATGTAAGAGATGTGGGTTCAATTCCTGGGTCAGGAAGATCTCCTAGAGGAGGGCACAGCAACCCACTCCAGTATTCTTGCCTGGAGAGTCCTATGGACAGAGGGGTCTGGCAGGCTCAAGTCCATAGGGTCTCAAAGAGTCAGACATGACTGAAGTGACGTAGCATGCATGCACACATAGTTACTATAATGGTTAAAATTATCATTAGAGCTATTTTAAAATACTGTTTGTCCTTCCTGGCACACAGTAGGGTAACCATTACAGTTAAGTATATACATGTGACTTGCTTTTCCTAAAATTGTAAGTGAAAATAATGTGTTATGACCATGATTATGGAAGCATAAATCAACCTGGTGCAGACCCCCTCCCACCAACTTGCACTGGGCATGTGTTGTAAACAAGAAATCTTTTTATATTAAGTACCTGATGTTTGGTCTTCTCTGGTGGCTCAGCAGTAAAGAACCCACCTGCAATGCAGGAGATGCAAGTTCAACCCCTGGGTTCAAAAGATACCCTGCAGAAGGAAGTAGCAACCCATTCTAGTATTCTTGCCCGGGAAATCCCATGGACAGAGAATCCTGGTAGGCTATAGTCCATGGGGTTGCAAAGAGTCAGTGACTTAGTGACTAAACCAGCACCACCACCACTTTATGTTTAGGAGCTGCTGATGCTTTCGAATTGTGGTGCTGGAAAAGACTTATGAGAGTCCTGTGTACAGCAAGGAGATCAAACTAGCTAATCCTAAAGGAAATCAATCCTGAATATTCACTGGAAGGACTGATGCTGAATCTCCAATACTTTGGGTTTTTAATATAAATTTATTTATTTTAATTGAAGGCTAATTCCTTTACAATATTGTAGTAGTTTTGCCACACATTGACATGAATCTGCCATGGGTGTACATGTGTTCCCCATCCTGAACCCCCCTTCCACCTCCCTCCCCGTCCCATCCCTCTGGGTCATCCCTGAGCACCCAGTCTCATGCACCGAACCTAAATTGGCAATTCGTTTCAGATGTGATAATATATATGTTCCAATGCCATTCTCTCAAATCATCCCACCCTCTCCCTCTCCCTCTCCCACAGAGTCCAAAAGACTGTTCAATACATCTGTGTCTCTTTTGCTGTTTCGCATACAGGGTTATCATTACCATCTTTCTAAATTCCATATACATGCATTAGTATACTGTATTGGTGTTTTTCTTTCTGGCTTACTTCACTCTGTATAATCGGCTCCAGTTTCATCCACCTCATTAGAACTGATTCAAATGTATTCTTTTTAATGCCTGAGTAATACTCCATTGTGTATATGTACCACAGCTTTCTTATCCATTCATCTGCTGATGGACATCTAGGTTGCTTCCATGTCCTGGCTATTATAAACAGTGCTGCGATGAACATTGGGATACACGTGTCTCTTTCAATTCTGGTTTCCTCAGCGTGTATGCCCAGAGTGGGATTGCCAGGTTGTATGGCAGTTCTATTTCCAGTTTTTTAAGGAATCTGCACACTGTTCTCCATAGTGGCTGTACTAGTTTGTATTCCCACCAACAGTGTAAGAGGGTTCCCTTTTCTCCACACCCTCTCCAGCATTTTTGCTTGTAGACTTTTGGATCGCAGCCATTCTGACTGGTGTGAAATGGTACCTCATTGTGGTTTTGATTTGCATTTCTCTGATAATGAGTGATGTTGAGCATCTTTTCATGTGTTTGTTAGCCATCTGTATGTCTTCTTTGGAGAAATGTCTGTTTAGTTCTTTGGCCCATTTTTTGATTGGGTCGTTTATTTTTCTGGAATTGAGCTGCAGGATTTGCTTGTATTTTTTGAGATTAGTTGTTTGTCAGTTGCTTCGTTTGCTATTGAATCTCCAATACTTTGGCCACCTGATGGAAAGAGCCCACTCATTAGAAAAGACCCGGATGCTGGGAAAAGATCGAGGGCAGGAGGAGAAGGGGGCAACAGAGGATGAGCTGGTTGGATAGAGTTTGAGCAAACTCTATCCAGCCAATTCAATGGACACGAGTTTGAGCAAACTCCAGGAGATAGTGAACCACAGGAAAGACTGACATGCTGCAGTCCATGTGGTCACAAAGAATCAGGCACAGCTTAGTGACTAAACAACATCACCAGGAAATAACCGACTAATCTGTCTGACACAAAGGTCTTTCACAGACATACCACTGATGTCATATGTTGTTTTTGAGGATGAAAAGCCTGAGGAGGACAACAATACATGGCATCAGAAAGGATTTAGGCAGGACTTTTCCAGAAGTCCAGTGGCTGAGATTCTGCCTTCCAATGCGGGAGATGTGAATTTGATCCCTGGTTGCAGAGCTAAAATGCTGCATGCCCTGAAGCACAGCCATAAAGTAAAAAGAAAAAAAGAAAGATTCAGGCAAATCAAAAGATGGGAGAGTTAGAGAGAGCTCTATGCATAGGGAATTACATAAATTATTAGGAGGGAGGGCAACTGAGAAAAGTTGCCCTTCACTATCAGGCAACTGAGAAAAAAAGACATGGGAATGATTCTTCAGGGAGATTTTTAAAGATGTAAAAATATTATGTGGCATACAATATATGATCCGTGTTCTTCTGAAGTCTCCTCTTTTAACAGGTCTTTAGAAAAATCTTTTTCACTAACTGCTTCACTGTAGAGTGTATTTTCTTTGGGAGACTGGAAAAAAAATTCCATGTTATTATAGAGAGAAATCAGAAGCTACCGATGGGAGACAGTCAACATAACTTTTCCCAGAAAATCAAAAGTATATTTTATGTGGCCAGAAAAATATACAGCCTTTGTTGTGATTAATATTTAGGTATGTATAAATATTACAGATGCTAAATGTTGATTTAGCCAACAGTTATGAATATGTACAATGGAAATACAGGAAGAGGGAAAGTATTTGTGATGGGAAGGGAGGAGGCAAAGAGAAGTAAAACCTCATCCAAGGAATTCAACAGATATCTGTAACTGAAAATCAGGGAGTATCAGCATGTGCATGTTATTTAGAAGTATGAGCTAAAGACTAGAACAATGAATTAAGTGATTGGAAGTGCTTGTCTCTAGGTAATGGCACTTGAGAGTAAACAGGAAAAGTATGTGAAAGAATCAATTGTTTCTTCAAGAAAGTATAGCTATTTGACAAAAACTAAATGTATAAGTAAAATTATTGTTGTTGTTAGTTGCTAAGTCATGTTTGACTCTTTTGTGACTCCATGGACTGCCAGGCTCCTCTGTCACTGGGATGTCCCAGGCAAGAATACTGGAGCAGGTTGCCATTCCCTTCTCCAGGGGATCTTCCTGACTCAGGGATTGAACCTGTGTCTTCTGCATTGACAGGCGCCACCTGGGAAGCCCTATCAGAGCACAGAGCAATGCATATTACTCAGAAAAGACTTGAAATGATCAAGAAAATCATTACTTATTATTATAATAAATATATTATTGTGAGAAACATAAAAAATGGTGAACTAATCTATCTCCTTGAAGGTCTTCTGATCAACCAGTCAAGTAAAGCAAATAATCAAGGAAGAAAATGGACAAACGCAAGACTTTTTCTGCTCTTCTTTTTCCCCTTTCCCTCCATTCCTCCCATCTTCCCTCCTTACTTCCCTTTTGTAAAAGCAGTGAAGGAAATGTAATCCTTAGTAAGTGAAAAGAATTCTCCCCAGGAAACAGTTGTTTCAGGCTCAGGATTCAGGACAGAATCAGTCTTAACTGAGTAGCAGGCGGAGGGAAACAGGGCTTAGCTGGCATTTTGTTGGATGGTTGTGACCTCCAGGGCTTACCATTCTTGTTGATGTTGCTTTTGACTTGTAGTTTTCCAATGTTTCCCACGAAATCGATTATTGCCTTTAGAAGTAATTTCATGGCTTTTGGAGTACTATAGCTTTATCTTTCTAACCTTCATGGTGCTGTGAAAGATTGGTCTCATTTCTTGTTAATTCTGATTCTTTGAAGTTATTCTTTCGTTCTCCGAGGGAATCATCAGGTATGGTTTTATTAGTCTTACACATCATGCCACCTCTGGGGAATTTGTGCTGACTAATTTATCTTCCCTGACAAATGCTGAAACAAATGGTAGCCAGAGCACTTGTTTTATGTTTGTGCACTTCTTTTATTGCTTGCCACCTTCCCCGGCAGTGAGCAGTCATAAACACCAAATAGACAAGGATTTTCTTTTTCCAATATTACAGGTAATGGTCACTCTTAAATCATTATAGTTGTAAAACTTTTTAAAAGACTAGTTTAACTCTACATTTTTTTTTATCTGACATATTCATATCTCCTTGTACGTGGCAGCAAAGGATAATGGGAAAAAACCACTCACTGGTATTAGAGTCTAGACTCTGGTCTCAGCCCTATATAGGACCTCACAAAATTTAAGTCCTCTAAGCATCAGTTTTATTATCTATAAAATATAGCAACCTATGTCTGAAGTTGGCTGAAGTTTTAAGAGACTGTATTTCCACTAAGAAAAAGTATCTTCTAATTGTCAAATCTTTAGACAGCTCCAAGTTCTCTCAAGAGCATATTTTATGTTCCATTAATTAAAATGTATCCAGAAGACAATGTCCAAATGCCTCAGTTTTTTTTTAATATTTGTCTAATTATGAAATGCTCTTTTACACATACACAATTAACAGTAGACTACAGATCCCCTGGAGAAGGAAATGGCAACTCGCTCCACTATTCTTGCCTGGGAAATCCTATGGACAGAGGAGCCTGGTGGCTACAGTCCATGGGTTCAGACACAACTTAGTTAAAAGTGACTGCAAAGTTTGGAACAATGTCTTAGAGCAACTATTAGAGTAATAGATACTTTGGATTTTGCCTTCAAAATCCAGCCTTCAGAGTCTAAAATATTTACTATCTGGACCTTATCAGGAAAAGTTTTTCACACCCTAGAATTAAAGAAACAAATGGGAGAGAAAGAACAAATCCTTCTTACAGAAGAATTCCAAAGATTAAATATACAAGTGTGAGAAACAGAAAATCACCATTGGAACACAACAGTAACAACTGCTGCAGACAAGATACGCTGATGTTAAAATTAGTGGACAAAACTTTGAGGAGAAACAGGATAGTTGCATAGTGTCAAAGTATCCCCTCAAAAGATATGTATTATTACAGTCATTTAAACACCTACACAAACATCTTCATACTCTTCACTCCAGAAAACTGAGCTCAGTTCTCCTTCTCTGGGCTAGACTTAATGACTCACTTGTAAAGAATAGATTATGTAAAGGGAAAAATAATGACTTTACAGGGGAGAAGGTTTGCAGATACACTGTCAAACAAGTGATTAAGGTTAAGCTCACCAGTGAATACATGTTTCTATTCTGTGCCTCTGATAGGATGCAATGAGAAGGGCATTTCATCTATGTGATATTTTTCCTCAAGACCCACAATCTCAGGGAAATCATGAGAAAATATCGTCTATACCCAAACTGAGCAATATTCTATAAAACATTTAACCAGTAATCTTTAAAACTTTCAAGAAAGTACAGAGAAAATTCCACAAACTAGAGGAAACTAGGAGATGTGATGCTTAAATACATTGCAAAATCTTGGATTACATCCAGAAATAGAAAAAGGACACTAGAGGAGAAATATGTATTTTATAAATGAATATTTCGTGAATATATAATACTTAAAATGCTATAAAAATAAATCAATCTCATTGAAAATGAATGAAATATTGGAACATATATTTCACCAAAAGAAAAAATATGAATAGTAAGCAAATAAACATAAAACTGCTAAATTGAGCCTCATGATCACTCATGACTTCATCAAATCCTAGTGACTACTGCTCTCTCCATACTGTGACCTTCTTGAGAACAGGATAGTTCAGTATAGGAGTCCTCCACTCCAGGTGCCTGGCAATTCCTTTCTTTCTTTGTTCTTTCTTCCTTGCTTTCTTTTAAAAATATGAGACCACTAAAGTCCTACTCTCTTAGAAAATTTCAATTGTGTAGTATAGTATTATCAACTGCAGCCCACATGTTTTATATTAGGTCTGGAAAATCCCATGGATGGAGGAGCCTGGTAGGCTGCAGTTCACGGGGTCGCTATGAGTCGGATACAACTGAGAGACTTCACTTTCACTTTTCACTTTCATGCATTGGAGAAGGAAATGGCAACCCACTCCAGTGTTCTTGTCTGGAGTATCCCAGGGATGGGGGAGCCTGGTGGGCTGCCGTCTGCGGGGTTGCACAGAGTGAGACACAACTGAAGTGACTTAGCAGTAGCACTAGCAGACCTTATTCATCTTAGAGCTGAAAGTTTGTACCCCTCTACCAACCTCTCAATATTTCCCCCACTCCCCATCCCCTGGAACCACTTTTCTACTCTCTGTTTATACGTATTCTTTGTGTTGTTTTTGGATTGCATATATAAATGATACCACGCAGTGTGTCTTTTTTCTGTCTAATTTCACTTAGCATTTTGCCTTCAAAATCCACCCATATAGTAAACAATTGCAAAATTTTCTTCTTTATTATGGTTGACTTAGTATTACATCTTCTTTATCCATTCATCCATTGATGAGCACCTCAGTTGTTTCTGGTGCTGCTGGTGCTGCTAAGCCTCTTCAGTCATGTCCAACTCTGTGCAACCCCATACATAGCAGCCCACCAGGCTCCTCCATCCCTGGGATTCTCCAGGCAAGAATACTGGAGTGGGTTGCCATTGCCTTCTCCAGTGCATGTATGCATGCTAAGTAGCTTTAGTCGCGTCTGACTCTTAGCGACCCTATGGGCAGCAGCCCACCAGGCTCCTCTGTCCACAGGATTCTCTAGGCAAGAATACTGGAGTGGGTTGCCATGCCCTTTCAGGGGATCTTCCCCACCCAGGGATCAAATCTGCATCTCTTTTGTCCCCTGCACTGGCAGGCGAGTTCTTTACTATCAGCACCACCTGGGAAACCCACTTTGCTCCAGTAATAATCCTCAAATGTGCAGTTCTACTGCCTATCAGCTTTGCACTCATTCTTCCTTCTGCCAGCAATGCTTTTACTCTATTAAATCATATTCATTTTATTTCCACATGAAATGTCACCTTCTCAGAGAAACTGCCAGTGAAAATCCTATATAAAATATAGTATTTATACCAATTTGCTTTTTTCATATCATAAACTTATTTGGTTTAGGATTGTCTATTTCCTCCACTGAGAAGTATATTTTCACAAAGATATTTTCACTCTTTTTCCTGAACACTTAAAACAATATCTGACATACAGCAAGGGCTCAAAAAATATTGAATTGAGTTAGTAAATAGAATCATTCTGCAAAGTAGTATATCATAAAAATAATGTAACTCTATAGTAACATAACATAGGCAGAGAGCTCAACCAATAGAATATACTAGATAGATTTAAAACCTGAAATTTACCCACATACAAACACAATTTAGTATAAAAGAAAGAAAATATTTGAAATTAGGAGAAAGATTGGTTCAGAATGATTGTTGTTTTGACTTGAGTAACTATTTGGAACAAGAAAATCAATGAAGCTGAATCTTTACTTTATACCTTAATATAAAATAAACTCCAGATGAATTAAATATTTAAATATAAAAAGGATACTAAGAAATGCTAAAAAATCCATGGTAGGATTTTGAGTCACCTCAGAAATGGGATGAGTTTTATAAATGTGGGACAAAGTCTAAAAGTAATTTTTTTAATGTTGAAAATTTTTACCACAAAAAATTTAAATGTTTTTATTGAAAAATCATTTTTTAAAACCCAGAGGAAAAAATCTGCAACTTGTATCAAACACAAATTGCAAATTTTCTCAATATATGACAAGTCCCTAAACATAAATAGGAAAACAACAGATACCTGGTAGAAAATGAGTAAAGTATGTGAATAGATACCATAGTGAATTAAATAATTCTTAAATATGTGAAAATATGTTTAACCACACTAAGAAAATGCAATCCAACTAACCTATTTCATTGTAAAGAAAAAAAAAAATGACACCACACTGTGTTAGAAAGTGTAGACAGAGGACATCAGGCGCTCTCATACACTGTTATTAGAAGCATAAAATGAGACAACTTTCATTAAGAATATATTAGGTATATATTGCTACATAACAAACTACCCCCAAACTTAGAGGCTTAAAAATGACAATAAACATTTATTTTCTCTGACAGTTTCTCTGCATTAGAAATTTGGGAGCTGCTTATATTGGGCAGTCCTGGTTCAGTGTCCCTTAGGAGGCTGCAACCAGGATGTTTGTCAGGGCTGCTGTCATTTTGAGGCCTGATGATAGCTGAGTGATCCACTCACATACCTGGCTAGCAATTTGGTGCTGGTTGTTGGTGGGAATCCTCAGTTCTTCTGCATATATGCCTCTCCCAAGGCTGCTTGCATGTCCTCATGACACGGCACCTGGATTCCTCTACAGTTAGAGATCCAAAAGAAAGCAAGGTAGGAGCTACGATACCTTTTATGACTGGACCCTGGAGTTTACATATCACCTTCTCCATATCTTATTGGTCACATAGGTCAGCACCATTCAGTGTGGGACGGGGCTACACAGAAGCACATCATTCAGGACAAAAGGATAACTGAGGATCATCTTGGAGACTGGTTACAACAAGGGGGAAAACTTGGAAAATACTTTTAAAAATAACAATTTCATAGAAATTCTGGAACCAAAGTTTAACTTCTAGCCAATCTTCCAGATATGCACTCTTTGTAAAAATAAGTTCCCAAGAAAGTGCGAGTTGACTCTACTGAGTCTTTATGACTTTGTCTTTTTGTGATATATTAATCAATTTATCATTGTTATAATTATTTGCACTTTCAACTCAATTCTTCTCTGCAATTTCAAGCTTCTTGAGTGTATCGATTACCTAGCCTATTTTGTATCCCAGATATTCCTAAGCACAATATCAAGGACCCAGGAAGTGTTCAATGTATATTTAACTCAGGATTTCATAACTTCAGCACTACTGATATTTTGGGCCAGATAATTTTTTGTTAAAGGGGGCTTTTCTGTGCATTGCAGGATATTTAGCAGTAACTTTGGCCTCCTACTAGATGCCAAGAGTAAACGCTAAATCATGACAAACAAAATATCTCTAAACATTGCCAAATGTCCCCCCAAGAGAATGAATCATCCCCATTTGAGAGCCACTGGGTTAAAATAACATATCCAATCCTGGAGTAGCTACAGAATTTTAAAAGATTTTAAAGCAAGATTTATTAATTATATTTTTTACTACATATAATAATTTGGCAAAATAAGTGAATTAAGAGTTAGAATGTAATATGTGATAGATTATAAACTAAACAAGAGGTAAATCTTTAATACGTTTGTCATTGTTGTCGTTTAATCGTGGAGTCGTGTCTGACTCTTTTGCAACCCCACAGACTGTAACTCACCTGTCTCCTCTGTCTATGAGATTTACCAGGCAAGAATATTGAAGTGGATAGCCATTTCCTACTCCAGAGGATCTTCCTGACCCAGAGATAGAACCCAAACTGTCTCCTGCATTGGCAGGCAGATTCTGAGTCACCTGGGAAGCTCAACTTTTGTCATTACTCATTTATTATTCTTAATTGTTCCTTGCTATTTCATATCCAGAGTTGACCTTGTGTAGGAAGGCAAAGAATTCAGAATTCCTCATTTAGTAAAACATTATGATATGCAACATGATGACTAACGGTCTATATGCAAAATATATCATTTTCTTCCTCCTTTCTTCTAGATGACCATGATGATAGTAAAAATTGATTATCAGTACACCAAGGATATGATTTGGAGTAAATACTCCATTCTTTGATGCAGATCAATTCATCAAACAGCGATTAAACTGTATAAAGATTAATTACAGTAGCCAAAGCATTAGTTCTGCATGATTTCTTTTAACTGATAACCAATGGTTTACAAACTAGAAATTATCTTCTGTAAAATTGGATAAAGAGCCTTACAGTGGGCATGATGGCCAGAGTAACACTAAGGATATCTAAGATAGATCATCATCATCTCACAAACAGCATTACTGGGGAGAAAAGGCCTCCAAAGCACATGGACAAAGGAATTAACAGATGATTCCTTGTCTTTAAGATTGTTGTTTTGTCAATGAAATTCTTTGTGGTATTAAGAGCATTTCCCATCTCTCCTCTCAACTCATTTTCCCCCCTTGTCTTAATTTCACTGAGAGGAGAAGAGAGAAAATAAAAAATGAAGGAAGGTGGGAGGCTGGAAGGAAGGGAGGTAAGAAAGGAAAAAGGTTAGCAGAGGAGGAATGGAACATAATTTTTCCATGATAGAATAATATTCACATTGACCTCTAGTCTACAAGATAAAAACTAAACTACTGGCCAGTCTTGTACCTTCTTTTCCTTTAATTTCACCAAAACACAATTTAGCCAATATCTGAAAGGCCCATTTTGAAAACTACTTAAGAAACTTAGTTAGATATTAATAATGACTATATTCAGTCAATGTCCATAATTTTTTTTAAAGTATTATAAAGGATCACTATAGACAAACTTTCTGTTGTTCTTCTAACTTCAAACAATATTCTTAAAAACTAAAAATTTATATTTCTTTTATTCTATATTTATATTGCTTTCTCTTATCTGTCCTGATATCTAAGGATTTGCCACCAAATCCCAAACAGCTTGATACATCTACCAACAGTTCCAATACTTAAAAACAGAACTAAAGTCATTTTCAGTTAAAAAAAATTTCACTCAATCTTAATGTGACTAGAGTACAAAATAATATTAACAGTAGATACTGTTTTTAATACTGACTCTATTTTGTTTGCATCATCGCTGTATAATAGTCCATCATGTTAGAACAAAACAAGAGCAAACAGTGAGGTACCTAGTTGTTTATTATTTTATATTAAGATAGAATATAACTGTAGCATTTTATTATCATTATTTATTTATTTACAAGGCTACCAGTTTTACAGCTTGACTGTAAAACAAGAAAAAGACATTGCAGAATCATCCTGCCAAGGTGAAAGTGCAAGTGTTAGTCAGTCGTGTCCAACTCTTTGTGACCCCATGGACTGTAGCCTGCCAGGTTCCTCTGCCCACAGAATTCTCCAGGCAATAATACTGGAGTGAGTTGCCATTCTCTCCTCCAGGGGATCTTTCCAACCCAAGGATCAAACCTGGGTCTCCTGCATTGGCAGGCAGATTCTTTACAGTCTGACCCAACAGGGAAGCCAGCTTTAGGTGTGTAGTATCAAATCTTATTTTAATCACATACATGTCTATTTTTGTTTTCCCATGCTAAATAACCATCCAAAGAATATTTTTAAATTCGTTAGTGGCAACTCCTATTTAAAAAAAAATTTTTATCTCACTGAAATAATAGCTAGAACTTTTTTGTTTTTTTTCCAAGTTTTTTGTTGATATTCTTAATTGCTCTTATTAGCATTGGTAAGGCCCATTGAGAAGGCCTCAATGAAGCTTCCAAAACTGCTTTTTCTTGTTCAAAGAAATTCTTAGGTTAATTTGACTTTTGTTTTATAGGTACCAACAAAACAGTTGTTTACAATGAAAGCACTCTAGGATTTAATAATGGGAGACAGCATCTCTGTAGTTCTGAGAAAACTGCTCCTCCTACTAAGGTAGGTTACTTGTAATAATAAATAGAATTTACACAAAATCCACAATTCAGTAGTTTGAATGACTGGTCATATATCAAGTTTTGAAGACAAGATAATTAATCAAGAAGGAATATGCTTTGTGTGCTTTCAGGTAGAAATATTCATCGTCTCTGTAAGATAAATGTTATTTCATAGATAATAATGTCTACAACATGATTAACCCCAGATGAATTGTTCTTAGAATCATAATGGAACTAAGTATAATGTTTATTTTGATGCAGTTAAATGTAATTTTTGTCTGGAAATTCCAGGTTATCTTTTTTCCCAAGAAAAAATTATGACATATGGTATTATTCATTGAATCTTCAAAGACAAATGCTCTTGGTATCATAAAAATTTATTCATTTTCTATTGCAATTTCTCTTATGTTAAGCCAAATAAAAGAAAAGGCAGAAACTGTAATTTCATACGGTTCAACCTAATTGTATGAGCAAGAAAACTAAAAAACTGAAATAAGGAAAGGAAAGAAAATATAAAGAATACTGGCTTAGTAAAGGTAGACAGTGCTCTTTAACGTGTTATATTCAACAAAACAACTTAGGAATAACAGAATAAAATATTAACATCCAGATAGCTCTTTCATTTTTTTAAATTTACATATAAAGAAAGCATTATGAGGTTTCCACAATCAATTCACATGTGACTTGTAAATTTTACACTTTAACTTGGTGTCATAAATAGTCATCTAATGAATAAGAGATTAATAAAACATTCATATCAAGAAAAAACTAAAATTCAAAGAATACATGCATCCCAATGTTCACTGTGGCACTACTTACAATAGCCAAGACATGGATAAAACCTAAATGCCTATCAACAGAAGAATGACTAAAGAAGATGTGGTACAAATGTACAATGATACACTACTCAGTCATAAAAAAACAATGAAATAATGCCATCTGCAGCAACATGGATGGACCTAGAGATTATATTAAGTGAAGTAAATCAGAAAGAGAAAGACAAATAATACATGATTATCGCTTACATGTAGAATCTAAAATATGATACAAATGAACTTTTCCATGAAACAGAAACAGACGCTTAGACATAAAGAACAGTCATGTGGTTGCCAAGGGGTAAGGGTATGGAGAAGGGATGGATTGGGAATTTGGCGTTAGCAGATGCAAAGTATTTTATACAGATTGGGTAAACAATAAGGTCCTACTGTATAGCACAGGGAACTATACTCAACATTCTGTGATAAACCATAATGGAAAAGAATATGAAAGAGAAGGCATGTATAACTAAATTACTTTGCTATAATGTAGAAATTAGCACAACAATGTAAATCAATGTGCTTACTTCTGTAAAATAAATTTTTAAATAATAATTAATTGAAATATTCTACTCAACACTGCATAGTTAAGCACAGTGAATGCATAATTCTGATTATAATTTAAAAAGTTAATAATGCATTTGCAAAAGAAGAAATCCTTTATTTTTCTTTAAAAGTTGCAAATGACAGGATAGTATCACCCTTTTATGATGTCGATTTCAAAAGTATACTGTAGGGACTAAGATCATCTGTGATATCTCACACCTGAATCTATTCTAGCTGAAACCTAGGGAGTGATCTGGCATAGGTTTATTAAGAAACTGAAAGTGAAAGTGTTGGTCGCTCAGTCATGTCCAGCTCTTTGCAACCCCATGGACTGTAGCCCACCAGGTTCTTCTGTCCATGAAATTCTGCAGGCAAGAGCACTGGAGTGGGTTGCCATTCCCTTCTCCAGAGGATCTCCCTGACCCAGGGATCAAACTCACATCTTCTGCATTGAAGGTGGATTCATCGTCTGAGCTACCAGTGAAGCCCTTATTAAGAAAATGATTTGGTGGGCATTTCTCCTGTTCCTTAACCTGCTGAGTATCCCTCTGTCTCTTCATCTTGGTTATATTGCTGCGTTTGGGGTGGCCTTTTAATATTTTGGTAATTTGTGGAGTTCTCTTCATTATGGAGCTTCCTCACTGTGGGTGGGGTTGTCTCAGTGGCTTGTCAAGGTTTCCTGGTTAGGGAGGCTTGTGTTGGGGTTCTGGTGGGTGGAGCTGGGTTTCTTCTCTCTGGAGTGCAGTGGAGTGACCAGTAATGGGTTATGAGACGTCAAAGGTTTTGGAGTAGCTTTGAGCTGCCTGTATATTAAGAAAATGAACACCTATAATGAATTCTAAGTTATGAATCACCCATATAATAGATATGTTTTGAAGGATATAAAAGGCAATTATCTAAGATCATTTCGGATATTAGCACTAACTTGAGAAGGACAAGGATGAACATGTCATTCATCTCAGCTTCAGTGTGATAACTTACAAAGCTGGCATAATATCCAAACCAAGTGAGTGTAATCGGGCACCTTGGCAATAACACTGTTAGGACACAGTGCAAAACTGGAAAGAATTCAAAGTCCTCAATGTAGGGTGAAAGGTATTATTCAACACGAACATCCTTGACCACTCTTTCTGAGAACTGAATTTTGAGTATTTCTCTAAAGGGCAGAATCGCCTGGTAATTTTGGTTGAGAAAATGATTCAGTGGTTTATTGATTTTCCCAGTACTATCACATTTCGGTTGCCACATAATACGCATTGGTAATTATAGCCACTGTGATGTACTTTAGATCCTCACAGTTTATTCATCTTATAGCTGGCATGCATGCATGCTAAGTCACTTCTGTCGTGTCTGACTCTGTGCAACCCCATAGATGGCAGCCCACAAGGGTCTTCCATCCACAGGATTTTCCAGGCAAGAATACTGGAGTGCGTTGCCATTTCCTTCTCCAGTATTGGCAGTATCCAGCTGGCAGTATTCAATATATACTCTAACCAACATCTCCCATCCCCTCCCAGCCGCTTCAGTCTTTAACAAATACCATTCTACTCTCGATCTCTGTAAGTTCAGCTTTTTCAGATTCCACTTATTAAGTGACAACATATGGTTATTTGCCTTTCTTTTTCTGGCTTATTTCACTTATTCTAATGCCCTCAAGGTCCATCCATATTGTCAACAAAAGTTAAGGATTTCCTTTATTTAAAAAATGGCTGAATAATATTTCATACGCGGTATATAAACCATGTTTGCTTTACCCATTCATCGTAGATATGAGGTCATCATGAACACACACTAAGGCTGTTTCTGTGTCTTGGCTACTGTGAGTACAATCTGCCATGAATGAGAGAGTGCAGATATCTCTTTGATTTCCTGGAAAGAGCAGCTGCTGGAATAAGTCAGAGGCCTGAAATCCCTTACCTGGAATCCTTAGCACTTATGAAGTGGGGATAGTTACACTTTCCTGGATAACAACAGGTCCTAGGAATTCCTATATGGCCATTTTGCTTATGTCTCTTCCTTGTTTAGGAATATTTCAAACTAAAGATTATCCTATATTTCTGGTTATGACTTCATTATTTCTGAGATTTCTAAACTATAACAAAATAAAATGAAGAATTCTAAAGACACAAAACATCTCACTACTTAGAAAGAAAAGCTAAGAATATTCAACTTTAGGATTAATTACCACATACTTCATAAGCATTTTCAAATGAACATTTAAATTAATTGATGAGAATTTCACACACACAAAAGAAAACTATTTGTAAAAATAGTTAATGTACTGCTTTTATTTTGAATAATTTGCAGGTGGACAAAATTTGAGGCAATCCTCCTTTATTCTAAAGACATTAAAATAATTTTTGACCTATTCTTTAAGGTACGTGTGTGCATGCTCAGTCATGTCCAACTCTTTGTGACCCCATGGACTGTAGCCTCCCAGGCTCCTCAGTCCATGAGGTTTTCCAGGCAAGAATACTGAAGTGGATTGCCATTTCCTACTCCATTCTTTAAGGTATATGACAGTTTAATTTTTTGGATGTTTCTGTTTCATAAGATGAAGAATGATTAGACCATCAACCCTTGTATCCTCCGGGGGTATTTCTCTTTGGCCAAGAGCTGTTCCCTTTCTCTGAAACAAAAGTAATTTTGATCCATGCTTTACCACCACCACCTCCGTTTAACCAGTACATCAGCCTTCTCCAAAAACCAGTATCATCTCCTTCATCATAAAATTCTGTGAGGCCATGTCGAAAGAATAACCTCAGTACCAGTACTTTATAGTGTCCCTCTCTGATATCCACAGTTAACTAAACCAATAGTTCCTGCATATTACAATTCCAAAACCTTCCCCCACTCACTGGCACAAGAGAAAACTGGAATGATCTAGCCAGAGTAACAAACATACCTCAGGAACATATCACTGACGTCAAGAGGCAAGGATTTCTTGGTCATATACACCTGCCCCTTCCTAGACTGAAGCCAAAGTGAAAAGTCTCATAAAAGATGAGAGCAGAGAGCCAATAACATCTCTAGTAAACCTTATATAGAGTGACAGTAATCTTCTAAAGGATGGGCTGTGGTATCAGCCAATCCTCCTGCTAAATAGATTATCCTTTCTTTGACCTCTTTAGAAATTCAGTATTACTGCATTCTATGAATTTGGAAGATCAAGTGCATCTTATGAAGGCAGCCTGATCATTTTGTTTATAGGTCAAGGAGAAAGCAGCATGGCCAGCTCCCAATCTGGTATATGCACTTTGTGTGTGTGTGCTTGTGTGTGCTCAGTCGTTTGTTTTTATAATTAGGTAAAATAAAAACACTACATGTCAGAGAATGTCAGACATGCTTTTAAAAACATCAGTGCAAAGTCTCCCTTGATACATAATACTATGACAAGTGTGGTTTTTAGAAATGAATCTAAGCTCCTTAACAAATAGGTCTTGAAACAGCAAAACTGTTATGCAGAATTCTGATTGGTACAGACCCTAAATGCAGTAGCCAAGAAATGAAAATTAAAATGTATCATTCTACAGTCTTTCAAGGGGACAGATTTGCAGACAAATGTGAAAGTGTTTGCCAAGCCCGTGGCTTTCTTCTCTGACAACTGCACTTTCCTTCCCCCTATTCACAGAGATGGAGGCCTTGCCAGTGTTCATTCTAGGTGCCCTGATTTCTTCCTAGATAGTGTGATTTAGTTCATGGATTAGACACTTCATCTAAGCATGCCAAATAACATTTTCTTTCCTGAAAACTTGGATTTAGGCTTAGACATAGCACTTAGATGGCTTCCCAGGTGGCGCTGGCAGTAAAGAACCTGCCCACCAATGCAGGAGACTTAAGAGACAGGGTTCAATCTTTGGTTCAGGAAGATCCCCTGGAGAAGGGCATGGCAACCCACTCCAGTATTCTTGCCTGGAGAATCCCATGGCGAGAGAAGCCTGGCAGGCTACAGTCGATGGGATTGCAAAGAGTTGGACACGACTGAAGGGACTTAGCACAGCACTTAGATGCTTTTAAAAGTTGACTAAAAAGTGACCTATAAAACAGTATTGGATTGACAGTTGTTGGGCATTATATTCTAAGTGATTTCATCCAATTCTACACACCAAACAGCATCTATGGGTCATGAGAATTTTATCAGGTATCTACTACTACATAATAAGTTACCACAAACCTAGCAGCTTAGCAGTTTCTGTGCGCCAGCAGTTCAGACATAGCTTAGCTGGGTCTCCTGATTTCTCAAAAGACGGCAATCACCATGTCACCTAGGCTCACTCTGTTCACAGCTGAGCTCTTGACCTGTAACTCAGGTAAGAAACAGTTTTCTTCTCGAACTCCTCCAGGTTTTTGGCAGAGTTAATTTCCTTGCAGCTGACTTAGGGCCCAGCTTCTAGCTGCTGTCAGACGGAGGTCACTCTCAGGCCCCAGAGGTACCTTCAGTGGCCTGCCATGTGGCCCTTATCCATATCCATATGTACTTATAGTAAATAAATATGTACTATCTTATTAAAAATTATCACGTGAAAGCTTTCATTAAGCTGACCTGACAAACATTTTATGTGGTCTCCTCCAACCTAATGTGCATATGAATCACTTAGAATGTCTTATTAATAAATACACATGCTGATTCAGTAGCCCTAGGTTGCACTCTGAGATTGTGCATTTCTAATAATGTCCAACGATGCCAGTGCTTAGGGACCGTATATGCAACACCCTGAGTAGCAAGGGAAGATTTTACGAAATACTTCACACACTATAGTTGAACTATTGTAAACAGTCTTTTCCTATAGGTCATGCTAACCTCCTGAATATTGATCTAAATTAGTATTTATGCTAGGCGCAAGTTGGAGTGACTACCCAGCTTACACTGATCTTTTGACTGACTTTAGTACCAAGATAATTTCCTATCTACCTCCACCCCTGTGCTGTGCTTAGTCACTCAGTAGTATTCGACTCTTTGTGACACCATGGACTGTAGCCCACCAGACTCTTCTGTCCATGGGATTTCCCGGTCAAGAATACTGGAGTGGATTGCCATTTCCTTCTCCAGGGGATCTTCATAACATAGGGATGTAAACTGCGCCTCCTGTGTCTCCTTCACTGCAGGAGGATTCTTTACCAGCCGAGCTCTGATCAAGGATAAATTGATCCAATTAGACACCTGATCCATTAAGACAGTAAGATTCTTTCTGGATGATTATTAAAACTTAAGTCACTTTAGTAGTAGCCCCTCTAGAAGTCTCAGGTTCCTGATACTCAGGTCCTTGGAGCTGGCTTTCTGTCTGTCTTTTTGAAGCTTAGTTGATCAATTCATATTTTAATTCATGAGTTAACTTAATATGTTTCTAATAAATTCCCCTCTTAATTTATTTAAAGTTGACTTCTGTTGCTTGTGACACAATGAACCACAGTAACACAGATTATCAGAGTAAGGGTCAAAATGCAATTATTAAAAATATCTCCTAAAATGAACACCACAATAAAGATTAAGTGCTAGGGTGCTGTCCAACAGAATACTCACTGGGCACACGTGATTATTTAAATTAAAAAAAATTACAGAAAATGTAAAATTCATCTCCACTGTCTCTACCTTTTAAGTACCCAAATGTGGCTACTAATGACTGTCCTATTT
This sequence comes from Capricornis sumatraensis, assembly GCF_032405125.1. Taxonomy (NCBI): domain Eukaryota; kingdom Metazoa; phylum Chordata; class Mammalia; order Artiodactyla; family Bovidae; genus Capricornis; species Capricornis sumatraensis. The sequence goes on from NC_091073.1 coordinate 25,104,874, forward strand.
GATGGTACAGATAAAGGACATTTCCATCACTGCAGAAAGTTCTGTGGGAAAGCACTGTCTAGAAACTGGGCTTCTGATACATTAACTGGGTCTGTGGGTATAGCAAAGTTTTGGAAAAGGCTACTCAACATGGTAAAGAATTCTTCCACTGGCCACTGTACTGAGGACAAATTTATAAATTATGCCTCTAGGTTCTAACTCCTGTTTTCAGAAAGAAACTATCCATTTTTCTAGGAATGCTATGACACTCTTGAAATGATTTCTATGTCTCTTTGACCAGTGTGCTAATCCAAACCTTCTAATCACTAGTAAACAACATAATTATTATTTGATAAAATAAATTTTCATTAACAGGCTAAAAATTAAATTTAAAATGGGAATTAGGGTTTCCCTGGTGGCTCAGTGATACAGAATCTGCCTGCCAATGCAAGAGACATTGTTTGATCCCAGTGGGGATCTGGGGTGGGGTCTGGGAAGATCCCACATGCTATGGAGCAACTAAGCCCATGAGCCACAACTTTTGAGGTTGGGCTCTAGAGCCTGGGAGCCACAACTATTGAAACCCGAACACTCTAGAGTCTGTGCTCTGCAACAAGAAAATCCACTGCAATAAGAAGGTGGCACACAGCAACTAGAGAGTAGCAACCCCCTTGCCACAATTAGAGAAAAGCCCACAAACCAATTAAGACCCAGCACAGTCAAAAATAATTAAAAACTTAAAAAAAAATCAAAACACAAAAACAATATTTTTAAAAAGTAAAATATTATAATGTTTATGCTAATATATTCCTGCACACATACATACATAAATCCACAAATCTGGATTCAGACTCTTATTTGTCTGAATCTTCAGCCCTGTGTTTTCCAGCCACTCTGTTTTCTCTGCATATGGAATGACTAAAGCATGAAAATAACCACTTTTTACTTTTCTTGTTTTCAAACTATTATATACTACATCTAAGAGGCAATAATTAATTATTTAAAATCCTCATTAATGAAAGTAATGACCAAGTTATAGTCTGTACCTGTGTGCAAATATGTCATTGTAAGAAAACCCACAATATTCTGAAGTAAACCTAAAGTGACAACACTTGTAGGCTGATGTAGTCTCTAATAAGTGATAAAGAAATTCTTTTTCTGCATGACATTTTAAATGAGACATGGCACATTTAATCTGAAGGTTACAATGAAAATATATTTACCATTTACTTTAAAATACATAAACTACTTAATATCCATATAAAATATGGATGATACTTGGAATATGAAACATTCTGACTGAAACTTAATTATTTAGGCTTTTAAACAATTGTTGGAAAGATTTAGGATATAAGTGATGGACTAACCAGTTGATAAGAGCAGTGTGCTAATGAGACTTTGGTTCCTCTATAACATTAGTTAATTTCAGGATCTTTCATGCCTTTTAAATGCTAAGACTGTGAAGACTGTGTATGTGTCTGTATATGAAAAACAGAAAGAGTGAGAGAGAGAGAGGGGATACAGATTAATGTAAATGATCTGGATATCAGGAAGAAAAGCTATAAGTATATATGCTGCTGACATTGGATCAATAGTATTATTTATTTGAAAATGACATTTAACTGAATTGCTTGGTCATTAAGTTATAACATCCTCTGAATCTGGAGTCTATTATGGTCTCCATTATTTCATGTGCAATTCTATAATTGATAAAATAATTTTGGTGGGCTTTCCCAGCAGATCTAGCACTACTGATTCCAGGAATTAAACCAACCTGTTCAATTCAGTCTGATTCAATTACATGTGATCTCCTAACTCAAAAAAACAACACTCATTAAACTGTAATACATCTTATTATAGTATATTACAAAAGTATCATACACCTAAGCAATACAACAGCTGTAGTAAAACAAAATACTCTCTTCCCTTCTGGAGATGTTTAGAAAACCAAATATGATAGGTAAATTAAATCCATAGGGGAAGCTCAGACAGAACAGTGAAACAGCATGAATTGGGCTTCTCAGAAGAATTATGATCCTGTTAAAGGAGATTTCTTTCTAGAACTGTCATCAATAAACCTACATTTGTTCACACTAGAATACCTATTCTGTGTGACAAACATGGAAAGTGTGCAATGTTTCAAGTACGCAATGTCATGTTAAAAGACTGATATTTTTACATTTCTCTCCTCACAATTGAAACACAGAAACAGTGTAAAGCAACTATACTCTAAAAATGAATTTTAAAAAACATATGCCATGATGTTTCATGTTTGTATTTTGCATTGTCCTTAAAAATTTTTTTATCTCTGACTTTGTATACTTTTTGTCTACCACTGATATAAATTTTACTTCATACTGATGTTAATATGAGTAAGGAAATGTTATCTTGCTATACTATCATCACTACTGAACATAGTGTTTGTAAATTTCCAAGGTGGGTGCAGGGAGGGCACTTTCAAGGCATTTCTAACTGCACCAAAATGGTCTGAGTTTTGCTAGTGCAAATTTTAAAGTTTTTGATGTAAATAAACTTGTGAATGTAAATGTATATGTTTTGAGAGAGTATTTCAGTTCAATATACATAGACAGAGATAGATTTATACTCAGTGAGCTTTAGAACAAGAAGATGAGGCTTTAGAAAGAAGAGGCTTGTGGGGCCGCAGGACACAGAGGCGGAGAGCAGGAGAATAGTAAGAAATCTAAATTGCAATCACATGAGTTTTTAATCTTAAAATCAATCTCTGAAATAAATAGTCCCTTTTCCTCTGGGAGGTGGACGAAACAGAGGAGGAAAATGTTTGCCAGATGTTCCGTGTTCCAAATAAGGAGGGTCAGATAGATACTTGTTTTCCTGCCTCTATAGTACACATGCTATCAATAAAGTGCTACAGTCAGACCAGGTGGTCCACTTTAATGAGTCCTCCTGAGTGCCTATTAATTAGCATGTTACTATATAATGTCTTATTATCATTCTATAGTTTATAATTGGTTCCTTAGTTTCTTCATTTTTTTCAGAGTATCTTTCAAGTCTTAAGAAGCTCAAATGCTTACAAGAGCTCAGGGCAGTAAAATGTTTTGTGGGAGGCAAAGAATTGATACTGGTGGGGAGGGAGTACACAATATAAGAGCCAACACAAATGGGGATAACTAGTAATAACGAAAGGCTAAATAATAATGATGAGTGAAGCTGGCTTGTTTTCTGTATCTCAGGCTTTAGCACCACTTAACTGGATTAAATATATATGGTTCAAATTACAGTAAAGTATTGTTCCTCCCTTGATATTCCTTTATGCACTCAACAACTATTTACTGTCTGCTTGTGATATTTCTGGCAATGGTGTCTGGAGATAAAATTATTTTTTTAAATGTCATGATAAAAATGAATTTTAGGTCCTTGCCTTTTGAACTTATACAAGATAAGTACCTTCTGACTTCAACTTGTGAAAAACTTTTAAAAGGTGAATAAAACACTGTGCCAATGACAAATACTGCTGCAGCAGCTGACCTTCAACTCCCCAAGAAGAGAGTTCATGGTGAGTATCAAGAAGGAGGCACTCCATGCTCTGGGAAAACTGGCAGAACACATGTTCAGATAGTTAGATATTTTCAGGAACTGGTTTTATTAACCCAATCCTTGAATCTTCTCATATCTAGAAAAGTACTGAATCCCTTCATGGTGACATCAGCTCCTTGTGACTAGCAGAAAACCTTGGCAAAGATAAATGCTTGATTGCATCCCCCTACACCAAAATCACATATATATTGCCTTTTCTCCCACCCCTACCTCTTTGGTGCAATCTCTCAGAGCCATCTGAGGTGCTGTCTTGCAGGCTGCAGTCCTCATTTTGCCCCAAATAAAACTTAACTCGCAACTCTCACACTGTGCATTTTTTTAAGTTGACAACTCTAACAAAAGAAGAACATTTATATCCCTTAAAATATATGAATAAAATCTTAATTAAAACATTAATTTTGAAAACAGATTTATGCTTACAAGGTTACATTTTTCACTTTGGAAAAACACATTGTTTGTTGACCCATTTGCCACACCCAAGAGAGGTCTAGGCTATGTTGTTGTTAGCAATCTCATAGGTCTATAAATCACTTCACGACAAGTAGATGGGGAAACAGTGGAAAAAGTGGCTGACTTTATTTTGGGGGGCTCCAAAATCACTGCAGATTATGATTGCAGCCATGAAATTAAAAGACATTTACTCCTTGGAAGACAAGTTTTGACCAACATAGACAGCATATTAAAAAGCAGAGACATTACTTTGTCAAGAAAGGTCCATCTAGTCAAGGCTATGGTTTTTCCAGTGGTCATGTATAGATGTGAGAGTTGGATTATAAAGAAAGCTGAGTGCTGAAGAATTGATGCTTTTGAACTGTGGTGTTGGAGAAGACTCTTGAGAGTCCTTTGGACTGCAAGGAGACCCAACCAGTCCACCCTAAAGGAGATCAGTCCTGGGTGTTCATTGGAAGGACTGATGTTGAAGCTGAAGCTCCAATACTTTGGCCACCTGATGCAAAGAGCTGACTCATTGGAAAAGACTCTGATGCTGGGAACGATTGAGGGCAGGAGGAGAAGGGGACGACAGAGGATGAGATGGTTGGGGGGCATCACTGACTCAATAGACATGAGTTTGGGTGAACTCCAGGAGTTGGTGATGGACAGGGAGGCCTGGCGTGCCCTTGTTCATGGGGTTGCAAAGAGTCGGACAAGACTGAGGGACTGAACTGATAACCACCACGGTGATCAAAAATTCTTTCCTGAGGTAATTTGTGAAAATGAAATTAATTTTTACTTTTTTGGGAAAAAAATATCAATTGGCAAGTTGTTGTGTATGTATTATAATTTCTCGTCTATGTTCTATGTGAGGTTCCCATGTGGAAAAAGGATCAGTGGAAGTTTACAATGATTTGTATCAAGAAAAAAAGGTCACTTTCACTGTAAAAATTATAAAATTAAGTATGCCAACAATTATCATCAACCATATCATCTGTTGGCACATGGGTCTTAATAGTTAAGAAGAAATCCCTCAGCAGTTTTGGTTTGTTTTTTAAGACCTGTTTTTTTAAGACCCCCTGTTTTCAGACACTGTAGACAAAAATGCTGAGTTCAACAATCTGTATTACTATGCTTAAAATTACTTGTATAACATCTACATTATCAGTATAAAATAGTTTACAGTGAATATTTAAGAAGCTATTCTTTGGCATTACACAAAAACATATGTATATTTCTGCTCTTTCCAACTTGGATTCTTCTCTTCAAAACTGGAATTCTGTATCCCACCCCACTCCTCTCTTTTGAAGAAACCACTTAGTCAGCTACCCAAAGAACATGGATATCCCTAAAAAAAAGAAAAAAAAAGAGGTGCAACACATTCTCACCTTCTCTCTGAAAAGAAAAACACACTGTACCTGGAAATATAAAACTGGCATTATGTATTTTATGAAACAGATAAGAAAGATTTCAACCTTTAAAAAATATAACTATTAAAGACAATTAAACTTTGAAGACTTGGAGTAAGAATCAGAAAAATTTACAAAACAAACAGGAAACATAAGCACAGAGACACAACAGCATACCTACCATAATTAGAGAACAAAAGAAATGAACCAAAGCTTGATTTAAAAGAAGCTGATGTCTTTTCATACTTCAGGATAAATTTTATGGCAATTTCTCAGTGAAAAAGGAATATGGAAATCCACTGTTTGTTACACATAATTATGTTCCCAGTCGACTGAATAGTAAAGTTCATATAGTTCTCATTCCATAGTGAGTTCAATGATTCTAGACAAGCACATAATAATTTAGAGTCCTAATAAAAGAATTATTGCAGGCATATTTGTGACAGTGACCTCTACGTAATTATTCTAGTCAAGTTCTAGTGCCATGATAGGAGAAGCAAAATAAGTAGAATGTTCTCATAGATGCTGTTTTTAACAGAGCTTGTCTTTGGGTGTTCTACTTATTGCATATACATGCCTGATCTCTTGTGAAACACATCCTATAACAATGTCAAGGTTAGAAGTGAGGCTCTGTAATTTTCCATTAGTCATCAGGTACTAGATTCAAGCAACAGATTGTGTCTTCCAACTGGTTTATTTAGCTGGTGCCAAAGCCTGTTCAAATGTTCCCTGTTTGCTGTTTAGTTTTGTATTTGTGACTCAAAGTATTGCTGCCAAGTATTATATGAACTCTCCAAAATAATTCAGTGAAAATAGGTTGGCAAATGTCATAGGAATGATTATATTAGGGGAAAAGGTCAAATACATCTGTCGGGGAGTTGGGATAGGCGGAAGTACTTCCATGTAGATCATTAATTCTTAATATAATGAGAATAATAAAAGTAAGGCACTGATGATATACTAAGCATTTAACATTAGCTGGGAAATAATGATTAAGCCGTAAAAACATATCAAATTTCGATTGCAAGGTGATGAGATGAGTACATTAGAAGCAGAGCAGGAATGAAATCAAGGTAACAGAAAGAACACGACAGGAAAGGCAGAAGACCAAGGACTGACTGCAGACTCCTGGCAGTGTTTACACTTGAATTCCCTTGCAGAAGGCACCAGTATCCTGTTCAATAGCCATCCTATCAAATACTCAAGCCCACGTCTGGGGTCAGACATGGAGGGGCTAAGCTGCTCAAATGTGACTAGATGTACAAAAGGGCACACTTGAGTGGAATTAATGAGCCAGTTCTGCAGGACCCAATTTTCATTTCTTTTTTCCAGTATCTGACAACCTTCCCTAACTCTTTCTCTAGATTAAAATGCAAATAGCATTTCACTATTATTATCTGATAACAGCTCTTCAAAGCTAATGTCAACTTTGCCTCTTTGGTTTAGAGTATTCAATCTGTATCTATTGTCCATTTCAAAATTCTGAATAGTATTCATTATTCAATTTTAATTATTTAACAAGATTTATTATTAATAATCAATACATATAATTAATTGTGCCTATCTTCACTCTCTTCCTAGTTTTTGACCAGAAAAGCCTTAAAAATAAAGCACAAAACAATTATTTAATAGCAAATATTAAAAAATAATTTAAGATATATAATACACAGTGATTTCCATGACACAATACATGTATTGAATTTTAAAATTTCATCCAAATTATTTATGATCAAATCAGGCTAGATATACAGAAGAAAATACATCTATTCAAATACAGTCAAAGCATCAACTCATTTATTGCTCAGTTTCATTATTTTAGTTTACTTTTCTTAAAAGTAATTTCAAATGTACTGTATGCAATGCTAACATTTATTTCAAAAAAAGTATTTCATTCCTCCAATTCATGGAACAGCAATATAGAGATAGTGCAATGAATGAAAACAAAACATAGACACAAGGAGGAACTTTAAAGTTTATACAGGTATTGAAGGTCAGAATTGGTAATAAGTTCAAAATTCAAGAAAAATTCAAGGTAAGGAAATAAAACAGCAAAAAGACTGGGCAACACAGGCCAGACAAAGGCACACCCTCTATACAACAGGAATTTAGAGCCCAACTAAATATTAATGAGAGTAACAAGATATAAACATCAAATAGAGCTCCAAACTAATGAATATGACCTTATTGTCTCATGGGGAAAAAGTATGGAATATTAAGCCTCTACAATGAAACGTCAAGACCAACAGAAACCTCCAGGATGGAAGACGAAGTAAGATAAAGAAAAGTACATTTAAGGTATAAATTAAAAAAATTTTTATTGAAGTATAATTTTCATATAATACAAGAAAGATCTACAGTGTTCAGTTCAAAGAGTTTGTGTAATTGCATGCAACACTTTTTTCTCAAAATTAAAATAAAAGAACATTTATATAATCCCAGAAAATTTCCTTATGCCGCTTTTATCCATTTCCACCTCTATCCGAGACAATCACTTCCTAACCTCTATAATCATATATTAGCTTTGCCTTTTCTTGAGATTCATGTAAACAGAATTACATTGTATACATTTTTTAAAATCTAGATTATTTTGGCTGGGACTAGGATCTGGGAGCCGGGCTGGTGCATGGTGGTGCAGAGATCAAGTTCTGAGCCTTTGGAGTGGGAGCACTGACTCCAAGACCCTAGACTGCAGGAGAACTAACCCTAGGGAGTATTAAAAAGTGAGAACTCACACAAAGGAAGCTTACTGAATACAAGACCTGGCATCACCCCACCACCAGTAGTATCCTGTGCAGGAAGCCTCATCTAAACGAAAAACAAAAATACAAGCCCAAATATCAACAGACAGAATTACCACCTCACTCAGCCTTGCCCATCAGAAGAAAAACAAACAAACAAACAAAAACTCAGCACAAATCTCACCCTATACGAAGGTTAAACAAACCACTGGACCAACCTTAGGAGGGCAGAAATCAAAACAAAGAAAGATTCAACCTTGAAGACTGGGAAAAGGAGACCTCAAACAAAACTAAGTTAAAAAAAGTAATGAAAAGGCAGAAAAATACCATACAAATGAAGGGACAAACTAGAAACACAGAAGTCCAAATAAACGAAGAGGAAATAGGAAAACAACCTGAAAAAGAATTCAGAATAATGATAGTAAAGATGATCAAAAACCTTGAAAATAAAATGGAGAAAATGCAAGTATCAATTAACAAAGACCGAGAAGAATTAAGGAATAAACATACAGAGACAAACAACACAATTATTGAAATTAAAAATACTCTAGAAGGAATCAATAGCAGAATATCTGAAGCAAAAGAACGAAACAGTGAGCTGGAAGAAAAAATGGGGGAAATAACATATGAAAAGTAGAATAAAATAAAAAGAATGAATAGACCTGAGGATAGTCTCAGAGACCACTGGGACAATATCAAATGCACAAACATTTGAATTATAGGGGTCACAGAAGAAGAAGAGAAAAAGAAAGGGTATGAGAAAATTTTTAAAGAGATTATAGTTGAAAACTTCCCCAACATGGAAAAGGAAATAAGTCAATCAAATCCAGAGGCACAAAGAGTCCCATAGAGGATAAACCCAAGGAGAAACACAGCAAGACACATACTAATCAAACTTACAAAGACTAAGCGCAAAGAAAGAATACTAAAAGTAGCAAGGGAGAAGCAACAAGTAACATACAAGGGAAACCCCATACGCTTAACAGCTGATCTTTCAGCAGACCAGAAGGGAATGGCAAGATATACTTAAAGTATTGAAAGGAAAAAATCTGCAACTAAGATTACAGTACCCAGCAAGGATCTCATTCAAAATTGATGGAGAAATAAAAAGCTTTTCAGACAAGCAAAAATTAAGACAACTCAGAACCATCAAACCAGCTTTACAACAAATGTTATAGGTACTTACGTAGTCAAGAAATACAATAGAAGAAGAAGATCTACCCCAAACAATTAAGAAAAATCAACCCCAAACAATTAAGAAAATGGCAATAGGAACATATATATCAATAATTACTTTAAATGTAAATGGATTAAATGATCCAACAAAAGACAAAGACTGGCTGAATGGATACAAAACCAAGATCCATATACATGCTGTCTACAAGAAACCCACTTTAGACCTAAAAACACATATAGACTGAAAGTGAGAGGATGGGAAAATATATTCCATGCAAATGGGAAGCAAAAGAAATCTGGGGTAGCAATCCTCATATCAAACCAAAGAGACCTTAAAATAAAGGAAATTTCAACAGATAAGGAAGGATATTACATAATGATCAATCCAAGAGGAAGACATAACAATTGTAAGTATCTATGCACCCAATACAGGAGCACCTCAATACATAAGACAAACACTAACAGACATAAAAGGAGAAATTGACAATAACACAATAATAGTAGAAGATGTTAACACCCCACTCACACCATTGGACAGATCATCAAAGCAGAAAATGAATAAGGAAACACAAGTCTTAAATGATACATTAGATAAGATGGATTTCATTGATACCTTCAGGACATTCCATCCAAATGCAAAAGAATACACCTTATCCTCAAGTGCACATGGAACACTGTCCAGGATAGACCACATCTTCAGTCACAAATCAAACCTCAGTAAATTTAAGAAAACTGAAATCACATCAACCATCTTCTGTGACCACAACACTATGAGACTAGATATCAACTACAAGAAAAAAAGGTAAGAAACACAAGGATATAGAGATTAAACATGTTTCAAAATAACTAACAGCTTACTAAAGAAATCAAAAGGGAAATCAAAAAGTTTCTGGAAACAGATGACAGTGAAAACACACAACTCAAAACCTATGTGATGCAGCAAAAGAAATTCTAAGAGGGAAGTTTATAGCAATGCAATCTTACCTCAAGAAATAAGAAAAATATCGAATAGACAACCTAACTTTACTCCTAAAACAACTGGAAAAAGAAGAAAAAAAAACCACCAAAAACCCAAAATTAGTAGAAGGAAAGAAATCATAAAGATCCAAGCAGAAATAAATGAAAAAAAATGAAAGAAACAATAGTAAAAATAAATAAAACTAAAACCTAGTTCTTTGAAAAGATAAACAATATTGACAAGCCTTTAGCTGGACTCATCAAGAAAAAAGAGAAGAATCAAATCAACAAATTTAGACATCAAAAAGGAGAGGTTACAACAGACAATGCAGAAATACAAAGGATTATAAGAGACTATTATGAACAACTATATGGCAATAAAATGGATAACCTGGAAGAAATGGACAGATTCTTAGAAAAAGTCAATCTGCCAAGTCTGAACCAGGAAGAACAGAAATTATGAACAACCCAATTACAAGCACTGAAATCGAAGCTGTGATCAAAAATCCCCCCAAAAGCAAAAGCCCAGGACTAGATGGCTTCACGGGAGAATTCTATCAAACATGTAGAGAATAGCTAATGCCTATCCTTCTAAAACTCCTTCAAAAAATTGAAGAGGGAGGAACACTTCCAAACTCATTTTATGAGACCACCATCACCCTGATACCAAAACCAGAAAAAACAACACAATAAAAGTAAACTACAGGCCAATATCACTGATGAACATAGATGCAAAAATCCTCAACAGAATTTTAGCAAACAGAATTCAGCAACACATCAGAAAGCTCATACACCATGATCAAGTTGGGTTTATTCCAGGAATGAAAGGATTCTTCAATATATGCAAATCAATCAATGTGATACAACATATTAACAAATTGAGATAAAAACTATTTGATCATTTCAATAGATGCAGAAAAAGCCTTTGACAAAATTTAGCACCCATTTATGATTAAAACTCTTCAGAAAGTGGCCATAGAAAGAACCTACCTCAACAAAGTAATGGCCATATATGATAAGCCTACAGCAAACATCATTCTCAATGGTGAAAAACTGAAAGCGTTCTCCCTAAGATCAGGAACAAGACAGGGGTGTCCACTTTCACCACTGTTATTCAACATAGTTCTGGAAGTCTTAGCTACAGCAATTGGAGAAGAAAAAGAAATAAAAGGCATCCAGATCAGAAAATAAGAAGTAAAGTGCTCACTGTTTGCAGATGACATGAAACTGTACGTATAAAACCCTAAGATAGCATCAGAAAATTACTAGAGCTAATCAGTGAATTTAGCAAAGTTGCAGGATACAAAATTAATACAAAGAAATCACTTGGATTTCTACATACTAACTGAAAAATCAGAAATAGGAATTAAGGAACCAATCCCATTCACCACTGTAACAAAAAGAATTAAATATCTAGGAATTAACTTACCTAAGGAGACAAACCTAGATAGCATATTCAAAAGCAGAGACATTACTTTGCCAAATAAGGTCCATCTAGTCAAGGCTATGGTTTTTCCAGTGGTCATGTATGGATGTGAGAGTTGGACTGTGAAGAAGGCTGAGCACCGAAGAATTGATGCTTTTGAACTGTGGTGTTGGAAAAGACTCTTGAGAGTCCCTTGGACTGCAAGCAGATCCAACCAGTCCATTCTGAAAGAGATCAGCCCTGGGATTTCTTTGGAAGGAATGATGCTAAAGCTGAAACTCCAGTACTTTGGCCACCTCATGAGAAGAGTTGACTCATTGGAAAGGACTTTGATGCTGGTAGGGATTGGGGGAGGGAGGAGAAGGGGATGACAGAGGATGAGATGGCTGGATGGCCTCACTGATTTGATGGACGTGAGTCTGAGTGAACTCTGGGAGTTGGTGATGGACAGGGAGGCCTGGCGTGCTGCGATTCATGAGGTCGCAAAGAGTTGGACACGACTGAGCGACTGAACTGAAATGAACTGAACTGAACTGAAGGAGACAAAAGAACTGTACACAGAAAATTATAAGACACTGATGAAAGAAATCAAAGATGACATAAATAGATGGAGAGATAGTCCATGTCCCTGGGTAGGAAGAATCAATATTGTGAAAACGACTATACTACCAAACACAATCTACAGGCTCAATGCGATCCCTATTAAATTACCAAAGGCATTTTTTACAGAACTAGAACAAAAAATTTCACAATTCATTTTGAAACACAAAAGACCCCAAATAGCCAAAGCAGTCTTGAGAAAGAAGAATGGAGCTGGAGGAATCAACCTTCCCGACTTCAGATTATGTTATAAAGCTACAGTCATCAAGACAGTACGGTACTGGCACAAAAACAGAAATATAGACAAATAGAACAAGATAGAAAGCCCAGAAATAAACCCATGCACCTATGGGTAGCCTATTTTTTGACAAAGGAGGCAAGAATATACAATGGGGGCAAAGACAGCCTCTTTAATAGATGATGCTGGGGAAGCTGGACAGCTACATGTGAAAGAATGAAATTAGAACACTTCCTAACACCACACACAAAGATAAACTCAAAATGGATTAAAGACCTAAATGTAAGACCAGAAACAATAAAACTCTTAGAGGAAAACATAGGCAAAACACTCGATGACATAAATCAAAGCAAGATCCTTTATGACCCACCTCCTAGAGTAATGGAAATAAAAACAAAAGCAAACAAGTGGGACCTGATTAAACTTCAAAGCTTTTGCACAGCAAAGGATACCATAAGCAATGCGACAAGAAAACCTTCAGAATGGGAGAAAATAATAGCAAGCAAAACAACTGACAAAGGATTAATTTCCAAAATATATAAGCAGCTCATACAACTCAATGCCAGAAAAACAAACAACCCAATCAAAAAGTGGGAAACGACCTAAACAGACATTTATCCAAAGAAGACATATAGATGATGAACAAACACATGAAAAGATGCTCAACATCACTCATTATTAGAGAAATGCAAGTTAAAACTACAATGAGGTATCACCTCACAGGGGTCAGAATGGCCATCATCAAAAACTACAAACAATACATGCTGGAGAGGGTGTGGAGAAAAGGGAACCCTCTTGAGCTGTTGGTGGGAATGTAAATTGATACAGCCACTATGGAGGACAGTATGGAGAGTCCTTAAAAACTTAGGAATAAAACCACCATATGATCCCACAATTCCACTCCGAAGCATATACCCTGAGGAAACCAAAACTGAAAAAGACACATGTATCCCACTGTTAATTGCTGCACTATTTTCAGTAACTAGAACATGGAAGCAACCTAGATGTCCATCAACAGATGACTGGCTAAAGAAGTTGTGGTACATATACTCAATGGAATATTACTCAGCCATAAAAAGGAATGGATTTGAGTCAGTTCTAATGATGTGGATGAACCTAGAACCTATTATACAGAGTGAAGTAAGTCAGAAAGAGAAAGATAAATGTCATATTCTAACATATATATGGAATCTAGAAAAATGGTACTGAAGAATTTATTTAAAGGGCAGCAATCGAGAAACAGATATACAGAACATGCTTATGGACATGGGGAGAAGGAGGAGAGGGTGAAATGTATGGAAAGAGTAACATGGAAACTTACATTACCATATGTAAAATAGGTAGCCAATGAGGATTTGCTGCATGGCTCAGGAAACTCAAACAGGGGCTCTGTGACAACCAAGAAGTGTGGGATGGGGAGGGAGATGCAAGGGAGTTTCAAAAGGGAGGGGATATATATATATATATATATATATATTGAGGTTTGACAGAAAACAACAAAATTCTGTAAAGTAATTATCCTTCAGTTAAAAATAAATAAATTTTAAAAAGAAATTCCAAACATAACAGTAAATATAATAAATCACAAGTTAAGAGGACAAAAGAATAACTTTTGGCAAAATTCAACATCTATTTATGATAGAACATTTTAATAGAGTCAGTGTAGAGGAGACCCTCCTCAACCTAATAAAAGCCATTTATGACAGACTAAAAAAAAATCTAGATTATTTTGCACATCAAAATATTCTTGGGAGTCTTTCATGCTGTTTTTATCAGTAATTTTCTTTTTTTAAAAATTACTGAGTAGTAATCTATTATCTGAATGTACAAATGTGTATCATTTGCTTTACCCTGTTGATGGATATTTGCTGGGTTTTTTCTTCAAGTTTTGATGTAGGAAGAATAAGACTGACATGAATATTCCTGTATAAGTCTTTTTATGGGCATGTTTGATATTCCTTCAGGTATGTGGGTCATAGTATAGATGTATGTTTAACTTAATAAGAAGCTGCCAGATGGTTCTCCAAAGAATTTACTTTTCAATTTTCATTAGCAATTTTTGAGCATTTTAGTTGCTTCACATGTTCACCATAGGACAGAGTCCTATGTACAACAGTTTACACAACAGTAACAGCTTATGGTCGGAGGAGCCTGGTGGACTGCAGTCCATGGGGTCGCTAAGAGTCCAACACGACTGAGCGACTTCCCTTTCACTTTTCACTTTCATGCACTGGAGAAGGCAATGGCAACCCACTCCAGTGTTCTTGCCTGGAGAATCCCAGGGACTGAGGAGCCTGGCAGGCTTGGAAGATTGCACTTTTCTAAGAATCTGTCCATTTCTTCCAGGTTATCCATTTTATTGCCATATAGTTGTTCATAATGGAGAAGGCAATGGCAACCCACTCCAGTGTTCTTGCCTGGGGAATCCCAGGGACGGGGGAGCCTGGTGAGCTGCCGTCTATGGGGTCGCACAGAGTCGGACACGGCTGAAGTGACTTAGCAGCAGCAGCAGCAGCAGCAGCAGTTGTTCACAATAGTCTCATAATCCTTTGTATTTCTGCACTGTCTGTTGTAACCTCTCCTTTTTCATTTCTAATTTTGTTGATTTGATTCTTCTCTTTTTTTCTTGATGAGTCTGGCTAAAGGCTTGTCAAAGTTTTATTTATCTTTACTATTGTTTCTTTCCTTTTCATTTATTTTTGCTCGGATCTTTATGATTTCTTTCCTTCTACTAATTTTGGGGGTGTTTTGTTCTTCTTTTTCCAGTTGTTTTAGGAGTAAAGTTAGGTTGTCTATTCGATGTTTTTCTTATTTCTTGAGGTAGGATTGTATTGCTATAAACGTCCCTCTTAGGACTCCTTTTGCTGCATCCCCAAAGTTTTGAGTTTTCAAAACAGTGTTTTCACTGTCATCTGTTTCTAGAATTCTTTTGTTTTCCTTTTTGATTTATTCAGTATCCTGTTGATTATTTATAAACCTGTTATTTAATCTCCATGTGTTTGTGTCTCTTAGTTTTTTTTTCTTGTAGTTGATATAAGGCACTTAGAGCGCTCCCTTACCTGGGGTCCTTCTCTGTTGTTCAGCGAGTCAGGCACATAGAGGGGCCCCCTTGGCTGGGGTCCTACTCTGTGTATTGGCACATCAGGTATTTAAAGAGGCGCCCTGGGTGGGGTCCTGCTCTGTAGTTCAGTGTATCAAGCATTTGGTGGACCAGCCTCTCTATTGTTCAGCTGCTGATGCTGGCATGTGGGGAGAGAGGGGCTATGGTACCGGCTCAACCCCCTATGCATGACCCAGAAGTATTACCTTGCTTCCATGGCTGCCCAGCTTTCCTCCACAGGCATTTCCCATCACAATCTCCCTCCTCACCTCCCCTCAATCTGTCTCTCCACCGTCAACAGCAGCCCTCACCCTGGGATCGCTCCACAGTCCCAAACTCCAGCTCGCAGCTGCTGCGCCTTCTAGCTGATCCATGTCCCTGTGCCAGGTATGTATGGCTGCAGCAAGGACTGTCTGATTCTCATTCCATTTAGGCTGCCACAGATCAGCTGTTTCACTCTAAGCCTTAAACATTTCTCCTCTGATTCAGACAATTGCCACAGTGTGGAGCTCGGACCCCTGTTTCAGTTCCCCCACCTGCCAAAGGCAGGTCCAGTCCTACTAACACTCCTGTTTTCCCTCCTAGTTCCTTCCTCCTACTGAGTTTTGCATGGTTCAGATCAGGTATTCTTGTCTGCTCTCAGCTGGTTTTCTGAGTCTGAAGGTGTATTCCTGATGTATCCATGGAGAGGGACGTACTCCACGTCCACGTACTCCTCCACCACTTTGTTCTATTTTAGTCAATAATCTTTTAAAGGTATGTGTAGCTTTAGAAAAAGAAAATTTCTCTATATATTTGTTATATATCAAAACTTTCATCTGATACCATTTCACATTAGCCTGAAGAACTTCTGGAATTTCTGCTGGAGATGTTCTGGAGATGAATTTGCTCAGCTTTTATCTGTCTGAAAAAAGCTTTGCTTTGGCTGAAATATTTGGGGCTTTTTTTTTGCTAGACATAAAATTGAAATTGATGTATGTTTTTTATAGTCTTAAGACACTTCAAAAATTCCATTTCATTTTCTATGGCATCTGTTGTTTTTGACATTAAAAAATCACTAATGATTTTTAAAAACATTTTTTTCCCTGCATGTATGGCATATCATTTTTCTGTGACTGGTTTTAAGATTTTTTTTGCTATGATCTCTTAAGTTTGCTTTTCTTTCAATTTTATGCTTTTTAGGATTACACCGAGATTTCTGGATTGATATCTTCGTTTTGGAGATTTCTTAGTTTTTCGCTCTTCAAATACTTCTTCTGGCCTCTTTTTTCTTCTCCTTGAATTCTAAGCTACATGTATGCTAGACCATTTGATACTGTCCTGCAAATGTCAGACACTTCCATCTGTCCCCCTCCACCCCATTTTTTTTTTTGCTTTTTATATTTGTATAATTTCTGTTGAACTGTCTCAAATTTATGAATTCTTTTTCTGCTGTATCCAGTTTGCTAATAATCCTACCAAGTGGACTTTTTATGCCTGATATTTTATCTATTTTATTTCTATCATTTTCATTTGCTTTTTAAAACAGTTCCCTTTGCTTCATCATAATATCCTATTAATTCACGTTGTTCACTTTTCCTACAGATTCTAACATTTATTATAGTGATTTTAAAGTTCCTTTCCCTTTCAGATATGTGGGCCATTTACAATATGTGGGCCATTTCTGTGTTTGCCTCTCTTAACTATTTTCTCTTTTGACTATGGCTCACATTTTCTTGTGCCTTCACTTATTTCACAATTTTCATTATGTGCTAGATATTATATAAAACAGAACAATAAGTAATATTTACCCTAAAAAGTATCTTACCACATTTATTTTTATTAGGCTTCTTGTTTGGAAGCCTGCATAAACTGAATCTTTAAATTTGCTGAGTCTGGGCTTTTTGAAATTAATTCGATTCAGCTCACTGTGTCCTTTAAAAGTGCTTGGGTGTTAAGCACTGGCAAAACTCTAGAGATGACTTTGTACCTGACAGCCCATCCACTGAATTGTTAACTCTTGGCTCAGAAGCTTAGCTTCCAGTATGTCAGTGGGTTGTTCTCTTTACTACCCCAGTCTTGCCTGCGTTTTGCTGTCTGAGCTGAACTTCCTCCATCTTGCTGCCTGCCCCTAGTCTTCAGAGCATTGCTGCAGTGCATTTGAAGACAGCTTAGCATCCTTAAAGGGATTTTTCCCAGTAATCCTGCCTTACTCACGGCCTTTCACATATTACTTTTGAGTATTTAGTTCAGGCCTTGGGAAAGAGTTAGAGGGTGGGCACAGACGCCCCTGATGACTGAAGTGCTATGAGATTATGATCTATTATATAATTGCAGCCCACACACAGCCATTAAACATCTGGCTGGCCTCCCTTTACTCCTGTTTCTAGTGCACTCATGTAGTAAAAGCTACTTGAGGCACATAAACACCATTAACTGTTCTGCAAGAAAGGAAAGCAGTTGTCATTCCCTCTCAGGAAGTCATTACCTTTTGGATTTCAGTTTATTAAAGTTTACCTGTGTCCTCAGATCTCTAAGTTGTTGTTGTTTTTTTAACGTTTTTGTTTGTTTTTAATCTTCTCTGGCTTGTGCTTTTCTTTGCAGGGGGTGGGGGGAAGCATAAGTTTATGGTACATAACTGAATTTTTGTGAAGTGGAATAAATCTTTTACTACTTTGTAATTTTTTAAAATACACTGGCTTTTATATTTGGCTGCACGAGGTCTTTGCTGCTGCACAGGCTTTTCTCTAGCTTTAGTGAGCAGGGGCTACTCTTCAATGCAGTGCTCAGACTTCTCGTGGTGGCTTCTCTTGTTGTGAAGCATGGACTCTAGGAGCTTGGACTAGAGTAATTGAAGCATGTAGGCTTGGTAGTTGCAGCTCGTGGGCTCCAGAGCGCAAGTTGGGAGTTGTGGCACATGGGCTCAGTTGCCCTGAGGCATGTGGGATCCTCCTGAACCAGGGTTTAAATCCATGTGCCCTGCATTTGCAGGCAGAGTCTCAACCAGGGAAGTCCTACTTTGTAATTTGAGTGGATTCTGTAATTCTATTTTACAACACTTTCAAAACACTGCCTCAAGAGTTCTCCTTTCAGCAGGAGTGATGATCACTAGTAAAAGTGACATACTTCCTTCTTCCTCTCCTAACCACTTAACTGTACTTGTTCATGTAGTTTAAAAGTACTTGATTCGATCCCCTTGTGATTGTTATTATCTGACCATGTTTCTCATTCCCTGAGTCTCTGACTCTGGTCACATTTCCTTCTCTACCTGTGCATTGTTGGACCTTCCAATATGTTGAGAACAATTCAGATCTCGGTTTTCTAGTTTTTTTTTTTTTGGCTGTGCTGGGTCTTCATTGCTGTGTGGGCTTTTCTCTAGTTGCAGCAAAAGGGGGTTATTCTTCATTGCAGTGTGTGGGCTTCTCATTGAAGTGGCTTCTTCTGTTGCAGAGCACGGGCTCTAGGGAGTATGGGCTTCAGTAGTTGAGGCATACGGGCTCAGTAGTTGTGCTCCTGGGCTCTAAAGCACAGACTCAATAGTTGTGGCGCTCAGACTTAGTTGTTCCACGGCATGTGGGATCTTCCCAGATCAGGATTGGCAGGCTGATCCTTTACAACTGAGCCACCAGGGAAGCTACAGACCTTGGTTTACTATTAAGCTATATTCTTAGCTTGGTTTCCACCACAGATGTATCACTGCTCAGATATTTTGCCTGAATCATTAATTTGCATTGGTTGGCTCTTTGCTCAGGATTCTCCCACTGTATAAGGATAGCCTTGTCCTGAAAGCTCTTGTTTCTTTAATACTAACCAACTTGTCTTAGCCTGGAACAGGAAAGTACTACTTCCAATCTGGGCTGACCTTTTGGATTTGGTCAGTTGCCCAACTAAACACATAAAACTTGCCTATCATTCTCTGACTTCACTGATCTCTATAGTTACGAACTCTGAACAGAAAAAAAAAAAAATCTGTCAGTTCCACTTCCTGCCGTTCACTTGAACTCCAACCTGAATAGTCTAATTGTCTCCCAAGTCACTAAGCAAATTTGTTGTCTCATCTGAGATTGTTCTGATTATTTAATAATTAATCTTAAAATACAAACATAGGGGGTATTAATTATATTATTCCCCTGGAAAGATTTGATTATTCTATAAAGATTTGAATCCCAAATAATCTTCAATTTGCAAAACATATGGGGACGTATCTTGAATATAATGTGTGTGTGCTAAGTTGCTTCAGTCATGTCCAACTCTTTGCAACCCTACAAATTGAAGCCTGCCAGTCTTCTCTGTCAATGGGATTCTCCAGGCAAGAATACCGGAATGGGTTGCCATGCCTTCCTCCAAGGGATGTTCCCCACCCAGGGATTGAACCTATGTCTTCTGAGGCTACTGCACTACAGGCAGATTCTTTATATCTCTGAGTCACCAGGGAAGCCCTTGAGTATGTGGCTCCACCTATTCCTTGACTACTAGTGTCCATTACTAAGCTAATGATCGTGTTGATCTACCAGCCATCTCGTCAATCCCATTCCGCTAGTTTCTCAGAGAACAAAATATATAAAACAAATAATGAAATTTCAAATTATGCATCCCTGTTTCTTGGCTACACCATTTAGGTCATTTATGCTTAAAAATGTTCTTTTCAAATTTCACATTTAGCTCCTTCCACAGTCTCACAGGAAATATTCAGTGATAGTCAAATCTTTCTTAGTCTATCTTCCAATTATTTATAGTTGTCCATCTTCTCTGGCTTAAAACACAACGTTCAGAAACTAAGATCATGGCATCTGGTCCTATCACTTCATGGCAAATAGATGGGGAAATAGTGGAAACAGTGACACACTTCTTTTTGGGGGGCTCCAAAATCACTACAGATGGTGACTGCAGCCATGAAATTAAAATACACTTGCTCCTTGGAAGAAAAGTTATGACCAACCTAGACAGCATATTAAAAAGCAAAGACATTCATTTGCCAAAAAGGGTCTGTCTAGTCACAGCTGTGGTTTTTCCAGTAGTCATGTATGGATGTGAGAATTGTTCAAAGTTTTGAACAGACACCGAACAGTCTATGAGAATGGCAAATATGGATTTGAAAAAATGTTCAACATCAGTAACTATTAGGGAAATGCCGATTGAAACCACAGGAATAGGCTACTACTCATCTATTTAATGGCTAAAATGAAAAAGAATGACCATACCAAGCTTTTTCCCCCATGTGGTTCCATTTATACGTTCAGGATTAAAACCATAGAGACAATATAGATTGTGCTACAGGACCATGACCCACATCCATGTGGTCTTTCCTTATAAGAGAAAACTCCTCAACAGGAAAAAGGGATGGACTGTGAATACTTACAAGATGGATGAATCAAGTAGGCTGAATGAAAAAAGTCAGACAAAGAAGAGTACATAATGTTTGATTTCATTAATGTAAAATTCTAGAAGATATATTTTCTAGTCAACAGGAAGAGAGAACAAATATAATGAAAATTAAAAGAAAGTTTGAAGTTAGCACAAGTCTAAATAGGCATTAAGATGAGAGGTAAATGGAGGTGGGACGAATTGGGACATTAAGGTAAAGGTATAGCCAAACTGGCCTCTATAAGAGGAATTTTCTATTTTCACTGCAGTATCTTGAGAAAAGGAGAGTCTGGGCCCCTGGACTGACAGGAAAGCATCTGGGAAAAATCTTGCTGGAGAATCAGAATGGGCTCCTGAGTAACTGATGGACTGGGCTCAGACGCAAGGAGGATCACTATAATATGACTCGTGGCAGAAAATGAACTTTGAACTTTAATAAAAACCAGTGTTAGATACAGTTTTAAGTTGTTTGCTTTTTGTATGCTTAAACCACTTTAGCTATTATACATACAGCTTTCTGTTTATGAGGACTTGTGGTCTGACAGAAAGGAACCATGTTTAAATGCATGGCAAAAAGATTCAGAGAGTGCAATGAAGAATCCAGCAGTAGTGACAAGACACCACAAAGTGATCAAGACTTCAGCCAGGAGCAGAGCACGGAAAATAATGACAGTCAACTTTCAGCAAAATGTTGTAAGCCTTCCTTTGCAGATATTTTTAGAAAAACTGCCCCAGGCAGGAGGAGAAGGGGCCAGAGGATTAGATGGCTGGATGACATCACTGACTCAATGGACATGAGCTTGAGAAAACTCCAGGAGATGGTGAAGGACAGGGAAGCCTGGCGTACTGCAGTCCATGGGGTTGCAAAGAGTCGAATACAACAACAACAACACACAACAACAGCAACACATGCCTCTAGGAAAGAGGGTTCATGGTGTTTTATTTGTCTACTAATGGAAAGGGTGACTCTGGAAGACTGAAGAACTAGGGAGACACAATGAATAATTTATACATATGAAATCTCTATTCAGGTATTTCCAGTTTCTCATCTACTTTCACTTCCTATTTTAGATTTAATATTTAATGAAAAAGGACAATTCATTTAATTACAAGCTCTAACTAGATTTTTAAAACACCACTTTGAGCTTGGGGGATACTAGGTGTCAAAGTAGTAAGATCTCAATATTTATAAGCTCCCTTAAGACTTTAAAGTTTTAATTAATTTGATTCTTACTAATTCACTCAATTTAAATTTATTATATTTTTGAATATTATTTCTATGATTAGGGTATTCATAGAACACGTAACATTTCCTCATTACCAGGCTATTTTAAAATGACAATCCATAAAACAATGAGTCTATTTAGATAGTACCATGGTGATCACTGAGGCAAATTTGAAGACCACAAAGCCAGAATCCAGGGTGTCCAAGCTATGTCCCACTTATAAATAAAAACTAAAACTTATGCCTTTTTAAGGTTAAACTGCAATTTAAAGTATGGCAATACTGGAAGTAGAAAAACTGTAAAGAAAAAAAAAAAAGAAGAAAGAAAGATGAATCTTTTCAGGGTATTTTGAAAAGAAAGGTGGGGTCATCTAGTGCTGATATGCCACCATGGAATCCTGTCTCTGTAGCTAATTCATAATTACTATTTCCCAAAGCCCCCTTTGAAAATTAGAATAATGGCTAGCAAATATAGCACCATTGTTGTAACGACTGAGGTCTAAATAGAGCCATCTTTATCTAATTGGGTTTTATAATCCATTTTCTTGCCACATTAATCCTTAATGATTTTTACAGCAAGGGTTTTTAATCTGGCCCACATGGCCAGACATCAGGGAAATCTGTGACTCCCTTGAGAATGTACACAAAATGTTTTTGTTTCTTTTCTCCCACCTTGGGAGAATAGTTTCACATCATATTTCAGATTCCTAAAGAGATTTATGAAAATAATTTAAAAAGCACTGTTTTGGGATGTCTTTTAAGTGAACTCTAGGTGATTTCCCTGGTGGTCCACTGACTAAGAATCCACACTCCCAAGGCAGGGGGCCCAGGTTCAATCCTAGGTCAGGGAATTAGACCCCACATGTCACAATGAAATGATCCCACATGCCGCAACAAAGATCAAAGATCTTGTGTGCCACAACTAAGACACAGCAAGTCAAATAAATAAATGAACTTTGATTTGATGTATCCTGTTATCTCTTAAAGAAAACCTATTGTGGGGATTGTGGTTAGCACTTGGCATTTTCATGAGGCCCTTGGTTTGATCCACGGTCAGGAAACTAAGATCTTACAAGCTGTAAGCTGTACGTGTGGCAAAAACAAAGAAACAAAAACAGAAGAAAATTATCATCTCATTTATAAGTATTAGACTAGATTTGAAAACACAAAGAGTAGCAAAGAGTAGTAAAACTCTTTATCTTTTGGGGAAGAATATCTGAAAAAATATTATGAGCATATTTAAGATTATACCTCTATCAGTTCAGTTCAATCTCTCAGTCATGCCCGACTCTTTGTGATCCCATTGACTGCAGCATGCCAGGCCTCCCTGTCCATCACCAACTCCCAGAGTTAATTCAAACTCATGTCCTTTGAGTCAGTGATGCCATCCAACCATCTCATCCTCTGTCATACCCTTCTTCTCCCACTTTCAATCTTTCCCAGCATCAGGATCTCTTCCAATGAGTCAGGTCTTTGCATCAGGTGGCCAAAGTATTGGAATTTCAGCTTCAACATCAGTCCTTCCAATGACTATTCAGGACTGATTGCCTTTAGGATGGACTGGTTGCATCTCCTTGCAGTGCAAGGGCCTCTCAAAAGTCTTCTCCAACATCACAGTTCAAAAGCATCAGTTCTTCAATGCTCAGCTTTCCTTATAGTCCAACAAATTAAAAAAAAAAAATTATTCTTGTTGCTGCTTTCAGCATTCTCTTCCATGAAAACCCAGAGCAGTTTCATTCCCTTCACATTCTCTGCTATGAAGTTTAAGAATTACTTTTTATATTAGTCTTCATGTATTTTAGCCTTTTTTTCAGGCAAAAATTCATCTTTAAAATTAAATACAGACACCTCTGCTACCGTGGATAATACTTTAGCCTTTGAAACCAGAATATTTGAGTTCCAGTTCTGCTATTTGCTAGTTCTGTGGCCATGAACAAGTCATAATACCTCAAATCCTCTACTTCTTCTAATTTAAAAAAAAGATGTGGGATAATAATAGAACCTATTACATTTAAATGAGGTGATATGAAGAATGCCTGGTACAATAGATTCATTCATCCAGCACAGCTTTCTCAAACTCTTAAAATTATCCTCATTAGAAATTATTACTAAGATGCTGTAAAAAATTCAGATAATTCAAGTCACTAACTAGTTTTAATTATTTTTACTGTTTTCCAGCTTTCAGTTCAGTTCAGTTCAGTTCAGTCACTCGGCCGTGTCCAACTCTTTGAGACGCCATGAATCGCAGCACGCCAGGCCTCCCCATCCTTCACCAACTCCTGGAGTTCACTCAGACTCACAGCCATCGAGTCAGTGATGCCATCCAGCCATTTCATCCTCTGTTGTCCTCTTCTCCTCCTGCCCCCAATCCCTCCCTGCATCAGAGTCTTTTCCAATGAGTCAACTCTTCGCATGAGGTGGCCAAAGTACTGGAGTTTCAGCTTTAGCACCAGTCCTTCCAAAGAACACAGGGTTGATCTCCTTTAGAATGGATTGGTTGGATCTCCTTGCAGTCCAAGGGACTCTCAAGAGTCTTCTCCAACACCACAGGTCAAAAGTATCAATTCTTCAGCACTCAGCCTTCTTCACAGTCCAACTCTCCCATCCATACATGACCACTGAAAAAACCATAGCCTTGACTAGACGGACTTTTGTTGGCAAAGTAATGTCTCTGCTTCTGAATATGCTATCTAGGTCGGTCATAACTTTCCTTCCAAGGAGTAAGCGTCCTTTAATTTCATGGCTGCAGTCACCATCTGCAGTGATTTTGGAGCCCCCAAAAATAAAGTCTGACACTGTTTCCCCATCTATTTCCCATGAAGTGATGGGACCAGATGGCATGATCTTTGTTTTCTGAATGTTGAGCTGTAAGCCAACTTTTTCACTCTCCTCTTGCACTTTCATCAAGAGGCTTTTTAGTTCCTCTTCACTTTCTGCCATAAAGGTGGTATCATCTGCATATCTG
The DNA here is from genome assembly GCF_032405125.1 of Capricornis sumatraensis. Lineage (NCBI taxonomy): Eukaryota > Metazoa > Chordata > Mammalia > Artiodactyla > Bovidae > Capricornis > Capricornis sumatraensis. Next base: position 25,130,038 of record NC_091073.1, read on the forward strand.
AGGTTATTGATATTTCTCCCAGCAATCTTGATTCCAGCTTGTGCTTCTTCCAGACCAGCGTTTCTCATGATGTACTCTGCATATAAGTTAAATAAGCAGGGTGACAGTATACAGCCTTGATGTACCCCTTTTCCTATTTGGAACCAGTCTGTTGTTCCATGTCCAGTTCTAACTGTGGCTTCCTGACCTGCATATAGGTTTCCCAAGAGGCAGGTCAGGTGGTCTGATATTCCCATCTCTTTCAGAATTTTCCACAGTTTATTGTGATCCACAGAGTCAAAGGCTTTGGTATTGTCAATAAGGCAGAAATAGATATTTTTCTGGAACTCTCTTGCTTTTTCGATGATCCAGCGGATGTTGGCAATTTGATCTGATTCCTCAGCCTTTTCTCAAACCAGCTTGAACACCAGGAAGTTCACGGTTCACGTATTGCTGAAGCCTGGCTTGGAGAATTTTGAGAATTACTTTACTAGCGTGTGAGATGAGTGCAATTGTGGTTTACTGACATAAAATTGACATATAACGTTGTGTAAGCTTAAGGAGTACAACATGTTGATTTGATACTCTTATATATTGTAAAATGATGCCACCATAACATTCATTATCTAAGACCTGCATCATGTCACAGAATTACCATTTCTTTTTGCAGTTAGAACATTTACAATCTAGTTTTTCAAGTGTATGATACTGTATTGTTTATTATAGTCACTATGCTACATATTAGAGTCCCCAGAACTTATTAATCTTGTAACTGGAAGTTTGTACACCATTTCCTTTTTCTCCCACTCCTTTTTTAACCATAATCCTAGCTTCTGTTTTTATGAGGTCAGCTTTGTAAAATTCCATGTACAAGCTGTATCATATGGTATTTCTTTCTCTGCTTGACTTTCTTCACTTAGTACAATGCCCTCAAATTCTGTGTTGCCACAAACAACTGGATGTCCTTTTCTCACACTAGCAAATAATATTCCTATATGTTTGTGTATGTGTGTATGTATACACATATGTATATATGTATATATCATATATATATCAATATATATGCACATCTTATTTATTGATTCATCTACTGACTGTGGTGTTGGAGAAGACTCTTGAGAGTCCCTTGGACTGCAAGGAGATCCAACCAGTCCATCCTAAAAGAGATCAGTCCTGCATGCTCATTGGAAGGACTGATGTTGAAGCTGAAGCTCCAATACTTTGGCCACCTAATGCGAAGAGATGACTCATTGGAAAAGACCGTGATGTTGGGAAAGATTAAAGGCAGGAGGAAAAGGGGACGACAGAGGATGAGACGGTGGGATGGCATCATTGACTTGATGGACATGGGTTTGGGTGGACTCCGGGGGTTGGTGATGGACAGGGAGGCCTGGCATGCTGTGGTTCATGGGGACACAAAGAGTCAGACATGACTGAGCGACTGAACTGAACTGACTGTTACTTTGTTTCAATATTTTGGCTACTGTGAACCATGCTACAATGAACATGCAAGTGCAGATATCTCAAGACCTCATTTTCATCTCCTTCAGATATATACTATGATAGTGCGATTGCTGGGTCATACGGTACTTCTAGTTTTAACTTTTTAAGGAACCTCCATAATGTTTTTCACAGTGGCTGAACTAAGTTACACTCCCATGAACAGTTGATAGAATAATGACTAAGTATTGCCTTGAGAATTTAAAAATAATACCTTTTAACTGAAAAGCAGTATATGTTAAAGAAACATTTGTTAATTCAAAAATGAGGGAATTCCCTGGTGGTCCAGTGGTTAAGACTCTGCTTCCAATGCAAGGAGGGTCCATTCGATCCCTGGTCAGGAAACTAAGTTCCCACGTGCCATGCAGCACAGCCAATCAAATTAAAATAAATAAGCAGATGCCTCACTTCCCAAAATAAAAAAAATAAAAAAAAAGCATAGCCTCAAACTACAAATGACTGCTAACTTATAGTTCCTTCCATTTATACCCATATGTTCTAAACGTGAACAGACTTTACAGCCTTTATAATATTTCATACATTATCTATTGCATATTGCTTTTATTTAGTGGTATATTATCATCACTTCTCATGTAATAAAACATTTACAACATAATTTTTACAAATTTTATAAGATCTAACTGTATGGCTATTCTATATTTAGGTAACTTTTAATTCTATAAGTGTAGAGTCATACAGGTAGGCCATTACAATAGATTTGCAAGTTATCTTTTTTTCTCCATGATTCTGATTTCTTTTAGCCATAATACTTATTTTGAAATTTCAAACAATATTAGTGAAAGATGCTCACCCCTCTCCTCACCTTTGGAAGGCCTGGGCTAAATATGAGGGCTTAAATAATTGAATCAATGCTTCCAAGGGAAGACATGAGCTAAAAGGGGAGGTGAGTAATGATTTAACTGACCTCACATTGTTGGACATTTAGGTTAAGTGAGGGCTTCCCACGTGGTGCTAGTGGTAAAGAACCCATCTGCCAATACCAGGTTGGATCTCTGGGTCGGTAAGATCCCCTGGAGAAGGGAATAACAACCCACTCCAGCATTCTTGGTCTTCCCTACTAGCTCAGCTGGTAAAGAATCCGCCTGCAATGCAGGAGACTCCGCCTTGATTCCTGAGTCGGGAAGATCCCGAGAAGGGATAGGCCAACCACTCCAGTATTCTTGGGCTTCCCTGGTGACTCAGCTGGTAAAGAATCCGCCTGCAATGAGGGAAACCTGGGTTTTATCCCTTTGTTGGGAAGATCCCCTGGGGAAGGGAAAGGCTACCCACTCCAGTATACTGGCGTGGAGAATTCCATACTCCATAGTCCATAGGGTCGCAGAGTTGGACACGACTGAACAACTGTCACTTTGAGGGCTTCCCTCCTAGCTCAGTCGGTTAAGAATCTGCCTGCAATACAGGAGACCTGGGTTCGATTACTGGGTTAGAAAGATCCCCTGGAGAAGGAAATGGCAACCCACTCCAGTATTTTTGCCTGGAGAATCCCATGGGCAGAGGAGCCTGGAGGACATGGGGTTCTCAAAAAGAACATGGACATACAGTACATGGGGTCGCAAAAAGCCCCACAAGACTGAAGCGACTTAGCATGCATGCACTTTGTACTGAAAACTTATTAGAGTTCTCCTCAAAAGTGAAAGTTGCTCAGGCGTTTCCGATTCTTTGCGACCCCATGGACTGAGGCCAGAATCTGGAGTGGGTGGGTAGCTGTTCCTTCTCCAGGGATCTTCCTAACTCAGAGATGGAACCCAGGTCTCCTGCATTGCAGGCGGATTTTTTACCAGCTGTGTCACAATGGAAGCCCTTAGGTTTAGGATAAATTCCAAAAGGTGGGTCTGTGGGGCTAAAGGATGTGAAAATTTAGTTTTAATACTCTTGCTACATATTGTCTAACTGCTTGCCAGGTTATTTATATCTTTACCAACATTATGTAAGCAGGCTAATTATCTTACACGTGCAAATAGGAATTTAAGATATTAAATTGTATGTTTTTATTTGCATTTCTTACTTTTACATATCTTCATATTCTATTGGCCACCTATCCTGTCAGAACACAAAAATACAATAGATTACTGTCACTTACTTCCTTGGTTATGAGGTACATTGTGACCGTGATTATAAAAGTAGGTTTCATTCATTAAACGTGAAGTTCTCTGCAGGCAGAGTCCAGTCCGTGGTTGACAGGCATTGTCAATACCTCATTTAACTCTCAAAACAACTCTGTATGGTTATTCTCATTTTTCACATGAGATAAGCTACCCTTTGAAACATTGGGGAGAGTAGCCCCAAGTCACAGGGATGAGTTGAAACACGGGGATTTGGGCGGGGATCTCACACTCTGGTAACTAAGCACTTAGGGGGAGGAGGGAGACATAAGGTGCAAAAACAAAAACAAAACCAAATCCGGTTTCCACCCACTTACTATTCCTTTCTATAATTAAAAGGTTCTAAATTAAAACAGATGTGACTTCTCAGCTACCAGACACGCGTCTACCAACCGGTTTATGTCACTCCCAGCGTCGCAAGTGTCAGGGACCACTTGAAGAGCTTGGACGAGAGGCTGCTCAGCTCAGGGAGCTGAAGCTGACGGGCAACGTCTTTCCCCTTTGCAAAGGGAAACAGCCTGACAGGGGAAAACGGAGGGGGTACTAATCTTTTCAAATCTTCCAGGGCGAGAGCGGTCAGATTTTACCGCTAGTTCTTGGGACACGAAGGAAATGAAACTGGGAGACCGCACACAAGAACCGCAGCAGCCTTCAAAGCTTTAAAAAGACTGAGGCAGGACGCACGCGTAGTGCGCGCTTCCGGGCCACAGCGCGCGCGCGCGCGCACACACACACACACACACACACACACACACACACGCACGCACGCACACACACACTGCCCCCCCCCGCCCAATCACCACCACCACTGCTCCACCAGGAGCGCTCTGCGCAGGCGCGGGCGCAGGTTGCAGCGACAGCGACGGGCCTCAGCTGATGCCGTGGTGGTGCTGCCCCACCCCCACCCCGACCCCGCGGCGACCCAGCGCTGCAGACCCGTCGCGCCCGGCCCAGCACCCGGGACTGCGGACTCCGTGACCCTGCCCTCGGGCCTGTCCGAGCCGGAGCTGCTCGGGACTGCGCAGCACCCCGCGTGCCGGTGAGCGACCCGGGACGCGCAGCCCCCAGGTCCCCTTCACCAGCGGGGGCCGAGCGCGTGCCCCGGAAAGAGCCGAGCCGGAGGAGGAGGTGGCGGAGGGGAGGCTGCGGGGCAGAGAGGCGCTGCGGGCCGGGCGATGGAGGTGTGTCAGCTCCTCTTCCCCCGGCCCAGCCTTCTGCCAGGGGATTCCGGGCTTCGGTGCAAGCCCGGCGCACGGGGAAGATACCAGGCCCCCACGCCTTGAGCGGCCGGTAGCCCTTAGTTCTGCTCTTTTTCAGTATTGTCCGACTGCCTGTACTTCATCTTTAACCTTTTCAGAGTCGGCAGGCTTACGAAAGGCGCCGACTTCTTTCGTTTAGAAGCTCACGACTTATTTAAATTGGATGGAGTCCTGTACTTTTTCTCCCCTCTTCCATAATAAGCCTAAGATTCGTGTTGCTCTTAAGTAAATGAAGGGATTTTGATTTAAAAACAAATGTATTGAGCACAGGGGCCTAGTACCTCTTTATAAGTCTCCAAGAATAAAAGTGGTTAAACTTAGCAGCGCTTTGAGGAAAATCCAGTAGGGAGGGCAGGAATGGGCAGTACCTGACAAAGCCTGGCCCTTGTCCATTAACCTTGATGAAACAAACACCAGTCCCACGCCGACTCTAAGGCAGCTGTTACGTAAGGATAGAAAACAGACTCCGACTGAGAGCCTCTTGTTTTATTTTTTTGCCTTCTGTGTCTTTTCCCTTTAAGTCATTACAGTGGGAGGCACCCTATACCTCTGTTGTGTTAACTGAGATCCTAAAAGGGTGGGTTTGGCGCCCTGATCCCCGGTCATCTAGTATTCCACATAAGCCCAAGGTCAAAGTGTGTGGGGTCAGTGATGTTAATTCTCCCCTAACCACCTGTGACTGGCAAGTATTGGTTTGGCTTGCGTTAAATGTCTTTGAGCAAAATCCAGAGAAATATATGCGTTCTTAGAAGTCATAAGTTATTTATGTTTTTGAACTTAATGGGCAGTGTGTACATAAATTTATTTTTAATATTGAAAACAAGCATTTTATTCATCATTCTGTAATTTTAAGTTCGTCCATTAGTTTTTTAACCTGCTGTTTACCCTGTGTTTGAGTGACCCCAACACATGGATCGCATACAAGTTTTAAAAAGTAGACTTTTTTTCATAGAATAAGATAAGTTGAATTATTTTGAGGGTCAGTTTTTCTTATTAAAAACAATGAGCATTTTTTAAGACATGTTTTTTATATGAATGCCTTTAATAATCTGTTTTAGGAAATGACAGAAAATATATGGTCACGTTTAGAAACAGAAGTGGATTGTTTTTCAATTCTGCTTTTTCCCTTTGTTAATTTATTCTCAGAATATCAACAGATTAAAATATATGGCTTAAAAAATTTTTTTTAATACTAAAACTTGTGTGACTTCAACTTCAGTCTTCCTGCATTACTTACCTGTGGATGTTCTTTTGATATAGGTACTAGCACATCCTATTTTTATTTGTCTTTAAACTTTATTTAATTTCCCACCTGCATTTTTGATACTGTTACCCTAAAAATTTGAAATTAATGTTCTAAATTTTGCTGTTTTGTATTGGTGAATTATAGTCAATATTTTGGAATATTAATTTCTTAATTTTAACTTTCACCAACTGTTGAAAGAAAGAAAAAATCTGGAGGTTTGTTTTTTGTATTTTTTTGTTGTTGCAAATGTTTAAAGCTAGAAATGTGAGCATGAGAAAGATTGTGGATTTTGTCTATCACATAAGGGCATGAATTTTAAAAGGTTGAAAAATACTACTTTGACATTACCTGGTAATACCTAGCTGTAATCTGCCCAAAGGAACTTTTGCTTTGCTACTGTTTTAAAGGTAAAACGTGTTTTTGTTTTATTCTAAGAAGAGTGAAGCACATGTGTTTCTTTTCAGAGAACTCTTAAGAAAGTGTAGACTTCTGTCAAATTTTACTGTTGTTTGAAAGCCCTTTCTCATCACAAGTTTGATATGATATCATTTCATGATATTTTGTTAGAAAAGCATTTTTGGACTCTAGTAAATGGCTGCTTTATTTGAGACATTATTTTGATTGAATATAATTCCAACCCAAATAGTAGTTTGAATACTCCCTTGAAGGTTATTTTAATTAATTTGATGAATATAAATATCCTGTAATGTTTTTAAGTATACTTTTTTTAAACTGAAGTTTACTGTAAGATTTTTTTCTTTTTCTTAGACATGGGAAAGTCTTTTTCTCATTTGCCTTTACATTCAAATAAAGAAGATGGTTATGATGGCATTACATCAACTGAAAATATAAGGAATGGATTGGTTAATGGTGAAGTCCATAATGAAGATGGAAGAAGTGGAGATGTCTCTCAGTTTCCATATGTGGAATTTACAGGAAGAGATAGTGTCACTTGCCCCACTTGTCAAGGAACAGGAAGAATTCCTAGGGGTATGTGTTATTGCACTGTTTCTCCATTAAAGAATAATTTCAGGAATTTTCACAATTACTTTGAAACTCATGGGTCTAAGCACAACCGTTTATGTTTTAAAAGACAGAATTAAAGTTAAAACTTCCTATCAGTTATCTTCTGTCAAAAGGACACAAACCTAAAGATTTTAATTAGGGATCCTAAAGCAGTAATGAAAACCACCCTTCTACCTCCAATATTTTTTTCTTTCCCACCTGAAATTGTTGCAGATAAGCAGCATGTCTTGACTGTAAACTTTTAGTCCTATTTGGTATCGATAAAGATCAGGTCACAGTTGCTTTGCTATAGTGGGTGTTAGGATAAGTAATGTGGTGACCGAATATTTTTAATTTGTTGTTTAAAGAATAATAATAAGCTGGTCATGCGCTAATTAGTTCTTTTTTAAAGGAACTACATGAAGAGGGATGATACATGAAGATGAGCCATATAGGAAAAAAAGTCAATTTGTGCCTTGTCATAGGGGGAGTCAGTAGGGAGTAATCCTCATGTGCTGTTTGTAGGTTACTTTAGTAGCAATGGAAGTAAAGAGAAATAATTTTAAAAACCTTGTACTGTTCTCATTTACTGCTTGATTGAAGTCGATTTTTGACCCTGGAGAGAAGCTGAGGGAAGGGCCAGAATGACAATACCTTTGCAGAGGTAGTAGCTATTTGAGAATTAAAGGATTATTGTAGTTAAAGGTATTAATGCACCAGACTGGGGCCCTGGGGAGGGCTGAAGTCTCATTTTTGCAATCTAGATATATTTTCGAAGTATAGCCAGTAGGCACTTTTGGCTGTCTGGATGTGCATAGTAAGGTGTAAGGTGAAGGATGATCTTGAAGATGTTTTTGTCTGAGCAGCTGAAGGAATGGAGTAGCCACTTATTAACATAGAGAAAAGGTTTGAGTATATGTGTCAGCGGAGAGAGCAGGAGTTCAGTTTTAGATATATAAAACTGGAGATGCACTTTTGACATCTGAGTGGGTATGTTCAGTAAGAAGTTAGTTACTAACGGCCGGGAATTCAAATGCAAGGCCTAGCATGGAGTCATATCCGTGTAGAGATGATACTTAAAGCTGAATTCAATGAGAGCACCAAGGTTGTCAGTGAATAGGAAACAGAAGAGACTTTAGCACTGAACCTTGGAGCATTGCAACATTTTGAGGTCAGTGACATGAGAAAGAATTAGCAAAGGACACTAAAAACAGCAGCTAGAGCAGAAACAGGAAATCCCTTTGTCTGTGGTATCCTTGAAGATAAATGAGAAAAATGTACCCCTTGGTGGAGGAGAAGTCAGTCAACTATGTTAGATACTGCTGATCAGATAATGTGAGGACTTAGAACTGGCCTTGGGATTTGGTAATTTAGAGGCCAGAGACCTTTTAAAAAAGCAGTTTTGGTAGCAAAGGAATGCATAACGTGTGTAGAGTGGGATCAGGAGTGCATAGGAGGCGCAAAGTTATATAGTCAAAAAATAGCTTTTCTTTGAGTTTTGCTGTACAGGAGAGGAAAGAAAAGTGATAGCTAGAGGGGACTGTAAGGTCAGGAGAATTTTTTGAAGATGGAATTGATAATGTGTTTGTCCGCTGATGAGCCTGATCCGTAGAACACTGATAATGCAGGTGGCAAGGAGTATTACAGTGCACAAGCACAATGGGCCCCTCCAGAGGAGCACAGCCAGTTTACTCCCAGCAGGAGGAGGGGACGTAGAGTGCCTGGATGCACAAGCGGGTGGCTGGGTGGATGTGGTGGTGGCGGCAGCTTGGTGGCAATCCTTGCGTCTTTGCCACATCGTGAAGTGAGCGTAAGGACGGGAGAAGATATTGGCGGTTTGAAGAGAAAGTTGAAGTTACGAATTGTAGTTTGGGAGAGTCAGGTTGAGAGTATGAACTTGGGAAATATAGTGAAAGTGTTGGCATTATTAAAGGCCACTTGAAATTAGTGATCTAAAATGAGACTGTTTTTCTCTATCTACTTTTAGCTGTGTAGATACAGGCATAGTAGCTAAAGGGTTAGTTTTAATCAGTAGTCATTTAAACAGATGAATAGCACCAAATAGGATACGCGTACACACACATACACAGATACATATTTATATGTGAATATGGTAGGGGAAGTATGGATGAGGGGAGACTTGTGGAGGGGGCAGGGAGGTATAACAAAAGTACTATGGAAAGCTTTAAAAGAGAATTTGACTGTGGGGCTTTGATAGTTAATATGAAGAACCAAGTTTTCATAAGATTGGAAAATTGGCATTTAGAGGTCCATTTATTCATTAAGTTAAAGTGTTAGCCTCTCAGTCATGTTTGATGCTTTGGTGACCCCATGGACTGTAGCCTGCCAGAATCCTCTGTTCATGGAATTATCCAGGAAAGAATACTGGAGTGGATAGCCATTCCCTTCTCCAGGGGATCATCCCAAATCAGGGATTGAACCCAGGTCTCCTGCACTGAAGGCACATTCTTTACCATCTGATCCACCAACCCAAGAAAGAAATACTGAATTTTGAAGTAACTTAATACAGAGAGAGGTGTGACCTGAAAGAGTCCTTGCTGGAAGGGTATGTATACGTTTGGGTTCTTGAAGCCTGAGAGTTAATATATGTCAGTTTTGGTTTTCAAGGGGAATACTTTAAGAACCTTTGTAGTTACAGGGGTTTCAGTACACAGTGGTAACAATATGCTGCTTCTGCTCTCATTCAGATAACCCAATTGAAATCTTAATGGAAAACTGGGTGAAGGAAAGCCTGGTAAATTCAGATCTGAAAGCCTGGACTTTGTGATTTTTATCCCCCAATGGCAGAAAGAATTACTCTTTCTCATTCTTCATAGTATTTGAATAGCTAGAAATTCAGATATGAAAAAAAACACAGGGTCTGCTTTGGAACTCAGCTGCTACTGGATAATTTTTGAAGATTTTGAGAGAATTTAATAAAGGAATGAGATGAGAGCCAGATGGTATTGTATTCTTTCCAAACCAGACTTTGATGAGGAGCCATTATACTTTTAATTAATCATGTTAATACATTTCTAAATCTAATTCTTTTAGGACAAGAAAACCAGCTGGTGGCATTGATTCCATACAGTGATCAGAGATTAAGGCCAAGAAGAACGTAAGTAATCATAAGAAAATGGCAATTAAAAAATATATTTTTCTTTTCAAATATGTATAAATAGGTATTTTAGTTAAAACTATTAAAAGGAAAAATAGTATCAGGTTAAGTTACGCCATTATATCCGTTATGTCATTAGAAAATAAAAATGATTCCTGATTGCGTAAGTCCTTAGAAGCAGTGTAGTATCTAAATCTTCTTAAATCTGTTAAAACAGATAGACCTTAAAGAGCAATTAGGTCTCAGTTACACAGAGACAACATTTTCATCAAAAATGGGTGTTAAGGTATTCCCACTAACTTCAGAATAAATATGGTTGTTCATACCATGACAACATAAGGACCCAAAAGTGCTTGGCAGCTTTGTGGAAGTTGTGATGAAACGCAAAAGGAGAGTTCCTAAGAGCCCTTGGACAAAGTAAATACTTTATCCCAAGAGAAGAAGCCCTCACTCAGAAGACTTCCAGTAAATTTCCTCTGAGAATATTCTGTTAACATAGAAAATCTAAAAACTCTTTAACTTGGAGAGAACGCACAAAAGTCCACAGAGATACACAGAGAGGCCTTGAGAAAATCTAAAGGAACTGGGCCATCCTAAGTCCTCAAAGACCTTAAGGAAACTCAACATAAACTACAAAAAGGAAGATACAGCCTAAGGAAAAAAATTACTGACAGTAGAATCCAGGTTGTATAGAACAAGAATAGTGATAAAAGAAGAGGTTCAGATAGTCTATAAACGATACAGATAGTCTCAAAACTATAGAAGTGGATATACATAGAGACCATCTAATACTTTGTGTAACAACAGAGCATGGAGTCCTTGAAGAGTGAAGCTATGAAAGCAATCCTGGCCCATCCTCCCCACACAAAATGGCAACTTCTCTTAAAAGTACAAAAATGTATCTAATTTAAATAGGATCATTAAAAAAAACACCAGATTACAATCAAGCATCATACAGAAGTTCAGTTCAGTCGCTCAGTCGTGTCCAACTCTTTGCGACTCCATGAACCGCAGCATGCCAGGCTTCCCTGTCCATCACCAACTCCTGGAGTCTACCCAAACCCATGTCCATGAAGTCAGTGATGCCATCCAACTATCTCATCCTCTGTTGTCCCCTTCTCCTGCTGCCTTCAATCTTTCCCAACATCAGGGTCTTTTCAAATGAGTCAGCTCTTCGCATCAGGTGGCCAAAATACTGGAGTTTCAGCTTCAACATCAGTCCTTCCAATGAACACCCAGGACCGATTTCCCTTAGGATGGACTGGTTGGATCTCCTTGCAGTCCAAGGGACTCTCAAGAGTCCTCAACACCACAGTTCAAAAGCATCAGTTCTTCTGTGCTCAGTCCTCTTTATAGTCCAAGTCTCACATCCATACATGACCACTGGAAAAACCATAGCCTTGACTAGATGGACCTTTGTTGATAAAGTAATGTCTCTGCTTTTTAATATGCTGTCTAGGTTGATCAGAACTTGCCTTCGAAGGAGTAAGCATCTTTCAATTTCATGGCTGCAATCACTATCTGATTGCAGATAAAATAAAGTCAGCCTCTGTTTCCACTGTTTCCCCATCTATTTGCCATGAAGTGATGGGACTGGATGCCATGATCTTAGTTTTCTGAATGTTGAGCTTTAAGCCAACTTTTTCACTCTCCTCTTGCACTTTCATCAAGAGGCTCTTTAGTTCTTCTTCACTTTCTGCCATTAGTTCTTCTTCACTTTCTGCCATAAGAGTGGTGTCATCTGCATATCTGAGGTTATTGCTATTTCTCCCAGCAATCTTGATTCCAGCTTGTGCTTCATCCAGCCCAATGTTTCTCATGATGTACTCTGCATGTAAGTTAAATAAGCAGGGTGACAGCCTTGACGTACTCCTTTTCCTATTTGGAACCAATCTGTTTTTCCATGTCCAGTTCTAACCATTCCTTCCTGACCTGCATACAGGTAGTAAAACTTATAAAAGAAAAACTGATAAAAATACTAACAGATGATAAAGCATTATCAGAAAAGCAGATGAGAACTTTAACTTAATACTTCCCGTGTTCTGAAAGAGATTAAGGAAACTATAGAAACTATGACACTAAAACAGAAAAGTCAAAAGTTGAGGAGCTCAGAAATACAGTGACTAAACAATAGAAGGATATGAAAAGAGAGTCTACAGGGCCCTGGAAAGAATTAGAGAAAAATAATTCTGGCGATGAAGACAAACAGAACACAGGACAAAGAGATACCTTGGAAAGTGCACTTAGAAGACAGAGCAGATACAAAGGACCAAGTGAAAACATTCACCCATGTGTGCACACACAGAAACAAAAATTAATGAAAAGTATTTGAGAGAAAATGGTACAGAACACAAGCCAAGGAGATCAAGCATAAATGTAACTGGAGTTCTTGAAGAATATCAAAGGAGGCAAACTGAAGAAAGAGAAAATGCTTAACTCAAGATCACTTCCTTGAAATAAAACAAGACATGAATCTACACACTGAAAAGACATACCATAATTTTGGAAATAACCAATCTTGGTGAAATTACTGGACTTCAAAGGTAATAACAAAAAACTCAATAGTCCCTTTGAATGCCCAAGCAAAGGATTGATTAATTTATAAGAGATAGAAAATCAGATTGGCATGTTCCTTCTTGACCACAATGCTTTAAACAGATAAGCAGTAAAACAGCATGCCAAGTCTTCATGGAAAGAAAAATGCAACTAGGACTTATACACAGTCAGTCTGACCCTTTATTATATAACTTCTAGATAGTTAAGAATGTCAAGAAATTAGAGTTAATTTCTTAATAACCTGAGAGTGGAGCAGCTTTCCTAACTGGTTTAGAATCCAGTAATAGAAGAATTTGGCAATAAGGAGTTCATGATCTGAGCCACAGTCAGCTCCCAGTCTTGTTTTTGCTAACTCTATAAAGCTTCTCCATCTTTGGCTGCAAAGAATATAATCAATCTGATTTAGGTGTTGACCATCTGGTGATGTCCATGTGTAGAATCTTCTCTTGTGTTGTTGGAAGAGGGTGTTTGCTATGACCAGTGTGTGCTCTTGGCAAAACTCTATTAGCCTTTGCCCTGCTTCATTCCATATTCCAAGGCCAAATTTGCCTGTTACTCCAGGTGTTTCTTGACTTCCTATTTTTGCATTCCAGTCCCCTATAATGAAAAAGACATCTTTTGGGGGTGTTAGTTCTAAAAGGTCTTGTAGGTCATAGAACCGTTCAACTTCAGCTTCTTCAGCGTTACTGGTTGGGCATAGATTTGGATTACTGTGATGTTTGCAGATGGTGATTGCAGCCATGAAATTAAAAGACGCTTACTCCTTGGAAAGAAAGTTATGACCAACCTAGATAGCATATTCAAAAGCAGAGACATTACTTTGCCAACAAAGGCCCGTCTAGTCAAGGCTATGGTTTTTCCTGTGGTCATGTATGGATGTGAGAGTTGGACTGTGAAGAAAGCTGAGTGCCAAAGAATTGATGCTTTTGAACTATTGTGTTGGAGAAGACTCTTGAGAGTTCCTTGGACTGCAAGGAGATCCAACCAGTCCATTCTAAAGGACATCGGTCCTGGGTGTTCTTTGGAAGGAATGATACTAAAGCTGAAACTCCAGTACTTTGGCCACCTCATGCAAAGAGTTGACTCATTGGAAAAGACTCTGATGCTGGGAGGGATTGGGGGCAGGAGGAGAAGGGGACGACAGAGGATGAGATGGCTGGATGGTATCACCGACTCGATGAACATGAGTTTGAGTGAACTCCTGGAGTTAGTGAAGGACAGGGAGGCCTGGCGTGCTTCAATTCATGGGGTCGCAAAGAGTCGGACACGACTGAGTGACTGAACCGAACTCTACTGAATAGAAGAACAGATTAATAAATTTGGATAAAATATAAAAAGTTAATAAAAGTGTAGGTTAACTTTTAAAAGATGAAAGCAAAAACAAGATGCAGATCAAGTCAGGGTACAAATAGCAAACTAAGAAGTGGTATTTGCAAATTATTATTAAAGGTCCAATATCCTTACTCTAGAGTTTCACAGTTTGAGAAGAAAAAGGCTAACCATACAAAAAGTAAGATCTGTAAATATCCAGTTCGCAAGGAAGAAAAGCAAGTATCTTTTAAACATATGAAAAGATGTTAAGTCTCACTCATAGGAGAAATGCAAATTGGAACAATATTGAGGTACCATTTCTTGTGTATCAGATGAGCAGAAGTCCAAAATTTTGAGTGTTATTTCGTTGGCAATACTGTGTGAAAACAAGCACACTTGTGCCTTACTACTGAAGGGGAAATTTGGACTTATCTGTCAAAATTACATACACATTTACCTTTTGGCTCAGGAATTCTACTTTGAAAAATTTATTCTAAGGATTACTGTCAAATACAGTGAATAGCATTTGCACATGTTATTCACGGTGCCAATATTTATTTTACCAAAAACTAGAAATAATGTAAATGGCCACTAGTGAGGGACTAGTAGAAGTTACCCTGTATCTATATGATAAAATGGAATGAGGAAGAACTGTATTTTACTATAGCATGATATCCAAAGCACATTTTTTTTTTGAAAACACACACATGCATGCATAAGGAGAGAGAGACAATAGAATGATAAACTATAGACTAACAAAACTGATTACCTTCAGAGTTTGGGACAGAGCTTTGAAGAGGAAGCAGGTAAGCAAATTAGGTATTTGTGTGTACATGTATATATTTCTGTTGTTTAGACTTTAGATCATGTCCTTTTTTTAATATCACTTAAAAGATTGTATTAAAAGTAAAAAAAATAGCAGTTCCTAAAAATTGAAATAAACTGAAACAATTGATTCTAACTGCATATCTGGTTGATAAAATAACCACAGATTTTCACACACATGTGAAAATTCCACTTCAGTAAATTCGTCAGGGAGTCTTGAAATGTATATATTTATAAAGCTCTGCAGTTTGATTCTAATGAGTAGCCTGCTTTGGGATCACCACGGTAAATGTTCTATCTATAATAAGCCTGAAATTTTAGTCTCCAAAAAGATAAATACGTCTTTTAAGAAGAATATTGTAATGCTTAACAGATTCAAACCTACTCTATTCAATACTTTTATAATGTAAAAAGATGGTTAAAAAGAAAAAAATCATACATCTTTTCCTACTGGTATAATAGGGAAAAAATTGAAAATGAAAATGTCTTCTCTGAATGTTTCATTATGTAATTTTTGATGCATGCATGTTTAAATATCTCACTTTCCTTTTTTTTTTTTCCAGAAAACTGTATGTGATGGCTTCTGTGTTTGTCTGTCTGCTCCTTTCTGGACTGGCTGTGTTTTTCCTTTTCCCTCGTTCTATTGACGTGAAATACATTGGCATCAAATCAGCATATGTTAGTTATGATGTTCAAAAACGCACAATATATTTAAATATTACGGTAAGAACATGTTTATATTAATATTTGACTTCCTTCCTTTATTTTAAAAAATTTTTTGTTGCGAGGTATTTGCTTTAGAGTATTGTGCTTGTTTCTGCCATACATCAACATGAAGATGTCATTCCTTTATCATGTTAAGCAACACCTTTGTCCTTATTGAGAGAACATGAAAGGTAACAAAGATGTATTGACCTTTTCTATCATCTTTGATTCTGCTGAAAATGGCAAATTCTGTGTATTCAGAATCCTTAACATTTGAAGTTGCCTTTGATAGGGTAAAATAAAATAATTGCTGGGAGAAAAGTTTTTACAGTCTGTTTACTTTTCAACATTAGACTCTCAGTTGCTCCTAGCAAGATGTTAATATAGTTGATTGAATAGGTGTTATACATGTTACATTTTCGTGTCCTTGTGTTTTGTGAAACACAATTTTTGCCATCTTTAACAGACCATTCCTTTGTTTTCAAAGGCAGTGAACAAGTGATTGATTTCTCTTGTAAATTAGTATGTGTGAAAATGTTTGTTTCTCAGGACAATAGTTTTTAGGATTCTGCAGCCTTTCACACCTGAAAACAAGCAAACAAAAGCCTCAGAGAAGGTCTTGTACCTGTTCTACATTTATGTAAGCATGGTTTGCAAATCACTGTATTATTAATGAGGAAGATACATTGCTTCTGGCTTTAAGGTACATCTATGTGGCAATGATTTATTTGGAAGGGTAATATCAGACTTCATTCGTTTTCCTTGAAGAGTTGTTTGGTGTGCTAGAGGTTGAGGTAGATGCACCTGTGTTGCTGGAGGGGGGTTGAGAGACACAGGGACTGAAAAGGAAATGTGTGTTGGGTAGAATTACTCCTTAATTACAGGAAAAAAAGAACTCACATGGATTCATTTATCCTTCTTCTTTTTAAAAAAGAAACTTGAATTAGCTATACTCTGTCAACTATTTCCATACCATTTACATTATATTCACAACTATGTATGTAGCATTTACACTATTTTAGATATTAGAAGTAATTTAGAGATGTTGTGTGGAGGATGTGCATAAGTTATATGCAAATATACACCATTTTATATCAGAGACTTGAGCATCTGCAGATTTTGGTATGATGGAACCTTGAGTGGATGGGATAGTTGATCCTGAAACTAATACCCCATGGATACCAAGAGATGACTAAACATACATGTGCTAACTATGTATATAAGCATTTCCATGCATATATTTACACATAATACATTTTAAAATGGAATTATATATAAAGGGTACACACATATATGTGAGTGTATATACATGCATGTTTTCACTTAATTGATCTCACTGCATTTACCCATATTATGTGGTTGTATATAGTCTTTTACATGGCCATATTACAATTTTTACTCAACCTTCTTAATAGTTGCTTAGTTTTGATATTATAAATATTTATTCCAAAAACATCTTTGTGCTTAAACTTTGTGCTTCTATTTCAGGTTATTTTTTAAGGATAAATTCCTGAAAGTAAATTTGCAGTTAAAGATCATAAGTTTAAGGCCTTTGATAATAAATCATCATTATTTAAAAGCCATGACTGCAGTCCCTTGCTTATAAATTAAATGGATTCTCAGTGTTTTCAGCAGTAAAATTTTTTATTTTTCATACTAAACTATTTTGTCCTGTCTTATTTTTTGTTGTCTCTCTTGATGTTTATCTTTGTGTTATCTTTTTAACTACCAGTTTATCTTTCTGTAATTCTTACAAGTATTTTTGTTTCCAGCCTGTTTTGCATCATCTTTGTGTTATCTTTTTAACTACCAATTTATCTTTCTGTAATTCTTATAAGTATTTTTGTTTCCAGCCTGTTTTGCATCATTGACCCTTTTAATATTCTAATGAAAAGTATGGACACCTCATCAGAAAAAATGTGTACCAGTATTAAATAGAACTCCAAAATTTTCCTGGATCCCGTTCCTTGGTCTATATCAGAGGGTCCATTGACCTTAAATTTACAATTTTTTACTGTAGTGTCTAGAAATAAATGGAGAAGGATATGGCAGCCCACTCCAGTATTCTTGCCTGGAGAATCCCAGGGACAGAGGAGCTTGGTGGGCTGACGTCTACGGGGTTGCACAAAGTCAGACATAACTGAAGTGACTTAGCAGCAGCAGCAGCTAGAAATAAAATGATACTGGTATTAAGAGCCAAGTAGGTGAAGATGTTTATATATTTAGAGAAAGGTTATTTCTACTATTTTATAGAATTTTAAAACATATCTCTACATTTAACAAAATGAATGCATAAACATGATCATAAAATTGCTGGTTGCTAGCACATTCTTTTTTTTTTTCCATCATTTTTATTCTAAGACCATTTTCTATCTTGTCACGTATCCCATGTTGCCTCATTCCATATCTTTCTCCATATTCATATTAACTTATAAACTCACATGTTCAGTTTTTCTTAAATCATTTAGTTCTAAAAATAATATTTTGTACATACTTTTATGCATCTTGGTTTTCTTAGTTGTTAATACTTCGCAGGAATCACTCCTGATTTTCTGCTTAGAGTTCATTCATTCTTTTTAATGGCTGCATATTATTCCATGTAATGACATAATATTATTTTTCAAGCATTCTACTTTATGTTGGACATTCACTTTATTTTCAAGATTTGTGTTTTGTTTTGTTTTTTGCCACTACAAATAACACTGTCATTAACATCCTAATGTTTTTGTTTCTGTGGAATAATTGCTCAGATGTAGAATTGCTAGGTCAAAGGATAATACATAATTTAAATTTCAATGAATATTGCTGTAATCCTTCATGTATTTTCCAGGAATGCAAAAATACACCCTTTGGTCCATATCCCTGCCAGAAATAGAATCTGTCATTTTCTATAACTTTTACTAGTTTAATGGATATAAAGCAGTATCCACTTTTATTTAAATCAGCCTTTCTCTGACGATAAATAAATTTGACAAATAGTGTTTCTTGGCCATTTATATTTATATTTATACTCTTATGATTTCTTTACTCATATCCTTTGCTCTTATTTTTTTTAACAGGAGGCTTTATGTCTTTTTTTCTACTTTGTAAGGCCTCGTAGTATAGGTGATAACCATTACTATCTGCCTTACAAATACTTCTTCAAGATTTCTTATTTAATGTTTTGTGATTTTGTTTATGATTTCTTTTGTTAGTACTATTTTAGATGTTTCGTTATTTCCCAGTTTAACAGTTTTTCTTTTCATTGACTGTTTTCTAAAGTAATTTGAAACCGTTGTTTAAGTTCGAATTGCGGAAGTTCAGCCCAGCTGTTAATCAAGTGTGGAAATGATGCAACTGTATTTCTTTTCATCAAGTCTTGAATCTGTCCCAATTCCTCTTAAAAGTGACCTGTTGGAAAGCTCTACTCATGTATAAGATAAAATACCAGTTTTTTAAAAAATAGTTTAAAGTTTTGCTTAACATTTTAAAAGGTTGTCTTTGTATTCAGTAGAATCAGAAATAACTTAGCCCGTGAAAACATGTACATATTAACATTTAGAAAAATTTGGATGGAACTTTAGAGTTACTTTTATTGAAAAATAAAAAAGTAATTTTCCTTGGGGACATGGGCACTGGCAGCACTAGCCCTGAGAGGCATAGCATGTTGGCATAAGTCCTCTTGGAGGAGATAGCCATTAGCCCCACCATAGAGCCTGTGTGTGGAGTCACTTAGTTGCATCTGACTCTTTGTGACCCCATGGACTGTAGACTGCCAGGCTTCTCTGTCCATGAGATTTCCCAGGCAAGAATACTGGAGTGGGTTGCCATTCCCTTCTCCAGGGGTTCTTCTACACTCTGGGATTAAACTTGGGTCTCCGGCACTGCAGGCAGATTCTTTACCATCTGAGCCACCAGCCCTACCATAGCGCCTGCAGACTCCAGGACTGGGCTGCTCAGGCCAAACAACTAACAGGAAGGGAGCACAGCTCCACCCATCAGCAGAAAATTAGATTTAGGGAGCAAGGTCCTGAAAATTATATTTAGTGAGCACGGCCCTGCCCACCTGAGCAAGACCTAGCTTTCCCCACGGCCAGTGCTTCCCATCAGGATGCCTGCACAAGGCTCTTATTCTCATCCATCAGAGAGCAGACAGAAGAAGCAAGAACTACAGTCCCATGGCCTCAAGAATGAAAACTAGAATCACAGAAAACTAACCAAAATGATCACATGGATCATACTCTTGTGTAAATCAATGAAGCTATGAGCCATGCCATGCAGGGCCACCCAAGGTGAATGGGCCATGGTGGAAAGCGCTGATAAAACGTGGTCCACTGGAGAAGGGAATGGCAAACCACTTCAATGTTCTTGCCTTGAGAAACCCATGAAGAGTATGAAAAGACAAAAAGATATGACACCAGAAGATGAGCTCCCCAGGTTGATGTGTCCAATATACTACTGGGGAAGAGTATAGAAATAGTTTCAGAAAGAATGAGGAGGCTGAGCCAAAGCAGAAATAACATCCAGTTGTATATGTGTCTGCTGGTGAAAGTAAAGTCCAGTGCTGTAAAGATCAATATTGCATAGGAACCTGGGAAGTTAGGTCCATAAATCAAGGTAAATTGGAAGTAGTCAGGCAGTAGATAGCAAGAGTGAACATCGATATTTTAGGAACCAGTGATCAAAAATGGAAATGGGCAAATTTAATTCAGATGACCATTATATCTACTACTGTGGGCAGGAATCCCTTAGAAGAAATGGAGTAACTGTCATAGTCAACAAAAGAGTCCAAAATGCTGTACTTGGGTGCAGTCTCAAAAACCACAGAATGGTCTCTATTCCTTTCCAAGGCAAACCATTCAGCATCACAGCAATTCAAATCTATGTCCCAAAACACTAATGCTGAAGAAGCTGAAGTTTAACAGTTCTATGAAGACCTACAAGGCTTAGAACAAACACCAAAACCAGATGTCCTTTTCATCATAGGGGATTGGAATGCAAAAGTAGGAAGTCAAGAGACACCTGGAGTAACAGGCAAGTTTGGCCTTGGAGTACAAAATGAAGCAGGGCAAAAGCTAACCCACTTTCACCAAGAGAATGCACTGGTCATAGCAAATACCTCTTCCAACAATGCAAGAGGTGACTCTTACACGTGAGCATCACCAGATGGTCAGTACAAAAATCAGATTGATTATATTCTTTGCAGCCAAAGATGGAGATGCTCTATACAATCCACTAAAACAAGACCTGGAACTGACTGTGGCTGGGATCATGAGCTCCTTATTGTAAAATTCAGACTCAAGAAAGGAGGGAAAACCACTAGGCCATTCACGTATGACCTAAATCAAATTCCTTACATTTATACAGGGGAAGTTACAAATAGATTCAAGGGATTAGATCTGATAGAGTACCTGAAGAACTATGAACAGAGGTTCATAACACTGTATAGGAGGCAGTGACCAAAACCATTCCCCAAAAAGATGAAAGAAGGCAAAATGGTTGTCTGAGGGGTTCTTACAAATAGGTGAGACAAGAAGAGAAGCAAGAGGCAAAGAAGAAAGGGAAGGATATACCCAACTGAATATTGAGTTCCAGAGAATAGCACAGAGAGATAAGAAAACCTTCTTAAGTGAACAGTGCAAAGAAATAGAAGAAAGTGTGGAATGGGAAAGACTAGAGATTTCTTCAAGAAAAGTGAAGATACCAAGGGAACATTTCATACAAATATGGGCACAATAAACAATAGAAATGGCAGGGACCTAACAAAAGCAGAAGAGATTAAGAGGTAGCAAGAATACATAGCAGAACTATACAAAAAGGTCTTAATAAACTGGATAACCAATATGTTGTGGTTATCCAAATGTAAAGTATGGGTTTAGAAAAGGCAGAGGAACAAGAGGTCAAATTGCAGATATCCATTGGATCATAGAAAAAGTGAGGATATTCCAGAAAAACATCTACTTTTGCTTCATTGACCACTCTAAAGCCTTTGTGTAGGTCACAACAGACTGTGGGAAATTCTTAAAGAAACAGGAATACCAGACCACTTTACCTGCCTGATGAGAAACCTGTATGAAGATGAAGAAGCAACAGTTAGAACTGGACATGCAACAATGGACTGGTCAAAATGGGGAAAGGAGTACATCAAGGCTGTATATTGTCACCCTGCTTATTTAACTTACATGCAGAGTACAGCATATGAAATGCTGAGCTGGATGAATCCCAAGCTGGAATTAAGGTTGCCAGGAGAAATATCAAAAACCTCAGATGTTACCAGACTTATGGCGGAAAGCAGAGGACTTAAAAGAACTTATTGATGAAGGTGAAAGAGGAGAGTGAAAAAGCTTACTTAAAACTCAACATTCAAAAAAACTAAAGATCACGGCCTCTGGTCCCATCACTTCCTGGCAAATAGATGGGGGAATAAATGGAAAAGATGGCAGATTTTATTTTCCTGAGCTCCAAAATCACTGCAGACAGTGACTGCAGCCATGAAATTAAGACACTTGTTCCTTGGAAGAAAAGCTATGACAGACCAAGATAGCATATTAAAAAGCAGACACATCATTTTGCCAACAAATGTCCGTAGAGTCAAAACTATGGTTTTTCCAGTAGTCATGTATGGATGTGAGAGTTGGACCATAAAGAAGGCTGAGCGCTGAAGAATTAGTGCTTTCAAACTGTGGTACTACAGAAGACTCTTAAGAGTCCCTTGAACAGCAAAGAGATCAAACCAGTCAATCCTAAAGGGAATCAACTGAGAATATTCATTGGAAGGACTGATGCTGAAGCTCCAGTACTTTGGTCACCTGATGCCAAGAGCTGACTCATTGGAAAAAACCCTGATTCTGGAAAAGGTTGATGGCAAGAGGAGAAAGGGCCACAGAGGATGAGATGGTAAATGGCATCACTGACTCAACAGACATGAGTTTGAGCAAACTCTAGAAGATAGTGAAGGACAGGGAAGCCTGGCATACTGCAGTCTATGGGGTTGCGATTAGTTGGACAGAACTTAGCAACTGAACAACTTTTATTGACTTTTTGCTAAGGCCACAAATGCGTTTTATAACACTGATTTTTCTATGTTCTGGTACTATACATTTCCTGGGCCTACTCTTTAAAAGTGTATGTTCATTGCATGCGTTTTATATACATAGCACTCATGCAAAACCCAAATAATTGGTTCAATGAATGTTCTTTGATGTTTTGGGGGATAATTTACTTCCTCCTGGTAAATGAAGCATAGCCACAGCTGGAGTCATTTTCTCTATTTATTTTGAATACTTCTGTATTATGCCTATTCTAAGATAACTTGCACATTTTCTACCTCCTTTCTTTTTCAGAATACACTAAATATAACGAACAATAACTATTATTCTGTTGAAGTTGAAAACATCACTGCACAAGTTCAGTTTTCAAAAACAGTTATTGGAAAGGCACGCTTAAACAATATAACCAGTATTGGTCCACTGGATATGAAACAAGTAAGCTTCATTCAGAAAATACTTTGGAGGAGTATGCATCTCAACTTTGTATATAATATTAACTTTCAGGAGATGGGGGTTTTCCTAAAAAATTAAACTTTGAAATGTATCCCATACATATGTAAAAGAAAGTCATAGAATCAAACCCATAAAAAGAGAGATTTCCAAACTCTTTAAGTTATGAAATCTGTCTGAAATATTTGATATTTTGAGACTATTCTCTGTTGGTTTATTTTCATTTTTTGCCTTTCAGATTGATTATACAGTACCTACTGTCATAGCAGAGGAAATGAGTTATATGTTGTAAGTTCTGATTTTTAATTATTTTCTCTCATTAAATTATAAGGAATAAGTGTGGGTATGTGTGAATATATAGGGCTTTCCTGATAGCTCAGTTGGTAAAGAATCCGCCTGCAATCCAGGAAGCCCCAATTCGATTCCTGGGTCAAGAAGATTCACTGAAGAAGGGATAGGCTACCGACGCCAGTATTTTGGGGCTTTCCTTGCAGCTCAGCTGGTAAAGAATCTGCCTGCAATGCGGGAGACCTGGGTTCGATCGTTGGGTTGGAAAGATCCCCTGGAGAAGGGAAAGGCTACCCACTCCAGTTTCTGGCCTTGAGAATCCCATATACAGTCCATGGGGTCATGGGGTCACAAAGAGTCAGACATACATGTGTGAATATATATATTTAATGAATGGTGGTGGTGGTGGTTTAGTCGTTAAGTCGTATCCAACTCTTGCGACCCCATGGATTATAGCCTGCCAGGCTCCTCTGTCCATAGGATTCTCCAGGCAAGAATACTGGAGTGGGTTGCCATTTCCTTCTCCAGGGGATCTTCCTGACCAAGGAATTGAACCCAGATCTCCTGTATGGTAGGCAGATTCTTTACCAACTGAGCTACAAGGGAAGCCCATTTAATGAATATATATGTTTAATTTTCCATCATTTTAGCAGAGACAAGACCACATTTTTAGAATATTCCTTCTGACTTTTGATCATCTCCATCCTCTCTTTTCAAAATGTGTCACATTAACATACATATACCTGTACACATAGTTTTTCTTTTCACAGTTAGGATCATGTCACTTTTTATTTACTATGTTATAAAATCATATTCTCATATTTTGTAATTTTTTTGTTTTTGTATAGGAGGACCACAAATGCTAATGATGTTTAATATTCTATTCTGGTTTGAAGTTGTGAAACTTGTAAATTAGGTCCAAATGATTATTAACTCTTGTTAAGTAAAAATCTGTGATAATTTTTTATCCTCTTTTGATATCAGCCTGATACAGAATTTCTGAGTGGGTAATAATCTGGTTACTAAAATTTCAAAAGGTGAAAAAAAGTAGAAGTAGTTAGTAGACAACTCTACAGCTGCTGTAGTATGAAAGCATAGAAAAAGAAGCCATGAAAATGTTAATCATTTGAGATATAGAAAATGCTCCACCACTTAATGGCTATTTATTTTATCTTCTTAATAGTATTTGTATTGGCTTTAACATAGGAAGAGGAATTGTGATTAAACTATTTTATTAATAAATGTATAATGTCATAGTTTGTGTGTATTTACATTGCTTTTTTCTTTAACAGTGATTTCTGTACACTGATAACCATCAAAGTACATAACATAGTGCTCATGATGCAGTGAGTATGAATTTTTTTGAAAGAATTTCTTTGTTTCAACTATGGATGTGTAACATTAGCATAGAGTATACACATCTTTATAAATGCTGTCTCATTTGTATTTTAAGCCTTACATGAGTGCAGTGAGGTGAAGTAAATAGTTACCCACTTTACACATGAGGAAATGGGAGCTCAGAGAATTAGTGAAGGACGACATGGCTGCTAAATAATGAATCTGGACCTTCCAAGAACTCAGGAAAACAGTAGAAGTTGATACAGAGAGAAGGATGAGCTCAACAGCCAATTCCTTGCTCCCTGTGGTAAAGGCAGGAACAGTAGTGATGAGAAATAATGTTATTGGTTTGCAAGTTGGGTGTTTCCCTAAGCCATGAAAACATTGTAGGTTATAGGTTGGGTCTTTAGGCCGTTAGCTAACACCTGATTAACCCTTTTCCTCTGATGAGAGAACTGTGTGATTATTTTTAAGAGTGCAATGAACTAAAGATATTTTTAGCCAAAGATAGGTGTTTTGAAAAAAATTACATTTTTTTGTATATAATTATTTGGATAGGGCTTGCTCAGCCAGCATTCCTGTTATCTACTGGGGAAATACTCCCTAAGAGACCCATGTCTACAACATTAAATTATCATTAATAAATAACCTCTCCCTGAAAAGAATTTTAATATATAAAGTGTTCCCACTTTAAAAAGATTTTTTTTATATATTAACTATTCCGTGCTTCTCTCCATTTATTTTATTTTCAGAGTTACTGTAACGACAACTTACTTTGGACATTCAGAACAGATATCCCAGGAAAGGTACCAGTATGTTGATTGTGGAAGAAACACCACATATCATTTGGGGCAATCTGAATATCTAAATGTACTTCAGCCACAACAATGAAAACTCAGAGAAAAAAAATACCTATTGATATTTTCCAAACTTTGAAGGATGAGGTACTTTGTGATAGGAGATCTTAAATTGAGCAACCTAAAGTTTACACTTCTGTTTTAAGAGTACATCTAAGAATATGTGGACTTGTAGTTTATTACAACTCTCCGCTCTGTGTTTGTGATATTTGTACCAGGATCTTTTATTTGAACCTAAATTTACTGATTGATGTTCTTCGCTCGTTTCCCAAAGGGGAAAACTAAGACTTCTCATTCAGAATAACAGATACTTATTTAAAATTCACAGCTCTAATCACTACTGAAAACATAATTTTGGTGATGAACATAATTTGAGAAACTTTATTTCTAAATGTTTTTATAGAAAATTACCGAGGGCCTATTACTGATGAAGACATTTAAAGAATACCTTTTCTTTTTTCCTGTTTTATAAACTCCCATTGCTACTTGGTAGTGTTTAAACTATATGCTATTTTAGCTTTTAGCTAAATATTTTTACTTTTTCATTTTGAAATTCCACTCATTTGCATGGTTTTGTCAGTGTTATTTCAAGCTAGTGTTTGCATAACACTTATAAACCAAAATAATGTTTGCAAAATTCTGTACCTGAAAAATTTGTCTTTCCATGTTATAGTTGTGTGAAACTTTTGTGTAATATTCAAATATAGCCATTTAATGTACAGTATTGTAAATAAATTATGCATGGATTCTAAATAGTTGTAATAAATGTTAAAGTGGTACAGATTTAAAATCTAGTAAGTTGCTCATAAAAATTAAAAACACAGGAAAATGAAATTCAGAAACCTCTAGAATGTGAATATGTTTCCAAATACATATTTGATCAGGTATAACATAGATTTGAAACAAAATATTTTGGTGATCCACTTTTTTTTAATGTTGCTTTTCATACTAAAGAATTATGAAGATACTTTTCACAACTGTTAGGTACTCAGATCATCAACTTTATGAATGTTTTAGAGGTGAAATTATTACTTTGGTAAAATTATCCAGGAAATCCTGTTATAAATTATGGTGGCTATAGCAAAATAAAACCTATACTATACTTTTTTAAAATTTAATTACTTTGCACATTGTGGATATCAGGCTTCTAGGAGTTATATTTTTTAAGTTTTCTCCTTTTGGTTTGGATTTTGTTTCAAGTTTTTCTGAAGTGTAAATTATTTTACTATTTTATATTTTTAATACCATTTTGCATTTGGGCTTTTGGCCTTTTCACTTCCCAAGTTCAGAGTACCTTTTAAATACATGCTACTGAGCATAGGGGCTGACTGTTGATACCAAAAACAGTCATTGGCTTGAGATTAATTTCCTTCAGTTCCTTAGTGAAAATCAGGTTTCCCCTCTCTCTACCCCAAAAGTGCCTAACATAGGTCTGAAACATTCTTATTTATAAGTCTGACTCTCTCAACTCTAAAACGTGAGCTTTATTTAATTATAAATAATTAGAGCTAATGAAGCCCTCCTTTCTGCCTTTAAACCTACTCAGGTTTCCCCTTAGCTTTCATATCCTTTTTCCTAAGTTTTCCTCAATGAACCATTTTAATGATGAAATGTACTATCTTCTTTTTTTGTTTTTAACTACTTAGTCTCCCGTTAATCCATTGCTAACTCATCTTTCCTTACTATTAAACTAAAATCACCCCTTTAAATTAATTACGGATTTTGTGGTCCAACCCAATCTTTAATATTTTTTTCTGCCATGTTTTTTGCCTTGTCTCTTTGAAACTGCACACTTCCCTACTGTGTGGGTTCTAATTGTATTTTTCATATTGTTCTCATTTCATTTTTTCACTCTACTATCTTCTGATGTTTTAATGAGTAGTATCCAGACCCTCTTCTGCCTCAAAATTTCTACTTCTTTGTCTTCAACAATCACTTCCATTAGTGTATCCAGATCTGTTTCTACATCCCTGACCAGTAACCTATCTAGTTTCTCATTTAGTTAATGAGTTAGACAACCCTGGTAGTTCAGACAGTAAAGAATCTGCCTGCAGTGTAGGAGACCAGATTCGATCCCTGGGTTGGGAAGATCCCCTGGAGAAGGGAATGGCAACACACCCCAGTATTTTTGCCTGGAAAATTCCATGCACAAAGGAGCCTAGCGGGCTGTAGTCCATGGGGTTGTAAAGAGTTGGACACGACTGAATGACTAACAGCTTTTATAGATAATAGTATTTCAGTGACTGTGTAAAAGCAAAAAATGTTAAAAAAAAAAAAATGCCATATTTTGTTTCATCCCATTTCTTCAAAATCATCCTTTCAGATATGCCTTCTTCAAAAATCAATCATAATTTGTTTTCCTACTTTGTATCTTTTAACCTTGGAAAACTATATAGTGTAAACTAAGTGGACTTTTCTTTTGATGTGTGGCTCTAATATTCTTGTAGAGTGGATGCAGAGCATCTGCTGAAGAGTCAGGAAAGTTAGAGAACATTTGCTTTTACTGACTTAGTTCTGAATATTATTCATTCTTTAAAGTAAAAATTCCTTGTTATTCCTGCTTTCTCTGGCGTTCAAGTCAGAAAGAAACTGAAATTTAAAATAAGTTAAAAAAAGAAAGTAGTAGAGAAATAAAGATCACTTGTGACTATTTTCACAGAGGGTTAAGTAACTGCCAGAGAACCCTAGAGTAAAGTAGGCTGTAAATTAATACAATTACAAAAGCACATTCCGGTGATACAGACTTGTAGCCATTAAAAAAAAAATCTGGAAAGAACAGATGAGGTTTTAACCCTTCTTAGGTCATTGTCCAATGCAGTTTCTTACATGGTAATAGGGTTTTTTAAAAACTATTCTCAGATCTTATTCAACAAATATGGTAAAGATGTTAATTTTTTTTTTGGTGGTATTTCCAAGAATAACTTCCTTGTACCTTTAATAGACTGGTCATTCTAACCAAGCCTACATGTTTTGATATTACATTTATATAGCACCATGCCCTCTGCAGAACTCCTGTTTTGTCATTTGCCGGAGTCCTGTGAGTCAGAAAAGTAGGGTGGTAGGAGCCCCATCTTTTAGAAAAGGAAAAAGAGGCATGGAGAAGTTGAAGGACTTTGCTGAATATTTAATAAATATTTTAACTGATGCCAGACCTAACTTTTCTGTCTGCCATATCTGTGCTTGGTCAATGAAATCACCCATTGGAAAGCCCTGTTGACTCAGGTTAGTACAAGTAAAAATCAGAGAAAATGTTCACATAGGTAACATAGTGACAGTCCAATTAATACTAATGAACTAAGATTTTTGATATCTTGAAATTAGTACCTTAAATATTTTCAACGGGAAATGAACACTTGTAAGATATTTTGGAGCATAATCTATAACTTAATATTTTTAAGTAGCTTAATTTTCTGTTAAATCTGTGATTATTCCAGTAAAGATAACAGATAGACTAATTATAAAGAAGAGATTAATGGATTTGAGATTTGAAATAACAGTTTGGAAATATTAGACACCAGATAAACTGCTTGTAATTTCTAAATAGCCATCTTTACTGTACCATGTAACATGTAAATGACCATGGTTTTATTTGTGTGCATTTTTTCCATGCTTTTTTGTTTAAGAAAATGACATAATTATTTTCTCAAAGAATTCATGACAAGAAAATAAAATTCACTTTAGATCTTCTGACTCGTAGCTTAGGAATAATACAGTGTGGTGTTCAAATAGATAGGAAGTGATTGCCAAAACAAAATGAAAGTGACTTAAAGACTTCAAACGTCAGCCTGATGAATCTTTGTGGTTCTTAGCCTTATCATTATTGCAATATAATTCTGGATGTTTAATTGGAGTACATGTCCCCAACTTTCTCTTAGGCCATTTGACTTTTTTTTTAGTTTTAAAATAGTTCTTTGTAATTGCCATGTCTTATTTAAGAAAATGATTTGTTAGATACTTGACCCCAAAGTAAGTCACTTCTCAGTATAGCTAATGTTTATTGATTACTTTCTGTGTCACATACTGTACTGTGCTAACTTCTCTCACTTTCCCTCAGAAGAGTCCTTTAAGGTAGTTACTGTCATTACCCCTCCCCCATTTTGTCTCTGAGGAAATTTGGGTTTTAGAGAGGTTAAGAAATATACATAAGCTTTAAAGTGGCAGATTAGAGATTCACAACAGGTCTGTTTTACTCAAGCATCATTGTTCTTACTGTAAGCATATTTTCTTTCTAGCCTTTGAAAATGTTTTATTCATAAAAATGTATTGGATGTTCCACGTGATATGTAGGACTGAGGCTTTTGATAGTATTTTTAAGAATACTATTAAGATACTTTATTATTTTATAAATCCTTAGTATAAAATGTTTAATTATTAATGCTTATCTGTTAGGGTTTCTTTCTAAAAGATATAAAATTTTAAATTTACAAGTACATATGTCTTCCTTGATTGGGCTTCCCAGTTGGCGCTAGTGAGATTGTAAGCCAAAGGTTACTCACCATTTTATGATTTTTTAGCTCATAATATCTGAAAACAGTAACTACTTGGCTCAAATACATCTAAGAATTAATTTTATTTCTCTTTTTTTTGTAATATCAGATTTTAAATGAGATGTTAAACTATTTTAAGGAAAAAATATGTTTGAGGTGGGATAAAAAGACTTAAACATTATTTCTTTAAAAAAATTATTTTTACATGAAAACTAGATATATTTGTGATGTGTTCAATCAAAAAATTCACTACTATATCCCAGATCTACATATTTCAAAGTAAAAATGTTCACTTGTCAGCTGAAATTTCTGATTAGAACTGATATTTGTATATTTTTGTGCTTAGAATTTAAATTTCACAGTGGATTTTTTTGAAATTGAACTTTAATTAGGATGAAAGCAAGTAATATATTTGTATACTATAGGGATAAAAATGGTAATTTTCATTTTTAAAAAACTACAAGTGTGATTATGTTTTTAGTTCCTTTTACTCATGTTTAGCATAGGCTTTTAAGTTAAAAATACACTGTGGTCTGTATTGACCCAAAAAATATTCCATAAATTAAACAAATACATGGCAAGTTTTTCATAGCTAAATCTAATTCTTCTAGAAGGAAGTTATTGCCTTCTATTTAATTACATTAATTGAAATGTGTTTAAGAGAAATGTTTTCAGCATATTTTGTATACTAAAAAACAAAAGGGGTTAGTATTGGGCCAATGGCCAAGAGGTAATGTTACTACCTTGTAGACTGTTACAGTTCAAATTGTCCCACTCCACCCAGAGTTTTAGAAACTAGAAATCTGGGAGATACTATATCAGCTATAGTCGGTTGACTCTAAATGCTGTAAGCTGTATTCATCTTTTGTTACTGTGTGAGATGGAAAAAATGCCACTTTGCAAAAGATGCATAATTTCATTGTATAATGATTTATTTTAGGCATATAATATCAGGAAGCTTTGTCTTGTGTGTTTTGTCTTATATTTCCTCATAGAACTAAATTAAGTAAGATTTGGGGAAATGATTTTAAAATGCTTTCTGACTTGACATGCTTGGTCAGAAATTGTTGGCATTGGTGGGTAGGTTCTAACCAGTGATTTTAATTGTGCAATAAATAATAATAGAGTGTGAGACTATGTTTGGGCACTTACTATTTTTTTATATTAGGTATTAGCCTCCATTATAATATACTTACTAAATTTCCAAGTTGAGCAGTTCTGTAGTTAATAACTATTGTTGCTGTACCTGTAACAAAACATACTTATGACAGTAAAATGAATAGAAGTGCCCCCAAATACTATTTTTTAATTCACTTGTAACTGTTCCTCTTGTAATTGTGTATGACAAAATCAAATTTGTAAAAATTTTAGCATGAAAAATAAAATTTGTATCAGTCAAGTGTCTTGGTTATGCTTTTGAAATTGATTTTTTTCATCTGCCTCGCTTCTAATTTGTTGCCTAATACTGTCTAGTCTACTAATATCTCTGAAATCTGTCTTGTAGTTGAAATCTCTGTTGCTATTAGTCCCTAATTTTTTTACTGAATAAAGCCCTAGTCCCATCTGTGGTGTTGGGAATCTTTTTTTAATCTGGCCACAACCTACAATTCAGTCTTTATTTCCTGTCATTGCCCCTCCCTTATGTCCCCGGCAAACTGAGATATTTCCCATTCCTTGGAAACATTCCTTTCCTTTGTCCACACTTTGCTCGTTCTTTTTTCCTAGAACATGATTTAACCATTTCTTTAGTCTCCCAAACTTATTTTCCAACAGCCAGCTCAGATGTCCTACCCTGCTCTCCTCCTTTTCCTCCAAACTTACTGAAATATTTGGTGACATTTTTTCACTTGTGTACTTTTAAAAGAATTGCCTAATCACAAAGAATATTTTTTATTTTGTTTATGAACTCTAACTTTTTGTTCTGAACTGAACTTAAAACGTGTTTTAAACTTTTAATCATTATTCAAATACATTTTGCTAGCTTAGAATTAGTGTTTTTAAAGGTTTTAAAAATCTTGTATTAAGTCACATGATCTGAAGTTAGATGAAATGCGATCTGTAGTATCTTGGTGAAAAAAAGATTTATTATGTGCATGTGTATTTCCTAGCCAATTTCTCAAGAAGAAAAAATTCATGAGGTGTTTTTTTGTTTCTTTTTTTCCCCTGATGTCTGTTTTTTGCTCAGTGACTTTCAGAATTATTTTTTAAGTTACAAAACCTATTTTTTATACAAAGTCTTATGTAGAACTCCAATAAGTGGCAAAACACAGCCACTTTGATGTCATTGGGGGAAGACCCACAATCCCTCACTACCCATCTTCCACAATGGACCCTAAAACCATTGGTCTAGAGTGTGATGTTCAGTCACTTCTTTAATGATAACTGCAGTTTAACAAACCTGCTCTGGCTAATGACTGAAACATATTTCATAACTGGGCAAATAAAACCTTAAATTTATGTTTTATGTTTATATTTTTAAAATAGCTTTGAAAATGACAAGGGAAAAATATATTTCAAATGGTTAGTCTTCAAAGGAAACTTTTTAAAAAAAGTTTGGGAACTGTATCTTAAAGTGATTTTGTAATGAACAGTTGAACATTTATTTTCATTTTATGAGTTTCAGATTCTAATAGAATATATTGATAATAACATTTTTTAAAAAATTTCCACAAAGAGATTAGAACCACCAAGAATTCTAATAATAAATCTGTTTCAGGTATTTAATTCTTAAATATTAAAGGGTACCCTCTAAATAAAACTGACTTTTTTGTCTTAATAATTTGTGAATAACTTCAGAATTAAATGTTGTCTGTAGAAACTTATAAAAAGTCAAGAATGAGCTTAAAGTCAGAGTTTTAAAAATAAGGTAATCAGTCTGCAATGCAGGAGACCCGGGTTCTATCCCTGGATTGGGAAGATACCATGGAGAAGGGAACGGCAGCCCATTCCAGTATTCTTGCCTGGAGAATTCCATCGACAGAGGAGCCTGGCCAGCTACAGTCCACGGGTTTGCAAAGAGTTGGACACGACTGAGTTACTTAATACTTTCATTTTTCACTCAAATGTATGTAAGCTTTCATGAATTTGAGATAAAGTCTTTTATTCCAGAAGTTATTTGTTCATATATAAAGTACAATTTTTTTTTAAGTTACACTCTTATTTGTTTATATGTTAATTCTAATTTTGTTCTTGTAGATAATCTTGTGTTTTTTGAGTTAAGTAATATGGAATTTCCTAAAATTACATTTTGAATACTCATGTTACTTATCACAACGTTAAAAGCATTGCCTTCTTTGATATTTTTTCCTTCCTAAAATACTAGCTGACTCTTTGATAAGCTGTGCAGAGGTTTAAAAAGGTAGAAGCGCTTTCAACACCCTTGAACAATGGAATTCCCATTTTTTTTCCATGCCTTTTACTTTCTTGCATAGCATCTATCTCTATGTGAAATATTATACATATTTACTGATTTGCTTATTGTCTGTATAAGTATAATGAGAAGAGGTATTCTTGCCTATTAAATTAACTGCTGTAGTACTCATTCATCTACCACTCCAATTACTTTCCACAACCCCTGAAAGGAGTTCAGGGTGGAGAGCAGAAATGAGGCACTCTGCTTGGGCAAAGGGTGTGGTGGGGACTGACAGCATGTCTTTAGATAGTTAGATTTTTTTTTTTTTCAGGAGCTGATTTTATGAGCCTAATTCTTATATTGCCCCATATCTAGAAAAGTACTAAACTCCTTTTCATGACAACTGTTTGTCATTACTTGCAAAAGCTTCATGAGACTAGCAGAAATCTTCTGGAAAAATATCTGCTTGATTGCATATATTCCCCCATCAACAAAATCTGATATGTACTGACCCTCCCCCCTGCTTCTTTGGAGAAGTTTCTCAGAGCTATCTGAGGTGCTGTCTCCCGGGCTGTAGTTCCCATGCACCCAATACAACTTCACTCACAGTCTGCACATTACGTTTTGTTGATTTTGGCCGGTTTTTTGTTTTGTTTTGTTTTGTTTTTGGCTGTGCTGGTCTATGTTTTCTGTGGGCTTTTCTCTAGTTACAGCAAGCGGGAGATACTCTCTAGTTGCAGTAAGCAGGCTTCTCATTGCAGTGGCTTCTCTTGTTGCAGAACACAGACTCTAGAGCTTGCAGGCTCAGTGGTTGTGGCACACGGGCTTAGTTGCTCCTTGGCATGTGGGACCTTCCCAGGCCAGGGATCAAACTCGCATCTCCTGCATTGGCAGGTGGATTCCCTGAACCACCAGGGAGGCCCACATGGTGTGCTTTTTTAAGTCGAGAGAACCTAGATGGGTAGAGGAAAATTTCTTCCTCCTCAACTTTATTTATGAAGTGAAGTGAAAGTCACTCAGTCATGTCTGATCCTTTGTGACCCCATGGACTGTACAGTCCGTGAAATTCTCGAGGCCAGAATACTGGAGTGGGTAGCCTTTCCCTTCTTTTTGGGATATTCCTAACCCTTCAGATACCTTTCTCTGGTACAGTTCTGACTCCTACTGTGTGAATATCTTTCTTGTTTTAATTATACAATTGATGCCATTTAATTACAGAAAAAAGAACTATACACTTAATTTTATAATCGCTAATGATTACTTTGAGAGCAAATTAAAATGTACCATATAGACAGTCTATATCATCTTTGCAATAGAGATATTTAATATGTCTCTTAAACTTAGGTTCTACATTTTCATTTTATTCAGTGCAATATAGAACATAAAGCATACCTATTATAAAATCTATTTTCTAAATGAAGACAGTTTAATGTTTCGTTTTCCATAGTAGTGGATTTCATGGAGCAAAAATCTTTCTAGATAACTTAAGATTATGGAAATTACCTTTATACTGTTTAGCCAATCTTTATATGAAGTATGCTTGCTGAACAAATGTGCCATTTGTGAATTATATACAAACAGGGTAATGTAGGTGAATCGTGCTGACACAGTAGAGGTGATTATAGTATTTGGATTTATGTGTGCTCAAAGAACAGAGCAGCCAAAGTACTAATAAATTAGCTGCCCTTTGTGTGAATGGCTTCCTTATGCATTAGTCATCTATCTACTGGGACTCATGATTCTAATGGCACATTTCCTCACAGAAATAATGTTACTCTCCTCTGTTGGAGACGTCTTGTTGCCTCAGAATATCCACCCTCCTCTTTTATAGAGCTCTGAGTTTTAGGTGGGTCCCTTGTCAACAAGTGAGGCTTTCCCAATGTCTCAGTCCATAAAGAATACGCCTGCAATGCAAAAAAAAAAAAAAAAAAAGAGATGTGGATTCGATCCCTGGGTAGGGAAGATCCCCTCGAGGAGGAGATAGCAACCCACTCCAGTAATCTTGACTGGAAAATCCCATGGACAGAGGAACCTGGCAGGTTACAGCCCATGCAGCTGCCAAGAGTCAGACGTGACGGAGCACACAAGCTTGCATTGACCAACAAGGAGAAGACTGCCTTTACCAGCCTGCCCTGTGGCTAGATGTGGCACGTGACTAAATCTAGGCCGATTATATGTACGTGGAAGCACTGTATATGAGATTCATGGGTAGTTTTTGAAGGAAAAGGCCCTCTTCTATCCTCTTTTCTATTGCGTGGAACCTAGACTAAATGACAGGAACTCTAGTGGCTCTTTCAGATTATGAAGTAACCATGAATTAGAAATCAACACTGAAGGTGATAAACAAGAAATAAAGACTTGCTCAAATAAACGCAGAGAATTCGTTGCCAATAGGAACTGCCTTGCAAGAAATGTTCAAATGATTTCTTCAAAGAGAAGGTACAGGTCAAAAACTTGGATCTACATAAAGAAAAGAACGCTGGAGACGGATAGATCCTTCACCCGGGGCTTCCCTGGTAGCTTAGATGGTAAATAATCTGCAATGCAGGAGACCTGAGTTCGATCCCTGGGTCAGGAAGATTCCTTGAAGAAGGACATGGCAACCCACTCCAGTATTCTTGCCTGCAGAATCCCATGGATTGATAAGCCTAATGGGCTACATTCCATAGGGTTGCAAAGAGTCGGACAAGACTGAGTGAGTAACACACACAAGAGAAGGAAAGGTCACTGAAGACAGTGCTGAGTTGGGAATATCCCTTGGGAATTCACTTGTGAATCCCCGCACCCAGGCCCATTGTGCCGCAGACCTTCTGTAAGGGTTTCCAAGAAGTGAGCACTAATACCTGGAATAAGAAATCTTGGGACTCACAGTTAAGGAAACTGCCAGAGGGAGATCATCTTCAAAGCAGTGCACTTTTTCATCATTTCCTACTCTACCTTTGGCATTAGTATAACTTCATTGGAAAAGGAAAATGGTGAGTTATACAAATGAATACTTTTAAATCAGGAAATGAGCAAATAAAACAAAAACTAAAGCTAGAGTTACCACTCCTTCTTCTCTTCATTCTTTTCCTCTATCCTTTACACCATAGCCCCCACTTTAAACAAAGCCTGTGAAAATGGTACACAGTAGGTCTCTTGAACTTTAGGCAATTGTCATCGTTCCCTCTATGAAATAAAGTTCATATTTTATGGCAAGATGAGAAAACTACACATAAAAAATTTTCTCTGCCCTTTGGCCTCTTCTCTCCTACTTGGCATCATGTGCATTATGCATCAACTGAACCTCCTCATCAGCAGAAATGTCTGCCCATCAAACAGCAACATTCTCCTAACAACATCAAGACAATTCCTTAAAAGATAACATTTCTTCTTGATCTTTTGAGGGGCAAAGATGATGCTTAGCTCAGATCAGGATTGTATAAATTGTTGATACAACATTTAATGTAGGGCCCTCTGCCTCAAATGGAAAACCCAATGGCAACCCACCCCAGTACTCTTGCCTGGAAAACCCCATGGACGGAGGAGCCTTGTATGCTGCAGTCCATAGGGTAGCACAGAGTCAGACACAACTGAAGCAACTTAGCAGCAGCAGCAGCAGCCTCTGCCTCAAAAAGTTATTTAACTTCGCCTTAACTTCTAATGGGTATGAGCTTCTCAGAGCTTTCTGAGATGCTACCCTTGAGTTATAATCTTCAATTTGTCTCAAATAAAATTTTCTGTTTCTTCAATTGACTGATTAATTTGTAGTTGACACCACTGACCCTCAGCCACAGATTCTATCTGTGCTAGCCTTCTCCTAACCAATAATTTCCATGATATCACAGTTTGGTGGAGAAATCGTAGTGTTTTAAAATTATACAGTCATTAAATGTAAATCTACCGATGTATAGAGAAACACTGTCCTGTTCCACTGTTTGCAAACGTATCACACTTTGGGAAATTGAGTTAGGGTATTGGGCTGGTTGTTAGAAGACTAGAGGTCTAGCACTTACTCTACCCCTCAAGGAGCCGTGCTTTTGGAAACTTATGTGTGCATGAGTGCTTCAGTCAGTTCAGTTCAGTCTCTCAGTCACATCCGACTCTTTGCAACCCCATGAATCGCAGCATGCCAGGCCTCCCTGTCCATCACCAACTCCCTGAGTTCACTCAGACTCATGTCCATCAAGTCAGTGATGCCATCCAGCCATCTCATCCTCTGTAGTCACCTTCTCCTCCTGCCCCCAATCCCTCCCAGCATCAGAGTCTTTTCCAATGAGTCAACTCTTCACATGAGGTGGCCAAAGTACTGGAGTTTCAGCTTTAGCATCATTCCTTCCAAAGAACACCCAGGACTGATCTCCTTCAGAATGCACTAGTTGGATCTTGCAGTCCAAGGGACTCTTAAGAGTCTTCTCCAACACCACAGTTCAAAAGCATCAATTCTTCGGTGCTTAGCTTTCTTCACAGTCCAACTCTCACATCCATACATGACCACTGGAAAAACCATAGCCTTGACTAGATGGACCTTTGTTGGCAAAGTAATGTCTCTGCTTTTCAACAAGCTATCTAGCTTGGTCATAACTTTTCTTCCAAGGAGTAAGCATCTTTTAATTTCATGGCTGCAGTCACCATCTGCAGTGATTTTGGAGCCCCAAAAAATAAAGTCTGACACTGTTTCCACTGTTTCCCCATCTGTTTCCCATGAAGTGATGGGACCGGATGCCATGATCTTCATTTTCTGAATGTTGAGCTTTAAACCAACTTTTTCACTCTCCTCTTTCACTTTCATCAAGAGGCTTTTTAGCTCCTCTTCACTTTCTGCCATAAGGGTGGTATCATCTGCATATCTGAGGTTATTGATATTTCTCCCAGCAATCTTGATTCCAGCTTGTGCTTCTTCCAGCCCAGCATTTCTCATGATGTACTCTGCATAGAAGTTAAATAAGCAGGGTGACAGTATACAGCCTTGACGTACTCCTTTTCCTATTTGGAACCAGTCTCTTGTTCCATGTCCAGTTCTAACTGTTGCTTCCTGACTTGTATATAGGTTTCTCAAGTGGCAGGTCAGGTCGTCTGGTATTCCCATCTCTTGAAGAATTTTCCACAGTTTATTGTGATCCACACAGTCAAAGGCTTTGGCATAGTCAATAAAGCAGAAATAGATATTTCTCTGGAACTCTCTTGCTTTCCCGTGATCCAGAAAATGCTGGCAATTTGATCTCTGGTTCCTCTGCCTTTTCTAAAACCAGCTTGAACATCTGGGAGTTCACGGTTCACGTATTGCTGAAGCCTGGCTTGGAGAATTTGGAGCATTCCTTTACTAGTGTGTGAGATGAGTGCAATTGTGCAGTAGTTTGAGCATTCTTTGGCATTGCCTTTCTTTGGGATTGGAATGAAAACTGACCTTTTCCAGTCCTGTGGCCACTGCTGAGTTTTCCAAATTTGCTGGCATATTGAGTCCAGCACTTTCACAGCATTATCTTTTAGGATTTGAAATAGCTCCACTGGAATTTCATCACCTCCACTAGCTTTGTTTGTAGTGATGCTTTCTAAGGCCTATTTGACTTCATATTCCAGGATGTCTGGCTCTAGGTGAGTGATCATACCATCGTGATTATCTTGGTCATGAAGATCTTTTTTTTGCAGTTCTTCTGTGTATTCTTGCCACCTCTTCTTAATATCTTCTGCTTCTGTTAGGCCCATACCATTTCTGTTCTTTATCAAGCCCATCTTCGCATGAAATATTCCCTTGGTATCTCTAATTTTCTTGAAGAGATCTCTAGTCTTTCCCATTCTGTTGTTTGCCTCTATTTCTTTGCATCGATCACTGATGAAGGCTTTCTTATCTCTTCTTACTATTCTTTGGAACTCTGCATTCAGATGCTTGGACCCCATGTCCAAGGTAAGAGAAACCCAAGTAAGACAGTATGCGTGCTTCAGTTGTGTCCAACTCTGTGACCCTATGGACTACCTGCCAGTCTCACCTGTCTATGTGGATTCTCAGTGGGTTCCCAAGATCCAGGGGGTCTTCCCAACCCAGGGATCGAGCCTGTGTCTCTTACATTTCATGCATTTGCCTGTGGGTTCTTTACCACTAGCACCACCTAGGAAGCCTGGGAAGCCCTAATAATCTGGTAAACATAGGTAAATGTTTCCCTGAGCTCTGTGAGCCATTCTAGCAAATTACTAAATTCAGGGAAGCGGTCATGGGAACATGTTTTAAGCCCATGAGTCAGAAGTACATATCACAACCAGGATTTCAGTTGGTGTCTAAAGTAGGGGTGGTCTTACAGGACTGAGCCCTAACCTGTGAGATCAGACCTATTGTTACCAAATTAGACAGCCTCTCTCTTACAGTCCTAGCTGAACTGAAGCCTTCTGGCTTGGTCAGAAAGTTCTTATCTCCTCAGGTTCATATTGCCAATAATAAAACTGAGTTTGGTGCAAGCAAGACAGGCTTTTATTCAATGATCAGAGAATGGAAAAGGGGAGCTCATGCTCTAAAAGCACTTCTCCTGAAGGGATGAAAGTGGATGACTTTTAAGCAGTAAGTGGCAGACAGGTAATCAGGGCTCTAGGAAAAGTGTGGAGATTTCCAGGGGTAGCTGCAGGCAGCCTGGGCTTTTGTAGTCTTCCATGCTCCAGGCATTCCTGTAGAGAAATCAGGGCTGGTTGAGCGTGGTATATATCTCTGAAAGCACACCTCTCTCAAAGACAAGTGCAAGGCATCTCTGCCAAACACCCAGTACATTTGAAATGGACACAGAGATGAATCAGGGTGTGTCGTTCAGTTCTTAGTGGTACAGAGACAGAAAGAAAATAAATCAGGCAAGGGATGTGACAAAAAACAAACAAAAAGCCAAAAAGCAACCCACAGATCTGTGGCCTGGGCTGAATAATACAGGTGATACCATCTCCAGGTGATACTATCTCTATTTCTCTGTTCAGGCAACATGGTGTTGGGAAGCAAACCACGCACTGGTTACTTTGCATCTCTCAACTACGTTGTCTCTACCCTGTGTCTCTAGAAGGAAGCAAGATGGCCTTTCACCTAGAAGGCTTGGTAAAAGCTGGGTGAGCCCTATTTCTGCTATGCTACTTTCCACTATCCTAAGTGGATAATGGCCAGTAATTCACAAGAGACAATCCTAAGAAAAATGAGCTAATTTTACAAAGCTGAAATGTGAACTCTCAGATACTGAATGTTAAAAAGCCTACGCTTTCTGCAGGAGCCATTCAGCAGCACTCCAGGGGACACTTGATTTGTCTGAATAATAATAAACTATAATGATAATAGCCAAGTGCACCTCACAGGAGTACTAAGCTTTAATGATTCAATATTTGTGGAACCCTTTGAGCACCTCCAAAGTTATGTAAGCACAAATGAATAGGTAGGGACACCATATACCATTGTTATTTCTACATTAAATCTCTCTTGGTAATTTCCTATCTTATAATGTCTTGTAAGGTAGGTACTGTATGAGACTAATATATGAACAAAATTATGGAAGAAATAAAGTATAAAATAATATATAGTAGTGATTTCCAATGAAATAATTATAATTTCATATTAGTGAAAGAGAATGGAGTCATTAATAGCATCTCTAAAAAGTCATTCCTAGGTTGTAAAATAGAAAAATGAAAATCTGGAATAGACCCTTAAGATTTAAATGTCTGAAAAGAGTTTGAAGAAACACTTGCTATTTTTTTCTTATGAAGGGGACACCTAAGATTTTAGTTGTTTTCTTTCCACACTGAAGAAATTATAATGATGTTTTCTCTATTTCCT
Organism: Capricornis sumatraensis; assembly: GCF_032405125.1. Lineage (NCBI taxonomy): Eukaryota > Metazoa > Chordata > Mammalia > Artiodactyla > Bovidae > Capricornis > Capricornis sumatraensis. The sequence continues at coordinate 25,171,236 of NC_091073.1, forward strand.
AGTAGAAATTGTACACATTATTTTCATACATCTCTTTTCATCCTCTCCTCCATCACCAGCATAATTTATGCAATGTGATAGTACATTTAATATTCCTAGTTTAAAAGATATATCTTCACAGTCCTGTTATCCTCATATTTTCCAAAATGCACCATTGTGATTTTGATACTGTCCCTAACTTCCACTGAGGTAGCTATGTACAAAATGCATTGACCCAAACAGTCTCTTCAACAAATATTCCTCTAATACCAGATCTCCACCAACGAAAGACTCATTTCTTCCAGTGAGTTTTGCCTATAAAAACTCCTCTGAGAGGACGCTGTGGAAGAGAGTGCTCTTCCTGTCCTTGCCTTTTCCCTTTCACCTAGCTGACATCACATTCTTTAAGAACCAGGGTGTTTCCAGGGGTGAGGAGGAAAGGAAAAAAAGTAAGGTTACCTCTTTGAGGAGAGTAATTATGAGTAGGACAACGCTGCACCAGGTTTTGAACAGGTTCCTCATCCCGAGAGAGGGAAGAAGGGACAAAGAGAGGTAGGAGGACATTAACACAAAACCCACATGCTTTGTGTTCTAAGACCTGCAAGTATCGGTCATAGGATTATTTTCCATTCACTGAACATTCTTGTCAATGTTCTGCCTTTTCTTTACAGCATTGATATATTGTACACAGTTAATATTTTTACATCCTAATACCCTGTTGAACCTCCTAAATTTTGCCATTCCAGTAGTACTTTTTTAAGATAGCCATTCTCTTATTTACTTATGTATGCATTTATTTATTGGCCTGTGCCGGGTCTTAGTTGCGGCACTGATGATCTTCTATCTTTGCTGTGACATGCGGGATCTTCTTAAACTACTTCATGTAGGATGGTTTTAGATGCGGAATGTGGGAGTTTTAGTGGGAGCATGCGAACTTTTAGTTGCAGCCTGTGAATTCAGTGGCAGCATGTGAGATCTAGCTCCCTGACCAGGGACTGAATCTGGACTCCCTGCTTTGGGGGCACAGTCACAGCCACTGGACCACCAGGGAAGTCCCAGTCCAGTAGTACTGGGATCAACACAACTCTTAGACTTGGACAAGAGGGGTGTCTACCCCAGCAAATGCAGAAGCTGCTGTTTGCCACGTCACAGCCCATAGGACCAAGGGTATGTGGCCACCCAGAGACGGTGTTCCACCTTCTAAACAATACCATGGTACCTGGGTCTCTCGACTGTCTGTTTTACAATCCCTGAGTCCATTCTTCATCCCTATGGGAGCTCTTTCCTGTTGACCTGCTTACAGTGGACGTCTTCCTCCCTAGACCCTAGGGGTAGAGAGACAGCTGTTAGCAAAGATGTCTATGGATCCTAGTTGTGAGGGTGCCTTGTGGCACTGGAGACCCCTCAAGACTTCCCACTGGGGTGGGAAGAGACAGGGAGGAACAATGGATGGTGGAGTGGGGGGCACTGGAGGCAGGGAACGTGCCATCATCATATTCAGTTGTGGAACACAGAAAATTCTGAACAGTCTCAATTAAAACTTTGCCTCAGCCTCAGACTTCTTCCAAGAGTTTTTAAAAAGATTCCTAGAGGTAGGATCTGAGATCATCATGCGGACAGAAAATTCCAGGAATGTATCAGATAGCATGGGCTTCTCGGGTGGTGCTAGTGGTAAAAAACCCACCTGACTATACAGGAAATACAAGAGATGCGGTTTCGATCCCTGGGTCAGGAAGATCCTCTGGAGGAAGGCAGAGCAATACACTTCAGTTTAGAATTCCATGCACAGAGGAGCCTGGCGGGCCACAATCCACAGGGTAGTAAAGAGTCTGACATGACTGAAGTGACTTAGCACGCAGGCAGCAGGTGGCATAAGGAGAAACCTCATTTCTTTTTCTTTTTTCTCCTTTCCTGCCTTTCTTCTTCTCTCTCTTTTTTCTTTTCTTCCAGACAAAGGAAAGCTTCCTCTTTTGATCAAAGAATGGAGACGCAAGTGCCTGCTTTACAATATGTGCTCTTCCTGACAAGCTGCGGCGGGGATCCTTTACAGGGGTCTTGTCAGCAGGGTGATGCCATCCAACCATCTCATTCTCTGTCGTCCCCTTCTCCTCCTGCGCTCAATCTTTCCCAGCATTAGGGTCTTTTCTAATGAGTCGACACTTCGCATCAGGTGGCCAAAGTATTGGAGCTTCAGCTTCAGTCCCTCCAGTGAATATTCAGGGTTGATTTCCTTGAGGATTGACTGGTGTGATCTCCTTGTTAGCAGGGAGGGGCGGAGTTCTCGCAGATTGGCCCGGGCGTGCTGTTGGCTGCTGGCGGCTCCCGGCAGCGCAGGCGCAGCACCTCTGTGCACAGCCCATCGCCGCCATCTTGAACTGAGGTGTCAGGGGTCGCCATTGCACCCTGAGAACTCTGGACTGAATTGCTGAGCGCGAGGCCTCTGCACACGGCTTCCTGTGAACAAATCAAACCAGACTAAGCCAACAGAAAAGAGAAAAAGGTTAGACTTTATTTTCTCACCCACGTTCTATTTTTATTTTCTGGGTATTACTGATGGGCTTTGCTAGTGACAAAACCCCCCTTCTGCCATTTGCCCTGCTCCTCATTCTTGAGGGGCACTGAGGGACACAGGTTGTTTTCTGTAAGTGCTTCCTGTTGAGTGTAGACGTTGTTATCACCCCAGTGGAGCAGCGGGACTTTCCCCAGCTGCCTTTAGATATGTGTGGTAGTCCCAAGGCCTCAGCCAGAACTCTCTGTATCCCTGAGAGACCACCTTTTGTCTTACCTTTTGGAAACAAAGGGCATCAGACAATTTAAAATGCATGGCCCAAATAATAAGAGAATAATGGGCATATGTCATATTTTCCTTAAAGTGAAGGTATCTAGGTCTTTTACCTGTAGGCAAGTGTCCCCTGACATTGAGACTCACTGCTGTGGCCCAAGTATCTCTGGTCACACTTGGGTTTTCCCCAAGAGAAGCTTCTGGTCGGAAAGAGGTTCACATGCATACTCAAGGGGAGTCTGTTTCCCCAGATTGTTTCGCTGGAGTTTGGGGCTCAGGAGCCTCTTCCCTTGAGTTTGATGACCCCTCAGAGTGATCTCCTGTAACTTTAGGACAGAATGGGTGGTTAGGATCACCAGGTGGGAGCCTCCTGCCTGGTATCACTTGTGCTAATAGAATAAGACTGGGTGGTTCAAAAGCAAACAAAAGCTCTATGCTTTGATTAGAAAATGGAGAAGTGCAAGCTTGAGCTCTGGAGGACAAGCTCTCCTGACAGGCGTACAGTCCAGCTGCTTCATATTGTTCCCTTCAGCAGGGACAGGGCTGGAGTTCTGGCAGCGGTCTGGAGTCGTGCTGCTCAGTTCCAGGCTGCCTGTCTTCATCATGCTGTTTGTCAAGAAATAAAACTAATTTTGAAATTGTGCTATTAATTTTCCTGTTCCTTTACCCCATGAAAAAATGTTGTTATAAAGCTATATCTGTTTTTTAACAAAAGTAGAAAATATTTTATTTAACAGTTTGTAGTTTTGTTTTTTGTATCTTTTATATTTGGACAAGCTGGATCTAATTATGTAACAGAGCCCTCACCATTTTTCAGCATACAGTTTTTCGTATAGGACTGAGAGGAAATCAGGGGGCTTCCCAGGTGGCAATAATGGTAAAGAACCAACCTGTCAGTGCGGGAGACATAAGAGAGGCAGGTTCGATTCCTAGGTCGGGAAGATCCTCTGGAGATGAGCATGGCAACCCACTCCAGTATTCTTGTCTGGAGAATCCCATGGACAGAGGAACCTGCCAGGCTGCAGTCCATGAGGTCGAGAGTCGGACACGACTGAAGCGACTTCGGGGCAGCAGCAGCAGAGAATAAATTACTGGTTTAGATGAGTAGTTTTATAACCAGACACAGTGTGCAGCAATGAGCATAATGTAGTCAGTCTCCATGCTAATCAAAATATAGAATGTTTTCATGCTACATATGAAAAAGGGAGAGAGAAATCTAATGCATACTATGATGTGTTATTTTGCTTTCTTTTATTGGGAATGGGGGAACAGAAAACCACATTTTATTAAAGAGGTTTAAATTTGTTATGTAACTTGTAACAGTGATCTATGACCACTATACAGCTGGATAGCATGCTCCCTAATATTTGGTGGCTTAATACAAGTCTAGGTCTAGGGACATGAAAGAGAAGTAATGAGGATTCCAGAGCTGCACTAGTAGTTTAAAGAGAAGCCCCAGAAGCTATGATGTTTTCTTAAAGTAGGGGGTGCGTGCATGCTCAGTCATGTCCAGCTCTTTGTGACCCCATGGACTGTAGCCCACAAGGCTCTTCTGTCTATGGAATTTTCCATGCAAGAATACTGAAGTGGGTTGCCATTTTCTACTCCAGGGTATCTTCCCAAACCAAGGATCAAACCTGCACCTCTTGCATCTCCTTGGTAGACGAATTCTTTACCACTGAGCCACTGCCACATATAGCAAAATGGCTCTCTTTTCCTCATAGTTAGCAAAGAACTCATCTATGCATAAAATGAAAATTAATTAAATTTCTAATAAGTGCACCTATGTAAGTGACTACTATGGAGAAATGGTTCATTAAGAAGGTATTGTGGAACTTTCTATAAACAATAGGATGGAATAACTTTAGAAATAACACTTTACTTTGTATGTAGAAGGAAGTTACAAGCTTCAGCCAGTGCTCTGTAATTAAGTAGTGTTAATGCCAGATTCCTAATATAAGGAGCTTTCTGCTATAATCACTCCCAAATGGCTGATCCATCATTATTAATACAAACCCCCAAGATGAAAATTGATATTGTGTACAGACTGTATTTCTGTTAAACTAATGTAAACTTCCCCTTGTTCCATATCTCTAGATTTCTGGTTTGCTACACTATTGCTAGATTGTTTAGCTGGATTTGACTGACTAGTACTAAGCAAATATTCTGCAAACTTAAGGAAAGCTATATACAAAGCGTTAACTGGTAGTTATGATCTTTTGTTCTTAATTAAAGGACTTGTCACTAGTCAATGAAGGGACCACCAAATTAGACATTTTAGTTGGAGAACAATATTGTGATGGAAACTTCCATTCAAACTAGAAATGTGTTTGCTTTAAATCTTTGACTAGTGCCACACTGCCACTTCTCAATATTTGACAACAACAACAAAAAAAGTAAATAAATGGAGTAGATGGTTCTGTATAGCTTGGCAGGAGGTAGATTCAGTTTTTTACAACATGAACAATCAAAATGAAGCTTAATATTATTATTATGAAAAATAATATTAGCATTTTAACTTATACTAACATTTAAACTTTAAAGAAAAATGTGCTTTATATTTTGAAGATCATATTTCTATTTGGCCTGTGCAGCAAGACAAAAAAAATAGATTGTTCCAGAAGCAAAGATTTCAACCTTATATTGATTTCAGTTGATTGAAAGTGACAGTGTATCTTTTTTAAAAAATTGGGATGTAACTTACCCAAAATAAAGTGCTCAAATTGTAAAGATACAGTTGATATAGTTTTATACATTGATTCACTCATATAACCACTACCCTAATCAAGATACAAAACATTGTAGACTTCCTTAAAGATTCCCTCATGTTGCTAACCAGACAATACTCCCCAGGACACATACACCACCATCCTGATTTTATCACCATTTTAGTTTCTTTTTTAACTTCCTGTAAATAGGCTCATATATCACATACTCCTGTGTCTGGCTCGACATTAAGTGTGTTAGATTCATATAGGTTGTTGGGTGTGTCAGTAATAACCTGATTTTCATTGAAATCGGTAGGTCAAAGATTATGTTAGGCATTTGTTGGAAAAGGTAGATATTTTCCCAGATTGCTAATACCAGGAAAAGTTCTATTTGCTCCACACCTTCACCTATTGTCTTTTGATATTTTTTAATTTGCCTATTTTGGTGGACATGGAGTGGTTTTAACTTGTAGTCCTCTGAAAACTAATTTTTTGTGGATCTTTTTATATACGTTTATTGGCCACTTTGATATTCTCTCTCTTAGGAAGTATTGTTAATGCCCCATTAACAGTTGAATGACCTCTTTCTCATTTAATAGGAACTTTTCATATGTTCTGGATATGAGCTTGTTGATACCTATATATTGAGGTTATTTTCTGTTTTGTCTTATCTTTCATTCTCTTAATAATTTATTTTAGTGAACCAAAGTTCTTAATTTTAACAAATCTCGTTATTTTTATAGCTACCATGGATATATTTTACTTTGTATTCATGTAGAGGCTTGTTTGTTTTAGCTTTCACATTTAAGTCTGTGACCAATATGGGATTAATTTTGTCTGTGATTTAAAATACAGCTCCAGGTTCTTTTAAATTTAAATATGCATTATTGAGAAGATTGTCATATGAAATTGTAGTAGAGACACATGAAAGAATCGAGTATAGACATAGTATCTCCTTTGGATGAGATTGAATCTCAAAAAACAACAACAAAAAAGAAAAAGGTAAAAGGGACGTTCTGAGAAATGTCTCTTTATTTGATATTATGGACATTTTAGTTTTGGATTAAGAGATAAATTCTGAAAAAGACATATTAATGTTATAAAATTAAAATATTTATTTAAAGATGTATGCAGATTTCCAGTTTCAACTCTGACATGTAAGGAGATTAGAAGTCATCATTCTTACCCTTATAAGAAAAATGATGGGGAAAAAATCTGAAAATCAATGACTTATCTTAGGCTTATCAAAGAATTGAGGTTACAAGGCAAAGTGAAAATTGAAAGTGTTAGTTGCTCAGTCATGTGTGAATCTGTGACCCCATGGACTGTAGCCTGCCAGGCTCTGCTGTCCCTGGGATTTCCCAGGCAAGAATACTAGAGTGGGTTGCCATTTCCTTCTTCAGGGGATCTTTCCAACACAGGGATGGAAACTGGCAAACCACTGACCAAAACTTGGAGAGACAGGCAAACATAAAAAGTCATAGATAAGATAAAGTTTCCCGGGACAGAAGCTGCTGTAGCTACAAGCTGGTACAAACACTTAAATGTCACTTTTGATGAATTGTGGGAGGCAGACCTAGTGTGAAAAGGAGAAACTTCGGAAGGCCACAGCCTTAGAGAAGATCCCCACACATTTTTGGAGGGCTTAAAAGAGCTTCTTGATGAGGGTGAAAGATGAGAATGAAAAAACTGGGTTAAAACTTGATGTTTAAAAAACTAACATCATGGCATCCAGTCCCGTCACTTCATAGCAAATGGAAGGACCATAAGTGGAAGCAGTAACAGATTTCATTTTCTGGGGCTCCACAATCACTGCAGAAGGTGACTGCAGCCCTGAAATTAAAGACGCCAGCTCCTTGGAAGGAAAGCTACGACAAACCCAGACAGCGTATCAAAAAACAGAGACATCACTTTGCCAACAAAGGTCCAGATACTCAAGAGGAAAGTCACCCAGTTGTGTCTGACTCTTTGCTACCCCATGGAAAAAACAGGTCATGGAATTCTCCAGACCAGAATTTGGAGTGGGTAGCCGTTCCCTTCTCCAGGGAATCTTTCTAACCCAGGAATCGAATCCAGGTCTCCTGCATTGTAGGTGGATTCTTTACCATCTGAGCCACCAGGGAAGGCTGGAGAGTGAAAGCTATGGTTTTACCAGTAGTCATGTACAGATGTGAGAGTTGGACCATAAGAAAGGCTGAGCACTGAAAAATTGATGCTTTCAAATTATAGTGCTGGAGAAGACTCTCGAGAGTCCCTTGGACTGCAAGGAGATCAAACCAATCAACCCTAAAGGAAATCAACCCTGAATACTCATTGGAAGGACTGATGCTGAAGTTCCAGTACTTTGGCTTCTTGGTGCAAAGAGCCAACTCATTGGAAAAGACCCTGATGCTGGGAAAGATTGATGGCAAAAAGAGAAGTGGGTGGCAGAAGATGAGATGGCTAGACAACATCACTGAATCCGTGTACATGAATCTGAGCAAACTCTGGGAGATAGTGAAGGACAGGGGAGCCTGTCATGGTTCAGTCCATGGGGTCGCAAAGAGTTGGACATGACTTAGCATGACAACTAGTTACTCCATAGTAGCCAGAACTAGTCATTAAAATTTGAAAATGAATCTTCTACAAGAGAAAATTTATTTTAATATGTATTTTCAATCAGATAATGTATTTTAGGTGTTTTTGAATCTTTTGTGATTTAGTCAATGACCTTTTTCCTCCTAAAAAACTGTAAGATGAAATAGAGAATAGGAACGCAAATTTTCAATAATAATGCAGAGTGTTTGTTTCCTTTGAAATATAAAACAATTATAAGAAAATGTCATTTTAAAACTAGGTCTTCTTATGAAAGATTAATTTTATGGGCTGAATACTTGACCCCAAACCACTGAAGTTCTTGAGAAGATAAATGGCGGTTTGAGCTAGTCAGCGGCCTAGGAGGAAAATAATAAAGTAATACATCCAAGCTGGGTAATTTGCAGAGTGTTTTAAAAAAATGACTGTTTTTGAAAAGCATGTGGATAAAGCATAGGGAAACCACAAGTTGTACTGCACCTGAGACTAGTGAATCATGGCACTAATACCACCCTTAGGACAGAAGGAACAAAAAGACAAAAAGGGCTGTTTCGAGAGAAATTCCTCAATAGGAGCTGAGGTCTTTAGTCAAGGGGCTTGCCAACACATTTCACTCCACAAGAAGGAAGCCAGGAAGAAAAAGTACATTCAGATCTTATTTTCCTCCCTTCCCCTAAACTTCTTCTGGGCTTACCCAACTGAATAGAATGTCAGAGGACAAGGGAGCTTGTTGATGTAATCCACACAAGTTCAGTATTTCAGAATGTGGAGTAGGGTGGAGATAAGTAAGGAGTATCTCTAGTTGAGCAAACAAAGACTGTCCAACACAGCAATGACAGTGTTTTCCCCCTTAACAATAATTCCAGCTTGGATTTATTTTTCTTTTCAAATGAGATAATAAATATACAACACGCCTGTGTAATATTTGTTACACCTCAGTTAAGTAATTAAAATGAAGTTTAATTTGGGAATATAGTAGCTGATTATTTAAGAATTTATTAATTGCCCACTGAAATAAACCATTTTTTAAACTGAAAATGAGAACTGCTGTTTATCCTATTTAAACTTTCTAGCTGATTTGAAGTTTTGAAAATAGTTAAATATTCTTTCATCTTACTTTTGACCTCTCTCTTCTTTTCCCTTTTATTAAAATAACAGAGATTTGAGGCCTGAGCCCAGTGGATCTCTTCCATTATAATCTACTCAGAGTCTTAATACCTCAGGAAAAGACTTCCTATCCTATGAGGTCACTTAAAATACACAGTTACTTTCACAATACAAGTAATCTGTATAGAATATTTTGTACCTAAGAAAAAGATTTCACAGGAGGACAAATCCTTATAGCCAAGGAACCCATTTTAGTGGAGTTTAAATTGTTCTCCAAAGTGATCATAATTTGTGTTGAGACATCATGTTAAAAAACAAATCATTCTGTGATTCTTTTGATTATACGGAAAGTTCCAGGTTTTTTTTTTTTTTGTCTTTAATACTTCTCAAACAGTTTTTGATCTCCTCCTTTAAATAAGGAGAGAGTATTCTGTTCAAGTTCAGAATCATCAGGGCTCTAGCCATTATCAAATGGAATCTATTAATTAATACAGTTATTTTGTTTTCTTATATTAATTTCTTTACAATTGCAGTCTATTAAGAGCAAATGCCACCTGTTTAATATGCTTTGAACTGATTTCTTTCTTGTATAGATTTAAGTAAAATAAGTCACTTTAAAGAAGATTATTAAGTTAATAATAGTATAGACAGCATGAATATATATGGCAAACCTTATTAAGGTGATAATGAATGACTAAGATTTCAGGGAAATGGACAGAGTCTTTGTTCTTGTTCACTGTTGAATTCACAAGTCTTTGAACAACCAACACATATTTCAGTGACTGAATCATTAATTGGAATTTAAGAGAGAGTAGCAAGTAGAAATGTCCTTGGAGAAACACCCTCAAACTATATTGTATAGACCAAGCTATATTTTTTCTATCCAAGGGATTGATCCTACTGTTAAGAATATATTGTTTATCTTCAAATTCTGTCTCACTATACAATTAAAAATATTTTTTAAATATAACAAATTTGAAATTTGAGCTATTGCTAGGGACTTTTTAATACCCCTTAAAGTTTAATAAGTAATGTCTTGACTGACTGTTTATCAGAGTAACAAAATATGAATTTTAACAATTTATGTTAAAAATAATGACTTTATAGATTATTTTGATCATTTGCAAGGTAAATCACTACATATTTCCATTACATCTAAGCTTTTATTACTAAACCACAAAAATTAGCAGGCTGACTACAAAATTGAATTTTATTTCCTGTAGTCATAAAATGATATGAAAATTAAATGCATGAGAATGCCTTATTTTATCTTTAATTAGGCATCAAAATATGTTTAAATTAAGAAGACAAAGCCTTTATAGGTCATTAAACAGCAATGAATTTTCAGGGCTTTATACTAATTTATCTATTAGTTAAAGGATTTTTTTAAAAAGAAAAAAACCAAATGGCCAAATGTAACCTATCCTGTAAATATATATTTTACTGAGGATGCTGTCAGTGGAAGGACGGTTAAAACATACCTGTCTTTTCTTTCATTCCCTGTTTGATACAGCTAACATTTCACCAGTGGTTTGATGAATTGAACTCTTTCTAGTAAATGATATTAAATATGAGATATTTCTTACAGCATTCGTGAGAAATTAACTTTTTGTGTTAGACTACTTAGATTTTACCATGGTTTATTCCGACAGCATTGCTAAGTCTATTTTGACTTATATAGTATATGTAATATAATCTAGGATATTTTAATAGTTATAGTAAAAGACTTGGCCCAAGAGAAACCTCATACCCATTAGCATTCACTTCCTACTCTTTACTCCCCTAGACCCTTGGCAACCACTAATCTACTTTCTGGTAATATAGATTTTTTCTATTCTGGACATTTCATGTGAACAGAATTATTCAGTATGTGTCTGTGAATGACTTATTTTACTGAGAATAGTTTTTCAAGGTTCATTCATGTACTTCATTCCTCTTAGAGCTGAATAATATTCCATTTTATGCATATATTACATTTTGTTTATTCATTTATTTATGCACATTTGGATTGTTTCTATTGTATTTTCAAGTTAATGCTGCTGTGAATATTTGAATACAGCTTTTTATATGAACATATATTTTCAGTTCTTTTGAGTCTATGCTTAAAATTGGAATAGCTGGGTAATATAACTCTAAGTTTACTTTTTTAAAAAATAATAATGAATCCATTTCCAAAGCATCTGCACCATTTTACATCCCCAACAGCTATTTATGAAGACTCCTGTGTTTCCACATCATCACTGACACTTGTTACTGTTAACCCTTTTAAATACAAACATTGTGGTAAGTGTAAAGCGGTATTTCCTTGTGGTTTTGACTTTGCATTTCCCTAATAACTAGTGATATTGATTATCATTTCATGTGCTTCTCGGCTGTTTATATATCATCTTTGGAAAGATATCTCTCTTGATCTTGTGTCTACATTTTAATTGGGTCATTTACCTTTCAATTGTTGAGTTGCAAGTTACTTTTAAAATGTATTTTGGATACTAGTCCCTTATCAGAGATGTTCAATACAAATATTCTCTCGCTGTAATTTGATTTTAATTATAGAAAAACTGTTAAAAAGTTAGCGTGGGTGATGGGTTGGAAGCGATGAGAGAGGAAGAAGGAAAAACAATTATGACCTTACTGGAGAAGAGAGAAGTGATGAGGCAATAGTGATAAAAATGGAGAGGAAACAGGGGAAATTTAAAGAGTTATTTTTCTATAGGGTTTGATAATAACATGAAATAGATAAAAAAGCTGGCTTTGTTGTGAGACAGTCTAAGTTGTAATCTTTGCTATTCTGTTTCCTAGCTGAATGATCATGGTGCTTATGGTGTTTGGAGAACATAAGTTGTATTCACAATTTTTATCTTAAAAATGGCTCATAAATATTACTTTATTGTTCAAATTTGCTCAAATAGTGAAGTTTGTGGGACATTTTAGAAGAAAAAAATTCTGAAGGACCTATGAGCAAATTTTAATGAAAACTATGCTTCTGGGAATTTTGGAAGAAAAAGTGTGTGTAACACCAATGTTCACCTCTGACTAGCCATGTGATCTTGGGCAATTAATTAAATATCTTTGGAAATCAGTTCTCTCATCTGTGAAATTGGATATTTCTCCCATATGGCGTTAGAAAAAGAAAGTAATGTGGTAGTTAATAGCATCATTTTTGAACTCAAACTTATATCAGCTATGATCTGTGTTAACTTTGGGAAATTAATAACTTACTGTACTTCAGTATCACCTGGAAAAGTGGAAAAAGTGTTTAACATCAAAGTGAGGTTATGAAGACTGAACAAATACAAATTAAACTCAGTATAAAGGGAAGTCGCTCAGTCATGTCCGACTCTTTGTGACCCCATGGACTGCAGCCCACCAGGCTCCTCCATCCATGGGATTTTCCAGGCAAGAGTACTGGAGTGGGGTGCCATTGCCTTCTCCGAAATATGTTCTGCTGCTGCTGCTAAGTTGCTTCAGTCGTGTCTGACTCTGTGCGACCCCGTAGACGGCAGTCCACCAGGCTCCCCCGTCCCTGGGATTCTCCAGGCAAGAACACTGGAGTGGGTGTATGTATGGAGAACTCAGTATGGTATATGATAAATATAATTCCTGATGAATATTCACTATTACTATAAATGTTACATAAAATAAGTAGAGTACTGATTTTAGAGTAATCAATACATGCTTGGTGCTATCCTTACAATAACCATTATTACTAGATGTCAGAGAAAGAAAAATGGAGAGGTTGGGGATGAACATGAATTCTAGTTTGACAAAGATCATGCTGTCATTTGTTATTAAAGAAAAGTAGCAAGCCGAAAGGAAAATAAAGACAATATTTGAGCATATTAATTCAGATAACTTGGTAAAATGTCCAGTAGACAACTGATCATATTCATTTAGTTCAGTTCAGTTCAGTTCAGTCGCTCAGTCATGTCCGACTCTTTGCGACCCCATGAATTGCAGCACGCCAGGCCTCCCTGTCCATCACCAACTCCCGGAGTTCACTCAGACTCACGTGCATCGAGTCGGTGATGCCATCCAGCCATCTCATCCTCTGTCGTCCCCTTCTCCTCCTGCCCCCAATCCCTCTCAGCATTAGAGTCTTTTCCAATGAGTCAACTCTTCGCATGAGGTGGCCAAAGTACTGGAGCTTCAGCTTTAGCACCAGTCCTTCCAAAGAAATCCCAGGGTTGATCTTCAGAATGGACTGGTTGGATCTCCTTGCAGTCCAAGGGACTCTCAAGAGTCTTCTCCAACACCACAGTTCAAAAGCATCAATTCTTCGACACTCAGCCTTCTTCACAGTCTGCCTCTGACATCCATACGTGACCACAGGGAAAACCATAGCCTTGACTAGACGGACTTTAGTCAGCAAAGTAATGTCTCTGCTTTTGAATATACTATCTAGGTTTGGTCATAACTTTCCTTCCAAGGAGTAAGCGTCTTTTAATTTCATGGCTGCAGTCACCATCTGCAGTGATTTTGGAGCCCAAAAAAATAAAGTCTGATACTGTTTCCACTGTTTCCCTATCTATTTCCCATGAAGTGATGGGACCGGATGCCATGATCTTCGTTTTCAGAATGTTGAGCTTTAAGCCAACTTTTTCACTCTCCTCTTTCACTTTCATCAAGAGGCTTTTTAGCTCCTCTTCACTTTCTGCCATAAGGGTGGTATCATCTGCATATCTGAGGTTATTGATATTTCTCCCAGCAATCTTGATTCCAGCTTGTGTTTCTTCCAGTCCAGCGTTTCTCATGATGTACTCTGCATATAAGTTAAATAAGCAGGGTGACAATATACAGCCTTGACATACTCCTTTTCCTATTTGGAACCAGTCTGTTGTTCCGTGTCCAATTCTAACTGTGGCTTCCTGACCTGCATACAGATTTCTCAAGAGGTTAGGTGGTCTGGTATTCCCATCTCTTTCAGAATTTTCCACAGTTTATTGTGATCCACACAGTCAAAGGCTTTGGCATAGTCAGTAAAGCAGAAATAGATGTTTTTCTGGAACTCTCTTGCTTTTTCCATGATCCAGCAGATTAAGGTATACTTAAAAGTAGAACTTTAAGACCACTTTAAAATTTTCCAAATTAGCAGATTTTGTCATTCTAGGCTTTAGTTGGAGAGAGGGCTAATGTAATGGGAAAATACAATATGTATGATCCTTGGTTCACTTGGAGGAAGCAGAGAGGATGAGAGGAGAGAAATACAAAAAAGAAGTTCAAGGTAAACTGATCATAAAAGTGATATGAGGAAGTAGGGAAAAGGATCTTCTCTTTGAAGCTTTAGTCATCCATCCTGGATTTATAAGTGAAGGAGTGTGTGTCCAAGGAAGTTAACTGTAGCCTTTATAACTTTTCTAGCTTTGGGGGCTTCCCTGCTGGCTCAGTGGTAAAGAATCCACCTGCTAAGTAGGGGACGTGGGTTTGATCCCTGGATCAGGAATATCCCCTGGAGAAAGAAATGGCAGTCCATCCCAATATTCTTGTCTGGGAAATCCCATGGACAGAAGAGCCTGGCAGGCTACAGTCCATGGGGTTGCAAAGAGTTGGACCCAACTTAGAAACCAAATAACAACATGGTTTTTGTAATAGGGAAAAGAAATATATTTAAAGTAATTACATTAGTCAGGGCCCTGGTAAGACACACGTGTGGATTCAAGTTTGACAGTGAAGGAGAGTTTAGGACAATGACTCTTTAGGATGGTGAGAGCATAGTTTAGAAAAATCAAGGTCGGGCGGAGGAGGGCGCGGTATGCTATGTCTGTACAACTAACAACCAGAGTGCATTTACTAGCCATAGATTGAAAGAGACAGGGGAGGTAGCAATGATCAGATTCTGGAGAAGGAGGCTTATAGAGAAATTGATGTGTCTGCTGACCACAAACAACATGGGGGAGTATGGAAGAATGAATATCTTCACACTAACCCCTGCCCTGCCCCCAGCTCTCTCTCATCTCCTGCCTTTGTCTCAGTGGCTGAGGCCGAAGCCTGAGGGCAAGGAAATTGATGCCTACTAGGTTCAGCTCCCTGGGGCACAGAGAAAGATGGTGAAGGTATCTACAGAGATGTAAAAGTTAGTCAGCATAGCAATGGAAGCAAAACTTCAATTTCTAAAACAAATTCCTGCCTCACACAGGAGAAAATCAGTTTAATGTGTTAAAATATAGAATAGTGGTTTAAATGAGGTTTCAAATTAGGCTTAATTACTTTACCATATAACTCTGATGTGTCCCACAACTGAAAAATAAACTCATGGGAAGATTCAATCAGAAATACAAAAATTACTTTACAAAAAAATCAATCTTCTTAATGGCTACATAATAAGCCAACAGACTTAAAAGTGTGGCTGCATAATAACCAACTTGCTGTGATTGTCCAAGCCCTGCCGGATTCAATATGAGTGCTACGAAGTGGAATGAAAGGATAGGGTGAAACAGAATTGATTTTAATAACCTTAGAAATTAAAAATAGATGTTCTCTAACAAATAAATTTCTCAATTTTCAATTAAAGACTTATTACACTGTAGTTTTTCAAACAAGTTCTGATATTAAAGAAAAGTGGATTTGTATATACAACTTACCTCATTTTTATTGTACAGTATCCATAACCCATTTTCTAATTTAAAAAATCATATTCCATAATGATAATGGATTATCATCATATAATCAGGTAAAGTAATAAGGGTAATGATTAAATTTCTATAAATTTTGATTGAATTTAGAAATAGTTTTTCCTTAGTACTTAAAATTGTTTTTATCAATCTAGCATCACACTTTTCAGTTTTTTCCTTACCCATGTGATAACTAATTGTGCATGGTTTATTGTACATTCACAGTTAACCACTGGAGATGATGAAGCAGGAAGAGTTACCCAACAGAACCATCTAAATTTCAGGCATATTTTTCCCTGTGCCTGTCACTAGCACCAACCTTATCACTTTATGATAACCATGTCCCATTACTCTTCCCAGGATAGTGACTTTCTTTTGCCTGCTTGTGTTTTGGTACCAGGAATCCAAAATGTCTAGGTGGCAACCAAAGCTGTAGATTTAGTGGCAAACCCTTGCTATGTCCCTTGATAGAAGCATTCCATCTCGTACCCCTTCCCAAACCAGTGTCTGTAATCCAGTGGAGGCTAAAGTTGTGGGAGAGTTGAGCAAACATTCCCCAAGTGGGTTAGTAGCAGTGATGATGAGGGAGCCTATTCTTATGCCCATACCTTGGCCCCAGCCCTAGGTATTAAGCTTTTGAGAAAATATCACCACACAGTGGCTTTTAGCTTAAAGTATATACTGAATCTTGGGAATTCCCTGGTGGTTCAGTGAATCCATGCTTTCACTTAAGACTTAAGACTCCACTTAAGACTCCATTCTTTCACTTCTGAGGGCCCCAGGTTTGATCCCTGGTTGGGGAACTAAGATCCCACAAGCTGTGTAGCTTGAAATGAAGCTAGTATATATTGAATCTTGAAGAACAGTATCCCAACTTCCAACCACTCAGAGTGATTGGGCATCCAGGCTGAAGAGTCAAGTTGGGCATTTAAGAGGCCATTAAAAATGTTACTAGCTTGGACGCTTTTAGGCGATAAGGTATATAGTAGGACCCAGTGGAGCCCATGGTCTTATGCTGTCTACTGTAACTCCTATGCCACAAAAAGGATCCTAAGTATCAGTTACAGCTCAGCCCTATAACTATTACTAATAGTCCTTGAAGAATTGCCATTTTCCACTTCCTTCCATGTGCAGCTATATGGATACTTGTCATGGATCCCTCTGGGCAGATTGGGGGACTATGTCCTATACATGCTGTGGTGTGACAGAGTCCTCCCTTAATGTTACCCACTATCCCTTTCAATTGGAAATGAGAAATGGCTTACATCTAGAAACTGAGTAATGGATCAACAAGTTTTGCATCATTGCAGCTGACATCAGCCTTCTTGACATATGCTCTTGACATTTTTGGGTTATATATCAATAAATCAAGAAGTGCTATTACTAGTTGCTCCTCAGTCTTCCTCCTAGAACTACCATAATATATAAGCCCTACTTCTGATCATCAGCATGTACATTTATTTGCCAGAGGAATTTTTCTGGCTTCTTCACTTTGTCCATGCAGACTGGAATGCAAGTTAACTAGTGCCTGTCTCTCAGTCCCCCATAACATTCTTCAAACAATGACTACAGTAGTGGGAATTTGTAGATAAATACCACTGCCCCTTGGGCTTCCCTGGTGGTATAATGGTTAGAATCCACCTGCAATGCAGGAGATGCAGGAGTCGTGGAATTGATCCCTGAGTCAGGAAGGTCCCCTGGAGAAGGGCATGGCAACCCACTCCAGTATTCTTGCCTAGAGAATCCCATTACAGGTGGGATCCATAGGGTTACAAAGAGGCAGACATGACTGAGTGCACAGTCACCCACCACTGCCCTCTTAGATTCTCGTTTCCTTTTTTCTTCTCTTTCTCTCTCACTTTTCTCTTGGTGGCAGCATGCAAGGTCTTAGTTCCCCAACCAGAGATGGAACCCAAAACCCCTGCAGTGGAAACACAGAATCTTAACCACTGGACTGCCAGGAAAACTCCTTATATTTCCAAAGAATAAGTTTGAACTGTGAGTCCACTCTGTTAGATCAGGCTCAAGGTGACTGTAGTCGTAAATTTCTTAGTTAACTTTTCTTCACTGTCTCATTTTTCCACTAGCCTAAATGTGTTCCTGGGTTCACCTTCCAGTAGACTACTTGCACTCAGATCCTTGTTTTAGGGTCTACTTGGGTCGAGGAGAAGTGAAATTAAATGCCAACAGAGTCCCATTGCTGGTGACAAATAGTGCCTGGGATTCTGTAGCATCACCAAGACCTTCATTTGTGGTGAATTGGGATGACATTCAGGTGGAAAGTGATGCATAGGCTTATTAGTAGCACTTGAGAGATATGAGATATGTTATTATAAAGATTGTGGGGTTTGTTGATGTTAATTGCCATTAAGTTATGGAAAGAAGAAAATGACAGCCTTACATTGTCCAGTTCTTAAAGCAGTGCATAGTGGAACAACTCGAAAGTATTTGAAAGAACTTCACCTCCTATACATGTATTGTGTGTCATTTCTTTCCATCTTGGTACTGAAAAAGCGCTAAAAAAATACCAGTGGACAACCACACAAAAACTTAAAAGTTGTGATGATGATATGCACAAGCCAGAATAATGTGAAAGAAAATAATAATGTCAATCAACACTCTTAAATCTACATCACCCATTATGAAGATGTAAAATAATCATTTCCTCTTCTGATGTAAAGTGAACTGTGTACACATAAAAATTTTTTGCAGCTTCTTTTTGCAGTTGTCTAGGGTACTTTAGAACCTAGACAGCTTTTAGTTTTTCTCATTGATAGATAATACTTTGTATCTAACAATTGTTTGGTGTTTATATTTTTTCCCTCTAAGAAATATTTCCCAGTCCCAGGGAGAACAGAATTCTTATAAAGAGATTTGTGATTTGACCTCAGAGTCTTTGTGACAAAAATCCTACATGCTTATCAGATTTTAGTATGATGACAATAAGCCAACAATTTGCACTGGGTACCTGAGAATCCGGCCTCTTTTAAAAGCCTATAACAGCATTTGAATGAGTAAAAGTTAATATGAGAATCACTTCTATTATTTTTTTAAATTACAGCTAGTTTCTAGAAGTTATATGTTTTCTGAAAAAAGAATGTGATACTCTAAAGATTAGCATTGATTTATCATAATAACCAAGTGCTTATTAAAAAGTACTAATCTAAAAAATCTTGTGTCAGTTTTAGTTAGTATAGTTAAAATGCTCTGCTGATTCCTTCAGGAATCCACCTGACATTTTCTGATCATCTCCTATATACGAGGCTAATGATTAAATAGAGTATGACAACACAGACATTGAAAATATGCACAAGGCTCAAGAAATGCAGATACTCAAGCTATCTGGAGGAGTAGTAAATTACTATTAAGAAAATGAAACTTGAGCCCAAATTAAAAGAGCTATAAAAGTTGGTCAGTGGTTTTTCAGTAGTTCAACTGCAAGTAATAGTTCAGCCTGAGAGGATGGAGGAAGAGAGAAACCTGGAGAGGAAGGAGGATACCCTGACTGTTTGGACAAGATCTGAAGGAGGCCATAGTATGTCAGAGTGCCTGCACTATTGGAGAGTCTTCATTATTCTCCTTTTCCCGCCTTGTACAGTTCTGCTTGCCATGTCAGGAGTTTGGGCATTAGCCTTCCACAAGTTTCTAGGGCTTACCTGAAGATGTTTCATTCCTCCTATATTTGGATATTGAAATGTGGGCAAACAGCTTCTGCAAATTCTTGACTTTGATCCCAGTGATTTCCTTGCGATAACTGGCCTTAGAAATTCTTTCCTACCGCTCCATTTTTTGGGCTACTTGCTAATAAAACCTAGCTTCTCTTCTACCCAAGGCATGATTTTGCCAACAATTTTCCTCCCTCAAATGAAAATGGGTAAGAAATATATCATGTGTGATAGACACATTGCTCCTTTTGGTTTTATTCTCTTTTGAGTGGTTTAATAAATATATACATTAACTCCATTGTTTTGATTTAACTTAGAGTTATTATGTAATTAGCATTTTAGTTAATTGATTTTCAAAATGATATTAAAAGATTAGGTTTTAGTTTTTCCTCTTCCCTTCCATGAATAATTATAAATGTTAAAATAATTATAATGTTATAAATATGATATAGTTCATATTTATATATGGTATTCTATATTTATAATTAAATATAATTCCAGAGAAACTTATCCTTCTGCAGTAATATTCAATGGAAACAAAAATGTGAAAATAAAGCTATTCATATATTTCAAAACTAAATAGCAGTCACATTGCAATTTTTAACATGAAGATGCTACTTTGAAATGTAAAACTTAGCTGATTAGCCAAAGGCAAGAAAACTTTTAAATCTTAATAAAAAAGTCAACAAAAGCTCTTTTCAAATTAGAAAGCAAAGTGCAGATTAAAAAGAAAAAAATCACAAGTTTCTGAAGAATTTTTTAGGACTTTGAAACTCAACTCATCAGATGGGACTTAAAAATACAGAACTTTGTATTAGAAGTAGATTTTTTTCCCCCTGTAAATGGAAGCAACATCTGGGCAGACTCAGACAAAAACAGAATGCCACAATCAGCTTATAATACAAGCCAATTCAAATGGAAAGAGATGATTCTCAAAAAAGAAAACCCATTTTGAGAATAAAGGAACATACTCAGAACCTACAATTTATTCTTAATGATGTTTCATTTTTCATTTTCTGTATAGCAGCCTTCTACCCAAGGGGCAAAGATTGACAGACAGTTCCTTAGTCCCTTAATTTTAGCTGTCCCCTAACTATGACTCGGGGTGGAATGCACAAACAGAACAATAAATCAAAGGAACAAAGAACCTTTAAAATTATAAGGCAGAGGGGAGAAGGAAAGTATGCTGAAAAATTCCCTTTACATGCATCCTTAATAATTGATAAAAAAGTATCTAGTTTGCTGAGTCTAGTTATACATTTTTCAAGACAGATACATTTGTTCATTGTTTTCCCTAACTTTCAGCAACACAGAGTGTGCTGTTTCACATTTCCTCTTTCATGTTTTACTCTATCAAGTTATATAAAGTTGGAATATGTTGGGTTTGGTTTTATAAGTATTCATATTTGCCAAGTGCTCACCACTTCAAGACATACAGTGTATACCTTGTAGGTTTGAAGCAAACTTTCATTTAAATGTTATCTTTTATAAAGAGATACACTGACGCTTTCCTCTTGAATTTAGGATTTCTCTTTAGATAAATGTAACACTCTCTGATTACCAGGAGAAATATCAATAACCTCAGATATGCAGATGATACCACCCTTATGGCAGAAAGTGAAGAGGAGCTAAAAAGCCTCTTGATGAAAGTGAAAGAGGAGAGTGAAAAAGTTGGCTTAAAGCTCAACATTCAGAAAACGAAGATCATGGCATCTGGTCCCATCACTTCATGGGAAATAGATGGGGAAACAGTGTCAGACTTTATTTTTGGGGGCTCCAAAATCACTACAGATGGTGACTGCAGCCATGAAATTAAAAGACGCTTACTCCTTGGAAGGAAAGTTATGACCAACCTAGATAGTATATTCAAAAGCAGAGACATTACTTTGCCAACACAGGCCTGTCTAGTCAAGGCTATGGTTTTTCCTGTGTCATGTATGGATGTGAGAGTTGGACTGTGAAGAAAGCTGAGTGTTGAAGAATTGATGCTTTTGAACTCTGGTGTTGGAGAAGACTCTTGAGAGTCCTTTGGACTGCAAGGAGATCCAACCAGTGCATCTTAAAGGAGATGAGTCCTGGGTGTTCATTGGAAAGACTGGTGCTAAAGCTGAAACTCCAGTACTTTGGCCACCTCGTGTGAAGAGTTGACTCATTGGAAAAGACTCTAATGCTGGGAGGGACTGGGGGCAGGAGGAGAAGGGGATGACAGAGGATGAGATGGCTGGATGGCATCACCGACTCAATGAACGTGAGTCTGAGTGAACTCCGGGAGTTGATGATGGACAGGGAGGCCTGGTGTGCTGAGATTCATGGGGTCGCAAAGAGTCGGACACGACTGAGCAACTGAACTGAACTGAACACTCTCTGAGGCAAGATTTGTTTGCCACCTCCAAAACATGAACAACAGTGCTTTCTAGACTCTTGAATTGTTAGAGACCAGATCTCGTTAGACTTTTTCCTGATTTAAATGTTCTATAATTTAGTGGTTGAGCTGTATTTTATATGTACTGAAATATTATAGTTAATTACCTTTATACAGATAATAAAGTATCCTAGACCTAATAACTGCTTCTACTGCTGCTAAGTCGCTTCAGTCGTGTCCGACTCTGTGTGACCCCATAGACGGCAGCCCGCCAGGCTCCCCATCCCTGGGATTCTCCAGGCATGAACACTGGAGTGGATTGCCATTTCCTTCTCCAATGCACAAAAGTAAAAAGTGAAAGAGAAGTCGCTCAGTCATATCTGACTCTTAGCAACCCCGTAAACCAGGCTCCTCTGTCCATGGGATTTCCCAGGCAAGAGTACTGGAGTGGCATGCCATTGCCTTCTCTGACCTAATAACTAGGTGCACTCATATTAAGACAAGCCGTTGTCATCCTAGTGTTCGTAACTATTTTATTTCTGTCACTGTAGGATGGTTAAAAAGCACAGTTGGGTCAGATGGGATGCTCAAGAATAAGCTGTGGATGGTTGTTGATCTTTGGAAGCTCAAACATTATTAGAGGTGCTTTGTAGTGACCAAATTGACCTAGTTATTCACTGTTTCAAGAACCTTTGTTCAAGACTTTGACAGGTTAACACTAGTAAAATGATCGTTAGATAGAACTGGGGAGTCTTGGTTAAGATTTCCTGCTACTAACTCAAAGTAGGGGTGTTGAGAATGAGAAAAGATGCTCTGGAAATTATATACACACGCGTCCACTGAACTTTGCAGGAAAACTGAAGTGTGGGCTATGGCAGTGCCCATTCTCAAGTTTATTATAAATTTAGCTGGTTAGGGAATAATTTTAAAATGTAAATGGGGTGAAGAAGTTTTGTGCCAATGCAGTGATTTTTGTGTACAGTATGTAAGTAGTTTCTTTTAAGAATTGTTATTCTTAAATTTATAAGTTAACTCAGAATCTCTCTACCTTATGTATGCCATTAATGTTGTAGTGGTTGCATGTAAATAAGTAATAAAATATATGGAAAAGTAGCAAAGGATTTTTATGATTATCATCTGTCTTTTATTTCAGATGGGAAAAAAATCATGTTAGCTCATAAATTCACTTTTTGGCAGTTTTTAGTTTTTCCTTTTCTGAAAACTTTACATCACATTATGCCAAATCTCTAAACATTATTTTTTCCTTTCTTGTAATCAGATTCTCCATCTTCATTCAATAATTCCCATTCTGTTACCAGATGTGATACATCTAAAGAGAATTGCTCTGCTTCTCTTCTTTAGATTGAAAAAAGATTTGCTTATTTATCTTTAACATTCTTGAAGCAATTTCACATAAAATACTCAGTGATGATGGGCATGGTAATATTTAGATGATGCAAAATGATTTGTTTTTCCTGGTTATTTTGGAATTGTCATGATTCAGAAGAAAGCAATTCAGTATTTGTTTAAGAAAAAATACCTTTTGTGCCTTTCATATACCAAGAATAAATCCCAGCTTCATAACGAAGTAAAATGTTAACTCTCTTAAAATGAAAGAGTTATGATAATACAGGGAGACAAGGGGGGACTCAGTACCTGACATCTCCCTCCTCTTCCTCCTGAACTTAGGTCTGCTACTGGTGGCTCCCCTTGTACTGGCTCCACCGGGAACTATAGGGGAGGAGCCTAGGTGGGACACTGTAAAGATCAAATGCACTGTACAGAGTCAGGCACAGAATGCCTAATCACCAACCCTTATGGATTAAACAGCAGATGGCACCCCACCCTGGTACTCTCGCCTGGAAAATCCCATGGATGGAAGAGCCTGGTAGGCTGCAGTCCATGGGGTCGCGAAGAGTCGGACACAACTGAGCAACTTCACTTTCACTTTTCCCTTTCATGCATTGGAGAAGGAAATGGCAACCCATTCCATTGTTCTTGCTTGGAGAATCCCAGGGATGGGGTAGCCTGTTGGGCTGCCATCTATGGGGTCTCACAGAGTTGGACACTACTGAAGTGACTTAGCAGCAGCAGCAGCAGCAGCAAAAGATAATTAGTGATTCAGAGATAAATCTGCAAAATTATCCAGCAGCACAGAGAAGCAAGGATTTGGAAAATAGGAAAGATTATTTAATTGACATTTAGACTGGAATGGACAGGTGCTTTATATTCCTAATGGGTGTCCTAGAAGAAAGAATACAAGTAATGGCAGTGGTGGCGGGCAATATTAAGGAGAGGATAATAAAAGTGATCATTATTCAGTAACAATAAAACACAGACATAGTATCAATTATGTACAAAGTACTGTTCATAGCACTTGACTTTCATTAATTAAGTTAATGCTTATAACAACCTTTGAGTAGGTATTGGATGAATCCATAGATACAATAAATATAATACTTATTGAGCAATATAAATTAAAAATAAAATGACATTTAGACATCTTGTAGTCAAACTACAGAACAAATAAAGAAGAATAGGATAAGAACCAGAATAAAACAGAGTAACAACAATTAGGTTGATAAGATAAATTTTAGAAACAGTGAAGTAATAGTTTCAGTGCATAGAAAGAAAATAACCATAAAACTAGGATTAAGTATCCAGCACAACTATTTTCAAGTAAGAGGAAATCATAATAGTATTTTAACATAAAAATAGAATATTTACCATCAATAGAAATTTACTAAAGGAACTTCAAAATGAATGTACTCTGGGAGAAAAAAATTGATTCCAAAATGAAGGTCAAGAGGCAAGAAAGAATGGAAAGCAAATTACTAAACACTTAATCAAATGTTGTCTTTATACATAATAGTA
This sequence comes from Capricornis sumatraensis, assembly GCF_032405125.1. Lineage (NCBI taxonomy): Eukaryota > Metazoa > Chordata > Mammalia > Artiodactyla > Bovidae > Capricornis > Capricornis sumatraensis. Next base: position 25,195,895 of record NC_091073.1, read on the forward strand.
ATAATTTCTAAATTAGAGTTCAAAGGAAGGTAACAATACATGTAACTTGGAAAGAGACTGACAGAAATTAAATGTTGATAAAGTTATATTTTTTGAAATGAGAGTGAAGAGTGACTTATATTTTGTTTTTCAACTGCAAATTTCAAAGGCAATAATCATAAAGATCAAAATATATATTATGCCCAGGCCAGTTAATGGGAAAAGAGAAAGCAAAATCCAAACAAATATAGCATCTCAATCCAAAAGAAAGTATGAAGAGAGAAAATATAGCAGAAGTGGAACACCTAGGAAAAACCAAAATGATAAGAAATAAGTCAAAATATTTGTAATTCATGATGCACAATTTCTCCAATGAAAAGGCAGAATGACTAGTAGTAAAAAGAAAAAAAAATCAGCCTTGCATTGAATTCCAGAGGCACACATAAAACTTAAGGCTAAAGAAGCGTTGAAAGTACAGTAGAAAATGATTAGCCACATAAATATTTTTTTTCAGGAAAATTTAAATAAAGATGAATAGCTTTCAAAACAATTTTTAGCTAACCTTTAATAACCATTAAGCAAAAAGCATTAGGGATAAATAAGTCACAACATATAGTGATTTACCAATAGTTCTGTGTCAACTATTGTTGTCTGTGTAAAAGTATCAACTTGTTTAAACTACATTTAAATCCAACAGGTAGGCATTATTTATATTTCCTTTTTTTTTTAGATGAGGAAGTGAAGGGATGGAGGTTAAATAATTTGCTTCAGATCACAGCTTGTAAGAAATAAGATTAGTGTTCAAATGCAGAAGCCAGTTTGTCCCCAGAGTCCATCCACTTAACCAATATGTTATGCTACTAAGGAAAGGCTTAGTATACGAGAAGCTTATAGGCATCTGATTTAATGGCCTCAAGTATATAAAGGGAAATTTGATAAAATTACAAGGAGAACTAAGCCAATACAAAAAAGAAAAACATATATTTCAGTACCTTTCTAAACTATAGAAGATTAGGCAGATAATAAATTCACAGGATGAAGAATTGAAAAAAACAGTTTAAAGTTTGGATTTAACAGAAATGAATAAGCTTTTTGCCCTGTATCAAAACTTTATAAAGGTAAGGATAAAACATTTGTTATCTAACAAGTTATTCCAAAAAATGGTGACTCAGAAAAACATGATTTTCTTATATCACATTACCTGTGGGTCAGGAATTCAGATGTAATTTAAGTGTTTTGGCTCATGGTATCTTTTGAGGTTTCAGTCAGGATGATGGTGTCATGTCAAGGCTTGATCTGGGGATGATCCACTCAAAAATCACTCTTGTGGTTTTTATCAAGATTCAGTTCCTCCTGGGTTGTTGGACTGAGGCCTCAGCTCTTCCTGGGTTGGCTGGAGGCCTCCCTCAATTCATTGCTATATAGGCCTTCTTATGGGCAAACTGGTAGCATGGTACCTGGCTTTTCTCAGAGATGAAGAGAGGGAAAATGAGGAGAGTGGAAGGAGAGAGAGAGAGAAAGGAAAGGGGATATAGAAGTAGGGAGAGAAGTTAGGTATCTTATACCTAATTTTAGAAGTGACAGTCATTCCTCCTGTCATATTCTGTTGGTTAGAAATGAATCACCCTCAGAAGAAGGGGATCACATAAGGGTATTAATATTAAAAACTGGTGGTCATTGGGAATCATCTCAGAGGTTGTCTAATATGGTGCTAGTGGTAAAGAACCCAGATGCCAATGCAGGAGACATAAGAGATGCAGGTTCAGTCCCTGAGTTGGGAAGATCCCCTGGAGGAGGGCATGGCAACCCACTCCAGAATTCTTGCCTGGAGAATCCTATTGACAGAGGAGCCTGACAGGCTGTAGTCCATGAAGTCTCAAAGAGTTGGACACGACTGGAGCGACTTAGCATGCATGTGCAACACAGGTTATGAACACAAAATACAGGACAATAATTTGGAGTGGGGAGAAGCAAGATTATAAAAGGAGAACAGAAATAGGTGCAACTGTTTTGTCATTGGCATATTTCTGAATTGAGTTGTAGGTGTCCATATTGTTTATAACTTCAGAGATAAAGTGCCATTTTCTTTTGTATGTATCAAATATCGCATATTTTTTCAAAAAGAAAGATAGTCATCATTTTCTGAAACAAAACAAAAAGCTGTACCTAGTCAAGATTGACACTTGATAGGTTTAGATTCTATTAAAATTGGCCATTGCATTTTATCTGATTTATGACTCTTAGAGGAAAGTTTACTTCATTCTTCTGTACTTCAGATTTTATATATGGTGCATTTTAATTCTGTCTTTAAAGTAAAGTGTTCATTCATTCATTTTAAGATATAGTTAATTCAATCTTTTTAAGGCTCCAAAATTTTCACATAAAAGGCACTGTAACAAACTTATAAGTAGAAAATATACTTTGTGGATTTTTGGTCCCATGAATTTAAGCACATGTAAGCTTTTTACTGGAATTATTCAGGTAATAAACTCAAGTCTTTGCTGTAAATGTGATCTCTAAATGTTAGAACTATTGCAAACAAAAGAACTTGGTTCCATCATTTTTATATGGAGGGTTGTTTTTTTTTTTGCCCACCCACTTGCCTGGTATTATCACAAGACAGTTTGATAACAAGAATCAAGCTAATAACATTAGCTTATGACTGATTAGCTGTCCAGTTTGGCCTCAGCTGAAAATTCTGAGCAATTAATTTTAATCTTATGATAATACTCATAGGACTGTAAACCATTCTCCTTAATTTAAATACAACAGTTTACAACTTAAATCCATATGCAATAATGAGTTAAGAAATTTTTTTACTCTGAAAAAAGTACCAAAACTGAAATTTTCTAAAATGACATATTAAATTTTTAATTAATTTTAATTGCCCCTTTTCAGTTAAGATAAACTATGCGGTAGTCCTTTGCTTTTCAGTTCATATTATTCTGAATGTTTCTTACTTGGTATTTCAAGGGAGCAGCATTGTTTGAAGCTAATTGAAGATTCTGCAAAAGTTTACATTACAAAATTAAGATCACTATAAAAATTTTAAGCGGATGGTACAAATATATATAAGAAGTAATAAGTAACATCTGTATAAATCAATCCTCATCTCCTAATCATACTTTCTTAAGGTAACCATTTAAAAAAATTATATGTCTTCATAGAAATGTTGTTATTAAAAACATATGTGCATGCAAACACACATTTTAAAATGAGTATAGTAGGATTGTCTAAGAGCTTGCCTTTTCATATTTTTCATTTAATATAGCCATCTTTCAAAGATGTAAGATTAAGTTCTGCATGACTTACTGTTTCTTATGGTCTATAGAAATTTCATAGCTGAATATATAATAACTATTTTTCTATTGATGTCAATTAAAATATTATTATTAAAAGAGTAGTATATCAGAGGTTATTATTTAAAATTTTTATGTGCTGTCTTAATTGGCTGTATCTCTCAAGATTTCCACTGACAGGTCCCATTTTGTAACATTGCTCTTAAAAGTGGATGTGATAATTCTTTAAGTTTGGATCACAGTGAAATATTACAAATCTTGATTTTAATTTTCATATAACTCAATTATAATTACACGTTAGCTGAAGTAGTCATAACAGTATGTCAATTTCAAGTCAAATGAACAGCTTAAAAATAACAAAGTTCGTCTTAAATATTTTATCTATTTTAGCGTTAAAAATTATAATATGGTAGTGTTAGAATGTTTACTCTTCTCTGACACTTTTGTGAATTATGATAAAGAATTTGCTTTTTGAAAAATAATGAGTAGCATCTTAATTAATTGCAATGTGGCTTTTACAAAGAGCTTGAGGCCTAATTAGTTAAAATCTCACATATGTATTTTCAGCACGAGAATTCTGTCAGAAGTCACAAACTGCTTATCCATCATGGTTTCAACCATGCTTGTCAGTTTAGTTTTCCCTGAGGGGTGAGGAATGAAACAACTTCCTTTCTAGTCAGTTGTCTCACTAGGTTAGTTAGTGCTTAGTAATATAGACTGGCAGAGCCTGTTATCAACCTGTCTCTATGGGTTAATGAAGGAATTTTCTGTTTCAGTGGAAACTCAATAGATACTGGTTTGGAAGACCTATCATGATGTTCAAAACAATTAGAAACAGGACATTTCTCTTAATCATTTGGTTTAACAGTGACTGGAAGGTAAGGTCATCTAAGCAGAGCTGACAGGTAGTACAGTGTTTTCTCATTTCAGGAGAAAAATACCTCAGTGCATCTCTTGGCAGCCCCCTCCTTTTCAATGTAAATCTAAGATTGGAAACATTCTAGAATATATTATGCTTCAGGACTTTGTCATTACCCATAAACTGCCTTCTGTCTGCTTTAACTCATTGCCCTTCTTGATTCCAACCATATGGCTCTAGAAAAATCCCATTCTTGCTCTGCAGAGCCAAGCACACAGCCGTATGCCAACCCTCAAAATGAGCAATTCAAGTTTTATTTCTGGTAAGGTCAATTTCCATTTCCTACAGCTGTTTCTTCTTTTCTGGGGAGAAAAACAAAACTAAAATATTTTTCAGAATATTTTTCTATCAGTCATGTGAGACATGATAGAAATGCTATGAGAAGGTGCCCCAGTTTTTTTTTTTTTTTTTTAACCAAGTTCTGCTACTGCTTTGTGGTTTTTTTCTTGGTTTGAACCATTCTACTCTTCTTTGCAGCCCACTGTGTAGAAAATGAAGGGGTCAGACTATCCATAGCATTTCTGATGCTTTATTTATTTCACTTGTAATGTGCAGGCAGGGTGCTTTGATGATGGCATTACACTGAAAATGGCTTGAATCTTTAATATGGGGAGATAGATTTCAGGTCAGCTCCAAAGGAAGAATTGACTATTGTCACAAAAAAGAATTTGAACAAAAGTCCTGTTTATTTCTGGAATCCTCAGAAATTGCAAGTCATCAGTGAGAGTGCATCAGCAGAGGACACTGATATGGCAACAAAGGGGTTGCTTTATAGATGAAGCACCTTGAAGCTGCTGTCTCCTTAAACTAACAGGGGGATATCATCAAGATCGTCCCTAGAAAAAAAGGCCAGGTCTTTTTTTTTCAATTTTAATTGGAGGCTAATTACAATATTGTAGTGTTTTTTGTCATACACTGACAGGTCTTGATGGCTAAAAACACAACTTGGAGGCATGGAAACACAAACCCTAAGAATTTCCTTTGATTCATAATCAGAGCCCTCAACCAAGAGAGAACATCCCAGCTCAGGCAGAATTGAACCAAAACAGTAAAGAAAATGCAGATGAAGATCCTGAGATCTTAGAATGAGAATCTAAACTAGGTCCTAACAGTATCTCTTGGTCACATTAGCAAGGGCCACAGTTACTTGGTGAGCAAGATTTAAGTTTTAATATCAGAATCTACTATATATATGTATAGTATATGATCTATTTATCTTCCTGCCTATCTGAGGGAGTTGGGAAATACAATGGAATTACTTTCACTATACTGTTTGTGTCCAGTAAGTCTTAATACTTTTCTCAAGTTTCTAGTCTCTCAAGTCAAAGACTTTCCAGGTATTGTCATATATAAGACATATATAGCTGGGGAGAACCTGCTTACTTCAGATACAATTATAGTGCCAAGAAGGAGTATATTCAGGAAACCATCATCCTTTACAAAGCCTTTTTTTCCTGTCAGGGTGTACCACATATGGGACTTATGATTATTTGTCAATAATAGGAGAAAAAATTTTAACTTTGAAATACCTGAAAGTACTGGCCATTTTCATTGCTAGACTTTTCCAAGTTCAGTGTACGTATGAAAAACAAAGGTTTTCTGCTTACCCTAATAATTCTTACAGCAGTTTAAATCTCATATCAGTTCAGTTCAGTTCAGTCGCTCAGTCGTGTCCGACTCTTTGCGACCCCATGAATTGCAACGTGCCAGGCCTCCCTGTCCATCACCAACTCCCGGAGTTCACTCAAACTCACGTCCATTGAGTCGGTGATGCCATCCAGCCATCTCATCCTCTGTCATCCCCTTTTTCTCCTGCCCCCAATCCCTCCCAGCATCAGAGTCTTTTCCAATGAGTATAGATGGTCACTAAATCTTGAAATGCAATTCATCCCTTACTAGCACAATGGGAGTTGTTAACGGCAGTCAGCCAAGTGGCTAAAACTATTGATTAATCACCAGGTGTAACAGATGTCTAGGTCACAAGAAAGACCGATGCTGTGTTAGCGAAGAAATTTATTTTTGAAAGATGTCATGTCTGCATTAAATGTTTAAAATGCTGTCTTACCCAGTGGTCGGTTTGCATTGCGTGTGTGCTATTTGGGAAATGAGGATCTAGCACCATCTGCAGGTGAAACTCCGCTAATTCCATCTGGCAGTTAACAACATTTTTAAAAGATTGACAGCTGAGGTTAAGTTTGTTTCCACATTGATGGACAAGACTGTCCTCAATTTTAAATAAATGTATGCCAGAGTTGATTGAAAATTTACATCCACTTATTTTATCTTGCTTTTGACTTACATATTGTTTAATCAGTGCTTTTTAAAAGTAAACTCTTTCGTCAGGAACAAGAAATACCAATATACAATAATCATTGGAAAACCAAAAACCCAAATAGAGGAATCTGTCATCTTTTCCTCAGCCTAGTGCTTCCACTAATTCATTTTTAGCAACAAAAAACATATAATAACACTCATATATTGGGCATTTATTAGATGACATAGTGAAAAATTATTTATAATTATCTCATTTTAAATTAAAATGAGCTAATCTCTGAAATGAGAATTATTTAGCCCTATCTTACAAATGAAGGAATTAAATATAGAAGCTCTTTGTGCAAGTCCACATAACTGGGAAAAGATGGCATGAAGATTTGAGGTTGAATTAAAACCCAGGTCTCCCCAACTCTAGAGGGTCAAAGAAAGGTTAAGAATATTTGATAATTCAGATATTTCATTTAAATGTTAACATAAATAAACACAAAATAGCCAGGCATATTAAACAATGTTTAAGATCAGAATTCTTTTTCGGAAGATGACGTAAACACTGGAAGTTACACATGTTGAAGTACTTTTGCTTAAATTCTCGAACATTCATTATCTTCAAAATATTCTCCAAATAGGTTTTGGATAAAAGATTTTTCAAGTTACTAGATGTGAAAATATAACCAAGAAATTAGAAAAACTTAAATTACTTCTCATAAATCTATCAAATTACTTGCTTTTCAAAATTCACATTATATTTCTAAAACATTACTTCCATTTGCATGAGTCATTAGCTTTCATAAGGAGTGCTTTTATATAAAATCTGTAAGCTGTAAACCATAGCATTTCTTCATTATTAGCCTATACAGGTCCATTAAATCTATTATAAATGCATAGTCTACTGATTAATATTTTAATTGCAGCTTGAGAGTCTTGGTGTGGATCTAGAAAACATTTATGAAGATTTTAAAATCCTGGTTTAGACATTTCAGGATAAATCCTTGAGCTATTATAACTATAAAAAATATACATTGGAGATCAGCTTAGTAAGGTTACTAATAAAATTGCAATGCTGTATACTGATCAAAGAAGCCAGAAGCAGATATAAAAATTATAGCTATTTCATTATTACAGCTTCTTTAGGAATTTTAATTCTAGTTATTAACTTTAAAAAATTATTTACTTTCATCTAAAGTACTTTTTTCTTTCTAGCACTTATTTTCACAACAGATTACAAATTTAACCACATACAAATTATTAAAGATTTATATTGCATTTGTATTTCTATATTTTTGGTAATAAAATAAGACTTAGTAAAACATGTTATATTCTCTTAAATGATTCTTTATCTTTCAGCAAAGGTGAAATGATAAAATCTCTTTAATTCTGACACTGAATGCTTAGATTCTTACCAAAGTTAGGCAATAATTTTATTCTAACAATGTCTTACTTTGTCTTGTAATTGTAGACATGGCCTAGGGATGCTTAGTCTTTCCATTAAAAAAAAAATGAGTTTTGTAAACTCATATGATTTAATAGGCATGTTCAAATAAAAATGTTTTTTGAAAAAGATAATGAAGTTTGAGGTCAAATATAATAGAAAAAAAAGAAGTGTTATAACTCTAGTTAATGTATAATTATTTGCATCTCTGAAATAGAGCTTTTCAGTTATTTGTATATTCTTTGCTGACATTCCCACTTCTTTAACAATCATGTCAATCTAATTTTCTTTTATGAAGTATTCAAATCTCTTTTGATATTTAGAGGCGGATTTGATTTTGTGACCGTGTCTCTCGTTTCTGCATCAAAATAGATCATGGTACTGAAAAGAATGGATGAATAAAAGACCTTTACACAGAAAGCACAGTGACCAAGTGAGTCTTGTAAAACTCCAAATTCCATTATTTCTTCCCTGCTCTCCAGAAATGGTACATGTCAGAGCAGCAGAAAGAGTAGAGATGAAAAATAAACAGACCAAACTAAACATGGTTTTTTATCACTGAAAAGTAATAGCTTTGTCTCCAGAATATAGTCCAAAGCAGTAAAATGCAGAGCTTTCAATATGTCCCGTGTGAGCTCACTTTGTTCCCTTGGCATCACTGTCACTTCCTCCTAAGGCTAGGAGCTACATTCTCCAGAATCCCTTCTCTGTGTGGTTCTGGGTTAGAGTTCACCAATGAAAAGAGCCTTCCAGAGAGTTAGAAGCTGGACATGAATAGGAAGCCATTATTTCTTCAAAGGTGTTTGCTATTAGATGCTTGGAATTAAAGTGACATCTTCATTCTCAATTTCTCTGACCTTCAGCAGCTGCTTTCCCGACCTCTTCCCTAGCCTCCCCCATCCCCACCAAGGCTCTTGCAACAGTCCTGAGAGTTCCTAATTTTGCTTTAACACTTTATATCTGGATATGTCAGATGCCTTCTGTGATGCTGACTGGTCCCAGATGATAAAGACACTGTCACAGTAAAGACAGGGAAAATATTCAGTTTATTAAATATTGTGAATGTCGGAAACATCATTTCAATATGTTAATAACAAATCACATGTTAAAGTAAAATTTTGATTATCTGGATTTCTCCTTTCCTTTTCTCCAACAATGCCAACTAAGACCAGTCTGTTTTTATTAGTTTCTTCGACCTTTAAAAGAGCTTTAAGAATGATGTTCAAATAAACTTCAAGTATTAATAGTTAACTTCAACTTCTTCTGAAAAAAAATGTCCATTCTTATACTTGATATTACGCAATGGTATTTGACCTACAATAGAAAAAGGGAAATTAAGTTTCAAAGAGTATTAGAAAACTAGGTAATTCTGACTCATTATTTGCTACCTTCTTCCTCCTGACATAAAGCACTAGAGACTAAGAACTGCTCTCACAAAATTGAGGTCTAATCAAGATCATATTTAAATGTCAAAATACCTGTGACTTAATGGAGCTTGCATACAATTGTATATGATTCCATCTTGGTAAAGGGTTATATTCAAGAAATATCCATGCTCAATAAAACCAAATAAGTATTTTTATATTCTCCAGGAAAAGACTTTTGACATTCATGTATTGCAAAATTTCCTCTCAAGTCTCTTTGTCCATCCTTTTCTTTCTCCACCTCTCTCTATTCCTCTATTCAATGTAACCACCAACAAACTTACATCGTGTTTTCTACATACCAGGCACTGTTCTAGGTACTTCACATATTTTAACATATTTAATCCTATGCTGCTGCTGCTGCTGCTGCTGCTAAGTCGCTTCAGTCGTGTCTGACTCTGTGCGACCCCGTAGACAGCAGCCCACCAGGCTCCCCTGTCCCTGGATTCTCCAGGCAAGAACACTGGAGTGGGTTGCCATTTCCTTCTCCAATGCATGAAAGTGAAAAGTGACAGTGAAGTTGCTCAGTTGTGTCCGACCCTCAGCGACCCCATGGACTGCAGCCCACCAGGCTCCTCCATCCATGGGATTTTCCAGGCAAGTGTACTGGAGTAGGGTGCCATTGCCTTCTCCGTTAATCCTATGACAACCCCATATGAGCTCCATATTACAGATGAAAACAATTAAGGCTCAGGGTGGGGTTTAATACCTTGCCCGAGGTCACAGAGCAAACAAGTGGCAGGGATGTAGGAAATACACTTGACAGTTAGGCAGCAAGTTATGAAATCTTTCAAAGCTGTTCATCAAATTACCCTCTTTAGCACTTCCCTTCCCCATTTCCTCTTTCTCAGTGTCTTCTTTCTAGCCAGTAATTCTTTGTCTCTTTCACTGAAATTCTAGCAGCCCATAAGAGCTTGGGAGAGCAGGTTACAATAGAGCAGGGCATGTGGTCCTTGAGCTAACTCTTTTTGTTTCATTTGCCCCATGACCTCATGTTTTTTCTTTCCTTAATATGGTTCCAGACGGATCTCAGAAACATAAATGGGAATGATGATCTGCGAGTAGTCATATGAGGAAGGATTCAGATAGGAAAAAATACATAAAAATAGAACAGAGAGAAGTAGTTTAGTATGTCAAAGTGGACTTGAAAGCTTTTGAGGTCATAGGGTTTTCTGTGCCATAAAAAAACCTCAAAGTATATTCAGAATGCCTTCAAATCCAGGAAACTCAAACTTTTATATTAAAATATTTATTTTTCTCAATAATAGCTGATCAAATACTCAGTAACTTTTGTTTTCTGGTTTTCAAACCATAATACTATTATGATCTTGTTTTTCTCAAAACGGAGATCGTATCCTTCCATGAGGAACACCAGTGCTAGGAGAAAGACAGATATACATATCCACTTTGCCACCAAGCCAGTCTGACTCAGTATCTTCAGGAATAAAATTCCTTATCATTTTTCAAAGTATAATGTACTCCAGAGTACTTTGATATTCAAGACCCTTGGATTTTTTGAAGTGTTAAATAGCATATAATTGCTTTTTAAAAGGACACCTAATAGATAGTAGCTCAGTTGATAAAGAATCTGCCTGCAGTGCAGGAGACCTGGGTTTGATCCCTGGGTGGGGAAGATCCCCTGGAGAAGGAAATGGCAATCCACTCCAATATTCTTGCTTAGAGAATCCCATGGATAGAGGAGCCTGGCAGGCTACAGTCTCCGGGGTCACAAGAGTTGGACACAACTTAGGAACTAAACCAATAGATTAAAAAATTTTTGGAGAGTTCTGCTGCAATTTTTCTTTTTTCTTTTCTTCCTTTTTTTTTTTTTTTGGTGATTGTATAGGAATCAGGACTGAAAAAATACCTTGGCTGGTGATATTTAGAAATTTAAGATTGAAGGCCTAAAAAATTCAGTTTCATTTTACAAGTGCATTTTACAATCATAGAAACTTTTTAAATAGCTATTTACATAGCACTGGCCTTATAATTTACTTGGGGGGGGGTGCTTCAGAAACTGTAAGAAAGTCTTATTGCTTTCTTGATTTTCAAAGTACAAAGAAATCCTAATTTTAATGATATGAAAAGTTTTAAAAATCATTTTCCCTGAAATGGTTTTTTGGCAACCTACTCCAGTTATTTTTGCCTGGAAAATCCCATGGACAGAGGAGCCTGGCGGGCTACAGCCCACAGAGTCACAAAGAGTAGGACACAACTGAACATACATCAAGTAAATGAAGAGAGGGGCTTCCCAGGTGGTGCTGGTTAGTTGTACAGAACTTGTTTTCCAATGCAGAAGACACAAGAAATGTGAGTTGCATCCTGAGTAGATGTGAGTTGCATCCCTGAGTTGGGAAGGTCCCCTGGAGGAGGGCACGGCGACCCACTCCAGTATTCTTGCCTGAGAAATCTCATGGACAGAGCAGACTGGCAGGTAACAGTCCATATGTTTGCAAAGAGCCGGACAGGACTGAAGCGACTTAGCGTGCATGCCCGCAAATGAAGAGAGAACTATCATCAAGGAAAGAAATGAGTATATTCAATGCTTCAGTGGCAAATGATCCACCGAACATGTTTAGAAACACGCTTGCCCCCCAACAGTGTAGAAGTGATTCCCTGATGTAAAGGTGGTAAAATTTTTTTAAAGGGTGAAGGTGGTCTTTTTAACTAGCATTTGACCAAATATAAATTATTAGTGTCTTAAATCTATATTGTGAGATACTTGCTCTCTTTCAGCTCTGGTGTCATGAAATATTACATGATGTTTGATGGTTGTTATCTACACGCTGAAATTCCATAAGCACACATGAAAATTCTGAGTAACAAGATAATGACACAAAAATGATATGATTTCTAGTTTTAGAGGAAAACAGTAAAATCTTGTATATTTTCTATTTTAGAAGTAAAAGAACAAAAAGCATTAACAAATAGGTATAAATTACTGTATCTGAATATCCCAGTTGATTGCAGGTGTCAATATCTCATACATTCTTTGTTTAAAATGTAAAATACCTGTGTATTCTTTTCACTTTTGACTCCAGAATATTCTTTGTTTTCCAGTGAGGCAAGAACATATGTTGGGGAGTACACATCTGCTTCCATCAAGACACTTTTGATTGCAAATTGCTGTAATACACAAGTTTTTACAGTTACTGTCTTTTAACACAAATGCTTCAGACAATTCCAAAAGCCATTGATTCTAAAGAATCAATGAATGACCAACTGCAGTACTATGTTTCTGCAACCAGTATGCAAACACCCACATATGCAGACATCAAAAGACCAAACACCCCCAAACGCAACACAACAGTTTCACTATTTAACAAAGATATCAATATTATTAAAGCAAACATTTTCATTGGCTATATTTTAAAGTATTTAAAACATATCTTTTTGTTCTCTTTAGAGAGGAGATTCAAATCAGCATTCATAATTTGCTTTTTAATAAAACTTTTTTAGCGAAAATTTAAAAGGAGCAACTCAGTACTGACCAACATATGGAAAAACAGACAGTTTTATGTATTACTAATGGAAGTTTAATGTGAAACAACTCTATTGGAAGCTTCCTAAAGATTTTCATATTATCTGTGCTAGAAATTTCTTCTTTAAAAGTCTCTGCCTATGCAGTTTTAAAATACCTATATCTATTTCAATATCTATTTATATTTTGTCTTTTTCTTTCCTCTATCATTTACCTACCTACCCACCTATAGAGAAAAATTCTTATAATAGTAGCAGTTTGTAAATAACAGAAATGTTCAACATGAGAGGAAAGGTCAAGTGAATTATAGTATTTATATTATGGAATTTAATATATCATTTAAAATTATGTTTCTAAGGACTCCGAAACACTTTTAAGTGATACTGACTAAATATAGGCATAATGTAAAATTATGTACAATACAGTTATTTTTCACAGGAGAAGTATGTTTAAATAGCTCATATTTGAAGCTTGCATATATAAGAATAATACTCCCTTTAGTATAAATGCAACATTGAAAGGCATGTTTTTATCAGAGCTATTGTGTACAGTTGAGCAGGTTGTGTAAAGGATGACGTTCCACAGCTAACTAAACACTGTTCATATCACAGACATCATAGATTTAATATTTATTACAACAATTTTTCCAGAAGATGGCAGTAAAACAACTTGTATAAATAACATCATCAATATTTAGACAGTTTCCAGACAGAAAGAAGTAAAGCAATTTTGAGGAAGGAGACTTTTAAAAACTCACACAAAAGCTACAAGGTGCAAAAACACATTTCAGACTGTGCTCAGAGTACCTGAGTTCACAATCACTGGAGCATATTTTCACATTAATGTGCTTTTAGCATCTCATCATTTTCTCTCGTAGTCCACACAAGCCCTCTCCAGAATGAGTAGGCCAAATCGAGGTTGAGTGTTCCTTTTTGTAGCATTTAATCACATCTAACTTTCAATGTGAATTACTGATTTTTGAGCACATATTTCTTACATAAGTACCACCACAATGAATTCTTTGAAAATATTTTACTAGATTGAGAAGTGAGTTAACAATAAAATAAACTCTAAGAGTCATAAAAATTATATGCAAAATCTCTGACAAATGGAAATGACTGTGGTTCAAGCATACTGAAAAGCAGAGCAGGTATTTTTAGTAAAAAAAGTACAGTCATTTTACAGTTGTGTAATTTCAGTTTATAATACATTTTCTTTACCAGTTTTATATTATGTAGTTATTGAACATTTGAAAGTACTTTGAGGAGATGTTCTGTTTTTCCCATTAAGTCAATGTTTGTTAATATTTTAAGATGTTATTTCAAGTTTACATAAATCTCAAAATTGCATAAAATTTGAGTTTTCTGTATAGCATGAGATCCCATCTATGTAAAAATTTATGACTAAAAGTGGGAATAGCTAATATGAGAAAATCAAGGCAGAAACTAGTTCTGGGTGAAGGAATTTGGAGAGATGTATTTTTAAAAAGTTTTTCATATTTTCTCTGATTTCCATGATAGATATATATCTACCCTATAATATAGAAAAACATTTAAACTATATAATAAAACCTTCTTCATCGAATTCCCCCTTGGAGGAAAGCAGTCAAAAGCCAAAAACTTCTAGTTAAATAAGTACTGGGGATGAAATGTACAACATGATAAATATAATTAATACCGCTGTGCATTATATACAAAAGCTAATAAGAGAGTAAAAGTTCTCATCACAAGGGAAAGATACTTTTTTAAAAGAAACTCTTTAATGTTATACATATATGAGATGAATATTCACTAAACATTGTGGTAATCATTTCATGATGTATGTAAGTAAAATCATTATGTTGTACACCTTATACAGTGCAGAATGTCAATTATATTGCAATAAAACTGGAAGAAAAAGAAAGAAAGATCTTCTAAAATGAAAAAAAAAAATTCTTAAGTCCACCTAAGAGGAATTCACTGACACCCCACAGACTGTACTTTGGATCTTTCTAAGTTACACAAAACATTAATATAACATACCATACATTCCTTTTTTAAATAGGTATAGAAATGGATAAGACATCCCTCCATTTTTAAAACTTTAATGGATCAGCATACTGGGATTTATTTTTCTATATATATTTCTCTTAAAGCTATACTTTATTTAATAATTATAATAGATTCAATTTCAGAACATAGAGTAGAAAGTGAGTTCTGTAGGCTTACGTATTTGACAATGTGCTCCTGCCCATGTGGTAGGACAGTGGCATATGCTGGGAGCAATACAGTCACCACCATTTTTACATTCCTGAAAGCAGATTGCTGCAAATGAAAATATAAG
Organism: Capricornis sumatraensis; assembly: GCF_032405125.1. Lineage (NCBI taxonomy): Eukaryota > Metazoa > Chordata > Mammalia > Artiodactyla > Bovidae > Capricornis > Capricornis sumatraensis. Next base: position 25,211,022 of record NC_091073.1, read on the forward strand.
TTTAAAACTTAATTTACTAGTCAAATCCTACCATAAGCCACAACAATTTTCATTAAAGAAAAGTGAGAAATAGTTAAAAATCAATGATTAAAGAATTTTTCCCCTTAACTTTTTCCGATTGTTAGACTTTTATGGAAAAAATGAAACATTTGAATGAGAACTGCCATCATCTCAAAAACTAGATTGAAAGCAATAAAACCTCTCAGGAGGTTCTGAACTGGTCTGAGACGGGGCCAAGAAATCAGTAATTTTTTAAAAAAACTTCCCCTGACTCCTACTTATAACTGAGACAAGACTTAAATACATCTCATTTATCCTAGCAACTGTATTTGGTAGACTGGAAAATATAGGATACCCTGTACCTCTGCTAATTAGAAAGAGGTTCAGAGGAACTGGAATTTTACTCTATTTTTAAAAGATATATATTTTTTTAAATTAAGTGATTTATTTCAATATAAGGCAGAGGAGTTTGTTTGATGTTGACATTCCAAGAGACATTTATGGAAAACAGTTTTAAAGCTGAAACACTGATGCAACTGATGCTAATTGCGAATTTCCTAGGAAAGCTCATACATCTTTTGCAAGGAAATTAGGACCTTTTTGATTTAGAAGTTTAGGCAAGTCCAGTAATAAACCAATGGATGGAGGATTGCTTTGCACAGGGAAATGGAAGAAGATTGATATAAAAGAGATAAATTCTAAAAATAAATTCTAAAGTAGGACTAAATAAGGAAAAATAAAAGCAAGGAAACAAAAAACAATCAACATGCCCTTTGTCTGAAGTCCTGCTTTACGTTCCCATGTGGACTTTAGCATTTTAAGGGCATTTCCCTTACATGTGTTGCACTGTTTCCCTGTCCAACCAGAAGGACAAGAGTAAAGGCTTGGTCCCACACACTTTCCTCCATTAATGAACATGGGAACACAGATACCTGGAAATAAAGGGATGAAGTATTAGTCCTTAAATATCAATGGTTTTGCTATTTAATATCTTTGCTTTACCTGTAGCTGGCAAACATATTTAGTAGTGTCTTACTATTTTGGCATCTCCTACCAGTGTCTCCTTCAGGACAGGTGCACACATTATTTCTCATGTAGTGACCACCATTCTTACAGGGAGGCTGGCAGATAGCTAAAAGAACACATGGCAGCAATCTGTGAATATCACACATTCAATTATTATATGTTATATGTTGCATTTTGTGTGTGTAATCTATGGAGACATAAGGCAGAGAAATGAGCTAGTAAAATAAAAGGTCACAACTGCAAGTTGTTAAAACCACCATTTCTAAATCATAAAATACAATGCTTATAGCCATAAGTTGCTAGTGGGTTAGCACTCTTGGAAATATATTGGTGAAGTGTTCATAACCAGTGGAGCCTTCAGTATGATAGTACAAATATTATGAATCTAATCTTATGTTCCACCAAACTCTGAAGTAAAGAGTGAAATGACCTGGGAAAAAAACAAGAAAATAAGTCAAAACCAAGCTCAAAATAAGACCTGTTCCTGTGGAAGTTAGAAAAACTCAACAATTGGTCATATGTTTAGAAAAAACTTTATAAAGTTTACTTTTGGGTACCTACTGAGGTCATAGAGCTTTATATGTAACTTATTCCTGTCAGGGCCTGGGAAAAAACCTTTTTAACAATAAATCTTCAGCTTTTTCAAGAATATGTATTGGATAATCCTGAATACAGTGTACTAGTAACTTCTATGTATATGGTTCTGTTCCATGGAGTTCAGAAATTGATGTTTGTATCTTTTACAGGATTTTTCTTGCTTCATACTTCTTTCTAATGTGATAACTAAATGCAGTTATTTAAAAATAGTAATACAACGGCAAACTTGCCTATAAATTTAATTTTTTTAAGTGATGATTAAGTGGATTTTAGTTTTTGTTGTAAAAGTGAATGTCCAATTATTCTGTTTTGGTAATAAGGTATGTGTGGACAGATTCCCCTTTTGAAAATTTCCAAACACTAAGAAAAATTCAGCTGATTTCAAATAGATTTATAGGTGAAAATAATGTAACACTTTTTGTATAAAAACAATATTAACTAAAAGATTTTAGCAAATGAATAATATCCATTATTTTAGACTGAAACTTTTCTAGTTAATGATTGAGTTTCCTTTCTCTGGCTTTTTTTTTTTTCTCAACCAGTATATTTTATTAGCAAATTTAGGATTATATTTCATAATTTCTAGGAACATATGGTGCCTCAGCACGTATTTTCTTCAATGTGGTTTAAAACATGTTTACTATAAGACCCAAACATCTTTAGATTTTCTGTAGTAAGACAAAAATAGATAAATAAACTTTGACTGTTTAGCAATTGGAGAAGGCAATGGCACCCCACTCCAGTACTCTTGCCTGGAAAATCCCATGGGTGGAGGAGCCTGGTAGGCTGCAATTCATGGGGTTGCGAAGAGTCGGAGACGACTTAGCGACTTCCCTTCCACTTTTCACTTTCATGCATTGGAGAAGGAAGTGGCAACCCACTCCAGTGTTCTTGCCTGGAGAATCCCAGGGATGGGGGAGCCTGGTGGGCTGCCGTCTATGGGGTTACACAGAGTTAGACACAACTGAAGCAACTTAGCAGTTTAGCAATTAATGTTCAGTATTTTATCTTATTTGCAAATGATCTAGCCATTCGATGAATTCTCATCATTTAACTCGCCTTACTCAGCAAGAGTCTAAAGTCCTCTTCCGTTAAGGTCTACGTCAATCACTTGTTCCCAACAATTATGGTTAGATCACTCATGAAAATTTCATGAGCAATTAGACAGAGTCAGTCACCATCCCAAGCTATTCATCTTGCTGACAAATTTTGTAACAGAGCTAGTATGAGCTTACTTAATTTTAAGTAAAATAACAGTTTTATATTTAATGTTTATAAATTTAAAGACCTGATTATTTTAATTAAATCAAGTGTTTATTTATTAAAGATTAATCCCAGATCATGTGAGCTTGAAAATTTGGGGGATTAGTTTATATTTTTCAGAATTTTATTTTATCTTGGTTGTTTTAGCCAGTTAGAGGTTTTTTAAAAAATTAATTTTGGCATTGACATTCAGAGGCATAAAATTACCATATCTATAACAGATGCACACATTCAGACAGAGACAGACTTTTAGCTCTTATTTAAAAACTTTTCCCATGAGTCAGATGCAGTACAAAAATTACTAGTTTGTGAGTAATAATTGGAATAAATTAAGTTTATTCACTCAAATTACTAAAGTCTTATTATTTGTAGAGAATACCTTTAAGATTTATATTTCTCCTTGACAAACAATTTTAAGAAAGTTTTGATTTAGAATTTGGACAAGAGAACATTTTCAGCATTTGTATTTTAAAAGCCCCCTTTCCTCTTTTTTTTTTTTTTTCCCTCTGGTTCCTTTTATTGGAGAATGGTATTTAGAAACCAAGTTCTGGGTCCTGGGTGCTCACTGCACTGAGGTGTCACTCTAGGCACCCCAAGTCTCACTTCTCTTTTATTAGTACTTTTTATAATGGAGAAATGATCTTAAGTTTTCTGTTTTCTAATCCTTACACTGGAGAAGGAAATGGCAACCCACTCCAGTATTCTTGCCTGGAGAGTCCCATGGACAGAGGAGCCTGGTGGGTTACAGTCCATGGGGTCACAAAGAGTCAGACACGACTGAGCGACTGAACAACAATCCTTATTCAATTTAAGATTATTTCTATTAATTAGGAAAAAATGTATTTTCATTACAAAAACACCACAAGAAATACCTGTGGTTAGGAATTTAACACTTAAAAATAAAAAGAATAAAAGACCTTTTTATAATGGGCAGTACTCATATACTCTATAAAACTTGAGTGTAGAGATAAATACTACATCTATACAAAAATATATATATAATTAAATACAGAGAAATGGCATAAAACATGGACTTCATTGTGCCACCCCTAATCCCATTTTAAGAAAAGGAGGTTTAGGAGAATACCCAGTCATGTATATATTTGTGAGATTCTGCAGGTCTCAGATGGATCTTCCATCAGACTCCAAAATGAGCCAAGTAATCTGGCCTTACTTTGTATATAGAAAGAGCTCATGGCATATAAGGGATGAAGGAAATTGAAAGATATATTTAATCATCTCCAGCCTCACATTTTGGGCTTCCCTGATAGCTCAGTCAGTAAAGAGTCTGCCTGCAATGCAGGAGATCTGGGTGTGATTCCTGGGTCAGGAAGACCCGCTGGAGCAGGAAATGGCGACCCACTCCAATGCTCTTGCCTGGAGAATCCCATGGAGCCTGGCAGGCTATAGTCTATGAGGTCGCAAGAGTTGGACACAACTGAGCGACTAAGCACACACACACAGCCTCACATTTTAAGTCTTGCTTATTAACAGTTAACATTTCATCTTGTTTTCAGCTCAGTGTCTATCTCCCTCTTTTGAAATCCTATAGAATACACAGTATATGCTCCTTATACTTATTTTAACCATATTCTGCCTAATTTATTCAGTGGCTTTCAATATGTATACCATCTTCCCTTCCTTCTATTTGGGCTCACAAGGGTTGTGACCTAATGAAAAATAAAGGTCATATTTTTTCCTGCACTTTCTATAACGTGTCTTATGACAGTAATACCATTACTTACTGCCAAGTGCTGACTGTACTTGTAGATGGGCTACTGTAGTCTCATTCACGCTTGACAGCAACTGTCCAGCTCAAACTTGAAAGTAAAGAGGTCTGAGGCCTGAAGACTATAAATTTGTCATATCCACACCACTAGGACATTAGTTAGTTCATTCTGTGTTTACTGTAATTTGTTAATTTGTGCCTTGCCTTGCCGTGAAAACACAACATGGCTCTCAGTTTATTAATAATTATATATGTACAATCCACTAACATGTATTCTTTAAAAATATTACTTAAAAAATAACACATTTTTTTCTTTAAAGCATTATCCATTTTAGGAATGCTGTTTCCTAAACTCTCCATTTAAGATTTCAATCAAGGCAATGAAATTATATGGCTATAAACATTTTTTAAAAAATGATTTTTTAGGTTTCTTTTTGCTACCTGATACCTTCTAATTATTTGATAATAGCAGTTCCTTGGACCCATGTTTGAGAAATTATTCTATAGGCAGATATCCTTTGTTTGAAGCTAAAATATTTATAGGGATATGGTTCCATATAACTAAATATCAAAAAAATATTTCTGCAGATACTTTTACCAAAGATGTATAAGCTATTGCTTTTTGGCTCTCTGATTTGGCAAATTTAAATGTTTTTAATCTTCAATAAATTATTTTTAATAAGCATTAACAAAACTGAGACTCCTTCACCAGCATTCATACATATATATTAATATGTACACAGTAAAACCGACTTACCTTTAAAACATTTTTAAAAGATTGCATTATTTTGGTTTTATTATTTGATTTTTAATTTGAATTATCACCTTCATCACAGGTTGTTCCATCGTGTCCTGGGGGACATTCACAGATGTTAGGCTTAATACATTTTCCATGGTTTTTGCAGTCAGGATGACATACAGCTGTAAAAAATAAAGCTCATGGCTTAGAAATATTATCAATTAAATTTATTATGCAAACTAATAAAAGCTATACTTAATCAGTTTGGCAGTCAGAACCAGTGTAACCAGGTTTATATCTGCATATGTTTGGGGCAACACACTCTCTGTTTCTACCCCAAAGATGAAAAAAAAATCAAGGCAAAAGGCTGAATTGTAGATACAGTGTATACACATTGCCTATAGATTTAATTATATAATAAAAGTAAAATTCTCTGAAATTGGAAAATTTGAAATTGCTATTAAACAATAATGACTGTGTACATTTGCAAAATTATTTTTCCCCGTATGTTTGTTTTACTACCAGGATGACTAAGGTAAATGATTAATAGGGTAAGAAAAATATACCATATGAGGAAATTAGTTGCATAGAAAATCTGCTGTTGGACATGGTTGCTAACCATAAAAGGGATTACAGTCTTTCAGAGAGCAGTTTAGTTTCAGATACTAATTAGCTAAATGCTGGTGAATGGCAGAGAGAATCAGAATGTCAAAGAGCAAAATGCCAGGAACACATCATAAGCTTATTATATGTTCTTATTTCGTAAGCTTCTCTGACAACCCAATATACTCTATTAGGCATTTAACACTTTTTGAAGTAACTGAAATGATTGAGGTTGTTTTACTTGCTAATAAAAAGGAGTTTTATGTTATCAACATGTAAGGATTTAAGGTTATTATCATTATTCCTACAGAAAAAAGAAAAAAATGAAGTTTGTCAAGGTAACTCAGAACAAAGGAACACTGTAACAGCTCTGTTGCTTAAGCTGGTCTCAAACAAATCAAAACATAAAAAAAAAAAAAGACAATATGAACACTAGAAAGTAACTTCTAAGCCAGAAATTTTATTTGTATCAAAGAAAACTATGCTGATGATTGTGAAAAGAAGTAAACAATCCTTTCAAAATTAAAGTGATGCCTAACTTGTTTCATTCTTAAGAGCTGGAGGAATTATAGAGAAACTTAATTTATACAAATAATGCAGGATTTGTGAGCTGAAAAGAACCCAGACCACAGTGTTATTCATACCATTATTTCATATCTAGCTGCTTGCTACCAGGAATGTCAGCTGGCCCTGTAAGGTTGTGCTTTCTTTTCTGTATAACGGGAAAAATAATACTTAGTACATTGAGTCCTTGTGGATTATATTACATAGTTGAAACAAAATATTTCCAAAGGCCCTAGGACAAGTAGGTCCTTAATTCTTATATTTGTAATGTGTTATATAGTATAATGTTTTTTAATACCAACATTATTAAAAATTTGAGAAACACGTGTTAATTTTTTTGAAATGTGAAGAGAATATACCCAAATAATAAATCGAATAGAAGTTAGTGAACTAAATGGAGTAAACAAAATTTAATACATAGAAAAGTGTATCTTCCTAAGCACTTAAAAGTGAACTAGATAGTTTTCTTTGTGCCATTTGAAGAGTTGTCACACTACCTCTGCAATTGATACCATCTCCGTGATATCCAAAGGGGCAGCATCCACACTGGAAGTGACCATCTGTGGCTGGCACACTGGAAACACCAAGAAAGCAAAGGGGTTCAGCACAACTTGATCTTTTGGTCAATCCAGGCTTTTCTGACAAAACAGTGATGGCTCTAGTAAGTGATGATGTAAACCTATCCTTTTATACTGTATGTACCCTTGGGCAGACCTGCCTGTTTGGATGAGACTCTGGGTAACATCCTTTACTTTACCATGAGAACTGTTCAGGTTAATGCTTAAAGAACTATGGTTGTTCGTAGGAGCTGCCAACTCCTCCAGACCATGGTTTGCACTAGGGGTATGAGCCACATGTTCAAAATCTGATATCTGATGGGAAATAGCCTTCTTTGAATGATTAATTTGAGTTGTAACTGATTTTAACGAGGAGTGTGAGATGTTGTCAGAGAAGGCAATGGCACCCCACTCCAGTACTCTTGCCTGGAAAATCCCATGGACGGAGGAGCCTAGAAGGCTGCAGTCCATGGGGTCGCTGAGGGTTGGACACGACTGAGCGACTTCACTTCACTTTTCACTTTCATGCGTTGGAGAAGGAAATGGCAACCCACTTCAGTGTTCTTGCCTGGAGAATCCCAGGGACGAGGGAGCCTGGTGGGCTGCCGTCTATGGGGTCGCACAGAGTCAGACACGACTGAAGCAACTTAGCAGCAGCAGCAGCAGCAGCAGTGAGATGTTGTTGGTTGCAGCCAAGAACATTTTCATAGTTGCAGGACTGTGGATTGAGCTCACACCAAGTAGTAAATGTTCTGCTGACAGTTGCTGCAAATTTATGGCCAAATAACCAAAAAAGAAAAAGAAATGTTAGCCACAGCATAATATTTATTAATGTTCTGCTCTACCTACAGAGGGCTTCTCTGGTGGCTCAGACAGTAAAGAATCTGCCTGCAGTGCAGGAGACCTGGGTTTGATCCCTGGGTGGGGAAGATCCCCTGGAGAACAGAATGGCTACCCCCTCCAGTATTTTTGCCTGGAGAATTCCACAGACAGAGGAGCCTTGCCTGCTACAGTCCCTGGGGATGCAAAAAGTTGGACATGACTGAGTGACTAACACTTTCTGTAGTATTTAACATTAGGTATTTCATTCCTTCATTTGAAGTCTATTACATGTACATCACTCATTATTAGAGAAATGCAAATCAAAACTACAATGAGATAGCACCTCACACCAGTCAGAGTGGCCATCAACAACAAGTCTACAAACAATAAATGCTGGAGAGGGTGTAGAGAAAAGGGAACGCTCTTGCACTGCTAGTGGAAATGTAAACTGATACAGTTACTATGGAAGACAGTATCAGGACTCCTTAAAAAGCTAGGAATAAAACCACCATATGACTCAGCAATCCCATGCCTAGGCATATACCCTGAGGAAATCAAAACTGAAAAAGACATATGTACCCCATGTTCACTGTAGCACTGTTTACAATAGCTAGAACATGGAAGCAACCTAGATGTCCATCAACAGATGAATGGGCAAAGAAGCCGTGTTACATATATTCAATGGAATACTACTCAGTGATAAAAAGGAATGCATTTGAATCTGTTCTAATGAGGTGGACGAAACTAGTGCCTATTACACAGAGTGAAGTAAGTCAGAAAAAGAAATATAAATGTCATATACTGACATATATATGGAATCTGAAGAGATGGCACTGATGAATTTATTTTCAAGGCAGCAGTGGATAAACAGACATAGAGAACAGACTTATGGACACGGTGGGAGGAGAGGAGGGAGAAGGGGAGGTGTATGGAGAGAGTAACATAGAAATTTACAATGCCATATGCAAAATAGATAGCCAGTGGGAATTTGCTGTATGACTCAGGGAACTCAAACAGGGGCTCTGCGACAGACTGAAGGGTGGGATGGGGAGGGAGATGGGAGGGAGGTCTTGGAGGGAGGGGACGTGGTGTACCTGTGACTGATACAAGACAGAAAACCACAAAATTCTGTAAAGCAATTATACTTCAATTAAAAAAATTTTTTTAAGTCTATTATATGTATAAATGCTATTCTAGGAGTCTTGCAGCATTAAAAAGTCAACACATGATTCCTGCCCTCTGAGAACTTATATTTAGATATACAAGATAACACAGAATATAAAGCAGTATAGAAGTATTTGTATAAAATTTTAATATTTCTGCATAAAAAGACAATATAGATAAGGTAGGCCATAGAGATAGAAAAGATATTTTCAGGTACACATTATGTAAAGGATCAGGGGCCAAAATAAACTCTTACAAAACAACAAAAAGTAAAAGAAAAGTTATAAACAAGTAAGAGAAAAGCAAATTTCAATGATTATTTGAAAAAACATAATTTGATGATTTTTGGCAAGTTTTATCCAGAAACAAACAATGGAAAGATAAAACTAAACAACTCTGTAGATAAGAAAACAGAAAAGATATGTGAAAATAATTTTAAATTATATAATAATACATATAATTTTAAACTAAGAGTTTGAAATCTCGATGAGTTTTTTACAAAATATAAATGATTAAATTAACTGAAGAAGAGATAGAGTAGATGACAGAAAAATTACATTGGAAGAAATAGAAAAACAATCTAAAATAACCTCCTAAAATGATGTCAGGACAGCTGATCTAATGGAAAATTTTTTTTTACCAAATTTCAAGGAAAGACTATTTTGCAAAACTGTTGGAACGTGCACAAAGAGATGAAACATCAACATTTTATCAGAGTGGCATAATCTTATAGTCAGCATTATTTTTTTAAATACACAGAAATTTAAAATGAAATACTATTATTTAGGATAAATCAAGTGCAGCTGTGTAGTTATATATTATCACATCAGGATCAAATACACGTGTATCTCAACTAACATAACTGTATTAAGGTATAAGTGAAAAAATTAGTATAATGTTTAAGAGTAATTTGATACATCCATTTTTTGTTAAAAAAAAAATAGTCTGAAAGGGCTTCCCTGGTGGCTCAGCGATAAAGAATCAGCCTGCCAATGCAGGAGACAGGGGTTCAATCCCTGTTCCGGGAAGATCCCACGTGCCATGGAGCAGCTAAGCCTGTACACCACAAATATTGAACCTATGCTCTAAAGCCCACAAACCACAACTACTGAGTCCACACACCACGACTACTGAAGCCTGATAGCCCTCGAGACTGCTCTGCATCAAAAGAAGACACTGCAGTGAGAAGCCTGGCCACCATGACTAGAGAGTAGCCTCTGCTCTCTACAACCAGAGAAAAGCCCTCACAGCAACAGAGACCCAGCACAGCCAAAACTAAATAAATAGAAAAGAAAATTATTAAAACATTCTAAAGAAGTTAATCCAAGGAACAGAAGTTATAGCACATAGTGATGATGAAAAAGCATTTGATAAAATGTAAAACCCACTCCTGACTTAAAACCAGAGAATTTTGAGAAAGCAACCAATAAAAGGAAAATTCTAACAGAAACTTGTGGTGATATCATACTCAGGGGCAAAACATGGAAGAATTCCCACTAAAACCATTAAGAAACATTCCTGCACACTTTGCACAGGAGGTCCCAGCCACTACAATCTGAACATAAATTTGAGAGCTGGAAGAAGGCTGTTAGATTGCTCAAGTTCAAGTTTTGCCTCTGTAAATTTAAGAACTCTGTAAACATATTGCTTAACCCATCAGTGCCTCTGTTTACTCATTTGTAAAGTGGAAATGAATTACTATATATAACTATTATGAGAATCAGATGAAATAATGTATTAAAATATTTGCTTAGTGTTGGTACATCATAAATTTAGACTAAATCTTAGTTACTATAAAAAAGTAAATAGAGACAAACTCACAATTTGCAAAAAATATTATGTTTTACCGAGAAAATCAAGACAAGAATAAACCATAGATGAGTGTAAATAGAGTGTTAAATAAGGCAACTGGGTGCAGGAATAACTTTAAAATTAGGATAGATTTCCTATATTGCAATAATCAACAATACCTTGCAAAATTAACAAATGCAATAATATCTTGGAAGATAAACAGCTGACATCATAGTATGCAAAGGCATAAAGAAAGGTAATTAGAAACATGCAAGAATAATAGAGTGTTACTGAATAACAGAAGAGTTATAAAGAAAGCACTGTGAAGAAGAAAAGGTCTTATGAAACAGTTTCACATTTGAGTAGGGTTTGAGTAGATGATGAATGACCAGGAATTTATAGAATATAAGTTTGGAATGATCACTTCCAACCCGAAGTTTCTCTAAAATCACCTTAAATAATTGTATAATTTGTTTCTAATACAATATGACTCACTTATCTAGAATGTAAACAAGAGAATTCAAAAGATTGACAAGAAAAAGGATAATTTGTAAAATGCATTATATAATCTTCAGTTCAGTTTAGTTCAGTCGCTCAGTCGTGTCTGACTTTTTGCGACCCCATGAATCTCAGCATGCCAGGCCTCCCTGTCCATCACCATCTCCCGGAGTTCACTCAAACTCATGTCCATCGAGTCCGTGATGCCATCCAGCCATCTCATCCTCTGTGGTCCCCTTCTCCTCCTGCCCCCAATCCCTCCCAGCATCAGAGTCTTTTCCAATGAGTCACCTCTTCGCATGAGGTGGCCAGAGTATTGGAGTTTCAGCTTTAGCATCATTCCTTCCAAACAACACCCAGGGCTGATCTCCTTCAGAATGGACTGGTTGGATCTCCTTGCAGTCCAAGGGACTCTCAAGAGTCTTCTCCAACACCACAGTTCAAAAGCATCAATTCTTCGGCATTCAGCTTTCTTCACAGTCCAACTCTCACATCCATACATGACCACTGGAAAAACCATAGCCTTGACTAGACGGACCTTTGTTGACAAAGTAATGTCTCTGCTTTTCAATATGCTATCGAGGTTGGTCATAACTTTCCTTCCAAGGAGTAAACGTCTTTCAATTTCATGGCTGCAGTCACCATCTGCAGTGATTTTGTAGCCCCCCAAAATAAAGTCTGCCACTGTTTCCACTGTTTCCCCATCTATTTCCCATGAAGTGAAGGGACTGGATGCCATGATCTTAGTTTTCTGAATGTTGAGCTTTAAGCCAACTTTTTCACTCTCCTCTTTCACTTTCATCAAGAGTCTCTTTTGGAGAAGGAAATGGCAACCCACTCCAGTGTTCTTGCCTGGAGAATCCCAGGGACGGGGGAGCCTGGTGGGCTGCTGTCTGTGGGGTCGCACAGAGTCAAACACGACCAAGCAACTTAGCAGCAGCAGCAGCAGACATTCATATGGGCTTCCCTAGAAGCTCAGCTGGTAAAGAATCTGCCTAAAATGCAGAAGACCCCAGTTTGATTCCTGGGTTGAGAAGAGCCTCTGGAGGAGGGCTTGGGCAACCACTCCAATATTCTTTCCTGGAGAATCCCATGAACAGAGGAGCCTGGCGGGCTACAGTCCATGGGGCGGCAAAGAGTCAGACACGACTGAGCAACCAAGCACAGCACAGATATTCATATATTATCAAATGAATTATACAATATCAAATAAATTATCTTTCAAATATTCCCCCCCCCAAAAAAAAAGAGTCTCTTTAGTTCCTCTTCACTTTCTGCCATAAGGGTGGTGTCATCTGCATATATAATCTTAGAAGAACTTTTTGAAAATAAAAATTCCTGAGAGGTAAATATGGGAATATTCTGAAAACAAATGAGAGATAATACATATCATTAGAGTTTAACTAAAATAATTACTTAATAAAGGCATTTCCATTTTTTGGCTTAACATTCCTCTGTCTCTAATTGGCATATATACCATCCTCTTCCTTAGTTACACTGTTGTCAGACCTTGTGAGAACCACAGTATGTGCAGTAAATTCATTTAAAAAGTGTTTCAACTATAAATGTATACATGAAAAACAGATCATAGTTAAACTTTTAAAAGCAAAGCACTGTGAATAACAACATATAAAAATGTGCATTGAACTCCTTGCAAATTAGATCAGAGAACTAGCTTAAAACATCACCTCTTCAGCAGATGCTTCTCTAAGGGACTGAACAGTGTTCCCCAAAATTCATTCATGGAAGTCCTAATCCTGAATGTGGCTGTATTTGGAGATACTTTTAAGAAATAAAGTTGAATGAGGTCTTAGGGCATGAATCCTTTAGGACTGATGTCCTTATTAGAGAAGGAGTCACATGAAGAGTGCACCTGTAAGGTTACAGTGAGAAGGCAGCCATCTGCAAACCAAGGAGAGAAGCCAGAAGCCAACCCTGCTGGCAACTTCATCTCAAGCTTCCAGTTTCCAAAATTGTAAGAAAACAAATTTCTACTGTTTAAGTCACCCAGTCTGTGGTATTCTGTTATGGCAGCAGACCTAACATGTTCCTGTGGTCACGCTCACCCACTCATTCAATGTCAACCACCTGTATTCTTTCTTAGAATGTTGTTCTTCACACATATGTGTCTCTTTCCTACATTAGTTAAGAACTTCAAGAATAAGAACTGCACTTTATTTACTTTTATAGTTATTGATTTTTGTGTCTGCAACAAACTAAGTAAATAACAAGCAACAATAAAAGGTCAAGTTTGTATTAACAAGCATCTTGGAGTACAGAATGAAGCAGGGCAAAGGCTTATAGAGTTCTGCCAAGAGCACGCACTGGTCATAGCAAACACCCTCTCCCAGCAACAAAAGAGAAGACTCTACTCATGGACATCACCAGATGGTCAACACCAAAATCAGATTGATTATATTCTTTGCAGCCAAAGATGGAGAAGCTGTATACAGTCAACAAAAACAAGACTGGGAGCTGACTGTGGCTCAGATCATGAACTCAATATTGCCAAATTGAGACTGTAATTAAAGAAACTGGAGAAAACCACTAGACCATTCAGGTATGACCTAAATCAAATCCCTTATGTTTATACAGTAGAAGTGAGAAATAGATTTAAGGGAATAGATCTGATAAGACAAAATGCCTGATGAACTATAGACCGAAGTTCCTGACATTGTACAGGAGACAGGAATCAAGAACATCCCCAAGAAAAAGAAATGCAAAAAAGCACAATGGCTATCTAAGGAGGCCTTACAAATAGCTGTACAAAGAAGGGAAGCAAAAAGCAAAGGAGAAAACAAAGATATATCCATTTGAATGCAGAGTTCCAAAGAATAGCAAGCAGAGATAAGAAAGCCTTCCCAGCAATCAATGCAAAGAAATAGAGGAAAACAATAGAATGGGAAAGACTAGAGATCTCTTCAAGAAAATTAGAGATACCAAGGGAATATTTCATGCAAAGATAGGCTCAATAAAGGACAGAAATAGTATGGACCTAACAGAAGCAGAAGATATTAAGAAGAGATGGGTGAGTAATACTCCATTGTGTATATGTACTACAGCTTTCTTGTCCATTCATCTGCTAATGGACATCTAGGTTGCTTCCATGTCCTGGCTATTATAAACAGTGCTGCAATGAACACTGGGGTACATATGTCTCTTTCAATTCTGGTTTCTTCAGTGTGTATGACCAGCAGTGGGATTTCTGTGTCATAAGGCAGTTCTATTTCCAGTTTTTTAAGGAATCTCCACACTGTTCTCCATAGTGGCTGTACTAGTTTGCATTCCCACCAACAGTGTAAGAGGGTTCCCTTTTCTCCACACCCTCTCCAGCATTTATTGCTTGCAGACTTTTGGATCGCAGCCATTCTGACTGGTGTGCAATGGTACCTCATTGTGGTTTTGATTTGCATTTCTCTAATAATGAGTGATGTTGAGCATCTTTTCATGTGTTTGTTAGCCATCTGTATGTCTTCTTTGGAGAAATGTCTATTTAGTTCTTTGGCCCATTTTTTGATTGGGTCGTTTGTTTTTCTGAAATTGAGCTGCAGGAGTTGCTTGTATATTTTTGAGATTAGTTGTTTGTCAGTTGCTTCATTTGCTATTATTTTCTCCCATTCCGAAGGCTGTCTTTTCACCTTGCTTATAGTTTCCTTTGTTGTACAGAAGCTTTTAACTTTAATTAGATCCCATTTGTTTATTTTTGCTTTTATTTCCAGTATTCTGGGAGGTGGGTCATAGAGGTGGTACATATACACAATGGAATATTACTCAGCCATTAAAAAGAATACATTTGAATCAGTTCTAATAAGGTGGATGAAACTGGAGCTGATTATACAGAGTGAAGTAAACCAGAAAGAAAAACACTAATACAGCATACTAACACATACATATGGAATTTAGAAAGATGGTAATGATAACCCTATATGCGAAACAGCAAAAGAGACACAGATGTATTGAACAGTCTTTTGGACTCTGTGGGAGAGGGAGAGGGTGGGATGATTTAGGAGAATGGCATTGAAACATGTATAATATCATATAGGAAATGAATCACCAGTCAAGGTTCGATGCAGGATACAGGATGCTTGGGGCTGGTGCACTGGGATGACCCAGAGAGATGGTATGGGTAGGGAGGTGGGAGGGGGGTTCAGGATTGGGAACACGTGTACACCCATGGCAGATTCATGTTGATGTATGGCAAAACCAATACAGTATTGTAAAGTAAAATAAAGTAAATTTTTTTTAAAAAAGAAGAGGTGGCAAGAATACACAGAAGAACTGTACAAAATAGATCTTCATGACCCAGATAATCATGATGATGTGATCACTCACCTAGACCCAGACATCCTGGAATGTGAAGTCAAGTGGGCCTTAGGAAACATCACTATGAACAAAGCTAGTGGAGGTGATGGAATTTCAGTTGAGCTATTTCAGATCCTGAAAGATGATGCTGTGAAAGTGCTGCACTCAATATGTCAGCAAATTTGGAAAACTCAGCAGTGGCCACAGGACTGGAAAAGGTCAGTTTTCATTCCAATCCCAAAGAAAGGCAATGCCAAAGAATGCTCAGGCTACCACACAGTTGGCACTCATCTCACACTCTAGTAAAGTAATGCTCAAAATACTCCAAGCCTGGCTTCAGCAATACATGAACCATGAACTTCCTGATGTTCAAGCTGGTTTTAGAAAAGGCAGAGGAACCAGAGATCAAATTGCCAGCATCCACTGGATCAACGAAAAAGCAAGAGAGTTCCAGAAAAACATCTATTTCTGCTTCATTGACTATGCCAAAGCCTTTGACTGTGTGGATCACAATAAACTGGAAAATTCTGAAAGAGACGGAAATACCAGACCACCTGACCTGCCTCTTGAGAAACCTGTATACAGTTCAGGAAAAAACAGTTAGAACTGGACATGGACAACAGATTGGTTCCAAATAGGTAAAGGAGCACATCAAGGCTGTATATTGTCACCCTGCTTATTTAACTTATATGCAAAGTACATCATGAGAAACGCTGGGCTGGAGGAAGCACAAGCTGGAATCAAGATTGCCAGGAGAAATATCAATAACCTCAGATATGCAAATGACACCACCCTTATGGCAGAAAGTGAAGAAGAACTAAAGAGCCTCTTGAAGAAAGTGAAAGAGGAGAGTGAAAAAAAATTGCCTTAAAGCTCAGCATTCAGAAAACTAAGATCATGGCATCCGGTCCCATCACTTCATGGGAAATAGATGGGGAAACAGTGTCAGACTTTATTTTGGGGGGGCTCCAAAATCACTGCAGATGGTGAGTGCAGCCATGAAATTAAAAGATGCTTAGTCCTGGGAAGGAAAAGTAAGACCAACCCAGACAGCATATTAAAAAGCAGAGACATTACTTTGTCAACAAATGTCCATCTAGTCAAGGCTATGACTTTTCCAGTGGTCATGTATGCATGTGAGAGTTGGAGTATAAAGAAAGCTGAGTGCTGAAAAATTGATGTTTTTGTACTGTGGTGTTGGAGAAGACTCTTGAGAGTCCCTTGGGCTGCAAGGAGATCCAACCAGTCCATCCTAAAGGAGATCAGTCCCTGTTCATTGGAAGGACTGATGTGGAGGCTGAAACTCCAATACTTTGGCCACCTGATGTGAAGAGCTGACTCATTTGAAAAGACCCTGATGCTGGGAAAGATTGAGGGCAGGAGTTGAAGGGGATGAGAGAGGATAAGATGGTTGGATGGCATCACCAACTCAATGGACATGGATTTGGGTGGACTCCGGGAGTCGGTGATGGATAGGGAGGCCTAGTGTGCCGCGGTTCATGGGGTTGCAAAGAGTCAGACGTGACTGAGCAACTGAACAAAAACAACAATAGTTAATTTACAATATTGTGTCAGTTTCAGGTGTGTAGCATAGTGATTCAGTATTTTTGCAAATTATACTCCATTATAAGTTATTAGAAGACAATGGGTATAATTCCTTGGGCCATACAGTATACTTTGTTGCTTGTCTATTTTAAGTATAGTAGTTTGTTTCTGTTAATCCCACACCCCTAATTTGTCCCTCCCCACCTCCCTCTTCCCTTTGGTAACCGCAAGTTTGTTTTCCATGTCTGTGAGTCTGAAGAAATAGAATCAAATTTCTTCTTTAGTGTCTTTTTCATCCTAATCTTAGGTCAGAATATCTTCACGCCCTTCCTGCATGCGTGCTAAGTCGCTTCAGTCATGTCTGACTCTGTGACCCTGTGGACTGTAGCCTGCCAGGCTCCTCTGTCCATGGGATTCTCCAGGCAAGAATACTGGAGTGGGTTGCCATTTCCTCCTCCCGGGGATCTTCCCGACCCAGGGATCGAACCCAGGTCTCCTACATCTCCTGCAGTGGCAGGCGGGTTCTTTACCACCAGTGCCACCTGGGAAGCCCTATGTTTGTAATATTGTTAACTCTTCTACCCATCTGCACACTTGCACAGTTCCTTACCTGTAACTGATCTGTCCTCCACAGTGCTTTTAGGTAGAGTTTCTCAGATGTAAACCTTATCATGTCTCTCATCGTTTGTCAGTGATCTGTCCACCTCATACCCCTGATTTTTGTAGCAGCCCCACTTACCCTCTCTATTCGAAGCACACTGAACTAGTCACAGTGCCCACGGGGTGCTGTAATATTACATGACTAGTCACAGTGCCCACGGGCTGCCGTAATACTCCGCGCCTAGCCACAGCGCCCACGGGGTGCCGTACGGTTCCACGCCTCTGTTCCTTTGCTCGTGCTGTTTCCTCTGCCTAGACTGTGTCTCTCTTTCTTGATTAGAAACATCAGATTCAGCTACAGTGATACTTCCTTTAAAAACTTTTCATTATCCCTCAAGGTAGGCATGATTCCCTGTAGTGTTCCTACTATTCTCTCTAGACACTTTTATTGAAAGACACAGATCATACTGAACTGTGTAATTACATTTCCTGCTACTACACTCTAACCTATTAGGTCAGCAGATATATATTTCTGTGTCCTATGCGAATAGCTTAGTGCATGGTACTGAATGAAAGCGTGAGTACACGAGAGAATGGAACTGAGTGATTTGAATTAATTAAATGCAGCCAAAAAAAAAAAAAAAATCATGCTAGAAGATGGGGACTTTTACCACGACCTGTTTTTCCATCACCAAAAAATCCTTTTGGATGTGAATGGCAATGATACGAACCAAAAGTATTGAGGCACTCTGCTCCTGGAAAGCAAGGCCTGGATTCACACTCATCAACATCTTCCTGGCAACTTTTGCCTAAATAAAATATACATTGAGAATTCAAAGTGTTAATTTGAAAAACACTATATGTCAAATTAAAGAGTGATTTCTTTTACTCTTTATGTATGTCCTGGTAACTCCCCAAACCTGTCATATAAACAAGGAAAGAAGAGTACTGATTTAAAAATCTACTATGCATTTAAATATAAGGTTATTATTTAGATTTTATTTAACATAATGCAAGATCCTTAAATATATAAGCTTTACCCTATAAATAAGACTTAAGAAGGCCATTAATATTTCAAAGCAAAAATTACCATATTATAGCAGTAATTTGTACTTTGTTAAAAAATACTCAACGATCTTTTAAAGAAGTTATTAGAATGCTTGCCTGCTTAGCTTAAAGGACAACTTATTCAGTCCAGTTATCGCATTGGCTATAAAAATCCATTGAAATTTTACAGTGTTCTAGGAAAGTCAGTCTTTCTTCAATGCAATTTTTGTGTGGAAGTGTTGCTTTTTGAAATGTTTAATAACTTATTTGAATGAATATGTTCATAGTCATTAATTATGGTAACCCCTATTACAGTAAAATTCATGAAGAAATCAACATGTGAATTCTTTCAGAAGTAGTGTGTGGCATGGCAAAATAACCCCAAAAATAAACTGTTATTTTTAAATGCTGAAGAAAATTAAAAGACACCTAAACGTCCTGCTAAGTTCTAGTAAAATGTTAAAAATAGATGACTTCAAGGAAAACATCAGCTCAATAGCTGGACCTTTACTTATATATATATATATTTTTTAATATTTATATCTATTTTCATTAAAAAATATTGGTATGAGTTTTTTTAAGCCTTGGGAAATTAAAGTTGTTAGTCATATTTATCTGGAGTTTCTGGAATCAGACATTTTAGGATATTAATGAGTTAACAGGTATTCTAACATTTCAATTTGATTTCAACTCTTACATCATGATGTTTTTTTAAGTAAATGAATTATCAATAAAATTCTTAAATGGTAATTTTTATATTTCTTATGGGAAATTTCTCTATTATTCTATACCATATTTCAATAGTAATACATTTAAATATATTTCTACCTACCAAATATAGATAGAAATGTTTCAGTTCAGTTTAGTTCAGTCACTCAGTCATGTCCGACTCTTTGCGACCCCATGAATTGCAGCACGCCAGGCCTCCCTGTCTATCACCAACTCCCGGAGTTCACTCAGACTCACGTTCATTGAGTCCGTGATGCCATCCAGCCATCTCATCCTCGGCCGTCCCCTTCTCCTCCTGCCCCCAATCCCTCCCAGCATCAGAGTCTTTTCCAATGAGTCAACTCTCTGCATGAGGTGGCCAAAGTACTGGAGTTTCAGCTTTAGCATCATTCCTTCCAAAGAAATGCCAGGGCTGATCTCCTTGAGAATGGACTGGTTGGATCTCCTTGCAGTCCAAGGGACTCTCAAAGAGTCTTCTCCAACACCACAGTTCAAAAGCATCAATTCTTCAGCACTCAGCCTTCTTCATAGTCCAACTCTCACATCCATACAAGACCACAGGAAAAACCATAGCCTTGACTAGACAGTTTAGGAACCTGCAAAATATAATATAGACATAGAATATTGCCAAACTATAAAAGTGAACAAAAATTTAAGAGTATACATAAGCAATGTACACTTAAAAGGGGCTACAGATAGCAAATGTATTTGTGATGAATTCTACTAGAATTTTAAAGGGTGCATTAAAATTTTTTAAGATCATACATTTGCTTGAGTAATGTGTAGGTTACATAGAAAGCCAAAGATCTTTCATTTCTAATTTATTCATATCTGAATTTCATTCATGAGGAACCAAAATATACCTTTTAGCTCAGGTGGACAATTACAAGAATAACTGTGTAAACCTCTAATGCATCTGCCAAGACCACAGGGGTTCAATTGGCATTCAGTGACATTCTTTTCACAAAGATCTCCATGAAAACCAGGCAGGCAGACACATAGGTATGCTCCACTTCCTGGAGGAAATTTAGTGTCAGACACACATGATCCCCCATTTAAGCAATCACAAGACATCACAGTCACCTGCAAAATAAACAAAAAGTAAAGGCTTTATTTTGCTGTAAAATATCTTCAGTTTATATCTGAGAAATCATGACAGACATGTATTTGTATGTGCTAATAGGACCATATTACACATTTTGCAAAATTATATGTATACATTTAATGTAAAATAGTATTTTTAAAGATAATTTAATAAAACAACTATGCCTACACTCAAGAACATAGCCAAAATATAAATACTGGGTATACATTTTTAAAATGTCACAAGATGATCAATTTCTATAATGTAAGCCAAACAACTGGAAAAATAAAAATCTTAAAAGTGAAAAGCAGTTAGTCACCTGACTTATGCCAAGATCTAGAGAGGAAATAGTCACTTAAATTATTTAGTTAACATGACATAGTACATAACTGTCCTCCATACCATTACTTCTGTGTGAGTGTATCCCAAGTTTCATGTGAATATATGAAACAAAATAAGTAAAAGAAAATACAATTTGCAACTAGCTATTTCAAATCTAATATTTATAACCCTTTTAATTGAAATATAGTTGATTTACAATATTGTGTTACTTTTGGATATACAGCTGAGTGATTAAATTTATAATCCTGATATCTAATTCAACATCTAATATTACTTGACTTGAAAGAAAAGGACATAATTAGCAATCTTAGGTTTACCACAGATCTTTCACAAAGGTGGACAAGAATGCATTTTTATTGTTACGGTTAAGTGCGGAAGAAAATGCTCTAGGAATTAGTAATTTAGATACATAAAATTGAGACTTTCTCTAAGGTTTCAAATTTGCCAAAAAATATTTAAAATTTTAGCAGTTAAATTTTCCATGAAGTGTTGAACAATTTCTATTTTAAATTTAATGTGGCTATTAAGACTATTTATTAACTTATGCAATTATAAATACTACCTCAATCATGACTCTGGTTTCGGCATTGCAGTCATCATTAATGTGCAGGGTAAATTTCTGGGGGGTTTGTAAATTTGTTTTCCACATAAGTCCTGCAGAGGATATATTTGCTCCTCTGGGGCCAGAGTCCAAGATAAAATGAATGTCAGAGCCTTCTGTATCAAAAGCTGTGAAATGGTACACAAAGTTCTCCCCAGAAAATGTCTGTAATTTATATTGCAGAATTTGAATCACTGGGGGTTGATTTTCTGTAACAGAGAAAACATTTAACTTTTGAATCTGCATAGAAAAGAGAAACTGTGATGCAGAGCGCTACCACTGATCCATTTTGATGAGTTCTGAACTCTTAAAATTGCTATTACCTACTTTCACAAATTTTGTAAAATATTTCAAATAAATTTGATTCCATTCTTAGAAAATGTAAAATTGACAGGTACCAGAATTCAAGCTTTGGTATGAGAGTGTCTGTGATTGTGGTTTCAGTCTGTCTGTCCTTTGATGCTCTCTATCAGCACCTCCCATCTTACTTGGGTTTCTCTTACCTTGGATGTGGTGGCAGACAGGCTGAAACCACAATCACAGATAACTAGCCAGTCTGATCACACGGACCACAGACTTGTCTAACTCAGTGAAACTAAGCCATGCCATGTGGGGCCACCCAAGATGGACAGGTCATGGTGGAGAGGTCTGACAGCATGTGGTCCACTGGAGAAGGTAATGGCAAACCACTTCAGTATTCCTGCCTTGAGAACCCCATGAACAGTATGAAAAGGCAAAGAGATAGGACACTGAAAGATGAACTCCCCAGGTCGGTAGGTGCCCAATATGTTACTGAAGATCAGTGGAGAAATAACTGCAGAAAGAATGAAGGGATGAAGCCAAACCAAAAACAGCACTCAGTTGTGGATGTGACTGGTGATAGAAGCAAGATCTGATGCGGGAAAGAGCAATACTGCACAGGAACTGGGAATGTTAGGTCCATGAATCAAGGCAAATTGAAAGTGGACAAACAGGAGATGGCAAGAGTGAACATCGACATTCTAAGAATCAGGGAACTAAGATGGACTGGAATGGGTGAATTTAAGTCAGATGGCCATTATATCTACTACTGTGGGCAGGAATCCCTTAGAAGAAATGGAGTAGCCATCATAGTCCACAAAAGAGTCCAAAATGCAATATTAGGATGCAGTCTCAAAAACAACAGAATGATCTCTATCTGTTTCCAAGGGAAACCATTCAATATCACAGTAATCCAAGTCTATGCCGTGACCAGTAACACCGAAAAAGCTGAAGTTGCACGGTTCTATGAAGACCTACAAGATCTTTTAGAACTAACACACCAAAAAGATGTCCTTTTCATTATAGGGGACTAGAATGCAAAAGTAGCAAGTCAAGAAACCTGGAGTAACAGGCAAATTTGGCCTTGGAGTACAGAATGAAGCAGGGCAAAGACTAATAGAGTTTTGCCAAGAGAACGCACTGGTCATAGCAAACACCCTCTTCCAACAACACAAGGGGAGACTCTACACATGGACATCACCATATAGTCAACACCGAAATCAGATTGATTATATTCTTTGCAGCCAAAGATGGAGAAGCTTTATAGAGTTAGCAAAAACAAGACCGGGAGCTGACTGTGGCTCAGATCATGAACTCCTTATTGCCAAATTCAGACTGAAACTGAAGAAAGTAGGGAAAACCACTAGTTCATTCAGGTCTGACCTAAATCTAATCCCTTATGACTATACAGTGGAAGTGAGAAATAGATTTAAGGGCCTAGATCTGATCGAGTACCTGATGAACTATGGACAGAGGTTTGTGACATTGTACAGGAGACAGGGATCAAGACCATCCACTTGGAAAAGAAATGCAACAAAGCAAAATGGTTGTCTGAGGAGGCCTTACGAGTAGCTGGGAAAAGAGAAGTGAAAAGCAAAGGAGAAAAGGAAAGATAGAAGCATCTGAGTGGAGTTCCAAAGAATAGCAAGGGGAGATAAGAAAGCCTTCCTCAGCAATCAATGCAAAGAAATAGAGGAAAACAACAGAATGGGAAAGACTAGAGAGTTTCTTCAAGAAAATTAGAGATACTAAGGGAACATTTCATGCAAAGATGGGCTCGATAAAGGACAGAAATGGTATGGACCTAACAGAAGCAGAAGATATTAAGAGGAGGTGGCAAGAATACACAGGAGAACTGTACAAAAAAGATGTTCACGACTCAGATAATAACGATGGTATGATCACTCACCTAGAGCCAGACATCCTGGAATGTGAAGTCAAGTTGGCTTTAGGGAGCATCACTACAAACAAAGCTATTGGAGGTGATGGAATTCCAGTTGAGCTGTTTTAAATCCTGGAAGATGATGCTGTGAAAGTGCTGCACTCAATATGTCAGCAAATTTGGAAAACTCAACAGTGGCCACAGGACTGGAAAAGGTCAGTTTTCATTCCAATCTCAAAGAAAGGAAATGCCAAAGAATGCTCAAACTACTGCACAATTGCACTCATCTCACACACTAGTAAAGTGATGCTCAAAATTCTCCTAGCCAGGCTTCAGCAATACGTGAACCACGAACTTCCAGATGTTCAAGCTGGTTTTAGAAAAGGCAGAAGAACCAGAGATCAAATTGCCAAAATCTGGGTGGATCATCAAAAAAGCAAGAGAGTTCCAGAAAAACATCTCTTTCTGATTTATTGACATTTCCAAAGCTTTGACTGTGTGGATCACAATAAACTGTAGAAAATTCTTCAAGAGATGGGAATACCAGACCACCTGACCTGCCTCTTGAGAAATCTGTATGCAGGTCAGGAAGCAACAGTTAGACCTGGACATGGAACAACAGACTGGTTTCAAATAGGAAAAGGAGTACGTCAAGGCTATATATTGTCATCCTGCTTATTTAACTTATACGCAGAATACATCATGAGAAACACTGGGCTGGATGAGGCGCAAGCTGGAATCAGATTGCCAGGAGAAATATCAATAACCTCAGATATGCAGATGACACCACTCTTATGGCAGAAAGTGAAGAAGAACTAAAGAGCCTCTTGATAAAGTGAAAGAGGAGAGTGAAAAAGTTGGCTTAAAGCTCAATATTCAGAAAATGAAGATCATGGCATCCGGTCCCATCACTTCATGGGAAATAAATGGGAAAACAGTGCAAGCAGTGGCTGACTTTATTTTTGGGGGCTCCAAAATCACTGCAGATGGTGATTGCAGCCATGAAATTAAAAGATGCTTACTCCTTGGATGGAAAGTTATGACCAACCTAGATAGCATATTCAAAAGCAGAGACATTACTTTGTCAACAAAGGTCTGTCTAGTCAAGGCCATGTTTTTTCCAGTAGTCATGAATGGATGTGAGAGTGTCCTATAAAGAAAGCTGAGTGCTGAAGAATTGATGCTTTTGGACTGTGGTGGTAGAGAAGTCACTTCAGAGTCCCTTGGGCTGCCAGGAGATCCAACCAGTCCATCCTAAAGGAGATCAGTCCTGGGTGTTCATTGAAAGGACTGATGTTGAAGCTGAAACTCCAATATTTTGGCTACCTGATGCAAAGTGCTGACTCATTTGAAAAGACCCTGATGCTGGGAAAGTTTGAGTGCAGGAGGAGAAGCGGACATCAGAGGATGAGATGGTTAGATGGCATCACCGATTCAATGGACATGAGTTTGGGTAAACTCCAGCAGTTGGTGATGGACAGGGAGGCCTGGCATGCTGTGGTTCATGGGGTTGCAAAGAGTTGGACATGACTGAGCAACTGAACTGAATTGAACTGATGAGAGTGTAAAAGCACTTTGATTATATCATATTACATAAATACATTTGCATTGCCCAGAAAAGATGCTCTGCTCTGTGGCCTGGAATCTCTTCTCCATGTTGACTGTCTCACTTCTTGCTCTTTCAATGTTTCTTCCTCGCTGTCTATTCTTCTCAGGTTTACTTTCTCCCTCACACCTCCTTTCTTTTTCTCCCTCACCATCTGTAATGGGACTATTCTTTTGACTCCCCTGAGCTTACCTCTCTGTACTTCCCCCCCAACCAATTACAATAACTGGGAGGCATTTAGTCATACAAATTCTCAGCTCCTCAGAGGTCCTTCTTGTGTCCAGGCTCCCATACTGGAATGAAATCTAAGGGAACGTGGCTATGTTGTGGACAGTGTTCCCTTTATGCTCATCAAGTGATTTAAAACATCTTTTTATGTTGTCATAGTAAGAAAGTTTCCTTCCTTGCCAACTGACTTAACAGAACACTCCTTTTTATTTTACTGGACGCACTCTGCTTTCATCGAAAATGCACTGATGAAAGCGACTTTAGTTTTGACTCCCATTCTGCCCCTGTATGTCCTTATAATATTCACTGATTTTAATTTCCCCACCTTTCAATATGGGGGTCTTGGAACAGATAATTCATTGCCCCTTATATCTTTGAACATTGTGAATTTATGATGAATCAGTCATACCAAAGCCATTAAAAACAGACACCAATTCAGAAGTTACATTGTTTTTCTCTTGTTCCTTGCACTAAATTCTTCCCCACATTTCCACTGCCTTCCCATAATATCCCAAGTCTTGCACCTGAGCAATGACTCATCTGACATATGATCTAACACAGTAAAGAAATTTGCACATTTGGTAACATACATAGTGACATTATAAAGCACTATGTAAATATAAGGCTTTATGACTCCTTAGATAAAATTACATGGGACCAGGGAATAATTATATCTGGTTGTATTTTGTGATGCCTGGCCTTATGAAAAAAGAGAATGTGAGGAACACCTATGTGGAATCATACACGGTTATATATAAAGAAGTAAAGAAATTATGTGGTACATGACTATAATTTGGGTAGTTGTTTTAGGTGGAACAAAGCATCCAGAAATAATCCATACTGAATATTATGCTCAGGATTTCACAGAATAATAGGGCTTGGTTTGTGTTCTTTATTACATATTAAAATAAAAATCCCATATCTATTGTACTACAATCATGGAGATTATATATAATAAAAACATTTCATCTTATATTTCCTTGCAGCAAAATAAATTATGCAATTAAGAAAAATCCTAAATTACACAGTGTTCATCTTAAAAAAACATTTATGTAACTCATGATTTTAAATTGTTTTTAAATATTTGAATTAAAAAGAATAACTTACTTTCTAAAAATGACCATGTAAATTTTGAAATTTTAGTTCTACAAATTGAACAAGGGCTGGTAGGATTTTTATCCCCTTCAATGTAGCAGAGTCCATTGATAATGCAAACATTTTCCTAATGGAGATTTTTTAAAAAGGAAAACACCAATCAAGATACAACTAGTTAGTGTTTAGGAAAAAAAAATACACAACACATAAAAAGAAAGCAGCATATATGTTGATGATTCCAACAAATGCATTTTATAAGTCTGTATTGATTAGCAAACTTTTTTTTTCACTTTAGAAAACATTTTTTGTATATTCTGATCATAAATGGATCTTAGAAAACAAAATATAATTTCCTCTGTGTGTTAATGGAACTGATCAATATGAAAGGAATAAGAAAATGCATATAATTGTAGCTCTGTACAATTATAACATAATTTATAAATTACATGGAATAAAGCATCACTTTTCTTTCTATCTTTTTACTGCTAAACTCACACAGGAAGTGTTTTATTTACAAAGAAATTAAAACAGACTCTGCTCCTGTGTATCTAAGAATCAGATTGGTTTATAGCTATCCTCCCTTCTTCTGGGAGCCCACTAGTCCTTTGAACATGGCCAGACTAAACCAGATCCCTGGCATAGTCATCCATACTTGATAATGGATACTATTACACAAAATAGTGGAGAGAGATGTTGACATGCAAAGAATCATAAATGTAGAAATCATTTTTAACTTGGGAAGATCAAATTTTGTCCAGGATATATAAAGTTTGGTCATTCTACCAAATCTCCTTGACATCACTTGGAACACTGCACAAAAATGAGAACAAAATAGCCCCAAGAGGTGAAAACAATTGTGAATAACAACATCTGAAAAGTAATTATTTCAGGACATACGGAAATGTAATATTTGGAGGAAAGAAAATCAACTTCTCAAAAACAGAAATTTCTTATTGATGTGATCTGATTGTTAATCTCAAGAAAAAAAAATTTTTAATCTGAGGAAAGGGAGGCAGAGGATGAGATGGTTATATGGTATCACCAACTCAATGGACATGAATTTGAGCAAACTCTGGGAGATAGTGAAGGACAGGAAGCCTAGCATGCTGCAGTCTATGGGGGCACAAAGAGTCGGACATGACTTAGTGACCAAACAACAGATACATGAAAACTATTTTATATGCTTCTTAGTTCTGAAGAGCCAAGTGATATTACACGCATGGTATCACTTAAATCAGCAACTGACATAGAAAAGAAACCTGTTGATAAGCCTAGTGGACTGGATATAGGTTATATAAGAAGGATATGGATGAGAAGTTTCAGCCCAGGCCATGCTGTTCTGTTATCCCTCAAGTGGTAGAGATTTGCGTTTTTCAATGAGCTTAGAGGGCACAAGAAACTCCCTTTGAAAGTGTTAGCCTCACATTTTACAAACTCTATCTAAATGTATGTCACTTGCCACAGAGAAGATTAAGTAACCATGAGGCAGCATTTTATTGGAAAATCACTATTACTACTTTAAAAATGTATGTAGGAAAGAAAATTCAACCTGAACCTCTTGTTTTGATGTTTCAGGAGTAAACAACCTGTCACTTCAAAATTTCTAAGGCAGAAACTCAGCCATTTTAACAGGAGTAATAGGCAGAAGAACAATTTTGATTTAATCTTGCATAAACTTGAGGAAGGCTTTTCTCTATTAGTATTTGTGATATGAAAGTAAAAACCTACATTAATATTCCAGCAGCACAAGAAACGAAAAACCTATGATGCAAATGTGAAAATAATGGAAAAGTGACATACCTTTCTAGTACACAAGTCCTTTTCATAGAGACCACAAACTTGACAAGCTCCATCATATATGGTCATTATTTTGGGATTACTGAACCTATAACCATCATTCAGGTCAGTTCAGTTCAGTCGCTCAATCGTGTCCGACTCTGCAACTCCATGAATTGCAGCACGCCAGGCCTCCCTTCCATCACCATCTCCCGGAGTTCACTTAAACTCACATCCATTGAGTCGGTGATGCCATCCAGTCATCTAATCCTCTGTCATCCCCTTCTCCTCCTGCCCCCAATCCCTCCCAGCATCAGAGTCTTTTCCAATGAGTCAACTCTTCACATGAGGTGGCCAAAGTACTGGAGTTTCAGCTTTAGCATCATTCCTTCCAAAGAACACCCAGGGCTGATCTCCTTCAGAAAGGATTGGTTGGATCTCCTTGCAGTCCAAGGGACTCTCAAGAGTCTTCTCCAACACCACAGTTCAAAAGCATCAATTCTTTGGCCCTCAGCTTTCTTCACAGTCCAACTCTCACATCCATACATGACCACAGGAAAAACCATAGCCTTGACTAGATGGACTTTTGTTGGCAAAGTAATGTCTCTGCTTTAAATATGCTATCGAGGTTGGTCATAACTTTTCTTCCAAGGAGGAAGCATCTTTTAATATCATGGCTGCAGTCACCATCTGCAGTGATTTTGGAGCCCAAAAAAATAAAGTCTGACACTGTTTCCACTGTTTCCCCATCTATTTCCCATGAAGTGATGGGACCAAATGCCATGATCTTTGTTTTCTGAATGTTGAGCTTTAAGCCAATGTTTTCACTCTCTTCTTTGACTTTCATCAAGAGGCTTTTTAGTTCCTCTTCACTTTCTTTAGATACCTTCAAGATATACGTTGTTCTATAATCAGATAATCTGTTCTAAGTGTAGTTTTACAAATTCATTATGACATTTTAATACATATTTTATTTATAAATATGAGGATATCTTTTCTTTTTTACCTTTATTTGCCACTTCATGATTGGTTTCTCACCCATCATATCTATGGTACTAAACTGCTGAACATCAGCAGGCAACTGACAGTCAACAGTCCTGCTGTTTTGAAAAACAGTGTATGTGTAGAGGGCTTCTTCAAGGACCCATTTATGGCTGTTAAACTGAAAGCATAATAAAAAATCAAGTAACCTCTGTTAGATCATGGAAATGCTTTGCCAGTGAGTTACATATAACCAAAATATTAATTTTAAAATAATGCCTGGTATAATGGAATGCATAATGAAAAAATAAAACTGACATTGACAGTTTTATTCAGAATACATATGCATCCTAATTTGATATAAATTGCTTTTAATGACTCACACACTTCTTGTGGGTTCAAATCAAATAACTTACCGATATTAGCCATAAATAATGGATCCCAAGTAATGACTTTTGTAGCAAGACGGAACATATTTGACAATGCAGTTGACACATAGCAGACTGGTTTTCTACCCAGAAAATCCTTCACGTCTCTTGATCCCACCTTCTACTTGAAACCGCCCTTTCTGCCTCCATATACATGGTTTTCAAAGGGCTTCTCATTTTCTTACATGACCCACCTCCCTTGACTACATCTGACTGGTCCATAGGTGGACCAAATCTATGCAATGCTTATTTCAGATGTTTTAACTTTGTACCGTAGAGGATGTTGAGCCAGCCTGGAGGCTTGAGTTACAAGATAAAAAGCTATGGAGCTGTTGATGGCCATGTTTATCATTACTTGGAGAAAGGTAATACCTAGTGAAAGGGAAAAATGAAGCTCATAAACAGAGACAAGCAGGACCATGACAGATACACACACACATACAAATGCAGACACACTGAGTCTTCATGGTGTTTAAGTCCCAAGTTTAATTTTTTTTTTTTTCCTGAGAATTCAGCAATCAAGTTCCTTTTGGGATTTTATGAAAAATGCATTTTCCTCATAATATCATTTTTGCTCAAGCTAGTTCAATTGAATTTATGTAACTTAAAACTAAACAAATTCTAACCAATTCACCCCATTTAGTAACTCAATGTCATATCATACTTAAACTTTAAATACTATTTTTCAGTATTGAAATGCATTGGTGTCTAAAGAAGTAAAGCAAGAATAATATTCTGGCTACATAACAACACAGAAAAAAGGATATATTTTATTACTAAAATTTAGGTTCAGATATTTAAAAAGTTTATGCCTTGGAATGTTTTTAAGGGCTCAGAGATAGGAGTATACTGATGTTTCAATATTACAGGTCAGCAGGAAAAAGAAGGCAGGAACACACTAGTCTGTGGCTAGCAGAAGCTGAAAGAGTGAGCCTCATAACACATCTCCATGTTTAAGGGACTGTGTACAGTCTAGCCTAGCAGATAAATCAGTGGTTCCCTTCCAGCAGAGGGGAATGACAACAATCATCAGAGGGTAGTCATGATATTGACACTTAGATGGATGTATGGACTCTTATTTTGGTTTTGGGTGTTGAAACAAGACTCCAGGCAATGACCAGGAATACAGAGGTTATTTCCACTCTTCTGTATAGACAGCCTACTCCAAATGAAGAATAAATAGTGTTCTCTTTCTTTTCCATTCAACAGTATTTTGTGAGTATCTGTATGGGATCCCTAGTGGCTCAGATGGTAAAGAGTCTGCCTGAATGCAGGAGACCTGGGTTCGATCTCTGGGGAAGG
This sequence comes from Capricornis sumatraensis, assembly GCF_032405125.1. Taxonomy (NCBI): domain Eukaryota; kingdom Metazoa; phylum Chordata; class Mammalia; order Artiodactyla; family Bovidae; genus Capricornis; species Capricornis sumatraensis. The sequence continues at coordinate 25,242,223 of NC_091073.1, forward strand.
GAATGGCAACCCACTCCAGTATATTCTTGCCTGGAAAATCCCATGGGCCGAGGAGCCTGGTGGGAGTCCATAGAGTCACAAAGAGTCAGACACAACTAAGTGACTAACACTCACTGTCTTTCATATGGAATGAGAATATTCTAATAAAAAGAGATCATGGAAGAAAGAAAAACAAAATATTTTCTTATTGTTGTAACCAAGATTCAAATAAGGTGTAATGAGAGAAAGAAGCCGCTAAGTCTAACTAGCATGGTCAAGGAAGGCTTCAAAAGGCTTCATTTCTCTTGAAAATGAAAAAGGAGACTGCCTTTTGGATACTGGGAGCAGAAATAGATGAGTGTCATTTAGGAAGCCTGGAGGGGGATACCATGTGAAAAAACAGTAATGCAGGAAAAAGCATAGGATTTTCCTAGAGTACAGGAAGTACACACCTGGAAAAACAGACAATAGCTGGATAATGAAGGGTCATTTGTTTCTAAGATAGCAACTTAGGTTTAATCCTATTAGTAAGTGATGGCATTCTTAATTCTGGGTCACTTAAGTGATCCAGTTCTTAAAAATTGGATTTTGTAAAGTCCTAGATGGTTTTAGAGTGAATGAAGAAAATGACTGGGTGGATGGAGCTCTAGATAAAAGCTTGTTAAAAATGACTACTGCAAAAGTAAAAAAGAACATCTGTATTATGCCACCATTCATAAGGGGAAAAAAAAGAAGAAATTTATATTTTCCTCTGTGCAAAAGAAATTACTGCAGATGGTGACTGCAGCCATGAAATTAAAAAACGCTTACTCCTTGGAAGGAAAGTTATGACCAACCTAGATAGCATATTCAAAAGCAGAGGCATTACTTTGCCAACAAAGGCCCGTCTAGTCAAGGCTATGGTTTTTCCAGTGGTCAGGTATGGATGTGAGAGTTGGATTGTGAAGAAAGCTGAGCGCCAAAGAATTGATGCTTTTGAACTGTGGTGTTGGAGAAGACTCTTGAGAGTCCCTTGGACTGCAAGGAGATCCAACCAATCCTTTCTGAAGGAGATCAGCCCTGGGTGTTCTTTGGAAGGAATGATGCTAAAGCTGAAACTCCAGTACTTTGGCCACCTCATGTGAAGAGTTGACTCATTGGAAAAGACTCTGATGCTGGGAGGGATTGGGGGCAGGAGGAGAAGGGGATGACAGAGGATGAGATGACTGGTTGGCATCACCGACTGGATGGACGTTGAGTTTGAGTGAACTCCGGGAGATGGTGATGGACAGGGAGGCCTGGTGTGCTGCAATTCATGGGGTCGCAAAGAGTCGGACACGACTGAGCACTGAACTGACTAACTGAACTGACTGTGCAAAAGAAATACAACGAGAATAAACTAAAAAAACAAAGGATACTTTAGGAAAATGGATGGAAACAGGATGGAAAGAAGGAGTAATGGGGAGAGGAACACAGGGATGAGAAGAAAATGACACTTCTCACTAGAAGAACCACTATATCACATACCTTCCAAATAAGTATATAACTAAAATCAACCAGAGTGTGAAGGAAATTCAACGTGGAATAGAAATGCTAAAAAAACAAATCCAACAGTATTACATATAAAATACATAAACACTTTAAACAGGGTGAGAAAGAAAATAGTTAATGTATGTAATTTTGGTTCTTGTTAGTGAATATATATATTTTTTCCTATAGTTCTGTATAGAGTTAGAGAATTCCAGAGTATACTCTTTATCAGATATTTGGAGGAGGGAAGTAATATGAGAAGAAATATCACAGTAAAAAGTATATCTGAAAGAACAAAATGTACTTTCCAAGAGAATATAAACCTATAAAATTCTCTCGTCATATCACTTAATTGGAGTGTGATGATCACATTTGATGTGATGTGATATGATGTGATGATAACGTGGTTTATTCTGCCAAGAACGGTAGAATGACAACTTTCTTGAGCGACACTAAAGTGAAGGAAATAATATATATTACATTTCCTATTACATGTCTTATTATTTCACTGAGGTTAAAATATTTCATGGCTCATTTGCAAAGGCTCTACTCATAAAATCTTGAAATAAGCATAATTCTTGTGGATAACTATTTTCCAAAGACACATACAAAAGTTATTTCCTCCTTAAATTCTCAATCTCAGAATGAATTGAGAGAAAAGTAATAAAAAAATACTAAATTATGATTTACTATTGTAAGCTTCTAGCTTACCCGACGTAATAAGTACTTTCTAAATTTAAAGTGCTTTCCTTAAAATAAAATTCCACAAATAAAGAAATAGAAGATCATATAAATATCATCAAAAATAAAGTATAATTTGATGCACTAATATTCAAACTGAGTGACCATGTCTGTCTTATGTGGCTTCAAGAAAGAAAAACACCTGTTTTTTTTGCAATTTTCCCATATGAAATCTATAATAAGGGAAATATAAAGCATGAGCACAATTATTCCTAACTTTTTGGTTTGTAAAAGGGAATTGTTCATATCTCTAAATCCTATAATTAAAGCACAGTATCTGCGATTTAAATGACCGCCATTCTTTGTGTTTTTACATTTCAATAAAGAAGCTGATATCATTTGATATTATTTTAATTTCTTATTGTGAGTGAAATAGTGAGCTAATGCCTCAATAAAAATGATAAAAAACAATTTAATAGAGTTAGGGAATGGAGAAGCTTTATGGTTAAGCAACTTAACAGTTTTCCTGTTCAGCTCTCTGAGGATATGACATCCTTTGAGATTATGTTGCTAATTGATACTCCAAACTAAAGTAAATTAACCTGAATAACTCATGAACTTAATTGTTTTTGACATTATAATTAACATATCTTCAGTTTAGTAACTTCACATTTAATTGAAGGTGATTCTTTGAAGCCTTGACCCAAAACTGTCACCATCACACAGTTATATTTTCAAATATTACAGAATCCAGCATTCTCAAATTCTATAATCTCAGGAACCTTGTCTTCAGAAAAAAATGATTAAAAAAATAGACCATATTTTCTTTAATTCCAGAAAAAACTAATTATTTTCAAGGCCAAAATTAAAAGCATATATAAAATAATATTTTAAAGTCTATCCCCAATATTATTTAGTACATTAATTAAACTGTTAGATGTTAACAGTAATCTAGTATTAAAAGAAGTGCTATCTACTATTCAATCCAATAGAAATAGCATTACAGGTATTATCAGTGCCCAATTATACAGGTTTAATTAATATTTTAATAATATTTGATACCAAATAATATAAGTATTAACAAATTACTGCCACCCTGCATATGTTTTACTTTTGCCATTTGGTTTATGTCATAGAGATACATTACAGAAAAAATGCTCTTATAAAAATAGGTTATGAAAAAATGCCCTTGTAATAAGATAATGTATTTAGCAATGCAATGTATTAAATTAGGAAACAATTCTTATCGTAAGTTTTAGGAAAGAATTATCAAATTTTGTGCATGCTGTTGTCCCAGTATTGTTGATATTTTTATGCATTATTGCTATCCTACATGCTACCATAATCTTAGGTATACTTCTCAGTCATAGGAGAAAATAATTTCTTTATCAGTCACAGTCAAATGACCTTCTTATGGTATTTCTCTCCTTCTGGTCATGGTAAGATTATTCATTATCTCTATCAGCAAGATCTAGTGGTTAAAATAGATAAATTCAGTATAAAAAGTAATTGAATCCTTTGTTTAAGAACTATCAAGATCTACGTGAATGTAACTTTAAAAGCAATAGGATATAAAAACCCTGCTATTTGTATTTAGAGTTCTAAAATATTTATGAAAATTTAGAAAAATAATATTCTTTTATATATTCAAATGTTTACACAGAACTTCTATTTTTCTGCTGTTTTCTAAATGTTGGAAATATAATAGTCCTGGCCTTCCTGATACTTACATTCCATTATGGGAGAGCAAAAAAGGAAAAATAAATATGAAGTGTATCATATAAGACAATGGAGAAAAATTATATTTTCAAAACAATGGAAAAAAGTATATTAACTATTAATGCATTAAGGGAGATAAACGCTATGGGGTTGTGTGAGAAAAACTATTTTATTTAGAATGACCATGGAAGGATTCTATGATAATATGGTATTTGAATAAAAAAGACAAGGAAGTCAGTCATGAAGATATGTGGAAGAATGTGTCAGTGAGAGGGGGTGGTAAGTGCAAAGGTCCTGAGGTAGAAGCAGGCTTGGCCTTTATGAGGAACAGTAAAGCTTCCACTAGAGAACACTAGAAAGTAATGACCTATGGAGGAATGGTGGATGAGTTCAGTGAGAGAAGAGTCTCAGATTATATAGGGTCTTCTAAGCTATAGTACGGAGAAGCCAATGGCACCCCACTCCAGTACTCTTGCCTGGAAAATCCCATGGACGGAGGAGCCTGGTGGGCTGCAGTCTATGGGGTCACTAAGAGTCGGACACGACTGAGCGACTTCACTTTCACTTTTCACTTTGATGCATTGGAGAAGGAAATGGCAACCCACTCCAGTGTTCTTGCCTGGAGAATCCCAGGGACGGGGAGCCTGGTGGGCTGCTGTCTATGGGGTCGCACAGAGTCGGACACGACTGAAGCGACTTAACAGCAGCAAGCTATAGTAGGGCCTGCCAATTTTACTCTGAAGGTGATGAAGCGCCAACAAAGAGATTTAAGCAGAGGGATAATACAGTCGGACTTACATTTCAAAGGAATCACTGCATGGAGAATAAACTTTGAGAGAATCTAAAATAATTCAGGGAGAGATAATGGTGGCTTGGACTAAGTTGGTAGCAGGGAAAGAGATACAATTCTTTGAAACTAGAGGTGAATTTGCTTCTGATGGATCAAATATGAGGCTTGATATAAAAAGAAAAGTCAAAGTGACTATGGTTTTTTAACATGAACAATTGAGGAAAGAAGTTTGCATTTACTGAGATGGAAAAGAGGAGGTTGGTGGCAGTAAGAGGAAAATCAGGAGTTATTGGTTTAATGATTATGAGAATCAAATTGACTTTCTAATGGCTTCCTCTAATTTACTGGGACAAAATAATGAGTAGATAGATTAGAAAAAAAACTAAGCATATTAGTAAAATGAGCAAAATATTAAGTTTTATCTTTATATATTTTATATCTTGAAGTCTTATATCCATATTGGTCCTTTCACTGAGATATTTTGTTTAATAATTTACACTAAAGCAAATATTTTATACAACTAAAACAGCTAGAAATGTTGAGGATAATGTTTCCAAAATAATATCTCTGATAATAATTATTTCATGTAGAGCTAGACTGCTGAGTAATTAATTTACTATAATATATAGTAATAATTATCATAAATATAATAAATTATAATAAATATAATTCCAGAGGAGAACGGATTCCTGTGGGTAATGAGTATTCTCTTGCAGTCAGTAGGTAAATAGAATCAGAAGCCAAATTATACCAGAAAGTAGCTTGGGGAACTGGGAATGGGAGCAAGGGGGTTTCTTAAATCATCTTAAGAGCCTATGTCATCCATGAGCCTCCTCACAGGAGGATCACCACTCCTCTTAGGAGGATCACCCCTCCTCACAGGCGGATCACCCCTCTCCCACGTCAGGCGCTTTGATGTCTGTGTTGAAGATCACTGAAAACACACTACCTGTGTTTCGTTCCTCTGACTCTCCTTCCTCTTTTAAAGTTTTAAATTTAAAAATAGAGCTTTTCTCCTTTGTATGGAAACAGTTAAGTGTTCACTGCAGAAAAATATTTTTAAAGCAAACAGATTTTACATTACTACTCAATCTGAGATAGCTATTATATCTTAATGCAAGTGCTTTGTAAACCTCTCCTATATTTCATTAATATCTTCTTCACCTGTCAATAAATCTACATTTACTCCAAAATTTTCATGAGTACAAAATGTTCTATTATGTGACAACATTATATTTAGGGTTTTGGTTAAATGGTTTTATTAATCACTGATTAGTACTTTTTCCCTCTTGGGAAAATATAATGAGTATCTCTAAGGTTCTGCACATCCTTGATTATTTTACTTTGATAAATTTTCAGAACTAAAATTTCCTGAAAAAAATGGCATGCATAGGTTCAGATTATTATATATGAATACTACATATGTTCTCTGGAAAGACTGTAACTACATTTTCTACACTTGGTCTTGCATGAGAGGTGTTTGATCTGCATTTCTTTGATAAACTAATGAGGTTGACATTTTCATGTTTTTGTTGATTATTTGTACTTCTGGGCATATTAGTCAGTTTTATTTCTTTGTGAATTGCCTATTTATATTATTTGCTCATGTTAATTGGACTGCTGACTATATATTAGTGATGTATGAGTGCTTTCTATATTAACTGTATGCTTTATATGTAGCAAATATTTTCCATTTTTGATTTGCATTTTGGTTTTTAATGACAATTCAAATATATAAAGGTATGCTAAAAATTCTTACTCATCTCAATGCTATAAAAACATTCACTTAAACTTTCTGTTGCAGCCTGGCAGAGCAGAGACCAGAACCTGCCCCATGACTCAAGGGTGCGGCAAACCGCGTCCTCGTGATTGTCCTGGTAAGCATGCTGACCTGACATTCTTGGGGCAGGAAGTGCTCTCTGCTCCACTTCACTGCCTACCCCTGCGTCCGTCTCCATGGAAACAAAACAAGTTATTCCTGTATTCCTGACCAACAGCAGAGCCTGCGCTAATCAAACTCCCCAGTATAGCTATTCCCTAATGATCTCATGTGACTTCTGCCAATAAAAGTGCGGGCTGAAAGGAGCCATTTTGTCCCCCTGGCATAAACAACAGGATGGCCCCCTGACTCCCCGCTTGCCAAATTATAGGGGTCTGTCTTTTCATTACGGTGCTCGCCCCCGTTTCAGGTCTTTCTCACCCGCTGTGCTGGACCTGGCAACTTCTACTACTTTTATTTAAATTTTAAATTTCATTCACCTGGAATTTATTTTTTTGGAAGATGAAGGGAAGATGACCTTAAAATGCAAATAATCAGCTCACAGATATTAAGTATTATTTTAAAATATATAATCTTAGGTCTATTTCTTGATTTTCTAATCTCTTTCATGTATCTACCAGTTTATTCCTGAAGCAGAATCATTTGTATTCATTTCAAAAATAGTTATTACTGAATATTTATTCTTAACTATGTATTTCATCTCTGCCTAATATACTGTTTATTGGATGTTATAAAAAATATTTTTTATGAATAATCCACTGTTATCATACTGAAATCTTAAGGCACTTTAGATTTGACAGTTTTAACTTTGTTGTGTCTATTTGTGCGATAAGTGAAAAAAAATGTATTCTGAGATCAGTGTTAATTGGTAAGTTATTTTCTTAAAAAAACTAACATTGGAAAATAATAGCACCTAATTTAATATAGATGAAATTCAGATTTGAATCCAAAATCATCAGCAGAAAAAAACAAACAATACTTTTAACAGTGCAGAATCATACATACTGTTCACTTATCTTGATATTGCTGGTTACATCTTGGCTCTTTACAAATAAATATGGCTGTGATTCATGCAGCTGACCACTGCACATACCGAAAGTAACTACTTCACCTTCTTCTTTGGCAACAAAGCTGCAGTTACATGACACAGGATAGTGAAAACTTCCACAGTCCCCCTGAGGTACATGGACTTCAAAATCATGTGGCATACTCTTATAAAGCACAAATGTTCCATTCTTGAAGTTATCATACATCCTATCATTAACAGAAGTCAACTGCATTAAGAATTGGTATAAAATATCACATAAGTATGTTATAAACTAAATATGTGTTTATTTATATGCATTCAATATATTTTGATGCAAGAATGGAAAATCTATATTCTAATAGCTTCATACATCACAACAATTATTTGTAGGTTACTAAATGAAACAAGGTAGTAATAAACACCCAAATCTCTCTCAGTACATTTTTCTTCTGTGTCATCACTACAGTCAGTCCGACTTTCAGCCTTCTCTTTCTGACACTGCTTTCTTTCCCCTCAGATACACTACGTACTTTGTCGTGTATGTCTCTCTCCACCCATACAAACGTAAGCCTCGTGAGGTCAGGGGATGTTTGTTTTGTGCACTTCCATACTGCAACACTTAGAGTGTGGTTTGCCACTTAGTTGTTACATGGCTAATATTGTTGAATTATAACAAATTAAATTAATAGCCGCTATGCTTTCTTCAGGTTTTTCCACTAAAGCTTCTAAGTTTAGCTATAATCATAAAGAAGTTAATTCTAATCATAAAAGATTGTTGTATGTGGGGTCACCTCCTACAAATTTTCAATACCTTTTCAAACTTTTGGAATTTCATTTGTTATTGGTGGGGGGGCTCTATATCTTTTTGCTGATATTAAATAATTTTATTAACAATGATCACATTATAATTTTTTAAAGACAAAATGAGCTGCTATCACAAAGAAAATTATGATTCAATGAGGAGGTATTCTTATTATTTCTTTAGCAACATCTTAAAAATCATGTATTTCCCAAAACAGTATAACTGAGTTTAAATCCTTCTATGCAGGTATTAATAGCAAACTAGTTTAGGTTACTGCTGAGTCATTTTGCTCAGTTTACGTTAAGTTCTAAAGGCAGACATCCAGGTATTCATGATGGCTATAACAGTTTTTCCCCTGAGTATCCTTGCAATGAATTAGAAGTGGTTAATTTTTTAAATAATTATATGTGTTAGCTTAATCATCTTACCTAAACCTTCAATATTATTATTTCAATATCTTGTAGAAATTCAGTACAGTACATATCTCTAGAATAGATAATTTAATCATTATGATAAATGGTCAAGCTAAAATGACTGTATTTATAAGAATCTTTATTTTTACAAACTCAGCTTCACAATTATTCTGTATATTTAAAAAGAACTAGATTTTAGGGCAAAAAACATTTCACACGAACAAATATTTAGAAACAAAACAGTGATGTTCATACATGCCTTCCTTTGTAATCTTTCAGTGAAGAGGACTAAGAAAAATAATAGTATAATGTTTAAAACAAAGCAACAGAATCCAAGAAAAACACAAACTACCAAAGGAGAAAACTTTCAGGAACCTACCTGCCATCAAAGGTGATTATATGTGGATCAGTAAATGAATAGCACTAAGCAGTTGGGACATCTTTCACTCTGATCTTAAAAGCAAAGAAATTTTCCCTAAATATTACTATTAGTTGTTATTTAGAGATATACAATACATTTTCTAACAAACTCAGTGAATTTTTAATCAACTACTGTTTATCATAGTTATTAAGGTAGGAATCATTTAAAAACTGAAATAGCTCATTAAATAATTTTGAGATGAAAAGTTTATAAGGTATAGTGATAAAATACACATATTTTTAAAGCTTAGTTTATAAAAAGATTTTTATAATTTGTTAACCTGGATGCTGTCTGAAATGTAGCTGTTCCACAGGAAATTCTCATGAACTCTAGGTTCTACTACAATATTTGTGACTCTATTCCCATCTTGTGAAAAATCTGTAACCACAGTATAGTAGACAAAAGCTTGGCTGCAGGTTCCGGTAGCACAGGATGATGTCTGGTGAAGGTCCATGGGACAGGAAGACAGTGCCAAATTTAAGCCTAGCTGTTCTGTACCTATTTTAGTGAACAAAATACACAGAAAATTTTCCTAAGAGAAAATACCAACCAAAATCCATAATAACATAAAACAGTGAATTCAGAATTTATTCTTAAATTATTTACTCTTACTTAAAAATATATTGGTAATTTCTGCCTAAATAGGCCAAAGCTATTGAACTCTACCTAATCTTTACAAACAGTTAATCAACATGTGTGTAAACATATATATATACATATTACTATTTTTCATAGGTTATAAATTCATATGCTCTTGGAAATAATTTAGAAGCAATATAAATTTTTTTTTGTTTCTGTAAAGAAAACAATGTAATTCTAACACTATGAAACATAATTAATTTTTTCTTTCTAATTCTTTTAGGCCTTAGGTACAGATAAATCTTAGGGCTTGAACTTATATTCTATCTATCCATTGTTGAGCGATAGCAATGATTACTGAAACAGAGTTCACCAAGCAGATTTAATTATTGATACAGAGTTCATTTTAAAAAACAGAAAAATCGAAACTAAGTAATTCTACCCCAGAAATAAATCCTCAGTCTCTTTTCACCTTCCAAATGTCCCAATATATTCAGAACTTTGAGATGCTTTTTGCCTTGGAACAAAAAATACACACAGAAATAATTTGGAAAGAAAAGAGAAGGAAGAAACTCTAGAAATTTGTGTAACTAAACAAAATGGATAGAGTCCACCAAAAGCTGGCTATAAAAAGAAGTTTGTTCTCACATCCCATTGGTGAATACAAAGTCCATAGGCTCACTGCATAGATTCTAAGTTCCTGAAAAAATTTTCTCTTCATGCATTTTTTTTCCCTAGGAATATGTGCTTTTCCCATATACATAACAAATAACAGAAACATCTAAACTCTTAGCCATCTCCCTAAGGTGAATATGAAATATATCTTGCTTAGATAGACCACAGACATAATTTCCCCTAGTCTATGATATGAGGGCCAAGTACTGTTCTTTTTAAGACTGTGAAAAAGCAGTGGAGTCTTTCTAGAAATATAGTGCATGTGTGTGCTCAGAGGTGCAACCATGTTTGACTCTTTGTGACCCTATGGACTGTAGCCCACCAGGCTCCTCGGTCCATGGGATTCTCCAGGCAACAGTACTAGAGTGGGTTGCCACTTCCTCCTCCAGGGGCTCTTCCTAACCCAGGGATTGAACCCAGGTCTCTTAAGTCTCCTGCATTGGCAGGCCAGTTCATTACCACTAGCTCTACCTGTGAAGCCCAGAAATAAGGTAGCAGACACCAACTTCTGCTCTATAGGAGTAGAGATATAATGAAAATATACTTAAAGAAGATGAGATGAAGAATATCAGGATGAAATAAATTTTATCCAGAAACAAAGGAAATTGTTTTTAATTGACAAATAACAGATAAACTTCTAAAATGTAGGAATATATTTAGGCTGTTTTTGTATTATTTTAACAGTGCTTATCGTGTTGAAAGAATTTAGAGCAGGCAAATATACTTTAAAGTACACTTGGAAGGAATTCTTTGCCTAAAACAATTTTGGAAGATGTCAATCACATTACTTTCTTCCTATTATTCCCCATAAACTTTAGTAAAATTTGCATATTATGCAAATATACACAATAAGCAAATAGCTTGAAGTAGACGTGTCAAACAGCCTGAAAGAGAGGGTTTAATTTCATATTCTGGGTTGTATTTAAAAATAAAGTGTTGCTTATGGTGCTCCTGAAACCCGAGGGAATAGTTGGGTGTTACCTAAGCCTGTTGAGTGTCAAGCATGTTGGGATAGCCTCTTTTGATTCTTTTTTCTGTCTCTATAGTCATCTGTTTTTCTGGGTGAGTACTTCCCATGAGGCAATCTCTTAGCATTTTTATCCTTTTGTTTCTCTGATTTAATTAGGTATAATATAGATGTGAAGACCTAGATACATTGCACTTGGTGTATTTAGTAAATAAAAGTTTATGTCTGATGGTGAAAAAGGTATTAATATATGAACAGAGTTATTATCTCTCTTCAAAATTATTTTATTTATATTTTACTTGCTTGGTCCCTATATCAGAGGCTTAGGGGAAAAAAACCCAATCAACCCAATCACCACTATACACAGTTTGTCCTCTCATAGCCTATCTTGTTCTGAGGGAGAATTTCAGCTCTCTCTGTGGCTGTGGCAGTGACCGTGTCATACAGTCTCTATAACTAGTAATTTAAATGGAAGACTTTGAAAGCAAAACATCTCAAACATGAGCTTACATTAGAGAGCAGAGTGGGAAGAATCCATTATGAGATTTGTGTTACATAAGCTTGAACTTTTAGCATAACTTATCACACCTTCCTCATTAGGGATGACTTGGAAGATCTTAAAGACCAGTGTGTCCCTCAATCTCTGAAAACAAAGCAAAGAGAAGAGTAAGTGGAAGGATGAGGAGAAGGAAAAAGAGAAAAAAGAGAAGGAAGAGAAAGATAACAATGTGGAAACTGTTTATTATTGTCTTTTTCTCCTAACTTGTGCTTTGAGCCCTGGACGGATAAATGGACTGCAATATAGATTGCTTTGGCAATCATAAATTTTGCCCAGTATTATTAACATGATTGAGTTGTAAAATGATGTAAACATGCAATATAATTCATTATATGTGTGCACTCCAGTGACTTCCTGAAGGAAAAAAGCATTGGTTATTATTTGAAATCTAATAATGAAATGGATTTAGCATATTACCTTGATCAACAGTTGTCAGTTTTAATGAGATTTTGCACTCCTGATCGAGCTCACTGAATCCAATAGGACAAACAATAGGAACTGTGCTCTCTATCCTCAACTGGTATTCATTCCCATCTTCAGATATAGTGCTCAATTCAGGTTGTAATTGGTGTAAGAAAACATGTAAAGCAATCATGTTAAAATATAATTTATTTCTAAGATATAATAATTTTGAAAGGGCATTCCCCTCTATAGCTCCTGTTTTGCTGAGTGAGCTGATGATAGCAATAAACACTAGAATTTTTTAACTAACAAGATCAATTAAAACCAAACCCTTAAATACATCAGCAATGCACAGAAGAGTACATGGAGTTGCTGTAATGTTTAGAGTTTAGGCACAGTTTCGTTCCACAACACATTTTAGGCAGTCTGGTTGAAGCCTGCCTTCATGATTCTGGTTCAAGGCAGACAGAATTTTTTTCTGAAAAAGAAAAAAAAAAAAAACAAGTATATTCCAACTTTAGTTCAGTAACAGGACCTCAAAGCTCATTGGCACTAGAATTATTTGAGCTATTTCTCAAAAAGTACAAACTCTTGGGTCTCAGCATGGAGTCTGTGATGTGGTTCTGGAACCAGCAGCCGCAGATCACAATGTGGAAAACACAGCTCCAGAGGAATAACCTTTCAAATCTACACCCATTGCTACATACCTTAATGCTGGCAAAAAATTCTCGGCTTTCGACGGCTAAACTTTGTACATGTGGGTTCTCCAAGAAAAAGACGGAAGCACTACAAAATATCTATGAATACAGTTAAGAAATAGTCATTTAGCAACAATTTTGGAAGACATATGGATAAATTATTAAAGTACTTAACTTTAACTTTTGGTAGATTGTGCATAACATATAATAGAAAAAAAGTAATTTAAAAGCTTACTTGAAAATTGAGAAAAAGTCCACTATAAAATATTAGTTATTTAAACCTCAACATAAATCAGTGTTTTGTAGACTTTGTACTTAAGATGTTTTTAAGGGTGGATAATAAGTGATATTATCATTGAAAAAATAGAAACTTTTTTCCAGAATAAAATTATATTTTAAAACAAGAAAGGGACATAAATTCATAAGGGTTCATTGATAATAATCAGTGAATTACTGAAGCAGATACTCATATAAAGTCACTAAGATTACTGATTAATCCAGTTATCACTGCAGTTGGCACAACTCCCAAGAAAAAAAATTAAAAGAAAAATATTACGCTTTATATCCTGAGGATAAAACTTATATTAGAATATACATATATATATATATTAGCATTTTTTTTCATTTTTATTGGAGTATAATTGCTTTACCATGTAGTGTTAGTTTCTGTTGCACAATGAAGTAAATCAGCTGTAAGTATATATATATCACCTCCCTCTTGGACCTCCTTGCCCCTCCCCACCTGTCTAGGTCATTCAGAGCACTGAGCTGAGCTCCCTGTGCTTTGCAGCAGGTTCCCACTAGCTATCCATTTTACATGACTATATATGTGTCAATGCTAATCTCCCAATTCGTCCCCACTTCCAATTTTAAAATCCATTTTTAAAAATTAACACATTTATGAAAATAAAAGAAAATCCAACTTTTTGAACATACCCTGTCTCCACTGAGATTTATACCATCCAGTTCTAAAAGAGAGAATACCTGAACTGTGGTCTCTTGTTTCAGTTTTTCTTTGATTTCTTGAGAAGAAAGCCTAGATCAAGCTATGTGAAATCCCACCAAGTTGTTTGTAGGGAAAACAGCAAAAGCACACCTACAGAAAAGCCTGGACTCAATAAGCTCCACCACAACCTTTGGCCTTCCTGGAGGTGGTGATGATAATGAGACAGACAGCTGACCTGGTGGGAGAAAATTTGTAGTTGGTCATCTTAAAGAGTTGTTATGGGAAAGCTCATGAAAACTGTAACTCAGGGATTTATATTAAGGAAAAGTAAAATACATTTTGAAAAATAATTATTCTCTAGCAATCAGCAAAGTACCATATTCTTACTTTGACTCATAATCTCATAGATACTGATAGCAGAGAAATATATCAGCTTATCAAGGTTGTATTAATGCATGTTGAATATGACTACTCTTGAAAAGTCTATCTCTTGAAAAGAAAAGGAATTTACTTTCTGTTAAGCAATTATCTTTTCTAAACAAAGGAACAAATAAAATAAGATTTCTACTTCATAATTTCCCGTTATAAAAATAGTCATGATAATGCAAAATCAAATGCTTTACCCTTTTATAAGTTACTCTCATAACCCAATCCATCATTACTCTGGGTTGAAAGAGATGTTCATTACAGAAGTGATTATACTGTTAGTGGAAAATATTCAGAGAAGGAAATGGCAACACACTCCAGTATTCTTGCCTGAAGAATCCTGTGGGCAGAGGAGCCTGGTGGGCTGCTGTCCATGGGGTCGCACAGAGTTCGTCATGACTGAAGCGACTTAGCATGCATGCATGCGTTGGAGAAGGAAATGGCAACCCACGCCAGTATTCTTGCCTGGAAAATCCCAGGGACAGAGGAGCCTGGTGGGCTGTCATCTGTGGGGTCGCACGGAGTCAGACATGACTGAAGTGACTTAGCAGCAGCAGCAGCAGCAGCAGTGAAAAATATTAAGTGTTAAACAATAGTCATTCTTTTCATTTTTCTGAGGTTAAAAAAGTTTAAAGTTTCTCGAGGAACTCAGGAAGATTTTACAATTTTTATCCCTGGGCATTTTTAAGATTAAATCGGGGGAATCTAAATGTTTCAAAATAGCTTTTGATTTTTTTTTTTTTGTTCTATTTTAGAAAAGAGAAAAATATCTGACTGATAAATATTAAAAGTAAATTTTTTAAATGTCCTAAAATATACAAATATTTTCTATGATATGCACTGTAATTAATTTTATGATAATCACAAAATAATTTTCTCAATTCTGTAATGTAGATTTGGAAAATTCTGAGACCTTAGTCTAAATGTGAGGGGAACAAACATGTAATTTCAGATATTTTAAAGTATTATTTGTTAGATATCTAGTTATAAAATCCCAATAACAAATGAACCATCCTCAAATTAATCTAAGTAATAAAAATTTTGCCAAACATTTTAAACATTAGGCCAAATCATTATCTAGATTTGAAGGAAATAGTAGACTACTTTGGAGTATATATGCTTTTGAAAAATTACATATCTGAATGAAAATTTTCTATTAAATAAACTTAAAAAAATGTTGAACTTATTTCCAAATAGGGAAGAACTATCTATGGAAATGATTACTAGGAAGAGATAACAAATGACTGAAAAGAAAATACATCATGAAATTAATTTTTGAATCAATTGGCATCCTCTACTTGGGTAAGCTAATCACTGTTTGCAACAATGTAGATCAAAAAAATTTGCTAAAATATAAAGAAAATGATTTCAAAAACAACAACAGATAAATTATTTCTGCTTGAAAGGCACAATTATCACTTTGTCAATTCTAACAAAACACTTGCTGTAATGTATTCTCTGTTTTATCCTGAAGCTGTATCTGTTGACTTTTGACTCAACATTTTCATTCAAGTGTTACTTTCTCAAATTGTGGGACTTTGTGCTGCAATTTTTCCAATTAATTACATAAATATTCTGAGTATCATAACAGGTGGCTTAAATTTATTGTTTATTTAAGAGGGAGAAGTGATTTTACTTTAATATAAGTATATGATAAAGAAAATCCAGATCTATAATGCAGAAAAAAATTGTACTTTATGGTTAATGTTACTATTATTAAGCATACTATTTTATTCTCTTATAACAGGGTCTAATCAAACTGAGACTTTGAGATATACAATTGCTTGTTTAGAAAGCACTAGGAAAATGGGCTGGAAATCCATTTGCAAATGAAATAGGGCATAGAAAAACAACACAGAGTGATTTACTTTGAGGATTATTCTAGTACAAGTTTTTAAAGACAAAGAGCTGGTATCTAAATTTTATATTATTTATCCTGATTCATTTTATGTCAACATGGTTTCAGTTCAGTCACTCAGTCGTGCCCAACTCTTTGCGACCCCGTGAACTGCAGCACGCCAGGCCTCCCTGTCCATCACCAACTCCCGGAGTTCACGCAAACTCATGTGTATCGAGTCGGTGATACCATCCAGCCATCTCATCCTCGGTTGTCCCCTTCTCCTCCTGCCCCCAATCCCTCCCAGCATCAGAGTCTTTTCCAGTGAGTCAACTCTTCACATCAGGTGGCCAAAGTTTTGGAGTTTCAGCTTTAGCATCAGTCCTTCCAAAGAACACCCAGGACTGATCTCCTTTAGAATGGACTGGTTGGATCTCCTTGCAGTCCAAGGGATTCTCAAGAGTCTTCTCCAACACCACAGTTCAAAAGCATCAATTCTTCGGTGCTCAGCTTTCTTCACAGTCCAACTCTCACATCCATACATGACTACTGGAGAAACCATAGCCTTGACTAGACGGACCTTTGTTGGCAAAGTAATATCTCTGCTTTTCAACATAAAGATACTTTTTTCAGATATATTAAAGATACTTTTTTCAGACATATTAATTATACTTTTTTCAGATATATTAATTATATGTCAACAATTCCTCTTTCATTCAGTATATCACCATATAATTATCAATATATTTTATCAACAAACCCCACAAAAAGGCTAATGTTTCAATAAACAATTTTAATTTCTGCCTCCTATTAGCTAGACATCATAAATTTTATTAGACAAACTATTTAGAGTTTTTTTGTTACAGGAAAGGGGCCTTAACATTTGAAATAACTGTTAAAAATTTATATTAGAAAATGAAAAATATAGATTGGGAAGGGACCACCATGAACATCTTTGGGTTTATGTTTCAAGCTTATTTGGTACAAAGTGCCAAGACTACTACTAAGGTTAAAGTATGTATTCTTGCATTATAATATTGTTTACAGAGTATTTTATCATAATGCATGCATCAAAAATATTGAATTAACCAGCAGGTACTGGATATGTGCAATTCTTTTCATATTATTTGAAAAATGCTCCTATAACTAACTTTAAATATTTCTTTAGGTAGATTTTGAAAGTGGAATTCCTAGAAATAAAAACATGTGAATTTTTAAGGCTGTTGAGATAAATTGCCAAATTTTCTCATGAAATTATTCTACCAATATACACATGTATCTGTAGGACATGAATATACCCAACTCTCTATACCTCTGCCAGTTCCAAGACTGTTTCTTAAAGGCATAATAAAGCAATTTTTATTTTTGATATCCACTAGGCTATTTGTTGAATATTACTGTAATTCAACACATAAAGTAAGTTACAGAAAATAAAAACCTTTTGAAATTATTGGTTTATAAATACATTGTTAAAAACAAACTGATACTTATGAACACAGTCACCTTCAATTTCAGTTTCATCGGGCCACATTGGTAGGAATTCGCATCAGAAACAGCTGCAAAAGGTTAAGGTTTATAGATTCATCCAACTGACAAGATAAATAGGTTATAGATATCTAAGAGGACAATTTTTGAGAAATATGTTTTAATGTAAGTTAAGATTTACTAGTTCTCATTTTTCTAATACTTTTTTTCCCCTCTTTTCAGGATGAGATCAAATGAAGATAATTTGGAATCATATTCTGAAACAATTTTATATCTTTCATATCTTGGATTCCAAATTTTAGTCTGCATTATTAAGTAATGAAACATTATAATCTCCAGAAATTTATCGCAGTCACCTGGACATCTCTTCCTTAGGAATTGCCTCCTCCAGAGTCATGCACAGGATTATAAAACTGAGTCTACCCCTGTCCTGGTAGTACTTATACCCAAATACCAAGTTTAGCACATTATGAACAAAGATAGGCTCATCAGATTGCTTCTCAAAAGAATTTAGAACTAAAGAGAGATGAGGAGTTGAAAGCTGAGACAGGTTAATAATGGAGCTCTATAGGGGTATGTGTGCTTAGTTGAGCAGTCCTGTTGGACTCTGTGACACTCCCTATCCCCTATGCCCCTTCTACCCAGTGGAGCCAGTCAAGCTCCTCTGTACATGGGGATTCTCCAGACAAGAATACTCAAATGGGTTGCCATACCCTCCCCGAGGGGATCTTCCCAACCCAGGGATTGAACCCAGGTCTCCCACATTGCAGGCGGATTCTTTACCGTCTGAGCCACCAGGTAGATTCCTATGGCTAAGATTAAGGAGTTGCTCTCTTGCCCACACTTTCTGAGGGATTCCATTTAACTCTTCCACAGATTCAATGACATATCCTAAAACCTTAGTGTTGATTTTCTTTTTATATTATTTCTACTTGTTTTCTGTTATTTGCAACCCAAATCACCATGTGATTTTTCTCATGTGCAATTTTTTTGGTCATATGTAGGACGGATGTTGCTCCATAGTTTTCTTGTAATGCCTGTTTTACTTTTGAAATAATGGTGACGTCTGGTAGGCTGCAGTCCATGGGGTCGCTGAGGGTCGGGCACGACTGAGCGACTTCACTTTCACTTTTCACTTTCATGCACTGGAGAAGGAAATGGCAACCCACTCCCGTGTTCTTGCCTGGAGAATCTCAGGGACAGGGAGCCTGGTCGGCTGCCGTCTATGGGGTCGCACAGAGTCGGACACGACTGAAGCGACTTAGCAGCAGCAGCACAGAAGTTTAATGGCAGGCCACTCCAGTACTCTTGCCTGGAAAATCCCATGGGCAGAGGAGCCTGGTGGGCTGCAGTCCATGGGGTCGCAAACATTCGGACATGACTGAGCGACTTCACTTTCACTTTTACTTTCATGCATTGGAGAAGGAAATGGTACCCCACTCCAGCGTTCTTCCCTGGAGAATCCCAGGGACGGGGGAGCCTGGTGGGCTGCAGTCTATGGAGTCGCACAGAGTTGGACACGACTGAAGCAGCAGCAGCACAGAAGTTTAGCTGTCCCTTTTCTATATTTTTTGGAAGAGTTGTGTAAAATTGGTAGTATTTCCTCCCTACATGTTCGGAAGAATTCCTAAGTCATCTGGGCATGAGTTTTGTTTCCTTGCTTTGTGTGATAGATTTTAACTAGAAATAGTTTATTGAATAGACATTAGGTCGTTGAAGTTATTTATTTTGAATGAGCTTTCATTTAGGATATTTCAAGAAATTTGCTTCATTTATGTTGAGTTCGTTGGTAGAGTTATTCATAATAATCCTTTCTTGTAATATATGTAGAATCTGTAGTTATATTACGTCTGTTATTCCTGATACTAGTAGTTTCTATCATCTCTTTTTTATTGATTGAATTGGCTAGGAACTTATTAATTTTCTCGAATTTCTCAAAGAACTACTTTTTAATTTTCTTGAGTTCTCTGTTTTGTGTATTGTTTCAGTGATTTTCACTCTGATCATTATTTCCGTTTCCTGCTTACTCTGGGTCTCATCTGTACTTCTTCTAGGCTCAGTGTATAAGCTGAGGTCTTTAATTTGTGACTGTTTTTCTTTTCCAATATAGATGTTTAGTAGGTTTTTCTATTAATTAAGTTCAAACTTTTTCCAATATTCTAATTTCCTTAATTTAGGGCCCAGAATGTGTTATATCTGAATAAAGGCTTCATGTACAATTTGTGAATAATACGGATTGCCTAGCCTCCTCCAATTTTGCAGTTTGTAGATAACATGGATTTTCTAGTCTCCTCCACTTTGCTATTGTTTCTACGTGCTCAATTATTGACAGATGGGTATTAATCTCCAACATAGACTGTAGATTTGTGTATCTCTTCTTGAAGATGAATAAGTTTGCTTCATATATTTTGAATCTCTGTTATTAGGTACATTAAGGATTTAGATTTTTATATTCTGTTGTTCAAGTGACTCTTTTATCATTAGGAAATGAATGCTGCCTTTCCATGTAATATTCTTTGCTCTATAATCTTTGTCTATTAATTTAGCCACTCATATTCCTTGTGATTTGTGTTACCTAAGTATATCTTTTTCCATTCTTACACTTTCAACCTCATTTTTAGAAATCTTTAAAGTTGGGTTTTCTAGGCAGCCCACAGTTGTGTCTTACTTTTCTGTCCAATTTGACAATTTCTGACTTTCAGTTGAGATTTTAGACCATTTTTGTTTAATTGCTTATTGATATTGTAGGGTTTACATTTACCATGTTGTTGTTTTCTGTTTGTCTTATTGGCACTTTTCACATTTTTCTGCCTCAAACAAACAGTATATTTTATGATCCATTTTATCTCCTTGTTGGTTGATTAGCTATGCTATTTTATTTTTCCACGGGTGCTGTAGGCTTTCTAGAATACAATCTTAATTTCTCATAGCCTATTTTCAATTGGTATGTTGCCTCTTCATGTATAGCTCAAGGACTAATTTGCTAAATATGTAAAATGTGAAAAATATTTTTCCATGCATTATTCTAATAAAAGCATTCAGTCTTTTTGTTTGAATGACACTCTTTACAATTATAATCTTAAATCAATGTTTCTTTTCTTATTTGGCTTCTAAAAATCACTAAGGGTAGATAAATTGTGTGAAAATGACATATGAATTATAAAAAACAAAACCTAGTCATGAGAATATACTGTTAAAGTGAGATATTTTTTTCTTAATTTTTGCTTTTTTGATTGTTTTTAAGGTAAATATGACTGACTGTTGCCTACCCAATCACCATAGGTTTGGGGTAGAAATACATCCATGTTAAAAAACATTTCATAGTCTCATTGAAGATGAGACTGAGAAGAGCCAGGGAAATCTGAAGTAGTTGTGATAAGGTTTTTCCCAAATAAGCTCCTTAAAAGGGGACAAGTTTCAGTTAGCACAAGACCTCTTTCAGCCTTTGGGTTTTTCATTTTATTCTGTCTAAAAGCAGATAAAAAGGTTAAACCTGCACCTTCACCCTGTCACCGTGCAGGAAGAGCCTAGAGACTCACAGACACCGCAACCTGGCATTGTAAAGTGGCCAAATCACCATCATTTTTGAACATTTGTCCCAGATTCTTGCTAAGCACGAAAAAGAACTTCTTAAGAGGATTAAGTGACATTTTTGTTTGCTATCTATGACATTTAAGTGAAGTCTAAATGATACTTCAAGGTAAGCTTTTACTGGCATATCAGAGAGAATAATTATGTATATGTTTGACTAACTTGTATACTAAAAGTAAAAAATAACAATCATCTCCCTTTCCCTAAAACCAGTAAGAGGATTCAATATGGAGAATGAGAGAAATAATTCTGAATATTCAGGCTTGAGAAATTGAATGAGTAGTAATATCAATAAAACAGGAAATATTTCTTACATTTTAAGGGCATGTTGTGAAATGCAAATTTTAAATACTGAGTTTCTAAATTCAGTGCAAACAATAACAAAATAAAATTTCTGTTGAAGTAATTATTTGTATATTATGCTATTCTCTAGAGTAAAAGTTGTTTTGTTTTTTTTTTAATTTTAAACAGTTGCCACTATTTCTTAAACTAATGGGGCTTCTCTTATAGCTCAGTCAGTAAAGAATCTGCCTGCAATGCAGGAGACCTAGTTCAATTCCTGGATTGGGAAGATCCCCTAGAGAAGGAAATGGCAACCTACCCCAGTATTTTTGCCTGGAGAATCCCATGGACAGAGGAGCCTGACAGATTACAGTCCATGGGGTCTCAAGAGTTGGACACAACTTAGCGACTAAACCACCACCACCACCAATGTTGGTAAATTGTTGGTTCTTTCCACTGAAACATGTGCAAAATTTTACATGAATATTTGATAACATTATTTGAAATTTTATAAAAAGTATGTTAGTCACTCAGTCGTGTCCGACTCTTTGCAACCCCATCGACTGTAGCCTGCCAGGCTCTTGTGTCCGTTGGATTCTCCAAGCAAAAATGCTGAAGTGGGTAGCTATTCCCTTCTCCATGGGATCTGCCCAACTCAAGGATCGAACCTGGGTCTCTGGCATTGCAGGCAGATTCTTTACAGTCTGAGGTACCATGTGTAAAAAGTGTTGAAAATATATGGTGTAAAGAGTACTGAAAAATACTTTAAAAAGAAAACTCACAATATTTTTCAAAATATCTCAGCTTGGCCACTGAGTGAAGCTAATTTCTCTCTCTGGATTTTCTCCTTTCCAGTGAAGGACACGAGCTTTACTAACTGAGCAGATGCTACCCTTCCCTACTGAACATACTGCCTGCAGCCAGGTTTAGTTGGCCAGCAGCTGTGTAAGGAATGTGAACATTTACGAACCAACTCTTTCAGGATAATTCTCCAAGGACTTTTCAGTGCACAGAGAATGAAATGCAGAGCTCCTTAAATATTACGCCCCACTGCCCTTCCAAGTACATATTTTATTATGCTCTCACTTGCTCACTGAGATCCAACATCTTTGTCCTGCCCTTACTTTTGTGTGTATCCCCTATCCTAGTCACATTAAGGCCATCCATCATTTACTGTTGCTATCTGGGAAGCTCCTTCCTTCACTCTTTATCTGACCAAGAGCTATTCACTACCAAACTCTCAGTGTCAGTGCCCTGTGCTCAGAAAAGGCTTTCTTTGAAGACAGCGCATTATAAATGTTATCCTCTTCTTACCTCCAGTATTCTTTACAACTTTTAATCTTTTCAGTTGTAATTTACTGAAATTAATTGTAATTTATAATGTATATTCTTTGTCATTGTTTTGCTGTATCGGTGTCATTTGGGGTTTTCTAATTTGGTGAGTCTAGTAATCTCAGGATGAAAATGTTCATAGATGTAACCCATGCATATTTGTGTGTGTGTGTGTGTGTGTGCATACTGTCACTTCAGTTGTGTCCTACTCTTTGTGACCCTATGGGTAGCCCATAAAGCTCCTCTTTCCACGGGATTCTCCAGGCAAGAATACGGGAGTGGGTTGTTGTGCCCACCTCCAGGAGATCTTTCCAACCCTGGGATCAAACCCTTGTCTCTTAAGTCTCCTGCATTGGCAGGTGGGTTCTTTACCACTAATGCCAACCTAGGGAGCCCAGATGTTACCCATACAATTACCATTTGCTGAAGCAATGTCTGCCTACTGACCCACAGCAGTATTTCCCAGTATTTTCAGTCTCCTACATATGAATGAGATCAGATAATAAATCAAAGGGGACTGGTTTTCCCCCATAACCTGGTCACATATCAGCACACTACCCTCCATCTTCAACCAGAAATAAATCCCTCCTTTATCAGCTTCATACGTGTCTAAGCCCCCAAAGTAAAAAAAAAAAAAAAAAAAAATCACCATTATGTGGTTTCTATTTTGAGTTCCTTGCTGAGTTGGGCCACTAGTTCTATTAAGCACTGCTATTGATGTAAAGAGTACGTTGTCTATTTTCAAAGAATTCAGAGTCATAATGTAGCTATAAAAGAAAAGGAATGGGGAAAAAGTCATTAAATTCATTAGTTATCAATTCTGAGCTCCATGACAGTATATTTTGGGGATCCCAGTAAGGGTCCTTATTCTTCAATATCCATGATCAGTGTCAAGGTCACAAGTCTGATGTGTATTTTATGTCTGTATATCTCATGCCCCCTCTTAGATAACAGGCCAAAACATAACTCTTGATTCCTCTCTCTCTCTCCCTAGCCAGAGTGTTTGTACTCTGTCCCATCCCAATTACTCAAGGAAAAAACCTAGATGTTGTTCTTGGTTTCTCTATTTCCATCTTCTCCCACATCTAATACATGAGCTTCCATCTCTAAAAGACATCTCAACTCAATACTCTCTTTCCTTTGCCACTAGTTTAAGCCATTTCCACCTCCCCCAACCTCTAAGCTACCACCATCTTTCCACTGAATTAATGCAATAGCCTCCTAGATAGAGTCTTCTACAGGAATAGTAGCTTTTTGAATACAATCCTCAGATCATGTTATTCACCTATTTAGAATCCCATAAGACTTTATTGCAACTAGGACTAAGTGTAAGTTCTTACCATGGTCTACAGGCCCTATAGATTCTCCCTTCCAAATTCATCTCATCTGATCTCACCTCCTAGGGATCATCCACTCAGTGTTCCTGCCATGTTGTTTCTCCTTCAGTTCCTCGAGTGTCCAACTTTACAAATGTCTAAGGACGTTCGCATTTGCTGTTCTTTTTTTACCTGGAATGCTTTTTCCCACCTTTCTCTTCATTCAGAGCTCAGCTCAAGTTCATCACCTATTCAGAGAGACATTTCCCAGGTGCCCTTCTGAGATAGCATCCCTGTACCAGTCAGTCCGTATTGCATTCACAGTTTTCTTTGCTTTCCAAAATAATTTTGGTTTGTGATAAGCATTTTATTTTAAAATGATTTATATTCACACAAAGTATGCAAAATAATACACCTCTATCCCTTATAATCTTTATCCATGTTCCACTAATGTTCACTTATTAAAAACTGTGCTACATTTGTGAAAACTAAAAAATTGCCTTTGGGACTCTACTTGTAAATAAACTGAAGTCTCTGTTTAGATTTTTACCAGTTTTTCATGAGTGTTCTTTTCTAAAAAGTTCTAGTTACTCATTCCAGGATATCTTCATGATGCATTACTCATGCTTGCTTAGTC
Organism: Capricornis sumatraensis; assembly: GCF_032405125.1. NCBI lineage: Eukaryota > Metazoa > Chordata > Mammalia > Artiodactyla > Bovidae > Capricornis > Capricornis sumatraensis. The sequence continues at coordinate 25,267,076 of NC_091073.1, forward strand.
CTCTCCAATCTTTGACAATTTCTTACTCTTTCATGGTTTTCTTTCATTTTGACACTTCTAAATAGTACTATTTACGTTTTGTAGAATGTTTTTCAATTTGAGTTTATGCGAACTTGCTAATGAGGTTATGATTTTGAGCAATCTAAGTGCTGAAGAATTGATACTTTTGAACTGTGGTGTAGAAGACTCTTGAGAGTCCCTTGGACTGCAATGAGATCCAACCAGTCCATCTTAAAGGAAATCAGTCCTGAATATTCATTGGAAGGACTGACACTGAAGCTGAAACTCCAATACTTTGGCCACCTGATGCGAAGAACTGACTCATTGGAAAAGACCCTGATGATGGGAAAGGTTGAAGGCAGGAGGGGAAGGGGACGACAGAGGATGAGATGGTTGGATGGCATCACTGACTCGATGGGCATGAGTTTGTGTAAACTCCGGGAGTTGGTGATGTACAGAGAAGCCTGGCGTGCTGCAGTCCATGGGGTCGCAGAGAATCGGACACAACTGAGTGACTGAACTGAACTGAACTGAAGAATATCATAAAGGAGAAAGGTACTTCCTAGTGAATGTTATTAGAAGATAAATGGTATCAGTATACATTACCATTGCTGATATTAACTGTTCACACTTCCACATTAACAAATAATTCTGACGATTTAAACATCTTGGCAAAGAACCCTTAACAAATCTGGCCAATTTAAACCAGAAATATAGCCTCATTTTAGCAATAATAGTAAACCAAATATCTTACAGAGATTTACATTAGCTCCATAAACCCCATCCAGAGGATGGCACAAACACGCCAAAACAGTTCCAACACTAGCAATTCATGTGCATTACACATGTTTTCTTACCTTCTGCACAATATCCCATGCATCCTTGAGTGGGTTGTAGGAAGTACACGAAAAACTTTCCACAGTTTCTTACAAACACCAGGATTTGAAAAAGACATCAGTCTTCCACAATGCTGAACAAGAACTGCCAGGTGGCACAAGCTGCCAGTTGCTTGAGTTCCCCAGGTGGAAGCAATGTTTCTGAATCTTTCAGAGACAGCCACATGGGGGCTTGTGACCCACTGTGGTTCATCTTTGAAGCAGAGAAAACAAAAGTGGAAACACCAATTTGTTTTCATACATGGTAGATATGTCAATTTTACATCTTCTTTTAAACAACCTTTAAAATATTAAAGTTCAGTTCAGTTCAGTCGCTCAGTCGTGTCTGACTCTCTGTGAACCCATGAACTGCGGCACCCCAGGTTTCCCTATCCATCGCCAACTCCTGGAGCCTGCTCAAACTCATGTCCATCGAATCGGTGATGACATCCATATTTAAATATTTAATATTTAAAATATTAAAATATCAATCACCAAAAAATCTAATAACTTGTGCTTATACCATAAAAGAAAAGATAAGTTCATAAATAGTAAATTTAAGGGTATGTGTTTGTGTCCTCAGTCATTTCTGATTCTTTGTGACTCCATGGACTGCAGCCTGCCAATTCCTCTGTCCATAGAATTTTCTAGACAAGAATACTGGAGTGGGTTACCATTTCCTCCTTCAGGGGATCTTCCTGACCCAGAGATTGAACTTGCATCTCTTGCCTGCATCTTCTGCATTGGCATATGGATTCTTTACCACTTGAGCCACCTGGATAGCCATAAATTTAAGGGTAGCTTTCTCATAATTAATACAATCTTTTTTCAATTAAAATACTTTTTATTACATTTATTATTATTCATTTGTATTGTGAACAAGAGAAATTCAGTATCAGTGAATTTACTGAATAGCTGATACATCTTAAGTCAACCTGAAGTTATCTTAATATATAGCACAAAGATAAACTGATCTTGGAGATTTCTTGAAAATATTCTGAAAATAATATATTAGTGCAGAGTGGAGAAGGCATCAAAAAATCAGGGGAGAAAGAAAGGATTGCTCAAAATCTGGTGATTGACCAACTGGTTAGCAATTAGGGGGAAAAAAATGAAGGTAAAGCCTCACTTGAAGCCAAATTTGGACATCTTTCCCAAGTTCTTTCTACCTTACATACCTAAAAAAAGAAAATAATTCCCACTTAAAAAAAAATTTTTAAGTGTGGGTATAATAATTTAAAATGCTGGGTAACGATAAAGAAAGGACTTCCCAGGTGGCTCAGTGGTAAAGAATCCACCTGCCAATGCAGAAGATGCAAGAGATGTGGGTTCGATCCTTGGGTTAGGAAGATCCCCTGGAGAAGGGCATGGCAACCAACTGCAGTATTCTTGCCTGGAGAATCCCATGGACAGAGGAGCCTGGCGGGCTACAGTCCATAGGGTCCAAAAGAGCCGGACATGACTGAAGCAAGTTGGCATGCACACATGCAATGATAAAGAAAATGAGGCTTCTATTAAGACATAATCCTTCTATTAAGTAGGCAAGAACTCAGGCACTTAAAATAGGCAGGATTTTACTATTTACAAGTTACCGAGGTTAAGTGCACGAACCTTGGAGACTGACTGCCTGTGATCAAAACTTGGCTATCTGACCTGCTATCTAGGTGACTCTAGAAGTGTTAACCCCTAAAAATATATTTCCTGTATTATATGGTGAGAATAATGATGATAGACTGTCTTCTATAAGCACTGTGAATAAAAACAATTGGTGGAGTGTTGGGCATTACATTAACTATTATTATTATTGTCAGAATAGAGAAGTATGGGAATACTCCCTCAGATTAATTTAACCTTGATGAAAAATTAAAATATTGCAGTGTGAGTTATGAATTGATTGTAACAAGATTCAATCCTTGTAGCAAAAAATACATAAGAAAAAGCACATAGAGCTAACATTAATGAGTTGATACCTCAACACATTTGGTTGGCATCTCAGCAGGTCTATCAAAGAGCAGAAATTGATACCATCCAGAAGAAAGGGAATGGTCACATATTAGGTCTTTAATGGCTGACTACTGGAGGTGCAAGGAGTCAAAATGGACATTTTTATAAGGGCTCTGAAGAAACTGGTGTCCCCCAGGAAAGCACTCCCAAGCTAAATTGAAAAGATAGATGTCTTTATAAATTTTCTTCATTGACATAGTTCATTCCTCAATTAAAATTGATTCCCAAAACAAGAACAGAGCAAATAAACCTACAAATGCACATAAGGCCATCTGATACATCATGATCACTTGCTAAAACAAAAATGACTTAATATGCACTTTCCATAAATACAATCAGCTAATCAACAAATTCTGTAGAATGTTTTTTTGAGATATTTGAGCTTTAAGGACTTTATTTTCATTAAATTCATTGTTCTGGGGATTTTTGGCCATGCAGCATGTGGGATGAGATAGCCCACGTCCAAGGAAAGAGAAACCCAAAAAGATGATAGGTGCTCAGAGAGGGCATCAGAGGGCAGACAGACTGAAACCACAATCACAGACAACTAGCCAATCTGATCACACAGACCACAGCTTGTCTAACTCAGTGAAATTAAGCCATGCCGTGTGGGGCCACCCAAGATGGGTCATGCTGGAGAGGTCTGACAGAATGTGGCCCAATGGAGAGGAGAATTTCAAACCACTTCAGTACTCTTGCTTGAGAACCCCATGAACAGTATGAAAAGGCAAAATGATAGGACACTAAAAGATGAACTCCCCAGGTCAGTAGGTGCCCAATATGCTACTGGAGATCAGTGGAGAAATAACTGCAGAAAGAATGAAGGGATGGAGCCAAAGCAAAAACAACACCCAGTTGTGGATGTGACTGGTGATAGAAGCAAGGTCCGATGCTGTAAAGAGCAATACTGCATAGGAACCTGGAATGTTAGGTCCATGAATCAAGGCAAATTGGAAGTGGTCAAACAGGAGATGGCAAGAGTGAACGTCGACATTCTAGGAATAAGCAAACTAAAATGAACTGGAATGGGTGAATTTAACACAGATGACCATTATATCTACTACTGTGGGCAGGAATCCCTTAGATGAAATGGAGAAGCCATCATAGTCAACAAAAGAGTCCAAAATGCAGTATTTCAATGCAATCTCAAAAACGACAGAATGATCTCTGTTTGTTTCCAAGGGAAACCATTCGTTATCACAGTAACCCAAGTCTATGCCCCAACCAGTAACGCTGAAGAAGCTGAAATTGAACTGTTCTATAAAGACATACAAGACCTTCTAGAACTAACACCCAAAAAAGATGTCCTTTTAATTATAGGGGACTGGAATGCAAAAGTAGCAAGTCAAGAAACACCTGGAGTAACAGGCTAATTGGCCTTGGAGTACAGACTGAAGCAGGGCAAAGGCTAAGAGAGTTCTGCCAAGAGAATGCACTGGTCATAGCAAACACCCTCTTCAAACAACACAAGAGAAGACTCTACTCATGGACATCACCAGATGGTCAACAACAAAATCAGATTGATTATATTCTTTGCAGCCAAAGATGGAGAAGCTCTATATGGTCAGCAAAAACAAGACTGGGAGCTGACTGTGGCTCAGATCATGAACTCCTTATTGCCAAATTCAAACTTGAAGAGTGTGGGGAAAACCACTAGACCATTCAGGAATGACCTAAATCAAATCCCTTATGACTCTACAGTGGAGGTGAGAAATAGATTTAAGTGACTAGATCTGATAGAGTGCCTGATGAACTATGGACAGAGGTTCATGACATTGAACAGGAGACAGGGATCAAGACCATCCCCAAGAAAAAGAAATGCAAAAAAGCAAAATGGTTGTCTGAGGAGGCCTTACAAATAGCTGTGAAATGAAGGGAAGTGAAAAGCAAAGGAGAAAAGGAAACATATAAGCATCTGAATGCAGAGTTCCAAAGAATAGCAAGGAGAGATAAGAAAGCCTTCCTCAGCAATCAATGCAAAGAAATAGAGGAAAACAACAGAATGGGAAAGACTAGAGATCTCTTCAAGAAAATTAGAGATACCAAGGGAACATTTAATGCAAAGATGGGCTCAATAAAGGATAGAAATGGTATGGACCTAACAGAAGCAGAAGATATTAAGAAGAGGTGGCAAGAATACTCAGAAGAACTGTACAAAGAAGACCAAGATAACCATGATGGTGTGATCACTCACCTAGAGCCAGACACCCTGGAATGTGAAGTCAAGTGGGCCTTAGAAAGCATCACTACGAACAAAGCTAGTGGAGGTGATGGAATTCCAGTTGAGCTGTTTCAAATCCTGAAAGATGATGCTATGAAAGTGCTGCACTTAATATGCCAGCAAATTGAGGAAACTCAGCAGTGGCCACAGGACTGGAAAAGGTCAGTTTTCATTCCCATCCCAAAGAAAGGCAATGCCAAAGAATGTTCAGACTACCACGCAATTGCACTCATCTCACATACTAGTAAAGTAATGCTCAAAATTCTCTAAGCCAGGCTTCAGCAATACGTGAACCCTGAATTTCCAGATATTCAAGCTGAACCAGAGATTAAGTTGCCAGCATTTTCTGGATCATCAAAAAAGCAAGAGAGTTCCTGAAAAACATATATTTCTGCTTTATTGACTATGCCAAAGCCTTTGATTGTGTGGATCACAATAAACTGTGAAAAATTCTGAAAGAGATGGGAATACCAGACCACCTGACCTGCCTCTTGAGAAACTTGTATGCAAGTCAGGAAACAAAGGAAGTGGACATGGAACAACAGACTGGTTCCAAATAGGAAAAGGAGTACGTCAAGGCTGTATAGTGTCACCCTGCTTGTTTAACTTATATGCAGAGTACATCACGAGAAATGCTGGGCTGGAGGCAGCACAAGCTGGAATCAAGATTGCCGGGAGAAATATCGATAACCTCAGATATGCAAATGACACCGCCCTTATGGCAGAAAGTGAAGAGGAACTAAAGAGCCTCTTGATGAAAGTGACAGAGGAGAGTGAAAACATTGGCTTAAAGCTCAACACTCAGAAAACTAAGATCATGGCATCTGGTTCCATCAGTTCAGTTCAGTTCAGTTCAGTTCAGTCACTCAGTTGTGTCCGACTCTCTGCAACCCCATGAATAGCAGCACACCATGCCTTCCTGTCCATCACCAACTCCTGGAGTTTACCCAAACTTATGTCCATCGAGTCATTGATGCCATCCAGCCATCTCATCCTCTGTCGTCCCCTTCTCCTCCTGCCCCCAATCCCTCCCAGCATCAGGGTCTTTTCCAATGAGTCAACTCTTCGCATGAGGTGGCCAAAGTATTGGAGTTTCAGCTTCAGCATCAGTCCTTCCAATGAACACCCAGGACTGATCTCCTTTAGGATGGACTGGTTGGTGCACAAAAATAAAAGCAGCTTTTAAAAAAATCATTATTTTAATATGAAAATTATCTTGTTTCAACTTACTGTCTTCCACAATGTGGTTTAAAAATGAGACTCAAATACTAAAATTACTTTAAATGGGAGTTGGAAAAGTATATTTTCCCTTTCAATAGCCATTCATATACATAACCAATAATGCTTGCATCTCAAGTATATATTATACAACATCTTTATAATTGAAATGTCTGGCTAGTGTCATGATTATACTTGTATATTATTTAGATTCTTCTGGAAGCTGTAAATAAAATGTTTTAGCAGATGGTAAAGCTATGTGACATTTCTGTTTTTGTTTATATGATTTATATTGTCATCCTTTTCTAAATCCCAAAGCATTTTGAGCCTCATGATTATAACTTGTAATATGTAATTAGTTAAATTCTTTAACTCCAGAGAGAATGCTTGATAATATTGGAGCAGTAATTCCATTATTTAAGAAATGGATAGATTTACAAACTAACCTAATAGATGTCAGTATATTTCATTTTTGTCTAACTGTCCAAAACATTCACACTAGTCCAATTTGAAATAAGCTGGATTTCTGTAAGATACAAACTCATTTTTTTATATAGTTTTATTGGGATGTATTGTTAATTTACATAACATAAAATTGACCTGTTTTTATAGTGCATAATTCAATGCATGGTAGCATATTCACAGAGCTGTACAAACACTATAGGCTTCCCTGATGACTCAGATGGTAAAGCATCTGCCTGCAATGCAGAAGACCTGGGTTCAGTCCCTGGGTTGGGAAGATCCTCTAGAGAAGGAAATGGCAACCCACTCCAGTATTCTTGCCTGTAAAATCCCATGGACAGAGGAGCCTGGTAGGTTACAGTCCATGGGACTGCAAAGAGTCAGACATGACCAAGTAACTTCACATGGTCACAAACATTATAACCATCTAATTTTAGAACATTTCTATCACTCTAAAGGTAAATCTCATCCCAATTTATAGTCTTTCTGCATCTCCAGTCTCAAGCAACAACTAATCTCCTTTCTGTCTCTACATATTTTATTTTTTGGGATATTCCATATAAATGGAATCATACATGTTCTTTTGTGACAGGCTTCACTTTTTCATATTATCTGTACTGTAGCTTTGTCAGTACCTTATGCCTTTTCATTGGAAAATAATATTCCATTGCATGAATACAGTATATTTTGTTTATACATTGAGCAGTTGATGGGCATTTTGAGTTGTTTCTGCTTTGGTGTCATTGTGAATAATGCTGCTATTAACATTTGAGTAAGTCTTTGGGTGTACATGTAAAAATCTTCAGAAATATTTTGATCAAACATTATGTCTTTTGTTTTTTTCCATGACAATTTTGAAGCTTAATTAGCAGTGGTAATACTTAACGCATGACTTAGAAAGGATTATCTTGAAATGTCAGTGCATTTTATTTGATCTTAGGTGAAGAAAAGTAAAACATCTTAAAGATTTGTTTGTACAAAATTGGGATGACAAATTTTAAGTCAATTTGTGAAAGCGTCCCAAACTTTTATGAATACTGCAAATGAAAATTACTGTCAACATTTTTGAAATTTTGAGCAACTTTTCTTCATGAATGATTAATCTATTAGCAATCCTTTTAGACTTCAAATAATGCTTAGACCTTAAAAGAAAAACCAAAGACTTTAGTGTACTTAGTTAAATTCCTGGATTTTCTGATATTTTAGGTTTAAGAAATTAAATTTTTCATGATGTGAAAAAAAGAACAAACATTACTGGATTAGACCAACCTTGATTCAAAGTTGGAATCTGATATTTTTAAAGCTGTACAACTTTGGGGAAGTTATTTAACAGTTCGGAGAATTAATTTCTTGATTTCTAAAGTGAGGTCAATAATTCAATGACTACCTAAATTGAGAGGCATCCAAGAATCTCTAATTGATGGTCACATTCTTCCCCCTGATTTCCTAATGTTTGAATATGTTGACTCTCGGTTGCTGCTGATTGGATCAGGGAATCCCTGCTTGATGCACAGAAAGGGACTTGGCGTCACGATTCTGCCCAAAGAAAGGCTCCAAAACAGGCAGTGATTCTCTGAGCCCACATGTCCCCACCTTTACAAAATTTATTTTACCTTGTTTTCTTTTACTGAAATATAATTGCTTTACAATGCTGTGTTAGTTTCTGCTGTACAACAGTTATATGTATACATATATCCCCTCCATCTTAAGCCTCCCTCCTGCCCATCCTCACCCCAGTCCTCTGGGTCATCACAGAGCAACAAGCTCAGCTCCCTGTGCCATACGGCAGCTTCCCACTAGCTGTCTGTTTTACACATGGCAGTGTATATATGTCATTTGTCCTTTACAGAATTTCAATTCTTGACATGGAAAGTCAGCTGGTCTGAGAGCTACTGTATTGTACTGAGGAGGCTGAACAAGGTGAAGCAGTTAAGATGATTTCTGGAATGAGAGCACATCATTTGAAAATCTGACTCTTTCCCATTGCCATCTAGTAACTCTGGGTAAGATATTTCTCTTTACCTTTGTTTATCTGTAACATGGGGCTAATAGTATTTGCCTAATAAAGTTACTTTGTGGATTAAACCAAACCACATATGTAAGGTCTTATCATACATGGCACTTGAACATGCTCAACAAATAGCTGAGGCTTGGGCTGTTTTTAGTATTATTATTTTTCATGCAGCTTATCAGTGCAATCTCATTACCTATATCTATTTTCTGCAGGGGAGAAGAAGATAAAATTAGAGGAAATTGTCAAGAAATTTAGAGATTGCCTATGGCCTTTGTAAATCCTCACTCTCTCTCTTTTCTCTTCTTCTCCTATACACCCCTTATTTAGCTAATACACCTCCAGCAAATTCCTCTTAACTTGCTGCTGCTGCTGCTAAGTCGCTTCAGTCGTGTCCGACTCTGTGCGACCCCATAGACGGCAGCCTACGAGGCTCCGCCATCCCTGGGATTCTCCAGGCAAGAACACTGGAGTGGGTTGCCATTGCCTTCTCCAACTTAAAGGCTAAGTAAGAATCTGCCTCCCACTATATTCCCTGTGACTACATTGTTACATTGACCCCTCAGTTTACATGTGACATTAAGTCTGCTACTTAAAAAAAAAAAAAAAGTCTGCTACTTAAACTATCTGGAAAATATAACTAATATACTAGTGCCTATCATTATGATAGTATTAAAAATTAAGTATTTAGCATAATGCCTATCAAATGCTAGAGAATTTATAGTACTACGTTCTGTATATTTTTATTATTTATAAGCACAGTTACTGAGATATCTTATTCAGTTGTTTGTGACAGAGCAAATGTATCAATTAGAAATTTAGTGGAGAACAGTGTCTTAATCATCACTTAACTCTAGCAAATTTATATACTTAGTCCCAGCTGAGCCAGAACCATTCTGCTCTATGGGTATCACCCAGATTTTTCTCTAGATTTTTGCTAACTTTTTCTATAAAGGGGCAGATAGTAAATTCAGACAATTCAATCTCTGTTGAGACTACTTTTCTGTCATTATAGAGTAAAAACAGTCATAGACAAAACATAAAGGATTGGGTATAGCAGTGCGTAAACAAAAATTTATCCACAAAAATTGGCTGCCATCAGTCAGATTTGACCTGTGGGCCATAGTTTGCAGATCTCTCACAGGTAATGAAAAGATAGTATGTATTATTATTAATAACTACTTAGCACTCACATTGTTTATTTCTTCCTTAGTTTTAAATGTATGATTTTTTTGTTTTACAGAAACATTTTATTTTTATTTTATTTTTAATTTTTATTTTTACTTTATTTTACTTTATAATACTGTATTGGTTTCGCCATACACTGACCTGAATCCACCACGGGTGTACATGTGTTCCCAAACATGAACCCCCCTCCCACCTCCCTCCCCACAACATCCCTCTGGGTCATCCCCATGCACCAGCCCCAAGCATGCTGTATCCTGCATCAGACATAGACTGGTGATTCAATTCTTACATAATAGTATACATGTTTCAATGCCATTCTCCCAAATCATCCCACCCTCTCCCTCTCCCCCTGAGTCCCAAAGTCCGCTATACACATCTGTGTCTTTTTGCTGTCTTGCATACAGGGTCATCATTGCCATCTTTCTAAATTCCATATATATGTGTTAGTATACTGTATTGGTGTTTCTCTTTCTGGCTTACTTCACTCTGTATAATCGGCTCCAGTTTCATCCATCTCATTAGAACTGATTCAAATGTATTCTTTTTAATGGCTGAGTAACACTCCATCATGTATATGTACCACAGCTTTCTTATCCATTCATCTGCTTATGGACATCTAGGTTGTTTCCATGTCCTGGCTATTATAAACAGTGCTGCGATGAACATTGGGGTACATGTGTCTCTTTCAGTTCTGGTTTCCTCGGTGTGTATGCCCAGCAGTGGGATTGCTGGGTCATATGGCAGTTCTGTTTGCAATTTTTTAAGGAATCTCCACACTGTTTTCCTACAGAAACATTTTAAACCTTCTTAGAATTTCTGTATTTTCTTACCTGCACAATAATAAGAAAAGATATTCTAGTTAGAGCTGAATAAGAGTTACCTATTTTAGAGCTGGAAAAGTCATCAAGATGAATGATTTTTAAGCTTATTTTTTAAGATAAACAATTTATTTTAAAAATAATGTGTATCTTTAGGTAGATATATTCCTAAGTATTTTATTCTTTTCATTGCAGTGGTGAATGGAATTGTTTCCTTAATTTCTCTTTCTGTTTTCTCATTATTAGTGTATAGGAATGCAAGGGATTTCTGTGTGTTGATTTTATATCCTCCAAGTTTACTAGTCATTGATTGGCTCTAGTAATTTTCTGGTGGAGTCTTTAGGGTTTTCTATGTAGAGGATCATGTCATCTGCACACAGTGAGAGTTTTACTTCTTTTCCAATTTGGATTCCTTTTATTTCTTTTTCTGCTCTGATTGCTGTGGCCAAAACTTCCAAAACTATGTTGAATAGTAATGGTGAAAGTGGACACCCTTGTCTTGTTCCTTTAGGGGAAATGCTTTCAATTTTTCACCATAGAGGATAATGTTTGCTGTGGATTTGTCATATATAGCTTTTACTATATTGAGGTATGTTTCTTCTATTCCTGCTTTCTGGTGAGTTTTTATCATAAATGGATGTTGAATTTTGTCAAAGGCTTTCTCTGAATCTATTGAGATAATCATATGGCTTTTATTTTTCAATTTGTTAATGTGTTGTATTACGTTGATTGATTTGTGGATATTGAAGAATCCTTGCATCCCTGGGATAAAGCCCACTTGGTCATGGTGTATGATCTTTTTAATGTGTTGTTGGATTCTGATTGCTAGAATTTCGTTAAGGATTTTTGCATCTATGTTCATCAGTGATATTGGCCTGCAGTTTTCTTTTTGTGTGTGGCATCTTTGTCAGGTTTTGGTATTAGGGTGATGGTGGCCTCATAGAACAAGTTTGGAAGTTTACCTTCCTCTGCAATTTTCTGGAAGTTTGAGTAGGATAGTTGTTAGCTCTTCTGCAAATCAAAACCACAATGAGGTACCATTTCACACCAGTCAGAATGGCTGAGACCCAAAAGTCTACAAGCAATAAATGCTGGAGAGGGTGTGAAGAAAAGGGAACCCTCTTACACTGTTGGTGGGAATGCAAACTAGTATAGCCACTATGGAGAACAGTGTGGAGATTCCTTAAAAAAACAGAAATAGAACTGCCTTATGACCCAGCAATCCCACTGCTGGGCATACACACCGAGCAAACCAGAATTGAAAGAGACACGTGTACTCCAATGTTCATCACAGCACTGTTTATAATAGCCAGGACATGGAAGCAACCTAGATGTCCATCAGCAGGTGAATGGATAAGAAAGCTGTGGTACATATACACAATGGAGTATTACTCAGCCATTAAAAAGAATACATTTGAATCAGTTCTAATGAGGTGGATGAAACTGGAGCCTATTATACAAAGTGAAGTAAGCCAGAAAGAAAAACACCAATACAGTATACTAACACATATATATGGAATTTAGAAAGATGGTAATGATAACCCTGTATGCGAGACAGCAAAAGAGTCAGATGTATAGAACAGTCTTTTGGACTCTGTGGGAGAGGGAGAGGGTGGGATGATTTGGGAGAATGGCACTGAAATATGTATAATATCATATATGAAATGAATCTCCAGTCCAGGTTCGATGCATGATGCTGGATGCTTGGGGCTGGTGCACTGAGATGACCCAGAGGGATTGTACAGGGAGGGAGGTGGGAGGGGGGCTCAGGATGGGGAACACGTGTATACCTGTGGCAGATACATGTTGATGTATGGCAAAACCAATACAATATTGTAAAGTAATTAACCTCCAATTAAAATAAATTTTTTTAAAAGAAGTTAAACAAACAAAAATAATGTGTATCAAAGTCTTTGATTAAAGGTTGCGTGGAAATCTTGGGCCCTACCCACAAGCTCTGCACAGGGTAGTTTGGGAAATAATGGCTTGAGGACAGGGTACATACTCAGATGTCAACAGAGGCAGAGCAGGAAATGTAATGTGTGACAGTGGTTTAGTTCAAGACTACTATGAGAGGTGGAGCCTAGGGCATGAAAAGGCATTGACGACACAGAGAGAGGAGCTGCTACCACCAGCTGATTATTGTACTAACAAAATATGGGCCTATTTTTCTTTGGGGCAGAAGGGCCTATTATGCTAGATGGTCTCTTTTCACAATAACCAAGCATTTTTCTTCTTTCATTCTTTTTTTCTTTTGAATATTTATGAAATACTCTAACTTTAAAAGCCAACAACTAGTTAAAAACAAACAATAAAGAATGTCAAACCAAAGACACAACTCCAGGGTACAGCTGCCAATCAGCAACCTCTGCTCAGGAGCGAAGTCCTCATTTTATGGGTAGGAGAATGGAGTGTCAAAAATCATGACTTGTGTAAGTCTGGCACACATGTTCCTTGACTTCACTGCCCAAATGTACTTTTCACTAACATATTTTCTTTGATTTGAGAAGAGAACTTGGTTGATCAAATAGCAGCTAAGAATACAGACTTTGTGGTTGGGCAGACTTGTGCTAGAAATCCCAGCATTGTCCTAGATTTCTCATTTGTAACATAAGGTGATCAATTAATACTTCACAGGGCTGTAATGAGGGGTAAATAAGATAGTGAACGAAATGTCCCCTCCATTCCTGGCATGCAATAAACACAATAAATGGGACTGTTAAATTTTAAATTGTAATGAAAATTTTCATGTGAGGAAGTGAGAAAATAGGGCTTCCTTTGTGACTCAGTGGTAAAGAATCTGCCTGCCAATACAGGAGACATGGGTTTGATTCCTGGTCCAGGAAGATCTCCTGGAGAAGGAAGTCGTACCCACTACAGTATTCTTGCCTGGAAAATTCCATGGCAGAAGAGCCTGGTAGGCTATAGTCCATGGGGTCACGAAGTGTTGGACACAACTTAGCCACTGAACGATAAGTGAGAAAATACAAGTCTAATCAGCTTCATTAGGTAAGCATGCCTATGCACACATATGCATTTTTGTCTTTCTGGGTCTATAGACTAAATATCTCAAAAATTATCACACAAATCAGAATTATTTGGCCACATTTATACCAAAAGGGTGAGGGTCTGGCTGTTTACTGCCCAAAAGCCAATAAACAGGCCAGATTGATAGAAAGGAAAGTTTGCTTTATTTCAGATTCCAGCAACTGAGCAAAGGATATGGTAGACATCTGTTGAAAGGCCAACTCCTCCCTAACTGACAACCAGTGGGGCAAGAGTTTTTATAGACAGAAATGGAATGTGGGGGGAGGCTATATACAGAAACAGCATATTCATCTTTAATAGTTATCTTCAAACTGGTCATCAGTGGTCTGACTAGCATCATCTTGGTTTTTTAGGTTCAGTTCAGTTCAGTTCAGTCACTCAGTTGTGTCCGACTCTTTGCAACTCCATGAACCACAGCACGCCAGGCCTGTGTGTTCATCACCAACTCCCAGAGTTTACCAAAACTCATGTCCATTGAATTGGTGATGCCATCCAACAATCTCATCCCCCGTCATCCCCTTCTCCTCCTGCCTTCAATCTTTCCCAGCATCACGGTCTTTTCCAATGAGTCAGCTCTTCGCATCAGGTGGCCAAAGTATTGGAGTTTCAGCCTCAGCATAGATCCTTCCAATGAACACCCAGGACTGATCTCCTTTAGGATGAACTGATTGGATCTCCTTTCAGTCCAAGGGACTCTCAAGAGTCTTCTCCAACACCACAGTTCAAAAGCATCAATTCTTTGGTGCTCAGCTTTCTTTGTAGTCCAACTCTCACATCTATACATGACTACTGGAAAAACCATAGCTTTGACTAGATGGACCTTTGTTGACAAAGTAATGTCTCTGCTTTTTAATATGCTGTCTAGGTTGGTGATAACTTTCCTTCCAAGGAGTAAGTGTCTTTTAATTTCATGGCTGCAGTCACCATCTGCTGTGATTTTGGAGCCCCAAAAAATAAAGTCAGCCACCATTTCCACTGTTTCCCCATCTGTTTGCTGTGAAGTGATGGGACTGGATGCCATGATCTTAGTTTTCTGAATGTTGAGCTTAAAGCCAACTTTTTCACTCTCCTCTTTCAATTTCATCAAGAGGCTCTTCAGTTCTTCTTCACTTTCTGCCATAAAGGTAGTGTCATCTGCATATCTGAGGTTATTGATATTTCTCCTGGCAATCTTGATTCCAGCTTATGCATCTTCCAGCCCAGCATTTCTCATGATGTACTCTGCATAGAAGTTAAATAAGCAGGGTGACAATATACAGCCTTGACATACTCCTTTTCCTATTTGGAACCAGTCTGTTGTTCCATGTCCAGTTCTAACTGTTGGTTCCTGGCCTGCATACAGATTTCTCAAGAGGCAGTTCAGGTGGTCTGGTATTCCCATCTCTTTCAGAATTTTCCACATTTTATTGTGATCCCCACAGTCAAAGGCTTTGACATAGTCAATAAAGCAAAAATAAATATTTTTCTGGAGCTCTCTTGCTTTTTCCATGATCCAGTGGATGCTGGCAATTTGATCTCTGGTTCCTCTGCCTTTTCTAAAACCAGCTTGAACAACTGGAAGTTCACAGTTCACGTATTGCTGAAGCCTGGCTTGGAGAATTTTGAGCATTACTTTACTAGCAAGGGAGATGAGTGCAATTGTGTGATAGTTAACATTCTTTGGCATTGCCTTTCTTTGGGACTGGAATGAAAACTGACCTTATCCAGTCCTGTGGCCACTGCTGAGTTTTCCAAATTAGTTAACCTTTAATTCCAGGGTCCACTTTTCCCATTTCTTTGAGGCCAGTTCTGAGAATTATGGCAGTTCATGTCCTGGGTACAGTCTGGTCATCATATACTTAACTTCTTCCATCTGGGGTTTCAGTACATATAAGACAGCTCACAGGATATGGCTCACACTATTATATTTAGTCTTTGAGAAGGAGCTAAATGTCCTTTACTATGCTTAATGACTACATTATTTTTATTTGGTCTCCTTTGACTGTTTTCCTTTGTTTCTGCATTCCTCATTTCTCTGATTAAATTATTCCACAGACAAAAGGCAGGCAGAAGGCATGGGGCGGGGAGGTTGCGAGGGGAGTGGAGTTGGCGTTGAGGGGAGTTTCTAAAGAGAGAGAGGATAACACTGCTTATATAACACTGACAGTTCACATGCAACCAGTCATGTAGGGGAGCCCATTGCTGCTAGGTGACAGTGAATGTATCTGTTTCATCCTTCATGTTGTGACAGTCTGAATGAGAAAGGAAGTACATCTCAATATAAGCAACAGATGAGTATAATTCACTTCCAAAGGAGACTGAAAAAATTGCCATATTGAGGAAACATGCGGCTTCTTATAAATTACGTCATGTTGAGCAATGGTTTTAATGAGAGACTAATACTAAAGTGAAGCCTTTGACTTCTTCCTAACGACCAAAGAAAATCCTCAGTCTAGTTTCAGGGAAGTGAATTTTCTGTCTATTATTTCTTAGAGCTACAAGCTGTTTCTAGTGAGTGGCTGTTTCTACTTTAGGCAGTAGTGAAAAAGGCATGTGCCATAAAGGACTGTAATAAAAGTATTTTGTAGATGATAGAGGACAATATCTAAATCGAATGAAGAATGTTTTTGAGAAACAAATCGGCATGTTTAGATCTTATTTCTTAAAACCAAGTTAGTAACTCACTATTAGAAACAGGATACAACACAAGAAGATTTCTGGGAGTCCTTGACCAGGAAATCTTTTTTATGTGCTCTTTAAACTTTATTATTTAAATAGTGTTCAGGTTGCTTTAATAAATCAGCATGACCTATTCTTAATGATAATGATTGAAAACTATAGAATATAGTAAATGTCAAAGTAGCAGCAGAGCTGTGTTTTGCAGTGATGAAGTTTTAGGATTACAGTAAAAAGATGGTAATGAGCATTCTCTTCATTTAAAGATAGACTGACCACAATAATTCAGATACAAAAAATTTCATAAACATCATTTGTCTCACTCAAATTGGATTGGGTACATACTGGATAATTAATATGCTTGACAGATTAACAACTCTAATCATTTACTCAGTCAACAACCAATTCTTGAGACTACTGGGTTCGTATGATTCTAACCCTTCTCCAACATCAACACACAATGTGAGTTTGAGACATTTTCTTATCTCTAACATTTCCATAAATTCTTTCCAAGATCGGTCCCCCTTAAATCTGTAAGTAGGCACAACTATAACATTAAAACACCAACTACTAACATTAAAGCAACACAACTCTAATGATACAATGCTAACATTAAAACAAGATCAACAGCAGTAGAACAGTTTAAAATCCCTAAACTATTTATTAATGAAAAGGCTAGGAACTGGGACCTGGAACCCTTTGCTGCAGTGCTTAAATCTAGACAAATGTCTCCTCAGGCAACAAAATATAAAGAAACTATAAGGTACTAAAAATAACTGCACACATGTGCAGTTGGGGCAAATTATGAACAATAAGATACAAAAAGACCAAAAATCCAACTGTCACTTCTGAAGAGACAGGAGCACTGTGCATGCCCCTTGCACACACGCCACCACCAAAGGGGTGGGCAAAGCACCTAAGCCTCCGCTCCAGCTGGACCCCTGGACACACTCCCACCCTCATTCCATAAAAGGAACCAGCTTGCCTACCCCCTTGGGGAGCAAGCAATCAAAGGAACTTATTGCTTGTTCTCTCTCCTCTATGCTGCTGCTGCTGCTGCTAAGTCACTTCAGTCATGTCCAATTCTGTGTGACCCCATAGACAGCAGACCACCAGGCTCCCCCGTCCCTGGGATTCTCCAAGCAAGAACACTGGAGTGGGCTGCCATTTCCTTCTCCAGTGAATGAAAGTGAAAAGTGAAAGTGAAGTCGCTCAGTCATGTTCAACTCTTCGTGACCCCATGGACTGCAGCCCACCAGGCTCCTCCATCCGTGGGATTTTCCAGGCAAGAGTACTGGAGTGGGGGGCCACTGCCTTCTCCCTCTGCTGCAGCAGGGGTCCCAATAACACCTCTCCTGAATTGCTTTTCTGGCCTCTTCTCAGTTTCTACTGATTAAGGAGGCCAAGAACCCTGGTCAGTAACACTAATATCAAACGTCTTGATAGTCACAGGTATCATTTTCATTTTTTTCATTTAGAAGTACACTTTCTTGAAAACAGAGCACTTGAAGGATTTATATGTCTTTTCTTTTTCCCAATTCATTTATAGTTTCTTCTGGAACTAGCACACAAGTGCTCAATATCAAGTTGAATCAGTAAATCTATTTTGTTGATTTAGTTCATTGAGATGGCAGAAGACATAAAGGTGTATAAATTCTAAATTAATGCACAGAATACCATGAAGACCCATTAAAAAAAATCTGTCAAATATATTGTTACCTACAAAAAATAAGTTCAAAGCCAAAACTATTGAGACTTTGTTCTGCTATGATAAATATAAGAATCAAAAGCTTCATGACATATAATGTAATTTCAAAAGACAGGAGTTTCAAAAGGACCTATTTTAATGGTCAAGATCTAGGAAATTCTAGCACTATGTATAATGATACAAAAATTCTATCACTATATAAAATGATATAAAATCTAAACTATATGATATTAAATATACTCCACTTGTAATATGAGGGCATACAACTTATCAAAAATATCTAAAGTTCTGGAACTCTCTATTTGCAAGTGGATATTTACTGTTAGGACACATCTAAAGTGGATCCACCTATGCCCGCTGAAACAGCAGAAGCTCATGCCAAAAAATAATCAGTATGGAACACATCAAAAATAGCCCTTTATATTCATATTCTATTACAAATAACATCCAAGTATAACCATGAGATTAGAAAAGAATTTTTATTGTTAATAACTGTACAAAATAACCTAGAATATTTTAAAAACAGATGAACAAAATGAAAAGATTACCACTTGATAATGTGTGCTAATTCCACAGTTTCCAATGTAAAGCATCAGTGGGATATCTTAACTACAGTGTAGTCATGTGTAAGAGGCTTCCCAGGTGGCGCTAGTGGTAAAGAACCTGCCTGCCAATGCAGAAGTAAGAGATGAGCGTTCATTCCCTAGTTCAGGAAGATCCCCTGGAGGAGGGCATGGCAACCCACTCCAGTATTCTTGCCTGGAGAATCCCATGGACAGAAGAGCTTGGCGAACTAGGGTCCATAGCGTGACAAAGAGTCGGACATGAATGAGTGACTTAGCATAGCACAGTTCAGTTCAGTTCAGTTGCTCAGATGTTTGACTCTTTGTGACCCCATGCACTGCAGCACTCCAGGCTTCCCTGTCCATCACCAACGCCCAGAGCTTGCTCAAACTCATGTCCATCAAGTCGGTGATGCCATCCAACCATCTCATCCTCTATCGTCCCCTTCTTCTCATGCCTTCAATCTTTTCCAGCATCAGGGTCTTTTCCAAGGAGTCAGTTCTTCACATCAGGTGGCCAAAGTATTAGAGCTTCAGCGTCAGTCCTTCCAATGAATATTCAGGACTGATTTCCCCAACAGTCATGTGTAAAAGAGGAGAAAAATTGATAAAGATTATTTTCAAACCTATATTGGTTTTTTATTTGAACAAGTTCAAAAATATTCAGTTCAGTTCAGTTCAGTCACTCAGTCGTGTCCAACTCTTTGCAACCCCATGAATCACAGCATGCCAGGCCTACCTGTTCATCACCATCTCCGAGAGTTCACTCAGACTCACATCCATTGAGTCCGTGATGCCATCCAGCCATCTCATCCTCGGTCGTCCCCTTCTCCTCCTGCCCCCAATACCTCCCAGCCTCAAAGTCTTTTCCAATGAGTCAACTCTTCGCATGAGGTGGCCAAAGTACTGGAGTTTCAGCTTTAGCATCAGTCCTTCCAAAGAACACCCAGAACTGATCTCCTTTAGGATGGACTGGTTGGATCTCCTTGCACTCCAAGGGACTCTCGAGTCTTCTCCAACAACACAGTTCAAAAGCATCAATTCTTCGGCGCTCAGCCTTCTTCACAGTCCAACTCTCACATCCATACATGACCACAGGAAAAACCATAGCCTTCATTAGATGGACTTTAGTCGGCAAAGTAATGTCTCTGCTTTTGAATATACTATCTAGGTTGGTCATAACTCTTCTTCCAAGGAGTAAGCGTCTTTTAATTTCATGGCTGCAATCACCATCTGCAGTGATTTTGGAGCCCCAAAATATAAAGTCTGACACTGTTTCCACTGTTTCCCCATCTATTTCCCATGAAGTGATGGGACCAGATGCCATGATCTTCGTTTTCTGAATGTTGAGCTTTAAGCCAACTTTTTCACTCTCCTCTTTCACTTTCATCAAGAGGCTTTTGAGTTCCTCTTCACTTTCTGCCATAAGGGTGGTGTCATTTGCATATCTGAGGTTATTGATATTTCTCCCGCAATCTTGATTCCAGCTTGTGTTTCTTCCAGCCCAGCGTTTCTCATGATGTACTCTGCATAGAAGTTAAATAAGCAGGGTGACAATATACAGCCTTGACGTACTCCTTTTGCTATCTGGAACCAGTCTGTTGTTCCATGTCCAGTTCTAACTGTTGCTTCCTGGCCTGCATACAGATTTCTCAAGAGGCAGGTTAGGTGGTCTGGTATTCCCATCTCTTTCAGAATTTTCCACAGTTTATTGTGATCCACACAGTCAAAGGCTTTGGCATAGTCAATAAAGCAGAAATAGATGTTTTTCTGAAACTCTCTTGCTTTTTCCATGATCCAGTGGATGCTGGCAATTTGATCTCTGGTTCCTCTGCCTTTTCTAAAACCAGCTTGAACATCAGGGAGTTCACAGTTCACGTATTGCTGAAGCCTGGCTTGGAGAATTTTGAGCATTACTTTACTAGCAAGGGAGATGAGTGCAATTGTGCGGTAGTTCGAGCATTCTTTGGCATTGCCTTTCTTTGGGATTGGAATGAAAACTGGCCTTTTCCAGTCCTGTGGCCACTGCTGAGTTTTCCAAATTTGCTGGCATATTGAGTGCAGCACTTTCACAGCATCATCTTTCAGGATTTGAAACAGCTCAACTGGAATTCCATCACCTCCACTAGCTTTGTTCGTAGTGATGCTTTCTAAGGCCCACTTGACTTCACTTTCTAAGATGTCTGGCTCTAGACTAGTGATCACGTCATCATGCATATCTGGGTTGTGAAGATCTTTTTGTATATTATTGTTGTGTAAATTAAAAGAGTCTAAAGATTGCAAATGTTTAATAACATTATATATTATTGTTGGGCTATATGTTCAAAAAATCATAAGAAGTAAAGAAAGTATATTGTTACACCCAGTATGTGAACAAACAATTAACAAGCAAAATCTTAAGTATAATACCTGAGAGAGTTTTTCCTCAGTGCCTGCAGTATTTATTCAGAATACAATATGTCTGACAATTAGAATTATATCAGTTGTTTTAACTGGCTCCTCCTATTTTGACTTACAGTCTATTTTTCTCTACAGCTTCTTCTTCAAGAGAACCAGGTATAAGATAGCTTTATTTCCCGTAAAAAATTTTCCATACTGGTTCTGAATTGGGATTTCAGTGAAATATTACCTTATTATCTTTATTATTTTATTTTGATGCCAAAATTGAATATCCATTAAAATCTTATGAAAATATTCTAGTAAGTAATTATAACAAGATTAAAAATCATTGACTCCATAGCTACTTGCAGATGCTGTAAAACTAAGGTATCATCTATTGTGTGTGTGCATGTGTGCTCAGTCACTCAGTTTTGTCCAGCTCTTTGTGACCCCATGCATTGTAGCCTGCCAGGCTCCTATATCCATGGGATTTTCCAGGTAAGAACAGTGGAGTGGGTTGCCTGTTCCTCTTCCAGGGGATCTTCCTGACCCAGGGGTCAAACCCAAGTCTCTTGCATCTCATGCATGGGCAGGTGGATTCCCTACTACTGAAGCCACCTGGGAAGCCTGGGGTATTATCTAATACCACATGTCAAAGATAAACCTGCTATATTTCTGGTGTTAATGACATAAATAACACTATGGTACTTCAACTGAAATGATCTTTCAGTTTAATGAAGATTTTTATAAGGGCTTCCCTGGTAGCTCAGCTGGTAAAGAGTCCACCTGCAATGCAGGAGCCCCCAGTTTGATTTGTGGGTTGGGAATATCCCCTGGAAAAGGGATAGGCTACCCACTCCAGCATTCATGGGCTTCCCAGGTGGCTCAGCTGGTAAAGAATCTGCCTGCAATGCAGGAGACCTGGGTTTGAGCCCTGGGTTGGGAAGATCTCCTAGAGGAGGGCATGGCAACCCACTCCAGTATTCTTGCCTGAAGAATCCCCATGGACAGAGGAGCCTGGTGGGCTACAGGCCATGAGGTCATGAAGAGTTGGACATGAGGGATATTATCTAATACCACATGTCAAAGATAAATCTACTATATTTCTGGTGCTAATGACTTATAAATAACTCTATGATACTTCAGCTGATCTTTCAGTTTAGTGAAGATTATTTATAAATATTTTCATGTCCCTACAATGCTTGCTAAACATAAAGGATGCTCAATAAACATTCATTTCCTCCTCTCACTCCTCTCCTGTCTCTACTTGATTAAATGATATTACCTACTTTGCTTTTATAGGAGCTTAAAAGTAACCTGGTAAGGGACAATATTTATTTTAGAGATGCCAATGCAATTTATGTGAAGACGAAAAAGGAAACATGTGGTCTATAACAAAATAATGAACTTCCTTCCTTATTAAATTTTGCTCGTTTTTTTTTTAATATTTTGTCTAACTGAAATAAGTGCATATTTACTACTAAATGTTTTCATTTAATTAAGATATTTATTACATCTTAAGCATGGTAAATCTGCTAGCAAAGCAAGGGAGGTACCAGTCAATGAAACTTGGCGTTTTGAAAATGGGACAGTGTTTGCCCACAGAAGACAGATGACAAGACTAAGTTAAGGGTAAAAAGAGGATATGTGGTCTATAGTAAAACTATAATAAAGCCTGAAGTCTCTTTTCTTCTTAAATTTTGGTGAAGTATTTTTTGCAAAGTGTTTTGTCTAGCTATAATAAATACATATTTTATATATTATATACATTCATTTTAAATGGTCATTATAAGACATGGTGTTTCTGTTAGAAGAAAAAAGAAAGCACTCATACACAGGTGAGTTATTTCAGGATGTGATCTAATAAATTGGGTCTAATATTCATTTAATAATTTTATGGTGGGTGAGAAGATAGCTCCCCTTTTACAAATCAAACTAAACTTAATAAAATTGATTACAATCCATGCAGTAATAAAAAGACAGTGTGTTGTTGTGTTTAGTCCTATTTGACTCTTACGGCTGTAGCCCGCCATGCTCCCTTGTCCATGGGATTCTCCAGGCAAGAATACCGAAGTGTGTTGCCATTTCCTTCTCCAGGGGATCTTCCCAACCCAGGGATCAACCCGTGTCTCTTGTGTCTTGTCATTGGCCGGCAGATTCTTTACCTCTGGTGCTATCGGGGAAACCCCAAAAGACAGAATTATATCCTAAATGGTTACGTCTTGAACTTAATTTTTTTAATTATTATTTTTCTGCACTTTTTAAAAGCTGAAAATAGTCGTACTTCACATATATAAGACAGATTTAGCTTTTCAAAACCATACTTGGAAAATAATAGCCTATTTTTACTTTGATTTTCCTTTCTATATGAAAAATAAACAGTAATTAGGAATGAATACTGTTCTTGTTGTTTTAATTGCACTATATATTAGCTATGTTTTCTTTGCATAGATTAAAGAAGTTGGGAATGGGAGGATTGTCCCTCAAAAGAGATTTAATTTACAGTAGCAAGAGGGATCGAAAGAGAAGCAGTGTCTGATTATGCTTTTTGCTAATTAGAATTTCCTTGCTGCTAGAATGTCGGACAAGCACTGAGATTATTGAGGGAATTTTAAGGAGCAGGATACCAGCGACAAAAATAGAAGACAAGGGCCAGTATGCAGAGGAAAACTTAATAGAAGAAATGTGACCCCTGCAAAGTCTGGATCGAGGCACGGTGGCCATGGGTCAGGGCCAGTCACAACCTCTAGTTGTCCAGGAAGATGCTCCTCGTGTCGTCTCATAGACAGAGCCTCCTACCTCTCCGACCTTCTTCACGGTCAGTAACACTAGCCGGTGACCAGGTTCCAAGACGTCAGGGAGCCCAGGTCGCGGGGACGGGGAGGGTGGGGCCATCCTGGGCTTCCCTGTCTGTTCTTCCTCCAAGCACGCATTCTCACTTGGATTCTCAACCAGCCCTTCTCTTGGACCGTGATGGCAACCTGTGCTCCCGCCTCTGTGACTCCTGCCTAAGACCCCGACCCAAATCTGTACTCTCTCCCTTCTATGGCATTTCCAGCTCCGGCCTTGCACTGCCCGCACGGCCCGAGCGCCTGCACTCACCGAAAGTAGCGTGGCCCCACGCGGCTCGCTAGGTGCAATTATTTCAGGGAAAGATTGAGTAGTTTCAGAAACTTCAGAGATGGACTTTTAAGAGGTATGGTTCAGCTGGAAGAAGCAGCACCCCTGATTATCCCTGCAGACAGGTTCTTCACTCTCTAATCGTTCGTACTGGATTGTGCATGAGAAAGATGCCTCTCAGAGGATGCTCCTGCCACCTTCCGTCTCAGTGAGGAGAGGTAGGAGGAAGTAGAAGGTTAAAGTTGTAGCAGCGACATTCCTCTATCCCTGCAGCTTTCACAAAATTTCAGAAATGAAAAGAGCAACCTGAGACGTGTTTTGGACATGGGTTTGGTTCCCCTGGATAAGGAAATGGCAACCCACTCCAGTATTCTTGCCTGGAAAATCCCACGGACAGAGGAGCCCATTAGGCTACAGTCCATGGGGTCGCAAAGAGTTGGACACGACTGAGTGACTTCACTTCACTTCACTTCTTGGGTGGATTCTGGGAGTTGGTGATGGACAGGGAGGCCTGGCATGCTGCGGTTCATGGGGTCACAAAGAGTCGGACACGACTGAGCAACTGAACTGAACTGAGACGTGTTTTAAGGTACTTGGCACCAGTCACTGCTATATGGTGTTTCCAGGGTTTCCTCAGGCACAACCACTCAACTGCTCTCCTGACTCAACACCCACAAGACCAAACGCATGTTCAACAGCTAGCTTGTGGTCTCCACATCCCAGCATGCCAACTCTGGACATCCGCACCATTTACACATTAAGTTTCAAAATTCTTCTCCATGATCTCCTATCTAAGAAATAATTCCCTTGTTTCCACTCAACTGAAAGCCTACAGGTCATTCTCATTTCCCTCCATTGCACCTTCCACAGTCAGACAGTCCTTCAACCTGTCTTGTCCTTTAACACCACTCAGTCCCATTCATGTTCTTCCTTCCCTCCTGACACTACACGGGGCAGATAGCCATCACTTCTCACCTAGTTTATGGACAATAACTTCTTTTTTGTTTTCATTTTTACCCACATGTCTATTTAAATCTGTCAGTTCATCCTCACCATCTTTTACTTGAGGCCTCATGTTCAAAATATAAGCTACAAAGTCTTCAGAGTGGGCCCCTCTCCTTATCCTCTTCTTCAAGCAGAATGCACACCTCTGCTCCTAGGCAGCAGATCACAATCCTCTGATAGAACAGGCTCTTATTCTTGGTTTTTTTTTTCCCCCCCCACTTTTGGGTTGCCTCATGCAGCATGTGGGATCTTAGTTCTCCCACCAGGGATCGAACCTGAGCCCCTTGCACTGGATACATGGAGTATAAATCACTGGACCACCAAGGAAGTCCCCATTTCTTTCACATCCCTGGCCTTAATGCTTTCTGTTCCTTATCTTTTACCTGATTATTACCTACTCAGGTTTGATTTTTCCAGTGCTTTCTTAACATGTCAGCAATTCCCATAGTTTCAAGTACAGAACATTCTTACAGCTCTTTTTCTAAGTAACCATTAAAAAAAATTGTTATATAGTTAATTTGCAATGTGTTAGTTTCAAATGTACGGCAAAGTGATTCAGTTATATACATAAATATACACATGAAAATTCTTTTCTATTCTAGATTATTAAAAGATACTGAGTATAGTTCTCAGTGCTATATGCTAGGTCCTTGTTGTTTACCTGCTTTATATATAGTAGTATATATATGTTAATCCAAAACTCCTAATTTATCCTCCATAAATTTCACACACACACACACACACATATATATAAAACATCTTCTTTAGCCATTCATCTATAAATGGACTTCTACCTATTTCATGAAAGTTTCCCACTTCCCTATATGCCAACCCCTCCAAATTGTGAGGTCCGTGAAGTAAAGATTGTCTGGATCAATGTGTTATTTGCAGAAGATGGCTCAGTAACTGAGACATTGATGACACTCAAAAAGTTCTTCATTAAATTTAATCCCGTAAAAGTATGAATTATGCTGATTAGGAAAGGTAGGTCAAGGATCTGAATGGACACTGTTATTCAGTAGGTTCATGAGGGAGTTAAAAATAAGCTTCATTATTGGTCTCCGAAGACCCAGTAACTTCTGCACCCCCTGCTGAGAGACCTGGCATTGATACACAAGGGCACCTAATAACCTGCTTAAAAACAGCTGCTGTATCCTTTCATTTTTGCCCCTCAAATATTTAAAAAACAAAAATGATAAAAACCTAAGTTGATATACAATCACTGACATTTGGCTCTAATTACCTACCTGATCAACAAAATGCTCACTAATTAATCATATTCTCAAAAATTTGTCTAGCATTTTTTTCAAGTCACAGTGTAATCCACTCCAGTTACATTTACTTAGCATGACACAACTCAGTGGTATTATATCTAGATGGCAGAATATCAGATGAAAGTGGGGTCTTGTATTTGAACTAGAAATTGAGATAGATGCATGTCCTTTTCTGCAATCATATGTATTGCACTGTGACATCAAAATTGCCATGTGATTTTCTATGACCATACTCTTGTTCTTGCTGTTTCCTTTGCCTAAACTACTTTCCCCTTATTTCTTACTGGAAAGATCACCTTCATGATTCAGCTAAAATAAACCAAGTGATAAAAGAGTTGTAAATTTCATGCCAAGAAAAGTGAGCCATCTCCAGAGTGTCTCATGCGTTGCTCTCTATGCTCCTTCATTGTTGCCACCATTAATCTTCATTTATACTTGCATAGTGATTGTCAAGCTGTATTTTAATAAACTTTATATATCTCTCCCTAACATTAAAAGTGATTTATTTCTTGTAAATAAGTGGCTCTGGCAAGCTATGTTTGGAAAAAAATGTTGCTGAACAGGCAGCACTGGAACTGTAAAGCAAACATGGCATTTTTCCAAGGATTAGTCTCAGTTACATAATGCTATGTGAAAATAGACAAACTTAAGTGGCGATATTCTGTATGATTCCATTTATATGATATTATTGCAAGGCAATATATCTGCTCAGAGAACAAGTAAGTAGATTCCAGGGGCTGACAATGGGATATTTGTTGATTCCAAATGAATGAAGGGATATTAATACATTTTGGGATGAGATATATACTATATACTTTCCTTATAGAGGTAGGTGCACACAGGTTATGTTCATGAAAACTCTCAAAACTATACATGAAAGGGTACATTTAGTGTATAGAAATTAGGTTATTTTGAAAGGAAAAAGAAAAAAGAATTGGAAGCAGTCATAGTGGTGTTTTAGACCCATAAACCCAAACCTTATTTGTGGTTAAGCTTACCAACTGTGTAAGGAGTGAGGTGGTTGAGGAGAACTTGCTGTTAATACTCTCTCTCTTGAATAAGGTGCTGTAACAGGAGATCACTTTCTACTTGTATATCACAGAACACTGTGTACCTCTGGTTTATTTACATTTCTGTATGTGTGTTATATGTGACATTAAAAAGTTCATAAATATTTTAAAACTCTAAGCCACAGATAACCTCATTCCTAAGTATCAACCTGTGAAAATACATGCCAAATTTAGTAAAACATGGAACAAACAATGACAAATTCTGAGATATTGAATAATATGCATAGCTCTATACTTTTTGATTAGCTCACAGAATTCAACAAAAATAAAGAGCAACAACTGAAGTGTCAATGTTTTATTTCTCACCTAACATGAGAAAGTGAAGGATGTGGTATCATGCCATAATTTTTAACAAGTCCACACAATGATGTGGGGCATATTTGGGCTAAATGAGGAAATCTATCATCAATATAACAAGATAATTACTAATGTGTATGTGTTTGGTGTGGGGTTGGATTGTGAGTGTGTATTTGATTCAGGGAATTTTTGGAAGATAAGAGTTCTTGCTTCATGTGGTATGTCCCTGGTATTGTCAGTACTGGGGGCCCCGCAGAGTGGCAAGGCTTTGTTAATTTGGGGAGTTCTACCCCTCTTCTTATCCTCTGCAATAGACTTTGCCTTGCTAGTCACGTGTACCCAGGTTGCTGCCGCTTCATAGCCATTTTCAGGGCACTGGAAACTTTCTTCAAGGCTGATCCTGATCTTTCTGCCTAGATCTGCCCTATAGCCACTCCTTTAAAGATTCTGCCCCTGCCTCTCTCTTCTCCCTTTTCCGAACCTAGGGTAGTCTGTCTAGGGCATGCCCATATGTCTTTGTATTTCAGGTGGTGACAGGTGAAAGAGTACATACTGTTCCTGCCATCTTTCTCCCAAAGGTATTTTATTCCCTCTCCAAATTCTCTCTCTTTCCTCCAAGGTTTAAGCTTTTCAAAATAAAAATTGAACCACATGGAACAAGTTTCTGTTATCTTCCTGTTTTATCCATTCTCTCAGAGGTTATGCAAAGAAGCTAAAAAAATGAAGGAAAAAAAGCTTAACACCTTAAAATGTTGTATTTGCATAATTATTGGCAGGTTAACATGCTGAAAAACAAGTCTTAAATGTGTAGCATGTGAATGAAGAAAATTCTGCTGAATATATGAAAAACAGTTTATTAAATGCTCATGTATGTTTTTCTGTGGATATGAGACATCATTAAAAATGTCAACTCACCCTAAAATAATCTATAAAATTATTATTAAACCAATAAAAATCTTAATAGTAGATTTAATTGGGGCTATTGAAGAAACTCAACTAAATTATATTGAACTCATCTTCAAAATATTGTTGTTGTTTAGTCGCTCAATTGTGTCCAACTCTTTTTATGACCCCATGAACTGTAGTATGCCAGGCTCCTCTGTCCTCCACTGTCTTCTGGAGTTTGCTCAAATCCATATCTATTAAGTTGGTGATGCGATCTAACATCTCATCCTCTGCTGTTGCCTTCTCCTTTTGCCTTCAATCTGTCCCAGCATCAGGACAAAAGAACACCAAAAACATGAGAAAAATCCCTAAAGAGAATGAAGAATAAATTTGCCAAGGGACTGTTGTTGTTTTGGTATTTTCATGTGTTTTTTTCTGTTATTGAAGGAGGAAACAGAACAGACAGCATCTTTAAAGTAGGACTCCATCTTGGGCTGAACTGTGGACGTTTAGCTATAGGCCCAGTATCTATGGAAACAACATATCAACTGGAAAACCAGACCCCCTAGATGGAAGAGCCCCAGGGCTCGTACCTAGACTCTCCATCGCCTAAAAAAACACCCTAATTATCTGTGTAATCAAATAGAATTATAAATGTTATTATGCTTTTTGGGATATGACCACAGGCCTATTGATAATTGTCCACTGTTAACTACCTAGGCTTAAGGCATATGAATCATGGGTTAACTTTGATTGTATCTTTCTTTTTGTTGTTCAGACTAGTTTCAGGGAATTTGGGGAGGTGGGTTTGGGCATGTACACTTAGGGTATATAAGGTTTTCACAAAAACTGGTTGGGGTCCTTGGCTAAGAGGAGACTCTGCCTTGGGCCTGCCGGTGTAATAAACTGCTCTCCACTATCTGCATTGTCCTTCTGAGTGAGTTTGTTTCCCGGAACGTTGTGGCTACAGAATTATTTTCAAAGCCAGTCATTGATTATTAAAGTAAATGCACTGATTTCTTCATATAACTGGTAGCATATAGAAATAGACTTTTATATTTCAAATATCTCTGACTGGTCATGTCACACTTCAATTATGGCTGCAGTTGTCATGGACTAGTGCTTCCCTGGTGGTGCAGAGGTTAAAGCGTCTGCCTGCAATGTGGGAGACCTGGGTTCGATCCCTGGGTCGGGAAGATCCCCTGGAGAAGGAAATGGCAACCCACTCCAGTATTCTTGCCTGGAGAATCCCATGGACAGAGGGGCTTGGTGGGCTACAGTCCACGGGTCACAGAGTTGGACACGACTGAGCGACTTCACGATCACGATTCATTTAAAATACAATACTTATACAATTGAATTCTGGGAGGTCCAACTAAAATGAAAATAATGTTTTAATAAGAACTATAGTTTCAGCTATCTATATTCTGAAACTACTGTTTTAGGAGTTATAATATATAAAACTTTAATAAGAGAAAATCTGTCATCATTTAAAGGGCAGCAGCTACACTGGCTGGCGACTTGAGGATGCAGGAAATTCCCTGACCCTCTCTGGCAGCTGCCCTGGGCTGCAAGTGGAATACCAGGTGCAGCAAACACTGGATTCTAAACTCTGATTCTGCTCAATTTGTCTGTTTTGATCATTTTCTTAGCTCTTTGAGCTTTCAGTCAACAGAGCTGCCAAGCAACTTCAAATTTTTTTGTCGTAGGAGAAAATCCTGTATCTAGAAAGAAGTGGTGCATTCTGATTCTTTCCCCACATTCGGCCATGTTACTGTAGGTATCAGGTTCTCAGTATGTAAAGGTAATGTTTTCATAAACTTTGGGAAGTTTGTACTCTCTTCTTCTCGCTCTCTTTTTTTTAACCAACAAATGTATTTTGCCACAGTTCTGGAAGCCAGAAGTCAGTAATCAACTGGCAGGGACTCACACTCTGGATGCTCTAGGGAAGAGTTCTTTTCCTGTGTTTTCTAGCTCCTGGAGTCTGCAACATTCCTATATCTGCCTTCATCGTCTACATTGCCTTCCTCTCTGGGTGTGCCACTCCATTGTAAGTTATAGATTCCCTCAATTGACGCTGCATTTCATATTCGTGATGTAGTTTAGACAGTTTTTAAAGTCTCAGTTGAGGCTTTTGAATCTCATGTTCAAAATATGCGTTTTCACACTCTAAAGATGCTCTCGCAGTTTGAGACTTTTATTTCATTCAATTATCTTCAAATAACTTTTAAATTATCACTTGTTTTCTCTTTTAAGTCTGTTTAAAGAAATTAAAATCCGCTTCTGACTGATGATCTTGTCTCATTTTTCTGAACCACCTTTTCCCCTCTGATTTAGAGTTGCCATCATCAGTGTAAGTCTTCTCTAATGAGACGAGGCACACTCATTCTCGGGAAGTTTCAGAGATTTTAACTCTCTCTCTCTTTATCACTTACAAGAGTTCCCATTGTGTGTTGAAGTTTTCAAGCATTTTGTTGTTGTTCTTTTAGCTTCCCATTCTTTCCTGCCATTCAGAAGCTTTCAGGTTTCTGAAGTTGAGCATTTGCATCAAAACTATTATTCCCATGTGACATAGTTCTTTAAGCTTCTGAGATGACTTGAAGTTATATTTGGACTCAGTCACTCTGAGTTGTAGGGATTTGGGTGCTCTTAAGTGACTGTGACTGCCTCTAGAGATAAGCTTCCCTGGTAGTTCAGCTGGTAAAGAACCTGCCCACAAAGTAGAAGACACTGGTTCGATTTCTGGGTCAGGAAGGTGCCCTGGAAAACACTGACCCCTTCCAATATTCTTACCTGGAGAATTCCATCCAGAGGAGCCTTTTAGAGATAAGCTATCCTCTTTCCATTAAATGAAACTTTTTGTAACTCTCTTTACTGTTCTCTGCCAAGGTTTTTTGTATCCCTCAGGGACCCATTTGCATCTCTACTAAGTGCTGCCAAACATAGTTTGTAACTTCAGAGGACTGGTCTCCACTGTGTGTAATTTGAGGATTTTAAAGTCGTTTGTAATCAGGCTGATCTCACTGATCTCTTGATATTCTTCAACTCAAACAGAAAATCTTTCCATTGCTCTTTCTTTTCCCCTTTTTAAAGTAAATTGGCTTTTTATATGAAACCCAATCAAAGCGGTTTGCACTAGAATTTCATGGGCCTTGTGTTCATGACACAGACAACACCATCAGAGTGCATGCAATAGGTTCATTAGAAGTTCAAGTATCTGGCCGCCAGGAGGCCCTCTCTGGTTCCAAAGGGCACTACAGCTCTACAGTGGAAGTTATTAATAGCTTGTGGGTTACAAGTGCTTGCCTTGACCCCTGCATATGTTTTACTCCAACTAAAACAAGTACCTGGCAGCCAGTACAGACCATTCATGGGGCTGGTGTGGGGAAGGGGTGGGGCGGGGCAGATTTTATAAATTAGTGCTCTCTAACTGTTTTCCAGGTCATAAGGGTGGGCCCTAGTCTGATAGGATTATGGTCTTATAAGAAGAGGAAGAGGCATTTCTCTCTCCACCATGGGAGGATGTTGATCATCTGCAAGTCTCCTTCTGACCTCATTTAACCTTTATTACTTCCTAAAGACTCTGTCTCAAGGTATAGTCACACTGGAGCTTAGGGCTTCAACATATGAATTGCGGGTAGAGGCCAGAGAGGTAGGCACTCAAATCAATCCATAGCAGGACACTCCAAGATAGAGCTGATTCTTTAAACCCATTCTCTAGACTCATTGTGTCCTTACCTTCAGAAAATTGAATTCAGTACTTGAAGTCAGCTGGGTAGGGGTGGGTTGCTGTCAGGTTGCCATTCCTCAGAGAGCTACCACATCCTACTCAAGGAGTTTCCCAATGTAAGGCACTGCAGTGCAGTGGTTAAGAGACCTATATTCAGAATGGCAAGTTTTGAAAACTAGCTCTGCCACTTACCAACCAGGTGAAAATTGAAAGTGTTAGTCACTCAGTCATGTTTGACTCTCTGTGATCCCATGGACTGTAGCCCACCAGACTTCTCTGTCCCAGGGATTCTCCAGGCAAGGATAACTGAAGTAGGTTGCCATTCCTTTTTCCATGGGAACTTCCCAACCCAAGAATCGAACCTAGGTCTCCCGAATTGCAAGCGGATTCTTTACCATCTGAACACCAGGGATACTAACCAGGTAACTCTAGCAATATATTTAACTTATTTTTACCTGTTTTGACATCTGTAAAATGGGGATAGTAATAATATTTGCCTCATAAAGTTATTTTTTAATTGTTGTTGTTCAGTTACTATTTCATATCTGACTCTTTGTGACCTCTTGAAGCATGCCAGGCTTCTTTGTCCATTGCTGCCTCCCCGAGTTTCCTCAAACTCACGTCCATTGAATCAGTGGTGCCATCCAAACATCTCATCCTCTGTTACCCCCTTCTTCTCTTGCTCTTAATTTTTCCCAGCATTAGGGTCTTTTCCAATGAGTCAGCTCTTTGCATCAGGTGGCCAAAGTATTGGTGCTTCAGCTTCAGAATCAATGAATATTCAGGGTTGATTTCCTTTAGTATTGACTGGTTTGATCTTCTTGTTGCCCAAGGGACTCTCAAGAGTCTTCTCCAATACCACAGTTGGAAAGCATCAATTCTTTGGTGCTCAGCCTTCTTTATGGCCCAACTCTCACATCCATACATGACTACTGGGAAAACCATAGCTTTGACTAGATGGACCTTTGTCAACAAAGTGATGTCTCTGCTTTTTAAAACACTGTTTAAGTTTGACATAGATATTCTTACAAGGAGCAAGCTTCTTTTAGTTTTATGGCTGCCGTCACCATTCACATTGATATTGGAGCCCAAGAAAATGAAATTTGACACTGTTTCCACATTTCCCCCATCTGTTTGCCATGAAGCGATAGGACCGGATGCCATGCTCTTAGTGTTTTGAATCCTGAGTTTCAAGCCAGTTTTCACTCTCCTCTTTCACATTCATCAAGAGGCTCTTTAGTTCCTCTTCGTTTTTTGCCATTACAGTGGTATCATCTGCATACATGAGATTGTTGATATTTCTCCTGGCAATCTTGATTCCAGCTTGTGATTCATCTAGCCCAGCATTTCACATGATGTACTCTGCATATAATTTAAATAAGCAACAGACTTTGTGTTTTTAGAAAAGTTTTACTTTATTTATTCATTGATTTATTTTTGGCTGTGCTGGGTCTTCATTGCCATGGGAGGGCTTTCTCTATTTGCAGCCAGTAGGGGCTATTCTTCATTGAGGGGCTTCACTGAAGCCCATTGCATGGGCTTCTTATTGTGGTGGCTTCCCTTTGTTTGGAGCATGAGTTCTAGGCATGTGGGCTCAGGAGCTGTGGGACATGGGCTCAGCTGCCTCATGACATGCAGGATTATCCCAGACCAGGGACAGAGCCCATGTTTCCTACATTGGCGGGTGGTTTCTTAACCACTGGGCAACCAGGGAAGTCCTCATAGAGTTACTGTGTGGGTGAAACAAATGGTACATGTGAAGCTTTAGCATTCCTGGTATAGAATGTGCTCAATAAGTGGGGAAACTGTTATTATTTTTAGTATTATTATTTCTCATATGACCTATGAATGAAATCTTGCTACTCAGCACACCCCGAAACAAACTAAATTACATATTACCCTGCAAAATTGTTAGGGAGTTCAGAGATTGTCTATGGCCTTCATATACCCATCCTCTCCTATTTTTCTGGTTAACTCTTCCTCTTTCCTTGATGTGATGATGTGATGTGAAGTCACTCAGTTGTGTCCAACTCTTTGCGACCCCATGGACTGTAGCCTATCAGGCTCCTCCATCCATGGGATTTTCCAGGCAAGAGTGCTGGAGTGGATTGCCATTTCCTTCTCCAGGGGATCTTCCAACCCAGGACTCAAACCTGGGTCTCCCACATTGCAGGCAGACGCTTTACCGTCTGAGCCACCAGGGAAGCCTCTTTCCTTATAAGTTAGCTAATATGATACCTGTAACAAATTTACCTGCAAAGGCTGGATATGAACAATCCTCTACTATTTATTCCCTTGGCCCTCTAATTTCATATTAAGTATTGAGGCTCTTGACATTGATGGTGTTGGTTTAAATGTGACCTGACAATGCTACACAAAGTAACCAAGCCTCATTTTATCCTCTTGAAAATGGGAATAATATAGAATCATTTGCAACTGAGTGGTATAGTTTGTATAAATAAAGTGATGCATATAAAATGTTGAGCCTAATGCTTAGCAAGTGCTCAATAATCAGCAATTCTTACTGCACTATCTTTGCTGGGTCATTATTACAAGCACAGTGATTGAAATATCCTCTTCTGTTGTTGGTAACAGAGTAAATACACTAATCAGAGTATAAGCGCTAAGAGAACAAAAGGCTGCCTTAATCAACACTTAGCCAGAGATCTCTAAATACTATTTAGTCCCCAGCTGAACTAGAATCATTCTGCTCCATGCATGCTGTCCAGCTTTTGTTCTAGGTTTGGCAGGGTTAGATAGTAAGCATTTTTAATTTTACTGGCTAATCTTTTATAGAAACTATTTATCTCTTGCTATGGTGAAGCAAAAGCAGATATAAACAATCTATAAAGAAATGGGTATAGCTGTGTTCTATTGAAACCTTATTTACAATAACAGAACCCAGCTTTATTTGGTATGCCAGCCATAGCTTGTGGACGGATTGCTTGCAAATTAATAATGATCAACATGTCTCCCACAGACTGTATTTTTTTTCTTTAAAAATATCTGCCTATTTTGGAGCTTCTGTACATTCTAATTTGCACAATAATAAAAAACAATAAAAATATAGTGTAATATCTGGATAAAAAATAACTTTTTTAGAACTGGTGATCTCATCCAGATTGATAGTTTTTAAGCTTTGTGAAGATAAAAAAAAATTCGAAGGAAATTTTAATGTGTCTAGAGCTTTCACTGAAGATAGAATGGGAATCATGGAGTCCTTCTCTTGAATAACAGGACAGCTGCTGACCTGCAGTCACACATTATTAGTAGGGCAAACTTTGGCAAAGAGATTGATCTTTGCCATCAATCTGAAGACAAAGGCAAAGACGTAAAAGGATCAGCTTAGAGTCTTGGAAAATTCTGATGTTACGTTACACTTGCTCACACTTTTTTGCAGCATGGGCTTTGTAGTGTATATCCTGTACATAGCTATGTCATTTTATGAGTCAAAGTTTTTTTAGCACAAGATTAAATTAATTTAGTATAATATATAATCATTATTTCACACAGAAAAGTCTGTTCTGAAAATTAAGAATCAAATAATGACATCTTTTCTAATAAACTATGCTTTTTTCTTTCAGTTTTTATTTCTATATTTGAAAATATAAAACTAGAGGTACAAGGGTGTAAATATTAGTTAATACTGACTATATTAAGAACATTAACTTCTACAAGTGAATACTAACTATATTGGTTATACTGGCTGTTATTAGTTAAGACTGCATATTCTATTAAACATTATTTTATATTGATTTTACTGGACAAGTGCACACATTTTTTTAATCAGATATTATACAAGAATCCTGTGACATGGTAAAAAAGTTGTAAATCTCTTTTTAGTGCTCAAGGGATCTCCTGGTTTTACCCCTATGAACTCCTGGTAGATTTCTTTCTCTTCTGATTCTCAATAAATATGTTCTTAAACTCCCTTATTCGGCCCCTTGTTCTCACTTTGCCTGTATGGTAGTCTCTCATACTTTGTCTGTTATTCATATCCACCAACCCATCAATGTCAATCTCCAGTCCTGAACTGTTGTCGGAGCTTGAGATATATATAATTAACATCTTCATTCAACACATATAGGACCTAACTTATTGTATATTATCATCAACACACAAATATACATGTTGTATTAATTTACTTGAATAATTTTCTACTTTTAAGCGCACTATTTTCCGTATCTGGACTGTGTCTAATTTCTCAGCCTTTACTCTCACACTTCCTGCTTTATACCTTTACATTATTAAAGCTGAACTCTGCTCTTTCCCTCTAGAACATTTTCTTTTATCACATGGTATTGAAATTTGATCTGTTTCTAGGTTTAGCTCACCTACTAAACTCTAAGCTACTTGAGGATCAAAGCCTTGTTTATATATCTCTGATTGTCCAGTACCTAATCAAGTGTTAAATACTGATGATAACATTGTTTGAACTGAATTGACTGAATTGAAATGTATGAAACTCAAGCTATATCTACAATTCACTACTGTGTTATTACTCACCAATGGACTGATGTTGGACAGTCTTGATGCAAACTGTAAAACTCTATTCTTATCCATAGGTGGCAGCAAGCTCCTAAAATGAAGAAAATTGTCTGTGCACAATTAATGATTGATCATAGAAGTTAAAACCACATATTCTAATGTATATTTTGGCCTTCATATGAATAACAACTATGTAAGTTCTTATTTTCCAGAAATACTAAGGTGAAGAGAACACACCTTGACCTAGAAACTCTTTGAAGAATCTTTTCTGTCTTAATTATTCAGTATCTCCAGTCACCTACAAAGCCTTTGTATAACTCCTTCCAGTTTATTCTATATAGAGGCTGTCGTGCTGGCCTCTACATTTTTGTTTGCTGGTTGCTGAGCAAAACTGTGAAGTTTTTTCTATTCACTTTTAGTGACATCTTTTTTTGTTGACCAGAAGTATTTATCACGTATTGTGTATCAGCCTTCCTGAAATATCCACAAATCAATTTTTAATAAAATATTATTTATATCATCTGTCTATATAGCCATGGACAAGAGTTAAAAGCATTCTTTTCTTTTCTTTTTTTTTTTTTTTTTTGACTGCACTCGGTCTTAGTTTACACTGCTTGTGCAAAGACGTTAAGGAGAAAAATAGGCCAGAATGGCCCCAGTTGTGAAGGAGAGTGAAAAAGTTGGCTTAAAGCTCAACATTCAGAAAACTAAGATCGTGGCATCTGGTCCCATCACTTCAGGGCAAATAGATGGGGAAGTGGAAACAGTGAGAGACTTTTATTTTTTGTGTTACAAAATCACTGCAGATGGTGACTGTAGCCATGAAATAAAAAGACACTTGCTCCTTGGAAGAAAAGCTATGACCAACCTACACAGCATATTAAAAAGCAGAGACATTACTTTGTCCACAAAGGTCCGTGTAGTCAAAGCTATGGTTTTTCCAGTAGTCATATATGAATGTGAGAGTTGGACTATAAAGAAAGCTGAGTGCTGAAGAATTGATTCTTTTGAACTGTGGTGTTGGAGAAGACTCTTGAGAGTCCCTTGGACTGCAAGGAGATCCAACCAGTCCATCCTAAAGGAAATCAGTCCTGAATCTTCATTGGAAGGACTGATGCTGAAGCTAAAACTCCAATACTTTGGCCATCTGATGTGAAGAACTGATTCCTTGGAGAAGACCCTGATGCTGGGAAAGATTGAAGGCAGGAGAAGGTGACAACAGAGGATGAGATGGTTGGATGGCATCACTGACGCGATGGACATGAGTTTGAGTAAGCTCCGGGAGTTGGTGATGGACAGAGAGGCCAGGCGTGCTGCAGTTCTTGGGGTCACAAAGAGTTGGACACAACTGAGCAACTGAACTGGACCCAGCTGTGAGAGGTTTGGTGAATAATGTTTTGAAATATTAGTCCATCTTCTTTCTCTTCCTGCCAATGTTTCATCTTTTCTCTGCTTAGGTATTTAGTATAGTCTTCTCTGTGTTCCTTGCCTCAAGGAGAGTTCTGAGACAGAAATTGAGAATATAGTACTGAGAAACTTTCAGCTTTTGCTTGAATTGCATGAGTTCATAGGATAATTTAGTGGATGACAATACAGAAAAAATAATCTGTACCTTGAGAATAGAGTGATACCATTAAACTTCTGTACTCTGTAAAAATATATTCCAGATAAGGATGGAATAGAAAAAGGAGAGTGAAGCTATGTGCATAGAGAACACCAATTGGAGAGTAGAGAACCATGCTCTGTGTCATTGTCCCAAAGACCTGGCTAGACCAAGCTAGAGCACATTTCCTGGCTCATTATTTTTGTATTTACAATTTTCTATATCTTGCCAAACACGAAGTTATTACAATTAGAACGACATCTTATTTTTCTAGAAATAGCTGTTTTGTTGATGTAATTATTATAGACTTTCTATTTCACTCTCAAAATGCCATGGTTTGAGTGATAAATTATAGTCATTCTAATTATAACCAGTGTGTATCAAATGTATGCTCTTCTTTATGTCCTTCCTTACCCCCCTTTCTCATTTTCAAGAGAATTTAAAGCATCCTTATAAATAAACATGATAAGAGAACATGAAAAAATAAATAGATTGAATTCAAAGGCCATAAATAGAGAAAATAAAATAAAGCAAAGAATAATGTCAGCACACACAGTGAATAAGATAAGGTTTCCTGTATCCAAGATAGGAACATGCATTTAGGTTTAAAACCAACAACAGGATTTATAATAACAGTGTGATGGAAACATGTCACTAGCTCATTGCAAGACACCAGCAGAAACTATTTGATGGACCAAAGACACATGATCTGAATTGAAACGTTTTTGAGTCAGAGTTTATCAGTTTTCTCATTGGATACCTACTGTAAACAATGCATGAAACTGAAGTACTAGAATGAACAAAGCCAGGTCTAGACCTCGTGAAACTTCTATTCTATTAGAGGAAACAGATAATTAACAAGTAAAGTCAATAATTTTATTCTATTCAACTATAAAGGAAGTAAAACTGGTGCTAGTTTTAGATAGAGGTGTCAGAAGGATCCAAGAATAAAATATAAAATCAGAGTAAGATAATGTGGCCTCAGTATCAATTCAACAAGCTAACACTATTTCTGAGAATTAAAGGCTCCATTAATAATTAACCAATCTGTAATTTAAACTATGTTCATTAGATTTACATTTTCATAATGAACACCTAAAAAAGTCTTTCTGATTCTCCAATTTGATTTTACATTTTAGCCATTTTTGCTATTAATATCAACTCAAGAAAGCTATATTTTAAGGTTGAAGTAATAGATATTTAAACTAGAAAATTGAATGTATGAAGAAAAAATTTACATCCTTCCTGATTTTTTCTGTGTGACTACTTACATTTAATTATTGTTTTGTAATAATTTTTTATTTTTATGATATATTATTATTTTTGTTTATAATAGATAAAGCTGTATGTCATCACTTTAATTGTTACATACACCTGTATCATTGTATGAAGTGAATGGTTGTGCTTTAGTCTTTGGCATGAAGAAATTTATAATGATGGTACTGTATTTGAAATGACATAACAGATTATTACAAGTAGAAAACCCTACTAAGTCATTGGCCAGTATATTTGGAAATGAAATTTCTAACTATTTGTAAATAAGGACATTAAGCATTAAAATTATTTTGGGCTAAAATTTTTTACTAATATTTTAATCTAGACATGTTGAAGAATAATGCACATTAATTAATTTCATAATAAAAGAAAAATTTTATTATACATTGTTTACTAAATATACACACAAAATGCCGACATGTTTGACTTTTTAATGTTTGTTGATAATGTAACAGCTTATTCTATTGTTTATTCTAGAAGTTATAATAAAGCATAAGTATTCAAATGCTAAGATACACTTTACATTTAATCATATATTTGTATTATATATTAAGAGCATTTTCTGTCATTTTAATCTTTTTAAATTATAGTAAGCAATGGGTATGTAATATATAAGACATTGAGCAGAGCGTGACACCTAAATATTTTTATGTAGCTGGAAAAACTGCCTTTGGGGAAAATTACAGATAGATCCTGCCTCCTTGGATAGAGACAGTGCTTTGTCTTTCAGGCAAATGTTCCTTTTTTCTGGGGAGGATTCCTTTGGTAGGGCTTTTTATTGGAAGTTATTGCTGCCTCATAGTTCCTGGGGAATCACAGTACAATGAAATAGCCCAAAGCAGATGTTTCAGACCAGGAAACATGTGTTAAATCAGTGCAAGGAGAGGCCATATGCTGAAAACAATCATTTTCTCCCTGGGAGATAATCTTAGCCATGTATTTTGCTTACAGACTATCAGGATCATTTTCCCTCCAACCCAGCTCACTGGACCAAAGATTGTAAGCTAGAAAGATGGAATTTTGATGGCACAGCACATAGGGTGGAATGGGCTATTTGTACTGCATTAGTTGTCTCTCTGTGTGTGTGTGTGTGTGTGTGTGTGTGTGTGTGTGTGTTTGTGAGAGAGAGAGTCTCTTGGAGGGCAAGGAGGTCAAACTAGTCAATCCTAAAGGAAATCAGTCCCGAATCTTCATTGGAAGGACTGACGCTGAAGTTGAAACTCCAATACTTTGGCCATCTGATGTGAAGAACTGACTACTTGGAAAAGACCCTGATGCTGAGAAAGATTGAAGTCAGGAGAAGGGAATGACAGAGGATGAGATGGTTAGATGGCATCACTGACTCAATGGACATGAGTTTGAGTAAACTCCAGGAGTTGGTGATGGACAGGGAGGCCTGGTTTGCTCTGTCCATGGAGTTGCAAAGAGGCGGATACAACTAAGCGACTGAACTGAACTCTGTGTGTGCATGTGTGTACACAACAAATCAAACTTCGATAAATGTATCATCAAATACTTTGACAGTCTTCAGTGGTTCACAGGACTGGATCTTCCTTGTGGTAAAAGTACCAAACTAAAGGGAAGGGATATGTTTTCACTGTCAAGAAACCCAGTAAGGATTTAAGTGTGAGAAAGGAAATGAGAAAGGCCTTGGCCCTGGCAGGTAAGAATCTGCTTTCTCCTTAGAGAATAGGTAGTTGGGCCCAGACTGTGAGGTGAGAAAATGCCTGGTGCCTTCAGTGATAGATGAGCTGGCTTCTCCTTTGTAGAGAATGGCTTGCCTCTCAGGGACTAGTTAAAAGACGTACTGAGGCATATTAAAAATTTTACAAATTTACAAAACTCTGTAATAATCTAACTAGGAAAATAATTTGAAAAAGAATTGATACATGTATATTTATGATTGTATCACTTTGCTGTACACCTGAAACCATCACAACATTGTTAATCAATCAATTATACTCCAATATAAAATGAAGTTTAAAAAAAAATTCCTGAGTTTATTTGAGCAGAAGTTGGTTGGAATCAGACAGTGCCAAACTGGAAGTGGTTAAGAATGCTCCATGGATAGGAGCTCTGGAAGAGACGCTTCTACAGAAAAGAGAGAAGCAAAACAAAGAGATTATTGATTGGCAGTTGCTTAAAGCCTAAACTGTGATTGGTTGACCTTGGGTTTTGATTTCTTAACCTTGAGGCATTTACAGGCTTAGATTTTGGTTTGCTTACATCGCTGCCATGGCACTAGAGCCATCTCAGCCTAATGATTCATGTTGCTTAATTAGTTTAACAGATTCTAATGCAAATTGGAAGTTGTCCTAGAAGTAATGCTCCTATTTTAATGCGACGCTTCAACAAATTCTAGATGATAAAAGTCACAGCCTGCTCTCAGTTGTACTGTGGGAAGTAGGAGCACACAGTGTCTTTCCTGTACCAAGGCTTGGGGAAGCATCAGCAGTTTTCCCACAGAAGGATAGCTCTGAATCCTGGATACATGTGAGGCAATAGCCTGGAAAACTTAAAAAACTAGGAAGAAGCTTAGAGCTAATTTTATTAGTTGGACTAGTGGGATTTAGTGTTACCATATAGTGGGAAAAAATAAGACCTTGTTGTCTACTCATAGACTAGAGTGGCCATGTATATAAGGGTTCTGTTATAGCATGGGGGAGGGTCAAAGAGGACCCTCCCTTGTGGGCCTAGGTTCTTGGTAAGGCCACAGAGAAGAATCTGAGGTCTTACCTGTGGCAAAAAGAAGTTTATTAAGTAAGGAGCAGAAATAACACAAGGGAGAGGTAAGCCAGGCCAAGAGAGGCACTGGCCCAGGAATGATGAGGTGTGGGAGTTTTCAAGACAGGACATTTACATATTCATTTAGGTGGGTATGGACTGACAGTTTTGATTGACAGTTGCCTTACATAACAACGGGCTCTGATATGCATGCCTTTCCCATAATTCAGTCTATTATAATCATATGTATATATAGAATATTTATGACAATTAAGGAACTCCCGACTGCCTGAAGTCACTTGAGGACACAGCTGTGTTTTAAGGGCACATGTGCTAGAGTTCAAGAAGTTTCTGTGATTAGTGTGTAGCACATCTGTGAGCTCTCTTGGGCTACACTAGGGTATGTCTGGGGCGGAGTTTAAAGTTCAGCTTGAGTCTTTTTTAGGCAAGCCCTTGTTGCTCATGCCTAACTTCCTACCTAAGAGTTTCAGGTTTCTAATAATGCACTTTCGCACCATTTACTAAAAATTCTTACCAAAAACTATTCAGAGAAGTTATACAAATTGTTGCCCCTATTTTACAGATAGGGGCAACAGATATTTTACAGATAGAAAACAGAAACTTGGAAAATTGAAATTACTTGTCAAGAATACACAACAAGCAAACAACATACAGAGCTCTCAAATCCATAGATCTTTGGCCATAAATCCTATATCCATTCTATAATAAATCAGTCATCTTCACATTTTACCTACATCTCTATGTACTTTCTTACAGTTTTGTTGAAATACTTCTTGTGTGTCTTGATTCTTATCATTCATTTATTCACCAGAATTTATTGTAAGTGACCTAGGTGTCAGTACTCCTGCTGACCTCTGGCTTCTTTACCCATGGAACCCAGGTCTCAGCTCTTGTTTAAGCCTCCTTTTCCAAAGAGTGAAGAGGCTTCAAGCCTATACATCAAATCAAAGATTTCTTAATAGTGTCACCCAGGATTCAAAAGAGAGGGCCTATATTGCACATTTCACAATAAGTACCTCACAAGTTCTCATTCATCCTTTTGTATCCTCCAGCCCTTTCAGTTTTTCATCAAAGACTGCCTGGCACACTCTTCCGCCTTCCAGTTCCCTTTTG
This sequence comes from Capricornis sumatraensis, assembly GCF_032405125.1. Lineage (NCBI taxonomy): Eukaryota > Metazoa > Chordata > Mammalia > Artiodactyla > Bovidae > Capricornis > Capricornis sumatraensis. The sequence goes on from NC_091073.1 coordinate 25,310,831, forward strand.
GAAGGCAAGTTCCTCTCTCTGTAGCAAAATCCCTCTTCCTAAAACCTTGAAGCTAGGCAGCACAGGCTTCTAGAGGCTTGGTTTGAACCCTGAAATAGCTTTGCTAACTCAAGCATTCATAAAGAACAAAGAGAAGCTCTCTCTTCAAGGGATATTGTCACCAATAGAGGTTGGAGTACTTCCTACATGTGAATGGGAATTATCTCCCTGTGGGAAGATAACCATTATTCAGAGAGAAAGAGAAAATAAGAGAGAGAGATGGTGCAAGGAGATGGTGTGTGGAAGGTTGTTTGTCTTTTCTGGAAACTTGGAGGAATACCAGCCGTGCAACCCTCCCCCCAGAGATGGGTCTCTTGTCTCAGTTTGCTCAAGCTGCTCTAACAAAATACCACAGACTCGGTGGCTTAAACAACAAACATATTTCTGACAGTTCTGGAGCCTGAGAAGCCCACGATCAGGGTACCAGCAGATACAGTGTCTGGTGAAAACCTTCTTCTTTGTTTGCAGATGACCTTCTTCTTGCTGTATCATAACATGGCAAAGTCAAATTCTGCTGTCTCTTCCTTTAAGGGCATTAATCGGCTCATGAGGGTCCCACCTTCATGACCTAATCTAGACCCAGTTACTTCCCAAAGAACCCACCTCTTAAACCATCAAAATAGGGGTTAGAATTTCAACGTGAGAAATGGGGGCACAAAGATTTAGTACACCATAGCCTTTAACGCCAATTATCCCTCACTTCTCTCCGCAGGAGGTCTATGCAGACAACAGACCTAAGAAGCAAGAGAGGAGGGAAGACTTCTGAGGTAATCACGCAAATCTCTGCACAGATTGCTCAAACAGGATAAGACATGCAAGATAATATACAAAGTATAAACTGTTTCCCTCAAAAAACAATGCTCTGTAAGATTAAATATTTAGCACATATCATATGATTTTTTCAGTTTCTTTTTTTCATGCATTTAAAATTAACATTGTAACAAATTAGTTAATTCTAGGCCCTGTAGTAAATAAATATTCAATCTTGTAAATTTAGTACCAATTGAACCATGCTAATGAGAACAAAGATAGTTTTCACTTTGCTTGAGCCAAGTTCTTTAAAAAAAGTTTTAATTTCAAAAATAAAAGTACTTTTCAATGTAGACAATTAATATAAACAATGTCAAAAGAAGATATATTTTAAAAACCACTCATAATCCTACTGTTAGGTAGTTAGAATAGGAAAAAGGAGTCCAGAAGCTGGTTTTAGACAAAGCAGAGAAACCAGAGATCAAATTGCCAACATCCGCTGGATCATCGAAAAAGCAAGAGAGTTCCAGAAAAACATCTATTTCTGCTTTATTGACTATGCTAAAGCCTTTAACTGTGTGCATCACAATAAACTGTGGAAAATTCTGAAAGAGATGGGAATACCAGACCACCTGACCTGCCTCTTGAGAAACCTATATGCAGGTCAGGAAGCAATAGATAGAACTGGACATGGAACAACAGACTGATTCCAAATAGGAAAAGGCTTACGTCAAGGCTGTATATTGTCACCCTGCTTATTTAACTTCTATGCAGAGTACATCATGAGAACCGCTGGGCTGGAAGAAGCACAAGCTGGAATCAAGATTGCCGGGAGAAATATCAATAACCTCAGATATGCAGATGACATCACCGTTATGGCAGAAAGTGAAGAGGAACGAAAAAGCCTCTTGATGAAAGTGAAAGAGGAGAGTGAAAACATTGGCTTAAAGCTCAACATTCAGAAAACAAAGATCATGGCATCCGGTCCCATCACTTCATGGGAAATAGATGGGGAAACAGTGGAAACAGTATTAGACTTTATATTTTGGGGCTCCAAAGTCACTGCAGATGGTGATTGCAGCCATGAAATTAAAAGATGCTTACTCCTTGGAAGAAAAGTTATAACCAACCTAGATAGCATATTCAAAAGCAGAGACATTACTTTGCCAACAAAGGTCCATCTAGTCAAGGCTATGGTTTTCCCAGTAGTCATGTATGGATGTGAGAGTTGGACTGTGAAGAAAGCTGAGCGCCAAAGCATTGATGCTTTTGAACTGTGGTATTGGAGAAGACTCTTCTAAGTCCCTTGGAGTGCAAGGAGATCCAACCAGTCCATCCTAAAGGAGATCAGCCCTGGGTGTTCTTTGGAAGGAATGATGATAAAGCTGACACTCCAGTATTTTGGCCACCTCATGTGAAGAGTTGACTCATTGGAAAAGACTCTGATACTGGGAGGGATTGGGGGCAGGAGAAGGGGACGACAGAGGATGAGAGGGCTGGATGGCATCACCAACTCGATGGACATGAGTTTGAGTGAACTCTGGGAGTTGGTGATGGACAGGGAGGCCTGGCGTGCTCAATTCATGGGGTTGCAAAGCGTCGGACATGACTGAGTGACTGAACTGAACTGAAAAAACAAGGAAGGGAAAAGCCCGCCTAAATAGCCCAAAGAAAGGTCCCAGTACTGGAGTGAGAACCTCAGTAGAACAAACAGCACCCCTGGCTAGCCCGATTTACATAGGGCAGGCCCAGGGGGAGGAAAAACACATAAAAAGAGGAGCCAAAGGGCCAGGGTCTCTCTCCCACGTGCGCTCTCTCCCTCTTCCTCTCTCGCACTCTCTTTCTCTCTCTCTCTCTCTTTGTGTCTTTTGGGTGGGCATGCCCTCACACCTGGAGGATGTATTTTCTGAAAAAAACGGAGCTGTAACATGGAGCTATAACACTGTCCAAGAGCTGTGACATGCTGAGTGCCTTAACATCCATTACTATAAATTTTTGTTGTGATGAGACAGAATGAGGAAATTACACACTCCCCTGACACTACTAGCATTAGTAAAGTAATGCTCAAAATTCTCCGACCCAGGCTTCAGCAGTACATCAACCATGAACATCCAGATGTTCAAGCTGGTTTCAGAAAAGGCAGAGGAACCAGAGATCAAATTGCTAACATTTTCGGGATCAGCGAGAAAGCAAGAGAGTTCCAAAAAACATCTATTTCTGCTTTATTGACTATGCCAAAGCCTTTGACTGTGTGGATCACAACAAACTGTGGAAAATTCTGAAAAAGACACCAGACCACCTGACCTGCCTCTTGAGAAACCTATATGCAGGTCAGGAAGCAACAGTTAGAACTGGACATGGAACAACAAACTGGTTCCAAATAGGAAAAGGAGTATGTCAAAGCTGTATATTGTCACTCTTCTTATTTAACTTATATGCAGAGTATTTATAACTTATATGCTGGAAGAAGCACAAGCTGGAATCAACATTGCCAGGAGAAATATCAATAACCTCAGATACGCAGATGACACCACCCTTATGGCAGAAGGTGAAGAACTACAGAGCCTCTTGATGAAAGTAAAAGAGGAGAGTGAAAAAGTTGGCTTAAAGCTCAACATTCAGAAAACTAAGATCATGGCATCTGGTCCCATCAGTTCAGTTCAGTTCAGTCACTCAGTCATGTCTGACTCCTTGCGACGCCATGAACCACAGCATGCCAGGCCTCCCTGTCCATCACCAACTCCCAGAGTTCATCCAAACCCATGCCCACTGAGTTGGTGATGCCATCCAACCATCTCATCCTCTGTTGTCCCCTTCTCCTCACACCCTCAATCTTTCTGAGCATCAGGGTCTTTTCAAATGAATCATATCATAGCTCTTCGCTTCAGGTGGCCAAAGTATTGGAGTTTCAGCATCAACATCAGTCCTTCCAAAGAACACCCAGGACTGATCTCCTTTAGGATGGACTAGTTGGATTTCCTTGCAGTCCATGGGACTCTCAACAGTCTTCTCCAACACCACAGTTCAAAGGCATCAGTTCTTTGGCACTCAGTTTTCTTCATAGTCCGACTCTCACATCCATACACAACCACTGGAAAAACCGTAGCCTTGACTAGACGGACCTTTGTGGACAAAGTAATGTCTCTGCTTTTTAATATGCTATCTAGGTTGGTCATAAGTTTTTTTCCAAGGAGTAAATGTCTTTTAATTTCATTGCTGCACTCACCATCTGCAGTGATTTTGGAGCCCAGAAAAATTAAGTTAGCCACTGTTTCCACTGTTTCCCCTTCTTTTTGCCATGAAGTGATGGGACCAGATGCCATGATCTTAGTATTCTGAATATTGAGCTTTAAGCCAACTTTTTCACACTCCTCTTTCACTTTCATCAAGAGGCTCTTCAGTTCTTCTTCACTTTCTGCCATAAGCATGGTGTCATCTGCATATCTGAGGTTATTGATATTTCTCCCGGCAATCTTGATTCCAGCTTGTGCTTCTTCCAGCCCAGCGTTTCTCATGATGTACTCTGCATATAAGTTAAATAAACAGGGTGACAATATACAGCCTTGATGTACTCCGTTTCCTATTTGGAACCAGTCTGTTGTTCCATGTCCAGTTCTAACTATTGCTTCCTGACCTACATACAGATTTCTCAAGAGGCAGGTCAGGTGGTCTGGTATTCCCATCTCTTTCAGAATTTTCCACAGTTTATTGTGATCCACACAGTGAAAGGCTTTGGCATAGTCAATAAAGCAGAAATAGATGTTTTTCTGGAACTCTGTTGCTTTTTTGATGATCCATTGGATGTTGGCGATTTGATCTCTGGCTCCTCTGCCTTTTCTAAAGCCAGCTTGAACATCTGGAAGTTCACAGTTCACGTGTTGCTGAAGCCTGGCTTGGAGAATTTTAAGCATTACTTTACTAGCGTGTGACATGAGTGCAATTGTGTGGTAATTTGAGCATTCCTTGGCATTGGCTTTCTTTGGGATCAGAATGAAAACTGATCTTTTCCAGTCCTGTGGCCACTGCTGAGTTTTCCAAATTTGCTGGCATAGTGAGTACAGCACTTTCCCATCACTTCATGGAAAATAGATGGGAAAACAGTGGAAACAGTGACAGACTTTATTGTGAGGGGCTCCAAAATCACTGCAAATGGTGATTGCAGCAAAGAAATTAAAAGACACTTACTCCTTGGAAGAAAAGTTATGACCAACCTAGAGAGCATATTAAAAAGCAGACAATCCTCTCACCGAATGCCTCCAAAGTGGTATTCAGACACTTCGTAGAAGTTGGTCAAATGGCCTACATCTTCTTTGGGCTTCATGTCAGGAAGCTGGTCGTGATTGTAGATGTTATTGATCAGAACAGGGCATTGGTGGATGGACCTTGCACTCAAGTTAGGAGACAAGCTATGCCTTTCAAAGGCATACAGCTCACTGAGTTCATCCTTAAGTTCCCACACAGTGCCTGCCAGAAGTATGTCCGGGAAGCCTGGGAGAAGGCAGATATCAGTGCAAAGTGGGCAGCCACAAGGTGGGCCAAGAAGATTGAAGCCAGAGAAAAGAAAGCGAAGATGACAGATTTTGATCGTTACAAAGTCATGAAGGCAAAGAAAATGAGGAACAGACTAATCAAGATTGAAGTTAAGGAACTTAAACAGGCAGCTCTCCTGAAAGCTTCTCCCAAGAAAGCCCTTCCTGCTAAGGGGCAGCTGAAGTAGCTGCTGCTCCTGCCAAGGTTCCAGCAAAAAAGATCACCACTGAGGGTAAGAAGGCTCCAGCCCAGAAGGTTCCTGCCCAGAAAGCTGTAGGCCAGAAATCAGCACCTCCTCCAAAAACTCAGAAGGGTCAGAAAGCTCCATCCCAGAAAGCCCCTGCTCCAAAGGCATCTGGCAAGAAAGCATGAGTGCATAGAGGCTATTCAAATCAGAATAAAAGTTCTTTTTGATGTGCTGGCAAATTAAAAAAAAAAAAAAGGCAGAGACATTACTTTGTCAACAAAGGTCCATCTAGTCAAGGTTATGGTTTTTCCAATAGTCATGTATGGATGTGAGAGTTGGACTGTGAAGAAAGCTGAGTGCCGAAGCATTGATGCTTTTGAACTGTGGTGTTGGAAAAGACTGTTGAGAGTCCCTTGGACTGCAAGGAGATCCAATCAGTCCATCCTAAAGGAGATCAGTCCTGGGTGTTCATTGGATGGACTGATGCTGAAGCTGAAACTCCAACACTTTGGCTACCTGATGTCAAGAGCTGACTCATTTGAAAAGACCCTGATGCTGGGAAAGATTGAGGGCGGGAGGAGAAGGGGACGACAGAGGATGAAATGGTTGGATGGCATCACCGACTCAATGGCCATGAGTCTGGGTGAACTCCGGGAGTTGATGATGGACAGGGAGGCCTGGCATGCTGAGGCCTGGCATGTGGGGTCACAAAGAGTTGGACATGACTGAGTGACTGAACTGAACTGACACTACCATGAAAAAATGTCTAACTGTAATATTTTTGATGCAAACTTTCTTTCTTCAAGAAAGGAAATTTAAAGGGATTTAAATAAAGAGAAATTAATCTGTCTCCCTGAAAGCTGACTGTGGTGACAGCATCAGGATTCAAGTTAGAAAGTCATGACAAAGAGGTTGTTGGATTACTTTTTCCTTCCTAAAGATTCTCCTTTTGGAATTCTTTGTAAATTCCTTAAGGGACAGAATCAAGTTTTATGAGTTTATATAATCTGAGCCCTCTTTATTTAAAAAAAATATATATATAATTAGGCATACAAAAGTGAGAAATATTTAGAAAGAAAAAAATCACAATTGTAGTACTTTTATTAATAATTCCCTCACTTCTAAAATACATTTTCATGCATTTTTGGATGATAGTTTTTGAGTGCCTCCTCACATAAAGCAATATTATAGCACTTAAAAAATAGAATATGAAGATAATTCAATACTTTAGCATAGGTGACTGAAATGTTTTATTATTAATAATAATTCAGAAAAATTTATTTCAGTTTCACTGTTTACCACTAGTGCTCTCATAAAGTTTTAGGATTCCTGTTTCCTTTGTTTGTAGGCTATAAAGCTAGGTCAAATTTTTACAGACTAGCTTTTGAGTATGTTTATTTTTAGACCAATTTTTCATCCATTTCCACACTTCTAGTGTTAGATGTTGTTGGACATGTTTATATAGGTTCTGACTCAGGTGCTAATATCCTTGTGACATGATTTAACAGAGAAGAAAAAATCTGACTTCATACTGGATCTATTTCTTTAGCTCTAAACCTTTTGCTCTATTGCCTGTGCTTGGTCATGTTGGCTCTGCACCTCTCTAGAATGTTGCTTTTAACCTGAAATATGCATGATAGCCCATTCTTAAGGCTCTGACCTTGAAAGGTATAACACTTTTCCATTCATAGAGAAAGTTGTAGAACAGTAAATAACAACTGTTTTGTTGGAGGTTTACAGCAAGATTGTAACCAAACCTACATGAACAGCTACAAAAACAAAGGATTCTGGCACCAAGAAGTTTGCAACAACCAGCCACACCCCCTCCTCTGGTAGTATAAAAAAGCCTGAATTTTAACTGGGATGGGAAGATGCCCTGAAGTAGCACATGGAAACCCACTCCAGTATTCTTGCCTGGAGAATCCCCATGGACAAAGGTGCCTGGTGAGCCAAGTCCATAGGGGTCTCAAAGAGTCAGACACGACTGAGCGATTAAGCATAGCACACAAGATGGTTCTTTGGGACACCAGTCCACCATCTTCTTGGTCTGCTGGCTTTCCAAATAAAGTTGCTATTCCTTGCCCCAAGGAATGTAGGAAGCAGAAAGAGTTTGGACATCTGATAATGACACCAGCCGAATTGGTATGTTGGATGGTAGAAAGCCATTCCTACACAGAGACAGCTAGCTCTTATGTAACTATTCATGTAAGAGACTGTGAATCGCATAACTATACCATATTAAACTTAATCTCAGTGCATCATCAACTCAACTTGTTTTTAGACATATCTCACAAATTGCTGCGTCACTCCAGTCCCACTTAAAATGAGGAAAGTACAAAGAAAACACTTCCAATTTCTTAACTTTCACAAAGAAAACAAAGTGAAGGGAAGCCAGTCTTAGTAAATTGCAGATAAAATATTTTGCTTTTGCAAGTTACCAAAAAACCTGTGTTCACACACATTGCCATGGTCTCTTACAAGGCCTTGGAAGTAAATAGCCAGTGATAATAAGAGGCCCTGAAACTTCTGTTTCATTAGCTTTTGGTAAATCTACTTCTGCCTGGAAAGTTGTGTTTTATTTTTTTAAAAGCTGATGTCCTGAAATTTCTCCCTCACCCAAAGCTGTTAACTCTTCACAGACATTGAGCTGTGTGACACTAAGCATCTGTACAACTTAATGAACATTTGAGCAAGTAAAGAGATCTCTTCCCATATCAAACATTATGTAAGTATTTCAGCTTATTGGATTACTAAATTTAATAATGGATTTAAATTATAACATATTTACATTCAGTTCAGTTCAGTTCAGTCACTCAGTCGTGTCCGACTCTTTGCAACCCCATGAATTGCAGCAGACCAGGCCTCCCTGTCCATCAACTCCCAGAGTCTGATCAAACTCATGTCCATCGAGTTGGTGATGCCATCCAGCCATCTCATCCTCGGTCGTCCCCTTCTCCTCGCCCCCAATCCCTCCCAGCATCAGGGTTTTTTCCAATGAGTCAACTCTTTGCGTGAAGTGGCCAAAGTACTGGAGTTTCAGCTTCAGCATCAGTCCTTCCGATAAGCACCCAGAACTGATCCCTATGTTTACATGGTATTTAACTTTTCAACATACATTTTCATAAAACACCATGGCTATTAACAAGACTCACTGTCAACAGTGAAAATCTGGATAATACATGTAAATATGGATTAGTAAAAAGACCCATCATCTCACTTATTTACATAGAACAAAACCTACATTTACCTACACTATGGTGATTTAATGTCGAAGAAGACACAGCAGGAACCACAATCCCTCCGCCATGTAAATATGTGTCATTCTGTATATACAGACTACCTTGATAACAAAATAAAGATTAGATAAATTGGATTTAAAACCATAGTACATGATATTATCTTTGTAAATATGCCATTTAAACAATTTTAAACATTATTTAATAATCTCTTTTATTACTTCACAGATTTAGTTATTTTATTATATAACCTAGTTACTACTGTAAAAGTTAAAATAATATTCTTATATTATCTATGAAAGAACAATACAATAATTAATCATAAAAATATCTGTATTTTGGTGATGAATTATGACCCAAAGATAACTAAGAAGATGTGTATTTTTGTCTTTCTATCATATCCTAAAAATTATTATAACTAGAACAATTTCAAAAACATATACATGAAATATTAAAATGAGATTTCTTATAAACAAAGACACAAGAAGTATTCTTATTTTTCAGTGCAGTTCATCCCAATAGATCGATAATGTGTCAGTTAATCAGAAAACAGTCAGAAATCCAAATTAACTGGGAGCACAATAAATCCAGTGTCAAAATGCTTATTGAACATGACAAATATTCTGAATTTATATTATATGAAACCAAAAAGCTGTTTTTATAATCAACTAGTGGGCATCATTATGTCTAGATGATTTCCTATGGAAAAAATTGACTGAAAAATGTATTCCCTAGAAGCCAGTCTTGGTTTCCATTGCTAATGCCTTTTTAAGGTAAAAGTTGTTTTTTTCAATACATCAGACAAAATGCTATAACCACATCTCATTCAACTAAATTAATTAGTCTTAAAAACTTACTTGAAATTGAAGTTAAACTTGGAAATAAGTAAATGCATTCCTGATCAAAGGAAGTTTGAATTGATCCTCCACTGCTTTGAGGGCTGACCTGGTGGCTCAGTGGAATCTAGTAAATAAATGACGATTCCTTTATCTCCATGCCGTGTGTATTAAAAACCAGTTGTTTTCAACATCAGTTATTACAACCTTCCGATACATATATCTTTTTTCCTTTAGGATAAGGACCTTAATCTGGGTATGTAACTCACTAATCAACTTCAGATTCTAAGTGGTTTATAGAGTTCATTAGTTCTAAGAATATAAAAGTTCTCAATACCTAATTGATATTGCTGGCATCTGCAGTGTAAGAAACTGAAAAACTTTAATCCAAGAAAAATTCTTGGAGCCCTGAGAGATCATGAGTGTCTTGACTGAATTTTCATATTAACTTTATGTATAACTATTATTTATTTCACTCAAGGTAGATTTCCATCTTCCTTCATTGCAAACCAATCATATACCACAGAAAATACTTAAATGAAGTATTCAAAAATTTTCAGTTAGTATTTCTGAAAACTACTAAACTCTCAGGATACACATTTTTCTTTCAGTTTCAAATTATTGTGTAACAAGAACAATAATTTCTGTTCAAAGTAAATAAAAAAGGATCCTGACCTGGTTTACTCGTTTTGTTGTACTTAACATAATAGGCTAATTGAAAAATAAGAAATGCTGCTTTCTGTTTCTGTGTGGTGTGTGTATCATTTGCTCAAGAAGAGCCTGTATACATATACAGTCTATGTTCGTATTTTCAGCTTAACTTTTCATCACTCTGTTGCCTACTTCCCAACAGTCATTAATTTTCTCTTCATTCTCTTTTCAGCACATTGTTGATATTCACTGATATTTAACTTGTTAAAACTGACAGTTTGGAAACTACCAATATATATAGGCAGGACTTAAGCCTTTATGGTAATATTTTTAGAGATTCACCTTAAAAGCAAAAAGCTTCCTGTGTTGCATTTTAATCTTCCTAATTAAAGAAGGTACTGCCTTCATTATGTATTGTTTTTTTGTTTTGTTTTGCTTTGTTTGCTCTTCCTAAGTGAATAAGACACCTTTTATATTTTCTTCCTTCATGGGGCTATCTTTGGCTTCCTAATAGTTTGACATAGAATCTAGAGTTGTAATATATATATATCTAAATTCTTAAGAAAATAAAAATATGTGTTTTATTGATATTTTTGGTAAGAATTCAATCAGAATAGCCAGAAATGAGAGTACAAGTAGACAAAATCCTTTATATATGAAAAACAGAGCAGTCTGTTGGGTCTGGCCGGTTGTTATAAGCTAGTAATATCATTTTTCTCAGAAAATTTTGTTCATCAGACACATTTTCTGAGTTACTTCATTTGAGATAAATAATGAGAGCTTTAAAAAAAAGTTTTGACCACATTGTAAGTCCTTTAAAAAAGTTTCTTTGAATGGTAATTTTGCCCTTCATAAAATATGTATGTACTTCATCCAAGAAAAAAATACTATTAAAATTCAGATTTATTGGGAGAAAAAAATTTCCATTTTCCTTTTATCACATTGAGTGATGTATGATTTTAATATTGTGAAATTATCTGATGTCTGCTATATGAGAAGACTGATTAAAACCAATTGAAATAGCTTAGAGCATTTTATAATTTCTCTGTAACTTATTCACAAGTCCACTGCCTGGAATGAGTAGAAAATATTCAGATGGCTTAATTCAGTAAGTTCTTAATGTGAGATATTTCAAAAGACCAGACTGTAAGTAGTTCTTATTAATAAAGTCCACAGAACAGTGAGACTATATTTGCAAATTTAAAAAAAACAAAACAGATTTTTGACATAAGCTTTATGGTTTACTTAAGATGTTCAGTTCACTCAGTTTGTAGTGATGTATATGTAGATGACTTTGCTGCCCCACCTAACATTTTCATTTGATCTTCATTCTGACTGACTAGCAACATGGTTTTCACCTAACAATGATAAGCTATTGATTTAATATAGGAATTTAATGAAATCTTTAGACAAGTAAGAAATAATTTTAAATACTAATTTGAAGGACCCTTACCCAAGGAATGAACATTACAAGGAAAAAAAATAAATTCCATCTTTAAAAATAATCTCTATTCTCTCATATTCACAGTGAAATGTGCCTAAGGGAATTGGATGAAACAATTGCTTACTTCATCAGTCTATAACGATCTAGGTAAATGTGGCCCAAATAACCAAGAAGAGCCTAAACTCTTGGCAGAGTATGTTACCACTTGTAAGGATCTCTCTCATACTTACCAGGAGATTTCCAATGTACTCTGGGCTCCATTTGTAGAAGATGTATTAAAATATATCAAGGGAGATTAAAAAGTAAAATGCATAATAGCTAAATTAATGTGTTCCTATTAGAAATGCTTTTAAAAATGATGCAAGAAGTTATAAGTATATTATGACTTTAATTGCATATATAGAATTGTTTGCCTTTCTCGTTAGGAAAGTGTTTAAAGCATAAAGATGAAAGAAATTCCCTTTTACCTTAATTTAAAATAAAAAAGGCAATAGATATAAATAGGTGAGTCACAGAAAAGTTGAGTGGGGCATGCATATATCTAGAAAAGTTCATATAAAAATGCAAATAAAAATCAAATGCCATTTTCTCTATCAAATTAGTACATTTTTATCAAATGTACTATCAAATGTAATTTTATCAAAGTAGTACAAACAGTACATTTTTACATAAAAAGCTGGGAGATGTATAGGAAACAGAAACTCTCATATTATGCTGATGGGATGTAAACTGATATAATTTCTCTGGAAACCATATGGCAATACATAACATGAACTTAAAAATGCTCATATACTTTGGTCCACTCTTACATCCCCATCTAAGGAGGTAATTAGAAATGAAGTCAAATGCAAAGATGTTCTGGTTAGTATTACTTATCAAAAATTAGAAACAACTTAAGAATGGTTAATTATTATTGGAATGTACTATAAAATTTTAGTTACCTATCGGAGGTTTGGAAGATCATTTTCCAATATAATGGGATGAAAAGTAATCTACGACGTCAATGAGTTGTCAATTCATGTTCTATGTGTCATGCAGAACCCTTCTTATAATAAATGTATAGTCAATGTTTATAGCAACTGCATCCTTTTCAAAAGAAAAACAATATAAAAGTCTTGAAAGTTGTGCAACTGTGATCCTAGACCTAGATTAATCATTCATCTATACAGTATTTGACAAAAAAAAATATTTAATGATAATAGGGATTCCCTGGTGGATCAGCTGGTAAAGAATCCAATGCAGGAGACACCTGGGTTCAATCCCTGGGTTGGGAAGATCGAAAGGGAAAGGGCTTCCACTCCAGTATTCTGCCCTGGAGGATTCCATGGACTGTATAGTCCATGGGGTTGCAAAGAGTCGGACATGACTGAGTGACTTTCACTTCACTTCACTTCACTTCATTTAATGAGGGGTAATAGGGCTTCCATTTTTAGCACTATGCCCAGCCATCACTGAAGATTTTAGTATTCATTCAGGACACTGCCAGCTAGTGCTCAAGTGTTCTCATAATTTATGCCAAAATACTGAGATTTCTTCATGAATAATTTGTTTATGTCAGGGATCACTTGGGAGACAGAGCAAGGTAGAAGGGAATCTGATTTGGACTCTGGAAAGCAGTAAGGCACGTTCATATCAGTTCACACGCTGACACCTGTTGAACTGCATAAAGGATATCACAGGTTTCGATGCTTATTTCTCAAGCTAAATGTGATGTCAATCTTAATCCAAAATGTGCAACTACAGGGTTAATACTTTAGATGCCAACAACCACATAATTAATTAATATGATAGAAAAAGAGACACTACTCAAAGATTCTGTTTTCATTTTTATGGAAGAATTATGTAATAGAATCCATGGTTATATTGAGTTACCTTTCTAACATCTATTCTTAAACTTCCCAGAAAAAGTAGGCTCACTTTATAATTAATCATACTTATTTGATTAGCTACTGCTAACATTTAGCTGATTCTGATACAAAGTTGTCATTGGTATGTGATTTGTAAGGTTTACAGTGAATGAACATATACTCTTCTTCATTTAGAGAGGGAACTGTGCTGACCTAAATACATAAAGAAAAGTCTCTCAAGAATTTCTGCCCTCCCCTTTTCTTCTACCTATTATCAGTAACATGATCACCAAATGTTAGAGAATCGGAACATATGCATTTAAAAGAAGCAACACACATCTAGCCCAAATGAAAAGTTCAATTCCAAAAATCCAGTCTTCAAAATTTAGAATCAACTGGTTAACTTGTTTCTAGAATCTTTTATTTCCAAGGGACAGAATCAGTAGAATGACCTAAATATTATAAATACATATTGCTATACTGCTGCTGCTGCTGCTTCTAAGTCGCTTCAGTTGTGTCCAACTCTGTGTGACCCCATAGACAGCAGCCCTATACACATGTATACAAATATACTATGCATGTAATCTTAGAAGAGGAAACATATCTCTTATGTTCACTAGTTTTTGGATGTCGCAGTCTTAAATATTTGTTGTTGCTGTTTAGTCGCTAAGTTGTATCTGACTCTTTTGAGACTCCACAGACTGTAACCCTCCAGGCTCCTCTGTCCATGGGATTTCCGGGGCAAAAATACTGGAGTGGGTTGTCATTTCCTTCTCCAGGGGATCTTCCCCAGCCAAGGACCAAATTCACATCTCCTGCGTTGACAGGTGGATTTTTTTCTTACCACTGAGCCACCATGGAAGCCCAGTCATAAGTATACTAGTTTGATATTTCAGATTCAGAAGAAATAATGTCTCCTAGAAGTGATGGCCTTTTTATATGTGAATACCTTTTTTTTTTTTTTAATTTTAAAATCTTTAATTCTTACATGTGTTCCCAAACATGAACCCCCCTCCCACCTCCCTCCCCATAACATCTCAGTGGGTCATCCCCATGCACCAACCCCAAGCATGCTGTATCCTGCGTCAGACATAGACTGGCGATTCAATTCTTACATGATAGTATACATGATAGAATGCCATTCTCCAAAATCATCCCACCCTCTCCCTCTCCCTCTGAGTCCAAAAGTCCGTTATACATAGCTGTGTCTTTTTTCCTGTCTTGCATACAGGGTCGTCATTGCCATCTTTCTAAATTCCATATATATGTGTTAGTATACTGTATTGGTGTTTTTCTTTCTGGCTTACTTCACTCTGTATAATCGGCTCCAGTTTCATCCATCTCATCAGAACTGATTCAAATGAATTCTTTTTAACGGCTGAGTAATATGTGAATACCTTTTGGAGTAAAGCTCAATTTACACATACTGCTTAATGCAAACTATTTTTTTCTTTTAGTTGGCACAAAAGGCCCACATGATTACATCCATATGTAAATCAAGGAAGGTTTGTGCTCCTGTTTTATCCGCTGTAGATGGACTACTTCATGTGACCTTCTGAAAGGCTCATATATTGCCACTTCATCAAGAGCTCTGAAATGTCAGTATCACCAAAATTGAACACAGAGCTTCTTATTTTCTACAAATGTTGTCTGCAGGTAACATCAGCTGTATCTCAGACAAGGCAAAATACTGTTTGATTAAGCTTTTGATATCTCTCTTAAGCAAAGGACATTAAAACAACAACAACAACAACAACAACAAAGAACAGAAATTGATCTTGGATCATGGACAGCCCAAACTAACATACTGAAGCTAAAGAGGATAAATGATGGTGTTGGAGTTTTAACTGATTAATGATTGGTTTCTAGTTGCTACAAATCTTTTCTTTTAATAATTTATCCTGGAGAAGATCAGGAAAATAGTAACAAATATGTCATTTTCCAACAGATTGCTATTGCTTTTCTTTTTGAGTCCAGAGCACCTCCAGAAATATAAAGGTATAGCAGAGTCTCATGTTGGAATAGGATCACTTCATATGTGAAATAAACATTGAAAAAATGAATATCAAAAAAACACTCAGAGAAAGCACAGATCACTGTCAAAATATCTAAACCCTTTATGTTTATTTAAATTTGAAACAATCTGGTCTTCAAAATGGGATAAACAATACCAACTTTGCATGATTTATTTTTATTTTTTATTGTGTTCTAAACTATGATTTGGAGTTGTATTCTTTTTGTATTTCAGAATATGAAATCTCTCAACAATGTAGAAAATGTGACTTATGTGCCTGGCATATATCCGTTTGTATATATGGAAATCAAGATATGTTTCTACCTTGATCATGGATTGTCTGGTTAAATTTAGGTAAGTTATCTAATATCTGAAGATGTAGTTTCTTATCGCTATTTTCTAAAAGCGGTAATTCTAACTTTTAAAATTATCAGAAAAATTTAAAAATTAAATGAGCTTTTTGCACTCATTATTTTGGTAGAAAATGTATTATTTAATTTATACACCTCTTCAGTTTAGTTCAGATCAGTCACTCAGTCGTGTCCAACTCTTTGTGACCTCATGAATCGCAGCACGCCAGGCCTCCTTGTCCATCACCAACTCCCAGACTTCACTCAAACTCACATCCAGCGAGTCGGAGATGCAATCCAGCCATCTCATCCTCTGTCGTCCCCTTCTCCTCCTGCCCCTAATCCCTCCCAGCATCAGGGTCTTTCCCAATGAGTCAGCTCTTCGCATGAGGTGGCCAAAGTACTAGAGTTTCAGCTTTAGCATCAGTCCTTCCAAAGAACACCCAGGACCGATCTCCTTTAGGATGGACTGGTTGGATCTCCTTGCAGTCCAAGGGACTTTCAAGAGTCTTCTCCAACACCACAGTTCAAAAGCATCAATTCTTCAGCGCTCACCCATCTTCACAGTCCAACTCTCACATCCATACATGACTACTGGAAAAACCATAGCTTTGACTAGAAGGACCTTTGTTGGCAAAGTAGTATCTCTGCTTTTGAATATGCTGTCTAGATTGGTCATAACTTTCCTTCCAAGGAGTAAGCATCTTTTAATTTCATGGCTGCAATCACCATCTGCAGTGATTTTGGAGCCCCAAAAAATAAAGTCTGACACTGTTTCCACTGTTTCCCCATCTATTTCCCATGAAGTGATGGGACCAGATGCCATGATCTTCGTTTTCTGAATGTTGAGCTTTAAGCCAACTTTTTCACTCTCCTCTTTCACTTTCATCAAGAGGCTCTTTAGTTCTTCTTCACTTTCTGCCCTAAGGGTGGTCTCATCTGCATATCTGAGGTTATTGGTATTTCTCCCGCAATCTTGATTCCAGCTTGTGTTCCTTCCAGCCCAGCGTTTCTCATGATGTACTCTGCATAGAAGTTAAATAAGCAGGGTGACAATATACAGCCTTGACATACTCCTTTTCCTATTTGGAACCAGTCTGTTGTTCCATGTCCAGTTCTAACTGTTGCTTCCTGACCTGCATACAGATTTCTCAAGAGGCAGGTCATGTTGTCTGGTATTCCCATCTCTTTCAGAATTTTCCACAGTTTATTGTGATCCACACAGTCAAAGACTTTGGCATAGTCAATAAAGCAGAAATAGATGTTTTTCTGGAACTCTCTTGCTTTTTTGATATACCTCTTACTCTCTCATAAATTATTTTATAACATCTTAACTTGGGAGAGTACACTTATTTTTATTACCATACTTTCTGCTGTCAGCTACTTTTCCTGGTTACATGTGTGTTACTAAGGAATGTTATACATCTGAAGGTGGGCTACAATCCATTTCAGGATGGAGATATAATAGAATGTTTGCGTCTTACTTTTAACAGTACACCATTCTAATTACTTCTCTCTGACTTTTAAACTAAGCCTTTCTTCTTTGGTCTGCCTTTATTATGTTATTTAACATTTGCTCAGTTCCAATGAAAAAAATTAAAATGTCCCTTTCCCAAATTTCCCTCTATTCAATATCATAGATACATATATATCATATTCAACCAGTTCATAGCAATTATTTACCTTTTGCATTTTTATGCAATTTTCAAAAGTATTGCATCATTAATTTCCTGTTGGTTTAAACTCTCTCATGGCACAGTGAAAGTTGAATTTTAGTCATGTGATAAGGAGATAGAGAAATCCTTAACTACATAGTCTCTTTGAGAAACTGAGCTCTTCTCTACCTCCTCATTCACTGATTCTCTGAGATACAAATTATAATTTGCACATAGAAAGACCATCAAAGTAGAATTATAATAAACATTATAACTAGGCTAGGGTGGGGTAAGTTGAGAAGAGTTAGCTCAAAAGCTGGATATTAATCCAGTGTATTAATCAGTGAATCATTAAATCTTATTCTCTATCTATCTGTCCTACATGTGACAATGCTCATGCAGAGGCAGCTAGATTATTTCAGGGTTCTGCAAGATACTTTCCAACTTTGGGCAGAAAATGTTGACAAAATCAAAATTGTAGATAATTCATTTTTTCCCCATGCACTCATTTTGCCTTTGAGCAAAGGTAAGCTCAGAAAATTGAAACTGCCTATACTAGTTCTGTCAGTTTTTACTCATTTGAACCTTGAATAAGTCACTTAATTTTTAGGATTCCGAAATACCCTTCTCTATAAAGTGTGGATTTTTGTGATGGTATCTGATCCCTTTCTTCTTTCAGTAAGGTTTTTCTGAATCCTAAGAACTTCTCTACCATTCCAGAACCGAGTCATGTCTCATCTTCCATAGAAAAATTCAGAAACAATATTTATTGAGTGCTTACTACTAGATTGTATTTGCTGTTTGCTGCCTTAGTCCCATGACATCCAGATGCAGTCAGATATGTTAATGATCCAGGGTCTCTGTGACTTTATCATTCCACTGGTGTGATCTTAAACAGATGGATTTTATTAAGTCTTCCCTACCAATGTATATGAGGATGGCTGTTAAACTGTGATTCTCCATGTGATTTAACATATATTTTTCTGATGATTTTTGTCAAGCAAAGTATTCCAACGTGAATATGATGTTGTTTTTTGGTCAATAATATGGGCTCTGGACAGAAGCTGTATTCAAATCCTTATTTACACTCTCCTGAAGTTTCAAAGCTGTGACTTCGCTCTGTTCATCAAACAATTCCATAGTTTCTCAGTAAGAATTAAATGAGAATAAGTATTCCCCAGTGACTCGGCAGGTAAATATGCCTGCAATGCAGGAGATGCAGAAGATGCATGTTCTATCCCTGGGTCAGGAAGATCCCTGTAGGTGGAAATGGCAGTCCCCTCCAGTCTTCTTGCCTGAAAATTCCTACCAACAGTGGAGGCTGGTGGGCTACAGTCCAAATGGTCACAGAGTCGAAAATGACTGAGCACGCATGCACACATGTAGAATAATGCCTTGAATGTATTTTAAAAATAAAATAGATGTTTGTCAATCTTATGGCAAGTTAAATATTATTGTCAGACCTGAATACAATTAGCAAATTTCCTTAATTTCTATTATTTAAATTTGGTCTGTTTTTTTTCAGAGACTAACCTCCTGAGTGCAGTATAACACATATGGAGAAATTTTTGGCATCTTGGATTATTAGCTTTATGCCTACCCAATTTGGATTCTTCTTCACTCACCTGATACTTAATATTATTCTGGAAACTCGGGGAAGGAATTCAGAAACTAAATTTTAAAATTTATCTTCAAAATAAAAATCCACATAGACAACCCATTAGACTAGTAAAATCAATCCAACATAAAATAGAAACTACATTGAACATTGAAAGACATGAAGACATATTTCATAGACTCTAAAATATTGCTTCTCTAGTGAGTCAAGTTTGGTCTCAGCAAGGAAACTGTGCCCAAAGGCTGCTAATGAGAGAACAAGGCATCAATGTTCTTACTATAAAAATTCAGACATCTGTACAGTTATAGCCAATGAGAACAAAATAAACTGATCTCTGTGCATGGGAAGCACCTAGTGGTAATAACAGTATTTAAAGTTTATTCTAATTTTAGAAACTATTTATTAACATCATCTTAGAATCAAGTGACTCCTACCATGTTGTTCAAAGCAAAAGCAAAGCAAGCAAACACACAAAAAGTTTCACTGAAAGTGCACTAGTTTGCAAGGTTCGCGTGAGCATTTAGAAGCATATGTATTTACTAGAAGGTGACTAAACTGAAATTCTCCTAATGAATCATAAGTACCCAATGTCTCTTGGTTGATACTATTATTTCTCTTTTCAAAGAAATCTATTTTTTTAGTAAAACTTTCAAAGATTGTTTAATTTGAAAATTAAACAATCTTTCTCCATTTGACCACTGCCTTTCCAAGATCTGCAAACAAACCTATAAATTACTAATTTCAACACTGTCTCACTCGCCGTGAACTTTTCCCAGATCTAAGAAAGCTCTTCTCTAAAATTCTCCTTCCAAAACAGAGTTCCGTAAGGGCACATGCAAAGCAATTCCCATATGACAGGAAAATCACGAATGCAAATACAAGCCAGCAAAAGGGTAGTTGAATGCCAATTATACTTTTAGAATAGTTCTTGGAATATCCAAGCTTTGTAGTCAATTAAGTAATGCGGTATTTAGAGAGAGGCAAATTAGAGCTGTAATCCAGGATTTCAAAATGAAATAAATTATTTAACAAATTCATATAACCCACAAATCAGACTGCCAGATGTACCTGTGAAAATGTGACAAAAGCAAGGTTGTTTAAAACTAACTCAGCAAAAATTTTTAAAGCAGTTGGACACTCAATAAGAATAGATTCCAGATTACAAATTACATCTTTATCTATTAAGTGTGATTCAAAAAGCCTACCCCTAAAATGTTCTCTGTGATTTTATATTATCTTAAGATTTTATGTCTCTGTGACAGATGTGCATTCTGAGGTAGCTGTTATAAATATGCAATATTTTTAAAAAGAAGTTCTTTTTATAAATATGATTACAATTATACTTAATCATAATTACAACAAATTAACCTTGATTAATATCAATTTTGTTAATTGTTTTGACTAACAAGAGTTTCCATATATTGGTCTATATTTTACTACCCTAGTTTACTATGGAAATTGAGAGAAATAACCACAGAAAAGGGATAACAGGGAATGAAGAAGATAGTATGATTGTTGTCTCCCCAAATACCGGTTATTGTTGTGAAGATATCTGAAATATAAAAGATCCCCATTGCTGCACTAGAATAGAATACATTTTGGCCATGATCATATACCATTTTCATAATGCCTTGCAACAATATCCTCAAAGAACAATGAACATCTATTATAACAAAAAAAAAAATTACCCTGATAGTCACATTTTTTAGTTAACATTACTTAGTTAAGTTGTCATACAAATATCATCTGACTGATTAGGTACATGCCAAATTATTGTACATCACTTAATTCAACAAATTCATTCAGTGAAATACAATCATAACAAAATATTAATTAAAAAAACTTTTTGTTAATGGAAGGCTATGATTGCTTGACTTTTTATTTTGACTAAGACCAGATTCCTTAGAGTTCTGTGGTATTTGAAAACTCAGTTATCAGAAATTTTTAAATGCAGTCACTCAATAGTTGTAACTCAGTCTCAGGTGACTTAGGACATCAAGTTATGAAATGTACAAATCCTGTTTCTTCTTCTTCATCCCAGAACCTTGATTCTGGTCTAGAGTTTGGAATTGAGAAGAAGGTTCGTCACTTGTACCTAGAATTGGGAATAGACCTTAGAGGTCATGTCTGCATGCATGCTCCATCATATCTGACTCTATATGACCCCAGGGACTACAGCCCCACCAGGCTCCTCTGTCCATGGGTTTTCCCAAGCAAGAATACTGGTGGGTTGCCATTTCCTATTCCAGGGGATCTTCCTGACCCAGGGATCGAACTTGCATCTCCTGCATCTCCTAAATTAGCAGGTGGACTCTTAACCACTGCGCCATCACCAAGCAAGGCAAATACTATTCACTGGACAGTCATGGTTTATAGACAAGAAAGATTACAAATTCAGACACTAAAGGGAAACTGATATATGGGTCACAAAACCAGCCTTTTAGAAGAGATAAGGATGGGATACATCTTACTACATTTTGGATATCTGTCGTGTATAGAAGATGTGTGGGGAGGTCACCTGGAGGTGTCTGGGGAATGTCACACAGGTGGCTCTGAAGATGCATTTATGGGCTAATAAAACCATGAATGATGTTGTACAGTGGGTGGCAAATCCAGTACTATGCTTCTTTTATTTTTTATACTCTTATAATCTTATTTCTTATTGAAAGCATTTTAACTGTCTTATTAAAAATGTTAACAGAATCAGGTTTTTATTTTCTTGCTGAGGTAAATACAAGAAGAAGACATTTGATGCTTTTGAACTGTGGTGTTGGAGAAGACTCTTGAGAGTCCCTTGGACTGCAAGGAGAGCCAACCAGTCCATTCTGAAGGAGATCAGTCCTGGGGTTTCTTTGGAAGGACTGATGCTAAAGCTGAAACTCCAGTACTTTGGCCACCTCATGCGAAGAGCTGACTCATTTGAAAAGACACCAGTGCTGGGAAAGATTGAGGGCAGGAGGAGAAGGGGACAACCGAGGATGAGATGGTTGGATGGCATCACCGACTCTGTGGATGTGGGTTTGGGTGAACTCTGGGAGTTGGTGGTGGATAGGGAGGCCTGGCATACTGCGGTTCATGGGGTCTCAAAGAGTCAGACATGACTGAGCGGCTGAACTGAACTGAACTGAACTGATAGTATTAATAAGTAGTTAATGTATGTTGAGTACTTAGTATGACCTAGCCATTGAACTAAACAGTTTGAGCCCCATAACCAAACAGTTATGAGGTAATACTGATTTGGGCCTCCCTAGTAGCTCAGACAGTAAAGAATCCACTTGCAATGCAGGAGACCTGGGTAAGATCCCTGGACTGGGACGATCCCCTGCAGGAGGGCATGGCAACCCACTCCAGTGTCTTGCCTGGAGCATCCCCATGGACAGGAGCCTGGTGGGCCACAGTCCCTGGGATCACAGAGGGTCAGACATGACTAAGCACAGCACAGTTCAGTTCAGTTTGGTCTCAGTCTTGTCTGACTCTCTGCGACCCCATGAACTGCAGCATGCCAGGCCTCCCTGTCCATCACCAACTCCTAGAGCTTGC
The DNA here is from genome assembly GCF_032405125.1 of Capricornis sumatraensis. Lineage (NCBI taxonomy): Eukaryota > Metazoa > Chordata > Mammalia > Artiodactyla > Bovidae > Capricornis > Capricornis sumatraensis. The sequence goes on from NC_091073.1 coordinate 25,333,528, forward strand.
TCAAACTCATGTCCATCAAGCTAGTGATGCCATCCAGCCATCTCATCCTCTGTCATCCTCTTCTCCTGCCTTCAATCTTTCCCAGCATCAGGGTCTTTTCCATTGAGTTGGCTCCTCACATCAGGTGGGCTTTAGCATGTGTCCTTCCAATGAATCTGATCTCCTTTAGGATTAACTGGGTTGATCTCCTTGCAGTCCAAGGGACTCTCAAGAGTCTTCTCCAACACCACAGTTCAAAAGCATCAATTCTTTGGTGCTCAGCTTTCTTTATGGTCCAACTCTCACATTCATACATGATTACTGGAAAAACCACAGCTTTAACTAGATAAACTTTTGTTGGCAAAGTAATGTCTCTGCTTTTTAATATGCTATCTAGTTTGGTCATAGCTTTTCTTCCAAGAAGCAAACACTTTTAATTTCATGGCTGTAGTCACCATCTGCAGTGATTTTGGAGCCCAAGAAAGTAAAGTCTGTCACTGTTTCCATTGTTTCCCCATCTATTTGCCATGAAATGATTGGACTGGATGCCATGATCTTCGTTTTTTTGAATGTTGAGTTTTAAGCCAGTTTTTTTCATTCTCTTTCACTTTCTTCAAGAGGCCCTTTAGTTCCTCTTTGCTTTCTGCCATAAGGGTGGTGTCATCTGAGTATCTGAGGTTATTGATATTTCTCCTGGCAGTTTTGATTCCAGCTTGTGCTTCATCCAGTCCAGCATTTCTCATGATGTACTAGGCATATAAGTTAAATAAGCAAGTTGACAATAGACAGCTTTGACATACTCCTTTCCCAATTTGGAACCAGTTTGTTGTTCCATGTCTAACTGTTTCATGTCCATGTTCCAGTTCTAACCAAGAACTATGAACAGAGGTTTGTGACATTGTACAGGAGGCAGTGGTCAAGACCATCCCCAAGAAAAAGAAATGCGAAAAGGCAAAATGGTTGTCTGAGGAGGCCTTACAAATAGCTGAGAAAAGAAGAGAAGCTAAAGGCAAAGGAAAAGAGGAAAGATAAACCCAGCAGAATGTAGAGTTCCAAAGAATAGCAAGGAGAGATAAGAAAGCCTTCCCCAGCAATCAATGCAAAGAAATAGAGGAAAACAATAGAATGGGAAAGACTATAGATCTCTTCAAGAAAACTAGAGATACCAAGGGACTATTTCATTCAAAGATGGGCACAATAAAGGACAGAAACAGTATGGGCCTAACAGAAGCAAAAGCACAGCCCAGTGATGATTTATTTATGTTTTACATGTGCTGTAACTAAAGTTCAACAAGGTTATATGACATCTCTTTGTAAAAAGGGAGAAAAATCATTTTAACGTGTATGCAATTACACTCTCTGCTGTTGGCTTTAAGTTTCCATACCATCTATCTTTTGAAATGATGATCTTCAGCATGAGCACATAAGCATATGAATAAATTACACACTACTTTTATCACTGGGGTTTGCTGACCCTTAGGTCAGAGTTTTACCAAGAAGACTGAAAATATGAGAAATCATTTAGGGTAATGAAGGATTCTTTACAAAGTTAAGTCCCAGGAAATAATGTTCAATTCTGGAGAAAAAATTAATTGCTTGTTGGAGGGCTTGGGTTGGGTGAGGAAGGGTCAGGAAGAATTCATTTAAAGTGTCTTAAAACCAGTATTAACAGGAAAAAAGTGTACTGAAGAAAGAGCCACAGCTAAGAGTGGATACTTGTGCCAATAATAAGAAATTGTTGTCAGTCCCAAGAATGTGGCATTTGGAAAAAATGAAAAGAAAACAGTAGTAACCTAAATAAAACATTTATAATCAGATTTTTTATATAATTGAGTAATTGTGAGAACTGAATAATGTCAACATGACAGTTTTTGCTAGGAGGTAATTGGAATACTTTACCATCATTCAAATCTTTGGATTTGCATTCCCACCATTTTGAATGAAGGGCATCAGATTTAAAAACTACTCCCTCTGATTCTCTTCCTTAAGGAAGAAGTCTAGTGTAGACTCTAGATCCACTCTGCTTATGACCCAGGAGTTGGCGGAGGGTCACATTTCTCAATGCTGTATGCTTCCTATCTGCAAGATCATCTGGAGGAAGCGTGGAACACTGTCCACAAGGAAAAGCTAAGATTTGTGGTAGGAAACATGATCTCTTTGTCAGTTATTCCACATGTTATCATCATGTCTGCAGAATTTATTACAGGGGTTACAGTAAATGGATTTCTTATAATCATCAACTGTAATGAATTGGTCAAAAGCAGAAAGCTAACACCCATGCAACTCCTGTTCGTATGTATAGGGATGTCTAGATTTGGTCTACAGACTGTGTTAATGGTACAAGGTTTTTTCTCAGTGTTCTTTCCACGCTTTTATAGCACAAAAATCTATGGCACACCAATGCTGCTTTTTTGGATGTTTTTCAGCTCTGTCAGTCTCTGGTTTGCCACCTGTCTCTCTTTATTTTACTGCCTCAAGGTAACAGGCTTCACTCAGTGCTGTTTTCTTTGGCTGAAAGTCAGGATCTCAAAGTTAATGCCTTGGATGCTCCTGGGAAGCCTGCTGACCTCTATGAACATTGCAGCTCTGTGTGTCAAGGTGGATTACCCTAAAATTGTGGATATTGATGTCCTCGGGAATGCCACAGCTAAGAGGATTAAACTCAACACAAAGCAAATTAATGAAGTTCTTCTCGTCAACTTGGCATTACTATTTCCTCTGACCATATTTATAATATGCACTGTTATATTATTCATTTCTCTCTACAAGCACACTCATCGGATGCAAAATGGACCTCCTGGTTTCAGAAACACCAGGACTGAAACCCATATTAATGCATTAAGAACAGTGATAACATTCTTTTGCTTCTTTATTTCTTACTTTTGTGCCTTCATGGTAAATATGACATTCAATATTCCTTATGGAAGTCATTGCTTCTTTGTGGTGAAGGATATTATGGCAGCATATCCCTCTGGTCATTCGGTTATAATGATCTGGAGTAATTCCAAGTTCCAGCAACCAATCAGGAGACTTCTCTGCCTAAGAAGGAGTCAGTGAAGTGGAGGATCAATGTAAAATATTTTGTACTTCCTTATCACGGATTCAATGGACTTGTGTTTTATTTTTGTTTACTTATGTGTTTTGTGTGTTCTCTCTCTCTCCACTGAAAGCACTGATTTTAATGTTGGATGGATGTCTCTTTTTCTAGGACCTGTGTACTTAATAAACATTATGACAGTAACATATAAATAACTAGCATTTACTTGCACTGGAATACCAGTTATATTAAAATTTAAAAAAAAAATACTAAGATTTCATTTCACTGACCAAAGTAATTCTGTTACCTGTCTTCTGGTTTAGATAATCAACATCACATTGATTTAGGCTAAGACTTGCAACAATATAATGATTTGGCTATTTGACTGCACATAGCTATTTTCCAAAGAGTATAATTTATAATAATTATACTAATTATAATAATAATTAGTATAATTATTTAAAAATGCAAATTATATGTTGAAAGTATATGTATGTCAGGGCAATGTACTTAGATACATGGGTTAATATCATGTTTTGCTGGATATACAGATTAAAGTCTTATTTTGCTAGATATACTTTTGAATTTAGTTACTAGTTCAGGTTGGTAAATGGTAAGGTCAAACAGAGCTGGCATACAGATACACAATATAACTGAAGAAATATTTTTTACAAGTTAAATAAACATTTTTCAATCCCTTGAGGTGTGAAAGTCATGCCCAAATTGGATGTGAGGGAGGTTGCTGACAATGAAGTTCTAGCATGATATCATTCAACTGGTGTTTTAATTTCCCTCCAACTGGGAATCTTGTCTGAGGTATGGCTGTTGCAAATGACTTGAAGATCTAAGGTAAAAGCTTTGAAATCTATTGCAAGATTTGAATTGTTCTCCTCTTTTAAAATCGAAAATTCTGTTATTTTGGGGAAGAAAATATTTTTTTTAATATCTTACATCTCAGAATATCTGTTCGAATCTGTGACATCCTCATTGGCTTTTAAACAAACAAAAGAGTCTAGTAGTCATTTTACTTGTAAATAAATTGTAATTTAAATGGACTAAAAATTGCCAGGGTAAGGGAAAAAAAAAAACTAGATATGTGTGTAGGCATATGCATATGTATGTGTGAAGTCTTTTTTTACTTTACAAAATATTTCCACACACAATTGCTTATTTCATTCTCAGAACATTTTGTAAAGTAGGCAGTAGAATAATCTCAATTTTACAGTTGAGAAACTAAGGTTTGGAGAGGTTATTATATATGTCTAAGTCCACTCAACTACACTCCTTGCTATAACTGAAACTCAAACCTGGTTCTTCTGTCACTAAAGTCAGTACACTCTCTGGTTTTCTTTCCATTATTCTTTATAGGCAACTTTAGGTTCTGAAAGTCATGATAAGAAATGACACTCAACATATGACCTGTGACATCATATGACCTTTCTTCATTATGTCCTAGAAAGATAATTTTTGAAAAATTTCCTAAGTGTCTGAAGTATTCTATTATTTGGTCAAGTTATTTGTTTTCTATTTCCTCTCATATTTGGTTTCCTGGCAGCCTGAGGAGCTATACATAGGTGCCCAACTCACATTTTTTACCATTTGACTCACGTGGTAGGGAAACTGCTGTAGCAGTCTCACTTTTATAGTCAGGTGGTACTAAACTCTTTGCTGGGAAAACTGTTATTAACTATGTTTAGTTATGTTAGTTATGTTATTAACTATGTTATTAACTATGTTTGAGTTTTGCATAACTGTGTAACTGGAACTACCCTTCAGATTATAAAACAGACCTACACACTTTTGCATCACACCCCCTGGTCTCCTAAGCCAAACTGAAACTCATACTCGTGCTAGCATCTAAATTATCCGGGGAATTGTGTGCATATATTTCCATAGTGACGTCTAATATCAGTAGGCCATTTACATCCTCTACTATGCTCATCTTTTTTTTTAATTTAAAAAATAATTTTAATAATTGTTTATTAAATTGTAAAATAATACACAATATAAAAATGTGGAAAATACAGAGGAATTTCCTGTCAGTCCAGTTATTAGGATTCCATGCGTTCACTGCTGAGGGCCCAAGTCTGATCCCTGGTCAGGGAGCTAAGATCCTATATGTCATGTGTCATGGTCAAAAAAAACAAAACATTTGGAAAAATACAGAAATATTAGAAGTGAACCTGATACAATCACAGGTAAAATTTTCATATACATTCTTTGGAGGTTTGAAGTATAAGGACATATAGGTATATGTAAGTATATATGTGTAGGTGGTGCCAGTGGTAAAGAACCCTCCTACCAGTGCAGGAGATGTAAGAGACATGGGTGCAATCCCTGGGTAAGAAAGATCCCCTGGAGGAGGGCAAGGCAATCCACTCCAATATTCTTGCCTGGAGAAGCCCATGCACAGAGGAGCCTGGTAGGCTACAGTCCATAAGGTCACAAAGAGTTGGACACGACTGAAGCAACTTAGCACAGCACAGCATAATTTATTATATTATGAGGAACTTGCTATATACATACTTTATATTCTATGCTACCTTTGATTTAAATTATATGTGTGAAATTTTGCATATTTTAGCAGCTTAATAATATTTTACTTTGTGGTTGTAACTTCGTTTTTAACCACTTTTCTATAACTAACCTGTATCTCCATTAACAAAGAGCACTATGGAGTTGAAAACAATGTTTATATTATTGAAGGGGAAAAAAAGAAGCTCACCCAAACAAAACAAAACACGTAAAATGTGAAATAAAAGTTTACAATCAAAAGAGGAGAATCTTAATAATATTTATACATTAGTACCAAATTGGTACTAATGCCTTGAAAAAATCTGGCCTGGGAATCTCTTGGCATGGGGGCTGTTGGCATGGGAAACTTTTGTGATGATGCTATGGGCTTGAATTTCCTTGGAATGGGTTTCAGGCTGGGAATATTTTAGAAAGAGGCTGTGTCATTGCAAGCATTCTAAGATTTCATAAAATCTGTAAAAAAAAAAAAAAAAAAGCATCAATGCCTTTAAAAGGAATTTTAGTAGTTAGTAATTAATTTTCTATTCCAAAATTGCCTTTTTTGTGTTTATTATGTCAAGAATCTTTGCAACCTAATAGAGAATATTCTAACTTGAAAATACAATAGAATTAGTCTAGAATTATCTAGACTTGAATCTCACTTTCTAAATCTAACTTTCGAAAATAAATAAATAAATAAATCTAACTTTCATATTTTTTCCTAAAGTTGATTATACATCAAAGTCACCTGGGAAGCATTTTTTAAATTGTGTATTCCCAGGCTTATCTTAAGACATACTGAATACAGTCTCTGGTGCTGGAACCCAAAAAATCAAAATACGTTAATAAACCTACCCAGGAAATTCTGATTCAACTTTTATGGACCAAGGTGTGTGATTTATTGCACTACAGCATATCAATGCTACTGATTGGAGCCTATTCCTGTCAAAATAAAGTCTTTTTTAGGAGAAATTTAATGGCATTTAAATAGTACTATTATCCATTACAAAACATTCAAGTTTTAACTCACCCTTTCATTTATACTCTTTTGGTTCATAGGAACTGATTTATATTTTAATTATCTAATGTAGCAATATATGGATTGCATGTGGAATGATAAAGAAATACTATCATGGGAATCCAAAAACAGAAGCCAGTGCTGGCTAGTCAAAGGCAGCCCATAGTGCCCAATAGCCATAATTTCTGGAACCTTCTCTAGTGCTCCTCCATGACTGTGAGTCAGCTCTCTCTGCCTGTCTATTTTCCTTCTCTCACTAGAGACAATCAGTCTCTACCTTCAATGTGTGTCTTTTAGTTTTCTCCTTGGATAACTCCGACCTCAGTATAATAACATGTCAGATTTTGCAAATCCTTCAGTCATGTCAAATTCAAACATTTACCAAGCAATCTCAAACATAAAAGAAACAGCAACCAATTCACAATAGCTCTCAAAAGCTTTAATGAATCTATTCTTTAGATAATTGACATACAATAGCTTATTCTCAAATGCTCTCTTTACCAAACTTAGAAGTTGGTAACACACAATATTAGAAGTTGGAGGCAAAAGAAGAATCAAGCTCCTCCTAGTCCACCAAAAAACAGGATTACATGTTTCCAGATAAATTTCATGAAAATGTAAACAATCTGGCTTGGATTAACTCACCTAAGGGTTTTCAAAGACTTTTATATTTGCAAGTGTCTTTTATCTTTTCTAGTGTAATGTAACTGTCAACCTAGTTGTTTACCTTTTACAGAGAAATAGCCTTATGGCCAATTAGTTGTGCACTGAAATGATTTGAGGCAAAGATGTTTAGCGCAAAAATACAGAATAGGACTTTTTTAGGACTTAGGTAAAGCAAGGGGTACCCGTAGATTCCACAAAGACTTTTCATGTCACTGGGAGTGGGAGTTTGCAATCTGTAAATAGAAGTTCGGCTTATCTTCCCAATATGTTCTAGATAATGTTGTATCCAAACAGACTTCGTATTATAGGCAGGTGAGAGCTTTACTGTATAAAACCGCATATACGTTATTCAGGAAATAAGCCAATACTGAAAGGTGCAGAGGTTTTTATGTTTCCATCTCTTGGGCAAGTCACAGCTGATTCAAACCTAAAAATGAATTTGAGGATATCTATATTTATTCTGTTTCTTCTGGCTTCTTCACAGCCCTCTCTTCCTCTGATCAACACTATAGAATTTATATTTAATCAGTAAAAAGTTTTAGTTTCAGCTATTAGTTAGTAGAGAGAGAGAACACTTTTCTAGTTAAGCCCCAATATCTTGTGCCTCTTCTGTGTGACATTGCTTAAATAGTAAATCTTTGGAAAGTTAAAAGCTTCCTCCGCACATACACACACATGTCTATTTAATCCCCTAAAAGAATAAGAATTACAAAATTTTATTAAGAACTGCTTCCCTTTTATTAAGCAAGCTTCCTAATTTTTACTAAAGGATAGATAGGGAAATTACCAATAAATTACACAAAAGTAATTTCAGGATGAAAAGATGCATGCAGGTTTGTTTTTTTTTTTTTTTAGTTGGGGTTATGACTGTGTTACTCATAGTACTAGTGACACCAAACATTGATTTATTATCAGAAGGGAGAACTCTGATAATAGCATGAATTAACTGTATGTCAGTTACTTGACCTCTGATCATGGAGTAAAGAGATAAGGTCAGTTTCAATAAGGTGGTAAGTTCTAAAAATTAAACTCTCTGCATGCTTGACTTGGATGGAATGAATCTCGTTTGAGAGCCACCTAGGGATAGAATGAGAAAAAGGACAGGAAATAAAGGTATATCATATCAACTTTGCAATTTTTTTCTAGGGCTCAGCTGTGATTCTTTCAAGTTTAAGTTTGCATTTTCAGAGGCCCTTAGTTTTTGCAACATGTTTTACTATATAATTTTAAAAGTAGCTAAGTCTATCCTTTCATCCCTTTTAAAAAAAATCTTACTTCCCCATTGCTGCTGCTGCTGCTGCTAAGTCACTTCAGTCATGTCCGACTCTGTGCAACCCCATAGACGGCAGCCCACCAGGCTCCCCTGTCTCTGGGATTCTCCAGGCAAGAACACTGGAGTGGGTTGCCATTTCCTTCTCCAATGCGTAAAAGTGAAAAGTGAAAGTGAAGTCGCTCATGTCTGACTTGTCTGACTCCTAGCGACCCCATGGACTGCAGCCTACCAGGCTCCTCCGTCCACGGGATTTGCCAGGCAAGAGTACTGGAGTGGATTGCCATTGCCTTCTCCACTTCCCCGTTATGGTCCATTATAGTTTTTTTCACTACCTAGCTTCACAGAAGTAAAATAAAATGATCAAATATTTTTCTTTAATCATCTTAAAATCATTAATAGATTTTGGGTTTGCTCATTATTATCAATTTTTTTTTTTTGGTTGCACTGTGTGACTTGCATTATCTAAATTCCCCAACCAGAGATTGAACCTGTGCCCTTAGCAGCAAAAGCACTGAGTTCTAACCACAGATCACCAGAGAACTCCCTAGTTTTACTTTTTAAATGTACATTAAGTTTTCTATAGCTCTATCAGTGTTCCCAAGTGTTCTAACATATGCACTGTAGTGTGTTAAAGCTTCTATAATTTTATTCATAAATTAAGTCTATGGCTCTATGGTCAGGTTAATGGCAACATCCAAGATGGTTAACACCAAAGGGGACCTTCCCAGACAGCTGCTGCCAGTCCTCCCGTCCCTGTAGTGAGCCCCTGCTGACTCACACCTCCACAGGAGACCCTCCAACACTAGCAGCTTTGGTTCAGTTTCCTGTGGAGTTACTTCTCCTTTCCTCTATGTCTTGGTATGCACAAAATTTTGTTTGTGCTCTCCAAGACTGGAGTCTGTTTCCCCCAGTCCTGTGGAAGTCTTGTAATCAAATCCCACTGGCCCTCAAGGTCAGATTTCCTGGGGATTCCCAGTCCCTTTGTTGGATCCCCAGGCTGGAAGCCTGATGTGGGGTTTTGAAACTTCGCAACAGTGGGAGAACTTCTTTTGTACTAATGTTCTCCAGGCTGTAGGTCACCCACGCAGCAGGTATGGGATTGGATTTTATTGTGATTGCACCTCTCCTACCATCTGGCTGCAGCTTCTTCTTTGTCTTTGGACATGGGGTATCTTTTTTTTTTTCATAGGTTTCAAGTCCTCCTGTCAATAGTTGTTCAGCAGCTAGTTATGCTTTTGGTGCTCTTGCAGGAGGAGATGAGCGCATGTCCTTCTACTCCACAATCTTGAACTGGAAGCCTGTAGATTATTATTCTTAAGTACGTTTTGTACTGTTTTGAAATTGGACAAACAGAACTGTCAGAAGAGTGTGTAATTTCCTTAGTTTTGTCTTGCTGCAATAAAGATTTGAAATAGGGGACCAGTGTAACATTTTGGTTACAGCTCAGACTTTTATTTGATAAACAAAGAATAGTACACCCTTGAGGCATGAGGGCAGTTCAGTTCAGTTCAGTTCACTCTCTCAGTCGTGTCCGACTCTTTGCGACCCCATGAATCGCAGCATGCCAGGCCTCCCTGTCCAGCAGCAACTCCCGGAGTTCACTCAGACTCACGTCCATCAAGTCAGTGATGCCATCCAGCCATCTCATCCTCTGTCATCCCCTTCTCCTCCTACCCCCAATCCCTCCCAGCATCAAAGTCTTTACCAATGAGTCAACTCTTCACATGAGGTGGTCAAAGTACTGGAGTTTCAGCTTTAGTATCATTCCTTCCAAAGAAATCCCAGGGCTGATCTCCTTCAGAATGGACTGGTTGGATCTCCTTGCAGTCCAAGGGACTCTCAAGAGTCTTCTCCAACACCACAGTTCAAAAGCATCCATTCTTTGCTGCTCAGGCTTCTTCACAGTCCAACTCTCACATCCATACATGACCACTGGAAAAACCATAGCCTTGACTAGACGGACCTTAGTTGGCAAAGTAATGTCTCTGCTTTTGAATATACTATCTAGGTTGCTCATAACTTTTCTTCCAAGGAGTAAGCATCTTTTAATTTCATGGCTGCAGTCACCATCTGCAGTGATCTTGGAGCCCCCCAAAATAAAGTCTGACACTTTCCACTGTTTCCCCATCTATTTCCCATGAAGTGATGGGACTGGATGCCATGATCTTCGTTTTCTGAATGTTGAGCTTTAAGCCAACTTTTTCACTCTCCTCTTTCACTTTCATCAAGAGGCTTTTGAGTTCCTCTTCACTTTCTGCCATAAGCATGGTGTCATCTGCATATCTGAGGTTATTGATATTTCTCCCGGCAATCTTGATTCCAGGTTGTGTTTCTTCCAGTCCAGCGTTTCTCATGATGTACTCTGCATATAAGTTAAATAAGCAGGGTGACAATATACAGCCTTGATGTACCCCTTTTCCTATTTGGAACGAGTCTGTTGTTCCATGTCCAGTTCTAACTGTTGCTTCCTGACCTGCATACAGATTTCTCAAGAGGCAGGTCAGGTGGTCTGGTATTCCCATCTCTTGAAGAATTTTCCACAGTTGATTGTGATCCATGCAGTGACAGGCTTTGGCATAGTCAATAAAGCAGAAATAGATGTTTTCCTGGAACTCTCTTGCTTTTTCAATGATCCAGCGGATGTTGGCGATTTGTTCTCTGGCTCCTCTGCCTTTTCTAAAGCCAGCTTGAACATCAGGAAGTTCACGGTTCACGTATTGCTGAAGCCTGGCTTGGAGAATTTTAAGCATTACTTTACTAGCGTGTGAGATGAGTGCAATTGTGCGGTAGTTTGAGCATTCTTTGGCATTGCCTTCCTTTGGGATTGGAATGAAAACGGACCTTTTCCAGTCCTGTGGCCACTGCTGAGTTTTCCAAATTTGTTGGCATATTGAGTGCAGCACTTTCACAGCATCATCTTTCAGAATTTGAAATAGCTCAACTGGAATTCCATCACCTCCACTAGCTTTGTTTGTAGTGATGCTTTCTAAGGCCCACTTGACTTCACATTCCAGGATGTCTGGCTCTAGATGAATGATCACACCTTCGTGATTATCCGGGTCGTGAAGATCTTTTTTGTATAGTTCTTCTGTGTATCCTTGCCACCTCTTCTTAATATCTTCTGCTTCTGTTAGGTCCAGACCATTTCTGTCCTTTATCGAGCCCATCTTTGCATGAAAGATTCCCTTGATATCTCTAATTTTCTTGAAGGGATCTCTAGTCTTTCCCATTCTGTTGTTTTCCTCTATTTCTTTGCATTGATTGCTGCAGAAGGCTTTCTTATCTCTTCTTGCTATTCTTTGGAACTCTGCATTCAGATGGGTATATCTTTCCTTTTCTCCTTTGCTTTTCGCTTCTCTTCTTTTCACAGCTATTTGTAAAGCTTCCCCAGACAGCCATTTTTCTTTTTTGCATTTCTTTTCCATGGGGATGGTCCAACTGCAAAGGAGAGGCCCCAACAAGTCTTGGCTTCCTCTTTTTATATGTTTTGTCTCCTCCCTTGTGAGCCTGCCCTATGCAAATTAGGTCTAGCCTGGAATTGGGTGTGTTTGTTTCACGTGAGGTTCTCACTCTGGTCCATGGATTTTTTCTTTCTTACCTTTTTGCGGGCTTTTCCCTTTCTTTGTCTTTTAACCACCACCCTTTTGGACTCCTTTTTCCCATTCTAACTACCGAACAGAACTAAAACTTTTTATCAGTACTTTGAGAAAAGAAGTAAATTATACTTGCGTTTACAAATGATGAACAGTGTTAGTATTTTTAATTGGCATAAACGAGAGTAAATAATTATTTTAGGATGCTATGAAGGGCAGCAGCTAATGAGGTGGTAAAACAAGAATTATCAACCACTGCAGAATGACAAAAGGACACCAGTATATGAAATGGGAGTGAAGAAAGGCACCAAGAGGCTGAAGGGTGAGAAGAGACAGGAAGAGGTGAGAAGACAATGCTCTTGCAGGCAGTCCATCTGCCCACCGAGGTTTCAGTCTCCCATTGTAAAGGACACCAAAAAGGGAGCACGGAAGTGCCACAAGGGAACCAAGCAGCCGATTAGGCAGCTAAGAGAGCAGCTTTACAGAACAATGACCTAGTAGGGGTTGTCACCTTAGTTCCACAGACTAATTTGCCAGAAACTCCTTCATATACCGAAGGTGAGACTCTTAAAGCTAAGAGTGAGAGCTTTCAAGAAGATCATATGGGGTGGTTTCAAAAGGAGGGTCTCCTTTTTCTGCCTGGGAACCTCCAATGGAAGTTGGTTAACTCCTTACAAGCTGCCACTCATTTAGGGGAAAAGGCCCTCCAAAGATGACTAGAAAGGTCCTTCAGAGGAACAGGCCTCCAGACGACTATAAGGCAAGTGGTCTCCTCTTGCCCACTTGACAATTAAACAACCCCCAAGGAGCTCAAAGACCCTAGCTGGCCCAGCCCATCCAACAACGTGGCCAGGAGAGGACTGGCAGATGGACTTCACCCAGTTTCTCAAGGGCATAAGTAACTATTAGTCATGACAGATACATTCACAGGATGGATTGAAGGCTTTCCCACCAGGACTGAGAAGGCTGAGGAGGTAGTAAAAAAACTGCTCCATGAAATCATTCCAAGATTTGGCCTGCCTAGGTCATTGCAAAGTGACAATGTGACATCATTTACTTCTAAGGTCAGCCAAATGATCTCTAAAGCATTGGGCATTACTTATTATCTCCATTGTGCCTGGAGGCCTCAGTCTTCAGGACAAGTAGAAAGAGCCAACCATTTCTTAAAATCGATGATAAAAATGATAACCCAGAAGACCTCCCTCAGATAGAAGGAGGCTTTACCGATAGCTCTGCACCCGTATTGCCCCTAAGGAACAGGCTGGTCTTAGTCCTTATGAGATGCTATTTGGGAGACATTTTGTTTGTCTCAGTGACCTTTTCCTAGATCCAGAGGCTCAGACTGTCCAGTCTTATACCATGGCCATTGGACAATTCCAACAAGATATATGTTTGGGGGCATCAACCAGGGTCCAAAAGATTATAAAGAGCCACCACTATATGCTCCAGAAACTCAAGTCCTAATTAAAGTCTGGAAAGATGGGTCCCCAAAGGCTTAACTCCAGCCCACATGGAAGGGCCGCTATCCTGTAATATTTCTACCCCCACAGCAGTCAAGGTACCAGGATATGACTCCTGGATTCACTACTCACAAATCAAGCTGTGAAAGGAAACAGAGGAGGACACTCAATATACCTATGAGCTCTGGGACATCTCAGATACCCATTCAGGACTACAGATGAGTGCCATTCGTATGAACACCATGAAAATTAAGTTTCTGGGGATAAGATTTCTCAGGATAGCTCTAAAGAGCCAACACAGGTTTTCAGGGGTTATACTCCAAAATAGGCAGGAGGTAGATCTCCTGATCCCTGAACAAGGAGGAACCTGAGCAATCTTGAATGAGACATATTGCTTCTGGGTAAATACCTCCAGCTAAGTTTAAAAAAGTCTCACAGTCCTCAAGAAAAACATTCTGATCCTATGGGATCTCAAAGAATGAGCTGGAGAGTCCTCAGGGTGACTACAATCTCCCTTTGGGGGACTCCTTCTCCTGGCGAGAGGGAATTTAGAGCTGGCAAACGCCCCTACTAATCCCTGTTATCCTCATATTGATGCTGCTTATGATTGCTCCTTCTGTTATCAGTTTTCTAACCCATTTCGTCTCTGCCCAGGTCAACAAGCTACAACATGTAGTTTCAGTTCAACAAGGATATATAAAACTACACCCGACCATGGAAAATATCACTCATCCTTGAATGGACACTGCTATAAGGACTCTGAGGCTTGAGACTAGCAAGAGGGGGAGGCCCAATGCCCCTCACCTTCCCAGTTCAGCAGAAAGTAGACAGAGAGACCTCGATGCCCCTGTTCCCAAAGAATTGGGCCTCTCATATCTTGAGGGGGAAATGTTAGATAGTTACAATAGGAAAAAGGAGTCCAAAATGGTGGCGGCTGAAGGACAAAGAAAGGAAAAGTCCACAAAAATGGAACAGAAGAAAATGTGAGAACTGGAGTGGGAACCTCAGGTGAAACAAACAGCCCTCCTGGCTAGCCAGTTTACATAGGGCAGGCTCAGGGAGAGGAGAAAAAAGCAAATAAAAAGAGGAGCCAAAATTGAGCTCTTCTTTTGGGTTGGCCCACCCTCACGCCTCCGAGCATGTATTTTCCTTGCTTGCTAAGTAAAACTGAGCTATAACACTGGTCTGCCAAGTAAAACTGAGCTGGTCCACTGTTTCAAATTTTTGCTGTGATGAGACAGAACTGAGGAAATTACACACTCCCCCAACAACTCTTACACAATTTTGTCCTCCTGACGAATATTCAGAGTACTACCTCATTTCATACTGCCAGTTACTAACTGCTCTGAAATGTAGCCCCTATGGTTTTATAGATCCAAATTCATGTAAATAACTATGCTGTCTTATTATTGTCTTTTCACGTAACTCAAGCTTCAACTTGTTCCTATTTTTCTCTGTTATTTTCAGTATGGAAATTGTTCCCTTTCATAAAGAAGGACATAAAATAGAAACAAAGCCATTTAGCTGCGTATGGCATACATTAATATTATTCCTTCTGCCCAAGAAACTCCGATGCTTTTTTTAAAAAACTCTGAACATAATTGAAAACCTATTTTACTTTCTTATTAATTTATGGAGTATTTTGAACTCCAGCTATGTGATAAGATTATTACTACAATAGTTTTTAAGTTAATTTATTTGAATCAATATAAACATATGCTGTTATGTTATTCAAGTAGCCTGTTAAGAAATGTGCACATTCCTTATGTAAAATAAAATGTTTTCTGCTCTAAGCTCTACCAGTAAACAAGCCTTTTCCAAATGCAGATTTCTGAGCGCAGGTGAAATAAAGCCAGCTATTTGGAAGCCATCAGCTGCTTCCTCTCTGGTAAGTGCTGAGGAGTTGAGGGGATGTGTGAGGCGGCCATCAGACAGATTTGCCATCTCTTATGTTAAACAAGGAAAAAGTGTGTAAACAACGAAGAAAGCGGGATTGGCCCCAGATAGCCAGATGCATATGAAAGAGATTATTTCAGCAAGCCCAGATGCTGGCATCTTCTCATACATTGAAGATTGCTAAATCTCTTCATGTGAGAGGTTTACTTTTTTCTTAATTAAGAGTAATCTTTTACTATTCAGATTACCTGCTCCCTGTTGCAAACTTGTATATAGCCTGGCTCCTCCCCTGGCTCCTTGGAGGTAACTCTCTTGGGGTCACCTGAAATACTGTCTCTTGGGCTCAAGTCTTGACATTCCCACTGAATAAAATCTAACTCTCAACTTTCAGGTTGCACTTTTTCTTTTTTTTCAGTCAGCACTTAGTACCAGGAGACACGAAAGTCAGAATGTGGAGGTTTTTATTTGTCACAACAGGTTACCTTCGTAATTTTAGGGAAGCTGAGCATCAGATCCTTTCACATATCATAGATATTTATGTGCAGTAAAAATGTATTATACATTCAAAGTATCTACATAACAGGAGGTTTTTGAATGGTTCTATATATAACTTCAGTCACTTAATCACAAAACAGTATTTCCCTAGCAGAAACGTCTTGAAAAGCATTCATGAAAGCATTAAAGAGAATTATAGTCGCTTTTATGGTGTCTACCCATTAAACCACCTTCCCTTCCTCTCATTTTTACTAAGAACTTTGCTGTTGTGAAAGATCAGAATAGATCTTTGTTGCTCTAAAGAAATTTTCAGAGATGTTCTTACTTCAAGGACCTGCCCCCTCATTAATTTCCCAGGAGAGTAACTGTCAGGACTGATTATTTGGCATTTAGTACTTAGTCTTAAAATGCATTCTTATAGGTTTGTATCTTTTCTAGTAACTTATTTATAATTTTCTTGAAATCTAAGGCCATGCCCTGTGCATTTTCACATCCTACACAATAGTACTGAACCAATATAAAAAGGCACTTTGAACATATTCTTTTGAGAAAGAATCATATACATCCCTATGCAGAGAGTGAGAGAAATACATGTTAGATAGCATAAAGATAGGTTAATTTTATTCCAAAACTCTAAGAGATTGAGTAAACCCAACTCTACTGTCATTTCCCCAAGGAAAAAAACACAATAAATTGAATATTGGGAAAAACAGCGCAGGTAAATTGATGTTTGAGCTTCAGTTTATAAACTGGGATTAAATTATATATAAGCAATTCACTGCCACCCAGGGGTGAACTTTCACTTCAGATGAAATAATAGGATAGTCGAAAGACTCCAGACATTAGGGATCTTGGTTCAGGTAGTTTTATGCATGCGTGCCTGCTAAGTTGCTTCAGTTGTGTCCAACTCTTTTCTACCCTATGGACTATAGCCTGCCAGAATCCTTTGTCCATGGAATTATCCAGGCAAGAATACTGGAGTGTGTTGAGATCCCCTAATTTCATTAGAAAAATATGAGAAAAAGAGAAGCTAATGCTCAGGTCACAGGAAATTTTTGGACCAAATGAGGGTAAATAACTAGCCCAAATCACAAACAACTTGTAAGGAGAAAAGTAAAACCAAAAATATTTATGATTTTTGTGGGATAATTACAAACTTTAATTTTGCCATATATTAGTATCAATGAATTGATGTTCTTTTTTGAGGTTTCATAGTGGTGCTATGCTTATGCTTTTTTTTTTTAAAGTGTTTTCTCTTTTAGTGGAAACATTCTAAGATAATTACTGATAAGCTGATTGTTTTCTTCTTGTATAATCGCTAAGTAGTGTCCAACTCTTTGCTGACTCCATGGCCAGCAGCCCACTAGCCAGGCTCCTCGGTCCAAGGGATTTCCCAGTTAAGAATACTGGAGTGGGTAGCTGTTTGCTTCTCCAGGGGATCTTCCCAATCCAAGGGTCAAACCCACACCTCCTGAATTGACAAGAGAATTCTTACCACTGAGCCACCAAGGAAACTCAATAAGTTGATATGATGCACCAAAATAATAAGAAGAAGAGAAGGAGATAAGTTGCAGGATATTTAAAGCAGTTTGGGCTATAAGTTGATCAACTTTTTAACCAGGTGATGGTAACATGAAGATTCACTATGCAATTCTGTCTATTTTGCTACACATTTGAAATTTTCTGGGAGCTGTTTTTTGTTTTTTAATCTCACCAAGAGATCGCTGAGTGTAGAATTTAACCAGTGAAAACAGAAAGCTTTCTCCATAATTTATTTTGCAGAAATCAGTAGGTGAAGCTGGAAACTATGGAAGAAGAACTTGTAATCCTCACTTGCCTTAAAAAATGAACATTGAGGAAATTAACTCAAACATTCTTAAGCACAAGGTAATAAAAGAGTTGAACCTGCTTTTCAAATTGTGCTTATATTAAATGTTAAACTCATACTGACTTACAAAAAGATTACTAAACAAATATAAAAAGTGAATTGTCAAGACATTATTTAGTAAAACTGCTCTAGAGTGGGATTATTTTCTCTCTTGATGTTTACAAAGTTTTGAATTTTGTAGTACATTGATTTTCTAACATTTCCAAAAAGAGCTCAGGAGTTATTGCCTTGTTGCTAGGTTTTAGGGAACATTAGAGGCCCTACTTTCACTCTTTTTTTTCCTACTCTGACTTGAGTCCTTTAGAAAATTAATTCAGTTTCTTAGCAACCCAGGTGAGTAAAACTTAAATGCACTTTGAGATCTTTTGTAAAGCAAAGGCTAAATGTTTCCTTATAAACTATCTGTTTGTTTAGTCTCATCTGGCTTTGCAGAAAAGATCTTCTGAGACATACTGCCAAAAACAATTTTATTAAAACTTGCAATTTTAAATGGTGAGTTAAGTTACTGATTTTATAATGAATGCTCCTTTTTTGCGTTTATTTTGAATTATTCCAGTTTGTCAATTTATCTAGGTCTTTTGAATTTGTGTACTTTATGTTAAAATTTATGACATGAAGTCATTTATGAGAGAAGCAATGTCTTTATATATAATATTATAAATGGGAAATCATGAGATATGTTAAGAAGGAGAAAGCTGGAAGTGCTGAATTTCTTTGTAAATCTACAAATGTAAATGAATTCCTGGTCTAAGGAATTCACTGTGATCTTAATAGCAGACTATTTTATAATGTTCTTTGCTTGTTGGCAGCATTTAGGTATCAGGTATATATCTGTATCTCTATCTCTCTGTCTGTCTAACCTCCCAAATACTTAAGTTTACAAAATTAAACTCATATTTGTGAGCAAAATAAGCTTAAATTTGCATACATTTACTAACCTAAGGAATGCATTTATTTTAAAATCTGATTGTAAAAGCAGATAACAAAAATATTTTGTGACATTCTAGTAGAAAATATTGAGGAAGAAATTTAAAGTTTATTTTTTATATTGCCACTATTAGATGTTTTCATTATTTAGAAAAAATGTAATTAGATATTTGAGCTTTTAGATACAGTTTCAAAAAAAAATCTGTAATTTCCAGAATTTGGAACATAAAATTATTCCTCTTATCATGGAACCACTTAAAGTTTGCATTTTTGTAAGGCTGAAAAATCATTGAATAAAAGAAATTTCACATGACTCAACCTAAAATATGCAGAACCCTACATAGTGTTGTAAAAATAGGTATATTTGACTCAATGTTACAATCTAACTGGTCAGATCTCGGAATTAAGTAACTTTAATACAAGGAACAAGGCAAAATGTAACTCCGAGTTCCACTGCTGTATTCATAAGGAAATATGAACCCTGATAGATCTGGGAAAAAGCTTTTATTGGAGCGGCATTTAAACTAATCCTTAAAACCAGGTAATTTCTTAGATG
Source organism: Capricornis sumatraensis (assembly GCF_032405125.1). Classification (NCBI taxonomy): domain Eukaryota; kingdom Metazoa; phylum Chordata; class Mammalia; order Artiodactyla; family Bovidae; genus Capricornis; species Capricornis sumatraensis. The sequence goes on from NC_091073.1 coordinate 25,352,830, forward strand.
GAGAATAACTGGGCTTGTTGAATTCAGATTAAACTATTCTATTATTTCCAGTGAGACATTTTTTGCAAAGTACAGCTTCTGTAATATCAACATTTACCACTAAATCTTTGACTAAATGAGATTACTAGTTTATTTTTTCTTACTTTCTCAACCTCACATCTTATGACCATATTTCTCTATGCCTTAGCTTTTTCCACATAACGTGAGGAGTATAATGTGATATTGCCACCACAAGCTTCAATCATTCAACTAGATCTCCAGTTGATTTCTTTCTGCTGGGGTATCCCGGGACTACAGTTGAGGGAGGAGGCAGATGGGCCACCCCTACCCCAAGGGTAAAGCAATTAGAGATTAATTCCCTATGGGCTGAAACTCCGAGATGAGAATAACAAGACAATTGAGGGATGAGCCTGGACCCTAGAGATGCATGCAAACACGTGGGAGGATCCTGAGATATACCAAATATGGACAGTGAACCAGACAAATCAAAATGACTTGCCAAAGGAAACCTGGAAGAAATATCCCATAAAAGTAATTCAAACTGCCATGAGGGTGTGACTCAGCCCCTCTCTCTCTCCCTGAGTCTGCCCTTGTGTCTTTCCACGCATTGTTTTTATTGTTCAGTTGATAATTTTTGTCCATCTCTGTGACTCCATGGACTGCAGCACGCCAGGCTTCCCTGTCCATAACCAACTCCCAGAGCTTACTCAAACTCATGTCCATAGTGTCAGTGATGCCATCCAACCATCTCATCCTCTGTCGTCCCCTTCTCTTCCTGCCTTAAATCTTTCCCAGCATCAGGGTCTTTTCCAATGAGTTGGTTCTTCACAACATGTGGCCAAAGTATTGAAGCTTCAACTTCAGCATCATCCAATTCATCCAGTGAATATTCAGAACTGATTTCAATTATACTCTTTTATTCCTCTTAATAAATACTTTACTTATTTCAGTACTTTCCATCTTTGTGGGAATTCTTTTCTGCAAAGCTGAAGGGCCAGGGCCTTTGTCACTGACCATTGATCTAGTGGCTAGGATCTGGTGCTTTCACTGCTGTTTCCCAGCCACAATATCCTGGGAACCAAAGCCTTGCTCCAAGCCATTGCCGACCGAGGCCACCCGAGATCACAATGATATATGCTAACACATGATTCGTATATCACAGAAGCTTACTTTTACATGCATATTATTCTTTTGAATAATATGTAACAATAACTTCATAATATAAGGACACAATGAAGTATCATACAAATTAAAGATAATTTATCCCTGGTTTATATATTGCATAGTTACAGTTTTTGGTAGCCGGAAGCCCCAGACATATACAGACAGAGACAGAAATGAGCAGTAGTGGCAAGATGACAGATGAGCTTGCGTCTACTCTCAGCTACCTAGTCAGAAAGAAGTCTAGACCTCACTGCATTCTCCAGTTAGAGCTTCTTCATCTTTTGACTGTCCAGCTCTCTTACTACCATGATACTTGTTTTCCATATCGATTAGACCTATTCTTATTCTTCCAGTTTATAAACTTCCTGGTTAGTTTCTTCCTAGCTGTACATCCTGGTGAGACACTTTGCTGTCTCACTTACCTACACCTTCAACCTCCATGTCTTTTCGTGGCTGCTGCTGCTGCTGCTAAGTCACTTCAGTCGTATCTGACTCTGAGCGACCCCATAGACGGCAGCCCATGGCAGCTGATTACAAACCCCTGGCCATGAATCAATACTCTCATGTCTTTTCTTTGCTCATGTAACCAGATTTCTGAGCCCTGCAGGAGATGGGTATATTTACAATTTTAGTCAAGACTGAGCCTTCGGTGTGCCTCAGAAATTAAAAAATACATTTCAACAGAAATGTGAAGGATCATAGGTGAGGCAAGAGACTTATAAAAGAAGGCATGAACTGGGAACAAATTAACCACTGACTGTCAAGGGCTTATTTTCATCATCTACTAGTGAGTGGGTGGGTCAGTGTTGAAGTCACATTAGCCAGATTCAGAAGCACCCAACATGAAAACAACATGCAAATTTATTAGTTTATGAGAAAAATAAACCAAACTAACTCATATTTTCTTTCCAGTTCACTGTCTTCCAGTAGACTACTGTGCATATGAAACCAGATGATCATCTAAGATTGATTTGGTTAAAGTTAGATAAGAATAATAAATAATTATTGGTTATATAGTTAAATGGACCAGGTTATAAAAAGTTATGCATAGATATGAGAAGGGAAATAAAAATACCAATTATTAGCCAGCGTGCCCTCCCCTCTGGAAGAATCTTGGAAGGATATGGCCAACTTTCAAACTCTCACCCTTTCTCTTTTAAGTTCCTTTATTTACAAACCCTTTTAATTTCTATGCAGACATTCCTATTGTTTACTGTATAATAAAGCTATGACAAACCTAGACAGTATATTAGAAAGCAAAGACATCTCTTTGTCGACCAAGGTCAATATAGTCAAACCTATGGTTTTTCCAGTAATCACATATAGATGTGATAGTTGAACCATAAAAAATGTTGAGCACCCTAGAACTGATGCCTTGGAATTATGGTACTGGAGAAGACTCCTTTAGACTGCAAGGAAATCAAACCAGTTAACTCTGAATATTCATTGGAAGGACTGATGCTGAAGCTGAAGCCCCAATACTTTGACCACCTGATGGGAAGAGCCAATTCATTGGAAAAGACTCTGATGCTGGGAAAGATCAAAGACAAAAGAAAAGGGCAGCAGAGGATGAGATGTTTGGATACCACCACTGTCAATGTGGTGGTGGGACTATTTGGACATGAATCTGAGCAAACTCCAGGAGATAGTGAAGGGCAGGGAAGCCTGGCATGCTGCAGTCCATGGGGTTGCAAAGAATCAGAAATGATTTAAAAACTGAACAACCGCATAATATAGAAACATGAAATTAAGATATTTTAAGTTATATTTTTAGCATTGCTTCAGTTCAGTTCAGTTGAGTCGCTCAGTCGTGTCCGACTCTCAAACCCCATGAATCGCAGCATGCCAGGCCTCCCTGTCCATCACCAACTCCCGAAGTTCACTCAGACTCACGTCCATCGAGACAGTGATGCCAACCAGCCATCTCATCCTCGGTCGTCCCCTTCTCCTCCTGCCCCCAATCCCTCTCAGCATCAGAGTCTTTTCCAATGAGTCAACTCTTTGCATGAGGTGGCCAAAGTACTGGAGTTTCAGCTTTAGTATCATTCCTTCCAAAGAACACCCAGGGCTGATCTCCTTCAGAATGGACTGGTTGGATCTCCTTGCAGTCCAACGGACTCTCAAGAGTCTTCTCCAACACCACAGTTCAAACACATCAATTCTTCGGCACTCTGCCTTCTTCACAGTCCAACTCTCACATCCATACATGACCACAGGGAAAACCATAGCCTTGACTAGACGGACCTTAGTCAGCAAAGTAACGTCTCTGCTTCTGAATATACTATCTAGGGTGGTCATAACTTTTCTTCCAAGAAGTAAGCATCTTTTAATTTCATGGCTGTAACAACCATCTGCAGTGATTTTGGAGACCAAAAATACAAAAGTCTGACACTGTTTCCACTGTTTGCCCATCTATTTCCCATGAAGTGATGGAACCAGATGCCATGATCTTCATTTTCTGAATGTTGAGCTTTAGGCCAACTTTTTTCACTCTCCACTTTCACTTTCATCAAGAGGCTTTTTAGTTCCTCTTCATTTTCTGCCATAAGGGTGGTGTCATCTGCATATCTGAGGTTATTGATATTTCTCCCAGCAATCTTGATTCAAGCTTGTGTTTCTTCCAGCCCAGCATTTCTCATGATGTACTCTGTATAGAAGTTAAATAAGCAGGGTGACAATATACAGCCTTGACATACTCCTTTTCCTGTTTGGAACCAGTCTGTTGTTCCATGTCCAGTTCTAACTGCTGCTTCCTGATCTGCATACAGATTTCTCAAGAGGCAGGTCAGGTGGTCTGATATTCCCATCTCTCTCAGAATTTTCCACAGTTTATTGTGATCCCCACAGTCAAAGGCTTTGGCATAGTCAATAAAGCAGAGATAGATGTTTTTCTGAAACTCTCTTGCTTTTTCCATGATCCAGCGGATGTTGGCAATTTGATCTCTGGTTCCTCTACCTTTTCAAAAACCAGCTTGAACATCTGGAAGTTCACAGTTCACATTTTGCTGAAGCCTGGCTTGGAGAATTTTGAGCATTACTTTACTAGCCTGTGAGATGAGTGCAATTGTGCAGTAGTTTGAGCATTCTTTGGCATTGCCTTTCTTTGGGATTGGAATGAAAACGGACCTTTTCCAGTCCTGTGGCCACTGCTGAGTTTTCCAAATTTGCTGGCATATTGAGTGTAGCACTTTCACAGCATCATCTTTCAGGATTTGAAACAGCTCAACTGGAATTCCATCACCTCCACTAGCTTTGTTCGTAGCGATGCTTTCCAAGGCCCATTCGACTTCACATTCCAGGATGTCTGGCTCTAGATTAGTGATCACATCACCATGATCATCTGGGTTGTGAAGATCTTTTTTGTACAGTTGGAAATGCTAAACCTACATCCTATATCCACATTTTGTTAATTGGTATAGTACTTTAGTGATTAACTTATTTTGCAGTAATTTTGTAGAGATTGTAAGTGGCTCCCTATTCATCAAATCACCTTTATTTTTATTATATTATTGAGCAACAGAGGATAATATATTTTTGAACACTTGAGGGAATTTCTACTCTTCTCACTCAGATATTAAGTACCACTCTTTTTTTCGTCTCTGTTCAGCTTAAAAAAAATGTAGTAAGAATCCTCAACAGAAGATCTAGCCTCCTGATAGACTTTCAAGTGTACAATACAATAGTGTTAACATAGTACACCATCGTACAGCAGACCTCTAGAACTTATTCGACTGGTATAACTGAAACATTATACCTGTTGAATACCAGTTCCTCATTCTTCCTCCCCACCAAGCCCTGGCAACCACCATTCTACTCTCCATTTCTGTTTGACTATTTTAGATTTCTTCATATAAGTGAAATCATGCAGTATTTGTCCTTCTGTGACTGGCTTGTTTCATTTAGTATAATGACTTCCAAGTTCATTCATCTTGTTGCACATGGCAGAATTTCCTTCATTTTTAAGGCCGATATTTTCTGTATATACAACATGTTCTTCATCCATTTGTTAGCTTGCCACCTCCTCAGGAGCTGCCCAGGTGTAATCTGAACCTGGGCCCTGTGCATGGAAGGCAAGGAAAGACCAAAGACAGAGGTAGACCATTGCAGATAGGGAGGTAGGCAGGTTTTAGAAGCAAAGGAACTTACATATGTGGCTTTTCTTGGGCAGCTGCAAGACAAGTAGATCTCTGCACTGGTTCCCCACTCTCTGCCTGAATCTTGAAAGTTTATAGAGAGGACTTCTCTGGTTCCCAGGGGTCTGTCCTGGTGGCTCAGAGGTTAAAGCGTCTGCCTGTGACGTGGGCGGGAGACCTGGGTTTGATCCCTGGGTCCAGAAGATTCCCCTGGAGAAGGAAATGGCAACCCACTCCAGTATTCTTGCCTGGAGAATCCCATGGACGGAGAAGCCTGGTGGGCTACAGTCCACGGGGTCGCAAAGAGTCAGACACGACTGAGCAAATTCACTTTCCCTGGTTAAAGTCACGTATGCTGTCCAGATAGCCTCGGCAACACAGTACTATCTCAAGGCTGTTTCCTTGGGCAACCTCTAGAGCAGGAAACTCAAGCGAGGCACGCACTCTAAGGACAAGGAGGGGATGAGGGACCTCCAGTTGCCGTTGACTCATTGAGTTTTTGTCACTGAGTTTTGGGGCAGTTTGTTAAAAAGCATTATTATAGCAAAAGCTGACTTAGCCACAGGCCTATACTTTGAGTTATATAGTGGACATATATTTTGCTTAAACCTACTTATTATTATAACTTCTTTCCATAAACTGTTCCTCCTCTTGTATTTCTTCTCTTGGTTAAGAAATTTTGTGGTATCTTTGATTTGTTAAAATGATGTGTCATAAAAGACCTTTGGTGATGTAACCACACCTGATTTTTTTCCATCTTTTTATTCTGCTACCTCTTTACATACATATGCTATGTTTTTGCTGCACATGCCTCTTGCTTTTCTCTCAATGGATCATAGTCATTTAAAAAATATTTATATTAGAAGTTGAAAGGCAATTATCATTTTATTTTACAAAATATTTATTATTAATTGTTTAAGTTGACATTGTCAGTGTTTCTCCAAAGTAGCTTTTCTTTGTTCTCAATTTCAAATTACTGCATAATAGCATTTAGAATCTTGAAGTTTCTCTGTTTTGCTGTTTTTATCAAACAGCATAAAATTTTAGCACGAGAGGAAGAAAGTCGTACCTACCTCAGACCCTTATTTCCTGGGCACCAGCATTATTTATTTGCACTTAGCCAGATAAATTTTGTTTGATTTTTATCCCTCTTTCCATGGAGATTTCAAATTCATTGGCATTGTCTACTATCATACTAGACACTCAATTGTGACCGACTCTTTGTGATCCCAGGGACCGTAGCCTGCCAGGCTCCTCTGTCCATGGGATTCTCCAGGCAAGAATACTGGAGTGGGTAGCCATTCCCTTCTCCAGGAGATTTTCCCAACCCATAGATTGAACCTAGGTCTCCTGCATTGCAGGCAGATTCTTTACATTCACTAAATCCTGGAATTGTGCCAACCATTTCCTTGTCACAGATCAACAAAGAGGAAATCCGTGATTCTTATCTGCTGCTGCTGCTGCTAAGTTGCTTCATTCATGTCTGACTCTGTGCGACCCCATAGACAGCAGCCCACCAGGCTCCCTGTCCCTGGGATTCTCCAGGCAAGAACACTGGAGTGGGTTGCCATTTCCTTCTTCAATGCATGACAGTGAAGAGTGAAAGTGAAGTCGCTCAGTCTTGTCTCACTCTTCACTACCCCATGGACTGCAGCCTACCAGGCTCCTCCGTCCATGGGATTTCCAGGCAAGAGTACTGGAGTGGGGTGCCATTGCCTTCTCCAGTTCTTATCTATAGATCCCAATAGTAGAACCTGAAAGTTGCTCAGTCACTTCCGATTCTTTGTGACCCCATGGACTATACAGTCCAAGAAATTCTCCAGGCCAGAATACTAGAGTGGGTAACCTTTCCCTTATCCAGGGATCTTCCCAACCCAGGGATCTAACTCAGGTATCCCACATTGCAGGTGGATTCTTTACCAGCTGAGCCACAAGGGAAGCCCAAACTGGAATGAGTAACCTATCCCTTCTCCAGGGGATCTTCCAGACCCAGGAATCGAACCAGAGTCTCCTGCATTGCAGGTGGATTCTTTACCAACTGAGCTGTGAGGGAATCCCAATACACTTATCATGGTTTAGATGGCCACAGATACCTCAGAAATAGCTTCTGACAAGATTTACATACTGTCTGTGCTTTGGTGAAATGCTATTTCCTTACTTTACCCCCCAACTTATTTCTTCTTATTCTTCAAGTTCAGTGCAAATGATGACTTTTCTTTCAATGTCATTTCTATTTTTCTGATAGAGCTAGCTATGCACTCCCCCAGGCCTCTCTTAACATTATTGTAATATCTATCATGTTACATAGGCTTTATTTTTTATCTTCACTCATAAAACTCTTGTGGTATCTATCATATTACGTAGGTTTTATTTTTTGTCTTCATTCCTTTCTCCCAATTTCTCTCACTTTTTTACGGATATGGATTTCAAGTTAATTGTTTTGAATTCCTAGCCCCTAGCTCAGTAACTGCTGTGACAAACATGTTGAATAAATACTTGCAGCCACCACAATACTTTCTTCACCTCTGCACACACTCCCTATCATGTCTGAGCTTTTTTTTTTTTTTTCCCTGCTTCATAAATCTTTTAGAGCTTAACCTGGCCAAGAGAGAAAATATTTGATACACCGTTGCTACAGTGGCATACTTCACCAGTTTCCATATCTGTTGCAGATTTCAACCTGTGAAAACGCCCCTGTGTCCCAGACAGGTAGGAGAGGCAGGGATACTGCAGAGAGGCTGCACTGTCTCATGCAAGATCACAACTCCAAATGGAAAATAAATGCACTGCAACCACCACAATCTGAAGTAAAAGTCAACATTTGGGAAATAAAGCCTCCTGATTTTAGTTATAAACTGTATACATCTTTGAGGCTTGCAGAAAAGCCATCAAGGACCATCATGGAAGAAGAAAGAAGAAAAATCCCTGATTTTCCAGGAAAAATGGTTCACCTTCCCAGCCTAAGGAATCCTCCCAAGAAGGCTATATCTCCTAAATTTATAACTACATTTCCACGTCTGGATTCACATAAAGCAAAGTTAATGTTTGTGGAGAGTGGAAAATATCCAAATGGTGTATACCTCAATCCAAAACCACATGACTTTCGACAGGTACAAAAAAAGCATTTGATTCTAAATAACTTAAAACAGGTATAGGGAAAATATATTATTTTTATTCATGTCTTAACTGTAACAACTATTATGTGAATAAAAACAGTATATGTGAATATAATGTGTATAAAGTTGTAGCAGTATTTCTCATGGAACAATACAATTCAAATTCAGCAATAAATGAATGGCAAAGGAAAGACAAGACCCTGGTTGATGTTTCTGACGGGGTTTTATCTGCTGAAAGGGATGACCAGTTTAGGGATGGCTTTAGAAAGCCATTCAAGAAAGGGTTCAAGAAGATCTTGGACTGAAGTATGTTTGGAAAACTGACTCCAGGAGTTTACTGTCTAGTAATGAATCAATCATGGAACAAAGGGATGAGTGAGTGAAAATTGACAAACAAGGGATATTGTATTACTTCAAAGAGTCTTTCTAATGGTTTGGAGTCTTTCTAATATTTTGAATAATATATGAGCAAGAATTTCTAATTTAAAATTGTGGTGGGAAATAAATATTTAAGGAGATGTGATTAGGTCAAAATATAATTCCATTAGACCATGAATATATCCTATAATTCACATAAATATGACTCTTGCTAGGTAAAGAGAGAAGCAATAGGACTGATAATACCAGAAAATCTATAAAAGGAAAAAAGGAAAAAGCTTATTCCAGTGAGAAAATATAGGAAAACAGTTAAGAGCACTGAGTATCCTAGTTCTCTTACTTTCTAATACTTTTGTACAAGTTGTTAAACCTCTCTCCTTGTACATTGGAATAAAAATACTTTATGTTTTATATGGTTATTTTAAGTAATGAAGGAGACAATTATATACAAATTTCTTACAACAAAGTTGGAAATATTGAGATACTCAATAAAAGTGAACTTTTAGGAGCTATTAGGATAAAAGTTGGGCAATTCAGAAAGCTTTGATCTATAACCTTATTTACTTATCCATCTAAATGCTTATGTTTGTAGTAAATGAAACATATTACGTTTGTAAATGAGGGGAGGTCAATTAAATATCAAGTGCAATTGGTTTATTTAATTTAAATTATTTAATTTATGATTTATGGGGCTGCAAAGAGTCGGACACAAATGAGCAATTGAACTGAACTGAACTGAAAATTAGAATGGCATGACTTGGAGAAATAAAAGTTCAAGGAATGAGGAACTTTTAAAAAAGTTCTATTGGAGTATAGTTGATTTATAATGTGTTCGTTTCAGATGTATAGCAAAATGAGTCAGTTATATATAATATACATATATTCATTCTTTAGATTCTCTTCTCATATAGGTCATTGAGAAGAGTTTCCTGTGCTATCAGTAGGTTCTTATTAGTTTTCTATTTTATATATGGTAGTGTGCATATGTCAATCCCAATCTGGGACTTTTAAATTTTATGTCAATTAATTTGCTTTTTAAGAGTGAATGCAGGGAGCAAGATATAAATTATACAACCACCAGATGTCAGTATTGTTACAGCTTTAAACAGCGGACAATTTTTTTCTAAACTTGGCTTCACATTGGATTTGATGAAAGACAAAAAATTTCGTATTAAGGAGTTTCCTTTGGGACTTTTAATATTTTATTATTTGCTGTGGCAGGACTAGAAACACTAAGAAGAGAACCTCGTCTAACTTCTGGATCACAACCCAAGTTCATTCTTCTTGGTGCCACACTGATTTAGCTTTCAAGCAGAGACGGAGAAGGCAATGGCACCCCACTCCACTACTCTTGTCTGGAGAATCCCATGGATGGAGAAGCCTGGTAGGCTACAGTCCATGGGGTCGCTAAAAGTCGGACACGACTGAGCGACTTCACTTTCCCTTTTCACTTTCATGCATTGGAGAAGGCAATGGCAACCCACTCCAGTGTCCTTGACTGAAGAATCCCAGGGAGGGAGGAGCCTGGTGGGCTGTAGTCTCTGGGGTCGCACAGAGTCGGACACGACTGAAGTGACTTAGCAGCAGCAGAGACATTTGTGTTGTTTTATTTGATTAGATTCTGGGAAGTGTACAAATTCTATTTTAGTTCATATTGGTGCATTTAAGCCATATTAAAAAACTTTGTTTTATAATATACTAAAAACAATCAATATTTATTCTATTCAGTCTCAGCAAATCATTTTTAGCTTTATTCAACATTTTTTCCTATTGCCTGAAATAAATTCAGCTCTAGAAATAAAACATGTAATTCTATTTGCATTTGAGATTGTGTTGCTAAATTCTGAATAGATTTTTTTTATTTTATCCTGTTTAAAATATCTTTTCTAAATTATTCACAGAAGGATAAGTGAAGTTCTCACGCCATCATAAAAAGAATTGGTTAAACACTGTCTGGAATCTTGGATTATTACATCAACTGTTCATATGCAGGTTTTAAATGCTACAACAAAATCCTCAGAATACATTTTACTGGTGAAATATTTAATATTTGGAGAAACCGAATTCCAAGTAGAATGTTAGCAATAAGAATATTTCTCAGTAATAGCACAATCTTCTCTTTACATGTCTAGACTGAACGTAATTTACCAAATTTTGTGACAACTTATGAAAAGGATCCTTTTGGATTAAAATTTAAGTCACAACACTTAAGTACGGGTAAGTTGTTATTATAAAGTTATAAACATGGCAAACATAAGCTTTCTGCATTATATCTTAACAGGAATATTTAAAAAGGCAAGTAATTAAAAAAGTATTTTTTACATATCACCTTTAATGATACAGTAAATTTTTTAAATTCTCAGTTCATTGATGGCAAAAATCCATATGCTTTGTTATCCACAACTTTTAATATATTACAAAAAATTACTAAAAATTGAGTTGTAACTCAGTGTGTTCTGTGTGGAGAACCAATGAGTTAAAATAGATTCCAGAAACAAGATGCATAGCTTTGAATCCTGGCCTCACTGCCCTAAATTACCTAAGCTGTCTATATCTTGGTTTCCTTACCTGTAAATGGGAATGATAATAGTTGAATTTACATCACAAAATTTTTGTGAGCATTGAATCACTGGGTCTCCTGCAAGGCTGGCATATTCTTTATCATTTGAGCCACCAGGGAAGCCCATACGTATATAAAGCATATAAAGCACCTGGTATATAATGTATGTAAAGCATATGCTGTCTAGCACATGGTAATATACATACCATTAGTGTTATTATGGTGCCATTTGTATGGTGTTTATGCAGACTTAATCCGTATAATCCAGTATTTTTATATGGATAAGGCTAATACATACTGTATTGACTATTATAATTACATATCAATTATAAACCAATAAGGGGTTAACAGTGGTTGTTTCTGGATAGTAGGCTAATGGTTGAATTTTATTTCCTTTTCAAAATGAGTAGCAAATAATTTTATAATTGTAAAATTAATTTATTTGCAAATAATGTACACATTTTAGCATGGATTAAATTTAAAAGACCTTGTCTAGGTACATAATTGAACCTAATTAGATTAGTACACCTCAAATTTCCTAGTGTCTAAGTCACTATGGAAGGAAACACCAAAAATATTTTATAAGCCCAAGTCTTTGATGTTAGGAAACATCTAAGTCAAATATAAGGTAGAATGCAAAATATGCCCTTCAAGTCAAAACCACTAATGAGAAAAAAAATTTTTTAAGAGGTCCCCAAAGAAATAAAATAAGGTAGGATTTGAATTGATGTTTGGAGAAGGTCAAAATTAATTTTAGCGGAAATAGTAGAAAGGATAAACAATTTTTAATTTAGATTTGCACCTATAAATTGCCCAGCAATTTACTGCTCCTGGGTCCTGAGCTCCAAAAATGAGACCATCTTGTGAGAGACTTCATGAACAAAAAGACTCATGTCACTGCTAAGTTTCTCATTTGTCTTCCTGTCTCTAGTAAGTGGATGCCCATTGCTGAAAAATGGTCAACAGAACAGTACAGAAAGATTTATCACCTACAAGCCTCGTGAATGCACCTGGGATTCAAAGCTAATTTTACCAAAAGCCCCTTGGCCCGTTAAATCTGCTTCATACACAGTGAGTTTGCCTCTTTTCCCATAGCTGTTGCGGTTTGTATATAGCGTTGTTGTTAACAATTGCTTTAATGCAGGAATTTTTCATTTGTTATAGTGAAAGATATGCCTATCTTTAAAAGTGAAGCATTCAGATTTCTGCTTTTACTTAAAATGCAAACAACGGATTATCTAGTATTTGAGGTTTTTTTTTTTTTTTCTTTCTTATATCAAAGATAGTTGACATGGTGGATTGAAGCCTAAATGTTGTGGGAAATCTTTCCCAAATTTACTCCCACTTTTTTTGGAGTAGCCCATTTTGAGTGTATTGCACTCAAACAAGGCCTGACAAGAAGGCTCTCCCAAACACTCTGAAAAAGATGCTGAAACACATTTCATGCCTCAAATTCTTCCCTGGACAAATTAGGCTTCTTTGAATAGTCTTGCATGTACAAACAGAACAAGATGCGTGTTTGGCCCATGGAGCAAATTTTTAAAGCCAAAGATTATTAAATACCAATTTTTAAAAAGATAAATGAAAATTAAAGTTGATTTATGTTTGCTTTCACTAACTTCCTTTGTATCATCCTCCTTAAGAGACACAGAAGGCAGCGAGATGCATACAGTGCGTTTATGGATCGTGTGGAAGAAAAGTTTAATAAGGCATGCAAGAACAATGGGCAAAAATTTTAAGATTTCTTGTTGAATAGTTAGATTAACTCTTTAGAATTACTACTCATATGACTGTTTTCACTGCTATGTACTTTATCCTACAGAAGCTCTACTATCACAGGAATTATAAATGAAGTATTTGTGTTGTGCTTAAATCATTTTAAGAATCCAGTCCCTTAATCAAATAATCATGATTTTTCCTAGATTTCAGCATCATTCTGGAAAACTCCACATTGATCATGCTACAATTCCAAATTCCATAAACACTATTGGTGCCAGCCAACTCCCCTCAGTCTTTACTATTCCAGAGAATTTGAGCTTAACTTTCAAAGGCCAGCATCTGTATCTCCTTGCCCAAGGGCTATCTCTGGCTGTGGAGCTGACCACAACAGGTCCTTGTGCCCGATGGCTTTATATCTCCTAGCAGCAGCCCTCAGGCAAGAACTGAGATGGTTGTTTTACAGGGTTCCCCAGGGATCCCCAAGGGGGTCCAACTCCTGTTGTCTCAGTAATTATTTACCCTTTGTTGACTTCCTTCCTTTTCCTTTATCACCTGCCCAGGTTCTTACCTTCATCTGAGGAATTACATGATTTCATTAGAATCTTTGAAGTGTCTCCTTCTGCCGGTTTCCTCTCTTGTAGGCACCTTCGGTCCCTTTGCGCTATAAATGATGACTCTGGCCCCTCTGAACTGGCTTCTTCCTCCGAGGAACCAGAAAGGATATTCTGCAGTGCTTCCCCTCAAAATAATGATGTTTACTTCTTTAAAAAGGCCTTCAGAACTTTAATCATTTACTTAAATTTGGATGGAATGGAGTGTGAGAGTAGCAGGTCTTGCCCGTCCACCTTTTAAAAAGCCCTGTAGGAATAAGTCTGTTAGCAGCTTCTCTGTGAAACATAGGAGTACTTATTTCCTTGTGTTCTCTGCTTTGGGGCTTTTGCCTCCTTTCAAGAAAACAGGAAGCATCCCATTTCCACACTCTGTTAACACTTGTATTCCTTGCCTCAGTGAACTCTACCTCCTATCACCTGAGATCCTGGGCACACCGGCTCTCTAATTCCTCAGGGGGTTTCAGCCATTTCAAGGCAGTCATCCTCCCAACAGCCTTCCTCTGGTCTCCCCTCCCCGCCTCCCAATCGCAGTCTTATTTAAATACCCCTGTCCATCAGTGGCAACCCACTCCAGTGTTCTTGCCTGGAGAATCCCAGGGACAGGGGAGCCTGGTGGGCTGCCGTCTATGGGGTCACACAGAGTCGGACAAGACTGAAGTGACTTAGCAGCAGCAGTCCATCCAGGCACCAACATTAACCAGAGCATACCTCTATCTAGCATAGCTTTTTTAAAAAATTCAAGTAACCCCTGGTGGCTCACTGGTAAAGAATTTGCCTGCTGATGCAGGAAATGCGGGTTCAATCCCTGGGTCAGGAAGATCCCCTGGAGAAGGAAATGGCAACCCACTTCAGTATTCTTGCCAGGGAAATCCCGTGGACAGAGGAGCCTGGCGGAAGACAGTCCATGGGGTTACAAAGTCGGACGTGACATAGCAACTAAACAACAACAAAAACATAGTTGAAGTATAATATTGTATGTTTCAGGTGTACAACATAACGATTCACAGTTTTAAAAGTTATAGTTCATTTATAGTGATTATAAAATATAGGCTATATTCCCTGTGATATACAATATATCATTGTAGCTTATTTATTTTATACATAGTAATTTGTACCTCTTACTCCCTAACTCCACTATTGCTCCTCCCCAGTTCTCTCTCCCTTTTGGTAAACACTAGTTCTCTATAAGTCCGTTTCTTTTTTGCTATATTTGCTAGTTTGTTTTATTTCTTAGATTCCACATATAAGTGATATCATACACTATTTGTCTTTCTCTGTCTGACTAATTTCACTTAGCATAATACACTCCAGGTCCCTCCATGGTGTTGCAAATAGCAATTTTCAACTTTTTCTTTTTTATGGCTGAGTAGTATTTCATTGCATATGTATAGTGGTGGTTTAGTAGCTAAGTTGTGTCCAACTCTTGCAACCCCATGGACTGTAGCCCACCAGGCTCCTTTATCCATAAGATTTTCCAGGCGAGAATACTGGACTAGATTGCCATTTCCTTCTCCAGTGGATCTTCTTGACCAGGGATCACACGCAGGTCTCCTGCACTGCAGGCAGATTTTTTACCAACTGAGCTACCAGGGAAGCCTATATATATATATATACAGACACTATGTCTTCTTTATTTATTCATTTGCTGATGCATGCTAAGGTTGCTTCCTTATTTTGGCAATTATAATTAATGCTACTATAAACATTAGGGTGAATATATATTTTAAATTAATGTTTGGGGTTTTTGAGGATATATACCCAAGAGTGGAACTGCTGGGTCATTTGGTAATTCTAATTTTAGTTTTTTTAGAAACCTTCATAATGTTTTCCACAGTGGCTGCACCGTTTTACCATTCTCGCGAACTGAGTACAAGGGTTCCTTCCCTTTCTATTCTCGCCAACATTTGTTATTCATGTTCTTTTTGATGATAGCCATTCTGACAGGTATGTACATGCTTATAAGTGATGCACTGCTTCTTTTTCTAACTAAGTAGTAAAAAACAGGGTCTTGTCTGATTTTGTTTTGTAGGTGTGTGTGCCTGGAATGTAGTACTCTGAAACTTTGGTCATTGAATAAATGTAGGAAACTGGGATGAGTGTCATTGTAACACATGGAGATAGATTACCAGGAATTAGAAATAAAGTGGTCTGTTTGGTTACACTCCTCAGCACTCTGCCATCTTCCTATGGCTGATGGAGGAGATGCTTAACTGTGAGAGATAGGACATACGTATGAGTCTTTGATTTTTGCATCCTTTAGTAGTTTTTTTACAAATCAAACTCAGCAATGTGCAATCACTTTCTTAGACATAACTTCACTCAATTCTTTCCAGAGCATGCAATGTTTAGTTGGGTATTACTATTATTGCAATTTTATAAACCTGGAAACTGAAGTCCCATTAGAAATTTAATGTTCATAACACTTATAAATGATGTCACTGCAAAACACTCACAATGAGTGGCAGATCACGGTAGCATGTGCATCCTTTCTGATAAATAACCCCAAATAAATTTGCTTGGCTGATGCAGTATAGTTCTTATTCCACATCACAGTGGTAGCCCTGTTCAAGGAGTCATTTGTGTTATCATGGAGGTATGAACTTGATCTAGATGGATAGCTCTATAATGAGTTAAGAGGACTGAGCAGATGACAGCTACCATTTGCAGTCAAGTTTCTGGTTCTGGGAGTGATACATCAGGTATACCTCACCATTTATAGAAGCTAATTCAGGAAAATCTGCCTCATATTTCTCCTTTGTTCAATTAGACAGCAGATGAACCAAAACAACATAGCGCTTCCTGAAGTCCTTCCTGAATAGTTATTTTCTGTGCATTTCCTTATGAGAACATTAATGGGTTTTGTCATCAACCAGATTAGAGGGGAAAATTAACACATTCTCAGAGGCCAAAAAAATAGTGGTTTTAAAGTTTTAGAACAACAAAATTTTCAAATTAAAAAATTATCTGACTTGAAAGTTCCTTGTTGCAACAGAGATAAGAATACTCATCAGAGTTTTTATTTTGTTTGTGAAAGATCTTTCAACTATAAGTGGAAATGTTGAGAAAACTTATACTTTCTGGTAGTGCCCAAAGTTAAAGACATGTCCTAGTCTCAGGTTAAGAAGAGTGAGATAAACAAGAATAATCCTTGTTAGTTTTCACCATCAAGCTTTCCTGAGGCAGGCATTGCAAATTTTATATTTGTATCCTTCATAGTAACAAGAATAATTCCTAGCATATAGAGTATATTCTTTTAAAGGGTGAATGTCACAGTATTTGGGGGGATATAGCTGGCTAAAGGTAGACTTCCCTGGTGACTCAGACAGCAAAGAATCTGCCAGCAATGCAGGAGACCCAGGTTCAATCCCTCAGTTGGGAAGATTCCTCTGGAGAAAGGCAGGGCAACCCACTCCAGTATTCTTGCCTGGAGAATCCCATGGACAGAAGAGCCTAGTGAGCCTAGTGAGTCGGATACAACTGAGCACTAACATGTCAGCTGGTTAAGGGTAGAAATTTCTGACCTAAAAAAATTGCAGACAATGTAGCAACCAGGGTGGAAGTAATCCACACACAAAAAAGACACTCTTCCAGGGGGGATGTTATTCCAAGACAAAAATACAAGAAAGTTTAATTTGTGACATAGCAATGTTTTTCTACGGCTTAAATTGTTCCCAGAAGTAGATTTTATTTCAGGAATCACAAGATGCCAGATGGTCTGTGATAGTATTTATTTCTCAAAGAAAAATTCAAGAGTTTTATATATGAACTTCATGTTCATATTTACAAGGTGACATAGATTAAAACAGTAAAAGTTTACTTTATGTTTACTGCATATTAAGTCAAAACCTGAATCTTTATTTTTCACTTGTTTTCAAATATGTTTTTTAAAGTTTACTTGAGAAACTCAGATAAATTAAAAGACAGATGATCTTCAGCTAACAGAGACAAAATATGTCCTTGAAGATCATCAGCTTTGGAGAATTTATAGTTCCAGAGGGGGAAATAGTCTTTCTTTTAATGTTTGAAATCAGTTTCAAAAATTCTGTTTAAAAATCTTGCAGCAAAGAAAAAGAAATCACTTATAACTTCTCCTTTTTTTCTGATCAAGCTTTGATAATTATCATCTTAAAAAACAAAATGAGGATAGAACCTCATGTCTCTGACATTGTTATCAAATGAATTATCCTATCTTCTTTCTAATTTCCAATTCCAAAACTAATTGAAAGTTGAAAAGTTTAGTTGCTCAGTCGTGTCCAACTCTTTGTGACCCCCATGGACTGTAGCCTACCAGGCTTCTCCATCCATGGGATTTTCCAGGCAAGAGTACTGGAGTGGGTTGCCATTTCCTTCTCCAGGGGATCTTCCCAACCCAGGGATCGAACTCAGTTCTCCCATATTGTAGACAGACGCTTTACCATCTGAGCCACCAAGTGGCTAAAACTAATTGAAATACAGTCAAATAAGGATTTAATAGCTCTGTTTATATAAGTAACATTAAGTGGAAAGATGAGGCAATGAGTTATTGCATTCCACAAAGGATATTCTTCATAATTCAAGTTTCTTGAAATGTTAAGAGGTGATCCATGAAAAGAAAATGTATTCCTTAGAAAAATAAATGTAGCAAATACTGGATTAAATGTATTAGGTGAATTTACTTAGGGAACGTGAATAATAAGGCTAGAGTATTCCAGAGCTTCATTCTTGGCCCTCATCTCTTTCCTGTTTATATGTACTCCTTTAGTGATTTCACTCATTCTTACTGCTTTAAATGTCATCTACATACCTAACCTAATGTGTATTCCTAGCCCTGGCAACTCTCCTGAACTCTTAGACTCTTACATATGATAACATACTTGACATCTCCCCCATGATGTCTAATAGTCTTTCAGACTTTCCACTTCCAAAACTTAGTCCTAATATTCTGCCCCAATCCTCTCAGTCTTGCCCATTTCATTAAAAAGAGCAACTCTGACCTTCCATTTGCTCAAGCAAAACAAGTTTTTTAAAGGTATTAAACTTTTATTGACAAAGGATTTACATAATTCAAAACGGATAATATAAGTAAATATATACACCATATTATGTACTGTTGCTAATCAAAACACATATAATTTTAATTCAGATAATCAAGTAAATATGAGTGCCCCACATTAGATTTTTATTAGAAATTCATGCCTTATTGTTATAAATATAGAAATAATGGAAAAATACAATTGGTGCATAAGAAGAAATATTTAACTATGTAAATGCACACACATGATCCTGAAAACTCTCACAGAATATGTAAGGAACTAACATTTTCATCCAGTGAGTGAAATTGGTTAATTATGAATTTTTTTATTATTGTTTTTATTTGTTTACTTTACAATACTGTATTGGTTTTACCATACATCAACATGAATCCACCATGGGTGTACATAAGTTTCCACTCCTGAACCCCCCTCCCACCTCCCTCCCCATACCATCCCTCTGGGTTATCCCAGTGCACCAGCCCCAAGCATCCTGTATCCTGCATCGAATCTAGACTGGTGATTCTTTTCTTAAATGATATTATACATGTTTCAATGCCATTCTCCCAAATCATCCTGCCCTCTCCCTCTCCCACAGAGTCAAAAAGTCTGTTCTGTACATCTGCGTCTCTTTTGTTGTCTCGCATACAGGGTTATCGTTACCATCTTTCTGAATTCCATATATATGGGTTAGTATACTGTATTGGTGTTTTTCTTTCTGGCTTACTTCACTCCATATAATCGGCTCCAGTTTCATCCACCTCATTAGAACTGATTCAAATGTATTCTTTTTGATGGCTGAGTAATACTCCATTGTGTATATGTACCACAGCTTTCTTATCCATTTGTCTGCTGATGGACATCTGGGTTGCTTCCATGTCCTGGCTATTATAAACAGTGCTGTGATGAACATTAGGGTACACGTGTCTCTTTCAATTCTAGTTTCCTTGGTATGTATGCCCAGCAATGGGATTGCTGGGTCATAAGGTAGTTCTATTTGCAATTTTTTAAGGAATCTCCACACTGTTCTCCATAGTGGCTGTACTAGTTTGCATTCCCACCAACAGTGTAAGAGGGTTCCCTTTTCTCCACACCCTCTCCAGCACTTATTGCTTGCAGACTTTTGGATCACGGCCATTCTGACTGGTGTGAAATGGTACCTCATTGTGGTCTTGATTTGCATTTCTCTGATAATGAGTGATATTGAGCATCTTTTCATGTGTTTCTTAGCCATCTGTATGTCTTCTTTGGAGAAATGTCTATTTAGTTCTTTGGCCCTTTTGATTGGGTCAATTATTTTTCTGGAATTGAGCTGCAGGAGTTGCTTGTATATTTTTGAGATTAGTTGTTTGTCAGTTGCTTCATTTGCTATTATTTTCTCCCATTCCGAAGGCTGTCTTTTCACCTTGCTTATAGTTTCCTTTGTTGTGCAGAAGCTTTTAATTTTAATTAGATCCCATTTGTTTATTTTTGCTTTTATTTCCAGTATTCTGGGAGGTGGGTTATAGAGGGTTCTGCTGTGATTTATGTTGGAGAGTGTTTTGCCTATGTTCTCCTCTAGGAGTTTTATAGTGTCTGGTCTTACGTTTAGATCTTTAATCCATTTTGAGTTTATTTTTGTGTATGGTGTTAGACAGTGTTCTATTTTCATTCTTTTACAAGTGCTTGACCAGTTTTCCCAGCACCAGTTGTTAAAGAGATTGTCTTTAATCCATTGTATATTCTTGCCTCCTTTGTCAAAGATAAGGTGTCCATAGGTGTGTGGATTTATCTCTGGGCTTTCTATTTTGTTCCATTGATCTATATTTCTGTCTTTGTGCCAGTACAATACTGTCTTGATGACTATGGCTTTGTAGTAGAGCCTGAAGTCAGGCAGGTTGATTCCTCCAGTTCCATTCTTCTTTCTCAAGATTGCTTTGGCTATTCGAGGTTTTTTGTATTTCCATACAAATTGTGAAATTATTTGTTCTAGCTCTGTGAAAAATACCGCTGGTAGCTTGATAGGGATTGCATTGAATCTGTAGATTGCTTTGGGTAGTATACTCATTTTCACTATATCGATTCTTCCAATCCATGAACATGGTATATTTCTCCATCTATTAGTGTTCTCTGTGATTTCTTTCACCAGTGTTTTATAGTTTTCTATATACAGGTCTTTAGGTAGATATATTCCTAAGTATTTTATTCTTCTCGTTGCAATGGTGAATGGAATTGTTTCCTTAATTTCTTTTTCTACTTTCTCATTATTAGTGTATAGGAATGCAAGGGATTTCTGTGTGTTTATTTTATATCCTGCAACTTTACTATATTCGTTGATTAGCTCTAGTAATTTTCTTGTGGAGTCTTTAGGGTTTTCTATGTAGAGGATCATGTCATCTGCAACAGTGAAAGTTTTACTTCTTCTTTTCCAATTTGGATTCCTTTTATTTCTTTTTCTGCTCTGATTGTCAAGCAAAACAATTTTTAAATGGATCTATTCTTGTCTCTATTTTTTATTCTACATCCTTTATCAGTAAATCTCGTCCCTTTTACTTCACATTATAACATAAAGGCACCCACTCTACCACTTCTAGTAAATACATGGGTACAAATCCCCAGCATCTCTTGCTTGAATTTCAGTAGCCTCCTATCTGGAAGCCCTCTCTGGAAGCCCACTTTCAACACAATCACAGAGTTGTCTTTTATAAAATGAAGTTTCTGTCATGTCATTTCTCTGTTCAAAACCCTCCAGCATCTTTACATCTTGAGCCAAAGTTCTCTCAATATCCCGCATGGTCCATAGCTCTCTGGCTCTGATTACTTCTCTGTTCTCACCTGCTGTACTGTGCTGTGCTTAGTCATTTCAGTTGTGTCTGACTCTTTGCGACCCCATGGACTGTAATCCCACCCACCCCCAGGCTCCTTTGTCCATGGGGATTCTACAGGCAAGAATACTGGAGTGGGTTGCCATGCCTTCCTCCAGGGGATCTTCCCAACCCAGTGATTGAACCTAGGTCTTCTGCATTGCAGGTGGATTCTTTACCGCTGAGCCACCAGGGAAGCCCAAGAATACTGGAGTGGGTAGCCTATCGCTTCCTGAGGGGATCTTCCCAACTCAGGAACCGGGGACTCCTAAATTGCAGGCAGATTCTTTACCAGCTAAGCTACCAGGGAGGCCCCTCATCTGCTGCTGTTTATTTATGCTTCTTCAGCCACTGGGCTCCTCCTACTAACAGAGAAACTTCATGAGTACAGAGAATCTGTCAGTGTGTTCCGTGTTATGCTGCAATGCCAATTAGAGAAGCTAGTACATATTATTAAGGTGTTTATTAAACATTTGCTGAATGAATGACTTAAGTAAAATAATCTGAAAGATGCACAAGGCACAGATGACCTAGTTATTGATTCCCACTCTTAGGAGTCAGTGAAGCTAAAGTTATCCACTAGCCATTGAAGTTATTTACCACTTCTCTTCTAGCTTACAGTAGGTGAAATGTAACTTTGATTTCTAAATGAATACTTTTGTGTAGAAGTACACACACTATCAGAAATGTTAATAAAAATTTAAGATTCTTGTATATTGCAGTTGAAATAGAAATATCAACTGACAAGGCAAGAAATGAAGCCCTTAGGGAAAATGTTTGTGTTTAAATGATTGGCAAGTCATTTCTCTATCAGCACCAGACAAGTATTGGCTTAATATTAAGACTTGTTGGGAATATTAACAATTAACTGCTCAAGGGTGCATAACAAAAGTAGTCTAATTAACATACACCTCTACGATATCTGTGTTCATATCCTTGCAAAAACAGTGGATAGAAGCTATGCTATAAATGGGTTAAATTTCTCTGAGAATTTTTGTGAATTGTGGAGTGACTTTCAGGAGAATATTAAATTACATATGTCATAGTTGAATTTTAAGAAAAATATCATGCAATCAAAAAAATAAAAGTGAAACTAGTTCAAGGATTTTACAACATTGTAAGAATTTTTCCCATCACAATATAATTTTCAGAAAGTTTTTAAAAAGGCTTTCTTTCATGTATATTTTTAGTTGGAAATGAATTCTTCTAAAGCATATCCATTAAATCCTCCAGAGTCAACACCTGGCAAAGTTTTACTTCCATTAATGAGGCAACCAAGGAGATGGGAGAGCTGGTTAAAAGGTCATTTTATGATTCTGGATATTGATACACATGATTTAAAAAATGATGTAATAAGGTTCCTGGGTCATTTACACAACCACTTGCTGTCCTTCATAACAATAAAGTTATAACCTGTGAGGTTATCTTTTCTACCAGAGGGAAATCATTTATATCCCTACTGGAGATATACCAGTTAATATGCAACTTCACAGGTTACAGGCTTTAATTAATTGTTAATGGGGAGTCATACAAGGTTATAGTCTCTAGATCAGCACCATCCAATAATAATAAAATGTCAACCACATATGTAATTCAAAATCTTCCAGTAGGCATATTTAAAAAAAGAAAGGATTTTAATGTTTTGTTTAGCTTAGTATATCAAAATGCTATCAATTTAACACATAATATAACAAATTATTTAAAGAGTTTACATTCTTTTTTCACACTAAGTCTTGAAAATCTAGTATCCACTTTGTAGCTACAGCCATCTCGTTCTGACCAGTTACACTTCAAGTGCTCAGTAACCACACATGGAGAATGGCTAGCATATTGGACAGTGTAGTAGTGGATGGTCTTGTTAAATAGTGCCCTAGGATAATATTGAAAGGCCATGCTGTACTTCTTTGGCTTTATTTGGGTAGTTTTAGTTAATATTTCCAACTGGGGATTTAAGTTTTTTATTAGATGTCAGGACATTCAAGGATAAAAAAGAGTATCTTTCTGTAGCATTACGTCATTTAGGACAATAAATTAGTTTTTTTTAAGTTATTTTAAAGAAACTTCTTGTCAATCATAAACATTATGTTGCTTAAACTTTAGGCTAAAAATTCTTTCTTAAAATTATAATTGAACTATTCTAACAAAATCTATCATAGCACAGATGGTGACTAAAAGGTATTGAGGATACTGTGAGCCAGTTACTCTAAATCTCTCTATATTTATTATCTAATTCAATTCTCACAAAAATTCCTTAAGATATTATTAGCATTTTATAGATGGGGAGGTTAACAGAGTTTACATTAACTTGCCAAAGACTACATAGCTTTTAGGAGGGACCAGAAATAAACCCAGGCTTCTTAACAGCAAAGCCTGAGCCATTAACTAATATGCAATATACAGAGATGATTTCAAAATTAACTCTTGCAACCCATACTGACCAAATAACTATACATTTCTTATGAAAATTAAAGTTAAGGACTATCTTAGTCCTGCTTTATAAGTTTGGCTTGGAAGCTTCTCTTTTTTGATAGATAATAGAAGAGATTATTTCTGATTCTCACTATCATAAAATTTAGTTTTGAAGACATTTTTAGATTAAAATGGAAATGGAAACTGAAATGGCCAAAGGGAAAAACTTTTTTATTTTTTAAAATAATTTTTATTAGAGTATAGCTGGTTTACAATGTTGTATTACTTTCATGTGTACAGCATGTGAATCAGTTATAAATACACATTTGTTCATTCTTTTTTAGATGCTTTTCCCATATATATCATTACAGAGTATTAAGTAGAGTTCCCTGTGCTATAAAGCAGGTCCTTTTTAGTTTTCAATTTCAATTTTCAATAGTGTGTATATCTCAAACTTCCAATTTACCCTCTGCCCCCCAAAAGCCTCTTTTCAAAATGATTTTTTTAAAGGTGTCTTCTTGAAAAACGGCGGCCAAGGAAAATTCATGTGGTCTCAAAACAATAGCTTGGCATTTTTCCCTTTTTTCTATTTTTTTGGTTCAGTTTGTAGAAATAAGGGATTAGGCTTCCTCGATGGCTCAGCAGGTAAAGAATCTACCTGCAATGCAGGAGACACAGGAGATGCCGGTTCGATCCTTGGGTCTTGAAGATTCCCTGGAGAAGGAAATGGCAACCCACTCCAGTATTCTTGCCTAGAGAATCCAATGGACAGAGGAGCCTGGCAGGCTACAGTCCAAAGGGTTGTAAAGAGTTGGACATGACTGAGCAACTAAGCACCTGTTTGCTGAATATGTGGTAGTAATTACCTATTAACTTTTCCTTGTCCAGAGCTTTCTAAGAGAGAAAATTAGAATTAGTAACATATTTAGTGGTTATTTGTCTGAGTATTCAAGTTATTTTTTCATCTTTTACTAATTTTGTCAATACATTTGTATATTATTCATTTAATGTGGTTTTCAATGTAGTATTAAATTATTATTCATAACTAAACTTGATAAGTTTCAATGTCTTCAGTTATTTCATCTCATTTTGTGTGGTGTTTGCAGTTATGCTTTTTTACTGATGATAAATTTTTTTCAACGTATGTCTGACCTGCTGCTGCTACTGCTAAATCGCATCAGTCATGTCTAACTCTGTGCGACTCCATAGACTGCTGTCCAGCCCACCAGGCTCCCCCGTCCCTGGGATTCTCCAGACAAGAACACTGGAGTGGGTTGCCATTTCCTTCTCCAATGCCTGAAAGTGGAAAGTGAAAAGTGAAAGTGAAGTCACTCAGTTGTGTCCGACTCTTAGCGACGTCATGGACTGCAGCCCACCAGGCTCCTCTGTCCATGGGATTTTCCAGGCAAGAGTACTGGAGTGGGGTGCCACTGCCTTCTCCCATGTCTGCCTACCGATCCTTAAAAAAATAGCTTTCAGTTTTATAAATCATATTTTTGTCTTCCATTTCATTTAATGACTATTTTATTATTAATTTTATTATTTTCTGTAATCTGTTTATTGTTAATCATTTTCTATCTTTATTTAAAGGCTTCAGTTCAGTTCAGTCACTCAGTCATGTCTGACTCTTTGTGTTCCCATGAATCGCAGCACACCAGGCCTCCCTGTCCATCACCAAATCCCAGAGTTCACCCAAACTCATGTGCAGCAAGTCAGTGATGCCATCCAGCCATCTCATCCTCTGTTGTCCCCTTCTCCTCCTGCCCCCAATCCCTCCCAGCATCAGGGTCTTTTTCAGTGAGTCAAGTCTTCACATCAGGTGGCCAAAGTATTGGAGTTTTAGCCTCAGCATCAGTCCTTCCAATGAACACTCAGGACTGATCTCCTTAAGGATGGACTAGTTGTATCTCCTTGCAGTCCAAGGGACTCTCAAAAGTCTTCTTCAACACCACAGTTCAAAAGCATCAATTCTTCAGCTCTCAGCTTTCTTCACAGTCCAACTGTCACATCCATACATGACCACTGGAAAAACCATAGCCTTGACTGAATGGACCTTTGTTGGTAAAGTGATATCTCTCCTTTTGAATATGCTATCTAGGTTGGCCATAATTTTCCTTCCAAGGAGTAAGCGTCTTTTAATTTCATGGCTGCAATCACCATCTGCAGTGATTTTGGAGCCCCAAAAAATAAAGTCTGACACTGTTTCCACTGTTTCCCCATCTATTTCCCATGAAGTTATGGGACCAGAGGCCATGATCTTAGTTTTCTGAATGTTGAACTTTAAGCCAACTTTTTCACTCTCCTCTTTCACTTTCATCAAGAGGCTTTTTAGCTCCTCTTCACTTTCTGCCATAAGGGTGGCGTCCTCTGCATATCTGAGGTTATTGATATTTCTCCCGGCAATCTTGATTCCAGCTTGTGTTTCTTCCAGTCCAGCATTTCTCATGATGTACTCTGCATATAAGTTAAATAAGCAGGGTGACAATATACAGCCTTGACGTACTCCTTTTCCTATTTGGAACGAGTCTGTTGTTCCATGTCCAGTTCTAACTGTTGCTTCCTGACCTACATACAGATTTCTCAAGAGGCAGGTCAGGTGGTCTGGGATTCCCATCTCTCTCAGAATTTTCCACAGTTTATGGTGATCCCCACGGTCAAAGGCTTTGGCATAGTCAATAAAGCAGAAATAGATGTTTTGCTGGAACTCTCTTTCTTTTTTATTGATCTAGCAGATATTGGCAATTTGATCTCTGGTTCCTCTGCCTTTTCTAAAACCAGCTTGAACATCAGGGAGTTTGTGGCTTACGTATTGCTGAAGCCTGGCTTGGAGAATTTTGAGGATTACTTTACTAGCATGTGAGAAGAGTGCAAATGTGCGGTAGTTTGAACATTCTTTGACATTGCCTTTCTTTGGGATTGGAATGAAAACTGACCTTTTCCAGTCCTGTGGCCACTGCTGAGTTTTCCAAATTTGCTTGCATATTGAGTGCAGCACTTTCACAGCATCATCTTTCAGAATTTGAAATAGCTCAACTGGAATTCCATCACCTCCACTAGTTTTGTTCACAGTGATGCTTTCCAAGGCCCACTTGACTTCACATTCCAGGATGTCTGGCTCTAGGTCAGTGATCACACCATCGTGGTTATCTTGGTCATGAAGATCTTCTTTGTACAGTTCTTCTGTGTATTCTTGCCACCTCTTCTTAATATCTTCTGCTTCTGTTAGGTCCAGACCATTTCTGTCCTTTATTGAGCCCATCTTTGCATGAAATGTTCCCTTGGTATCTCTGATTTTCTTGAAGAGATCTCTAGTCTTTCCCATTCTGTTGTTTTCCTCTATTTCTTTGCATTGATCGCTGAGGAAGGCTTTCTTATCTCTCCTTGCTGCTTAAAAGCTTAGATACTTAATATTCTTTTTTACACTCTAAACGATGTTTTCAAAACTATACATTTTCCTGTTCCACTGCTGTATAAGCTTTGGATTGTCTCCTAGAATGAGAAGTTCAGTCTATAATACTTCATTTTGTTCTTTCAGCTCCACTTCCAGTTGCTCAAACTCATGTCCATTGAGTCCGTGATGCCATCCAACCATCTCGTCTTCTGTTGTTCCCTCTCCTCCTGCTTCATCTTTCCCAGCAGCTGGGTCTTTTCCGATGAGTTGGCTTTTCCCATCAGGTGGCCAAAGTATTGGAGCTTCAGCTTCAGCATCAGTCCTCCCAGTGAATATTCAGGGTTGATTTCCTATTGAATTGACTGGTTTATTTTGTTCAAAATGCCACATATATAACCATAAATGATTTAAAAATATATGAAAATGTTCACAGTGATTATGCAGAGTAGAAAATTTAAAATATTTTCTAAATTTGTTTTAGAAATATTTTCTAAATTTTTCAATATTTTCTTCAGTTTATGCATTACTTTAGCAAGTAGAAAAGAACCAATAAATGCTAATAAGTAATGTTAATAAAAACAAAAACCAAGCTAAAATCATCCTTCTCAAAAATAAATTTGTACTACAGATTGTCCTTTTAAAATTTTTGTCAAGTGTTTTCACATTTTAGGAATCAAATTTTATGTTTCCTACCTGAGTTTGGCCTAGAGCAGTGAATATTTTCATACCTGGTAGATATTTATAGGTGGAATATTAAACTTTATTATTTTCAGAAACGTTGAGCCAAACCAAAAGTTGCCTCTTTTGGGAAGAGTTTTGAAAAAAAAATATGTTAAAAGAAAAAGAGTTCAAAAGTAAGTCTTAGTATCTGAAATAATGCTATAAAGGACTGTGATTTCTGAGAAGGAAATAAATATGTAGAGGGGGAAGTGAACCGTGAAAATACTGCCAGCCAGACTGCTTAACCCAGACCCATGTAGCAGGAAGTGTTCTGGGAAGAGAGGATCCGGCCAAATGAAACAATTTCATATCAGCCATCCAGCCTTAACATTCAAATCAAATTACCCTGAGAGCTGAAGTAAATGACTTCTTTTCTTCATATTGGGCTTTAATCCTCTGACTAAAAAAATGGGACTAGGGACTAAACAATCTTTAAAGTCCTATTCATCTTTCTGTTTCTATCTGTGATTTCACATTTATTTAATTATGAGGAAATTCACTACCCAACATATGTAAACCTACTTACCGCCAAAATAATACAAAATTATTTTATATGTAGATAAAATAACTAAAGAGCAAAATCAAAGCTGTAAGATTATTAGAACACAATATGACCAAATATTTTAAGCTCAGTGGGAAAGGCCCACTTAAAGAGGAGAAATGTCTACACACAATCACCAACAGTCTTGGAAAAAATATCTGTAACACATACACAAGACAAGGAGTTAATATTCCTAATATACACAATGATTAAAGAAATAGATTAAAGAATTAAAGATTAAAATAAGATTAAAGAAACCATACAATATGTAAATATATAAATTATATGAACATAAAAGTCATAGAATACCTATAGACAGCCAATAAATATAAGGAAATATGGTCAACTTTCCTCTTAGCCAGGAAATGCAAATGAAGACCAAATACAATACAATATCATACCCAGTGCATTAAATACTGGCTAGGGTCATGCATTGGAGAAGGAAATGGCAACCCATTCCAGTGTTCTTGCCTGGAGAATCCCAGGGATGGGGGAGCCTGGTGGGCTGCCGTCTATGGGGTCACACAGAGTCGGACACGACAGAAGTGACTTAGCAGCAGCAGCAGGGTCTGTGGAAATGGATAGTGGACAGTGTTTAGAACCATTAATATAAAGTGGGCATAATATACTTGATGAACACTTTAGAATGTCAATCAATTATTTAAAAAATAAAAATATAATTTGAGGGACCTCCCTGGTGGTCCAGTGGTTAAGACTCTGAGCTTCTAATGCAAGGGATGCAGGTTTGAACTCTGGTCTGGGAATTAAGACTACATGCTGCTATAGCATACAAATACATACACACACACACACACACACACACACATATACACATATATAATTTGAACGATCACTTTCACTTCTAGGAATCTATTCTTCAGAAAGAGTGCTATTTATAGACAAAGTTATGTATAGAACACTGCAGCTTTAAGTAGTATTTATAAACCAAGAAACCTGGAAGTAAAAACTAAAGACACGCCAATATAAAATAATGCATCAATATAATGTGTTACAAGAAGGCAATTTTTTAATGAAATACACATGTACTCACCTGAAAAAGTAACACATGATAGATAAAAATTGCAAGATAAAAGCAAAAGGCATGTATTGCATATTTATATGTATGTGTATGCATGTGTGCACATGAGTAGTTATATATCGAAATCTAGACGTGCTTTAGTCTGGGTGTTTATAATGACGGTGATGATGAGGATGACTGATGGCAGCTGATATTTACTAGGTCCTTACCTTTTGCTAGGCACTATCCTAAGCACTTTACATGGATTCATTTAACTAATCCTCAGAACTATCCAATGAGTTAGAGTAGTAGTCTCCCTTTTTAGAGACCACAAACAATTTGCCCAAATCACACAGTTAGGTGACAGAGCTGGAACTGATTTCAACAGTTGTTCTCCAGAACCCACATCTCTTAAACCTTTCATTGAACTTCTCTAAACAGGTTCAGCCTGAAACAAGACAATAGACCACCGACATGGCCTGATACATGGTCTTGCAGGCTCCCAAGGACCCTAGCCTCTCTTATCTGTGTCATCCATGAGCAGTTTGAGAGCTCTGGGGCATTTTTTAAAGGCTCTGGCTCCTTTTCTTCTCCAGCAATATACAGCTGAAATCTGTCTTTGATACCTCTACTGAATAAGATGGAAGGTTAGTGATTTTAAAATATTAAGGTCCTATTAGGTGAGAAATAGCTTTTGAAGAAAATACTGTCACTGTATGAGAAGCTTTATGTTAGCACCGCAAGAATATTGATTTAATTCTGAGGTTGGTGAGAATATTGATTTAATTCTGAGGTTGGTGAGAATATTGATAATTGAGTTGAAAACAGTGAGAGAAAATGTTCTATATTTGCATACAGTTGTACAACAGTGGTGAGCTAGAGATGGACCTACTCCTGTGCTCATGATCAATAGTCAAATAATTGCATTAAGAATAGGTAAAGGCCCAGGACTAACCTGCTGCTTACATTTCTCTTTGTGAAAGTTTTGAGGAATGAAGTGAATATCAAAAACAAAATAAAATAAAATGATGCCCTCATCAGGATCACGTGGAGATGATCCAGCATTACTTTAGAAAAACACAGCAATGATTTCCAAAGCTAACTCAAACCAGATGCAGTTTAAAACTCACGGAAAGTAGTTTTCCAGTGAGAAAAAAATTGTCTCTTTCAGGGAATTTCAGGACAACTTTTAGAATCACTCAATTGTGCTGCATTTTTATATCATTCTGTACAGAAATATGTTTCTAAAAAGTCTTCAAAACAATTATTTTGTCAGTTATACATAGGCATTGCTATTTACAGTTTATTTATTTCTACTTTCCTTCTAGTTTTATTGAGATATAACTGACGTACAGCACTGTGTAAGTTTAAGGTATACAGCATAGTGATTTGACTTACATACATCATAAAATGATTACACAATAAGTTTGTTAACATTCATGATCTCATATAGATACAAAATTAACAAAAATTTTTTTCTTCTTGATGAGAACTCTTAGAATTTACTCTCTTATATAACATACGACAGGGTTAATTATATTTATCATGTTACACATTACATCCCTGGTATTTATTTATCTTACAAATGGAATTTTGTACCTTTTGACCAACTTCATCCAGTTCCCCTCCTCCTACCCCCTCACCACCTCTGGTAACCACATCTGAAAGGGAAAGAAGCCAAGAGTTATGCTGTCATATCGGAAAGACTGCTTGGCAGAAACCTCCAGTGTTTTCATCAGCGTCTCAACAGTCTCCTTCAGATTTTAGTACTCATAACTTAAAATATTTAATTATCATGAACTTCCAAATGTCACTAATTTTCAATGGGTATTTTAGTGTAGAAAATTCTCCCTAAAACAAATGACTCATCAATTTAAACCATATCCATACTAACCAATTTTAGGTTAGTAAAATCTTTTGAGGACATTGTTCCCTGTACTGTCTTTTGGAAATTGTAAATAAACAAAAAATAAAACAAACAAAAACCCCTTTCTCTTTCTTTGCAAAGCTACTTGATTATAATAAATATAATATTTTGAAATTGCTCAATGAGAGGGAAAGCAATTTTTACAGCCAGGAGCTGCCCCACATAAACTCAGAGAGGAAGAAATCTTGCCAATGCTTACTACAAATATGGAAAAGCAGCCCACACCTGCCAGTTGTTTTGGAAATGGAAGACGAGTGTCAGGCCATGCTTCATCTTGAATGCAGCAGCTGGCCTTTTGGACTGACATTATAAACTCTTCCAAATGTATCTATCTATGCAGAGCTAAGAGCTTTATTCATTTCATAAATATTTCAGAATGCAATTATAGCAGAATGACTTTTTAAACCTTACAAAGCCCAAGCTTAAAATTTTTAAAGGAAAAGTTTTTATAATAGAAGAATCTAAATCTTTTATAAAAGTTGTCTTAAGAGAATAGCAGACCTCTATATTCCTGTCACTCAACAACAACATTGTTACCACTTTATCAATTTCATTTCCTCTAACCTTCCCTTGCTTTCCTCCTGGTGTACCTCAATGTAAATCCCAGACACTGTGTTGTTTTATTCATAAATATTTTACTATATCTCTAAATGAGAATGAGATGCTTTTATCTTTTTAACTTCTTATTACTAAGGAATATATACATTGTAATATTGCCCTGATTTAAATAATTAAATATTGCACTACTTAACAAAGGCCATGAATGCAAGAGGATAGTAATTAAGACCACTGGAAATAATGTAGCTGAAAGGAAAGGAATTTTTCCCATTTTTCTGCCTTCTCTTTAAGTACTTACCATACTGTTTCCTTCTTCCAGTTTCCTTGATTCATTAAGCAAATATGTTTTCTGGGTCATTATAAGCATAGAAACTAAAAAAAGAAGGCCAATGTAAATGCAATATGAAGCATGTAATTCTTAATTTTTTGAAGGCTTTTGTAATGACAGGTTATAAGGGTGAATGATTTCAGGTTATAGCAACAATTATTTTTCTGTACATTCTTAAACCAGACTGTAATAAAATAGTAAATAAGTAACCCAGGTTTTACAATTCATGTGAAACACTTCCTGTGTTAAACATTTTTCTTTCTGTCACACAAACTAAACGAACATACAGGAAAAATGCAACAAGAACTACTATATTCATCTTCAATAATTCCCTCTGTGCTATTCTTTAGGCCCGTGAATTTCTTTAAAACACTACGTAATTTTTATTAGAGTAGATCTAAATTTTATATATTGATATACCAACATTTTAAAAAACTCAGTCATACAGATGGATGAATGGCTGCATGGATAGATGGATAGATAGGTATATAGATAGATGGGTAGATTTTTAAAATTTTGTTGCTTTTTTTTTTTGCTATTTTTATTTTTGTTTGCTTTGGGATTTTGGATCTCAAGTGCACGGAATTGAATTGATTATACTCCTTGGTTCCTGGCAAATTTTTATTGTCAACCAGTGCATCTTCTCTCTTTTGTTTTATTTCATGATTTTTCTCATTCATTTCTGCATCATCAACCCCCTCCAAATCCCACCAGGCTCCTACTCACATGCAGTTAATGGACATTCTTCCAATCCACATTCCGTGGGGTTTGTGGTCATTTGCAATGCGAGCATTCATGAAATTTATTTTTTGTTAATGTAGATATGCTCTTATTGTCACAACTGGCATCACATGCTGTTTCTTACTATTGTATTCCACTTCATAGTTATGAAATCTGCTTACTTCATAGTTATGAAATCTTTCCCATGCTGATCATTGCCTCAAGCATAAGGATTCCTCTCATGCATATTAATACACTGCATGTTACTTATACCTATAAAATTTACCTATTTTTTCAACTCCTAGATTGCCTTCAACTTTTTCCAGCACAATATACTTTGATAGGCATCACTGTACATGTCTCCTTGAGCATCTGTGAAGAACATCACTCAAGTCCACACTCAGAAGTAAACTTGGAGGCATACTAAATATGCCTACAATTTTCACTCAGTACTACCAGATGGTTACATTGTGTTAGAACTGCCTGTCTCAATATTATATTAGATTATTTCCTCACATCCTTGCCAGCCTTTGATGTTATCTTTCTAATTTTTAACAACCTGATGGTGTAACAGCAGTGGAGTCATACCGGTTTTAGAGGTTATGTGTGTGACATCAGAGAAGGCAATGGCACCCCACTCCAGTACTCTTGCCTGAAAAATCCCATGGACGGAGGAGCCTGGTGGGCTACAGTCCACGGGGGTCGTGAAGAGTCAGACACGACTAAGCGACTTCACTTTTATATTCACTTTCATGCATTGGAAAAGGAAATGGCAAACCACTCCAGTGTTCTTGCCTGGAGAACCCCAGGGACGGGGGAGCCTGGTGGGCTGCTGTCCATGGGGTCGCACAGAGTCGGACACGACTGAAGCAACTCAGCAGCAGAAGCAGTGTGACATCAGGGCTTCCTTGGTGGCTCAGCGGTAAAGAATCCGCCTACAATACAGGAGCCATGGGAGATGTGGGTTCAATCCCTGGGTTTGGAAGATGCCCTGGAGGAGGGCATGGCAACCCACTCCATAGGATTCCATAGGATTCTCCTATGGACAGAGAAGCCCGGTGGGCTACAGTCTATGGGGTCACAGAGAGTTGGTTAAGACTGAAGCAACTGAGCATGCAAGAACGTGTGGCCTCAAATTCTCATTCCACCCCTAAATACTTGTGTAACTTTCTGTTCCTGGTTTCCTAATTTGGAAAAGGAGAAAATAATGATGTCTAGTTCATGGAGTTGCTCTAAGGTCAGAACAGAACAGTTACACGTTAAAAGCACTTAGAGTAGTGGCACTCAAATATTGGATGTTTATGTAGTTTGGTCAATTAATAATGAGTGCCCAAATAAGCATTCTTTGCATATGCTCCATATCTTTACATTACTTCTCCATAAAGTTCCTTGACTTTATTCTTGCTGCATTAATTTTATTTGCATGTATTCTTGATAGCCTTAGTTATTTACAGAAATTAAAAGGTTTTCACTCAATCTACCCACATCTTCAATTTTATCTTTGTTGTTTTAAGCCCATACCTTTAGTCCCATGTAGTCAAAGCTATCAGTTTTTCCGTTTATATTTTGTGCTACTTTTGGTATTAAGAAATCTTTTTCTACTCAGAAATCATAACACCTGTGGCAGATTCATGTTGATGTATGGCAAAACCAATACAATATCGTAAAGTAATTAGCCTCCAATTAAAATAAATAAATTTAAATTAAAGAAATCATAGACACAAACAATTTTATATATATTTAATTCTTTTGACTTTGTATTTTGTATCACATTATTCTAATCATTTCATAATCTTATTGAACTTTCTTTATTAGTTGCATCAGTTTGTCAGTAGGATTTTTAAACTTTTAATTTTCAAATTAGCATCTGCAGATAATGAGCTTTGATTCTTATAGCAGTTCTTAATCTCTTCTATTTCTTTGTCTGGTCTTGTATTGTCCATGACTTCCTGTACCCACTTGAGCATTACTGAGATACTAGGGCTCCTATTGCCTTTTCTTATTATTTTTTTCCAGTCTCAAATGAAATCCTTCTAAAATGTTCTCACTTGATATATTACTGCTACAATTTATTATTATGTCATTAGGTTAAGAAAGTTCCCTTTCCCCAAAGCTACCTAGTTTTCTAACAGTGCTGACATAAAGAGATTTTATTTTTTTTAATATATTGAGATTATCTTATTTTTTCTTTTAAACAAAACTCATTTTTTACTTGGTTGAATAAAAATTTAGATCTGATATGGTGTTAATGTTCATAAGTGAAAATGAACTGTTATTTTATTTTCTTGAAACACCCTGATTGAGGTTTATATGCTGTAATTGCTTCATGGAAATAATTTTAGCAGTTTTTCTTTTTTCCTCCTTTCTAGATATATTAGTATACAAAAGAGGATATACATGGTAAAACTCACATATAAAACTTTTGGGACCTGCTACTTTATGGAAGAAAAGTTTTTGCTTTTTAAGGGGCCTTGTTTACTTAACATGTGTTGGTTAATTAAGAATTTCTATTTCTTCTTTTGTTAATTTAAACATTTTATATTTTTCTAGAAATATAATTTTACTTTGAATTTCAAATTTATTGACATTTATTTAAAATACTTTTTATTTTAAAAATATTTATGTTATTCTGTACTTAGATTACTTTTACAAATTATGTCTTATTTCCTAGAACTGAGAACTGCATACTCCTCCAAGGTCCTATCAACTGTCACTATCTTTGATTCTGAGATTTAGAAACCATAGTCTTGCTGAGGTACATCCAAATACATGTCAAATCAATTTACTGTTCTCTATGAATTATTCTACCTGATTAGGACCTGGATATGTTAGTACTAGGGCTTCCCCGGTAGCTCACCTGGTAAAGAATCCCCCTGTAATGCAGGCGACCCCAGTTCGATTCCTGGGTGGGGAAGATCCCCTGAGAAGGGACAGGCTACCCACTCCAGTATTCATAGGCTTCCCTGGTGGCTCAGCTGGTAAAGAATCTGCCTGCAACGCCGGAGACCTGGGTTCGATCCCTGGGTTGGGAAGATCTCCTAGAGGAGGGCATGGCAACCTACTCCAGTATTCTTGCCTGGAGACTCCCCATGGAACAGAGGAGCCTAGCAGGCTATAGTCCGTGGGATCGCAAGGAGTCGGACATGACTGCGAGACTAAGCACAACACAGAACATGTTAGCACTGATGCTGGCAGAGGTTGGGATGAGCACAGGGGTTTAGATGGTGAGTTCAGCACTTCGATAGCCTGCGTTCAGATGCCAATTCAGCACTGATTATAAAAGTGACTTTGGACAAATTTCTTATCCCACCTGTATCTCAGTTTCTCTATCATGAAAAGGGAGATGAAGACTTCCCTGGTGGTCCAGTGGTTAAGACTCCACACTTTTACTGCAGGGGGCATGGGTTTAATCCCTGGTTAGGGAAGTTCCACATGCTGCACTGGTGAGGCCAGAAAAACAGGGGGGGAGCTGATAATAGTGGCACCTGTCTGATATGATTGTTGCATGACTAGGTTGGCAATGCATGTAAAAACACTTAAACAGTACATGGCACACACGAAATACTATAAGTAAAATGTGTTCATTTATGATTTAAACTCAAATCTGAAGATACTAATTTGTGAAAGTGAAAGTTAGTTGCACAGTCATGTCCGACTCTTTTCGATTCCATAGACTACAGCTTGTCCCGCTGCTCTGTCCATGGAATTCTCCAGGCAAGAGTACTGCAGTGGGTTGCCATTTCCTTCTTCAATACTAATTTGTATCTTGTTTAATTTTTCTTTCATTTACATTTTAAGAAAAACTTTCCAATCATTCTATATTATTCTAAACACTTAGTAATTTTTAAATGTTATCAAATCCTCTCATATCATCTATTGATATAATTATATCCTTTTTATTCTTTCAATCTTGAAGATGAGCCTATTATTGCACACATATAGTAATGCAGATGTATCATATATTTAATTATAAAAGATTTATGAATAAGAATTTTTTTTAATCCTGAAATAATACTGATTTTTATAAACCAAGACATGACCAAATGCAAAGATTATACCATGTTCCCAACATAGTAGATTAAATTAATGTTAATAGACAGGTTTCCAAAGAAGACATAGATGGCCAATGGTTACATGAAAAGATGCTCAACATCACTAATCATCAAGAAAATACAAATCAAAACCACAATGAGATATCATCTCATACCTGTCAGAATGCATATTATTGGGAAGACAACACATAACTACTAGCATTTGGCTTCCCTGCTGGCTCAGTGGTATAGAATCTGCCTGCCAATGCAGGAGACATCAGTGCTGGATCCCTGATTGCGGAAGATCCCATGGAGCAACTAAGCCCATTTGCCACAGCTCCTGAGTCTGTGCTCTGCAGCCCTGGAGCTGAAACTGCTGAGCCCGTGTGCTGCAACCACTGAAGCTTGTGTACCCTAGAGCCTGTGATGGGCAACAGAAGAAGCTGCTACAGTGAGGAGCCTATGCCCTGCAACTAGAGAGAGGTCTCTGCTCATCACAACTAGAGAAAGGCCTGCACAACATCAAGGACCCAGCACAGCCAAAAATAAATGAATAAATCAGTAAAATCAATTTTTAAAAAATAACGAGCATTGGTAAGGATGTGAAGAAAAGGGAACCCTTGTGCCCAGTTAGTGGGAATGTAAATTGGTACAGCTACTGTGGAAAACAGTATGGAGGTTCCTCAAAAATTTTAAAGTAGAACTACCATAGAATCCAGCTATTCCACTTCTGGGTATTTTTCCAAAGAAGGGAAAAAACACTAACTTAAAAAGATACAAGGACTTCCCTGCTGGTCCAGTGGTTAAGATTCTGAGCTTTCACTGCAAGGGAAGCAGGTTCAATTCCTGGTCAGGGAACTAAGATCCCACATGCTGTGCACTTTGGCCAAAAAAAAAAAAAAATTAGCTCTTTCAAAAAGATACATGCACACCTATGTTCATTGTGACATTATTTGCTGTAGCCAAGCTATCAAAGCAATCTAAGTGTCTGTCAAAAGATGAATGGATATATATATGTATACAATGAAATACTGCTCAGCCATAAAAATGAAATCTGGTCATTTGCAACAGCATGTATGGGCCTAGATGGTATTATGCTAAGTGAAATAATAAGACAGAAATACTGTATAATTTCACTTATATGTAGAATCTTCTGAAAAATGAATAAATAGAACAAAAGAACAAATTCATAAATACAGAGAACAAATAGGTGGTTGCCAGAGGGGATAGGGTTTGGGGGGATGAGTGAAATAGGTGAGGTAGATTAAAAGTTACCAAAAAAATGAGTCATGGGGATGAAATGTACAGCAAGAGGAATATAGTCAGTTCTATTGCTATATCTTTGATTGTGACAGATGATAACTAGACATATCATGGTGATCATGTGTAATGTATAGAAATATTGAGTCAGTGTTGTGTACCGGAAACTAACAGTAATGTAGATCAATTATACTTCAGTTAAAAAAATACATAGACACTGGCAAGAAATGCATCAAAATGCTAGTGATGGTTATCTCTCTGGGGCGGGCATTATGGGTTATTGTTAATCTTTATGTATTTATGTATGTCTTGAAACATTAGAAAGAAAACAATAAATGTCATTTTAAAAGTTTAATGTTCAAATGATTCTTAATATTACATGTCAAATATGTAAGAATTGATAAGGAAGTTTTGAAGAAAATAGGACCTACCATAGCAGAAATTAAAGGAAAATATAATTATTGTAATAAAAGAAGCATGCCACAATGAATACATAAATCAGTAGATGGAATGGAAAGCTTAGAAATAAGAATTTCATGTATGATATATATTATCTTTCAAATCAATACATAAATATGAGGAGACATTATTTGATCTAGAAATCCCAGTTTTGAAATCTATTCTACAGAAATAGTGACATACGCATAAAGAATAATACATATGGAAGATTGTTTATTGACATGTTATTTAAATTGATGCTTTTGAAAGTAACTAGAAGTACATATTTGGGGAATGGTATATTAATATAATGGAATACAAAGCAGTTACTATTTTTAATAAGGTTCGATATATCCTTACCTGAAATGATGTTTATAATTTATTAATAATTTTTAAAGCAAGCTACATACTCTATTTTGGTTGAAATATGTATGTGAATATATGTGTATGTGTGTGAATAATAATATACATTTATTGAGAGTTCACTATCTGCCAAGAATTTTTTCAAGTTTATCTATATCAACTTATTTACTCCACACAGTAATCCTACCATGTGGTACCCCCGTTTTAAAGATGAGAAAACTGAGGTGCCACAGGTTACACAGCTCAAATTGACTGAGCAGGGAACTGAACCTAGGACAGTTGAGTCCAAACTGTGCTTTTAACCACTGACGTACATAGAGATGGGTGAATGCGAGGATGAGCAGAGATGGATAGACAGAAAGTCATAAAGATGATTCATGGATATGTCTGTAACAATGAAAAACTTGAAAAAATTGTGCATCAGATTGTTAAAATGTGTCCTCTACAAAGTGGACTTCAATGGGCCAGATGGGCATTCACTTCTTAAATAATACAATGTTTGTCGAAATAGAGAGTAAGAAAGATGTGATTATGGGTGAGTGTGAATCTCTTATAATTTTTTTAAATAAAAATAAAAGGTAAAATGGTATTCTTAAAGACTCTAAAATGACACATGATTTGTTCATGCCTTACAAATCAGGGTTTCCAAAGGTGAAGACAAGACTTCTGAAAATTCTACATTGAGTTCAGCTCCACCTGCCCAGTGAAAAGATCTATGTATTAATATTAGAGATGATACACTACATATCAAAATGTAGAGTTTCATTTCATGATCTTATTTTTGGTTAAAATGTTATCAGAACTTATCCTTAGGTTGTGTAATTAAGGATCATTTTAATCTCATTCATAATTGGTACTTTCAAAATCGTCTTCAATAAACATATATAACTATTATAATCAGAAAAAGCACAATAAAAATAGTAGAAAAAAAAAACAAAAGAACCCTGCCATCTTTTTATAAGACCCCCAAGTATCCCAGTGCCCCACAATTTCTTTGGTGAAGGAAACTGTCTTCCATTTTTCCTCTGTGGGCCTCAGCAAGAAGCATGAGTTCCAAGCATCCAGTGAACAGTTATTGAATGACTTATTTTGAATCTTGGTCATTTCAGGAGAGAGACTGGGTAGACATGGAAGAGGTGAAATCTAAGAGTAAAAGGACTACCAGTCAGATTGCTCAACTTACACCCACAGAAACAGATACTGAGTCAAGAAGAGAGCTAGCTAGAAGAAGTGACTTCTGGTCAGTGAGAAAGGTATAGTCAAGCCTTAACTTTTCAGGAATCTGCTCTTTGGTTTAGGTGAGTTAATTAATCCTAATTTGCAAGTACCTGTGCAAGAAAACAATGATCTGATCATGTCTGATTTCTATTATTCTCTATGATCACAGTTCTAACATTCAAATGCCTTAAATAATTGATGACGTAGTTCTCAAAAATCTTAGGTTATCTCTCACAAGATGGTAAACTCAGGATTACAAACAAACAAACCTAAATAAAATGCTTATCATGATTTTCAGTAAATAGTTATATTTAGAAAAATCAGGGAAAAAAAAAAAAAAAAACCTGTTCTAGCAGCTTTTGCCTCAATTCTGTCATAGTTTTAAAGCTAGAATCCTCCTCAGACCCCTATTTGCATAAAAATAAGCTTAAAACAAAAATTACCATTTTAAGATCATAAATTTTTGTAAGAGCTTGGACCCTCAATCTTCTTTTGGTCATATGCATTCTCTAATATGTAAATTCCTAAAATAATGATGATGTCTCAATAATCTCATAGGGGTTAGCTATTTCCTGTACAATAACAATAATAAATGATTTTATATATAACAAAAAATTACAGAAAAGTACTGAATCAACCCACTGTAGTAAATAAGTTTATAAGAAATAAATTATCCCAGATGCAGATATTCAAGACCAATAAAACCTTTACTGTAGCATTGAGCCATGAACATGGCTATAGTTATAGTCTATAGTTATAGTATTATGTGCAATTTTAAACTGACTGGTAAAAGATAAAGTCCTAGATACTGACTGATCTAAAAAAAAGAAAGAAAGGTGAATTTTTAAAAAGTTCTACTTTGTCTGATATGGACAGGAGAGATGGAAGTATACTTCCTTAGAGTGCATTTTCGCTTTTAATAATCACCTGCTTTAGAAAAGCACTGGGGTTTAGGATCCAGGCTGATTATTAACTATGTTCATTGACTGTGTTCACAGGGTTTTGACATACCTTACTTCTTTCAATCTTCACAACACTCACTCTTCTGACTCCAGGTTCCATGCTTAAACCCTGAACTTATTTGGTAAATCAAACATGTTAGAACAGTTTAGCAGGATTTTAATTATGTTCTTTTATTATTTAGTCAAAGGAAAACAAAAAATAAGACGAAGCATTTTCTTCTACTGGAAAAAAAAAGTGTATACATCCTGTTATTCACATATGTTTAATTTCAACAATTCTGTAGTCATGAATCAGTAATGGAAATAAAATTAGCTGCCTCTCAACTCTAAGATTTTATGATTTGGAGAATGAAGGCCACTTGAAGCCAACTTTTTGTTTTGTTTTTTTTAAATAGCTCATCCCAGTGAATTGCACAATGAATTAATTATATTATTTAACATTGCTATTTATTTTACAGATTAAACTATGTACCATTTTCCCTTGGGTATTAACATTCTAGACGAATAAGGACCTTGAATTCAACAAAGGCTCCATACCTCAAATCTTCAGACTCTTAGTAAAAAACAAAAAACAAACAAAAAACTTATCCACCTTGGTAGTTTTTATCTGGACTGAGAGAGGATTGATACACTGACCAAAAATAATAATAATAATAATTTAATCCAAAATCAATTATTTAACCACACATTTTCAACATGTGTTACCATAAGGTCAGAGAATAAAATAATGAGATATTCATCTCTGAGTGAGCCTACAGTCTTGTGAGAGAAAACTTGCTTCAGAGCGTGGTAGTTGCTATAATGTACGAGCATACCAAGAGCATTAGGAAAAGAGTTTCCTAAAATTTAGAGATGCCAGGGGTATAATGACAATGAAGATGTGTATCTTCAATTAAACCTGAAAGAAATGGTAAAACTTCAATAGATGGATAGTGGGAGAAGGGCAATAGCATGAAGAGGAGAAAATAATCAGTTTAAAGAATCTAGGTTATGAGAGAAAGGAAGACAAAGAGAATATAAAGGCATGGAAAAGAAATTGACATCTGGTTTTAGAGACCTATTTTTGTATAGGAAATGGGCAGTTCTTATCTGAACTAGACTTAGAAACATATTTCTTCAAGGATTGGATTTGGAGAAGTGAATTAACCATTCATCAATCTCAGCTGAGTTTATGCCAGGCACTATTGCAGGCTTATATTTACTTATCCATTTAATGGGCTTCCCTGGTGGCTCAATGGTAATCTGCCTGCCAGTGCAGGAGATGTGGGTTTGATCCCTGGGTTGGGAGGATCCCCAGGAGGAGGGCTTGGCAAACCACTCCAGTATTCTTGTCTGGGAAATCCCATAGACAGAAGATCCTGGCAGTCTAGTCCATGGGGTTGCAAACAACAACCCATTTAATAATTACAATTTTACAAGGATTCCTGTCTGTATTCCCATTTCACAGACAAGAAAAATGAGACACAAGGGAGTAAAGATTCAGACATGACTTAGTGACTGAACAACAACAATGCAAAAAAAACCCCACAATAAACAAAGATATCAAAATTTTAAGTAAAGGAAGATCAGTATTTTTTCCTTTGTTTCAGCATCCAATATGGTCCCATCTAGCACTGTTAACAAGTCTGTCCTTATTTTAAACTTTGCTATTTTTATTATAATTTTTTGCATTAATCTTGATTTTAAAAAAACACTGCCTTAAAATATTATTGATCTCGATTATTGAACATTTTTGCTGCCCTTGTAAATTCTGCATCCCAGGCAGGGACCTCACTTGCTGTGTGCTAAGTCACTTCAGTTGTGTCTGACTCTTTGTGACCCTATGGACTGTAGCCTGCCAGGCTCCTCTGTCTATGGGATTCTCCAGGCAAGAATACTGGAGTGGCTTGCCAGGCTCTCCTCCAGGAGATCTTCCAGATCCAGGGATTGAACCCACTTTTCTTATGTCTCCTGCATTGGCAGGTGGGTTTTCTACCACTAGCGCCACCTGGGAAGCCCACCCTAGTGCCTGTGTAAGCAAGAGGGAATTTCACTTATCCATCAAAGTTCCTTTTTATTTCTTCAGTAAAAAGAAATTATCTCCTTTCATTTTTATTTAATCATTAAGAGGAATTCCTTCACGAGAAGGAAAGGAATTATCACTAAAACTGAAACTGAACTTAAGTGATAATTCTGATTTTTAAATTGTCTTAATTCTAGATCACCAGTTTTCATATTTTTTTTTTCCCTAGAGGAAGGAAGAGAACAAATGATTTTAACTTTACAGATAAGAAAACCAAAACATGTAACAGCTCAGTGACAAAGCTAAACTTCCTAGTGCTAAATGGGACACATGAGATCAGAAGTTCTCTAGGACGAGTCTGAAGAAAATAAAAATACAACGCATACTACATGAACAAATCTTGGCCAAATAATTTGTCTTGAAAGAATAAGGTTTGGTAAGACACAGTGAATTAGGTTTTGAATTAGACACAGTGAGCTTGAATTCTCCTTTGGCCATTCACTAGCTCCATGATCTTTGACAAGTTACAAAGCTTCAGTTGCCTCATTTATAAAATAAGCCTTCTCATATCTACCTAACATTGTGTTAGGGGAAAAAAAAAAAAAAGAACGTAGCTAATAGTTTTTAGCAATTAGGATCTCAATCTGTGACAGAGGGCACATACAAAACAGAAAAATTCATATTATTAATTTTTTAGAGGTTACATACATTAGTAGAAGGGCAGAGGAACCAAAAGGGATAGTGCATCTAAGGGTACAGTTGCTTGAATCCAAAGGAGAGGAAAAGTCAGTTATTTGTCTTTAAAAGTATAGGGACTTTTGGTAGAGGAAGTCGAGGAAATAAATACTCTGACCTTACTCTCCTCCCCCTC
Organism: Capricornis sumatraensis; assembly: GCF_032405125.1. Taxonomy (NCBI): domain Eukaryota; kingdom Metazoa; phylum Chordata; class Mammalia; order Artiodactyla; family Bovidae; genus Capricornis; species Capricornis sumatraensis. Next base: position 25,397,120 of record NC_091073.1, read on the forward strand.
TCATTTTCAAGCAGCCCCTAAGCCAGAGGACACTGAAGCCCAATTGCTCTATGTCATGCAGTCGGGTCTTAAGGGAGAGCTACAAGGTGCAGAAGGATGGAGAAGGAGTTTAGAGGAGCAAAAGGAAGCTTGCTGCTAAGTCACTTCAGTCGTGTTCGACTCTGTGTGACCTCATGGACGGCAGCCCATCAGGCTTCCCCATCCCTGGGATTTTCCAGGCAAGAACACTGGAGTGGTGCGGGGGACCGCCCGTAAAGGGTTAAGTCTTGGGAGCTGCTCGGCAGGTATGCAGAGCCTTAGGCATTGTTCCTAAGCTCCCTGTCCCGCCACCCTTGAAGAATTTTTATAGCCCTTAAGGTCAGGATGTCTTGCAACATGTCATAGAAGATAGATTACTTAGTATACTCTGTACACAATGGTAAGGGTCTAGTGATTGTATCCTGAGGTTAAAAAATAATCTTGTACATGTCTTAAGTCACGTACATTATCCTATAAATACTATAGCCTAATAAAGAAAGGCATCAGCCAATTGTGGTCTGATCCTCTCAACCCCATCTTTTGTCTCTCTCTTATTTTTCTTAGCGGGGACGCTCCGTTCTCTCCCTGTGCAGGTGCAACTCTTGCTTGTGCTGGCCGCGGCAGGTGGCGCCCAACGTGGGGCAGTTCGACAGTTTTCCTCGCCACTACTCTTATTAAGCTGAAAAGAGTGAGTATATAAGCATACAAGTGATTTAAATTAAGGAGGAGTAGTAAGGTATATAGTTGAGAGTATAAATATGGGACAGACGCATAGTCGTCAATTGTTTGCACATATGTTATCTGTAATGTTAAAACACCGGGGAATTACTATTTCCAAACCTAAATTAATCAATTTTCTTTCATTTATTGAGGAAGTTTGCCCTTGGTTCCCCAGAGAAGGCACAGTAAGTTTAGAGACGTGGAAGAAGGTAGGGGAACAAATTCGGACTCATTATACTTTACATGGCCCTGAAAAGGTTCCTGTAGAAACTTTATCCTTTTGGACACTAATTCGTGATTGCCTGGACTTTGATAATGATGAATTAAAACGTTTAAGAAATTTATTAAAACAGGAAGAAAATCCTCTTCATGTTCCTGATTCGGAGCCCACGTATGCTGTTCCCGAGGGAATTGAAGGTGACCCTCCCTTTTGTAACTTATCGCGTCCGCCGGATAATGATGATTCACTTTCCTCCACAGATGAGGCAGAATTAGACGAAGAGGCTGCTAAATACCATCAAGAAGATTGGGGTTTTTTGGCACAAGAAAAGGGGGCGTCAACATCTAAAGATGATTTGGTTGAATGTTTAAAAAATCTCACTGTTGCTTTACAGAACTCAGGAATCAAGCTTCCTAGTAACAACTCAAAATCTCCTTCTGCTCCGCCTCTCCCCCCTGCCTATGCTCCTTCCATAGTTGCTGGTCTCGATCCCCCTCCGGGGCCTCCTCCTCCGCCATCTGAAAATGTGTCTCCGCTACAAAAGGCATTGAGACAAGCACAACGACTTGGTGTCAGCTGATATATCCTATCCTCGAGTGACTATTTCTGACATTGATGAAAAAACCGGAAAAAGATCGCACCGTGACAGAACTGGACCTCTCGACATTCCGTTTTGTGGCAAACATCTAAGCATCCGCATAAGAATAGACACTCCTTGGACTTTATGTCGAGCCCGGGTTGCGTCGGTGTACAACATCAACAATGCCAATACCACCTTTTTATGAGATTGGGCACCTGGAAGAAAACCTGATTTTCCTGAATATCGAGGACAGCATCCACCCATTCTCTCTGTAAATGCTGCTCACACATATCAAACAGAACTGTGGAAACTTTTGGCTGCTTTTTGTCATGGCAGTAGTCTATATTTACAACCCAATATCAGTGGGAGTAAATATGGTAATGTAGGAGTTACGGGGTTTTTATATCCCCGAGCTTGTGTCCCTTACCCATTTATGTTGATACAAGGCCATGTAAAAATAACATTGTCATTAAATATTTATCATTTAAATTGTTCTAATTGCATACTTACTAATTGCATAAGACGTGTTGCAAAAGGAGAACAAGTTATAATAGTAAAACAACCTGCTTTTGTAATGTTACCAGTTAAAATAACTAAAGCTTGGTATGACGAGACTGCTTTAAAATTGCTACAACGCATTAACACGGCTCTTAACCGCACTAAAAAAAGTGTGAGCCTGATTGTTCTGGGTATAGTATCTTTAATCACCCTTATAGCAACTGCTGTTACCGCTTCTGTATCTCTAGCACAATCCATTCAAGCTGCTCATACTGTAGATTCCTTGTCATATAATGTTACTAAAGTAATGGGAACACAAGAAGATATAGATAGAAAAATAGAAGATAGATTATCAGCTTTATATGATGTGGTTAGAGTTCTAGGAGAACAAGTTCAGAGCATTAGCTTTCGCATGAAAATTCAATGTCATGCTAATTATAAATGGATTTGTGTTACAAAAAAGGCTTATAATGCATCTGACTTTCCATGGGATAAGGTGAAGAAACATCTACAAGGAATTTGGTTTAATACTAATGTTTCTCTAGACCTATTGCAATTACATAATGAAATTCTTAATATTGAAAATTCTCCTAAAGCTACTCTAAACATAGCTGATACTGTTGACAATTTTTTACAGAACTTATTTTCTACCTTCCCTAGCTTGCATTCACTGTGGCGAAGCATAATTGCTGTGGGCGCGGTTTTGACTGTTGTGCTTATCGTGATTTGTTTGGCTCCTTGTTTTATTCGTAGTATTGTTAAAGAATTCTTACACATGAAAATTCTGATACATAAAAACATGTTGCAACACCAACACCTTATGGAGCTTTAAAAAAAAAATAGAGGGGAGCTGCGGGGGACCGCCCGTAAAGGGTTAAGTCTTGGGAGCTGCTCGGCAGGTATGCAGAGCCTTAGGCATTGTTCCTAAGCTCCCTGTCCCGCCACCCTTGAAGAATTTTTATAGCCCTTAAGGTCAGGATGTCTTGCAACATGTCATAGAAGATAGATTACTTAGTATACTCTGTACACAATGGTAAGGGTCTAGTGATTGTATCCTGAGGTTAAAAAATAATCTTGTACATGTCTTAAGTCACGTACATTATCCTATAAATACTATAGCCTAATAAAGAAAGGCATCAGCCAATTGTGGTCTGATCCTCTCAACCCCATCTTTTGTCTCTCTCTTATTTTTCTTAGCGGGGACGCTCCGTTCTCTCCCTGTGCAGGTGCAACTCTTGCTTGTGCTGGCCGCAGCAGAGTGGGTTGCCATTTCCTTCTCCAATGCATGAGTGAAAAGTGAAAGTGAAGTCACTCAGTCGTGTCTGACTCTTAGCGACCCCATGGACTACAGCCCACCAGGCTCCTCCATCCATGGGATTTTCCAGGCAAGAGTACTGGAGTGGGGTGCCATTGCCTTACCACCGCATAATGTGCATTCGTGGTCAGTCATTCAATCTTGTCCAACTCTTTGCGACCCCATGGACTGCAGCATGCCAGGCTTCCCTGTCCATCACCAACTCCCAGAGCCTACTCAAACTCATGTCCATCGCATCAGGGATGCATCCAACCATCTCATCCTCAGTTGTCCCCTTCTCCTCCTGCCTTCAAGCTTTCCCAGCATCAGGGTTTTTTCCAATGAGTCCGTTCTTCGCATCAGGTGGCCAAAGTATTGAAGTTTCAGCTTCAGCACAGGTCCTTCCAGTGAATATTCAGGACTGATTTCCTTTAGGATTGACTGGTTGGATCTCCTTGTGAGAGAGTCAATTCCTAGGCAGGTTGATAAGAAGTCCGGGGGGTCCCCAAGGAGAGAGGGGTCTGAAATTCTCAAGGAGGAGGAAAGGACAAACTTTCTTTCCTCTACATTCCTTCTGTTCAGTTTAGTTCAGTCACTCAGTCGTGTCCGACTTTTTGAGACCCCATGAATCGCAGCATGCCAGGCCTCCCTGTCCATCACCAATTCCTGGAGCTTCTTAGGATTATATAACAATAATGTATCCTGCTTGAGGACAGTTTCTGGAAAAAACCTTCTGGCTAGTCCTGTTATCTTACAATGTAAATTATGAGAGTGGGTCTAGTAAGGTCTTCACAACCTCCAGACATTCTTTTGATTCACTGTAATAACTAATTAAAAAGTATAGAACTCCATTGCTAACACTGGCGAGGGGGTACTCTTTCTGCCCCCTTCTGATGTCTATGTCAGAAGTTTTCTCTATCTCTTTTATACTTTAATAAAACTTTATTACACAAAAGTTCTGAGTGATCAAGCCTCATCTCTGGCCCCATATTGAATTCTCCTCTGGAGGCCAAGAATCCCAGCGTCTTTTGTGGTTCAGCAACAACCTTTAATCTTGAGGGCTCATCCGGGAATCTTCAGGACAAGGTAAGGATGCTTGGAGCTCTAGTTCTCTGTTCTAGTGAACACGTTTTCTGCTGTACTTTACTAACTCTACAGTGTGCTTGCGTGAATGAATGACAGTGAGGAGCCCTGCTCTGCGGTTCCGCGGTGACCTCATATGGCTTATAGCAGAAACCTGTTGGGGGTTTATACTGACCTGGCAATGCCAAGAGGCACCCAATGTCTCCTTCGGGGACCAACCAGAAATGGACAAGGCATGTGGACTGAACTTTCCTTTCTTGGTCAAACCTTCCGGTCTCTTTGACCATTTCATAACTTCTTGGGAATTAGAACTACTCACCTATCTGTCGGATCATAGACTTTCTTTTCTTTTTTTTTTGGATCATAGACTTTCAAGGGACTTGTGATCTATGCTGTTACTGTGTACTGTTACTTAGGCCCCAGACTTGAACTGGTAGTCGGGAAGTGCCTAGCTAGGAGTCGAAAGTTTGGAAGCTAGATGGAGATGTAGCTCCAGGAGCATCTCTGAGGTTAAAGGTTACTCAGATTGGAAGTGCAATGGGCTTCTTCCTCTGGTAACACTAGCTCTTAGTGGACCAGAGAAGGCTTTCCAGTGGCTTCTGTCCCAACTCTTTAGATATTCTTTCTGTGAAATCTGTGGGAATGAACTGGACGGACTGGCCCTAATAACTCGAGGACAAAAATCACTTTTTCCTCACTGGCCAGCCCTTTACCATCTCTTTTGCTATCGCTTATACTGGTGTGGTGACGCTTGGAAGGAACATCTCAGTTTATGTTCGTACCGGTCCTATTGTGGTCAGGAATATACTCAGGGTCGTGCACAGGCAGTCAGGTGATGAATGTTTCCCCCAGCAGTCTTAGATTGGGAGGCATTCCGGAAGGTTACTTGGACAGCACCCTGGGTGGCATCAGAGGCAAGCAAGGTTTTAATGGTGAGGAGCTGGACATCAGTCTGGGATGCCATCAGGTCTAGGCCTGGTGCATCTCCACCCCGCCTCAGTGGGAGAACCAGGAGGGATGAGTACAGCGCCTGCATCGGTAAGGGACCAACTAAGTCCAACCAGGCAAGGAATGCTTCAGTGTAAAGTCTGTCAACATCCCCTTCTAGACCAGGGAGGGACGCTTCTGATAGAAAGATCCAGCCTCACTCCTTTGACACGCTTGATCTTCCTGTGTGATACTGCATGGCCATGGCATCCGTTGGAAGATGGTGAACGGTGGCCGGTTGGAGGGCCTCTTAATTATAATGCTGTTTTACAATTAGACCGGTTCTGTAGAAAACAAGGGAAATGGGTAGGAGTAGCATATGTGTTGCTCTTTTTCTCTCTGCGAGGTATGCCAGACTTATGTCCTAAGGCTATAGATTTGGGTGTGAAACCTTTAGCTCCCTTTTGTCCTCCTGCTTTGCCCCCTTACCTGGAGCTCCAAACTGAGCAAACTGATAGTCAGAGAACCATCCCCAGGAAGGGTTACTTTGGTCTCAGTAAAAACCCAAACTGAGAGTCAAACAGCCCAAGTAGCGGTCCAAACAACCCCTTTCTCAGTACAACCTCAGACTACTCTGGTTTCAGTAGAAACTCAGACAATCGAAGTAAGAGAAGCTCAGACAGCAAAAGCTAATGGTGAAATACAGGATGAGATGGAGGACAGCAGACAAAGAGATAAAGAAAAGCAGGTTTCTCCAATCTATCCCTGGGATCGTATGTGCAGAGCAGCCAGAGAGGCTGAGAAACAGCCACACAAGCTGTTGCCTCTTCATGAAGCACCCACCAGGGGAAATAATCAGTCTATGAGAGTTAACAAGCCCTTTTCTTGTCATGAAATAGAAAGAATCAAGGAGGATCTGGGAGACTATTTAGAGGACCCAGAAAAATATATTAGAGCTTTTAAAGGTGTTACTCTGCTTTATGACCTTACATGGAAGGATGTGATATATATCTTGGGACAAATGCTGACTCCCAGCTCAAAAAGTCGAGTTTGGGGGAACGCTGTTGCTTATGGAGATGAATGGCTTGGTAATGAATCAGTAGGGAAGAGGGAGAACCCACAGGGAATCAGGCAGTCCCAACTATAGTTAAGGAGGAAACAGAAAAGGCTCCATCTTGAAAGCAGGACTCCATCTTGGGCCGGACTGTGGACTTTGAGCGATATGCCCAGTATCTATGGAAACGACATATCAACTGGAAAACCAGGCCCCCCCAAAGGAAGAGCCCCAGGGCTCCTACCTAGACTCTCAGTCGCCTAAAAGAATACCCTAATTATCTGTGTAACCGAATAGAATCATACATTCTATTAGGCTTATTGGGGTATGACCACAGGCCTATTGATAATTGTCCACTGTTAACGATCTAGGCTTAAGGCATATGATTGTGGGTTAACATTGATTGTATCTTTTTCCTTTGTTCAGACTAGTTTCAGGGAACCTTATACACTTAGGGTATATAAGGTTTTCACAAAAACTGGTCGGGGTCCTTGGCTAAGAGGAGACTCTGCCTTGGGCCCGCCGGTGTCCACTATCTGCACTGTCCTTCTGAGTGAGATTGTTTCCCAGAACGTGTGGCTACAACTGTAGAACCAGACTGGGACTATAACAAGGCTAAAGGAAGATGGCATCAGAGTCAGTTTGTCAGATGTATTCTTGAAGGACTCAGGCAAGTGCGTGCTAAGACTTTATGCCGAAGCGGCAAACATAGAACAGGAGAAGGAAGCTCCTGGTAAATTCCTGGATAGAATGAGAGAAGCCCTTTGCAGATTCACTGAGACTGATCCCAAAAACGAAGAGGAAAGAGTGATCTCAAAAGATAGATTTCTCACTCAGTTACGGCTCCATATATCCACTGTAAGCTATTAAAACAGGCCTATGGATTGGAGAAGGAAATGGCAACCCACTCCGGTATTCTTGCCTGGAGAATCCCAGGGACGGAGGAGCCTGGTGGGCTGCCATCTATGGGGTCGCACAGAGTCGGACACGACTGAAGCGACTTAGCAGCAGCAGCAGCATGGACCAAATCAGTCTTTAGATAATTTGTTGCAACCGGCTCAAACTGTCTATTATGGTAGGGAATATGAGGAAAAGAAAGAAAGGCAGAAAAAGACAAAGGAACAGGCGGAAGCCCTTGTAATGGCTGTCAGGACCGTTCTTAAACAGCCTGAGAAAAATGCCAAGAGAGACCCAGGTGAAAAGGGATGGGTTTGCTATTAGTGTGGAAAGGAGGGGCACCTCAAGCGGGATTGCCCTCAGGCATCTAAGCCGCCCCCGGCTCCATGTCCAGTCTGCAAGGGACCACACTGGAGGAGAGACTGCCCCGAGAGGTTTAGGTTTCAGGGGTCAGGCTCTCAAGACAATCAGGACTGAAGGAGCCTGGGGGTGCCCACACAAGCTCCCATCCTAATTACACCTGAGGAACCCCGGGTAGTAATAATTGTGGGGAGCCGATCCATTGATTTCTTTTTAGATACTGGGGCAACTTACTCTGTGCTTACTGAAGCCCCTGGCCCACTTTCTTCCCGATCTGCTTCCGTAGTGGACTGTCTGGGCAGTCCACTGCCCAGTCTACTTTGCTTATTTGGGCTAAGTTTGTCAAGGGATCTACAAAACTTTACTGGCTCCGAAGCAGTTGTGCTATAATATGTAGATGATATTTCACTCTGTGCTGAGACAGAGGAATCTTGCTCACAAGCCTCAGAGGAATTCTTAAACTTTCTGGGAGGCTGCAGTTACAAGGCATCAAGAGAAAAGGCTCAGCTTAGTCAACAATCTGTTAGCTATCTGGGCCTAATCATATCAGAAGGGACTAGGGCCATAGGCCCCGTAAGAATTAAACCTATACTAAATCGTCCCCTGCCTATGACTTTGAGACAATTGAAAGGATTTTTAGGAATCACAGGCTACTGCTCCATTTGGATTCGGGGTTATGGGGAACTTGCCCAGCCTTTATATAAACTTATAACTGAGACCCAACAGGCCCAAACCGACAAACTGGTTTGGTCTCCAGATACTCAAAAGGCTTTTAAAGCTCTTCAGACTGCTCTCCTGAAAGCTCCCTCTCTGAGCTTGCCTACAGGGTCAGAATTTAATTTGTTTGTCACTGAAAGAAAAGGTATGGCCCTAGGTGTTTTGACACAACCCTGAGGGCCTCACCAGCAACCTATTGCTTATCTAAGTAGAGAATTAAACCTAATTTCACTAGATTGCATTGTCTAAGAATAATTGGGGCAATGGCTTTATTAACACCTGAGGCCTTAAAAATAATTATGGACGAAATCTTACTGTACTGACTTCTCATGATGTGAGTGGAATCTTAAATTCTAAGGTTAATACTTGGATGGCAGACAGTAGGCTTCTTAAATATTAGTCATTGTTGTTAGAAGGACCAATAACTAAGCTTTAAAGTTTGTGGAAATTTAAATCCTGCCACCTTCCTTGCTGAGAAGGAAAATGAAACACCTGATCATGATTGCTTCCAATTGCTAACTTTAAACTATGCAGCTTGGGAAGATCTGCCCTATTAAACAATCCTGACACAGAAATATTTACAGATGGCCGTTCTTTTGTTAGGGATGGGAAGCATAAAGTAGGTAACCTACTGCCGCTGTGCTGAGGGCTGAACAGGTTTTAGAAGCAAAATCTCTCCCCCAGGGAACCAGTGCTCAGTTAACGGAGCTTGTGGCTCTGGCATGAGCTCTAGAGTTAAGCAGAGGGCAGAGAGTAAATATCTACACTGATTCTAAGTACGCTTATTTGACTTTACATGCTCGTACTGCAATATGGAAAGAAAGACAGTTTAATATGGCAACAGGAGAACCTATTAAGCATTTCAGAGAGATCGAGAGACTTTTAACTGCTGTATATTGTCCTAAAGAAGTAGCTGTTACGCATTGCAAAGGGCACAGCAGGGATGGGAGTAAAGTAGCAGAAGGCAATCAGGTGGCTGACTTGCCAAGCCAGAAAAGCGCATTTTCACAAAACCCCTTCACTGCAGACACCCTTGATCTGGACAGGTCCTGTGGAACAGGAAAAACCACAACATACTGAGGAAGATTTAGAAAGATATGAGAAAAGGGGAGCAAAGATTACTGATAAAGGATGGTTACAGTCAGAGGATGGCTGATTAATACTTCCTGAAAATGCTCAATGGAAAAGTTTTCCTGAAGCCTTAGAATTAACTAATTATGTAACTCAGTTCTCAGCTTTTCAACAGGCATTAATGGAACTCCAGGAGGTGTCTCCTGACCCAGCCTCTGAGCCAAGCAAGCCTCTAATTGAGCCAGGAGCCAACGTCCTGAAAAAAACACTGGGATCTGGGGGCCACTCTCTCAAGCCCCTCTGGGAAGGCCCTAATTGCCAGGTTATTCTTTCTTTTCCCACAGCTGTCAAAGTGGCAGGAATTGATTCGCGCATGCATCACACTTAAGAGGTGGCACCCTGACCAGAACTAAGTGACATCATTTATGTCTTTACTTTCTATACTCTGACTTTGTACTTTTTAGATGAGCCTGATAATCTATGTGAGCCTACTTCTGCTGACTCCAAAAGTCCTGAGTCTGCCATTTGACCCTCAAGACAATGCCTTCCTGTCCTGAACTCATTCCTATGTCACATTCCACAATTGGTCTAATTGCTGGGTCTGCGGAGTGATCCCCTTATCATCAGTAGAAGGCTTCCCTTGGTGGACACCTCCACTTCAAGGAAAGGACTCTCTTCAACTCTGTAATGACATCTAACAATCTTAAGATGGACTGATATAACTATGGACATAATGTGACTTTTAATTTTGAGTTTAACTTGGTTTAATGACTATTTTGCCTTACATCTATAACTGTAAAACAGGGTTTGTTTCTAACCATCTGAAAGCTTTTAAGTTACAAATGGTTGTCCAAGCTTCTACGAGTGCCACAGCCTCCTCCAACTAATAGTCGGGGCCCCTGGAACAGAGATCCTCAATATGAGGGTTAGGAGAATATGTTGTCTCAGCAATTTAGGGACAATGCCCCTAAATAGCAGGAAGTAGTTATGGGATGAAAACAATGCCCCTTTCCCTTGGCAAAATAATTCTCTTAAAAGAAAAGGGGGGAATGAGAGAGTCAATTCCTAGGAGGGTTGATAAGAAGTCTGGGGGTCCCCAAGGAGAGAGGGATCTGGAATTCTCAAGGAGGAGGAAAGGACAAACTTTTTTTCCTCTACATTCCTTAGGATTATATAACAATAATGTATCCTGCTTGAGGACAGTTTCTGGAAAAAACCTTCTGGCTAGTCCTGTTTTCTTAAAATGTAAATTATGGGAGTGGGTCTAGCAAGGTCTTTACAACCTCCAGACATGCTTTTGAGTCACTGTAATAATTAATTAAAAAGTATATAACTCCATTGCTAACACTAGTGAGGGCGTACTCTCTGCCCCCTTCTGATGTCTATGTCAAAAGCTTTCTCTATCTATTTTATACTTTAATAAACTTTATTACACAAAAGTTCTGAGTGATCAAGCCTCGTTTCTGGCCCCCTATTGAATTCTTCTTCTCTGGAGGCCAAGAATCCTGGCGTCTTTTATGGTTCAGCAACAACCTTAAAGTTGCAGTCCAAGGGACTCTCAAGAGTCTTCTCCAACACTACAATTCAAAAGCGTCAATTCTTCGGTGCTCAGCCTTCTTTATAGTGTAACTCTCACATCCATACATGACTACTGGAAAAACCATAGCTTTGGCTAGATGGGTCTTTGTTGGCAAAGTAATGTCTTTGCTTTTTAATACACTGTCTAGGTTGGTCATAGCTTTTCTTCCAAGGAGCAGGCGTCTTTTAATTTCATGGCTGCAGTCACCATCTGCAGTGATTTTGGAGCCCAAGAAAAGCCTCTCACTGTTTCCATTGTTTCCCCATCTATTTGCCATGAAGTGATGGGACTGGATGCCATGATCTTAGTTTTCTGAAAGTTGAGTTTTAAGCCAGCTTTTTCACTCTCCTCTTTCACTTTCATCAAGAAGCTCTTTAGTTCTTGGCTTTCTGCCATAAGGATGGTGTCATCTGTGTATCTGAGGTTATTGATATTTCGCCCGGCAATCTTGATTCCAGCTTGTGCTTCATCCAGCCTGGCATTTCACATGATGTACTGTGCATATAAGTTAAATAAGCAGGGTGACAATATACAGCTTTGATGTACTCCTTTCCTGATTTGGAACCAATCTGTTGTTCCAAGTCCAGCTCTAACTGTTGCTTCTTGATCTGCATACAGATTTCTCAGGAGGCAGGTCAGGTGGTCTGGTATTCTCATCTCCTGAATTATTTTCCACAGTTTGTTGTGATCCACATAGTCAAAGGCTTTGGCGTAGTCAATAAAGCAAAGGTAGATGTTTTCCTGAAACTCTCTTGCTTTTTTGGTGATCCAGCAGATGTTGGCAATTTGATCTCTGGTTCCTCTACCTTTTCTAAGTTCAGCTTGAACACCTGAAAGCAACAACAAAAGAGAAGACTGTACACATGGACATCACCAGATGGTCAATACTGAAATCCGATTGATTATATTCTTTGCAGCCAAAGATGGAGAAGCTCTATACAGGCAGCAAAATCAAGACAAGGAGCTGACTGTGGAACAGACCATGAACTCCTTATTGCCAAATTCAGATTGAAATTGAAGAAAGTAGGGAAAACCCATAGACCATTCAGGTATGACCTAAATCAAATCCCTTACGATTATATAGTGGAAGTGACAAATAGATTCAAGGGGTTAGATATGACAGACAGAGTGCCTGATGAATTATGGACAGAGGTTCATGACATTGTACAGCATGCAGTGGTCAAGACCATCCCCAAGAAAAAGAAATGCAAAAAGGCAAAATGGCTGCCTGAGGAGGCCTTACAAATAGCTGAGAAAAGAAAAGCAAAAGGCAAAGGAGAAGAGGATATATATACCCATTTGAATGCAGAGTTCCAGAGAATAGCAAGGAGAGATAAGAAAGCCTTCTTCAGTGATCAGTGCAAAGAAATAGAGGAAAACAATAGAATGAGAAAGACTAGAGATCTCTTCAAGAAAATTAGAAATACCAAGGGAATATTTCATGCAAAGATGGACACAATAAAGGACAGAAATGGTATGGACCTAACAGAAGCAGAAGATATTAAGAAGAGGTGGCAAGAATACACAGAAGAACTGTACAAAAAAGATCTTCATGACCCAGATAACCAAGATATCTTGATCACTCACCTTGAGCCAGACATCCTGGAGTCAGAAGTCTTGTGGGCCTTAGGAAGCACCACTATGAACAAAGCTAGTGGGGGTGATGGAATTCCATTGAGCTATTTTAGTTCCTAAAAGATGATGCTGTGAAAGTGCTGCACTCAATATGCCAGCAAATTTGGAAAACACAGCAGTGGCCACAGGACTGGAAAATGTCAATTTTCATTCCAATCCCAAAGAAAGGCAATGCCAAAGTATGTTCAAACAAACACAGGTACTTGTGCATTTAATTCAAATAACAGTCCAATGGCACACCACTCCAGTACTCTTGCCTGGAAAATCCCATGGATGGAGAAGCCTGGTGGGTTGCAGTCCATGGGGTTGCTAAGAGTCGGACACGACTGAGCGACTTCTCTTTCACTTTTCACTTTCATGCATTGGAGAAGGAAATGGCAACCCACTCCAGTGTTCTTGCCTGGAGAACCCCAGGGATGGGGGAGCCTGGTGGGCTGCCGTCTATGGGGTCGCACAGAGTTGGACACAACTGAAGCGACATAGCAGCAGCAGCAGCAAGGTGAAAACTATTATTTTCCCATTTTATACATGAGGAACCTGAGGCTTGCTGTAGTTAGGAAGTTGCTAAAGCCTCAGAACCAAGAGTAGTGGCTTGCAAGAAATATTGTTTCCAACATTGTGTTAGCAAAATATAGACAAAATTTAAATACCTATGAACCTCAACAGATTAAATAAATTACAGTACATTTATAAGATTTAATACCATGTGTCAGTAAAAAGAAGAGGCTCTATGAGTATTGGGTAATGATATTTTGATATGTTGTTACAGAACAGTGTGTATATTACCATTTCTGTTAGAAAATAAAATTACTATGCTATCTATATTCTTGTAGATGCTGTTGCTGCTGCTAAGTCGCTTCAGTCGTGTCCAACTCTGTGCGACCCCAGAGACGGCAGCCCACCAGGCTCCCCCGTCCCTGGGATTCTCTAGGCAAGAACACTGGAGTGGGTTGCCATTTCCTTCTCCAATGCATGAAAGTGAAAAGTGAAAGTGAAGTCACTCAGTCGCTCAGTCGTGTCAGACTCTTAGCGACCCCATGGACTGCAGCCTACCAGGCTCCTCCGTCCATGGGATTTTCCAGGCAAGAGTACTGGAGGGGTGCCATTGCCTTCTCCATTCCTGTAGATGAAAGAATATCAAATATGTCTGGAAAAATACACAGGAAACTGTTAACTCAGCTGCCTCTGGTGAAAGCTGAAATAGAGATACATTTTTATTGCTCACCTATACTTCTGAATTTTTTTACCATGGTCATGTAATACTTATTTCAAAACAAATTAATTAAAGAAAAATCAAATTGTATGTAACTAGCGACTTCCAGAGAAGGCAATGGCACCCCTCTCCAGTACTCTTGCCTGGAAAATCCCATGGATGGAGGAGCCTGGTAGGCTGCAATCCATAGAGTTGCTAAGAGTTGGACACGACTGAGCGACTTCACTTTCATTTTTCACTTTTCATGCACTGGGGAAGGAAATGGCAGCCTACTCCAGTGTTCTTGCCTGGAGAATCCCAGGGATAGGGGAGCCTGGTGGGCTGCCGTCTGTGGGGTCACACAGAGTTGGACACGACTGAAACGACTTAGCAGCAGCAGCAGCAGCAGTGACCTCCAGAGAAGCCTGTAATTTGGAATACAGTGACAGAAAATGTACATGCATAAAAACTAGCTTTCTTCCTCTGCATCCTGAGCAATTTGCTTTCTCAATAACAATGAAGTCAATTGCCACATCAGCTTCAGTTAAATGACTGCAAAATAAGGAGTAAACTTTCATCTATATTTTACAGTGTTCTGCCCACGCTACAAAAGCAAACTCTGTAGGGAAAACAATAAGATCAGCACCCTGAAGCATTTGTAAGAGGTAACTCACACGGTAAGCTAAATATATAATACCACAGTCACAAACAGCCCAGCCTGAGAACATCCCAAAAGGATTGCTGCTTTTTTTTTTTTTTTCAAAAAATTTTTCTTGGTAAAGGAAGCAGGTGGCAAAGAGATTAACCACAGCTCCCTGAACCCCGGAAGACATAGAGCTCTGTCCCCCGGGTAAGACCGCTATCCTTCCAGGTTTTCATTCTTTCCAGGAAAACTAACAAGCTGTTTCTCGTGGCACTTTCAAACAGGGAAGATCAAGACAGAGAGAAACTGTGGCCAGCAGGGATGGAGAGACTGGCAGATGAAATGATGGGGTTGATTGTTACCTGGACAGCTAATTTTTTTCCCCCTAAACGATGCACTAAACACTTTTAATTGTTGATCTCCTCCATCTGTTGCCAAGGAAAATGTCCTTCCTGGGAGGACGCATTTCCTGGATTTTCAGTAAGTTCTCTCAGGATCTCTACGATTTCTGAGATTCCGATTGCCCTCGGGCTGCAGGAAAGGGCGCAGGAGGTTGGTACAGGATGCTGAGCTTAGGCTGAGAAAGGATTGCCTCTTCGCTAGTAACTCCTGCCTGGTCACTTGGCCCCTCCCGGTTGGGGGCCCCGCCCCCTCCTCCGCCTCCCCGCAGAGCAAACCTTATAAAACCGCTGCGACCTGGGTCCATCCAATCGGTCTGGGTTCAGTCCGACTCGCAGGTCAGCGAGATCTCGCGCCCACTCCCCGGAACACCGCGTGCCCGAGTTATGGCCCAGGGGCTGTACCACGAGGAGTTCGCCCGCGCGGGCAAGCGGGCGGGGCTGCAGGTCTGGAGAATTGAGAAGCTGGAGCTGGTGCCGGTGCCCGAGAGCGCGTACGGCGACTTCTACGTCGGGGATGCCTACCTGGTGCTCCACACGACGCAGGCCAGCCGGGGCTTCACCTACCGCCTGCACTTCTGGCTGGGTAAGGGGCCAGCCGGCCGCGGGGCCGACTCGGGGAGGGGCGAGGCCGCCCGGGGATTGCGAGTGGCGGGCTGGGGGAGGCAGCGCTAGCGGGACCCCCCTGGAGACCCGTCGCGCCGGTTGCGCCCCGGCGGGCGCCCCCTCCAACTCTGGGGTTGGACACCTTCCCCTCGCGAGAGTCCGCGCCTGCAAACGCGGCAGCGAACGCAGGGCGCGGCGAAGTGGGGGCGCAGGCTTACCTCCATCGCTTTGACCTTTGTCGAGTCCACCTCCCAGGTTTTGCAGCTGGTTCCTCTAG
The DNA here is from genome assembly GCF_032405125.1 of Capricornis sumatraensis. NCBI lineage: Eukaryota > Metazoa > Chordata > Mammalia > Artiodactyla > Bovidae > Capricornis > Capricornis sumatraensis. The sequence continues at coordinate 25,412,889 of NC_091073.1, forward strand.
CTTCTCCCCCTTTCACCTTCCAGTCTCCAAACTCCCGCTTCCTCCCAGGGCGGCTGCCAGCCGCGCCCTGGGGCCGGCCAAGTGAGGCTCACCTTCCGACAAGTTCATTCCTGGTTTCCCTGTCAGCAAGGAGATGAAGTCAAACAAGTTTGTGGGCATTCGCCCGCAGCCGCGGGAAATCCTTTAAAAAAAAAAAAAAATATATATATATATATGTTTTGTTTTGTTTTGTTTTGCCTTGGACTCAGCTTAGCGTTCTCTAGTAATTGCAACGGTTAAGTAAGTTCTTGGCTGCTTTAAAAATCATATTACAAGCCTGCACCGCGCTGCTTGCAGCTTTGGTGAACAGAAATTCCTCTTGATTAGGATGCTGGCGGCCGTATCAATACAAAGTAAATAACTTTCTATGGCAGATTTTGTATTTAGATGAGTCGCTTTATAATGACTGTTTTCATATTTATTACTTACGTGTTTGAACAAGGACACAGTTTGAAACAAAACAGCTCCTTCATCGGTAGTAATTATTTTGGGCTTCACCCGCACCGGGCTCTTGGGACACTGGGCCTTGTGTGCTCTACTTTTTCCACCTTCTACTTTTACTGGTAAACATCCTGAATGTCTAACCTCTCCCTGTGAGATCCTGTGCCACTGGGCACACCCCGTCTAACAACACACCGATTATCTGAGCCTTATTGCCTTCGTTGAGAATCAGCTTGCCTCCCCTAGACTGGGTTTATTTTTAGTTTTATTCATTATGGGGAAAACACACAAAACCACATACATATACATTTTGAAGTCCCTGAAAGTCGTTTTTCCTTCCTAACGTTTGAAGATTTTGAGGCAAGATGGTAGAGAACACTGAGAAGTGATGTTCTCAATATTAGCCACCACCTGGAGCAAACACTTCCAAATGAGAAATCCATACAGGGAGACAGGACTGTTTCATTATAACATTTATTTGATACTAAAATTTTGTGCCTGCTTGAGGAGGCTGAGGCTGAGATCCAAATTCATTGTGGTTTTCTAGTGTAACGTCACTATTCCTTTTATCACAGACAATGATCTGTTTATGTTTTATACCAAGAATCACCCCACTGAAATCTTAATGAATAACTTATGTTCATGAATGAGTGATGCCACATAGAATAGTAATGCCTTCACCTTGGTCCTTCTGTTTAGAACTTAGTTCTGCAGTGAGTAAAAGTGTCATAAATGAATGAATGAATGAATCAGACTTCAGAAAGGGAAGAGAAACTAAACTGATGTAGTTCATCAGTTTCAAAAAATGTAATAGAAATACTTTGGGCAGAAACGTTTTATGATCTTAAAGATCTATAAAAACTGAACTTAATAGTGCGTTAATTAATAGGTTAATTCAGTAACTTTCAATGTGTCCAGCACTGTGTAAGGCATTTTTACATACGAATAACTTATGGAACTTCCCTGAAAGTTTACAATCTCAATAATGCAATAAAACAAAAGTGATAGAACACAGGTAAAATGTGATGAGCGCCAGTGAAGAGACACAAAGTGTCTGTGGTCACTGCGAAGCAGAAAAGCCTTGATGGAAAAAAAAGGAAAATGGGGGGAGTTGGGAGGGATTGTGCGATAGAAGCTCATGGGAAATGTGGAAAGTTTAGAGCACAGTAGCCAGCAGGACCTGTAAATATAACTAGATCTAAATTTGGGCTTCCCAAGTGGCACAGTGGTTAAAGAACCCTTGTCAATGCAGTAGACACAGGAGATGGGAGTTCGATCTCTGGGTTGGGAAGATCCCCTGGAGGAAGAAATGACAACCCACTCCAGTATTCTTGCCTGGGAAATCCCCTGGACAGAGGAGCCTGACAGGCTACCGTCCACGGAGTAGCAAAGAGTCAGATACAACTGAGCACAGGCACACCATTAGACCTAAATTTGGGTGAATTCATGAGGTTTGTTCAGAAAAACAGATTGAGAGCACCTTCCAAGAGGGAGAGCTGAAAGTTCAAGGGAAGAGAAAGCCTGACTAAAGAAAGTCAGTGGAGAGGAAGAGGAAAGAGAATAGAGTTAAAATCAGCCTGGAATGAGAAGGAGCATAGCGTAGAAATGAAGAAACAGGCCAGCTGAGAGGAAGAAAAGGGAAACAGGAAGAAGTGGGACCCCAAAGAGGAGAACAGAAGAAGAGTTATCTTCCCTGGCCTCTCCCTCAGTGTCTTTCCATAATACCCTTGCATATCTCAGATCTTTTTATTTGATTATTTTTTTTTTCTTTTACAAAGTAAGCATTTATTGCATGTAATTTAGAAGTTGTTACATTGGTTCTTCCTGAAAAAAATGTCAGCTTTGTACCTAGCAGTTTAAATGCATCTACCAACTAGTCTGTGCTGGGTGCTATATCAAGGCACTGAATCCAAAAAACGGGGTGAGAGTATATGACACACAATACGAAGAACTTATACACTGGCTGGGGAGGATGCTGAGAAACTGGAGCTTTATACATTGCTTGTGGGGGGGGGGTGGAATATAAAATGTACAACCATTATGGAAAAGACTTTGGCAGTTTCTTATGAAACTGAACATGCAACTTCCATGTGACCCAGTAGTTGCATTCACGGATATTTAATCCAGAGAAATTTCAGATTCATGCAAGAACCAACACATTGATGTCGTAGCAGCTTTGTTTGAATAGACAAAAATTTCAGTCAGCGCGCATAACTTTCAACAGGTTACTGATTAAACAAGTGGCACCTCTATACCAAGGACTAATACTCAACAACAAAAAGGAACAAACTTTTTTTTAAATTAATTTTTATTGGAGTATAGTTGCTTTACAATGTTATGTTAGTTTCTATTGTACAGCAAAGTGAATCAACTATACATATGTATATATATATATATATATATATATATACACATACTCTTTTTTTTTTTAATTTCCTTCCCATTTAGGTCACCACCAAGCACTGAGTAGAGTTCCCTGAGCTATCCAGTACGTTCTTATTAGTAATCTAGTATATACATAGTGTCAATAGAATATATGTGTCAATCGCAATCTCCCCATTCATCCCACTCTCCTTCCCCACGTGGTGTCCATACATTTGTTCTCTGTGGCTCTGTCTCTATTTCTGTTTTGAAAATAAGATCATCGATACCATTTTTCTAGCTTCCACATATACGAGCTAATATATATTTGTTTTTCTCTTTCTGACGTCACTCTGGATGAGAGCCCCAAACTCCAGATAAACACAAGTCAGATGAATCCCTTAGGGAATTATGCCTAATGGGAAGAAGAAAAACAACACCAGAAGGTCTGATGCTCTATGATTCTACTCATATAACAGTTAAAAAATCTAGATTCATTGCTACCAGAGGTTAAGGATGAGGTGAGGAAGGAGTGGTTCAGGTGGGAGGTGGGTGGAGTTTTAAAAAGGCACCATGAGGGATTTTTTGGTGATGGAACTATACAGTGTCTTGACTATGATGGTGGGTATGTAAATTTACACATGTGATAAAATTATATTTAATTAATGTACAAATGCAGATGACTACAAGTAAAATTGGGGAAATATGAAAAATGTAAGTGGATTGTATCAGTGTCAATATCCTGGTTGTGGCAGTCTGTGCTGTCCTGTACTTATATACTTATACTTTAATGTATGTATACTGAATTAGTGGGGAAGGCAATGGCACCCCACTCCAGTACTCTTGCCTGGAAAATCCCATGGACGGAAGAGCCTGGTAGGCTGCAGTCCATAGGGTCGCGAAGAGTCAGACACGACTGAACAAATTCACTTTCACTTTTCACTTTCATGCATTGGAGAAGGAAATGGCAACCCACTGCAGTGTTCTTGCCTGGAGAATCCCAGGGACGGGGGGAGCCTGGTGGGCTGCCGTCTATGGGGTTGCACAGAGTCGGACATGACTGAAGTGACTTAGCAGCAGCAGCGACATACTGAATTAGTATACATACAGTATACTAATTTAGTATACTAAACTATGCATACTAAAGTTTTACAAAATGTTCCATTTGAGGAAACTTGGTCTATTGATCCATCTGTCTATTCTTCAACCAGTACCATACTATCTTAATTAATTATTGTGCCTATATAAGAAAACTTAATATCATAGTTAGTTTTTTTACCTTATTTTTCTTTGTCAGGATTGCTTTAGCTACTCCAGGGACTATCCCTTTTCACATTAATTTTATAACAAATTCATGTGATCTGTAATAAACCTTGATATGATTTTGATAGGAACAGCATTAAGTCTATAGTTTAATTTGGGGAAAATTGACATATTTATTATATTACAAGACTTACAATTCATGAACACTGTCTTTACTAAGGTCTTTGATTTTTGTCATCATTTTGTAGTTGTTAGCATGTAGATCATACTTGATTTGTTAAACATATTCCTGAGTATTTCAATTTCTTTGAAGTGACTGAAAATGGTATTGTGCTTTCAATTCCAATTTCTGCATGTTCATTGTTTCTGTATAAAAATGAGACTGCTTTTTGTTATTGATTAATATTTATCATGCTATCTTGCTGAATGCATTTATTCTTAAGGGTTTGTTTTATTCTTAGGATTTTCTATGCAGATCATCCTGTCATTTCTAAATAGACACATTGTTTTATTCCTTTACAACCTCTATGTTTTTTATTTCTTTTTCCTGCCTTTCTGCAATAGTGAGAACTTCCCGTGTTATGTTCAGTAAGAGTACTTGCCTTGTTCCCCATCTTTGGGGGAAAGGATTCAGTCCTTGATCATTAAAAATTATGTTAGCTTTAGGTTTTTTGAAGATGCTGTTTATTTAAGTTGATAATTTTCCCCTGTATTCCAGACTTGCCGAGAGCTTTTATCATGAATGGATATTCCATTAACCTAGTCATTAAACCTCTCTTTTTATTATGTTTTATATATAAAATCATCACATCCTCAAAACAATTTCAGGAAGTTTACAGCATATGGCTTCCCAAGGTGCTCAGTGATAAAAGAATCTGCCTTCAGTGCAGGAGACGCAAATTAGATCCCTAGGTCGGGAAGATTCCCTTGAGAAGGAATTGACAACTCACTCCAGTATTGTTGCCTGGAAAATCCCATGGACAGAGGAGCTTGGCGGGCTTCAGTCCACGGGTGTTACAAAAAAGTCATACACGACTTGGAGGCTAAACATACAGCATATATACAAATAAAATATAACACAATATAATGTAAATAACGTAACATAAAACAATATAACATGAAAGGCATTGGGAAAATCAGCATGGGAAAAATAAATGAAGTCATAAGAACTCATTCCAAACACTCAATAGTTTTTGTACACTTATGAGAATTTCATCATGCTATAACTGATTTTGATTTTAGTTTTTATATTCAAAAGCTAGTATTGGTTTCATTAAGACCTTTCAGCCTTTTTAGAAGACTCTGGTTTACTCATACCGACATTCCCTGGCCTAGCACAGTTCATAGGCATCAACAAATTATAGGCTAATTTAATTAACTTACTTCCAGTTCATTCATTAATCACATACCTTTCCATTTGTATCTACCTCAAGAAACTCGGATTTCAACTTGTTCTCAAGTAAGAATATGTGTATCAGATGCATCATCCTGAACACCTTTCCTATTAAGGCTGATTTAAGTTTCCTCCCTTAACGTCTTTGCCTTCATTGATAATCTAATTTATGGGTGGGGAAGTGGATGGAAGAATGACACTCGAGCCCTTTCAGATTGCAAAATCGCATATGTTTTTTATGAGTGTTAAGTAATTTCTTTTGGCCACAACGAGTTCATAAAATTGATACCTAGCTACTGATTTTTTTTTCTGAGAAGATAGTACACCAGTCTTCTTTGAGAGTAAGAGAGGAGTTATAAATAAATCCAATTCTTTCTTTAATATACTTGACTGACTTCCTTTCTTCAACTTTAGTGAATACTCCTAGTTGGGGTTCCAGGTGAACTCTAGTATTGTTATAGCTTCTAAATATTTATGTGTCAATTATCCAGGGAGGAAAATTACATTCCCCAGTCACCTCAAACTTGCACTGCTCGTGAGAGTCTGAGTTTAAAAAATGCCTACCAGTATTGTAGTTTCTAAGATCTGTGCCTCAGAGTCACAGAAACCTATCTTAGTAACCTGGATTGTGTCTGCCAAAGATCAACTTTATGACCTCAAGGAAGTTACTTTTTCTGTCTAAGCCTCCATGTCCTCTGCTGTAACATGGTAGAAAATGATTTCTGCTGCATTGGGGCTATTTGAAGATTAAAGCAGATCATTAATGTAAAACACTAGCACAATGTCTGGCCCATAGCAAGGGTGCTATAAATGTATATTAGCTACTATTATTTCTAGAATCATTAACGGTTTTCATACAGGTTGCTGCTGCTAAGTCACTTCAGTCGTGTCCAACTCTGCAACCCCATAGACTGCAGCCCACCAGGCTCCCCCTCCCTGGGATTCTCCAGGCAAGAACACTGGAGTGGGTTGTCATTTCCTTCTCCAATGCATGAAAATGAAAAGTGAAAGTGAAGTCTCTCAGTTGCATCTGACTCTTCGCGACCCCATGGACTGCAGCCTACCAGGCTCCTCCGTCCGTAGGATTTTCCAGGCAAGAGTACCAGAGTGGGGTGCCATTGCCTTCTCCTTTCACACAGGTTAGGTATAGTAAAAGTTTTTAAATGTCCTATAAATTTTGAGGTCCTCTCAGGACTGTCCTGGTTCTGATCTTTGTGTACACCGAGGACACTGGGTCTTGAGAATTGGTGTTTTGACCTCAGTGAGGTTGCCTGGATCAGATCTGTATTAGAATTATGAAAATTAAATGCATGTTATATGTTAAATTCCCAGGATAATACTGCATATGTTAACATTCAAAAGATGTGAGCATGCTGCTTCTTTTATTCTCCCTTTTCCTTCAGAGAATATTATCTGATGCCAGTAAGATAATGAAGTGGGGACACTGGGACTCAAACACAGGGGAAAGCTTAAGATATGAGGGAAATAATCAGCTCTGTAGTCCTAGAAGCGATCTTTATGTTTATCTTAAGAACACAGTGTCTGGACTTAAAAAAAAGAGTATTGGCATATCCCAACAATCTGTACTGTTCTAGGATTTTATCGCTTAGGAGTGAATATGATTTGAACTTAATACATTTTTGTTGTTGTTCAGTTGCTAAGTTATATCTGACTCTTTTGTGACCCCATGGACTCTAGCCCATCAGGCCCTCTGTCCATGGGATTTTCCAGGCAAGAATACTGGAGTGGGTTGCCATTTCCTTCTCCAGAGGATCTTTCTGACCCAGGAATCGAACCCACATCTCCTGCATTGACAGATAGATTCTTTTGCACTGAGCCACCAGGGAAGCCTCATCTTTAAAACTGTCAAATCAGAAAAAGACAGATCCATCTCTTGATCTTAAACATGGTACTAAGGTAAATTGCTTGAGAAAATTGGATTCCAAAGATTACATGTGGAGAATTTTGAAGTATGACCATATTCCACTGAAGTTCAGAGAAGCCCAAATAAAAGAATTATGGACTGACTGACAGCTGTGTGTTGAGCTTTTTGAAAGGGCTATCTTATCTTGAAGATTATGACTTTGGAGGAACTAAGGTGCTTGGCAGTGGAAAGATTCAGAACATGTGGAATTCCTTAAAAATGTATTGACTTAATTATGCCTATGTTGCACATACTTATAAAAAAAAAAACCCTTTGTACTTTAAAAAATAGGAATAAGTTCAAGTTACATTAATTTTCCCATTTTCAAAGTGCTGTTTAGTTCTGGCCTATGATGTTTGTATTCCTTACAAATATTATTATATTGACATGCTAGAAATCTGGAGATTAATGCTGAGAAAAATGTTTTGACAGCCTGATCTTATCGACTGTACCAAATGAATCTGAATCCTACTGGAATATATTGTTATATCATCCTGAACATATTTGGACAGTGGTGATTCTTTTAAGGTTTTAAAAAAAAACTAGAAAGCAGGTACAGAGCTATTCTTTTAGTTATTAGAAAAATAGTATTTTATATTGCATCATTCCTGCTGAAAGATTGTTCTGTTGAAGAGGAACAATTTATACAAAAATTTATGGTTCAGTTCAGTCACTCACTCATATCTGACTCTTTGCGACCCCATGAATCGCAGCATGCCAGGCCTCCCTGTCCATCACCAACTCCTGGAGTTAAGTCGGTGATGCCATACGGCCATCTCATCCTCTGTCTTCCCCTTCTCCTCCTGCCCCCAATCCCTCCCAGCATCAGAGTCTTTTCCAATGAGTCACCTCTTCGCATGAGGTGGCCAGAGTACTGGAGTTTCAGCTTTAGCATCATCCCTTCCAAAGAACACCCAGGGCTGATCTCCTTTAGAATGGACTGATTGGATCTCCTTGCAGTCCAAGGGACTCTCAAGAGTCTTCTCCAACACCACACTTCAAAAGCATCCATTCTTTGGTGCTCAGCTTTCTTCACAGTCCAACTCTCACATCCGTACATGACCACTGGAAAAACCATAGCCTTGACTAGATGGACTTTTGTTGGCAAAGTAATGTCTCTGCTTTTTAATATGCTATCTAGGTTGGTCATAACTTTCCTTCCAAGGAGTAAGCATCTTTTAATTTCATGGCTGCAATCACCATCTGCAGTGATTTTGGAGCCCCCCCAAAATAAAGTCTGACACTGTTTCCCCAATTCCCCATCCATTTCCCATGAAGTGATGGGACCAGATGCCATGATCTTAGTTTTCTGAATGTTGAACTTTAAGCCAACTTTTTCACTCTCCTCTTTTACTTTCATCAAGAGGCTTTTTAGTTCCTCTTCACTTTCTGCCATAAGGGTGGTGTCATCTGCATATCTGAGGTTATTGATATTTCTCCCGGCAATCTTAATTCCAGCTTGTGCTTCCTCCAGCCCAGCATTTCTCAAGATGTACTCTGCATAGAAGTTAAATAAGCAGGGTGACAGTATACAGCCTTGACGTACTCCTTTTCCTATTTGGAACCAGTCTGTTGTTCCAGGTCCAGTTCTAACTGTTGCTTCCTGACTTGTATATATAGGCTTCTCAAGAGGCAGGTCAGATGGTCTGGTATTCCCATCTCTTTCAGAATTTTCCACAGTTTATTGTGATCCACACAGTATAATTCAAAGATAGTTTCTGAGTTTTCTGTCTCTCAGTTGACAAATGAGATACTGTCATTTGCTGTTTTAGGAAAGGAATGTACTCAGGATGAAAGCACAGCAGCTGCCATCTTTACTGTTCAGATGGATGACTACTTGGGTGGCAAACCTGTGCAGAACAGAGAACTTCAAGGCTATGAGTCTACGGATTTTGTTGGCTACTTTAGAGGAGGTCTGAAATACAAGGTAAGCAGCTCCCTCATTGTTTTATGACCCCCTTGAAGGCGATGGCACCCCACTCCAGTACTCTTGCCTGGGAAATCCCATGGACAGAGGAGCCTGGTAGGCTGTGGTCCATGGGGTTGCGAAGAGTCGGACACGACTGAGCAACTTCCCTTTCTCTTTCTCTTCCTATGCATCCTTGATAAAATAAAAGTTCATTGAGGGCAGGTTTTTTTTTTTTTTAATTGGAAGATAATTGCTTTACCCTATTGTGTTGGCTTCTGGCATACAGCAATGTGAATCAGCCGTAAGTATACACATGTCTTCTTCCTCTTGAACCTCCCCTCCGTGCCCCCACCAGCTCATCCCACCCCTCGGGTTGTCACAGAGCACCGGGTTGAGCTCCTTGTGCTTGTACAGCAGCTTCCCATGGCTGGCTATTTTACTCATGGTGGTATATGTCAATGCTACTTAAACCGAGTGAAGTAATTCAGAAAGAGGGCGGGGTATTTCGTTTTCATTTAAATCTATTTTGTTCACTGATATAGCCCCAGGACTCTCTGGACACATAATAGGTACTTGATAAATGTTTGTGGAATATATGGTATAATGTGTGACATATTCTGACTTAATCTCATTTGGCAGGGTAATTTTTAATGAAGTTAAGTAAATATAGGCAACATGGACATTAATAGTGTTATCTTTTGCTATTCTAAAGAATCTCTGAATTTGCTACAAATAACCCATGACTCTGGAATTTCAGTTGTTCTGGAACATATGAATGCAGTATTTATAGCAATTATAACTTCAGTGAATACATAGAACTATACATGCATTTCCCAAATAGCTTAGTTTGATCTTAGAAATGTTGCAAATGAAACCACTGAATTGAACATACGTGTGGTTCAGCCTCAAACTCCTACACATATACTGGCATACACACATTACCCTCACCCCCGCCCCCGCCACACACACACACACACACACACACACACACACACACACACACAGAGTCACAGAGTTTATGTGTTTTAGCCTGAAACTCATCATCAAATGACTTTACTTTGGAAATAAACAAGTAAAATATCAGATAATTCACTATCTCTATACCTTTAAGGCAACTTTCAGTAAAGGATAGCTTTTTTGGGAATTCTCTCAGTGACCCTTGCAGATTGTCCATCTTTCATTATTCCCCATGCCCCTGAGAATGTTCAGTTAAAGTGTGAAGAATACCTTCCCGACAAACACCCCAGAAACAGTCTTTTTTAAAATCAAACGTGCTTTGGCAGCAGTCTGTGAGACCCTACCACCTCACCCCTCCAGTATATTAGCCCTGTGGAGACCTTAAACTTCAGAAGTAAACTACTAAACTAGAATTCTGACTCTAGTCTAGAGACTATTAAATATGAAACTATTCCTTTTATTTAATTCACTCGAGTTACTTTTATGTCAAATGATCCTGAAATATACTGTATATTAGTGAATCCAAGATTTAGAGTAAGCTGGGGCTTGTATTACTAAATGCATGTACTGTACCATCATCCTGGTTATGAACCCATTTCTGTCACATGTAGCTTGTTTGCCTCAGGAGAAACAGGTTTTCTGTGCTCAGTTTCCTCAAATGTGCAACAGGGTAACAACAGCTTTCTTGTGTAGGTATCATAAGGATTAGATTAAATGATAAAAATGTGTATGTTATAGTGCATATGCAGTCATTTGAGATTCATGCTTATTAATTCTTCTGGTATTAGTGGGTCTTCTGAAATCAAATTTCTGGAAATTAGTGGACATGACAAAAGTAATTTTACAGTTATTGAATAATTGTCTTCTAATTGTCAACATTAAAAGCACCACAAATCAGCATTTTTGAGAAAGAGGATATTTGCACATAGAGGTCAAATTTATCAGCAAAAAAATCAGTTTACTATCTTATCATTAGTGACATTAACCAGATGGTAACATGTGTAGTTGTAGCTAGACTTGATAGGAGATGTGGAAACAGAGATCATTTTACCACCCCCCGGAACAGCAAAGATTATTATTATTATGTTATACTTAATTTCATGCTTTTAGGGATGTACTAAGCACTTCGCATGTGTCATCTCATCTAATTAAAAAAAAAAAGCCCTGTAGTACAGTTTCTATCATTAGCATCCTATTAAGATAAGTAAGTGGAAGCTTAGAGAGCTTGATTTGTGAAGGTCTCATAGGTGCTATATGACTGAATTGGGTGACCGACTCCAGTGCCTAAGCTAGAAACCATGATATTAATGATGCTTTCAATATAAGTAAATGGTTCAAATGTCTGGATGAATTTTTTATTTAAGAACACTCTTTGAAAGGATATTGTGTCTATTTGAAATGAGTAAAACTTGGCAAAGTCTACCATTACCAAATCAGCAATGGTCCCATTTAGTTGCCATATGTAGTATAAAGATGTAGCTAGGAAATGTTGAGACCATCTTCCCATGTCCCATGTCATTTAATTGTCTTGTGGTTTTTTTTCTCTGTGAAGTTTTATAGGGAGTTGGGGAGGAGTTATACAGGATTAATTACTTACTACTGCTTCCTTTTATTATATCTCTGGCTAAGCCCCTTTCCCAGCTTGAACAAGACCCAGCCCCAACTGTGGTTGTAAATAGCAACAATTAGACATCTGTCAGCCAGTAAAACAGTATTTATGGTGCCCTTGGTTTAGAAGATTATTCACCTTGCTTTCATTCTGTAAAGTAGGTAGAAGGAGACTGGGTGTTTCTAGGGTTCGTTCAAGCAATGTTCACAGAAGAAGTAATTACTTTCTGATATGGATATATGTGAAACTTGTTTTTTGGTCATTTTTGGCATCAAATATTAGAGACAAAATTAATTTTTAAAATACCATTAAATGTTCACAGGCTATATATATATATATCACTCTGATAGTTCACTGTATGAAATTATCCTAATATTATATATTTATTTTCAGCCTAAGTCAACTCTATACTTTATGACTTTTTTCAGAGCACAGTGTTCTTACACTATTTTTTGTTATCAGATCACAGTATAATTCTTATTTTAAAAAATTAAAATGGCCAAGCATAAGTAATATGTAGATGAAAAACTTTATTTTTATTGTATACTACTTTGTGCTGTCAAGAAATATGGCGATCCTTTTAAAATTATGAACTGGGAAATTATTATGTGTTTGTAAAAGCTTGTGGTTATAGTTATCCTGAAGTCAATATTTAAGCCTGTACTAATAAAACTTTTATATTCATGAGGGCCTTTTGGAAAAGCGGAGAAGTCTAAAAGTCATTGGAAATTTAAAGAATGTGCTATTAATTATATATGAAGCTTGACCTCTTTCTTTGTATATGTTGATGTAATAAACTTGAAATTTGGATTATTTAATAGACTTCATTTTTCAAAGATTTTGTTTGATGTGAGCCATTTATTTTTAAAGGCTTTATTGAATTTGTTACCATATTCTTTCTGTTTTATGTTTTTGGTTGTTTGGCCCTGAGGCTGTGGGATCTTAACTCTCCAACCTGGGATTGAACTCGCACCCCTGCATTGGAAGGCAGAGTCTTAACCACTGGACTCTGGGGAAGTCCCATATAGACTTTTTATACTGCTAATTTTCTTTCCATATTATCATGGGAGGACTTTGATTAATAAATAACAGATTTATTTCCACTACACCTTTATTTTGCAAATTCAGTTCAGTTCAGTTCAGTCGCTCAGTTGTGTCCGACTCTGCGACCTCATGAATCGCAGCACGCCAGGCCTCCCTGTCCATCACCATCTCCTGGAGTTCACTCAAACTCATGTCCTTCGAGTTGGTGATGCCATCCAGCCATCTCATCCTCTGTCATCCCCTTTTCCTCCTGCCCCCAATCCCTCCCAGCATCAGAGTCTTTAATTATGGAAGTAAATAAATATTGTTGTACCTAACATTTTAATTCAAGAAAAGAATGAAAAGCTTGAAAAAGTTGAAAGCTAATTTCAAATGATGCAAGAAGACGTGCTTGATACAGTTCATCTTTTTTCGTCACCATTTCTTAGTTCAACGTGGTTGGACTTTGATTTTCTTTTTGTTTTGATGGGGATAAGCAACCAATTTAGACTGTAAATACTTAGGCCTGGCATGTTTTGTAAACTCTTTTTACCTAAATAAATAGATAAATAAGACAGGTGATTACTTAATGTAAAATCAAGGACTAAGATTAGAAGCAGCCCATACCTGGCAAGCACTCAGGTCCTTCCTCTGTCTTGAGGCTGTGACCGTGGGAATTTCATGCTGCCTGGTTCCCGGGCCCCCTTCGTGTATGCTTGTGACCTCTGACTCTCTAACCTCCTATCACCTTTTCCTCTGAAATCCTTATCTGCCTTCTCATTCAGTGTTTTGAGAATCATTAGTTCCCCAAAGGAAAAGAATAACAACTCTTTTCTGTTTATTTAGCAGATTTTATATATTGAGGTATTAACTGGAATGGTTAAAATAGGAAGGACAAAGCCTAAAATAAAACAATTACCTATTGATTTGCCTGTTGGAAATTCTCTTCTGTGTATTTAATTTTTCACACGCACTTGGCTGTTTTCTCTTGGCCTAGCAGGCAGTTTGGTACCAACACCAGCGGTTTTCTAAGCTGCCGTGTCAAAGCCTCATCTGTTTTGTTTTGTTTTCTTTCTCTCACTGATCAGGCTGGAGGTGTGGCGTCTGGATTCAATCATGTGCTTACAAATGACTTGACCGCTCAGAGGCTCCTGCATGTGAAAGGTCGCAGAGTTGTCAGGGCCACGGAAGTTCCCCTGAGCTGGGACAGTTTCAACAAGGGTGACTGCTTCATCATTGACCTTGGCGCTGTAAGTTTTATGCTTACCTGGAGATGTCTAGGGGAAGGTAGATTATCTTCAGATCAAATCAGATGTATGTGTTGTGGAAGATACTCACTTTTTCTGCACACTAGAAAGTGGTCATGGCTACGTGAGATGCAGTCATATCATATGACTAGTTGGCAAGTATTTAAATGACACATAAAACTTCAGAAGTTTTTATTTCTTTTGATAAACTTAATTAGAATGGAGCAATGATTTAGTTCTTCCTTCCATAGAACAGAAATTGAATAATTCTTAATATATTTCCCCTTCTTCTTGAACAGAGCTTCCTCTAATTATTTTTGTCCTGAAATGTGTGTGGGAAAACATTGCTTGAGGGGGAAATTGATTCCCCCAGGAAGCAAAGATTCTAGAATTTAGCATGGACGTAGGATGAGCGTAAATAGCCTGCCTGAAGGGTGTAGGGAAAGTGTTTCAACAAATACTAATATATTCCATATATCCACACACATAGCACTATTTCGTACTTGTTAATTCTCTCAGAATTGTTAGAAAAGGCACAAGTACCAATGTCAAGCATTATTTTAGTGGGATGGGCAATATCTGACTTAAGTCTTTAAAACTTTGTAAGGTTTCAAAAGTAGAAGGGGAAAAAAAAGTAGAAATAAAGGGTATTTCCTGCTATTGGAAACCATGTGCAGTGGCAGGGTTGCCCTTTTCTTCTCCAGGGGATCTTCCCAAACCAGGGATCAAACCCATGTCTCCTATATTGCAGGTGGATTCTCTACCACTGAGCCACGAGGGAACAGTGATTCCTACCTAAGTATTTTGTTTTTCTGCCTCTCCTTAGGCAGTATGTTGGGGAAGAGCATCAGTCAGAGGCCAAAAGAGTTTATTTCATGTATATAGAGAGAAGTGATACTAAGGAATATAAAAATGGAACTACACAAAACTCAGTGTGAGCAGTGTTAAGCTGGCAGGAGCACAGAAATTGAATATGCTAAGGTTGTAAATGGTTTGGAAAATGACCCAAATTTTAAACTGCATTGGGTTCTCTAAGAGTCACCTCTACTTTTATCACTACTAGTGTATAATCTGACTGTCTTAGATTGTACTAGCTGTGTGCATAGTTGAGAGTATGCTGCTAATGCCCAAAGTACAATTTCCAGTGTCACATTTAGACACCTACACGCAGAATGGCAGTATTCTTGCTCTGTATTTCACAGTGAATTTCATGGAAATGTCCTTTTCAACTTTAGATGCTATCCTGTTGCCCTAACCAGACTTCCTAACCAGAAGTCCTAACCTTCATATCTAGGCAGAAAACAGATAACTATTCTCTCTCTCCACTCACCAGCAAGCAAAATCTTGACATACAAACAGATGATCTGGTGTATTAAGCTGTGCATTTCCAAAGACAGTCACAGCACTTGGAATCTCTCACAGCTAATGTACAATGATTAATTTTCTCTCTTAACTATTTATATTTTATAGCCTTTTATCCCTTTATAATTTACAAAGTATTTTTATATATAAGGTGATATGGTTCATGGAGAAAGTGGACCTCAGTTTTCATCAAGTTGAATATAATCTCAGGTTCTCATCTATAAATTTGGGTATTTGATTAGATGTGCTCTGGGGTCCGTAAATACTTCCCATTGATAATGTAATTCATCATTGCTATTACTTGAAAATATTTCTTCCCTAAAAAAATTTTTTTATATATAATGTATTTGCTTTGCAAGTGCAATAATCTCTTTGTCATGAATAGTGTCCAGTTGAACTTTCCAACTCTCTACTCTTTGATGTTGAGCAAGTCATTAACATCTTTGAGCCGTAACTTCCTTGTTTTTTTTTTCATCTTGACTGTGGTTTCTAGTGACATACTGATCTCAGCTGATGATGATTCAGTCCCGTCTGACACACAATCATATCTGAAAATGGCAGTTACCATCCCAGTTTCCAGGAAAAACCACCTTAGAAGATGTGAGAAAGTCACTTGCGTTAAAGCAGGTTGAGCAGCGATCTGGGATGAGACCTGAATCTTTCTATTCATAGTTTACATCCTTTGCATTCTATGAAGTGTGGTATGGCTCTATACCAGAGTATCTTGCAACAGTTTCAGAATCTGCTTAATTCAGAATAGATTATGTCTAATCTGGCTTAGAATCTACTGATATTAGTATTAATAATGAAATTATTTGGCTTCCCTGGTGATTTAATGGTAAAGAATTTGCCTACAGTATAAGAGACACGGAGATGCAGGTTTGATCCCTGGGTTCAGAATATCCCCTGGAGGAGAAAATGGCAACCTACTCCAGTAGTCTTGCCTGGAAAATCCCATGGACAAAGGAGCCCAGTGGGCTATAGTCCATGGGGTTGCAAAAGCGTTGGACACGACTGAGCAACTAAACAACAATGAAATTGCTTATTATTTTATTGAATAAGTATTGAGTTTCCACAATGGGCTGCATAGTTCAGTGCTGTGCTAGACTGATTATAGCTCTGGTAACATGCTGTCTTCCCATAGGTAATACCTGTCATAGGAATATTCCCCATAAATCCAGGCTCATGTCATAGGGAAGAGTCTCTATAAAAGGTTCAAGGACATTGATCTATTTAACAGTAAATTTTCTTTATTTTATGTAGTTAATATTTCCATTGACTTTCAAGTTATCTCCTGCTCTCGTGGCTGATTGGAGACATTTGGGATAATTTTCTTACATACTTGAAGCTGATTCCCTCTTATGTCGTGAAAATTTCCCACCACTCCTAGAGATATCCTAGTAGGATTCAAGCTCTGAATTCCTAAGTATTTTAGAAAAAACACCCACATGACCTGTGTTTATATTACTGACCTTTAACCAGTTGGTATGTTGCCAAAAGTTTCTAAAAGGTGATAAGATCTTGCAATTACCTTGGGGACTTTATTTTTGGGGTGTGTCACAGTCAGCCAAGAAGAATGGATTCAAAATCTCTGTCATAATATTTCAATAGCAGTTATTGAGGTAACTATTTCATGACCACTTTCTGCTTTAGTGGGCACAAAGGGAAGCCAGTGGTGTTACTTCGAGTGTTTCATGACCCAGGTATGAAGAAGATAGGTTGAACATCTCAAGCTGTCATTCAGCTAAAGCCACATGGCCAACACTAAGGTTATGGGTATAACCTACATCCTGTATCTTGATTGTTTTTGAGGGAAGTGAGCTTTTTTTTCTTGGATAAACAATCACTAGTATTAAGGTGATGTGGCATATACCTTAGTAACATTTGGTGTGATAGGATTTTAGACTACAGTAAATATTCCCTAGGGGCTTCCTTCCCTGGTGGCTCAGCAGCAAAGAACCTGTCTGCCAGTGCAGGGATGCGGAGTCGATCCCTGGGTCAGGAAGATCCCCTGGAGAAGGAAATGGCAACCCGCCCCAAGATTTCTTGCTTGGGAAATCCCATGGACAGAAAAGGCTGGCAGGCTATAGTCCATGGGGTCGCAAAAGAGTCGGACCTGATTGCGTGACTGCACAACAATGACAAAATATTCCCTAGACATGACAGCGTAATTTTTTCAACCTAAAGCATGAAATTGTAAAATTATTCATTTAATCACTTTGGAAGTTAAGAGAATTATCGTTTTAGGGGATGATTTGGATAAATTGTCTTATATTTAGTGTATTTTCAGTAAATAATATGAGACATGGCTAGATTTCAGCAATTTGGAATTTACCGAATTATTGGAAAAATGCTTTTGAAATATATATTTTAATGTTGCTGAATTTATGAATCAGTACTCTCCCACTATTTTTAAAGATATGAGGAATTTGGAGACATTAATGACATCACAGCTTAATATTGCAACAGAACATCTGTAACCCGAGAATGTGAGTGATAATGAAAAAAAGCCCATGTTCTCAAAGTTTGGCATCTGAAGTTAACTCTTTTAGAAGTGTGTTATCAGAGCCAGCCACTAGTGGAGAATTAGGTTTCAGAGAAATAGGAATCTGTGCTGAATTTTTTTTTTTCTTGTTGATTATCCATTTTACTCATTTTAAAAAATTTATTTATTTTAGATGGAAGGATAATTGCTGTGGTGGGTTTTCAATCATGCTGTTCTGCACGTTCTGTTCCCTTGTTAACTTACTTGGGGAGTTACGCAGTGTTGCCCTACTGCCTTGCTATTTATAAGCTATCCTGCCCTCTCATAGTCACCTGCTTCAAGAAAGCAGCCTACACTTCCTCATTGACCAGACCTGGCCTTCAACCCACGTCTTCTGACTTTCACTCCCACCGTTTCTTTGAAACTGTGCTTCCTATGAGCATCAATGCCTTCTGCTAAATCCAGTGAACTCATCCTTCTACGAGCCTTCTGTGCTGCAGTTGACACTGCGTTTTGTCATTAAAGCGCATCAGATTATCCCACCCACCCCCTCCCCCATCCCAGAGGAAGGGTATGGAATGTTAATGGCCTGGGATGGGGAGAGGGCTGAGAATGAAAGCGTGAGTCTGGCTTGCAGTCTTCAGCCTCCCTCCTCTTTAACCTTACTAGAACCACTGACATTTCACTGAATCTTAAGTGCTGGGCTTTGACCTCTATCCTAAGGCATTTGCTGGAACGTATCCTCACTTTGGTCTTCTGAGATGCCCACATCTCCACGGCAAGGCCCTTCCCAGTTCTGTCAGCCGCAACTGTACCCACCCTTAGGCGTTCTGCTTAGTTTTTCCTATGCCACATAAAAGTTTCGGGAACAGCGTGTCCAAGTTGTTGCCAATACCCGTTAGTCCAACTGCCTGGACACTGTCCAGAGTTGTTTCTGCTCTCCTGCTCAGCATCACAGATAAATGTATGACAAACATGTAGGACAAGAAGTTTACCAAGCTCTTCTCAAAGATTCATTGCACCTGGTCATGTTTCCTCGTCTGCTTGTAATGACCTACTTTTTTTGGACCAGACAAACTAGTCTTACACTGTTTTACACTGCTGCCCTCGTGCACTCTAGTCCCTAAGGCCAAGACCCTCGTTCTTGATATACAGATCTGACTTTCTAGACCACATCCTCACTCCTCCCCTGCAAAACCCTTAACTCTGGCAAAATCAAGTTTCTTTTAAATTAAAATTTTGTTGGCTTTCAGACTTTTGTCTCTAGTGTGACTTAAGGAGGCTAACTTTAAAACTGAAAACTGAGCAGAATGGTCTTTGTTCTGGATACGTTTTCCTTACTCCAAAGTACTCCACTAGATCTACTGGGGACAAGAGGAAGAGAAATGGGAAAGATCAACCTAATTGTAAATCTGTAGAATTTACTCTGCAGTAAAACTATGGACGAATGGCATTTAGTGTGTTCTTAGCATGTGTTGGGTGTTTGGAATATCAAGATGAAAACCAGATAGCCTTTGACCTCAAGGTGCTGTGAAGTGGTGAGAGACACAAACACATACACAAATCAGAGTATGATCAGGTAGAATGTTAGAAGCGCTGGAATAGAGCTACACGCGTGCTGTAACTGGAGAATCTATGATCTCAAGGTATTAGGAATTATATTTTAATTCTCAATCATGGTTTCACACTGGAATCATTTAGAAGAGGTTTTAAGAGTACTGATACCTGTGATTTGATTCCTGAAATTCTGATTTTAAGGTTTTGGAATGGGCCTTTGGTATAAGTTCTTTTTTTTTTTTTTTTAATTTTTAACTTTTTTTGGCTGTGCCACATGTCACATGGAATTTTAGTTCCTTGACCAGTGATGAAACCCGTGTTTCTGCATTGGAAGTGGGAAGTCTTAACCACTGGACTGCCAAGGAAGTCCTGATGTAGATTCTTTCTAAGCCCCGCCCCCAGATTATTGAACATTCCCATTTCAATATGGGAACTGTCTAAAGGTGCTGGGAAGTTCACAGTCATATGTCTAAAGAACAAATAAGTCAGTTAAAAATAGTTGAGTCACCTACTTAGGCGGCTGGTGGAAATTATTTTAATAAGGTGTGACTCTAAGACTTCCTTGATTTTCTAGGTACTTTGAGTAGAACACAATCTCACCTTCTCTTCTTATGAAAAGTTTGCCCCGAAAGCTGTCGCTTGGTCCTGATAAGTGACATCACTGCTGCAGCCATGCTCGAGTTGTCCAAGTCATTTCCCCGCTTCCCTGTCCTCCAGTACCCATCCAAAGGCATGGCTGACCCTCCCTGTAGACTCTGGTCTTATAAACATCCCTCTGTTCCTCTCTGCTTCTCCATCAGCACTGCTCTGTCCTACCTCACACGCAATTCCTCCTTTCTGGTCGCTCAGCATTCTGTGACCATCCACACCCCATGCATCCATCTTCTATCCTTCAGTCAGAGATGCTTTTAAAAACACATATGAGCATGTGTGCACCCCTGGCGGATTCATGTTGATGTATGGCAAAACCAATACAATATTGTAAAGTAATTAGCCTTCAATTGAAATAAATACATTTAAATTAAAAAAAAAACACAGGCATGGCATTGAAGGATATTGAGGTAGCTTGACTTTAAACAACAAAAAAAATAGAATATAAATGAACATTTGTTTATCAAAAACTAAAAATCATGTTTTAAAGTTTAAAAACATGGAGATTCTTGGGAATATTGTGCAAGTTAATATCCTTTTTAAAGCAATGCTTAAAGACCCTTCAAGCCTAGAGGGGTATCTGAATGAACTTCTGTATTTGGGTAACTAAGGGAGGTCAGTGGTAAAGAACCTGCGTGCAATGCAGGAGACACGGGTTTGATCTTTGGGTAGGAAAGATCCCCTGGAGATGGAAATGGTAACTTACTCCAGTATTCTTGCCTGGGAAAATTCCATGGACAGAGGAGCCTAGCGGGCTACAGTCCATGGGCTCACGGGAGCCAGACACGACTTAGTGACTAAACAACAACAAAGGACAAACCAAGCACTGGAAACATAAAAGCGATAGAAGCAGGGAGAGTAAGAGGTCTGCTCCTCCCACCCCCCGCTTTTGTAAACTTTTAGATGTATTTAGAATAAAATAGCTTGGAAAAAGGAGCAAGTCCATGCTGAGTTCTTTGCCCATGTTATGAGTCACCATCATTGGAGGGTTCCTTTAAACTCAGCTTCTGAAATCTTGCCTCCCTTCAAGGGCATCATTAACCACTGTTTTATTTCTGCTCTTATTTCCTGTCCCCAAATGAGGTTTGGCTACACTTTGATGTTTGACTTGTTAGCTCTGACCATGTAGTTTAGAAGAAATTTTAGAAACCTCTGGTCTGCCCCCGGTGTGGTTGTTTCTATGAATACCACTCACTTTCTTTTGTTTCTTGTTACTGGTGGTCCAAACTGATTGCCGGTAACAGAGTGTCTTTACTCCCTTGTTTCTTCCAACTATCCAGAATAATTTTACTTTCCTTAAATAGTTTGTACATTAAGAGTTAATTGTGGCTTCACAAGTTTCTACTCGAGGTGTACATACGTCAGCAAATTTCAGCCAAAATTTAAGTGGACTTCAGTCTGAATTGAATGGATAATTCCATATTTACAGGGAGTTTTTATGTCCTTTCCCGCCAAAAATGTAAAGTTTAGTGTTGAGTTATTAAAGTCTCTAGGATCTTAGAAGGTAAAATAGTTGCCCCGAAACTGTATTTGCTTTATAATTTTCAGTGTCCAGTACACTTAAATCAGATTTACAAAAAGTTTATCTAACTACCACTCAAGTATTATAATCAAAACAATTTAAATTATAATGAAAACTTTTTCTGTTTAAAAATACACATCAACCTATCACATCAGTTATATTTTTTAGCTCTGTACAGAATTTCTTATTTTTTAGCCCTTGTCCTCTAAAAAAAAGGTTAAGTTGAATTATTAGGGGAGTTTTTCAAGCATGGGGCCAGTTGAGTACAAGGTTTCCTCATTTGCAGAGTGGTGAAGTAGTCCTGACCAACTGCCTCTGAATAGGGTGCGTGTTGGGCTAGTGCAGTTTATTAATAGTGCTGCACACATGCGTTTCATCACTGTAGCACTCTGTTAAAATGAGATGTCTTAAACACATCACCTGCATGTGGTGAAATATGAACTGCTCAAATTGAATGAATTGCTCAAATTCTGTTCCAAATTTAAAATATATTTTAGTGTCCATAATTGAACAAACTATGTTTGTATAAAAAACACAGTGTTGAATGAAAAGTGTTTTTTAATAACTTAAAAAGTTTTAGTTTTATTTTTTTATTAACTTTTTAAACAGTTCTGGCTTTTAGCAATTTAAAGTCCATATTTTATTGCATTTCTTGTCTAAGTTAATCACTGAAAATTAAATCTAGTAAATAAACTATGTTACTTCTAGAAATATCACAAAATAAGGTGAAAATAATAAAAGAGTAAGCATAACACACAACATCCGTTTTCATCCTCAGTGAGAAATTTTTTGGCAATGCTTTCTTTGATGATTTAGTCTTCTTTGAGTTAAAAAGAAAACTTCACTTTTAAAAGTTTTATCATTTTTATGAGTTTTTCCTAGATATATTTTTTCTATTTTAAAGGTTGAAACTGGTCTCTAAGCAATGGTGAGGAATATTTTCTAAAACTAAATTTATCTGTGAATTGATACTGCACATAAAAAGCTCTCAGAGTTATATCATAGAAAATATTTTGGGGTCCAAGGAATATTATAAAATTCTATGTTAAATAATAATATTTATAAACTTATCATTAACTATTATTCATTTTTAAACATATTTTACCAGGCTTCCTTAATGCTTTACAAACACTAATAAAAACTCAGTTCAGCTGCTCAGTTTTGTCCAACTCTTTGTGACCCCTTGGACTGCAGCACACCGGCTTCCCTGTTCATCACTAACTCCTCAAACTCATGTCCATCGTGTTGGTGATGCCATCCAACCATCTCAACCTCTGTCATCCCCTTCTCCTGCCTTCAATCTTTTCCAGGATCGGGGTGTTTTCAAATGAGTCAGTTCTTCGCATCAGGTGGCCAAAGTATTGGAGCTTCAGTTTCAGCATGAGTCCTTCCAATGAATATTCAGGACTGATTTCCTTTAGGATTGACTGGTTTGATTTCCTTACAGTTAGTGTGATTTTATATAATTTCTTTAAAGTAGGTAAGAGGTCATTTATAAAACTAAAGTAGGGAGAATATAAACATCTATTGGATGAATATAAAAATACAGAGCAAATCAGTAATGAAAGTGGCTAACAGTCTGAGAAATCTTGAGAGATAATGTCTTATCCACTTCTTACATTTCACTGTAATGTAAATATTAGAAGTTTGTTCTCTCAGATCTACTAAGAAAAAAATCAATTGCAAAATATCAAAGAACAAGGTAGAAAAGGTACCTAAGCTAAGAGCCCAAGTGTACTGGCAGAGTAGCCTGCTTTGCTTCATGGGGTAATTAGAAATGATAGATTCCCTGCAACACCTGCTGGGTGCAGTTTGCTCCTAGAGACCAGCAGATGTTCCAGCCCTGGTTTAATGCTTAGAGTTATCAGGGGAGTGTCAGTAAACGCAGTTGCCTAGAACACACCTGAGAGTCCCTAAAGGGTAGGCTCAGATATCCATATTTAAAAAAAAAAAATCACTATCCTACTCTAACATCTGATTTTAATGCTCAGTGATAAGGTATTGGCTGATCATTGGGAACCATTTGTTTTCACTGTTTGTAATTGCTAACGTGGACCTGGTATTCAAATCACCTCTAAATATGAGTCTCATATTCAGAAGCCCAGGTGTAGAAAACAGAAAAAGAAAAAAAAGAAAGAAGGAAAAAAAAACCCACTCCCTTAACCATGTTGAATAACTAGATCGGATTCTGAAATGGAGGGAGTTGCAAGGCACAGTCCCTTTTTCTTTTATGAATTCCTAATAGTTATATTTTATTCTTGAAAAGGAAAGTGGAGCAGATGAATAAGGAACATGGGAGTTGGGGGTACAGCTTAAGGGGTTAGAGAAACTGTTATTGGCCTGTGTGCTGTGAAGTTGCACCCCCACAGGGAGCCTGCCCAATTTTAGGCAATAGTAAGCTATCTTTGAATGAAGAAACAACTCTGGACTGTATCAGAGAAAAGAGACCGTTTCTCTGATTTTGAGGGTGCTGTTTTATTTTGCTGTTATTAATTTATTCCCTTGTTTGAAAGTTTGCAAACATAAAGTCACATAGTAAAGGACTGCTAAAGTCTGTCTCCTTTACACTTAACCACAGTGCAGCCTTCTCTCCAGATTGACTAGACAAGTATGTATGGAAACGTTTTGAAAACCAATGATAATGCAAACATATTATTAGCCTTCGTTATCAGCATGTCAGTCTCTCCTTGCTAGTGTTCACTCATTCCTCTCTATTTCCAACATCTAGCTCCTAATAAGCACTTAATAAATAAGTAACATTATTTTTTTAAAAAAAAGGATAAAAACACTGACAGATTAAAAACTGAAGGTTTTCTTTCTGCAAATATGTGCCCCTCCCCATGAGATACTGTGTAGCTTTAAAAATCTTTTTCCTGCAAAGGCAGAAACAGAGCTTATAATTTTGTATCTAGTTAAATGGAACCGTATGATTGTGTGGTTTTATTTAAGTCTTTATGATGTACCTGGATATTTTCAACATCAGTGTTTAAACATTATCCTTGATTTCTAACCACTGAAGGATAGTCTGTAGTATCCACATAATGACATTTTTATGTTGACTTCCCTATTGAATGGGCATTTTGTTTTGTGTCTTTGTTTTTGTATCTGATGTCTGATACGTCTATAAAATAGATTCCTAGAAATGGTCCTGATTCTAAAAGCACATGTAATTTTTTGATATGACGCCAGACTGCCCTTGAAAAGAGACTGTCTCAGTATCTGTCACCTTAATAGTGTGTGATAATACCTACTCCCACATCCCACCAGCCTGGGTACCATTACACTTCTTTATTGTGTTAAATCACATTTAGTGGAGAAAATGACATTTATTGTTACTTTACGTTTGTTACTGATACTTTCGGAACACTGTACCTAAGTCCAAAATATATACTGTAATATAAATGGCAAGTAATGTATTTGATTTACTATTTATCAAACTGCTGTTCTGTTTCTATTTTTTTTCAATTTCTGTTAAAGTATAATTTTTATATTTAAGTATATTCTCTATATGTCATAATTTATATAACTGTTATCCTATTGTTGAGCATTTAATGTCTTTTCAATGCCTTACAAAAATCTCAGCTGTGAAAAATGCCTGTACACGTGTTTTTTTCTCTTCTTTATGAATAATTTATTAAAATAAATTCCAGTTAGTGATATTGTATTACTGGGTCAAAGGTTTAACTTTTTATGACTCAGTAAAGATTGTTAAATTGCTTTACAAAAGTGATATCATTTTTTATGATCAGCAAGATCATATTACTACTGTAATAGATTCTTGACTAACTTTCTGAAGAATGTTAGATTTATTATTCTAAATTTATAGAACTTGTATAAGTTTACTTTCATAAATTGTACTTTGCGGATTATATACAGAGAATGCTGAGATATGTATTTATATTTTCCATGTTTAACAATGCCCACTTTATCATGCTAACTGAAAGCAACAGGATACACAATGAGGTATAAATTAAATATATCAAATTATATATACCTCAACAGTGGATAACTTTAATTTTTATGCCTTTTTGTTTGTTCCTAATTAATCACAGTGTGTATACCCAGGCTGAATGTCTGTCATGTATTCTTGAGGTCAAAAGATCTGTCTCTTTCTTTTAGGAAATTTACCAGTGGTGTGGATCGTCTTGCAACAAGTATGAGCGTCTGAAGGCCAGCCAGGTTGCCACTGGCATTCGGGACAATGAAAGGAAAGGAAGATCTCAGCTAATTGTGGTAGAAGAAGGGAGTGAACCATCAGAGCTTATACAGGTATTATGAGTTGTGTAGGTTTTTAAAAGCTTGCCACTCTAAGCTGTATGTGTGAGCGTGTGTGTTAGATTTAATAACATCTCTGATAAGCTCAGATTAGGTAAGAGGATGTATCAGAGTTTTCTAAGTCATGGTACTAGGAGAATAGAGTATCACAACTGTTTTTCCCCACCACTGGAATGACTATCAAAGGAAGCCTTATTCCTTATCTTCTGTGATATTCAAGGACTGATAGGTGGGCAACACCTTTGAGATTGACTGTAAGAAAATATTTTGGAAGAAAAACAATAATTTATTTGAGCTTCTCAACTTTTTTTAATGTAGTGATTTTTTTCAATTTGAAAATTAAGTATTTCATTAAAAGAATGAAATAAAGTCTTATACCAGGTGATTAAATACACCAATGTTTTAACTATTTCAGTCATTTTAAATTAAGATTTATAGTATAGGTAAGGCACTTATAATTTTAGTATAGTTGTTAAATTAACATGAATTGTCTGTATGGCTCTTTACATCTCTGTCATTTACTTAATCAGTATACCAGTCCTGAACACTTAGTTGTGAACAGTTTTTCCCTTTTAAGAACACTACAGTGAGTACCTGAGTCTAAATATTGTATATATGCCCTTAAATAAGATTGTCAGTCAGAGGAAATAATCATATTCAACTCTCTAAATACATGTTGGTAAACTGATTCCCATTCATTTATTTAACAAATATTTATTGAACTCCTGTGTGAGCTAGGCCCTAAATATTTGTACCAGTTGCTGCTTCCTTGCGTAAGCACTGTGTTCCTCATGACTTTACAGAGCCCTGTCAGCATTTCCTATCTTAGTACCTTTTTGAATCTTCCCATTTTTCTCTTTGAGTTTTCATTTCTCTAATTTCCTAGGATATTACACCTTTTCCCCAAAGATTTTAGCCATTTGCACTTAAATTTTTCTAAAGATAGTTTTATAAACATATATTTTAATATTTTTTATTTACAGCAATTTAATGCATTAAATTAAATTATATTAAATTATTTAATATATATTTATTATATTTCATTATTATAATTAAATTAAATTATTATTAATAGAGTTACCTGAGCCAATGCTAGGCTACATAATCCAGTAAATGAAAATTATATAATGGAATCATTTTATTGATTATAGTGTCTTTAAACTTTTTTACTTTAATAACCACTAAACACAAATTTTCACGTTAATGTTTTAGAAATAATTTGAATTCAGTGGGAAGATGATCTTGGTGTAACGCTAAGAGAAAGGATAGGCTGTAAAATTTTATGTGTAATATTATCTTAATATGAACGTTTATACCATATAGCTGTATATTCATATATACATTTATATCTGGAAAGAAATATGCTGAAATATTACCAATATTATCAATAATGTCTTTGACTCTGGATATATGTCTTCTTATTATCTTCCTCTTCATTTGTGTTTTCAAAATTTATCATAATGGATTCCTTTTACAATCAGAGAAAAAAGACCATCTGAAAAAATAAAATTAGGAATGGCTTACCTGGGTTTTCAATAGTCAAAATTACATTACTAATAAATTAGACCTTGAAACTACTTACAGCAAATTCTTGATCTTTTCATATTTTTTAAAGACCTCTCTTCTGGAAATGTGACCATCATGTAAGTTATCTAATTCTCATATTGAGAAGCAAAAACCTATAAATTAGATGTATTTTTGATTGATTGTAACCCCTTGCTTCAATAGCTAAGTTTTGATAGAAGTGGCCCCTGGAACACAACTGGTCCTTGCCGGGAGCTGGAGGGAGTGTTGCATTAACTGTCAGGCCAACTTCTCCATGTCATCTTGGAAGTCCCTTAAACTCTCATTGTCTCTGGTTCCTCATTAGTAATGTGAGGATTAGCCAAAGTGGCTTCTTGGGTCCCTTTAGGTGCCAATGATCTGTGATTCCACATGTTTAATTACCAGTCACTTTAGTCTGTTCTGGGGCTTCCCTGGTGGCTCAGAGGTTAAACCGTCTGCCTTCAATGTGGGAGACCTGGGTTCGATCCCTGGGTCGGGAAGATCCCCTGGAGAAGGAAATGGCAACCCACTCCAGTATTCTTGCCTGGAGAATCCCATGGACGGAGGAGCCTGGTGGGCTACAGTCCACAGGGTCGCAAAGAGTCGGACAGGACTGAGCGACTTCTCCTTCACCTTAGTCTATTCCAGAGAATGAAGCTGCTGAGGCTGAGGGCCTTAACTGTACATATGTACTTTTGATGTCTTTGCTTGTTGGATTTCATTCAGAGTTCTGAGAAATAAATCCTTAAGTATGACTGTATGATGCTGTTAAATTAAAACAAGGTAATTCAAATCTGAGGAAAAAATTTTGTAAAAATGTAACTGATTTTAAAATATTAGAGATAGGAATAAGGGACGCACTGTTTAATATAAAAATGCTTTGTCTGTGCTTTAGGGGCTCTTTGTTTTCTTAAAAAACTCCTAGAAAATGCCTACTTTGTTTCTGTTTAGTACATTCAATGTATACTGCGTTATGATTGACAGTTCTCACAACTGATCTGAAATGAATTTTCAGTGGAAGCCTTCTTTTTTTGTTGTTGTTAAAAAGCATTCAATGGGAAGTTTTGTTTTTAGAAATGTTCTTTTGTAGCTTGATTACCTGGGTAAGTAGTTGTTTGATGAATTAAGTATGCGCTTACGATAAACTAGTTTGACTTTTAGGCCTTCTTAATGTTGTACCTGTAACAATAGAATTCAGAAAGTTCATGAATTTGGTTGGGAAAAAAAATCACAGTTTCATTTTCACTAACCTCTTCATGAAAAATTCCTCCAGTTGTGAATGTAGTTAATAAACCACAGTAGCACGAGCAGAACCTGTGACTTTTCAGATCACGCTATAGGTATTGCAGACAACTTCAAAATATTATTTATGCTTATCACTATTTGGTAATTATGGCAGTTATTAGACTTGCTAGTCAATAATATTATGTAATGAGTATATGAAGGAGCTTATTTACTACTTTATCATGTTTGTTTTTTTAACATATATTTTTATTTTTGATGCTTGTATTCTAATATAATTGGTTTTCATTGTAATAGTGTTTTATTTTAAACATTTTAAAAATACATTCATTAGTAGGGGTTCACAGACTTGGCAAAAATGGTCCAAAGTGGTCCATAGCACAGGGTCAAAAAAAGGTTACCTTGTTTAAGATGATGGAATGCCACTTTTTTTTTTTCTGAGATTCTAATGCAACTGTTGACTTTGCTAGAGGATTCTAAAAAATCTTTCAGAATATCTTCTAAAACTGATCTTTTAAGTGACTCATTTTTAATGAGAATTTTAAAAAGTTATTTCCCAAAATTTTGAAAGTCTATATATGAAGGTTGTTAATGGCTTGAACTTAAGGACTTTTCAACCAATTAAATGATGCGATTGGCATGATTCCATATTCAATGCTGAATTTTTGGAACATGTCTGTAACACATTCAAGTGATCAACATAGAAAATAAAGAAAAGTAATTTTTCTGAGAATCTCTTGAAAAATTGATGTTTATTTAGAGGTGGTTCAACTATCTATTGATCACAGTATTGTAATATTTTCACACTGTTTTCATATGGCTTATCTCTAGGATGATCATACATTTATAATACTTTAAAACCAAACACACTGGAGAGTAACGGGGGGCGCTAACCAGACAGGACATCGCATGCATTAACAAGAACCGTCTGGGGAAACAGGATGTGTGGTCAGCCTCTTCTCTGTATCTTCAGCACTTTTAAAAGTCATATGCCTAAATAATGAAAGTGATACTATAAGCATAACTAATTAAAGCCTGTAACTAAGGTCGCATTTCCTCTGTGCTGGTTTTCTCCTCTTTGTAAGCATATTTACCATGAAAAGCTGCATATAAATTATGTAAAGCTTTTTTTCTTCGTCTTTTTTCTTTTCCTATTTAAAATAATCAGTGAATGTGAAGGAAAATCAAATATCTCACTAGCCCGAAGGTCTCAAACTTTCATTGTTGGTTCTACTCATTCTCTAAACATCAGGAGGGAGGAAGAATAGCGAAGATGAATAATTTATCAGTATGTTTTATAGACTTTCATTTTTAAAAAAGACAGCATCTTGCTATCTATAGGGTAGATAGCAAAAAGAAGGAGCAAGTAGTTTGAAACAACAACAAAGCAACTAACCAGGAGAGAGTTGTTTTCAGTGTAATTTAATGAACTTGTTTAGCCCATAATCACTGTACATGCTGGAGAAGGAATCCTGGCAGTAAAAATACTACAGGGAAATTATGAACAGATGCTGTGTTGTTGAACTGTTAGATTTCTTGCTTCTATAAAACGCACTAAGGCTCCCTGGAAAGTCATATGTACAATCATTGTTTTAAATTTTGGATTACAAGAGAAAACTGGAAAGAACACTTAGAATGTCATATGATAGTTCAGTCAATCAGTGTTTATTGATCACCTGGTTGGTTCCCAATCAAGTTCAGAGGCCACATTTCATTGTCTGATTGAGAAGATAAGCATGTACTGAATCTAAAACATAGCCCAAGAGTAGGAACAGATTGCAGGGTCCTCAAATGCTGGAAAGCATGGTCAGAGTGATGCCATCAGAAGCCGAAAGATTTCTCATGATAAAACTTATGTACTTTATATTACCTTTTTTTAAAATTTATTTTTTGAAGTATAGATAATTTACAATGTTGTGTTAATTGCTGCTGTACAGCAAAGTGATTCACTTATATATACATTTTGTTCATATTCTTTCCAATATCACAGGATATTGGATATAGTTCGCTGTGCTATATACAGTAGGACCTTATAGTTTATCCATTCTGTATATAGTCGTTTGCATCTGCGAACCCCAAACTCCCAATACATCCCTCCCAAACTTATGTATTTTAAACTGTGTGAAAATAGCATATAAGATAATCTCTAGAGGATCTCCCCATATAGTAATTATGTTCATCTTGTTATTATAAGTCATAATTGCTTGAAAATAAGAAAATTTATTCAGTCATTTTTTTGCCAAGTTGATTAGATACTCATGATGGATGATGGATATTTATATTTAAGATCTGAGTATCTTGTAAGTAAAATCTAAAGTTGAATTATAAAGGTGTTTCTTAAAGTATCCTTTAGCGATGTCTGTTTAGACAAAGAGTAAAACTTTAGTTATATTTCCCCAAAGTACTTTGCCCAGTGAAATTTGTGTCTTAATTATGACGCTACACTAAATTCCGTGAGGGCAAGGTACTGCCTTATTATCTGTGTGACCTTCGCAGCTCTAACTCATGGCTCGTTCATATGAAGATAATTAATACAATTAACTGCGAACTTTAAGTTACTAGATAACCAATTACATTTGTGTTCCTCTTGCATAGAGGGTAGTATTGCTTTAAAATTTTTCCTGTGTTTTAGATGATAGTGTTGGCAAAGATATGAAGAAAGCCATATGACTGATTAACTTATAAATCTGACAACATTGATATAGGAGCAGTTAGTGTTTAGATAAGCATAATCTATATATTCTGCTCGTCTTCTTTCTATAAATCAACAGTTACAACTTATCTCCTGGAAAGTGATAACCGACTCTTGAGCTTATCTGCCTTCCCATGTATTAGGTAGACTGTATGTTCTCCAGGTGAGAATACCTAGTCCAGGAAGAAATAGATAGCTGATGGTCTAAAACTGTTCATTCTGTGAAAGCGCAGGCCCCCAGGAGCTACATTTGGGTCTTGCCATCTGTAAAATCTTCCTTCTCAGGTCTAGTCACTTCCCCATTTAGTGTTCAGTAAAATTGGACACCATTTCTATGTTTGTTCACGTAGAGTCCAAAACCCTCCTCTCACTCTAGCACACACCAGTGCTGGCCACTACCCCTGACCACTTTGAATGGTCACTGTCAATAATCCTGGTGCTGCCTCTCCTGATGTCTGTGTTAAAAGTAATACACTCCATGAACTCTAAGAAACTATAGAGACGTAGGGCTTTATTTTTGAAATCACCCTACATATTTATTTTTCTCCAATACTTTACATTAAAGGCTGGGGTACTAATGCATCCCAAGGTTGTACAATTTGAATTTACAGGAAGTAAAAGCAGGAATGCTTTTGAATGTTTAATAATCTAAGCACTGGAATAGTCATACATTTTTATCACATAAAGTAAAAGATGAAGAAAAAGCAAGTTAGAATTTGCAAATTTATAATTCTGTTGACATTCCATGAAGCTTCTTCGTGGAAATGTTTGCTTTCATAGCATAATCTTGAGTTTACTGGATTTATATGGGATTATATTTTAATCTTTTAACTAAAATAACATTGTATATTTGAATCAAGCTTGATCATTTTGAAAGTGATACCACAGAGAATAGGAGAAACTTTATTTTCTGGGGGTGATTTTTGATTAAATGTATCAGCCCCCATTTATCTTTGTAGGATAGTGTCAAATGAACCAAAGAAGTACCTCTAAATAGAAATTGGGAGCTATTTTGAAAATCCCCTCATGACAATTTTGGAACAACGAGTATGTAGTATTTTTAAAGGGTCTAAAGATTTATAGGGAAATAGTATAAATAAGAATAAAAATCACAGGTTTTTAGTGTTAGGGAAAAAACATGGGTATTTTGAACTCCTTAAATGTAAAACACAAGGTTGTTTTGGGGGGTTTGTAACACACACACACACACACACACACACACATCACTCATTAAATTAGTCTCTGTTGCTCTCTTGTGTGTGTCCTCAGTCACTAAGTCGTGTCCAGCTCTTTGTGACTCCATGGACTGTCGCTGGCCAGGCTCCTCTGTCCATGGGATTTCCCAGGAAAGCATACCAGAGTGGGTTGCCATTTCCTTCTCTGGGGGTCTTCCTGACCCAAGGACTGAACCTGCATCTACTGCAATGGCGGGCAGATTCTTTACTGTCTGAGCCACCGGGGAACCACCTCTCACCCTCTTAATTCCCTGTTAGTCACAACTTTATGCTTTGCGAGGATGGACATCTGAGTTGCGTAAGATATTAGTTTGGTCAGTAGGCACAGTAAGCATATTAACACTAAGAGACAATAGAAAACATTTTGTTAGAGCAATGTGCTTGTTAGAGAAGTACACTTCTCTTTGTGTGCTATCCAAGTAGCTTTAGCTTCCTTGTTTACCCCTCCTTTATTTTCCAGCCTCTTTTACTTCTTGGGAAATTGAACAATGTCTTACATACTTTGGAATTTCCTAGTCATGTCGCGTGGTGTCTGGCACCCCAGAGAAGTTCACCAGAATTTGTTGTGTGATTGAAATAACATTGTTATTCAATGTGGTCCATTTATGGGCTTACCATTCAAAGATTTTTGAGGTAAGAGGATTAAAAATATTTGCCACTCTCTCTAGACTAATCCTCATATTACATATTAAGTAGAGAGGAAGTATCAGAGGTACCAGCAAATAGAAATCTTTCCATTTCTTCTCTCTGTTGCAGTACACTTAAATTATCCCCCATTTTGCTTTACAGTAAATGATACTTTGTACACATGCCAAATCAACAGAATTATAGTGACAAGTAGGGCATGCTGCAAGGCTATGCTTCTAACAGCACTACAATTGCTGTAGCTACTTGTATCTACCACTTATTGATAGCTTATTTTCTGTGCCAGGCACTGTTCAAGGCGCTGTTCATTTGCTATTTATTTTAACAAATATTTTTATTGGGTGCTTCCTCAGTTGCTTCAGTTGTATCTAAATCTTTGCGCCCCTATGGACTGCAGCCTGCCAAGCCCTTCTGTCCTTGGGATTCTGCAGGCAAGAATACTGGAGTCAGTTGCCATGCCCTCCTCCAGGGGATCTTCCCAACCCAGGGATTGAACCTGGGTCTCCAGCACTGCAGGCAGATTCTTTACCTCTGAGCCACCAGCCAAGTCCTGGCTAGTATTTAATTCAGATACCCACTTTGTTCCTCATTGGCTCATCCAGTGGGGGCAGTTGAAATATTCTGAACAAAGATAAGAAATATAGTAAAAGTATAGCTAACCATAAACTATAAGAAGATGATTTTTCAAATAATTTACTTTATCACACCAAAGTTCAACATAAAGATTCATGACCTTACTGATAAGATGTCACTTTATATAGTCCATCCAAGCTAATACTACTTGGCAAGCTTTTCTGAATGAGGTAATTTCTCCTTTAGTTTGTAGCTGAAGTGAGGGAAGAGTGATAAGCCCTATCAACAGAATAATGCAGGTTCATGACAGATGGCCTGTATGGAAGGGTGGCACTTCCCTATATCTGGATTGATAAACGAACACAAATATTACACTAGAATGGCATGTTTCTCTATTAGTAATATTTCTCCTCATGTTTGCTGTGATATTAGTGATTATATATATGTCAGTTCAGTTCAGTCGCTCAGTCGTGTCCGACTCTTTGTGACCCCATGAATCGCAGCACGCCAGGCCTCCCTGTCCATCACCAACTCCCGGAGTTCACTCAGACTCATGTCTATCGAGTCAGTGATGCCATCCAGCCATCTCATCCTCTGTCATCCCCTTCTCCTCCTGCCCCCAATCCCTCCCAGCATCAGAGTCTTTTCCAATGAGTCAACTCTTTGCATGAGGTGGCCAAAGTACTGGAGTTTCAGCTTTAGCATCATTCCATCCAAAGAAATCCCGGGCTGATCTTCAGAATGGACTGGTTGGATCTCCTTGCAGTCCAAGGGACTCTCAGGAGTCTTCTCCAACACCACAGTTCAAAAGCATCAATTCTTTGGCCCTCGGGTTTCTTCACAGTCCAACTCTCATATCCACACATGACTACTGGAAAAACCATAAGTGTATACAAATAAAAAGAGAGAGAGTAAAAAAAAAGAACTGATAGTAAGACTGTATTTCTTTTGGCAGTTTCAGGTGATTTTTTCTTATCCCTGTGCTAAGAATTAACCAGACTCAAATATCAAAGGGATAGATCTCTGAGATTTAGTGATTCACAACTCATTGACATTCATTTTGTAAATTAAATATTAAAATATATAATAATAATTTCATCTTATTCTCCTTTACATGGGTAAGGGCAAATGGTTCACTATTTGGCTGAAGTTTCTGTCCACTTTTTCTTCTTTCTAGCTGCATTTTTCTTTAGGTGATGCAAGTGCTTCTTACCAATGACACAAAAATTCAATAACCTAAGAAACAAATTTGTCACCGATTTTATTTTCTGCAGAGGAGGTAAAACAAGCAGCTCCAGGACAAACATCCAGGGCCTTCTTGCAACTGGCATTGTTGTATGGGCCGTGCATGGATAAGCTAGTTTATGAAAGGCTGTTGCTGAACTACGAAAAGACACCGGGATTCTTGGTCTCCGGAAGAGAAGAATTCAGTCCGGGGCCAGAGACGAGGCTTAATCGCTCAGAGCTTTTGTGTAACAAAGTCTTATTAAAGTATAACGGAGATGGAGAAAGCTTCTGACATAGACATCAGAAGGGGGCAGAAAGAACACCCTCCGCTTGTTTTTAGCTGGATATTATATAGTCACTGGCACCCCACTCCAGTACTCTTGCCTGGAAAATCCCATGGATGGAGGAGCCTGGTAGGCTACAGTCCATGGGGTCGCGAAAAGTCGGACACGACTGAGTGACTTGACTTTCACTTTTCATTTTCATGCATTGGAGAAGGAAATGGCAGCCCACTCCAGTGTTCTTGCCTGGAGAATCCCAGGGACGGTGGAGCCTGGTGGGCTGCCGTCTATGGGGTCACACAGAGTCGGACACGACTGAAGCGACTTAGCAGCAGCAGCAGCAGCAGCAGCAGTCTATTAATGAAAGAAAGGAATGTCTTAAAATTCAGAATGGCACCAAGCCCCTCATCCAGAGGATGTATTTTGGGATAATCTTGGCACCAGGGGAGTCATCCAGGGCCATAAAATGGTTGACTTGATTTGTATGGCAGATTACCATACAAATAGTTTCATTTACATAGATTAGGGGAACAGAGTCTGAGTA
Organism: Capricornis sumatraensis; assembly: GCF_032405125.1. Taxonomy (NCBI): domain Eukaryota; kingdom Metazoa; phylum Chordata; class Mammalia; order Artiodactyla; family Bovidae; genus Capricornis; species Capricornis sumatraensis. The sequence continues at coordinate 25,448,891 of NC_091073.1, forward strand.
TAACATACTGGTTTGTCAAGTTGGTTCTGAGCCATTAGGCATTAGAGACTTGAAGACAAAGTCTGGGGTAAATGCATAGTATATTAACATAGTTTAAGAACATTTCCATAAGAAAAATGCATTGGTTTACTCAAGGTTTTAGAATAGTTAACTTCAGGTGAACCAGACGTCATTATGGCAGCACAGTATTTTAAGGGGAACCTCCTTTTTAAATTTGAATAGAGAAGGGAAAAAAAACATATCACTAGTTTGTTTCCTCCTGCCACTTAAGAGAGAGATAAAAAATGTCTGACTCTTGCAGGCTTTTTCCTCTGTTTGGAGACCCCTGGCCTTCCTGCCTGTTATCCTCTCACTTACTTCATAAATAGCCCTATGAAGTGGATACATTTATTATCCCCTGTCCTGGTTTATGTTCCTCAAATGCCTATTCAGGGAGAAGGACTTGGGAGCAGATTGTTATTTGGAAGATGATCCTGGAAGCACGGAGTAAGAGTAAAATGAGGCAATAGTTAGTTAGTAAGTTACGTACTGCTGTAGGCAACTGGGACTTAGTCCCAGAGGGATCCTCTCAGAGACTATATGGAAAACACTTCAGAACTGGCCTACTGAAGGCTGAGGTGGCTGCAGGATTTAGCTGGTAACTCTCATCCCTCATTGGTTGAGGGTTGCTAAGTCACTTCAGTCGTGTACGACTCTGTGCGACCCCATAGATGGCAGCCCACCAGACTCCCCTATCCCTGGGATTCTCCAGGCAAGAACACTGGAGTGGGTTGCCATTTCCTTCTCCAGTGCATGAAAGTGAAAGTGAAGTCGCTCAGTTGTGTCCGACTCCTCGTGACCCCATAGTCTGCAGCCTACCAGGCTCCTCCGCCCATGGGATTCCCCAGCAAGGGTACTGAAGTGGGATGCCATTGCCTTCTCCGGGTTGAGGGTTACCCCTTTGGTATTAGGTCCCCAGAACCTCCAGGTGCCTTGTGTGTGGCTATGGTACAGCTTCTTGGCCAGATCATGCCATCAGATAAGAGAGCAGAAGGCTTTGGTCTTTAAGGAATTACTTGCTGATTGAGTTTGGGGGTAGACCCAGGTGAGATGGGCAAAACACCAATAGCATCTCTGCATCCTCACTCTATGAAGAAAGTCAGAGAGAGCTTATATAACTTGCCCATGTGGGTTGCGAATAGGACATCTGTGGTTCACATATCATGGCAGATTTTCATTCCATGGCAGATCTTAAACATGCGGAGAGATGGAACCCACATCTGTTGATCTTCCAAAATTTTGCTATGCATTTTTGACAGTCATACTTATTTTGTGTATTCCATACTGAAAGTGTTCGTTTTTGTAGCACAATTTTTGTGCTCAATGGGCTGGCTTGACCCTTTATTTTAAATCACTTAGGATTAGCGTGCAGCCTTTCATCCATACTGTAGAGGCATTAGGTGCAGAGTAATTGGGGTAGACATTTTCTTCGAAAGACAATACGTTGTTTTAATGTGACTGTAAAAGGTAGGCAGATATTTTTCAAGCACCTCAGAGTACATGAAAGCCATTTTGAATTTGCTCAGTTAAATGTTGGTGCTTGGGAATTTTCTGAATTAAATAAAGAGGAAACTTTCACAACTGTCTTGTCATAAAACTCTACCTAATCTGATTAAGTTTTCTATGTAAGTCAGGTTTATTTACCTCATTTAATCATCATCATAACTGTGAGTGGTATTAATTATTATACCATTTTAAATATGAGAATAAGGTCACCGACTCATTTAGTTGTGGGTCCATCCAGCTCAGATTGTCTAATATTAGTAAGTGAAGGGATTGTGAGAAAGACAAGGGTGGAGGGTGCTCATTGTGAAGCATAAAGATTAGGAACCGTAAAGGCCAATGATGAAAGTGTCCATTCAAGCACTGATCAGATAGAAATGTCCAAATGGGTTTGAGATCTTACAAGTGAAGTGAAGTGAAGTTGCCCAGTCGTGTCCGACTCTTTGCAGCCCCATGAACTGTAGCCTACCAGGCTCCTCAGTCCATGGAATTTTCCAGGCAAGAATACTGGAGTGGGTTGCCATTTCCTTCTCCAGGGGATCTTCCCAACCCAGGGATCTTACAGGAAAAGGTTTAATAATCCCCAGAAGAAGCAGAAAGCCTAGAGTCTTTAAGATTTGACCCAGGGCAACCTCCAGACCACCAACCTATGCTAATTTGTCCACAAGATTAATTCTTTTTGTGAAGGTATGGGCTTCCCAGGTGGCGCTAGTAGTAAAGAACCCACCTGCCAGTGCAGGAGATGTAAGAGACGTGGGTTTGATCCCTGGGTTGGGAAGATCCCCTAGAGAAGGAAATGGCAACCCACTCCAGAGTTCTTGCCCGGAGAATCCCATGGACTGAGGAGTCTGGAGGGCTGCAGTCCACAGGATTGCAAAGAGTTGGACACGATTGAAGTGACTTAGCCCGCATGCATATGAAAGTCAGAAATGCTCGGCAGACTTGTCCTGATGGTTAAGATGAGTGAGCCATGCTAACAAAGCTGATACCACTAAAGGTTTAAGTTGTATCACTGTACCCAGCCCAGGGTCTCTCCAAATACACAGTGCCAGGGCTTCATTCAGCATCTTTGGGGCTGGGATTCAGACGTGAGAGTTCTTTATCATAACTCCTAGGTGGTTCTAGTATGCAGTCAGCAGAAAACAGCTGCTTCAGTTGTAAGTTGACATTCTGGCTTATATATTTTAACAACTTGGGAGTTATGTTTCCATGTTAAAAAAAATCATGTTAGCTATATGTAGTATAATTTGTGGATTAGCTTTCTATATTATAATAATTTATGAGTTAACTTTCTCATGATGTTGACTCCTTAAGTTGACTCTACAGTGTGGATGTTACAGTAATGCTGAGGTTCAGGTCTCCGTCATGATCAGTTCCCCTAGGCCACAGTGTTCTCTGCATCCTCCTGAGCTACATTGTCAAATGGGGCATGTATTTGACGTGTGAGACACAAGTGGCTATTTAGGTTTTGATTGAAATTAGCTACAATTAAATAACACTTAAAATTTAGTTACTTGGTGACATTCACCACATTTCAGGTGCTCAGTAGCTACAGGTAGCTAGTGACTACTGTATTGGATCACAGAGATATGAAACGTTATAGTCACAGAAAATTCTACTGGACAGCCCTGAGCGAGATAATGAAACGAAGCTCTCTTGTAGACATTCATTTCACTTTTGTCCTTTTATCCAAACAGGTATTTTACATGCTTTCCCTCGGTCTAAAATACCTTACCCACTATTTGATGTATTAAATTACCCTTTATATGACTTATCAGTGAAGGGATAAAGGTGTTTTAGAGGTGGGGAAGTACATCAGTGAGAGACAGCAGGAGGGCAAATGTTGCACTGTTTCCATATTAGGTGGAGCTGGCTACAGGAGGGTGCCACTTTTCTCAGAATTGCCTGTCATTTTATATGAGTGTTTCTTCCCTGTTATCAAATATTAGTCTTATCAAAGACATAAACTGTCTCGAAGTAAGTAAATATACTGTAACTATGAGGCTGTACTTCACTTGAACAATTTCTTTCTGTTCACCATATGCTTGCACTGTATTGATCTTTTTTCCAGTTAGGGAAAGGAAATAAGACACAAAAACTATTGAGCAATTAAAATTTTAGCTCTTAGAATGCAGAAACTTACTCTGTTTGTAGTGAAAAAAGAAGCAGAGCCATTTACAGTAAAATAATTAAGGTAAAGACAATGCCATGTATCATTCTCTTAAAAGCACTGCAGTAGGAGTTGGAATTCCAGGGGGTTAGTTACATCCTTGCTTCAATGTTTTTAAGACCTGGGCCTAAGGCACACTCCTAACTCATTTTCCTAATCTTGCGATGAAATTGGGTTGAGAAGTACATAAGACCCTCTGTTTAACACTGTAGGACTTGACACCAGTGTAAATAATTTTTATCCCAGGTGATTTGGAGTTTGAGTTATATACTGTTCTTCTTCCAGGCCACATAATTATCTCTTCTTTTCTTATTATTTACTTCAATTTCTTACTGTAAAGTGTCCAAGCATCTTGACGTTTCTGTTGAATGTCAAAGGAAGGAAAATGGATCTTGTATGAGCTATATTGCAAATGTTGGAATTTTATATCCAAAACAGATGGCTCTGGCTAAAAGCTTCAAAATAAAGACAGTTGCAAATGTGAGAAGTCAGTAAGGATTATGAAAATATAGCAAAGTTTTCCTTAACTGCTTGATCCTTCTTTCTAAGAAAACAAATTTACACATGGGCCAACTTATGCTTAAAACAAAGTTGCAGTGGTTCCTACAAAAGAAACACACAAGATGCTGAGGATGGTCTTGGCACAGGTCATGAAAACCTAGAAATTCTGAAGATAGGGGATTGTGAATACAGAGCTAGGTTGTGTGTTTGCTTTAATAATTTAATATAAATATCTCCTGATATTTATTTTAGTTGTTGTTTAGAATTAGAGTTGTTTTGAATTGAGCTCCTGTTGAAGGCAAAGAATAAAGGGCAGAAAAGAAAGTCTAGGCAAAGAACAAAATTGTATTTTCACAAATTTCCAACCTCTTTAATATATTTGGAGTAGTTTTTACATTGTTAAGCATTTCCATTATGTTACTGATAAAACAGAGAGGAAAAGATACAGATACTCCCATTTTTGTATTCACATCCCCTCTGTAACAAACTAGGCCCTCATCTGTAACAAACTAGTCCCTGTGATCTTTGGAGCTACTTCATTTCCTAGCTGAAAACTTAAGAACCCTGGGGCCCTGCTGCTGCTGCTGCTGCTAAGTCAGTCGTGTCCGACTCTTAGCCACCCCACAGATGGCAGCCCAACAGGCTCCTCTGTCCCTGGGATTCTCCAGGCAAGAACACTGGAGTGGGTTGCCATTTCCTTCTCCAATGCATGAAAGTGAAAAGTGATAGTGAAGTCGCTCAGTCGTGTCTGACTCTTAGTGACCCCATGGACTGCAGCCCACCAGGCTCCTCTGTCCCTGGGATTCTCCAGGCAAGAACACTGGAGTGGGTTGCCATGTCCTTCTCCAGTGCATGAAAGTGAAAAGTGAAAGTGAAATCACTCAGCCGTGTCCGACTCTTAGTGACCCCATGGACTGCAGCCCACCAGGCTCCTCCATCTGGGGTTCTGCAGGCTAGAGTACTGGAGTGGGGTGCCATTTGGTAACTCCTTCTACGTCTTTACATTAACAAGTGCTTCTTCGGTCAAAATGCCTAGAGCTGTTAGGGATCCAGTAATATTTACTATCCTTTGGTGAACTGAGGGAGTACGGCTGAGACAGAAGCCTAAGGTAGTCAGGCTTCCCTGGTGGCTTAGTTGGTAAAGAATCTGCCTGCAATGCAGGAAACCTGGGTTTGATCCCTGGGTTGGGAGGATCCCCTGGAGAAGGGAATGGCAACTCACTCCAATATTCTTGCCTGGAAAATCCCATGGATAGAGAAGTCTGTTGGACTCTACAGTCCGTGCAGTCACAGAGTCAGATACGATTTTGCGACTAAACCTCCATCACAAAGTTAAAATGAAGTGGTAATTACTCTCGTTTAAGTAAGGCAATGGCACCCCACTCCAGCACTCTTGCCTGGAAAATCCCGTGGATGGAGGAGCCTGGTAGGCTGCAGTCTATGGGGTCGCGAAGAGTCGGACATGACTGAGTGACTTCACTTTCCCTTTTCACTTTCATGCATTGGAGAAGGAAATGGCAACCCACTCCAGTGTTCTTGCCTGGAGAATCCCAGGGACGGGGGAGCCTGGTGGACTGCCGTCTATGGTGTCACACAGAGTCGGACATGACTGAAGCGACTTAGCAGCAGCAGCAGCAGCAAGTAATAAGTTACTACTGGGAAACAAATACGAGATGTCAACATTTTTTAAATAAAAGTTTTTATAGTTTTATTAAAGAAAAATACATGTTTGTTGTTGAACATTTTGAATTAGTCATAGTAGAGAAAGGTATTACCCTAAGTCCCACCTTTGAAAACAGAGTAACCAAATTTTCTCAGTCTTTGTTTTCACATACATAGCTCAGTGCTTTTGTAAGAAAGAGTTCATACTGTAGATAATGCTTTGAAATCTAAATTTTTACTTGAAATGTTGGGTAATCATTTTCCTAATCATCAAATAATTTTCATACTATAATGACTGTAAAATTTTCCACTGTATTGCTATAGCCTAATTTATTTAATCAGTTCCTTCCATGTTGAGCATTTAGGTGGTTTTAATATTATAAAACAGTGTAATGAACATTTATCAAGTTAATTTTAATTATTTCTTTAGAATAAACTAGAATAGAAGGATTGAATCAAATGATAGGTGTCCTTTTTTTTTTTTTTCTATCCAAGTCATTTATTTGAAATGCCATCATATTCCTTAATGTGCATTTATATGCATATGTTGACATGAATTACCTTACACATAAGAGTAAATAGAGTACAGTGTTGGTGATATAGTGGTGAGCAGAGCTGCCTTCCAAGTGTGAGTAGACATAGTTGGTGGAGGAACTCTTTCTTATCTCTGACCTGTATATTTTAAAAACATTTCGTGAGTGCTGTTGATGCCACACATGCATTTTTCTGAAAATTTATTAAATATTAAATATTCTTCCATATCTTTAAAATACAATTATAAAAGAAGTGGCCACTGTTCATAGCTTAATTTATGAAGCTTGCTTTTAATAATTTAGTAGCATACCTGGCTAAACTATATGTATACAGAGAAACATGCTCTGCGTGGCTGTGATCTTCACAAGGTAAACAGATGGGTTTTTTTGTGTTAGGATATGTGTTTAGTGGACTTTTCACGTATCTTGTGAAGTATGGTCAACAGAGTTAGCTGGATAGGCCATGCTTTTAAGGTTTTTGTTTCTGTTCATCACTTTGAAAAATGTTCCTTCTCACCAGAATGCCTGGTAGAATACTGAATTTTTCCCAACACTGGATATTGTCAGTTTCTTCCTAACCTCTGACGATTTTATGGATAAAAAAGTATCATAGTTTTACTGTTTTACATTTTTTAGCAGCTCTTTCATGTTTGTTTTATCTTTTTTAAGGGCTGTTTGCTCCCACAACACTGATAGATGAAAGAACTCCTCTCTTTCAGCCTTTAATGCCCACAGCATAGGCAGAACTGCGAGGAAAGGGGAGTAGACAGATAGGACTTTGAGCAAAATGAAAGCTATGCAGAGAGGGAGAGTACTCTACGCATTGTGTATAGGATGAGTGCTGCATGGAGTATTTGCTGGCATTATTCTGATCAGCATGGGAGAAATAAACATGACAATAAATAGAAATATACAATCTCTGCTTTGAAACACCCTCTGTTTCATCTCCAGTGACAAGTCCTCAACAGTTGAGTGAAGACTTTTTGACATAGCTTGGAGACACAGCACAGCCTGCTAGTTAAGAACATATACTCTGGAGTCAGAGTTCAAATCTGAACTTTGTCACCTACTAGCTGCATGAACTTAGTCTTTTTTCTTCAGGCGTAAAATGGGATAATGAAAGTGCCACCTCAGAGCTTGTTATGAATATGAAACAATTTAATAAATGTAAAGTGCTTAGAAAGGTGTCTGGTACACACTGATATATAAGCATTGGTTATATTAAGTGTGGCACATTATGGCACTTGAAAAGTTTTAGTTGAATACATGCAACATAATAAAAAGCAATAAATATATAAATGCATTCCACTACATGGTGTTTAGACAAGTGGGGTACTATCATTAATGGATAATTTTCAAAGAAATAAAATCATCAATCTCAGACAGGTATAAAATAACCCATGTCAAGAAAATTGGAGATATCAAGGGAACATTTCATGTAAGGATGGGCATGATAAAGGACAGAAACAGTAAGGACCTATTAGAAGCAGAAGAGATTAAGAAGAATACAAGAATACACAGAAAAACTGTACAAAAAAAGTCCTAATGACCTAGATAACCATGATGGTATGGTCACTCACCTAGAGCCAGACATCATGGAGTCTGAAGTAAGGTGGGCCTTAGGAAGTATTACTATGAACAAGGCAAGTGGAGGTGATGGATTTCCAGTTGAGCTATCTCAAATCCTAAAAGATGATGCTATGAAAGTGCTGCATTCAATATGTCAGCACATTTGGAAAACTCAATAGTGACCACAGGACTGGAAAAGGTCAGTTTCATTCCAGTCCCCCAAAAAGGGCAATGCCAAAGGATGGTCAAACTACCACACAATTGTGCTCATTGTACCTCCTAGGAAGGTTATGCTCAAAAGGTTATGCTCAAGCTAGGCTTCAACAGTATGTGAACTAAGAACTTCCAGATGTACAAGCTGGATTTTGAAAAGGCAGAGGAACCAGAGATCAAATTGCCAACATTTTTTGGATTATAGAAAAAGCAAGGGGATTCCAGAAAAATAGCTACTTCTGCTTCATTGATTACTTGAAAACCTTTGACTGTATGGATTACCACAAACTGGAAAATTCTTAAATGGATGGGAATGCCAGGCTACCTTACCTGTCTCCTGAGAAACCTTATAAAAGATTTTATTTTGCTGGACTCCAAAATTACTGTGGACGGTGACTGCAGCCATGAAATTAAAAGACACTTGCTCCTTGGAAGAAAAGCTATGACAAAAATAGACAGTGTATTAAAAAGCAGAGACATCACTTTGTCGACAAAAGTCCGTATAGTCGAAGCTACAGTTTTTCCAGCAGTCATGTATGATTATGAGAGTTGGACCACAGAGAAAGCTGAGTGCCGAAGCATTGACGTTTTTGAACTGTGGCATCGGAGAAGACTCTTGAGAGTCCCTTGGACTGCAAGGATATCCAACGAGACAACGCTAAAGAATATCAACCTTGAATATTCATTGGAAGGACTGATGTTGAAGCTGAAGCTCCAATACTTTGGCCACCTGATGCGAAGAGCCAGCTCATTAGAAAAGACCCTGATGCTGGGAAAGATTGAAGGTGGGAGGAGAAGGGGACGACAGAGGATGAGATGGTTGGATGGCATCACTGACTCAATGGACATGAGTTTGAGTAAACTTTGGGAGATGGTGAAGAACAGGGAAGACTGGTGTGCTGCAGTCCATTGAATCACAAAGAGTCAGACATGACTGAGCAACTGAACAACAACCAGAATCTCAGCCTCAACACGTAGCGGTGTGTAAAACAATCACTTTGCTTCATTGGGTATCAGTGACATTTTCTGTAAAATGATAACAGTATCTGGTTCACGGGAGTTCTTATAAGGTTGAAATTAACATGTGTCTAAAGCTCCTTATCCAATGTGTGACTCACAGGAGACATTCAATAAGTGGTAGCTATCACTATGCTGAACAGTATTGTGCTAATTGTAATTAGCTGAATCAACCAAAGAGTTAATTGCTCGGTTTTGGTTCTGCCACACCCAGTCAACCTAGGTGACAGTTACATGCAGCTTTATGTACCGCCCTGGGGAAGGAGAGTGCATGGGTGCTGGGGAACGTGGAAAACAGCAGCCTGATTAGAGGACATGCTGGGAAATAATGCCGAGTACGTTACATCCAGCCTCTGGAGGTGCCTTGGGATCCAAGCAGAGGGGCTCTGTCAGTAGCATCCCGTTCAGAATCATCTCCAAGGAGTTGGAGCTCTGTCAGTAGCAGCCAGTTCAGAATCATCTCCAAGGAGTTGGAGCTCTGTCAGTAGCATCCCGTTCAGAATCATCTGCAGATTTCTGGTGCATGCCTGTGTGCTAAGTCGCTTCCATTTTGTCTGACTCTTTGCAGCCACATGGACTGTAGCTCACCTGGCTCCTCTGTCTGTGGGATTCGCCAGCCGAGAATACTGGAGTGGGCTGCCATGCCCTCCTCCAGGGGATCTTCTCAACCCAGGGATAGAACCCACTTATCTTATGGTTCCAGTATTGGCAGGCGGGTTCTTTACCACTAGTGCCACCTGGGAATCCTGCAGCTTTCTGGGTTTCACCTCAAATCCACTGTAGCAGTTGGCAGTTGGGAATCTGTATTTTATCAAGTTACCCAGATGGTGCTTGAGCGCATTGAACCTTAAGAATCACTACTGCCAGGCTTCCCTGATGGCTCACTGATAAAGAATCCCCCTGCCAACGAAGGGGACATGGGTTCCATCCCCAGTCCAGGAAGATTCCGCACGCCTCGAGGCAGCTGAGCCAGTGTGCCACAACTACAAAGCCTGTGCTCTAGAGTCTGGGAGGTGCAAATACTGAAGCCCACGCTCCCTAGAGCCCTGCTCCACAACGAGAGAAGCCACTGTAGCGAGAAGCCTGTGTACCCTCCGCAACTAGAGGAAAGCCCAGGCATCAGTGAAGACCCAGCACAGCCATAAAGAAATAAATAAAACAAAAAAATTGAAAAAAAAAATCACTACCCCAGATAAAAGATGTAAATCTTATCTGGAGTCATCTTCTTGAAACACTGAAGTGAAGTAAGGAGTCTTCCAGCCATTGTAAAGAATAACTTTCTGGGTAAAAAGATGAATGGGGCCCTGAAGGCAGGAGGGAACTGATAGGAGTAGGCATAACCTGTGACTTGGGTGATGAAGAACTTCACTAGGGTGGAGGTTAATGTAGACAGGGATCGGAGACTTTCAACATCATCAGTTAAGAGGGAGAATCTAATGACTGAGCAGCTAAGAGATTCAAAATGAAGGACAGCAGGTATTCAAACCTGATGTCATGATTTTAAGTCCAGGTGGAGAGAGGAATAGAGATTCACTGACATGGACAGAGAATGGTCAGTTTTGTGGAAAGATAAAGCTGTTTGGAGCATGTTAGAGGATGGTGGTACTTTTAAGTGGAAACTTACAGGAAATAATTGAAGGAAAGAGGGGACTCCAAGCTGGAATGACAGGTCTTGGTTTAGGTGAAACTTTCAAGGAGCATTCTCAGATTCTCTGTTTCAGAATTAAATATGTCCTTTAACCCAAACTATTGATTGCAGACTACTGTCTTCATTGGAGTAGAACTTTAAAAGGGTATATGACATCTTTCACTGCTCTTACAAGGAATACATATTTCTAACCAAGATAAAATTGTTATAAAAAAAGCAATTTGGTTGCATTTTAACTTTTGTCTTGATCCTACTTTTAGCAAAAGAAGAAAAACTATATTGCAATCATTTAGTATGTTCAATAATAAAAGGATTTTATGGATCATTGTGTAAGCAAAAAGAGGGCATATTCCCAGAGGAAAATAAGTCTTTAGTATATTTCTAAACTCGAGACTGTGCTGTACTCATGCATAGATTAGAATTCAAACTTCTATTGTCGTCTGGTATTCAGCAGTATGTATTTTCATACAGTATATTTGTAAGGAATACTGACTGTAAAACACATTATGCGTGGAATCTCATTGTATATTAAATATTTATTAAATCTAAATGAATAGCATCTTTACATTTTTAAACTTGAATTTATATCTTTGTGTTATAAAACTCATATGGTTTTGAATAAATTTATATTTGATTCCTGTTCTTAACATACTATGATACTTATGTCAATTAATTAAATTCATTAATTAAGGTCTTTATAGGCATTTTTGGGGATGATTTTAGTGTACAGAAATTCAAAGCATATCCAAATGTATTTTCTACCAAATGCTTTCCTTAAACTTTTGGATTGCATCAGCTGTGCAAAGAGTACATAAGCACATTCATTCATTCAACGTTCGTTTGTTCTGTGTCAAAAATGCACCAGGAAGCAAAGCATGATATGATTAACTGACAGTTCATCTAGCCTAGCCTATATCAATCGGAGAAGGCAATGGCACCCCACTCCAGTACTTTTGCCTGGAAAATCCCATGGACAGAGGAGCCTGGTGGGCTGCAGTCCATGGGGTCGCTAGAGTTGGGCATGACTGAGCGACTTCACTTTCACTTTTCACTTTCATGCATTGGAGAAGGAAATGGCAACCCACTCCAGTGTTCTTGCCTGGAGAATCCCAGGGACAGGGAGCCTGGTGGGCTGCCATCTATGGGGTCGCACAGAGTCAGACACCACTGAAGCGACTTAGCAGCAGCAGCAGCCTATATCAATAATAATAATAGTACCCTACCCTCAAATAGTAATTTTGCCCAAGACTTTGTTACAATAAATTAATAAAACCTATAGATTGCTTGTAGAAGCAGAGGTTATGGAAGATATTTTGTTGCACAGCTGAACTTAGAACTCATATTTTAATTAATTCCTACTAGTTTTCAATAATACGGAGACCTACACTTTCAAGTTTGGGATTTCACTTCCTTGAAAGTTCGCATCACCAGCAGACTCCGTGTTTGTTTACTTAAGGCTATTGATTGATTTGATCTGTGGGAGAAGGCCAGTTTAGCATGATTGGTGAGAAATGTCCGAGCCTTGTCATTTCAGTTGCTAATATTTTATAATCTATGACTTTAGAATCTTTTTTTTTAACTTCAGTACTAATGAGAGGTCTTTATCTTTTTATCTGTACTCTTTTTTTCCAGGTATTAGGGAAAAAGCCAGAGCTTAGGGATGGAGAAGATGATGATGACATCAAAGCAGATATAACTAATAGGAAAATGGCTAAACTCTATATGGTGAGTTCACTGGTAGGAAGTTCTGTTGTTTTTATTGGACAGGATGGTGCTGGGGAGACCTGCTGGGGAGGGACAGTTTGCCACAGATGACAATGCTCCTCATTGCCCTCAAAGAGAAATGTGTGGGAAGAATTTGTTCTTTGCTTTAACACAGTTATTTAAAACTCCTATTTCTATTACTTTTAAATTTTTTTATTAAAAACAACAAATAATTTGCTGTGATTTAAATTAAAAAATTATATATATTGTTGCTGTACTAGTTTGCAACAGTTCAGTTCAGTTCAATCACTCAGTCGTGTCCGACTCCTTGCAACCCCATGGACCACAGCACGCCAGGCCTCCCTGTCCATCACCAACTCCCGGAGTTTACCCAGACCCATGTCCATTGAGTCGGTGACACCATCCATCCATCTCATGCTCTGTCATCCCCTTCTCCTCCCACCTTCAATCTTTCCCAGCATCAGGGTCTTTTAAAATGAGTTAGCTCTTCGCATCAGGTGGCCAAAGTATTGGAGTTTCAGCTTCAACATCAGTCCTTCCAATGATTATTTAGGACTGATCTCCTTTAGGATGGACTGGTTGAATCTCCCTTCAGTCCAAGGGACTCTCAAGAGTCTTTTGCAACACCGCAGTTCAAAAGCATCAATTCTTTGGAGCAAAACACAGCCGGTGCTCCTTGCCTCGGAGGTGGGGTATCTCCTCTCGACTGCTCGTCGCTCCAGCGACAATATGTCCTGATATCTTACATTCAGTACAATACATTCAATAAAGTGTTTCCTTCGTAGAGTAAAGAGACTGTAAGCTTTTTTTTATGAAATCCTAATGAGCTATAAAATTGTGACCTCACTTGAAATATCCTGTTTAGCCATCATAAAGTCTTATTTTATAAGAGGGCAATGTTATCAAATCAAATAGCTGGAAGGAAAAAGGTAAAAACTGTCCTGGCTGTTGGCAGACTTAGTTCCTTATTAACTCTGTGGGAAGGACTGCCAGAGTGACCTTGGCCAAGACACGGCCATTCTGGGTCTTAGTTTTCTTATCTGAAAAAAGAGAGATTAAATTGGAAGACTACTTAGGTTCCTTCCAATCCACAATTTTATGATTTTATTGCTGGTGAGGGTAACAAAATCCAGAAGATGTACCAGGTGAGGAGACTGTTCACATGGGATCCGTTAAGCATTCCCTGCTTTTGTAACTTTCCAAGCAGATGATTTGGAGCAGACCACAATCTCCCTGTGGAATTGAGTCCTTTTCTTATCTCTGATAAGAAGGACATCTATTTTCTGCTCTTTAAAGGGATGGTCTAGCTCAGACACACTGTGATTTTTAAATGAAGTTCAAGCTACTGTCTTGTCTAGAATAACTTCCTTTTCTGTAGAAAGAAAGGAGAAATAGATTCTTTTTTTCTAGATGGCAAAGGAAAATGTCTTAACCACTCCTAAATGCTGATGATTTTAATATAAGCCACACAGAAATTGTTATTCTAAAGATTTTGTGACTGCTTATTTTTTATTATTGGGTTTCATTTTTTATTATTTTTATTTTAAAATTATTTTAAAATTAATTTTAATTAAATAATTTATTATTTTTTGAACATAAATTTATTTTAATTTATATTTACTATTTTTATTGTTAGAATTGGGTTTCTAAAACCCAATTTCAAGAGTTTAACAAACACCTTTTATGTCACCTCATTAAATAAAGCTGTTCTCCCCTGAGATAGCATCATGAGAGTAAATAAATAAGATGAACATGTTAATCGTGGGGCTTCCCTGGTGGCTCAGTTGATAAATAATCTGCCTGCAGTGCAGGAGACCAGAGTTCTATCTCTGGGTCAGGAAGATCCCGTGGAGAAGGGAATGGCAACCCATTCCAGATTTCTTGCCTGGAGAATTCCATGGACAGAGGAGCCTGGCAGGTTACAGTCCATAGGATCTCAAAAGAGTTGGACACGACTGAGCGACTGACACACACATGTTAATCTTGGGTCAATGCTCCCTCTAGTGGGTGTATCATGTATTGCATACTTCTATTTCAGTCGTGAAAATAATTTGAAATAGCTGAACAGGGTTTCCCAGGTGGCGCTAGTGGTAAAGACCCTTCCTGCCAATGCAGGAGACGTAAGAGACTCGGGTTCGATCCCTGGGTAGGGAAGATCCCCTGGAGAAGGGCATGGCAACCCACTCCAGTAGTCTTGCCTAGAGAATCCCATGCACAGAGGAGCCTAGCAGGTTACAGTCCATAGGGTCTCAAAGAGTCGGACACGATTGAAGTGACTTAACGCAACAGCACAGGGCTGGGAAGCTGAGTCACCTAGGGTGATTTCTAAAAATACAGAATTCAAGCGCCACCGCAGTGCTGTAAAACCCCACCACTCATCTAGGGAGGACCCTCAAATCTGCATATTTAACAAGTGCCTAGGTGGATTACCTTTCAGCCTACCAGGCCTTGAAAAAACTGAATTCTAACCTAGGAAATTTTGTAAGACTTTGTAAGCTGTACGTCTCCAGCTTATTAAAAAAAAAAAAAGTTCTATAGCCGTTTCCAAACTTCGGGAGTCTTGGTAAATTGACTTGTGACACAGATGTCACAAGTTTTATTTTATGATGTTTTATTTGTGACATGAGATTTACTTTGATAATTTATACAGCATATTTAAGTAAATGACAGGCTCCATATTGAAAAAAGTCTGTAAGCATAAGGTATAATATATCAGTGCATTCTTTACCACAGTGTCTGGGATATGGTAGTACTCAGCGAATATTGAATGAATGAGTGTTTAAGCTTCAGCTTTGTGTGTGTGCAATGAGTACAAGGGTATCTATTTCAAAGATTTTTATAAAGACTAAGAAATAATCATGTGAAGTTCATTGTGTGGTGCCTGGTAAATGTGAAAACTGAAACAAACTTTATCCATGAAACTTAGCCTTTTATTAGTAGTACTTTTATCCTAAAGGGCTTTAAGAAAGTCTTTTCCAAGGTATAACTGGGTTCATGAGGGGTTTTTTTGGTCTTTGTTTTCTTTGAAATAGCTTTGTTGAGATATAACGTACATATTATGTAGTTTATCCATTTAAAGTGTGCAATTCAGTAGTTTTTATTACATGTACAGAGTTGAGCAACCGTCACCATGATCATAGTTTAGAGCTCACTGATCATCCTCAAGCAAGCTCATAGTTTTCATGTCAGGTTTCAGATGCCAGCGGCTCCATGAAAGTGAGTCTGGTGGCAGAAGAAAACCCCTTCTCCATGGCGATGCTGCTGTCTGAAGAATGCTTCATTTTGGACCACGGTGCTGCAAAACAGATTTTCGTATGGAAAGGTGAAAAAAAAGACAAATGCCATTGGCATTGTTGACATAATTCAGATTTATATGTATTTCTTCAGAAAGATAAAACATCTTTTCTGACTTAAAAAAAAGCTTGCCTTTCTGCATGATCTATACAATGCAGACATCAAAACCATATTTTCTTATTATTAGCCTTATTTACTAGGGATGATGGGGTAAAAGAAAGTCTTTGGGCACTAGAATAGAATTTTTTATATATTCTATATTATAATATTGTTAAATATATTTAGTATACTAGGAAGTTTTGCCATTTTTCAGTATTGTAGTTAAATTATAATTATGTTTAAATTTTGGTGCACAAGTATCTCTTAATCATGTAATATCTTGTGTCTCTAAAATTCTCTTTCATTTATGTTGCATGTTAGGTAAAGATGCTAATCCCCAGGAGAGAAAGGCTGCCATGAAGACAGCTGAGGAATTCCTAGAGCAAATGAATTATTCTACAAATACCCAAGTACGTATGGAAATGAACTAGCTAGGAAAAATTTTTTTAGATATGGGAGCTCGTGACATCACCACAGAACTCCTGAGCGAATTTGGTTCAAAAACACATACACAGAAGGCATTCCTACCTATGTGCGTGCAATGTTGGGTCCTGTGCTCCTAGAACTCTTGTGTGGAGGACGACATTTTGCAGCAATTGGAGATTAGACTTTCAGTGGGACTCTGTGATTAGAATAAAAGCCCATTCACTTCTTGCACAGCCTTTAAGTCGAGATGGTCAAGCACAGTTGAATTAACTGAGAGCACGTATCAGTTATTCCCTGGAGCCAGTTGTATAAACATGGACTAAGGCCCAGAAAATACTTGCCTTCATGGAGATTAATTTAGACACTGACTAGTTGCTCTTCTTTTCTGAACCTCCTAGCTTCATCTGTTCTCTTCCTTTTTATGTCCTGGCAAAAGCAGCACGAGGAGATAATTTCTTTCAGGTCACAGGCCTCCTATGAACCTAAAATAGAAAAACAGTCAAACTTGCTTGACTGTAATGGAAACATATGAAATGACTTGATTCTTCTCTCAAACATCCAAATTCATTGGCAGTTACTTTAGCTATCAGAAAAAAAGCAGGGTTGGATTGTTTTCGCTTCATATTTGATATTTTTCCTTTTGTGTTCATATATGGAATCCAGCTTCTAAGTTTACATTTGTTATCTTTAAAAAAAAAAAAAAGACTCTTCTTTGTGTTTCCTTAGTTTTTTCTCCAAAACTAGACTATTGTTTTTCCTTGGTCTCTTATTTTTCTGTTTATAATTATTGTTGTTTAGTCACTAGTCGTGTTCGACTATTTGTGATCCCATGGACTATATCCTGCCAGGCTCTTCTGTCCATGGAATTTCCCAGGCAAGGATACTGGAGTGGGTTGCCATTCCCTTTTCCAGGGGATCTTCCTGACCCAGAGATCAAACCCATCTCTCCTGCACTGGCTAGCGGATTCTTTACTACTGAGCCACCAGGGAAGCCCAAACCAGAGCACCTGAACAGGGACATGAACCCTGGACCCTTGGATTAAAAGTCTGATGCTCTACCCACTGAGCTAATAATAATAGTAATTTTTTACATTTCAGATTCAAGTTCTTCCAGAAGGAGGTGAAACACCAATCTTCAAACAGTTCTTTAAGGACTGGAGAGATAGAGATCAGAGCGATGGCTTCGGGAAAGTGTATGTCACAGAAAAAGTGGCTCACATAAAACAAATTCCATTTGACGCCTCAAAATTGCACAGTTCTCCACAAATGGCAGCCCAGCATCATATGGTGGATGATGGTTCTGGCAAAGTGGAGGTACTTACATATTTCTGTTTATTTGTTTGTCAAGCCCATTTTTGCCAGTTTACGTGGAAATATAACTTCAGGAAGCTGCAAATTGTAAAATGTGCATTTTCATGATTAATAAAGATGATCCAAGATTGTATATTAAACCAGGGAGTTGAAAGTTGGAAGACAGCATTGTCTGACCTTCAGTCTTAGTGTATAGTGTGTTTGCTGAGATTCTAAGAAACTAGGTAATTTGTGTAAGATCACCTAACCACCTTAGAGGCCTCCAAGGAACCCAGCTGTCTCCATCTCATTTCCTGGTCCAAGCCTGCTTCTGCTCTCGGAACTAGACTTGTCCAGTGTGGGTACATTGTTCCAAAAGCTCCAAGGACCTAAGTTTTTCCTTCCCTTGCACCTTAGGGGCATTCACAAAGGCAAATTGTGTGTTATGTGCCAACATCACAGATGTTTTTAGAGCATTCAAAATGAATTTGTTGATTATTGCTATTATTTTACAAAAATTGTTGAAATCCTCTTAAGTATTCTCCCTAACTAAAATCTCTTCATGTTTGGTCTGCCATTGAGTCATCTAACTTAAGGGGAACCGTATAAGATCACTTCTGTTCTAGAGTATGTTGGTGGCTCTCCACAGTCTTCCTGAGAACATCCGTCCTTAACTGGGCCTCCCAGGCCTTCCATGACTGAGCCTTGCTCTCTGCACCTCAGCCTCCTCAGCCTCGAGGGCTCCTCCAGCTCCTCCTTTGTAACTCAGTTAAGTCACAAGCTTCATCTCTTCTGAAGAGACTTCTCTCTGCACTGAAATGACCTTTCTCTGTTCGCAAGCCAGAAGTCATGTTCTTCACAGATTCATCGTAGAAGTACCACAGAGTTGTTCATTTACTTAGAGATTTCTCCTCCCAGACCTCTTGTCGTTCCTTGAGGGAAGGAATTGAATAATTTATCTCTTCATTCCCAGAGCTTATCACACACTGCTCAGACCAAAGTCTGAGATTTAATGTAAGGGATTTAAGAAGGTGTTTTCCTCTTTTCAAAGGCATGAAGTGTGAATCTAAGCTGGGCAGGGGTTATGGGGACTACCCAGGGAGAAGTGCCTCCTGTGGTCGCTGTCAGAGGGTTATCAGCTTTGGGGCCTGGGTCTGTGTCCTGCTCAGACACCCTTTTCTGGAGCTCAGCACAGCCAGAGAGCCCCGTGGTGGACATGGATCCCCAGCTCCAAATGTGTCCTGGCTGCAGTCTCCACCTCAGAGCATAGTGTTCTGAGAAGTCCTCCCATGCCACCCTGGGAAGATGATGGCTAAGGTTTTCTCTAGGATTTTGGGTGTAGCCAAGCCATGCTGCCATTGTTCCTGTCGGATGGTGCAGGAAGGCTGCTCTCTGAAAGCACTGCACTGCTTCATTCCACTTGCTCATCTTCAATTTCAAAGTGAAAGTGGAGTCGCTCAGCCATGTCTGACTCTTTGTGACCCCATGGACTGTAGCCCACCAGGCTCTTCAGTCCATGGAATTTTCCAGGCAAGAGTACTGGAGTGCGTTGCCATTTCCTTCTCCAGGGGATCTTCCCAACCCAGGGATCGAACCCGGGTCTCCCACACTGCAGGCAGATGCTTTACTGTCTGAGCCACCAGGGAAGCCCCAATTTCAAAACAGAGGATCTGTCCTGAGCCTCTCAGGACCCAGGCAGGAGGATGTGTGTGCACGCGGCGCCGGCAGTCTCTCACTCACGTGTACTTGCCCATTTCATTTACAGCTCTCATCTCTCCAACTTTTAATCAAAAATACCTTTAGTTTGTGATGAGGAGGAGGAAATAGAAAATAACTAGTTCTGCCTGCTTCTATCTTAGTCTTATGGCCCATTTTGAAAATAGAAGTCATGCAATTTGGCATTTTTATTGTTTAGTCACAATCTGCCACTCTTACCTGGGGGGAAAAAAAAAAACAGTCTCATGCCTTAAAGCACAGGGAAGGAGAAGTTTTTAAAAATTGCCTCCCAACTGATGAAAAATTTATATACGTTAAGAGATGTATTTCTGAGCTAAGTATTTCAGTTTGCCGTGTAACTAGAGTGTCATGCTATTTTCACTAATCAATCAAACAATAGGTATTTATTAATCCACAGGCTCAGAACTGAGGGAAGTACTATGAAGGGTATAAAAGAAAAGAGTATAAAAGCACTCTAAACGCTTAACAAGTCAATAGCCAAACTGACAAAAATGTCTTCCTGTTGCTTGATTTGTAACTGGTTACAAAAGTCAAAGGTTTTTAATGACAGATCTAAACCAAAATGTTTTTTTTTTAAACCTTAGAGAAGTATTATTAGATAAAGAAGATTTTGATTTTGATACACATATTTATTTCTTTTAGATCTGGCGTGTAGAAAACAACGGTAGGGTCGAAATTGACCCAAACTCTTATGGTGAATTCTATGGTGGTGACTGCTACATTATACTTTACACTTATCCCAGAGGACAGATTATCTATACCTGGTAAGTTTCCCTCTTTCATAAAATCTCAAGTTCTGTAGAGGCCGCATGTTGCTCCAAAGTTAAATTTCATTATATTCCCTCAATATGGGAAACTATCCTATAATTTAGCCTAGTGAGCTTTGTATAATGTGAATGTAGTATTTTCTTCTAGTATGATTTTGGCTATGTTTTGGTAGCTGCTGTCCAAGAGCAGTTTAGAGAAAAGTCATCCTTAGTAATTTAGGAGAAAGGTTTTGATAGCTGAAGGGTGGTGTTCCTTTAGTGGATATGTAGTTGAGTAACTCCTCTCCTTTGAAAGCTAACAAACACTCCAACTGGCCAGCATCAGGTACCATGTCTTCTTATTGTTAAAATTCATAGAGGCTCATCCTGTTTGGAGTTGCAACATTTCAATGAATCAGATTCTCTAAGGCATGTATATAATTTATGGTTCTATTTCAGACTCTGGAGATCTCAAATTGATGCATCCTTATTCTTTGTCCTCATGAAATTCATAGCAGTACTAAACAAAAAATGCTATTGCTTCCATTTCTTATCCATTTCTTTTGCATAATGATTTGAGTTAATTGAAGTTTAAGTTTACTTCCCTGGTGGCTGGGACCATATAGAATCAGCCTGCAATGCAGGAGACTTGGGTTTGATCTTCAGGTCAGGAAGGTCCCCTGGAGAAGAAAATGGCAACCCACTCCAGTATTCCTGCCTGGAGAATCCCATGGACAGAGGAGCCTGGTGGGCTATGGTCCATAGGGTCGCAAAGCATCAGGACATGACTGAGTAACTAACACTTTCACCTTCAAACTGACTTAGAGTCAGTGCCAATGGAAACGTCCAACCAAGTAAGTGAAGTACACATAACAAATCGTGTAATGCTGGATTCTCAAACTATTTATGAAGTGAAATCAGATAAAGTGGAATATTTCTGAGAAGACTGAGAAAAAGAAAAGAATTTTCAAAAAGGGTATTAAAGCTGAGAGGTGTAGGTTGAAGTTGCGAGGATGAAGCAGGATCCTGCCTTTGCCTACGTGGTGGTAGCTGTCTTCAGTGAGGATACTGAGTGGACGAGGACTCGGGTGTCTGCTGATAGGGTGACTTTTCTCTATGGTGAGTGTCCCACCGGATGACAGTCATCCTTTGTCCTCACAGTGGGACCACTTCCCCCTTATACTGGCCAGTGCCTTGACCTTAACCAAGACTAGGAGATGAGGTGATTGTCCCCACCCCATGGGTTCTTGGTACCCCGAGGATGGTGTGGAAACCAGGAGTATCAGCATCACTGGGGAGCTGGTTAGAAATAGAGAATATCAGGCCCCACCTTTGACCTACTAAAGTGGAACCTATGTTTTAACAAGTTCTCAGGATGATTCAGAATCACGTTAGTGATTGATAGGCACTGCCTTAGGCAATGGCTCTGAACACTAGCTGCACCATACTAACCCGGATAATTTTTCCCAAAGCTGACTACCCAGTGCCCTCTTTATACCAAAGAAATCAGACCCCCAGTTGGCAGGACTCTTGAGTTTCTCATGTACACCATGGCATTAATGAGAACCACTGTGTTCAGAGACATTTCTGACCCCACAGTTGCATCATATCCTGTCAAAGATGAATGTACTTAGCTATTTAGCGCTGTGTTTAAGATGCCATCTTCATAGCAACCCGTTTTTTTGAGCAGCGTGTTTGTGCCAGCAAAATGTTAGATGTTTCCATGTATTCTCTCTCTTCCTCACAATCAGATAACTTTCAAAAGTTATATATAAAAGGAGGGGGGAATCAGATAGAGTAAATAATTTAATGCAAAGGCACAACTCTTGTGATGGGTGAAGTGACATTTCACACCTTGGTCTGCAGCTGTCTTTAAGGCCTGCCTGCAGCTATCCCCTGGTAGAAACTATGTCCTTATTTTGCAATTTCCTTTTCTAAAATTTTAATTCAGAAAAGTATCTGTGCAAAGCATGGCATCTGTAGGGATAAATTCATTGTAAGTAGGTAATGAATTTACATTACTTGCATTCTGAGTAAGCTTTTCTTTTACATTCTGTTTCTTGCTGCTACTACTGCTAAGTCGCTTCAGTCGTGTCCAACTCTGTGCGACCCCATAGATGGCAGCCCACCAGGCTCCCCCGTCCCTGGGATTCTCCAGGCAAGAACACTGGAGTGGGTTGCCATTTCCTTCTCCAATGCATGAAAGTGAAAAGGGAAAGTGGAGTTGCTCAGTCATGCCCGACTTAGCGACCCCATGGACTGCAGCCCACCAGGCTCCTCCATCCACGGGATTTTCCAGGCAAGAGTACTGGAGTGGGGTGCCATTGCCTTCTCCATCTATTTCTTAGTCTTCCTCTAAATACTTTTTGGTATGTAAAAAATATAGTTAATAATTGTGGCACTTAGATCAAACGGGAAAGATTAAATAAGTAATTCAAGAGAATGTTCTGAGGAATTAGCAATTTGCAATCCACATAAATAACTATGTGGATATAGATAAAATGGATTAAATCAGGTTATAAATTTTGAATGTAAAAGCTGTTCTTTAAATCATTTGAAAGTGCCCATTGAGCACTTTCTATGTGCTAAGCACTGAGCTAGATACTAAAGATACAATAAAAAGCGTTCCCCTAGAATTTATACTTAAAGAGAGGAAGATGGTTATCAGCCATTTCAATAAAGTATGAACGCTTAAGATAAAACCAAGCTGAATGGTCTGTGTAGAATTAGGAACAGACACTCGAGCTCACTGCTAGGTTATTGGCGAAGGACTCCTAAAAGTGACATCTAAGTGGGAGCAGAATGAGAGTGAAGAAAGCAAGCAAATGGGAAGGTGTTCCTAGCAATGCAAGAAAAAGCGTGCTCTAATCTATTAGTAATGGTGTATGGCACGAGCAAAGTTAGGGAGCAAAAGATAAAACCAGTGAATGAGAAGGAGCCAAGTGATTAGCTGGGCTTTCCTAGTGACTCAGACAGTAAAGAATCTGCCTGTAATGCCAGAGACTTGGGTTTGATCCCTGGGTCGGGAAGATCCCTTGGAGGAGGGCATGGCAACCCACTCCAGTATTCTTGCCTGGAGAATCCCATGGACAGAGGAGCCTGGCGGGCTACAGTCCATGGGGTCGTTTGATGGCACAGATGTTAAATTTGTCAGTTTGTTGATGTATAGTTTGCAGAACTTCGAAAACGTCCATAAACATAGTGAAGAGGCCTTTAGGAAGTGCCTCCTGAAGACTAGCTTCAAATTAAACAACTGTCCAGTTTATGTGGTCATTTCAATCATGGGGTATGAATAGGGTAAATCCAAGAGGCAGAGGTAAAGGTGACAAACTTGAATGAAATCACTGCTGAATACGCAAATTTGTCTTTTTACTTCTGAAACTCCTGAGACTCTAAAATGACAAGAGAAAACTAATTTCAGCAGTGATCTTTTCTCTGAAATGTCAAGTAATTGAAATTAAACAAACTTTGATCAGTGGTGATGATGAGTCTCTTGAAGCAGTAAATTCCATTTTCATGCATTTATTTTTAATGAGTAACAAGTACCACAGATTTGTAAAGAAGAAATCATATCAAAGTAGACAGCTTCTTTTCTCCCTCTAAGCACAGGATTTCAAAGTTAGAGACAAAGCAATCTTCTTATGGTCTTGATTGCAGTGCAGTCCTTGACTGCCTGGGTCACAGATCCATAAAGCAAATTAGTTTGAATCTGTGTGGGTGGAAGCGTGGTCACTTTGACAGGAAGAGGAAGAAGGGTTTGAGATAAACAGTGAAATATTTACTAAGTGTCAGAAGGCAAAAGTTTGGTGAGGGTTTTCAGTATTGCTGATTGAAATACTCTGGGAAAAAAAAAAAAAAAAACAAGTGAAATGATGACAAAAGTTTAGTGATGTTGTCTGTTAGCTGGTGTTTTCCTGAAGGAACAAAAAAAAGAAAATGAAGAAATATCCAAGAAATTGCCGAGCTAGGGAATAAAGGACAGGTGATAACAGACCCTGCTGTTTCCTAAGCTCTGTGTGACTCCCCGCCTGGTGCTTCCAGTGGCTCCCAGAAGTGTTTGCTAGCATGACAGGCTCATGGAAAATTTCAGTTATTCGCATTAAAAGACTATATCTTCATGTGTGCCCTTATTATGGAAAGCATTTTCTATTTTTTTTAAACATATGTCTGACATAAGCATGTGCTTTTTTTTCACCCCACTGTACAACATTTTCATTTCAACCATTTGACTCTGTTGGTTCAATGAAATATTCTAAGATAAATGAGACAGGCTTCCTGCACTCAGTGTTGTGGGGGTATGTGTGTGCATATGTGCATGTGTGGGGGGGGTGTATGTGTGTGTGTGTGTGTGTGTGTGTGTTGTCCAGGTTGGGAGCCTACTGTTAATCTGGTTCTGGGTATGGAACAGGTAGGTCACTCTCAAACCTTCAGAAGCAAGAATATGATTAATTGTCAAAATCTATTTCCAGGGCTGGTGTTCTTCCTGCTAACCTGTAGTCATGTAGAGATGGGAGGATTGGCTACAAACAATGCTTTCACTGCTTTTTGCCTCCCACAGTCTTCAAACAAGCAGATCTCCCAGAGGCTGTTGTGTAGGTTAAGCCAGTGTTTGGAGATAGAGCCACAAATTATCCTAGAAAGAGAAGTTGCCAATGAATTGAATGAACTGATTTATTGATTCCTATCTGGTCACTCGGAGAAGGCGATGGCACCCCACGCCAGTACTCTTGCCTGGAAAATCCCATGGATGGAGGAGCCTGGTAGGCTGCGGTCCATGGGGTCGTGAAGAGTCTGACACGACTGAGGGACTTCGCTTTCACTTTTCACTTTCACGCATTGGAGAAGGAAATGGCAACCCACTCCAGTGTTCTTGCCTGGAGAATTCCAGGGACAGGGGAGCCTGGTGGGCTGCCGTCTATGGGGTCGCACAGAGTTGGACACGACTGAAGCGACTTAGCAGCAGTGTCTGGTCACTGATGCTTTAGCTTCTCTTACCATTTTTTTCATAATTCCTTTAAAGAATGACACAATGGGGGCCTCTCCATTGCCTGTATGAGTTTGTGTGTGTGCGCTCCGTCAATTCAATCGTGTCCAACTCTTTGTGACACTATGGACTGCAGCCCATCAGGCTCCTCTGTCCATGGGAAACCCCTTTAAAGAATGACCAGAATTACAAAATGGGGGCCTCTCCATTACCTCTGTGTGTGTGTGTATGCACACGCTCAGTTGATTCAATCGTGTCCAACTCTTTGCGACACTCTAGACTGCCCGCCAGGCTCCTCTGTCCATGGGATTCTCCAGGCAAGAATACTGGAGTGGGTTGCCATGCCCTGCTCCAGGAGATCTGCCCAACCCACAGGTTGAACACACGTCTCCTGTGTCTCCTGCATTGCAGGCAGATTCTTTACTCACTGAGCCACCTGGAAAGCCCCTCCATCGCCTGCTTCTGATCATTATTGTCTTGATTTTTGTGGGTCCACACATTTGTTACTATGCTCACCAAATAGTCATGGAAAAAAAAGTGCCTCTAATATCCAGCCCAATAGATCTGGCTCATACACTACTCAAATGGATTATTTTCACTGTTGAGATTGTTTCCCAAAATAGGCAGCTCCAACTTGAAATCAGACAGAATTGACTACCTAGCTAAGTTATTATGGAACTAAAAATGGGCCCTTGAAATGGAGATTACAAACATCTATTATACGTTGTTCTAAACAATACACAGGATAGATCATGGCTCAGTGTTAGTACTTTAAAAAACAATAGCTTCTATGGCTTTTTAATGTCAAAACAGCAAAATTTCTTCTTGATCTTTCATAATAACTTAAGTTTCTGTTTGAAATGCCTGCCTTAGAGATCTTAAACTTAAATGCAAGCTAATTTGTTTTGCTTTGGTTCCTCCAGGCAAGGAGCAAATGCCACGAGGGATGAGCTGACAACCTCCGCATTCCTGACTGTTCAGTTGGATAGATCTCTCGGGGGACAGGCTGTGCAGGTTGGGATGTTTTTACCCCCTAAACTCATACAAGTTTTGCAAGCCCAATGTCTCCTTAAAACCCTTCTCCCACATCAGGATGCAGATTTGACACTTTGTAAATATTTCCTTTTTTTCATTTCAGAATTTAAATATTCCTACTCTCATGCCCTACTTGTTTTCTCAGATTCTGGAAAAGAGGGAACAAACAAATTTTTAAAAATAGAAACAAAAATAAGCTATTAACAAATTTAGAGCCCCAAAGAATCTTTCCTTTGGCATCATATCAGATCAACGGCAGCCACTTGTTACTAAGTATTAAAACCATTCTACCTGAGTTATCACTTCCAGCTGATCACCTCCAGTTTTCAAATCTTTATACATTTTCAGATCTTTATAAATCAAATCTCTATCTAAATTATTACCTGATTCAAAGGTAATAATTAATTAGAAAAGTAAGTCTGACACTTTAGTACATAATATGTAACATATAGAGATCCATTCCAGTCTTTGAGCTGGTTTTCATTCCATCTTGGTTTTTAGTTCCTAAATAAAGCAAGTTAGACTTAAATTTAAAGATGCATATTAACTTTATAATAAACTAACGTTGTTATTTATATTTATTTATATAAACTAACGTTTTAATTGTCAGTTAACAAGTTAACAAGATTATTGAATTCTTTAAATACACTTAACTCCGTCGACTTCCCCATGAACTGTTTACTACATTGATTTCCTGAATGAAATATGTCTAAGAACTGACATCACCTGTGTCATTTAATTAACCTTTCAGCTATTCTTACCAAATCACACAAAACTTTGAAGATATGCATTGTGCCTTATAAATTCTACATTTCAGAGTTAACTACTAATATTTAATACACCCAATGAATGAATTTATTGTCAGGCATTTGAATTCTGAATTAACAATGAAAGCATAATGCCTTGTTTTACCACTAGATGGCAGGGGTTTACAATAAATAAAATCGCTGTTTTAAACATTCCTTCATGCTCTGCTATCAACAGTACTGAAAAATTGTCAATTTACCTTTCTCTTTTCTCTCTCTCTGGCCTTGCTGCATCGCTTGCAGGATCATAGTTCCCTGATCAGGGATCAAACCTGAACTCCCTGCAATGGAAGTGTAGTCCTAAGCATGAACTGCCAGGGAATTCCCCTTTCTCTTTCTTGTTTTCATTCACAGTGGAGAATGGGTTTTAATCAGTAGCCCTCTTTCTCTCAATTTGGCAGTTGAGGTTTTCCCAATGTTATGGGAAATGCTAAGGCAACAATAGTTTTAGGTACTCTTAGCTAACCTTGCCCCAACACAGTTTCATAATTGGCTGCTTGCTTTTTTAAATAAATGTCTGCTAACTGAAGATTATCTGTGGAGTTACTTTCACCACTCCCTAGGCCTCCCCATGATGGTGTGTACTTCAGCATTCTCATTCACTTGGTTTCTAGAAAACAAACAGACCAGGGCAGGGTAGGGGAGATGGTTCAATTTTTGCAAAAGGCAACATAATTGAAAAAAACAGGAGACTGACACAAAATTTGAACTCTTCATGTAAATAAATGCATCAATAGTTTATGCAAAAAAATAGGAAATTCATGTCTAATCCAGTATCTGTTAAACTAATAGATGAAATTAAGTCATTTATCATTTATTTTCTTCAGTTTCTTTATCCTGACAAATGATTATGTTAAGTAAATCTACTATTACTGTTTCCATAGGTAAGTGAAAAAGTAAAAGTCTATTCTGTTTATTTTCCCAGCTTTTGATGTTTGGATTGAAATATTTGTTCACTCCTAGATTACGATGGTGGCTCAGATGGGAAAGAATATACCTGCAAAGCAGGAGACCTGGGTTTGATCCCTGGGTTGGGAAGATCCCTTGGAGAAGGGAATGGCAACCCACTCCAGTATTCTTGCTGAAGAATCCCATGGATAGAGGAGCCTGACGGGCTATAGTCCTTGGGGTCACAAAGAGTCAGACATGACTGAGCAACTAGCACTTTCACACATGTGTTCACCTACATCTCCAAAAGGAAAAACAACAAAGTGCTGATCTTTGTCATCTTTTATAAAAATTACTCTTTTTTTTTTTACATCTTTGTGCTAAGGTGTAAGTGGTGCAGTGAAGAAGCAGAAAGCCATGCAATGTGGTATTATAACCCCCTCCCCCCACCCCAGTGTGCTGTATCTGGAATAACTAATGGTTCCTAAGTCAGCAAGGAAGCTGTGCTTGATTTTTATGAACCTATATTTTCTGTTAATCATCGTTCCTCCTGCACTTGACTTTTTATTTACTTTTAATTTTGTTTTCGAAAAGAAAAATAAGGATGTCTTTGGAAATACTGCCTTCTTTCATTGCCCTCTTTATTACATTTCTTTATCCCCTCTGCCCCCAGATTCGAGTCTCCCAAGGCAAAGAACCTGCTCACCTGCTGAGTTTGTTCAAAGACAAACCGCTCATTATTTACAAGAACGGAACATCAAAGAAAGAAGGTCAGGCGCCGGCCCCCTCTACACGCCTCTTTCAAGTCCGAAGAAACCTGGCTTCGATCACCAGAATTATGGAGGTAATGTCACGCAGTCAATAAAACCTGCCCTGCTCATGGACTTCCCAGTGGCCCTGGGTCATCAGCCAATATTAGTCATTAAAAAAAGTGGCAAGTAAACTTCTTTCATTGCTATTACTTATCCAGTTTTCACCATTAAAAATACTAAAAGCAGGAGCATCAGGTAAAAAGTAAAAAAGTTAATCAGATAACAGGCCTCTCATATTTTTCAACCACATTGTAACAAAACAAATGGATTTAAGAATAATGGAAAGGGGACGGATTCATGTTGATGTTTGGCAGAAACCAACACAATACTGTAAAGCGATTATCCTTCCATTAAAAATAAATTTAATTATGTACAAAAAAAGAAGAATGTAACAAATCAAGTTGTTGAAGCCATGAGACAGCTTAAGCTCTGTCTTGAAAGGCCTGGGGGAAGATGGATCGCGGTGATGGTCCGGTGACCACACTGGGGAGGTTGAGAGAGAAGGCCCTTATTTGCACAAATGTAAAGGAACATGGAAGGCAAGCTTTGCCACACTGGGCCAGAGTCATAATTCAGCTGGCTGAACTAGCTGCCTCTGAGTGGCAGCTGTGAAAGAAGCCAAGCCCCAGATCGCGGTGTCCGGCCCCAAGCCCGCCAGGTATGGGGCAAGGCCAGTGGGCCCAGGGTTTTGAATGGCTGAGTACTTTGACTTCAAGGAGGATTCTTCACAGTTCCTTACCCCGTCACCTCAGTCTTCACTGAGACCCAGGTCTCCCAAGTCTCCTAACTGCCCTGCGCTCTCTGTATGCCCGCAAACCTGGACTGCTCTGCCAAGTTGTCCGGATGAGCCCTTAAAAGCAGGTGGGTCACAGCCTCCTTCCCCCTGGAACCTCTCCTCTAAGCCGCCCCTTTTCTTGTTCCATATTCTGAGGTCACAGAGGCCCATACAGCCCTCTCGAGTGGAAGCTGTGTTTTTCCCTGATGCCGGCTGACCAGGGATGGGATGGCAGGTGCCCCTCCTTGCTCACTTTTGCCTCATTGACTTCGTTCCTTCTTGTCCGTCTCCCTCCTCCATCTCTTTTCTGTGTCTGCTGAGCGGAGGGTCCTGCCCTCTTATTTGACAGCTTTCTTGTCTCACTGTCTCCATCGCTGGCTCCTCTCATCTAGCAGCCTTATCTTGACCACACTTCATCTCACACTGGTGATCCTGTACTAGACCTTGTCCTTGGTGATAACTTTAGCACCGCAAGCGTCTAATGTGTGACAAGGGTCCTTTAGCCCCTATTTCTTCCAGCAATTCTCCAGTCTCATGGCTGAATCCACGAACCCTCTCCACCCATCGCACCAACCCCCCAACATCTCCAACATCCCAGTTCTTCCCTGATAATGGATTCTGAAGTCACAGAGAATATAAAAATAATCCCAGAAGATTCACCTTATCTGCATGCGTGCGCGCTAAGTTGCTTCAGTCATGTCCGACTCTTTGTGACTCTATGGGTTATAGCTCGCCAGGCTCCTCTGTCCATGGGATTCTCCAGGCAAGGATACTAGAGTGGGTTGCCATGCCCTCTGACCCAGGGATCAAACCCACATCTCTTATGTCTCGTGCGTGGGCATGAGACAATTGAACACATGATCTTTCCCACTGGGTCCACGTGGGAAGCCCGATTACCTTACCTACTCCCCTCAAATATCACCAGCTTGTCTGCATCTGTATCGAATTCTCCTTCTTGCCTATTTTACGAAATCAATTTAAATTGTTAATTTATTGATAGCTAACAATTAATAAACATTTTATAATAGTAATTTATATATAAACACTAAGGTACACATTAATATTGATATATTGTTATCCATACATTAATAAAAATAATAATGTTTATATAAACTAATATACTGTTAAATAAATGAATACATATTTATTACATAAATAAAATGACTCCTGTCTCTCAGGCCAAATTCCATCTGCCCCCGTTCCCCTCCACTGACTTCTGTCCTGGGTCCCCTGTCCTGGGGCTTTCCAAGGACTTCCCTGGATTTCTCTGTCTAGTGCTCTCATCCTAACTGTAGTTCATCATTCTTGCAGGCAGTCATCTTCTTTCTCTTCATATCACTGATTTATTCTTCTCTCCTGGATTACTTACTCAGCAGCACAAACATGCCTTGAAAACACTTCCATGCTTTCTTTAAAAACTCTCTTGACTCTGACCCTCCCGGCTACCACATCCTTTCTCTGCGCTCCTTAAGAGTACAGATCCTCAGAAGAGTCATCTTCGCCCCTTCACTGTCCCTGCTATGCTAAGCCTCCTCTATCAAAAGCCACTCCACTCAGCCATCCCTTCCCGCCACACCATCCACATGGGATTTATCTAGTTTGCCAATGACCTACCTTTTGCCATCAAAATTCTCTTCTCTGATGCCATTGTTTTCAACCTCTTTCTAGCATTTGACTCAGTTGCTCTTTCTGTCTTCTCAAAACACTATTTTTTAATGAAGCTTCTGAAACCCCCCACACTTACCAGAATTTCTTCCACACCTGAGGGTCGTCCTTCTGAAGGCTGTTTTCACTCAACACTTACCAGAATTTCTTCCACACCTGAGGGTCGTCCTTCTGAAGGCTGTTTTCACTCGCACCCAGTTGCTGAATTCTTCTCTGCTTGTCCTCGAAGCTCTTGAGCTCTCCAGGGCTGTCTTGGCCTTCTTCAGAGTGATCTCATTTAGTCATATAATTTAAATGCCATTCTGGATTGACTCATCCATGACATTCTGTGCATGGATTCTCATGTGTTCAATTGTGACTGATTTTTTAATCTGTCAAATTGAAAGTGAAGTTTTCATCTCCAGGCCTTCTTAGCTGACTTCAGAGGCAAGAGTCAAGGAGAATTGTAACAGTCCTGGGCTCTTCCCAGTGGACACTTCTTTGTGAAGCATCGTGAGCTGCTTGTGATGCAGATTCTTTCGTTTCTTGCAGCCTCTCAAACTACCCTTTGCATTCCTAGCCTCTCTGAAATGCACCAGTCAAAACACTATTGAGAAGACTTTCTGTTTTCATCTCCTGGGAGGCTAAAGCTTTCTAAGGTTCTTTAGTGGAACTACCACCCTGACCTCACACCAGTCTGGGCATGGGCCTCTTATCACCCGTCTCTCCATCTTCCACGCTCTTTCCTCTATACCAACAAGGAGACGTTTGGACTTCCCAGGTGGTGCAGTTGGTAAAGAGCTAGCCTGCCTGTGAGGAGATGAAAGAGATGCAAGCTCATTCCCTGGGTCAGGAAGATCCCCTGGAGTTGAATGTGGGAATCCTCTCCAGTGTTCTTACCTGGAAAATTCCATGGACAGAGGAGCCTGGTGGGCCTACAGGCCACCAGGGTCCAAAAGAATTGGACATGCCTGAGTGACTGAAAACACACACACACACAAAACAAGGAGGCATTTGGATTAGGAATCGGAAGTCACAATTCCTATCAGTTTTCATCATCACATCTGATGGATTCCTTTGAGCTTGGTCGATGGGGCCAACTTCTTACTGAAAGAGGATGCTAACCCTTCCCCTGAATGTGACCAACACCTGGGCCACATCTTCAAAGCTTCCAGCAGTGCTTGCTTGCTCCTCCACTGCTGTCTCTGGGGACAGGGTCCTGATGAACCTGGGCAAGACCAGCTTTCCACACGCTGATGCTTTCCTCTGGCCACCCCACACAGTTGGTCAAACGGCATCATGTGCTGCTTCCCGAAGGGCTCTCTGCACTTGGCCTCAGGACACCACACTCTGGAATTCCTCCTCCCTCAGGGCTGCCCTATCACAGTCTTGTTTCGTCCTCCTTCTTCATCTGCCTGCTAGCACACGTCACACGGAGTCCTATGGAAAGTCGCACACACACTGTTGTGGTCACACAGTCCTATGTCCAGAGGGCCTCAGACCAGTGCAGAGACACAAGATGACAAGCTTACAGACGCAAGCCCATGCTAGGACCTCAGGCCCACTCCCAAGCCTGAGGCTTTGCACAATGCCTTGTTGCTGCCCCGAGGCTCCACCTTAAGGCTCACCCTCAGGCTGGGGTCTGGCCTCAGCCAGGCATCTTTCACTGGCCCTGGGCCACAGGGACCAGAACTGCGCTCATGTGGCTCATCCCAGATGGTATCCACAACATCTTGGTTAAAAGGAAGGGGGTCTGTCAGTGCTATGCTTTTAATGCCTTCTAAATATTCTTTTATAGTCTGAGCTATAATGTATCTGAGCCTGGAGAAGCTTTTAGTCAATCTCTGTTACAGTCTTCTCTTACATTAAATCTCAATCCCTGTTTTATGATTTTTAGATGTCCCCTTGATTATT
The DNA here is from genome assembly GCF_032405125.1 of Capricornis sumatraensis. NCBI lineage: Eukaryota > Metazoa > Chordata > Mammalia > Artiodactyla > Bovidae > Capricornis > Capricornis sumatraensis. The sequence goes on from NC_091073.1 coordinate 25,481,921, forward strand.
TGACAAACCTCTTTAGTAGGGAAGAGAAAATCTGAACACTGTGCTTTATGTGTGTCATTTGGGAATATTACATCCTCTTTCCAAGTATCAGTTATAGGCCATCATCCTTTTTGCAGTCTCTTTGACTATTATCCTTGTTATGTATCACTTAAATTTGCCTCGTTTTATTCTCAGAGGACTATGGAGACAGGTGGGCCTTAGGTGACCCAGCAATATATGCTCCTGTTCTAAAGTTTCTAACCCCCTAGTGGTTACCTAGTGGTACCTAGGTGAATTCACTTCAGTTGCTCAGTCATGTCCAACTCTTTGCAACCCCATGGACTGCAGCATGCCATGTTTCCCTGTCCATCACCAGCTCCAGGATCTTACTCAAACTCATGTCCATCCAGTCGGTGATGCCATCCAACCATCTCATCCTCTGTCGTCCCTTTCTCCTCCCACCTTCAATCCTTCCCAGCATCAGGGTCTTTTCAGATGAGTCGTTTCTTTGCATCAGGTGGCCAAAGTATTGGAGTTTCAGCTTCAGCATCAGTCTTTCCAGTGAATATTCAGGACTGATTTCCTTTAGGATGGACTGGTTGGATCTCCTTCAACACCACAGTTCAAAAGCATCAATTCATCGGTGCTCAGCTTTCTTTATAATCCAACTCTCACATCCATACATGACCACGGGAAAAACCATAGCTTTGACTCAATGGACCTCTGTTGGCAAAGTAATGTCTCTGCTTTTTAATATGCTGTCTAGAATGGTCATAGCTTTTCTTCCAAGGAGCAAGTGTCTTTTAATTTCATGGCTGCAGTCACCATCTGCAGTGATTTTGGAGCCCAGAAAAATAAAGTCTCTCACTGTTTCCATTGTTTCCCCATCTATTTGCCATGAAGTGATGGGACCGGATGCTATGATCTTAGTTTTCTGAATGTTGAGCTTTAAGCCAACTTTTTCACTCTCCTCTTTTACTTTCATCAAGAGGCTCTTCACTTCTTCTTCACTTTCTGCCATAAGGGTGGTGTCATCTGTATATCTGAGGTTATTGGTATTTCCCCCTGCAATCTTGATTCCAGCTTGTGCTTCCTCCAGCCCAGTTTTTCTCGTGATGTACTCTATATATAAGTTAAATAAGCACAGTGACAGTATACAGCCTTGATGCACTCCTTTGCCTATTTGAAACCAGTCTGTTGTTCCATGTCCAGTTCTAACTGTTGCTTCCTGACCTGCATACAGATTTCTCAAGAGGCAGGTCAGGTGGTCTGGTATCCCTGCCTCTTTCAGAATTTTCCAGTTTATTGTGATCCACACAGTCAATGGCTTTGGTGTAGTCAATAAAGCAGAAGTAGATGGTTTTCTGGAACTCTTTTGCTTTTTCGATGATCCAGTAGATGTTGGCAATTTGATCTCTGGTTCCTCTGCCTTTTCTAAATCCAGCTTGAACATCTGGAAGTTCACAGTTTATGTACTGTTGAAGCCTGGCTCTGAGAATTTTTTGTACCTAGACAACATATTAAAAGCCAGAGACATCACTTTGCCAACAGAGGTCCATCTAGTCAAAGCTATGGTTTATCCAGTAGTCATGTATGGATCTGAGAGATGGACTATAAAGAAGGCTGAGTGCTGAAGAACTGATGCTTTTGAACTGCGGTTCTGGAGAAGACTCTTGAGAATCACTTGGACAGCAAGGAGATCAAACCAGTCAATCCTAAAGGGAAATCCTGAATATTCATTGGAAGGACTGATGCTGAAGCTGAAGCTCCAATACTTGGCCACCTGATGTGATGAGCCGAATCATTGGAAAAGACCCTGATGCTGGGAAAGATTGAAGGCAGGAGGAGGAGGGTGAGATGGTTGGATGGCATTACCGACTCAATGGACATGAGTTTCAGCAAGCTCCCAGAGGTAGTGAATGACGGGGAAGGCTGGTGTGCTGTAGTCCATGGAGTCATAAAGTTTTGGACACAACTTAGCAACTGAACAACAATAACAAGTGGTGTGCTAATGCCCCCTAAATTAATTCCTGGATCAGGACAGAAGTCTGTAGGTGGTTTGGCAGCAGCCCAGCTTCTTGGGCATGTTTACTGAGGGATCAGCAATGCATTTAAATCATGTTATTTTCCTTCATACTCTAGGTAGATGTTGATGCAAATTCATTGAATTCCAATGATGTTTTTGTCCTGAAACTGAGACAAAATAATGGCTACATCTGGATAGGAAAAGGCGCCACACAGGAGGAGGAGAAAGGAGCAGAGTACGCGGCAAGCATCCTCAAATGCAAAACTGCGGCGATTCAGGAAGGCGAGGAACCAGGTGTGTACAGGTGGGGCCAAGGACACGAGCCAGGACTTATGTTTGGTGTACTTGCTCATCATGTAATTTATCTTTTTTATAAATAGGAACTTTGTAATGGTTATAGGGCATTAAAAACCCGTTCACTAGTTGCAAGAACGGGTGATGGTACCTGCTCTATTTGTGTGACATCTGCTATATTTAAGTAACTTAACAGTGAACTTGAGGTGAGATGCAATTATTTGTTACTGTAAAGCAGTACCGACCATATGCTCCTGCAAATGCATAGGTTAACTCAGTGTGTTTTCCACAGAGGAGTTTTGGAATTCCCTTGGAGGGAAAAAAGACTACCAGACCTCTCCTCTGCTAGAATCCCAAGCTGAAGACCATCCACCTCGGCTTTACGGCTGCTCCAACAAAACTGGAAGATTCGTTGTAAGCGTCCTGAGAAACCACGGGGTGGAACCAAACAGTAGGGGGAGAGGGAGGCATTCTGATACTGCTCTGATTCTTTCCAGTGAGGTGCCTACTGCAATTGCCAGTTTTGGTTTACTTGCAAACCACAGATGACAGTCTTTGCTTCACACAGGGTTGATTTAAGAGCCAATGATAATGGATGGGAGGGCATGGGAATACTGTAATGTGCTGTAGAAATCAAGCGGCTCTTAAAAATACCAGCTACTTTGCACCCGTGTCAGCGTGTGGCTGTTGCTGTAAGCATATGCACATGGTTGGATTTGTTAATTTAATAATTTGACACTTTCGGTGTGCAGCAATAGTGGTTTCTCTGATCAAACTATGTAAAATTTTACACTTCAGTTTCCCAGGGGAGTAAATAGTCTCACCATGTTGATGGAATGAAAAACATTATGGAAATATTATGATCATTGAGCAAAATCACAGAAAGCTCTACACACACCTGCAAGTGAGCTGAAATCAGCAGGAATATTTTATGCCACAGTCACATTCACAAGCTTTGAATTCTAGGCAATTCGAAGTAAAAGTATCTGTGTACAAGAGTGATTTTCTATGCGTCTCTAAATATCCTGGGCTGAGCCCCTCATCTCAGTTTAATTACAAAAATTCTGCTTTCTCCATTTGACATACTAGGCTTTTGTATAAATTTTTCATTTAAGGAACAAATTCTTTGCTGATAAAATTTGAACTAAAGATTTGGTCACCCTGTCTTGGTAAATACAAGCTTTACTTTTGAACACACACATGAACATTAATATTTTCCCAGGTACGTTGCATGCTTGAAATAAAATGCTTTGAAGAAGAAACTGCTCATATGTGAAACACACTTGCAGCTTACAAGTGACTTGACCTAAAGATTAAAGATTTAAATGGTGAATTGTGATAAATATTAGGTTGTTAGGCACCACAATTGTTCATCTACTTTGCAGGAAATCCCTGTATTTTATAAATTTGTCGTCAGGAAAATCTGTTTTACTCTTGACTGTTTTTTGGTATCACATCCAAATAACATCTTTTTCAGTGTGAGCCTCTCTAATTTCTTGAGAGTATTATTTGCTAATATTGCTATAAATATCATGCTTGTTTCCAATGAAGATATGTTTTACAAAAATGAATATGCAAATATATACTTACAAATATCATTCCTAGGCTTTTTTCTTAGGTTTAAAAAATCTATTAGTTTTCAGCTTTTGTCATTCACATATTTAAGAGAAATATACTTTTTTCTTTACACCTATTCATTTTCTTTTTTGACATTTGGAACTGTAATTCTTAACATTTTAAGGAAAAGGAGTGTTGCTAAAAAGTGTTTGATCTTATTACCATCATCAGAAAACAGGCTTTAGATGTATAGATTCATACAAGACAGCAGAGTCTATTGGTCAAAATCACAGCTTTTAGAACACCAGTGTGCCTGTTCGATATCACTTACTTAGTGATATTTCTTCTTGGCTGTGTGACCTGAGGCTGGTCATTTACCCTCTCTGTGTTATAGTGTTCTCATCTGAAAAATGGGGCTAATCCTAGTACTGACTTCATAGAGTTGTTGTAAATATTATCTTGGTTGTTGCATATAAAGAATTAGAATGGTGCCTGGTATGGTATATTCTGTAAAAACATATATAAACACATTTCTTGCCCTCTGTAAATGGCTAGTGTTTGTTTTTGGTGTCACAATCTGAGAATACCATCAGATTACAACAAATAGGTATTGCCACGCTTAAGGGGCTGCAGGTTAGGTTCATGCCCGTTTATCCGTGGACAGAGCCCAGGAGGCTCTGCTGAGTCCCATTGGCTGATGTGACACGGCCAAGGCCACAGTCAACTTCATCTGCAGAATCACATGGCAGAGGGGAGATGTGAAGAACTGAAAACCCTAATCCAATCTGTCACCACCTTCCTAATGATTAGGGGGGAGTTTCATCCAGAATTCTTTCAAAAATTTGAACTTTAATGAATGCCTGCTGGTATTGGGTGTGTTAAACTAGCCCATTACCTTTTAGTGTTATCTCTGGAGAACACAATTTAACCCATTTAAAATAAAAATAATGACACTTTCTTATGGAATATTGTTATAATATTTTATTGAAAATGGTTGATTTTTTTAAATGACCAGACCTGTTGATTTTATTAAAATAATCTTGACCTACCTACAAAATGAAAGAAGATTTAATACCTGCATCATAAACTTAAATGTCTTTTGGCACTAGGAAGGCAACAGAAACCAGCGAAGCAACTTGTCACAAAGAACTAAAAGTAGCGGAAACCCTGGCTATATTTCTTGTGCATGGCCTCTCTAAAGCCATATGCAATATTTATGTTAAATACTCTCCTCCCTAAATAAGATAGCCTCAGTTTGTGATGCATGATTAAATAGATAAACAATTATTTAAGTCTTTATTGCCCAAAGGGAAGGAAAAAATGACTAACAAACTTTTTTTTTCTATGCTCCAGATAATACAAAGCATTTGTATCCTTTATATTAGAAAAATCACTGCTTGACTGTTGGGTTGTAAAGCTCTTTTATACATTTCAGATTGAAGAAGTTCCAGGAGAGTTCACCCAGGATGATTTAGCAGAAGATGATGTCATGCTATTAGATGCCTGGGAACAGGTAAAACTGTATTTTGTTCATGGCAAGAGAGTGTGCTTACAGTTGGGAGCTGATACTACCTTCTTTGAGAAATGGCAAGTTTAATAATAAATAGACCCATGGATTTAGGCTATATTTATAAGAAACTTTCCACAGTTTGGCCAAAAAATAAAACTGATGGATATGGCAAGTTTTTTTCTTAAGCTGAAAATGATTCCATGGCTGTCCATCTTTGGCTGTATAGTTTTAGGTGAAAACAACGAACAACAACAAAAAACTTCTGTTTTTTGTTTATTTGTAAGACTCATTTGTTTCTTATTTATTCAGACATTCATTCATTCTTATTCATTCATAAAGTTATGTCATAAATGCGTTAGTGGTTGCAGTGCCTCAGGGAGACTGAAATATTCAGAATTTCTCTTGCAATCTGACAAGACGTCATAGGAGACCTCTCCCCTAGAGAAGAAACAAACAATACTTTTGAATCTACACACTAAAATACCTATTAATATATATATTAACAGGTAATATATGTCTGTATATCTTTATTTGTAGCAAATTAATGGTGACTTTGTATGTCACATGGATATGTTATGTGTTAGTCGCTCAGTCGTGTCTGACTCTTTGTGACCCCATGTATTGTAGCCCACCAGCCTCCTCTGTCGATGGGATTCTGCAGGCAAGAATACGGGAGTGGGTTGCCATGCCCTCCTCCAGGGGATCTGCCTGACCCAGGAATCAAACCCAGGTCTCCTGCATTGCAGGCAGATTCTGTACTGTCCGAGCCACGAGGAAAGTCATACCTGAGAGTCATTTTCTTTCAACCTCTGTGTAAACTAATAATGGCTTCTTTGGTGGTTCATTGGTAAAGAATCTGCCTGATAATACAGGAGACACAGGTTTGATCCCTGGGTTGGGAAGATCCCCTGGAGAAGGAAATGGCAACCCACTCCAGTATTCTTGCCTGGAAAATCACATGGACAGAGGAGTCTGGAGGGCTACACTCTATGGGTTTGCGAAAGAGTCAGACATGATTTATCGACTAAAGAGCAGCAAATTAATAATAGTGACAGGGAAAAATAAATATGTTAGGAGCTACATTATGTAGAACAAATATAAAACACGTTCCTGAATTAGGCCTAGTTTTTAGTCAACCACAGAGGTTTGTTACTTTTAGGTCTGTTCTTACTTGCTAAATCATTCAGTTATATTATACTTTAGCTTCTTAATCTTGAATTAGCATATGTGAATTTGGGATCTGGTCACAGATCCTCCCTAAGTGAATGGATCACTTATTTCTAGATATGAAATGTAAAACCTCATGTCAATAAAACACCTTTGTGTATTTAAGAATTACAAAATAAAGTTTCATTATTCAGAAGAATTTAATTTTTCCCACTTGTAGTCAACTCTGTTGCTTCCATAATCAAGGATGCTTTAGAATATTTCCTGTACTATATTTTTTTAAACTATACTTTTTATTTACTCAGCTGTGCTGTCACGGTTTATTCTGTGCCTGCAGGCAAATATTCCAGCACTTTCAGTAGGAATTAGAATATAATCAAAACTAACTTGACCAAAATTTCTCTGCCAACAAGTGATCTTAAAGTGATTTAAATATAAGGGAATTCAGGAGAATTTTTCATCACTGAAGTACACAGCCTACATTTGACAAGAAGGACACATGCAGGATTTAGATCAGGTTTTAAAGAATCAGTATTTAAATACTAAACAATATTTGGGCTTTCCTGGTGGTTCAGACCGTAAAGAATCTGCCTGCAACGTGGGAGACCTGGATTCAGTCCCTGGGTTGGAAAGATCCCCTGGAGGAGGGCATGGCAACCCACTCCAGTATTCTTGCCTGGAGAATCCACATGGACAGAGGAGTCTGGCAAGCTGTAGTCCATGGGGTTGCAAAGAGTGGGACACAGCTGAGCGACTAAGCACACCCACCCACAGCACTTTTACCAAAGTGTGACAGGATACCATAACACAGGGGAAGACTAGGTTTAAGTTAGGGGTTCCTAAAGGGAGTGTGGGGTGCCCATGAACAAGCTACATGTGGCTCCCTCAGGATAATAATATGGGAATAATGCCTGCGTTACACACCCCAGGAGCATGTGTGCAAAAAAACCAGCCGGTATGTTGTTTTTGCCTGGAGAATCCAAGGGACGGGGGAGCCTGGTGGGCTGCTGTCTGTGGGGTCGCACAGAGTCAGACACGACTGAAGTGACTTAGCAGCAGCAGCATGTTGTTTTCAGGAAGGCTCACTTTGTAAACTAGAAAAATACTATATAAACATAAAATACCAGAATGTGATATCTGGAGTCAAACTGGCTGGATACAAATTCAGGCATCTCTTAATAAGACATTAGGAAAGCGACGGAACTTCTCTGCACCTGCATCTCCACATCCCTGACTTTGGGGCTGCTGTGAAGATTAAGTGAGATGGTATGAGAAGCACTTTGCATAAGGCTCACACTGCATCTGTACTCCCAATATTATGAATATTATTGTTGCTTCATTTTGCAGATTTTTATTTGGATTGGAAAAGATGCCAATGACGTTGAGAAAGCGGAATCTCTGAAGTCTGGTAAGCTGGATCCCATGGGCAATTAGGACATAATTCTAAACAGTTGTTACCAAGTTCCTGATTTCTCTTTGCACCACATCCTCCAAAACCACGTATCAAAACTGAGAAGAGTCAGCAGAATCTTAGCTTTCATCTTCAGAACTAAAGAGTAATGGAATTTTCTTTAAACTGAAGAATTTCAGAATAGGAACAAGAAAATTATGTTTTGTTATCTAATTTAGGATATAATTATATCAACTTATTCTTAGACTTTTAAATTCATTTTTAAAAATTATGGGAATAGTACAACTCCATAACACTCATAATCTAGATTTTTATAAATTCCTTTTGATGAATGCTGTTCTTTCTGGCAGTACTTTTTTTTTTTTCTTTGCATTATTGCAAAGTAAAGAATAATTATGCTGTAAGGATAATTCCATAAAGTTTGGAATTTTTTTCAGGCAATAATGAGACATGTACATTCTAGATGTGAGAAAATAATAAGGAATTGTCCAAATGGAGTAGCATTGGCTACTTTTGGCCAATGAAAATTTGATTTATTACTTTTATTGGAAGGATTTTCATTCTTTGGTTATTTTACTTTAGTTGAAACTAACCAAATTTATTTGTTTTTTAAACTCTTTAGCCAAAATATACCTTGAGACTGACCCTTCTGGAAGAGACAAGAGGACGCCAATTGTCATCATAAAACAGGGTCATGAGCCACCTACTTTCACAGGCTGGTTCCTGGGCTGGGATTCCGGCAGGTGGTAAACTGATTTTTGTAGGAAAAAAACAAATATAATGGGGCAGCTGTCCCATTGCTGTTTCAGGGGGGAAGGGGGAGCTTGTTTGACTTTAGAAAATTAACCTCAGCCATATGACTATTTTTCCGTGCTTAGAATTGGTTTGAAATTTCTTTTAAACTGGAATTTTCTTATGTGAATATTTTTATAACTTTTCTTATGGACCAATATTAGCTCTGCTGGATGCCGACGTATCTTTTTATATGACTTTTTAAAGGGGAAAAACTATACACAGGCTAGGGGAGTTTGTCTGCAACTTTTACAATTCAGGAGCCATTAGCCAAACTCCTACTTTTAATATACCATGGAAGAAAGTTATACCTGCCTTTGAGGTTATTCTTCTTTCTATGTGTTGTGTTGAAAAGAATCACCTATTTGCAGTAAGAGTTCTGTTAAGATGGTTTTAAAAGTTTGTTATTTTCCTTCTTTAGCTGATGTAACTGTGATAGTATTAACTCCTAAGCATCATTTCCTAAGAGAAACTTTACCTTTTTGGCCTTTTAAGAAGCCTTTGAAAGCACAGCTCTTTCTTGACAAAATGATTTATATTCTTAACCCACTTTTATATACATCCATATATTTGACAGTACATGTTTAACGTCACAAAATATACATACAACAAAAAGGCTTCACTAATACTGTCTTTTATCATTAAAATACATATCTTTAAAAAGGTAACATGTTGTGACATTTTATTCAGTGTGATGTGTGAGTTAATTACACGGACAACTTTAAGATTAAAATGCTTTTATATATAAATAAATATGAATTTAATTTTTTTAAACTCATTCTCATTAAGTAGTTAGAATTAAACTTTTCCAGCGTTATAGAGTTAAATATCATAGTGTGAATGAAACCCGGGCCCTGTTAAAAGATAAATAGAAGTGTATTAACCACTTTAAGAATATTTTTTGCGCAAAAACCTTCCAGCAGTGCCAAACCGAGCACTGGGGAGAGATTTTCATGAAGAAAAGGTGGCAAGAAAGCAAGGCAATTACTGCTGATTGGCTACAGCTTGAAGCCTAGTTGATTGTGATTGGTTGTCCTTAGGTTCGGATTTGCTTCTGGAGGTGGGAGCTTGCCGTATACAATGGGCCTGAAGCCTAAAAAAGCGGGGAGCTGCCTCGAAGTTTTCTCCTGTCACCACTGGGCTACAAAACATTCACCTTAACAGACCCAGCTGTTTAAGCCTGCGCTGTGAAAACATGACTTTCTCAAATCCCAAACGCAAGCACTCAGAGGCAGGTGCGCCATCAACACAAGCCCGGAGGGAAGGACAAAACCCTGGGGCGGTCACAGAAATTACCAGCAAAAACAGCTGCTGTATCATCAGTCCTGCGTTAGTCAATCGAAGGGCTGTTGGTGGACAGCGGGGATAAAGAGGATCTGTAAAAATTACCTGAAAAAGGTGAGCTAGGGAATTCCTTTTTGCATTTCATACCCAAAACTGGTGTGGCTGGAAGAAACGCCTGCAACACGTGTATCAGCCTAGGGCAGGGGAACCAGTATATGTCTAAAAAGAACATTTGGTGGATTATAGCAGGGCCGTCGTTCTGTGATATAGTGTAGCCTTAAAACTCCTATTACACGTAAACACATATGGATATTCGTCTTTTGGATTTGAAATGCACTTTCATACAGCCATATTAATAAATGTAAAAGTCACATGACTTATTTTCTGTTTTTCTAGAATGGAGCTATTGCTTACTGATGTTTAATATGAAAGGTTAGATTGCTTTATTGTCTCTGATTTTCCTCAAAGATTTTTGGGATGAAAAACTGTAACAGATTTAGCTGTCAGCTAGTGCTTTAATGGCACCCCACTCCAGTGTTCTTGCCTGGCGAATCCCAGGGACGGGGGAGCCTGGTGGGAGGCCGTCTATGGGGTCCCACAGAGTCGGACACGACTGAGGTGACTTAGCAGCAGCAGCAGCTGCAGCAGTGCTTTATAGACCTTTCTTTGCTTCAAAAAATATAGCAAACTGGTCTTTGTGTGAAATTTGTGACCGGGAAGAACATTGGTGAATCCAGGAAAGTCAAGTACTAGTCAGAAATAAGTATTACTTATTTACTACATCTTCTGAAGTAGCATGCTCAGGAATTTCAAATAAGGAATTGGATCATGGCATTAACTTTGAACAAAAGACCAGCAAACAAAGAACCTATGTGAAGTGAACTATTGTTTTGTGTCTGAGCGTTGTTCGTTTGTTTCGCAAGATTGTCCTAGAATTGGCTTCAAATTTCTGTGCTGGACAGATTACTCAGAGAAATTAAATTCTAGTCAAAAGAAAGAAAAGAATGTTAGTATTTATTGCATATAAGGAAGCACATCTTATTGTTTAAAAACTGTATTTTCAAAACCTTTTTTCTTGTTCTATCTTTAGATTTTTTTCCCATTATGATTTCTCCCTTTTTAGTTTTAAATACGTTAGATATTTTTAAAGTATGTCATATATTTTATATATTTTCTAAAATAGTCTCTCCTAAATACCATCCTTATGGTACTACCTAAAATATTAATGATGAAATACTTCAGTGATAAAAGAAGAAAAAGAAAAGGTTGGATCCACAATATGCCTGGATAAATTCCATAAGGTTCAAAAATTTAAATGTGAAAATGAAACTGAAAATAATAGACTAAAACATGGAATTCCATTGTAATGGGGAAATAATCTCTCAAGAACTGATAGAATAGGAAAATCAGTAAGGACATAGAGATTTTGAACAGCTTTCTCAGCCACTTTAACCTAATTGATGTGTAGTGAACACTTCACCAATAAAGTGCTTAGTTGCTCGTTGTGTCCAACTCTTTGACCCTGTGGACTGTAGCCTGCCAGGCTCCTTTGTTCATGGGAATTCTCCAGGCAAGAACACTGGAGTAGGTTGCCAGGCTTTCCTCCAGGAGATCTTCCCAATCCAGGGATTGAACCCAAGTCTCCTGCATTGCAGGTGGATTCTTTATCATCTGAGCCACCAGGGAAGCCCCCACCAATAATGGCAGTATACGTAATTGGTTTTTACTTAAATTATTTGCCAAGAGAGAAAATATTCTGGACCATACAACAAATTTCAACAAATGTTAAGTATTGAAATCATACGAACTGTGTTCTCTAATTACAATGGAATTAAAATAGAAATTACAGGCAGATATCTTTCTAATCTGCAAATGTTTGGATAAATGAAAAAATCACAAGAGAAACAAATTATTTTTATCTCAATGAAAATTGAAATACAGCCTATTAAAATGTGTGGGATACAGCTAGCTCTGGGTTTAAAAGGGAATTTATAGCACTAAATGCTAATATTAGACGAATAGGTCTCAAGGATGTACGCTTCCACCTTAAACTGAGTGGATTAAATCTAAAGGAAACAGAAGAAAATGGTTAATACAGACTATTACAGAAAATGGGGAGAAATATAAATTTATATTTATATATACTAATATCAGGAATAAAAGAGGGGTTACACCACAGAATCTATGGACACTGAAAAGAGTAAGAAACATAGTTTTATGCTTATGAATCTGACAGTGATGAAATGGGCAAATTTTTTGGAAGACAGAAACTAAGTTAACAGAACTTAAGTAGCAACACACTATTGTTATTGCTGAGTTGTATCCTGCTCTTTGTGACCCCATGGACTATAGTCCGCCAGTCTGCTATGTCCATGGGATTTCCCAGACAAGAATACTGGAATCAGTTGCCATTTTCTTCAGGGGATCTTCCCAGATCAGGGATTAAACCTGAGTCTCCTGCGTTGCTGTGCAGATTCTTCACCCTGAGCCACCAGGAGCAGGAGCAGCATGTACACACTTATTAATGGAATTCATAGTTAAATGTCTCTGGCAGAGAAAGGCCTGGGTCTAATCGGGCTTCACTGGTGACTTCTATCAAGCATTCGAAAAAAACAATTATACCAATTCTATACAAACTGTTCCCAACAATAGAAGATGAGAGAACATTTTCTGACCCATTTATTAAAGAAATTGAATTCATAGTTAAAATTTCTCTGGCAGAAAAAGGCCTAGGTCTAATTGGGCTTCACTGTTGACTTCTACCAAGCATTCGAAAAAACAATTATACCAATTCTATACAAACTGTTCCCAACAACAGAAGATGAGCGAACATTTTCTGACCCATTTAGAGGCTAGTACTACCCTAATATCAAAGCTAAACAAAGAATTATAAGAAAGGAATGGTATATGCCAGTATTCCTCCATACATAGATGGAAAAATCTTTAAAATTTATCAAATTAACTCTACATTGAATGGGTTTTATCCCAGGAACCCATTTTAACATTTAAAAATTAATCTCCACATTACCAGACTAAAAAGAAAAAAATCATATGAATATCTGGATAGGTGCAGAAAAGTAGTTGATAAAATTCAACAATCACTGATAATGAAAACTGGGCAAACTAGGTATAGAATGGAAGTTCCTTGAAGTTAAAAGGGTATCTATATAAAAAAAAAATGTACAGCTGACATCATACATAGGTTTCCCAGGAGGCTCAGTGCTAGAAAATCTGCCTGCAAGTGTAGGAGATGCGGGTTTGATCCCTGTGTTGGGAATATCCTCTGGAGGAGACGGCAGCCCACTCCAGTATTCTTGCCCGGGAAATCCCATAGACAGAGGAGCCTGGCGGGTCTATACTACACGGAGTCACAGAGTAGGAGATGACTGAGCACCACCAGCCAGTACCATATTTAAGAGCAGAAGACCAAATGTTTTCCCACTAAGACTGGTATGAAATACAGAAGTTTGTTTCCATCCCCTCTGTGCTTTTCTGGAGGTCCTAACCAGGCTGAGGAGGCAGGGTTTCTCAGTCTTGGCACTATGGACATTTTGATAATTGCTCTGGGAGCTCCCTGGGGTGTTACAGGATAACTGGTAGCATCATTGGCTTCTGCTTAACAGATACCAGTAACCCCTCCCTCCCCTAACCCTTCTGCCAGTGTACTAATTAAAACTGTCTCCAGACATTACAAATATCCTTGGGGGGAGAGGGAAGCCAAATTGCCCCCAGTGGAAAACCACTTCAGCATGGCAAGAGAAGGAAATAAAAGGCTCACAGACTGGCAAGGAAGACTTGAGTATTGTTGCTGAAAATGATCTGGATGTTAATAGTTTCAACTGCTCCCAGGTGAATACGATATGCTGCTGCTGCTAAGTCACTTCAATTGTGTCCGACTCTGTGCAACCCCATGGATGACAGCCCACCAGGCTCCCCCGTCCCTGGGATTCTCCAGGCAAGAACACTGGAGTGGGTTGCTCTTTTCTTCTCAAATGCATGAAAGTAAAAAGTGAAAGTGAAGTCAGTCAGTCGTGTCCGACTCTTAGTGACCACATGGATTGCAGCCCACCAGGCTCCTCCGTCCATGGGATTTTCCAGGCAAGAGTACCGGAGTAGGTTGCCATTGCCTTCTCCAAATACAGTATGCAGCCAGGCTAAATACCTACTGGCTGCTCCTACTGCTGCTAAGTCGCTTCATTCGTGTCCATCTCTGTGCGACCCCATAGACGGCAGCCCACCAGGCTCCCCCATCCCTGGGATTCTCCAGGCAAGAACACTGAAGTGGGTTGCCAAAAGCCTTCTGCAAATCACATACAGTTCTCTCCTGGCTTCGCTATCCAGGGAACCTTCTTATATTCATTCAGATGCAAGAAGCAGCAAAAACTGTAGCTGCTTCGCCTGCACAGTATTTGATAGCCGGCAAAACATCTCTTTGACTTAAAAACTCTGTTTATGTTCTACTGTTGCCTCAAATCCAATGTGAGGTGGTAAATAGCCATTAAAGAAAAATCTACACCCCAGCAGCATAAGATTTACTTTCTGTTTACTCTAGAAATACTAATAGCATCAGAGATGAAAATTATCTCTTTGTAAACCTCTTCAAACAGGGTTCTGCCTGATTAAAGCAAAAATTAAGAAAAAAAAAGATACCTTCAGGACTTCCCTGGTGGTGTAGCAGATAAGAATCTGCCTGCCAGTGCAGGGGACAGGTTCAGTCCCTGGTCCAGGAAGGTTCCACATGTCGTAGACCACCCAAGTCCATATAACTGCTGAAGCGTGTGTGCCTAGAGCCTGTCACGAGAAGCCCCTGGTAGCCGCAACTGGAGAAACATCCACAGCAATGAAGATCTAGCGTAGCCAATAAGAAATAAACAATTAAAAACAAAACCAAAAAACCCTTCAGAGATGCATGCATCTGTATAGCACAGTAGAGGGCACTCTTCGTTCATTTTAATAAAGATTTTGCTAGATCTTAAAAACACTGAAAAATACAGTCAATACTTACTTTTATTTTAGATTGGAAATGAAGAGTACTTCTAAGCAGATCGGACACAACTGAGTGACTTTGAAAGCAGGTCAGATGTGGCTGTAAAATACTGTGGAAGTATTTTATACTGTTTTCCAAGTTTGAAGTTCAGTGGAGTGAGTCATATATTGCTTTTATAATATATTTGCTATTTCCTAGGCTCTCCTGGAATGTATATCTTGAGGCATGCCCTTTTCCAGGGGATCTTCCTGACCCAGGGACCGAACCTGGATCTCCTGCATTGCAGGTGGATTCTTGACCATCTGAGCTACCAGGGGAGCCTAACAGAGTGCAACTATATATATATATATTGCTTTTAAAATATATTTGTTACTTGCTAGGCTATCCTGGCATGTGTATCCTGATGTGTGTATATGTGTATGTGAGTGTATATATATACACACACACACCTATATATATATATATATCTTTCTGTGATAGATACATATGAATATATATCTTATCTCATTCTCTCTATCTGGTTCTATAGCCTAGTGCTGGCAATACAGCAGAGGGTAGATAGTTAAGGATACCTTCCCTCAGTGAAGCTACTATCTAGTGGGTGGAAACAGAAAGATGCAAATACTAAAATCCATATTCTGTCAGTTAGTCATGTTATGAAGGAAAACAAGGCCAGGGATTGTGAGATGAGCAATTCTGTTTTAGATAGAGTGAACAGGAAAGGTCTCTCCAGGGTGGTATTTGGACAGAGACCTGGAATAAGTGAGGGAGTGAGCTGTGAGGGTTAACGGTATGTGTCATCTTGACGGGGCTATGGGATGCCCAGCTACCGGGTTAAACATTATTTGTGAGTGCATCTGTGAAGGTGTTTCCTGGAGAGATTAGTATTTGAATTGGTGGACTGGGTAAAGCAGACAGCTTTCCCCAACGTGGGCAGGCATCATCCCACCTACTGAGGGCCTGAATGAAACGCAAAGGTGGGGGAAGGTTGGATTGGCTCTCTCTGCCTGACTGCTTGAGGTGAGACGTCAGTCTTCTGTGCTTGGGCTGACTTCAGTTCAGTTCAGTTCAGTCTCTCAGTCATGTCCAACTCTTTGCGACCCCATGAATCGCAGCACGCCAGGCCTCCCTGTCTATCACCAACTCCCGGAGTTCACTCAGACTCATGTCCATCGAGTCAGTGATGCCATCAAGCCATCTCATCCTGGGTCGTCCCCTTCTCCTCCTGCCCCCAATCCCTCCCAGCATCAGAGTCTTTTCCAATGAGTCAACTCTTTGCATGAGGTGGCCAAAGTACTGGAGTTTCAGCTTTAGCATCATTCCTTCCAAAGAAATCCCAGGGCTGATCTTCAGAATGGACTGGTTGGATCTCCTTGCAGTCCAAGGGACTCTCAAGAGTCTTCTCCAACACCACAGTTCAAAAGGCTGACTTACATCATCAGATTTCCTGTTCTCAGGCCTTTGGACTCAGACTGGAAATTTATACTACTGGCTTTCCTGGGTCTCCAGCTTGCAGATGGCATATTGTGGAACTTCTCTGCCTTCCTAATCACGTAAGCCGATAACTTATAATAAATCTTATTTTGTATAGATAGATGTAAGTAGATACCGGGATCTGTATCTGTCTATTATGTTAGTTTTGTTCCATGGAGAACCATGGCTAGTAATTAACACAGAGCCTTGGGCACATCTCTAGTTGGGGCCTTTCTATGCAGAGGCATAAGAAGTTACTTGCTTTGCTCAAGAAATTGTGAGGAAGGCAATGGCACCCCACTCCAGTACTTTCGCCTAGAGAATCCCATGGATGGAGGAGCCTGGTAGGCTGCAGTCCATGGGGTCGCACAGAGTCCGACACGACTGAGCTGCTTCACTTTCACTTTTCCTTTCATGCATTGGAGAAGGAAATGGCAACCCACTCCAGTGTTCTTGCCTGGAGAATCCCAGGGATGGGGGAGCCTGGTGGGCTGCCGTCTATGGGGTCGCACAGAGTTGGACACGACTGAAGCGACTTATCAGTAGCAGCAGCAGCAGCAGCAGTGTGACTGTAGAGTGATGGAGAGGTGGAGAAGTGTGGGAAGTGAAAGCAGAAAGATTAGATCATATACAACTCGTGGCATTTTCATTTTCCCTCTGGATGGGATTTAGTGGAATGACGTGATTTGTCTGACATTTTCAAAGCATCACTCCGGCTGTTGAGTTGAGAAGAGACTGCAGAATGAGAAGTCAGAAAAAGAGAGGCCAGTTAGGAGGCACTGATTCTAATCCCAGACAGAGTTGGTAGTGCTGGTGGCAAAGAAGGATTGGATTTCTATGTGTTCTGAATATGGAGCCAGTGAGAGGATGGTGGAGCCAGATAGAGGATGTGAGAAAATGAGAGAAATTGAGTATCAGAGGAGATGTAATTTACTGAGCTGGGAAGGTGGAAGGAGAAGGTTTGAGTGGGGAAACAGGAACTGAATGTGTTTATCTGTGAGGTGCTTATCCTGTTGGACAGTTAATTGAAGTTGTTGAGTAGCTGTTCTAGTTCAGTAGAGAATTCATGGCCGGGGACGCGTATCTGCTGTGAGTCAGTGTATAGATGCATTTAGGGACTTAAGAGTGAATGTGATGACCTAGGGTGTGTGTCAATAAAGAAGACAAGTCTTGGAATGTGCCAGCATGTAGACGTGAGGCAGAGGCAGCAAAGAGGATACAAAAATCCTGTTGAGGCAAGAAGAAAACCAAGAGAGTCCACGAGAGACTGCCTTGTTGAGGCATCTCCTTTAGTTACAAACATGAATTTCAAAGAAACAGCAGCCTTTGTCTTTCTGATCATTTCCTAACATGTGCTAAGTTGCTTCAGTTCAGTTCCATTCAGTCGCTCAGTCGTGTCTGACTTTTTGCGACCCCATGAATCACACCACGCCAGGCCTCCCTGTCCATCACCAACTCCCGGAGTTCACTCAGACTCACGTCCATTGAGTCAGTTGTGTCCAACTCTTAGCGACTATGTGGACTGTAGCCCACCAGTTTCCTCTGTCCATGGGACTTTCCAGGCAAGCATACTGAATTGGGTTGCCATGCCCTCCTCCAGGGGATCTTCCTGACTTGGGGACCGAACCCGCCTCTCTTATGTCTTCTGTATTAGCAGGTGGGTTCTTTACTGCTGGCGCCACCTGGGAAGCCCTGACCAGTTCCCTGGTCAGGGAATGAAGATCCCATGAGCTACACCAGCGCAGCCAAAATAAATAAATAAAATAGAATAATAGCATATTATTCTATTTCCTCATAGCATAGCCAAATACTCTTGTGAAAATTCTAGTGGATACTTATGGGGTATTTATCCCCAAATAATGAGTTGCCTAAGTAGTGGTTTTCAGCCAGTGTCGATGGTGCCCCTGGGGATATTGGCAATGTCTGATGGCATTTTGGTCATCACGCCTGGGGGACATCTAGCGCTACTGGCACCTAGAGGGTAGAAGTCAGGGATGCACAGGAAGGTCTCTCCCAACAGAGGCCTGTCTAGTCTAAAATGTCAGTAGTGTCAAGACTGCAAATAACCTAGAGTCATTACAATGCAAAATGAAAATGCAGTTACTTCAGAGAAGTTTTAAGGAAATAAGCTCAATTGAGATACTACCATATGGTAGGACAGCTGCCTCGTTGTTTTTCTTTTAACATGTTGTTTCACATGAAGGACTAAATGAGAGCTCTAAATTAATTAACTAAATATGCTATATATTCTTGTCATCATGACACAGAAACCCTATACCGAAGATTTAATTATTTAACAGATAGGGAATTCCCTGGCCGTCCAGTGGTTAGGACTCCATGCTTTCACTGCCAAGCACGTAAATTCAACCCCTGGTCAGGGAACTAAGATCCCACAAGCTGCACCAGTGCTGCCAAAATAAATAAATAAGATATGTGGATACAGGTAAAGAATCCACCTGCAATGCGGGAGACATGGGTTCAATACCTGGGTTGGGAAGATCCCCTGGAGAAAGGCATGACAATTCACTCCACTATTCTTTGATATTCTATATTTAAAATTGATACTGTTGAATCATGGAATATTTATTTCCTTTTGCTGCTATGACAAGTTATCCCAAAGTGGCTTAAAACAGCATAAATATGTCATCTTCCAGTTCTGGAGCTCAGAATTCTAAATTGGGCCAGAGAGTTGCATCCCTTCTGGAAGCTTTGGGGGAAAATTCCCTTGCCTTGCCTTTTCTAGGTTCTAGTGGCCTATCTCCTGCGTTCCTTGGCTTGTGGTCACTTCTTCAATCTTTAAAGCTAGCCGTGTAGCATCTTCAAATATCTCTTTCCCTATCTGCCCCCTGCCATGTGACCATCAGTCGTTTCTCCTTCCCTGACTCTTTCTTGCCTCCTTCCTTCACTTATAAGGATCCTTATATTTTCTTGGACCCTCTTGAACAATCTTAGATAATCTCCCCTTCTCAAGATCTTTCATTTACTCATATTTGTAGTGTCCCTTTGCCTTGTAAGGTAATACATTCACAGGTTCAGGACAAGATGTGGTCATCCTTGGGGGTTGTTTCTCCACTGCCCCACTGGGTAGAAAGATAAACAGTGAAGCCAGTATTCTAGTTGGTTGGCACAGCGGATAAAAGCTAATAACCTGGAAAGCCAGTACATTTTCCTACTCTCTTCTGTCCTTCAGCTTAGACTCCGGTTTCTAAAACAGAAAATAAATATAATTGTAGCTAGGGGGAAACCTAGTCAATATTTCATCTCTTTCTTAATCCTTACAAGAGAGTATTCTGGTTTCAACCTGACCTTACAAACAGATGCAGAAAGAAATTTATCATACTAGCTTCGCATAAGGCACTTGCTATCTTCACAATTAGAGTAACACTGCTAAATATCCTATCGTGAGACACTTTGGAGACAAAGGAGTGTGCATGACAATTTTTTAGGGTCTAACTAAAAATAAAACAGTTTGAACAGTTAAATACCTAACTTAGTAAGATCATTTTTGAGCTTTGGAGTTTTAAAAACTATTTGGCTGTCCGGGGTCTGTGTTGCTGCTTGGGCTGCTTCTCTAGTTCCGACGGTGAGAGGTGGCTGCTCTCTAGACGCGTAGCCTTCTCATGGCAGTGGCGTCCTTGTTGCAGAGCATAGGCTCAAGGCACACAGGCCTCTTGGTTGCAGCTTTCAGGCTGTAGTGCACAGGCTAAGTAGTTGTGGCACACAGGTTTAGTTGTTCCACAGCATCTGGGATCTTCACAGACCAAGGATTGGACATGTGTCTCCTGCACTGGCAGGCAGATATTTTACCCCTAAGCCACCACAGGAGCCCTGAGCTTTGGTTTTTGAGAGTAGTAAATTTTATGTATTTGAAGAGCCAGTAATAACATTGCTAGAATGATAATATTCTCAGTGAGTCATCAGAGAGGTTAGCCAACAGACTTCTAATGGGATATAATATTCAACCCAGATTTGAATGAGAATAATTATTATTTGAGATCGTAACTTCTGAATATTAAAGTGTTTCAAAAAGATCATGTTTTTATAATGTCAAGTATTATTTTACATGGGGCTTCCCTGGTGGCTAGGTGGCTAGGTAGTAAAGAATCCACCTGCCAGTGCAGGAGACACAGATTGGATCCCTGGTCTGGGAAGATTCCCTCGGAAAGGAAATGGCAGTCCACTCCAGTATTTTTGCCTGGGAAATCCCATAGACAGAGGAGCCTGGCTGGCTACAGTTCGTGGTGTTGTAAAGAATCGGATGTGACTTGGCAACTCAAAAACAACAATTATTTTACATGAACTTTAAGGCACCAAAGCTAACATCTTTTTTTTTAAGCAATAGCTAAATAGACTGTAATTTTGTTCTTTTCTTTGTCATCAGTTACTCAAAACAGAAAATTTATATAACAGAGAACTACTCCTGTAGAATCAACATAAGCCTCTTCTTTATGTTCCTATGATGATATTCCTTAAGAGAAGAGGTTTCTGCAAACCACAATGTATTTCTCAGGGAATTTCATAAACAATACATAGGGGCAAATCATTCCATAGTCTAGCACTAAAATGAACACAAACTTAGAAGAATGTGTTGGAGAAAAAAGCGATAGAATAATGATTCCCCAATTTTTAATGAAAAAATAGTTAACAAAAAGTATGGAAGTTTTTGTTCTATTTCCCAACAAGGATTATAAGTTTGTTAAAATATTCTATGATCCTAAAATTTCCAGTTTTATAGGTTTTTGAAATGTATTTTGTACTTATTAGCTTTTAACATAATTTTTAAGTGAGACCTAAAAGAAATGGGTGTAATTTCATTGAATTTTCTGGGCATGGTTTTTCTCCCAGAAGGTAAATTACTCAGCCTTGGCAGAACCAGATCCCTGCCTGAACCTCCCGTGGATATAGTCAAATATAACCGACAGATTACTGAGGCTGTAGGACTTCCTTTGCTTTGTCTGAAAGCAGTGTGGTTGTTTATAATAGCAGTGCAATGCTAAAGAACACTGTATGATGTCCTGATAAGTCTTTTAATTAATCCTCTAATTAAAAGGATGTCAGGATTCTTGGGAGGAATCCTAATTCCACCACTGCTAGTTGAACTGAGTATATTAGGTAAATCATTTGTGTTTTTAACCTCAGTTTCGCTCAAGGTTAAGCATGCATCTGCCTGCCTACTCTTCTTACAGTCCGCATGCTCAGTGGCCTTCACTGGTCAGTGTGGGTACTGGGGAAAAAAACACAGCAAAGCTGGTGGAAGTCAGCACAAGGTTGTTGAGCTGCTGCCCCTGGTTAAGCTAAATGAGAAGAGAAGGAGGAGAGGATGGCACAGGCTCAGGACATGCAAAATACAGTGAAGAAAGAAAGACTATCTGAACAAAACTAAAATGAACGGATAGCATCCAAGAGTGCCGAGAAAGGGAAATATAAGCATAATTGTTTAACTGCTCATGGAAACCTTGTGGAAAGGAGGGAATATTGGAGAAAGCTCAAGAAGTGAGTAGAATAAATAACACAACAAAAATGGTGACGGCGGGCCCATAGGGAACAAAACTGAATGCCAGAGGCTATTACTAGGTTGCAGTACTTTATCCTTGATGAGACGGGTTATATATGCAGAGGTGAGAAGTAAAAATTAAGATGAACAATACCTGTTCAGAAGGCAGGGAGAATTCCTCCTTTGTTAACACCTCTCATATATCATCAGCTGTTTTATGTATTCACTCACCTTTTGCATTAGCATATATAGTCTCCTACCATCAAACACATTAGTAAGAAGTTTTGGTTTTATTGAACATTTCAGAAAGTAGAGGGTAGAAGTTTAGAGAGCTTTGAAAAAAAACTATGTGTAACTCGAAGGAGAAAAAAAAAATAAAAGCAGAAAGTAACAGATAAAAAATAATTTTATTGATTAGTGACTTGGTGCTGATAAACAGCCTGAATATTCAAAAGATATGAAATGTAAATGGAAAATTTGTAATTTTGTAACTTGCAAGCTAAAAACTGTTTGTAAATATGCATACCATTCTCCCAAAATGATGTCAAAAAACCAAGCAATATGTTTGTTTGTAAAATATGTTAGTGTGTTATCTGTATCCACTGATTGTTGTCTGTTATCCATTCTTCCATTCTTCTTGTTATTAACAGAAACCCCCTGAGTGACTTACTAGGTCACATCCTCTGTGTCCCTAGCAGCAAGGCCATCTGAATAAATTCAGGCTATTGATGTGAGCAGAAGTTCTTTGAGTTATGAAGGCAGGTGAGTAGTTACTTCCTTGAAAAGAAAGCTCTTTGCCCTCCACTTTTCTATTCTCTTTTCCACTGGCTGTGAAACAGCAAGAGCTCAAATAGCCACCTTGCACTCAGAGATGGAAGCCGCATGGAGCTGCTGACAGAGCTTGCCTATTACAGTCTTGTTTCAGATGAATAGATAAAACGAATCTTCTCGTTAGAGCCATTGCAGTCTCTTTTTAAAGCAGTTCAGTTTCAACCCTAATTAATACAAAAATTGGTACCATACATGGAGTTTTACACTGTAAAAGTATTCTAACATACATGGCCCTTCCTTGATGACAGACTTGCTGAGCATGAGTAAACAGGTACTTCAGACTGAAGAGCCAATAATCCTTTTTATGGTAAACATTAAATAAAACTGTTGCCCATGGTGACTAAGAAGGCAGATCATGTGCCTACCAATTCTGTATCTCCTGGAACAGGGATCAGAAAGTTACAAAATATTAATGTGCCTTGGCTGTCCCTTGAAGCTTTTAGCAATCCCCTCAGAGAGAGAGATGAGTCAGGCAAGAATTAATCAGTGTGACGCACAGCTGAAAACGGAGTATAACTCCGCTCTATTCTCAGCAGGTGGCCTTTAATCTAAATTGACTGAGGGATTAGTAACTTGGAAAAGACAACTGTTTCTGTAAACAAAATCACAGCAGATAAAACTTGTCACCCAGGACTTCTAGAGCCCTCTCTTAAGGATTCTCCATGAATGTGAGCCAGTCCAAAATCAGATTATGGATGTGGTTTCCAAACCCAGGGTAACTGCTGTTAATTCAAGGGAGAGAGAGAATATAGCATCATCAGGGTTACATACAGATAAGGCCTTTGGCTGTGCTTTCTTTCACATACAGCTACCTGGAATAGACATGAACTCAACTATTTTTGAGCAAATTATACTGCCAAAGAACTTGCAAGTCTAGTGTGTAAAAGTCTGATAAGAAAACACCTCCTGAGATTCTAAGCCTGTACCTGCAGAGAACTGAGAAACTTGGGCTGCATTCAATTTAAACCCTGAAAGTCCTTGTCGATCATTACATCTGAAGTGAAAAGAGAATATGCTTTCCAGTGTGCACTGTAGAAGTGTCCCGGGGATGATGGATAAAGAATTTCCTAAAGGACAAAGTCAGTAGACCACAAGGACAGTGGATTGGGGGTTTCCAAGAGAGCAGAGCCAGGATTTCAGCAAGGAGCTCGCTCCAGGGCTAGTGAGGGGAGTCTGCAATTGCTGCCCAGCAAGATTTCCGCATTGCTAGTGACCATCTTCTCTGTGTCATTTATTTCCTTCTCTTTTCCAAGTAGGAATTTTTATTGCAGTTGTCCTGGTTCTATTGCACTACTGTATATTGTGTTTTCATGGAAATGTGGGGGCTGTGGGAAGTGGCAGGGAAATTATCCATAGTTAGTCAATCACAGAACCAGATGACGCATGGACTTCCTCAGGACTCATGGAAAGAACTTCACATCATGTAGGAATTCTCGATTTTGAGCTGAACTGGGTTGGACTCTACATTGCTCACCTTTGGAAAAGAAGTGTGTCCACGTGGGGTAAAAGAAGCAAAAAAAAGTTGAGTTACACCCCAATGGGTTATGGCAAAAGCTGCCAAGTGTCCCTAGTATCAATATCTCTTAATTCCTTCTAATCATAGAAGCCACCAGAATTTTAACAAATATATGGGTGGTCCAAGTAGAAATGAAATTTCTCAGCCTCGCTTGGAGTTGACTGTGGCCATGTGACTGACTCAAGGCTGACATTTACCTAATAAGACGTTTGCCTAAGAAGTCATCTTGTGGACTTCCCTTGTGGTGCAGTGATTAAGAATCTGCCTGCCAATGCAGGGGACACAGTTTGGATCCCTGGTCTGGGAAGAGTCACATGCTACAGAGCAACTAAACCCATGCACCACAACTACTGAGCCTGTGCTCCAGAGCCCACATGCCTAGAGCCTGTGCTCCGCAACGAGAAAAGCTGCCACAATTTGCAACAAAGTGTAGCCCCCGTTCACTGCAACTAGAGAAAACCTTCACAAAGCTACAAAGATCCAGTGTAGCCAAAAATAAATGAAAAAAATTTTTTTTCTTTTTACACTAATAATGATAGCACTTCCCCTGCACTCAACAAGAATGCCATAGGAAGCCATCTAGCTACTTCTAAGAATAATGGAGTACAAAATAAAAACATATATATTTATAAGTATTAATATCTTATGTTGTTCAGTTTGCTCTGTACTGTCCTACTCTTCGTGACCCCACGGACTGCAGCACGCCAAGCTTCCCTGTCCTTCACCATCTCCCAGAGATTGCTCAAGCTCATGTCCATTGAGTCGGTGATGCCATCCAACCATCTCGTCCTCTGTTGTCCCCTTCTCCTCCTGCAAGCTTAATTGTGTATTTCAAGGCTAGTGAGAAGATAATGTCTAAAGAAGACTTTTTCATGAAATTAGTAAGGAACAAGGTTACTGGTTCAATGTAAATTGTATTTAAGTTTCTGTAGTTTAGTGAATGGCTTTTCTCATCCCAAATTTCAGCATAGGCCTAGGCAGATAGCTGGGTCTCAGTTAATATTCATTGAATGGAAATCTCAAAAATGGGATCTGGGCAAGATAATAAAGTAGAATGATTTTAGAGCCTGAAATGGTTACTTAATCCTGTTGCAAAAGTTTTAACCTGCCTGAAGGAGAGAGAAAAAACCACAGCCATACAAACAATTTTGTATGCATCACAGCAAAAGCATGTGCTCTCAGAAGGCATTAAAAGAAAAATAGAGTATGCTTTATTAAATGAAACTGCGACATACATAGTACCCCAAACTGAAAAACTTAGAAATTAATATGTAATACATACAGCTAACATTATTGCTATCCAAGTACTAATTTCTGTCATTGAAATGGAACTCTTAAAAACCAATAGTCAACAGTCCAGTAGAGAAACAGTCAAAAGATATGAAGAGACAGTCCACAGAAAAAAATGAAAGTGACCAATAAATATGGAAAAGATGTTCTATGACACTCATAATTTAATGAATTCAAAATTAAACAGAAGAAACATATTTTTTGTTTATCTACCAAACTGGCAAATGTTAAGATATCAAAATGTTAGTGGTCATCAGCGTATTAGGGATACAGGTTCACAAATACACTCTTAATGGCTGTACAAATTGCTCAGAACTTTTAATGTGCAGTGTAGTAATATTCTTTAAAAAATATACCCAAAACATTTTATATTTATCAAACATATGCACTGATCTAAAATCAAAGACATTTGGCTGGATACCTATGGAAGAGAGAGAAGTGTATATTCTTGTGTAGGCTAGTATTTTCACATCCCTCTGAAGTGATATTTTGGCATATTTACCTAATATATAATCACATGCAAGGAAAGGAAGTTCTTTTTCCTGGATTCAGCAGGGATCCAGATCTGTTATTAGAAGAAACCACGCCCATTTTGTCATTCTGATGCTCAAGGTACATACTCTATTCTATCAGTGACTCATTGGAAAAGACCTTGATTCTGCAAAAGATTGAGGGCAGGAGAAGGGGGCAGCAAGGATGAAATGGTTGGATAGCATCACTGACTCAAAAGACATGACTTTGAGCAAGCTCCAGGAGCTAGTGAAGGACAGGGAAGCCTGGCGTGCTGTAGTCCATGAGGTTGCAAAGAGTCAGACATGACTTGGCAACTGAACAACAACAACCCTTACCTTGAAGAGTCATTTATTGAGATCATCAATATTTATACAAGCATAATTCTTGGTATTCTCATCTCCTGTCTCATGTAGCTTATCAAATAGGTTTTCACACCACATATTTCTAACAGTCCTGGTAAATAGAATTGCCTCCATATTATATTTTTCTAATATTTGGCCTCCAGTAATGGTTAGGAACACACAATAACTTTAAACATTAAGCATCTGTCCACCGGGCTCATCACTCAGTCATGCAGCAGTTTTCATACTAGTCATTTTCCAAAGCTATACAGCTGGGAACACATATCATTGTGTAAAGAAACCAGCTTTTCTACTAAAATAATAATAATAAGTTGAGACGTACTGAACTAAGAGGAAGAAAATGATAAGTATTTATTATGTATTTGAACTGGGTTTGAATTTTAAAGCTGCATAGGTCAAAAACATGTAGACTGCCCATTCATTCCAGTTTGCTGTTGTCCCTGGGAAGACAAATGACTTGAGGCTTATACATGCACTTCACAAAGAATGATATACAAAAGCCATTAGACTTATAGAAAGTGGTCCAAACAAAGTATTCATTAGGGAATGGCTAAAATCAAATATTGTCAATACAAAGTGAAAATACTGAAGAGGATGTGGTGCTACTGGAGCTCTCATCCATGGCTGGTGGAAGTATGAAAGGATACGTTGGTTTTGAAAAGCTTTCACTTTCTATTAAAATGAACATATACATATCCTTGGAGAAGGAAATGGCAACTGTCTCCAGTAGTCTTACTTACATGGACAGAGGAGCCTAGCAGACTACAGTCCACGGGGTCACAAAAGAGTTGCACAAGACTAAGTGACTGAACACACACACACACACACACACACACACACACACACACACACATCCTATAACCTAGAAATTCTACTCCATGGAATAAACCCAACAGAACTGCATATAAAAGCGCACCAAGGGATGTAACTGAATGTTTAAGTGATAAGCTTCTTTTTTGCACTGGCAAAGAATTGAAGATACTGATTAGTAATTTCCTTGTATAATGCAGTCACTTGAAGACAAATCAGAAATATTGTTTCCCTTGTGCTTTGCAACTTGTGTTTATTTCATACTAATATGAAAAGCAATTGACTATTATTTGACAACATGAGTCTCCTATTAAGATATCATTTTCAATATACAATTGGCTGTGATATTTGCATATATTTTATCTGGTCTCTAGTTGTTCAGAATGATTTCTAACATATTTTCTCCTAGTGCAAGAATAAGAATTCAGGAGTCATAATATTTTCTGTTGCTGGTGAAAAATGGGTCTTTTAATTTAGTTAACCTGACAAAGTTCATCTTATTTAGAGGGATTATTTTTAATGTTATTATAATGAAAATGACACCTTTATTACCAATACTTAATCATAAGATACTTTTCCATCATTTCAGCACTGATTGCAAACAGAACCAGATTAAAATATTATTCCTGCATATTTACTGTGACTCAGTCTAAGGTTTTAATAATTCATGAATTAAGATTAATGTTGATGTTATCCTAATCATTCCGGCTAATGCCAACTCCTTGGTAAACAAGTAAACAAGATGAACTAATTTCAGGTTTACTAATTATCTGGCGCTGGCATTTGCTTGTGCTAGGTCTATAACTGGAATGTACTTTGTTAGATTTTTCTTCCCCTTGAGACTGGGTGGGGTAAAGTGAGAACAACCAAGAATAGTTCTTAACTCCTTAGAAAGGTCGGAGGATTCGATGAATGTGGGTAGGTTTTTGCTGGACTTTTGACTCCTCATAGATGATATAGAGACAAAAATTTATCCTGATACCCTCCCTTTCCAATGAACTGGAAATAGCGGTTGAGTTAGGAGCTCTCAGTAATGTAATACCTTCTGGAAAGTCTTGCTTCGCATGGTTAAGCTTTATGGAGCTCATAGTGGATAGAGTTTTGGGGTTAAGATAAACAAGGAAGGGAGGCAACTGAAGTAAGGTTCATTGTCTCCATCATTTTAGAGGAGACATGTGATTGTCAAGAGTGGTTGTGATGAGAGCTGAAGCTAAGACTCCTTGTATGACCTCTCTATAGCTTGGTGCTGTGTCCTGCCTTTTGCCTATGGGTAAAATGCCGTCCTGGAGGTATTTTTAACCATCCTTTCTTTTCTTTTCGGGCTTCCCAGTGGTTCAGTGGTAAAGAATCTGCCTGCCAATACCGGAGATTCAGGAAACATGTCTTCGATCCCTGAGTCAGGAAGATCCCCTAGAGTAGGAAATGGCAACCCACTCCAGTATTCTTGCCTAGAGAATTCCAGGGATAGAGGAGCCTGGTGGGCTGCAGTCCATGGGATCCCAAAGAGCCATGTGACATGACTGGGCACACAGCACACATCTTTTTTTTTTAGATACAGATTGCCTCAAGTGTATCAGTGAAGTTGGGGAACTCATGGAACACGAGAAACAGGAATTGTAATGGCTGTAGAGAATGAAGTGTTCTGGACAGAGCTGTCGTCGTTTTTAATTCGGTGGGGTGAAAATAGGCAACTACACAGCTGTTCATCCTCCTTGAGAGCACATTTGATCCTGCATTTGTCTATGGATTGGCCTGCTTCTGTATGGACAGTACTCCGTGGAAAAGTAAATGCGGAAGTGGGTGTATTTGAACACCATCTTTAAAAATCAGGAGCCACAAATCAGGGAGCCGGACCTGTCTATGGGATCAGAAGATTATCTTAACTGGTGATGCCTGGAGTGGCGATAAGACAAGACATGCTACGGATCATGTGTCATTTTGGTGTGGATACAAAACACCACCACACATTCAGAAGGAGATACCAATCCAGAAAAAGTATCTACATGGTCATCCAGAAGAAGAAAATGGCTTAAATAGTGCATTAGACTACTACTTAACTGGAGATAGATATCACAATACAAATCACTATCCCTCTTCTAAACCATCTTTAATATGTTAAGAGAACCACAGTAGCCGGCTAAAATGCCACAGTGGCAAATCCTGGCCACAGGCTGCTCCCCAAAATATATAGTCCCCACCTTACACAGAGCATCCCATAGGCGGCCTTGGAATTTTCACATGTGTAGACTACCTGAGTGTATTTGATGCTCGTGATGACTTCACTCATTCAGTATCAAATGGGACTCAATAAAAAAAGCAAAGTTTTCAGAGTACAGGTATTGTCCTGTATTGGCTACGTCTATTAGTCCCTGGTAAACTGGCAGCATGGAGAAGGTGATGGCACCCCACTCCAGTACTCTTGCCTGGAAAATCCCATGGACGGAGGAGCCTGGTGGGCTGCAGTCCATGGGGTCGCTAGGATTCGGACACGACTGAGCGACTTCACTTTCACTTTTCACTTTCATGCATTGGAGAAGGAAATGGCAACCCACTCCAGGGCTCTTTCCTGGAGAATCCCAGGGATGGCGGAGCCTGGTGGGCTGCCGTCTATGGGGTCTCACAGAGTCGGACACGACTGAAGCAACTTACCAGCAGTAGCAGCAGCAAACTGGCAGCAGGAGACTTGGGTTTGATCCCTGAGTTGGGAAGAGCCCCTGGAGAAGGGAATGGCTACCCACTCCAGTATTCTTACCTAATGAATTCCATGGACAGAGAAACCTGGCAGGCAACAATCCATGGGGGTGTAGAGTCAGATATGACTGAGTGATTGACACTTTCACTTTCTTTTACACTGGCTTCTAGGGCTCCAGAGAGTTTTACAATATTGCTGCTACTTCTGTTGTTTTGGGAGGTGCCCTAGGTATGAACTCTTGTCTGACAGAGTTTGCAGTGCTAAAATATGCAGGCTCTGCGGCCAGAAAAGGCAGGGTCCCAGGCTTCCCTGCAGTTGCTCCAGGCCGCAGTGCATTATAACTGGATTAGTACAGCACAGTCCAGAAGGCAATATGATGGCAATTTTCACTCTCAGATGAGAACGTACTATTTTGGGAGTCAGTTTCCCAGGCACATCAGGCAGGGAACGAAGTTCTGAAGACGAGGAGAGGACATCTGTTGTCCAGCTAGAATTGAAAGTCTTGACAGCATCAGTCTGGAGGGATCTGGTGACTCTTGTCAGGTCAGAAGAAATCTTTTATTTTCCTGAACATCTATAACCATCTCTGAATATGAGCTATCATGAGTAGCCTGGTGTACATATACACACCCATACACACATCCTGTCTTGTCAGAGAAATTGCCTTTATTTTCTGATCATAAAAATTTTGATCATTTAAAAACTTCTGATCACTTAAATTTTCCTTACCAGCTGTCTATGATCTCAGTGTTGTAATACATCCTTAAAAAAACCCAAATACTATCTTTTAGAGAGCCAATTAAAAAATAAATAAAAACAAAACAAAACTGCATGGGGTACAAGTTAGATGCCTTTTTAGGGAACTAAGATCCCACATGCCTTGCAGTGTGGCGAAAAAAAAGAAAAAAACAAAAGTGGGGCAAGGTTCTGCTAGCCTCTGCTCCCTTTCATAGAAGCAGCATGGTGGTGTGAGGATGGGGAAACAAACAAAGAAGCTCTTCATCCCCTGGTGGAAGATTGGTCGCAGTTGGAAGCACGTTCTGGCATGAGAGTTGAGTTGGAAGTATCATCTTATGAGGCCAGAGTTAGAGGGGGTGAGGGGACGGCCTTAACATTCAATTTATGGGAAACAGATGAAGAGAAAGAACAGACTCCAAAGCAAAGAGTTGAGTAAGGAGCAAGAAAGGCACAACAAAATGCATTCAGCTAGTAGGGTCTAGAGTCTAGTAAGTTCTGCGGGAAAGCAATGATA
The DNA here is from genome assembly GCF_032405125.1 of Capricornis sumatraensis. Taxonomy (NCBI): domain Eukaryota; kingdom Metazoa; phylum Chordata; class Mammalia; order Artiodactyla; family Bovidae; genus Capricornis; species Capricornis sumatraensis. The sequence goes on from NC_091073.1 coordinate 25,513,161, forward strand.
TTCATGGACTGTCCACGGCCAGTGGAGCTGGCAGTGACTCTGAGCTGGTGTGGAGATAGCCCACTGAAATGACTCAAAAGCAAAGAAAAGTCAAACACTATTGGAATGGTTAGATTTTTATGAGGAAATAAATAGGAATCAATCTATGTAGCTACTATTAATGCTTGTGGATTTTCTCAGTAATTTCCTGCAGCTGTTTAAAACTTGTTCTCACTTGAACTTCTCCTACCATCTTTCCAAACACAGGCTCAGACTCAGCTAATCTATAAATTCAAGAGATGGATTGAATAGTAAGGTCTTCAGAGATAGATGAAAGGCCAAGGTAAAAGAAAAACATTTTTGGGAAAAGCACTGGAAACAGAGAGGCCTCCCTCCTTCCTTCCTTCTCTCTTCCTTTTCTTCCTTCCTTCCTTTTTCTCTTTTTTAATTATGCAAACTTCTGTTTGGCAACTCTCTATTATGTAGGCGTTTACTTTCCCACAATTCTTTTTGGACACTCATTCAGTTTCTGATGAATCAAGTAGAAATATGAAACAGGATGTATTAGCCTTGTATGAATCAGAAAATCTGCTTTCCTCATCATCCTTTGGTGGAAATCCACCAAAGTTATGAAATGAAGGTTATTCCCTAGAGAGTGCACAAAATGATTAATTAAGAAATATTGGTTCTACCTTGAAAACTTTATGTTAAGTGAAATAAGTTAGACAAAGAAAGAACTGCAAGTTGCTCTTAAATATAGAATCTAAAAAAAACAGTAGAGAGAAACAGAGAGTAGAGTGGTGGTTACCAGGGTCTGGGTGGAGGAAATAGGGAGAAAACGGTTAAAGGGTACAAACTTCTGGTCATAAGATCAACAAGTTCTGGGGGGCTGACATAGAGCATGGTGATTATGGTCATGATACTGCGTTATACACTGAGAGCTGGTAAGAGAATAGCAGCTTAAATGTTCTAACTACAGAAAAGAAATGGTAATTATGTGATGGCATGGGAGTGTTAGCTAAGGCTATAAGGGGTATCCTTTGCAATATTTAAGTGTATCAAATCAACAGGCTATGTATCTTTAACTTTTACAATGTTATATGTCAATTATATCTCAGCAAATCTGAGAAGAAGTAACATTAGAGGGAGAAAAGAAGAAAAATATTGCTTCTAGGTTTGAAAGCAAACATTTGCCCAGTTGAGACCTCCCTTGTATCATAGCAGGTGATTAATTTGGATGAAGATAGAAAGAATGAATAAGTAATAGCTTATTTACAAGAAGACTTTTAACTTCACTTATGCCTTGAAGTTCTTTAATTTTTTAATAATGTTTTTATAACATTATGTCAGCTCACTGAAAATAGAAATGTCATCACTTGATGTTTTACATTGTAATGTTTTACATTATTCATATTAGTGAAATATGGAAGTTAAAGTATTTAATTCATTCAGAGATATGGCTTGTTTTCCCAAAGCATTTTCTCTGATGACTGTCCCACTTAGAATGAGGTTCAGTTCAGTTCAGTCACTCAGTTGTGTCCGACTCTTTGCGACCCCATGGACTGCAGCACGCCAGGCCTCCCTGTCCATCACCAACTCCTGGAGTTTACTCAAACTCTTGTCCATTGTGTAAGTGATGCCATCTAACCATCTCATCCTCTGTTGTCCCCTTCTCCTCCTGCCTTCAATCTTTCCCAGCGTTAGAATGAGGTTAGCAAACATTAACTTCTTCTTCAATCTTAATTTTTAGTTTACACTTCAATTTTTCCTCAATTTTCAGGAAGCATTAATTCATAAATAATTCATAAATAAATTTTGGAGTCCAGGTTTACCTAAGAGGGAAGATGGATGTGGTAAATTATCAATACATGTCATAGGGATTAATAAAAAGATACAGAATTCTACACAGAAGAAAAATTAGGCCTGAGAAACCTGCATGGAGTCTTATTCTTCTGCGAAATACAATATGGAAATCCTTAGACAACAATTTCTAAGCTAAGTTTTGCCATTTTTCTCCTTATATGAAGAATAATGACATTTTGTTGTTGTTCAGTTACTAAGTCATGTCCAACTCTTTGTGACCCCATTAACTACAGGACACCAGGCTCTCTGTGCTCCGTTATCTCGCCAAATTTGCTGAAGTTTATTGAATCAGCGATGTTTTCTAACCATCTCGTCCTCTGCCAGCCCCTTCCTCTTTTGCCTTCAGTCTTTTCCAGCATCAGGTCTTTTTTCCAGTGAGTCAGCTCTTCCTATTGGGTGGCCAAAGTATTGGAGCTTCAGCATCGGTCCTTCCAATGAATATTCAGGGTTGATTCTGTTTAGGGTTGACTTGGTTTGATCTCTTTGCAGTCCAAGGGACCCTCAAGAGTCTTCTCCAGCATCAGTTCTTCAGTGCTTAGCCCTCTTTATGGTCCAACTCTTACATCCATATATGACTACTGGAAAAGCCATAGCTTTGACTATATGGACCTTGGTCAGCAAAGTGATGTCTTCTCTTTTTAATATGCTGTCTTTTTAATAGCTTTCCTTCCAAGGAGCAACTATCTTTTAATTGCATGTTTGCAGTCACCAACCACAGTGATTTTGGAGCCCAAGAAAATAAAGTCTGTCACTGCTTCCACTTTTTCCCCTTCTATTTGTCATGAAGTGAAGGGACCAGATCTTATTTTTTTGATGGTTGAGTTTTAAACCAGCTTTTTCACTGTCCTCTTTAACCCTCATCAAGAGACTTTTTAGTTCTTGTTCACTTTCTGCCATTAGAGTGATATCATCTGCATATCTGAAGCTGTTGATATTTCTCCTGGCAATCTTAATTCTAGCTTATGATTCATCCTGCCCAACATTTGCATGATGTTAAATAAGCATATAAGTTAAATAAGCAGGGCGACTACATATAGACTTGATATACCCCTTTCCCAATTTTTGGAACCAGTCTATTGTTACATGTCTGGTTCTAACTGTTGCATATCCAGCCACTTTCCTGGCACATTTTTATCCAACAGAATTTTGTTTACTGTCTGCTAAATGTTAAGGCATTGGGAAGTGGGAGAGGATGTGTAACACATTTGAAAGTTGATGATGATAGTTTAAAACATGAGTAAGGCTTCATAAAGTGATAATAAAACTATTATGTTCCAATTAGAAAGCTTTCATTGCCAAGATGAGAGAAAGAGAGAGAGAAATATTAGAATCTCTCCTTTGATTCATCATTTGGTATATTCTTTAATCCTGATCTTTATTCTAGTCATTCATTTCTTCAAAGTAGCTACCTTTTTTGAATCTGATTGATCTGTCTTACATATACTAACATCTTAAAAATGACACATCCAAGCAAGTGGCCAGTAACATTATAGGGGTGGTGGCAGGGGATAGGGAGCACATATTATTAATTTTGAGTAAAATTGATCCACCCCATGATTCAGCCCATATTTTTCTTCAAGTATGTTCTAATTCCTTGGATGTCTGTGTTGGGAGAGTGTGTTATTTCCTTGGTTCTGTCTTGCCACAACAAAGATTTAAAATGGCGAACCAAAGTTATAGCTTGGTTACAGCTCACAATTTTATTTGTTAAACAAAGGATAGGAAACCCTGGAGGCGTGAGGGCAGGCTGGCCCCAAAAGAGAGGCCTCAATCCCTCTTAGCTTCCTCTTTTTATACGTTTTGTCTCCTCCTTCGCACCCCCGCCCGCCCCGCCCACACACACACAACCAGGCTGCCCTATGCAAATTGGCCTAGCCAGGAAAGCGACGTATTTGTTTCACCTGAAGTTCTCACTCCAGTCCCTGGATTTTCTTTTGTTCCATTTTTGAGGGCTTTTCCCTTTCTTTGTCTTTTAGCCACTGTCGTTTTGGATTCCTTTTTCCTATTCTAACTACTAACATCTGTATACTGTGTTAAATAGATATATAACGTATATAAATAGTATATATATATTATATACATCCTTTCAATCACTAACATATTCATGTGTATTTCATATTCATTCAACAAGTTATACTGAGTGTATATACTGCATACTCTGAACATACAGTAGTGAGCAAAATAGACAGGCTTATGGGAAAGCCTGGGGAGTAAAAAGAAAATTATGTCAGAGTTTAAAAATCCAATCCAACCATCATGAGAGTACACAGGAAGTGTTGGTTTGGAATCTGAAGGAAGGTGAAACAGGAGTGGTTCAAAACAGACATTCTGAAAGAAGTGATATTTAGGGTAGACCTGAGGTATACGTAGAAGTTGGCCAGGCACCTCCGAGTTCCGAAAAGTTGTTCCAGGTGAAAACAGCAGCAAGGGACAAAGAAAAAAGGACCTGAGAGAGAATGTTTTAATATTTCAGGGATTCATAAAATTTCCTGTGGTAAATTCTGTTACTTAGTCAAAATGGCATTTTTAGTTCGTTCTTATTAACACAGCTCTCATTTTGTTCAAAGTAGCAAAACACCCAGGTTAAAAGACATATAAAAACAGACAGAAAGCTCCTTGTTCTTGTTTGACTTAGAGTTAAGGGCCACAAGATAGAGCTCTGCCCAAAACATGAGTAGATGTTGAGGAAATTTATGAGTAGGTTTAGCCTTCCTGGTACAGGTATTCTTGTTACCTAGTCCAAACTCACTCTGCTGGCTGCACGTAAGCCAGTAACTCCAAGAGAAAAGGGGTTAAGACAAGTAAGGGATATATTTAGGGAGCCAGCTGACCAAGAAGATGGCAGATTTAGTTCAGTTCAGTTCAGTTGCTCAGTCGTGTCTGACTCTTTGCGACCCCACAGACTACAGAAGCCAGGCTTCCCTGTACATCACTAACTCCCCGAGCTTATTCAAACTCATGTCTATCGAGTCAGTGATGCCATCCAACCATCTCATCCTCTGTCATCTCCTTCTCCTCCCACCTTCAAGCTTTCCCAGCATCACAGTCTTTTCAGGTGAGTCAGTTCTTCACATCAGGTGGCCCAAATATTGCAGTTTCACCTTCAGCATCTGTCCTTCCAATGAATATTCAGGACTGATTTCCTTTAGGATGGACTGGTTGGATCTCCTTGCTGTCCAAGGGACTCTCAAGAGTCTACTCTAAAACCACAGTTCAAAAGCATCAATTCTTCAGCGCTCAGCTTTCTTTATAGTCCAACTCTCACATTCATACATGACTACTGGAAAAAACATAGCTTTCACTAGTAGGACCTTTGTTGGCAAAGTAATGTCTCTGCTTTTTAATGTGCTGTCTAGGTTGGTCATAACTTTTCTTCCAAGGAGCAAGCATCTTTTAATTTCATACCTACAGTCACAATCTGCAGTGATTTTGGAGACCTCCCCCAAAAAAGCCTCTCACTGTCTCCATTGTTTTCCCATCTATTTGCCACGAAGTGATGGGACCAGGTGTCATGATCTTAGTTTTCTGAACGTTGAGTTTCAAGCCAACTTTTTCACTCTCCTCTTTCACTTTCATCAAGAGGCTCTTTAGTTCTTCTTCACTTTCTGCCATAAGGGTGGCATCATCTGCATATCTGAGGTTATTAATATTTCTCCTGCCAATCTTGATTCCATCTTGTGCTTCATTCAGCCCAGCATTTCTCATGATGTGCTCTACATATAAATTAAATAAGCAGGGTGAGAATATATAGTCTTGATGTATTTCCCAATTAGGAACCAGTCTGTTGTTCCATGTCCAGTTCTAACTGTTGCTTCCTGAACTGCATACACATTTCTCAAGAGGCAGGTCAGGTGGTCTGGTATTCCCATCTCTTTCAGAATTTTCCACAGTTTGTTCTGATCCACACAGTCAAAGGCTTTGGCATAGTCAATAAAACAGATGTTTTCTGGAACTCTCTTGCTTTTTCAGTGATCCAAAAGATGTTGGCAATTTGACCTATGATTCCTCTGCCTTTTCTAAATTCAGACTGAACATCTGGAAGTTCCTGGTTCATGTACTGTTGAAGCCTGACTTGGAGAATTTTGAGCATTACTTTTCTAGCATGTGAGATGAGTGCAATTGTGTGGTAGTTTAAACATTCTTTGGCATTGCCTTTCTTTGGGATTGGAATGAAAACTGACCTCTTCCAGTCCTGTGGCCACTGCTGAGTTTTCCACATTTGCTGGCATATTGAGTGCGATACTTTCAGAGCACCATCTTTTAGGATTTGAAATAGCTCAAGTAGAATTCCATCACCTCCACTAGCTTTGTTTGTAGTGATGCTTCCTAAGGCCCACTTGACTTCACATTCCAGGATGTCTGGTTCTAGGTGAGTGATCACACCATCATGGTTATCTGGGTCATGAAGATCTTTTTTGTATAGTTCTTCTGTGTTTTCTTGCCACCTCTTCTTAATATCTTCTGCTTCTGTTAGGTCCATGCCATTTCTGTCCTTTAGTGAGCCCATCATTGCATGAAAAGTTCCCTTGATATCTCTAATTTTCTTGAAGAAATCTCTAGGTTTTCCCATTTTATTTTTTTCCTCTATTTCTTTGCACTGATCACTGAGGAAGGCTTTCTTATCTCTTCTTGCTATTCTTTGGAACTCTGCATTCAAATGGCTATATCTTTCCTTTTCTCCTTTGCTGTTCACTTGTCTTCTTTTCATAGCTCTTTGTAAGGCCTCCTCAGACAACCATTTTGCCTTTTTGCATTTCTTTTCCTTGGGGATGGTCTTGATCACTGCCTCCTATACAATGTCATGAACCTCTGTCCATAGTTTTTCAGGCACTCTATCAGATCTAATCCCTTGAATTTATTTGTCACTTCCACTGGTATAGTTGTAAGGGATTTGATTTAGGTCATACCAGAATGGTCTAGTGGTTTTCCCTACTTTCTTCAATTTAAGTCTGAATTTGGCAATAAGGAGTTCATGATCTGAGCCACAGTCAGCTCCCGGTCTTGTTTTTGCTGACTGTATAGAGCTTCTCCCTCTTTGGCTGCAAAGAATATAATCAGTCTGATTTCAGTATTGACCATCTAGTGATGTCCATGTGTAGAGTCTTCTCTTGTGTTGTTGGAAGAGGGTGTTTGCTATGACCAGTGCGTTCTCTTGGCAAAACTCTGTTAGCTTTTGCCCTGCTTAATTCTGTACTCCAAGGCGAAATTTACCTGTTACTCCAGAAATTTCTTGACTTCCTACTTTTGCATTCCAGTCCCCTATAATGAAAAAGACATCTTTTGGGGGTGTTAGTTCTAAAAGGTCTTGTAGGTCTTCATAGAACCATTCAACTTCCTATTCTTCAGCATTACTTGTCAGGGCATAGTCTTGGATTACTGTGATATTGAATGCTTTGCCTTGGAAATGAACAGAGATCTTTCTGTCATTTTTGAGGTTGCATCCAAGTACTGTATTTCGGACTCTTTTGTTGGCTATGATGGCTACTCCATTTATTCTAAGGGATTCTTGCCCACAGTCATCTGGGTTAAATTCACCCATTTCAGTCCGTTTTATTTCGTTGATTCCTAAAATGTTGATGTTCACTCTTTCCATCTCCAGTTTGACCACTTCCAATATGCCTTGATTCATGGACCTAACATTCCAGGTTCCTATGCAATATTGCTCTTTACAGCATTGGACTTTACTTCCATCACCAGTCATATCCACAGCTGGATGTTGTGTTTGCTTTGGCTCCGTCTCTTCTTTCTTTCTGGAGTTAGTTCTCCACTAATCACCAGTAGCATACTGGGTACCTACCAACCTGGGGAGTTCATCTTTCAGTGTCCTATCATTTTGCCTTTTCATACTGTTCATTGGGTTCTCAAGGCTAGAATACTGAAGTGGTTTGCCATTCCCTTCCCCAGTGGACCTCGTTTTGTTAGAACTCCCCACCATGACCTGTCCATCTTGGGTGGCCCTACACAGCATGGCTCAGAGTTTCACTGAGTTAGACAAGGCTGTGGTCCATGTGAGCAGATTGGTTAGTTTTCTGTGATTGTGGTTTTCAGTCTGTCTGCCCTCTGATTGAGAAGGATAAGAGGCTTATGGAAGCTTCCTGATGGGAGAGACTGACTGAGGGGGAAACTGGGTCTTGTTCTGATCAGGGGCCCATGTTCAGTAAATCTTTAATTTTCTGTTGATGGGCAAGGCTGTGTTCCCTCCCTGTTATTTGACCTGAGGCCAAACTATGGTGGAGGTAATGAAGATAATGGGGACCTCCTTCAGAAGGTCCCATGCACACACTGCTGCACTCAGTACCCCCATCTCTGAAGCAGGCTACTGCTGACCCACACCTCTGCCAGAGACTCCTGGACACTCAGAGGCAAGTCTGGGTCAGTTTCTTGTGGGGTCACTGCTCCTTTCTCCTGTCCTGGTGTGCCCAAGGTTTTGTTTATGCCCTCCAGGAGTCTGTATCCCAGTCCTTTTCCAGATGCAGGATAGTGCCTCAAAATAACTGTCTTGTGGGGTCTGTATGCTAGGTGCTTTTGGAGAGTCAGAGAGAAAGAAGCAATGAGGAACTAAAGTCAAAAGGCAGAATACAGAGGGAGAGACAGTGGGGCATTAAAGTGAAAGGGTCTTCAGTCTTGTAAAACATCTCCAAGGGAATGGCCAGCCTTTTGAAGGGCTGTGTTAATCTCTTCTGTTCACGGGTGGGCAGGGTCAGATTATCTCTCTATGAGCTAAACAAAGGCATTTTAGTTTACAGTTAGGCAGAGGGGCAGGGTCCTCTAAAGAAAGCTATTAAGTATGATTATAATAACAAAAGCAATGAAAAGCAAGTCAAAGAGACAAGTTTTCAACATGGAGTCAGAATTGACTTTTCCTTGCAACACTCTTTTTTCATCCTTGTTTCTTCCTGTCTCATCTGCTATCTGTAAAGAGAATATATTGTTCAAGGTGAAGCAGTCATCTTATTCCTGAGAAGTGACCATAAGGAGGAAAGCTGTAGGTGGTAACGTTGTTCAGTCACTCAGTCGTGTCTGACTCTTTGTGACCCCATGGACTGTAGCGTGCCAGGCTTCCCTGTCCTTCCCTATCTCCCAGAGTTTGCTCAGACTCATGTCCATTGAGTCGATAGTTGACATCCAACTATCTCATCCTCTGTTGTCCCTGTTCTCCTTCTGCCTCCAATCTTTCCCAGCATCAGGGTCTTTTCCAGTGGCCAAAGGATTGGAGCTTTAGCTTCACCATCAGTCTTTCCAAGGGTTGATTTCCTTTATGATTGACTGGTTTGATCTCCTTGTAGTCCAAGGGATTCTCAAGAGTTTTCTCCAACACCACAGTTCAAAAGCATCATTTCTTTGGGGCTCAACCTTCTTTAGGGTCCAACTCTCATGTCTGAACATGACTACTAGACAAATCATTACTTTGACTCTAGGGATCTTTGTTGGCAAAGTGTTGTCTTTGCTTTTGAATATGCTGCCTAGGTCCATCATAGCTTTTCTTCCAAGGAGCAAGTGTCTTTTGATTTCATGGCTGCAATCACCACCTACAGTGATTTTGGAGCCCAAGAAAATAAAGCCTGTCACTGTTTCCACTGTTTCCCCATCTATTTGTCATTAAATGATGGGACTGAATGCCGTGATCTTAATTTTTTGTATGTTGAGTTTAAAGACAGCTTTTCCGCTCTCCTCTTTCACTTTCATCAAGAGGTTCTTTAGTTCCTCTTCACTTTCTGCCATTAGGGTTGTGTCATTTGCATCTCTGAGATTCTTGATCTTTCTCCTGGCAATCTTGATTCCAGCTTGTGCTTCATCCAGCCCAACATTGTGCATGATATACTCTGTATATAAGTTAAATAAGCAGGATGACAATATACAGACTGTAGGTGGTAGCATAAAAGGATATAATAAGGAGCCTGGGAGGTGGATGATATCAAGGAGCAGCAGTTGTAACCCTGAACCATATCCCTCTGGATTTTCTAATACAATAAGTCACCTACATACAAATGAGTTCCATTTCAAGAGCGCTTTCATAAGTCTGTCAACTTAAAAAATATTCACAACCTAAAAGTTGAGAGTTATGTTGTATATGATAGGAATTTTAGGACTTCAAGCCCAGGAGACAGCATCTCAAGTAATCCTGAGAGAACTGCTCTGAGAAGGTGAGGGGAGGAGCCAGTTATATAAAAGTTTTGCAACAAAGGGCAGATAGTCTGAACAGTAAAAAATTATTGTTAATGAAAGAAAACCAGATAACCCAAATTAAGGAATTTAGTGTTTTTCTATGTATGGGAAGATGCAAGAATCTGGGCTCAATGGAATCATTCCCTTCATATGCATCTCAGGTATCCTGCAGCCATTATCCCGTATTTTCTCATCCTGAGCTTCGTTTCTTCAGGGCTTACCTTAGGAAATTGCTGTAGTCTGATGGCTGCTAGAGAGCAGGTATTCTTCTCCTTTCTGAGTCCTCGTAGGGCTCACCAGCTCATGCAGGAGGGCTGCAATCTCTGATGACTATGACATCCTTGTTTACTGCTATGGCAGTAAATATGGCAGTAATATATGTTAGTTGCTCAGTCGTGTCCAACTCTTTGCGACCCCATGGACGATAGCCTGCCAGGCTCCTCTGTCCATAGGCTTTTCCAGGCAAGAATACTGGAGTGGATAGCCATTCCCTTCTCCAGGGGATCTTCCCTACCCAAGGATTGAGCCCGAGCCTCCTGCATTGCATGCAGATTCTTTATTGTCTGAGCCACCAGGCAAGCCCCCTATATGGCAGGAAATATTCCATTTCTCAAGCCCAGTTTATCTGTAAGTCCAACAAAGTTAGCCTTCATACCCAATTAACTCAACTGGATATATAGTTCTGTACTGTAATAGATTTTTAATACTTTCCACACAAATAATACATAAACAAATACAAAAAATAAAAAATATTTTTTCATCTTGGAATACAGTACCTTGAAAGGTACAGTTGTACAGGACAACAGCTGGTACTTCTTATCAATACCAGCTACATCACCTCTGCCTTCATACTTCCTTTCAGACATCGTGGACTTGAGATAAAAATACTGTACTGTGTACCCCATACAGTAGTGTAAAGTTCACAAAAGCAGATCCACTTAGACAGGATGCATGCGATGAAAATATACGCCGGACACGTGAACTAACTTTCCCAAATGGACATGCAAACGCACATTTACATCTTTGAAAGTTTGCAACTTAAAGTCTCCAGTGTAGAGGACTTACTGTAATAATGCCACTCCTCCTACCCAGTTCAGTTATTTGGGTCACTGTTTACATGTGGCCAGGTGTAACGGCCAACAGAAACAGTGCTACAGTGGCTGGAGCGTTGTGAGTAACTATTAAGGCTGAAAAAGCAAGCAGGAGCAAGGTCAATGAAAGATCTTAAAACATATTAGAGTTTAGACTTTATTCTTGGAGCCCTTGGGGGCACAGTAAAAGATGTTAGACAAAGAAGCCAGCAGGCATATTTGGATACTAGAGAGCCCCCCTTGGCTGCAACGTAGACAGTGCCCTGGAGGGGGTGGGATTGGAGGCAGGGGAAATACTGAAGCTGGGTGGCCATCCAAATGCAGACATGAGACAGTCATGGCACAAACTGGAGTGAAACTTTAGGGATGGAGAGATGAACAGTCCTGAGTGATACTTGAACTGGTAAATCAGCAGAAAGAGCTTCATGGATGGCTGGATAGGAGGAGTGAGAAAAACTTGATGAGTGAAGGATAATGGCAGTTTTCTGGCTCGGTCAGCTGGGACGATGCTTCCTGAAGGATTCCCTAAGGAATGCTTCCATAAGGAAGAGAGCTGGCTGTGGAAACAGGCAGGCTTAGAGGGAGGAATCGGGAGCTCCGTTTTGAGCATTCTGAGTGGGTGATTCCTGTGGCATTTCCAGGAGGCTATGTGAGATAAGGTGTCAGAAACGTGGGCCTAGAGCTTAGAAGCTTAGAAGATGAGGGAGAAGATGTAGGTTTTAGAGTCTCATTATTTAGACGATATTTGGAATCATGAGAGGAAATGCAGAAGCCCACTGAGGTGTGAAGAGAAAAAAAAATGTAAGGTCAAAGACTAAGGTTGGGGAATAATGACATTAAGAGGTAAGTGGGTTAAAGCTTTCCAAGCAGCCTGAGAAGAAGCGACCAGAGAAGAAGGGGAGGACGAAGAGACTGTAGTTTCAGAGAAATGAAGAGAAACGTGGTGTCGACAGTCTCAAAGCTGCTGAGTGATGGAGGAAGATAAAACCCAAGAACTAGATAAAACCTAAGAACTATTGGACTCAGTTCTCACAGCCTTTGCTGACTTCTGGGAGCACCAAAGGGGATCCCAGGGGCTGAAGAGGGCCTGCAGAGTGAGATAATAGAGGTAGTCCAGGAAACTTGTGGGGAAAAATGGGGCTGTGAGGGCAATGACCAACTTGGTAGCAACAGGAAGACAGACCTCTGGATGAAGAGAGAGGTTTTTGAGAATGTGAGAGCCTTGAGCATGTCTCCATGCCGAGGAGGAATAGCCAGTATAGATTAGAGTTGTGCAAACCTATGATACAGTGAAATAAATGATAGTGGGGACCCATGAAAAGTGGGAGAAGATGGGGTCCAGAGCACGGGCGGGATTAGTCTCGGGCAAGAGGGTCTCAGGCTCTGTCATCACTAGAGGGAAAGAGAATGATAGCCAGAGAATGAGGTGCTTATCTGCCCTGGGCAGGATGAGACGGACATTCAAGGCGAATAGATAAAGCTTAAAACAGTCACCATGGAGAGAGGGGTGTTTTTGAGAAAAGAAAAACTTAAACAGGAGAGGAATGATGTTGAGAAACTGTTTGTTTTTTTATAACCATGAATTTATGAAAGTGCCAAATTTTTTAAGTTTAGTAATTATGTTTTATTTCCAGAAGCATTCCAGGCCTATGAGGAAGACAGTCACATCAACTCTTCTGCCATAGTTTCAACTTCCCTTATTTCTCTCTTTTTTTATAATTGTGTATCACAAATTTATTATCAAGTTTCATGTACTGGCACTGAAATTTTACGATGCTGAACATAATCTATAAGTAAACATGCATATGAAAGAATTATGTGAAAGGGAATACAGTGTTTGGAAGAACACTTTCTGTTCTCCAACCCTCTGAATCTGTTTCTCCAACCCTCTCCACCTTCACAGAAGTTATATTTTCAGAGCAGAGAAAGGCGTGGTCCACCAGGAATCTGAAAAGCAATGTTTTCACATCCTGTTGAATATTTTAGGCTGTTAGGCCATCCAGCACTTTTGGCCCGTGTTTCCCCCACTGTTGTGGAGAAGAAGCCAGTTCTTACTCCATTTTGGAAACTTTCTTTGACTTGCTTTTGTTATTATAATCATAGTTAATGGGTTGCCTGAAAGGACCCTGCCCCACTGCCTAACTGCAAACTAAAGTGCCTTTGTTTAGCTTATAGAGAGATTATCTGACCCTGCCCACCTGTGAACAGACGAGATTAACACAGCCCTTCCAAAGGCTGGCCATTCCCTTGGAGATGTTTTACAAGACTGAAGACCCTTTCACTTCAATTCCCCACAGCCTCTCCCTGTCTATTCTGCCTTTTGACTTTAGTTCCTCGTTGCTTCTTTCTGAAGGAAAGTTACAGGGCTCAAAATAACCTGGAGTTAAAATAAAACTTCCCTCCAGGTCCTCCCCACCATTCTGTGCAATACAAAGAACTCTCTCACCTGAAGGAAAAAGAAAATGGACATTAAGGTTGATTTGCTGTTTCTGCTGGTCCAGTCCCTGGCCGATCTCCAGAATTCCTTGCCCCAGCCGTTTAAGAGATAACTACTCCGAACAATCTTGGAGAAGAACAGGCCCCCTTAAGACAGTAGCTTTCCACATATACGCCTATATATACTCACTCTTTTCTTGGGTTAGTGCAGCAGCTCACTAATCTGACTGCTGCCCCTTCTCGCCTCATTAAAGGTGATATGGTCCTGTAAAGTGCAGGTCTTGTTCTTTTTCGGAACCTAGCCTTCTCTAACTCCCTTACCCTACACTTTCTCTCTGACTCTACAAAAGAACCTAGCATCCAGACCCCACAAGAGGGTTTTTTTGAGGTGCTAGCCTGCCATCTTCTCAGTCAGCCTCTTCTTTGAATGAAGTCCCTTTCTGGTCTCAACTCCTTGTCTTTATTGGCTTATTGTGCAGCGGGCAGAGTGAGCTTGAGCTTGGTAACACCACCACCACCTTTTGAGCACCCATCTCCTGCAAGGAAGTGGGCAGCCAGGACTCCCATCTTTCCTTGCCATTAGTGGAGGGCAGACCATTCCAGACTTGAACTAGGAGCTGATGGCACTGGTACTGTCGAATCCACTTGCATGAGAGCCATGGGGTGTGTGTGTGTGTGTGTGTGTGTGTTTAGGTTCAGTCACTCAGTCATGTCTGACTCTTTGCGACCCAATGGACTGTAGCCCGCCAGGCTCCTCTGTCCATGCAATTTTCCAGGCAAGAATACTGGAGTGGGTTGCCATTTCCTACTCCAGGGGATCTTCCCCACCCAGGGATGGAACTTGTGTTTCTTGTGTCTCCTGCATTGGTATGTAATTTTTTTTTAACCACTAGTGCCATCTAGGAAGCCTGAGAGTCATGGTGGGTGCTCTCGGTTTACAGAGTTGCCTGTGGCCAAGGTTCTAGTGGTTCTGTCCAGGACTCACCCTCAGCAGTGTGGGCAGTGTGGTCTGTGGTGGCCTCATCAGCGGCTGCTACAGCGGTTGGTATCTTTGCTGGTGCCATTTATCAATGGTGGGAGTAGAATTACGGTTCTTGACTGTGCAGCCTCCAAGCCAGGCTCTCTGGCCCTCCTGCAGATTCAAAGAGCTGCCTGACATCTTTATCAATCATCTTTCTGCTTAACTACTTAGAACTGATTTCATCTGTTGGTAGCTAACAACACTGAATGCTATACACAGACAAAGCTGTTTGAGTTGAGGGTTTCTTGAAAAAAATAAAATCTTCCCACATGGTCAACTCTAATTCTGGCTTCAGTGAAGGCTGAATTTCCAAAAAATTTGTGGGTGATGCAGAATGTTCCATGATCTCAGAAGAGTCCCCAAAGTTACTTTAGTGGTTAATTTTGAATATCTCAAAAATCTGAAAAAGAGCCCACCATTTGTCTATTCCATGTGTGAAATGATTTGTTGTCAAAGCTCCTTGGGATGGAAAAAGGAAAGTCTGGTATCCTGATCCTTATCATTTTCCTTATAATACAAGGAAATATATAGTATATAATATATTCCTTATATAATATAAGGAAATATAATTTTTCTTATAATTTTAAGTTACTTAAAATTATAGGCAAAGAAGAGGCAGAGGGGAAAACAAAACAAATAAAATTTTAGTGTTTTAGATATTTGATTAAATATTTTATAAGGTGTTTAGGACTAAAATCATGAAGGAAAATAATACATGGGGATATCTATTATAATAATGATTAAAGAACATATTGTATCTCTTTTGCATGTTTTTTATAAATACATATCATCATGCATTTTTAATTCCCCAGAGCCTACTACAATACTGGCAAGAAGGTAATCTCTAAATACCATGCGTATGTACTGATATACTCTCTTTTTGCATAAATTCATGTTTAATTTCCACGACATAAATATCAGGCTGCAAAAGGAACCCATATACACAACACTGTCTGTGTTTATGCCAAAATCCAGTCACATGAGTGTTGAGCTTGATCAGCAGTCCAGATGTTCAGCCTGGATTAGCATGTATACAAACACAGCTGCTAAACTAAGTCCCCATCCACTGGCACAGTGGATTGCCAAATACCTTCGCTTGCTCTTTGTTTAGTCCTCTTCTTTGATGTTGTAGCAGGGCAATTTTTATATTAATACTTTACTTGGAATGGATTATCTGTGAGATGAAAACACACAGTGGACACAGTCCTGAACTGAACCCCTCAGAGGCATTCTGTTGTTTCGTGAAGTCTTAGATATATGATTTCAGATAGTCAGCTGATACATGCTAACTGTGTGCTTGTTAGTGAATTACTCTTCAGATGATCAGATATATTTTGATATACTTACATGTTTATAATATAGTGATTGATTGATTGATTTTGATATAAAAACTCAAGGAGACCTATTAAAGCCTGGTGATGTTTTCCCTTTGTAGTCAAAGAACTATAATGAATTCAGTCAAAATGTTCTACTGAACATGAATAATAGCCTGCCTATTCATTCACATTTTCAGTTCCTGAAGAACTGGAGTACTGTAAATTGTCTTTTTTACTCCTATAAACATGCTAGATTTAAATATCTTTGTATATGGGCAAGTGTGCAAGTCTTTTTTGAAGAAACATGATTTATTTGCATCAGT
This sequence comes from Capricornis sumatraensis, assembly GCF_032405125.1. NCBI lineage: Eukaryota > Metazoa > Chordata > Mammalia > Artiodactyla > Bovidae > Capricornis > Capricornis sumatraensis. The sequence continues at coordinate 25,529,356 of NC_091073.1, forward strand.
TAGTTTTTAAGAGATTGCTATTGCTCCCCCCTTTTTTCACAGTTGTACAACCATCATTGAAATCAGTTTTAGGACATTTTCTCACCCTAAAAAGAAATTCCATGCATGTTAGTGGTCAATTCTCATTTTTTCCCAGCATTCCCCCTTCCTAGCCTAGAGTCACTATAGAGATGCTGTTTGTTTTGTCTCTATAGATTTGCCTGAATTGGACATTTCATACATAGGGACTCATGCAGCATTTGGTCCTTTGTGACTCACTGCTTTCACTTGGCACCATGTTTTCAAGGTTCTTCCATGTTATAGTGTGCAGCAGTATTCATTCATTCTTACTGCCAAATAATATTCCTTTATGTGGATGCATCACATTTTTGTTTATCCATTCTTCTGTTGAAGGACACATTTGGGTTGTTTTCACTTTTTAACTGTTATGAATAATGCTGCTATGAACATTAATATATGAGTTTTCTATAAACATCTGTTTCCATTTCTCTTGGGTTGATACCTAGCAATAAAATTGCTGGCTTATATGATAACTCCATGTTTTACCTTTTGAGGAACTGCCAGTTTTCCAAAAGCAGCTGCACCATTTATATTCCCATCAGCATTTGTATATACTTTTTAACATCAAAATATTTTTATATTCTTGTGTGTGTATTAGTCACTCAGTTGTGTCCAATTCTTTGCGACCCCGTGGACTGTAGCCCACCAGGCTCTCCTGTCCATGGAATTCTCCAAGTCAGAATACTGGAGTGGGTAGCCTTTCCCTTCTTCAGGGGCTCTTCCCAACCCAGGGATACGAATCTAGATCTCCTGCATTGCAGGTGGATTCTTGAAACTTATTAAAACTTTTAACTTTTGTATTCAATAATATATTATTCCATAATATTTGAGTAAAACTTAACCAAGTGAAATTTTTTAATTGTTTGGAAATTATAGTTTCAGATTCAAAACATTAAAAGGAAATTGATTTTTAGAAGCCCAATTTTAATATCCATTTCTTCAAAGAAGAGAAAATAGATTTTTTCCTTAATTAATATAGTTATATTTATGAGTTTACAGCTCAGTCATGTCTGACTCTTTGCGACCCCATGAATTGCAGCACGCTGGCCTCCCTGTCCATCACCAACTCTCAGAGTTCACTCAAACTCATGTGATGTATATGAAATTCAGAAGATCCAATTACAGTCCGTTTTTCATCTCTGCTTTAGAGGCTAATCCAATCCACCTCTAACCTTCAACTAAATAAGTGGAAAGTTCAAGTGGAAAATATTAACTGTGTCCATTTTTGATAATTTCCTTTTTAAACAGAATATACAAAATTCTTAGTATTTTTTCAGGTATGTTTACAATTTTACACATGGATAAACAGCACTGAGAAATAATTTTAATTTTACTCTTAGATAAATAGATCTTCTGATACTGATAGTTTAGCATCTATAATGTGGCTGGGTTTTAACACACACACATGCACACTGAGATCTATAGTTTTCCCAAGGTATTTTAATGGATCACTTATACTTTCTTTATACCTACTATTGTAGAATGAAATAAATTTTTTTCCAATATGAGACTTAAATGGTAAGATGGAGTTCTACTTTGTGGTCTATAGTACACAGCATTGCATATACAGCAAGATTGCCAGTTGAATACTACTTACCTTTGTCATAACTCAGCACATAACTTTCTTTCTAATATTTCAGATTTTCCCTGAAACAACATTGCCTTATTATACTTGGCACTTAGCACACCTTGAAGCCAAGTTTCATTTCAGACTTATAGGCATATTTGAGAACCTGGCTTGTACGACATATCTACATTTCTATCTATTGTCGTAAGATATGAATTAAAACATAAGCGATTTCTCAATCTGAATATCAGCCTGATTTAATTGTCAGGTTCCTGAAAAAGCAACTGACTCTAAGATTAATAAGCCATCCATGAATACCTTCAATTTGTATCACGGAGAAGCACTATTCGAAAGAAAATGTAAAGACCCATCATTTTATTGGAGGATGATCTCATTCAGAAAACCTCCAATTTCCTTGAAAGGGCAGAGTTATCTTTAAATAGAAAATAGGGCAGTTGCCCAACACTCGTTTTTTCTGTGTCAGTGCTAAACTTTAAACTTTATTTCATTCCCTGATTTTAAAACTACATCTGGATATGTGTTAAGACCATAAAAATCCCTTTGGATTGAGAACATCATAAATTTGCTGCCAACTCTCAATAGATTTCAGCCTGCTGGTTATTAATCCTTAAATATTACATCATCATGATAAAAGAAGCAAGCATATGAGGGATTATTGTGTTAAAAATAGGAAATGTACTTTTAAACAAGGACATATTGACCTTCTGTAATTTTCTGCTGCATGGACTGCAGCCCCCCAGGCTCCTCTGTCCATGGGATTCTCCAGGCAAGAGTACTGGAGTGAGTTGCCATTTCCTAACCCAGAGTCAAATCTAGGTCTCCTGTATTGCAAGTAGAGCCACTAGGGAAGCCCCAGTTTGGTACAGCAGAAGCCTTCTGGAAAAATCTTTTCTGCTCTGCTTCTACTCCACATCCCAAAGTTGGTCAGCATGTGGTCATGGTGGAGCTCTTACCTGGAATCAGCCAAGCTGCAACTCCGAAACGTTAGCTTAGTGACCCTCAGCAAATAAATCTCTCACTGTCACAGAGCCTCACTTTCTTCATTTATGAAATTAGGATCAATCACAGATTTTGCTTTCTTTTTAAGGCAGTTTGGAAGGTCATTGCTAAATATGGAAAATTCCTTTTAAAATAGCTTTGTAAACTGTAACTGCTCTTTCATTTAAGAAATAATGATTTTTATAAAAATGCAAAACTCTTATCAAATATCAAATTTAGGACTCAGTTTGCTCATTAAAATACTTGCAAATAGCCACTAGTGTTATTTTTCTGTTCAACAGTTCAGAAATTTTGCTGTGTCTTTGCTCAGCTTATCAATTTCACACCAGAAAATTTCAGTGGCTTAGAGTAATTTTTAAATCGTCATCACTTTGACTAAAATGCTGTGTAGTTACTAGATTCTGTAATCACCAGGTAGCTAAAAAATTAAAATTAATCATAAATTAATAAAGGACTATTTTACATAACAATTATTGACCTTATACTTCAGTTTTGTCCGACTCTTTGCAACTCCATGGACTGCAGCATGCCAGGCCTCCCTGTCCATCACCAACTCCCAGAGTCCACTCAAACTTATGTCCATTGAGCAGGTGATGCCATGCAAACATCTCATCCTCTGTCGTCCCCTTCTCCTCCCGCCTTCAATCTTTCCCAGCATCAGGGTCTTTTCCAACGAATCAGTTCTTTGCATCAGGTGGCCAAAGTATAACTAGTAGAATTTCTGAGAAGGGTGGTTTGATTTGATTCCTGCTTCAACCCACTCCAGTATTGCCTGGAGAATCCCATGGACAGAGGAGCCTGGCGGGCTACAGTCCACGGGGTCACAAAGAGTCGGATACGACTGAGTGACTTCACTTCACTTCACTTTTGATCCTGTACCACCTACAGAGGGCGCTCTTCTCACTCCTATCTTCGATCCCTGTACCCAGCCTTCTTGGGCCAGGGATGACCTAGATTCTTCCCTTCTAGTGAAAGGGAGATCCTCTTTCATATCAGTATTTAACAGTACTGATTAAATGTAACTGAACAGGAGCAAATCCCCCCTTAGCCTCCTTGTAAGTCCTCTTTTAGTTCTGGATTATAATATTCGTACATATTGACCAGGATTGTATGCATAATAGAGACACAGTCTACCCCGCCAGAGCCAACATACCCTTTCTTCTGACCCCCATCTGTTTTGGCACCATCTCTTCTGACCACTTCCTGACAGATGAAGAATTACATAAAGTAATGTAAGTTTTAAAACTGCTGTGCATGTGGAAACATAGGCCTCCAAATTTCTGTCCTCTCTTCTCTAATAGTCACACCTATCCTGCATGGACCCCAGAACCCCTGGGAATTTATCCTGCGCCAACTTCTGTCAATGATTTCTAACTGTTTCTCATTCCATAAGTTTTTAAAAACCTTATCCCCTAGGTAATCTGATTCAGTAGGTCTGGGTGGGACACTATAAAATCTTTTGACCATACATCAGAGTTGTATTCCTAAGAAGCCATGCATTATTAATGAAGTATGCCAATTAAACAAATATTTCAATGGAAAATAAGAAAGTCTGAAGCTCAAAATTTTTAGTCATATAGAAAAGTAAGCTTTCTCGCATGTTCTTAAAAAAAAATGGCCATAAGTGTATGGCTATAAAATAGATATGGGCTGTGCTTAATCACTTAGTCATGTCTGACTCTTTGTGACCCCTTTGTGACTCTTTATAGCCTGCCAGGCTCCTCTGTCCATGGGAATTCTCCAGCCAAGAATACTGGAGTGGGTTCCCATACCTTCCTCCAGGGGATCTTCCCAACCCAGAGATTGAACCCAGGTCTCCCACATTGCAGGTGGATTCTTTACCATCTGGGCTACCAGGGAGGCCATAAAATCAAGTAAATCCAGACTTGATTTAATTCAGACTTGCTTCGTGTTGCCCCTCCCCCACTGCCGGAATTCTTGTTATCCCTAGGATTTTTACGTACAACTAAGCACTTTAAAAAATTGTTGACATAGGAAGCACAAAGCTACACAAAGCAGCTGTTGCACAAGAAAACAGGCTTTATTTTAATGCTCACTGCTGGTTTGCAATAGTTATTTTCCTGCTGTTTTCTGTTTATGATAGCATTATAATCAACAGTAGTTTACAGCTTTGTGAGGAAATCAAAATGTGTTGCCTGCTTAATCAATCATAATGTATGTAACATGTAATCTAAAAATTCCAGCTAGCAGAAATCTCTGAAATAAGCAGACAGACAAACCTCACCAAGTGATTTTGATACCTTTTCGAAAAACCTCTGGGCTGACTGCTCTGTGTACAGCTGTATCACCACTGCCTCGAACCTGCATGCTTATTTCAGACTCATTATCTGTCTTCTCTACCACACCAATGTCACCTTTTGAACTTCCTAATTTTTTTGGTGCCTAATTTTTTGTGTACATGCTTTCTACTTTTTGTTAATTGTTCCAACATTTTTCTAGTTACTCTGGCTAAATACCTAAGAGCCATATGATACCTCATTAACCTCATTTATTGAATGAATTTCTAGGACCTGTCCATCTTCTCTCCAAATTATTTAACTCCTTTCCCCCCCTCTCCATCCAACAGAGCTATAATTAAGCTCTAATCAGGAGTCTTACCAAGCTTCCTAACCAGTCTTTCTTTCTCTATTCTTACCCATTTTTTGGCCAGAGTAATCTTCCTAAAGTACAAATCTGAGCTTGGCAGTCTGCAAATGAAAAAAAAAAAAAAAATCTTTGATGACCATTTATTTTGCAACTGATATGAGCTGCTTGGGGCAGCACAAAGAAAGTCACAAATCTTATTTTTCAAAATACAGCCACCTCAGGATCAAATATTAGGTTAGCAAGGAATACTAGTATCTTTCTCTTGGGGCCTGTTCTCTTTTCCTGAATGATCTGATAACCATGGGAACTTAATGAGCCAATTCTACCTTTAAATACTTGGTAGAGTCTAGGATAATATGGTCAATCTTCCAGTGCCTCTTGATTTTCATTCACTGCTGTTTTTGCCTGTAGAATTGTTGTTCCAAACAGGACCTACTATTCTAATGTGATTATCAACCAGGATCCCTCTAGAAGTTGTAGTAGTTATGACGTAAAGAAACAGTGCACCTACATCAGGGTTTCTGATTCATCTATAGTGTGTCCTGGAATTAGGTTTATCTTCCATCTGCATCGCAGTCTTCACTCCAGGTTACAGTGCAGACCCTTCCCTCCCTTTCTATTACATGTTCCCATTTCAGGCCCATTCTTGCCACAGATCTTGGTTGAGACCATCTCAGTCTAAATGGAACGATTCACTGAAGTACATGAATTTTATTTCTTTTCCATCCAGGGTGTTCCTTTGCTCTAGACAAAGTCTTGTCCTTCCCCAAGTGACCAATCCACTTGGAGTGGCAGTACTATTTACTGTTTCATAAAAAGGGGCCGTATTCTGTCTTGTTTCCCAGGCAATCTTTGCCTGATTACTTTACATTTTATTTAATGATGAGGGGCATTTAAAGTGCTTCTTTCCAACCAAAGATAAGCCTCAAGGAGGGGCATCCTGCAAGTTTTAAATGGCAGCTGTGTCTGCTTTAAAAAAATAATCAACCTAATTAAGGTAGATTTCTGTGATAGCTTCTGTACCAGCTTTGTGCTAGACATTGGAGATCACAGAGTCTAGCAGGAGACTAAGACGTGAAAACAAAGAATTTCAAAGTGATGAGTGCTTCAGTAGTGGCAGGCACATGATCTAGAAGCTGCACAAAGGAAAAAGTGACTTATTCTGTTTGAGAAAGTTAGAGATGCAGGTTATAGAACCTGGTATCGGGCGATACATGGATATCCAAGGGAACAAGGGTCAGTGGAGGGCTGAACAGGGGTAGATATGGGACCTATGCTGCTGCTGCTGCTGCTAAGTTGCTTCAGTCGTGTCTGACTCTGTGCAACCCCGTAGACAGCAGCCCACCAGGCTCCCCCATCCCTGGGATTCTCCAGGCAAGAATACTGGTTGGGTTGCCATTTCCTTCTCCAATGCATGAAAGTGAAAAGTGAAAGTGAAGTCACTCAGTCATCGCAGCCTACCAGGCTCTTCCGTCCATGGGATTTTCCAGGCAAGAGTACTGGAGTGGGGTGCCATTGCCTTCTCCATGGGACTTATGGGCATCATAGAAAAAGGGCAGAGTCATGAAATAGAAGGACTCTGTGAAGTAAAATTCATGTTTTATGGCAAGACAAGAAAAACTGAAGCATAAAAGCTTTCTGTGTCCTTAGGCCTCCTATCTCCCCTCTACTGTGCCTTATGTATCTGTGTTATGCATCAACCCAGCCTCCCCATCGGCAGAAATACCTGCTCAGCCATAAAGAGCAACATTCTCCTAGCACCGACAAGACAGCTCCCTAAAAGATAACATTCCTTCTTAATCTTGTAAGGGGCCGTGATGACCTGTGACCCACGTCTTGCTAGACTGTATAAACTGTCAATAATAATGTCATTTAATGTACAGCCAGTCCTCTGCCTCAGAAACTTTGTGCTTTGACCTCTAACAGGTGGGACAGTTATCGAAGCTTTCTGAGAGGCTCTCCTGGGCTATAATCCTTAATTTGGCTCCAGTAAAATGTTCCATTTCTTTCTTAGATCAACTGATTTATAGTTTTCATCCACAGTATGCTGTGGAATACGTGGAGGAGTAGTGCTATGTGGATGGAGCACAGGAATGAGGGTGGGAGAGTAGGAATGAGAAGGGTGGCAGATAAGGTTAGAAGGCAAACCGAAAACACTAATCAAAGGTCTACAAACTGGAGCATTACGACTTCAGAATACATCCAGGTGTTTTGTGTACATTCGGGCCAAGCGCTTCAGTCGTGTCCGACTCTGCAACCCACCAGGTTCCTCCGTCCATGGGATTCTCTAGGCAAGAATGCGGGAGTGGGTTGCCATGCCCTCCTCCAGGGGATCTTTCCAACCCAGGAATCAAACCCTGGTCTCCTGCATTGCAGGCAGATTCTTTACCATCTGAGCCACCAGGGTAGCCCAGAGCTAACTGGAATGGGAGGTAACATTCAGGAGTCGTCAATGGCCGAAGTCCAAATTCCTTACTAAGATACATAAGACACTCCAGCATAAGAGTCCATTTTCTTTTTTCTTTCTGAACTTGCCTCTTGTCATGCAATCCTATGTTTTTATTAGTTGATAAATTACTTGCTGTTTCCTTGGATCACAACTGGATTCTCTCCTTCTATGCCTCTGCTTCTGCTGTTTCCTTTTTCTTCCTGGAATGAACTCCCTCTCTGGGCTTCTGCCCTCTCTCTGCCTTCCTCCAGCATGCACAAACTCAAAGCCTTCTGTATGGACCCAGCTTCAAAGTCACCTTTTCAGTCACATGTACCTGCTCTTCCTGATTGACAGTAAATCCATGTGATCAGATGTTTCTGCAGCATTAATGTAACTTGCTCTTATATCTTTCTACATTGGATTACTGTTAACTTTAGTAGACTAAATTTTTTGAAGATGGATGAATTTATGAGTCATTTTACATTCGCTTAGTTTTACAAATATCATCTTAAAGGATAACCATGGTATTTTGTACATGTCATTTTATCAACTGTCACTTATATTTTTAACTATAAAAAATACTTTCTATTCCCAACAATTTGAACATTGTTCTACTTAAAGTAACTGATGTCATACATATGAGAGCATTGAATTGTTCAGCAGTCATCTCAGATGTGATCAAAGATTTCCTTAATGTGAACTAAAACAAAATAAGGAGTGGAAATTTAAAATCAGATAAGGTGTGAAGGACTCTCATTAATGATTTACAGGCTAGACTTCAATTAGAACTTTTGCATCAAAATAGAAAGCTCATTTATGTTTTTTAATGTTCCCCATAAGTGACCAAAATGTATTATTTACAGAATGACTGATATATCAATATTCAAACATATGATATATTTTGCCAGCTTTCTCTTAATTAGTCTTTTCTTATCCTTCATCAAGAACAAAATGTCCAATAAAGCATGATATTTTTCATCAGTACATGAGAACTCACTGAATGGAAGCAAAGATGCTACCTGACATAATTTTAAAATAAACCAGAGTCCAAGCTGCCCTTAAATGTTAAATGTAAGACAACCACCTTTTGGTGGTTTATTAAGTTATTTACCAGCTTAAATAGAGCTTCCCAGGTGGCTCACTGCTTCCCACCTGCCAGTGCAGGAGACGTGAGAGACTCAGGTTTGATCTCTGGGTTGGGAAGATGCCCTGGAGGAGGAAATGGCACCCTACTCCAGGATTCTCCCTGGGAGAATCCTATTGACAAAGGAGCCTGGGAGGCTACAGTCCATGGGGTCACAAAGAGCAGAACATGACTGAGCATCTGAGTGCGCTCACACACACACACACACACACACACACACACACACACACACACACACACACGCGACACACACAGCATAATTAGCTATTCCTTTTTCAGTAAGCTGAATTACTTAACCTTTGTCTTTTTTTCCAGATTATCACTTGGCATACCTGGTTAACTCCTCCAGCACTATTAAACACACACACACAAACACACAAACACACAATCATTATGGCAAAGAGTGAATTGTAGTTTTCTAAGTATCTATTTGGATACTAGGTTAAAGCTCTATCAGATATTTGTGGAATATCTTTTTAAGTAAGTGTATTAATAATAAATAAAATGAGCTTTTAAGAGAAATGTAATAAAACTTTCTCTTCTCATTATTTTCAGTAGGATATTAGACTATAAATCATCAACTTTTTGCAGTGAGGACTAGCCTATTGTTTGTTTGTTTTATATTTATCTATAATGCTCATTTAAAGATACTTCAAATTGTCAGAAATTCTTTAATGAAGAGGGAGTATTTGAGGCAATATTTGTACCATGTACCATCTCATTAGATATTAAAATGTTTTTCCTTAATTAAAGCATCCCCAAATGTCATGATATCAATTATTTTTTGAGTAAAAACTAAATTTTCCTAAGTATACAGATACTCAGTTTAGAGAATCTAAAATTAGTCATCCAGTCTTTTGTATTCTATGTTCAACAAAAAGCGGAAGCACTTACGATTAAATATGCTAGTACTCTATATGCTAGTAACAGTCATTTCAAGAGTGATTGTTATATAGTTTACACCAGGCTCAAACACACATGAACCCTTGATGTTAAAAGTATCAGGATACATTTCATGGAATTGAAAAGGGTAGTTTCTGCCTGTCCCTGACTCATGATAATAATGGTTCTCATTTCTTATCCAAGGGGAACAGTGTGATAATATTAACCATGTACACTCTGATAATAGTCGCCCCACGGCACCCCACCACAGGATCACCACCACTATAATAAAACAAAGAAGAAAATATTAGGTGGAAACAAATGAAAAAAAAAGGAAATGCTTAAAGCAAAAATCTAGCTGAAACTTGAGCTAAAATATTTGAAACATGGATGATCTGAAGATACAGGAAAATTCTTTTTCTCAAAATTATAATTAGTCGCTGCTTCAAAGTTGTAAAAATCTGAACACTCGCTTGCATTCTTCGGCTCTTGCGAATGAGAAAACATCTGAATGGGTTCATTAAATATAAAAACACAGCAAGCACCTGATGATTAGTCTTAAAAATACTGAGATGACTGTTAAGACAGATATTTTACCCTGAGAAGCTTCAGCATTCTCTTTTTAACGATGGGACAGTCAAGGCTGTTTTTCTAGGATCTGTTTTAGTTTTCTCTGTATGGAATTGTGCCTTGAAATTATTATTTGTTTTTGTAGAGATCCATGAGTTTCTGTTTGAGCAGTTCTTCTTAGGATATGAAATATTCATTTGCTAACTTCACTGAGCTCCTATTATGTGCTAGACGCTGCACTAGTAGACACTGTATGTAAGACTGACATTACCCTTGCCTCCTAGAATTCATGGTGGAAAAGAAGAAGGAGACAGTGAATGAGGGCACACGATAAGCAAATAGAAATTTTGCCAGGCAGAGACAAGTGCTAGGAAGAAAGAGAATAAGGAGAAGAGAGTGACGGTGCAGAAGGGAGGGCAGGGTAGACACTTCAGATACAGTATTCAGGAAAGACCTTTCTCAGGAGATGCTTTGTGAGACTAGGGGACGAGCTTTCTCCCAGAAGCAGAGAGACCATATTAGAAGGCCAGGGACACAAGTGACAGGAGCTGGAGGGGCAGCGGTGTGGCGGTGAGAAGTGGTCAGGGTTAGATACTGGTGTCCGCAGGGCTTGCTGGTGGATTAGATATAACGTATGAGAATGACTCCACATTTTTGCTCTGACCAAGTAAATTGATTTGCCAATGAAATCAAAGAGAAATGTTGAGTCTGGGGAGCAGGTTTAGAACGTAAGCTCTGACAGGCTTATGTTCATCTCAGTTGTGGAGTTCAGGGAAGAGGCCCAGTGTGGAGACAAATTTGAGAGTGTTGAGAGCACTTAAAGCCTTGGTACTGGATATTACCTAAGGAGAAAGACTGAAAGAGGACATAAACCCGTGACTGAAATGTGTCCTTAGAGGTGTTCAGGACAGAAGGCAGAAATGTAAAATGGACAGGATAGAACTAGATGGTTGAAATCAGTGTAACACAGAGTGTTAGTTAAAACTGAGACGAATCAAGACTCATCTTTTCTGATGTGATGGCCTCACTGGGGCCCCGTTGGACTGGACATTCTTACTGTCATTCACCCTGTGTGTGAGGTGTGTGCTCAGCTGTGTCCAACTCTGTGCGACCCCGTGGATGGTAGCCCACCAGGGTCCTCTGTCCATGGGATTCTCCAGGCAAGAATGCTGGAGTGGGTTGCCACTTTCTCCTCCAGGTAATGTTCCTGACCTACAGATTGAACCCAAGTCTCTTGTGCCTCCTGCATTGGTAGGCAGATTCTTCACCGCTGAGCCACCAGGGAAGCCCACATCATTCATCCTAGAAGAGGCATGTTCAAGACCGGGAAATAAGAGCTATACAAAGTAGGCCTTATGTGGGGTGTGGCATGACATCTTGCTCTTATACCACTGGACCTCTTTGCAGCTGGGCCTGGAGTAGGTGTTCAGAGGCCCATGGAGGCCCTCCTGGAGGAAGGGGCAATCTGTCCTGGGACGTGAAAGTGGTGGAGCTAGACATTGAAGCTGACCATAAAATGGAGGAGGAGGGTTTTGGCTCTATAGGCCCGGTAAATTCATACCTAGGTGTTCATTCCCAGTAAATGTGAGGTTGTACTTCCCTTCTGACATCTTTCTTTTTTTCAAGTCTTGTCAAAAATTATGCCCTGGGTTTATGCTGCAGTGGATCAAAGTGAATTAACCTAAATGTGGACGCCCTCGAATGAAATGGAAAAGAGAACAGACTCTGGTGCCAGACATAGGAAACAAATCCCACTGCCACTGCCTGTTAACTGAAAAATCAGTTAGGGGGTGAATGAACCAGTTTAGGAGAGACATAAGAACCAGATGTAAGCAGTGGGAATGAGCATGTAAAGACATAGATTAAAGAGACATTGGTGGCTAATCATAAGTGAAGCATAGGAGAATTTTTTAAGTGGCTCTGAGATTATTACTTGGGTTATTAAATAAATTACCATCAACCCCCCAAAAAGGACTAAAAGAGGAAGGCCATGTTTCAGTCAGAGTGATAATGAAGTGATAATTAAGTTCTGAACATGCTGCGTATTTGGCAGAGGAGTTCAAGAAGCAACTGAGGATGGAGTCTAGCTCAAAACTACTCTGACTGTACGATTGTTGCTGTTGTTCAGTCACTGAACAACAAGCGTCTGACTCTTTGAGATTTCGGGGACTGTGTCCATGGAATTTCACAGGCAAGAATATTGGAGTGGGTTGCCCTTTCCATCTCCAGAGGACCTTCCTGGCCCAGGGATTAAACCTGTGTCTCCTCCATTGGCAGGCAGATTCTTTACCATCAGGGAAACACAGCTATATGATTATGAAGCATGAATAAATTACTATGAGTATGAATGGTATTCATACACGTCAGAAACATAAAATGCACCTGCTTTTCTTCCATTATTTGGGGCATGGGAAAATATCTCTTTTCTAGGTATATCTATTTTTCCCAGTTTTTTGGGGATATAATTGACATATGCTATTATGTAAGTCTAGTGTACAACATAATGATTTGACATATGTATATTGTGAAATGACTACTACAATAATATTAGTATTAGTTAAAACCTCCATCATCTCACGTAGTTACCATTTGTGTGTGCTGAGAATAATTAAGATCTAGTTTCTTAGCAACTTTTAAGAAACAATGCAGTATTTTATATTATAGTCACAATGCTGTACAAGAGATCCTCAGAACTTTGTCTTATAAATTATTTATAACTTAAATATAATATATAACTGAAATATAACTTATTTATAACTTAACTGGAAGTTTGCATCCTTTGATCAACATCTCCCCATTTCATCTTCTCCCTCAGCCCTTGGCAACCATTCTAATTTATTTCTATGAGTTCAACTTTCTAAGATTCACATATAATTGACATCTTACAGTATTTATCTTTCTCTAACTTATTTCACTTAGCATAATGCTCTTCTGGTTTATCCATATTGTTACAAATGGCAGAATTTCCTTCTTTTTAAAGGCTGAATAATCTATTGTGTGTGTGTGTGTGTGTGTGTGTATATATATATATATATATGTGGTCCTTATATATACACACAGGATTCCCAGTTGGTTCAGTGGGTAAAGAACTTGCCTGCCAATGCAGGAGATGTAAGAGACATGGGTTTGATCCCTGGCTTGGGAAGATCCCCTACAGGAGGGCATTGCAACCTACTCCAGTATTCTTACCTGGAAAATCCCATGGAGAGAGGAGACTGGTGGGCTACAGTCCATGGGGTTGCAAACAGTTGGACACAAATGAAGTGACTTTGCACACATTCATGCATTATATATGTAGATATTATTCTTCATTCTGTTAATGTAGTATGTGACGTTTGTTGATTTGCCTATGAGGAACCATTCTTGCATCCCAGAAATAACTCCCATTTGATCATGGTATGAATCTTTACATGTGCTACTGGATTTGGTTTGCAGGTATTTTTTTGAGAATCTCCGCATATATATTCATCATGGATATTGGTCTGTAGTTTTCTTTTCTTATAATGTCCTTTTCTGGCTTTGGTAATGATGGCCTCATGAAATGAGTTTGGGAGTGTGCCTTCCCTCATCAACTTTTGAGAAGATTTTGGGAAGGACTGGTGTTAATTCTTCTTTAAATGTTTGGTAGAATTCACCAGTGAAACCATCTAGCCCTGGGCTTTCCTTTGTTGGGAATCCTTTGGTTCAGTGTTCTTATGCCTTATTGGTCTGTTTTGGTTTTCTATTTCTTTATGATTCAGTCTTGGGAGGTTGTATGTTTCTAAGAATTTATACCTCTCTTTTAGTTTGTACAGTTTATTGACATATAATTATTCATATTATTTTCTTACAATCCCTTGTATTTCTGTGGTATTCATTTCAGGTTCCCTTCTTTCATTTATATATATATTTTTTATTTGAACCTTTTCTCTTTTCTTGGCTTGTCTAGCTAAAGGTTTGCCAATTTTATTTATCTTTTTAAAAACCTTAAGTTTTGCTAATCTATTATTTTTATATTCTATTTCATTTATTTCAGCTCTAATCTTTATCATTGCTTTCTGCTAACTTTGGGTTTAGGTTATTCTTCTTTTTCTAGTTCTTTGAAATGTAATATTAGGTTGTTTCTTTGATCTTTCTCCTTTTCCTTAGTGTATGCATTTCAAGCTAGAAATTACCTCATTGAACTGCTTTGGGTACATCTCGTAAGTTTTGTGTTTCCACTTTCATTTGTCTCCATATTTCTTGATTTCCCTATTGATTTCTTTTTCAGTCCACTGATTGTTCAGGACTGTGTTATTTAATTTCCAGGTACCATATTTGTGAATTTTCTAATTTTTCTCCTGTTACTGGTTTCTGGTTTCATACCACTGTGGTCAGAAAAGATACTTGACATAATTGCAGTGTTCTTAGCTTTGTTGAGACTTGTCTCATAGCTTAGTATTTGATTCATCCTGGATAATGTTCCAGGTAGGTCTGAGAAGAATGTGTATTCTGCTGCTGTTGAAATGTTTTGTATATATGTCTATTAGAGTCATTGGGTCTATACTGTTGTTCAAATGCTGTTTCTTCATTGATTTTCTGTCTGGAAGGCCTATCCACTAAAGTCCCCTAGCGCATTATTTTTTCCGATGAGAAATTATAGTCTCCTCTTTTTGGATGGATTTAAACATATCGTAAACTTAATGCCACCATGCTCTGCATACTGTTACTTCTACCTGCAATTCTGTTCCCCTACCCCTTGTCTGATACCCCTTGAGTTCTTTGAATATTCAATTTAATATTTGAAAATTCAGTTTATGTTTTTCTGTTAAGCTACTGTGACTGTCAGATAAATTTTATGCAGGCATAGGACTTGATAATAGCTTCTATATTACTACCCGGGAGTCCTGTTGAATATCATAGCAGTTAAGTGTGTGTCTAGCACCTCCACAGAACTAATTCCTTTCACTAGAAATCATGTCTTCTGTTTACCCAGACCTTCAAACATGGAAAATTCTAATAAAAATGCACTGAAACAAAGTGAGAAACTCTAGAAGCAGCGATATATAAAAAAATGAGTGGTTGGAACTTCCCTGGTGGTCCAGTGGTTAAGAATCCGCCTTGCAGTGCAAGGGACGCAGATTCAATTCCTGGTTGGGAAACTAGGATCCCACATGCTGCAGGGCAACTAAGCCTGCGTACTGCAACTAAGACCTGATGCAGTGAAATTAAAAAAAAAAAAAAAGTGGCAAATGTCAAGAAGGACATTAGTTGCAGTATGTATATGCTTAAGTATATAGTTGAAAATCAGATTTTGGAAGACAGAAAGAATGCTACAGACATCAGATTTGACCTGGATCCTGGTATTCGCATAGGGGAAACAAGGTAAATTACTCAGTTTTCTAATTTGAAAAAAGAAAACTTACCCTTTCTGAAGATTAGTATTTCTTCAAAATGTCTAATCAGTGATTACTAGGAGAAGGCAATGGCAACCCACTCCAGTACTCTTGCCTGGAGAATCCCAGGGACTAGGGAGCTTGGTGGGCTGCCGTCTATGGGGTCGCACAGAGTCGGACACGACTGAAGCCACTTAGCAGCAGCAGCAGGATGCTTATTGAAAACACAGATCACTAGCCCCTCTCCTGATGATTCTGATTTGGCAGGTCTGTAATAGGGACCAGGAATTTGTATTTTATAAGCACTACAAGGTGATTCTCATTATTAGCCAAGTTTGAAACACCATAACTAAAGTCAGAGTTTCACAGAGCTCCTAGTGTCTCAGCAAGTTTTTCATGGTCCGTCTAGCCAAAAGAAGTAACAGTAACCCAGAGTTCCTTTTATTAATAGATGTTGTTGAGTCACGTCCAACTCTTTTGCAACTCTATGGACTGTAGCCTGCCAGGCTCCTGTGTACGTGGGATAGCTTCAGACAACTTAATAGTTGTAGTTGTTATCGGGGTCCAACAGATGGCACTGTATTTCCCTCCAAAAGTTAAAATATCCCATAAAACTCCTGTGATTTCTCTGAGGCACCCCAGAGCACATCAGCACATAGTTTATGAACTGTAGCCTAAAGGGTGCATTTTCCTGGCATAGCATTGAAATTAAATATTTGAATGGGCCTTCTACAGAAAGACTGTGCAACAAAATAGACCGTGTGTTCTATGAATTTGATCTTTTTCTATCATTTGCTGTTTTCATATGGTTGTTATCGCTCATAAAGCAGGAGTATCATTCTCCCATTAACAGCCAGATAACGAATATTTTAGGTATTTCAAAGCTCCAGATGGTTTCTGCTGCATTTTCTTACCTTGTCTTTTCTGTTGCAGCCCTTTAAACCTGTAAAAAGCATTCTTATCTCTTGAATTTGACCCACAGGCTATATAGTTAACCAAAGGGTTCTAGTTATAAGCCTAGGATAAAACATTAAAGTACAATTTAATGAAGGTGATTCTATAAGGCTGTAAGCTGTCAATATTTACTATCTCATCTTTTTTGGCTTTACAGAAGTGTGTGTAGAAATGCATCCCAGCAACTAATATTTTGTTTTTGTTTTGCTGTTTTGTTGTTTGTGACCCCTGGGCTATGGCCCGCCAGGCTCCCCTGTCCGTGGGATTATGCAGGCAAGAATACTGGAATAGGTTGCCATTTCTTTCTCCAGGGTATCTTCCCCATTCCGGGATGGAAGCCACGTCTCCTGGATTGGCAGGCAGATTCTTTACCACTGAGCCACCCGGGGAAGTCACTAATAGGTGAATATGCAACAAATACGGCCTGCTTGATTTCAGAGCTAGTATGACGAGAAAGCTGTCATAGAAGCTTGCTCTTTATTCTTCATTTAATGAGAATTTGCAAGTTTTTCTCCAGCTTAATAAAGAATTATCTTTAAATTTTCAAGAAAAGGGAGACTATCACTTTAATAAAGTGCTGGCTAATTACTGAAAATGGCTAATGAGAGTTCACAATTATAATACAGCAAGCTTTAGCTTATACTAGATAACTTGGTAGAATATGCCATTTGAGACTTATAGTTTTTTTTCCCAAAATTAGTATTGCTGTCTTGAAAATATGTACTGTGCTTAGGTTAGTCTTTAGGTTTTACGTCAGGTTGTTTTGTTTTTAATCTAGTGTGATAATGCTAGTCATAAGGAGACAAATATAGCAATAATGGTCTTGAGAAAAATTGGGAAATTTCTTGAGGAAATTTCAATCCATTTTATAAAAGTGCAATGTTTTGGAAAACAGTGCACCATAAAAATTCTTCCAATATCTTACAGCCTCCACCAAAAAGATATTTATTAAAGATTTCCCAGATCTTTATCAGTACTCCTCCTTAATTGTTGTTATAAGTACTCTGAATTTCAGTGATCATGTTTTGCAATTACATTTATTCATGTGGATATTTGGTTACTTTCTTTTTCTCTCACGGACTTCAATATTTCACGAGTGCGAAGACAAGGTCTGATTTGCTCACCATTCTATCCCCAGACACACAGAATTGTGGCTACTGCTGTAAAGTGTTCAATAAATACTTGCACATTTATGGGTCAAGCACACTGTTGCAATGAGTCAAACTTATCCAGTGGAAAGTATTATGGATTTAGTGATTAGCGGATAAATTTCAGGACCACTACTAATTTTCCTTGGATTACCTGAAACAGCGAGAGGATTTCCTCATCTGTAAAAATCGGCCTATTTCTACCTGTCGCCACCTCACCGAGATGTTGCTAGGATCACGTGGCAGAGAGCATTTATTTGCTCAGCGTAAGGAGGATGTGTTACAGACATCAGTCTGGCCCAGGACTCTCCGGGCAGCTACTGGGGCACGTCCACGTCACCCCGTTACATAAAGGGGCCCGCCCGTCCGGAGTCCTCTGAAATCCCTGACCCCGAGTCACCGGCCACCGCCCCGAGGACGCCATAGGATGCCCTGAAGCTAGGCGGCGCAGGGTGGCGCCCGCCCAAAGATAGCGGCCGGCTGCAGTAAGCTTCTGAAACAGCTGCGGCTCTCGGGGCTGAGACCGGAAACCCCACCACACCCGCCAGCCGCTAGCCAGCTCCCCGGTCGGTTTGAACTTGACCCTGTTTTGCCGTTGCTAGGAGACCCGGCTCCGGCGCGCCCCCCACTGGCCCGCGTCCGGGCGAGCACGGGAAGGGGGCGGGGCCCCGGCAGGCGCCGGGGGCGGTCGGCAGAGCACCGTTAGGGCTGCCCGGCGCCCGGCCAGCGCCCCTGGAAGCGGCGTCTCGTCCCCTGCCACCGCCCAGGCCTCGCCGGCGCCCTCCCGCTGGTACCGAGGCACTCCCGAGTGGCAGAGAGCCACGCTGGATCCGGACGAGGGAAGGACATTTAGTCAGGTGAGCCGCCGCGGGACGGGCAACTGATGTGGCCACGCCCTGCTGAGGGAGACCTGCCGGCCGGGTGCGGAGGGAAACAGACGAGGGATCGTGCTGCGAGGTCAGCGGGCCTTCCCCGGCGGGTGCACCAGGTCGGGATCACTCAACGCTGGGGACCCGCGCGGCCGTAGGCAGGACACTCCGGCCAGAGGAGAAGGAGTTAACATGCCGGCGGTGACCGCGGGCCTCGGATTGAGCACCTCGGCGCGGCGTCCTTGGGCTGCGCTGCAGGTGCGCCCGGGCGGGCGGAGCGAGCGGGGCGGCGGGGACCTCGCTGGCCGGCGAGTCTCCCTTTCCCCTACAGGGGTCGCTCGGCTCCCTCTGCAGGCGCCTTGTTTTCTAACTCGAGGCAACAGGTGGTGCTTTTGGTCTGAGGGAGAGCCCGACTTCGCCGCGCTTGGAGCGGCAGTTACTCTCACCAATTAGGGCGCGGGGCCTGGCGTGGCGTGGACGCGCTGACTCAGGTGACCAATGGGATTCGGGCTCGGGGGTGGGCCGTGAGGGGTGGGCGTGGTTCGAGTCTGGAACCAAGGTTTCTAGTGCTGCAACCGCCAGAGCTTCCTGGAGAGCTTAGCTGAGCGGGCGTGGGGGTGCTCGTCCGCCCCAGTCCCGAGAAGCCTACCAATGCTTTCTCATTTGGACCCACGCTCCAACTCAGGAGGTGAGAACGTTGTATTTTGGGAGGGGGTGGCTGGCGTAAGATAATAGTGACCTTGGGTATGCTGTTAAGCTTGTGGAATTAGATCCTGAAGATTAGATTATGTGTTAAAATTTTCTGCCAAAAAAAGGCATTTACGTGGTTACTGCGACTTGGACCAGTTGCTGGTAGATTGTCTCCATATGAGGTCTCTGAGATCTAGGGACCCAGAGGAGTAAAGTACATATTACTGTAATTTCAGTGAATGTTAAAGAATTTGAGTGGCAGTGCTTACTCTGTCGTTCGCCTCGGTTTGCCTATGATTCTTATCTCATTTGGTTTGTTTACTGAGGCAACTTTTATTTATCAAGTTCCTCGTGTCGCTTATTTTAGCAGGAAGAGAGAACAGTTGTACATTATTTCACAAGAATAACCTTCATTTTCCCCCTCAGCAGTCTGGTAGCTGGATCTCCTGGGAAGAGAAGTTCTTAAAAGAATAAGAAAGCATTTTTCAATTTGGAACACTTCTCTGCAACTGGAAATGGGGAATGGACTGTCAGACCAGACTTCTATCCTGTCCAGCCTGCCTTCATTTCAGTCCTTTCACATTGTCATCCTGGGTTTGGACTGTGCTGGAAAGACAACCGTGTTATACAGGCTGCAGTTCAATGAATTTGTAAATACCGTGCCTACCAAAGGATTTAACACGGAAAAAATTAAGGTAACCTTGGGAAATTCTAAAACAGTCACTTTCCACTTCTGGGATGTAGGTGGTCAGGAGAAGTTAAGGCCACTGTGGAAGTCATACACCAGATGCACAGATGGCATTGTGTTTGTCGTGGACTCTGTTGATGTTGAAAGGATGGAAGAAGCTAAAACTGAACTTCATAAAATAACAAGGATATCAGAAAATCAAGGGGTCCCTGTGCTTATAGTTGCTAACAAACAAGACCTGAGGAACTCACTCTCTCTCTCAGAAATTGAGAAATTGTTAGCAATGGGTGAACTGAGCTCATCAACGCCCTGGCATTTGCAGCCCACCTGTGCAATCATAGGCGATGGACTGAAGGAAGGACTTGAGAAACTACATGATATGATAATTAAAAGAAGAAAAATGTTGCGGCAACAGAAAAAGAAAAGATGACTGGTGATACCTTTTATATCTGTGTGGAGTAGGTTTTCTCTGGTCTGATTTTGTCAAATGGAAGAGTGTCTTCAGCCTGGTTTGCCTGCCTGCCTTCCTGGATGCTGTTAAAGCTTTGTTTTGTTGAACAATCAGATGTCCAACTCTGTTGCCTTTTGGAAGATGAGTAAATGCAGTGCTTCTTCAAATGGTCTCTCTCCCTACCCCACAAATCTTCTGGTACTGCCCTTTGGGGAAGAAAAGCAAGGATAGAAAATTGACCAGAAAACAGTTGGGGAAAGTTGACCTGAAGTTAGTGAAATAAAACTTTGAAGATTGTCTGCCTGGTGTTTTGTGCTTACATCTTTGTGGGTCAGCAGAAGCCTTTGCAAAGAAATTGTATGCAAGGCTTTGTATGTTAAGATAAAGTGCTAATGAAAGGAAATGTTAAAGTAGATTGTTATATATACAGTTATATTGATCACATTGGTCCAACCAGTCAGGGACAAGGAGGAAGTGTTGGTTTCTTAAGATTTGGCCAAATGAATCTTGACATTTTCTGGAATTAAATACTGTAATGCTATATGTTAATTCTAGACGATGTTTAAGTTGGTCTGACTTCAAATAATAAAAAGGTGTTTAGGGCATATTCAAGTGCATGGGTTAGTTTTTCTGACAAAGCATGTTTTGGTGTATAGTCTTTTACTTTTTAGAAACAGCTATGCATCTTTTTACACGGTCAGGTTTGAAACAAACACCTTTTGGGGGGCTTAGGGCTGTGGAAATATTTTGTTGTCAGAATTACTTTCAGTTGAAGAACCTAAAGTAACTCTTTTATATAGTAGATTTGGGCATGTAGACTAATCTTAAATGCATAAGCTTTGATATGTATATGGATTTATGAAGAAAGCAATTGAAGAATTCAGTCAAGAGGGTGTAATTACAATACCTGGTCTCTAAAGTATTGCAGTTGTAAATTATTTGTTTTATTTGCTGGCTAAACACAGATGTGGTTTTTCATATATTTTTGTAGTGTTTTGAGAAGAGCAGAAGCTTTATAAACACCACCTAATGCACTGTGCAGTGAAAATGTAAGCGATATCCTTATGTGCTCTGAGCTTTAATTTTTTTGTTTACAAACTGAACAGTGTTATGCAGGCAGTCTAGTCTTTATTATAAGGTAGAGAGAAATGATACAGTACTGCAGATAAGAATTACGATTATAGAAAATGAAGGGGAAAGTAGGAAAGCTGTGTTCTGTGAAAAGTCACTAGCACTGTTTATGTTGGACTCCAAAAAATGCTCTAAATTAAAAGGAGGGCAAACCTTTACCTAATTCTTATCTGCAAGTGAAGACTTGCTTCCCGTGATGACATGTTAGCAAATCAACATGATTTCTCTGTGTTAAAGCCAACACCTATTTGTTTTGAAGATAACCAAAAGAAATGCACTTTGCTAGCAGGGTTTGGTTTGGGGTTGGTTTTTTTGTTGTTGTTGTTGTTACTTTTGCTTTTTTTTAAAAAATGGAGTTTTTGGAAACTTGGTTCTTGTTACACACAAAATGAAGTAGCTTCTTTTGGAGCCTTCACATGTTAAGTGTATTAATACCTGCACTAGTGACAGTCACTTAGAATGTTTATATTTATAGAAATGTGGATAATAACTACCAATAAACTACTTGAGGCAATAGGAGAAGTGTTTGGCTTTGAGTTGTAATGTATATATTTACACTTTTGGTATTTACTCATTAGTAGTTGAAAACAACCTTGAAAGCTGGGTTACATGGTCCTATAGTCATGTGACACAGGCACTAGGAAGTGGTTTTCCGGGAGAACCTTTTTTATTACCCTCACTCTGAGATCATGATGTATGCTCTATACATCACTAGATCCAGGATGGATTAGTAAAGCTTGCTGAGAAAAAATCTGAATCAATTTAGGTTTTCAGCCTTCCTGTACGTAGTTCTGTGTAAAACAGTAAAATTATCTCTTGAGGGTTTAGGTGTTAGTCTTACTTTGCAAGAACTTGATAAGCAAATCTACAGTATCTAAGAATTTCATATTTAGTGAACAATAAGAAAAGAGAAAATGGTATGGACACTGTACTAGTTTTTATTTATAAAACACATTTTCAACTAGAAAACTCATACAATTTTCCAGTTTGCTAAGTTCAGTTTCTTCACCACCTATTTTAGCTGTTGATAGTATAGGATAGGATAATAAGGAGTCTTGAAATAAACCCTGAGGATTTTCGACAATAGTTTTATATCTTTTTTTTTTTATTAAGGTACACCTTTTCTAAAGTATATTTCTAAAGTATTTCCTTATATTTAAATTTATTTAATACCAAATATTAAGAACTGCAATGGCTAAATCTAAATTGCTATCAAAAATGTTTTTTAAAAAAAGATTTTGATACTTAGACTTAATTTTAAAAGTCCATAGTTGCTCTAAATTAGATTATAAACATTTAGAAAAGAAAAAGTTATATGCTTAAATAGCCAGCAAAGATTACTAAGAAGTAATCATGGAAAAATACATTAGAAGCCAAAGATGAAGTTATTAGTATAAATATATATATGTATGTATAGAAGGATGATGGATTCTGAACAGAGGGAAAGAGGGGATGTGAAATGTTTTTGTCTGTACAAGGCATTTGACACTTAAAGAATGTTTGATTAATTATTCATGTTGACCTGGAAAGAGGTCTTTAGAAGGTAGAGTGTTGCAGGGTTCTATTTAATAGAAATTCATCAATGATGTAAACAAAATGGTTTCTTCAGCAATAACAAAGATGCAAAAGAATGTTTCTTTAAACTTTTGATGATGTAACAGTCAATGTTTAGTTAAAAGAACTTGGAATCTTGAGTATACCTCATTTGAGGTTGGAATTTTGCATTTAGGGTTTAAATTTAGCAGAACATCCTGTGGGAGAAGTGATGTTTGTGCAACATTTAGTGACTATTCTAAATAGTCACTGAATTATACATCTAAAAATAACTGAATAGAAAATTCTGTGTGTATTTTACCACAGTAGGACTTCAGCAGAATATTAAATACACAAAGTATTTTGGTTTCAAAGAATCAGCTTGAATAGAGCGAGAGCAAGGTGATTTAGAGACCAGATTCAGTTACAAATTACATGAAAGACAGGGATGTTTAAAGCTTAACATGAACCAATGTACCATGTAAAACTAATCATAAAATTCATATTAAAATATGTGACAACCAGAGATGATAGTCTCAACACACCACAGCTGAAGCGTGTGTCAGGTTCTATGAATGTAAGATAGAAATGTAAGAATACCTATCTGGGAGACTCGTTTAGGGGGATGTTAGGTGTACTGTTTCTAAAAACAGCACACGAGATTTGAGGTTAGATGGGTGTTCAAGTCCTGGCTGGAGAGGCTGTTACCCAGGTGAGCTTCTGGCAAGTTCTTTGAAACTTATGGTGTGAATTTCTTCCTGGTAAAATAAAGATAACTGTGTAGAATTTGGAGAGCTTGAATGAAACAATATGAATTATTTAGCACATTACCACCAAGCATTTGATAAGAACTCAATAAATAAGTATCACATCCTATACCTTTTTATATATCCACATGCATGTAAACAAAAGAAAGCTTTGCTTGTGAACTGTGATAAATATCTTAAGTTCAGCCTCCTAAAACATGGGTGGTTGAGGAGAGATGCTGAAGTTGATTCATTTCAATGATGCTCTAGTTTTAAAATAAATCTTTTAACTTTTTATGATGACAAATTTCAAGCTTATGCAAAAGTAGAATACCATAATGAACACACAGGTATCTCTCAAGGATTACTTTCAGCAGTGATCAACTTTTGATCAGTCTCATTTTGTCTGTTTTCCCATCTTTCTCTGTCCCCTTTCTTCTCTCCCTACCCCTGTATTATTTTGAAGTGAATCTTAGAAATTTTATTTATAAATATTTTGGTACATGTCTCTAAAAGATAAGCACCCTTAAAAAAGAAAAAACAACACAATCTCAATATCATCGCATGTTAAAAAAAAAAAAGCTAATACTACTACTTCAGAGTAATCAGATATCTATTCAGTGTTTATATTTCCCGGATGAAAATTTATACAAGTTTTTTGCAATCAAGATTCAATCAGTAATTGTACATGTATTGTGATTGGTTGATATGTCTGTATACATCCTTTCTCTTGTTCCTGTCCCCCCACACCCCATTCTTCCTCTCTTTCTCCCTCTCCCTGTCTCCTTGTTCTTTCTGTCCCTTCCCTCCCCCTCCCCCACATTGCAATTTTATTTTTGTATCGTTTCCCACACTCGAGATCCTGCTGAATGCATCTCCCTTTTGGTGTTTAACATGTTCCTTGTATGGACTCTCACTTTTCTTTGTTTCCCCAAGACCACTTTAAAGGTAATATTTTATACTTTGATCCATAGGTAGCATGTCTGTCCCTTTTGGTGCTGGTAGTGGTCATTGATGGAAATTGTCTTAAACAACTACATCTAATAACAGTGATGACAGAAAGAATTTGTATCTACACTATCCAGTGTGGTAGCCCCTAGCCTCATGTGGTTATTGAATGCTTGAAGTGTGGCTGGTGTGATTGAGGAACATAATTTTTTTGTTTTTTATTTTTTAGGATTTTTTTTATATGGACCATTTTTAGTCTTTATTGAATTTGTTACAGTATTGTTTCTGTTTTATGTTTTGGTTTCTTGGCTGCAAGGCGTGGGGGATCTTAGCTTCCTGACCAGGGATCAAATCTGCACCCCCTGCATTGGAAGGCAAAGTTTTAACCACGGGACTGCCAGGAAAGTTCTATAATTTTAAATTGTATTAAATAGCCCACAGATGAATGTGGCTATTGCGTTGGACAGGACTGGCTAAGAAACTTTCTCCCAGCGATGACTTGCTTATCCTGAAGTTTAGTTCTTACAGGAAAGGCAAGGTGTGCGCGCCAGTGCTCAGTCCTGTCCAGTTCTGTGCAACCCCATGGACTGACTGTAGCTCATCAGGCTCCTCTCTCAGTGGGATTTCTCTGGCAAGAACACTGGAGTGGGTTGCCATTTCCTTCCTCAGGGGATCTTGACCCAGGAATTGAACCCACAGCTCCTCAACTGGCAGGTAGATTCTTTACCACTGCAACCACCTGGGAGGCCCTTGAATATAATTATAACTTTACCCATTTGAACTTGATGTATTTCAACCCTCTGTAGTTATTATCCATGTTTATGCTTAAATTGTCCTGTCTTTGGAGAATTGAGTCCTTTAACTTAACCTTGGTAATCTTTAATAATTTCTTTACTTTTTGGTTTTACAAGAAATTTCTGCCTTATGGTTTTTCTAAAATTCCTTGTTTCTTTTAGTGGGAAAAAGTAGAGAGAGTCCTCTGTATACCCCACTGGGTTTGCATCATTTCTAGGCCTTTTCAGTGAATGGAATAGGACTTTTTTTTGTTGTTCAAAAAAGATATATCATTAATTCACAATGATAATTTCTGTTCCAAGCTTAAAATTCAAAATGGTAGCATCTTTACCTAATCTCAGTCATACTGCTTATTACCTCTTTTCACTTATGTCCCAAATCCTAGTTACCAGTGATACATGCTTATTTCTTTCCTTTATTCCACTCTAATCTCATTATGTTTTCAAAATAATAACAATACTAACACAATACAATTACTGTAAGTGGTTTAGCAATAGTTGTAGTTTCTTTTGTCCTTAGGTTACTAGGGAGCTATAGTAAAAAAAATTTTTTTTCATGTTTGTCTACCACCAGCTGGTACATGTATAGGTACATTTGTTTCACAAAATCTTTTATTTGCTTTTAGAAATGTTGACTCTGGCTTACTTCATATATACAATTATTCCAATATATCTGATATAACTGGGAATTCCTTGGCAATCCAGTGGTTAGAACTCCACATTTTAATTGCCAAGAACAAGGGTTCAATCCCTGATTAGGGAATTAAGATCTCACAAGCCACCTGGCACAGCCAAAAAAAAAAAGACACTTGGGATTAAAAATAATTTACATACCATAATTTAGAAGCCTCTCTTTTATAAATTAAACAACATGAATATTTTCCTCATTCAAGAAAAATGCTTTTCTAGGCAATTTTTATTTTTCAGTTTTAGATCGAGACCTATACTTTGCAGAATTGTATGGTGAAAATTGAAGATCTTGTAGTTTGCATTGGGAAACATCTGATATAAAATGGTCTCTGGTTGTAAAAGAACTCTTACCTTCCAATTGCAGCTCTATGTAATGTCAGCAAGAATATGAATAGTCATTATTTTTTTTTCTTTTTAATGTAGAAACTGAATAACTGAGTAGCAAGTGTTTAGAAACTGTAGGCTTCCAGTGGGCTGGTGTATATTTAAATATTAAAATGAGAACTGCTTGTTTCCCTTAACCTATTAGTTCAGTTCAGTTCAGTTCAGTCGCTGAGTTGTCTCCAACTCTTTGCAACCCCATGGACTGACTGCATGACAGGCCTCTGTGTCCATCGCCAACTCCCGGAGTTTACTCAAGCTCATGTCCATTGAGTTGATGATGCCATTCAAGCATCTCATTTTCTGTCGTCCCCTTCTCCCGCCCTCAAGTCTTTCCCAGCATCAGGGTTTTTTCAAATGAGTCAGCTCTTCACAACAGATGGCCAAGTATTGGAATTTCAGCTTCATCATTAGTCCTTTTAGTGAGTATTCAGGACTGATTTCCTTTAGGATGGACTGGTTGAATCTCTTTGCAGTCCAAGGGACTCTCAAGAGTCTTCTCCAGCACCACAGTTCTAAAGCATCAATTCTTTGGTGCTCAGCTTTCTTTATAGTCCAAATCTCACATCCATACATGACTACTGGGAAAACCATAGCCTTGACTAGATGGACCTTTGTTGGCAAAGTAATGTCTCTGCATTTTAATATGCTGTCTAGGTTGGTCATAACTTTCCTTCCAAGGAGTAAGCGTCTTTTAATTTCATGGCTACAATCACCATCTACAGTGATTTTGGAGCTCAGAAAAATAAAGTCAGCCACTGTTTCCACTGTTTCCCCATCTATTTGCCATGAAGTGATGGGACCGGATGCCATGATCTTAGTTTTTTGAATCTTTAGCTTTAAGCTAACTTTTTCACTCTCTTCTTTTCTTTCACTTTCATCAAGAGGCTCTTTAGTTCCTCTTCACTTTCTGCCGTAAGAGTGGTGTCATCTGCATATCTGAGGTTATTGATATTTCTCCCGGCAATCTTGATTCCAGCTTGTGCTTCCTCCAGCCTAGCATTTCTCATGATGTACTCTGCATATAAATAATAAGCAGGGTGACAATATACAGCCTTGACGTAATCCCTTTCCTGTTTGGAACAAGTTGTTGTTCCATGTCCAGTTCTAACTGTTGCTTCCTGACCTGTATACAGATTTC
Organism: Capricornis sumatraensis; assembly: GCF_032405125.1. NCBI lineage: Eukaryota > Metazoa > Chordata > Mammalia > Artiodactyla > Bovidae > Capricornis > Capricornis sumatraensis. The sequence continues at coordinate 25,557,155 of NC_091073.1, forward strand.
TCAAGAGGCAGGTCAGGTGATCTGGTATTTCCATCTCTCTTAGAATTTTTCACAGTTTGTTGTGATCCACACAGTCAAAGGCTTTGGCATCGTCAATAAAGCAGAAATAGATGTTTTTCTGGAACTCATGCTTTTTTGATCCAACGGATGTTGGCAATTTGATCTCTGGTTCCTATGTCTTTTCTAAATCCAGTTTGAACATCCGGTAGTTCCCGGTTCACATACTATTGAAGCCTGGCTTGGAGAATTTTGAGCATTCCTTTACTAGCATGTGAGATGAGTGCAATTGTGTGGTAGTTTGGGCATTCTTTGGCATTGCCTCTCTTTGGGATTGGAATGAAAACTGACCTTTTCTAGTCCTGTGGCCTGAGTTTTCCGAATTTGCTGGCATAGTGAGTGCAGCACTTTCACAGCATCATCTTTCAGGATTTGAAATAGCTCTACTGGAATTCCATCACCTCCACTAGCTTTGTTTGTAGTGATGCTTCCTAAGGCCCACTTGACTTCATCTTCCAGGATGTCTGGCTTTAGGTGAGTGATCACACCATCGTGATTATCTCGGTCGCGAAGATCTTTTTTGTGTATTCTTGCCATTTTTCTTAATATCTTCTGCTTCTGTTACATCCATACTATTTCTGTCCTTTATTGAGCTGATCTTTTCATGAAATGTTCCCTTGATATCTCTGATTTTCTTGAAGAGATCTCCAGTCTTTCCCATTCTGTTGTTTTCCTCTATTTCTTTGCAGTGATAGCTGAGGAAGGCTTTCTTATCTCTCCTTGCTATTCTTTGGAACTCTGCATTCAGATGGATGTATCTTTCCTTTTCTCCTTTGCCTTTCACTTCTCTTCTTTTCACAGCTCTTTGTAAGGCCTCCTCAGACAACCATTTTGCTTTTTTGCATTTCTTTTCCTCTGGGATGGTCTTGATCCCTGCCTCCTGTACAATGTCACGAACCTCCATCCCTAGTTCATCAGGCACTCTATCTATCAGATCTAGGCCCTTAAATCTATTTCTCACTTCCATTGTATACTTGTAAGGGATTTGATTTAGGTCATACCTGAAAGGTCTAGTGGTTTTCCCTACTTTCTTCCATTTAAGTCTGAATCTAGCAATAAGGAGTTCATGATGTGAATCACAGTCAGCTCCCAGTCTTGTTTTTGCTGACTGTATAGGGCTCCTTCATCTTTGACTGCAGAGAATATAATCAATCTGATTTTGGTGTTGACCATCTGGTGATGTCCCTGTGTAGAGTCTTCTCTTGTGTTGTGGAAGTGGGTGTTTGCTATGACCAGTGCATTTTCTTGGCAAATTCTATTAGTCTTTTCCCTGCTTCATTCTGTACTCCAAGGCCAAATTTGCCTGTTACTCCAGGTATTTCTTGACTTCCTACTTTAGCATTCCAGTCCCCTATAATGAAAAGGACACCTTTTTTGGGTGTTAGTTCTAGAAGGTCTTGTAGGTCTTCATAGAAGCATTCAGCCTCAGCTTCTTCAACATTACTGGTTAGGACATAGACTTGGATTAGGGTGATATTGAATGGTTTGCCCTTGAAACAAAGAGAGATCCTTCTGTCGTTTTTGAGATTGCATCCAAGTCCTGCATTTTGTACTCTTTTGTCGACTATGATGGCCACTCCATTTCTTATAAGGGATTCTTGCCCACAGTAGTAGATATAATGGTCGTCTGAGTTAAATTCACCCATTCCAGTCCATTTTAGTTCTCTGATTCCTAAAATGTTGACGTTCACTCTTGCCATCTCCTATTTGGCCACTTCCAATTTGCCTTGGTTCATGGACCTAACATTCCAGGTTCCTATGCAATATTGCTCTTCACAGCATTGGACCTTGCTTCTATCACCAGTCATATCCACAGCTGGGTGTTGTGTTTGCTTTGGCTCCGTCTCTTCATTCTTTCTGGAGTTATTTCTCCATTGATCTCCAGTAGCATATGGGCACCTACCGACCTGGGGCGTTCATCTTTCAGTGTCCTATCTTTTTGCCTTTTCATACTGTTCATGGGGTTTTCAAGGCAAGAATACTGAAGTGGTTTGCCATTCCCTTCTCCATCACTATCTGTAAATCTGTCATCTTATCTATAGATGCCCTGAAATGGATCAAAGACAACATGGAATTCCCTAGAATAACATTTTTCCACACTGGACTTCAGATTGGCTTAAGGACCATTTTAATATCCCTAGAGTCCAGCTCAGACATTGTGAATCAGATCTCTTGGGGATGAAGCCATTAATTTATATTCCAACTCTTCCTAGGTTTTTAACACACTTAGATCAGCCAGATTTGGAAACCATTGCTTTATTGGACATGACAGAGGGATACTTCTTACAGTGGTGGGAATAAAAGAATCATAAATAGAACTGGCCTAGTAGAGATTTACCTGGTTACCTTTGATCCCTTTTCTTCTATATGGTAAAATTTTTTTATTGTTTGACATTGATGTCTAACTAACTAAACTGAGAAATTGTCTGACACAGGAATGTTTTACATCAGATGGCTTAGGGAAAATTAGAGAGCTCAGGGAAAAGGAATGAGTACTTTTCTTTCTTGTGAACTTGCATATACATTATGCTAAGTGGCATAAAATGTTTTAGAAGTTCTTAGGGAGTTCTGCTCATTTCACAAAAGATAGAGACCGCTTAGAGATTTAGAGAAGTACTAAGTAGTGGCTATACTGTTGCTTTTCTGTAATCCTTTTAGGAATCTTGAGTTACCATGATCATAGCCAGTTATTTTGGGACTAACAGGTATGATAAGGAAATATCAAAGGCATATAATAGGAGCAACACCTGAAGAAAATGGGCAATGCCAAATGGATTATACTAAATCCTTTACACATGTGATTATTCAAATAAAGCACTTTCCTTCTTTCCGTTTGGTAGACAAAGATGGTCCTTCTTGGTCAATCTGTCAACAACTTTTCATGCTAAAAGATGGGTGCTTGTTTTAAATTTTACAGGGTGAGTTTAAATCATGGTCTTGACATTATAAATCTGCTGTGTGTCTGAATGCAAGTTACTTCATTCTGTGAGCTGCACAGCCTTCTCACCTTAACATGGTGATAATATCCTGTACTAGAAAGTAGGTCCACTAGGACAGGGAACTTATCCCTTGTTATATCCTTAGCCCTTGAAACACTCCATGGCACATGCACGTACTAAACACTCACATATGTACATAATTTACAAATGGATGAAGCTTAGTCAGAAATTAGTTAACAATATAAATATAAAATGTGAAAAGTGCTATGAAGGAAACAAAAAGCTGAGGAGTAGAAAACCTTGTGACTGACTTCCTTTTTATAAAGTACTTGAAGATTTTTCAGATCTATCTGAAGAGCTATGGGAAGACTAGAGGGAAAAGCATTTCAGGCAGAGGGAACAGTATATGCGAAGGACGTGACGTGAAAAATCATTTAGTGTATTTGAGAACTGAGTGTAAACTAGTATGGTGAGAACTAGTGAGAAAAGAGTGGCCGGATGTGAAGCTGAAAGACCAGGAGAAGACATTTATCCACAATGCTTAGTTGCTCAGTTGTGTCTGACTCTTTGCGACCCTATGGACTATAACTTGCCAGGCTCTGTCCATGGAATTCTCCAGGCAGAAATACTGGAGTGGACTGCCGTTCTCTTCTCCAGGGGATCTTCCTGACCCAGGGGTCAAACCCAGGTCTCCTACGTCACATGCGAATTCTTTAACTGTTTGAGCCGCCAGGGAAGCCCAAGTGATGTCTTGAATGAAGTACTTAGTTTGCCTTTATTCACTCTTTATGTACTTAATTGCAAGTTACTGCTGCCTTTAAATCTACTATATTTTTGCATTTGTTTGACTATTTCTGTTTCCTTTTAATATCCTTTCCCCGCTTCTTTTCAAGCATTTTTATTACTTTTCTCCTCTATGAACTTTGTTACAAATTCTTCTACTATTTTTTTGTGATTACCATAATTAACCACATGCATCCTTGATTTACTGAAGCCTAAAAGAAATTAGTACTTCTGCCAATTCCACTTTTTGGACAATACGAAAAATAAAACATTTCTTAAATTAAAAAGAAATTTTTCTTAACTTATTATAAATTGGAATATAGCCGATTAACAATGTTTTGTTAGTTTCAGGTAAACAGTGAAGGGGACTCAGCCATACATGCACATGTATCCATTCTCCCCCAAACTCCCCTCCCCTCCAGGCTGCCGGGTACCACTGACCAGAGTTCCACGTGCCATATAGTAGTTCCTTCTCGTTTAAAAGATAGAACACTCTTAACTATGTTTACCCCCTTGTGATATATGTTATTACTGTTGTATATTTTAGTTCTACACCTTTGAGAACCTCCAAGTACCTATTTGTTGCATATTTTATCTTTTTTGCTCTCCATTTTTTATTGCATCTCTTGAGATATAATTTGGGATCATTTTCCTTCTGCCTGAAGAACTTCCTTTAATATTTTCTCCGGTATGATCTGCTGTTAGCAAATGCATCCATTTTTGGTTTCTGATGATGCTTATTTTGCTTTTGTTAAAGGACATTTTGATTGTGTGATAGAATTTTAGGTTAGCAGTTTTGGGTTTGAGTTTGGGGTTTTTTTGTTACTTTAAATCAAGTCTTTCTATTGTCTTCTTGCTTCCATTGTTCTTGTTTGGAGGTTAGCTCTTAGTATAATTTTTGCTTTTTATTGAAAGTTGTATGTCTTATTCTCTGCGTGCAAGATTTTTTTTGTTTGTTTAATTTTTGCAGTTTGACAGTGTGCCTAGAGAGGGTTTTCTTATATCTCTTTTGCTTGGGATTTGTTGAGCTTATTGACTATATGGCTGGAAGTGCCTGTCAGGTATTAATAACACCAACATTTGGTTATCTGGGAGGCTGTTTGTCTTCTGTTTTTTTAATCACATTTTGTATTTAATTTAATATCTTTTATATTTCTGGTTTTATTCTGACTGACTACCATACATTATAAATACAGTTTCAGTATTTTTGCAGCTCCAAGAAAATTTACTTCTGTTACTGGCAGTTAACAGAATTTAGATTATCTCTCTGGGTTTCCTGTTCCTTTTGGGTCCCTCCTCCAAATCCTCAGTGTCTTTGTAACTCTCTGATCCTTTCAAACAGATTTAAAAACAAAAATTGTCTAGCTTTTCTAGTTTCTCTTAGCTGGAAGTTTGGTCTGAAGAGGAGTAAAAAATACTAATTTTATTATAGAAGCAATAGAAAAATACTACAGTTTTAAAAATTGACATAAATCTGATTCCTATTTTAAGATGATCTTAAGTTATTTCTTTTGTCATCTCTTCTCATAAAATGTCTTCTAAGGCGGCTTTTATCTCCATTTCCACTGTTACCATTCTGATCTGAATTCTGTCTAGTTACTGGCTTCAAGTATTGCTTTAATCTCCCTTTCTTAGGCCCTGTGTGCCTCCACGTGCATGCTCAGTTGTGTCTGGCTCTTTGTGACCCCGTTGACTATAGCCACCAGGCTCCACTGTCCTTGGACTTCTCCAGAGAAGCATCCTGGAGTGGGTTGCCATTCCTGCTCCAGGGGATCTTCCCAACCCAAGAATCAAACCCACGTCTCTTGCATCTCCTGCATTGGCAGGTAGATGCTTAGTCCCTGAAGGCCCTCTAACATATTAATGTTAGGCTCTTTTTCCCAAGATCTTATTTCTTTTAGGCCTAGATTTGGGACTTAAAATTAGCTATGCAATCCTTTAAGTAAAGAGTTTCATTGTCACAGTTTATAGAGGAGCAAGTCAGCATGAAATGGGTAAGGAACTTGCTCAAGGTCACATGGTTTGGTGGAGCTACATGTTGAATCTAGCCCTCTTGAATTTCAGAAAGTAGATCCATCATTTTATGTTATAGAGATGTATTCTAACCAGACTATATTTGCTATATATGCACACCAGTGTTTATATCCTGTTACTGCTACATATAAAACTTAATTCAATTATAAATGATAAAAAGTTAAAACTTTTATTATTATTCATGCTCATTGATGTCAAAGTTGCTTGAGCTGAACTTGTTTTTCAGAGATGGTCAAAGATTTTTTTTTCAAAGATGTTTACCACTGGCCTATACAAGTGTTTAGAATGTTTTAGAATATGAATCCTGCTTACTTACACATGAACAGATTTAACATTATTTCACATACACATACAACCCATGCACACAGGTATGAGAAGTTTAAAGAGAACATATAAAAGAAAGTTTCGTGCTTTATAATTCCTTATTATCTAATCAACATTTTAAAAAAAGAATCAGAAAAATTTGTTTCCTGGGTTACGGATTCTATCTTTAATTTGGGATGTTTTTAGATACACTGAATGTTTAAATCACTTACTTCATACATGTATGTATGCCTGCAAGCCTGGGTATGGATTGGAGAGTGTGGGAAAAAGATTTTGTCACTTAAAAAGTAATAAAGTTGATGTTGATGTTCTACTCATTAATCCATGTCCTAATTACCTGACATTTACAGTTATTAAATTAAAATTTCAGTTTCATCTCAAATATATTTTGATTCTTGTCATTTTAATTTAGCTAACACTTTTTGAACAATAGCTGGGTTGGCTTATATCCTAGAGTGACTATTCTGATTTCCCTGGGTTTAAAATGTTGTAATTTCTGACCTGATAGATAGACTGGAAAAAGTTGGACTAGACCAGTGGTGGTGATAACTTGTAAAGCTCTCTAACAGTTAGAGTGGTATATTATCATTAAGAACTTAGGTTCTGGACCCAAACAGCCTGCCTTCAAATTCTTGTTGACCCACTTATCAGCTGTGCAACTTAGGATGTTACTTACCATTTCTAGGTCACAATATTTTCAACTATAAAGTGGAATAACAATAATATGCCCTTTTGTAGTGTTATGAGGGTTATAAGAATCGTTCTGCGTTGGTATTTAGAATCTTGCCCTGCCCTTAGTAAGCATTCAGTTATTATTACTACTAGTTTACCAATAAAATTTTCTCCAAAGTGTCCCACTTATAATAGGATTTGCATAGAAGATCTCTGCAATCCCTGACTTTCTGTCAATTGATATAATTTTCAGAGATTCAATGGTTTAAATGAGCTATGGTTCTTTTCAATTTATATCTGCACCAATTCTATACATGGCAATCTGTATTCTATATAATAATAAATGTTTCTTTTAAACACAATTTTGGAAGAGGGAAGGGTAGATTTTGTCATAGAGAGTTAAAGAGATTTTTCAAGATTCAGCACTAAAATTGTACCTCCTGGCTACTGAGCAGAATGTTCTGGGAGCTCTGATTTAAAGGGAAAAGTGGCAGCTCCCCAAGTTTCTCCAGGTTCTGCTTTTATTGGGTTCCTCTGACCCCATTTGTAACTGAAAGTTAGGTGGACAGAGGGCTTCTGCTGCATCCTGAAAGTCACCAATATTTCTGGTTGGTATGGGTTACCACTTTAATTACACAGCCTTGCTGAGATGTTAGTGGCCTGGGGTTGCACAGGTGTAGTGTCACACTCAGCTGGCCATGACCACAAACAGGATGCCATCATCATTCCTTTCAAACTACAGAGCAGTGATTTGGTAATGTGTGGACACCTGGGCTTGTACCTCCTTTAACCTGAAATAAAAAGGAGAGGAATAGCCTGAATCTAGTTTTGTCTTTGTGATGTCTGAACCATGACTTCCCATTCCTTCATAACAATGTATTTGGATATGTGCCTATGTATATATAAATTTTTATTTTTTAGGACAACTCCTTGAGGAAACCATTACTTATGCTATATTATGTACAACAATGTGGGTGCTGGATGAATGTTAAGTACTAACAATAACAATACACACTGGTGATTCACAGATGAGGTGTATGGGGAGTCACCCCTTACCTTGTGTTCAGTGTTTAAACTTGGTTATGGAAATGTGTCAGATTATTTCATATCTGAACTTGACTGTTGGGATAGTCAATCACTGGAGTCCTAGTCAAAGAATAGGACTTTGACAACATTTTAATTTTTCACTTTTAATGTTGGAACAATTTCAAGCTGAGAGAAAATTTGCAAGAATAGTACAAAAACTTCTGTGTACCCTTTCCCCAGAGACTTTGTCCAAGATTAGCCGGTTGTCTCAATGCTGTTCATGTCAGGGGACGTAATCTAGGATCAATTGTGGTACCTTGTTGTCTGAGTTATTCTAGAGGATTTCCTCCTTTTTTCCTTAACTTTCTCAAATGTGTCATTTTTGAAGATTTTAAGATCAGTTGTTATGAAGACATTATCCTCAACTTGTGTTTATCTACTGTTTCCTCATAATTATCTCCAGGTCATGCATTTTTTTTGGATAAAATTTCACAGAAATGTTGGTGTGCTATTTTCCTTGCATCTAATCGTGTGGTACATGGTATTGATTTTTTTCATTACTGATGATGTTAACTTGTTTCCTCTTTTTTATTTTTTGAATTATGAAAGCATGATAACACATTTAAAAGAGACTTGGAAAATACAGAACAAAGTTACATAGAGTACCGCTAAATATTAGAATTATTTTTAAATTAGCTAAATTAAGAATTTTAGTTGGCGATTCAATACCAGACTCTCAAAAATTAATAGAGTTTATATACAGAAATGTAGAAGGAGATAGTAGAGCCCAAAAGCCATGAACCAATTCAACATAACTAAGATTTATACAATTTTCACAACAGTAGGATACAAATACTATTCAAGACATATGCAGGGACATAAAACAAGATGCAAAAATTTCATTACAGCATCTGTTCTCTTAACTGGTGATGTTAACTTTGATCACTTGAATAAGATGATATCTCTGAGACTTCTCTACTGTAAAAGTATGAATTTTTTGACATTTTGGAATTAGTAATTATTTCGCAAAGAGAAATTTTTGAGACTGTAAAATCCTATTCCTCAGGCCAAACTCATCAGCTAGTTCTAGCATCCATTCCTATTTCTTGCCTAATTAGTTATTACTAAATTGGTTGAGAAATGGGAATTTTCTAATTCCTTCATTCCTTCAACACTGCTTAGTATCATAATTCTTCCGAACATTATATATTCTTCAGTGGTTTTAAAGTCATTATGACTAAATTTCTTGTGTTATCAAGGCCCATAATCTAGAATTTTTGTGCCTATCAATTATATCATTATATATACTAAATGGATTTACAGAAAAATCATTTCAATCTTTATTATTTCAGTGAAAAGATCCTTCATTACAAAACATATCTAGGGAGGTGGTGGTGGGGGATTCCGGATTGGGGGCCACATGTACACCCGGGCCATGGATGGCAAAAACCACCACAGTAAAGTAATTAGCCTCCAATTAAAACAAATAAGTTAATTTAAATTTTTTTTTAAGGGCTACTCTTGTGGCTCAGTGGTAAAGAATCTGCCTGCCAGTGCAGGAAAGTTGGGTTCAATCCCTGATCTTGGAAGATCCCTCACGCCTTGGAGCAACTAAGCCTTTGCGCTACAACGGTTGAGCTTGTGCCCTAGAGCCCGAGGGCTGCCAACTACTGAGCCTATGAATTGCAACTACTGAAGTCCACAGTCCTAGATCCCACACTCCAGAGAAGCCACCACAGTGAGAAACCAGCACATCACAACTAGAGAGCAGCCCCTGCTCCCCACAGCTAGGAAAAAGGCTGTGCAGCAATGAAGACCCAGCACAGAAAATAAAAATGAATAAATTTTTTTAAAAAAAGTGTCTTTAAAACATATATTATTAATTAACCCTCTCAACAAACTAGAACTGTGGGTTGGTTTGATCATTTTCCAATTGAAAGTTATTGCTCCATGGCTTCCACAGAAGGAAGCTGAGGCCGCTGGAGAAACTGGTCCAGTTTTATGTGGTGCAAGTAGACTGCCCAGATGAATGAATCAGCATGCTTTCTGGCCCAGTCATCTTAGAGAGAAATACAACCTATGTTCCAATAACTGAGTCCAGCCTCCACTCAGTTGTGCCCAATTTTTGTGACCCTATGGACTACAGCACGCCAGGCTTCCCTGTCCTTTATCATATCCCAGAGCTTGCTCAAATCATGTTCATTGCATTGGTGATGCCATCCAACCTTTCATCCTCTTTCATCCCCTTCTCCTCCTGCCTTCAATCTTTCCCAGCATCAGGGTCTTTTCCAATGAGTTGACTCTTTGCATCAGGGGGCTGAAGTATTGGAGCTTCAGCATCAGTCCTTCCAATGAATAATATTCAGGACTAATTTCCTTTAGGATTGACTGTTTGATCTCCTTTTTGTCCGAAGGGCTCTCAAGAGTCTTCTCCAACACCACAATTCAAAAGCATCAATTCTTTGGTGCTCAGGCTTCTTTATGATCCAGTTCTCACATCCTTACATGACCACTGGAAAAACCATAGCCTTGACTAGACAGGCCATTGTCAGCAAAGTAATGTCTCTGCTTTTTAATATGCTGTCTAGGTTGGTCATAGCTTTTCTTCCAAGGAGCAAGCATTTTTTAATTACATGGCTGCAGTCACCATCTGCAATGATTTTGGAGCCCAAGAAAATAAAGTCTGTCACTGTTTCCATTGTTTCCCCATCTATTTGCCAGGAAGTGATGTGACTGAATACCATGATCTTACTTTTTTTAACAGTGAGTTTTAAGCCAGCTTTTTCCACTCTCCTCTTTCACATTCATCAAGAGGCCCTTTAGTTCCTCTTTGCTTTCTGCCATAAGTGTGGTGTCATCTGCATATCTGAGGTTATTAATATTTCTCCTGGCTACCTTGATTCCAGCTTGTGCTTCATCTAGCCCAGCATTTCACATGATGTACTCTGCATATAAGTTAAATAAGCAGGGTGAAAATATACAACCTTGACGTACTCCTTTCCCAATTTGGAACCAGTCCATTGTTCCATGTCTGGTTATAACTGTTGCTTCTTGACCCGCATACAGGTTTCTCAAGAGGCAGGTAAGCTGTTCCAGTATTCCCATCTCGTTAAGAATTTTCCACAGTTTGTTGTGATCCACACAGTCAAAGGCTTTGGCATAGTCAATGAAGCAGAAATAGAGGTTTTTCTGGAACTCTCTTGCTTTTTCTATGATCCAGCGGATGTTGGCAATTTGATCTCTGGTTCCTCTGCCTTTTCTAAATCCAGCTTCAACATCTGGAAATTGTCTATTCATGTACTGTTGAAACCTAGTTTGGAGGATTTTGAGCATTATCTTGCTAGCATGTGAAATGAGTGCCATTTTGTGCTAGTTTGAACAATCTTTGGCATTGCCCTTCTTTGGGATTGGAATGAAAAGTGGAATTTTCGAGTTCCTGGGTCCACTGCTGAGTTTTCCCAATTTGCTGGCATATTGAATGCAGCACTTTCACAGCATCATCTTTTAGGATTTGAAATAGCTCACCTGGAGTTCCATCACCTCTGCTAGCTTTGTTCATAGTGATCCTTCCTAAGGCCCACTTGACTTCACACTCAGGGATGTCTAGCTCTAGGGGAGTGGTCACACCATCGTGGTTATCTGGGTCATGAAGATCTTTTTTTGTATAGTTCTTCTGGGTATTCTTGCCACCTCTTATTATCTTCTATTCGTTAAGTCCATACCATTTGTCCTTTATTATGCTCATCATTGCATGAAATGTTCCCTTGGTATCTCTAATTTTCTTGAAGAGATCTCTAGTCTTTCCCATTCTATTGTTTTCTTCTATTTCTTTGCATTGATCACTGAGGAAGGCTTTCTTATCTCTCCTTGCTATTCTTTGCACCTCTGCATTCAGATGGATTATCTTTGCTTTTCTCCTTTGCCTTTGACTTCTCTTTTCTCAGCTATTTATAAGGCCTTGACAGATAACCATTTTACCTTTTTGCATTTCTTTTTCTTGGGATGATTTTGATCACTGCCTCCTATAGAAGGCCAGTAATCTTTGTCCATAGTTCTTCAGGTACTCTGTCTATCAAATCTGGTCCCTTAAATCTACTTGTTATTTCTACTGTATAATCATAAGGGATTTGATTTGATAAGATTCTGACTTAGAAAGCCATTGTACCTTCTCAACACTTGTCTTTAAAAACCTGAGATGCTCAGTTTTCAAATAGAATCAACTTGCAATGAGAAAATATTCTCTGACTTTATAAAACAGGCAATAGTAATGTAATCAAAAACTCATTAAAGTTGTTTTTTCCCTGCATTACATTGACAACCCTTTGAATATTATACTATATTAAGCTTAGAAGTGAAAGTCACTTAGTTGTGTCCGACTCTTTGTGACCCCAGTGGACTGTAGTCCACCAGGCACCTCTGTCCATGGAATTCTCCAGCCAAGAGTACTGGAGTGGGTAGCCGTTCCCTTCTCCAGGCATCTTCCTGGCCCAGGGATTGAATAAAAGTCTCCCACTTAGCAGGAAGATTCTTTACTGTCTGAGCCACCAGGGAAGCCCTCCCCCGCATAAAAAGAGTGTTAGTTGTTCAGGTGTGTCTGACTCTTTCAACCCCACAGAATGTAGCCTCTGTCCATGGCATTCTCCAGGCAAGAATACTAGAGTGGATAGCCATTTGCTTCTCCAAGGGGATCTTCCTGACCCTCCCCCCATTATATATTTTATAGTATAAAGATATTCCTTAAACTAAGTCCTAGTTTTACTTACAACTGCAATGGTCTCTCCTTATTTGACATGGAGTATTTGTACTGGAGCACATCTTGATAAGGATTCAAGCCTGTTGAAACCGGTTGAAACTCAGGGTGGAGTCTGCATGAGAGGCCCATATGGTTGTATCTTGAACACAGTCCAGTGACACTTTCTTTATTACGAGTTCACAGAGTTCATAGGCAATTCATGTAAACTCAAAATGTCTTGAGTAGCCATGTCAAAGACTATTTACATCTTGGGGACACCTAAGCCTCAGTTTATGACTCACTTCTATATATCGAGAAATTGCCATAGTCATCACTTTGGAATTTAGCATAGGTACAAGTAACTCTCATTACTTACTTGGGATTTGGATGATTTTAAAACCAGAAAGTCACTAAATCCAGCAGAATCACCATGTTCATTCTTTTAGAGCTTTCTTTGCATTCCCTTTGGTTTCACTCATAACTCTAGTAAAAAAGATAAACATCATATAAGTAGATAAAAATTTCTGAAAATCTGTTTTCACAGCCATCAAAGGAAGATAGTTCTTTTGAGATTTTCCTTCTGGACTGCTTTGTCAGAAGAATGCTCTAATAAAATGTTTTCACAAGTATTTTATCATGCATAATATTCAGCAAAACATAATACAAACTTTATTATACAGTCTCAGGAAACAGGTAATAAGTATTATTACTTTGTGTTCAGTGATAGAAACATTAAGGCTGACAATAACCAGTGATTTTAAAATAATGATTAAATTCCAGCTAAACTAGTCCTTGACAAGCATTTACTAAAAGTGCTTGAGGAAACAGCAGCAGTAATGACAGTGATGATAAAACATTGCAGGATAGACTTGCCTCTTTAATGCCCGTGACTCTTGAGCAATGGGTATAATTAACAAGCCGTGGAAACCACTGTAGGAACATTCTGTGACATGGCTTAGGGAGACCTTTGTGCTCAGATATACTAGCTAATGGTATTTGGTAGTGACTTGGTAAATCATTGAATTCTATTGCTTTTTAAATATTTGAGGATGTATTTTTAAAAATATAAAGTCTGGTTTAGAGTTGAAGGGTTGTTTTTTTTTTTTAACTCTCACAGTAACTTCCCAGCATGTCATCAGCTTCTGTGGAAAGTCTGGATTGTCTGTCTCTTGGCATGTGAGATGAAGCACCAACAGTAGAATTTTATTTTGAAATCCAGCACTGTCATAAATCTGCTGAAATTATGTTCATCATTACTAAACTCTGTTGGTATAAATACTACACAACAAAATTATGACTTGTTAATCTTTTGTTAATTGAACTTATACAATGCACAAATCAAGAAAGAATGTCTTATGCATTTCTTTCTGTTCACACATATCTAAAGTAAGTGTATTTTTAAATTATACTATCTGCAGTCATATCACTGTTATAGGTTTTTAAAAATATAAAGTTTGGGGGAAATAAAAGTTATTTGAAATATACAAGCTCACAATGACAGTAATATGACTGCCAAAGTGAATTATGAAAGTCTGCTAGCTGAGGATTTGTTGAAAATAAGTTTGTAAAATAGATTTTCAAGGAAAAAAAATGTGAGGATAGGTTGAAAGTATTTCTTTTTAATAAAAGTTTCTATTGAATTAAAATAACACAAGAAACAAGCCACTTCTTAGGACCTCTGAGATGATGTACACACATAGGCATGTGTAAGGATGCTCCCAGCACAGTGATCCTCAGATGCTCTGGTTCCTGGCATTTTTACTGTTGGCGATTTTTTTTATGGTGAACCCTAGGACAAAAAAAAAAAAAAAAAGTCTAATGGTTCTGTTAAGTACTTAGACCCAAATTTAATAGTCATATTATAGTAGTAGTCACATATATAGTGTGTGACAGGTTTTGCTGTGCTTACCTCAAAATTGAAAAATATTTGTGACACTTCTGTGTGTTTACAGCACCCACACAATTTGCGAACCATGGGCCTAGCGGCATTAAGGGCAAAACACCGGTAATGACTTAAATACTCATGAATCAGAGGATGTTTAAATGACAGTGTATCTATATGCTAGAGTACTATGTAGGAGCTGAAAAGATTGAAGTAGATCTGTGTATACTGATGTAGAAAGGTCTCCAATATATGTCATTGAGAGAAACTTGGAAATTTGCAGAGGGTTCACTGTGATATAATACCATTCAAAACACGTTGTACAAGTATATGGAAAGCAACACTGCATGTATATTCCAACACACACACACACAGTGTGTATCTATATGTGTGTGTTTGTGTGTGTGTTTGTTAATACATAGATCCATACATGGATCCATGGATCCATAAATAGATCCATTTTCTCTGTTTCAGGCAGCACACATCTTGTCTGCTGATCCCAAAGGCTCCCTGATCTGTTCAGGGTATCCCCACCCCTTAGTGAAGTGTGGGTTGGGTAGGCCAGGTTTCCTCCTAACAGTAATAATCTTTTCCCAAAATTTCTGTGTCTGGCTCTGCATACTCTCTTGGTTCCTTTTCCCTACTTTTTAAAAGAAATAAGTTTGAAAAAGGAGTTATATTGTGAAGGGAGTCAAAAAACGCCTGTGGGGTTTTCCTGATGCTAGAAGGAACTCAGTTACAATCTTAACACCTTCCCAAGGGCCCTTCCATTCTGAACTCTCCCTGGCTCAGTTTTCCAGACCTCAGGTTGACACATTTCTCTGCAAGTGTGACGTCTTCCATCTAACTTTTCCTGTGAGCGCCTCTTACGTGTGACACAGGACACTCCAAACCCTGCCTGTTAACAAGTCTTACTTCTGCACAGGCCACGTCCCTGCTCTCCTCTAAGTATGTTTCTTGCTTACCGGATCTCCAGCACTAGGTAGGAAAGAATTCTCTCGGTCATTTCTGACTGTCACAATCTTTCCACAGTGTGATTTACACAAACACACTTGTTTCTGCTTTAGGACTTGTGCTTATTTCTGGCGTGCCATCAATATCACCTTCTCACAGAGGCCTTTCCCAACCTTCCTGTTTAAGCAGTCACCCAGGTAGGGTTTCCAGACAAAATACAGGAGGCTGAGTTCAATTTAAATTTCAGATAAGCAGCAAATAATTTTTTTGTAAACACATGTCCCAAATATTGCATGGGACCTCTTTGCACTAAAAAATTATTCATTGCCCATCCAAAATTAAAATTGAACTCGGTTTCCTGAGTTTTATTTGCTAAGCCTGGCAACCCAACTTGTGATCGTTTTATGACACAACACTTCGTGGTCATTTTCTCCTTGCACTTAGCAGTAGGTCAGACTCTCTTGTTCATTTGTTTATTTGCATGTTTAATGCCTGTCTGCCTCTACAGGGGCTTCTCTGGTGGCTCAGACAGAAAAGAATCTGCCCACAATGTGGGAGACACGAGTTCGATTCCTGGGTGGGGAAGATGCCCTGGAGAAGGGGAATGGCTAACCACTCCAGTATTCTTGCCTGGAGAATTCCAGGGACAGAGGAGCCTGGCAGGCTACAGTCCATGGGGTCAAAAAGGGTTGGACATGACTGAGTGACTAACACTTTCACTTTCCTCTATGGGAACATAGGATCAGTGGGAGCAGGAACCCCATCTATCTACCTTACTTTTTGTGTAGTTCCAGAGACTAGAACACTGTCTAATATATAGTAGATACTCAATACCCTTTCTTCAGGGAATGAATATATATCTTCCAAAGACTAATGTTAACTGAACTATTTTAAACCAAAATATTTCTTACTTCCTCTTTTTGTAAGGAACCTCACCTTTCATGGAGTTCTAATGTCACACAATTATAGACAATGCTGTTTATTCTTTACTGTTCCCACTTCACAGCTTCCAGAGCATGAAAGGAGCCCTATAATCCATTACAGAACGAAAAGCTTTGACAAAAACATTAAAAAAGCAGATTATGGTTAGTAACCTTGATAAAGTGAAAGGAAGTCATATCTTTTACCAGTTATATATATTTTAACTGTTTAAAAAACTTTAATCAAAACATTCAGGAATGTATTACATTTTAACTTATAAGACACTGTCAACATACTGAGTTGTCCTGGCGATAACTTTAACTAATTTTGGCAAAAAATCTCACAAGAAAGGCTTAACTATTTATGCATAGTTTTGAAATTTTTGTAAATGTAGTATTATATGTAATTCATGAACTTAAAAAAATTACTTTGTTTTTAAAGTAGTTGGTTTTCTTATAGTTGAAGGAAGCGTAAATTAATTGTTTCTTCTTCATCCTAGTAAATGATTTTTATTGAATATTTATAGCCTTGGCATGTAAGTTCCACAGAATATTAATCTTATTGATAGAATATAAAACTATATGTAGTCTTTTTCCCAAAAAAGTTTCTACATCTTCTTTGGCTGAAGTTGGCTAAGTGGTCTTTAGGCAAAATAATCTGAGTAAACTTAAGAGTTGAGTAATTAAGAGGAGAATCTAATCAATAAGGACTGATTTTGCATAATTCAGGCTTCCTTTTTCTTAATTCCAGATGTATGGGTCAGAGGATTTTAAATTACGTAACAATTTCTAAAATGCACCCTATTTATATGAAGTCTACTTCTGCTTTATTGACTGTGCCAAAGCCTTTCTGTGGATCACAACAAACTGGAAAATTCTTAAAAGAGACGGGAATACCAGACCACCTGACCTGCCTCTTGAGAAACCTATATGCAGCTCAGGAAGCAACAGTTAGAACTGGACATGGAACAATAGACTGGTTCCAAACTGGGAAAGGAGTACATCAAGGCTGTATATTGTCACCCAGCTTATTTAACTTATATGCAGAGTACATCATGAGAAATGCCAGGCTGGATGAAGCACAAGCTGGAATCAAGATTGCCAGGAGAAATATCAATAACCTCGGGTGTGCAGATGACACCACCCTTATGGCAGAAAGTGAAGAGGAACTAAGAGCCTCTTGATGAATGTGAAAGAGGAGAGTGACAAAGTTGGCTTAAAGCTCAACATTCAGAAAACTAAGATCATGGCATCTGGTCCCATCACTTCATGGCAAATAGATGGGGAAAGAGTGGAAACAGTGACAGACTTTAAAGTTAAAGTGAAGTCGCTCAGTAATGTCTGACTCTGTGAGACCCCATGGACTATAGCCTACCAGGCTCCTCTGTCCATGGGATTTTCCAGGCAACAGTACTGGAGTGGGTTGCCATTTCTTTCTCCAGGGGTTCTTCCTGACCCAGGGATCGAACCCAGGTCCCCCACATTGCAGGTAGACTCCTTACTGTCTGAGCCACCACGGAATCCCAGACTTTATTTTGGGGGGCTCCAAAATGACTGCAGATGGTGACTGCAGCCATAAAATTAAAAGATGCTTGCTCCTTGGAAGAAAAGCTGTGACCAACATAGACAGCATATTAAAATGCAGAGACATTACTTTGCCAACAAAGGTCCGTCTAGTCAAAGGTGTGGTTTTTCTAGTAGTCATATATGTATGTGAGACTTAGACTATAGAGAAAGCTGAGTGCTGAAGAAATTGATGCCTTTGAACTGTGGTTTGGAGGAGACTCTTGAGAGTCCCTTGGATTGCAAGGAGATTAAACCAGTCCATCCTAAAGGAAATCAGCCCTGAATATTCATTGGAAGGACTGATGCTAAAGTTGAAACTCCAATACTTGGGCCACCTGATATGAAGAACTGACTGATTTGAAAAGACCCTGATGCTGGGAAAGACTGAAGGTGGGAGGTGAAGGGGACGACAGAGGATGAGATGGTTGGATGGCATCACTGACTCAATGGACATGAGTTTGAGTAAACTCCAGGAGTTGGTGATGGACAGGGAAGCCTGGCGTACAGTCATTCCATGTGGTCGCAGAGTCGGACATGACTGAGCGATTGAACTATACTGAAGGATGACATTAATGACTGTAGTGGGGTGTGTGTGTGTGTGTGTGTGTGTGTGAACCTTAAAAAGTATATGATGGAAACTTATGGTGAATTTTTAGTTTCCAGTTAATTTGTGTGCAACATATGTGTAACATATCAATATTTTGCTCTTGAAACGAGACTTCTCTTGGACATTGATAATCGAAGCATCTAGCACAATATTCAGAAATCCCCCCAGTGTTAACTGGGATGTTTGATTTTGCAGTGTCTTTCAGAGCAGCTGCTAAAGGTGCTTCAGCATGGTTAGAGGGCCTCCTGTTATCAGTCTGTGAGAGCAATGAAGTTTTGCTTGAAGGGAACAAGGAGAAAGCTGAAGGCTGTGGGGAAGTTGTAATGAGCAGGCAGTGGACTCCAGCAGACTTCCCTGTGGGTGTATCCTCTCTTCTGCCCTGTGTGTGAGCGCGCAGTGGTGCATATTAGCTGATGAAACCCCCTTCCTGTTGAACTGGGACAGAACTGAGGAGCGGAGGGTGTAGCTCTAGAGGGTTCTGAAATCTAAGAACAAGCTTCCTTTCCCACCACTTTCCGCTGAGTCAGTTCACTGCAGAGTGCTCTGCAGGAGCTGGAGGCCTTTGTGTTCAGATTATTTTACTAGCTTCTAAAGCCACACCCTTTGCTACACAAACAGAACACTTTGTGCTTCCGGAGGGGAGGTCCTACTTTGACCACAGCCCTGGGATTTCAAAGCTGCCTAGCCGGGCCTTGCCTATTGTGATGTAAAGTTTAGGCCAGTGAGGATCTCCAGGTCACAATGCAGACTTAGAATTGTTGGCCAATGGAGGCTTTGAACAATGATTGATTATGTCACTTAAAACAGGCTCAGAAATCCGTTTATTACACACCCCAAACTGAAAAAGTACAGTGACAGTGAGAGAGAAATGGAATAATGTCATCTGAGAAAAATCCATACTTTTTTTTAACAACACAGTAGCATTTATAGGGCTTCCTTGGTGGCTCAGTGGTAAAAAAAAAAAATCTGCCTGCCAATGCAGGAGACACAAGAGACACAGGTTCAGTCCGTGGGTGGGGAAGATCCCCTGGGGAAGGAAATGGCAACCCACTCCGGTATTCTTGCCTGGGAAATCCTCTAGACAGAGGAGCCTGGCATACTACAGTCCATGGGGTTGCAAGAGTTGAAAATGACTGAATGACCAAACAACAACAAATCTTTTATAGCAAATACCCATTTGTACATGATTGGATAGTAAATGATCCGTTAGTCTATACAGGCATCTGTAGAGCCGAGCAGGGCAGTGGAAAGAGGGTTGAGTTTATAGACTAGCTACAGCTGGAGGTATCCATTTCTTCCTTCCCAGCAGAGCAACAATCATCTTCAAGAGATGTTAGTCTCATTCCTGTTCTTCACTGGTGTCTTCCAGGCTCAAATGTCTCTCGTGTAGTATTAAATTTTGAACCCAATACAAAATTTCTTCTGGCTTAATGGAGATTACAGGCACTGTACTAAATGCTTTATTTTCTCATTTAATTCTCAGCATAACTTTATGAAGTTACTTCTGTAATCCACTTTTCATGAATAAGGAAAAAGCAGCTTAGATGTCTTAAGTCTCTACACATGGTCACTCAGTGAATATTGGGAAAAACTAGGGTTCCAACAAAGCCTGGTGGAGTCCAGAGCTCAAGATCTTAACCACTGAGAAATTCAGCCCATTAATTACACCAGCCTTTGCATGAAGGAGGGCTTGGGGTGGGCTGGCAGTCTGGTCTGGTCACATAGGGGCCAGAGGACTTGCTGTGGACAGTTGGCTTAGAGGGCACACAATTTTTATTTGGATTTGATGTTTATGAGGTATGTTGATAAATATCAAGTGCTAGTAGACAGCTACCACCTCTCCCCCTGGCCTAGCTAGCCCTCTTCCCCTACCCTTGCAGAATCACCATTGCCTCTCTTATAGCTTCACAAACTTCATACCTTCATGTTGTTGTTCAGTCGCTAAGTCATGTCCGACTGTTTGCAACCCCATGGACTGTTGCCCGCCAGGCTTCTCTGTCCATGGGGTTTTCCAAGCAATAATACTGGAGTAGATTGCCACTTCCTACTCCAGGAAATCTTCCCAACCCAGGGATGAAACCGGCATCTCCTGCTTGGCAAGCAGATTCTTTACCAACTGAGCCACCTGGGAAGCCCCATAAATATCCCCATATTCAATTGGGGATATCATTTTTGTTCCAGCCAAGCAGATCTTATTATTAAATTCTCCCATTTTACTATCAGACCCCTCTTTTTGAAATGGATATTCGCTATCATCTAGCAAGCTATGTCCTAACCCTTCTGCAAAGTGAATCTCATAAACATTTTATTATTGACATTTTTCTAAAGTCTCATAAAGTTCATTATTGACATTTTTCTAACACCTCACAATTAAACCAGTCCTATCAAGTTTCAATCTTTACATGAAATATTGTTCAACAACCTATCCTGCGTTTTTTAAAATAAAATCCAACTGGGTCTGTTTGAAGTATTTTTAAAAAAAATTGATTTCCATATGCTTGTGTTTCTACTTTTTAATTTTGATATGATTTTCACATCAGTCCCAAAACAGTACAAATATCATTTATTTGGTTAGCCCTCAAACTGATTACAAATAATTCTAAGAAGGGCCTTTTAAATTTTATTTTTTGGTAAGAGTGAGCTGATGTGATCACTCCTTCTGGA
The DNA here is from genome assembly GCF_032405125.1 of Capricornis sumatraensis. Lineage (NCBI taxonomy): Eukaryota > Metazoa > Chordata > Mammalia > Artiodactyla > Bovidae > Capricornis > Capricornis sumatraensis. Next base: position 25,578,315 of record NC_091073.1, read on the forward strand.
AACACTATTCTTGTGTCTTCTGTAGCAGCTAAGTTATCTGAGTGTCTTTCTGCCTCCTTTGCAGCTTCTCTTCTTTGCTAGTTTTTCCTTCTCTATTAAACTGCTAAATGCTGGATTACTTATATTTGACCTTGGTTTCTCTTCTCTATCCCTTTCTAACTTCATCCAGCCCCCCAGATTTAAAAAACCGTCTCTACACTGATGAGTCTAAAATTTTCATCTTCAGTCCTGACATACCCTCTAGTTCTAGTGTCTAGTTCGTATCTCCTTTCATGTGGATGGTAACACTGTTTGTCACATGGGCAAAGAAGAACTTTAAATTTTCTCTCAAAACTATTTCTCTCCCAGTCTTGTCCATCCTAGTTAATCAAACCACCATTTACCCTATTGTTCTTACTATTTCATGGTCTTTTTTTTCCCCCTGCACCTCTCCACATCTCTCCCATCTTTTTCTTTCTCTAACAGACTAGCCCCCCAGTCCCCTTTCCTTCTCCCCACCCCTCACTGTATCTTACTTCTTATTGCTTCTGTTGACAGCCAGAAGATAGAGACTGACTGAGACTTCTGAATCCCAGCTCTGGGAAATAGAGTAAGTGCATCCTGACAGCCTGTTTAGGACTGAGGTCTTGGTCTATAATTAGGCTCCAGCCCGGGTCATGAGTAAGACAGTTTTTAGGGAAGGGGGTTGGTTTTGTGTGGGTTGGGCATCCTAGTAATGTATACTATATACTCTTAACCAAATTTTCAATAAGTTTTATATTCATTATCCCTTTGACTTGAACATTCATGTAAAGAATCAGAAAGGATCATGCTTTTCTCAGAAATGATTATAGTCGACTTTTTATTTCCTGCATCATCATTTCTTTTTTCTCCTTATTGATTAACAGCATACGTGCACTGTATGATTTCCCAGCCTTCCTTGATATAAGCTTTCACTCACCTCAGCCCAGCAAGTTTTGTTTTATTTCTTCCCTGAATGTGCATGCCTAGTTTAGACAACCAGCTCTTTAGAAGTAGGAGTAATAGTGATTAAGCACCCTTGAATTCAACTAGAGTGTGTCATATTGATTTAATTATAATCTTTATAATATGATCCTGAGTAATTGGGAAAAAAAATACACAACTATAGGAATTTCCTAAAAAGGAAGAAATTTAGTGTGAGGGAAAAATACAGCAAATACTCTTAATTTTGACAATTCAGTTAAAGTCTGATGGATGGTATTTACCTTTCCTTTGGCTGGCCAGGATCTTGATCCATATGAAATCAATGTATCACAGAAGGAAAAGCCAGATTGTACACTGTGATTAATCTGTTCTTCTAAAAGAAAGTGGCACTCATGCCATAAAAGAGGGGAAGGAGACTCTGTCTTCAGGAACTAGAATTATTCATGTTATTCCTGACCTCATCAGTCCCCTAATAGTAATTTTTAAATGGAAATTTACTGTTTTTTTTTTTTTTTTTTGCTGGGATGGGCCTTCCTGTCTAGCAATACAGCTACTTCCATTTCATAATTACATAATTGTTATGGAAATTCCCTTTGAAAAGAATTACTTAAGAAAATTGTGCAACATTTCTCTCTAAACTTCTTAATATATATGTCACAAAAAGAATAAATGGTGTGAAATTGTTTCTCTGAAACATTGTTACCATTAGAAAGAAATGAAAGTTTTAGTAGTCTATTGCTTCACTAAATAAATATCATCCTTGTCATTTTCATGAATCGATTTTTGTCTATTTGACAACAGAATTCTTCACATGAGAGCTAAATTGTTTTGATTATGCAAAATGTCACAATATGAAAGATGGAACAACTGTAATTCCCTCACCATTCCTCCTTTATCTGACCCAAATTATATACCAAAACTGAAAAAAAAACAGTCCTTAGATAATGGAGATAATTCATAAACAAATGAAAGCTAGAGAATAAAAAAAGAAAAAAAGAATAAGGCATGAAATACATTTCATGGTAGATAAAATCCATTTATCTATTTATGAATCATTCAGTTCAGTCAGTTCAATTCAGTTGCTCTCTTTGCAACCCCATGGACCACAGCACGCCAGGCCTCTGTGTCCATCACCAACTCCTGGAGTTTACCCAAACTCAAGCCCATTGAGCCGGAGATGCCATCCAACCATCTCATCCTCTGTCGTCCCCTTCTCCTGCCTTCAATCTTTCCCACCATCAGGGTCATATTGCCACCCATTTTCCACCAAATGGATAAAAAATCTTGCTAGAGTAATGGATACTGTGGAAGATCCAGATTTGGGTCCCTGCTCTACCATCTTCCTTGCCTTCTTTAATGGCTACTCCCTTGTTGAAAAATATGCGGAAGAGTTGCTGATAAAGCTTCAGAATTTCCCCTGGAAGGAGAGAGTAATAAATTCTTCTCTGAACACTTGCTTTGGATAAAGAGTTCTGTGGTCAGATGAGTTTGAGGATCACCATTTCTATACATTACTCCGTCCGTGACTACAGCCATGGCCCAGTGCTGGTCCCGTTCAGCCGGCCACCTTTGTAACACATTCTCCTGGAAGTTGTGCAGGCAATTCAACCTCCAGAGTCGAAGCCATGGTTTTTCCCTGTCCACATGTGCTTTCCTCCATTCCTCTCCTGCCAGCTGCCCGTTTGCCCAAGTCAGAGAACTGGTGTTCTGTACCCTCTATACCCCTGCCTTTGTCACCAGTCCTAACTCCTGCCTCCTGGGTCAAAGTCATCTCGTTCTTTTTTTTCATATTCTTTTTTATGACAGGTTATTACAAGATATTGACTATCATTCTCTGTGCTATACAGTAAGACCTTGCTGTCTATCTATTTTATATATGTAATACTTTGTCTCTGCTAATCCCAAACTCCTAATATATTCTCCCACCCTTCTGCTTTGGTAACCGGAAGTGTGATTTCCATGTCTGTGTATTTCATGCCTTTTTGCTCTCTCTGACACACCCTCTTTTCCTTTGTTGTCAATCAGGCCACTGTCTGCTCGCTTGGTTGACCTGCTTTTATTCTCCTCCCTCAATTCATCCTTTACACTGTTGACATAGATTTCCTACACAAATCTGCCCCAGGAGCCCCTCTACTTAAAATATTTAAATTGTTCCTCTTCACGATAAAGTTCCTAGCTCACTCTTTCTACTTCGAACCCGTCTCTCCCTTACATGAATTCAGCGCTTCTTGAGTTCCCTGAAGTTGATGCTCCGTTTTTCCATCAGTGTCTACACGTGCTGTTCTACTGAAAACACCCCTTCCTTGTGTGACTGGCCAATTCCCTCTCATATAAGGGCTGGCTCATCAGTAACCTTTCCTGACATTTCTGCCTCCACCTATCTGAATTACGTGCCCCTCCTTCATGCTCCCTAAAAGTCTAGTCCATAACTCAGACGTAACACTAAAAGACACTGCGATACTTATACCTGAAAGAGTATTGCCTCTGGAGTCATACAGATCTGGGCTTGGATTATGGGTTTACTGTTTTATTAAAAATAAACACAGAAATATAGTTAGGGAGTTTGAGACTCCCTATGCTTAGGAAGTACACACTGCTATGCTGAAAATGGGTAATGAACAAGGGCCTACTGTATAGCACAGGAAACTCTGACCAATGTTACGTGGGAGCCTGGATGGGAGGGGAGTTTGGGGGAGAGTGGATACATGTATGTACATGGCTGAGGCCCGTTGCCGTTCACCTGAAACTACCACAATATTGTTAATCAGCTGTACTTCAATACAAAATAAAAAGTCAAAAACCAAAACAAAACCCAGAAATATATTTTAACTTCAATATATACATATGTTTTCACCTGAAACTGGTTATACTAATTCTTGTCGAGTCTATATAAGTTTAAAACAAAGTATATAAAGTATAAAAATAGTACCTGATACCATATGGTAGATAAAGTTGGAGCTGCCCCATAGCCATGATTACATTGTATTCTTCTTGGGGTTCTCAGGGCCAGGAGCAGAACTGGCCCTCAGAAACGCTGACAAGATATCAGCATCTGGCACTGTTGCCAGCTTTCTCTTAAAATAGACTCTCTTATCTTGGATTTCCTGACACAGTCCTCATCCATGTTCCTTTTATCTTTCTGGCTGCTCTTCTCCTATATTTTGATGGAGGTCCTCATAGATGAAAGGAAGGGAAAACTTTTCCCCTGCCCTCTTAGACTTAGTCTCAGAGGCGCGCAAGTTAAATTGACAGAGGCAGATTCCCAGGAGAAAAGGCAAAACATTTTATTTTTAGTTTTACATGTCTGGGGCCCCCATGGAAAAAAAGAGCAAACCCAAAGAAGCAACTTGGGGGCGTATATATCATTTTAACAAAGGGCGATAAACTGTGGGAAGGTGACTAGGAAACGTATGATAAATAGAGTTGTTTCTTAAGGTTTGTTATGTAGACTCAGAGAAGTTCTTCAAGTGAGTCTTGGACAAATTGCAGTTGAAAATTTTGGCCTTAGATATTTCACTGTGGTTTTAATGACCACACATTTGCTAAGGATTTTGAAATCTATGTCCCCATCCTAGACCACCGTGTTCTTGGCCTTCTCATCTATTTAGCCATCAGCTTCTTTGGCAGTTCCCTTTGGAAGTTTTCAGGCAGCGTGTTCAGAAGAGAATTTTTCATATTCCTCTACTGTATCTTATCTTACAGGAAGGAACATCTACTCAAACACTCAAACCTCAAGACAGCCTTCTCCTCCCACTTCACTTGCTCAGCTCCAGCTCCAGAATTTGTGTACTATCTCTTGAATCTTTACACTTCTTTCTAACCCCATTGCTATACTCCCTGGTCTAAGCTTCAGTTATCTTTCATCTGAATTTCTATAACAGGCTTTTAACTAATCTGTATTCACAGTGGATAGTAATAAAGGCTGCCTTCAGGATTCAAAAATCTCTGCTTGTCAACACTTTGCTTAGCCTCAGTTTCCTCTTCTATGAGATGAGGATAAAATAGTACTTCCCTCAAAGGGTTTGCAGGAGGGTTAGGTAAACTTGTGTAAAGCTCTTTGTACAGTTGGGCACATAGGAAGCTCCCAGTAAGGCTCAGTTGTGTGAGGATCCGCTGCTACCCTCTTCAATGCATCAGCCACCCAACATTAGTGTTTAAGGCAAACCAAATCACATTTCTATTAAAAACTCTGAAGTGGCTTTGTGACATCTTTAGAATATTGACCTTTATAAAGGCAGTATGACTATGATGTGTCTAGTCATAGTCTAAAGTCCCAGTGCCATCTTTCACAATCCTTCCTTTTATTTTCTTAAATAAACTTTTTCATTGTGGAAAATTTGAAACATACACAAAAGTGGAAGGAGTAGTGTAATAAACCCCCGTGAATCCATCGACCAGTTAGCTTCAGGAATTATTAACACATGGCCAGTCTCATCTCATCTATATCAGTATCTTGTCCTCTCTCATTTGTTTTGTTTAATACAGTAGGTCCTTATTGGTTGTTTATTTTAAATATAGCAGTGTATACCCTTCCTTTTTTTTTTTTCTCCCAGCAGTTTTGGATTTCTTCCATTACATAAATGCACCAGCCTTTCCTTTGTATCCAGGCTTGCACACTTACACAGTTCTTTCTTGTCTGGCTTATAGTTCTGCCACTTGCTACCTCCCAGGTTCCTCACCCTTCTATTGTTAAAAGAATCACACTCTTCTATTTTTTATTCTTCTATCAGATTTTGGGAAAAAAGTTTTAAAATAATTTCCTTGGGGTGGATTCTGTTGCTTGAACTCAGTTTTCCTTTTTCTGGCGTTCATCCCAAGTGCAGTTTCTTTTTTCCGCATTATTCCTGTGTTCTGCTTTGATGGCCGGGAGTGTGTCTGTCTTTTTCATGACTGTATCTCAGTGCATACTGTGTTGAAGATATGCAATAATATTCACTAAATAAATGAATATTATAACCAAATTATTGATAACATTATGTTTCTCCTTTGATTATCCTTCTCTGTTAAATTTAATTCAATTTTTTTCTAGAGTCTCACTTTGGTTATTAGATTTGTGTTAGTAGTCTGTGAGATGTTATGGAAAAGCCCAGACAAACTTTTTGGCAAACCAATATTAAGTAAGAATGACTGAAGAATGTTCTAAGAATCTTAAGATTTCTCTCAGAGAAAGGTCTATGTCTTCAAAGTTTCCTTAGAAAGTAAATTCCCATGAATTATGTTTTTTTTTTTCTGTTCAACAAATAAAATTACTCTTTCAATAAAATTGAGGGTTCTTGATTATAAAAGGATTTCTTAATCATGTACAGTATGTTACTCCAGTGTTCTTGCTTGGAGAATCCCAGGGACGGGGGAGCCTGGTGGGCTGCCGTCTATGGGGTCGCACAGAGTCGGACACGACTGACGTGATTTAGCAGCAGCAGCAGCATGTTGCTATTCTATTTAATACAAAACTGATTTTAGGCCTATTTTTACCCTCCAAAAAAGATACTGTGTTTTATTTGGACAGAACTAAATGTTTTATAAAATGTGTTTTACTTATGGTTTAACTTTTTCTAGTTTATAGAGTTGATCAGTTTTGTAAACTAATGCAAAATCTGAAGTCTGTTGTAATGAATGTATCAGGAACATTTAACTTGTTTTATGTTTATTTATTGCTGTTTTCTAATAGCAAAGAGAATTTTTAGCTTTTTCTTCCTCCAGATTTATAGCAGGCCAATTGATTTGTCCATACTGTACCTTTCATCATTCTTTCTACTTACTCCACCTCTTTTAAATCCCCTTATTTGTTCCACACACTGAAATAAGTGAGAGAGTAACTCGTTAAAACCCACCCATTTAATTAGTTATGTTCTCTTAAAGCTCCAGTTAGGACTCTGAACTCCCATGCCAGCACCCACAGTGCCTCCAAGATTTATAACCCAAGGTAATAGCTATAAATAGCCCATTTCTATCTGCACTTAAGTTTCAAAAAAAAAAAAGTGCTTTTGTAGATAAGGTCAGAAGTAAGGTGTGGTGAGGAATGTAATTCTGATGGGACTGCTAACCTGCTGCTAGATAGAAAATACTATGAGAAAAGAAAATTTGAGCCCTAGGTCTCCATTTCTACATTGTCGTAAACCTTGAAGCCTATGGCTCTCACATGGTATATTTCACACAGTCCCTCTGAGCCTCAGGTATTAGCTCTTCTCCCAGAATATTCATAGCTAATAATGATTTACTTGCTGTATTGACTGTCTAATACATGCCATGGGCTATATTCTCTCTAATTTTCTAATTCTGTATCTTTTTAAATGAAGAAACTGCGTCTCAGTGTGGTTAATTAATGTGCCCCGATTCCCCTATACCCTAAGTTGTAGGATCTGGTGTTCAAACCCAGACCTTCCTGATTCTGTAGAGTCTGTTCACTTTTCAGGGTGCCTCAATGCTTATCATATGCAGAGCAAGCTACCTCTGTCTCCAAGCGGTTGCTTTCATAAATGATCCTTCCACCATTTTCATATCTGTTGCAGCTCTCTGCACCTCCCCCTCACCAGACAGCCTTCGTAGGCTCCTCCTCGGTCACCTTTCTCCACTACTCAGTTGTCCACAGAAGTCTCACCAATAAAAGTCTGTTCTTTGGACTTTACAAGTGACTTAAAACTATATAATTTCCCTGGGAGGTTAACACTTCTTGGCACTATTTGGTTTAAAGTGTATGTTTTCATTCAGTAGCTTTCCTTCTATCCATAGGCTGAGATCAGCTTTCCTGAATGCATGTACGTTTTATAATGGGATGAGTAGGAAAGGAAAGATGGGTGGAGGTGAGTATTAAGATATTCATCAAGTTCAGTTTCAGGGTAGAGTCCTTTCTAGGAAGAGCAGCTCTGAAACAAATGCTATTGTATTGGGACTGCCGGAAGCTGGCACAGGCTGCACCTCCCAGAGCAGGTAGCATGAGGGGTAAGGCACAGGGCAGGTCTCAGTCTTGTAGTGAAAAGTCACAGTGTTAGTCGCTTTCTGTGTCTGACTCTGCAAGCCCATGGACTGTAGCCCATCAGGCTCATCTGTCCGTGGGATTCTCCAGGCTTGAATACTGGAGTAGTTTGTTGTTTTCTTCTCCAGGGGATCTTCCCGACCTAGGGATAGAGCCCAGGTCTGCCATATTGCAGGCAGATTCTTTACCATTTGAGCCACCGGAGAAGTGCCTCCGACTTGGAGACGTTTTCCATTTTGGGTAAGGGCGATCCATGAACCCTGGAAATGTGACACTGCTTCCCCATTTTTGCCCACTAGATTTTCCAGCCAAGGGCCTTCCATCTGTGCATGCTTGGTTTTGTTCTTTCTAATTCGTTTATATGCCTTGATGAGAAATTACTACGTTGCACACTACCCACATAAGCAGGCTTAAGAATTGTCTTGTAAGCATCTTGGTTTGTTATTGTTGTTTAGGCACTAAGCTGTGTCCGATTCTTTTGTGACCCCGTGGTGACTCTCATCAAAGAAAAATACAAGACACAGAGCTGGTCTCCGGCAAATTAGACATTTGTCTCTCTCTGTTTCTCCCTTTCTAGAGCCACACGGGCTCTTGTCCCGCTTCTCTAAGGGTGTCTGCTATAATCTGTGGTCTCTGGAGACTGTTGTCTGTAAATACTTCCAGAATTTCTATGTAGGAAGGGTTAGGGGCAACCATCTGTGGTGGTTGTTGAAGGAGTGTCAGGTGTCTGGACAGAGGCTGCAAGCAGGCTATTTTAAATTAGATAGCATAAGGTTTCTCTGGTGGCTCAGTGGTAAAGAATTTGTCTGCCAATTCAGGAGACACAGGTTCGATCCCTGGTCCAGAAAGATCCCTGTTCTGGGAAGGTCCCACATGCTCTGGAACAACTAAGTCCATGCACCACAACTATTGAGCGTGTGCACTCTAGAACTTGTGCCCTGCCATGAGAGAAGCCACCAGAACACGAGGTCCGCGCACACACCGCGACTAGAGAGTAGCCCCTGCTCACTGCAACTAGAGAGAAGCTCGTGCAGCAGTGCAGCAACAAAGACCAACAGCCAAAAATAAATAAATAACATTATTACAAAGATAAATGAGATACTAGATTAATTTTGGATGGGATGATGTGGGGAGGGTGGTCAAAACACGCAGAGGTTCACTCTTATGCATCCCCGTCCCCTGGCCCGTCTGTGAGTATCCCGGCAGATGGTGCCATGTGACTTTCAGTGTCCTGATTCCAAGTTCCTATGCCAGGGAGTGTAGTTACCCCGGCCTCTGCTTTCATTGGGTAAAAAGCATCAGTCCTCAACCTGTTGCTAATAATTCCCTCCTCCTCCTGCCTGTGTTTCAGTCCCAATCAAAGATATTGCAAGTGAACAGCTTTCTATACGAGAGAAAACTTGAGGCCTTGTACCGTCCCAGATGTTATCTTCTCACCTTGGTATTTCTTTCTTGTACATATGAAAGACAAAGCATGTATCCTGTCTTCACATGAAAAGGAAAACAAAAGCACCCCGTTGGTAAAAGCCTTCCTCAAATCCCCCGAACCAGACATCCCTTATTTCCTTTGCTTAAGCTCATTTCCTGACAGCCAGCCTTATGCCTTTCTGAACTCTTCTATGGTCATTTACTTAACAACAAGCAGTTCTGTGAACCTCCTCTTTACTTGCTGACATCATCTCTGGAAAGCAGTTTGTTAGAGTTTTCATCTGGGTGAATGCTTTGATGTGATTAAAGTTAATACACGCGTGCACACCTCTATAATTTCAAGAGTAACTTCGTTACTACTTTAAAAAGCCTGGAAATAGAATTCTCTGAAACATTGTCTATACCCTTTTATTTTCAGATTTTATGCTTAAACAACAACAAAAAATTAAACTGCACACTTACTGGAAGGAAACAGTTTTGTTTCCTCTGTAGCTTCTGGGAGGAAAGCAGACTGATATATATTTTTTATGTTTAATGCATAAAAATATTTCTCTGCATAAACTAGGCTACTTATTGGTGATAAAGCTGGGAATTTTTCCATTAAGCTTTGACAGGCTTTTTCCTTTCTTTTTTCTTTCTTTGTCATGTTTTCTATTTCAGTCATTTACCTAAACTCATTTTTTGTAAGACAACGTCATGGAGAGCTAACTTTTCTGGGTTTTCTCTTATTTATTTTTCTCTAAATAAAATGAGATTCTCCTCCCGCCTTTTGTCTGCAGTCTAGGCCAAACTGTGTGCTATCCTTAAAAAACAAAACAAAACAAAACCACACACACAGGCTACAGCTCTGGCTAGGTTCCAGGACTCCATTAGGCAGACAATGGGCGGCCCCAGCGAGGGGCAGAGGGGTGGGAGGAAGCCTGTCTTGCCCTCTTTGGGATGTTGGGTCAACAGCAGGCTGAGTCTGGGAATGGGGTGAATTGATTGTTTTGCAAATGGTGGTGATAAATATCCGACTGGGCCTGTTCTGCTGTCTTGTGCATTGAAGATCAGTTACATTTGCTAGTGCGTTTTCTATAAATCCATTTTACCAGTTTATTTATTTCCCCTCTGAGAACAGTTTAAATAAAACTATGACCAATTTTGGAATAACTACAGCCGAGCAAGAAATGACTTAGTGGGAAGCTAAAAATAGATGTCTTCCTTTAGATTCTTTTTTTTATTTGTTTATTTCCAAAAGACTTGCCAGTACATTTGGGATTAGAGTCTAAACACAAAATTGGTCAAATAAAATAATAAAAAGTTCAAGGATTAGCAGTTTTTTGTATAAAAATTTTGCCCTTTTTGTATTTGGATTTCTGAATTCTTATAGCCTGTCAGCAGTTTTTAATCTTTGCAGGAAAGGACTGTGTGCATGTGTTAGTTGCTCAGTTATGTCTGACTCTTTGTGACCCCACAGACTGTAGCCCACCAGGCTCCTCTGTCCATGGAATTCTCCAGACAAGAATACGGAAGTGGGTAGCCATTCCCTTCTTCAAAGGACCTTCCTGACCCAGGGACTGAACCTGGGTCTACCTGCATTGTAGGTGGATTTGTCTGAGCCAGGACTAATATATAATAAATATACAAATCTAAAGTTGTATTTTTGAGAGGGTATTTTAATTTTAAAAACAAACACATATATAACTATTTACCATGTATCATTTCTGTTATTCCTCCAAACAACCCCCAGATTTCCCAGATTATGTAATCCACAAAGGTGGGGGTCTTAGATTACTAATCCTAGTAGCCACAGATCACTGGAGAAGTCTGAATTCCCAGCCATGATACAAAATCCTCTCAGAGAGGGAGGGGGGAGGAAATAACCTACTTGTTGAAATACAGCACGGGAGGCTGTGCTGGTGCTTTAAATGCATAATGTGATTTCATAACAGCACTGCTCCCCCACCCGAGAGTTAGACATTTTCATCCCATTTTACAAATGAGTAAACTGAGTCTCAATGAAGAACTACGCATTCTTCTCAAACATGCTTTTTTTCATTTTCACTCTAAGCCACAACTCCACAAAAATTATATGCTTTAAAGTTGCACAGCTTCTAATTGACAGACCTAGGACATCCATCCCACATGTAGTGTCTCCAAGTACAGCCTTCTTCCCACCCAAGGTCACCTGTTTACTGCTTTGTTTTTTTTTTAACCTGCCTTTTGCAAACACTGAAAGATAGGGAGATGTCATTAGACAGGGCCGGAATAGACAGAGTTTAGGTATTGCCTTGGGATATTTGGTGAGGGTCTGGAGGGAAGACTCACATCCCTCCCCGCAAGGTTAGGAAGGGCAGGCGAACAGTATAAAGTCCCCAGATGGGCGCAGCAAGGTGGATCCAGATCCTATCTTTTAGGATCATCCTGTTTTTGTTCATGCCTTTCCTACTGCCCTTGGGGATGTCCCACGTGGCGCTAGGGGTAAGGAACCCACCTGCCAATGCAGGAGACATGAGAGAGGTGGGTTTTGATCCCTGGGTTGGAAAGACCCCTGGAGGAGGGCTTGGCAACCCACTCCAATATTCTTGCCTGGAGAATCTCATGGACAGAGGAGCCTGGCAGGCTGCAGTCTGGGGAATCACAAAGAGTTGGACATGACTGAAGCGACTTAGCATGCACTACTGCCTTTCCCTACTGGGGAAATGCTCATTTTTGAGATTTACTATTTTGTCACCCTCCTCCTCTCTCTTCTTCTTACCATTAAAGTATCCATCCCAAACTTTTACAGAAAATTAGGACCTGCTGGCTTGATTGTGAAGAATAAGGGTGAGGATCTGCAAGAAAGATTGAAGGTCTCGGGCACCAACAACCGTGTTTACATGGGTATACTGAGTTTCAATATAAAGATGTCCTGGTAACTTTGCAAAAACATGCATTTTATGTTGTTTCTATCATGTGAACATGAGTCAGGCAAGGGGGAAGGCAGCGCTGCTACATCAGGAGGAAAACATTGAGCATGGGATAAAGGCAGACTGTGTTTTCTGTGGGGCTTTCCTGGTGGCTCAGATGGTAAAGAATCTGCCTGCAATGCGGGAGACCTGGGTTCAATCCCTGGGTTGGGAAGATCTTGAGGAGGGCATGGCAACCCACTCCAATATTCTTGCCTGGGGAATCCCCATGGACAGAGGAGCCTGGCCAGCTACAGTCCATGGGGTTGCAAAGAGTTGGACAGGACTGATCAACTAAGCACAGCACATGTTTTCTGTGAGTAAACAGGTGTCTGGGTGACCTGAGAAAAAATTTAACAAAATTTTGAACACAACTTTCACTAAGCTTTGAACTTAGAAGTTGGACTTGGCTGGTTAAAAGGAACAAAAAAAGAATACTCTAGTTTTCTTCTGCATAATTGTTTTTAAAGGAAATATATTGAAAAATCTCAAATTCTTAGGCTGTACGCTTTTTTCTTTTTCTATTCCTTTAGAGTTTAAAATGTTTCATTCTGGCCACAAATTTGATCTAAAATATTTGTGATTGTGGATTTTCTCTTTTGAATTTTAAGAGAAACTACTAATACTAATTGGATTCAGAGACTTTTTGGTTCCTTCTTTTAAAAAAAAAATAAATAAATAAACCTAAGAGAGTGAGTGAAAAGTAAGAGGTTTGCATTTGGTCTTCACTTAGAATGTTTTTTTTTTTTTTTTTCCTTATCAAAGGATGACAGGTTCTCCAGCCACACCTAGGATGTCTCTTAAAAATATTGATAAAGCTGTCACTACAGACACATTCTTAGGTGAAGGGAAATCAACACATTACTAGTGTTAGAATTTTGCTTTTTATAGAAAAAAAAGATCTTTTCTTTGAGTACAAGGTCTAGCGAAATGTTCGAAAGTGAGTACACATAATAGCATTGATAGAAACTTTTAAAAGCTGTAACACTTTTTACTGGACTTTGCCAAACTCCTCTGAGACATTGTGACTCCCACCAGTAGATTAATTGGGTGGAGAAGTTTATAGACCATATTTTGGTGGAGTAAAAAATGTCATTAAAGTATGTACAGTTACTCAAAGTCAAGTCTTCTGAAGCATCTACTATTACTAGATTATTAAACAAGTACAGATTAAAAAGAAATGTGCCTCTAAATTTACCAGCAACTGACATTGCCTGGAGGCTCTGAAAGGAAGGTTTTAATTAGGGGCTTTCCTGGTGGCTCAGAGGTTAAAGTGTCTGCCTGGAATGTGGGAGACCCCGTTTGATCCCTGGGTCGGGAAGATCCCCTGGAGAAGGAAATGGTAACCCACTCCAGTACTCTTGCCTGGAGAATCCCATGGAAGGAGGAGCCTGGTAGGCTACAGTCCATGGGGTCGCAAAGAGTCGGACATGACTGAGCGACTTCACTTTCACTTTCACTTTATTTTAACATCAAAAGAGTACATGAATCTAACTTGTACACATTTCAGTTGTTTATAGGCCTGCTCACACTGTTCAACTTCTTCAGTCAAATATTTTCTTTTAATATTTTAATTTGGTGTCATCAGAGTTCTCCAGAGAAATAGAACAAAAAGGGTGTCTGTCGGTCGGTCTATCTGTTTATGGCAGGATTTATTTATCTCAAGGAACTGGCTTACAGGATTATGCAGGTTGCCAAGTTCAATATCTGCAGAGTAAGTCGGCAGGCTGGAGATTCAGGGAAGAGATGAAGTTTCAGCTTGAGTCTGAAGACAGTATTGAGGCGGAATTCCCTCTTTAGGGAATCTCAGTGTGTTCTCTTCAGGCCTTCTACTAACTGGATGAGGCCTGGCCATGTGATGGAGACTAATCTGCTTTACTCCCAGGCTTGTGTTTGATAGTCACTCAGCTGTGTCTGACTCTTTGTGGCACCATAGCCTGTAGCCCACCAGACTCCTCTGTCCATGAAATTTTCCAACTGGAGCGAGTTGCCACTCCTTTTCTAGGGGATCTTCCCAACCCAGGGATCGAATCCCCATTTCTTATGTCCCCTGCACTGGCAGGCAGATTCTATACCACTAGTGGCACCTGGGAGGTCCCTACAAGTCTACTAACTTAAATATTAATCTTATCAAAAGCATACCTTCACAACAACCTTCAGATTTGTATTTTACTAAATATCTAGGTACTTTGGCCTAGCCAAATTGATACATAAAATTAACCATTGCAGTTGGCAATTATAAAGCCATCTATTTAACCTCTGCAATTAGATTTTCTGAAGAGAGAATGGATCAGCATTATACTGAGAAATGGAGGAATTTTACACAGGTTCTATGGCAGATAATTTTGGCTGCCTGTCCAACAGTTTTCTATTCGTAGAGTTGTCAGATTTGGCAAACATAGCTTGCCTAATTAAATTTGAATTTCAGGAAAGCAATGAATAATTTTTAGTATAAGAATATCCCACATTTTATATGGGGCTTACTTATATTAAGTAAGTAATATAAGAACTTATATTACCAACCAGCTAGGCTGGTTGGTGAAAACACTTTTGGCCAGTGAAATACAATTAGAAGTCAAATAATTGATATCCTCAATTTTGCTGTTTGATCTTTGTACTTTCTTACTTATTATGTCTAAACAAAAATACAGTGCCTGGAGGAGGTGAGGCCATCTTGGGAGTATGAGAATGAGAAACAGGTATTAAAAATGGTAAGTGAAAGTGAAAGTCACTTAGTCTCATCCGACTCTTTGAGACTCCATGGACTGCAGTCCGCCAGGCTCCTCTGTCCATAGAATTCTCCAGGCAAGAATACTGGAGTGGGTAGCTGTTGCATTCTCCAGGGGATCTTCCCAACCCAGGGATCTAACCCAGGTCTCCTCAGAACCACCAGGGAAGCCCTGAAAATGGCAAACCAAGAGAGAAAAAGAGCCTGCCTTCTTCATGAGATCCTGGGGTTGATACACCAGCCCCAAACTTCCCAGTTTAGAATTTCCTTTTTTGCAGCAGCAGCCACTGTAGTTCCGTTTCTGTTACGCAAAACTGCGTAGATGCCCGGAAATGACAGATATCTGCGTAACCCTTGTAGTCAAGGAATACTTTGGTTTGTTTCTATAACATATACCTTAATTTCCCTTCTTCTTGTCTATGAGAAACAATCCTTTCGTCTCCTGGTTCCTGAGCAAATTTGGAGGGAGAATTGTCTGCAAGCCAGTCTTGAGGAAACAGGGTTTTTTTCCCCCTTGTATTCTGTATACTTGTTTACACACACATGTGCTTCAGTCAACAACCAAAATAAGATGTGGTTTACACTGTAATGACCATGGAAACAAGCAAACAAAGGATTCTCTTTGTATCTGCACGAACTAGGTCTGTAAATTCTGTTCCAAACTTTATTGCTCATTATCTGAATAGGTAGATTTAAGAAAGAAGAACACAGTCAGCTGCTTTTCCAATAGATACAGTATAAATGTTGGGGTCATCTAATTCAGTAGGATTTAGACCACGAGGCTGCACTTGGAATAACTGGGAAAAAGAAACACTGTTAATTATTTTTAGTAAATCAAGTAGTAGCTGGAAGTACATCAGGTGTTGAGTGGCATGGGTAAATGAAAAAAACATAAGTACCCATATTTCTAATCTAAAAAAGTACTGCAGCTCTCTCATGAGAACTGATGGAGTTTATATTTATCAGGCACAAAATAAAGTACGTATACCTTTAAAGATTCATTAAGAATCCAAACCCCTTTAAAGTCGTTATCATCTACACATCCTTGGGCTTCTGTTCACTTCAAAGGAATTTGTGAGTCCTAAGAGCTGTCTGCAGCCCCCAGAGGATTATGCCTGGTCCTTTCAGAACAATGAACAGGTAGAGGACATGGTGTTTGATTTTTATATTATCCAATAAAGAAAGCTGAACACGTTTTATATCTTTGTTTTTGATTATAATCAAGCTATCCAAACATTCTGAACCCTAATTTTTCAGAATAAAAAATATAGTCAGAAATATAATCCATTTCTGAGGGATGTTGAAATAATCCTTTATGTAAAGAAAAAAAAATTATTGCATGAGAAAAATAGGTGGTTTATCATATGAATTATTTCAGATTTTTCAGAATATAGGAAACATTTAAGTGAATAAAAGTCTGTTTGACAATAAGTGTATGAGTTCCATTCTGAAAATGAGATTAAAAAACAATGTCTTAAAACCAGTTTGTCTTTTAGACAGTTTATATTGACCATTTACTTATTAATTACCCTATTATATAAGTATGTTATAAAATTTAAAAATCTAATCTAAAAAATGAAGGTAATTGTATTTTTCACATGTTGATAGAATTACCATAATGTTTTAGATTATAATTGTATTTACAACACAGTTTTAACTTATATGGAAAAAACTGTACTTAATGCAGTGATGTGTACTATGCATTACTGAAGTTATTTTGATTTTTTCCAGTTTTTTTGAGAAATGATTATATATATCACTGTTTAAGGCATATTGCATGTTGGTCTGATTTACATGTATTGTGAAATGATTACCACAGTAGGTTCAGCTAACATCTGTCTTTTCATATGGATATAAATGAAAGAAAAAAAAAAAGGAAAAAAATTCTCTTTGTGATAATGCTTAGGTTAAATTCTCTTAACTTTTCTATATCATACAGGAGTGTTAGCTATAGCCATTCATGTTGTAATTTACACCCCTAGTACTTCATTTGGAGAAGGCAATGGCACCCCACTCCAGTACTCCTGCCTGGAAAATCTCATGGATGGAGGAGCCTGGTAGGCTGCAGTCCATGGGGTCCCGTAGAGTCGGACATGACTGAGTGACTTCCCTTTCACTTTTCACTTTCATGCATTGGAGAAGGAAATGGCAACCCACTCCAGTGTTCTCGCCTGGAGAATCCCAGGGATGGGGGAGCCTGATGGGCTGCTGTCTGTGGGGTCACACAGAGTCGGACACAACTTAAGCGACTTAGCACCAGCAGCAGCAGTACTTCATTATCTTATAACTGGAAGTTTGTACCTTTTGAAACCCCTCACCACCAAACCCTAGCAACCACTGTTCAGTGAGTTCAGCTTTTCTAGATTCCACATGTAAGTGTGACCACATAGTATTTGTCTTTGTCTGACATTCCCCCGAGCATAGTACTTTCAGGGTCCATCTATGTTGTCACATGACGGTAGGAATTCCTCAATTTTTTTGACTAAGTGGTATTGCATTGTGTGTGTGTGTGTGTGTGTGTGTGTGTGTGTGTGTGTGTGTACCTCTTCTTTATCCATTCACCATTCACCTACTGTTGGACACAGGTCTTTTCCTTGTCTTGGCTACTGTAAAAAATGCAGCTATGAACATGGGAGCAGAGATATTTTTTCAAGTTAATGTTTTCATTTCCTTTAGGTGTTTTCCTGGAAGTGAAATTGCTTAATCCCTTGGTAGTTCTATTTTTAATTTTTTGATGCTCCATACTGTTTTTTGTAGTGGCTGTACTAATTTACAACCTCATCAACAGAGCACAGGGGTTCCCTTTTCTCTACTTCCTCACCAGCATTTATTATCTCTTGTCTTTTTCATGAAGGCCATTCTAACAGGCATGAGGTGACATCTCATTTTAGCTTTAATCTGCATTTCCCTAATGACTAGTAGGGGGCTTCCCTGGTGGTTCAGACAGTAACTAATCTGCCTGCAATGTGGGAGACCAGGGTTTGATCCCTGGGTCTGGAAGATCCCCCATAGAAGGGAATGGTGACCCACTCTCATATTCTTGCCTAGAGAATCCCAAGGACAGAGGAACCTGGTGGCTACTGCCCATGCAGCTGCAAAGAGTTGGACACGACCGGGAGATTAACACTAGTGACTAGTAACCGTAAGCATCTTTTTATGTATCTGTTGGTTTTTCAAATATCTCCTTTGGCAAAATGTTTGTTCAGGACCTTTGCCAATTTTCTAATTAGGTTTCTGTGTTGTTTTTTTCTTTCTTTCTTGTATAGAGTTGTATGAGTTCTTTACATATTTTGGATATTAACCGCTTATGAGATATATGGTTTTTAAATATTTTTTCCCGTTCTTTTGGTTGTATTTTCATTTTAAAAAATTATTTCTTTTGCTGTGTTTTTAGTTTGGTGTAGTATCAGTTGTTTATTTTTTATTTTGTTGCGTGTGCTTTAGATGCCATATCCAAAAATTCATTACCAAGACCCATGTTAAGAAGCTTTATCACTGTTTTCTTCTAGGAGTTTATGGTTTCAGGTCTATGTTTAAGACTTTAACCCATTTCAGCTGATTTCTGTGAATGGTTTAAGATATAGGTTCTGTTTCATTCTTTTACATGTGAGTATCCAGTTAGCCCATCACCATTTATTTAAGAGAACGCCTTTTCTCCAGTCAATATTCTTGGCTTCCTTGTCATATATTAGGTGACTGTATCTTTAGGTTTATCTCTGCACTCTTCATTCTGCTGCATCAATTTTTAGCCTTGAGGTACTCTTTTTCCAGTTTTGAAACAATCCATTGTTCTATATCTGGTTATAACTGTTCCTTCTTGACTTGCATACAGGTTTCTCAGGAGGCAGATAAGGGGGTCTGGTACTCCCATCTCTTTAAGAATTTTCCACAGTTTCTTGTGATGCACACAGTCAAAGGCTTTTGTGTTGTCAGTGAAACAGAAGTAGATGTTTATCTGGAATTCCCTTGCTTTTTCTACAACCCAGTGGATGTTGGCAATTTGATCTCTGTTTCCTCTGCCTTTTCTAAATCCAGCTTGAACATCTGGAAGTTCTCAGTCACATACTGTTGTAGCCTAGCTTGAAGGATTTTGAGCATTACCTTGCTAGCATGTGCAATTCTGTAGTAGTTTGAACATTCTTTGGCATTGCCCTTCTTTGGGACTTGAATGGACACCCCCTTCCTCCATGTACTTAAGCTAAAAAGCTAGACTAATTTTTAATTTTTTCTTTCCAGTCCAACCCACCAGCTAATGTTTTGGCTCAACCTTTAACCTATACTCTGATTGAACCACTTGTCACATCTTCTATCATTTTCAACTCACCCAAGGCACTGCTATTTCTTAACTGGACTACTGCAGAGCCTACCTGACTGGTCAGCCTACTTCCATATTTGCCCACCTACAGTGTGTTCTTCATATGCAATTTTAATCTACTTGCAATGTAAATCGAGTCATTTATTTTAGTCTCCTTATCAATGCTTTCCAGAGACTTCCCATGATATCCAGGATAAAAGCCAAAGTATTTTCAATGACCTATGGGAACAAAACCTTGCCTAATTTCCTACCCTAAATCACTTGGCTTTAACTCACCTTGGATTTCTAGAAGTCTTAAGCAGGTCAAGGTTTGCCTGTATCTGGATCTTTGCAGCACTTTTCCCACTATCTGCCACAAGCTTTTCTAAAACTTTCTCATGTCTGTTTCCTTTACATCTTCAGATTGCTTCTCAAATGTCACCTTATTGAGACATCTTTCCTCTATGCATTTCTGTTCTCTTCCTACCTTGCTGAAATTATGATTCTTCAAAAATGTGATATATCACTACCAAAACCTTTATGATTTATTTATTAAATAAGAGGGACACTTAATTTATCTTTCTCACACCTTATACAGATAGCACCTGGTATATAATTGACACTCAATGAGTGCTTGTTTAATGAACAAATGAATCTATTAATGCTGTGTGGCTTTGTAATTTTTAATGCATGCAGGAAATTGGTAGTAATTTCTTCTCATAATGTTATATCATAGGCAGTTTGAAATTGTGCATTTCACTTGAATAGTTCTTTATTCTTTCTTCAGATATGTAATGAGAATTTTTTTTGTGAGGCTTGTTGTTGAAAGGAGAGGCCCAGGCCACATCCCAGGACGCTTGCTTTGGTCAGGTTTTATTTTTTTTAAACCTTTCTAAAAATCTTTTTATCTCCCTTTTCATTGTAGAAGCAGGGATAATGCTTCCTACCTGTTAAGATTAGAGATAGAGAACATATTGAAAGTTGTCTGTTATAGAAACCAGTGAATATTGAGTTCTCATCACGTGACAACCATTCTTACCATTGCCACATGCTAGGCACAGCCTTCACATACTTTACATTGTATGCTTTTAAACAAGGAATAAATCTGGGCATGTGATGGATGTATAATGTAAAAATTCACTGGGTCAGGGGTCTGAAGACCTGGCCCCTAGGACAAGCTCTGTCACTGTGACTATGTCACGCAGCATCTGAAATCTTAGTTCTCTGACTAGGGGTCAAACCTGCCCCCCCGCCCTGCCCTGACAGTGAAGCATAGAATCATAACCACTGGACTGCCAGGGAAGTCCCTAAAGGTATAATCTCTTTGATCCTTAGCATCTTCATATATAAAATGAGGGGTGGGAGTGGGCATCAAGTGTGGGGAAGGAGTGTATTTTTAAAAATTTCCTTGGTCCCATTATAGTCTGTAATTGCTGTAATTCTGTGTGTATGAAAAACTGTTCTCCAGTCTCAAACTGTGGAGGGTTTCTTTGGCAAAGTTCATGTTTCTAAGTGAACATTTCTCAGTGTTTAGTTTGTATCTCTTCTTTGTGGGGTGTTGAGATAAGAGTGTGAGGTGGGAGCCACTGGTAAAAGAAACCAGTGTTTTGAGAGCATTACCTGAACGTATTTCAGACGTCAATTCTAGTTTATCCAAGATGTCAACTATAAACAAGTGTTGGAAGCAAAGGCAATTTGCCAGCCTCCCAAGCTTGATTTTGGAAAGAAGGCCAAATGTAATCTCTGTTGTAAAGTTGATCATTTTGGTCATTAGTCATGTGTTAACAGAAGGGTCAAATTTTAAATCTTTTTCTCATGCTATTAACTAAGTCTCTTAGGGTATTTTCCACATTTAATTTATTTATTTAATTGAACTCTGACATCCTCCTAAAATCAGCTGTGGTACACAGACTAATGGCCCCCCAAATTGTCCATCTCCTAATTCTTAGAATCTGTGAATATGTTATCTTGTGGGGCAGAAGGAACTTTCCAGATATGGATGTGATTAAATTAAGGATTTTGAGCTGGAGTATCCTGGATTATCTGGGTGGACCTGATGTAATCATAGGATCCTTATAAAAGGGAGGCAGGAGGTCAAGAGGAGAGAAGATGCTTGAAGAGAGAAGAGAAAGGGTTGCAATCCAAGGAATGTAGGTAGCCTCTAGAAGACAGAAAAGGCAAGAAGACAGATGACCTCCTAGGGCTTCCAGTGGGGAGCATAACCCTGTAGACTTATTTTATACTGCTGACTTCTAGGACTATAAATTAACAGATGATTATTTACACCATAAAATTTGTGGTAATTCATTATAGTCAGGAGATCAAACCAGTCAATCCTAAAGGAAATCAACCCTGAATATTCATTGGAAGGTCTGATGTTGAAGCTGAAACTCCAGTACTTTGGCCACCTGATGTGGAGAGCTGACTCATTTGAAAATACCCTGATGCTGGGAAAGATTGAGGGCAGGTATTGCATGAAAGCAATACCATGCAGAGGATGAGATGGTTGGATGGCATCACCGACTCAAGGGACATACATCTGAGCAAACTCCAGGAGATAGGGAAGGAAAAGGAAGCCTGGCATGCTTCAGTTCATGGGGTTGCAAAGAATCAGACATGACCGAGTGATTGAACAAACAATAAATTCATTATAACAGCAATAGGAAACTAATACATTTGTATTGTAAAAACAACTGTATGATAGAATTTTCATTAGAAAATCTCTCTACTAAGTTCATAATTGGTAGGTGAAGTTAACAACTTTAGTTTAAAAATTTCAAAAATCTAATCTGAAAGTGCTAGCATATGTAACAAGTTATCTGCAGCTGTGTTTAACCAGAGGGAAACCAACTAGAGTAACTTTTTATTGTGAGTTATTAACTTTTAAAATGAATTATATTTTTATTGCAGTAAGAACATATAGTATAAGATCTAACACACTAACACATTTTTAAAAAGTTTTATTGATGTGTAGTTGATTTGCAATGTTGTGTTAGTCTTTGCTCTATAGCAAAGTGAATCTGTTACTCATATACATATATCCATTCTTTTTAAAGATTCTTTTCCCATATAGATCATTTCAGAATTTTGAGAACAGTTCCCTGTGCTATATGGTAGGTCTTTATTTGTTGCCTATTTTACATATGTGTGTGATGTGTGTTTTGAGTTGCTCCGTTGTGCCTGACTGGTTGCGACCCCGTGGACTGTAGCCTACCAGGCTCCTCTGTCCATGGAATTTTCCAGGCAAGAATACTGGAAAGGGTTGCCATTTGCTAATCCAGGGGACTTTCCTGACCCAGGGATCGAACTCCATCTCTTGGCAGACAGATTCTTCACCACTACACCATGTGGGAAGCCATTTTATATACAACAGTGTGTATGTCAGTCGCAGTCTCCCACGCTATCCTTCTCCTCTCCTTTCTCTCCTGGTAACCATAAATTTGTTTTCAACATCTGTGACTATTTCCGTTTTATAAGTAAGTTCATTTGTATCATTTTTTTTTTAGATTCAACATGAAAGCAATCAGTTCAGTTCAGTCGCTCAGTCTTGTCCAACTCTTTGCGACCCCATGAACTGCAGCATGCCAGGCCTCCCTGTCCATCACCAACTCCCGGAATTCACTCAGACTCACGTCCATCAAGTCAGTGATGCCATCCAGCCATCTCATCCTCTGTTGTCCCCTTCTCCTCCTGCCCCCAATCCCTCCCAGCCTCAGAGTCTTTTCCAATGAGTCAACTCTTCGCATGAGGTGGCCAAAGTACTGGAGTTTCAGCTTTAGCATCATTCCTTCCAAAGAAATCCCAGGGCGGATCTCCTTCAGAATGGACTGGTTGGATCTGCTTGCAGTCCAAGGGACTCTCAAGAGTCTTCTCCAACACCACAGTTCAAAAGCATCAATTCTTCAGCGCTCAGCCTTCTGCACAGTCCAACTCTCACATCCACACATGAAAGCAATACCATGCGTTATTTGTCTTTCTCTGTCTGACTTACTGAACTTAGTATGATAATCTCTAGGTTCATCCATGTTGCTGAAAACGGCATTGTTTCATCCTTTTTTATAGTCATGTAAGTTTTGGCCAACCTAGATAGCATATTAAAAAGCAGAGACATTACTTTGCCAACAAAGGTCCATCTAGTCAAGGCTATGGTTTTTCCAGTAGTCATGTATGGATGTGAGAGTTGGACTGTGAAGAAAGCTGAGCGCTGAAGAATTGATGCTTTTGAACTGTGGTGTTGGAGAAGACTCTTGAGAGTCCCTTGGACTGCAAGTAGATCCAACCAGTCCATTCTAAAGGAGATCAGTCCTGGGTCTGATGCTAAAGCTGAAACTCCAATAATTTGGCCACCTGATGCGAAGAGTTGACTCATTGGAAAAGACTCTGAAGCTGGGAGGAATTTGGGGCAGGAGGAGAAGGGGACGACAGAGGATGAGGTGGCTGGATGGTATCACTGACTTGATGGACATGAGTTTGAGTAAACTTCAGGAGTTGGTGATGGACAGGGAGGCCTGGCGTGCTGTGATTCATGGGGTCGCAAAGAGTGGGACACGAATGAGCGACTGAACTGAACTGAACTGAATATCCCATCATATTTATGTACCATATCTTCTTTATCCGTTCATCTGTTGATGAACATCTATGTTGCTTCCTTGACTTGGCTATCGTAAACAGTGCTGCTATGAACTTTGGAGGTGCATGTATATTTTTGAATTAGAGTTTTCTGGATATATGGCCGGGAGTGGGATTGCTGGGTCATAAGTTAGTTAAATTTTAGTTTTTTAAGGAACCTCCATACTGTTCTCCATAATGGTTGTATCAACTTACATTCCCACTAACAGTGTAGAAGGTTTCCCTTTTTTCCACAGCCTCTCTAGCATTTGCTTTTAGACTTTTTGATGATGGCCATTCTGACTGGTATGAGCTGATACCTCATTGTAGTTTTGATTTCATTTCTCTGATAATTAGTGAAGTTGAGCATCTTTTCATGTGCCAACACATTTAAAGTGTACAACATACAATATTGTACAGCAGATCTCTAGAATATTCATCATGCATAACTGAAACTTTATGCCTTTTGAATAGCAATTCCTCATTTCCCTTTATTCCCAGCCCCTGGCCACCACCATTCTACTTTCTGCTTCTAGAACTTAGATTATTCTAAATATGTGTATGAGGGGGCATGCTCATTTGTGTCTGCCTCTTTGCGACTCTGTACACTATATATAGCCTGTTAGGCTCCTCTGTCCATGGAACTGCCCAGGCAAGAATATTGGAGTGGGTTGTCATTTTCTTCTCCAAGGGATCTTCCCCATTCAGGGATCAAACCTGCATCTCCTGTATCTCCTGCATTGGCAGGAGGATTCTTTACCACTGTGCCACCTGGGAAGCCTAGTTCTACTTATACTACTAAATTTAAGTGAAATCATGCAATAACTGCCCTTCTGTGACTGGCTTATTTCACTTAACATAACACTCTCAAGTTTCATACATATTGTTGCATATGGTAGGATTTCCTTCAGTTTATGGTTGGAAATATGTCTGCCGTGTTAAAAGCAGGGACGTTACTTTGCAAACAAAGGTCCATCTAGTCAAAACTATTGTTTTCCCAGTAGTCATGTATGGATATGAAATTTGGACTATAAAGAAAGCTGAGCACCAAAGAATTGATGCTTTTGAACTGTGGTGTTGGAGAAGACTCTTGAGAGTCCCTTGGACTGTAAGAAGTTTCAACCAGTCCACCCTAAATGAAATCAGTCCTGAATATTCATTGGAAGGACTGATGCTGAAGCTGAAACTCCAATATTTTGTCCACCTGATGTGAAGAGCTGACTCATTTGAAAAGACCTTGATGTTGGGAAAGATTGAAAGCAGGAGGAGAATGGGATGACAGAGGATGAGATGATTGGATGGCATAACTGACTCAATGGACATGAGTCTGGGTAAACTCCAGGAGCTGGTGATAGACAGGGAAGCCTGGTATGCTGCAGTCCATGGGGTTGCAAAGAGTCAGACGTGACTGAGTGACTGAACTGAACTGAACTGAACGTGTCTGCCTTTTTGAGGACTGGTTATTTTGAGATGGAGATTCCAGATATTGTATATTAGATTGATGAGAAGGTTGATCTTCCCATAGGATTCCCTCTGTGATGGTTTGAATTTATGTCCACAACCCTCAAAGAGTTGATCCTAAGAGTCCTCCCCTAAGTGTTTGTTGGGCTAACTGGCTTGCTTCTAATGAAGAGAATATTGAACAAATGACCGTACGTGACTTTTAGGGACTAGTCAAGAAAGGCGTTGTCCTCTTCTGTGTGCTTGCTCTAGGGGAAATTTTCTTCCACGTGACAAGAATGATCACACAGTCCCATGAAGAAGTCCAGGTGGTAAGGAGCTGAGGCCTCCTGCCATGTGGAGGAGCCACTTTAGAAATGGATCTTTCAGTCCCACCAGAGGCTTTGAATGACTGAAACCCATGGTGGAGGTTGGAATTGCAAGCTCCTAAGTGCTACACTTAATACGCCAGCAAGTTTGGAAAACTCAGAAGTGGCCACAGAACTGGAAAAGGTCCATTTTCATTCCAATCCCAAAGAAAGGCAATGCAAAAGAATGCTCAAACTACCTCACAATTGCACTCATCTCACATGCTAGTAAAGGAATGCTCAAAATTCTCCAAGCCAGGCTTCAGCAATACATGAACCGTGAAATTCCTGATGTTCAAGCTGGTTTTAGAAAAGGCAGAGGAACCAGAGATCAAATTGCCAACATCTGCTGGATCATGGAAAAAGCAAGAGAGTTCTAGAAAAACATGTATTTCTGCTTTATTGACTATGCCAAAGCCTTTGACTGTGTGGATCACAAGAAACTGTGGAAAATTCTTCAAGAGATGGGAATACCAGACTATCTGACCTGCCTCTTGAGAAATCTGTATGCAGGCCAGGAAACAACGGTTAGAATTGGATATGGAACAACAGACTGGTTCCAAATAGGAAAAGGAGTACATCAAGGCTGTATATTGTCACCCTGCTTATTTAACTTTTATGCAGAGTACATC
The DNA here is from genome assembly GCF_032405125.1 of Capricornis sumatraensis. Taxonomy (NCBI): domain Eukaryota; kingdom Metazoa; phylum Chordata; class Mammalia; order Artiodactyla; family Bovidae; genus Capricornis; species Capricornis sumatraensis. The sequence goes on from NC_091073.1 coordinate 25,604,661, forward strand.
ATGAGAAATGCTGGACTGGAGGAAACACAAGCTGGAATCAAGATTGCCGGGAGAAATATCAATAACCTCAGATATGCAGATGACACTACCCTTATGGCAGAAAGTGAAGAGGAACTAAAAAGGCTCTTGATGAAAGTGAAAGAGGAGAGTGAAAAAGTTGGCTTAAAGCTCAACATTCAGAAAATAAAGATCATGGCATCCAGTCCCATCACTTCATGGGAAATAGATGGGGAAACAGTGGAAACAGTGTCAGACTTTATTTTTTTGGTCTCCAAAATCACTGCAGATGGTGATTGCAGCCATGAAATTAAAAGACACTTACTCCTTGGAAGGAAAGTTATGACCAATATGATAGCATATTCAAAAGCAGAGACATTACTTTGCCGACTAAGGTCCGTCTAGTCAAGCCTAGGGTTTTTCCAGTAGTCATGTATGGTGGTGAGAGTTGGACTGTGCAAAAGGCTGAGCACCAAAGAATTTATGCTTTTAAACTGTGTTGTTGGAGGAGACTCTTGAGAGTCCCTTGGACTGCAAGGAGATCCAACCAGTCCATTCTGAAGGAGATCAGCCCTGGGATTTCTTTGGAAGGAATGATGCTAAAGCTGAAACTCCAGTACTTTGGACACCTCATGCACAGAGTTGACTCATTGGAAAAGACTCTGAGGCTGGGAGGGATTGGGGGCAGGAGGAGAAGGGGACGCCCGAGGATGAGATGGCTGGATGGCCTCACTGACTTGATGGACGTGAGTCTGAGTGAACTCCTGGAGTGGGTGATGGACAGGGAGGCCTGGCGTGCTGCGATACATGGGGTCGCAAAGAGTCGGACATGACTGAGCGACTGAAGTGAACTGAAGAGACCCTCGGAGAAGGCAATGGCACCCCACTCCAGTACTCTTGCCCGGAAAATCCCATGGACAGAGGAGCCTGGTAGGCTGCTGTCCATGGGGTTGTGAAGAGTTGGACACGACTGAGCTACTTCACTTTCACTTTTCACTTTCATGCATTGGAGAAGGAAATGGCAACCCACTCCAGTGTTCTTGCCTGGAGAATCCCAGGGATGAGGGAGCCTGGTGGGCTGCTGTCTACGGGGTCGCACAGAGTCGGACACAACTGAAATGACTTAGCAGCAAGATACCGTCAGCCAGAACCATTCAGATGTGAAACTTCTCTCATGACCCCCAGAAAATGTTTGAGGTAATAAATGCTTATTGCTTTCAATTGTTAAGACTTGGGGTCATTTGTTATATACTGATAGAAAGCAAGGTTTCCCTGGTGGGTCAGATGGTAAAGAATCTGCCTGCAATGCAGGAGACCCAGGTTGGATCCCTGGGTCGAGAAGATCCCCTAGAGGAGGAAATGGCAACCCACTCCAGTATTCTTGCCTGGAAAATTCCATGGACAGAGGAGCCTGGCAGGCTACAGTCCATGAGGTTGCAAAGGGTTGGACGCAACAGCGACTAACACAATAGAAAGCAAATACACTCTTTTATGTTAGTTTTCCTGAGGTATATAATATTGTTATATAAAGAAAAAAAACTGTCCTAATATTGTTGAGACGCTTTACTTTTTTCTTTTGTTTTTTAAACAATAGAATGAAAACAGTCCAGTCTGGGTCATGCTTTCTATTTAGAGAGGTGAAAGATTGAGAAATCACATGCTTTGAAAATTCTTTTGAGAGACATACTAAAGTATTCACAGGAAACTGACTAATGGGGGTTAAAGGGTAAAAGGGAAAAAGAAGCATTTTTTCTGCCCCTTTTATTCCCAGTCTGTCCTACTCATTAACATCGTTTACTTTCACAGTTCACAGTCGGGTCATATAATTAGAGAAGGATTGAACTCTCTCTCCTCGGAGAAGATGGTTAATTTAAACTATTTGGAAACCACTTAAAGAAAACCACTGAAAGACTCTAAGGGACGGAATCTAGATAAACTAAAAAAAGAGTAAATGTGACCCAAAACCAGAATGCTAAGTCTATACCAGAGCTGATGCCAGATTGTCTAAAGCTTATGGCAGACAGTATTTGTTATTTATGTTTGCCTGAGTTTATAATGTTGTTTTTCATGGCTGCCAGTGTGTGAATTTTTTATTCTTCATTGACAGGGCATCATAATTTATTTCAGATAGTGTAAGTAGAGTTAATAAGACTGAATTATTTAAGCAAAAAGCAATTGCCTAGATCGTCTCGCTGTTTTTGTATTTTTTTAATTAATTTATTTTTTATTGAAGGATAATTGCTTTACAGAATTTTGCTGTTCTCTGTCAAACTTCAACATGAATTAGTCATAGGTATACATGTACCCCCTCCCTTTTGAAACTCCCTCCCATCTCCCTCCCCATCCTACCCCTCTAGCTTGATACAGAGCCCCTGTTGGAGTTTCCTGAGCCATACAGCAAATTCCTGTTCACTATCTACTTTACATATGGTAATGTAACTTTCCATGTTACTCTTTCCATACATCTCACCCTCTCCTCCCCTCTCCCCATGTCCATAAGTCTATTCTCTATGTCTGTTTCTCCACTGCTGCCCTGTAAATAAATTCTTCAGTACCATTTTTGAGTATCCACAGTTTTACCACCCAAGAGGGCCTTAGACATGTCTCTCTTGACACGTGCTGCTGCTGCTAAGTCACTTCAGTTGTGTCCGACTCTGTGTGACCCCATAGATGGCAGCCCACCAGGGTCCCCCGTCCCTGGGATTCTCCAGGCAAGAACACTGGAGTGGGTTGCCATTTCCTTCTCCAATGCATGAAGTGAAAAGTGAAAGTGAAGATGCTCAGTCGTGTCTGACTCTTAGTGACCCCATGGACTGCAGCCCACCAGGCTCCTCTGTCCATGGGATTTTCCAGGCAAGAGTACTGGAGTGGGGTGCCATTGCCTCTTGATACATAGAGCAACTTAGAGTTCATACTTGGAAAGAGATAGCAGTGATAGCTTACCACCCCTGAAACTCACATAATTGTCATCAGAGTAACTGAATGACGCTGAGAAAACACTGGTGCTATCCTCAGTGTAGGTATCTAGCTGCAGAAATAGATGCTATTTTGTCTTCTTGGTTGCTTTGTTGAGTTCAAGTCCTCAAGTAAACATAGAGGTCTTATGATAAAAGAAAAGTCTCTAGGAGAAAAGCCTGACATTGTGAGAGTTGACCTAGAGGTCAGACCTTCAACAGAATGGGTATTACTCATAGTTCATTATCTGCAACAGTGTGACTCCTCTGGCTGTGTCAGGAACAAGTGACAGGTATGAATACATCATTCCTTCTCTCTCCTTTTCACTGAGTATAGACAACACAGGTCCTGGGTTTCCAATGAGAAGAAGTCACCTCCTAGAAGTTGTCCAGCTCCTGCGAGTTAGTTTACAGCTCCATCTGCAAGTGAATCTTTGAAGGGCCTTCCTTCAACCCCCAATCTGTCTCTGTGCCTCTTCAGTCATTTTATAATAGATAACAGCTTTATAGTGTGAAAGCAAAAGCAGACGGGTGGGGGGTGGAGGACGGTGGGAGGGGGCGGTTTTGTTGTCATCAACTCAGGCAGCCACAGTTGCTGTACTTCCAAAGTGCAGTGACAGGTCTGGGAAAAGACTGAAAAGCTAGGGCAACATTCCCAGTACCGACAGCGCATGAGAAACAAATCTGGCTGACCACCGAGATGCTGAATGCCAGGTCACATGAAATCCCTGCATTACTTTATTGAGAGACCTTAGGGAGCAGCTGTTTCCTCTAATTCATTCATGTTGTGGCTGGGGGCTTAGGATAAAGGTTATTCCTCCATTCCCCTTATTCAAATCTACCTGTCTTCTCTGTGAGCAGATTGCCAGAAGGGAAGAAAATAAACCTCATTTTAGTGAAAGCACAACAGATTCACTGCTACCTTCCAGTCTATTTATCTCACTTAAAGAAAAAAGAAACGACTGCAGTAAATGACCATCATTTCCCCTTAGAGAGAAAATGGAAATAAATGTGAGAATACCTGTTTTTGCTGGAATTAGACTGAACTGACTGATACTATAATTTGGCCACCTGATGCGAAGAACTGACTCATTTGAAAAGACCCCGATCCTGGGAAAGATTGAAGGCAGGAGGAGAAGGGGACAACAGAGGATGAAATGGTTGGATGGCATCACCAGCTCGATGGACATGAGTTTGAGTAAGCTCTGGGAGTTGGTGATGGACAGGGAAGCCTGGCGTGCTGCAATTCATGGGGTCGCAAAGAGTCTGACATGACTGAGTGACTGAACTGATTCTGTAATTATATTGGACCAAAATATTAAGAGTTAAATACATGTTTTTATCGAGTTTACATACACTGCCCTAATGTCCTTACTTGAAGATTTTTCTACTTAAAAATTCTTTGACTTTCTCCATTTTTGTTAAAAAAAAATTCTTCCTACATTCAACACACCTACCATCATAGGTTCCTGTCTAGAGGACACACATCGAAATATATTTGAGAAAGAAAACAAGCAAGAGATCTGTGATTTGGAGCAAGATATTAGAAATATCTTATGTCACAGCAGGATAACTGAGCAAATACAGATATCTTAATTTAAAAATAAATTTAAAAAAAACAGCTAATGTCTTTTTTCTTAACTGATTTGATGAATTATTCAGTTAAAATAATTGTGCCAAGCTCTGTTGCTAATATTTATAACTTAAAAAACAAACCAACCTGCTATAAGAATATTTCATCTTGTATAAGAATTTTATTTGAGTGGCGTAGAAAACACAGCCCTTGTCTTAAACAACGTTCTGAACATTTTCCCCTGAATAATACTTAAGTAACTTGGCATGGTTCACTATTAACACCCTTTCTGCGTCTTTGCTCCCCACTCCTCATTATATGGATTTTTAAATTTATATTGTTACTTGTCATTTTGTAAATTCATCTAGTTGAAGTAATCAGCCCCATTTTGTTTTCTATTCTGGTTGGCATCAAGGGAGGGCAGCTCATGGTTTCATGCCAAATTGCATTAATGGGGGAACAAATGATGAGCTCTGCCTTGGAATGAGCATATATGCTAAGTCACTTCAGCCATGTCCAACTTTTTGGGACCCAGTGGACTGTAGCCTGCCAGGCTCCTCTGTCCACGGGGATTCTCCAGGCAAGAATACTGAAGCGGGTTGCCAAACCCTCCTCCAGGGGATCTTCCCAACCCAGGAAAGATATATATGTCTCCTGCATTGGCAAGCAGGTTCTTTACCTCTAGCTGGTTCTTTACCACTACCACTACCTGGGAAGCCCCCACCCCTCATTCTAGATGACGTCATTGGTTTGGTCACTGTTTCTTAGCTGTATGGATGTAGGCATACCTGTGAGATGAAGGATGGCATACGTAACCAAAGAGCATGAATGCAGGTAGAACTTGCAGAAGAAATGAAGCACTGTTCATAGCCACTTGAGCAGCTTTCCTGTGAGATAGGACAGCTGTGTGAGGGAAGAAAAAACTAACCATTGTTAATAAACGGACATACTCATTTTTATCAAAGGTATCAGTAGCCATTAGAGTAAACAGTGTGGTTCTAATAATGTTAGCCTTTCAACTGACAGTTCCACTGGAACATTAAGCATTGTATTTTATATAAAGATCATTTGCTTCTAATAGGTTTGGCCCTCTCGGCTGACTTGGTCCACAGAGCTTGTTCCCCCATCAGCTAGATATCACAGGTTGTATTCTCTGGGTAACAGATGCTGGAGTGGAGATCAGTGGGTAGTAGGGAGTGCTGTGGAATCTACATCTGTCGGAGAGAGAAGCGGGACTGGGTAGGAGAGACTCAACTGCTCGGCAGACCTGAACAGTAGTCTCGCTTGACTCCAAGGGGAGATATGAAATTAAAATGTCTTTCAGTGTTATCTTGGTTTGGAACAAAACAGTCTGGCCTTTTCCCCCTTATGTCAACTGTTGTATCTTGCCTCCTGGGAAGGGCAAGATCTAATCTTGAGGTGGGAGGCAACTCTTTGCAGCTGAGACAGTGTCTGAAGGGGCTGAGCACTGAAGGTGTCTAATGACAGTGCTCGCAGCAGCTGGGCAATAAACCCTTTCTTGAAGTGATATCTGGGTGGCTGAGCTTTTCATCCATTATACCAGTTCAGAGACTTTCAAAGATTTTTTACTATGGTCCACAGTAAGAAAATTCTCTGACGTTATTATCCACGTATGTGTACACATGCATCACACACGAAGCAAACGAAAGTTTTGTAAAGTGATATTTTAACATTTACCCATTGTCTGTGGTACTCTCTGACAATCTCTATTTCAATGTGTTTTCTTTCAGTCCATCCCATGTTATTCTATTCTCCTTCATTTTAAAAAATGCTGTTTATAAAATACTAATTTGATTCAAGACCCTCTATTAGATTACAACATGCAATTTGAAAACTGTAGAATTAGATTGATTGTGGAAATCAGCCAATTACTGGTGAGCAAGTTCTCCAGCATAAGTAGAATGGGCTTGTGTTCCACAATGTGATTGGATTATTTTCATTTCCAGGAAACCAGAAAAGGAGAGGAGAGGTTTGCTGATCTGTGGGCTCCCGAGACAGGGTGTGGTTCATCACAAATCTCTAAATCCTTGAATGTCTGGTTCCAGTGGGGTGTCATTTGTGATTACTTGTTCTAACAGTATGAGCTCCAGGCAAGATTTTTCAAAGAAGGAGAGTTAATTACTGGGGATAAAATAGTAACTGTCAATGAGAACCATCATTTCCATTTACTTGTAGAGTTTTAGAATGAGGTTAGCTATAAACACTTCAGTTTTTCTGGAGAGTGGATGCCTGTGATCAGTTTTGTGTTGTAACTTTCACGTATGCGGAGTTACTGGAAGAAATATTTGGTGTCATTGGTATAGCCAGTGACAATGGTGTCATTGGTATATGCCATTTGGTATAGCCTGTTGTGTTTTGAAATATACACAGTAACTGTTTAAATAATATAGTATGGCTATAATTTGACTCCATTTTTGGACAAAGATATGAAAAAGATCACAAACAGCGTGAGATAGATTTCAAGAAGATGACAAATCAACAGTTGTTTGTTGTTGTTTTTTTTTTTCAGGACAACAACAACAGCAAACCAAAAATATACCCTTTATCCCTGAAACTCAAGCAATGAGTTTGTGACCCTTGTTTGTATAACATTTACACTGGAACAAAGTAGAAATTTCATTACATGTATTTAAAATTTATGGTATATAAATTGAAGAAATATGGTTCTACTTGGAGGAATACAGAAGCAATTGTGTAGTAAAGAAGGAAAATGGAAGATATCTAGTATTTTTCACGTTTTGTTTTAGGAAATCTTCAATTTGTTATCATATTTTATCATTGGTGGACTTGATGGTTACTAACGAGAAGAGGCTAGGATGTAAGGGGCTTAGCCATGCTAACAGAGTCTGGTTGGAATTTAGATCTGGCTCCATCCTTTATATCACTTCAAAGCCACATATATGTTTAATTTTCTAACATTTAAAAAGCTACAGAGGGACTTCCCTGGTGGTCCAGTGGTAAAGACTCTGACTTCCAAAGCAGGGGAAAGAGTTCAATCCCTGGATTCCTGGTCTGGGAACTAAGAAGGCAAATGCTGCACTGGGAAGCCAAAAAATCAAAATTCACCAAAACAGATTCAGAATAGGGAGTTCCCTGGCAGTCTAGGGGTTGAGGTTCTGCCCTTCCACTGCAGGAGGCACAGTTTCGATCCCTGGCTGGGGAGTTAAGAGCCCACGATGCACACTGTCTGATTAAATAAATAAATACAAATAAAAAATGAAAAGCTGCAGAATAAATCTATGTCAAAGTCAGATATATATTTATAGAATATCAAAATACAAGTTGAAAATTAAGTTATCAATGATATTATTTCCATATTTTTCATTGTTGCTATTTATGAGATGAGTATATTATATAGTTTAAAAAATCATTTATTACCATTGCAAGTCTCTGGAAATTCTCACATGATGTATGTGTTATATATCAGTTATCTGTTAATAAATCCAGAAGTCAGGTTTAAGTAAGTCAAAGTAATAAGTGTGTATATACACTGAAGAAGAGTTGAGATTAAAGTCAAAGAAAGATCTGGAAACCAGTGGAAAGAACATGTTTTATAGATATATTTCACATCAGTTACATCAATTAAATGTAATAGTTAAAAGATAAATATATGTATTTATATATAAAGCAATGTGTGTCTGTTTTCAAGCATTATCACATCTAAAAAACATAGTATGTTTTCTAAAGATGATATCAGACTACTTTGATTTGGCAAGATATATCCACTTAAAGCTTCAGATATTCACTTCAAATGTTACTGGTGTACTAACAACAATAATTTTAAAAAAAGAAAAAAAGGTTTATAAAGGACAGACTTTAAAAAGTCATTATTATCCCAGTTACCTCAAAATAGTACAAGAAATTAAGTGACTGACCTCATTAAACAGTTCACCTCACACCATTTTATTCTCAGGAAATTAGCTCTGAAGCATGTTAGAGGACAAATTTAACTTCAGCATTAGAGATGAAAAATGAACCAGAAAATGTGGTAAGAAGCTGATGAAGACAATCACATTCAATTCAATTCCATTCAGTTGCTCAGTCATGTCCGACTCTTTGCAACCCCATGGACTGCAGCATGCCAGGCCTCCCTGTCCATTGCCAACTCCTGGAGTTTACTCAAACTCATGTCCATAAAGTCGGTGATGCCATCCAACCATTTCATCCTCTGTCGTCCCCTTCTCCTCCTGTCTTCAATCTTTCCCAGCATCGGGGTCTTTTCAAATGAGTCAGTTCTTTGCATCAAGTGGCCAAAGTATTGGAGTTCCAATGAATATTCAGGACTGATCTCCCTAGGGATGGATTGGTTGGATGTCCTTGTAGTCCAAGGGACTCTCAAGAGTCTTCTCCAACAACACAGTTCAAAAGCATCAATTCTTTGGTGCTCAGCTTTCTTTATAGTCCAACTCTCACATCCATACATGACTACTGGAAAAACCATAGTCTTGACTAGACGGACTTTTGTTGGCAAAGTAATATCTCTGCTTTTGAATATGTTATCTAGGTTGGTCATAACTTTTCTTCCAAGGAGCAAGCGTCTTTTAATTTCATGGCTGCAGTCACCATCTGCTGTGATTTTGGAGCCCAAGAAAATAAAGTCTGTCACTGTTTCTACTGTTTCCCCATCTATTTGCCATGAAGTGTTGGGACCAGATGTCATAATCTTAGTTTTCTGAATGTTGAGCTTTAAGCCAACTTTTTCACTCTCCTCTTTCACTTTCATCAAGAGGCTCTTTAGTTCTTCTTCTCTTTTATGCCATAAGGGTGGTGTTATCTGCACATCTGAGGTTATTGATATTTCTCCCGGCAATCTTGATTCCAGCTTGTGCTTCATCCAGCCCAGTGTTTCTCATGATCTACTCTGCATATAAGCTACATAAGCAGGGTGACAATATGCAGCCCTGATATACTCCTTTCCCTATTAGGAACCAGGGAATCACATTATCTATGTATTATACATACAAATGAAATTTCAGTGTTTAAATTTCTTCTGTAATGGCTTTTATGTTTCTGTAACCTTGGTTGTGCAGTGGTTTTTATATCTCTTTGAACTTGGTTGTTATAATACTTCTGGGTCTCATCTTTCTTTACCTGTGAAATGGGACAGCATTTTAAAATTTATGTTCTGGTGTACACTACTGTTTTTTTTAGCTTTATTGATTATTCAACATATGAGTGATTATAAAAAACTATATGAAGATTTTTAGAATTTTGGGGGGCTCCAAAATCACTGCAGATGGTGACTGAAGCCATGAAATTAAAAGATACTTACTCCTTGGAAGAAAAGTTATGACCAACCTAGACAGCATATTAAAAAGCAGAAACATTACTTTGCCACCAAATTCCATCTAATCAAAGCTATGATTTTTCCAATAGTCATGTATGGATGTGAGAGTGGACCATAAAGCTGAGTGCTGAAGAATTGATGCTTTTGAACTGTGGTGTTGGAGAAGACACTTGAGGGTCCCTTGAACTGCAAGGAGATTCAACTAGTCAGTCCTAAAGGAAATCAGTCCTAAGTATTCATTGGAAGGACTGATGCTGAAGCTGAAACTCTAATACTTTGGCTACCTGATGTGAAGAGCTGACTCATTTGAAAAGACCCTGATGCTGGGAAAGATTGAAGGCAGGAGGAGAAGGGGGTGACAGTGGATGAGACGGTTGGATGACATCACCGACTCGATGGACATGACATTGAGTAAGCTCTAGGAGTTGGTGATGGACAGGGAAGCCTGGCATGCTGCAGTCCATGGGGTCTCAAAGAGTCAGACATGACTGAGCAACTGAACTGAATTAAAATGATAAAATTGAGATTCTAATTGACACTCCTCATTTCTCAGTGGAATCAGCTGGGAACAGACAGCCATGAAGTATTTGAGGGTATAACATATTGCAAAATTAGGTATCATTATTTTAACCATTTATCATTACTACTGGCAAAGAGATTAGTTGTTCTATTAGTGAGTCAATGAATTACCATTTTCATATATGAATACAATTTCAGCTCTTAGTTTACCTGAGACATTTGTTTAATAATGATATGGGGAGGAGTATTTATTTTAATGTCTTTTGTGATGTTTTTACTGATATTAGACAGAATGGAAATGAAGACTTTTTACATCTTCTGGAGGAAAGATGTAGTAGGTGTTTTGGAATGTATGTATTCCAAAATAATTGTAGAAAGCACAGGCGGATTAAAATTTTTATACCAACTTAAATGGTATTTATAATTATTGTCTTCTATTCTCTGATTATGTATTGATATACAAAATATACATTGTATTTTGATATTGATATTTTGAAGTATCTACCATGCTCTTATAAATGCTTCATTCAGAATATGCACAGTTGGTCTTCACCAATTTTTTCAGAAATGATGAAAGACAAATCAGATTTTAACATTTGATCATATTTTCTATTGTAGTTGAAGTGTTGAGACTAAATGGGCTGCTAGTGAGTGTAGAGAAAGAAAACACAGGACCTGGGACTGTGTCTGAACATACAATCTGTTGAAGACACTCTACTTAAAAATAAAACCCATTAAACAAGTGACAAAGTGATATTCAGAGACAAAGAAAAACAAAATAGGGCTGCACAGTTCTAAAGGAGAAGAGAATTTTCACACTTAAGGTTTGGGTGATGGAAGACAGAAGATACTGGAAATGGCTGGCATCCAGGAGCCAGACATGTGAAGTCACAATGTGAATTTCGGAAGGTCTAAAAGAATAAATCTGGGCCTGGCTATGGGTGCCTGGCTGTAGGTATCAGGGAGTAGTGTCTGAACCCTACTCCTCAGACACCTGGCTCCAATTCCCTAGCTGCGCTGGGCCTAAGTAGGACTCAGTCCAGGAGGAACTGGACAGGGAGCCAAAGGAGACACTCAGTTATGTGTGGGACAGTTATTATCGGGAAACTCAGTAACTGGATGCAGGGTTGATGCTGGGGCTAGGTGAAAAGAATGTGGCTGAATACAAGTCACTAGAAAGAGAATGTCATCACAACAGAGCTGATGACAAAACGGATTTGATGCTCACTCCCGAGCTCTGTGGAGGCTATTTACATTCCCCATGTCTAGGGTCCTGATTGATCCCTGAAGTTTGGATTAGACTTGAACAAGTGGAAATTAAGTGCTTAGCAAATAGTAGATGCTCAATAAATATTTGCTAAAGAAATGAATGAATTGTAAGATCTTAGATCTAGAGAGTGGAAGTCTTCCATTCACAGCCAAATAACTCCAAAGTTACCAATTTACAATAGTGTTTTCTAAGTGTATTCCATGCAAATCTGATTTCCTAGGATATGTCTTAAGATCAAAGAGTGTTTTGACCAAGTAAGTTAGGCAACTGCAGAGTTAAATTAATTCATTTCTGTATTACAAGACTTTGTAAGGATTTCTGAAAGATAAATGTTCTGTAGACATTATTAAGTTTACTTGACCACAGAACCCTCTGTCCAACAACCACCTTTCTTTTCCTAGGTATCCTCTGGACTAGTGTTATGACAAACAGGTATTTGGAGGTGTTGAAATCCGCAAGTAAAAATCAATAGATGGACAAAGAGATCAATGGATTTGGTGATATTGGGGGAAAAGATATCCTTTCTTAGGATATCCTCTTATAGGAGTTTCAAAGATTTCAATAGCAGACATTGAAAGAAGTAGGTAAGTGTCACTGTATGCCTGATGTTCATCTCCAGGGATTTCTAAGAGTCAGGACTCCTTTTTAACTTCTGATCCAGAGGTAGATGGTGGGCTGGAAAAATTTGGAAACCATGGAACTTTTTCAGAAAATATATATGGGGTGAGCAAGATTATGCATCAGTCAGTCACTGCATTGTCAAGACACTATTAAATCTTTATGCAATATTTTTCTACTTGAATTCCTTTGGGGTAAAAGAGTTGAGTGTGGGGAGCAGTGGTCATAGCCCTATCCTCTTCCTTCGACGTGTAACCTAAGGAGCCTTTGCTTTCTTTAGGATGATGTTTTGCTGATTGTTGCATGTTGTTTCAAGGTGTTTTGCACCATTGCTCACAACAGTGGATACTGAAAAGTATTCTAAAAACAAAAGCCTGTAGGCTGTTCTTTATTGTTTTTAGTAAGATATTAGGGGAGGCCACCTCTAAGGTTACAAACCTTACAGTTCCCGGAAAGGAGAAGACAGGTGACAAAACAGGTAAACAAGAAATTATGAAGGCCTTTATTTGCAGGGAATTAGGAGTTTTAGGGATAATATCAGATGAATTGATAGTCTACCCCTTTATCCAGCTTTTTATGCAGAAGGACATTTGACTCATTCCAAAACAGATTTCAGAATAATGTTATCACACAGTAGATAATAAGCTTCTTATAGCAATGAGACTCTGGGGAAGAGAATTCAAAATTATTTGATAATGTGAATTTTTAGTGTCAATTTTGAATTTGGATGAAATAACTATATATATATAAATATATATTTTAAATTGAAGTATAGTTGATTTATAATGTTGTGTTAGTTTCAAGTGTACAATAAGGTGGTTTAGTTTTATATATATATATATGTTCTTGTTATTCAGTTGCTAAGTCCTGTCTGACTCTTTGTGACCCCATGTAATACAACACACCAGGCTTCCTTGTCCTCCACTATCTCCCGGAGTTTGCTGAAACTCATGTCCATTGAGTCGGTGATGTTATACAATTATCTTATCCTCTGTCACCCTCCTCTCTTTTTGCCTTCAATCTTTCCCAGCATCAGGGTCTTTTCCAATGAGTCAGCTCTTCCCATCAGGTGGCCAAAGTATTGGAGCTTCAACTTTAGCATCAGGCCTTCCAATGAATATTGGGTTGATTTCCTTTAAGATAGACTGGTTTGATCTCCTTGCAGTCCAAGGGACTCTCAAGAGTCTTCTCCAGCACCATGGTTTGAAATCATCAATTCTTTGGTGCTCAGCCTTCTTTATGGTGTGACTCTTACTGTATTCGTGACCACTGGAAAAACCATATCTTTGACTATATTGACCTTTATTGGCAAAATGATGTCTTTGCTTTTTAATATACTAAGCTTGTCATAGCTCTCCTTCCAAGAAGGAAGTGTCTTCTAATTTCATGCCTGCAGTCACCATCCACAGTGGTTTTAGAACCCAAGAAAAGAAAATTGGTCACTGTTTCTGCCTTTTCCCCTTTTATTTGCTATGAAGTAATGGGACTGGATGCCATGATTTTAGTTTTTTAAATATTGAGTTTTAAGCCAAGTGTTTTACTCTCCTCTTTCGCCCTTATCAAGAGACTCTACACTTACTGCCATTAGAGTGGTGTCATCTGCATATCTGAGGTTGTTGATATTTCTTCTGCAAATCTTGACTCCAGCCTGTGACTCATCCAGACTGGCATTTCGCATGATATGTACTCTGCATGTAAGTTAAATAAGCAGGGTGATAATATACAGCCTTAATGTACTCCTTTCCCAATTTTGAACCAGTCAGTTGTTCCATGTCTGGTTCTAACTGTTGTTTCTTGACCTGTATACAGGTTTTTTTCAGATTATTTATCATTATAGGTATTGAATATAGTTTCCTGTGCTATATAGTAAATACTTTAATCTATTTTACATATAGTAGTGTGTTCCTGTTAACCCCATACTCCTAACTTATCCCTCCTCTGCACCTTTCCCCTTTGGTAGCCATAGGTTTCTTTTTCTGTCTGTGAGTCTGTTTTTGTTTTGTAAATAAATTCATTTGTATTATGTTTTTAGATTACACATATAAGTGATGTCATGTGATACTTATCTTTCTTTGACTTACTTCACTTAGTATGGTAATCTATCTCTAGGTTCATGCATGCTACAAATGGCATTATTTCATTATTTTTTATGGCTGAGTAATATTTATATATATATATATATATATATGTATGTTTATATAGTATCTTCTTTATTCATTCATCTGCTGACGGACACCTAGGCTGCTTCCATGTCTTGGCTATTGTGAATGGTGCTGCTATGAATATTGGGGTGCATGTATCTTTTTGAAAAATGTTCATTTTATATTGGAGTATAGTTGATTAACAATGTTGTGACATGTATCTTTTTGGAAAAACTTTTCATCTTTTCTGGTTATATGTCCAGGAGTGAGATAGCCGGATCATATGGTATCTCTATTTTTATTTTTTAAAGAATCCTCCTAGGACTTCCTTGGCAGTCTAGAGGTTAAGACTCCACCTTTCTATGCAAAGAATGCTAGTTTAATCCCTGGTTGGGGAACTAAGACCTCACATGCTGCAGGGTGGGGCCAAAAATTAAAAAAACTAAAAAATAATGATGATAAGAAGTCTCCATACTGTTTTCCATAGTGGCTGCATCAATTTACATTTCCACCAATAGTGTAAGAGGGTTCCCTTTTATTCAAACCATTTCCAGCATTTATTATTTGTGGACTTTTTGATGATGGTCATTCTGACTGGTATGAAATGGTACATTATTTTAATTTTGGTTTGCATTTCTCTATTCCTTCAGTTCCGTTCCGTTCAGTTCAGTTACTCAGTCGTGTCTGACTCTCTGCGACCCCATGAATTGCAGCACGCCAGGCCTTCCTGTCCATCACCAACTCCCAGAGTCCACCCAAACCCATGTCTATCAAGTTGGTGATGCCATCCAACCATCTCATCCTCTGTCATCCTCTTCTCCTCCTGCCCTCAATCTTTCCCAGCATCACGGCCTTTTCAGATGAGTCAGTTCTTTGCATCAGGTGGCCAAAGTATTGGAGTTTCAGCTTCAACATCAGTCCTTCCAATGAACACCCAGGACTGATCTCCTTTAGGATGGACTGGTTGGATCTCCTTGCAGTCCAAGGGACTCTCAAGAGTCTTCTCCAACACCACAGTTCAAAAGCATCAATTCTTCAGTGCTCAGCTTTCTTTATAGTCCAACTCTCACATCCATACATGAGCACTGGAAAAACCATAGCCTTGACTAAATAGACCTTTGTTGGCAAAGTAATGTCTCTGCTTTTTAATATGCTGTCTAGGTTGGTCGTAACTTTCCTTCCAAGGAGTAAGTGTCTTTTAATTTCATGGCTGCAGTCACCATCTGCAGTCATTTTGGAGCCCAGAAAAATAAAGTCAGCCATTGTTTCCACTGTTTCCCCATCTATTTTCCATGAAGTGATGGGACCGGATACCATGATCTTAGTATTCTGAATGTTGAGCTTTAAGCCAACTTTTTCACTCTCCTCTTTCACTTTCATCAAGAGGCTTTTTAGTTCTTTGTCACTCTCTGCCATAATGGTGGTAGTACTTAGTGATGGTAAGCATCTTTTCCTATGCCTGTTGGCCATCTATATGTCTTCTTTGAAGAAATGTCTGTTTAAATCTCCTGCCCATTTTTTTGATTGGGTTTTTTAGAAATTAAGCCTTTGTTGGTTGCGTTCTTTGCAAATATTTTCTTCTAGAGAGTAGGTTGATTTTTCATTTTGTTTATGGTTTCCTTTGCTTTGCAAAACCTTTTAAATGTGATTAGGTCCCATTTGTTCATTTTTGTTTTTATTTCTTTTGCCTTGAAAGATTGATGTAAGAAAATATTGCCATGATTTATGTCAGGGAATGTTTTGCTATGTTTTCTTCTGAGAGTTTTATGGTGTCATGTCTTATATTCAGGGCTTTAAACCTGAGTTTGAGTTTATTTTTGTAATTGGTATGAAGGAGTGTTCTAATTTTACTGATTTAAATGAGAGTCCAAGTTTTCTCAACACCATTTGCTGAGGAGACTTTTTGCCATTTTATATATATATATATATATATATATATATATATATATGCCTCTTTTTGTCAAAGATTAATTGACCACAGGTGTTTGAGTTTATTTCTGGGCTCTGTATTCTGTTTCATTCATCTTTATGTCTGTTTTTGTATCAATACCATGCTGTTTTAATCACTGTAGCTTTGTAGGATTGTCTGAAGTCTGGGAGGATTATGCCTCCAGCTTTGTTCTTTTTCCTCAGGATTTGAAGCAATAATATTTAATGAAAGTATTACTATTACGTATTTGAAGAGGAGCATTTTAACTTGTTTAATTTATTTAACAATTAAGTATCTAGAGTGACATGCTTGTCACTCTGATACAAAGATAAGTGGGGCTTCCCAGATGGTGCTAGTGCAAAGGACTTGCCCGCCCGTGCAGGAGATGTAGGTTCGATCCCTGGGTTGGGAAGATCCTTTGAGAAGGGCATGGCAACCCTCTCCAGTATTCTTGCCTGGAGAATCCCATGGACAGAGAAGGTGGCAGGCTACAGTCCATAGGTCTCAAAGAGTTGATCATGACTGAAGTGACTTAGCATGTATGCACAAAGGTAAGTAAGATGTGTTTCTAATACATTCAGAATTGCTTATTGTTGAGTCAGAGTGACAGGCATGTACCAGGATAACAAAGTGCGAGAGAGGAGGCAATGGCAGATCAGGGAGAAGATCTGAACGAGGGCAGAGAGATGAGTCCTATAGATTCCAAACTTCGTGCTGCTGCAGTGTAGTGATGTCAGTTTGCTGACTTCGCAGCCCAGCTACTTGGTTGGTTTTGAGAATTCTAACTGGGAAAATCTTAGATGGGCAAATTCGTAGGTATTTAAATGAGAGTCATCATGTCAGAATGACCAGTTTCAGATGATTACTTTAAAGTGCTTACTGAGAAAATGATTCATAGAGAGTTAGACATGAAACAAAATTTCTAGCAACTCTTGACAGATATATTTCATATCTCTCCAATTCTTAATTCAGCAATTAAAATAAGTTGAAACGGCTACTCACAAAACCACGTAGCATAGGAAAAAGACCATGAACCCCAACAGACCAACACTGATTCACAGGCTGGCTCCAATATTTAGTTCCTAGTTTCCTTGGGGGAAATTCTTCCTTTCCCTGTGCCTCTGTTAGCTCCTGTGAAACAGGATTACAGCATCTAATTTAAGGGATCATCGTGAGGGCGGTAACATACAAGGTGAGGTTTCTTCCTTACATTCTCTCAGGGAGCCCTGCGCTGCTCATTTTATAGCGTATTTTGCAATTGGTAATTCATTCCAATCAGCTCTTTTATGTCTGTCTCCTCTGCTGAGAGATACACGTCCTCAGGGGAAGAATCACATTTCTCCTCTCACGCCCAGCATATCCTTAACTCAGGGCTGACTGGAGGAAACCCGAGCAGGACGTGGCGTGTACCACATTATGAACACGCACTATTTCCCTTTGTTCTCATACCAAGAGCCTGACTGTTTTCTTTCCCTTGCTCTGTTCCTCTGTGAATCTGGGGAATTTCTGTGCTTCTCCTGAAAAAATGTGATATTATTGGAATATTCCTTATTTATAGTACTTCCCAAGTATTACTCATATGTAGCCTGGGCCTTCTTTTGAGCATCAAAGTCTTTCTGAACTAAAATATAATCTCTACTACTTTTACCTGTCGTAGGATAGGATTTTTCCCAAGTTGTTTCTTAGAGATAAAAAAGTGATTTCTGGGTCAACATATTATTTTGAAATTTTTCTTTCATTTTGCTTAAGTGCATAGGATGAGTGGACGATTAGGCTGATTATTGGCACTTTTGGATCAGTCACTACTACTGTAGTTTTGATTATTTCCTGTATTGTATTAGAAACCTAAACCTTTTATGTTGCTTTTGTTTAGTCACTCAGTTGTGTTTGACTCTTTGATGGCCCCATGGACTGTAGCCTGCCAGGTTCCTCTGGCCATGGGATTTCCCAGACTAGAATACTGGAGTGAGTTGCCATTTCTATCTTCATGGGATCTTCCTGACTCAGGGATGGAACCAGCATCTCCTGAATTGACAGGCAGATTCTTTACCACTGAGCCACCAGGGAAGTCAAAAAAACCATATATAGACCTGCATTATGTTTACCCGAAGGCAGAAGGAAGATTTAAGGTACCATCTAAAAACCCAGTGTTTGTTCATTAAACTCATTATATTCATTTTCATGTAGACTGATTTCTTTATGAATATAACAGTTCTCTCTTGATTTCGTCAACTCATGGCAGCACTAAAATAGATGTAGCTAGCTTCAGGTCTGTCTTCTGCTTGCGTTCACGGCGAGGGCTCTGAAGAACTGCACATTTTCAGGAGAGAAGTTTCCATGGAAACCCCGGACAAAGGCAAAGCAAAATAATTCTTCAAGACCCGCAAGAAAAAAAAAAAATTCCCCCTTTGCTTTTTGTTTGCAGTTCAGTGTCCCCTGAGCAGTTCAGCAGCTGGCCCTGTCCCTGCTCTCTAGGAATCCCTGTTTGAAATTTATATATAGCATTATGCCTCTCTGAAATCTGCAAAATAGGATTTGGTGAGCATGACTAAAAAGTTACTTCTCAGGAGAGCGCAAACGCAGAGGGTTTTTTTCTTAACGATGAGATTTAAAAATATAATAAAGTATACATTTAAGCAGCCACTGAATTTATGAACATAGAGCTGCTCTTCAAATTATCAAATAGGTCTCAAAGAAGAGAATTTAAGAGCAAACAGATGAAATCAGTGATTCGAGGCAAATTGATATTTCAAGACGGTTTGTTGGTTGTTGTTTAAATAAAGACCAAGTTAAATGATTTCTAAAGCATTTGTAGGTCATATGTCTTGAGGAAGTCATGGGGTTCATATGAATTCCTTTAGAAAATGGTGTCTCTTTCATTGGTTCTCAAAGTTCCAAAGCAGCTGACTGTATTTATGTATCTTCCATTGTACTGAGCACAGCAGCTTGAAGCTATTTTGGGGACAGGATTGATGCAGCGAAAAGCACCCTCCATGCTCTGCCACACAGGGTTCTTTAGGGCTGCAGTCAGAAACTGAATGCCCTGTGCACATCTATTGATACTATTTATTATATTCATGCACAGTTCGTACTTCACTTTCTTTTCTTTATTGAACTTAATTGTAATCATGTTCAAAAATATATTCACTCTTCAATTTATGCTTTCAATGAATAACTTGTGGGTAATTACTGCACACCAGGAGCTATGCTAGGGACCTGCCCTCAGGGAGTCCATCAAGGAATGCCGCACTCTTTTTTTTTTTTTTAATGAAATAACACAAAAGAAAAACCTAAATTACAAAGTGCGACAGTTACTACACGCTGTGAAACGCCATGGTAAGGAGGTTTATTTTAGGTTTTATGGCAGTCGAGAGCAGGTCATGTCTCAGTTTAGTGGTGATGGTTGTATAAAGATTAGATCAGATAAGAATTTCTAAAAGAGGTGACGTTTGTTTCAAGCCCTGGAAAACGATTAGATATGAAACTGGCAGACAAGTGGGGGAAACACATTCAGAGAAAACAATCTAAAAACACAGGGCTGTGGAAGAATGTCAGTGTTTTAGGCAATGAGCATAGCCTGCAATGCAGTGAGAAAGGGAAATGAAGATGAAGACTGCAGAAGCCAGCTCCTCAAGGGCTTTGCAAAACTGAGTATGAATTTTGTCTGAAAGATGGAGAGAAGCTTCTCAGCAATTTCAGCAGAAGTGCTGAATCTACGCTGTCATCTTGGGAAGAAGTCATTTACAGCAGGGAGCCCAGTTAGGAGGCAAAGGGCACTGTTGATGAGAAATGGTGGAGTCAAAACTAGGGCTCCATCGGACTTCCCTGGTGGTCCAGTGATTAAGAATCTGCCTGCCAGTGCAGGGGACACAGGTTCAATCCCTGTTCTGGGAAGGTTCCACATGCCCCGGGGCACTAAGGCTGTGCCCCACAGCTGCTGAAGCCTGAGCACCCTAGGAGCCATGCCCCACAGGAGAAGCCTTCACAATAAGAAGCCCAGCACCTCAACTAGAAAGCTGCCCCTGCTAGCTGCAATTAGAGAAAACCCAGGCACAGCAATGAAGACCCAGCACAGCCAAAAATAGTGAAATTAAACAAACAGAGAAACAAAACCAAGGCTAGATCTGGAGGGTAGAAGGACTTGGTAACCAACTGGTTGGGTGAAGGCACCAAGGAAAGGGCTTCAGGTTTCAAGCGCAGGTGCTGGCAAGATGGTAATACTATTAAGTGAAATTACTATGAGAGATGAAAAATCCATGAAGATTAAGGATATAGCTTGAATCCTTGTGCTGCCTGACTACTCAAGTGACCTTAGTCAAGATTCTTAATCCATTTGAGCCTTAGTTCCTTTAAAAGATCCCATGGGATATTTTTAGAGGGTTAAATGATATAATACTTTTAAAGCATTCACACATTTGCTTAGTCTATATTTTTTGAGCATTAATGATATACCAGAGTCAGGGATTCAGAGGTGTATGAAATGAAGTTTCTACCTTTCTGGAAATTCTGTTGTATGAGTGGGAAGGTAGACATAAACAATTTGACAAATAAATGAATAAATCAATTATAGATTTGAAAGAGGAACTTGAAAGATGTAAATGGGTAAATGTGGCAGATAGAGTAGAGTTCTGCTTTGTGATATGTTGTCAGGAAAGTCTGAAACTTATAAAGGGGATGGCCATTCATTTGGCTTTGAGAACAACCAATTCAAAGACCTTGAAATGGAAAAGAATTTTGGAGAGTATATGCTTAGCAGTTCCTCAAATACAGTAAGCATGCATTAAATAATAGAAGCACAGAGGTATCTATTTATTTATATGTTGTGAAAACTAGCTTATCAAAATTCCTCTTTCATTTGTCACATAAGTTATTCAGAACAATATTTAAAATTGCCACCTTTACAAATGTATCTTTGTACTTAAGAATGTAAAGAAAATTGTTAGTGGAAATGAGGAAAGAGGTCTTTGAAGCAATGCTGAGTTTTATGGGCCAGGAATTTCCAGGGGGCACTTGGTGATTAATATTCTTCTCAACAGCTCTGGAAACATATTCTTTTTTCTTCCAATTATCTTTTTCATTTAGTTGAACCTGACTCAACTTTAACAACTGGTTTATCCTTCAAAGATGGGAGACTGTTAACTACCTTTTTGAAGTCTGAAATTTACGCAACTGTGTATCAAAAAGTCGGGGTCAACCTTCGTGACTTATAAATCTTGCTTATTAGTCACTTCTGCATTTTACTCTGTGTAGTGATAGAAGACGTATCATTTAAATTATCAAAAAATGATTCGTGATATACATTCTTTAAAAGTTGCAAATGGAGAACATTATCCAGGGAAATTGTTAATGAGTACACCAGTGTATTGTCCAAGCATAGAATTGTCTGAGAGTTTACTGTATCACATGCTAAGGAAAGATGATAAACAACTTCTGTAACACATCAACAAAGGCATCTGAATTTGCTGTGAATCCTAGTTAGGGACTTTCCTACCATTTATTCTTCTTATCTTTTTGAACAAGACTGTATAGTTAAATGGGTTGCAAATACATGGTAGGTATAACCTTAAGATAGAAAATGTAGAAACAATTAAATTTAGATAAAGATTAATGCCTGGCATGAATTAAAACAGGTTGATAATATAAATTAAAATTTAAAACATGAAAGGAATAACTGAGAAAGAAATAACTAAGCAGACACCAGAACCATAAAACAGTGATAAGGCTGTTCTAGAGTTCAGTGAGTGGCAGCTGCCATGTCTATTCAGAGTGAATTCTAGCAAAGAGCTAGTGAAGATAATGTATTTAAATACTGTTGGAAAGTTCCCCTTCAGCCAGCAGCTGGCATGACTGTTGTCATTCAGAGGGCATAAGTAAATGGCATATAATTGAGTCACTGAGAAACTGAGATGACAATGAGCTACATTCTCATTAACACTTTAGAAAAATCCTCCCCTGGGCGATTAAATAGATGATGTTTAAGACTGGTATTAAAGCTTAAATGAAAGCTTCATTTTCTACATGAAGTCAGAGTTGAAATAGGTCTCAGCTTTTTCATCAGAGGTTCCCAGAGCAGTTGGCTGTGGCTCTTGCAGACCAGGTGGAGTGGGTTTCTGTGAAATGACACTGATGAATTCTGAATCACTGTCTTTTACAGATAGGAGAAATCCAAGCTTCGTGTAGTATACTTCAGTCAAGTACACCAGCTGCTGTAGCCTCATCCCGACGGTGCCTTCTAAATGTCCCTCTCACCCCTATACAACAGAGGAAGCGTGTCCTCACATTTTTAAAAGGAACCCTAGGTCAGCAAGATACTCTTTGCCTGAATCCAGTTGGATATTCTCCTTGTACCCCCTGTTCCCGCTTCCCCATTTACCTCTGGCTTTCATCCATGACCATTAACTAGGGTACTTATTCAATCATTAGTTGGCGTCTTCCAGCCCAGCGGTGTAATTGACCTTGGCTTTGCCCCTCGATTCTGTCTTTGCCTCTTGGATCCAGCTGAACTCAGTGTCTTTGGAAGTGACTTCACATAGTCTCCTGGTTTTGTTTCTTGTTACACTCTGCCCCGAGGCTAGAGTATTACAGGCATATCCAGCATACCCTTTAATAAGGAGGGCTTTTTAAAAATGTAATGGCTCTGCTATTTTTTTTTTTAAATGTATTGATTGATTGATTTTTGGCTGTGCTGGGTCTTTGTTCCTGTGCAAGCTTTTCTCTAGTTGCTGCGAGTGGGGGCTACTCCTTAGTTGCGATGCACGGGATTCTCATTGTGGTGACTTCTCTTGTTGCACAGAACAGGCTCTAGGCTGCTGGCTTCAGTATTTGCAGCACATGGGCTCAGTACTTGTGGGTCCGGGTCCTCAAGCACACCGGCTTCCATAGCTGTAGCACGAAGGCTCAGTAGTTGTGGCTTGCGGGCCCTAGAGTGCAGGCTCAGTGGTTGTGGCACAGCTGCTCAGTTGCTTTACAGCATGTGGAATCTTCCTGGACCAGGGATCTAACCTGTGTCCCCTGCACTGGCAGGCAGATTCCTAGCCACTGCTCCACCAGGGAACTCCAAGTTTCCCTTTATGAATGGGCTTGGAACTGCTGTCACCTGCAGTCCTCTCCCAGGACTGTCTTTGGGCTACTAAGCTGCTTTGTCCAGCAGCTAGAAGACTAGGTCGCTGGAAGTGTAGGTAGTCACTTCCTGACTCTTCATGAGTACAAAAGCCCCAGTTCCAAGGCAGGACATCACTTCATGGCAAATAGATGGGAAAACAATGGAAACAGTGACAGACAGTGACTGCAGACAGTGACTGCAGCCATGAAACTAATAGGCATTTACTCCTTGGAAGAAGAGCTATAATAAACGTAGACAGAATTAAAAAGCAGAAACATTACTTTGCCAGTGAAGGTCCATATAGTCAAAGCTATGGTTTTTCCAGTAGTGATGTGAGAGTTGACCATAAAGAAGGCTGAGTGCCAAAGAATTGATGCTTTTGAACTGTGGTGTCAGAGAAGACTCTTGAGAGTCCCTTGGACTGTACGGAGATCAAACCAGTCAATCCTAAAGGAAATCAGTCCTTTATATTCATTGGAAGGACTGATGCTGAAGCTGAAGCTTCCATACTTTGGCCACCTGATGTGAAGAACTGATTCATTGGAAAAGACCCTGATGCAGGCAAAGATGGTGGGCAGGAGGAGAAGCAGGTGGCAGAGGATGAGATGGTTGGATGGCATCACTGATTTAATGGACGTGAGTTTGAGCAAACTCCAGGAAATAGTGAAGGACGGGAATGCCTGGGGTGCTGCAGTCCATGGGGCCACAAAGAGCTGGTCATGACTGAGGAACGGAACAACAGCAAGGCAGGACAAACACTGAAGATTACCACCAGAGACACAATTTTGAAATGATTTTAGGAAGGACACTTTTCACCTCTTTACGTATTTGAAGTGGGATCCCCCTTATAATTGATTTGCCATACTTTAACTGGCAATACTTTTTCTTTCTTAGTACATACCACAGATATGTATCTTACGGTCCATGGCAAATTAGCATTAGTGAAATTAAGATCTGGAGAAAAGTGAACAAAAACGTCTGTTTGAAAACAATCAGGAAAGGATTCAGGGAAGAACTAGCATCTAAGTTGTGAAAGTGTCAGGTGGATTGTTCTATGGTTTCGAAGATATGTTATGTGGAAGTTTAGGTCAATCATAGTTTAGGGGAGAAGTTAAAGGGAGGGAGCCGCTTTTAACTGGATTCCTACCATGTGTCTCACACCTAGGTCTTCTGTTTTGAGTAACTTTTTCAATCTCACAATAACCTGTTGGTCCTTGAGGTAACATAATCAGAAAGAAATTTTTTACTGAAGACAGCAGTCCTGCCCTTCCCACCCCCTCCACGGGAATCCCTGCATCTACTGACATCAAGATGGTTTTACAGCCATCTGCTTATGATGACTTCAGTTCTCCCAGCAACTAGACCCCTATTCTAGGCAGAAGAGACCAGTAGTTTTAGAGTATACAGATCTTGGTCAAGCTCAGTCTGTTCAACTTAATCACTGAATAATGTTAAACAAATTACTTACCATTCAAAAGTAATATGAAAAAAGTTATGCCTATCCCTAAAAGCCCGTAGTATAGTGTTTGCATATATAACAGGTGCTAAATAGTTCACCTCATTTTCCCCTCTATTCCCTTCTTTTTCTTACAAAATATATGTTCTTAAATAACAATGAGGCAACTGAGGTCAGGAAAACAAACCCAAGAGTTTGGGGAGCAGTGGACATGTTCAGGGATCAGCCTTTGTCCCTGGCCATAGAGAGATGCTCATCTAATTATTGGGAGGCCAGGGGTCATGAAGAGCTGGATTCTAGCAGGCCAGCCTCGTATTCATTCTCTTGAGGGCCAGAATGAGGATGAAGTAGGAGAGAAATGCAGCTATACAGAGACAGGCGGACAGTCTTCAGGGTCTTAGTCTGTTGTGCACGTGTGCTAAGTGGCTTCAGTCCTGGCTGACTCTTTGCAGACCTGTGGACTGTAGCCCACCAGGCTCCTCTGTCCATGGGGATTCTCCGGGCAAGAGCACTGGAGTGGGGTGTTCCTTCCCCCAGCGGGCCTTCCTGACCTGTGGATTGAACCCGCGTCTCTTATGTCTCCTGCGTTGGCAGATGGGTTCTTTACCACTGGTGCCACCTGGGAAGCCCTTCTGTTCTTTTCTTTGAACCGGTGTATTTGAGAGATTCTTTCCTATCAAATAGCGTTTAATCAGAATTTATGCTCCCATTTTTATTTATCTACAGTTTTCAAATACAAGTACTGAGAAGCATAAAGTAGCCAGGGTTGTCAGTCTGAGTTGATACAGTTCATCCATGCTTTCCACAAATATCTGGTTCCCTTTTCCACGTACAAGTAACGTGTGGTTGGAGGGAATACAGTGTGAACACAGCTGCTTCCCTGCCTTGAGGTGTCCGCCCTTTGGTGGAGGCAAAAACAAACAGCATCGTGTTTTAATCGAGGGATAAAACCACAGCAGTGTGGGAATGTGGGCTCCCCAGGTGGCACTGGTGGCACAGAATTCACCTGCCAGTGCAGGAGACACAAGAGGCACAGATTCAAGCCCTGGGTCAGGGAGATGCCCTGGAGAAGGGAATGGCAACCCACTCCAGTGTTCTTGCCTGGGAAATCCCATGCACAGAGGCTACAATCTGTGGGGGTCTCAGAGTGTGACATGACTGAATGCTCTCACACACAATGTGGGATTGTAAAGGAGGGTCTCTCTTAACATCTTTGGTGACATGAGCCCCTTCCAAAAAAAATTTCGAATATATGACATAAAGTGTGTAGCATTACAAAAGAAACTGACCATAATGAAAAATGGTTAAGAATCTCTGGGAGAAAGTTTGTTCTGAGAGAAACAAATCAGGAAGAAGTAGCCAAATGATGGCATGGAGGCAGAAAAGAGTGCTCTCAAAGAGAACTATCTGTGGAAAGAGCCACATGCTTTTCAAGTGCAAAAGTTGAGGCGGGTCCAGCCAAAGCAAAGATCTTTGTTGTTTTGAATTCGTCTCTGCAGCTACAATATAGGCACGTGTTTGATTTCTATTAGGCTTTGTTATATAGAAAGAATATATGAAAGTTTTCTTTCAATAAAACGTTCTCTGTGATTATACACTAGTGAGAAAACATATATTATTTTAATATATCAAGCTGCAGATATTCCTATGCCAACTTTCAAAATGAAAATAGTTTAAATGCACGAAATATACATATCCAAATGATTCTTTTCTTAAAAATAGTCTTATTTATTGATTTTTGCCCCTGCTGGGTCTTCGCTGCTGCACGAGCTTTTCTCTAGTTGTGGTGAGGGGGAGACTCTCTCTAGCTCTGGAGCATGTACTTCTTGTTGTGGTGGTTTCTCTGGTTACAGAGAGAGTGTGTGGGTCTCGGTAGTTGCGTCTCCTGGGCTCTGGAGCTCCAGCTCAGTGCTGTGGCGCAGGTGCTCAGTTGCTCAGTGGCATGTATGATCTTCCCGGGCCAGGGGATCGAACCCTTGGCCCCTGCACTGGCAGGGGATTCTTCTCCACTGAGCCACAAGGGAAGCCCCCAAATGACTCTTTATGTAAATTACTTAA
Organism: Capricornis sumatraensis; assembly: GCF_032405125.1. Taxonomy (NCBI): domain Eukaryota; kingdom Metazoa; phylum Chordata; class Mammalia; order Artiodactyla; family Bovidae; genus Capricornis; species Capricornis sumatraensis. Next base: position 25,631,587 of record NC_091073.1, read on the forward strand.
TCGAGAAGTCAGAGCTGGAGGCCCAACTGTAAATTTACAAGAGATTCTCTTCTGTGATTCTGAAATTTTCTGTCTGAAACACAGGATACACTAGATGTATACTTATCACTTAGATACTCAATAAGTCCTCGGTGGCAAAATAAGAAATACTTTTCACCAACTAGGAAAAAAAAATACGATTAAAAACATACAGCAGTTCAATTGCTGTGTCAAGTCATGCTGCTGCTGCTACTAAGTCACTTCAGTCCTGTCCAACTCTGTGCAACCCCATAGACAGCAGCCCACCAGGCTCCCCCATCCCTGGGATTTTCCAGGCAAGAACACTGGAATGGGTTGCCATTTCCTTCTCCAACGCATGAAAGTGAAAAGGGAAAATGAAGTCGCTCAGTCGTGTCCGACTCTTGGCGACCCTATGGACTGCAGCCCACCAGGCTCCTCCGTCCATGGGATTTTCCAGGCAAGAGTATTGAAGTGGAGTGCCATTGAAAGAGCCATATAATCTTTAAAATCAGAACAAACATTTTTGAATTATGATTCTCTTTCTTGCTCGCGTGGCTGAAAATACTTAAGATTCAGTTTTGTGATATGTAAAGCTGAAATATTAACACATACTTTGGGGATAAATAAAATAATGTACATGAATCACTTAATACAATGCATGTGTACAAGACAGCACCCTCTTCTTTTGCCTGAAATTTCCTAACTGTTCTCCACTCCCCTCACCTTCTTGTACAGAGAGTGCAGTCATGTACTAAAAGGAGTAAAAGGCTGGGGAGACCAGAAGGTTTGAGCAAAGAACAGAGGCTGGAATTTCTACATGACATTTCCTAGGCTGTTGGTTCGAAGATACTGGTTCCCCAAATACTTAACAGAGCTTTGAGTTAAATATGTATGAATTTTAATCATTTAGGAATCCAGTGTATGATAGCTGTTTTTCCAACTATACTGAAGGGACAGTAAGATTATGTAGATTGAAATGTCTTCTGAATTTTATTTTCTAAGATGGGACAACATAAAGCAAAGGAGGTTATGTAACATGGCAATTGTTCTGTAGATGTATTTTAAATTCTTCAACTTGATCCAATTTGAGAAACTATTACTGGGGCGTACTAGGTGTTGGGCTCTGTGCACAGTACTTCAGATCCCAAAGCAGATAAAATGTACTTTCTGGCCTCAAATAAGTCTCAATGGAGTCAAGAATTGGGAGTAGTGGGGTAGGGAGACGGAGGGTGGGAGATGGGGGCAGGGGGACCAACATACAGAGAATTAGCTAAAAATTCAAAGACGTGAACGTACATACAGTCTCAGTACAGAGACACAGCTAAGTGAGCTCTTTAATTCTGCCTGGGAAAGGAGGAGAAGTTTCTAGAGAGCTGACAAGTTCTGGGACTGTAAAAAGAATTGCCTAGGCCTAGGTAGGAAATATATACGCCAGTTTGGGGCTGAGGACAAAACCTAGTTTGAAGAGAGAGAAAGACATTTTGCTCCGAAGTCAAGATACAGTGTTGAATTATGGGTGACTGTATTCTAACCATAATGGTCTTCTCATTTTTTCTCACCCTGCAGACTTTTACACACAGGCACATCCATGTATTCCTCAACAGTTTGAAAATTCTGTTTCTCAGTCTTGCTTTTTACATCAGGAAAAAATCCAAGTAACAAAAACTCAGTGTTCTGTCATTCTGTGACAGGGAAAGAAGGAAGTCACTTTGCAGGAAAACAAATTAAAGCTTTACTTACCTGTTAAGCGGGCCTCACACTAGCAAAGGGATTAGAGGACACTTGCTAATGGGCACCCTAACCTTCGTGATTACAAGATACTCTGTAGACGGTGCTTCTCCCCATCTTCCTTTGAAGCATCTGTTTCCTGGAATTCTATAGGATATACTCATTCATATATTCATCTTGAATTTGAATGGATCACAACAAGCAATGATCTTTAACGTGAACAAATTGTTCAAATGCTTAATTTGGAGGGACAAGGCAACCAGTAAAGGCAAAACCAGTCGTGCCATACTAAACCAACAAAGACTGCTATGAAATAACTGTTGTCAGGATAGCAGGATTTATTGTTTAATTTTAATTAGAAGCTACACTCAAGCTGCAGCCCTGTCCAGAGCAAGGGATGTAAGGTCACCCACAAAGGAAATCGCCCTGCTGTTGGACTGTGGGTGTTATGGTTTGTTTACCATCCATCCATGCACTTTCTCATTATAATGCCTAATGTTTCTCTTCTTAAGATGACATTTTGGTTAAGCAGTTCTTAAAAGTGACTCCACGGTCACTACAGTCACTGGATATTTTGGCTTCTGCTGCAGGGGCTTGGGTGGGGGAATGGGGGTGGGTGGGTGAGCAGAGAATTGTGCCTGCTGTCTGCACCTTTCTACCTACCTTCTCTTTTGCTGGAATCCCCAGGCTCTCCTCCCATCACCCCACTCACCCATAGGTAGTTTGGCAAGGGCTAGAAACTGGAGAAGGAAATGGCAACCCACTCCAGTGTTCTTGCCTGGAGAATCCCAGGGACGAGGGAGCCTGGTGGGCTGCCGTCTATGAGGTTACACAGAGTCGGACACGACTGAAGTGACTCAGCAGCAGCAGCAGCAGCAGCAGCAGCAGCAGCAGAAACTGGTAGAAGGTGAGATGGAATTGAAGACGGGCAGACAGACTCCAGTTTCTCCGTAAAATCTCCTAGGCTATTGATGGGAAGATCTCAACTGCCCAGAGATGCTCTATAAGTTTGGGGGTTAAACAGCTATACATTTTCATCTGAATTGCCCAAGTTACTTAAACTTCTATGTAAAACCTGTTCTAAGGAATTAAAAAAAGCAGTAGCATTTCTGCTGCTAATGCATAAGTACATACTGTCACTCAGCCACAGATGGCTATTTTTTATTTCAAAACTTGCTAGATTGTAACTAATTTTAGTCCATGAGACACGTTTCCCCATTAACCTGTGGTTTATTACAGCATTTCTCTGTGTAGCTTAGTATGTTAGTCCGTCAAAGGCCATGATTTTTAGGGAATGTTCATTTCATAGTGCTCCTTCCTTTACAAAACTAGTGTGTGTGTGTGTGTGTGTGTGTGTGTGAATGTATGGGTGTGTGTGTTAGTCACTCAGACATGTCTGACTCTTGTGATCCCATGAACTGTAGCCCTCCAGGCTCCTCTGTCCATGGAATTCTCAAGGCCAGAATACTGGAGTGGGTTGCCATTTCCTTCTCTAGGGGATCTTCCTGACCCAGGGATTGAACCCCAGTCTCCTGCATTGCAGGCAGTTTCTTTACTGTCTGAGCCACCAGGGAAGCCCCTTTACAGAACTAGATTGAGATTTAAATTGTGCTTCTAAAGAAACCTAAATTCTTACTTTTTTTTACTGCAATAATTAGCATTATCTTTTCTCTTTTGGTTATTCATGGACATAATTAACAAGCTGTTCTGTTTGTTAACTGGGGATATTCTGTAGCTTCCAGGCTCCACACTTTAAAATGCAATAGAGTTATCATAATGAAATATGAGCAAGGCAGTAAAGCAGGAAACACTGTAATATATTTTTGCAACCGAGGCTTTGAATCTAAAAAGTTCCCAGATAGCTTCATTACAGTGCCAGCTGATAGTGTATTTCTCAGCTTTCATTAAAAAAAAAAAATCGAGGATCTGTGATTATGCCGAATAAAGCTGTATATAAATGAAGTATCTGCCACACAATCATAGGAAGCATATTTTTTTTTGTTTCATCAGTACTTGCTTATGTTGCTCATGTGAATAATATGATTGATTTTTACTTTATCTCCAACTGGCAGTGTAGCCATAAATCTATCTGTAAGGTACCCAGCACAGGATAAAATGTTATTTTTCCTCAGTGTGGTCTCATTTGATTACAATTGCAGCCTTGCCTGGCTGCATTCCATCCATAATTAATTGTTGCTTTGGTTTCCAGTTGCAGCCAGGCCAGTGCTGAGGCTGTTCACATCTTTAGATAACACAGCCTACCATGCCAGCTGGCAAGTGCATGAAGACCTTTCACACTGAGTCTAATGGGCGCAGAAGCCTGAGACTTCATCAGGGGCCGCTCTTGAAATGATACCGCGCCAGAGAAGGGCCCAACTTGCTGTGACTGAAGGTCTCTTTGGCTCCTCACCCTTCCGAGTAAACACCATATGCAGAGAGGTTTCCTTTTTGTCAATTTACTTTAGTGACTCTCAGGCTAAGACAGAAAGTATTCTCAGAGGGGACAGGAAAATAAATTCCTTTAAGGCTTTACCTCTGGGTCCAGATCATTCTTTTTTTCTATGTATTGAGCTGTAATCTCATTGGCATGAGTGACTACCATTTTAACATAACATAGAGATTTGTTTTCTATGATATTATTTCTTTCCTAGATATTTGGTTTCACTTTACTCCCTGGGAAAGAATGGGAAGTATACTGGGCAGAAAAATTAGGTAACTATCCATCCCTGTCCAATGCTGAGAAATATTTTTGAGTAAGAGGGCATGCTGCAATTGTTGCATAAAGACAGTTTAGGTGTCATTTTAGATAGATGCATTTAATTACTTGATTTACTCCCTACAATGCCACCTTAAAGCAAACTACATGGATTAATATTCTTTGTTACAAATTATGAAAGAATCTCATAAAGTGTTTTAGTCCATTCGTGATTACTCAAAGAAAATGTAAGCCATATTTTCAAACCAAAATATTTTGGGAGCCCCCAACTTACTGACTGAAGTGGATCAGTTTTGCGATTTTGAGAGACTGTGTACAAACCAGGGAGCAGATTGTTGGCATGTGGGTAACATGAATTGAGGGAAAGTCGGTCTAGTCTGGCTAGATCTTTCTTCTGTCCATGGAAGCCAGATATCTAGCTTTTATTTGATATCTCTTGTTTTTAAATGTTGGCAACCACAACTAGTTCATTTAAAAACAACTAAAACCAAAAGAGATTCCATTTGTGCAAAGGACTGGACCTATAGCCTGACTTTATATTGTACCAAAAGTCTTCTTCTAAATTTTATTTATTTTTAAATATTTATTTATGGTTTTGGCTGTGTCAGGTCTTAGCTGCAGCACATGGGATCTTTGTTGCATAATGTGGTATCTTTCCTTGTGGCACAAAGACTCTCTAGTTGCGGCATGTGGGTGTCAGAGGGCATAGGCTCAGGAGTTGCATCATGTGGGCCCAGCTGTTCCATAGCACATGGGATCCTAGTTACCCAAACAGGGATCAGACACGTGTCTCCTGCACTGCAAGGTGGACTCTCAACAACTGGACCGTCAGGAAAGTCCCCAAAAGTCTTATAACAGATTTAATAAAATGGTTAAAATGTGCACTTCTTCTTTTAATAAAGCCACAGTCTAATACATTTCACATTTATGTGTAAATATTTAAAAAACCAAATTAATGGAAAGAATAGTGATCCAGTTAAACAAGTCAGTATGTTTTGAATATCTACAAAGTCTTCTCAATGCAACTGTAGTCAGAAAATATATCTTGTCTCAGTTACAGTGCAGGTATGTTAGGCTGGTCCAGAGAGCAGATGGACTATGTCACTTTCATGAGCTGAGTTGTTTTCTTACATATGTCCTACCTACCCAGTTTTCAGCTACTGCCTCATACCATGAAATATAACTGATCAAAAATAAATTTTTCTTGTTACATTATTTTGAATTTATGTCTCTGTGTAACCAACTTTGCATTTCACGATGCTAAAAATAATTATAACTTAAAGATTAGCAGAAAATATGATGCTGTTTATTCAACAGTGTATTCTGTGGTACAACCATGATAAAAACTAGACATGGAACCCAGCAAATACACTGCTTTGCTCATGATTTTAAGACAAGTCCTAAGGATGAAAGAATTGTTCTCAGCAGGTTTTGAGGGAGAGAGAAGGTACTGGTACATGAAAAATCAAGGAATGTAAGACTATAGAGTTTTGTTTCTTTTCTTTAAAGGGATATAGAAAATAAAAAAGAGAGTTCATAATGATATTCTAGAGAGAAAAGGATGGATATTTAGATAATAGGTGTGGTAAGCATCCCAACAATCTTGGGTGTATATAAAATGAAATGTTTCTTTGTTTCCTTCAAGTCAAATTTAACTTAATGCCAAGTTCTTATTCATTAAAACCGCCATGAAGTCACTGGGCTTGTCCCTTCCCTGGGGTTCCACAAAGATCCGAAGGATCTGACGTAAAGTGGGATACTTGGTGAAGTTCTTCTGGTCTTCAGCAAAGATGGTTTGCTTCTAGCTCCTCACGAGCCCTTGAAATCAGCCACCTTCACGGCTGGTGGTCCATTCTTGGGCACAAGAGTGTTGCTCCAGAGGGGGAGGCCCGGGACTGGGAGGGTGCTTCTTGGGGTTACTATCCTCTCTCCCAGCACGATACAGTCAATGAGCTCAGGCTTATTTAAAGGAAGAAAGGTTGTTTTCACCCATGGAACTTATCTGCTGGCCTCATTATCTTCTTGGAATAGGTGAAGGAAAAAAAATATCTAGAACAAAACACAAGTAATTCTGTTTTCTTTTCTAATCTTTTACGACAATAAAAATTAAGGAGAAATTACTATCTTAATATTATAAGTTGCCTCATAAATCATTTTAAAGTATCTTAGATATAAGACCCCCAGAAATATCTAAGAGCATACAGAAAAGAAGTGACATGGGGGAGGGAGGAAAAAGGAACAAAGGGGAAAAGTATATATCATTATGGGAAATACTGGAGGAGTATCTGTATATGTCTATCAGCTGTCACCTGTCTATGTCTATCTACCTGTCTTCTTAGAGTGCATGTTTATGTAGTTTTCCAAAGGTAGCTATCAAAGGTGAAGATTTATAGAAGAATTTTTTTTTAAGTAATTTAACTAATTTATTTATTTTTGGCTGTGCTGAGTCTTCATGGCTCCGTGGTCTTTTCTATAGTTGCACCAAGTGGCGGCCACTCTGCTGCAGTGGGCAGGCTTCTCATTGCAGTGGCTTCTCTTGTTGCAGAGCACAGGCTCTAGCGTAGGTGGGCTTCAGCAGCTATAGCTCGTGGGCTCAGGAGTTGCAGCCTCAGGCTCTGGAGCCCAGGCTCAAGTGTTGTGGTGCCTGGGATAGGTGTTCCCCAGTCTGGGGAATCTTCTGGGACCAGGGATTGAACCTGTGTCTCCTGCTTTGGCACACAGATTCTTTACCATGGAGCTTCCAGAGAAGCCCCTAGAAAAGAACTGATAGAAACTGACAGTACATGAAATATACTTCAGAGGCTTAGTTTCGTTTTGAAACTAAGTGTGTTGGAATGTTTGAAGTGGCGACTTTTATTTATTTAAACTTTTTATTATACACTGAAGTATAGCCCATTAACAATGCTGTGAGAGTATCAGGTGCACAGCAAAGCGACCAGGTCATACAAACACATGATTCCATTCTCTCACAGACTCCCCTCCCATCCAGGCTGCCACATGACATTGAACAGAATTCTTTGTGCTATACAGTAGGTCCTGCTGATTATCCATTTTAAATATAGCAGTGTGTGCATGTTAACTCCAAACTTCTTAACTATACCTTTGAAGTGGGGAAAATTTAATTGAATTTTACAATGCAATATAAGTTTCTATCTTATCTATCTTAATGGCATTGGTTTTTTCCCTTAAAACATCATACCTTAGAAAAAAGAAAAATGCCTAGTTTTAAAGCTCTTAAAAATATTCTTATAGAGCTTTTTGGGTTTCCCTGGGGTCTCAGATGGTAAAGAATCCACCTGTAAGGCGGGAGACCTGGGTTTGATCCCTGGGTTGGTAAGATCCCCTGGAGGAGGACATGGCAATCCACTCTAGTATTCTTTGCCTGGAGAATCTCCATGGATAGAGGAGCCTGCAGAGTCAGACATGACTGAGCAACTAAGCACAGCACACTTAGAGCTTTTACAAAATGATTTTAATTTGTATATCAAACTATAGAGTAAACATGCTTGGCAAAAAAACAATTCATTTTTCCACTCAAGAATCTGATGCATTATACACATTTTTAAAATTAAAGATATTACCTCACTAATGCAGGTATTGATGTCTGTAAACAAGAATTAAGATCACTTTAAAAAGCAAGTGATTCTATCGTGGAAGCCACATATACATATTTTCAGGATGAAAATGGAGCTTAATATTTTGGTTTGTAGTTTGGGTTGTTGTTTTCATCATATATGGATTAAAAGTACTGTATTTTGAAAATTTACGCAGAAATGAAAAACAGATGCCATTGAAAACTGGCAGGTGATTTAGCAAGAAGCTCTAGTGCTGAATGCAAGAGGCAAGTGAGTGATGCAAAAGAAACAGGAAGAATTGAGTACAGCTGCTTCTTAAAATCTAAGTGTGGACAAGAATGATATTTTATCATAGATGTATATTAAGCTGTTATATTGAACAGTATAAGAGATCTCTGACTCTTGTAAAAGTTTATTTCATTTTTAAACTTATCCCTGAGAAAAATGAAGTAAGATTGCTTAGGGGCTGGGGTCTTCTTGCATTGAAACATGTAGAGCAGTTGAAATTAGGGGTTCATGTGCAGCTGAGAATATAAATGCACCTGTACCTTAGCAATGGGCTTCCTCCATGGCTCAGTGGGTAAAGAATCCACCTGGGATGCAGGAAACACAAGAGCCATGGGTTCAATCCCTGGGTCGGAAAGATCCCTTGGAGAAGGAAATAGCAACCCACTCCAGTATTCTTGCTTGGGAAATCCCATGCGGGGCTACAGTCCAAAGGGTCACAAAGAGCTGGAGATGATTGAGTGACTAAGCACACACACACAGACACATACCTTAGTAGGATTTCTTAAGCCTGGGAGGACATTAGGGAATTTGTTAACCCCCTTTAATATGAGTGTCTGTGCATGCATGCTTTTTTCTGGTGTGAAGACACCATGTAGATCTTTTTCAAATGCATCTCAACCCTTCACTGGATAAAAACTAGTGTTCCAAGGCACGATAATTTGAGGTCTATGGACCCCAGATCCTGGTTTCCTCTGAAGGGAGGAAGAAAAAAAAAAAGAATAAAATATTCTTAGATTCTGGAATCCAATGTGGGTAGAGATTGTGTCTCCACCAGTGGTAAGGGGTCCAAAAACATATTCAAAGAGCTTGATTTAGGTAGACATTGCAATCCATGGTGGAGGCGGGCACTGTAGTAACAGGAATTTCTAGGAAGTGGTGCCCACTGAAGAGAGGTGAGCATTCCTGGTTCAGAGCAGGAAGCTTGTAGAGTCGAATCACATAAAGTCCTGGAGGCAGGAACCAGGAGGCTTTTCTGGCAATGTGTCAGGGTGTCACACAAATGGTCTGAATGTTCAGCCAGGGCTCAGCCCCAAGATGACCTTGCAGGAAACCCAGGCTAGTCAGGTAGACGGGGCAAACTGGGAGGAGGCCCTATGGACACATCCTGGGCTCAGGTTGGTATATCTTGCTTATTTTTATCATAATTAGCTCAAAAGTTAGACAAGACAGAGCCCGTGGCTAAACAAATCTGGAGAAAGGCCTAGTTCTGGTGTGGTTCTGTAGAGCGAAGTCTTGAACTTCAATGTAGTGATGAGCTGTTTCTTCCAGGTTACACCTTTGTAAAAAGCTGTGATTTTCTTATCTCTCTACGTGTATTTTGCTTGTTGACACCTAGGTTTACTATTTACTCATGGTAAAAAGAAAATGAAAGACGTATTCTTATTCTTGGGTATCACTGGTATGTACTTTTTTTATTATTTAAGAAAGTAATTTTAAACCAAGAGAACAGACGATGAGTCTGAGTGCCAGTGAATTGAATCCCTGGGCTGCCGCTTCATCCCACACTGTGTCACTATCGACTTTATCTGAAAGAAAGAAGTCAACATTACAGATTAACTTCACAGATACTAACCAGCTATTCACCCCACCAAATCCTTATAATCACTGAATATTTGAGTTCCGAAGTAAAGATGAAAGGATAAGCTTTACTAGGATACAAAGATGCAAAACACTCATGGTTAACAGGAGCAGGATGCCAAATTCTCTGACCATCCCACTGTAAATTTCCCCTGAGAATTGGCTTAATAGTCATAAAATTATTCCTGTTAGGCCCTAAGTTATTTCACTTACCTAATTAAAAATGCACGTATGAACCAGAGTATCACAGTTTATAGCTCTATCTAGCCACCAGTCTCTCAGAAGTATCTTCAACACAACCATTTTTTTATCCCTTAAAAATTTTATTTTCTATTGGAAAATAGATTACTAAAATCTGATTTCTGAAATCAGATTTTATTATTAGTCATATTAGATTAAGTCTCTAAAAATGCACTGAGAGTTACATCACCACTGACTTTCATATTTTATGGGTGAGGGAAAGAAGGAAAACAACATGTTTTATCATAAATTTTATTTAAAGAATCAGTTGCAAGTTAATTCATTATAATGTCATCTATATGATGTATATTTTATCTACAGGGTAAGGTAATACCATTTTCCTATGCTTAAAGTTAGAAATATTATTATTGCATGTTATTATGCTATATTTAAAAAATGATTTCAGTTTGTTAATGCTGGATGTGATTCTGTTTCTTTTCTTACCTGCCTTTGAGTTGAGGATATTGAACAAAAAAATTACCCTGGGTTCCATTTAAATTATTAGATCACTGACATTTTCAGAAATATTAACTTGAAATATAAATCAAACACACTTTAGATACCAAAAGAGAATTTTTTTTTAAACATAATGTGGTAAATGACTCATCCATAAATAGAGTGTAAGCACGTGTCCATTTGCCTGTTTGTGTATGAAATCTAAGCATGCCTCTAATTTTTTCATACAAAGAAAACACTTTACCTGCACGTGCACAGAGGTGGTCTTAGTGTCTGAGGAGGAATGGTAACAAGACTGTGGTTCAGGATATTTGCAAGTAATCTAGTGTGAAGAGTGACTTGGCGATGTTTGAAGCAAGTTTAGAGAAAAAAATGAGGATCCTAAAAAAAGTGCAATTTGATAGGGCAAAGGAGAAACTGTGAGCATCTAGGAGGAAAATAGTTGGAAAAATTTACTTTTAAAGAAAAGGAAAAAAGAAAGAAAAGCAATAGGAAATTTTAGGATGGAGAATAGTAAGTTGCCACTAGTGTTTTCTTCCTGGAAACTGAAGCAGACATACAGAGGAAGATATTAGAAAGGATACAGACTAGACCCTTCAAAGGATTACGTGTCATAAAGAGCAGAAGCAGCTGGTAGAATATTCTGAGCTGGCGGTTCTAAAGAGATATAACAGCCGTTCGCATTACATAAAAGTTGGTTGAAGATATTTTTGTGAAAACTGGAAAGATTTGATGATGATCTGGAAGTAGGGATAATGTATTTGAATTTGATTATTTCTGAAGTGATGGTGTGGTTACATGGGAAAATGTTTTCATTTTGGAAAGAATGAAAGATGTATGTCAAGATGTATGTCACCAATTTGCAAATGGTTTAGCAAAAGAAAAATATATATTCATGTATAGAAGGAGATGAGGCAGTTATGACAGTTTGCACACCCTTGAATGGAAGTGGTTTGTTATATTCTTCAAACTTTTACTGAATTTGAACATTAACAAATCTAAATAAAATAACACCATCTTCTACAAACAAGCCAACAAACAATAAAGGACAGGTATCAGAGAATATATTATAATCTAATGAATTCACAGTTTATAATTTTTCCCTCTTGTGACTACATTATAATGAGAAGGAAGAAACACACAGAGGGGTAAACTCAAAAAGGAATATGAGAAATGCATCTACACAGTACTTTCCCCCATAGATTTCTGGAATCAGAAAATATGTGAAAAAGGGGGCTCTTGAAGTATAGGTCATACCTAGAATACGCATTAAAGGTACAGGTCATGAGACCTGTCAATAAGTTCCATTGTATATCCAGAGCTCACTACTACTAATTCTAGTGTTGCAATAATTAAGCATAAGAAGAAAATCATAAATTATTACATATTTGACAAGTGCTTGCAAAATAAAAGAAAGTCCAAGGTAAACAAATTTTAAAATTTATTTTGGAATACAAGAAAATTTATAAAATGAAAGAAGGATTAAAAAAAAAAAAAAACAAACAGATCTCCTGACTCTAATATATATTCCTGTGGTGTGGTTCAGTTACTAAGTCATGTCTGACTCTTGTGACCCCACCAGCCTCCTCTGTCCATGGGACTTTCCAGGCAAGAATACTGGAGTGGGTTGCAGTTTCCTTCTCCAGAATATACATTCCTAGAGAGAGTCAAGTAGAATTGCACCCATAAAACAAGAACAGAATATAATGAAAAAGAACAGTCTGACAAACAAGAGCTCTTAAAAATTAAAAGCATATATATTGAAGTTAGCATTGAAATAAAAACTCAATGAAATTATCCAGAAAGTGTAACTAAAACACAGAACATATAAGAGAAAAAATTTTACAGAAATAAGGAATTAACCCAAGGGATGCAGCGTGTCAATAACTGGTATTCCGAAAAGAGAAAAACCCATCAAAGAGATACTAATGTCACTACTGATAGTAATAATTTAGTGCCTTGCTATTCTGCTTAACTAACTAACTAAACCCTCAGGTTAAGTAATAAACCATTCCTAGTGGTATGGTGGTAGTGTGGTACCAGAGACTATGCTGGTAACCATTAGTAAGGAACATATGTCTTCAAGTTGATAGGACTTACCAAGGACTTAGATCAGTTATGGAAAAAAAGCACGTGAAAAATTAGTAAAACTTTATACCATGAAGGAAAAGTGACAAACCAAAGAGTTTCTAAAGAGGGAAAAGAAAATCAACAAGAGTCACATATCTAGAAGGGGAAATAGAATCAGAGGGAAGCCTTATTTTTCTCAACACTAACCCTAATGATGGAAGACACTGTTCAAGTTCTGAAGATAAATATGGCATGCAAATTAGTATTCCATACTCAGTCAAAATGTTAAATATTAGGCATTCAAGAACTGAAGTATTTATTCTTTCTTAGGAAGTTATCATTAGAATGTATTCCCACAATGTTAGGACATAATATATACGAGAAAGAACTATATCCAAAAGACTTGAAGCATTTTTGCAACTCAATAGTAAGCCTATTTAAAATAAGCAAAAGTGTGTTTAAACATGTACTTCACAAAAATAAATCTTTAAATGAGCAATGAGCACATGAAAAGACTTTAAATATCATTAGTCATCAGGGAAATGCAAAAGAAATTCACAATGATTTATCACTACACACCCCTTAGAATGGCTAAAATTAAAAGGGTGATAATACCAAGTTTTTGCAAGGTGGTGGAATAATTAAAACTCTCATATTTACTAACTAGATTATAAAATGGTGCAATAACTTTGGAAAAGAGTTTGTTAACTTTGCACTAAAAAAAAAGGTATATAATACATATCTAGTTTCAAGTTTCTAGTCAAGATAAATGAAAACCTAAAACCATACAAAGGTTTGCATGAGTGTTCATTGCAGCATTATTTAGAACAGTTTTAATAAGCTAAATGAATAAACAAATTGTGATGTAGCCACATAATGGAGCAAATTCCTGATATAGTAAGAACACAGTTGAATCTTAAAAATATTATACCGAGGGAAAAAAGCCAGACACAAAAGAATACAGTTAGTATAATTCCATTTATGTTAAATTTTAGAAAGGGAAGTCCTAATCTGTAGTGAAAGGAAGTGGTGTTCTCTGGCTGGGGGTGGGAGGGATTGAGTGCAGACGCGCACAGGGGAATTTTTCTAAGTGATAGAGATCTTAATATTGGTGGTGGTATACATTTTCCAGCTGTATGTATTTGCAGACATTGGAGTGATGTGATTGGAAGAAGGATATTTTTCCTTGGAGCCTTCAGTGTCCTGACAACACCTTGATTTCATACTTCTAACCTTCAAAACTAGGAGGAAAGAATCTCTGTTATATCTAGCCACCTAGTTTGTGGGCTTTGTTACAACAGACCTACAAAACTAATACAGTCATCATATTTTAAAAAATAGATATGGCAGCACACCCAAGAAAAACCAAAACCTGTTAAAAGTTTTAGCCTTTGAGCAGAGGATTTGTGAGAGGGTAGAGACAAGAGAAGGCAGTGGCACCCCACTCCAGTACTCATGCCTGGAAAACCCTGTGGACGGAGGAGCCTGGTGGGCTTCAGTCCATGGGGTCGCGAAAAGTCGGACACGACTAAGTGACTTCCCTTTCACTTTTCACTTTCGTGCATTGGAGAAGGAAATGGCAACCCACTCCAGTGTTCTTGCCTGGAGAATCCCAGGGACGGGGCAGCCTGGTGGGCTGCCGTCTATGGGGTCACACAGAGTTGGACACGACTGAAGTGACTTAGCAGCAGCAGCAGCAGAGACAAGAGATTTGGTTTGTTGTTATTTTTTAATAAAACCATCTAATTTTGGTTTAACAGTTACATATATTACTGAGTCAAATCCTTTTAAAAGAGTAAATAAGTTCAAGAGTTTCCAGGGTCAAATAACAAATGAGCAGATAATTAGGGAGTTGAGATGGCCGGAAATGGGGCAAATTCAGTCTGAACATCAAGATTTGAACTTCTAAGAGGACTGACTATCCCCAAGAGCCCAGTAGTACGAGCTGATTGGTCTAGTAGAAGACTGAATAGGTAAGCTGAATTACTCTAGTTTATCTAAAGACTCTCTCATTTTGCAGTAATGAAAAGAACTTTGACCTCAAAGTAAGTGACTAAGTGTATAATGTGCTAACATCTTCCCTCTAAGGGATAAATGAGAGGCCAAAGGTTCTGAGAGGATTTTCCTTCTTCATAATTCAGGCCATTTGTGGAGGGAAAAAGAAAGAATTGGAAATAAGAACAGAAGAGGGTGCCTTGGGTTTGAGGATACACAGGGGGAGTCATGCTAGTTAATACTCTCTGCTGAGTCCAAAAAGAGTCTGCAGAGACTGTAGCCTCCTTTTTATGTTTCCTCATCTTGGTTTGCTTTGCTTCAGGGTATTTCCAGTGGTCTCAAAAATATCACAAACTCAGAGCCGCTTCGCATTGCTTTACTTTAAGCAGGAAATGCTTGACTGATGAATATATCAATATCTATATCATAACTATAACTTTGTATATACCTCTGTGCATGTATATGTATCAGTAGATAAATGTATATATATACTTATATAGATGTATATTGATGTATGCATCAGTAATTCATTTTCTATTTATAAGCATATCTTTATCTATGTCTCTGGTTACCACCAGTGATTTGGATTCAATAGGTATGGGATACAGTCAGATTCCATATTTTTTAAAAAAACAGGCCTATCTTGATCTCATATAAGGGAAAGGCTGAATCCTTGGTTCTAGTCCTAAACCATACACAGATTTTATTTTTAAAAGTCTATTTTACTTTTGGCTGTGCTGGGTCTTCTTGCTTTGAGAGGGCTTTCTCTAGCTGTGGCAAGTGGGTGCGGCTCTTTATTGTGGTGCACGGGCTTCTTACTGTGGTGCTTTTCTTGTTGCAGATCATGAGCTCTAGGCGCATGGGCTTTAGTAACTGCCACACACAGGCTCAGTAGTTGTGGCTCATGGGCTTAGTTTGCTGCCAAGGCATGTGGGATCTTCCTGGATCAGGGATCAAACTTGTGTCCCCTCCACTGGCAGGCAGATTCTTATCCACTGCACCACCAGGAAGTCCCACACACAGATGTTAACTCAGCCTTAGTGCTCCAGTCCTGAAGATCCATGGGAGAGCATTGGTTCAGTGCCTTTCCTTTGGAAGATCAGCCAATCCCCAAACTGCCGGCTTCTCCTAAATGTGACATAGATGGGGTTCTTAGCTTTGTTCAGAGAGGTTGTATTTTGCCAGCAGTTTCTCCTTAACTACAAGAAAAAAAATCAACCTTGTATTAGATATACTGGAAGGTTGGTCTCTGTTTTTGACACTTGTGAAGTGATTTTAAAGGTTTTACTTACATAAAGTCATTTTCCCCATTTTTTCTGTTTCAAAACTGAAATACCACTTAGAACCACTTTGGCAAAAGAGTAATCCAAGCCAAGTTAGTTTTTGTTTTCTGATCTTAATTCAGTGAATTTTATACTTTGGTGTGGTGGCTGTCTGTGGCAGTTCTCAGCACCTGCCCCTTTAAATGGCAAAGCTTTTATTGGTCATGGAGATATGAAAGATATAGGGACAATATTCATAAATCAGTTTGGGTTGATTAAAGTAAATAAAAACTATCCCTGGAGTGTGTAGTGTATGAGGTTATCCTCTGGAATAATTCTATGAAACCATCACACTTAGGTATTTAAAAGTTAAACATTGCAATACAAAATGAAAAATATTTATTGAAGGAAAATTTTCCACACTTAAAGCATAACTAACAGTGATAATAAACAGAAAAAAGTACTCTCAAAAGCCTATTACAAAGTTTGAACTTCACAAAAATTAAAACTTTTGCTATGCAGAAGCCTCTGTTAAGAGAACCAAAAGATAAATCACAGATAGGGAGAAAATATGTATCTGACAAATAATTTATGTCTACAATATATAAATTATTTTAAAAAATATATGAAATTTAAAAAACTAATTGCAATAAAAATATATAAAAATACATGAAAATTCAACATAAAAAACCCAGCAATTCATTTAGAAAAGGGGCAAAAGATAGGAACAAATGTTTCAACCAAAGAAGATACAAAGATGACAGTTAAGCACATAAAAGGGCTTGCCTGGTGGCTCAGCTGGTAAAGAATCTGCCTGCAATGCAGGAGACCTCAGTTTGATTCCTGGATTGGGTAGATCCGCTGGAGAAGGGATAGATCACCCACTTTGATATTCTTGGACTTCCCTTGTGGCTGAGCTGGTAAAGAATATGCCTGCAATGTGGGAGACCTGCGTTTGATCCTTGCGTGGGAAAGATTCCCTTTAGAAGGGAATGGTTACCCACTCTAGTGTTCTGGCCTGAATAATTCCATGGGCTGTATAGTCCATGGGGTTGCAAAGAGTTGGACATGACTGAATGACTTTCACTTCACAAGCATGTGAAAAGATGTTCATCATAAGTCATTATAGAAATGTATATTAAAACTACAATGAGATATCACCATACACCTACCAGAATAACATATCATGATAACTCCAAGTGCTGGTGAGATTGAAGAGTAACTGGATCATTGTACATTGTTGATGGGAGGGTATCAGTGACACAGATATTCTGGAAAATAGTTTGGCAATTCCTTTAAACTAAAAACAGAAATACAATACAGTCTGGCCATTGTACTCATGTGTATATACCTCAAAGAAATGAAAACTTATCTTCACATAGAAATTTGTATATGAATGTTTATGGCAGTTATAATATCCAAACACTGGAAATTACCCAAATGTCCTTCAATAGATGAATTGTTCAACATTCACATCATGGAATGCTAATCAGCAATAAACAGAAATGAAGTATTGATACACACGAAACATATAAATCTCAAGAAAATTGTCCTAAGTGAAAAAAACCTATCTCAGAAGGTTGCATATGGCATGGTTCTACTTATATAACATTTGTTAGATTATTTATTTATATTTATTTATTTACTTCTTTATTTTTTTCTTTTCAACTTTTGTCTTTATTTCAGGTGTGTTTTTTACTCAAGAAGTCATTTATACTTCCTGGAGGTTTATTAAATCATATTTAAAATATGCTTGCTTTGAAAAATTTGATGATTCAGTAGTTTTAAAAGTAATTGATTACCTTTGCCAAATAATAAAATTCAAAAAGAAGCATAAGTAGAAATCAACAGGTAGAGATCTTATGATATGGGTCACATATTTTAGAAATTAATTTGTAAAAAGATACAGTCGAATGTAGCAGTATAAAATAAGGTGTTATTTATTTATTTATTTTTGGTCTCATCCAAACTTTTAAAAAACCTTTTGATTCAGAGATGTTGGTTACCATATATTAATATCTTCTGGAGAAGTATTGTTCTTTATTGTGGGATTATATCTTTGCAAATTAGATTTAATATATTCCGTTTTTATTTGATTTTGATTCCAATTTATGTTTTAAAAATTTGTTTTTTTTTAAATGCTGGAGATGATGCAGAAAAAAGGGAGGCCTCTTACACTGTTGGTGGGAATGCAAACTAGTATAACTGGTATGGAGAACAGTGTGGAGATTCTTTAAAAAAACTGAAAATAGAACTGCCATACAACCCAGCAATCCCACTGCTGGGCATACAGAGGAAACCAGAATTGAAAGAGACACATGTACCCCAATTTCATTGCAGCACTGTTTCCAATAACTAGGAAGCAACCTAGATGTCCATTGGCAGAGGAATGGATAAAGAAATTGTGGTACATATACACAATGGAATATTACTCAGCTATATAAAAGAGCACATTTGAGTCAGTTCTAATGAGGTCAGTGAAACTGGAGTCTATTATACAGAGTGAAGTAAGTCAGAAAGAGAAACACCAATACAGCATATTAACATACATATATGGAATGGCCAAACAGGAGATGGCAAGAGTGAATATCGACATTTTAGGAATCACAGAACTAAAATGGGTGAATTTAACTCAGATGACCATTATATCTACTATTGTGGGCAAGAATCCTTTAGAACAAATGGGGCAGCCATCATAGTCAACAAAAGAGTCTGCAGTGCAGGACTTGGATGCAATCTCAAAACAACAGAATGATCTCTGTCTGTTTCCAAGGCAAACCATTCGAATATCACCGTAATCCAAGTTTATGCCCCGACTAGTAATGCTGAAGAAGCTGATGTTGAATGGTTCTATGAAGATCTACAAGACTTTCTAGAAATAACACCCCCAAAAGATGTCCTTTTCATTATAGGAGACTGGAATGCAAAAGTAGGAAGTTAAGAAATTCCTGGAGTAACAGGCAAATTTGGCCTTGGAGTACAAAATGAAGCAAGGCAAAGGCTAACAGAGTTTTGCTAAGAGAGCACACTGGTCATAGCAAACACCTTCTCCCAACAACACAAGAGAAGACTCTACACATGGAAATTACCAGATAGTCAATACTGAAATCAGATTGATTATATTCCTTGCAGCCAAAGATGGAGAAGCTCTATACAGTCAGAAAAAACAAGACCGGGAACTGACTGTGGCTCAGATTATGAACGCCTTATTCCAAATTCAGACTTAAATTGAAGAAAGTAGGGAAAACCACTAGCCCATTCAGGTATGACCTAAATCAAATCCCTTACAATTACTCAGTGGAAGTGAGAAATAGATTCAAGGGATTGGTTGTGATAGGCAGACTGCTGATGAACTATGGATGGAGGTCCATGACATTGTACAGGAGGCAGTGAAAAAGACAATCCCCAAGAAAAAAAAAAATGCCAAAAGGCAAAATGGTTGTCTGAGGCAGCCTTACAAATAGCTGAGAAAAGAAGATAAGCAAAAGGCAAAGGAGGAAAAGAAAGATATAGCCATTTGAATGCAGAGTTTCAAATAATGGCAAGAAGAGATAAGAAAGCCTTCCTCAGTGATCAGTGCAAAAAAATAGAGGAAAACAATAGAATGGGAAAACCTAGAGATTTCTTCAAGAAAATTAGAGATACCAAGGGAAATTTTCATGTGATGATGGGCTCAATAAAGGACAGAAATTGTGTAAACCTAACAGAAGCAGAAGATATTAAGAAGAGGTGGCAAGAATACACAGAACTATATAAAAAAGACCTTTATGACTGAGATGATCACGATGGTGTGATCATTCACCTAGAGCCAAACATCCTGGAATGCGAAGTCAAATGTGGGCATTAGGAATCATCACTATGAACAAAGCTAGTGAAGGTGATAGAACTCCAGTAGAGCTATTTCAAATCCTAAAAGATGATGCTGTGAAAGTGCTGCACTCAATATGCCAGCAAATTTGGAAAACTCACCAGTGGCCACAGGACTGGAAAAGGTCAGTTTTCATTCCAATCCCAAAGAAAGGCAATGCCAAAGAATGCTCAAACTACCACACAATTGCACTCATCTCACATGCTAGCAAAGTAATGTTCAAAATTCTCCAAGCCAAGCTTCAACAATACGTGAACCATGAACTTTCAGATGTTCAAGCTGGATTTAGAAAAGACAGAGGAACCAGAGATCAAATTGCCAACATCTGGTGGGTCATTGAAAAAGCAAGAGAGTTCCAGAGAAACATCTACTTCTACTTTATTAACTATTCCAAAGACTTTGACTGTGTGGATCACAATAAACTGTGGAAAATTCTTCAAGAGATGGAAATATCAGACCATCTGACTTGCCTCCTGAGAAAACTGTATGCAGGCCAAGAAGCAACAGTTAGAACTGGACATGGAACAACAGACTTGTTCCAAATCAGGAAAGGAGTACATCAAGGCTGTATATTGTCACCCTGTTTATTTAAGTTATATGCAGAGTACATCATGAGAAACGCTGGGCTGAATGAAGCACAAGCTGGAATCAAGGTTGCCAGGAGAATTATCAATAACCTCAGATGAGCAGATGACACCACCCATATGGCAGAAAGCGAAGAAGAACTAAAGAGCCTCTTGATGAAAGTCAAAGAAGAGAGTGAAGAAGTTGGCTTAAAAGTTAACATTCAGAAAACTAAGTTCACGGCATCTGGTCCCATCACTTTATGGCAAATAGATGGGGAACAAGTGGAAACAGTGACAGGCTTTATTTTGGGGGGCTTCAAAATCACTGCAGATGGTGACTGCAGCCATGAAATTAAAAGACACTTGCTCCTTGGAAGAAAAGCTGTGACCAAACTAGACAGCATATTAAAAAGCAGAGACATTATTTTGCCAAAAAAGGTCTGTCTAGTCAAAGCAATGGTTTTTCCAGTAGTCATGTATGAATGTGAGAGTTGGACTATAAAGAAAGCTGAGAGCCAAAGAATTGATGCTTTTGAACTGTGGTGCTGGAGAAGACTCTTGAAAATCCCCTGGACTGCAAGGAGTTTCAACCAGTCCATCCTAAAGGAAATCAGTCCTGAATATTCATTGGAAGGACTGATGTTGAAGCTGAAACTCCAATACTTTGGTCACTTGATGTGAAGAACTGACTCATTTGAAAAGACGCGGATGCTGGGAAAGATTGAAGGCAGAAGTAGAAGGGAACGACAGAGGATGAGATGGTGGGATGGCATCACCGACTCAAGGCACATGAGTTTGAGTAAACTCCGGGAGATGGACATGTTGGCCTGGCATGCTGCAGTCCATGAGGTCACAAAGAGCTGGACATGACGAACGACTGAACTTAACTGAACTGATGGAATTTAGAAAGTCGGTAACAATGAGCCTATAATGTGAGACAGCAAAAAAGAAAGAGCCACAGGTGTAAAGAACAGACTTTTGGGCTATGTGGGAGAGGTGAGGGTAGGATGATTTGAGAGAATAGCATTGGATCATGTGTATCACCTTATGTGAAATAGATGACCAGTGCAGGTTTGATGCATGAAGCAGGGCATTCAAAGCAGGTGCTCTGGGACAACCCAGAGGGATGGGGAGGGGAGGGAAGTGGGAGGGGGGTTCAGGATGGAGGGACACATGTACACTCATGGCTGATTCATGTCTGGCAAAAACCACCACAGTATTTAAAGTAATTGGCTTCCAATTAAAATAAAGAAATTAATTAAAAATTATTTTTAATTGAAGGATAATTGCTTTGCACTATCATGTTGGTTTCTACCATACACCACCATGAATCAGCCATAGCTATGCATATGTCCCCTCCCTCTTGGCTCTTCCCTCCACCTCCCACCCTATCCCACCCCTCTAGGTTGTCACAGAGCACCAGTTTGAGCTCTGTGCATCACAGGGCAAATTCCCACTTGCTCTCTATTTTACATATGGTAATATATATGTTTCCAAGCTGCTCTCTCCGTTCATTCCACCTCTCTTCCCCCTCTGTGTCCACAGGTTTGTTCTCTATGTCTGTGTCTCCATTGCTGCCCTGCAAAAGGTTCATCAGTACCATCTTTCTAGATTCCATATATATATGTGTTAAGATACTGTATTTGTTTTCCTATTTCTGGCTCACTTCACTCTGTATAATAAGCTCTAGGTTTATCCACCTCATTAGAACTGACTCAAATGTATTTGTTTTTATGGCTTAGTAATATTCAGTTGTATATATTGTTTACAGCTTCTTTATCTACTCATCTGTTAATGGACATCTAGGTTGCTTCCACGGCTTAGCTATTGTAAATAGTACTGCAGTGAACAATGAGGTAAGTCTTTTTCAATTATGGTTTTCTCAAGGGTATATGCCCATAGTGGGATTGTTGGGTCATATGGTAGTTTTATTCCTAGTTTTTTCAGGAATCTCCATACTGTCTTCCATAGTGGCTGAATCAATTTACATTCCTACCAATAGTGCAAGAGAATTCCCTTTTCTCCACACCCTCTCTAGCATTTATTGTTTGTAGATTTTTTGACAATGGCCATTCTGACCCATGTGAGGTGATATCTCATTGTAGTTTTGATTCGCATTTCTCTACACTTTTCATATATTTATTAGCCATCTGTCTGTCTTCTTTGGAGAAATGTCTGTTTAGATCGTCTGCCCACTTCTTGATTGGGTTGTTTGTTTTTCTGGTATTGAGATGTATAAGCCGCTTGTATATTTTGGAGATTAATAATTTGTCAGTTGTTTCATTTGCTATTATTTTTTCTCCTTCTGAGGACTGTCTTTTCACTTTGTTTATAATTTCCTTTGCTGAGTAAAAGCTTCTGAGTTTAGTTAGGTCCCACTTATTTATTTCTGTTTTTGTTTCCATTACTCTAGGAGATGGGTCATGGAGGATCTTGCTGTGATTTATGTCATTGAATGTTCTGCCTATGATTTCCTATAGGAGCTTTAGAGTATCTTTTCCTACATTTACGTCTCTAATCCCTTTTGAGTTTATCTTTGTGTATGGTGTTAGGAAATATTCTGATTTCATTCTTTTACAGGTAGCTGTCTAGTTTTCCTAGCACCACTTATTGAAGGGACCATCTTTTCTCCATTGTTTGTTCTTGCCTCCTTTGTCAAAGATAAGGTGACCATATCCAATTTAGTTTTTAAGAAATAGTTTTAAAATAGAATTGTCATTAAAACCTAAAAATGGAAACCACTACCCTAGTGTATGTAAAATGTCATTCTCTATTAAAATATTTTAGCAATATCTTCTCAAAAACATGTCTGTTATGATGAACATTGTACAGCTGCATTTAAGTTTTATTTTGATGAACATGAAATTCTATTGAAAGGAGAGATAATAATGTTGGCTCCTGACACAGAGAGTGTGTGTTTCCTACTTTTCCTCATGTTTTTGATTAGAATTTCTAAATGTTTGGCTCTTCTTTGGCCAAATCAGAATTGGCTTGAAAAAGTTCATACTGGAAGTCTTTCCACCATTGTCTTGAATTTCACTGTGGCAAATAGAATTAATTTCTCTTCCACAATTGAAATGTCCCAGTTCAGAAATTGATTGGAAAAGGAACACAGCTATGTCCCAAGAAATTCCTTGAGTTTACTTTTTATGGTTTTTATGTTGTGTTTTTTTCCAAAATGAGACTGATTTTAGATCTAAACATGAAATTGTTTCCTTTTTATGAAAAATTTTGATTCTTTTAATATTAAAGTATCATACATTTATTTTGAACTATTAACCCATTTTCCAAAGGAATTTTGTAGTTGGTCCCAGTGTTCTGCAGACTTTAGTAGATCTGATCATAGTCCTCACATCTTATCTGAAAGCACCTGAATGACAGCTTCTAGCTTAATCTACTTACCAGCAGCTGCAACCTGGCCTCTGGTTCTTTTTCAAGAATGCTGAATACCAACGGTTAGCAAGCCCATTGATAAATGCATGTTTTCTATTTTCCTTCTTATTTAAAAGATTTTCTCCTGATTGTTCTGTCTGTGCTAAATTTATGTACCATATCTTGTAACTCAATTTAAAATATGCATAGTTATTTTGACCAGGTCATTCAGGTATGACCTAAATAAAATCCTATATGATTATACTGTGGAGGTGATAAATAGATTAAGGGATTAGATCTGATAGAGTGCTTGAAGAACTATGGAGGGAGATTCATAACACTGTACAAGAGGCAGTGACTAAAGCCATCCCAAAGTAAAAGAAATGCAAGAAGATAAGGTGGTTGTCTGAGGAGGTTTTCAAATAGCTAATGAAAGAACACAAGTGAAAGGCAAGGGTGAGAGGAAAAGTTATACCCAACTGAATGCAGAGTTCCACAGAGTAGCAAGGAGAAATAAGAAGGCCTTCTTAAATGAACAATGTAAAGAAATGGAAAAAAAAAGAACAGGAAAGACTAGCGATCTCTTCAATAAAATTGGAGCTATCAGTGGAACATTTCATGCAAGGATGGGTATAATAAAGGACAGAAATGACAGGACCTAAGAGAAGCAGAAGAAATTATTAAGAGGTAGCAAGCACACACAGAAGAACTATACGAAAAAAGTCTTAATGACCTGGATAACCACAATGATGTGGTCACTCACTTAGAGCCAGACATCCTGGAGTGTGAAGTCAAGTGGGCCTTAGGAGGCATTACTATGAACAAAGCTAGTGGAGGTGATGGAATTCCAGCTAAGCTATTTAAAATCCTAGAAAAAGGATGCTGTGAAAGTGCTGTACCCTATATGCCAGCAAATTTGCAAAACTTAGCGGTGGCCACAAGATTGGAAAAGATCAGTTTTCATTCTAACCTAAAAGACAGTCAATGGCAAAGAAAGTTCAAGCTACTATACAGTTGTACTCATTTCACATGCTAGCAGGGTTATGCTCAAAATCCTTCAAGCTAGGCTTCAGCAGTATATGAACTGAGAACATCCAGATGCACAATCTGGGTATGAAGAGCAGATGAACCAGAGATCAAATTGCCAGCATTCATTGGATTATGGAGAGAGCAGAGGAATTCCAGAAAAGCATCTGCTTCTGCTTCATTGACTATGCTAAAGCCTTTGACTGTGTAGATCACAACAAACTGGAAAATTCTTAAAGAGATGAGAATACCAGACTACCTTACCTGTCTCCTGAGAAACCTGTATGCAGGTCAAGAAGTTAACAGAACCAGATGTAGAAAAAAGGACTGGTTGAAAACTGGGAAAGGAATATGACAAGGCTGTATATTGTCATCCTGCTTATTTAACTTGTATGCAAACTACATCATACGAAATGCAAGGCTGGATGAATCACAACATGGAGTCATTTTGCTGGGAGAAATGGCAACAACCTCACATATGCAGATGGTACCACTCTAATGGCAGAAAGTGAAGAGGAAATAAAGAGCCTCTTGATGAGGGTGAAATAGGAGAATGAAAAAGTTGGCTTACAACTCAGCATTCAAAAAACTAAGATATGGCATCTGGTCTCATCACTTTATGGCAAATAGATGGAGAAAAAGTGGAAACAGTGACAGACTTTATTTTCTTGAGCTCCAAAATCACTGCAGACAGTGACTGCAGCCATGAAATTAAAAGACACTTGCTCCTTGGAAGAAAAGCTATGACAAATCTAGGCAGCATATTAAAAAGCAGAGATATCATTTTGCTAACAAAGGTCCATATAGTCAAAGCTATGATTTTTCCAGTAGTCATGTACAGATGTGAGAGCTGGACCATAAGAAAGGCTGAGCACTGAAGAAATGATTCTTTCAAAATATGATCTGGAAAAGACTCTTGAGAATCCCTTGGACTGTATGGAGATCAAACCTGTCAGTCCTAAAGGAAATCAACCCGATATTAATGGAAGCACTGATGCTGAAGCTAAAGCTCCAATACTTTGGCCACCTGATGTGAAGAGCTGCCTCATTGGAATAAACTCTGATTCTGGGAAAGACTGAAGGTGAAATATGAAGGGGCCAGCAGTGGATGAAATGGTAGAGAGCATCACTGACTCAATGGACATGAATTTAAACAAACTTTGGGAGACAGTGGAGGACAAAGGAACCTGGTGTGCTACTGTCCATGGGGTCTTAAAGAGTCAGACAGTACCCAGTGACTGAACAATAACAGTCATCTTAAACATACAGAGTAAATTGTTTGTGTAATGGACTCAAATTGCTAAATTTATCTTTCATGTTAATGTGCCACCCAACATGTAGGTTGATATATTTGAGTGACTCTCGCCTAGAAAACAAGTTTAAGTGTAAAACTTAGAAGTCTCATAAATTTTAATTGTTCTTTCTACTGACATGTAATTAGCTTTCTTAATATTTTGTACTCTGGCACTGAAGGGGTGCACGACTATAGATTTGCTATAAGGAGATGTGTATTTTCACGCAGATAAGCTAAGTAGCCAAGATGCTTTTCTATGTATTGTTTAATGTTATGTTAGAGACAGGTGCATTTAATTGGAAAGTGCAATTATCTAGAAGCTTTGTGGATTTCTTGGAATTTGTTTAATAGCTTAACTCTGGACCTTGAAAGCTGTTTGGTAGAATCAGCAACCTCTATTCCTGGCTTATGAGGACAGGCCATGAGCAGAAGGAGCGTCATCTGTCTCATCGACAAATCAAGAGACAATCACTTTTAGCCAGTTTTGGCTGAAGTATGGTTCTTTTACTCCAATGGCAGAGAACTTGACTTCAGGTGTTATACTGATACATTTGTTAATAGTTGTAATTTATGTTTATGTGTATTATAATATCTCTAAAATTTAAACCCCTATTTCTCACTTACTACTGCTTTAGGTAAGTGAAGTAAATAATGTAAAAAGAAAGTATGTGAAACAAAGTATAATTTTACATTGACGTTATGTGGAGATGACAAAAATCTTGAAGGATTTTTTTTGTGAGTACATTTTGTGATATAGTGTTTAGAAGATGGAGAACAATGTTAGGGTTAGAACAGTAAAAGAGGTGGAAAAAAACAGAAAATTTACTAACACTTATTATAGCCAGATGTTTATTTATTATTATTATTATAGCCAGATGTTAATTAATTATTATCCCATTTAAACTTCTTCAAACCTATGAGGTTTGTGTGTGCTTAGTCATGTCCAACTCTTTGCGAACCCATGGACTGTAGCCCGCCAGGCTCTTCTGTCCATGGAATTCTCCAGGCAGCAATACTGAAGTGGGTTGCCATTTCCTCTTCCAGGGGATCTTCCCGACCCAGGCATTGAACTCACATCTCTTGCATCTCCAGCATTGGCAAGCGGGTTCTTTACCAGTAGCACCATGTAGGCCATTGGCCTTGATATTTTTACCTATATTACAGTTGATAACATTTCAAGCGGTTGAGCAAATAGTCAAATACAAGTCTCCCATCTTCAAAAGTCTTCAAAATTTTCTTCTCAAAGTGAGAGAATATACAGTGTAAGGCCAAGTGGATGCTTAGGCAGCTATGTCTGATTTCTGGCTCTGCCACTGACTGAAATGGGATGTTAATAAATTGTTGCCTAATTATTTCTCATCTTTAATGGATAGGAAGATTGACCATTTGTGGTTTTTATTTTTGCAACTGCCACAAACTATACCTTTAATATGAATAGAGCTTTTCAAGTGAAAGATAAAGGCAGATCACTATATTATCATTTTAAAATTTTAATTTAGCTCAGCACTTCATCAGATCAAACTGTATCTCCAAAAAATAATATGATTGTGCATGGACAGTGTCATTCTAACATGAATCTACTGTTTAAAGTGCATAATTTTCTTTGAATCAACAATATTTTTCTTTGAACTTAATTATTTGATTCATTGGGGAAGGCTCAACTTAGTAACAACTAATCATAGAAACCTGGTAATAAGTAGAAATCTAGGAAGAGGAAAAGCAATGTCAACTTAAAAGATAACTCTTTTAAGAATGGTTAGTTGAAAACTAATCTTTACTTCTCTCTCAGAAAGAGTCATACATTTCTAGAAGGGATGAGTCTTGATTTTCAAGGCACCCACTGTAGGCAATACCGGGCTGTGTAGGTGAGGTGTTGTCCATCAGGCCTCCACACACTCATACACCATCCCACACATTCACACACTTATACACCCACCACACACATACAGCTCCCACCACACAAATGCACACACCACACATTCTCACACCCACCACACAGATACACACTCATGTCACCACCACTCATACACACTCGCCCACACAGTCATGCCTTAGAAATTTGGAAGATGAGGGGAATAAGATTGCATGTTGAGAGTTAAAATATTTAACCTGTGCTTAAAATGTTCAAGGTTGAGAAATGCTATTACATGGGCTTAAAGCTCTGTGTCTGAAATGTACCACAGCATAAAGATCACCTGAGGCAGTTATTAAAAATACAGTCTGGGCCCTGCCTCAAATTCTGGACAGAATTCACAGGGAGGAGCCTGAAATCTGTGCGTTTAATAGCCTTCCCTTTGAGAGAGGTAGATTCTGGAGTAAAACTTGTCTAACTGGAGTGAGGTAGGGCGCTATGTCCTGGGGATGATGAAGGGTAAGCTTCAGGACCCTCACTGGTCAAGCCTTTCTCCAGGCTCTGGGTGTCTAGTCTTCTCTTTGGAGGCAGAGGAAGGCAGTAAGCTCTGGTCCATCTTGGGGAGGGAGGGGTCCCTTCTGAGCTGGATGGGGGCAGGCCTGTGGCCAGGGGCGTGGCCTCTGCTGCTTGTCCACAGTCGATGGACCCCCAGTGGCAACAGCTTATGTGGATCTGGAACGTCATCAGAAATTCACCGTAAGGATCAAAGGGCTGGGCGTCTCAAGGAAGCCCCTCTCCATTGCCTTCTTCCCTCCATTTATTCCCCACCACCTAAGCAAGAAACGAGGAAGACGCAGATGTTACATGATAGTAAAAACTTGAGAAACAAAAACGAACTTTTCTAAGTCTCTGTAATAAAAAAGCAATTCTGACATGCTGTGCTGGAGGAAAGGCTGAAATATCTTTCTATTATCTCTATAGAAAATGTTACAAAATTGTGGTCACAAAAGAAGGGATCACATATGTAGGAAAGTATTAAATATGAAATTAGTTTTATACAGTTAACAGGAATACAAACACATAATTTTTATAAATGTTGTGATACTGTTGATATTTACTCTCTTTATATATATTTGAGATTTCTTTTGCCATTCTATTAATAAGTAAATAATCGCTTTTATACCTAGTTTTATGTATATATAAACCCCAGGGATCACCAAATTATATAAACTACAATACAAACCAAATGTGGATCTATCCATGGAACTATAGAAAAAGAATAATCTCATAATCATTGCCATTCTATCAAAGAATTCTCTATTCAGGGGAGATACTGTCTGACCCCGCTTAGATACGTTTCCTGGTTACTTCTCAGAAATAGCTATTGTGTACAACGAAATCTGTGTTTATTGATCAGAATGAGAGTTCGCTAAATAATGGAATCATAATCTTTGTTCATCCAGCCACTGCCTGATGGTTTGGCTTTCCGCATAGTTTTTCAAAATGTGAGGATCTGCTGGTCAATTCGATCGGGTAACTAGACTCATTAGCTAACACTGCACCACCTGTTTTATTATAATCTGATTTATCAGTCCCTATGACTTTGTTAGTATGAACCTGTGTTCTTGAGAATAAGCTACTCTGGGACATAAAATCAAATATCTGAACTGGCAAAGCTAGTGAGGAGTAGATCTTATACTGTGATGTATGTATCAGGGTAAATAATTTTAAGGAGAACCTGTTTGTACTTGACAGAATCTGCAGGATGTCATTCCAGTAAAACCTTTTCCTAGACACAGATGCAATGTTCCTTATACAATGCACTAATTTTCCTCTAAATCCTAGTGTTTTGTGAGAGTGCTTTTTTTGTCAAGGAAATTATTTCAAGACTCAATTTGTAACTTGAAAGTCAATTATTGTTTTTTTTTCTTTTGTTCTTTTCCACGACTTTGAAAGGTTTCATTTTTTACAATTTTTTTTCCTGTGATGTATAGGAAGTATCCCATTGAGATATGTTGCTTTAGCCATGGGTTATAGCAAAATAACATTTTTTTCTCAGCTTAGGAAAATGTTCCAAGAAAATTTGAATGCCATCTTGCAATACGCACATTTCTTTTTCAAAAGCAAGTCACAGACTCCTACTATGGTTTTTAGAAAGCAGCCTATATTTATTCTTATCTCTTCTTAAAGTTCATTTGTTGGGTTGAGTTGTTCTAGAGCCTAGAAGATAAAGGACATCTCTGGAATATCTTTTAACTGGAAATGCACACAGCTTTGGGAGAGAATGAACTCATAGAAGCTTGTAAGTTGATAGAAGCGTTATTCCATTTCAAGTTGGCAAAAAAAGAAAACAGAAAAAGATTCTTTAGTATCTTGAGATACTTGGTCTTCTCTGCTAAACTGCAATATGTACACAGTATTCTCCTTGACCCCTCTACCTCCCATGCCTCTTGTCTACTTTAGGCTCTTAAACATGAAGAGCCAAACCACATTCCAAAATAAGATTGGGACACCAGGTTGAAAATGAACAACTATTAGGAAGCAAGTATTACTTTTCATTGTTCTTCTCATTAGGTGACTAAAAGATAAGTCCCTAAGAATGGTTTTACAGTTCAGAGGTCCAGGGATTTAGCTGTTTGGAACTTAGCTCCAAAGACTGTTAGTTGTTTGATTACGATTATTATTTTTTTTTAAAGCTACTGATGTGTTCTGTCAGTTCTTTCTCTGAATTTTATTTCA
This sequence comes from Capricornis sumatraensis, assembly GCF_032405125.1. Lineage (NCBI taxonomy): Eukaryota > Metazoa > Chordata > Mammalia > Artiodactyla > Bovidae > Capricornis > Capricornis sumatraensis. The sequence goes on from NC_091073.1 coordinate 25,662,212, forward strand.
TGTCAATCTATGAGAGATACATTAATGGTGGCTATTCTAGAGATGTTAAAGTTTAAACAATTTAGTTTACCAAACTAAATAGAATTGCTACTTCATTTGGAATGAGAGTCTGAAGATCCTAGGTTTTTAAAAAAATTCATCACTGTAGTGGATGCTGTGGTGTGCTACATACGTACATAGGCCTCCTTTATGGTACTTGTATTACCAGTGACTGAAGGCTCACATCTGAGTACCTCTCAGAACACTGCCTTCTGCTGAAGGGAACCATTTCACCCCAGTTAACAAACTCTCACCAGTGGTAGACCATGTCAAATGACTGTCAGGGGAATGAACTGGTGGAGACTGGCCCTTGTTGCCTCATCAAGCGCAATGCTGAAAGACTATTCCATTTCCATATCAGCAGCCCATAAAGCTTCTATTATAGTGAAGTTCAGTTCTGCCCCATCCTGGTTCTCTCACAGCCTAAAAGGGGATTCGTCCCCAAAGCATCCCCCAATGACATTACTGCACACATATTTCTGTTTCTTAGTCTTTTTCTTGAGGACCCTTACTGAAAACAATCTTAGTGAAAGTGAAGGTGATAGTTGCTCAGTTGTATCCAACTCTTTGTGACCCTGCCAGGCTCCTCTGTCCATGGAATTCTCTAGGCAAGAATATTGGAGTGGGTAGCCATTCCCTTCTCGAGGGCATCTTCCTGATACAGAGATCAAACCCAAGTCTCCTGTATTGCAGGTGGATTCTTTACCATCTGAACCACCAGGGAAACCCAAGACAATCATATATGCTCTTTATTTTTATTTTGAAATATGAGTTGTCAGTTTAATAGATTTGCACTTCTGATTTTAATCTTGTTTTCAATAGTGGTGCTAATGAAATAATGTCCCATTCATGATCAACAACCATAAAAGTGGTAATCCAAAATCATTTCCATAATTCTTAGGCTTAAAATGTATACTTAAAGCACAATGCATTCATGTAAGATCATCAGTGACTCTTAAAATGCTACAAGTTACATGTTACCAAGATTCTTGATGGTTTGTTTAGTTTCTTTTGTAGTCCATTTAGAAATTCTAGTTTAGGCCTTGAGATACTAGGAGAAATGTTACTCAAAGGGCATTGCATTTCGGTGCTCCCATCTTCCAAAACCAATAGGAGCACCTCTGTGAAAACATAGCGATGATCTAGGTGGCGATCACTCTGGCATTGTCAGATGTCTGGTATCTTTGTGCGGAGTTATATTATTTTAGAAAATCTGCACTGATGAACCTATACCTATCTGCAAGGCAGAAAGAGAGATGCAGATGTAGAGAACAGAGTTGTGGACCCAGCAGGGGAAGGAGAGGGTGGGACGAACGGAGAGAGTAGCACTGAAACATGTGCATCACCACATGGCGCATAGATGGCCAGTGGGAAGTCACTGTGCAACACAGGGAGCTCAGCCCGGTGCTCTGTGATAACCTAGAGGGGTGCGGTGGGGGCGGGGTGGGAGGGAGGCGCAAGAGGGATGGGGCATATGTATATCTATAGCTCGTTCATGTTGTGTGGCAGAAACCAACACAGCCTTGCAAAGCAATTATCCTCCAACTGAAAATAAATTTTAAAAATTCTGTGATTTCTCCCTACATTTGAATGAAGGAAGTCATGAGAGAAATAGCATGTGGTTTTGTAGATAAAAATCCAGGTTCTTTCTGCTTTGTAGGCGGAGAAAACAGGTACCAACAAAGCATTAAGCTATCTCCACTCATGACATAGATCACTCAGTTGCTAGCCAACTTCCTGTTACTTCACTCATGTCAAAGTGATTTATGGCTTTTTCTCCAAAGACTCTGTTGTTGCTAAAAGTGAGACTAATGACACTTCCCTTTAGGCCAATTGTATGTACTGTCAAAACTTACTTATTTTAATTTGTGAAAATCATAACTGGTCCTCTGTATATGTGACAATAGAGAAATATGCTGCATATGATCTATCTTTTATGTATGAGATTATTAAAGGCCAGAAAGAAAGGCTTACGAAAACCAATTCTCAGGCCAAAAATTCCTCTCAAATGCTTTTTTTAAAAAAAAAAAAAAAAAGTTGTTTATTTATTTTTGACTGTGCTGCATCTTTGTTGCTTTATGGGTTTTTCTCTAGTGGCGAGTGAGGGCTGCTCTCTACCTGCTGTGGTGGGCTTCTTACTGTGATGGCTTCTCTCGTTGTGGAGCATGGGCACTCTAGCGTGTAGGCTTCAGTAGTTGCAGCCCAGGGCCTCAGTAGTTGTGATTCCTGGGCTCTAGAGTACAGGCTCAGCAGCTGTGGTACATGGTCTTAGTGGCTCTGAGGCATACAGGATCTTCCCGGGTCAGGGATCAAACTCGTGTCTCCTGCATTGGCAGGCGGATTCTCGACCACTGAGCCAGCAGGGAAGCCTTCAAATGCATTTTGAGAGGGCCTTTAAACTTAAGGGCCACTCACTTACAAATTTTGGCTGAAATCAAAATTTTCTTATTTCAAAGTATATTCTTACAGAAGTAGTAGTAGACCTCTTTAGTTCTGACTTTGTTTTGTAAAAACTGGTAATTATTTCATCAACAATATATTGGTAGAGTTTTTATGGAATATTTAAGTAGGTAAGAAAAAGTCAAACAATATCAAATACATTTATCTTATTCAAAATAGTGTACATGATGGGAGATAGAATTATAATGAGACTAAATGCCTATAGGGTACTATAAAAATTCACTTTTCTCTAGTTTTGTCTGAATGAAGACATTTCCTGTTATCCAAAGAAATGTCATGAAGTTATTAAAAATACACAGTCATCATTAAATCCAAAGTACTAACATGTCAAAGTAATTGAAATCAGTGTTCTGAGGGAAAAAAATGTGTTTGGAGTTTAACATAGATTTTTACATTATAGGAAATCGTCTCCCCCAGCCCCTGTCTATCTCACATACACACAAGATTAAATACCTCATATGGTGTATGGTGATTCCCTGGAGGAGGGCATCGTAACCCACTCCAATATTCTAGTCTGGAGAATCCCTTGGACAGAGGAGCGTGGTTGGCTACTGTCCAAAGGGTCACAAAGAGTCAGACACAACTGAAGTTACTAAGCACCCACACGCCTAGTGTATGGTGCACTTTAAGGATAGGTTCTGGTCCATCAAAAATATGGCACACCCTGAAAATTATATCAAGTGAAATGACCATTGTTTAGGAAATTCATTCTCTAACAGTCTTCACCTCTTTTGTGCTTTGGTTCCAAGCCCACTCTGCCCCTCAAGCCTTTGTCTGCAATTTACTCATGGCTTTGTTTCTAGTCTGAGGATTGGCCTCCTGGGTTCTCTTGGTGTTGGGCTCTCCTAATTGCGGCAGTTTTTGGACTCATAGCATTAGCTTGCCTCCTTTGGGGTCTTCTCCACGGATTTAGCCTTCTCTTCCTTCTCTGTGCTCCATTCCCCCACATTCCCCAAACATATCTGTGTACTGGCCTCCAAGGCAGCTTTAAATGAGTGAGGCCCAGACCCCTCCTGTTTTTGTTCCAAACTCAGAGAATGAACGAGAAAAATCATGCTTCCTTTATTTTTACCACCCTGCTTTATTTTTCTTGATCCTTGATGAAATGTGGTTGTCTAAGTGCAGATATATTTCTAACAAAATGTGTGTGTATGTGTGTTTATGGTGTGTTTGAGTGTTTTGAAGAACCCAATTACAAAAGTTGACTATTTCAAAGAGAGATATCATTCTTCCAGTCATCAGATAGTTCCTTATCAATTCTGAAAACCTACTTGTGCTGTACTTTGTCGCTCAGTCATGTCCGACTCTTTGTGACCCCATTGACCGTACCCCCCAAGCTCCTCTATCTATGGGGATTCTCCAGGCAACAAAAACTGGAGTGGGTTGCCATGCCTTCCTCCAGGGGATCTCTCCAACCCAGGGATTGAACCCACATCTCCTGCATTGCAGGCGGATTATTTACCATCTAAGCCACCTGGGAAGCCCATGAGTACTGGAGTGGGTAGCCTATCCCTTCTCCAGGAGATCTTCCTGACCCTGGAATCAAACCGGGGTCTCCTGCATTGCAGGTGGATTCTATACCATCAAACTGTTCAAATGCAAGTAGTAAAGCATTAATGCAAGGAAAATTGTGGAAATCTATCCAAACCAAAGTGTTTGCCCATTTTCAAAGACATAAGATTTTCATAATCCTACATATATCTTGTGAAGCATATTAATTTTTTTATACTTGTTAAATACATCAGGGGAAATGGTATTTGCTTTGCAAAAGGGAACACCTATATGTCAATGGAAATGAAAATTCAAAATCATACAATTGACCACAGAGATACTGTAATGACAGCTTTTCAACATTTTGAAAATGGTCTTCAACCAAAATCCATGCCCAAATGGAAAATGTGGAGTTGCTCTGATGGTGGTGGTATGGTTAAATGGTGACCCAGTTTCTGCCTCCAACAGGCCAGTGAGTCACCCCTTCAGATTGCTGAATGCTCTTCCGATTTTGATTTGAAAACTATTCATTTTACAGAGAAGTACTTTTCATTTTACAGAGAAGTACTCTGAAGCATAGGGTTTTAAGTGATATTGTCAAAATCTTCCAGATAATTTGTGATAGACAAATGACTCAAATCCTGTATTCTTGACTCTTGCAGTAGAGCTTCTTCCATCAAGATTCATGGACACTTACATGTCTACATATGGGTCATAATATAAAATATTGCATAATTTTTGGTTGCATATGAATTCAATAGAGAGTATTTGCAAGTTGTCCCTTAATTTTCAAGCAATTTGCCAATTCTTAATTTTTAAACCATTTGAATAAATTCAAAGAGGTCTTGCTAATCAGATATTTGATCAAAAAATACTCCATGAGTTAAACAGTCTCTTTTATTTAAATTAGTTCTGAATTAAATTATTCCATGAATGGCAAAGAAAATATAAATAGCTCAGAAGCATTTCTGCATTTTATCCAATGCCCAAATTGGCTACTGGCTGGCAATTTTAAGCTATAAAGAATAAAGGCCACCCTATTTTAAGCTCTTTATCCATTTAGCTGTCTGAAATGATTTCACAGCTCAGGCAGGAAGGCTGGCTGGGTAAACAGAACATTCACAAATAAGTTATGTAGAATCCAGTGTGGAAATTGAAGACGCTAGGAGAATGGCCTTATAACAACTGTGGAATTTGAGTCAAAAATAAAAGTACTGCTGGTGATTCCCTATTGACTCAGGGAGTGGCCACCCAGCCCTGCAAGTTATTTCTTTGTGTTCTCTTTTTAGACATTTCTAGTTCTATTCCAAACAAGATGTTGAATGCCTACATCAGGGCACTGAGTCCATCTTTTTAAAAAAGATGATTGAGCAGCTTCACCTGCATACAACAAATCCTGTAAATTCTCTCTTCATTTTTACATGGTTACAAATATTTTCTAATTTTCCTTGTTATGGCTACTTAGATACACCCATCATTTAAAAGTGGACATTTAATTTCCAAATACATGGGATTTTTAAAAGTATCTTTGATATTAATTTCTCATTTTGATATTAAGTTCTCATTTAAATGCTTTCTTCTCTGCAATCACCCTCTGTGTTTTTTCAGTGTTCTAACTTTATTGAGGCTTTCAATGGCTAAGTTAATGATTTCTCTTTGTAGATGTCACTTTATACTTGAAAATACATGAGTTAGTTTCAGATATCTTTTGATACTGATTTCTAACATAATTCCACAGTGATAAGAGAACTGGAATGCAAAAGTAGGAAGGTAAGAAACACCTGGAGTAACAGGCAAACTTGGTCTTGGAATGCGGAATGAAGCAGGGCAAAGACTAACAGAGTTTTGCCAAGAAAATGCACTGATCATAGCAAACACCCTCTTCCAACAACAGAAGAGAAGACTCTACACATGGACATCACCAGATGGTCAACACCAAAGTCAGACTGATTATATTCTTTGCAGCCAAAGATGGAGAAGCTCTATACAGTCAACAAAAACAAGACCAGGAGCTGACTGTGGCTCAGATCATGAACTCCTTATTACCAAATTCAGACTTAAACTGAAGAAAGTAGGGAAAACCACTAGACCATTCAGGTATGACCTAAATCAAATCCCTTATGATTATACAGTGGAAGTGAGAAATAGATTTAAGGGCCTAGGTCTGATAGACAGAGTGCCTGATGAACTATGGAATGAAGTTCGTGACATTGTACAGGAGACAGGGATCAAGACCATCCCCATGGAAAAGAAATGCAAAAAAGCAAAATGGCTGTCTGAGGAGGCCTTACAAAGAGCTGCAAAAAGAAGAGAGGTGAAAAACAAAGGAGAAAAGGAAAGATATAAGCATCTGAATGCAGAGTTCCAAAGAATAGCAAGAAGAGATAAGAAAGCCTTCTTCAGCGATCAATGCAAAGAAATAGAGGAAAAGAACAGAATAGGAAAGACTAGAGATCTCTTCAGGAAAATTAGAGATACCAAGGGAACATTTCATGCAAAGATGGGCTCAATAAAGGACAAAAATGGTATGGACCTAACAGAAGCATAAGATATTAAGAACAGGTGGCAAGAATACACAGAAGAACTGTACAAAAAAGATCTTCATGACCCAGATAATCATGATGGTGTGATCACTCATCTAGAGCCAGACATCTTGGAATGTGAAGTCAAGTGAGCCTTAGAAAGCATCACTACAAACAAAGCTAGTGGAGGTGATGCAATTCCAGTTGAGCTATTTCAAATCCTGAAAGATGATGCTGTGAAAGTGCTGTACTCAATATGCCAGCAAATTTGGAAAACTCAGCAGTGGCCATAGGACTGGAAAAGGTCCTTTTTTGTTCCAATCCCAAAGGAAGGCAATGCCAAAGAATGCTCAAACTACAGCACAATTGCACTCATCTCACATGCTAGTAAAGGAATGCTCAAAATTCTGCAAGCCAGGCTTCAGCAATACGTGAACCGTGAACTTCCTGATGTTCAAATTGGTTTTAGAAAAGCCAGAGGAACCAGAGATCAAATTGGCCACATCTGCTGGATCATGGAAAAAGCAAGAGAGTTCCAGAAAAACATCTATTTCTGCTTTGTTGACTATGCCAAAGCCTTTGACTGTGTGGATCACAAGAAACTGTGGAAAATTCTGAAAGAGATGGAAATACCAGACCAGCTGACCTATCTCTTGAGAAATCTGAATGCAGGTCAGGAAGCAACAGTTAGGACTGGACATGGAACAACAGATTGGTTTCAAATAGGAAAAGGAGTACGTCAAGGCTGTATATTGTCACCCTGCTTATTTAACTTAGATGCAAAGTACATCATGAGAAACACTGGACTGGAAGAAACACAAGCTGGAATCAAGATTGCCGGGAGAAATATCAAACCTCAGATATGCAGATGACACCACCCTTATGGCAGAGAGTGAGGAGGAACTAAAAAGCCTCTTGATGAAAGTGAAAGTGGAGAGTGAGAAAGTTGGCTTAAAGCTCAACATTCAGAAAATGAAGATTATGGCATCCAGTCCCATCACTTCATGAGAAATAGATGGGGAAACAGTGGAAACAGTGTCGGACTTTATTTTTTGGGGCTCCAAAATCACTGCAGATGGTGACTGCAGCCATGAAATTAAAAGACGTTTACTCCTTGGAAGAAAAGTTATGACCAGCCTAGATAGCATATTCAAAAGCAGAGACCTTACTTTGCCGACTAAGGTCCATCTAATCAAGGCTATGGTTTTTCCTGTGGTCATGTATGGATGTGAGAGTTGGACTGTGAAGATGGGTGAACGCTGAAGAATTGATGCTTTTGAAGTGTGGTGTTGGAGAAGACTCTTGAGAGTCCCTTGGACTGCAAGGAAATCCAACCAGTCCATTCTGAAGATCAGCCCTGGGATTTCTTTGGAAGGAATGATGCTACAGCTGAAACTCCAGTACTTTGGCCACCTCATGCGAAGAGTTGACTCATTGGAAAAGACTCTGATGCTGGGAGGGATTGGGGGCAGGAGGAGAAGGGGACGACCGAGGATGAGATGGCTGGATGGGATCACTGACTCGATGGACGTGAGTCTGAGTGAACTCCAGGAGTTGGTGATGGACAGGGAGGCCTGGCGTGCTGCCATTCATGGGGTTGCAAAGAGTTGGACATGACTGAGTGACTGAACTGAACTGAAGAGAACAGACTCTGTATGATTTCAATACCTTTGAACTTTGAAATTTTTGCATCTTGTTTTATGTCCTTAAATATGTTCCAGTATCTCCTAGTTTATTTATTCATTTATTTTCCTAGTTGATAGTCTATGGAAACTTGAGCAGAATTTGTATCCTACTGTTGTGTGAAAGTTGTATGAATATTAATTATGTGAATTGGTTCGTGGTGCTACTCAGGTCTACTATATCCTACTTTTCTGTATATTCATTCTATTAATTTTTGAGTGTTCGCTATTGAAACTCCAATTAAAAATCTTAATTTATCTACTTAAATAATTGTAATATATAGTGGAACTATATGTAACTTTGTTTTGTATTTTCCAAGTCTCCTGTAAATGTGTTATCATACTTTCATAATTTAAAAAATAAAAAAGAAAGAGGAAAAAATAAGAGTTTCCAGTGAGATCCTTAGCCTCTCCTGCCAACCGAGGATACAAAGACAGACCCCAGAAACAGAGAGTCTTCAGCCAACCATTGTGGCAGTCTGATCTGAGACTTCCAGTCTTCAGAACTGTGAGAAATAAAATTCTGTTGTTTGTCCAAAAAAAAAAAAAAATTGAATAAAAGAACATAACTCTATATTCTTTCTTACTCATCACTTCTGGTTGGCCATTTTTGCCTATGGAAAAAGCACAGGTGCATGGGTTTTCTTGTCTGTGGTCTAAACTCATGCTTGCAGATGACTGAAAGTAAAAGAGGGCTCTCTCATGTTTGGGATCCGTGTTATTTGTTCTCTAGGCAAACTAATTCCCAGAATCTGATAGCACATTCCCTTTATGATTTCCTATGAAATCATCATGTCTGCCTGGAGTCACTGACTCACTCAGTCCTAACCTGATGTACACTCACTGGGAGCAACATCCTCCCGCCTGAGTTGGCCTGATTTTAGTTGTACTGTGACAGCACACGTGTACAAAGACAGCTGCAACTGACAGAGTCATTGGCCCTCAGGGTGATTGTAGGAGCCTAGAGTCAACTGACCATTGCACACTGCTGCTTACCACAGGTAGGAGCAAGAGAAGATGGAATGCTGGTGAAATTATTAGGAGTGAGGCATTGCATCAGCATAGACCTAATCAAGTGCTTCCTCTACGGAAGGGCGTAAACCTCAGGGCAAAGTCCATAGGCACTGAAAAGCTGCAGGGCTGGGTTAACAAGATAGGGGAGTGAGAAGAACTCAAAGATTGCATTTAATCTCTCTATCTCCCTTTCTCCCTGGACATCCAGGCCCTTCTTTTAAAAAAAAAAAAGGTTTTTTAAAATTAATTATTTTTGACTTCACTAGGCCTTTGTTGCTGTGTGGGGCTTTCTCTAGTTGTAGCAAGCAGAGGCTACTCTTTGTTGTGAACACAGGCTCTAGGCAAGCGGGCTTCGCTAATCGTGGCACACAGGCTCAATAGTTGAAGCACGTGGGCTTGCTAGCTGCTGCTCACCAGCTCTAGAGTATGAGCTCAGTAGTTGTGGCACACGGGCTTAGTTGCTCCAGGACATGTGGAATCTTCCCGGATGAGGGATAGAACCTGTGTCTCCTGCATTGGCAGGTAGATTCCTATGCACTGAGCCACCAGGGAAGCCCCCAACCCCGTCTTAACTACTCCACTGCCTTAACCTCCAGGATTCTTCCTTTCATATTCTACCAGATAGACTTTGGACACCACACAATGAAGATTATCCTTTTATTTTTATTTGACCTTTACTTTCCCTACCTTCTGTTAGAAAAGTGTTGAACTATCTTGGATTAGTTCAACACTTTTTGACTTTGACCACCTCATACAAAGAGTTGACTCATTGGAAAAGACTCTGATGCTGGGAGGGATTGGGGGCAGGAGAAGAAGTGGACGACAGAGGATGAGATGGCTGGATGGCATCACTGACTCGATGGACGTGAGTTTGAGTGAACTCCGGGAGTTGGTGATGGACAGGGAGGCCTGGCGTGCTGCGATTCATGGGGTCGCAAAGAGTCGGACATGACTGAGCAACTGAACTGAACTGATCTTGGATTAAAGTGCTGAAGTGCAGTCCGTTAACAATAAGCCATGTGGTAAGAGGGCGACTGAATGGGCTTCAGAATCAAACAGGCCTGGCTTCAGTGAGTCATCTTGTATCTTCTGTGTGGCTTTGGATAAATTATTTAAACTATTTGAATCTCATTGTGTCTTTAAAATGTAAATACTAAGTTATAATTCAAGGGATCATTTTGAAGATTAAATAAGATAAGATATGTAAAGGAAGTAATATTCAAAAATGTTAGTTTCCATTTTGGCTTTCCAGTTCATGATTGATGCTACCCAGCCTTTATGGATTATCTGAAATATTAAATTTTGAACGTGAGAGACATTAATAATGTGCAAATTTCCAGGGAGAATTCCTTTCTGAGAGGTTTTCACGTTATATGTGTGAGCATATTTGTGTATTAAGAGCATATGTAGGCAGAGGGCTTAATCATGTGTGTTGTGTATCTTCTTATAGGGTTGCCATTTTTTCATCCTGTTCTTTGCCCCAGGAGGCTGATTCATTGATCCTTTAGCAAATGTCCCTTCCAGCTTTCAGTTAGGTTTGGCCTCTGGGGAACCCCTACAGGAGACCTAGAGGTATTCATTTTCCTAGATAGCTTGTGGAGAGGTGGCTTGGAGTGGCATTTTTGACTGAGCCCATTAAAGCTCTCATTCCCTTCATGCTTCCTGTTGGCTTGTAGATCACGGGGTGGAAGAGAGTGACCTCTCTGTCAGATACCCTTGGGCCAGCTGTGCTCCCCTTGGAAGGCCACCCATCATTTCAGGGTGAGTGTCTCTGCATGACCCTATCCTTCCACTTCTAGTGTTGACTCCTTCCTCTTGTCCTTGCTAACCTAGGTGTGTTAACGCCTTGTGAGCTGCTCAGCATTCTTGCATGATCCCTTGTGATCCTCCTTCACGGACACCTTTCTAAATAGTCTCTTCCTAAATACACCCTCCTTAAATTTTCCTAATTTGAGTGCACCATCTGTTTCCTGTTGGAATCCTGATTTATATACCAACCAGTAAACACAGTGTAACTGGAGACATGGACTAATTCCTATAATGCGAGTTGACAAGGCTTATGTATTGTACTTCCTGAATTTATAGTGTGTTCTCTAGGACATGTTTTGACTTAGAGTGTCTCTGAATAATGATCATTGCTGTTTAAACCCCCTCTGTGATCTTGCTTAATGTTTAATCAATGTTGCTTGGGAAGCAGGATCCAAAGCAGAGGAGAAAAATGAGGAAAGACTACAGGAAGAATGCAGATGTCTTGAGTCACGTTCTTGCAGATAGTCAAGGAAATTCACTGAAATAGATTTGGATTGGATTTTACAACTAGATCCTTAATGCCAATGAGTTTCCCTTTAATCTCTGTGAACCTAGTGATGCATCTGGGGCACAGAGGTCCCTCAAATCCCTAACACTAGACATTAGAAAAGCCCCACTTTGGACTACTGAAAACTAAACAGACTATTAAGACGTCATTTGCTACTTCTCTGAGCTGTCTCTTCTGTTGTATCTGGCTCCTTGCGTTCAGGATTGGGAACTCATGTATACCTGTGGCTGATTCATGTCTATGTATGGCAAAACCAATACAGTATTGTAAAGCAAAATAAACATAAAAATTAAAAAATATATATAATAAAAAAAATTTATGTATTTATTTTATTATTGACTCTGCTGTGTCTTTGTTGGGCTTTGCGTGGGCTTTCTCTAGTTGAGGTGAGCTGGGGCTTCTCTTCGTTGCAGTGTGGGCATCTCACGGGGGTGGCTTCTCTTACTGTGGAGCACAGGCTCCAGGCCCACGGGCTTTAGTAGTCGCCTCATATGGGCTGGGTAGTTGTTGTGCATGGGCTTAGTTGCTCTGCGGCATGTGGAATCTTCCCGGACCGGGGACTGAACCCACGTCCCCTGGGTGGGCAGGTGGATTCTTATCTACTGAGCCACCAGGGAAATCCTCTTGTTCCTTTAGATTTTGTTTTGGAGAGATTTGGTGAAGCAACATGAGAGAAAAGACGAAGCATCATAAATGTCCAGGAGCCTGTGATGATGCTGGCATTGATGTGAGGTCACACTTGGCCCAGACTTGGGGTTGGTCAGTGATGGGCTGATTGGAGTGTCTTATTAGGCCCAGACTTTAAAAACCCAGCCTCCCAGATAGAATTTATTTTTTATGTGAAGACTGACTCCAAAGAAAGAAACACTTATTGTGTCAAAGAAAAATTCTTACCTTTAACTCTCTAAGTATTTTTCCCTTTATCAAAAGGCTAATGACTATGGCAAGGCAGTGTTGAAAAAACAAATTTATGCTCTTTTCAGGGTTCGAAAACTTTATTAATTTGAACTTTAAGTAACTTTTTTACCTCATATTATTCATTTGACAGCAATTGTTTCAGGAGATGGATTGCAGTTCCCAGGCAATCTTCTCATCTATTAATATAATAATAAACTGAAATCAGTGCACAGTTCACAGAGAACTGGCAGTGTTTCACATTTTTGCATTTTGACTGGCGTTGCACTAGCCTAGAGTGTAAGAAGTCAAGTGATGGATGGACAAGTGTTTCAACCCACTAAACCTTGCATTTGCAGAGCAAAGAAATTCAGTCACAGCACATTTGTTAACACAGGATAGGATTAGCAGTCCTACTGGGTGACAAGTTATACAAAATAATCCCAACAGAAAATACTAGTTTCTAGCTGGCCCTTCAGAAATGTTTGTTTTACAAGACACCATAATACTTGTTAAAACAAGATGATGTCAGCCACCACTTCTTTTATTGAGTATATATTTCCCCAAACTATTTGCTTATCTTCCTATACAGAAAAAGTTTCCATTATTACATTTAGTGGGAAGAAATAAATATCTCCCTTACTTACTTTTTTTTTTCAAGGTCAATCTGCTTCTATGTAGACTTATTTGTGATTGATATTTATTATACCTAGATGTCTAAAAGTCCATTAATAAGATCTTTAACAAGAATCAGATTTTTTTTTAACTTGAGATGAACATTTTGTGAATCACAGAGAATTGATTTCAATAAATGGTTTTAATCTGGGCTTTACTGAGACCAAAGTGGTCCATGGGAAGACTTGATATTACCCTATACGCACAGATATTACCCTGATACACACAGAATTGTGGGTAAATAAACGTATTCACCCCTTTCCACCTTACCCTACCCCACAGAGTAGGTTTAAAGCTCTCAGCAGATTCTCAAAGGGATATCATATTTGATTTGAGAAACAATAACTTCTGCTCACTTAAAAACTGTAGGCATATAGTAAGTGTATTATTCTTTCTTAATAATGATAATGGTAGTGGTGGTAAATTCTTTTTGACAATAGTCCTTTACAGATAACTGTTTGCTGAAGGGTTCCTCAGGAATCAATATTGGGATGACTCAATCATTAGTTTATCTGACATACAGACGTGTATTGGAAACCTAGTGTGTGTGAAGGAATATAACTGTGTTCCTCCTATGTACTGTGTGAGTAAGTGCAAAACAAGGTGAGATATGGGCATTTCTTTTTTCTCAAACTTTCTATTTTGCCTGGGGTACAGTCGATTAACAATGCTGTGGTAATTTCAGGTGAACAGGGAAAGGACTCAGCTGTTCATATACATGGATACCTTTTCCCCCAAACACCCCTCCACTCCAGGCTGCCACATAGCACTGAGCAGAGTTCCATGTGCTATTCAGTAGGTCCTTGTTGGTTATCCATTTTACATACAGCATTTCTAAGTTGATTCTGTTGGAAATCACCACAGCTCACAACTAAATAATATAGGAATGGAACCACCGAGAAATGAAGAGGCATGTAAAAGAAATAGAAGCACAAAAATCAGTCTGATGCTTTTTGGCATAACATTCCACAGTACTTAATTGTCCTAATGTTTGAAAAGCCATCTCTTGCTGTTATTTCTAAAAATTTATATATATATATATATATATATCAGAGTACTTAAAGTAAGTAACTGTGGTAGCCTCAGTGGGAGGGAAACCCAGAAGGGAGGGGGTATATGTGTATGTATGGCTGATTAATTTTGCTATGCAGGAGAAGCTAACACAACATCGCAAGGCAACTATCCTGCAGTAAATATTAAATAATAAAAAAAAGAAAGCAATAGGTATAAGCATAGGTATACCATGAAAATTAATTCTCCTGCTATCCAAACTCAGGTATTCTAGTTTACTTTCTCAAAGATAGAAATTATGCTCTTTATTTTTTATGGTAAACATACTGTTTTAATCAGGATACCTTCCTCCAAGAAATTCTTGGTATTATACTGAACAGAAGTTAAATATCAGAAGGCTTCTCCTCAGCAATTTAGAAAACTGCTTGCTTACTCTAGAAATTCTAAGGAGGGAAGATAAAATACATTGTGTCTCTAGAAAGGATGCTTCTAATGTTTTTACTCTTACAAAATGGCCCTTGAAAAACACGATTGCAGGGCATTATGTATGTTATGTCCTTTTAATTTGCAGCTAAATATGAATAATGATAGTAAGTACAAGTCTTAAATTATTCACATCAGCTCAATTGCTAAGTGGACTCTCCTTGGTTAACAACTTTTTAAACAATCAGAAACTTAGTGGAATATGATGGTCAGTGTCTTTCAGTTAACTGTGGTAAGCTTAGTTGCATCATCTTTCAGTCTGACCTTTGAGGTGACAGAAACTGGCAGTAAAAGATCAGATCTGTTTCCTGGTTACCAGCGCCTTTAAATCACCTTAGATAAAAGCAGATCACTTGTCAGAAATTACAGCAGATGGCAAGTTGTGGGCTGCCAGTAACTGTCTCTAGGTTACAGTTTCTGTAGGGAAGGGCTTATTTATTTATTTTTTGTCAAATATTATGTATGTCATTGCATTTTCAAATAATAAAGAATTTATCTTTGAGTATTTTAATTAAATATACACACGCTTGGTAAAAATTTTCAAATTGTGCAAATATGTACAATGAAAAGAAATTCTCCCATGCATCTTAAACCATCAGCTTCCAACCCCATCCCAGTCATGGAAGCAGCTGTTGTTAATGGTGTCTTGTGCATTTGCCCAGAATTTTCTATATATGTAATATATATAAATAATATAGTTATAAGAATATACTAAAATCTTTTTATAGAAACTGTGTGTGTATATATACAAATGCCTTGAAGGACAGATTTGGTCCTGTGTCTTTCCTGGTGGCTCAGATGATAAAGAATCCGCCTGCAATGTGGGAGACCTGGGTTTGATCCCTGGGTTGGGAAGATACCCTGGAAGAGGGCATGGCAATCCACACCAGTATTCTTGCCTGGAGAATCCCCATGGACAGAGGAGCCTGGCAGGCTACAGTCCATGGGATGGCACATGGGCTCGCACTGAGCAACTAAGCACAATAAAACGTCCATGGGCTTCCCAGGTGGCGCTAGTGGTAAAGAATCTGCCTGCCAGTGCAGGAGACTTAAGAGACTCAGGTTTGATCCTTGGGTCAGGGAGATCCCCTGGAGAAGGGCATGGCCATCCATTCCAGTATTCTTGCCTGGAGAATCCCATGGACAGAGGAGTCTGGTGGATCACAGTCCATAGCGTCACAGAGTCAGACACAAGTGAAGTGACTTAACACACTCACAAAACTTCCATAAGACATTCGGCACATTCAGAAATGTCCTTGATATTTGGTTCTGTCAAAACCACTTGACGTGTCATGGTTATGGAGGTTTTGGATAGGATCAAATTTCAAGGACCTTTTGTCATGGACCAAGAGTATTATGGATGTTTTAGACAGGGCCAAGTCTCTACTAACCAAAAGAACAAAAAATATATATGTAATGCTATTTCAACCTAACATCTAATTTTGGAGAAGCTTTTCCATAATAGTTTTAGATACATTTCACTACATTTAGCAGTTGCATAATATTCATTTACTTAATCAGTTTTATATCAATGGACATCCAAATTTTATATTTGCTTCAAAAGATACTGAAATTAATGCCCTCTACTTCTATTTTTGCTTATATGTTTCTCTTAAAAGTTTTTGAATGAGATTTTGCATTTAGAATTTTGATAAATAGTGTAGATATTGCCAACTTACCCTCCAAAGAGGCTGTACCATTTTCACTCAAACCAGCGATAATCAGTTCAGTTCAGATCAGTTCAGTTGCTCAGTCGTGTCCGACTCTTTGCGACCCCATGAATCGCAGCACGCCAGGCCTCCCTGTCCATCACCAACTCCCAGAGTTCACTTAGACTCGCGTCCATAGAGTCAGTGATGCTATCCAGCCATCTCATCCTCGGTTGTCCCCTTCTCCTCCTGCCCTCAATCCCTCCCAGCATCAGAGTCTTTTCCAATGAGTCAACTCTTCACATGAGGTGGCCAAAGTACTGGAGTTTCAGCTTTAGCATCATTCCTTCCAAAGAAATCCCAGGGCTGATCTCCTTCAGAATGGACTGGTTGGATCTCCTTGCAGTCCAAGGGACTCTCAAGAGTCTTCTCCAACACCACAGTTCAAAAGCATCAATTCTTCGGTGCTCAGCCTTCTTCACAGTCCAACTCTCACATCCATACATGACCACAGGAAAAACCATAGGCTTGACTAGACAGACCTTAGTCGGCAAAGTAATGTCTCTGCTTTTGAATATGCTATCTAGGCTGGTCATAACTTTTCTTCCAAGGAGTAAGCGTTCTTTAATTTCATGGCTGCAATCACCATCTGCAGTGATTTTGGAGCCCAAAAAGATAAAGTCTGACACTGTTTCCACTGTTTCTCCATCTATTTCCCATGGAGTGGTGTGACTGGATGCCATGATCTTCGTTTTCTGAATGTTGAGCTTTAAGCCAACTTGGTAGGCCCTAATTGAACACTTTTGTCAATACTATGATTATCAATATTTTTTATCCTTGTCAAATTTGCTGTTGTTGTTGTTCAGTCACTCAGTTTTGTCCAACTCTTTGTGACCCCATGGACTGCAACACGCCAGGCTTCCCTGTCCTTCACCATCTCCCAGAGCTTGCTCAAACTCATGTCCATTGAGTCAGTGATGCCATCCAACCATCTCATCCTCTGTCATCCACTTCTCCTGCCTTCAATCTTTCCCAGCATCAGGGTCTTTTCCAGTGAGTTGGCTCTTCCCATCAGATGGCCAGAGTATTGGAGGTTCAGCCTCAGCATCTTCCCTCCAGTGAATATTCAGGATTGATTCCTTTAGGATTGACTGCTTTGGTCTTGCATATTAATATGATCTTTTGTCATATTAAGAGATTTAAAAAGTACTTCAATTCTATACGTAATCTATTTGTCTGTCTTTATTTTGCTTTGAGTCAGTGTTTCTCTCTACTTGTTTTCCTAGTGGGTTGTTGGACTGCTGTATATTAAGGCAATTAAAACGTATTTACATGCATTGTAAATAGACTCTCCCAGGGTTTTAGTCTTCCTTAAACTCTCCCAGGGTTTTAGTCGTCCTTTGACTTGTTAATTAAGTTTCTTGCCATGTGGGAATTTGTACTCTTTATGAAAGTGTTAATCATTTCTTTTATAGAGTTATGGAGTTTACATCTTCTTTAGAAAGGTCTTTCCCACTCCAAGTTTTTTCCTTAAGTGGCCATAGTTTTCCTAGGATAGTTGGGGATACATATTTTATTTTGAAATATTTCATAATTTGGAATTTATTTTTCTATAAAAGACCTAGATTTTTTCCCACTCATTTTCTCATTTTGATTGTTGATTTAGCCCACCTTTCCCAGTTGATTTGTAAAGCCACCTTTATCATATACAGAATTTTCACATACATTTGGCTCTGTTTGCAAATTATATGCTGATAATCAGCTGGTTTCTGAAGCACTGTCATACTTCAATGTATGACATTAAAGGGTTAGTTCTCCATTATTTCTCTTCCTTTTTCCATCTTTATTCTAACCACCCTACCATGCTTATATTTACATATCTTTATTTTCCATTTTTCCCATAGAATTCTTAACAGGTTTCAAAATGTAAAATTTTCTTTGTACTTTTGTTGGTAATCACATTGCATTTATAAATTGATTCAGGGATATCTGCCATCTTTAAAATATTGTTTTTCTATTCAAAGAATAAGATATATTTCTATTTATTGAATTTTATTAGAATTTTCAAGTTTTCTTTACCTAGATCCTGTTTTAGAACATTTTATTTTGATTATTTTAAAGATGTGTTGCTTTTTCAGAGTCAAATTCTTCTTTTGCATTTTATATACATATAACATAGATATATTAATAAAGGAAAATTGTTGATTCTTGTGAATTAAATTTTTAGGTAGCCACATTAGTAAGTTCTTATATGGATTCTAATATCCATATAAGTTGATATTGATTATTTTGTATTTTCAGGTAAATAGAATTGTTCCAAGGGAGATATAGATCTGTATTTCTTTCTAATGTGCATGCACATATATGTATATATATGTGTATATGTGTGTGTTTGCATATACATGGCACCTTTTAATTTTTCACTTTTTTAAAGCTTATTTTTAAAGTGATAATATATCCATATGGTTTAAAATCTAGAAGTACAAAAGATATACCAAAAAAATTACAAAAAATCTCCCTCTATACCTATTCCCAGACCCCAAAATTTCCTCATATGAGTTAGTGTATATTATAACTTCTTGTTAATTCTTTCAGAGTTATGTATATATAGTCAAATAGTATATAAATAAATGTACTTTGGGGCTTCCCAGGTGGCGTTAGTGGTAAAGAACCTGCGTGCAATGCAGGAGACACAGGTTGGATCCCTGGGTCTGGAAGATCCCCTGGAGGAGGGCATGGCAACCCACTCCAATATTCTTGCCTGGAGAATCACATGGAAAGAGGAGCCTGTGGGCTACAGTTCATAGGTTTGCAAAGAGTCGGATACGACTAAAGCAACTTAGCGTGCGTGTAAATATACTTTTTACACAAACGAGAGTATACTGTACACACTCTTCTATCTTTGAGAGTAGACATACGTGAACGAGGAAAGTAACAACATGAGATCAGAGTATGCGTGTTTCTCTTCCTGGTAAAAAGATCTCTTTTCTTCAGTTTTTAGTGACCGTCTACTCTGTGTTGTGGGTGTCAGACATAGATTCTTGGGAGCTAATACTGGAAGGCATATCACAGTAACAGAGACCACAGAGTACTTTGTTCTGCCATCCTGATCTGTGCTTGGTTATCAGGTTTATCTGGTGTGCCTAATGGTCTCTTCCCTTTGGACTTCCTCCACAGATCTCCTTACTTCTCGGTGGGGCCAAGGCCATGACCTATCCATCCAGACATGTGGATCCAGTAGTGGGCTCAGCCATGTTAGTGAGGCTTCTTCTACAGTGTGGCTTTGCTACATCCTCATGAAAAATTTGTTGTTTGTCTCTTTCTATCATAGCTATTTTGGTGGCTACGAGATAGTATATCATTGTGGTTTGCATTTGCGTTTCCTTAGTGACAAAAGATGTGAAACATTTTATGTTCTTAGCCATTCATATATGTTCTGGAGACAAAAACCTATTGAAATTATTCGCCCATTTTCAATCACAGTGTTTGTCTTTTTTTCTGTTTTTTTTTTTTTGAGTTATAAGAGTTCTTTATATTTTCCAGGTACTAGATCCTTACAAAATCCACAATTTCTGATTACTTTTTCCCTTTCTGTGTGTTTTCTTTCTTCATAATATTGCATACAGAATTTTTTTTTAATTTCATTGTCTAATTTACCTAATTTTTCTCTTATCAATTGTGCTTTTGATGTTGTCTATAGTTTTAGCTCTTACATTTAAGCCTCTGATCCATTTTGAGTTAGTTTTCCTGAATGGTGTGAGGTAGATGTCCAATTTCTCTCTTTTGTAAGTTGGTGTATTTGTAATTTTAATACATGCAAATGGGTACTTAACAGGGAAGTGTTGCCTTCTCTTGAGATTATTTCAGGCTTTTAATTCTCTCTATAGGTATGACAGTTAGTCTTGACATAGGATGTGTTGATAAAAGGTCTACAGAGATGAAAATGTTTAGGTTTTATGTGCCATTTTGTACCATGTAAGAAATTCATTAATTAAAAACATAGTTCTGGGTACAGATTGCAACATGTTTGTTTTGTAAAGTCATGGAAAATCTAATGCCACCAAAGAACTTAGAGCCCAGCAGGAATGGAAATCTTTTCTTTCTAAGTCATTTCTTGATTTTAGAGCATAGAATAACTCATTTGACAATTCATATATTGAGCTCAGTCATTCAGAAATTTTCTCGGTTCCAGTGGCTATAAGGAAATTTTATAGCAAGGATGAGTAACTGTGACAATAAATGTAATTTTAACTTTCTTTTGAAAGTTATGTTTACTTAGTTCTTACCTTTGATTTGCTCCTGGGTTTATTGATCTAACTCTTAAATTGAGATAAAAAGAGTTAAGCCTTATTGATTCGGAGATTTAAAAGGGTCCTACTTAGTGCTCACAGAAAGGACAATGAATCTTTTTAAAGAAAATGCATTATCTATTAAGTGAATTCTGATATTTTTTCTTTCAATTGAGGACATTGTTGATACTAGGAACTGATGGAATTTAAGGTGCCAAATTTTGAAGAAAGAAGATAATGGTATTTGCATGATGCCAAATTAACTATTGAAAAAAATATTAAATGAAATTTAATGTATATAAGTTGAAGGTGGTCAGTACAGATTGTCAATGGCCACACCATTTAAAATAACTTTAATAGATTATTTTTGGCAAAGCAGTTCCATATGAAATTAAAAGAAGCCATGAAATTAAAAGACACTTTCACCTTGTAAGAAAAGCTATGACAATCCTAGCTGCTGCTAAGTCATGTCAGGTGTGTCCGACTTTGTGCAACCCCATAGATGGCAGCCCACCAGGCTGGGATTCTCCAGGCAAGACTACTGGAGTGGGTTACCATTTCCTCCTCCAGTGCATGAAAGTGAAAAGTGAAAGTGAAGTCGCTTAGTCGTGTCTGACTCTTAGTGACTGCATAGACTGTAGCCTACCAGGCTCCTCCTTCCATGGTATTTCCCAAGCAAGAGTACTGGAGTGGGGTGCCATTGCCTTCTCCTATGACAAAGCTAGACAGCATATTAAAATGCAGAGACATTACTTTACCTACAAAGGTCCATATAGTCAATGCTATGGTTTTTCCAGTAGTCATGTACAGATGTGAGAGCTGGACAATTAAAAATGCTGAGTGCTAAAGAATTGATGCCTTTAAATTGTGGTGCTGAAGAAGACTCTTGAGAGTTCCTTGGACTGTGAGGAGATCAAACCAGTCAGTCCTAAAGGAAATCAACCCTAAATGTTCATTGGAAGGGCTGATGCTAAAGCTGAAGCTCCAATATTTTGGCCACCTGATACGAAGAGCCAACTCATTGGAAAACACCCTGATGCTGGGAAAGATTGAGGGCAGGAGGAGAAGGGAACAACAGCAGATGAGATGTTTGGATGGCATCACTGACTCAATGGACATGAGTTTGAACAAACTCTGGGAGGTGGTGAAGGAGAGGGAAGCCTGGTGTGTTGCAGTCCTTGGGGTTGCAAAGGGTTGGACACAACTGAGTGACTAAACAACAATTCCAGAAGAATTACTTTATCTTTGAGTACATCAGATTTTACTCTCAGAATCAGTAGAATTTACTCAGTATTGTGTAAATCATTCAAGTCTAACCTTCTGCATGGATTCCAAATGGCTATCCAGGGAACAGAAAGACTCTGAGCCAACAACAGCAATCCATCATGAACTAATTTAGCCTTTACTTGCCTAGCCTTCAGTCTTAAATAGAAATTCTTTCTTTTTTTCTGTTTTGTCTTTAAATTTTTTAAGTACAAAAATACTCATACACAATCATTCTCTCAGTTACTGATAGCAACTAACCCCAAAGTTTGGTCTTGTACTTCAGTAAGCTTGGATAAATGTATACATATACATACTCTCTTTCTCTCATCTAGCTTATTATCTAATTATTTTTTGTGTGTAATTAGTCATGAAGTTTCCATCCTGCTTTTATACCCATTGTAACTACAGGGAGTGATTTTGTTATAATTTCCCTGTGGCTATCACAGAGGCAAGGTGAGGTGGAGGCAGTGATCACGCTTGAAATACTATGGGATAAAGTGCAATTATGCCTGTTAGTGAGGACTAAGGCAAGCCTGTGCTACTTTCTTTCAACTGGGGGATTATTTTTAGACATTAAGCCCTTTTGCATGATGTCTCCTTGTTCATTTAGGAGAAAAAAGTTCTGAAAACTCCAGGGATGGAATTAATCTTAATGAGTCAGCACTACTTATAAGAAGTAGCGAAGCAAAAACCAAAAAATAATTCGGCAAAATGGCTTCTGAAATGATTAAAATTAATTACAGCCTCTGGCAAGAGTTTAGCCCTAGGCCAAGGTGCCTTGCATCTCCTCCTTCATGCCAACCCAGCTTGCCAAGTATTTTCTCTCAAACACCCCAGCCTACTCTACAAACAGCTCCAGGCTCCCCAGGGTGGGTGTCTGATGCTCCTGGGCAAGGGGTGGGTGTCTGATGCTCCTGGGCAGGGGGTGGGTGTCTGATGCTCCTGGGCAAGGGGTGGGTGTCTGATGCTCCTGGGCAGGAGGGTGGGTGTCTGATGCTCCTGGGCAGGGGGTGGGTGTCTGATGCTCCTGGGCAGGGGGTGGGTGTCTGATGCTCCTGGGCAAGGCCTTCGTTGCCTCTTCAGCACCAAGTCCTCTAACGGCCTAAGAATTGTTTCAGGACTGCTCCCTTGGCTAACTCATCTTACTGTGTCTGCTCTCTAGTCGTTCCCACTGATTTTCTCAGCCATGAACTAAACCTAGAAAACACAGTCTGGAGCTGCAGAAGAGGGAAGATGGTGCCGTGACAAGCCCTTGGAAGAATTATTTTAGGACAGGTAGGTTCTTGCTCTCCAGTAAGCCAAGTCTTTTCTCTGCCCAGGAAGCCAAGTCTTCTCTCTGCCAGTGAGTAAGGTCAGCTACACTTAGAGTTAAATAACTCACACCCTTGTTCAAAAATCTTTCCCGAGAAATCCAGTAAAGGACTTTTTACATAATTTCTGAGAAGCTTTCATGCAAATAAGTTTTTCTAAGGGGAAAAATATTAAGGCTCATGTAAGCACAATCTCCCTGCTACGTCTGGTTGAATATTTTTAATAGATCATACTACGCTACCACTTACTCTCGTGTTACTTTCTAATTCTAGGTGACTTTCCAATACCAGAGTTTTCTCCAACAACACACCCATATTTAGCAATTACGGTAGTGATTAATGTCTCAGAGGATACAGTTTTTGAGGGCAGGCACTGACAATGCCATTGCAGATGTTGGCCTAAGGTGTTTTAAGGGATAATCATGTTCTTAGGTACATGTTAAGTCACTTCAGTCCCATGTCTGACTCTTTGTAACTCTATGGACTATACCACCAGGCTCCTCTCTCTATGGAATTCTCCAGGCAAGAATACTGGAGTGGGTTGCCATTCCCTCCTGCAGGGGAGCTTTGTGACCCAGGGATTGAACCGGCATCTCTTACATCTCCTTCATTGGCAGGCGAGTTATTCACCACCAGGCAAATTATTAGCACCACCTGGGAAACCCCTTCTAGGTGCATGCTAACCAAAGTTAACAATAAAGTTACCAAACTAGAGAATTAGAAGGGACCTGATAGATCTATTGACTTTATTTTCCAGATGAGAAAAATAAACTTCAGGAGTTGACCAAGCAACAAAGCAAAGTAGGGATTAAAACCAGGGCCTCCTGGCTTGCCACCCAAGTGCTGGTAATGGATGATAGTTTTGCATTCTCTCTCCACCATAGACTTGTAGAGCTCAAATTGGCCTATGAGTCCACTTTGTCCTAGAGAACCCTGTTGCTAATTCTGGGCTAAGGTGAAGATGTGTGATCATTGGGAGGGCTCTAAAAGTTCTATCTCAAGTGAGAATTCTTACAGCTTTTCCCTAGGAAAATTTGGGGAACCTACAGTAACTGCACATGAGAAGAGGATTGCTCAGTTTAGAAGATTCTAGAATTCATAGTCTCTATTCATTAGGTTTGAAAAATACTGTTTAAGAGAAAACTTGGGACAAAAAAGTTTCCTAAGTTTTCTTTGTAACTTCTTTTGTTTTAAGGCTAATTCTGATCTTATAGTAATCCAGCTTTTTGTTTAAGTCTAATTCTGGTCTCATTACAAATTTATCATCTTTCTAAGAAATTTGGGGATAACTGTTATAGTGAAAGCATTCTCTCAAAGATTCAGGTAGCAAATCCCATATTTTACTAACTTGTGAAAATATTAATTATTAGCCCCAATAATTATAAATATATTTATGTATAATTACACATGTAATTGGACTTCCTGGTGGCTCAGATGGTAAAGAATCTGCCTGCAGTGTGGGAGACTCAAGTTCTATCCTGAGTCGGGAAGATCCCCTGCGGAAGTAAGTGGCTACCCACTCCAGTATTATTGCCTGGAGAATTCCATGGACAGAGGAGCCTGGTGGGCTGCAGTTCATGGGATCACAGAGAGCCAGACATGACTGAGTGACTAACACTTACTTACTTACACACATGTAATTATACAAACCCAGACACTGTATTAAAAAGCAGAGACATCACTTAGTCTACAGAGGTCTGTATAATCAAAGCTATGCTTTTTCCTGAGTATGTATGTATGTGAGCATTGGACCATAAGGATGCCTGAACACCAAAGGATTGATGCTTTTGAACTGTGGTGCTGGAGAAGACTCTTGAGAGTCCCTTGAGTCCCTTGGACAGTAAGGAGACCAAACCATTCAATCCTAAACAAATTCAACCTTAAATATGCATTGGAAGGACTAGCGCTAACGCTGAATGAAGCTCTAATACTTTGGTCACCTGATGCAAAGACCCGACTCATTGGAAAAAACCCTGTTCCTGGGAAAGATTGAAGGCAAGAGGAGAAGGGGGCGACAGAGGATGAGATGGTTGAATGGCATCACTGACTCAATGGATATGAATTTGAACAAACTCAGGGGGATAGTAAGGACAGGGAAGGCTGGCATGCTGCAGTTCATGGGGTCACAAAGATTTGGACGTGACTTAGTGACTGAACAACAACAACACACGTAGTATATTGATATCAACTCATTCAGTCATTGCAGGGGAAGCTAAAAGTCTTCCATGACCACTTCCATTATCCCTTCATAGTAGAAATGACAGCTATTATCATTTTGCTGCGGATTGTTTCAGACCTATTTATAGGTATATACACACATATTTATAGGCCTATAAAATATATGATATTATTTGCTCTTGTTTTGAAATTTAAATTATGTCATAGTTGCCTAATTTTCTGCTATTTACTTTTTTTTATCCCCAACCATATGTCTTGGAGATTTTCCATGTTAGTAATATAGTAGATGTACCAGGAATTATTTAACAATTCCTTTATTTATGGACATTTAAATTATTTATTTATTTATTAAGTTATTATTTAAATATTATTATTATTTAAATTAAGTTATTTAAATACTTAAATTATTTCCAATTCTGAACAATTATAAACAATGTTGCAGTTTATATCCTTGTGCAGGCCTCTTTGTTGTTATGCACAAGTATTAGTTCAGAAATATACAGAGAGTTGCCAAAGTGAGCACACTTTTTTTTCTTTAATTTTTGCTGGCGTGTAGTTGGTTTACAATGTTGTGTTAGTTTCCAGTGTACAGCAGAGTGAATCAGTTATACATACACAAATATCCACTAAGGTTTAGATTCTTTTCCCATGTCAGCCATCGCAGAGTATTGAATACAGTTCCCTGTGCTATACAGCAGTATCTATAAGTTATTTTACACATAGTAGTGAGTGTATGGCAATCCCAGTCTCCCACTTTACATACTTCCTTATTTTACCAGACACTGCAGGGTTCCCCTCCCCAGTGTCTGTGTCACAGAGAATGTATGACCACGCCAGGTTCCCTCCACTCTTAGCTCTTCTTACTATTTTAAACATTTCTGAGTGGTGATAAATTTATGTTGCTTGTGATACTAAACAAGATGATTTTACCATCTCAGTATTACCTATAATGTTTGCAGCAGGTTTTTGATAAAAATAGATATTCCTGGCTTGTTAAGAATGAATTTGCTTTTCTTGTTTTGAATGAATGAGTTTATATCATTACAATGAATTTACATTTTAAATTATTTTTCCTGTATAACTTCTATGATAAAAATTATTTCTTCTTTAAATTTTTAATTAGCAATGACTAATAAATTTTCTCATGCTAAACCATCTTTCTATTCTTTAAATAAACTATAAATAATCACAATATGTTCATTTATTATGTATTGTTGAATTCAGTTTGCTAATATTTTATTCAGGATTTTTGAATCTATGTTCATAATTTTCTTCTGTTACCTAGTCCTTGTCTGATTTTGAGTCCAATATTAGGAAAGCCTTGTAAAATGTTTTGGTTAGCTTCTTTTCTTTTTCTATAATTTGGAACAATTATATACGATAAGGATTAACTTTTGCCATAGAGATTTAGTGAAATGAGTAAAACCGTGGCCATGGTGCTTATTATGATGAGTAGATCTTTACCTACTGATTCAGTTTCTGAAATGGTTTAACTCCAATCAGCTATTCTATTTCCTGAGTCAATTTCATTAAGCTTATATTTTCCTAGCTAATTATTCATATCATCTAACTTTATTGACATGAGGTTGTTTATATTACTCTCTTATGATTCTAAGGTTTCATTGTTTTCTCTACATTATCAAATGTTACTTTTGGTTTATTTATACCCTCTCTGTTTATTAATCTTATTAGATCTGCCTATTCTAAACCTCCCTTTTGAAAACGTCCGATTATATTTTTGTTCATCCTTTCTCCTGTTTTCCTTTTTATGTTTCAGTAACTATTTCCGAGTTTAGTTTTGTCTGCTCTTTGTGTATGATTCACTGGACAAATTTTCTCCTGGTTTTAATCTGCTGCCTCTCTTTCGTGGTGTTCTCTTTCCCTGAATGATTGGAAATTCTTGCTTGGGGAATTCTCGTCTTTGAGATTTACTATTTGTTCCAGCACTGTTTCTAAAGTAGATAGAATTACCAGGTAGAAGTCAAGGGATCCGAAACCCTTCAATACAGGCATTTTAATTTTTTTTTTTTGCAATGTCATGGTGTTATTTACTTAGATAAGTCAGACAGGTGTGACTTCATATGTGTCTTTCCTGCTGTATCACAGAAATTAAATTTATGAAACAGAGAGCATCAGTGGTGGTGATGGAGGATGAAATAGCGGGAGAGGGAACAGAATTTTGTGGAATTCCAATGGTTAATTTTTTCTGTTGCCCTATATATATATATCCCCATGCCAGTGTTGTCTGGTACATAAAGGGTTATTAAAGGAAAAGTTGGCTTAAAGCTCAACATTCAGAAAACTAAGATCATGGCATCTGGTCCCATCACTTCATGGGAAATAGATGGGGAAACAGTGGAAACAGTGTCAGACTTTATCTTTTGGGGCTCAAAATCACTGCAGATGGTGATTGCAGCCATGAAATTAAAAGACGCTTACTCCTTGGAAGAAAAGTCATGACCAACCTAGATAGTATATTCAAAAGCAGAGACATTACTTTGCCGACTAAGGTCCGTCTAGTCAAGGCTATGGTTTTTCCAGTGGTCAGGTATGGATGTGAGAGTTGGACTGTGAAGAAAGCTGAGTGCCAAAGAATTGATGCTTTTGAACTGTGGTGCTGAAGAAGACTCTTGAGAGTCCCTTGGACTGAAAGCAGATCCAAGCAGTCCATTCTGAAGGAGATCAGCCCTGGGATTTCTTTGGAAGGAATGATGCTAAAGCTGAAACTCCAGTACTTTGGCCACCTCATGTGAAGAGCTGACTCATTGGAAAAGACTCTGATGCTGGGAGGGATTGAGGGCAGGAGGAGAAGGGGACGACCGAGGATGAGATGGCTGGATGGCATCACTGACTCGATGGACGTGAGTCTAAGTGAACTCTGGGAGTTGGTGATGGACAGGGAGGCCTGGTGTGCTGCGATTCATGGGGTCGCAAACAGTCGGACACGGCCGAGCGACTGAACTGAACTGAAAGTCATTTAGAGGTAAGACTTTTGAATCAAGTGGCTAATCAATAGGGTAGAGAAAAAATGTTAATTTGAGGGATGAAAACAGATATTGTTTAGTTTATGGGCTGTAATCTCAGAAAGTGCTGGCTGTAAAATGATGAAATCTTTAGGAGCAATTTGGTGACACACATCAAATTGTTAAAAGTAGGGCAGGCAGTTCTTTGTCTCAAAATTTATTTAAAGGAATAGCCAGAAGTAATAATATTTTTAGATATTCATGCTTAAAGATAAGTATCTGAAAATATTTATCAAGGAATTAATGATAGTTAATCCAGTGATAGTTAATCAAATTTGATAGTAATCAAATTACCTAAAACCCAACAGTAGGGAGATAATTGTATCAGAGATTTAATAGGTACATACCCCGGAATTTGAGTTGTGCAGGACGTTAATAGGACTTTACCAAAAAAAGAAAAAATAATCCAGTGGCTTATTTAGATTTGTAAATGCATCAAAATATATTCCACTTTTAGAAAGTTAACATTTTGAATTAACATACTAAAAACTCTGAGCAGTCCTTCAAGTAAGATCTTTTACAGCTGTTTTAATTTTGTTTGGTCAAAAATCACTCATCTTCTCTTCCCATGATTTGGAACATCTTGGAAAGCTTTCAGAAAGCATTTTGGGAAACAGTGTTAGATCAATTCAATGAAACAGTAGTCACCAATTTACAAAGGATTTAACAAGGCATGTTTATTAATGTAGAGAGTCTTAGTAATATATCTAATCATATTACTATTATATACTGTATAATATACTATTAGATATATATGCATTTATATGTATATGTCAATATGATTATATATAACATATATTATATCTTAAGTAAAATAATGATACTACTTTGTAAAATATTATCTCCATGTGTCAAATTCATAGGAACATTCTGGAAGGATATATAGGTGATCCTTGAATAACACAGAAGCTAGGACGCTGATCCTCTGCGCAGTGGAAACTCAAATGTAACTTTACAGTCAGTCCTTCGTATCTGTGGTTCCACATCTGTAGATTCAACCAACCACAAGTTTTTTGGTGTATAGTACATATTTAGTGAAAAACATCCAAGTATAACCAAACCCTTATAGTTTAAACCCATGTTGTTCAAGGACCCACTGTATATTAAAAAGTTAATGTGACTAGGAATTATAAGTGATTTTATTTCCATTATATATAGACATGTTTTTAAATTTTAAAAAAAATTTTGCATGAGGGAAATACTAGTTTGTGTTCAAAACAAAATATTTATTTCTCTTAAAAAATTGGAAGTTGGAGTGTAATTTTCTTCAGGGGCTCAACATTTCATTATAAAGAGAATTCACAAAATATTTTGAGCATTACTGGAACAGTGATTACATGACATCTTTGAGTAGCTATCATATAATTAAGGTAACACTATACTTATTTATGGGCTTCCTAGTTGGCTCAGTGGTAAAGAACCATCCTGCTAATGCAGGAGATTCAGGAGATGAGAGTTGGATCCCTGGGTCAGGAAGATGACCTAGAGGGAGAAATGGCAATCCAGTCCATTATTCTTGCCTGGAAAACTCCATGGACAGAGGAGCCTGGTGGGCTACAATCCATGGGGTTGCAAAGAGTCAGACACAACTGGTATTTATTTATATGTGTTGATTTATTTTTAAAAATCCAAACAAGCATGAAATATTGGTTTTTTTTTTTACCCCAAGCATACTTGAATTATTAATTAACCTCCGCATTCAAAATTAATGGCAAATAGAAATTTACAATATCCAAAAATATATATAAGGTAACTTTGGCTTTGGATGAAAAGAAAAGTTTCTTTATGCTTAAGTAACTTAAATCATTCCATTAAAACAATTAAAATGCCATCATTTGCATCATTTGCTCCTTCTCTTTGTTGACAAGTCTGGGTGAATTTTGTTTTATTCAAAGTGCACAGTCAGGGGTTCTGAGTGCAGTGAAGTGTTTTTTCAGGCATTCTCACAACTTTGTACTTTGATCCTTTCCTTCTGTTCTCTTGGCCAAATCCTTTTCTTCCTTTCATATTTCACAATATTTGTTTCATATATGAGTCCTTTGAAGTCAGAGGCAAAACAAGAGTAAAACAACTTATTTTTCCATAACTGTGTTTTGTTTTTAAGACTTTTTTCTCTCTCCAGATGAGTTTTTCTAGGGACAGGATGTATTCTGAAGGCTCAGGTAGATATGCAGCCCAGCTAACAGCTACAGGTGATTCATAATGGTTTGCTGTGATGAAAGAATAAAGAGAAAGAAGAGATAAATATGGGCTTCCCTGGTGTCTCAGTAATAAAGAACCAGCTTGCCAAAGCAGGAGCCACCAAAATGCAGGTTCGATCTCTGGGTGCGGAAGATCTCCTGGAGAAGGAAACGGCAACCCACTCCAGTATTCTTGCCTGGGAAATCCCACAGACAGAGGAGCCTAGCAGGCTCCAGTCCACGGGTGGCAAGAGTTGGGCATGATTTAGCGACTAAACAAGCAAACAAAGCAATGGATAAATATATGTCCCTATGTTCATATACAGATATGTTTCTATAAAGTTAACAGAGGAAAAGCTCTCATAAAAGTATTTGCTGTGGAAAACTTACAAAGATAGGGAAACATTAACCGAGCTATGCATTCTTTAAAGATTCCTTATCCTGCTAAAATTGCTAACTTACTTAGCAGAGGACCAGGTTTTTTTGAACTATTTTGCCACTGTTGATTATTTATCATTTGTCTTTATTCTCAGGTAATTTAATTTTAGTCTATAGAAAGTCAATAAAATGCTATTATCTACTGTTTTATTATTTGTGCATTTGTGGGAAGTAGTTATTAGTAAGTTTGAGAAAGCCTTAATTTCACTATGAAAATTAATTTACATGGCAAAGAAAGATAAATTGGATATAATTAAGCAAATTGAAATCCTACCTATTCTGTTCTATTCTATTCTCATAGTTCTTTCTGTTTGGGGGTTTGTTTTTTTTTTGTTTTTTTTTTTGAGGAAATAGGCGGCTTTAATCCTCAGCTGGCAGAAAGAGAGAACACAGTACGCTTGTGCCTCAGCTGTGCCCCTTTTCTGTGAAGAATCTGGCGGATGATGTGAGATGAGGGCTCACAGTCAGGGACAGGGGATGAGGAGCAAGGATGTCCTCTTGTATTCTTGTATCTTGTATTCTTTCTCTTGCATTCTTTCAAAACCAGTCATAAGTTGGTAGCCTCACAATTGTATCCAGCAGTCTGGTAGCCGGTAGTTGGATGTATTGTCTTCTGTGTACTGTTCGGCAGCCTCCTTTCTGTCTCCTCCACCTGATGTGGCTAGGATGTCTCCTCCATTAGACCAGGGCAGTCTTACCACTGGATCCCAAGTTCCTAGGATGAGAAGAATGCCTGGTTTCAGGACCCAGTGAAGCTGAAATTCTTGATGCCTTATCACAGAGAGAATTCACTGAGAGACAAAGTGATAGGTAGGACGTGGATTTATTTAGAGAAAAACACACTCCACAGAGAGAGTGTGGACCATCTCAGAGGGCGAGGGTGGCTCTCATAATTCTTTCTTACTGTACTTTCCCCTCTCTTCCTACCTTAGAATAAAAAAATGCTTTCTTTGGAACATTTTTTGTTCATGTTGGTGAAGAGATTTCCTAATGTCTGGCCCAGTTGTATTTCTTTCTAGAAATCTCTGGCCTATTTGGAAACTGTGATTTGGAATTAATACTGCCATTTGTTGCTGAGTTTTTTCTAACTGGTGATGCAGATGGTTTGAGTAGGCAAACATTTTTCTGTGACACCCGGGATTTACACAGATTGTGTTAAAAACAGCCACAATTTTGTCTAAGCCCAGATAGTCATTGTTGATTTTCTCTCTATAGAGTTTGGGCGTCCCTGGTAGCTCAGATGGTAAAGAATCTGCCTGTAATTCAGGAGTCTTGGGTTCAGTCCTCAGGTTGGGATGATCCCCTAGAGAAGGGAATGACTGCCCGCTCCAGTATTCTTGTCTGGAGAATTACATTGACAGAGGAGCCTGGCAGGCTACAGACCATGGGGTCCCAAAGAGTCAGACATGACTGAGCAAACTAACACAGCAACACATAGAGTTTAGAATAAAGATATTTATTAAAATATTTAAAGTGATTTTTAACATTTTGCCAATATAAAAGATTTTCTATGTGATAATAAATTTCTGGAAACTTTTTAGTAACTTTGGATCATTTTTGATAGTTACATCATTCCTATATGATTGTTTGCATAGGTAGCCTATATGTAAGCACAGAAAAATCAAAAGATTCTATGTAAGAAAGTTGCCAATTGATACATTAGTTGCATCATATTCATTATTGATTTCTATTCATTTTAGTCCAAGGCTAGATAATTATAACCTTTGTAGAGTCTTAAAAATTACTGCAGATTTTACAAGAGTTTTAGAAAGATGCACAGGAAACTATAAATTGTTTACCTCTGTGGAGTGACAATGCAGGATTGTTTTGAATAAGAGAGATTTTCACTTTTCCTTTTTAGCCTCTGAATAGTTTTGAACTTTTTACTATGAGCCTATTTTACTGTTATAGTAAAATAAATTTAAAAAATGATCCTGGTGTTCTCTTGAATGATTCCAGAAAAGAGAAAATATTGCCTGCACTTACCCCTTATTGGCCTTCAATAAAAGCAGCATAACTATAGTTTGACTTTAGAAGTTGCCATTTGGAGCAGGTGTGCAGAATTCTGATTGAAAATAAAATTCCGTGAAGATGTATTTCTCATTCCTATTTCCACACAGAACTGTAATTAAATTGTCAGAGGCTGTGTCAGATGTAGCCCATACTTCGCTTGATGTAAGTGATATTATAGGTTAATATTTATAACCTTTCTGGTGTTCTTCCATAAGGGAGGAAAAATAATTTTTCTTCTACTCTCCTGATTTCTTAGCTGAGATCCTGTAATAAGAGACAGATTAACAAGGGAAAAACAAACAGGTATTTATTAACATGTATAACTCATGTATACCTGAGCGATACTGAGGAAAAGTGAGTAACTCAAAGAGGCAGCTTAGAATTCAGGCTTAAACATCATTTTAATAGGAAATGGGAAAGGAGATTTAGGTCTCAGAGAGGAATAAGTGATTTTTAGGAAAGATGAATGGGCAGTTGAAGAACAGATGGGAGGGAAGGTATGACAAAGTTTGTTGGGGTTTAGTATTAGCTTCCAATTTTCTCTCCTGTGGTGAGAGTCAGCCTTCCCTGGTTGATGAAACTTCCAGGGAGAGGATTTATGACCGTTGAATCCCTCTGGAGGATCTGTCATCAGGCAGATAAGGAGTTCAGAGGATTTGTCTTCGTATATTTCCAATTTTCAAGTACCTTCAGCTCAAAAGAATCAATATGCCAAAGTGGCATATATTGGGGTGGCATATTCTGGCTACCCTTTACCATCTTAGAAAATAGTAATTACATCACAATTTGTTAACCTTCTGAGGTTAACAAAATCTTGAGTAGACTTAGCTTTCACCTTCTAGAAGACAAATCCTTGTATCCCAAGTTTTTATGCTTGTATTTCCTGATAGCTTTTTCCTAGATCTACGGATCAGATTTTAACAAAAATATAACATATGGATTATTTTTGATGGCATATAAAGGAGTTGGTAACTATCCCTAGATTGGTTATTTTAATAAACAAGCAAGTAAATATAAAAGGCAATAGCTGGAAAAAAGTTTTAGTGTACCTAGTTCAACAAATTTGTCTAATATATAAAAAATAATTCCAAAGAATTTGCTGTTCAGTCACATTTTTTTTTTTAGTGGACATGAATTCTCAATTACAAAGATATTCTCAATGTCTCATCTCCAAATATAGAAAACTGCCAGTATTGGGTCTAAGTTCACACTCATTAATAAGATCAGCAAAGCTGAAGATTTGTATTAATATTTTTTTGGTATTAATATTAATGGAGAACATTTTCACTGCAGGTCAGTGCAGTCACTGGTAGACTCCAGGACCCAAGGAGTTACCTGCAGATGTCACATTAGTATTTGATCACTGAAGCCTAGGTTGTTGTTCTCATTCTGGTACTCACGTGACTACACCAGGTGCCCAATGTGTTCACCATGAGGTGTTGTTATTTTGGGGGCTGCATTTGTGGTGAAAGAAAATGCTACATCTCTGAATTTGTCTTTGGGATATTACCACAGTTTTAAATGCAGTGGTATGTCATTTTGTGACACCAGGAAGTCTATCCAAAACTTTAAAGAAAAATGAGCATCTCTCTATCAAGGGACATGACTAGGTTTGTGAAAGCGTACCATCTCATATTTATTTATGTTTTACTTCAGAAGTCTTTCTATATTTGAAATATTTTCATTTGTATCTCCCCACTTAGAAGGTACTTGAGAAATAGGTCACACTTTTAACTATGGCAGAAATACAAAATCTGTTATTTCAGTTGAATGAAAGAGTAGTAGAAATGATACATTTTAGTGCTGATATTAAAAGTGTGGCTATCCATAATCATTATCTTTTATATCTGGGCTTTTATATCTGAGCAGTTTCCAAAACTACTAGGGGAAAAACAGAGTTAAAATTTAAGTTACAAAATTAATGAAGCCAAAAAGCTTATAGTCATACTTAAAATGCCCTTGCATTAATATAAATGAAATTTCTCTGTTGCAGATAAAGTGCAAACATCATCTCTGACTTTATTCCCTTTTCTGCCCCCTTCTTAAGGCAGCTATTATCTTGACCTTTGCTATGTTTCCTTCCAGACCTTTCTTTTCCCTATTCAGATATCATATCTTGAGTTCCACAAATCCTAAAAATAGATCATATTATGGCCATTTTTCACTAAATTAATTACCTTTATTTAGATTTTACCTAGAAATTACTTTCCTCTTAAACAGTAAGATATCTTTTTCAGTATGCTGGGCCTTTGCCACTAAAAACTATTTTCTTCCAAGGAAAGAGAAACTTGAAAGTTACTATTGCAACAATTTTCTTATTCCTTAAAACAAAGAGCAATTTCTTACTGAATTTAAACTTAATTTCTAGTATACAACCGGTAAAAATCTATTGTTTTATACATTTGAATGATCTTCTCTTCTGACAAACGATTGTACATGAGTTCTTTTCTCATTGTTATTTGCTTATGAAATATTTAGTAATTAATATAATTTTAGAAAGTAATTCAAGAATTTTTAAATGTGTAGGTTTCCCCAGAACATATACACATATGATCTTCAATAACAAATATCTAAGGAAAACAGTGATTTAAACACTTTTGTTGTAAGCAAGCTATTTGTGAGAATTTTCCACCAAAAATATTCCCTTCTGTGCTATATATATCTCCTCTTTTATAATATCTCCACATTTCTTACATCTCCCAGAAAAAGGTAACATTGGGTAAGTATCAGTAGGTTTAAGATATTGAGGAGAATTATAAAATATAATAAAGCCAGCAAATTGTTGAAAAACACTATTCTGGAAAGCAAACATTTAATAAGAATATGTATACATGTATATTTACAAGGTATTTTCTATGCATATAAATATTAATGAAACGTGAACCATCTGATAGAGAAAAGCGTTCCAAGCCAGGAGTTCACACACAAAATGGGGTAGCCAATTGGATAATGTGCATAGCAACTGAGGGTAATGAACTCTGGTTGCTGAACCATGATGATAACATCTGATCTCTGAGCAGTGCTTTTACAGTTTTCATAGTTCTTTGGCTTATTCTGTCAGATAGCATTGTGAAATTATTTCTATCCCCTTTGTGCAAACGCAGAAACAGACACTGGGAAGATCCATGTATTCTGTGGGTTCATTCACCAAGCAGGTGGCAGGACCATGCCTGAACATCTGGCTTGTCTAAATTCAAAAGTTTTGCTCTTTCCTATAACGCAAGCTGCCTCAATCTTGCAACACAAAGAAAAGAGGCAATATTGATCATTTGGCAGTTGAATGACCGGCAGAGAGGCGCATATTCAGCCACGCGATCTTTCTCTTTTCTGCCGCAGTCACGTTTGGTTTTGTCAGCTCTCGCCCTGCCCCATATGTAGCAGTATGGAATTTAGTCATGGTTCTACAGGATCATCTGAGTGGAAAGTGGGGCATGAAGTCCACTCTCGATTTCAGTTCCTGGATCTATATGCAGGGGAAATAAATGAGACAGAAGTGATGTAGAGCTTTGCTGCAGAATCGGGAGTGACTCAGAATTCTAGCCCATGCCCAACTCTTATTCTGTGACTTGAAACAATCTTATCACCATTGCGTCTCAGGATTCCCTAAGATGGACTGCAGCTGGTTCTGAAAGTGGAAGGCTGAGGATTGAAAGAGGAAGACCTGTATGTGAGAGGCAGTGTAGAGTAGTAGTTGGCAGCTGACTGTGGACTCTGGGTTTTACTTCTGGCTGTGCTGCTTTCTAGCCCTGTGATCATGAAGTTACCTAATGTTTCAGTTTCTCCATCTATAAAATGGGGATAATAATATTAGTATCTGTTTCATAAGGCCATTGTCAAGAATAGATGAGCTAATATTTATGAAGTGGTTATAATGGTGCCTGACACATAAGTGCTACATAAATGTTGGGTATCATTTGGCGTTGAAGAACTATTTTTGCATTTGTGAAAATAGTGGCACAGCCTATCATTGCTAAGCCTAAAGAGACTGTTCACAAGTATAACAAGAGCACACATGTTAAATATACCCAAATCATTGCACACTGGCATAGGATTATCATGTGTAAATCAGAACCAAGTACACGCACATTTATTGTTCTGTCCCTGAGTCATGTCTGACTCTTTGCAACCCTGTGAACTGCAGCATGTCAGGCTTCCCTGTCCTTCACTACCTCCCAGAGTTTGCTCAAACTCATGTATGTTGAGTTGATGATGCCATCCAACCATGTCATCCTCTGTCACCCCTTCTCCTCTTGCCCATAATCTTTCCCAGCATCAGGGTCTTTTCCAGTGGGTCAGCTCTGTGCATCAAGTGGCCAAAGGATTGGAGCTTCAGCTTCAGCATCAGTTTTTTCAATGAATATTCAGGACTGATTTCCTTTAGGATTGACTGGTTGGATCTCCTTGCTATCCAAGGGACTCTCAAGAGTCTTCTCCAGCACCACAATTCAAAAGCATCAATTCTCTGGCACTCAGCCTTCTTTATGGTCCAACTCTCACATGACTAGTGGAAATACCATAGCTTTGACTTTATGGACCTTTTTCGGCAAAGTGGTGTCTCTGCTTTTTAATACGCTGTCTAGGTTTGTTGAGGCTTTTCTTCCAAGAAGCAAGTGTCTTTTGATTTCATGGCTGCCACTGTTCTTAGTGATTTTGGAGCCCAAGAAAATAAAATCTGTTACTGTTTCCATTTCCCCTCATCTATTTGCCATGAAGTGGCAGGACCAGATGCTATGATCTTAGTTTTTTGAACACTGATTTGAACGACAAATCAGAAAAAGTATATGCATATGGTCAGTGATTATATCTAAGAGACATCATTTGCAGTGGCTGAAATAGTTCAAAGGAAATGTTGGAAGAACATTTTGCAAATAGTTTATTAAAAGAAAACCTCTCCAGTTCAATAAATCAGTTAATCAGAAAGTGTGTGTTGGCCTATGACTTTGAAGAGATTGTTAATTAATCAACCTAAACTCATATACCAGGGAATCAAACAGGGAAACTATGTTTTTGGTGATAAAGTTACACTTTTTGAGAGAACTTCTAAGTCTGCATCTTTCTATTTACTCGGTCATCTGAGAACCAAATGAGAGCCACCAGCTATGGTCACTGTGCTACCCTCGAGAGGTCATGTTTGACTTCAGCCCTATCTGAGTCTGAATCCAGTTCTGCTCAAAATGTGTCAGTTTAGACATCACAGGGCTTCCCTGATAGCTCAGTTGGTAAAGAATCGATCTGCAATGCAGAAGACCCCAGTTTGATTCCTAGGTCTGGAAGATCCACTGGAGAAGGGATAGGTTACCCACTCCAGTATTCTTGGGGTTCCCTTGTGGCTCAGCTGGTAAAGAATCTGCCTGCAATGCCAGAGACCTGGGTTCGACCCCTGAGTTGGGAAGATCCGCTGGAGAAGGAAAAAGCTATCCACACCAGTATTTTGGCCTGGAGAATTCTGTGGACTGTATGGTCTATGGGGTCACAAAGAGTCGGACATGACTGAGCAACTTTTGCTTTCACTTTAAACATCATAAACTTCCCCACACTCAGTCTCTTTATCCACAAAAGAATCATGAGATAATAATGGAACATCTACCCCATTGGATTGTTCTATAAGTTAAATGAATAATCTTTATAAATGGCCTAGATTTGTATGTAAATAAAGTTTAACTCTTAAATGAATTGCTTTATCTTCTACTCTAAAAGCTATCTTTCTGCTGTTCTCAAGATAGAAACCTGGGAGTCATCTTCAACTTATTTTTCTCTCTTAAACCACCTCTACCCCTCATTCAGTTATTTTGCTAGGTCTTGAGAATGATATCTTCTGAATCCATGTCATAACTAGCTTGTCACTTCTGCTTTCATTATTTCTTGATGGGGCTTTCCACTAATCTCTTATTTGATTTCCTTTTAATAAATACATCTTATAACTACTTTGACTATCTCCATGGGGACAAGGGTTGTGTTTACTTATTTTTTGTTTATAACCTTAATGCCATCTTGATGACTAACACACGGTAGATAAATGCACACACACACACACACACACACATCTTTTAAAAATTAACAAAAAAATGGAACTCCACTCACCATCACCAGAATTATTCTTCAAAATGTAAAACTGATTATGTTGCTCGCTGGTTATTATTTTTATGCTTTCCTCTCTGTATTAGTTGGGATTCTCCAGAGAAGCAGTGACACATTAACCATCATATCATTACTCAGAGGACAATATCAAACTCAACATGAATTCTACGGCCGTTCATAATTGGGTCTCTTTCTGCAACTTCAACTACATTCCCAGCTCTTCTGAATACTCACAGTTCCATCATTGCCTCACTGAGCCATGACACCTGATGCTTCCCAGACACCTAAAGTCCCTGTCACCATGCCATATCTCTTTATTTTTTAAAACTCACTTTTTGTGTTTTTCCCTTTTCCAAAGACTTTCATCATGTTTCTAATTCTGCCCCCACTTGAAAGATTTTGGCTTCTACCGTTCCATCTACTCCTAATATGGAACTCATATTACCCCTGTCCTGGAGGAGGGCATGGCAACCCACTCCAGTATTCTTGCCTGGAGAATCCCATGGATAGAGGAGCCTGGCCAGCTCCAGTCCATGGGGTTGCAAAGAGTCAGACACGACTGAGGTCACTAAGCACAGCACAGCACAGGGCCACTGTGATGATTGCTGTGTAGTTTATTTTACGACTTCCCGAGAGCAAGACTGTATTTACCTTTCTATTTGCATCTCTAGTAGAAAGACAAGTTCCTAACAGGTGCCTCATTCATATTGTTGGATTGATTTGTAGGATTATGAGTAGAGAGTTGTTTTTTTTTTAATTAGCACAGAAATTTTTTTTTTTAACTCTAATAATTCTGCTTTTCTTTTTTTTTTTCCTTTGGATGCCATTTATTTAGGATTTTGTTTCTTTTCTTTTTTTTTTTAATTTTAAAATCTTTAATTCTTACATGTGTTCCCAAACATGAACCCCGCTCCCACCTCCCTCCCCATAACATCTCTGTGGAACCCAGACACAATTTGAGTTGTTGGCATTACAAGGAGCCATTCATCTCAAACTTCACACCAGTTGGATATCCCTAGCAATAGCATCTGTCCTTTAAATCTCCAGAAACTTATATTACATCACAGTCGTCACCTCTGTGAGCTAACATGTTCCTACCTGCTGGTTTATTAAAGAGAATAGAATCTCAAAGAAGACAGGTGAGCCAAAGCAAAAAAGGAGGATCATGAATAATTTGCCATTTTCACAAATTTTTTAACTCATGCCAGCAATTTTTAAAAGTTTCAATACACACAAAAATGGAAAGGAAACACATGAATGAAAGAACCATAGACTCAGTTACCCAAAATGATAAATAACCTCTGACGGGCAGGAGAGCACAAGAGAAAATTAACAAGTCTAGTAACGTGGAAATCATGTCAATTAAGCATTTACTTGCGAAAAGATATGTACTGGGAATTGAAGTCATCAAGTCAAATATATTTAAGATGTAAATAAAGCCAGTAAATGTAATACATTGGTTTATGATTTCACATTTTTTTCATATATTTGTACTTTTTGAGTCTTATATTTTTGTACTTTGGCTAATGTATGATTGCGTTGGCTTTATATTTTCTCCAAACAAAATGTAAATAGAAAAAGAATGTTTCAAGTTATATTCTACTTAGAAATTAAAAACTTCTGTGAGTTAGTTTGAGTTTATACTTAGGTGGATATTGAAAATATTTTGGTAGCTATTCTGGCCTTCTAAATGAAGATTCGCTATATCCTTGATACTATAGAATAGGCTGAAAAGGCCTGATTATGGTTTTCTTTTTTGATAAGTGAAATTAGGGCTGGAAATTAATTCTTGCCTTATGTTCTGTGCTGCTGCGGTGCAAGACATCTCTCTGATATTCACATTGCAGATGAATTAGTGTTAAAAGGAAGAGATGACTTTACTTCCTCTGATGATATTAAGCTTCATGAGGCATAAGAAAATTACACAGAATTTTCCTTCCTTAAACTATCAGCTCTTAAGATCATGGTTGGTGAATCATGGTAAGTGCCCTGGAGGGCACTTTGCTTTTATTGGAAAAGGAGGCTCATTCCTCATACTTTGGGAGCAGCACTAACTTGAAAGGGGGAAAGGGGTAAGGTTACCAGGTCCAATTCAGGGAGAGTTATTGGACATCTCCAAGATTTCATTTCTTCAGCTTAAAACTCCAAGTAGTTAATACTGCCAATCCCATTGCATTGTTTTGAGTTTTCAATGAGATCACTCATGTAACCAACCTGGCACTGATCCAGTGTGTGACAAATGTCTGTTTTATTATTAATTTATTCATTTATTATTAATTTATTCATTGTTTTTCTATTTTGTTTCTATTAACAAACATTTAGCAGAAAAAATGTCAGAGCCTGATTTTTACAGTTTGGTAATTTGGGGATAATAAAGAATCAGCCTGCAATGACTCAAAAAGCACGAGAGATGTGGGTTCAATCCATGGGTCAGGAAGATCCCCTGGAGTAGGAAATAGCAATCCACTCCAGTATTCTTGTATGAGCTTCCCTGGTGGCTCAGATGGTGAAGAATCTGCCTGCAATGAGGGAGACCTGGGTTCAG
This sequence comes from Capricornis sumatraensis, assembly GCF_032405125.1. Classification (NCBI taxonomy): domain Eukaryota; kingdom Metazoa; phylum Chordata; class Mammalia; order Artiodactyla; family Bovidae; genus Capricornis; species Capricornis sumatraensis. The sequence goes on from NC_091073.1 coordinate 25,703,769, forward strand.
TCCCTGGGTTGGGAAGATCCCCTGGAGAAGGGAGCAGCTACCCACCCCAGTATTCTTGCCTGGAGAATTCCATGGACAGAGGAACCTGTTGGGCTACAGTTCATGGGGTTGCCAAGAGTCAGACATAACTGAGTGACTAACACTTTCACTTTCACATGCACTATGATTTTCATTGCAAAGATCAAAATCTTGATGAAGTTTGTTGTATATACAACTTATAACTGAATTGTATAATGTCACTTTCCTATCCTGTTCTTCTTGTTCCCTCTCCCATCATTTGACTTTTTTGCTAGGAGATATATAAGAAGTTAGAGACTGAGGATGATTCTTTACAGTATTTTCTCTCCCAAATTCACAAAGTCAATCTTTTCACTGTCAGTGATGGTTTGCTCCAGGTTCACACAGTTGCAGGGCATTGGTGAGGAGACAATGCCACCCCATGCCATGCTTTAGACTAGTGTGCTAATCAGCAGACAGCCTGGCAGCAGACCTGGGAAACACATGTTCTTCTGCAGCCACGGCAGGAAACAGCCCTGATGTGGGCATGGCATCCAGCAGCAGCCTTCCTGGTATCTTGCAAGGTGCCCAGGCTGCCAGCATGAAGTCCCAACTTAATACTTCTTTTTTTGCTCCCTCTCAAATTTATATATCCTATGGCCTTTGTTCTGGTCCTGATCCTGCTTTTACCAATCATTCTTTCCCAATGTGCTCTCTTTCTAGTACAAGCTAATCTTAGTAGTTTTAAAATCTATGAATCAATGGATTATCCTAAATTATTCCTATTACTGTTGCTAATTTAAGAAACCTGGATTAGCAGGGAAATGAACCCAAGAGAATTACTGAGAAATACTTACTTTCCACACTATATAACATGGATCACTTTACCATTCTTAGATTTCCCAAAGTTTTCAAACATAATGCTTATTTAAGTAAACACACACAAAATTAATGATAAAGAAATTAATTTATAAAAAACATGCAAATGATCTAGCTGAAGACACATGATCTTAGTTGACCTGATACATGATCTTAGAGTTGATTTACAACGTCTTAATTTCTGCTATAGGGCAAGTGACTCAGTTATATTTTTTCATATTCTTTTTCAATATCTTTTTCTTATTCTTTTCCATTCTAGTTATTACAGGATGTTGAATATAGTTCCCTGTCTGTATAGTAGTACCTTGGAGTTTATCCAGAGATTTTGTTTTATGGTTATGAATCATGAGTGAGACCAATATCCTATTCTTTTTTCTTTTCTTCATTTAAGGCATTAACATATAATTTAAATACAGTGAAATTTACTCTAAGTATACAGTTCTATGAATGTTGATAAAATGTAGTTACCACCACAATCAAGATACAGAACAGTTTGATCACCGCCTCCCAAGTAGACTCTTTCCCTTTGATGGCAATCCTTCCCCACTCCACAGCTCTCTTCCCTATTCCAATAGTATGGCCGTTTCAAGAATGTCATATTAATAGAATCAAACAGTATTACAGCCTTTTGAATCTGATTTCTTTCACATAGTTTAATGCATTTTAATTTATCTATGTTACTGCACCTATCAGTTCTTCATCCTTTTTATTGGTGAGTGCAGTGTACCACAGTTTATCTTTTCACCAGTGGAATGACATGCAGATTGTTTCCAGTTTGCTGTTTAGTCACTGAGTCATGTCTGACTCTTTGTGACCCCATGGACTATCACCAGCCTGGCTCCTCTGTCCAAGAGATTTCCCAGGTAAGAATACTGGAGTGGATTCTGTAAGGGATCTTGGATTCAGGGATCTAACCTGCATCTCCTGCATTGGCAGGAGGAGTCTTTACTGCTGAGCTACCAGGGAAACCCTGTTTCCAGTTTCAGTTCAGTTCAGTTCAGTTCAGTTGCTCAGTCGTGTCTGAATCTTTGCAAACCCATGAATCACAGCACGCCAGGCCTCCCTGTCCATCACCATCTCCCGGAGTTCACTCAAACTCACGTCCATCAAGTCCGTGATGCCATCCAGCCATCTCATCCTCTGTCGTCCCCTTCTCCTCCTGCCCCCAATCCCTCCCAGTATCAGTCTTTTCCGATGAGTCAGCTCTTCACATGAGGTGGCCAAAGTACTGGAGTTTCAGCTTTAGCATCATTCCTTCCAAAGAACACCCAGGACTGATCTCCTTCAGAATGGACTGGTTAGGGTGATTACAAATAAAACTACTACACACTTGTGCCTACAGGTTTTTGTGTGAATGCAGGTTTTCATTTCATTTGAGTAACGCCAAGTTGGATTGCTAGATCATAAGGGAAGCAAATCTTTTCCCTTATGAGAAAGTGCCAGATTGTGCCATTTTGCATTGTACCATCAGTGTATGGAAGTTCCAATTATTTTGCCTCTTTACCAGTACTTGGAGTTGTTACTTTATTTAAAAACCATTTAAAATAGATATGTAGTGATTTATCCATGCGGTTTAATTTGCCAAATGAGTAATGATGTTGAGTATATTTTTATGTGTTTCACTGACACATTTGTGCCTTCATTAGTGAAGCATTTGTTTTTATCTTTTTCATGATATTCTATTTTTGTTGTTTGTTTTCTTGTAAGTGTTAAGAGCTGTTTATACCTTAGTTGTATACAAGTGCTTTATCAGATTTGTGATTTGTAGATATTTTCTGTAATTCCTATGGCTTCAGTTTTCAATTTCTTAACAGTGTCTTTCAGAGAAGAAAGTTTTAATTTTGAAAGTCCAGCATACATATATATATATGTATGTATATGATATGTATGTGTGTGTATGTGTGTGCACAAGTGCACATTTGTGTGTGTGTGTGTGTGTGTGTGTGTGTGTGTATAGCAACCCACTTTAGCGTTCTTGCCTGGGAAATCCCATGGGCAGCGGACCCTGGTGGGCTGCAGTCCATGGGATTGCAAAAGAGTCAGACACAACTTAGTGACCAAACAACGAAATATACACACACATGTATATAGTATTTTGGCAGTGTATCTGACAAATGGTTGCTGAATTGAAATTCACATTTCACATAGAAATACCAAAGAGGAAAATTTAAAAAGTTTCTTGGAGGAAATTGTTTCCAAGCAAAAACCTGAAATTAGAAGTCATATAAGGAAACTGTATTTTGACTGTACATAACTTAGAAATTTATAAAGTACAATGTGTATTAGAAACAACATGATTTTTTTTAAAAAAAGCAGATGCTTACTAAACGTCAACTCCCCCACAGTATCAGTGAATTTAAGGCTAAATTAATAAAATAAAATAAATAAATAAAATAAAATAAATAAATTGAGAAGGGGGTGATAGTTGATTTGACTTTTTATTTTGTTTTATAGCCAACATTTGTTGAAATAGACGTGAGAGTGCTTGTAGAGATTTCCTATCACATTTTACAGTATATTTCTTCATGTTTCACTTGTCTCTACCAGTGGTCATGTATGGATGTGAGAGTTGGACCATAAAGAAAGCTGAGTGCCAAATAATTGATGCTTTTAAACTGGCATGCTGCAGTCCATGGAATTGCAGAGAGTCAGACACGACTGAGCAACTGAACTGAACTGTACTGTCTCTACCAGGTCACACCAGACTTCAATTATATTTTAAATAATAGTGAACCAATTATAGTGTAATGCCTATGAAATCTAATTTTAGGGGGTCTAGTGACCTGGGAACATTTAATGGTTAAGAACTTTATTAAAGTCATTTATATTCTGGAAATGCTATCTTAAAATAACTGTATAAAACTTCAGTAATAGCAAATGTAGTATCAAGTAACTAAACTAAGTAGCTAAAGTAAGTCATGATTGAAGCAACTTGGTATGCAAGCATGAGGACCTGACAACTGGGAGAAACCATTAGAGGGGCTACAGGAGGGATCCATGTTAATGAAGTGTTGCTCTCTAACTTTGTCCCAGAACTGCACAAGTAGGAGGAGTTTCTATTTGTACTTCTGTTGGGGAAAAAGGGCAAAGACTGCAGCCAGAGCCACCTGGCCATAGCTGTGAGCCCTCTAGGCTTATCTGGCCTCACAAGAAACCCAGGGGATCTGTGCATGCATGCGTAGTCATGTTCAACTCTTTGCGACCCTATGCACTGTAACCCGCCAGGCTCCTCTGTCTATGGAATTCTCTAGGCAAGAATACTGGAGTGGGTTGCCATGATTTCCTCCAGCAGATCTTCCTGAACCAAGGATGGAACCCACGTCTCTTATATCTCCTGCATTGGCTGGCAGATTCTTTACCACTAGCACCACCTAGAAAGCCTCCAAGCAGTACTGTACTCTAACCAAACCTACGGAACTGAGAGGGAAGACACCTGCATTTTTGATCCTGCCCCTTCGATAGCTTCATGACCCAGTGCCCCTTCAATAGCTTCAATGACCCAGTGCTTCAAAATTATAACTGATATTTGAGCAAAACAATGCAAATCATAAATCATCTTCCCAGGTGGCACTAGTGGTAGAGAACCAATGCAGGAGACGAAAGAGAACTAGGTTCAATCTCTTTAACAAAAGAAGTATGGAGCAACATTTTATTAAACACTGACTAGTAAATTGGTTTATTTCTTTTAAAAACTTAGTCCATGGGATTATGTCTAAGAGATACTTTTTAGAAGGAATTGGAATAATTGTTATACATAATTTAATATCTTGATAAATTAATTTTATTTTTCTTGGGTATAAATGTATAGTTCTTTTGGTTATAAATAAAATATTATGAAGGAAAGGATTTTAATTTTCATATTCTTATTTGTCTTGTTTGCATTTGTAAGTCTGATAGAAGTTATTTATGTCAAATAAATTATTACTGTTGAGCATTTTGTTACTATGGTTTCAGACATGCATTTTTTTATTAAGAGAACTTCATTTGGGGCATGAGCCTATTTTACTTTAATCAGTTCAATTCAGTTCAGTTGCTCAGTCATGTCTGACCCATTGCAACCCTATGGAGCAGCACACCAGGCTTCCCTGTCCATCAGCAACTCCTGGAGCTTGCTCAAACTCATGTCCATCGGGTTGGTAATGCCATCAAACCATCTTATCCTCTGTTGTCCCCTTCTCCTCCTTCCTTCAATCTTTCTAACCATCAGGGTCTTTTCCAATGAGTCAGTTCTTCGAATCAGGTGGCCAAAGTATTGGAGTTTCAACTTCAACATCAGTCCTTCCAATGGATATTCAGGACTGATTTCCTTTAGGAAGGACTGGTTGGATCTCCTTGCAGTCCAGGGACTCTCAAGAGTCTCCTCCAACACCACAGTTCAAAAGCATCAATTCTTTGGTGTTCAGCTTTCTTTATGGTCCAAATCTCACATCCATACATGACTACTGGAAAAACCATAGCTTTGACTAGGAGGATCTTTGTCAGCAAAGTAATGTCACTGCTTTTTAATATGCTGTCATAACTTTTCTTCCAAGGAGCAAACGTCTTTAATTTCATGGCTGCAGTCACCATCTGCAGTGATTTTGGAGCCCAAGAAAATAAAGTCTGTCACTGTTTCCACTGTTTCCCCATCTATTTGCCGTGAAGTGATGGGACCAAATTTTACTTTAATAATTTACTTCTATTTAAATTATTAGACATCTCAAAAGCCATAGTATATAAAAGCAGCCTATTACAGACACTAAATTCAAAATTTTCATCCAAAAAATCTGTGCGTCTTTTTTTTCTGTCTCCTTATTGCTATTAAAAAATCAAGATCAGTGATAATAATGAACACCAAATAAAAAAATCATACAGAAATTCCTGAATTTTCATTTAAGATTAGTGTCTACAAATCTCTTCTGTATTTCCTTTTAAAGTGAAGGATATTTGTATAACAATATAAAGAAAGCAGTAAGAAAATAGAAATACAATCTATGCCTTCCAAACATTAGGGGTAGGGGATGGGAGGCTGAAGGGAAGGCTAAAATAAAAACAATATATGAGTTCCCAGGGACCCATAAGCTCCATAAAATTGATATAATTTGAACATGTGTGCAGAGGCAAATAAAGGTAGTTTGGAAGGAAGAGACTCGTTTTTTGTTTTTTGTTTTTTAATTCTTAAAAGCCACTATAACTAATAAAAAAGATGCTTCTTGGAAGAAAAGCTATGACAAACCCAGATAGCATATTAAAAAGCAAAGACATAACTTTGCCAACAAATGTCCATATAGTTAAAACTATGGTTTCTCCAGTAGTCATATATGAGTGTGAAAGTTGGACCATAAAGAAGGCTGAGCGCTGAAGAACTGACGATTTGAACTGTGATGCAGGAGAAGACTCTTGAGAGTCCTTTGGACAGCAAAGATATCAAACCAGTCAATCCTAAAGGAAATCACTGCTGAGTATTCATTGAAAGGACTGATGCTGAAGCTGAAGCTGAAGCTCCAATACTTTGGCCACCTGATGTGAAGAGCTGACTCATTGGAAAAGACCCTGATGCTGGGAAAGATTGAGGGCAGGAGAAGAAGGGGGCAACAGAGGATGAGATGGTTGGATGGCATCAGTGACTCAATGGACATGAGTTTGAGCAAGCTCTGGAGACAGTGAAGGACAGTGAAACCTGGTGTGCTGCAGTCCATGGGGTCGCAAAGAGTGAAGCACAACTTAGCAGCTGAAAAACAACCAACCTGTAGATTGCTAGGCAAATTATCATTCGATTCTGAAATGATAAACACTATCTAGTTATTCTACTGCTTTTAAAATTATTAATTGAGATATAATTGCTTGGCAGTGCTCTGTGGTGATCTAAGTGGGAAGGAAATCTAAAAAAGAGGGAATATGTGTATACATACAGTTGACTCTGCTGTATAAGAGAAACTATCCCAACATTGTAAAGCAACTGTACTCCAACAAAAATTAATTTAAAAAAGAAATAACTGTTTGGATTTTCTTCATTTTCTGTATTATTATTTTTATTCACAGTTAGTGGAGGCTGTGAGGAAAAATGACGTGGGGGAGGGGAAAGGGGAAGAGGGATGGGAGGCCAGATTAGTGTCCACCAGCCTCTCCTGAGCCATCCTAAACAAACAAACGAAACAAAATGATTAGCTTGCTATCAAAATTAAGCTTGAAGACAAGTTGGCTTACCTTTCTTTAACCAAATTTCTCCCCTAGACTCATCCAGCTAGGAAGCTCTGAACCTGTAAGGTAGTAACTAGTGCCAGCAAGAGTTGAATGTGGGTTTCTTAGGTGGTTCAGTGGTAAGGAATCCGCCTGCCAATGCAGGAGATGCAAAAGACTCAGCTTTGGTCCCTGGGTCAGGAAGATCCCTTAGAGTAGGAAATGGCAACCCACTCCAGTACTCTTGTCTGGAAAATTCCATGGACAGAGAAGCTTGGTGGACTACAGTCCATGAGGCCACAAAGAATCGGACATGACTGAATGACTGAATACAACATAACAGTTGAATGTACTTAGCCTCATTAAAAACAAACAAACTAAATTACTTGTTTTTCCCTACACTTACTTTTTCACACAACGTTTTGTGTTCAGCACGGTTCTACATGCCCATCTTTGGAGACCATCTTGGACTCCACCTTCACCATGACTCTGAGACCAGATTTTTAAATGACCTTCACTGACTTAAAATACCCTTATTTACCATGGAATAGTAAAGTCAAATTGTTCCAGATAGGATATCCTTACCCTCGTTTACTTCCTTAATTGTATTCATTTCTGGTGGTCTTAAATATCCCCACCACCCTTTTGCCTTCCACAGGATTTTAAGCAATTTGAAGTCAACCTTTCATAGAAGGTGTTTCATTTTCCTTTAATTGTCTTTTTTCTCCTGGATCTATCACAGTGGCTTGCATACAGTACAAGTAGATTGAATGTTTATTTAGTAAAACCACAAGTTGGACTAATGCCCAGAAAGTTGAACATTTTCCTTTCAACTTACAGCATACCTTCTGCTTTTCCAATATAAAACCCCAAACCAACACAAGCAGAGGGTAGAGATGTGAAAGGTAGGGGTTTAAGAGGATGATAGAGGTGAGTGGTGGTGCTCAAAGCAAGCAGCCCTTTCTATGAGGGGAGATTCGTAAAGCTTGCTCTCTGATGGAGCCCAGACTTCTCTAAAAGACAAGACTTAAGTTATCTGCTCCCCCGTGGAACAAGGTTTCTGTGCCTTTTCTAGAAATATTCCCCCCCCTTTTTTTTTCTCATAGGCCCCACTTAGGTAACGTCATATATCATAAAAACATTTGACATTCAATTCTGTAATAGACTCTTTCTCCTCCTTCCTTTGTCTGATTAATTTCTTTCCCATTCATTTCAAAACAATTCTCACGCAAGAGATTAGACTCTTCTGTCTCTCTTTACTTTGCAGGGACACACACGCACACTCTCTCTCTCTCTCTTTTTGTGGTTTATTTTTAAAGTACTGTGTGTTTAAAGTAGTTGGTTTTCTCTATTTTTCTTTAATTTTTATCTTGTTAACAATGAAAGAATAAGGTTACTTTTATTTTCATACTCCTCTCTAAGGGGGCTAGAGGTGATTAGGAGAGTGTTTTTTTCCAATGAAAATCACATGAATAGTTTTGAGTAAGGAAAGTATTGAAGGCACTTGGATATGTAGGCAGCTGTATAGTTTTCATAGAAGGGAAATCCACAGCAGGAAGAACATTTACTTTTCTCCCAAAATGTTTGCCTAGGGGAATTAGTGACTAGAAATTTTACTTCCTGGAGTTCATGATACTTGGGTATATACTATTAGAATGCTTTTTTCTAAATAACTGTTTTCTTTAGTAAATTCCTCCCTTTTTTTTCAAGAGAGTTATGCGGTAAAAGTCATTTTAGTTCAAATTGGCTAATAGAATTCCACAATTAAAAGGTAGTCCATCTCAGATAAATCCATTTGTTGACCCAGGTCATCCTAATTTACCTTCATAGTGAATAGTAACTGCTAGTTAAAGTACACTTATTTTTTCACAAATTCTTTCATCACTGAGAAACTCTGAAACTCATTTTAATAAATGCCTATATTAAATAAACAGAAGGACTTTTAGAAGTACTAGCTATATTTTCTTACTATCAAGATATAAAATTATGGAGCAGCTTTTCTTCTCAAACACAATAATTAATTCAAATTAAGCTCTTGACAACTCTTTCCAAACTGGCTTTATTAGGCACGATATTATTTTGGTGTATTCTAAAGAGACTGAGATGGAAAAAGAAGGTGAATTATATTTTAGAATATAATATAGTGAAACTACAGGCTTCCCTGGTGGCTCAATGGTAAAGAATCTGCCTGCAAAGCAGGAGACATAAAAGACGGGATTTCGATCCCTGGGTTGGGAAGATCCCCTGGGGAGGGCAACCCACCATAGTATCCTAGCCTGGAGAACCCCATGGACAGAGGAACATGGTGGGCTACAATCCATAGGGTCACAAAGAGTTGGACCCGCTGAAGCGACTGCGCAGCAGCAACATAATAAAACTACAAAGTCTCTACTGATAGTAGTTTTTCTGTGCACAGTTCTTAAATATACAAAGTAAGTGTTTTATAAATGTAAATGCCTAGGTAACCACCTCACAGATCTAGAAACAGAATATCTCCAGCATTTCAGGAGGTTCCCTCATGCCCCCTATCAACATACAAATGTAATCATAACTTATCAGCATGAGTTTATTTTTCCTATTTTTGAACTTCATGTAAATGGAATTGTACAGTATTTCCTCTTTTGAGTCATTTTTTGATGAATATTATGTCTGGGAGATTCATTTAAGTTTCTGCTTGTAGCAATGGTTTGTTCTTTCTCATACTTGGGAGCAAGAATACTACACAATTTATTTTTTTGGCTGGTGAGGGACATTTGAATCAAACTCAGTTTTGGACAATTATGAATAAAGGTTCTATTAACATTTTTGTTCGTGTCAAACTAAGAACTCATTATTGAGTACATTCCTAGGTTAGACTTGTTAGGTTCTATGTATTTTTAACATTAATATAGTCAAATAAATTTTCAAAGTGGTTGTGTTGACTGTCACTCCCACCAGCAATATATAAGTAATCTAGTCACTCCATGTGTTCATTGTCGCTTTGACAGTTATTTTCTTCTTCTACAATTGATATATTATTGTAGTTTTAATTTGCATTTTCCTGATAATGTGTTGAGCATGTTTCCATATGCTTTTGGCTGTAATACTGTTTTTTTATTGTTATCTGTAATTACTCAAAAATTCCTTTTGGTCTTGAGTCCTTAATTAACTCTTAATTGCCTTGTCATTGTTTCTTTTTTGTTAGCTGTTTGCAAGCGATACCTAGAGTTGCTAAATGTAAGAATCACTGCAGGATGGACCCGCTAATATCTCAAGTTCAAGAGTCAAAGTTACTGAACAGAAAATGATTGTCTTTATGTTAATGGTCTGATTTTACTAATTTTGTTTTAAATTGAAAGTTTAAACCTCAGTTCAGTTCATTCACTCAGTTGTGTCTGACTCTTTGCGACCCCATGAACTGCAGCACGCCAGGCCTCCCTGTCCATCACCAACACCAGGAGTTTAATCAAACTCATGTCCATTGAGTCGGTGATGCCATCCAACCATCTCATCCTCTTTTATTCCCTTCTCCTCCCACCTTCAATCTTTCCCAACATCAGAGTCTTTTCAAATGAGTCAGTTCTTTGCATCTGGTGGCGAAAATATTGGAGTTTCAGCTTCAACATCAGTCCTTCCAATGAATAATTGGGACTGTATTCCTTTAGGATTGATTGGTTGGAGCTCCTTGCAGTCCAAAAGCCTTGCAAGAGTCTTCTCCAATACCACAGTTCAAAAGCATCAATTCTCTGGTGCTCAGCCTTCTTTATAGTCCCACTCTCACATCCATACATGACTACTGGAAAAACCATAGCCTTGACTAGACGGACCTTTGTTGGCAAAGTAATGCCTCTGCTTTTTAATATGCTGTCTAGGTTGGTCATAGCTTTTCTTCCAAGGAGCAAGGAACTTTTAATTTCATGGCTGCAGTCATCATCTGCAGTGATTTTGGAGCCCCCCAAAATAAAGTCTGACACTGTTTCCATTGTTTCCCCATCTATTTGCCATGTAGTGATGGGACCAGTTGCCATAATCGTTGTTATCTGAATGTTGAGCTTTAAGCCAACTTTTCACTCTCCTCTTTCACTTTCATCAAGAGGCTTTTAGTTCCTCTTCACTTTCTGCCATAAGGGTGGTGTCATCTGCATATTTGAGGTTATTGATATTTCTCCCAGTAATCTTGATTCCAGTTTGTGCTTCATTCAACCCAGCATTTCTCATGATGTTATCTGTGTATAAGTTAAATAAGCAGGGTGACAGTATACAGCCTTGATGTCCTCCTTTCCCTATTTGGAACCAGTCTATTGTTCCATGTCTTGTTCTAACTTTTGCTTCCTGACCTGCATACAGATTTCTCAAGAGGCTGGTCAGCTGGTCTGGTATTCCCATCTTTTAAAGAATTTTCCACAGTTTGTGTTGATGCACACAGTCAAAGGCTTTGGCATATTCAATAAAGCAGAAGTAGATATTTTTCTGGAACTCTCTTGCTTTTTTGATAATCCAACAGATGTTGGCAGTTTGATTTCTGGTTTCTCTGCCTTTTCTAAAACCAGCTTGAACATATGGAAGTTTACAGTTCATGTACTGTTGAAGCCTGGCTTGGAGAATTTTGAGCATTCCTTTACTAGCGTGTGAGATGAGTGCAATTGTGTGCTAGTTTGAGCATTCTTTGGCATTGCCTTTGTTTGGGATTGGAATGAAAGCTGACCTTTTCCAGTCCTGTGGCCACTGCTGAGTTTTCCAAATTTGCTGACATATTGAGTGCAGCCCTTTAACAGCATGATCTTTTAGGATTTGAAATAGCTCAACTGGAATTCCATCACCTCCACTAGCTTTGTTCATAGTGATGCTTCCTAAGGCCCACTTGACTTTGCATTCCAGGATGTCTGGCTCCAGTTGAGTGATCATATCATCATGGTTCTCTGGGTCATGAAGATCTTTTTTGTACAGTTCTTCTGTATATTCTTGCCACCTCTTCTTAATGTCTTCTGCTTCTGTTAGGACCATACTATTTCTGTCCTTTATTGAGCCCATCTTTGCATGAAATATTCCCTTTGTATCTCTAATTTCCTTGAAGAGATCTCTAGCCTTTCCCATTCTATTGTTTTCCTCTATTTTTTTTGCATTGATCACTGAGGAAGGCTTTCTTATCTCTCCTTGCCATTCTTTGGAACTCTGCATTCAAATGGTTATCTTTCCTTTTCTCCTTTGCTTTTCACATCTCTTCTTTTCACAGCTATTTGTAAGACCTCCTCAGGCAACCATTTTGTCTTTTTGCATTTCTTTTCCTTGGGTATGGCCTTTGTCCCTGTCTCCTGTACATTGTCATGAACCCCCGTCCATAGTTCATTAGCCACTCTGTCTATCAGATCTAGTCCCTTGAATCTATTTCTCACCTCCACTGTATAATCATAAAGGATTTGATTTAGGTCATACCTGAATGGTCTAGTAGTTTTCCCTACTTTCTTCAATTTAAGTGTGAATTTGGCAATAAGGAGTTCATGATCTGAGCCACAGTCAGCTCCTGGTATTGTTTTTGCTGACTATATAGAGCTTCTCCATCTTTGGCTACAAAAAATATAATCAATCTGATTTTGGTGTTGACCATCTGGTGATGTGCATGTGTAGAGTCTTCTCTTGTGTTGTTGGAAGAGGGTGTTTGCTATGACCAGTGCATTTTCTTGGCAAAACTCTATTAGCCTTTGCCCTCCATTCCATACTCCAAGGCCAAATTTGCCTGTTACTTAAAGCTGGTTGTAATTTTTTTTTTTTTTTTTTTTGGTAATAATATTGAAAAGCAAAAAGAAACAAAGGAATAAATTACTTTGTTTTTCTTTCATAATATCCTGTGGTAAATCTTTGGTCAGTTTATAGGTTATATCAGATATGGTTGTTTTTGGTTTTTTTGAAAGAAAACTATCACAGATAAATACACATTGTTAAGACTGGAATGAGTTGCCTTCAGACAGAAAGAGTTCCTATCACTAAATATATTCAAGCAGAAACTGGTAACCTTTTATCACAGAATTAGAATTAAATTTTGTACTTTACTGTAAGTTAGATTAGTTACATTTTAAGATTTCTTTAAGCTATAAGAAAATTGGAAATATGGAAATTCTTTCTGATACAAATTTTCAATCACATGCCTTTTAAAGATGGTCACTTTTCATTGACTTACATGACTTTAACAACCACTCTGAACAAAATGTAAAACTTGTATTTTACTTTATGGGTGAAGAAAATAGGTCCTGAAATTGTTTACTCTGATAAATCTATAAAGTGGCAGAGCCTGGAATATTTTGTAGTTTCCTCGGTAGAGTTTTTCAGTAACCACATTCCTGGGACTGGAATTTGTATCCCCAGGGAACAGGAGGAGCAAATAGATAACCAGATGCAGATATCAGGGTTATATATACATACATTTGGAGAACTTACATTAGAGGAAATAGATGGTGTTGAGATGGGATTGTATATATCATGTAGGGTGAAGCTGAGTAGGTGCAATAAGGTTTACATGAACATAGGTATTTCAGGAACTTGAGAAGGATCAGACTGATAAGAAATACAATGAACATATCTGTTAAGTGAGAAAGAGTACAAGGTCTGTAGAGTTTGATGAATGGCATCTTATGAGCATCCTTTGGCTGTGTATCATGGCTGGGAGTGACACAGAGGTGAAGTTGGGGGATTTATAAAATTCTCAGTATACACATTCTGTATGCCTTTTCTGTAAGGTTGCAGAGCAGGTAGATATCAATGATGAATACTTAAAACATAAGAAGAAATGGGGAAAAATAAAAGAACATAGCTACTTATTATTCAGCTCCAATGCTGTCTTTTGTACAGACTTTTAAATCAGTGACTTTCAATAAAAACTTTCCAAACCTTAAGTAGGAGCTTGGTAATATATTAGGGAAATACACTGGGCATTATGTCTAAGCATAAAACTCAACTTTTCCCCAAAAACTTTTGTTCTGTATGTATATATTGAAAACCAGATGAAAAGCCCTGTCTATTTTTTATTGTCTGCAGCGTAGCTGGTGCTTTATCGCTTGCCAAGTCAGGGCCACCTGTGGCTCTGACTTGGCAGCTTTGTGCTTAATAGGCCAGACGTTCTGTTCACAGGAAGGGCCTCCCAAAGCCTAAGTGGAAAGCAAGTGATCACATGACCAGGGTTCTGATTATGAGGACTTGCTGAATACATAATTTGATGTGTTTTGCTTTGAGCCGACACACTAGCCAGTGCTTTTGTTGGCTTCACTGCCAAAGACTTTTGCACACAAACAATTCGCAGCAAGTCGTTTGATTTCCCACACAGGAAACACGGCGTGGAACAATCAGTCCTCTAACTATATATCATCTCTTTTCCTATTGTTTTCATTCTGTTAAACTCCCAGCCATTAACACGTTAGTGGACCAGTTACTGAGACATGGGACCCCACATAGGTATAACACTCATAACCCCAAGATTCTGTCCCAGTTTAGTTCAAAGGCTTTTCAGAATCATTTAAAGTGCAAGGTGAGCTTTGATGAGTCAGTAGATAATCTGACCAAGGAGTTTAGCAGCAATAAACTGATGGACTCCTCAATCCATGGGATTTTCCAGGCAAGAATACTGGAGTGGTTACCATTTCCTTCTCCAGGCGATCTTCGAGACCCAGGGATTGAACCCTGGTCTCCCTCCTTGCAGACAGAATCTTTATGGTCTGAGCCACCAGGGAAGCCCAAATAAATAGATAAGACATATAATTAGCTGGGCTTCCCAGGTGGTGCTACTGGTAAAGAACCCCCTTGCCAATGCAGGAGACGCAAGAGATGTGGGTTTGATCCCTGGGTCTGGAAGATCCCCTGGAGAAGGAAATGGCAATCCACTCCAGTATTCTTGCCTGGAGAATCCATGAACAGAGAAGCCTGGTGGGCTACAGTCCGTATGGTCGCAGAGTTGGACATGACTGAGTACCTAAATAGAACAGATGAGTTCTTCTAGAAGATTCTAAATGATGTCATATTTTCGTCTATTTTTGGTGGTTTGAAAAATGTTTTTTTTTTTTTTTTTAATGATTTATTCTGTGCTTTGAATCGCTATGCTACATATGGCCTGACTTCTAATACAAAATCTATAGGAATTAGGTCTTTAACCTTCAGGGAAGACTGCTGGGCACTCAGGGTCTCAGTTATCCTTAGTTATGCTTGTAAAACAAATAGTTTGGTTAATTGTCCCTGAGGACCATTTCAGTGGTTCTCAGTTTGGTCTGCAGCAGTTATTCTCCTGGGGATCTCTAGAAAGTGCTGTTGCCCACACCCTACCCTTGGAGAGTCTGATTTAATGGTCTAGTCCAGTACAAAGCATGAGTAGTAAAATATAAAACCTTGACTGCATAGCAGAGTCAGCTGGGCAGCTTATAAAATCAGTGCCTAGTCTGCATGATTGCCTAAAACTTGCCAGGTGACTACAGATGCGCTGCCAAGGTGGTGAGAGTCACTGTTCCAAAACGATATGATCTGTCTTTTGACAAAAAAATATGAAGGAGATGTGTGGATATGTTGGTGCTGCACAGTGTGTGCACGTAAGAATGCCATCTGCACATGTGTGCTCAGCTGCTTCAGTCACATCCAGCTCTGTGACACCATGGACCACAGTCTACTAGGCTCCTCTATCCATGGGATTTCAAGGTGAGAATACTGATTGGAGTGGGTTTGCCATTTCCTCCTCCAGGGGATCTTTCCCACCCAGGAATCGAACCTTGCATCTCCTGTGGCTCCTGCATTGGTAGGTGTATTCTTTAACACTGAGCCACTTGCCCTAAGCAAAAATGGTCATTCATCCATTCACTGACTACTCACTGTACACTATGTTCTTTACTGAGTACTTATAATTATGTTTATAATGCTGCCATTTGTATGAAAGATGTTCTTAAAATCACAAAATTAGAAACATTGGAATACTTTATATTATAGAGAAAAATTAAACATCACTTCCAGACTAAGGCGCTCATGAATCCACCTGTTATAAACGACCATGTAGTGTGCATAAACAATGACTACTAAAAATGAGCATAGTCTTTGATTTACTTTTACTCCTAGTAATTAAGGATAGAGAACACAGAGATATTCACATGAGTATCGTTTATGTGATAAGAGATATTTACCACTTCTTCTGAAAGTAGCCCCAATTGCAGACAATATGCACTGTAAATTTTAACAAAATATTATTTAGTCATCAATTTAAAACTTTTGGAGAAGGAAATGGCAGTCCACTCCAGTACTATTGCCTGGAAAATCCCATGGACAGAGGAGCCTGGTAGGCTACAGTCAATGGGGTCGCAAAGAGTCGGACACAACTGAGCAACGTTCCTGTTCCCGTTCAAACTTTTAATTCCTGACATAAAAATATTTCTGTGATAATATGATATGAATGAATGTATATAAAAAAGATAAGTGCCTAGCATTGAATTTGAACTTTATAATTTTCTTTTATTTGTAATTGTAACTCTATTATGTATTGCTTAGATTACAACTTTTAAAAATGCTTATGACAACAAAAATCAGTTAAATTGTAAAGCTAGTTTGATTCCATTAAGCATTTATTTGACATTCTTTTTTTCTTTTTGCTGTTTTGTTTTACCAATGTATGAAAAGCCTACTAATTATTCTGTAAAGTGTTTTTTGTAATTTTTGTCCTGAGAGAGAGTGCCACTTTGCTGGAATTTTAAGAGGAATTGAGAGAAGATACTATCTAACTTTTTAGTTCCCTTCAGTTCAGTTCAGTCGCTCAGTCGTGTCCGACTCTTTGCGACCCCATGAATCGCAGCACGCCAGGCCTCCCTGTCCATCACCAACTCCTGGAGTTCACTCAGACTCACGTCAATCGAGTCAGTGATGCCATCCAGCCATCTCATCCTTGGTCGTCCCCTTCTCCTCCTGCCCCCAGTCCCTCCCAGCATCAAAGTCTTTTCCGATGAGTCAACTCTTTGCATAAGGTGGCCATTTCAGCTGTAGCATCATTCCTTCCAAAGAAATCCCAGGGCTGATCTCCTTCAGAATGGACTGGTTGGATCTCCTTACAGTCCAAGGGGCTCTCAAGAGTCTTCTCCAACACCACAGTTCAAAAGCATCAATTCTTTAGAACTGTCTAATTTTTTAATTATTCTGATTTACAGTTGAAAGAAAAGAAAAACACCTCACACTCCAAAACAAATAAGCACTATTGGAAGCAAAATAATCCCTTGTCCAAAGATGTCCACCTTCTAATTCCCAGAAACTGTGAATGTGTTGTGTTACAAGGCAAAGGGGCATCATGTTGCAGATGGAATTAATGTTGCTGACCAGCTGACCTTGCGACGCTGGGTGTTTGCTGGATGATCCAGGTGCACCCAAAGTAATCACAAGCGTCCTTCTAAGCGAAGGAGGGAGGCGTTTCAGAGAAAGGAAGTGCAAGAAAGACTTGGCTTGCGGTTACTGGCTTTACAAATGGTGGAAGGGCCCACAAACCAAGGAGTAGGGGTAGCCTCTAGAAGCTGGAGAAAGCAAGCAAATAGATTCTCCCCTGGAGCCATCAGAGAGGAGCCCTGGCCTCCCAGCACCCTGCTTTGAGCTCAGCGAGACCGTTTGAACTTCTGACCTCCAGAACTGTAAGTTAACAAATTGGTGCTGTTTTTGCCCGTTAAGTTTGCAGTAGTTTGTCACAGCAGTAATGGAAGCTAATACAAGTGCTTGTATGATATGTAATGTGAAAAAATATTGCATGAAATGCTCAAACTTTGGCTTGTGAGGAAGTGCCTTTCTTATCTTTTTCTCTGTTTTGCTTCTCTACTCCTTATATGAAAGTTCTTATTGCTATTTCTCATATTTGCTGCTAATAATGGTGAAATTAGAGCAGTTGTGGAGCAAGAATTTGATTTTTCATATATACCCAAGAGAGTTGTAGAATAGAATGCCCACTATCAAGTGATGAATTGGGAAAGACTAGAAATTAGTGCAAAGGACTTAATTCTTAAAAACTTTAAACCTTTTTGTAGTAGCCAAGAAGGAGTTACCCTGTGATTTTAAAAATGGAGTCAAAGAAAGGGAAGAATTGCAAACGGTAATAGAAGTGTGAAAATTCAAAGCAATCTAGACTAAGGAAATGATCTTCATTATGGCTAAGGACAGGAAAAAAAATGGCATGATTTTGTATGAGGTCCTGAAAATTATGCTTTGTTGTGGTTCGTTTGCTTAGATCGTTTTTCAGTTGTTCAATGATTAGGAGAGTTAGAAGTGGCAATACCGTTATTAATAGGAAATACCAAAATTATAAGTGAAGTGAAGTCGCTCGGTCGTGTCCGACTCTTTGCTACCCTGTGTACTGTAGCCTACCAGGCTTCTCCATCCATGGGATTCTCCAGGCAAGAATACTGGAGTGGGTTACCATTTCCTTCTCCAAGGGATCTTCTGACCCAGGGATTGAACCCAGGTCTCCCGCATTGGAGGCAGACGCTTTAACCTCGTAACCAAAATAGAGGGATTTGGGGTGCAACCACTCAGGGATATCTGGATGCAGAAGTCAGTGTTGACTCCGAATCATAGAATAAAAGCTGTGTTTGTTAACAAATTGTAATATCATGGTTGTTTCTGAGGCAGAGGAAGAGAAAACTGCTAAGTATGGAAAAAACATACACATATTGATAAAGGTAAGTTAGGTAAATGTGTGTGGTCTTAATAGCTCTGTTTATCATTGAACTGATATATGCCTAGTAATTTGAGATCAGTGATTTAGTGCTTTTTATTTTTTCCTACTGAATATATGAAGAAATTGAGAGTAGGATATGGGGGTGGGGGCAGGGAGCTGGGAGGAGGAGAGGGTCTGGAGAACTTGTAGAGCCGGAGGAAGAAACAGTTGGCAAAAAGGTGAGCGAATATTCCTGTCTTCAGACAACTTGGAGGATAGTGCATGAACTGTAATGAACTATAGCCCATAGTTTTTTAATCATCAGCATTATTATTTAAACTTTGTTAAAATGTTGAGTTATTTGGTAAATATCCTCAAATACATCCAAAACATGTTTTGAAGACAAAATAATCAAATTCTAAAGTCTGAATTACTGAGGGAGAAAACAGCTAAATAGGGTCTTTTTTATCTTTGTCTCTATGTCTTTCCCCTCTTCTCCAAATGGATTTTTAAAGACAAAAGGGGAAATTACCATTTTCTTTTGTCGAATTACTTGCTGTATTCATTTACTGCTCTTCACATGTTCTAATATTAAAATATAATCAAATATGCACTGCAAACTTCCTCATAAAGCAGGCTTTCTCAGCTTGGGCACTATTGAAACTTTGGACCAGATGTTTCTTTGTGGTGGGGCACTGTGCTGTGCATTGTGGGATGGTGAGCAGCAACCGTGGCCTCTTATTCTTCACCCACTAGAGGCTCAGAGCAGTTAGGATAACCCAAAATGTCCCTAGATATTTCCACGTGCCCCTGGGGACCAAAATCAACCATGATTAAGAATCGCTGCTCTAAAAGCAAGAAAAATGCAGTGTATCTGTTGTGGAGTTTGATTACGTTAGAATGCTACTTGCTGCGTGCAAGCTTGGTTTCAAAGATTAGTTTTTCATTCACCTGCTTTTACCCTTGCTGTGTTCTATAAGTAGCAATTTTCATACCTTTTACTACTGTGGTGAGGAAAGATATGGAGAAATTAACTTTCACTGTTAAATATAGCAGAATTTGGGGAAACTGGAATAAGCAAATATAAGCTATTAGGTTAGCAGCCCCATTTTTGGATTTGCACTTGGAAGATACGATTTCTTTGTATATGACAATGGCCGACAAAATGAATTAGGCATTGGGAGTAGCAACTCTGTCAGCTAGCTACCTCATACTATTTGAGTTGGACAGCATATTCAAAAGCAGAGACATTACTTTGCTGACTAAGGTCTGTCTAGTCAAGGCTATGGTTTTTCCTGTGGTCATGTATGGATGTGAGAATTGGACTGTGAAGAAAGCTGAGCACCAAAGAATTGATGCTTTTGAACTGTGGTGTTGGAGAAGACTCTTGAGAGTCCCTTGGACTGCAAGGAGATCCAACCAGTCCATTCTGAAGGAGATCAACCCTGGGATTTCTTTGGAAGGAATGATGCTAAAGCTGAAACTCCAGTACTTTGGCCACCTCATGAGAAGAGCTGACTCATTGGAAAAGACTCCCATGCTGGGAGGGATTGGGGGCAGGAGGAGAAGGGGACAACCGAGGATGAGATGGCTGGATGGCATCACGGACTCGATGGATGTGAGTCTGAGTGAACTCCGGGAGTTGGTGATGGACAGGGAGGCCTGGCATGCTGCGATTCGTGGGGTCGCAAAGAGTCGGACATGACTGAGCGACTGAACTGAACTGAACTGAGGTGGGTGTATTAGTGTATATGATATACTTTGATGTAGTGTATAGCTGCTGAGTTAAGAAAGTAAGGGTCTGATTATTATAGAGTATTTTTTTTTTAGAGACTCTATTCCCATTTTCACTGGAAAAAAATGTGTCCCCACCTCCTGTAGTTACAATTTTCCCATCTTTCACCACAGTGCCTGGGGTACAAAATGAAGGATATCTATGCACATGGTCCCAGAGTCTTTCTCCTTGGCTTCGGATGTGATGTTTGGGCGGTGTGTTTGTGTACACAAGTGGTTGGTTGACGTCTTTTTTCTTTTTAAAGTACTTGGTAA
Source organism: Capricornis sumatraensis (assembly GCF_032405125.1). Taxonomy (NCBI): domain Eukaryota; kingdom Metazoa; phylum Chordata; class Mammalia; order Artiodactyla; family Bovidae; genus Capricornis; species Capricornis sumatraensis. The sequence continues at coordinate 25,724,476 of NC_091073.1, forward strand.
AAAGGATTTCTTTCTCTCTTTCAATGAATGAAGACTGATACTTCACCAGTCAGCTCTGTGTTTAAAATAATTACAAGCTTATTATAACCATAATGTAGGAGTTGAGAGACAAAGGGAATTTACATGACAGGCAAGTTTGTTCAATTTTATGGAATAACGATGTAAAACAAACATAGATGTGAAATAATTGATGGAGAAACATATAAAAAGAAAAAATACAGAAAATTCCATCTGTCTTTAAATCTTTAGATTTATCTATACATTCATATCTGAGGTATCAATCATCTATGTTGCCATTTATCTATTATAAAAAATAAATGTCAATCTCATGTTAGAGGAGAACTTGATACTGATTAAGATGGTATATATCCGTTATCTTTATTAGCTATCACTTCAGACTACTTATGATAAGAATTTTGTAATGGTTAAGTTGATAAGTCAGCAAAACTGAGGTGAATCAGTTCAGTTCAATCACTCAGTCGTGTCCGACTCTTTGCAACCCCATGAATCGCAGCACACCAGGCCTCCCTGTCCATCACCAACTCCTGGAGTTTACTCAAACTCATGTGGATCGAGTGGGTGATGCCATCCAGCCATCTCATTCTCTGTCGTCCCCTTCTCCTCCTGCCTCCAATCCCTCCCAGCATCAGGGTCTTTTCCAATGAGTCAACTCTTCGCATGAAGTGGCCAAAGTATTGGAGTTTCAGCTTCAGCATCAGTCCTTCCAAAGAACACCCAGGACTGGTCTCCTTTAGGATGGACTGGTTGGATCTCCTTGCAGTCCAAGGGACTCTCGAGTCTTCTCCAACAATACAGATCAAAAACATCAATTCTTCGGTGCTCAGCTTTCTACACAGTCCTACTATCACATCCATACATGACCACTGGAAAAACCATAGCCTTGATTAGACGGACCTTTGTTGGCAAAGTAATATCTCTGCTTTTCAATATACTATCTAGGTTGGTCATAACTTTCCTTCCAAGGAGTAAGCATCTTTTAATTTCATGGCTGCAATCACCATCTGCAGCGATTTTGGAGCCCACCAAAATAAAATCTGACACTGTTTCCACTGTTTCCCCATCTATTTCCCATGAAGTGATGGGACTGGATGCCATGATCTTCATTTTCTGAATGTTGAGCTGTAAGCCAACTTTTTCACTCTCCACTGTCACTTTCATCAAGAGGCTTTTTAGTTCCTCTTCACTTTCTGCCATAAGGGTGGTGTCATCTGCATATCTGAGGTTATTGATATTTCTCCTGGCAATCTTGATTCCAGCTTGTGCTTCTTCCAGCCCAGCGTTTCTCATGATATACTCTGCATATAAGTTAAATAAGCAGGGTGACAATATGCAGCCTTGATGTACTCCTTTTCCTCTTAGGAACCAGTTATTTGTTCCATGTCCAGTTCTAACTGTTGCCTCCTGACCTGCATATAGGTTTCTCAAGAGGCAGGTCAGGTGGTCTGGTATTCCCATCTCTTTCAGAATTTTCCACAGTTTATTGTGATCCACACAGTCAAAGGCTTTGGCATAGTCAATAAAGCAGAAATAGATGTTTTTCTGGAACTCTGTTGCTTTTCCCATGATCCAGCGCATGTTGGCAATTTGATCTCTGGTTCCTCTGGCTTTTCTAAAACCAACTTGAATGTCTGGAATTTCACAGTTCATGTATTGCTGAAGCCTGGCTTGGAGAATTTTGAGCATTACTTTACTAGCGTGTGAGATGAGTGCAATTGTGTAGTAATTTGAGCATTCTTTGACATTGCCATTCTTTGTGATTAGAATGAAAACTGACCTTTTCCAGTCCTGTGGCCACTGCCGAGTTTTCCAAATGTGCTGGTATATTGAGTGCAGCACTTTCGCAGCATCATCTTTCAGAATTTGAAATAGCTCAACTGGAATTCCGTCATCTCCACTAGCTTTGTTCATAGTGATGCTTTCTAAGGCCCACTTGACTTCACATTCCAGTATGTCTGGCTCTAGGTGAGTGATCACACCATCATGGTTATCTGGGTCATGAAGATCTTTTTTGTACAGTTCTTCTGTGTATTCTTGCCAGCTCTTCTTCATATCTTTTGCTTCTGTTAGGTCCATACCATTTCTGTCCTTTATTGAGCCCATCTTTGCAGGAAATGTTCCCTTGGTATCTCTAATTTTCTTAAAGAGATCTCTAGTTTATATCTTTCCTTCTCTCCTTTGCTTTTCACTTCTCTTCTTTTTGCAGCTATTTGTAAGGCCTCCTCAGACAGCCTATTTGCTTTTTTGCATGTCTTTTCCATGGGAATGGTCAATCCCTGTCTCCTATACAATGTCACGAACCTCCGTCCATAGTTTATCAGGCACTCTGTCTATCAGATCTAGTCCCTTAAATCTTTTTCTCACTGCCACTGTATAATCATAAGGGATTTGATTTAGGTCATACCTGAATAATTGCAGTCTAATAATTGCAGACAAGAATATATATGAAAATTTGAAAGTGAGTAAGATTTTACAATATGTTTTAGGTATACACAAAACTTTTTTTTAAAGTGCAAAGGGGAGGAGGAAAAGAGGAAAAGGCGGAACTAAATGCAGTAACTGGGACACAGTTGAGATAATTTGGGATGGAGATGGGGGATTAAGCAAGTACAAAAACTTCAGAAAATCATGGACGTGGGTAAGTAAAAATAGCATAGGATGAAGGAAGGGAAACTTAGGAAGGTGATGCTGAATAATAAGATCATCCTTAATGTTTCTTTATTCATCACAAGAAAGACCCTTACAAATCTGTAAAAAGTGCTTCTGAGAAGGCAAGGATCAGAGACTGTTTCAGACAGCTTTAATTTAGAAGGATCTCTTTGGAAGGGCTCTCCTCAAGTGATTCTGGATGATCTCCCATTAATGCTAAATCATTAGGAACAAAAGATTTCTGGGAAGCAAAATACTTTAAGGGATTACTGATTTGGTTAATTAGATCTGCTTGGACTTAATGAGTTCATACCCCCGTGGTGGTGTCAGTTGAGTCACTGAGTTTCATTCCTGAGGAAAATCTGTTGTCAGGCAGCAGATAATGACAGTCAGGCCTAAAATGCCACATGAGCTTGTAGCGACTTTAAATATCAACCAGTACAATGTGTTGAAACAGGATAACTGGAACATTTCAAAGGCTAAGGCCTTACATAAAACCTTTAATGTCAGGGAGTAATATATTATGAAATGTCATGCTTGGATTTTCTGAGTGAGACAATGACAGAGTCCTTTTTAATAAAATACTCTTTTCAAAGTAATATACATTTCAATATTGCTCATATGCATCAAAATAGGTTCAATTTCATTTACTCCCCAAAGGGGAATAAGAAGGACATATACTAATTCTCTTCTTTTTATCTTGCTCCCAAATGATGTTGTCAGTAGGAAATAAATCTACTCTGTAATAGGAGATTTGTACTGCATATGAATAAAATTTCCAAAACTTTAAAAAAATATTAAAAATTTTTACTTCAAGTGAATAAATAATAATGATGTAGAATGTCCTAAAGGTAAAGGGATGTGTCTATAGCCAGTGTGAAGGCAGTGCATTTGTATGCAATATACACTTCTAATTAACAAAGGTGTTCACTGTATGATGACATACACATTCATAGGAAAAAAATGCTTTTTATTCATGACATTCTATGGTTTATTTGTTTTATTCTTTATAAATTTGCAATATCAACACTTGGATAGGGAATGAAAATATACTTTATAAACATTTTATAGAATTATATCCTACTACATAGATAACTTGGAGAAAATTTACCCTTTTAACCTTGTGAGGGCTGTTTTCATTGCATTAAAGTATATAAATACCTGGTGAAAATTCAACAGTTGTAATAGCATTGTGGCATTATAATTTCTTTTATAAGTAATATTTACCTTTCAATCTAGAAAGATCTTCTAGGATTTACTCTTCCAAATCATTTCATAAATTTCTTTACAAATGAGTAAGCTTAGTTTTCAGAGAAGGAGATGGCACCCCACTCCAGTACTCTTGCCTGGAAAATCCCATGCACGGAGGAGCCTGGTGGGCTGCAGTCCATGGGGTCACGAAGAGTCGGACACGACTGAGCGACTTCACTTTCACTTTTCACTTTCATGCATTGGAGAAGGAAATGGCAACCCACTCCAGTGTTCTTGCCTGGAGAATCCCAGGGACGGCGGAACCTGGTGGGCTGCTGTCTATAGGATCGCACAGAGTCAGACACGACTGAAGCGACCTAGCAGCAGCAAGCTTAGTTTTATGATGAGAGTCAGTTGACCTTCTGCATCTTAATTGGCTCAGGTCTTATTGAAATTGCAATGGCTATAGCTATCTTGTATCTTATTTTTCTTTTGCCCTTTACCATGCTCAGTTGTTAAGCTGCGTGAGACTCTTTTGCAACCCCTTGGACTGTAGCCTGCCAGGCTCCTCTGTCCATGGGATTCACCAGGTGAGAATACTGGAGTGGGTTGCCACTTGCTTCTTTAGGGGAGCTTCCAGACCTAAGGATGAAACCTGTGTCTACTGCGCCTGCTGCATTGGAAGGCGGGTTCTTTACCACTGAGCCACCTGGGTAACACCTGAAAAAAACTGTTTGGTGGCCCAGATGGTAAAGAATCAGCCTGCAAAGCAAGAGACTCGAGTTCGATTCCTTGGTCAGACAGATCCCCTGGAGAAGGCAATGGCAACCCATTCCAGTAATCTTGCCTAGAGAATTTCATGAACAGAGGAGCCTGGTGGGCTACAATCTGTGGAGTGGCAAAGAGTGGGACACGACTGAGCAACTAACACTTTTTCATAGTTATCTTAGTTTAGCTCCATTGTAGAAATGTACCCTGGTAAAAATGAGTGAAGGCTCTTAAGTGAAAGAAGAATAATTAAAACATGCTTTTGTTCATGCTTTATCAAAATCTTCAAAGAGGTGGTTGATGCACCAGGCAATCTCATCTAAAATGTGGTATAATAATATAATCTAGCTTGTGAAAAGTAAAAGTGGTATAATAAGTTCTTGCTGACTTGTTGACGTCAACTCTGGTTCAAGGAATCCTACTGTTGACCGTCTTCTCTGCCTGCTCATTTCCTTGACATTTGATAGTGACATCATGGATGAACAAGCTGTCTATATATTTTGTCCAGTGAACGTGGATATCAACTGTTATCTGAAAGATAAATGTTAAGAGAGATGGATATTCAGATAACTGTTTTAAACAAAGTAGAGGTCATATGAAACAAAGCTCCTGGAAGTCATCTTGAGATCATGTTTCTTTGTGTTGTACAAAATCCTATGGATTTTTGACTATAATCCTTTTGTCTAATGAATGCTACACTCCATCATATAATAGCTATAAATAATGAGTCATTATATAGTATTTTATGGTATTTTTTGGTAAGGAATTATCTAATAAACTGATTAAAAATGGCCAAGATGACAGTGAGACTAGTCTTGAAAAAAGTGTTCTATAAACATTATTTGTGGGCATATAAGTAGTATCTTTTTGGTGAAATATCTCTGTTGTCTGTTCAATCTATAAATACTTTTGTACTCTCATGCACATAAATTCTACATCTTTACTTACAGTATTATCAGCGAAAATACTTTAAGAGTAGGTTCAGATAATATTTCTGCTGTAATGGCTCAGTAAAATCTAGCATGTGTATGGGCAGTGGTTCAAGGTTGAAGAAATCAAGCAGGCAGCTGTGGAAACAGTGATATTAAAATTCTTCAAGTGGGAGTGGAGGGGAGTCTGAAAAAACTAGCTGATACTACAGCTTCTTGTTGTAGCATGGGAAATGAAAGATTGGGGTGGTTACATACTATTCAGTGTGGAAATGAGTAGGGAATGAGGCTCTGCTTTTTTAAACAATGAAGAAAATTCAGCTCAAATAATGAAAAATTTAAAATGTCAGGACTGTGTATTATTAATGATATTAAGCAGGTTTGCAGTTAATTCATATGGTTACATTTTGATATTTTTGAGACTGCAAGCAGGAAAGCTTGGAGAACCTAAACCAACATTAGTAAGGTTTCATGAAGTAAAGTCATTTACCTAGAGAATTTGTGGAAAGATATGTAGACAGAAAAGCTACTTAAAATATCCTCACATGATACATTTAAGCCAATGGTAGAACAAATAGGAAGCTCTGACTAGGCTGTGATTCTGTTTTTTAAAGTCTGTCTAGTGAAAAAATGGTGTTAGTGCTATGTAACTTTCAGTAATTTGATAAAGAGCTGGAGTTGGAGGCAACTTTGTAGGGACTCTCTGTGTCTAGATTCAGGGTTCTAAACTTTTGTTTGAAACTGATTATGTATAAGATGCAATGCAAAATTCTAATCTCTCAAGATATTGTGGCTGTAAACATCTCAATGATGTATTTAGTTCAGTTCAGTCACTCAGTCATGTCCGATTCTTTGCTACCCCATGAACCACAGCACGCCAAGCCGCCCTGTCCATCACCAACTCCCAGAGTCCACCCAAACCTAAGTCCATTGAGTCGGTGATGCCATCCAACCATCTCATTCTCCATCGTCCCCTTCTCTCCTGCCCCCAATCCCTCCCAGCATCAGAGTCTTTTCCAATGAGTCAGCTCTTCACATCAGATGGCCAAAATACTGGAGTTTCAGCTTCAGCATCAGTCCTTCCAATGAACACTCCAGGACTAATCTCCTTTAGGATGGACTGGTTGGATCTCCTTGCAGTCCTAGGGACTCTCAAGAGTCTTCTCCAACACCACAGTTCAAAAGCATCAATTTTTTGGCACTCAGCTTTCTTCACAGTCCAACTCTCATCCATACATGACCACTGGAAAAACCATAGCCTTGACTAGATGGACCTTTGTTGGCAAATGCTTTTTAAAGTTCCCCTCAAATGTAAGAAACAAAATACATAAGCGGTCGTGTTTTCTTCTATGTAGAATTCATTCTATAAAAATGATGATCTTCTATTATATGACTTTAATATTTACCCAGTTTAGGATTGATTTAGTACATTCCAGCCATACCAGTTCTGTAATTAAGTCTATCATTTGTTGCTTACCATATCTGGTACTAAAAAATTACATAATGATATGTTGCCAGATTCCATTCTAGTTATGAGATGATTCTGCACTGGTATCAATAGGTTCCGTGAAATCCTAGCAGTTAACCACTGAGCAAACCTATGTTCAGTGAAAGAATATAATGGGAAATCAGGGCCTCTTTCACATTTTGAGACTATTGGCAATATCAAAACAGGGTTATAAAAATTGTGGATAATTTCATAAAATAATAAGCATATGTACATATATGTTAAACTATAAACGTGAATGTAGAAAATATTTCTCCCGAAGTTATCAAAATCTCCAAGCCCCTAATTTTTTATAATGGCAGAAAATATGGTTTTAGTCAATTTATTATTGGACCTTAAATATGCATAGAGAAACTTGTATATCTCAATTTAATTCCTATTTCAAGTTTCTTTACCTTTAGGGATAAAATGTATTCAATTATCATGTATTATGGTGGTATCTAAAGCCTCTCTTTAGGGGAAAGGCATCTGTTCCATGTCTCAGCTTCTGTCCAAATTGGCATAAAGTGAGATGTTCAGTTTTCCATTGTGTTCTCTGGTGTCTGCCTGCTTCAAGCTGGCATATGCTGAGAAGTACGTATTTTCACCTGGGCTTCAGACTGTAATCCATGCTCATTTCCTCAGCCTGCTTCTCTGAGTTGGAACCTGGGTGTCTGTCTTGGAATCCACTGACCTTGTCCTCTCCATTGAAACACACAGAAGGTTCAGGTGACCCTCTCCTTTTTGAGGCTGATAGAAGATTATGAGTTGCTTTGGGCCATTGGTGAACATGGACAACCTTTTCAGCAATCTCTGCATTATTACTTTTATTCCATTAGGTCATATCAAACAATTTCCAAGGCATCATGTTTCTAGAAAGATACCAGGCACTGTTCTCTTCTCTGAGTATCTGAATTTTTAAGGGATATATTATGTATCTGATCATGCTGGATTATCTGTCTCCTTTCCCTTTGGGTATAATCCTGGGGGGAGGAGGTGGTGATATACGCCAGATGACTTCAGAAAGACATGGCAAGCAAGATCTTACTCTGGCTGCTGCTTCCTTTTCTGTCCCCAACTTGTGGATTCTTCAGTTTATGGTAGCAAGAATCTGACAGTTAATGTTATCATTTATTCTTCTCAAATGTATTACTTGTGCAGATACTTGTTTCATCTTACTGTCTCTGCCAGAACTTTAACTTTTGTTTCTAAGTGGAAAAGTCAAGGTCTGACTGTTTACACCCTGTTATGGATAAGCTGTGAGCTCACCTGTCTGAGGTGAGAGGTCAAGGTTACCCTGGCTGTTTCCTAAAATGGATGTACAATCACGATTCAAAAGGGGATTACCGAAGAAAAGTAGATACATGAACAGTGTGAAAATATTCTCACCATATTTCCATTTACAGCTAAGACTTTTTTCATAAGAATAAAATTTGTAATAGCTGTAGAGTCCTAAAGTAATAGGAATAAAGTCATTTAGGGTAAAACCAAAAGTCTACATTCAAACCCTTTCCTGAATGAAGGCCCAGGCAAAATTGTAATCCTGGCCATAAGTGTATCAGGTCTTGCCTTGAGCCAATCAAACATGAAAACAGAAGTACTGATATGGTAAACTGCACCAAAATCAATCTACTCCAAATCTTGTGAACATGATAAAAAAATCAAACCCCGCACTAATAGAATTTGATGGCAAATCTTCAGAGAGAAAAATCTGTGAGGCTTTGAGGTACACATACGTCATCAAATTTTGCTAACAGTTTACAAAGTCAGTTCAGTTCAGTTCAGTCGCTCAGTCGTGTCCGACTCTTTGCGACCCCATGAATTGCAGCACTCCAGGCCTCCCTGTTCACTACCATCTCCTGGAGTTCACTCAGACTCACGTCCATCGAGTCGGTGATGCCATCCAGCCATCTCATCCTCGGTTGTCCCCTTCTCCTCCTGCCCCCAATCCCTCCCAGCATCAGAGTCCTTTCCAATGAGTCAACTCTTCTCATGAGGTGGCCAAAGTACTGGAGTTTCAGCTTTAGCATCATTCCTTCCAAAGAAATCCCAGGACTGATCTCCTTCAGAATGGACTGGTTGGATCTCCTTGCAGTCCAAGGGACTCTCAAGAGTCTTCTCCAACACCGCAGTTCAAAAGCATCAATTCTTTGGCACTCAGCCTTCTTCACAGTCCAACTCTCATATCCATACATGACCACAAGAAAAACCATAGCCTTGACTATACGGACCTTAGCTGGCAAAGTAATGTCTCTGCTTTTCAATATGCTATCTAGGTTGGTCATAACTTTTCAAGGTTGGTGTTCTTGTGTGAAGTGGCATTTGTTATATAAAGAAGCAGGGTTCATTATTTGAGGCTATCTGATTTGCTGTTTGACGAAGCCAGTGAAGAAGAAAAATCTTCATGCTCTCATTTTCTTTTAGAAAGGCATTTTCCCTCTTATCTTTTGGTATGTATGCTCACCATTTAGTTTTTAGTTTTCCACCATGATTAGATTGTCTGGAAGAGTATAAGCAGCTGGATTAGAGGAGTTAACATGTTTTTCTCTGAAATTAAGATATTTGTATAACAGTCATCCAATTTTTTTAAAAAAAAGTTTGTTTTTTTTAAAATTATAGTAAAAGTCACAGAAAATAAGACACCATTTTAACATATTTAGCTGTATAGTTCAGTGGCAATAAGTACATTCACATTGTTGTGCATCTCTCACCATCATCCATCTGAATTTTTCACTTTCCTAAATTGAAGCTGTTTCCTTTTAATACCAAATCTCCATTCCCCAACCCTAGCCCGTGGCATCTACCAGTGTTCTTTCTGACTCTGTGAACCTGACTATTCTAGGTACCTCATGTAAGTGAACTCAAACAGAGTGTTTCTGCATCTACTGTGTATTGGAATGCATTTTTAAATGTTAACTTAATATAAGTCCTGCAAAGAGATGGTTCCTTTTTTCCTCTCTGTGCTATACAGTAGGTTCTTGCTAGTTTTCTTTTACGCGTTATGAGAGGGAGAAGACGACGATGTCTGGGGCTTTCAACTATCTTTATATAGTCTCATTATTACTTATAAAATATACTGAGTAGAATCCCAGTTCCTCTGTAGAACGAACGTTGAGGTCTCCACTAGAAAACCCATTGATAACCTAAAGACCCAACATTATTATAACACTCTTCTATTGATAAACCACATCTCCTGTAAAAAGAAATGTGAACAGGTGATTCTTCATACAGCACAGGCAAAAATTAAGCACTGTATGCAATCACGTAACTCAGAGGTATTCTAAGCTTTTGGTATTATATTCCTTTATTCATATTCATATGTCTTTGCTTCTTTTTTCATTTCCTTTTTCCTTCTATATATAATTGGACTTTAAACTCAGTATTGTATCCATGCTATGAACCCATATCAGTAAGTATTCTTTGAAAATGTGATTTAAAAAAATGGAGGTATGGTAACTCAGTAATATGGATGTATCATGTTATTTTTAAACCATTTTCTAATACATGATATTCACGTGTGGTGAACTGTGGTGTTGGAGAAGACTCTTGAGAGTCCCTTGGACTGCAAGGAGATCCAACCAGTCCATCCTAAAGGAAATCAGTCCTGAATACTCATTGGAAGGACTGATGCTGAAGCTGAAACTCCAATACTTCAGCCACCTGATGCGAAGAACCGATTCATTGGAAAAGACCACGATGCTGCGAAAGACTGAAGGCAGGAGGAGAAGGGGACGACAGAGGATGAGATGGTTGGATGGCATCACTGACTTGATGGACATGAGTTTGAATAGCCCTGAGAGTTGGTGATGGACAAGGAGGCCTGGCGTACTGCAGTCCATGGGGTCACAAAGAGTCGGACACAACTGAGAGACCAAATGTAACTGAATGCGTGATATTCAGAATATTTCTAATTATTATAAACAGATCTGTAAATATACTCTTATTTGTGCATTTTTCTAATTAGTTGTTTGGGATAACTTTCAGGATTTAGAACTAGTAGGTTAGCATCAAGAGCGTCTTTATGATCTTTGATATATATATATAAATATGGTATATATTAAGTTGCTCTCCAGAAATTTTTTACAGGTTTAAACTTCTCCAGGATATAATTACTTTAAGTATTGAAGTTAAATGTCTCAGCAGGTCAGCATCCTGCCTGCCAGAGGAAGAGAATCTTTTACTAGGATTTGGTGGAATAATTCATAATTCGTATGCTATTTATTACTATTGTGTTTCATTAACCTATACCTAGCATTTGTTTGGAGGAGGGTCTATGCTTTATGCGAGGAGAGACATTAGTTTTTGTCTCTATTTCCTTAAATACAGAAGTACTGTTTAAATGAAACATAAATAACTCACATATACACACAAATATGTCATCCCTATCTACACTCTTAGCCTTCTGAGATTATTCCAGAGACTTTCAGAGCTTCTGACTGTTCAGGAAACAGTTACATTCTGTGCTCAGGTTTTATATAGCTCCTGGAATGCTCTTACTTGGCTGAAGTCCTTCCCTTAATATTCATGCTTAATTCAAATCCATTTCCTTGGCAAATGGATCCTTTTTCAGTTATATAGTTAGAATCAGTTACTTTTTGCTCTACTTTCCTTCTGGTCATACCTTTCGTTCATCTGATTAAAGACTGACTTTCAAAGTTTTCTACAACTGGATCCAGGTCAGTTCAGTTCAGTTCAGTCGCTCAGTCGTGTCCAACTCTTAGCGACCCCATGAATCGCAGCACGCCAGGCTTCCCTGTCCATCACCAACTCCCAGAGTCTACCCAAACCCATGTCCATCAAGTTGGTGATGCCATCCAGCCATCTCACCGTCTGTTGTCCCCTTCTCCTCCTGCCCCCAATCGTTCCCAGCATCAGGGTACAACTGGATTATAACTTACCAAGTAAAGTATTGAAGGTTGTATTCACAATACTCTCTCTCCCAGGACTTTGTATGGCTGATGTGTTCAGTAAAGCATTAATTGGATTGAGTAGAAATAACATAAAAAGATGATGGTATCTGTTTAGTAAAATTCATCTATTTAGGTCTCCATCTGTCATGTTGCATGAGACAAAGTTCGTGCAATTAGTAATTGCATCTTATGTAACAGTATAGGTGAAGGGATAGGCTTTACTGGGAAAAGGAAAATTTCACGTAGAGAAAGGAAAGCATGAGTTTCCATGATCCCCACATCATGTGGTTGAGAGACATGCAAAGATTGGGGCACAGCTGTGTGGGTGTGGATTCTGATGGACAGACCTCACCCCACTTTAGTTCTGAGAACTACCTCATCTGTGGAATAAAACATACCAGGCAGTCTGGATTTAGTGTACCAGCTGGTTAATAAGTTACCTGGGAATGCTAGCTGCTCAAGACCAGGAAACTTTGGACCAGTGGGGTATTGTGGCCCTTCATACTGGGGGAAGGAAAACACTGGTCCCTTTGGAAACTGAGTTTAGGTGCAGCCTGAGGCTTCCCTAATGGCTCAGACAGTAAAGAATCTGCCTGCAATATGGGAGACCTGCTTTTGACCCTTGGGTTGGGAAGATCCCCTGGAGAAGGGAATGGCAACCTACTCCAATATTCTTGCCTGGAGAATTCCATGGACAGAGGCTCTAGTCTGTGAGGTTGTAGAGACAGACACCACTGAATGACTAAGGTTCCTTATACAGGCAACCCACAGTGGGCTTCCTGGTCATTTTCAGATCACTCCACTCATCGTTCCATCAACCATTCCCCTTCGTGGAGGACATATTTTGAGGCATATACCAATCACCCTTCTGTTATCCTTATGTTTCCTTTACTTGTTTTCAGCAGCATTCAAGTATATTACATGTTCAGTTCAGTTCAGTCACTCAATCCTGTCCAACTCTTTGTGACCCCATGAATTGCAATACGCCAGGCCTCCCTGTCCATCACCAACTCCTGGAGTTCACACAAACTCATGTGCATCGAGTCAGTGATGCCATCCAGTGATGCTCATCCTCTGTCGTCCCCTTCTCCTCCTGCCCCCAATCCCTCCCAGCATCAGAGTCTTTTCCAATGAGTCAGCTCTTTGCATGAGGTGGCCAAAGTATTGGAGTTTCAGCTTTAGCATCAGTCCTTCCAATGAACACCCAGGACTGATCTCCTTTAGGATGGACAGATTGGATCTTTTTGCAGTCCAAGGGACTCTCAAGAGTCTTCTCCAACAACACAGTTCAAAACCATCAATTCTTTGGTGCTCAGCTTTCTTTATAGTCCAACACTCACAACCATACATGACCACTGGAACAACCATATCCTTGACTAGATGGACCTTAGTCAGCAAAGTAATGTCTCTGCTTTTGAATATGCTATCTAGGGTGGTTATAACTTTCCTTCCAAGGAGTAAGCATCTTTTAATTTCATGGCTGCAATCACCATCTGTAGTGATTTTGGAGCCCCCCAAAATAAAGTTTGACACTGTTTCCACTGTTTCCCCATCTATTTCCCATGAAGTGATGGGACTGGATGCCATGATATTTGTTTTCTGAATGTTGAGCTTTAAGCCAACTTTTTCACTTTCCTCTTTCACTTTCATCAAGAGGCTTTGTAGCTCCTCTTCACTTTCTGCCATAAGGGTGGTGTCATCTGCATATCTGAGGTTATTGATATTTCTCCCGGCAATCTTGATTCCAGCTTGTGCTTCTTCCAGCCCAGCATTTCTCTTAATGTACTCTGCATATAAGTTAAATAAGCAGGGTGACGATATGCAGCCTTGACGTACTCCTTTTCCTATTAGGTACCAGTCTGTTGTTCCATGTCCAGTTCTAACTGTTGCTTCCTGGCCTGCATATAGGTTTCTCAAGAGGCAGGTCAGGTGGTCTGGTATTCCCATCTTTTTCAGAATTTTCCACAGTTTATTGTGATCCACACAGTCAAAGGCTTTGGCATAGTCAATATAGAAATAGATGATTTTCTGGCATTCTATTGCTTTTTCAATGATGCAGCAGATGTTGGCAATTTGATCTCTGGTTCCTCTGCCTTTTCTAAAACCAATTTGAACATCAGGAAGTTCACGGTTCACATATTGCTGAAGCCTGGCTTGGAGAATTTTAAGCACTACTTTACTAGCGTGTGAGATGAGCGCAATTGTGTGGTAGTCTGAGCATTCTCTGTCATTGCCTTTCTTTGTGATTAGAATGAAAACTGACCTTTTCCAGTCCTGTGGCCACTGCTGAGTTTTCCAAATGTGCTGCCATATTGAGTGCAGCACTTTCGCAGTATCATCTTTCAGTATTTGAAATAGCTCAACTGGAATTCCATCACCTCCACTAGCTTTGTTCGTAGTGATGATTTCTAAGGCCCATTTGACTTCACATTCCAGGATGTCTGGCTCTAGGTGAGTGATCACACCATCGTGGTTATCTGAGTCATGAAGATCTTTTTTATAGAGTTCTTCTGTGTATTCTTGCCACCTCTTCTTAATATCTTCTGCTTCTGTTAGGTCCATACCATTTGTGTCCTTTATCGAGACCATCTTTGCATGAAATGTTCCCTTGGTATCTCTAATTTTCTTGAAGAGATCTCTAGTCTTTCCTATTCTGTTCTTTTCCTCTATTTCTTTGCATTGATCACTGGGGAATGCTTTCTTATCTCTCCTTGCTGTTCTTTGGAACTCTGCATTCAAATGGGAATATCTTTCCTTTTGTCCTTTGCTTTTTGCTTCTCTTCTTTCTGCAGCTCTTTGTAAGGCCTCCTCAGACAGCCATTTTGCTTTTTTTGCATTTCTTTTCCATGGGGATGGTCATGATCCCTGTCTCCCATACAGTGTCATGAACCTCCATCCATAGTTCATCAGGCAGTCTGTCTATCAGTAGTCCCTTAAATCTATTTCTCACTTCCACTGTATAATCATAAGGGATTTGATTTAGGTCATACCTGAATGGTCTAGTGGTTTTCCCCACTTTCTTCAATTTAAGTCTTGATAACCCCATGAACAGTATGAAAAGGCACAATTATAGGATGCTGAAAGAGGAGCTCCCCAGGTTGGTAGGTGCCCAGTATGCTACAGGAGATCAGTGGAGAAATAACTCCATAAAGAACGAAGGGATGGAGCCAAAGCAAAAACAATATCCAGTTGTGGATGTGACTGGTGACAGAAGCAAGGTCCGATGCTGTAAAGAGCAATATTGCATAGGAATCTGGAATGTCAGGTCCATGAATCAAGGCAAATTGGAAGTGGTCAAACAGGAGATGGCAAGAGTGAACGTTGACATTCTAGGAATCAGCAAACTGAAATGGACTGCAATGGGTGAATTTAACTCAGATGACCATTATATCTACTACTGTGGGCAGGAATCCCTTAGAAGAAATGGAGTAGCCATTATGATCAACAAAAGAGTCTGAATTGCAGTACTTGGATGCAATCTCAGAAATGACAGAATGATCTCTGTTCATTTCCAAGGCAAACCATTGAATAATATGGTAATCCAAGTCTATGCCCTGACAAGTAATGCTGAAGAATAGGAAGTTGAATGGTTCTATGAAGACCTACAAGACCTTTTAGAACTAACACCCAAAAAAGATGTCCTTTTCATTATAGGGGACTGCAATGCAAAAGTTGGATGTCAAGAAACACCTGGAATAACAGGCAAATTTGGCCTTGGAATACGGAATGAAGCAGGGCAAAGGCTAATAGAGTTTTGCCAAGAAGACGCACTGGTCATAGCAGACACCCTCTTCCAACAACACAAGAGAAGACTCTACACCTGGACAACAGCAGATGGTCGACACTGAAATCATATTGATTATATTCTTTGCAGCCAAAGATGGAGAAGCTCTACACAGTCAGCAAAAAACAAGACTGGGAGCTGACTGTGGCTCAGATCATGAACTCCCTATTGCCAAATTCAGACTTAAATTGAAGAAAGTAGGGAAAACCTCTAGACCATTCAGGTGTTACATGTTAGGTGCTGTGAAAAATGAAGAAGAAATAAAAAGTAACATAGTATTCACACATAAAGTGCTTACTGTTCAGTGGCGCTCTGTTCTAATGTAATTGATTCAGAAAACAAGCTTTGGAAATTTTTATGCCTAAATTAGAATTATATTAGTCTTCTAAAAATAGTAACTTAGTTAAATAAACATGGACAATAAAGCCAGTTGTGGCTTTATAAGATGGAAACATTACAAATACTAATTTGCTAAACAGCTATATCTGAATATAATTCATCTTTCCTAACAATTTTGCTTTTTTCTTAAATTATGTGTCTCCTTTTAATTTTGAACTCTTGCACTCTCTCTGGGGAACCTCTATGTAAGTTCAAGAATTATAGAGATACATAGTCATTTATGAAATGAAAACTAAAATCATAATACTCATAATATATCCGTTTGTTTCTATGAATTTGCAAAGATTAAAAATAATGAGATACATGAAGACAGATTATTTATAGTAATAAAACTTTATATGCTAAGATTCCACTGATGAACTTCTACCTATGATGAAACTCATATGTAGTCTGGTTTTCCTGGGGTTTCCAGCCCAGCTGCTCAGTTCCCCTTTGAAAGATGAAGCACACTGAGGTGTGAGGTGTCCATACCTGCAACCCCTCTACTTCCTCGGTGGCTAACCTGATCCCCATGGCACTCTGGGTAACAAAAATTAACTGCCTTTTCTCAGGTGTGACAAACAGGTTATTCCTGGGATAGATTTACTAAAGGACATGATAAAGTTCACTAATGTACACTTGAGGCCAAACAAAGCAAAAAACAACACATGGGCATTATTATGGTCAAGATATATAAGGTAGGTTTACAGCCAAACTGAATGGATTTAATACTTCTGATTTCAAACACTCAGTCTTTGTGAGTCTGTAGTTTACATCTTTTCTCTTGGGAGTAAATGAATGCCCTGTTTGGAGACTATCCCTAAGACCTGGCCTCAGCTTCCTAATACTTTTGAATGAACTTGAAATAAGCAGTGAACTGCTCCTATAACTGACTGTGGTATATGTGAAAGATTCTGGCAAAATCAGGACTAAGAGTAGGGCTGGTATCTTTGATACATTGTCAGTTTCTTCACTCAAGAGGCTTCTTCCTGTAAATATTAGAAAATGAGAACAGTATTAGGAAAACTTGTTGAAGTTTTTATCTAGAAATAGTTAAATTCTTTATAAAACACAGCTTCATTAATTTTTATAATCTCATTAACATTTAAAAAAAGAATCTGCGACCTCATGAACTGCAACACGCCAGGCCTCCCTGTCCATCAGCAACTCCCGGGGCTATTCAAACTCATGTCCATCAATTCAGTGATGCCATCCAACCATCTCATCCTCTGTTGTCCTCTTCTCCTCCTCCCTTCCGTCTTTCCCAGCATCATGGTCTTTTCTAATGAATCGGTTCTTCACATCAGGTCAGCTTCAGCATCAGTCCTTCCAATGAATGTTCAGGACTGATTTCCTTTAGGATTGACCAGTTGGATCTCCCTGCAGTCCAAGGGACTCTCAAGAGTCTTCTCCAACATCACAGCTCAAAAGCATCAATTCTTCAGCACTCAGCTTTCTTTATAGTCCAACTCTCACATCCATACATGACTACTGGAAAAATCATAGCTTTGACTAGATGGACCTTTTGTTGGCAAAGTAATGTCTCTGCTTTTTTTTTTTTTTTTAAAGAATAGATAAAGATTAAATAAGGTAGAATTTCTTTTCAGACAGTTTTCCCTGGACTTACCATTTGGTTTTGTTGTTGTTTCAGTCACTAAGTCATGTCTGACTCTTTGCAACCCCACAGACTGTAGCCCTCCAGGCTCCTCTGTCCATGGGATTTCCCAGGCAAGAATACTGGAGTGGGTTGCCATTTCCTTCACCAGTGCGGTTTGGTTCTGGGATTAAATTAAAAATGATAAAAAATGAAGAAAATATACTGGTTAATTCAATGTCTTGACAAAGTGAAAGGTAAAGCTTGTATACTGGAGGACTGGTTGGTTCATTCCATCACCAGCATCTACGAGGTAGTGCCTGGTAGGCCCGTCAGGAGGCTAGTGAGCCATTATCATGTAACTGGACTCTTTTGCCAGCTTCCTGGACAGCCACAGCAATCCTCCTGCCTCTGGCAAACCTGGGGCTCTTTCAAATGCACTTATTCAGTGCACAGGATTCGGATCCAGACAACCAGGTTACCTAGCTCACTGACTGACCTTTGCTAAGTTACTTAGCTGTCTGGTTTTAAGTTAATTCAGGTACAGAATGAAAGTAAGGGTAACTTCTACACCTTAAGCAAATTTAGCACTTAAAGCTACTCAGAGCATTTACTATGTAGAAGCTATTATGCTACATTTTGATTAAAAACTCTAAAGTGAAATGTAAAGATGTGGGAAAATGAAAGCCTGCTTGGAAACTTGGGAAACTTTGCCAACAGTAGGGATAATAGGGCTTCCCAGGTGGTGCTGGTGGTAAAGGATCTCCCTGCCAATGCAGGAGACACAAGAGACACAGGTTCAATCCCTGGGTGGGAGATCTTCCCCACCCAGGAGAAGGGAGTGGCAACCCACTGCAATATTCTTGACTGGAAACTTCCGTGCACAGAGGAGCCTGGCGGGCTACAGTCCATGGGGTCGCAAAGAGGTGGACATGAGTGAGCACACATCATAGGGATGACTAAGCTGATTCTGCCATGTTAGATCCAGAATTCTGCTAGTAAGGAGAATCCAGGAGGCTGATAAAAAGATACCAGAACTGAAGGTAGAAATAAAAAACTGTTGAAATAAAAGATACAGTTTTATTATCTGAATTACTATATTACTAAGCTCAGCGTCCTGGTTCCAAATATGTCTTAGCTTGCTAGCTAGGTGAGTTGCTTCAGTCATGTCTGACTCTTTGTGACCCCATGGACTGTAGCCTGCTAGACTCCTCTCTCCATGGGATTCTCCAGGCAAGAATACTGGAGTGGGTTGCCATGCTCTCCTCCAGGGGATCTTGCCCACCCAGGGATGGAAGCCGCATCTCTTGTTTCCTGCATTGGCAGGCAGGTTCTTTATCACTAGCACCACATTATTAGTTCCATTCTTTCCCATTCCCACTCTTCTCTGGCTAGCATATGTGTTGAAAGAGGGTTAGGAGGGAGTCAAAATGATGGCCCTTGAAAGAGGAACATGATTTCAGCATGATGGAGGAAGAACAGCCCAGATGGTGAAAAGCAAGTTCTCCTTAAATCTACCAAGAAAGAAATAGCATGAAGGGAAATCATTAGAAAATTTTGACTTTACCTATTACATTCTAGTATCACAGGTTTGTATGTGTGAGAAAATGTTACTAAATAACAGATCTTACTTAGTGCAAGTGCTTGGGCATTAGATGTTTACCCATATTTAGTCATGTAGGGCTAATACCTTGCATTGTATGTGTGGAATTCAACAGAGGAGTGTGGTTATTAATATATATGAGTGGGCTAAGATATTAGATCATGCTAGAATGTATGCTGGATTAAAGTTGAAATTTACAGCAATGTGAAAAATGTGGGGTAATGAGTAGAATTTTTAAATGTCTTGGAACACATAACTCACGTGCCTCTTCGTTTGTTTATATTCATGTCCAACATTCATGTTAATATAGGTAATTGTTATCAAATCACAATTTTAATTGAAATATAATTGTATAATATTGTTAAGTTTAAAATGTACAAGGTGTAGAGTTGATACATTTATATACTGCAGTATGATTAAGACTGTAGTTTTAGTTAACACTTGTACTCTGTTACATAATGGTGTCTTTTTTGTGGTGAGAACAACTAAGATCTAGTCTCTAAGCAACTTGGAACTTCCTAGTACATCATTGTTGTCTGTAATCACTAGATGTTTAGGACTTACTTTTCTATCATGTCTCTGCTTTAAATGAGGTGAAATTTTCTGGGTTTACATTTTATTTGTGTATATTTATATTTTTCATTGTACATGAAAGTGAAGTCGCTCAGTCGTGTCCTACTCTTAGAGACCCCATGGACTGCAGCTTACCAGGCTCCTCTGTTCATGGGATTTTCCAGGCAAGAGTACTGGAGTGGGGTGCCATTGCCTTCTCTGTAGCTTTTGGTAAGAAAAATCAAAATTGTATGTGCAGATTTCTAATCATTCAATTACTATTACTACTTTAAATGACGTTTGTATAGATACTTTTGTTATAGTCTATTTATGCTGCCATTATAATGTCCTGCTCCTGTTTTATCTGGAAGAACTGAAAGGCAAATAAAACTGATAATGAACTCAAGCATATTTGTATATAACATAATTACTTAAATTTTTTAAATTGTAGAGATTTACATTATTTCATGCTTCTAAAGACTTTTAAATAAAGCGTATTCACCTAACTGCCAGTTAATAAAACTAAATTTCAGAACAGATACTTTAGTTTTTGTTGACAGTTGAAACATTATTAAATATTAGGGGAAACAAGTAATCTTTGTTACAATACTATATCATTCACTTTTCCAATGCTTAAATATGTGGTTTATTTCTATTTTCCACTTCTATACTTTCTATGTTGTAAACCCTAGCATTCTCTCTCATTCTTTACCATATTCAAGCAGCAAGTTGAAAGCTTATGGAAAGTATTTCTTTGAGTGGTACAAACTTCCAAAATACACAAAAATTGTGAAATAAAGATGTTGTGTTCTTCAGTGAATTTGTAAGCAGTAAATCTACATCATTTAAGACAGGTTCTTCATGTATCTGACATAAGACCCTATGCTTTTCACCATGTTAGAAAAAATTGCTACCCATTTAGGGCACTCATTATGGTGGAGCCTTGATGCAGTCCCTAATCTTCTCAGCCTGGGTCTCTGGGCAACCACTACCTATCAGGTAGAGCAGGCAAGTGATGGGAAGCCCATATGCCATCCTAGATATCAGATGTGAATATCTTGGAGTAAATATTTTTTTCTTTCCCAAATGAGTTAAAAGAATGAGTTACCACATGGCCAACAGGAACTAGGTAATTATTACTTTATCACTAATATAATTAAAGAATCCACCAACATTGAAGTGACTTCTATGAATTTATGAATAGGGCATTACTGCCCTCATTATCAAGGGGGAAATAATCTTCATATACAGTTGAACTACAAGTTTCAGATGAAGAGGACAAAGTCGTTGCTTCCCTGGAACTTAGAGCTCCTCTGTATATGCATATGCTTGCTCAGTCACTCGGTCGATTCTGCCTCTCTGCGACCCCATGGACTGTAGCCCTCCAGGCTCATCTGTCCGTAGGATGGCAAGAATACTGGAGTGGTTTGCCATTTCTTTCTCCAGGGGATCTTCTGACCCAGGGATCAAACCCATGTCTCCTGCATTGGCAGGCAGATTCTTTACCACTGTGCCACCTGGGAAGTCTAGAGCTCTCTGCAAGTACCTAAATATCATGACATTTACTATAAATAGAATGTAATTGATAAAGTCTGTGTTCTTGGGAGCCAAATAGCCAATCATACATGGATAGGAATTCTCTTTAGCCTTCCCTAATGACAAGGATATTGCTTCACTTTCCTGGGTGGCTAAATACTTCCTGTACATAAACGAATGTATAGTAATGGATCCCCCTTCCCAACTTGAATGCCACGTATTAAAAAGTTTTGGAAGTTGTGTTTTTCAAACATGTGTTTTTTCAAAACACAAGTTGGCTTCTGTTCCTTTTCTTGGCTATGATATTTTGTTTCCATCCCAGTATATTCTTTATTTTTATTTTTTTTTAATTTCTTTATTGGCTGCATGACTTTATTATAATTTCCAGGGACTTTAAATCATGTTTTTCTAAATAATTTTAAGCTATTATGGTTGTTTCACTGAGGAAGTGGCCCTCGAAACTCCTCAAGCCACTATTGTTGACATCGTATTTTTGATTGTGTGTGTGTGTGTGTGTGTGTGTTGCAAGTGTATTGCTGGGACTCCTTTTTATTTTTAGAACTTTCTTTTACGTATGGTAAATGAAGCTGGTAGTGATTTAGGTACTGATAGTTTCCTTTTAAAATTATGTTTAATGAAATAAATCAGATGAAGACAAATTTTGTATGTTATTTCTCATATGTATAATCTAAAAAATAAACTGAATAAATAAATATAATAAAACAGAAGCAGACTTACAGAGGCAGAGAACAAACTAATGGTACTACTAGGGGGGGTTGGGAAGGAGTGAGCACCCCAGTATATTCTTGTATTTCTTGCAATATGGAAGAGAATTCTGTGCTATCTGTGAATGGAGATGGGTGTTTCCCTTGTTTTAATAAATGGTAATTGGCAGCGAGATACAATTTACTTAATGAGCATTACTGAAGAAATAGTTAATTTACTTTGAGACTTACTCTTAAAACTAAGTGTACCTACTGGGAATCTTTTGATCATGATTAAATTAGGAAACCCAGCAGATTTTTTAAGAAACAGGCTGTAATTTGTCAAAGGCTCGAATTTTACATGGTTACTGAAATGGCTTTTTAGCAGACTATAGTTCCATTTAGAACTGTGAAGGAAATTACAAAGATTTCTAAATGAAATTGTTTATAAGAGTGAGATGTCATACAGGGTCATTTCCTAGTGCATTAAACTGAACCAAAGGACAATTTCAGTTTTCCAAATTATGCTCCTTTAGTGATTTACTAACTTTAGTCTTTGAATTGAATGTGAATGTCCTGTGACAAATTACTGGCTGCTAATCTTGTTGATAGGGTACTTAATTACATGATTCACATCTTTTAAGGTTCAGTTTCCATAATCATCTCAATGAACACTTTCCTCAGTGTATTTTGCATGTAAAAAGTGTGTAAGAATTCTATTTTATTTTTCATCATGTTTAGATGCTTTTGACAACAAATCGTTATGTGCAAATGGAATTAGAAATATTGCTACTTTATTAAAATGATTGACTTGAGAACAAGTTTGGCAGAGTTATTTTGGTCCTTCAAATGTGTAGCTATCAATACTTCACTTCTGGGGACTTCCCTCATGGTCCGCTGGTTAAGAATCTGAGCTTCCATTACCAGAGGTACAGGTTCCATCCCTGGTCAGGAAATTAAGATCCCACAAGCCACCCGGTGTGACCAAAAAATATAAACAACAAACAAAGCTCAATACTTCACTTCTGTAGGGTGAGGGGCATTGTTGAGAGGAAAAACAGTGAACTGGAAGTTACTGAAAGTTGACTTAAGTGGAAGTTTACTGAAGGTCAAGATGGCTTATCTCTTTGATTCATTCTTACAACAGGTCTAATCCAATGTTATAACTATAGCAAGTTGTTAATACATTTTTTTAATGATGAAGTCATAGTAATCTGTGACTTGCTTCTAATAAACTGGTACTTGTTTATCTTTACTTGCTACACATCTCAATAGGGATCATAATATACTATTCTGGCTCACTAAGTTTTTTGAACCCAGGCTGAAATAATATTTAAAAACTCTTAGGAATATAAGCTAGTTGTACTGGAAAAATGGAATTCAGGTGTTATTTTAATCACATGTGTTTTTAGATGATAGATAGGATTGAAAGAGCAGAAGCTTTATTCATATTATCCCATTTTCTCTTTCAAGGGATTGAAGTTTGAATAGCCATTTCTCATTTTCTAGTTTGAAATACTCAAAGTGTCAACTTGTAACAATACAGTGACTCATTAAATGCCTTTTTTTTCTTTTAATTAAAGAAACTCAGTATTTTTAAAGTAAATCACACGTTGGCCTAAGTTGTTACAGCCATGCAAGATAAAACAGAGTTCTAGAACTCCTCATGGTGCAATTCGGGTTGTATAGCTCTTCCTGTCCTTGAAAGAGATCAAACTGATATTTTTATATTACCTAAAGCCACTCATTTTTGATTCCTGTACATGAGGAAGAGGGGAGAGGAGGCAAAAGCAACAGAGGGAAAAAAAAATTATGCTTGTTACCTTTCTACTCCATTATTTCATTTTCTCTCATCTACTATGGGACAATTATGAATTAATTCCTTTACCTACTATATTCTGAGGAGCAGGGTTGACCATGAGAAAGTCACTTGATAGTGAAGAGAGAATAGTATGCTTTCGTGTTTCTAATATTTAAGGTACTGGGCCTTGGGCAATTGCTCCCATTCAAACTCAGTGTAGTCTTACGTTCTGAATCAAACCAAAAAAGTTTAAAAATTCTTCCAATTTTAAAGAAGAGACTAAGTTTAGAGTAATGGACCAGTGAAGAAGGGATGATACATAACTTTGGTTTCCTTGATCCTGGGAAACACTTTTATTTATATCAGATAAAAATATCTGATATTCTGTTTTCTGCTCATACTGAGCTGTAACACAGGAGACCTAGGTTTGATCCCTGGCTGGGGAAGATCCCCTGGAGAAGGAAATGGTAACCCACTCCAGTATTCTTGCCTGGAGAATTCCACAGACAGGGGAGCCTGGCGGGCTATAGCCGTGGGGTCACAAAGAGTCAGACACCACTGAACAGCTAACACTTTCATTGCTTTCAACTTTCATAAGCATGTAATACTTCCAGTATTTTTTTTAACTACCTAGATGTTTGAGTTTTCTTTCAACTTGATAAATGTAAAATTTAAGTTTCTAAAGCTCCAGTGTAAATAACGACCTAGGTCAGTTTGCCTTACAAATGATTACAGCAGTTTGGTGTAGACTCTGAACATACTTTGGTGGTATGGAAAGATACTTGGAGCAGTCCGAGAAAGATTAACTACAGAAGTTATTACTACCACCTTCTTGTTTCATGATTAAGAACCATTTTTCAGTGTGTCTACAATGTAATATTTTGAAGGTGAGTGCAGAAAAAAGATAGTGCATTAGTGAAAATTCACATTTAGAAGCAAAGTTTTAAGAAAAACTTTTAGAATCATGATGGATACACATGGTTTCTAGTGAAATCTAGTATAAGTAAAATTGGTTTCCTCAAGCTTTACATGAGGAAATAAATCCCCATGATCATGCATGTCTTGCCCTGGTTTATTCTCAGAGCCATGTCTTTCGATAATTGCTGTATCTGGACTCCCTCATAGAAAAGGAGCTCCTTCTTCAGGTATACGGTATGGGAAGCCAAATGCTATTTATCATTTATCAGTTGTTGAAACTCGAATGTGACCCACCAAATACCTTGTTAAATCCTTAATATGTGTTGGGCTCAATGTTAGTTGCTGTGGATAGAGTAGTGAACAGACAGATATGATCACTGCCTTCATGGTACTTACTGGGGTCCCAGTTGCAGCTAAACTCATCCATGAGATAACTGGGATCTTCTGCAGGGGTAGGAACTCATCCTCCTTTCCTGGAGGCCATCATACCTGGTCATAACCACCCATGTTTGCAGTGGGTACATAGCCTTGGTTCTCACTGTGGTCTCTTATTCCAAACTTTGTTCAGCTTATAAATTACACAGCTTTTTGAACTAATAAATTATATTTTTTCAATGAAGAATATTTGAAAACTGGCTTCTGATCTAGCAGAGTAATGGTAAATTCAGGTTTTCACTAATGAGAAATCAAACCTAAAAATCTTTCTATGGTAGAGCAGACAGTAACTTAATTATGTGTGAATTTGTATATATAATTGAGTTATTGAAGTATACTTTAAATTTCTCATAGTTTCTAATGGGGCATTATCCTAAATACTGGCTTGCATTGCCTGATAGATACCCATTCACCTAAATGAAACAAATCTCCAAGGGGCTAGAGATCATGACTCACTAGGAAGCACTTTGATGAAAAGAAAATAGATTCCCCCTACTAGTTACCTGAAAATCTTACAGGACAGTGATCAAGACAAATGACTCTTTTGACAGACAATTATAATGCTGAAGAAGCAAAGCTTTTGTGTATAAAGTGATCATTATATGAAGCTAAAAGATAACCGGATAACAGATTAGTTTATCTATTTATATATAAATTATAAATGTTAATAGCTATTCAAGGCCTGGTGGCTCAGATGGTAAAGAATCCATCTGCAATGCAGGAGACCTGGGTTTGATCCCTGGATTGGGAAGATCCCCTGGAAGAGGGTGTGGCAAACCACTCCAGTATTCTTGCCTGGAGAATCCCCATGGACAGAGGAGCCTGGTGGGCTACAGTCCACAGGGTCTCAAAGAGACATGACTGAACAGCTAAGCACATTCAAGGCCTAAAATAGAGTCGGCCTGCTATAGATCAGAGCATCTTCACTTTCACTTTTCACTTTCATGCATTGGAGAAGGAAATGGCAACCCACTCCAGTGTTCTTGCCTGGAGAATCCCAGGAATGGGGGAGCCCAGTGGGCTGCCGTCTATGGGGTCGCACAGAGTCGGACACGACTGAGGCGACTCAGCAGCAGCAGCAGATGTCTAACCAGCTGATAAAACACTGATGCTGTAAAATGCTTATAAGGAAGCTTTGGAGTCGTGTTTCATAGTGTCTTCAGATGGTCAGTCACCTCCTTCAGAGGATTACTTGCATCAGAATCACTAACATGTAACTTTTTATTGGAAGTGCAGAGTCTTTGGCCTTAGCCAACACTATTGGATCAGGAACCCTAGGAGTGAGTAGTCAGCCACCTCCACCTTTATCTTCTGGACAATTCTTGGATACACCGAAACTTCACAATTATTATTCTAAACCTAGTTGATGCATGTTTGCCACTCCAACTTACAGTAAGATAAAAATCTCCGAAGCCCTTGATCTTGTTTCTTGTAGATAGTAATGAAGTGGAAATCTGTTTTCCATTAGTGTTGGGAATTGTCCCTTTCTGTAGATCCCCTCAACCAATCCATCAATCCGTGGGAGCTCCAAGTCTCTTCACTTGGAAGCTGTAGGATGGTATTCTTCACAGCATGTCCTGCATTATTTGTTGTTGTTTAGTTGCTAAGTCATGTCTGACTCTTGTGACCTCCATGGACTATAGCCTACCAGATTCCTCTGTCCATGTGATTTCCCAGGCAAGAATACTAGAGTGGGTTGCCATTCCTTTCTCCAGGAGATCTTCCTGACCCAGGGATCGAACCAGCATCTCCTGCATTGGCAGGTGATTCTTTACAGTTGAACCATGAGGGAAGCCTGTGTCCTGCATTTACCCAGCATCAAATTCACCCTGTGGACTGACTGAAAGTAGGTTCATGACCTTTGGGTCAGGCTGTCAGATGATAAGGTGAGAACCTGTTTTTACGTGTCTCCAGGGCTGCCCAGACCTGTTGACCATTCCTGGGATCTGGATAATGACTTCATGGGGGTGAAATGTTTCACCCTTTCCTCACCTTCATCTCCCAGTTCCCTCCTTATTGCTCATTTAAGCAATCATTGCCTGATGACATCCTGGTCTTTCAATTTGATACCTTTCCATTTTGCTGTTTCATTTCCTCATTTATCTCTTTTTGGTGTGACTTACTCCATTGCACTCTGTGTAACATGTTTCAGTTGTGAAGCTTTTCCCCATATCTACAGGCATATTTTCATTTTACTATTGTACTCTCCCCAATGCTTTTAACAGCTCACAGTGACACATCAATTTATACTATAATTATGATACTAGTTCAAGTTTCTTCTTTTTTTTCCATAAAGAATTTCCCCAGGACATGAGCTGGATCTTATTTCTCTTTTATATGCCCTGTGTCCAGCATCCTGGATGGCATGAATGACTTCCATGCCACATGTATATAGTCAATTCCCCTTGATTTTTTTTTTTCAGAAGAATATATCCCAGACATGTGACTTGAAATTTTGAAACAATTTCTTCGCACCGTTACTAATGGCTTGCTTATTTTCATGGACAAATGGAGAATTCTTTGCCACATGAATGAATCTTAGGAGTCCTTGAAGAACATATGAAGTGAAAGCCACTTCTTAACTATTTTCTTCTACTCTGGTTTCTATTTCGAGTCCCTGCTTGTACACGGTGGAGGCTTTGTGCTAAGAACATGTTGTCCTTAGTTTAGGAGAAGCTAGGTGAGGCAAATCACATTGGCCATCTTTCAAAACACAGAAGAGAACAAGAAACCCCCAAACTTCCAATGAATGACACTCTATTACTGTTTATAGCTACTAAACTTAAAGTAACAGGTTTATGTTGCTTATGTATACCTATGATCAACCGGTTTAATAAGAATGTGAGGGAAACTAAGATGAAAAAATTGCAGATGAAACATTGCAGTCCACACACTTGAAGCATGTCTGGCCCTGTGACATAAAATGACTCACCATGTCACTTTTCCTATTATTTACCTGTATGTGATGAATTGTTGCAGATTCTTCCTAATGAGTAATCTTATAGATATCTTCTCCAAGTTCTGCAAGTTTAGATTAGGGATGTAGGGCACTGAGAGAAATTCTAGATAGCCTGTTGGAAAGTACACAGGATTTTCAGTTGGTGATTTGTTTGTTTAGTTTTCATTCTGAGTGAATTAAACTTAACCAAGGCTCAGTTTTCTGAGCTATAAATGTGGGACAAATTGTAAAGCTCTGCTCAGAGGGGTGTCATGTACATTATATAATGGGACACATGGGAAGCCTTCAGACTCCTTCACCTGCTTGGATTTTATGAGGCAGACTTCAGGCTGGCTGATCTTCAGCTTACTGTAGGAAGAAGTCATCCTTTTGGACCCGTGTCTGGGGAAGGGCTGGAATCCGATGGTCTTGAGTATTTTACCTGAGGAGTTTCATGACTCTGCTGAATTTTCTTACAATGTGATTATTATCTGGTATGCTTTTACTTCTCAAGGAAAAAACTGTTCAAAAATCTGAAATTCTTCTAGTTAACCATTAGGCTTCCCAATTGACGCAGTGGTAAAGAATTTGCCCGCCAGTGTAGGAGATGAAAAAGACACAGGTTTGATCTCGGGGTCAGGAAGATCCCCTGGAGGAGGAATTGGCAACCCACACCAGTATTCTTGCCTGGAAAATTTCATGGACAGAAGAGCCTGGCCGGCGACAGTTCAGGAGGCTGCAGAGTCAGACATGACTGAGCACAGCACAGCAAGCATTCTCTGGAAATCATGTGCAAGAAAGACTTCATGTTGAACCAGTGTTTTGAGGATACTGAAATTGACAATCGGAAGAAATCATGCATTTTACTGTAAGAGTTTGTTTCGTAACTGACTATCACACTCAAGGAGAATCAAATGTGTCCCTTAAAATAATTTTAAAAATTAAAAAGCTAGATTCATTTGCCAGCTAAATTCAAATACCAGCTGTGTCCTTTTAATACTTTATAAATGGTTGCAATTTCCAATCATTTACCATTTTTCTGTGGCTTAATTTAACTTATGCCTTAGGTTATATATGTTCAGTTTAATATAATCTGTAATAACCTTCTTGAAAGAATACTGAATTAGAGTAAGTGCTAGTACATGTTTCACTTGTCTATTTCTTAATCTTTTGATGAATTTAATCCTTGTGAATCTCATGTGTTTTAGCACAGTTTCACAGAGACCCTTGTGTTTTTATATTTCCTGACCATTTTCTAAGTACTGGAGTATTTTTGTACCATAGTAACAATTTCTAACTGCCTGATCTTCAGTCTCTTTCCCACTGAAAGTCTCACCTTTTGATGCATTTTAAATGGTTTTGTTACATTTATCAAAAATTCCCTCTAATAGTGGTAATCACATTATTTTCTTTATTATCATTTATTCGCATTTCCTCCTTTGCCATATATGACATTTTCTCCATTTTTTTGGAATGGTACAGTTAATTACATTTTATGCTTAAGCAACGTCTCCGTAGCTTAAAGAGACAAGATGTCAGGGTAGCAGTAAGAAATTTTCAACTTTATTTCTACCACTAATGCTCTTGTTGAAAATATTTTTTCTAGTTTAAATGATTTCTGTGTGTTTGATGAAACTTAACACAGAGAGCATCAGAAAAACATCATTCCTCCTTCGCTCTAAGAAAGCATTATATAACTCCCTTGACTTCTCTCAGAGGGAACTGAAGGAATATTTTGTGTATTTGGAAAACCATAATACTATATTTTCAAAATATAAATGGTGTGTTCAGTAGTAGAAGAGCTGAAATGTTAGATCTATAGGAGCAATTTTCAATCTGTGAACAATTAATCAGATTATTGAGCAATTCAAATAGGCTTTTTTTTTGGTATGACAAAATAAATTGTCACTGGAGTTGTATGAAATGTAGATCAAAATTTAATGCACGACAGCCTCAGCAGGAAATAGAACTGGTTAACAAAAGAGGGAGAGGAGCTATTCAGGCCAGGGACTAGGCATGACTTAGCCATGTCATTATCCTGGCATAGGAGGGACTGATAGTTAGACAAGGCTACATACACTGCATTGGATATTTTAATTTTACATTGATGATAGTGCAGTTAAATTTGTATATGTGTGGCAATATACTTTTTGATATGTGTTGTTAAGTAGAATTGAGTCTTGGCTGAAGAACCTGGCCAGAGGAGCAAAAGGATGTAGTTGGGGGGATAGGAAGGACTAGGGCTACTCAGCACGAGGCCCAGGGAGCAGAGCCTACTCTAATCTACTCTAGGGAGAAAGGTGGGCCAGAAAACCTTCAATGACTAAAGAAAGGTGGGGTGCAAGGGCGCAGAAATGGATGTTCCTGATGCATGTCGGTGGAGCCCCAGATAGCAGCTCCCTGTTGATCCTGTGTGGGCAACTGGCCAGAAAGGAGAGAGAGAGAGTGTGTGTGTGTGTGTGTGTGTGTCTGAGTGACATAAAAGCAGGAATGACTTCTCACACTGGGAGAAGGAGGCTAAAGAGCTGACTTAATCAGGAAACTTAATATTGGGTAAAAGAAAAAAGCTAAAAAAGTTACTGCTTTTTTAAAAAATTCTCTCTTTCTTTCTTTTTTTTCTCTATGACATCTTTTATTTTTTATTTCTTTACTAAATTTTAAAATCTTTAATTCTTACATGCGTTCCCAAACATGAACCCCCCTCCCACCTCCCTCCCCATAACATCTCTCAAATTCTCTCTTTCTTTCTCTTTTTTTTTTTTTTTGCTTTCTTTCAACCTTCCATGAAAAAGTGAAAGTGAAAGTGCTAGTCTTTCATCATGTCCCATTCTTTAGCGATCCCATGGGCTGTAGCCTACCAGGCTTCTCTGTCTATGGGATTCTCCAGGCAAGAATATTGGAGTGGGTTGCCATTTCCTTCTCCAGGGGATCTTCATGACCCAAGGATAGAACCCAGGTCTCCTGCATTGCAGGCAGATTCTTTACTGTCTGAGCCACCAGGGAAGCCCTCAATTTTCCATAGCTTCCTAAAACTTCTTTTCATTAACTTGTTTAGGAAAGACAAGGGCAAAGAGAAAATCAGGGGAAGTAGGGATTGGATCAGATCGGTAAAAGCACAGGCAGCTCAGTAATTAAATAGGTTAGCATGCTCTCAGGCACACCTAACTCCAAGACCTGGGCAACAGACTCATTTCTGGAAAGAAACAACCATCAAGAGGTAGGGACTGATATATTATGAGTTAAAATGTTTGAGAAGAACTGAACCGTCTGTAGGGTGCCAGAAGTATCCTTTAGTTGATGATAAAACTATAAATAGGATGAGTAAGACTCTTGTTCTTGCTAAAACAAGGTTGTATGAGGGTACTCAACTATATTCACTGCCTAAATCATGTTAGATGTCCACCTGTGTCTACACAGTGTGACAAGGGAGGAGCCCCTGACACTGACTGGTATACACGACTTAGGATCTTCTTAGGATATTAAAAGGCAAACACATAGCAAACCTACTCATAAACTGTTATACTGAATTCTCTCAACCAAAATTAAATAAATGACATGAAATTTATTGAAATGTTTATGCTGAAAGAGTCTTTTCTAGAATTGACCTTGAGAATTTGGAATCATTATGAATCACATCTTTAAAAACTTTAAGTGGTTGGAATAAAATAACTTTAAGTGGCGATAGTAGCTTTCTGACAGAGACAGTAGATGTGGCATGGAAGGTGCTCAGCCTTTCTTA
Organism: Capricornis sumatraensis; assembly: GCF_032405125.1. Taxonomy (NCBI): domain Eukaryota; kingdom Metazoa; phylum Chordata; class Mammalia; order Artiodactyla; family Bovidae; genus Capricornis; species Capricornis sumatraensis. The sequence goes on from NC_091073.1 coordinate 25,756,409, forward strand.
TGGTCCAACTCTCACATCTGTACATGACTTCTAGAAAAACCACAGCTTTGCCTGGATGGACCTTTGTCAGTGAAGTGATGCTGTCTAGGTTTGTCATAGCTTTTCTTCCAAAGAGCATGTGCCTTTCATGTTATGGTAGCAGTCACCATCCACAGTAATTTTTGGAGCCCAAGAAATTATGATCTTCAAAGAAAATTCTGTAGGAATTATCGATGTGAAGTTGATATAATTAATTTCATATTTATACACTCACTATTTCCAAAATGGGCATGTGTTAATTTACAGGAAGTCACATTTATTTAAAAAGTAGTTCCCTGGTGGCTCAGATGGTAAACAATCTGCCTGCAAAGCAGGAGACTCGAGTTCAATCCCTGGGTTGGGAAGATCCCCTGAAGAAGGAAATGGCAACCCACTCCAGTATTCTTTCTTGAAGAGTCCATGGACAAAGGATACTGGCAGGCTACAGTCCATGGGATTGCAGAGTCTGACACGACTGAGTCTTCTGAAGTGAAATTAGCACTTGTAATTATTAGAGGGAAAAAGTAGGTCTGAGCTGTACAACAACCACAAAAAATTAGATTTTGTAAAGAATTGTTCAAATAAAAATAAATGCAATGCTTTGGAAAATTTTTTCTCATTTCAAACCCTTAAAAATTTATATGTAACAAGGGATCTTATACAAGACACATGCAGCATATTAACCAGGTCTCCAAAAAAAAATTCAGTAGCAAATGGGCATTTTGTTGCTGTTATTGCTATAATCAAACTCAGACTCTTCTGCATGAGGTTCAGCTAATGACTTTCTAGTGTGCCTTATTTCAAGGGCAGGGCTTAGGACACGTAGCTGTGTGCTTCTCTGGGTTTCCTAGTAGACAATCTTCTGTAAATGTAATTTCTCTCAGTTGGCTTCTGAGAAGCAGCAAGGCAAGGCCATGCTCTGAGGTGAGACCTTGTGCTGTGTGTGGTGTGCAGAGCAGTCTCCCCTCCCCACCTCCCGCCCCAGCATCCCCCTGCCTCCTTAGGGATCACCATGAGGACCTTGACTGGCCTCCTTAGGTTCACTCACCTGCTCCAATCCATTTCCCACACTACTGCAAGCATCTCAGATTCAAATGGGACAATTACGATGGCCTGTTTAGCATCCTTTCCTGGTTTCCCTGGGGCTTCCTGTGAAAAGAAGGCCTTTACGGCTCTGCCCTCTTCTCCAGGAGTGCCTCTCACCTCTCCTCCCCTCCCCACCTGCTTGAAGTTGTGGCTCCAGCTACAGGGAAGCGCTTGGTATTACCTAGAGAGATGCAAGCCATTCCTTGCATTTATATGTGCATTTCTCCTGCCTGGAAATTCCATATCTCCCTAACATCCATTGTAGATCTCTCCTCTTGTTTATTCCTTCAAAGATACACAGTGCTCAGGAGGTGACACTGAGCTCCTTTCCTCCTGGGTGAACTCCCACTACTTTGTATCTGCTTACATCTTAGCACTGCTGGAACCCCTGCTTTATTGACATCCTCAGCTGGAATATAAACCCTCAGGGCCGGACTCCTCATCCTCCCTTGGTATAGGCTGTACCTCCCCAACATCTCGCATAGTATGTGCTCAATGTGTTTTTCAGAATGGAGCTAATCTTGATGATCTTTGAATTCCGGCAGTGGTATGAGAGTCGGTTGCATAAGACATGCTCACAAAACGGAACACCTGTTGAAGGAATGGGGGTTGTTGATTGAATAAGAATGTTATACATGTAAGTGTGATAGATAAACTTTTTGATAAAAAGGTTTGATATAGAAATTTTTTGATTAAAAAAATAGAAAATTCTAATCTCCCTTCATGGCAGAACAGAGAGCTAATGAGTGAGCAGGCAAGGCCAGGGGAATTCTTAAACTGTCTAAAGTATTTCGTTGAGTCTCCAGCGGTAAGTGTAGTCTGGAAATGAAAAGATGCATAGGCGCTCCCTGAAGAAAGGGTCCTCATCCTTATTCCTGAAGAATGGCTATTGTCAACATCACTGATGTCTGTGACATTAGTAAACAGATCTCTGAGCCTGGCAAAATTCATATCTTTGATCTTGACCCAGTGCTTTTAAAATACAGCTTTGCATTTTTTACTTGTACAGGAATGACAGTCTGAAAGCTCACTGACTCTGGACAAAATACAATCTTGCTTCTGGAAGAAAGCAAGGTGCTTTTTGAGATGAATTCACAGTACTGGAATATTATTTCTGTACTTGTTGTCCTTTGGAGAAGTTGGAGCAATCATGAACTTGAGCTGTACCACTATTTAAATTAAATAAATACAAGTGTTTAAATTATATAATAGTGTAGCACACTCATTAAATTTCACATCAACTCTACTTCTTAGATAATCTGGTTTGGAAAATAGTAAACGATGGAATCAGAAACTATGTAAGAAAATTTGAGAAACAAAAAGCAATATGTATGTTATTTAAATAATTGAGGAAATATCTAAGTGACTATACATCTATATACATTCAGGTGACTACATGAATGGAAAATTGAGACTAAATACTTTTACTCTACTGATTTTTTTAATGAAAAAATGTCATAAAATTTATGTCACACTCATCACATGTGACATATAGGTAAACATATTAATTTTAAGGTTTTATGTGATCATTTCTACTTATCAGTATATATGACACCATGTAATAAAGCTTCTTGAAAAAAACAATATGGAACTAGAGGATGCACCAACTTAATGGGAAATCAAGCATTGAATAATAGAAGCAAGTTTTACTAAGATACTCTCCATTGTCTTTATAAAACTAGTTCCATGATTTGCACGTTTTATTTTGACAGTTTGATTAAATGGGAGAAATTCAGGGCTAAATTATTTTTATATTTGAAATGGTGTTAATAACTTTCCACATATTGATTATTACAGTGTCGAGACAGATTCTTGAAATTGAAATAGCAACAACTCTGTATCAAACTTGTTAAAATGATGCAAAGGACTTTATATATTTTTCTCTGTGTCAAGCATGTCTATTTGCTTTCTCAGTGATAACATTCTCTTTGGATGAGACACAGATAGACTGTCTAACGGCAGAGAGAGTGTTAAACAGAAAAGGAATGTGGAGACACAGCTGACCAGAAGCAAGACGTGTTAAAACTTTAATTCCTAAAGATTTTCCTTGTTTCTGAACAATATCTTTCTTCAGTTGCCACATAGAATATTCACATTTAATGAAAATAGTTCACTAATCATTTATTTATACTCAAAGATTGAAGTGATTTACTCTTGGAGCCCAGACAGATTACATCTTTTCTATAGTTTCTACCATGATTCATAGGAAGATTCTGTGAAATGAACTGTTTTTTTTTTTCTTTTTATTGTCCTGTATCAGATGGATATGAAGTTCTAATTGTGAGACACACGTGTTTGAAAATATGCACAGATTAAAATGATGTCAGAGTGGTATAACTTAACTTGGCAAACTACAATCTCACGTAAGTCACGCTCTTGGTGACGCAGCACGGGGCAGGCGGCAGTTGAGGGCGCACTATGGAATGACACACCTTGGGTGGGTGCCCAGTGCGGTCTCTTATTGCCTCTTACACCATGGACAATGCACTTGGTCTTTCTGAGTCTCAAATTTGTCTGTAACATGCAGATAGCATTAGTAGTTCTCAATTCATAGGCTTCTACGTGATTGCCTATGGTAATATATGCACAACAGTCAGAATACTGTATTGCTCATAATAATGCTACATTGTTAACTATTTCTATGAATAAGTCTTAGGACGGACCTCAGTTGTGCAAAAATCATCCTGGTAACATTAGACAAGGTTTGATGGGAAAACACAACACAATAACTTGTATTAATACTGAAAGAGGATCCCACAGTTTCTAAAGAGTGTTATAAAGGACTATGTTATTAGTGTCAGTCAAATACTGGCACATAACAAGAGATCTCCTTCTTAAACAGGAAAAGATAGCGATGTGACAAGAGAAAGAAAAGTGAAGTAAAGCAAGGAAAGTGTGGAGGAGAAAATTCATGTGACTCTTGGAAGGCAGTTAAAGACTTAATAGATGAAGTTAAAGGAATGATGGAAAGTGAAAGAATAGGAAAAATCTTAATCAGAAGTGAGTGTAAAAATTTTTCCTATTTGATGAAAAGGACTTAGGCATGGGGAGGATCTATAAAGATGAAAGTATGTACCTTTTTTTCTGATTATAAGTCAGAGGTTCACTTCTGAAATGGCAGGAGTGCATAGTGAAGGGCCCCATGGCTTTGGGAGGAATAAAGGATTTTTAAAAACACTTTTGTTTTAAATTAGGGTATAGTTGATTAACAATGTTGTAATAGTTTCAGATGAATAGTGAAGGGACCCAGCCATACATATGCATGTATCCATTTTCCCCAAACCCAGCTCCCATCCAGGCTATTACATAACATTGAGCAGAGTTTCATGTGCTACACAGTTGGTCCTTGTTGGTTATCTGTTTTAAATATAGCAGTGTGTACATGTCCCTCCCAATCTATCCCTTCCCCCTGGCAACCATAATTTCATTCTATAAGTCTGTGAGTCTCTTTCTGTTTTCTAAGTAAATTCATTTGTATCATGTAAGGGATGTCATAAAGGATGTCACATAATAAGGGATGTCATACGCTATTTCTCCTTCTCTGTAATTTGCTTCAGTCAGTATGAAAATCTCTAGGTCCATCCATGTTACTGCAAATGGCATCATTTCATTCTCTTTAATGGCTGAATAATATGGGAAGAATAAAGGCTTCTGATCTCTTCCAAACTGTCAACAGGGAGGGGGAGGTGGAGTGTCGAAGGAGGGTTTCCTGGAATCTCACGAGTCTGCCCTAACTTGTCTCGAAAAGAGCCAAGCCCAATGCTATAACCCCTTCTGGGTAATTTCGGGTTGGCTGCATTTGAGAAGAAAAGTTTGACGTTTTCAAAGCAGGAAATCAGATAACTTGACCTAATTTTCAAGGCAAATGATTAATGACAACAGTCCTGCCGCTGTGTTGAAGCTCTGTTAAGATAGATCATCTTTATGTCTCTTGGCTATCAGGAAGCACGAACAGATTTATGACACTAACTTTCTGGTACCATGTGCATACAGCTCTTCTCCAACACAGGCAGAGCTCTGACAGCCCTTAACTAAGCTGGAGAACAATATGTAATATTTCTCTAGGAATATATTAGGAAACTAGTTTTCTAAATAGAGAAACTCTTCTTGAAGTCAGATATTGGTTGTTAAAATTGGATTCAGAGATGGGAAAATAGCTTGATTAGTACATCCAAATAAAGTCACCAGCCCTCTAAAAGGAAATTAATTTCTATTTTTATCATATATCTATGGATTTATTTGAGGGAGTAGGATGGCTGACTTCATACAGATAATGCCCAGACAGGAGGCGAGAGTAAGGCATCTTTCCTGGAGGTATTGAAAACACAAATGTGTAGAATAGATCTGAGTAGGCAGTACTGTCACCACACTGCTTGAGAAAAAACGCCAGTACCCTTCCCCACAAGTGTCACCAAAACATCAGAGGATACATTTGATCCCGGAAATGAAGATTTGGTGGATTATTTGGCTTCCACTTTGACTTTGTTTATCAAAATATATTATAGGAAAGGAATAAAAACTGACATTTTGAATGAACCGCGTAGTCAATTACTTCTCCAAATCAAAAGCACTTAATAGTTTCTTTAATAATAGTCCAATAAATAACCTGATACTGAATTTATTATATGATTTCTTCTTTTATCATGTTTTATATTATTTTATACTAGAGAAGTATACATTATTATTCCTTTTATTGCATTAATTTCACATGAGTTTGCATGAAGTGGACTACATTGACATACATTAGTATATTCTATCTGACTTACCATCTAAACTAGTACCCTTTCTGAATAATCATCAGATAACAATGTTTGTACAGTAAATTCTGCATATCACTGAATTCTGTCCTGGTAATTTTGGGCCTGAACATATTAGACTCTCAAATAAGATGTGTTGTATTTTATAAATCTCATATCAGTTATCTTGCCATATGAGCAGAACAAGAAGAAGAAGGGGTCCTTGATTATGGGGAGCAACATACTCTCTTAATAGGGCACAGGACTAGGGTTTGGTTGCTGATACAGGCAGTCAGGTTTGAAAATAGTGCCCCAAAAAGCCAATACATTGAGATGCAGTAGAGATAATTCTCAGTATCAGGCAGTACGATGCTGATATGAAGCTCCAAAGGGATGTAGGTTTAAATGTTCAAATAGCTAGATTAAGTTTAGAAATATAGCTGTAACCACTGATTGGTTCCAGTATTGTGCTCTATTAAAACCATTCTGGCTTTGGAGCAAGAGTTGGCTTGATAAATTTATAAAATAAAACACTCTTTTGTCATCATTAATTTACATGTAGAATTTGAAGATAATAGTTTTTTAAGAGCACTTTTAAAGCATACACAAAATACTCACTGTTAAAACAGCACTGTGGTAAACCTTAAATACAGTAGGTCAATCAGATAAACCTATAACTTGATATATTTGCACTGTTTGATCCAAGGAAGAAAAGGAATGCCTTGTAAACTACCCTGACTTACAAGGAGGCAGATTTCCCTTCAACAAAGGAAAATATCTTAATAATTGAAATTGTCAGAAATGAAAAGTGCTGTGTTGTATGGTGGCATTTAGTGGGGTTTATATGTAGTTCAAATGACTGCAGTTGGGAATGTCATGGAGGGTGGATTCCTGGATCTTTATCTGTACCTCTCCACTTTACTATTCTGAGGCTTTCAGTTGAGTTGAATTTTTAAAAGATTAATTTTAAATTAATCTTAATTTTTGCTGCTAGTCTCAACATATCCTATCTGTTACCCCATCTTAAATGCCATAGAAAAACATATCATTTTATGTTTATAACTTCAATGTAACATAGTGGATTTTACAGTAATTATGATCACTGGAACAAGATTGAACATTTGTGCTGTACTGTAACCAGCTCTGAGATCAAGGGCGAACCCAAATCTTTGTGTGGCTCGTATGTCAGTCTCCCTGCTTTTCTCTGTTTTGGGTCTCCTCAGTCATTAGCTCTAAAACCACCTGCGGGCCCAGCTAGCACACTCTGGCCAGAGCAAGGTGCTGCTGTTGCTGCTGCTAAGTCGCTTTGGCCGTGCAACCCTGTGGACTGCAGCCTACCAGGCTCCTCCGCCCATGGGATTTTCCAGGCAAGAGTACTGGAGTGGGGTGCCATTGCCTTCTCCGAGAGCAAGGTGGAGACAAGGCATGTTCCCAGATATTCTGTCTAGCGGTCTGATCATTCTGTGCGTCCTTTGCTGCCACCTAGACCTGGAATCCAGGGCTGAGCCCTAGGCCTTTGTGTAGCGGCTTCCCCACTGTGTTCTCTCCTAGCATCTCACTTTGCATTGTCCTCTTTATGAATGAAGCCCTGGAGCAACAGCAGCCTGGGACTGCCTACATCCTGCCAGCTTGCTCCCTAATATTTCCCATGTGACGAAGGATTCCCCCAAATCTCAGCTAACTCTAGAATTGAACCTCCTGAGATCCACATCTACCCTACATCCCTTTGGAGTCTTGTATCAGTACAATTTCTATCTTTTTAAACTTTTTATTTTATATTGGAGTGTAGCTAATTAACAATGTGATAGTTTCAGGTGAACAGCAAAGGGACTCAGCCATTCATATTAATTTCTATTTTAATTCATTTGACATTCTTTGAAGAAAGACAGTGTCGCTTGGTAAGTTTATCCACCAAACTACATTACTGCAGAGGCAGTGCTGGGTTCCAGAGTTACATTTAAGAAATACCGTAGTCTTGACATTCGGTAAGCTAGACTCACATTGTTGTCTCCAGTCATCATTTTTTCTTCACAAACTAAGGTTTCTTTTTAGCTAATGGAGAACTAACAGGGAGCCTCATGGAAAAGCCTTTTGCTCCCCTCAAGTAAATACCCATGCTTCATGCCATTTCAGCTACTAATCCTATTCCTCAGTTTTCATAGTTTGATGTTCAGATAAATAATCCCCATTGATGGAATAGGGCCGGGCAACAGATTCTGTTTCATGTTATTGTCCAATACAGGCCATCTGAAGATACAGTATCTTGAATAAATAGCTCTAATGATATGTTTTTCATTCTATAGTCAGCTGGTAGGAGGAAAAGAATTAAACAGACACATATTTCTGGTGCACTGAGTCATAGTTCTAAGTAGTTTCTTGGAGAAGGGCTGTGCCTTGATGAGTAGCTTGTGCCAGCCATAAAGTGACCACACAATTTATTGTATAAAATGGTAAATTCTTGAGAGTAAAAGAGATGCTATTAATAATTATGCTGAACAAAAGAAGTAAACTGACCGTTCTAGATAAATAAATGGGGTATGTGTTGACCTTCTGTCCAGATGGAAGCCAGGCATTTCTTTCATTCTATCATTAAAAACTCCTTTTCCATCATTATAATTTTGAGCTCAAAGATTAAAACTGTGCCTCTATATTTGCTTATTAGTTGTATCTCTAGAACTCTGGTGGATCAGATGATAAAGAATTCGACTGCAGTGCAGGAGACCTGGGTTCTATCCCTGTGTCAGGAAGATCCCCTGTAGAAGGAAATGGCAACCCACTTCAGTATCCTTGCTTGGAGAATTCCATGGACAGAGAAGCATGGCTGGCTACAGTCTATAGAGTCACAAAGAGTTGGACTCAACTGAGTGACTAACACTGGAGTGGAAGCCAGATTTATAGAGCATATCACATCAAATAATGAATTTGTAAGAAGACCCTGTATAATCTAAAATAGACATTTTTGACTTTAACATTTGTATAGTTTAATTGCACATGTATACACATATGTGAAGTTAGGCAGTTTAGCGTGAAGAACTTGGCCTTTGGAGTCTGAAGAACCTTTGTTGAAATCTTCATCACCGTCTAGTTGGAACCATGGGTAAATTGCAGTGCTTCACTTGTGAAATGGTGGAAAAATACCTACTGTGTCAAAAAGATGAGTTCAATGCCAGAAATACACATCCCTCTTATTAACTAATTTTTATAGTTGATATGCTTATCTACTAGTTGTGATTAAGAAATTTTCCTAAAATTTTATTAGATTAAAATAATTCTGAGGCTTCAATGTAATGACTTAACTTTGGTGGTATGGATATTGAAAGATGTGGGACAAGATACCTTCTCCAAAGATGTATAAGCCAAATGAAGCTCCCCACCCTGCTAAAGATGGTAGCAAACATAAAACAGTGTTTTCAAGAAAATCTCACTTGCCTGACAGATGGCTTTCGCAATGGCCATGTTTAAGTTTAAACAATTCACTTTCACTTGGGCAGAACTAAAACTTTTCTAGAGCTGGCTTGGGAAAATACATGATCCTCATCATGTCAAAAACAATCTCTTGTTACAAAATAGACCCTTTCCATTTCCCTTTGAAAAAGAAGTAGGGTGGAGGACAACTAATTGGATTTGTGCACGTATCCAACCTTCGTGTATGAGCAGTCTTGCAGTGGTCTCACAAGATAGTTTGGCTCAAGCAGAGTATGCAACCGATATTGAATGTTTCTTAACAGAGTCAGTTGGGTAGGGAATTGGTATGCAAATTGCTAGTCAAATCTGGAAAACACATGATACTCAAAATATGGCAAAGTATAAATTTTTTTTTTTGTCTAGCTTTGAAAAAAGATTCTGAACGAATACATCAGATTTGATTCTTTTTCTACCTATGGATGTATGGTTACAGTGTTACACTTAACTGATCTATATGATTCTGATGAGAGAATTGATAATTTTCTCTAATAGAACATCCTATATGCCATGCTTAGAGGGGTCTCACAGTAATTAAAGAGAAGAATTAGCATACATTGTGCTGCTGCTGCTGCTGCTAAGTCGCTTCAGTCGTGTCCGACTCTGTGTGACCCCATAGACAGCAGCCCACCAGGCTCCCTCATCCCTGGGATTCTCCAGGCAAGAACCCTGGAGTGGGTTGCCATTTCCTTCTCCAATGCATGAAAGTGAAAAGTGAAAGTGAAGTCGCTCAGTCATGTCCGACTTAGCGACCCCATGGACTGCAGCCTACCAGGCTCCTCCGTCCATGGGATTTTCCATACATTGTGCAGTAGTCCTCAAAGTTAAGCAGGTATCAAAATTCCCTGTAAGGCTTAATGAAACCCAAATTGTTCAACAACTCTTGCTGAGACAACTGGATATTCACATGCAAAAGAGTGAAGCTGGAGCCCTATTTCACATTATATATAAAAATAAATCAAAATAAATGAAATGAGCTGAAATTATAAAAACACTTAGAATAAACCTTAGGCATGAATCTTTTTGACATTGTGTTAAGCAGCAGTTCCTTAGGATACCAAAAGCATAAACAATAAAAGAAAAAAGAGAAGCTGAATAATATAAAAATTAAAAACATTTATGCTTCAAAGAACACTATAAATAAAGTTGAGAATCCATAGAATGGGAAAAATTTTGCAAGTCTAATTATATCTAATAAAGTTATACCTAATAAGAGGCTTGTGGCTAGAATAAACATAACTCACTAAAATGCAACCCAATTAAAAAATGGACAAAGAGCTTGAATAAACATTTCTCTAGAGAAGAAATACAAATAACCAATGACCGCATGAAAAAATATTCAGCATCATTATCCATCAGGATAATGCTAATCAAAACACAGGGAGATACCATTTCACACCTACTAGGATATCTAGAATCAAAGTCAGATAAGAAGTATCAGCAGTGATGTGGAGAAGTGAGAGCCCTCCTACACTTCTGGTGGAAATGTAAAATGGTATAGATTCTTTACGAAAGAGTCTGGCATTTCCTCAAAAGATTAAACATTTACCATATGATCCAGCAATTCTACTCCAAGATATGTATACTAAAGGAAGAAGAAAACATGCATCCATATAAAAATTTGCACATGAATGTTCATATCAGCATTACTCATAATAGCCCCAAAATGGAAACAGTCCAGTTGTCCATCGGCTGAGGAATGGATAAATTAAATGTGGTATATCCATAAATGGAATATTAAACAATAAAAGGAAATGAAGCTCAGATGTATGCTGCAACAAGAATGAACCTTGGAAACATGCTTAATGAAAGAAGTCAGGGGAGGCGACATATTGTCAGATTCTATTTATAATAAATGTCCAGAAAATAGAAATCTGTAGAGTCAGGAAATACATTTGTGGCTGGCAAGAGGTAGGAGGATGAAGGGATTTTGAGGGGTTGTGATTTAGGGCCAACAGGGTTTTTTTCAGATGATGCAAATGTTCTAAAATTGTGATTAAAAATTGTGCAACTTTGTACCATACACTGAAAGCCATTGAATTGTATACTTTAACAGGTGAGTTGTATGACATTAAATCTCAAAGCTATTTATAAACACATACATTGCTGAACTGCACCTATGTGGACTGAGTCAGTGTGTGTGAACAGTAGTCAGAGCATTCACACATGTAGGGAACTCCCAGGTATTACGGCCACTATGCTGGTATTGGTATTGTGTATTGGTATTGTGGTATTATTGACCACAGTTGGAGAAGCACCATAGTGGAGATTTATGACCTTAGATCACCAGGCAGTTTGAAAAAGTTCTCAATGCCTAGGATTAAATCAGTATCTCTGGAGCTGAGGCCCAGGTGATTCAAACCAATGCACAATAGAGTATAAAACTCCTGACAAACCAACACCAATAGTTATGGGAGAGGATGGGCAAAACAGATAAGGAAGAGAGATCTGGAGTCCCAAGTTGTAAGTGGGTACCTTATAAATGACAGTATTCTGAAAAGCCTCCACTTACAGCTATTTCTCCTAAGAAAATAAATAATTCAAACTGGCTTGATAAGTATATTGACATTTCAGCTCTCACTTGGAGCATTAAAATACCTCAGATGCAAATAACATCCAATGCAGTTTTAAGGTACATACTTCAAGGTGCTTCAAATTCTTTTCATTGTTGGGATTTAAGATTTTTTAGGGTTTCCTTCTTATGTAAGAGCTCCTACATCAGAATGGTATCTGATTCTGCTGTTTTTCTTATCATATAAACAAACAGACTCCTCCTTAATTCTTAAAAAAGAATTTAAGCAAAAAATTGGAAGCAATTACAAGTTTAATTACTATCATGCCCATTATCATCATTTTCCATATGTTCAACTCAGGTATGCCACCCAACCAAGGGTGTAATCAGATTGTACAAGCAGGGACTCACTTGGCTTGGCAGTGGCAAGCTGGAAAGCCAGCAGAGGCAGTAACCGATTCCAGGAACAAGGTGCTGAGGCAGGGACTGGCGCTCAAACTTGGCGTGAAGGAAAGGTTAGGGCATGACGTTCAGACAAGCAGACTGGAGCAAGCAGGTGAGTTTGCGTGGTGGCAGAAGTACACAAAGTCTGATCCATAGGAAATCCTGCCAGCCCTGTGTTCTGGTTTAAGACTGATGGGTTTGCAGGGCCAAGCAAGACTCGGTTCTGTAAGTGCAGAGGAATGCAGTGTGAGGTCAAGTGCTCTCGAGAGTCCCCAGATTGCCCTGAGCTCCTCTTAGCCCCAACTTTGCCATTATTGGGCTTCCCAGACAGTGAAGAATCTGTCTGCAATGCAGGAGACCCAGGTTTGATCCCTAGGTTGGGAAAGACATGGCAACCTAATCAAGTATTGTTGCCTGGAGAATCCCATAGACAGAGGAGCGTGGTGGGCTACAGTCCATGGGGTTGCAGAGAGTGGGACACGACTGAGCGACTAAGCACATATGGGCACCTTCTTAGAATGGTAAATCTTAAATGGAGTTAATATTGATAGGCCTGTCATAGTGACTTTAAATTAAATCCAGATCTGCCATGAAAACATGAGTTCTCAGAATGCAGATGAATAAATATTTACTAGATTAGGGATGGGCTTTTCTAGTGGCTCAGCAGTAAAGAATCTCCTGCAATGCAGGAGCTGCAGGTTTGATCCCTGGGTCAGGAAGATCCCCTGGAGGAGGGCATAACAATCCACTTCAGTATTCTTGCCTGGAGAATCCCATGGACAGAGGAGCCTGGCAGGCTACAGGCCATCAAGTCACAAAGAGATACGGCTGAAACAGCTTGCATGCAGATTAAGGATTTCATTCACAGGATACCTTGAACTTAAATAATAACTATCTACAGTTTGCTTTTTTCTGTTGCACATTATTCAGAATTCTTTTTCTTATACTTGGGGTTCACTAGGTTATGAATCTGAGCCACCCAGGAGAAAGTTGGGGGAAAATTTAATGGGGTCATCTTTTCATACCCATGAGTTAGACTTCTAATCTAGACTCAAAGTGAAGAGACATGTTCAGATTCTCCTGTAGGATTTTGAGAATCTTAATAAACCTCTGATTTAAAATATTCATAATTAAAGAGAGAAAATATGTCCCTGATACATAATCTTATTTTAAGAAATTACTCATGTTTGGAATCTTCTGTCTCTGAAGACCATCCTGTCTCACTCTCTCCCCTTCTTTCTATTTTTCAAAGCCTCTCGAAGTTGATGAGAATTCACATTTATAGTTTACACATAAAATAAACATCAAATGTGTCTTATATGAAATAGGTGTAGAGTTGGTTTAAAAGCTTAAAATATACCATGTAACATGTAAATTAGCATAATGATGAACATGTGGCTGTCACCAAGTGCTTAAAGGCTTTTCTCTGGGAAGAGGAAAACTGGCAACTACGTTTTAATTGTGCACAAAGTTTCTAAGAAGTAGATTTACTTGCACAGATGAGCAGAGGTTAAAGAAGCTCATGAGGCATATATGATGTCACCTTCCATTACTGCTCTAGGAAATCAGTGACTCTGGGTTGATCAGAGGTCACAATGGGAGGAGAGAAGCATTGTTGAAAGTATCAGGGGCTCTCCTTCTAACTTGATACTTAATGATTACATGCTAAATTAATATTTAAACTAACTTTATACAAGAAACACAGTGGGGGTCAGCTAAACTGTTCTTAAATTCTTGTTTTAAGTCCCATGTTTTGAAGTCTTTTGAAATGCAATTTTTGCTTACTGTTTCCTGTGTGACACTAGGTATAGAGACAGATTACATTATTTTACGTAGGGGAAGTTATTTCTAAAGAAATACTGGAAGGTATGACAAAGGTGAGGTATGGATGTGTAGGAAGTTAACTTTTTTAATGGAGAAAGCAAAAAATACCGAGAATGACTGTATTTTTGCATAGTATTTTGCTTTGCTTTCCTAACCAGAGACTCATTCTTAGAAGAAATGTAAGGATATTAAGTTTCTTTTTTGAGGTTGCATAAATTATAGTGAAAATGAATAATACTAACAACAATCAAGGATTTTGAGAGGGACAAGTCTTCAAGAGTAGAGTTTCCTAAAGGGTTCAAGAAATAACTAGGTACAAAGTTTTTGACAAAGAACCATATAATTATGGAATATTTGGTATTCATCCATTCATTTAATCAGTTATTCAATGTCTATTGAGCATCTATTAAAAACCAGTTCTAGTCAAACTCTCCTTATTTTATAGAAGAGGAAATTAAGGTACCAAGAAGTTAAATATAAGCAGATCATCTTAATTGATACATTTGCAGTTTAAAAACCATGTCCATTATTTGCAATAACTCTTAGTTTTAAGTCAGGGTCTTGTATAGATTTTGAAGATGGAGAGGTCAAAATTCTCAAGGATAGCAAATTAACTAAAATTACAAAGTTGTTGAAATGTAAAGTTGTAACTAAATTTAGGGCTTAATGACATGGGTAATCATTTACCCATATTTATTGTGAGTTTGGGGCTTCCCTGGTGGCTCAGTGGTAAAAAATCTGCCTGCCTGTGCAGGAGACTCAGGTTTGATCCCTGGGTCAGGAAGAGCCTCTGGAGAAGGAAATGGCAACCCACTCCATTATTCTTGCCTGGAGAATCTCATAGATAGAGGAGCCTGGCGGGCTACAATCCATGGGGTTGCAAAAGAGTCGGACACAACTGAGCAACTAAACAGCAGCAACAACAAATTGTGAGTTTGCTAGGTATCAAGGCATATCACACATAATAAGGAATAAAATATATTCCCTGAATTCAAGAAGCTAGCGGGAGAAAGATACTAGTAGATAGGTATCGTCCCTTAGTGTGATAAATCACACACTAGAGCTCTCTAGTGTTATAGAGAACAAAGGATGAGAAACTATACCCCATCCAGAGGCCATGGAAAGATTCCAGGGGCAGGAGGTCACATCTATATTAAGAGCTAAAGCTTGAGCAGGAGTTATCTAGTTTGCATGTTGGGGGTGAGGTGTGAAGTATCTATGGGTGGTTGTGGGGCCGTGTCCAGGCAGAGGGTGGGAACAAAACCTACTTTGAGAGGAGGAGTTTAGGACTATTCAGTATGGCTAGGATATAGAGTCAGAGGTAAGATGTATTAAAAGATGTGGCTTACTGAGCTTCATTGAGTTGTATGAAGGCCTTTAAGTCACGTTACACAATTGGAACTTGATTCTCCTCCTAGCAAAAATAAAAACATTCGAACCTGGGGGTGATAGGATAGAAACATATTACTGAGATCTCTTGGTGTATGGCCTTGAAAGTTGCTATGTTAGATGATGACTGTAGAATCTAAGTTAGCCTAGGATATGGCTGTTGGAATTAGAAAATTAGACATAAAAGAATATTAAGTTATCAAAATGGCATGACTGTAAGCTTGGTTTGATACGAAAGAATAGGAGAAGGATCAAGGGTCACAGTTGTTTGGCCCCATGCCATACAGGATATTAGTTCCCCAACCAGGCATTGATCCTATACCCCCTGCAGGGGAAGCACAGCAGAGTCTTAACCACTGAACCCCCATGGAGGGCCTAGTAATAGTGGTTTAATTAGAAGAACCAAGTGTTTTCTAAGTAGGTCTGTCTCTCTAGTCCTTGCCCTCTCCTATTCTAAGCTTCTCCCTTGTGTCTCTGAATGACCGGAGGAGTAGCTCCCATATTTTCCTCTCTTCAATCAGCTCACCTTTTCCAGAGTGACCTTTTAAAAAATCCAGTCATACCTGTCTCTATTCATAACTCTTCACTTTTGCTCTTAAAGACCAGAATCCTTTACAGGGCAGCAAGGTTAAGCACAGTCTCTCTCTGGATGAAATATCAATCTCATCTGTTTCTCTTTCTCCCACTCAACATGCTTTAGCCAGATGGGCCTCCCTTCAGCTCCTGAAATGTGTCACAGTTGGTCTAATCTTAAGTGTTTATACATGTGGTTTCCTCTGTCTGGTGCTCTTCTTTCTTTAATTCTCTAGATAATTCTTTGCCATCTGTGTTGGTTTAAATCTCTCTTCCTCTGGAAAATCCTCCGAGCCCTCCATTAGTAGTAGTTCATATCTCTCCCAATGCAAGAACACTTATACTACCCAGGGCTTCCCTGATAGCTCAGTTGATAAAGAATCTTCCTGCAATGCAGGAGACCCTGGTTTGATTCCTGGGTCAGGAAGATCCCCTGTAGAGGGGATAGGCTTCCAACTCCAGTATTCTTGGGCTGCCCTTGTGGCTCCGCTGGTATAGAATCCACCTGCAATGCAGGAGACCTGGATTCGATCCCTGGCTTGGGAAGATCCCCTGGAGAAGGGAAAGGCTACCCACTCCAGTATTCTGGCCTGGAGAATTCCATGGACTGTACAGTCCATGGGGTCACAAAGAGTCAGATGCAACTGAATGACTTTCACTTTCACAACCTTGTCTTACCTCTCCTAGATGGTGAGCTCCACGAGAATAGAGACTCTCCTTGCTAATATGTAATAAGCACTGAATAAAAACAAATACTTGCTCAGTAAATGCATTAGTGGTGCTATTTCATGAAACAGGGAAAATAGGAGTGGAAAAATGGTCTGAGAGGAAAGATAGTTATAATTTGCGACTGGTTGGGTTTGAGGTGTCTGGACATCGAAAAAGGACCTACACTACAGATCTAGAGTGGCGTTTCTCAAATGTTTATACTGAACCAGGATTACCTGTATGATTTGTTCAAACGAGGATTACTTGGCACAAACCCAGAGTTCCTGATTTGGTATGTATCGACTGGGGCTTGAGAACTTATATTTCTAACCCGCTCTGAGGTGATATTGTTACTGCTGATTCAGGCACTACTGTTTTTGAGAGTTGATGTGGAAGGCAGAATAGGGTCCGTCTTGATACAGAGAGGTGGGAGACGTCTGTCTAAAGAGGACCGCAAAATTCATTTTACAGGATGAGCTCTCTTAGTCTCCTGATGATGATGAGAAAGGCAGAATGATTCTCACAGGAAGGTTACGAAGACTAGTATCTTTTCCATTCATTCAGTCCTGGGAAACAAGCCTTTAAAGGGCCATCAGAGGATCCTCTGTAATCATTATTTGGCTTCCTGAGGTCCCTGGCTCCTGGAGGCAGCAGCTGTAAATCCTTTAGATTCCTGAGTGAGGGTAGTGTTTTTGTTATTCCTCTTGGGCCTGAGAGCTTATGCTAATTTAGTGACACGTTGTGGGCCCTTAGGTGGTTTATGCAAACGAGGTGACTCAGGCTGGAGCCCAGCCAAACCAGAAAGACCACCCACATGATTAGACAGGTTAGAGCTTTGAGCTTCAGGATATTAACCCAACCTCTGGAAATCGAACCTTGCGCCAATGATTCGATTAATTATCCCTGTGTAATAAAACTCAAAATTCTGGACACTGAAGTGTAGATGACCTTCACTAGTCGGCAATATTCTATATTGTCATGCATTGATATGCCAGAAGGGTGACATGCACATCCTGACTCCACAAGAGGACAGTGGAAAATTTGTCTTCAAGGCATTTCCTCTCCTCCTCCTATGTATCTCTTGGCTGATTCTAATTTGTATCCTTTTGCTGTATAAAATGGCAATTGTAAATATAGACTTTCCTGAATTCTGTGAATTGCTATGGTGAATTTTCATTGTTAAGGGAGTAGTGGATACCCCCAAATTTGTAGCTAGCTGGTCAGAAGTATATGTGGCCCAGGGACCTGAAACGTGGGTCTGGTTTCTGAAGTGAAGGCAGTATTGTAAAAGATGTGCCCTCAATGTGTGAAGTTTGGCCCAGTTTGGGGTTGTGGGTGTCAGAAGTCATAGAAAGGGAATAAAGGTGTGTAAAGGAAACAACTCAAGCAGCCTATGGGAATGGAGATGGACTAGGAGAGAGAAGTTATCATGGAAAAATATCTCGAAAGGTGACCTTGCTCCAGGATTTATGTAGGACCCTAAGAAGGATGGTATTGAGGGTAGGACCCTGATGATAGCAGGAATGGTAAGATGCCAGTTTGTAAAACTGCATAGTGTATGGATGTGCTGATAACTTTTTAAAAAAAGATGATTGTGATCAGCATTGTCAACTGCTCCTCTGAAGTCAGTAAAATACAGACCTCACATTCTCTGTATAAGATTCTGTTTTGGTGAATGGGTGTGACAATCAGAAGGAATATTCTATAATACTCAATTGTTAGAAGACATACATAGTTTTCTTGGTATCAAAATGAGGAGCAGGGTATTGTTGGGGACAAGGAATTGAAACTCAAATTCCATTTTCATCAGTTGATAGAAAAAGTCTTTCATTTCAGTTTCATTGGCCAAGGTTTTCACCTTTGTGTGAGGAAAAGCAATGGGATAGATAGTTATATCTATTTAACTTAACTTTCATTCCAGATTAAACTTCAGAGAGGCATTCATTGTTCCTCTTAGTACTCCAATTTGTTCATTGTCTTCTTTATTACTCAGTACCTCAACAAACCGTTGGAGAATTTATTCATTTTTATTCAAAAACAAATGCTCAAAACTTCAAATAAATTTTGTATACTATTTTTGGGTTATCAATATTTTTCTTGCTCTAACAGTGTGTGATCTAGAAGATAAATGTTTTAATGACCTTGGGCTCTTCTGTTTGTGATGAAAAAATAAAAATCTTTCATTGAAATCTGTAAAAGATTGTGTGTGTGTGTGTGTGCACGTGCTATTGTGTGACACTGCTTCCTGGGTAGCTCAGCTGGTTAAGAATCCACCTGCAATGCAGGAGACCCAGATTCGATCCCTGGGTTGGGAAGTTCCTCTGGAGAAGGGATAGGTTACCCACTCCAGTATTCTAGGCTTCCCTGTTGGCTCAGATGGTAAAGAATCTGCCCGCAATGCAGAAGACCTGAGTTCAATCCCTGAATTGGGAAGATCCCCTGGAGGAGAGCATGGCAACCCACTCCAGTATTCTTGCCTGGAAATCCCCATGAACAGAGGACCTGGCAGGCTATAGTCCATGGGGGTCATAGAGTCGACATGACTAAGCACAGAGCTGAAATTTTACATGTTTGAGCACTTTTAGCTTTCTGGGAAAAAAGTGAGATTTTAGGATCTCAAACCATGTCATGCACTTCAGCAACAGAGAAACTACTCAGTGACATTCATTTAGTTAGATATGAAGAAGGAATTCATAGGGCCTGGACTCCATCTTAGGCCTGTTCATGCTGATCATGCTCAGCCACCTTTCCAGTGGACTCTGAACTCTGTGTTTAATGCCTATGAAAACAACAACTGAAGGATAAAACTCCCTCCAGACTGGGGAACCTTGAGGATCATATCTGGGTTACTCATCACCTAAGAGAAAACATGCACTAATCATCCCTTCCTCCAGATAGGCCATAAATTTTTCTGTATCTATCAGAGTGTAACCTCAGGTTTATTGATTATTGGCTAATTGTTTGACTGTCTGAGCACATGAGCACATAGCACGTGAATCATGGGGTTATTGGGATTATATTTTCCTTGGTTTATGTAAGTCTCAAGGAATTTGGAGTGGTAGGTTCAGAGATGTACACATGGGGTATAAAAGATTTTCACAAATGCTGGTCAGGGTCCTTGGCTAAGAGGAGACTCTGCCTTGGGCCCGCCGGTGTAATAAACTGCACTCCACTATCTGCACTGTCCTTCTGAGTGAGTTTGTTTCCCAGAACGCATGGCTACAACAGATATACAGATCTAGACCCTTGAATTTGTTCAATATCTTTGAGAAGTTTCAAGATTCTTCATATTATAGGAAAACTGCTTCTTATAGGTAGTATAGCCAAACTATGTCTGTGTTTTTTTTTCCTGAGGAAAATCATTTGGTTTTGATTATTCTCAAAATGGTTTTTGAAGTAATTAATGCATATTTCTCTTATTATCTCTTCTGTGCTTACTAAGACTAATTGTGTCTGTGTGCTTAGTCCCTGAGCTACCCAGGAAGCAGTAAGACTAATTACTCAGATTCAGTTTTTGTAACAAGAATCAATATAAAAGTAATAAAAATCAATGTAAAAGTTTGGATATCACTAATAAAAATGAAGTTAATCAGGATCTATATTTTGGCATTGGACAAGGTAACATGGCAGTATTCAAGAGTAACTAACTAGGATTTCCCTGATGATCCAGTTGTTAAGACTCAGCACTTCCACTGCACAGGGCACAGGTTTGATTCCTGGTTGGGGAAATAAGATCCAGCATACCCCGTGTCTCCACCAAAAATTTTTTTTTAAAGTATCTGTTTCATAAGAGAATACTGACAATACACTGTAATTTTTAAATAGTGTGTTTAATATCATTGGCTTCCCTGATAGCTCAGTTGGTAAAGAAGAGAAAGACTACCCATTTCAGTATTCTGGCCTGGTTTGCAAAGAGTCAGACACGCCTGAGCGACTTTCACTTTCACTTTAATATCATTATTAATTAGACTTTCTCAGTAGTAGAATTGTTATTTCAAAATATATGTGCAAATTTCTGATATTGACTAGTGTTGTCTGTTTCCTCTGGTAAACTTGTGACAATTTATATTCCCATCTTTCTAAATTATATCCTTACCAATAATAATACTGTCACTTATAAAACATAGACACATATTTATGTCAAGTAATTTAATGCTTAGAAAATGACATCTGGTCCTTTGGTTGAACTGTGTTTGTTTTTTATAAAATTATTAAATAGCCTAAATCTTAATTTTCACATCAAGAAAATGCTAATTAAAACAGATTTCCAATCCAGACAATCTATAAATAGAGACTTGATAGCCACATTATACTTCTTGTTTTTAAATTTAAGTATAGTTCATTTACAATATTAGTTTCAGGTTACAATGTAGTGATTCAGTATTTTTATATATTAGATTCCAGTTAAAAAGTCATAAAATAGATATATTGCCTTGTACTATACAATGTACCTTTGTTGCTTATTGTTTTATCTATAGTATTTTGTATCTCTTCATCCTGTACACCTGTTTGGAACCTCCCCCATCCCTCTTTCCCCTGGTAAACTTTAGTTTGTTCTCTATATCTGTGAGTCTGTTTCTGTTTTGTTGTATTAATTAATTTTATTTTTGTTTTTTATTTTATTTTCATTCACTTTATGTTTTAGATTCCATGTATAAGTGAAAGCATGCAGTGTTTGTCTTTTCCTGACTTATTTACTAAGCATAATACCCTGTAGATTTTTTCTTGTTGCAAATGGCAAATTTCATTTTTAAGAGCTGAATAATATTTCATTGTATATATATTTATATACCACATCTTTATATATTCATCTGTTAATGAACACTTGGCTTGCTTCCATATCTTGGCAATTGTAAACAATGAACATTGGGGTTCATGTGTTTTCATTTTCTTTGGATATATACCCAGGAATGGAATTTCTAGATCTTATGGTAGTTCTATTTGTAGTTTTTAAGGAACCTCCATACTGTTTTCCATAGTGGTTGCATCAATTTACATTTCTACCAACGGTGTACTGCTGCTGCTGCTGCTAAGTCGCTTCAGTCGTGTCCGACTCTGTGCGACCCCATAGATGGCAGCCCACCGGGCTCCTCCATCCCTGGTATTTGCCAGGCAAGAACACTGGAGTGGGTTGCCATTTCCTTCTCCAATGCATGAAAGTGAAAAGTCAAAGTGAAGTCGCTCAGTCGTGTCCGACTCCCAGCGACCCTATGGACTACAGCCCACCAGGCTCCCCCATCCATGGGATTTTCCAGGCAAGAGTACTGGAGTGGGGTCCCATCACCTTCTCTGAACAGTGTACTAGAGTCCCCTTATTTCTACATCTTCACCAAATTTTGTTATCTGTTGATATCTTGATGGTAGCCATTGTGTTACTGAGTCCAAGCTCATACTGTTTGCTGCACGACAGGCCAGTGAATCAAGAGACAAGTCGTTAGGGCAAGGAATAGCAACTTTATTCACAAAGTCAGCAGACTGAGAAGATGGTCAGCTAGTGTCCCAAACAACCATCTTACCAAAGTTGTAGTTCAGACTTCTTTTGTCCTAAAAGGGGAGAGAGTGTGGCTGGTTGTTGCAAACTTCTTGGTGCAGGAATCCTCTGTTCTTGCAGCTGTCCATGTGGGTCTGATCATAATGTTCCTGTAAATTTCCAACAAGGCAGCTGTTACTTTATTTCTAGAAGTGTTTTACCTTTAAAGGTCAGAGCCTTGAGAATAGGCTGTAATGTATGTTGCAGGCTCCAGGCAACACTCGTTACAGAGGTTCAGAGGCAGCATGACCAAGTGAGCACAAGGTTAGACACCATGCGCAAGCATGATAATGGAGCACAAGGTTAGCTCTAAAGGAATGGATCTAGTATGGAGTCAGCTCTGATATTCTTTGTTAGAATTCTGACAGATGTGAGGTGATACCTCTTTGTGATTTTGATCTGTATTTCTCTATTTAGTGATGTTCAGCATCTTTCATGAGCCTGTTGGCCACCTGTATGTCTTCTTTGGGAAAAAAAAATGTCCATTTAGGTCTTCTGCCCATTTTCTGATTGGGTTGTGTTGTTTCTTTTGGTATTTTGTTTTATGAGCTGTTCATATAGTTTAGATATTAATCCCTTGTTGGTCATATCATTTGCGAATATTTTCTGGCGTTCCATAGATGGCATGTGCATTTTGTTGATGATTTCCTTAGTGGTGTAAAAGGTTTTAAGTGTAGTTAGTTCTTATTCGTTTACTTTGCTTTTGTTTAGTTTGCCTTAGGGGACAAATTTAAAGAAATACTGGTACAATTTATGTCAGAGCATTCTCCTTATGTGTTTTCTTCTAGGAGTTTTATGGTTCCCCATCTTACATGTAGGTCTTTAATTCATTTTGGGTTTGTTTTTGTATATAGTGTGGCACAATGTTCTAATCTGAAGCCTTGTGAGTAGCTGTCCTGTTTTTCCAGCACCACTTAATGAAGAGACTGTCTTTTTTTCCACTGTATATTCCTGCTTCCTTTGTCATAGATTAATTGACCATAGATGCATGGGTTTATTTCTGCATCTCTATCTATTCCATTCATCTATGTGGTTTAGTGCCAGCATCATGCTGTTTTGATTTCTGTAGCTTTGTAGTGTAGTCTAAACCTAGGAAATATGATATCTGCAGCCTTGTTATTTTTTTCTCAAGATTGCTTTGGGAATTCAGGGTATTTTGTGATTTATTCATTCTATTTCTGTGAAAAACACCCTGGAAATTTTGATAGGGATTGCGTTAAATCTTTGGATTGCTTTGGGGAGTATGGACACTGTAACAATATTCTTCCAATCTAAGAGTTTAGGATATATTTCCATTTCTTCATATCATTTTCAATTTTTTAAAAATCAGTCTTCCGCTTTTCAGAGCATAGGTCATTTCAGGTTGAAATGTGTTCCCCTTGTATTGGTTCTCTTTTATATTTGCTATTTCATATTCTTTGATTAGTTTATTGTATTAGAGAAACAAAATTGGCATTAAAAATTATGCTGCCTACTAGACTTATTAGGAGAACTGGTAAACTTTTATAAGTCACAGCTTGTCAGATTTTAGAGTGATTGTGAAAGTGAAAGAGGAGAGTGAAAAAGTTGGCTTAAAGCTCAACATTCAGAAAATGAAGATCATGGCATCTGGTCCCATCACTTCATGGCAAATAGATGGGGAAACAGGGGAAACAGTGGCTGACTTTATTTTTCTGGCCTCCAAAATCACTGCAGATAGTGATTGTAGCCATGAAATTAAATGACACCTGCTCCTTGGAAGGAAAATTATGACCAACCTAGACAGCATATTAAAAAGCAGAGACATCACTTTTTCAACAAAGTTTCACCTAGTCAAGGTTATGGTTTTTCCAGCAGTCATGTATGAATGTGAGAGCTGGACTATAAAAAAAGCTGAGTGCCGAAGAATTGATGCTTTTGACCTGTGGTGTTAGAGAAGACTCTTGAAAGTCCCTAGGACTGTAAGGAGATGCAACTAGTCCATCCTAAAGGAGATCAGTCCTGGGTATTCATTGGAAGGACTGAAGTTTGAAGCTGAAACTCCAATACTTTGGACACCAGATATGAAGAGCTGACTCATTTTGAAAAGACCCTGATACTGGGAAAGATTGAGGGCAGGAGGAGAAGGGGATGAGAGGATGAGATGGTTGAATGGCATGACTGACTCAATGGACATGGGTTTGGGTAAACTCCGGGAGTTGGTGATGGACGGGGAGGCCTGGCGTGCTGTGGTTCATGGGGTTGCAAAGAGTCAGACATGACTGAGTGACTGAACTGAACTGAAGAGTCAGTTAAAATTTATCTAGTAGAATCACATAGAAGTGGAAATTGTTTTACAAAAAACTTGCCTGTTATTTGAACACAACTAAGTATATATTAATAACATAATTGGAAATAGGAAAATTCTGCTGAAATAGCACGAGAATATGTTCATTAAACTAACCTCAGTTTTGGATCCTTAAAAATGTGTATTTTGACTACATTGACATACCTGGGGAAATTGCAAGCATGGGCTGATAATGTTTATGAAAGTTGTAATTAAAGTTGTAACATTAAAGTTGTAATATTTATGAAAACTTTATCTGAATAAAAAAATATTAAATGGATAAGGTAAAGGACAAAGTTAGCACCATTTTCTGTCAGAAAAAAAAGTGGCTTAAAGCAAAAGGAAAATCTTTTACAATATATGTTGTACTTTAAAATGATAAACCTAAAGTGATACATTTAGTATAAAAAGTCCTCAAAAATTAAAAAAAAATCATAGAAAACATCTAATTTGGCTCTATCCCCTGGAAAATGTGATACTCTATATTAATAGTAAGTGTCCAGAAATAATTCATTTTTAGCTAAATTTTTTTCTGGCCCTTCAGAGTACTAAATAGCAGCCCCATATTTTGGTTATGTATTCAGCCTACTGATTTCAAAAACCAAAAATAACAAAAAATCCTTTTGGCATTTTCCCCCCAAGGTTTATTATTTTTTCTCTCCATCACTTCCTTCTTTTATTTTTTCATATATTTTTGTCCTTGGCCTGGCTTCCTGGCAATCTCCTTTTCCTTACTTCTGCCTCTTCTTGCCTCATTCTCAGGGTGAGATCATACTCTTTGTGGAGTTAATGGTATTTAGATGTGGGGTTTGTACTGAAACCTACACTGGAAGAGTCTACCACATGATGACTGTGAAGACACGTATAGCCCATGTTATTTTCCATGATGAGTCTTAGTTGTTCTATTTTTGTCATTTCAGTAATGTGGGATGATAAATAGGGCATTGCACTAAAATTACCACTCTCTGCAAGTATCCTCTGTTCAACCTTATTACCTCCCTCCTTCATTAATTGCCTTTTTCCAAAAGAGTCATGATGGAGTTCAGAGCACTTAAAAACACATTAGCTTCAAGAATATGGACAGAATATGTATGAGTCCCTAACCACCTCCAAATTTAAAAATATTACACCTTCACTACCGAAGGTCGTATTGCTTAGACTCCTGTATTCTATTAGGAAAAAAAAAAAAAAAAAAAACCAAGAACATTTCCTGCAAAGTCTTCTGTGCAACCAATGGTGATAAGGATGGATTTTTCACAAGGTCAGCTTCCAAGGACCACACACTGTACATAACATTGAGATAGGAAAAGATCTTCATTTTAGGAAAAGTGCACCCTATGCTGTGCCAAGAACACGGTAAACACCAACAAAATGTAAATTCTCTTTATTTGTCCTCTTCTGCACTCTGATGTCAGAAATAGTGTCACTGACATCACTGAACATGTGAATCTATCCTGAAATTAGTGGTGCTGGCTGTGGGGTATTTTGGCCATGCTGTTGCCCAAATCATAAAAACCCAAAATTCAGTCATGACACACTGCTCTAAATTTTTTCAGTGGCTTTTCACCACCTACAGAATATAGTTTGAGTTCCTTTGCTTGGGGTGCTCTTAATGTTTGAACTCCCAAGTCTTATTTTCACATTCAGGAAAAAAAAAAAAAAAAACCCAAAGACAAAATTGATCCCTTAAATAAACAGGGACAGGCTTCCCATTCCCTCTGAACTTGTATAAATGATGTTCCTTCTTCCTGGAATGCCTGTCCCTTCACCTTTGTGGTCACTGACCTCCTCCACCGCCCACCCCACCCCCACCCTGGCTTTTCATTTTAATTCTTTCTTAGGCTTCAAGAGCTACATCAAAGTCACCTCCTGAAAGAGTCCTTCCCTGACACCTCTCCCTCAGTTTGAGTTAGGTACCCCTTCTAGACACACCTGATCCATTCTGTCCTTCAACATTTTGCATACTTTATTGCTCTTTCAATATTATTATTTTCTTGACTGTCTCCTCTGTCTTACTGAAGGAAAGGGACAATGCCCTTTAATCACTGTGTCTCTGTGTACCTCGAACCTAATTTGTATTTAAAAAGTCCTGTTGACTAAATGGATGGCAAGGTATGTACTCTGGTGGAGGGAGTAATAAGGACAGTCTATACTCAAAATCTATTTCTGAATTAAAATTCATAGTGTTCCTTGATGTAAAGTCATCTACATGCCTGTCTCCTATATATGTATATATTTTTTCTTTCACACATGGGAAAATTGGAAGGTCTTGAAAATGAGCTTTCTTTTTCTGGGCAGGGGGTGATAAAAATGATACAAATGAAAAGAACTGTAACTTTAAACTTAATAAAAGCAAAGGGAAGGATTAGTTATATGCTTCAGTGCATTATTTCTATTATACTTTTGCCTTTCTAAATGTTCTTTCCAGCTGATTGATTCTGGATACTTCAAATCCATGATCTCATGATACCATGTAGCAGGGTTCTGTTTTTTCAAAGTGGTTCATAAACTAAATGACCTCCACCCTCTAGAGCACAAAACCCCTGAGGTCCAGGTTGCATACTGGGCCCAGCTCCATTGGTATAAGTCCCATTTTGGTCTGTAGAGCCTGTCTCTGGTGCCTTCTCAGTGTTAGTGACTGTGGATATGATATGTAACTGCTTTATGATAAGAACAAGACTGTGGCATCATTGAATTAATTAGACAAGAAGATAATTAGAAATGAAATCTCTTCAGTGTCTTAAGCACCAACAGTGGAAAATGAAGTTCAATAAATACGCTCCAGACTTTGAACTTCACTTTTGATTAATTAGTGAATTTTAATGGCCTTCCATAATGTGACAGCTACTCCATTGATCCACCTAATTAAGGATCATGAAAGTAAAAAAGATTTCTCTTCACTTTGATGGCAGAATTTCCCCATGAAATCAGTCAAACTGCTCGAATGGCTGTTGAATAATACTGGCATTGTTATACATAATGTTCAGTATGTCATAGTCCAGTGAGACCTGTTTATTGCATACTTTTATTTCACTTTTGTTTATTTGGGCACCAGGTAGAGAAGAAGAAGATGGAATACTGGGTAGGGACAATGATTTAAAACTGTAAATATCCCATCAAATGTTCTGCAAAGAGTAGATGTTAATTATTTATAGCTATTGATCTAAAGCCCATTTGATTTATTACATACATTCACTGTATGCTCATTCTAGCATGAAATACTACGAAAAAGACTGACAAACTATATTAAAATTTGTGGAAGCTTGGAAACCATGCATTCAGAATGTGGGTGATATTTCTCAAGCAGTTCTCTGCTGCAATAAGAGACCAGATAGTTTTATGTATGAAGACCTCTTTTACCCTCAACAAAATGTCAAAGAGAAATAATGAAAGGAAACACAGAGGAAAACCACAAATAACCCAGGTGTGATGGGATCCTCCTTTTCTGCTAAAGGAACCAGGATGGGATGCTGCTGAGCCTGGAGAAGGGAGGCCAGGAGCTAGGCATGAAAGTACCTCTGGGGCTACAGTGCACTGTGCGTTTCCTCTCAGGTTTGAACATGAACACCAGAAGTTCTCTTGTTTCTACTCTGTGAAGGTTGGCACTCACGACATAGGGAAGGATGAAAAGGTTGAGAAGTTGGTCCAGCTTGACGGACACCCATGACAGTAAGCATCCACATCACAAGCATCTGTCCTTCCGTCCCACTTCTTTCATTCTTTGTTTTTCCATCTTGTGCTTAGTCAGACGAGTTGGTACCATTGTGAGACCATATTAAATTGCTGCACTATGGGGAATGGTGGGCTTCCCAGGTGACACTCCAGTTCAGTTCAGTTCAGTTCAGTTCAGTTCAGTCACTCAGTTGTGTCTGACTCTTTATGACCCCATGAATTGCAGCACGCCAGGCCTCCCTGTCCATCACCAACTCCCAGAGTTTACTCAAACTCATGTCAGTGATGCCATCCAGCCATCTCATCCTCTGTTGTCCCCTTCTCCTCCTGCCCCTAATCCCTCCCAGCATCAGGGTCTTTTCCAATGAGTCAACTCTTCACATGAGATGGCCAAAGTCCTGGAGTTTCAGCTTTAGCATCAGTCCTTCCAAAGAACACCCAGGGCTGATCTCCTTCAGAATGGACTGGTTGGATCTCCTTGCAGTCCAAGGGACTCTCAAGAGTCTTCTCCAACACAACAGTTCAAAAGCATCAATTCTTCGGTGCTCAGCTTTCTTCACAGTCCAACTCTCACATCCATACATGACCACTGGGAAAACCATAGCCTTGACTAGATGGACCTTTGTTGGCAAAGTAATGTCTCTGCTTTTGAATATGCTATCTAGGTTGGTCATAACTTTTCTTCCAAGGAGTGAGCGTCCTTTAATTTCATGGCTGCAGTCACCATCTGCAGTGATTTTGGAGCCCCCCAAAATAAAGTCTGACACTGTTTCCACTGTTTCCCCATCTATTTCCCATGAAGTGACTAGTGAGTGGTAAAGGACCTGCCTCCAATTTAGGAGACATAAGAGACATGGGTTCAATTCCTGGCTTGGGAAGTTCCCCTGGAGAAGGAAATGGCAACCCCCTCTAGTATTCATGCCTGGAAAATCCCATGGACAGAAGACACTGGCAGGCTACAGTCCATGGGATCACAGAAAAGTCAGACATGACTGAAGTGACTTAAGATGCACACACATGGGGAATGGTAATGTGGCATGTATACATGTGTGTTCAGTTATGTCTGACTCGTTGTGACCTCATGGACTGTAGCCCACCAAGCTCCTCTTTTCATGGAATTTTCCAGGCAAGAATACTGGAGTGGGTTGCCACTTCCTTTTCCAGGGAATCTTCCCTACCCAGGGATCAAACCTGTGTCTCTTGCATCTTCTGCATTGGCAGGCAGATTCTTTATCACTGGTGCTACCTGGGAAGTCCAGTGTGGCATAAGAGGGCATAATATTCAAGTGTTTTAGAAACTTGAGATACCTATGGATAGATTTAAATTTTTAAAAGGAAATATCAAAATCTGATTATTTTTCCAGAGGTTAAAAGCTGATTTTTCATAAAGTATTATCTTGGTGAAGGCAGATAAATTATTCATAGTGGATGTTCCAGTTCCTGAGAAAACTGCATGGAGAATTTGAATTTATATAATTGCAAATGCCCCATTTGTTAAAGACCAGAGGAAGATTTAACCTAGCAGTTCTGATATAATAGAGAGTAGTAGATGAGTTTCTCCCTTATACTCACTAAAAAGTACTTCAGTAAAAATTTCCATATTTAAAAAATGTGTAAGTGAAATGCCAGAATAGTTTGAATCAGTGACAGAGAGTTTTTAGGACGTAGATTCTTTTTAAAAAGTTCTAATAATCTGGAGGAGATCAGTCCTGGGTGTTCATTGGAAGGACTGATGCTGAGGCTGAAACTCCAATACTTTGGCCACCTCATGCGAAGAGTTGACTCATTGGAAAAGACTCTGATGCTGGGAGGGATTGGGGGCAGGAGGAGAAGGGGATGACAGAGGATGAGATGGCTGTCCATCACTGACTTGATGGACATGAGTTTGGGTGAACTCCCGGAGTTGGTGATGGACAGGGAGGCCTGGCGTGCTATGATTCATGGGGTAGCAAAGAGTCAGACACGACTGAGCAACTGAACTGAACTGAATTGAATAATCTGGCAAATCAATTAAAGGAAAATCTAACTCCCTTCCTGCTTTAATTAGAATACTGCCAGTTTACAGGGAAAGGTAATATTCAGTGTGTTTCAAAGTACTGAGTACTTAAATTTTTAAAGAGAAATTTTACTAAGAAAGCTTGGTAAATCAAGAAAATGAGAAGTTTTATCTTTTGCTCGAAAGCAGAAAATATATTATGATCAACCCAGGGACATGGGTTACCTTAATTATGAATTTGTATCCTCCTGTAGTCAAGCTGTACAATTTTGCAGGGAGTACATATTGGGAAAATGGTACAGTATTCAGTGTAGTACTTGAAATTCCATTCGTTAAGTGCACAAAGTTAGAAATTTCTAAGGACTCTATTTAGCAATATTTGACATCACTGAACTGTGTATAATCTCTCCATGGCTGATCCAGCAAAGTGCAGCCGCTGCTCCTTACCTTGAACAAGGTCCCCCCTCCTGACCTTGAACGTGGAGTAGCTCCTCTCGGCCTTCCTGCACCCGTGCAGCTGCTGCTCCTTGGTCTGATAGACAGAGTACCTAATGAACTAGGGACGGAGGTTCCTGGCATTGTACAGGGGACAGGGATCAAGACCATCCCCATGGAAAAGAAATGCAAAAAAGCAAAATGGCTGTCTGGGGAGGCCTTACAAATAGCTGTGAAAAGAAGAGAAGCGAAAAGTAAAGGAGAAAAGGAAAGATATAACTATCTGAATGCAGAGTTCCAAAGAATAGCAAGGAGAGATAGGAAAGCCTTCCTCAGCAATCAGTGCAAAGAAATGGAGGAAAAGAACAGAATGGGAAAGACTAGAGATCTCTTCAAGAAAATTAGAGATACCAAGGGAACACTTCATGCAAAGATGGGCTCGATAAAGGACAGAAATGGTATGGACCTAACAGAAGGAAAATATATGAAGAAGAGGTGGCAAGAATACACAGAAGAACTGTACAAAAAAGATCTTCATGACCCAGATAACCACGATGGTGTGATCACTCACCTAGAGCCAGACATCCTGGAATGTGAAGTTAAGTGGGCCATAGAAAGTATCACTAAGAATAAAGCTAGTGGAGGTGATGGAATTCCAGTTGAGCTATTTCAAATCCTGAAAGATGATGCTGTGAAAGTGTTGTACTCAGTATGCCAGCAAATTTGGAAAACTCAGCAGTGGCCACAGGACTGGAAAAGGTTAGTTTTCATTCCAATCCCAAAGAAAGGCAATGCCAAAGAATGCTCAAACTACCGCACAATTGCACCAATTGCACACGCTAGTAAAGTAATGTTCAAAATTCTCCAGGCCAGGCTTCAGCAATATGTGAACCGTGAACTTCCATATGTTCAAGCTGGTTTTAGAAAAGGTAGATGAACCAGAGATCAAATTGTGAACATCTGCTGGATCATTGAAAAAGCAAGAGAGTTCCAGAAAAACATCTATCTGCTTTATTGACTATGCCAAAGCCTTTGACTGTGTGGATCACAATCAACTGTGGAAAATTCTGAAAGAGATGGGAATACCAGACCACCTGACCTGCCTCTTGAGAAACCTATATGCAGGTCAGGAAGCAACAGTTAGAAGTGGACATGGAACAACAGACTGGTTCCAAATAGGAAAAGGAGTACATCAAAGCTGTATATTGTCACCGTGCTTATTTAATTTATATGCAGAATACATCATGAGAAACGCTGGGCTGAATGAAGCACAAGCTGGAATCAAGATTGCCAGGACAAATATCAATAATCTCAGCTATGCAGGTGACATCACCCTTATAGCAGAAAGTGAAGAGGAACTAAAAAGCCTCTTGATGAAAGTGAAAGAAGAGAGTGAGAAAGTTGGCTCAAAGTTCAACATTCAGAAAACTAAGATCATGGCATCCGTTCCCATCACTTCATGGGAAATAGATGGGGAAACAGTGAAAACAGTGTCAGACTTTATTTTGGGGGGGCTCCAAAATCACTGCAGATGGTGATTGCAGCCATGAAATTAAAAGATGCTTACTCCTTGGAAGGAAAGTTATGACCAACCTGGACAACATATTCAAAAGCAGAGATATTACTTTGCCAACAAAGGTCCGTCTAGTCAAGGCTATGGTTTTTGAAGTAGTCATGTATGGAGGTGAGAGTTGGACTGTGAAGAAAGCTGAGCACTGAAGGATTGATGCTTTTGAACTGTTGTGTTGGAGAAGACTCTTGCGAGTCCCTTGGACTGCAAATAGATCAAAATCAGTCAGTCCTAAAGGAATTCAATTCTGAATATTCATTGGAAAAACTGATACTGAAACTGAAGCTCCAATCCTTTGTCTACCTGATGTGAAGAGCTGACTCATTGGAAAAGACCCTGATGCTGGGAAAGACTGAAGGCAGGAGGAGACGGGAATGACAGAGAATGAGATGGTTGGATGGCATCACCAACTTGATGGATGTGAATCTGAGCAATCTCTGGGATTTGGTGATGGACAGGGAAGCCTGGCGTGCTGAATTCCATGGGGTGGCAAAGAGTCAGATATGACTGAGCGACTGAACTGAACTGATATGTGTATATATGTATAATACATGTGTGTATGTGTATATATATGTATTTATAAATGTGTGTATATACATCCCCATTCCCACCCCTCTAGGTCTTCATAGAGCACCATGCTGAGCTCCCTGTGCTATAACCAGCTTTCCCCTAGGCATCTATTCTGCATGTAGGAATGTGTATATGTCAGGGCTACTCTCTCAGTTCATCTCAGCTTCCCTCTCCCCCTCTACCCTGGGCACAAGTTTCATCTGTCATCCATGTCTCTTTATGTCCTGCAAATAGGTCCATCTTGCCTTTCGGTGACTAGGAGACGGTAGCTGGTCTGACCACACTTCCTGGCTACTAACAGACAAAATCTTTCCTATGTCTTTCTTGCTTTAAATTTTTGCTTTTTGAGAAGGAAATCTGATAAGGGTATGAATTTGGCCATAGTTTCTGAAGACCACAGGCTTTCTCCTTGAGTGATTGTGTTAGTAATCCTCATGCTCTATGTCTTTATGAAGCCTGTAGGTAGATAAGTGGTTGTCAGATGGTGGTTTTTTGGATCTTTAGCCCTTTAAAATTGATGAAAACCAGAAGCATGCTTCTCCAGACTTCAGAGCAATGATAAAACAGAATCCTTTGTAATTATAAGTCTTGATATCTCATAGGAGATGAATGCTATTATTTCTCTGCATTATGAAAATGGGAGACCACCCCTTCATTTGATTCCTGAGGAAGATCTTGAGAAAGGTTCAATGTGTGTCTTTGGAAGTGGGGTCACCAAGACACTTGAGGCACCAACCCAAGCTGGGATTTCTGCTGATTTAACTTGTTGATCAGTTTTACTCCAGTGAAGGGATTCGCTCCCACCAGCTGGGGTTTCACACACGCATGTCAAGTTCTGGGAGTGGCTCACATGGTACAAGTCTTGGGTCTGACCTTTAATTCAGAGTCCCCAGCCTCCAGACTGGTACCTCCTGTGAGATCTGTGGTGGTATTAGATTTAAAATAAAGGGCACAATAAATGAAATGCGCTTGAATCATCCCCAAACCATCCTCCCGTCCCCAGTCCATGGAAAAATTGTCTTCCACAAAACCAGTCCCCGGTGCCAAAAAGGTTAGGGGCATCTGAAGTCTAATATACACATTTAAAAATTTATTTATTTTATATTTTGGTGGTGCTGGGTCTTCATTTCTGTGCAGGTTTTTCTCTAGTTGCAGAGGACGGGAGCTATTCTCTAATTGTGGTGTGCAGGCTTCTTGCTGTGGAGCAAAGACTTGAGGGCTTGCAGGTTTTAATAACTGTGGTACCTGGGCTCAGTAATTTCAGCTTCTGGGCTCTAGAACATGGGCTCCATAATTGTGGCACGTGGGCCTAGTTGCTCTGTGTCACGTGGGATCTTCCCAGACCAGGGATTGAACCCGTATCTCCTGCATTGGCAGGTGGATTCTTCACCACTGAGCCACCAGGGAAGCCCTAATATATAGTTTATATAACAAATAAAATTCAGATTATCTCAGAACTCTGACTATATATGAAAGATAAGAGTGAATTTGTGTAAAACCAATCCTCCTACAAGCTTCTTTGTTAAAAGAACTGCCTCCTGCCAACACCATGGAAACCAGGCATAGCTTCTTGCTGACAGTGCTGGTCAGCCACTAGGCTTAGCCCACAGCTCCCCCGTCATGCTGGGGCAGGGCTAGTGCTCTCCTCAGCAGATTCCTGACATGACGAATCCTGCTGCCAGCTTCCTATGTCTTACATCTGCAATATTAAGGCTCGTGATGAAGCCTAGCACTTATCTCCCCCCTAGGCTGAGCTGGCAAGCTACGGCTGGAGACGAAATTCTGCCATAGCATACAATGCTCTTAAGGTCCTCAGCAGGACACACCTGGGAGGTGCCTGTCTTTCAGAGTCAGCTGTCTGGCCCTGTGAGATGGCTGTGGGCTCCCTAAGAGAGTGATGGGGTGAGGGAGACTAGTATACCTGCTGCTGACCCTGAATCCACAAGCCTTCCCCCAAGGAACACGATCACACGCATGCCCTGTTTGCATGACGCCCGTGTTTGCACAGTGTTCCTCAGGTTGCTTTGCATCTTTGATGTATGCGGTGTTGCCAACAGAAATACACACAGTGAGCAGTTTCCTGAAAATGAGACAAGTTTTTCAGTTCATCCTACAAATGGTGGAGTGTCTCCCACTGTGTAATATATAGAATATATTGGATTGTCTTATGGTTATAACACATCCTGGTTTCTGTCTGGCAGGGGGAATAAGATCTATACCCTAACGATGCTAATGAAACATACCCGTGGTAAGGAAAAATATAAAAGGTGCTCTGAGAGTTATAGAAAGAAAAGAAATGACTTCTCCTGCAAGGATTTTTGATGGCTTTAAGACTAAGTATAACTGAACTGTTGAAAGACCAACTAAATGGCCTTCTACCTTGGACTGGAAAAGCAAGGGGGAATAGAGTAGAAAATGAATTTGGCTAGATGAGAATGCTTACAGGAGGAATAGTGAAAAATTGAAATACAAGTTGTATCAAGAGTTCAGAAGGCCTTCAAAACCAGGCTAAATAATGTGAGTATTACTGGAGTTAGTGCCCAGGAAGTGTAATCTGGCCATAGTGTTTGAAGGGTTTTGACATAGGAAGACATGTTACAGGACTGACAGAATCTGGGTGAATGGTGCAGATTGGCCATACCCCTTGGATTGAATAAAATACAAATTGGGATATAAAATCCCAT
This sequence comes from Capricornis sumatraensis, assembly GCF_032405125.1. Taxonomy (NCBI): domain Eukaryota; kingdom Metazoa; phylum Chordata; class Mammalia; order Artiodactyla; family Bovidae; genus Capricornis; species Capricornis sumatraensis. The sequence continues at coordinate 25,791,923 of NC_091073.1, forward strand.
CTATATAGAAGGAGATGAGAAGCATTGTTAAACATAACTCATCTACTTGTTACTAGGGCTAGTAATCATATTACTGGGGTCCTAGCAGGAAAACATTGGAGAAGGCAATGGCATCCCACTCCAGTATTCTTTCCTGGAAAATCCCATGGATGGAGGAGCCTGGTGGACTGCAGTCCATGGGGTCACTAAGAGTCAGACACGACTGAGCAACTTCACTTTCACACATTGGAGAAGGAAATGGCAACCCACTCCAGTGTTCTTGCCTGGAGAATCCCAGGGACGGGGGAGCCTGGTGGGCTGCTGTCTATGGGGTCGCACAGAGTCGGACAAGACTGAAGCGACTTAGCAGCAGCAGGAAAATATAACAAAGGCCATTATCAGAGCTAGTGGAACTAAATATATAAACATATTAAACATATTATTGTACCTTGGTAAGCTGTCTTGACTTTGTGTTTGTACCACTTCAATTTGTGGTTTTGAATATTTAGATAATAAAGTAGGTCAACAAACTTGCTTGAAACCCCTAGCCCTGGTGAATGGACATTCATTACAATATGACATCTGCCTTTGTCATTTTAGTTATTATTACTCACATGATTACATCCAAAAAGGATTATAATTAAAGAGAAACAAACAGTAGTTTTTTAGATTTTTTTTTGTGTTTTGGTTGCTCTGCACAGCATGTGGGATCTTAGTTCCCTGACCGGGTTGAATCCACACTGCTTGCATTCAAAGTGCAAAATCTTAACCACCAGACCACCAGGGAAGTCTGGCAAACAAACAGTATTAAAGACAGGGTAAAGGGTCGATGACAGTTATGATGGTTCAGAACAAAGTTTCTCCTAACATTTTCAGGAAGCCAAGTAAATATTGTTATGATAAAGTACAACCCTCAGTAGCAGATTGTTTGGAGAAAAATTCATTTTCTTTATACTAAGCACTGTGAGAAATATACTGCTCATTATAAAAAGAACATTGAATAAAACATGAATAATGTTGTCAATCTGAGCTTCACAGAAGGTAAAATGGTTCTTTATGCAGTCACTTCACATAATAACCTCTAAGAAAATTCAGAAAAGAAAAATGAATTACAATTCTGTGAAGCCACTTCTGTGGTAAATTACAGTAATTAGTTCAGATGTAGATTCTCTGATATGATTTAGTAAATGAATGAAGCTTAAGGATCCTAACAGTGCTTCTCAAAATGTAATCTTCACCATCTTTTGTGATGTCTGTTGAACCGCCTTATGATCAGCATTGCTGGAACCTCAGAAATATACATTTTTAATATGACTCCCAGTGAGTGTGCATACCAGTATTTTCACAGAAAATACAGAATTTGAGAACCACTGCAGACTTTATTATTTGGGACTCCAAAATCACCACAGATGGTGACAGCAGCCATGAAATTAAAAGGTGCTTGCTCCTTGGGAGAAAAGTTATGACCAACCTAGACAGCATATTTGGAGAAGGCAATGGCACCCCACGCCAGTACTCTTGCCTGGAAAATCCCATGGACAGAGGAGCCTGGTGGGCTGCAGTCCATGGGGTCACACAGAGTCAGACACGACTGAAGCGACTTCACTTTCACTTTTCACTTTCATGCATTGGAGAAGGAAATGGCAACCTACTCCAGTGTTCTTGCCTGGAGAATCTTGGAGATGGGGGAGCCTGGTGGGCTGCCGTCTATGGGGTTGCGCAGAGTCAGACACGACTGAAGCAACTTAGCAGCAGCAGACAGCATATTAAAAAGCAGAGACATTACTTAGCCAACAAAGTCCATCTAGTCAAAGCTATGGTTTTTCCAGTAGTCATGTTTTGATGTGAGAGTTGGACTATAAAGAAAGCTGAGTGTCAAAGAAATGATGCTTTTGAACTGTGGTGTTGGAGAAGACTCTTGAGAGTCCCCTGGACAGCAAGGAGATCCAACCAGTCCATCCTAAAAGAGATGAGTCCTGGGTATTCATTGGAAGGACTGATGGTGAAGCTGAAACTCCAGTACTTTGCCCACTTGATGTGAAGAGCTGACTCATTTGAAAAGACCCTGATGCTGGGAAAGATTGAAGGCGGGAGGAGAAGAGGATGACAGAGGACAAGATGGTTGAATGGCATCACCAACTCAATGGACATGAGTCTGGGTAAACTCCAGGTGTTGGTGATGGACAGGGAGGCCGGGTGTGCTGCAGTCCATGGGGTCACAAAGAGTTGGACCCGACTGAGTGATTGAACTGAACTGAACTGATCTTGAAAAACAATTGAATAGCTGTCTCTTAATCTCTCTTGAATGTATTTTCACAATTGGGATTTTGTCAGGAAACACAAATCAGTAGCTTCATCAAAAGCTAATAAGTTTCTAAAACTCAGATACTCTATTTTTGACCAAGAGCAGATCTGTATTTTTTTGGATAGGAAAGCTGGCTATGTGTTATGAAGAGTATGCTTGCCCAGATGGACACCATCTTTCTGCAACTAATTGGTGGCTTCTGGGGCTTTCCTACCATGAGTTACGTCATAGACTTCTCAGCTAGGGGTGACATAGAAATAAATGAGATTTGCCTTACCTCACATGTTCCCAGATTTGAATTAATTAAAGATGGAAGAAAATCTAATTTTTCAAGGTAGTAGCAGTTGATAGCATGGACAACCTAATGCTCATATTACCCATTCTTTATTTAAAATGTGTAGATAAATAAAGGAGCCAATAAGATTTCCATGCAGGATGGTTTTCAGCTAATTGTAGTCTCTCTTGAAAGAATACTGTCCTACTTTGCTACCCTGGGTAGCACTATCCAACCTGGCAGCATCTTTGTATGAAATCCACAGAGAAAGCAGTCTGGGCGAGCTTCCCTACCATCTGCATTGAAAAGTTATCAGCTTTCCAGAAGAGCCCAGGGCACTGGATTCCCTCTCTGGAAACCATGTCATGCTATCTGAGGACAGTTTTAACTTGTTCCTGGCTGAGAAAGTACAAGAAGGTTTCATTACACAATCTTGAGGTTTACAGACAAGAGATGTGTAGAAACAGAAGGACTATTATTTTCTGTTACAATTAGAGATGATGCTTAGCCTTGCTTATTTCATTTATTTGGGTCAAGCTAATTTCTCTTATATCCAGATATTGCTCATAATCAGTATTTATTGTTTGAACAGAAATACCCTAAAATTTTTAAAGTTTAGCTCCCATTTGATCTGTTTAGTCATTACAGATACAAAGTTATTTTTCTGTTTCTTTGCAAGAGAAAATGATTAACTGTTTACCCACCATGATTTAAATAAGTGCATGGCTCAGGCAATTCATATGTAATTTCTGTTTCCATCAAAGACATGCACATAAGATATTAATAACTGCATTCTATTTCCTTAGGTGTAATGAAAAAGTAATTTCAGTATTCTAAATTGATTGCTAATGCCCTAGTGAAAAAGTAACCCTTTCTGCATGAGTAGTATCAGGCTGAACAAATATGAAACAGAATTTTTCTTTCATAGTTTACACATTTGTCAGATATTTGTCTTATCTTTTACATGTCAGTAACAATAGTATGTAAGGAATTTTTATGTTCTTCTTGGAACAAGGCAGTATTCCTTTTTCTCCCCCTGGGAGTTAGGAAAGCTGTCATTTATTTTCTAGAGCAGGGGTTTCCAACTTCTGAGATCTAATCCCTGATGACCTGAGGTAATAATAATAGAAATAAAGTATACAATAAATGTGTAATGTGCTTGAATCATCCTGAAGCCATCCCTCCTTCCACCATGGAAAAATATTCTTCCATAAAATCAGTCCCTGGTACCTAAATGTTGGGGACCACTGTTCTAGGGTATTAATTCTAGTGCTCTCCTATTGCTTGCATCTTTTTATGTTGAATACTGAGATGTAGATACATAAAGTTGCATGTGCCCTGACTTAAATCTGCGCTGTCTCTGATTTAAAATCTAAATGAATGTTGCCATCATTTATCATCTGTGATGTTTTTATTGTCATGCATAAATAAATAAAGCCTCATATTGAACAGACAAGCAAGATATACATGGTAGAATCTGTAAATAATTTCACAAGCCGAAACTAGAATAGATTCAGTTTTAAACCAGATAGCCCCCAACAGTATCAGGCACTTGGACCAGGGAAAAAAGTACTTTTGCTTATGGCATTTTGCAGTAGTCAAAGTTATTTTCTTTGGTAGTTGACACTCTTGAGATTAAAAAAATAAAAAAGACCAGTAAAATTGACATTAAAGAACAAAGCCTAGGATAGTTAACGTTTGTAAATGAAGAAAGGACTTAGATTCAAAGTAAGTAAAAAGATGAACTTACTGACACACATAACCAAGGGTAGAAAAGGGAGTATTGAGCTGGGTCTTAGGAAAGCACTAGGGTTATGAAGTATATGCCCAAAGCCTACCAGACTCCCTCTCTTCCTCTCTTGTTCCCTGCTTCTTTCTTTGTGTATGTGGCTCCGAGAGGTGAAGGTTACAATCATCGCATCCCTCAGACTCCCTCTCTTCCTCTCTTGTTCCCTGCTTCTTTCTTTGTGTATGTGGCTCCGAGAGGTGAAGGTTACAATCATCGCATCCCTAGGGCTTGCGTTTTTACAGTTTTGCTGTTAGAGAAGAAAGCTTCCTTTGTTCTGTGTCCAGATTGGAAAATACTGGAGAGTGTTCCAATTGCTTGGGCCTTTAGCCAATTTCTGAATCGTTTTCTTTTTATATGTGATAAGGTCCACTACCAAGCTTGGCCAGCATTAGCTCAGTGGTCATGCCTTTCTGCAGACTCTCAGCATCCCAAGACTGGCATATCCACCACAAACGTAATTAGAAAAGCAATTTTCAAAGGGAAGTGGAGAGGGGTCAACCTAAACTCATAAGGAAATCAAACGGTAACATCTGGTACAATAGGCAAAAGCTAGTGCCTGGTTTGGGGAAGCTACTGATGCGCAGTGTGTTTCTTTTGTGGTTTTGTTGTTGTTTTTATTAAGTGATAGAATCGTCTTCTGTCTCCTTTCTAAACTAGATTGTGTTCTTTTTGCTATAGACTTCTGATCCAAGGGAAAGTACTGCCAACAGCGGGCAAAATTGCCAAGCCAATAAATTATCTTCTCCAGTTTCTTTGTTCTCTCTCTGCCAAGGATCACTCACACGGGCCTGCCTCCCTTCGAATGACTCAAACTTCAAAATTACTTCTCCCACCATCTAGTTTTGATAAAACCACCTACATCCAGATAGGATGAATCCCACTAGCCTTCAATAAGGTTATGTTCTTTTCAAAAGAGAAGCTTCACATCTTAACGCATCTTTAGCTAAGGCCGTGTGTCTGAATTTGAAAGGTTAGCAGTGAGTGTGGAGACTGTCCCTGTCTTTTGCCCACAGGGCTTATTGCCTCTTCTCCACAACACTGATTTTTGTGTTGTGTTTCCCCGCAACACAACACTCCACATTTTGCCTTTCTTCACCCAGTACTCCTTCCGCTGCACCCTCCAGGGATCTTAGCAGCTTAACTAATTTGCTGAAAAACAAGTCACACTGTCATAGGAAATATATTAATATGTTTCAGGAGCCCTGAAATGGCATTTGAAACATGTCATACAGAGATGAAAACTTACATTAAGTTCAAACTACTTGTGGATAGTGATACTAGAAGTGAAATTCCAAGCCTCATACTGGGGGAAAGGCAAATAAAAGTAAGTCATGCCTTTCTGCATAGATGGTTACATAGTCTATTGCAGACAATGTTATACTTCCGGACTACAAAGACCCCAGCTCTGGCTCTGGGTTCATCTGCAAGGAAGTGATAATTTTGAGAGGGGAAGACAGAAATACTGCATGCATAAACCTAGAGAATACAAGGAAGAGAGAGGATATAGAGTGAGAGAGAAGACTTCACTTAAGAAATATTGCAGCTATGAACCAATGGTGAAGTCTAGGAATTTTGTCACAGCTAAGAAATCTAGAAGAGACCCCTTCTCCTTTTTTTCATGTGTATTGATGATTAAACAGACGAATGTGAGATTTCTGTACTAGCTGGAATTTTGGCCTGTGAATATTGTTAGGGCGTGTCTTTGTTTCTCAAACTTCCTTTCTGGATAATTTCACTTTCAGTAAGCTGAGTCACTGATAATCAGCAAGAAAATAAGTGCTAAACCTGGGAAGGTCAGCTGAAGTGAAATAGTCATTCAAATGTACTATCTCATAGACTACTAGATGCTTCTGACAACACTGTGTGAGTATATCCCACAAAAGTATCAATAGCAAAACTTGCTTGTAGGTCAAAAGCTATTCTGAACTTCTGTTACTTTCAGTTGAAGGTTAGACTGTTGAAGGGCCTCTAGACTCTCGGGTTTGGCTTTGGACTGAAATAGTGAGATGGTTGAAACCAGTGAGACGGTTGGCTATCTCTGGCTTGAAGATGAATATCTATCAAATGCCCTTTTCAGGGAAATCACCACTGTGTTAGGTCTACAGAGGATTAGCCCTTACATGGGAAACTTTGAGGTCTGAGAGGACAAAGACAGTCGAGCCCAACTGCTGTGAATTTTTTTCGTGTCTGAGTCTTTGACCAGGTCCTTTGGCTATAAAGTTTGGTACAGCTGTCCCGCATTTTTGAGTTGAACTCTTGTGGTTGTTTTATGTGATTTGTGTTAATGTCTAACTCTGCCTAAGTAGATACCATACATTTAGAAATGTAGCCTAGAAATACCATTTATTTTCTCGGGAAACATGATCTTTAGGGAAAAAAAAAGAATTCATTTGTAACTTTGTAGTGATGGACATGGTAAGGATGTTAGTGTTGAAAAAAAATCATTTTTCTTTCACATGATTGTGATCATCAAGTTTATAATCCTTGATAGATACATCAAACTCAACAGTTTCACATCATTCTGATAATATATTCTTGCTGGATCTGCATTCCTATCTGATGTCTTTTACTTTTTTTTTTTTTCTTTCTTTGTTAGGAAGGGAAGGAAAAATAGGCAGTAGAACATAGACTGAATGGTATAAAAGTGCTTTGTAGTTTCTTTGACAGAAATTCATCGAGATGTGAGAACAGCAGGTTTATCTCACAAGACTCTGCTATAGTCCAGCATCAAAGCCGTGAATAACTCATACCCAAACATGGTGTGACACAGCTGCTCACTGGTGACAAATGAACTTCTCAGAGGTTGATGTGATGGATATAATGTGCAGAGCCTTCCAGGAGATCTTCAATCAATTATGTACATCCCATGTACTCAATTTCCCAAAGAGAAGCATGTTTATGGATAGTGTATCCTAGTTCATGTATTCCAAGCCAAGATGGAACTCTCAAATTTGCAAAGGCTTAATATCATAGAGGGGGCCAGGAATGTAACATACAGCTTTTTCTTATACTGTTCATGAAATGGTTACAATTGTGGTGATGACTTTGAAAAAATATTTAGTTATTTATTTATGGCTGTGCTGGGTCTTTGTAGCTGTTCGATGGCTTTCTCTAGTTGCTGTGAGCAGAGTCTCCTCTCTAGTTGCAGTGCATGGCCTTCCCTTGTTGCAGAACACAACCTTTAGGCGTGTGGTCTTCAGCAGTTGCAGCGTGCAAGCTCAGTAGTTGCGACTCCTGGGCTCAGTTGCTTCATGGCATGGGGGATCTTCCCAGATCAGGGTTTGAACCTGTGTCTCCTGAATTGGCAGGTGAATTCTTAACCACGGGATCATGAGGGAAGCCCTGTGGTGATGAATTTTGTACGTCATCACTTTTATACAATGAGGGACTAAAGAAAGTATCAATACTCCAATTTTACTGATTAGAAAGTCAGTTGATGATTTGCTTACAATTATGTATGATCTAAGATAAAAGAAGGAAAGTGAATTTCTAGGTATATTGATTTCATGGGCTTTAGAATGAATCTTTAGAATGAAGCAGAGGTTGGGAAGACATGCTATATTTAAAGACAAACAGCAAGGCATTGTGGAGCTTCCCAGGTGGCTGCTGCCACTGCTGCTAAGTCACTTCAGTCGTGTCCGACTCTGTGTGACCCCATATATGGCAGCCCACCACGCTCCCCCGTCCCTGGGATTCTCCAGGCAAGAACACGGGAGTGGGTTGCTGTTTCCTTCTCCAATGCATGAAAGTGGAAGTGAAAGTGAAAGTGAAGTCTCAGTCGTGTCTGACTCTTCACGACCCCATGGACTGCAGCCTACCAGGCTCCTCTGTCTGTGGGATTTTCCAGGCAAGAGTACTGGAGTGGGGTGCCATTGCCTTCTCTGTCCCAGGTGGCTAGTGGTAAAGAAACCAGCTGCAAATGCAGGAGCTGCAGGAGATGCTGGTTCAATCCCTGGATTGGGAAGATTCCCTGGAGAAGGAAATGGCAACCTTATTGAAGAAAACCTCCAGTTTTCTTGTCTGGGAAATCCCATGGACAGAGGAGCCTGGTGGGCTACAGTTCATGGGGTCATAAAGAGTCGGACACAACTGAGTGAGCAAATACCCACACAAGCAAGGGGTTATGAGACAAGGATTGGATGCAGAGAAGAAAAGTGAGCTCTGGTTGGGTCATTTTGATGAAATTTTCTGTATTTTTTCCTTGTGCATAAAATAAGGGAATTTTTAACTCTAATTTTTTAAAGAATAAAAAACAATTAATTAAAAAATAATTCTTCCTTTTATTCCTGTGAAACAACAAGTATGGAGAAGGCCAATCTTAAATTAGAAGAAGAGGAAAGGCTTCAATAATCCTGGACTGAATTAAAAAGAGAATAGGGGGTGGTACTGGTGAAGCAAAAAGAGATCTTTGCAGAAAGAGATCTCAGGAGGTCTATGTGTAAGGCACCCTGAGCAAAAACTTGTTTCTAGATTCTGCATTGTATCTGAAAAGAGAAACAAAATAAATGTGGATTTAACTACATCAGCATTATATTAACTCCAATACAGTTTCTTTGTCCAGGGTAATATTATCATTAAGAAATAATAAGCAGCTTACATATATATATATATATATATATATATATACACATATATAAAAAACTAGATATAGACGACCCCCTCACTGGATTTGGTTCAATTCCATAATGGTGTATATTATTGCATTAAGAAAATGAGTCAAAATATACTAGATGGTTAAACCTGTTTTCCTAGTTGTTTTAGGATTTAATTTTGAAAAAAACTCTCTGGTGTTTAACCAATAAGAGCACAGAATATGAAGGTTTATGAAATTTACATGTCATGCTACTCTCTATAGCAATGCAATTTTAAAATATGTGACAACAAATGAGTGTTTTCTTAAGCATTTTACATTGTTGAAAATATGAAATATTAATTGTCTTCATGCTTTTCTTGCAAAATGAACTCTAGGCTGTTTTCTGACATGCAAATGTAATTCATTCTTGAGGCTCATTTTCTGAAACTGACAGGTATTATCTATTGCATATATTGACTATGGGGGCATATTTATCTCCATCTTTAAAGCCTAAATTTGAAAACAGTTATGCAGTATAACCAGGAGGCTATTTCCGGACATGAATGGTCTACTGTTGAAAAATATAAACATATCTCCTGAGTATGCCAGGAATTACATGATCAGAACATGGTGTAAAGGAACCTGAAAATCTTGCTGCATGTAATTTTAAACCAATGTACATTTATCACAAAATAAAAATGTAAAATATTATATATATGTGTATGTATGTTTATATATATTCACACACACACTTATATGTTAGTTTGGGGTTCAGTCTAGCAGCAATGGTAGAACTAACATGGCACATCAAAGTATTTCTCCAGAGAGCCAGTTCGTAGAGGTTTTGTTTCAAATTATTTGAACAAACAGTCCTGAAGAAATTGGTGGGAAAAAGTGGTGTGTATGTGTGTGTGTGTGTTTGTGTTCACATGCATTACTTGGAAGCATAAAGTAAATAAAACCATTGGATTTCAATAAGAAGTTCAGTTCAATTCAGTCTCTCAGTCACGTCTGACTCTTTGTGACCCCATGAATCGCAGCACGCCAGGCCTCCCTGTCCATCACCAACTCCTGGAGTTGACTCAAACTCATGTGGATCGAGTCAGTGATGCCATCCAGCCATCTCATCCTCTGTTGTCCCCTTTTCCTCCTGCCCCCAATCCCTCCCAGCATCAGAGTCTTTTCCAATGAGTCAACTCTTCACATGAGGTGGCCAAAGTATTGGAGTTTCAGCTTTAGGATCAGTTGTTCCAATGAACACCCAGGACTGATCTCCTTTAGGATGGACTGGTTGGACCTCCTTGAAGTCCAAGGGACTCTCAAGAGTCTTCTCCAACACCACAGTTCAAAAGCATCAATTCTTCAGCGCTCAGCTTTCTTCACAGTCCAACATTCACATCCATACATGACCACTGGAAAAACCATAGCCTTGACTAGATGGACTTTTGTTGGCAAAGTAATATCTCTGCTTTTGAATATGCTATCTAGGTTGGTCATAACTTTTCTTCCAAGGAGTAAGCGTCTTTTAATTTCATGGCTGCAGTCACCATCTGCAGTGATTTTGGAGCACAGAAAAATAAAGTCTGACACTGTTTCCACTGTTTCCCCATCTATTTCCCATGAAATGATGGGACCAGATGCCATGATCTTAGTTTTCTGAATGTTGAGCTTTAAGCCAACTTTTTCACTCTCCACTTTCACTTTCATTAGGAGGCTTGTTAGTTCCTCTTTGCTTTCTGCCATAAGGGTGGTGTCGTCTGCATATCTGGGGTTATTGGTATTTCTCCCGGCAATCTTGATTCCAGCTTGTGCTTCTTCCAGCCCAGTGTTTCTCATGATGTACTCTGCATAGAAGTTAAATAAGCAGGGTGACAATTTATAGCCTTGACGTACTCTCTTTCCTGATTGGAACCAGTCTGTTGTTCCATGTTCAGTTCTAACTGTTGCTTCCTGATCTGCATATAGGTTTCTCAATAGGCAGGTCAGGTGGTCTGGTATTCCCATCTCTTTCAGAATTTTCCACAGTTTGTTGTGATCCACACAGTCAAAGGCTTTGTCATAGTCAATAAAACAGAAATAGATGTTTTTCTGGAACTCTCTTGCTTTTTCGATAATTCAGCGGATGTTGGCACTTGATCTCTGGTTTCTCTGCCTTTTCTAAAACCAGCCTGAACATCTGGAAGTTCACGGTTCACGTATTCCTGAAGCCTGGCTTGGAGAATTTTGAGCATCACTTTACTAGCCTGTGAGATGAGTGCAATTGTGTGGTAATTTGAACATTCTTTGGAATTGCCTTAATGAAGTAAGGCAGAGGCATTTTCAAGGCTCTAGCCCTTGGTTTATTTTATTTTATTTTTTTATTACTCTTGAGTTTTGTTTTTTTTTAATTTTAAAATCTTTAATTCTTACATGTGTTCCCAAACATGAACCCTCCTCCCACCTCCCTCCCCATAACATCTCAGTGGGTCATCCCCATGCACCAGCCCCAAGCATGCTGTATCCTGCGTCAGACATAGACTGGCGATTCAATTCTTACATGATAGTATACATGATAGAATGCCATTCTCCAAAATCATCCCACCCTCTCCCTCTCCCTCTGAGTCCAAAAGTCCGTTATACACAGCTGTGTCTTTTTTCCTGTCTTGCATACAGGGTTGTCATTGCCATCTTTCTAAATTCCATATATATGTGTTAGTATACTGTATTGGTGTTTTTCTTTCTGGCTTATTTCACTCTGTATAATCGGCTCCAGTTTCATCCATCTCATCAGAACTGATTCAAATGAATTCTTTTTAACGGCTGAGTAATACTCCATTGTGTATATGTACCACAGCTTGCTTATCCATTCCTCTGCTGATGGACATATAGGTTGTTTCCATGTCCTGGCTATTATAAACAGTGCTGCGATGAACATTGGGGTACATGTGTCTCTTTCAATTCTGGTTTCCTCGGTGTGTATGCCCAGAAGTGGGATTGCTGGGTCATAAGGTAGTTCTATTTGCAATTTTTTAAGGAATCTCCACACTGTTCTCCATAGTGGCTGTACTAGTTTGCATTCCCACCAACAGTGTAGGAGGGTACCCTTTTCTCCACAGCCTCTCCAGCATTTATTGCTTGCAGATTTTTGGATCGCTGCCATTCTGACTGGTGTGAAGTGGTACCTCATTGTGGTTTTGATTTGCATTTCTTTGATAATGAGTGATGTTGAGCATCTTTTCATGTGTTTGTTAGCCATCCGTATGTCTTCTTTGGAGAAATGTCTATTTAGTTCTTTGGCCCATTTTTTGATTGGGTCGTTTATTTTTCTCGAATTGAGCTGCATGAGTTGCTTGTATATTTTTGAGATTAGTTGTTTGTCAGTTGCTTCATTTGCTATTATTTTCTCCCATTCAGAAGGCTGTCTTTTCACCTTGCTTATAGTTTCCTTTGTTGTGCAGAAGCTTTTAATTTTAATTAGATCCCATTTGTTTATTTTTGCTTTTATTTCCAGAATTCTGGGAGGTGGATCATAGAGGATCCTGCTGTGATTTTAGCCCTTGGTTTAATGGTTAGTTGAGAGGTTAAGAGGCATCAACTACATTCTTTCACTTTGTTCTCCAAATCCATTTTTATGTGATTTCTGAGCAAAGCGCTTGTTATTTTGTGTATTACTCCAATTTTCACATAGGAAAAGTTGTTTGCATCACTTTTCAACATTGTAAAGCTTTTAATTTTAAACATCCAAAGAGTTTTTTTTTTTTCCTTTAATACACTTTGGGAATACTTATTTTTGTATTGACTGTAGATATGAACTGTGTAATAAAGTTACATAGGAACTTCATCTTGCTGATAAAATATTTATAAGAAGGACTACTCAGTGCCATAGGCTATAGTTATAGAGTGTATGAATACTGAAAAATATGTAGAATATATAAAAACAAAAATAAGAGTACATATATTTGACTACACAATCTCTTGTATAAATATACTATAGGTATATAGAATACTGGGGCTTCCCTGGTAGCTCAGCTGGTGAAGAATCCACCTGCAATGCAGGAGAACCCGGTTCGATTCCTGGGTTGGGAAGATCTGTTGCAGAAGGGATAGGCTACCCACTCCAGTATTCTTGGGCTTCCCTGGTGGCTCACCTGGTAAAGAATCTGCCTGCAATGCAGGAGACCTGGTTCAGTCCCTGGGTTGGGAAGATCCCTTGGAGAAGGGAATGGTTATCTGCTCCAAGATTGTGGCCTGGAGAATTCCATAGACTGTATAGTCCATGGGGTCATAAAGAGTCAGACACAACTGAGCAACTTTCACTTTCACTTTCATATAGTGTACTATATATATACTTATATAAATATAAAAATGTAGAGAATATTCCTATAGAGTAGCTAACCATTCGTATGTGAATGGCTTTCCTGGTGGCTCAGACAATAAAGAATGTGCTTGCAACGCGGGAGATCTGGATTCAATCCTTGGGTCGGGAAGTTCCCCTAGAGGGAATAGCTACCCACTCCAGTAATCTTGCCTGGGAAATCCCATGGACAGACCCTGGTGGGCTACCGTTCAAAATATGGTTCTCTTGGGGGATTTCTTAACAAGGAAATGTAAACTCAAAGTGAAAGACAAGGCTGCCATTTTCTGGTCTTGAGAGGCATCCTGTTATTAGGCCTGTCAACAGTTGCTTCATTCGCCTAAAGCACTTAGATTAACAGTGGTATGGTGTAGGTACACAAACTGGAAAATGTGGTTATTTTTCAAAATGAATAATTGCCTGTGAAAAAAGAGAAAAAGAGAGCTTGAAAAATAAATAGATCATCCCATTTCTTTTTTCCATCGAAGCCATATCCAAGCAGAAACAGAGTATGACTTGTAAGAATAACCCAAACGGTTGATGAAATAAAACAAATGGATAAAACTCCTACTTGTTAGATGTATTTAAAAAAGTGATTCGATGAAAACTGATTCCCAGTTGTCATGTCATGTAGATTTCTCCTGCTTTCAATAATTCTATTCAGAATTTAATCCACAGAAAAGAGGTGTACAGAGAAGTAATGTTATTTTACATTTCTAAAATATTCTTATAGAATTTTGGACCATAAAAAAAGTAATCTGTGAAATGGAAGCAACAGTATCCAAGACAGATATTGGTCATATAAAATATTTAGTTCTTGGTCTTTGCAATCAGTTATACAAGTATCTAAATATTCTCTGTTAAGCTACATAGAATTGTATTTAATGTACTCATTTCTTCTTTTATGCAAAAGAGATTAGTAAATATTGGACTGTTGTAGGTTTTTACATTAAATTTTAACTTTGAAAGATACTGTTTAACAAAGATAATAAGAAAATATATATTAAAAGCATTTCTTACATACCTAATTGATGAGGAATAAATTCTGAGAATAACAGTTTTTGACTGTATGGAGCAAAACAAACTGTCAAATTTCAGGTTAAGAATAAATTAGGAACCTTTGGAATTCCCATGGTGTCTCTAATTTTCCTGAAGAGATCTCTAGTCTTTCCCATTCTATTGTTTTCCTTGATTTCTTTGCATTGATCGCTGAGGGTTCTTATCTCTCCTTGCTATTCTGTGGAACTCTGCATTCAGATGGGTATATCTTTCCTTTTCTCCTTTGCCTTTAGCTTCTCTTCTCTTCACAGCTATTTGCAAGGCCTTCTCAGACAGCCATTTTGCCTTTCTGCATTTCTTTTTCTTGGGGATGATTTTGATCACTGCCTCCTGTACAATGTCATGAGCCTCTGTCCATAGTTCTTCAGGCACTCTATCAGATCTAATCCCTTGAATCTATTTGTCACTTCCACTGTATAATCATAAGGGGTTTGATTTAGGTCATACCTGAGTGGCCTAGTGGCTTTCTCCACTTTCTTTAAGTCTGAATTTGGCAATAACGAGTTCATGATCTCAACCAGGCAGCTCCCAATCTTATTTTTGCTGACTGTATAGAACTTCTCCATCTTCGGTTGCAAAGAGTATAATCAGTCTGATTTTGGTATTGGCCATCTGGTGATGTCCATGTGTAGAGTCTTCTCTTGTGTTGTTGAAAGAGGGTATTTGCTATGACCAGTGCATTCTCTTGGTAAAACTCTGTTAGCCTTTTCCCTCCTTCATTTTGTACTCCAAGGCCAAACTTGCCTGTTACTCTAAGTGTCTCTTAACTTCCTACTTTTTCATTCCAGTCTCCTATGATGAAAAGGACATCTTTTTTTGATGTTAGTTCTAGAAGGTCTTGCAGGTCTTCCTTCATAGAACCATTCAACTTCAGCTTCTTCAGCATTACTGGTTGGGGCATAGACTTGGATTACTGTAATATTGAATGGTTTGCTTTGTAAAGAATAGAGATCATTCTGTCATTTTTGAGATTGCACCCAAGTGCTGCATTTGGTCTCTTTTGTTGAGAAAATTAGAGATGCCAAGGGAACGTTTCATGCAAAGATGGGCACAGTAAAGTACTGAAATGGTATGGACCTAACAGAAGCAGAAGATACTAAAAAGAGGTGGCAAGAATACACAGAAGAACTATATAAAAAAGATCTAATGACCCAGATAACCATGATCTCCAGGTGATCCTTCTGATCCAGGGATTGAACCCCTGTCTCTTATGTCTCCTGCATTGGCAGGTGTTTCTTTACCACTAGCAACTCCTGGGAAGTCTGCTCCATATGTGAGAAATCATTTCAAAAGAGCTACTACCTCTAGGATGAGGAGGTTGAAAGAATTAGCAAATGGGAAATATATCCACAAGCTTTGAAATATTTTGGTAACTTTTGCTTAAGCAAGGGGTGAGTACACAAACGTTTCCTTTTTCAGTTTATATTTGCATATTCTAGATGCTAGTTTTGTAAGAAATTGAAATGAAAATAATGGTGCAAATATTTGCAATCAGTGTGTAAAAATGATTTTCTTTGAAGATTCGTGGCTGTGTTAAATGCATCTTTAATGCTAAAGAAAATCAAGGTAGGGAAAAGAGGAGTGAGACTGAATGAATGCTTAGTTGTTCAGTCATGTCTGACTCTTTGCAACCCCATGGACTGTAACCAGCCAGGCTCCTCTGTCCATGGGAATTTTCCAGGCAAGAATACTGGAGTGGATGACCATGCCCTGTTTCAGGGAATCTTCCCAACCCAGGGATGGAACCTGGGTCTCCCGTATTGCAATAGGTCTCCCATATTGCAGGCAGATTCTTCACCATCTGAGCTACCAGCAAAGCCCAAGAATACTGGATTGGGTAGCCTGTCCCTTCTCCAGGGGATCTTCCTGACCCAGGAATTGAACCAGGCTCTCCTGCATTGCAGGCAGATACTTTACCAATTGAGCTACTAGGAAAGCTAGTGAGACTGAATCAGTTCAGTTCAGTCACTCAGTCGTGTCCGACTCTTTGTGACCCCATGAATCACAGGACGCCAGGCCTCCCTGTCCATCACCAACTCCCGGAGTTCACTCAGACTCACGTCCATTGAGTCAGTGATGCCATCCAGCCATCTCATCCTCTGTCGTCCCCTTCTTTTCCTGCCCCCAATCCCTCCCAGCATCAGAGTCTTTTCCAATGAGTCAACTCTTCTCATGAGGTGGCCAAAGTACTGGAGTTTCAGCTTCAGCATCAGTCCTTCCAAAGAAATCCCAGGGCTGATCTCCTTCAGAATGGACTGGTTAGATCTCCTTGCAGTCCAAGGGACTCTCAAGAGTCTTCTCCAACACCACAGTTCAAAAGCATCAATTCTTTGGCACTCATGCTGCTGCTAAGTCACTTCAGTCGTGTCTGACTCTGTGTGACCCCATAGATGGCAGCCCACCAGGCTCCCCCGTCCCTGGGATTCTCCAGGCAAGAACACTGAAGTGGGTTGCCATTTCCTTCTCCAATGCATGAAAATGAAAAGTGAAAGGGAAGTCGCTCAGTCATGCCCTAGGACCCCCTAAATTTTTGATAGTTGTTTCTTTTAGGAAAGAGTTAGGAGTTTATAATAGTGTAAAGTGACTTGCATGTTTTATTCTGTATAACTGAATTATATGATTCTTTAGCATAATATGTTCATGTATTACATAAATAAAAAGAGGAAGAAGATACACAATATTCTTAGCATATCTAAAATACATTTGTTTTTTTCTTAGCCATATCTGACCTTCTGAATAAAAAGTCACATTAAAAATTATTCTGAAAATTAATGCTTTTTAGCTTCAGGAAATGTGAAATTCCATATATAATTATTTGTAAAAGCTTCATATTTTGGTATGATGAATAAAACATTTTAAAATAATGGACTAACTTTAAGCCTTTACTACATTTCAGAGAATTTATAGCCTTTGAAATATCTTCTATAATTGTAAAGGAATCATTTCATTACTTTCTCAGTTGATTAGATTTGATTCATGAAGTGCTGCTAAAAAATGAAAATGATTATTGGTATTCTTCATTTCATTTGTTACATTTAATTTTTGAACTAGCCACAGTGTTGTCCAAATCATGTAAGTAGAATCAAGGAAATGAATAAAGTAGTGTGTGTTATTTATTGTTGTTAAAACTTCAGGTGAATTTAAGGAATCGCTTAACATTAGTTATAATTTAAGTGAAAATAGTTGTTATTAAAAAGTACATTAAAAAATTTTTCCAGGTCAGATTGTTAAATAATCATATTTTGAGTACAATAGATAATTTGCAATAAGTAAACTGACAGGATTTTTAAATATTTTTCCTATTCACACTTTTAGAAATAAAAATTATGAGTCATATGTCAAAAATGGGTGGATGTTACACTATAAGATCTCTCTTGATGCTCTGAGACCACCTAGAGGGATAGGGTGGGGAGGGAGGTAGGAGAGGTTTCAGGATGGAGGGGACATATCTATACCTATGGCTGATTCATATTGATGTATGGCAAAAACCATCACAATATGGTAATTGTCCTCCAATTAAATAAATACATTTTAAAAAATATCGCTCTTAAGCTTCAGACCCATATATACACATAATTCACTGCTGCCGAGTGAGCAGTCACAAAACTAAAAGGTCAGTGCAGTCCATGGAGGCCCGTGGACAATACAGACAGGTATAGACGTGGGGATCCAGGAAGAGCAAGGAAAGGTAACTCACAGCTTTTTCCTTTCCTGAGGTTCCAGTGGACTGGAGTAGGAACTGTGAGGAAAGGTGAACAGTGCTGTGCAAAACATCCTTGATTGCTCTCCAGTCCAGGCACGGATGGCAGAGCAGCATCTCTCTTGTTTCAAGCCACTTTGGCCCTATTTAGGGTTCCACTACAACTCTAGACAAACAGCTTGGAGTCCCCGTTCTTAGTAATCAAATGTATGCAAAGATCGTAATCTTGCTTAGCCATATTCGCCTTCTCTGTTAAAGGAGAAAGCAAGACAACTTTTCTTTTCCTTTCTTGGAGATGCAAGGGAATTCAGTATTGGCATTACCCATATTGTGCTTATTTTTAATAATTATAGTGTAACACTGGACAACTTCACTCAAATGTCTCAAAAAATCTCAGAAATAACACACACCAAGTTGAGCTACCCTTCTTCTCTACACCAGCGTATCACTTATTTTTCTCTTTTGGAATGGTCCAGCCTTTGGCCTAAGTCATTACCTTTAAGGAGGGTGAACTTTACCTTAAACTTCTCTTTCTCTCTCTCCATGTATTGTTAGTTACAGTTTCTGTTGATTCTGTCTTCTGGATAGTTTTTTATCTGACCAACCCACTGCTCAGCCGTAGCGCAGGCTACTGGCAGTTTTCATCGGGACCAGTGTAATCACCTCATGGTCCATTCCTGTCTCTGTTCTTGCACCTCTAATCCAATCTCTGCATCACAATTTTTGTCCAAATGAAAATTGGAGAATGTAATGTGTTTCCTTAAAATGCTCCAACTCTTACGATGAAACGAGCTTTTTGACGTGATTTAGAAGCTTCTAGATAGTTCTTTCTTCTGGCTTCTCTTTACTTAATTCCCAGTTACCTGGCCAGATTTGGCTCACCATTTTAAGGTTCAAGTTGTTTGCCAGTTTTTCTTTCAGATAATTGTGTGTGTGTTAGTCACTCAATTGTGTCCGACTCTTTGCAACCCCATGGACTGTAGCCTGCCGGGTTCCTCTGTCCATGGGATTTCCCAGGCAAGAATACAGGGCTGGGTTGTCATTTCCTACTCCAGGGCATCTTCCCAACCCAGCCCAGGGATTGAAGCTGGGTCTCCTTCTTTACCATCTGAGCCACCAGGGAAGTTCCAATAATACGTTGGTTTTTCAGTCATGTCTGACTGTTTGTGACCCTGTAGACTGTAAGCGACCAGGCTCCTCTGTCCATGGAATTCTCCAGGCAAGAATACTGGAATGGATTGCTATTCTCTTCTCCAGAGGATCTTCTCAACCCAGGAATCAAATCCAGATTTTTTGCATTGCAGGCAGATTCTTTGCCATCTGAGCTACAGGGAAGATACTTCTGTTGTTAAAGTCTCCTCAATTAACCTCTATGACCTAGTCATGCTGAATTTATTTCCGATTTTCTAAAATCATGTGCTCTCTTATCTCTGGTGCTTTACACTTGCTGTTGCTTTACCAGGAAGTCTCTAACTCTGCCTGTGTGTCCCCATAATGTCCTGTAATTTTCTTCCTCTGGCGCTTATCAAACTGGATGATAAGTTCCAGTGCACACATCTCTACCACCCACAGGCTTGTTCCCTGTGAGCATAAAAACTGTGTTTTTCAGCATCTGGTAGAGTACCAGCCTGTATTTCACACCTAATCCATATTTCTAATTGCAATAAATGAATGAGGAAATGAACTCATATGTATGGAAAATAGGAAGAGAGTACTTAAGACATGAAAATTACATGATGAAAAAGGTACTTATATTATGATAAACAAAGAAAGACCTGTTTAGAAGAAGTCTGGAAAGAAAAGTTCAAAATGTCAACATGCCTGGGTATGAGTGGTAAGAGTTAGGTGATTTCTTTTTCTACTTGCATTGCTAAGGTTTGTTTAATAGACAATATTACTTCATAGTATTTTGAAAAGTTGAAAAAAAAAAACGCAACATAAATATGACTGGAGAATGTACCGATATCTGTGTACAATATTTGTCCTTTTCCACTGGGTTATTTCACTTAACAGAATGACTTCAAGTTTCATCTGTGTTGTAGCATGTTTCAGAATAACCTTCCTTTTTAAGGCTGGATAATATTTCACTATTTCTATGCCATAATTTCTTTATTCATTCAGTCAATGGACATTTGTGTTGTTTTCCATCTTCCAGCTATTATGAATAATACTGCTATGAAACTGGTATACAAACACCTGTTAGAATCTCTGCTTTCACTTATTTGAGTATACAGGTAAAAGTGGAGTTGCTAGATAATATGGTAATTCTATGTTTAATTTTAAATACATTGATGCTTTCTAGAAATACACATATTTTATTTTTATTCAACTTTACAGTCCTTGATGAATAAGAGGACATCTCAAAGTTAGATGGGAATATAAGATGACAAACCAAGTTCTGCATTTGGATATTGCAATTTCATTTTTTCTTTATGAGTGTGAAATTATATCTGTCCTTGACTTGCATGAACAGGTAGAGTTAAACAACAAACAACCTTTTGTCAAACAGAAGGGCAGAAACATACTAAATTGCACAAGCAGAACTGACTCCCCTTCAGGCTGATCCATAAACTTAATGAAGGACACGTGCAAACTCAGCCAGGACCTCAACAAGTCTGTACAGTTCATCCTACCTGAACTGGGCTTAAGATATCTTTGTCTAACTCTGGGAGTTATTTGCTTGTGGATTCTTTTAAGAGCAATCTAAAATAAGAGTCATCTACTTACATAAAAACCAAAATTTTGACATCTCAAGAGATACTTGGTTGTCCATTTATTTTTTCCCCCTGCAGGGGTATTCTATGAGACATAAAGATGCAGATAAAAGTTTTCCAAGCTGTTAGAGTATTTCTATTTCCCAAGGTACTTAAGTATTTCAGAGAATATGGTTATAAAAGTGTCAACTCGGATGCAAATTCTTATCCACTTGGGATCTATGACATTTAAATACAATGTTTGGTCCTTTTGTCTCTTGGGCTTTTATAATACAGTACAAATTATTGGCCAAGATCCAACCCCATCTCTTTATCTACTCCTATGGACTACATTGGAGAAGGAAATGGCAACCCACTCCAGTGTTCTTGCCTGGAGAATCCCAGGGACAGGGGAGCCTGGTGGGCTGCCGTCTATGGGGTCACACAGAGTTGGACACGACTGAAGCGACTTAGCAGCAGCAGCAGCAGCAGCAGCAGCATGGACTACATAGGAGTTGGTTAAACATAAGACAAGCACTCTTCTCTTAAAAGTTAGCTCTAAGAATGACACAGTAATCACTGTTTATTTACAAACACGAAGTGGTATTTGGAAAAAAAAAGCATTTTTTTTTAATCCACTTTAACTCTTTTGAAATGAATTACTTGTCCAATAAAGGAAAGCAGAAACTTAAGTGAACTTTGAAAGAAAAATGGAATTTTAAATTTGTACATTGTTTCTTTCATAATTTAAGTAATAGTTAGACAGAATGTTGGCCACAGTAGGAAAAAACAACCTCTGAACTTTTAATTGCAAAAAATAGTTGTAGGGCTTCCCTGTTGTCTCAGGGGTAGAGAATCTGCCTGCCAATGAAAGAGACAGGTTCGATCCCTGATCTGGGAAGATGCCACATGCAACTAAGTCTGTGCACCACAGTTACTGAGCTTGTGCTCTAGAGGCCAGCAGTGGCACCTACTGAGCCCACATGCCAAAACTGCTGAGTGTGTCTGCCCTAAAGCCTGCACTCGGCATCGAGATGCCACCGCAATAAGACACCCATGCGCCGCAGCGGGAGTAGCCCCTGCTCACTACAACTAAAGGAAAGCCCATGCAGCGATGAAGACCCTGAGCAGCCTATATATATAAAGTCTTCACCACAGTCTGACCTGGGTAAATCTCTTGAGAAGATTCTGTATTAGTCACCCTTTAAGTGGGAATAAAGACACTTGTCTTCCATACTTTAAACACTGGATGAAGGGTTAAGTGAGTTAATGTAGGAAAAAATGCTTGGCAAGTAATTAAGCTCTATATAAATTTCAAGGCAGACTTGGTGTTAGTTATGTAAACAACAATTTGTTTTGATTTCTTCACCCGGATCTGTTGGCTTTGCCATGTTACTCTGGGCCAAGCAATAGTGAACCTAAACCTTGAAAAGAGACTTGAACTTGGGATATGAATCATAAAGCATATGAGTGCAGAGGTATTCCCCATCTTTAAACTTGGAAATAGCTGTCATTTGGATAGTTCTAAGACATGTATGCCCTTGTTTTGGACAATCCCGGAAAGAGGTTGCCTTAGATTCCCCCTTCCACCACTCTTTGTGTGGGGAGGTTGAAATGAAAAGCATGTTGAACTATTCTGGAATTCTGTGTAGATCTATATCTCAGTAACAGGCAGCCTTATAAAAATAGCTTGCATGTTTGTGGTGTTTTACATATTTTTGACCTTGAGCCTTAAGAAAATCTTTTAGATGTGTACGGCAGATGTTTTGCCCATTTAACCAATAAGAAAACTTGGACAAAAGTGAACAAAATGATACCTCTAAGATCATAAAATTAGTTGTTTGTTGCTGTGCATGACGTTGGTGGAAGGAGGATTAGAATTCAAATTCGTAAATAATATTTAAAAAAGAAGCTTCTTATTCAACAGTCCATTTTACCGCCATAATTTTGCTATACTTTCAGGTATTTTTGCTGTAGCTAAATTTGCCTTATCTAACTTGTTTCCATATCTGATGACTGTTTACCAGCAGGATTAAAGCTACCTCCTCAGAGAAACATTCTCTCTGCTCCTCCTACGCACACTTTCTCTTTTAAGAAAGCGTTGATCACATTCCAATCTCTGTTGGTTTTCTTCTGCCTCATCCACTGGTATGTTAAACTCTACTTCTTTTTTTTTTTCAGTTGAACTATAGTTGATTTACAATGTTGTGTTAATTTCTGCCACACAGCAAAGTGATTCAGTGATTCATATATACATATTCTTTTTTGGATTTTTTCCACTATGATTTATCACAAGAGAAACTCTTGATTATTCACAGAACAGGGTGCATAGCAGACAAATGGACAAACTTTTCATGTTAGGAGAGATGATGTAGATCTAATCGATTTTTAAGACCTACCTTTAGTTTCTATTAAGCTGTACCTGGTGGGCTTTTCTGCATCTTCTTCACAGTACCTGAGTATACTTAGTCCTGAATGTCTACATATTCACTGTTGTGTCTAGTATTAATCTTAACATGGGCTGCAGATGTCTTTAAGGAGTTGTAGCTTTACTATCTGTATTTCACCTTACCCACGCTATTTAGACTGGTTCCCATTTTATGATTCTGTAGGATGTTTCTTTTTTTGAAACTCAGCCTGTGACATCAGTATTTGTACCCAAATCCTCACTTCTATATCCCCGTGCTGGAATCTTAGTCTTGATATGCTCATCTCCTCCTATTGTAGTCTGTGCTGAAAAACTCCTTTTCACTGTTGTAAACTCTTTTCAGTATCCTAAAATCCCTTTCATCTGTGTCTCCACTTTTATATAATACTTTTTCCTCTTATTGAAGCTGGGTAGTCATATGCTTTGCCTTCTAAGGAAAGATTTTCTTCATGCTGATGACTTCCTTTCCTGTTGGTGTTTCAAAAACTAATCTGTACCTAGATTTTCTGTCACCAGTTTTTCCTTGCCCATTAACATATACTTGCTAATGTGTATTGAATTTCTAGCATATCTCATGCTCCATTCCTCATGCTAACTTCTTGACTATCTTGGGTCAATAGGTGAAAATAATTAATAACTTGATTTTAATTTGTTATCAGTAAATGTCATTAACATATATCACATATAAATATTGTCAGTATATTATGATTAAAAAAAATTATCTGAAATGTCAAAGTTCAAACTTTATTTTCACATGAATATTCTGCAGCTCACCTCCCAACCCTTAACTATATCCTTTGTCATCATGAACTTCATTATCCCACCCCAGTCCTTCAGACTGTTTCTTCTACCTTCCACCCACACCAACCATAATAAATTCTTGTACAGCAGTAGTTCATTTATAAAGCATGGAGAATGAAACAATAGCCTATGTTTGGCAACAAGAGAGATACAATATAAAAATGAAGGGGAAAGTTTTTCCCCTTAGAATCTCCTTCATTTATAGGTAAATGTGAGATCTCAATGAACATCAAAATTGATGCTAATAATATTTCCCTGGATGATTTAGATAAGTTGCATATTAATTCTTCTCTCCCAACTACTCAAGTAGGATAAATGTAGGTGAACAGTGTTATCAGGAATAGTTTAATAGCTTGGTATACTACATTCAAAGAAATGTTGGTATGACATTAAAATCAAATTAATCTATAAAATATTTAGTATTCCAGTGTGTTCTATACATAGAGTGATGAAACATGAATTAATACAAATTGCAAAGATACGTTTTCATATATTGTCAATACCCCTATTAGTAATCTTAGAGAAACAATGTTTATTTGTAGTTAACTTCAATTTGCATTTCGATTCTAAAGTTTCGTAAACAAGTGTTTTGTAACTTTTTTTTTCCTTTTTACCTAAGGCTAATTTTTTTCCTGGGGAGTTCAGAATTCTGAGATATAAACTGGAGGTTCATTCTGCATAATCATCATAATTTAACTTTGCCTCTCAAGGACAGAGTGATGTTTTTACACTAGGATAAAGTGGCTGAGTCATAAAGAATCTGCCTGCCAAGCAGGAGACATGAGTTCAATCCCTGAGTCGGAAAGATCCCCTAGAGAAGGAAACAAGCAACCCACTCTAGTATTCTTGCCTGGAAAGTCCCATTAACAGAGATGCCTGGCCCGCTACAGTCTATATTGTTGCAAAAGAGTCTGTCTGGACTCCATGACTAAACAACAACAATCTATGATATAATAAAAAAAACACCAATGTGATTTCTTTTTGTTGTTGTTGTTAATCCAATTTAATGACAACTATGGAAAGAGCTTTTGGCATGTGTCATGGACTTTAAGTGATCTTTGTGGTTAATCCCCTTTACAAGGATATTTTCTCTTGCCAAGATAAATGGAATAGAAGTAAGCATAATATTATGCAAAATGATAGGTCTGCTTTTTCTTTGGATTAGTGGCAAGAACCAGTGGTATTTACTGACTTTTCTTCTTAATGGGTGGATGAAATCTGAAGCTGTGTAAATGAGATAATATAGAAATTATAAGTCTATTTGCTCTTTAGTTTAGTTTTAATTCTATTGGAAGACAAATAGACTTGGAAAGTTAAAACACAGAAGTAGTGATTTCAAAAAAGAAACAAACTTGTAAGTCTCTCCTAAATAATTATATACGTTCCTGTAAGATTCTCCACTCATTTAATAGAATGTTTAAAAACTGTTTTAAATTAAGGAACCCTGAACTTTCCATTAAGCTTATCTTATTTGTTGAAATATTTTCTTAATATCTTTATTTTTATAACAGTATAGAAATTTAAAACATTAACATTTTAATCTGTCAGTGATGCCTTTAAGCAATTTCTTCTCCTGACAAATTAATCATTTGTTTAATGATCTTCGTTTTCTGAATGTTGAGCTTTAAGCCAACTTTTTCACTCTCCACTTTCACTTTCATCAAGAGGCTTTCTAGTTCCTCTTCACTTTCTGCCATAAGGGTGGTGTCATCTGCATATCTGAGGTTATTGATATTTCTCCCAGCAATCTGATGCCAGCTTGTGCTTCATTCAGCGCAGCACTTCTCATTATATAGTCTGGATATAAGTTAAATGAGCAGGGTGATAATATACAGCCTTGATGTACTCCTTTTCCTACTTGGAACCAGTCTGTTGTTCCATGTCCAGTTCTAACTGTTGCTTCTTGACCTGCATACAGTTTTCTCAAGAGGCAGGTCAGGTGGTCTGGTATTATATAGGACCACCTAAATATATAAATGGCATTGCATTCCAGTAATCTTACCTGGAAAATTCCATGGACAAAGTAGCCTGACAGGCTTAGTCCAAAGTGTTGGACACTACTTTGTTACTAAACAACAATAACAAATATCTAAATCAAACACTAGCAAACATAAAAGGAGAAACTGAAATCATACTATAATAGTAAGGGACTCTAATATCCCACTATACAAGGGTCAGATCATCCAGACAGAAAATCATTAAGGCAATAGTGGTCTTAAATGACAAATCAGACCACTGGATTCAATAGATATCTACAGGACATTTTATACAAAAGCAGAAGGATACACATTCTTTTTAAGTGCATGCAAATATTATCAAAGATAGATCACATACTAAGCCACAAAACAAGTCTCAACAAATTTAAGAGGACAGAAATTATCTCAAGCATTTTTTCAAGCCATAATGGTATGAAACTAGAAATCATTTATATAAAATTGTAGAAAGAAAAATGGGAAAAGAACAAACATATAAACACCCAATAACAAGCTATTAAAAAACCAATAGGTCAATGAAGAAATCAAAGAGAATTCACCAAATACCTCAAGACTGATGAAAATGAAAGCACTCCAAAATCAATAGTATACAGCAAGCAAAAGCAGTTCTAAGAGCAAAGTCTATAGTGATACAGGCCTTTCTCAAGAAACAAGAAAAACCTCAAATTAACAACCTAACTTACCACCTAAAGGAATTAGAAAAAGAACAGCAAAGTCCAAAGTCAACAGAAGGAAGGAAATGAAGATCAGAGAGGAAATAAATAAAATAGAGACCAAAAGAGAGTCAGTTCAATTCAGTTCAGTCGCTCAGTCATGTCTGACTCTTTGCAACCCCAGGAATTGCAGCATGCCAGGCCTCCCTGTCCATCACCAACTCCTGGAGTTCACTCAGACTCGCGTCCATCGAGTCCATGATGCCATCCAGCCATCTCATCCTCTGTTATCCCCTTCTCCTCCTGCCCTCAATCCCTCCCAGCATCAGAGTCTTTTCCAATGAGTCAACTCTTCACATGAGGTGGCCAAAGTACTGGAGCTTCAGCTTTAGCATCATTCCTTCCAAAGAAATCCCAGGGCTGATCTCCTTCAGAATGGACTGCTTGGATCTCCTTGCAGTCCAAGGGACTCTCAAGAGTCTTCTCCAACACCACAGTTCAAAAGCATCAATTCTTCAGCGCTCAGCCTTCTTCACAGTCCAACTCTCACATCCATACATGACCACAGGAAAAACCATAGCCTTGACTAGACCGACCATAGTTGGCAAAGTAATGTCTCTGCTTTTGAATATACTATCTAGGTTGGCCATAACTTTTCTTCCAAGGAGTGAGTGTCTTTTAATTTCATTGCTGCAGTCACCATCTGCAGTGATTTTGGAGTCAAAAAAAAAATAAAGTCTGACACTGTTTCCAGTGTTTCCCCATCTATTTCCCATGAAGTGATGGGACCGGATGCCATGATCTTCATTTTCTGAATGTTGAGCTTTAAGCCAACTTTTTCACTCTCCTCTTTCACTTTCATCAAGAAGTTTTTAGCTCCTCTTCACTTTCTGCCATAAGGGTGGTGTCATCTGCATATCTGAGGTTATTGATATTTCTCCCGGCAAAGAGAAGATCAATTAAAAGAGCTGGTTTTTGAAAAGTTAAAAAAGAAAAATAGATAAACCATTAGCCAGGCTTGCCAAGAAGAAAAGAGAAAGGACCCAAATAAACACACACACACACACACGAAAAGAAACATACAAAATGATCCCACAGAGATACAAAAAAATCATAAGAATACTGTGAACAGTTACATGCCAACAAATTGAATAATCCAAAGAAATTGACAAATTTTCTAGAAACATGCAACTTTTCAAGACTAAGAATAAACAGACAAATTTGAACAAATTATCACCAGTAATTAAATTGAATTTGTAATTTAAATCACCTGCTGCTGCTGCTGCTAAGTTGCTTCAGTCGTGTCCGACTCTGTGCGACCCCATAGACGGCAGCCCATCAGGCTCCACCGTCCCTGGGATTCTCCAGGCAAGAACACTGCAGTGGGTTGCCATTTCCTTAACAAAAATTTGTTACTGGACAGCTTCACAGAAGAATTCAACAAAATGTATAAAGAAGAACTAATACCTATGCTTTTCAAAGCATTCCCAAAAGTTGAAGAGGACAAAACACTCCCAGATTCAGGGTAGGTAAGGCCATCATTACTGTGATACCCAACCCAGACAAGGACACTACCGAAAAAAGAAAATTACAAGCCAATATCTTTGATTGATATAGATACAAAAATCCTCAACAAAATAATAGTGAACTGATTTAGTAATATATAAAAAGGATCATGCACCATGATAAGCTGGATTTACTCTAAGGCCACAAGGATGATTCAATATCACAAATCAATGTGATACACCACGTTAATAAAAAAGAAAACTACATGATCATCTGCATAGATGCAGAAAAAGCACTTGACAAAATTTAATAATCATTTATGATAAAAAAACTCTCAAAGTGGGTATAGAGGGAATATACCTCAACATAAGAAAAGCCATTTATGAAAAACTCACAGCTAATATCACACAAAGGCTGAAGGCCTTTCCTGTAAATTCAAGAACAAGACAAGGATGCCCACTCACCACTTCTATTTTAAAAAGTATTTGAAATCCTAGACACAGCACTCAGACAAGAAAAAGAACTAAAGGGCATCCCAATTGGGAAGGAAGAAGTGAAACTGTAAGTATTTGGAGATGACATGATACTTTATATTGAAAACCCTAAAATCATCAAAAATCTATTAGAACTAATAAATCAATTACAGTGAATTTGCAAGATAGAAGACTAACATACAGAAATCTGTTGTGTTTCTATACATGAAAAAATGAACAATAATGAAGAGAAAGTTTTTAAAAAATCCCATTTGAAATTGCATCAAAAATGAAAAATTTCCTAGGAATAAACTTAACCAAGCAGGTCAAGGCCTATACTCTGAAAACTATAATACACTAATAAAAGAAACTGAAGGTGATACAAAGAAATGGAAAGATTGGGAGAATTAATATCATTAAAATGGCTATACTACCTAAAGCCATCTAATCCAATTTAATGCAATCTCTATCAAAATATTCATGACATTTTTAATAGAGATGGAATAAATAGTCCTAAAATTCATATGGAACCACAAAAGACATCAAATTACCAAAATGGTCTTGAAAACAAAGAATAAAGCTGGAAATAGAGTTCAGACTATATTACAAAGCTACAGTAATGAGAACATCATGGTACAGGCACAAAAACTGACACATAGGTCAATGGAACAAAGCAAATCTAAGAAGTAAATCCATACACTTACTTCCAATTAAACTATGACAAAGGAGGCAAGGATAGACAATGGAGAAAAGACAGTCTTTTTAACAAGTGATGCTGGGAAAACTGTAAAACAATGAGATTAGCACATTTTCTCACATCACACTCAAAATAAACTCAAAACGAATCAAAGACCTAAATATAAGACCAGAAATCATAAAATTTCTGGAAGAGAATATAGGCAGAACACTCTTGGAGATGTATCATAGCATTATGTTTATGAATCTGTCTCCTCAGGCAAAAGAAATGAAAGCAAAAACAAATGGGATCTAACTAAGTTTATAAAGTTTTTGCATAGCAAAGGAAACAATCAATAAAAAGACAACCTATAGAAGAGTAAAAAATCTTTGCAATTGACATGGCCTAAAAAGGGTTACTATCCAAAATATATACACTGCTCCTACTATCACAAAATAGGCAGAAGATCATAATATACGTTTTTTCAAAATATATACAAATGGATAACAGGCATATAGAAAGATGCTCAATGTTGCTAATTATTAGAGAAGTAAGAAACAAAACCAGAATGAGATATCACCTCACACCTGTCAGAATGACTATCATCAAAAGTCCACAAATGAAAGTTGGCAAAGGTGTAGAGAAAAGGGAACCCTTGTACACTGTTGAAGGGAATGTAAATTGGTTCAGGTACTATGGAAAAGAGTATGAGACTCCTCTAAAAACTGAAAAATAGAACTATTAGCAACTTCATTCCTGGGTATATATTCAGAAAAAACATGAAAACACTAATTTGAAAAAGATATGTGCACGCCAATATTTGTAGCAACATTAAAGTGTCCCTCAACAGACAGATGGTTAAAGAAGCTATGATATATACGCATACAAAAGTTCATTCACAGAAGAATATTACTTGGTCATAAAAATGGAAATTCTGCCATTTGTAGCAATATGGATGGACCTAGAGAATATTATCCATACTGAAATTAGACAGAAAGATGAATACTTACATTTCATTATGTGTGGAATCTAAAAAATGAAACAAATGTATATAGCAACCAAAATAGACTCACAGATATAAAACATAAACTAGTAGTTACCAGTGGGGAGAGAATACGGCGGAAAGTCAAGATAGGAGTATAGAAATAAGAGATACAAACTACAATGTATAAAGTAGATTGCCAACAAGTATACATTATATAGCACAGGAAATTATAGCCATTATTTTGTAATAACTTAACAGAGTATAGTTTGTAAAAGTAGTGAATCACTAGGTTGTACATCTAAAACTAATATTGCAAATCAACTATATTTAATTTAAAAAATAAATTTTAATTAAAAAAAAAGAGTGTAGACATTATTCCCAAATATTGCTGTTGTTTAGTCGCTAAGTCATGTTTGACTCTTTGTGACTCCATAAACTTTAGCCCACTAGGATCCCCTGTCCATGGGATGTCCCATGTAAGAATACTGGAGTGGGTTGCCATTTCCATCTTCCAGTGTTCTCCCTGACCCAGGGATCTAACCTGTGTCTCTTGATTGCAGGTGGATTCTTTACCACTGAGCCACCTGGGAACCCCACTCCCAAATAGGTCACAAACTTATTCAACCATGGGAAAAAAAAAAATCACTTTCCTTCAGTCTTACTATAAGCATGAGCTGACCTACCTATATTCCTAATAAAAGGTATCATTAAAATATCATGAAATTCCAAAGAGAAAAATTATCTTTAAATAGTTATATTTTATTCCTAATGACTTAATCTGGGGACACTGAATCTAGATCTTAAAAGCAATTTATAGAGTCTTCAAAAAGAAAGGAATAGAAACAAGTAATCAGACCTTGATTTAATTAGCATTCTAAACTTAGTTTTGAAGCCCAGCAATAAATTCAGAAAAAAAAATCAAAAAAAAAAATACTCAAACAGAATTATCTCAAATTTTCTATTAACTGTTTCATGGAATTTTCAATTTCATCACAATTTATGTTCTCTCAGTGGTTAAAGATTCTTTAGATTTGTAAGTCAGATACAATTTTTCTTATACTAACATTTTGGACAGAATTTAAAATAATAGCCATACATAAGCAGGAATGAACTTGACTCAGTTGCAGTGAGTTGGATGAACCCAGAGCCTGTTACACAGAGTGAAATAGATCAACATGAGGAAAAAATATTGTATATTTATGCATATATATGGAACCTAGAAAAATGGTACTAATGAGCCTATCTGCAGGGCAAGAATAGAGAGACAGATGTACACAATTGACTTATGGACACAGCCGGGGAAGGAGAGGGTAAGACAAACTTGAGAGAGTAGTACTGACGTATTTTAACTACCATATGTAAGAAGATAGCGGGTGGGGCCCCAGTATATAACAGAGGGAGCTCAGGTTTGGTGTTCTGTGATGACTGAGAGTGGTGGGATTGAGTAGGGGTCGGGGTGGGAGGGAGGTTCAAGAGGGAGGAGATACAGATATACTTATAGCTGATTCACATTGTTGTACAGTAGTAACCAACACTTACTGCTCCAATTATCCTCCAATTAAAAATAAGTTAAAAATAAATAATAGCCATATAGCTTATAATAAGTTGTATTAAACTCTTCTAGCTGTTTCCAAAATGCCTATTAATATTCCATGTAAACTCAATAGAAACATAGATATTTACCAATCAAAAAATGGGCCAAAGAACTAAACAGACATGTCTCCAAAGAAGACATACAGATGGCTAACAAACACATGAAAAGATGCTCAATATCACTCATTATCAGAGAAATGCAAATAAAACCACAGTGAGGTACCATCTCAGGCCAGTCAGAATGGCAGCTATCAAAAAGCCTACAAACAATAAATGCTGCAAAGGGTATGGAGAAAAGGGAACCCTCTTACACTGTTTGTGGGAATGCAAACTAGTACAGCTACTATGGAGAACAGTGTGGAGATTTCTTTAGAAATTGGAACTGGAACTGCCATATGACCCAGCAATCCCACTGCTGGACATACACACCGAAGAAACCAGAATTGAAAGAGATACGTGCACCCTAATGTTCATCACAGCACTGATTAGAATAGCTGATACAGAGAAGCAACCTAGATGTCCATAGACAGACAAATGGATAAAAAATTGTGGTACATATACACAATGGAATATTACTTAGCTATTAAAAAGAATGCATTTGAGTCATTTCTAATGAGGTGAATGAAACTGGAGCCCATTATATAGAGTGAAGTAAGTCAGAAAGAAAAACACAAATACAGTATATTAATGCATATATATGAAATTTAGAAAGATGGTAATGATGACCCTATATGTGAGACAACAAAAGAGACACAGATATACAGAAGAGCCTTTTGGACTCTGTGGAAGAAGGCAAGGGTGGGATGATATGAAAGAATAGCACTGAATCATGTATATTACCATATGTGAAACAGATGCCCAGTCCAAGTTTGATTCATGAAACAGGGCACTCAAAGCTGGTGCACTGGGACAACCCTGAGGGATGGGATGGGGAGGGAGGTGGGAGGGGGTTCTGGATGGGGGGACACATGTACACCTGTGGCTGACTCATGTCAATGTATTGCAGAAACCACCACAATATTGTAAAGTAATTAGCCTCCAATTAAAATAAATAAATTAATTTTTTAAAAACCTGCAAAAAAACCCCCAAAATATGGGTATTTGAACAAATGCAAGTTCCAAGAAGAGCTCTGTGTAAGTAAAAAATTTTAAAGGAGAGATGATGATCATTGTAGTGTTATATAATTGCAAAATCCTAAAAACTAATTTTTGCAGCCATGAAATTAAAAGACGCTTACTCCTTGGAAGGAAAGTTATGACCAACCTAGACAGCGCATTAAGAAGCAGAGACACTACTTTGCCAACAAAGGCCCATCTAGTCAAGGCTATGGTTTTTCCAGTGGTCATGTATGGATGTGAGAGTTGGATTATAAAGAGAGTTGAGTGCCGCACAATCGATGCTTTTGAACTCTGGTGTTGGAGAAGACTCTTGAGAGTCCCTTGGACTGCAAGGAAATCCAACCAGTCCATCCTAAAGCTGGGTGTTCATTGGATGCTGAAGCTGAAGCTCCAATACTGTGGCCACCTGATGCGAAGAGCTGACTCATTTGAAAAGATCTTGATGCTGGGAAAGATTGAGAGCATGAAGAGAAGGGGACAACAGAGGATGAGATGGTTGGATGGCATCATCGACTCAATGGACATGAGCTTGGGTGAACTCCGGGAGTTGGTGATGGACAGGGAGGCCTGGCGTGCTGTGATTCATGGGGTTGCAAAGAGTCAGACATGAATGAATGACTGAACTGACTGAACTGATATTGAGTATATATTTGTTATGATTATAATGTCCTCTTCTTTATTGATCCCTTTATCATTATATGTTTCTTTTTGTTCTATTATATTCTTTGCTTTAAAGTTTATTTTGTCTGAGTATTGCTCCACTATCTTTTTATTGCTGTTGGCATGAATTATCTTTTTCCCTCCTCTCACTTTCAGTCTGTGTGTCTTTAACTGTGGTACAAATCTCTTGGAGCAGCAAATTGAAAGCTCTTGTGTTTTCATACAGGCAGCCCCTCTGTATCTTTCAGTCAGAGCATTTAGTCTACTGACAGTTAATAGATGAAGTACATTGATAAGTATGTACTTATCATGATTTTATTACTTGTTTTCTGGTTGTTTAAAAAATTCTCTGTTAATTTCTTTTTTTTTTTTTCTATTTTAGATTTTTTTCAGTGGTTGTATGTTTGTATTTCTCTCTTTTTTGTGCATCTGTTGTCAGTTTTTGATTTGTGGTTACCATGTATATATTGACCTAAAGGTATATTTACTTGTTTTAAACTGGTAGTAATTTATTTTAAAACACATTCTAAAAGATCTATATTTTTTTATTCTCCTCCTCTACATTGTTTCCAATGTCATATTTTACATTTTCATGTTTAACCCTTAGCCATTTACTGTAGTTTTGTTGTGGTTGTTCAGTCACTAAGTTGTGTCCAACTCTTAGGGACCCCATGGACTGCAGCATGATAGGCTTTCCTTTCATCCACCTCCTCCCAGAGTTTGCTTACGTTCATGTCCATTGAGTCAGTGATGCTATCTAATCATCTTACTCTCTGTCGCCCTTTTCTTCTTTTACCTTCAATCTTTCCAGCATCAAGGTCTTTTTCAATGAGTCAGTTCTTCACATTAGGTGGCCAAACTGTTGGCACTTCAGCATCAGTCCTTCCAGTGAATATTCAGGGTTGATTTCCTTTAGGATTGACTGGTTTGATCTCCTTACTATTCTAGGGACACTAAAGAGAACTCTGTAGCACCACAATTTGAATGCATGAGTTCTTCAGTGATCAGCTTACTTTATTGTCCAACACGCATATCATACATGACTACTGGCAAAATATACCTTTGACTATATGGACATTTGTCAGCAAAGTGATATCTTTGTTTTTTTAATATGCTGTCTAGGTTTGTCATAACTTTCCTTCCAGAAGCAAATGTCATCTAACTTCATGGCTGCAGTCATCATCTACAGTGTTTTAGACCCCAAGAAAAGAAAATCTGTCACTGCTTCTAATTTTTCCCCTCCTATTTTCTATGAAGTGATGGGACCTGATGCTATGATCTTCGTTTTTTGAATGTTGCTTTTTAAGCCAGCTCTTTTCACTCTCCTCTTTCACCCTCATTAACATACTCTTTAGCTCCTCTTTGTTTTAGCGTAGTATCATTTGCATACATATCTGAAGTTATTGATATTTATTCTGGCAATCTTGATTCCAGCTTGTGATACATCCAATCTGGCATTTTGTGATGCACTCTGCATATAAGTTGAATAAACAGGATGACAATATACAGCCTTGTCATACTCCTTTCCCAAATTTGAGTCAGTAAGTTGTTCCATGTAAGCTTCTTGACCTGCACAGAGGTTTCTCAGGAGGCAAGTAAGGTGGTCTGGTATTCTCATCTCTTTAAGAATTTTCCAGAGTTTGTTGCAATCCACACAGTCAAATGCTTTCTCACAGTCAAAGAAGCAGAAATAGATGTTTTTCTGAAATTCTCTTGCTTTCTCTGATCCAGCAAATGTTGGCAATTTGATCTCTGGTTCCTCTGCTTTTTCTAAACCCTGCTTGAACATCTGAAAGTTCCTGATTCATGTACTGCTGAAGCCTTGCTTGAAGGATTTTGAGCATAACCTTACTAGCATGGGAAATGAGCACAATTGCTCTATAATTTGAATATTCTTTGGCACTGCCCTTCTTTGGGGTTGGAATGAAATCTAACTTTTCCAGCCCTATGGCCACTGGTGAGTTTTCCAAATTTGCTGACATATTGAATGCAGCAGTTTAATAGCATCATCTTTTAGAATTTGCAATAGCTCAGCTGAATTTATATCACAGCTACTAGCTTTGTTCATAGTAGTACTTTCTATGGCCCACTTGACTTCACACTCCAAGAGATTTGGCTCTAGGTGAGTGATCACACCATCATGGTTATCTGGGTCATTAAGAGATTTTTTTTTTTTTGTACAATTCTTCTGTCTTACCTGTTCTTAACATCTTCAGCTTCTGTTAGGTCCTTCCCATTTGTGTTCTTTATTGTGTCCATCCTTGCATGAAATGTTCCATTTGTATCTCCAGTTTTCTTGAAAAGATCTCTGTTTTTCCCCATTCTATTGTTTGTCCTCCATTTCTTATGCATTGTTCATTTAAGAAGGCCTTCATGTGTTTCCTTGCTATTCTTTGAAACTCTACATTCAGTTTATCTTTCCCTTTCTCCCCAGATTTTCACTTCTCTTCTTTCCTCAGCTATTTATAAAGCCTCCTCAGACAACCACTTTGCCTTCTTGCATTTCCTTTTCTTGAGAATTTTTTTGGTCACTTCCTCCTCTACAATTTTACAAGCCTCTGTCTATAGTTCTTCAGCCACTCTGTATATAAGATCTAATCCCTTGAATCTATTCATCACCTCCACTGTACAATCATAAGGGATTTGATTTAGATCATACCTGAATGGCCTAGTGGTTTTCCCTACTTTCTTCAACTTAAGCCTAAATTTTGCAGTAAGGAGCTGATGATCTGAGCCGCAGTCAGCTCCAGGTTTTGTTTTTGCTGACTGTATTAAGCTTCTCCAACTTTGGCTGCAAAGAATATTATCATATGTTATATATAATATAGTATAATATAATATATTAATAATATAATTGTAGTTATAGTTGCCTTTAATTTTTTTTTCTTTTATCTTTGTACTGACTTATTTAAGTATTGATCCTCAGTCCTCACTGTATAATGCCATTCCATATGGGATTTTTCCTTGCCTATAGATAATTAGGTTTTTTCCACTTCTAGAAAACCCTTTATATTTAGGGTATTTTCAGTTAAAACACTCCTTTAGTTCTTTAGTTTTGCTTGAGAAGTTAAGCATTTCTCTTTCGAGTCTAAATGATAACCATGCTGTGTAAAATATCCTAAGTTACACGTTTTTCCCTTTCAGCTCATAAATATATCATGCTACTCCCCACTGACCTACAAAGTTTCTGCAGAAAAATTAACTGGTAGCCTTATGGGGATTCCCTTGTATATGACTATTTTTCTCTTGTTGCCTTTAGTGTTTTCTCTAACTTTAAATTTTACCATTTTAATTACAATACATCTTGGTGTAGGTTTGTTTGAATTCATCTTGTTTGGAACCCTCTATGCTTCCTGTACCTGGATATCTGCTTCCTTCTTTAGGTTTGGAAGTTGTGAGCTGTAATTTAATTAAATATATTTTTGTTCCCTTTTCTTTCTCTTCTCCTTTCGGGACCTCTATAATGAGAATGTTGGTGTGCTTAATATTTATGCGAGAGATCTCTTCAGTCAGTTAGTCAGTTCAGTTGCTCAGTTGTGTCCGACTCTTTGCAACCCCATGAATTGCAGCACGCCAGGCCTCCATGTCCATCACCAACTCCTGGAGTTCACTCAGACTCACGTCCATCGAGTCAGTGATGCCATCCAGCCATCTCATCCTCTCCTCCTGCCCCCAATCCCTCGCAGCATCAGAGTCTTTTCCAGTGAGTCAACTCTTCACATGAGGTGGCCAAAGTACTGGAGTTTCAGCTTTAGCATCATTTAGCATCCTGGGTGTTCCAAAGAACACCCAGGACTGATCTCCTTTAGAATGGACTGGTTGGATCTCCTTGCAATACAAGGGACTCTTAAGAGTCTTCTCCAACACCACAGTTCAAAAGCATCAATTCTTCGGCACTCAGCTTTTTCACAGTCCAACTCTCACATCCATACATGACTACTGGAAAAACCATAGCCTTGACTAGACGGACCTTTGTTGGCAAAGTAATGTCTCTGCTTTTGAATATGCTGCCTAGGTTGGTCTTAACTTTCCTTCCAGGGATTAAGCGTCTTTTAATTTCATGGCTGCAATCACAATCTACAGTGATTTTGGAGACCAAAAAAATAAACTCTGCCTGTTTCCACTGTTTCCCCATCTATTTCCCATGAAGTGATGGGACCAGATGCCATGATCTTAGTTTTCTGAATGTTGAGCTTTAAGCCAACTTTTTCACTCTCCTCTTTCACTTTCATCAAGAGATCTCTTCAGTTCAGTTCAGTCTTAGGCTGTATTAAATTTTTAAAATCTGTTTTCTTTTGTTGTTTTGACAGGGTGATTTCCATTTTCTGTCTTCCAGATCACTTGTATTCTTCTATATTATTTAGTCTTTTATTTATTCCTTCTCCTGTATTCATTTCAGTGATTGAATTCTTCATTTTTGGATGGGTCTTTTTTATATTATCTAGTTCCTTATAAAAATTTTCACTGTACTCATCTATTGTTTTTCCCATTTAAGTTAATATTTTTTACTACCAATGCTTTTAATTCTTTGACTTGTAAGTTATCTGTTTCATTCTCTTTCAGAGGTTTCCTCTTGCTCTTTCCATTAAAAGCACCACTCACTTGCTAGGATGGTTGTTTATTCATGTATTCTCCCTTTTGCTCTTAGTCCCCTCCCAGGAGCAATGTTTCCAGAAGATTGCTTTCCTTTTCTCTCTGCCTGATTACATGTACATCTTTCTTAGAGCTTTGGTTGCATGGAGGGCTTGGTGGTGGTGTCCTTCTGCCAGTTGTCTGTTAGTTTTTGGTGAGAATTGTTCACATGTAGATGCATTTTAAAGGGTTTTTGGTGTGTGTGTGTGTGTGTTTATTTTTGATGTGTTTGTGGTGAGAGGTGAGCTCCACTTCCTCTTCGACTATCCCCCATATTGTCTGTATTCTAGATTTTAAACTTTAAAATAGTAGACCAGTGATATGCAACATGAAGGAAAAAGCAGGAACATATATTTGTTGTATGCCAAATAGAAAAAGTATAGATTAATAGTGGAGCATGACCAGTAAATTAAAAAAAAATATTTGAACAATTTCTATGAAGAAATGTACACAGCACAGTTGATAGGTTAAGAGCATGGATTTTGGCCAGTCACACCTAAGAAGTACCTTCATTCCACTTAAAGGCTTTGTGAAATTGGGTAAATTACTCTGCCTCTGGATTCAGTTGCTTCAGCTATCAAATAGGGATAAAAATAGCACTTATTTATACAGTTTATGTGAGATTAAGTGAGATAATACACCAAAATGTTCTATAGTGTCTGATATGTATAAGTACTAAATGCGCATTAGCTCTTAGTAAGAGCAATTCTAGGCAAAGTGTCTTCCGCTGGTGAAGTATAGTGAAAACAACACTTCTGTATTACTCTATCAGGGAACTTGATCTCCTTTAGGAAGAACCATGGCAGTAACTTTTAAGAGCCATAAAATTAAGTAGTCTTTTTTTAAATAACAATTCTAAACACTCATTTTAAGGGAAAGAAGTGAACGTTAGAAAAATTTGCATGCCAGGAGATGTCTCATTTTAAGGGAAAGAAGTGAACGTTAGAAAAATTTGCATGCCAGGAGATGTTATCTGTAGCCAAGTATCAGAAACAGCTGGAAAAGCCAATGTTAAATCCATTTAAGTGGATACATATTTTGTCATCATATAGTAACAATTATGAAGAGGAGAAAACAAAAGTACTCACACAGACATGAAAAAAATCATGAAAGAAACTTGTATATAAATATATTATGAATTGACCTGTGTAAAAAAGGGAACATAGTGTGTTGGCATGGTTAGTGACTATGAATAAGCATTGATAAGGGTTTATGCGGGGCAGCCTACTGACTGAATATAATGTACTCTTTGCATCTAAGGAAAAAAGTACAATGCCTTAGATCACTTTCTGTGGGTTGCTTATATCATTTAGGATTAGCCTGTGAAAATCTCCCAAGGGCTTCATTTAGTCCACATTAAGTCAGTTTTATCTCCTCCCAGAGCTATCTATCTCAATCAACTCCTATTCTGTATGTATTCATCTACATGTCTCATCAGGAATGTGGCAGTAACAAGTTGAGTGAACATAAAATACTCTGGAAAAAAAAAAAGAAACTCAACTGGAGATGTTGAGGTTCCAGTGTTCCGAGCAGCACAGCTTCATAATTGTGCACTGACTAAAGAGAGCGTCTGTCTTGTCTCTAAATTGTTCAGGGGCCAGACAAACTTGTTTTTATATAACAGGATTGATAGGACTGCAAGTACAAGCCCAGTTTGTTGGCCCAAACACATTATAAGTTTGCAAAGAAAGGTGCAAAGCCATGAGAATGAGTTTGCTAGTGACGTTTGGAACCCAGCAGTTAAATGGCTGACGATATTACTTGCACTGTTACTCCTCAAGCCCCCAAACTCCAGACTTCTTATTTCTCCACCCAAGATAAGGCTTTATGAGGAATACCATCTGTGAGAAACATTCTCTTTAGTAAACCTGCATGAACTTGCTTTAGTTCATTTTCTAATTCAGAATCTTCCACCTCCTATCACTGTTGTGAATTAAATGCGCTGGATGACTATTGAGTTGGCACTGTCTGAAGGTATTATTTGTTCACACCATAAAGCTTTACACTTTGCTAATGATACATTCTGTGATTTTAGAAAGGAGAATGGAAGACGGAATGATACACAGGCAGGTTTTTAGTGCAACTCGTAACTCTATATTATTAACTGAGGATATTAATACACATGTATTAAAGGTAGAGATGAAAATGACAATGAAAGTCAATTTTTATTTCACTTAAAAAATAAAACCAGGTGTTCACCTTTGTAATCAAACAGTTATTAGTATACTATAATTTATGAAATGATCTATTTAATGGTATAAGATATTGAAGAAGAAAAATTTTGCACTATAACTTTAATTTCACAGTTTCATGGCTGAACAATGAATTAACACATCCACTGAAGATGGCTTCAAATTATTTTATATGTCAAGATTTTTAAAAATATTGGCCATGTGTGCATGCGTTCTAAGTCCCTTCAGTCGTGTCCAACTCTTTGAGACCTTATGGACTGTAGCCCACCAGGTTCCTCTGTCCATGGGATTCTCTAGGCAAAAATATTTTGGAGTGGATTGCGATGCCCTTCTCCATGGAGTCCTCCTGACCCAAGGATCGAACCTGCATCTCCTGTGGCTCCTGCCTTGCAGGCAGATTCTTTACTGCTGAGCCACCAGGGATGCCCATTGGTCACATATCACATTATATACTTCTAGAATGAGAGGTGGTTTTGAAAGCATTTAGTTTAATAAGCCTTGGACTAGCCACTGTTATCTATAGACTTGTTAAAATCAAGTGTTTCTTTGGATTGAGAGAGATTTTATTCCATATATTGTTGCTTGATATGGCAGTCAATCTCCCTGCCTCCGCATACAGTGCATTTGTTTTCCATGTTGTAGAATATGGAGGAATCTTAAATAAATGATAGAGGAAGTCAGATGCTGTTTGCAAAAGCAATGCTGCCAAGTTGTAGGGATAATGTCTGGCAGAACTTAGATTTTATTTCTAAAGAAACCATTTAAAGATATCCTTAGATTGACCACACCAAGCTCCAAAGCAGCAAAAGATTCGTCATCCTCTCTAGCCCTGAAATCCAGTGCTTGTTTTAAGAGATGCATGGCAGCGGGAAATAATTAAAAATAATGGACCAGATATTCTTCATTTCAACCACTTGGCATTTGTAGTTATAAAAATAATTGAAAATCACCAAATGATTATTTTCACCAAGCAAGTTTAGTACAGGAAATCTGTTAAACTGACAATATGTCAATAGATTGTCAGATTTATTTATTCATCTAACATACATTAAAGAGATGCTTTCTGCTTGAAGAAACTTAAAGCTTCTATGGCTTTGTCAATTAAAATTTACTTTAAAAAATATCTCATCTAGAGGGGTTAACAGTTATTTTTAAAGAACAGCTTTTTAGCTTCTCTTTTTCCTTTTCCCAAATAGTTGTATTTTTCCTGGCACTTAGTCATGCAGTATATCTGAGAAAGATGACCTGAATGAGAAAGTGAGTCATGTGAATGAAGCCTCAGTTTAAGTTCACAAAAGTATAAATCAGGCAGATAATTTTGTCTGAGCACATCTGAAGGCTAAAGAGGAAGGACAGGATTCAGTTTTCTTGGTTTTCGGATTACTTGGGATATGGCCTAGCTTAACAGGTCATGAAAATAACTCTTTGGTTGGCAAGGCAACAAATAAAAGCACAAATTTGTTGGTAACATGAGAATCATAAGCAATGTAAGAATGTGTAAATAAGTTAGATGGTCTGAGTTACCCCTAGTTGGTATGTGGGAATAATTATACACATGCACAAATGTGGCATTCTCTGGATATTATGGGAGCAAGTACATCTTAAAAGACATATCTATTACCCTATTACTAAAATTTGACTGTTAGCATCCAAATTAGCAAGTGTCAGCTGCAACTTTATCATCAGCTTAAATAAACTATATAAAATAACTCACCCACAATTTACCCATCATTGTCCTCATCTTTATAGTGATGCCTCTTTGATAAAACCAGTAGTATGTAGCCTTTCCATATTCTTACTTAAGATAACTCCTTTTCTGGGGTGATGAAAATTCAATATTGGAATGACAATTTTAGTGCTTTGCTCTTGAAAACTGAAGTGGGGAAAATAATTTTGAACTTTACTCATCATATTTGAATAGATGTTATTTATAGCTTCTGACTCTCAGATATACCCAAAGACAGAAAGAAAGTAGTGAAATCTCTATCATTGGACACATTCAAGGTTGTGACCCTGTATTCTCTCTCCCTCACAGCTCCATGCTTTATCAGTGAGAATCCACATAGTCCTTAAAAAGGGAACTTCATTCTTGGAGATAAGAGTGGAGAATATGCTCAAGTCTAAGGCAAATAGCTGATTCAACTCTTGGGCCGTGGTAATTGGCTACTGAATGA
Source organism: Capricornis sumatraensis (assembly GCF_032405125.1). Classification (NCBI taxonomy): domain Eukaryota; kingdom Metazoa; phylum Chordata; class Mammalia; order Artiodactyla; family Bovidae; genus Capricornis; species Capricornis sumatraensis. The sequence continues at coordinate 25,834,514 of NC_091073.1, forward strand.
GTATGTGACATAAGGTAGCCTATCATAGCAAGCTTGGGGCTTTGCTTTGATTGACAGGACAAACTTGCTTCTGAATGAGAAAAAGGTAACCTGTTGCTGTGGAGGCTGTTGAACTCTGATAATAATGAGAGGAATTGCCTTCAGGAGGACTTGACTCCATGAAGTACCAAATGGAGACATGGATAGATGGTGGGAGCATGGTGATCTTGTTTTGCTGGTGGATTAAGACTTCCTGGAAATTCAATCTTCTTCTCAAATTTATGTTTATAAACCAATAAAGTATTTTTATTATTTAAGCTAGTTAGTTGGGTTTGTATTACTTGCAACTAAAAAGTGTTCTAATGGATGTGTTCAAATATATGATGGGTAATATCATGAAGAGACTAGAAAAGGGATTCAGACTGCAGACTTGTAGTTGAACTGGATGGTCTTTAAGAAAACTTTCAAGCTTGGAATTCTAATATAGAATGAACCTGGGTTTATGTATTCCATTACTTCCACCTGAGTCTAGACATGTTAACCAGATTACCTTCAAGCTGTATGTGTGCCATATACATTGCATATTTTAGTAACTACAATTGTATATTTCTCAGCTCAGTTTCTGCAGAAGGAAATGGCTACACACTCCAGTATTCTTGCCTAGATAATCCCATGGAAAAAGGATTCTGGTGGGTTACAGACCTTGGGGTCTCAAAGAGTCACACAGGACTGAGAGACTAACACACACACACACACAGAACTCGGTTTATTGCTAAATGATCACATTTCACTGTTCCCCTTTATCCAAGATAGCCCTCAGTTAACTCAAACTAGCAGAGATTTATAATTAATTCTTATTAGGATACTTATTGCTGGGAATGATTGTATGATTTCTTTTTAAGAGGTCATTATTTAAAATGAGCAAGGTGTGAAAGAGATTTAATGTAAGATTTAGACAACATAGGATCTAGTCAAATCTTTACCTTTGATGTTGTTCCTTTCTATTTTTTTAAAAAAGGCAAAAGGCCAGGTGTATCATTGTAGATTTCATTAAGTACTAAATGTCATTAAATGTTAAACAGAGACATGTTTTCCTTGGATGAAATGTTAAGTCAAAGCTTACTACAGTCCAACCGTGTTGGAATAGTATTCTACATTGAAATGGATATAAAACATGGAAAGTCTGGATGCCTGTGGGAAACCTACAGAATAAAGGGCTTAAGATCACCCCTCCAGTATAGACTGAAGTCACACCACTGTTGTGTTACTAATTAATACTGACTACTTTCCTTCGAAAAACAGAGTTCAGCAAGACTTTGGAGATAGAACGAAGGTAGGGAGGACAATGGTTCTTTCTCAGTCTGTTGCCATCCAGTAGAAGTTTAGATCATCCCTGGCATAGAAAAGGAAAAGGCTGATTCCAAGAAGGTCACCACCTGGGCTTGTCTGGACCATCCCCAGAGCAGGACACCTGTGCTACAAAGAACTTCTGTTGTCTTTTTCCTGGAAGATGTGATTCAGAGCTTCATATTTTTGGCAGAAATGCCTCCATTCCCTTTGGGCATCTGTGCTTTTCTTCTCCAGAGAGTCCCATGCTTTCCCTCAATTGATTATGAGTTTGTTCTTAGTCTTCTAGAGCAGAAGAAATCTCCTAAGAATCACATCAGTGTTTGCATGTATTATAGAAATCTGTTCAGTCCCTTTAAAAAGATTTTAAACATCTTTTAAAAATTGAATAAAATTCAATATTATGTTTGTTTTTTGTTCTTGACCAGTATGAGTTAAGAGTGGGAAGGGATGGATATGGGGAAGTGAATTAATAAGCTTCCTAGTGCCATAATGGAAAAGACCCTGATGCTGGGAAAGATTGAGGGCAGGAGGAGAAGGGGGTGACAGAGGATGAGATGGTTGGATGGCCTCATCGACTCAATGGGCATGAGTTTGAGCAAGCTCCAGCAGATGGTGAAGGACAGAGAAGCCGGGCATGCTGCAGTCCATGGGGTTGCAAAGAATCGGACATGATTTAATGACTGAATGACGAACGACAGTTCCATAGGTGCCAGGCCTGGATTCTCAGAGGTGGAGTTTTATATAGTTCTTAAAAGTGCACATGATTCTATTGTTAGGACCACCGAAGGAAACATTTTAGATAACTTCTCAACAATTCTTTTTATCGCGTACTTCATTCACCATCTCAGTTGTTTAAATACATTAATAGGGTTTGTTGTTTGTGTTGCTTTACACACACATTGAGAAAACATAACAGGGTCATCTTTTACTTAAAATTCAGTCTGCTGGAGAAGACTTGCCTCCTTCTGTATGAAATATGCTGAAAGATTTAGTCTGAGGAAATTGCTTGTGTCAGCAGCTGTCACAAAACATGTGGCCTGTTTTGGAATCTGGAGCAGCTGCCATGCTGAAATACTATTTGTCTTTTCAGGGGGAAATAAGAGTATCAGTGGAATTTGTCTTCTTTGAAGTGCTTCAGCTCTTTTATTTCTAATTTCAGATGTCAATGGCCTGTTTGGAATGACTAAATAAGGCAGAGACCATTTTCTGCTGAGCCCTTAATATCCAGGATATTTCCCAGTTGCAAAAACATTGTAAGCACGGCTGGGTGGGGAGTCAGCCATTCATTCTGCCAGATGCCAGAAAGTTCACGAGGAAAACATGCTCCAGGCTTCCGTAAAGGTTATACACGCTTTCCTCTGGAGTGATTTATCGGAACTTTTTCTAGAAGGAACAGGGACTCTGTATTCCCATCATGTGACACCTTAGACCACTCTCTCCGAGCTATACCAACAGGACACATGCAGGCCCTCTCAAGTCTCCAAATGTGCAATCCTTCTTTTCCATTACTCCAATGACTTAAGAATCCCTCTCGCTGCAGAAAGCTGTTCCTGATTAAGAGTGGCTAACTACACCAAGGATGTCTTCTCACATATACTGATGGCATCATGGACTCGATGGACATGAGTCTGAGTGAACTTAGGAGATGGTGATGGACAGGGAGGCCTGGCGTGCTGCGATGCATGGGGTCGCAAAGAGTCGGACACGACTGAGCGACTGAACTGAACTGCGACTTCCTCAATGTATTTACTATTTTGTTTTTCCAGAATAGATTCACTTTAATTTATACGTCACTTTGAAATGCTGATCACATGCTCTTCATGCATCTGGACAGCACATGTATTTTGTGAATGAAAGATAACACAGCACAGTAGGATACCATGGGAGAGGGTAATGTGGTTTCTGGTTTACTTCCCATCCCAAGCTCAATGCAGAGAGTGGCTAAAATGGGTGGTGGGTTGGCAGATGTAGAAGAATCTGAGAATGTAATGGTTAGTAATTTTGTTGTTTAGCTGCTAAGTCATGTTTGCTTCTTTTGACCCTACAGGCTCTTCACTAGGCTCCTCTGCCATGGGATTTCCCAGGCGATAATACTGGAATGGGTTGCTATTTCCTCCTATAGGGCATCTTCCCAACCCAGGGACTGAACCCTGAATCTCTGGCTTGGCAGCCAAATTCTTTACCACTGAGCCCCCAGGGGAAGCCCCAGTGGTTATAAATATAAGCTTGCTAATGTCATATACCAGAATACTAGTCACCTCAGGCATGTTCCTAACACCCCTAACTTTTATACCACTCTGTAAAACGGGTAATGGTGCTTTCTTCAGAGGAATGCTGTGAGGGTAAGCAGAAACAATGCATATGAAGAGCTTAGCTTCATCCTTCCTATTAATACAATTATTCATGTCATGCCAGGCAAATTAAAAATTCTCTTCAAACCCCATAGTATTCATCAAGCTAAATAAATATCTCCAGGTTGCAGGAAAGAAGGAAGTGAGGGCATAAACAGGAGTCACTTTTTGTTAGAAGGAAAATTTCGGAAAAAGAAAATGAGGAATAGACTCCAATATATGTTTATTTATATGGTATCTGTAATGATTGTTCGGTAAATATTTTTTTAAAGTGATTATCCATGCAAAACACTTGGTAAAATATTAAATGATATTCAGTGTCAGTTTTCTTCTTACATTTAAAATCGCTATTCCCAACATGAAGATGTTCATAAAAAAAAGATGATCAGAAAAGGACATTGAGCGAAATGATCAGACAACATAAAAGCTGAATCTAAGGGAGGAAGATTTAAAAAAAACTAAGAAGTACAGTTGACCTTTAAACAACATAGGCTGAACTGGGAGGATTCACTTATACATGGATTTTTTTTTTTTTTTTTATAAAATACATACTGAAGTCCTACAAAATGAGAAGTTGGTTTAATCTTTGAGTATGGAACCACCTGTATGGAGGCCCAACTGTTAGTTATGTGGATTTTCATCTCTGTGGGCATTGGCCCCCCAACTCCTGTGTTGTTCAAGGGTCATCTGTATGTATGTATGTATGTATGTATGTATGTGTTTTGCTTTTCAGCTAATTTTATTTTTAAATTTATTGTTTGATTGACATATAGTTGACTTAAAATATTGTTAGTTTCAGGTGTACAACATAGTGATTCAACATATGAAATGATCACTGTGATAAATCTAGAACTATCTGCCTCCATACAAAATTATTGCCATAATATTGACCATATTCCATGTGTTGGAGGTATTCAATTTTAAGCCACATTAGCCTCTTGATCCTTGGAAGAAAAGCTATGATTAACCTAGACAGCATATTAGAAGGCAGAGACGTCACTTTGACGACAAAGGTCTGTCTAGTCAAAGCTATGGTTTTTCCAGTAGTCATGTATGGATGTGAGAGTAGGACCATAAAGAAGGCGAAGCACTAAAGAATTGATGCTTTCAAACTGTGGTGCTGGAGAAGACTCTTGAGAGTCTCTTGAAGAGCAAGGACATCCAACCAGTCAATCCTAAATGAAGTCAACCTTGAATATTCATCCGAAGGACTGCGAAAGCTGAAGCTCCAATACTTTGGGCGCCTAATGTGAAGAGATGACTCATCAGAAGAGACCCTCATGTTTGGAAAGATTGAAGGCGGGAGGAGAAGGGGGTGACAGATGGTTGGACGGCATCACGGATCCAATGGACATGAGTTTGAGCAAACTCCAGGAGATAGTGAAGGGCAGGGAAGCCTGGTGTGCTGCAGTCTATGGGGTCACAAAGAGTTGGACATGACTGAGTGACTGAACAACAAAGTAATAGTAGAACAGAATCATATCACATTGTTAATGAATATATTTCTTCACTGATACTACACTGATGAATGGTCTCTGTATAAACAAAAAACAAAGCCAAAGGAAAAAAAAAAAACAAACCCAAAACAAATTGCTTCACATGGCAAAACAGTATTGAAAGGGGAAAGGGCAAGAAAAAAGAGGAGGAAACTTAGAATTCTGGGGAAAGATTTCTTCCAAAATTTTAGTTTAGAAAAAAGAAATATACTTTCTTTTAACAAGTATTTCTGCTAATCTGCCACGTGCTAACACTATGTAAGGAGCAAATTGTCAACAAACGTGAAAGACAAAGGTGCTGATCTTTGGGTGACCATACCAAAATAAATAAATAAATAAATAAAAATACAGGAGAAGAACCAGGAAAAGTACATAAATCAAGAACAGAGGGAGGATGAAAGACAAACAGGAGGATGGACCTAAACAAAAGAAGTTAGAAATAATATCTTGTAGTCTTAAGTAAACAAATCTGATAAAGCTAAAGTAGCAGTTTGTAATATAGGAGGAGAAGCTGTTTCTCCATATGATGAAATGGGAAGTGGCTAGCACAGATGTTCATATCAGTAATCCCATCATTCCATACCTCCCAGAACTCAAAATCACCCTGGCAGTGTGTGCGCTAAGTCACTTCAGTCGTGTCCTATTTTTTGTGCCTCTATGGACTATAACCCATCAGGCTCCTCCGTCCATGGGGTTGTCCAGGCAAGAATACCAGAGTAGGTTGCCATTCCTTTCTCCAGGGGATCTTTCCAACCCAGCGATCAAATTTGGGTCTCCTGCACTGGCAGGTGGCACCCCACTCCAGTACTCTCGCCTGGAAAATCCCATGGATGGAGGAGCCTGGTGGGCTGCAGTCCATGGGGTTGCTAAGAGTCAGACACGACTGAGTGACTTCACTTTCACTTTTCACTTTCATGCATTGGAGAAGGAAATGGCAACCCACTTCCAGTGTTCTTGCCTGGAGAATCCCAGGGACGGGGGAGCCTGGTGGGCTGCCGTCTATGGGGTCTCACAGAGTTGGACACGACTGAAGCGACTTAGCAGCAGCAGCAGCAGCACTGGCAGGTGGGTTCTTTACCACTAGCGCCACCTGGGAAGCCCTTGATAACAAGCAACACTGAAAATTGACACCATCTCTATTTTGTTTTTATTTATTCATTTTAATTGGAGGCTAATTACTTTACAATGTTGTAGTGGTTTTGCCATACATTGACATGAATCAGCCATGGGTGTACGTGTGTTCCATATCCTGAACCCCCCTCCCACCTCCATCCCCATCCCATGCCTCTGGGTCATCCCAGTGCACCAGCCCTCAGCGCCTTGTCTCATGCATCAAACCTGGACTGTTGATCTATTTCACATATGATAATATACATGTTTCAATGCTATTCTCTCAGATCATCCCACCCTCTCCCTCTCCCACAGAGTCCAAAAGACTGTTCTATACATCTGTGTCTCTTTTGCTGTCTCACATGTAGAGTTATCATTACTATCTTTCTGAATTTTATATATATGTGTTAGTATACTACATTGATGTTTTTCTTTCTGGCTTACTTCACTCTGTATAATAGACTCCAGTTTCATCCTCCTCATTAGAACTGATTCAAATGTATTCTTTTTAATGGCTGAGTAATATTCCATTGTGTATATGTACCACAGCTTTCTTATCCATTCATCTGCTGATGGACATCTAGGTTGCTTCCATGTCCTGGCTGTTATAAACAGTGACACCATCTCTAATCTCAAGGAGTTCAAGTGTCTAATAGGATAACCTGGGTTGTAGACAACTGATTCCTTGACTGGACCCAGTGTGATAAGTGCTATCACAGTAGCACTAACTATAGTAATAAAAGTTCAGAGGAGTAGAATAATTGTGCCTGTCCACAGAGTTTTCAGTAGACCATTTGTTTGAAAGAACACCCGGATTCACTTCTCTCCCAGGATAGAATTTTACACAATTTGAACTGAGAGAGTTTACTCTAGTTCAGAATGCACATCCTTTTCTGCTAAAATAACTATTCTCTGATTCTAAAGACTGTTTAATGAAGAAGTTCTTCTTTCCAGGTTTTAGCCTTTAGCCATTAGAAAACATTTGTAAAGATGATCAGTGTAAGGCACAATGAAATTTAAGAATGTAGCCACTCTTCTTGAGGTATTTGCTCTGGAATTCGTTCTTTTTCACTGATAAAGGTAAAAAAGAAAAATACCTTTAGGGCAATATACAGGCTAAAAGGGTGAGTCCTTCAAAACACTTGGAAACAGCATTTGTACTAAGCTTATGTGCTACCATTTTGTTGCCTTTTTTTTTTTTTTTTTTTGTATATGTACCCAAGGAAAACATTTGGGGTGTATTCAAACGGAGCCAACCTTGTATGTGTGTCAATATTCTGACTAGAACTTGAGGTGAAAAGTCAATTGAGTGTCTGCCTGAAGTCTTATCTTAGAAATAGTACTTTTACAATGTACTTACTTAGTGTGTTTTAGGTAAAAGGCATTATATAGGGGGAAAAAGCAAAAAAAAATTCTATAAAACATGGTGTAATTTTTCAAGGATTGTAAATTTGAAAACTGAACAGTTGTTGTATGAAGCAAGCCTATTTATAGCTACACATACACCCAAGTTTATACAGACTCTGGAGCAGACTGGTAGAAGGCAGAAATCCACATTTACATGAAAACTACAAAATAACAAATTTTGAATTTTGTAACAATGTTTCAGGATGACCATTTAGCATACTGTGGTTACATTTGCTCTTTTCCACTGACCTTTAGAATACTCTGCTTTAGTAAAAATTTGGAGAAAAATGGATGCAACACATTGCTTAGGGTTGTAGCTTTGCCCTTGATTTTCTAACTTTTCTGACTTTTTTCTATAGTTAGAGAATGGAGGAGGGTTGTGGGGAAATAAATGTGCTGGGCTCTGTTTTTTTTTTTTAATTTAAATTTAAATTTTATTGTTCAGCCTCTTAAACAATTTTTTAAAAAATTATTTGGGTAAGAACACTTAACATGAAGTCTATCCTCCTACCATTGTTAAGTCTGCAGAACAATGTTGTTATAAGTACACTATTGAACATTCGATCTCTAGAACTTACTCATTTTGCAGAACTGAAATTTCATATATGTTGACTAGCAACTCCGCATTTCCCTTTCTGTCTCAGCATCTGGCAACCACCATTCTCTTCTTTGCTTATATAAATTTTCTGCTTTGGTAGAAAATTTTGAGAAAAATTGGAACAACCCATTCTTTTAGGAGTCTGTTTTTGGTTCCTCATAAAAGTTGAATCATGCAGTATTTGTTCTTCTGTAACTGACTTAGTTCATGTAGCCTAATGTCCTAAAGGTGCATCCATGTATTCTAATATGGCAGAATTTTTTTTTTTTTTGAGGCTGGATAATAATCTATTGAGTATGTATACAGCACATTTTCTTAATTCTTTCCTCTGCAAATGGACATTTAGGTTGTGTCTACATCTTGCCTCCTGCTGCTTGAGCATGGAACTCTAACATCTCATTGACTTCAGTTTTTTTTTTTTTTTTTGATAAATACCCAGAAGTAGAATTGCTGAATCTTAAGATTGTTCTGTTTTTAATTTTTTGAGGCACCTCCAGTTTTCACAGTAGCTGCACCATTTGCTATTTCCTACCAACTGTGAGCAAAGCTTCTGATTTTTCCACATTCCCACCAACGCTTGTCTCTCTCTTTTTTGACAATAGCTATTCTAACAAGTATGAGGTGATATCTCATTGAATTCTTGATTTTCATTTCCCTGATTGTTTTGTCATAAACTTGTTGACCATTTGTATATTGTCTTTGGAGAAATGTCCATTCAAGACTCTAGTCAATTCTAAAATCGGGTTAATCTTTTCTGCTATTGAGTTATGCGTTTTAGATATGTATTTTAGGGATCAGCCCTTTATCAGATACATGTGAAAATATTTTCTCACATCTATATTCCATGTTTTCATTCTGTTGCTTGTTGCCTTTGCTGTGCAGAAGCTTTTTAGTTTGTACTCCACTTGTCTAATTTTGCTTTTGTTACCTGTAGTTGGAGTCCTGTCTTATATTTAGAAATTATTTTAACCAATTGAAACCTAAGAGCATATTTAAACAGAAAGCAAAACAAAATCAACAAGCATTCAACAACGGAATCCCTTGCTCTACTAGCTGTAAGAAAACAAGTGCTTTTTCCAAATAAAAAATATCTGTGAGGTATTTGTCATAAAATTAGCAAGAAATATTTTATATAAAAGCTCTTTCAAGAGCATTTTCTTAGGACCAGCATCTTCTTTCAATGCTCCTTGTTAAAAGGCAGAGCTTTTCAAATTGAAAAAAGTTTTTGCATTTCAAGTTCATATCTTATGCTTTGCAGGGCAACAGGGAAATAGGCAGGCACTGTAAGTACAAAGCAAACAGAATAATTACAGCTAAGTGACAATAAAGTAGAACTGATTCCAGGAGTAAGCATTTTATTTTTTCATTTAAAGAAAAAGTGAAATTTATTAATAAAGTTTTGACACATAGATAATATCAGTTAACAGCTAAAATAAATAATATGTAGTTTTAGCTATTCATTCTTAAAATGAAAACTTGTTTTCATCACATGTAGAATGAAGAAATAATAGATACATCATCTCCATATTGTTTATTTGATTAAAACCCATAAAACCACAATAGGATAACTAACTGAACTATAATTAGATAACTATAAATTGTATTTGAATGGTTAAAAATAATTCAAAACAGCATAGTTCTCAAGAGCTTCTCCTGTTATTTCTTTTTATATTAGCCTTTTTTCTTGGCTAAACAGAAAACCTAAGTCAAACATAATACATGAAAAATTAATATTCATTATTGTTACAGTGATGTCACATGTCCCAGTTTGTTTTATATTAATTCACTGTTAAGTAAAACAAACAAACAAGGACCAGAACATTTAAGCCAACAATGGCATATTTTAACTTTATAGATAAGAAAGGGCATTTAAGGAACTTTTGACTTCAAAATATTTTGCTGTTATATTCAATTATGATTCTTACATGAGATTTTGGAAACAACTGAGTACTAAGCATGGACATTTTACCTTTCCAAATGAGACTTGTAAAGCATATTATTTGTAAAATTTCTAAGTAAGTGACAAAGGCAGGGCAAAAAAATCTTACTGTGGTTTTTGGTGCAAGTAATAAGGGGAATGAAAAGTGCCTGAAGGAGAAGATAAAGAAAATCTAAAGTAAAACGTTCCTAACACAGCCTGAGGAAGGGAGATCTGCTTAGGATCTTATCAGCTATCTCACTGTGCCTGCTGGTTGAAGAGGAGCTTGTTCCAAGAGTTCCACTCAGAGAAACCAGACTAAAGAATAGCATATCGTTTAATAATTAGGAACCCAGTGAGCTTGCTAGTTTGACATTTTTTCCTTTTTCTTTGGCAAAAAAAAAAATTTGTTTGGGTATACGTGTGTGTATATGTTGTTGTGTAGTGACTAAATTGTATCCAATTCTTTCTGACCCCTTAGACTGTAGCCCACCAAACTCCTGTGTCTATGGGATTTCCTAGGCAAGAATTCTGGACTGGGTTGCCATTTCCTTCTCCAGGAGATCTTCCCAACCCAGGGATGCAACCTGCATCTCCTGCCTTTGCAGGTGTATTCTTTACTGCTAAGCCACCATGTTATATGGCATATACATATATTTGCATATGGCATATATGATGATATAACATGTATATTGTAATATAAAATGATTGCTACAATCAACTTTATTAACACATCCATCCCCTCCATCTCACTCTTTCTCTTCTGTGGGGAAAACACCTAAGATCGTAACAAATTTCAAGCATACAGTACTGTATTGTTAACTATAGTCGTCATGCTGTACGTTAATTTCCCAGAACTTACTTATTTATAATTTAAAGTTTGCCCAACTTTCTCCACTCCCCCTGACCCAATAAAAAAGGACTATTGTTCTATTCTCTGGGTTATCAGTTCAATCTTTTTATCTAAGTGAGAGCACCTAGTATTTTTCTGTTTCTGGCTTGTTTCACTTAGCATGGACTTACCTGGTGGCTCAGACAGTAAAAGCGTCTGCCTACAATGGGGGAGGACCCAGGTTCGGTCCCTGGGTCAGGAAGATCCCCTGGAGAAGGAAATGGCACCCCACTCCAGTATTCTTGCCTGGAAAATCCCATGGGTGGAGGAGCCTAGTAAGCTACAGTCCATGGGATCTCAAAGAGTTGGACACGACTGAGCGACTTTGCTTTCGCTTTACTTTCACTTAGCGTGATGTCCTTCAGGTCCATCCATATTTTCACAAATTTTCTTTTTTATGCCACTTTGATGTTTCTAGCATATCACTTACTTTGCTTTCTTTGTTCAGGCAATAAACAATGAGGATAGCAAATGCTGAATGGTATACTGGAGAGGAGGTACATTGTATCTGATGATACATTGGAGAGGAGGAAGGCCAGAGGCAGAAAGATCATTTAGAAAGCTAATTCTGTCCAGTGTGTCCATTGTGAGCATTTTACATACACATGTATATAATGATGATAGTACTATGTGTCATGGGAAGCCTTGGTGGCTCAGTAGTAAAGAATTTGCTGACAAGTGCAGGAGATGTTGATTCAATCCCTGAATCAGGAAGATCCTGTGGAGAAGGAATTGGCAAACCACCCCCACTGTTCTTGCCCAGAGAATTCCATGGACAGAGGAGCCTGGTGGGTTATAGTCCATGCATTTGTCAAAAGTCAGACATGACTGAGCAACTAACCAACAACTATGTATCATAAGGCAGAGTCTGTATCAAAGCAGAGGAAAGGTCTGTTTCGGATTCGTTCATTGTAGGCATGGCATCAAGGTTCGTGTGAAAATATGCCTGGGAACAAAGGTCAGGAGACAAGGTAGGAATATAGAAAGAGTAAATTTTAAGTTTCTCGGTTATTCTTTTTATATATTAGTAAAATCATAACATTAAATATGTAATATTTAAAGATTATTTTAAAATAAATATTTATTGAATCTTTACTCTGTTGCAGGTTTATGGTAAGAATTCTATATGAATTTTCTTAATCCTTGCAAGAGGTTGAAAAGTTTTTTATTCCTATCATTCTTTCATAATTGTAATCTCCCAGCTAGTGAAGGGGTTACACATCAGACAGGTTTTCCTAATTCCAACATCTGTGCTCAAACCTCATCTCTATCTTTGCATCCCAATGCCTAGATATGTATTTGTGTATAGTTAACATTCAATTCATGCCTGTTTAACAGATTGCTGACTGCATACTAATATTTGTGCCACAGGACAGCCTAAAGTTGCAAACGGTATGTCTGAAGAATAAAGAAAGAAAAAATAGAGAGCCAAAGGGTATAATCCTTGATTGATAAAAGAAATAGGATTAAGAAGTTTTTTTAAAAAGTACAATTAAAAAGATTTAGAATGATACAGTAATTTGCAGTGAAATATGTCAAAGATGGAGCATAATGTTTAGAAAAATTCTGCTTTGGCCTAAGTTGTATGAATTTGTAATACATAGTGTTATGCAATTGGCCTAAAATTCGTATTTCAAAGGGTAAACTATTTTCATTTGAGGAATACAAAGATATTTGTTGCAACCTTCTTTGCATATAAATAGCAATGCCTGTCACAGTTAGGTTTTTAATTGTCTACTCTGTGCAAGACTGCACAGCATGGTCCATGGAAGATTTAAAGTGTATATCTAACAGTCCTATACTCAAAGAACCTTGCCTGGGAGTTGGGGAGACTGGATGAAAACAATAATTCTGCACCTAGCTGTCTCCATTTCCTTCACCTTCCCCTGCACACTGGCATCTTGAAAAACACCACATACACTCTTCAGTTTTTTTTTTTTTTTTTTGGTCTTTTCTCTCCCAGTCTGAGTTAACTCTCTCAAGATGGCACCATAGCTTGCTCACTAATTTCTGTCAGGTTTCTATGCAAAAAGTAGGTAGTTCACAGGGCCTCTTTTGACTGCCTAATCCAAGTCATCTATATTTACCTTGATCCCCTTTCCCTATTTTATTTTCCCCTCTGGTACTTATTACCAATGTCCACATGCTTATACAGTTTATAAAATGATATGCTTATTGATTGTGTATTAGTGGATTGTTTCCACCCACTAGACTGTGAGTTCTTTGAGAAGAGGAACTTTTTTGTTCATGCCTGTATCTTAGGCACTTAGTGCCAGGCATGAAGTAGAAACTCTGTAAATTTTCATTAAATGAATGAAAAAATGAACTGGTTAAGGATACCTTTAATTGCACAGCAGCCAAATTGTTAATGCAAGCAAGAATCACTACAGAGATTCATAGAAAGTGCTTGGTTATATACCTTTTTCCTGAGTCTTACAGTGTCTCAAGGAAAGAGATTCTGGCTCTTGAATATATTTGTGCCCCAGGACAGCCTAAAATTAATCTTCTTTTGGATATATATCTTTTGCCAACCAGTCAGTATGAGGGAAAGGCCTGGTGGGCCAAAAACAAGTTGGGATTTACTCTTCAAAAGGGAAGCTAGTGAATAGTTGGGAGCAGACAAGCTACATGATGTGACTTGTATTTCAAACAGATCCTGACTGTTGCTCTGCTGATTACAGAGCTGTGAATCATCTGAAGAGAAGGTGGCTTATTGCCTCTAGCCAAGGACATTTTTGTTCAGACAAAATAATCTACTGTTTTACTTTTGCATTCCCCAAAATCACTGTTTCAGGTTTCAAAGAAAATTCCTTCCCTTCATTTGAACATGTCTCCAATGTTCTCTTCAGCCTTTCTCACATTCTCCCTGCTGCCACAGAGTGCTCACCTCAGGAAGCTTCCTGGGTCAGGTGGAAGAGCCTCCATCATCTCCTCCACTCACTCAGTGCTCAAGTGCAGACACCATTGATCTCTGTGGACTTTAACTCATTCTCTACGTGTTCTTTCTGTTGAAGGCTAAGGGAAATGCGTTTGGAGAGAAGTGTGTCCCGGCTTTCCTCCACTTTCCCTTGGTTCCGATGGCAGTTGGACTTCTCTGTCTCTTGAGGTCTAACCACCCATTATATCATAACAAGGTATGCTCTATATTATTCAAAGTCATGTTTATCTGCCGTGTCATTAAAATGACCAACTCTAGACAATTCCAAGCAGGACTTTAACTTTCTCTGGTGTGTCTGAAACTTTTTGAGACACCTGTCTTTACACATTTACACTAGTTATAAAATGTCAAAAGTTCTGACCTGAATTTAGCTCGAATATTGCCAGTAATTGTGAAGATAGCTACTTTAGAATTCAGGTTGTAGGCTTCCTGCTTAAAATCTATTTAAGTATGGGGAAATGAAATGGGCGTGACATTCACAAGCCAACATATCTATTTATCACGTTTTAATAAGTCTGGTGCTTTTCACAGTGCACTGCTGTGGGATTTAGAAGAGGCTGGGTACTGATTCAGTGTTCACAGATCACTGTAAAACAAAACAAAGGAAAAAACACACCTAATTAATACCCCCTCTGGAGATAAAATTTGAGTCCAGAATACCTGAAATGAGTCATTATTTTCTTTGCTCTTTGATAAACACTTACTTCAGAAATCTGAATGTTCTCATTCAAATAACATAATAAATAAACTAAGTAAAATAAAATTTGCATCTGTTATGTCAGTTCCTTTGTTCAGGTTATGCAAAATGTCACATAATGCATGATTATTTAATTACTCAAATTGAAGTAAGTCAAACACTGTATATTCCTGAAATTGTTAGTGCAAGTTTCTGAGTTGTGATCACCCTAGAGAAAATTAAGGGTTTAATTTGAGTGAAGTCCCTCAGTCGTGTCCAACTGTTTGTGATCCCACAGACTGTAAGCCCACCAGGCTCCTCTGTCCACGGGATTTTCCAGGCAAGAATACTGGAGTTGGTTGCCATTTCCTTTTCCAGAGCATCTTCCCAACCCAGGGATCGAACCTGGGTCTCCCACATTGTAGGCAGACTCTTTACTGTCTGAGCCACCAGGGACGTCCCAAATTTACACTATTATTGCCTAATGCAAACTCTATGATCCCTTGAGCATTTAACCCGGTGTACTGCTGCTGCTAAGTCACTTCAGTCGTGTCCAACTCTGTGCGACCCCATAGACGGCAGCCCACCAGGCTCCCCCATCCCTGGGACTCTCCAGGCAAGAACACTGGAGTGGGTTGCCATTTCCTTCTCCAATGCGTGAAAGTGAAGTCGCTCAGTCATGTCTGACTCTTAGTGACCCCATGCACTGCAGCCTACTAGGTTCCTCTGTCCATGGGATTTTCCAGGCAGGAGTACTGGAGTGGGATGCCATTGCCTTCTCCAAACCTGGTATAGTAGTTTCCCTTAATATGAAAGTTAACTATAGTCATAATCTTTTTTATTAAACACTTCTCTAGGTCACCTGTTCCCCATTAACATAAAATATACTTTATAACCAAGGCTGTAAATTAGATGACATACATTTTCTTCACTGTTTCCATATTTAACTAGAGGAATATGACAATGTTCAGACCTTCACCAGAAAACTCACATAATAGGCATACTGATTTGGCTTTGCTTATTCACAATGTCATCATCCACTCATGTCTATTGTTTAGGACTCCTTCAAATATTTAAAAATTCAAATCCACTTAAGATCCTGCTGCTCTGGGTAGGGCTGTGGGACTCAAGAAAATTTCTAAAATGATGAATAGGACCATTTTAAAGCCTAGGACTTGGTATGAAAATGACTTAAAAATCTGGAGAAAACTAAAATTTTAGTGGCAGATGTTTTTCTTTGGAGATCTTCTAAGAAAGCAATGAGGAAATGGTTCATCTTCCTCTCAAGGAAATAAGATGCCAGATCTGTTTTTAACAGTTTTCCATGAAATTAATTCAGAGATAGGAAATAGACGGAAATCAGATTCTCATCTGACGTGACTGTTTTTCTGTCATTTACAGTTCCATAGTTACTCTGTTTATCTAAACTACCTTCCCTGGGTATCCTTTTCAGTCTTCATGTGATACTCTTCATATGCATGGTTAGGAAAATACTGATCATATGTGTGTTAGGGTTGTTTTTTTTTTTTCCTTCCCCCCCTTAAACTTTTTGTTTAATAAAGTAAAAAACTGGTAGAGAATGTATTTTGGTGAAGAGGTCATGGATTTAAAAGTTTTGCTTCTGAGAGAATCACATTTTCTGTTTTGAGAAAATGAGATTTAGTCCCACACAGATCACAGAGAAAATGAACCAGATCGCAGATCTCGGCTATAAAAGTTGCAGAGAACGTGAAATGTTGTATGGGATTTTACTGCAGTGACTCTCTCCTGCATCACAGTCGCCTTTGCAGACACTTGGGTACTCACGGAATACCATTCATTTTGGAGATTAAAAAAAATAGAGGGCTTTATTTTTCATGAGAAATAAGCACCATTTAGGAGTATGATGATAAGGAATATGGATACTTCCATTCACTGCTTCATTGTTAGTATAAATAAATGATAAATAACTTGTTTTGTGGGTTGATGAAAGAATGCTATTTCCTCCCTTTTTTTTGTTGTTTTTTTAAGATGCCATTTCTTGATCTGTCCTTTCTGGGAGCATGAGAAGGTTATTTGGAAATTAAATATGGTTTTACAGTTCAGTGATTTGTTCAGAAGCATATTACCTATTAAGGCCTGGAGGGGAGGGGAGTTTGGGGGAGAATGAAGCAAAATGAAGTCGCTCAGTTGTGTCCAACTCTTTGCGACCCCGTGGACTGTAGCCCACCAGGCTCCTCTGTCCATGGTATTCTCCAGGCAAGGATACTGGAATGGCTTGCCATTTCCTTCTCCAGGGGATCTTCCTGACCCAGGAATCGAACCTGGGTCTCCTGCATTGCAGGCAGATGCTTTACCCTCTGAGCCACCAGGGAAAGCTGAGTCCCTTTACTGTTCACCTGAAACTGTTGCAACATTGTTCATCTGCTATGTGTGTGTGTTAGTACTTGGTCATATCCAGCACTGAAACTGCACAGACTGTAGCCCATGAAGCTCCTCTGTCCATGGGATTTTCCAGGCAAGAATACTGGAGCAGGGTTGTCATTTACTTCTCCAGGAGATCTTCATGACCCAGGGATCAAAGCTGCATCTCTTGTGTCTGCATTGGCAGGCAGACTACCACTGTGCTACCCATATTCCAATGCAAAACAAAAAGTGAAAAAAAAAAAAAAAATCAACAAAGACACATTGCCTACTACATACCAGTTTTTACAATAAGAAACCAGATGGACATCATCCCTGATCTTATTGTGTTTATAATCTGAATCTTTCTCTGAGAATGAAAAAGTAGAGTGCAGGCATGTATTCTGACATTTCCTTAAACTGTCATCATGACATGACTTAGTAACTTGCTTGATTAATGCCTTTCTAGCCATGTTATCAGCTCTGAAGTTCAGTCATACATCAGTAGTAATTAGAGAAATTGCTAAATAGATTTCCATGTCCTAAGCCAGACCTGTTAAATCAGAATGTCGAAAATTGGGGTCTAGAAGCCTGCATTTTAAAGAAACTCTATAGATCTGTGTGACCATGCTAAACTGGTTTTCAGGAATTCAGAAATCACTATTCCTACAGTCTAGGTATTGAAACTTACATTCCCCATTTTTAAAAACATGTTCCTTTATATGATTTATTTTTAAAAATAAAATGCATGTGTAATTGTGTTGACAGTGGTAAACAATAACATGTAAAGTTCGGAAGCATGAATCCCAAATTGTCCTTGACTGTGGTTGATTGTTTGCAAAGTTAAGTGCTTTGGTTTGCTTGTCAGTTTTTGAACAGCTGTAGTTTCTGTAGAATTATGTAGAATTTCAGAATTAAAATAAAAAATAATAGCATAAGAGTATTACATTATCCCTTGCCTATTTTGAGAAATTTCCTAGGTATTTTTGAAAGAAAAAGCTAAGTGTTAGGAATTAATGAAATTTTACTCATGTTTTTTTAATTTTGAAAGCACTTTTTAATGAAACCTAACAGTGATTTATATTTTGGTCTGTCAATCATGGACAGTTTTAAATTTTTTCTCTTCTTTCAGATTAAATTTAAACTCACTTTAACCCAATGAATCTCTTGATATTTATTCTATTTCTGAAAACTGAATAATTATGCAGCTAATTTTTATGCCGTGTGCTGTGAATTCAATTTCTCTTTCACATTTCTGATCCCTTTCACATAGTCTGCTCTTTTTGGAAAGAGAAGTGGTATGCAAAATCTAAGCAAATAGCAAAGAATTACATATATAAATTAATGACTGTGGGACTTAATAAGGGTTAGGGAGAATTTTCCTTTTGTTTTATTTGAGTGCTTTGAAATTAACATAAACAACTTAATTCTGCAATAATTTCAGCATTCTCCTGATGCTGACAACTGCTGGGCATTTAGTTTTTGATCTTTTTAAGTTTGAATTGCCTTTACTTCCGTTTGTACTTCAGCTAAGCAAAAACAGTCTGATTAAGACTTCTCTACAACCCTCCTTAATAAACATTTTAAATTACATTTATAGGAGCAACTATCCACATGTCAAGCTGCAAGTTTATTAACACGTTGTAATGTGCACATTGGACCAGCAACACAGAAAATTTCAGCAGTATTTCTAGAGCAAACCTATGGTGACACACATGCTTGGCTTTTCTTTAATTGAGCTGAATATTAAGCTGATTTAGAATGCTGCCTATCCTTATTTGTGTAACCTACATTCTTAATAATCTAATTTCCATTGTGTGGTGGCCCAGAGCAAAGTGCTTTCTTGGAGTGAAGCAATTTGTGCTCACAGATGAGCTTCAATTGAAACAAATCATCTCCTGTGACCTCCCTAAGGGTCTGTCGTCCATCTGAGAGACTCCTCAGCTCAGCCTAGCTATGTCCTAACCTCTTTTCCCTTTCTGGAGTTCTCTAATGAGTCTGAATGATTGTTAGTAACAAGTGTTCTCTCCATTACAAAGTGGGACATTAAAATTATAACTGTTAAATTTGTCATCCCTGAAAACGAAGTTGTCACTTAAGAATTTTTTTTTTTTTACGAAGTCCTTAATTTTAAAATCATTGCTTGAGTGTGTTGAATTTCCTCATTTCTTTTTTGCCTATGAATCTGTTCATTATTATCAGTATCTCCCATTGTTTTAGGATTGTTTTAGGAAGCCTTGGGCTTCCCTGGTAGCTCAGATGGTAAAGAATCCACTTGCGATTCAGGAAACCAGGGTTTGAGCCCTGGGATAGGAAGATCCCCTGGAGAAGGAAATGGCAACCCACTCCAGGATTCTTGCTTGTATAATTCCATGGACAGAGGAACCTGGTGGGCTAAAGTCCTTGGGATTGCAGAGTTGGACATGACTCTTTTCATGTGTTAAATACCATGCTAGATTTAAGTCTTAATTTGCCACAATCCCCCATTTTAGTCATTGTTATCTGTTATGCTGATGAGGAAATGGAAGCCTATGAACCAAATCCCAAGACTAGAAAGTGCTAGACTCAGGACCGAAGTTCAATTTTCCCTTGATCCTTTCTACTGTTCTGTGTGGTTGTAGCCAAATTGCACTTTTATTACAAAATTGCCTTAAGGAAAACTTGTACTCCCACTGCTATCTAATAGTTGATATGACCATGAGCCCCCAGGCTAATAGAGCTACCCCTTTCTGTGCTACTGGAGAAGGAAATGACAACCCACTTCAGTGTTCTTGCCTGGAGAATTCCATGGATGAAGGAGCCTGGTGGGCTGTGATCCATGGGGTCGCAAAGAGTTGGACACAACTGAGTGGCTAACACACACACTCTGTGCTATAATTGAATTTTGAATATTGAATAATACTCTGTATAAACAAATTACTTTTCATTTATACAGTTCTCCCACTTGTGCTATGAACTCTTTAACTCTAAGGACCATGCTTTATTAATCTTGTTACCTGTAGTATCTAACACAGAGTAATTATCCAATGAATGGAATACCCTTCAATAGGTTAGTATGTTTGCTTTGATCTCCCACCATCCATTGCTCCTCCTCCTCTGCTGAATTGTAATTAAAAGTTGATGTAACAGGTTCAACACTTAAGTCGTTAGAACCAATATGTAAATTGAAAAGGTAGCTATTTATTGAAAGGACAGGATACATTTACTATAACAATCATTATAATTAATTAGAAAAATATATATATTTCATTTGCTACTCTGTCCAGCTCTGCTAAGACTTGAGTTCTAAATGTATCCTTAAGTTTACATTCAGAACTCTGTAAAAAAGGACAAAAGCAAAATTCCCATTGACAACGTCATTAATACATGCTTGACTGTATCCTGATGCGGAAAACTTGCATAGACAATATGATGAACTAGCTTGAGTAATTGGAGCTGGTTATATTTATACAAGGGAAATCAATCATATGTCAAGAAGAGGAGAATCCAAGTTTTGCAAAAGTTTCTATGCAAAATTTTCTGAAATTTAATTATCTCTAAGCTTGTCATGATCCAAAATTACAGGAGAAAAAGCCACTGAATAGGAGATATGGAATATGCAAATCATGATTAATAAAGAGATTTGGTTTTGCCATTTACTGGTTTTGTCAACTTGGACTTCTTTCCTCCTGCTTTTAAATGGAGATAATAGTGATTAGTCTTTTTATATAACAAGGTACTAATGTCTTTGGTTACTTCCTACATCACATTGCACAGTGGTCACAAAAATGCTAAGATATGATCCACAATTTGAACAGTCATAGTTTGAGAAGGATTTTGTATATTCACAGAAATATGAGATCATGTGAGAGTCTGGAAATCAGGCCATGCAAGGATATCACTCATGGAGGAAATCACTCCATACATGGAGTGATTGGGATGCCTAGCTTGTAGAACAGAAGACTTATCTGGAAATGGAGAAGCATACTAGGTGGAAAATGCTAGATCTTTGCTGAATTTATGATGAGGAAAAAGTCTGGAAATTACAGGAGATGATCCAGTTTTTAAGTTGTTTGCAGTGGGAGGGAAATTCTGGTATCAGTTCGGTTCAGTTCAGTCACTCAGTTGTGACCGACTCTTTGTGACCCCATGAATTGCAGCACACCAGGCCTCCCTGTCCATCACCAACTCCCAGAGTTCACTCAGACTTGCGCCCATCGAGTCCGTGATGCCATCCAGCCATCTCATCCTCGATTGTCCCCTTCTCCTCCTGCCCCCAATCCCTCCCAGCATCAAAGTCTTTTCCAATGAGTCAACTCTTTGCATGAGGTGGTCAAAGTGCTGGAGTTTCAGCTTTAGCATCATTCCTTCCAAAGAAATCCCAGGGCTGATCTCCTTCAGAATGGACTGGTTGGATCTCCTTGCAGTCCAAGGGACTCTCAAGAGTCTTCTCCAACACCACAGTTCAAAAGCATCAATTCTTCGGTGCTCAGCCTTCTTCACAGTCCAACTTTCACATCCATACATGACTACTGGAAAAACCATAGCCTTGACTAGATTCTGGTATCAGATACTCTAAAATGGGGGAGTGGAATTTCTTTTATCTACTAAATTTTATTTGTAGAGATAACTTTTCCAGGGCTATTGGTATCTATTTCTTATGTTTGTTTTATGCTTCTAACATTATTGCTCTCTTTTAAGATTTCCACTCTAAATGTCATGTTTGTAACTTTGCTTTTGAATGGGTATGGTAATACATTTTCTCCTTAAAGTTGGTCAGAAAAGAGTGAAAAGTATTTTATTCAGACATTTTGAATGAGTTCTTCATCTATAAACACATAAGATAGTCTTTTTAAGTTTATTTCTACCCAGTAATATTAAACTATCAGAATTAATAGCTTGAAGATGATAGAGTAATAGTATTCATACTTCATTGTTCTCTATCAGGACAATGGAAAACTGCAAGGTAAGGTCAAACCAGTGCATCCTAAGAGTCTGATTAATCAAGGCTATGGTTTTTCCAGTAGTCATGTATAGATGTGAAAGTTGGACTACAAAGAAAGCTGAGCGCCGAAGAATTGATGCTTTTGAACTGTGGTGTTGGAGAAGACTCTTGAGAGTCCCTTGGACTGCAAAGAGATCAAACCAGTCAATCCTAAAGGAAATCAGTCCTGAATATTCATTGGAAGGACTGATGCTGAAGCTGAAGCTTTAATACTTTGGCCACCTGATGCGAAGAACTGACTCATTGGAAAAGACCCTGATGCTGGGAAAGACTGAAGGCAGGATGAAAAGGGGACGGCAGAGGATGCGATGGTTGGATGGCATCACCAACTTGATGGACATGAGTTTGAGCAAGCTCTGGGAGATGACGACGGACTGGCATGCTGCAGTCCATGGAGTCGCAAAGAACTGGACATGACTGAGCAAGTGAGCTGAACTGAATGTAAACAGGAGAAAGAAAAGAGCATTATCCATGTATGTAAAAGACATATATAACTTTTGTCAAAATACTTGTCATACTTCTCTTGATTTGAACCCAGTCAAGAGAAGGCGCAGATGGACGACATAAGCCACCAGAGGTCACAATGTAATGTAGGTCCTCTGAGAGTATTTTATACATGTGGGTAGTATCAAACAGTGCCTTACTTTGAACTGAGATTTTCAGATATGACATTCCACACTTCTTTGCTATGTGTTAGGTTGAAATAATTAGTAACAGTAGAAGTAGTAATAATAAATAATGGTAACTCTTGTAGATGAGCTTGCAGAGCACCAGTAGATGTGTATGAGATTGAAGAATCAGACAGGAGTATCCACATACAAGAGAAGTCAACAGTTTTGGATCAAAGTGGAATTTAATCTGAATCTGCAGAAGAACAGGTACATAGTAATAATAAAAAACCTGCATGTTAAAAATCAGTGTAATAGTGTAACACATGGGGAAAACTTCTGGTCTTAAATAATTCTTAAAGAAGAAAGAATGAAGCAAAATTAATTTAACAGTAAGGTTAAAATTGAACAGAAGGAAGAAATAGAAAAGATAAAAATGAAAGGATATAAGGCTATGGTTTTTCCAGTGGTCATGTATGGATGTGAGAGTTGGACTATAAAGAAAACTGAGCACCAAAGAATTGATGCTTTTGAACTGTGGTGTTGGAGAAGACTCTTGAGAGTCCCTTGGACTGCAAGGAGATCCAACCAGTCCATCCTAAAGCAGATCAGTCCTGGGTGTTCATTGGGAGGACTGATGTTGAGGCTAAAACTCCAATACTTTGGCCACCTGAAGCGAAGAGCTGACTCATTGGAAAAGACCCTGATACTGAGATTGACTGAAGGCGGGAGAAGGGGACGACAGAGGATGAGATGGTTGGATGGCATCACTGACTCAATGGACATGAATTTGGGTAAATTCCAGGGTTGGTGATGGACCGGGAGGCCTGGCATGCTGCAGTTCATGGGGTCGCAAAAAGTCGGACACGACTGAGTGACTGAACTGAACTGAACTAATAAAAATGAAAATAGCTTATAGTCCTTCCTCACTCTTCCCTGCTGTTACATGTTATATATATATATATATGTATGTATGTATATATGTATATGTATATATAGGAACCATGTCTTATTTTGCATAGCTCCTATAAACAGGAATTTCTATTAACAGAATACTGTGCAAGGCATGGATGTCCATAGTTACAAAATATTTTTGCCAAATCAAAGAGGTGGGTTAGATTAACTCTAGGCAAATTAAATTTTAAAAACCTATAATAAATAAATCCATAGAACTCTGTAAGTTACTGAAGCTTACACAAGGGAGATATAAAAGCTTAGCAGAATGATTAACATAGATGTAAAATTGTCAGTTACTTTGTTTCCAGACCCAGATGACTTGTTCAGCTTTATCAAACATTTTTTGAATTATCTCAGATGTTTTTAGGGTGTTTCAAAGCACAGACAATGAAGAAAAATGTGTGTTCTTTTTTATAGGCAGCATAACATTTGTATAAAAATACGACAAACACAATAAAGGAAAATTAGAAAACAGACTCCTTTAAAAAGTCATTGCAGAATCCTAAATAACAAAATAGTCATATTAAAGCAAAAAGGTATTATGTCCAAGTAAAATTCATAGAAAGAAAGTAATGGCAATTCATTATTAATAAATCTATAATTTACCATTCAAGTTAAGAAAATCATATTCATCTCTGAAGATCCTAAAACAACCGTTGATAAAATTTATATTCATTCTTTTTTAAAAAACACATACTTACCCAATAAAAACTTATTTTAAACCCAAAACTACTGTCATCCTCAGTGACAAAATGATGAATTCATTTCTATTAAAGTCTAGGGAAAAAATTGCCATTCACTCTCAACTCTATATAATATCACTCTATAAATTCTAATCAGTAAGATTAGAGAAACTCAAAGTATTGGAAAGGAAGTTGCAAATTTATTATTTGCAGTTGATGTAATATTTACCTAAAAAATCCAAAGAATTGATTTTTAAATGAGAAATGATATGGAAAAGAGATGTTTCACTGCAGCTTATTGTTCCAAAGCTGATATAAAAATCAAGAACATTCATATAAACAAAACAATGCATTAAAGAATATGAGAAGATACCTCATTGCAAATAATAAATTGAAAGTAGAAAGAAATAAATTTAAGACAAACTATAATGAATATAAATTACAAAAAAAAAACAACTATGAAAGAAGGCTTGGCTAAATAGAAATACATTGCTTGCTTTTGGATTGAAAGGCTTCCCATAAATGTGTCAAATCTCTCTAAATTTATAAATTTAAAGATGTTCAAAATTTAAAAAAATGGCATTCTTATTAAAATCTGACAAACTGATTTTGAAATTCATTTGGAAAGGTTACAGTACTGAAAGCTTTGTACGATTTTTCTGGGATAAATGAAACAGAATATAGTAAGAAATAGGATCAATGTCAATGAGAATTTCACAATAATAAAGTGAGACTTCAAATAATTATCATTACATGACATTGGACCAAATCCTGGTTCTTTGGGGGAAGAACAGTTATATTTCTACCTGTTCCCAAAATTAAAAAGAAAAATGAAGCCATAATAAACCTAGTAATAATGAACATTGGTGAATAGATTTTACTTAACGATACATAACAAAGCTTTGAGATCTAGCACACACATGTCTGCTTTAGTTTAATAACTTTATATTGTTCTATTGTGTGACTGAATCATTATTTATATGGACTTGGTGGCTAGGCATTAAGTTGTTTCCATATTACAAGCAATGCTAAAGTTAACACCCTTTCATAAATGAATAAGTGAAATCTCTTGATTAAAATACAAAAAGGTGACACACTTACAATTTGGAAAGTGATCTCCTCATATGTGGGCTTCCCTGGTAGCTCAGATGGTAAGAATCCTCTTGCAATGTGGGAGACCCCAGTTCCATTCCTGGGTTGGAAAGATGCCCTGGAGGAGGAAATGGCAACCCATTCCAGTATTCTTACTTGGGAAGTCCCATGGACAGAGGAGCCTGGCGGGCTACAGTCCACGGGGTCGAAAAGAGCCAGACATGATTGAGTGACTAAGTACTACACAGCACATACTCAGATGGATCTTTTGGAGTTTTTAATGTATAATGTATTAATTAATGAGTTTCTCTGATGGCTCAGTGGGTAAAGAATCCACCTGTCAA
Organism: Capricornis sumatraensis; assembly: GCF_032405125.1. Lineage (NCBI taxonomy): Eukaryota > Metazoa > Chordata > Mammalia > Artiodactyla > Bovidae > Capricornis > Capricornis sumatraensis. The sequence goes on from NC_091073.1 coordinate 25,860,279, forward strand.
TGTAGGAGACACAGAAGACATGGGTTCGATTCCTGGGTCAGGAAGATCCTCCAGAGAAAGAAATGGCCACCCACACCAGTATTCTTGCCGGGAAAATCCCATGGACAGAGAAGCCTTGTGGGCTACAGTCCAAAGGGTTGCAAAGAGTTAGACAGAATACATTATTGCAGTGTGTTCTTTGGATAGATATTGGGTTTGCAGAGTGATGAGATATCTTTTAAGGTACACGAAACTGCACAGTATGAACTTTCTTCAACCTTTGCATGTTATTAACCAAATAATTTCTAAGATAGTTAAAGGAAGTTTGTCTGAAATGAAAGTGATGAGAGCAAGCTGCAGAGCATTGTGAATGCCATGATCTTACTTTTACAGAAAAAAGGCTGTTCATGCATGTATAATTTGAACTCAAAAGGGGACTGAACCAAAAAGAAGAAGAGCTATAAATAAAAAGAAAACGGAAATAAATAGTGCTATTGGGTAGACTTCAAAAATATCTAGATTTGTTTCTAGTGATCTTTCTAAATCAGCTAAAATTAGATTCAAAACCAGGAAGTATGCAATTAATATTTCACAGCAACATTACTTAAGCTAATAAGAATGTGTGTTCATCAAATTTTAAGTGTTTTTATTATATTCTTTCTTTCCTTCTTGTTAGAATCTCTACAGTCCTTTCAGTGTGCAGCATGGTGGTTTTCAGTTTCTAAATAGTGTCTGGTAAACATATGTAACTGAGACCAAGTCAAATAGTAAACCCTAAAGACACAAGGAGCAAAAGTGTTTGGTTTCCATGGCATATTCCAGGTTGGATATTTTAAAACAAATGAAGCTGTTATGAAATTAGCAATTCTCTCAGCAGCAAAACAAGCAAGGAATCTAGATTTTGATTTTATAAAATTCATCTTGAAGGCAATATTATTTTAATTAAAGTTTACAGCAAAAGATTGAGAATGCTGTTTATAAGGTCAAGAATCATTTTCTTCCAGATTTCAGTAGAAGGGCAAATCAGAAAAAAAAAATGAGATTTTGAGTTATCCCACAAGCAAATTTGTCTGTCTATGCTATATCTAACTGATAGACATTTCATCAACATTCTTTATTTTCATCTATAAATTGTATCACAGTTATTGAAAGGAAAATGAAGAAAGAAAGGAATAAGAAATACATTAATAAAGTACAGGACAATCTAATCTGTTGGGGCATTTTTAGAATGCTGCTGGACCTCCAAGTATCTATCTTCTCAGTGAAGCTCACCTGGGCCATCCCATTCTAAAATTAGACCCACCCATCCACCATCATCTGGAGTCATGCTTTGTTTCATGTTCTTTTTTCATGGCAATTATCACTTTCTAAAGGGTCAGACACTTACTGTATTTACGGTTCTATCTCTCCTGCTGAAACCTAAGAACCAAGAGAAAATTTGTCTGGTTTGTTCTATGACGCATATACCTAGCATCTGGAATAATGTTGGTACATGATAGTTCAGTTCAGTTCAGTCGCTCAGTCGTGTCCAACTCTTTGCGACCCCAGGAATCGCAGCACGCCAGGCCTCCCTGTCCATCACCAACTCCCAGAGTTCACTCAAACTCATGTCCATCGAGTCAGTGATGCCAACCAGCCATCTCATCCTCTGTCGTCCCCTTCTCCTCCTGCCCCCATCCCTCACAGCATCAGAGTCTTTTCCAATGAGTCAACTCTTCGCATGAGGTGGCCCAAGTACTGGACTTTCAGCTTCAGCAACATTCCTTCCAAAGAAATCCCAGGACTGATCTCCTTCAGAATGGACTGGTTGGATCTCCTTGCAGTCCAAGGGACTCTCAGGAGTCTTCTCCAACACCACAGTTCAAAAGCATCAATTCTTCGGTGCTCAGCCTTCTTCACAGTTGAACTCTCACATCCATACATGACCGCAGGTAAACCATAGCCTTGACTAGATGGACCTTAATCGGCAAAGTAATGTCTCTGCTTTTGAATATACTATCTAGATTGGTCATAACTTTTCATCCAAGGAGTAAGTGTCTTTTAATTTCATGGCTGCAATCACCATCTGCAGTGATTTTGGAGCCCCCCAAAATAAAGTCTGACACTGTTTCCACTGCTTCCCCATCTATTTCTCATGAAGTGATGGGACCAGATGCCATGATCTTCGTTTTCTTAATGTTGAGCTTTAAGCCAACATTTTCACTCTCCTCTTTCACTTTCATCAAGAGGCTTTTTAGTTCCTCTTCACTTTCTGCCATAAGGGTGGTGTCATATGCATATCTGAGGTTATTGATATTTCTCCCAGCAATCTTGATTCCAGCTTGTGTTTCTTCCAGCGTTTCTCATGATGTACTCTGCATATAAGTTAAATAAGCAGGGTGACAATATACAGCCTTGATGCACTCCTTTTCCTATTTAGAACCCGTCTGTTGTTCCATGTCCAGTTCTAACTGTTGCTTCCTGACCTGCATACAGATATCTCAAGAGGCAGGTCAGGTGGTCTGGTATCCCCATCTCTTGAAGAATTTTCCACAGTTTATTGTGATCCACACAGTCAAAGGCTTTGGCATAGTCAACAAAGCAGAAATAGATGTTTTTCTGGAACTCTCTTGCTTTTTCCATGATCCAGCGGATGTTGGCAATTTGATCTCTGGTTCCTTTGCCTTTTCTAAAACTAGCTTGAACATCAGGAAGTTCACAGTTCACATATTGCTGAACCCTGGCTTAGAGAATTTTGAAAATTACTTTACTAGCAAGTGAGATGAGTGCAATTGTGCAGTAGTTTGAGCATTCTTTGGCATTGCCTTTCTTTGGGATTGGAATGAAAACTGACCTTTTCCAGTCCTGTGGCCACTGCTGAGTTTTCCAAATTTGCTGGCATGTTGAGTGCAGCACTTTCACAGCATCATCTTTCAGGATTTGAAATAGCTTAACTGGAATTCCATCACCTCCATTAGCTTTGTTCATAGTGATGCTTTCTAAGGCCCACTTGACATCACATTCCAGGATGTCTGGCTCTAGATTAGAGATCACACCATCATGATTATCTGGGTCGTGAAGATCTTTTTTGTACAGTTCTTCTGTGTATTCTTGCCACCTCTTCTTAATATCTTCTGCTTCTGTCAGGTCCAGACCATTTCTGTCCTTTATCGAGCCCATCTTTGCATGAAATGTTCCCTTGGTATCTCTAATTTTCTTGAAGAGATCTCTAGTCTTTCCCATTCTGTTCTTTTCCTCTATTTCTTTGCATTGATCGCTGAAGAAGGCTTTCTTATCTCTTCTTGCTATTCTTTGGAACTCTGCATTCAGATGCTTATATCTTTCCTTTTCTCCTTGGCTTTTCACCTCTCTTCTTTTCACAGCTATTTGTAAGGCCTCCCCAGACAGCCATTTTGCTTTTTCCTTTTCTTTTCCATGGGGATGGTCTTGATCCCTGTCTCATGTACAATGTCATGAACCTCATTCCATAGTTCATCAGGCACTCTCTCAGATCTAGTCCCTTAAATCTATTTCTCACTTCCACTGTATAATCATAAGGGATTTGATTTAAATCATACCTGAATGGTCTAGCGGTTTTCCCTACTTTCTTCAATTTGAGTCGAATTTGGTAGTAAGGAGTTCATGATCTGAGCCACAGTCAGCTCCTGGTCTTGTTTTTGTTGACTGTATAGAGCTTCTCCATCTTTGGCCGCAAGGAATATAATCAGTCTGATTTCGGTGTTGACCATCTGGTGATGTCCATGTGTAGAGTGTTCTCTTGGGTTGTTGGAAGAGGGTGTTTGCTATGACCAGTGCATTTTCTTGGCAAAACTCTATTAGTCTTTGCCCTGCTTCATTCTGCATTCCAAGGGCAAATTTGCCTGTTACTCCAGGTGTTTCTTGACTTCCTACTTTTGCATTCCAGTCCCCTATAATGAAAATGACATCTTTTTTGGGTGTTAGTTCTAAAAGGTCTTGTAGGTCTTCATAGAACCATTCAACTTCAGTTTCTTCAGTGTTACTGGTTGGGGCATAGACTTGGATAACTGTGATATTGAATGCTTTGCCTTGGAGATGAACAGAGATCATTCTGTCTTTTTTGAGACTGCATCAAAGTACTGCGTTTTGGACTCTTTTGTTGACCACGATGGCTGTTCTTTTTTCATGGCATTTATCACTTTCTAAAGGGTCATACACTTACTGTCTTCATGGTTCTCTCTCTCCCGCTGAAACCTAAGAACCAAGAGAAAATCTGTCGGTTTGTTCTCTGATATATATACCTAGCATCTGGAATAATGTTGGCACATGATAAGCATGCAATAAATATGTGTTGAATAAATAAAAGTTCACAGAAGAAATTCCTTACTGTGAAAGCAAAATATTGCAGTAAATTATTAGGCAAGGCTAGAGATTCAACTCTAAAAGATTTAGAAGCACTCACAGTAGGCTGAGTAGAGGAGTAGATTAATTAAAAATTTAGAAGCCATCAAATATTTATGAAACACCTCTTGTGGCAAAGCACATTAATCCAAGTGCACTATTGTGTTAATTATTAAATTCATAATAAATTTTGGCATTGATATTTTAAGTTAAAAAAAAAACCAATTTGTTTTTCAAGACTCAGAGTTGCATCCTCTCCTGCAATTGTTTATATATACAGTCCCAATATACTCTTTGGTGACCACAGATTCATGTAGATATTGCATCCAGTACTTCTTACATCTTTACTTCTAATATCCTTCCCTTCAGCAACTCACTCCCAAGACCATACCTTGGACATATCAACACTTGGAAATTCTTTATTTTTAAAATAATTAGTTTGAATAAGTAGCTCTCTGTCTGTAACTTCTGTCTTTCATCAAGCTTAGTTATTTAGCCAGTTATTCAAACCTAATGTAATTTTGAGATTCAGGATTGTTCCCCCTGTGCACCAAACCTCTCTTTTGCCTCAAAGCATCAGCTGCTTGTCCTGGTAGCCTCCTGTCTTTCTGAGGTTGGATTTCATAGCTTATTAAACACTCTTTTTTCACACAGAGTATATTAATAATACCGATTCCAAACTGAAACTAATATTAAATGGAATAACAATACTACTATAAATAGTCAACATTTTTTAATCCTTGATGGATGCCCAACCCTATTTGAATTTCTTACGTGTACTTATTACTTTAATCCTGACAGCTCCATAGTGAATGTTGTTTTATCTTCATCATATGTATGAAGAAACTAAAGGAACATTAGGTTGAAAATTCTTGCTTGAGGTCACAAAAGTGGACAGTTTAGAACTGGATTATGAAGCCTGAAATGTAGTTTCCGGAGCACATTCTTGTAAGCATGGGATCTGCTCTCATTGATCTACAGAAATGGCCCCTGCAAGTTTACAGTGACCTGCCTATTACTAACTGTAATCAGCACTTCTTATGCTCCACAGTGGAAGGGTGAAACTGTATATTTATGGCCTCCAAACTTGAATCTCAAATGCTCTCAGACTTGCCTTTTCTGTTTTCTGATTGGTTGCCTATTTCTAGTTCTCTCTGTCAAATTATCTCTTCTTTCCTCATCTCTGCCCTTGCCCATTCTTTTCATTGTCAAAACACAACACTGACTTTTGTGTCAGAGAGAAAGTAGAAACTAGCAGGTAAATTTTCTGCACCTCTCCCTTTCTATTCTCTTATTTCCATGGATAACTTATTCTCCTATTTAATGTTGTTCCCTCTACCATCGCTTTGATTCTATGTCTTCCCTTTTACCTAGGCCTTTCACTTTCATAAAACATTTTTGTCTTCCATGATGTCAGAGTACTATGACTTTCCTCTTCTTTGACTCCTTGTTTCTGCTTTCTTTTCTTTCTCTTCCTTACTCTTAAGTTTTTGTATTAAATAGTGTTCGCTTTAGGCTTGAATCACTTATGCTGCACGCTCCCCTAGGCTTTATGAATAATTACAGTGATTATAGGAATTATACATAGGACTTCAATTAAAATTAAAAATCTGTATCTGTAGCCCAATATGTACTCAATATGCCAGCAAATTTTGAAAACTCAGCAGTGGCCACAGGAATGGAAAAGATAATTTTCATTTTAGTTCCAGAAAAAGGCAACGCCAAGATATGTTCAAACTACCACAAAACTGCACTCATCTCACATGCTAGCAAAGTAATGCTCAAATTCTCCAAATCAGGCTTCAGCAGTATGTGATCTGTGAAATTCCAGATATTCAAGCTGGATCTACAAAAGAAAGAGGAACCAGAGATCAAATTGCCAACATCCACTGGATCACTGAAAAAGCAAAAGAGTTCCAGAAAAATATCTATTACTGTTTTACTGACAATACCAAAACCTTTGACTGTGTGGATTACAACAAACTGTGGAAAATTCTGAAAGAGATGGGAATACCAGACCACCTGACCTGCCTCCTGAAAAATCTGTATGTAGGTCAATAAGCAACAGTTAGAACTGGACATGGAACAACAGACTGTTTCCAAATTGGGAAGGAGTATATCAAGGCTGTATATTGTCACCCTGCTTATGTAATTTATATGCAGAGTACATATGTGAAATGTAAGGCTGGATGAAGCACAAGCTGGAATCAAGATTGCCGAGAAAAATATCAATAACCTCAGATATGCAGATAACACCACCCTCATGGCAGAAAGTGAAGAAGAACTAAAGAGCCTCTGGAAGAAAGTGAAAGAAGAGAGTGAAAAAGTTGGCTTAAAACTCAACATTAAGAAAACTAAGATCATGGCATCTGGTCCCATCACTTCATGGCTAATAGATGGGGAAGTAATGGTAACAGTGAGAGAATTTATTTTCTTCGGCTCCAAAGTCACTGCAGATGGTGACTGCAGCCACGAAATTAAAAGATGCTTATTCCTTGGAAGAAAAGCTGTTACCAACCTAGACAACATATTAAAAAGCAGAGACATTACTTTGCTAACGAAGGTCCATCTAGTCAAAGCTATGGTTTTTGCAGTAGTCATGTGTGGATGTGAAAGTTGAACTATAAAGAAAGCTAACCACCGAAGAATTGATGCGTGTTGGAGAAGACTCTTGAGAGTCCCTTGGACTGCGACAGAGATCCAACCGGTACATCCTAAAGGAAATCAGTCCTAAATAGTCATTGGAAGGGCTGAAGCTGAAACTCCAATACTTTGGCCACCTGATGTGAAGAACTGACTCATTGGAAAAGACCCTGATGCTGAGAAAGATTGAAGGCAGGATGAGAAGAGGATACAGAGGATGAGATGGTTGGATGACATCACCAACTTGATGGACATGAGTTTGTGTAAGCTCCGGGAGTTGGTGATAGACAGGAAAGCCCGGCTGAGCGACTGAACTGAACTGAACTGAACTGATTTGTAGCCCACATCTCTCCTGAGCTTTATCCAATGTATTAAAAGATAAGGTGAAGTATATTAAAACTTTAAGAAGTCTGAGTGAAAATTGATTAGAATCAGGCAGCATCCTACCTAGCAAAGGAATTCTGAGAAAGTGTACAAAATGAAAGACTTTTATAGGCAAAGTGGAGAGGGAACAATAAAGCTGGTTCTAGACAAAAAAGGATTGGTTCTTGTGCGATTACTTTCCTTTAGGGGCTTGTAGAGGATTATCACGGAGACTACCTCACTAGTTCTGATGGGGAGACTCCTAGTTGATTGTTTTATTTGAGATTCCATTTCTAGGAAAGCCAAAACTGTAAGTCAGTCTTGGTTTGGTGATGAGGGCTTAGCATAAGTAATTCTATCTTGAGTCTGTGCCTTGTATTCCAACAGTATGTAATCATGTCCTGAATATTTTTGCTTGGATGTTTCATAAGCACCTTAAACTCAATATCTAAAATTGAACTTGCATGTTTCACCACAAGTTTCTTCTTCCCTCCTTATCTCAGTGAATGGCATCACTATACACTTAGTTTTTGCAAGGTATAGGCTTCAAGATAGAGTCATCCTAAAATACTGGTTTTCTTTCAACACTTAACTCCAAGCAGTCTTCAAAACTTAAAATTTTTTTTCTCCTATGTATCTTTTGACTCTATCCACTTCTAATTCAAATGACATTTCTTAATATAGAGAATAATATATATATTTAAAAATACTTACTAGAGGTGCAGCAATCTTCTAATTGCCCTCTCTTCATCCAATATAGCCATAGTAAACCCATAATAACTGTAATCTCACCAATATTAAAAGATAAACTGAAACATATTAAAAACCTTAAGGGTTTATCTGAGCAAAAATCTATTTGAATTGGGCAGTGCCAAACAGAAAGTAGTTGAAGTGCTCACTGGCAGAATTTAGGGGAAAGGCTTTTATATAAAAGGTGAAAAAACAAACCAAGGACATTATTTGAGGGACTGTAGGTTAAGTGTTTTTCTTATTTGGAAAAGATTAGCTGTCTGTTGATGATTGGTTGTCCTTGGTTTCCATGACTTAACCTTGTGGGGTTTATAGGCTGAGGTTTTGGTTTGCTTATGTAGGTTGCCCAAGGCATTAGAGTCACCTCAGTCTAAGGGTCTTTGAATTAACATCAACTAGGAAATAAACTTCCTCCTTCCCCCAAATCCCCAAAGTTTCACCCCATTATTCATTTAGACTCAGGCTTGAGGTCAGAATCTTGATATTTAAATCAGGATGAGGCAAGTGTGGTTCCTTTCAATCTGAAGTCCTGTGAACTAAAGAGACAAATTAATTGTTCTTCAAAATACCCACCATCCAGTGGTGGGATAGAATAACCACAAAAGACATTCCTTTTCAAAATGGTGTGGGGAAGGTGGTGAGAGGCACATGGCAGTCACTTGTGCTGAGAAATTCTGAAATCTAATTGAAATCTAGTTAGGCATGTATTAACACTTTCAGCTAGAGTTCAATTCTACTTCCTTGGAGATGGATTTTTTCCTCTGCACTCTTAGCTTCATCCTCTGAGTCATCTTTCCTTCTCCATAATTAATGGCTCATGCTTGCTGCTGATTGATTTCTCATTCCTACTTGCTTCCCGAGAAGGCTGAGAATATGATTTATCTTTCCACTGAGACTTTCTATGTCAAAGAATGACAATTCTCAGTGTTTCACCTGTGAAAAGTCCTAGTAGCTTCTGCTCCCAAGTGGAATCTTCTTTATGGTCTTTTCAGAGTTGCTCTTGGAATACCAGGACGTCCATTGTGATGATCATTATGGCAGAGGGCATGGAGAGATGAACAGTAGATAGAGGTAAAGAAATCTAGGTGGTGTGAGAGATCATGCTCCTCTCAATCTGCCCACACTTCCCTTCCCCCTTCCTCGACACTGGCCCTTTGGAGAAGTCTTTCTGGTGGGAGTCATTATTTCCCTTTGACAAAACCACTGAATTTATAATATTAAAGCAAAAAACAAAAAACAAAAAACCACAAAGTAGCAAAAGTCCTTCTTTCCCATTTAGACATATTATGTTAGTTCATGAATAGGAGTATATTTTGGGCAGAAGAATTTTCACCCAAAGATGATTTTTTACCCACCTGGCACGCATAGTCCAAAGAATCTTTTATGTATTTACTGTCCCCGCAACCAAAGAAGAAAATAGAGACAAAGATTTTACTCCTCTGAAAGCATGCATTAGCTTTCTAATTCCTGACCGTTTATGTTTAAAAGATCCACAGCGGCTTTCAAATCTTTAACCTTGGTGTTAAATAGAAATCTCTGAAGGTAGAAAACTAAAATAGTCTGGGGTATCATTCTTGCTGAGAGTGAAGGTAGCTTTCAGCTTTATTTCCCTGAAATAGCATTCCTGCAAAGAAAACACACATGCTAATTGTTCTTCAGTTGCTAAGTTGTGTCCAACTCTTTGCGACCCATGAACTGCAGCATGTGAGGCTTCCTTGTCCTTCACTATCTTCCAAAGTTTGCTCAAATTCATGTCCATTGAGTTGGTGATGCTGTCTAACCATCTTATCCTCTCGCCTCCTCCTTTTGCCCTTAATCTTTCCCACCAACTCGTTTTCCAGTGAGTCTTCGCATCAGGTGGCCAAAGTATTGCAGCTTTAGCTTCAGCATCAGTCCTTCCAGTGAATATTCAGGATGGATTTCCTTTAGGATTGACTGGTTTGATCTGATTATTTTATCAAATAATTGTTAATAAGTCTGGTCTTTAATAATGTACTTATCTTGTTCTGAGAAGTGTGTCAATTATAGATCAGATGCATCTCTGGAGAAGTATGTACTGTTTGTTACAGATAATCTCATTTTAGAGACCATGTTTACATATGGTTTTTTTAGACCTACGTTAGCATTTTTGTACTACTTAGATAAATTGCTTGTGTTTGTCCTAGAGAAGCCAATATTTGTGTTACAATGATTAGGAGTTATTGTCCATGACAGGCAACCTTGCTCTTCTTTCAACAGTAGTAACCCGACCTAGGGATGATTTTAGATTTCTTCCCTGATTTATTGTCCTTTAGGCAGAATATTCTTGAAGATGGGCAAATTATGACTAAAATTATTTTTTAACTGGGAAGAAGCATTAAGTTTTAGTCTTTTTCAAGTAAGAGACCATGAATTCAACCCTTAGCTATACTTCTGTTGACACCATGGTTGATACTACAATTTTGTCTTTTCCAACAATGAAGCAGAAAAAAATACCATAGTGTTTTCTATATTTTAGGGAAGACTCTTGAACTCAGAGTCTATGGTACTTTATACTGGGTACACTTGGTTAAGCTGGAATTAATTTTCTCCAAACCCCCTTCCTTCTGTGGCCTTGGTTTAGAATCAACCAGAGAGAAAGGTGTATGGAGGATGAAGGTCCAATAAGTGGCTGTTGCTTTATGATAGCTGGTGTGAGGTGTGGTCAGAAACATAGATGTGGTGGCATGTTCCAGCTTTTCCTCAATGTCGCTTGTTCACCTTCCTGACTCCTGGTCCTGACCACATTACGTGGTCCCACATCAGTAGCTTAATATGCGCTGCTTCCCAAATTCTCCTGCAAGCTCCCAAATCTGTCTGCTTGCCCCAGTACTTTAGTGGTTGCTAGATCTAACAGCAAGCCCTCTGTGGATAGACACAATCCCTGAGAACTAGTGGAGAGTGATAACCTAAGGAGTACTAGGAATATCTCAATCTAGTATTTAACTGTTTTTAACAAGTAAGATCTGGTGAACATTTAGATAGAACTGTAGCAACTATTAACCACTGTGATGAGGAACTAAACTTTAAATTTATAATTTTAAGTTACTGAAATTTAAATTTCAGAACCGAAGTAGTGTAGAATACTTTTCTATGAAACACAACTTCATTGTCTTGGTAGAACGACATTTCACTTTAACTGTTGCATTGAGTCTGTTGCTATTTATTGTGTGCAGATTGGGTGTGTGCGTGTAGTTACTGTCCATGGATTGACTCAATTTGATGTGACTTCTTTCTATACAACCATGTAAAATTGTGACATGTTTACTTGAGATTTTATACATTGCTGCTGCTGCTAAATCCAAAAGACTAATTTTACTTTTGTAAAGCCTTCTTTGATGTGGCTACCAGACAATTAGAATTTATTCATATAGCTTGCATTAAATTTCCACTGAACAGTGCTGATTTAAAAAGTGTACCAAGATGTGAATTAAAGGCTCATTTAAGCAAACCAGAGAAACTTCATTATAATTCTTCTCATTTCTAAGGGATGTTTGCAAAGCATATTTTATTTTTTAGTATGTAGTTAATAAATATTTGATATTTTGCTGTTAGTATTACTGGTTGCTTGTGTTTATATATGCCAGTAAATATTCATATATTATAGAATATTTCTATGTAAACTTAGAAAATAGAAAAAAACATACTTTACTACCATATACAGTCATTATTAGCATATTAATAGCATTTTTTAAAGTAGAAAATTCATTTCAAAGTAATTAAAATCAGAGAGGAATACATGAAAAAGTCGCTATTGGAAGTAAAGCCTTATCAACCACAACTGATGAGACATGATGTATTTAGATAAAGTGGGAAATATAAGTGTTGCCAGTGAATATCAATTGTCACAGGAATCTAGGAGAAAATATTTGGTAGAATAAGTATTGACAAATACCAACCTGCCTTTGTTGGTTAGAAGCAGTTCTGCTGCTGCTGCTGCTGCTGCTAAGTCACTTCAGTCGTGTCCGACTCTGTGCGACCCCATAGACAGCAGCCCACCAGGCTCCCCCCGTCCCTGGGATTCTCCAGGCAAGAACACTGGAGTGGTTGCCATTTCCTTCTCCTAGATAACCATATTGCTTAAGTGTAATTATTTTTATATATTTAGGGTAATGTTTGATATAACATTCAGGAACTAAAAGGCTTCTTGATGAAAGTGAAAGAGGAGAGTGAAAAAATTGGCTTAATGCTCAACATTCAGAAAACTAAGATCATGGCATCTGGTCCCATCACTTCATGGCAAATAGATGGGGAAACAGTGACAGACTTTACTTTGGGGCTCCAAAATCAGTGCAGATGGTGATTGCAGCCATGAAATTAAAAGATGCTTACTCCTTGGAAGAAAAGTTATGACCAACCTAGATAGCATATTCAAAAGCAGAGACATTACTTTGCCAACAAAGGTCTGTCTAGTCAAGACTATGGTTTTTCCAGTGGTCATGTATGGATGTGAGAGTTGGATTGTGAAGAAGGCTGAGCGCCGAAGAATTGATGCCTTTGAACTGTGGTGTTGGAGAAGACTTTTGCGAGTCCCTTGGCGTGCAAGGAGATCCAACCAGTCCATCCTAAAGGAGACCAGTTCTGGGTGTTCATTGGAAGGACTAGTGCTGAAGTTGAAACTCCAATACTTTGGCCACTTCATGTGAAGAGTTGACTCATTGGAAAAGACCCTGATGCTGGGAGGGATTGGGGGCAGGAGGAGAAGGGGACGACAGAGGATGAGATGGCTGGATGGCATCACCGACTCGATGCACATGAGTCTGGGTGAACTCTGGGAGTTGGTGATGAACAGGGAGGCCTGGCGTGCTGTGATTCATGGGGTCGCAAAGAATCGGACATGACTGAGCAACTGAACTGAACTGATTGAATGTGAGGCAGGTGGTACTTATAGACGGCAGAATAAGGTACTTGATAAACCTTCTTCCCAGCAAAACACCATTTTAACTGATAAAAATTGTAAGTAAAAATAATTTTAAGTCTCTGGATATTGTCCTAAGGGCAGAGAGTGAATGAAGAAATGTCCATTCAAAAAAAGAAAAAGAAAAAAAATGTACTAAATCTCAGTAGGAATAGTTTGAATTTGTGGCAGTTGAGTCATAACCTGCTCCCTTAACCCTACCCCTTGCTCCATGTTACAGAAGCTCTATTCCAGGTGCTCTTCCCTGGGTACTGCAGTCAGAAGAGATGGGTGCCCTCTTGCCTGAGCTTCCAGTCTGTGACTACAGTTTCATTTCTCACACTTGTCCCAGCCCAGTGTTGCAGAATGCCTACCCACTGCAGATGTGGCTGAGAGAAACAGGTCTCCCTTTCCCTATCCAATCCTTGGTCGCAAAGCAGGAATTCAACCCCAAATGCAGTAGGTTAGGACCACAGTTTTATAAGGCAGGGGTCCATGTCAGGAGCAGCAACCCAAGAAAACAAAGGGAAGCCACACTGCCTTCCCCCCTGTGGCCACTCATACACCATGTTGTCAGTCTTGGAAAAGTGGGTCCTTACACAAAGCTCTGCTGAAATGGTGCAAAGGTTCAGCCCAGGAAGAAACTCAGCCCATAAAGACAATGAGCTCTGCAGTTCTGCCTAAGGAAACTGGCTTTATTTAGAACACAGCATGGAGAAGTCTGTACCTAAGGATGATTTTAAAATGTGGACCTCTTGTTGAGGGTAACTAAGAAAGAGCAACCAGAAGTTTAATGGAATGAGAGAAAAAAATAACCAAGAAGAGCCTGACTGGGACCTTAGTCAGTTCTGGAAGTCAGGAAGGTTGCAACATGCATTTGGCTATATCCATTCAGTAGCAATCGGAGCAGGTATTTCCCTAAGCTACACAAGATTCATCAATACAGGACCTTAAACATAAACTCTGATCAAATATATACTGAACAATAAGCTCCTCTTACCTGGGCCTGCTCCTAGGAAGCTAGGTGTAAAAATAAAATCACAGAAATCACCAATAAACTAGGAAACAGTGCATATCCAAGGCTACTTTGTCTTGGGAGAGATCAGAATGGGGTTCTCTTAGCTACTTGTCCCTGATTGAACACAGGGCAACAAAACAAATTCAAGTGTGATAGCATCCTCCAAGCCACATAAGTTTTAACCAGTAAGTGGCTTGTGCCAACTGAGCATAGCTCCTAGGGAGTCAGACCAAGAGATGAAAACAATGGGATGAAATCTGAGTAGCAAAATTAGACCTGCACATGGGGAAGGAATTAGAATTTTCAGAATTAGTTCATTGAACAAAAACATTTGACCCTTGAACAGCGTGAGGATTAGGAATGCCACTTTTGTAGAGTGGAAAGTCTGTAGATATTTTAGTTGGCCCTTTATATCTGTGGCCTCTCATCTTCAGATTCAACCAACCATGGGCCACGTAGTACTGTAGGACATATTTATTGAAAAAAAATCTGTGTATAAGGGGACCTGTTGTCCACCTGTCAAATCTATGTTTTTCAAGGGTCAACTATAAACAAGTGACTTGGTAAACAAAAGAAACACTCAGAGTGTTATCAGTATCTAGATTTGGTAAAATATACCTGAAATGTACAGCTTTCAATAAAATTGAGATATGCAAGGAAAGAGTAAAGTATAATCTGTATGCATACTAATCTAGCAAGCAATAAAAACTACTTTGAAGGAGGCCCACATGGGAAGCTAGCAGACAGAAATCAAAACAGCTGTAATATTATAAATATGTTTAAAAACTAAAAGAAATGATGCTTAAAGAATTGCAGATATGATGATAATGCCTCATGAAACAGAGAATAAAAATAAAAGGATGAAATTACTAAAAAAAAAAAAAAAAAGGAAATTCTGAAGACGAAAAGTAAGATATTCCAAACAAAAATTCAGTAGAGAGGCTCAATAGTAGACTTCATCTGTCAGAAGAAAGAATCAGCAAACTGAAGACAGATGAATAGAGAATAAGCAATCTGAAGAAAAGAGAAAGAAACAATGAAAAAATAAAGAATAAAATCTCAGAGAAATTTGGGACAATTAAACACACAAGATTATGTGATGGATATACTAGAGGAAATAGGAAGAGGGAAAAAGAAAGGAGATGAATCAAATAAATGATGTCTGGAAACTTTGCAGATATGAAGAAAAGTGCAAATCTACCTATCCAAGAGGCTGAAAAACTTCAAACAGGACAAATGGAAAAAGACCCATTATGAAATACATTATAGTAAAAACGTTCAAAGATGAAGGTAAATCTTGAAAGCAGAAAGTGAAAAAACACCTCAACCTGTACATGGGAACTTCAGCAACAGAAACAATTAACTTCTTACAAACAAATAGAGATCCAAAGGCAGTGGGAAGACATAAGCAAAGTGCTAAAAGTATTTTTTAAAAAAAGCCGTAAAAAATCTTAAATTTATAAAACTATCTTTCAATAATAAGGTGAAATCATACTTCCAGATAAAGAAAAACTGAGTGATTAGGATGCTGGAACACTGGACTTACAAAAAATAAAAAAGGAAGTTTTTGAAAAGGAACCATAAATGGTTAAAAAAAAAAAAGAAGAAGAAAAGAAAGAAAGGTTAAAATTGCAAACTTTACAAAAATATACTGGCTGTCCTTTCTTCTCTCAGCTTATCTAAAAAGACACATATAAAAAATAAAATAAAATAAATAAAATAAAAAGACACATAAAAAGTAGTAATTTAACAATGTCTCGGTAATTTAACAAGCTTATACAGGTATGTATGGCACTTATAGCACAAACATAATGGCAAAGAGGAAACTGGCTTATAGATGAATAAATTTTCCATTTCTTTGGAACTAAGTTATTATAAATCTGAAGTAGAGTCTGACAAAACTATAATTAAAAACAAGAAATGAGATGCATAGAAAACAAAAAATGAAAGGGGAAATGTTCATACAGCAATATCAATAATAAATATGAATGGATTAAAAATCTAATCAGAAGACAGAGATTGCTATATGGGTAAAAGAAACCTAATTGAACTCTTTATATTTATAGAAAATACATTATAGATTAAAAAATGCAAATAGAGTGTAAGTAAAAGGGTAGAAAAACAATATCAAAAGGAGAGCTGGAATAACTATAATAATGTTAAAATAGACTTTACGAGAAAAATTTGTACTAGAGACAAAGGAAATTTTATACTGATAAATGGGATCAATTAGAAAGGAATGCACAATAATTATAAACATATTTGTATCTAACAGAAACCCTAAACCACAAAGCAACACATAATAGGATGGAAGAGAGAAACATACAATTCAGAAATAAAAAAGGAAGATAAATAATAATAAATAGAACAACTTGCATAGTGGAAAGAACCACTAGGCAGAAGATCAGCTAGTAAAAAGGAGACTTAAAAGTAATTCTAACCCAACTAAATGTAAAAGACATCTACAAACTCTTCACCCAACAAAAGAACATTCTTAATTGCACGTGGAACATCAAGGTAGACCATATGGTAGGCTATTAAACAATCTCAATAAATCTAAAGGGATTGAAATACAAATTTGTTTTCTAACAGCAATGAAATATAAGTAGATAATAATAGCAAGAAAAATTGGAAAATTCAAATATTTGGAAATTTAAAAACACATTCCTAATAAACGATAAAAGACGAAATTAGAATTAGAAAAGTCTGGAAAAAAAAAACACAACATACTAAAATTCATGAAATCAGATACAACCATGCTTAGAGAGAGATTTATAGTTACCAAGTTTGCTATTTGGAGTGCTTAATATTGCTAAGAGGTTAATACTCTCAAATTGAATTATACAATCTTTATTAAATTTCCAGATGACTTTTCTTCTAGAAATTGACATACCTTTTCCAAAATTCATATGAAAGTGCAAGATGCCTAAAATGGTCAAAATAATTGTTTGTAGAAAAATGAATTTTGAGGACTCAGATTGCCTAACAAGTTATTGCAGAACTGCAGTAAACAAGACATTATAGTAACTGGCTTAAGGATATATGCTGCTGCTGCTGCTAAGTCGCTTCAGTCGTGTCCTACTCTGTGTGACCCCATAGATGGCAGCCCACCAGGCTCCCCCATCCCTGGGATTCTCCAGGCAAGAACACTGGAGTAGGTTGCCATTTCCTTCTCCAATGCATGAAAGTGAAAAGTGAAAGTGAAGTCGCTCAGTCGTGTCCGACTCTTAGTGACCCCGTGGACTGTAGCCTACCAGGCTCCTCTGTCCATGGGATTTTCCAGGCAAGAGTACTGGAGTGGGGTGCCATTGCCTTCTCCGAAGGATATATGAGAGACTAGAAATAAACTCTTATTATCATGGTATAGGGGAACAAAATTTGCCACCCAAAAGTGTCTCTGGCATGCATATTATTTTCAGCTGAAGACAATGAAGGCCTAAAACATGCTGAAATAAATTTGGCCTTCACCCGAGCTGCCTAAAGAATTTGTGTTCAATGGCTAAGTTGCGTGTGATTCTTTGCAATTCCATGGACTGCAGCACTTCCATGGACTTCTCTGCCCATCAGCAACTCCTGGAGCCTACTCAAACTCATGTCCATTGAGTCAGTGATGCCATCCAGACATCTCATCCTCTGTCGTCCCCTTCTCCTCCCACCTTCTGTCAATCCCAGCATCAAGGTCTTTTCAAATGAGTCAGTTCTTTGCATCAGGTGGCCAAAATATTGGAGTTTCACCTTCAGCATCAGTCCTTCCAATGAATATTCAGGACTGATTTCCTTCAGGGTTGACAGGTTGGATCTCCTTGCAGTCCAAGGGACCCTTAAGAGTCTTCTCCAACACCACAGTCCAAAAGCATCAATTCTTTGTCATTCAGCTTTCTTTATAGTCCAACTCTCACATCCATACATGACTACTGGAAAAACCATAGCTTTGACTAGATGGACATTTGTTGCAATGTAATGTCTCTGCTTTTTAATATGCTGTCTAGATTGGTCATAATGTTTTTTTCCAAGGAATAAGCGTCTTTTAATTTCATGGCTGCAGTCACCATCTGCAGTGATTTTGGAGCCCAAGAAAATAAATTCTCTCACTGTTTCCATTGTCTCCCCATCTATTAGCCATGAAGTAATGGGACCAGATGCCATTATCTTAGTTTTCTGAATGTTGAAGTTTTAAGCAACATTTTCACTCTCCTCTTTCACTTTCATCAAGAGGCTCTTTAGTTCTTCTTTGCTTTCTACCATAAGGTGTCATATGCATATCTGAGGTTATTGATATTTCTCCCAGCAATCTTGATTCCAGCTTGTCCTTCATCCAGTCAAGCATTTCACATGATGTACTCTGCATATAAGTTAAATAAGCAGGTGACAATATATAGCCTTGACGTACTCTTTTCCTGATTTGAAATCAGTCTGTTGTTCCATGTCCAGTTCTAACTGTTGCTTCTTGACCTGCATATAGATTTCTCAGGAGGCAGGCCAGGTGGTCTGGTATTTCCATCTCTTGAAGAATTTTCCACAGTTTGTTGTGATCTACACAGTCAAAGGCTTTGGCATAGTCAATAGAGGAGAAGTAGATATTTTTGTGGAACTCTGGCTTTTTCGATGAGCCAGTGGATGTTAGCAATTTGATCTCTGGTTCCTCTGCCATTTCTAAATCCATCTTGAACATTTGGAAGTTCACAGTTCACATACTGTTGAAGCCTGGCTTGGAGAATTTTGAGCATTACTTTGCTAGCATGTGAGATGAGTGCAGTTGTGCTATAGTTTGAGCATTCTTTGGCATTGCCTTTCTTTGGGATTGAAATGAAAATGTGCATTATTTAATTTCATAGATACGATATATGTCTAGAACCACAGCTTCATAAAGACAGAATTTAGATTAGTTATTGCTTAGTGCTAGGCGTGACAAATGCAGAGTGATTATTAAGGAGAAGAGGTTTTCTTAGAGGGGAAGAGATGTAAAATCAGATTGTGGTGGTGATAGTACTGCCCTACTGTTGCCAAAATCTTGGCTCTCTGTGCACTGGTGCCAAACAGAAATACAGAGACAAAATTATGAACAGGAAGGAAAGAACAGCTTTATTACTTTGCCAGGCACAAGGGGAACACAGTAGGCTAGTGCCTCAAGAACTGTTCCCCCCTCCCTGGTGAGTAGGGAAAAATTGTATAGTCAGGCAAGAGTATGTGATAGGGATTGAGGCCGTCTATGGGGTCGCACAGAGTCAGACACGACTGAAGCAACTTAGCAGCAGCAGCAGCAGCAGCAGCATTCTTCCTTCTGCAGAGTTCAAAAAGGTGTGGTTGCTGACAAAATTAGACTGTATACAGGGCCTTAAGTGGGGCTTCCCTGGTGGCTCAGATGGCAAAGAATCTGCCTGCAATGCAGGAGACCCAGGTTCAATCACCAGGTTGAGAAGATCCCCTGGGGAAGGAAATGGCAACCCACTCCAGTATTCTTACCTGGAGAATCCTATCATCAGGGGAGCCTGGTGAGGTACAGTCCACGGAATCACAAAGAGTCAGACAGGACTGAGTGACTGACACTTTTACTTTCAGGGTCTTAGGTGATCCAGTCTCCCAAACTGAATGAAACTCCCTGGTCCTTTAATCTTGTCTCGGGTGGTTTTGCTGCTGTTTCCCACAAGAGTGGAACACGACTTAGCGACTAAACCACCAACATTCCTTTGATTAGCAACTGTTCTGCCATTTGGAACTGAGAGAAGGTCATGAAGGCTGAGTCTTGCCTATAATAAATGGTGGACAAAGAAACCTCTGTGCCCAGGAATCCCACAGGGGCCCGCTTGGCATCACTACGAGTACATAGTGATGTATGTTTGTTTCTGGTCGCTCAGTCGTGTCCGACTCTGCGACCTCATGGACTGCAGCCCACCGGGCTCCTCTGTCCTTGGGATTTTCCTGGCAAGAATACTGCAGTGGATTGCCATTCCCTTCTCCAGGGAGTCTTCTCAATGTGGGGATTGAATCCACGTCTCCTGCTTGGCAGTTGGATTCTTTACCACTGAGCCACCAGGGAAGCATCGTTTAATTTTATACATTAAACAGGAGAATTATAGATCTGTTTTTTAAAAAGCAGTGATACATGAAGACATACATCTGTTTAAAGTGTACTTCTCGTTCCTATTTTCTTATATGCATCTTGTCCTTTTTGTACCTTGAAACTCGTGTCTCAATTTTTTTAGTAGATGAAAGTAATTATTTCTATTATCGGTACTATAATAAACAGCATAGGTAAATTGAATTATATTTTTACTAATGGATATTTTCAATACAGAGTCTACTCAATTAACTCTTTTGTATTTAAAAAAATAGTCTAGCTCTATATTTGTGGTGGTCAGGAAAGAGATAATTAGGAACATCCCAATCTTTCTGGTTTCTTTGGTTGGCTACATGCTAGCTGTAATACCTTTATTCCCTTAGTGTATAGCTTCCTTAAAATATGCTGTTTACTCTCTTTTCAGAGTAGACTCTATTATAGTGCTCAGCATTTATGTATCAATTTGCATTTAAATTGTCCTTCTTATAATCGTTAGTTATCTCCCATGACAACCATTATCAGCACCACTGTTTATGAAATGCCCACTAGTATTTCTCTTGCTTGTGGGCTCAAGGATTGATTCTGTTGAGAGGAAGAAGCAACACAATTTTACAGATGTTTGATCAGCAGGCCAAGGTTGCAGAACAATCTTGTGGCCATCCTGGGATTAGTACTCAAAATTTTCTCTTTTTAACTGTTCCATGCCCCACTTACCTGCACAGTTTCCCTATGGAAAAGGATAAACAGAAAGTATTTCACTACATCTCATGTTTCTAATATGTTTGCTGAGATTTTCATGTTCCAGCAAATTCTATGGGGCACAGCTCTGTAGTTAAAATCATGCCATCCCTCTAGGCTTACATTTCAATTACTCTGTCATCTGGAGTGCTGGTTCCCTTTAACAGTCATTTTCTTCCATGTTGTTCCACTAATCTTTCCATGTTTCATTCCTTTGCTATGTGGTGAGCTTTACTTCTCAAAACTGAAGCAAAACATACAACACTCCTTTTTTCTTTTTTGACTGTTAAATATCAAAGCTTAGGTTTTACTATGCAAACCTAAGCTGTACAAAGTAATTTAATGATAAACCATTTATGAACCAGCTGTTGTTGGGATGTTTCCCATTTCTCTAAATCATGGATTTTTCAAAATGAGTCTTTTTTTTTTTTTTTAAGAGACTAGAGGCAGTTGTGGAAATTTGTGAGTTCTGAAGATGTTTCTTTCATCTTTATTTTTACGATGTTTGAAAGAAAAGAGATTGAAATTAAATCCTTCATAATAACTAAATTGTTCCCTTAATCCTTCTGAAAATGCACAAGCATTTCCAAAGCTCACCCTGAGGAAATAAATAATCATATCTTTATGGGGCCTTCTTTATGCTACTAACATGTCCTCCTTGTCTCTCCTCCCAGCATTACATAGCACACAAAGCTTCACATAAGATGCAACGCAGCTTAAGTTGAAAAAAAAAAAAAAACAAAAAACTCCAATGTTTTTAAAATTTGAGTTTTCATTAACAATCACATGGACATTATATTTTGAAAATGACAACTGGTGTTGCAGGAAAGGGGACCTTCCAGGGCCTGAGAGTGGGTCCTTGTCTAACACTCAGAAATGGATTGCATCAGGAGACATACTGCTGACAAAGCAAGAGACTTTATTGGGAAAGGGGTGGAGAGTAGGAGGGTAAGGGAACCCAGGAGAACTGCTCTGTCATGTGGCTTGCAGCCTCAGGTTTTATGGTAATGGCATTGGTTTCAGGATTATCTCTGGCCTATTATTCAGACTCAGGGTCCTTCCTGATGGTTCACGCATCACTCAGCCATGATGGATGCCAGCAAGGAGGAGTCTGGGAGGTGCTAGGACATGCGGCGTCTCCTTTCGACCTTTTCCGAATTCTTCCAGTTGGTGGTGACTTGTTAGTTCTTTGCTCTTTACCAGGACTTCCTGTAAAATAACTGATGCAAATGGTTACTATGCTGCCTGGCCAGGGTGGGCAGTTTCAGTCACTGTTTCCCTAGCAGTGGGAGCCTTTCCTGTTCATAATTCAGATTAGGAAAATCATATTTACTGTACCAAAATCTTAATTTCTTATGACCAATGAGTAACTTTAAAAGCTTACCTCTTAGGAGAAATTTCTGTGAAGACCATGAGCAATACAAATCAACCTTTCCCCAGAGATATCTGTGTGTGTGCATGTACATATGTAGTTTCTATATAATGAATTATGCTGTAAAACTGTGCTGTCCCTACAAGGGAACCTATGGTATTCTTTGACTGTATGTGTTTGAGTATGTATTTGCTTGGAGCAAAAATAAATGCATCCCAGGAACTAGGGATTAAGTGCTTACAAGAAATAGAAAATATATCATAAACCATAATTGATTCAGCACTCAGTATGTTTCTGGCTAGAAACTAGTACAATGTCTCTGTATATCTATAATTTAATTTTTTATCCTGGAAATACCAAACTTATTCTCTACCACCAGTAAAGTATCAAGTGTTATTTATTAAAAATGTTTCCATAACATGTATCACTATTTACTATTTGAAATTTGCTGTTTACTATTATTTACTTGTTGACTTTTATTCCCTGCTCTGTATTAGAATGCAAACCTCGTGAGGAAAGGAATGTTATCTGCCTTGTTCCCCACTGCATCTCCAACACCTGGAATAATATCAGTCATACTTACCTGCTTAAAAATATGTGTTGAATAAAAGATTGAAATAGGCTAAATAATCATAGTCATTTGGAGATATAATTTACATAGATTTGTTCATCTATTAAAATATTTTAATACAAAACAGTTTTGAAAAATAATTTACCCCTTAAAATTCTTTTCCTCTTTTTCTTCCTCTCAAAATATGTGCAAACTTAATTGCTCGTAACTTATAAATTATCACTAAATCTGTAAATTCTTCCCAGATTTAAGACTTTTCGGATATCTCTCCCTGCCCCTCCTTCTCTTTCTCTATCTTTGCAAACATTTAAGGTTGGTTAAGAATCACTGATACTGAAGCATAAAAGTATCAAGAGTATGTATTTTTAGAACTTTTATCATCTTCCATTTGTAAAAGTTCTTCCTGTGAGATTTATTTATTTTATTTAAAATGGGTTGAATTTCTTAACTAAAAGAACTTTACATGAGTTTTTAAATGAGCTTTTCTCTGACATTTGGTTCTCATTTTCATCCATCTCCATTTTCCTTTATACCTTTTCTCTCACCCTCAATACCTCATCCCTCTATCATGGTTGCATTAGCATTTGAGAGGGGAATTTTTTTTATTGACTATTTTTAAGAGTAATTTTATGTTAACAGAAGAATTGAAAGGAATGTACAGGGATATCCCATCGACTTTTTGCCCCTACACATGCATAGCCTTCCCTATCATCACCATCCCACCTTCATAGTACATTTGTTATAAATGATGAACATAAATTAATGCATTGTAATCACCCAAAGTCCATAGTTACCATTAGGGCTTACTCTTGCTGTTATACATTCTACAGGTTTGGACAAATGTTTAATGATATGTATCCATCATTTCAGAGGTAAGGATTTTTTTAAGACTGTACATTATACTAGTCTTTTTTTATTTTTCTAGCTTTGTTTTCCTGCTGTGCATAAGAGCAGAGAAAGGAGACAGAATTACAGACAAGTTAGTTTGTGGTTTATTAATGACTTCCCCTATAGATGAAGGTGGAAAAAATTTGGAAGAGTTTGAGAATGATATGTGTGTGTGTGTGTGTGTGTGTGTGTGTGTGTATTGAAATGATCTATTGTCCTTTCATGCTCAAGAATTCTTGTACTCCTAGATAATAGATAATTTAGATTAATTGTATTTCTTGTCCATTCCAATATAATTCTATTTGGGTAGCATCTGGAAAGTACTGCACATGAGTGGGTGATTTACAACTTCTGTTTTTTCAATTTAGAACTAAGTTATCATCTACCAACTGTCAGGAGAAAACATGCCAGAAAAGATAGGTTTTATATTTCTCCACCTGGCTGGCTTACCCAGTTGATCATTATAAAAGGAATAAATAGTGAGAAACTCACAGAGATAGAGGATAGAAGACACAAACATCTAGAAAAGGCATTGAAATTTTTTTCTTTTAATTTACATATATTAATTGGAGGCTAATTACTTTATAATATTGTGGTGGTTCTTGCCATACATTCACATGAATCGGCCATGGGTGTACATGTGTTCCCCATCCTGACCCTCCATCCCACCTCCCTCCCAATCCCATCCCTCAGGGTCATCCCAGTGCAACAGCCCTGAGCACCCTGCCTCATGTATCGAACTTGGACTGGCAAACTGTTTCACATATGATAATATACATGTTTCAATGCTATTCTCTCAAATCATCCCACCCTCGCCTTCTCCCACAGAGTCCAAAAGTCTGTTCTTTACATCTGTGTCTCTTTTGCTGTCTCGCATTTCGGGTCATTACCATCTTTCCAAATTTCATATATATGCATTAATATACTGTACTGGTGTGTTTTCTTTCTGACTTACTTTGCTCTGTATAATAGGCTCCAGTTTCATCCATCTCATTAGAACTGATTCAAATGCATTCATTTTAATGGCTGAGTAATATTCCATTGTGTATATGTACCACAGCTTTCTTACCATTCATCTGCTGATGGACATTTGATTGCTTCCATGTCCTGGCTATTGTAACAGTGCTGTGATGAACATTGGGGTACACATGTCTCTTTCAATTCTGTTTTCCTCGGTGTATATGCCCAGCAGTTGGATTGCTGGATCGTATGGCAATTCTATTTCCAGTTTTTAAAGGAATCTCCAGACTGTTCTCCATAGTGGCTGTACTAGTTTGCATTCCCACCAACAGTGTAAGAGGGTTCCCTTTTCTCCACACCCTCTCCAGCATTTATTGTTTGTAGACTTCTTGATAGCAGCCATTCTGACTGGCATGAGATGGTACCTCATCGTGGTTTTGATTTGTATTTCTCTGATAATAAGTGATTTTGAGCATCTTTTCATGTGTTTGTTAGCCATCTGTGTGTCTTCTTTGGAGAAACGTCTGTTTTTCTTTGGCCCATTTTTTTGATTGGGTCACTTATTTTTCTGGAATTGAGCTGCAGGAGTTGCTTGTATATTTTTGAGACTAATTCTGTGTCAGTTGCTTCATTTGCTATTATTTTCTCCCATTCTGAAGGCTGTCTTTTCACCTTGCTTATAGTTTCCTTTGTTGTGCAAAAGCTTTTAAGTTTAATTAGGTCCCATTTGTTTATTTTTGCTTTTATTTCCATTACTCTGGGAGGTGGATCATAGAGGATCCTGCTATGATTTACATCAGAGAGTGTTTTGCCTGTTTCCTCTAGGAGGTTTATAGTTTCTAGTCTTAAATTTAGATCTTTAATCCATTTTGAGTTTTTTTTGTGTATGGTTGTTAGAAAGTGTTCTAGTTTCATTCTTTTACAAGTGGTTGACCAGTTATCCCGGCACCACTTGTTAGAGATTGTCTTTTCTCCATTGTATATTCTTGCCTCCTTTGTCAAAGATAAGGTGTCCATAGATGTGTGGATTTATCTCTGGGCTTTCTATTTTGTTCCATTGATCTCTGTTTCTGTCTTTGTGCCAGTACCATACTGTCTTGATGACTGTAGCTTTGTAGTATAATCTGAGGTCAGGCAGCTTGATTCCTCCAGTTCCATTCTTCTTTCTCAAGATTGCTTTTGCTGTTTGAGGCTTTTTGTATTTCCATACAAATTGTGAAATTATTTGTTCCAGTTCTCTGAAAAATACCGTTGGTAGCTTGATAGGGATTGCATTGAATCTGTAGATTATTTTGGGTAGTATACTCATTTTCACTATATTGATTCTTCCAATCCATGAACATGGTATATTTCTTCATCTATTTGTCTCATCTTTGATTTCTTTCATCAGTGTTTTACAGTTTTCTATATACAGGTCTTTTGTTTCTTAGGTAGCTTTATTCCTAAGTGTTTTATTCTTTTTGTTGCAATGGTGAATGGAATTGTTTCTTTAATTTCTCTTTCTGTTTTCTCATTGTTAGTGTATAGGAATACAAGGGGTTTCTCTGTGTTAATTTTATATCCTGCAACTTTAGTATATTCATTGATTAGCTCTGGTAATTTTATGGTGGAGTCTTTAGTATTTTCTATGCAGAGGATCGTCATCTGCAAACAGTGAGAGTTTTACTTCTTCTTTTCCAATCTGGATTCCTTTTATTTATTTTTCTGCTCTGATTGCTGTGGCCAAAACTTCCAAAACTATGTTGAATAGTAGTGGTGAGAGTGGGCCCCCTTTTCTTGTTCCTGACTTTAGGGGAAATGCTTTCAATTTTTCACCATGAGGATAATGTTTGCTGTGGGTTTGTCATATATAGCTTTTATTATATTGAGGTATGTTCCTTCTATTCTTGCTTTCTGCAGGGTTTTTTTTTTTTAATAATAAATGAATGTTGAATTTTGTCAAAGGTTTTCTCTGCATCTATTGAGATAACCATTTTTTTTCTTTCAATTTGTTAATGTGAGTATCACATTGATTGATTTGCAAATATTGAAGAATCCTTGCATCCCTGGAATAAAGCCTACTTGGTCATGATGTATAATCTTTTTAATATGTTGTTGGATTCTGATTTCTAGAATTTTGTTAAGGATTTTTGCATGTTTATCAGTGATATTGGCCTGTAGTTTTCTTTTTTTGTATGTGGCATCTTTGTCAGGTTTTGGTATTAGGGTGATGGTGGCCTCATAGAATAAGTTTGGACGTTTACCTTCCTCTGCAATTTTCTGAAGAATTTGAGTAGGATAGGTGTTAGCTCTTCTCTAAATTTTTGGTAGAATTCATCTGTGAAGCCATCTAGCCCTGGGCTTTTGTTTGTTGGAAGATTTCTGATTACAGTTTCGATTTCTGTGCTTGTGATGGGTCTGTTAAGATTTTCTATTTCTTCCTGGTTCAGTTTGGGAAAGTTATACTTTTCTAAGAATTTGTCCATTTCTTCCAAGTTGTCCATTTTATTGGCATATAGTTGCTGATAGTAGTCTCTTATGATCCTTTGTATTTCTGTGTTGTCTGTTGTGATCTCTCCATTTTCATTTCTAGTTTTGTTGATTTGATTCTTCTCCCCTTTTTTCTTGATGAATCTGGCCAATGGTTTGACTATTTTATTTATCCTTTCAAAGAACCAGCTTTTAGCTTTGTTGATTTTTACTATGGTCTCCTTTCTTTTTCATTTATTTCTGCCCTAATTTTTATGATTTCTTTCCTTCTGCTAACCATGTGGTTCTTCATTTCTTCTTTTTCTAGTTGCTTTAGGTGTAGAGTTAGGTGATTTATTTGATTTTTCTCCTGTTTCTTGAGATAGGCTTGTATTCCTATGAAACTTCTTCTTAGCACTGCTTTTACTGAATCCCATAGGTTTGGGGTTGTCATGTTTTCATTTTCTTTCATTTCTATGCATATTTTGATTTATTCTGTGGTATATTGGTTATTCATAAGTGTGTTGTTTAGCCTCCATATGTTTGTATTTTTAATAATTTTTTTTCCTGTAGTTGACATCTAATCTTACCACATTGTGATCAGAAAAGATGCTTGAGATAATTTCAAATTTTGAATTTACCAAGATTTATGGCCCAGGATGTGATCTATCCTGGAGAAGGTTCCGTGTGCACTTGAGAAAAAGGTGAATTTCATTGTTTTGGGGTAATATGTCCTATAGATATCAGTTAGGTCTGATTGGTCCATTGTATCATTTAAAGTTTGTATTTCCTTGCTAATTTTCTGCTGAGTTGATCTATCCACAGGTGTGAGTGGGGTATTACAGTCTCCTACTATTATTGTGTTATTGTTAATTTCCCATTTCATACTCATTAGCATTTGCCTTACATATTGTGGTGCTCCTATGTTGGGTGCATATATATTTATAATTGTTAATTCTTCTTCTTGGATTGATCCTTTGAACATTATGTAATGTCCTTCTTTGTCTCTTTTCATGGCCTTTATTTCAAAGTCTATTTTATCTGATATGAGTATTGCTACTCTGGCTTTCTTTTGGTCTCCATTTGTGTGAAATATCTTTTTCCAGCCCTTCACTTTCAATCTGTATGTGTCCCTTGTTTTGAGGTGGGTTTCTTGTAGACAACATATATTGGGGTCTTGTTTTTGTATCCATTCAGCCAGTCTTTGTCTTTTGGTTGGGACATTCAACCCATTTACATTTAAGGTAATTATTGATAAATATGATCCCATTGCCTTTTACTTTGTTGTTTTGGGTTCCAGTTTATAAACCTTTTCTGTGTTTCCTGTCTAGAGAAGATCCTGTAGCATTTGTTGAAGACCTGGTTTGGTGGTGCTGAATTCTCAGCTTTCACTTGTCTGTAAATCTTTTGATTTCTCCTTCGTATTTGAATGAGATCCTTGCTGGGTACAGTAATTTGTGCTGTAGGTTATTTTCTTTCATCACTTTAAGTATGTCCTGCCGTTCCCTTCTGGCCTGGAGAGTCTCTATTGAAAGATCAGCTGTTATTCTTATGGGAATCCCCTTGTATGTTTGTTGTTTTTCTCCTTGCTGCTTTTAATATTTGTTCTTTGTGTTTGATCTTTGTTAATTTAATTAAGCTATGTCTTGGGGTGTTTCACCTTGGGTTTATCCTGTTGGGGACTCTCTAGGTTTCTTGGACTTGGGTGATTATTTCCTTCCCCATTTTAGGGAAGTTTTCAACTATTATCTCCTCAAATATTTTCTCATGGTCTTTCTTTTTGTCTTCTTCTTCTGGGACTCCTATGATTCAAATGTTGGGGCATTTAACATTGTCCCAGAGGTCTCTGAGGCTGTCCTCATTTCTTTTAATTCTTTTTTCCTCTCTGCTTCATTTATTTCCACCATTCTATCTTCTACCTCACTTATCCTATTTTCTGCCTCAGTTGTTCTACTGTTGGTTCCCTCCAGAGTGCTTTTGATCCCAGTTATTGAATTGTTCATTGTTGATTGACTCTTTTTTATTTCTTCTAGGTCCTTGTTAAACTTTTCTTGCATCTTTTCAATCCTTGTCTCCAGACTCTTTATCTGTAACTCAATTTTGTTTTCAAGATTTTCAATCATTTTTACTATCATTATTCTGAATTCTTTTTCAGGTAGACTCCCTATCTCCTCTTTTGTTTGGTTTGGTGGGCTTTTATAATGTTTCTTTACCTGCTGATTATTTCTCTGCCTTTTCATCTTGTTTAGGTTGCTGTATTTGGGGTGGCCTTTCTGTATGCTGAAAGTTTGTGGTTCTTCTTTATTGTGGAGGTTCTTCCCTGTGGGTGGAGTTGGACGAGTAGTTTGTCAAGGTTTCCTCATTAGGGAAGCTTGCACTGGTGTTCTGGTGGGTGGAGCTGGATCTTTTCTCTCTGGAGTGCAACGACGTGTCCAGTAGTGAATTTTGAGGTGTATATGGGTTTGGTATGACTTTTGGCCACCTGTATTTTAATGCTCAGGGTTATGTTCCTGCATTGTTGGAAAATTAGCTTGGTATGTCTTTCTCTGAAACTTGTTGGCTCTTGAGTGGAGCTTGGTTTCAGTGTAGGTATGGAGGGTTTTGAATGAACTCTTGTCAATTAATGTATACTAGAGTCAGGAGTTTTCTGTTGTTCTCAAGTTTTGTATTTAAGCCTCCTGCCTCTGGCTTTCAGTCTTATTCTCACAGTAGCCTCAAGAGTTTTCCAACCATGCACCACCAATGGTTAAATATCTAGGTTAATGGTGAAAAGATTCTCCACTGTGAGTGACACCCAGAGAGGTTCACAAAGTTACATGAAGAAGAGAAGAGGGAGGAAGGACATAGAGATGACCAGGAGGAGAAGAGGGGGGAGTCAGAAGGAGAGAGACCAATCTATACAGTAATCAGTTCCCTAAGTGTTCTCCACAGCCTGGAATACCCAAAGAGATCCACAGAATTAAGTAGAGAAGAGAAGGGCGAGGGAGGAGATAGAGGGAAGAGACCTGGGGGAGAAAAATGGAGAGTCAAAAGGGGAGAGAGAAATCAAGCCAGTAATCACATTCCTAGGTAAAAATGGGTACTGAAGATTGGATTCTTAACAGTACAAAATTGATAACCAATACCAAAAAGCAAAGATTAAAAATCTAGAGTAGAGGTTGGATTCTCAAAAATACAATATTAAAAAAACAAAACAAAATTGCAAAAATTATAAAAAATATATATTTGAAATTTGCTTTAAAAATAGGGTCTTTTTTTGGAAGGTAATAGCACATTTTAAAAATGAAAATTAAAGGAGTAATGAACTTAAAAATAAAAAGTAAAAAAATGATAATAGTAAAATATATCAAGGAATTTCTCTGAAGCTATTGAGGGCAGTGTGGGGTGAGTTCAGTTTCAGATATTTCCTTGTTCCAGCTTATACTTCTTCTCAAGGTCTATAGGCCCCTTCCAATGTAGTCAATGCTAACTACAGGGTTTTAATTTGTTGCACTTGTCACTTCCAAAGCGGTTCCCTCTTCTTTGTTTATTTTAGCTTCCTCTGTTTGCAAGTCTCTTCAGCGTTTAATTTCTGCCTTGGCATAAGAGTGTGAAAGTGGTCATTAATTTAGGCTCACTTGTTCAATTGTGCCGTGGGGAGGGAGGAACACTGCAAACTAATATCTCTAGCTTGTGTGGGGAGTTCTCCCAGTGTCTGGGCCACACTAGGTTTGCCCCTGCTCATGGTGTGTGTGCTTTCCCGGTCTACACTGCTGAGGCTTCTGGTTGCTCTGCAGGGGGACTGTTTAAAGCAGGCCCTGGGTTGCGTGCACATCCCAGGTCTAAGCCGCTCAGGTTCAGGTTCTCGGGTACTCCACAAAGGTACAGACTCAGTTGGGCCTGTGTTTTGTGCTCTTCCTGACTCAGGGATTGACTCTACATCCCCTGCTTTGGCAGGTAGATTCTTTATCACTGAGTCACCAGGGAGGCCATAATTGATTTAGTCACGTTTATATTTCATTTGTAGTTGAGGAAAAAAAAAAATAACTCAGGAAATGCATTCAATTTGGCAAGTATTTTTGAGGTTTCTAAATTGTGTTGCTATTGTTATTACATGTAAGGATTGGTTACTGTATTAAGAATAGGAGCATGCCATCAGAGGATTAACATGATTGCTGGATACAGAGAGAAACCCAGAGAAAGTTGGATAGCTTGAAACTGTAAAGGACTTCATAAGCATTAATTAATTCATTCATTTTTACATGCAAGTACTCACATATGTGTGCACTTACACATTACAGATTTATTAAGTGTGTCAGTTTACAGTGCTTACACAAGTGGATAAGAATAGTCAATATACTTACCTTTAGTGTCATGTTCAAGTAATAAGCATAGATAAGAGGACAAACTGCCATAGAATATACCAAGTATAATGAAAGAACTATTTATAAAATATACAAGTAGCTTAGAAGAGAAGTGGCTAACTGTGTTTTCAGGGGTAGCGAGTAGGGTATGGGGTTTCTCTTAGGCAATAATGGTTATGCTGAGTTTTGAAAATGAACTTGAATTTCCAGGTATTGTGGAAAGCTGGGTAGAAAGGTCATTCCAGGAAGAGACCACAGCACATAGAGAGGAACAGAGCAGGATGTATTTGCTGATCTATAGTCGGTTTGCTAGGGCAGAACCAAAAGTTAGTTGTTGGAGCGGTGGGAGATGTCTAGTTAGGTAAAAAAATCACATCAAGCTGAACATTTCATCTCAAAGAGTTTGGAATCTTAAAGGGATTTGCTACAGGGGAGAAAAATTTATCACCCTCAAAATATCTCTTTGGCATGTGGATTATTAATAATTCAAGCTGAAAAAAAAAATCAAGGGCTAAGAGATTCAGGAGAAACTTTGATCTTTCCCCTTAACTGCTTTAAAAATGTAGATGTAGACCTGGAACAGTGTCTCCCTCACCATAGGAAACTACCGTATGAACCAGGTGTGTAGACAGGGAGGAAACTAGGAAGTCTGTTTGTTAAAATTCCTCTCTGTCCTACTGTCTCTGCTGACCCAACAAACATTTGTTTACAAAACCTTTGTTTACCAAAATTCCCACACTCATGTGATTTGCCTTCCTCCTCTTTGGCATCCCAAACCACTACCCCTAACTTATGCTTTTGTCTTTAGCTGAAGACAGTATTCAAAGTGAGAATTTCTGTAATTTGGTGAGTTACTCAGTTTTGCTGGGTCTCTCCCTTGTATACATGTTATTAAACATTTATTTGATTTTCTCCTATTAGGCTCTTTCATGTCAGTTTAATTCTAGACCAGCTGGAAGAACTTATGAAAGGCAGAAGAAAATTTCTTCCTCCTCAACAATGCAAAATAAGGAATCAGTACAAATCTTAGCTCCAGGTGGAAGACATGACCAGACTTATGCTATAGATTGGTAGCAGTATTGAGATATTTTGGAGAGGGGGACAGTGAGGTTAGAGATAGGGAAATTAGTTAGAAGATTGCTGCAATAGTCTCATTGGAAGATAAATGAGATCTTAAATAACGAAAATTTTATATGCAGTAGAGTGTTTTTTTTCTGTTTTTAGAGTCACTTAAGATTTGGATGTAGGAGATGAAAAGGAGGAAGCTAAGGCAAGTCCTTGACTTTTGATTATGATTTTTTGAGTATATGATGTTGACATTGGACAAAATGTAGTAAGAAAGAAAAAAGAAAAAAACAACAGCACAAGTTTTGGTGGTAGGGAATAATGAGTATAATTTTACATGTGTTGAGTTTGAGGTACCCATAGGACATCAAGGAGAAGATACATTATTAAGTGCAGTTTGAAGATAAAAAGATAGCATCTGGTTTTGAAATACAGATTTTTATATTTTTATTTCATAAGTTATTAAATCCAGAAAAACTGTTATTCAGTATTTGAGTTTCATCAATTCCATTCATGGGGTTCTTTGTATAATTGTTCTAGAAATTCTGAGGAACTCTAGTCCTGTTTCTGCACAGTGGGAGAAACAAATGAAGTTAGGCAGTCAGCATGATGATTTTATCAAGAAAGTATTAGCAGGATCTTGGCTTCCCTGGTGGCTCAGAGGTTAAAACATCTGCCTCTAATGCGGGATACCTGGGTTCGATCCCTGGGTCAGGAAGATGCTCTGGAGAAGGAAATGGCAACCCACTCCAGTATTCTTGCCTGGAGAATCCCATGGATGGAGGAGCCTGGTGGGCTACACAACTGAGCGACTTAACTAACTAACAAAGCATGCATTAAAGTTTTTACTCTTTCTAGAATGGCTACCCACTCCAGTATTCTGGCCTAGAGAATTCCATGGACTATATAGTCCATGGGCTCACAAAGAGTCAGACACAACTGAGCAAATTTCACACACAGATCAGTTCCAAGTGTCTGGATATTGTCAGCCATGAAGATCCACTTAGACCACACCTTGTCTATATAGAGGAGAAAATCCTTTTTCTCAGTGGATAGCTTCTCAGTTTTTTCTTTCTTTCTTTCTTTTTTTTTCCCCTTTCACCTTTTAAGTATTGAGAAATCCCTAGGAACAGACTTTTCTGAATTTAAGTTACAGGATCCAGTTGTATTTCTCTCTGAAGAGCAAATGGATAATAAAGGAATTGTATCTTTTCTACTCCAATTTTCATGTAAGCTTCTCCTCAAGTCTGCTATGCAAAACACTAGGCAAATGTTTAAAGGGGGTCAAAGTTAATCTTTTCTTAAGAAAAATATTTATTTACTTATCTTTTTGTTTGGCTGTGCTGGGTCTGAGTTGCTGCATGTGGGATCTAGTTCCCTGATGAGGGATTGAACTAGGCGTCCTGCATCAGAAGTGCAGAATCTTAGCCACTGGACCATCAGGGAAGTCCTCAAAGTCAGTCTTGACAAATAAAGCTCCAGCCTCTACCATACCGCTCCACACACACAGAGTTTCTTGGATCTGGGTTCAAAATTTTGAACAGTTTTTTTCTCTTCTTTTAAAATCTTTTGTCTGTCAGGGAATTCTAGTGACACAAGCAAACAATTGAGAGATATACGATTATTGTACAAGCGTACCAAACAATTGAGAGACATACAATTATTGTACAAACGTACAACCCTCAGAGACATTGAGGGTTTGGTTTCAGGCCATGGCAATCAGTGAATATCACAATAAAGTGAGTCACATGAATTTTTCATTTGTAAATGCATATAGAAGTTAAGTTTACAATATACTGTAGTCTGTTAAGTGTGCAATAGCATTTTGTCTAAAAAAACAATGTATATACCTTAATCGAAAATGCCTTATTGCTTAAAAGAAAGCTAATGATCATCTGAGCCTTCAGAGTAGTAATCTTTTTGCTGGTGGAGGGTCTTGCTTTGATGTTGATGGCTGCTGATGGGTCAAGGTGGTGGTTGCTAAAGGTTGTTATGGCTGAGACAAATTCTTAAAATAAGACAAGGAAGTTTGCCACAGAATGAGTCCATTTCCTCAAACCCTCTCACCGCTTTATTAAGTTTGTATAACATTCTAAATGCTTTGTTGTCATTTCAACAATCTTAGGATCTTCACCAGGAATACATTCCATATCAAGAAAACACTTTCTTTGCTCATCCATAAGAAGCCATTCCTTATCTGTTTTAGTTTATCATGAGATTTTACCATTCCAATCACATCTTCTAGTTCTAGATCTTTCACTCTTTGTACCACAAAGCTACAATTACTTCCTGCACTGAAGTCTTGAAGATCTCAAGTTCAATCCATTAGGGCTGGAATCAATGTTTTGTAAATTCCTGTTGATGTTGCTATTTTGACCTCTTCTCTTGACTCATTCATATTCTTAATGGCATCTAGCATGGGAACTTCCAGAAGGTTTTCAATTGACTTTGCCCAAATCCACCAGAGGAATCACTATTTACGGCAGCTATAGTCTTCTGAAATGTATTTCTAAAAGAGTAGGTCTTGAAAGTCAAAATTATTCTTTGATCTCTGGGTTGCAAAATGGATGTTGTGTTCGCAGGTGTGAAAACAACATGAATCTTATGCACATCTGCATGAGAGCTCTTGGGTGACAAGCTGCACTGTCAATGAACAAGTAACACTTTGAAAGAATTATTTTTTTTCCTGAGTAGTGGATCTCCACAGTGGGCTTAAAATATTCAGTAAATTGTGTTATAAATAAATGTGCTGTCATGAGGATTTTGTTTTCATCCAAGCCTTCCATTCATAGATCATAAGCAGAGTAGATAAAGCATAATTTTTAAGGGCCCTGGGGTTTTCAGAAGCATTAAATTCAACTGCATTAGCCTCTAATGAGAGAGTCAGCCTGTTCTTTGAAGTTATAAAGCCAAGCATTGACTTCTCCTCTCTAGCATGATAGTCCTAAATGGCATCTTCTTCCAATATAAGATTGTTTCATCTATATTGGAAATCTCTCACTCAGTGTAGCTACTTTCATTGAGCTATCTTACCTAGATTTTCTAGATAACTTGCTGCAGTTTCTACAACAGCATTTGCTGCTTCACTTTGTATTTCAGTGTTATGGAGATGGCTTCCTTCCTCAAAACTCAGGAACAAACCTCTGCTAGTGTCCTTTTTTCTAGTTTCCTTTCCTCTCTCGGGCTTCTTAGAATTGAAGGAGAAGTAGGATCCTGGTCTAGATTTGGCTTTGGCTTAAGAGAATTTTGTAACTGGCTTGATTATCTATCCAGACTGTTAAATTTTTCTCCATATCAGAGATAAGGCTGTTTCACTTGCTTATCATTCATGTGCTCACTGGACCAGCACTTTTAATTTCCTTCAATAACTTTCCTTGCATTCACAACTTGGCTGACTGGTGCTAGAGGCCAGCTTTTGGTCTATTTTGGCTTTTAACATGCCTTCCCCACTAAATTTAATCGTTTCAAGCTTTTGACTTAAAGTGAGAGACTTATGACTCTTCCTTTCACTTGAATACTTCGAGGTCATTGTAGGGTTATTAATTGATCTAATTTCAGTATAGTTCAGTGAACAGGGAGACCAGAGGAGAGGGATATAGGTGGAGGAATAATTGGTTGATGAAGAAGTCAGAACATACATGGTATGGTATTTATTGGTGAAGTTTGCCATTTTATATGAGTGTGGTTTGTGGCACATCCAGACGATTACAACTGTTACATCAAGCATCACTGCTGCTGCTAAGTCACTTCAGTCGTGTCCGACTCTGTGAGACCCCGTAGACAGCAGCCCACCAGGCTCTGCCGTCCCTGGGATTCTCAAACATCACAGATCTCTACAATTAATAATAATGAAAGAAATCTGAAATATTGTGAGGATTTCCAGAATATGACACAGAGACATGGAGTGAGCAAGTGCTATTGGAAACACGACACACACAGTCTTGCTCCATTCAGGGTTGCCACAAAACTTCAATTATTAAAAGCTAAAAAAGCAGTGTCTGCGAAGTGCAGTAAAGTAAAGCACAATAAAATGAGATATACTGTACTCAATCTACATTGTTCCAACCTCTTTGATTTTCGTGGAGGACAGGATTAGATTTCTCCATTTAAATGATTTAGAAACCACTTGCAACCAATATCCACAAATACCAAGACCACAGTTCCTTCCATCTCCATCACCGCTTCTTCCCTCCACTTCATACATCATTGGACATAGAGGCTGCAATCCCATTTGGCATAAGACTGCTCTGTTGGTGCCAAGAGCAGCTCATTCCTCAAGCTCCTTTACTATTCCCCAACTTTCCCTAGATTCCTTTCAGTTTTTGTAATAGTACAGTTTTTATTTTCATTTGCAAATTTTCAAAACATTTGCCTATGCTTCTCATGCACAGACTGGTAATAGATTGGGTTTGTATATTTTGTGATGTGATCTCAGAAGCCAGCTGTTCACTAGATTATTTAAGAAAAAAAGAAAAACTCTTAATCATATTTTCTGGAAACAACTGAAGCTCTCTCAGGATTTCTCTGATAGTATTAACCCACCAGGCTCCTCAGTCCATGGAATTTTCCAGGCAAGAGTACTGGAGTGGGTTGCCATTTCCTTCTCCAGAGGATCTTCCCAACCCAGGGATCAAACCCAGGTCTCCCACACTGCAGGCAGACACTTTACCATCTTAGCCACCAGGGAAGCCCTTAGTACTACATAGTATCTTGTAATATTACAAATGTGATCTTCAGATCATTAGTATCAGCATTAACTCTGAAATATTTATAGGTAAAATCTCAGATCCCAATCCAGGACCACTGAATCAGAATCTGTATTTTAATAAGATTCTTGGATTATGTGTATGCACATTAAAGTTTGAGAAGCACTGCTGTGGTGTGCCTTTTGCTAGTGGTGTTTATCATCCTTTCTACTGTTTTCTCCCTCCTTTTGCTCTGAGCAAGTTCTTCCTTCTCTTCCCCACCTTTTAGTAACCAGAAGACGCTAGGAGAGAGTGTCCATGATTGAACATCCAGATCCTGAATGGCTTCATTCAAACTAAGAAGCCTTCTTTACTCCTTTATAATATGGCCTTTAGTCTTGAATATGAGCCAACTTCTTTTTCCCAGTCATCTGCAAAGTGGTCAAGGAGGTTTACCTACACAGCCCTCTGCTTCTCACCTTTCTTTGTTGCCTACTGGAGCATTTCATGACTGTCATTCACCTTGAGATTATAAACAGTCTCAAATACTAAGTGTGAGAGATTTCCCTCTTATGTCTTGTTTCGTGCTTTTTAAATGCATCTTGAGCACACTTTAGCAGCCTATATATATGTTTTGTAATTTTTCAGAGCTTCTTGGCTCAACTGTCCCCTGGAATCTGAGCTGTAATACTCCACCCCAGCAATGGCCACAGATGACCAACAACTCATTAACCAAAGGGTTCTTGTCCTCTGAGACCAATGTCATCTTGAGTATTTAGTTTCTCTTATCACTTCTGGA
Organism: Capricornis sumatraensis; assembly: GCF_032405125.1. Lineage (NCBI taxonomy): Eukaryota > Metazoa > Chordata > Mammalia > Artiodactyla > Bovidae > Capricornis > Capricornis sumatraensis. The sequence goes on from NC_091073.1 coordinate 25,898,233, forward strand.
CTTGGGTAACAATATATTGTGGAAGAGCATGGACTTGTCTTCCACCTGAATGCCAAAGGGGCTGGATGATGTGATCCAAAACTATGAGGGAATTAAACCCAGCTGGGGGAAATTTTGACCATTTGAAGACAGGAGATAAAAGGAAACTGGGTGGATTAATTAGTTTTCTCCCTTTAATGGAATTTTTCAAGGCAGGATATCTCCATTCACCCTTTTTCATAGATTTCTTTCATAGATAGGCATGTGCACTTGATAGAATTCTCATGAAGTAGAACTCTGTGCATTCACACAGCACATTGTTTCATTTCCTTATTCTCTGCTTTGTTTTCTTAGAATTCCACCTCCAGATAAATTACTGGTAGTTAATCCTTGCCTCAGAATCTGTTTTCTAGGAAACCAGAGAGGTTCTAGGAAGAAAACTCTTAGGATAAGCTAGGAGGAGGCCTGCACATCTGTGTAAGACACATAAGGACCCCTTTCCTGGTGAGAGTGGTGGGACGTCAACTTCTGGCATGCAGCGACATCATAATTACATCAAACTTTAACTTGTGATTAATTGGGAAGAAGAGTAGTTAGAAGGAAAGACTTTAGACATCAAGTACCTGTGGCCCTAGATTATTATGGGACAGTGATAATTTTAAGGCTAATAAAGTAGGTTAATTACTTTTAATGACGCAGGAGACTTCGAAAGGAAAATGATAGGTATGCTGCGGTTAATTGTGAATGTAGAGGTCATGTTCTAAAGCCAGAGTGCCTATGGCAGCTGTAAAAGAGATTTTTATTTCCTGCAGCCATAGGACACACTTGCTAAACTTCAGGCCTAGGATTTGATTATATACAGAAACAGGGATTAAATTCCTAGCCCCGATAGATCTTCTGTCAAAGAAAAGGTTCTAATGGAGAAGAAGTAAAATTATGAAACATGTACAGTGACACTTTGTTGGGCCAGTTTGAGAGTCTTGAACCCTAACTCAATCTCCCAGAACTTTCTGTCTGACCAAAAATGTTCTCTCCTCACTGCCAGAAAAAAACGTTTTTTGGTAAGTTTATACTTCCTAAGATGGTGCCTGATTTCCACAAGATACATTACCGCAACCGTTCATTGCTCCTAGGCATAGAACATAAAGCAAATCTTAGAACATCCTGAACAGGGAGGTTATAAACTTTTTGCTAGTAAAAAGTAGCCTAGACTTCAAAGGAATTGCAGTAACCATTTAATATGCAATGACAGGATCTTGGGGAACAATGTAGAAATGTATTTTGATTGTGTTAGCCTGGGGAAGGGGTGAATATAAGACTCCACAAGGAAGGATCTGTTGTTATAAGGGCATGTTGGATTTAATTTTTTTTAATTTATTTATTTTTAACTGAAGGATAATTGCTTTATAATATTGTGTTGATTTCTCCCAAACATCAACATGATTGATTTGTTCTTAGTTGTTTTTCAGTTGCTAAGTTATGTCCAACTCTTTTTCAACCCCATGGGATGTAGCCTTCCAGGTTCCTCTATCTGTGGGATTTTCCAGGCAAGAATACTGGAGTGGGTTGCCATTCCCTTCTCCAGGGGGATTTAATATTTTAGCAAGACCACCTGGAGCTGGGCATCTGGGCTCACATAATGTGGTAACTAGGCTTTTAATGTTCTGTTGATGAGTAGCACGTTCTGAGAACTATTTGAACTTTTGATAGTAATGGTCACAAGTAAGGGGATGAATGAGTTCTAGTTTTGAGAATCAATCTATGGAAATTGCTCTAGTTAAAGATCAAGCTTGAGAAAGCTATTTAATAAACTGACCTTGATATACCTCTTAAGAAATTAGATTTTTTAAAATACCACAGTTTTAGAGATAGGCTGGCAAAATAATTTTCATGTTTTGAATAAGTTGCAATGAAACCTCATTTGACTGTCTATGTAAACATCATAGAGTCACATAAGGACTGCTCTAATAGCTAGGGTGTCTACATTCTCTTTATGGTCACACTATTAGTAAGTAGCTTTCCTAGCATCAAGTATATTTCCATTTTCTGGCTGCATCCCTACACAATCACCTCAAATTGTGCAAAAAGCAGGTGATCAGATAGCACTGATTCTAATCTAAGATTACTAAAGTGGCCCTTGGTAAAGCTGGCTGGGTTACCGAACAAAAGTTAAAGTGTCTTGTGTGTGCTTCTCTGCTTGTTGATTAGATATTTTTTTTTTTCTAACTGAGGTACCCAATAGGGTACCAAATTACAGTACTCCAAAGTCATCTATTTAAATAAACATCAAACCCAGTGTTTGCCCTGCCTGTCCCACCCTGGCCTTTCAGCCAAGTAATGTCTCACCTAAGACAGTAGTTAACTGGTTTTGTGTTTGCTTTTAGTTAGTACAAGACAAACTCAGGCATTTCTCCCTAATTCTGAATGATTCCTTGACTGGTACTGGATATTGTTTTCCTCAAGATATTTTTATATCATGATTATGATTACTGTCCTAATCATCCAAATCTAGATAGTCCAAATATATATCGCATTATTTAACATGCATGGTCCTGTCATCCTAGTCTATATGGACAAATTCAGAAACTTTTACCTTGAAAAAGCAAATGGAGTTCTTGATCCCATTCATTCCATCAGGTTTTCAGACTGCTTAGGCAAATTTGCTTCATCCCTTCCAGCTTTCTTTAAGCTCTGTAGGTTAACAGACACTTTTAAGTAAATTACAGAAAAAACACCTTATTAGCTATGTAATAATTGCAATTTTTAACTGTCTACCATGTGCCCATCAATGTGCTGGGATTTTCCATATAGCCTCCTAACTGTCCATCCAGATAGACATTGTTATCTCCATATTACATAAAGAAAACTGGGACTCATTATGGTTAAAATTAACTTGGTAACATATAAGCCAGTAAATATCAAAGCTTGAAGGAAATAGAGGTTTTTATAGCTATCTAGCTTGAGTGTTGGCAGAGTAGAAGATTGTGCTCTCATCTCCTGTGAGAACTCCAAAATTACAACTGGCTGCTGGACAGCCAGCAACAGGAGAATGTTGGCTCCCATTAAAAAAAAAAAAAGATACCCCATGTCCAAGGGCAAAGGAGAAGCCCCAGCAAGATGGTAGGAGGGACAAAATCACACTTAGAATCAAACTCCATACCCGCCAGAATGCTCAGAGGGCTCAAACAAAACCTTGTGCACACCAGGAGACCCCACAGAGACTGAATCAGACCAGTGTTTGAGTGCCTCCTGCAGAGGTACACTGAGTCAGCAGAGGCCTGCTGCAGAGGCAGGGGCTCTGGGTGCAGCAGAACTGGGTATGGCATACGCCCTCTTGGAGGAGGTCACAGCTAACTCCACCTAGAGACACCAGAACTTACACAGGACTGGAGAAACAGAACTTGGAAGCAATAAACAAAACCTTGTGTGCACCGGGACCCAAGAGAAAGGAGCAATGACCCCACAAGAGACTGACCCAGGCTTGCCTGTGAGAGTCCAGGAGTCTCTGGTGGGGGCATGGATTGACAGTGGCCTGCTGCTGGGTCAGGGGCACTGAGTGTGGCGGTGCATACATGGGCCCTTTGGAAGGAAGTCACCGCTATCTTTATTACCTCCACCACAGTTTGGCCTCAGGTCAAGCAACAGGGAGGGAACACAACCAAGCCCCATCAACAGAAATTTGGATTAAAGAGGTATGGAGCATAGGCCCACCCATCAGAACAAGACCCAGTTTCCCCCTCTGTCAGTCTATCTCATCAGGAAGCTTCTATAAGCCTCTTATCCTTATGGCTCAGAGACCAGACAGAATGAAAACCATAATCACAGAAAACTAATCAAACTGACCACGTGGACCACAGTCCTGTCTAACTCAACGAAACTATGAACCTTGCCATATAGGGCCACCCAAGAAGGATGGGTCATGGTGGGGGGTTCTGACAAAATGCAGTCCCCTGGAGAAGGAAATGACAAACTCCTTCAGTATTCTTGCCTTGAGAACCCTGTGAACAGTATGAAAAGGCAAAAAGATAGGACACTGAAAGATGATCTCCCCGTCTGTAGGTGCCCAATATGCTATTGGAGAACAGTGGAGAAATAACTCCAGAAAGAATGAACAGATGGAGCCAAAGCAAAGACAACACTCAGTTGTGTATGTGACTGGTGATGCAAGTATACTCCATGGCTGTGAAGAGCAATATTGCACAGGGACCTGGAATGTTAGGTCCATGAATCAAGGTAAACTGGAAGTGGTCAAACAGGAGATGGCAAGAGTGAACATCGACATTTTAGAAATCAGTGAACTAAAATGGACTGAAATTTAACTCAGGTGACCATTATATCTACTACTGTGGGCAAGAATCCCTTAGAGGAATTGGAGTAGCCCTCATAGTCAACAAAAGAATCCAAAATGCAGTACTTGGATGCAATCTCAAAAATGACAGAATGATCTCTGTTCGTTTAAAACATTCAGTATCACAGTAATCTAAGTCTATGCCCCAAGCAGTAATGCTGAAGAAGCTGAAGTTGAACTGTTCTAAGAAAACCTACAAGACCTCTAGAACTAACACCTCCAAAAGATATCCTTTTCATTATAGGGGACTGGAATGCAAAAGTAGGAAGTCAAGAAATACCTGGAGTAACAGGCAAATTTGGCCTTGGAGTACAAAATGAAGCAAGGCAAAGGCTAATAGAGTTTTGCCAAGAGAACACACTGGTCATAGCAAACAACCTCTTGCAATAACACAAGAGAAGACTCTACACATGGACATCACCAGATGGTCAACACCGAAATCAGATTGATTATATTATTTGCAGCCAAAGATGGAGAAGCTCTATGCAGTCAGCAAAACCAAGACCGGGAGCTGACTATGGCTCAGATCATGAACTCTTATTGCGAAATTCAGACGTAAACTGAAGAAAGTAGGGAAAGCCACTAGACCATTCAGGTATGACCTAAATCAAATCCCTTAAAATTATACAGTGGAAGTTTCAAATAGTGCATGAAGAATTATGGACAGAGGTTTGTGACATTGTACAGGAGGCAGTGATCAATGCCATCCCGAAGAAAGAGAAATGCAAAAAAAGCAAAATGGTTGTCTGAGGAGGGCTTACAAATAGCTGAGAAAAGAAGAGAAGCAAAACACAAAGGAGAAAAGGAAAGATATAAACGTCTGAATGCAGAGTTCCAAAGAATAGCAAGGAGAGAAATAGAGGAAAAGAACAGAATGGGAAAGACTAGAGATCTCTTCAAGAAAATTAGAGATACCAAGGGAAATTTTCATGCAATGATGGGCACAATAAAGGACAGAAATGGTATGGACCTAACAGAATCAGAAGATATTAAGAAGAGGTGGGAATAATACACAGAAGAACTATACAAAAATGATCTTCATGACCCAGATAACCATGATGGTGTGATCACTCACCTAGAGCCAGACATCCTGGAATGTGAAGTCAAATGGGCCTTAGAAAGCATCACTATGAACAAAACTAGTAGAGGTGATGGAATTCCAGTTGAGTTATTTCAAATATTAAAAGATGATGCTGTGAAAGTGCTACACTCAATATGCCAGCAAATCAGGAAAACTCAGCAGTGACCACAGGACTGGAAAAGGTCAGTTTTCATTCCAATCCCAAAGAAAGGCAATGCCAAAGAATGCTCAAATTATCGTACAATTTCACTCATCTCACATGCTAGCAAAGTAATGCTCAAAATTCAGCAAGCTAGGCTTCAACAGTATGTGAACTGTAAACTTCCAAATGTTCAAGCTGGATTTAGAAAAGGCAGAGGAACCAGAGATCAAATTGCCAACATCTGTTGGATCATCAAGAAAGAAAGAGAGTTCCAGAAAACCATCTACTTCTGCCCACCTGACCTGCCTCCTGAGAAATCTGTATGCAGGTCAAGAAGCAACAGTTACAACTGGACATGGAACAACAGACTGATTCCAAATTGGGAAAGGGGTACATCAAGGCTGTATATTGTCACTCTGCTTATTTAACTTATATGCAGAGTACAGCATGTGAAATGCTGGGCTGGATGAAGATTGCCAGGAGATATATCAATAACCTCAGATATGCAGATGACATGACCCTTTTCGCAGAAAGTAAAGAACTAAAGAGCTTCTTGATGAAAGTGAAAGATGAGAGTGAAAAAGCTGACTTAAAACTCAACATTAAGAAAACTAAGATAATGACATCTGGTCCCATCACTTCATGGCAAATAGATGGGGAAACAGTGGAAACAGTGGCTGACTTTATTTTTTTGGGCTCCCAAATCACTGCAGATTGTGACTTCAGCCATGAAATTAAAAGACACTTGGTCCTTGGAAGAAAGGATATGACCAACCTAGACAGCATATTAGTAAGCAGAGACATTACTTTGCCAACAAAGGTCCATCTCGTCAAAGCTATGGTTTTTCCAGTAGTCATGTACGGATGTGAGAGTTGGACTATAAAGAAAATTGAGCACTGAAGAATTGATGCCTTTGGACTGTGGTGTTGGAGAAGACTTGAGAGTCCCTTAGACTGCAAGGAGATCCAACCAGTCAAAATCCTAAGGGAAATTAGTCCTGAATATTCATTGGTAGGACTAATGGTGAAGTTGAATCTCCAATACTTGGCCTTCTGATGCAAAGAACTCACTGGAAAAGACCCTGATGCTGGGAAAGATTGAAGGCAGGAAGAGAAGGGGACAAGAGAGCATGAGATGGTTGGATGGCATCACCGATTTGATGGACATGAGTTTAAGTAAACTCTGGGATTTGCTGACGGACAGGGAATTCTGGTGTGCTGGAGTCCATGGGGTTGCAAAGTGTCAGACACTACTGAGCGACTGAACTAAACTGAACTAAGTGGTTTCTACTCATCATACCATCCTTTAGTTGTTAAAAGATCAACCTGAAGATTCCAGTTGAAGTCACATTGTTAAGAGAGAATGTTATCCTACAGCTGGATCACTTAATGACTGAATTTATCTAAAGTGACTATAGTCTGGCAAACTAGATTTGGTTATTCCCAACTAGTTAGAAATTTCTTTCCTTGTAGAGCAGTAGTGAACAGAATGGCAGAATTATTGACCAGTCCAAAAAGAGCGAAATACTGCTTTGCTTGAAGTTACTCTTCAGAATATAAGGTTACTCCTCAGAATATATATATAGGTTAGATTTAGAATATCAAGATGATATCTGAAACTAACTTGGTAGTAAAAGGCTAACACTATCTAAATATTAGTAATGAAAAGAATCAAACCTACACCCAAGTCTGGGAGCAAAATTCAGTGTTGAATATTTATCATCTTGTGAGACTCTGCCTGAGAAAATGTTAGATATACTGAACAATCTCAGCTTATAAGTCCTTGGTTTTATTTTTATTTTTATTTTTTTTAAGTCCTTGGTTTTAATTCAAATGAGAATATGTTAGATTAGAACAAGTATGACAGCATTTTGTGGAAGAGGTTTAAACTGATTTTTAATTTCTGGCTTCTATTTTGGGAAAAGCCCTGGTCTTCATGTATTGAATAGGATAATATTAAACATAACCAAGGCAGCTTTATACTAGCTACATTTTGGCATTGCTGGGGAAAGGGCAGAGGACTCACTGAATAAATAAAAATGCAAGTTCTCACTCAGACATCATCTATCACAACTTTTAGGCAAGGCAGACTCACTATCTTGAGCAGTGCATAGAGTATTATTTTTATAAACAGTTTGCCACACTTTGAGGAAAAACATTGGAGGAAATGATACAATTTTAATAAAACTGCAGGCAAGGGAGGTACTTGCAGTTTCCAAACTCCTAGAAACCTGTACTGGTTTTACTCTTTTCCACAATTAAAACGTTGTCTTATCAATTTGTATTTCCTGAACTCCTATTCAGGGGCCACATTGTTTTAGGTAAGAAAAGCAGATGCAAAGGAAATTTCTGGACTGATACCTGCATTTAGTATTCTTATTAATTTATAAGATTTCTGGAAGAAAAATGTCTTAAAGGTCAAGAATGTTTTAAGGCAGAGTTTCTTAAACACACATAAAAATGACTGAGGCCCCCCAAATTTTTAAAAATGTGATCTATACCTATCGATATTAAAAATTAAAAATTAAAATTAAAATTGAGGCACTAAATGTTTAATACTTAAAATAGCAACAGTAAGCAATTGAATATTGACATAAACAGCATATTTTTGTTAGAAATGTTTCCTAAAACAAAAATAACTAATGGGAAGAGTTGCCTTGATTGGCATTTTCACAAATCTCAATAATGCCTGATTTAGAAAAGATAGTGGAATCTCGTATCTATTTCTATTGTAATAGCACATCCTGAAACTCTGGAATATTTCACTCTACATCCATGAGAAATGAATGGATAACAAAGTAATCTCTTAGTATTATTATGAAATAATTGTGAGCTAATAGATCCCCTGAAACGACCCACTGCTCACATGGTAAAGAATCCGCCTGCAGTGCAGGAGACCTGGGTTTGATTCTTGGTTTGGGAATATTCCCTGGAGAAGGGAACTGGCAACCCACTCCAGCATTTTTGCCTGGAGAATTCCATGGACAGAGAAACCTGGTGGGCTACCGTCCATGGGATCGATCGCAAAGTCGGACACGACTGAACATCCAACAGTCACTCATAGAAGTCTCTGGACTGCATTTTGAGAAGCCCTTTTCTAAGATTGGAAGTGGTAACTCAATATTCTCCATTACTGTAAAATTGAAAGATGTTTGCATTTGAGTGGGATGACATTTATTTTAAAAATCTGTCCTTGTAATTGAGAGCTGCTCTTTAAAAATCTATATTAAAGTATGACCCAGTTTTAGCAAAATGAACACAGTTTGAGGCATTATTCTGGTTTAAGTGAACTTTGTGTAGCTACATATAGGAAGATTCATTGTTTATTTAGTTATGTTTTCAGACTCTGGCCGCAAAAGACACTCTTTCTCATTCTAATTTTTATGTTTTCCTGCACAGTACAGTTTCAAACTTAGAAAGCGGCAATGCTGGTGAATAAACTAACCATTCTCTTCAAACTACTCTTTTATTTCACCATTTTATTGTATATATTTCTTTTCAACATAGATTATCTGAAATTGGGTAACACTAGCCATCAGAACCACTGACTTACTGGATTCAAACAACACCTTGGAAGAGAATGAACCTAGCAGACATGATGACTTATGTTACTGTACGAATTACTGATGAAATGTCAACCAAGTGGTTCCAAGTTATGATCCCAAAGAATGAAAAACACTAAGAAATGCATTTTGCTTCACAACAGAAAATCTCCCTTATGCTTTAATAGTGTTATCATTATAAAGATTGAGTTTATTTATCTTATACCAACCAAAGATCTAATATTGTAATTTTAATTATGATTAACTTCATAGATTACAGAGGAGTCAGAGTGCTTAGGAGTCTAATGGATCACTTTATATTTTTCCCTAAAATCTATTAATAAACTGACAGATTGCATATCTTTGATTTCCCAGTTTCTTCCAAGTTTGTTGCCCACAATTTTTAGAATTTAAAATGGTTAAAGGAAAATATGCCTTGACAGCATTGGAAAAACCAAAAACCTATTGATATTCAAAGAATGTGAAGGCTCAAAAGAATAGGAAGTTTTTTCCTCCCTCTATTTCATTTTTCCCATTACTAACTGGATAAAATTGTTCCATTTTGGGAAGCAGTGCATTTAGTTTCTGAAAGCTGGTTTTGCAATGGTTGGATAAAGAGCTGCTTATTTTGTGGATGGTCTTTCTGTACAAAGTCCTGTATGTTACAACCAGTAACACAACAGTCCAGCAGGTAATAGAAAGCTTATGAATAGAAGGGGAGAAGACGGTTGTGGAACTGTAACATAATCTGCATTTCATGTCAAGTACAAAGGCAGCCCTCTTCAAGCACAGAGTTCAGATCTCAGGCACATCTGGTGTTTCATCTATGGCTTCATCAATGCATAGGTTGGATATCCTTTTTATTCCGTGTCTGAATTTTTTTTTTTAATTGTGATAAATGGCTAGCTTAGCCACATAGAAAGATATCTCTTTTCCTCGTTTCTTTAAGATGTAATTCATGGAACATTTAATAAATCTGGTTTCTATGTAGACTCACCATGCTGCTCAAAATAGGCAGTACTGAGAATGTCAGTTTTTGTTGAGATTTCGTAGCTCAGCTTCAAGAAACCAGAGCATCATTCATCCTCTAGAATGTAGATGACAATTCAGAAATCACAGCCACAGAACAGAGAGTATTCCCAATTGCACATGGATTGTTATAATGATGAAATCTTTGTACCCTAAAGAAATTAAAGGTTTCATAATTTACAACATACATACCTCTAGGCACAGAAAATCTTGCATCCTAATGTTTAAGAATCTGACAGAGGTCACCATACTGACATTAATCTATAGAATTTGAAAAATAGTCTTAATTCTGCTAAATTCTGACCTCTCCATAATGTTAGGCCTTCCCAGGTGGCGCTACTGGTAAAGAATCCACCTGCCGATGCAGGAGATATAAGAGACATGGGTTCAATCCCTGGGCTGGGAAGATCCCCTGGAGGAGGGCCTGGCAACCCTCTCCAGTATTCTTGTCTGGAGAATTCCATGGACAGAGGAGCCTGGCGGGCTACAGTCCATGGGGTCGCAAAGAGTCAGACAGGACTGAAGCAACTTAGCATTATGCTAGGTGATTGGCAAGGTGGTTCAGAATAAAATTAAAGGCGTGATATAGTTATGCCTTAATCATTGTTTAATTTGAAAGTCCTGGTTAGCAAAGCATTGCAAGTTGAGTCATTGATCTTTGCCGTTTTATTCTCAGACTGTTTCTTACTAAACTTTGTAACTTCATGTGATTCAAATATTTTAGCATCTACTTTGATAGCTGGGTTTCTTGCTAATTACCTGTTTGGGGGACACTTTAGTCCTTTGCTGTCATAAATTTTAATATTTTAGCTTCTCTTTCATGATTATGGATTAGGTGTTTGTAGGTATGAAAAATATGTGTATATAATGTATGAGCACTTTTTGCAGAAATAGTGTGTGTGTTTGTGTGTATATATATGACATTTATGTAGCATATATATGTATGAATATATGTATGTCAGGTATTAAAGGACTAGATTGATGACAATGGATCAATTAGTAATAATTGCATAGATTACCTAGTTTAATTTACATGAATTTTTTTTTCCTCTGTGATTTTAATGATTGTTTTCAATATCTAGAATCATCAGTCCAGGGTGACCTCTCTCCATGTGAGGACCCCAGCCTTCTCCAGCACGCAAAGACTATTAAAGTATGGGATGCTTGGGATAATGGGAAAGCAGTCTAATCAGTTTGCTACTGATAGAGTGAAAAGGAGAACAGAGAGGCTGTTTTTGAAGTTTTGTGAGTCTGAGTCACCCACAGCTGTCGGGTTCCAGCCTATTTGTTTTAAGTTTTACAGAGGAGCAGGAACTCCATTTAACATGGTGTTTGTTTGCTTCTGCCAATTTGAGAGATTCCTACAGAGCAAAGACAAACCTCAGTGTGGCATTTTCAGCTCTAAGCCAAATGTTCAGACACCCACATGCTTTAAACCAGTTGGCAGACAAAGGAACACACCTATACATCTAGTTGCACAAGACAATATTTATTATCCCAAATAAAATCAGCATCTTCTTCATGTCTTCTCTCCCCCACCAATGGGAAAACAGTTAATGTACTAAATCTGCATAACCTCTCTCTCCCCTCACCCACCTCTCTTTCTCTTTTGTTCTTTTTTCTACCCAAGGTGAAATAACGTGCTCTAGGGCATCCTGAGTAATTTGCAGAGCAGTTGCTACCTTCTCATCTCCATGTTCCACCCCCCACCCCCACTTTGTGTAGTTCGTGTCACTGGTAGCTGTAAAGACCCTGGAGAAATAGAGACCCTGTGAATTGAAAGGAAAACCTTGCCTGCTTACAGTGTAAGGTGCATACCAAGCAGGAACTTCAGCAGGGGTTCATTTCTCTTGCCCTCAGAAAGTGAACCATCCTTCTTAAAGGAATGGGTTTTAGAACTCATTATTTTCCCCCTTTTGAAGAATTTAAAAGCTATTTATTGATTTTAGTTTTTTAAGTAATACAAAGGTTGCTACTAACATTAAAGTAATGAAAATGAAAGCAAGTGTTCACGTCCTGACTATAGTCTTCAGGATTTATTAAAAGATTAAAAGTAGGAGCGAGGGAAAGAAAATCATCAAAGACGACTCAAAGCGTTTTTGTATTGAGCAATAGGAAATATGATGTGCCAATAATTAGACAAGGAAGACAGCGAAGAGTAGGGTCGAGGAGGAATGTCGGGATCTCAGTGTTGGACATGCCAAGTTTGAAATACGAGAAATCTTGAGTAGCCAGTGGCAGTGGGACTTAAGAGAACAGTTAGGCAAAGAGAAATGCATTTTGGAAATCATTAGCATCTATCGGTCAGTTACTGCCATGTAAGAAATAACCAGAGACTCTGAGTAGAGGAAGAGCAATAAAATTTTTATTTCTCACATGTCTGCAAGTTGACTCAGTATTGGTTCATCAAAGGTGAGTTTGTCTGGGTTTCTGCTTAAGCTAAGGTTCACGCTGGACTTTGTCCCTCACTTCGGGTTGTGTTTTGGTCTTTGCTATGTGTATTCATTCTGGGACTCAGGCTTAAGGGGCAGCAGTTCTTATATTGATAGCAGAGGCATACAAGGATAGCCCCCACTGCTCTAATATCACCTCATTGGCTAAACTAAATCACAAGGCCAACCCCAAAGTCAGGAAGTGGGGAGTTTCATTCTATTTCTTGTGGGAGAAAGGACAAAGTCACATGACAGAGGCTGTGGATATAGAGATAAGTTCGCTTGATGACAAGAACTCATTCTGTCATTGGCACATCCATCATATTTAAAGCCACAAGCCTGAGTGAGACCCACAGTGATGGCACCAGTTTACTCTCTCACCAGCCATATATGAGCATTTGTTTCCTTTGCTCTGGCTAACTTTGTATTATTGTTTTAAAACTGATTTGCCAGTGTGAAGGATGAAAAATAACACTTTCTTGTTTTAACTAAAATAATTGTACTTCTAAGCCAAGCTGAAAACATAAACATGCTTGGAGTGATTTTGAATTTTCCAGAAGGATCTTCTTTTAATGGCTCATTATGCTTTGGTCTAGTAACCAGGGAGAAGTTTCCCAGAAGATTTTGTTCTCTTTTATGTATTTAACCATCTATAATTACTAAAAGAGGATGAAAATTAATTCCAAACAAGTGTGGCTGGTATGGCTAATCTTAACACCTACAGTTCATCTTTCTACAATCACTATTAAGTCATCAGAAGAGATCACTTGTTGGTGAAAACCACAGGAAGCAATTATTTATTTATCATATGTATAAATAATTATATATACATTATCATATATAAATTATGATTCTAAGAAAAAGCCTATTGAATTTTTGACTCACATGCAGTGTTTACAATGTGATAAATTGTAAAGGTATCACAGCAAACATATCATGTTCCTCATCAGATGAGGGGCATTCCTTTTTAAAAGTCATTATTGTGACAAAGGAATGCTGGTGGCCGGCTGTGGCTAAAGACTCACATATGCCTGTTCATTCTCAGCAAAGGGCATTATGTCCTATTTACAAGGCACACAATCTGTTCAAGCATTTTGAAATTCATTATGTGTGGGCTGCATATATCTTCAGTGAGTTGGAAACATCCATAAGATTTCTGAGGTATGGTAAAAATAGATACTTTTAGTGACTGGGATAATTACCCTAGAAAAGGAATTCTAATATAGGAGCTCAAACATTGCTCACATGCAAATGGAACGTGAGTTCAGCAGTGATCTGAGAAAAAAGCACGTGGCCAGAGAGGGAGGCAAACTCCGAAGTGAAGAGAAATCTTTCATTTTCAGCAGGTGCACTGGAAAACTATGTTTTTCTCCTGCACGTGATGGAGAACATAATACAGCATACTTTTAGTGTAAAAATAGAAAACCCATTAAGAAATAAAAGCACTTTGACTCCATTGCTTGAGAAAAATATTGCTCTATTCATTCACAGTGGGTTTGTTCTCTCAGAATAAGGCTTTTGCATTACCCTGAATTTATCCAAAAAGGTATGTGTGCTGAATGCTAATTATTTAAATCATAGTATTTGGAATTTTGCTTTTAATAACCGATACATTTATTATTTCATTGCTTCATGTGTCCTGTTTGGGTATCAAGCAAACTTGATCAATATATCCTTATTGCTTATGTATTACGAAGACTATTCTATTGTCTTCTTATAAGCTGAGGTATAGACTCCCTTTTTCCTAATTAATGCCAAATATGCTTAGTGCTAAAAGTTTGTTGTTACAGGTAACTAAGCAGGTGTTGGGCCATTATTTGGTTTGGGGAGGTTAGCAGGGGGACATCAAACACAGCCAGAGTCAAAAGAGGTCTAGTTGTTTCTCGAAGAGACTTTCTCAAACCAAGTTAAAGTGAAAAGTCTTTTGTGCTTATGGAACAAACAAAAAAAAAAGGGAGAGTTTCAGTTAGCTTAGGTTGTGTTAATATAAACTAAAATAAATAAAAACTATTTGAGGGCATGTCCTAACATCAGTTTTAGATATTATCTAATTAAATTTGTCAATTCAGCAATATTTTTATTATATGGTTATACTATTATAAGTGTGAAATACATATAGGATAAATGGTTATAAACTTTGCTACTGGAGTTTGGTGGCAGGCTAAGAAAATGGTGAGAATGAATTATTTTTCTAGCACTCAGCTCTTGTATTTTAAGGCTTATATATGAGGGAAGAGAATAACAGCCAAAAATTTGTGGCTTTAAAATATAAACTAATTCTCAAAGGTGTTCCAGATTTGAAGATCAGGATTTTCATAAACATTTTAAATATTTGCAAATGTCTTTTTTTGAAAGTCTAAGTAACAATTTAATCCTCAGTCTCCAAATACATAATTTGTGTTTAGAGATACACAAAATGATACATGAAAAATATGCATGTAATGACCCAGGTAATATATATTTGTTTTTTCATGGCCTAAATAAAATACATCTGTATAATGCATAAGCACAAGTGTGTATATATGAAAGAAAGAGAGAAAAAACTATTTATTGATAAATTTATGCTAATGATTATTTGGAACAGTAAGGATATGATAACCAAAATTTTTAAAATAAAATTTTATTTATTTTAAAATAAAAAGATCCTGCCTTGATGGCATACATACTCTCTTTCAAGGGTTTCTCTTTATGAAATTGCTGTACAATTAATGAATGTTTATTTCTGATTAGTGTGAAGGTCTGTTCATAGTTAAAATTCTTCCTTTTACATGGACCGTCATCAGAAACATATGATTTTGGTTTGATACATCTTCAAATTTTAGTGAAGCTGTGACATTCACAGTATGTGCATTTTCTGATAAGGCATGAAATAGAGAAATGACATTTTGATATGGTGAGTTAAGGCATTTAATTCATTTTTACCAGACTTCATTGATACATATATCCACTTAGCTTGAATAAACCCCAAGATTAAGCTTTACTGTTATAACTGCAACATACCAGTGAATGGTATCTTAAACAGGATTTCATTATCTAAGTGTTAAATGAAGTTTTTTTTTTTTTTTTTCTCTCCATTTGTTTCTGTTAGGGGATGGGGTAAGAAGTTCTCACAGCTGCCAGACAAAGAATGACTCTATTTAAAGAGTGGTTGGAAGCACAAATGTTGATTATCTGAATGAAAGAATTTAATTAAGTTTCCTAAAGAACAGGATACTACTGACATCATTGACTGGCAACATGAAGCAGGGAAATACAGTATTTAACATTACAATATTTTTCACTTAATGATGCCAGTATTAGATCTTGGCTGGTGTCCTGGAATACGCACAATGGCTTGGCAACGAATTAATTATTTTGCAATTGCAGATGTGGAGCTTTGGGGTGTGAAAGTCTCTTTGCCCAGATGGTTTTGGGAAAAGAACCAAAGCAATCATTGTATTTCTTCTTCTATGCACGCTTCCTTGTTTATGAATTTGGTTGAAATTCTCGATGTCAAATGATCACAAGATGACAAACAATATTCAATAAACCTCCAAAAGTGATTCTTTACACAACAGACTAAGGAAAGAAAACCTATCTGGCTGGGGTCATAGTCTATAAAAATAGTTTAAAATGTACATAAAGTATAAATAATTATTCATGTCTCTGAAGATCATGTCTGTTAGTCCTTGATTATCAGTATTTTATCATGATGTTTAAGGTTATATGAACTTGAACTACAACTGAAAATTGTTACAATGGTCAATATAAACGGAAGGATAGGTCATATTCTTGTTCAACCACAAAATCTCACACCAGTGGATAAGCAGTATTAGGCCTTGGGTATCAAATGATGCCTAACAATATTATCATTAGTATATACACTCTAAATGCTAATCAGCTTAGCATTTAAATATGGCTGAATGTGAGAAAAATATGAGTTGGCCATGGTATTGAGGGTCAAGTCTTTTTGGAATGGACTTTGAAACCATAGCCAAACTGTGCATTCATCCTTGCGTAGTTCAGTGTGAGTAGAGTTAAGTCATATACTATACTTACTAACCACATAAAGGAACACGCAATAGATTCAAGACGATACTCATTCATATATATATGTGTATATGTATAAAATGACTCGACCACTTATTTGTGTTATGATGTCAAAGTAAAATAACTTCTCTGAGTCTAAATTTCTTTGTATGATGAAAACAGATAATATTAAGCAGTACCTTAAAAAGTTGTTGAAAGATTTAAATAGAAATGTAAATCACTGAGTAAATAAAAATTTCCAGAAAAAAATGTGCATTTTGTAAGTGCTATATAGTTTATTATACTTCTGTGTTCATAAATATATATATATACATTTCATATGCATAAAATTAGGTACACATAGTTTTATGGGCATCAGTTCAGTTCAGTTGCTCAGTTGTGTCCGACTCTTTGCGACCCCATGAATCGCAGCACGCCAAGCCTCCCTGTCCATCACCAACTCCCGAGTTCACTCAGACTCACGTCCATCGAGTCAATGATGCCATCCAGCCATCTCATCCTCTGTCGTCCCCTTCTCCTCCTGCCCCCAATCCCTCCCAGCATCAGAGTCTTTTCCAATGAGTCAACTCTTCACATGAGGTGGCCAAAGTACTGGAGTTTCAGCTTTAGCATCATTCCTTCCAAAGAAATCCCAGGGCTGATCTCCTTTAGAATGGACTGGTTGGATCTCCTTGCAGTCCAAGGGACTCTCAAGAGTCTTCTCCAACACCACAGTTCAAAAGCATCAATTCTTCAGTGCTCAGCCTTCTTCACAGTTCAACTCTCACATCCATACATGACCACAGGAGAAACCCTAGGCTTGACTTGACGGACCTTAGTCAGCAAAGTAACGTCTCTGCTTTTGAATATGCTATCTAGGTTGGTCATAACTTTTCTTCCAAGCATACGTACAATTTAAATATATACAGACATGAACATGTATCCAAATATATTTTTTCACATTTTCCATTTGTTGGGGAAGGTATGCATCAAATTAGCAGAATGTACACCAAATATATAGATCTTTGTTAACCCACTCCAAAACAGTCCTCATGCAACACGCATAGCCATTTGCCTAATATTGATAACTCAGTGAGAGCTTTGTTTGGAAATGCTTTGAAACAGTCCTTATTTTAATTTCTGTTGATTCTGCCTTTAAATGGAACCAAAGTAACAGGAAAGCACCTATTTTGTGTTTAATATACAGCATGCTACTTTTTTTTTTTGCATCAGTTTAAATAACATGGTCTCCTCTTAGCAATTAGCTTGATCAAATTGCCAACATCTGTTGGATCATCAAAAAAGCAAGAGAGTTCCAGAAAAAAACATCTACTTTTGCTTTATTGACTATGCCAAAGCCTTTGACTGTGTAGAACACAACAAACTGGAAAATTCTTAAAGAGATGGGAATACCAGACCATCTGACCTGCCTCCTGAGAAACCTGTATGCAGGTCAAGAAGTGACAGTTAGAGCTGGACATGGCACAACAGACTGGTTCCAAATCAGGAAAGGAGTACGTCAAGGCTGTATATTATCACCCTGCATATTTAACTTTTATGCAGAGTACATCATGAGAAATGCCAGGCTGGATGAAGCATAAGCTAGAATCAAGATTGTGGGAGAAATATCAATAACCTTAGATATGCAGATGACACCACCCTTATGGCAGAAAGAGAAGGGGAACTAGAGAGCCTCTTGATGAAAGTGAAAGAGGAGAGTGAAAAAGTTGGCTTAAAACTCAACATTCAGAACACTAAGATCATGGCATCTGGTCCCATCACTTCATGACAAATAGATGGGGAAACAATGGAGACAGTGAGAGACTTAATTTGTGAGGCTCCCAAATCACCACAGATGGTGACGGCAGCCTTAAAATTAAAAGACACCTGCTCCTGGGAAGAAAAGCTGTGACCAACTAGGATAGCATATTAAAAAGCAGAGACATTACTTTGCCAACAAAGGCCTGTCTAGGCAAAACTATGGTTTTTCCAGTAGTCATGTATGGATATGAGTGTTGGATTATAAAGAGAGCTAAGCGCCAAAGAATCAATGCTTTTGAACTGTGGTGTTGTAGAAGACTCTTGGGAGTACCTTGGACTGCAAGGAGATCCAATCAGTCCATCCTAAGGAAACCAGTCCTGAATATTCATTGGAAGGACTGATGCTGAAGCTGAAACTCCAATACTTTGGCCACCTGATGTGAAGAACTGACTTACTGGAAAAGATCCTGATGCTGGGCAAGATTGAAGGTGGGAGGAGAAGGGGGTGACAGATGATGGGATGGTTGGATGGCATCACTGACTCCATCGTGATGGACACGAGTTTGAGTAAGCTCTGGGAGTTGGTGATGGACTGGGAAGGCTGGTGTGCTGCAATCCATGGGGTCGCAAAGAGTTGGACATGACTGAGTGACTGAACTGAACTGTAACATAAACTTGATACAATACTGACATAAGGAAAATAATAATATAGGATAAACATTGAACTTTTGTATAGGTGTATGGACTACATATCCTCTGATAATAAAATATTGGTGGGAAAAAATTCATCCTTTCTTTGTTAGCCTGTTTAAAACACTACCAAAGAATCATTGTTTTATCTTACTTTCATCTGAGACATTCAAGTATATTTTGGTAGGAGCCCTGTAATGCTTCATATCATAGTATTTGAAAATGATATTGGATTTACTTACTATCTTCCAAAATGAAACTGTAAGGTTAACTGCATCTGTCTCTAAAACTAGTTTTGGGTAGTATAAGATCAACATTCATTTCAATTATTGCTCAAATACCACAGTTATTAAAATGTATTTCTTTGTGCTACTTGTAATGTTTATCTCCTATATCCTTCCTAAATTATTATCAAGAATTTATCTCCTCATGAACATCCAACATTATATAACTTCACATTTGTACTAGAAAAACAAAACCATTGTCCCTTGTTTTCTTAATGACTGGATTCTTTATCAACTTAATGAATTGGGCCTGAATGAATATTCCCATTGGGGATCTAGTAAACTGGAGTATTAATGGACTGACATTTCTGGATATATTTTCAGCAGCATTTGTAAAAAAGATATCATTCTAAGTCAGAATTTATAAAATAAAATTTATGAATATTTTAAATTTAGTTAAGGTATGATTATAGCATTCGGGAAGAAAATCTACCTCTGTGTTAATACTAAAAATCCTTTGGTTTGCTTTTACAATTGAATATTGCTCTGAGTTTAACCTCAGGTATATTGCAAAACCAGTTTGAAAATAAAAGTGATGTAATAATACCATTCCTTGAAGCCAGTGTAAGTTATGATTTGGATATTTTCAGCTTTTCATTTGCTTATGCTTCCTGGAAATTTTTAAGACATTTCTGAAACAATTTCATATTTGAAGTTCTTTTTTTTTTTTTAAAGAATGAGAGAGAATAAACTCAGTTTCTTTTTCTTTATGTTCTGAACCAATCATATAGTTCAACTAATGCCTAATGTAATGCTTAACTGTGTAAAGAATAAATGTTTTTGTTTATTAATTTTTAATCATAATGGGAGTTCATCATGAAACTGAAGTATATCATGTAATCAGAGAAAGTTTAAGTTCTTGGCTTCTAATATCATTGTCTGTTCAGACTGTTATATAATGAGACCACTGGTGGTTCCAAAATATTTCATTTTAAACATGGCTTCCCTAAGGCATTGTGAAACAGTGATGAACTGGGACGTGTTCTAACACAGAATCTGCTGAGGCCAGCCTGAGGATGTCTTTGAACAATTTTTTTCCTTTGTTTTTAATGTCTAGATCCACCAAATAACTTTGATTTTTGATCCCTACATGTGATGGATATTATCGGAAATTATCCTGGGTTTGGAAACAGGAGATGGAGCAGGGGAGCTATTTACCAGGGCTGCCAGGACATCTTGGGGAGATGCTATTACATCTGGTTGTGTTTAATGTTTTTGTTATTGATATGGAAGAGTTGTTTAAAAGTGCATTAAATTAATCTCATGGGAGGCAGTGTAGACTACAAAGGCATAGGAAAGACACAGTACAGAGGATAACAGGAAGGAAAGTATATTTTCCTTGGACTATAATTCCCAGCCTGAGTTTTTTACTAGAAAAGAGAAACACAGGGACTCCCCCCACAACACTCCTCCACTCCCAGCCACTAGAGCATAGGGAACTATTAATTTCAGAGGAAGCATGTGATGCTGGCTGTTTATACTAACTTAATTTACTCTGCACAATAACATTACGAGGAGGTGGTATTAGAGTCATATTAAGATGGGAACATGGAGGCAAGCAATTTGTCTAAATATATTTAGTAGTAGAATCTAAACTTGAACTCAGGGCTGAGCTCAAGTTGAGCTCAAGATATCAAACTCATGCATGTTCTGCTTACCTAAAGTGAATTCCTTCCCCAGAACATAGAATTTACAGCAAGTGAATCTAGTTAGGCTTCACTGGTGGAAGACATGAAAAGTATTTGGAAACTACATCTTTCTGCTTTATAAAATCATAATCAGAGCTCATTAGGACTATTACATTTTCTGAATACTGGTGTGTGGACAAAAAATGTCATCTGCCATATCAGTAAACAAAGGATGTTGTAACCATCCAGCCATCAGCCACTTTAGCATCTCTGATGGGTCAGACTGCTTATGTTTAAATAGCTTACCAACTTTTTGTAAGTTACATTGTTTCTCTAAGTTATGTAGCTTTTTTCTGTAACTTGAGCGTAATTATCAAAAATAACCAATGTGGTATGGTATAAATGAATGATATACTTTTCTGCATGTAAGTAATTTTGAACCAGTAGCAAAATCACTGCAGATGGTCACTGCAGCCATGAAATTAAAAGACGATTACTCCTGGGAAGGAAAGTTATGACTAACATATATAGCATATTTAAAAGCAGAGACATTACTTTGCCAACAAAGGTCCATCTAGTCAAGGCTGTAGTTTTTCCAGTAGTCGTGTATGAATGTGAGAGTTGGACTGTGAAGAAAGCTGAGCGCCGAAGAATTGATGCTTTTGAACTGTGGTGTTGGAGAAGACTCTTGAGAGTCCCTTGGACTGCAAGAAGATCCAACCGGTTGATCCTAAAGCACATCAGTCTTGGGATTTCTTTGGAAGGACTGATGCTGAAGCTGAAACTCCAATACTTCGGCCACCTGAGGAGAAGAGCTGACTCACTGTAAAAGACCCTAATGCTGGGAAGGATTGGGGGCAGTAGGAGAAGAGGACGACAGAGGATGAGCTGGCTGGATGGCATCACCGACTCGATGGACATGGGTTTGGGTAGACTCCGGGAGTTGGTGACGGACAGGGAGGCCTGGCATGCTGCGATTCATGGGGTCACAAAGAGTCTAACACTACTGAGTGACTGAACTGAACCCAGAATAAGTCAGCTGGGATATAACATTGAAGATTATTATTAGCTGTAGGTGTATATTCCCAGTTGGTGCTAGTGGTATAGAACCTGCCCACCAGTACAGGAGACATAAGAGACATGTGTTTGATCCCTGGGCCAGGAAGATCCCCTGGAGGAAGAAATGGCAACCCACTGCAGTATTCTTACCTGGAGAATTCCATGGACAGAGGAACCTGGTGGGCTACAGTCCATGGAGTCGCAAAAAGTCGGACATGACTGAAGCACACGTGCATGCAAGTATATTCCAAAATTTGTGAGATTGAAACTAAAAGTACATGAACTTGCATTTGGCAACAGGATTGTTGCTATATTCCATGTTAGATGTGGTAAACTGCATATGTATTATCTTTTATGAAACTTCTACCATGTGTGTTATTACTAACCTATAATATCATCTTAATGTTCAACAGCAAATGAACTCCTTTCTGCTAAAATAAAAGTATGCTTAGCAAAGTCAGGATGCTTATCTCGAGCAGCCTTGACCTGCAGTAACTTGAAGTAGGATTTCCATTCCCAGCCAGAGATTGAGGTTAGACAGCTGCAGTGAGAACACTGAATCCTTGCCGCTAGACCACCGAGGACCAGTGGCCAGTGACAAGACCCTGGCCCATAAGCTGTATAGAAATGAATTTCCACATAGAGCCAGAAAGTCGTGATGTAAGTAAAATGTTTACCAGGAGGAAAAATAGTACAGTATATGTGGCTTGACATGTGGGTGGGCTCAGAGACAGAGTTGCACCCTCGTGGTAGTTTGAATCACTTCTATGGGCCATCTCTTCTGGGTTTCCTTTGGCCAGTCATCTTGTTTTGTCTGAGTCTGTGTTTGTTGTATCAGGGTCCTTCCCTGTGTGTGTGTGCATGTCTTAGCCAAGGTGGTGTGTGTTGTGTTAGTCGCTCAGTCATGCCCGACTCTTTGCGACCCCATGGACTGCAATCCACCAGGTTCCTCTGTCCATGAGATTTTCCAGGCAAGGATACTGGAGTGGGTTGCCATTTCCTTCTCCAGGGGATCTTCCTAACCCAGGGATTGAACCCGGGTCTGCTGCACTGCAGGCAGATTCTTTACTGACTGAGCTACAAGGGAAGCCAACGTGGAATCTAGTCAAAAAGCCTACGGGTAGTTGACATCACTTATTTTGATGTAGTACCTCCTCCCTTTTTGACCTCCATGGCACTTTTCTGCAAATGTGTAATTGGGGAGTTCCCCTTAACTCCAAGAATAAGAAATATGGGGTATTTTATCTCTTATCTGGGCAGAGTCCAGCCGCCTCCATCCTCCTGCTTTAATGGAGTTTTGGTCCATAGGGGAGAAACTCTTCAGCCTGAGTTCCATCTACTCCTGCCTCAGTATTACATTCAAAGTATCATGGCAAAATATACATCCTGATGAGTGAGCTAACTTCAAATTGATGTCTTTTGGGGACATTGATATTTATTGGCCAAAAGATGTTGCCTTTGTTGTCAATTATTTTTGAGCTCTTCCTTGGGAATTTGCCAGTGGCATTTACAAATTTGTCTACAATGAGGCGGTAAATGAAAATCTTCATATTTTAAACAAGAATTCAATTTGAAAAAAACAGATATTTGGAGCCAAGCTTGGTGGATAAGGTGGTTGATCAAGCCTATGTTTAATTATGCTAATGAGATTGATTTTTGTGAATGAGTCATGGCTCAGACAGTAAAGCATTTGCCTATAATGTGGGAGACCTGGGTTCAATCCCTGGGTTGGGAAGATCTCCTGGAGAAGGAAATGGCAACCCACTCCAATATTCTTGCCTGGAAAATCCCATGGATGGAGGAGCCTGGTGGGCTACAGTCCAAGGGGTCGCAAACAGTCGGACATGACTGAGCGACTTCACTTTCTTTCTTCATAAACAGTTCTGAGAACAATTCCAGGATGTGGAGTTGTGGCAGCAAGGTGGCTAATATGGTAAAGAATCTGCCTGCCATATAAGAGACCTGGGTTCAATCCCTGGGTCAGGAAGATCCCCTGGAAAAGGGAATGGCTACCCACTCCAGAATTCTTTCTTGGAGAATTCCAGGGACAAAGGAGCCTGGCGGGCTATAGTCTACGGGGCTGCAAAGAGCTGGACACAACTGAGTGACTATCACACAAGGAACGTACCAGAGATTTTATATACTGACTCCTCACATATGCCCGGGATGATTTTAGGGTCAAAACTCACTTTTTTTTTCCTTGATAACTTTGATTTAAGGGCTTCCCAGGTGATTCAGTCATAAAGAATCTGCTTGCCAATGCAGAAGACCCGGGTTTGATCCATGGGTTGGGAAGATCCCCTGGAGAAGGAAACGGCAACCCACTCCAGTATTCTTGTCTGGGAAATCCCAGGGACAGAGGAGCCTGGTGGCTGTGCAGAGTCAGACATTACTGAGCGACTGAGCATGCATGCAACAACTTTGAATTAGCAGTGGAAAATCAATATCCGCTATGCATAACCATATGTTACTATCTTTGACAACTGGATTTAAACATATATCAATCAGAAAGGGACAGGAGCTAAGTGATTCTGCAAATACAGATGTCTGCTGAGAACAGGCTCAGAGTCCTTTCATTTATTCACAGGTTTAGAGCTGCCTTGCTAAAGGGACAGCACTGGGGTGGGGTAGGGGGGATATTATGAAAAGAAAGGCGAGCATCATTCCAGAGAGGCTGGGAAAAATTTTGCATGATAAAAACCAGTTCCCTGGTGCATGGACTGAACAATTGTAAGAGGGCTTTGAGGCACACATTGCTGGAAGGTTTTTTAGATGTATCTTTCCTTAGCCAAGTGACACTCTTCTTAAGGACACATTGTCTCCTGGCTGCCTTCATGCTTGACTTGAACTCTTTCAGTCTCTAGACAATGAAGGCATGCATGCTGATTTACGCTGTGTTCCCAAATGAATGAGCTTCAGGTTAATTATTAAAATATATAGCTACAGTTAAAAAATAGAAGGCAGGCTAAAAATAGCCCCAACTGTAAAGAAACACACTTGGAAATATCAAGCGGTATTTTATTTGATGGCCTTATTTTTGTTGTAGGGCTCTGCCTTTCTTGACTCTGTTTGTAATTACCCTTCTGGTGACCTTCTTCATTGACATTGTGATAATAGTCACCGTTTTCATGGGAATTGGGTAAAAGAAGTCAGACTGTGCTGTAAGTGGAGCATTGCTGCAACGCTATTAATTTGCAGACGGATGAGGTGACGGCTGTGGGCCACCTGATGAGAAGCGTTTGAGAGACCAGCCCCCCTCTGTTGCCTGGAGTGCCACTCTTGTCGCCAGGCTCAGGCAGCAATTGTAAATGAGACTCCTCTGTGGGCTCCTTCTTTAAAGCCTGATCAAGTCTTTATATGAGGCGCCATAATTCTTTTTCCCTGGCCACTGCCATCAAAGTCTCCTTCAAAACCAGTGTCTCTACAGCCAAAATTAAGTTGGCTTTCTCTCCCCAGAAAATGCATTTATTTCCATATAAAAAAGATCTTGGTTCCCTACAGACGATTTAAAACCAATCTGCATATATGTATATGCTGCTACTGCTGCTGCTGTCGCTTCAGTGGTGTCCGACTCTGTGCGACCCTATGTATGACATGTCGTTTGCCTTGATAAGAAATAAAGAATCTGGACTTTAGCTTTTTTAGATAAAATGCTTGACTCCATACATAGTTCTTCCTCTATATAGGAAACTGAATGGAAGCAAAGCAAAAACTGACCCCTTGCTTATTATCACTGCCTTCATTGGAGAGTTTTCTCCATCACTTGCTGTCAGTAGGGTACATTTTATACACTCTACTTAGAAGGTTGGTACACATTTGTGCTTTGGAGAGGCATTTGAAAATATATTTGTGCTAGTAGGGATTTTATGTAAAATAAAAATGTTACCTAAATTAGGTAATAACCTTTGAAAAGCTTTATTTCTGAATAAAAACCAGAAAATTGAGCCAATACCTGGAGGGGTGCTTATCACTTTTATAGCAGTGATGCTGCAGTTTGTTATTTGAGAGGTAGTCACAGTGGGGGCCACAGCTGTTATAATTTATGAATGTTTGTTTTCCCTCTTGGATGGAGTCCATCATGTCAGGGAGAATGAATTTTGGCTAAACTCCCTTGGCTTGAAGGCAAGCCTTTTGGAATTATAAAGACAGCAAGGGCTTGGCAGCCCACCACATGGATTTTGAATACTGTTTCTGCCACTTGTATATTGAACAATCTTGGGCAAATTACAAATGCTTTAAAACTCAGTTTCCTTAGAAAACAAACAACCTAATTCAAAAGTGGACAAAGGATTTAAATAGACACTTCTCCAAAGAAGACACGCAAATGACCATTAAGAAAATGAAAAGATGTTCAACACCGCTGGTCATTAGAGACAAGCAGATCAAGCCCACAGTGAGATACCATTCACACCCATTACTATTAAAGGGATAGAAAAAGGGAAATATCAAGTGTGGTAAGGATTACCCCCTCTGCATTGCTGGTGGGAATGTGAAGTGGTACACGTAGCCCAAAAAAGCAGTTTGGCTCAAGAAGTTAAACATAGAGTTACCATATGACCCACCAGTTCTAGAGTTACCATATGACCCACCAGTTTTACTTCTATGTATATACACGGAAGAATTAAGACAGGGGCTTAAACAGATTCTAGTGCAACAATGTTCACACCATTATTCACAGTAGCCAATAAGTAGAAACAACTTAAGTGTCCATCCACTGGTGGGTGAATAAACAAAATGTGAAATGTACATACATTGGTATGATATTCAACCTTAAAAACAATGAAATTCTGATACCACAGCCTTGAAAATTATGCTAAATGTCCTCAGAAATCAAAGGACAAACACTGTATGATTCCATTTATGTTCATTCAGTTCAGTTCAATCGCTCAGTCATGTCTGACTCTTTGCGACCCCATGAAACACAGCATGCCAGGCCTCCCTGTCCATCACCAACTCCCGGAGGTCACTCAGACTCACGTCCATCAAGTCAGTGATGCCATCCAGCCATCTCATCCTCGGTCGTCCCCTTCTCCTCCTGCCCCCATTCCCTCCCAGCATCAGAGTCTTTTCCAATGAGTCAACTCTTCATATGAGGTGGCCAAACTACTGGAGCTTCAGCTTTAGCATCATTCCTCCCAAAGAAATCCCATTTATGTTAGCCACGTAGGAAAGGCAAACTCACAGATAGAGAAAGTAGAACAGAGGTTGACAGGGGCTAGGAAAATGGAGAAAAGGGAAATCATTGCTTGAGTACAGACTTTCTCTTTGTGATTTTGAAACAGTTTTAAAGATGCATAGTGGTGGTGGTTGAAGAATATTGTAAATGTAATACCACTGAATCATACCTTTTAAATTGTTGAATGGTAAACTTTACGCATAGTTTACCACAATAACAATTCCCTCTGTTTCCTTCTCAGTAAATTAGAATTCACCTCTCATATGGATTTTATAATTAAATTACATAAAGAACAAAAATTATCTATTGCAGTGCCTAGGTGTGTTGGACAGTTGTTAATTGATGAACCATTATCAGTCCCCCAAACTTGGTAAGGCCCCCGGATGTTAGACCTGATCTGGGAAAATGAGGAGCCCTTGATTGATTGACATTGGATTTGTACTACTCCATTTGTGCATTAGAGGATTAAAATAAGAACTGATCATTTATGAAGTGAAGTTTTCCCTCTTGCACACCTGAGAATTGAAGTAGGCACCGCATCCACTCCATGAGGACTGCAATTTGAAGTAAAGATGTCAGATTGATGTATCTCATCTCTTGGTTTTAGTTCTTGGATAATATTATTTTCTAGAATGGTTCCACACTCAGAGGAGAAGAAATTAACCTGAAATACCACACTCTTCTCTTGAATGATCATGGTTTAGATGAAAATGGCTTCACTTCACCCCTGCTCTTGCATATAGGAAGTCCTTTTATTTTCTTAACCTGTTGATCAGATACTTTCTCATGATTGGACTGGGGTTATGAACTCTGGGAGGGGACACCACAGAGGTGTGACATACCCTTCTGCTCACATCATTTTGAAGTACATGATATCCATAGGACTTGTTAAAGATGATGTTCATCTTGATCACTTGGTTATAAGGCAATATCTGCCGGGATTATCTTTCATAAACTTCCTGTGCTTTCCCTTCCTTCATTAGATTCATTAGAAATGAGTCACTGAGTTCAGTTAATGCTTAAGGGTAAGAGACTTAAGCTATGTCTCCTGGAGGGAGAAGTACTAGCATTTGGAGATATGTTAAAGCTACATAGTAATTAATAATTTGAGGGAGGTACTTTGGGGCTTTGCAAATATCCTATTTTCCTTTAAGTTTTGCTCACCAATTTTAGCATTCATTAGTGTGTTTTCCCTGCAGTGGTTATCACTGTGGTGTTTAATGATAATATACTAAAACTTTTCTCATTCCTTCCTTCTATATTTATTACTTGGGATTCTTCTTTGAGGAAGAATTTTCACTATTTTTTGACACCACTTTTTCTGCCTTATTGACTTCAGAACACTGGTGCCCCTTAGAACTCTGTGACTTCATTCTTGCTGTTAGAACTGTCTTTTTTCCACTCATGTTAGCTCTTGCTCCTATAGGAATCAGTCAAACATCTCTACTGGGTTCTGTGCCTTTAACCACTGCACTATATAACATCCCAATGCACAACCTCATTTGATGTATCCCTAATACTAGGGTGTTACAGTTTTATCCTTCTTAGAAAAATGCTAATGCTATGGGTTGAATGGGCTTTCCTTGTGATTCAGATAGTAAAGAAACTACTGGCAATGCAGAAGACATGGGTTTGATCCCTGGGATAGGAAGATCCCCTGGAGAAGGGAATGGCAACTCACTCCAGTGGCAACTCACTGCCTGGGAAATCCTATGGACAGAGGAGCCTGGCAGGCTACAGTCCATGGGGTCACACAAAGTCGGACACAACTGAGCGACTAACACTTTCACTTCTTTCACATGGGTTGAATTGTGCTTCCCCAAAAGATATGTTAAAGTCCTAACCTCTAGAACTTCAGAATGTGACATTTTTTTTTGGGAAATTGGGCCACTTCATATGTAATTAGTTAGGGGGTTACACAAGAGTAGAGGGGGCCTGTATCCAACAGGGCACATGTTTTTATAAAAAGAGGCCACAGAGATGCTGAAGGGGAGATGCTGTGTGACATCTGAGGAAGAGGTTGAAGTAATGTAACTACAGGCCAGAGAATGCTAAGGGTTGCCAGTCAACTGTCAGAAGCTACAAAGAGGCAAGGAAGAATTTTCTTATAGGAAAATTCTTACAAGTTTCAGGCGTCACATGGCTCTGCTGACAGCTTCATTTTGGACGTCTCCTGTCCAGAACTGTGAGGCAATACAGTGTTGTTTAGTCACTAAGTCATGTCAGACTCTTTGCAGCCCCAAGGACTGCAACATGCCAGGCTTACCTGTTCTTCACTATTTCCCAGACCTTGCTCAGATTCAAGTCCATTAAGTCGATATTGCTCTCTAACCACCACATCCTCTCCTGCCCCCTTCTTCTTTTGCCTTCAATCTTTCCCAGAATCAGGGCCTTTTCCAGTGAGTCAGCTTTTCACATCAGGTGGCCAAAGTATTAGAGCTTCAGCTTCCATGAGAACTCCTGAGACAATACATCTCTGCTATTTTAAGCCATTCATTTGTGATAGTTTGTTACAGTGGTCCTCAAAAACTGATATAGCTTGCAGGAAAGTTGATACCAAAATGTGAAATAATAAGGTAAATTTTTCATAGATTCTTTTATCTTTAGAAACTTAGAGGAAGATTTCATTTTTGTTTTTTGGTGTAGAGTTTATATTTTTTATTTTTATTTTTTTACTTTACAGTACTGTATTGGTTTTGCCATACATTGACATGAATCCACCACAGGTGTACATGAGTTCCCAATCCTGAACCTCCCTCCCAGCTCCCTCCCTATATCATCTCTCTGGGTCATCCCAGTGCACCAGCCCCAAGCATCCTGTATCCTGTATCGAACCTAGACTAGCGATTCGTTTCTTACATGATAGTATACGAGTTTTATTTTTAGAATCAGTTACTAAATTCAGAAGATCTGTAATGTAATCGTGTGATCAGCTAGTGAGAATGCATGCCATTCTAAGAGATGTAAGGACTCTAGTCTTCTGGCAAAGAGTTTTCCTAATAGGGTTTTAAATTAAAGTTGAGATGAAAGGCACTTCCTGCTGACATCACTGTTAAGTAAGAAATTAACTAGAAAGCAAATGATCAGATTACTTTTGGAAACAAAGATCATTCATAGGAGGTACTTGTTTCATTATTTACATGTATTTGAAACTAGAGAAACACATAAATCAGACAGTGCTTGCTTTAAAAGATGGATTAAAATGTTTTATATTACTAGATCTAGCTAAGAATTGCTATTTCTGTTACTAAATATATTCTTTAATGTGACCAGCATTTTTGATTATCCAGTATGTGCTAGGCACAGTAGAAGAAGCTGGAAATATAAATATCAATTAAATGCTCTCATATTCTTCATTTAGTAATTAAAAATAATTTTAAAAATGAGGGAAACAAAAGAAGAATAACAGGAAAGTCACTAATGTTTGCCATCACATGAGTTTTGCAAATGGTTGACTTTCACCCTTTATTTTGGCTAATAAAAGAAAAAAAAAAACCCTTCATATTTCAAGGAAACTCACCAAAGTTATTGTATGCTGCATAAGGGAAACAACAGCAACAACAAAAATCCCACAAAGACTTTAATTAAATAATAGTTTAGATCTATTTCAGATTGGAACATTATCATTGGAGCATTTCAGATACTAGTATTAAAATACCTTGTGAGTAATAGTATGAAAATACACAGATAAGAAAGGTTTGAATTAATGCATAACTTATTCAGACTATCTAGGAAAATATAACAAGAAAGGGAATACACCCTTCTGGAGAAATGTGAGACAGGGAAGGAAGACAAAGGATGACCAGGGTTTGATGAAGCTGGGTGGGGCGTGGAGTGACAGTTAAGCAGCCAAGGAAACAGAGGAGACAGTGAAGAATTGAGAGATGGAATAATGCAGAAATCTAGAGGAAGAATGCCTCTTCCAAGGCAAGTAGTAAAGGAAAGTCTCTGAGCTAGGAGCCTGTTTAGTGTTTAGAAGCAAAGAGGACAGTGCAGTGAAGAAGTCAGGGAGCTGGGGCACAGCTGCTTGTGCAGGACCCTGTGACCGGCGTAAGGACTTCTGTTTCACTCAGGGACAGAAAACTTGGAAATCTTAAGGATGAAAATGACGTGCTGGGGCTTCCGTGGTGGTCTAGTGGCTAATGGCTTTAGGACTTCCCTGGCAGCTCAGTGCATAAGAATCCACCTGCCCATACAGGGGACACGGTTTGATCCTTGGTCTGGGACGATCTCCCCTGCCGCAACCAAGCCCACGTGCCCTAGAGCTTGTGTTCACAGCAAGAGCAGCCACCATGATGAGAAGCAATTAGAGAGTAGCCCCACTCACCACAACTAGAGAAGACCCAGAGCAGCCTAAATAAATAAATAGATAGGTAGACAAACCTTAGAAAGAAGAAAATGATGTGCCAATCATAGAAACAATGATAGATGTACTGCCAGAAAGAGACTAGCTTTCTTTCTCTAGGCATTAAGTTCAGAGAGCGAAACCTGATGGGGAGAGCTGAGTGTTTAGCTGTATCTCTATGTGTGTGACTTTGCTTTCTTTCTTTAGTATGTTTAGAACCTTTCAGGAAATTTTTTTTTTTTTTTTTTGCCACTAAATCACAGAGCTGGGCTCAGCGTCCCCAAGACTATGTTTAAACTTGATTATAAGACAGCTACTAGATATGATGGCTGTAATAACATCCTATCACGGTTAAACATAAAAGCTGATGATAATTACCACCGCCTCTTGGCATATACTGTATCATTTTCTGCAAAACATGTTTTTGTTGCTTGGTGATTTCAGAAACAGAATGTATTGAATTTTGGACATAATAATCAAGATGTTATTTTTGGATACTTTAAAATACTATATTCTCTGTGATTGGTAAAGGAACCATGAGTTCATTTCCGTATATCATAAATATAACCTAGAAAATACTTTCCAGAAACCCTGCTACACTTTACTGTGTTATTATTGTGTTGATTTCTGTCTCATTTTTCTATCATAAACAACCAGTAGTGAGAAAAAACTAACAGTCCAAGCAACCAGTAGTGATCTAAATATAAAACAAGTTATTAAGCCTAATGACCTGTTAAATTTTCCAAATATGTAACTTTAACTGTTGTATTATCTTATACAGTCAAAAAGAACAGTTGACTTTCGGGTGTGTATAAATACACGTGAAAGGTGACTGATGGAACTCAGAATGGAATGAGGTTACTCCTGCAGACTATGAGGTTAAAGCATCTCCAGACTCATAAGGATTCCACACTTTTTTTTGCCACACCTCAAGTTAGCTTTTCTTTGCCCAAACACATAGGAAAGCAAAGGTAACCAGAAGATGTGCCTGTGTGCTAGGTCATCTCAGTCCTGTCCAATTCTTTGGGACCCCATGGACTGTAGCCTGCCAGGCTCCTCTGCTCATGGGATTCTCTAGGCAAGAATACTGGAGTGGGTTGCCATGCCCTCCTCCAGGGGATCTTTCTCACTCAGGGATTGAACCCGCATCTCTTATGTCCCTTGCATTGGGAGATAGATTCTTTACCACTGGCACCATCTGGGAGGCTCCAACCAGAAGATAAGGAATTACCAAATAGCAAGCACAAAGGTCCATCTAGTCGAAGCTATGCTTCTTCCAGTAGTCATGTATGGATGTGAGAGTTGGACTATAAAGAAAGCTGAGTACTGAAGAATTGATGCTTTTGAACTGTGGTGTTGGAGAAGACTATTGAGAGTCCCTTGGACTGCAAAGAGATCCAACTAATCCATCCTAAATAAAGTCAGTTCTGAATATTCATTGGAAGGACTGATGCTGAAGCTGAAACTCCAATACTTTGGCTACCTGATGTGAAGAACTGACTAATTTGAAAAGACCCTTCTTTCTAAATTCCATATATATGTGTTAGTATACTGTATTGCTGTTTTTCTTTCTGACTTACTTCACTCTGTATAATCGACTCAAGACAGCAAAAGAGACACAGATGTATAGGACGGACTTTTGGACCCTGAGGGAGAGGGAGAAGGTGGGATGATTTGGGAGAATGGCACTGAAACATATATACTATCATGTAAGAAATGAATCACCAGTCTATGTTCGATACAGGATACAGGATGCTTGGGGCTGGTGCACGGGGATGATCCAGAGAGATGATATGGGGTGGGGGGTGCGAGGGGGGTTCAGGATTGGGAACTGATGTACACCCGTGGTGGATTCATGTCAATGTATGGCAAAACCAATACAGTATTGTAAAGTAAAATAAAGTAAAAATAAAAATTAAAAAAAAATGAAAAGACCCTGATGTTGGGAAAGATTGAAGGTGGGAGGAGAAGGGGATGACAGACGATGAGATGGCTGGATGGCATCACCGACTCGATGGATATGAGTTTGAGTAAACTCCAGGAGTTGGTGGTGGACAGGGAAGCCCTGTGTGCTGCAGTCCATGGGGTCACAAAGAGTCGGACACGACTGAGTGACTGAACTGAACTGAACTTAGCTTCTTAGCCATTTGGTGCACCACAGGCAAGCAATTAGAACTCTAAAATATATAGAGTTTAGGATACAAATAGAAAATATACCCCTATCTGATCCTCAGCCTTCACACATGGCAGACATCACTGAACTACTGATTCATTTCCCTCATAATTGAAAATAGCCTCAAAATCTTTCTTTAAAAAATGGAGAGAGGAGAAAACACTTCCATTAACCACTGTTGATTTTAAGGGACTCTTAGAATTAAAAATATCTTGTTAATTTTGACTTAGTGCAGGGCTTTTCAACATTCACACTGTTTACACTATGAACCAGGTAACTCTTTGTTGTGGGTGTCTGCTCCGTACATTGTAGAATGCTTAATAGCATACTCAGCTTCTAGCCTTTAGAAGCCAGTAGCAACTACTTCTCCCATCCCTACCCCCAAGTTGTGACCATTAGTAAGTCTCCAGTCAACATCGTCCTGAGTTGACAACCATTGTCATAGAGAGAGTTGTACCTGATATTAAGAGAAAGCACAGAACAGTGTTCCTCAGCTTTCTAAAAAGCTGTTTTAGTTTTCCTAATTTCATATCCAGGCATCATCTGTCTCATAGTTTCTGCTTAGGAGTCCCCTGATGAAGTATTAAAAAAATATTAAAATATTATATTTATATAAATAAATGAGTGAGTGAAGTTGCTCAGTCGTGTCCGACTCTTTGCGACCCCATGGACTGTAGCCTATCAGGCTCCTCCATCCATGGGATTTTACAGGCAAGAGTACTGGAGTGGATTGCCATTCTCCAGGGGAATTTCCAACCCAGGAATCGAACCCAGGTCTCCTGCATTGCAGGCAGACACTTTACCATCTGAGCCACCAGGGAAGCCTCATATAAATATATATATATATATATATATATAAATATTAAAAATAATTACCACTTTGACATAAGTCTTAGGCTGAGGACAACTTATTTAATACATGGATCTTTGGATGGGTGATATAAAACTTGACATAGATTCACATGTTTCATCTGGATTTATATATATAATGTACTTATTCATTTATATATGTATATACACATACACTTTTATGATTTATTTATATATGTAAAATGTATAAACATAAATACATACAGATAATATGCCCTCTTTGTCAACTGACTTGATTCTGTAGCTCTCAAATACAATTGCTGACTAAGTCTGAGGATTTATGAAAGAGAATTGAATGGATGGCAAGATTATTTGAAAATCTTACAATATTCTGAAGGCTAGTAAACAAAGAGGACAGTGCAATCTCTACAGATAATGTTCTCTTTTGCTATTTTTTGCCCTATTTAGGATCTTTTGTTGCTTTCAGAAAACTAATGTCTAGTAAAGCCACTGTGAAAACAAAAGTTAAGTGGAATAAGTATTTGTTCTGCTTTTAATACCACACTGTTGTCCCACACATAAAGCTTCTTATGCAATCAATGGGAATTCTGTGCCAAGCAAAGAGTCATAGTAATTGGAAGGAAATTAACATTAAATTGAAATTTACTCTTGTGGTTTTATTTTGGTAACCATGGTGATGCAAGACCAAAATAGCACCTTAAAATAGTCCTAAAAAGAATTTGGGGGAAATTTTTTGAAATGCTTGGTAAGTATAATAGCATTATATCTTGAATGTCAATATTTTGTTGCTGAATGTTTTGGACTTTGACTTATTGGGTATTTGGTTGTTTTTTTTTATCTTTCTCTTTCCAAAACTACAGGCAGCAGCCTTGAAAAAAGGCAAAATATTTTTAGAGAATTCAGTTAATTAAAGAAAAATGTAGAAATTAAAAATAAGTATTACAGCAAGGGAAGAAAATATATATTAATATTGAACAAGTATATGGAATTAAACCAATTTTTTTCTTACCTTCTATGTAATCAGGCTATATAAGCACATAAAAAATATTATATAACTTGAAATAGTACAGGTTATTAAGAAGAGTAATATTCTGGAAATAAACATGACTTTATCGTATTAAAAGAGGTTATTCTCCCACAGAAAGACTTATTAGAAAAATAAAACTCAGCTCATTGACATCTCAGCTTTTTCCCTTGCAATCTAGTTAAAATGTTAATTTAGAGGCATTTGTGTGTGAGTGTGCATTATTTAGTAACACATTTGTGTTACCAAAGTACTTGTTACATATTTTGGTAATTGTCTTTTACCTAATGTGCTGTACTTAGTCGCTCAATTGTCTCCTATCTTGGTTTGAAGGATAAGGTGTGTGTGATTTTTTTTTTAACAACCTCCTCAAAACTTCTGCAGAGAGAGGAATACTGACAAGTAAACATAAAATATGAATTTAATCAATGGGAAATCAAGTGTGCCTTAGAAAGCATCACTACAAACAAAGCTAGTGGAGGTGGTGGAATTCCAGTTGAGCTGTTTCAAATCCTAAAAGATGATGCTGTGAAAGTGCTGCACTCAATATGCCAGCAAGTTTGGAAAACTCAGCAGTGGCCACAGGACTGGAAAAGATCACTTTTCATTCCAACCCCAAAGAAAGGCAATGCCAAAAATGCTCAAACTACCCCAGAATTGTACTCATCTCACATGCTAGTAAAGTATTGCTCAAAATTCTCCAAGCCAGGCTTCAGCAATACATGAACCGTGAACTTCCTGATGTTCAAGCTGGTTTTAGAAAAGGTAGAGGAACCAGAGATCAAATTGCCAACTTCTGCTGGATCATTGAAAAAGCAAGAGAGTTCCAGAAAAACATCTATTTCTGCTTTATTGACTATGCCAAAGCCTTTGACTGTGTGGATCACAATAAACTGTGGAAAATTCTTCAAGAGATGGGAATACCAGACCACCTGACCAGCCTCTTGAGAAATCTATATGCAGGTCAGGAAGCAACAGTTAAAACTGGACATGGAACAACAGACTGGTCCCAAATAGGAAAAGGAATACGTCAAGGCTATATATTATCACCCTGCTTATTTAACTTCTATGCAGAGTACATCATGAGACATGCTGGACTGTAAGAAACACAAGCTGGAATCAAGATTGCTGGGAGAAATATCAATAACCTCAGATATGCAGATGACACCACCCTTATGGCAGAAAGTGAAGAGGAACTAAAAAGCCTCTTGATGAAAGTGACAGTGGAGAGTGAAAAAGTTGGCTTAAAGCTCAACATTCAGAAAACGAAGATCATGGCATCCGGTCCCATCACTTCATTGGGAAATAGATGGGGAAACAGTGCCAGACTTTATTTTTTTGGTCTCCAAAATCACTGCAGATGGTGATTGCGGCCATGAAATTAAAAGACGCTTACTCCTTGGAAGCAAAGTTATGACCAACCTAGATAGCATATTCAAAAGCAGAGACATTACCTTGCCGACTAAAGTCCATCTAGTCAAGGCTATAGTTTTTTCTGTGGTCGTGTATGGATGTGAGAGTTGGACTGTGAAGAAAGCTGAGCACCATAGAATTGATGCTTTTGAACTGTGGTGTTGGAGAAGACTCTTGCGAGTCCCTTGGACTGCAAGGAGATCCAACCAGTCCATTCTGAAGGAGATCAGCCCTTGGATTTCTTTGGAAGGAATGATGCTAAAGCTGAAACTCCAGTACTTTGGCCACCTCATGTGAAGAGTTGACTCATTGGAAAAGACTTTGATGGTGGGAGGGATTGGGGGCAGGAGGAGAAGGGGACGACAGAGGATGAGATGGCTGGATGGCATCACCGATGCGATGCATGTGAGTTTGCGTGAACTCCGGGAGTTGGTGATGGACAGGGAGGCCTGGCGTGCTGCGATTCATGGGGTCACAAAGAGTCAGACACGACTGAGCGACTGAACTGAGCTGAAGATGCAATTGGTTGACTAAACTGCTCTTTAGGGACAAGAGGTCAACAATAGCCCAGATGGGCATGGAACTTTTAAAAGGTAATGATTGAATTAAATTTTGAATTGAAGTCGCTCAGTCGTGTCTGACTGTTTGCTACCCTATGGACTGCAGCCTACCAGGCTCCTCCATCCATGGGATTTTGCAGGCAATAGTCCTGTAGTGGATTGCCATTTCCTTCTCCAGGGGATCTTCCCAACCCAGGGATCGAACCCGGGTCACCCGCATTGTAGACAGACCCTTTACCATCTGAGCCACCAGGGAAGTCCCAATGATTGTTCCAATGCATTGTCTATTTTTAAAATAGAAAATAGAGACTGGAAACTTTGTTAGTCTCTATTAATGCTATGGCAGAAATGCTATAATCATCTTCTTGGTGACTCTTCTCCCTTCCAGCACATTCAACATGTTAACTTCAGATTCATATTCTGGGCGAAAACAAACAAGAAAAATAATGACTCTCACTTTCTATTTTATCGAATAGGTAATTAAGTTAATTTCCTAAAGCTAGCAATATTTGAAGAAATAAGGTGCCATTTTTACCATAGAAAGTAAAATTTTTTAAATGCTAATTAAGAAGACATAAAATAATGTGAATAAAATAATGCAGAATCCCTCAGACTGTGAAATAATTTTTATATAATAATATTATGTAGTTGAATTTTTTTCACTGAGAAGTTGCTTTAAATGGTATCTTATCTATATATATGAAACATTAGTATACAATGGAAAAAGATAAAATATGTTTAAATAGTTAAACTATTATTGACTCTCTTGTTTGTTTGCTTGCTTTAGTGAGAATTTTTTCCCAAATCCAAGGATAGTTTTAAAATAAATGATTAATATATAAGTAAAGGCATCAGCAAGCTAATAAGGTGAAATTTTTTAGTTTGCATTAGATGTAAAGATAATTAGAGAAAATAACCAACCCCAGGAAAACTTAATAGAGTTTGAAAAATAGTTTAAGTCCTTAAATAAGTAAATTGTGTCATGAGAACATTTATCATTTTGAAGTAAATAAGACCAATATACATTTGCAGCATTCTAAAAATCATTCTTCATTACTAATAAAAGTACTTTAGATAATCAAAACCTGTATCACAATAGAATAATATCATATAAAATGATTTTTCTTTCTCATAAAAATGATATTATTGATCAAAATATATGGATAGGCATATTATAACTTATTATATAATCCTCAGATTTCTCTGAAGTCACCATTGGAATTTTTGTACTGCAGGTTTTCTTAAATGTGTCTGTTCAGAACACTAAACATACTTGAAGTCAGATCACCAATTAACATGAACATCTAGGTTTAGAAAAAAAATACTTATTTGAATTTAACAAATTGCATGTGAAAACTTTTGTCTTAGAGATCTTTTCTTTTCCTTATGGTGGCTTAGGTCTCAAATAGGCAGGTGTACATTAGATTCTTTACTGTCTGATTTGACAGATGGTAAAGAGTCCACCTACAATGCAGGAGACCTGGGTTCAATTCTTGAGTCAGGAAGATCCCATGGAGAAGTGATAGGCTACCCACTCTAGTATTCTTGGGCTTCCCTGGTGGTTCATACCGCAAAGAATCTGCCTGCAATGTGCGAGACCTGGGTTTGATGGCAGGGTTGGGAAGATCCCCTGGAGAAGGGAATGGCTACTCACTCCAGTATTCTTGCCTGAAGAATTCCGTGGACAGAGGAGCCTGTCAGGCTGGAATCCATAGAGTTGCAAAGAGCTGGACATGACTGAGTGACTAACACTTACATGTTAGATGCCTTAGGATTTGTAACAGAATTTCAAGTCAATGTTTTTTTTTTTGCCTGTTACTGTTTGTTTGTTTTTCGCCATTTCTTCCTAATGAGAAGAAGTTAAATTTCACCATGCTAGTATTTGGGACTGATATCATGAAGTTATCTATGGTCTCTGTCTTACTCTTGCAGCTGTGGCATAGAGGTAATAGAAGCTATAAAAACCTAACTTTCATTAAGAGGAAGGTTTACCCACCTACTTATATGAAATGGAATTAGCTTTTTACTCTTAACCTTGACAATGTCTTACTTCTTTTTGCTACAGGCTATCTCCGTAATATGAAAATGTACTGATATTGTAGAAGTAGAACCATATTTTTTCAAATGACTGTTTTACAGCTGTTTTATATGACTCAATTTCAGAACAAAAAGGTGGGATTAGAAAGTAGTGAGTCTCTGTTTTGGTGTATGGCAAAACTGAGCTTATTGTCATCTGCTGAGCTCATTATTCAGGAGATAGTACCCTCCTGTGTTTAACTGTCTTCTCTCCTTTTGATATCAATGCTTTGGAAAGTAGGACTGCCAGTCAATATCTATTACTTCTGCCTGCTTTGAAGGGTTTCCTTGTTTGTTTTTTCAGACTATAACTAGAGGGACATATCAGTATTATAAAAAGCACAATGGAGTTGATATTTTCTAGGGTTGTGTACAAAGGTTTGACATATATGAAAAATAATGCTATGGGGTAATCTCCAACTTACTATGCTTAACTTCCATTAGCTGTTCTTCCTCTTGGCTGTGACTTCAAAATAGGTTCCCCTATTCATTTTGCTTACGCCTGTTCCTTAATGAGGGTGTCTCTTTCCCCACTTCATGATCTCTATTCCTGATCTCAGGTCCCATTTTCCACTGTACCTCTATCCCAACTCAGCCATAGAAGAACTAAATTGTCAGTCTATGGTTAAAAATATTATAAATAGCTGTGAATGTTAAGCCTTATCTGGTTTTCTCTGCCTTATGATGTATGCGTGCTAAGTCACTTCAGTCGTGTCTGACTCTTTGCAACTCTGCCAGGCTCCTCTGTCCAAAGGATGTGTGTGTTATTCACTCAGTCATGTCCAAGGGATAGGAGCAATTAAATCACCACTCAGCTCTCTTCTGATCCCTAGGATAATACCTAATTTTAGGTAGGAGACAATTGAGTAGCTTAAAACCCATCCGCTGGGACTCAACTGACCTACTTCCCTCACAATTGTCTGATCAAAGCTCTCTGCTTGTTCCTCTGTGGCTGAATGTCTGTCTTGATAATCTTTCAAACTTCACATTCCTTCTGGGTCAGGTTTTTACCTTGCTTATCCAGCTCCCCTTCTACTCTTTGCTTTTAAGTAGAGTTCTGACTGGCATTTGAAGGTCTTACTTCCCCTGGCACCATGTCCCCTGAGAATCTTGTTACTGGAGTCCCTACTGTCATGATGTACCCATCTCTACATGTAGATGCTTGCATGAAATTCTGTTTTCTATTTGTCACTGGTTAGTAGGTCTAGTTTCAGGTCAGGGCCGTATTTCTTCCTCCTTGCCTTTCCAGACAGTCTGCTAAAGTGTAGTGGACCAGGGCTGGCTGGTTTCCAAGGCCTGGCTGAGTTCACCTTGGGCTTCCCAAGTGGCTCAGTGATAAAGAATCCACCGGCCAATGCAGGAGATGCAGGAGATGTACATTCAATCCCTGGGTTGGAAAGAGTCCCTGGAGTAGGCAATGGCAAACCACTACAGTATTCTTGCCTGGAAAATTCCATGGACAGAGGAGGCTGGCTGGCTACAGTCCATGGGGCCCCAAAGAGCGACAGGACTAAGCACAAGAGTTCATCTCACCGCCCTTAATCATGTCTGTGTCTGGGTTCTCTGTGCAGTTGGCCCTGAAAAGGGACCGTGTACTGGAAAGGGCTCTATGTGTTTTTCAGTTCTGTCCACAAAGAGGAAATATCTTTTTCCAGGAAATTTTCTTTTTCCATGTTTTCCTCTCTGATGAGGTACAATTTTCTATTTTTCCCCACTGTGCAGGAAAGGCTGGCAGCAGCCCTAAGCTGCTCTGTTTTGCTAAGTGAGATGCTGACTGTTGTTTCAGTAGCTTTCTCAGATTTGTTACTATCTCAGCAATAATTTTCCCTGAAGTGTAAGTGAAATGTATTATTTTTTACTTTTATTGTCTGTGTTGGTTTTTCTTAGTGGTGGAAAAAAACAAAGCATAGAAATGCTCAGTCTTGCTGCATGCCACTTCTCTGCCAGCTTATTAGCTATAAAAATTCACACAAAACCTGAATGGAAGTGTGGGATCATTTTTGTTGCTGTTGTTGTTGTGAAGACAGATTGGGGTTAAAGAAGAAAACCTTCTGTTAAAAGTAGCGTATAAAAACACCAATACAGTATACTAACACATATATATGGAATTTAGAAAGATGGTAATGATAACTCTGTATGCGAGACAGCAAAAGAGACACAGATGTATAGAAGTCTTTTGGACTCTGTGGGAGAGGGAGAGGGTGGGATGATTTGGGAGAATGGCATTGAAACATGTATAATATCATATAAGAAACGAATCGCCAGTCCAGGTTCGATGCAGGATACAGGATGCTTGGGCCTGGTGCACTGGGATGACCCAGAGGGATGATACGGGGAGGGAGGTGGGAGGGGGGTTCAGGATGGGGAACACGTGTACACCCATGGCAGATTCATGGTGATGTATGGCAAAACCGATACAATATTGTAAAGTAATTAGCCTCCAATTTAAAAAAGAAAGAAAGAAAGAAAGAAAAGTAACATATAGGGTAAGGGAAAGGAAGCATTGGGTCTTTCCAGGTGGTGCAATGGTGAAGAATCCACCTGCCAGTGCAGAGATGCAAGAGGTGTGGGTTCGATCTTTGGATGGGGAAGATCCCTTGGAGGAGGACATGGCAACCTACTCCAGTACTCTTGCCTGGGAAATTCCATGGACAGAGGAGGCTCATGGGCTACAGTCCATGGGGTTGCAAAGAGACAGATATAACTGAGCAACTGATAAAAATGAAACATTAGGCCAGTTTTTGAAGACATGAAAAATGAAACAAAGAAACACAATACTGGGAAACTTAGGAAGCTGATTGGCATTGCACATGGTAGAAATTTACATTATAATGAAGTTTGTTCATCCTGGCCCCATAGAAATCTCAGTCCCATGAGTCCCACTTCCTCCTGAATGCTTCTTCACTGAAAAGCTCTATCCTGGAGATGAGGATATTCAGCAAAATTTTGGAGTTTAGAGGCATTCCTAATAATATTGCTCCTCATCAAAGCCCAACTCTTCCAACTTACAAAACAGAGTATCACATATTATTCCAGTACTATGTAAAATTAAAGACACTCCTGGCTTAAGTTAATGTGAAATTTCACATTTACATTAAAAATAAATTTTTATTTTGACATTGCAATTGCAATCTTCTGTAGCTATTTAATTTACTTGTATAATTTTATCTCTCTAACAGAAATTCAAGATGCAGGGAGGAGAGACGTAGTTTTGTTCTCCACTGTATCTTCAGTGGTAAATGTATGTGGGAAGCAGGAAGCACATTAAAAATCAGAGAATTAGGAAATAGGAAAATAGATGTTTTCACCTCATTATCAAGATGAGAAAGCTACTCTTTGAGTAGTTTTCTGTAGTAGAATTGTTTTTAACCTGTGATATATGGGACCCATTACCCTCTCATCATATGCATATATAATGCTTTGAAACATCATGGGCTAATTGATATTTGCAGGCTCATCTGGGAACTGAAAATTGTACACAGTATTGTACATAATTATTGATCCTATGGTAATATCTATAGTGATTTTCAGATGCATGCATGATAATCTTTGGAGTGCAGCCTATTTCATAATTGAAGTACAGACAATGTCTAGTTGGAAAATCAGAAGCCAGAGATTTAAACTTAGTTGTGAAGATCTCAGGTCTGTGAAGTAAGTGGGAGGTGTGGTTGGAGCACTTGAATAGCAAAAGGGGGTCCTGAGATGGAAAAGGAAGAAAAGAGTGTGGATGTGAATAAAGTTAAAAATAATGAAACTCTCTGAGTTATCATTTACTATGCATTTAATGTGATGGC
The DNA here is from genome assembly GCF_032405125.1 of Capricornis sumatraensis. Taxonomy (NCBI): domain Eukaryota; kingdom Metazoa; phylum Chordata; class Mammalia; order Artiodactyla; family Bovidae; genus Capricornis; species Capricornis sumatraensis. The sequence continues at coordinate 25,941,608 of NC_091073.1, forward strand.
AGGTTTATAATTTTATGTTTCTATATAAATTAAATCAGATGATATTCTACTCACTGTTATGCAAATTGCCATTCTTGGTAGTTATTATATTATTCACATTACATTTATTTGAATAAAGTTTTTCTCATTTGTTATTGAAGCAATATATACTTCCAGATGTTCAAGCTGGTTTTAGAAAAGGCAGAGGAACCAGAGATCAAATTGCCAACATCTGCTGGATCATCGAAAAAGCAAGAGAGTTCCAGAAAAACATCTATTTCTTCTTTATTGACTATGCCAAAGCCTTTGACTGTGTGGATCACAATAAACTGTGGAAAATTCTGAAAGATATGGGAATACTAGACCACCTGACCTGCCTCTTGAGAAACCTGTATGCAGGTCAGGAAGCAACAGTTAGAACTGGACGTGGAACAACAGACTGGTCCCAGATAGAAAAAGGAATACGTCAAGGCTGTATATTGTCACCCTGCTTATTTAACTTATATGCAGAGTACATCATGAGAAATGTTGGGCTGGAAGAAGCACAAGCTGGAATCAAGATTGCTGGGAGAAATATCAGTAACCTCAATATGCAGATGACACCACCCTTATGGCAGAAAGTGAAGAGGAACTAAAAAGCCTCTTGATGAAAGTGAAAGAAGAGAGTGAAAACGTTGGCTTAAAGCTCAACATTCAGAAAATGAAGATCATGGCATCTGGTCCCATCACTTCATAGGAAAAAGACAGGGAAATAGTGGAAACAGTGTCAAACTTTATTTTTTTGGTCTCCAAAATCACTGCAGATGGTGATTGCGGCCATGAAATTAAAAGACACTTACTCCTTGGAAGGGAAGTTATGACCAACCTAGATAACATATTCAAAAGCAGAGACATTACTTTGCCAACAAAGGTCCGTCTAGTCAAGGATATGGTTTTTCCAGTGGTCATGTATGGATGTGAGAGTTGGACTGTGAAGAAAGCTGAGCACTGAAGAAGTGATGCTTTTGAACTGTGGTGTTGGAGAAGACTCTTGAGAGTCCCTTGGACTGCAAGGAGATCGGTTCTGGGTGTTCATTGGAAGGACTGATGCTGAGGCTGAAACTCCAATACTTTGGCCACCTCCTGCGAAGAGTTGACTCATTGGAAAAGACCCTGATGCTGGGAGGGATTGGGGGCAGGAGGAGAAGGGGATGATGGAGGATGAGATGGCTGGATGGCATTACCAACTCGATGCACGTGAGTCTGAGTGAACTCTGGGATTTGGTGATGGACAGGGAAGCCTGGTGTGCTGCAATTCATTGGGTCACAAAGAGTCAGACATGACTGAGCGACTGAACTGAACTAAACTGAACATATAGTTATATATACAAGTCTGCGAATATCTTTTTGTGTATATATATTTATATATATACACACCTACCTGTGTATAACTATGTTATAGTTTTTAAAAAGACATTTGAAGATGATAGTTTTATAATTAATGTGTATTTTTCTTATGCTGTAAAGAGGAAACACATGACATTCATTCAAGTCTTTCGGCTTTGCATTTATTTGTAAAATGTAAGTCTATATTTTTCAGCCTCTTAGTGGTATATCCCTGGTGGCTCAAATGGTAAAGAATCTGCCTGCAATGCATGAAACTTGGGTTTGATCCCAGGGTTGGGAAGACCCCCTGGAGGAGAACAAGGCAACCCACTCCAGTATTCTTGCCTGGAGAATCCCATGGACAGAGGAGCCTGGTAAGCTACAGTCCAGGGTTTGCAAAGAGTTGGACATAACTGATTGACTAACACTTTCACTATAAGTGGCATATCAGGAAGCAAATCAATGAGTTTCTAAAAATGAAAAACCAAAGTAAAAGAACTTCAACTAAATGGTCTTGTACTCATGCATTTTAAACATTTATAGGGTAAATATGACTTTTATGTGTAGGTCCTAGGTTTATATCCCACAAGGACTTTTGCAGACATGGCAGGCAAGCATGTAGCAAAAATTCATGTTATGTTTGCTTCAGTTTGGTTTCTGACTGAAAGAGAATGAACATAGCTTGTGTCTTAAGGCAAAGTTTTCTTTCTAGGTTTCATCTTACTATTGCTTATATCCTTTAGGCTTCCTTTTAGTTTTTTTTTTTTTTAAGTTTTACTGAAGTATAACTGATAAATAAAAATTGTACATATTTAAGATATACAATTTCATGCTTTGATATATGTATACATTGTCAAAGGATCACCACTGTCAAGCTAGTTTACATATTTATCCCCATACATATCTTTTCCTTTCTTTTTTCTCTTTGTTTATTTCATGATCAAAACTCTTAAGATATATCTGCTTGGAAAATTTCAAGTATATGGCACCGTATTTTTAATGACAGTCACCAGCTGCACAGTAGATTTCCAGAGTTTATTCATTTTGTGTGATAGAAACTGTGTACCCTTTATCTAGATCTCCCCAGCTGCCCCAAGCTGTAATGAAGGTGTCATCTCACACTTATTAGAATAGCTATTATCAAAAAGATAAAAGATAACAGGTAATGGCCAGGCTGTGGAGAAGAAGAAGCCCTGTACCCTCTTGGTGGGAATAAAAACTGATAAAATGGAAAACAATATTGAGGCCCCTCAAAAAATTAAAAATAGAACTACTGTGTGATCCAGCCATCTTGTGCATGCGTGGATGCTAAATCACTTGTGTCTGACTTTTTGCGACCCTATGGACTGTAGCCCACCAGACTCCTCTGTCCATGGGATTCTCCAAGCAAGTATACTGGAATGGGTTGCTAGGCCCGCCTACAGGGCATCTTCCCAACCCAGGAAATGAATGTTTTTCTGACACCTCCTACACTAGCAGGTGGGTTCTTTATCACTGGCACCACCTGTGAAGCCCTCAGTCATCTGACTACTAGGTATGTAACCAAAGGGAATTAAATTGGAATCTCGAAGAGAAATTTCTATTCCCTTATTTATTGCAGCTTTGTTTACAATAGCGAAGACATGGAAAGAGCCTAGTTGCCTGCTGACAGAAAAATACATACTATATTTTCTTTATTATGCATATGAATATGTGCACTTGTGTGTATGTATATGTATATATGCATATATATATATATATGCATACATATATGCATAAGTATAAATCCACCTGCAGTGCAGGAGACCTGGGTTGGAGACCTGGGTTTGATCCCTGGGTTGGGAGGATCCTCTGGAGAAGGCAATGGCAACCCACTCCAGCATTCTGGCCTAGAGAATTCCATGGACTGTCCATGGAGTCGTAAAGAGTTGGACACAACTGAGCGGCTTTCAGTTTCACATCTATATATGGGTTAATCCAGAAAGAAGAGGAAGAGAAGAGTAGAAGAGGACAAAGGGCATAGAAATTTGAAAAAATGAATTTTGTGTAAATGCTTAGTGTGTGAAATTGAGTATTTACCCACAGTACTGTGCTATACTTAGTTGTTCAGTTGTGTCTCTTTGCAGCCCCATGGACTGTAGCCCACCAGGCTCCTCTGTCCATGGGAATTCTTCAGCAAGAATCCTGGAGTGGGTAGCCTATCCCTTCTCCAGGGAATCTTCCTGATCCGGCAATCAAACAAAGGTCTACTGCATTGCAGGTGGATTCTTTCCCAGCTGAGTTACCAGGGAAGCCCCATTTACCCCCTACCTCTCTCTGAATGTGGGGGAATCCTATTCATTCTTGGTTATGCTGTTGATTGAAATGAGAAGCAATTAAATAATTTCTCTGAGATTTACTTATAGAACAGGAAGGAAATATCAAATACTGGTATTTCTCATCTTCCCTTAGCAAACTTAGACTTTCTGTGGAATCCTTTGATTTTTTATTGATTAGAATGTGATTAAAAACAAAGCAGAGGCATCTCTGAGTTTTACCTTGTTTGGGCTCTTTAATGGTGAGCTCAGCTGGAGGGGCTCAAGGTCGCATTATCTGGGTAGTGGAAAAAGCCTGCTCACATTCTGCCAGAGTATATTTAGCATCCTAAAGAGATGTGTGATGCTTTTAAGGTTGAGAAGCCTTGTTTTATGGTCCTAATCATCAGCTTTATCATAATACAGCCTTGGGAGGCGTATTTGGATAATCTCTCAACACTTATATATATTTTGTATTCTTATTTCTTTTCTTTTTTTGACCAACCATGTTACCAAGGTTTAGAAGGTGACTTTCTCAAGCATCATTACTTTTGCCAAGAGAAAAGAGAAGTTTAATAACCTTTTGCATCTTTAATCATAGTATATAGAGTTTCTTTCTTTTTTTATTTTGGTAGAGGAAAGAACAGTTTTTCTGTGTTCCTTTCTGTGTTTTTAAGTTTATCTGTGTTTTAAAGTATATCAGGTACACTTAGATAAAGAAAAAATTCTGTCAGCAAAAATGCCACCAGTGTTTTGGAAAAAGAAAACAAGGAAGAATGAGGTAGCTAATTGCACATCATTAAAAAAAAACAACAACAACTTTTATATTATGGCATTTCCCTTGTATTATCTTTTTCCCACTCAAGACACATACATGTAATTGGATGATACTTATACTTTTCAGTGTCTCCCTGTGATCAGTAACAGCAACACTTAGCAAAAGAGCAAAAATTAAACATAGCTCTGGCCACTCCTGCTATACAGAATCAACTGCCCTGTCTTCTAGTTTTCAACACTTCATTATTTTCTAGTGTAAATTGAATGACTACAGTGCAAGTAACTCAATGAGTCAACACATGCTCATCAACTCCAAGAAGTACAGTAACACTTTCTGTTTTAAAATCTCCTTTTGAATCTGTTGTTTTTATGAATGCCCTGTCAGTGCTTATTTATTTGACTTGTTTATTCTAAGTATCTGATGAACAATTCCTGTGTACAGTGTCTTATATTAGTGAGAATCTGTTGACTGCTTAGGAGAAAACCACAGTCAGAAACCTCAAGGGTAAATGGTTTGTTGTAAGGATGCAAGAGCTACAGCACTAAGATAATCGAGGTCTTATGAGATCCATGGAACAAGACCTCATGCCTTATGAGATCCATGGAACAAGACTTATGAGAAAGCTGGAACCAAAATACCAACTGGGAATGCAATTACTCATGATTCTGAGCCCTCTTAGAGATGTTAGTATCAAGAGGTTTGTGGACATTTAGCTGTGGTTAGTGTCCTCATCTCTGTTCTTCCAGTCACTGTGCGTCTTATGAGCTAAGAAGTAGGTATCTTATCCTCCATCCTGAATGGTTGTTGTGTAACTCATAGCTAATGACTGTTAACAAGGATCCATCAAAGCTCCAGTCTTGAGGCCTTGCTCTGCCAATCTGGTAAGTTCAGTTTGCACTGACTCTTTATATTTTATGCTTCAGAGTCAGACCACAGAGAGAGAATGTGATTGATCTGGCCTCTTATCACTGGGCTTCACATAAAGTAGACCAAACCACCTCAAAGTCTTTTCCCAATCATTTCTGGTCTTGGAGGATAAGAGTAGGTTTCTAAGTTATACATGAGTTGCCTTAAGGTTCCTTGTTAGCAAAAGCATGACGTGAAGAAGTTTCTGTTAGAAAGAGCTCCAGGTAGGTAGGGTCTTAAAGATGATTCTGGTGTCTGCTCTACTCTTGGGCTTTCTTTGTATACACTTTGTTGAAACTACTTTTGTCAAGGTTATCAACAATCTCCATTTTGCTGAAGAAAGAGATCACTTTTCATCACTCCTCATATTATTTGGTCTTTCAACAACAGACAATTAGTAGACTACTGAATTTTTTTTTTTATCCTATTTTTGAGAACTTCACATTCTCCTGAGTTTCTTGCTACCAACTAACTCCTTTAGCTCAGTTTGCCTTACTTAGTGTTCCTCCACCACATAACCTCTAATTCTGAGACCTCGGGCTTAGTCTTGAACACTATACTTTTCTCAACTGCACACTCTCTAAAAAGTCTTTTATAAATGTCTGGCTTTAAATACCATCTGTACTTCAGTGACTCACAGGTGTATACCTCTAGTTGTAAATCTTCTCTCAATATCAAATGCCTACTTGACATATTCGCTCAGATTTCAGTAGGTCTCAAAGTAAATAAGTCAAAATTGCAATCTTGATATTACCCCCCAAACTTGTTCCTACTTGATTCTGTTCTACTCAATACCAAGGCCCAAACAAGCAAAAATAAAAAAAAATAAAAAAGCAAAAACATCTTGATTCTTCTCACATTCTGCATGCAGTCAACCCATTAAGGATTGTCAGCTCTGTCTCCAAAATAATTGTGTTTCTCTTGAGCTTCACTATTCCCTCCTAGCCCAAGAAATTGTCATCAGTCACTTTATTATGTAATAGATTGTTAAATAATTAGTCTCCCCCACTCCCCCATAATCCATTCTCAGCAGTCAGAGTAATAATTTAAAAATGAGAATGAAACCATATCACTCTCCTGCTTAAAATCCTCCAGTGACTTTCACCTACTCTTTAGGAAAAGAAAATCAGACCCTTAACATTTCCACAAGGACCTGTATTATTCCTCTTCTGGTTACGTTTCTTATTCCCTATCTATTCTACTACATTTTTTCTTCCTTTACTTCCCTTTTCTGCTTTTCATTTATAACAAGCTTACTTGTGATCCAAAAGCCTTTGCCTTTCTTAACAATTATATTTTCCCTCATATTTTCAACTAGTTGGCTCATTTTTCCCATCAGGTCCATCTCAAGGGTCACCTCCTAAGCAAACCTCTCAGAAAATCCAAATAAAATTTAGCCGCATCTTGGATTGTCTCTCTTTTCTGTTATACTGGCATCATATCTGTATGGAAATAAATTCCATAGTAAGGAACTATGCTTATTTTTTTTAAAATTGTTAATCCCTGTAATTCTCCTTGTCAACTTTAGGGCAGGACCAAAGAGAATGTACATAAAAAGCTTAACAATGTAACTGACCGCATGAAGAGATACTCTGAGTCTGATTAATACTGCTGGAACCTTATGGGTGAGAAATGTGGAATTAATTTGAAGATGTTAGCAATGTATTTATTACCACCCCTGTTACTATTACTTAGAAGAAGAAGACTAATCTTTTCTGGTGGGTATTGGGGAAGAAAAAAATGATCTAACGAAGTTTTTCGTTAAAGAGAAAGTTTAAATGTCATTTTGAAATCACTTCATTCAGAGCACTAAAGAATCACATTACTTTGCACATCTATATAATCTGTCTTCATTGTGGATTTGAGTAGTGCCTCTGAATTGTGTTGTCTGGTCTGGAGCTTGTACTCGGGTACAAGGTAACATGACAGAATGTATACCAGCTCTTGAACATAATGGCTGGCTGGTCCTAAGTTGAGGGGTAGCCTGGGCAGAATGCTGTTTGTAGTAATGTGTGCTCAGCTGACTCTGGGGCTGCTGGTAAATATCCACTTTGAAATTGTCCTCTTTTCTGTTTCCATTAGTGTCCCTGAGCTTTCTGTAAATCTTTGCTAAAGCATTGCCTGGATTTAGCCAGCCTTTTGAGAATCAGTGTAGGAGAAGGAATGTGAAAGGCCAGCAAATAGTTTAATGAAGCCAGTTATCAGATGATAAATGATTCTATTTTGCTATCATCAGTGTCCACTTGAAGGGCTTCCCTAATAACTCAGCTGGGAAAGAATCCGCCTGCAACGTGGGAGACCTGGGTTTGATCCCTGGGTTGGGAAGATCCCCTGGAGAAGGGAAAGACTACCCACTCCAGTATTCTGGCCTGGAGAATTCCATGAAATGTATAGCCCATGGTGTCTCAAAGAGTCGGACACCACTGAGCAACTTTCACTTCATTTCAGTGTCCACTTGTAGAGCACACAGGGAAAATCATATGGTAGACAAGTGACCATTTTGAACAAGATTTCTTGAAGGGGAAAAAACCTTCCTGGTGGACTAATGTAATTCATTTTTCAAGAATTCCCAAAAATTATTTGAGGAGGAACTTTCAGGGTTTCAGCTCCACCGGGGCAGTCTCTCACTGGTCCCAGCACCCATCCAACAGGACAGCTGATGGCCCCAGCTCCTTGGCTCCAGTAATACCCACTCTCACCCTTGTTCCTAAGGGTATTAGCAACTTTCTAGGCTGCCTCATTCTCCTGAGGTTTTCTTTTCAGGTCTTCTAGCAGCTTTATTTTTCCTTGTTAACTTCTTTTTACGAGATAACCTGGATTGTCTAGACGTTCCCACCCCCTCCATGAACCCTGAATAATGCACATCCTTTGCGGTGAGATGAGGTGAAGTCGCTCAGTTGTGTCCGACTCTTTGCAGCCCCATAGATTGTAGCCTACCAGGCTCCTCTGTGCATGGGATTTTCCAGGCAAGAATGCTGGAGTGGGTTGCCATTTCCTTCTCCAGAGGATCTTCCCAACCCAGGAATCGAACCCGGGTCTCCCACATTGTAGGCAGACGCTTTACTGTCTGAGCCACGATAACCAAGCTATGTTTTATGTTTTGAAAAACTGATTCTAATCAACTTAGAAACTTAGTTGGGTAATTGTAATTGGAGTAAGCTATGTACCTCAAATGTAGAAAAAAAAACTGAATACTGAAACTTAAAGAATAAATTCATTCATATTGCTTTTCTTTTTATATGATATAAAATATATATCTCTTTAGTTCAGTGTTTCCCAAACTTAAAAAAAATCCTAACCTTCTTTCCTTGAACATGGAAAGTTATCCTGAGAGTATATTTGATGTATTAGCTTATAAAAAAAAGTGAGCACTATTAAGTTTGAAAAATTCCATGATAATTTTTGAGATTTTGATGATAGAGTTGCTTAAATTAGTTTTTCTTTATTTTGGGGGGTATAATTGACATTAAACATTGTGTAAATTTGAGGTATACAGTGTGTTGATTTTATACATTTGTATATTGCCATATGGTTAACACCAGTAGTTTTAACTAACGTCTTTATCACATCACATACTTATTTCTTTTTTGTGGTGAGAACATTCAAAATCTAGTCTCATAGCAGTTTTGAAGCATATAAAACATTATTTGTGAGGCACTTTTTGGAACCAAAAACTTCCACATGGCCCTTGCCTTGTTAGCGCATGCAGGTTTCTACATGTAATAGCAGCTCAGCTCTTTAATGTTTAGCAGTAGCTGTGACCTTGTTCTGGGACTTGCTTAAACAGACACTATTGGCTATGGTTAGTAAGCTAATTTTGGGGGAGAGCCAACTAATGCCTCCTTAAAAGAAAACAAATATCATTTTGTTCATTCAGATATTTCAGGAAGTAGCATATTTTTTAGGAATTAATGAGGTACTTGGAAGGTCTCTTAATAACATGTCAAATAACTTTATTAAAATTAGGAAGCTATAGAAATGTGAAGAGAAAACACCATGAAAGATTTGTCAGAAGAATGAAGATAAGTTCCCCTTTCTCCTTCCTCAAAGGAGCATCTTTTTTTTATTGGAGAATTAAAATAAAATAAGTTTTTTTAAAAAAAATTGACAGTTTCACCACAGTTTAGCAACATGTTAAAATATGCAATCAACAGAATACATATTTATATAAATAAATATGTGATATGTAGTTATTTCAAAATAGAGTTCAGTATCAGAAATATCTATATTTACTCTCACTTATGATTTTTAATGATTCTCATATTTCGACTGTCAGAATCATGGAAGCAGTTTCTCACTGAGAAGAGGCTTTTAAAAGAAAAATGTGAACAAAGGAAAAAATTTATAATAGAGGATCAAAGACAGATTTTTATATTTTAATTAGAAGAACTTATTCCTTTTCACTTTCAGTGTATCTCATTCTTATCAGTCCTCATAGGACCATGGAAGAAGATATCAGGTATGTTTTAAAAAGGGAAAAAAACAATTGAGTCTGTTTAGCCTTCACTGAGATCCACCGAGGGAGCGGTTATTTCATGGGACAAAATGATGGAGACTGCTTTGCAGGGTGGGTGGCACTGGGTTGGTAGGGAGAACTTTGGAGAGCAGAACCTTAAGATGGGAAAGTTGACTCCTCTTCTGTCATTTCTTTAGGAATAAAAGGGGGCAAATTAGTTTATCCAATAAGGAAGCCTACCCTCCTCATTATAAACCCAGAAGTTGAGAAGCCCTTTCCTGGACTATGTTATTAGGTAAACCCAGTTAGAAAAAACTCCTCATCTTCTTATTCCTAACTTACCGGTAATTGAGTGTTCACTCCATCATGCCAGATGCAGAGACACTGAGTGGTCATGAAAGTGAAGAAAAATTTGCATTTTGGAGGCAAATAGACTAAAGTTGACGTGCTATTAATATCTCTGTATGTACTCAGTGTCTACAAAGTGCTTACATTTTCAGAGGTTCAGTTTCATCATGTAAAAATACCCATATCATGAAATATATTTTGGATTTTGAATTAATAAATTTAACTCTCTATGAGAGTGTGTAATATCTAAAGATTCTCAGTCAGTGATAACTGACTTTATTTCACATTGAGTCTCTAAACCTAATGTCTCAGCTTGCAACCCAAGTCGCTCTAGTCTCATTATTAAAAGGCAGAAAAAAAATTATCTCCTTTGTTGGTTGCTGTACTAATACAGTGAATTTTTTGAGGCTCAGATGTGAAGTTGAATGTAAATATGTTTTGAAAGTGCTAGAATGTCATATTTTGTTGTTGTTGCCTAGTCGCTAAGTTGTGTCCAACTCTTTGTGACCCCATGGACTGTAGACGGCCAGGGTCCTCTGTCCATGGGATTTTCCAGGCAAGAATACTAGAGTAGGTTGCCATTTCCTTCTCCAGGGGATCTTCCCAACCCAGGGATTGACCTTGGGTCTCCTGTGTCTCCTGCATTGGCAGGCAGATTCTTTACCACTGAACCATCAGGGAAGCCCCCAAATTTCATATTAATACATCTAAAAATGGCTTTCATGGAATTGTCATGAAGAAGGCTTATAGCTGTTTCTTAAAAGAAGATTTTGTGATTAGATCAGCCAGAAACAAAATTTTGGATATTTTAAAATTTTGTCTATGATTTCTGAACACTTAGACAGGGTGAGTAGAACATGTAGCATTTTCTTTTCTTTTTCCTTGTTTTTAAACTAGGAAATTCGGTTTTTATGAGGTTTCTCATGACTCCTCTCCAGGGGAGAAGAATCTGAAGTAAAATGTGTTTGTAATTATTGTGAAAGTAAGCTAAGATGCACATTTTTTTCCCAAGGGGGGGTCTCAATTTTGTCTTTCTCCTGCTAGAAGCATTCTGAGCTATTAAGTAGAGCACTGTACAAAACAGACTTTACTGGAAAGACTCTAATATTTATTTAAACAGTTTAAAAAAGAATATAGGAATGCTCTTAATGTCTCTGTTAAGGGAGAATAAAAAGGACATATTGATTCAACTTTGTAAAGTTCTGATGGAATTAGATTTCATTGCATTACCCCCTAGATAAGAACATCCCTACTGATTATGGGGGGACGGGGGGATAGGCAAAAGATGATTAAAACCTAATTCTAACCAACAGGGACATTTTCTTAAGCAGATCATTCTCGTTAGCGTGACAAAGTATTGCATTTTTACTGCTTTGGAATAATTTATCCTAAATATGTTTACTTACAGCCCACTGACTGTAGGACTTCACATAGTTTACATTTATAGTCATGTGAACCTAATCATCTGTGTTCCTATTGGAGTGGTGAAGAAAATTGCACCACTAGATAATTTAAAAAATTCCTCTCCAGACGCCCATTGCGTTCCTAGGAAAGTCAGGAACAGAATTTGATTCTTAATTCCACATATATTTTATCCATTAAATCAGTGTGTTGGATTTGACAGTTTATATTTGTATGTGACTCCAGAGAGCTATAGAAATATCACTGAGTTCTTTAAACGCATTTTGATAATCATGGTCCTGTATATTGGTGGTCCCGGTGCCTCTGGGGATCTTTCTAATATTTTAGACTAGAAAAGCAGCAAAGGAAGATACCCTTGAGGTGTTAAAATACAAAGCAAAACAGGGACATCAGTCATTTCAGGGTTAAATCCTATCAGATTCATGCAGATCAACACAATGGTCCATCTGGTACTATTTTTTTCACACAACCCCTTCGGTGAGTAGTCTTTCCCATCCTGAGACTGATAGTTTATTGTAATAATAAGTCATTCTATTACAATGGTTATGTTACTTTTTGCACACACATATGTTATTCTTTACATTCATCACAATAATGTCATGAAATAATAGCCCGGGAAGAAGGAAGCCATAAAAACTATAGTTAATATGCTATAGTATACACATCTGCATTAAATCCTAATCTTGTAAGTATCATAAACTGAGCCCTGAATCAGATCCCAAACTCTCAAAGTCTTCCCCATTTAGTTTCATTTGATGTCTGATTCATAATATAGTTAAACAACTATGACACTCTTGGCTGTAGTACATTTCCTTAAATTTGTATAGAAACTTGTCAGTCTCTATTTTGAAGAGGTAGAACTTAGTTGAGGTGATGCTCTGTTTGTAGTTTGTGGCAACTGCCGAAACAGGAGAGCAGAGTAACAGGCAAATGCTAATGCCCTCCAATATCTGCATCAATTTATCCACCTGCAACAGAGAAGCAAACTAAACATTCAGAAAACGAAGATCATGGCATCCGGTCCCATCACTTCATGGGAAATAGATGGGGAAACAGTGGAAATAGTGTCAGACTTTATTTTTTGGGCTCCAGAATCACTGCAGATGGTGACTGCAGCCATGAAATTAAAAGATGTTTACTCCTTGAAAGAAAAGTTATGATCAATCTAGATAGCATATTCAAAAGCAGAGACATTACTTTGCTGACTAAGGTCCGTCTAGTCAAGGCTATGGTTTTTCCCGTGGTCATGTATGGATGTGAGAGTTGGACTGTGAAGAAGGCTGAGCGCCGAAGAAATGATGCTTTTGAACTGTGGTGTTGGAGAAGACTCTTGAGAGTCCCTTGGACTGCAAGAAGATCCAACCAGTCCATTCTGAAGGAGATGAGCCCTGGGATTTCTTTGGCAGGAATGATGCTAAAGCTGAAACTCCAGTACTTTGGCCACCTCATGCAAAGAGTTGACTCACTGGAAAAGACTCTGATGCTGGGAGGGACTGGGGGCAGGAGGAGAAGGGGACGACAGAGGATGAGATGGCTGTATGGCATCACTGACTCGATGAACGCGAGTCTGAGTGAACTCTGGGAGTTGGTGATGGACAGGGAGGCCTGGCGTGCTGTGATTCATGGGGTTGCAAAGAGTCGGACACAACTGAGTGACTGAACTGAACTGAGGAGAAGAATCTGTGAATGCCCTAAGAACAACAGATATTCATAAATTTGGAGAAACTGAAGCTGATATCTTAAGTTTTTTTCATATCAATGTATGAAATGCAAAATACAAGAGTCTTTGAAAGAAAATTAATGAGAACTTGTGCTGGAAAAGTTTCTGTCATCCTGAATATCCAATGAATGCTTATTTACCCCACCCTCACTCTTGGGTACCAAGGTAATAATTTGTGACAGTTACTTGGATCCATGAGATTAGTGGAATTAATGATTGGATCTTATTATTTGGATCCATATATTTTGGTTGAAAAATACTTCTAGAGATTCTTTGAGACCTATATGAAATAACCAAACCAATGTATGGTTTTATTAAATTAGCTTGCTTATATTAAAATAGTAGTTCGTATCTTGAGGGCAGGTTTTACACACTATTGGTTAAGCTTCTCCATTAAAAAAAATTATGGTATAATTATTTAAGACTGAAATTGTTTCTTTATACTCTACTTTTTATCACTAAATTTCCAATTCTTTTCCTTATAAAATGTTGAATTTAGGATTTAATGGATTATCTCTTAAACTCTTGTGAAAAAACATGTGTGGTTAGAAACCTATGGAGTCTCTTTTTTGCCTTTAGAAAAACCCCTGGAAGATTCATTTCTCTTCATCATCTGATCCCTAATTAAATGGTTTCTTCCCACATCATTTATACCTGCTTCTCTCTTAGACAACAGACACATCCTATAAACTACTCATACTAAAATGAGTAATTCTTAGACTGTGTTTTAGACTGCTCTTTCACATCTCTGTCTTCATTTCTTAGCAAATTCTATTTCCTCAGCCAAAAATGCTCTTTCCTAAAAGTTTAATCTATCAACATGACTCTAATTTTTCAAATTTTTCAATATCCAGTTAAAATGATTTGGGAAACCTTGGCCAGTTTTTCAAGTTAAAATTAGCTACTCCTTTATCTTATTCTAAAAAAGGCTTTATGAGGGGAAAGGATAATTTATTGTGATAGAATGTTTGCAAAAGTATTAATTGAGAGTTACTTGGAGTTCATAGAAATTTTATCAAAAACAATCATGAATAGTTAGGATTCATAATTAAAATCTACCTTTAGTTGGTGTCTTTGGGGAGAGAGAAACTAATATCATTAAGTGCCTCATAGGTTAAAGTACGTTGCAGGTGTTTTACTTTCATTAATACAGGCCATGGGGTCCCAAACAATCAGACACAACTGAACAGGTAACACTTCACTTTCACTTTCTTTCATTATAAAATATTTATCCTCATAAATAGTATCAAGAGGTAAAAGTCTACCTTTTGGACAAGAATATTGAAGATCAGAGTACTTTTTTTCTTACCAGTATTTTAAAAAGAGGATAAGCAATGTGTCAGGTTACATTCTCTGTGTATTAATTGGTTATATTCTTGGTATTATAGATCCATGTTTAAAAACCAACCAAGTATTTCTTTAAATTCAGTTCAGTTCAGTTGCTTAGCCATATCCAACACTTTGCGACCCCATGGACTGCCCCATGCCATGTTTCCCTGTCCATCACCAACTCCCAGAGCCTGCTCAAACTCATGTCCATTGAGTTGGTGATGCCATCCAACCATCTCATCCTCTGCCATCCCCTTCTCCTCCCACCTTTAGTCAATCCCAGTATCAGGGTCTTTTCAAATGAGTCAGTTCTTCACATCAGGTGGCCAAAGTATTGGAGTTTCAGCTTCAGCATCAGTCCTTCCTATGAATATTCAGGACTGACTTCCTTTAGGATGGACTGGTTGGATCTTCTTGCAGTCCAAGGGACTCTCAAGAGTCTTCTCCAACACCACAGTTCAAAAGCATCAATTCTTCAGTACTCAGCTTTCTTTATAGTCCAACTCTCACATCCATATATGACTACTGGAAAAACCATAGCTTTGACTAGACAGACCTTTGTTGGCAAAGTAATGTCTCTGCTTTTTAATATGCTGTCTAGGTTGGTCACAACTTTTCTTCCAAGGAGCAAGCGTCTTTTAATTTCATGGCTGTAATCACCATCTGCAGTGATTTTGGAGCCCAAGAAAATAAATTCTCTTACTGTTGCCATTGTTTTCCCATCTATTTGCCATGAAGTGATGGGACCAAATGCCATGATCTTAGTTTTTTCAATGTGGAGTTTTAAGTCAACTTTTTCACTCTCATCAAGAGGCTCTTTAGTTCCTCTTCGCTTTCTGCCATAAATGTGGTATCATCTGCATATCTGAGGTTATTGATATTTCTCCCGGCAATCTTGATTCCAGCTTGTGTTTCATCCAGCCCAGAGTTTCTCATGATGTACTCTGCATATAAGTTAAATAAGCAGGGTGACAATATACAGCCTGGATGTACTCCTTTTCCTATTTGGACCAGTCTGTTGTTCCATGACCAGTTCTAACTGTTGCTCCCTGACCTGCATACAAGTTTCTCAAGAGGCAGGTCAGGTGGTCTAGTATTCCCATCTCTCGAAGAATTTTCCAAGTTTGTTGTGATCCACACAGTCAAAGGCTTTAGTGCCATTAATGAAACAGAAGTAGATGTTTTTCTGGAATTCTCTTGCTTTTTCTGTGATCCAGCAGATGTTGGCAATTTGATCTCTGGTTCCTCTGCCTTTTCTAAATCCAACTTGAACATCTGGAAGTTCTCAATTTACATATTGTTGAAGCCTAGCTTGGAGAATTTTGAGCATTACCTTGCTAGCGTGTGAGATAAGTTCAATTGTGCAGTAGTTTGATCTTTCTTTGGGATCGAAATGAAAACTGACCTTTTCTAGTCTTGTGGCCACTGCTGAGTTTTCCAAATTTGCTGGCATATTGAGTGCAGCACTTTCACAGCATCATCTTTTAGGATTTCAAAATAGCTCAGCTAGAATTCTGTCACTTTGCTTTATTCCTAGTGATGCTTTCTGAGGCCCACTTGACTTTGTACTCCAGGATGTCTGACTCTAAGTGAGTGATCACACCATTGTGTTTATCTGGATCATTAAGATCTTTTTTCTATAGTTCTGTGTATTCTTGCTACTTCTTCTTGATATCTTCTATTTCTTCCTTAAATTACTGGAGATGATAGTAGTTTACTAACTGTTGATATCAGAGTCAGGATTCAAACTAGATTTTTTTTGATGCTAAAATCCATATTCTTTTGAGAACACCATTCTCTCTATGGTGAATGGAGTCATAACAATTCTTCAGGGTTAATGAACTCTGTGTTTACTTCAGTCATCAATATTCTCAAAATTCACTTTTATCATCTTCTCCACTTTTGAACTTGTTTAATCCACCACTATAACTTTGAGTTTAATTTATATACTTTTCTTGTTTTTATATATAAACATTTTTATAATTATATAACTTATTTTCCCAACTTCTATTTCTTGGTCTCTCTCATGCTTTGCTATTATATGTGAACAGCTATTCTTTTTGTTCATTTTCTGTTTTCCTTCATATAGCTAACAAAATACTGATTACCTGTGAATTTGCTTACCAAACACATAATTAAGGATTTCAAATAAATTCAAATAAGACTTCTATCTTTGAAAATGTCATGTGGGGTAGAAGCTATTTTCCTGAGGTAAAGGGTACAGAAGGAAGAAGATGTATTGTTGTTCAGTTGCTAAACTGTGTCAGACTCTTTGCAACCCCATGGACTGTAGCAGGCCAGACTCATTTGCTCTCCAGTATACCCCATGTTTGCTCAAATTTGTGTCCACTGAGTTGGTGATACTATTGAACCATCTGATTCTCTTTGCCGTCTTCTCCTGCTTTCAATCTTTCCCAGCATCAGGGGCTTTTCCAAAGTGTTAGTTCCTTGCATCAGATGGCCAAGGTATTGGAGCTTCCACAACAATCCTCCAGATGAATATTCAGGGTTGATGTCCTTTAGGATTGACTGATTTGATCTCCATGCAGTCCAGGGGGCTCTTAAGAGTCTTCTCTTGCACTACAATTCAGTTCAGTTCAGTTCAGTCGCTCAGTCATCTCCATCTCTTTGCAACCCCATGAACCGCAGCATGCCAGGCCTCTCTGTCCATCACCAACTCCTGGAGTCCATCCAAACCCATGCCCATTGAGGCAGTGATGCCATCCAACCATCTTATCCACTGTTGTCCCCTTCTCCTCCTTCCTTCAATCTTTCCCAGCATCAGAGTCTTTTCAGAAGAGTCAGCTCTTCGCATCAGGTGGCCAAAGTATTGGAGTTTCAGCTTCAACATCAGTCCCTCCAATGAACACTCAAGACTGATCTCCTTTAGGATGGACTGGTTGGATCTCCTTGCAGTCCAAGGGACTCTCAAGAGTCTTCTCCAACACCACAGTTCAAAAGCATCAGTTCTTTGGTGCTCAGCTTTCTTCACAGTCCAACTCTCACATCCATACATGACCACTGGAAAAACCATAGCCTTGACTAGACAGACTTTGTTGACAAAGTAATGTTTCTGCTTTTTAATATGCTGTCTAGGTTGGTCATCACTTTCCTTCCAAGGAGTAAGAGTCTTTTAATTTCATGGCTGCAATCAACAATTAGAAAGCACCAATTCTTCAGCACTCTGACCATAGAGTCACAAAAGAAGACATAATAGGCATTAAGAAATGGCACAAAAGAAAGAAAAAGCATAGAATGTTTGAAACTTCTTGCAGTTTGATGTTATTAAAATATAAAAATAAGGTAGAATGAAGGATGCTACCCATGGACACCAGCTTTGTCTAAGAAGACACTGCATTATTATGGAACTTTCGTAAAGTGGTGTGTGGAAAGAGGTTTGTTTTTTTATAACCTAGAAAACATTTAGTGTAGTAGTTTTATAATAGCCTAAATTAAATAAGGAAGTAAATAAATTTGCTTAAGGAAATAATTTAAATGTATTTGGAAATGTGTGTTTGTGTGCATTCATTCATTTTACTAGAGAAAAACAGACATTTATCCAATTTTAAAAGAGGTCTAAAACCCCCAAAAGATAAAGAGCCATTTACGTAGAGTATGTTCCAGAATCTCTGTTGGCAAAAGATTCATTGCTTTCAGATATTTTAAAATTACTGAACAAAAATACAAGACTATAATTATAATTTCAAGTATGCTCATGTAAATCTGAAGTGTGGGAAATCATGCAGATTCTAATAGGGGCTAGATAATTCCAAGCAGCAGGCAGAATATAATTGTAGGTGTGAATGCCAAGAACTGAGAGAAGCATGAACAAATGAGGGATCTAAAAAGGAAATTAATTTAAAGGAATCAATGCACTTTAAATAGCAGGTTAGTTTCTCCCAGAGCAATTTGTAGAGGAGTAGTAAAGCAACAATCTGGCGAATGATTAATTATATTTGAAAACTAAAAATCTATATATCAGTTAAAAGCAGGGTATTTCCTTAGGCTGGAATGATCTATATCTTCCTCAACCTGTTGCTTGTGGTAAATGTAAGAAGTAGCACAAAAAAATGATAATTTGAGAGTTTATCATAATAAGAAGTGCAACAAACTTCCCAAAATCAAAGACCTGTTTTCTATGTTAACTCAGATTTGCAAACATAATTAAATTTAAAATCTGTCAAACATTACCTATATTTTCCTCTTTTATTCCATTTGAAATAGTTGCTTCATATAGCTCCAAAGAGTAATCATCAGTGGACTATTCATGACTAGGAAATTCATAGACAGTAGGGTTCTATATTTGATCCATGACTTTTTTGTTTTGTCATTTTCTTTCACATGTTTAGCTCAGTTGAGCCAGATTGTAGTTCCTAGAATAGGAGTTTGAATGCTTATCTCTTCTTAGTTCTCTATCAGTTCTATTCTAAGTGTGTTGAGCTTAGTGACCAAACCCTTTTCAGTGCTGTCTAATTCTTGCCCTCTTGTATTTAATTCTCTGGGCTGCTCTGCATTCCTTCCACTGTTGAGGTTGGAGATTCCCTTTTAGCTTTTGAACTCTAATTTGTGCCTCTAATATGAGTTTCTGGAAAGAGGTGACTTTGGTGGTTTTAACCATCTTCCCATGCTTACAGAATGCCTAAAATGACACCCTTAGTTATAAGATCTCATCTTCTTTTCAAGTCTTTTCCTTCATTTCAGTTCAGTTCAGTTGCTCAGTCGTGTCCGACTCTTTGCGACCCCATGAATCGCAGCACGCCAGGCCTCCCTGTCCATCACCAACTCCTGGAGTTCACTCAGACTCACGTCCATCGAGTCAGTGATGCCATCCAGCCATCTCATCTTCTGTCGTCCCCTTCTTCTCCTGCCCCCAATCCCTCCCAGCATCAGAGTCTTTTCCAAGGAGTCAACTCTTCGCATGAGGTGGCCAAAGTACTGGAGTTTCAGCTTTAGCATCATTCCTTCCAAAGAAAGCCCAGGGCTGATCTCCTTCAGAATGGACTGGTTGGATTTTTCCTTCAGTCACCTCCAATTCAACCTCATTTTTTGGTTTCTTTGCTGCCTACTTTAATATGTTAGTCCTAAAATCATAATTTTCTCCCACTTTTTGTTTCCTATTATTTCATGTTACAATCCACTTCCTAATCCTAAAAATTAATTATCTCTTATTTCTGCCTCTCTCTCTCCTTTTCCACTATTATATAACATCTCTCTTTATGCAGCCTCTCTAAGAACTCAAATTTAATGCCTTTAAGAATTAAAAGAATATCTTATCTCTTTGTTATTCCTTCATGTTTATTGAAACAGAGCTTTAAAAGTCACAGTGGCTCAATAAATACAGCAGCTTTCAGTCATTAATAACCCATCCTCTTTCCAAATCTATGACTGGATTTTGATTGATAACATTTGAGTTTGACTTCAGGGAATACTTAGTGGGGTTTAATAATTGTGCAGAAACAATACTAATTTCTAAACTAAATGATCTCTCTTCCTGTTATATTGTTAAGCTGAATTATTGGTTGGGAATTCTTATAGGCAGAGATGCAATAATTTCACCAGCACTTGGAAAGGATGTTTGTAGGAAGTAAATAGCGAGAATGGGGCCTGAGAAGGAAGCAGCTATTATGAGTTAAACAAATAGGTACATGCTCACATGTCATATATTATTTAAAAGAAGTTGTTTAGTCACTAAGTCATGTCTGACTCTTGTAACCCCATGGCTCTAGGCATGCTACAGCCCACCAGGCTCCTCTGTCCATGGAATTTTCCAGGTAAGAATACTAGAGTGGATTGCCATTTCCTTCTCCAGGGGATCTTCTCCACCCAGAGATCAAATGTGAATCTTCTGCATTGCAGGCAGTTTCTTTACCACTGAGCCAGCAGGAAAGCTCATATGTATAAGATATTAGATGTTAATAGGAAGAGTTACCTGTGTAGAAGATATTGCTTTTATTTTGGAAAGGAGAGACAGAGAGAGAGAGAGAGAGAGAAAGAGAGAGGGAGGGAGGGAGGGAGGGAGGGGAAATGGGAGGGTGGGAGAGAGAATAGCAGATGTGAAGAAAATTAAGCCATTGACTCTGTATTTAAAACGTGTAAACTGAGAAATTGTACCTCAAAATAAAAGTGTTAGCATCACAGGCATGTGGTATTTTCTGTCACACTTTTAAAATATTCATAATAAATATATGTCTGATAAGGGTTCTTAGAAATTAATTTATAGGCTATAATGTAATTTTTATTATATGTAAAATTTGTGTTAATAGTTGACATTTTGAAAATATTATCCCTGAACCCTGATAACATTTCATATATGTAGCAAGTCAATGGCACTCCACTCCAGTGTTCTTGCCTGGAGAATCCCAGGGATGGGGGAGCCTGGTGGGCTGCCATCTATGGGGTCACACAGAGTCGGACACGATTGAAGTGACTTAGCTGCAGCAGCAGCATTCTCCTGAAAACCTTTGTTGTGAAATAATTTATTCAGAAATCTTGCTAACACGGTTAAAAAATAATTAAACCTATTAGTAAAATCGGATTTAAATATGTAAGTATAATCTGTGCTACTTGAATTTGTATATATACTGTCACTAAAAGCAGCATTATTACTGCAAAATTAATATTTTTATTAACCAGTAAGTCATTTTGGAAGTGTAATAGTGAGAATAGTTTCCTTTTATTTGTTTAATACATAGAAGTCAGAGTAAACATTGTTTTAGTATCTAGGGGAAAATTACACTAATCATATTTCTCCCAATTCTTGTTTGCCTACTGGCTGGTTAATACATAAAGAATTATCTCTTGTAACCTGGGAGAAAAAGGGAAAAATATTTTCCATTAAAAGTGTACTTGAAATCCTTTATCTGCTTACTGTTCAAGCACGTATTAATCATCTCTTTAGAGCTCTGTAGCACAAAAAACCTTTAGATATTTAGAACTCTGTGACACAGAGAAGCTAATTAACTACTTTAGAGTTTAAAAAAATCTGGGAATATTCACTGCTAAAGTCTGTTATATGTAATTATTTATAAACTGCTTATAGTGTGTCAAATTGCTTGTTTTCTTTCCATAGAGGGTATTTTGAATGATCCTTTAGAAAATTCCAACATGGGCTCAAAAAATTCTTACATCTCTAATGAAATATGTTTTTTAGAAAATGATCAAGAGGCCGATAACAGACCAAGGCCATGGTCCTTTAAAAGTGCCAACTTCCATCAGTGCGCTCTTGCCTAGGGGACAGCTCCATGCATTGACTGAGGGGGATTAAATTAAGACCATATGCAAATCCTCTGCCTGAAACACTTTTTATATGCCTGTCTCTGTGGTCTATTTTGGGAAATAACTTTCTTTTTTGTTTCCCTAATAAGGTAAAAGAAAGTCTTCATGAGAGCGAAGTCTAGGAGGTTTGCCTCTTGTATTCGTTTAAATCAATCCAAGGCATGAGAAGTTCATTATAAAAGGGACAACATGTCTGTTTGATGTATGGGGAGTCCAAGTTAATCCTGTGTGATGTTGTCAATGATAAACCTGGAAAACACACTGTTATTGTCTGCCTCAAGTCTGGAAAGGCATCCTTCTAAGTCTAGGGACTAGAGTATTTGGAAGATTGAATTACAGAGAGCATAATAGTTAAATGTAATTTGGACCTTCGTTTATATAAGAAATAGTCTGGTGAAACCCTTTATCTCTCTGTCTGTCTCTCTCTCTTTCTCATACACACACACACACACTTTTTTCTCCTCTGGTCTAGAAATTTCCATTACAAAGCCTTCAAGTAATCAATGTGCAGTCTCACTCAGAGGGTGAAGCATGCTCAGTTCTGGGAGATCTTAAAGCAGAAGCATACCAAGTGAGCTTGTGGATTATTTTACTCAACATTCCCCAAAAGCATGAATACTGGAAAAATATTTTCAGTTTTTAGTCAAAATGTTTATGTCGATACAGCATTAAATTTAAGGTTTGGTGGATTACCCATAGGTGTTTTATGGTGACAAGACATTTCAGTGTGATCTTTGTGGTACTTTTGCAGTGAACTGTGGTCCCTCTCCCCATCCTTTCTTTCCCCTTTTCTGTAGGATGTTCTGGATCTCAGACAGAATGGATCTTAGTGGTGTGTAGGTCAGCTAGACTGGTGAGAAAAACCAGTGAAACTAGGCTCAAGTAGGACGTTTTGCAATTTGAAGGCCATTCTTTTTCACCTCATTTACTCTTTTACTCATTTATCAGCCCTGTGTTCATGAAGTTCCAGTACTCTCCTGAGACCTGTATTTGGTAGACTTGGCACTGAACACTTATGAGGAAGTGGGTGTGGATGTCTCATTTGATGCCTGGTTAAAAATGGAGCCCCACAGTTGATGGGCCAGGAATACACATGCCCTGAGTTGCAGTACAAAGTTCCCAGTGTGCTTGTGAAGGTCCTCACTCTCCCAGCAAACAAATGGAAAACGCCATGAATATTATGAATATTTGAGAGAAGCTGCAAAAAAAAAAAAGGAAATCAGTTTATATTTCAGTGCCTGTGGCAGTTTTTCTTACCCTTTGAACAAGAAACCCTGCATGTTCTTGTGGCACTAGGAACCGCAACTTATGTCACAAACCATGGGCATGGTTGTCAAGTTTCAAGCATGGTTATACATTTAATATCTTTTGTTATATATTAGGTAATCATAGTAACTGACCAGATTTACCAAAATCTTTAACACTTTTGTATCCTGATTCAGTCCAGAGTAGAAACAAGAACTAAAGGGCATAGAGGAGGAAGATGTAACCAAGATGGAGAGAAAAGTGATAAACACTGGCATGACGCAAAGTAAGGGATGGCAGTAGCTGGCCCACCATATAGTGGACCTATTTGGCTCATATTGGACAGACATGGATACGTGAGGGTGAAGAAGTGAAGTGAAGTGGAAGTCGCTCAGCTGTGTCTGACTCTTTGCGACCCCATGGACTATACAGTCCATGGAATTCTCCAGGCTGGTATACTGGAGTGGGTAGCCTTTCCCTTCTCCAGGGGATCTTCCCAACCCAGGGATCAAACCCAGGTCTCCCACAGAGCAGGCAGATTCTTTACCAGCTGAGCTATCAGGAAAGCCCTAGGAACCAGTGGCCAAATCCGCAGTCAGATCCACAATGGAATATTGGGGACATTTTTTGATTGTCTGAGGACATATTACCTTGCTTTCCATATATCCCTTGGGAAATTGTCCACCACAAGAAAAAGAGCATGAGTAATTTGTATAAATATGAAGAGTATTTGGCAATGGCACCCTCCTCCAGTACTCTTGCCTGAAAAATCCCATGGATGGAGGAGCCTCGTAGGCTGCAGTCCACGGGGTCGCTAAGAGTCGAGCACGACTGAGCAACTTCACTTTCACTTTTAGGCATTGGAGAAGGAAATGGCAACCCACTCCAGTGTTCTTGCCTGGAGAATCCCAGGGACAGGGGAGCCTGGTGGGCTGCTGTCTATGGGATTGCGTAGAGTCGGACACGACTGAAGTGACTTAGCAGCAGCAGCAGCAGGAGTATTTAGAGAAGAGTATATAATAATGTTAGTGAAAAGTCTGGGATGGAAAAACAAATAGTCTTTCCTTTTGACTGTTAACTTTTGAATTTTTTTAGGTCATCATTCGGGGGTGGACCTTCATATCCAGTGGGATAATCATAGAAGCGAGACACCACCTACAGGTTGGGTTACACTGGTGAGGCTGGTAGACAATAACATTATAAAATATCTTTCCTTAAACCTTGTGTGTGTGTGTGTGTGTTGGTGTGTGTAGCAGTGATTGGAATAGGTATCTTGAAAGGGAAGAAATTGTGATAGGTTCATTATAGTGTTGCCCAACACAAATTTCATTCCAATCCCTAAGAAAGAAAATGGCAAAGAATGTTCAAACTCCCACACTATTGCACTCATTTCACATGCTAGCAAAGTAATGCTCAAAATTCTCCAAGCCAGGCTTCAACAGTATGTAAATCGAGACCATCCAGATGCCAAGCTGGTTTTAGAAAAGGCAGAGGAACCACAGATCAAATTGCCAACATCTGTTGGATCATTGAAAAAGCAAGAGAGTTCCAGAAAAACATCTACTTCTGCTTTACTGACTACACCAAAGCCTTTGACTGTGTGGATCACAATAAACTGTGGAAAATTCTGAGAGAGATGGGAATACCAGACCACCTGACCTGCCTCTTGAGAAACGTGTATGCAGGTCAAGAAGCAACAGTTAGAACTGGACATGGAACAACAGACTGGTTCCAAATAGGAAAAGGAGTATATCAAGGCTGTACATTGTCACCCTGCTTATTTAACTTATATGCAGAGTACATCATGAGAAACGCTGGGCTGGAAGAAGCACAAGCTGGAATCAAGATTGCCAGGAGAAATATCAGTAACCTCAGATTTGCAGATGACACCACTCTTATGGCAGAAAGTGAAGAAGAACTAAAAAGCCTCTTGATGAAAGTGAAAGAGGAGAGTAAAAAGCTGACTTAAAACTCAATATTCAAAAAGCTGAGTTCATGGCATCTGGTCCCATAACTACATGGCAAATAGATGGGGAAACAATGGAAATGGTGACAGACTTTTTTTGGGCTCCAAAATCACTGCAGATGGTGATTGCAGCCATGAAATTAAAGGATTTTTGCTCCCTGGAAGAAAAGCTATGACCAACCTAGACAGCATATTAAAAAGTAGAGATATTACTTTGCCAACAAAGGTCCGTCTAGTCAAGGCTATGGTTTTTCCAGTAGACATGTATGGATGTGAGAGTTGGACTGTGAAGAAAGCTGAGTGCTGAAGAATTGATGCTTTTGAACTGTGGTGCTGGAGAAGACTCTTGCGAGTCCCTTGGACTGTAAGGAGATCCAACCAGTCCATAGTAAAGGAAATCAGTTCTGAATATTCATTGGAAGGACTGGTGTTGAAGCTGAAACTCCAGTACATTGGCCACCTGATGCGAAGAAGAACTGACTCATTTGAAAAGACTCTGATGCTGGGAAAGATTGAAGGCAGGAGGAGAAGGGGACGACAGAGGATGAGATGGTTGGATGGCATCACTGATTCGATGGACATGAATTTGAGTGAGCTCCTGGGGTTGGTGATGGACAGGGAAGCCTGGCGTGCTGCAATCCATGGGGTTCCAAAGAGTTTAATACAACTGAGTGATTGAGCTGAACTGACAACACAAATACAAAGAAATTGGTTCTGAAACTTCATAAAAACTTCATGTGTCCCAAGCATTTGAGAGTGTTGTTATTTTAGAGGAAGAGACCCTGAGCTTCTTGGCTCTCTCCCTGGCCGGCGTGCATGCTGAGTTTAACTTTCTCCATTTCTCTGTCACATGAGAGACTTAAATAAGGATATTTTTATTTAATGCTTTTGCTTATATTTTGAAATCAAATTGTCCTCTTTAATGCCTTGTTTTTGAATGACTAATATTTCTGTACCTAATTAGATTTGGGATATTTTTTGGATTCGAAGATCCTACAGATAATAAAACTTCAAAAATCTTTGAATTTAAATAGATATGCAAAGGTTCCATGTTGTTAACCCCAAGTAACATGAGAGATATCAAATTATATTTAAATTACTGACAAGGATGACAATTTTTTTAAGGTGTAAATTTTTTACTTAAGTCATTTAATATGCTAATGAAGAAATGTGTTTGCCTTCTTTTAGCTAAGATAAAATGGGATCACTATATATATTATGAAAGTGAAAGTCGCTCAGTCCTGTCCGACTCTTTGTGACCCCATGGACTATACATTCTATGGAATTCTCCAGACCAGAATACTGGAGTGTATAGCCTTTCCCTTCTCCAGGGGATCTTTCCAACCTAGGGATCAAATCCAGGTCTCCCACATTGCAGGCAGATTCTTTACCAGGTGGGCCACAAGGGAAGCCCAAATATATATCATACATATATTAATATATATATAATGTATATTTCATTATGGTATTATAAGGTTTAAGATACACTGAAATATACATTTAAAAACTAATTTTATTGATTTAATTTTGACTGTGCTGGGTGTCCCTTGCAGTACATGGGCTTTTCTCTGTTTGTGGTGAGCAGGCTTCTCATTGCCATTGCCTCTCTGATTGAGGGGCGTGGGCCTAGGGTGCATGGGCCCAGTAGTCGCGATGCCCGTGCTCTGGAACACAGGCTCGATAGTTGTGGTGCAGAAGCTTTAGTTGCTCTGCAGCATGTGGAGAGCTTTCCACATGCTTTCCCGACAACTCACGTCTCCTGCATTGGCAGGTGGATTTTTTATCACCAAGTCACCAGGGAAGCCTAAAAGCAACACTTTTTTTTAGTTTTTGGCTTTTAAATCACTGCATGTCTTGGGCAGGACCAATATTTCGTGCTGTTAGATTAGGTACCTCCAGTTCCGAGATATTTCTTAACCCTGTATTTAGGCTTATAATACTTAATAGTGGGAGAACAAGAATAGCTTTCATTTTGTGATTTTTTTTAAAGCTTCAGCAATATTTATAGGAGGAGTGCATGCTGCTTGAATTACTGTTCTTAGTATACAACTGACAGATTTCTGTGGGGGAAGCATGAAGACAGACAGAATTTGGACCCAAAAAGGAGGAAATGGTAGAGGAAGAGAGTAAAGGTAGCTGAAGACAAACTGCCTGCTTCATAATTTCCCCTTCTGACTCCTAAATTCAGGATGTCAGGTGACAAGTCTTTAATAGAATATTCATTCTCATCCTTATGAGACAAAATATTATAATCCACCAGGGGCCCCCTTAATCACTACCTGATAGACTTTATGAAGCAAATCCTCTAATCTCTCTCAAAAGGACTAGAAGCAATAAAATAACTCACCAAGCCCACTTTGAGATTAGTGGTCTTTTACTTTTTAATTAAAAATATCTTGTGGAATGAGATTATATGAACCTCCTTCTCAATTAAAATGTTCCCATATTACTTGATTAGGCAATGAATGACTTTAATATCCCCCAAAGCATACATCAG
Organism: Capricornis sumatraensis; assembly: GCF_032405125.1. NCBI lineage: Eukaryota > Metazoa > Chordata > Mammalia > Artiodactyla > Bovidae > Capricornis > Capricornis sumatraensis. The sequence goes on from NC_091073.1 coordinate 25,969,167, forward strand.
ATCCATAGGCTGCTTATGAGTGTCTGACTTTCTGATTTAATAACATGAGTCCCAGAACACGTCTGATAGTTATTCATGTCTCTGAGAATTTAAAAAACAAAGTCGATTCAATGAAGTCTTGGACCTATTGTTATTTTTACTGTGTAGATCTGGGGTTCTTACATTATGGTCTATGAAAACCAGTAAATATATTGGAAATGTGTAATATTTGGACTGTATACACATTTGCTTTTGGAGACTGAATAGATTTCATCAGCCACTTACAGGGATTTGTAACTAAAACTTTCAGATCTATTACAGCAGGGTTTCACAATCTAGTACTATTGATATTTTGAGGCTATAAAATTTTTTATGTCAGTAGTAACTTTCCTTTGCATGTTGGCAATCAAAAATATCTTCAGACATGCCCAAATGCTCCCCCAGAGACAAAGTCATCCCAGGTTGAGAACCACTGCTGCAAGGAGATCAAACCAGTCAATCCTAAAGGAAATCAACCCCGAATATACATTGGAGGGACTGATGCTGAAACTCCAATACTTTGGCCACTTGATGCGAAGAGCCAACTCAGTGAAGAAGATCCTGATGCTGGGAAAGATTGAAGGCAACAGGAGAAGCGGATGACAGAGGATGAGATGATTAGATAGCATCACTGACTCAATGGCCATGAATCTGAGCAAAGTCTAGGAGACAGTGGAGGACAGAGGAGCCTGGGCTGTTGCAGTACATGGGGTCTCAAAGAGTCGGACACGACATAGTGACTGAACAACAGCAACACACTGAATTATAGGTTGTGCATGGAGGGTTTTTTGGTTTGTTTGTTTTTAATTAGCTTATAAAATTTGATTCAATTCTTCATCAGGTGATACATATAATTCAAGCAGGCAGCTCTGTTAATCTCTAAAATAAGCGTAGTTAAAAAGCAACCTTTTCTTGTCTTCTGCCTTAGAGTCGAAGGCAAACACAATCATTATGGACAACCTAGCTGAGCTCTGCATTATGAAGCACTCTTCTGAGATAAAAGACTGAGATTCCGGTCTTAGTCCCACCATTTTTATCTGCTAGACCTTGACAATGTCCTGGCTGAGGGTTAGTGTCCCCCTCTACGGCAGATTATTAGTATTAACTAAATCTTTTCTAGTAGGTCTGCAGTCCATGGGATCACAGAGTCGTACATGACTTAGCAACTGGACAACACCACCGCTAAAAATTCTTTTAGAGTGCTTGAGTGAAAAATATGATTGTGGACATGAACATGCTCTGCATGCTGTAGAATGCTGTTGGAATGTAAGATGGCATCATCCAAAAGCCATAGAGAGGGGCTGAAAAGGTGAATTGTGTTAGTCTTCAAAAGCACTAGTGAAGGGAACCCCACGTAGAGTGTATCCAGCTCTTGATGTCTCAGAGTGATCCACTTACTGCCAAGTGCACTAATTTTATCTCTTGCTATTGAACTTGGCCTTTGTGTATGTTCTATGATACTTAAATATATTAATACACTATTAAATATATCGTTTATAAATGAGACAAGTCACATATTGGCAGTGTATGCTCAAAACTATTTTAATAGTAGAACTTAGAACAGAAACTTTTGGAAACCTGTATTCTGGTAAACAGTTCTCTGGAGAACAGTGTAGTTTGGGGGAGGGAATTTTTTCCATGAAATGACTACAGATGATGATATTAGCTGCTAAGCGACTGACCTAGAGGTTCTCAGACTGGCTGATCAAGACCTCTTGCAGAAGTTTCTTTAAAATCGTGCTAAACACAGTCCAAATTTGCTGAATTATAATTTTAGGGATTGGAATGCAGCCTCCATGGATGATTCTGACATGCAAACCTGCTGAGAACTAACTTAAACTCTTAGCAGTTAATAAGGTAGCTATTAATTATTGTCTTTACAAGTTCAGCAATTACAGGCCAGGATATATAAGAGAATTTCCAGGGAAGAGGAAGGAAATGCAGGTAGAAAAGCAGAAAGAGAATCTTAAATTTCTTGCAGGGTTTTTCTCGGACAAACCATGACCTAGGTAGATTGTCTTTATATGTAACTTTAACCTCTGTGCTGTGAAATAGTGTGTTACTTTTGCACCTGTGCTGTGGATTTCCAAACATTGGATAATTCAAAAGGGCTGTGACTTACAGTTTCTATCTCATTACTCTTCGTAGTGTTTCATCTTTACTGAGAAGAATCATTTCCTAGGTACTGCCCAGATTTTATGGTGTGTCACAGTTCCTCTGGCATAAAAATCAATGTTTAATAAAGGAAAAATAGACTGTTAACCTTGGAGACCCAGAGGAAACAGGCTATCCTTCAGTATTTGCAAAGAACTGATCAAAAACATCTCTTGAAAAGAATTCTCTCTTCCTTCCATCTCTTTTCCTTCATCTCATTTATAAAATAGACACTGTATCTCCTTATGCGCTTCACAAGACTTATGTAATTTTATGGATATGAAACCTGCGGTCTTGCAGACTCCTGTCCCAGGGTAGAGGTGAAAAGTGTCACCTTTGATACAAGAATCGGATGATTTGATAATAATGTATAAAGAGACATTCTGGGTGATGGCAATTCAATGACAGAATTTTCATATACCTGGCAGAATCACTAAAAACTGTAGGTCAGTGGTGTCCTGTATATTTGTGGTATTTTACAGATGAAACCATTTGGGCTTATGATACATATGTGCTGCAGTGTTTAAGAATATTTTATCTATTGAAATAAGAGAAGTAAGAAAGGGAGATGGGTGCCATATGCTATGGAAGCAAGTATTCATAACTTGGGAGATGTGTTGACAGTGATGAACAGTACAGGTAAAAGACAAGGGATGGAAGATGATATGGGTTGAGCTGTGCCACTAGCCTCTTAATTTGTCAGAGTTTTGCAGAGAAACAGTATTAGAAGACTATCAGAGAAAGAGAGTGACAGGGAGCTTGATCGAGTTAGTATAAGGAATTAGTGGTCATAGTGCTGGAGGCTGGAAAGTCCCATGGTCTGCTGTCTGTCAGCTGGAGACACAGGAAAGTTGGTGGTTTGAGTTCCAGTCTAAGTCTGAAAATCTGAGAATTGGGAATGCTGATGGTGTAGCCCAAGGACAGGAAAACAAATTGTCTCAGCTCAAACAGTAAGACAGAGGGAGAGGGTGAGAGAGACAGAGAGAGGAGGGAGGAGGAAGGATCTGCTCAACTTTTCTAGTGGGGCACTTGAGGGACTCAAAAAAGATCTTCACGACGCAGATAATCATGATGATGTGATCACTACCTAGAGACAGACATCTTGGAATGTGAAGTCAAGCGGCCCTTAGACAGCATCACTACAAACAAAACTAGTGGAGCTGATGGAATTCCAGGTGAGCTGTTTCGAATCCTGAAAGATGATGCTGTGAAAGTGCTGCACTCAATATGCCAACAAATTTGGAAAACTCAGCAGTGGCCACAGGATTGGAAAAGGTCACTTTTCATTATAATTCCAAAAAAGCCAATGCCAAAGAATGCTCAAACTACCACACAATTGCACTCATCTCACACACTAGCAATGTAATGCTTAAAATTCTCCAAACCAGGCTTCACCAATATGTGAACCATGAACTTCCAGATGTTCAAGCTGGTTTTAGAAAAGGCAGAGGAACCAGAGATCAAATGGCCAACATTCACTGGATCATGGAAAAAGCAAGAGAGTTCCAGAAAAACATCTATTTCTGCTTTATTGACTATGCCAAAGCCTTTGACTGTGGGGATCACAATAAACTGTGGAAAATTCTGAAAGAGATGGGAATACAAGACCACCTGACCCACCTCTTAAGAAACCTGTATGCAGGTCAGGAAGCAACAGTGAGAACTGGACATGGAACAACAGACTGGTTCCAAATAGGAAAAGGAGTACATCCAGGCTGTATATTGTCACCCTGCTTATTTAACTTCTATGCAGAGTACATCATGAGAAACGCTGGGCTGGAAGAAGCGCAAGCTGGAATCAAGATTGCCGGGATAATTATCAATAACCTCAGATATGCTTGCAGATGACACCACCCTTATGGCAGAAAGTGAAGAAGAACTAAAGAGCCTCTTGATGAAAGTGAAAGAGGAGAGTGAAAAAGTTGACTTAAAGCTCAACATTCAGAAAACAAAGATTATGGCAACTGATCCCAGCACTACATGGCAAATAGATGGGGAAACAATGGAAATGATGTCATACTTTATTTTGGGGGGCTCTAAAATCACTGCAGATGGTGATTGGAGCCATGAAATTAGAAGACACTTGCCCCTTGGAAGAAAAGCTATGACCAAACTAGACAGCATATTCAAAAGCAGAGACATTACTTTGTCAACAGAGGTCTGTCTAGTCAAGGCTATGGTTTTTCCAGTGGTCACATATAGATGTGAGAGTTCGACTATAAAGAAAGCTGAGTGCTGAAGAATTGATGCTTTTGAATTGTAATGTTGGAGAAGACTCTTGAGAGTCCCTTGGACTTTAAGGAGATCCAACAGGTTCATCCTAAAGGAGATAAGCCCTGGATGTTCATTGGAAGGACTGATGTTGAAGCTGAAACTCCAATACTTTGGCCACCTGATGTGAAGAGCTAACTCATTTGAAAAGACCCTGATGATGGGAAAGATTGAGGGCAGGAGGAGAAGGAGGCAACAAAGGATGAGATGGTTGCATGGCAACACTGACTCAATGAACATGGGCTTGGGTGGACTCTGGGAGTTGGTTGTGGACAGGGAGGACAGGCATGCTGTGGTTCATGGGGTTGCAAATAGTTGAACATGACTGAGCAACTGAACTGAACTCCAGGGATTGGATGATGCCCAATCACACTGGGGAGGGTCATCTGCTGCACTCAGTTCACCAAAGCACATGCTGATCTCTTCTGGGAACACTCTCTCTCACAAACACACTTAGAAATGTGTGTTTTCCCAAATATCCATGCATCCCATCCCCTAATCAAGTTGACACATAAAATTAATCATCACACCCTCTCAAATTAATATGCTGGAGTCCTAACCCCTGTTGCCTAGAATGATACCTTTGTTGAAAATAGGATTGCTGCAGTTGTATTAATTCAGATGGGTTCATATTGGTGTGGAGTAGGCCCCTCATCTGATATGACTGGTTCAGTTCAGTTCAATCGCTCAGTCATGTCCGACTGTTTGCAACCCCATGAATCGCAGCACGCCAGGCCTCCCTGTCCATCACCAACTCCCAGAGTTCCTGCAGACTTGCGTTCATCGAGTCAGTGATGCCATCCAGCCATCTCATCCTCAGTCGTGCCCTTCTTCTGCCCCCAGTCCCTCCCAGCATCGAAGTCTTTTCCAATGAGTCAACTCTTCACGTGAGGTGGCCAAAGTACTGGAGTTTCAGCTTTAGCATCATTCCTTCCAAAGAAATCCCAGGGTTGATCTCCTTCAGAATGGACTGGTTGGATCTCCTTGCAGTCCAAGGGACTCTCAAGAGTCTTCTCCAACACCACAGTTCAAAAGCATCAATTCTTCGGTGCTCAGCCTTCTTCACAGTCCAACTCTCACATCCATACATGACTACTGGAAAAACCATAGCTTTGACTAGGCGGACCTTAGTTGGCAAAGTAATGTCTCTGCTTTTGAATATGCTATCTAGATTGGTCATAACTTTTCTTGCAAGGAGTAAGCGTCTTTTGATTTCATGGCTCCAATCACCACCTGCAGTGATTTTGGAGCCCCCAAAAATAAAGTCTGACACTGTTTCCACCGTTTCCCCATCTAATTTCTCATGAAGTGATGGGACCAGATGCCATGTTAGTTTCCTGAATGTTTAACTTTAAGCCAACTTTTTCACTCTCCTCTTTCACTTTCATCAAGAGGCTTTTTAGTTCTTCTTCAATTTCTGTCATAAGGGTGGTGTCATCTGCATGTCTGAGGTTATTGATATTTCTCCCAGCAATCTTGATTCCAGCTTGTGCTTCTTCCAGTCCAGCGTTTCTCATGATGTACTCTGCATATAAGTTAAGTAGGCAGGGTGACAGTATACAGCCTTGACGTACTCCTTTTCCTATTTGGAACCAGTCTGTTGTTCCATGTCCAGTTCTCACTGTTGCTTCCTCACCTGCATACAGATTTCTCAAGAGGCAGGTTAGGTGGTCTGGTATTCCCATCTCTTTCAGAATTTTCCACAGTTGATTGTGATCCACACAGTTCAAAAGGCTTTGGCATAGTCAATAAAGCAGAAATAGATGTTTTTCTGGAACTCTCTTGCATTTTTCATGATCCAGCGGATGTTGGCAATTTGATCTCTGGTTCCTCTGCCTTTTCTAAAACCAGCTTGAACATCAGAAGTTCACGGTTCACTGAAGCCTGGATTGGAGAATTTTGAGCATCACTTTACTCGCGTGTGAGAGGAGTGCAATTGTGTGGTAGTTTGAGCATTCTTTGGCATTGCCTTTCTTTTGGATTGGAATGAAAACTAACCTTTTCCAGTCCTGTGGCTACTGCTGAGTTTTCCAAATTTGCTGGCATATTGAGTTCAGCACTATCACAGCATCATCTCTCAGGATTTGAAATAGCTTAACTGGAATTCCATCACCTCCACTAGCTATGTTCGTTGTGATGCTTTCTACGGCCCACCTGACTTCACATTCCAAGATGTCTGGCTCTAGATGAGTGATCACACCATTTTGATTATCCAGGTCGTGAAGATCCTTTTTGTATAGTTCTTCTGTGTATTCTTGCCATCTCTTCTTAATATCTTCTGCTTCTGTTAGGTCCATACCATTTCTGTCCTTTATTGAGCCCATCTTTGCAGGAAATGTTCCGTTGGTATCTCTAATTTTCTTGAAGAGATCTCTAGTCTTTCCCATTCTGTTCTTTTCCTCTATTTCTTTGTATTGATCGCTGAGGAAGGCTTTCTTATCTCTTCTTGCTATTCTTTGGAACTCTGCATTCAGATGCTTATATCTTTCCTTTTTTTCTTGGCTTTTCGCTTCTCTTCTTTTCACAGCTATTTGTAAGGCTTCCCCAGACAGCCATTTTGCTTTTTTGCATTTCTTTTCCATGGGGATGGTCTTGATCCCTGTCTCCTGTACAATGTCACAAACCTTCGTCCATAGTCCATCAGGCACTCTATCTATCAGATGTAGTCCCTTAAATCTATTTCTCACTTCTACTGTATAATCATAAGGGATTTGATTTAGGTCATACCTGAATGGTCTAGCGGTTTTCCCTACTTTCTTCAATTTAAGTCTGAATTTGGTCATACGGAGTTCATGGTCTGAGCCACAGTCAGGTCATGGTCTTGTTTTTGTTGACTATATAGAGCTTCTCCACCTTTTGCTGCAGAAAATATAATCAATCTGATTTTGGTGTTGACCATCTGGTGATGTCCATGTGTAGAGTCTTCTCTTGTGTTGTTGGAAGAGGGTGTTTGCTATGACCAGTGCATTATCTTGGCAAAACTCTATTAGTCTTTGACCTGATTCATTCCATATTCCAAGGCCAAATTTGCCTGTTACTCCAGGTGTTTCCTGACTTCCTACTTTTGCATTCCAGTCCCCTATAATGAAAAGGACATCTTTTTTGGGTATTAGTTCTAAAAGGTCTTGTAGGTCTTCATAGAACCATTCAACTTCAGCTTCTTCAGTGTTACTGGTTGGGGCATAGAGTTGGATTACTGTGATACTGAATGATTTGCTTTGGAAATGAACAGAGATCATTCTGTCATTTTTGAGACTGCATCCAAGTACTGCATTTTGGACTCTTTTGATGACCATGATGGCTACTCCATTTCTTCTGAGGGATTCCTGCCCTCAGTAGTAGATAAAATGGTCATCTGAGTTAAATTCACCCATTCAATCCATTTTAGTTCGCTGATTCCTAGAATGTCGACATTCACTCTTGCCATCTCCTGTTTGACCACTTCCAATTTGCCTTGATTCATGGACCTGACATTCTAGGTTCCTATGCAATATTGCTCTTTACAACATCGGATCTTGCTTCTATCACCAGTTACATCCACAGCTGGGTATTGTTTTTGCTTTGGCTCCATCCTTTCATTCTTTCTGGAGTTATTTCTCCACTGACCTCCAGTAGCATGTTGGGCACCTACTCACCCGGGGATTACCTCTTTCAGTATCCTATCATTTTGCCTTTTCATACTGTTTATCGGGTTCTCAAGGCAAAGATACTGAAGTGGTCTGCCATTCCCTTCTCCAGTGGACCACATTCTGTCAGACCTCTCCATCATGACCTGCCCATCTTGGGTTGCCCCACGGGCATGGCTTAGTTTCATTGAGTTAGACAAGGCTGTGGTCCTAGTGTGATTAGATTGACTAGATTTCTGTGTGTATGGTTTCAGTGTGTCTGCCCTCTGATGCCCTCTTGCAACACCTACCATCTTACTTGGGTTTCTCTTACTTTGGGTGTGGGGTATCTCTTCACAGCTGCTCCAGCAAAGCAGAGCTGCTGCTCCTTACCTTGGATGAGGGGTATCTCCTCCTGCCACCCTTCCTGACCTTCAATGTGGGATGGCTCCTTTAGGCCCTCCTGCACCGGGACAGCCACCACTCCTTGGGCGTGGGGTTGCTCCTTCTGGCCACCGCCCCTGGCCTCGGCCGTCGCCCCGACCTCGGATGCAGGGTGGCTCCTCCCAGCCACCATCTCTGGCCTCGGACGCAGGGTATCTCCTCCCGATATGACTGGAGTCCTTATCAAAGGGAACGTTGAGACACAGACATGCACGTATGGAGACCACCAAGTGAAGATGAAGGCAGAGATCAGGGTGATGCAGAAGGAAAGGAATGCCAAAAATTGCCACAAAACCACTAGCCCTGGGATGTAAACAGGGAACCTTGATCTTCTGGCCTCAAAAACGTGAGACATGAAGTTTCTGTTGTGTAAGCTCCCCAGTTTTGATACCTTGTTTCTGCTTTCCTAACATGAATACAGAAGGGCTTAGACAAAAAATAGTCATGGATCATTCAAAACAAGAGAACATGGAGAAAGATTCAGGAATTTCCTGGGCCCTATCCTATGTGCGTTAACCTCCCCTCTCTTTTCCCTTGCTGGTTGCTATGCTTGAAGATTGATTCAATAAGCTTTTTGAATCAAGTGTTTTCATTTGGTCTGCAAGCTTTTCTGTTCTGAGTGAGTTTGCCTGGCCATCTACCCAAAGGCCTCCCATCACATCAACGTAAATTCCCAGATTGATAAACCCTGTAGTATTTTCCATGACCACTACTATGGTGGTTACTCATGTTAAGTTCCAGGTGGTGCTTTTATTTTAGGAAATATTAGCAATGTGTCTGAAAGCATTGATTTGCTACCATGAAGTCTGATTTTCTAAGAAAACATTTTACGTGATTACGATAATTTGTTTACAGTTTTAACTCCACGTTAGATTTTTATGCTTACTAAAACATTTTCAAAATCTTAAAATATAGCCATGGAAAAGTCTGAAAGTCCATAGACATGTTTTGTGAGGAATATTGTATATTTGTTTACATGTTTCAGATGCTTCTGACAGGCCTTTTCAAGGCCTGTCTGATATTGTTCAACTTCTCCATTTGTAGACTCGCCGTTCATTATACCTGTCCATCTTCTCTAGGAGTTTTTCAATGTATATTGGCTTCTTGTCTTCTATGTTTAACTGCTCCCAGAAACCAGGAGGGGGTATCATTTTGGGGTTTGCTTACGCTTTATAATTGGACTTCTCTTGAGCCAGGGGTCAACTTAACTCATAGGTTTGATGCTAGCAATTTACCTTTTTACTCTTTCTTCTATAAGTAGGAATTTACCATTCAAGCATGCTTTTTCAGTCAGAGATAATGGAAGCTAACAGCCTGACTGCTGATGAAACTGAGCATAATTAAATGGTTTAGAGTAAAGTCCACCCTTTTCTTGGAGAAGGAAATGGCAACCCACTCCAGTATTCTTGCCTGGAAGATTTAATGGACAGAGGAGCCTGGTGGGTTACAGTCCATGGGGTCACAAAGAGTCGGATATGACTGGGTGACTTTCACTTCACTCGCCACCCTTTTCTGGCAGTGAAAAGGCCTAACATTACACAAACACAGCAATGACTGATTCAGTTCCTAAAAGAGTCTCTGCATTGGGGCGGGGCAGTTCATCTCATGAATATGTAGTTTAGTCACTTATAGAAAGTAATTTTGCAAGTCACCCAGCAGCATGTTAGTTGAGCACTGAAGCCTGAGAGTCAAACTTTGGAATTCTGACTTTAGCCATAAATGCCTGTGTGACCTTAGAACAACTACTTAAGCCCATGGGCCCCATGCCCCTCATCTGTGTAATAAGGGTCACAAGACCACTTACCTTACAGAGATGTTATAAAGATTAAAGAGTGGGTAGAAAACTCTTAGCACAGTATCTGCAGGTTTAAGGGGCTTGTGTAACATGCTATCTGTTGTTAATTTTTACTTTCTAATATTTAGTTCAGTTTAGCCTTTTATTTATCTCTCTTTTTATTTGTTATTTATTTTTTAATTGATATTTATTTCTCTTTTTCTGTGAGGAACTTAGATAAGAAAGATATCAAATATTGGCCTTTCAATAAAGGTTCTTATAATCTGGTTAAGGGGAAAACACCTTATTTCACCATACTGTGAAAAAGGCATGCAGTGGGTACACTGTGCAATGTGGGGAATCTGGAAAGATCTCCTGGGTAATCCTGAAAGCTGATAGAGATTAGAAGGAAATAGCTTAAGCAGAGACAAAGAGCCACGTACCACCATGCTGTATGCATGTAACAAAAAACTGCTGCATTCCAGAGAGTAAGAAACCAGACAGAGAGAATAGGAAGTGAATTGAGAAGAGGACTCTCATGGTGATGCTCTTCTTAAGAGTTTGGCTGTTATGCTTAGAATGGTAGAGGCTCAGTGAAGTATTCAAGCAGTGTTGTGCCATGGTCCTCCTCTCTGGGTGATGTGGAGAGGATGGTTTAAAGGAAGCCAACCCAGGGTGAAATAAAAAGTGAAAGTGAAGTCGTTCAGTTGCATCTAACTCTTTGTGGCCCCATGGACTATAGCCTGCCAGGCTCCTCCATCCATGGGGTTTTCCTGGCAAGAATACTGGAGTGGGTTGCCATTTCATTCTTCAGGGATCTTCCCAACCCAAGGATCAAACCCAGGTCTCCTATATTGCAGGCAGACTCTTTATCATCTGAGCCACCAGGGATATTGACCACTTGCATTGCGGAAACAACAACACAGGTAAGAAGGTCCAGTTCAGTTCAGTCGCTCAGCCGTGTCCGACTCTTTGCGACCCCATGAATCACAGCAGGCCATGTCTCCCTGTCCATCACCAACTCCCGGAGTTCACTCAAACTCATGTCGTGATGCCATCTAGCTATCTCATCCTCTGTAGTCCCCTTCTCCTCCTGCCCCCAATCCCTCCCAGCCCAGGGTCTTTTCCAGTGAGTCAACTCTTCGCATGAGGTGGCCAAAGTACTGGAGTTTAGCATCATTCCTTCCAAAGAATACCCAGGGCTGATCTCCTTTAGGATGGACTGGTTGGATCTCCTTGCAGCCCAAGGGACTCTCAAGAGTCTTCTCCAACACCACAGTTCAAAAGCATCAATTCTTCAGTGCTCAGCTTTCTTCACAGTCCAACTCTCACATCCATACATGACCACAGGAAAAACCATAGCCTTGACTAGACGGACCTTTGTTGGCAAAGTAATGTCTCTGCTTTTGAATATGCTATCTTGGTTGGTCATAACTTTCCTTCCAAGGAGTAAGTGTCTTTAATTTCATGGCTGCAATCACCATCTGGAGTGATTTTGGAGCCCCCCAAAATAAAGTCTGACACTGTTTCCACCGTTTCCCCATCTTATTTCTCATGAAGTGATGGGACTGGATGCCGTGATGTTAGTTTCCTGAATGTTTAACTTTAAGCCAACTTTTTCACTCTCCTCTTTCACTTTCATCAAGAGGCTTTTTAGTTCTTCTTCAATTTCTGCCGTAAGGGTGGTGTCATCTGCATGTCTGAGGTTATTGATATTTCTCCCAGCAATCTTGATTCCAGCTTGTGCTTCTTCCAGCCCAGCGTTTCTCATGATGTACTCTGCATATAAGTTAAATAGGCAGGGTGACAGTATACAGCCTTGATGTACTCCATTTCCTATTTGGAACCAGTCTGTTGTTCCATGTCCAGTTCTAACTGTTGCTTCCTGACCTGCATACAGGTTTCTCAAGAGGCAGGTCAGGTGGTCTGGTAACCCCATCTCTTGAAGAATCTTCCACGGTTTATTGTGATCCCCACAGTTCAAAAGGCTTTGGCATAGTCAATAAAGCAGAAATAGATGTTTTTCTGGAACTCTCTTGCTTTTTCCAATATCCAGTGGATGTTGGCCATTTGATCTCTGGTTCCTCTGCCTTTTCTAAAACCAGCTTGAACATCTGGGAGTTCACGGTTCACGTATTGCTGAAGCCTGGCTTGGAGAATTTTGAGCATTACTTTACTAGTGTGTGAGATGAGTGCAATTGTGTGGTAGTTTGAACATTCTTTGGCATTGCCTTTCTTTGGGATTGGAATGAAAACTAACCTTTTCCAGTCCTGTGGCTACTGCTGAATTTTCCAAATTTTCTGGCATATTCAGTGCAGCACTTTCACAGCATCATCTTTCAGGATTTGAAATAGCTTAACTGGAATTCCATCGCCTCCACTAGCTTTGTTCATAGTGATGCTTTCTAAGGCCCACTTGACTTCACATTCTAGGATGTCTGGCTCTAGGTGAGTGATCAAACCATCGTGATTATCTGGGTCATGAAGCTCTTTTTTGTACAGTTCTTCTGTATATTCTTGCAACCTCTTCTTAATATCTTCTGCTTCTGTTAGGTCCATATCATTTCTATCCTTTATCGAGCTCATCTATTCATGAAATGTTCCCTTGGTATCTCTAATTTTCTTGAAGAGATCTCTAGTCTTTCCCATTCTCTTGTTTTCCTCTATTTCTTTGCACTGATGGCTGAAGAAGGCTTTCTTATCTTTTCTTGCTATTCTTTGGAACTCTGCATTCAGATGCTTATATCTTTCCTTTTCTCCTTGGCTTTTCACTTCTCTTCTTTTCACAGCTATTTGTAAGGCCTCCCCAGACAGCCATTTTGCTTTTTTGCATTTCTTTTCCATGGGGATGGTCTTGATCCCTGTCTCCTGTACAATGTCACAAACCTTCGTCCATAGTCCATCAGGCACTCTATCTATCAGATGTAGTCCCTTAAATCTATTTCTCACTTCTACTGTATAATCATAAGGGATTTGATTTAGGTCATACCTGAATGGTCTAGCGGTTTTCCCTACTTTCTTCAATTTAAGTCTGAATTTGGCAATAAGGAGTTCATCTGAGCCACAGTCAGCTCCCAGTCTTGTTTTTGCTGACTGTATAGAGCTTCTCCTTCTTTGGCTGCAAAGAATACAATCAATCTGATTTCGGTATTGACCATCTGGTGATGTCCATGTGTAGAGTCTTCTCTTGTGTAGGAAGTCAAGAAGAAGGTAGTAGGTGTGAAAAACATTTAAGAGGTAAAGCAAGTGGGCAAGGTGACTGGCTGGAAGGTGGGATGAGGACAAAATGTTTCGGATGAACTCAGATTTCTCGCTTGTTTAATAGGGTGGATGGTAGTGCTATTTACTGTGGCTGGGAACACTGGAGCAGAATAAGGAGGAGATGAGGATGGGGGTGGGAGACGTTGATGAATTGCTGACTTTGGCACCTTTTCTTCTGAGACATCCAGGAGGGTGTAAGAGTGTGTGAATGAGAGTAGATGACTTAAACCAACGAAAAGGCAAAACCGCATGTACCACCGTCAATTTCCTAGTCTTGAAGAAGAATCATACCTGAATCTATGCTGCTGCTGCTGCTTAGTCACTTCATAGTATTTAAAGCTTAGAGCAGGTAGAAGTATCGAGTGTTATAGTGAAGAGGACTAGCATTTATTTATAATTGTGTTCATGCTAGACCTCTGTGCTAATCCTGAGAGTTTTATATGTTTACTGTTTTAGCTAGTAGATATACTTACCATAACTATTCACTTTATCTAATAATTCTCTTTGTCTTTTTTTCTTCCTACTGAACGTTTATTTTTAATTGAAGGATAATTGCTTTACAGTATTGTGTTGGTTTCTGCCAAGCACCATTTCTCAGTTAGTCTTGATTTTGTTTACAGATTTCTCATTTTTATTTTGTTAGGTGAGAAACCCCTAAATTTCATCTAAATATTTAAAATAACAAATTTAGTTAAACTCAACATGTATTTATGAGGTACTTATACCTTGTTGAATACTGAAAGGAATGGTATAAAAACAAAATTTAAACAGTTTGTACCTTTACAAGACACTAATATGTTTTAAATTACTGCCTTCAATTATATTAAAACTTTCTTTCCCTTCCAATTTTCTGCCTATGTTTATAAAATAGTCAATCTCGCTAATCTCAAAAGTTCTAGTAGCCCCATTACTGGCTGATTGTGTTGTAACAAACTTGGAAAGTGGAGAGCGCAGGATTTAATGTTTCTCTTTTCTCCTTCTTCTCGATCTAGATTCCCGGTATTTGGGTTAAGGAGTAACGACTGGAGAGTCAGAGGCTGTCCTCTATCACTGCATTTCTCTTCTTGCTCTTGGCCTCACTCTGCTTTGATCTTGGTCTGCTTGGCTTTATCTCCATCTGCATCTGTTAAAATGTGTCAGAGTGACCCTAGATTGTAGTGCATGATTCTGTCCAGTGGGGTTTAGCTGTACATTCGAGCCCTCTATGGAACAGGCCTGTCTTCTTTTAGGCTTCATATATTCTATGGGAATATATTTTCATCCAATATTTTGGATAATATATTGTTGTCCAAAAACTTCATCCCCTTTTTCTAACTTCCATGATATTTCACACAGAACCAAGTGAATGCTTAGTTCCTCTTCTGTACCCTCTCAAATAGAAAGCTGTGGGTTGCCCCTATTTTATTCCCAGGTTGTTGTACCATGATTTCTTTGCCTATTGGTATTGACTACTGAAAGCACCTTCTGTCTCCAGGAATTTACAGATACATGTCAAGACCAGTCTTATGCTCACGTTAAAACCCAAGCTATAAGGAACATATGACAAGGGCCCCCAACAATTCTCCTATGTTCTTTGCTCCCAATGACAGTAGAATGATGGACATACAAAATTTGCATCTCTTGGAACAACCAGCTGGGGAGAAGTAGCAGGTTCTTCTCTGCAGTCTCACTAATCTTTTCAAGTGCATCCTCAGAACTCGCCCTCAATTTGCCTTTGGAAAATGAAGCAGGACCTTAAACGTTGTACTTTGCATGTGGCACCTGGCTGAGGTGGTAGTTCCTTTGTCTCACCCCCAAAACCATGCAACTGCCTTGCCCTTTTCTTCTGTACTAATAGGAGGAGGGTGGTTGACTTCAGTACTACCAGTTCAGCTACCTCTCAAAGAGACCTTGGAAGATCTCTGGCCCCTTTGTTGATGGCTTTCTTTAGAATGAGGATATTTGCTTTAGAATGTGTGCTTTTTTATCCTAAGCCTTGAGCCTTAGCCACAATTCCAGGATAACAGGAAACATTCCATTCAACTCCCTGTTACCAAATTTAACACTAAAACAAACTTAGTATGATTTGAGGAAAGACCTGTTTAAGGAACTTCAGCCAGAAGACATATTTTGAGCACTGCAAAAGATATCCCTTTCTGAGGAAACCATAGCCCCTTTACAAGCAGTTAGATGTTCCTAGGGAATTTGGTTAATGACACAAGAATAGGAAAGACATTCTTAGGAATAGTGGAAAATCAGGGAAACTTGTGGAAAGATGAATAGCCTGGGAATTGGTCTACTAATCTTGGTTCATTACTCAATTTCCTTGTGAACTAGTCACTTTAGTTCTTTGACCTTTGCAGTTTTTCTCTGGAAAGGGAGGAAGATCTTAAGATAATCTTAAAATGCTATAATTCTAGGATGCAGATTTATGATTTTAATAACTTTCCAATTGGAGTATGGAGGGTAAGTGTGGGCTCTTCTAAAATTGGCCTCTGAATAGTCATGTGAGGCAGTTCTTTCGATCTGTTCACAACTGGATTTTATTGTAGTGATTTGGCTGAAGTTCAAAATTAAATTATTCTAGGCCAAATTTTATAAGTTTCTCTAGGACACAGAGGTATTAAGTAAACAGTCCCTTTCAGTACCATTAAAGAACTGAAACAGCATTAAGGGATGGCTAGTCTACACATAAGGGTAGGCCAGGCACTAAGAACATTTGACTTAATTAGTAAGCAGCAAGTAGCAACAGAAATTGTGGCTGAAAGTCCTGAAATTCTGAGAATGAATACATTGGGGGAGTACCAATTTTTATATCCATAATTACATCCACACACACAAAGATATCTACATCTATACATCTCTATAATGTCATTTATGTCTATTCCGAATTTAAGTTTCTAGTCTTTTAAAGTAACTGATTTTATAGTCCTTGCCATCTTTCTTACAGAAACAAAATATATGCCATTATCAATATAGTATATAACATATCACCTGATATGGAGATGAACCTGAAGTGCATGTAGGAAAGGAGATTTCTATTGTATGTCAATACAATATTTTGGCAGCCATTGTTAAAAAGAAATTACAGACTTTGTGGAAGAAAGACATTATGTCAGTCTAATGTCAAAGAAAAACACTGGCTAGTAAGTGCTACTTGTATTACACTATATTTAAATGCATTTCTATATATATATATATATTTGTATATATATACACACAAACATATCTATTTGTGTATATATACATAAAGACTAGTAAATAAGTTTACCCAATCAAATTGGAAAATTTGCTTAAGGTTAACAATGGTTGGTAGTAATAAAAGAGAAGCAGACATCTTAAGATGTTGCTAAAGCAAGCATGTGTTTTAGTATTTCAGGAAAAAATTGGCAATAAGTAATAAGAACCTTAAACATGTCTCTTTATTTTGACCCAGCAATTCTTCTAAAACATCATCTTGACACATTAGTCTTGGAATGGACACACACTTAACAGCTGTTTACTGCAATGTTATTTGTAAGATAAAGAATTGAAAAATATAGAAATTATCTAAGTATAGTTACTTACATAATTGTATAGGTGCTATAAGTATTAAGTTATAGAATATTTACATGAGTTAGTCACAATATTTTATCTTGTATTTAGTTTGAACAGTAGAAACTGTTCAGAGTTACTTTCCTAATGACTGAAAGCAATAAAAATGTAACTGCAGTAATACAAGCATTTTCCCCTTCTTTAAAGTTTTTACACATTTTCATTAAAGGAATCTTACGAAATCAATGCACCTCATAAAGAAAATAAGAATCAACTAAAATCTTGCTACTAATATACAATGACTGTCATCATTTTTTGTCTATATTTTTCTACTGCTTTCTTTGCAAATATATTAATTTTCTATTTTTATATTCTTCTTAACACAAAGTGGAGACATGTTTAAATTTTCCTAACTTTTTCTTCAATTATAAAATATTGTGACTAACTCATAAATATTCTCTAACAAAATAATTGTTGTACCTATAAAGTTTGATAGTTTTTGATAAAACTATCAAAAATTAAAAACTATAAATTTTCCTAGCAGTTCTTAATACTGTATAAATACAGTGATTAACAATTTAAAAGGGGCTCATAGTGATTAGTTTATTTGTTTATTTATTGACTGCACTATACAATCCATGGGGTCGCAAGGAGTCGAACACGACTGAGTGACTTCACTTTACCTTTACTTTTTATACAGCATAAGGGATCTTGGTTCCCCCATTAAGGATTGAACCCATGCTTCCTGCAGTGGACCACCAGAGGATTCCCAGTGATCATTTTATTCTCTATTTATTTATTCTTCACAATATGTGCTCTATGAAAATGTAATAGTTCTTGATGTATAAATAAGCAAAGGGTTATTAAATGATTTGACCAGTTATGAAACCAAGTGTCAGAGGTGGGCCTTCAAATGTCCTTCTAATGCACATCCATTGCACTGTCTCAGCTGCCCTCTTGACAGTATTTCGTATAGAACACAGGGTCGTCCTCATTTTCTGGGGCATCTTTATATATAATTATGTCAACAGCAAAGACATTGAGTTAATAATGTCCCCTTGAATGACATATCAGGCAGAAGAAAAATAGTGTTCTACTTTCGATGTTGTTTTGAACTGCTACAAAAATTTATAGTTTTTAATATTTTTGATAGTTTTATCTCTTCAGCTTCTAGGTTGGAAGCAAATAAGGGAGAAACTGTTCTTCTACTATGCTATCAGGCCTTCAGCAACTTACAGACTTTTTCTGTTCTTGCTTATGACTGTATCATGGCATTGTTGTTGTTTAGTTGCTAAGTCGTGTCTGTCTCTTTGGTGACCCTTTGGACTGTAGCCTGCCAGGCTCCTCTTGTCCATTGGATTTCCCAGGCCACAGTACTTGAATGCGTTGTCATTTCCATCTCCAACATCATGGCATATTAAGAGTAATGTCATAGATTGTAAAATACCTAAAGTGCAAACAGATATGGCTGTTGTTCTTATGTTAATAAATGCTTCTTAAGTGGGCTCCAGGTTATTATGTGTGCTTTTTAAAAAAGCCTGTGTTAGGAGTTCAGAGCATTTGCTATTTCTAAAAAGATTTCGTTTGAAAAATTAGCTCTGGAACCACTGACGATCCAACAGATGCCTCTGTCTAAACGGTGGTATTCTTGCAACTTGGAGAGTTAGGTCCAGGCTGTGGTGACGTCATCAACATGATGAATGTCAACTGAGACACTTCTTCGGACAGAGACTGCAGATTCCAAAGTGAAACACATTTCTCTGAGTGTTTATTTCTGCAAGTGAGAAATTGTGAAATTTCTCAAAGAAATTTAAATTCTTCAGTAATACACCCGCTGTAATGGTGAGAAGAAACATTCTCTTATTAGGCACTGATTTTTGAAACTGTTAAAATTTCCACTCCAGATATAAATGAAAAAAAATGTACATATATATAATATGTATATGTATATATTTAACACTTGCATTTTGATCTTTTTTTTTGAGAACTGGAGAACAAGAAAATATATCTTTGCTTCAGTGTGATGCAAGACAATTTTAACAAGCACATAATTTTAGAACAATAAACTCTTTCATACTTCCTCATCTCTTTATCATTCCCAGTGTGCCTAACCCTAGCCATTCATTTTCCTTTTATGTTCTACCTTATTCTCAGCAAAAAAAGGAGCTCAGCTGAGAGACGGCTTTCTGATTTTATAAGAAGAGATGCTGACTTGTATTCCAGTTTGTTCTTCATGTTAAGAAACATCTCTGTTTTATTTCATCTCTGTTTTTCTCTCTTTGACTTTCAATCAAAACATTTTTCTGTGCCCTCATGTATGTTCTACCTTTCAGAGAGTTGAAGGATGTAAAACATCTTCTTTAATAAGAAGGAAGTATTTGTCATTCCATTCACTCATATATGCAATGAGACAGAGATTTACTGAGCAATTTCAGACACCAAATATTGTCTTCCTAGAGACTGATCTGTTTAAAAGAGAGAGAGAGAGAGAGAGACCCAAATATCTGTTCTTTGGAAGTTCATATTAGGAGACAGAAAATAAACAAGAAAATTTGGTAAAATATATAAGATTACATCAACACCAAGAAAAATAAATCAGAGGAAAACAATTTAAATAGTGAGAATTTACCTCTAATGTAGGATAGCTTGAGAAGGTCTCCATAGAAATGTCAAATTTCAATCAAGATTTAAAGGAAATATGAGTGTAAGACACAAAATAACTAAAGAAAAGTAATGAAAACAATTTTATTCATTTCAGAGCAAATGTGAGAAGTATAGTAAGCTACCTAGAGTACATCCTGTCCTCCCTGAGCTTGACATTTAGATTTTAATATTTTAGAAATGTCTCATCTATCACATTTCATGGTTGATTTGGGCAGCTTATAATTAATAGTCTCTTTCAGATTTAGAACTGCCTAAAAAGAATATTTAGAAAGAACTAAAATTAGAATGAAATGAATAAGGCTTTAACTATTTTAACTAAAGATTATGCTTTAAAACCAAAGCCAAAATATTTTAATAATGACAAAAAAGCCAAAAACCAAAAAATAAAAATCAGTAATAAATGGTAATTGAGATCAGCAGCTCTGGTTACTGGTACCAGTTCCACCTGTAGCCAGGTGTGCTATGAAAATAGTTCATTTTAGGAAGCTGGGTTAGTTGGTTCTTATGATCTATTTAAAAAAAAGAAAATCTCTGGGAGCATGTGATTTTAGAATGAAGAGCATAGAATGAAAAGCATTTCACCTTTTATTTGTAGAAATACTCTTTTTATTGAGGCATGCATGCTAAGTTGCTTCAGTCATGTCTGACTCTTTGTGACCCTATAGACTGTAGCCCACCAGGCTCTTCTCCAGGCAAGAATACTGGAGTGGGTTGCCATGCCCTCCTCCAGGGAATCTTCCCAACGCAGGCAGAGATTGAACCCACATCTCTTATGTTATTGAGACATATTTGGCATGTTAGTTTCAGGTGCACCACGAGGTGATTTGATATTTTCATATATTGAGAAATGGTTATCACACTAACTCTAGTTAACATCTATCACCACACATAGTTATATATTTTTTCTTGTGATGAGAACTTTTAAGATTTAATTTCTTAGCAACTTCCAAATAGCCAACACGGTGTTAATAATGATAGTCACCGTGCTGTACATTACATCCCCATGACTCATTTATTTTATAACTCTCAGGTTATGGGACGTCTCTGGTGGCTCAGATGGTAAAGAATCTGCTGGCAACAGGAGACTTGGGTTCAATCCCTGGGTGGGGAAGATCCCTGGAGAATGGAATGACTACCCACTCCAGTATCCTTGCCTGGGAAATCCCATGGACAGAAGAGCCTGGAGGGCTACAGTTCATGGGGTCATAAAAGAGTAAGGCAAAACTGAGCAACTAAACAACACGCCCTTGGTTCTACAGTACGAATTCAATCAGAGTCGATCGTAATGCAGAGATGAATATTACACCTCCTAGAACCATTACCATACTTTGATTTTGTCAAGATTTTCTTCTGCTTTAAAAGCATTATGGTCTTCAACAAGTGAATTTAAAAAAAAAAAAAAAAACAAATTTTGGGAGGTATGCAACTTTTCTCACGGTTGACCTCTGGATTTGCTCCATGTGGTGGTAGAGACTAGGGCTGGCAGTGCCTGGAGACTGACCAGGAAGCACTTGGTAGAGTGGAGCTCAGTGAAAGTAGGAAATCAGGGAGCTTAATGTTAACTCTTTGAACACTTTTCAACTTGGCAAGAAATCTTTAAAAACCTACCTTTTGCTCTTGATTTTGAAATGCAACTTTATCTTTTGCATGGCCAATTTTTATACACTCAGGGAACAGTAAATAAAATGTATTATTCTACTAGTCTCAAAGGAGGGAAATAATATCAAGTTTAAATGACTCTTTCTAAGGTCACACAATCAAAGGCAAATCTTGTATTTTTTTGTTTTGTTTCCATCTGGGGTAAGCTTTATTTTCAACAGAGAGTGGACGAGTCAACAAAATAAACAGCTCGCTTCCTCTGTCAGAAGCAGGTCACTCAGTAGTTGCTTGACTCTGCTCGAAACTTCAACTAACAGGTCTCCTAGACCCCATTTTCCCTCCGTTCACTCCTCTATTTCTCTGTTCATTCCTCAAGTCTCTAATCTATTTGTTTGTTTGGTTTTATTTTAAAATTTATTTTTAATGAGGATAATTGCTTTACAATATTGTGCTGGTTTCTGCCATGTATCATGAATCAGCCATTGGCATACTTATGTCCCCTCCCACCTCCCACTCCATCCCACCTCTAGAGGCTGTCAGAGAGCCCGGGGTTTGAGCTCCCTGCATCATACAGCAAATTTCCACTGGCTGTCTAATTTTACGTATGGTATTGTGTATGTTTCAATGCTCCTCTCTCCATTCGTCCCACCATCTCCCTCCCCCACTGAGTACACAAGTCTGTTGTCTTTGTCAGTGTCTTTAAACACTGGTGTCTCTGCAACCCATAGACAGTTTTTCTAGCCTCTGAACACAAATTTCCTGACTTACGACTCCTTTCTGAAATCTTTAAAAGTCATTGATACGTTAGAAACCCCAAGTCCTGACTTTTCTCCTGAACTTCAGACTTAGATATCTAGCTCAAAATTTCCTTGTAAATGTCCAAGAGACATCTTCAACTTAACAGGATCAAACCCAAAATTCCTGATTTTAACCCCATCACTAGATCCTGCCACAGTCCTCCCATCCCTGTTTCGGTAAATCAATATTCTAACACTTGCCCTTGGGGAAAAAATTAAAATAGCTCTTAATTCTTCTCTTTATCTCATAACTTACTTCCAGTCAGCAATTCCTATCAGCTCTGATGCTGAAATATATCCAGATTCTTGTGACTTTTCTTCAGTTGTCTCCATCACCAAGCCACCCTCATCATCTCTCCTAGAAGGTTATTGAAACAAGGCAGAATTTGTTCTTGAATCCATTATCTCCTGACTTTCATCCAGGGCTCATTTTAAGTAACAAGAAAAGGCTAAGTGGAAAAGTCATTTGGAATCAATACCTGGGACTCTGCTGGGAAGGTAGAAGGCACAGGGAAAGTCTAAAACATACTTTAACTGCATAACAGATTGTTATGCCTTTAAACAAAGACTTCTTAGAGATTTGAAAGGAATTGCCTTTTAAAAAGATAAGAAGCCCATTTTTAGAAAAAAAAAACCGCTGAGTTTAATCCATGATACATATAAGTGATGCTGTATATAAGTGGTATCTGAAATCAGAACACACAGTGGGTTGCTCAGGACCTTGTATACCCAAGAGTTCATGTGAACTAGACTTGTTGGGGGAACAAGACTTAGGAAAACAAAGACTACATTAGGAATGGAGGAAATCCTCAGCTCGCTATACATCCACAAGTGAGAGGGGATTCCAGGCAGCTGAAGCATTTGGGGAATTAAGCTGCATGGAATTAGGGGCATTAAAACCCCGTCCTTTCCATCACCTCCTCTCCCACTGAGCACATAAAATTTAACACTAAAGATGTCTGTAACAGCTGTGAAAATGTCTAACCATTAGAAAAGAAAGTAGAAAAATAGGCATCTTTGCATGTTATTTTACTTCCTGGTTGCCAATACATTCTTTTAAAGGAAGTTTTCTTTAAAAATAAAAAAATCTCATGAATATTCCAATGTAGACTCTCTGTAGACATAAGATACTTTAGGAATTAAAGGCTTTCATATAGCTATGGCTATATTTCTGTGACAAATATTTCCCCATATGGAATTTTAAATTTGATAACTCCATCACTCCCCTTTGCCTCGGTATCCTGAGAGAAGTGGAAAGGTGTCTGGGAAAGTATCTATTTCTGCCCAACTTCTATATACCAGATGAGATAACATAATGGGAGGGGTGGGTGGGGAAAATGTAGGCCACAGTTGGTGTAAAGTGCAAGGGATGTGGCTGCAGATGTTATGTGGGTCAAATGAAATACTTGAAATACTTGACATCCATTAGTATACTTTTTACTTGTCAGATTTTTTTCCTTCTATGCAAGTCATAGAAATATATATAGTCATTTTAAAAGTTGGCAGTAGCAGTAAGCAGGAAAACATATATCTTGCTGATTCCTTTTATTTTGCAGCTGTGTCTGAGACTGTGACTCTTTGAAGATATTAACATCTTAAAGGGATTTCCGAAGGGATAATGCAAGAAAACTACTGTTTATGGTATCTGTCCTCTGTGCCATTCTCTGTATCAGACTCTTTCTATCATCATAATTTAATATTCATGCAATTGTATGAGTTAAATCTTAGAACGCACATTTCATAGTGGAGAAAACAGAGGGTGTGAGAATCAGGTCTTTCAGATAGAAAGTGACAGATGACACACTCTTGCCTGACACAGCACTGCTCAGCAAGGAGGAAGATCAGAGTTGTCTTAGAAAGCAGGAAAATGTCAAGCTTCCATTTTCCATCTTGCTCTTCAGGGGCAATCTCAAGGATTTTTCCTGTGATAATTTTCAAAGACAAATTCCCAGGACTGAAAAAGGTGTATCAGATTACTGGCTGAGAATGAAGAAGGTTTTCCCTGTTGCACAGATGCACATATTACATTCTTATGTGGGCGTATGTGCATGAATGTGTGTATATATTAATATGTGTAAAACCACAATATTTTTCTTTTTATGTAATCTGTGTCACTCATATTCTCTCTCTACTGGTTCAAGATCGCCATAGAACCATGAGTCACTGGATTTAGGTCCATCAACCCTGTGAGACTCTAAATTGTTTTGTGCTTTCTCTCCCTCTTCTCCCAGGCACTTCAATCATGTAAGTGGTCAGACGATGTATAGTCTTTCCTCCACCAGTTTTTAATTTATCATTTCTTATTATAGATATCATCCACTCCAGGTGAACTGCCAATTCTTTCAGGAGTTGTTAGTGGAAACAGTTATAAATTGCTGTCTTGTATCTTGGGAAGATCCCCTGGAGGAGGGCAAGGCAATCCAGTTCAGTCATCTTGCCTGGAGAATCCCATAGACAGAGGAACCTAGCAGTCTACACTCCATAGCGTCGCAAAGAGCTGGATAGGACTGAAGCGGCTTTGCACACACGCATCTATGCAATCAGCTGTAATGTCCACTAGAGTGTTTGTCTGCTGAGAGTCTCTAGGAAGTGTGACCACAGGAGATGGGGTGTGTGTGATGCCCTCCAAGTGTCAACAACCCTGCTTTACAACACCCTCTAGTGGCACACTGAGGTAGGCCCCAAGGTATAGCGCATGAATTTTGGTAATTTTGTGGGTGAATTATCTGAAAACAAAATTAAGACAAAAATCTGAAATCTCCCGATGTCCGATCTAGAACTGGATAGCGGCATCTTTGCACTTCTCATTTAGGAAATAAATGGCAGGTTGCTGGTGAAGCCTAAGAATGTCAGAAATTTCCAAATCATGTTCATTGCTGAGCTTTAGAACATACAGGACCTTCCCAGGTGGCGCTAGTGGTAAAGAACCCACCTGCCAATGCAGGAGAGGGAAACTTAAGAGATGAGAGTTTGATTTCTAAGTGGGGAAGATCCCCTGGAGGAGGGCATAGCAATCCGTTCCAGTATCCTTGTCTGAGTATATATATGCCTTTTAAAACTTCCTTTCAAAGAATGTATTGGCAACCAGGAAGTAAAATAGCGTGCAAAGATGCCTATTTTTCTACTTTCTCTTCTAATGGTTAGACACTTTGACAGCTGTTACAGACATCTTTAGTGTTAAATTTTATGTGCTCGGTGGGAGAGGAGGTGATGGAAAGGAGGGGGTTTTGATGGGAATACCAGACCACCTGACCTGCCTCTTGAGAAATCTGTATGCAGGTCAGGAAGCAACAGTTAGAACTGGACATGGAACAACAGACTGGTTCCAAATAGGAAAAGGATTACGTCAAGGCTGTATATTGTCACCCTGCTTATTTAACTTCTATGCAGAGTACATCATGAGAAACGTTGGACTGGAAGAAACACAAGCTGGAATCAAGATTGCCAGCAGAAATATCAATCACCTCAGATATGCAGATGACACCACCCTTATGGCAGAAAGTGAAGAAAACTAAAAAGCCTCTTGATGAAAGTGAAAGAGGAGAGTCAAAAAGTTGACTTAAAGCTCAACATTCAGAAAATGAAGATCATGGCATCTGGTCCCATCACTTCATGGGAAATAGATGGGGAAACAGTGTCAGACTTTATGTTTTTGGGCTTCAAAATCACTGCAGATGGTGACTGCAGCCATGAAATTAAAAGACGCTTACTCCTTGGAAGCAAAGTTATGACCAATCTAGATAGCATATTCAAAAGCAGAGACATTACTTTGCTGACTAAGATCCGTCTAGTCAAGGCTATGGTTTTTCCTGTGGTCATGTATGGACGTGAGTGTTGGACTGTGGAGAAGGCTGAGCACCGAAGAACTGATGCTTTTGAAGTGTGGTGTTGGAGAAGACTCTTGAGAGTCCCTTGGGCTGCAAGGAGATCCAACCAGTCCATTCTGAAGGAGATCAGCCCTGTGATTTCTTTGGCAGGAATGATGCTGAAGCTGAAACTCCAGTACTTTGGCCACCTCATGCGAAGAGTTGACTCATTGGAAAAGACTCTGATGCTGGGAGGGATTGGGGGCAGGAGGAGAAGGGGATGACAGAGGATGAGATGACTGGATGGCATCACTGACTCAATGGACGTGAATCTGAGTGAACTCCAGGAGCTGGTGATGGACAGGGAGGTCTGGCATGCTGAGATTCATGGGGTCGCCAAGAGTCAGACACGACTGAGCGACTGAACTGAACTAACTGAACTGAATCCCATGCAGCTTAATTCTCCAAATGCTTCAGCTGCCTGGAGTCCCCTCTCACTTGTGGATGTATAGCAAGCTGAGGATTTCCTCCATCCCTAATGTAGTCTTTGTTTTCCTAAGTCTTGTTCCCCCAACAAGTCTACTTCACATGAACTCTTGAGTATACAAGGTCCTGAGCAACCCACTGTGTGTTCTGATTTCAGATACCACTTATATACAGATACCACAGGCATATATGCCTCAATCCCATGGACAGAGGAGCCTGGCAAGCTGTAGTCTGCGGGGTCAGATTCAGACAGACACAACTAAACTGACTTAGCATGAACATTCAATAAGAGAAAATATATCTGTGTATGTCTCAGGAATTTTTATTATATGTATTTATCTTTAGTCTGCTATCTATTTCCCCAACATTATTTGGCATGGTATTCAGTCTTTTAAGTTGTGTCCAACTCTTTCAGACCCCATGGACTGCAGCACACCAGGCTCTCCTGTCCTCCCCTGTCTCCCAGAATTTGCTCAAATTTATGTCCATTGAGTGGATGATGTTATCTAACCATCTCATCCTCTGCTGCCCCCTTCTCCTGTTGCCTTCAATCTTTCCCAGCATCAGGGTCTTTTCCAGTGAGTTGGCTCTTCCCACGGGTAGCCAAAGTATAGGAGCTTCAGCTTCAGCATCGGTCCTTCTAATGAATATTTAGGGTTGATTTCCTTTAGGATTGACTAGTTTGATCTCCTTGCTGTCCACGGGACTCTCAAGGGACTCTCCAGCACCACAATTTGAAAGCATCAGTTCTTTAGCAGTCAGCTTTCTTTATGGCTCAACTCTCACATCTGTACATGACTACTGGAAAAAAAAAAGAAATATAGTTTTGACTCTACAGACCTTTGTTTGCAAAGTGGTGTCTCTGCTTTTTAATACACTCTCTAGGTTTGTCATAGCTTTTCTTCTAAGAAGTAAGTGTCTTTTATTTTCCTGGCTGCAGTCACTTTCCACTGATTTTGAAGCCCAAGAAAATTAAGTATGTTGTTATTTCCACTTTTTCCCCTTCTATTTTGTTGGGACTGGATGTCCCAACATCCAATGTTGGGACTGGATGCCATGATCTTACTTTTTTGAAGGAGCTTCAAGCCATCTTATCACTGTTCTCTTTCACCCTCAACAAAAGTGGCTCTTTAGTTATTCATTTTCTGCCATTTTAGTGGTATCATCTGTGTGTCTGAGACTGTTGGTATTTCTCCTGACAATCTTGATTCCTGCTAGTGATTCATCCAGTCCAGCATTTTGCATGATGTCCTCTGCATCTAACTTCAATAAGCAGGGTGACTATATACAGCCTTATTTCCCAATTTTGAACCAGTCTGTTGTTCCAAGTTCTAACTGTTGATTATTGATCTGCATACAGCTTTCTCAAGAGACAGATAAAAGTGGTCTGGTATTCCCATCTCTTTAAGCATATTCCACAGTTTGTTATAATACACACAGTCAAACGCTTTAGCATAGTCAGTATAGCAGAAGTAGATGTTTTTCTGGAGTTCTCTTACTTTTTCTATGATCCAGTGAATGTTGTCAATTTGATCTCTGGCTCCTCTGCCTTTTCTATACCCAGCTTGTACATCTGGAATTTTTTGGTTCACATATTGCTGAAGCCTAGCTTGAAGGATTTTGAGCATAATAACCTTACTAGGATGTAAAATGAATGCAACTGTGCACTAGTTTGAGCATTCTTTGGCATTGCCCTTCTTTGTGATTAGGACAAAAACTGACCTTTTCCAGTCCTGTGGCCACTGCTGAGTTTTCCAAATTTGCTGACATATTGAGTGCAGCACTTCAATAGCATCATCTGTTAGAATTTTAAATAGCTCAGTTGGAATTCCAGCATGAGATTATTTTGGCCAATAAGGGGAATAATCATTGAAAACAAAACAAGGCAAAGAAAACTTGGTTTATTGGAACTTCATTTTCCTAAATCTTGGATAGACATCAAGTTTTCTGAATTGAAGATTTTATTCTTTTCTGTGCATTTAGACTTAATCAAATATGGAAATGTGAAAATTATGAACCTTGTTTTAAATAGCAGCACATATTTGAAATATTTCCTAATGTGATAGAGAATTAAATCTTCTTTGCATAAACTTGAGCATGAAGTGGAAACCAACTGATTCTTTGAAGACAAAGAAAAAAGAAAAATAAGCTATTTAATCCTTTTGCTGCATGCTGTGGTCCTTGAAACAGGGAGGACAATTGTTGGGAAATCAGGAAAAATTAACTGTTCATTTTTACATTGCTGTTGATATTATATAAGTGCTAATCTTTTTTTTAAACAGAATGTTAGAAAAGAAATCACCTTCTGAATGGTGTGGGTCACATTTATCATTACAGATCAGCAGTAGTGAACATATTGAGTGTTCAAGTAGGTTTTTCTGTTGTGGCATGCTGGCCCTTTATTACAATATTGTGTCTCCTTAAGATGTAATATTGTAGTAATGTATATTCATACTTAACATTTGTTGTATCCTGACACAGAAAAATCACAAACATAATCAAATTTTTTTAAAATGAGTATTATGAGTTCATAGACCTTATAAGGATTTGCTTTCCTGGTTCATATATCTAGGCCCTTTCCTTAATAATAATGATTCAGTAAGAGTCAGTTCTAGGTATCTGGTTTTTTGTATCTTATATTCCACTGTTGAACTTTCACTATTGAACCCATTACCTTTCCCAAGATGTTTTCTGCCAAATGCTTCCCTTGGTAAGAGAAAAAATGTTGTGTCCTGAGAACTAATAATGTGTTATACAAAAAGAAATAAAAAGAGTTTCTTAAGTTTAAAAATCTTGGTATTTTCAAAATCCTAGAAACTTATGACCAAAGTATATGCTTTTTCATATAAAATATGTATTTTAAAATTATCTTTTTAATATGCATTTTAGATATATTTATATATTACTATAGCAGGCATTTTCTGGGAGTTGGTGATGGACAGGGAAGCCTGGCTTGCTGCAGTCCATGGTGTTGCAAAGAGCTGGACGTGACTGAGCTACTGAACTGACTGATAGATGCTGATGTGAATAAATAGATTTCTGCCTCTAAAGAGTTTGGAATATAATTGGACTTGTGGGGTTAGGCTAAGCAGATAAAATAACTGATGCAAGCAGGTAATTAAGTCCTATATTAAAGGTATATATAAAATGTTGTATTCATTTCTAGGGCTGCCGTAACGAATCACAGCAAACTGAGTGGCTTTGTCTCCGCCCTAAATTCAGTATGATTTCATCTTAATATCTTTAATTATATCTACAAAGACCCTATTTCCCAATAAGGTCACATTCTGAGATTGTGTGGACATGAATTTGAAGGAGACACTTCAACCCACTATTTTGGCTGTGAGTAGATAAATGAAGAGTTTCTTAGTTTGGCCTGATTTGGATGGGGATGGAATATTCGGGTAATTTCTTGAGGCAAAGGATGCTTAAGTTTAATTGCAAAAGGTGAGATTAAAGAGATGAAGAGTAAGTAGTCAGATTTTCTGTGGAGGGTTTCATTTGCTACTCTGATGGGTATATATTTCATCCAGTATCTTGGCAGTCTTTTTCCGTGTGTGTGTGTGTGTGTGTGTATGAGAGAGAGAGAGAGAGAGAGAGAGAGCGAGAGAGCTCCAACACAGTTAAAAGAAGTGAGGCTTTACCATTAGAAACAGCAGCTGTCTCTGGATATAATTCTTGAAAAGGGAGGCTACACATAAGAATTTTAGAAGGATTCAGATGAAATTCTTTCCCATAGGTGGAATATTGATAAGCAAATACTGAAAAGATTTAGACAGAGACTGTATATGTGTATAATTTTGTATTGTACTTTTTTATAGTAGTAATATTACATGCAAAGAATGCAATACTTACATATCTAGTGTGATATATGAATATATAACCCTGGTTTAGGATGAAATTAGATTGCAAGGGGACAATTAAAGACAGAGAAACCAGTTTGCAGAGCATTAAATTAGTAATGTTAGTGGTTATAAGTTTCTGAGTACAGCAGTAATGATGGAAATGTGAAGCTGTAGTAGACTGAGGACCTATGCAGGAGGCGGGAGTAGTAAGATTTTACAAAAACATTTGAAGTTTAAACTGTTAGTGATGATTCTCAGGTTTCTTGTCCGTATAAATGAGATAAGAATAAAGTAAGAAAGGGAATAGGAAGAAATATAGTTGAGAGAGGCTTATTTAGATTGTGGTATTGGATGTACACAATTTTCTGAGTCTATACTAGTGGGATATCCAAGTAGAAATGTCTGGTGGTCTGTTAAATATAAAATTTTAAGGCAAAATGGAGAAATAAAATATGAAATGAACAGCATACATATGGTCATTGAAATTAATTAAGTTTACTAGCAGATTATGTGGATCAAGAAGTCAAAAACAGAGTCCATGGGATACGAATACATGCGGACATATTTTTTTAAAAGGAAATTCTGCAAGAGACTAAACAGCAGCCAAGAGGCAATAAAAATCTAAGTGGATTAGCATCCTCAAGTCAAGAAAGGAAGGGATTTTGAGATTCTGAAAGAAGAAAAGAGTGACAATGTTGATTGATGTTATGTGTTTCGTTATATACGGAATTAGAAATCTGTGTGTGTTAAGAAAAGTGAGTTTTGTAAATGTGGTGGTGAAAGTGTTAGTACAGGAAGTTAAACAGTTATAAGAAGTGGAGAAGCCTGTGTAAATCTCAACATACATAAGCATTCTTGCTGCATGTGTGTATATGTGTATGTATATGTAATATATATGTAGGCCAATCTTGAACACATTTGGTACTCCATCAATTCAGTTGTGATTCTAAAAGAAGCATTTGTACTTTCAGTTCAGTTCAGTCGCTCAGTCGTGTCCGACTCTTTGTGACCCCATGAATCGCAGCATGCCAGGCCTCCCTGTCCATCTCCAACTCCCGGAGTTCACTCAGATTCACGGCCATTGAGTCCGTGATGCCATCCAGCCATCTCATCCTCTGTTGTCCCCTTCTCCTCCTGCCCCCAATCCCTCCCAGCATCAGAGTCTTTTCCAATGAGTCAACTCTTCGCACGAGGTGGCCAAAGTACTGGAGCTTCAGCTTCAGCATCATTCCTTCCAAAGAAATCCCAGGGCTGATCTCCTTCAGAATGGACTGGTTGGATCCCCTTGCAGTCCAAGGGACTCTTAAGAGTCTTCTCCAACACCACAGTTCAAAAGCATCCATTCTTCAGCGCTCAGCCTTCTTCACAGTCCAACTCTCACATCCATACATGACCAAAGGAAAAACCATAGCCTTGACTAGAAGGACCTTAGTCGGCAAAGTAATGTCTCTGCTTTTGAATATGCTATCTAGGTTGGTCATAAATTTTCTTCTAAGGAGTAAGCGTCTTTTAATTTCATGGTCCTGTAATTGAGGAGTTAATAAGCTACTAAGAATTTAAGTCATCAGATTTGAATCCACTCAAAGCTCCTTTTCAGTTGCAGTTGATTTGATTCACACTTAATTTATTATACAACTTTGTTGCAGTGTATATAAAAGATGCTTCAGTGAATTTTCATATGAATCACTATAAGCCATCAGAGAGGGATGTGTTCACACTATTTTCATTCATCTGTTAATGAAAAAAAAAAAAAGAAAAGAGATTCTAAAGTTGGCCCTGTGGCATACCAAATAAATAGTAGATTTAAGCACTGATATCTCTGAGAGTATAAATTTTATTAAAGCACTACCACTCCCATCACTACTGTATTATGTCTGTCCATTTTTGTTGCTCTGTAAACAACAGGTTGCTCAGGATCCTCTATGATTTATGTTAGTTTATCTCATCAATGAAGTCTGCATAATTCTATGCCCACTCTAGTTCAACTGAACAATACTTTTTGCAAACAACAGTTTTTCATCTTACAAACTTAATAATATTCAAGCTTCCAATTTATGGTTTTTAGAAGCCATCAGTTATCTGTGACTTGCAACGTGTAGCCATTTCTAATCACTCTTCACAAGTTATCCAAAAGGGTCCTTCTAGAATGATAGAGCAGGTGTGATGAGAAATTTAGAGCTTGCTTTATATTAGGCTCTGCACTTTGCCACATCTGTGCTCCAGGTACCTCAAATACTTCAGACCTTTAGTCATATTTATATGTTGTCTGGTTTCCTTTTGATTGGCTTCAAGGCCTTGGAGAAGAATTGTGCATGAGGGTGGTGACAGACAGAACAGATGGGACAAAACCAGCTATGCGCATTAATTTGTGTGGGTCAGCCTAAGAGAGAGCAGTGAGCAAGCAGACACTTTCAGCCTCTTGTTAGGTAGCAAGCAGGACTAGTAAGTATGGGAGATTCCCTTCCTAAGTTATTCATTGGAATAGATTATCAGTATTATTCAAAATATTATGGACATAGATATTGCTTTTATTACAGTGACCAAAAATTATCTATGTGGATACTTTGTCATGAGAAAAACTCTGGTGTTCATAACTTCATATACAAATAATCACTTCAAACGTATTTATTTTCATTAATAATTTTTGCTTGTGATAGCTAGGTAATGATATTATCACATCTCTTTCACTCTCAGCTGAAATCAGCATTCCTAGATCAGGTGAGATGCCTCAAGCATTTTCTCATGAAGACTGATATTTCATAAATTAACTACTGTTTAACTAAATACATATTTTTAATGCTACTTTATTTTATTTATTTTAGCTAGTACTATAAAGTGCTTATTATAATAGCCAGTTTTGAACAGCCAGGATAGAAAATAATAATGCCACCATCCTCCTATAATCATTATACATATTTTGGGTTCTTTACCAATCTTTTTTTATTATAAAGGTATGTTCAAAATGATTTCTGAATTTAATTACCTTTTCTTTGTTACATTCTATTTATAAAAAAGCTGAAATAACTAATATTTTCTTAGCATGTAGTAGCCCTGATACATTTGCTTATCACAAACCATGATAAAAGTCCTACATGCACATACACAGTAACATAAACACACACGTGTCACTTGACCCTCTGGATCTGACTACCTGTGTTCAAATTCTGGCATTGCTATTTTTCAATGACCTTGAGTCACTTATCTAAATTCTCTAAGCTTCAGTCTTAGAGTCTCTAAAATCACTATCTTCTCAGTATTTGAGAGAAGTAGACAAGGATATAGAACCTTGGGACACCATTATCAACCAACTTTATCTGATTAATGTGTTTCTAGAGCACATCACCAACGGAATATGTATTTCTTCAAAGTCTCACTGAGTGTGTACTAAGATATTTTTGGATACTAGACAAGTCATAATACATTTAAGAGAATATCAATCATATAAAGTATCTTCTCTGACTATAATAGAATTAAATAAAAATTGATAGCATGATATCTGGAAAGTCTTCAGATATTTATAAGCTAATAACACACTTCTAAATAACTCATGGATCAAAGAGAAAAGGAAAAGAGAAATTAGAAGTATGGTAGATGGAATGAAGTGAAAAACTAACAGATGAAAAATGTCAACTGTAAGGGCTTATATTACAATATGTTAAAAATTAGCAGTTGTATGGTTTTAATGTATTAAGTGGTATAGTTAATTCTATTGTCAATTATACCTTTATAGAGCTAATACAAATTACCAAATGAAAAAGCACATTAGGAAAATTCTCTAATTTCTTTATTTCAATGGATAATTTGAATAATTTATGAGAAAAATGCTGAAATAATTATTCTAATTTCCATCTTGTTCCAAAACACAATGCCCAAAATTGATATCTATACATCAGTTTCATGAGTTTGTCTAGAATCTATTTTGCTATTAGAGACTTACATGAACATCTCTGAAAAGTATTATAATGTTTGCTGAGAATAATAAAACATATGTTCTAATTCAAAGTAGCATTAAAACATCACATTTGGTGTTAGAGAATATATATTCAAATTGCTGAGATATTGGGACATCCAGTTCCTTGATTTGAAAACAATTACGTATTCACTTGGGAGTTCCCTGGGAGTCCAGTGGTTAGGACTTAGCTCTTTCACTGCCATGGCCTGGGTTCAATCCCTGGTCAGGGAACTAATAATCAGAATCTTAATCATCAAAATGAAACCTTCCTAGGTATGTACTATCCTTTTTAGAAATTATCTTATTCTCCTTTACTTTATATGTCGTATTCCTCAGTTTACAAAAACCATTTACTTTTGAGAATGAGGAAAAAGGGTGTGGTATAATGGAGAAGTCCTGAATTAGGCGCCTGCCAATGAAACTATAATTTTGAGAAGTTACTTAGTACAAGTGTCTGACTTTCTTTTTTTTTTTTTTAATTATATATTTATTTTCATTGGAGGATAATTGGCCTTCCCTCATAGCTCAGTCAGTAAATCATCTGCCTGCAATTCAGGAGACCTGGGTTTGATTCCTGGGTCGGGAAGATCCCCTGGAGAAGAAAATGGCACCCCATTCCAGTATTCTTGCCTGGAGAATCCCATGGACAGAGGAGCCTGATGGGCTACAGTCCATGGGGTTGCAAGAGTCGGACATGGCTTAGCGACTAAAACCAACCAATTACTTGACAATTTGTGACAGTTTTTGCCCTATATCCACATGAATTTGCCACAGGTATACAGATGTACCCCCGATTCTGAATGCCAGTGTCCCATGTCCCTCCCCACCGTACCCCTCTGAGTTGTCCTGGAGCACTGACTTTGGGTGCCCTGCTTCATGCATTGAACTTGCACTGGCCACCTATTTACATATGGTAGTATACACGTTTCAGTGCTAGTCTCTCAAATCTCACCTGTAATATCAGGGGGGTGAAACTGCTTGAAAAGACCATGAATGTTCAAATGCAAATGTCCAAATTATAAGTTGTTGTATTCTTAAATCCTAAAATGAACCTAGACTTGGTGTCTGTGTATGAATATATTTGTGTACATATATGCTTATTGTAGTTTTACCATAAGAATCAAGACTAAAGTAGACACCACAGGCCACTTATCAATAGTGAACTTAGAGCTTAAATAAAGATCACAGTAAACATATTCTGCCTTGATTTAGTGCTAAAACACTTATATTTTATAGAATCCATTTCATATGGAAAAATCAGTGTTCAGCATTGTTTTGTATTCAATATCAAAGTTGAATAATCATCTTCTTATGAAAACAAGTAACTCCTTACATGTCTTAAGTGATTTTAAATCTTTAGCACATTGTGAAACTATTAAGAGATTAAAGATAGAATGCCAGAGTATATGCTTTCATTTTTAAAATAATATTTCCTATATATTTTTCTTTATGAAAAAAAGAATCTTTTTTTTGAAAGTAAACTACTTTTCAATAGCTGAAGGATATTCTGTAGGCTTGTTCATTTTTAAAGAACTGAACCCATCAGAAAGCACTCAACTCACAGCATGGGAAAGCATCAGCATGCTGTGACCTGGATCAAAAATAATAGCATTTGAATAAGTACCTCAGATTTGTTCAAAATAATTCCTCCAACAAAAACAGTTCTGGAAATGACAAGAAGCAATTTTCTTTCCCTTGAGCTCTAGCCTTGGACGTACAGAAGATGTTGTTTATGGTCTTATATTTCCATCTTCTTAAATTTCTAGTGTGTGGGGAATTACTAATTTAATTTGACATTTCAAAACACTCTTTAATTCATACACAGTTGTTTTGATGCTTTAGAAATTGAAAACTCCTCACACTGTGTCCGTATTGATATGGCTTCTTTCTTTTGGAAAGATGAGGAACTTGTCTTCAGTGACACTCACACAAGTGTCTTTGTTTCAAGCCTCTTAATTAAGGTATTGAGACGTTCAAATTAATTTCTGTTCTTCACATCTAGAAAGTGTTCTTATCAGGCAGAATATTTCAAGAGCTCAGAGCTTGTTTTCCAAGGAGCTAGCCAAGGGCCAGGCATGAATGTATGGAGTTTGAGCAACCTAGGTCTACCAAGACCTGTTTCCTACACACACAGAGTACCAAACTTTTGTGTGTCTCATTTCTTTCACTTCAACATTATGGTTATGAGATTCACTACAGGTCTTTCCTGTTGTTGTAAAGTATTCCCTACAAGTATTTCCTGTGTGCTCACTGTTCTAGCCTGCCATTGCATGAGTATATCACAATTCATTGATCTATTGTCATCCTAGGGATACTTCCTAAGGCCCACTTGACTTCACATTCCCGGATGTCTGGCTCTAGGTGAGCGATCACACTATCATGGTTATTTGGGTCATTAAGACCTTTTTTCAATATTGTTCTGTGTATTCTTGCTACCTCTTCTTAATCTCTTCTGCTTGTTAGGTCCATTCCATTTCTGTCCTTTATGTGTCCATCTTTGCATGAAATATTCCCTGAGTATCTCTAATTTTCTTGATGAGATCTCTAGTCTTTCCCATTCTATTGTTTCCCTCTATTTCTCTGCATTGTTCACTTAAGAAGGCTTTCTTATCTTTCCTTACTATTCTTTGGAAATCTGTATTCAGATGATTAAATCTTTCCTTTTCTTTTTTGCCTTTCACTTCTCTTCTTTTATCAGCTATTTGTAAGGCTTCCTCAGACAACCATTTTGCCTTGTTGAATTTTATTTTCTTGGGGATGGTTTTGGTTATGCCTCCTGTAAAATGTAAACCTCTGCCATATTACTTCAGTCACTCTGTCTATCAGATCTAATCCTTTGAATCTGTCACTTCCACTGTATAATCATAAAGAATTTGATTTAGGTCATACCAGAATGGCCTAGTGGTTTTCCCTACTTTCTTCCATTTAAGTCTGAATTTTGCAATAAGAAATTTCTGATTTGAGCCACAGTCAGCTCCCTGTCTTGTTTTTCCTGACTGTATAGAACTTCTCCATCTTTGGCTACAAAGAATATAATCAATCTGATTTCAGTATTGACCATCTGGTGGTGTCCAATTGTAGAGTCAACTCTTGTGTTACTAAGAACAAAGCTAGTGGAGGTGATATAATTCCAGCTAAGCTATTTCAAATCCTAAAATAGAGTGCTGTCAAAGTTCTGCACTCAATATGCTGGCAAACTTGGAAAACTCAGCAGTGGCTACAGGACTGGAAAAAGATCAGTTTTCACCCCAATATCAAAGAAGGGCGGTGCCAAAGAATGTTCAAACTACCACACAATTGTGTTAATTTCACATGCTAGCAAAGTAATGCATAAAAATCCTTCAAGCTAGGCTTCAGCAGTACATGAACTGAGAACTTCCAGATATACAAGGTGGGTTTAGAAAAGGCAGGGAAAACAGAGATCAAATTACTAACATCTGTTGGAACATAGAAAAAGCAAGAGAATTCCAGAAAAACATATACTTCTATTTTAGGACTATGCTAAAGCCTTTGACTGTGTGGATCACAAAAATCTGTGGAAAATTCTTAAAAAGATGATAATACCAGACCACCTTACCTGCCTCCTGAGAAACCTGTATGCAGGTCAAGAAGCAACATTTAGAACTGAACATGGAACAACAGACTGGTTCCAAATTGAGAATGGAGTATGTCAAGGCTATATATTGTCACCCTGCTTATTTAAATTATATGCAGAGTACAGCATGTGAAACACCAGGCTGGATGACTCTCAAGCTGGAATCAAGATTGCTGGGAGAAATATCAATAACCTCAGATATACAGATGACACCACCCTCATGGCAGAAAGTGAAGAAGAACTAAAGAGCCTTTTGATGAAAGTGAAAGAGGAATGAAAAAGCTGGCTTAAAACTCAACAGTCAAAAAAGTAAGATCATGACATCCAGTCCCATCACTTCATGGGATCCATGGGGTCGCAAAGAGGCACAAATGAGTAACTGAACATCAAAAACAAATTATCATCCTAATGAGTATTTTGGCTAGTTTCTGAATTTTATTATTAAGCATACTGCTACAAAGTGTCAGGGGTAACTTAGTGATTGAACAACAGCAGCAATACTGCTGCAAACTTTCTAGTCGAGTTGTTTTTAATGTTTTGGTGATCATACATATATATATCAGTGAGAAGTATACCTAAGAATGAAATTGCTGGATCATAGGATATATTGTGAAATGTATTGATCTGTATTGTTGTTGTTCAGTCATGCAGTCATGTCTGACTCTTTGCCACCCCATGGACTGAAGCACTCCAGGCTTCTGTCCTTCATCATCCCCCAGAACTTGCTCAAACTCATGTCCGTTAAGTGATGATTCCATTCAACCATCTCATCCTCTGTCATCCCCTTTTCTCACCTGCCTTCTGTCTTTCCCAGCATCAGGGTCTTTTCCAATGAGTTGGCTCTTCACATCAGGCAACCCAGTTTTGAAGCTGTAGCATCAGTCCTTCCAATGAATATTCAGGGTTTATTTTCTTTAGGATTAACTGGTTTGATCTCCTTGCAGTCCAAGGGAGCCTCAAGAGTCTTCTCCAGCAACAGTTCGAAAGCATAGATTATTTTGTGCTCAGCTTTCTTTATGGTCTAATTCACATGTCTGTATGTGACTACTGGAAAAAAACATAGCTTTAACTATACAGACCTTTGTTGGCAAAGTGAGGTCTCTGCTTTTTAATACACTCTCTAGGTTTGTCATAACTTTTCTTCCAAGGAGTAAGTGTCTTTTAATTTCATGGCTGCAGTCACTATCTGTAGTGATTTTGGAACCCAAGAAAATAAAATCCGTTGCTTTTCCACTTTTTCCCCTCCTATTTGCCATGAAATGATGGGACTGGATGCCATGATCTTACTTTTTTGAGTGCTGAATTTTAAACCAGGTTTTTCACTCTCCTCTTCTACCCTCATGAAGAGGTTCTTTAGTTGCTCTTTACTTTCTGCCTTTAGAGTGGTATCATCTACCTGTCTGTGGTTATTGATACTTCTGGCTATCTTGATTCCAGCTTGTGCTTCATCCAGCCTGGCATTTCACACGATGTACTCTGCATAGAAATTAAATTTGCTGGGTGACAATATATAGCATTGACATGCTCCTTTCCCAATGTGGAACCAGTCCGTTGTTCCACCTCTGGTTCTGACTGTTGCTTCTTGACCTGCATACAGGTTTTTCAGGAGACAGATAAAGTGATCTGGTATCATCATCTTTCTAAGAATTTTCCACTATTTGTTGTGATCCATACAGTCAAAGGCTTTCTTGTAGTCAATGAAGCAGAAGTAGATGTTTTGTTTCTTTTTTTTTTTTTTTCTGGAATTTCCTGCTTTCATCAAGATCCAATGGATGTTGGCAGTTTGATCTCTAATTTGATCTCCAATTCTTCTGCCTTTCCTAAACCCGGCTTGTACACTGAAAGTTCTTGGTTAACATACTGCTGAAGCCTAGTGAAGGATTTTTGAGCATTACCTTGCTAGCACGTGAGATGAGTGCAATTTTATGGTAGTTTGCATATCCTTTGGCATTGCTCTTCTTTGAGATTGGAATGAAGACTGACCCTTTCCAGTCTTGTAGCCATTGCTGAGTTTTCCAAATTTGCTGACGTACTGAGTGCAGAACTTTGACAGCATTATATTTTATGATTTTAAATCGTTCACTTGGAATTCCATCAGCTCCACCAGCTTTGTTCATAGTAATGCCTCCTAAGGCCCATTTGATTTCACCCTCTAGGACATCTGGCTCTAGGTAAGTGACTACATCATCTTGGTTATCCAGGTCATTAAGACCTTTTGTATAGTTCTGTGTATCTTTGCCACTTTTTCTTAATTGCTTCTGCTTCTGTTAGGTCCTTATCATTCCTGTCCTTTACTGTGCCCATCCTTGCATGAAATATTCCCTTGTTATCTCCATTTTTCTTGAAGACATCTCTCGTCTTTCCCATTCTGTTGTTTTCCTCTCTTTCCTTTGTTTCCTTAAGAAGGCTTTCTTATGTCTTCTTACATGTATTAGTGAAGTGAAAGTCACTCAGCTGTGTCCCACTCCTCTGTCCATAGAATTCTCCAGGCAAGAATACTGGAGTGGGTTGCCATTTCTTTCTCCATTTGCATGTATTAAGCCTACATAAATGTTTCAAAAGCATTTTCCAAAGTGGCTGTATTGTTTTACATTTGTATAAAAATTAGATGAGCCTTGGGTTTTCCATATCCTTGTTAACATTTCATGTTAATTAATCTTTCACTTTAGCAATTCTGGTGAGTGTATCATAGTATCTTATTGTGGTTTTAGTCTGTGTTTTATAATGAAGTTAGCCATTTTTTCATAGCTTACTATCTATTTGGGTATTATCTTTCATGAAATGTCTGTTCAGCCTTTTGCCCTCAGTTTAGTCTAGTTCAGCTTAGTCACTCAGTCATGTCTGATTCTTTGCAACCCCATGAACTGCAGCATGCCAGGCCTCCGTGTCCATCACCAACTCCTGGAGTTTACCCAAACTTATGTCCATTGAATCAGTGATGCCATCCAACCATCTCATCCTCTCTCAGCCCCTTCTCCTCCTGCCCTCAGTACTCCCCAGCATCAGAGTCTTTTCCAATGAGTCAACTCTTCATATGAGGTGGCCAAAGTATTGAAGTTTCAGCTTCAACATCAGTCCCTCCAATGAACACCCAGGACTGATCTCCTTTAGGATGGACTGGCTGGATCTCCTTGCAGTCCAAGAGACTCTCAAGAGTCCTGCAAAATATATGCAAATACTCATAAACAGATATATATATACATACACGAGTCTTTCTGTGAATTTCTAATTATTGCCTAAAAATGAAATTGTAGAGTTACAGTTTTTGCATCATATCATAGGTAAGTTTTAAAACATATTGGTATTTATTGCAAAATTATCCTGTAGAAAATTTTGTCATTTGACACATCAATTGATAGACAAAATTTTTAAAAATATACAGTATTGATCCTGGGGTCTTTTATGAATATATTAGAGATAATTTCAATTTTCTTTTTTTATTCTCTCTGCACTGTAAATCTATTTTGCCAAGGGCTTGGGAGGTAGAGAAATTTCTGTGGCTCAGGAATCCTTAGGCAGACTGGGTATAGACAGAGTATGCCCCATGTGTGGACTCTGATCAGGTCCTAACCATACCTGTGCAGCTCTTTAGTCACAGATGTAGATACCAATCCTTTCAGTTTGGCTCTGTAGTTAACAATAACAATATATAGCTCCCTTTCAGATTTAGATTTAGAAGGCAGATAGCCCCATCCATTCTCATGGTTATCATCCTTTTAAGTATTTTGACAATGCTGTAAAAAGGAATCTTAAGCGATCCCCTCCTTGATCCCTCAGTTCAGTTCAGTCGCTCAGTCATGTCCAACTCTTTGCGACCTCATGAATCGCAGCACACCAGGCCTCCCTGTCCATCACCAGCTCCTGGAGTTCACTCAGACTCACGTCCATTGAGTCAGTGATGCCATCCAGCCATCTCATCCTCTGTCATCCCCTTCTCCTCCTGCCCCCAATCCCTCCCAGAATCAGAGTCTTTTCCAACGAGTCAACTCTTTGCATGAGGTGGCCAAAGAACTGGAGTTTCAGCTTTAGCATCATTCCTTCCAAAGAAATCCCAGGGCTGATCTCCTTCAGAATGGACTGGTTGGA
Source organism: Capricornis sumatraensis (assembly GCF_032405125.1). Classification (NCBI taxonomy): domain Eukaryota; kingdom Metazoa; phylum Chordata; class Mammalia; order Artiodactyla; family Bovidae; genus Capricornis; species Capricornis sumatraensis. Next base: position 26,011,037 of record NC_091073.1, read on the forward strand.
TCCCCTTGCAGTCCAAGGGACTCTCAAGAGTCTTCTCCAACACCACAGTTCAAAAGCATCCATTCTTTGGCACTCAGCCTTCTTCACAGTCCAACCCCTAAATATTTATAAATGATCATTTATCAGAGTCTACATATAATAAAGAAGGCTGAACACTGAAGAATTGATGCTTTCGAATTATGGTGCTGGAAAAGAGACTCTTGAGAATCCCTGGACTGTAAGCAGATCAAACCAGTCAATCCTGAAGGAAATCAACCCTGAATATTCACTGGAAGGGCTCTTGCTGAAGCTGAAGCTCCAATATTTTGATCACCTGATGCAAAGAGCCGACTCACTGAAAAACACCCTGATACTGGGAAAGCTTGAAGGCAGGAGGAGAAGGGGCAGCAGAAGATGAGATGGTTAGTTAGTATCACTGACTCAATGGACATGAATTTGAGCAAACTCTGGGAGATGGTGAAGGATAGAGGAGCTTGCCATGCTGCAGTCCATGGGGTCACAAATAGCTGTACACAACTTAGCGTCAGAACAACAACAATGTATAATTCAGTCACTATAAATGCAGTGCTTTGTTTGGCACTTCTACTGTTTGAAGTAACTACTCCGTTAGCCTGAGAGTTCATTACAAAAATGTGAAAAGTAGTATCATTTATTGTTTCGGAAGCACTTAGTTGGCTAAATTGAACAGAAAGTAGTGTGGAATATATAGTGCAACGCTCATGTCTTGAAACTTATATACACACAGAATCTTGTTAAATAGAGATATAAAATATTTTTTTAAATATGTTAGATGCTTGCACACGTTCATACTGTTGAAAAATTGGAATGTTGTGACATCATCAGTTGCTGAATATAAACCTGATACTGAAAGTGTGTTTCCACCTGTTTGTGCTTGAGCTTTTTCAAGAAGCTGAATACTTTGCTGTGACACTCGCTGTATTAGAATGAATACGACTAGGAATGGGAAAACTGAGTTTAAGTTAATTTGGAGGGATTTTAAAGGAGTAGAGGACCATGTCAGTCATAATTAATAATGGGGAAAAATAAAATATTTTTATGAAACTTTAAATTTTATTTTATAGTATAGCGAATTAGCAATGTTGTGGTAGTTTCAGGTGAACAGCCAAGGGGCTCAGCTATACATATACATGTTTCCATTCTCCCCAGTCTCCCCTCCCATCCAGGTTGTCACATAACTTTGAGCAGCCTGTGCTATATAGTAGGTCCTTGTTGCTTATCCATTTTAAATATAGCAGAGTTGCATGTTGATCTCAAACTTCCTAACTATGTCTTCTCCCCATTCCTCCTTACTTGCAACCATAGGTTCGTTCTCCAAGTCTGTGAGTCTGTTTCTGTTTCATAAATAAGTCATTTGTATCATTTCTTTTTTGATTCCACATATAAGGGATGTCATACAAAATTTCTCTTTCTGTGTCTGGCTTACTTCACTAAGTATGACAATCTCTTGGTCCTCTTGTGCATGCGTGCGTGCTAAGTCACTTCAGCTGTGTCTGACTCTTTGTGACCTCATGCTGCAGATGGCATTGTTTCATTCTTTCTAATGCCTGAGTAATATTCCTTTGTGTATATGTACCACACCACATCTTCCTTGTCCATCCCTTTGTTGATGGAAATTTAGGTTGCTTCCATGTCCTTGCTACTGTGACTAGTGCGTTTTTTTCAGAATGGCTTTGTTGAGTGATTTTAGGGTAAAAATGTATCCTATAAATAACCTCAAAGTGCTAATAGCATGGAGAAAATTGAGAAGAACATGAAAGTTTACAAATGCAGATAAATGGTAACCAAAATAGAAGGAGACAACACGTAACATTATGTTTAATGACAAGAACTTGTTTGATTTTTATGATGTAATGGATACACAGAAAAGATCAGATTCTGATTTAAATTCTAAATATTCAAGTTGTACTGGAAATTTGCATGTGAGGCCCATAGGGAAACTGTGGGTATCCAGGGAATCAGAGCCCAGGGGAAATGAATAAGGAATTGGGCAGATGGATAAACATTCATGGTTGAATTTCCCTCAGCTTGAATAACATTGCCAAGGTCAAAAAGTGGCTCATGTGTTTAGGAAGCAGCAGCTGTACTTTGTGTGCTCAGATTTCAACAGCTAAATCAAAGAAAAATGCTAAGACTAGTCATAAAACATGAGCATTTGATTATTGTTATCTGAGGTGAAGGCATGCATACTAGAAAGCTGGGGGATAGTGAGAAAAAAATCTGGCTACAAGTGTGAATGTTTCTACGTTAAAATCCCTATGATCTTGGACAAACTTTCAACATCTCTGAAGTCCAGCATCCTAATTTCTTCTCAGGCAATTTATGAGAACAAGGAATAAATTAATTGAAGGAAAGCATTTCTCAAAACTATAAATTACTGTACAATCCTTGAAGGCATTTAAACATAGTGGTGTTAGGCTTGACTCTATTGAGAGAATTACAGGTGGTGGTCAACGCTCAACTTTGTCATGTGTCATGTGACCATTTGCTCTCATCCTCTGTTGGTTTTGGTTTATTGGTGTTATTTCTTTGCTAAGTTGTGTCTGACTCTCTGTGACCCTATGGGCCTGTTGCCCACCAGGTTCCTCTGTCTATGGGATTTCCCAGGCAAAAGTACTGGAGTGGGTTACCATTTCCTGCTCCAGGGGATCTTCTGACTCAGGGATCAGACCCACGTCTCCTGCACTGGCAGGCAGATTCTTTACCACTGAGCCACCAGGGAAGCCCTGGTGTTGGTTTGCTGAGTGCTCAGTTGCTTCAGTTGTCCAACTCCTTGTGACCCCCATGGACCATAGCCCTACAGGCTCCTCTGTACATGGAGTTTTCCAGGCAAGAATACTGGAGTTGGTTGCCATTTCCTCCTCCAGGGGATCTTCTCAACCCAGAAATTGAACCTGCATCTCCTGTGTCTCCTCCATTGCAGGCAGATTCTTTACCACTGAGCCACTGAGGAAGCCTCTCATTCATTATTAGTTATCATCATAAATACTACATTAGCATCCACAAAGCTGACCATTCTAGAAGGCATTAGAGCATGTACTATCAATGGAGATGGCCCATATGAAACTAAGCTATTAAAAATTCATTCTTATTTGAATCACCATATGAAATCTCGAGTAACTATGAAAAGTTGTGATGATTCTAAAGGGATTTGACATTAGATTCTCACAATGAGAATTTATTACCAATTTTTACACAGTAGTCAGCTTTTAGGTCCTCAGCATTACCTTGAAAAAATTCTATCAGTGGAAAAAAAATCCAAATATATATCTGTACTCAATATTGTTCTTTCAAATTACCAATTGTATGAACAAAGGAAAAAAAATTAATGCCTAAAAAGTGAAAAGTAACAAATGAAGCCATACTACCAATGATCGCCCTCTTCCTGACTCTTAGATTTCCATTTTCCTTATATCTGAAACATAAAAATATAATTATTTTATTACTGTATTAATATAGAGTCTATACACGAAAACAACAGGAATTAGTCTCTTGCTAGAATCCCAGCAGCCAGAGGCAATATGGAACAACAGAGTGGACACTCGGGACCCAGTGTTCCCAAGAACTTCTGGAGTCCAATATTTAAATAGAATGATACATATTTTCCCAATAAAATACAGCAGAAAATAATTGTCTGTATATAACCTCTGAGGGCTCATCATTATTTTTACTTATGAAATTATATTACATATGATATATGTATATAGATCTATACATGTATGCTATATATACTGTATGCTATATACACTATATATTATATATGTATCGTATATAGATCATATGTGGATAGTCTATATGCCATATATATGTATAGTGTATATATCACTATAGCACACCATGCACCATGTCAAGCCTTTCTAAATCCTCGCAGCTACCCAGTGAAGTGGATGATATTATTGTTGTTCTTATTCTGAAGATGAGAAAACTGAAGTACAGAGAGGCTGAGTAACTCACCCTCAATGGATACTTGGTGGTGGTGGTAAGATGTTCACCCAGGCAGCTGGGTTCCAGAGTGCACCAAGGTGCTCACCAGAATGTTCTCCGTGTGATGTAAACACTGTGAAAGTCTTTTACAAGCTGTTGTCACACATGGGCTCCCACTGCCTGTTGATATGCAAAGTCTTGTACAAAGCCTTATTGTATTCGAGATACTATGCTGCCAGCCACTCACTGAAGGAGTGCTCCCCATGAATCTGATTAACGCCTCAACCAAGTTGCATGTTATTTATTATAGGTCAGTGAACCATCAGGTGCTTGTGAAATAACTATCATCTGAGGGCGAGGGGGTTCTTTGTGATTCTCAAGAGTCTCCTGTGTAAAAAAGTCGTTAATTTACAGCTAGTTAGAATAACTATATTTTGGTGAAAGCAAGCTATTTATCTAAATAATTTTTTTTAAGTTGAAAATGTGAAATAGTGAAATTTCTCAGCGTTTTATAGGTTTTTCCCTCTTTTCTTGATGAACTATAAATGAAGGTAAATAATTTTATGGCTATCCATTTTTTTTTTTTTTTCTAACCATACTTACGGACTGTGACAAGGCCCTAGAACTGTGTGGACAGTGAAACTTTTGGGGCAGACAGAAAACCACGTTGCCATTTCTCTTTCTGTTTATTTTTCTCTCTTAGGTTCCTTGAGACCAAAGTGAAGTCAAAGTCAGTCAGTTGTGTCCAACTCTTTGAGAACCCATGGACTGTATAGTCCACAGAATTCTCCAGGCCAGAATACTGGAGTGGGTAGCCTTTCCCTTCTCCAGGGGGTCTTCCAAACCCAGGGATCAAACCCAGGTCTCCGGCATTGGAGGCAGATTCTTTACCAACTGAGCCACAAGGGAAGCCCTAAAGGGTGGGACTTAAGGGTTTTTCTCTTTGGAATGTGCTGTTCACTCTTACAGGCTTCCTTGACAGCTCAGTAGTAAAGAACCCCCCTGGCAATGCAGAAGATGTGGATTTGATCCCTGGGTTCGGAAGATCCCGACCAGAGATCAAGGAAGGAAGGAAATGGCCACCCATTCTTGGCTGGGAAATCCCATGGTTAGAGGAGCCTGGTTGGCTGTATTCATGGAGTCTCAAAATAGTTGGACATGCTTAGTGACTAAACAGCAACAACATTCACTATTATACCTTGATCAGGGTTGGGGTGGGGCTCTTGGGAGAAGAAAATAATGTACAGGCTACCTACGGCTTTTTCTCTTATGAGTAGCAGAGGAGAAGGATGAGTGGGAAGGTTCCAAGGTAGCCATTAACACCACCCCTCCTCACACACACACACACACACAGAAAAGGAGAGTTTATTGTGATTTACGGCAAAACTCTTTCCAAGAATAAGTAAGTTGAGGCCAGAATCTTCTCTATAGCCTTAATTCAGTGTACCGCAATAAGTATTCATGGAACTCTCACTGGCTATTTGTTAATGCAATGATTTTTCAATATTCTTCTTGATGGTGGGATGACTTAACCTTAGATCAGGGTAGATAATTTAGAAATGTTTATTTCCAGCAAAAGACCTCAATTTAAAGTTATCTAGTGTGGAAAAGGGCTGCCGTCTATGGAGTCGCACAGAGTCGGACACGACTGAAGCGACTTAGCAGCAGCGGCAGTGTGGAAAACCTTTGTGGAAAAAAATTATTGTTCTCTTAGGATTTTCAGGTCTTTTTTTTTTCCTCCTTAATTGAAACTGTCCTCTTATTTTCTCTTCTTTATATTGTCTTATTTTCTGCTTCTTGCATTCTTCCTCAACATTTAGAATAAGGCAATAAAGTTAAAAATATTATTCACTAGAATTATTCTTTGTTTGGAAAATACATTGTTAAATGTGCTTGGAGTGGGGAATAAGAGTGAACAATCATGCCCAAGAGTGAAAATGCACTGTACAATAATCCCAGAGAGACGAGGTGTGGAATTTGTTCTGAAGAGGTGTAGCTGGGGGAGGAGAGAGAAGACGGATGGGAGAAAGCCAGTCATGTTTCAGTCTTGTATGTGTGTGTATGTGTGTGTGTATTAATGTGTGGCTGTATAAAACAATGAAGGGACTGAATTTTTATTAGAGTAGGTATAGGGTGAATCAAAGAAAGCATTTATGGATAAAAACCTCAGACAGAAGACTATGACCTTTCATTGACTATGGAGTAGAAGCTGGGCAAAGAAATCAAATCATATTTGCCCTCATTTGCAAGGTCCTGCCTACATGTGAACATCTGTCTGTTTAAAATTTGATGTGTGGTAGCCAGCAGGCCTTTTCAGTATTACTGTTGTGCTTCCAGCACCAACAACATTAAAGGATTTAAAGAAGGCGAGTGAACTGGATGGATGCATGGTTTTGAGGGATTGCACGGGTGGTGACCTGGAGTGGGAACTAGACACAGGGGCACCGTTATCAGTCGGCAGACAAGTGTGGGAGAGAGGGGGACTCTACAGGAGTTGATTATAGGGTCATCAGTATTCAGCTGATGGTGGAAACCACTGACATGGGTGAGTCTGTGCACATAGTAAATGTATATAGGCAAAGTGTGTGTTTACACAGGAGCTGTGAAGAAGCAACATGAAAGAGGAATAAGAACTCTGGGTAGCAGGAGCAAAGTCACTAACGTTTTATATGTAGGAGATTCTTTGTTTAAAAAATAAATTATGTTAACTTCTGAAGAAAGTTAATATGCTAATTTCTCCCAGCAAATTGGAAGACCAGCTTCTTTCAAAGTGCCAGTAATACCTCCTTATAAACATATACAGTTTTTGAAATTAACAGTGCATTATTTTCAGTTAGATTTGCTTTGAAAAATGTTTGTAGTTTTTAGTAAGAGTTGGAAAAACAGTCCTTAACTATGTTGGAGTTAAGGTCTCTAGTAATGGTTAAAAAGTATTCTCATAATGAAAAAGACATACATTGTCATTCATATTTATGGAAAATTAAATATTTTTCATGAAACCCTATAAAATGTTAATATGTTATAATATAAATTATTTGAATTTTTTTCTTTAAGTTTTAAATTCAACAGAATTTTAATTGCAAGAAATTAACTTTGACCAGGGTTAGGAAATGTGTGAGAGGAGACAAAGTTTGTCTGATTTTGACCAAGTTTCTTAGCAGTTTTCATAATCAAACATTATGTGCCATGTACAAATAATGTCATAAAGAGTTTTCAGTTCAGTTCAGTTCAGTTCAGTTGCTCAGTCGTGTCCGACTCTTTGTGACTCCATGAATCGCAGCACACCAGGCCTCCCTGTCCATCACCAACTCCCAGAGTTCACTCAGACTCGCATCCATCCAGTAGGTGATGCCATCCAGCCATCTCATCCTCTGTTGTCCCCTTCTCCTCCTTCCTCCAATCCCTCCCAGCATCAGGGTCTTTTCTAATGAGTTAATTCTTCACATGAGGTGGCCAAAGTACAGGAGTTTCAGCTTTAGCATCATTCCTTCCAAAGAAATCCCAGGGCTGATCTCCTTCAGAATGGACTGGTTGGATCTTCTTGCAGTCCCTTGGACTTGGTGTTTTTCTAACACCACAGAACAAAAGCATCAATTCTTCAGCTGACAACTTTCTTCATAGTCCAACTCTCACATCCACACATGACCCCTGGAAAAACCATAGCCCTGACTAGATGAACCTTTGTTGGCAAAGTAATGTCTCTGCTTTTTCAATGCTATCTAGGTTGGTCATAATTTTTCTTCCAAGGAGTAAGCGTCTTTTAATTTCATGGCCACAATCACCATCTGCAGTGATTTTGGAGTCCAAAAAAATAAAGTCTGCCACTGTTTCCCCATCTGTTTCCCATGAAGTGATCAGACCGGATGCCATGATCTTCATTTTCTGAATGTTGAGTTTAACCCAACTTTTTCACTCTCCTCTTTCGTTTTCATCAAGAGGCTTTTTAGTTCCTCTTCACTTTCTGCCATAAGGGTGGTGTCATCTGCATATCTGAGGTTATTGATATTTCTCCCAGCAATCTTGATTCCAACTTGTGCTTCTTCCAGCCCACTGTTTCTCATGATGTACTCTGCATAGAAGTTAAATAAGCAGGGTGACAATATCAGCCTTGACATACCTCTTTTCCTATTTGGAACCAGTCTGTTGTTCCATGTCCAGTTCTAACTCTTGCTTCCTGGCCTGCATACAGATTTCTCAAGAGGCAGGTCAGGTGGTCTGGTATTCCCATCTCTTTCAGAAATTTCCACAGTTTAGTGTGATCCACACAGTCAAAGGCTTTGGCATAGTCAATAAAGCAGAAATCGATGTTTTTCTGAAACTCTCTTGCTTGTTCGATGATCCAGCGGATGTTGGCAATTTGATCTCTGGTTCCTCTGCCTTTTCTAAAACCAGCTTGAATATCTGGAAGTTCATGGTTCACGTATTGCTGAAGCCTGGCTTGGAGAATTTTGAGCATTTCTTTACTAGTGTGTGAGATGAGTGCAATTGTGCAGTAGTTTTAGCATTCTTTGGCATTGTCTTTCTTTGGGATTGGAATGAAAACTGAGCTTTTCCAGTCCTGTGGCCACTGCTGAGTTAGTGCAGTCCATTACACAGTGTGAGGTAGCCTTTTCTGCCTCTGAGTTTTGCTGTATAAACTTTTAATAACCATTCTAGTAGAAATAGCATGACAAAAAATAAGCAAATGAGTAGATCAAATACATGTAAATTACATTAACATTTCACAGAAAAGAGTGACTATTCTGAGTTGGTGAGTGTTAGTTATTCTATTTTATATCCACTCTAGTCTGTGTTTCCAAACACCCCTTTTTTCCCTTTCCTCTGTCTCCAGGGACATAATGTGACTAGAAATCATTTGTAATGACTTCTCAGCCCTCTTTGCCAAAGGATGCTGGTAGTCCTAAGGACTTGTCTTCTATGTAACTGACATGGTGTTCTGATCATTGGGCTTCACAAGTTACTCTCACTTGCTTTGGTCAGAAAAGGGAAAGTTCTTGAGAGTGTGGATTACTGAAGAGTTACGACATGGAAAAGATATAAACACTGCTCTTGCTTAGTATAACATTTGCTTTCAAATATAAGCCATAAACCAAATATGGTTCCTGGCTGCATTCAGTATGGAACATGTTTTGAAAGCACCTATTTGGCAGGTTTCAGCAAAATATATGCCAAAAAGTCTAGCCTTGTAAACAGCTATGGTTTCAGAGACATTTTGTATTTCTGCGCAGTATAATCACTCAAAAATCACTGAGCTTTTGTTTTGAATAAAGCTTCCCTTTCTTGAAGTAGGGAATATTGTGCCAGTTTCTGTTTGACAATGTGCACGCTAAGTCGCTTCAGTCGTGTCCGACTCTATGCAACCCCATGGATTGTAACCTGCCAGACTCCTCTGTCCATGGGGATTCTCCAGGCAAGAATACTGGAGTGGGTTGCCATTTCCTTCACGAGGAGGTCTTCCTGACTCAGGAATCGAACCCGTATCTCCTTAGTCTCCAGCACTGGCAGTTAGGTTCTTTACCACTAGTATCACCAGAGAAGGCCCGACTTGAGAATGTAGTTTTTTCAAAATCATTATTAAGGCAATTAAACATGAACATTTTGGTTTTTATATTTTTCTTTCAGAAACATGCTTGTTTGTCTCAAGAATTCTTCTTGAAATGCGCATGATAGACACTATTTTGAGAGTTATGAGTTGTACTACACGAAACTGTAATTGCTTATAGATTCTTTCTCCTGTTTTATGACTGATATTTTGCTTTAAATATGTTTATCCATTGACAGATAACTCATGAAAAAATAATAAGGCACATGTGTAAATAATATGAATTTTCTGATTGGTCTTCATAGGGCTCCACGATTTGATCAACTCAGATAATAAACATTGCAAGATAAATTAATGTTTATAAGACTATACTTTCAATAAGGTTTGGAATCATGTACCTACTGTTTTATGAGCATAATTCTAATTTTTTTTTTAGAGCGAGAGATGGTATGAGACTATTAAGAATAAAATGTCTTCATGCGGGCCTAAGCAAGTGATGAGGACTTCATTGCAGGCATCCTCAGTCTTGGTATTTCCAGAGGCGTTTTTGTTTGTTTGTTTTATAAATTTTTAATATTTATTTATTTTTAGTTGAAGGATAATTGCTCTACAGTATTGTGTTGGTTTCTGCCAAATATCAACATGAATCAACCATAGGTATACATATGTCCCCTCCCTCTTGAACCTCCATCCCAGAGGCAACTGATGCATTGTACTTATGGATTCATGTTATTAAATAAGCAAATGAATTGTTGAAACATTTGGAAGTAATGAAGCCATGAGTCTGGATGTTCTTGCTTCATGTAGGCCTAGTTGGGAACTCCTAAAGAATTTGAAAAACAGTGTTACACTATAATTCTGGTATTTATTAATGTAGCCAAGGAAGTTTTAAAAAGGTATCAAAATTATGTCCACTGAGTAATGTGACATTATGCTATAATCAAGAATAATAATGTACTAACTGCTATTTAAATGGCACTAGTGGTAAAGAACCTGTTTGCCAGTTCAGGAGATGTACAAGATGTGGTTTCAGTCCCTGAGTTGAGAAGATCCCCTGGAGGAGGGCATGGCACCCCACTCTAGTGTTCTTGCCGAGAGAATCCCATGGACAGAGGAGCCTGGAGGGCTACAGTCCACAGGGTCGCAGAGTCAGACACAACTGAAGCGGCTTAGCATGCAGTGAGCACATATCATGTTAGGCATTTTACCAAATGACTCACACAACTGAATCTGTACAAATTATAAATACCATGGGTTTAAAATCCCAGAAAGCTTGATAACTTACCTAAGCCTCTTGAGAAACCTATATGCAAGTCAGGAAGCAACAGTTCTGGTTCCAAATAGGAAAAGAAGTACGTCAAGGCTGTATATTGTCACCCTGCTTATTTAACATATATGCAGATTACATCATGAGGAATGCTGGGCTGGAAGAAGCACAAGCTGGAATCAAGATTGCTGGGAGAAATATCAATAACCTCAGATATGCAGATGACACCACCCTTATGACAGAAAGTGAAGAGGAACCAAAAAGCCTCTTGATGAAAGTGAAAGTGGAGAGTGAAAAAGTTGGCCTAAAGCTCAACATTCAGAAAACGAAGATCATGGCATCTGGTCCCATCACTTCATGGGAAATAGATGGGGAAACAGTGGAAATAGTGACAGACTTTATGTTTTGGGGCTCCAAAATCACTGCAGATGGTAAATGCAGCCATGAAATTAAAGATGCTTACTCCTTGGAAGGAAAGTTATGACCAACCTAGATAGCATATTCAAAAGCAGAGACATTACTTTGCCAGCAAAGGTCTGTCTAGTCAAGGCTATGGTTTTTCCAGTAGTCATGGATGGATGTGAGAGTTGGACTGTGAAGAAAGCTGAGCACCGAAGAATTGATGCTTTTGAACTGTGGTGTTGGAGAAGACTCTTGAGAGTCCCTTGGACTGCAAGGAGATCCAACCAGTCCATTCTGAAGGAGATCAGTCCTAGGATTTCTTTGGAAGGACTGATGCTAAAGATGAAACTCCAGTACTTTGGCCACATCATGGGAAGGGTTAACTCATTGGAAAAGACTCTGATGCTGGGAGGGATTGGGGGCAGGAGGAGAAGGGGATGACAGAGGATGAGATGGCTGGATGGCATCACTGACTTGATGGACATGAGTCTGGGTGAACTCCGGGAGTTGGTGATGGACAGGGAGGCCTGGCGTGCTGCGATTCATGGGGTCCCAAAGAGTCGAACATGACTGAACAACTGAACTGAACTGAACTGAAGGGTTAAAACTAGCAACACCTGAATTAAGTATTTGAACCAAGTTTTATTTGATTTCACAGTTTCTGGCATTTCTCTGTATGCAGCTACTTCTCCTAGGAAGTCATGTAGAATATCATGTGTTACTTTAAGTGCCACATAAAACCCCAAAGCCCAACTTAACAAAGTTAAGCTGTGTACCAAAGTGCAGTAAGGAAGTGTGACATTGCTTGCTTGCTTGCTAAGTCGCTTCAGTCCTGTCTGACTCTTTGCAACCCCATGGACTGCAGCCCCACCAGGCTCTTCTGTCTATGGGATTCTCCAGGCAGAAATACTGGAGTGGGTTGCCATGCTCTTCTCCAGGGAAGTGTGACATAGAGCTAATCAATTACATTTCCATATACATCCAGAGGTGGCGCTAGTGGTAAAGAACCTACCTGCCAATGAAGGGGATATAAGAAACGCAGGTTCAATCCCTGGGTCAGGAAGATCCTCTTTAGAAGGTAAAGGCAACCCACTCCAGTGTTCTTGGGTGGAGAATCCCATGGAGAGAGGAGCCTAACAGGCTACAGTCCATGGGGTGGCACAGAGTCAGACATGACTGAAGCAACTTAACACACATACATCCGGAAACTGCCCTCAGGCTCGTATACCTGATAATGTATTGTTCCCAAATCAGAAGAATCGAAATAGTACTTATAGGAGAATATGTGCCCTTTGAGAAGGTAATGGAATCTTTGGCACCAATATGACATTAGTACCCAGAGGAGTGAAAACAAATGACAGTTAGAATGGGGATATTCCTCTAAATACATCAATTCCTGTGAATAGTGAACTGTAAATTAAGGCAGTTATATCAGGAATAACTAAGAGTTATCCCATGCTTTTGGCATCGTTAACCCTCTCTGATAACCTGTTCAAAATTCACAAGGATTGATACTGGATAATTTAAATAGCAGATTAAATAGTCAGGGGAGCCTTTCCTGTCACAAGGAACTAAGACTATTTTTGAATTTTAAAATGTCATATAATTGATTAATTTTTTTTGACAAATTATTTGAAAGTGCTTCAAAAATATATACTTATTCTTATCACCCATTCATAACTAATTCATAACTAATAACCAATTTAAAAATGTAATTTGTTTATATAAAAATTTTCCATTCAGCTTTATACTTAGAAATTGATTATTGATGGTCTTTGAAACAAACCTCCATTGCCTTAAATTTTCAAGATTAAGATAACCTTCTAGTAAAGATAGCTACAACATAATGTAAACACAGACACTCAACATATATAGCTGAGATAAGTTACTATTGATTGCATTTTATAACCTTAATTACTGAGAAAGTTGCATAATTTTTGTTTAATTTATTTCGTTATTATTTAAATTCAGCCTTTTGCCTTCATAAAATTTTATCATTTTTGCTATAAAATTCTATTTAATAAATACTGTATTATAATTTTAAATAATTATTGGCAAGCTTTGAGTATTTCACATTAACCTAAAAGGCTAGTAATTATAAGTTCTTCAGTAGAGTAACCTTGGAATCAATAGAAGTAAAACATTTATAATTTGATTTTATTCCAAACCCTGTTTTCTTCTAGAAATATAGTGCTTCCTCTGCTGTCTTGATTAATCTTCAAACTACATAAAAGACCAGTCTTAGGCCATAATGTACACTTACACTTAACAATATAATCTAACTTTATGAATCCACTTAAATGCCAGAAAGTGTAATCACATATGGATTAGTTTGTTTATGTTAGATCCCATTGTTATCAATGTAAATGTCTCACACACTTACAGGATCATATGTTAATATAATAAATCATGGATCTTTCTGAGTCTCTAAAAATTGATTTAACTGGCTTGGTTTTACTTTTGTAAAGTTATTATTGAAACTTCTGTTCCTTTGACAAGTTCTTACAAAGCTCAGGATGCGGTGTTCAAGGACGGGGAAAACGTGGACACACCGGTGAGCATCTGCGATAAAATCTCGAGTATAAGCCTCTCCAGGGCTTCCCTGGTGGCTCAGACAGTAAAGAATCTGCATGCAACGTGGGAGATCTGGGTTTGACCCCTGGGTTAGGAAGATCCCTTGGAGAAGGGAATGGTTACCCACTCCAGTATTCTTGTCTGGAGAATTCCACGGACAGAGGAGCCTGGTGGGCTGCAGTCTATGGGTCACAAAGAGCCAGACATGACTGAGTGACTAACACTTCTACTTTTCTCAATTTCATAAGGTCTTCTAGGGTAACATCTCAAATGAGGAGAAATGCCTATTTCTCTCTCCAATGAGCTCCCCCAGTACTTTTTATATAGATAACATTTTATCCTCCTCCTTCTTTTTTATTTTTTTTTAAGATTTAGGATTCCATTGTAGCAGCAGCTTTTATTGCAGACACTTTAATTGGATGCCTCAGAGTAAAATGAAATTAACAAAAACATTATTAAATTATGAATTTAATCAATTTGGCTAAGAATTTTTCCCAGTTTCTTTTTAAATTATATTATTTCGAGGTGATTGATATAAAAATTAAGTGGACTACTTTTAAGACTTAGGTATATCCAACCAGTCCATTCTGAAGGAGATCAGCCCTGGGATTTCTTTGGAAGGAATGATGCTAAAGCTGAAACTCCAGTACTTTGGCCACCTCATGTGAAGAGTTGACTCATTGGAAAAACTCTGATGCTGGGAGGGATTGGGGGCAGGAGGAGAAGGGGACGACAGAGGATGAGATGGCTGGATGGCATCACTGACTCAATGTGTGTGAGTCTGAGTGAACTCCGGGAGATGGTGATGGACAGGGAGGCCTGGCGTGCTGCGATTCATGGGGTCGCAAAGAGTCAGACACAACTGAGCGACTGAACTGGAACTGGAACTGGATAGCATATGATCCAAGAAACTCTGAATAGAATGAGTATGGAGTTAACTTTGGCCAGGTCACTTCTCCTAAGCTTCAGAAAGGAGTCCCACTGGGGCTGGCATAGTTTAATAACAGCCCACAATAAATCCCCATTCCCAAGTGGGCAAGGGGCAGAATACTGCCTTTGAAAGGCTATAACCCAAAGGAAATCGACCCTGAATGTTCTTTGGAAAGACAGATGCTGAAGCTAAAGCTCCAATACTTTGGCCACCTGATGCAAAGAGCTGACTCATTGGAAAAGACCCTGATGCTGGGAAAGATTGTGGGCAGGAGGAGAAGGGGTCAACAGAGGATGAGATGATTGGATGGCATTACCGACTCAGTGGCCGTGAATCTGAGCAAACTCAGGGAGATAGTGCAGGACAGGGAAGCCTGGCATGCTGCAATTAAGGGAGTCACAAGAAGTCGGATGACTTAGTGACTAAATAACAACAACAACCATTGTGAGTTTTATGCTTTCGATCACACAGTAAGAGTGAGAGGATTTATCAAACAATATCTTAAATGGCTAGCTTTTGCTTTAATAGATTTGATATGAATACTAAGTGACTCTGGAGATACTTGATAACTTTTAGATCAGTATTTTTCATACTTCATTGAGTATGAGTCATCTTGAGGGTCAGGATAAAGCTCACACTGCTGGCTGTCCCTCAAGATGTTCTGATTCCCTGGACTGAGGGGAAACCCCAGAATTTGTCTTTCTAACAAGAACCCAGATGGCCAACAGACTACATATTCAGTAGCAATTTTTGAGTGATAGTTAATTTGCATTTTGTCATGTGTGAAATTAAAGATATCATAAAAGGAAGTAAAATGTCCAAGAAAAGTACTGACTATCAAATTTGTATAGATATCATCAAACCCATATATTCACTCTGTTTCTTCCTCATGTACACTTTGGAAATGTTAAGGATTTTCAATAAGTTAATGAAACCCTTAACTTGTATTTGAAATAAGGTTTTTCCTCAATATTTTAAGTTTTCTTCTCTTTAACAGCCATGCCCCACCCAGAAATACTATTCTAAAATAACATCAATAACAAAATGCATTTTTATGTGGGATCTCAAACCAGTCTGGGTAAATGTTCCTTCAAACTACTAAGTAAATTCTCTTTGTATGATAACAAGTATTCCATAAAAATGAAGTTTACGTTAACCCATACACATATTTAAACTTTTTCCTCGTAACAGCTGATACTTTGGGACACAGATACTGAAAACTGTACAATGTAATGATATTTAGAATAGAAAGAAGCCAAAAGATAATCAAAAGTATATTGTTATAGAAACTGTAGTTTACTTTAAAATGTTTCAGTATGAGCAATGGGAATATAAATATGGGTTAGTTCAGACTTCGCTTCTATGGGTTGTTTCATCAGCAAATCCACTTCTTACTCTCTTAGTAGTATTTCAGAGTCGCTCTCCTCCTGAAATGTGCATAATGGAAGCACTTTTGCTCTCTGTGCTTTTGACGACATTTGAAGCTTTTGCTAACTGGCGCAATGAGTTAATACACTGAGTATGCTGAGTTATTAGTGTGATGGCTCTCACTGGTGAAATTAAAGACATTTAATATATGATGGACTAAAATATGAAAATCTAGTGAGGTCAGTAGCTGGCATATTTAGGATGGTATCCCTTAAGGATCTTGAAACAAGAACTTGGTTTCTGGAGGGTTTCTTACTAACAGATTCCAAGGGTCTTAGAATCCTGTCTCAGGAAGATTGTCTTGGACTAACTATCAAGATTTTTGGACTAGCTTGGTCTGTCTCAGGATGGTAGAATTCATGGAGTTTACAGATCAGACTATATAAACTGTTTAGGGCTTGCCTGATAAATGCTTTGTATACAAGTTTCGTGAGTCTTGCTTTCATTATATCCTGGGAACAAAATTGTACACGGTTATCTAATCCCACCCCACAATCTACTTGGCAGCTATTACTATGAACACAAGCAGTGGCTCAGACAGTAAAGAATCTGCCTACAATGCAGGAGACCCAGATTCGATCTCAGGGTCAAGAAGATCCCCTGGAGAAGGAAATGGCAACTCACTCCAGTATCCTTGCCTGGAGAATCCCATGCACAGAGGAGTCTGGTGGGCTACAGACCATGAGGTCCCAAAGAGTGGAACAGGACTAAGTGACTAACACTTTCACTTTCATTATGAACAGAAAGAACTTTAGCATTGTGCTTGACCAAAATAGTTCAAATCAAATTATAATATTCAGAGCAATTGTTAAGTTTGCAACAGGTGTAAATGTCCGCTAGTGACTGCCTATCTCTCTAGCTTCCATCATACAATTTTCCTTCCTGTTTGTCAAGAATTCAACTGAGTCAAATCAGAGCTGAACAAATAAATTAAGAATTCTTATATCAGAACTAGACACAATAAGGTAATTTTATGATCATCTGCAAGTTTTCAGTCATTTAAAATCAATGACAGTAACAGAACTCGGCAGACTTTTTCATTAAAGTATTTAAAAGTATAGAGTATTAAAGTATAGAGTATATAAAGTATTAAAGTATATAAAGTATAGAGAATTTTCAGTGTACTTTGCTAGAGTGAACTGGCAGGTGGATTATTAACTGCTGAGCCACCAGGAAAGCTCACAGTTTGAGTTAGGTAGTTAGAATTTCACGTTCTTTCAAGCCCAATGAATGTTTATGAAGGAGGATTCAATTTGCCACTATTCTTAAATGAAATGAGAACAGTGGTTTTGCAGCTATGGACAGCTTTAACAGCTCTCTACTTTGGGAATAAAACTTTAACAACAGTAAAGTGAAAAGGAGAGACTTAGTTTCACACAGTTGTATGGTCACCGTATTTGATGTTAATGTTTACCATCTCCCAAATCATGAATTTTATGTGACAGTTCCATTTTATACCATTCAATTAGCAGACAGTCATCTTTTTTATCTGGAAGACATTAAGTGTAAAACTGCTAATACTTTCCTGTATGAATTTCAAGCTATCTAAACAGAGACATGTACTTGTAAATACGCTCCCCACATGTACATAAGCGATCTTTGCTATATTTATTCTTGATATTGGTTATTACAAATTATAAATGAGAGTCTAAATAAACCATGTTTGTTCATCTGTAGATCTCTCATCAGAGCTCGAATGAAACATTTCCTTTTTCCATTACGTAACTATTCATACTGTCACCAAAGCAGGCATTACACATATGGCTTAATGGTGAAAAGAAGGCTGAAATTACGGATAAGGAGGAAATAAAGGGTGAGGAGGAGGAGAAGGATGGGGAAGAGGAGAGAATGGAGAGGGGGGAGCGGGTGGAAGAAGAACGAAGATGAGGGAGAAAAACTGGAGCAGGAGAAAAGTGAAGAAGAGCCTAAGAATGGTGAAAGTGTTTCATATATTTGTCAAAGACAGAAATGACATATTTAGAGAATTGGCTTTGTTGGTTTTGTTCAAAGACTGATTAAAATATCTCCTGTTATTTCTGATGAAAGTATTTTTAAATGTTAAAATTATAAGCTGAACAAAAGACTAAATGGATATAAGACTAGAAGTATATTACATCTTTCAGAGTGCACACAGTGATTTAAGAAATTAACCTACAGCTAGCTAATGGCTTCCCTGGTGGCTCAGATGGTTAAGAATCTATCTGCAATGTGGGAGGCCTGGGTTCAATCCCTGGATTGGGAAGATTCCCTGGAGAAGGGAATGGCTACCCAATCTAGTATTCTGGCTTGGATAATTCCATGGACAGAGGAGCCTGGCAGTCCATGGGGTCACAAAGAGTCAGACGTGACTGAGTGACTTACACTCACGCAATGTAAATTCCAAGCTTGTATTACATTCTGAGTGAAGTTCGCTTATCTAAGAAAATGGCAACCCACTCCAGTATCCTTGCCTGGAGAAGCCCATGGGCGGAGGAGCCGGGTGTCCACGGGGTCACAAAGAGTCGGACATGACTGAGCGACTTCACTTTCACTTTCACTTTCACTTATCTAATACTGTTTTTTTTTTTTTTTTTTTTTGAAAGAAGACTTTGGGAAAAGGTTTTAACTTTATGAATATGTGATTCCTTGACTATTCCAATTCAGCTCTTTATCTGTATTCTCTTTGTCAGCAACAACTTAGAAAATTCAAAGAAAAATGTTGAGTGTTACCTTGAAAGGAGGAAATTTGACTTGTGTTAAACCTCATTTTAATTTTGACAACCTAATTGAACTGTATGAATATGAGAACAAAACGAGCAGCACTTTTGTGTGCTTTTATTAGATTGGAGATTTTATAGAACTTGTTTTCACTTGTAAACCTTTTCACATCTGAACCTTTTTTCACCTGTAAACCTTTAAAAGCCACATTGGCCAGTGTGAATTCCATTGAGAGTTAGTCAGTGTTCACCCTTAATAGAACTGAGCTGTTTAATGATTTGTTCTGATCTGCTTGTTGATCATACACCTTGACAGTTTGCCTTTCTACTCTTTTCCTATAAGATATGTAACATAGTGGGCTTCCCTGGTGGCTGGTGGTAAAGGATCACCTACCTTTGCAGGAGACATGTGTTTGATCCCTGGGTCAGGAAGATCCTCTGGAGAAGGAAATGGCAACCCTTTCCAGAATCCTGCCTGGGAAATACCGTGAACAGAAGAATCTGGTCCATAGAGTTGTAAAAGAGTCAGAAACGGATTGGTTGAATAAACAACAACAACAGCATGTAAAATAGAACTACAAAAATTTATAGTTGTTTGATAGGGATATAGATATTGATAGGCTGGATTTTGACTTTTTTATTAATATAAAAAATGATGATTTGAGGATGACAATCTGTATTCCCTCAAAACTGGATTGTAAGTGTTATCCCAAGGGCTGTGGTTCAAGAGTGGTGAGCACAAGGGTTCATTGCAAGATGCTAAGGTTGTTCAGACAAGATCATATGATTCCGAGTCTAACTTTGAGATCCGTAGACCTGGAACCTGGATGTTTCCCTTGTGTTGTTCAGTCATTAAGCGTGTCCAACTCTTTGCAACCCCATGAATTGCAGCATGCTAGGCCTCCCTGTTCCTCACCATATCCCGGAGTTGGCTCAAGTTCATGTCCACTGAGTGGGTTATGCTATCCAACCATCTCATCCCCTGCCTCTCTCTTCTCCTTTTGCTTTGTACTTACAGGGTATCTGGCTTCCAGGGAGGGTCTGACTAACATTGTCTTCTAGGTGATTGGTTAGTAATTGATGTACACTGAGGAAAGTGACTGATGAGGAATTAGGCACTCAAGTTCCCTTGTCAGTCACTTATCTCTTCCAAGTCTGCATATCTTACCAGACAATTTTTGTTTGAAGTTAAAATTAAAAGGCTGGTATCATCAAATCATGCTGAGAAAGCTTTATGTATATCCAGTTTAGGGTAAACCCTGAGTCTTCAGGTGAGAGAACATTATTCTTTGGTCATGGTTAAAGGCCCCTTGCAAAAAAATGCTCTTCCGTCTCTTGTCTTTTCCTTTTTCTTCTCATTTTTCACATTGAATATGGATCAGTAGGGAAATTTGCTTTCCAAGACACTTTAAAGACCTGATAGAAGATTTTTATTCTCCAGGCAAAAATACCAAAGTGGGTGGTCATTTCCTTCTCCATCTTCTTAATATAGTCCTCCAAAATAACTTCAGCAGGATAAAGGACCTGTGGCTCTGGCAATGAAATGCCTTTGTCTAGAAGTGACATATTGCTTCCATGCATATTTCCTTAGTCAAATAAAGACACATAATATCACCTAATTTCAATAAAAGCAGCAAAAATATGGTCCTTTAATAGACGTGAAGGAAGGAGAATCATAATATTGATGGATACCCCTAATGACTGGCACAAATATCAGAGTGGATCTTTAAGAATATTAAATGATTATATTCATCTTTACCATCATAAAACCTAAGAAGAATTCATAGATATGACACGGTAATTGTGCTACTGAGATTTCTGAACATCAATTGACCAGAAAGAATATCACTTTACTTCAGTCAAGAGGGTAAAGGTAAAAATTAAAATCAAACAATAATTTGTTTATACATTTTCAATTTCTTGTTGACTAGTGATATATTCATATGTTCAAAATATTTTAAAAATGAGATTAAAAAGGCATGCATTGGTCAGATTCATTTTTACTTTGACCTTTATTATTATCTCTGCCCCCACAGTAACCATTCTTACTGGACTTTTCTGTACCTTTTCAGTATATCTACAAATACAAGCACATATTTTTACATATTTTATATTTTTGCATCTCTTCCTTTCTTACACAATTTAATGTGTTACATTTATTCTCCTTAACTTTGTTCTTTTTGTTTCTTAACATATCTTGGAGAGTTTTCTGGATTACATCTTCCTACCCTTTCAGAGTTGCATGGTATGCTACAGTGAACATCCGGTAGAGGACTCTTAGCTGTTTCCACTCTTTGTTTATGACAATAATCTTACAAACCTCATTTCTTTTATGTGTGGGGTATACTTGAGGGTTAAATACCCTCAAGGAGAATTATTATAGACAAGGGCAAGTGGATTATTAAAGTTAATAGACATTTCTAAGTTGCTGTCCATTTATGAGACATTCTCCACAAACTTTCAATCAAAGTGTATTGGAAAGCTTTGTAATTCTTGCCAGTCTGATACATAAAAATTGTCAATTTCATTGGAAATCAGCTGATTAAAGAGCCATTGACAAATTGGAAATCCAGTAAATATTCTTACATATATATGTATATGGACATGAGTTCGAGCAGGCTCTGTGAGTTGGTGATGGACAGGGAATCCTGGCATGCTGCAGTCCACAGGGTCGCAAAGAGTCAGACACTACTGAGCAACTGAACTGATGTATACGTGTATGTTCATGCATGCGCAGTCACTTCACTCAGGCTTGACTCTTTGTGACTCCATGAGCTATAGCCCTCCAGCCTCCTCTGTCCATGTGAATTCCCAGGCAAGAATACTGGAGTGGCTTGCCATTTCCTTTTCCAGGGTATCTTTCCATCCCAGGGATCAAACCTGTGTCTCTGCATTGTATTGCAGACAGTTTCTTTACCATGGAACTACCAGGGAAGCCGTATATATACATATACATGCATATATATTCATATACATGCATAAACACACGCACACGTAAAATGATGCTGAGGTTGGAAATTCTTTTGCAATTTCTACTATTCCATCAACTTAATAATGAGTACGTTTTTAACTTCTACCCTGTCTTGAGGTTCTGTCATTGCTCAGAAAAAACAGGAAATCAATTCTGAATATTCATTGGAAGGACTGTTGCTGAAGCTCCAATACTTCGGCTTCCTGATGCGAAGAGCTGGCTCATTGGAGAAGACCCTGAAGCTGGGAAAGATTGAAGGCAAGAGGAGAAGGGAACGACAGTGGATGAGATGCTTGGATGGCATCACTGACTCAATGGACATGAGTTTGAGCAAACTCTGGGAGATGGTGAAGGTCAGGGAAGCCTGGTGTGCTACAGTCCATGGGATTGCAAAGTGTCAGACACGACTGAGTGATTGAACAACAACATCAACAGAAAAACTTCAGTTTTCTGAAATCTGAATCTTCAGGTGTTCAGGGAATCTTTGGAAGTAAAAGTCATCTTAGCAGCAAAAGATAACACACAAACAGCACATTTTAATTGGAAAATCACTAATTAGCACCTTGTCAGTTTAACGAGGTAACAAGAGCCACCTACATCTTTACCTTTCTAATATGGGCCCCAAATAAGAGCAGATGTCTGTGGTCAAACATCTCTCTGGAAGAATGGAAATTGCACTTGGAGGCAGTGTTTTCTTCCTTCATTTGGTCCACCTAGTCAAAAAATATTTGTTCAGCCCTCAGAGTTTACTATTTAATGCTATTGAGTAAATAGGCAATCACATCTCAAATCAATCATTCATTGACTATTTTTTAAATATTTTTTTCGTTTCTTTATTAAACTATGTTGTATTTATCTTTTATTTTTAGAGTACAGCACAAAGCCTGTACTACAGTAAACACCTAATGCTTATTGGCTGACAGACTGAATACATGAATTAATAAATTATTAACACAGTGCTTGGGTAGTGCTTATTGGAAAAACATGTTTGTTTGCTTTAGAGCATGCTCATATGAGTCTTCTCCCAGGAGGAGAAAACCAATTTCTATTTCTTCTACAAAATCATTCAGAGGCAAGGAGGAGAAAACAAAGGAATAAAGGTTTTCATAACCTTTCTTCACCTGTGAGTAGGTCATTCCCTTTATATGTCCTCAAGGTCACCATAAAATGTAGGCATAAAGAAACAAGAGCATTCTCTTCTGAAGGAAATTGGGTAATCAAAGCAAAAGATGAAAGTAATTTTAAAATCTAGGTGATAGGGAAAATGAGGAGAGCTGATTAATAATATCACTGTAAAATATTCACACCCACATTTCAGCATAACGTTTATGCTTGGGCAGATTCCAGAAGTTCACTTTTAGTTGTACACTTATGGTATATGGGCTTACCCTGGTGGCTCAGATGGTGAAGAATCTCCCTGCAATGCAGATTAATATATTAATGTGCAGGGAGTTTTTGAAAAAAAATTATACTATGCAGCCTACTTATATAAAACTATATACTAGTTGATAAAATAGATTCATAACAAGGCCCTGTCTGGTATAACTGTTTTCTAAATGGAGTATAATTGCTTTACCATGTTGTGTTAGTTTCTGCCATACAACAAAGTGAATCAGCTACAGTGTTAGTCACTCAGTTGTGTCTGACTCTTTAAACTCCATGGACTATATGTAGCCCACCAGGCTCCTCTGTCCATGGGATACTCCAGGCAAGATTACTGGAGTGGGTTGCCATTCCCTCCTCCATTCAAGAGTATAAGTGCAATTTAAAAAATCTTTAAGTTCTGTGAGGTTTATAAGCTTGGGTTCTGAGAAAGTACAAGTTTAGGTTTTTAATACTCCATAATTACATGGTATTCAAACAGTGCTTCATCTTGAATATCCCGTGATCCGAACATCACTTGAAAGTCCTAGTGCTGATTTAATTTTGAAAAGTCATTATTGAGAATCAGCTATAGTATACATGTATCCATTCCCTCTTGAGCTTCCCTCTCACTTCCCCTTATCCCTGCCCTCTAGGTCATCAGAGAGCACTAAGCTGAGCTCCCTGTGGTATACAGCTGGTCCTCACTAGCTATCTGTTTTACATGTGATAGTGTATATATGTCAATGCCACTGTCTCAATTTGTCCCATGCTCCTCTTCCTTCCTGCCCTGTGTCTGCAAGTCCATTCTCTACATCTGAGTCTCTATTACTGTTCTGTTTTTTGAAATGCTATGTCATCCATGTAAGTCAGTAATTTTGTGTATATTTTGGTGGATGCCACCAAAATGTGACTTACTAGATTACCAGACTGCTGTGATTTGAAATATGGGTAGCTATGGTTGACAACCATATGGGGCTTCCCTTGTAGCTCAGTCGGTAAAGGATCTGCCTGCACTGCAGGAGACCTGGGTTTGATCCCTGGGCTGGGAAGATCCCCTGGAGAAGGAAATGGCAACCCACTCCAGTATCCTTGCTTGGAAAATCTCATGGACAGAGGAGACTGGTGGGCTGCAGTCCATGGGGTCACAAAGAGTTGAACACGACTGAGCAACTAACACTTAACACTTATGGTTGACAACATTAAAATCTTCATTTTCCCAAGTAGTGAAGCCTCATTTGGAGCCTCAGAAGCAACTATAATATTTTATCTTCATTATATCTGTTAGAGATTTCCATTTGTCACCTCCACCTTCCTTCTGGGTTCCCAGGTGGCACTAGAGGTAAAGAACCCGCCTGCTGATGCAGGAGACGCAAGAGAGGTGGTTTCCATCCCTGGATTGGGAAGATCCTCTGGAGAAGGGCATGGACAGAGGAGCCTGGTGGTCTACAGTCCACAGAGTCAACAGTCAAACATGGCTGAAGCAACTTAGCACACAGCACCTTCCTTCTGGGGAATGACAGGAGCTCAGCATTATGGTCATCATGGATGTATACTCTGAGACACACTTTGTGGTCACCAATCCCGTGCACTCAAGGATGTCCTTTGTCATGCATGCATGCTGAATCTCTTCAGTCATGTCTGGCTCTTTGCAACCCATTGACAAAGCAGAGAGGATAGTTTCTTATTTTGTTAGTTAGTGCTACAGGCAAAATAAAGCCTCTTCTTTCCTGTATCCTTTCTTTGAAATAAAATGAACACATTGAAAGAAATTTTTCTTGGGGAATTGTTGGCCAGAAGTGGATGGGCAAGTAGAATAAACATTATTGGTATTTTTTCTTTGTACTTCATTAAGACCTGGTTTCTCTTTACTGGTTCTAAAATTAATATTCAAAAATGATTAGTTTGGTCATTCTTGACCTTGCCTTTCAGAGCATACATTTAATTGTTGACCCGCAAACAAGACTTTCAAAGAGGGTCTTCTTACCTTTCATTAATTACAAAATAAGTACATCTTCAGGCTTATCCCCCTACTAAAGAAGATGCATGGGTATTTTGCCCTTGTTTTCTGTGTATAGTGCTTTTGAAACTTCTTGGTCATGCAGTGCTAAGTGAATGGCTGTATTTTTTGAAGGATAGATGACTTACAGTCTCGTTAGTCTTATTAGTTTCAGGTGAACAACATAGTGATTAAATATTTGGTAGATTATATGCCATCCGAAGTTATTATAAAATATTGGGTATATTTTCTGAGTTGTACTTTATATCCCTATGACTTATTTTCTAATTGATATTTTGTACTTCCAAATCCCATTCACGTATTTTGACACTCCCCCACCCCACTGATAACCTCTCTGATAACCACAGTTCTCTGTATCTGTGACTATTTCTGTTTTGTTACATTTGTTTATTTGTTTTGCTTTTTTAGATGCTATACATTTCTGAAAACATTCAGTAATTGTCTTTCTCTGTCTGACTCATTTCACTAAACTTATTACCCTCCAGGTCCATCCATGTTGTTGTGAATGGCAAGATGTCTTATTTCTGACTGAAAAATATTTCATTATATATCACTTCTTCTTTATCCATTCATCCATTGATGGACAAACAGGTTGTTGTTTCCATATCTTGGGCATAGTAAATAATGGTGCTATGAACATTGGGGTACACATATCTTTTCAAATTAGAGTTTTTGTTTTCTTCAGATAAATAACAGGAGTAGATTGTATGGTAGTCATATTTCCAATGTTTTGAGGAAACTCCATATTGTTTTCCACAGTAATTCTGCCAATTTACATTCCTACCAACAGTGTAGGAGGGTTTTGTTTTGTTTTTCTCTACATCCTCGCCAACTCTTGTTATTTTTTGTGTTTTTGATAATAGCCATTCTGACAGGTGTGAGGTAATATTTCATTGTAGTTTTAGTGATATTGAGCCTCTTTTCATGTGCCTGTTGGGTATCTGTATGTATTGTTTTGGGAAAAATAATTGCCTATTAATGTCTTCTGCTCATTTTTAAAATTAATTCATTCATTAATTTTTGGCTGGGCTGGGTCCTCATTGCTTTGAGGGGTTTTTTTCTGCTTTCAGTGAGTGGAGGCTGCTCTTCATTGTGGTGCAAGAGCTTCTTATTGCCGTGGCTTCTCTTGTTGTGGAGCACAGGTTTAAGTGAAAGGAGAGCTCAGTACTTGGGGCTTGCGGGCCCTGGAGTGTCAGTTCAGCAGTTGTGACACATAGGCTTAGTTACTCCACAGCACGTGGAATCTTCCTGGACCTGGGATTGAACCCTTGTTTGCTTCATTGGCAAGCAGATTCTTAGCCACTGCACCACCAGGGAAGTTGTTCTCCTCGTTGTTTAAATGGGCTATTGTACTATTTTTTTTTCATAGTGAGTTGTCTGGATTCTTTATATCAGCTGTTATCAGACATTTTTGGCACCAGAGACTGGGGTCATGGAAAAGTTTTTCCATGGACCAGGGGATGGGAGTGGTTTCAGAATAATTGAAATGTATTACATTTATTGTGCACCTTCTTTCTGTTGTTATTACATCAGCCCCACCTCACATCATGAGGCATTAGATCCCAGAATCTGGGACTCCCTGCTTTATATATTTTGGTTAGTAATCCCTTTTCTGGATATATTGTAGGTAGATTTTTCCCAATAAGAAAGTGGCCTTTTGTTTAGTTAATGGCTTCCTTCACTATGCCAAAGCTCTTAAGTTTGATTAGGTTCTATTTGTTTATTTTTGCTTTTATTTCTCTTGCCTGAAGAGACAGACACATACAAATTTTTCTTACTCCAGGGTAAAAGAGTATACTGTGTATTTTTTCCCCCCAGAACTGTTCTGGTTTTAGTTTTTCTGTCTTGTGTTTCAGTCTGTAATCAATTTTGGTTTATTTTTATATATGGTATGAGAAAATGTTTATGTTTTATTTTTTTATGTGTAGTTGTCCAATTTCCCTAATACCACTTATTAAAGAGACACTCTTTTACCTATTGTATATTCTTGTCTCTGTTGAAATGATTTACTTCTGGACTCTGTTTTGTTCCATTGATTTATGTGTATGTTTTTGTGCCAATATCGTACTGTTTTGAATTATATAGTTTGTAGGATGCTTTGAAGTCAGAGAGCATGATGCTGTCAGATTTGTCCTTTATTCAAGATTGCTTTGGCTACCCAGGGCCTCTTGTGTGTCTATATACATTTTAGGATCATGTGTTCTAGTTCTGTGAAATATGCCATGGGTATTTTTCTTGAATTCCGTGGGATTTTGTTGAATCTGTAGATTGCTTTGGGCAGTATAGACATTTAAAAAGTACTAATTCTTTCAATCTGACAACATGAAATAGCTTTCCATTTATTTACATTGTCTTCAACTTTTCTCATCAATGTCTTACGTTTTTCAGAGTACAACAGATCTTTCATCCCCTTAGTTAAATTTATTCCTTGCTATTTTGTTCTTGACTTGATAGTAAATGAGTTTATTTTCTTGAATTCTCTTTGTGATCATTCACTATTAAAGTATAGAACTGCAACAGACTTCTGTATGTTAATCTTCTATCCTGCAACTTTACTAAATTCATTTTTTCTAACAATTTTTTGGTGGCGTTATTTAGGATTCACTGTAAATATTATCATATCAATTGCAAATAGTGACAGTTCTGCTTCTTCCCTTTCAATTTGGATGTCATTTGTTTCTTTTTCTTATCTGAGTGAAAGTCTTGTGACTAGAACTTACTGTGTTGAATACTGTGTTGAATAGAAATGGCAAGAGGGGGTATCCTTGTTTTGTTGCTCATGCTAGAGGAAATGCTTTCAGCTTTTACCATCGAGTATGATGTTAGCTGTAGGTCTGTCATAAATGACTTCCATTATGTTGAGATATGTTGTTTCTATACCAATTTAGTTGAGAATTTTTCATGAATAGGTGTTGAGTTTTACTCTGACATAAATCGCAGCAGGATTTTCTATGACCCACCTCCCAGAGAAATGGAAATAAAAGCAAAAATAAACAGATGGAAACTAATTAAACTTAAAAGCTTTTGCACAACGAAGGAAACTACAGCAAGGTGAAAAGACAGCCTTCAGAATGGGAGAAAATAGTAGCAAATGAAGCAAAGACAAAGAATTAATCTCAAAAATATACAAGCAGGTCATGCAACTCAGCACCAGAAAAATAAATGACCCAATCGAAAAATGGGCCAAAGAACTAAATAGACTTTTCTCCAAAGAAGATATACAGATGGCTAACAAACACATGAAAAGATGCTCAACATCATTCATTATCAGAGAAATGCAAATCAAAATCACAGTGAGGTACCATCTCATGCTCAGAATGGCTGCTATCAAAAATTCTACAAACAATAAATGCTGGAGAGGGTGTGGAGAAAAGGGAACCCTCTTACACTGTTGGTGGGAATGCAAACTAGTACAGCCACTATGGAGAACAGTGTGGAGATTCCTTAAAAACCTGGAAATAGAACTGCCATATGACTCAGCAATACCACTGCTGGGCATACACACTGAAGAAACCAGAACTGAAAGAGACACATGTACCCCAATGTTCATCACAGCACTGTTTACAAAAGCCAGGACATGGAAGCAACCTAGATGTCCATTGTCAGAGGAATAGATAAGAAAGCTGTGGTACATATACACAGTGGAATATTACTTAGCTATTAAAAAGAACACATATGAATCAGAACACATAGAATCCACCTTCTAATGAGATGGATGAAACTGGAGCCTATTATACAGAGTGAAGTAAGTCAGAAAGAAAAACACCAACACAATATATTAACACACACACACACATATATATATAAAATTTTAAAAGATGGTAATGGTGACCCTATATGTGAGACGGCAAAAGAGACACAGATACAAAGAACAGACTTTTGGACTCTGTGGGAGAAAGAGAGGGTGGGATGATTTGAGAGAATAGCATTGAAACATGTGTATTACCATATGTGAAATAGATGACCAGTCCGAGTTCGATGCATGAAACAGGGCACTCAAAGCCGGTACACTGGGACAACCGTGAGGGAAGGGGTGGGGAGGGAGGTGGGAGGAGGGTTCAGGATGGGGGACACATGGACACCCGTGGCTGATTCGTGTCAATGTATGGCAGAAACCGCTACAATATTGTGAAGTAATTAGCCTCCAATTAAAGTAAATAAATTAATTTAAAAAAAGATGTTGAGTTTTGTCAACATATTGATTTTTCTGTATCTACTGAGGTGATTGTATAATATCTATCATTTGTCCTGTTGATGTGGTGTGTCATGTTGGTTTGAAGATACTGAACCATGCTTGCATTCTTGGAATAAATCCCACTTGATCATGATATATGATCCTTTTAATGTATTGTTGAATTCAGTTGCCTAATATTTTGTTGAGGATATTTGCATCTATGTTCATCAAGGGTATTAGCTTGTATTCCCCACCCCCCCCCCACTATGGTAGGATTTTTATTTGGTTTTAGTATCTGAATAATGAGACCTCATGGAAATGAGTTTGGAAGTGTGTTCTCTTCTAACCTTTTGAAATAATTTGAGAAGCTTATATTTTAATTCTTCTTTGAGTGTTTGATAGGATTCCCCTATGAAGCTATCTGGTCCTGGATTTTGTTGAGAGCTTATTGATTACTGGATCAATATAATTTCTAGTAATTGATTCTCCTGTTTGGGACTTTTTGTCTTCTTGGACCTGGGATATCTGTTTCCTTCTTCAGATTAGGGAAATTTCAGCCATTATCTCTTCAGCCACATTTTCTGCCCTTCTCTCTCTTCTCATTCTGGGACCCCCTAAATGTGAATGTTGGTATATCTTATATCTCAGAATTCCCTTAAAATATCTTGATTAATGTTTTTTTTTTTTCTTTTTGCTCTTCTAATTTAGGCGATTTCCACTCTTCTTTTTTCCAGGTCACTTATGCGTTCTGCTGTATCACCTAATCACCTAATCTGCTGTTGATTCCTTCTACTGAATTTTTCATTTCAGTCATTGTACTCCTCACCTCTGGTTATTTTTACATTTTCTAATTCTTTGTTGGGGTTGTGTCTGTCTTTCTCTTGTTTTTTCCTAAATTCATTTTTTATGACAATTGTTTTGAATTCTTCATCAGGTAACTTGCTATCTGTTTCATTATGTTATTATGTGTTTTTTTTCCCCCTGGTTTTCTTCCTATTTTTTCATTTGAAATATATTCCTCTGTCTTCTCATTTTGTCTGACTTTTTTTTTGTCTGTATGAAATGAGATGAAACAATTATTTACCTGATCTCGGAGGTGTATCCTTTTGTGGAAGCATCCTTGTGTGTAGGCTGTGTATGCCCAGTGGCTTTGGTAGGAGGGCTGGATCTGAAGCCACTGTGGGTTGGGACTTTTCCCTGGATATACTGGGCCATCACCTTAGCAAGGATGAGCTGGAGTTGTGGTAGGACAGGGCTTCTTCCAGGGTGCACTGGTGGTTGCCGCCTTAGTGGGGGCAGACCTGGAACCTGAGGGGATAGTCCTGGAGCCCAGTGTGAGCTGTGACTTCTCTTTGGGTTTGCTGGCAGGTGTCTTGGTGGAGGTAGGGTGGGATGTTAGAGTCAGAAACTGGTACAGGCTGTGGGACATTTTGGGGTGGTCTTGACAGTCCAGCTAGAGCACCAGGCACTTTTTCACTTTACTAACACTGCACTGAAACTTGGAGTGAGTGAGGAAGTATGTGCATTCTTTAAAACCTCCCTACAGCTCTTTGGTTCTCCTAGTTGTAAGCTCCACTTTTTCCTCAGTACTAGATCCCAGGGCTGGGGTTCCCAATGTGGGGATTGAACCTCTTGCTCCTTAGGGATAGTTTGTGATATCCCCTAGTTTGCAATATCCTCTTTTGGCTTATCTGCTTGTGCTGTGGGTCATGACCAGTTCATTTCTCTTCACCTCCATTTTGCTTAAAAAAAAAAAAAAATCCTTAGTTGTAAAAGAGCCATTCCACTAATCTTCAGGTCATTCTCAAAGGGAGAGTTATTATATATCTAGCTTTATTTTGGTGTGTTCATGGAAGGAGTTGACCTTAGGGTCCTTGTACTTCACCATCTTGAGACCATCTCTTCCTAGTGGCTTATTTTCTAAAGTAACCTCTCCCCAAATGACTAATTCATACTATTTCAAATATTTAAGAAAGCTCATTTTAACTTTGTTTCAATTTCCCCAATAAATAGTTGGTATTCCCTGAGTTTTTACATCCAGAATCTTTAAATTATTATAAAATTACAATGGGAGCACTTGGAGTTGTTAATCGTTTTATTGTCATGGATGCAAATTAGAGGTCGATTTAACATTTTCCAGCTGTGATATTTTCAAGAATTCAACATTTACTCCAGCCTCCCCTACCTCTTCTTTCTGTTGCCATTCTTAAAATCTCTTCCATTGAACTCCCCTGTTCCATCCATCCCATCCCTCTCAATACAATCCTTCCGAGTAATAAATCAGTGAACAGAAGACATTAACCATGCTGAAGAGGGTATTTGTTGGGTATACAGCAGTGAATGAATGAACTCGATGGAATTTTACAGATCTGCTAAAAGACATGAAAGCTTAGTTCAGAAACAGATAATACTTAAAGACAATGACAATGATATGATTCTTTCTAATTATGTAATTTGTCCCATGTTTAGAATGTGTAATCTGTTGTATTATTAGATTTTCACTTTGTTTGATGAATGTGGAGAAGCTAATTTTTTAACATTTAAGTAATCATAACATGCAGGTCAGGAAGCAAAAGTTAGAATTGGACATGGAACAACAGACTGGTTCCAAATAGGAAAAGGAGTACGTCAAGGCTGCATATTGTCACCCTGCTTATTTAACTTCTATGCAGAGTACATCATGAGAAACGCTGGACTGGAAGAAATACAAGCTGGAATCAAGATTGCCGGGAGAAATAGCAATAACCTCAGATATGAGGATGACACCACCCTTAAGGCAGAAAGTGAAGAGGAACTAAAAAGCCTCTTGATGAAAGTGAGAGTGGAGAGTGAAAAAGTTGGCTTAAAGCTCAACATTCAGAAAACGAAGGTCACTGCTTCTGGTCCCATCACTTCATGGGAAATAGATGGGAAAACAGTGGAAACAGTGTCAGACTTTATTTTTTTGGGCTCCAAAATCACTGCAGATGGTGACAGCAGCCATGAAATTAAAAGACGCTTACTCCTTGGAAGGAAAGTTATGACCAACCTAGATAGCATATTCAAAAGCAGAGACATTACTTTGCCGACTAAGGTCCGTCTAGCCAAGGCTACGGTTTTTCCTGTGGTCGTGTATGGATGTGAGAGTTGGACTGTGAAGAAGGCTGAGCACCGAAGAATTGATGTGTTTGAACTGTGGTGTTGGAGAAGACTCTTGAGAGTCCCTTGGACTGCAAGGAGATCCAACCAGTCCATTCTGAAGGAGATCAGCCCTGGGATTTCTTTGGAAGGAATGATGCTAAAGCTGAAACTCCAGTACTTTGGCCACCTCATGCGAAGAGTTGACTCATTGGAAAAGACTCTGATGCTGGGAGGGATTGGGGGCAGGAGGAGAAGGGAATGACAGAGGAGGAGATGGCTGGATGGCATCACTGACTGGATGGATGTGAGTTTGAGTGAACTCCGGGAGTTGTTGATGGACAGGGAGGCCTGGCGTGCTATGATTCATGGGGTTGCAAAAGGTCGGACACGACTGAGCAACTGAACTGAACTGAACATAGAATATTTGCATTAAATCCATTTGAATAATAAAAATTCATCTTGTACTGAAATAGTTATGCTGGAAAGTCACAAGAAATATAAATATGAGAAGAAATTTCTTACTATTTTAATAGAGTTGCTGTTGATTTTGGTGTTTCTGTTTTATATCACATAGGTATATATTTATGTGACACTTATTTGAAATCTTATTTGTGTTAGTATCCCCTGTTAGTTTTAAAAACCATTTAATTCATTAAAAATATTGTAGAAATGAGCTACAATTTAAATAATTAATTATTTAAAGCCATATCTTTTTAAAGATTAATACTTCCTTGGAAAAAGTTGGGAATTTATGGCTTTTCTGTTTATTTCCCTGATTGCATTCTAAAAAAATTTAGTAAATATAAAATTATCCCCTTGAAAGGGTTTACAAAGTTTCAGTAGTAGATTATTTGTTTCTATTTAACTACCCTTTTTATATCATTTAGACATATACAGGTGATACTGAAAATAATTACCAAGTGGTTTGACATGGGACTAGATCAATTCTGTCTCTACTTCCCCACATCCACATCAGAAAAATATGTTTTTATTTAACATCTTTGGTTTCTGATGATTTGAACTCTATATTATATATTATTATATATATATATGAAGGAGTTTCATGTTAATATAATTTTAAGGGGGAAAAAAGAAAAAGTGACCCTTTAAATAGTTGCTATGATTGGAAAATATAGAGTAAACATCAAAGCATCTTATTTTCATTATTTGATTTACATTTTTGTCTCCTTACTTGCCAATTCTCTGTTATGAACTTATTAATATTTTAAGAAGTCAGGGGGTATCTTGTGACATCATTGTGTGGTTTGATGCTTAGGGAGCTTACTAGGTAATTAAGACAGGAAGTATTAAATTCTGGTTGCTAACAGGCACAAAATAAGGCTGGATGAAGGTCAGTGAAGATCCCCCTATTTTTTACACAGTTTTAAACTGTTAATTCTTAAAGACCAATGCTTATTTATTTCTGTTCAATCTACTTCACTATCATAGAAAATCATTACACAAAACATTTGCAGGATCAGAATTGCAGGAAATTTTATACTGTCTGCACTAGAGTAACACATTACTTGGATCATTGCACTAAAGATTGCTGTCTAGATGATTCTGGGGAAAAAAGTAAAAATATGTGTAAATGACGTGCATAGAATATTAATGTATTCTAAGTCATTTATTCTTGCTTATGCAGAATTTTTAAAGAAATAAACTATATTTTAGAAAGGAAAGGCATCTAGAGAAAAGGTAAATGATGAATTTTAAATAGTTCAGGATACTAAGGTGTACAAAATTGTTTAAGAAGATGCTATGGTTTATTGGAAAGTAATAGTATACTTTCTATACACTGATTGTACTTTAGAAAATGTCCTAAAGAAGGAAGTCTAAGCATTTTGTTACATTCTAAGTTGACCACAGGAATTGATTTTTGCTGAACAATATTATGGATTCACTTGTGAAAACTAATCTTGCTACTGGCAAAAATTACTGGGAAATTAACAGTATAATTTCATAAAACATTTTGAGGGCAGCAAACTAATGTATGCTACCATTACTTGTTCAATTCCATATAAACTGTGGATTTATAATGTTTACTGGAAAGAAATTTTGAATGAGAACTGGGTCTGTTCTTAATGAGCTTTGAGAAATACTATGAATGATCTGGAGTTCAGTTTCCCAGTCTCTAAAGTTAGGATGAATATACTTACATCATAGAGCTTTTGATTATAAGGCATTGCCTGTGTGTGTGTGTGTGTGCACGTGCACACACGCATGCATGTGTGTTAAATCGTGTCTGACTTTTTGCAACCCCATTGACTATAGCCTGCTGGGATCTCTATCCATGGAGTTTCCCAGGCAAGGATACTGGTGAGGGCTGGCATTTCCTTCTTCAGGGGATCTTCCCAACCCAGGGATTAAACCTATATCTCTTGTGTCTCTTGCATTGGCATGTGGGCTCTTTACCAGCTGAACCACAGGGGAAGCCCCAATACATTGCCTACCAGCTTTATTTGCTTACACTCATTGAACTTGACTAGTGGAGTGGAAGTTGTGTCTATGAGACGTGTGAGTTACATTAAGTGATTTTATGATCCCTCAAACTCTCATAGTTATGGTTCTCTCGTGTAGGTGCTTCTCCTTTCATTGCTTCTGTGATGGGAGACTCATTCTTAACATCGATGTCTGGTCTAGGTACTCACTACTCACATTTCTTCCATGTCTGCTCATCTACTACTTTATGTGTTGAATAGATATTTTATCACTTATCACTGTGCCCAGTGCACCTCAAACTATCTGCGGAGAAGAACAAGTTGGTTTTTGCTGTTGACACAGCATGGAACAATACATTTATGAAATATGACAAAAATTAATTTCTAGAGAGGAAAAACTAAACTAAAACAAAAAAAATTGAAAATATGCCTTCAGACTATGTATTGTTAAATATAACAGACACAGAATTACTCAATCTTATTGTTAAAAACTCTTACATTTTTACTCTGAATGTTTTCTCTTCACAGATATGTAATAACAGTTCAGAAACTGAGCCAGGTCTGTGGACCACAACTCAAAGAGCTCTACTCTCAAGCCTAGACTAATTTTCTAGACCAGCAGCATCAACATCACCTGGGAACTTATTAAAAATGCACATTTTAGCCCCCTCTAAGACCTACTGAGTTAGAAACTCTGGGCCTGGTTCCCCTCCCACCTACCTGTGTTGAGCAAGTCCTCCTGGTGAATCTGGTGCAGACTAATGGTTGAACAATGTGGCTTTTTCCTTTGTCTTCTATTTTGTGTTTATTTCATTGTTGTTGTCTATTTGCTAAGTTGTGTCTGACACTTTTGCGACCCCATGGTTGGTAGCCCACCAGCTCTGTCCATGGGATTTTCCAGGCATGAATACTGGAGTGGGTTGCCATTTCCTTCTCTGGGGTGTCTTCCTGAGCCAGGGATCAGACTTCTGTCTCCTGATTGGCAGGCTGATTCTTTACCACTGAGCTGCCTGGGAAGCCTCTTTCTTTCATTACTTGCCTTTAAATCTGCACTGTAATCCTCTGGGACTTGACTCCTGCTACCGTGGTAGTAGTTAACTGCAATGTACTTGGGGATGAGAGTAAGGGTGAGGGGTACAACTGAGCATTTGAAAACAATCCAGGTCTAAGAGTTGATTTCAACTTGAGAATGTGAGTCACTGTGATCATACCTCCAATGTAATTGTTTCTTTTTCTGGCAGTTGTCCTCATTTTAGTATAAAGTATTATTTTATTTTTATTTTAAAGTTAGCCTTCATATCTAAGGAATATTGATGTATCAAGTTTATAATTAGTGATTATACTTCATTGTGAAGGAAGTATTTATATATTGGAAAGCAAAAGACTACAATGAAGTGTAACTCTTCATTATTCTGTATATTTTTATCAATTTGCTTTTGTATTCACAGTGAGAGGGCTTGCTTTGTGGCTCAGCTGGTAAAGAATCTGCCTGCAATGCCAGAGACCTCGGTTTGACCCCTGGGTTGGGAAGGTCCCCTGGTGAAGGGAAAGGCTACCCACTCCAGTATCCTGGCCTGGAGAATCTCATGGACTGTATAGTCCATGGGGTGGCAAAGAGTTAGACATGACTGAGCGACTTTCACTTTCACTTTACAATGAGGTGTACATCTTTGATAATTAAAATGAATAGTTGAAAACATGTGTAGCTCACTTTCACTTCTCCTATGTATTTCCTGAAAAAGCGAGAGGGAAAAAGTGCTTCATTTTTACCATATGGTTCTTAAAATTGCGGGGTGGGGTGAATATAGGTGTAAGTGCTCAGTTGTTCTGTTGTGTCCAGCTCCTTGCAATCCAATAGACTGTAGCCTACCAGGTTCCTTCATCCATGGAAATTTCTAGGCAAGAATATTGGATTGGGCTGCATTTTCTTTTCCAAGGGATTTTCCAGACCCAGGGATTGAACCTGTGTCTCCTGTGTCTCCTACATTGACAGTCAGATTATTTATCAGTGTGCCACCTGGGAAGACCAGGTGAATATATTTATCTGTGTATATCCCTATCTATATATGTTTATATAGATATATTTCTTTAAGAAAAAAAATAAAGGCTGATCAAAAGAGGAAGGGAAATTATCAGACACTAGAGGAGTCTAAGAAAAGTGAGAGAAGTGAGTGTCAAAAACACCTAATAGGCCAGACTTAGAACCACATAAAATATTCTCCATAAAATTTGGAGAATATTTATTCTTTTGAAGAATATAACACATTTACAAATACTGAACTTGCACTGCAGGATAAATTAAGTCCCAAAACACTTGAAAGAATTTATATCATTTGGAAAATTCAGGCAGGGGGCAAACTAAACATAAATAAATACCCATATTTTTTAAAAAGAAAAAAAGAAAGCTATGTGCCTAGTATATATTGTCCAGAGACCTGAGATGAAGACAAAGACCTAATTGCCTTTGTGTGGGTGGGCAAGTGAGTGGAACAGCCAAGTAGGATTACTACTGCACTTTGCTTGTTCTCCATCCCATTGGGCCTTGTGAGACATCTCATAAAACGTCTTTCAAAACTCTCCTCTTTGGAGGCATTATCACATCTGCATCTGGGGGTGGCATCGTCAAGGGCCTCCCATTACGCTCCAATCAGTAATGGGACACCTGCACACAGCTTGACAAAGCCTCCACTGTCCTGTCTGCCTCCTCTGTGGCTATAATAAGAGGCGAGCCTGACAGGATTTGCAATGGAGATGGAGACGGGTCTGAAGGAATGTTCTGTTCAGTCGCTCAGTGATGTCTGACTCTGCGACCTCATGGACTGCAGCCCGCCAGGCCTCCCTGTCCATCACCAACTCCCAGAGCTTTCTCAAACTCGTGTCCATCGAGTCGGTGATGCCATCCAACCATCTGATCCTCTGTTGTCCCCTTCTCCTCCTGCCTTCAATCTTTCCCAGCATCAGGATCTTTTCCAATGGGTCTGCTCTTTGCATCAGGTGGCCAAAATATTGGAGCTTCACCCTCAGCATCAGTCCTTGCAATGAATTTCAGGGTTGATTTCCTTTAGGACTGAGTGGTTTGTTGGGAAGTATAAATCATGTGACTGTTTGAAATCTCTTGGATATAAGGGAGAGAATAATACTGGAGAAAGACTATGGATAATGCTTAATTTATTAAGCTGGGTAGTGTTTTATTTGGCTTTATATTTTACATATCATGAATATTTCATATGTATGAAATAGTTCATAATAATTTTAAGCAAAATAATGTAAGTTTCTTCTTCAGAACTCCCCCATTTGCACAGATAAATTTCCACATAAACTTTACTATTATTTTGGTGCTTTAAAAGTGTTCTGGTTGGGATTTTATTGAAATCATATTGAACATTATAACTCACTGGAGAAAACCATTATCTGGTTTTCAAAAACTTTATCCCTAGTCTTTTAAGAAATCTCCATACTGTTCTCCATAGTGGCTGTATGTTGTTCATGTTCATAGTGGCCTCGTTGTTTCTTTCCCTTTTGTGTTTTCCTGGAAAGTCTTAAATTCCTTTCCAGATATATTCTGCACATCTTTGTTAAGATTTTTCTTAAGATTTTAACCTTTAGTATTATCATTATAAGTGGAATCCTTTAGCTCACTGTTTCAAACAGAAAGATCACATCTTGATGTATTAGTTCCGTAATAAGCTATCAGTTTGATTCTCTTATTTTTTCTGATTTATTTCATTCAATTTATGATTGGCTAGCATATCATTTTTAATTGTAATTTTGTTGAGGAATATTTTTTTTAACTACAGGATAATTACTTCATAGTATTGTGATGGTTATCACCATACATCAACATGAATCAGCATTAGGTATACATATGTCCCCTCCCTCTTGAACACCCTGTCCATCTCCCTCCCCATCTCACCCCCTTAGGTTGTCATAAAGCCCTGGCTTTGGGTTCCCTGCATCATACATTGAATTCCCACTGGCTATCTATTTTACATACGGTAATGTATATGTTTCAGTGCTATTCTCTCATATCGTCTCACCCTCTCCTTTCCCCAACATGTCCAAAATGTCTGTCTCCTTTGCTACCCTGCAAGTAGGATCATCACTTCCACCTTTCTAGATTCCATATGTATGCATTAATATACAATATTTATCTTCCGCTTTCTGATTTACTTCACTCTGTATAATAGGCTTTATGTTTATCCTCCTCATTAGAACTGACTCAAATATGCTCCTTTTCATAGCTGAGGACTATTCCATTGTGTAAATGTACCACAATTTCATTATACATTCATGTGTTGATGGACATCTAGGTTGCTTCCATGTCCCAGGCTATTGTAAATAGTGTTGCAATGAACAGAGAGGTACCTGTGTCTTTTTCAGTTCTGGTTTCCTCAGGGTGTATGCCCAGTAGTGGGATTGCTGGGTCATATGGTAGCTTTATTCCTAGTTTTTAAAAGAAATCTCCATACTATTCTCCATAGTGGCTATATCAGTTTGCATTCCCACCAACAGTGTAAGAAGGTTACCTTTTTTCCACAGCCTCTCCAACATTTACTGTTTGTAGACTTTTTGATGATGGCCATTCTGACCAGTGTGAGATGGTAATTTCATTGTAGTTTTGATTTGCATTTCTCTACTAATGATGTTGGGCATCTAGTCATGTGTTTATTAGTTATCTGCTTTTGAACAATGGTGTTGGAGAAGACTCTTGAGAGTCCCTTGGACTGCAAGGAGATCCAACCAGTCCATTCTAACGGAGATCGGTCCTGGGTGTTCATTGGAAGAACTGACGCTAAAGCTGAAGCTCCAGTACTTTGGCCACCTCATGGGAAGAGTTGACTCATTGGAAAAGACTCTGATGATGGGAGGGATTGGGGGCAGGAGGAGAAGGGGACGACAGAGTATGAGATGGCTGGATGGCATCACTGACTCAATGGACGTGAGTTTGAGTGAACTCAGGGAATTTTCATGGGGTCACAAAGAGTCGGACATGACTGAGCAACTGAACTGAACTGAACTGTGTGTCTTCTTTGGAGAAATGCCTGTTTAGATCTTCTGTCACTTTTTGATTGGGTTTGTTTTTCTGGTACTGAGTTGCATGAGCAGCTTGTATATTTTGGAGATTAATTCTTTGTCAGTTTACTGCCATTTACTATCAATTCCCATTCTGAGGGTTGTATTTTTACCTTGCCTATAGTTTCCTCTGTTGTGCAAAAACTTTTTAAGTTTAATTGGGTCCCATTTGCTTAATTTTATTTTTATTTCCATTATTCTATTCTATATATACATTATACAGTCATGGAGGATCTTGCTATGGTTTATGTTAGAGAGGAAGTACAAGCATGAGGATGTTGTTCATTGCTCAGTTGCTAAGTTGTGTCCAACT
The DNA here is from genome assembly GCF_032405125.1 of Capricornis sumatraensis. NCBI lineage: Eukaryota > Metazoa > Chordata > Mammalia > Artiodactyla > Bovidae > Capricornis > Capricornis sumatraensis. The sequence goes on from NC_091073.1 coordinate 26,051,293, forward strand.
CTTTGCAACCCCATGGACTATAGCACACCAGGCTTCCTTGTCCTACACTGTCTCCTGGAGTTTGCTCAAACTTGTGTCTATGGAGTCTGTAATGACCTCCAACCATCTCGTCCTCTGTTTCCCACTCCTCCTCTTGCCCTCAAGTTTTCCCAGCACCACGGTCTTTCTGATGAGTTGGCTCTTTGCATCAGGTGGTCAAAGTGTTGGAGCTTCAGCTTCAGTATTAGTCCTTCCAATGAATATTCAGGTTTGATTCCTTTAGGATTGACTGGTTGGATCTCCTTTCTGTCCAAGGGACTCTCGAGAGTCTTCTCCACCACCACAGTTTGAAGGCATCAATTCTTTGGTGATCAGCCTTCTTTATGGCCCATGAGGTAGCAATTGTTTTTTCACTTAGTTACCAAGGAGATGACCCACAGCTTCTTGAGCATGTAATGCAAGAGAATCTTACCTCAAGGAAGAATTACTATAGATGATAAGTTGTGATTTTAATAAATATAAATGCTGCCATTAGAATTACAAATATATTTCCATTACATTTGCCACAGTTTTGATTCTTTTTAATTTAAAAGTAAGTCAGACACAGAATACACTTTTAAGAAATCAGATTTATTCACCACATACTTGTTTAAATAGATGAATAGCAGTTCCACTAACACCTTTAGTTAAAATTGTTGAAAGCAACTAACTTGAATTTGTTTTAATCTGAGCAGGTATGCTTTATGATTTGTGCAAGGATGTAGCTCTTAATACCAACCTGAGGTAGCTTATGGATCTTATGAAAAATGGTCCTACACTAGCAGGATAAAGGTCAAGTTCTTTGTCATGTGCTTGGATTTAAAATATTACACTTTGGCCAGTCATTGGGGAGTATTTGAAATAATAACTTAAATCAATTAAACACCCCTTAAAAATCTGGCAGAGAAGGCAATGGCACCCCACTCCAGTACTCTTGCCTGGAAAATCCCATGGATGGAGGAGCCTGGTGGGCTGCAGTCCATGGGGTCGCTAGGAGTTGGACACGACTTAGTGACTTCACTTTCATTTTCACTTTCATGCACTGGAGAAGGAAATGGCAACCCACTCCAGTGTTCTTGCGTGGAGAATCCCAGGGACGGGTGAGCCTGGTGGGCTGCAATCTCTGGGGTCGCACAGAGTTGGACATGACTGAAGCGACTTAGCAGCAGCAGCAGCAAGAATAATCTGGAATGAGATTCACATCTTGTTTCAGATATATTTTACTTGTGGCTTATATTTACTTTTGGAAAATTATTGAGAAATCATTTTCACCTTCCAAACGACACATGATGTACAACTGAATACAGTTCCATACCCTAGTGACTTGGAGTCTGAGGAATTCCTGTAATTCAAGCTACTATTTTCCTATTGCTTTGACCTCAAAACTTTTGAGGTGATAGCTTCCCTGTGGCCAAATGGTAAAGAACCCACCTGTTAATGCAGGTGACTTGAGTTCCATGCCTGGTTTTAGGACATCCCCTGGAGAAGAAAATGACAATTCACTTCAGTAATCTTGCCTGGAGAATTCCATGGACAGAGGAGCCTGGGAGGTTTCAAAGAGTCAAACATGACTAAGCGACTAACACCTTCATTTTCATGAATAGAATGTAAAGAGTTATTTTTAATGTATTTTGCAACTATTTATTTGGAATTAAAATGTGCCAGACTGCCTGGAGCCAGCATGGAGAATCCCACCTGTGGCAAAGGTCATGAGGAAGGGGGCCTGGCAAAAGGCAAAGGCTGAGATCACAGGGGTACCCCTGGATTTTTCCGAGCATCTACCCCCCAAACCAGTCTGCCTGCTTTATTGTACTGTGCTTTCCACTCTTCTGACATAACAGGGGGCTATCCCCAACCATCTTTCTCTGGAAAGAGTTAACTTAGAGCTCCAGTTAACAGTCTCCTGCATATAAAAGCAGTGTCTCAGCTCAAACCCCTCTGATGGCTCTCTAACTTGCCTGACAGTTAGAGACTTTTACAACTTGTGATTGTTTACAGCCCCCCAACCACGAGAGGCACGCAGCTTAAAACATCTTAAAGATATAAAGCCTTTTCTAAAGAGCTAAGAATTATATTGGTGATGGGTTTTCATTGTTGAGTCAATGACTGCTGCCAGGCCTCCATATTCTTTATCTTTTAGGCACCTGGAGGCTATTAATCAATGTAATTGGGATATAGAAAAAGGAATATAGTAGTTTTGACGTTAGCAACACTAGACTTTTGAGTTAGTGAACTTTTTCTTTGTTATAAATCACTGTACTCCTCTTTCCTTGTTATAAATTGTTGTGTCCTTGTTACGTAAGAATGTAACCTTAATTAGTGCTTTCTGAGAGTGGCACCAGACTTTAGTAAGAACAACACTTTTAAGGCAAATAAGTTTTCTGGTTGACAGACCCTTATCAGAAAAGGGCCGTAAAATGCTAATAGGCCTCCTGGCCAGAAGATGATGTAAATCACCTAAGACTTATGTATACAGCTAGGTATGCAGAGAGAAAGCCTGGTCTCGATGAGTCAGGGCTGCTGTCACTGCATAATTTTGTATTATCCATTGATCTCTATGTACAACCAAAAATATAAAAAGCTTTTCTGGACAATAAAGGATGGGCCAGTTCCTGGAAAGACTGGTTCCCCCATGTCTTCTTTTCTTTCTTACTCTATTTTCTGGCTGATTCCCATCTGAGGCATAGAGGCTAGCCGTGTCTACTTATTTGCCTGGGCTTCTAAGATCCACGCGAGAGGGAGCCCAAGGCGGGGCACCCTCCACTATTCAAGCGGGCGCCTGTGGCCCTATGTAGACGGTTCAAGTCCCTTGTCTCAGGGCTCTATTGGCTTTCTATGTAAACCAAAGAATACAACCTCTTTCCTCCTCTAAATTTCCTACTACACTATTCTTTCCTAATCTCTTTTTATATTTCTAATTAAATAATCCTTTCCCAGACGCCGACTCCGTCCGCACTTCAAATTCTCTGGATCCACTGGGACTGGACCCCAGCACCAGACATTGTGATAGGTTACAAGGGATTATAAAAATAAGACATTTTAAACAATTTACAGTTCAGAAGATGTTAAATTTAGGTACATAGGGGAAATAATGATATAAGTTGTGGGAAAGCAAACATACTGGAAGACTGAACTATTTATTTATTTGTATTAAAAACATAAGATGGCCATTCAAATCTAAACAAGTTACCCAAATTCATTCCTTTTTATGGCTGAGTCGTATTCCATTGTATCTATGTGGCACGTTTTCTTTATCCATTCCTCTGCTGATGGACATTTAGGTTGCTTTCGCGTCCTGGCTATTGTGAGTAGTGCTGCAATAAGCATTGTCTTTTGGAACTCTGCTGGTTGTATTTTTAGTTTTTTAAAGACTCTCCATATTGTTCTTCATAATGGCTATATCATGTCATACAGAGTGAAGTAAATCAGAGAAAAACAAATATCATATATTAATGAATATATGTGGCATCTAGAAAAATGGTATAGATGATCTTATTTGCAAAGCAGAAATAAAGACACAGATGAGAACAAACATGGACACTGGGGGGTGGGTGAGATGAATTTGAAGATTGGGACTGATATATATATATATACACTATTGATACTGAATATAAAGTAGACATATAACGAGAACCTACTGTATAGCTCAGGAAACTACTCAGCTCTGTGGTGACCTAAATGGGAAGGAAATCCAAAAAAGAGGGAATACATGCGTACATGCAGATGACTCACTTTGCTGTACAGTAGAAATGAACACAACAGTGTACAGCAACTGTATTCCAATAAAAATTAATTTAAAAACACATGGACTGTGTCAAATGTTGTATTAAGAAGATAAGGAAGGAAATATGATTTAAGAGTGGATGTATGAGGTTTGGAGGAAGGAGAGGGTTAGATTTAAGTTTTCTGGACCAATAGAAAAAGCCTTCCAGGGTACAAAGCTGTGAAAACAGCACCAGTGTGCTCCAAGTGTATTTTGGTAGACTGAAGAATGAAGCCCATGATCAGCAGATACTATCAAGTACAATACAATTAGAAAAGGAGAGTAGAACCACACTATTAAGGATTAGACCTAGTTCTCTAGGTTGGGGACTGTTACAAAATATTTAGGATCTATAATCTTAGTTGTACATCAGTTATATTTTATCTATTAAGATGATGGTGCAATGAAGGAAAAAAATGGGAGGACAGAAAGTTCACTTTGAAGCAGGTTTAATGTGAAGAATCAGGGAGAAATGTGTTGGGATAGGTCTAGAAGGAAGTTGTATTTAAGGGTGACTCTCTCCAGAGGATGGTAGAAATTAGCCAGATGATAGGGAGGTCACTTATATATAGGAGAAGCCAAAGGGGTGACTTTTGTGAGCCACAGAAAATGTGAAAAGGATCATGTGATTTAGCTCTGGCTATTTTTTTTTTTTTTAATTCCAGTTCATACAGGGCTCATAATGTTAGGTGCATTTTTGTTTGCTTTTTATTTTTCTTATTTCAAAGATGGCCTTAAGGTTTCCCTCAGCTTGATTAAATTAAAAAAAAAAAACTGGCTTTCTATCTTTAATTTCTTGACCTCTCTTTTTTTAGAGCATTTGCTCTGCTGCTGCTAAGTCGCTTCAGTCGTGTCTGACCCTGTGTGACCCCATAGACGGCAGCCCACCAGGCTCCCCTGACCCTGGGATTCTCCAGGCAAGAACTCTGGAGTGGGTTGCCATTTCCTTCTCCAATGCATGAAAGTGAAAAGTGGAAGTGAAGTTGTTTAGTCATGTCCGACTCTTAGCGAATCCTAGAAAACTTAAAATCATAACTTTTCTCTGCCCCTTTTAGGTACACTTTTCTTCTAGCCTGTTACTAGAACCCAGGGACAAATTTCTCAGGGACCTGTGAGTCACTACTTTGAAACGCAATTATCAAGAAGTAAGTCAGAAAGAAAAACACCAATACAGTACATTAACGCATAAATATGGAATTTAGAAAGATGGTAACGATGACTCTATATGCGAGACAGCAAAAGAGACACAGATATAAAGAACAGACTTTTGGACTCTGTGGGAGAAGATGAGGGTGGGCTGATTTGAGAGAACAACATTGAAACATGTATATTACCATATGTGAAACAGATCCAAGTTCGATGCATGAAACAGGGCACTCAAAGCCAGTGCACTGGGACCACCCCGAGGGATGGGATGGGGAGGGAGGTGGGAGGGGGTTCAGGAGGGGGCCACATGTATACCCATGGCTGATTCATGTCAATGTATGGCAAAACCACTACAATATTGTAAAGTAATTAGCCTCCAAATAAATTAATTAATTAAAAAAAGAGCCCCTAGCTTTCAGTTTTCGTTGGGGATGTAGTAAGACGGTGGGGGTGGGGGGTAGGAGCCTAGCTTCCATATGGATAATCAAGAACATCAGTGGCCTACTCTCCAGGTGGCTTAAGCCAATCATTTTTACCAAAGCGAGTCAATCTAGCTTCCTCTCTTTGGCTCATGAATGTGCAAATGTGTACATGACTCAGACTTCAGTGAGTTAGTGGATGACAGTTGTTTGTGCACAGGGATCATTTTAAGTGGGCATGGCTTTGCCCAGACAGAATGAGACCCCAGTTTTGTTAAGCAATTGGGCAGTGTGATGAACTGGTATGATCCCCATACCTAGGGAGTTAATCAGGGCATGAAAAATGGAATGTCCTTTTCTATATGCAGACCTAAATGTCTCCCATTAGAGCTTGCTACAAACTCTGACCTAGGGTAATTAAGATTAAGTTGTATATGTCCAAATATTAATGGAAAAGGTATTTCTAATTTTGCCTTTTTTTTAAGTTTTGTACGCTATTGCTGAAAGTTGTATAATGGGAGAAGAGAAGAGAGTTAGTTAAGTGGTTCTATTCAATGCATAGATCTAAGAATCAAATGATATAATTTGCAAAAATCTTTTTAGCATAGTGATTGGCATATGTTGATAATCATTACTATCATTAACTATTACTATTATTTTTCTTCTCTATCCTGCGACTCTACTGTAGGAAAAAAACCCATTTTTTAATTCTCTAATTTTGAGAAATTTTTAAAATTTCTTGAGTTTTCTTCTATTATGATTTCCTCCATTATTATATTAATTTTTTTTCTCCATTATAAGAGAGGATGTAAATAATTCTGTGAATTTTCTTCCTTCCCAAATCAGGAAAAAAAAAGTGTCTCCTCATTTATTAGTCCAATCAACAATATTTTTTAAATCTGGATACGAATTTCCAGCCCTCAAGGATATGGTAATGGGTGGTCATAGGATTGTTGCTTGACCTCAGTGGGACGGTGACACTGCCTGCAGAGGGCTAGTACTCTCTGTATCAGAGTTTCCTGGTAATTGCCAGGGTTCTTGATTATTATGTGGGGCTGAGAAAGGCATTTCCCTATGTGTGTGTGTGTGTGTGTGTGTGAGGTTGGGGAGAAACCTGCAGGCTGGAGCAGGAGCCAGAGTCCTAGTAGGAGTGAGAAGGATATCTACCTAAGGGAGGTGATTTCCTCACAACATGTGAACTTATATATAACAATAGAAAATGAAATATTCCTCCTCAAATATCTTCCTCATTCTCCCTGTTTCTATTCCTTACCCCAACAAGTAGCCACTGTTACTAGTATTTTTTTTATCCTTCCAAAGATGATTTTTTATGCATAGTCAAAGCAATAATTATTTTCCCTTTTCAAAAAAAATGATAGCACATCTGTCCATTATTTAACACCATGCTCGCTTTCACTTAATAATATATTTTGAAGCTTTTCCCACGTCAATACGTAGAGTACTATTTCATATATATAGCTTCACATACATATTTCATTATTCCATTCTTTTCTGTAATTTTAACAACTTTCCTGTATGTGAACATTTAAGTTGTATAAATCTTTTGCTCTTATAAATAATATCCCAGTGAATATGAATAATCTGTAAATATATTGCATAGCTGTGAAAACAGATGCCATACTTCTTTTCATTATGTGTATATTTTATTGTTGAGTCATCACAACCCTTAGGTTGCTTAACTAACTGTTTAGGATTCCACACAGGGGCCAGTCATAAACAGAATACGAGTGTTTGGGTTTCAAGCACAGATTTAATAATCCCTCAGATGCAGCTCTATATTGGTTAAAAAAAATAAAAAAAGTCTACATAAAGAAGAGGATTGTTTTCATTTTTCATGCTTGAGTTTCTGTTTTTTTTTTTTTCTTAGTCTTTGAAAACATGTACCTCTCCAAGTTCTTGTATTAATTTAAATAATTAAATTTCCTAGAAGTATCTTAGAGTTTTATGAAGATTAGGCTGGTCCATCCTCAAACGTTTTCTTAAATAGCATTGTAGATTGCCCCTTTAATATTTCTAGCCTACTGTGTATCCTTCCTTTACCACTTCAATAAGGACATAAGCTAATGGAGGGGAGGTCACTATCCTGTCATTATTGATAGTCCACCAAAACATCAGTGCTTTCCAGATAATATACTTCTATGGATACTTGTTGAATGCTGTAATGTGTTCTTCACATTCACAGAGTTTGCTTGCCTATTCTATTATTGAACCCATATTATAGAAATGACTAGCTGTAACTAGATTCTACTCTGAGTCTGATTACAGACTCCTACATGAACTGATTCACAAGCTGTTAAGTGTATTCATCTTGATGCACAAGCACACATCTTTGTGTGAATGAAACAAACAAAGGGCTAGATGCAACAGTGTGCTAGAATCTGCTTTACTGTCTTGTAAGAGACCACTGTGCTCCTCCTCTGCTCAACTCCCAGTTCCAGGATGTCTCTTGGGTAGCTTGAAATTATATTATAGCAATCAGCAAACACTGCAAATCAAGGCACACTCCCTTCCCACAGTGCAGTGTTTAAACATTTAAGGACAACTGCCACTGCCTAGATGGTAATGTTTTAAATACATTAACCCACTTAATCCTTACCACCCCTGGATGAAATAGGTAGAGGACAACATTCTCGTTAATTCCACTTAATGGATGGTTAAACAGGACCTAGATAAAGAAACACAGTAACAAAGATCAATGAAACAAGGCTGACAGCTCTCAAGTTGTGAAGGCAAAGCATCCACTGCAACAGAATTAGGTTCATCTTTTTGTTAAATTTTGACAACGATTCTTGAGATCATAATTACCTCAAAGTCTTTCAGTTTCTCTATTATATTTCCTGTATAGGAAACCTTTATGAATACATCTCAGTTTTATAAATAATTTATTCTTCAGCAAGTAATTTCACAGTTTATTATTTTGGTAAGTGCAGAACCCAGACCAACTTCTTCTCTTTTTTCCCTTCCACATACTACCCTGTGGGCAGTTGCTACACTGCAGCAGTTTGAGAGAGCTTTATTACTCTGTAGACTATGATTTATGTGTAATGGGAATGATATTTCTGAAGTCCACGGCATGATACAAGTTTGTGTGCTGTTCATTTCTTTTTTCCATTTTCTACTTGATAATCCATCAACAGTATTTATGTTTTGTTCATGGTAGGTCAATTGAGTGTTTCATGAAGAATGTTGAACCGTAAGTAATTTGTTATTCACTCTAATACACACAGATGCAATATTAGCCAAAAATGCTTCTTTATATCAGTAAAACAATATGCAAATACAAAGTTGTAAATACAAAACTGATGGAAAAGCTCCCTAAGTAGAATTTGTTTGTTAAAATATGAATGGCAGGCTCTCTACGGAAATGATGGTAGGAACACTGAAGACAGAAAACTTTAAAAACTGCCTTGTCCCAACCACTCAGTAAAACATTTCAGGTCAAGCTTATTTGGGTTATCAATCAGTATTGTCATCCACTGATAGCCTGATTCCCAGATCCTGTGTCTCTTTCTGTCATTCAGGGGGTACAGCCTTTACTTAAGCTTCAGGAACAAAGGTTGTAGAATGGCCTCCTCAACTGAAGTGTTATATTTGTGGAAAGAAAACTAGAACAAAATATAGTTCACCAGAAGGTATCTTGAGTACTCCTGTAGGAAAACCTATTTCAGTTTTTAATATTAAAATTTCACAAATTTTACTCAATATGATAACTTAAAAACTCATCGGACAATAATGACCTGTAACTTATTGTTAGATGATCCTTTCCTATGCCAAAGCCTTGACTGTGTGGATCACAATAAACTGTGGACAATTCTGAGAGAGATGGGAATACCAGAACACCTGACCTGCCTCTTGAGAAATCTGTATGTAGGTCAGGAAGCAACAGTTAGAACTGGACATGGAACAACACACTGGTTCCAAATAGGAAAAGGAGTACGTCACGGCTGTATATTGTCACCCTGCTTATTTAACTTATATGCAGAGTACATCAGGAGAAATGCTGGACTGGAAGAAACACAAGCTGGAATCAAGATTGCCGGGAGAAATATCAATCACATCAGATATGCAGATGACACCACCCTTATGGCAGAAAGTGAAGAGGAACTAAAAAGCCTCTTGATGAAAGTGAAAGTGGAGAGTGAAAAAATTGGCTTAAAGCTCAACATTCAGAAAACGAAGATCATGGCATCTGGTCCCATCACTTCATGGGAAATAGATGGGGAAACAGTGGAAACAGTGTCAGACTTTATTTTTTGGGCTCCAAAATCACTGCAGATGGTGACTGCAGCCATGAAATTGAAAGATGCTTACTCCTTGGAAGGAAAGTTATGACCAACCTAGATAGCATATTCAAAAGCAGAAACATTACTTTGCCGACTAAGGTCCATCTAGTCAAGGCTATGGTTTTTCCAGTGGTCATGTATGGCTATGAGAGTTGGACTGTGAAGAAGGCTGAGCTCCAAAGAATTGATGCTTTTGAACTGTGGTGTTGGAGAAGCCTCTTGAGAGTCCCTTGGACTGCAAGGAGATCCAACCAGTCCATTCTGAAGGAGATCAGCCCTGGGATTTCTTTGGAAGGAATGATGCTAAAGCTGAAACTCCAACACTTTGGCCACCTCATGCGAAGAGTTGACTCATTGGAAAAGACTCTGATGCTGGGAGGGATTGGGGGAAATTGTCGTCCCATGGACAACTCTTTGCATGAGGTAGCCAAAGTTCTGGAGTTTCAGCGTTAGCATTGTTTCTTCCAAAGAACACCCAAGACTGATCTTCAGAATGGACTAGTTGGATCTCCTCGCAGTCCAAAGGACTCTCAGGAGTCTTCTCCAACACCACAGTTCAAAAGCATCAATTCTTTGGCACTCAGCTTTCTTCACAGTCCAACTCTCACTTCCATACATATACTCAGCTATTAAAAAGAATGCATTTGAATCAGTTCTAATGAGGTGGATGAAACTGGAGCCTGTTATACAGAGTGAGGTAAGTCAGAAAGAAAAACACCAATACGGTGTGTTAACACATATATATAGAATCTAGAAAGATGGTAGCAATGACCCTATATGTGAGACAGCAAAAGAGACACAGATACAAAGAACAAACTTTTGGACTCCATTTTGGAGAAGGCGGGGGTGGGATGATTTGAGAGAACAGCATTGAAACATGTATATTACCATATGTGAAATAGATCACCAGTCCAGGTTCGATGCATGAGACAGGGTGCTCAAGGCTGGTGCACTGGGATAACCCTGAGGGATGGGAGGGGAAGGGAGGTGGGGGGGGTTCAGGATGGGGAACACATGTACACCCATGGCTGATTCATGTTATGTATGGCATAAACCACTACAATATTGAAAAGTAATTAGCCTCCAATTAAAATAAAGTAATAAAAAAAGCCACACACGAAAACATAATTGCAAAAGCAATAAGAAAAAAAAAGAAAAATACATTTAATCAATAAAAAGCCACAATTATCTAGATCTAAGCAACTGACTAAAGAACCCTACTAGTAGATAACGACTATTACTTTGTGGAACTGGGCACGAGTTGGTAGAATTTTTCTGTAGAGGGCAAGGTATTAAATACTCTAGGCTTTGAAGGAAAGACACAAATCTGAGGATATTAGGTAGATACTTAAACAACTATTTAATTGTTTAAAAATACTAAAACCATTCTTAGCACACAGACCACACAGAACAGGTAGTATGCCAGACTTGGCCCCTGGGTCATAATAGTATGTTAGTTTCTGGAAAAGACCACCTCTAAAAGTGGGGTGAAATGAGATTTCTCATTCAGTCCCCAGAATGCATTGCTAGAGGCCACACTGATTGGTCAAAACATGAAATTCTATCTTTTCTCCTCCATGATCAAATTTCCTCCTTAAGTGCTAAGGGGGCCCAGAAAGTGTACCACAATGGACAGAGTGTACGACGTATTCAGCCCTATGTTGTTGTTTAGTCACTAAGTCATTCTCAACTCTTTACGACCCCATGGACTGTAGCCTGCCAGGCTCCTCTGTCCATTGGATTTCCCAGGCAAGATTATTGGAGTGGGTTGCCATTCCCTTCTCCAAGGGATCTTCCCAACCCAGGGTTTGAACCCACATCTCCTGCGTTAGCAGGTGGATTCTTTACCACTGAGCCACCACAGATGCCCATTTAGTCCTACGTCTTGCTCCAAGTGGTGAAGAAGCTGTTGGTGCAGCCTGTGATCTAGAATTGGCAGATTCTGTTTTAATGATGGTGACGGGAAGAAAACCCAGGTCCCACCGTAGTCAGGATATCATCTTGCCCTGGTGAATGTGAAAGTCCAGTGTCCAGTTTTCTCTCAGTGAAGATTCTCCTCTATATATCACAATGCCTTCTGGTTAATCCTTCTTTGACTCCTTCCCTCTGCCCCATCATATAGACATTTCAATTCAGGTGTACAATCACTTTCCCAGTGATAAGGTGGCCACAGGAGACTCCCTGAGCAGCTCAAGTTTCTGCAACAAGTGGGGCCAAGAGATGTTTTTTTCTGCTTTTATGTCTTACTTATGGGTAAGCTGTCTGGGCCTGTCCCTGTCCCTCATCATTTCATTAGACTCTCTTCATCTGTTGTTGCACTGGCCCCTTCTACTTGCAAAAGAGAAATGTATGTAATACTTTTATGCTGTACATTCACAGCGCCTTATCAAATCGATCTACTACCTGATTAGGCCATTGAAGCAAGAATAGGGGGCTCTCGTTAAATCCTGGCAAAAAAAAAAAAAAAAGAATCTTTGTACACACTTCTTCCAGGACCATGGATGCTGCTATCCCACATGCTTAGTCACTCATTTGTGTCTGACTCTTTGTGACCCTTTGGACTGTAGCCCACCAGGCTCCTCTGTCCTTGGGATTTTCCAGGCAGGACTTCTAGAATGTTTTGCCATGTTATCCTTCTAACAGTCTTCTCAACCCAGAATCTGAACCCTTTGTCTCCTACAGTACAGGCAGTTTCTTTACCTGCTGAGCCATTGGGGAAGTTCATGAGAATATTAGAGTGATTCTTTATGTTATTAATATATCTGTTTAAGGAGACTTTCCATTCACTGATGAAACTTTTAAAAGTTGCTGGCATTCTGTCTTGCTAAAGATGATTTAAATGAATTTAATGTGTGAAAAAAGTATACCTTCATGGCAAGTGTTGGTCTATGATACTGAGGAAGCATAGTGAAAATTTCTCTGTTGAAATTTGTTAAAACCAAGAATTTGGATTTATAATAATAGATCTCATTATTTTCTTTGTAGAATCACTAATTAAAACATTTCATGATTTTTTAAGGCCAGGTAGGTCATAAAATGTACATTACAAAAAATGGTACTAATGTTGCCTGCTAATGTGGTTACAAAATTGTAGCTTCTGGAAATTTGCAAGCCAGTTATTGAGTAATCATTCTTTGCAAAGTTGGATTTGTGATATATTGTGACTAATTCATTTTAATATCATTACTTCCTGTTTTGGTCTGGTTGATATGTGAAAATAATTGGTTTCTATCCTAGTTATCGTTTTGGTCTGTGGTCTTTAGAATGAAAATAAGCAACTTTGCTATTTTTATGGGTCAATTTCAAGCAGAACAATTAATTAAAAAGTTATTATGTTTGTCATCAGAATTCCTATCTCATATGAGATTCTTTCTCTCCAAATTATTCCATTTTGCTAAATGCATTGCTTCAGAACAAAATCAGCTACGTAACAGAAGAGAAAAATAATGTTGTTTTCTTGGCTTGCTAATTTGATTTTTCTTTAGTACTGCCATTGTGGTGTTAACCTAAATTGTATTTATCTTTCCCTTCAAAGTATAATGATATTGTTTTCTCAAGACTGCTGACTAGATAGTAATTCCTTAATTTGTAATGGAATACTTACTTAATGATAGTCACATCCTACAAGAACCACTTAACATTCATCTTTATTGATTCTGTTAATATGAGTAATTTACATTGCTCTTTGATTTATCAGTAAAAAATACTAGATTAAAGTTTCAATGGTTTTTATGTCTCTATAAGTTTGATTACTATTTTACTCTCTCTTCAAGTTTCACTTAGCAATTTATTTTTCCCCAGTGGTGTATGTGTTGCATTGAGGAAGCTATTTAGAATATTGCAAAATAACATTTGAGAAGTAAATAGCACCCTGGTGACCTTGAAAGGTTGACATGTTTTTATCAATGTATTAATGCTACGGTAGTAAGTTCATGGTGCTAAGGTACTTCAGTTATGTTCGACTCTTTGCCACTCCATACAGTGCAGCCTGCCAGGCTTCCCTGTCCGTGGGATTTCCTAGGCAAGAATACTGGAGTGGGTTGCTCTGCCCACCTCCAGAGAATCTTCCCACCTCCAGAGAATCTTCCCAACCAAGGACTGAACCTGTGTCTCCTGCATTTGCAGGTGAGTTCTTTATCACTAGTGTCACCTGGGAAGCCCAGGAAGTTCACAAACCATTTTTTTTAATAAAATAAATTTATTCAACAGCTTTTAGTTCACATCTTAAGGAAATGTGATTAATAGAAAGTTCACCACCTATTAGCAACATTTTCTGTTAAGATGTAAGCTAAAAGCTGTTGAATAAAGTTATTTAAAAAATAACTGGTAAAAAGCCAGGTATTGTTCTGTTTAAGATACCATGTTTCATATATTAGTTGTTAAATCTTGATAACAACCTAAAAGTCACTTACAGTTGACATAGCTGCTGCTGCTGCTGCTGCTGCTGCTAAGTCGCTTCAGTCGTGTCCGACTCTGTGCGACCCTATAGATGGCAGCCCACCAGGCTCCCCGTCACTGGGATTCTCCAGGCAAGAATACTGGAGTGGGTTGCCATTTCCTTCCCCAATGCATGAAAGTGAAAAGTGAAAGTGAAGTCGCTCAGTCATGTCTGACTCCTAACAACCCCATGGACCGCAGCCTACCAGGCTCCTCCATCCATGAGATTTTCCAGGCAAGACTACTGGAGTGGGGTGCCATTGCCTTCTCTGTTGACACTGAGACAAAGAGAATTTAAGTAATTTGCTTAAAATAAGGTAGTAGTAAGTGACAGAGCCAATATTTGAGCCTAAGCCTTCAGGATCCAGAGTCAGTGCTCTTAGCCACCAATCACCTTCCTCCCTAAAGAAAATAGCCTATAAAATTATATCATCATTTAAATAGAGGATAATCTAAATTTGGGAATGGATTATCTTATAAAGTCATTTCGCATTATCTGCACTTTTTTGTTGAATGCTATGTGTGTATGTTATTTATTTGCAGGTCTTAGCTTTTTTTATTTTCCAAATCATTTGTAATAGGAAAACCTAGTATCTCTAGTACTCTTGTCTGGAAAATCCCATGGACGGTGGAGCCTAGTGAGCTGCAGTCCATGGGGTCGCTAAGAGTCGGACACGACTGAGCAACTTCACTTTTACTTTTCACTTTCATGCGTTGGAGAAGGAAATGGCAACCCACTCCAGTGTTCTTGCCTGGAGAATCCCAGTGACGGGGGAGCCTGGCAGGCTGCCGTCTATGGGGTCTCACAGAGTCAGACACGACTGATGCGAGTTAGCAGCAGCAGCAGCAGTATCTTTTACTAAACACTTTCTGGTATATGTGTTAATAATGGCTTCTCACCGTGTCTTATTTGGACAAGTTCTTTTTGCTGCTCTGTATAATTTGTCTACTAAAGGTGAAAGAGCAGATGCACATAATAGTGCACAGTCCCTTCAGCTCCCTCGCTGGAATTTATGTACTCAGAGTGCTAACTTATATCAGCATGCTTCAAGATTGCCACCTGGCAGATCCTGCCCTTTAATAAGGTGTAAATGTGGCAGATCAGTCCAGGCAGTCATTGTACCTGATAAGGGCTTTGGCTCATGCTTCTGAGCGATTTAGTCTTTGCTGTATTATAAATCACCTGTGTAGCATGATGAGATTTTCACCATCACAGATGGAATGATAATGATTGAAAGTTGCAATCTCAAATGACACCTGCTTGAGATACTGATCAACTATGTGGAGGTGAGATGAAGCGAAAGTCCGAGCCAATAAACAGGTTTAGCTGTCTTGATTAATTAACATTTAGAAAATAATTGTTCTCCAGAGATTGACTGGAGGGAGGCACACCTTTGGTAAAACTATATTTCTTGAGTATTGGGTTTCAGGCACTGTGCTCAGTTCACCATCTTGACCTGAGATAGACTGCCAGAAATTTCACCAGCAAAAATGAGTCTATTTGGGATCACCAGAGAATTGCAACTGAGGCTCTGCAATCATGAGGAGCCACATTCAAGTCCTATCATGGCAAGGGAAACAGAGAAATCTTACAGAGGAGAAAGGAATTTAGGAGAGCTATAGCAAATATGTTGGCCACCTGATGTGAAGAGCCAGCCCATTGGGAAAGATTGAGGGCAGGAGGAGAAGGGCACAACAGATGATGAGATGGTTGGATGGCATCGCTGACTCAATGGACATGAGTTTGAGCAAACTCCAGGAGATAGTAAAGGACAGTGAAGCCTGGCGTGCTATAAAACATGGGGTGACAGAGAGTCAGTTGTGACTTGGTGACTGAACAACAATAATAGCAAACAAAGAATCCATGGCTTTTCATCAGCAGAGTCCTTGTCAGGAAAGAAAGGAATCTTTATTCTTCACTTGGCTCAGTGGTAGGCTCAGAATCCACCTGCCAATGCAGGAGATGCAGGTTTGATCCTTGGGTCGGGAAGATTCTCTGGAGTAGGAAGTGCCACCCATTCCAGTATTCTTGCTGGGAATAACATGAACAGAGGTGCCTGGCGGGTCCTCTGGTCCATGGGAGATGTGACTGAGCATACACACATATTCTCTGAGTTGGGCTTGATGGACAGGGAAGCCTGGCGTGCTGTGATTCATGGGGTCACAAAGAGTCGGACACGACTGAGCGACTGAACTGAACTAACTGCTATCTATTGTCATAAGTGTGAGAGCTCCCCCTTCTGGTCTCTCAACTCTAATTAAAATTTCTTTTTACTATTTATTTTTAACAGTTATATTCATGATCTCATTTAATCCTATTAGATGATCTTGTGTTTATTTTTGTTTTACAGGTGATAAAACAGAAAACAAGTGCTAATTGACAGAAATAAGAGTAAACGGTCCCCATTGCCCATACCACATCTTGGCTCAGAGCCCAGATTCTGCAATGTCCCACTCACATTAAAACCAGGCTCCCCTTTCCAACAGCTCCATTCTCAACATCTGTTTCCTCACCATCCATTCAAATGAAGAATAATAACTGTTTGAAGAGCTACCTGGGACAGTTATATATATAAAACAGCCCTGGAACTGTGACTGCTCTCACTCTGTTAGCAAGTAGCCAAATTGAAACTGAACTAGCAGATTTCAGAGCCTGGGTTTTAGCTACTGTATCATTTTATTTGGTGCAGCTCTTACCTTCTGTTGTTGCACCACTCCATACATATAATAATTCCCTTCCTGAAGCAACATTAATTACTACCATGCCTTCACCCCATAAAAATGCTCTGAGCACATTTCCCAATATAAGCATGCTCCCCCAGCCCACATGTCATCCAACAGGTTGATGTCTCCTGTGTTAGTGAACAGGCAAAGAATCTACATCAGCCTAGGGTGCAGTTTTGTGATTTCAACAAAAAACTCATCGCAGATATTCATTTACTTGAGCAGCTGTAGAGCTTCTGAAGAGCAGAGTTCCCTAGAAAGGCATGTGGATAACGAATTCTGCTACGGATTCCATTTTGTGAGCTTAATCATAGAAGAGGGAGTCAGACTCATTTGGTTTAGTTCATTGCTTTTCAAATCTGCACTCATAAATACCAGCACTGTTCTGTTCTTTATCCTAGGAGCTCTTTCCTGTTCTTAGCAGAGACAGGCTTATGTATTTCCCATTGTGAGTAATGGCTCTATTTGATTAAATAAATAACATTTTGCACTAAAATAGTTCACAAAAGGACTGAGAAACCATCAAGAATGTATTTAAAATCCTGCAATGAACCTTATCACTTTTTTCTCTGACACAAATTATAGTTTCTGACACATTAAAATTATATCTTAAGAGAGGATTCTGTGAACATTTTCCCAAAGTGAGCATTCAATCTTTCAATGCAAAAATAATAGAATAGAGGGTAGAGCATTTTCTCTGAAAATGTAGAAGAAAGAAATGCCCAATGTTCTGTATAGCAAATTATTTGGCTACTTCTTTTCCAAAGTAACACTAGGTTAAATAGACTGAAATATTTCACTTTTTTCTGTATTAAACCACAGCTTATTTATTAAATTCTTAAATAAGTTTCCTTTTAGGAATATTAGAATACAGTTTATTAGAATCTAGTTTGTAAGGTAGAACAGATACTCCTGATGATTAGACACATTAAATATTTTTAAAACTTCCCCCGTACTGGATTTATTGGGAAAATGCAGCTCAATAAAAAAATTATGATAATGATATTCCTTCATGTATTTTTTTGGCCACTCTGTTTGTGTCCCTACATGTATCCCAGTTATTGCCAGGTGGTGCTGGTGGTAAAGAACCTGCCTGCCAATGCAGGTAGATATAAGGGATGTGAGTTTGATCCCTGGGTAGGGAAGATACTCTGGAGAAGGAGATGGCGACCCACTCCAGTATTCTTGCCTGGAGAATCCCATGAAGAGAGGAGCCTGGCAGGCTACAGTCAATGGGGTCACAAAGAGTCGGACACTACTGAATGATTTAGCACACATGTATCCCAGGTGATTATTGCTGTCTTGAGTCTTCCAGTCAAGAAGAGCAATTGTACGATTTAGAGAGGCTACCTTCTCTTTACTGTCCTGTCTCAATCTAAAATTAATTGTTCCCTATCCATCAGTATCTGGATGATGCTGAATACCAAGCAGTTGAATATACTACCCCACATTTGCCTTTTCAGTAAAGTCTGGATCTAGAAGAGAATATCAGAGTGGTGGGTATTAGAACTGTTTTTTTGTTTGTTTGTTTGTTTAATGAGAGGACTCGTTATAGACTGTGGTCTGCTAGGCTCCTCTGTCCATGGGATTCTCCAGGCAAGAATACTGGAGTGGGTTGTTGTGCCCTCCTCCAGGGGTATCTTCCCAACTCAAGGATTGAACCTGTATGTCTTATGTCCGCTGCATTGGCAGGTAGGTTCTCTACCACTAGTGCCAACCTGGGAAGCCCAGTTAGAAACCAGCGAGGGCTTTGAGGGTTTCTCCAGATCACACAGTGAGTAGCTGCTGGCGTCTTCTGTGCCATGGACCAGCCTGAACCTGCTGCTGGAGAAAAATGGTGGCTCAGAATGATTGGATGGGCGTTCATGAGTTGTGTGTTAAGAGGAAACTTGACTTGTAATCAATTCCACCAAGACATTCCTCTGGGGAGTGGAAGGCAGTTACCCTTTAGGATTGCTATGAAAAAGGAATTTAGGGGCAGACAGAGAACAAATCTTGTTTTGGGGTCAGCTGAACAACTGTTCAGTTCAGTTCAGTTCAGTTGCTCAGTCGTGTCCGACTCTTTGCGACCCCATGAATTGCAGCATGCCAGGCCTCCCTGTCCATCACCAACTCCTAGAGTTTACTCAAACTCATGTTCATCGAGTCGGTGATGCCATCCAGCCAGCTCATCCTCTGTCTTCCCCTTCTCTTCCTGCCCCCAATCCCTCCCAGCATCAGAGTCTTTTCCAATGAGTCAACTCTTCGCATGAGGTGGGCAAACTATTGGAGTTTCAGCTTCAACATCAGTCCTTCCAATGAACACCCAGACTGATATCATTTAGAATGGACTGGTTGGATCTCCTTGCAGTCCAAGGGACTCTCAAGAGTCTTCTCCAACACCACAGTTCAAAACCATCAATTCTTCAGCGCTTAGCTTTTTTCACAGTCCAACTCTCACATCCATACATGACCACTGGAAAAACCATAGCCTTGACTAGATGGACCTTTGTTGGCAAAGTAATGTCTCTGCTTTTTAATATGTTATCCAGGTTGGTCATATCCTTCCAAGGAGTAAGTATCTTTTAATTTCACGGAGATCTAACTAGTCCATCCTAAAGGAGATCGGTCCTGGGTGTTCATTGGAAGGACTGATGTTGAAGCTGAAACTCCAGTACTCTGGCCACCTCATGTGAAGAGTTGACTCACTGGAAAAGACTCTGATGCTGGGACGGTTTGGGGGCAGGAGGAGAAGGGGACGACAGAGGATGAGATGGCTGGATGACATCACCAACTCGATGGACATGAGTTTGAGTAAACTCTGGGAGTTGGTGATGGACAGGGAGGCCTGGCATGCTGCGATTCATGGAGTCTCAAAGAGTCGGACAGGACTGAGTGACTGAACTGAACTGAACTGAAGAACTGTAGGTGGAAAGATCAAGAGTGGACTGTTAATTTTTCCAGTTGATCTAATTAGAAGGGACCTTAGTGCAAAATAATAGAGACTGGTATACAAGTATCTAGACTCAGGCTGACAGTGGGAAGTAATTCTTAGGTGAGATGCAAAGAGTTGGACATGACTATCCACCTGAGTGCACACACACACAATTTACTTGCACTGATTATCACATATCTCTGAATCTGCCCTAGATTTAACTGACTTAGGTGATATTAAGTAACTTAAGAATGCAGAAATTTTTTTAAAGCTTCCAGTCTTATAGCCTAAGTGATAAATTTACATTCCTCAAGATCAAGCAAAATGTATGAGAAACTGTAACTCCAATGTAATCCCAAACAAATTCTTTTGACAGACTTCTGTGACTCCATAGAACTAGCTGTACTGTCTAATATGGTAGCCTTAAGCCGCATGTGGCAACTGAGTACTTGAAATCTGACTAGTGTGAGTAAGATGCACTCTAAGTATAAAACACACACTGGGGGAAAAAGGGAAACTATCTCCATAATTTTATCAAATTATCTCCATAATCAATTGCAAATTACTAATATGGGCACAAGTACCTCATGTTTTTTTTTTTTTTAAGAAAATAATGACTAACAGTGAATCTACACTATCCACCTATAAAAAGAAAATTCTTAGATTTTTTTTGATAGTTTCATTCTACTTATTATACAAAGCATGAGAGAGATTCATGATTAGATTCATCAGTAAAAGTTTATCACTAGCAAAGTTATATTTAAATAGCTTTTCACCACACTTAGAAATAGCATAAGCAAAGAATGCTTAGAATTATGGGAAGGGATAAAACCTATTATCTTTCCCTAAAAAAAGAAAACTGTCTTACTCCTCAGAGAATTATATCCGAGCTTCCTCTCTAAAAATCAACAGCACAACCTCCCCAGGAAAGTCAGGGCCATTTGCAGTGATACAGGGAAACCAACCCAGGGACTGAGGTCACGTGACTTTCTATGTCTGGTCACCACTCTCTTAGCCCTCTTGGTGGTCTCTGGAGCAGCATATATATCCAGGAGAAGATGCTTTTTATTAGTATTTATATATCTTAATCTCTAGGCCTAACATGGGTATGTAGGAGGAAAGCCCTGCTATATTCATCCCACTCTCCTTTCTCTAAAAAGCAGAAATGCATTCCTTTAAAGATTTGTGAAAGTATATTTTCCCCTCATTTTCATTTAAATAGGGAAGTAGGTTAAAATGTTTTCTCAGAAATAATCAGCAGTTAAATAAGTGGCCCCTTTCATTAAGTATAAGCTGTCATTTGTGTGATAGAATTATTTAGGGATGTGTAGGTAATCAAGCTTACAATAAAACAGATTCATTTCGAGCATCTCTGTAGTTAGTAGCTACTTGAACCAAGTAAAAATAAGCAAAACATTAGCGTATCTACCATTCCCAGTGTATTCCCTGTGTATTATTCTGACAGTTTTGTGAAGTTTCTCTCTCATTTCCATCAGCCCATCAGATTCTGAGAAATGAAAGGAAATATAAGGCATTCAAAATATTTAAGTACTTATGAGAAATGTTTTCTCATCTCTGAAAAATATGTTTAGAATAAACCCTTGGCTTTCTGTTTCTCCAGTATCTGAGTGTATACTCAGGACAAGACCGTTAGGATTGTAAGCCCTAGTTGGAATTTGTAAAGACTAGTTTCCTCATTCTAGGGCTTTCAAGCTCGTAGGGGAAAGAGATACAGGAGCACTGCCAAAACCAGACGATGGAAAGATGTCATAGTAGTGATACTGACACAATGCAGCCAGTGGTAAGGGAGGCTATAGACTGATGTTGATGACATAGGCTCATGGAGAGTGAAGGCTTGATTTGGTCTGCATGGAATCATGTTTGCTTCTTCCATTGTCTTCTAGCTCTTGTCTCTTAAGGAAAGAAATTGCTCTTTCCTGCTGGCAAGAGTCCTTCTCTGTGGGAGAAGGCGAGGGTGGGATGATTTGAGAGAATACCATTGAAACATATATATTATCATATGTGAAACAGATCGCCAGTCCAGGTTTGATGCCTGAGACAGGGCGCTCAGGGCTGGTGCACTGGGATGACCCAGAGGGATGGGATGGGAAGGGAGGTGGGAGGAGGGTTCAGGATGGGGAACACATGTACACCCATGGCTGATTCATGTCAACGTATGGAAAAACCCACTACAATATTGTAAAGTAATTAGCCTCCAATTAAATACATTAAAAAAAAAAGTTAGGGGAATGGATTTTCTCTTTCAGTCATTTTCTGCCTTCTTGTAGTAAGCAATTTTAGGTCTCACCGTTTCCGCATTTCTAAACGTGAAGTTGGTAGATTGCAGTTGGGTCTCTTCTTAGGGCCCTGCCTACTAGCCTTTCCTGGTATATATACTTGAATGTCTCAGTCATTGCTTCATGTTCCTGTGCCCTGCAAGGAAATAAAAGTTGGGAAATAAAAGTTAGGAACTCTAAACCAACTTCCCCAGAGAGTTTTGCCTAGCTGTATGGATCACTGGACCACCTAATGATAAAAGGTTACAGTAGGAAAGTTTCGTCATCTTGGCAGGGAGTGATGCTAAACGTGGTTTGTCAGACTCAGCTCCTTTATGGTCATAAAATGCCTGAAAACCTCTTAAATTACCAGAACCTCATGACGAACCTAGACAGCATATTAAAAAGTAGAGACATTGCTTTGTCCACAAAGGTCCATCTAGTCAAGGCTATGGTTTTTCCAGTGGTCATGTGTGGATGTGAAAGTTGAACTATAAAGAAAGCTGAACACTGAAGAATTGATGCTTTTGCACTGTGGTGTTGGAGAAAACTCTTGAGAGTCCCTTGGACTGCAAGGAGATCCAACCAGTCCATCCTAAAGGAGATCAGTCCTGGGTGTTCATTGGAGGGACTGATGATGAAGCTGAAACTTCAATACTTTTGTCACCTGATGCGAAGAACTGACTCATTTGAAAAGACTCTGACTCCTGGAAAGATTGAGGGCAGGAGGAGAAAGGGATGACAGAGGATGAGATGGTTGGATGGCATCACTGACTCAATGGACATGGGTTTGGATGGACTCTGGGAGTTGGTGATGGACAGGGAGGCCTGGCGTGCTGCCGTTCATGGGGTCGCAAAGAGTCGGACATGACTGAGCGACTGAACTGAACTACATGCTGTGGGTGGCAAAGAAGTGACTGCCCCAGATGACATGACTGTTTTCTTTGTACCTTTTTCTGAATTCTTTTTGTAATTTCATTCAGCACTGAGTAGAGACACCTGCTGGGATTAAAATGGGAGATCCCTCCAGCCTGTGTGCAGTCTTGATGAGATACTCCAACCACATGGTTTTTTCATGTTGAGGTTGTTCTTTACATAAGCAAAGGATTCTGGAGTCTTAGGCAAGGGCACACGGAAGAATCTTTAATAGTGATGTCTTTTGTTTGTCTCCTTAGTTATGAAAATTATAGGATCAAAATTAGAATTTCTGTCTCTATGAACAGGGATGAAATTTGGATATATAGCCTGACTCGATTCACAAACAGTAAGGGTTGATACCAGGAAAACTTCTCCTTCCTTTTTCTGTCTCTCTATTTCTCACAAAAATAAAACACTATCTTCCTTAATATCAGCGGCAGAGAATAACAGTGTTGTTTGAGACTAGAGTCTAAACGCTATATAAAATTATGAAACCAGGGATCAGAAAAATATTTGTGGATGAAAGCACACAATCTTCCTCCTTCCTCATTTCAGATCATTTTAGCAAAAATATGCTGAATTTGCTTTCCTTTAAAAGGCAATGGTGGCTTAAGAGAGGCCAAGGGACTGCCCAGAATTGTGGTAATTATGAGTGGCTTGGGGCCGCAATATTTTAGTTTGGAAAATATTCAGTAATCGTCAAATAAGTCTGCAGAGAGTAAGCAACTGCAGTAATTAGAATTGATTCTGGGATGTGTTTGTGTTTTCTAGAATTGGTGGTGTTGAATTAGTACTATGATTTTCTTGCATTTCCTTTTGCCTATATGGAACTTTGGAAAACTGGATCATATTAGAGATTTGCAGTTTGAGTAGCCTAACTTTTGATATGCTTAAAAATCTACATGAGTTCCAGATGAAGAAAGCTCTGGCTTCAGATACTAACAAAGAAACTTACATTCCAACTGGGTATATTAATGAGATCCGTCTGGTTATATCTGAATAGAATAGAAAGAAATGCTTTAAAGTGATGTTTCTCTATATTGAGTGAGAACTTAATTTCTTTCTAGCATCAAGGGTTTTATTACAAGGGGCTAATATGATTATTCTTGTGTAAAGTGAAAAATGAAGAATACATTATCTTGTGGGTAATTGAACTTCACTCCCTTTGTACTCTGTGTATGCTTCAGAATAGGGATTCCAGATTATCCAGAATAACAAGCAATTCTAAAATTTCAGTGGATTAAAACAATACATATTTGTTTCTTGGCCATACTGTCCATCCATCAAGGAGATGCCAGGAAATTCTGCTGTTTGTAATCGCCTCTTGTATGTGAATAAAACCTGACATGCAAGATGGAATAGGGATGATTTCTTAGTTTAGCATGGAGAGTGGTCTTCTACTGAACTGAAGCAAGTTGAAGAAAAGTCTTTTCCTGACCGATTTCACTAAGTTTTGGAGGAAACATCAAAGAAACATTCATTAAAATGTTTATGAGGACTTCCTGGTGGCACAATGGATAAGACTCGCCTGTAAATGCGGGATATATGGGTTGGATCTTTGGTCTGGGAAGATTCTACATGACCCAAAGCAACTAAGGCTGTGTGCCACAACTACTGAGCCCACATGCCCAGAGCCTGTACTCTGCAACAGGAGAGTCACTGCAATAAGCCTGCACTGCAATTGTTAAGAGTAGCCCCCATTCACTGCAACTAGAGGCAGGTGCAGCAATGAAGACCTGGTGCAAGCAAAAAAATAAAGAAAAAAAAGTTTTTTAAATTATGAAATAAACATCCTCATCTCATTTATTCACACAGAGAGGCACAGGAGCGTTTGCAAATTTTCAGAAAAGAAATACAAAATTTTATATTTGTATTTAAGAGAATATAAGATTGTTCCCCCTGATAGACTATTTAGACCTAGTCAATCCTTCTCAAAAACTATTAAAAAACTTCAATTTTACTTCAGTTTTTATTGCTATGTTTTCATTGTTAGATGTTCAAAGGTCTTTACCCTCAAGACAGAAAAGTATTGCTAGAGATGGGTTCAGTACAGGAAATGCATTGGTCCAACATTTGAGGCAATGGGTGATTTAACGTGATAAGTAAGAATCAAAATTTGTCCTTCTTTGACAGCGGTCTACTTGTATTCCAATTTTTTAAATGAAAATTTCTTCAACTTCACTGTCATTATTTCTGTTGAAATCCCATGCAACTAATATGACAAATTGACAGAGATTTCATTTCTGTTTGAATAGGGGCCCAGTTGGTCACACTTTATTTGAGTCTAGCTTGCCTAAAGATAACATAGAGAACTGGGTCCAAAGTCTTGTTAATGATAAAAGTTTGTGTACATTTGTCTGAACTGGTTCCTTGCATACATATTTCTTTAGGGGATGTTATGAATATGGGGGAGTGGGGAGCAGGTACCAAACCTGCAGCTGTAACAGGAAATTCACCAAGGATTCAGAATACTTAGATTTTTTTCAGTCTGATAGTAACTTTTTTTTATTCTTCCTTTCTCATTCACCATTGAGCCAAAATGAATAACTAGTTTCTTTATGTTTTAAGGTTAAAAAAAGTTTTCAGCATTTAATTGAAGCTATGTTTTCCTTAGTCTACCCTTATCTTTATTGGTAGGATTAGTTTTAGCTTGAAGTGAAGTAAAATTGCTAAGTCGTGTCTGACTCCTTGCGACCCCATGGACTGTAGCCTACTACGCTCCTCCGTCCATGGGATTTTCCAGGCAAGAGTATTGGAGTGGGTTGCCATTTAGCTTACTAAATTTATAACTGACGTTAAGAAAGGATTTAGTCATGGAAACTACTAATCACTAGCTAATACTCCTGCTTCTTAGGGAAAAGGGAAAATAGATTCCAAATGTCTATGTTATCATTTAAGCAGTTTTCCACAGTGACATATTTGCAAAGTTGTAAGTGGGTCCACTTTAATATAAAGATAAATATGAGAAAATCAGTGCCTTTATATTTAGTAGTTTCCAGGGAAATTCAGTAAAAGGAATACATTTAGATTTCATTTTCCTATGAATAGCCAGAATAGTTCATTGCAGTTTTGAAATATTACAAGGCTTACATAAGGAAAATAATATGATTTTAGTGCTGGTGTTGGAGACGTATTGATTAAATTTAGAACTATGTAGGAGGTAAAATCCAGGCCACCTGTCACAATTACAGTTGCAGTAAAAAAATTTTTTTTGCATTTAATTTTACTGGCTAGGTAATTGAAAAAGAAAGATGTTACAATGTAATTCAAATAGAAAGGTATTTAAAATGTAAATTGATTTCCAGATAGCAAATGGATTTTTGAAATTTTATCAGTTCTTAGGATTTCAAAATACACTATACCCTACCCTTCTGAATCACATGTGTTCAGCGTAAGCCTGTGTGAGGGGATCTAAGAAATAGTACATAGGATAAGCAGCAGTCACACCTCATCTTCAGACTAACGTAGGTCAGTGTATTATTATTCCCATTGTATGGAAGGACAAAATGACGTTCAGAAATTTAAAGTTTAGTGCCTGAAGTCACATGGCTAGTACATTAAATCACCAGTGTTCTAACAAATATATCCCTAACATTAATGTCCATGTATTACATTACCTTAGAGCTGACACCACCTTAACCAATGGAGATAAATTTGTCATTTAATCAGTGACCAGTTTCATTTCAGTGATTAATCAGGCTATTTGATAAGGCCAAAAAAGAAATCTTTGGACATCTTCATGGTTATGTCTTATTTAGCCTGAACGTCTGGGTAACAGTCTTTGTTTACTAAAGAGAGAGAATTCTCATCACTTATATTTAACTCCTTTGCGTAATTTTCACAGATTTTCTTTGGTGTACAGAGTGTTGCTTATCCAACACTGTTCATGGCTTCTTGTTTCAGAGATTTGTACTTGGGAATGTGGTTACGTACAGGTAGCAAAGCCTGTCTTCTCCCTCATCAGAAGCATGGCGTGATGTATATTTTCTCTTTCATTTTTATTAAATTTATTTTTTAATTGAGGATAATTGCTTTACAATGTTTTGTATTGGTTTGTGCCATATAGTAATGTGCATCATTTGTAACTATATATATATATATATATATATATATATATATATATATATACCCCTCCCAACCCCACATTCTACCCCTCTAGGTTGTCATAGAGTTCTTTCATTTTCATAACATGTTTTTCTGGCCAAAGTTCAGTTGACTTTCAGTTAACAAATTTTACATGGATGTGTATCTTTAGTGGGAAATCAAAACTTTGAAGATCTTAAGATGAATACTATCTACTCTTCCTGGAAGAGATATTTAACAGTGTTTTAAACTTCATCTATAAATGCTTTTTTTTAAACTTCATCTATAAATGCTTTTTTTTTAAACATGAAGAGCAACATGTTAAACATATGTGTGGGCCTAGATATTTAACAAAAGTGAACTTATGCTAGCACCTGAAGAAAAGGGTATAGAGGAATATTTCTATTTGTACTCAGCATGGTGGAGGTAGGTTTGCTCTGCTAGTGAATTTCCTGGAGAATGTTGCTAGCTGAAATGCTTCATCATGATTTAATTCCACTCACTGAGCCAATCAAATCTAGGATCCCTTTTGCAGAGATTTGGATTCATAAAGATGCATTTGAATATCTTCTTTATAATTAAAAAAGGCTATTGGCTGAGTTCCCTAGCAGTCCAGTGGTTAATAATCTGCCCCTTCACTACAGAGGGCATGGGTTCAATTTCGTTGGAAACTAAGATCCTCCCACCTCATGCCATTCAGCCAAAAAAAGAAAAGAAAAAGGCTCTATAAATGTGCTTTCATTATTATTTAAAAAGGAGGGAGTCATTATTTTTATGTCTTAGGCTGTCTACCCAAATCCTGGTAGAGAAGCAGGTCTTAAATAGACATTTGAAGAATGAAGAATAAAATTTGGGTTGCTATACAGTTGTACATATTTGGGGCTCCAAAATCACTGCAGATGGTGACCATAGCCATGAAATTAAGACCCTTACTCCTTGGAAGGAAAGTCATGACCAACCTAGATAGCTTATTAAAAAGCAGAGACATTACTTTGCCAACAAAGGTCCATCTAGCCAAGGTTATGGTTTTTCCAGTAGTCATGTATGGATGTGAGAGTTGGACTAGAAAGAAAGCTGAGTGCCGAAGAATTGCTGCTTTTGCACTGTGGTGTTGGAGAAGACTGTTGAGAATCCCTTGGACTGCAAGGAGATCCAACCAGTCCATCTTAAAGGAGATCAGTCCTGGGTGTTCACTGGAAAGACTGACGTTGAAGCTGAAACTCCAATATTTTGGCCACCTGATGCAAAGAGCTGACTCATTGGAAAAGACCCTGATGCTGGGATTGACTGAAGGTGGGAGGAGAAGGGAAGGACATAGGATGAGATGGTTGGATGGCATCACCAACTCAGTGGACATGAGTTTGGGTAAACTCTGGGAGTTGGTGATGGACAGGGAGGCCTGGTGTGCTACAGTCCATGGGGTGGCAAAGAGTCAGACACAACTGAGCAACTGAATTGAACTGATGCATTCATAATTTGGTAATACTTTCATGAATCAATGTTTATATCATAATCTTAAATTGTCAAATCTTTGGATATGTTTTAGCATATGATACAACACAAGATAAAAAGTGGCCTAAATTTTAAGAAGAATTTTAAACATTAACTAGGATTAATAATAAAATCATTAAAATCCATGAGCCATTGACTATTTTCATTTATTTGGTAGTTGGTTTATTTTTATTTTTATTAAGGTTCTTGAGAATTGAGTTATACTATAATAAAAGATGTTTTTTAAATTTAATACAGTCTATTTTATTGAGAATCCTGTATTAAAACTTAGGTTAATAACTATGCTCAGCAACTGAAAAATGCTAGGAAATTTTTTTTTCTGGGAGAACTAATAAAGGCATTTTTTCCTAATGAGAACCATAATCACCCCTTGGGCTCTATTGAATAACACTGCAGTTCTCAAATTCAATAACCCATCCTGTGAATCTGTTTCTCTTGTGAATTCCTGTGAACCACTTTTTTATTTACTATTTAGAAATTCAATGATTAATATTATTTATTAAAAGCTCTTCTGGGAGGGCCAAACAATAGATACTTCTTCTATGGATTCTGTTATATGTATTCCGTTCTTAAAAGTTAAAGAGAAACAAGTTGAAAAATCTCTAAGCATTTATGTTTTGTTACACAATAGACAGTTGTAACTTTTCCAAACAATTATTATCAGTTTTCTCATGTACGATGTTTAAACCCTATCTGTAAACATGATTTTATGACACACATGGTACTTCATCTTATTTAGAAATTATAATAACTTTTGATACAGAAGACCATTCCTTCAATGTACTAGCCAAAATTAAATTTTGTCATGAAGTGATCTCAGCATTTCTTATAAAAATTGAGATCTATAAAGTGCCAATAAATGGTAGCATGTTAAGGTATTGGGGAGGGGGTTGTGAGCAGTTGGTCGTAGTGCAGACACCAAAAGAATTATTTTCGATAGAAAATTTTTAATGATATTAAAACTCAAAACCAACTAAAATTTGTTCTTCTTTCTTTTTTCACTATGTGCTGGCAATTCTAAAAAAATGTCAGTGATAAAATATTCCTCCTCTTTGGGACACATTATTTTCTTTACCTCACTCCTGTTGAGGTGGTGTGCCACTGTCAAATATATATTTGGTAATATTTTATTATGGAAAGTATTTATGTTAAGTGAATCCATCCTTAAAGGTCAGCCCATCCATCCTAATTCTATTTTCATCTTCTTTAATTTGGGTTAACATTTAATCATACTAAGGAACACCGCTCCTTTCTTTTTTTTTAATTAATTAATTTTTTGTTGAAGAATAATTGCTTTACAGAATTTTATTGTTTTCTGTCAAACCAAAACACGAATCAGCCATAGGTATACATATATCCCCTCCCTTTTGAACCTCCTTTCCATGTCCCGCCTCATCCCAACCCTCTAGGTTGATACAGAGCCCCTCTTTGAGTTTCCTGAGCCATACAGCAAATTCCCATTGGCTATCCATTTTACACATGGTAAAGTAAGTTTCCATGTGACTCTTTCCATACATCTCACCCTCTCCTCCCTGTTCCCCATACCTGTAAGTCTATTCTCTATGTCTGTTTCTCCATTGCTGCCCTGTGAATAAATACTTCAGTGTCATCATTCTAGATTCTGTATATATGCATTAGAATATGATATTTCTCTTTCTCTTTCTGAGTTACTTCACCTCTCTGTTCATCCAGCTCATTAGAACTGACTCAAATGTGTTCCTTTTTATGGCTGAGTAATAGTCATTGTATATATATACCACAACTTCTTTATCCATTCATCTGTCGATGAACATCTAGGTTGCTTCCATGTTCTAGCTATTGTGAATAGTGCTGCAGTGAATAATGGAATACATGTGTATTTTTCAGTTTTGGTTTCCTGAGGTTATATACCTAGGCATGGGATTGCTGGGTCATATGGTGGTTTTATATCTAGTTTTTTAAGGAATATTCATACCATCTTCCATAGTGGCTGTATCAATTTACATTCTCACCAACAGTGTAAGAGTGTTCCCTTTCCTCCACATCCTCTCCAGCATTTTTTGTTTGTAGACGTTCTGATGATGGCCATTCTGACTAGTATGTGGTGATATCTCATTGTAGTTTTGATTTGCATTTCTCTAATAATGAGCAATTGTAAGCATCTTTTCGTGTGCTATTCAGTTCAGTTGCTCAGTCATGTCTGACTTTTTGCAACCCCATGAATCACAGCACGCCAGGCCACCCTGTCTATCACCAACTCCCGGAGTTTACTCAAACTCATGTCCATCGAGTCCAGCCATCTCATCCTCTGTCGTCCCCTTCTCCTCCTGCCACCAATCCCTCCCAGCATCAGGGTCTTTTCCAATGAGTCAGCTCTGCATGAGGTAGCCAAAGTATTGGAGTTTCAGCTTCAGCATCAGTCCCTCCAATGAACACCCAGGACTGATCTCCTTTAGGATGGACTGTTTGGATCTCCTTGCAGTCCAAGGGACTCTCAAGAGTCTTCTCCAACACCACAGTGCAAAAGCAGCAATTCTTCGGTGCTCAGCTTTCTTCGCGTCCAACTCTCACATCCATACATGACCACTGGGAAAACCATAGCCTTGACTAGACAGACCTTTGTCAACAAAGTAATGCTTCTGTTTTTCAATATGCTATCTAGGTTGTCATAAATTTCCTTCCAAGGTGTAAGCATCTTTTAATTTCATGGCTGCTGCCACCATCTGCAGTGATTGTGGAGCCCCCCAAAATAAAGTCTGACACTGTTTCCACTGTTGCCCCATCTATTTCCCATGACGTGATGGGACCAGGTGCCATGATCTTTGTTTTCTGAATGTTGAGCTTTAAGTCAACTTTTTGGCTCTCCTCTTTCACTTTCAACAAGAGGCTTTTTAGTTCCTCTTCACTTTCTGCCATAAGGGTGGTGTCATCTGCATATCGAGGTTATTGATATTTCTCCTGGCAATCTTGATTCCAGCTTGTGCTTCTTCCAGCCTAGCTTTTCTCAGGATGTACTCTGCATATAAGTTAAATAAGCAGGGTGACAATATACAGCCTTGCTGTACTCCTTTTCCTATTTGGAACCTGTCTGTTGTTCCACGTCCAATTCTAACTGTTGCTTCCTGACCTGCATATAGGTTTCTCAAGAGGCAGGTCAGGTGGTCTGGTATTCCCATCTCTCTCAGAATTTTCCACAGTTTATTGTGATCCACAGAGTCAAGGCTTTGGCATAGTCAATAAAGCAGAAATAGATGTTTTTCTGGAACATTCTTGCTTTTTGGATGATCCAGTTAGCCATCTATGTATCTTCTTTGGAGAAATGTCTGTTTAGATCTTTCCCCCACTTTTTGATTGGGTTGTTTGTTTTTCTTGTATTGAATTGTATGAACTCCTTGTATATTTTGGAAATTAATCCTTTGTCAGTTGTTTCATTTGCTATTATTTTCTCCCACTCTGAGGGTTGTCTTTTCACCTTGCTTATAGTTTCCTTTGCTGTTGAAAAGCTTTTAAGTTTAATTATGTCCCACTTGTTTACTTTTGTTTTTATTTCTGTTTCTCTAGGAGGTGGGTCATAGAAGATCTTGCTTTGATTTATGTCTTGAGTGTTCTGCCTATGTTTTCCTCTAACAGTTTTATAGTTTCTGGTCTTCTATTTAGGTCTTTAATGCACTCTGAGTTTATCTTTGTGTATGGTATTAGGAAGTGTTCTAATTTCATTATTTTACATGTAGCTGTCTGATTTTCCCAGCACTATTTATTGAAGAGGCTGTCTTTGCCCCATTATATATTCTTGACTCCTTTGTCAAAAATAAGGTACCCATAGGTGCATGGGTTTATTTCTGGGCTTTCTATCTTGTTCCATTGGTCTGTATTTCTGTTTTTGTGCCAGTACCATACTCTCTTGATGACTGTAGCTTTGTAGTATAATCCAAGGTCAGAAAGGCTGATTCCTCCAGCTTCATTCTTCCTTCTCAAGACTGCTTTGGCTATTTAGGGTCTTTTGTGTTTCCATATTAATTGTGAATTTTTTTGTTCTAGTTCTGTGAATAATGTCATTGATAATTTGATAGGGATCACATATTGAATCTGTAGATTGTGTTTGGTAGTATATTCATTTTCACAATATTGATTTTTCTTACCCAGGAACATGGACTATCTCTTGATCAGTTTATGTCATCTTTGATTTCTTTCATTAGTGTCTTACAATTTTCTGTGTACAATTATTTTGTTAGTTTATTCCTAGATATTTAATTCTTCTTGTTTCGGTGGTGAATGGGATGATTCCTTCATTTCTCTTTCTGATTTTTCATTGTTAGTATATAGAAATACAAGTTATTTCTGTGTATTGATTTTATATCCTGCAACTTTGCTAAATTCACTGATTAGCTCTAGCAGTTTTCTGATACTATCTTTAGGGTTTTCCATGTACAGTATCATGTCATCTGTAGTGAGAGTTTTACTTCTTCTTTTCTGATCTGAATGCTTTTTCCTTCTTTTTCTTCTCTGATTGCTGTAGCTAGGACTTCCAGAACTATGTTGAATAACCATGGTGAAAGTAGACACCCTTGTCTTGTTCCTGATCTTAGGGGGAATGCTTTCACTTTTTTTTTTTTTTTTTACCTTTGACAGTAATGTTTGCTGTAGGCTTATCATATATGGCCTTTACTATGTTGAGGTAGGTTCCTTCTATGCTCAATCTTTGAAGAATTTTAATCATAAATCGGTGCTGAATTTTGTCAAAGGCTTTTTCTGCATCTATTGAAATTATCGTATGATTTTTTATCTTTCAATTTGTTAACATGGTGTATCACATTGATTGATTTGCCTCTGTCAAAGAATATATATCCTTGCATCCCTGGAATAAACCAGCTTGATTCTGGCGTATGAGCTTTTTGATGTGTTCCTGAATTCTGTTTGTTAAAATTTTGTTGAGGATTTTTGCATCTATGATCATCAGTGATATTGGCCTGTAGTTTTCTTTTTTTGTGTTGTCTTTGTCTGGTTTTGGTATCAGAGTGATGGTGGCCTCATAGAATGAGTTTGAAAGTGTTCCTTTGCAGTTTTTTCAAAGAGTTTTAGAAGGATAGGCATTAGCTCTTCTCTAAATGTTTGATAGAATTCCCCTGTGAAGCCTCTGACCTGGACTTTTTTTGGGGGGGAAATTTTTGATCACAGCTTCAATTTCAGTGCTTGTAATTGGGTTGTTCATAATTTCTATTTCTTCCTGGTTCATTCTGGGAAGACTTAACTTTTCTAAGAATCTGTCCATTTCTTCTGTGCTATCCATTTTATTGCCATATAGTTGTTCACAATAGTCTCTTATGATCCTTTGTATTTCTTAATTGCCTGTTGTAACCTCTCCTTTTTCATTTCTAATTTTGTTGTTTATTTTCTCTTTTTTTCCTGATGAATCTGTCTAAAGATTTGTCAATTTTGTTTATCTTCTCAGATAATCAGATTTTAGCTTTATTAATCTTTACTATTGTTTCTTTCATTTCTTTTTCATTTATTTCTGCTCAGCTCTATATTATTTCTTTCCTTCTACTAATTTTGGGATATTTTGTTCTTTTTCCAGTTGTTTTAGGTGTAAAGTTAGGCTGTCTATTTGATATTTTTCTTGTTTCTTGAGGTAGTATTGTATTGCTATAAATTTCCCTCTTGAGAACTGCTTTTCATCCTATAGGTTTTGAGTTGACATGTTTTCATTGTTATTTGTTTCTAGAAATTTTTGATTTCCCTTTTCGTACATCGACATGAATCAGCCATGGGTGTACGTGTCCCCTCATCCTGAACCCCCCTCCCATGTCGCTCCCCACCCTATCCCTCTGGGTTGTCTGAGAGCCCCAGCTTTGAGTGCCCTGCTTCTATGAAATGATCACTCTTAACTCTCAATAAGTTTTCTACTGGTAAGTCTAGCCACAGAAGTGAATCTAGAAATGGAAAATTAAAATATAAAGATTGAAAAGAAGGGAAGTTCTCTATTTGTATGTTATATGATTGTATGATGATTGTATGCAGAATGTCCTAAGTAATCTTCCAGAAATTATTAGAACTGAAGAATAAATTTAACAAATTGTCAGGGTAGAAGCTTAATTTTAAAAAATGGCATTTTTATACAGTGACAAATAATTGATATGAAATTTTAAAATAATCCTAAATATTGAGGAGGCAATAAATATAAAATATTTAGAAATAAATTTGATGAAAGTCATATAAATCCTCAACACTGAAAACATTACTTAGA
This sequence comes from Capricornis sumatraensis, assembly GCF_032405125.1. Lineage (NCBI taxonomy): Eukaryota > Metazoa > Chordata > Mammalia > Artiodactyla > Bovidae > Capricornis > Capricornis sumatraensis. The sequence goes on from NC_091073.1 coordinate 26,086,030, forward strand.
GACACTTAAATACCACTTAAACAATGGAAATTAAACAATACAAAACAAATGTATTTGTTGGAGGACACTGCCATAAAGATGTCAGTTTTCACCAAAATAATATATAAATTGAACACATTCTCAGTTATTAGTCTAGCAGTCTTCCTTCCTTTCTTCTCCTTCTTTTCTTTCTTCTTCCCTCTCTCAATCTCTCTCTCCTTCCTTCCCTCCCTTCTTCCTTTGCTCCCTCGTTTTGAATTTGATGAGTTAATTCTGAAATTTATATGGAAACACAAAGAATCTATAACCCTGAATATTAGAAAAGAAAAAAAATATATTTGGAAGGCTTATATAAGCTGAATTCAGAAATCACTTACTAGGTTAGAATAATCAATATAGCATAGTAATTGCATAAGGAATGATAGACCAGGGGAACAGAACTCAGAAATAGTTTTACTTGGACAGTCCATTCATTTTCAACAAAGGAGAATAAATCATTTCAATGGTGAAAGAAAAAAAAAATTTTTTTAAACAAACTGTGCTGGAATATCCACAGGAAATAAAATGAATTTCAACCCCTACTTTTTACCATATAATCCTAGTGTTAGAAAAATCGTATCTTTGCAAGGAAGGTAAAGCAGATGATCCAATAAAAATGAACTTCTTACTTTCTCTGAATGTGTCTGAAGAGAAAATAATTTCAGGAGTTACAGCCTGGGCATAGATGGGCCGGAGAAAAGCAGATCCTGTTTTATTTGTCAAGAGAAGGCATGATGCTATAAGACCTTGAGCTATGCTCAGGGATATCTATAAGTTATCATGCTGTGTACTTAGTCACTCATTTATATCTGACTCTTTGTGACTTCATGGACTGTAGCCCACCAGGCTCCTCTGTCCATGGGGATTCTCCAGGCAAGAATACTGGAGTGGGTAGCCATGCCCTCCTTTGGGGGAATCTGTCCAACCCAGGGATCAAACCCAGGTCTCCTGCATTGCAGTCAGATTCTTTACCCTCTGAGCCACCAGGGAAGGCCCTATACTTTATAATGTAGTCTAACACGAACATTTTCATCTTTACTATGTCTTTAAAGACAGGGACCCAGATGAGTCGCTAATGCTGTTTCTAGCCCTGTTACTTTACACTTGATCTTAGCCAAAAGGCTGAGAAGCGATAGCCGTGTTACTTTAGAGGATACAATGTCTTTATTTTAATAGCCTTTTCTGGATCCATTACTAGAAAAATACAGCTGATAAATGCTTGTCATTACCTCCAATTTATTTTATCCTCATGCCTGATAAAAAGATTCCTTTTCTTTTTTAAGTTCTTGGTATTGACAGCCTACCATGATTTGGCCAGATGAGTGAATTAGGGAGGATAATTCATCCTCAATTGTTCTAGCAAATTCAGTGGCCTTCTTTGACAAAGTGTATTATCTTAAGACATTGTGAATCTCAGATTGACTGTGATGAAAGAACCAGATAAGTAGCATTTGAAGCAGGGCTTTGGGACTAAGCTGGTAGAGAGACAGACCCTAGTCCTAAGGGGAAGTGTTCTGGGGATCCAGTAAAGAATAGGAAAAAAAAAGAGTACCGACAGCACATCATTCCAGGTAGACTTAGCAGAATATAGACTGGACTAAGGAGAACAGTTCCTTTACTCTGGGGGAAAAAAAAAAGAAGGGAGAATAATTTCTTTACTCTGGAGGAAATGTGATACCCAGGATCATATCCAAGTGACCCTAGAAAGAATGGAGAGAGAATGACAAAAATTAGGGAGCCCAGCAAAACTGGGAAAATGTTGGTCTAAATGTAAAAAATTCAAAAAAGAAGTCAGGTATGAACACTAAGGCAGCAGCACAATTGTAATTTAGAGCTCCCGCACACATGGCAGGGGTGGCAAATGGAATGAGATGTAAGGCAAAAAGCCTAGGGTTTGGGCATACGTTTGAATGCCACGACCACACAATAGGAAGCCAAAGGGTTGTCTTGTCAGCCACTGTAGCTGAATCCACCCAGTTTCTTCAGTCTCCAGGAGGTATAATGAATGCATAGTTTTAAATTTATATTCCTTAATTCTGAGCAGTGTTTCTGTCATGAACTTCTACCTGGTCATCTATCTGGTGAACATGGATTAAATAGAATGTTTTGTGATTATTTTTTATCAGCCTGCTTTTACACCTTAAAACTCTGTTTTCAGAAGCATCGTTTGAAGACCAAGTTCATCACATTTACTCCGTTATGGATCCTTTATTCACCATCAAGTTTAAGAATCCTTTGCTTAAGCCTAGGTTAAAGTTGTTATGTACTACCTGAGGCTGACTCAGAACTGTTGGGGATGGAGTCCAGGAATTTACATGGTTTCCCCAAACTATCACCAGAAAAATATTCCCTTTTAAAAAGGAATGATTATGTTTCTAGCAAAACTCAGTATTGGCCACGTTTTTTTTTCAGTTTCTTTTGAATCTTATAGCAGTCAGTCTTCTACATACTCTTTTAATAACCCCATTGATTCACTCACTCATTGCACATTAAGCAACAGAAGCACAAGACCAAGCTTTAAATACAGAACAATAAATTGTATGATCATGAGAAAAAAGAGCACTTGCTGTGTGGTTGTCAGGGCAGGCTTTCAGTTCTACGATTTGATTCCAATTCTGGGTTGCAGCAATCATAATTACTGGAGTGCCATTTAGCCTACATAGCAGTCAGAGGAAAGAGTAATCACAACGTATTAAAAAAACAGTGACCCAAGACATCCATTACTACTGAGGGCATCAGCTCTGCTAGGCTCATAGGAAATGCACCACAAGCCTGTTTGGGAGAAGGTTCTCTAAGAAAAACACGGGCACTCAGAGGCAGTAGTAGTGATTATCACAGTTCGAAAAGCAATTTCAGTGCCATGTCATCAAAAAACGACTCTGGGGGTCCTCTCTGACATCCCTTTTAGGCCTCCAAGCAGACAAACATTATGGTTGAAAGTAACTGTGACAAAGAGCTGTGTGGGTTTAGAATTATAATCTGTGGTTTTTTGCCAGCTCCTTCTGACAGAGTCTTTATTTCGGAGTGTCTGTTGCCTAGAAAAACATGTAGGAGGAAGTAAAACATAGATTCATTTTCAGTTCTGACTCAAGCCTCATCTGATGACAATAGTCTCTATAGGACTGTTCAGCATTGTTAGTTGTCCTCGAAACATCAACTTGTTTCAAACAAGTGAGCTAAAATATGAGCTCTGTGTGTTTATGTGTGTGTGTGTGTGTGTGTGTGTGTGCGTGTGTGTGTGTGTAGATATTCACTACAACTGTACTGCCCAAATAAGACTTGACCTGTCTTTTATCATTTTTATTTGCCAGTAGTGTTTATCAGTGTTTATAGTAACATGTGTTTTAGACATAGCTCATGTGTTTTAGAACAAAAATTGGAAAACACATGAAAACTATATAAAAATGCTTCCTTAAATGAGGCCAAACTAATGTCACCTCTAGTACATGAAAGCAGTGAAAACAAGACAATTGAAGACAGTTAATATCTCTGGAGTTGTAATTTAAATATTTTATACTCATCCTTTGAAGAATCATGTTTGTTGGCATGCTTTACATAATTTATTAGAAGTTTAAAACTGTTATGTTCCTGACAGTAACACTGAGAAAAACATAGCAATGCATGTCATGATTTTATCTGGCTTTGAGTAGTGTAGGCTGTGACTGCAGTTCAGACTCAGTCTAGAGGAGCGGGAGACAAGGAGGGAGGAAGACGTGGGTGATTTGTGTGTGCTTGGTCACTCAGTCGTGTCCAACTCTTTGAGACCCTATGCACTGTAGCCCGCCAGGCTCCTCTTTCCATGGGATTCTCCAGGGCAAGAATACTAGAGTGGGTTGCCACGCCCTCCTCCAGGGGATCTTCCCGACCCAGGGATTGAACAGAAGTCTCTTATATCTCCTGCATTGGCAGGCGGGTTCTTTACCACTAGCACCATTTGGAAAGCCCTTTGCACTGCAATGGTGGAATCCAAAAGAACAGCCATGCAGTCTAAGACAGTTCACACAACAGCAGATTCAGACAAAACTCAGGCAAATGCTATGGCGATAGGTTCAGTCTAAACTGGGTAATAACATCTAGTTATAGTTATTAATAACATTCACATAGATTTGCCTAAAGAACTTAAAAAAAAAAAACCTACCACATTCCTTTGGCCTTATTTGATGAAATAAGTCTGTGAAATAGACCTAGGTTTTTCTGTTTTTTTCTTTACCTTTTTATTTTGAGATAATGGCAGATTAGGGCCTTCCCAGGTGGCTCAGTGGTAAAGTCTCTGCCTACAATGCAAGAGATACAGGTTCGATCACTGGGTTGGGAAGATTCACTGGAGTAGGGAATGGCAACCCTCGCCAGTATTCTTGCCTGGGAAATCCCATGGACAGAGAAGTCCAGTGGGCTAAAGTCCACAGGGTCACGAAAGAGTTGGGCATGACTTAGTGACTAAATGACAATAAGGCAAATGAATATGCAGGGGTCAGACACAACACTGACCTAATATTCTGCACCCGTCACTCAGTTTCTACCAAAGGTAACCACTTGTATAGCTATAGCACAGTACTTTAATCGGGAAATTGACTTTGATACAATTCATTTACCTTATTCAGATTTCACTGATTTTGCATACATGCCTTTGTAGGTGTGTGTTCACCTCTACGTATTATTGCTATGCAAATTTTTGTGTATGTAGCTTTGTGTAGCGTCTACCATTACTCCTTGGAAGGAAAGTTATGACCAACCTAGACAGCATATTCAAAAGCAGAGACATTACTTTGCCAACAAAGGTCCATCTAGTCAAGGCTATGGTTTTTCCAGTGGTCATGTATGGATGTGAGAGTTGGACTGTGAAGAAAGCTGAGCACCGAAGAATTGATGCTTTTGAACCATGGTGTTGGAGAAGACTCTTGAGAGTCCCTTGGACTGCAAGGAGATCCAACCAGTCCATTCTAAAGGAGATCGGTCCTGGGTGTTCTTTGGAAGGAATGATGCTAAAGCTGAAACTCCAGTACTTTGGCCACCTCATGCGAAGAGTTGACTCATTGGAAAAGACTCTGATGCTGGGAGGGATTGGAAGCAGGAGGAGAAGGGGATGACAGAGGATGAGCTGGCTGGATGGCATCACCGACTTGATGGACATGAGTATGAGTGAACTCCAGGAGTTGGTGATGGACAGGGAGGCCTGACGTGCTGTGATTCATGGGGTTGCAAAGAGTTGGACACAACTGAGAGACTGAACCAAACTGAACTGAACCACAGTCAAAAGACTGAATGGTTCTGTCATGAAGATTGCTCATGCTCCCTTTTACCATCAGAGCTATCTCCTTTCCTTCCCTAGCAAGCCCTGGCAACTACTAATCTATTCCTCTGCTCTATAATATTATTTCAAAAATGTTATATATATGCTATCATAGAGTATATGATCTTTTAGGATTAGAATTTTTCTTAAACATAAATATCTGGAGATTCATCCAGGTTTTCCTGTCTATCAATAGTTTGTTCCTTTTGATAGCTAAGTAGTATTCCATGGTACAACATTATGTTTAATCATTCACCAATTGAAGGACATCTGGATGCTTTTTTTCAGTTTGGAGCTATTAAAAATAAAGCTATTGTGGTCATTCATTCATAGAATTTTGTGCGCTGTGCTGTCTTCATTCATTTAGTCACATCTGACTATTTGTGAACCCATGGACTGTAACTCGCCAGGTTTCTCTGTCCATGGAATTCTCCAGGCAAGAATACTGGCGGGGGTAGCCTTTCCCTTCTCCAGGGGATTTTCTGAATGCAGGGATTGAACCCAGGTCTCCTGACTTAAAGACAGATTCTTTCTTTTTGAGCCAGAAGGAAAGCCCAATTGCCTCCCAAAGACCCTCCTAATACAATCATCATGGTGAATGAAATTCAACATATGAAGTTTTGGAGGTCACAAATATTTTGACTAATGTTGTTGTTCAGTCACTAATTTGTATCTGACTCTTTGCAACCCTATGAACTGAGCCAGGCTTCCCTGTCCTTTACTATCTCCTGGAGTTTGCTCAGATTTCCATCCCCTGAGCAAGTGATACGATCCCCCATCTCATCCTCTGCTGTTCCCTTCTCCTCTTGCCCACAATCTTTCCAAGCATAAGGGTCTTTTCCAATGAGTCAACTCTTTGCATCGGGTGGCCAAATGATTGGAGCTTCAGGTTCAGCATCAGTCCTTCCAGTGAATATTCAGGGTGCATTTCCTTTAAGATTGACTGGTTTGATTTCCTCCTGAAGGCATCTCAAGAGTCTTCTCCAGAACCACAATTTGAAAGCAGCAGTTCTTTCACCCTCGGTCTTCTTTTTGGTCCCTCTTTCATATCTGTACATGACTACTGTAAAAACCATAGCTTTGCTTATACAGACCTTTGTCAGCAAAGTAATGTCTCTGCTTTCTCATATACTGTCTAGGTTTGTCATAACTTTTCTTCCAAGGAGCAAGCGTCTTTTGCTTTTATAGCAGCAGTCACCATCTGCAGTGATTTTGGAGCTCGAGGATGTAAAGTCTGTCACTGTTTCCATCTTTTCCCCACGTATTTGCCATGAAGTGATGGGACCAGAGGCCATGATTTTCATTTTTTTGAACGTTAAGTTTTAAGCCAGATATTTCATTTTTCTCATTCACCTTCATCAAGAGGATCTTTAGTTCCTCTTCTCTTTCTGCCATTAGCATGGTATTATCTAAATATCTGAGGTTGTTGATATCTCCCTGCCAATCTTGATTCCAGCTTGTGTTTCATCCAGCCCAGCATTTCACATGATTTACTCTGCATACAAGTTAAATAAGCAGGGTGACAATATACAGCCTTCATAAACTCCTTTCAGGACTTTGAACCATTTCATTGTTTCATGTCTCTCTCTAACTGTTGCTTCTTGACCTACAAACAGGTTTCTCAGGAGGTAGGTAAGGTGTTCTGATTTTCCCATCTCCTTAAGAATTTTCCACAGTTCGTTTTCATCCACACAATCAAAGAATTTAGCATAGTCAATGAAGCAGAAGAATATGTTTTCCTGGTATTCCCTTGCTTTCTCTGTGATCCAGCGGATGATGGCAATTTGATCTCTGGTTCCTCTGCCTTTTCTAAATCCAGCTTGAAAATCTGTAAGTTCTCAGTTCATGTGTTGTTGAAGCCTAGCTTGAAGAATTTTGAGCATTACCTTACTAATATGTGAAATGAGTACAATTGTGTGGTAGTTTGAACATTCTTTGGCATTGCCCTTCCATGGGATTGAAATGAAAACCAACCTTTTCCAGTCTTGTGGCCATTGCTGAGTTTTCCAAATTTGCTGGCATACTGAGTGCATCACTTTAACAGGATAACAGATCATCTTTTAGGATTTGAAGTAGCTTGGTGGTAATTACATCACCTCCACCAGCAATACTTCCCAAGGCCCACTTGACTTCACACTCCAGGATGTCTGGCTCTAGGTGAGTGACCACCCCATCGTAATTTTCCCGGTCATTAACATCCTTTTTTTTTTTTTTTTTTGTATAGTTCTTCTGTGTATTCTTGCCACCTCTTAATATCTTCTGTTTCTTTTAGGTCTTTGCTGTTACTGTCCTTTATTGTGCCCATCTTTGCTTGAAACATTCTCTTTGTATCTCTAATTTTCTTGAAGAGATCTCTAGTCTTTCCCATTCTATTGTTCTCCTTCATTTCTTCTCATTATTTACTTAGACTTTCTTATCTCTCCTTGCTATTCTTTGGAGCTCTGCATTTAGTTGGGTATATTTTTCCCTTTCTCCTTTGCCTTTAGCTTCTCTTTTTTTTTCAGCTATTTGTAAGACCTCCTCAGACAACCATTTTGCCTTTTTGCTTTTGTTTTTCTTAGGAATGGTTTTGGTCACTGCCTCCTGTACAGTGTTACAAACCTCCATCCATAGTTCTTCAGGCACTCTGTCTATCAGATTCAATCCCTTTAATCTATTTGTCATTTTCAGTGTATAATCATAAGGGATTTTATTTGAATCATACATGAATGGCCTAGTGATTTCTCCTACTTTCTTCAATTTAATAGTGCTAAATTTTGGTAAAACCTGCCAAATTATGCTCTAAAAAGTTTATATCAATTAATTTATGTTCAAGAATAAGTAAGATGAGAGTGGTGTTTTTCTCACCACTTTTCCAACATTGTGTATTATTTTTATGTTTACCGATTAGTGCATTATTATCTTTACTTTCATTGGCTGATCATGTGTAATTTTTAAAACATATAGTCTAATAGTCTAAAACATTGAGGGGTATATATATGTTCATACCACATTTTTCTACTAGGTTGTCTTTCCATTACTGATTTACATCAGTTTTGCCTATTAGGAAGTTTAATTTTTGTCTGTTACATTTAGTGTTAATATGCTTCCCATGCTTTAATTTGTCTTTTACCTTTCCTCATGATATGGTTGGTCAAAATGAAGGTGAAACTAATTATGTGGTCAAATGTATAAGTCCTTCTTTTATGACTTTTGGAGTTTGTATTAGGCTTATGTTTTAATCTCATCCCAAATTCCATGAATATTTACCATATTTTCTATTGAGGTTTTAATATTTTGTGTATGTTATTAGTTTTCTTTCATTGATTCAGTTCTAAGGACTCAGTATCTACTCTACAACTGGAGGCTGACCATTGCTCTCCCTGCCTTCCTGGCACCAAGCCCACCCTGGTAGTTCCCTAAGGCACATCCTCCATTAAATTTAGAGCTCACTAGGGCTTCCCACGGAGAAGGCAATGGCACCCCACTCCAGTACTCTTGCCTGGAAAATCCCATGGACGGAGGAGCCTGGTGGGCTGCAGTCCATGGGGTCGCTAAGAGTCGGACACGACTGAGTGACTTCACTTTCAGTTTTCACTTTCATGCATTGGAGAAGGAAATGGCAACCCACTCCAGTGTTCTGACCTGGAGAGTTCCAGGGACGGGGGAGCCTGGTGGGCTGCCGTCTATGGGGTCGCACAGAGTCGGACCCGACTGAAGCAACTTAGCAGCAGCAGCAGGGCTTCCCAAGTGGCATAACGGTAAACAATCCTCCTGCCAATACAGGAGATTCAAGAGACACTGGTTTGATGCCTGGGTCAAGAAGATCCCATGGAGAAGGAAGTGACAACCCATTCCAGTAGCCTGATGGGCTATAGAGGGTCACAAAGAGTTGGACACCACTGAGCATAGCACAGCATAGTTTGTACCTGAGAGCTGTGTCCTGGTACAGAATTTCCATGAGTATTTTAATTAATTACTTTGCCAGTTGCCGCGGGGACTGCTCTGATTTCCAAGCCAGACTTGCTCTGCTCCTGGGGAATTTTCTGGTGTTATATTTGGAAACTTTTCTTTTTTCAGAAGTCCCTATGGAGTTGTCAGTTGTTTACCTCTTTGGAGTTTCTTTTCCAATGAAATCACCATCTGCTTTATATCTTTAAGAAATTTTTCAATAATCTTTGCCCTCTGAAGATACACTTCCTTTTTTCTAGGAGGTTTCTTCTGTCATTCCAATGGCTTTTAGTGAGGGAAGTAAACTAAAGCTTTAGGTGAAAGTGAAAGTGAAGTCACTCAGTCGTGTCTGACTCTTTGGGACCCCATGGACTGTAGCCTATCAGGCTCCCCTTCTGTCCATGGGATTTTCCAGGCAAGAGTGCTGGAGTAGATTGCCATTTCCTTCTCCAGGGGATCTTCCCGAGCTAGGAATTGAACCCCGGTCTCCCGCGTTGCGGGCAGACGCTAAAGCTTTAGGTAGTCAGTTATTTTGACTAGTAATAAATAATGGATTAAAAAAAAAATATCTATGTGCATCCTTGTGTTGTGCTCAGCTATTTCTGACTTTTTGTAGCCCATCAGGGTCCTCTGTTCCTGTGATGTTTTTAGGCAAGAATGCTGGAGTGTGTTGCCATTTCCTCCTCCAGGGGATCTTCCTGACCTAAGAATTGAAACCATGTTTCCTGTGGCTCCTATATTGGCGGACGGTTCTTTATCACTGCGCTACCTGAGAAGCTAAAGCCTAAAATGAGGGGTTAAGTCCTAATGGGATAAGACTTCAAAGAGGAACTATTTAATATGGAAGACTTAGATTAGATAGCAAGAATAATCTCTTTTACATATTAAAAATGCACTTTTATATTACTATATTGAAATATGTAATTAATGGGATCAAAAATTTGATTCAGTCACTATAAGCTTTGGGGGGAAAGATTCAATCCTTAACATGCTTTCAAATAGATGAATTCCTACTGAAGATAAAAGCTGCTTAAATTGCTAATGATAATGCTCAAAATCAAACAAGATAATGACATTATTAAAGAAAATTATTATTAAAGTATCATTCACTGAAGACTATGTCCACACAAAAACTTTAAGACAAATGTTTTTAGCAGCTTTGTTTATAATTGCCAAAACCTGGAAATAATCAAGATGTCCTTCATTTAGTAAGTGGATAAATAAACTGTGGCACATAAAGACAATGTAATATTATTCATCATAAAAAAGAAATGAGCTATCAAACCATGAAAAGATAAAGAGGAGCACATTAGTAAATGAAAGCAGGCTTGAACAGGCTGTACACTGTATCATTTCAACTATTTGACATTTTGCAGAAGTCAGAGCTATGGACAGTATAAAGGTCAGTGGTTACCAAGACTAGGAGGATGGGGATGAAAAGAAGGAACACAGACTTTTAGGCCAGTAAAAGTATTCTTTATAATACATAATGATGGTTGTTATGCGTTTGTTCAAGGCCACAGAATGTGCCCCAGCAAAAATTGAACCTTAATGTTGACTGTGGACTTTGGGTGATCATGGTGTATCACCGTATGTTCATCAGCTGAAAGGAGTGTACTAGCTTGGTGGGGATTGGTGATAAATAAGAGAGCCCATGTATGTGTGGGGCAGGAAGTGTCAGAAATTTCTGTACTTTGCTGTCAATTTTGCTATGAACATTTAACTTCCCTAAAAACATCGTCTTAATATTTGAAAAAAGTACCACTCAGATTGTGTGTACAAACATAGTTTAGTGATGTTTAGAGTAATAATCTAACAACCATCTTGGGATAAAATTCAGTTCTGAACTGTTAATTTATTTCTTGTAAGTGCCGTGATGTACAATGACACACTAGTGTCATAGGTAACTGGCAAGAGGCAAATGAGAGTGCATTGTATGGAAGGTATAGAAGGATCACAGGGCCCTGGGTAACTTTATTGGGCTGCTATTGATATAAAAGCAGTGAGACACTCATGTATCATTTAGGGAGTAGTTAATTATATTGTTACCTTTACAGTTTAACAGTAGGTGCATCAGAGTGGCAGTAGTGAGAGTCAGACCAAGAGAGAAAGGAAATATCAGAAGCCACTCAGTTGTTCAGAATATTTTATCATGAACAAATGAGACACCTCTTGGTTCCTATGGAGGACTTGGAAAGATCCTGATTAAAAATGATGTGTTAGGCAACATTTTAAAATGCTCATTTGACATTATTTTGGCTACATCATAGATAAATAAATTTTAGTCAAATCAAAGCTAGAAATGTTTATTGATATAGATGATATATAATAAATTTGACTAAAAGAGTTCACCCAATGTGAACATGGAGATAAACAAGAAAAGACAGAGTCCAGAAACACTATATGTAGACTGTTTATTGAATATGAAATTTAATTTGTAGATCACAAATGTTATATTAATGAAGCACCTACACGAATTTATAGAATTTACTGTCATAAAAGTATAACAGCTTGTTAAAACAATAAGATACTGATTTTTGGTCTGCAATTTTTTTTTGTAATTTTTGGGGACTTTGGAGCACAAATCAAATTGTGTGAAATTATATATTCCTGCATTGACTCTTCAGTTGTTAAGTTCCAATGGGAAGCATATTCACAGAGACCTACACCAATACTGAATCAATTTAATAAATATAGATAATGTTCCCAGGAGAAAAAGACATTGTTTTTAGTTTTTATTTTAAGGAATATAAACTTAGAAGCACAAATCCTACTTTGAAAGATTTATATCATATATATAAACATAATATATATATATATATATATATATATAGGACTATCCATAAAAAAAAAAAAACAAAAGAAATGTGGCAAATATAAGTAAAGAGCACAGAAAAACCAAATTGAGACTTACTGTCAGAATTTGGAAACATTTTACCAATGAGCTGGCATTTCAGATAGTTCCTTAAGAAGGAATATGATTTCAGTATGTATAGCTAGTGTCCAACTCTTTGTGATCCCCTGGATTGTACCCTGCCTGGCTCCTCTGTCCCTGGAATGTCAAGGCAAGAGTACTGGAGTGGTTGCTGTTTCCTTCTCAAATGCAGAGATGCCATATAAGGCAAAATGAAGACATGCCGTGAGTCAGGGAGACATTCCCATGAGAAAGCAGGTTGGGCAGTATAGGAGAGTAAGAAGCATTAGATGAGTGCTTTTTAGAGTAAGTTGTAGGTGGGAGATTGGTTTATGGTAATGGTATTGGAGAGTAAGTATGTTTAATCTGGTCTTAACAGCATGTTGAGAAATTAAGATAAAATATAGTCTACTTGGGGAAACATATAACAAAATTTTTATTTATGCATACCAAACATTTGATTTCAAGTTAAATAAGATGGAATCTTTAAACCTCTAAATTACAAACAATGTTATATTCTGTAATATTCTTCCATTTAACCTGAATTAACATTACAAAGACTGTCTTAGGGAGATGTTACTAAGAATAATGCCCATTCTCCACTGCTTTCTACTTTTAACTATTTTTTTTTCTATTTTCTTCAGTACCTATAAATTCCTATGTATGAAAAAATGCTTTTTCACTATGAAATGTGATAAACATATTTTATACTTTTCCTTTGGTTAAATTGTTGCTCATGAAATTTCTTTGAAGTTGGTAATGAATCAAAAAGTACAAGTAATTTTTATGACTCAAACTATATTCTCATATTTTTCTAAGGTTGGAGTGTCAATTCTCATTTCATTAGCAATTTTTTCACTGTATTCCTACCAAAATTTTCAACACTGAATATTCTAAATGTGTATGAATGTTTGTGTGTTTGTATATAAATTTATATATTAATAATTGCAACTATGTACAGTTGTATTTGACCATTTAAAATTTTATAAGAGACAAATTCAATGATCCAGTTTATTTGGTTCACTGAATAATCTCTAGGTCATAGCTAGTTCCCTGGCATAATATAGACACTTGATAAATATGTGTTCAATATAGGGGTAGGTTTATTTATATAAACGAAATGGCCTTTAAGTCAGAAACATTAACAAGAGACAAAAGTCATTATATAACGATAAAGTTGTCAATTCATCAAGAGGATACTGCAAATATTCAAATACTTATTTACCCAGCATCAGAGCACTTAATTATACTAAGCAAATACACATCTGAAAGGAGAAATAGACAACACTACAATAGTGGGGATATTTAACTTCATTTTCAACAATCCATAGATCATCCAGACACATAATCAGGTAAGAAGCCTTGTACTTTAACTATTCGGTTCAGTTCAGTCACTCAGTTGTGTACAACTCTTTGTGACACCATGGACTGCAGTACACTAGGCCTCCCTGTCCATCGCCAACACTTGGAGCCTGCTCAAACTCATGTCCATTGAGTCAGTGATGCCATCCAACCATCTCTTCTTCTGTTGTCCCCTTCTCTCCCTGCCTTCAGTCTTTCCCAGCACCAGGGTCTTTTCAAATGAGTCAGTTCTCATCAGGTGGCCAAAGTATTGGAGTTTCAGCTTCAGCATCAGTCTTCCCAATGAATATTCAGGACTGATTTCCTTTAGGATGGACTGGTTAGATCTCCTTGCAGTCCAGGGGACTCTCAAAAGTCTTCTCCAACACCACAGTTCAAAAGCATCAATTCTTTCGTGCTCAGCTTTCTTTATAGTCTAACTCTCAAATCCATACATGACTCCTGGAAAAATCATAGCTTTGACTAGACAGACCTTTGTTGGCAAAGTAATGTCTCTGCTCTTAAATATGCTCTCTAGGTTGGTCATAACGTTTCTTCCAAGGAGCAAGTGTCTTTTAATTTCATGGCTGCAGTCATCATCTGCAGTGATTTTGGAGCCCCCCAAAATAAAGTCTGTCACTGTTTCCATTGTTTCTCCATATAATTGCCATGAAGTGATGGGACCAGATGCCATGATCTTAGTTTTCTTTTTCTTTTTTTCCCCCAATTTGAACAGATTTTCTTTTAATATGACTATGTGTACCTGGACATCTGAGAACCGGGAAAACCCCCAAATTAATGTTTTAACAAATTACAGCTGTTACAAAAGATTTTATGTTGGGATTTTAAGGAAACAGTCCAGTAAATGAACAGCCCCTCATTCAATCTAATTAACCAACCCCTCCTTTAATAAAAACACACTCTAGTGGCAGAAGTTTATCATTTTAAAACAAACAATACTCCATAATAATATGTGTTTCCTCAATGTTCTCTCTCCTTCAGTATTTAGTTACTAACAATCTCTCAAATGGTAAAATAAAATTGAATTTATATCATCAAATGAAAGTGCAAGTTTGTACAGCTAAGCTCAGCTGCAGAAGTGAAGGGTGAAAGCTGACGGATGTCACACAGAACAAGGACCTTGATGAAGGTGTCCTAGTGTCCTGTGTGCCAAACACAGTCAACATTCCATCATTTTTTAAATTGCTCTTAAATGAGCAAAACCAAATTCTCTCTCTTTTTTTTTAATTTAAAGAAATAGTAAATCTTTATTCCCTCACACATAATTTGAGATCTGGTAAAGCAAAAATAGGTCCAACCATCACTGGGGACAGCAGCGATAAACAGACTTCAGAAATAGCCCTGAATTATCAGCAACATTCTCTCACGGTAATATAAAGAATGCATCTCATAAATCAAATCTGCAATGTTATCATATTGTTCTAATATATTTATTAGTTTCTCTGAAAAGCTTTAAAGATACATTATTTAAGAGGACAGTAAATTATTTTCTTGACCTAGAAAAAATAATTTGTTCACATTTTAAAACTTGAGTACTCTTTACCAAAAAGATACAAGAATGGCACAGAGGGGTTTGTAGAATGTCCATGTACAAGTTGCAAATACAGGAACCTGGTAATCTGCCTCTACAAATAGAGCTCTTTGCAATAATATTTTAACAAACAGGTTTAATTTAAACATCTCTCCTATTGACTCTACCTGTGGAACAAAGAGGTACTTATATTTTCAAGTATTATACTGTAAAAGGTAAAAAATTTTGTGTCAATTTTACATGTTAGCATTTAAAGACTGAAATATCTATGTGAAAAATCATGTCTACTTAGCCCATTTTTAATAGCCAAATGGTGTCATCTTAAAGAAAACAGAAGAATATTGATTTCCTAAGAAGGAGCACACTGGAAAAAGCCATTTTAAGGTACTGAAGAACAAGGAGTATTTTTTCTTTCTCTACTGGTGAACATTATTAGAAAAGCTTTCCAGTCTGTTGTCTTTAGCTAGTTTTAATAAAATCTTTTCAAAATGATGGTCAAGAAATCTTTAGAAAACTGGAGGAAGGAAAGATGCTCCTTTGTAGCATGGAAGGAATTCCATTAACTGTAGAAATTCTTTTAAAATTTCTGCTTTGGTTCTTCAGAAGAAATGCTCATATAACTTCTGCTGTCTGTTGTGTCTGAACACAGTCTACCTGAGGCAGGGGCCCAAGTGTCCCTCCATCATCAAAGGCCAAAATTGGATTCAAAGGACTATCTGGATTCTCACTGTTGGTGACATCTAGTCTGAATGGTTTAGATCCAATGGGTAAGTTTATAATTTCTTCACAATTTTCGTTCTGAACTGATATTCCATTTTCACTTGGTTGTTTTTCCAAACTGGGAGTACTGTCCACAGTCAGTTTTGGTTGGTCAGAGGTAACCACATGGGTGTTGGCCTCTGGTTCCTCCAATCCAGGAGAATTTGTCATATTTGGAAGTGTAGATACTGCTGTTTGTCCAGAGGGAGTTCCCTTGGTTATATCTCCATTTCTCTGATCAACAGTTTTCTTATCTGAAGCTTCTGTTCTTCTGGTTCTTTTCATAATCTCCTCAAGTCGCTTCTTCCTTTCCAGGCACTCTCAGTCTTCTCTCTGGAAATGCGTCTCCCGCTCCTGCCGGACCCTCTCTGCTTCTTCCCGATTATGAGCTTCTTCTTCCTTCTGTTTCTGGATGCACTCCGTCTCCTCCAGCTAGCAACGGGCCCACTCCTCCTCCTGCTTCTGCAGCTGCTCTTCCCGATCCCAGGCTAGCTCAGCTTCCAGTTCCTTAGTTTTCGAATTTTGAGTTTCAAGCCAACTTTTTCACTCTCCTCTTTCACTTTCAACAATAGGTTCTTTGGTTCTTCTTCACTTTCTGCCATAAGGGTAGTGTCATCTGTGTTTCTGAGGCTACTGATATTTCTCCCAACAGTCTTGATTCCAGCTTGTGCTTCATCCAGCCCGGTGTTTCACATGATATACTCTGCATATAAGTTTAATATGCAGGGTGATAATACGCACCCTTAATGTACTCCTTTCCCAATTTGAAACCAGTCTGTTTTTCCATGTCCGATTCTAACTGTTGCTTCTTGACCTGCATACGTATCTCTCAGGAGGCAGGTAAGGTGGTAGGTATTCCCATCCCTTTTAGAATTTTCCACAGTTTGTCATGATCCACACAGTCAAAGCCTTTGGCTTAGTCAGTAAAGAAGAAGTAGATGATTTCTGGAAATCTCTTCCATTATTGATGATCGACCAATGCTGGCAATTTGAATCTTTTCTCTTTATCCTTCAGTTCAGTTCACTTCAGTTGCTCAATTGTGTCCAACTCTTTGCAACCCCATGAATTGCAGCATGCCAGGCCTCCCTGTCTATCACCAACTCCTGAAGTTCACTCAAGTTCATGTCCATTGAGTCGGTGATGCCATCGAGCGATCTCATCCTCTGTCGCCCCTTTCCCCTCCTGCCACCAATCCCTCCCAGCATCAGAGTCTTTTCCAATGAGTCAACTCTTCTCATGAGGTGGCCAAAGTACTGGAGTTTCAGCTTTAGTATCATTCCTTCCAAAGAAATCCCAGGGCTGATCTCCTTCAGAATGGACTGGTTGGATCTCCTTGCAGTCCAAGGGACTCTCAAGAGTCTTCTCCAACACCACAGTTCAAAAGCATCAATTCTTTGGTGCTCAGCTGCCCTCACAGTCCAACTATCCCATCCATACATGACCACTGGAAAAACCATAGCCTTGACTAGAAGGACCTTTGTTGGCAAAGTAATGTCCCTGCTCTTCAATATGCTGTCTAGGTTGGTCATAACTTTTCTTCAAAGGAGTAAGCATCTTTTAATTTCATGGCTGCAGTCACCATCTGCAGTGATTTTGGAGCCCCCATAAATAAAGTCTGACACTGTTTCCACTGTTTCCCCGTCTATTTCGTGTGAAGTGGTGGGACCAGATGCCATGATCTTCATTTTCTGACTGTTGAGCTTTAAGCCAACTTTTTCATTCTCCACTTTCACTTTCATCATGAGGCTTTTTAGCTCCTTTTCACTTTCTGCCATAAGGGTGGTGTCATCTGCATATCTGAGGTTATTGATATTTCTCCCGGCAATCTTGATTCCAGCTTGTGCTTCTTCCAGCCCAGCGTTTCTCAGGATGTACTCTGCATATAAGTTAAATAAGCAGGGTGACAATATACAGCTTTGACGTACTCCTTTTCCTCTTTGGAACCAGTCTGTTGTTCCATGTCCAGTTGTAACTGTTGTTTCCTGACCTGCATACAGGTTTCTCAAGGGCAGGTCAGGTTGTCTGGTATTCCCATCTCTTGAAGAATTTTCCACAGTTGATTGTGATCCACACAGTCAAAGGCTTTGGCATAGTTAATAAAGCAGAAATAGATGTATTTCCGAAACTCTCTTGCTTTTTCAATGATCCAGTGGATGTTGGCAATTTGATCTCTGGTTCCTCTGCCTTTTCTAAAACCAACTTGAACATCTGGAAGTTCATGGTTCATGTATTGCTGAAGCCTGGTTTGGAGAATTTTGAGCATTACTTTACTAGCATGTGAGATTAGTGCAATTGTGTGGTAGTTTGAGCAATCTTTGGCATTGCCTTTCTTTGGGATTGGAATGAAAACTGACCTTTTCCAGTCCTGTGGCCACTGCTGACTTTTCCAAATTTGCTGGCACAAATCATCTTTCAGGATTTGAAATAGCTCACCTGAAATTCCATCACCTCCACTAGTTTTGTTCATAGTGATGCTTTCTAAAGCCCATTTGACTTCACATTCCAGGATGTCTGGCTCTAGGTGAGTGATCACACCACTGTGATCATCTTGGTTGTGAAGATCTTTTTTGTACAGTTTTTCTGTGTAGTCTTGCCACCTCTTCTTAATGTCTTCTGCTTTTGCTTCTTTATGTTTGGTCTAGCTAAAGATTTGTCAGTTTTGTTTATCATTTTAAAAACACTCAAGATGGAAAGTACAAAGATGTGAGCTCATATTATCCTGTGAGAACTCCAAAATTACAACTCACTTTTGAATAGCCATTGATAAGAGAATGTTGAATCCCACCAAAAAAAGATACCCCATATCCAAGGGCAAAGCAGAAGCCCCAACAAGATGGTTCAGTTCAGGTCAGTTCAGTCGCTCAGTCGTGTCCGACTCTTTGCGACCCCATGAATCGCAGCACGCCAGGCCTCCCTGTCCATCACCAACTCCCGGAGTTCACTCAGACTCACATCCATCGAGTCAGTGATGCCATCCAGCCATCTCATCCTCTGTCGTCACCTTCTCCTCCTGCCCCCAATCCCTCCCAGCATCAGAGTCCTTTCCAATGAGTCAACTCTTTGCATGAGGGGGCCAAAGTACTGGAGCTTCAGCTTTAGCATCATTCCTTCCAAAGAAATCCCAGGGCTGATCTGCTACAGAATGGACTGGTTGGATCTCCTTGCAGTCCAAGGGACTCTCAAGAGTCTTCTCCAACACCACAGTTCAAAAGCATCAATTCTGGTGCTTAGCCTTCTTCACAGTCCAACTCTCACATCCATACATGACCACAGGAAAAATGATAGCCTTGACTAGATGGACCTGGTAGGAGGGGTGAAATCATGTTTAGGATTGTTAGGTAGCTAGATAGGAAAAAGGAGTCCAAAACAGCAGTGGCTAAAAGACAAAGAAAGGAAAAAGCCCATGAAAATAGAACAAAGGAAGGTCTGAGGACTGGAGTGAGAATATCAGGTGAAGCAAACAGCCCTCTTGCTAGCCCAATTTATATAGTACAAGCTCAGGGGGAGGAGAAAAAACATAAAAAAGGGGAGCCAAATATTGAGCCCTCCCCCCTCCTTCTCTTCTCTTTACTTCTTTTGGGTCAGCCCACCCTCATGCTTCGAGGATGTATTTTCCTTTGCTTGACAAATAAAACTGAGGTGTAATACTGAGCTGTAACACTGGTCCATCTGTTGCTTCAAACTTTTGCTGCAGCAAGACAGAACTGAGGAAATTTTACATTCCCCTGACAGAATCAAACTCCATACCTGCCAGAGACACTTGGAGTGCTCAAGCAAAACCTTGTGCATACCAAGAGACTCCACAGAGACTGAGCCAGAGCTGCCTTTGGGTGTTTGAGTGTCTCCTGTGGATTACGGACCAGCAGTGGCCTGCCACAGGGGTGGGGGCTCTGGGTGCAGCAGACCTGGGTGTGGCATATGCCCTCTTGAAGGTGGAGCCATAACCCCACCATAGAGCCACCAGAACTTACACAGGACTGGGGAAACAGACTCTTGGAAGGCACAGACAAAACCTTGTGTGCTCCAAGACCCAGGAGAAAGAAGCAGTGACCCCACAAGAGACTGACCCAGACTTGCTCATTAGTGTTTAGGAGTCTCTGGTGGAGGCATGGGTCAGTGGTGGCCTGCTGCAGGGCTGGGGGGACCGACTGTGGCAGTGCATGCAGGGGACCTTTTGAAGGAGGTCACCATTATCTTCTTTACCTCCACCATAGTTTGGTCCCTGGTCACAACAGAGAGGGAACACAGCCCCGCCCATCAACAGAAAATTGGATGAAAGATTTACTGAGCATGGCCCTACCCATCAGAACATGACCCAGTTGCCCCCACAGTCAGTCTCTCCCATCAGGAAACTTCTATAAGCCTCTTATCCTTATCCCTCAGAATGAAAGCCACTTTAACTATAACTTTATATCAAATAGACTGAATAAATAGACATATAGAGAACATTTCTCCCAACAGTAGCAGGATACACTTTCTCTCAAATAGTATGAAGCAATCTCCTGGATAGATCACAAATAAGGTCACAAAATAAGCCTAAGCAAATGTAGCAAGTCAGAAATCATACCCTATACCTTTTCCAAATACAATACTACAAAACTAGAAATCACTAACATGAAAACTGGAAAATTCTCTAATATGGGAAAAATCAATAAATCACTCCTGTACAATCAGTGGATCAAAGAAGAAATCAAAAGGAAATTTTAAAATATGTTTAAAACAAAAATGGAAAAACAACACATCCAAACTTATACATTGCTGCAAGTGCAGTTCTAAGAAGGGAGTTTATAGTGAAAAACGACCCACATTAAGAGAAAAGAACTTAAACAACCTCTCTTTATATCTCAAGGAACTAGAAAAAGATTTTAATAAACAGCCTCACTTTATAACTTAAAGAGCTAGAACTATAATAAAATAATAGAATAAAAATTAGAATAAAACTAAGCCTAGAATTAACAGAAAGAAGGAAATAAAAGCAGAAATGAACAAAAGAGAGATCAGAAAAACAATAGGAAAGATCAACAAAAGTAAGAGCTGTTTTTAAAAAGATAAATAAAATTGACAAACCTTTAGCTAGACTAAGCAAAAAAGAGAAAAGATTCAAATAATCAGAAATGAAAGAGGAGACATTATAGTTGATACCACAGAAATTAAAAAAATCATGATAATACTACAATTATATACCAATAAACTGGATGACCTAGGTTTGAATAAATTCCTAGAAACAGACTGAATCAGAAAAAAAAAAATCTGAACAGACATATTACCAGTAAGAATATTTAATCATTAATCAAAATTCTCCAAATAAAGATAAGTTCAGGTCCAGATGGAATCACCAGTCAATCTAACAATTATTTTATAAAGAACTTTCACCAGTCTGTCTCAAAATCGTCCCAAAAATTGCAGAGAAGAGAACAATCTTAACTCATTTTACAAGGCCAATATTACCTTGATACAATCACTGGATAAGGAAATGACAAGAAAAATACAAGCCAATATTCTTGAAGAACAAAAATTCTCAGCAAAATTCTAGCAAACTAAATTCAACTGCACATAATCAAGTGGGATTTATTCTTGGGATGCAAATGTGGTTCAACATGCACAAATGAAATAATGTTATAGGTCACATTAACAGAATACAAGGTAAAAATCACAAAATTATATCAGTAGATACATAAGAAGCATTTGATGACACTCAACATCATTTCATGGTAAAAATCTCTCAGTAAATCGGATCAAGGAGAGATGAACCTTAATATAATATAGAGAGATAGAATAAAGGCCATATATGACAAATCCACAGCCAACATCATATGCCCCAGTGAAAGGCTGAAGTCCTTCTCACTAAAATCAGGAACAAGACGTGAGTGTCCATTCCCACCACTCTTATTTGCACAGCACTGAAAGTCCCCACCAGGGAAGTTAAGAAGCAAAAGATAGAAAAAGTATTAAAATAAGAAAGAAAGATATAAAACTGTCTCTGTTTGTAGATAACACTGTCTTATGTATAGAGAATATGAAGACTCTACCAAAAAAAAAAAATTATTTAACAAATTCAGTAAAGTTTCAGAATACAAAATCCCTATTTAAAAAATCAGGTGTATTTCTGTATGCTAAAAATAAGCTGACAAAAGATTAAGAACATTATCTCATTTACAGTACTGCCAATATTGATAAAATACTTAGAAATAAATTTACCCAAAAATATGAAAGATCTGTATACTGAAAACTATAAGACATTGTTGAAAGAAATTTAAGAAGATAAAAAAAAAAAAGATTTTTTTACTTCATGAATCAGAAAAGTTAGCATTGTTAAAAGATACATAATAAACGCAATTCAATATATTTTCTCTCCAAATTCCATTGGCATTTTCCACAGAAATAGAGAAACAA
The DNA here is from genome assembly GCF_032405125.1 of Capricornis sumatraensis. Classification (NCBI taxonomy): domain Eukaryota; kingdom Metazoa; phylum Chordata; class Mammalia; order Artiodactyla; family Bovidae; genus Capricornis; species Capricornis sumatraensis. Next base: position 26,108,228 of record NC_091073.1, read on the forward strand.
TCCTGAATTTCAAATAGAACCACAAAATAGCCCAAATAGCTAGGGCAATCTTTAATAAAGTGAAAAGGAAACCTACAGAATCAGAGAAAATATTTGCAAACTATTTATCTAGTAAGAGGGTAACATCCAAAATATATAAAACATCCAAACTATATAAGTTACTTGTACAATCAGAAAAAATACTTCAAACAGTTACCAATACAGTATTGTAAAGTAAAATAAAGTAAAAATAAAAATTAAAAAAAAACAATAAAATAATAAAAAAATGACAGTGGACTTAAATATACATTTCTTCAAAGAAGCCATGTAACCAACAGGTTCATTAAAATATTCTCAACATCACTAATCATCAAGAAAATGCAAGTCAAAACCATAATGAGATATCATTTCTCAACAATTATAATGGTTTTAGCCAAAAAGACAAGAGATAACAGGCTGAAAATGTACAGAAAAGAGAAACGTCATGCACTGTTGGTGGGGCTATAAAAACCACTGTGAAAAAATTCTATGGAGGCTACTCAAGAAATTGAAAATGGAACTGCCATATGGTCCAGTAACTCCACTTCTGCATATAGATCCAAATGAAATGGAATTACTATCTCAAAGAGATAACTGTCCTCCCATGTTTATTGCACCATTATTCATAATAGGCAAGACATGGAAATTACCTGTGTCCAATGAGGTGTGAATGGATAAAAAAAGGGATATAATGCATTATTATTCAGTAATAAAAAGAAGGAAATTCTGCCATTTGTAGCAACATAGATGAACCTTGAGAGAATTATGCCAAACGAAATAAGACAGAAAAAGGCAAATATTGTCTGTTCTCACTTGTATATGGAATCTAAAAGAAGCAAACTTATAGAAATAGAATAGTGATTCCCAGAGACTGGAGGGTAAGGAAGATGAGGAGAGGCTGGTAAAACAAACAAACAAAAAACAGTTAAAAGATGAATAAATTCTAGAGATCTCATTATCAATGCTAGGATATGGCATGGCTTTATGATTTAATAGACATTCCAGTATAATGCTTTCTGGGGGCACCAGTTGTAAAGAACCCGGCTGCCAGTACAAGAGATGTAAGAGATGCAGGTTTGATCCCTGGGTTGAGAAGATCCCCTGGATTAGGAAATGGCAACCCGCTCCAGTTTTCCAGTCTGGAGAATCCCATGGACTGGGAAGCCTGGTGAGCCACAGTCCATAGGGTTTCAAAGAGTCAGACACAACTGAAGTGACTTGGCATGTACTAGTATAGGGATATTGTAAATATATAGATTTTATGATGGGAAATTTATTTTCTTTTATTTTTCAAGTTATTTGATCATAAACATGAACATGTCTGTGTGTTCACCAATGAAAAGTATCATTGAAAAATGCAAATGTGTGGATTTTTATTAATGTTTTTGTTCATTCATGCATCCATTTCATAAATATCATGGAAAGGATACTATGAGCTGGTCATTACACTGAGTCTCAAAGATTCTATGATGAATATTTGAGCTAAAAAATAGGAGTCAGAGACTATACGAATGTCTAGAAACAAGAATTTCCTTTTATTTTTCCCATCAGGCACAAACCATAGCCAAGCCATGAAGGGCAAATTAAGTTCAAATATTTGCCTTGAAATTATTTATTTGCAAAGGAAATCATTTGTACTTTCTGAGGGATCAGATGTGGAATATTTTCCTCTCTTTTTATATTTCCTGGTATGTCAGCAAGTGTAGAGTAATAACAAATCCCATAGCACAATTTCAAAAGACAACTATTTAAATTTTGGATTTACTGTGGTTTCATTGCTTTGAGACTATAAAAAGATGAATGGAAAAATTTACAGGATACCCATAATATTACCTGAGTAACAAAACAACTCTGAAGGTGGATCATCTTTAAAAAGAACACAGGTATTTATTCAGTGTTTTTAGTTCTGTTCAGCTTTTCTGATTTTCTGCTTATGCATTTCCTCTTGGGATGTCCCATCTGCCCAAGTTTGTGTATCTGGTGAATGTTTGCATGTCATTCAAGTATTCTCAGTAACAAATACTGTTTATTTTCACCTGGTCCTGTCAGCTCTTCATAGTCAGTTAAAATAAAAATTTCCTATTTGGGGCTTATATATTAAATATCCCCACTTTATGCAATCTACCATATTCTTGTTGGGGTCCTTTGATGGACCGGAACCTGGTGGTCTGGAGTCGACGATGAGAAAGTGAAAGAGAGAACTGGAGGGAGGGAGAAAGAGAAAGAAAGACACGGGGACTCAAACTCTGATGGAGCAAAGGTGCTTTATTAGCAGAAATGCAGGCTTATATATCTTTAGTAAGATGATTACTCAGCTATTACACAGGATGAAATTTTATCAATAGCCACAATATGGATAGTCTAATACATACAAGGTCGCTGACACTGAAAAGAGTCACTGAAGGGAGTTACTGAAAGGAATCCAGGAATCCAAGCAGATACCATTTCTCATGATCTCAGTTCTGAGAGCTGCGTGCAGCTCTACTCATTCTCAGAATAGGAACTGATAAGGAAGAGAGAATTTATGAAAAATAGCACTTAGGAATCCTCCTGTTGAACATTCCCTGACATATCATACTAGTTTTTGAGTTCTCATTTAACTAAGAGTTTTTGTGAGCAGTGACTAAATCTAAATGATTTGTAGTAGTTTTAAAAATTTAGTTTATAATATCAGTTTAGTTCAGTTCAGTCGCTCAGTCGTGTCCGACTCTTTGCGACCCCATGAATTGCAGCACGCCAGGCCTCCCTGTCCATCACCATCTCCCAGAGTTCACTCAGACTCGTGTCCATCGAGTCAGTGATGCCATCCAGCCATCTCATCCTCAGTCGTCCCCTTCTCCTCTTGCCCCCAATCCCTCCCAGCATCAGAGTCTTTTCCAATGAGTCAACTCTTCGCATGAGGTGGCCAAAGTAATGGATTTTCAGCTTTAGCATCATTCCTTCTAAAGAAATCCCAGGGTTGATCTCCTTCAGAATGGACTGGTTGGATCTCCTTGCAGGCCAAGGGACTCTCAAGAGTCTTCTCCAACACCACAGTTCAAAAGCATCAGTGCTTCGGTGCTCAACCTTCTTCACAGTCCAACTCTCACATCCATACATGACCACAGGAAAAACCATAGCCTTGACTAGATGGACTTTAATCGGCAAAGTAATGTCTCTGCTTTTGAATATACTATCTAGGTTGCTCATAACCTTTCTTCCAAGGAGTAAGCGTCTTTTAATTTCATGGCTGCAATCACCATCTGCAGTGATTTTGGAGCCCCCCAAAATAAAGTTTATAATATAATGCTTTGCATATCATATACACTAAATAAATATCTCCTTTTCAGTTGAGTAAGATAAATAAGTTTCTTCTATTAAAGGAACAATATAAGATTTATTATAGTAAAATAAGCAGCAATTATTCTAATTCCTAACATTTAATATAAATCAAGCTGAATTTATTTTTGGACTCCCTTCATTGTGACATACTTTGCTATTCAAACTAAATGTCTTTGGGAATTCTGACAGCAAGGTTAAGTTCAAAGGTCTGACTATTTACATCCTAGCACCTCATTTCTGCCACATCTGCAAGCCAGTAGTTGACTTTACATACTTTGCCTTTTAAAGTCTTAATGTGTTTAGAACATGTTTTTTATTTGTGACTATAGTGTCTCAACACAGTCTTCTTTATACTATGTTTCCATCAATAATACTTTAGGTAATAATTTATTTAAGTTAATATGGATAGACCAGAAAATCCTAAAAAGGGAAAAATAATAATTTATTCCTATCCATGTATAGTGTCATGTCATTTGCCAACAATGACAGTTTTATATCTTCTTTTCCAACTTGGATCCCTTTTATTTCTTTTACTACTCTGATGGCTATGACTAGGACTTCCAAAACTATGCTGAATAAAAGTTGCAACAATGGACATCCTTGTCTTCTTCCTAATCTTAGAATGCTTTCATCTTTTCACTATTGAGTTTGTTAGGTGTTAGTTTGTCATATACATACTCTCTTATGTTGAGGTAAGTTCCCTCCATTCCCACTTCCTGGAGTTTTTTTTTTTTTTTTAATCATAAATAGGTGTTAAAATTTGTCAAAACCTTTTTCTGCATCTGTTGAGATGATGATTTTTATTCTTCAGTTTGTTAATTTGTGGTATCACACTGCTTTGCCTCTATTGAAGAATCCTTGATCTCTGGTATTAATCCCACTTGATCATGGTATATGATATTTTAAATGTATTGTTGAATTTTTGTTGCTAGTATTTTGTTGAATATTTTTGTGTCTCTGTTCATCAGTGATATTAGCCTGTAATTTTCTCTTATTTGTGATATCTTTGTCTGGCTTTGGTATCAGGGTAATGGTGACATCATAGAATGAGCTTAGGAGTGTTCCTTCCCCTGTAATTTTTTGCAATAGTTTCAGAAGTAGAGGTGTTAACTGTTCTCTAAATGTTTGATAAAATTCACCTGTGAAGCCATCCGCTCCTGGACTTTTGTTTGTTGGAAAATTTTCAATCACAATTTCAATTTAATTCCTTGTAGTTGGTCTGTTTATAATTTCTGTTTCTTCCTGTTTCAGTCTTGAAATGTATCTTTCTGCTAATTTGTCCATTTCTTCTAGCATATCCATTTTATTGGAATATATTTGTTTGTAATAATCTCTTATTATACTTTGTATTTCTGTGGTATCAGTTGTAACTTCTCCTTTTTCATTGCTACTTATATTGATTTGTGTCCTCTCTTTTTCTTGATGAATCTGGCTAAAGGATTGTCGATTTTGTTTGTACCCCACAAAATATTTAGAGTTAAATTATATTAATGATGAAAGCACACTGATAATATGTATGTTAGAATATTGAACAAAATAGATATACCATAAGCTGCATTAAGAGCCTTTCTAGGACATGAATTCCCTCCAGGTCGCCCACATTGCAGGTGGATTCTTTACCAGCTGAGCCACGAGGGAAGCCTAACAGTACTGGAGTGGGTATCCTATCACTTCTCCAGTGGATCTTCCTGACCGAGGAATCGAACTGAGGTCTCCTGCATTGCAGGCGGATTCTTCACCAACGAAGTTATCAGGGAAGCCCTCAGATTTAACTTAAGAGGGATGAGTCAGGTTCAAATGTCACTCTTGGAAAAGCATTTGGAGCTCAGAAGGGCTGATTCTGTACATCTTTTTCTGCAACCCCATGTTTAATGATGTCAGATTGGTAGCTTAAACACCACAATGACAGTGTTTACAAATCAGCAAATGCTACAGACCAGTTTCTTCTTTTCCTCTATTTCCTCCAGAGTAGTACTTAAGTATGATGTCTGCCTAATAATGTGGTGCTGGGATGACTTTATTAGAGAAAATTGTTCTACTATTTTCTGACTAAAGAGGTCTACTTTCTGTTCCATTTAGGTGACATTGTTTGAGTAGGTGAGTGAGTCAAAGTCCCTCAGTTGGGTCTGACTCTGCGACTCCATGGACTATACAGTCCCTGGAGTTCTCCAGGCCAGAATACTGGAGTGGGTAGCTTTTCCTTCTCCAGCAGATCTTCCCAACCCAGGGACTGAACCCAGGTCTCCCACATTGCTGGTGGGTTCTTTACCAGCAGAGCCACAGGGAAATCCAAAGGGTGTGTTGCCTCCCCATCCAGGAATCAAACCCCCGTCTCCCACATGTCAGGCGGGGGTACTCACCACTATACTAACGAGGACGGTGACATCGTTTGGGTGAACCTATTATTGAAAATATTATTATTTTCTTCCTTATCATGCTTAAAAAAATCTTTGCAGTTATCCTGGCAAGGGAGCATTTCCAATGTGATCATTGTTATATTACTTTTACTTTAATTTACGTTTACATATTACAAGCTGAATTGTTTCATGAACATTGGGCTAGTTTCAGTAATCATTCTATTAATATTGAATAGTATAAAGTGGGTGATTGCTAAGCACATCTTTAATAACTCATGCCAAAAGCAGAATAACTTGGTTTTCCTTTGTGGCTTATAACATTTTAAACAGTTCAGCCAACTATTAATACTGGATTACTCCATTGGACACAGTGGTTTACATCCAGTCACCAGATGATAAATATCAAAGTGTCTGCATAATTTACTCATGGAATATAATTCATAAATAACACTGTTCCAGCAAACAATTAAGTTTACTATGGACACATAGGCTATTCTTGGCAAAAGAGTTACTGAGGAAAGAAATGATGAGGGATCTTTTGAGAATTGCATGCTGGCCTGCATTTCACTTTTTATGCAAATTAAAAAATAAAATTATGCAAATATTCTTTTGAGGAATTACTGTGCTGTTGTCTAGGACCACATTTTTCATTTCTGGTTGGTGAAGTGACATCTTGCCAAAAGCAAGAGTAATTTGTGAAATGGGATTCTGTTCCATCCCCCTGTGGACTGCTAAAATATCATTTCTGTCATGCTGAGCCCTTTGAGGTGGTAAAGTGGTAGTGGTATGATTGTGGGGGCATGTGCAACTGCCAACATAAAAATGTTCTGAAAATCTGCCAAGTCCTGGGAATCTCATTTAAATATCCCTTAGATTGGTATTTAAATAATAATATCAATTCTTTTAGGACTTCTCTCTATTCTACTGAAAATCTGAAAGTGATATAACATAAAACTATCTTCTCAGGAAATCTGTGTTACTTATAGTCCATACATATGCCAAAAAAAATTACATGTGCTTGGAAGAATTTATTCTCCTGGATCTTTCACTAATTCAAGGTGACATTTTGAAGATAGAATCTGGTTATGCCATACAATTTTTATAAATCTTTTGGCATTATCTCTTAATTTTCTTACATCCATGTGCGTGGTAAATTGCAACACAATCTAGATCAACAAATCCCCAATTCTTGCAAATAATCAAAGATATATTGGAGACTTTAAAAAAAAATGAAGATTACCAAATTAATCTAAAAATGTTTTGATTCAATGATTGCTGTAGACTGAATGTTTGTGACACCCCTGTGGTGGGGGAGGGGAAACTAATTTGTGAAACCTAATTCCCAAAATGATAGTATTTAAAGGGTGTGTATGCTCAACTGTGTGCAACTATTTGTGACTCCGTGGACTGTAGCGTGCCAGGCTCTTCTGTCTATGGGATTCTCCATGCAAGGATACTTGAGTGGGTTGCCATTTCTTTCCAGGGGATCTTCCCCACCCAGGGACTGAACCCACTTCCCCTGCAGTGGAAGCACAAAATCTTAACCACTGGACCATCAAGGGGCCTTCCCTGGTGGTTCAGATGGTAAAGAAACCACCTGCAATGTGGGAGATCTGGGTTCGATCCCTCGGTTGGGAAATCCTGGAGGAGGGCATGGTACCATCTCCAGTATTCTGGCCTGGAGAATCCATGGACCATTCCATGGGGTTACAAAGAGTCAGACCACCAGGGAAGTCCATAGTAGTAGTCAGAGGTGGGGCTTTCGGGAGATGATTAGGTCATGAAAGAAGAATCCTTACAAAAAGATGCCACAGAGAGCTCTATTTCTCCGACTGCAGTAGGAGGGCATAGAGGAGACAGCTGCCTGTGAACCAGGAAGCTGGCTCTTGCCAAACACTGAATGTGCTGGTCGCTTGACGGTAGATTTTCCAGCCTCCATAACTGTGAGAAATAAATGTTTACTGTTTAAACCACTCAGTTTATAGTATATTTGCTATAAAATCCAGAATTGACTAGACAATAGATGTGTAGGATACGGAACAAGTTGCTTAGAACAGGACTGCAGATATTATGGGGTGTGTATGTGTGTGCTGCTCACAAGCTTGCATATATGCTGTATAGCTCTCCAGATGATTTGGAAAAATAGGAATCTAAATTACTTTTTTTGTACTCTTCATATGGAAATCTGACTAAAAATATTAACAGGATGTTTTGTTTGCAGGAGTAGATCAGGAATGAGAATAGAATATGGTTTCTTTATTTTTTCCTATGAGGACACTGCAGACATATAGTAAAACACAAAAAGAAACATTAAACATTTAATAAAAGCAGAAAACCTAGCTTTTCTAGGGGTCCTTTTGGGAAAACACAGAGAAGGAAGGTGTGGGCAAACTCTGCAACTGTATCGTGAACAGTATATGGTGATTTATGTTTGCAGGCATGCATGCTAAGTCACTTTAGCCATATCTGACTCTTGCCAGGCTCCTCTGTCATGGGATTCTTCAGGCAAGAATGCTGGAGTGTGTTGCGTGCCCTCCTCCAGGGAATCTTCCAGACCCAGGGATCAAACCCACATTTCGTAAGTCTTCTGGGTTGGCAGATGTGTTCTTTACCACTAGCGCCTCCTGGGAAGCCCTGATTTATGTTTAAGGGATATTTTTTTCTTTCTTTCTAACTATTAAAAAAACTTCTAATTAAAAAAAAAACAAAACAAAACAGGATGCTTGCTTAGTTTCAAATTGTTTCCTTTGGAATATTTATTTATCAGTGCAGTGGTTTTAATAAATGTCCACAAATTTTTGATATTCCTCCCTAAGGAGGTGGAGTTTAACTCACCTTGAGTGCAGGCTTCACTTAGTAATTCTGTCCTATAAAGGGGAAAAGAATAACTTTACTGTGGAAAAACCTGTTATCCAACACTTATCAAAGTGATCAAGATGAACCTCATCAATAATATAAATCATGTTGATGTCACATACTCTTTTGATCTGATAGAACGAAAGCACTTCATTTCCGGGGTTCTCTTTCCTGAAATACACATAAGCCCAGTTTAACCAGGAGAAAACATCTGACAAATGCGAGTTGATAGATACTCTACACAATACTTGACAACTTTTCTTTCAAAACATTAAAGCCATTAGAAACAAATGAAAAAAGAAACTGTCACAGCCTGGAGAGACTGAGACACGGTGACCAAATGTATCTTTGGTGATGCTGTATCTTTGGGTCCTGGGACAGAAAAAAGGCATTATTGGCAAGGCTGCTGAAATCTGAATGAAGCCTGTTTAAACAAACAAACAAAAAACTAAATAAATACCACCTCAACCCCCAGTAAACAAGTAAAACCTGTTGTCATTTTTAAAAGATAGGAAGATACTTAGGAAAACTTGGGAATAACTCTTATAATAAATGTTCATGTATAACTACATTCAATATTTTGGTGATTTCTCTCACAAAGAAAATATACATTTTACATAGTTGAGATCATAATAAATATGAAATGCTAAATACTCCTTTTCAATGCACATATAACAAGCATTTGTCCTTTATCCAAACTCATCAATAAAATATAATTTCAACCACTTTAAGCTATCTATACATTAGAACTTTGATTTCATAATTATTTGGCTTTATGAATATCTGTTCTTTTATTTATCACAGCCAGTGTGTTTAGTTTGGTTTTATGTGGGGGGTTTTACGCATCTTATATGAAGAATTTTTAAAAGTTACTTTCTAAAACAGGCATTTTCTCAGCTCAGTCAATATTTCTCTTCTATGTTAGATATATTTAATGGAAACTGTTGTGATTTTCTATTACTCATCTCTCAACCATTAAGTTGCTGCTCAGTCGCTCAGTCATATCCCACTCTTTGTGACCCCATGGACCATGGGATGACAGGCTTCCCTATACTATTAAGTACATTTGCCAATAATTGGAGTGGGTGGATTACTTTTGATCTCACTCCCCTCATTTACTAGCATACTAATACAATTCTTTTTCCAGATTACATTGAAAGGGGCACTGAGGCAGAGATTAATTGAGGCTCTGTTGTTTAGCAGACCTTTATACAGTTATATATGTTGAACTAAATATATATTTAGTTCCCTCCATGTTCTTTGACCTGAGGCCAAACTATGGTGGAGGTAATGAAGATAATATTGACCTCATTCAAAAGGCCCCATGCATGCACTGCTACACTCAGTGCCCCAACCCTGCAGCAGGCCACTGCAGACCCGTGCCTATGCAGAAGACTCCTGGACACTCGCGGGCTAGGTGCAGTAGACCTGGGTATGGCATAAGCCCTCTTGTAGGAGGTCGCCATTAACCCCACCATAGAGCCGCCAAAACTTTCACAGGACTGGGAAAACAGACTCTTGAAGGGCACAAACAGAACCTTGTGTGCACCAGGACCCAGAAGAAAGGAGCAGTGACCCCAAAAGAGATTGACCCAGACTTGCCTGTGAGTGTCCAGGAGTCTCCAGTGGAGGCGTGTGTTGGTGGTGGCCCGCTGCAGGGCTGGGGCCACTGAATGTAGTAGTGCATGCATGGGACCATTTGAAAGACACTGACATTATCTTCATTACCTCCACCATAGTTTAGCCTTAGGCCAAATAATAGGGAGGGAACACAGCCCTGCCCTTCAACAGAAAATTGGATTAAAATTTAATGAGCAAGGCTATACCCATCAGAACAAGACCCAGTTTCCCCCTCAGTCAGTCTCTCCAATCAGGAAGTTTCCATAGCCTCTTATCCTTCTCCATCAGCGGGCAGACAAAATGAAAACCACCATCACAGAAAACTAACCAATCTAATCACAGCCTTGTCTAACTCAGTGCAACTATGAGCCATGCTGTTTAGGGCCACTCAAGACAGACGGGTTATGGTAGAGAGTTCTAATAAAAGTGGTCCACTGGAGAAGGAAATGGCAAACCACTTCAGTACTCTTGACTTGAGAACCCCATAAACAGTAGGAAAAGGTGAAAAGATAGGACACTGAAAGATGATCTCCCCAGGTCAGTAGGTGTCCAATATGCTGCTGGAGATCAGTAGAGAAATAACTCCAGAAAGAATGAAGAGACAGAGCCGCAGCAAAAACAACACACAGTTGTGCATGTGACTGGTGATGGAAGTAAAGTCTGATGCTGTAAAGGGCAATATTGCATAGGAATCTGAAAGGTTAGGTCCATGAATCAAGGCAAATTGGAAGTGGTCAAACAGTAGATGGGAAGAGTGAACATCAACATTTTAGGAATCAGCAAACTAAAATGGACTAGAAAGGGTGAATTTAACTCATATGACCATTATATCTACTGCTGTGGGCAAGAATGCCTTAGAAGAAATGGAGTAACCATTATAGTCAACAAAAGAGTCTGAAATGCAGTATTTGGATGCAATCTTATAAATGACAGAATGGTCTCTGTTCATTTCGAAGGCAGGTCATTCAATATCACAGTAATTGAAGTCTATGCCCCTACCAGTGGAGAAGGCAATGGCACCCCACTCCAGTACTCTTGCCTGGAAAATCCCATGGACGGAGGAGCCTGGTGGGCTGCAGTTCATGCAATCGCTAAGAGTCGGACACGACTGAGTGACTTCACTTTCACTTTTCACTTTCATGCATTGGAGAAGGAAATGACAATCTGCTCCAGTGTTCTTGCCTGGAGAGTCCCAGGGTCGGAGGAGCCTGGTGGGCTGCTGTCTATGGGGTCACACAGAGCCAGACACGACTGAAATGACTTAGCAGCCCCTACCAATAATGCTGAAGAAGCTGAAGTTGAACAATTCTTTGAAGACCTACAAGACCTTCTAGAACTAACACCCAAAAAAGATGTCCTTTTCATTATAGGGGACTGGAATGCAAAAATAGGAAGTCAAGAAAAACCTGGAGTTACAGGCAAATTTGGTCTTGGAGTGCAGAATGAAGCACAGCAAAGGCTAATAGAGTTTTGCTAAGAGAACATACTGGTCATAGCAAACACCTTCCAACAACACAAGAGAAGACTACACATGGACATCACTAGATGGTCAATACTGAAATCAGATTGATTATGTTCTTTGCAGCCAAAGATGGAAAAGTTCTATACAGTCAGCAAAAACAAGACTGAAGCTGACTGTGACTCAGATCATGAACTCTTTATTGCCAAATTCAGACTTAAATTGAAAGTAGGGAAGATTACTATACCATTCAGGTATGACCTAAATCAAATCCCTTACGATTATATCATAATGCTGTATAATGGAAGTGAGAAATAGATTCAAGGGATTATATCTGATAGACAGAGTGCCTGAAGAACTATGGACAGAAGTTCATGACATTGTACAGGAGACAGTGATCAAGATGATCCCCAAGAAAAAGAAATGCAAAAAGGCAAAATGGTTTTCTGAGGAGGCCTTAGAAACAGCTATGATAAGAAGAGAAGTGAAAGGCAAAGGAGAAAAGGAAAGATATAGCTATTTGAATGCAGAGTTCCAAAGAATAGCAAGGAGAGAAAAGAAAGCCTTTCTCAGTGATCAGTGCAAAGAAATAGAGGAAAACAATAGAATGGGAAAGACTAGAGATCTCTTCAAGAAAATTAGAGATACCAAGGGAACTTTTCATGCAAAGATGGGCAGTTTATTGTACCCATGACAGAAATGGTATGGACCTAACAGAAGCAGAAGATATTAAGAAGAGGTGGCAAAAATACACAGAAGAAATATCCAAAAAAGATCTTCTCAACCCAGATAATCACAATGGTGTGATCACTCATCTAGAGCCAGACATCCTGGAATGTGAAGTCAAGTGGGTCTTAGGAAGTATCACTACAAACAAACCTAGTGGAGGTGATGGAAATCCAGTTGAGCTATTTCAAATCCTAAAAGATGATGCTGTGAAAGTGCTGTACTCAATATGCCAGCAAATTTGGAAAACTCAGCAGTGGCCACAGGACTGGAAAAGGTCAGTTTTCATTTGAATACCAAAGAAAGGCAATGCCAAAAAATGCTCAAACTACCACACAGTAGCACTTATGTCACACACTTGTAAAGTAATGCTCAAAATTCTCCAAGCCAGGCTTCAACAGTACATAAAGCGTGAACTTCCAGATGTTCAAGCTGGATTTAGAAAAGGCAAATGAACCAGAGATCAAATTGCCAATATTCACTGGATCATCAAAAAAGCAAGGGAGTTTCAGAAAAACATCTACTTCTGCTTTATTGACTATGCCAAAGCCTTTGACTGTATGGATCACAACAAACTGTGGAAAATTCTGAAAGAGATGGAAATAGCAGGCCACCTGACCTGCCTCCTGAGAAATCTCTATGCAGGTCAAGAAGCAACAGTTAGAACTGCACATGAAACAACAGACTGGTTCCAAATAGGGAAAGGAGTACGTCAAGGTTGTATATTGTCACCCTGCTTATTTAACTTACATGCAGAGTAGATTGTGTGAAACACCAGGCTGGATGAAGCACAAGCTGGAATCAAGATTGCCAGGAGAAATATCAATAACCTCAGATATGCAGATGACATCACCCTTATGGCAGAAAGCAAAGAAGAACTAAAGAGCCTGTTGAGGAGAGTGAAAAAGTTGGCTTAAAACTCAACATTCAGAAAACTAAGATCATGGCATCACTTCATGGTGAATAGATGGGAAAACAGTGGAAACATTGACAGACTTTATTTTGGGGGTTCCAAAATCACTGCAGATGGTGACTGCAGCCATGAACTTAAAAGACACTTGCTCCTAGGAAGAACAGCTATGACCAACCTAGACAGCATATTAAGCAGAGACATTGCTTTGCCAACAAAGGTCCATCTACTCAAGCTATGGTTTTTCTAGGAGTCATGTATGCATGTGAGAGTTGAACTATAAAGAAAGCTGAGCACCAAAGAATTGATGCTTTTGAACTGTGGTGTTGCAAAAGACTCTTGACAGTCTCTTGGACAGCAAGGAGATCCATCCCATCCATCCTAAAGGAAATCAGTCCCGAATATTCATTGGAAGGACTGATGCTGAAGCTGAAACTCCAATACTTTGGCCACCTGATACAAACAACTGACTCATTTGAAAAGACTCTGATGCTGGGGAAGATTGTAGGTGGGAGGAGAAGGGGACGACTAAGGATGAGATGGTTGGATGGCATCACCAACTCAATGGACATGAACTTGAGTAAACTCCAGGAGTTGGTGATGGATAGTGGGGCTGGTTGTGCTGCAGTCCATGGGGTCACAAAGAGTCAGACACGACTGAGTGACTGAACTGAACAGATATATATATTTCATTTCCTTTATATCTCTGACAGAAGTTAAAATATATACACTCTGAGTCCATCTCTAATTCATTATGTAGCATAGGGTATAAAATATTAAACTATAGTTTGGTTAATTACAAGAGGCATTCACCTGGGGGGGGGGGGACAAAGAATAAGAGTAGATATCTGAAATTTACTGTATTACTGTCTTTTTTTCTGTTTCCCATTAAGCATTGTCTTTAAAAAGATCAGTTTACCTTGCAGTCACATATTGCTTCTAATTTTAGTGTGTTTAGTTTCATTTCAATAATTGTCACATAAATGGGGCATTAATGAAGTGACAGAATCTACAACTTTGCCAGATATTTAGGGAGACCGTATTCTTGAACATGAAACATGCACAAGGGCTTTGACCTAGAAGGAATTTTCCTTAAGCAAGGGGCAGATATATAGCACAAGGTGTGTCAAAAGTCCACAAGGAAAATGCATCCTTTATGACACACTGATTGGCAAACAGCCATCTTTGGAAACGGTAGGTGGGTGGGGATGGGAGGTGATGCTTTTGCTGGTAAATTCCCTGGATCTCTGCTGAGATGTCATCTCTGATGCTTCAAGTGTCTGTGTTTTGACACAGAGAGAGGTTCAATGTTGAAGTAAGGAAAACTCAGTGTAAAAAGGGATTAGATAAGGATCTAAATTTTAATTTTTATTCAACATGGTTACTTAATGTTCCATTTGTTGTCATTTGGTAACTAAGTTGTATCTCTTTGTGACCTTTGGACTGCAGCATGCCTTATCAATTATTAAATAATATTTTCTCTCTACTGATGTGATATACAAAATTTATCAGTTACAGATTCCTAGAACTATTGAGATCTTCTTCTGGACTCTTCAGTCTTTTATGTACCAGCACCAAGGTGAGCAGGACTGAGGTGGCTCAGTGGTAAAAAATATGCCTGCCAATGAAGGAGACGCAGGTTCCATCCCTGGGTCAGGAAGATCTCCTGGAGAAGGAAATGGCAAGCTGATCCAGAATTCTTGCCTGGAAAATCCCATGAGCAGAGGAGCCTGGAGGGCTACATCCGTGGGATCATAGAGTTGGACAGGACTGAGCAACTAGACCACCAGCACCACCACCACCATGCTAAGTCTGTACTATATAGTTTCATGATGGCAATACCTTTTGCAAAAGTTTTATGTTCTCTTGCATTTTAATATTTTTTCCTCAAGGAATTTAAAATCACCTAGCTTGATTTCTCACAAAATATATTTTTTATATTTTTGTGTAAATTTGGAGGCTAGTTCTAAGACAATAATGTTTTATATCCAGAAACCTGGTTGATGTTTGGTTCTTTTTTATGTCTTCTAATAGGATTTTTGTAGTTTAGTCTCTAAGTCACATCTGACCCTGTACCCCATGGACTGTAGTCCACCAGGCTTTTCTGTCCATGGGATTTTCCAGGTAAGAATACTGGAGCAGGTTGCCATTTCTTTCTCCAGGAGATATGTCTGGCCCAGGGATGGAACCCCGGTCTCCTGCATTGCAGGCAGATTCTTTACTGACTGAGCTTCTAGGGAAGCCCCAGTAATGTGTGCTCAGGAGCTCAGTCATGTCCAACTCTTTGGGGCCCCATGGACTGTAGCCCGACAGGCTCCTCTGTCCATGGAATACTCCAGGCAAGAATAGTGGAGTGGGTTGCCACTTCCTACTCCAGGGGATCTTCCCCACCCAGGAATCGAACCCGCATCTCTTGTGTCTCCTGCTTTGGCAGGCAAATTCTTTACCTCTAGCGCCACATTAGTGTTTCTTTATATAGATATTGCATGTTTCTTAGTAAAATCTGTTTGAGATTATTTTATTCTTTTAGTTGCCATGGTAAAGAGTATTTTCTTTGAATTAATCTTATAAGTAGTTATGTGGGTATAGAAATGACAGAGTTAGATCAGGCTGAATAAAATTTAAAAATTTAGTCACATGCCATATATATATATAATACAAAGAACTTGAAATTAAAAATGAATTCTTAAGACTTGAGAAATTCTAAAATTAGTTAAATCCAAATAAGATTTTAAGGCATTAAAAAAAAAAACCTTCATTATTTAACACTAATGATGACATCTTATTCATATATTTCATAAAGATGGAAATATATTCTCAAGGTTTCATTGATATATGAGTAAAATAATAATTTCTAAATTTGTGTTAAATGACATGTATAAACTGCCAAATTTTCAGAAAGTCCAAACTTAATCCATGATAGATTTTCTAAGCATTCTACTTGCCTGGTAATTAATTCAGGGACAATTGCAAAGGCCTGAATATAGCCCTCTCTATTCATCCACCATCTTCTAAATTCTCACCCCTATATTGTTCTGTGGTTCTCTACACAACCCTGCATTCCTCCATCCCCCTCCCATTCGGATTTCTCAAGCTCTCTGTAATCTGCTTCGTGGCCCCCAGGCTTGTTTTCTTTCTGAAATATTTCTCTATCTTCTCATCTGCCTCTTCACCATCTCTCTCAGCATACATTACTGGGCCTGATGCTACATACCCTGAAGGCCATGTGGTTGGGAGCATCTGTGGCTGTGGCTTTTCTCTACAATTTTATTTTTTAGTTGTTATTGAAATATAGCTGCTTTACATGCTGTGTTAGTTTCAGGTGTACAGCAAAGTGAATCAGTTATACATATATTCGCTTTTTTCTGAAGATTCTTTTCCCATTTAGGTGATTACAGAATACTGAGTAGAGGACCCTGTGCTACACAGCAAGTTCTTATTAGTTATCTATTTTATCATCAGTTCAGTTCAGTTGCTCAGTCACGTCCGACTCTCTGTGACCCCATGAATCGCAGCACGCCAGGCCTCCCTGTCCATCACCAACTCCCGGAGTTCACCCAAACTCATGTCCAGCTAGTCGGTGATGCCATCCAGCCATCTCATCCTCTGTCGTCCCCTTTTCCTCTTGCCCCCAACCCCTCCCAGCATCAGGGTCTTTTCCAATGAGTCAACACTTATATGTATATGCCAGTTCCAATCTCCCAATTTATCCCTCCACCCTTATCCCCTGTTTATATGTCGAATATAAAATAAAAAGGATACAAAATCCAGGAGCAGAGCCGCAGATGCAGAAAACAAACTTATGGTTATGTGGGTGTGGCTTTGATTGGCAGCTTTTAGTGAGTAGGCCACATGGTCCTTTATTGGATGAAGGGATGCTGGAAAGGTCTTCGGAACACATCTCAGTTCTCTGCACTATGTTGGCCTCTGATGAGTCTCTGATGGGTGTTGCATTAGGAGGACTGGCACAGGTGCCGTGGTTGTGATCACGAGAGTCACCCCACAGTTAAACTAAGACCACTACTAATTTTTAGGGACCAGCTACTTCAATTCACCTTATGGTGGCCTTTTCCCACACGGTCAGAATGTTCATCGCTGCTCTCTGAAGGGCTAGATGCTGAACTGGGTTCCTGAGTAATACAGACAAACATTATCCTCCCTTATATTTCAAGGAACTTTCCCAGTTCCAAGTGTTCTTAACTCTGTTTTTGATTGCAGTTACCTCTATTCATTGAAAATATGTTCCTAGCTTTGAACCTGGAAGGTCCATGTCTCAGCCTCTCTCCTCCAAGCAAGACACTCACTGTTATGTCAGATCCTGTCAATTCAGGTAGGTTCTTCTACAGTATACCAAAGATGAGGTGGGAGTGTATTCCTCCTTTATATTCGGAGAATTACATTGATCCATTCAATTTGTTTTGTCTAGAACAAACTACGCTTGCTTGTCAAGTCATGTCAGTCATGTCTGACTCTTTGCAACCCTATTGGCCAGACCACAGCCTGCCAGGTTTGTCTGTCCATGGGATTTTCCAGGCAAGAATACTGGAATGGGTTGCCGTGCCCTCTTCCAGGGGATCTTTCCGATTTAGGAATCGAACCTGCATTGCTTGTTTCTCCTGCATTGGCAGGAGGGTTCTTTACCACTAGCACCACCTGGGAAGCCCTAGAACAAGCTATAATATACCTTAAATTCTATTTGTATCTTAAAAGAAGAAAATGTGCTTATAACCATTTATAAAAGTAGTTTATCTGGTTTTGAAATTTCACACATAGTTTTCCTTAGTGACCCAGTGTTATAGGCTGATGAGGAAATTATTTTGGCATAAAAATCAAAGTAAAAAGTATTCACCATCCTTTTCAAAAGTTATATCAGTTCAAAAGAATCAGTTCAGTTCAGTTTAGTTGCTCATCGTGTACTACTCTTTGCTACCCCATGGACTCTAGCACGCCAGGCTTCCCTGTCCATCACCAACCCCCGGAGCCTACTCAAACTCATGTCCATTGTGTCAGCGATGCCATCCAACCATCTCATCCTCTGTCATCCCCTTCTCCTCCTATCTTCAATCTTGCCCAGCATCAGGATCTTTTCCAATGAGTTGTTTCTTCGCATCAGATAGGCAAAGTATTGGAGTTTCAGCTTCAGCATCAGTCCTTCCAATGAATATTCAGAACTGATTTCCTTTAGGATGGACTGGTTGGATCTCCCTGCAGTCCAAGGGACTCTCAAAAGTCTTCTCCAACACCACAGTTCAAAAGCATAATTTCTTCGGCACTCAGCTTTCTTTATAGTCCAAATCTTACGCCCATACATGACTACTGGAAAAACCATAGTTTTGACTAGATGGACCTTTGTTGGTAAAGTAATGTTTCTGCTTTTTAATATGCTGTCTAGGTTGGTCATAGCTTTTCTTCCAAGGAGCAAGCATCTTTTACTTTCATGGCTGCAGTCACCATCTTCAGTGATTTTGGAGCAAAAAAAAAAAAAAATCTCTCACTGTCCCCATCATTTCCCCACCTATTTACCATGGATCATTTGGATTCCATGATCTTAGTTTCTTGAATATTGAGCTTTAAGCCAACTTTTCCACTCTCCACTCTCACTTTCATCAAGAGGCTCTTTAATTCTTCTTTGCTTTCTGCCTTAAGGGTGGTGTCACCTGAGTATCTGAAGTTATTGATATTTCTCCTGGCAATCTTGATTCCAGCTGTGCTTCATCCAGCCTGGCATTTGACATTACACACTCTGCATTTAATTTAAACGATCAGGGTGACAATATGCAACCTTGATGTACTCCATTCCCAGTTTGGAACCAGTCTGTTGTTCCATGGCCATAAGAATGGTGTTAGGTAACTTATTGCTGATTCACTTTTAACTTCAAATCTAAATTTCTCACATACTGTTATATAGTTATATTAGAAATGAGTAATATTTCCTAAAGTAGTATATAAAGGTACCTGCACATACAGAGTGTAGGACTTTTTAGGCCTTCCATTTATCCCAGTTATGTCCTTGTATGGCATCGTTTTATAGTTTTTTCCCCTTTTCTGCTTGCTCCTCTTTTTGCTCGGGTTTTTTTCTTCTTCTCTTTCATTAACTCCATCAAACCTCTTTCTCCCTTCCTCTTCTTTTCTCTGCCCCTCTTTCTCTCTGTCTCTCCCTCCCCTCTCTTTTGTCAATCAGTAATTTTTTACTCAGTTCTATTTCCTCTTCAATTTTTTCTTCCTGCATTCTCTGTCTCTTCCTAATCACTCTCTTCTTCCTGATCTTTTCTTTCTAAACACTAAAATTTATTTTTTGTACAGTATGTTTTTAAAAGATAGAATTGACTCAATATATGAGTAAAAATTAATTAAAAGATTAAAGAAAATCTTAAATGAACCTGTATATAAAAGCATATTTCAAAGAATATGTTTTATTTAAAAACTTATCTGCCTGTCCTTAAATATATACAGAACCATATTTATTACTTATGTAAATTTAATTCTGCTTGTGGTGGTGGTGGTAGTTTAGTTGCTAAGTAATGTCTGACTCTTGTGATCCCATGAACTGTAGCCCACCAGGCTCCTCTGTCCATGGAATTCTCCAGGCAAGAATACTGGAGTGGGTAGCCATTCCCTTCTCCAGGGGATCTTCCCGACCCAGAGATGAAACCTGGGTCTCCTTTATTGCAGGCAGATTCTTTACTGACTGAACCACCAGGAATGGTGCATTTACTTTCTTCAAAACATAATGGAAATACAGAGTAAAAATCAAACAAAACAATTATTGTCATTCAATAATGCAATTTATCATCTAGTGTGGATAGGTTTGTACAAATATACCCATATGCTCATACAAAGTATTGTTTAAATTCTCAGTGTATTTTATTTTGTATTTATATATTTTACCTTTTGTTCCAGAAAAAGATATTAAGAAAATCTGGCTCATGTATACTATCTTCATCATTCTCATAATCATTATCAGAATCTGTCCAAAGAGAAAGGCTGTTTCTTCTAGCTCCCATTGCCCTAGCCCGCTGTCTAAACATACTGAATATTTATTTACCAGAGAGTGCTGACATGCTATATGAACCATCAAGTCTGGGTGAGAATTTTACTGCATCATCCCAACTCAAAGTCTTTCAACATAGTCTTTTCACCTTGTGCAGTTAAAGGGTAAAATTTAGGACTTCCTCTAGCAAGATCTGATTCTTTGTTACTTTAGAATTAATGAAGGGATGCATTTTATTAACCTGTACACATGTTCTCTCTCTCACACAGACACCCACAAGTGAATAAATACATGTTCACAAGACAAATATATATGTATCTGTCTGTTAGCTCATTAGCAGCACTTCCCAGGCTTTCCTCTTTGATACCTAGAATCTGCGTTAGATTTCTGAACAAAGAGAATCTCCTTTAAATTTTTCTCTGAGGTACAGTTAGCAGCCAGGTCTGCTAGTAAACAGTGCCATTCTCCCCACAGATGGAAGCACTTTCAGAGTCAAACAGGTCACCTTCCCTCAGAGACCAGCAGAAGCGAAGACAGAGCCTGCAGATGGTGCCTCATCAGAGCTCTCAGCATTTAATTAGAGTAGTCTACCAACAAGACTGACCTGATTTTCCCTCATCTACACTGGACATCAATTCACAATTTAACATGTTCTGTACACTTAAGAAAAGGAAGCTTGAGTAAACTAACTTCAAGATTCAACCCATTTTGAAGCTTCTATATTTTTATAAATTTGTGAATAATGAATTCCATGAAATGAGTAATGAAAGTAATTGGCTGATTAAAAAAAAATTAGCCAGCTTTCCCTTTTTGGCTTCTATGAGACAATTAAAGGTCACAGTGGAGTGTATTGTCCCAGTGGCTATTA
The DNA here is from genome assembly GCF_032405125.1 of Capricornis sumatraensis. Lineage (NCBI taxonomy): Eukaryota > Metazoa > Chordata > Mammalia > Artiodactyla > Bovidae > Capricornis > Capricornis sumatraensis. The sequence continues at coordinate 26,129,354 of NC_091073.1, forward strand.
TCAACTACCCATTAGCATATGTGGTCATTGTTGAACTGAAAGGAGGGGAAAAAGGTCTAGTCATGATGCATAATCTTTTAGACTGATGCTTAAAGAATATCAGTTCACTGAGGATTTCTAATGTTGTCAATGAAGAGTGAGTCAGATGTATGCCTGTGTCATTTACTGCCATCAGAATGTGTAAAAACAGGGTTTTGTTTTACTTTCTATTCACAAGAAACTAACAGGCTTGTGGTCATGTTAATTACACCCAGTTGGCTTTAGAAGGAAGTCCTCCCTAAATCATCATTTTTCCCCTGTATCCGTTCATGATTACTTTTTCCAACTGTCATGTTTTGACTGACCCTTCTTTGTGCTTTTATCACACTGGTGCAAACATTATTTCATGATGCTTGTTGCCTCTTTTTTCGCTTTCCCTATTTGCAGTTCTCATTGTTATCACTTCCCAGTTTTCATCATGAGAGGTTTTTTTATGATTATGCATAAAATTTATCTACCATTATTCCTCCTGTGAGAGGCTTTCATGTGTTCTGAGAAATCAAGCACACTAAAGATTAGCAATGGTGAGAGGAGAAAAAGACAACTGGTTTATCTGAATGACCTTGTTTTCCTTTAGAAGCTGGTGAGGCAGAGTAGAAGGAGGCCTAGAAAAAGAGACTGTGGCATCCTAATGTAATATGTAATTTATGGGAAATTATTTAACTCACTTGAGTAAATTTCCCTGGCATGCACTGAACATCAGTTCAGTTCAGTCACTCAGTCGTGTCTGACTTTTTGCAACCCCATGGACTGCAGCGCACCAGGCTTCCTTGTCCATCACCAACTCCCAGAGTTTACTCAAACTCATGTCCATTGAGTCAGTGATGCCATCCAACCATCTCATCCTCTGCCATTGCCTTCTCCTCCCACCTTCAATCTTTCCCAGCATCAGGGTTTTTTCAAATGAGTCAGTTCTTCGCATCAGGTAGCCAAAGTATTGGAGTTTCAGCTTCAGCATCAGTCCTTCCAATGAATATTCAGGGCTGATTTCCTTTACAATGGACTGATTGGATCTCCTTGCTATCCAAGGGGCTCTCAAGAGTCTTCTCCAGTTCAAAAGCATTAATTCTTTGGCATTCAGCTGTATAGTCCAACTCTCACATCCATACATGACTCCTGGAAAAACCATAGCTTTGACTAGATGGACCTTTGTTGGTAATGTCTCTGCTTTTTAATATGCTGTCTATGTTGGTCATAGCTTTTCTTCCAAGGAGCAAGTATCTTTTAATTTCATGGCTGCAGTCACTATCTGCAGTGATTTTGGAGCCCCCCCCCCCAAATAAAGTCTGTCACAGTTTCCATTGTTTCCCCATCTATTTGCCATGAAGTGATGGGACTGGTTGCCATGATCTTAGTTTTCTGAATGTTGAGTTTTAAGCCAACTTTTTTACTCTCCTCTTTCACTTTCATCACAATGATGCTAAATTTATAGAGTTGCTGAAGTTAACTGAGATGCCACATACAAAGTCTCTATCACAGTTTACAAACATTTCCAAACCAACTAATTACATTTTTGCCTATCTTTTACTAGCCTTTACAGGCTTGATCTAATTCAAATGAGTCAGTTCTTCGCATCAGATAGCGGAAGTATTGGAGTTTCAGCTTCAGCATCAATCCTTCCAATGAATATTCAGGGCTGATTTCCTTTACTATGGACTAGTTGGATCTCCTTGCTATCCAAGGAGATAGATAAAATAAAATCTGAAATGAGCATCTTGTATGTAATGTACAGTGTCACTATAGATGTGGATGTATCCAAAGGGTAGAAAGAATCACTACTCTGTAAACAGTACACGGTGCTACATTAGTATGTCTTAAGCTGAATTAGTTATTTGTCTTTATCCATTCAGGAAAATAAACATATAATATATGTAAAGCAGATACCAGTAAGTTTTTGTCAGTACTTACTTAAACAGAAATTATTCTTCTGTACTTGCTTTATACTAAAAAAAAAAAAAAAAAAAAGATAAAAAATCCAACCAATACAGTTGTTTTAACTTTGTATTTTTAAGTTATAAGTTGTGTTATAAACAACTTTTAATGTTGTCCAATTACTTAGTAGGAAGGAATTCAGCATCTTAGGTGTACTTTATATATAATTAATGTAAGTGTAGGTATTCACTAGACTGTCTCTTGAATTTTGATTAATATGCTAGTTAAAAGAATAGGCCTTGATTTTAGGTTACTATATAATATTGGTGAATGCACAATATTTTCATACTACTAAATTAAGTACCACCCAAACAGTTTCATTTTTAAAAAATGGACATTTGCTCTTACTTTGAATGTACTTAAATCAGCAATTTTCCAATTTTCAGATGAAAATATTTTATTAAAAATTAATATATTGTTAATGAATTTCAATAAAAATCCTAACAAGTTGTTTTGTGGGTATTGAAAGACTGATTCAAAAGTTTGTATAGAAAAGCAAAAGACCCAGAGTAGCTAATTCACTGTTGAAAGAGAACAATGTCAGGGGGCTAACATTACCCAACTTTAAGACTTGGTAAAGGAGATAGTTATCAAGACAGTATGGGAAAAGACCTGGTGGTCCAGTGGTTAGGGCTTTGTTCTTCCACACATGGGGCACAGGTTTGATCCCTGGTCAGGGAACTAAAGCTCTCGCATACTGCATAACACAGTTTAAAAAAAAATCAAGAAAAGATGATAACGACGAAAGAATAGATACACACATCAATGGAACAGAAAAGAGCTCAGAAATAGACTCACATAAATATAGTCAGGGCTTCCCTTGTGGTTCAACTGATAAAGACTCTGCCTGCAATGTAGGAGACCTGGATTCAATCCCTGGGTTGGGGATCTACCCACTCCAGTATTCTGGCCTAGAGAATTCCATGGACTGTATAGTCCATGGGATCACAAAGAGCTGGACATGACTGAGCGACTGTCATTCCACTTCTCTTCAAATATAGTCAAATGGTATTTCACAAAGAAGCCAAGAGAATTAATAGAGATAAGATCACAGACAAGTTTTAGATCAGGTGACATTATTCTCTATGACACTATAATGATGGATGATGTTCTTACATATTTGTTAAAAATCCATAAAATGCACAACACCAAGACTGAACCTTAATGTGAGCTTTGGATGACATTGCTGTGTCAGTATGGATTCATGGATGATAACAAACATCACCACTCTAGCGAACAGTTTTGATAATGGAGGAGATTGTGTGTACTGGGCAGAGGGGACGGGGGTATATGGGGACTATGTACTTTTTGCTCAATTTTGCTATGAACTTAGGTTCAATTTTAGAATTGTTATTTTGAAAAGGATATTTAAAAGGAAGGACTTTTTTTATTTTAAAAAATAATATAAAAGAGAAAGCAAAAATTATAAAAATATGCTCTTTCCTTTTTGTATTTAAGAAATTTTTTAGATCAATGTTGTATTTTTCACTCTCTATATTAATATTTAACTCACTTTGACTATAGAAAACTCGTCCAGTTCAGTTCAGTTCAGTCACTCAGCCGTGTCCGACTCTTTGCGATCCCATGAATCGCAGCACGCCAGGCCTCCCTGTCCATCACCAACTCCTGGAGTTCACTCATACTCATGTCCATCGAGTCGGTGATGCCATCCAGCCATCTCATCCTCTGTCGTCCCCTTCTCCTCCTGCCCCCAATCCCTCCCAGCATCAGAGTCTTTTCCAATGAGTCAACTCTTCGCATGAGGTGGCCAAAGTACTGGAGTTTCAGCTTTAGCATCAGTCCTTCCAAAGAAATCCCAGGGCTGATCTCCTTCAGAATGGACTGGTTGGATCTCCTTGCAGTCCAAGGGACTCTCAAGAGTCTTCTCCAACACCGCAGTTCAAAAGCATCAATTCTTCGGCACTCAGCCTTCTTCACAGTCCAACCATTGGCTTACTGCTAAAAAATTTTTTTAATTGAAGCATAGTTGATCTGCAACATTGCATTTGTTTCATGTGTAATAGAAAGTGATTCCTGAATATGAAAAATAAAAGTGTTAGTTGCTCAGTTGTGTCCAGTGCTTTTTGGCTCCATGGACTGTAGCCAGCCAGGCTCCTCTGTTCTTGGAATTCTCCAGGCAAGAGTACTGTACTGGGTTGCTATTCCCTTCCCCAGTGGATCTTCCCAACCCAGGGATCGAACCCAGATCCCCTGCATTGGCGTGCAGATTCTTTACCATCTGAGATACCAGGGAGGCCCCCAATTCATTTATACTCATATAAATTCATTCATGTATGAATACATGTATATATGTATATGCTGCTAAGTCACTTCAGTCGTGTCCGACTCTGTGCGACCCCACAGACTGCAGCCACCCAGGTTCCTCCATCCATGGGATTTTCCAGGCAAGAGTACTGGAGTGGCCTTCTCCTGTAGCTGCATAGTGATACACCAATTCAGCTTACTGCTATGGGGGAAAAACACCATTTAATGAGACATGAAGACAAAGCACAAACCCGACTAAGGGCACATACACTGTGGACCACAGCACAACTATGACCAGAGCAAGTGGGGGGATGGGGGAGGGGAGATGGATGGGTAAACTACAGCCTCGGGGGCAGGGGTGGGGGGTCTATGTAGGAAGAGAGAGAGAGACAATTCTGTTTTCAGTTTCTTTTCCTTTATAAGTTACAAAATATTATGTGTAGTTTCCTCTACTATATAGTAGGTTCTTGATTATCTATTTTATATATAATAGTGTGTGTATGTTAATTGGAAACTACTCATGTACCTCTCCCATCCCCTTTCCCCTTTGGTAACTATAATTTTGTTTTCTTGGGGTCTATTTCTGTTTTGTGAATAAATTTTTTTTTTAGATTCCACATATAAGCAGTATCATATGATATGTCTTTATCTGGTAATTTCTGGGTCTACCCATGTTTTTACAAATGGCATTATTTTTATGGGCTGAGTAATATTCCGTCAGTAATACACACACATACCCCATATCTTCTTTATTCATCTGTCAATGGATATTTAGTTTTTTTCCATGTCTAGACTATTGTAAATAGATTTTATCCTTACCCTCTATTGTAAACAGTGCTGCAGTGAATATTAAGGTGCATGTATCTTTTCAAATTGGAGTTTTCTCCAGATATATACCCAGGGAGAGATTGGAAGATCATAAGTGAAGTGAAGTCTTTTAGTCGTGTCTGACTCTTTGTGACCCCATGGACTGTAGCCTATCAGGCTCCTCAGTCCATGGGATTTTCCAGGCAAGAGTACTGGAGTGGGTTGCCATTTCCTTCTCCAGGGAATCTTCCCAACCCAGGGACCAAACCTGGGTCTCCTGCATTGTAGGCAGACGCTTTACCATCTGAGCTACCTATATTTCCATAGTGGTACAATTCCCACCAAGAGGGTAGGAGTGTTCCTTTTTCTCCACAGATTCTCCAACATTTATTATTTGTAGTTTTTCATGATGGTCACTCTGACTGGTGTAAAGTGATACCTCATTGTAGTTTTGATCTGCATTTCTATAGTAATTAGCAATATTGAACATCTTTTCATATGTCTGTTGGCCGTCTATATGTATATATATATATATTTTTTTTTTTTTTTTGAGAAATGTCTATTTAGAGCTCCTGCCCATTTTTGATTGGATTGTTTGTGTTTTGATATTGAACTGTTTGAGCTGTTTGTATATTTTGGAAACTTATCCCTTGTCATTATCATTATTTGCAAATATTTTCTCCCATTTTACTGCTTCCTTAGGTAGGTTTATTCCTAGGTATTTTATTCTTTTTGATGAGATGGTAAATGGGATTGTTACCTTAATTTCCTTTTCTGATCTTTTACTGTTAGTATATAGAAATGCCACTTATTTCTATGTATTAATTTTGTATCTTGCAACTTCATGGAATCATTGATGAGCCCCAGTAGATTTCTAATAGTGTCTTTAGGATTTTCTGTATGTACTATCATGTGATCTGCAAACAGTGACAGTTTTACTTCTTATTTTCCGGTTTGGACTCCTTATTTCCCTTTTTCTTTTGTGATTGCTGTGGCTAGGACTTCTAAAACTATGTTGAATAAATGTGGCAAAAGTGGACATCCTTCTCTTGTTCCTGATCTTGGAGGAAATGCTTTCAGCTTTTCATCACTGCGCATGATATTAGTATGAATTTGTCATTATATAGCCTTTATTGTATTTAGGTAAGTTTCCTCTATACTCAGCATGGAATCTAAAATTATTTTAAGTAGAAAAAATATATTTTAAAAAATATTCTAATATACAGCTACTGAGGAAACACACTGTTAATCTTCCAGTGAATTCTGCTCCTTGCTTGACTCTAGTTATCAGCCTCCAGTACCCATTTCCCATAGTGAGAGGTAAAAGATAGTTATAGCTAACCTGATGTCCAATCAACTGACCAACCAATTACTATCCATTTATATATATCTCCCAACTACATGGGTGGTTTTCTTGGAGTTCTATCACACCTCTTTAACTTGAGCACTTGTGGAATAAGTTTCTCTGTATGATTCTATTATACTTTCTATCAGTTGGAGACCTTTGACTTCTACCTTTGTTCCCCTACATCCTTTCCTTGCCAGCCTCTTTTGGGAACAGAGAAGAGGCTAAGTGGCAGGTAGCAGCAGTTGGACCAGCTTTGACTGATCTGCCCCCAACTATTGGCAGTTCAATTTGGAACATTGGGTTCCTGGCATCTAATTGCCATGGCTTTGCTTCACTGATAAATTTTTAAGGTATCAGGTGAAAAACCTCTTCAACATTCTAAGACAAAGTAATTCCAACACTACAAAATGAAAGTCTGATTGGTTTATTTAGCTATTTCATTTAAAATATGATAACCCTTTTTTCTGTACCTCCCATTCATTTCCTGTATACATCACCAACATCAATGTTGCTGTTATCAGTGTATTATTTCCTTATTAATTTTTTTTGAGGATAGTCTAAATATGAGCCTTTATTCAAGTCACCATGCTTATATCAGATTTTGGGATTGGTTTTGTTTTTAAATGTTTTCAAAAACCTTTCATTATAGAATTCTTCATTCATGGAAGTTTCTTATCGCTCTTCCCTGCCCCCCTCCCTTTCTTCATTCCTTTCTTTTCCTTAATATTTTAAATTTCCTGCCATACAACTAAAGGTCACCTTTTCTAACAAATCTTTGGCTATAGAATGAAGGTCAACAATTTTCTGCTATTAATTTTCACCAAAACATGGTAGAAAGGTTGCTACTTCATCCTCATCCTCATCCTCATCCTCCATGAGATCCTTTGACTACCAACTGCAACATCTGGTATAAGGGAATGATAATCCTCACAGTTCATGTAATGCTGAATAAACTTATTCATTCTTTTGAATTCATTCAAAATATTCTTCCTGAGTGTTAACTAATTACCAAATAGATAGAAAATTTTCATTGCCGACAAGAATATGCAGTATCTTAGCCATAAATCAGGCAAAAACTCAACATTACTGCTATTATTTTAGATTCTGAAACTTGTTCTTACTGTCTGATTTGTTTTCTAATTACATAATAATGCATTCAATATGAAAGTAAAAGTGAAGGTTGCTCAGTTGTGTCCAACTCTTTGCTATACAGTCCATGGATTTCTCCAGGCAAGAATACTGGAGTGGGTAGCCTTTCCCTTCTCCAGGGGATCTTCCCAACCCAGGGATCGAACCCAGTTCTCCCGCCTTGCAGGAGGATTATTTACCAGCTGAGCCACAAGGAAAGCCCAAGAATACTGGTGTGGGTAGCCTATCCCTTCTCCAGCGGATCTTCCTGACCTAGGAATAGAACCGGGGTCTCCTGCACTGCAGGCAGATTCTTTACCAACTGAGACTCTTCCAAGACTCTTCCAAAAAATGTTCAGGCAGAAAAACCAAAGTGTGGATATTTTTAAAAATTATTTCATCACTTTAATAATTTTAAAGTTATTTCATCATTTTTTAATGTTTTTCTTTGTGTCCAAATACTGTTTCTGTAATTAGAAAATTTTTATGAGAAAACTCAAGAATAAATTGTAGAAAACATCCCCACTCTCCACACAGGTGCTACACCAGCTTGAACTCAATTTTAAAACCATCTGGGAAAATGAGATCAGGGAGATAAAGAAAAAAAAGATTTTGCTTTTTCACTTTCTGAACAGCATGAGAGGATTTAGGTCAATATGTGAATGCTTGTACATGTGAAGAGGAAACACTATAAGCTGGTTCAGAATGCCCAGCCACATTATAGACAGTGAGAAAATTACTATTATTGCCATATGGTATAAGAATATTATGAGAAAGAGGGAAGATTTGATGATTTTTGCTGTCATTTATTTGTTCTGTAATTTAGTAGCATCCCAGAAGGTGTCTCTCAAGAATATAAATCATTTTTCTACTTTCAAATTCATTTCAAAATATTTCCTTTTATTTAGTCACCAAATGCTAAATAGGACCATAAATTGAATCCCTGCCTTCTAATTCTTTTATTTGCTAGTATATACAGTAATTCATTAGAGGTAATTAATTTTATGCGGCACAAGTTCAAAGTATTCTTCTACTATCAGAAAAAAAATTAGCACCTACATCTTTTGCATTTTATCCAAGTATACTAAAAAATAATGTGTAGAGAAGAACATAATATTGGTGTTGTTTGGCAGCACTAAAAACAGGTGCTTAGTTCTCTCCTCGGATACTGGTCCGACCCAGGTATCCTTAGCATGCAGGGAAGTACACAGTGCTCCATCAGTCTGGAAACTCTCACCTCTAATAGGCTTATACTGTGTGTAACACATTCTTGAGACAAGCTTTATGCAAATCCAACAGCCTTGATGACCACATGCACAACCTTTTGGAGAATTGTACTTAGTGCCCAGTGCAGGGTAGTGGAAAAAGCCATCAATCTTTCTTGGTAGATAAAGTAATTGTCTTGAACTTCAAAGAGTTTGTAGAAGCTGCTGCTATGCCTATGAGTCTCTTGTTCTGTGTATGGATCAGACATACACATAAATTTATTTTATGTGTGTGTTAGTCACTCAGTCATGTCGAACACTTTGTGGCCCCTGGACTGTAGCCTGCCAGGCTCCTCTGCCCATGGGATTCTCCAGGCAAGAGTACTGGAGTGGGTTGCCATTTCCTCCTCCAGTTTATTTTAAGTGGATGCTAAAATAAAGACTCTCTCAAAAGTCTCCAGGTCTCTGATTCCTCTAGGTTTATTTAAATCTCCTTCTATGTTGCTTTGTCCATACATAAAAACATTGATCTCATACTATAAAAATAATTCCACATTTTTCTCCCTTATGGAGTACATGGAGTATAATCTACTTGAGAAAGAAAGTGCAGTGCTTTTTAATTTTCATGACACTAGGTCTAGAACACAGAAGGCACTAATAAATGTTTTCTAAATAAAAGTAGGAATGTTACCTTAATATCTAATTGCAAATTAAATCTGTTTAAATTTCATAAAAAGCATGTGCTCGTTACTCAGAGAATCTGTAGAGTTTGGAGTTAAAGGACCTTTGACTATGACTGAATTAGTATCTGTAAAAATTAAAATAGCTCAAAATCATGTATATTCTGACATTACTATCACAAATGTAATTTTAGCTTATGAATCTAACATGACAGTAAGATTTTTGAAAGAGGTATTCTTGGGCTTCCCTAGTGGCTGAGAGGGTAAAGAATCTGCCTGCAATCTGGAAGACCTGGGTTCAATCCCTGGGTTGGAAAGATCTCCTGGAGGAAAAAATGGTGCCCCGCTCCAGTATTCTTGCCTGAAATCCCCATAGACAGAGAAGCCTGGTGAGCTACATTCCATGGGTCACAAAGAGTTGGATATGACTGAGCAACTAAGCACAAAATTGTAAATATAATACATAATTAGAAAACAGCTTGATATATATAATATAATTCACTTACAACTTCTTGTATCTTCCTGTTTGCTTGAGAGTCCTTAAGAATCTGAACAACTACTTGAGATAGTCTTACAAAAAACATACAGCAATGGTTTATATGTTATCAACTCATTAGTATTATCGTAATCAACTCTTTAACATATATTCTATTTTGACTTTCAGTTACCTACACATTTTTTCCCAGTATTGATCTTTATAAATTATTTTAAAGCTCACATAGCATTTATTCCTTAATCCATATGTTATTTTTGTAACTCTGGCCAAGAACACATTTAGCTCACAATTTCAGAGTATTCTAGAAGATTATCCATACTGCTGGTGGGGCCGCCAGGTTTTATTTTAGCACTGGTGAAAGAATGTTCTTTTAGTCCAATAGATATTTGATTGTTTATTCCCCATAAATAAAATGCTCTCCAAACAGTATACTTTAAGTTCACCATCACATAAAATTTGAAGTATTCATTGGCATTTACATATCAATTAGACATATTATTCTATACACTAAACCTCTCTGGATCTATTATGTTCTTCATATATAAGGTTTGATATCCAGGAGGTAAATTATGAAAACAACTTTTATAGTATATCAGTTGCAGTGAGGAGTAAGTTCTAAGGGAACTATTCAACTGAGAACTGTAATTATCACATCAGCAACCTCTTTCATAATCTTGAGAAGATTAGTTGCAGAATAAGACTTGTTTGGGCTTTTGCTTGCTGACCATATCTCTAGAATGCTTCTAAGTACTATATATAGTTAGTCACTTAGTCATGTCTGACTCTTTGAGCATTCATGGACTGTAGCCCGCTACGCTCCTCTATCCATGGCGTTGCCCAGGCAAGAATACTGCAGTGGGTTTGCCATTTCCTTCTTCAAGGGATCTTCCTGACCCAGAGATAGAACCTGGGTCTCCTGCATTGCAGGCACACTCTTTAGGGACTGAGCCACCGGGGAAGGTACTACTTTTATTAATTCAGTCAACCCTCCAACCCTCCTATGAAGGAGTCAATATTATTCACATTAAAAGGAAACAAAACACTAAGGCATTAATTTACTTGTCAAAGTTTCAAAAATAGAGAAAGCACCATAGGAGGACTTTTGGACCCACTGGCTCACCTTTAGAGTCGTCTCAGGATCACACAGTGGCGTCGTTTTCAGAAGTTGAGTAGCAGACAAACTGCGCGTCTGTACTTGAAAGTCTTGAGTGCTTTTAACCACTCTGCTCTATTGCCTCTCAAGTGGGAAAGGCTGGCCTATATTTTTCCAGGAGAAAATCACAACATATCTTTGTATTTGTAACTATACAAGAATGTCACTTGAATTGTACCAAAAAGTCCTCAACACTAACTCTACAAAAATAGAAAGCAATCGTCTCAGTATGTACTTTTCTAACTGCAACCAGGTTAAATGTTCGGGGAACAAGAGAATTTTTGTGACCTATGGGATAGTGGGTAATCTTTCAGTGATTATGCCCTCAAAGCATGAAATGTCATACAGCAATAGATGACTGAACTAAAATAGAATCATCTTTTTAAATGATGCTCTCTAACCATCTTAAAATAGAAAGTGCACACAGAACTGTACCTTCTGGATAATGACTTCTGGGCTTTCATAGCCAGGTGCAGGGCCAGGTGCTGGTTTGGTCCTAGCTAGACAGGTCATGTTATTAGCCAACACGAATGTGCTGAGTGATGCACTCAGCCCCTCCCAGAGCAAAGCAGGTTGGTCCTGTTACTGCTTTGCAAAATTGACCTCATGGAAGACTTGAAAAAAATCCATGTACATAGTAAATCTATTTTCAAAACATATGCCTTGATGTGATTTGAGCTGATGGTCTATAATTAGTAAGATAAATCTTAGTTTTAATGAAACATTAAAAAGTCGTACTTCTTAATGAACCTGTATTGGTTTCTACTTTGTACCTACATCAAACTGTGGGAAAGGATTATATTTTTATTCCTAGATTAATTTTGTCAAGCCAATAAAAGCAGAGATAAGCTCAATTTTATATCTTAAAAGGTCTTTAAAATTTTATCTACAAGGACATTTTTAGTTCAACATTTTAATTAAAAGTTTTACAATTTTATTATATAGACAGTTTTTCAGGTTTGCTGTTGCAGAATATCCATGATTAGTATAACTCTATGGAACAAATAATCTTTTCTTTTTGTTTTTTGCACACACTCATTTTATTGCAGGTATTGAAATAGAATACAGGAAAGGTGTTAATTACCTCAACCGCACAAAAACATCTGTATTTAAAGAATATTTTTTTTTTTGTTTTAGTTGAATTTATTATTGAAAGTATAAAAAAGAATCATATGTGAATGTGCAGGTTCCTTCAATAGTATTTCTGAATATGCTAATCCTCACATTTGCATTTCTTTTTCTCTCCATTGGAATCCTTTGCAATTGCTTTTCTCCCTACTGGAAAGTTCTTTGCTCTTACAGTCTCATGTGTCACTCCATGTGTTCTTCTCTCCCAAGATTATGTTAAGGTCAACTTTTCAGTAAGGCTTTCTCTGACGTTACTCACTGAAAATTAGGGTGCCACCCTCTCCTTCATTTGTTGTTGCCTCAGCTTTATTTTTATCTGTAACATGATCATTTGACAGACTAGTCTCCACTGAATAGTTCAGCTTCAGCTGAAGAACAATACTTATGGTGCATCCTACATTCTTGATAAATATCTGTTCATTTTAAAAGTTCATAACTTTTAATGTTTTTAACTTAGTGCTGTTATCTTGAGACCTTTCCAAAATTCTAGTGTCCTTAGAAAATATAATTTTAATATCTGAGTACAGAATATATATATATATCATAACTTTTTAACATACTCCCTCATTTTTGGACATTTAGTTTGAGTTTTCCCCTAATATAAATTCTATGGCAATGAACGTTCTCACTGACTATGGTTTGGATGTCTCCCCTAAATTCATATGTTGACGTCCCAGTGCCCAAAGTGATGGTATTAGGAAGTGGGGTCTTGGGAGATGCTTTGGTCACATGGGTGAAGTGATCATGAATGAGATTAGTGCCCTCATAGGAGGCCTGGGAATACCCCTCCCATTCCGTGCCACATGATGATACAATACAGGAAAATTCTTGAACCCAAAAGATCGCCTTCACCCCACCATGCTGACACCCTGGTCTTGGAGATCCACTATCTAAAACTGTGAGAAATAGATTAGTTTGTAAGTTACCCAATCTGTGATATTTTGTTGGAGCAGCCTGGACTAAGACATTATTCAATTACATGTTTCTCTCTTATAACTTTCTTAAAATAAATGTAAAGAAGTGACATTGCTACTTTAAAGCGTATGGACATTTTTAATATATTGCCTATTGCAGTCAGAAATGTTTTACTAGTTTAAACAGCCTCAGGAATATAAAACTTTTTATTTTCAAACATCCTCACTAATACTTTGCATTTGGATTTTTTAAATGTCTTCTAATTTCATAAATAAAAATACATTTTACTGATGTTTCAACATGTACCTTAACGTTAATATCCATGGCATTGGAGATTGCTGGAGAGAGTACAGAGGATCTGTGAGCTCTATTACCTCATATAGTTGTGAGGTGCATGCATGCTCAGTCTAACTCTTTGCAACCCCATGGATTGCAGCCCACCAGGCTCTTCCATCCATGGAGCTTTCCAGGCTAGAAAGACTGGAGCGGGTTGCTGTTGCCTCCTCCAGGGGAATCTTCCTAACCCTGGGATGAACCTGCGTCTTATACATTGGCAGGCAGATTCTTATACTACTGAGCCACTTGGAAAGCCTAGAGATTCCCCATTTTTATTTGTGCTGCTTTTAACAGGCCTGACTATACTGAACACAAAGCCACCAGCACCAGAAAAACAGAACCAAACAGTAACTACAGCTACTGAAGAAGGTCTTGTCAGTCAGGAGTTACATTTATGACTGTTTTCTCTTTCCAAAAAGAAGCCTTTTAGATGTACTATTTTAGATGACAAAGTTGACACACAAATACTTTTTATGCCCACAAATGTTGTACATTTTCCTTTAAAAAAAGAGCACTTAAAAGTAATGTCTTGAAATGGAAGAAGTGGCATTAACATATATACACTATCAAGTGTAAAACTGGTCGCTAGTAAGAAGTTGCCATATACCACAGGGAGCCCAGCCAGGCACTCTGTGATGACCTAGAGGGATAGGATGGGAGGAGGAGTAGGAGGCTCCAAGGTGGGTAGTATATGTCTAATTATGACTGATTCATGTTGTTTTGTGGCAGAAAGCAACACATTGTAAAACAATGACCCAGCAATCCCACTGCTGGCCATACACACCGAGGAAACCAGAGTTGAAAGAGACACGTGTACCCCAATATTCATCGCAGCACTGTTTATAATGGCCAGGACATGGAAACAACCTCGATGTCCATCAGCAGATGAATGGATAAGAAAGCTGTGGTACATATACACAATGGAGTATTACTCAGCCGTTAAAAAGAATACATTTGAATCAGTTCTGATGAGATGGATGAAACTGGAGCCGATTATACAGAGTGAAGTAAGCCAGAAAGAAAAACACCAATACAGTATACTAACACATATATATGGAATTTAGAGAGATGGCAATGATGACCCTGTATGCAAAACAGCAAAAAAGACACAGATGTGTATAACGGACTTTTGGACTCAGAGGGAGAGGGAGAGGGTGGGATGATTTGGGAGAATGGAATTGTTAACATGTATACTATCATGTAAGAATCGAATCGCCAGTCTATGTCCGACGCAGGATACAGCATGCTTGGGGCTGGTGCACAGGGATGACCCAGAGAGATGTTATGGGGAGGGAGGTGGGAGGGGGGTTCATGTTTGGGAACGCATGTACACCCATGGTGGATTCATGTCAATGTATGGCAAAACCATACAGTATTGTAAAGTAAAATAAAGTAAAAATAAAAGACAAAAAAAATAAATAAATAGATAAAAAGTAATGCCTTGAGTACCAAGATATTTTGGCCCATAATGATTGTTTTATAATTAAATATTTTGAAAAATATTTTATCTAGTAGGACTCTCATGTTTTAAAGCATGGAAAACAAGATCATATGATATTTTGTATTTTTGTGAGCAATAGGCTTCTCTGGTGGCTCAGATGTGAAAGAATATGCCTGCAATGCAGGAGAGCCAGATTCGATACCTGGGTTGGGAAGATACCCTGGAGAAGGGAATGGCAACCCACTCCAATATGCTTACCTGGAGAATTCCATGCACAGAGGAGCCTGGTGGGTGATAGCCCATGGAATCGCAAAGAGTCAGACATGACTGAGCCACTAACGGAGACAAGCAATACCATTTGGTCAAAGACCTTGAATTATATACGTGTTTCCCTTTTTGGCTGCTGCTTCCCCATGTTGGAGTAATTTCCCCTTCTGTGTGCCTTGGCAAGTGGCTGGGCTCAGCACTCATTATAGAAGCCCAGAAGCCCAGATACTCCCTTTCCCCACACTTCAATGATATCAGAGTGTAGGCATGTTTTCCAAGTCCAGTTTTGACCTTCTGTATTAGTCAACTTGTAGGGCCATAACAACAGAAAAGACTGGGTGGCTGAAACAACAGAAATTTATTTTCTCACAGTTTTGGAGTTTAGAAGTCAAAGATAAAGGTGCCATAACATTGATTTCTGGGGAGACATTCTTCCTGATTTTTGCAGAAAGTCATTTTATTAAAGGTTATCAAAATAGTCTCACTGTGTCCTCACATGGCCTCTTCTCGATGCTTGTGCAAAAGAGAGGGAAGGGTCTCTGGTGTCTTCTACCTCTTCTTACAGGAATACCAGGCCTATTAGATTAGGGCCACACCCTCATGACCTCATTTAACCTTAAGTGCCTCCATTCAGTTCAGTTCAGTCGCTCAGTCGTGTCCAACTCTTTGCAACCCCATGAATCGCAGCACGCCAGGCCCCCCTGTCCATCACCATCTCCCGGAGTTCACTCAGACTCAAGTCCATCAAGTCAGTGATGCCATCCAGCCATCTCATCCTCTGTCATCCCCTTCTCCTCCTGCCCCCAATCCCTCCCAGCATGAGAGTCTTTTCCAATGAGTCAACTCTTCCCATGAGGTGGCCAAAGTACTGGAGTTTCAGCTTTAGCATCATTCCTTCCAAAGAAATCCCAGGGCTGATCTCAATCAGAATGGACTGGTTGGATCTCCTTGCAGTTCAAGGGACTCTCAATAAGAAAGATGCCCCTTTTCCCTAGGCAATATAATTCTCCTAAAAGAAAAGGGGGGAATGAGAGAGTCATTTCCTAGGCAGGTTGATAAGAAGTCTAGGGGTTCCCAAGGAGAGAGGGGACTGGAATTCTCAAGGAGGAGGAAAAGACAAACTTTTTTCCTTCTCAGAAGAACTGTACAAAAAAGATCTTCAGGACCCTGGTAATCACGATGGTGTGATCACTCATATAGAGCCAGACATCCTGGAATGTGAAGTCCAGTGGGCCTTAGAAAGCATCATTATGAACAAAGCTAGTGGAGGTGATGGAATTCCAGTTGAGCTATTTCAAATCCTGAAAGATGATGCTGTCAAAGTGCTGCACTCAGTATGCCAACAAATTTGGAAAACTCAGCAGTGGCCACAGGACTGGAAAAGGTCAGTTTTCATTCCATTCCTCAAGAAAGGCAACACCAAAGAATGCTCAAACTACCACACAATTGCACTCATCTCACATGCTAGTAAAGTAATGCTCAAAATTCTCCAAGCCAGGCTTCAGCAATACATGAACCGTGAACTTCCATATGTTCAAGCTGGTTTTAGAAAAGGCAGAGGAACCGGAGATCAAATTGCGAACATCCAAACTCCAGTACTTTGGCTACCTCATGTGAAGAGTTGACTCACTGGAAAAGACTCTGATGCTGGGAGGGATTGGGGGCAAGAGGAGAAGGGGACGGCAGAGGATGAGATGGCTGGAAGGCATCACTGATTCGATGGATGTGAGTCTGAGTGAACTCCGGGAGTTGGTGATGGACAGGGAGGCCTGGCGTGCTGCAATTCATGGGATCGCAAAGAGTCGGACACGACTGAGCAAATGTACTGAACTGAATATTGCTTAGGATTATGTAACAACAATGTATTCTGCCTGAGGACAGTCTCTGGATTAAACCATCTGGCTAATACTGTTATCTTAAAATGTAAATTATGGGAGTAGGTCTGGTGAGGTCTTTACAACCTCCAGAGTTCTTTGGATTCATTGGAGAGTATATAACTTCATTGCTAACACTAAGAAGCAGGTACTCTTTCTGCCCCCTTCTGATGCTTATGTCAGAAGCTTTCCCTATCTCCTTTACACTTTAATAAAATTTTATTACATGCACACACACACACACACACACACAAAGAGTCTTCTCCAACACCACAGTTCAAAAGCATCAATTCTTTGGAACTCAGCCTTCTTCACAGTCCAACTCTTACATCCATACATAACCACTGGGAAAACCATAGCCTTGACTAGACGGACCTTAGTCAGCAAAGTAATGTCTCTGATTTTGAATATGCTATCTAGGTTGCGCATAACTTTTCTTCCAAGGAATAAGTTATTTTAATTTCATGGCTGCAGTGACCATCTGCAGTGATTTTGGAGCCCCCCCAAATAAAGTCTCACACTGTTTCCCCATCTATTTCCCATGAAGTCATGGGACCAGATGCCATGATCTTCATTTTCTGAATGTTGAGCTTTAAGCCACTTTTTCACTCTCCTCTAGAAAAGGCAGAGGAACCAGAGATCAAACTGCCAACATCTGCGGGATCATTGAAAAAGCAATAGAGTTCCAGAAAAACATCTATTTCTGCATTATTCACTATGCCAAAGCCTTTGACTGTGTGGATCACAATCAACTGTGGAAAATTCTGAAAGATGGGAATACCAGACCACCTGACCTGCCTCTGGAGAAATCTGTATGCAGGTCAGGAAGCAAGAGTTAGAACTGGACATGGAACAACAGACTGGTTCCAAATAGGAAAAGGAGTACTTCAAGGGGGTATACTGTCACCCTGCTTATTTAACTTCTATGCAGAGTACATCATGAGAAACGCTGGACTGGAAGAAACACAAGCTGAAATCAAGATTGCGGGAGAAATATCAATAACCTCAGATATGCAGATGACACCACCCTTATGGCAGAAAGTGAAGAGGAACTAAAAAGTCTCTTGATGAAAGTGAAAGAGGAGAGTGAAAAAGTTGGCTTAAAGCTCAACATTCAGAAAATGAAGATCATGGCATCCGGTCCCATCACTTCATGGGAAATAGATGGAGAAACAGTGGAAACAGTGTCAGACTTTATTATTTTGGGCTCCAAAATCACTGCAGATGGTGACTGCAGCCATGAAATTAAAAGATGCTTACTCCTTGGAAGAAAAGTTATGACCAACCTAGATAGTACATTCAAAAGCAGAGACATTACTTTGCTGACTAAGGTCCGTCTAGTCAAGGCTATGGTTTTCCCAGTGGTCATGAATGGCTGTGAGAGTTGGACTGTGAAGAAGGCTGAGAGGTGAAGAATTGATGCTTTTGAACTGTGGTGCTGGAGAAGACTCTTGAGGGTCTCTTGGACTGCAAGGAGATCCAACCAGTCCATTCTGAAGGAGATCACCCCTGGGATTTCTTTGGAAGGAATGATGCTAAAGCTGAAACTCCAGTATATGGCCACCTCATGTGAAGAGTTGACTCACTGGAAAAGACTCTGATGCTGGGAGGGATTGGGGGCAGGAGGAGAAGGGGACGACCGAGGATGAGATGGCTGGAAGGCATCACTGATTCGATGGATGTGAGTCTGAGTGAACTCCGGGAGTTGGTGATGGACAGGGGGGCCTGGCGTGCTGTGATTCATGGGGTTGCAAAGAGTCGGACACGACTGAGCAACTGAACTGAACTGAACTATCACTTTCATCAAGAGACTTTTTAGTTCCTCTTCACTTTCTGCCATAAGGGTGGTGTCATCTGCATATCTGAGATTATTGGTATTTCTCCCACAATCTTGATTTCAGCTTGTGTTTCTTCCAGTCCAGCATTTCTCATGATGTACTCTGCATTGAAGTTAAATAAGCAGAGTGACAGTATACCCCCTTGAAGTACTCCTTTTCCTATTTGGAACCAGTCTCTTGTTCCATGTCCAGTTCTAACTGTTGCTTCCTGACCTGCATACAGGTTTCTCAAGAAGCAGGTCAGGTGGTCTGGTATTCCCATCTCTTTCAGAATTTTCCACAGTTGATTGTGATCCACACAGTCAAAGGCTTTGGCATAGTCAATAATGCAGAAATAGATGTTTTTCTGGAACTCTCTTGCTTTTTGCATGATCCAGCGGATGTTGGCAATTTGATCTCTGGTTCATTTGCCTTTTCTAAAACCAACTTGAACATATGGAAGTTCACAGTTCACATATTGCTGAAGCCTGGCTTGGAGAATTTTGAGCATTACTTTACTAGCATGTGAGATGAGTGCAATTGTGTGGTAGTTTGAGCATTCTTTGGCATTGCCTTTCTTTGGGATTGGAATGAAAACTGACCTTTTCCAGTCCTGTGGCCACTGCTGAGTTTTCCAAATGTGCTGGCATACTGAGTGCAGCACTTCGACAGCATCATCTTTCAGGATTTGAAATAGCTCAACTGGAATTCCATCACCTCCACTAGCTTTGTTCATAGGGCTGCTTTCTAAGGCCCACTTGACTTCACATTCCAGGATGTCTGGCTCTAGATGAGTGATCACACCATTGTGATTATCAGGGTCATGAAGATCTTTTTGTACAGTTCTTCCATGTATTCTTGCCACCTCTTTTGAATATCTTCTGCTTCTGCTAGGTCCATACGATTTCTGTCTTTTATTGAGCCCATCTTTGCATGAAATGTTCCCTCGGTATCTCCAATTTTCTTGAAGAGATCTCTAGTCTTTCCCATTCTGTTGTTTTCCTCTATTTCTTTGCATTGATTGCTGAGGAAGGCTTTCTTATCTCTTCTTGCTATTCTTTGGAACTCTGCATTCAGATGCTTATATCTTTCCTTTTCTCCTTTACTTTTCACTTCTCTTCTTTTCACAGCTCTTTGTAAGCCCTCCCCAACAGCCATTTTGCTTTTTTGCATTTCTTTTCCATGAGGATGGTCTTGATCCCTGTCTCCTGTACAATGTCACGAACCTCATTCCATAGTTCATCAGGCACTCTATCTATCAGATCTAGGCCATTAAATCTATTTCTCACTTCCACTGTATAATCATAAGGGATTTGATTTAGGTCATACCTGAATGGTCTAGTGGTTTTCCCTACTTTCTTCAATTTAAGTCTGAATTTGGTAATAAGGAGTTCATGATCTGAGCCACAGTCAGCTCCTGATCTTGTTTTTGTTGACTGTATAGAGGTTCTCCATCTTTGGCATCCCAAAGAAAAAGAAATGCAAGAAGTCAAAATAGTTGTCTGTAGAGGCCTTACAAATATCTGAGAAAAGAAGAGAAGTGAAAGCCAAAGGTGAATTGGAAAAATATGCCAACTGCATGCAGAGTTCCAAAGAATAGCAAGCAGAGATAACAAAGCCTTCTTAAGTGAACAATGCAAAGAAATACAGGAAAACAATAGAATGGGAAAGAATGGAGATCTCGTCAAAAAATTAGAGATACCAAGGGAACATTTCATGCAAATATAGGTACAATAAAGGACAGAAATAGCAAGGACCTAACAGATGTAGAAGAGGTAAGCAGATTGAGAAGATGTAACAAGAATACACAGAAGAGCTATCCAAAAATGGTCTTAATGACCAAGATAACCATGATGGTGTGGGCACTGATCTAGAGCCAGACATCCTGGAGTGTGAAGTCAAATGGGCCTTAGGAAGTATTAGTATTAACAAAGCTAGTGGAGGTGATGGAATTCCAGTTGAGCTATTTCAAATCCTAAACCATGATGCTGGGAAAGTGCTGCCAGCAAAGTTGGAAAACTCAGAAGTTGCCACAAGACTGGAAAAGGTGAGTTTTCATTCCAATCCCAAAGAAAGGCCATGCCAAAGAATGTTCAAACTACCGCACAATTGTATTCATTTCACATGTTAACAAAGTAATGCTCAAAATCCTTCAAGCTAGGCTTCAACAGTATGTGAACTGAGAACTTCCAGATGTTCAAGCTAGATTTAGAAAAGGCAGAGGAACTAGATATCAAATTGCCAACATCTACTGGATCATCGAAAAAGCAAGAGAATTCCAGAAAAGCATATACTTCTTCTGCTTCATTGACTATGTTAAAGCCTTTGACTGTGTGGATCACAACAAAGTGTGGGAAATACTTAAAGAGGTGGAAATACCAGACCACTTTACCTGCCTCCTGAGAAACCTGTATGCAGCTCAAGAAGCTACAGCTGGACCTAGATGTGGAACAACCAACTGGTTCCAAATTGGGAAAGGAGTATGTCAAGGCTGTATACTGTCACCTTGCTTATTTAACTTCCATGAAATGTACATCATGAGAAATGCCAGGTTGGATAAACACAAGTTGGAATCAAGATTGCTGGGAGAAATATCAATAACCTCAGATAAAGAAATGATACCCCTCTAATGGCAGAAAGTGAAGCGTAACTAAAGAGCCTCTTGATGAGAGAGAGAGAGAGGAGTGTGAAAAAGCTGGCTTAAAATTCAACATTCAAAAGCTAAAATCATAGCATCTGGTCTCATCATTTCATGACAAACAGAAGAGGAAACAATGGAAACAGGGACAGTCTTTATTTTCTTCGGCTCCAAAATCACTGCAGATGGTCCTGCAGATGAAGTCAAAAGACATTTACTCCTAGGAAGAAAAGCTATGACAAACCTGGATAGCACAGGAAAAAACAGAGACATCACTTTGCTACCAAATATCCATATAGTCAAAGCTATGTTTTTTCCATTAGTCCTGTATGGATGTGAGAGTTGGACCATAAAGCTGAGCACTGAAGAGCTGATGCTTTCAAACTGTGGTGCTGGAGAAGACTTGAGAGTCACTTGGACAGCAAGGAAATCAAAGCAGTCAGTTTTAAAGGAAATCAACCCTATATTCATTGGAAGGACTGATGCTGAAGCTGAAGCTCCAATACTTTGTCCACCTAATGCGAAGAACTGACTCACTGGAAAAGACCCTGATGCTGGGAAAGATTGAGGGCAGTAGGAAAAGAGGGTGATAGAAGAGGAGATGGTTGTATGGCATCACTGACTCAGTGGACATGAGTTTGAGCAAACTCCAGGAGATAGTGAAGAACAGGGAAGCCTGGCATGCTGCAGTCCATGGGGTCACTAAGAGTTGGACATGACTTAGCAACTGAACACACACAAGCCTACCTTAAAGCTCTGTCAAATACAATCACAATGAATATTAAGCATTCAACATATGAATTGGGAGAACAGGGGGGGATTCAATCCATAATAGCTTCCACATAGAATCTGAATCTATGGTGGGCAATGACATAGTAAAAGGTTCCTCTTGGTTATAGTGATAGAGTTAGCAAGACTATCTCATTCTCAGTGGTGACATGACAACTTAACCATTCCGTTACTGAGATGTAGGTTACAGTTTAGTTCTGACTGCCTAGCTCTTCAGGTCACAGGCCAAAAAGCCAAGTCTCTTTCCCTAGATATTTCTAAGTTGTTCTAGAAGCTACCTCATAGTCTTCCAATAATTTCCCTTATGAATTTAATTACCCTGAGTCAGTTTCTATTGCAGCTGCTAATAACCCTTGATGGAAACAGAATTTTTAACCTAAAATTAAAATATCACTGCAAATATAATAAGATGATTGAGATGTGTGTCTCTGATGAGCGTTTTCATCTAACACAAGGTTAATTGCCAAAAGAGAGCTCTGATAAGTAGGGTGGTGAAAATAGGGTATCATATTAAAAAGATTAATTAAAATGATGGTTGGCGGTCATAACTAAAATGACTAAAGATTTGTAGTTTGAATAATAGAAGTAATTTTGAAACCTTGACAGGCATTTTACTCTCATTTATGTGTGTATATGTGGGAGACTGGAGGTGGAAATTTTCACATCACTTTTTCTACAAAACATGTTTTTACTTGTTCACCAAGAGTTTACAGTCTTCATTAATAATACTCTGTATTAATACAGTCACTTTCTCATACCAATAATACATTGGTATGATACAACAAAATTTGTATATTGACAATATATTTCTATTTGGCATTTACAAATTTCTATAGTGTTTAATATTTCTTATTTTATCTAGAATATGAACTTTAGTAGTGTACCTATTTTGCCTGTTTTAGATAGGTATATTTTGTTGCAGTCTTTCTAACCAAAATTTTATCTCTCGCTTCTCTTTCTCTGCTTCAGGGAAGTTATTTCAATATCATTCTTTTTGTTGAGGTGACATTGATCTTCAAATATTTCTCCTCTCTAGAGAATAAATTAGCATGGACTTACCTATGTAGACCCCTACATTGGGATTTCCAAGCCAGAGCTCTGCAAAGGGAAAGATTTTCATAGAGATTCCTTTGCATCCTGTGAGAAAGCCTGCATTACCACAGAAGTGTTATTTATAGCAGCCTAAGAGAGAAGTTTCCTTGACTTTTTTGACTGATACAATCTTCAGTTGGTCAAAGCATCCATTTGCAACTGCAGGAGAGCAATTCCTGCTGATAGACAGAAAGTTATCATTAGAACAGATCTTATGATATCTGTTACAAATGATATTTTAATGGCTACCCACTCTAGTATTCTTGCCTGGAGAAGTCCATGGACAGAGGAGCCTGGCGGGCTACAGTCCATGGGGTAGCAAAGAGTTGGACACGACTGAATGATTAACACTGCTTTACGATTTTTTAAATAGGAAGTTTTCACCAGATTAGCTCCTACTAAATTTATTTTTTGGTTTCCTTTCTATAATATCTTAATAAAAGTTAATATTTTAAACTTGCTTATTTTCTATCAGGTGCTATTCTAAACTTCATATATATAACATTTAATTCTTTAAAAATCTATGCAATATACAATATAATGATCATTTGAAGATAAGAAAGTTGAAATTAGAGAAACTGACCAAGGTTTAAAATTTTGCCTTAAGCATTATGTTACATTGTTTTCTTTAAAGTAATCAGTGAAGTTCATCTGAAAATTTTAGTTTATGGGGCAAGTCAAGATTGTATGTTGGTAAAATCAGACATTGCTGTGGATATTTAACATAAGACACATTGTGAATAGGATAGCCAGCATTATGGCTGTGATTTGTCAACTACCCTACACATCACTATGAAATACATCTTACATGTCACTTTAGCCATTTTCTTCCCATGTTCAAAAGATTGCATTATCTGTTGAATGAAGTTTGGTCTCCTAAGCTGTATATCTAAAGCTATTCAAGTTTGATTCCTATCTTTTTTTAAGCACTTTTTATCCAATATTGCTGTATTCCAGGCCTCCCAGGTGTCACTGGTGGTAAAGAATTCTCCTGCCAGTATAGGAGACACAAGAGATGTAGTTTTGATCCCTGGGTGAGGAAAAGCCCCTGGAAGGAAATGCATTCCCACTCCAGTATTCTTGCCTGGTAAATTCCATGGACAGAGGAGCCTGCGGGCTGTAGAGAGTCAGACACAACTGAGAACCACCCCCTGCCACAGACACACAAACCCTATATTCCAGCCAAAATAGATTACTTATTCTTTCTCAAAATGGTATCTGTAACTTGCACAACAAAAAGTATACCTAAAATGTACAATGAAATCTTTAATATCTTCCCAGGTGGAACTGACTGCTTCCTCCTCAAAATTTTGTTATATTCTTTTGGCCATCATTATCGTCAATACTAAACTTAGCTATTTCTGCATTTTCTTCTCTCTCATAGTAAATTTTATACTAAGTTTATCATTTTATGTCTTGCATTTTCCCTGGGTTATAATGTGAATATCTTATGAGGCTATCTTCAAACTGATGACCAGTTGACCAATATTGAAAGTTAGTACTAAACAAAGGAATGCAAGTCCATGGAGGCCAAGGCAACAAGAATTACTTTTCTAGCATTCTTTAAAAAAAAAAAATATATATATATATATATATATCATTATGCAATAGTAATTACATCAAATGTCAATTTTCACGATTTTTACATGTCATTATATATCAGAAGAGGAATATGAGGTCAACAAAAATTTTACCCCCCAAAATCCCCCAAATTTTCTTTTTTCTTTCATTGCATTTCCCGACCTACACAGTCTTTCTATCCTTGGAGGACAGAAAACTCTTCTGTCCTTAGCTCATCCATGACTTTCTTCCCCCTCCCCGTCTTCCTGATTCTGTCCTGTAAAACCCAAAGGAACTATCTGGAAACAGCATAAACCTATTAAAGGATGAGAAGGGAAAGGAATTGGCAGTATCAAATCAGAATCTCCTTTAGATTTAAAAGCGCCTTAAAAGCTTTCTTATATTAATAAATGTGGTTCTGCCTAGTAAATATCAAGAAACTCACAGAACATTTAATTACCCCTTTAAATGAAGAAAAAAATGCCCAATGAACAAAAGGACACATATCATTGGTGATTATAGAGAAATAAAAATAATAAAATATGTTAACACTATGGAATTATAACAGCTCCACTAATGGCTTTTATGTTCTTTGAAACCAATTCTCAAGTTTTGAATATAAGATCAATGCTAACGTTTAAATTTGCAACTTGTACCTCCCTGTCACCCCCACCTCCCCATCCCACCCCTCTAGGTCATCACAGAGCACCAAGCTGAACTTTCTGTTCTATATAGCAGCTTCCCACTAGCTATTTTATTTATATATTTATTTATTTACATGGATACATTCTGTAAATTAGCTTATGTAAAATCAATTTTTCAGTGTTCTTGGACTCCCCCTGGAGCAATTATATGAGGATGAAATACATCTTCATATTTTATAACTGCATGTTTCAAACTAAAAACCCAACTATGAGCCCTATGACCTTTGCTAAGTTGCTTAACATACTTGTAACTTCGTTTCTGCATCTAAGTACTAAGTAAAAATACTATTATTAGAAGAAAATGGGTAAGATACTACAATATATCTATAAAATATATTTGGCAACCAGTTTAAAAAAAAACTAAGATCATGGCATCCAGCCTCATTGCTGCATGACAAATAGAATGGGAAAGGGTGGAAGTAGTGATAGATTTCCTCTTCTTGGGCTCCAAAATCACTGTGGACGGTGACTGTAGCCATGAAATCAGGAGATGATTGCTTCTTGGCAGCAAAGCGATGACAAACCTAGACAGTGTGTTGAAAAGCAGAGACATTATTCTGCCAACAAAGGTCTGTGTAGTCAAGGCTATAGTCTTCCCAGTGAAAGTGAAAGTGAAGTCGCGCAGTCGTGTCTGACTGTTTGCGACCCCGTGGACTGTAGCCCACCAGTCTCCTCCATCCATGGATTCTCCAGGCAAGAATACTGGAGTGGGTTGCCATTTCCTTCTCCAGGGGATCTTTCTGACCCAGGGATCGAACCCAGGGATCAAACTCAGGTCCCCCACATTGCAAGCAGATGCTTTAACCTTGTGAGAGCTGGGCCATATAAAGAAGGTAGATCACCAAAGAATTGATGTCTTCAAACTGTGGTGCTGGAGAAGACTCCTGAAAGTCCTTTGGAAAGCAAGGAGATCAATCAAAACAGTCAATCTTAAGGGAGATCAACCCTGAATATTCTCTGGAAGGACTGATGGTGCTTCATCCACAGCAATGTCGGATTTTACCAACGTACAGTATTTTGGTCATCTGATGTGAACAGATGACTCATCGGAAAAGTCCATGATGCTGGAGAAGATCAAGTGCAGAAGGAGCAGAGGGCATCAGAGATGGCTCGACAGCATTACCAATGCAATGAACATGAACTTGGGCAAACTCCGGGAGACTGTAAGAGACAGGGAAGCCTGGGGTGCTGCAGTCCAGTGGGTCGCAAAGAGTTGGACATGACTGGAAGACTGAGCAAAAACAGCAACAAAAATTGTTTGAATGGAAGTCTTTAAAATCAATCTCATGTTAGAAAATGAAACCAAATAATTAATTTTAACTTGGACATATTTTCATTGATACTGATGAGACTGTTCTTGTTAAAATGCTGGTCATCTTGACTTTGAGGAAAGAGCTTCCTTAAAAACAACAACAGCAACAACAACAACAAAAAATGAAAACCAAAAAATAAAACGACACAGTTGTTAGCACTGAAGTAACCAAAGATGCCTAAATAGCTAGAATCATTCTTTTGGACACATATTTTATACATTCTTCCCTATGTTTAATTCATTGGTAAATATCACATTCACCTGTCAACAGCTGGAATTGATTTACAGAGGTGAAATCAATTCATCTTCTGTTGACAGCAAGTATTTATCTAATGCTCAGAGAGTTTAACCCAGGAAAAATCATTTACCTTCTTTTTGTTTCAGCTACCTATCTGTAAAGCAGGACAAATGGTGGTCATTCTCTACCTAATTTCAGAACTGTCATTAAGATAAGTTATAAAAAAAAATCCATGACAAATGTGACACATTTTGAGGGAAAAATGGATTTACCAGTTTATATTTTGCTTTTTTTCCACACTTCTTTCTCATTCCTCTTTCCCTGCTGTTTTTTTTTTTTATTATTAAAATGATTGATGGATAGACAATAAGCTTCTGTTGTATAGCACGGGAACTATAGTCAATATCCTGTGCAAAACTATAACGGAAAAGAATATAAAAAAGGATATATATATATATATATATATATATATATAAAGTATATGTATAACTGAGTCACTGCCATAGAGCAGAGATTAGGACAACAATGGAAATCAATTATATGTCAATAAAATTTTTTAAAAATAACTTTAGTTTTCTTGTTCACTATTTAGCTTTGGGTTTTGGTTTTTTTTTTTTTTTTTTTTGGTGTGTGTGTATTTATAATGGTTTTCCTATGGTTTGTAAAATGCATCACTGACATAAGTATAGTCCTCCTATTAGAAATAATGATGTTACAACTTCAAGCAAAATATAGAAAACTTGCACTTTAACAAAAGTTGATCTCCCATCTTTGTATTTTTGTTGTACTTGTTATACATAATGGGGCTCCCCAGGTGGCTCAGATATAAAAAAATTTGCCTGCAAAAGCTAGAGACGCCATTTTGATCCATAGGTTGGGAAGACCCCCTGGAGAAGGAAATGGCAGCCCACTCCAGGATTCTTGCTGGAGAATCCCACGGGCAGAGGAGCCTGGCGGGCTGCAGTCCATGGGGACACAAAGAGTCAGACATGACTGAGTGACTCACTGCACACACATACAAAATATATCCCCAAAAGTTGTAATTCTCACAATAGGATGGTTTCCTTTTAAAGTTTTATAAAATTTATAAAGAAATTTAAATTTGAAAAGACAAAAATAGTTTCTTAAATCTGTCCAGATATTTACCATTTTCAACGTTCTTCATTGTTTTCTGAGGATCTAAATTTCCATCAACCGTCATTTCCTCTGAGCCTGAACAACTCCCTTAAGTGTTCTTACAGTACAGGTCTCTGGCAATAAGATCTCTTTGTTTTCTTCTATCTGAAAATGTGATTTTTGTCTTCGTTTTCAGATGATATGTTTTCTGAATAAAGAATTTTAAGTCTACAAACATCCATCTTTCAGCAGTTTAAGATGTTTTGCTACTGTTTTCTCATACCCACGGTTTCTGGAGGTTTTGTCCTTCTAACTGCATGTTTATTTGACTACTCAATATCATCTAATATGTGCTTGAGGCTCTATTCATTAAAAAAAATTTTTTTTACAGTGTTTCCCACTTTGGATTTCTATTGATTTGTTTTCAAGTTTATTTACTCTTCTTTCTTGTCTATTTGGCTAAATCATCCAGTTAATTTTTCACTTCCCTGAGAAATTATTTTTTTAGTTCTAGAATTTCTTTCTCCTGAGGCTTTCCATGTATCTGCTGAAATTTTTCATGCATTAAAAAAATGTTTTACTTCATTGACAATTATTTAAAACACACTTAAAAATATTTTGTCTGTTAGTTTCAACATCTGTTTCCTTTCAAGGTCAGACTTGGTTGATATCTTTACTCTCAAAAAATATTTTCCATTTTCTTGGTAGCTTGTCAAATAACTTTTTGTATAGCATGTTAAACTGTAGAAATTCTGAATTTATTATTTTTCTGTAATGAGTATTGCTTTCTTTATCAGGTAGTTTTCTTTAAAGGATTGAACTAAAACATCTGTTTTTTGTGCTCTATATCTTGTTCAGAACTTTGGCCCCAAGCAAGGGTACCCTCAGAGTCTGTGCATGAGTAACTCAGCATTCAGCAAGAGATGGGGCTACAACAGCATAAGAGAGCTTTCTCTGACTCCTGACATTCTCTTTAGTGTTCACGGTCTTTTTTTTCTTATTAGCTGGATCATATGATGAGTATGTTTACTTTTATAAGAGGCTGACAAATCAGCTTCCACAGTAACTGTATCATTTTGCATCCTCACCAGCAATGAATGAGTGTTTCTATTGTTCTACATGCTCCCAAGCATTTCGTGGTGTTAGTATTCTGGATTTTAACCATTCTGATAACTGTGTATAGGTATCTTACTTTTGGTTTAATTTTCAGGTCTACCATAATATATGATATGGACTGTATTTTATATGCGTATTTCAGTTCAGTTCAGTTCAGTTACTCAGTCATGTCTGACTCTCTGCAATCCCATGAATCGCAGCACGCCAGGCCCCCCTGTCCATCACCAGCTCCTGGAGTTCACTCAGATTCACGTCATCAAGTCAGTGATGCCATCCAGCCATCTCATCCTCTGTCGTCCCCTTCTTCTTCCGCCCCCAATCCCTCCCAGCATCAGAGTCTTTTCCAATGAGTCAACTCTTCACATGAGGTGGCCAAAGTACTGGAGTTTCGGCTCTAACATCATTCCTTCAAAGCAATCCCAGGACTGATCTCCTTTAGAATGGACTGGTTGGATCTCCTTGCAGTCCAAGAGACTCTCAAGAGTCTTCTCCAACACCACAGTTCAAAAGCATCAATTCTTGCGTGCTCAGCTTTCTTCAAGTCCAGCTCTTACATCCATACCTGACCACTGGAAAAACCATAGCCTTGACTAGATGGACCTTAGTTGGCAAAGTAATGTCTCTGTTTTTCAATATGTTATCTAGGTTTGTCATAACTTTCCTTTCAAGGAGTAAGTGTCTTTTAATTTCATGGCTGCAGTCACCATGTGCAGTGATTTTGGAGCCCCCCCAAAATAAAGTCTCACACTGCTTCCACTGTTTCCCCATCTATTTCCCATGAAGTGATGGGACCAGATACCATGATCTTCATTTTCTGAATGTTGAGCTTTAAGCCAACTTTTTTTACTCTCCTCCTTCACTTTCATCAAGAGGGTTTTTAGTTCCTCTTCACTTTCTGCCATAAGGGTGGTGTCATTTGCATGTCTGAGGTTATTGATATTTCTCCAGGCAATGTTGATTCCAGCTTGTGTTTCTTCCAGCCCAGCATTTCCCATGATGTACTCTGCATATAAATTAAATAAGCAAGGTGACAATATATAGCCTTGACATACTCCTTTTCCCATTTGGAACCAGTCTGTTGTTCCATGTACAGGTCTAACTGTTGCTTCCTGACCTGTATATAGGTTTCTCAAGAGGCAGGTCATGTTGTCTGGTATTCCCATCTCTTTCAGAATTTCCCACAGTTTCTTATGATCCACACAGTCAAAGGCTTTGGCATAGTCAATAAAGCAGAAATAGATGTATTTCTGGAACTCTCTTGCTTTTTCCATGATCCAGCGGATGTTCCCAATTTGATCTCTGGTTCCTCTGACTTTTCTAAAACCAGCCTGAACATCTGGAAGTTCACAGTTCACGTATTGCTGAAGTCTGGGCTTGGAGAATTTTGAGCATTGCTTTACTAGCGTGTGAGATGAGTGCAATTGTGCGGTAGTTTGAGCATTCTTTGGCATTGCCTTTCTTTGGGATTGGAATGAAAACTGACCTTTTCCAGTTCTGTGGCTACTGCTGAGTTTTCGAAATTTGCTGGCATATTGAGTGCAGCACTTTCACAGCATCATCTTTCAGGATTTGAAATAGCTCAACTGGAATTCCATCGCCTCCACTAGCTTTGTTCATAGGGCTGCTTTCTAAGGCCCACTGGACTTCACATTCCAGGATGTCTGGCTCTAGATGAGTGATCACACCATTGTGATTATCATGGTCATGAATATCTTTTTTGTACAGTTCTGTGTATTCTTGCCACCTCTTCCTAATATCTTCTGCTTCTGTTAGGTCCATACCATTTTGTCCTTTATCGAGCCCATCTTTGCATGAAATGTTCCCTTGGTATCTCCTATTTTCTTGAAGAGATCTCTAGTCTTTCCCATTGTGTTGTTTTCCTCTATTTCTTTGCATTGATCACTGAAGAAGGCTTTCTTATCTCTTCCTGCTGTTCTTTGGAACTCTGCATTCAGATGCTTATATCTTTCCTTTTCTCCTTTGCTTTTCACTTCTATTCTTTTCACAGCTACTTGTAAGGCCTCCCCAGACAGCCATTTTGCTTTTTTGCATTTCTTTTCCTTGGGGATGGTCTTGATCCCTGTCTCCTATACAGTGTCATGAGCCTCATTCCATATTTCATCAGGCACTCTATCAGATCTAGTCCCTTAAATCTATTTCTCACTTCCACTGTATAATCATAAGGGATTTGATTTAGGTCATACCTGAATGGTCTAGTGGTTTTCCCTACTTTCTTCAATTTCAGTCTGAATTTGGCAATGAGGAATTCATGATCTGAGCCACAGTCAGCTTCTGGTCTTGTTTTTGCTGACTGTATAGAGCTTCTCCATCTTTGGCTGCAAAGAATGTAATAAATCTGATTTCGGTGTTGACCATCTGGTTTTGTCCATGTGTAGAGTCTTCTCTTGTGTTGTTGGAAGAGGGTGTTTGCTATGACCAGCGTGTGCTCTTGGTAAAACTCTATTAGCCTTTGCCCTGCTTCATTCAGTATTCCAAGGCCAAATTTGCCTGTTACTCCAAGTGTTTCTTGACCTCCTACTTTTGCATTCCAGTGCCCCATAATGAGGAGGACATCTTTTTTGGGTGTTAGTTCTAAAAGGCCTTGTAGGTCTTCATAGAACCCTTCAACTTCAGCTTCTTCAGTGTTACTGGTTGGGGCATAGACTTGGATTACTGTGACATTGAACGGTTTGCCTTGGAAACAAACAGAGATCATTCTGCTGTTTTAGAGATTGCATACAAGTACTGCATTTTGGACTCTTTTGTTGGTCATGATGGCTACTCCATTTCTTCTAAGGGATTCCTGCCCACAGTAGTAGGTATAATGGTCACCTGAGTTAAATACACCCATTCCAGTCCATTTTAGTTCACTGATTCCTAGAATGTTGACATTCACTCTTGGCATCTCCTATGCTTATTTGCTTATCTGTATGTTTTCTTTGAGCTGTCTATTCAGGCATTTTGCCCATTTTTAAATCAAATTGTTCATTTTTTAAATTGTTGAGTTTTAAGAATCCTTTGTACATTTTAAATAGTACTCCTTTATCTAATGTATCTTTTGCAAATATTTCCTTGTAGCCTCTGGCTTGTCTACTTATTCTCCTGACTGTCATTTATAGAGCAGAAAATTTTTAATTTTAGTGAAATCTGGTTTACCGATTCTTTCACTGAATCATGCCCTCCGTATTGTACCTGAAAGTCTGTGCCATAGCAAGACTATCTAGATTTTGTCCTGCATTATCTTCTAGGAATTTTGCGTTTTTCATTTAGACCTGTGAGCCACTCTGATTCACTTTGAGTTAATTTTTTGGAAAGGTATAAGTCCTGTGTCTAGATTCATCTTTTGCTGTGGATTTCTGTTTGTCCCAGTAACCATGGTGGTCCAAAATCCAAAACAGAAACATATTAAAAGAAGTTTTGAGTTTATAAGTGTCTATCAAATATTGAAAGCATGGTAAATGCTACTGCTGCTGCTAAGTCACTTCAGTTGTGTCCGACTCTGTGCAACCCCATACACGGCAGCCCACCAGGCTCCCCCGTCCCTGGGATTCTCCAGGCAAGAACACTGGAGTGGGTTGCCATTTCCTTCTCCAATGCATGAAAGTGAAAAGTGAAAGTGAAGTCGCTCAGTCATGTCCAACTCCTAGCGACCCCATGGACTGCAGCCTACCAGGGTTCTCCGTCCAAGGGATTTTCCAGGCAAGAGTACTGGAGTGGATTGCCATTGCCTTCTCCAGGTAAATGCTACTAGGATTGTGTAAATGCTATCAAAATATGTATTCTTTTTTCTAAACTTAGCAAAAAAATAATTTTTTTTTTAGATTGTACCTTTGTTCAGGCATTATGGCTGGTAATGTACTAACAGCTTAATGCAAAAGTAACATTAGGCACTACCACACATTTGCACTCATCTCACATGCTAACATGGAGAAGGCAATGGTAACCCACTCCAGTACTCTTGCCTGGAGAATCCCAGGGATGGCGGAGCCTGGTTGGCTGCCATATGGGGTCACACAGAATCGGACATGACTGAATTGACTTAGCAGCAGCATGCCTAGCAAAGTGATGCTCAAAATTATCCAAGTCAGGCTTCAACAGTAAGTGAACTGTGAACATCCAGATGTTCAAGCTGGATTTAGAAAAGGCAGAAGAACCAGAGATCAAATTTCCAGCATCTGTTGTATCATTGAAAAAGCAAGAGAGTTCCAGAAAAACATCTAATTCTGCTTTATTGACTATGCCAAAGACTTTCACTGTGTGGATCACAACAAACTGTGGAAAATTCTTGAAGGGATGGGAATACCAGACCACCTGACCTGCCTCCTGAGAAATATGTATGCAGGTCAAGAAGCAACAGTTAGAACTGTACATGGACCAACAGACTGTTTCCAAATATGGAAAGGACTACATCAAGGCTATATATTCTCACCCTGTTTATTTAATTTAAATGCAGTGTATGTCATGAAAAACCCTGGGCTAGATGAAACACAAGCTGGAATTGAGATTGCTGGGAAAAATAACAATAACCTCAGATATGCAGATGACACCACTTTTATGGCAGAAAGTGAAAAATTAGACAGCCTCTTGATGAAAGTGAATGAGGAGAGTGAAAAATTTGGCTTAAAATTCAACATTCAGAAAATGAAGATCATGGCATCTGATCCCATCACTTCATGGGAAATAGATGGGGAAACAGTGGAAACAGTGACAGACTTTGTTTTGGGGGGCTCCAAATTCACTGCAGATGGTGCCTGCAGCCATGAAATGAAAAGATGCTTGCTCCTTGGAAGAAAAGCTGTGACCAATCTAGATACCATATTAAAAAGCAGAGACATTACTTTGCCAACAAATGTCCATCTAGTTGAAGCTATGGTTTTTCCAGTAGTCGTGTATGGATGTGAGAGCTGGCCTATAAAAAAAGCTGAGTGACAAAGAATTGATGCTTTTGAACTGTGGTGTTGGAGAAGATTCTTGAGAGTCCCTTTGACTGCAAGGAGATGCAACCAGTCAAACCTAAAGGAAATTAGTCCAGAATATTCATTGGAAGGATTGATGCTGAAGCTGAAACTCCAATACTTTGGCCACCTGATGCAAATAACTGACTCATTTGAAAAGACCCTGATGCTGGGAAAGATTGATGGAAGAAGAAGGGGATGGCAGAGAATGAGATGGTTGGATGACATCACCAACTCACTGGACATGAGTTTGAGTATATTCCGGGAGTTGGTGTTGGAAAGGGAGGCCTGGCATGCAGTCAGTCCATGGGGTCAGGAAGAGTTGGACATGACTGAGCGATTGAACTGAACTTAACTGAACATTGGGCCACAAACTTTTAATATAGTAAATCCTATACAGATCATTTTCCTCAGAAAACACTTTTTGTCCCTTCAGAGAAAGAGAATTTAATTCATTGTTTGCCCATGAGCCCAGAAATACAACACTGAAGCATGTACCTTTACCCAGCTTTGTGTAATAAAAGAATCACCCAAGAAAAGCCCTAAATCTAGAAACTCATAAAAAGACTGGATCAGTGGGGGGGAAGGGAGCAGGGGCGATGATCAAACATGAGGCTCTGCAAAGAAGCTAAGGAGATTAGCCACAGTGGAATGGCTCCAGATTTCAGGGCAAACATGGAACTTCATGAGTAACACATCTTACTGAGCTCCTGGATTTTAATTTTGTAGCTAATAAGGAAATGTCCCACCAGAAGAAGCAGAATCAAAATAAAAAATGTTCATGTTGTTGCTCAGTCACTCAGTCATGTCCAACTCTTTGCAACCCCATGGACTGCATTAGGCCATGCTTCCCTGTTCTTTACCATCTCCTGGAGCTTGCTCAAAGTCATGTCCATTGAGTCAGTGATATCATCCAACCATCTTATTCTCTCTCTTCCCTTCTCCTCCTGCCGTCAATCATTGCCAGCATCAGGGTCTTTTCCAGTGAGTCAACTCTTTGCATCAGGTGGCCAAAGTATTGGAGCTTCAGCTTCAGCATTAGTCTTTGCAATGAATATTCAGGGTCTATTTCCTTTAGGATTGACTGGTATGATTTCCTTGCTGTCCAAGGAACTCTCAGGAGTCTTTCCCATCAGCACAGTTCAAAAGCATCAGTTCTTTGGTGCTCAGCCTGCTTTATGGCCTGACTCTCACATCTGTAAACAACTACTGGAAAAACTATAGCTTTGACTATCTGGACCCTTTACATGAGAAATTATAGAAATAGAAAAATCTGAAAGACAGCCCTCAGAACCTTAATTTCTGTACTTTTGTCTTTTGGTGAATAAAAGAAATGGGTAATTTATTAGTATCAAGAGATTTGAGCAATAACTTTTTTTCCAGCTTCCCTTATAGATCAGGTTAAGAAAAGCAAATTGAATGAATTAAAGCTTTTATAAGAAAATAATTTTTAATGTTGCTCCATTTTAGAGGTCAACAGATTTTGTTGTAACTTCTATATACACATGCATTTGTATATGCACAACATTTGTATGTGGTTCACTAGTTTATATGAGTTTAAATAACTACTGTAGAATTTTTATATATTTAGCTATGGAAGAATTATATATTAGATTATAGGCATAATAATTTTACAGTATTATATTTATTTTTACTCTCCAAGTTTGCATATTGTTTTGCTTTTTAAATTACCAACAGCATGGTACAAGCTATAAAGCTTTTTGCCCCATCGCTTCATAATTGCATATCCTTAAGGATCCTGGGCATATAATTTGATGCAAAAAATGAGTCTTCAATCCATATTACGCATATTAATACATATGAAGACAATTTACACTATATACTATCAATATATCAATTCATATATTGCTACATTATAAACACTTTTTTTGAAATATTAACTTCCTTTATGGCTACATTTTCACAAACATGAACTCAGGGCTCATATTATGTGTGTGCACTGAATAAATGTATATTTAATGGATATGTTTATTCTTCTAAATATTTTTCCAAGTGCATTCCTTTATGGTTACCCTTTCCCAAATATTCTTACAGCCATCCCTGCGCTTGGGAGATTTTTAGGAATGATAACCGAAGACCAAAATTAATCAAAATGAGATTAACATTTTCTGCTATAATTATATGTTAAATAGAGACATCTAAATTCTTTCCTCCTAGTTAGCCACACTTACTATTATTTTCTACATTTCTCCTAAGCTTCTCTATACTTAAAAGCCAACTCATGTCTTAGAAAAATTAATTTTAATTTTGTTTCTCAAGGAAACATTTAAGAGACTAGACTATAATCCCTGAGTTTTCACTGGAGGCTTAGAAGTTCATTACTGAGTTCTGTCTTGAATACAAAGCTATATCCGTATCCCTTCAAGTAGGTTGCAGCGCTCTTCTGTAGTTAATTTTGCTTTAGTTAAACTGTGCTTTTGAGGAAGGTTAGTAAGGTACCCTTATTTGAAGAGAATGTGAGTCCCTTTGCCTGAATTCTGAAGTAGTAAATGGAGTCCTAGAAGAAACACTTGCGTTCTCATGTGGCATTCTCCTGGTTAACCCCTTCCAAATTTGTATTTCCCTGCTTTATGAAATAACAGTAATATTGTTCATTCATTTAGTACTTTAATCTTATAATGCATTGTCTCATGTATGTCTTATTAAGGCCAATCTGAGAGAAAGGTATTTTTATTTTCATTGTTTATATGATTAAATTGAATGGTAGAGAGATCATTTGATTCGCTTGAGGCAATGAGGGTAACTAGTGAGTAGTTAAGTAAAAGTTGGATGCATGAGCCTTCATTAGATTTTCTGTAGGACTAGTTAGCTTTGGGCATTTTCAGGTGGCTCAGCGGTAAAGAATCTGCCTGCAATGCAGGAGACACTGGTTCAATCCCTGGGTCAGGAAGATCCCCTGGAGTAGAAACTGGCAACCCACTCCAGTATTCTTGTCCGGAAAATCCCATGGATAGAGGAGCCTGGTGGGCTCACAAAATCACAAAGGAGTTGGACATGACTTAGTGACTAAACAACAACAACAGTTAGCCTTGTGTTAATGGATTATCCTTTAGGGGGACTATGTCTTTCTCATCCACATTTATTTGATATTTTCCTTTTTTGCAAAAGTCAGTTGAATGCATGCAAAGAAGGGCAGTAATCAACCCTAAATTCAAATTACACATGTATATGTTCATTAGTTTAAGAAAATATGCAGCTTATTTATAAATAAGGAGTAACAAATCTTTACAGAGAGCCATGATAGTAGAAAATGTATAATTTGTAAAAAATATTTGAAGATGGAAGAAGGCATTTCATCATAAACTCATGGCTGAAACCTTGTCATTTAACTTATTTTCTCTGTGTTAGCCTGTCAAATTGTCAAAGAGCTATCAACATCTACAGCCTCAAAAAGCATAAGAAATTGTGCAATAATTTGTCAGCAGGGAAAAGAAAGAAGGCAAGTAAGCAAAATGGTAAGTAGACCTTGCCTCTTTAATGTAAAAGTCTTCAGTATTTATTATTTAAATTTAGTATTATATTCAAGTAAATATTTGCTTATCACTGAAGTGGCTCTATTCTAAAAATTCAGTATACAGGAAGGAAATATTACTTAACATACATATTAAGAATATTTAATGTCCTCAAACAATCCTCTGAAACTGTCCATCAAGAATCTTTACTTTCCTCTATAATGTGGTACCAATATCTCTTGAACCGTTTGTATTGATTTCTACTTTAAATGGTCATCTATGTACATATTGTGTGTGTGTGGCAAGTTACTTCAGTTGTGTCTGACTCTTTGCAACCCCATGGACTGTAGCCTGCCGGGCTTCCCTGTCCATGGGATTCTCCAGGCAAGAATACTGGAGTGGGTTGTCATGCCCTCCCTTCAGGGGATCTTCCTGACATATTACGCACTGTGAAATCATGAAACACATTCTTGACAAAGCACACTCCTTAAAAATGTATATATCAAAGTCATTTTCCCACAGGAAAAAAAAAATAAGAAGAGGCAAGGTTAAGGTGTTTCAGCCCCGTGGAGAAGCATTCATCTATACCACTGTGTCTTGTATTGTCTTCACAGAATGAAAGCTCTGCCTGTTTAGATGGTAGAAAGGAAAAGAGTGAAATACAGAAGGTGGAGGAGCTTGGAAGCAGGTGGCATCATCACTCTTACAAGTTGTTTGGCACTGGGTGCCATGACTGGGTAGATTTTTTAGCAGCCAGTAAATTATAAGAGGGTAACCTTACAGTTAATGTCATACAGATAAAAGCCTGCATCTCATAGGCACAATGCTGGAAGGCAGATAATCGACATCAATAAGGAGGGAGGTCCTGATGGGCTCTTACTCACTAATGACTAGTCTCACCATTGTCCCGTTGGTGATGTCTGTGTTGTGCCTCAGCCTTGGTGGTCAGCCTAAATCACATTTTCTAGGCTGGCTGTGTCTTGTGATTCCTCCTCCCTAAATTCCCTCAACTGACTAGGTCACCAATCTGGGGAATTCCTGTGGCCTTATGTACATTCGCTAGGGGGAGCCCACAGCCGGGGACATGAAATATTGCGGATGGGAAAACATTTGTGGTGTGCTTTCCATCCACAGTTCCCTGTGAGAACAGGATGAAATCAGACTTGCTCAGTTGTTTCCCCTACTCCATCCAGCGTTGCTCACTTCCTTACAGGTTTGCCCTGAGAGCGCTCCCTTCATCAACAATTCCTTGCATAAAAATCCTTGATTGCTTATGCTGTTTTAGGGATTGTTCTGGCTTCTTGGTAGGTAGTCATTGAACACTCATAGCAACTTTAGGTTGATAGAATGATTACCACAGTTTTATAAATTGGAGTAATAAAATAATACGTGAAATCCAAAGTTAAAAAATTAGGCACATAGCTTAGTAGTGGAGCTGGAATCCAGTAACAGTCAGTGCAATTCTAGAGAAGATTCTTACGACTCAAGTGTTACACTATCCATGCAGATTCTTCGCTGGACCTTGATCTAATAGTCTTATCTTGTCTTATCTTGTCTTATAATGGTCCTATCCAATATGTGGTCTGAAGCCAACATGCTGCTGCTCAGAGACACGGTGTCTTAGCTTGCTCAGACTGCTGTAACAGAACACCATAGATCAAGTGGTTAAAACAACTGATGTGTATTTTGCCTAGTTCTTGAGGCTGGAAGTCCAAGATTGGGGTGCTGGCAGATTCAGTGTCTGGTGAGAACCTGCTTCCTGGCTTATAGATGGCTGTGTTCTCTCCTCACAGGGCAGAAAGAGAGAGGGAGCTCTCTGGGGCCTGAGTTTATAAGGACACTAATCTCATCATGCGGAGAAGGCAATGGCAACACACTCCAGTACTCTTGCCTGGAGAACCCCATGGATGGAGGAGCCTGATAGGCTGCAGTCCATGGGGTCACTAAGAGTCAGACTCGACTGAGCGACATCACTTTCACTTTTCACTTGCATGCATTGGAGAAGGAAATGGCAACCCACTCCAGTGTTCTTGCCTGGAGAATCCCAGTGATGGAGAAGCCTGGTGGGCTGCCGTGTATGGGGTTGCACAGAGTCTGACACGGCTGACGTGACTTAGCAGCAGCAGCAGCAGCAGTCTCCTCATGAGGGTTTACCCCCATGACCTAACCATATCTCCGAACACCATCACACTGTGGATTTGATTTCAGCATATGAATTTTGGTGCTAAGGGGTAACACAAATATTCAGCCTACAGCATTCAGCAAGTGCAGAGATTTCAAGTAGGCTGCGAAAAGCATCTATAGCCATTTGGTGTCGTCTTAGCATTCTTGTGCATAATCAGTGACTTCATCCACTGAACAGTGCACGGACCAGTCCAAGTGTTCTTGAACTCAAGTAGCATGTCATGTATATAGGGACCTGCATAGTTTCATGGTAAAGTCTGGGGAGGATAGAAACAGAATGAAACCAAAAATAGATGGAAAAAAAAAAAAAAGAAAAAAAAAAACCTTAAAAGGAAATGTTCTTAATGCATTTTCTTTCACTCGAATTTTCTCGTCACAGTTCCCATCACCTACCTCCAAATTGAAGCTCAACTAAAATCTGTTTAGAACATTATAGAGCATTAGATTTGACTAAGAGTAGGGAAATCAGCATTAGTCCTTTTCACAAGGGCAAGTTTATATAAAGGCAGCTAGAACAAAATGTCACTTAGTGTAAAATAGGCCCCAGTGAATGCCTGGATCTCATGACATCCCAAAGCGAGCAGTGGAACCAGGGCGACAGTGCCCGTGCCGCATTTCCTGTGTCTCCCGAATTTCCCTCAGGAAAAGGTACCCACAGGGTGGGCATGCCTGTGTACCTGCCTATGGCAAGAAGAGATAAGGTTCTTTGCTATTGTTGATGCTCAAGGAGGTAGGTTGTGTCTGACTCTTAGTGACCCCATGGACTGTAGCACGCAAGGCTCCTCTGTCCTCCACGATCTCCTGGAGTTAGTTAGTTCAAATTCATACCCTTTGAGTTGGTGATGCTATCTTACCACCTCCTTCTCTGCCACCCTCTTCTCCTTTTGCCTTCGATCATAACCTTGTTCTTTTTTTTTTTTAACATAAAACTATTTAGAGAATTTTGAGAAAATTGTCTAGAGAATTGTTCAGTAGTTTATATCACGTTCTTGTAATCCTGAAATATTCCTGCCCGCTTCTTTTTAAGGTTTATTATTATTATTATTTAAGGTTTTTAAATTATTATTTTTAGTTACATTTATTTTATTTATTTTTGTGATAATATAATTGTCACAGCAACAGATGTTATTTAGCATGGAGGAGGAAGAGTGATTTATCAGGTCAAAATTGTACCTGCACTGTAGAGAGTTTAATGTGTCACTTAAATAGTATTTAACTAACTATTTAGTTTTTTATAAATAGGTTTATAAATAGGCTGAGGTTATTTTCTGCTAGATAAAACTTCCACCTGATACTAAACATAAATAACACACACACACACACACACACACACACACACACACACACACACACACACTGGTGAGAGAAGCCAGGAAAGAGACAAGCAAGTATCTTGAGGAAAAGTTCCCCAATGTAATACAAGGGTGCCAAGAGTTTAGATTGGGGGACATGTGGAAAAAATTATTCTGAACCTATGTTTGTGAAAACATAGAACTTAGTTGTATTATGGGTGTACTTTAAGGTGTCTGTTTAGGTAAATGGATATAATTTAAAAAACCAAAGTTCTCTGGAGGAATTCAGTGTTTGAAGAAAAAAAAAATGTAGAAATAGACTGGCAGTGTATTGTTTGGGAGCTTTTCAAGACTTAATTTCTACCGTTTTTTCACCACAAATTTGGGCAATATTACCTATTTTCTTTAGAATTGAAATAATAGATAGTGGGTCTCCTTGGAAAAGGTCTTCACCTCATTTGGGAGTGGTCCATATCCTCCAACTTCTAGGGAGAAGACCCCTCCCTACCACTACCATCTCTGTTTCTTTATGCTTCTTGCCTGACTTCTAGAAATGACCTGCTACATCTTACACTCTATCCAAGTGTAGCAGGAAGTGTAGGTTAGATATAACACAACCTTCCTCTGTGTGACTCCTCTCTGCATAGTGCTTTAGCAGGAGCAGAAGGCTGACTGGGACCCCTGCTCAAGGGGAAGGGACTCTGATTGAAGTCACACTGCTGAGTCATTCGTCCCCTCCTCGAAACACCTGCCCTGCAGCTTCCCTCAGGCAAAATTCATCTTTAAGCTTCAGGCACTGAAGGAAAGAGAATATGATTTAGATTGAATTATGCGTGGAAATATTCTGGCCCCTGCAGCATTTTGAAAGGCTGAGAAATGACATTCACTGAATTAGTTTCCTTCATTGCAAAGACATGCAAAAATAGCCCTGAAAGAGAGAGGACAGAGCATATTCTTATAGAGATGAGGTTCAGGGAAATGAAATAATTGCTTTGGACACTGGAGTCAGTGACTGGCGAAAGAGTCTGTTTCTACAGAATCCTAGTCCTTTGCAATAGTTGTTTCATTGCAAAAAGATAGTAATTATAGGTGACAGTATGTTCTGCCCCTCTTTCTGAGGTATAATGAGATGCAACTGGTAGAGAAGAGATTATGTATTCCATGGGCTTCACAACACATCAAGACTGTGAGGTACTTCAAGTAGCCCATTCCTGAACTGGGGCTTCCCTGGTGGCTCAGAAGGTAAAGAATCTGCCTGCAATGCAGGAGACCTGAGTTCAGTCCCTGGGTTGGGAAGATCCCTTGGAGAAGGGAATGGCAACCTAATCCAGTATTCTTGCCTGGAGAATCCTATGGACAGAGGAGCCTGGTGGGCTACCAGCCATATGTCCACAGGGTCACAAAGAGTTGGACATGCCTGTGCAACTAACATAACATAACATAATGTAACATAACACAGAAGAACACAGCTTTACACAACACAACATAACATATTCCTGAATTACAATTCCTATATTCCACTACATTTTCACTTCATGGAATAACCAGCATGGAAATGCTATTAGTCACTTTTCAGTTACATTCACACCTCTCATCCAGTCATTTCCCCTTGGATAGGACTGGAGTAAAGCAGCTCCCACAGTTTATAAAAGACAAAGATTCCTTGGTCACTTAGCACACCCTTATTAATGAAGATTAATGACTCAATCAATCAATCAATTTGCCATGAATCAAGGCAAATTGGAAGTGGTCAAACAGGAGATTACAAGAGTGAACATCGATATTCTAGGAATCAGTGAACTAAGATGGACTGGATTCGGTGAATTTAACTCATAAGACCATTATATCTACTACTGCAGGCAGGAATCCCTTAGAAAAAAATGGAGTAGCCATCAGAGTCAACAAAAGAGTCCGAAATGCAGTACTTGGATGCAATCTCAGAAATGACAGAATGATCTCTGTTCATCTCCAAGGCAAACCATTCAAATTCACAGTAATCCAAGTGCATGCCCAGGCCAGTAATGCTGAAGAAGCTGAAGTTGAATAGTTCTATGAAAACCTACAAGACCTTCTACAACTAACACCCCAAAAGATGTCCTTTTCATTATAGGGGACTGGAATGCAAAAGTAGGAAGTCAAGAAACACCTGGAGTAACAGGCAAATTTGGCCTTGGAATGCGGAATGAAGTAGGGCAAAGGCTAATAGAGTTTTGCCAAGAGAACGCACTGGTCATAGCGAACACTCTCTTCCAACAACACAAGAGAAGACTCTACACATGGACATCACCAGATGGTCGACACCAAAATCAGACTGAATATATTCTTTACAGACAAAGATGGAGAAACTCTATACAGTCAGCAAAAACAAGACTCAGATCATGAACTCCACATTGCAAAATTTAGACTGAAAATGAAGAAAGTGGAGAAAACCACTAGACCATTCAGGTATGACCTAAACCAAATCCCTTATGACTATACAGTGGAAGTGAGAGATAGATTTAAGGGACTAGATCTGATAGACAGAGTGCCTGATAAACTATGGATGGTGGTTCATGACATTGTATAGGGGATAGGTTTCGAGACCATCCTCAAGTAAAAGAAATGCAAAAAAGCAAAATGGCTGTCTGAGGAGGGCTTACAAATAGCTGTGAAAAGAAGGGAAGTGAAAAGCAAAGGAGACAGGGAAGATATACCCACTTGATTGCATAGTTCCAGAGCAAGGAGAGATAAGAAAGCCTTTCTCAACAATCAATGCAAAGAAATAGAGGAAAACAACAGAATGGGAAAGACTAGAGATCTCTTTATGAAAATTAGAGATATCAAGGGAACATTTCCTGCAAAGACGGGCTCGATAAAGGACAGAAATGGTATGGACCTAACAGAAGCAGAAGATATTAAGAAGAGGTGGCAAGAATACATGGAAGAACTGTACAAAAAATAGCTTCATGACCCAGTTAATCACGATCGTGTGATCACTCATCTAGAGCCAGACATCCTGGAATGTGAAGTCCAGAGGGCCTTAGAAAGCATCACTATGAACAAAGCTAGTGGAAGTGATGGAATTCCAGTTGAGCTGTTTCAAATCCTGAAAGATGATGCTGTGAAAGTGCTGCACGCAATACACCAGCAAATTTGGAAAACTCAGCAGTGGCCACAGGACTGGAAAAGGTCAGTTTTCATTCCAATCCCAAAGAAAAGCAATGCCAAAGAATGCTCAAACTACCACACAATTGCATTCATCTCACATGCTAATAAAGTAATGCTTAAAATTCTTCAAGCCAGGCTTTAGCAATACGTGAATCATGAAATTCCAGATGTTCAAGCTGGTTTTAGAAAAGGCGGAGGAACCAGAGATCAAATTGCCAACCTGCACTGGATCATGGAAAAAGCAAGAGAGTTCCAGAAAAACATCTATTTCTGCTTTATTGACTATGCCAAAGTCTGACTGTGTCGATCACAATAAACTGTGGAAAATTCTGAAAAAGATGGGAATACCAGACCACCTGACCTGCCTCTTGAGAAACCTGTAGCAGGTCAGGAAACAACAGTTAG
Source organism: Capricornis sumatraensis (assembly GCF_032405125.1). NCBI lineage: Eukaryota > Metazoa > Chordata > Mammalia > Artiodactyla > Bovidae > Capricornis > Capricornis sumatraensis. The sequence goes on from NC_091073.1 coordinate 26,174,206, forward strand.
AACTGGACATGGAACAACAGACTGGTTCCAAATAGGAAAAGGAGTACTTCAAGGCTGTATGTGATCACCCTGCTTATTTAACTTCTATGCAGAGTACATCATGAGAAACGCTGGGCTAGAAGAAGCACAAGCTGGAATCAAGATTGCCAGGAGAAATATCAATAACCTCAGATATGCAGATGACACCACGTCTATGGCAGAAAGTGAAGAGGAACTAAACAGCCTCTTGATGAAAGAGGAAAGCGAAAAAGTTGGCTTAAAGCTCAACATTCAGAAAACTAAGATCATGGCATCTGGTTCCATCACTTCATGGCAAATAGATGGGGAAACTGTAGAAACAGTGGCTGACTTTATTTTTCTGGGTTCCCAAATCACTGCAGATGGTAAATGCAGCCATGAAATGAAAAGACGCTTATTCCTTTAACGAAAGTTATGACCCACATCAGTTCAGTTCACTTCAGTTCAGTTCAGTCGCTCAGTCGTGTCCGACTCTTTGCGACCCCATGAATCGCAGCACGCCAAGCCTCCCTGTCCATCACCAACTCCCGGAGTTCACTCAGACTCGCGTCCATTGAGTCAGCGATGCCATCCAGCCATCTCATCCTCGGTCGTCCCCTTCTTCTCCTGCCCCCAATCCCTCCCAGCATCAAAGTCTTTTCCAATGAGTCAACTCTTCACATGAGGTGGCCAGAATACTGGAGCTTCAGCTTTAGCATCATTCCTTCCAAAGAAATCCCAGGGCTGATCTTCAGAATGGACTGGTTGGATCTCCTTGCTGTCCAAAGGACTCTCAAGAGTCTTCTCCAACACCACAGTTCAAAAGCATCAGTTCTTTGGTGCTCAGCCTTCTTCACAGTCTAACTCTCACATCCATACATGACTACTGGAAAAACCATAGCCTTGACTAGACAGACCTTAGTTGGCAAAGTAATGTGTCTGCTTTTGAATATGCTATCTAGGTTGGTCATAGATAGCATATTCAAAAGCAGAGACATTACTTTGCCAACAAAGGCCCATCTAGTCAAGATATGGTTTTTCCAGTGGTCATGTATGGATGTGAGAGTTGGACTGTGATGAAAGCTGAGCGGCAAAGAACTGATACATTTGAACTGTGGTGTTGGAGAAGACTCTTGAGAGTCCCTTGGACTGCAAGGAGATCCAACCAGTCCATCCTAAAGGAGATCAGTCCTGGGTGTTCATTGGAAGGACTGATGCTGAAGCTGAAACTCCAATACTTGGCCACTCGATGCAAAGAGCTGACTCATTGGAAAAGACCCTGGTGCTGGGAAAGATTGAGGGCAGGAGGAGAAGGGGACGACAGAGGATGAGGTGGTTGGATGGCATCACTGACTCGATGGAAATGGGTTTGAGTGAACTCCGGGAGTTGGTGATGGACAGGGAGGCCTGGCATGCTGCAGTTCATGGGGTCGCAAAGAGTTGGACACGACTGAGCGACTGATCTGAACTGAACTGAAAGCAGCTCCCACGGTTTATAAAAGACAGAGATGCCTTGCTCACTTAGCACACCCTTATTAATGAAGTAGCTGATGAGTAGTAGATGAGTAGCTGATGACAGAAGTGCTGTGGAGGAAGATAGATGTGTCTTCTTTATTCAGTCAGTTATTTCTGGTTTCTAGTAACAGTTACCATAGCAGATGCTGAACAGTTGGTGTCAAGAAGCCTCTCTCTTATAGAGCTATACTGCCTCCTGGTGGTCAAAGGAAAACAAACTTAAAAATAATTTTTGAGTAAGCAGGTCTAAAAATTGGAAGTTTGCCTCATGTATTTCATGCTTTGAACCAAAACACAGTTTTGTCTTAAATAAAAGACCAGATAAACACAAACATGGAAGCACAGATTATGTTCATTTTTTTCCCCCAATTATTTTCTGTCTTTGCACTTTACAGTTTTCAATTGCAGAGATCTTTGAAATTCAACAGTGAATGGCACAGACAAGGCCCCCCTGCCTTTTTTATTCATGCTTACCAGGGTTGCATTTTAGAGTAAAGACAACAATGTGGTAAAAGTTTTATAGCAAGAACTTGCACGAGAAAACCAAAACAGTACAGAGTGAAAGATATTAGGGAAGACTTTTTGAAGAAGAGACAATTTAACTGGAAATTAAATCCTAATAAGGAAGGTACCACTGGGTAACATCTGGAAGAAAAACTTCCCAGAAGAGGGAGAGATGTAGAAAGAGAGTTCAGGACTGAGCTCTGAATAGTCAGACATTTAGAAATTGAGCACAGGAAGGAACCCAGGAGAAACATTGGGAAGGAATAGTCAGGTTATCCAGGGGAAAAAGGAAAATGTCACAGGAATCACAGGGAGGAAATAAAGAGACCTTTTATTTTTGAGAAGGGAAAAGAAGGCCATTTTTGTAGTGGGCTGGAACGGAGGCTTCATGGCCGTGGAAGGCAGAGAGAGAGGGAGGAGGGAAGAGGACACAGTGACTGCAAACACAGATAGGAGTGCGAGCTGCCAGGGACTCAGAGAGATAACATAGGCATATGGAAAATCCAATAGGAAGAGAGAAGGAATAATAACGAGAACTGACTCTTGGGATGACGTGAGGAATGTGGCATGAGAAAAATGCTTGCAATTTTCTTATTTAACTTTTTTATGTTACACTGGAGTGTAGCCGATTAACCACGTTGTGATAATTTCAGGTGGACAGCATAGGGACTCAGCCATACACACACGTGTATCCATTCTCCCCTAGACTGCCCCAGACTCCCCTCCCATCCAGGCTTCCACACCGTATGCTAGACAGTAGGAATTTGTTGGTTATCTGTTTTAAATATAAAATGCTTGCAGTTTTTGAGAGAATAGGAATATTGCTTTTTTAAGAGGAAGGCTATAGCTATAGGAAAGATGGTAGATTGAGGACAGGAGAATGTGAAAACTGCTTTAGACTACTTCGGTTTTCTCAATGAAGTCCACAAAGCAAGCCATCGGCATAGAACAGGTGAAGGCAGAATGAGTAGAAGGGTGACTGCAACATTCGAGAAGAAAAGAATGTAAAACTGCCATTTTTGTGAGGTGAGGAACAGAAAACTCCAGGAAACTTCACTGGGCAGTGTTTGGGGACCATGTAGCAACTGCCGTTGTTAACAATGCTCTTTTTCCCCTTGTTTCAGCTTCAATTTCAGCTTAGCTGAGTGCAGAATGAAGTCAAAACTATTCTTTTCATATTGCTTTAAATGATTTTTTAAAACTTCCTCTTTCTCTCTAGGCTTCTAATGAGAAATCTTATGTGAATTGTATCTTTGTTCATTTGTAACTTGTCTCCACTTCTTAACTTCACTCCTCTGTAGCTATTAACAGTTTCTCCATGCTTTCACAGTGATCTCTCTAGCTGTGAATTTATTACTAATATTCATCTTTGTAGGCATCCAGTTTGACTGAAGACATATGTGTTTTCAGCACTAGGGAATTAAAAAATATATATATTTCTAACTTTCTATTTTCTTTCTTAGCTCCTTCTGGACCCTTTACTAGAAGGATGTTAAAAAATGATGAACCTATACTCCAGTCTATCCTCCAAATGGTTGCCTGAGGAGGCCTTACAAATAGCTGAGAAAAGAAGAGAAGCTAAAGGAGAAAAGGAAAGATATACCCATGTGAATGCAGAGTTCCAAAGAATAGCAAGGAGAGATAAGAAAGCCTTCCTCAGTGATCAATGCAAAGAAATAGAGGGAAAAAAATAGAATAGGAAAAACTAGAGATCTCTTCAAGAAAATTAGAGATACCAAGGGAACATTTCATGCAAAGATGGCTACAATAAAGGACAGAAATGGTATGGACCTAACAGAAGCAGAAGATATTAAGAAGAGATGGCCGGAAGATATAAGAGAACTATATAAAAGGCATCTTCATGACCCAGGTAATGACGATGGTGTGATTACTCACTTAGAGCCAGACACCCTGGAATGTGAAGTCAAGTGGGCCATAGGAAGCTTCACTACAAACAAAGCTAGTAGAGGTGATGGGATTCCAGCTGAGCTATTTCAAATCCTAAAAGATGATGCTGTTAAAATGCTGCACTTAGTATGCCAGCAAATTGGGAAAACTCAGCAGTGGCCATAGGACTGGAAAAGGTCAGTTTTCATTCCAACCCTAAAGAAAGGCCATGCCAAAAAATGTTTAAACTGCTGCACAATTGCACTCATCTCACACACTAGCAAATACCGCTCAAAATTCTCCAAGCCAGGCTTTGACAGTACGTGAACCGTGAAACTTCTAGATGTTCAAGCTGGATTTAGAAAAGGCAGAGGAACCAGTGGTCAAATTGCCAACATCCATTGGAGCATAGAAAAAACAAGAGAGTTCCAGAAAAAATCTTCACTTCAATTCAGTTCAGTCACTCAGTCGTGTCTGACTCTTTGCGACCCCATGGACTGCAGCACGCCAGGCTTCCCTGTCTATCACCAACTCCTGGAGCTTGCTCAAACTCATGTCCTTCTAGTCAGTGATGCCATCCAACCATCTTATCCTCTGTCATCCCCTTCTCCTCCCGCCTTCAATCTTTCCCAGCATCAGGGTCTTTCCCAATGAGTCAGTTCTTTGCATCAGATGGCCAAAGCATTGGAGTTTCAGTTCCAGCATCAGTCTTTCCAATGAATATTCAGAACTGATCTCCTTTAGGATGGACTGGTTGAATCTCCTTGCTGTTCAAAGGACTCTCAAGAGTCTTCTCCAACATCACAGTTCAAAAGCATCAATTCTTTGGTGCTCAGCTTTCTTTATAGTTCAACTCTCACATCCATACATGACTCCTAGAAAAACCATAGCTTTGACTAGATGGGCCTTTGTTGGCAAAGTAACGTCTCTGCTTTTTAATATGGTGTCCTGTTTGGTCATAGCTTTTCTTCCAAGAAGCAAGTGTCTTTTAATTTGATGGCTGCAGTCACCATCTGCAGTGCTGTTGGAGACCACCCCAAGCAAAAAAAATAAATAAATAAATAAATAAATAAATAAATAAAACTGTTGAGAACCCCATGAACAGAAAAACATTCCACTTCTGCTTTATTGACTATGCCAAAGCCTTTGTGTGGATCACAACAAACTGTGGAACATTTTTAAAGAGATGGAAATACCAGACCACCTGAGCTGCCTTTTGAGAAGTCTGTATGCAGGTCAAATAACAGAACTGGACATCAGACAACAGATTAGTTCCAAATCCGGAAAGGAGTACATCAAGGTTGTATATTGTCACTCTACTTATTTAACTTATACACAGAGTACATCATGTGAAATGCCGGGCTGGATGAAACACATGCTGGAATCAGGATTGCTGGGAGAAATATCAATAACTTCAGATATGCAGATGACAGCACCCTTATGGCAAAAAGTGAATAAGAACTAAAGAGCCTCTTGATGAAGGTGAAAGAAGAGAGTGAAAAAATTGGCTAAAATCTCAACATTCAGAAAACTAAGATCATGGCATCTGGTCCCATCACTTCATGGCAAAAATATGGGTAAACAATGGAAACAGTGACAGACTTTATTTTCTGGGACTCCAAAATCACTGCAAATTTTGACTGCAGCCATGAAATTAAAAGATGCTTGCTCCTTGTAAGAAAAGCTATGACCAGCCTAGACATCATATTAAAAAGCAAAGACTTTGTCAACAAAGGTCTGTCTAGTCAAGGCTGTGGTTTTTCCAGGAATCATATATAGATGTGAGATTTGGAATATAAAGAAAGCTGAGCACTGAAGAACTGATACTCTTGAACTGTGGTGTTGGAGAAGACTCTTGAGAGTCCCTTGGACTTCAAGGAGATCCAACCAGTCCATCCTAAAGCAAATCAGTCCTGAATATTCATTGAAAGGACTGATGCTGAAGCTGAAACTCCAATACTCTGGCCACCTGATGCAAAGAACTGACTCATTGGAAAAGACTCTGATGCTGGGAAAGATTGAAGGTGGGAGAAGAAGGGGACGACAGAGGATGAGATGGTTGAGTGGCATCACTGACTTGACAGAGATGAGTTTGAACAAGCTCCAGGAGTTGGTGATAGACAGGGAAGTTTGGTGTGCTGCAGTCCTTGGGTTCAGAAAGAGTCGGACATGACTGAGCAACTGAACTGAATCGATCCTCTAAGCAGCCTCATGGTTTTCTGTCACTTTTCCTCTTTTGGGAAAATTCCTTTACTCTTACTTTTAGCATGCTACTGAATTTAACCTATTTGCTTTTGTCAGTTAACAAATTCTCAGTGCTTTAACCTGTGGGCAAACACCGTATTAGCCTTTCCTCAGGACCAATGAAATCAGGAGAAAGGGCTCCAGAGTTCAACTGATACAGTTGCACTTCTCTACTTAACATCCTGATGTTTACTTAAAGATCTTCTCCTATTCCTTACAACTACTGATTCTGTGCTTGGAAATTTTGCAAGGTCATACTCATCTCTGTAGCCATCTTCTTCCCTGCATATTTTACCATGGTTTCTTCTGTCTCTCTCTCTCATTTGCTTCTGGTTTTAGGAATTCCTCAGAATTTCTGGTTTGCCTTCTGATGGCACTTTTTCTACTCTTTCATAAAGTCATCTCTGTTATTTCATGGAATTGTGGAACAATGGAAAGTAGCACATGGCAAGTGGAAAGTAACTCCTGGACTGCTCTCTTGATCCTGTATCTTACTTTGGATTATAATTATTCACTATCTTATTTCCTAAACAATCAAAGCTCCATCATATCCATGAATTTATCTAGTTTATAAGTGTAAGTACTGCATACCTTTTGCTAATATAATGCCTGAGTTTTAAACAGTATGCCGTATAATAATATATGGTTGTTGTCATCATATAATGTATGAATATAAATCATCAAAATGTTATCAAATAATATCTGCCTTAAGATTTCAAAAGTGTTTGTGAAATTTGATTGCATTTAGGTATCCTCAATCCTGAATGGGGATTGCATTCAGGTATCCTGAATTGGAGCTTCCCTTGTGGCTCAGATAACAAAGAATCTGCCCTCAATGCAGAAAACCCGGGTTCGATCCCTGGGTCAGGAAGATCCCCTGGTGAAGGAAATGGCTACCCACCCCAGTATTCTTGCCTGGAGAATGCCATGGACAGAGGAGCCTGTCAGGCTACTGTCCGTGGGTCTGAAAGAGTCGGACATCACTGAGCAACTAATGCTTTCATTTTACATGCCGATAGGTTCATGATAAGAGTAGTTTTTCACTTTGCCTAGTTACGTTTTTATCTGATGGGTGCTTTTTAATCTCTTGATTTCTTGATGCATATAATTATATCCTTTGGGAAGGGCACCCATCAGATAAATACACCCACACTAGGGGTCTGTCTTTGGACAATGGCAGCATGTGACTGTCCGACCTGCCTCCATCACAGCAGTGCCCAAGTTTGAGGCCAATGAACTGAGATAGTCACCAAATGTTACGCTACCAGGCCTTTTTGGGGGTAGGGGGGTTCTTTTCTCTAGTCAATGTGGCTGGGCCATATGCATGTTCTACAGTGGTCAGGCAGGGCCTTAAGCCTCTCTGAAGTGTGAATACTGGGGGAGTTGTTTATGTCACCCTTTGTTTAGAAAGAATCTAGGATGCAATATGTAAATGCATGAAAAGAGCATAACTTGTAAAGAGTCGAAGAAAGAAGACCAAAAGCAAGAACTAAAAATGCTAAGGCATACAGCAGACCCAAGAAATAGGCTTATATTAAAAGTGGTCTTGTAGTATGTACACCTACTGGAAGCATGCCGCTTATCACTCTAAGCAAAACAGCAAGTATTTCAAACCAGAAATCCATTCCATTATGCAATCCAAAGGATCCATAAATTTATAGTCAACCAAAATTATTCACATCAGTGGTAGAGAGTCTGAATACCAAAAAATTAGCTATCCCAGAGGAACCAGAAGCTCGAAGCAAATACATTTTCTCTTTTTTCCTGGTGTTAGCATTTCATTGGCTTCATAGACTCTACCTAACAATCCCCTCAAAAATGTCCCCTGGTGATATCCAGGAATTCTCAAGGTGTGCTTGAACATTTTCATATTTCCATCATTGTTCTGATTGTTGTCTTGTTGCCTCTGAGGGTTACTTTTCTCTAAATTATAATTGGTCCTGACCCCCCGGTTAGCTTCCTACTGACCACACTTCTTGGTGGCTCTGTCTTGTGGCCCTGATTTACTAGTGTTGGAGGCAGTTTCCATGGGCCAGAGATCTCATCTCATGTGTCTTCCACTCATTTCAGTGGCTTCTCCAAATGAGCAAATAGTCTGCTCATCCGCTCACATGGATATTGGGGCCGCCTGCTCCTCTTCAAAAGAGCCCCCTTCTTTAAATGAAAGGGTCTTTTTATTTTCATCAGTAACTGGTGTGCTAATATGTAAATTCCTTTTAATAGTCCAATGTTTTATGATGGTTTAGTTACTAACATGCCAACTAATAATGGCTTGTTTTATTTAAAATGTATTTCTAAGGAATCTCTGGGCTTCCCTGGTGGCTTAGCGGTAAAGAATCTGCCAATACAGGAGACATAGAAGATGGGAGTTTGATCCCTTTGTCGAGACGATCTCCTGGAGAAGGAAAGGCAACCCACTCCAGCATTCTTGCCTGGAGAATCCCGTGGACAGAGGAGCCTGGCCGGCTGCAGTCCATGGGGCCACAAAGTGAGTGACTAAGTGACTAAACAAAAACAATAAGGAATCTTTGGATGAAACTTGGGGGGGGAAAAAGTTAATCCTCTGAATCAAAATTGCTTCTCACTCTCTTACAAATGCACTTATGTTCATTGGAGAAAAAGTAGTAACAAGAGCACAAAACACTTAGATGTTCAAAACATGAAGCTCTCCAACTGAATAGCTTCTGGCTCAGTTTCATCTAATAGTCAAGCTGGAAAGTGCATTAGGAGTTTTGAAGTCTTTCCCCTCCTTAAAGGGACATGGAAAGTGACGCCTGGACCGGTTGAGGAACTTGCTCAGTGTCATACATTTATTTGCATACTAATTAGACCTTCAATCTAAGCTTTCTAGACTGAAGTCAAAGTTAGTTTATATTTATTACTATTTTACACATAAATTAATGAAGAAGCCAGGCTCCCTAGTACTAAAATCACATCACTTCCCTGAAGAAGTTAATTATTTAATTACAATTTTATCAAATAGATATTATTATACATTTTAATATGTTATTTCATAAATAAATAAAAGTGCTTATCCTACACATTCTTCCAAAAGTGCTCTAATTCTAGTAGCATATCACTTCAAATATGAAAATATAAATATAGTATTTTCTTACTGTGGGAAGAAAATAAGTTAAGAAAAATATACTATATTCTTCCTGTTAAGAAGAGTGAATGACATTTTTATAGATATAAAATCAAGCCAATTTCTACATTTTCCAGAATCAGAATAATTTTTATCCCAGGGAAATTTCATAACTATAAATTATTTGAGAAATCATGTACCTAAACCATCTAGAAAATTTCTTCTGTTATCTACTCTTTATGTAGTCTGGATATTGACACTTCTTTATCTGCTTACTAATTTATCAAATATATTACTCTTCTCTGTTTCAACTCAATTCTCACATGTGCAAAGGAAAATAACTATGGAATATGAAAAATACATGTTCAATTTCTTACCCATAAAATATTTTTATTCATGAAGAACACTTTCAACTTTGGACTTGGTGCAATTAATTTATCAGTGTATGCACAAGTTTATATCTTTAGGTTTTTGAAATGTTCTAAAATAGAGATTAACTATTTGAGATTTAAAATAGAGATTAGCTATGCATGTTTAACCTTTTAAGCCATGTTTCTAGTCTGTAACAGTTAAGTGGCAGGATCTTTTTTCTTTAATTTCACAATATTTTTATTGATGTGTAATTGCTATAAATATTATGTAAGTTACAGGTGTACAATATAGTGATATACAATTTTTAAAGGTTATACTCCATTTATAGTTACTATAAAATATTAGCTCTATTCTGTGTGTTGTGCAGTGGAGAAGGCAATGGCACCCCACTCCAGTACTCTTGCCTGGAAAATCCCATGGACGGGGGAGCCTGGTGGGCTGTAGTCCATGGTGTCACTAGGAGTCAGACACGACTGAGCGACTTCACTTTCACTTTTCACTTTCATGCATTGGAGAAGGAAATGGCACCCACTCCAGTGTTCTTGCCTGGAGAATCCCAGGGATGGGGGAGCCTGGTGGGCTGCCATCTATGGGGTCGCACAGAGTCGGACACGACTGAAGCGACTTAGCAGCAGCAGCAGCAGTGTGTTGTGCAGTATAAACTTGTAGCTTATTTTGTACCTAATAGTTTGTCCCTCCTGGTCCTTTACCCCTTTATTGCCCCTCCCCTCCTCTCTCCCCCCACTGGTAATCAGTCTGTTCTCTATATCTTTGAGTCTGCCTCTTTTTTGTTATATTCACTACTTTGTTGTACTTTTTTAGAGGCAGAAATTTCTCTCAATTAAATATTTTATTTTGAGAGAATCACAGAGTCACATGAGAACCACAGACTCACAGATTCACATGAGAAATGATACAGGAAAATTCCAAGTACTCTTTATGCAGCTTCTCCAGTAGTAACGTCTTACGAAACTATGGTAGAAAATGACAACCAGGATGTTAATTTTGACATTATCCCTTAGTCGTTTGCAGATTTGCTCCATTTTTTTACTTGTATTTGTGTGCACATATCATGTTTCATATGATTTTATCACACGTGCAGGTTCTCACATCAACCACTATAGTCAAGATTACAGAGCAGTTCCATCCCGACCATAATCCCTCACTGCCCTTTCGTTCCACTCCCAGCTCTCTTCCCCGACACTCCCACCTTTTCTAATCCTCTGTGTGTGGGAGTTCAGTCGCTTAGTTGTATTCTGTGTTTTGTAGCCCCATGGGTTGTAGCCCGCCAGGCTTCTCTGTCCATGAGATTTTTCAGCAAGGACACTTGAGTGGGTTGACATTTTCCTAATCCAGGGGACCATCACTAATGTGTTGGTTGTCCCATTCTATAATTTTCATATTTCAAAATCTTATACAAATAGAAGCATACAGTACATGACATTTTGGATCTGTTTTCTTCAGAGTAATTTCTGAGAGATTCATCCAGTTTGTTGTGCATATAACTACTTGTTATTGCTAAATTGTTTTCTATGGAAGGGACGTGTCAGTCTATGCAACCAGTCTCCTGCCGGGACTCTTCCAGTTCAGCTATGGTGAAGAAAGTTGCCAAGAACATCCATATAGTGAGCGCTAAGTCACTGCAGTCATGTCCATCTCTTTGCAACTCCATGGACTGCCGCTCTCCAGGCTCCTCAGTCATTGAGATTCTCCACGCAAGAATACTGGAGTGCGTTGCCATTTCCTCCTCCAGGAGCTGTGAACATATGTGGACAGATTATTTCTGTGAGCATATGTTTATGTTATTTGAGCTAAACGTCTAAGATTGCAACTGCATGGTTGTATGGTAGTTGGAAGTTTGGGTTGTTAAGAAATCACCAAACTGTTTTCTACAATGGCTCTGCAAATTTTCCGTCTCCCCTGGCAATGGATGAATGCTCTGGTCTCCCCGGTACACACCAATATTTGTGCTGTCAATTCTTTTTTATTTTAACCACTCTGATAAATATGTATATCGTATCTCACTGAGGTTTTAATTTACATTTCCCTTAGTGACTAATAATGCTGAACACATTTTCGTGTGTTTCTTTGTCATTTCTTTGTCTCAATCAGTGTAATGTCTATTCATGTCTTTTGCTCATTTTCTTTGCATATTTTGATTTTTATACCACTGAGTTTTAGATCCCTTGGTATATTCTATAGCAGTCCTTTGTCAGATTTATGGTTTGAAACTATTGTCTCCCAGCCTCTATGTAACTTAGTTTTTCACTCTCTTAATAGGATAAAATCTTCTCTGTCTTCCAAAAAAGCAAAAATTTTTTAAAAGTTGTGTTATATTTAAATTATGATGAGGTCTAATTTGTAGGATCACGCTTTTGGAGTCAGGTCTAATAACTCTTAGTCCTAAACCGCAATGATTATCTCCTCTGTTTGCCCCCTAAAAATTGTTCAGTTTATGTTTTATATCTAAGTCTGTGATCTTTTTTGAGGCCTTTTTTGTTTCTGTGTGTGAGGCTTAAGGCAAGGCCCCCCTTTTTTTTTCTGCCTGTGAATGTCTAGTTGCTCCAACCTCATTACTTAAGATTATCTTTCTGCCACTGAATTCTTCAGCACCTTTTAAAAATGCACACAACCAAATATGTTTAGATTTTTTGAATTGTCTTAATTCAGAGAAAAAGCAGACAGAGTAACAGACTTTGTTTTCTTGGGCTCTGAAATCACTGCAGATGGAGACTGTAGCCATGAAATTAAAAGACAGTTACTCCTTGGAAGAAAAGTTATGACAAACCTAGACAGTGTAATAAAAAGCAGAGACATCACTTTGCCAACAAACGTCCATATAGTCAAAGCTAGGGTTTTTCCAATAGTCATGTATGGATGTGAGAGTTGGACCATAAAGAAAGATGAGCTCCGAAGAATTGATGCGCCGAAGAACTGTAGTGCTGGAGATTCTTTGAGTCCCTTGGACAGCAAGAAAATCAAACTTGTCACTCTTAAAGAAAATCAACCCTGAATATTCATTGGGAGGACTGATGCAGAAGCTCCAATACTTTGACTATCTGATGGGAAGAGTCAACTAACTCATTGGAGAAGGCCCGTATGCTGAGAAAGATTAAGGGCAGGAAGAGAAAGGGGTGACAGAGGATGAGATGGTTGGACGGCATCACCAACTAGAAGGACATGAGTTTGAGGAAGCTCTGGGAGTTGGTGATGGACACGGAAGCCTGGCATGCTGCAGTCCATGGGGGTCACAAACAGCCAGACAAGACTTAGTGACTGAACAGCAATATAAGAATAACTGAGAAAATGAAGATATGGCATCTGGTCCCATCACTTCATGGGAAATAGATGGGGAAACAGTGGAAACAGTGTCAGACTTTATTTTTTGGGGCTCCAAAATCACTGTAGATGGTGATTGCAGCCATGAAATTAAAAGACGATTACTCCTTGGAAGAAAAGTTATGAGCAACCTAGATAGTATATTCAAAAGCAGAGACATTACTTTGCCGACTAAGATCCGTCTAGTTAAGGCTATGGTTTTTCCAGTGGTCATGTATGGATGTGAGAGTTGGACTGTGAAGAAGGCTGAGCGCCGAAGAATTGATGCTTTTGAACTGTGGTGTTGGAGAAGAACCTTGAGAGTCTCGGACTGCAAGGAGATCCAACCAGTCCATTCTGAAGGAGATCAGCCCTGGCATTTCTTTGGAAGGAATGATGCTAAAGCTGAAACTCCAGTACTTTGGCCACCTGATGCGAAGAGTTGACTCATTGGAAAAGACTCTGATGCTGGGAGGGATTGGGGGCAGGAGGAGAAGGGGACGACCGAGGATGAGATGGCTGGATGGCATCACGGACTCGATGGACGTGAGTCTGAGTGAACTCCGGGAGTTGGTGATGGACAAGGAGGCCTGGCGTGCTGCGATTCATGGGGTCGCAAAGAGGCGGACACGACTGAGCTACTGAACTGAACTGAACTGTAGTTTTAATCTTCTGAATTCCATTTCTCACATTTAGCCACTAGGTGGCAACATTGGATTTCATAATTACGTTACTAGCACCAGGTCCTTGAAATTTTCAGTATGTTCTTGGTGAAACTATTTTATACCCAGTGTCTCTAATTTATTATATTTATAAAAAAGAAATGGACCAAAGAGTTTTAAATATTTGACTGTGAAAAAATAACATTCGTATATTTTGGAAAGTTAGAAATCCCATTCAGTTTAAATGATGAACCCAGAAAATGATACAAATATTAAATATTAACATGAGAGTCTTTATAAGTCAAATTTCAAGAATTGCATTCTTTTAATTCCACTAATTAAAAAGAAAAACTTCATGGATATTTTTATGGAATAAACCATAAATCATTTCTTACAATTGCATATCCATATTTACATATTGCAAATGTTTCCTGGTTTCCAGAGAATATCTCTTTCAATTACAGAAGAATGTTTTTGGCTTTAAATAATTGCAAACAGATGAAGGGGCAAGTTTTGTCCCAGTAAAAGAAGTGCAAAAGAAACATCTGCATTTTGAAATAGCTCTGTTAAATGTCTACAGTTGTTAAATAAAATATTTTCATTCTCTTCATTAGTGTCAAATTGCTATTAGCAACAATTATATCAGTAAACTGAAGACATGGATTATCATGTTCTCTCAGTTTGTCATTCTCTAAAAGAGAAGTGTTAAGGCTGATAATTACCTGAGGACTTTGAAGAAAAATCTGCTTAACTTGAAAAAATTTCATTCATATTTTCAATAGCTTAGCACACTGTCTCATATATCTGTTAAATATTGACTACCATTTTTACTTTTCATAATGATGAAAGTATTTGTTAAACATGGAAACTTACCCAGAGTGGTATTAAGAGAGATGAACTATTTTCTGACACATTTTGAAATACCCTAGAGAAATGTGTGATGTATTACATGATTACATATACGTGTATATACATGTATAAAACTAATACAGTTGTTATAATTTTTATTGAGATATAACTGAAACATTATAACTTTTAAATTTAGAGTTTTTTTCAGCTTAAAAAGAATAAATATTTATTCAGTTGTTAAAGTTATTTCATTTTTCTCCTCATTGTTTAACTTTTAAAGACTTCAAGTTATTAAGTCAACAAGAGCTATAAGCACTTTCTCTGCTCAGCTTAGTTTTATCATGAAGCCTTTAGAATATCAGAGTCTAGTCATGTGACGCAGTGGAAACTCCGGGTAGAAAACAGATTCAATACCTGGGTCTACTTAACTTACTCTGCAATGAATGTGTTTGTTTTGACACTCTTGTATGACACAGGCACTTTTTAATGTGTATCTTGCCTTGTGTACATAATAACTCTAAGTGAAGTGCAGTGAAAGTTGCTCAGTTATGTCTGATTCTTTGCGACCCCATGGACTGTACAGTCCATGGAATTCTCCAGGCCAGAATATTGGAGTGAGCAGCTTTTTCTTTCTCCAGGGGATCTTCCCAATCCAGGGATCCAACCCAGGTCTCCTGCATTGCAGGCAGATTCTTTACCAGCTGAGCCGCCAGGGAAGCCAAAGAACACTGGAGTGGGCAGCCTATTCCTTCTCCAGCAGATCTTCCTGACCCAGGAATTGAACCAAGGTCTCCTTCATTGCAGACAGATTCTTTACTAGCTGAGCTACCAGGGAAGCCGAAATAACTATACTCTGCAGGTAATATTGGGTCTCCCCAGGTGGCGTAAGGGGTAAAGAACCAGCCTGCCAATGCAGGAGACATTAGAGACGTGGATTTGATCCCTAGGTTGGGAAGATCCCCTGGAGGAGGGCATGGCAACCCAGTCCAGTATTCTTGCCTGAGAACTCCATGGACAGAACCCTGGCAGGCTACCGTCTATAGTGTAGCAAAGAGTCGGATACAACTGAAGCGACTTAGCATGATGGTAATATTACTCCTATTTTATAAAACAAGAGACTGTAATTCAGTACGTTTAAGTCACCTGCCTGGGATAACAGTTTGTAAGTGGCAGATGTATGTATTTGAAACATCTTAGAAGGCTATGGCACCCTACTCCAGTACTCTTGCCTGGAAAATCCCATGGATGGAGGAGCCTGGTGGGCTGCAGTCCATGGGGTCGTGAAGAGTCGGACACGACTGAGTGACTTCACTTTCACTATTCACTTTCATGCACTGGAGAAGGAAATGGCAATCCACTCCAGTGTTCTTGCCTGGAGAATCCCACGGATGGGGGAGCCTGGTGGGCTGCCATCTATGGGGTCGCACAGAGTCGGACACGACTGAAGCGACTTAGCAGCAGCGGCAGCAGCAGTCTGAAGCCCACTTTTTCTCAGATTCATCCTTTGGTTGCTCTGTACAGCTCCATCTTTTTGTCAATGAGCAGAGTAGACAATATGAATTCTGACCTCATCTGATTCTGAGACTTTCCCCTGTTGTGTTAGAAGGGAATATTTTCAGTTCTTGCTGAGTCTGCTGGAGTTCAGTGAAGAATATTTACTTTCTCACAGCAACACTTACCAAGTGAGCAGGGGAAATCCTTCAGGCATTTCCAGATAAATATAATAGGCATTTATATTTGTGTGAAAATAGCAATACCCTCTTCAAATCTGTAGCGCTGTTAAATATTCCTACGGATAAAGGTGAAGCTTTTTTCCTTCATCTTCTGGGATGAAAACTACCCTAGAATGTGTCGATTAGTAGATCACAAGGAGAGCCACTTGGTCTTCCCAGGTGACCCTAGTGGTAAAGAATCCACCTGCCAATGCAGGAGACAGATGTGGATTTGATCCCTGGATGGGGAAGATACCCTGGAGGAGGGCATGGCAATCTACTCTGGTGTTTTTGCCTGGAAAATTCCATGGACAAAGGAGCACGGCAGGCTACAGTCCAAAGTCATACACAATGAACAACTGGGCATGCACGCACAAGGAGAACTCAACCAGCAAAATGAAACGAAAAGAAACATTTTATTAGCATTGCTGCAGAGAAAAGAATTAGGTGCTGTTGGCTGTAATGTGGATCCAGATAGAAAGTGTCATATCCAATAAACAGTTCAATAGTTGATCGAAACTATAAGCAAGAATTCAGATTCCAAGAAGTATCTTTTATAATCCGGGGAAATATCCTGTTACCTGATACATTTTCACAATAAAAATAAACATTTACTAACAATTATATGTTACACTTACACATTATGCTGCTTTATACACTTTTCAGAACCCCCTTTATATACACTATTTTCATTCTTTCTTATTTCACCAGGGAGTTAAAGACCTGTTCCTCTCACTAACATGTTAAAGTTCCCAACTTTATATAAAATTAATAAGACAGGTCCTGGTCCTTTCTACTGAAATAGCGTAGAAGGCAGGGAAAAATCTCAAACATAATGTATATGTGATTCATTAACTTTTAAAAGATAAACATGCGGTGAATCAGTAATAATGAGATAGACTCATATTGTAAACTTTGCAACCACTAGATGGAGAACTTGCTTTGTTAAATTTTAAGTATGCAGCAACCAAGCCAACTTAGCTTTGCTGTCTGGGTGAAATTTGCTAATTTGAGTCATATATTAGACTTCTCTGTTTTAGTGGTCAACGTGGTTCAATTTTAAGCTAGGGCATAATTTGCACAATAGCTAAAGTTGAAATTAATACTTAGAAACAAACCATACTCTATTTAGAACTAAAATCCATTAAGTTGTCTGCCTTAGAGGAAGAAGCTGACCAATGTAGAGAAAGCCAATTTGTTATATTGGAATAGCTGAACTGGTGGAAAAAAAAAAATTAATATAGCATGCAGCAATCGAAGGATAGGATTGAACTCCAGTGAGGTCACTTTGGTTTAATTGTAACTCTTAAGAGTATAATTCAACCTGTTTCTTGGGGCTGGGTTAACACTACCATGGATTCCTTGTGACCTTGCAAACTTGAAAGACTGATTTTAAATTTCTTAATTCTCAGTGTTTGAACAAATTCACCTATACTTTTAAATTAATGATCTCTATGGATGTTAGCATCCCTGTGTTACATTTGTTTGCTCACCTGTAAGCTAGTCAAAAACAGGTAGTATTACAATGACAGATGTATTAGAAATTACATGAAATTATGTCACAAATGCCAATCAACGGATACATCAAAATAGAACACTTTCAAGATCTGATTTTGGCCCTCTTGCTCAAGTGTTTATCTTGGGAGTCCATACTGGCAACTCATTTAAAAAGGAAAAAATGGTTAAAAATAAAGAATCTCTATGAATAGATGGGCAAAGTGATTGAGTTTTGATGCCAGGGGCGATGTTGCAAGTTTTGGGCAGTTTTTCCAGTGTTATTGTCCAAGAATGGAGAATAACTCTTGCCAAGATAATTTAACATTTTGCAAACATAACACCATATGTATATGCCAGAGTCAAAGTAGCTTAAGAGTCTCTAGTGTATCACATAGTCCTGTGTTGATTCCTAGGATTATTTTGTAAATGCCACTGAAAACCTCTACATTAAAAAATAACTGGTATGTTAAAAAATATAGGCTTAAAATTTTGATTGCTTAAGATAATTATTTTAATTTATATGAATTTTATATTATGAATGAAACCAAATGGAAAGAAACATTTTATTAGCACAGCTGCAGAGAATTAGGTGCTGTTGGTTATAATATGGATCCAGGTAGAAAGTGTCATATCCCATGAACAATTTAATAGCTGATCAGAACTATAACCAAGAACTCAGATTCCAAGAGGCATCTTTTATAATCCAGGGAAAATATCCTGTTACCTGATCCAATTTCATAATAAAAATAAACATTTACTAACAATTATATGTTACACTTACATGTTATGTTGCTTTATACTTTTCAGAACCCCCTTTATATACAATATTTTCATTCTTTCTTACTTTACCAGGCAGTTAAAGAACTGTTCCTCTCATTAACATGTGAAAGTTATGGGAACTTTAACTTCCATTGCAGCTAACTGACCACTCTGCAACGTTTGCCAGGTGTCGTAAATATAGGAGACAAAAATCTGAGTAAATTAGGCAAAATATTTTCCAAATGCCAAATTTCAATAAAAGGATAATATTAATTTTTTTCCCTGTTGTTGGACAGGAGAAAGATTTTGTGATAAGTAAATTATCAGCCCTCTGAAACAATTTTTTTCTTCTTTGTTTTTCTTACATAACCTTAGAGATGGTGACTTACTGTGTCCAGGGAGTTTCTCAGGATGTTCAGGGTGGGAAACTCTACAATAGGCCACAGGCTTCTTCAGATCAAGGACTGGCATTGGTCTGCCACTGAGCCCCTGTGCCTAATTCAGGGCATGGCCCAAAGTGGAAACTTTGTAAATAGGTGTCGAATGAGTGGATGAATAGAGATTGCATTCTAACAGCAAGTGATGTTGAATTAATTGTGTGAATACTTAGGGTCCTTATTCTTCACTATCTCACTGTGGGATCCCCAGTATCTGGTACGTGGCCGCCCATACAGACGAGGTTAATGATGATTTGTTTAATGAAAAAATAAACATTTTTCTTTTTATTTTTTAATTGGAGGAAAAGCACTTTACAATGTCATGTTGGTTTGTGCTATACAACAACATGAATCAGTCATAATTATATACATATCCCCTCCCTCTTGAGTCTTCCTCCCCTCCCCCCCAACCGACCCCTTTAGGTCATCACAGAGCACCAGCCTGGGCTTCCTGTGTTATATAGCAACTTAAAATGCCTCAAAATGCCAATGTTCATTCGAGAATAGGAACTTAGACCCTGTAAAATCTGTAATCAAGCGTTATTTATTCAAAGTGTCAGATGTTCCCATTCATAGGGATCTTTTTCAGCAACCTGAGCTCTCTTCCTCCTAACAGACTTATCCTCACCCAGATTTCCTATAAGAGCATCCTATTTTCAGCTGCAGGAACTGGACAGACTTTAAATCCCATGGACGGAGCAGCCTGGTTGACTGCAGTCCATGGGGTCGCTGAGAGTTGGACACGACTCGGTGACTTCACTTTCACTTTTCACTTTCATGCATTGGAGAAGGAAATGCCAACCCACTCCAGTGTTCTTGCCTGGAGAATCCCAGGGACGGGGGAGCCTGGTGGGCTGCCGTCTATGGGGTCACACAGAGTCGAACAGGACTGAAGGGACTTAGCAGCAGCAGCAGCAGTGAGTGAGTGAAGCCACTTAGGTGTGTCCGACTCTTTGCGACCCCATGGACTAAACAGGCCAAAGAATTCTCCAGGCTAGAATACTAAAGTGGATAGCCTTTCCCTTCTCCAGGAGATCTTCCCAACCCAGGGATCAAACCAGGTCTCCCACTGTGAAGGTGCATTCTTTACCATCTGAGCCACCAGGGAAGCTCCATACCAAAATACTGATTAGATAATCACCATCATAAAATTGGATTGCAGTCTTTTAATTTTTAATTGTCTTACTCTTACTTCATGTTACATATGATGTGCTAAAATAAAACAGTATAATACCTTATTATATTTGTTTGAGGCAGGAAAATGGGATGTTTTAAATTTTTTTCACTCATACATTCTTGGCTGTTACTTGATTAGAAATGTTGATGTCAGCAATATAGAGAAGCTGGGATTCAGATATGGATTGTTTCATGACTGTGGGCCAAACACTTCATGGCTCCAAATATGTTTTTTTGATACATGATATCATTTTCTATTTTGTTATTCAGAATTAAACTCAGGAGTAAACAAACTTACCTGCCTCACCAACAAATGAATCTTTGTTCTGTTTGAAGTGACATCCACTGACAATGTGTATGAAAGTTTGTTTTATGTTATATAATTACATGATATAAGTACATAATAACACATAATACAGAGAGCCATTACATAGTATAATTACATTGTCCAAATGTAGTTTTGTTTCCTTTGAAAGCAATTAAGAAGTTCTGAAGTCCTGCTGTGAAAGTATACACTAAGTTTTTAAAGACTGGTTATGAAAGCTTCTTTGAGATCTAGGAAACCTAAAAATAAATACTGTCCCATTCGTACTTGTAAAATAACTTCTCAGGAAAGGGATGGCTAGTGTGGAACAGTTATATCTGGAAGGGATCTGCTGCTGGAGTGACATATATTTTGGAGCCAAATTTCAAAGGTGGAAAAACTGGGAATCACAAGGAATAATATTGAAAAGTCCATAAGAAAGTATTGGAAAAAGTCTGGGACCCTCCCTCCTTGATTTTTAGTGGATGTAATGAAGGATTTGTTGGATAATCATTCGAAAGCTTCAGGAAGATTGGAGTCTCATTCACAGTATTCAGTCCCGCTGGTCCTTTTCATAAAGGTCTCTGTCTTTATCTTCAGGCTTATATTCCTCAACGTCCTGCCTCATAACTTATTTTCTAGTATGACTGACCTCCTTCTAATTCTCTAAAAGCACACAGATGCACACACCACTGTGTACTTTGCTTAAACCATACATTTTATCCCAATGATCCTTCACCCAAACCTTTAATTTACCTACCCATTCTTTTTTTTCTAAAGTTTATTTAATTTTTAATTGTAGGATAATTACTTTACAATATAGTGTTGGTTTCTGCCATAAATCAGCACGAGTCAGTCTCAGGTATACATATGTCTCCTCTCTGTTAAACCTCCCTCCCACCTCCCTTCCCATCCCGCCCCTCTAGGTTGTCACAGAGTGCCGGCTTTGGGTTCCCTGTGTCACATAGCGAATTCCCACTGGCTATCTGTTTTACACGTGATACTGGATGTGTTTTAATGCCACTCTCTCAAATCACCCCATCTTCTCCCTGCCCCACCAACGGAGATGCTGACACAGACCAACACATTCCTTAAAGCTCTGTGCGTGTGAAACCTTTAGTGTTTCCTTAACTCACCCTGATTGAGTTACAACGCTCACCCCTGTGTTCCATTAGCTTCCTAAGCATATTTATTCAACAGTGGTTCTCAACAGTGGTCATCCACTGGAATGATATAAGGAGCTTTGGCCCCATACCCAAAGATTTTTCTGTTAAAGGGTCTGGGTTGCTGGCTGGGGACTGGACATTTTAAAAGATTTCTGGGTATTGCTAATAAACAGTCAAAGTTGAAAACCACCTTTGCATGATTTTACATCATTACTTTGAAACCTTCTGCTTGTGTGTCTGGACTTTCCCTATGGTCACAGATTATGCTATTCATTTTTTTTTTCCCTCAGGGTCCAGCACAGAATTACTGTCAAATAAGTTTTTACATGCTCAAAAAGAGTTGAGTACATAAACTGCATTCACTGAGGAAAGCCTAGAAAGAGCCTAATTCAAGAAAGTCTTGGGAATTTTCTGAGAGACTGAATGAGAAAAAGAGAAAATCAGCAGGTGAGGACTGTTTGGTAAAGATAGATTGTTCCTTGGATTATAACATGGTCTGTGTATTTCTATGCAGAAAGCAAGTGTGAGAGAAAGCAGTAGAAATTGAAAGCTTCCTGGAAGAATGTAGTTATTTTAGTAGACGAGAGGAAGAGAAAAATCTGGACTCAGAAGCATGTGAACTCGTAAAGGAAGCTGAAACATGGCCCAGTTAAAGCTTTTTGAAATTTGAAAGATCAAGTTACCAGTCACACCACTAACCCAAAGCAGAGCAGTATCTCTTGCAGCGGTCCGCAGCCTTTTTTACACGGACCAGTTTTGTTGATGACAATTTTTCCATGGACCAAGGATGGTTTCAGATGATTTGAGCACATTACTTTTATTGTGGGCTTTATTTCTTTGACTATTATATCAGCTCCACCTCAGATCATCAGGCATTAGATCCCGGAGGTTGGGGACCCTGGGGAAGGAGCTTTTCCACCACTGACTCTTCCCAGGACAAGCAAATCCAGTGAAGTGTGAAAAATTGATTATGATACTTATAAAACTGAAAGGTCAACAAGTGTGAACTGAAAACTTAGGGAATGAAATCCCTAAAAAGCAATACACGTACAGCATCTCTACTTCATAAAGAATTTTATTCTCCGTTCCAGCATTACATTTGCTGTTTCTCCTATATTCTGATTCTCTCCTCCCCACCCCCCCCCCCCCAGCCCTTCTTTGTTTTTCTTTAAAAAAGCAGTCCTCTGAGACATTTAATTTGCAGAGCACTGGAGCAAAGATTTCACTGAAAATTGAAGTCAACTGAAATTTAAGCAGTGACCTTCCCTTCCTTCAGACATACACACATGTAACAGATTTATATGCCTTGTTGTAAACATTCTGCTACAACTTTCCTCCACCTGCTATGAGGAATTAGAGAATCTGGTTTTAACAAGAAAAATAAATGCACCAAATGTCACTGAGCCTCAGGGGGATCAGAGATGGTAAAACAAGTGGTTTAATGTTCTGATTTCCTTTTTTCTAATGTGTGGACTGCATTATATTTTCCACCCAATCTCTGAAACCACACAGCTGAATCTAGCCTCTGCGTGGGCTAAGGAACATTTGCACGGATGAATCAAGCAGATAAATAATCACCCTCTCATTCGTAGGTATGCGAGTGCTTTGGAAGGAATGATGTCAATAGATGAAGATGCAATTTGATTATACTGAGTAAGGACTATGCGCAGCGTAACAAAGATATTTATGTTGAACTTTAACTATTTCTAAGCCGGTTTCTTTTAAGCCCTCATTAATTTGATCAGTGGTGTTTTTCATAGCTGACCCTCCACATAATAGAACAGGCTATTAATAAGCACTAATAAGCTTCAAGCTACTGTGGTTAATGTACATTCAAGGATCTCACAACTTACTGTCATAGATGGATATGAAATTTATTTGAAATAAAGGCCGATTGTAGCAGTTACGGATGTTGAATCTGATAAGAGGAAGAGAACAAAAAGTTCCACAAGAAAGAATTAAAGTCAGAAATCCAAAAATCAAGCTAGGAAAATAGAAAGGAAGAAAGAAGGGGAGAGGAGAGGAAGGAAAGACAAAGACACAAGAAAGGAGAAAGGAAGGAGGGAGGCAGCAAGCTACCAGATGGAGGGTAATTTTGTTGAAGAATGGTGGGGTTAAATTTCCTTTGAAACTGGAAGATTGTAGCAACATTTTTCCAGGTGGAGAGAAGTAATGATCACTGATATAAAGGTGATTCACTTCAGGAAAGATCAAAATTGCGGTTGTCAGTAATGTGCATTCTTGTGATCTGATTGCTGGCATTGACACTTTGGGCATTAACAGGAAAGGGGGACACCTAGGGGATAAGCTTGACACTGTTAACAGGAAAGGGGGACACCTAGGGGATAAGCTTGACACCCAGGGATAAGAATGTGCTTCTAAAAACTCAAGTTCAAAGTGATACTATCTTGATTATCATGTCTAAATACCTAGGCTAAGATGACACTACTTTCAGTTTTATTCTTTATACAACTAGAGGTTTTTGAACTGTATTTAAAGAAAATACTTCTGACAGCTACTTGATGAATAGATTAGAGAAGAATTAGATATAAAAGCATATCAAGAGAATGCTATAATACACCATGAAAATGTTAAAAAGGACAGAATACACTTTCCTTTATCTACCATTTGAACTTTCTCAAAGAGGGAAGTTCTAAGCAAAATAATTATAGCTAAGTTTCATAAGTAGACTCCTTTGATCTTATAGTAAACTAAGTATATTTAGAATATATTTAATATATTGCAACATGTTGCATTATGCTCAACTAGGGTATATGTGTGTGTCAATATTCTTGGTGAATGTGTAAAATATTTAAGGGTCGAATATGGACCATATCAGGCAAGCAAACTTAGTAGTAATTTCAAATCAACTCATCCTCACTATTGATTTAGCATTTAAATGTTTGTCTCTCCATATATTAAAATATTCCAACATATCCTGATTTCTACTCTCTGACTCATTTACCTAAATCATGCCATCATCACTTTGTTCGGCTACCCTTAATATCACCTCACTTAACTTTCCAGTATATCCATATTCCATAGCTCAACATTCTAGATTCTTCTTAGCTTTATATTAACCTCTATGATTGTCTTCCTCCTGTAATTTTCCAATGCAAACTTTCTGGCAAAGTAAATATAAAGCATTCAGTACTTTCAGAGCATTGCACTTTGCTTTCTTGCTTGCCTGTGCCAGAGTTCATAGAGTTCTCTGTGCCAGAAACCCTTACTCCTATTCTTCTTGGTCTTTTGCAATTTTACCTTGTTGTCCATCCACAAGTAAAATGACTCTTCTTGCATGATAACTTCCTGACCATCACAGACCATTCTTCATATTCAGTACTCTTGTTAGAAAAGCCAGAAATGATAGGTTAATATTAATCTATATAAGGTGGCTCAGTGCTAAAGAATCTGCCTGCCAAAACAGAAGACTCAGAAGACACAGATTTGATCCCTGGGTTGGGAAAATCCCCTGGAGCAGGAAAAGGCAACCAACTCTAGTATTCTTGCCTGGTAAATCCCATGAATAGAGGAGGCTAGTGGGCTACAGTTATGGGTGCAAATAGGCATGACCGAGCATGCATTCTTATCATTGTCTTGTCATTAAGTCATGTCCCACTCTTTTGCGACCTCATGGACTATAAAATGCCAGGTTCCTCTGTCCATGAGATTTCCCAGGCCAGAATACTGGAGTGGGTTGCCATTTCCTTCTCCATATGTGATAGTGGCAGATCTTATTATAGAATAATAACTAAATGTTTGAACAATGAAGAAAATGAAGTTTGGTTATACCACAAAACCCTAGCTTTTGTAATTTGTGAATATATTTAGGAGTTTCTTTTATGGATGACATTAAGCCTAGAACAACATGTTGTTTGTGTGTATGTGTGTTCAACTCCATCTATTAAACAAGTATGTTCCACTGTTAAAATTTGAAATTAAGTTCCTAGTTCACAACATCATTGAGCATCATGGGCCGAAGATAAGTACCTTGAGATTGTCTAGCCTGCTGTTTTTAAAATATGCATAGTTATTATTATCACTTCTCTTACTTTCCAGAATCAGCTGAAGGCATAGGTGTTCAAAGTAGTCATGTACCTGGCCTTATCCCTCTGGATTTCAGAACTCGCAAGAGTTAAGGGTTCTGCCTGGCTGTTGGATCCATGCCCTACTGCCCTGGCATGCAAACTCTGGCTTCCCTGAATGCAGAAGTAGCTAAAAGCAGTTGTCAGTACTCTGTTACTGAAGTTCACAAGGTTTCTTTTCTCAGTAGTCCTCTGACAGTGGATTTTCTGATAGCAGTGAATAAGATACAAAATTATTAGAAAACACTGCAAAAGTGAGATTCCTATCTGTTTAATACTCAGTTCAGTTTTGGTGAAAACAGGATAGATCTGTGCATAATCACTGAAAAAATAATATTCTGTTGAATTAGTGATATTCTCATTTTTCTCCATGAATCATAAAGCTTCAATAATCCTCCTCAAAACCATCTCCTTTAAAATATGAGCTACTTCTCCTTTCATAGTACAAATGCTAACTGAGTAGCAGTTTTGACCTTCTAGTGTTGGACACTATAGATATTAACACAATGGAGTATTACTCAGCCATTAAAAAGAATACATTTGAATCAGTTCTAATGAGATGGATGAAACTGGAGCCGATTATGCAGAGTGAAGTAAGCCAGAAAGAAAAACACCAATACAGTATACTGACACATATATATGGAATTTAGAAAGATGGTAATGATGACCCTGGATGTGAGACAGCAAAAGAGACACAGATGTATAGAACGGACTTTTGGACTCTGAGGGAGAGGGAGAGGGTGGGATGATTTGGGAGAATGGCATTGAAACATGTATACTATCATGTAAGAAATGAAGTGCCAGCCTATGTTTGATACAGGATACAGGATGCTTGGGGCTGGTGCACGGGGATGATCCAGAGAGATGATATGGGGTGGGAGGTGGGAGGGGGATTCAGGATTGGGGGCTCGTATACACCCATGGCGGATTCATGTCAATGTATGGCAAAACCAATACAGTATTGTAAAGTAAAATAAAAAAAAATTAAAAAAAAATTAAAATAAATTTTTAAAAAACTGAAAAAATTAAAAAAAAACATAAAATGAGAAAATCTTTTCGCATTGCCCTGAATTTTCAGCCACTTCATTTCAGAATTATAGGTGTATTTGTATTTTCTCTGACTGCTACCAAATTATTGGGTAACTGCAGGCAGGAATCTTGTCTCCTTCATATTTTCTGAGACTCTCTTTTTCTGATATCTAACACCTGAAAAAATTTTGATGTATATCTGTTGAATTGAATTGAGTGGATGCAATGTCATTTTAAAAGGGGGCTTAAAATGTTTACACTGGTATCCACTGAAATGTGTGTCAGCTACTAACTGGGTCAACTTTGTACATCTCTGTTAGTACATCCTTAGCCTAGTGCTATCTAGATGGCAGAATTTAATTTTAATCTCCATATTATAACAAATTCTGGTGAATGTTTTTATTTTGTGCTGAATAATATTTTTACTCCTCTTAAGAATATTAGCTGCTAATATTTGACCAAGTCTTTAATCTGCTTTATTGAAATTTACTCTAAGCTATGTATGCCTGCATTTATTATATAGCAGTCACAAATAGAACACATTTCCTGGTTCACTAGAGATGCCTGGGGCAACATGTACATTCGTTAAAGTGTTTCTTAGGACACGATATGTATGTTTCAAATCAGTTTCCAGCTGTTTTATTGTTTTCTTGTTAATGGCCACATAAGGGAAAGTGAATGATACTGAACCAATTATGAAATCATGTGTCATTCTACTAGTGATGAAAAATGGGCTAGACACAAAATGTCATCAACTCTACTAAGAAGAGACATTTCATCAACCTTAGGAACTGAGTAAGTATTTCTAGGCGGCCAGACCTGCTTAATGGCTGTCAGGTGTGCACTGAAAGTTTGGTCCTCCCCGAGGAGATTGGTGATAATCTATCAAGACTTAAACCGGTGTACCTTTCAACAGGCAGAGGTCACTTAGCAACATCCTCAGACCGGTGCACTCTCAGTTGGATGTTCCCTGAATTACAGTGATTGAGCAAGGCTTTCCTTCTGGACCACAGGCCATAGAGGGCCTTGTAGGGTTTTCACACTCACCAAATGTCTTCATAGTGGAACAGCTAAAAGAGTAAGCACATGGTTAGAGGAGGACCAGAATGAAATCATACTCTCATGGGAAGAAGCCTATAGACATTTAAAATAAACACAACACTGAAAAGCTTCCTGCCCAAGCGGGAAGAAGCAGTCTTTGGAAATAGCCATCTGTACTATCTAAACTTTAAGCTGCATTGTAACATTCATATGTGTCTTGAGAATCCAGGTTGCCTACATTTTCCCGTTTATAATTAGGGGAAGAAAAATGGAGGGTTTAAGATCAACCTGGGTAGAGATAATGGGAAAGGAATTTTAGATTCTGTAAATCATATGGTTATGCTTATTTTATACAGATAGAGAAAAAAAAACCACAATGTTTAGAAAAAGGCTTATTCTCAAGTGAATGTACAAAATAAATATTTGTTGGAAAGCTTAAGGCAAAATTTGAATCCTACGTTTGTTTTATCTAGTCAGCCAGTTCTGCAGTTCTTTTAGGACAATTCAGATGTAATCCAAAAATGTAAAACTAAGTGGAAAAAGAATTATCTTTATGACAGACCTTCAGAAACATAATTGGTCATGATCAAATCAGTAATATTAATAACATAAAATATTTGAATATATATCCCTATGTTTCTGGTTCTCTAATATGTGTCATTATATTTTACATAATTAATTTTCAGAACACTATATGGAATAGGTACTATCTTTGTCCCTGTATTTTACAGATAAGCAAACTGAGGTTCAGAGAATGTAAGCGATTAGCCTAAGTAATACAGCTAACTATGTAAAGATGGGATTTAAATCCAGGAAATGCAGATCCAGAAGCTGTGCCTTTTCTTCCAAATATAGATCATCTTTTGTTATTGCCCGTTGAGCTAATTCTATTCTTACATTCATGTGGAGACCCAAGTGAAAAAAGTGAAAGCATTAGTCACTTAGTCAAGTCCGACTGTTTGCAACCCTGTGGACTATAGCCCACTGGGCTCCTTTCCCCATTTGATTTCCCAGACGGCAATACTGGAGTGAGTAGCCATGCCCTTCTCCTCATTCATCCACAAGGAAAGGGACTATTCTTTCATGATGACTTTCTGACTGTCCCACAGCATCTTTTATATTCAGCACTCTGTTAGAAAAGACAGAAATTATAGGTTAATTTTAATCTATTTAAGGTGGCACAGTGGTGAAGAATCCACCTGCTGGTGCAGGAGATGCAGGAGAATGGTTTTGATCCCTGGGTCAGGAAGATCCCCTGGAGGAGGAAACGGCAACCCACTCCAGTATTCTTGCCTGGGAAATCCCATGGGCAGAGGAGCCAGGTGGGCTACATTCCATGGGATCGCAAAGAATGAGTGCCTGAGCACATGTTGTTTAGTCACTAAGTCATGTCTGACTCTTATTGATTTAACAAATAGTTATTGGGTGTCAGGCAATCTAACAGGTACTAGAGAAGCACTACTGAAATAAATATAATTCAACTTTCACAGAGTCTCTTGCAGAAGGCAGATATAAGTACAAATTTAACAAAGGTCTTTGAGAGAGTGTACCACTTTTGCAAATTCAGTGTAAAGCTCTGCAGGAAAGGCCTCTCTACCGAGGTTGCATTTAAGTTGTTGTTCAAAGGACAGGTTGAAGTTAGCCAGGAGCATTGGTACTTACATGATCAAAAGGAAGAAGAGAGTCACTGCAAAGCACAATGCTGCTTCAATCAATGGCTGTATCATCCTGGAGTTTCCCTGACTTCAGCATTTATCATCCTTGACCATTTCCACCCTTGTCACCTTTCCACCCTGCTCTCTGGTCACCTTCTCAGTTTCCTTTGTAAATACTTTTCTTTATCACCACATTTTAAATATTGATATTCCTCAGAATTATGGCTTGGGCTCCTTTCTCCTCTGATTCTGTTTTCTCTAGGCAAGTCCATCTATTCCTATATCTTCAGTTAATATTGCTACAGTGATGATACCCACATCTAGTACGTGCTCCGTCTCTTAATGCAACTCTGTAACTTAATCAGACATCTGAGCATCGCCCTTGATCTCTATTTCTCCCTCACCCATTTCTAATTAGTCACCAAGTACTAAGCATTAGTACCTTGTATTTACATAAATATTGTAACTTTTATTCCTGCCTACCTTTACCTATCGTCTTGTGTCTAGACCACAACACAACATCAAAGGGTTCTCTTTTGTTCAGTCTTTCTCACCTGATCATTACTTTCCAAAGAATGCTGCAGAGTATTCTTTTATTTATTTTTTTAATTTTATTTATTTATTTATTTTTTTAAATTTAAGTTTATTTATTTTAATTGGAGGCTAATTACTTTACAATATTGTATTGGTTTTGCCATACATCAACATGAATCTGCCACGGGTGTACACTTGTTCCCAATCCTGAACCCCAAGCACAAGTCTTTTGATGTTACAGTTTGCCTACAACCCTGCAGACATTTTCTCTGGTCTCTTTTTTTAAAAAAATTAACATGGCTATAGTAATGAGAAATATTTCAGTTATAGGTTATAGAAGCCAGCTCAAATTAGTTTCAGTGGGGAAGGAGAATTTGTTGGCTATCATAACACATAAATTCCAGGGTGATTTTCAGGCATTATTGAATTTCCATGTTCAGTCAATTAAATTGGGTTTTTCTAATATCTGTTTACTCTGTGCTGGCTTTGTTGTCAAGAAGGTCTTTCTCAAAAGAAGATAGGATTTACATGAAAATCTGATGGTTTTAGTCAACCAGTTTCAAATATAGAGTATAAATACTCTCTTTCCCAATTGTTTCATAAAAGTCTAGCTTAACTCATGCACACTTTATTAAGCTAGGATAAGGACCCACTCCAAAAACTTGGTAATGAGGATGAACTCACTTGAATCTATGAACTGAAATTAAGAAAAGATGGTCCATTGAAAATAAAGTACTGCTTCTAATACAGGGGTATGGACATTCAGCAGTGACATTGCCAGATATCCACCTCAAAGACCTGCCAAAGTCCTTATGATCCAGTGCCAGCTCACCTGTCCAGCCCAGCTCTTATTGACACTAGTATCCCTTCCTCTCCTCTTTCATCTGTAATGAAACTATTTGCTGTTCCCCAAACATGCCTCTTATATGCACATATTCACAAACACATTTATATTTGCCAGAGACAATTTTTTTCTCATTCCCGCAAACTCCTACACTTCCTCTGTGCACCTGTTTTGACATCACCTCCTCCCAGAAGTCTCCCTGGCCCTTTCTTTATGGATTAGCTCCTACTCTCCTGCTTTTCATCCTTTCATAGACATTAAGGTTAAGACTAGTTTCAACCCCATCTCTGCATCCTTCACACTCAGCACAAAAGATCTGAACTAAAAAAATCTGGATAAATAATCTTGGAGAAATTACTAAACATTCCAGAGTTTCTTGTTCTATAACTTCACTATAACAATAACACGTTACTAACAAGGTTGTTTGTATTTTTAAATAGAAAACATTCATAAAACCTTTAAGGCAGTATTTTACATAACTACAAAATATGTAACTGTTTCCTTTCTCCTTCCCTTTAAAATTGAAATAATTTTGTTAATTCAACCATGAAGCTAATACCCATTTCATATTATAATGTTGTCACTGTTCTTGTACAGCAGGGTTCTACAAACTGTAGACAGACGTGTAAACCAAACTGAGGCTACTGCCTACTTTTAGTTTTACATTTATTAAATGGTTATATTTTAAAGGGGTTCCCCGGTGGCTCAGATGGTAAAGAATCTGTAGTGCTGGGTTCTATCCCTGGGTTGGGAAGATCCCATGGAAAAGAAAATGGCTACCCAATCCAGTATTTTTGCCTGGAGAATTCCATGGACAGAGGAGCCTGGCGGTCTACAGTTGCAGAGTTGCAAAGAGTTGGACACTATTGAGTGACTAACTCTTTCTATGTTTTAAATTATCTATGTAATGTTCTTCATGTGGTCTCTAGGCTCCCAAAGCCTGAGAGGTTTCCTAGGTGGTCCTTTAAGAAAGTTTGCTGACATTGTCCTACAGTAGTCTATAATTCGGAGAACGCAATGGCACCCCACTCCAGTACTCTTGCCTGGAAAATCTCACGGACGGAGGAGCCTGGTAGACTGCAGTCCATGGGGTCACTAAGAGTTGGACACAACTGAGCAACTTCACTGTCACTTTTCACTTACATGCATTTGAGAAAGAAATGGCAACCCACTCTAGTGTTCTTGCCTGGAGAATCCTAGGGACGGGGGAGCCTGGTGGGCTGCCGTCTATGGGGTCGCACAGAGTCAGACACAACTGAAGTGATTTAGCAGCAGCAACGGTCTATAATTAGTTTACTTGTGGTTGAGATTTAGATTTCAGCAACCAGAGGGTTGGATGTGAAGACTGTGGAAGTCCTTTTAATTTTTAAATTCATCTTAACTTGTATTGAAAGACTTATAAACCAGATTATTAAAATGCTAAAAAAAATTAATCATTATGCTCTGAAACTGATTCTCAACATTCTGCCTCATGGACTTTTTGAAAATCTGAAATTTCTCTTCAGATAAGTGCATATATACAAATACATTGCAATTTTCAAAGATTTCCAACAGAATCTCATCTCTCTGCTTCTTATCTGTGGGTTATGTAAAGATTCAGGAACCATGAATTTAGGGTTTCTACTCAGTTGCCAAAAATGTAGTTGTTTATTAGGAGTGATAATAAATGCAAAATTCATAGAGACAGAATTTTTCTGTTTGCATTATCTGTCCATTTTCCTTTTAGGGAGAGGAAGTAAGCTAGCCACAGTAAGAAATTGGTTGATAGACATTAGTGACTCTAGAGTTGATTTTAGTTGCTGTTCTTCCTTCAGCGGCAAGATATTTTAAAAAATAAATTATAAATATGGGGGATATAGGAAGCTATATTCTCCAGTTGGATTGCCATCTCTCATCTTTCATTTGAATATCAGGGAAGCAAAATATTCATGTCAAAGTAAACTCTTGATAAAGCTTTCAGGATTTTACTTAATGCAGTCCAACCTCATAGGTTTGGCTCCATTCTCTGAAGCTGAAAATAGCTAACAAATGGCTTTTCAGTGCTGCCTGAGTTTTATTGTATTTCTGCTCAGTTTGTAGGCGTCTATGATATAAAGAGATTATATCATAGTTATTAAATCTTTCTCTCATTAAGAAACATTTTAAGTTTTTCTTAGTCGAGGATACTTTTGCTTCATCTTATCCACACTCTGGATATTGTAGGAAGAAAATACAAACTAAAAATTCCTTCAAAAATGAAGTTAGCAAAGGCAAAATATCTGGAAAAGTGTTTGGAGTCTGATAGATGCACTTATCGAATTTTGGGAACATGTCTATGTATGTCTGTACATATCCTAGTATGCATATGCTGGTACATATGTGTATGCTTCCCAGTATTAGAGTTTGTTTTATATCTCCTTGAAGAAACTACGGGAATTCCAGAGGAATGTTCTTAACATAATTTACATTGACTTTTCCCTGTTCCATGGGAGAACTCAGGAAAAGGGACTTTAATTTTCTAAAAATATTTATTTACGTATTTTGATTGATTGATTTAGCTGTACTGGGTCTTAATTGTGGCATGTGGGATCTAGTTCCCTGACCAGGGATTGAACCTGGGCCCCCTGCTTTGGGAGCACAGTTTTAGCCACTGGATCACCAGAGAAGTCCCAGGAAGAGAGATTTTAGATGAAACAATCTTTCTAGATATAAGAGGAGATCTTTGTTTTGTACATAACTTGGATGAGTAGAAATTTGGGGGAACAGAATTTCTGTGAGCCACAGGAAGGCTGATTAACCTCACTCCTGGCTGCATGGTGAAATGGGAGGCTTTCAGAGAGAACAAGATTGTGTCCCTGTGGAGGTGGTCACTCATTCCTAGTCTTAACACATTTTAAAATTGTTGTGCAGTTTTTGAAATTCAACACACATTCATTTGAGGAAACATCAGTGAAGTACCATGGAAGGTACCCAGGAGCCATAAAGATAAAGAAGTAAGAAAGCCTTTGTCCTCAAGGTGCTAATGATGTAGAGGGTGAGAGAGTGGATGGAAGTGAATCATTCTAATAGAAAGCATGATAAAATTTCTGAAATTAAATGCGGAAATCTGCCTTAAATAATTGTAGCAAATGTGCCCCAATATGTAAGAAAGAACTCCTCCAGAAGAATTTAAAAAATATTTTTATTGAAGGTAATTGCTTTACAATATTGTGTTGGTTTCTGCCATACATCAACATGAATCAACCACAGGTATACATGTGTCCCATCCTTCCCAAACCTCCCTCCCGTCTCCCACCCCATCACACCCCTCTAGGTTGTCACAAAGCACTGGGCTGAGGTCCCCATGTCATACAGCAAATTCCCACTTGCTATCTATTTTACATACCAGAAAAATGAACAACCCAATCAGAAAGTGAGCAAAAGACCTAAACTGATGTTTCTCCAAAGAAGACATACAGATGGCTAAAACACACATGAAAAGATGCTCAGCATCATGCATTATTAGAGAAAGGCAAATCAAAACCACTGAGGTACCATTTCACACTGGTCAGAATGGCCATCATCAATAAGCCTACAAACAATAACTGCAGGAGAGGGTTTGGAGAAGAGGGAACCCCCCCTTACGCTGTTGGTGGGAATGCAAACTGGTACAACCACTGTGGAGAACAGTGTGGAAATTCCTTTAAAAACTGGAACTAGAACTGCCATACTGCTGGACATATATTCTGAGGAAACCAGAGTTGAAAGGGACACACATACCCCAATGTCCATTGCCGCACTCTTTGCAATAGTTAGGACGTGGAAGCAACCTAGATGTCCATCGGCAGATGAATGGATAAGGAAGTTGTGGTACGTATACACAGTGAAATATTATTCAGCTATAAAAAGCAACACCTTTGAGTCAGTTCTAATGAGGTGGATGAACCTGGAGCCTCTTGTACAGAATGAAGCAAGTCAGAAAGAGAAGGCCAAACACTGTGTATCAATGCATATAAATGAAATTTAGAAAGATGGTGCCAATGATCCGACATGCAGGGCGGCAAAGGAGATGCAGGTATAAACAACAGGCTTTTGGACTCAGTGGGAGAAGGAGAGAGTGGGGTGATTTGAGGCAATAGCCTTGAAACATGTACATTACCATATATGCAAAATAGATGACCAGGCCAAGTTCAATTCATGAAGCAGGGCACCCAAAGTGGGTAACCTGGGACAACCCAGAGGGCTAGGTGGGGAGGGAAGAGGGAGGGGTGTTTGGGGCGGGGCGACACATGTATATCTGTGGCTGATTCATGTTGATGTATGACAAAGACCATCACTATACTGTAAATTAGTTATTCTCCAATTAATATAAGTTAATTAATTTTATTTATTTATTTTTTGTCTTTACAGATTTATTTATTTATTTTTTATTTTTTTTTTCATGTGTTCCCAAACATGAACCCCCCTCCCACCTCCCTCCCCATAACATCTCTGTGGGTCATCCCCATGCACCAGCCCCAAGCATGCTGTTTCCTGCGTCAGACATAGACTGGCGATTCAATTCTTACATGATAGTATACATGATAGAATGCCATTCTCCCAAATCATCCCACCCTCTCCCTCTCCCTCTGAGTCCAAAAGTCTGTTATACACAGCTGTGTCTTTTTTCCTGTCTTGCATACAGGGTCCTCATTGCCATCTTTCTAAATTCCGTATATACGTGTTAGTATACTGTATTGGTGTTTTTCTTTCTGGCTTACTTCACTCTGTATAATCGGCTCCAGTTTCATCCATCTCATCAGAACTGATTCAAATG
Source organism: Capricornis sumatraensis (assembly GCF_032405125.1). Lineage (NCBI taxonomy): Eukaryota > Metazoa > Chordata > Mammalia > Artiodactyla > Bovidae > Capricornis > Capricornis sumatraensis. Next base: position 26,209,652 of record NC_091073.1, read on the forward strand.
AATTCTTTTTAACAGCTGAGTAATACTCCATTGTGTATATGTACCACAGCTTTCTTATCCATTCATCTGCTGATGGACATCTAGGTTGTTTCCATGTCCTGGCTATTATAAACAGTGCTGCGATGAACATTGGGGTACATGTGTCTCTTTCAATTCTGGTTTCCTCGGTGTGTATGCCCAGCAGTGGGATTGCTGGGTCATAAGGCAGTTCTATTTGCAATTTTTTAAGGAATCTCCACACTGTTCTCCATAGTGGCTGTACTAGTTTGCATTCCCACCAACAGTGTAGGAGGGTTCCCTTTTCTCCACACCCTCTCCAGCATTTATTGCTTGCAGATTTTTGGATCGCAGCCATTCTGACTGGTGTGAAGTGGTACCTCATTGTGGTTTTGATTTGCATTTCTCTGATAATGAGTGATGTTGAGCATCTTTTCATGTGTTTGTTAGCCATCCGTATGTCTTCTTTGGAGAAATGTCTATTTAGTTCTTTGGCCCATTTTTTTAATTTTAAAATGTATATATTTCCATGCTGTTCTATCAGTTTGTCCCACCCTCTCCTTCCCCAGCAGTGACCAAAGAGCCTATTATATAGAGTGAAGTAAGTCAGAAAATAGAGAAGGCAATGGCACCCCACTCCAGTACTCTTGCCTGGAAAATCCCATGGACAGAGGAGCCTGGTGGGCTGCAGTCCATGGGGTTGCTAAGGGTCAGACATGACTGAACAACTTCACTTGCACTTTTCACTTTCATGTATTGGAGAAGGAAATGGCAACCCACTCCAGTGTTCTTGCCTGGAGAATCCCAGGGATGGGGAGGGCCTGGTGGGCTGCCGTCTATGGGGTCACACAGAGTCAGACACGACTGAAGCAACTTAGCAGCAGCAGCAGTAAGTCAGAAAAAGGCAAATATTCTGTACTAACACATACATATGGAATCTAGGAAGAAGGTACTAATGAACCTATTTACAGGGCAGCAATGGAGTTCCAGAAGAGTTTTCATTGCACTCTGACCTCAGTGACTTCTTAAGAACTATATGGTTTAGCCATTATATTTAAGATTGCTCATTTTTATCTCCAACGATATCCAAATTAAAGTCAGATTTTCAGTGTTTTAATTCTCTTGTGTATAATGCCAATTTAGAATCCATGACCCAAAAGGTAATTACTTAATTTGTGAGTTTTCAATCAGGGACCAGTTCGAAGTTATTTATAATAACTTAGTTCCTGTTCTCTTGCTTCAAATAGAAAGAATTCAAGAAAACTGAAATCTGTTTGATTGGCCCAGTGCAAACAAATTGTCATATAGTATCCTGAAATGATGAGTGAAAATACAGCAACTGAAAATAGAGACAGACTATATTACTAACTCCTTTTAATAGATGATTAAGATAATTTTCATTATCATAAATATGTTGAGATAGGCAAATATCTGATATGCTTTTGAAAGATACCAAAAGTTAACTAAAAACATTTTGGAACTGGAAAAGGAAAATTTTTGTGGTCTGGAAATTGCATGATCCAGAATGCTTTATAATTTATATGTGTTATACAAGGACAGATAGCATGCTTAAAAACACATACACACACATTAGAAAGCAGAATTAAAACTAATAATCACACCTTGATAGGTTATTTAATGTAATCAGGTAGATAACTTGGTTTTCCTGATGTAATTACTCTTGAAACCAAAAAGAAATGTCAGTATTATCTTAAATTCCGGGCCCTGTTCAGTACCATTTTAAAACACACAAACAAGCAAATCAGTAAAAAAGAACAATGAATCTTCATCTCTGAACTTCAGTGCCTTTAATATAAACAGTAAGTGGTTGTGTTACTGACCTATATTCTACTTTCAAAGAGAAGAACCGTTTTTATATTTATTTGAGAAACTTATGTTGAAAAGTAAAGTAGCCTTTTTGAGAATCAAAGAGAACTGTGTGAAGAGACATGTTCCAAACTTTGGTTTTCTTTATTCTCTTAGCAAAAAGCATTTTATCACTTTTGGCTTTTACTAAATGTATACATTTGGCTGTACCTGGGTAGTTGAGTTTAGGCTGATATAAGCTCAATTTCTTCCCACTATCATTGCAGTTGTCACTTTTATATTTTGTGACTGTGAGTAATAAGTAGATAGAATATTTATTTCATAATGTTAAAGAGTTAAATAATATCAAATAAATAAATGTATATTCCAATAAACACCAGTCACTTTTTTGTTTCAAAATTTAAAATATTTAGATGACACTGAAATTTAGTGAAGATCCTATCCAAACAAATTTTCATATATTTTAAAAAGCATTTCGCAGTCACATATCTCTTAAAACAGAATCTCTTCCACTGATTTCTGTATTTATTCTGTGATGAATGTGTGTTTAGAAGGATACATGATAAATTCTCAGTTCAGTTCAGTCGCTCAGTCATGTCCGACTCTTTGCGACCCCATGAATCGCAGCACACCAGGCCTCCCTGTCCATCACCATCTCCCGGAGTTCACTCAGACTCACGTCCATTGAGTCGGTGATGCCATCCAGCCATCTCATCCTCGGTCGTCCCCTTTCCCTCTTGCCCCCAATCCCTCCCAGCATCAGAGTCTTTTCCAGTGAGTCAACTCTTCGCATGAGGTGGCCAAAGTACTGGAGTTTCAGCTTTTAGCATCATTCCTTCCAAAGAACACCGAGGCCTGATCTCCTTCAGAATGGACTCGTTGGATGTCCTTGCAGTCTGAGGGACTCTCAGGAGTCTTCTCCAACACCACAGTTCAAAAGCATCAATTCTTCGGCGTTCAGCTTTCTTCACAGTCCAACTCTCACATCCATACATGACCACAGAAAAGACCATAACCTTGACTAGACGGACCTTTGTTGGCAAAGTAATGTCTCTGCTTTTGAACATGTTGTCTAGGTTGCTCATAACTTTCCTTCCAAGGAGTAAGCGTCTTTTAATTTCATGGCTGCAGTCACCATCTGCAGTGATTTGGGAGCCCCCCAAAATAAATTCTGACACTGTTTCCACTGTTTCCCCATCAATTTCCCATGAAGTGATGGGACAAGATGCATGATCTTCGTTTTCTGAATGTTGAGCTTTAAGCCAACTTTTTCACTCTCCTCTTTCACCTTCATCAAGAGGCTTTTTAGTTCCTCTTCACTTTCTGCCAAAAGGGTGGTGTTGTCTGCATATCTGAGGTTATTGATATTTCTCCCAGCAATCTTGATTCCAGCTTGTGTTTCTTCCAGTCCAGCGTTTCTTATGATGTACTCTGCATATAAGTTAAATAAGCAGGATAACAATATACAGCCTTGACGTACTCCTTTTCCTATTTGGAATCAGTCTGTTGTTCCATGTCCAGTTCTAACTGTTGCTTCCTGACCTGCATATAGGTTTCTCAAGAGGCAGGTCAGGTGATCTAGGTAGGCACAAAATATACACCAAAATTATTTACTATTTGAATATATCCAGTGCATGTATCGGCGAAGGCAATGGCACCCCACTCCAACACTCTTGCCTGGAAAATCCCATGGATGGAGGAGCCTGCTGGGCTGCAGTCTGTGGGTCGCTAAGAGTCGGACACGACTGAGCAACTTCACTTTCACTTTTCACTTTCATGCACTGGAGAAGGAAATGGCAACCCACTCCAGTGCTCTTGCCTGGAGAATCCCAGGGATGGGGGAGCCTGGTGGGCTGCTGTCTATGGGGCTGCACAGGGTCGGACAGCACAGCAACTTAGCAGCAGCAGCAGCATCAACAACGTTACACTTAAAGGAACTAGAGAAAGAAAAACAAACAAAGCCAAACCTTCGAAATATGTGTAAATATGTATAGGCTCACATGACCTACTTTGTCATCCACCTGTTTTACTTTAATTTACACTAATTCTTATGGGGGTAAGTTCAATGATAGTGAGAGGAGGGACTTTAAAGGGTGATTATCAATAACATTGATAACCAATAAGTCCAATGGAGTTCCTCACACTCTTAGCATGGGCATCATTTTGTACTTCTTCATGTGATTATTTGATTGATGTCTATCTTGTCACTAGACCAACACCAGAGATTATCTTTTATTTTATCATAACAGTACTCTTGAACATGGTAGATAGCCAATTGTCTAAGCCTAAAATTAGCAACTATATATGATCAGGCAAAAATGTTCTCTAGCTCAGAGGAAATTTTTACTTTAATGACATATATATATACACACACACATATATATATGCACTATCTAATTCAAATAGCCACTTGACAGTTGTTTCATTTGCTATTATTTTCTCCCATTCAGAAGGCTGTCTTTTCACCTTGCTTATAGTTTCCTTTGTTGTGAAGAAGCTTTTAATTTTAATTAGATCCCATTTCTTTATTTTTGCTTTTATTTCCAGAATTCTGGGAGGTGGATCATAGAGGATCCTGCTGTGATTTATGTCAGAGAGTGTTTTGCCTATGCTCTCCTCTAGGAGTTTTATAGTTTCTGGTCTTACATTTAGATCTTTAAGCCATTTTGACTTTATTTTCATGTGTGGTGTTAGAAAGTGATCTAGTTTCATTCTTTTACAAGTGGTTGACCAGTTTTCCCAGCACCACTTGTTAAAGAGATTGTCTTTACTCCATTGTATATTCTTGCCTCCTTTGTCAAAGATAAGGTGTCCATATGTGTGTGGATTTATCTCTGGGCTTTCTCAAAAATATACAAGCAACTTATGCAACTCAATTACAGAAAAATAAATGACCCAATTAAAAAATGGGCCAAAGAACTAAATAGACATTTCTCCAAAGAAGACATATGGATGGCTAACAAACACATGAAAAGATGCTCAACATTACTCATTATTAGAGAAATACAAATCAAAACCACAATGAGGTACCACTTCACACCAGTCAGAATGTCTGTGATCCAAAAATCTGCAAGCGATAAATGCTGGAGAGGGTGTGGAGAAAAGGGAACCCTCCTACACTGTTGGTGGGAATGCAAACTAGTACAACCACTATGGAAAACAGTGTGGAGATTCCTTAAAAAATTGCAAATAGAACTGCCTTATGACCCAGCAATCCCACTGCTGGGCATACACACCGAGGAAACCAGAATTGAAAGAGACACATGTACCCCAATGTTCATCGCAGCACTGTTTATAATAGCCAGGACATGGAAACAACCTAGATGTCCATCAGCAGACAAATGGATAAGAAAGCTGTGGTACATATACACAAGGGAGTATTACTCAGCCGTTAAAAAGAATACATTTGAATCAGTTGTGATGAGATGGATGAAACTGGAGCCGATTATACAGAGTGAAGTAAGCCAGAAAGAAAAACACCAATACAGTATACTAACACATATATACGGAATTTAGAAAGATGGCAATGATGACCCTCTATGCAAGACAGCAAAAGAGACACAGCTGTGTATAACAGACTTTTGGACTCAGAGGGAGAGGGAGAGAGAGAGGGAGTGGGTGGGATGATTTGGGAGAATGGCATTGAAACATGTATGCTATCATGTAAGAATCGAATCACCAGTCTATGTCTGATGCAGGATACAGCATGCTTGGGGCTGGTGCACAGGGATGACCCAGAGGGATGTTGTGGGGAGGGAGGTGGGAGGGGGGTTCATGTTTGGGATCACATGTACACCCGTGCTGGATTCATGTCAATGTATGGCAAAACCAATACAGTATTGTAAAGTAAAATAAAGTAAAAATAAAAAATTAAAAACAAAACAAAAAAACCAACAACAACAACAAAAAAATAAAATAGCCACTTGACAATGTCAAGTATACTTCAAGACATGTGTGAAAACTGAACTTGGTATATTTTCCCTAAAATGTACTCATGATCAGTATTTCCTCCCTTTTAAGGAATAGCACCACCATGCATCCAATTACACAAGCCTGAAATGTAGGTGTGGTTCCTGCATTTTTGAACCGTAATATCCAACATGTCTTTAAGTCTTGCACACTTTATTTCCTAAATATGAATTAAATGCAGCTTTCCTTTTCTTGAAATGCTAATGTATTTTTTCACCTATCATTTTTTATTCAACTGGCAAGTTCTTCTTTCCACTTCCACACATTAGTATATATATTAATACATATTATATTATGTATATACTATTATCATCATCATTTAGTCACTAAGTCATATCTGACTCTTGCACCCCATGGACTGTGGCCTGCCTGGCTCCTCTTTCCATGGGATTCTCTAGGCAAGAATACTGGAATGGATTGCCATTTCCTTCTCCAGGATACCATTATCAAATGTGATATATTATGATATGTATTATACAATGGCAGTGTAATTTAATATTATTATAATTTTAAAATAGTAACATATATTTCATCTAGTGTGTGTGTGTGTATGCTAAGTTGCTTCAGTCCTTTACGACTCTGTGCAACGCTATGGACTGTAGTCTATCAGGCTCCTCTGTCCATGGGATTCTCCAGTCAAGAATATTTCAGTGGGTTGCCATGCCCTCCTCATTTCATTTATTATATATACTAAAATGATACTAAAATATTATCTATAGTGCATATAAAATTTTAATGATATATGCCATACATAATATAACATATTATATATATATATATATATATTTACTAATATGTATTGAGGGCAGGAGGAGAAGGGGACGACAGAGGATGAGATGGTTGGATTGCATCACGACTCAATGGACATGGGTTTGGGTGGACTCAGGGAGTTGGTGATGGACAAGGAGGCCTGGCGTGCTGCAATTCATGGGGTCGTAAAGAGTCAAACATGACTGAGCGACTGAACTGAGCTCATGGAAAAATAAGTTATTATTTATGAATATATTTATATCTGGGTGCTCACCCAAATCAGTGCTGAATTCACTTGGGCTCTGTATACCCAGCAAACAATGACTGAGTGCCTCTGTGTCAGACACTGTCTGAGATATTTGAAACATCCGAAGTGTCTGTGATAAGTTTTCTGTCCTTAAGGCCCTCAGTCCTAAATTGTGCTGTAGATTGTCTGATTGACCTTGCAAGGAATCTTTGTCAGTTAACTTATCACTTTCCTTTGTCCCTGATAATTGTGATATTTCTTTATTATTGGGGAGAATTGAATGAGTCCCCCTGAAATTCATATTTTGACGTTCTAACCTCCAATACTTCAGAATGTGACTGTATTTGGACTTCAGGTCTTTACAGAGGGTAATTTAGTTAAAATGAGGATGGCCCCTAATCTAGCAGAAACCATCCCTGTCATCACCTTGATCTTGGACTTTCAGAATCTAGAACAGCAAGGAAATGTGTTTGGTCCTTTAAGCTACCAAGTCTTTGGTACCTTGTAGGGCTACCCTGGTAACTGGGGACATTGGCGCTCTCTCTCTAGGTCCTTATTGTTAATATCTCAATGTGCTTTGCAACAAGACAGCATTAAGAATTTTAATAACAATAACGAAAGTTTGCTATCAGTTTCAACATTTAAATGATTGTGTACACTACACCTTAATCAATCTTCACACCAACCTGAGGAGGCCAGTGCTTGATATTCTTTGTTCACCAATTATATTTTCCTAAAGTCTCTCAGTTAGCAAGTGATGGAGCCTGGATTAAAATCCAAGGTGTTTGAGTCTCAAGTTTATGAGTGTTTAAACAATTGCCTCAATATTACTCAAACTGTACAGTGAGCAATGTAGAATTGGCTTTCTTCACAAAAAGTGGTTAACACAATAGGCTTCTTGTATTCTCATCAAGGAGTTCAGATGTGCATGTGTGGGGCTGTGTGTGAGTATGTAGCCTCTGGTGACTAACTGAAATATTCACAATCAATCAGAATCAAACACCTTGCAACAGTATTCTTCAAATGATGTTCATTAACTGAAGCTTTTCTTCTCTCACAGCCTAAAATAATCTCGTTTTGCAGAAATAAACAAGAACAGTGGCCTGGGGATATTCAGGCAAGATTCCACCACAGAAAATAGAATGTAGAAGTTGTTAGCCTTTTTTGCCTGTATGAGCTGTTATGATAACTTGCGCTTAAAAATCAGAGTCTGGCAAAATTAGCTTACCAGTAGCCTGCATACTGAATTCAATATTCTGATACTCTCCCACTATGATGCTATTAGAAACTATGTAACTATGACTTGAAATTGACAAACACCCTATTTGTCACTGATGCATTTCGTCTATTCCAAGCAGCACTTATGTTTGGGATCTACCACAGTAAAAATTATACTTCTAAGGCATGTTTAGAGGAGACTATAGTTCTGTGTTTATTAATAAAAGGCATTCTTTCCAAAGGGATATTTTTCTTTCCAGTTTCACATGTTAATCTGGTTTTGAAAAAAATATTTAATTGTGAAAAAAATTTTTCAAAGACTCAGACATAAAGATCATTGTATAGATCAGTGACTTTAATTGCGGTTTTACCATTGAAGTATCCAGTGCTTGCTTTTTCTCATATTTAGGAATATTATAAATGATAGTCAATAAGCTCATTTTATCATTCATCAATATTTTTCATCAAGTTTTTTGGGATCTTACCATATCTGTTGGTTTGCTGTGAAGTAAAGAATGAAGCAGTTCAGAAAAAGGCATACAGTCAATTTGTAGTAACAGTACATACATAAAGCAGTTATTGAGTACATGACTGTATGTAGGTGTATCAAATTAGGTTTTAAAGCATGATATTTTAAAAACTAAACTTAATAACTCAAGATTTAGGAGTTCAGAAAATGATACAGTCAGCATTTGTCTGGCTTATAAATAATTTAATTTAAAGAAAATCTTTCAATATATTGCTACCCTTTGACCTTTTTTTAAAAGATAAACCTAGATTTTTTCTGCAGTTTTATAGGTCTTTGTTTACAATGTCATTAAATATTACCAAATATTTGGCTGGTTTATTAGCTCAGCCAAAAAAAAAATCCTTAATATGTGACCTTCCTATATGGAAATACTGTCATTATACATTGATGATTTAGCCCAAAGGCTTTTCAAACAATGTCTCCAGATTCTCACTCAAGGAAGTACTGCATGCTTAACAAAGAAAAACCAGAAGCCATACATAGAGAGTTTTGTCCCTCATAGCTCAGTTGGTAAAGAATCTGCCTGCAATGCAGGAGACCCTAGTTTGATTCCTGGGTTGAGAAGATCAAGTGGAGGAGGGATAGGCTACCCACTCCAGTATTCTTGGGCTCCCCTTGTGGCTCAGCTGGTAAAGAATCCGCCTGCAAGGTGGGGGACCTGAATTTGATCCCTGGGTTGGGAAGATCCCCTGGAGAGGGGAAAGGCTGCCTACTCCAGTATTCTGGCCTGGAGAATTCCATGGACTGTATAGTCCATGGGGTCACAAAGAGCAGGACACGACTGAGCCATTTTCACTTTCATTTTCAAATTTATTTATTCTATTATAAGCCATTAATATATATGTCTGGGTAAATAGGAGTATGGTATAATGGATGGATGGTTAGATAAATTTGATGATAGAGAGATAGAGAGGAAAAGAGAGGTGGATACATAGTTAGATAGATAAATGATAGGGCTTCCCTGGTGGCTCAGTGATAAAGAATCCATCTGCCAAGCAGAAGATGCTGGTTTGATCTCTGGGTCAGGAAACTTACGCAGAGAAGGGAATAGCAACCCACTCCAGTATTCTTGCCTGGGAAATCCATGGACAGAGGGGCCTGGGAGGTTACAAACCATGGGGTCACAAAAGAGACATGACTTAGTGACTGAATGAGAGAGAGAAAAAGAGATTTACTAATCAAGGCACTATCACTTAGAGAAGTTTGGAGTCTGGTCATTGCCTGGCTTAGCTTTGCTCCTAGTAATGCTTTCTAAGGCCCACCTGACTTCCCATTCCAGGATGTCAGGCTCTAGGTTCATGGCAATGCCATCATGGTTTTCGGGGTCATTAAGACGTTTTTGTACAGTTTTTCTGTGTATTCTTGCCATCTCTTCTTAATCACTTCTTTTTCTGTTAGATCCTTTCTGTTTCTCTCCTATTTTGTCCCCATCTTTGGATGAAATGTTCCCTTGGTATCTCCAGTTTTCTTGATGATATCCCTAGTCTTTCCCATTCTGCTTTTCTCTATTTCTTTGCATGTTTCACTTAAGAAGGCTTTTTTGTCTCTCCTTGCTGATCTTTGGAACTCTACATTCACTTGGCTGTATCTTTCCCTTTGTTCTTTGCCTTTTGTGTCTCTTCTTTTCTCAGCTATTTTTAAGGCCTCCTCAGACAACCATTTTGCCCTCTTGCATTTCTTTTTCTTCCTTATTGTTTTGGTCACCACCTCCTGTGCAATTTTACTAACCTCCTTTCATAATTCTGCAGGCATTCCGTCTATAAGAGCTAATCCCTTGAATCTGTTTGTCACTTCCACTGTATAATCATAAGGGGTTTGATTTGGGTCATACCTGAATGGCCTAGTGGTTTTTCCTACTTTCTTCAAGTATGAATTTTGCAATAAGGATCTGATGATCTGAGCCAGTCAGCTTCCATTCTTGTTTTTGCTGACTGTATAGGGCTTCTCCATCTTTGGCTACAAAGAATATAATCAATCTGATTTCAGTATTGACCATCTGGTGATCTCCATGTGTAGAGTTCACTCTTGTCTTATTGGCAGAGGCTGTTGGCTATGGCCAATACGTTCTCTGGGCAAATCTCTTTTAGCCTTTGCCCTGCTTAATTTTGTATTCCAAGGCCAAATTTGTCTGTTACTCCAGGTATCTCTTGACTTCCTACTTTTTGAATCCCTTATGATGAAAAGGACTTTTTTTTTTTATTTTGGTTTTAGTTCTAGAAGTTCTCATAGGTCTTCACAGAACCATTCAGCTTCAGCTTCTTCAGCACTAGTGGTTGGGCAATAGACTTGGATTATTGTGATTTTGAATGGTTTGCCTTGGAAACAAACAGAGATCATTCTGTCATTTTTGAGACTGCACCCAAGATCTGTATTTTGGACTCCTATTGACCATGAGGGCTACTCCTTTTCTTCTAAGGGATTCTTGCCCACAGTAGTAGATATAATGGTCATCTGAATTAAATTTGCCTGTTCCCCCTTTTTCAGTTTGCTGATTCCTAAAATGTTGGTGTTCACTCTTGTCATTTTCTGGTTGGTGGTAAAGAATTGTCACTTTATGTCACTAGAACATGGATTAAAAAACCAGGTAGAATATATTCTTAATCTGTATTCCAGGTTAGAGTTGGGATCTAAAATTCCATCTCTAAAAATGTGTTTATGGACCCTACTTCTTCATCTCAAAATGTTTCCATTTATTTAATTGTAATTGTTCATGTCTACCTACCCATCCTAAAATTGTGTAGTATTTCAGAAGAAAAGTGGGGTTGAGATAAGCAGACATTATCTGAAAGTGTATTTTAGTTGAGGGGAAAAGCACCAGAAGCAGTAATATGGAAAATGGTCGGAAAAAGTAATGAAGCTCTCTTTCTAGTGGAAGCCCAGTTTCAGGGGCAAAGGCCTTTGCAAGAACACTGGATGTAAAATAGTTGTATCAATATTTGACATTTCATTTGAAAGAATTTTGGTTTACTTTCATGTGTGTGTGTGTGCGCGCGCGTGCGTGTGTGTGTGTGTGTGTGTGTGTGTATCATTCAGTTGTGTCCTTGTGCCCCCATGGACAGTAGCTTGCCAGGCTCCTCTGTCCAAAGGATTTCCCAGGCAAGAATTCTGGAATGGGTTGCCATTCTCTTCTCCAGGGGATCTTCCCAATCCAGGGATCATACCCAGGTCTCCCACACTGCAGGCAGATTCTTTACTGTCTGAGTCACCAAGGAAGTCTTTTACCTACATATTCTTTCCTCAAGGTAATAAAATTCAAAATGATGGGCAAATCGAGTAATTTTATCAGTGTTATAATATGAACAGGAAAATGAACAAATATGCCTCAATATTATGAATTGTTAATTGATTTTTCTGATGTGAAATGAAGTTGAATAATACTGTACAAATAATACCACATGATGAATGTTGAGGGAATATCAGCATAAAATAATTTTGAAATCCAAATATGTAAAAACTATTTCAACTTGGCATATGCCTTCCTTCAAAATCTGCACTTCTTTAACCAAAATGATAAATATGAAAATCTATAGAGTAAATGTACTAATATTTAAGATAAAAGTGATTCTATTTAATATTGCTGGTATTTCCATTTGCCATCAATCATTACCATGTAACTTCATCTTTGTGAATCTTTGCAGACCTTTACAAGTGAAGCACTTGCTGCTTTGAGGCTGATTATTTTGTAATCTGATTATTCACAGCTTGCTAATTTGTAATTGGGTTTTTACAACTAGAAAACCTCCAGATTTAAGAAAAAACTAATTTATTTTTTTCTTGGGTTAATTGTAGTGTTCACACAAAACAGTGGAGTGAGATGACTTCTAGTGGGCTTTGTGCAGTGTTCTGGAACCAATAAAATATATTATTGATTGCCTAATGAAAAGCACCACGTTCATATAAATTTACTGTGTCTGGGCAGGGGTACAACTGCTACTTTTATTCTGTGTAGGGAATCACCTGCCATTTTACCAAGGTCTATTGCTACATATCAAGAGGGACTTAAATTAGGTTGAGGTTACCTACAGGGCACTTTGTAAGGTGCCCTTATCCCTTTCCTTTCCTGCAGAGCTACCCACTGATTCTAATTTAGCCAAAGATCATCAAAATTAATTATGATTGAGTGGTATTATAATGGAAACAAAGTACAAGTCAAGCACCTTTGACTGTCTTCAAATTATGGAATAGAATTATATATTGTACTATTGAAGGCAAGCAAACTGACTCTTCTCTAGGCAGATTGGATTTGGTGATTCAAAAATAAGAATTTTAAATAAAATATTGAGAAGATATTTCAAAGAGAGATAGGACTGTCAAAATCAAATTAAAATTATTATAAAATAAAAATATTCTCATTTTATTAAAAATTTTGAGCAGTGATCTCAAATTTGGGGCAATATTGAGTTGTTACCATTGGGAGAATAAAAGCAACATATGAGATTTTTGTCATCTTCCACAAATACACAATCTACTAGCTTTTGTGTGACACTAGGTATAGTCATGTAAGAATGTTAAGTAGTATTTGTATCAGTCAGAAAATGTAGATTATTCTATTGTAACAAACTATAGTGTTAAACAATAAAGATTTATTGTTCCCCTATGCTACACATCTGATGGCTCAGTCTACCTATAATGCAGGGGATGCGGATTCGATCCCTGGATCAGGAAGATCCCCCGAAGAAAGGCATGGCAACCCACTCCAGTATTCCCATGCATGCGGACAGAGGAGCCTGTCTTTATCCCGTGGACAGAGGAGCCTGGTGAGCTACATACAGTCCATACAGCACAGAGTTGGACGTGACTGAAGCAAGTGAGCATGTACACACACGCTACACAGCTAATGACGCTTGGTAGAAAGCACTGCTCATCATAGTTAATCCAGAACCCAGGCTATGTAAGAATGAAAGCGAGTTCCAAAAGGTATCATACTGGCAGTTAAATACTCCTGTGCAGAAGTGGCTCCCATCTCTTCTCCTACATTACTGCATGTTCCTTTCACAGGGACTGTGCCATACATGGGGAAAATAATAAATAGTTATTGAAGAATATTAGTGACTGCCAGAATACTTAAGGATTAAAGTGAGTGGGACAAACCAGTTGCTATCTAGCTAGGAAAAGACACAATTGAAACATTAAACTTTTTGTCATTCTTCAACCAAAAACAGTTGATTGACATTTACATTGTCCTTGACATTGCCTTCATATCCTTCAGTTGAATAAGAAGATGCATAAAATTATCAAACTATGTCTCACTTAAACAAACTGAAAACATTTAGTATATTAGACTGCTTTTACCTAGGCCAGTTTAAAACTCCTGCTGAAAGTAAAATGGTCTTATCATACTAAACTGCGCTGAGGCTTTCATGGACAATGTCGCTCATTGTCCTGGCTTGTACTATCAAGAGCACATCTCCCCACGCTCTAGATTTTGGAAGGGAAAGAATAGAGCTTTTTCCAGCTCCATGCCTATCATTAGAGACATTCAAAGGGTGCATGTGGGAGAGAGAAAGTGAAGAATGATGTTTCCAGAGAATAGTTAAATTTGTGAATTAACGTCTATGATAGTACTGTAGACAGCACAAACCCGAGTGATATTTTCAGAGAACAGCCTAAGATCACATCATAAACCACTATAATTGCTTTACAAGTGATAGTTATACATGTGGATTGATTTGTATGTTTGTGTGTTGGCTTGCTTGGTTTAAGCAAATAAATGTTATTTTCATCCAGGATATAGTTTCTCTTCTTTCATCTCCCACTGTCTGGTATTCCAATCAGGGTTTCTCTCTATAATCACTACAATGTATGAGTCTTTGAGTACATAGTTACTGAAGAATGATTTGGTTAGATCTTAAACATGCATATTGATTTACTCTTGTGTATCCTGAGTGGTTCTTCAAAACAGGTTATGTGAAGGAGCAGGAGGAGGTCTTGAGAGTTGTTAGGATTTAGGGAAAGATAACTTTGTGGAAGGTGAAGAAGTGAGGACTTAAAATGGAATGTGTTGGAATAATAGAAAAATTGAACTGTTAGAAAGAGTTTATTTCTTGCTTTCCTTCTCTGTTTTCCTGCACCTATGTCGTGATTGCTTAGTAGCATGACAGAACACTCTAGATCAAATAAGATTAAAAAGAACTCTGTAATGTGAGAGGGTTCCAGTACGCCCTGACAGAAGGGAAAGAAGGATATTCTATATCACAGTGTTGTAGAAGAAATTTCTGTAGGTAACTGGCAAGGGTTATGAATGCACTGGGATGAATTGTATCCCCACCCCAAAATCATGTCTTCCCAGAACCTCAGAATATGACCTTAATTGGGAACACGTCTTTGCATATATAATTAGTTGTTAGGATGAGGTCATACTAGATTAGAGTGGGCCCTACATCCAGTATGATTAGTCTCTTTATGAGAAGAAGAGAAAATTGAGCCAGACAGAGGCACACAGAGGAAAAGACCATGAAGTGATGGAGGCCAAGCTTGGTGGTATGCTGTCACAAGCCAAGGAACTCCTGAAGTCACCAACAGTCTGGAATAGGCAAGGAAGGATTTTTTTCCTAGAGTCTTTGGAGGGAGCATTGTCCTGCCGACATCTTGATTTCAGACTTCTAGCCTTCAGCACTTCAAAGGAATAAATATCTCTTCTTTTAAAACCCCCAGCTTATCAAACTTTGTCATGGACACCCTAGGAAAGTAATACAAGTAGATATTTCTGGATAAGTAATTTGGGTACTTCTAATTACCTGACCTGCCTCTTGAGAAACCTATATGCAGGTCAGGAAGCAACAGTTAGAACTGGACATGGAACAACAGACTGGTTCCAAATAGGAAAAGGAGTATGTCAAGGCTGTATATTGTCACCCTGCTTATTTAACTTCTATGCAGAGTACATCATGAGAAATGCTGGGCTAGAAGAAACACAAGATGGAATCAACATTGCCAGGAGACCTGGCAGTAACCTCAGATATGCAGATGACACCACCCTTATGGCAGAAAGTGAAGAGAAACTAAAAAGCCTCTTGATGCAAGTGAAAGAGGAGAGTGAAAAAGTTGGCTTAAAGCTCAACATTCAGAAAATGAAGATCATGGCATCCGGTCCCATTACTTCATGGGAAATAGACGGGGAAACAGTGGAAACAGTGTCAGACTTTATTTTTCTGGGCTCCAAAATCACTGCAGATGGTGATTGCAGCCATGAAATTAAAAGATGCTTACTCCTTGGAAGAAAAGTTATGACAAACCTAAATAGTATATTCAAAAGCAGAGACATTACTTTGTCAACTAAGGTCCATGTAGTCAAGGTTATGGTTTTTTCTGTGGTCACGTATGGATGTGAGAGTTGGACTGTGAAGAAGGCTGAGCACTGAAGAATTGATGCTTTTGAACTGTGGTGTTGGAGAAGACTCTTGAGAGTCCCTTGGACTGCAAGGAGATCCAACCAGTCCATTCTAAAGGAGATCCGCCTTGGGATTTTTTTGGAGGAAACAATGCTGAAGCTGAAACTCCAGTACTTTGGCCACCTCACGCGAAGAGTTAACTCATTGGAAAAGACTCTGATGCTGGGAGGGATTGGGGGCAGGAGGAGAAGGGGACGACAGAGGATGAGATGGCTGGATGGCATCTCTGACTCGATGGATGTGAATCTGAGTGAACTCCGGGAGTTGGTGATGGACAGGGAGGCCTGGCGTGCTGCGATTCATGGGATTGCAAAGAGTCGGACACGACTGAGCAACTGAACTGAACTGAACTGAATTAAGTAAATAATGGCTAGTTCCTTTTTCAAAAAATAATCTTTTCTGGTTGTCTAACTTCTTTGCTAACTTTTCATGATGTTTCGGTCCATTTTCTGATTCATATAGTAAATAGACTACTACTATAGTTGTGAATTGCCTATGCATTTTTGAAAGACAATGTATAAATGTGATTAGTATACCTAATAGGTGTCTTTTTATGTATTATTGGATAATGAGTCTGTGAATGGTACAAATGAACATTATGAAAACAAAGATTTAGTATCTTTACAGTAAAACAGGATAGCATAAGAGGAGTATTTAAGAAAGAGTGGAAAGACTGGGGTTCCATTTTTGCCACTACCATTTATATCTGTGTGGCTTTAGACAAACTACTACATTTTTTCCACATCTGTAACCAGATAATACAAATGTCAGGCTTTCTTTCAAATAAGAAATTAATAAAGGAGCAACTTTAAAAAACTTTATTATAATAATATGAATTATATTGCATTTATTAGAAAATTGTTTAAGAAAAGTCTCAAGTACTATGTGTAGATACCACAATTGTAAATGATATTTTCTGGTATGAGAGCAAATCTCTGTTCAACCCAGTGCCCATCTTAATGACTTAGAGAGGAGTTTATTGGAAGCAAAATTTATTTTAATAATTCAGGGTGTCATTTTCACAAAGTCATCTGGAACCATTTTGCAGACCTGAGAGCAAGGGGATGAGTGGCATCTGGCCTGTAATTTGTAGCCGATTGGCTTCACAGGCCACAACATTTGCAAGTCTCTGCACACATCGTAGAAAAATCTCTCCAAAGTTCTGTATCAGTAATGAGAGTTTGTCTTTCCAATCTGTTTCTTAGGAAAAACGGAGGTAGTGTTGTTGTTATATAGGCATTTTCTAGGAGAATGGATGAGCTGACAGCCTGGTCTTCTGGGTGTTCTGTTGATCACAGAGAGCAGTTCTCATCGTTCATTTTTAGACTTTTATACAATTCCATGGACAACATGATGAAAGAGAGAAAGGCAAGTGATATCTGTATGCATGCAGAATTAGCAAAATTTGGGAATATTGATACTCTTCAAACGATAATTTGTCTGCATTTCCATCATTTTGTGGGTCCCACTGGCATCTTGACACCTGCAGATTTTGGCTGCGCCTGTGTTGAGCAGATGCACCCTCCAGTACACTGGGTGTGGTTGTCAGGCTCTGTGCTTCCCTTCACAAGTGGGACTCCTGCCCCCAACCCCCATGCAGGAAAGAGCTGAATATTGCATTTATCCTGTGTATTTCTTTCCATTTATGCTCTGCATGTCATTTCTGTTCATTAATATGATAATTAGAACATTTATCCTCTCTACCCCACCCTATAAAAATCTAGGATTCAGTATCATTTCTACCCCCCATCCAGCCCAATTATTCCCTCTTATTGTCCATTGATGGGGAATTGTAAAAGTGAGTAAGAAATAGATGAAATATCTCACTGGTCAAAATCTCAGTGTTGGCTCTTTAATATTTTTAATAACATAGGGAAAATTAAGTGCCACTTAGTGTCAACTGATTTTTATTTAAAATATAATTCTTTCTGTTTTTCAAAACTTGATTTCAACTTTATAGATACTATTTGCTTAGTGCAGTATGAATTTTAAATATGTACTTAAAACTAACAATTAATCATTAAAATATAGGAATATTGATACTATTAGCTAAACTTGAGTATCCACTAGGAGGAGCTGAGTACTTTATCAAGAATATAGAAGATTTATGTCTTAACATAATTAATAAAATATTATCAGTATGTTGGGATTAATACTGATAAAAGTAAAATTAAGTTGCAATAAGTTGGATGTCATTATGATTGGGAACTAGAAGCACAGAATGAACACCATTGTATGTTTCAGCTAACTAAATTACTAAGAGTTTTGAAGAAGTTAAAATAAAACAGTATAGTTTTGATTTTGCACATCAAAGACTCACATGAATTTGTCTTGTTTCTTGAAAATGAAGCTAATTTATAGCCAGTATGGTAAAAATAGATCTAAAGTAGGATATAGAGAAAAACAAAGCAAACTTTTGGAATAAGAAACATAGTATATATCTAAAATCAGGCATACAGACCCATGGAACAAGATGGAAAGCCCAGAAACAAACCCATGCACTTATGGGTACCTTATTTTTGACAAAGGAAGCAAGAATATTCAATGAGGCAAAGACAGCCTCTTCAATAAATGGTGCTGTGAAAACTGGACAGCTACATGTTAAATAATGAAATGAGAACACTTCCTAACACCATACACAAGTGAAGTCACTCGGTTGTGACTGACTCTTTGCGATCTCATGGACTGTAGCCTACCAAGCTCCTCTGTCCATGGGATTTTCCAGGCAATAGTACTGGAGTGGATTGCCATTTCCTTCTCCAGGGGATCTTCCCAACCTAGGGCTTGAACCCAGGTCTCCCGAATTGTAAACAGACGCTTTACTGTCTGAGCCATCACAAAGGTAAACTCAAAGTGCATTAAAGACCTAAATGTAAGACTGGAAACTATAAAACTGTTAGAAGAAAACATAGGCAGAACACTCAATGACCTAAATCAAAGAAAGATCCTCTATGACCCACCTCCTAGAGTAATGGAAATAAAAACAAAAATAAGTGGGACCTGATTAAACTTAAAAGTTTTTTCACAGCAAAGGAAACTATAAGCAAGGTGAAAACACAACCCTCAGAATGGGAGAAAATAATACCAAATGAAACAACTCACAAAGGGTTAGTTTCCAAAATTTACAAGCAGCTCATACAACTCAATACCAGGAAAGCAAACAACCCAATCAAAAAATGGGAACAAGACCTAAACAGACGTTTCTCCAAAGAAGACATACAGATGGCTAACAAACACATGAAAAGATGCTCAGTATTGCTCATTATTAGAGAATTGTAAATCAAAACAACAATGAAATATTACCTCATACTTGTGAGAATGGCCATCCTCAAAACGTCTACAAACAATAAATGCTGGAGAAGGTGTGGAGAAAAGGGAATGCTCTTGCACTGTTGGTGGGAATGTAAATTGATACAGACACTAAGGAAGCTGGTATGGAGATTCCTTAAAAAACTAGAAATAAAACCACCATATGACCCAGCAATCCCATGCCTAGGAACGTACCCTGAGGAAACCAAAATTGAAAAAGACACATACATTCCATTGTTCATTGCAGAAGCAACCTAGATGTCCAATCGACAGATGAATGGATAAAGAAGTTGTGCATATTCACAATGGAATATTATTCAGCCAGAAAAAGGAACACATTTGAGTCAGTTCTAATAAGGTGGATGAACCTAGAACCTATTATGCAGAGTGAAGTAAGTCAGAAAGAGAAAGATATATATTGCATTCTAATGTATATATATGGAATCTAGAAAAAAATGGTACTGAAGAATTTATTTACAGGGCAGCAATGGAGAAACAGACATAGAGTATAGACTTACGAACATGGAGAGAGGGGAGGAGAAGATAAGATGTATGGAGAGAGCAACATGGAAATTTACTTTACCATATGTAAAATAGATGGCCAAAGGGAATTTGCTGTATAGCTCAGGAAACTCAAACAGGGGCCCTGTATCAACCTAGAGGGGTTGGATGGGGAGGGATATGGAGGGAGATTCTAAAAGGAAGGGAAATATGTATACTTATGGCAGATTTAATATAAGGTATGGCAGAAAACAACAAAATTCTATAAAGCAATTATCCTTCAATTAAAAATAAATAAATTTTTTAAAAATTAAAAAATAAAATATAGTATATATCTAAGAAACCACATAGGTATGATGATATGAAGACATGATCAAGAATGAATTTTATCTGGGATGGTGGAAGTATGTAAAAATGCCTGATTTGGTTATTTCCTATGTAAGTTTCAAAAACTGTGGCATGATACATGTGACAGTCAATCATGATCACTATGAATGAATTATATTTTAAACAAAAATGTAATTTCCAATAACTGCTTATATTCAAGGGCAGCCTTGGAGATGTAAGCTTATTGGCCAATTTTTTAATTCCTCAGGAATTCTGGTTATGGGTTTGATTCAAAATGTGCCTGGCATCATTAACAGGGTCTCTTTTTGAGTGTTCTGGATTCTGAAATTCTTCCTTAGCATAGGAATGGTACAGAAAGTACAGATGGCACAAAATTTGACAGCATACTCTGATTTAAATGTTTGTCCATGTATAGGACAGCCTGGGAGTGCCTCAGTGGTAAAGAATCTGCCTGCCGATGCAGGCGATTCAGGTTCAATCCAATCCCTGGGGCAGGAAGATGCCCTGGAGAAGGAAATGGTAACCGATTTTAATTTTCTTGCCTGGAGAGTTCAATGGATGGAGGTGCCTGGCAGGTTCAAGCTGTTGCAAAAGAATTGGATAGAATTTAGTGACTAAACAGCAGCAACAACAGCAGGATAAGCTCAGGCAGCAAGGCTGAATGATTGAAAGGGCTAAGTCTGTAGTCCGATGGGCTTCCAATCACTTGCTTGTTCTTCTTATCACCTGGGTGAACTTAAGCAGTTTATTAACCTGTCTACACTGTTTATTAAGGAAATATTTGTCCTTAATAAGCAGTATTACTATCTTAAATGCGAGTTTATAATAAACATTTGTAGACACATGATGCCAAGTAACAACAAAACAATAATAGTAAAAGACAGTATTTGTTGAGGATTTTCTATATGCTAACAACTGCAGATGGTGACTGCAACCATGAAATTAAAAGACAGTTACTCCTTGGCAGAAAAGTTATGACCAACCTAGACAGCATATTGAAAAGCAGAGACATTACTTTGCCAACCAAGGTCTGTCTAGTCAAGGCTATGGTTTTTCCTGTGGTCATGTATGGATGTGAGAGTTGGACTGTGAAGAAAGCTGAGCGCTAAAGAACTGATGCTTTTGAACTGTGGTGTTGGAGAAGACTGTTGAGAGTTCCTTGGACTGCAAGGAGATCCACCCAGTCCATTCTGAAGGAGATCAGCCCTGGATGTTCTTTGGAAGGAATAATGCTAAAGCTGAAACTCCAGTACTCTGGCCACCTCATGCGAAGTGTTGACTCATTGGAAAAGACTCTGATGCTGGGAGGGATTGGGGGCAGGAGGAGAAGGGGATGACCGGGGATGAGATGGCTGGATGGCATCACTGACTCAATGGACGTGAGTCTGAGTGAACTCCGGGAGTTGGTGATGGACAGGGAGGCCTGGCGTGCTGCGATTCATGGGGTCGCAACGAGTTGGACACGACTGAGCGACTGAACTGAACTGAACTGAATTAAGTAAATAATGGCTAGTTCCTTTTTCAAAAAATAATCTTTTCTGGTTGTCTAATAGGAAAAGGAGTACGTCAAGGCTGTATATTGTCACCCTGCTTATTTAACTTGTATACAGAGTACATCATGAGAAATGCTGGGCTAGAAGAAGCACAAGCTGGAATCAAGATTGCCAGGAGAAATATCAATAACCTCAGATATGCAGATGACACCACCCTTATGGCAGAAAGTGAAGAGGAACTAAAGACCCTCTTGATGAAAGTGAAAGTGGAGAGTGAAAAAGTTGGCTTAAAGCTCAACATTCAGAAAACGAAGATCATGGCATCTGGTCGCATCACTTCATGGGAAATAGATGGGGAAACATTGGAAACAGTGTCAGACTTTATTTTGGGGGGCTCCAAAATCACTGCAGACGGTGACTGCAGCCATGAAATTAAAAGACGCTTACTCCTTGGACGAAAAGTTATGACCAACCTAGGTAGCATATTGAAAAGCAGAGACATTACTTGGCCAAAAATGGTCCATCTAGTCAAGGCTATGGTTTTTCCAGTGGTCAGGTATTGATGTGAGAGTTGGACTCTGAAGAAAGCTGAGTGCTGAAAAATTGATGCTTTTGAACTGTGGTGTTGGAGGAGACTCTTGTGATTCCCTCAGACTGCAAGGAGATCCAACCAGTCCAGTCTAAGGGAGATCAGTCCTGGGTGTTCATTGGGAGGACTGATGCTAAAGCTGAAACTCCAGTACTTTGGCCACCTCATGTGAAGAGTTGACTCATTGGAAAAGACCCTGATGCTGGGAGGGACTGGGGGCAGTAGGAGAAGGGGATGACAGAGGATGAGATGGCTGTATGGCATCACCAACTTGACATGAGTTTGGGTAAACTCCGGGAGTGTTGGACAGGGAGGTCTGGTGTTCTGCGATTCATGGGGTGGCAGAGACTCGGACATGACTGGGAGATTGAACTGAACTGAACTAAAATATTCAGTTACATACTTATTTTTTATTTTTCTATAAAATTATATTAAAAAATATTTATATAAAAAGAGCTTCCATATTTCCTAGTATACAGATTTCTTAGATCCTTACTATGAGGAGGGTTAAAATATTCCTAGGGCCTATGAAAACTTTGGGAGAAAAATTTTTTGCATACATTAACACTGTTTTTGGACAATTATTTATTATAGCCAGATTCTTAGTTTAAATTTAATTTATCAGAACATTCTTCTCATTTTTCAGTTAGATTGAAATCGATTTGACAATTGATTATTTGAGAAATTAGTCTTTTCCCCTTCTGACATAGAGCAGGAGTAGTAAGCCTTTCCATTCTCTCCCAATTTACTTGCCACACTGCCCTGTATAATTTTTTTCCAAGAATATAAAATCTTTCAAAAGGAAGGTATTGCCTAAAATCTACAAATTAACTTTTTAAATGGTGCTATTATCAAACATAGACTTCAAGTTTTATAAAATAATTATCTCCATTTAAAATCTTCCCTTATTTTAAAAAATGAAATAAAAATTCTCTGACCTATATGACATTTTTCTGTAATATATAAACATGTTGATTTAAAAAAAAATAAATGAAAATTCTCTTTGAAGTTGATGATTGTTATATAGTCCACTGTATAGTTCAGAATGATTGGACTCACCTTTGATGAATAAATCCAACACACATATTTTGGTTATTCTCAATTTCAAGACAATAGTGCTGATAATAAAAAAAATTAAATCTTAATAAAATAAATACAGAAAGGGAGGCAATTTCAGGTGAATGATTTGACTTAAATGTCATTCTATTTGACTAAACAGAAAAGAAAGTTGGCTCCAAACGTTCTAGAGTGTTGGAGATTGCGAGTGAAATGACACAAAGACAAGACACACACAAGAGACAGACACCACTCTGGCCAGAGGAAAAGAACTGCGCAAGCAAGCAAGCTTGCGGTTTACTTTTATATCGCCCCCTGGGCAGAATTCCAGACTGTATTACTAAGCCTTTTCAGTATAGCGCATGTGCATAAATGTTATCGTACAGCAAAAGGGAGTGAAATTTCTGCTTACTGCAGAGAATGTCCAGAACCCTTTCTTTCTTCTTATCACAAAGAGGGAATGTTCCCTCGTTTGCAAGGGACCATTAAACTCAAGGCTGTGTCCAGACTCCTTGGCAGAACGCCTCATTTGCAAGCACGTTCAGCCTGAGCAGAGAGCCCTGTTTGCAGGCACATCTCCACTTTCCCTATTGTGGCTGCATTAACCCTTCATAGAGAAACACTGTTCAATTTTTTATTGAAAATCAGCATAATACTTGGTTCTGAGGCAAGTAGATCCTCTGAATAGGAAGACTCATCAGTTCCACTGGGCAGGTTTTTTAGAGGTTTATGGATGTTGATAACAATCCAGTCTTTCACAATACATCTTAAAGAGAAGTTTAGAGAAGGTATTGAGAAGATATTTCCATATCTTTAGTTTGCCATAAAAATTCCAATACTTTGGAAGTGTTCCACAGCCAGTGGTATTGAAAACTGCATATAGTAGACATCATATATTTAATAAAATTGATCATCTCATCATCAAAATTCTGCTACATAATTAATGGCCAATATGCATAAGATTTTGATGAAGTCAAATAATTTATTATAAATAATATATAAGTCATGAGCTTGAATATTAATTAAATCAAATAGTTTTACAGAGCTTTCTTTTAAAAAAATATGCTACATGTGTTCCCAAACATGAAGAATTAAAGATTTTAAAATTATAAAAACAAATAAATTAAAAAATATATATATAAATAAATAAATAAATTAAAAATAATAATAAAAAATAAAAAAATATGCTAGACTCAGTGATGAGAGCACTTTACTATCGGTACTCAATGATTTTTAATGGTTCAGTTCAGTTCAGTCACTTTTATTCTTTCAGCCAATCATAAGTTAAATTCTTCAAAAATAACAGCACAAAGCTGTTACTGGAGATTTACAGAAATTCAGCTAGAATTACATCATTCATTCATTCAACCAAAATGTAATATCTACCAAGTGCCAAATATTTTTTCATATGTGTGAAAATAAATTACATTTCTCTCCTTGAGTTGTTTGGTTAACCTATTCATGATCATAGTTTAGATCAAACCTAAATTATGTATTTCCTGAGGACAATGTGATTTGTAAGATCAATTTTTAAATTTTCTTCTGATTCCAGTTAATAATTTAGCTAAAGTCATCCAATATTGTGTACTGCTGCTGCTGCTGCTGCTGCTAAGTCGCTTCAGTCGTGTCCGACTGTGTGCGACCCCATAGACGGCAGCCCACCAGGCTCTGCCGTCCCTGGGATTCTCCAGGCAAGAACAATGGAGTGGGTTGCCATTTCCTTCTCCAATGCATGAAAGTGAAAAGTGAAATTTGATGAGTAACTTTGAAACAAATAATCATGTCAAATAAACGACAGCATCTCAAAGTCACAGAAGCCACATATAGGTTACATATGGCCACTGAGGAAGTGCTTTTCAGGAACAAAATATGAATAATAAGTTGGCTAGAGTTTCAATCAAATAATCTTCTTAGCTACAGGTTAATATTTAATATAGAAAAATTCAATCAATTGAAATAAAAAAGTTGTATATCCACTCTGTACAGAGCATTTTTCTATGAACTATGATAAATATATGTTGTATCTTGCAAAGTACTTAGTATCTGTTAATGTCAGCATTTAATAAAATCTATCATTTTCTGCAAGCGAAGCTGTATTTCAGGAACTGTTCTAGGGCCTATACATTTACTATCTCTGAAACCACATGATAATCCTAAAAAGCTATACGTTTCATCCTTCATTTGCTGATGGAAAAGTAGCATTCACTCGTTAAAACTTAGATCCAGATTGACTTCAGTGCTTATCCACCCAAACCTCATATAGTGGTCAAAAGCATTCTATATATTACAAACATGATATTTAAGAAGAAAAGAATAGCAACAACAGAAAAAAAAAATCCTACAATGTAACAAAGAACAAGTAATAAAATGAGGAGTAATAATTGCAATTGGAAAAATCTGTAAGGACTGGAATGATCAGATGAGTCTTTAAGAAAGAATATATGGAGAAATGTTAATAAATTATATATAAGTGGATAGAATGTCAGTAAAATCAAATAAACATGGGTTGTTCAGGATACAGTCTAGAACAACTTTTTTAAGTTCAAAAGATGTTTATATATGTTTGAACAGTTTTGCATAATGGATTTATTCTAATAACTAAATGGAACCAGAGAAGATTATTAAACAGACAACTTATATAGTTTTGGAGGATTAATTGGACACTGTTATTCAAGCTGAGAAAACACAAGCCAGACAGACCAGTTAGAAGACAATCACAACACTCTAGGCATGCAGTTGTGTGGTCAGGCTGAGTGCAAATTGATTAAAGGGGAAGAAATATGTCTATAGAAGGATCATTGTTACCTGGGGACTGGAGGTGAGATGGGAGAAGTGTGATTAGTTCAGAATCCATTCATTCGTTGTGTCTGTGAGTCCCGAATATTTCAAAAGGATATTCTAAGCTTTCCCCCCTAACTGGCTATGACATTCTGCCAGCTGCTCCCTTGCTAGACAGGAAATCTGCCAAAATTCTTCTGAAGAAGCAGCTATGAATTTGCCCCAGGTGTTTGGGGATGTGATAGAGTGGGAGTGGGGCTTCAGAGAATGCAATCTAGGACACTCAGACTTAGTGCAAAGGTCTCCTGTGGTTTTGCTGTGAGAGGATGGTTTGCTTTGACTGAAGGTGGAGTGAAATAAGGGGAGATGGGCTTGTTGTGACATTAGATGAATACAGGCCAGATGAATGTATGTCAAGATTGTTAAAATAGTATTAATATCTAGAATCACATCTACTTATAGATTCTATTGCTCAGATGAATAGGAATAAAACCAACTGTGACTAAATTGCGTTTTCTTTTGTATGATATTGTCCAGATATGCAGTGTGATTGATGGCTACGTTGGGAAGATTTGCTATTGGGAACTATACACACTGCTTGTTTGAGTTAGACCTCAGGATGCAATTATAATTTCCCTTTTCTCCAATCATGATATAATAATCTTAGATTTTTTCTCTAATTTTGAACTGCATTTGTCTCTGGGTTGTGGGTATGGCATAAGCCCTCTCAGAGGAGGTCACCATTAACCCCACCATGGAGCTGCCAGAACTTACATAGGACTGGGAAATAGGCTCTCGGAGGGCACGACAGGACCTAGGAGAAAGGAAAGGTGACCCCACAGGAGACTGTCTGGATTTGCCTGTGGGTGTCCGGGAGTCTCTGGCAAAGGCATGGGTTGGTGGTGGCCTCCTGCAGGATTGGGGGCATGGACTGCAGCAGTTCATGCATGAGATCTGTTGAGAGGGGTCACCATTACCTTCATTAACTCCACCATAGTTCAGCTTAGTCCAGTCGCTCAGTGTTGTTCTTCATTGAGCAACAGCAATTTTCAGAAGTATTCATAGCCAATCTCAGCATTCAAGGTAATTGACTAACTCCTAATCAAACACAGGGAACCCTGGTCTTAATGATTGCTATCAATTTCCTGGTTCCAGTGTGATGGGTGTATGCTGAATTGATGGACTACATAGAACATGCACCTTATCTTTCTGGATTCAACTGTACTAAGACTTGAATGGTGTGTGTGTGTGTGTGTGTGTGTGTGTGTGTGTGTGTGTGTGTGTGTAGAGAGAGACTTCAGTTTAGTTCAGTTCAGTTGCTCAGTCGTGTTTGACTCTTTGTGACCCCATGAACTGTAGCCTACCAGGCTCCACCATCCATGGGATTTTCCAGGCAAGAATACTTGAGTGGGTTGCCATTTCTTTCTCCAGGAGATCGTCCTGACCCAGGGATTGAACCCGGGTCTCCCGCATTGTAGGCAGACACTTTACCATCTGAGCCACCAGGGAAGTCCCTGCTGTTTACCTGGGACCAAACTATGGAGTATCTGCATGGCGCTGGAGCAGAAAGTTCGGCTATGCAGTGTTGGAGCGGTAAGTAGCAGAGAGGAGATACTCCACGTCCAAGATCAGAAAAACCACAGTAAGATGGTAGGCATTGGAGCAGCTGCTAGGAGATATCCCGTGTCCAAGGGGAAAGGAGAAGCCCCAGCAAGATGGTTCAGTTCAGTTCAGTTCAGTCGCTCAGTCGTGTCTGACTCTCTGCAACTGCATGAATCACAGCACGCCAGGCCTCCCTGTCCATCACCAACTCCCGGAGTTCACTCAGACTCATGTCCACCAAGTCGGTGATGCCATCCAGCCATCTCATCCTGGGTCGTCCCCTTCTCCTCCAGCCCCCAATCCCTCCCAGCATCAGAGTCTTTTCCAATGAGTCAACTCTTCACATGAGGTGGCCAGAGTACTGGAGTTTCAGCTTCAGCATCATTCCCTCCAAAGAAATCTCAGGTTTGATCTTCAGAATAGACTGCTTGGATCTCCTTGCAGTCCAAGGAACTCTCAAGAGTCTTCTCCAACACCACAGTTCAAAAGCATCAATTCTCCGGTGCTCAGCCTTCTTCACAGTCCAACTCTCACATCCATACACGACCACTGGAAAAACCATAGCCTTGAGTAGACGGACCTTAGTCAGCAAAATAATGTCTCTGCTTTTGAATATACTATCTAGGTTGGTCATAACTTTCCTTCCAAGGAGTAAGCATCTTTTAATTTCATGGCTGCAGTCACCATCTGCGGTGATTTTGGAGCACAAAAAAATAAAGTCTGACACTGTTTCCACTGTTTCCCCGTCTATTTCCCATGAAGTGATGGGACCAGATGCCATGATCTTCGTTTCCTGAATGTTGAGCTTTAAACCAACTTTTTCCCTCTCCTCTTTCACTTTCATCAAAAGGCTTTTTAGCTCCTCTTCACTTTCTGCCATAAGGGTGGTGTCATCTGCATATCTAAGGTTATTGATATTTCTCTCAGCAGTCTTGATTCCAGCTTGTGATTCTTCCAGTCCAGCATTTCTCATGATGTACTCTGCATAGAAGTTAAATAAGCAGGGTGACAATATACAGCCTTGACGTACACCTTTTCCTATTTGGAACCAGTCTGTTGTTCCATGTCCAGTTCTAACTGTTGCTTCCTGACCTGCATACGGATTTCTCAAGAGGCAAGTCAGGTGGTCTGGTATTCCCATCTCTTTCAGAATTTCCCACAGTTGATTGTGATCCACACAGTCAAAGGCTTTGGCATAGTCAATAAAGCAGAAATAGATGTTTTTCTGGAACTCTTTTGCTTTTTCCATGATCCAGCGGATGTTCGCAATTTGATCTCTGGTTCCTCTGCCTTTTCTAAGTGTTTGCTTGAACATCAGGAAGTTCACAGTTCACGTATTGCTGAAGCCTGGCTTGGAGAATTTTGAGCATTACTTTACTAGCATGTGAGATGAGTGCAATAGTGCGGTAGTTTGAGCATTCTTTGGCGTTGCCTTTCTTTGGGATTGGAATGAAAACTGACTTTTCCAGTCCTGTGGCCACTGCTGAGTTTTTCAAATTTGTTGGCATATTGAGTGCAACACTTTCACAGCATCATCTTTCAGGATTTGAAATAGCTCAACTGGAATTCCATCACCTCCACTAGCTTTGTTCATAGTGATGCTCTCTAAGGCCCACTTGACTTCACATTCCAGGATGTCTGGCTCTAGACTAGTGATCACATCATCATGATTATCTGGGTCGTGAAGATCTTTTTTGTACAGTTCTTCCATGTATTCTTGCCACCTCTTTTTAATATCTTCTGCTTCTGTTAGGTCCATGCAAGATGATAGGAGGGGCAAATTCATGTTTATAATCAAACCCCGTTCTGGCCAGAGACCATTAGAGGGCTCAAACAAATCTTGTGTGCACCAGAACCCAGGGGCCCCACAGAGACTGAGACAGAACTGTTTGAGCATCTGCTGTGGAGGTACAGTTTGGCAGTGGTCTGCCACAGGAACAGGGGCTCTGGGTGTAGGTATGGCATAAGTCCTCTTGAAGGTGGTGGCCATTAACCCCACTATAGAGCTACCAGAACTTACATAGGACTGGGAAATAGACTCATTGAGGGCATGACAGAACCTTGTGCACTAGGACCCAGGAGAAAGGAACAGTGACCCCACAGGAGACTTGCTTTGGGTGTCCGGGAGTCTCTGCTGAAGGCGTGGGTTGGTGGTGGCTTTCTGCTGGGTTTTTTCGGGAGCATGAACTGTAGCGGTACATGCCTGAGATCTTTTGAGGGAGATAGGTCACCATTGTCTTCACTACCTCCACCACAGTTTCAGTTCAGTTCAGTTCAGTCACTTAGTCTTGTATGACTCTTTGTGACCCCATGAATCGCAGCACACCAGGCCTCCCTGTCCATCACCATCTCCCGCAGTTCACTCAGATTCATGCCCATTGAGTCAATGATGCCATCCAGCCATTTCATCCTCTGTCATCCCCTTCTCCTCCTGCCCCCAATCCCTCCCAGTATCAGAGTCTTTTCCAATGAGTCAACCTTTCGCATAAGGTGGCCAAAGTACTGGAGTTTCAGCTTTAACATCATTCCTTCCAAAGAAATCCCAGGGCTGATCTTCTTCAGAATGGACTGGTTGGATCTCCTTGCAGTCCAAGGGACTCTCAAGAGTCTTCTCCAACACCACAGTTCAAAAGCATCAATTCTTCGGCACTCAGCTTTCGTCACAGTCCAACGCTCACATCCATACATGACCACTGGAAAAACCATAACCTTGACTAGACGGACATTTGTTGGCAAAGTAATGTCTCTGCTTTTCAATATGCTATCTAGGTTGGTCATAACTTTTCTTCCAAGGAGTAAGTGTCTTTTAATTTCATGGCTGCAATCACCATCTGCAATGATTTAGGAGCCCCCCAAAATAAAGTCTGACACTGTTTCCACTGTTTCCCCATCTATTTCCCATGAAGTGATGGGACCAGATGCCATGATCTTAATTTTCTGAATGTTGAGCTTTAAGCCAACTTTTCCACTCTCCTCTTTTACTCTCATCAAGAGGCTTTTTAGTTCCTCTTCACTTTCTGCCATAAGGGTTGTGTCATCTGCATATCTGAGGTTATTGATATTTCTCCCGGCAATCTTGATTCCAGCTTGTGTTTATTCTAGCCCAGTTTCTCATGATGTACTCTACATATAAGTTAAACAAGCAAGGTGACAATATACAGCCTTGAGGTACACCTTAGCTTGGCCTCAGGTAAATAGCAGGGAGGGAACACAGCTCTACCCATCAACAGAAATTGGATTTAAGATTTACTGAGCATGGCCCCACCCATGAGATAAGACCCAGTATCCCCCTCAGTCAGTCTATCCCATCAGGATGCTTTCATAAGCCTCTTATCCTTCTTCATCAGAGGGCAGACAGACTGAAAATCATCCTCAAAGAAAACTAACCAATATAATCACATGGACCACAGCCTTGTCTAACTCAGTGAAACTGTGAGCCAAGGTGGACGGGTCATGGTGGAGAATTCAGACAAAATGCGGTCCACTGGAGAAGGGAATGGCAAACCACTTCAGTATTCATGCCTTGAGAACCCCATGAACAGTATGAAAAGGCAAAAAGATAGGACACTGAAAGATGAACTCCCCAGGTTGGTAGGTGCTCAATATGCTACTGGAGATCAGTGGAGCAATAACTCCAGAAAGAATGAAGAGATGGAGCCAAAGCAAAAACAACACCCAGTTGTGGATGTGACTGGTGAGAGAAGCAAGATCTGATTCTGTAAAAAGAATATTGCAAAGGAACCTGAAATGTTAGGTTTATGAATCAAGGCAAATTGGAAGTGATCAAACAGGAGATGGCAAGAGTGAATGTTGACATTTTAGGAATTAGCGAACTAAAATGGACTGGAATGGGTGAATTTAACTCAGATGACCATTACATCTACCGTTGTGGGCAAGAATCCCTTAGAAGAAATGGAGTAGCCATCAGAGTCAACAAAAGAGTCTGAAATGCAGTACTTGGATGCAATCTCAAAAAAGACAGAATAATTTCTGTTTGTTTCCTAGACAAACCATTCAATATCATGGTAATCCAAGTCTATGCCCCAACCAGTAATGCTGAAGAAGCTGAAGTTGAATGGTTCTATGAAGACCTACGAGACCTAGAATTAACACCCAAAAAAGATGTCCTTTTCATTATAGGAGACTGGAATGCAAAAGTAGGAGATCAGAAACACCTGGAGTCACAGGCGAATTGGCCTTGGAATGTGGAATGAAGCAGGGCAAAGACTAATAGAGTTCTGCAAAGAGAATGCATTGGTCGTAGCAAACACCCTCTTCCAACAACACAAGAGAAGACTCTACGCATGGGCATTACCAGATCGTCAACACCAAATCAGATTGATTATATCCTCTGTAGCCAAAGATGGAGAAGCTCTATACAGTCAGCAAAAACAAGACCGGGAGCTGACTGTGGCTCAGATAATGAACTCCTTATTGCCAATATAGACTTAAATTGAAGAAAGTAGGGAAAACCACTAGACCACTATTTCCTTCAGGTATGACCTAAATCAAATCCCTAAGGATTATACAGTGGCAGTGACAAGTAGATTTAAAGGACTAGATCTGATAGACACAGTGCCTGATGAACTATGGGCAGAGGTTCATGACATTGTACAGGAGACAGGGATCAAGATTATCCCCATGGAAAAGAAATGCAAAAAAGCAAAATGGCTGTCTGAGGAGGCCTTACAAATAGCTGTGAAAGAATAGAAGGAAAAAGCAAAGGAGAAAAGGAAAGATATACCCATTTGAATGCAGAATTCCAAGGACTAGCAAGGAGAGATATGAAAGCCTTTCTCAGTGATCTGTGCAAAGAAATAAGAGGAAAACAATAGAATGGGAAAGACTAGAGATCTCTTCAAGAAAATTAGAGATACCAAGGGAACATTTCATGCAAAGATGCGCTCGATAAAGGACAGAAATGGTATGGACCTAACAGAAGCAGAAGATATTAAGAAGAGGTGGCAAGGATACACGGAACTGTACAAAAAAGATTTCATGACCCAAACAATCACGATGGTGTGATCACTCACCTAGAGCCAGATATCCTGGAATGTGAAGTCAAGTAGGCCTTAGGAAGCATCACTATGAACAAAGCTAGTGGAGGTGATGGAATTCCAGTTGAGCTATTTCACATCCTGAAAGATGATGCTGTGAAAGTGCTGCACTCAATATGCCAGCAAGTTTGGAAAACTCAGCAGTGGCCATAGGACTGGAAAAGATCAGTTTTTATTCTAATCCTTAAGAAAGGCAATGCTAAAGAATGCTCAAACTACCTCACAATTGCACTCATCTCACACCCTAGCAAAGTAATGCTCAAAATTCTCCAAGCCAGGCTTCAACAGTAAGTGCACCGTGAACTTCCTGATGTTCAAGCTGGTTTTAGAAAAGGCAGAGGAACCAGAGATCAAATTGCCAACATTGCTGGATCATCAAAAAAGCAAGAGAGTTCCAGAAAAACATCTATTTCTGCTTTATTGACTATGCCAAAGCCTTTGACTGTGTGGATCACAACAAACTCTGGAAAATTCCGAAAGAGATGGGAATACCAGACCACCTGACCTGCCTCGTGAGAAATCTGTATTCAGGTCAGGAAGCAACAGTTAGAACTGGACACGGGACAACAGACTGCTTCCAAATAGGAAAGGAGTATATATATAGGAAAAGGCTGTACATTGTCACCCTGCTTATTTAACTTATATGCAGAGTACATCGTGAGAAATCCTGGGCTAGATGAAGCACAAGCTGGAATCAGGATTGCCAGAAGTAATATCAATAACCTCCGATATGCAGATGACACCACCCTTATGGCAGAAAGTGAAGAAGAACTAAAGAGTCTCTTGATGAAAGTAAAAGAGGAGAGTGAAAAAGTTGGCTTAAAGCTCAACATTTAGAAAACTAACATCATGGCATCTGGTCCCATCACTTCATGGCTAATAGATGGGGAAACAGTGGAAACAGTGTCAGACTTTATTTTTTGGGCTCCAAAGTCACTGCAGATGGTGACTGCAGCCATGAAATTAAAAGATGCTTACTCCTTAAAATTATGACCAACCTAGACAGCATATTAAAAAGCAGAGACATTACTTTGCTGACAAAGGTCCAACTAATCAAGGCTATGGTTTTTCCACTAATCATGTATGGATGTGGGTTGTGGCCTCTAAAGAAAGCTGAGTGCTGAAGAATTTATGCTTTTGAACTGTGGTATTAGAGAAGAGTCCTGAGAGTCCCTTGGACTTCAAGGAGTCCAACCAGTCCGTCCTAAAGGAGATCAGTCCTGAGTGTTTATTGGAAGGACTGATGTTGAAGCTGAAACTCCAATACTTTGGCCACCTGATGCGAAGAGCTGGCACATTTGAAAAGACCCTGATGCTGGGAAAGATGAAGGCAGGAGAAAAAGGGGACAAACAGAGGATGAGTTGGTTGGATGGCATCACTGACTCAATGGACATGAATTTAAGTTTAGTCCAGGAGTTGGTGATGGACAGGGAGGCCTGTTGTCCTGCTTTCCATGGGGTCGCAAAGAGTTGGTCATGACTGAGTGACTGAACTGAACTGAACTGAAGTCTCTCTACACACACACATACAGACACAGACACAGACACAGACACACAGACACAGACACACAGACACACAGACACAGACACACACACACACACACACACACACACACACACACACCATACAAGTCAGTACAGTTGAATCCAGAAAAATAAGCTTCATGTTCTATGTAGTCCATCAATTCAGCACCCACCCATCACACTGGAACCAGATTATTGATAGCAATCAAGACCAGGATTCCCTATGTTTGATTAGGTGTTAGTCAATAATCTTGAATGCTTTGATTGGCTATGACAGCTTCTGAAAATTGCTATTGCTCAATTAAGAATGACACACCTCAAGTCATCTACACTCTTGCCTTCAAAAGTTCTTTGAAATCATCACATCGGATGTAGAATTTCAGGCCCCATCACTGAACCACTGAATCCTAACCTGCATTTGGCAAGGCCCCTGGTGACTCGTGTGCATGTTACAGAGTGAGAAGCATGGCTTTTCTTGTCGCTCTGGTCATCCCTGTTTTCAGCTTAAACTTTCAACAGTGCTCATTGATAGAAATACTAATTTAGTTCACTTCTCAGTTGCCAGGATACTTAGAGGTAATGTAGACACTTAGGGCAACTGCTACAACGCCATTGCTTGTGTTCACTTTACGCAATCAAGAAAAGTAAATTGATTGCTTTTCTTCATCCTCTCTTCAAATCACTAAGAAGAGAAGAGAAATAAGCACATATTTCATACAGCTTTCAGAAACTTTATTTGCAAATCTAGTTGTTTTTTTTTTAACACAGCATGGTTTTATGGCTGATAAAAGTAGAAATTTATTTGACATAACTGCTGGTTTCAGTGAAGTCAGCCCAAGATATTTTTCTGCAATGTGTTTCAAAGGTGAGCCATTTAATCTAAAAATATTTATGGGAAATTTATATTCTTGTGGGGCTAGATGGATATCGATTGTGACTAAATTAAGTCTCTGTTAACTACTGGAGGAAAAATACTTAAACATTTCTTGTGACATCATATTAACAATGAATAATTCAGCTGGATCCAATGTAAAAAAAAGATATTTAATTTGAAGCTTTTGCCACATGAAATCAAAATATTTGTCAAGGAACTCACTCTTAAATAGCAAGCATCAAAAATTATATTTCCCCCAATAAAACCAGTGGAATTATAAGACAGTAGGGTGCAACCTTAAAATACATCAAATATTTCATTAGACATATTGATTATATGTATTGTTCCTATTCATCTGTGAAAACATCAAGAACACAGAAGCAGTGCGCAAAGAAATTTGTAGAATACTGAGTGACCAAAGGTAGAGCAAGATTCCACATCATTAAAGCCCACATTTGAAAACCAGCTGCTGGTAATTTGACTCGTTTATATTTCTTTGGCATCAGCAGCAGCTCTGCTAAGGCAAAGTAAATGTCATAAAATGTTTTGTTTTCCAGCAGCCATTGGCAAATAATTGGCATCTGTTTTCTGTTGTCTAGCTGCAGTTGTGTTTTCTGAAACAGAAGCTTCCATCCTTCATCTAATAACGTGTTGATTTAGGATCCTCTGGGGACTAAAAAAACTTATTTGAGGGGAAAAAAAAGAATTGTGGAAACATGTGGGCTTCAGAAACATAGATTGATTCATAGGGCATTCCATCATAAGAGTGTTTGGACTCATCTGTCTCCAAAAATAAATAAGAACAGGAAATAAGTAACTCTCTTTTGGTAAACGTACAGCAATGAAGCTTCTATATTGCAAAGCTGAAAAGAGACAAAAGTCCTTTAAAAAAATACTTTTCTTCTCTTTCATCTCAGACTACTTTATGACAAAAGTCAAATGCATTAGTTGTTAAACATAGGAAGAAGGGGGTAAAATCTCCAGAGTAAAGAAATGGGGCTTGCCTTGAATTTAAACATTTTTAAAAGCTCAGTTAAGTGGGGGATGTGATTACTTGTAGAGCAGGAAAGGCACTTAAAAATGCAACTGTAGGAGCCTCTCTGTTTTTAATGTTTAAGAGCAGATAAAACGCCACTTTCACTGACTTCAGGCATTCTTCTGGCTGAGGACTAGGCCATTAATAGTCATTAACACTCTTTCAAATGTATTGCCAGAGTGGTAATGAAATCAACACCTTCTAATTTTTATACTGAAGCTCTGCCAAAGCGCATTTGGTCTTGTCACTACATTGCGATGTGCGATATGCTTGCTACTTAAGATATCAACATCAACGCTGAATAAAAACATAAATCTTTTATGATGTTGTAACGTGTTACTATTTTACTGTAAATCAATATAGGTCAATTATTCTAACCTAGCCCCAGTGTTTACTGAATAAAGGGAGGGCAAGCCAGTGTCAAGGGGTCAATTGTTCTGAGTTGACCGTCAACTTAGGTTTTTCAAATTACTAGCTGGAAACTATCCTTAGAAATCGATTCACTGCCAGGTTCCCACTATTTGTCATTTAGGAAAATGTCTCACATAATCAGTTAATCTGGTGAGCACCTTCTTTTTGTTTCGTAAAGTAATACCTAACCTAATCATAAGAGTTGATGGTCTAAAGTTTAAACTAAATGGACAGACTTATCAGCTGATTTCAAACCCCACCCTTCTTTATAATTGATGTAAATTTGTCATATTCTTCCTGACAGAAGAGAAAAATATAGTGACAAGTGGACAGAAAGGAGGGGAGGACCCAAGGAGGGAAGGAACGGAGAGAAGGAGAGAAAGAAAAAGATTCTAAATGAATATGAAATCCATTTAGAATTGTATATTCTTTCTTCTTCTTCTTGACCGTTCTCCACTATTTGGAGAGTGAAAAATATTTGAAACATTTGGAAGATGAAATTACCCTTTTCTTCCCAAAGTACCCAATCAAATTGTGACTCATGGAGAAAAGAAAAACAAGTTAGCATGGCAGATGGCCACACCTGTGTCCACCCCTTCCTAACACAGACCACAGATACTTGTTCAATGAGCATCTTTGCCCACCTTAATCTTATTCTTTTTTGACCTTGTCTTCTTCTTCTAGTAGTGACACTGGTCTACCTTCTTCTAATAACAAATGTCTAAGAGACTATACATCTCTAGATGTATTTTATTTCTAACCTTTGTGTTTTCAACAGCTAATCATTATGACTCACCAAGGCATTATGATTTTCCATAGAGTATGTAAGTATAAAATAGAAGGGATTGAGGAACATAAAATAAACATTTTACCCGCTTCTATTACTCATTATAGATACAAGCAATGGCATCAAGAGAATTGTCTGCTCATTTTATAAGCCAGTAAGATTAGGAAGCTCTATGTATTCATTCTGTTTTGCTTTTGCTAGAGAACTGTGTATTTATTCATATATTCACTCAGCATAATATATAATAATTCAGTTGTTCCTGAATTTCAAGCAATATAATACACCCTGATTATACTAATATTAACAGGATTATTCTCTTTCTCCTGAGATTTCCACATTCTGTTGAAAAAGGATAATATGATCATAACCAATAGATTGAGCTTCCTTGGTAGCTCAGTTGGTAAAGAATCTGCCTGTAGTGCAGGAGATCCAGGTTCGATTCCTGGGTTGGGAAGATCCCCTGGAGAAGGAAGTGGCAACCCACTCCATTTTTCTTGTCTGTAAAATCCTATGGACAGAGTAGCCTGGTAGGCTACAGTCCATGGGGTTGTAAGAGTTGGACACAACTTAGCATCTAAACCACCAACCAATAGATTATAATACTTAAGTAATATGGTATGCGATGTGAGTAAAAGAGCTGTAAGACAGTGGTAATTGACATCCTTTTACCAAAAGACATTTAACTATTCTTCTACTGCCATTATATAGATCAATGCTTACATTGGCAGGAAGAATGTAGGTAGAGGGCAGTCAGATTTATAAACAAAGAAAACTGGTAAGTTGGAGAACTATAACTAACATTTTGAGACATGTCATTGAGTCTTCAGAGAACCCTGAAAAACCCTTGAAAATATATGTAAAGACTTTCCTCCATGAAGTCAACAATTGAGTCAAGGAAGGGCTAGAACTGAGACTCCAGAAAGGAGAGGTTTTGAATCATCACCATCTCTTCCATACAAAACTGGAGATAAGTATTAACACTCACTTGATATCCTTATTTTATGGAGAGTCTGCACTTGTTACTATATACTGGTTGTCTTTTGGATTTTCAATTTGGAAACTGAAAGTGATTAAACTTTAAAAGTGTTTCAGAAGCTATACTAAAATGAACTGATCTATTTTCAGATGGATTGCATAAATAACCATAACATTAATTGCTATTAATTTTAACTGAGAATTAGTTACTGTTGCTGGTCAACAATGTTTGAAGATCTCATAGAAAAGATGGTATATTTAATAATTTTCAAAGTTGATGTCCTTCTCCCATAAATAATAATAATTTTAGGTATCTTTTATAATTGTCATTTTCATGTGAAGCATTCACATTTTCAGAAACTTCTAGCTTCTAATACTAAAATATCTTCCAGCTTACTTTAAACTTTACCAAAGGAAGACTTCCCTCACCCTAATTTTGACTAGTTTTATATGGAAATAATTTGTTAAGTTCTGTTTTGATTGTCAAAGGAAAAAGGGGGTAATATTAAGAAAATACCCTATGAAAAGTACGTTAGTGGTATGACATGAAAATTATTAGAAATATGAAGCAAAATTAATATTTCACTATGTTATAGAATTTTTATTGTCTTCTTGTTAAATAAAATCGATTTTACCTAATGAGTTCTCCCCACAGACATTTCTCCTGACTCCTCTTACCTTTGATTTCAAGTATGCGCACTCTACTTTGGAGTTCTTCCTTTTCTTGAGCTGCCTAAGTGAACAAATTTCAAAGAAAAGAGTCCTTCAGCATAATCATAGAGGATATCTACTTAAGTATGAAAAAGATAATACAGTAACTCTAATATATTTCCTGTAATTATTAATAAATGACTGCAAACTCGAGGACTGGCGTAAAGATGCTCTTTCCCCAGTTACCATATTCTTGCATGAATATGTGGTGTATTGTATATTGAAGTGTATCTTAGACAGATGTTTTTGGCAAGGGTGCACGTGCATGATTAAAATGAGTTATGCATATGTCTGTTTTTCTAAGGCGTTGATTTACGGGTACATTTTAAACTTTATTTTCATCAAAAACTATATTTTAATTTCATAAGCATATTCATCTTTGAGCTTGTAATCATATTACAGGAGTTAGTTTCATTTAAAACATTCATTTTCCAATGTTTATTATTCAAGGAATGGTACATTTGGAAAATACATTTGAATTTTTAATAATTCTCTGTGAAACATATTAAGTGTTAAGACTTATCGAAACATGCCAATTGTATATCAGAATTTAACAATGCATTAAATATAGTAGGACATAGAAAATAGCTATTTTTCTACAGTGTAATTATCAAGATTATCCCAAGATGTGTGCTTTGGAGGATATCTGCCTTCATTTTTTTCAATTATATATATATTTTTTCTGCCTTTATTTTATAGCTGACAACAGTAAGAACTAAGGAAGGCTATGGAATTCCCATGACTACATAGTTGATTAACCAAGTAGCAGGAATAAACCATGGCTTAACTGTATTCTTTCTATAGTTACCAACTTCTGAAAAAGGAAGAAATCCATCTAAAACTACCCACTTGATAGTTTACTTAGTACATTAAAGTATTCAGGTTATTTGCCATTTTCATGTGAAATTATTTTTAGTAGTCATTAGTGATATTATAAAAAATATGAGAACTAGGTTGAGAATGATATATATTTATAACATGTATCAAGAAAATATATAAAGCCAAGCAATTAGATATACTTTAATTTTTATAATGTCCTTTGATTTTTAAAGATCATCTAACATTAAAAATCCCCAATCTTTATGGATTTCTTGAAGTTGAATTTAATTTTTGGTGCTGTTCAGTTATTTTTTCCTCATAAAGTACAAGCAGATATGTTATTTAATAAATTTAAATAAAATTTAGAGTATAATGTTAATATTGCCCAGCAAAGAAAAAATGATGATATGTATTAAATTTTGGTTCAAGAAACAAAATGCAAAATTGTATTTTATGAACAATTCCACTATTCCCATCGAGGTTCTAAGAATTCTACCTGTAAGATAAAGCCAGGCACTTTATCAGAAAAATATTTTAAATCTACCTATTAATATTCATGTTCACAAAAATTAAAAAGTAAGCCAGGAACTGGCAGAATATTTGTCTTACACATATCTGACTAAAGACTTATCTAGAATATAAAAAGAACTACTATGTTAGTAATAACAGCAACAGAAATAATAATAAATAACTCAATAAAAGCTGAGCAGAGGACATGAAAGAAAGATGTAAGAATGGCCAAAAATATATACAAATGCTCAACAGTATCAATCAACAATAACCAGGAAAAAGTCAATTAAAACTGCTATGTGATAACAGTTTATTCACTGGAAGAGCTAAAGAGCAAACAAAAAGAACAACATTATGAAGTGTTGGTGAGAATGCAGAGAAACTGAAACTCATATGTATCTGCTGAGAAAGTAACATGGCACAACCACTTCAAAAGAAAGGGTTGATACTTTTTATACACTGAAACATACACCTACCAAGAGACTCAGCAATTCCATTCAAAAGAGAAGAGTAAACACACACACATATATAAAGACTTACTTATACACAGATGTTCACAGCAGTTTTATTCATAACAGTTACAACTGAAAGCAACCTATATGCCCATAAATGAGTAAATGGATAAACAATGGGATCCTCATCAGCAACACAAAGAAATGGAGATATACGACAGTATAGAGGAATCTCAAATTGACTGTTTGCATTAAAGAGTAGTGCACGCAAAGAGTAGTAGACAAGAACCCACACTGTATGATTTAACTTTTATGAACTTTGTAAGCAGACTAATAAACTGTGTGATGGAAACCAATGCCATGGTTGCCTGGGGCTGGGTATGAGAGTTGTGCCACAGACTAGAAAAGGGAACAAGGAAATTTCTTGGGATCAAGGAGATGTCTATATTTTCATTATAAGAGTATAATTATTTGTGCTTAAAATATCCCTATTTTATTGTGCATAAATTAGCCACAATACACAAAAAAAAGGAAAGAAAAATAATAAAAGAATACTACATGAAAAAAGGTCGACCCAGGGTATAACTTCGGATAACTGTTTTCACTGTGTGTTGATTAGATTTTACAATAGCCAATGTACATCTTCAAAATGATTTCTGTATCTCATTTAGAGATGTTCCAGTAAAATGGCAAATAGCATTCTTGACACTTGAGAGAGTAATTTCAATCTAATTAGAATTGTATCATTGTTATAATTTCTATGGACATAAAATTTTTACCTTCCACGTACTTTCATTTTTGAGTGTGTGTCTTCTTGTTCTGTAGAGATTATCATAAGGAAGGAAAGAATTTGCTTCTATACTTCAAGGTCCTTTGTTGCTGCTAAGTCACTTCAGTCGTGTCCAACTCTGTGCGACCCCAGAGACAGCAGCCCTCCAGGCTCCCCCGTCCCTGGGATTCTCCAGGCAAGAACACTGGAGTGGGTTGCCATTTCCTTCTCCAATGCATGAAAGTGAAAAGTGAAAGTGAAGTCGCTCAGTCATGTCTGACTCTTAGCGACCCCATGGACTGCAGCCTACCAGGCTCCTCCGTCCATGGGATTTTCCAGGCAAGAGTACCAGAGAGGGGTGCCATTGCCTTCTCCGTCTAGGTCCTTTAGCAAGTCTAATAATTAAATGGACACAACACAGATTAACAGAATAAAATGAATGAATTTAACTTCTTACATGCAGGAGGCCCATAAAAATAGGAGATTCAAAGGCAGTTAGGCTAGTAATGCTTATGTACCAATCAGAGCTAAGGAAAGGGGTACAGGTTTTAGACTTCAAAGGAGAGAAGGCAGTTAGTTGACAGGAAGATGAGGAGAACCGATGTATTTGGTAAAGATGAAGATGTATTTGGTAAACAAATATTTGCCGTGCTCTGCAGGTAAATCTCTCAGATGAAGTTACGTCTGTTTATAACTCTCTTCCTTGTACAGGTCCCTTTCTGAAGTTCTTTCAGGCAGCTAAGAGGAAGGCAAAAAGCTTTTCTGAGTTTACTGGATCTTGATTGCCTTCAGCTGAAAATAATGTATGTTTGCAGGAGGAGGGAATGGCATATTATGCTCCCTTTCATTATGTAAAAATCACTGAGGAGAACAAAATACCAATTTTTTCTTTCAAATCAGCTCATTCCTTCCTCTCTTTATACAGTGTATGTTAGTCACTCAGTCATGTCCAACTCTTTCCAACCCTGTGGACTGTAGCCCTCCAGGCTCCTCTGTCCATGGAATTCTCCAGGCAAGAATACTGAAGTGGCTTGTCATTTCCTTCTCCAGGGGATCTTCAGGACCTAGGCATTGAACCCAGGTCTCCTGCATTGCAGGCAGATTCTTTACCATCTGAGCCACCAGGGAAGCCCTAGGCACTAAGTATTTAATCATACAGGGTCTTCCCAACCCAGGGATCGAACCCAGGTCTCCTGTACTGCAGGCAGATCCTTTACCGACTGAGCTACAAGGGAAGCCCATTCTCTAGAGTAAGACACCCATTATTCTCTTCAACAGGGTTGCATAGTTAGTGAGGCAAACAAGAAAACAGAAAATAATAATAGAGCAAGTGATGTGATTATATTAAATAAAAGATGATATGGTGAGTGAAGAGTTTAAAGACAATGCTAGACGTTTTAGGCTCACCTACCATGCCATTACTTTGTCAACAAAGGTCTGTCTAGTCAAGGCTATGGTTTTTCCAATAGTCATGTGTGGATGTGAAATTTGGACTATAGCGAAAGCTGAGCACTGAAGAATTGATGCTTTTGAACTGTGGTGTTGGAGAAGACTCTTGAGAGTCCCTTGGACTGCAAAGAGATCCAACCAGTCCATCCTAAAGGAGATCAGTCCTGAGTGTTCATTGGAAGGACTGATGTTGAAGCTGAAACTTCAATACTTTGGCCACCTGATGCGAAGAACTGACTCATTTGAAAAGACCCTGATGCTGGGAAAGATGAAGGCAGGAGGAGAAGGGGAGGACAGAGGATGGGATGGTTGGATTGCATCACCGACTCAATGGACATTAGTTTGAGTAAAGTCCGGGAGTTGTTGATGGACAGGGAGGCCTGGCATGCTGTGTCCATGGGGTTATGAAGAGTCAGACATGACTGAGCGAGTTAACTGAGCTGAACCATGCCATAGTGACGCCAGTGGATTTCTCCAGAGGTCTTTGGCAAACTGTTGATTGCGAAGGTCATTTGGTGTGTGTTTAGAAAGATTTGGCTGTCAGCTTGTTGAAAGGGAATTGACTGAATTACAACCTCAAACTTAAAGTGAATATATGAGTCCAGGCAGCTCTCTAGGCATAGAGAGCGGTGGCCTGCAACGAGGAGAGGAGGCAGGGTGGGCAGAAAAGAAGAAAGATTTAATGACTGCTATAATATAACTTATGTATATCTCAAATACTTCATTTGAAAAAGAGGATGCAGATACTATTATCAGGGTTTTTGGGGATTGGCGGTGACCAAGTGTTACTCTATAGACTTAGTTTCTAGAAACTTCCATTGATCTTGTCTTTTTTTTTTTTTTCTTTTAATTTCATTGTTAACAGAAGTTTGCACACCAAAATTGAAGGCCAAGGATTTTGTATAGAAGCAATCCAGACTGTGAAAGGTGAACACTAGCTTAAGATTTTTATATCTGATATTTCAGTTTCATATTTTGATTTAATATAATAAACTCAAAGCCTTGGTAGACACTTTATAAGTTTTAGGGGGAAAAATTGTGACCATTGGAAACATTGCCTCTGAGAAAAAGTAAAATATTATTGCTTTGCTATACAAGAAAATTTTAAGGTAGTGTTCTTAATATTTCAGGAGTATATGTTTTCAAGTACAGTCTTGAAGCTACCTAATTTTGTGTTTTGGAAGATTTTTTCAGAGAGAACTTCCATTATGTTTCATATTTTGAAGGTTTCTTCCAGATGTGATGTTTCAGTTTTTCTTTTATTTTACTTCAATATTGTATTTTCCAATATATTTTCAAAATTTATGGAACTGAAGATTCATGACCTATTCTTGAATAGTAACTGTGTAGGTTTCATACTTGTTGTGACTCTGGAAATACTGCAAGTGAAACATAAGCTGGATATGATGCTTTTTTAGGATTTTTTTTCTTACATAAGAAATTTGGTGTTTTGATTTAGTTATTTATTTACTAGACTTTACCTTATATGAATACTTTAAAGTAATTAACCTCCAATTAAAATAAATAAATGTATATTAAAAAAATAAAATAAAATATATCCTGCAAAAAAACTCAACTCAAATAGTTTTATAAGACAATTTCCATATATATGTATATATATATGTATATATATGTGTATATATATGTATATATATGTATATATGTGTGTGTATATATATATAAAGAGAGAATTATTTTGTATTTTTTCTTTGATTACATATAATTCATGTCTTTGATAGAAAGAAAAAAACTTATTTACCTATTATTTTGCTTGTTAATTCAACTGCTTAGACATCTA
Organism: Capricornis sumatraensis; assembly: GCF_032405125.1. Lineage (NCBI taxonomy): Eukaryota > Metazoa > Chordata > Mammalia > Artiodactyla > Bovidae > Capricornis > Capricornis sumatraensis. The sequence goes on from NC_091073.1 coordinate 26,254,428, forward strand.
CTATTGTCAGGCACTGAAATAGGCACTCAATGTATAGTGCTGAGTAAAATAATACTCCTGCTTTTAGGCAGCTTACATTCTTATCTGTCACATTACTGAAATCTTTCATTGTTTCAACAAATATTTATTGAATGCCTTCTATGTATGAAGATATTGTAGGCATGTTGACTACATCAGTAAAGGACATCTCAAGATATTTTCTCTTATGGAGCTTACAATCTAGCAGGAGAAGATGGTAAATAAACAATGAACATAATAAATATATAAATTATAATAGATTAGATGGTGATAAGTGCTGTGAAACTCCAGTACTTTGGCCACCTCATGCAAAGAGTTGACTCATTGGAAAAGACTCTGATGCTGGGAGGGATTGGGGGCAGGAGGAAAAGGGAATGACAGAGGATGAGATGGCTGGATGGCATCACTGACTCAATAGACGTGAGACTGAGTGAACTCCGGGAGTTGGTGATGGACAGGGAGGCCTGGCGTGCTGCGATTCATGGGCTCGCAAAGAGTTGGACACGACTGAGTGACTGAACTGAACTGAACTGAACTGAAGTGCTATGAAATAAAGAAAAGGTAGAATATGTTTTTGAAGACCTGAGCATACTTGGGAGTTGGGCAGGAAGAGAGGTGACTGGGGTCAGCCTCACTAGGGAGATATTTGAGCAAATTCTTAAAAGACTTAAGAGAGTGGGGGAAGTAGTTTTCTGAGGGAAGAACATTCTGGGCAGAGGAAATAGCCAGTGCAGAGGCCCTAATGCATAAATATGTGGCATGTTAGAGCTCAGCAAAGTAATCAGTTTGCCTAGAGGAGAACAAACAAGAGAACAGTAGAAAAGGAGCCTGCCAGCAAGGCAAAATGTTACAGACAGATGTGTGTCTGCTTCCCCTCTAGAATTTTCCAAGATGTCTTGATATCTGTTTTCTGGATGTGGTCTGCAAAGATTCTATGTCTTACGCTGTGAGTGTCTTCCATTTTTTCCTTTATCTTCAGTACACTGTACACAACTCCTCTCTTTAAAAATAACTTGCTTGAATGAATTTCCAAACTTTGGTGTATCATGGAACATGAGTACATAAAGTCACCCTTTTAATAATGCATATCTTCTGGCTAAATCAGCGATAATTAGTAGGAAGGAAATTAAATCCACCTGATTCATTTTTATTAGCCTGCTAAGGGCAAAATAGGTGCTGGGCCTCAGGCTGAATCTGCTATTTTTGTTGCACTTTTGTAAAAGTACCATGTTCTGGAGAAATGCTTGCCGCAAAGACCAGTGGCTTTCAATTAGTTACAAGACAAGATAAATATTTGCTTTATGGAGCCAATGGCTTTAGAGCGTTGCTTTCAGTTTGAGCCAGCAATAAGAAAAAATGTACAAAAGATATGGTCTGGAAAACTTGGTAACTTATTTTTTGGGTTGGACTTGAAAGAAATTTTTCAACTGATCATTTTTGAGAGTAATCACTGAGGGTATATATTCTACTTAATACAGTATCAATTTCTCTGTAACTACCAGAAGGAGACCTTCTAGCAATATGCTCATGGACCAAAATTTTAAGTATTAATGCATAACTCATTCCATCCTATATTTAGCAAAGCAGATATCACACTGGAGGAAATCAAACTGACCTTCACCGCAGACTGAGTCTGGCTCTGATTGTCATCAGTTTATGCCTAAGGGTTGACCCATGTTTGTTTTTCGCTCTGACTTCCTCATGAGCTCTTGAACCCCCTGACTCCCTCCTTCTCAGCATCCTGAAGCTCCCTCCCAAGTCCCTGACATTTCTAGTGAGGGTCACTGTATTTATTCAGTGCTGATCACTGAGGAATAAATTCTTACATGTTGGGTAGGATCTTGACTATTGTTTTGCAAATTAACCAACTGAAACAAAATAGTGATAATGTGTTATTATGGTTAAGGTTAATAAGCTGCTGATTACCTCTAGAGGATACAATTGCAGACACATTATTTAAAAGGCCTATTTTGTTGAACTAACTAGTAAATGAGCAAACATTTACATGTGTGTATATTAACATGAGCATAGAGTTTTGCGCCTGGTAGAGACAGTTCAATTTGTTTTTCTCCATTCTTTCTACTTCCTCCCAAATGTCAGCATCATTCTGAGGTTTGGTCTCTGGGTTGTTGTGAACTATCTGTCATTTATAATCCATGAGATGTCCAGCAAGTTACTTTATCTCTTTGAGCCATGGTTAAATTAGTTGCCCAGTTTCTTAATGTCCACCTGTCCATTGCTCCCAGGAGAGATTGTTATTTATAACATTAAAAAGTGGGCAGAAGACCTGAATAGATATTTCTCCAAAGAGAACATACAGATAACCAACAGGCACATGAAAATGTTCAACATCCTTAGTTATTAGAGAAAAGCACACCAAAACTACAAAAGATATCACCTCACTTTGGTCAGAATAGCTATCATCAAAAAAAAATCCACAAACAACAAATGCTGGAGAAAGTGTGGCAAGAAGGGAATCTGCCTACATTCTGGAAGGAATGTAAATTGGTATAGTCACTATGGAGAACAGTATGGAGTTTCCTTTAGAAACTAAAAATAGAGTTACCATATGGCCCTGCAATCACACTCCTGGGCATACATCCTGAGCAAAATGTGATCCCAAAGGATGCGTGCACCCCAGTGTTCATTGCAGCACTGTTTCAATAGCCAAAATTTGGAAACAAACTAGATGTCCAACAGCAGAAGACCAGATAAGAAGTTTTCTGTCGATGTGGTGAATATACACAATGGGATATTATTCAGCCATTAAAAAGAATGAAATAATGCCCTTGCAGCAACATGGGTGGGCCTACAGGGTGTCATACTGTGTGAAGTCAGATAGAGAAGGAGAAATGTCATGTGACGTCCCTTGAATGTGGAATTTAAAAAGAAATGATACAGATGAACTTACTTACAAAACAGAAAGAGATTCACAGACTTAGAAAATGAACTTGTGGTTGCCAGGGGAGGAGGAGGGCAGGAACAGTTAAGGAGTTTGGGAAGGTCATATACATACTGCTGTATTCAAAATGGATAACCAACAAGGACCTATTGCACAGCACATGGATCTCTATTCAGTATTATGTGCCAGCCTAAATGGGAGGGGTGTTTGCAGGAGAATGGATGCATGTGTATGTATGGCTAAGCCCTTTTGCTGTTCACCTGAAACTACCACAACATTGTTAATCAGCTATACCCCAACATAAAATAAAAAGTTTGAAGTTTGGGGGGAAAAAAATACACAAACTTGTTCTCCATCTAGGATCATATTTGTTAATTTCCCCACTTTCTCTTGTGTCAATTGTAAAAGATGAATTTAACACATTTATTACTACAAAAATAGGATTTATTAGTCTTAACCAAAATTATACCAAATTTAGAATACTTTCTCTTATATGTAGTCAAGGCGTTACTTATCCAGCTATCCTGGACATCCTTGGAATGAAGGCCACTCACTGGTGTATTTTGTGAGAATGCAATACTGTAGTGGATAGATGCCCAGTCTCTATCAGGTAAAGAATGAATTCTTCAAACCCCCTCCCCACCAAATAATGACTTTATGTATCTTGTAAATCTCATTTTATAGCTACTGAAAATCTGGCTGGACATTTCCTCATTCAAAATTGCCAGTGACCCTCAATAACTGGCTATTTTGATATGGCATTGATTACCACCAGGCTTGGCCAGACAGAATTTTTAAAAAAAGTATCCAGTGGGTTAAAGGTAGATGTAACTGTTAATTTGGGCTCCCCCTTTTATGGGAGATGATGGAAGAAATTGTTGTAACTATGACTACTTGAGCTCCTCCCTTTCTTTGCTTTTGAGAACAGATCATTTCTTTGGATGTTGAATTCCTATACAGGATGCATTCTACCCCTCCCCCTTTTCTAACAGCATCTAGGTTTCCCTCCAGGCTTTCATCTTCCTCAGGCAACCTCTACGTTTCCGGAGGTGGGCTTGATTCCTTCAACCAGTCAACCCATCTCATTCCCCAGGACAGTCATTGGCATAGGACCTGATCCCAATAAGATGATTCTTGCCTATTATCATGAGCCAGAAAACTGCCTTTCTATCAGCAGCCAAAAGAAAGAACATAAAGCTCCAATCACTCCTGAAAGAGAGCATAAAGTAACGCAGACAGCAAACCTTAGTAATAAACAAATATGGGGTCGTGTGAACAAGATATTAGAACTGAAACTGAGTCTCCTAAAGCTTTCCTGAGCCTCTGGGAAAGCCCACTTTGAAGTACACTAGAGTTCTGGAATTCCAGCTAGGAGTTCAAATTTCAAAATATAAGTTGCCTGATATCTCTGGTTACCTATCCACGGTTTAGGGGAAATCAGTATGGAACAATGACAGTGATTCATTGAAAACTTAAGTATTTACTGGATTGGTAATCACATATTATGCTTCTCCTGGAATTTTCCACTTGAAAAGGAAAAATGACCACTGGCAAATTAGACAGAATTTTTCCGTTCACTAAAGGGATGCTATTTATTCAATGATCATTTAATTTTGATGAACATATTACTATATGACATCAATATTTATAGTCTTCATTGAAATTCTTATAAAAATAAATAATGGCTTTGTGGCCACACTTTCAAGCTGACCTGTGGCTCCTAACACAGCTGACATGTCTTCATTCATAAGGTTTTACTGTTTTTTAATAACAGTGGCAACATCTGGTTTGAGGCTTGACCTGGCTTTGACACCCTCTGTCTATATAAAGATATAAGGATAATAAGATTTAGACAGTAATTTTAGCATAATAATGACCAGTTTTGGAAAGCCTCCAGTGACTTCTCAATAAGTCATTTTCTTCTAACATTTGTTATTATAGAATCCTGTACAACTATTTCTTAGCCTATGTTTTGTATAATTGTGAGAATAATTGGTTAATGCCTATTTTATTAACTATTTTCTTATTCCCAAAAGGCAGACATGATTGTCTGGAAACACTATTAACTTTCTAAATCCTAGCACAATGTGTGACATTTAGTAGGCTCAATACACATATGTACTGGATGAACTGGGGTGGGGAAAGCTTATAATAGAGTTAGGAGATAGTCACATGTCAAATAATGCCAAAAGGCAGGAGTCAAGTAATAGCCCCATACCCCAAAATGTGAGACACTTTTGTTTAGTGATCATTCCAACAGCCAGGAGTGTAAGGGAATAAGTTTTATTCACAATCTATGTATAACATGGAGGCGTTAGATATCTTGTTAATCTAGTTTAAAAAAATTAAGAGCATAATTTCATGTGGAGTCTTACTTTTTCTATTTCATGTGTAAATCACTTCAAATATTAGCTCCAGATGGTGCAGTCTCAAAGGTTTCACATTTACACATAGTTCAATATTTTTTTTCCAAATTAAATGTGAAAGCAGCATTTCATACAAATACTAGTCTTGAAACTGAGCAAAGGTAAAATGGTCTTCAAACCTACAAACTACAGTTCTTTCAGGAGGCAAAAGCCTTCTGTTGTTCAATTGCTCAGTCGTGTCCAACTCTGTGACCCCATGGACTGCAGCATGCCAGGCTTCCCTGTCCTTCATCATCTCCCAGAGTTTGTTCACGCTTATGTCCATTGAGTCCATAATGCCATCCAATCATCTCATCCTCTGTCATCCCCTTCTCCTCCTGCTTTCAATCTTTTCCACCATCAGGGTCTTTTCCACCATCAAGGTCTTTTCCAGTGATTTGGCTATTCACATCAGAGGGCCAAAGTTTTGGAGCTTCAGATTTAGTATCAGTCCTTCCAGTGAATATTCAGGATTGATTTCCGTTAAGATTGATTGGTTTGATCTCCTTATAATCCAAGGGACTCTCAAGAGTCTTTTCCAACACCACAGTTCAAAAGCATTAATTCTTTGATGCTCACCCTTCTTTACAGTCCAACTCTCACATCCATACTTGACAACGGAAAAAACACAGCTTTGACTATTCAGACCTTTGTCGTATGATTTTACTGAAACAATGGAAATAGTGACAGACTTTATTTACTTAGACTCCAAAATCACTGCAGATTTTGACTACAGGCATGAAATTAAAAGATGCTTGCTTTTTGGAAGAAAAGCTATTACAAACCTAGACAACATATTAAAAAGCAGAGACATTACTTTGCTGACAAACATCCGTATAGTCAAAGCTAAAAAGCCCCTTAATCCTGTGAATAGTTTATCCACCTAGGACAGTGTTGAGATATTCTCCTTGCCCCCCTCTTTCTGTCTCCTCCTCTCCCTCTCTTTCTTTTCCTGTCTCCCCAGCAACAGTCAAAACTAGATAATGGATTAACTGGGAAATGTTTTCTTATGTTAGTCTGTTTGTTCTTTTTTTTTTTTAAACCATCATTACCTTCATCTATACACACATTCAAAGAGAGGGAAAAGAGAGGAGAAACACATGAAACGCATTTTGAAACATGAAGTGAAAGTGTCAGTCGCTCATTTGTGTCTGACTCCTTGCAGTCATATGAACTACAGCCCACCAGGCTCCTCTGTCCATAGAATTCTCCAGGTAAGAATACTGGAGTGGGTTGCCATTTCCTTCTCCAGGGGATGTTCCCAACCAAGGGATTGAACCCAGAGTTAGAAGTAATTGTAAACTGTTTCATTTCTCTTTGAATTAAAATTTCTCATTACTTCTTTTTGATATGTTTAGAAATATTTTGTTCATATTGATAACTATTTTGTGTGTATATGTGTGTTTGTTGTTGTTCAATCACTGAGCCTTGTCTGACTTTCTGAGAACCCATGAACTGCAGAACACCAGGCATCCTTTTCCTTCATTTTCTCCTGAAGTTTACTCAAACTCATGTCCATTGAGTCACTGATGCCATCCAAACATCTCATCCTCTGTCACTCCCGTCTCCTCCTGCCCTCAATCTTTCCCAGCATCAAGGTCTTTTATAATGAGTTGACTCTTTGCATCAGGTAGCCAAATTATTGGAGCTTCAGCTTCAGCATTAGTCCTTCCAGTGGATATTCAGAGTTAATTTCTTTTTGGATTGACAGATTTGATCTCCGTGCTCTCCAAGGGATTCTCAAGAGTCTTCTCCAGTACCACAATTCAAAAGTATCACAAGAGACAACTTGTATGCTCAAAAAAACCAATGACTACTTAGTGTGTTATTGAACCTAAGTTTATATGTCCCTGATGCATGGTGAGGTCAAACTGAAACACTGGTGTTTGGAGCCGAGAAAGATTTGCTGCAAGGACTAAGCAAGGAGAGCAGGCAGTTCATGCTCAAATGGTCTGAACTACTTGGATGGCTTTCAGGCAAGGGTTTTTAAGGACAATGTTAGGGGAGAAAGTCTCAGGATATATGATCAGCTCACGGCCCTTCTGGTTGGTTGGTGGTGAAATAACAGGGTGACATTTCTGGAATCTCAACCTTCTGATTCCAACCAGTCTGGGGTCGGCATGCTCGTGGTCAGCATGCAGTCACCATCCTCCACCTGAATGGGGGTCTTTGTTTCTGTAGAACAACTCAAAGATATTCATTAGATTATTATCTATATTCATACAGGAGGAACTAAGAGTCTTGTACTCTGTTTCCCTAATCACTAACTGCGAGTCTATTCTTTGGAAGACTTTGAGGAGACCTAGGAGCCTAAACTCCCTTTTTCCCCCTTACAAACAAAACACAGGAGACAAAGAGCAGTTTTTGTACCCTGGAGGGCCCTGCAGGATCCTGCTTGGTTTCACATGTACCCAACAACCATTCTCTGCTAGGACCAGCTTCTTTGGGGGCTTCCTTCATGGCTCAACTGGTAAAGAACCCCCTTGCTAATGCAGGAGTTGCAAGAGAAGTGGGTTTAATCCCTGGGCCAGGAAGACCCCCTAGAAGAGGAAATGGCAACCCACTCCCATATTCTTGCCTGGGAAATCCCATGGACAGAGGAGCCTGGCAGGCTACAGTCCATGTGGTCACAAAAAGTCAGACATGCCTGAGCCTGCATGAAAACAACAGGGAAGAGAAATTTGGTCTTTGATTTAGGGCAGTAGCTACTATTTTGCAGCACCTTATCATGTGTGATTCTGCTTCTTAAGCATAAAAGAGTCCACTGATTTTGCTCAAAAGAGTTATTGCCAATTCCTTATATCTTTATGCCATACTCTCTTCCTCTTACTGCCTGTCTCTCAATGCTGATTTTGGCACTATACATTATTGGAAGCTGTATGCAAGACAGCAAAAGAGACACAGATGTGTAGAGCGGACTTTTGGACTCTGTGGGAGAGGGAGAGGGTGGGATGATTTGGGAGAATGGCACTGAAACATGTATACTATCATGTAAGAAATGAATCGCCAGTCTATGTTCGATACAGGATACGGGATGCTTGGGGCTGGTGCACGGGGATGATCCAGAGAGATGATACGGGGTGGGAGGTGGGAGGGGGGTTCAGGATGGGGAACTCATGTACACCCGTGGCTGATTCATGTCAATGTATGGCAAAACCAATACAGTATTGTAAAGCAAAATAAAGTAAAAATAAAAATAAAACGTCGTGTGGGTCCACAGTTCACCTAACACGGTTAATTCGTTACTAACAGTGCATAAGGACTCAACTCAGTTTAGTTTTGGGGAACTATTACCTCTGATTCAAGTGGTTAACCCACTTCCATTTATTAATATAATGTGTCAGTCTTCTCTTTACTCGGATAAATTTATTTCCATTTTTATAATTCCTTTTCTGTTTTTAATGTTTATGTGTTTATTTATTTTTGATTGCACTGGGCTTCATTGCTGTGTGCAGGCTTTCTCTAGTTGCGGCAAGTGGGTGATACTCTTTGCGGCAGTGCACAGGCGTCTCCCTGCAGCGGCTCCTCTTGTTGCAGAGCACGGGCTCAGTAGTTGTGCTATACAAGGTTAGTTGCCCCATGGCGTGTGGAATCTTCCTGGACTGGGGATCAAACCCATGTCCCCTGCACTGGCAGACAGATTCCTAACCACTGGACCACCAGGGAAGTTCATTTTTTGAATTCCTTGTTGCAGTTTTTACATTTTATTTTAATTTAGATTGAATGAAACAGAGATTTATTTTCTTCAAATAATGGAGAAATTTTACTAACACTAGATAAAGAAATCTAGTTACCGAAACCCAAGAACTATAATATGGAAGGAGCTTACAGATGGTCATTCAGCATTTAAGGCAATTCTCAGATTTTAGAAGTGTGACTCTTCACTTTAGGGTTCCAAAACCTATACAATTAAATAAAAAGGGATTTTCAGCCTTAACCTATCATACCTTCATAATAATCTCTTTAGATACAAGTTTTCCTACTTCTATTTCTACTAGTGTTATAGGGCTAACACTTGCCTGAAATAAGCATTCTGATTGACTTAGGCAGTCACTCTTCTCAGTTTTTTAGTTATTGTTTGTTTGCTTCAGACTTCAGCACGGTTAGTGAGCTTGCCTGTGGGTTGACTTCTTTTGTGCCAAGTACTCACTCCTCATCCAAACTGCATGGGAAGGTCAGGGTCAAATGAGTAAGCTGATCTCGGAGAGAAGACTGTGGAAAGGGCTGTTTGTCCTGTTTCTCTTGAAGCGAACTTTCTTATGACTGACTGACATGTCTAGCATAGTGTTTCCTGTATTCTTATACATCCTTATATTCTTGTATTCTTGTGTACAGCTGCCATACGGAATAATCCAATTAAGTGAAATATCACAAAGGGTATATAGCTACTCTGATTTGGTTAGGTTATAGTTTCAGCAGCTGCAATTCCAACTATTAGTGGCTTTAAAACATGAGAGCTTATATCCTTATTTAAGCCTAATTTGCTACTGTGTCTCTTCCTTCATCTTACCACTCCATTTTCTCTTTCTTTTACTGTAAAGTCTGTTCCTTCATAATAGCGAAAAAATGAAAGTACTGTGTTGGGAATATGATATTCAGTTCAGTCTAGGAATGACAGTGTTGGCAGGGGCATGATAAACAGAAGAAGAAGAAGAAGAAGGAGAAGGAGAAGAAGAAGGAGAAGAAGAAGGAGAAGAAGAAGAAGAAGAAGAAGAAGAAGAAGAAGAAGAAGAAGAAGAAGAAGAAGAAGTCAAATCCATAATAATTGCTTATGACTGGTGAAGTTGCTCAGTCGTGTCCGACTCTTTGCAGCCCCATGTACTGTAGCCTACCAGGTTCCACTGTCCATGGGATTCTCCAGGCAAGAATACTGGAGTGGGTTGCCATTTCCTTTTCCAGGAGATCTTTCTGACCCAAGGATTGAACCCTGGTCTCCCGCATTGTAGGCAGATCCTTTACCATCTGAGCCACCAGGGAAATCATAAAGCAGGACCCATTGTACCAGAAGTGGGGTTCGAACCCACGAAGATATAAATCCACTGGATTTCAAGTCCAGCGCCTTAACCACTCGGCTGTTACAATTCCTACTTCCCTTGAGTACTCGTACCATACCAGGGAGGGCTGCTGCTGCTGCTGTGGCGTGCGTTGTGTGCGACCCCATAGATGGCACCCCAACAGGCTCCCCCGTCCCTGGGATTCTCCAGGCAAGAATACTGGAGTGGGTTGCCATTTCCTTCTCCAGTGCATGAAAGTGAATATTGAAAGTGAAGTCGCTCCATTGTGTCTGACTCTTCAAATGTCTAAGTAAAAATTTAAAAACAAAAATTTCAGGAATTCAGACATTTGAATATCCACATTTTGTGTTTTAATTCTGGTAGTGTTTTCCTTTACACTTAAAAAATGTATTCGATGTTATATTTCTTTAATTATCAATATCATGGGTAATTTTATATTTATTGATTCTCTCTCATTCAAAAGAAAGAAATTAGTGCTCTTTTACTCCCCCCTCTCTTACCACGTTCTAGATTTTGTTGGTATTGTGGTCTTCTGGATTCATAATATTACAAATACACATTTATGAAGTGTCTTCTAAGATGTATTAAAAAGAGAAGAAGGATTCTGGAAATACGGCAGCCTGTTTTGAATGTGTTTTCTGTTCTCCCTTATCTGATTGTCTACCACTACTCAACTAGGCGGACCTAGTCAACCTGAAATGCATGATCATCCTAGAAATCAATGGTGTTGGATATGGAGGATTGGGTTTTTTTTCACTTTATAGAGAAAAGTCTAGAGACCATGGTCTATGAGAAGTCCCAGTGTGTGTGTGTGCTAAGTCACTTCAGTCATGTCCAGCTCTGTGTGACACTATGAACTGTATCCTGCCAGGCTCCTCTGTCCATGGGATTCTCTGAGGCAAGAATACTAGATGGGTTGCCATGCCCTCCTCCAGGAGATCTTCCCAATCCAGGGACTGAGCCCGTGTCTCTTATATATCCTGCATTGGCAGGCAGGTTCTTTACCCCTAGCATGACCTGGGAAGTCTGAGAAGCTCCAGTATTAGGATCCAAATATATTAATAGAGCTGAAAGGTTTGAGGACACCAAATCCAAAAAAAAACCTCTGTCTCACACACAACACACAGCTTGGATGTATATCGGCCCTGCATGAAAAAGTCTAGGTTCCCCGTTGTCAAGACTGGATAGTGGAAGGAACGTAGGGACCGGGCAGGTAGGTCTCTAGCTAGGGTAGACTAGGGATCAAGGACCGTAGGCAACTGCTTAAGGGACATGGTACCCATGTCCTTTCATCTTTTGAGAGATATCCCATACAGGCTGTTCCCACTTAGTATTACTCAGTTTCTCAGAAGCCAAGAACAGTGACAACATCAAAAGCAACAAAAAATAACAACACAAATAAGGAACTTGGTAGCTTGAGAAGAAATTCAGCTTTCACAGAGAGCCAACTGGAAGAGACACAGGACAACTTGGATAGACAATTAATGAACTTAAGGGCCAAAGAAAACATGAAATCATCACTTTGGACCTTAATACTGTATTTATAGAATTTTTAATAGTAAACAAATTAAAGTAAAAGACAGCAACTGAAGACAGTGGAGTGAAATTAGTGGTGAGGAGAGGTGTGGGTAGAAAAAATATCTCAGAGCCTGTAGAGCATTTAGACACTGCTTTTGGTAGAAATCAGTAATAGAAAAGCATGACACTAATAGAGGTATACAAAAGGACCCAGTGCGTTTGTTTCCTTACAAATAAAATGAGGATAATAATAGTATATCATGGAATTATTATAAAGATTTAAAGGAGTTAATATTTGTAATCACTGCAGATGGTGACTACAGCCATGAAATTAAAATACACTTGTTCCTTGGGGAAAAAAGCTATGAGAAACCTAGACAACATATTAAAAAGTAGAGACCTCACTTTGCCAACTAAGATCCACATAGCCAAAGCTATGGCGTTACCAGCAATCATGTACAGATGATCAGAGTTGGACCCTAAAGAAGGCTGAACCCCAAAGAACTGATGCTTTCAAACTGTGTGCTGCAGGAGACTCTTGAGAGTCCCTTGGACTGCAAGGAGATCAAACCAGTCAATCCTAAAAGAAACCAACCCTGAACATTCATTGGAAGGACTGATGCTGAAGCTGAAGCTCCAATAATTCGGCCATCTGATGCAAAGAGCCGACTCATTGGAAAAGATCCTGATGCTGGGAAAGATTGAGGGCAGGAGGAGTAGGGGGCGACAGAGGATGAGATGGTTGGATGGCACCACTGACTCGATGGGTATGAGTCTGAGCAAACTCTGGGAAATATTAAAAGACTGGGAAATCTGTCATGCTGTAGTCCATGGGGTCGCAGAGAGTTGGACAGGACTGTGACTGAACAATATTGGTAAGGTGCTTAAAGCAGTTCTTAGTGCAGAATAAATGCTATGTGTTTGCTAAGTCAATAAATAAAACAGAAATAATGACTAAATTCAAAGACTGGTATTTGAAAAGATGAATGAAATAAACACTTCTTGAGAATGGTTTTAAACAAGGAGAGAGAGATGAAAAACAATAACTTTGGAATGTAAGAGCAAACACTTCTAATACAGAAGAACGTTAAAGAATTATGTTTGAATATTACCTGCAAACCCTTGGCAATTTGAAAATCATGAGAAATATCTGGTTTTCCATTTAAATGCAAATTTTCAATATTGACCTAACAAGAATCTGAAATGATTCTATTACAACAATTCTACTAGAACAACGATTCTTCTTCATTCATTCTAAAAATCTGAATGAATCTATTGCCACAATACAAATTGGTGCAGGGCACTAGGGTCAGATGAATTTCACACTCTGTTTTAATTTTGAAGGACAGTTACTTCAGGGCAGAGGAGCGTGGTGGGCTCTACTCCGTGGGCATTACAAAGAGTTGGACATGACATAGCAACTAAACAACAATGACAAAGCTGGAGAGCCTTCAGATTCATTTTATAAAAGTTATATAATTTCAAAATCAGAGCCTAACTAAAATAAACAGAACAGAAAAATAGAGACCATATCTTTTTGAAGAGTTGTGTAACATTTTTGTTGAATTTCAAATATTATCATTTCAAAATGTATTCCACATTAGAATGATGAATAGATACATTATATCTTTTCTTCTTTTTTTGGGGGGATTAGCTTTGAAATACAGTGTATTTCACAGTTACAGGTCATTTCAATGCAACAAGTGCAATTAGATCATGTATATAGGAGATGTCTAAAAATTTACATTTGTAAGAGAATAATATAGCCACGTTGTCAAAACGTAAATATTACAATAACTGAATCAAATATCAGGGTTTATAGTTGAATTTGTACTAGTTTGAAATGAATCAAATTTTTACAAAATCTCATCCTGTGTAATGTTGAAAAGTATCTCGTTGTATAGATGGGTCACCGTTTGTGTATCCATTCACTTTTTGAAGGACGTTGGTGTTCAATCCAACATTTAATGATTATAATTACAAACATAGGAACTATAAGAATTTGCATTTGTTGCTTTTGTGAATGTAGGTTTTCATTTCTCTAGACTAAATAATCTTGGGAGACAATCTCATTTCTGATGAGAATATTCAGAATAAAATGGGTAGAATTCAACCAAAACATCAGGGCTAATGGGTTTTCTGTCATTATTGGCAGGGGTGCTTTAAAATCAGCCTACTAGAGTTACATAAATAGCAAGTAATTGCCTATGATTCTACAGTGAGTGACAAATAAATACATTTTAACCATTATTTGTTGACTCATAATAATAGTAGTAATAATAATAATACTAGTAACAGTGAGTATGATATCATGAAATAGCTAACTTGTGCTTCTACTCCAGCTGTTTTATATTTTATTTCTTAGAAGTTAAAATGTTCATTTTATAATTTTCCCTTCAGATATTGTAAGAAGAAACAGTGATTGCCATATTAGAAGTGAAGGCATTTTTGAGAATAAATGTAAAATAAAATACTTGCTTTTGCTACAGATGAGTAAGTGAGAAGAAAGAACAAAGACAGATTTTCAGATTTTTGGCTTTGCTAAAACGACATAGGATACTCGTGATCGTCTCTCAAAAAATGATAGAGGAAGAAAATATACAGAAAAAGGTTTCCCCAAAAGTCAAGGGCTAGGCTAAAGAGAAGCAGAAGTGGCAGTATTATCCCTGTGGAAGATGAATGTAGTGGCACTTCTCATTTATTTAGTATTCAGGATTTCAACCTTAATTAGGATTCCTTTGTCACATCATTCATCAAATATACTTGACAAAATGGAAATGAACCTCAAAGTTTCTGTTGCCTCAGGCATGCTTTTAATACTTTTACTCATTTCAGTGTATTGTGAAGTACAGTGAATTGATTTGGAAATGTTTTAGTCAGAATAAGAAACATCCAAATGAAGAAATCACACATTATAAGCAATTCCGGTAGGAATATCAAAAAGAAACCATGTAAATGGCTATTTACTTGCATTTCTTTTAGCCAGTGCTAAGAACAAGCCTGGTGGTCTGCTGTCTCTGGGGTCACACAGAGTCGGACACGACTGAAGCGACTTAGCAGCAGTAGCAGCAGCAAGAAAAACTCCTCCCCCTCCGAATATTCTTTGCCACCCAAAGATTTGAAAAGGCCCTGTAAAAAAACTACTTCAAAAAGGATTTTTGCTTATGAAATTTCACAGCATTTGTTTCGTTAGCAATGTGACTGTACTTACAAAGGGATTTGAATATTTATAATTGCCAAGTCAGATATAGGAATATAATAGGATTATTAATTCCATAAGCATGTTTAGCATGTGTAGAACTATTTCGGGCACCAAGATAATGCCTTTTCAACCTCCTCTGTAGCAAAGTTCCACACATTTCTCAAAATGTTTTTCTTCATCGGATGTCCTTACTTTATCCCTACCTGTATGTGACACTGCATTCTTTGATAACTGTGCCCTAGGTAGAAAGGATTACTCTCCCCATTTGGCACTTGTAGCCCTTGGTGCACACACCTTAAATGAATCACCCATTTACCCATGGACGGAGGAGCCTGGTAGGACACGACTGAGCGGCTTCACTTTCACTTTTCACTTTCATGCACTGGAGAAGGAAATGGCAACCCACTCCAGTGTTCTTGCCTGGAGAATCCCAGGGACAGGGGGAGCCTGGTGGGCTGCCGTCTATTGGGTCGCACAGAGTCGGACACTACTGAAGCGACTTAGCAGCAGCAGCAGCAGCATGCTACATACATACCATGTATGTCTCCATATAGAATATAAATATTAAAAAAGCAGGGATTCTATCATACATATTTGGATACCCAAAAACTAGAACTTCTTGGTATTTAATACATTACTTATCTTTTTGATTTTTAAGTAAGTGAATAAACATGATTAATTAATCCTATAGTTAATAATTATATAATTAACCATTAGTAATACACTTGCTTTATTGAGTAGTTGTGAGGTCAAATGGTCTTTAAATATTTTTAAAGTTGAATAGAACATGACATTTCATTGTTCATCTCATCATAGATGCTCTTAAATTTATATCCTAACAGTGTAATGTAATAGCTATATTAGAATTAAGCAATACCTAGAAAGCTAGTCTGAGCCCCTCTTTGACTATGCACATGCAAGAGTGTGCACTTGGTCATGTTTTTAAACATGTATATAGTTTGTTTCCTTGTCTAAAATAAGTGAATAATAATGTTTCACATGGCTATTTGTTAAAACTAAATGAGATAAATAAGTAACATGTCTCAAAGAGTTTTAGATACATAATGAATCTTTAATAACAATTAGTTATTGTTATTATTAATATTGTTTGGCATTTTTTATAAAGACTTAGATGATTCAGCTGGTCATAGACTCCTTTTTTTCCTACCTATATTTCCTGACGCCTGAATTATAAAGGTTTTTCATACCATTTTGGAAAGCACTATGTGCTCCCCTTAAGTTCTTTACATTTTTATCCCCAAATGCTAATGTAATCACAAAGACTTCCATTAACTTCCTTGAAAGAGGTGTCTGGGATTATATGTGTGTGCGTGCGTGCTAAGTCACTGCATTGGTATCTGACTCTTTGTGACCCTATGAACTTGAGCCCACCAGGCTCCTCTGCCCATGGGATTCTCCGGGCAAGAATACTGGAGTGGATTGCCATCCCTTTCTCCAGGTGATTTTCCCAACTCAGGGATCTATATGGCACTTTCCAAAATAGAAGAGCTCCCTATATGTGAATATCTAGTGGGAAAAAGTTTTATAGATTTTTTAAAATCAACTTTGAGTATTGGCTCAAGAAACTCTGAGAGTATTCTCACTCCTC
The DNA here is from genome assembly GCF_032405125.1 of Capricornis sumatraensis. Lineage (NCBI taxonomy): Eukaryota > Metazoa > Chordata > Mammalia > Artiodactyla > Bovidae > Capricornis > Capricornis sumatraensis. The sequence goes on from NC_091073.1 coordinate 26,271,097, forward strand.
TGAGAATACACTCTGTGTCTTATACTTCAGAGCTGTCAGTCAGTATTTTTGATCATTAGCCATCTGTGATTATTTTAATTTTTGCCAGCAGGAGAAGGAACTCTTTTCCACCCAGGAGTTCTGTTATTACAATATCATTTATATGTAAAGAGCTCATTTCATCAGTGAGAGAAACTTTTCCACAGTTTTTTTTAAGGTTTGAAAGAAACTCATGATTTTTTTTTCTTTTTTTCCCCCTTTCTCCACCTCTCTACTACTATTTCTCTGTCGTTCAGTTGTGTCCAATTCTTTGTGACCCTATGGACTGCAGCTCGCCAGGCTTCCCTGTCCCTCACCATCTCCCAAAGTTTGCCCAAGTTCATGTTCATGGCGTCAGTGATGCCATACAGCCTTCTCATCCTCTGACACCCTCTTCTTCTGCCCTTAATCTTTCCCAGCATCAGGGTCTTTTCCAATGAGTCAGCTGTACGCGTCAGATGACCAAAATACCGGAGCTTCAGCTTAAACAACAGTCCTTTTGATGAGTATTCAGGGTTGGTTTCCCTTAAGATTGATTCATTTGATTTCTTTGCTGTCCAAAGGACTTTGAAGAGTCTTTTCCAGCACCACAGTTCAAAGGCATTTCTCTGTCATACTTCCCATTTATCTTAGCATCTCCCCACAAAGATATTCTCTAGTACCTGGTCAGTAATTTTAAGAAAAGAATGAAGTTAAACTGATTTCTGTGAGTTTTAATATAAATCCTCATTTGTTGTGGTTGCTGTTTTAAAATGTAAAGCTCATGGAAAAAAATAGAATTTTACTTTGCAATGATGTTTAGTATTGAAGCCTCTTGTTCTGATTTCCCAATTAAAAGTTTATTAATATGACATGATGACATTTTAGCTATAACTATCTAATAAGGGCAGGTTTTAAGGGGGCAAAAAAAGATTTAAAAATAAAAATGTTTTCCTTTTCTAAGTAATATCATGAGTTAGGATTTAGAGTCATGGAATCACATTCACATACTTCATCTGACTACTTCTTCTGATTTCAGTTTGACCTTCAGCAAGTCAAAAACTATCCCTCAATCACTTTACCAACAATGTGGGATAATAATGTTTAACTGACTATGGTTATTGGAAAGATTAATGAGTTATTGGTCATAAAATGTAATCCATGTATTAAAAGTCTCTGCATGAAGAGAAGATAATTCCCGGGTCATTATTGCAGAGTGGTTTTGTGAACTGAAATGAATTATTGATCAACTACACAAAATTTTAGGTCTTGAACTTTATGAAGCAAGTTTCGCATCTTAGGACAGATGCTACTAGAAATTAGTGCTTTTGGAGGCCCCATATAATTTCTCATGGAAACAGAAAATATATTATTTTCCAGGTGATAGGGCACATTATATTCTTGGTAGAGTTGACTCCTAAGGAAATTACTGATGATCTAAGGATATTCCTATGATTTTCTTCTTTCTTTTCCATTTACTTTTTCCCTCTCTCATTTCATAACTATTTCTTTGCTTCCTTGTCTCTGCTTTCTGAGAACATGAACTTGGAGTGCTTACTCACATGAGTAGAAAAAGCAAACAATCTTTGTTCCAGGAGGAAAAGTGTAGCAACAGCAATGATAACAAGATAATACTTCCTGTTTCTGGGTACTTAGATGTGGTGATGGTTGTGTGCCTGCTCAGTCATGTTTGAATCTTTGTGTCCCCATGGAGTGTAACTCACCAGGCTCATCTGTCCACCGGATTTCCTAGGCAAGAATACTGGAGTGGGTTGCCACTTCCTGTTCCAGGGCATTTTCCCAACCCAAGGATCAAACCCGTGCCGGTGAATTCTTTACTAGCCCTTAGGTAACTAGTTTTAAAATTGATTGATAAGTAGCAACATTTGTTCATTTTGACAGTTTTTACTGAAAAGGTTTGAAAAAGGCCAAAATAAATGTAAAGATTTTCTGTTATTTTTCATTTGTTTTTATCTAGGGATGAGGAAGGGGGAGGATAGTGTATACACACACACACACACACACACACACACACACACACACAGGAAAGTTTACTTCCTGAAATAGTGCTCGGCTCTTGGTAAGGAAGCAGCAGCTTCTGAGAAATAGGAGGGAATGTAGCCAAGTGCCCAAAGCACTCTGAGTCACTAGGTCCAGTCTCATTGGAAACTAACCTAATCTGTGTCCAATTTAACATCTGAACTTAATTTTCTTGGCTCTAATCAACCCAGAGCATCTTCCCCCATAGAAGCCTTGATATTAGTCATGATATCCAGAAATGTCAAGAGTAATGACAAATAATTGACACATATATACCTTCATGCAACTTGCCTCTTAGAGATGGCTTCTTAATTTTAAAAAGTTTCAAAGTATGGTGCTTTTTGATGCAGACAGAATCTGCTTTTCTATGCCACTCATTTGCTTTTTAGGAACTGTAGAATGGAACTAAAAAGGGCTTTGTATCAACCTAGAGGATTTGGATGGGGAGGGAGATAGGAGGGAGGTTCAAAAGGAACGGGATATATCAATACCTATGGCTGATTCATGTTGAGGTTTGACACAAAACAACAAAATTCTGTAAAGCAATTATCCTTCAATTAAAAATAAATAAATTTAAAAAAGAACTGAAGAATGGGATCCGTGCCCTTGTAGAGATAATTTTGCCACAGTAGCAAAACTAAGAATTACTGTTTAGATTTTTAAAAAAACCCGCAAAACTTTAGGTTACACACTGTAGCTGCTGAACCAGTGAGACAGTTTTGTTCACTCTAACATGATTTCTCAGGACCCTGACCAGAGCTGCTAAAATCATGTGACTTGCATTCTCTGTGTAGCTATATAGACCAGGAAAAAATGTGATATATCACTGTCACTTAGCAGTTGGAAAGTAATTCCATTCACAAGCAGTGAAAATGATAAGAACAGTTATATCTGCCCTCCTAGCCAAAGGTGAGAGACAATCAGGTCAGATAACAAATAAGCTATAATTAAGCTTTGGAAAATTTAAAAAGCAAATGAGTTAATGATTTTATTTCTATGCAAATAACAAGTCTTTGGGACAGATCAAATGCAGTTTTTGCTTCCATATTGCCAAACTTTGATTTGATTGATTCTATATTTATCCCCATGTGGCAGCTGGAGCACTCACTTTAGAGGAGAACTTTCCTAATTCCAGTCTATCAAGGAAAATCTGCAAGTTAAAAACTCACTTTTATCAGCAGGCATTCGGAGAATGGCAGGTGGCAAATAAAGCTCTTAGTGGATTATTCTAATTGCATTTTCTTTTACCTTCTTAACTTAAAAAGTTGTAAGGAAAGGGAGAGGACAACTTTCTATGGTTTTGACAGTGTTCTTACATTCTATAATGACACTGTGCTTGAAGTTTTCATGGACTCTCAGTGTGAAGCTAGTTTGAGAGTGTCTATATCTTGTACAGTGGGTATATAGAGAAAAGGACTAGGAGTGATTGGTTGCATTAAAACATAAAAGTATTGACTGATGTTATTGCAAATTATATGTGAATCTTTCTCTACTTTTTTATTTTCACAATTTTCTTTACATATTTATTGCTTTATATTGATAACAAAAGAGTGAAACACAAAATAATAAAAGAAAACTTAAATGAGGTAAACTTAGGAGGTATAAATGAAACAACGGTATTGAATATTAACTTGCATGCTCAATCTCTCAGTCATGTCTGAGTCTTTGTGACTCCATGGACTGTAGCCCACCAAGATCCTCTGTCCATAGAATTTTCCAGGAAACAATACTGGCATGGGTTGCCATTTCCTATTCTAGTTGGCTTATATATTCCTTTTAAAGCAAAATAAACTTAATTATAAATAACCCCCCCCAAAATTACAGCTTAAATGGTTACTTTGGGATTTTCATAATATTGATAAGAATTATAGTATAGAAAGGAATTATAATATAGTGTTGAACTGAGTTATAGATAAAAATTATAAAAAAGGGATTTTCAGATATTGATTGACTAATGAGTATCTGTTCCTGAGAACACAGTTTCAATATAGGAAAATGATATTTTTATAACAGTTTCAAAATTTTTTAAACATTCAAGGCAAAGAAACTTGAAGTTTTATCTAAGAGACAAATTTTAGGCAAATATGCATGTATTGTACATTCATATATGTGAACACTTATGTAATGAAGAATTGATGCATTCAAACTGTGGTGCTGAAAATGACTCTTGAGAGTCTTTTGGACAGCAAGAAGATCAAACCAGTTGATCCTAAAGGAAATCAACCCTGAATATTCATTGGAAGGACTAAGGCTGAAGCTGAAGCTCTGATATTTTGGCCACTTGATGCAAAGAGCCAACTCATTAGAAAGACCCTGATGGTGGGAAAGATTGAAGGCAAAAGGAGAAGGAGGAAGCAGAAGATGAGATGGTTTGATAGCATCGCTGACTCAATGGCTATGAATCTGAGCAAAGTCCAGGAGATAGCGGAGGACAGAGGAGCCTGGGGTGTTGTAGTTCAAGGGGTCTCAAAGAGTCAGATATGAATTAGCAACACAAGAAGTATAACTAGAAAGAGAAATGAATGAAACTATTTAGATCAAAGTAAAAACTAGAATCCCAACAAGAACATGTGCTCCTTGGTTGATTTTTCAGCATATGTCATATTGTATCATCACTTTACATATTTTGATCTCAACACGAGTACTTTAAATTTGCTTATAGTTTAAATATTTATTCTTCATCAGTAACCAAATGCCTATATTTGCAGATTTTCAAAATTTATCCTTTCCTTATAATGCTCACAGAAATTCCTCTAAAATAATACTTTTCTCAGTTACAGAGCAAATTTGCCTCAATAGTGATAAATATGGCATCACTTTATGAAGAAAATATAAAAATAAAAAAGCTCCCATATCTGACTGAATGAGTTAAGAAGTTAAGAACAGGTTCAAGAAGGTTGCATTTTTGTTGACACTTGACAGTGTGTTTAAAGATTAACAGAAACCTTCAAACAAAATGTACAGAAAGATAAGTGAGTGTGATATGTTCTGGAATTGAAAGTAGTTGTTTTTAAAATCATTGGGTTTAGTTTAAATTATTCTATTTGTCTTTCACTAATGTGAAACATTGCAAAACTGTTTAAGGAAGTTTATGGTTAGACGTGGTTCTGAAACGATAGCAGAAACTAGATTTGAAAAAGGCCTTGTATAATTTGTAAGGGGATTAGATTTATCTATTTTCGTTTCAATCTCTTCCCTCTATCATGCCCATTATGTTTAAAACCAACCATATGGATAATCTCTCATTCAAATGAGTCAAAGTCTCCCTCTTTCAACAAACCTTACTTGGTTAAACAAATATCTGATTTATTGTTTTACAGTGTTTCAGTTCAGTTCAGCTCAATTGCTCAGTCATGTCTGACACTTCACTACCCCACGGACTGCAGCACGCCAGGCTGCCCTGTCGATCACCAACTCCTGAAGCTTGCTCAAACTTATGTCCATAGAGTCGGTGATGCCAACCAACCATTTCAACTTCTGTCATCGCTTTCTCCTCCTGCCTTCAATCTTTCCCAGCATCAGGGTATTTTCCAGTGAGTCAGTTCTTCGCATCACATGACCAAAGTATTGGAGTTTCAGCATCAGTCCTTCCAATAAATCTTCAGGACTGCTTTCCTTTAGGATTGACTGGTTTGATCTCCTTACTGTCCAAGGGTCTCTCAAGAGTCTTCTACAACATCAATTCTATGGCAACTCAGCCTTCTTTATGGACCAACCTCTCACATCCATACATGACTACTGGAAAAACCATATCTTTGATTAGATAGACCTTTGTTGGTAAAATAATGTCTCTGCTTTTTAATATGCTATCTAGGTTGATCATAGCTTTTCTTCCAAGGAGCAAGCATCTTTTAATTTCATGCCTGCAGACACCATGTGCAGTGATTTTGGAGCCCAAGAAAATAAAGTCTGTCACTGTTTCCATTGTTTCCCCATCTATTTGCCATGAAGTGTCTGGCTTCTACTGTGTCTGGCTTGTACTGTGTCTGGCTTGCTTCATGTAATGTAGTGTTCTCTAGGTTTATCCATGTTGTTGACCAATTGGCAAATTTTCTTCTGAATAATATTCCAGTTTTTTTGTATATCCCACATTTTATATTTGATTTTTAATGGACATTTGACTCCATTTTGCTTTGGAGAATAATGCTGCAATGAACGTGGGGGGTAGCTATCTCTTAGGGGTCCATATATTAATTTATTTGTTTTTCATAATGGCTGTAATAGTTTACATTTCTCCCAGCAAGGATAAAGTGTACTATTTTCTCTGCATTCTTACAAAAAGTTGGTATCATTTTTTGATTTTGTTTATAATATCCATCCTAATGCATATGAGATGATATCATATTGTGAATTTTTTTCTATTTGGAATTTATTTATTTTTTAATATAAATTTATTTGTTTTATTTAGAGGCCAATTACTTTACAATATTGTATTGGTTTTGCCATACATTGACATGAATCTGCCATGGGTGTACATGTGTTCCCCATCCTGAACCCCCCACCCACCTCCCTCCCCATCCCATCCTTCTGGGTCATCCCAGTGCACCAGCCCTGAGCATCCTGTATCATGCATCGAACCTGGACTGGCGATTCATTTCACATATGATAAACATCATGTTTCAATGCCATTCTCCCAAATCATCTCACCTCACCTTCTCCCACACGAGTCCAAAAGACTGTTCTATACATCTGTGTCTCTTGCTGTCTCGCGTATCGTGAATTTTTAAAAAATATTTTTTCCCACATTGCGATTTTGATTTGCGTTTCCTTGATGATTGAGAATGTTGAATATGTTTTCATACACCAGCTGGCCAATTGTTTGTCTTTGGAAAAATGTCTATTGACCTCCTTTTCTCATTTTTTAAATCAGATTATTTGGCATTTTGTTATTGAGATTTATGAGTTTAATATATATTTTGGTTAACCCCTAATCATATATATAGCTAGAAATATACTTTTCCCATTCCATAGGTTATCCTTTCACTGTTTGGATTGTTTACTTTGCTGTGTGAAAGCATTTTAATTTGTTTAGTCAAATTTATCTATTTTTGCTTTTGTTGCCTGTGCCATAGTATCATAGTTAAGAAATCATTGCCAAGATTTTTTTTGTCAAGGAAAGTTTTTTTTTTTTTTCCTATGAGTTTTATGGTTTCAGTTCCTACTGAAATGTTTTTACATTTAATTCAAAATTAATTATGTTGAGTTAAATCTTTGTGTAACACGTAAGATAAGGGTCCAATTTCATTCTTTTGTACATATAGTCAGTTTTCTAAACACTAGTTATTAATGAGACTATTGTTTTCCCATTTGTGCATTTTTAGTGCCCCTGTTGAAGGTTAGTTGGTCTCATATGTATGGATTTACTTGAGGGCTCTCTATTCTGTTCCACTGATCTGTGTATGATTTTATGCATCTGTTTTATGCAATTCCATACTGTTTTGATTAATATAGCTTGTGATATAGTTTGAAATCAGAAAGACTTTGTTCTTCTCTCTTAAAAGAAGATTTGTGTCATTTGTAGTTCCATTTGGATTTTAGAATAGTTTTTTTCTACTTCTGAAAAATGGCAGTGGAAGTTTAATGGAGATATCATTGGAAGTTCAATGGAGATATCATTGACTCTATAGATCAATTTAGATATTATGCACATTTAACTATATTCTACCAATCTAATATATAAGCATGAGCATCTTCCCATTTATTTAAGTCTGTTTTAATTTTTGTCACTACTGATTTACCATTTCAATGTAAAAGAATTTTACATCCTTGGTTAAGTTTATTTCTATATAATTTATTCTTTTTGACGGTACAGTATATTAGGCTGTTGTCTAAATTTCCTTTTGCATTGTTTGTTGCTGGTATATGGAAACCCAGCTGATTTATATATACATATATAGATAGAAAGACAAATAGATAGATCTTATATCACGAATTTTTACTGAATTTATTAGTTCTAATAGGTTTGTGTGTGTGTTTGTATGTACATAGTCTTTAGGGTTTTCTGCATATAAAACATGTTACCTGCAGAGAGAATTTCACTCTTTCTAATTTAGGTGTCTTTTATTTCTTATTATTGCCTAATCACTCTGGCTATGACTTCCAATACTGTGTTGGATATTGATAGTGGATATCCTTGCCTTATTTCACATCTTAGGGGAAAAACTTTCAGTTTTTCACCATCAAGTGCAATGTTAGCTGTGGGCTTTTCATATACAGCCTTTGTTGTGTTGAGTTACTTTCATTCTTTATCTAATTTGCTGATAAAAGAGTGTTGAATTTTGTTAAATATTTTCTCTGAACCTTTTGAAATGATTATACAATTTTTGTATTTCATTTTTAAATGCAGGTATCTCATTGATTGATTTGCATATATTTTAATAACCGTGAATCACAGGAACATATTTTACTCATCTTGGTATATTATCTTTTTTTTTTTTTTGACCTCACTAAAACTTAATATTGTTTAATTAGAAAATGTTGGGAAATCTACTTTGCTTTTTTTTTTTTAGGTTACATTTATTTTAAAAAAAACCGTATTTATTTATTCATTTTGGCTGTGCTGGGTCTTCATTGCTGTGTGAGGCCTTCTCTGGTTGTGGTGAGTGAGGGCTCTTCTCTTGTTTTGGTCGCAGGCTTCAGTAGTTGCGGCTGCAGGGCTTATTCACTAAAAGGTAGCAAAAGAGTGCTGAATTCTCCTTTCCAAGAAGTTGGAACCATAGTACTTCGGAAAGTTTTAGCTCTTTTTGTAACCACTCCTTCCCAGTTTCAATAAGTTCTACTCCAGCCAACTTAATCAGCAAAACACCACATGGCTCTTTTCTCCATGAGATATAACAGGCAAAGTAATGGGAATATGTTCAATCTCTAAACCATTCTCAGCTTTTCAGCGTAGTCGTCCTCGTAGTTTACCATTCTTTCTTATAAATTCTACTGGAATATCTGAAGAACGTGTGAATTTTGATGTCAGTCGAACACTTCTTAGAAGTAACATTACTCCAGCCATGGCCATTACAGTGCTGATGTTCTGGACGAGGCGCAGGTGGTCGTCGGCTCACTGCGGGATCCGCGCCACCACGTTGGGCGCTGCTCCATCCCGGTTGGGTGGTGGTGTGGCTGGGGCCGCGGGCTGCCCCGCCATGTTCCCAGCCTCCCGGGAGCGGGCGCCCTATCTTTTTTAATATACTGTTGAATTTGGTTTGCTAAAATTTTACTTATATAAGTATATTGTTAAATGCATCATTTAATAATGTGATAGGTATAATGAATAATCATAAACTTCATGTAAAATATATCTGAATCCATCCTCAAAGTTTAGAAAATCTGAAGGAGATGGAATAGAAAAATGAGCATGCAAAACATTATTGACCATGGATTTACTCAGAACACAAAGTAAGGGCAGGCAAAATACACAGAGAAAAATTAGGAAAATATTTCTAGGAAAAGAAGATAATTTCACTCATGTCCTAGAACCATAACAAACATGGTGATACAAAGGTCGTTAAACAGAAGGGTTTGGGGTTTGTGAACAGATATTACTTTCCATATATGGAAAAGGTAACTTCAAGGACTACCCTGGAGAGGAGGAGTCAGAACCAACCTTATTCTCTGAGCCAGAGTAGGAGGAGGGGTTGGTGACTTATTTTGAAGAAAAGGTTAAAGAAGAAAGACTAACGGTCACTTACAGCTATGGCCCGGAAAATAAGAAAACATACTCTGACCTTTGCAACCAGGAGGTTGTATTCCTTGAAGTAAGAAAAATATTAAAATAGACCAGTTTTGCCTGTATCAGGAGACTTGCTATTGTTCATTTATTCAATCATGTCCGACTCCTTGTGACCCTATAGACTGCAGCACTCCAGGCTTCCCTATCTTTCACCATCTCTCTGAGTTTGCTCAGACTGTTGAGTTGGTGATGCCATCCAACCATCTCATCCTCTGTTCTCTCCTTCAGAAGACTTACCTGCTATTATCTTTCTGATGAAAGAAAATTAAATTCTGTATGCAATATAATGGTTCCAGTGCCTCTACATTTATTTTTATAGGCAATGGCCAGCAGTAAATAAGAAATTATTAGGCATGCCAGAGGCTAGGCCAAAATATCAGGAAATTAAGAGGAGAAAGTCAATTGAAATTGATCCACATATATTTTATACGTTGGAGTTATCAGTCACTGACTTCAAATGAAATATAATGACAATGTTCAAAAAAGGTGAAACTATGACAAAATATTTTACAAAATTGGAATATATGAAAAGAAGTTCAAATAGAACTTTTTAAAAAACACAAGTAAAAGAATAGACAATCATAAAAGAGAATTACTGATCTGAAAGATACATCTGTAGAAAATAATTACTGAGCAACAAGAACAAATTCAGTCAACACATTTAAAATCAATATATAAAAGCTAATAAAATACAAATAAAACAAGTAAATATAAGTAAAATACAATAAAACAAAGATAAAATTTCTCAAAATTCTGTAATGATCTTTGTGGCTAACTTGTTCAAAATGAAAAACAAGACTTCATTTTATAAATTTTGAGAAATTTTATCTTTTTAAATTGTATTTTACTTGTATTTACTTGTTTTATTTATATTTTGACTTCCCTGGTGACTTAGAGGGTAAAGCATCTGCCTGCAATGCAGGAGACCCGGGTTCGATCCCTGGTTCGGGAAGATCCCTTGGAGTGGGAAATGGCAACCCACTCCAGTATTCTTGCCTGGAAAATCCCATGGACAGAGGAGCCTGGTAGGCTACAGTCCATGGGGCCTTGTTTTTCATTTTGAACAAGTTAGCCACAAAGATCATTACAGACTTTTGAAGTAAAATACAAATACCACATATCAAGTCTTATAAAAGACAAGAGTTAAATGAATAAGATTAGATGCACAAAAGCAGACAAAATTAGATATTTTTGACTCATGTTTAAGATTAAGGGAATTGAAGGAAACTTACAAGATAAAGAATAACTTTGACAATTGTAAAGAAGAAAAATAAGATGGAGAATCTTATATCAAGATATATTTTAGGGGAGAGGGGTTAAGACATTGTGATATTGACATGTGGGTAGACAAATGAGAATTAGAGTTATTATTCAACTTAGAGGATAAATGAGATAAAAATCATTCAAATAAATGCCAAATATTAATCATCCATTCAATGTAAGTCAATGGTTATTTATTAAACTAAAAAAGTAAGAAAAGGAAAGAATAAAAACTATGAAAGCTGGCAATAAAAGGAATTATCTTCATCAAATAATCAAAATAATAATGAACAAAACACTGATAAGAATTTTTACACTTTAGCTCCAGCATCTACATTAAGATAATCATGATTTTTCACCATTTAGAGCCAAGACTTGGAAGAATTGAAAAGTAGCTTACAGATAGTCTTCATGTATCCATACTGTGGAGTCTTGGATTTAGTTAGGAGATAAAAGTCGCATGTGGAATGCAATGAGCTACTATGTTCAGTAATTAGAGCAGAAATCCTAATTACCACAATTAAGACTAAAGAATGAAGGAATGAAATTGTTTTGTTTTGTTTTAATTTTAAATGGGCTTTAAACCTCTGTGAAATGGTACAGCTTGACTGCTACTATTTTTTCTAAACTTAGAAGAGAGATCCTATAGGTGGACCAAGAGCTCTGAAAATGTATCTGAAAAGTAGAAAATTGCAAACTAAAATGAGCTGCTTCCACAGATAAGGGTAACTACTACTGTAGTAATGAAATATTAATAGAGAAATAAAAATAAAATAAGAATAGTGAAGAGACACAAAAGAGTATATTCCTTTTTCCTACACCAGTTACCCAGGCTCTATCTAGCACTGTCTATTCATAGAGCCAAATTGGAAGTCAGATGCCAAAGCAGAAACACTGTTTTCAGAGTTCCACACATATTATCACACAGAAAATATAGTGGGTGGATTGAAAGCTGGCATACAATACTCTAATAACCTGATTATTTGCCAGATCTGCAGCTATCTACATACAAAGTCCAAAAGTAGTAACAAAAAGGTATTTTCAACTAAGGTAATTACAATGACGTTAGCACAATGCACAGAAATGAATAGCATTCCATGATACGTAATGCCCAACTAGGATATGGGACATTCAGATTATTTAATAAATGACTATAAGCCTAATCATAACAGTAATATATATATATATATATGATGTATAAAAATAATATGAGGCATAATGGTAATAACATATTAAATATAATGCATATAATTATATGTAATATGTATCAGTAATATATATATATGGGGCTTCCCAGGTGGCACTAGTGGTAAAGAACCCGTCCGCAAATGCAGGAGACATGAGACCCAGATTCAGTCCCTGGGTTGGGAAGATCCCCTAGAGGAGGGCATGGCAACGCACTCCAGTATTCTTGCCTGGAGAATCCCATGGACAGAGGAACGTGGTGGGCTATAGTCCCTAGGGTCATACAGAGTCTGATACAACTGAAGCAACTTAGCATGAAGACACACACAACACATATATATATAGAGAGAGATCTATATCTTTGTTCCCACTACATGTTCTAATGATAGATTAAAACTGTATATAATTAATGATGTGTGTGTGAAATCACTCAGTCGTGTCCAACTCTTTGTGACCCCATGGACTGTAGCCCACCAGGCTCCTCCGTCCATGGGGTTTTCCAGGCAAGAATCCTGGAGTGGGTTGCCATTTCCTTCTCCAGGGGATTTTTCCCAACCCAGGGATCATAACAAATGATAAAACCCTTTTAAAGGATATAAAGAATTTCTAATAATGAGTAATAATACATATTGGAAAGCTCAATATTAATAAAACTGTGAATTTTCTATAATTTGACCTAAAATTTCCCTTTCCATCCTAAATAATCTAATATTCTTCCCTCCTAAACATGATGCCTCTTTTAAAAAGAAAGAGTAAATTGAAACATGTATAATATCATATATGAAATGAATCACCAGTCCAGGTTCGATGCATGATACAGGATGCTCAGAGCTGGTGCACTGGGACGACCCAGAGGGATGGGATGGGGAGGGAGGTGGGAGGGGGGTTCAGGATGGGGAACACATGTATACCTGTGGCAGATTCATGTTGATGTATGGCAAAACCAATACAATAGTGTAAAGTAATTAACCTCCAATTAAAATAAATTTATATTAAAAAAATAAAAAGAGTGAGTAGGCAAATTTCTGTTTAAAATAAGTCTGATTAGCTTTAAAGCAGTATCTTGTCAAAATAATTTTTTAAGTATGGTTATATACTCAGTGTGGCTTCTTCTGGCTCTATCTACATAGAAAAGCACAAATAAAATATGAAATTTGATTTAATATTTTTAGTCATATTGTAGGAGACCTCCTATATTCTGATTTTCCATATTATGAAGATTGCTTTTCTCTGAGTTCAGGGAGAAAAATGGTGTTGAGAATAATTGAAATCTGGTTAAAAAAAAAAAGAATACTGGGATTATTAGAAGACTTTCAGTTGAAAAAACAAAGTTATACAATTTTCCATGTGATTCACTTGTCTTCAATACTACACTGTTTCTAAAGCACAGGTTTCCTTGATCTTCTGTGTCCAGTGTTTTTAAGCAAGCATCACAAAATCCAGCACAGTGTTTGGAAGGTGTGGTGAAAGCAAAGAAAAGTATGGTGCTTAACTAAAAGGCAGAAACTAAGCAAGCCACAGAGCAGATGAATGCTTAATGTTAATGAAGGCCTGATATATGCATCCAGGCACTTCTGTTTATATTAACTGATAAAGCTAATTAAAAGTAGATACAATATGATAATGAATTTCAAAAAAGAACACTGTGTAACTCTCTGTAATATTGCCCAGAAACTACTAACTTGGAAACATTATTTTTATTTGTGTTTTTTAAAACGAATACTGTCTCTGATAGACATTCAAGCATCTTTGAGAAAAGACAGAGGTTATTCCTTCATATGCAAACCTAAAGGGAATTTGGAATAATTTTCTTGCTCTGTAGGAAGATGTTCCTTAGGGAAAACCTATTTAATAGAGGAAATGTGTTGATTTCAGTAATCACAGATGTTTATTCTAGTCTATTTATATTTGACTCTACATTTTTTATAATGTACAAATAAATTTCATAAAATTTGGTGCTCATGAGAGTGTGTGATGTTGACAATCCTAAGTACAGTTTGGGAAACTGCATATGGCTCTGCTCCAGGTTTGTTCACAAATCTCTACTCACACAGACCTTTGTAGCAAATCTATAACACCCCTTCTATTCAATTAATTGACATCTATTGTGCAAAGACTGCTAATGTTACTAAATTATTTAGTATATATAGAAAGCAAATAAGTAATCAAGGAGTGCTTGAGATTGCAGTGCTTAAAACCTATTACAAACTTGTTCGCCTTTTTTAAAGAGAAAAAAATGTGCCATTGGTAAGGCATGGTTACATTCTAAGGTTGATCTACATCACATCTGCATATTCTAGGCTCTAAAAAATATTAGCTAAAGTTGTATATGTCCATTTCCAACCTTGGAATTTCTTAAGCACCTAACGCATAGTTTTACAGAAATTTTGAAATCGAAACTCTGATGTATATGAATGTGTGTATAATCGCATATGTAATATACATAATAAACACATACACATCAAACACATTTTATTTTTTATTGAAATATAGTTGACGTGCAATATTATGTTGAAAATGAAAAGTGAAAGTCTGTTGCTAAGTTGTGTCTTTGTGACCTGTAGCTGTACCGTCTGGTAACTGTAGCTCACCGGACTCCTCTATCTGTGGGATTTCCCAGTTAAGAATACTGCAGTGGGTTGCCATTTCCTTTTCAAGGAAAACCTGGAGAATACTGGAGTGGGTTATCATTTCCAGGGGATCTTCCTGACCAAGGCATCGAATCCTGGTCTCCTGCTTAACAGGAAAGTCTTTAACACTGAGCCACCAGGGAAGCCCAATAATATTATGTTCAGTTCAGTTTAGTCGCTCAGTCACGTCCGACTCTTCTGATCCCATGAATCGCAGCACTCCAGGCCTCCCTGTCCATCACCAACTCCCGGAGTTCACTCAAACTCATGTCCATCAAGTCAGTGATGCCATCCAGCCATCTCATCCTCTGTCGTCCCCTTCTCCTACTGCCCCCAACCCCTCCCAGGATCAGGGTCTTTTCCAATGAGTCAACTCTTCGCATGAGGTGGCCAAAGTATTGGAGTCTCAGTCACAGCATCAGTCCTTCCAATTAACATATTTTCTTAAAGGGGTACTGGCATAGGAGAAGACAGACAAAAACTAGTGTTTATTGAGCACGCATTTAGCAAGGCTCAAAGCTATCATTATTTACCTAAGCTTTGTCTGATCATAAGCTAAATCAGATAAAGCTGATTTATCTTTAAAAAAGGCATATGTTTAAACACAAACGTGTAATCCTTACCTCAGACTTACTGAATTGACTCCAGGAGTGGGTACCTAGAAATCTGTAATTTATCCATCTATGGCAGTGAGTTTTGAATTCATTTATGGCAGTGAGGAAAAATTGAAAAGATTTCATTTAAATTTCTATTTCTCATATAGATATTGTATCATTTTATAAAGTAAAACTCAAGTATATCAATAAACTTGACTAATACTAATTGATAAGGTGAGGTCTAGGATATGAAATAAATCTGCGTAATTCAAAAGCTCGCATTTCCTACTCTCACTGAACTCAAAAAAAAATCCACCCTTGCCCCTGAAAAATCCCAGCTCTATTGATATATAAGTTACATACAATAAAATTTACACTTTGAAATGGTTTTATTATCTTCACAGAATTGTGCAACCATCATCATCATATTTTGGAACATTTTCATCACTCTGAAAAGAAACCTATGCCCTTGAAAAATTATTCCCCATTTCCTCCTTGTCCTTAGCCTCAGCAATTACTATTCTGCTTTATGGATTTGCCTATTATAAACATTTTACATAAATGAAATCACACAATGTGGCCTTTTGTTTTTGGCTCCTTAAAATCATAATGTTTTCAAGGCTGTAGCACATGTCAGTATTTCATTGCTTTTCTTTAAAAAAAATTTTTTACATTGGAGCATAGTTGTGATGAAATAATTTGGCATTTTATGGATATATCACATTCTGCTGAATCATTGCTCAGTTGATGAGATTTGGGGTTATTTCCACTTTTGGCTATCATGAGTAATATTGCCATGAGTATTTGTGTAGAAGTTTTTGTAGAGGGAGATATTTTTAATTCTCTTCAATTCTGTAGGGCTAGAAATACTGGAGAATATAGCTGTATATATGAAGAAGTCCCCAAAATTTTCTAAAGTGTCTGCATCATTTTACAATCCCACCAGAAATAAATGAGGGTTCTAACTTCTCATATCTGTCAACTCTTGATATTTTTTCTTTTTCTCTGTTCATGGGTGCCAATGGTATCCATTGTGGTTTTGATTTGCAACTTGTTAAATAGTTTTACTGAGGTATACTTGAGATGCAGAATAAAAAACTACACGTTTAATGCAGTTTGATGAGTTTAGACATATTATGTATATACCTGTGATATTATCGTCATAACCAAGGAAACAAACATATCGATCACTACCAAAAGTTTCCTTCCGCGCTTTTGTGTGAGAGTGTGTGTGTGTGTGTGTGTGAGAGAGAGTGTGTGTGTGTTAAGAATGCTTTACACGAGACTTAACTTCATAGCAAATTTTTTTAGATTTGAGATTTGTTAGTGAATGATGATACCAGGCATTGTTTCTTATGCGTATTGCCTATTCGTATATCTGCTTTGGAGAAATATTTATTTAAATAGATATTTCTTTGCCCATTTTAAAATTTGGTTATTTATATTTTATTATTGTTTTAAGTATTCTTTATATATTCTTTTCAAGTCCCATACCAGATGTATGAATTGCAAATAATATTTTCTCCCATTCTACAGTCTTTTCATTTTATTGATAATACCCTTCAGAGGACAAGTTGTTCTCTCTCTCTCTTTTTTTTTTTTTGTTTGATTAAGATCAGCTCTCTTTTTATTTTTTATCATAAGCTTTTGTTTTCCTAAGAACCATTGTCTAAGTTAAGGTCATTCATAATGATTTCCTTCAATATTTTCTTTCAAGAGTTTTGTAGCTTTAACTCATGTTAAATCCCGAGCAATTTTGAGTTAATTTCTCTTCATGATGTGAGGCAGAGTCCAACCTTCATCCATGTGTCTGTGAATGTCCAGTTGTTCCAGAACTATTTATTCAAAATACTATAACTTCCCCCATTAAATTATCTTGGCATCTTTGTCAAAAATAATTTGACCATAAATGTAAGTTTGGTTTGAACTTTCAACTCTATTCTGTTGATTTATATGTATATTTTTGTGGTGGTACCATTCTGTCTTGGTTACTGAATCTTTGTAGTTTTAAAAATGGGAATTAGCAATTTTCTGACTTGGTTCTTCTTGTTCAGTACTATTTGGCTATCTCAGTTGCCTTGTACTGTATGAATGTATAATAATATTGTTAATTTCTACAAAATACATACATAGAATCTTAATGGAGATTGTGTTGAATCTATAGATTAATTTGGGTAGTATTGCCTCTGTAGTAATATTCTGCCATCCAATCAGTGAACTTGATTGTTGCCCACCATCCACTTCATTTCGTTTTTCCTCTGTTGACTTTTACACAGTGTTTCTATCTTTTATTTCACCCGAGAATATTTGGTTTTCAATTGTGTGATATACAATTTATAATGTATTACAGGGTCTTTGCAAAAGGTGTAAAACACTTTTTGACAAAGCACCTTATTGTACAATAATAGTGTCTATATAAGATATAGCAAAACACAACACAGAAAAAAATCTGTGCATAAAACAGGAGAAAAAAAAGGATGATATAATTTTAAATTCACAGGAGGAGCATTTACACTTGTGAGAAATATACCTTGTTTTCTATAATTTCTAGGTTATTAAAAATAAAATATTTGCATTTGAAGTTAAAAACATCATCATCTATGATAAATATATTTTAAAATATCTAATGCTCTTATGTATTATATCTTTTCTATTTTTAATACCAAACACAAACATCATTTTAAAGAAAAAAACTTAGGCTGTGAGTGATGAAATGTATCCAAATTATGAAATCATACAAATATGATATTTGAATGCAATTATAAAGATTCTGCTTATTTCACTGTGCAAATTAATAATAAAGTGAACAAAGATTAAGAAACAAATTTATGCTTTTGTTCCATCCCTCAGCAAATCATTTTGTATCTTTAATTTTAAATTATTATACATGTGAAATGAGACTAGTAATATTTCACAGCCTAATTATGTATGTTTTAGAAATGTAGGATTGGCTTAACATTCAAAATTAATAAATGTTATTACCCACATTAACTAAATAAAGGAGAAAGTATTCCATAACATCTTAGTAGGTACAGAATAAAAGCATTTTATTAAAGCCAGTATCCTTTATGCAAAGCCTCATATTAAATTAGAAATAATGAGAACTTTGCTCTAAGAAATGATTTTTTAAAACTATACATTAACATAATTAATAGATAATATTAAAATATCTGAGATTAACCAACAGACAACAACATCTGCTCTTGTTGCTGCTAAGTCACTTTAGTCGTGTCTGACTCTGTGCGACCCCATAGACGGCAGCCCACCAGGCTCCCCCGTCCCTGGGATTCTCCAGGCAAGAACACTGGAGTGGGTTGCCATTTCCTTCTCCAATGCATAAAAGTGAAAAGTGAAAGTGAAGTCGCTCAGTCGTGTCCGACTCTTAGCGATCCCATGGACTGCAGCCCACCAGGCTCCTCCGTCCATGGGATTTTCCAGGCAAGAGTACCGGAGTGGGGTGCCATTGCCTTCTCCTCTGTTCTTGTTACTTACGTGTAAAATCTACCCAGTGCAATAAGGCAAGTGAAAAGAGGCTAATGATAAAATAATTAAAAAGGAATAAATGAGGCTTTCTTCATTTGATATGATATTATTATGCTCATATCAAATCCAGAAAATACCAACAGGTAAAGTAGTTAAACTGAGTGTGTTTACCTTACTTGCTGGTTGCAAGTTCAGCAATAAAAAGGTCAATGGCATTTCTACTTACAGGAACAGAAAATTGCATTTAAAAAAGATCACATTGGAAATAATTTACAAATATATATGAAAAATAAATTATATGTAAGCTCATATGTATAAAAATATAAAATATTGAAATTAAAGAAGAGTGATGTAAAACAGGATATACTATATAGATTTGAAAATTCAATGTTATCTTAAAATATTTTTTGAACTTCAATGAACTTACAATATATGTGAAAATTAAAATCACCATCACCATCAAGATGCTTTTGAACGAAACAATCTGAGAGGTCTTTTTTCTATCTGATACAAAGACTTGATTTGTACAATCATTCACAGTGTTAAATTATAAAAAGAAATGTCATAGACATACAAAAGAATCTAGAAACAGATCCAAGATACAAGTATCTTTGAGTTTTGACAAAGGAAATATTGCATATTAGTGAGAAAAGGTTGGTATTTTCAATATATATTACTCAGGGATTTGGATATTTACATGGAAAATATGAAATATGATCTCTTCTTTGTAACAGAAAATATAGTCCTAGTGAGGTTGTTACTGCTGCTACTGCTAAGTTGCTTCAGTCATGTCCAACTCTGTGCGACCCCATAGACAGCAGCCCAATAGTGTAAAAAGAAAGAATGATATACCTTCTAGAAAATTATACAAGCACAAGTGTCTATGACCTTGGAAAAAATTTTCTGAAACATAACACTGAAAACACTAACCTAACAGTCAAAATTATACATCTTTTTTCTTTAAAATAAAAAATTTCTGTTCACAAAAGACACCATTAAAATAATGAAAAGGCAAATAGCAAGCAAAGACATTTCCAAAATCCACAGCCAACAAAGGGTTTCTACTGAGAAGATTTAAAGATTACCTACAGATTAATAAGAAAAATAAATTAGTCAAAATTAGGAAAATGGCCAAGGACTTGATCAGGTACTTCAGAAAAGATGATATCAATATGGGCAATAAACATATGGAAAGGTCTTTAACATCATTAGTTATCAGGGAAACCCAAAAGGCAGCCATAAAATGCAACAACATACCCATCCAAATGATTAGAGTAATAGTTCAGCAATATCATATATGGAAAATGATCTGGCACAGGCAACTATTCTGTCTTATTGGTGGGCGTACAAATTGGCCCAGTCACTCTGTTAAACTCATTTGGTCTTCTCTATTGCATTGTCCTATGTCCTATATTCTCTACAGCTAAGCAAAGTTACTCCTAGGTATAAACAAAGTAAATGCATATCCATTGTGCCCAAAGTAAAGAAGGTTTAATGAGTCATTATTCATAATAAGCAAATACTGGGAGCAATTTTAATGTCCAATGGCATAATGGATCAAGAATTTGTGGTAAAAGATATTCATATGAGAAATACAATGGAGCAATTCAAGTAAACTATAGCTACATTAAATATCATGGCTATTTTAAAAATTTTTGAGTGAAAGAGTCCAAATATAAAATAATATATATTCTAAAGCGTCATGTATATGAAATGTAAAAATAAGACTAAGCCATAGTTTTTAGGAAGTGTATATTTATGCTGGTAAACCTATAATCTCTGTGTGTGTAGTCACATATAATCTACAGTAAATTATATATTATTTCTTGATCTTGGTGGTGATTGAAATGTGTTCTCTTTGTAACAATTTATTGAGCATGTTGGATGGCATCAAGATGGGATGGACATGAGTTTGTGTAGGCCTCAGGAGCTGGTGATGGACAGGGAAGCCTGGCATGCTGATGTCCATGGGGTTGCAAAGAGATGGACATGACTGAACTGAACTGAGCATATATTTCATTTTGTGCCCTTCGATATAGAAGTAAAAGATTTCACAATAAAAATGTTTTATAGAAGTAGAATTATACTTATTTCTAAAATAATGAAGAAACATTAAGTTGAAAACATTTTTTAAAGAAACAGTGAAACAAAATTTAGAATTACTTATAGTTGTCAGCTACAGATATTAAATATGTGTGCTCAGTTGTGTCCGAGTCTTTGTGACAACCAATAATAAACTGAGGTTGATACAAAGGAATGAATTTGCATCCGTTGAACTGAGGTGGAACCTGTTCATGAACCTAGAACCTGTGATGAAGTGAAGTGAAGTGAAAGTCACTCAGTCATGTCCGACTCTGACCCTATGGCCTATAGGCCGCCAGGCTCCTCTGTCCATGGAATTTTCAGGGCAAGAATACTGGACTGGGTTGCCATTTCCTTCCTCAAGGCTTTAAATAGAATCACACACAAAAAATTATGTATATTGAAAGAACAAGGAAAAGAACAAAAATAACATTCAAATAATAACCTCACATATAAAATATGAAAATAATAAGACTAATTAGCTTTTACAAAATTGATATTGGCTATGTTCTTCCCAACTTAATATAAATGATGTGAAATGTTGATTGAAATAGTAAGAAATTTTGAAAATTTAGTGATAAGCATGAGTACATTTCTCATGTCACTAATCAGATTCAGAAAGTAAAATTATATCAATTAGAAGTATAGATAATTTTGTTAAAAGTTACCAAAGTAGGACAAATACAATTTTGACTTTCCCTGTATAACCAATTCCTGCCACTACCACAAGGAATCAGCTATAGAAGTTCTGATTCATTTACTAGTCTTAGCAATTTTTGTAGACTAGTTATTCCAGATAATCCTTTTTAAACAATACAGTATTTTAGTAGAGTATCATTCGCAAATTGTTACTTGGTGTTTAATACCATCCAATACTGGAATAGCTTTCAGAAAGGTAGAATTATCTGTGCTCTTAATGTGAATTTCCTTTGTTTAAATCTTAAAGCAGAAAATTAATCTACCACTAAGTAATTTAATACCTACAAATTTTCTTTAAATCCACCATATAAATAGTAAGACATGATACTGGAATTACATGAAGCATAGTCAATTATCATGGCCATTTTAAGTAAACTTGCATTGTCTTGGATGAGCAAAATATATGTATATTCACCCCAAATAAGTATTGGTGGTTTCCTCTTACTTTAATTAGAATAATGATTCTATAACTAATATGGAAAAATTCGATAAAATGAACTTTAAAAAGTTGTAGTATTTCTAAAAGTGATGAATCAACCTTTCTACTCATATTTTGGGGTAAAAGATTTTGTGGGAATTTTATTATGGTGAAATGAAGCATGTCTCCAGGATTTGACTGGTTATTCCTTACTGTAGCAGATGAATAATAGGCAATCAGAAAAGCTCAGAAAGAAGTCAGCAGCCTTTGGTATCAAATCAACCTTTGGTTTCAGTTCGGTTCAGTTGCTCAGTCGTGTCCGACTCTTTGCAACCCAATGAATTGTAGCACGCCAGGCCTCCCTGTCCATCACCATCTCCCAGAGTTCACTCAAACTCACGTCCATCAAGTCAGGGATGCCATCCAGCCATCTCATCCTCTGTCATCCCCTTCTCCTCCTGCCCCCAATCCCTCCCAGCATCAAAGTCTTTTCCAATGAGTCAACTCTTCGCATGAGGTGGCCAAAGTACTGGAGCTTCGCTTTAGCATCATTCCTTCCAAAGAAATCCCAGGGCTGATCTTCAGAATGGACTGGTTGGATCTCCTTGCAGTCCAAGGGACTCTCAAGAGTCTTCTCCAACACCACAGTTCAAAAGCATCAATTCTTCGGTGCTCAACTACCTCCACAGTCCAACTCTCACATCCATACATGACCGCTGGAAAAACCATAGCCTCGACTAGACAGACCTTTGTTGGCAAAGTAATGGCTCTGCTTTTCAAAATGCTACCTAGGTTGGCCACAACTTTTCTTCCAAGGAGTAACCATCTTTTAATTTCATGGCTGCAGTCACCATCTGCAGTGATTTTGGAACCCAAAAAAATAAAGTCTGACACTGTTTCCCCATCTATTTCCCATGCAGTGATGGGACCAGATGCCATGATCTTTGTTTTCTGAATGTTGAGCTTTAAGCCATCTTTTTCACTCTCCTCTTTCACTTTCATCAAGAGGCTTTTTAATTCCTCTTCACTTTCTGCCATAAGGGTGGTGTCATCTGCATATCTGAGGTTATTGATATTTCTACCGGCAATCTTGATTCCAGCTTGTGTTTCTTCCAGCCCAGCATTTCTCATGATGTACTCTGCATATAAGTTAAATAAGCAGGGTGATAATATACAGCCTTAATCTAATTTTTATATTTTTACTTTTTTCAGAAATAGAACTAAACCTCTATCCATCTTTTGAAAAATACTTTTTCTAAATTTCTTTTGAATATTTGTTTTTTGCCCACTGTTTTTTCCTCTATTTACACATAAAAATGTAATTTGTTGTGTCCCTAAGAGAAAGTAGAATTGAAATTACTTATAAAAAAGAGAAAATCTTCCCTAAAAGACTTGTCTCCGTTTTCCATCATATGCCATCGTATGCAGAAAATGTTTGCAGAATAAACTACATACTCTGTCAAACTTTCCTTTATCCATGTTCTCAGCAAGACAGCAGCTTAACCGTGTTTACATTTTTTTTTACTATTTTTTTTTTGTTTTGTTTCTGTTTTCTGTTTTTTTCCTCTTAATAGAGTATTTCCTTACCAGGCTGGACAAATGGCACATCCCCTGGCCCTTTCCAACCTGTAATGAAAAGAAACCAAACATTTTCCCAACTATAGATTGCTGATTGCTTCCTACTCCTTGCTCAGGATAATTTGTTCAGTGTAAATGAAGACTTCAGCAGTTATCGAAGGAAAAAAGCACAGAAAAATACTATTGAACAGCATCCATAAGGAACAGCTTGTATTAAAACAGTTCTTATTGAGCCAGTATATCTAAAGTGTATACGAGATCTTTTAGAGTCTCACAATTCTAATCAGAAAAACCATCATTCATAATCTAGGCCATCAAACACACATAAGGAGGAGCCAGTTATATAGAGGAGCCTCTTAGAAGGAGAGCCAACTATAAAGATTTAAAAGTGGATTTTTGGTGCCCATAATCTCCTCCTTGTTCATTACATTTCAGTTCCAAAAATTCTTGAGCTATATAACACCTATCAGTTAACAGCATTGCAGTTTAGCTAAATATTCTGACATTCAAAAACAACCTCATTGTTTTTTTCATATTTTTAATAGAAAAATACAGCTAAATTATCTAAATGCATGTCCCTAATTTATTTTTTTCAATTAACAGAAATGTTAAGAATTGTTCTTCATAATTTCTTTCAAATTATTTGGGAAAGAGTACAATGGAACCATTTCAGAAAAGGAGTTTAATGGAAAAAATAATAGGAGTCAATATATTCACACTTATTGTGTAACCTTAAATTGACTGCAAGGTGGAAATTATATATATATACACCCTTACTACTATCAAAGACTTTAAGAGAATCAAAGGAAATAACTCAAATAAAGTAATTGTGAAGACTGTACAAATATAAAACATTGAAAATGGAAAACGCTAGGAATATTTTTGTGAATTCAGCACTCTTCCTATGTCAGGTTAAACATAGTATCAAGTTCTAAAAGTTTAAAATATATGATTTTCACTCAAATTTAGGAACAGCAATTGAATGTTACTTGATGAGCATCAAACTTGCAAGTCAGCTAAGAAATCTGACATGCCACTAACATCCTAAACCTGCATTTTCTTTTGCATCAAGTATACTGGATTTTATAGCCTCAGTGTAGAAGTTACATATACAAGGTCAACATCATTAGCTGTACTTAATTGTTTTAACTCATTAACTGAGAAAAATACAAGAATTCTATTCCCTTACTAGTAACAGTACGTATATTAGTAAGGTTAAAACACCTGCTACTTCTTTCTGGGAACGAATATGAGCCAAATATTACGTTCTCAGGTTTAATATCTTGACCTTCCAAGTAGCAATTGATGAGTCAGCCTCCCACACTTTATCTCATTTTCTGTTTTCCAAAAACAGATAAAAATGCTCACTCAATCTATACCTCCAAATGGGGAAGAACTTTAAAAGCTATCAATGACCTATGTACTCTGCACTAAAATAGATTAAAATTGATGACAAGGTTTTGGCCTAAAATAATTATTGAATTTGGCTTAATAAACAACTAAATTTATTATAATTTTCTAAATAAAATTTGCACTTCAGATTTTAAAAAATAGTGCTATATGAATTTCAAATAACTAAAATTCAATTGTGTTAGTTATATAAAATTATGGTCCAACATTGTACCTAATTAAGAAAAAAATGCTCATATAGTTTTAGCTTTAGAAAAGGCTGTATTCTAAACTATTTATTCACCTAATAAATTCTAGGCTATAAGATCTGGCCATCCAAAGGAGACAGAAAGAAAAGTTAAGGTCTCAGATTAGGAAACAAAGATTCTAGGGACTATTGCTAACAAAAATGGGGGCAAGCAAGCTACCTATCCTTCTAGCAGCAACTCACTCCAGTATTCTTGCCTGGAGGATTCCACTGGACAAAAGAGCCTGACAAGCTAAGTCCATAGCCTGGCACAGAGTCAGACACAACTGAAGCAACTTAGCAAACACATCCTTCGAGAAGATTCAAAGTCATCCTTCTAGAAGATTGGAAACAGGGTAGGGAACAGATAAGAAATATGTTCCTATATCCTAACTGAAGATATTATCAAACAAAAGACTAGGGAAATGTATATTTTGGAAGCCTAAAGAACAATTATTACCCTTTGAAGCCTTTTAAAGATAGACTTAACTGTTGGAAGTGCTAACCTAATAAGGCTGATGTGATATGCATGAAAGTCTCAGTTGTGTCTGACTCTTTGCGGTGCCTTGGTCTATATAATCCATGGAATTTTCCAGGCCAGAATACTGGAGTGCATAGTCTTTCCCTTCAGGGGATCTTCCCAACCCAGGGATTAAACCCAGGTCTCCCGCATCGCAGGTGGATTCTTTACAGCTGAGCCACACGGGAAGCCCAAGAATATTGGAGTGGGTAGCCTATCCCTTCTCCAGCAGGTCTTTCCCACCCAGGAATCGAACTGGGGTCTCCTACATTGCAGGCGGATTCTTTTTTTTTTTTTTTTTACTTTTTACTTTTTATTTTTTACTTTATTTTACTTTACAATACTGTATTGGTTTTGCCATACATTGACATGAATCCACCACGGGTGTACATGCGATCCCAAACCTGAACCCCCCTCCCATCTCCCTCCCCCAAAAATCCCTCTGAGCTATCAAGGAACATGGGGCCAAATGTGCCATCATTTCCAAAGAGGCCTTGAAATGCTGTGAAGGATTAGAAGAGGGAAACAGAGTCATTTTAGACAGCGTCTGAAAATATTAACACAGTGTTGGTAAGAGAGAGCCTTCTTGAGCTTTGATGCACATGAGGAAGTGTTATAAAGACAAGGGGTTCAAGGCTTACGTTTGTTAAAATTCAAATTCGCTTTCAGACTGATGGTTGGCTGTCTCCTCTGTGTGTCCTGATCCACTTTGCTCTACAGTTTACCGTGTAGACTAGATGGGGATACAGTTTTTTTTAATAGCAATATATCCACACTTCTCTCTTCCCTATAAAATGCACATACACAATCCTATGAAAATACTAAATTGTTATCTAAAATAAAACAGTGGTTTTTTTACTCTAAAGCAGGGTTTTGTTTGTAAGAAGATAGATGGTAAATATTTAGGTCTGTGGCCACATTTGATCTCTATTACGTCTCCTATCTACTTCCTCCTCCTCCTTTTTCTCTACCTCCCCTTCCTCCTTATTCTTACTCTTTTTCACTTTAAAAATGTAAAAAAAAAAATTATCTGCCAACCTCTGTTTTAACGCCTTTGTAAAGGTGTCTCAGAATTAAGTCTAATTATCTTCTATCTACCATTATTTTTAATGCTCTTCTACATAGAATTATGTAGAAGTGATAAAGCAAGGGTTAAAGGGAAAGGCATATCCAACCAAGTGTAGATTTCCATAGAACAGCGCAGAGAGACTAGAAGGCCTTCTTCAAGGGACAGTGTGTAAAACTAGAAGAAAACAGCAGAAAGGGAAAGATTAGAGATCTCTTCAGGAAAATTAGCATTATCAAGGGAACATTTTGCCAAAAAATGGGCACAATAAAGGACAGAAATGGTAGAGGTCTAGTAGATGCTGAAGAGATCAAGAAGAGACGGAAAGAATACACAGAACTGTTAAAAAAAAAACAAAACACTTCATAAACTTGATTACTACAGTGGGGTAGTTAGCCACCAAGAGCCATACCTGGAAAGTGAAGTCAAGTGGGCCTTAGGAAGCACTGCTGTTAATAAAGCCAGTGGGTACAATGGAATTCCAGTAGAACTATCCACCTGTAATGTGGGAGACTGGGTTTGATCCTTGGGTTGGGAAGATCCCCTGGAGAAGGGAAAGGTTACCCACTCCAGTATTCTGACTTGAAGAATTCCATGGACTGTATAGTCCAAGGAATTGCAAAGAGTTGGACACAACTGAGCAACTTTCACTTTTCATTCAAAACCCTAAAGGGTGATTCTATCAAGGTGTTGCATTCAATATATCAACAAATCTGGAAGACTGGCCACAGGATTGGAAAAGATCAACCCTCATCCCAATTCCCAAGAAGGGTAGTACTAAAGAATGTGCAAACTATTGGACAATTGCACTCATCTCCCTTGCTAGTAAGGTCCTGCTTAAAATCTTGCATGCTAGGCTTCAGCATTATGTGAACCAAGAACTTCCAGATGTCCAAGCTGGAGTTAGAAAAGGAAGAGAACCAGAGATCAGATTGCCAACATTTGCTGGATCATAGAGAAAGTAAAGGAATTCCAGAAAAGCATCTACCTCTGTTTAATTGGCTATGCCAAACCTTTGATAGTGTGGATCATAATAAACTGTGGAAAGCTCTTAAAGAAATGGGAATACCAGACCATCTTACTTATCTCCTGAAAAACCTGTTTGTGGGTCAAGAAGCAATAGTTAGAAGCCAGTATGGAACAACTGATTTGTTCACGATCGAGAAAGAATTGTGACAAGGCTGTCTGCTGTCACTCTGTTTGTTTAGTCTATACACTAAGCATATCATGAGAAATGATGGGCTGGATGAGTTACAAGCTGGAATCAGGATAAGCAGGATAAACATCAACAACCTCAGATATGTGAATGATACCACTCTAATGGCAGAAAGTTAAGAGGAATTAAAGAGCCTTTTGATGAGGGTTGAAAGAGGAGAGTGAAAGAGCTGGCTTAAAACTAAATATTAAAAAAAAAAAAAAAAAAAACAATATCATGAAATCCGGCCCCATTACTGCATGGCAAATAGAAGAGGAATAGGTGGAAATAGTGACAGGTTTCCTCTCCTTGTGCTCTAAAATCTCTGCAGATGGTAACTACAGCCATAAAATCAGAAGACATTTGCTTCTTGGAAGAAAAGCTGTGACAAACCTAGAGAGTGTATTGAGAAACAGAGAGATTACCCTGCTGACAAAGGTCCATATAGTCAAGGCTATTGTCTTCCCAGTGGTCACGTCGGGTTGTGAGATCTGGACCATAAAGAAGGCAGAACACTAAAGAATTGATGCCCTCAAACTGTGGTGCTGGAGAAGACTCCCAAGAGTCCCTTGGACAGCAGGGAGGTCAAACCAGTTAATCTGGAGGGAAATCAACCTTGAATACTTGTTGGAAGGACTGATGCTGAAGCTGAAACTCCCATAGTTTGGTCTTCTGATACAAATAGCTGACTCACTGGAAAAGTCCCTTGAAGGCAGAAGGAGAAAAGGGTGTCAGCAGATGAGATGGCGGGATAGCAATCACCGATGCAATGGACGTGAACTTGGGCAAACTTCAGGAAATGGTTAGGGACAGGGAGGCCTGACATGCTGCATTCCATGGGGTTGCAAAGAGTTGGACACAATAAGGTGACTGACCAACAACATAGAATTATAATAGCTCCTGTATCCAGTGGTACAATGTACTCTTTCAAAAAGCCGCTCTCGTTGATGGGCATTTCACTTGTAACTAAGTCATATATATATATAGCAAAGGTACATATCAGTCCAATAATTCAGCTCTACCTGAAAAAAAAAAAAAACGCTTTGGTAAGTTTGTTCATAGTGAGTCCCATCTTCTGGGATATCAAAGTAATTTTTTAAAAAAATCTTTTACAGTGTCACAGAGCATAAGTAAAGGCTTTGGCTCTATTAGAGAAAAGGAAAATTCATAAGGTCAAGTTCTTTCTCCCAGTCTGCCATTATTTCATACGGAGCCAGTGAGACCTGAACAGATCATGAATTTTGTTCCAAGTGGAACCCTCCACCTCTTTTTTTTTTTTTTTTTTGCTTAATGCTGTTTTTAATCAAGGTTTATCAGGTACTTACATAATCTTCCATTATACAGCTTTTAGGTGAAGTATAGCTGAATTGCTTTCCTGGTGTCTCAGCAGTAAACAATCTGCCTGTCAATGCGAGAGATGTGGATTTGATCCTGGGCCAGGAAGATCCTCTGCAGAAGGAAATGGCAACCCATTCCAGTATTCTTGCCTGGTAAGTTCCATGGACTGAAGAGCCTGGCAGGCTAAGTCTATGAGATCACAAAGAGTCAGACATGACTTAGTGACTCAACAACAACAACAACAACTAGTTGAATTCCAATATTATATAAGTTTCAGGGTTATAACAGAGATTATAGCTTGTACTCGATTTTGAGTTCTTACAAAATAGTGGCTGTATTTTCCTGTGCTATATAATATATGATTGTTGCACATTTATTTTATACATAGTAATTCATATCTCCTTGATATAGTAACTCTTAGAACTAGTTTGTTCTCTGTATATGTGAGTCTACTTCTGTTTTGTTATATACATTTGTTTGCTTTATTTTATAGGTTCCATATATAAGTGATACTATATGTATTTGTCTTTGACATTTCACTAAGCATAATATTCTCTAGGCCCATACACGTTGCTGTGAAGAGCAGTATTTCATTCTTTTTATGGCTAATATTTCGTTTGTATATATAGGCTGTATATTGTCACCCTGCTTATTTAACTTATACACAGAGTACATCATGAGAAATGCTGGACTGGAAGAAACACAAGCTGGAATCAAGATTGCCGGGAGAAATATCAATAACCTCAGATATGCAGATGACACCACCCTTATGGCAGAAAATGAAGAGCAACTAAAAAGCTTCTTGATGAAAGTGAAAGAGGAGAGTGAAAAAGTTGGCTTAAAGCTCAACATTCAGAAAACGAATCTTCCATGGCATCCGGTCCCATCACTTCATGGCAAATAGATGGGGAAACAGTGGAAATGGTGTCAGACTTTATTCTTTTGGGCTCCAAAATCACTGCAGATGGTGACTGCAGCCA
Organism: Capricornis sumatraensis; assembly: GCF_032405125.1. NCBI lineage: Eukaryota > Metazoa > Chordata > Mammalia > Artiodactyla > Bovidae > Capricornis > Capricornis sumatraensis. The sequence goes on from NC_091073.1 coordinate 26,301,523, forward strand.
TGATATTAAAAGACGCTTAATCCTTGGAAGAAAAGTTATGACCAACCTAGATAGTATATTCAAAAGCAGAGACATTACTTTGCCGACTAAGGTCCGTCTAGTCAAGGCTATGGTTTTCCCAGTGGTCATGTATGGATGTGAGAGTTGGACTGTGAAGAAGGCTGAGCACCGAAGAATTGATGCTTTTAAACTGTGGTGTTGGAGAAGTCTCTTGAGAGTCCCTTGGACTGCAAGTAGATCCAACCAGTCCATTCTGAAGAAGATCAGCCCTGGGATTTCTTTGGAAGGAATGATGCTAAAGCTGAAACTCCAGTACTTTGGCCACCTCATGCGAAGAGTTGACTCATTGGAAAAGACTCTGATGCTGGGAGGGATTGGGGGCAGGAGGAGAAGGGGATGACAGAGGATGAGATGGCTGGATGGCATCACTGACTCAATGGACGTGAGTCTGAGCGAACTCTGGGAGTTGGTGATGGACAGGGAGGCCTGGCGTGCTGCGATTCATGGGTTCGCAAAGAGTCGGACACGACTGAGCGACTGAACTGAACTGATATATATATACATATATACACATACATATACATGTGTGCATGCCAAGTCACTTCAGTCATGTTGGACTCTGAGAACCCATGGACTATAGGCTGCCAGGCTCCTCTGTCCATGTAATTCTGTAGGCAAGAGTACTGGAGTGGGTTGCCATGCCCTTCTCCAGAAGATCTTCTTGACCCAGGGGTTGAACTGGAATCTCTTATGTCTCCTGCATTGGCAGCCTTGTTCTTTACCACTACCACCACCTGGGAAGCCCATATGTATATATATATATACACACACACACATAGCACATCTTTATCCATTAATCTGTTGCTAGACACAGGTTGCTTCCATATCCTGTCTACCTGGCTATTGTAAATAATGCTGCTATGAACACTGGGGTGCATGTATCTTTTCAAATTAATGGTTTCCTCTTTTTGCATATATCCCCAGAAGCAGTATTGCTGGATTATAGACTAGCCCTAATTTTCATTTTCTGAGAACCCTCCATTCTGTTTTCCATAGTGGCTGCACCAATTCACATTTCAAACAGGAATGTAGAAGAGTTCCCTTTTCTCCACACCCTCCTTACCAGCATTTGTTACTTGTGGTCTTTTTGATGACACCCACTCTGGTAAATGTAAGGTGATAACTCATTGCATTTTGATTTAGCTTTCTCTGATGATTAGTAGTGGTCAGCATCTTTTCATGTGCCTGTTGGCTATCTATGTGTCTTCTCTAGAAAAGTCTCTATTCATGTCTTCTGCCCATTTTTCAATCAGGTTCTTTATTTATTTATTCTTTTTGATGTTGAGTTTTATGAGCTGGTTATATATTTTTTATATCAATCCCTTATTTGTCATATTAATTTGTAAATGTTTCCTCCATTTCTGTAGGTTTTCTTTTACTTTTACTCAATAATTTCCTTTGCTATGCAAAAAGTTTTAAGTTTTAAATTTAATCAGACCCCATTTGTTTACTTTTGCTTTTGCTTCTTTTGCCTTGAGACAGATCCAAAAGCTATTGCTATGATATATTTCAATGTCATATGTTTTGCTTATGCTGTCTTGTAGAAATTTGAACATTTCAGGTCTTATACGTGTGTATTTCATCTATTTGAATTTATTTTTGTATGTGATATTAGAGAATGTTCTAAATCTCATTGTTTTACATGTAGCTGTTCATTTTCCCCAGCACCACTTACTGAAGAGACTATCTTTTCTTCATTGTATATTCTTGCCTCCTTTGTTGTACGTTGATTGACCGGAAGCACTTGGGTTTATTCCTGGAACTCTATTCTGTTGCATAGAAACCTCCGCTTTTTGCTCTTCTTTTTTTGTAATAATGCAAGTTTGAGAATAACCTTTTGCAAGAACCGTTAGGTAGGTTGTTGGTGCCAGCTGTTTATTAGAGTTATCTGGAAAAGTTAATTTCTTTGTAGTTAGAAGGATTTGGGAACTTTGGAGCATATGGGGTTATATAGTCCCTCTTCCAGTAGATGAAAGTCTTTGTTTTCAGTGGAAGCTGAGGTGGAGCACCATCCTTCTATAAGGAAAAAAGGATCATAAGGACCACTCCTGGGTCCACTTCTGATGTGCATGAGAAGTGCATGTAAACTGAGTGCCCAGCTGAAAATAAAAATATGATTCTTGCATAGCAAGAATTTTCTTTAAATCCATTGAAACGAAACTTCAAGCATCCTCATATTTTGGGATAAAGATTAATTTTCACCGTGGCTTCCCTAGAATTATTCTAAATAAATTCTCAGGATATTCTGCAGTGCCAAAAAGCAGAAAGGCCCTCTGGTGGTCAGTTGTTACTGTTTGGTAATGGCACCCCACTCCAGTACTCTTGCCTGGAAAATCCCATGGACGGAGGAGCCTGGTAGGCTGCAGTCCATGGGGTCGCTAAGAGTCGGGCATGACTGAGCGACTTCACTTTCACTTTTCACTTTCATGCATTGGAGAAGGAAATGGCAACCCATTCCATTGTTCTTGCCTGGAGAATCCCAGAGAAGGGGGAGCCTGGTGGGCTGCCGTCTATGGGGTCGCACAAAGTCGGACACGAATGAAGCGACTTAGCAGCAGCAGCAGCAGCAGCAGGAGCCGGTGAAATGTCTTGTCACAGTTCAGTGTTTCTGCAGCAGTGAGCCCCACCTCATTCATGAAATCTTAGGATCATTCTTCTTGGTTCATTACATCATTTGAGGTCTTACTAACTGGCCAACACTCTAAGGTAGAGTGAAACATGGTCGGTCTCTTCTAAGCATAGAACCCATTCTCTGAAAACTTTCTTTTGCTTCTTTCTCAAGGGATATTTTATTATTATGGCTCTCTGCTTCCCATATACACACCAGGTGTGACCATTTCCATGAGTATAAGCTTTTATAAAGTTAAAACATGTTAGGTGATAGGCCCTTCAAAGAAAGAAATACAAAGCACAGAGATATCTATTAGGAACACATCCAGTGAGAAACCATTTGTGGAAGTAAGTACCAGCAAAGTCCAGTGCAGAACCAACTGCCCTTTCTTCCCCAAAGAAAATATAGCAATACAGAAACACTATGTAATTAATAGAGATAGAAACAATGAAATAAAATAATTGTGAATTAGTTAAAAAAATCAGTTCTCTTTTCCAGGTGTATTTAGCTTAAATTGATTACATAACTTGTACTTAGAATTTAGATCTAGGGAAAGATTTTGAGTTTTATGTAAACTCCTTACAAACAGATGACTAAAACCCTACTCGTTTGCTCAAAGCTGCCAGTTTTTACATATGGGTGGATGAATAACACGAACACAAAAGCACACAAAATATTTTATTTACATTTCCTGCCTGTGAAGCTATTTCAACTCTAAAATATGCCATATGAAATGTCATACTTCCTATGGAGGTTGATATCTAGTTAAATACTTGGATATGGAGGAGTATGCTTCAAAGCAGAGCAAGGAGAGAGGGAGAGAACAAAGGAAGAGAGAAAGGAATAAAATAACTGAAAAGAGAATAGCTATACAAATAGGCTTGTCAAACTCTTTCTGTAAATGTGAGGTATGCTTGTATGTAATTTCTGAAAATAGATAAATGCATAGAAAGAAGGGTGATAAAACTAAGAAAAGGACTTGTGTTTCCAGAAAATGGATAGTCAAGAAAGCAAAACATTAAAAAACTATTATATTCACCTTTCTACTTTAAAACAGATTAGATATTGTAATGAAAGAGATATACTATATGATTTTAGGATAGGGAGATCAGTGAGTTGAAATATTACTAGAACAAGAAAGAATTAATTATAAATTAAAATAATAATTATGTGCATGTACTTATAGCATCTTCCTTTCCAGTGTTCAAACTTTTTAATAACTAAAAATAACAAAAATAGGACCGTGAATATAAAATCTAAATCTTTGCTATTTCTTTCTTTTTTTTTTTTTTTTCTTAATGAGCTAAATTCTGTTCTTGGATGAGTTGTAGATATTCCCTCTAAAGTCAGTAGGGGTGATGAATGCCCAGCCAAAGACTTATCTGGCCTTCTGACTCCAGGGATAAACAGATGTCATGTCAGCCTTTAAGAAAAATGATTATGTTTGTTGAAAATATTGCAAAAATTGCTGATATTATATGATTAAATATACTGGAAAAATCATGTAGACATATAAATTATGTATAATCTATGTAGAAGCAGATTCTACCTATTTCCAGATAATGAGAGAAATATTAATGGAAAATAAAGTAATCTGAGTCATAGGTGAGGGGCAAATGTATGGAAGCCTTATTGGAAGCCAAGAAATTGAAATCTGTTGACATTAAAATACTAACAAGAAGTATTTTTGTATAGTTAAGTATTTAGCTACAGTGGAAAATTATACTGATTTATTTCTAAAATGATTTTTTTTCTAAACGTGTATTATTCTATGTCACAAGTTTCCACTAAAGCAAAAATATCATAGTTTAGTGGTTGGAGAAGTTATATATATATATTTGAAGGAAATATCACAATCCCTTTCTTAAATTTATCTCTTCTAAAATCTAATTACCATATATGGAAATATACACTTCTGTCAGTTTCTCCTGCCATTGTTGGAAATAGAGAATATCTAATTAATATGCACCAATTCATACTTAAATTAATTCTAGTAAGAGTTAAAGAACATACTTATATTTAAGCATTTAAATGTTCTATTTTATCTCTTTTCCTATGTGATAAAATATACTTTAATAATAAAATAATTACTGTATAATTTGATTATATTTAATTTAATTCACTCTAATTTGTAAGTATATAAATTTACAAAGCAACAAATATACTGAGGATTTATATGTTATGATGTCAAATAAATTAAAATGTGTTTATTATTAATTTGACAAAAGATGAAAAAAGGGCAATGATATAAAAAAAATACAGATTGTGAAAATATGCAGAAAGGTCTTTAACCTTATTTGTTCAAGTCTCAACTGGCTTTATATACTGGGATAAACACTTCCATGATTTGCTGATTGGAAGTATAAAGCAATAAAAATTTTTAAATTCGATTTGATTTCATTTATCAAGAGACTGAAAAATATTCATTGCCACTAGTCCAATAATGCTTTTCCAGCACTTACTCTAAAGGAACTATCTTAAACAAACAAAAAAACTAAACCATACATTCTGAAAAATATTTGTGATCCTCTCCTGGAGTCTGATATTCAGCCAACTGTATCCATGTGTGTTGCCCAATAATGCAACGGATAATGAGGAAATTATGTTGTTGTTGTTTTGTTGCCAAGTCATGTCAAACTCTTTGAGACCCCATGGACTGTAGCCTGTCAGGCTCCTCTGTCCACGGGACTTCCTAGGCAAGAGTACTGGAGTGGGTTGCCATTTCCTTCTCTAGGGGTTCTTCTCAATCCAGGGATCAAACCGGTGACTCCTGCATTTGGAGGTGGATTTTTTACAACTTAGCCACCAGAATCTATACCTGTTTTTTTTTTTTTTTTTTTTTTTCTGTTTCCTCTAGTAAGTGTATGTTAGAAGACCTGGTGAATGTGTTCTCAAATTATTGAATCCTGATGGTTGATGGAGCAAGCGAGGCACCTAGTCTATCACCAGGCAAGGTCCTTTAAAGGGGGCAAAAGAACATTTCTAGAATGATAGAAGGAACTCAGCAAATCCTCTCTCCAAAAGACAACAGTAAAGTGTCAAAGGACCATTTCAAGATTCTGGATATTAATAAAAAGCATTGAAGAAATTGAGAAGCACTTTTATATTCACTGAACTTCACAAAATAACCAGGAATTCTGCTGTGTGTTAGCATGGAACCATTCCATTTCTCGCTCCCAATTCACCCTTGCTCCCTCAGGTGCATCAAGGCACCTCCATATCACAATCAGAAGCCATGTAAACTAGAGTATCACTGCTAGAGGAGCTTATATGAATTTTTGGAACATGGAGAAACCCTATATCAGAAGCAGCAGTGATTTCAGTGGCAAACAAATACTGAAGTCTAACACTGAAAACCTGGGTGAAGCAAACATCAGATCAGTAGACCAGTCAGGAATTTAACAAATGAGACCAACAAATTTGGTCTTGGTAACCCCCCAAATATCTGTAGTTGTCTGCAAGGCTATATGGCACCCTCAGTAGAGAAATTAGAGTGCTCTAGCTGTTCATACATCCCTGAATAAATGTGAAACCTTATGTATGGGCATATGAAACATGAAAAAGGTTCAGTGAAAAAGGAAAGATAGAGAAGACTTGAAAACTGCTTGAATTATTATGTTCCTCAACTCACACTCAGATCCACGGAGAAAGAGTGGATGATGTAATGGCTCCAGGTATTTGAACCCAGTGTCTGGCCAATAATAATCTAAATATTAAACACTAGTCTATGCTGACAGAGCAAAAAAAAAAAAAAAATCCCTGGGAATCTAGGCTTAAAATTAAAATGAGAATAAAAGATATACCAGATAAAGAATTTAGATGCTGCATACGAAACAAGAGATATTGACTCTACAAAATTAGTCGTCACAATGTGCTAGAAACCAAACAGAAATCAAAAGCCAACAAATACAATAATCCCCATGAGTAATCAGAACTCAAAACTGTTGGAATATATTATATAAATGCCTAGTTTTTTACAAAATGTTAAAGTCTTGTTATCCATATGAAGGGGAAAAAAAGCAGATATAGGAACTATCTCTGCACAGGTCCAGATGTGGACTTAGCAGACAAAGACTGTAACATAATTTTTATAAATTGTTCAAGAACTAAAGGAAGTCATTTGTAAAGAATTAAATGAAAATATGTCAACAATGAATCATTATTTAGGAAACCTCAAAAAAATAGAAATTTTAAAATAAAGTGAATGTAAAATCTTGGGTTGCAAAGTACAATAACTGATAGATAAATTTTACTGGGTAGGCTTAAATATATTTCCCATGGCAGAAGAAGTCAAAAGTCTTGAATATAGTTCAGCAGAAAGAGTCTAACCTGAAAAAGAGATACTTAATTTTTTTTTTTAATGAACAGAAGTCTGTGAGGTACTACCAGAACACCAACATATTTGAAAAAACAGTCTCAGAATGGAGAGGGAAAAGGCCCATAACAATATTTGAAGATCTTTTTGTTGAAAATTTGCTACGCTTTATAAAGAAACACATTCAAGAAACTCAATACATACAATAGGAAACTTAATAACTAGGATAAACACAGAAGCATCCACATATAAATACATCATAGTCAAACTGTTGTAAGAAGAGACAGAGAAAAAACTTTGAAAGCAGTTAGAAAGTGAGTTGAGCTTCTTGCCTAACACAAGCCCCAATACAATCGTATCATGGAAGTTCTCATTTGCTCACATCTAGTTCTAAACACTTGTACATGGTACAGTTGCAGTGATTGGACATAGTCATCTGCTTTCATACCTCCTGTTTTCTTTCCTCTATCTTAACACCTTTGGAAGTCTGGAAGTCCAGAACACTCTTTGTTAAGAGTGTCAATACAAACCAGGAGTCACTGATGACCCAGTCTGACTTTTACTGGTGAACCCAACCACTGAAGTTACTTGATTCAACCACAGTGACACTATACTTCTATAACCAGATGGCATGACGGCTACAACAGTGCTATTTATCACAAGTCTGGGAGGGGTGCCAATGCGTGTACTCCAACTTTACAGGACCGTGGAGGGTGACAGAGTATAGTAGGGATGGAATAACTTCAGGATCTCCTGCCAAGGAGACAGATTAAGGAATGGGCCAAATGATATGACTATTTCTGGATAAAAGGCGGGGGGAGCCTCTTCCTTGTAAGAATGGAATATCTGAAACTATTGGGGGTGTAAAATGAGTATGTCTCACTGTATTGCTATTAGACCCCTAAGAAGGATTATCGCTCAGGCTTCTCTGAGTTATTTGGTGAATCTTTCACAGATAGTGGCAGGCCTGTGTGCTAAGTCGCTTTAGTCATGTCTGACTCTTTGTGGCCCCCTGGACTGTAGCCCGCCAGGCTCCTCTGTCTATGGGTTTCTCCAGGCAAGAATACTGGAGTGGATTCCCATGCCCTCCTCCAGGGGATCTTCCTGACCCAGGGATTGAACCTGCATCTCTTATGTCTCCAGCATTGGCAGGTGGATTCTTTACCACAGCGCTACCTGAGAAGACCCTACAGATAGACCTCCCTGGGTAAGGTAATCTTTCCTGTGACCAGAAATGCCATTCAGTACTGGTTGTCACTCAAAGGAAGTTAACCATCCCAGTGTGGCCTGTGATGCCACCCTGCTTGGGGTATTTCTGGACCTTCATAAGCACTCTGATAGTCAACCATGCTCTATGACCTGTGGTTGAATAAGTCACACAGGACTTCACTTTCTCTTTCCCCAGGCTTCCTGAACCTCCAGGATCTCTAGTCTTTGGAAGAGGTTTGGGAGGAATGCTGCAGGTCCTGATTTTCCTGTAATTGATCTCTGCCTTAGAGTTGTGTTGCCAGCCATGTGCAACTCCATACACTTGTGTTCATCACCAGGGAATCCAGCCATCAGATAAAAAATCCCTCCCAGATTGCTTTCCCTACCACTGCCCCTTTCTACCTCAGGTGAATATGAGCACACCATGGAGTTAGCCACTGGACCACTTTTCACTACTCACCAGCACCTCCTGGGACTAGCCTCACAACCCTTGTGATATAAGCCTGTTTTCTAACATAAAGGTATATTAGATTTAGAGGCCATCTCTGAGATTAAGCAAATCAACTAACAAGTAACACTTAATTTGGCTGAACACTAGTAATCAGGCCTCCCAGACAAGAAGCTGGCCTCCAGAAGAACTCTATGATTACCAGCTTCAACCTCATGTTTAAGGCAGTTGATTCTGGGAGAATGCTGAATTGACAGATCAGTCCCTAGGTATGTCATACCATGTAAATTACAAGGCTTGGACACCAGTCTTCAGGTATTGCTGTGACTAACAAAGATGAGGTGACAGAAAAGATCTGTAGACACCATATTACAACAGTGTCTATGAGGACCGGATCTCCATCCCCCAATAAAGCCATGGGAGGGATATCAAGAGTAAACATTGAAGTGCAAAATAAAGCAGGAGTTGAGATGCAGTGGAATACAAACACTTGTGCTTGACAGCATATTAAAAAGCAGAGAGATCACTTTGCTGACAAAGGTCTGTGTAGTCAAAGCTGTGGTTTTTCCAGTAGTCATGTAAGAGTTGGACCATAAAGAAGGTTGAGCACCTAAGAATTAATGCTTTTAAACTGTGGTGCTGGAGAAGACTCTTGAGAGTCCCTTGGACAGTAAGAAGGCCAAACCACTCAATTTTAAAAGAACTCAACCCTGAATATTCATTGGAAGGGCTAATGCTGAAGCTGAAGCTCCGATACTTTGGCCAGCTGATGTGAAGAACCGATTCACTGGAAAAGACCCTGATGCTGGGAAAGTTTGAGGACAGGAGGAGAAGGCAGTAAGAGAGGATGAGATGGTTGGATGGCATCACCAACTCAATGGACATGAACTTGGGCGATCTCTGGGACATGGTGAAGGACTGGGAAGCCTGGTGTGCTGTGGTCTATGGGCTTACAAAGAGTCGGACACAACTTAGGGACTGAAAAACAACAAAAAGCAACTAGGGCTTACTTATTTACATGGGGGTTGATCGTGGTTTACTTCTGAAATTCTGTCAGTCTGAAATGGTTTTATTCAAGTAGAAAAGTAAGCTATTATCCAAAAGTATTCTAGTAGTAAATGGACAAGGCAAGAAAAATTTAAATTTATCTACTCGCTCTGAGATCTCTTCTCTAAGCAGTTAGTATATGAGCTCTGTATGATTAAAAGACTATAACTCAATAATAAAATGTGCCTTTCAGTGATTAAAATGTAACTGTGTAAAAATATTACAAGGAAAATGCTTTGCATAGAAAATAATCAATGAATTTAACATACAACATTTTAACAGTTATGAAATATCAAATTATGGGCTTTTCTATTTATTGTATTTTTCTAAATTTTCTAGAGCAAGTATATTGTATTAATATGATTTTTTAATTTGAGAAACTATTTCCCAAATGCTTTATTATAGCCAAATATACTATTATTTCCTGCAACTTGCAATGTCTAGAAAACTTGACAAATAATAAAAGCTATGAAAGAGTCACTTTAGAAATCTTAATCTGAATATAGTATTTTAAATACCTTTATTATATTTTGAAAATAACATTTCAAATTTCAACTTTATAGCCATTTACAGTCATCCCTGTGTTTTCCCCCCAAAAATGTTTACTTTAAACAGAAATCTCATATCATGATATTTTTGAAGTAGTTTCATTGAACAACTTGTAATCACTCTACATTTAATTTTATCATGTTTAGGGCTTCTTTGGAAGCTATAACTCTATTTAAGGATTAAAACATGACTTCTTTTACTATAAAGAGAGAAAGGGAATGTGAACAGCTACAAAACAGACAAGCAAATTGAAAAAACAAACGAAACACTTACAGCTTGTTTAGAGGATATATATTTTCATAGTCCGTTAGAAGAAATACTACAACCCTGAGCTGGTACTTACTACTACCTTAATGATATGATGGTTATACCTTTATTGTTTAGAATAGCCACATTTTACTTTTTCACCAGGAGGAAATACTTAGCATGTACTTTGCATTTAGCTTTTTCAGTGAGCCTAGTATAGTGCCTCACACAGTAGTAGCTCACTGAATGTTTAGAGTTCAGAAGTTAGGACCACCACTTTAGTGATAGAATTGAGAAACAGTGTGAAAATGGAGCTCAAATTCTAATTGAGAAGCCAAGTAAATGCACCATTTTATGCTAAATACTATGAAAAGATATGGCAACTGTGCTGTGTTAGGTTATACATGTAATACTACAGAAATGCACTAAAGTTAACGCCATCTACATCACTGGAGCATGCCTCCCAGATGAGGCAATGACAGTCAAACCTAAAGGACACACCAGAGTTAGTCTTGGAAGAAGAAAGAAAAAGGAGATACACACAAAGGGAAGGACATTTACAAAGGAACCCTGCTTTAATGCCCATAACTCCAAACTTTTTATACTTTTATAGTAACCAAATCATGTGTGTGTGTGCTAAGTTGCTTCAGTTGTGTCTGGCTCTGCAACCCTATGGACTGTAGCCCACCAGGCTCCTCTGCCCATGGGATTCTCCAGGCAACAATAATGGAGTGAGTTGCCATGCCCTCCTGCAGGGGATCTTCCTGACCCAGGGATCAAGCCTGTATTTCCTGCAACTCCTGCATTGCAGGTAGATTCTCTTTTTTTTTTTTTTTAACCATTTACCATTTATTTATTTATTATTACTATTATTTTACAATACTACATTGGTTTTGCCATACATCAACATGAATCCACCACGGGTGTACATGTGTTCCCCATCCTGAACCCCCCTCCTAACTCCCTCCCCGTACCATCCCTCTGGGTCATCCCAGTGCACCAGCCCCAAGCATCCTGTATCCTGCATCGAACCTGGACTGGTGATTCGTTTCTTAAATGATATTATACATGTTTCAATGCCATTCTCCCAAATCACCCCACCCTCTCCCTCTCCCTCTCCCACAGAGTCCAAAAAACTGAATTGATACATCTGTGTCTCTTTTGCTCTCTCATGTACAGGGTTATCATTACCATCTTTCTAAATTCCATATATATGCGCTAGTATACTGTATTGGTGTTTTTCTTTCCGGCTTGCTTCACTCTGTATAATCGGCTCCAGTTTCATCCACCTCATTAGAACTGATTCAAATGTATCCTTTTTAATGGCTGAGTAATACTCCATTGTGTATATGTACCACAGCTTTCTTATCCATTCATCTGCTGATGGACATCTGGGTTGCTTCCATGTCCTGGCTATTATAAACAGTGCTGCAATGAACATTGGGGTACACGTGTCTCTTTCAATTCTGGTTTCCTCAGTGTGTATGCCCAGCAGTGGGATTGCTGGGTCATAAGGCAGTTCTATTTCCAGTTTTTTAAGGAATCATACTGTTCTCCATAGTGGCTGTTCTAGTTTGCATTCCCACCAACAGTGTAAGAGGGCTCCCTTTTCTCCACACCCTCTCCAGCATTTATTGCTTGTAGACTTTTGGATCACAACCATTCTGACAGGTGTGAAATGGTACCTCATTGTGGTTTTGATTTGCATTTCTCTAATAATGAGTGACGTTGAGCATCTTTTCATGTGTTTGCTAGCCATCTGTATGTCTTCTTTGGAGAAACGTCTATTTAGTTTTTTGGCCCATTTTTTGATTAGGTCGTTTATTTTTCTGGAATTAAGCTGCAGGATGTGCTTGTATATTTTCGAGATTAGTTGTTTGTCAGTTGCTTCATTTGCTATTATTTTCTCCCATTCTGAAGGCTGTCTTTTCACCTTCCTTATAGTTTCCTTTGTTGTTCAGAAGCTTTTAATTTTAATTAGGTCCTATTTGTTTATTTTTGCTTTTATTTCCATTGTTCTGGGAGGTGGGTCATAGAGGGTCCTGCTGTGATTTATGTCGGGAGTGTTTTGCCTGTTTTCCTCTAGTTTTATAGTTTCTGGTCTTACATTTAGATCTTTAATCCATTTTGAGTTTATTTTTGTGTATGATGTTAGAAAGTGTTCTAGTTTCATTCTTTTACAAGTGGTTGACCAGTTTTCCCAGCACCACTTGTTAAAAAGATTGTCTTTTCCCTATTGTATATTCTTGCCTCCTTTGTCAAAGATAAGCTGTCCATAGGTACGTGGATTTATCTCTAGGCTTTCTATTTTGTTCCATTGATCTATATGTCTGTCTTTGTGCCAGTACCATACTGTCTTGATGACTGTGGCTTTGTAGCAGAGCCTGAAGTCAGGCAGGTTGATTCCTCCAGTTCCATTCTTCTTTCTCAAGATTGCTTTGGCTGTTTGAGGTTTTTTGTATTTCCATACAAATTGTGAAATTATTTGTTCTAGCTCTGTGAAAAATACCATTGGTAGCTTGATAGGGATTGCATTGAATCTATAGATTGCTTTGGGTAGTATACTCATTTTCACTATATTGATTTTTCTGATCCATGAACATGGTATATTTCTCCATTTATTAGTGTCCTCTTTGATTTCTTTCACCAGTGTTTTATAGTTTTCTATATATAGGTCTTAAGTTTCTTTAGGTTGATGTATTCCTAAGTATTTTATTCTTTTAGTTGCAATGGTGAATAGAATTGTTTCCTTAATTTCTCTTTCTATTTTCTCATTATTAGTGTATGAGAATGCAAGGGATTTCTGTGTGTTGATTTTATATCCTGCAACTTTACTATATTCATTGGTTAGCTCTAGTAATTTTCTGGTGGAGTCTTTAGGGTTTTCTATGTAGAGGATCATGTCATCTGCAAAGAGTGAGAGTTTTACTTCTTCTTTTCCAATTTGGATTCCTTTTATTTCTTTTTCTGCTCTGATTGCTGTGGCCAAAACTTCCAAAACTATGTTGAATAGTAGTGGTGAGAGTGGGCATCCTTGTCTTGTCCCTGACTTTAGGGGAAATGCTTTCAATTTTTCACCATTGAGGATAATGTTTGTTGTGGGTTTGTCATATATAGCTTTTATTATGTTGAGGTATGTTCCTCCTATTCCTGCTTTCTGGAGAGTTTTTGTCATAAATGGATGTTGAATTTTGTCAAAGGCTTTCTCTGCATCTATTGAGATAATCGTATGGCTTTTATTTTTCAATTTGTTAATGTGGTGTGTAATATTGATCTATTTGCGGGTATTGAAGAATCTTTGTATCCCTGGGATAAAGCCCACTTGGTCATGGTGTATGATCTTTTTAATGTGTTGTTGGATTCTGATTGCTAGAATTTTGTTAAGGATTTTGCATCTATGCTTATCAGTGATATTGGCCTGTAATTTTCTTTTTTTGTGGCATCTTTGTCAGGTTTTGGTATTAGGGTGATGGTGGCCTCATAGAATGAGTTTGAAAGTTCACCTTCCTCTGCAATTTTCTGGAAGAGTTTGAATAGGATAGGTGTTAGCTCTTCTCCAAATTTTTGGTAGAATTCAGCTGTGAAGCCATCTGGACTTGGGCTTTTGTTTGCTGGAAGATTTCTGATTACAGTTTCAATTTCTGTGCTTGTGATGGGTCTGTTAAGATTTTCTATTTCTTCCTGGTTCAGTTTTGGAAAGTTGTACTTTTCTAAGAATTTGTCCATTTTTTCGACGTTGTCCATTTTATTGGCATATAATTTCTGATAGTAGTCTCTTATGATCCTTTGTATTTCTGTGTTGTGATCTTTCCATTTTCATTTCTAATTTTATTGATTTGATTTTTCTCCCTTTGTTTCTTGATGAGTCTGGCTAATGGTTTGTCAATTTTATTTATCCTTTCAAAGAACCAGCTTTTGGCTTTGCTGATTTTTGCTATGGTCTCTTTTGTTTCTTTAGCATTTATTTCTGCCCTAATTTTTAAGATTTCTTTCCTTCTACTATTCTTTACTACTGAGCCACCAGGGAAGCCCCAACCAAATCATATGTGTACCATATTCCAGTTTTTCAGGGCCACTGACTCTGCTACAAGATGATAGTTAAGTTAGACATAAAAATAATGATCTGTATCCCTAACCAGCCCCTCAACCAAATCCTAAAAGATCAAAAATTTTAACCCAATTTCAGATGATAAAAGTGAAATTAGAAAATATATGTCACAGGAAACTTATTTTATTGAAGTCCTTTATTGTAACCGTCCTGAGATTGTAGGAAAAGACTTTTAAAATCTTGATACTAATATAAATATTTTGCTGATATTTAATTTCCAACTTTAATTTTCTGAAAATTACTTAAAATTGTATGCAAATTATCCTAAATTTGATACATTTAGAATCACATAAAAAAACTGTACTTCAAAAATTATTAAAGATTTTAATAAAGGACAGCATACATTGATAAAATGAAGTAAAAGAGTTTTGAAATATATTTAATCAACATATACTCTGGGAAATTTTCAGCATGTTATATTTGGTGTTATTGCACACACAAAAAAATACATTATCACCTTAAGCAATTTTCCTAAGACCAACACACAGGGACTAATACTTATTACTTCAGATATTTTATTATTTATATGTACATATGCATATAGGTATATATAATATATATATAGACATGAATGTATACATAGGGAAATTATTGTATTTACACATATATCCACATATTGAAATTATATAAGAATTTTTAAATGCATAGATCTATGTTAGTGTATTACCTATATGTGTGTGTGTCTGTGTGTATAGAGAGAGAAGATTATGACTTTCCAAAGTTAATTCCGATCCAAGAAAAAAAATAAATTTTAACTTTTGCTTCTTCAATGTGTGTCATGTATCTCACACTAAGATGTACAATTTGACGACTTTTGTAAAAAAAATAAAAGAAGAAATTTTCTTTTTGTCTTATGGTACTGAAAGGAACTTCAATATTTAATTTTTTTATTGTATTTTAACCAAATAACATGGACGTCGACTCAAATGACCAGTTGCCCCTTCCCCCTTTACAGTTATGCAAGAATTACCTTAGTAAGCTGTTAAGTCTGGGACTGCAGAGCAGGGTAAATGACTACTATTTGTCTCTTCAGTTCAGTTCAGTTGCTCAGTCGTGTCCAACTCTTTGCGACCCCATGAACTGCAGCATGCAGACCTCCCTGTCCATCACCAACTCCTGGAGTTCACCCAAACTCATGTACATCAAGTCGGTGATGCCATTCAGCCATCTCATCCTCTGTTGTCCCCTTCTCCTCCTGCCCTCAATCCCTCCCAGCATCAGGGTCTATTCCAATGAGTCAGTTCTTCACATGAGGTGGTCAAAGTATCAGAGTTTCAGCCTCAGCATCAGTCCTTCCAATGAACACCCGGAAATGGTCTCCTTTAGGATGGACTGGTTGGATTTCCTTGCAGTCCAAGGGACTCGCAAGAGTCTTCTCCAGCAACACAGTTCAAAAGCATCAATTCTTTGGTGCTCACCTTTCTTCACACTCCAACTCTCACATCCATACATGATCACTGGAAAATTCATAGCCTTAACTAGATGGACCTTTGTTGGCAAAGTAATATCTCTGCTTTTTAATATGCTATCTATGTTTGTCATAACTTTCCTTCCAAGGAGTTCAGTTCCATTCAGTTCCATTCAGTTCAGTCCCTCAGTCGTGTCTGACTCTTTGCTACCCCATGAATCACAGCACACCAGGCCTCCCTGTCCATCACCAACTCCTGGAGTTCACTCAGACTCATGTCCATTGAGTCAGTGATGCCATCCAGCCATCTCATCCCCTTTTGGTCCCTTCTCCTCCAGCCTCCAATCCCTCCCAGCATCAGAGTCTTTACCAATGAGTCAGATCTTTGCATGAGGTGGCCAAAGTACTGGAGCTTCAGCTTTAGCATCATTCCCTCCAAAGAAATCCCAAGGCTGATCTTCAGAATGGACTGGTTGGATCTCCTTGCAGTCCAAGGGACTCGCAAGAGTCTTCTCCAACACCACAGTTCAAAAGCATCAATTCTTCGGTGCTCAGCTTTCTTCACAGTCCAACTGTCACATCCATACAGGACCACCGGAAAAACCATAGCCTTGACTAGACAGACCTTAGTTGGCAAAGTAATGTCTCTGCTTTTCAATATGCTATCTAGGTTGGGCATAACTTTTCTTCAAAGGAGTAAGTGTCTTTTAACATCTTTTAATTTCATGGCTGCAATCACCATCTGCAGTGATTTTGGAGCCAAGAAAAATAAAGTCTGACACTGTTTCCACTGTTTCTCCATCTATTTCCAATGAAATGATGGGACCAGAGGCCATGATCTTAGTTTCCTGAATGTTGAGCTTTAAGCCAACTTTTTCACTCTCTTCTTTCACTTTCATCAAGAGGCTCTTTAATTCTCTTCACTTTCTGCCATAAAGGTGGTGTCATCTGCATACCTGAGGTTATCGATATTTCTCCCAGCAGTCTTGATTCCAGCTTGTGCTTCTTCCAGTCCAGCGTTTCTCATGATGTACTCTGCATATAAGTTAAATAAGCAGGGTGACAATATATAGCTTTGACTACTCCTTTTCCTATTTGGAACCAGTCTGTTGTTCCATGTCCAGTTCTAACTGTTGCTTCCTGACCTGCATACAGATTTCTCAAGAGGCAGGTCAGGTGGTTTGGTATTCCCATCTCTTTCAGAATTTTCCGCACTTTATTGTGATCCACACAATCAAAGGCTTTGGCATAGTCAATAATGCAGAAATAGATGTTTATTTCTGGAACTCTCTTGCTTTCTCCATGATCCAGCGGATGTGGCAATTTGATCTCTGGTTCCTCTGCCTTTTCTAAAACCAGCTTGAACATCTGGAAGTTCATGGTTCACGTATTGCTGAAGCCTGGCTTGGAGAATTTTGAGCATTATTTTATTAGCGTGTGAGATAAGTGCAATTGTGTTGTAGTTTGAGCATTCTTTGGCATTGTCTTTCTTTGGGATTGGAATGAAAATGGACTTTTCCAGTCCTGTGGCCATCGCTGAGTTTTCCAAGTTTGCTGGCATATTGAGTGCAGCACTTTCATAGCATCATCTTTCAGGATTTGAAATAGCTCAACGGAATTCCGTCACCTCCGCTAGCTTTTTTCATAGTGATGCTTCCTAAGGCCCACCTGACTTCACATTCCAGGATGTCTGGCACCATCGTGATTACCTGGGTCGTGAAGATCTTTTTTGTACAGTTCTTCTGTGTATACTTGCCACTTCTTCTTAATATCTTCTGCTTCTGTTGGGTCCATACCATTTCTATCCTTTATTTTGCCCATCTTTGCATGAAATGTTCCCTTGGTGTCTCTAATTTTCTTGAAGGTATCTCTAGTCTTTCCCATTCTGTTGTTTTCCTCTATTTCTTTGCATTGATCGCTGAGGAAGGCTTTCTTGTTTCTCCTTGCTATTCCTTGGAACTCTGCATTCAGATGGGAATATCTTTCCTTTTCTCCTTTGCTTTTTGTTTCTCTTCTTTTCACAGCTCTTTGTAAGGCCTCCTCCTACAGCCATTTTGCTTTTTTGCATTTCTTTTCCATGGGGATGGTCATGATCCCTATCTCTTGTACAATGTCATGAACCTCCATCCATAGTTAAATCATGTACTCTCTCTATCAGATCTAGTCCCTTAAATCTATTTCTTGTTCCACTGTATAATTATAAGGGATTCAATTTAGGCCATACCTGAATGATCTCGTGGTTTTCCCTACTTTCTTCAATTTGTCTAATTTTGGCAATGAGGAGTTCATGATCTGAGCCACAGTCAGCTCCTGGTCTTGTTTTTGCTGACTGTATGGAGCTTCTCCATCTTTGGCTGCAAAAAATATAATCCTACTGATTTTGGTGTTGACCATCTGACAGAATGTGGTCCACTGGAGAAGGGAATGGCAAACCACTTCAGTATTCTTGCCTTGAGAACCCCATGAACAGTATGAAAAGGCAAAATGATAGGATACTGAACTTGGAACTCCCCAGGTAGGTAGGTGCCCAAAATGCTACTGGAGATCAGTGGAGAAATAACTCCAGAAAGAATGAAGGGATGAAGCCAAAGCAAGAAAAATACCCAGTTGTGGATGTGACTGGGGATAGAAGCAAGGTCCGATGCTGTAAAGAGCAATATTGCATAGGAACCTGGAATGTTAGGTCCATGAATCAAG
The DNA here is from genome assembly GCF_032405125.1 of Capricornis sumatraensis. Lineage (NCBI taxonomy): Eukaryota > Metazoa > Chordata > Mammalia > Artiodactyla > Bovidae > Capricornis > Capricornis sumatraensis. The sequence continues at coordinate 26,320,221 of NC_091073.1, forward strand.
GCAAATTGGAAGTGGTCCAACAGGAGATGGCAAGAGTGAACATCAACATTCTAGGAATCAGCAAACGAAGACTCTTGAGAGTCCCTTGGACTGTAAGGAGATCCAACCAGTCCATTCTGAAGGAGATCAACCCTGGGATTTCTTTGGAAGGAATGATGCTAAAGCTGAAGCTCCAGTACTTTGGACACCTCATGCAAAGAGTTGACTCCTTGGAAAAGACTCTGATGCTGGGAGGGATTGGGGACAGGAGGAGAAGAGGATGACTGAGGATGAGATGGCTGGATGGCATCACGGACCCGATGGATGTGAGTCTGAGTGAACTCCGGGAGATGGTGATAGACAGGGAGGCCTGGCGTGCTGCAATTCATGGGGTAACAAAGATTCAGACACAACTGAGCGACTGAACTGAACTGAACTGAAGTGATGGGTGAATTTAACTCAGATGACCATTATCTACTACTGTGGGCAGGAATCCCTCAGAAGAAATGGAGTAGCTATCATGGTCAACAAAAGAGTCTGAAATACAGTACTTGAATGCAATCTCAAAAATGACAGAATGATCTCTGTTCATTTCCAAGGCAAACCATTCAATATCACGGTGATCCAAGCCTATGCCCCAACCAGTAACACTGAAGAAGCTGAAGTTGAATGGTTCTATGAAGACCTACAAGACCTTTTAGAGCTAACACCCAAAAGAGATGTCCTCCTCATTATAGGAGACTGGAATGCAAAAGTAGGAAGTCAAGAAACACCTGGAGTAACAAACAAATTTGGCCTTGGGATATGAAATGAAGCAGGGCAAAGGCTAATAGAGTTTTGCCAACAGAATGCACTGGTCATAGCAAACACCCTCTTCCAACAACAAAAGAGAAGACTCTACACATGGACATCACCAGATGGTCAACAGCAAAATCAGATTATTTGTCTCCTACACTTTCTTAAATGTGTTCTAAGGTTTTCATTGAGCAATTCTTCTGGTCAAGGGGAATATAAGAGCAACCATAAGGTCTTGGGGAACTCAACTAATGTGTCCTGGAGATAACAAGTACATTCTGTGAGCCCTCGTGTGCTCTGTGTTAAATCTGACGTGAATGTGGAATTTTCTGTGACATATATACAGTGTGAGAAGCATCAGCCTCTTTTATTTTAATATATTTTGTCTTGAAAACCACTCTCAAAATCATTGTGTCAAATTAACTCAGATTTTAATTCCTCCTCCTCATACCCTCTCTTTAGCTGTTGAAAATTGATCTCAGTACCCACCCCCCCGCCCCGCCCGCTGCCTCAGAACTTTTGTGTTGTCTCAACACAGTTATTAACACCCCTTCCACTCTAAAATCTGCTTCAGGGTGTATAGCCTCCCTGCTATAGCCCACCAAGGAAGGAGTCAGGTTAAGAAACTGTAGTGACTGGAGAACTCTTGCTTCAGTGTTACCACGACCATCTGAACACCAGGGTCTGAATTGTCACTCAACAAAATAGGCAGAAATGTCAATGGAAATTTTTCCTGATGTCATCAGTAGAGACTCAGATAGGCCAGGCCAATTTCTCCTTTCTTAGGGACAACTATACTTTGAGATCATGTTCACCAAATTTTATAAAAGACAGATGAAAAATAGGGTAATATTGCCTAGAACCCAAAGAATAATTTGTCATGAATTGACACAGGGATGTCTCAGCCATGGAGAAAGCTTTGACTTTATTATTTACATTATGTGTAAATAGAAAACGCTGTGGATTTATTTACTTGGTATCCAATTACATGGATAAAAATTTAGCATTTGATGGTGATCAGTTTCCCAGGTGGCTCAGTGATAGAGAATCCAGCTGCCAATGCAGAAAATGAGTTTGATCCCTGGGTCAGGAAGATCGTCTGGAGTAAGAAATGACAATCTGCCCCAGTATTCTTGCCTAGGAAATCCCATGCACAGAGGAGTCTGGTGGCTACAGTCCATGAGGTAGCAAAGAATCTGACATGACTGAGCGATTGATCATGCATCCACACGATGGTACTTCCACTGTAGGCATCATATCTGTGATAATTTGAATTTGAAATCAATTACCAATTAACTTACTGATAAATTTCATTTTCTTGTGCTCACGGATACCTTCCAAGTATACACTGTGGACCTGTACATGTCTAGTACCATATTGCGTACTCCTGGGGATATATATATATATCCCAGATTTGTTGTTGTTGTTCAGTCACTCAGTCATGTTCAACTCTTTTTGAGAGTCCCCCGGTTTACAATGCTTATTTTTTAAATATTTAAACATTATTATACATGACCATTTTGCTGTTTTAATCCTGGTTTTCAGGTCAGTGGTGGTTTTTGTTGTTGTTCAGGATGTTTTGTTTCTGTTTTCTCAATCAAAATACATCTTAAATAGTTTTCTTGTGGGAGAAACAAAAACTTCTCTCCAGAAGCAGGGCTGCTACTTTGATGGAAGCCAAGACTAATATGAAACGTGTTTCTCTCCCCAGGATGTGAGAATAGCTAGGAAGTGAAGGTAAACAGATGTACATATGGTCACCTTATGCTTTTTAAACAGTTGATCCAGTTTGTTGAAGATCTGTTCCATTTTCACTGACAGACTGAAGGATATTTCCCATATGGTTTGACCTTGACTCATAATCTGCCTGTAAAAATTGAGGCCTCATTGCACGTTGCCATTTCTTTTCCTTTCAACTTCAGTTTAACTTTCCTTGTATCTGATCAGACAGAGGTGGGGGAACCTCTAGGCATTGTTCAAGGAATTAGCCAAAGTCAATAGACAGTTTGTGGGAGATTGGATGTCAGCTAATTTTCTGAAAACTAGAAAAAATATAAAAAGAGAGCCAATTTTTGTGTGTTTTCTTGACATAATACAGCTCAGTTGGATGAGAATCAGGAAAAGAAATAAAAATAGGAGGAGGAGCTGCTTCAGCGAGTAAATGTAGACAGAATTAGCACAGAAAAAATGAAGTAGTGTGTGAATCCTTAAACAGTATGTCAGTCACCTTTCTGAAATAATTTCTCTGATTCCAAACTCTACAATCTGGAAAAAGTCTTAGTTGGGTATGGTGGGAAGGAAAGTCATTGTGGGCACATTTAGTTGAATGTCTTTCTGTTTTACATAGATTGTATCATTCTCTGTACCTGATATAATCAGCAGAGTCCTTGCTTGTTATCAGAATGGGGTTCTTAGTGCTGGTTGTGCCTAGAATGACTTCATATATTCTCCATGTCATACTCAGTAACAAAAAGACAGACATTTATGCCATTTTCTTTATTTTTTTTAAATGAGCTTGCCAAGAAAATCTTAACTAAAAAACATATTGAAATCATAAAATCTACAAAGTAGGTACATATCTGGGGATAAGCTAAATACAGGGGCACTGAAAAGAAGATGAAATAGACATATTAGATTTGAGTATTCTGAATGAAGGGTGAAAAAGGAAATTAAGCATATATTTAACCTTAATATATGTATATCTGATTGTTTCCTCAAGATATTTACATGAGGCATTAGATACCATATTTGTAAATAATGCTTTAAAATTTCTGTATTATATTTCCTAGTAGACTCCAGTATACATATTTCACAAAAATGCTATCTACAAAAAAAACAAAAAAATGCTGTCTACAAATAGGAAAAAAACATTTTTCACCGAATGAGAAATGCTGGGCTGGAAGAAGCACAAGCTGGAATCAAGATTGCTGGGAGAAACATCAATAACCACAGACATGCAGATGACACCACCCTTATGGCAGAAAGTGAAGATGAATTAAAGAGCCTCTTGATGAAAGTGAAAGAGGAGAGGGAAAAAGTTGGCTTAAAGCTCAACATTCAGGAAACTAAGATCATGGCATCTGGTCCCATCACTTCATGGGAAATAGATGGAGAAACAGTGGAAACAGTGTCAGACTTTATTATCACTGCAGATGGTGACTGCAGCCATGAAATTAAAAGACGCTTACTCCTTGGAAGGAAAGTTATGACCAACCTAGATAGCATATTCAAAAGCAGAGACATTACTTGGCCAACAAAGGTCCATCTAGTCAAGGCTATGGTTTTTCCAGTGGTCATGTATGGATGTGAGAGTTGGACTGTGAAGAAAGCTGAGCACCGAAGAATTGATGCTTTTGAACTGTGGTGTTGGAGAAGACTCTTGCGAGTCCCTTGGACTGTAAGGAGATCCAACCAGTCCATTCTAAAGGAGATCAAAAGACTGTTCTATACATCTGTGTCTCTTTTGCTGTCTCACATACAGGGTTATTGTTACCATCTTTCTAAATTCCATATATATGTGTTAGTATACTGTATTGGTGTTTTTCTTTCTGGCAGCAAAAGAGACACAGATGTATAGAACAGTCTTTTGGACTCTGTGGGAGATGGAGCGGGTGGGATGATTTGGGAGAATGGCATTGAAACATGTATAATATCATATAAGAAACGAATCACCAGTCTAGGTTCAATGCAGGGTGCAGGATTCTTGGGGATGGTGCACAGGGATGACCTGGAGGGATGATGTTGGGGGAGAGGTGGGAGGGATTTCGGGATTGGAAACACGTGTACACCCGTGGTGGATTCATGTTGATGTGTGGCAAAACCAATACAATATTGTAAAGTAATAATAATAATAATAATAATAAATAAAAAATAAATAAAATAAAAATAAAGGAGATCAGCCCTGGGTGTTCTTTGGAAGGAATGATGCTAAAGCTGAAACTCCAGTACTTTGGCCACCTCATGCAAAGAGTTGACTCATTGGAAAAGACTCTGATACTGGGAGGGGTTGGGGGCAGGAGGAGAAGGGGACAACAGAGGATGAGATGGCTGAATGGCATCACTGACTCGATGGGTGAGTCTGAGTGAACTCCAGGAGATGGTGATGGACAGGGAGGCCTGGCGTGCTGCGATTCATGGAGTCGCAAAGAGTCGGACACGACTGAGCGACTGAACTGAACTGAATTAGGGCAGAGTTTTGCTCTTTTGTGGTTGACAGTTTATTAACTGCTTTACTAAAAAATAAAAAATAATTTCTAATTTATTTTAAAACTATGAGTAATTACTTGAATTAAAATAAGCCATAATATAGTTCAGATAAAATAAAAACAAGCTGTTTAAATTTAAAAACTTTCATTCTCTTGGATTCTGTAATTCTCAAAAAGTATATTTGACAGATACAGAAAAAGTCTTTATTTCTTTGAGAACACAAATGGTAACCTAAGCTATCTCAAGTGACTGAAACCTCATCAAATTTTAGGACCAAATTCTTTCAAAGAAAAAATACCTTTATCGTTTTTATTCTACCCATGACTAGTTTTTAAGTCTGAGATGTAAGCCAGTGTTTTGGATACAAATTAAAAATAAAAGATAAAAAAGATGGGGTATTTAACTTCTAAAGAGAAACCGAATGTAAAAACATTTTGGAAACTTGAATGTTCCTATACATACATGTCTGCTGTCATTCTGTTTCTTTAATCTATACACTGAGCACATGAGAAATGATGGACTGGATGAGTTCAAGCTGGAATCATCAGATACGTGAATGATAGCAATCAATGGCTGAAAGCAAAGAGGAACTAAAGAGCCTCTTGATGAGGGTGAAGGAGGAGAGTGAAAGAGCCAGCTAAAAGCTAAACATTAAAAATAAAACATAATATCATGACATCTGGCCCCATTACTTCATGGAAAATAGAAAGAGAAAAGGTGCAGGTAGTGACAGATTTCCTCTTCTTGGGATCCAAAATCACTGCGGATGGTGACTGCAGCCGTGAAAACAGATGTTTGCTTCTTGGCAGGAAAGTTACGGCAAACCTAGGCAGTGTGTTGCAAAACAGACTCTGTCGACAAAGATCCGTATAGTCAAGGCTATGGTCTTCCCCGTGGTTCACGTATGGTTGTGAGAGCTGGACCATAAAGACGGTGATGAATCAAAGAATTGATGTGTTCAAGCTGTGGTCCTGGAGAAGACTCCTGAGAGTCCCTCGGACAAGCGAGGAACTCAAGCTGGTCAATCTTGAGGGAAATCAGCCCTGAAACCTTTTTGGTAGGACTGAAGCTGAAGCTGAAACTCCAGTATTTTGGTCATCTGATTCGAACAGTTGACTCACTGAAAAAGTCTCTGATGCTGGGAAAGATTGAAGGCAGAAGGAGAAAAAGGTGTCAGAGGATGATATGGCTGGATAGTATCATCAATGCAATGGACATGAACTTGGGCAAACTTCGGGAGATGGTGAGGGACATGGAGGTCTGGTGTGCTGCATTTCATGGGGTTGCAAAGAGTCAGACATGACTGGACAATTGAACAACAAAGACAATACATATATGAGTTGTGCTTATTTAGGATAAGTCTACTAATCTGTTGTGTGTATAAATCTCATAGAGGGAATGTACACATTTAAACACAATGGAAGCTACTACTTGGAAAACGCTGCTAGAGTTAAAAAATACCAGGGGAGATTGAAAGAGAGAATAAGATGAGCAAAGGAAAATATCGATGAAGAGAAAGTTGTAGGAACAGAACATTTGAGAACATTTAATATAAGCTGGGGAAAATAGAGTATGTGAAATAGACAAATAGTCTGAGTCATAAGTAAAGAAATAAGACATATTTTGAGAAAAGTAATTTTCAATGAAAATAGAAAGGTAGCCATGTCAATGGGAGAAGGAAGTGGCAATACACTCCAGTATTCTTGCCTGGAGAATCCTGTGGACAGAGGAGCCTGGAGGGCTGCTGTCCATAGGGTCGCACAGAATCGGACACAACTGAAGCAACTTAGCATGCATGCACTGGAGAAGAAAATGGCAACCCACTCTAGTATTCTTGCCTGGAGAATCCCAGGGACAGAGGAGCCTGGTGGGCTGCCATCTATGGGGTTGCACAGAGTTGGACACGACTGAATCGACTTAGCAGCAGCAGCAGCAGCAGCCATGTCAAGCTTCAGATAGATTTGGGAGGATAATCACTGTATATTCATTTGCTGTTATGTTTGAGAATTAAAAGAGTATTAGGACTTTAAGGAGCGTAAGTTCAATAGTTGGTTAGGGTATGTTGAATGAAAAGCTATAATAAAGAGACAAGTAGTGACTAAATAAGCATAGAGAATGTTGACATATTTTTAAAGAAATTTGTAAATTAAAAATTAGTCCTGACAGAATGATATCCAGTTAATAGATTTGCAAACCAAATGTGTCAGTTCTACCCATTTTCATTAAATTGAACTGTGCTGAACAGGTCCTAAAGAATTCCATATTATAGGCAGCAATGACATTGACTTCAACATAAGTTGTTTAAAAAAAAAAGGACCCAAGTTCCCCCATTCACATTACTGAATCATTTTAAGATATTATTTAAAAAGAAACTTTATCTTAACACATGTATATTAACTCATGCTAGTTTGCATTAATTTGCATCATATTTGCAATTGGGAATTAATTTCTCCTATTTTATTTCATGAACTTTTTAAACTAAAGTTGTTATATTTTAAAGAAAATCCTATGGGTTATTAGACAGTGATGAAATATGGTATGCTTCTACTAAATCTGAAATAAGACATATCAAGTATTGCAAATTTAATTTTGCATAATACACCATTTTTTTTCTATGCAGCACCAGAAACAACACATCACAAGTCATGCTTAGCACTCATTTAAATGCGACCTCAGAGTCACACTGCATGTTACAAATATCTGGGAGCTGTGTGATTAGTTAACATCTTATGCATAACCCTTAAAATTATCACAAGTTCTCAGGAGATAATTAGCTTACTCTGTTTCTATAATAAAATGAACTATGTTTTAGCAATGACTTTCAGGAATAGTAACAGGAAAATGCCTTTAAATCAGATAAATTCAAGAATCATGGCAGATAAAGATGGAAGAAATGTTTATTGTCACATAGTATTTTCTTTTCTTGATAAAACTGAGCTCTAAGGTAGCAAAAAAACTATCTTCAGAATAAAGCTGAATAATAGGAAGCTTGCCACTCACTGTCACCTATATATATTTAACTCCTCTACAGTTTCTTTTATTTCAGAATCAGAATGCTAAGAAATATACGAGTTTAAATTCTTCTTCTTTCTGTGGAACTCAAAAAGTTTTAGATTTTTTCATGGAACAGAGACCTTAGAGCTGAATGATACTTTAACTTACAGAAGGGTCTGATTCCAATCAGAATGAAATAGGATTTCCAGAGAAAGCATGCTTCACTTTCACTCATTGCTACATCTTGGAAGCAAGGCAGAAATAGTGCTTTCATCATACATGAAACAACACTTGAAAGAGTGAAGATAGTGGATTACTAACTTGCCATTCTTCTTGCCAACATCTGACATGTTTAGCCTGGGACCCCCAACATCTCCAGACCCAGAAGACAGACACAGCAGCAACAATAATAAACACAAACAAAAGCAAAGTGGGAGATGTTTACGTCACATATTGTGCAGGTACATATGAAACGTTTGGGAGGCTATGAGGAGATATTCATGTATACATGCTAGAATCTCATGACTCATGAAGAATCTGTAACTCTTCTTAACCCTCTGAAAAAAGAGTTTGTCCTAAACTGTGTGGATTAAATTCTTACTATCATGCTTCCTACTTTGGTTTCTTATTTTTAAGTAACAAGAAATCCTCATAGTGTCTTTCAGCATGAGAGGGGTGAATACAATTTACACTTAATGGCATAACACACTTAATAGTGTGACATTTATCCACAACAAACAAGTGAGTAGACAAGCCTAACCTGAGGGTTCAAGTTACATCAGAATTCAAGCTACCATACAGGCTAATTGCACAACTCTCACTTAGAGAACAGTGTTCTCAAGACACTTCATTTCTAATCAAAACCATGCTATTCATTTATTGTCCTCACCCATTCTTCCGAAGGATTTGGGACTACCTTGTAGCTAAATCTATATCCAATCTTTAAGAAAAGGAAACAGCTATTAGTAGGACGTATTTGAGGAAGAAAATAGAGTGAGGTTCCCAAAATCAGACCGATAAAAGTTGTCAAACTCAAGTAAAAAATAAATTTAAGCTCTTTAAAAATAAGAGCAAAAACTGACACTTGTCATCTAGGAGAAATTGCATTCCATTTCAGTGTTTCCAAAACCTGAGAGATATTTATGACAGAATTTTAAGAATTTTGAATACCGTGGTAGAAAGTGCACTTGATGATAATTTTTAATAGTGTACAAGGTCCTTTAATAATCAATAGATTATTGAGACAAATAGTTAAATATAAGTTTATTAATAAGGTGCTGAAGCTGACCAGAATTCATATGTTCATATGCATAGCTTTTGGTCTTGAGGTTTAATAGAAAGGGAAGTATTTGAGAATTTTCAGCAATAACTGCTATGCCCCTTGGTCCCATGGTTCTTCAAAACTGGTGAAAGAATTTTTTGTCTTTGTGATATTTTCAATCATATACATCATACAAGGAAAAAAGCTGTTGTTTTTAGTATTTTCTCTTAGGTCTAGTTCATTTAATTTACTGATATCTTAGCAATATTATTATTTTAAGTATTCACATTAAGATGTTGAATTATGGTGATAGTATATCATACCTTTCTTTTCATGTTTGTTTTTAAATGTGTTTTCTTGGAAAAATTTCAAAGAACACTTATATAATCTCATGTTGATACCTCCTAATCCCCAATAATCTTTGAAATTTTGTCAATACAGAAATCCTATATTCTGTGAAAACTTTCGTGTGTTTCTCATGAATCAAAACTTAACAACCAGACTGCTTTGGCTATTCAGAGTCTTTTGTGTTTCCATACGAATTGTAAAATTTTTTGTTCTAGTTCTGTGGAAAATGCCATTGGTAATTTGATAGGGATTGCATTGAATCTGTAGATTACATCTGTTAGTATAGTCATTTTCCGAATGTTGAGTCTTCTTACCCAGGAACATAGAGTATCTCTCCATTTCTTTATGTCATCTTTGATTTTTTTCATCAGTATCTTATAATTTCCGAGTACAGTTCTTTTGTCTCCTTAGGTAAGTTTATTCCTAGATATTTAATTCTGTTTGTTGTAATGGTGAATGGGATTGATTTCTTAATTTCTCTTTCTGATTTTTCATTGTTAGTATATAGAAATGCAAGTGATTCTTGTGTATTGATTTTGTATCCTGCAACTTTGCTAAATTCACTGATTAGCTCTAATAATTTTCTGATACTATCTTTAGGGTTTTCTATGTACAGTATCATGTCATCTGCAAACAGTGAGAGCTTTACTTCTTTTCTAATCTGAATTCCTTTATTTTTTTCTTCTCTGATTGTTGTAGCTCAGACTTCTAGAACTATGTTGAATAATAGTGGTGAAAATGGACACCCTTGTCTTGTTCCTGATCTCAAGGGGAATGCTTTCAGCTTTTCACCATTGAGAATAATGTTTGCTGTAGGCTTATCATATACGGCCTTTACTATGTTGAGGTAGTTTCCTTCTATGCCCATTTTTTAAAGAGTTTTAATCATAAATGGGTGCTGAAGGAAACCAGGGTTGAAAAAGACACATGTATCCCCTTGTTCATTGCAGCACTATTTGCAGTAGCTAGAACATGGAAGCAACCTAGATGCCCGTCAACAGATGAATGGATAAAGAAGTTGTGGTACATACACACAATGGAATATTACTCATCCATAAGAAGAAATGCATTTGAGTCAGTTCTGATGAGGTGGATGAACCTAGAACCTATTATACAGAGTGAAGTGAGTCAGAAGGAGAAAGATAAATATCATATTCTAATGCACATATATGGAATCTAAGAAAATAGTTCTGCAGAATCTATTTACAGGGCAACAACGGAGAAACAGACATAGAGAATAGACTTATGGACATGGGGAGAGGAGAGGAGAAGGTGAGATGTATGGAAACAGTAACACGGAAACTTACATTACCATATGTAAGATAGATAGCCAACGGGAATTTGCTGTATGGCTCAGGAAACTCAAAGAGGAGTTCTGTATCAAGCTAGAAGGGTGGAATGGGGAGGGAAATAGGAGGGCGGTTCAAAAGGGAGGGGATACTTGTATACCTATAGCTGATTCATGTTGAGGTTTGAAAGAAAACAACAAAATTCTGTAAGGCAATTATCCTTCAGTAAAAAAAAAAAAGGAAAAAAAAATTATCAACCAGGCTTCTGGTAAACAGTAATTACTCAAAGAACAGGTATTTTGTTATTTATTGAAAGATAATTTGTATACTCTGCACAGCTGAGAATTTTAGGCAGTAAAAATTTTTTTTTTTAAATGAGTAGATTGATTTGTACTTTTTAAACTCATAGCCCACCACTTCTACAAAAGTAGAGTCTTCTGTGACCTGATTTTTCCTCAGGATCACTTTTGTTCTGTGGAAGTGTTGTAATTAGTTCTCTGCTAATATTCCAGAATTCAGTTTCATTAAATATATAAACAATCTTTGTCTTGATGATTATAAGTAATTATAAAGAATGACCTGAAATTATCATTAACATGGTTGCAATAAAATTCAGTTTGGGGCATAACTAAAGAAATAATAATAGACTCTCCATGTCTTAGAGGAAAATTAGTCTTATATACATAAATGTGACAATTTGAATGTTTGTTTGATACATTTTAACTGTAAATTAGAATTTGTTTTTCTAAAATTGATGTTTATAGGTTTAATAAAAGCAGTGTTTAACTCTCATTTAAAATGGTTTCCCAATATGTTCAATTACTTCCTAAGATTAATTCTGGAATGTGATTAGAATTATATGGAAATATACTTGCTTCCTAGCTGCTACAGATGTGTGTATGAATGACTGCGTTAAACGGACAAGCATTATTTAAACAGTACAGAGAAAGGACTAGGATACTTATTCTATCTGAAGTTGATTCTTGACCATCGTAATTCTTAGGGCAATACCATAAAAATTCTAGATAAATATTCAAAGGTTTTGATTAATATTGAGGTTCTACAACTGATCTTACATATAGCTCCTAGTTCAAAGGTAAGATCAATACAGCAAATATAGCATATCATAAAATTCTTGAATACCTTTTTTATTATGTGATACAGACAACAAAAAAGAGAATGATGATGGAAACAAAATCGTATCCCTCCTGCAGGATACTTGATTGAAATTTTATGAAACTTAATTTAGATGAAGTCAGTGGTGAGGTTTGAAAAGTCATATGAAAGATTTTTTCTGTAACTGAAAGGTAGTAAAGGCTGCTTCTTTGTCCAAGGGTCCCAATCTCTGGTTTCCATATTGTGGATTCTCAGGAACATGTCAGTTCAAGGCAATTTTGAGGATACTCTATTTAAGGTTGGTGAATGCTGAGGTTACCTATGTGAAAGTGAGAGTGAAAATTAGTTGCTCAGTCATGTCCAATTCTTTGTCACCCCATGGACTGTAGCCTGCCAGGTTTTCTGTCCATAGTATTCTGCAGGCAAGAATACTGGAGTGGGTTCCCATTTCTTCCTCCAGGGGATCTTCCTGACCCAGGGATTGAGCCAAGTCTCCTTCACTTGAGGCAGATTCTTTACCATCTGAGCCACCAGGGAAGCCCATAATATCACCCATAATCACTGTTATCAAATTATCCTCTTTTTCCTTAACGATTTGCCCTATTTTTGAACAGCAGGGGAAAAAAAAAAAAAACATGTTTCCCAGAATTTTCAACAATGGAGAATTTTAAATACTCCAGAATCATTATCAGTAACAAAGTATAATCTGTCCAAGAGAAACTTTTAAATTCCTTAATCTACTCATGCTCTACACAAGAAAATGTAAGACAAATATAATACCTTATAACTAGGGCACTAAATAAACTAGTTCAAAGCAAGCATTTTTCAGAATAAAAGGAGACATGATAAATAAATTCCCAGGACGATAGGCAAAACAGGATTTTCTCAGCAAATCAAAAAGTTGGGACAGCCTGCTTATATTTTTTCAGCTTAAGGAGATGGAGTTAAGCACAAGCACTGAATGACTAATTATAAAATAATAAATTATACATTAATAGTCATTTAGAAAATGTATTATTAATAGATTAACTTTAATAAACTAAAATGAATAATTGTCTATGAATATGTTCCTTTTCAGGGCTTCCCTTGTGGCTCAGCTGGTAAATAATTTGCCTACAATGTGGGAGACCTGGGTTCGATCCCTGGGTTGGGAAGACCCCTTGGAGAAGGGAAAGGCTCCTCACTCTAGTATTCTGGCCTGGAGAATTCCATCGACTGTAAAGTTCATGGGGTCACAAAGAGTCAGACATGACTGAGCAACTTTCACTTTACTTATGTTCCTTTTCAGGATGATTATTTTAGGTATATTTCCTTAATAAACCTTTCTCCAAAGAAAATCCTATATAGTGTTTTAACAAAGATCATTCCAAATCCTCACATTCATGACACCTGAACTGTAAGTGTCACAAGGTAAACTGAATAATGTATAATAGCCCATAGGGTGAGAAAATTGATAACTTTTTTTTTTTTTTTGGTGTGAAGCTGCAAATGGTCAGTAAACTGGGGAGGTACAGTTTGACCAACTTTTCTTTCCTCATTTTGAAATAGATAAATATGGACAAGGTAGGGTAGAATTTCAAAACATTAACTTTATTGCCTTTTATGATTCCTTTTTGTTTTTCTAATTTAGGAAGCTAGATTGAGACATGCCCTGACAATGAAATATATTGCTAGAGATTAAAATACTAAAAGTGCTCCTGGTTGTTAACAGCCAGCCTAGACACATCCCCCCACCAAGCCCCTGCTCAGGGGGTACTCAAAACACTGAGAAAATGTGGTAACTCCGACACCAGCTTAGATAAAAATTAGTCAAAAATGGATGGAGGAAATACAGTCATACAGAATGAGTATTAAATCCATGACTAAAGTGGGCTTGGATCCAATGCATGAAGTAGTAGGCATATGAGTTATAATATAAAAACCACCTACCTGGGCTTTATAATTCATATATCTACTACCATGTGTGATGGAGAAGGGAACGTCAACCCACTCCAGTATTCTTGCCTGGAGAAGCCCATGGACAGAGGAGCCTGGTGGGCTACAGTCCATGGGGTCTCAAAGAGTTGGACATGACTGAGTAGCCAGAGATCAAATTACCAACATCTGCTGGACCATGGAAAAATTAAGAGAGTTTCAGAAGAACATCTATTTCTGCTTTATCGACTATGCCAAAGCCTTTGACTGTGTGGATCACAATAAACTGTGGAAGATTCTGAGAGAGATGGGAATACCAGACCACCTGACCTGTCTCTTGAGAAATCTGTATGCAGGTCAGGAAGCAACAGTTAGAACTGGACATGGAACAACAGACTGGTTCCAAATAGGAAAAGGAGTACATCAAGACTGTATATTGTCACCCTGCTTGTTTAACTTCTATGCAGAGTACATCATGAGAAACGCTGGACTGGAGGAAACACAAGCTGGAATCAAGATTGCCGGGAGAAATATCAATAACCTCAGATATGCAGATGACACCACCCTTACAGCAGAAAGTGAAGAGGAGCTAAAAAGCCTCTTGAAGAAAGTAAAAGAGAAGAGTGAAAAAGCTGGCTTAAAGCTCAACATTCAGAAAACGAAGATCATGGCATCTGGTCCCATAACTTCATGGGAAATAGATGGGGAAACAGTGGAAACAGTGTCAGACTTTATTTTATTGGTCTCCAAAATCACTGCAGATGGTGACTGCAGCCATGAAATTAAAAGACGCTTACTCCTAGGAAGAAAAGTTATGACCAACCTAGATAGCATATTCAAAAGCAGAGACATTACTTTGCCAACTAAGGTCCGTCTGGTCAAGGCTATGGTTTTTCCAGTGGTCGTGTATGGATGTGAGAGTTGGACTGTGAAGAAAGCTGAGCACCGAAGAATTGATGCTTTTGAACTGTGGTGTTGGATAAGACTCTTGAGAGTCCTTTGGACTGCAAAGAGATCCAACCAGTCCATTCTGAAGGAGATCAACCCTGGGATTTCTTTGGAAGGAATGATGCTAAAGCTGAAACTCCAGTACTTTGGCCACTGCATGCGAAGAGCTGTCTCATTGGAAAAGACTTTGATGCTGAGAGGGATTGAGGGCAGGAGGAGAAGGGGACGACAGAGGATGAGATGGCTGGATGGCATCATGGACTCGATGGACGTGAATCTGAGTGAACTCCGGGAGTTGGTGATGGACACGGAGACCTGTCGTGCTGCGATTTATGGGGTCGCAACGAGTCAGACACGACTGAGCGACTGAACTGAACTGAACTAAGCAGCTAACAAAACCTAACCATGTGTGAAATAGACAGCTAATAAGACCCTGCTCTGTAGTACAAGGAGCTCAGTTTGGTGCTCGGGTGTGGCCTGGGTTGGGGGGAAGTTTCAAGATGGAGGGGATATATGTATGTGTGAGTACTAAGTCGCTTCAGTTGTGTCCAACTCTTTGTGATCCCATGGACTGCGTAGCCCACTCCTCTGTCCGTGGGATTTTCCAGGCAAGAATTCTGGAGTGGGTTGTCGTTTCCTACTCCAGGATATAAGTGTACATATAGCTGATTCACTTCGTTGTACAGCAGAAACTGACACAATATTGTAATTCAGTGTATGTTAGTCGCTCAATCGTGTCTGACTCTTTATGACCCCATGAACTACAGCCCACCTGGCTCCTGTGTCCATGGAATTCTCCAGGCAAGAATACTGGAATGGATTGCCTTTTCCTTCTCCAGGAGACATTTCCAATCGGGGGATGGAACCCAGTTCTCCTGCATTGCAAGCAGATTCTTTACACTCTGAGCCACCAGGGAAGCCCTGTAAATCAATTCTACCCCAATTAAAAAAAAAAAGAAGAAAAATAAATACCAATAGATATTAGTGCCAAGATGATTTACTCTTTGATTTTCTAGGGATAGTCCTTCAAATTATCAAGACATCAGAGCAACAAAGATCACCTGCTATGTATAGGCAGATGGGCCTGACACAGCCACAGGTAGTTTGCCCTGTTCCAAATGTGGCATGAGAGCAGAGAAATAATATTTATGCCTTGGAGAGTATCACATGGGCCCTCATGATACAGGATCAAGGAGCTATTGATGCAACATTCACAGGAACTTATTTGACTCAGATGATAAAACGTAGGTGCAAGCTGAGAGAAACTTAGATCTAGAAAAATATAAGTGCTAATGTAATTGGTGCCTGTGTGTGAAGCCCCCACTGGAACAAAGACTTAGATCAGGGCCAGTAGTTACAGGTGACTGACCCAGGCCAAGGAGTCCATCCCAGTGGCTTGACACTAAATGACTTTTCACCAACCTCAAAGTAACCCTTAGAGGAAATACGGGGGGCCTATAAGTGTGTTGAAACTGAATTTCAGCCCTGTGGCATAGTTAGGATTTGTAAGAAATTAGTATCAGTTACAGAAAAAATTCTTATTGTTTTGGTATGTGGTTCATTATGGTATATAGTTCATTTATACTACCTAACAAATGTAAAATAAAACACTCATACACATGTGTACAGAGACTGATGGTGGCATGCTGCCCAACTAATTGTCAGAATTTTGCAATCAAGTTGGATGGAAGGAAAATAACCTATCAGTACAGAAAGCCAAAACTGCCTATAATGCATCAAATATGAGGATCTGTAATAACAGCTGGGCTTCTCTGGTAGCTAAGCTGGTAAAAAAAATCCACCTGTAATGCAGGAGACCGTGGTTTGATTTCTGGGATTGGAAGATTCCCTGGAGAAGGGACGGGCTACCCACTCCAGTATTCTTGGGCTTTCCTGGTGGCTCAGAGGATAAAGAATCCACCTGCATTGAAGGAAACTTGCCCTCGATTCCCAGCTTGGGAAGATCCCCTGAAGGAGGGCTTGACAACCCATTCCAGTATTCTTGCCTGAAGAATCCCCATGGGCAGAGAAGTCTGGCTGGCAGTCTTTGGGGTCACAAAGAGTTGGGTATGACTGAATGATAAAGCATACACATTGCAATACCAGCTATCAATGGAAGATGTTAAATTTTGGTCTTTTTATTTTGCAACTTTAAAATTTTAATTATAACAGACTAAAAGTCAGCATTCAAATTCCCACATTTACATAGGAGGAAAGCAAAACTCAGAAATAAGGAAATAATGACATTAAAATTGACCTTCATAGTTTGTTTTTCTAGATAACCAACTATCTAGGTTGTTTCTTACAGTTTCTAACAATATCAAGCTCTAGCTGGGCCAAATTCAGCAACATTTATACCCATTGTTTGAAATGAAAAGGTAGTTTCTTGTGACTCATTAATGAATAAGAAATACCACTAATTATACTCATATAGTTGACAGAAGACTTGTGTTTAATCCTGTTTTTACCCTTTACTCTCTGTGTATGTATCTCTGACTCTTAACTCGCTTGTTAAAATGATGAATCTTAAAAAATAGTTGGTATATATCTTATTACTTTCATTTTGAAAAGAATAGTAGAATTCCCTGTGTTTTATATACATGGACATTCAATGTATCTACTATAGAACCTTATAATTTCTTAAAACTTACTTGATAATCAATACTTTTCTATTGGCTAGTTCTGCTGATTGATCATTCACTACCTTCCCTCAAACATGGTCCATTGTTTGATGTGCCGGGCCTGTGTCCTACCATTCTATGTTAAGATATCACTATGCTGAAATATATATGTTCAGTGCATGTGTGTATGCTGACTTGTGTCCAACTCTTTGCGACCCAAGGGACTGTAACCCACCAGGCTCCTCTCTCCATGGGATTTTCTAGGCAAGAACACTGGAGTGGGTTGCCATGTCCTCCTCAACGTCAACCTCAACTGGGATTTCTTTCTCAATCCAGGGAATTGAACATGCATCTCCTGCCTTGATAGGCAGATTCTTTACTACTGAGTCCAACTGGGAAGACTGTGGAATGCTCTACAAATAGTGACTTGGTCAAAAATTCCATTCAGAGTTTTGTATAACATCTTATGGAAAAATCTGAATGAATATGTTGACCAACACATTAGAAACTGTAACACAGGGATAAAATTTGGGTTAATAATATTTGGGCTCTTCCTTAGTATTCCAAGTTTTTAAGTTCAAGATTGGTATATAGTCCTATTAAAATGTTTGCCTTATGTGGTTTAGAATACTTGGTACATTGTACCTCATAAATGATTGTATATACATAAAATATTCTATATATCAATATACATATTCTTATGAAGCTTAAGTTTTTTGGTGGTATAATTCATGCATTTTACATATGGTTTTATTGAAAAATGCATATTTATTATTTCCTTCTTGTTATGGCTAACCAAGCTTTTTTTAAAGCCAGATATAGACGTTCAGATACTTGGGGATTAATTTTTTTTCTCCAGTTCATACTTTAGACACAATGGCTTTAGTCTCTTTTTAAAACATTATTTAGAAGGATATTCATGGCCAATATTTACTTTTACTTTATTTATTCTTTTGAATTCCGTGGAAACTGCATATAAAATGCAAGTGGACTTCAAATATAGATAACATGATTAGAAAACAATGAAAAATGCATAGACTTAGCTAAATCACAAAACAGACCATTTATTTAAAAAATGTTCTTGTTTCCATTTCATCCTCATTTCATCAAAGAAACTTGAATTCACAATTAATTAAAATAACTGAAGTCAATCACTTATTTAAAGAGAAGGCCCAATTTTTATACAGTTGAGTAAAACAGAGGACTTAGCAAAATGAATATGGGTTTCAGTCCTTCAGTCTAATGTACTCCAAGAGTTAATAGTGAGTCAGTGCAGCTGGGGTAGTTTATCATTTCTTATGCAGACTTAGGGAAGACTTTTGGCAGAGGTTACCTCTTAGCAAAAAATGTCTGTTTTGTGTTTTGGGAGTTTTTTGTTTACTTTTTAATAAATGAGGCATAACTAAAATTTATTATGAAAAAAAAAAAAACCAGATTGCTTCCATGTTTATTCTACCCTGGACTTCAAATTTTTCCCTTCTCCAAAACAGAGAGAGCTTTCAATTATGACATGTTCTGAAAACTGAAGTCCCCGGTGAAAAAGGCTGGAGTTTTGCTAACTGCTGAAGTACAGATCATATTTGGAAAGGAAGGCTAAGAGTTAAAAGGAGAGGGCCTGTGGGGAGGGGAAATTAATGGGAAGATGGAAACATTTTTTCCAGGTAGAAGTTTGACTGAGGAACACTTATTTCTTGTATGGTCAGTTCCAGGACCAGCAAGTAATATTCCCCTATGATGTGACATCCTAGTTTTCACTCATTCAGTCTGTGCAATCTGTATTTAATTATTGGGAATTTTGAGTAATTTTTCATTGGCATTTCAAGTTCTTAAATAAATTCTATTTCCATGCAAAGAGAGAATCCCATTCCCAAGATCTCTGCTTTGTTCAGTCTGTGCTGAAATATTTTCGTGTTTCATTTCACAGTGAAGGAAGCACTTGTGTGGTTCACCAGGCAGAATATGAACCATAAGGAAGATTACTTTTCCCCAAAAATAGAATTATAGATCTTCCCTGAGGCCCAAGGAACAGGTATTAAGTTTCCAGGTCACATATGTAAATTATTTAATTCTCTCCCCTTAAACCTCCAACTTTCCCAATCATCAATTTTTCCCTAGTAAGTCATCAAACTTCAAGATAGCTTTCACTTCCTTAACCTGCTATTACACACTGTTTGGAAGCATTTCCATATGCTTTGTATCATTAAGCCATTTTAACAAACCTCAGGACAAATGTATCATTTTCCCTTCTCTAAGTGGCCATAAGGAGAAAAATAAATTGATAGAATCTATTACAACCCGGAACAATACCAGACAGAAGGAGAAAGAGAGACACTGACCCTTGTAGTTTAAAAAAAAAATCAAATTCATTAAGAAAAATAATATGAGAAAAGTACATACTCATAAGTAATATATTCATATGTAAACATTATGCAAATGATTTACCAGTAAACAATGTCCACTTCTATCACTGATCCTTTCATATTTCTTTCCTGTGAGTCTTGTCTGGGAAATGAATTGCAAACATTATGTCTTTGAATGTATTCTATCCTCTAATTATCTTCAATGAAGAAAGAAGAAGAATTTGCCCTTCGTCACCTTTTGTTTTGCCCATGTGGCATATCTTTACTAAGAGGCCTTTGCTAGAAAAAGTATAGGGTGGCCCTGGATAATCAGAATTCCTTAGTACATACCTAAAGCAAAGGAGAACTGATAAGGGGATATATCCATGTATGATATTCCTCGGGAGGGACAAAAATGTATCAGCTTGTTTTCAAATACATCCTGATAAATTTGTGGTCAAACCCATTTAGAGAAGCACCATTGACCTTTATTTTCTAGATCAGCCTAATGGCTTTTCATCACTCATTCTTTTTCCTGCATTGAGAAAATTGCTTAACTATTTTGTTTCCTTAGCATGCATTAGTCATCTCCTACCTCGATGTTTTTTGTCTTCCTAATAAAGTAAATATTTTTGGTGTGTTAAGAAAATAGACTTTAGGAGGAATTAGAAAACTTTACCAAATTTGTTAACACAATTCTTAAACATTCAGATAAATATTATAGCAATATTTTGTGGTTGAGTATGCATAGCTAAAATATCTGGATAATCGATTTTTTAAATTTTCACTGGAGAATGAGCTGTGGAGTTATCTAGATTAAAAATTGTTTATATAAATCTTTTCCCTTCTCCAATGTTCATATAGTCAAACTGATACAAATGATTTGCTTCCCTCAAATCACTGAATAAAACAGGCTCAGAAATTGTATTCACTATGTAATAACTTGGCATTTACTAAGCATTTTCTGTTTCAGATTATGTGCTCAATGTTTCCCTGAACTATCCATTTTATTTCATTTTAGCAATAGGTTCGATTCCTTATACATTGTTTGAAGAAATGTTTACAGATATTAAATAATTTTTTCAATGATAGTAGTGATTGAAATTTCTTTTAAATGGTATGGGACAAAATTTCTAATCGGTGTATCTTGTGGAATAAAAGTGAAATAATTTAAGGCATAGACAAATTAAAATATTATAGTAAAACAACAAGCATTACACAAACACACAGGCACATATATAGACACAATAGAAATGCATGAATATTTGGTGCAAAAACCTTAAGAAGCAAGATAGTATTGTTTTGTAAAGTTGAATAATGACATACTATGATTGCACAAATCCATCAACAGATATTTGGCTTAGAGAAATTCTTGCATTTGTGTACCAGAATATGTCTAAAATGTTAATAGCAATCCTGGTCATAATAAGAAACCATAAAAAATATCTGAAATGTTTGCCAAAATAAATGGAAAAATAAGCTGAGGCACATTCCCATAATGAAATGATATTAGCAGTAGAAATTAATAAACTCTATGTACATGAAATCACAAAGATTAACCTTAGATACATAATGTTGATAAGAACGAGGATAAGGGACACATTATGATACCATTTTACATAGTCTTCCAAATAGTTATGTATTATTTATGTATACTGCACACTAAATAAAGGGAATGATAAATACAAACTTCAAAATCGTAGTTACCTCTTAGCTGAAGTCAGAGTGTTGGGGTTTGGGAAACATGGCACAGGTACATTTTTATCTCTAATTATCTAGCTCTTGGGACAGATCTTCAACTCAGGGTGATACATTTTTTTCTCATTCATAATATTGTACCTATATTTTTAACCAAGCATGATATTGTGGGGAAGGCAAGTGTGGATCAGGATCAAAAATTCTATAAGTTATATAAGGGAAATATTGGGAAACTTAGGATGAAAAAAGAGGAAAGAATAAGGGACTGTTCTACTTGTATTAAATTATAAAGCTTCTGAAATTAAAAGCGCAATATTAGAAGACAAATAACAGACAAGAGAAGCAGGACCGAGAATTCTGAAACAGATACATGTATATATGGGAATTAATATATGATGAGGCTTGCAGATAAATCTAGTGATTTATGCATGGAATAAATGGTACTGAAACACTGTTTACTTAAATGAATATAAAATTAAATCCCTAACTTTCATCATATTTTTTGAAAAATCCAAATGTATTAAGTCTATCACTATTAAAATAGAAACTGTAAAGCATTAGAATAAAATTAAGGGATACTTTCAAGACCTCCATGTGGGGGAAGTTCTAAGAATGGTAGAAATTCAGCAGCTGTTAAAGATAAAAGAATTAATTAAATAAACATTTGAAAAGTACTTCTATTAATAAAATAAAAGAGAGAAGTGCAGTGAAGAAAAGTTTAAATATTTTTTAGATCTTAAAACAAATGACAATGAATATTTCTATTGAAACATTTTAAAATGATGGCTATTCAAACTTGGCATTTTTATTTCTATGAATATATACATGTATATTGCTTTCATTAATTAAATGGAAATATCATCCATAAAGCAGAGCATTGTTAGTGTTGAGAAGGAGTGTTTAGTGTTGAGAAGGAGTGTTTAGTGTTGAGAAGGAGTGTTTAGTGTTGAGAAGGAGTGTTTCTGGGAAAATGTGCCATTTTTGATAATTAGAATGCAGTTAGCTGAGCTGTCATAGATTTAATCAGGTGAGCCCTCAGAATAGCTTTTAAAAAAGATATAATGTACAATACATCCCAAGCTAATTGCCAACTGGTTCTTTTAAATAAACAGCCCTTATGAAGGATGGGTGACTGAAGAATGGGTTAGTCCTAAAGGGACAACATTCTAGTAAATAATCATCTATAATGTGAAGGGTAAATATAGGAAAATGGGCAGGAGAGCGATTCATATCAGAGCTATGGTAATGAAAAATTTCAACCCCAAATTGCTGCTTGATTTCGGAGGGGCAGCATTAAAACAAATAGTGTAGACATAGACAATGACACCATTGGTTCAAGCTGTGCTCTTGCAAGGAATACCCAAATTTCTAACACCTTCTTTTTCACAAGTCAGCTGTTTAAGAATTAGGATCGAAGTCTCTTACAATGATTTTGCTGCTGTATATTAATGATTAAAGTGATTTATTATTCAGTTGTTCAACTGCTGCTTTATTTCTGTTGATCTTTGTTTTTCTGCTTAATTTCTATAAATTACTGTACAGTTTCCCATAAGGTATAATTAAGCAGAATTGCTTAAGTTTTAATTATTGTGTATTATAGATGTTGAAAGCAACATTAGCACTTGGCTTTTAAAAATGTGATCGTATATTTATAAGAGAGCATTTATAAACACATTTACATATAGTTAAGATGAAAAAGGTATTTGAATTGTAGTCATTAGCATTTCTTCAAACATATGGCAGAGCAGCGGAGGCCATGGGCCATGCCTTCATTAACTGAACACTGTTTCATCAGTGTCTCAGCTTCCTGTTGTGCCACCCTGTGGCGTTCCCTTCTGTCCCCGAGGTTTCAGTGACAAGGGACAATATGTCCCCAAGGTGAAAATCTGGAAAATATAGCAGATTAGCCTGTAGAGAAGTTCTTATGATTATTTAATCATCCTTAGAGAAGAAACACACAGCACCATTAAGCTGGTTTCATCGTTTTCCTGTCAGTCTCCATTTCTCCGTTGCAGGGGTTGGGGCTGTCAGCCATGCACAGTGAACACCAGCAAGGCAAAAGGCGGCACGTTTTTGCAGCCATTATAAGGCTGATTTGTTTCAAATTTGCTGCTGTAATTAATGGTCAAAGCTGACACAGATACCATGACACAGATAAGTGTCATGGGCTAATAATAATTTGTTGGATATAATGTTTTTCAGATAATAAAGAAACTTTCCTTATTCCTTAACGATGTCATTTGAATAATTTCACTTTACTCCCTATACAAAACTAGAAAATTAATAAAACACTTTTTGATAAGTGTCAGGGTCACATTTTATTTGTACATTTCCTCTGGTACACAGAGAGAGCTAAATATGAGAGACAGTCATCTGTCTCAAGGTATTAGTCATCTTTAGGTTGCATCTGCTAAATACCTCACCTTAACACTATCACTGACTCAATGGACATGAGTTTGAGCAAACTCTGGGAGATAGTAAAGGACAGAGAAGCGTGGTGTACTGCAGTCCATGGGATCGCAAAGAGTCACACAACTTAGCGACTGAACAACAGTATAGTATTTTTGATTAGAGAATGTGTGTGTGTGTATAATGATTTTTAGCTTTTAACCTGAGATTAAAATTTTAATAATAAACTCCTATGGTGTCTGAAAAAGATATTTTAAACACAAATATTTGGGATCATATTTTTACATTATGCAGTTGCCATTAAGCAACTAAATAGTTGGAAACATGAAATCTTAGAAAATTACCTTACTTCTCTAATGAATGACAATGAATATTTTACTTGGGAGATTCTTGGTGGGGAATTGAAATAATAGCAAAAAAGGGCATAACTCAGAGGTACCTAAGTGATTGGAGCTATAAGATAATGAAGAAACAAAGAAAAGAAACATTGGTCTTCTACTTGATTACATGGATTTTCAGGGAAGGAATTACTAGTAGCAGTCTAGTCTTAAATATAGGAAACATCAAAATTATTTAAATTAACAGTCCTCTCAAAAATACTGCTAACAGCACGAACAGATTCCAACTGTATGCAAGGTATGTGTAGGCATCAATGGAATAATAATCCCTTACAAGAAATGGTCTTATTATAAAAGGAAATATTATCTTTTTATTTCCGTCCTTTACTTTCACCTTAACATAGCTGTATATTATTTAAAAAATTTTAATTTCCTTCAGATCTATAAAATTTCTCCATTTCTATTATAGTTATTTTATGTGTGTTTTTTAAGGTAGTGTACTATACTATAGAGAGAACAAAAGAGAGAAAAATAATAAAGCATAACCCCTTTCTTCAAGGAGGTTATAATCTTCTCTGTGTGTGTCAGTCTCTCAGTCATGTCCTACTGCTTGAGACCCCATGGACTATAGCCCACCAGGCTCTTCTGTCCATGGGATTTTCCCAGGCAAGAAGACTGGACTGGCTAGCCATTCCCTTCTCCCAGGGATCTTCTGGACTCAGAGATCGAACCTAGGTGTCCTGCATTGCACGAGGATTCTTTACCATCTGAGCCACCAGGGAAGCCCTCTACTCTCCTATAAGGCCTAAAATCAAGTATTCAGGTCTGATGATAACAATTACTACTCTGCCCTTCCATTCAAAGATAGGGTCAGCTTTCTTGTCTCTAGCCTAGTAATTAGAGCACAGACTCTGAAGCCAAACTGCCTCAGTTTGAAGTCAAATCCATCCCAAACCAAGTCTGAGACCTGAACAAGTGACTAAAGAATTCTGAGCCTCAGTTACCTTACAGAAATGTTATTGACAACTTATGTGATGTGTCGAGAACATAGTCAGTGCTTTATTATTATTTAAAGGTTATTCATCCTTCCACTAAAAGAAAATGTTTGTAGATCTTTCCCTCCTCTAGCCTCCCCACTATACACCAGAATTTTTACCCCCATCTTCTTCTTCCTTTCCAGAGCCAAAGGTTTTAACAGAGGTCACTTAGTGGCATCAGGCAGTGCGAGAGAAAGGCAGTGCAGAGGGGAGAGCATCATTATTGATCCTCTGTCAACAACAGCAAATTGCAGAACATAGGGCTAAGTAGGAAGGTCAATTTTGACTTATCAAATGAGAATGTCATTAAATACTTTCATTTTTGACTGATCAGATGAGAATTTCGTAAAAGACTACTTCTGACACAGCAAACTCTACCCATCTGTCTCCTTGCCATAACTGTTGGTATTCAATGTGAGCCCAGGTTGCTAGTACTAGGATTGTTCTATCTGTGTATACTGAACAAAGATGAGGACAAAGAAAATAGAAACAACCAATGGACTGATGATATTGCTAACCACCAGTGTTCAAAAAAATATGTTCAAAAGTATTCTAATACTCGCCAGAAGATGTTTAAGTAAAATATTAATTAACTGGCCTATACATCTCTTTATGATGAACCAGGAAGTTACAGTATCAAATCATATAAATATACTTGCTTTGGGGAATTCCCTTTTGGACCCTTTTGTTTTTCATCATCTCATCTCATATCACGAGTCCCCAGAAATATGCCTTGCTAATATTGCCAACTGAGTTCTTCCAAGCAGGGATGACATCAGCCATCTGTCACACAGTACTAATGCTGGGAAGCAGAGCCAACTATAGAGAAAATAAATACCTTTCATATCGATTAGCCAAATATTTATGTTGAGAATGAAATGATTAAAATCTCACTATTCAAGCTAATTACCCTAAGTGAATATTTGCCCTTAAGTGAACAATTTACTAGCAATGCACTTGCCCCGTTCCTTTGCTAAACCAGATTTCATTTTGAACATGTGCAGTGCATGAGGGGCTCATGCTAGACTTTGCAAGGTGTTGCCCTAAACTACCGTAGTGATCTTTCAGCCTGCAGGTATATCTCCTGCTGCCTTGGTAGATTCATTCTATACACTGAGCTGTACTGGTTTCCAGCTGGCTGTTCTCTTGTTCTATTTTAAGCTACTCAGTCTTTTGAAGTCTGAGACTTTGGAGTTGGTCATTGCAGGGTCACACAATTGGTGTTTGCTAACGCTGATTTGATGCTGAAATATTTATTTTTCTAGAAGTGGTTATTTAAAGATGGGCTAAATGGCTACCTGGCTTGATTACAATAGATGATTACATTATTTTGTAAATTGAGTAACCCTATTCAAAGACATAAGACATTTTTCCAAAATCGTCTACTGCTCTTGTGGTTACTGAGTCATTCGGTGTCAACAGGGAAGACACTGAGTGAACTGCTAATTCAGCTTTTATAAAATACAGATACGCACTTGGTGATGGTTGGGAGGGGGACAGGATTTGTTCTATATAACATCTAAGTCTATGGAGAGATTAGCCATTTCAGAATATGGTTATTATGTATTTTTGCTTCTGGGAAAGAAGTGAAATTCAGTGTTCCATAATTTGATTAGGCAGTCAAAGGTGCTTTGAGCTTTCTTCCAGGTGACTTAAAGGTCACAGTATAGAATGCTTTTGTAAACTCAAGTATATCCATTTAGTTTGGCTGGAAACAGCATCCTTTTCTAAAATAACTGAAACATGATAATACAAAAATATTTTGGGAAAGTCTGCAGCTTTATATAGTAACCAAAGTCAAAGGGTTATGTGACCAATCTGAAAGATCAATTACACTTAAGCCACTCTGGATCACTGCTCTGCGTGCTTTCCAGGGGAGTCTAAAATACAGCTGAATTGAATAAACCCTTATTTCATCTACTGTTTTGTCTAAATATTAACTTCTTCAGATAGTTAAAGAATGTGAGTAAATGGATCATCTGCTTAGATATTTGTCCTGGCCACTGAAAATTTCAGAGAAAAAATTAATGAAGACCTACAGAGATATATTTTAAATATTAATTTAACAAAACAGCATATCATTTTGTCCTGAAGGGCACCACTAATTTTCATAATAAAAGCATTAACTTATAAAATAGATTTTCAAACTATACAAATTTCACTTTATTATATTATTGTACAATGTTTGTAAGAAAGTAACACATATTTCTGGACTAATTGAAAAATAAAGCAAGTTGCAACTGAGGGACTAAATCATTATCATTTTTGTTGTACTTAGACATGGCTTTTCTATACAAAACTACTGCCTTAGGCAAAACTACCATCACTGCTCTAGGATCTTGACCAGAGCAGGTCTTCCCACTTCTGCTTTCTTACTCCTCACAGGGGCAGAATCTGCCTCTGGTATGCAGTTTGACACGGGGACTGCTGCCACAAGTTAGCTAACTTCAAAGTTGAAAATGGAAATTATCTGCTGAGCAGACTCATTTATTCTTCAAATAACTTCTCCCCTGGGCAGGATGAGTATATTGGTGGAAAAAGGAGGGCCCCACTATTTGAGCACGTCTACACAGAGGAAAGAGTAAAAATGGCCAATAAGCATTCTCTTCTGACATACTACCTTAAAAAACAGTTTAATAATTTCTGCTTTACATAGACATGGGATAATTTCCTCTTCCTTGAATTACCCACTATAAAACTTCGTGTGCATTTTTCCTCATTTTTCTTTAGGCAAATATAAATGTGCATTGTAGAAGTTAATTTTGTTGCATAACAGAGTAGACTAAAACTTAGTTGGCTTAAGTCAATAACATGGCACATGTTCATAATTCTGTAGATTAGTAGCTTGAACAGGACTGATCTAGGATGCCTCCTCTGTGTATCACGTCGTTCTGGCTGATCTCGGTCCTGCAATTTGGATCAGTTGTAATATCAGCTTGAGCTGGATTGTCCTGGATAGCCACATGGACATATCTGCTTGATCTCTGGGTTCTTAATGTGGCTACCTTGGTTCTCTTCTGTATGATTTCCCATCTTCCAGGGGTATAGCAAGCTTCTTTAGGTGATCATGGAAGCATTCCAAGATAGTGAAAGCAAGACAACAGGAGAGAGGGAAAGGAAGAGAGAAAGAGAGAAGGAGAGAACAAGAGGGAGGCTGACAGAGAGACAGGTATACTGTTTTATATTTGAGGTTGCAGACTCTGAAACTGTCATGAAATAAAATGAATTGACTAATAATTATATGTGAAAAGCATGTGAAAGAAATGATTAAAGTATTAAAATTATACTTATAATAATATATTACTTGTGTAATTCATAATTATACTATAAATAGAACATAAAATAATATAGCATAAGTGTATTATAATTATATCTTTATATGTTAATAAATAAATTATAAATGAAAAAGAAGATATACAAGTAATCAGAAAATGTGAAACTGTAAAACTTTCAAAGAAATTAAAGGCTGAATAAATTTTAAAATATAGAATATAATGAGCCAAAGTAGACTAAGTGATCATAAGAGTTTAAAAGATCAAACTGAAGAGAGCTGAGAAAAAGAAAAAAGATAAGTAAAATGCCTCGCAAAATGTAAAATCTGTTGTTTCCTGAGTAAGAACATTTATGTTCCTGAATAGACAATGTACATATAGGGGCAGTATACCTTTCAAATGAGAAAATTGCTAGACAACTTGAGAAATACTTCAGTATTATTAGGTTTCAAAAGAAAAAACTCTCCGGTTCCTCTAGGCAGAAAGACTAAGTCACTTACAAAGGAAAGAAAATCAATCATCAAATATTTGATGTCAAATACTTCTGCAACACTGATTGCAAAAAAATAAAGTGAAGCAGTATTTACGAGATAGTCAGCTGTCATGTCAGGAGTTTATATCCAGCCAAACTGTCACCCAGTGATCAACTCCACACACACAACTGATGAACCAGTAAATTTCAAGGAATACTATATGTATGAGTATTTTCAAGGGATCTACCAAATGGTTCATTCAATAATAAGATGATTGGGGATTTTTACCAAAAGACTAAGGGTAATTATTAGATAAGTTTAAAAGTAGATATATTAGCAAATCAAAAAAGTAGGATGAAGATGGAAAATGTTGAGTCAAATCTCTAAAACAATGTCTGTACATCTTCTGCATGTATGAAAATAAAGGTTTTTTGTAGTCATATATGGGAAATGGCAACCCATTCTAGTATTCTTGCCTGGTGAATTTTGTGGCCAGAAGAGCCTGGCAGGCTACAGTCCATGGGGTTGCAACAAGTAAGACATGGCTGAGAGACTCACACTTTCACTTTCACTTCATGAATAAATAGACTATGCTCAAACAACATAGGTGGTTTATTATTTTATGAGATTAGTGTTATTACAAAAGTATATGTTTAGGCAGGCTGTTTTACAATTAATTATAAAATGGTCAATGATTTCATAAAATCTCTTAGCTAATAGAAATTTTATGATGTTGGGCTTTAGCAGGCTGATAAACTCGTAAGTTGCTTAATGACTTTGCTATACACCAGAAAGTAACAAAACATCATAAAGCAATTACAGTTCAACTTAAACATTTTTTAGCATCAAAAATATTCACAAGTTGATAAAAATCAACACAATGTGAGATTGATAGTAGTTACTTTGTAAAAGCCTTAAGTGAAATCCTCATCCCCATACTTCTTCAAAGACACCAATTCTGTTAAAATGAGAGTAATATTTTGTTATACTCATAACCAGCATTCACCCAAAAAGTAACAGAAATAAAAGATATACGGTACAATAGATAACTAATGAGAACCTACCAGACAGCATAATGAATTCTACTCAATGCTTAGTGGTGACCTAAATGGGAAAGGAATATGTATATAAAAAAAAAATAAAATAAAATAAAATGAGAGTAATAATAGGAAGAGATAGTTTAAAAGTCTTTAAATGCCGTAGAGTAGAGCAATATGGAAGAGCTTAATAACATAAAGTATTTCTCTTTCCCCCTTTTTTGTGTTTTCTAATTATTCTATATTCACATGAGGCAAATAAAATATAAATAAAAACATTAAAATGTATAACAGGTAAAAATAAAATGCTAAATTATAACACCCTTTATCTTTGGATTATAAGATATTGTTCATTTTTTATTTCCTTCTATTCACTTCTCTAAATTTACAAAATGACCATGTTTCAGTGTATAAAGAAAAAAAACCCTGCAATGTTGATTACTTCAATTTTCCAGCATTCACTAATAAAAAATTACTTAAATCAACATTTTTCTTTATTTTATTTTATATTCAATATAGCAGATTAATAATGTTGTTTTATTTCCAAGTGTGCAGTAGTGATTCAGTTATACATATACATATATCTATTCTTTTAAAAATTATTTTCCCATTAAGTTTATTATAGAATATTGAGCAGAGTTCCTTGTGCTTTACATTAGGTCTTTGTTGATTACCTATTTTAAATATAGTAGTGTGTTTATGTCAGTCCCAAACTTCCAGTCTATTCCTTCCTCCCATCCTTCCTCCCTGGTAAACATAAGTTTCATTCTCTAACTCTGTGAGTCGATTCTGCTTTGTAGGTAAGTTCATTTGTTATCATTTTTAAAATTAAATTCTCCATATGAGTGATATAGAGTATTTCTTTCTCTGCCTGACTTACTTCACTTGGTATGGTATTCTCCAGGTCCATCCATGTTGCTGGAAATGGCATTATTTCATTCTCTTTACTGGCTGAGTAATATCGCATTGTGTATATGTATTATGTCTTTAGCCATGCATCTGTCTGTCAGTGGACATTTAGATTGCTTCCATGTCTTAGCTATTGGAAACAGCTCGTCAATGAACACTGGGATGCTTGTATCATTTTGAATAATGTGTTAGTTTGGATATATGCCCAGGTGTTGGATTGCTAGATAATATGGTAGTTCTATTTTTAGTTTTTAAATAACCTCCATACTGTTCTCTATAGTGGATATACCAATTTACTTTTCCACCAACAGTGTAGAAAGGTTCTCTTTTCTCCACACCCTCTTCAGTATTTATTGTTGATTGACTTTTTGATAATGGCCATTCTGACTGGCATGAGGTGATAACTCATGGTAGTTTTGATTTACATTTCTAATTGATGATGTCGAGTGTCTTTTCATGTTACTCTTAGCCAACTGTATATATTCTTTGAAGAAACATCTATTTAGGTTTTCCACTCATTTTTTTGTTGATTTTTTTATATTGAACTATATGAGATGTTTGTAAATGTTGGAGATTAATCCCTCATCAGTTGCATTGTTTTCAAATATTTTCTCCCATTCTGTAGATTGTCTTTTTATTTTATTCATGGTTTTCTTTTCTGTGCAAAAGATTTTGAATTTAATTAGGTCCAATTTATTAATTTTATTTTTATTTCCATTACACTAGGAGATAGCTTGATAAAATATATTGCTACCCCAGTGGCTCGGAGGGTAAAGCGACTGCCTGCAATGCGGGAGACCCGGGTTTGATTCCCGGGTCGGGAAGATCCCCTGGAGAAGAAAATGGCAATCCACTCCAGTACTCTTGCCTGGAAAATCCCATGGACGGAGGAGCCTGATAGGCTGCAGTCCATGGGGTCGCAGAGTCGGACACGACTGAGCGACTTCACTTCACAATTCAAAAAGTGTTCTATCTACATTTTCCACTAAGAGTTTTATATTATCTGGTCTTACATTTAGATCTCTAATTCAATTCTGGTTTATTTTTGCACATGGTGTTAAAGAATGTTCTAATTTCATTTTTTGCTTGGAGCAGTTCAGTTTGGCAACAGGCTCCAGTACTCTTGCCTGGAAAATTCTAAGAACAGAGGAGCCATGGGAGTCAGGAAGAGTCAGCCATGACTAATTGATTGAGCATGCACATGTTCAGTTTTCTAGAACCACATACTGAAGAATCTTTTCTTCTGTGTATGCTCTTACCTTCTTTGTCATAGATTAATTGGCCATTGGTATGCGAGTTTATTTCTAGGGTTTTTATCCTGTTCATTCATTGATATTTTTGTTTTTGTGCCACTACCATATGGTTTTAATGACTATAGGTTTGTAGGATAGTCTGAAGTAGGGAAAGTGATTCATCCAGATCTTTTTTTCTTTCTCAAGGTTGCTTTGGCAGTTTGGGGTCTTTTGTGTTTCATTAGAAGTTTTAAAAATCATTTTGTTCTAGTTCTGTGAAAATGCCATTGGTAATTTGTAGGGATTGCATTGAATCTATAGATTGCTTTCGGTAGTATGGTCACTTTGACAATATTGATTCTTCCAATTTAATAATATGGTACATCTTTCCATCTGCCTGTGTCATCTTTGTTTCTTTTCTTCAATGTCTTATAGGTTTCAGAGTACAGGTCTTTTGTCTCCTTAGGGAGTTTTATTCCTAGGTATTTTATTCTTTTGAAGTGATGGTAAGTGAAATTGTTTCTTTAATTTTGCTTTCTGATCTTTTGCTCTATGTAGAAATGTGACAGATTTCTGTGTATTAATTTTATATCCTGCAACTTTACTGAATTCATTGATAAGCTCTAATGAATTTTCAATTCATTTGGAATGAAGATTCTGTTCATTTTGAAATCAAGAGCTTAAAATGTAGAATGAGGTCCAAAGGAAGTCAAATAGGGATTTTTAAAGGAACAAAGGAGAAAGAAAAAGTGAGAGAAATAAAGAAAAAGGCTACTGGAATATAAAATTAAGAGAAACATAAACACCACCAAGAGCTTTCTTTTCTATAATTAAATAATAAATTGGCTTTAAGAGCTAAAAGCTAAAGTTGTTAGAGATATATTGTCTTATCTAATTTTTTCTTTTCCTAACAGAAAGCAAACATTTTTGTTAGTACATACAAACTTTTTCTAGAATTAGCCTCAGGTAAGAATTATTAAATCCTTAAAAGAGAAACAGTAATGTACAACACATTCCACTCAAAAATAGATAAGGTAGGTATATAAAACAAGTAATTGCCATCTTATGAGTATTGCATTGACCTGTAAAGACAGAGTGATGTATACTTGTCTAAACCTTATAGCACTTTGCTACTCTTTAGGGCGCTAGGCTAAAGGCTTAAACATGTACTTTCCAATGACTTAAGCTTACAAAGAAAAAGTTTGAAAATACCAGATAATTGTCCTATAGTATGTCTCTGTCAACATTGCCTTAAGTAAGTTATAGGATTATGATTTATTTGTCACTGATTTATATTACAAGTAGCTGTAAAATACACAGTTTATCTTTCTTGGTTAAAAATGATCGCTGCATGTTTTACATGTTATATGTGGCCTGACTTGGACTCCAGGTTGCCCTTGACAATACTGAGCTAATAACATACTTTTACAGTGACTCTGCTTCCCCCTCTGCAAAATAGGGATCATTTATGCCTTCATTCCACACATATTTGTTGATTACTACACCTGTCAAGATAGGATGGGTTATGCTGTGGTAATAAACTCCCTAATTCTCAGTGGCTGCATACCACTAGTTTACTTCACTGCCCTGAAAATCCACTCAGGGTTTGGGCAGTTTTCCAGAATAGCTGTCCACCATGAATAAACTCACCATTCCAAGCTGCTTCAGTCTTTTGGCATCTCCATTATGAACATGAGCTTCCAAGATCTTCATGCAAGGAGGAAAAAAAAGGACTGAAGAGTACAGAGTCAACAATTGCAAGCAACCACCTAGAAGAAACATTCAGCATTTTCATTCACGGTTTTTTGGGGGAACCATGTGATATGTCTTGCTCAAAAAATGTGAGCACATGATATGTCTGGGCTTCCCTGGTGGCTCAGACAGTAAAGAATCTGCTTGCAATGCAGGAAACCTGGGTTTGACCCCTGGGTTGGGAAGATTTCCTGGAGAAGGAAATGGCTACCTGCTCCAATATTCTTGCCTGGAGAAGTCCATGGACAGAGGAGCCCAGTGGGCTATATAGCCTGTGGGGTCATAAAGAGTTGGACATGACTGAAAGACTAATAATTATGTGATATGTCTTCCTCTAACTTCAGAGTGTTAGGAAATAGTTGTTCCTCCATCTGACAAAAGAATAGACTGGCTCTCATTAGGCTGTAAAAGTGCTCACCACAATCACCTTTAAGGTGTCAGATGCCATTCTTAACTCGACGGATAGAACTATGAACAGAAAAGCATAAATTTAAGACCATAAATCTTGTATTCATAGTGGTGGGGGCAAGGCTAACAGAAGATAAACAGATGTACAATAAGCCACAAGGTGCTAAGCAGTATGGGGGAAAAGAAATTAGGATAACTTGAATAGAAAATGAAAGATGCAGCTGGCAGTAGGTGCTTATAATTTTATTTTTTGCTCAGCTTAATGGCTTATGTGGAAATAAGATTGTGGCTTAGAATATCAAGAAGCAAATATGTAGGCACTGTGGCTGGAAATGAGTCAGCAGGAACATAAATACAAAGAGTTCAGAGTGGCAGAGAGAGGTGAGTGCTTGCAAGGCCTTACAGATCCTGGCAAGTGCATAGCTCTTGCTTTGAGTAAAGTCAAGAATTTGGGCAGAAAAATGATATGATTTGACTGTTTTTTCTTGGCTGTACTGGGTCTTCCTTGCTGTGTGCAGGCTCCTTTGAGTTGTGGTGAGTGGAGGCTACCCTTTAGCTGTGGTGTGTGGGTTTTAGAACATGGCTTCCATTAGTTGTGGTGTGCCAACTTAGTCGTCCTATGGCGTGTGGAGACTTCCCAGACCAGAGATTGAATTCATGTCTCCTGCATTGGCAAACACATTCTTTACCACCGCACCACCAGGGAAATGCTGACCAAAATTTTAAAAGGATCACCCTTGCTGTGTGGAGTATAGATTTTGGCAGTGAAAATAGAAGGTGGAATAAGAAGCTGTTGGAAGAAATCAGGCAAGAAGCAATTGCAAATTATTCTAGGATGAATGGTAGAGATAAGTGGTAGACAGTGGTCTAGTTCTGAATGTATTTAGAAGCTATGGACCACAACATTTCCAAATGTATCAAGATGTTCAAGTAAGAGAGTAATGAAAAATGACTCCAAGTTTTGTGATAAGATAACTTGAAAGAATAAAGTTGTTTCTTTATTGAGTTGGAAAAGCAGGGTGAAAGGTTGGGAATGAATGGTTGCATTTTGGACAAGTGCTGTTTGAAAGGTTGAATAGCTATCTAAGTGAAGAATTAGAGTAAGTTGCTGGATTTTTAAGTCTGAGGTTAAAATGGAAGGTCTATGCTAAGATAAATATATGGAATCACCTGCATTTCTAGTAAATCTAAATCCCGGAAACTGAATAAGGTACCATGGGAAGGGATTGAAAATTAGAGTAATATTTGATAAGCAAGCCCTCATATATTCCAAAATATAACAGTATATGAAGAAAAGGAGTCAAAGAGAGACAGAAAGGAAGGTTCTTTCTTTCTAGTTCTAGTAAGGAAGAAATGGAATGAACAGGTAGTGGTGTCTGGAATTTAAGTGAAAAAGTACTTCAAAAAGAAGGTTGTGGTCACCTCTACTAAACACTGCCAGAAAATGCAAAGAAAGACAGACAGAGCTATCAATAATAATAACAGTGATCAGTTTATAAATATTCTTGTAAGGATACATGACATGACAAGTAAACAAATAAGCCTAATATTTAGTTCATGGGAATACAATAAATGTTTAGTATTATTATTTTGTTCAGTTCAATTCGTTTGCTCAGTCATGTCCAACTCTTTGCTATCCCATGGACTGCAGCACGCCAGGTTTCCCTGTCCATCACCAACTCCTGGAGCCTGCTCAAACTCATGTCTGTCAAGTTGGTGATGCCATCCAACCATCTCATCCTCTGTTGTCCCCTTCTCCTCCTGCCTTCAATCTTTTCCAGTAAGTCAGTTTGTCGCATCAGGTGGCCAAAGTATTGGAGTTTCAGCTTCAGCATCAGTCCTTCCAATGAATATTCAGGACTGATTTCCTTTACGATTGACTGGTTGGATCTCCTTACTGTCCAAGGACTCTCAAGAGTCTTCTCCAACACCACAGTTCAAAAGCATCAGTTCTTCAGTGTTCAGCTTTCTTTATAGTCCAACTCTCTCATTCATACATGACTCCTGGAAAAACCATAGCTTTGACTAGATGGACCTTTGTCAGCAAAGGCTGGTGTTATTCTGTTGTCAGGGTTGATTCATATACTGTGATTGATCCTGATGACATTCAGTTAAATAAGATTTGTGGAAATTCACATCCACATTCAATATAAGAGACAGAAAAAATAGAGAGTGCCTATCACAGCCTGTCATTTCCAAAGGATGCAGGTACTCCTTCCCTTGAAGGAGAAGTTATTCACTTGATTTTAGAAAGAGGATAGAAAGAGGATTTTAGAAAGAAGATAGATGAGCAAAGACAGAACATATCATAAGATCTAAAATTGTTATAATTAAAGGAAAGGATAACAGTGATGATGGCAAAGGAAGCTAGAATGTTAGGCATGGACTATTTTATAAAGATTTTTATACGGTTTTCCCCAAACATTCTAAATTTGTCTTTAATGTAAGGGAGGACCACTGAATGGTTTAAGCCAGAGAAAATCATAACCTCATTCAATAATTTATTAAAAAATTACTGTAGCAAAAAATGGAAAATGGATTTTAAATATGAAATAATGGAATCTGAAAGCTAAATAGGATTTATTAAAATAAGGTGAAAATATTTAGTATTGAATTAAGTTAATGACAACATACTTGAAAAAGACAGAAATGAGTTGAAAAACATCTGAGTTAGAATCAATTATATTTGATATATTAGATATATATTGAATAAGAAAACAGAAGTATTAATTTACAAATTTCTGATAAATATGTCTTGTTTAATAATAATTTCACTCACCAATGTAAAATTACATCAGGAAAAGTGGCAGATTTAGAAAGTAGATGAATTCTTCTCTAGATTAACTGACTTCAAAAGAGCCTGGAAAATGAACAGGACACTGTTGTGAATATAAACTATTTCAAGTTTGAGGGGAAAAAAGATATGATTTTATTTTGGAATTAGAAGACATCAAAATAAAAATGGTAGTTGAAGCCAAGTTTTTAGGAACTCGCCCAGTAACCACAGAATGAGAATAGAATAACATCAAGGACAGACCGCATTGTTAAATCCTTGCTAAGACAGGCTATCGCATGTCAATCATGTGCTCCTTATTGACTAACTCAACATTATTCTAAAAAAAAAAAAATTAGTGTCAGTTTTTGCAAGGTACTAGAAAAGTTACTTGATCAATAACTGAATATTCTATGGTGGTCAAAGGAAAAGTCTTAATAGTCAAGTATTTCGCTAATAAAATAATACAGTTGTAGTATGAAATTTAGGTGAACTATCCAGTACATGAATAAAGGAGTCTTATTAAAATGATGTTTAAAAATTTGGTAATGCTGTGAAACAGTGGAAAAAGTGTCAAACTTTATTTTTTGGGGTTCCAAAATCACTGCAGATAGTGATTGCAGCTGTGAAATTAAAAGATGCTTACTCCTTGGAAGGAAAGTTATGACCAACCTAGACAGCATATTCAAAAGCAGAGACATTACTTTGCTGACTAAGGTCTGTCTAGTCAAGGCCATGGTTTTTCCAGTGGTCATGTATGTGAGAGTTGGATTGTGAAGAAAGCTGAGCGCTGAAGAATTGATGCTTTTGAACTGTGGTGTTGGAGAAGACTCTTAAGAGTCCCTTGGACTACAAGGAGATCTAACCAGTCCATTCTAAAGGAGATCAGCCCTGGATGTTCATTGGAAGGACTGATGCTGAAGTTGAAACTCCAATATTTTGGCCACCTCATGCGAAGAGTTGACTCATTATGATGCTGGGAGGGATTGGGGACAGGAGGAGAAGGGGATGACAGAGGATGAGATGGCTGGATGGCATCACCGACTCGATGGACATGAGCTTGGGCAAACTCCGGAAGTTGGTGATGGACAGGGAGGCCTGGCTGCTGCGGTTTATGGGATCGCAAAGAGTCGGACACGACTGACTGAACTGAACTGAACTGAATGCTGCCCAGGGCAGCAATATTAATTTTGGTAAATGTATCTCTGTATGAAATTGTAAGAAGAGTCATCTATTTTTCAACACTTCACTTTAGTGTTGATAAACTTATTCCACATGTCCAAAATTAGATGTGTATGTTCTTGTTGGCTAAGGTGTGTATGCTCAGTTGCTCAGTTGTGTTCAACTCTTTGCAACCCCATGGACTATAGCCTGGCAGGCTCCCCTGTCCATAGATTTCCCAGGCAAGAATACTGGAGTAGTTGGCCATTTCCTCCTTCAGGGATCGTCCTAACCCAGGGATTGAACCTGTGTCTCTTGCATCTCCTGTACTGGCAGGCCAATTCTTTAGCTTTAGGGCCACCAAGACTTCTCTTTGGTGTTGATGATCTTATTCATACGTATAAAATTAGTATGTGTATGTTCTTGTTGGCTCAGGTAGGAAGATGCATACCCAGTTTACTTGAAAATAATACTAAATGCAGAAGATATCACTACTGTAGGAATGACTATCTGAACTTGAAGAATAATGTGGAAATGGATGATACAAGTATAACTTTAGCTCAATGTGACTTTTTCATTATATTGACGTGAAGTGAAAGTGAAGTTGCTCAGTTGTGTCTGACTCTTTGCAACTCCTTGGACTGTAGCCTACCAGGCTCTTCTGTCAATGGAATTTTCCAGGCAAGAGTACTGGAGTGGGTTGCCATTTTCTTCTCCAGGGAATCTTCCCAACTCAGGGATAGAAACTGGGTCTCCTGCATTGCAGGCAGACACTTTACCATCTGAGCCACCAGGGAAGCCCTATTATATTGAACAGGGGCACTTCTGAGAATATAAATGTGTAGAAGGGTTTATAAAAATGTTGGGTAGTCAAAGGGGTGGAATGTGTTGGACAATTCCCTCCCCTCTGCTCACCCCATAGACACACGTATATGCGCAAGCTCACACACTCCAAGCTAATCAGAATATGAGTTCATCCAGAGGGTGGATTATGCCACAAGTTAAGCCTGCTGAACAGCTTTTACCAAAATAAGGACAGTGAGGCAAAGGCAAAATAAGGCAGAAGTCAGTCTTTACAAATACTGCATTCTCATCAGCTTGTTTGTTCTATAAACTCACTGTTGTGGTTCATGCTCACTAGGCTTCCAGATATCTGTTATATTAATACTTTTACCATTTCTTAGCTTGAAGTTCAATTGGTTTTTGAGGCAACAGTATACTCCTAATGGGTACCTTTTGCGAGACTTATCTCTGAAATAGTGCATGGTGAAACATTCAAACTATTTGCAGCTTTATTGTAAATTTAAAATGATGCATAATCTAGTATTAAAAAGAAAATGTAAGCAGAGGTACTTTCTGAAAAATCACATTCCACAATATTCCTTTCTGTTCAGTTTGTTTCAGGGTTAAAAATGAGGGAATACCTTCCTTTATTCAATCTCAATATATATTATTTGTTTATTTTTACCATCTCAGATGGTGACTGCAGCCATGAAATGAAAAGACGCTTGCTCCTTGAAAGAAAAGCTATAACAATTCCAGACAGCATATTAAAAAGCAGAGAC
Source organism: Capricornis sumatraensis (assembly GCF_032405125.1). Lineage (NCBI taxonomy): Eukaryota > Metazoa > Chordata > Mammalia > Artiodactyla > Bovidae > Capricornis > Capricornis sumatraensis. The sequence continues at coordinate 26,360,095 of NC_091073.1, forward strand.
ATTACCTTACCGACAAAGTCCATTTAGTCAAATCTATGGTTTTTCCAGGAGTCGTGTATGAATGAGAGAGTTGGACTATAAAGAAAGCTGAGCACTGAAGAATTGATGCTTTTGAACTGTGGTGTTGGAGAAGACTCCTTAGAGTCCCTTGGACAGTAAGGAAATCAAACCAGACAATCCTAAAGGAAATCAGTCCTGAACATTCATTGGAAGGACTTGATACTGAAGCTGAAACTCAATACTTTGGCCACCTGATGTGAAGAACTGACTCACTGGAAAAGACCCCAATGCTGGGAAAGATTGAAGACAGGAGGAGAAGGGGACGACAGAGGATGAGATGGTTGGATGGCATCACTGATTCAATGGACACAATTTGAGCAAGCTCCAGGAGTTGATGATGGACAGGGAAGCCAGACTTGCTGCAGTCCATGGGACTGCAAATAGTCAGACATGACTGAGTGACTGAACTGAACTGAATCATCTCAGAAACTTTTAGGTAATAAAGTAAGTGGGCCAGCTTTTAATATTCAGTTGTACAGAAGGTATGCTTTCAGAATGTGTATCCTTGTAAGAATTGTTATTTTGCTGTTCTCTATGAAAATCTATTTTATTTGAAATCAGTTGCATAGCTGAGGTTCTGATTGCTTTAGAGCATCAGAGGTTCCTTGGCTATTTACAAAACTCTCAGAATATTTACCTTGGGGAGCTAGGCAGATTTGGTAAAGAGAATGAATCTAAAACCAAATGATTCTCTAGAGGCTTTTCTGAACTTTTCCTTTGGAAAATAACTTTTTAACCTGTTTTTGAAGCCAAATTGAACTAGAAAGGAATTAAATGGTATTTCATTTGCTATCATTCATAGCAATTGGCTCTACATATTGAGTATTTTTTTTGTATAGACACATTATTCATTTAGTTTCCTGATAAGTCTCAATTTATGAACTCCAAAATATTTCTATAGAAAAAATGTTTTAGTCTAGTTGCCTAGAGATGCAATTTTTACCCAGGTGTTTGAGCTTAAAACTTACTTCCTGGGATTGGCTTTTAGGGCATAAGGATGGATTTTGCTGTTTGTAACGAAGAGAAGCATTTTTCATAACAAAGTGATTGTATTTCTATCTCAAAGTACAAGATATACTTGCCTGTCAGAAAATATACTTTAAATAGAATTATTTTATAGTACTTTGATGGAGAGATCAAAAACTGCTGATAACATCATATCTGCAAGTGAAAATGACTCTTTCATTTATTCATTATTAAAAAATAAAATTTGTCATAGAGAATCTTTGCTTAGTCAGTCATGTCCAACTCTTTGCAACCCATGGACTTTAGCCCACTAGGCTTCTCTGTTCACAGGGATTTTCTAGGCAAGAATATTGGAGTGGGTTTCCATGCCCTCCTCCAGGGGATCTTCCCAACCCAGGGATCAAAGCCAGATCTTTCACATTGCAGGCAGACTCTTCACCGTCTGAGCCACCAGGGAAGCCTTACGGGAGTGGGTAGCCATTCCCTTCTCCAGGGGATCTTCCCAACCCAGGGATCGAACCCAGGTCTCCCCACATTGCAGGTGGATTCTCCTATCCAGTGCTAACCAGGCCCGACCCTGCTTAGGTTCTGAGATCAGACAAGATCAGGCACATTCAGTGTGATATGGCCATAGACACTGTACAGTAGAGATGTTTTGAATCACGCCATCTTTACTGATAATGAGGAATATATTATTGAGTTCCACCTTGCATCACATTTTACTCAAAAAATATTTTTGCCCTAACAAAAACTAACTACATTCTCTAAAAAGAACTAAAAATCAGTTCTTTAAATGATTCAGCAAACCTGCTAACTTCTCAAAATATAAATTTTACAACAGCCAAACCACAGTTCAAATCAGGGTAGCTAGCTGCCGTAATAGCTAAACTCTGAAACCTCAGTGGCTCTCCTGAGACGAAGTCTGATTCAGGCAGCTGGTCCTCCTCCTGCTTGCCATGTCATCTGAAACTCATGGTATCCTGAGCCTGGTGCTAGAGGCACAGTGGCTTTTAATTGTCAGCCCAGAAGTGCTACACGCCCCTTCTCTACTTTTCATTGGTCAGAACTACTTTTATGGCCCCAAATTAACTCTAAGGTTAGCTGGGGAACACAAATGAATCCATGTAACTGATTGTGAGAACATCAACATTGAAAGTCTTTCTTTTTCTCCACCACAGCTCTACTTTCATTGAAAAGTTTTCATCAAAAAAGAATGTGGTGCCTAACTCCACAAATGCAATTAAACATTGTAAGTTATTGGGCCTAATAAGAGAGACATAAGTATTGAATTCAATATTTTGAAAGGTTGCCTTCACTGATTTTGTTGTCATCTGCCTAGAAGAGTAACCTGTCACTTCTTAAGTCAACACACTCAGCATTGTATAAACAGAGTTTACATTACAAAGTTCAGTTCTTTTAGAATTTAACATGCAACTGTGTCAGTTCCAGCGACTTTAAAATAAAATAAGATTGGGAAACTAAAAAATAAAACAACACTAGAAAATTTGGCAAGTCTCTCTCTCTCTCTTTTTTTTTTCCCCTCCTCAATAGAATTGTCTTTCATTTGGGAGGAAACTATTAACTGAGGACCATTCAATGATATTGCAATACAGACTGAGAACAGTGATTTGCCCAAAGCAGGAATTCCATGATATTTGGGAATTTTGGTTAATTTTAAAGATACTGTATGGATACAGTACTCTCTAATTTCTTCTAGATTCTTCAACCACACATTGTAATGAATGGAGACATAGCACAAACATGTATTGTAGAAGTCTTAGTTTTCTCAAAGAGAGGGGAAAGCAAGCTAATATTTATTGGGGCCTTTACATGCTAAGCAAAAAATAAAAATCTCATGTGAATATTGCAATACAAGGAGTACTATTCTTATCTTTTTTAACTAAATGAGGAAATTGAGACTCAAATTGAGAACCCTGTCTTGAATTATTTAGTTAATAACTGAAAGAGCCTGATTTATAACCCCAATTTGGCCCCAAAATATCTGATTTTCTACTTTAAAGAGATCTTTAAATTTTTCATAGCATAGCATATACATAATAGTACAAAGAAAATAACAGTTTTGATTTAGGATGCCCAGTTGTATTTTAACTTCTAAAGTTGAATGTATTTCTGTGATACGTCATTTAGATTATAAAATAAACATAAAAACAGAACATTTGAAGGAATAAAGACAGAAAAGATAGAAATAGAGGTTCTAATATTTTCTTCCCTTATGCTGCTGAAATATTTTGTGCACTTTTCTATAAAAACAACCTGGAAAACCAATTCTTTTTTAAACTCTATTTTGAAAGAATTATAAGCTCACAAGAAATTTCATAAAATAGTAAAGAGAAGTTCCTGTCTCCCCTTCATCCAGTTTCTCTTACTAATAACATCTTACAGAGCTAAACCAGGAATGACATTGACACACTGTAGTTGACTAGAGACTACTCACTTTATTTACCCTGTCCCAAATAGATACATTATGAACAAAATGAGCTCATCCTCCATTTGGAAAAATAAGAAAATTATCTAGGAAACATTTGGAATATGATTTTCAATTCACCAAAATCTTTCTAATTCATCAAGGCCTAATAATAAATAATTGAAAGCCAAGTGAAAATGAGCAAATCAGCCAGGCTGTCAGTACTTCATAGGGTCTAAGGACACATGCTCTGCTTGGTATGAAATCAATGCCAGCGTTTCTTCTGCGCCTCAGTTTATTCATCTTTCTAAGGAAGCTAATAATAGTGTTCATTCCCCTGGCTACTAGCTATTATTAGCGTTGTTCTCCAAATTACTGACGAAGAAGTGTACTCAGAGAGTTCATTCAATTATTCAAAATCAAATTACTAATTATGGACAAAGCTGGACTTAAATTTTGTTGTTTTCACCTGGATGCTGTTCCTACCACATTATTCTCAGATCCAGGCAGGGAGGAAGGACAAAATAGAAACTACTGTGGCACAACGCTCATTTATACTACTCTGAATGTTTTAGACATTTGATTAATAGTTTATTCCTGTTATTCATCCCTACTGAACAACCACAAATTTCTCCAAATATTTAAAGGTCAACTTTAGCTATTAATAAGTTATATTTGTAAATGGTGTTCTGCTGGTCTAAAATCATATGTATTACAAAGTAATCGGATATTAATGGTATTTTAATTTCTGGGACTAATTTTATCCTAAGAAATCTGGTTTTCTGTTTAAGTAAAAGGTTCTGAACTGTAATTGTCATAGACATTTTCATTTAATTCTTTAGAAAAAATGTTTAGTCTTATAGAGACTTTTTGTGAGGCTTTAGCAACAATGATGAATCAAAAATACAAAAAAAAATCATTTTATTTATCTAAGTTTTTCCTTAAGTTGCTTAAGGCTGTCAGGGTAATAGTAGACAGTTCTAAGTTAAAGACAAATTGGTTGCTACAGATCAATATGTAAACTAGAACATTCAGCATCAATTTTTCTTGTACAAACTTACTCAACTCCAGGTTTTAGGAAAACATCCATATTAAACATAGACCTTTTCTGTTTAAAGCCACAGTATGAAACGACAGCCAATTTTAGCCCAAGATCACATGCTGAATATTTTTCCAGTCATATGGGAAATTTTTATTTAATTTTCTAACATTTTCTTGAAGTACTCTTCACATGTGTTCCAATAAATGTAAACATTAACTATTGCTATTATCCTAGTTTTATTTTAAAAGTATTATATTTACTATACCTACAAATAGTTCACACAAAGCAAGAAACCTAATATTTATATTTTATAATAAATATTATGAATATCTCTCTCAGGGAAAGAAACTGTTTAGACAATCTGCTTTTCACATAGAAAATCATGCTTCTAAATCTTAGTGACTATAGCTTTTCATTTTAACTTTTTTCATATTAGAGACAGTTTTAACTATAAAAGTAAAATAGGGCCTTTTAGCTATAGTTAAGAAACTTTCTTTTTTCTGCAAAGGGGGAAAATTGTGGAAGCTGTAAATAAGTAATGATTGCCAAAGATCAGAGGAATTTTACATAAGACCAAAGCAATTTAATCTGGTGCTTTGATACAAGTTTGTAAATAATTCAGCATAATGATAATAATGACATCTTAAGAATTCTCAGCAACTGAACTGCCCTTGAAGGTATTAGAAGATGATTAGAAATTTAATGTTTTTAAGTCATGAATTAATTTTTGAATTTTTCCATGTGGGGTGAAGTCTATTATTTTAAACAGTTGCTATCCAATCTCTTTAGTGTAAATACAAAAAAATGTTAATATACTGGTCCTCTATGTAGTAAAATCCACTTAGCCAGAGGTAGAATATCTGGCTATTTCCCTAAGAGTCAGGAATTCAAAATTAGTAAGTTTTTTTTTTTTTTTAAGTTTCTATTTCACACAGATTATTTTCATCATCTAATTTTTTCACATCTCCTTAGAAACATGCCTTCAGATATGATTAAAAAAGACCCAGGTATGATTCTATTTGGATATGATTCTCCAACTAGAATAAGCCAATCCCTGTTCAGGGGGCCAGTTTGTCTCTCTTTTAACTAGTTTAGTCTTAGGCAGTTGGTTATTTATTTATTTATTTTTTCTAGGAGCTTAGATTTTCTCATGGGTAAAATAAAGAAATTGGATTCTGTGATCTGGGTAATCTCCTGCAGTTCTATAATGCTCCAAGTATATTGCTTTCTAAATAATTCCTCAAAAGAGAGAGCCCCCTTCATTACCAGCCTCTTCCTGTTTGTCCAGCCAGCCAGAGAATTACTGATAATTCTGTAGACCCTGAGTTGCTTTATAAGCCCATGATGATTCTTGTGTAAGTGGAAAGTCCTTTCTGCTTTCCTTCCCATAGGAAACGTGTGCTCATCCTTTGATACCGTGTCCAACTGCTTTCCCCCTGAAAATTCTCCTTAGTCCAGCCCTGCAGAGTTCATTATTTCCTCCCTTCACCCATCACTTTTACTGACATCTTTCTCCATTTTCACACCAATCATTCCAGGCATTAATGTTCTTTCATTATCAATGTCCCCAAATCAATGATTTTTAAAGATAAGACATATTTTGGTTTCATAACTACATAAGCGATGGGATTATATAATAAAAATACTTAATAAATACCTGGTAAATGAAGGACATTAAACTGTTAATAAGGCAAGAGAATATTAATGGAAAAGGACTGGGAACCATAAGATTGAGATTATGGTATTAGTTTTATTAATGATTGCTTTTGTATTCTTGGTTAAATCACTTCAACTTTGGTCAAGTATCACTAATAATGCAAATAGTGCCTACCTTATTGGATCGGTTTAATGATTATGCTGTATGATAATTCAAATTAAATTACATAAGTAGATGTTTTATATTTATGACATACATATGGCTTCCCTGGTGGCTCAGATGGTAAAGAATCTGCCTGCAATGCAGGAGACCCAGGTTTGATCCCCATTGGGAAGATTCCCTGGAGATGGGAATGGCAACCCACCCCAGTATTCTTGCCTGGAGAATTCTATGGACAGGGGACCCTGGCAGGCTACTTTGAGATCTCAGATTCCTATAATTTTAAGAGCTTATTATTATATCTGGTCAGCCACCACAATAAAATAGCAAAAATTTCCTACTTTTCTTCTATCAGTTACAGATTTTTTTGTTTAATCATCAAAAGTGGTTTTTAAACATTTAGATGGGAAAGTCAGATTCAAAGTTCCAGATAACAAATGAGTCAGTGGTAACTGAAAGTAACCAAATAGCCAAATGTCTTCTAGAATGTACTTTCCAGCTGGGCTAGTTAACATTGTTCTTTACTAAGAAAATATCTTCTGTACAACATGAAATTGAGGTTTTGAAACAGCTGATTTTATTTCACTAATGAGCCATATGCCAGTAACTTTTTAGTTTGTTCATTTTAACTCCATTTTACCTGTTTGACTACAAAAAAATAAATTCTGTATAAGAAAGTGATGTCTTATTCTTATTTTTATAAAATGCTAAAGAACAGAAAACTTGAAGATGGTTTGTTCAACCGTCTTACACTGATTAGTGGGAGGTACACAGCTCCACAAGAGCCCTTCTCATTAACAGCAAGCATCACAAATAGAATGCCGATCGCCCAGGGGGTCCAGCCAGAAGAAATCTGCATCTTTGGGTGTAAGACTCACTGTGTAGACTAATGATGCAATGTGTCTGCATTTAAAACACCACCACTTGAATTTTGCCAGTGTGAGGTTCCCAATACTTCATAGCAAACTAAAATTTAAAAGTGAATGATGAAAAAAAATAATAATAAAAAAAATAAAAAAATAAAAGTGAATGATGTAGATATCATGAAATAAACCAGGTAATTTTAACACATGATTTTTTCTGAGCACCATTTTCAAGATAATATCAATCACTTTAATAATAGAAATAACCAAGGAGTTGCATAAATCCATGTTTCCTCATTAAATATAAAATATATGCCACTTGGAATAGTGATTTTCCTCACCCAGATGCAGAATATTATGCTTCATGGGACTACCCTGTTGATCCAGTGGTAAAGAATCTGCCCTGCAATGCGGGGAACACAGGTTGAATCCCTGGTGCAGGAAGATTCCACATTTGCTGTTGTTGTTCAGTTGCTAAGTCATGTCCGACTCTTTGCGGCCCCCATGAACTTCAGCATACCAGACTTCCCTTCATTATCTCCCTGAGTGTGCTCAGACTCGTGTGCACTGAGTCAGTGATGCCATCCAACCCAGTTCTGAACCACATGCCACGGGACTAGGCCCTTGTCCCACAACTGCTGAGCCTGTGCCCCAGAGCCCATGAGCCACAATAAGAAGCTACCACAAGGAGAAGTCTGTGTACCACAACTAGAGAGAAGCCCCTCTCGCCGCAACTATTAAAAGAGAAAAGCCCGCGTGCAGCAAAGAAGACCCAGTGGGGCCAACAAATAAAAGTAAAATTTAAAAGAGCTATTTAAAAATGCTTCATGAATGGGCTCACTTTAGATCTATGAGCAAAACTATTTTAATGATGCTACTTAAAATAACAGTACAAAAATCCTTAGTAAATAACTTTCAATTTAGGAAATAAATATGTGCACAAGTATGGATATATAGATAATAACTCTGAGTGTAGACTTAAGTATAGTTCCTTAAATAAACATGGACATAGCATACATCCAGATATCCATTACTAAATCAAAATGTAACTTTAGAAATACTGTTAAACTCCAAGCTCCATCTCTTGTAACACTCTCTTGTAACACTCTACCATGTGATTTTCCAACAGTGCATCCTATTTATCCTGAGACCTCTGTTCCCACATCAATTCATGACTCCCATAATGACAACACTCTTCTAGTGCTTTTGGGAATTTTTTTCTCTATTATTGTTAAACTAATGATGGGTTATGTACCAAAAACAGTGTTATTACTTTGACTCTCTGAAAGTTCTCTCAACTCTTATTTCCTTCTCCTTGAAAACTTTTATACATGCGGAAGATTTTCTAAGGGTCCAGACTTCGGTCCTAAAAAATTATTCTATGTCTTGTCTTACTCACTACTTAAGAAATATCATATCTGAGAGAAAAATCAGCTTTGTTATTTCTATTTTACTAAAGTGTTACAATATCAAAATTATAACCTTATGTCACTTTTAAGGTATCTTTCATTAAGTACCAGTATTTCTGTTGATGATCTGAGAAAACCCCAGATTGTTTAATTTTAATTTACCAGAGGAGAACATATCAATACTTACTCTCACTTAATAATCATATACTTTATCCAACAGCACTGTCTCTCCTAAATTATCCAAGAGAATAAGAGCAGACAGTTATGAAACACCAAATAAAAAACAGTGAATGGATGGAATTATATCTTTAGCTTTGAACTTAGTGTATTTTTTCATCAGATTTGTCTTCCCAGTTAGGAATTTCATAGGTTAAAATTAAGCCTAATTCCTCCCTTGCAGAGGAAAATTACATAATAGAGGAAAACTAATGAAATATACTCCAAATATAATTTCTTTTTTTAAAAATATTATTTTTATTGAATTATAGTTGATTTACAACATATTAGTTTCAGGTTGTACACTTACACTTTTAAAGAACTTCCTTCTCTCAGAATGTATATGTACATATAGGGTAATAAACCATGACTGTGAGCCACTAAGCATATGTGCCATGCTGTGCTAAGCTGCTTCAGTCTTGTCCAATTCTTTGCAACCCCGTGGACTGTAGCCCGCCAGGCTCCTCTGTCCACAGGATTCTCCAGGAAAGAATACTGGAGTGGGTTGCCATGACCTCCTCCAGGGGATCTTCCCAACCCAGGGATCGAACCCACATGTACGTCTCCTGCATTGGCAGGCATATTCTTCGCCACTAGTGCCACCTGGGAAGCCCATCAGGCATATAACCACTCCAATTACAAAAAGTTCACAAGTAAACATCTATTAGTGTGTGGTTGTGGGTCAGCTAAGGTCACTGAGCAATTTTTTTTCTCCTACCTATGATAGTTAGAATGAATTCTCCCTGTTTCATTTTCCAGGTCCTATCAATCTCCGCACTTGCAACTCTCCAAGGGGAGGCCAAGTCACTTAATCTGATCAGCTGGTTTAGAAAGAGGAGTAAACAGGACCAGCCTTGTCTTTTTTCTTCACTCTTTGGTGGGGACGGGGCACACATTCTCCTCTGCTCTTTCATGCCATCATCAGTCTTACTGGGTTATCTCTGCCCTGTGTCGAGTCCATACAGGACACAGTAGATAAGTCTTTCTGGGTCTGGGTTTAGTATTAGGAAGCCCAGGTCCCTGCAGATATGACCCAAGATTTCCTAAGGTCTAACTTGCCTTGAGAAATAATTTATCTCCGTTTTAACAGGTAGTTCAGGACTGAGACATGGAGATAAAGAATGATAATTTTTGAATTTCCCAAGAATTGAAATATGTGGTCTTGTCGATTTTTCAGGCAACTTGTTTTCATTTAGAACATAAATTTTAAAATTACTGAACCAAAAGTCTGATTTCATCAAAATACCCTTATATTTACCTGATAACTACTCTAAAGAGCAGAATTTATACACACACACACACACACACACACATATATATGCCCATAATACTGGAGTGGGTAGCTTTTCCCTTCTCCAGAAGATCTTCCCAACCTGAGGATCGAACCTAGGTCTCCCGCATTGCAGACATATTCTTTACCCACTGAGCCACAAGGAAAATGCAAGAATACTGGAGTAAGTAGCCATTCCCTTCTCCAGGGGATCTTCCTGACCCAGGTATCAAACCAGAGTCTCCTGCATTGCAGGCAGGTTCTTTACCAACTGAGCTATCAGGGAAGCTCATAATGTGTGCCTAATATATATGCACATATTTATATTAATATGCACACACACATATATATATATGTATTCTCTACAAATATAATAGATACAGTCAAAGAAAATCCTGAGGTCTTGAGCCATTAAACTGTCAGATTCTGCTTCAAATTCTTAGTCTTCTTTCTCCTCTTTGCCAAACTTGAGTGTGAACAAAAGGTCTAAAAGTCTAAATCAGCTTGACAGAATTTTAGACATCTTTCTTCATATCTCTAGGCTTTTGATCTCCCTTTTCTTAGAGCATTTATTCAGAAAACTTGTAATTTCACATTCTACTCTGCCCATTTGAGGTGAGAATCTTCTCACAGCCTGCTACCTCCTACCTTTCTCTAGAACCCGGATTCATTTCTTTGAACATAATCAGCAAAGGTGATAGAACCTCTCTCTCCCAGTCTCTTCAGGAAATGGGAGTTTGACTTCCCTAAGTGACAATTAGCAAACACAGAGTCTAATCATTTTAACCAACCTCCCCACTTAACATCCTCCTGTACTTTTCCACTAACTCACTCAAGGTTTTAAAATCACTCCAGCCTTTTGTTTCAGCTGACCTGAGTTTATTCTCTCTCTCCAATTGCAACAATCTCGAGTATAGTCTTCCTTGCCTATTTAACTGATCCTGTGCAAATTTTTATTTTACAAGTGCCTTGATGAGTATTCTGCCTTCCAAAGAGGCTGATATGGATCACTGTTGTGGATATTTAATGATGTATTTCCCAAAGGTTTGCAGAAGTAACCTACAAAATTATCATGGTAAAAAACAAAGTTTTCCAACAAGATGATGTTGTGAGATAACTGTAGTTCTAGTATGGGAGTAGTGCACTCTGACAAGATTAAGCAAATCCAGGAGTTTTGTTGAAATCATGAATCTAGAAGTTATTTGTTAAGTTGTGCTTATTTCAAGTAAGAATTGAAAGATCTCATAGGAAACTTTTCCTTTTCTTAGGAGAAAAATAGCTCTCAGAATATGGATGAGAAATTCAGGAATATACACTGAGTGATGTATCACACCTGAACACAGTTCTTCAAATAAATGGTAGAATGGGTTAGTGTTCCAACTCTTTACTCCCTCCTCAGTAATGCTGTTAGACATCCATTTCTTTTGCCACATTAACTGTGAAGGACTCTACCATTGTCAGTAGGGTATTCATCTCAGCCCCTTGACTCTGGGCCTGGCCATGCAGCATGTTTGTTCAATGAACTTAATGAATGTGAAGCTAATGGAGGCCTGAACAATGCTTGTGCAATCAGGCTTGTTCTCTCTCAACTCTGCCACCATCATAGAGGGAACACCCCTCCTGTAAGCAGCTGGGATGAAGACAATGGGAAGAACCTGGAACAGAGCCACTCACTTATTATTAATCATCAGTGAAAAAAAAAAAAAAACAGTTGCCCAGTTGAGATCAGTTTAGATCAGTGAAGCCCCAGCCAACACAAATAGCAGTGAGATTAATAAACCACAGACTTGGGTCCCATCACTTCATAGGAAATAGATGGGAAAACAGTGGAAACAGTAACAGAATTTATTTTCTCGGGCTCCAAAATCACTAGAGATGGTGACTGCAACCATGAAATTAAAAGACACTTGCTCCTTGGAGAAGAAAGTTGTAACAACAACAACAAAAATTAAAACAAGAAGAAAAGTTATAACAAACCTAGACAGCATATTAAAAAGCAGAGCCATTCCTTTGCTGACAAAGGTCCGTCTGGTCAAAGATATGGCTTTTCCAGTAGTTACGTGTGGGTGTTTGAGAGTTGGATCGTAAAGACAGTTGAGCACCTAAGAACTGATGCTTTTGAACTGCGGTGCCAGGGAAGATTCTTGAGGCCCTTGGACTGCAATTCTTTGGCTCCAATACTCAGACTCCAATACTTTGGCCACCTAATGGGAAGAGCCAAATCACTGGACAAGACCCTGATGCTGGGAAAGAGTGAAGGCAGGAGGAGAAGGGGATGACAGAGGATGAGACGTTTGGATGACATCACTGACTTGACAGACTTCAGTTTGAGCAAGTTCCAAGAGTTGGTGATGGACAGGGAAGCCTGGGGTGCTACCGCCCATGGGGTTACAGAGTCAGACATGGCTGAGTGACTGAGCTGAGATGAGCTGCACTGCAAGAAGATCAAACCAGTCAATTCCAAAGGAAATAAGTCCTGAATATTCACTGGAGGGACTGATGCTGAAGCTAAAGTTCTAATACTTTGGCCACCTAATGTGAAGAAGTGACTCATTGGAAAAGACCCTGATGCTGAGAAAGATTGAAGACAGGAGGAGAAGGGGTGACAGAGGATGAGATGGCTGGATGGCATCACTAACTCAATGGGCATGAGTTTGAGCAAGCTCTGGGAGTTGGTAATGGACAGGGAAGCCTGGTGTGCTACAGTCCATGAGGTTGCAAAGAGTTAGACTGGACTGAGCAACTGAACAACAACAGATTTGGAGGCTGACCATTATGTACACAGTATAATTAAAGCAATGATTTGCTCGCAAAACTTACTTCAGAGATTATTGTTATAATAAGTAAAAGAACCTTCAATTCTTTCCCAAGAGGACTGCTGTTTACAGCTGATATTAATGTGCTGGAACCTCCATATTTTACACTGAAAAGGAGATATTTCATGTGGTCTACCTTTCTCAACATGATTATATAAAATGAATATACTAATTCATGCCATACAGTTTGAAAAGCCAAAACCAATTTAAGATTTAAAGAAAGAAATGAACCTAATCACATTTTTTAGTAGCATTTGAAAACAAGAAATGTATGAAGAGGGAATATCAGATGGGGATGAAGAAGTGTTTCTGGAGCTGATGTTTCTACAGCAATGGGACATTGAATGACTCACCTAGCCTCTCTAGATCTCTATGAGTTCTATCGCATTTTAAATTTTAGAATTAAAATTTAATTTTAGAATTAAAAAGAGAGGGTTATTAAACATTTTCTCATGGTTTGTTAAATGATAATGAACAAAAAATATAAATATATATGTATGCTGCTGCTGCTGCTAAGTCGCTTCAGTCGTGTCTGACTCTGTGTGACCCCATAGATGGCAGTCCACCAGGCTCCTCTGTCCCTGAGATTCTCCAGGCAAGAACACTGGAGTGGGTTGCCATTTCCTTTTCCAATGCATGAAAGTGAAAAGTGAAAGTGAAGTGGCTCAGTCATGACCGACCCTCAGCGACCCCATCGACTGCAGCCTACCAGGCTTCTCTGTTCATGGGATTTTCCAGGCACAAGTAAGAACTGGAGTGGGTTGCCATTGCCTTCTCCATCTATATGTATGTATGTACATAATATCCGGTGCAATATTTGCTCATATTTTCTAAATATATTAAGCATAGCCATATAAATGTGTGTGTGTGTGTGTGTGTGTGTGTTAGTTGCTCAGTCGTGTCCGATCTTTGTGACCCCATGGACCACCAGACTCCTCTGTCCATGGAATTCTCCAGGCAAGAATAGTGGAGTGGGTTGTCATTCCCTTCTCCAGGGGATCTTCTGGACCCAGGGATAAAACCTAGGTCTTCTGCATGCAGGCAGATTCTTTACCATCTAAGCAGCAGGGAAGCCCCATATATGTGTATACACATACATATGTATGTATATATATATATATAAGAGAGAGAGAGAGAGGGGAAATGAGAGAAGGAAATAGATATACAAACACAGATATATTCTATACTCATGCTACAGAGGGTGTCCTAAGGCACAATGGTAGGACAGACAAAAGGGGTAGAATTACAGAGTTTACAAAGCTTATATTCTTGGTTCCATCACAGAGGAGGTTTGTGACCTTTGGTTCATATTAATCTCATCTTAATCTCAGTTTACTCTTTATAAAAGAGTAAACTTTTCAGACTCTCTTGTCTGTCTTGAAAGTAACTGAGGCAACATTTATTAATGTACTTTGTAAATCATAGACAGTAAATTGGTGCTGTTGTTTTTAATAATTGGAGTGCAATATAACTCAGATCAGCATAGTTGTCCATCAGTTCAGTTCAGTTCAGTTCAGCTGCTCAGTCATGTCCGACTCTTTGCGACCCCCATGAAAAGCAGCATGCCAAGCCTCCCTGTCCATCACCATCTCCTGGAGTTTACTCAAACTCATGTCCATCGAGTCGATGATGCCATCCAGCCATCTCATCTTCTGTCATCCCCTTTTCCTCCTGCCCCCAATCCCTCCCAGCATCAGAGTCTTTTCCAATGAGTCAACTCTTCACATGAGGTGGCCAAAGTACTGGAGTTTCAGTTTTAGCATTATTCCTTCCAAAGAACACCCAGGGCTGATCTCCTTTAGAATGGACTGGTTGGATCTCCTTGTAGTCCAAGGGACTCTCAAGAGTCTTCTCCAACACCACAGTTCAAAAGCATCAATTCTTCAGTGCTCAGCTTTCTTCACAGTCCAACTCTCGCATCTGTACATGACCACTGGAAAAACCATAGCTTTTACTAGACGGATCTTTGTTGGCAAAGTAATGTCTCTGCTTTTGAATATGCTATCTAGGTTAGTCATAACTTTCCTTCCAAGGAGGAAGCATTTTTTAATTTCATGGCTACAATCACCACCTGCAGTGATTTTGGAGCCCAAAAAAATAAAGTCTGACACAGTTTCCACTGTTTCCCCATCTATTTCTCATGAAGTGATGGGACCAGATGCCATGATGTTAGTTTTCTGAATGTTGAGCTTTAAGCCAACTTTTTCTCTCTCCTCTTTCACTTTCATCAAGAGGCTTTTTAGATCCTCTTCACTTTCTGCCATAAGGGTGGTGTCATCTGTATATCTGAGGTTATTGATATTTCTTCTTCTTTATTCAAGGGCATAAATATTAATAAATCCTACAAGAAATGGTTAAGAAGGAAGTTTCTTCCCTTCTTACATATTTCTCTAAAGAATAATACAGTAAACATTTTATAGTATTGTAGTTAAGTGTTCCATCCTTTTAATTATAGCCACATTCAGTTAGGCTAAAAAAGAGTCAAGCCAAAATAAGTCTGGAGACTCCACAAATAAGACTATTATGCATTATGAGATTCTTTTTTTCTCAATTTAATCAGAATTCTACAGATTGCACTCTAAAATCCACAACTTTAGTTTCCAATCAGAGCTACTGGTTATAAATATTTGTGAATGCTTTGATTAGAAATAATTCTCTGTTCATGGAGAAACTTATAATATAATCACTATCCAGTTTATATGATAGAAGACCAATGTATCAAGTTACAAGCAAAAAGAGTCTTTCACTGAGATGTTTCAGATAAATTTGGTCTATTTCCTATTTTTATGCTTTCATTTTTACAGAGAATTAAGAAATATTTAAAAGTTAACCTTTTAAAATTAAACTTTATTGACTGCCAAATGAATTTTTTTCTTTGCAGATTTACAATGAACATGTGGTTATGTAAATATCTTTTCTGGAAATGTATTTCGACATAATCCTACATGACTTGCAAGAGATTTAGATGGTCACATAAACCTCTGGTGCGACCACAGATTTCAGAGATAAACATGATCTCTTAGGTGGTTATTTTCATTGTGACATATTTTATATACATAAGTGGATAAATTCAACTTGTTTCCAGGAATCTATTAAGAATTATCTTGTGATATGTTTCAAAGTTTTTAAACTAAGTTCACAATGTGTATTTAATATTTGGAATAGAGGATACAGGAGATTAATTATAGCACCGAACTCCAAAGTCTTGGATGGATGTTTTTGAGATCTCTGTGCTAACATTTGTTATGATTTGCTAATACTTTAATAAACCTGCTTTTTATTTTTCAATAGAAAGAACAATCAGGTTCCAGCCACTTAAACATTGATTTTATCTGTATCGAGGATTTACTATAGTTTGAATTTGTTGTTGTTGTTTTTTGACTGCTTATTAACAGCTCATCTAAAGGAAAGAAAGAAGATAGGCCTCAAGTCAATCCAATTTGTTTGAAAGTGATCTGTCTGAGATATTTCTTGTCCAGTGATCACCCTGTTTGTTTTGGCTGCCTTGCTCAATATTCTTTTCCTTTAAAATATACCTGCTCAGCCAAAGGATATGACCTTTAAGGTAGAAAAACATGAGTTTTTGATCATGGCTCTAAAATTAGCTGCCTTTCTCTGACAGGAGAAATTTGATATGGATATAGTTCAGGATGATTCTTCAGTATAAGAAGATCATGAGATTGCTCAATTTTTCCATAATTATTTGAACAAGACTGAGCAACTAACACACAACACAGAATACAACACTTCAAATTAGCCCTCTGTTGACTAGTTCAAGCTTCAAAGAGATCTCTTCAAGGAACTGCAATATCACATCCAGGTGACTCCTAAATGTATATTTTTGAGTGCATTCCCAACGTTAAGTGAAAACAAAAGAAAACTTCCCACTTCTGGGGCAATGGTAGGAATAGCAATTAGACAAGAAAGAGAGAGGTAGACATCAAGGAAGGAAGTGGTAGGTAGGTGGTAGGGGTTTTATTGATTTTTCCTTCCTCCCACCTCTCCTTCCCATCCTGTCCCCTACCACTCCAGAAGCCTGAGCTGAACTCCAGTCAGATAATGGGAGCTCCAGTCAGATAGTAAGACTTAGAACCATCCAGATATATCCAAGCCATGTGAGACTCTGGAGGAGGATCATCTTTTAGGATATCAACCTGAGATAAAGCATCATCTGTGAAAACCTGGGAGTGGCAGGCTTTTTCATGTGGTTTTGCTTAGATTCCCTTAGTTCTGGTGTACATGGACCACATCTAGATGAAGCCAAGTCTGGCTGAGGAGATAACCCAGGGGTATTCTTTGTGTGTGCAGGTTTCTTTTGGTGGCAGGACACAAAAAACTGATGCTTGGCTTAATGAAAGGCAGAACTCTGTTGTTTACTACTCCAAACAAAAGAAGGTGGCTAGCAGGGCCATCCATGGAGTTATATATGGGACAGGATGACAGCAAACCAGAGTCACTGGGAAGAGCTGGTGTATGGTGGTGGGAAGGGGAGGGGGCAAAAAGGAAGGTTAGCTATGTTTCACAGGCTCCCAATAGATTGGCTAACTTGTTATTGAGGTTTTTCTTTGTTTTCACTGTATGGCTTGTGGGATCTTAATTTCCTAACCAGGGACTGAACCCAGGCCATTGTAGTGAAAGTACTGAGTTCTAACCACTGGACCACCAGGGACTTCCCTAGATTGGCTAATATGGATAAGAGTTCACTCTCTAGGGTTAGTGTCCCTAGCTCTCTGGTATCTGGTCCTGGGACAGTTAGGACATTGCATAGTGACCTGGAGAGCAAGACTCAAATAAGGGAAATGGTTGGACTGTGGACTTAATCGGCTGCTCAAGATGGGAAACTGACTGGTCTCTAGCCAGGACATCAAAACTGGGTCCAGGCAACATTAAGAAAAAGCTATATTACAATTGATCCCTTGATGTCTTGATGTGAGTTTTCAGTTTAATTATGTAAAGTACTTGTATAGCATAAAGAGTAGAGGAGAATTTTAGTGAGTAGGGTAAAAACTGCTCTTAATAGCATAGACAACATTCTATTATGAGAGTAAAAAGGAGTAAAACAAGTATTAGAAAACTTTGGAGGCTGGTCCCATACCAAATTCCCCACTAACATGCTATTTACATGAAAAAAAAAGCATTGAAAATGTTCAGGATCCCTAACAATATCACAGTAAAGTTGTAAAGTATGTTACAAGTATGAGGTACTTCTTTATGACAGTATCTTGGTATATTCCTTGGATCAGGGTGGAAGATTCTACCATTAAATTATTGGCGGTTGTAAATTATAGCCCAGTAAAGTGTATGTGAAGATTCGTGATATTTATTTAAAACAAAGAGGGAGAGGTTATTGTGGAGGTTATGGTCACAGACACAAGGCAAGTGGTCATGGTGGCCAGTGGAATGAGGGAAGTAGAAAGCACTAAGGGACAGGTGGTCTTATCTCCAGGGATCAAGAGCTGGACCAACAGGAGGCAGTTGTCTTCTGGGGAAAGCAAACATCTACCTTAATTTTTAGAAGAGCACAAATAGTAGAAATAATCTTTAAAGATGTCCTTCTAGGCATGGAGTATAGGGATATATGTTTTAGCAGAGAACAAGGAGCATACCAGGATTACAGACCAAGCAAATAGCAAGCTCAGGAAACATAACGTAATCCCTAACTTGGCAGGAAGAAAAATAATAAATGCTCTGTGTCCAATTTGTCAGCACCTTAGGGGAAAGAGTCAATGGACATTGCTAGGGCAGTGGTCTTGATGCTGAGGTGAAGTCATCTCCAAGGCAAGATCTTGGGCTGGGGCTATGTTATTTGGGATGTGAGACTGAGGTATGTTTCCAAGTAAATATCCACTTGAGTTGATATAAGTATGTTTTGGGGGGCTCTGTATTTTTATACAGCTACTCGTGGAATTTGAAGATAACATTTTTGGACCTTGGAGCTTGACTTAAAAATATCTTTAAGTCAAGGGGATTTATGAGTACATAACGGACAAAGGTGATACCTGTATCAGGGGTACTGCAGTAATTGAACAAAAGTGCCAGAACCCAACTGACCTAATTAAGGGTGATCAGGTCTAAAGGCTTCCAATAGTTCAAGGCTGTTACTTCAGTGAGGGAAGAGAGGATTATGCTGGAATAGGTTTTAAATGACATGGTCGAATTTGGGTGCATGATATTTATAATAATAGGGTACTGGGCTTGCCAATTAAAATGTCTGTATCTGAGCTTGGAGCTCCAGTCTTTGTAGGCAAGTCCTCCAGTTTAGATGATTATAATGGGTTATTTGCCTCAGTTGTTGGTTCAGTCGATGACTGGCCAGCAAGCAAATTCTTTGGGCTTCTGGGCTTGAATTAGCCAAAGTCCGTGGCATCCAGGCCTCAGAATTTGCCATGCTTGATTTAAACAGTGACTTACCTGAAGTGTCTGAGCCTCTGGTTTACTAACCAGTGAAAGAACCCAGACAGATATAAGAAGACCAACAGTCAACAGAATGGTATGTGGCTGCACCTGATAGACCTTTGTTGCCTGATGTTGATTCTCCTTGAATTATTATCAAAGTGGGGTGTGCCTGGTTTCATCATTACGGATTATGGTACTGATTTCATTATTATCTTCAAATATGATTTTTATTTAGTAAGCGGGGTTTTCTATTTCCCTTCTTAGCAGACCACATTGTCTGGGAAAAATGGCCCAACTACTAATTTCAGTTTAGTAGAAGAGATTAAAGAGAGATTGGATCAAAGAGAAATGTGGATTAACTGTCCACCTCTTTTAACTTAAATGTTGAGGAAGGTCTTTTGGGTGGCAACAGTTCAGGCTCAAATGGGTCCTATACCAAACGTGCAGGTGTCTGGCCCTTAGGAGAGTCCATGTTTAATGGATCCCAGGGGAGTATATGTCATTTATTTAGCCTCCAGTTCTTATGAGATGGGGACGAATCAAAGATCTGTAAGGAGAGAGGAAGACATTATTAAAGGGCCTCATGCATAATGAGTTTTCATATACATAGGCATAACAAATAACCTCCTTTAAATATAGGGAGAGCCATGGGAAGGGCTTTTTATTTTTTATTTATTTGGTAGGTTCTGGTGTGAGTCAGTTAAGACACCTTGAATTAAGCATACACCATTTAAAGCTATAATTTTGCCTACACCCCCAAGTTATAAGTAATGTCATAGATTTGAACCTAAGTCTTCCAATGTCTGTTGTGATTGCTCAATCTTTTTTCTTGAAATATGGTTGGGTGTATAATACTATGTAAGTTACACAATATGACTTGCATACTATTGTATATATTATATAGTATTGTATTATACAATACATAATATTGTATAGTATATATTGTATGAATATATTGCATGTAGTATATATTGTATGTACAAAATAGTGATTCACAATTTTTAAAAGTTATGCCCCATGTATAATTATTTAAACCATTGGTTATATTCTCTGTGTTGTACAATTTATCTGTGTAGCTTATTTTATATATAATAATTTGTACCTCTACCCCTGTTTTGTCCCTCCTCCCTTTCCTCTCCCCACCAGTAACCATTAATTTGTCCTCTGTGAATCTGTCTCTTTTTTATTATATTCACTAGCTTGTATGTTTTAGATTCTATATATATGTGATGGGCTTCCCTGGTAGCTCATCTGGTAAAGAATCCACCTGCAATGCAGAAGACCTGGGTCGGGAAGATTCCTGGAGAAAGGAATGGAAGTCTATGGACAGAGGAGCCTAGCAGGCTCCTCTTGACATCATGGTCAATTAATCAACAACACAAGAGGCAAGACTATACAGTGGAGAAAAGACATGTTTCTCATTCATGTTGCCTACTGACTACCAGGCAACTGTGGTCCTGCTGCAAAACTCTGCTCTACGTATCAGTGCCTTATTGGGATCCAGCCTAAAAAACTAATTATTATGCCAATGGGAAAGCAGCAATAGTAGTATATCACGACTACTCTTTAAGCTTGGGCTCAGATACCACATCCTGTCACCTCTAATTACATTCAATTGGGCCAAGCAAGATAAGTTAATTTAGTGCGATGTCAGGTGGCTGAAAAATGCGTACACAACTTTTGTGTGTCCTTAGATTGACTGATATCCTGTGTATTTTAAGCAGTGTTCAGTTCATTTAATTGATTATGATGTTTGTATATTTGGATTAATTTTGAGCATTAGAGTGCCTGCTATTTTTCTAATATATTTTAATGTAGATTTTCTTTTTCGTAAATTATTTTAAGTTGAATATTTTCACATTTCTTTTTCTTTCCTTACAATTTTTCTAATAGTGTATCTTTATTCTTTCAGTAGCTTTGCTGAAATGCAAATGAGCATTTAATCAAAATTTAATATGAGCCAATATTATTTACTTTGTAGAATAATACAGGGACCTTAAGAATTCTTTGATTCGGCTTATCTCTCTCTCAAATATGATGTTTTCATGTACAGGATTTTAATTCGATCATGATTTTTTATCATTGAAAATAAAGATCATTAAATATTACTGTTCTTGGTTAAAGCAGGCAATATTTATTGATATTTATAGATTAATTTGTTTATGATTATTGTTGCTAATATTCGTTTCTGCATCTCAGAACATTTTTTAGGTTCATTTTCCAGTTTCCTGAAATGCAACCTTTAGCAGACTCTTCAGCTGATCTGTTAGTAGTATATCCTTTCAATTTGTTGTTCTAAAGAATCTTGATTTTGACATCATTCATGAAAAATTATTTCACAGGTTGTAAAATTTTTGAATGGCAGTTATATTTTCTCCTAGTATCTTAATTTCTAATATGCATAGCTGTTGACAAAAAATGCTTTTTGTCTAACATCCAATCCTCTGTTGGACATCTTTTATCTTCAGGTTGTCTTTAAGCTATTCTCTTTCTCTTAGAACTCTAGGAGTTTCGTTATAATGTGTTTAAGTGTGGGTTTCTTTTTTGAACAATATTTGTGTTTTACAGGTTTTCTTCAATTCATGATTTTAGATCATCCACCAATTTTGGAATATTTTTAGCCACAGTCCTTTTGCTTACCTCCATCCTCTCTATAGTCTCATTCTGATTAGACATCTGTTAGACTTTTTAAACCTGTTGTCTATTTATATATGTACATAATCTTCCCCTTCATATTAACTACTCTTTTTTATCTCTCTTGTAACATTCTGAGTATTTCTCTTTATCTTTCATATCACTAAGTCTTCAGTTATGTCTAATATGCTGCATGGCTGTCCATTTAAAAAAATATTGCAGTTCTCATTACTGGCATGCTTTACTCATTATTTTTCAAATCTGCCTATCCAATTCAGTATTAAATTAATATTTGCAGGATTCTTCGTTTGAAATGTATTAAAATTGAGATAATTTCTTTACTCAGTATTTTCCTATGCTATAAAGACTGCTAAAGCATTAAAATAATCAAGAAAATAATAAGTAAAACCCTTTAACTGGAATTAGTTAAAGTTAATTAAATGTTTCACATATATATTTCCCAATTGTTAATCATATTTATTTCTTTGTAATGAAACTAACAGTTACAGCAACATCTGGTTCAAATCAGTTGTTCCATGTATCTTTGTAAAGAAACTGTTTTTACAAGCTCTACCTCTGAGGGTTGCATAGAAAACAGAGCACATGTAACAGGAGCCTTTTTATTTTCTGTCTTCAAAACCTTCCTTGATTCTTCCATAATGACCATTTAAACAGCTGTATAGAGATTGCTGATAAAGCTATAAAGGAAAACATTTTCCAAAACTGAGTTACTTTAAGCCAAAGTGTACTGTCTCTCCCACCTATAGTACTACAATAACAGGGTCTTTTGTCAAGTTCAGATTAAGATTCTAAGAATGCCAGATATTATTTTAGTGTTAATTATTCAGATACGAGTATGGTTGAAATAGAAAACAAAAGTGCTCATTCTTCTTTACGAACTGGGAAGATAATCATAATTTTAAGACATATTCTGAAGGAGAATGAAACATGAGAACATAGGAAATTGGCATTCATTGAATGCATAATGTGTCCTTACCTTGTGCTATTATACTATATATATTATCTCATTGAATACAACTTTTATTTCATTTCAACAGTCATTTAATACTGTGCACATTTCTGAGGATGCTCTATCCATTCCACAGATTGGCATAGTGAATCATTTATGGGATTTAAGAGGTCAGTTTGATATGCTGGCAGAGATTTCAAGCAGTCAGAAGTTTTAAGATTACAAGCTGCTTTGATGGTAGTGATTTGTGCTGTTATTTATCTACTTGCTTTGTTTTTATATGGATATGATAGATGTAACATTAAACATTCATGAGATTCTTTTAGAGAAAGAGTGCGTGAAGAATAGACGTCTGAATTGGACCACGTTTAAGTAACTTTCTCCTGCTTTGACTCAGTTACCAAATCCACTTATCTCTAGGTCCTCAACCACTTGCTGTGCTATGCTGTGCTTAGTTGCTCAGTCATGTCCGACTCTTTGTGACACCATGGACATAGTCCACCAAGCTCTTCTCTCCATGGGGATTCTCCAAGCAAGAATACTGGAGTGGGTTGCCTTGCCCTCCTCCAGGGGATCTTCCCAACCCAGGAATCAAACCCAGGTCTCCTGCATTGCAGGTGGCCACTGGCTAAAGGGAGGGTTATTAGACAGTACCCTCGCTGCCTCATTTTCTGATGTCACTGAAGTCTTAGCCTGCCCCTGTGCGAGGGCAGGCCTGTGGTACAGCACCACCTCAACTATCACAGAGGAAAACGGGACAGGCCCAGTGCACAGGCTCCTCTTGACCAGACTTGCGGAAGTTTCCTCCATCCGTTATGGACCCATGTGAACCACAGCACTGTTGAGGTGTGGGGTCTGGTTTGTCTTCTAGGGAGAGCACAGCAGCATAGCAGGAAATGCAGACAATTTAATGTTCCCATGGTCAAAATATTACCAGAAAGGGATAGGAAACAGGATAGCACTCTTATCCATTTCTCTCTGTTCCCTGATGGTCT
This sequence comes from Capricornis sumatraensis, assembly GCF_032405125.1. NCBI lineage: Eukaryota > Metazoa > Chordata > Mammalia > Artiodactyla > Bovidae > Capricornis > Capricornis sumatraensis. The sequence continues at coordinate 26,383,973 of NC_091073.1, forward strand.
GCTCCAAGACTCAGAAGTATAATAGTTTTCACAGACATCTAATATGGCTACATGACCAGCTGTGTTCACATTCGAAGCTGTGGTTAACTTGGTAAAACACTCTCTGGTTTTACTTTCCCTCATTTAAACCTGACAAGTTTTTCCTCTTAACCTTTTTGCCCTAGAATTATATCCACCAATACTTCAGATGAAAGCTTTGTTTCAGACAGTTTGTCTCGGGAAACTAGGAAATGTTAACGTTAATGTCAAAGGTCATAGAGCATAAATCAAAATGGGTTGGAGGAAGGAGATGTAGAGTGGATGGTGATTTTCAAGAATTTTACATGTAGCAGAAAGTCTTCTAGGGATAGGTGGCAAGAGCACACTTAATATGTGGATAAGGAATTCTTTGAGGCTTCGCAGGTGGCCCATCTGGTAAAGAATATGCCTGTCAATGAAGGAGACAGACTCAAGAAACAGGAGTTCCATCCCTGGATCAAGGCAATCCCCTGGAGAGTGAAATGGCAACCCACTCCAGTATTCTTGACTGGAGAATCCCATGGATGGAGGAGCCTGGGGGCTAGAGTCCATGGGGTCACGAAGAGTCAGATATGACTGAGTAAGTGGCTGCACACACACACGTGGGGGTTCTTTAGTGACTTTTGAGATGGCCATTTTAGTGCAAAGGATGTCAAAAGGAGTGATTCAATAATAAAGCGTATTTTGTGTATGAGTGCGTGATTCCATTTTTACTAAATTACAAAAAGTAGATTTTGCATGGTTATTTTCTGTTTAAATTTATTTATTTTTTAATTGAAGGATAATCGCTTTATGGAATTTTGCTGTTCCTTGCTAAATATCAACATGAATCAACCATAGGTATGGTTTATTGATATGATTGATTCAACCATATCCCCTCCCTCTTGAAACTCCCTCCCATCTCCTTCCCCATCCCACCCCTCTAGGTTGTTACAGAACACCTGTTTGAGTTTCCTATTTAAAAAAAAAAAAAATTACCTTATATTATTCAGGTAATTCATCTATATTCTATTGCTTTTTCTTAAATAGTAGAAAATTCTATTTCTTCATGAAAACGAGATTTACCAAATTTGAAAATCAATGATCGTCTTTGTATCAATGTTTTATCTCCAAGGTAACTTTTATTTCATTTAAACACACACACCCAGAGCACTTTTTATTATAGTCAACCAACATATTTATATGATGTACACAAACGCACATGATGTATATACGTGAGAAACCAACTCCTCTGCAAATTCACTTTCATGTTCTCATCAAAAATTAGAAACATAGGGTCAAACCACAAATTCCTTCTTTTTTGAAGGTCTAAAGGCAACACATTTCTTGACTTCTCCCAAAATACTAAGAGAAGTGTAATCAGTCCTCCAGTTTCATGGAAAACGTTCAATATTAAAGGATATCATTTTTAAAAAATCACTGAAAATAATGTCAGTGCATAAGAGGCTGCACAGTTATGCTGCGGTGGTGCTTGCTAAGGCTGGACTGTGATGGTAACAGCCGGTGCACGCGGACGTGAGGGACTGACATGCGACACGCCATCTTCTCGACACGGTGCACGTGGGTTGCAGCTGCAGCTGCTATTTGCAGAGCATGGCACTATTTATGCCTCTGCCTCCTACTCTCTTCAGAGCCCTTGTTCTCAGTCGCCCATCACTGATTGCCAAATGCCAGGGAGAGCTGTCTGTCTCTGCTGTTTTTTCTGGCCACTCACATCCCTGTTCCGTCTTTGAAGCTGCACTTCAGTGTGCCTTTGAACAAATTCTCTAACCTCTTTTCTGTCACGACACTTCAACTCGTCACGCGGCAGTTACTAGTTAATCTTGCTCTCATCTGTCCCCTACGCTTGTCCTGCCAGAGCATGTGCTCACTGCATTTTATTTAACATTAAAAACTGCCTTTCAAAATATGGGGGGGGGGGGGAAGAGAGAAAATGAAATAAGTACACTTTTCCTTCATAGAGTGCTTCATACTACTCAAAGTACTTTGATATATATTATCAGTATTTTTAGTTTGAGCCTCACAAAAGTGAATGTGAATAGGGAATGATAGGTCTGTAAACATTTACTGAAGATGCAAGCAGACTCTGTGGTAAGTAACTTCTATTTTGCATGCTATCACGTTGATTTCATTTTCTTGATGTATTGTTCACCTTGTCCCTTACCTAGGAAAGAGCCAGTGTGAAAGTCGGTCGGCCACGTCCAGCTCTTTTGTGACCCCATGAACTGTACAGTCCATGGAATTCTCCAGGCCAGAATACTGGAGTGGGTAGCCTTTCTCTTCTCCAGGGTTATCTTCCCAACCCAGAGATCGAACTCAGGTCTCCTTGCATTGCAGGCTTTACCAGCTGAGCCACAAGGGAAGCCAGAGAATAATAAAACTTACCTAAGTTGACACAGTCTGGAGCTAGAACTCAGCTATTCAGTCACCAAGTTCAGGGCTTCTCCATTAGTCCAGAGCACCTCTCGTGTCCCATGGGTGATATGCTTAAGCAAGCCAGTAATAAAACTTAAGTCACTGAGTAGCATAACAATTTATATGATTTTCCTATAGTGCTTATCACAATACACAATTGTTACTCTGGGGTAAATCTATGTCCCTCTTTGAGTTTAGAAGTATAGCAATTAGGGACCTAGATCCACTCCAAAGTAACAATTGTATATTGTGATGAGTAAATGAGAGGATGACTGTGATGCATGGAGCAAGGCTTAGAAACACTCTACGTACTCTAGTTAGCAAGAGAATTTAAAATTACATTGACAGTTCAATTTTAAAACATGTGTGTGTGTGTGTGTGGGCTTCCCAGGTAGGGTTGGGAAGTTCCTCTGGAGTAGGAAATGGCAAGCCACTCCAGTATTCTTGCCTGGAAAATTCCATGCACAGAGAAGCCTGGTGGGCTGCAGTCCATGGGGTCACAGAGTCAGACAGGCCTGTGTGACTGAGCACACACACACAACAGACACACACACGTATCTGTATTAGTCTGAGTCAAATCAGGATGGATGAAATTTGAAAAGAGTAAACAAAAAGGAAAGTGCACTATAAAGAATTAATGACTATAGCACACGACGAGAGTAATGAGAGATTGGCTAGTAAGAAATAGGGAGAAATCTATTTTCATATAGATTACAGGAAGAGCTGATTATAAGGAGCAGATATTACCGCTGGGAAAAAGCCCCTCCCCACCCTGGTCCAGGACTGAGATTAAGGCCTTGACATTCAGGACACAGTCATGATTTACTAGCCACAGAGAAACCGTGATGGGGTGACGCTGACAGGACTTGCTGGAAACCTGCCCACCAGACCATGTGGGAATTCAGCTCCCTAGGGTACTGAGAAAAGTGTGCACATGGCGCTGTCTCATCACACAGAACCGTAATGAGGTGACTCAGAGAACTTCTGGAATCTGGGTATTGCTGGCTGCTATGCACTGCAGGAGCAGGGCCTTGGGGGAGCTGCAGGAGCCTGAGACTGTCAACCCCCTTACTCAGTTTAAGAGTCTGAGGCTGAAGAAGTGAACATATCGGAACCAGAGAGAAAATCCTTTTCTTCTTCAGTGTCTCTCCATCGCCCTCTACTGTCAATGTCTGGCATTGTGCCTCTAGCTATGAAGAAGCAGTAAAAAGGCCCAAATCCATTTTTACAGAGCAGGCAAAAGGGGTGAATTGGAGCTTAGAGGCAATAAATTGATAATTAATACAATCTTCCTGATATCAATTTAAATTATAATCACATTTTTTGCCTTACTAGCAGAATTAAGTGGTGGCTTTCTGTTCTTAAAGGACAGAAACAAACAAACAAAAAAAAAACAAGAACAAAAAAGAGTGAGAAAGATTTCCAGTTTTTATAAAAGTCCTGATAAAGCTTATTCAGTAAAACGATGAAATGAAAAGCTTATGTGATTTTGACTTGAGGAAACTTAGTTCTTTGGGGGAGGGGGGAGGGCTGGGGGGCAGGGACTTCCCTGGTGGCTCAGCTGTAAGGAATCTACCTACGATGCAGGACCTGCCGGAGAGTGGGTTTGATCCCTGGCTTGGGAAGATTCCCATGGAGGAGGGCATGGAAACCCGCTTCAGTATTCTTGCCTGGGGACTCTCCTAAACAGAGGAACCTGGTGGGCTACAGTCCCTGGGGTTGCAAAGAGTCGAATATGACTGAGCGACTAACACTTTACAAGTGTAAGATGAGAGACCTAGTAAGAAAAAACCTACTTGTGCTCCTTGTTACTCAGGGAACTGAAAATATGTATTACCAAATTTCTGTCTTATAGTCCAACCAGATTAACATAGGTTGGATTAATTCAAACTTCTTTCAGTCCCTGGTTAATGAAAAAGTGTCAGAAATATTTGAGATCATGGCTCCATCAGGTCAGCAAGATCTATTAGGTAGCTGGCAAGGTTTAGCATATCAATAGGCCCACATGCTCCGTGACTGCACCTCTGAGATTATGTTGTGCCTTACACCTTTGTTGTAATTGACATCAAACATGCTTGTGATACCACTTTGTTCCCTAAAGTCATATCACAACCACATCAACATTTGGTGACTTATGCTAGTTGGGAACTCTTCCAGAAGGGAGCAGATTAAACTGTTTGCCACTAATCAAAAAGGATGTGTTACTATTTGCTTATGCCGCTGCTGCTGCTAAGTCGCGTCAGTCGTGTCCAACTCTGTGCGACCCCATAGACAGCAGCCCAAAAGGCTTCCCTGTCCCTGGGATTCTCCAGGCAAGAACACTGGACTGGGTTGCCATTTGCTTCCCCAACGCATGAAAGTGAAAAGTGAAAGTGAAGTCGCTCAGTCGTGTCCGACCCTCAGCGACCCCATGGACTGCAGCCTTCCAGGCTCCTCTGCCCATGGGATTTTCTAGGCAAGAGTACTGGAATGGGGTGCCATTGCCTTCTCCGATAGGTTGAGTCAAATGAACCTGGTTTGGAGAAATGCATTTGGAAGTAAACATGTAACTTTAGAAAATCTGCTTACCAGATTTGCTTACATGGTGAGTTTTCTCAACTGTAAAAGAAGGAAAATAATACTACCTCATGGTGTTGATGTGATATATATACGAAAAGACTTCCATGAGACATTTGTAGATTGACTGTCAGATGGTGACAGCTCAGTAATTGAAATTTGTATTTTTTTTTCTCATCCTAGTTTTTCAAATGTTTAAGGTCTCCCCCACTGTATGTATGTGTATATGTATGTGTCTCTTTATTTTCTGGCTCTATCTTTCTGTATCTGTCTTTACATGTGTATATATTTATAATCTATAGATATAATTATATATTTTACATATAAGTATATACATAAAAATCTCATGTAAACTGATCCCTGCCTACCTCTTTTTACCTCATCTCATTCAACACTCCGGGTGATTCATTTCCTTCAGACACCACATTGATCTATTTATTCACATATTAAGTTCATTCTCCCTTCCAGGCATTTGCTCTTATTGACCCATCTTCCTGCATTTTTCATCCTCCAGATAATTCTATGGCTGGCCCCTTTCTCATTATTCAGATGGAAGTTGAGAATGGGTTCTTCAAAAGCGTCTCCCCTGACCATACTACTTCACCTAGCTTCCCTCATTTACCAGTTACCCTATTTTCAATAACCTCTATTTCCTTCACAGCGGTTGCCATTCTCTGAAGTTATTTTGTGTATTTAGCCATTGTTAAATGTAAAGTCTCATTCATTGTTGTAGTTACAGTATCTAAAAAATATGTGGTGTGAAATAGATGATTGTCTCAAATAAACAGAGGATTGAGACCTTCTGGAAATACTGTAAAATTTCCTCACAGTCCTTCATAAAGGAAAAGTCCATTTGGACAGCTGTTAGAGAATTCAGGGTGCATTGTGAGTTTGCCCACTGAACGTGTCTACTTTAAATAGCTTGATATATAAAATATTTAAAGCTGTTTACTGCTAGCTGGCAAGTCTTCCCCAAATTCAGTGATTTTAAACAACAACAAAAAATATTATTTCTCACAAGTTTATGGGTACACTGGGCTCTAATGCACGAACTCAGAATCCTCATTACCTATGAATGCAGGTAAAGTTTTCATGCTCTAGGAAGTTAACCAGATTTTTTCATGTGACAACTGGCAGGGGCTTAGTGAAGCCAGCCTCAACATGTAGGCCTCAGCCTATGGCACACTTGTTCATATCTCATTGGTCAAACAAGTCACATGACTGACTAAGCACAGTACCCAAAGGATATGGATATCAGGAAGTGTGACTATGGCAGGAGAAAATTCAGTCTGTCTCACTATAGCTTCTCTTGGCCTCAGGTCTTCTATTAATAGCCTGAAATACACCTGCCCTTGCAAGAGAAGGTCTTCCTGTGTCTAGGAGCTAAATTCTTGCTAACCACTGCTTTTTTATCCGCAAAGTTATGTAACCATTCAAAAAAATTTCACACTTTATAAACTATGAGTTCCATTTAGGGGAATCATTAAATATGTTAGGCTCTCCTAGTTCATGAAAAAATATACCACTAGTGAAACTGTATCTTCAAGGTTAGGGTTAGGGATAAAGGGATAGAAGGGAGAGGAGTTTCAGTGTCTAGAACCCTTGGCCAGGGACTCTGTCTCTACAACATCTGAAAAACCTGATATTTACATTTATTTTTCATATAATTATAGTAAATGCATAGACTCCACATTGAAGATAAAATTAACATTGTCATACTTTGGCTGGTTTCCCATGATTAAGATGAATAGTCTTCTGCATAAAGAGATCATGAAAGTATTTTTTTTCAAGTTAAGACTTCCTTTCTCCAATTCATTTCTAGGTTAAATGTCTACTAGATGCAGCAAGCATAATGGAAAAAAAAAAAAAAAGTAGCCTTGATTTTCAAGACCTTAAATTCTAGCTTCGTGGCCATAAGTGGGGAAGTGAGTTGAGAGGATGGATAAAATAAGAAAGGAGGACACCTAGGTGTGTGAGGAAGAGGGAGTTTTGGAGAGAAATAGTTTTCAAACAGTATCACAAATCAACATTATTGTCCTATGGTAGCAGATTTCATGGATTCCTGTGTTTATGGAAACTGTTCCCTGGGAACTTAACATTTCCTTCATTTTTTCCAAATGCAAGGGATCTTTCAATTCCCATCCTCTTTTACTTGTTGGTTGCATTTAATCTTCCCTTTCACATGTAGGCATAAGACTGTTAATTTTCCCTTCCATCTTTAAAATAATGCTTTCTTCCCTTGTTGCTTTGAAAGTGTGCACCTCTATTTGTTCATTCCTTTCTGAATCATACTCTTTTGGCTTCTCTTGCTCTTGGCATCTGCCAACCCATTGTACCCAAGTTTAATCCTTATTCTTTTCTCCTTTATTAATCTTACCGCCTTGATACACTCTGGCTTGTTATTGGTAATTATTGACATCCTACAACATATAATCACAGTTACTCTAATCTCATTTGTAGAAAGCTCTTAGCACTCGAGATTTGTGAACATCTAAGGTTCTTTCTTGGATACCTGGTTCTTTGGAAAAGACACACTTACATTTTTGAAAGACTTTAAATCACTCTCATATAGCCAAATGTTCCTGTAGCCATAAGATCTCCAAACTCTTAATTTTCCTATCTGCTCAACTAGTTTCTACTGAACTCCAAAGACTTCATACATAATCTTCACTCAGTACGTGTTGTATGAGTCAATGAGCTCTATTTCTCCCCATGTTGCCATGAGACAAGGAGTCCCTAGTACTTACTTTTATGATACCTTTATGTCTTTAAGATTTCTCTAGGATAAAGTCTCAATATGCTTACTCTTTTAATCTATCTCAATAAAATCCCTCTACTAGTTTTTCTGGTCTTTCTGAATTTTATAGATCATAATCTTATTCTGCACTAACAATTTTGCATGTATCATTTTGCCATCTACACCAGCCTCTTTTTTTTTTCATGTTGTTCCATAGAAAGACAAAAATAAGCACTAATTTTTGAATTTTAACATTTGCCAGGCTCTGTGCTAAGTCTTAAAGCCTCAGTATCTTTAACCCTTGAGACAATTTTGTGTGGTTGGTATTTTATCTTTTCTACTTTATTAACCAGGTAATTGAGACAAAGGTATTTGATTTCTAGTTCAAAGTTACTCAGCATGGGTGTAGCAGAACTAGTGTGAAGGTAGGCAAGAATATTGGGTTGGCCAAACTGTTCATTCAGATTTGCCATAAGATATTATGGAAAAACCTGAATGAACGTTTTGGCCAACTCAATACTTTGAAACCCTTAGGTCTTCCCCACTGTGCAAACCCCAAATCCACCTCCCCTTTAAAGTTTACTCCACATGAATAAGACCTTTTTCCATCTTCTTTCCCTGTGTCAAAGGGCTCTGTATATTGCATAGCCTAAAAATAATTCCCTGCTTCCTGAGATGCTAATACCATCCGACCAGAGTTGAGTCTTGGTTAATTCCCACAGTATTTTTTGTGAACAAAATGTAAGTCTTTCAGAGTCACCTCAAATTTGTGTAAAGGTTAACAAGAGAAGAGAGAAAAAGAAACCCTGTTGTGTTTGAACATAATGTGCCTATTGACAGTCAGTACTGTTGGTTGGGATTAGTAATGCCAAAAAGGTAATATAAAGGTGAGAAGAGCCTTCTGTCATTAGGTCTCAATTGAGATGATTTTCTCATAGAGTCCCCATTGTTATTGTGATGTTTCATTGAGACATTCAATATTGTGCTCCCCTGTCAATGCTCTGCAGTGAACTATAACATTAAAATGTTGTGTAAATTCTTTCCTTTCCTCCTTCTTCCTATCACCTGGTTGACTGACATTGCGATTTATGAAATCTATTTTCATGTACTTTTCCCATACAGGTTCCTTTGGACTGGCCTCTTGTTTGTTTTTGGATGCTCTTCTGGAGCCTTCTCCAGCTCTGCTCTTTCTGCAAATGGGCTTCATTGCTAGTTGCTTGCTTTGAGCACAGTTCTGACATTTCCTTCAGTGGGGCTCAGGAAATTTGCTTGAAGAGCAAAACCAGCTCATAGGGGAATCCTGTCTCCCATTAGATTTTCAAATGAATTTGTATGCGTGCTCAGTCACTTCAGTCATGTCCCACTCTCTATGACCAAGCTCCTCTGTCCAAGCGATCCTCCAGGCTGGAATACTGGAGTGCGTGAAGGAGATGCTCCTTCACGGGATCTTCCCTACCCAGGGATCAAATTAATTTAGGCAAGAAAAACTGATAAACTTTGTAATCACTGTGATTACTTCAGGCATTTGTCTCCTAAACTATACTAGATACTCCTTGAAAATAGGAGAAAAAATTCTTCATTTGTTTACCTGGACTCTCCACATCTACTATATAATAAATATTTAATAAATATGTGATGGTATGAAGAAATGTAGAATAAAATTTCTTGGGTTTTATCAGTGAAAGAATAACTATTCCAATTCCTCATCAGAAGACTTTTTAAAAAGCCTTTTCTAAGTATGGTAAGGTGGGGGAGAGCAGATTCTTTGATCAGACAGTCTTTGAGTTGCCTTGTATTGGAAGTTTTATTGCCTGAGAAATACTATTTCTATTAAATAGTATTAAATAGGATTCTATTAAATACTATCAGATAAATTACCATTTTACATTTAGCCTATAATTATTGCCAAAAGTTATAATAAAAGAATATAATAAACCCTCATCTTTTGTGTCTCCTGAATTGGTAAACGGGTTCTTTACCACTAGCACCACCTGGGAAGCCCCATTATAAAGTAAACTATTAAAAGAATTTACAGACTGTTCATTTAGACCAGTATAAAGTGAACAAAAATAACTCTTATTTCAAGAATAATTCTCTTGTCCCTAAACTTTTCCCAGGATGAGAGGTAAAGATTATCACTGAAGAGCATGGGATTTTTAGAGTCAGCAGTTGGCTTAAATCCTGTATTCTTCCTTTGCTAACTATAAATTTGACTGAGTTATAGGACCTTCCTGTGTCCCTGTTTCTGCATTAGAAATATAGAAATAATAACATTCCTCTGACAGGCTATTGTAAAGATCCAATTAGATAATATATGTAAAATGCACTTACCACAATCCTTGGCAAATGATAAGGACCTATTATTTTTTATTAGAATTACATTTTCTCCAAATGTTTAAACTAGTCTTTTTAAAGTTCAGACACTGAAAGTTGACTTCTAACCTCAACACCTTTTATTCTAGAACTTTTTCCTTTGCCGTCCTGTTGTATAAGGAGTGTTTGAGGTCTATAAGCTGACTCTGCTATTAATAATCAGGGCCTGTTCAGCATGCTTTTCCAGGAAAGTCAAATTTAGTTTTCCTTCATCTCTACAAACAAAATGGTAGCTTAAATGCTTCCTTCAAACTAAAGTGAATTTTTAGTGAGAGTATGCATATGTGTGTGTGAGTATGCATATGTGTGTGTGTGGTTTGTTGTGATTGTTAAATTTTAGCTGGATAGAGAGTCTTCTGCTGCTGCTGCTAAGTTGCTTCAGTTGTGCCCGACTCTTAGTGACCCCATGAACTGCAGCCTACCAGGCTCCTCCGTCCATGGGATTTGCCAGGCAAGAGTACTAGAGTGGGGTGCCATTGCCTTCTCCAAGAGAGTCTTCTAAAAATGCTCTATTACAATGCTCTTACAATGGTAGATCTGATTTGTCTCAGTTAACTTTGCAATCATTATACAAGTTACCTTTTCCTTTCACTTTCCATTTTATTATCAAATAAAAACACTTCCCTGAGAAAAACCTTTACTTGGCTAAACAGTGTTCTGCTCCTTCATCAACTAGGTTCCCTGACATTGGTCTGCAACCCTGATATTTTGGAAATTCTTTCAGAAGCAACTGAAGAAATGGAAGTATCACCCTTGCTTTCAATAAGGCCATGATCTACACTTAAGGTAACACACTGACACAGACAAGACAACTAACTCACTGCATATCTATAATAATTCTGGTTGTAGAGTAATTATGTTCATTAATCTATTTGTCATCTTTCTGGGGTATGTGTTTCTACATACCTAGATAAGGACTGTGGGTAGAAATACTCCTCAGATGAGTCACATGACTATTACACCTATATAATGTATCCATGTTTATTCAGCAAAAATATTTATTAAGCCTTCCCAAGTAGCTCAGAGGTAAAGAATATGCTTGCCAAACCTAGAGATGCAGGTTTGATCCTTAGGGCAAGAAGATCCCCAGGAGAAAGGCATGGCAACCCACTCCAGTGTTCCCGCCTGGGAAATCCCATGGGCAGAGGAGCCTGGTAGGCTCCAGGCTTTGGGGTTGCAAAAGAGTCGGACACAACTTCGTGACTAAACAATAACAAAGGACGTGTCCCAGAAGGACCTTATAACAGCCACCTGTGCCTCCCCAGCGTCTGGGTTGGGTTTCCCATCTATAAGTTACAGCATTTCCCTTCAACACTCCATGGTAAATTCCACTTATGTATCTGTCTCTTTAAGTAGACTTTAATGTCATTAAGGGGAGTTTCTATGTCTTTATGATCATTGTATTCCCAGCATCTAGCACAGGGCCCAGAATGTAGTAAGTTTCCAAAAATGCCTGATTCATTATACTAAGTGATACCTTTGTATTTCCAAAGTAGATTCTGGATCAGGTACTACTAGTAGATAAGAGTTAAGGTCAGCATTCATCTCAACTGCATCTAAAGTGGCCAAAAAATTCAAAGTGATGGAATCTGGCTGCATAACCCATATTTATGGCTTTGCATTCTAAGTTCACTTTACTACTCTAAAACTAATTCCTTGATTTTCGGCTGTGTTTTATTTTCACACTACATACTCCTGAATATGTATGTCCCTGCATGCTTCAACAATTTAAAGTGAGAGTGACACTTTATTTTTATGCACTTAAAATAAATTATATTTTTCTTCCTTTCCTAAATCATAGTCGAACTTTTCAAAGCTTTCACTGGAAGACTCCATTTTTGCTTATTTACCTTTTATAGTCTTGCCAGCGACTCAGGATGAAAAGCAAGACTATATTTTGTGTGATTGTGTCTGAGAAACCTGTAAAGAGCCCTCATGTTAACAATTATCTTAATGTTTTATTTTCAGTTTATACCTTTATATTAATTTTGATGACCTTAAGTGATAAACAATGAAAATATTAGGGATTTCTGGAATAATCTCTATCTGCTTTAAAGTTTGCAAATGCTGATCTCCTTGAGGCAGGGGGGAAAAAATCACTCAGACATTTTGCCACTGCTGTCAAGAACTCCACCCACCTTCTTTTTAATCCCAGAGATGCCAAAGAGACAAGCAAAACTGGTTTGTTTTCTCTGGGTTTGGCTGTGACTTTAGCCCTCGCTTTGTTTTATTGTAATCAGATACACTGGCATGAAAGTTGAAGTAGATTCCAAGGAGTATATGCTGGGCTTTTTATTGGCATATCAAACAGGGAACCATTCAGGCCATACGTTAGCAGGCAGCCAAGTAATTAATAATAACACACGTGGAAGAAAATGAATGTTTTGGTTGAGAAGGAGAATGAGAAGTCAGACAAAGGCCTGGGCTTCATGTCTTTGCCCTCAACAGCAGCAAAAATAATGTTATGAATAGCATTTAACTTGAATTTGCAGCAAACTGCTGCTTTGATCATAAACAATTGCCAGATGGTATATATTATCTTTCTTTTTCCTCCTTTCACAAAAGCGGCATTAATTGCAGAGCAGCCCAGGGCTCCACTCAGCTCATCAGTGTGATAACACTTCATGACCCTGATTAGCCGTCAGTCTACTCAATTAAAAAGATCATTTAGACATTCACCCAATCATTTGCCTATCGAGCCACCTGGGCCTCAACCAGGGGCTCCATTTTTAACATTCTCCTGCCCTCTCTCATCTCGCCTGGCTTTTTTACATATCTCCAAAAGACGTAATTGAATTAAATAAAGCGTCTCAGGGGCAGCTGCAACATCTGCTGTTTGTGGTATGTCAAGCCTTCAGCATTAAAAACAGTTACATATGCTCCAAATTAGCAGGTCGCCGAGATGAAACAGTCGATGATAGTGTTTTTGTGCCAGCGTGAGAAGCAGCTCACAGCTGTGTGCAATTTACAATTAAAGGCTTTATCAGAGCTCAATTGTACTAGTGAATCAAGTGGTGAGAGGTCAGTTAGTGAATTAGACCAATTAGAGCTTGTACAGTTAAATTATCTGTCTTATTACCTACTGATAAACAGCCTTGTCATATCTTTACTGGAAGGATGGAGCGGAATGAGTTTTATGAAGTGATAATATGTGTACACCAGAGTGGAACTTTGTGGTTTGTGAATTTAAAATCTGTAGCCACCAAATGGCTTCATATAAACTTGGGAAAAGATATTTAAGGCAGGAAACATGGAATTGGTTAAAACACTTCAGATTAAGTTGGTTATATCTATTTGTGAATTCATCTCCAAGGACAAGACTATAGCAGATTCTATACAATATATATATAAGATAGCAGATATATACAAGATTATATGGATCACCAAATTTTAGTATTGAACATCTTTTTTTTTTTTCCTTAATTCTAAGGATGAACTTCATTGAAAAAACAAAACTATGGCTAGAACATGAAATAACCAAGCATTTCAAAGCAATCCCTGAAGAGCAGATAGTTTCATGGGTGTAATAACATTGCTTTTCGAAATACAAATTCATCAATCATCCTCATAATCAGAAAAAGCATAGGTAGTTCAGAAGTTACAAATCTTACAAATAGGACAAGCCACACCCATTTTATGTTTCTGTATAATAAGGATGGGAATCAGTGAATACAAGATTATGTTTAATGTTCTATGGTAAAGTTATTGGTGAATTATTTGTATTATGACTTTTTATTTAGACAATCTCATATAGCAAATAGTAGGAAGTTTTTGTTAAAACAAGTGTATTTGACAATGAGATCACTGACATTAATAAGACTAAAAAAGCAAGACCCAGAATCCTTCTTGAATCAATGATCAGAAAGTAGTCTGGAGAATAACATCTTATATAACACATATTTATGTCTCTTAGCCTACTGTTTCCTAGAATAAGGATTTAAATTTTTAATATTGGAAAAAAATTCATGAGCACCATTTTAAACAGTGTTTGTGAATTGATTCACTCTTTTCTTAATAACTTTTAAAAATTCGATGATTTAGTTTATTAAAATTTTAGTTTTATTAAAGGTATGAAAGCAATTATATTCCTCAAAAAAATAATATAACATTTAGCTTTATAGCAAGTTTCTGTTTGGGAACAAAATATACTAAATCCAATATTAAGCATATAATGAACATATTAGTATACATGAGCCAAAAAATGTATTTTTAAAGAAAACTATTCCAAAGTTTAGTTAATAATTAAGAACCAATATCCTATTTATGAAATACATGTATAGAGAAGTATGATCAATTCTTTTGTCTGAGAAGCACAACCTTATAAAAATATTAATTTATCTCAGGTAAATCTACGAATATTTGCAAAACTAGTTAAAATAATCATAGTTTTACTGAAATATAGTAGGATAACTTTAGGATTTAGTTGAAACATACAAAGAGCATCAAATAAATTTTGAAAAGAGAAATTAGAAAATGGCATATTCTAACAGTTATCAGAATGCAAATAAAACATACCCAGCATAGGCAGAGATACAGCCAAAGAAAAAATTTCTAAAGTACAAAATCAAATATAATTTAAAGATTTTATTATAAGAAAATGTGGTTTTTTTTTCAAATTCATGGGAAAATATGATTTTCATATGGTATTAAAACAATGACAATTTTTAAAACAAAGTTAAATCATATTTATGCCAAATATGATTTATCATACTTATATGGTACATATACTAAAAAACTTTTAGGAAGATAAAGATTTAAATATCAAATATTTAAAAAGAAATAATAAACTCACTAGAAGGAAGTATAGAAGACTTTAAGTATCTTGAGATAGATTACAGCAGTGGTCTCCAACCTTTGTGGCATCAGGGGCTGGTTTTGTGGAAGACAGTTTTTCTACAAACTAGTGGTGGGATGGTTTTGGGATTATTCAACTGCATTATATCCTGGAGGTTGGGGACCTTTAGGTTAGAGAGTGCCTGTCCAAGTGACAGTAAAGACAGACAGAAGTGGATTTGGTGGCAAAAAATATGCTCATGTTTTCACTCAAAAATTTTTGACTATGTATAAAAGCAAAGAGAATGGGAAGCTAATTAAAAAGCAGGCAACTTTTCAATATCATTAACACAGAGATATGCACTGTAAATCATATAAATTTAGTCTAAAAAATAAGCTCACAGAAAGAAAAAATTAAAATAAAAACATATATAAACACACAAAAATAAGTGTGTAAAATATTCTCATTAATAATCATAGAAACATCCATTAGGACAAAGAATACATATCACATTTTAGTTAATATGACACTCATCATCAGGTTTTATCATAATTCGTCTTCTGAATCATCAGAACATAAATAGGAAAATTTGCAGTAAAACTGAAAAAGGATAGCTAATTTTGAAAATGGTACAAAGTACATGGCATGTATTAAAAAAAATGAGCTAATAATAATTAGTCTGTGAACCAAGAACTTTCCCATGTACAAGCTGGATTTAGAAAAGGCAGAGGAACAAGAGATCCAATTGCCAACATCTGTTGGATCATAGAAAAAGCTAGAGAATTCCAGAAAATAATCTGCTTCTGCTTCACTGACTATTGCTAAAGCTTTTAACTGCATAGAGCACAACATACTGTGGAAAATTCTTAAAGAGATGGGAATACCAGACCACCTTACCTGCCTCCTGTGAAACTTGTATGCAGGTCAGGAAGCAACAGTTAGAAATGGACATGAAACAATGGACTGGTTCAAAATTGGGAAAGGAGTACATCAAGGCTGTATATTGTCACTGTGCTTATTTAACTTATATGCAGAGTACATCATGTGAAATGCTGAGCTGGAGGAAGCACAGGCTGGAAGCAAGATGGTGGGAGAAATATCAATAACCTCAGATATGCAGGTGATACCACTCTTATGGCAGAAAGCAAAGAGGAATTAAAGAGTCTGTTGAAGTTTAAAGAAGAGAGTGAAAAAGCTGGCTTAAAACTCAACATTCAAAAAACTAAGACCATGGGATCAGTCCCATCACTTCATGGGAAATAGATGGAGAAACAATAAAAACAGTGACCGACTTTTTTTTGGGGGGGCTCCAAAATCACTGTAGATGGTGACTGCAGCCATGAAATTAAAAGACGCTTGCTCCTTGGAAGAAAAGCTATAACAAACCTAGACAGTGTATTAAAAAACAGAGACATTACTTTGCCTACAAAGGTCCATATAGTCAAACCTACGGTTTTCCCAATAGTCATGCATAGATGTGAGGACTGGACAATAAAAAAGACTGAGCACCAAAGAATTGATGCTTTTGAACTGTGGTGTTGGAGAAGACTCTTGAGAGTCCCTTGAACTGCAAGGAGATCAAACCAATCAGTCCTAAAGGAAATCAACCCTGAATATTAATGGAAGGACTGATTCTGAAGATGAAGCTCCAATACTTTGGCCACCTGATGGGAAGAACCAACTCACTGGAAAAGACCCTGATGCTGGGAAAGATTGAGGGCAGAAGGAGAAGGATATGACAGAGGATGAGATGGTTGGATGGCATCACTAATTCAATGGACATGAGTTTGAACAAACTTTGGGAGATGGTGAAGGACAAGGAAGTCTGGTATGCTGCAGTTCATGAGGTCGCAAAAAGTCGGATGTGACTGAGTGACTGAACATCAACGTCTCCATATTTTCTTATTTTAAAAATAGAAAACCAAGGCTCTAAAAGGTTAAATGGTAACTTGCCTAAGTAGCATTCATATATGTTTATGACGATGATGTGTGCTCAGTTGCTGTGCTGCTGCTGCTGCTAAGTCACTTCAGTGTTCGACTCTGTGCGATCCCATAGATGGCAGCCCACCAGGCTCCCCCATCCCTGGGATTCTCCAGGCAAGAATACCGGAGTGGGTTGCCATTTCCTTCTCCAATGCATGCATGCATGCTAAGTCGCTTCGGTCGTGTTGACTCTGTACAACCCCATGGACAGCAGCCCACCAGGCTCCTCTGTCCACGGGACCCTCCAGCCAAGAATACTGGAGTGGGTTGCCATTTCCTTCTCTGCTCAGTTGCTCAGTCATGTCCAGCTCTTTGGATCCATGGACTGTAGCCCACCAGGCTCATCTGTCCTTGGGATTTCCCAAGCAAGAACACTGGAGTGGGTTGCCATTTCGTTCTCCTGGATCTTTTCGACCCAGGAATAGAACCTGCATCTCCTGTGTCTCCTACAATGTAGGTGGATTCTCTCCTGCTGAGCTATGGGAGAAGCTCTGTATATGTGTTTAGGGGTTTTGTTTTCTGTGTATGCGTGTATTTTTCTTGTTTAGACAATGGAGATAGTTCTCAGTTCACAATGCAAAGCAATATCTGCCTGTGTTTCAGGAACTGTTCCACAGTGGTGATTTGGGTTATGCCACATGTGCTACTTATTACTTTGCTAAAAAATAAAGAGAGAGATGTGTTTGCAAAATACTCTTTTGAAAATAGCAGACAACTACCTACTTGAAATTTCTGAGCTTCCTTCCAATGTCTATATTACTTCCGTGAAGAACTTTGAGAAATAGATATTGTATTAGAAAGATAAAAGATTCAATAAAGCACAGTGTAGTGAATTACTCAAGAAGCAAATCAGTGTTCATGGAATGATATTTCTGTGCTTATTGTCCTATTTGTCATAAAATTTTTAAAGTCATTGTTCTGAACCATTTTGATAATTTGACTTGAACCAGTAAATTATTTGAAATTAGGTTGGTTTTTTATCATTAGTTTTGCCTCCAAACTCTTCTCCGGCTTGGATAAATTCATTTGCTTCTTGGCCTTACAAGATCAAAGATTCATATTGCACATAAAAAATTAATCCTTGGTCCATTATTATTTGCAGTTTGTGTTAATAATGTATTAGATGGGCTTATTGCATAGATACGGATGTATAGATGGACATGTTTTGGGTTAAGCTGGTCAAATGTACTTCTGAGATCACTCTTATTCCAAACCAAATCTAATGTTTATTGGTTTAACAGTTTAAGAAATATGACTCAGTTCATAAAAGAGGTTTATTCAAAGTGTACTTATCAAAACATTCTCCTTGTAGAGACTATATTTCTGATATTGATCAAACCATCTTCCCCTGGTATACAAATGATTAATTCACTATTAAATCTTATGAGATGAGTAAGCCACAGGACAACTTTTTAAAAACTATCAAAGTACAAATACGTTTGCATAAAAGATACATAAAACCCTCAAATACATCTTCCTATCATTATGTCTATTTTATAGTATATAAAATAAATATATCATTCAGATCAAAAATGTTGCACCCAAATAATTATAAACAAGGTTACTTGTTTTTTACAAGGTTACATTTTATATATCTATCATATATAAAAATATTTCAAATTTTTCAAGGAAATTTTTTTTATTCTAAAGAATAAAGCCATAGATTAAAAACAAATAAGCAAAATAAAAGTACAAGGAAATCTTTAAGATCTTTAATGATAAACTTCTTACACCTAAAAATTATTTTTAATAGTAAATCACCTGCAAAGAAGTAATTCACTTTTTCTGCATTATAATTTGATCAACCTAAAACACATGATTGTAAAATTATATTTCCATTTAAATGTTTCTGATAATCACATTTTAGAATTGTAAAATGCAAGCACTATTAGAACGAGTTCAAACCATTAGTGATAATATCTCTCTGCTCCATAAGTAGGCTTATGAGCATTATGGAAAAAGTCACATATCTATGAGGATTAGTTCATATCCACACTTGTTATCTCCTGGAGCCCTCCACTATAACACAGCAGTCCCAACCCCTCTCTGTTCTTTAGTGAAGCTTTCTTCTTCCTTCTACCTGGGTTATTTCAAACATACTAACTTCTCCCACCAGGGTTTCCCTGGTGGCTCAGACACTAAAGAATCTTCCTGCAATGAGGGAGACCCAGATTTAATCCCTAGGTTGGGAAGATCCCCTGGAGAAGGGAATGTTTACCTACTCCAGTGTTCTTGCCTGGAGAATTCCACAGACAGAGGAGCCTGGTGGGCTGCAGTCCATCAGATTGCAAAGAGCCAGATGTGATTGAGTGACTAACAAGTTCACCTTCACCTCCAGTGCTCAAGGCCACTAAAACCAAACTGCTCTCACAGTTCCATCAATATGATTTTGTCTCTCACCTCCACAAATTTACTCATGGTTTGCTTCTTACCATAGAGTCCTTTGTCTCTTTATATAGCCTTTAACTTTAAATTAGTTTAAACTAGAAAGTCTTCAATTCACTCATTCATTCAACAACTAATCCTTAAGCAACTAAAATATGCTAGATATTATAGTTTGGGGTCATATAATAGTGATCAAAGTATTCACAGTCTCCACTCTCAATGATGTTTTTTCATTCCTCTTAAAGAATATAGCATTGTCTATATTTGTCAATATTGAGTTTTCTGGAAATACTATCTTATAAAGTCTGTGCTGACTTTATAATTCTTAGGTGGGGAACTCAACTTGCTAGTGATGAACAGACTAGTAGGAGGCGGTTATGCCTTTGAATCTTAGTCCCTCCCTGTTGTCGCCTGCTTTTCCAACTATGACTTATGTTCTTTTTACTCCTTTTGCTCTAAATTAAGACCCTCTTCTTCTATGCAGCTTTGTCTTTGGCAACAGTTGCTAGAATATGGCATTCTAAGTGGATGCATACAAAAGTTCCAAAGTGGAGGGTTTTCTGATTCTCCCACTGATCACAACTACTGTGTAGTGGCCTTTTGGAACTGACCTGAGGTTACCAGTCAAGGGCTCATCTTCCACAGAACTCTCCTTAGAACTTTATACTTCAGTATCTTGGAGGCTTTTAATTTCCTGGCATCACACATTTGATACAAGAAGACATCTAATCATAACATCTGCACATCCTATAATATCCTTTTCCTTCTTTGTTGATTTATGCCTCAAGACGAATGTGGTATTCAGGGATGTTAAGTTCAACTGCAGTGTTGCATATTTTCCATAGCCACTCTTTCAGGATGTCTTTTGTGAGCCCTCCATTGCAGGCCTATTGTTCCTTGGAGGAGTCAAATATTTTATTTTAATATTCACTGTACTATAGTTAAATGGCCCCTTTTGAAAGACTCCCGCAGGGCAAGGACATGGCATTATTTACCCCTGTATCCTCAAGGCCTAGAACAGCGGACACTTGAGAGATATATGGTGAACTGAAGTTGCCTTACATAACTAGAGCCAACTTCACTGAGTTTTGGCCACCTAATAATGGGGTTCAGTTCAGTTCAGTCACTCAGTCGTGTCCGACTCTTTGTGACCCCATAAATCGCAGCATGCCACGCCGCCCTGTCCATCACCAACTCCCGGAGTTCACTCAGATTCACGTCCATGGAGTCAGTGATGCCATCCAGCCATCTCATCCTCTGTCATCCCCTTCTCCTCCTGCCCCCAATCCTTCCCAGCATCAGAGCCTTTTCCAATGAGTCAACTCTTCGCATGAGGTGGCCAAAGTACTGGAGTTTCAGCTTTAAGCATCATTCCTTCCAAAGAAATCCCAGGGCTGATCTCCTTCAGAATGGACTGGTTGGATCAGTTTCTCTAATACATATATTGTGTATTTCTGTATCACATGGAGAGTTAATATTTCACAAAGTAAATTTGTATGTCAGAATTTGAAATTACTCCCTTGATCAAATAATGTATTAACTTTGTGTAATCTTAAAGTAGGAACTCACTTCCTGGCAGGACTATAAGATTTTCCAAATGTAACTAAACCATTATCGTTTATCTAAACTATTGAATTTCTTATCCATCTCCTCACTCTGAGATAATACCAAAAAGACGTCTTCTTCAGCATATTTGCAGCAATTCTTACTGTGGTCACACCTGCTTTTCCCAGGAAGAGTGGTGTATTTGCTGAATCGGTCAGCTTTCACTGTACTCTCCGCCCTGAGTAACTTAATTGTCAGAGTGTTTATGGTACTTTTATGGCAGGGTTGCCAACTTTTTTCTGGTTTTCAAGGACACAAGTTTAAGAGAAACAGTAGGCCTCTGTTTATCTCAATATACTCCATTGTTTTGCACCATGGAATATGAAGGTATAATTTCAGATGTTTGACAAATTTAAATGACATATTAGAAATACAGGATTATCAAGGAGTACCTCTGTTTTAGTTAAAGAATAAATTTATTGAAGAATTTGTAAATTTCATGGCCAACTGGAAGGCTAACAAATATTTCTTCTGTCATTAATTAGCTAAAATAACTTATCTGGAATTTTTGTGGATTATGAAGCACCAACTCTATGAAAATTAACTTATATTACTTTGTGTAGTTATAGTCCAATGTCCTGTTAAGATTTCCATTGATATGTTAAAATTCCAATGTGATCCAACATGACTTCAAAAATCACTACTTATCATTGGTCATTCCTTCAAAAACAAAAGGCTATTTTTGATTATTAAACTATAAGCCAGGTTTACTCTGAACAGTGAATAATTTCCTGCCTTCACAGAACTTACATTCTAGCATGGAAGTGAGATTATATGCGACCATATACTTAAAACAATTATGCTTAATACAATGGCAAGTGGTGTGAAAAGAACACTATTCAAGTGGATAAAGAATGACTATAAAAGAGGGTGGTCAAGGCAGCTCCGTTTAAGCAGATGAGGTTTGAACATAGACATGAATGTGTTTATGAGTTGCTCAGTCGTGTCCTACTCTTTTGCAACCCCATGGACTATAGCCCTCCAGGCTGCTCTGTCCTTGAGATTTCCCAGGCAAGCTTACTGGAGTGGGTTCCCTTTTCCAGGGGATCTTCCAGACCTAGGGATCAAGCCCATGTCTCCTGCATTGAAGGCAGATTCTTTACTACTGAGCCACCAGGGAAGCCTGAGATGTGAATAGTAGCCAACAATTAGAAGATTTTAGTAAAACAAACTCATGCAGAGAAAAATAGCAAATGGGAAGTCCCTGAGGATATAATGGGTTTGGTCTGTCTAAGGAACAGGAAGGAGGCCAGTGTGGCTAAAGGGTGGGTGTGAAGGGGAGGGTTAGAAACAAGGTTAGAGAGCAGGACAAAGATCTCATAGGAGGTTGTAAGCAGTGGGGAAAAATGTAGGGACTTATTGAAGTAAAATTAAAAAAACAGTTGGAGAACTTTAAGTGAAGTGATGCTGTGATGTGGTTTGTGTTTTAAGAGGTAATTTTGGTGAATGTACATACAGAAAAAGGCTCTAGATGAAAGAAAGATCCCAGGGAGGAGGCTATTCCAGTCGTTGGACAGTGATGGGAGGCCTCAGAATAGGCCATCAGTGACTTAGGTGGTGAGAAGTCAGAATTCAAATTTTAGGTAACCATGTGGCTTTCTCATAGCATGCGGTATTGAAAATAAGGAGTAAAGGTATACACTTATGCTTTTAGAACTGAGAAATTTGATCAGTATTAATGATGGGAAAGACTAAAGGGAAAAAAAGATTTAGGGATGATGGAAGGCAGGTCTGCTATTTTGCCTTTGAGCCTGTAAAGTAATCATAACTACTGCCTTGAGTTTCAAAGTTTCATAAGACATCATCAGTAAGAAACTTTCATTTTCCCACAATAACCTGCAGCAAATATCTACCTGTTCAAACACACTCCAAGGTTTTTCTTTTTTTACCCACTATTTGTCAGAGGTTTTTAAAACTTTGCTAGTCACTCTCAGACTTAAAAGCAAATCCTCTGAGTACTTCACACACACACGCAAGCACACTACAGGATAATATTCAAAACACTAAACTTCTTTCAAACTTCCAGCTTCTTGTTCCACCATATCAACCCAGCAGTGAAAGGATGGATGTGTGGCTGCATTCTCTCTCTCCATCATTCACTCCTCTCTAGCCTGGAGCAGCTGTGTTTGTCAAGATTACGGAGAAGCTGGTATAGCCTCCATCAGCTCTTAAACATAATTTTCTCAAGGGCCAGCCAACATCCAGCACACCTCCTGACCCCTTTGACATCATTTCATGTAAATCATTTATGAGAACAAGTTATTAGGAGACTTAAACCAGCTTTTGGGATACTTGTTTTGTCATTATCACATGGTTATTTAGCACCTTGCTTTGCAATGAAGGAGTAGTTGGTGCATATTTTCTTGGGAGTTCAACAAAACCAAAGCTGAAAGAGTTTTATTTTAACATCCTGCTACGGCTTCCCTAATGGCTCCGCATATCAAGAACCTGCCTGCAATGCAGGAGAGACAGGAGACGTGGGTTCGATCCCTAAGTCAGGAAAATCCCCTGGAGAAGGAGATGACTACACACTCCCGTCTTCTTGCCTTGGAGAATCCCATGGTCAGAGGAGACTGGCAGGCTACAGTCCATGGGGTTGTAAGGAGTTGGACATGGCTGAGCAACTAAGCATGCATGCCTAGTAGGCTCTCAGATTTATTATATGAACAAACAGAAGAGAGAAGTAAATGTGAATTTTCTCTCATTGTAACTGTTCTTAAACTTTTCCCAGTGCCTTTCTTCATCAAGCCTCACAACACAAACAGCTGGGAAACAAGAGATTAAGTGTCAGGACGTATGAGTGCTATTCTGGTTTCACCATTTCCCAGGAGGACTGTGAATTTGGACAGGTTGTTTGACATTTCTGATCCAGTTTCCTTGCTGGTACTCTGGGCCAATAAGCCCTGCCTTCCTCAAAATCTTGCTCAGATCAAACAAGATTAAGTGTGTGAAAGCACTTTATAAATATGAATTATTAATCAAGTATAAGCATGCTAAGTTTTTGGTTTCTTTCATTCAAACAGAAACTTGGTATAAAAAGTAGCCTTACTCTTTTCTTTTCCCATAAGTGTGATTACGTTTCATACTTTTCACCTAGACTGGTGGCTGGCAGCTAGTTTTTCATGGAATTCTCTAATCATGACCCTCACTATCACTTTCTTATTAGATCATTGAAATACCACTGATAATCATTCAAACAATCAAGACATTTCAGCAAAGAAATTGTTGTTTTTAATATATTACCGTATCTAATTATTTGATCTACCAGAAATGAGAAAGGTACTATTCTCCCCTCAAAGGGCACAGTAAGTTTTCAATTGATTATTACTATCTTCAAATGTTCAAATTCCATGATTTAATTACCTGATGAGTTTGATGTATCTTAGAAACTGCTGCTGCTAAGTCACTTCAGTCGTGTCCAACTCTGTGCAACCCCATAGATGGCAGCCCACCAGGCTCCCCCAACCCTGGGATTCTCCAGGCAAGAACACTAGAGTGGGTTGCCATTTCCTTCTCCAATGCATGAAAGTGAAAAGTGAAAGTGAAGTGTCCGACTCTTAGCAACCCCGTGAACTGCAGCCTACCAGGCACTTCTGCCCATGGGATTTTCCAGGCAAGAGTGCTGGAGTGGGCTCCCATTGCCTTCTCTAATCTTAGAAACTGAATACCTGCAAAATGAAATATACAACTGCACATATCTTAAGAGGTCTAGTTGTATAAATTTCCAACTAGAAATTTTGAGAACATTAATTTTAGGTTAATATGCTCAGTTTTGTTCAAGGACCCTCATGAGAGGTCTGTAAATCCTAGTTTGAAACCACTGGCCAAGAGTTTTCAATTGAGTCTCTCTAGCTTTAAAATCTGGTCTGTGTATATATATAAATATATGTATACATATATGTGTATATATATATATATTTTTTTTTTACTTTCTTGTTTCTAGATTTCTTAAGACCATCTAGAGATAGTTTGACATTTCACTTGACTGATTCGTCAGAGCAGAATTTTCATGAGTAAAGTTTACACAGTATTTCTAAAGAATCTACTTAAATATAGTTCTAAAAAGTCTCCTTAAATACAAGACCCCAAGATACTACTGAATTAATACATTCACATTCGTTTATAAAGTTAACAATTAACATTTTATAAATTTAATATTCATATTTTCTAACTACTTATACATATTATTGGCTTCAAAGCAGATAACACATAAAACCACAACGGATATTCTTATGTAAGATTTTACTTACGGGTATTTTTTTCTCTGACTCAGAGCCTCTACTCTCTCATAATCTCTTAAAGTATCTACTTTTTGTCCACACAGATTATTAAAAAGACTGAATTTATTGATCAAAAGTTGTTTCATTTTCTGTTGTTAATTTTGTTTCTACATTGCTTTGGTAAAAAAATCTTGTTCTACTTTTTAAAGGTATTTTCAAGATTGTATACTAACAGGAAATAAAAATAAGAATAGTTCATGTTGTCTTTACAAGCAATGATTTAAATGAATGTCAAAGTTATATACCTTTTTTGTTGCTTCATTTTTATAGCATAAATACCATTATTTTTCCTAACAATGTAAAATATATTAAAAATAAAATGATTTTTCCTTTGAATAAATTCCTGTCCTCACTCAAGAGGCAACCATACTCGAGTGCATCCTTTCATAAACTATATTTTTTCAATAATAGAATACTTTGTGATCTTTATTCTTTTAACATGCATAAGATTCATGACATATATACAGATCACTCTATTCTTTTTACTGATACATAAAGTTCTATGACAAATCCATATAAAAATGAATTTTACTACTATCATATATATGGTCATTTAAATTGATACATTTATTTCATTAAATAATTTAACCATCCAAAGTATTTGGGGTTATTTTTGCATATTAGCTTAAGAGACATCTTTAAAAGTAGAATTAATTGATCAGAGTAATTAAAAGTTAAACATTAGAATATTCAACCAAAAACTTTTCTAAAAACATTTCACCATTTTTTGATTTCCTGCTATATAAAGAATTATTTCCCTGAATTCTTGATAATACTGAGAGTATAATTTTCTTAATCTTTTGTCTCATGTGAAAAATAACTAATTGCTTTTAATTTGCATTTCTTTCATTGGTAGTGAGATTGAGCATAATTTAAATGTTTCTCAGAATTTTTCTTTGTCTTCTTTTATGTCCTTTGCCTTTTTGCCTATATAGTTGTCTTTTTTAAAATTGCTCTTAATAGCTCTTTAAGTATTTTGTTTATTTTTTGTTGTTTTACCCCAATATTTCATTAACTTTTACATTTTGATGATAAGATTTTTTAAAATATTTTTGATCATTTCCGTTTTTATGAAGGTTTGTTTGTTTTGTCTCATAAGCATACATTTGTCAATTTCCTTCTAAATCAAAATATCTTCCTCACTGCAAAAGAAAGAGAAAATTATTTTATTTTCTTTTAATGTTTTCAAAGCTATTTTAAAATAATTTAAAACTATTTAAGAAATGTGTCTGCAAGGAGATCCAACCAGTCCATCCTAAAGGAAATCAATCCTGAATATTCATTTGAAGGACTGATGCTGAAGCTGAAATTCCAATACTTTGGCCACCTGATGTGAAGAACTGACTCATTTGAAAAGATCCTGATGCTGGGAAAGACTGAAGGCGGGAGGAGAAGGGGACAACGGAGGATGGGATGGTTGGATGCCATCACCAACTCAATGGACATAGTTTGAGTAAGCTCTGGGAGTTGGTGATGGACAGTGAGGCCTGGTGTGCTGCAGTCCACAGGGTTGCAAAGAGTTGGACACGACTGAGTGACTGAACTGAACTGAAGAAACGTGTAGGAAATCTTTGTTAATGACATGAGGTTGTCTATTCAGATAGCTGTCAAATTACTTTAGGCTACTTGTTGAATAATCCATTCATTCAGCTTCTCTGGTGGCTCAGATGGTAAAGAATCTGCCTGCAAAGCAGGAGACCTGGTTTTGGTCTCTGGGTGGGTAAGATCCCCTGGAGAAGGACATGGCAACCCACTCCAGTATTCTTGTCTGGAGAATCCATGGACAGAGGAAGCTGGTGGGCTACAGATCATGGAGTCATAAAAAGTTGGACATGACTGAAGCAGCAGCAGCAGCAGCACTCTCAATTATAAAGTCATTTATCAAAAACTAAATTCACCCTATACAAATAGAAATGAGTTTCTGTACACTTTATTTATCTTTGACCTGATATTTTTAGCTATATCTAAAAATACACATTTTGATTGCTATTTCTGAGAAATATATTTGACATGTTTGCTATCTGGTGGGATAATATATGCTTCTTACAAATCTATACTTCTACATTACTGGGGACTTCCTCCTTCTATCAAAATTAGAATTAGCTTTTAAATTTCTTATAAAATCCTCCATACTTGTATTAATGCAGATGTTGTATATTTCTTATCAGATTTACCTCTAGACATGGTTTTTATTAAGAATCCTATGCATGCATGCAGGCTCAGTAGCTTCGGTTGTGTTTGTCCTGTCCGACTCTGTGTGAACCTATGGACTGTATAGCCTGCCAGTGTCCTCTGTCCATGGGATTCTCTAGGCAACAATACTGGAGTGAGTTTCTGTGCTCTCTTCCAGGGGATCTTTCCAACCCAGGGGTCAATCCCATGGCATCTCCTCCATCTTCTAAATCGCAGGTGAATTCTTTACCACTGAGACACCTGGGAAGCCCAGGAACCCTATAGTTTTCATTAAATGATATTTCTTCACTGTTTATCACTGTTATATTATTAAAGAGCTATTTGTTTGAAAATTTTTGTATATAACCAAGTTATTGAATTATCTTAATATTGAAAATTTTTTAGAGTTAGTTGATTGCCCCAGAAGATAATTGTATTGTCTGCAAAGTGATAACAGTGCTGCCCTTTCCAGTATTTTTCATGTTTTATTAACTTTGGCAAGCATCTGCTATATGATGTAAAACAGTAACATCAGTCTTAATTGTATATTATGTTCAATAGGAATTATTTTAATACTTTAATCATTTAGCATGATAGATATCTAATCTATGTGCTACTAGATATTTTTTATTCAGGAAGTAATTTTCTAAAACTTTCTAACTTCCTAAGGCCTTATATTTCATTTCATTAATGAAGTAATAATTATTTTTAAGTATTAAAAGTATCAATTTTCTTCCTTAAATATTTTCATTTAATGTATTTAATTTAATACATTTAATTTAATTTCATTTTATGTATTTTTATTTTATGTTTCCTTACTTGTACTATGATTCAATTATATGAATGACACTTGTGAAAATTAGAATTATTATTCTAAGAATGCAAGCTATACTTTTGCTGTAAATCACTTGTTTTCATTTGGTAATACTTTATTTAGAATTTTGCCTTTATATCTAGATGCAGGATTAGAAAGAAACTAATGTATATTTATGTTTTTATGAGTGTTCTACTAAGGATATAAACATGAAAGTATGTTTTATTTTTCTATGTTCTAGATATTTATACATAGAAATTTTAAATTTCTTGACATGTTTCTATAAACAATTTCTATGAAGAATCTATAACATTTAATTTTTCTTTAGGGTTTTTTAAAATTTATTCAACTAACCATTAACATATTTATTATATTGTAGCATTTATATTTTTTCTAAAATTTAGATAATATTTTGCAACATAATCCATATTACTTAGATACTTAAATATATGCACATAAAATTATATGTTGAATATTTTGATAATGTAGACATCTCTATAGTTATGTCTTCTTACCTTTTCTCTCTGCTCTCTTGTTCAAATTGCAAGAAATACATTAGTTTTGTCATCTTAAAAACATGAGAGATGATATGGGGAAGGTGGTGGGAGGGGGGTTCAGGATTGGGAACTCATGTACAGCTGTGGCGGATTCATGTCAATGTATGGCAAAACCAATACAGTATTGTAAAGTAAAAAAAAAAAAAAAAAAAGAAATCCAGATAGCTTAAAAAAAAAGTTTTATTTTTTAACTTTCCCTGAATTTTTTTTATTATTTTTATTATCAATTATATGCTCATTTATTTATTTTGTACCTTATTCCTTGTACAATCTATATTTTGAATAAAAATTTTACTGAGTACACATCTGTTTGCATCTCACAATTTTCAAATTATAACATACACTTTTCTATATTACTTAAGATTTTGATTTTAATATTATACTGTCTGAGTTTTATAAATGTGTTTCAATTTTTTCAAGTGGACAGTTATAGACTTTTGCTTTCTAATCCTTAAAAATAATTTTTAAATTGAATCTGATCAAATAATGTGATATATTATTTTCCAAAATTTTAATCTATTGAAATTCTTTTTTCATAATGCACAGTCAGCTTTAGTGACTCTTCCATTTATATTTGATTGCAGAATATTAGACATAAAGTTCTCGTTTTTCTTTCTCTCTCTTCCTCTCTCTGCTCTCTCTCTCCTACTCTACCTCTCTTCCTTGGTAAATGTACACACCTATACACACTAGCCCCTGACATAAACCATCACAAGTTTATCAGTTGTGATGTCCAAATTATCAGTATTTTTTTCTTTTACCCTTTTAATTGTTTGTTCATTTATTTATCTTTATTTTATTTTTTGCTGGGGAGTGGCATTTTTTTTTACAGTAGTTCATTTTTGGATATCTGTTATAAATATAGCAGTGTGTACCTATCAATCCCAGACTCCCAATCTGGCCTTTTTAATTTGTCCATTGCTGACAGAAATGTGACAAAAGAATGTCATTGAGATTTTGTCTTTTTAAAATTAACTTTTATCAGATTTTAACTCATATAGTTCAAAATGTTTTTAGATACATTAAAGATTCTTATCCTTACATATTCTTATTGAACTACTTTTACCAAAATATATAAAATACACAAGAAATATTTTCTTCAATTTTTACAGTATGTTTAACTGAAGAGCTACTCTTTTTAAAAGTATAATATGTGATACTTTAGTCAGAATAATCATGTCTTTCCTTAATTCTTGAAAATTCTCTCTCACTTTTCTATTGAAAATTACATCTTTATTTAGCCTACTTTTTTCTTCTGACAGTTCTATTAAAATTGTAAGGCAATTATTCTCCAATTAAAAATAAATTAAAAAAAAGAAATTACAGCAGGTTAAAAAAAGAGTCATTTTATACCCCTCTCTTCTCTGAACTAGACACCTAATTAAGTTGAGTTATCTGGGCTCCAAAATCACTGCAGATAGTAATTGCAGCCATGAAACTAAAAGACTCTTACTCCTTGGAAGGAAAGTTATGACCAACCTAGACAGCATATTAAAAAGCAGAGACATTACTTTGCCAACAAAGGTCTGTCTAGTCAAGGCTATGGTTTTTCCAGTGGTCATGTATGGATGTGAGAATTGGACTACAAAGAAAGCTGAGTGTCAAAGAATTGATGCTTTTGAACTGTGGTGTTGGAGAAGACTCTTGAGAGTCCCCTGGACAGCAAGGAGATCCAACCAGTCCATCCTAAAAGAGATCAGTCCTGGGTGTTCATTGGAGGGACTGATGTTGAAGCTGAAACTCCAGTACTTTGGCCACCTGATGGGGAGAGCTGACTCACTGGAAAAGACCCTGATGCTGGGAAAGGTTGAGGGCAGAAGGAGAAGGGGACGACAGAGGATGAAATGGTTGGATGGCATCACCGACTCAATGAACATGGATTTGGGTGGACTCTGGGAGATGGTGATGAACAGGGAGGCCTGGCGTGCTGCGGTTCATGAGATCACAAAGAGTCGGACATGACTGAGCAACTGAGCTGAGCTGATTGGGTAGTCATATACTTCATGAGCCCCTCTAAAACCTTTATTGAATTGTAATTGACAAATAGAATTAAAAGATACTGTAACCAATGCATCAGAACATTGTATTTTCTCACTTATGACTAAAACAAGTTTTCATGTATTTCATGTCACAAATTTCTGTTCTGTATTTTATGCATTTCCTCAGATTTTTATTCTAGTTCACATGCTTTTTTCTCAACTCTAAGAGGAGTCTATCTAATCAGTGTCTTAAAATAACAATGACCATACTTCTAATTTCTAATATTCTGTTTTGCTCTTTTTCAAAGTCACCTGTTCTTTTTTTTTCAGGCTGTTTTTTACCTTGATTTTTATTCTCTTTAACATACCGTTAAGACTTTTAAGGAAAAAAAAAATAATAATCTTTTTCAACACTATTTCTCCAGGATATATACTAACTTTTGTTGGATTTTCAGAATTTTTCTCATGGTGATAGAATTTATGACACAGTAATTTATTGCTGTAAGCTCATCTTCAGTAGAGATTATGAATATCTGTATAGAAAGGAAGTATGCTTTGGTGTTGAAAGAAACATCTGTCCTTTGATAATCTTAAACTGGTGTTTAGTTTAATATCCTAGCCTGGACTACCTTCCTTCTTTTGATAAAGTTGATTTTTACCCCACACCCATGCATCACAGTTGTCTAGCTTGAAAACAACATTTCTCCTCATGCAGGATGGCAGACACATGCCAGTTTTCTTGGTTACTGAGAACAGTTCTAATCTGCATCACAGAAAGTGCAATCCTGGAGTTTTTTCGTCCATGACGTTCCCCTTCAGGGGAGGCTTCCAATGTACAAGTTCAAGCTTGCCACTTTTGCTTTCATTATTGTCCTCAATTCTTTCATATAAAAGTTGATTATTTTTGTAAACTCACAGAGCCATTTCTTTTTTTTTTTTTTTGTTAACTTCATTACAGTGTTCTACACTGTATACTTTATTTTTATTTTTTTTTAATTAAATTTTAAAATCTTTAATTCTTACATGTGTTCCCAAACATGAAACCCCCTCCCACCTCCCTCCCCATAACATCTCTGTGGGTGATCCCCATGCACCAGCCCCAAGCATGCTGTATCCTGCGTCAGACATAGACTGGCGATTCAATTCTTACATGATAGTATACATGATAGAATGCCATTCTCCCAAATCATCCCGCCCTCTCCCTCTCTCTCTGAGTCCAAAAGTCCATTATACACAGCTGTGTCTTTTTTCCTGTCTTGCATACAGGGTCGTCATTGCCATCTTTCTAAATTCCATATATATGTGTTAGTATACTGTATTGGTGTTTTTCTTTCTGGCTTACTTCACTCTGTATAATCGGCTCCAGTTTCATCCATCTCATCAGAACTGATTCAAATGAATTCTTTTTAACGGCTGAGTAATACTCCATTGTGTACATGTACCAAAGCTTTCTTATCCATTCATCTGCTGATGGACATCTAGGTTGTTTCCATGTCCTGGCTATTATAAACAGTGCTGCGATGAACATTGGGGTACATGTGTCTCTTTCAATTCTGGTTTCCTCGGTGTGTATACCCAGCAGTGGGATTGCTGGGTCATAAGGTAGTTCTATTTGCAATTTTTTAAGGAATCTCCACACTGTTCTCCATAGTGGCTGTACTAGTTTGCATTCCCACCAACAGTGTAGGAGGGTTCCCTTTTCTCCACACCCTCTCCAGCATTTATTGCTTGCAGATTTTTGGATCGCAGCCATTCTGACTGGTGTGAAGTGGTACCTCATTGTGGTTTTGATTTGCATTTCTCTGATAATGAGTGATGTTGAGCATCTTTTCATGTGTTTGTTAGCCATCCGTATGTCTTCTTTGGAGAAATGTCTATTTAGTTCTTTGGCCCATTTTTTGATTGGGTCGTTTATTTTTCTGGAATTGAGCTGCATAAGTTGCTTGTATATTTTTGAGATTAGTTGTTTGTCAGTTGCTTCATTTGCTATTATTTTCTCCCATTCAGAAGGCTGTCTTTTCACCTTGCGTATATTTTCCTTTGTTGTGCAGAAGCTTTTAATTTTAATTAGATCCCATTTGTTTATTTTTGCTTTTATTTCCAGAATTCTGGGAGGTGGATCATAGAGGATCCTGCTGTGATTTATGTCTGAGAGTGTTTTGCCTATGCTCTCCTCTAGGAGTTTTATAGTTTCTGGTCTTACATTTAGATCT
Source organism: Capricornis sumatraensis (assembly GCF_032405125.1). Classification (NCBI taxonomy): domain Eukaryota; kingdom Metazoa; phylum Chordata; class Mammalia; order Artiodactyla; family Bovidae; genus Capricornis; species Capricornis sumatraensis. Next base: position 26,416,834 of record NC_091073.1, read on the forward strand.
TTAATCCATTTTGAGTTTATTTTTGTGTGCGGTGTTAGAAAGTGATCTAGTTTCATTCTTTTACAAGTGGTTGACCAGTTTTCCCAGCACCACTTGTTAAAGAGATTGTCTTTACTCCATTGTATATTCTTGCCTCCTTTGTCAAAGATAAGGTGTCCATATGTGTGTGGATTTTTCTTCACAGAGCCATTTCTAAATTACTATATATTCTATCATTTTCCTATGGAGGGGAGCATTCAAGAGACATTCATGAGAGTTAGCTAGTCTTCTTTATTGCCAAATATTTCTTACAAAGCGCGTTCAGTTATCCTCAGAAATGTGCCATAATAAACCTGGATTATTTTAAGATAAACTCACAAATTTAAGGATTATTAATTAGTTTTCAAAAAATCTAACTTTATACATGAGAGGTATTACTCTGCATTTTATTGTGTAGTTGATTTTTATGTGTTAATTATTAAGTAACTCACATTGAATCAAAAATCACTGCAAACCTCCCTTCCATTTAATCTGGGAAACAGACATATGTTTTCTAGTTCTATGACACATTTGGGTTCACTTTTATTCTTTTTAAGATTCAATTTTTTTAAATTTAAGGTAAGTATTACAAATAGAAAAAAATTATATTGTATTTCCACAGATTTGAAAAATATAAAAACCAAAGGAACTATAACAAGCTTGGCTATAGCTCTCTCATTCAGAAACAGAAAATTCCTTTAGCCCAATTTCAGAGTTTTGCAACCTAATGTGTTCTGCAACTGTGGAATATTGAAAGCTTACCATTCACAACTGTACTAACAAATTTTAGGATACGTCTTTGGCTGTAGCATCTTATGATTAACTGAGTCTGAGAGCAAGAGCAGAATGTCTGTAAGAGAAACAGCTCCTCTGCTTGAGATTGGAGTCCATAAAGCCTTTACTTTGATTAGAACAATTTACGAGCTAGCGACCCCATGGACTGTAGCCCGCTAGGCTCCTCTGTCTATGGGGATTCTCCAGGCAAGAAAGAATACTGGAGTGGGTTGCTGTGCCCTCCTCCAAGGGATCTTTCCAACCCAGGAATCAAACCCCTGTCTCTTACGTTTCCTGCATTGGCAGGTGGGTGCTTTACACTAACGCCACCTGGGAAACCAGATGCTATTTAAAGAATGGAAATAAACATATTCAACTTAAATAACCTATGGTTCTATTCACTAGAAAAGTCCTGAATATTGATTTCCTATTTAAGAATTGTATGTGTAAAAATGAAGGCATTTATAAAAAAACCCATTCTCCATAATATTTACTGATTCTCTATATCAAATTACATCTGCTTTTTAAGGACTCGTTGAGTAACTTATTTATTACTTTGTTATTGCATTCTCTATAGGTTTATGTACATCTGTCTTCCCCTCTAGACGTCCTTGACAATAATGACTATGCTTTGTCCACCTTTCCCTCTTTTGTAGCATCTTCCAATTGTATGAACTCAGTAAAAGCTCTTAATTGAATTAAAACACAATTTAATGTGGTTTCATAATGTAACCTCATATTCTTTGAGGAACTGCAAAAACACATCAAGCCATTTTCTAGGTTCTTGTGCAATAACCAGAGTTGAAATAAAAATCAGTGAATAATATTTGGCTTTTACCTCCTTGGAAATATATACATTACAAAACAAGAGAAAACATAAAGCTCTTCACAAAAATAATACATTGAAAATAATCAACATGCTTTGAAAATCCATATGCTCTCCCAGGAATCTGTTACTATAGAGAGAATACTACACCTTTACCAATATCATCGTGTAGGAAATTTACATTTTAATAAACTAAAGAAAACATACCAAAGTGGCCTTTTCTTCACAGATAAAATACTCAAACATACACACATATCCTCACATACACACATAATTTCTTTTTTTTTAATTTTATTTTTAATTTTTTATTTTATTTATTTATTTTTTAAATTTTAAAATCTTTAATTCTTACATGTGTTCCCAAACATGAACCCCCCTCCCACCTCCCTCCCCATAACATCTCTGTGGGTCATCCCCATGCACCAGCCCCAAGCATGCCAGAAAGAAAAACACCAATACAGTATACTAACACATATATATGGAATTTAGAAAGATGGCAATGACGACCCTGTATGCAAGACAGGAAAAAAGACACAGCTGTGTATAACGGACTTTTGGACTCCGAGGGAGAGGGAGAGGGTGGCATGATTTGGGAGAATGGCACTCTATCATGTATACTATCATGTAAGAATTGAATCGCCAGTCTATGTCTGACATATAACTTCTTTATTCAAATTTAATTCTGTTTTTTGGCCATTGCTTCCCTTGTGGCTCAGCTGGTAAAGAATCTACCTGCAATGTGGGAGACCTGGATTCAATCCCTGGGTTGGGAAGATCCCTTGGAGAAGGGAAAGGCTACCCACTCCAGTATTCTGGCCTGGAGAATTTCATGGACAGGCCATGGGTTCACAAAGAGTTGGACACAACTGAGCTACTTTCACTGGGCCATTGCAGTTCTAAAAGGTAGAGTGACTCTCAGGATCAGGATGACTGAAAAATAAGTCCCTAGTAACGTTCATCTTGTAGAAAAATACACCAGGTACACGAGGATGTTTTGTTTCATTTAAAGAGTTAGAGATAACTCTCAGTATTCTAATACTCAGTTTGATCCTTTCTAGATGAATGAGTTAAATATTATTAAAAATAAAATATCAACCATTTACTTAGAAATCATATAAAACCCCCAATAAATCATAATTTTCTATTTCCTTAGGATTAGTAGAGTCTTGAGTATTATTGATCTCCCCAAAGATGTTGGACACCCAAATATGTTCAGCAAAGACTCTTTCCAGGTGGCATTTTATACCTCAAATAAACTTTAATATAATTTGGAGATTCAAACTAAAGTTCAAATGAGCACTTAAGGTAATATAACAATCAGATATATTTTTTTCCCAGAAGAGAGAAGAAATAAAGAATTTTAAAATAGGAAGTTCTTAAAATGTAGCATCAGAAAAAAATTTAAGTCTAAAAATTCTTCCAAAGTTCTAATAAGGCATATGAGACTATTTCATATACTGAGCTTCCTTTTGAAGTTTACTTCTTAGGAGATAACCAGAAATTGCAATGTTAAAATGACATAATTATTTGTTCTAAGATAAATATATATCCCAGCTACATTTCTAATAATAGTGTATCTCAGTGAAGTAGGGATTGGGGGCAGGAGGAGAAGGGGACGACAGAGGATGAGATGGCTGGATGGCATCACTGATTCGATAGACGTGAGTCTGAGTGAACTCCAGGAGTTGGTGATGGACAGGGAGGCCTGGCGTGCTGCGATTCATGGGGTTGCAAAGAGTCGGACATGACTGAGCGACTGAACTGAACTGAAGTAGTATGCCTCAAGCTATCCTCAAATATCAAATGTAGGCATCTTCTAATAGAAACTTTAAATAAAAAACTTAACAAATCAAGCATACCTGTTGTTGTTCAGTCACTCAACCATGTCCAACTCTTTGCCACCTGATGGACTGCAGCACACCAGGCTTCCCTGTCCTTCAATATCTTTCGGAGCTTGCTCAAACTCATGTCCATTGAGTCAGTGATGCCATCCAACCATCTCTTCTTCTGTCATCTTCTTCTCCTGGCTTCAATCTTTCCCAGAATCAGGGTCTTTTCTAATGACTTGGCTCTTCACATCAGGTGGGCAAATTATTGGATCTTCAGCATCAGCATCAGTCCTTCCAATGAATATTCAAGGATGATTTCCTTTAAAATTGACTAGCTGGATCTCCTTGAAATCCAAGGGGCTCTCAAGAGTCTTCTCCAACACCACAGTTCAAAAGCATCAATTCCACAGCACTCAGCTTTCTGTACGGTCCAGCTCTCACATCCATACATGACTACTGGAAAAATCATGGCTTTGGCTAGATTTGTCAGTGAAGGAATGTTTCTGCTTTTAAATATGCTGTCTAGGTTTGTCATAGCTTTTCTTCTAAGGAGAAAGTGTCTTTTAATTTCATGCCTGCAGTCACCATCTGCAGTGATTTTAGAACCCAATAATTGCTTATCTCATCCATGTATTTATCAATCCTTTTTCATAGCTTTGTGAATCTAATATGAATACTCAGTCTACTTAACTTCACTCATTTTTTCAGAAGTTTCAAAGAAAATTGTCAACATCATAGATTATCACTAAACTCTTAATTAATATTTCTGAAGAATAAAAAATTCTTCCACAACAGCAAAAATGAAGCAAAATAACACATTCAAAAACACTATCACATCTGTGATGGGTTTTTTTGTAAATTTGGATAGGCTATAGGTGCCCAGTTGTTTGGAGAAGTCAATGGCACCCCACTCCAGTACTCTTGCCTGGAAAATCCCATGGACGGAGGAGCCTGGTAGGCTGCAGTCCATAGGGTCACGAAGAGTCAGACACAACTGAGCGACTTCACTTTCACTTTTCACTTTCATGCATTAGAGAAGGAAATGGCAACCCACTCCAGTGTTCTTGCCTGGAGAATCCCAGGGACGGGGGAGCGTTTGGCCAATACTAATCAAGATGTTGTGAAGGTACTTTTTTTTCATTTAAATGTATTTATCTTAATTGGAGGCTAATTACTTTACAATATTGTATTGGTTTTGCCATACATCAACATGAGTCCGCCATGGGTGTACACGTGTTCCCCATCCTGAACTGCTCCCTGCCCCCATACCATCCCTCTGGGTCATCCCAGTGCACCAGTCCCAAGCATCCTGTATCCTGCATCGAACCTGGACTGGCAATTCATTTCTTATATGACATTATCCATGTTTCAATGCCATTATCCCAAATCATCCCACCCTCTCCCTCTCCCACAGAGTCCAAAAGACTGTTCTATACATCTGTGTCTCTTTTGCTGTCTCTCATACAGGATTATCATTACCATCTTTCTAAATTCCATATATATGTGTTAGTATACTGTATTGGTGTTTTTCTTTCTGACTTACTTCACTCTGTATAATAGGCTCCAGTTTTATCCACCTCATTAGAACTGATTTAAATGTATTCTTTTTAATGGCTGAGTAATACTCCTTTGTGTATATGTACCACCGCTTTCTTATCCATTCATCTGCTGATGGACATCTAGGTTGCTTCCATGTCCTGGCTATTATAAACAGTGCTGTGATAAACATTGGGGTACACATGTCTCTTTCAATTCTGGTTTCCTCAGTGTATATGCCCAGCAGTGGAATTGCTGGGTCATAAGGCAGTTCTATTTCCAGTTTTTAAAGGAATCTCCACACTGTTCTCCATAGTGGCTGTACTAGTTTGCATTCCCACCAACAGTGAAAGAGGGTTCCCTTTTCTCCACACCCTCTCCAGCATTTATTGCTTGTAGACTTTTGGATGGTAGCCATTCTGACTGGCGTGAAATGGTACCTCATTGTCGTTTTGATTTGCATTTCTCTGAGAAAGAGTGATGTTGAGCATCTTTTCATTTGTTTGTTAGCCATCTGCATGTCTTCTTTGGAGAAATGACTATTTAGTTCTTTGGCCCATGTTTTGATTGGGTTGTTTATTTTTCTGGAATTGAGCTGCAGGAGTTGCTTGTATATTTTTGAGATTAGTCCTTTGTAAGTTGCTTCATTTGCTATTATTTTCTCCCATTTAGAAGGCTGTCTTTTCACCTTGCTTAAGTTTCTTTTTTTGTACAGAAGCTTTTAATTTTAATTAGGTCCCATTTGTTTATTTTTGCTTTTATTTCCAATATTCTGGGAGGTGGGTCATAGAGGATCCTGCTGTGATTTATGTCGGAGTGTTTTGCTTATGTTCTCCTCTAAGAGTTTTATAGTTTCTGGTCTTACATTTAGATCTTTAATTAATTTTGAGTTTATTTTTGTGTATGGTGTTAGAAAGTGTTCTAGTCTCATTCTTTTACAAGTGGTTGACCAGTTTTCCCAGCACCACTTGTTAAAGAGATTGTATTTTCTCCATTGTATATTCTTGGTGAAGGCATTTTTTAAGGTTGACTCACATTTATATGTGACTTTATGTAAAGCTGACTATCCTCCATAAGGTGAGTGCAACTTGTCCAATCAGTTGAAGGCCTTAACAGCAAAGAGTGAGGTTTCATTAATGAGAAATCCTGCCTTGAGACCTTCACATGGAAATCTTACCTGACTTCCAGCCTATTATTTTAGTCTGCCTCACAGATTTCAGACTCAAAACTGTAATATCAACTCTTACCAAAATGTCTAGCATGCCATCTTTCCTATGACCTAGATGTTACAGAAAAAAACCATTAGATTAAGTCGGTTTTGATAGAAATTTATCATTCATCCTCAGTTGTTCAGCTGTGTCCAGCTCTTTGCAACCCCATGGACTGTAGCCCACCAGGCTCCTCTGTCCATGGGATTTCCCAGGCAAGAATACTGGAGTAGTTTGCCATTTCTTTCATAAATAATGTTTAAAATATTGAATTAGATCACATCAGGAGACATATAATATGTGTGTCCCAACATTAGATGCCTAACTAGTGAGAGTAATGACAGACTAATCTCTTTAGGTAAAGTTACATCTTTCCTCTTTTAATCCAAAAATAATCTATGTGGTATAGTGTTAATTTGACATTATAAGTATGTCCTATTCTCTTTTTTAGTGTAAGGGCTTCCCAGATGGTGCAGTGGTAAAGAATCTGCCCTCCAATGCGGGAAATGCAGGAAGTCACAAAGATCAGACACAGCTGAGCACACAATGCAATTAGCTTGATATTCTTCTATATACTAGAACTTTTCACTAGCTAGAGTTATTTAATTATCCTGAAATATAATTTCAGCATATTTATGTTAATTATGCTTTCCTAGTGGCTTAGAGGTTAAAGCATCTGCCTCTAATATGGGAGACCTGGGTTCAATCCCTGGGTCAGGAAGATCTCCTGGAGAAGGAAATGGCAACCCACTTCAGTATTCTTACCTGGAGAATCCCATGGACGGAGGAGCCTGGTGGGCTACAGTCCATGGGGTCACAAAGAGTCGGACACGACTGAGCGACTTAGCTTAGCTTAGCTTATGCTAATTATAATTCATGGGATATATAAACATCTTTGTCATATTTTTATTTCTATTTCACTGATTTCTACAACTTTTTGTTGCCTCTACTAAGTTAATTGTTTTTCATTTTAACTGCCCTATTTGCATATACTCCTTTTGAATATATACCCCATTTCTGTTATATTTTAATAATTAACTAACCTTGGATTTTATCAACTATACTTAACTCAAGAAAGTCAAAAGATATTGTTATAAACCCCATTCCAAACAATTCTAATGCCATAGAACACTTTAATAGCATCATTCTGCCTCTGAATTTACATGCTATCTTGTCCAATATTTTTATCTGTCTTCTGTTGTTGCAAACCAATATATTAGAAACTACTATTATAGTAGGCAGTTATTTTATGTTTAGTTTACAGATTACCTATTTACGCCTTTACTCACCATTTCATCTTGAATATCAGATCTTTTTCCTAAAATCCTTTCATTTGTATTTAAAAGTGTCCTTTAGAAATTCCTTAAATCTGTTGTTGTTGGTAATGTTGTCTTAATGTTGGGTGTATTTGGACATTTATTCATTTTATCTTTTTTGAAATTAGTTTTGTTAGACATGAAATTCTAAGTTGACAGTGAATTTTTCATAATGATACTCATTCCTTTATTCTGCTGGCTACTAACTACTCTTTATTTTTATTTAATTAAACTAATTAATTTATTTTTGGCTGCACAGTGTCTTCATTGCTGCTTGTCAGGCTTCTCTAGTTGTGAAAAGAGGGGAATACTCTTCATTGCGATACGCACGCTTGCCGTGGCTTCTCTCGTTGCAGACCATAGCCTCTAAATGTGTGGGCTTCAGTTGTTGCAGCTTTCAGGCGCAGCAGTTGCAACACACAGGCTCTAGAGTGCAGGCTTAGTAGTTTTGGTGCATGGGCTAAATTTCTCCACAGCATGTGGGATCTTCTCCAACCATGGACCAAACCCAAGTCAGGCAGGCAGATTCTTAACCACTGGATCACCAGGAAAGAAAGTCCCTACTACTCCTCTTTAAAAGTCTGTTCTTTATTTAAACATAGATAAAAGCTTATCTTTTATCTGTAAACTAGCTAAAATCTCTTTACATTGACCTTGTATACTTTTACTAAATTTTGTCTAGTGTGAATTTTATTTGTTTGTTCTACCCTGTCTCCAATATCTATGGCTTCTTATATTTCACAAATTCTATGAAATCTTCTGCTATTTTCTCTTCAAATTTGCCTCTTCTTTATTTTCTCTATTCTCTGCTTTTGGTGTCCCAATTAGATATACATTCAGTTCAATTCAGTCGCTCAGTCGTGTCCGACTCTTTGTGACCCCACGAATTGCAGCACACTAGGCCTCCCTGTCCATCATCAACTCTCAGGGTTTATACAGACTCACGTCCATCAAGTCGGTGATGCCATCCAGCCATCTCATCCTCTGTCATCCCCTTCTCCTCCTGCCCCCAATACCTCCCAGCATCAGAGTCTTTTCCAATGAGTCAACTCTTCACATGAGGTGGCCAAAGTACTGGAGTTTCAGCTTTAGCATCAGTCTTTCCAGTGAACACCCAGGACTGGTACTCATTTAGGATGGATTGATTGGATCTCCTTGCAGTCCAAGGGACTCTCAAGAGTCTTCTCCAACACCACAGTTCAAAAGCATCAATTCTTCAGTGCTCAGCTTTCTTTACAGTCCAACTCTCACAGCCATACATGACCACTGGAAAGACCATAGCCTTGACTAGATGGACCTTTGTTGGCAAAGTAATATCTCTGCTTTTAATATGCTATCTAGGTTGGTCATAACTTTTCTTCCAAGGAGTAAGCGTCTTTAGTTTCATGGATGCAATCACCATCTGCAGTGATTTTTGGAGCCCCCAAAAATAAAGTCTAACACTGTTTCCACTGTTTCCCCATCGATTTGCCATGAAGTGATGGGACCGGATGCCATGATCTTTGTTTTCTGAATGTTGAGCTTTAAGCCAACTGTTTCACTCTTCTCTTTCACTTTCATCAAGGGGCTTTTAAGTTCTTCTTGACTGTTTGCCATAAGGGTGGTGTCATCTGGATATCTGAGGTTATTGATATTTCTGCTGGTAATCCTGATTCCAGGTTGTGCGTCTTCCAGGCCAGTGTTTCTCATGATGTACTCTGCATATAAGTTAAATCAGCAGGGTGACAATATACAGCCTTGATCTACTCCTTTTCTTGCTGGGAACCAGTCTGTTGTTCCATGTCCAATTCTAACTGTTGCTTCCTGAGCTGCATACAGATTTCTCAGGAGGCAAGTCAAGTGGTCTGGCATTCCCATCTCTTTCAGAATTTTCCACAGTTTATTGTGATCCACACAGTCAAAGGCTTTGGCATAGTCAAGAAAGCAGAAATAGATGTTTTTCTGGAACTCTGTTGCTTTTTCGATGATCCAGAGGATGTTGGCAATTTGACCTCTGGTCCCTCTGCCTTTTCTAAAACCAGCTTGAACATCAGGAAGTTCACGGTTCACATATTGCTGAAGCCTGGCTTGGAGAATTTTGAGCATTACTTTACTAGCGTGTGAGATGAGTGCAATTGTGTGGTAGTTTGAGCATTGTTTGGCATTGCCTTTCTTTGGGATTGGAATGAAAACTGACCTTTTCCAGTCCTGTGGCCACTGCTGTGTTTTCCAAATTTGCTGGCATATTGAGTGCAGCACTTTCCCAGCATCATCTTTCAGGATTTGAAATACATTAGAACTTCATATCTCTATAAAGTCTTCTATTTTCCATCTACATGTTTCTCTGTACTACTTTCTGGTCCACTTCTCTATCTTCCTGTTAATTTATTCTCTCTTGAGCTATGTCTAATCTGCTGTTCAGTTTATTCACTGACACCTCTTTGCTCAAGGTAGTATTCAATTTTCACCATTTGCATTTGGATTTTTTTTTAATTTGCCTTATATGCTTAATCATATCATGTACTTCTATTTGTAATTCTTTAAGCATTTCATATATAATTGTTCTATATTCTATAGCTTACATTTCAAATCTGCATTTCATAAGGGTTGTGAAGTGGCTGACTCTTCGTGACCCCGTGGACTGTAAGCCTGCCACACTCCTCTGGCCATGGGATTTTCCAGGCAAGAATACTGAAGTGCATTGCCATTTCCTTCTCCATTCATGAGGGTAAGGGTTTACTATTGTTTGCTTTTGCTTAGTCTCACTAATGTTGAATTTTCCCTTGGTTGTTTGGTGATTATTTTCATCAGTGGGAGTTTTGAGTGTTCACCATAGAGAAGCTTTCTCATGGAGTGTATTTACCTTTTCTTCTGCATAGAATCGTAAAGTATATGGCCCCTCTCAGGTTCACAAATTAATCTTGAAATTTCAGGTTTACGCTTGTTCCATTTCGTCTACAATAATAAGGTAACAGATTGGTACTGGAAGGTCTTCAGGAGAAACTGATGTTGACAGAAACTTCTGTTCTTATTGCTTTATTTTCAGTGCATAACTTTCTCTGTGTCTTATTTTATGTGAGGAGCGAGAAGAGGGTCTTAAAATGATTTTTCCATCTATAAGCAACCCAGCAACACAATGTAAACTAAATTATATGTAGACCCTAGTTATTTTAGTAAGGAACCATTTGCTATAATATCTATCTACCACATTGCTAGTAGTGGTGTGGTGGTTTAGTCGCTAAGTCATGTCTGACTCTTGCGATCCCATGGACTGTAGCCTACCAGGCTTCTCTATCCATGGGATTCTCCACTCATCCAGGCTAGAATACTGGAATGGGTTGCTATTTCCTTCTCCAGGGGATCTTCCAGACCCAGGAATCAAACCTGGGTTTCTTGCATCATAGGCAGATTCGTTATCCACTGAGCTACTAGGGAGACCTCTAAATTAATATTTTGGTTAAAAAATAATTGAATATTGCCATCTCAAAATGAGGAATTTTGTTATACATTATTTATTTACCCTAATCTCTAAAATGCTGTAAATTACACTGCAAAAGGTCAGTTTTCATTACAATCCCAAAGAAGGGCAATGTCAAAGAATGTTCAAACTACCATACAGTTGATCTCATTTTATGAGCTAGTAATGTTATGCTCAAAATCCTTCAAGCTAGCCTTCAGCAATATACTGAGAATTTCCAAATGTATAAGCTTGGTTTAAAAAAGCAGAGGAATCAGAGATCAAATTGCCAAAATTTAATGGACAATAGAGAAAGCCAGAGAATTCCAGGAAAACATCTACTTCTGATTCATTTACTATGCCAAAGTCTTTGACTATCTGGATAACAACAAACTGTGGAAAGTTCTTAAAGAGATGTGACTACCAGACCACCTTAACTGTCTCCTGAGAAATCTGTATATGGATCAAGAAGCAACAGTTAGAACGAGACATGGAACAACTGACTGGTTCAAAATTGTGAAAGGAATATGACAAAGCTGTATATTGTCACCTTGCTTATTTAACTTCTATGCAGAATATATCATGTGAAATGCCAGGCTGGATGAATCACAAGCTAGAATCAAGATTGCCAGGAGAAATATTAACAATCTCATATATGCAGATGATATCTCTCTAACAGAAGAAAGTGAAGAAGAAGTAAAGAGACTCTTGATGAAGGTGGAAGAGGAGAGTGAAAAAGTTGGCTTGACAGTCAACATTTAAATAACTAAGATCATGGCATCTGGTCCCACCACTTCATGGATAATAGAAGGGGAAAAGTTGGAAACAAAGACAGATTTTATTTTCTTGGAATCCAAAATCACTGTGGGTGGAAGCTGCAGCCATGAAAATAAAAGACTTTTGCTTCTTGAAAGAAAAGCTATGGCAAACCTAAGCAGGATATTAAAAAGCAGAGCTATCACTTTGCCAGCAAAGTATAGTCAAAGCTACGGTTTCTCTACTAGCCATATGCAGATATGAGAGTTGGACCATAAAGAAGGCTAAGCACCAAAGAATTAATGTTTTCAAATTGTGGACCTGGAGAAGACTCTTGTGATTCCCTTGGACTACAAGGAAATCAAACCAGTCAATCCAAAAGGAAGGCAACTCTGAATATTCACCGGAAGGACTGATGCTGAAACTGAAGCTCCAATACTTTGGCCACCTCATATGAAGAGTCAGCTCATAGGAAAAGCCCCTGATGCTGGGAAAGATTGAAGGCAAAAGGAGAAGGGGGCAGCAGAGAATGAGATGGTTAAATAATATCATTGACTCAGTGGACATGAATTTGAACAAATTCCAGGATATAGTGGAGGACAGGGGAGCCTGTCATGCTGCAGTCCATGGGTGGCAAAGAATAGGACATGACTTATTGACTGAACAAGGACAACAACAAATATTACCCTATTAAAGTTTATGTGTTCCCTGATATTTTATTAACTTTTTAACACTCTTTTGTCTCCTATGGAATTATCAAATGGAAGAGTTATTTTTGGACAGTTTAACAGTTGTGAAAGTTTGAAAAACCATGCTTAGTACAGGCAAGTAACCTTCAAACACTGAAATCTACATAGGCTCTTAAAATTTCACTCCTAATTACTTATTTTTCACTTGCAGCTCAAGCTATGCTCATAAGCTCTACTTTTCAGAAAAATTAAATGCCACTAATTGTGGAAATACATGCCATGAACTATTCCTATGGAAGCTCCAAAGAACATAAAAGATCAGTATCCCTCATTGTTCCATCCTTAAATTTGAGATGCAGTTAAGAATTAATTTTGTTTACAGAATACAATAAAGGTATTTTTGTTTGGATATTTGGTTATTTTCAGTACTGTCAAGAGAGTAAAGAATTAGTTCTTTGGGCTATGTAAAAATTAGGTGACTGTGAAAGGAAGTATGTCCACACTTATCCAAAAAATTAATTAATTTTACAGGATAAAAAGAAAAGCAGTGTCAGAGTCTTGGTTTTGTCATGTTAATACTCTGGAAATAAGAGTTAAGGATAATGATTTTCTTTCAGTAAATTTTTTGCACAGCGCAATGTCTGAAAGCACAGTCCTGTGACCTTCACTTTTATTTCATTGCTATTATTTCGTGACTGAAGTATCTGAAATCTTGTGTTCTTGTCAAAGAAAATCTTAAATCATACACATTAGAACAGATTTATTCAAAGGAAGGGTATTTTTACCCCTTACTAGAGCAATATTCCCAACTCAGTAACTGATGTTCAACAGATGACTAATGAGGTATTATAGCAGAAATTAGCCTCTATGCTATCTTCTGGATTCAACTGTCCCAGTGAGACTGTCTCAATCTGCCTTATCCATTCAACTGGCTCCCTGGAGAAAGCTGGAGACAGGTGCTGGGGATCTCGTCATTAATTCAGGTCAGCAATGTCAGTTAATTAAGTGGAACTTCTTTAACATAGCATCTAAAGAAAAGCCTGGCTAAGGGTCCAGGACGCTAAAAACACAGGCTTCTTTCCAACTCTCCAGTCAAATTTCTTTTTACTAATTATATTCCTTACATTTTTAGTCATAACTCTTAAAAAATATAAATGTGGCCAATATAATGGAGAAAAAGAGTTAAGATACCTCTTAATCTACTTATGTGTAGAATATCAAGAAAACAGTGCTTTCCAAAATAAATTCCACACATTATCCCTTCCATAGGATGTGGACAGGTGAATTTTGGAAGGAAAAAAAAGCTGTAAGGCAACATAATATCATCCATAGTGGTTTATTAAAGATTTATTTGTTGTTAAACTTTACCAGGTCTAAAATATACCAAATAATCTGTATAGTTTTGAGTCATTCAAGTGGTTATATTATACACTACATCACATATATATATATATATAACGTAAACATATATATATATATATACATAGAAAGAGAGAGAAAGAGAGATCTATCCATATAACCATAGGTTATTTGTTTAAATACAATCTCTCTATATTTTTTGAGAATTTTCAACAATAGAATTTTCTGGAACTTAAAACCATGTATTGTTCTATTTTTGTCCAATACGTATATTTTAACCCTTTATTAAAAAAAAAAAAATGTCCCCTGATTCTTCTTTGAATGCCACATTAAAAGCTGGAGGAATTTCAATGTCTACTTTTTCCTTGGTGCTAAGGCACACTTTCCAATATATGTGCTAGTCAAGGCTGAACTGTCCACTGTTTTCTAATCTGTTTTCCAGATTTTTATCTCTTTGACATCAAAGCAAAAATAATAAAAGAAAAAATTTCCCCTAGCATTTATTGCATACTATGAGATTCCTTTGAAGAGTAATCCAAGGGCCTATGCGCAAAATAGAAAGAGCCTTTCTCAAGACACTACTTCCATCTGTTGAAATATGGTGGTAAGTTAGAATATGAAACTTTACTGCTGTCTTCTAGAAAACTATTCGATGATGTAAATGATACAGTGTGAATGAAGCCTCTAGGGTTGTGTGGTGCACAACCTGCACATCTGCACATAATGGCTCTGCAGCAAAATGTGGAAAGTGCCATTGACATATACACACTATCGAGTCTAAAACGGATAGCTAGCGGGAAGCTGCTGTCCAGCACAGGGAGCTCAACTCAGTGCTCCGTGATGCCCTAGAGGGACGGAATGTGGATGAGTGGGGAGGGAGGCTCAAGTGGGAGGAGATATATGCATAGCTGATTTGGGCTTCCCTGGTGGCTCAGGTGGCAAAGGATCTGCCTGCAATGGAGGAGTGAAGTGAAGTCACTCAGTCATGTCTGACTTTTTGTGACCCCGTGGACTGTAGCCTTCCAGGCTCTGCTGTCCATGGGATTTTCCAGGCAAGAGTACTGGAGTGGGTTGCCATTTCCTTCTCCAGGGGATCTTCCCGACCCAGGGATCCAACTCAGGTCTCCCGCATTGCAGGCAGACACTTTACCGTCTGAGCCACTAGGGAAGCCGCAATGCAGGAGACTCAGGTTCAATCCCTGGGTCAGGAAGATCCCATGGAGAAGGGAATAGCTGCTGCTGCTAAGTCGCTTCAGTCGTGTCCAACTCTGTGCCATCCCATAGACGGCAGCCCACCAAGCTCCCCCATCCCTGGGATTCTCCAGGCAAGAACACTGGAGTGGGTTGCCATTTCCTTCTCCAATGCATAAAAGTGAAAAGTGAAAGTGAAGTCACTCAGTTGTGTCCGACTCTTAGCGACCCCATGGACTGCAGTCTACTAGGCTCTCCGTCCATGGGATTTTCCAGGCAAGAGTCCTGGAGTGGGTTGCCATCGCCTTCTCCAAAGGGAATGGCTATCCTTTCCAGTATTCTTGTCTGGAGAATTTCACTGAGGGAGGAACCTGGCAGGCTACAGTCCTTGGGGTCACAAAAAGTGAGACGCAACTGAGTACACATAAGCTGATTCACTTTGTTGTATGACAGAAACTAACACAACATTGTAAAGCAATTATCTTCCAATTAAAATAAATAAATAAAAGCATTTTAAAGGGTGCACAATATTCCCCCAGAGACCATGCTTAAACCTGTAGTCTCCTCAGACATAGAACTCTAAGGCTCAAATAAAAAACTACTGATTTTTCAAATTTGTCATTTTCAACTTTTATAATTATCGTTAACAGCCAGTCTTTTTCTTCTTTGACCCTGATATCACTGTCGCCTTAAAAACACACATTTTTTAACCTGTTATTTGGTGCTCTGTGATTTTCTTCACAAATGCCCATTCTGTAAAGTCAAGTAAAGGGAGGCTAAAATGTTGTTTATTGCATTTCTTGTTGATCTGCTTTCATTTTCTACCTGAGGTTCATGCTAATTTACATTCTCATGGTCAATTTACCTATGCAAAACTATACTTTATGAAAGTTTTTTCAAAAGGTACTCAGTTTGCTTATCAAGATTTTTTATTGTATTATGTGATAAAAATAATTTTGGAATGACTTTGTATTACAGCACTCAGTGTGATCAGCTGGAGTTTATCTAATTCAATTAACATAAATTAAAGACGTGTTCACTATTAATACCTTTAGGCCTTGGGCTGCTTAGGCTTTTTTTGAGGAGTGGAGGCATGCTCAGTTGCTCAATCATGTCTGACTCTTTGCGACCCTATGGACTGTAACCACCAGGCTCCTCTGTCCATGGGATTCTCCAGGCAAGAATACTGGAGTGTGCTGTCATCCCTCCTCCAGGGCATCTTCCCGACCCAGAGATCAAACCTGAGTCTCAAAAGTCTCCTGCACTGGCAAGCAGATTTTTTACCACTAGCCTCACTTGAAAAACCCTTTTGAGGGCTGCTGCTGCTGCTAAGTTGCTTCAGTCGTGTCCAACTCTGTGTGACCCCAAGGACGGCAGCCCACCAGGCTCCCATTCCTGGGATTCTCCAGGCAAGAACACTGGAGTGGGTTGCCATTTCCTTCTCCAATGCATGAAAGTGGAAAGTGAAAGCAAAGCCGCTCAGTCATGTCTGACTCTAAGCAACCCCATTGACTGTGGCCTACCAGGCTCCTCCCATGGAATTTTCCAGGCAAGAGTACTGGAGTGGGTTGCCATTGTCTTGGGCTAGGAAAAAGAAATTCCCATAGTACTTTGGTAAGTTTTGAGTTGTGTAGAACTAAAATGTTACCATTTGCTGCTCTTCTGATTTGCCTCATATCTGTGTGTCCACTTTCACTCTACTATATGCAATATTCTTATCTAATGTTTTGTTTCCATTTATTTCTTTCCTCACAGAATTCTGAACTTTTAAAACTAGGTACTCTTATTTTTCTCAGTATCTCCTTAGGGAGGGCATAAATGAATGCTGAATGGATCACTGACAACCATTCAAGGTGCAACCATAGCTTTAAAGGATGGCAAAACCAATAAAATATTGTAAAGTAATTAGCCTCCAATTAAAATAAATAAATTTATGTTAAAAAAATTAAAAAAAAAGATTAAACAAAAAAGGCAGAGTTCCAGATATTATTTAGGAATCTGGAGAAAATGTTCCTAATGTCAACTGACCTACTCCATTCTGTACCTTTAAGTGCTTTTAAGTTGTTTTAGTTTTATCTATAAAGTATTTATACTTTATATTCATGAGGCCTCTGAGTTGAAATTCATAAAAAAACGTAATTTATATAAATGCTATTTTTGACAAAGAGGAACACTACAAAATAATACATTTTGTTTGATCTGGCTCACAAAAACCACTTGATGTAATTTTTTGAGAAATTCATGTGCAGTACTCTCTGCTGAGTAATTTGAAATAAATCGGGAGATATGCTTTATGATTATGTTAAGCAAAATGATTTTAAGTAATTTAAAATTATTCAGTAGTTGAAAACTCAGTAGCATTTACCCAGATGTCATGCTGTCATCTGATCTCTTCTTGAAATTTTGAAAATCAGGTTTTCAAGTTGCAACACAAATAACTATTTATTTAAAACAGATGATTAAAAATAACTAAGTCCTTCACTTTCTCTTTCCTTATCATTTGTACAGAATCTCTTTGATGATTTACATTTCAGACAGATATTGATTTCTATCCTCTGCCTTTACCCTATAAAGACTACTCTATTTTCAGTCAAGTGTCATAGGCATTAGGGCAGCACAAGGATGAGACAAATAAACCAAAATGACTTGTGCTTAAGAAACCAAAATGAGAGCATCTTCAAAGCACCCTCAGTTTCCTTAACGTATCTTTTGTGGTACAGATAATGAAACTGCAAAATCCAAACTCATGTAAGGCTTACTTGTTTTTACATTTCTAGGAAGTCTACATAATTTAATATGCTTTGCTTTCTTTAGTTCCACTAAAATTTTCGCTTGTTCATTATTGAAGGGGCTATACTGAGGGCCAATAAAAATAGTCATTGTGTCCTAGCATTCCAGGAAAAAAACATACAGATTGTGAGGAGTAAAAGAAATGAATTCCCAGGGTTTCTTTTTAATAAGTTTTAATGTGATCATGCTATATTATGCATGCTAAGATTTGATATGTTGATTAAGTGGGAGCCAACCCATGGGCTCAGCACCTAGGTGTCTTGGTCAAGCAATCTAGTTAGCGCCAGCTTTTTTGCTACTGAAAAGTAGACAGTCTCTTTGAAGGAAAAACGTCTGCTGATATAATTATATGTGCTTTTGTGGAATGCCTGTGTGAGGGTCATAAGGCCCTGCCTTAGGAAGGAGGAAAACATTAGATAAATAACACTAAGTTGGTTGACTATGAGAAATCTGTAAGAAAATAGACAGACCTTAGCCTTTTAGAGCAAATGCATAGACCTATGAGCTTTTTATTTTATTTTAGTAAGTACTATTTGAATCAAGGTGTCAGTGGTAGACAGAAGAAGGGACTCTCAAGAAATATCTACATTCTGAACCCTAGCACCTGTGCCTGACTATGCTACCTTACAGGACAAAGGGGAATTAAAGTTAGAGGTGAAATTAAGGTTGTTAATCAACTGAGAGAGTGCATGTGCTGGGTTACTCAGGTGGGTTCTCTGTAATCACGGGTCTGTCTAAAGGCACCAGAAAGGCAGAAGAGAGAGAACCACAGAAATGGCTGCAGAAAAGACTCATCCTAAAAGTCTCGTTAGCTTTGAAGACAGAGAAATGGGGTCATGAGCCAGGGAATGCAGGCATCCACTGCAAAGAGGAAAAAGCAAAAAAATAGATTCTACCCGAGAACCTCCAGAAAGGAAGGCAGCTCTGAGAACACGTAGATTTAAGCATGCTGAAATTCACTTTAGACTTCTGATCTTCAGAATGATAAGATGATAATTTCATGTTGTTCCAAAATGCTGTTTGTGGCGATTTGTTAGAGCGGCAGTAGGAAGCTGATATAACGTCCAACAGCAAAGTATCAGAACAAATGCAGAGTTGACCAGTTAAGGATAAATTAATTTAAATTATTCTTAATGAAGTGTTCTATTAGTCAATGAATCACCTTTGTCTTTTTCTTTGGCTTGATTAGATAGATGACTGAGGAGGGTGAGGAGCAAGGGAAAAGGTGCTCTAAGGATTTGCTTATGTGATGCCAATATCTTGATCATACAAATAACTAAGAATCTAACTCTCTAACTCAATTGTCCTTTGTCTCTTGGATACAATCTCTCTAGAGTCAATACTTTCCCTCAGATGTACCAGCATATTTTAAATTTTATTAGTTGATGGATAACAGGTGTGCTAAAAGAGGCTTAAAATGTTACTGATCTGTGTGGATGAGTTTGATGCTACTTTTGAAGTGAAGTAATTGTTTTAGAGAAGGGTGATTGGTGAACATTATCTGCAAGAGTGCTTTGAAAGTAACATGAAAGCTTTCATTGTTTAGGCATGACCATGTATTATATCTTCTGAACTGAATAACTAGGACATATGTATAGTGTGAAATTAGAAAGCTCAAAAAAGTGAAGGGTATTTCTGACTCTCCATGAGGTTTCTTAAACTAACAAAGCAAAAAAGAACAGGAAAAAATTCTTTACTTTCAATGGCTTGAGGACTTAACTGCTGACTCAGTTGGAGCAGGGTGGTGTGGTGGTGGCAGGGTGGGTAGGTGGGGAAAAACCAGCATGAGAGCAAAAGCAAGAGAGCAGACACATGCAGGCTCCCAAAGGCTTTTGTACTTCCAGTTGTTTTTTCCACAATGAAATCTCCCCACTCCCACCCTGCCGTGGTTTTTACTCCCATTATTTCCAGGTCTTTCTTCTGGAGTGAGGCTTTTCCTTTTTACCTCTCTAAAAGCTCAGCACACTGATGTTTCCATATTCCCATTCCCAGCTTTAGTTGGTCTTTTCAGCACTTAGTACTGTTACATGGGCTTCCTCCCTGGCTCAGCGTTAAAGAATCCGCCTGCAATGCAGGGGAACGGGGTTCAGTCCCTGGGTCGGGAAGATCCCCTGGAGGAGGGTTTGGCAACCCACTCCAGTGTTCTTGCTTGGAGAATCACATGGAAATAGGAGTTTGGTGAGCTATAGTCCATGGGACTGCAAAGAGTAGGGCACAACTGAAGCTACTGAGCGTGCACAAACTGTGTAACATACTATTTGTCTCTTGTTTATTGTGTGTGTGTGTGTGTGTGTGTGTGTCTTGAGTGCTCACACAACATGTTCATATTTTGCTCTGCTCACTAGGGGCAGTGATACGGAATTCAAAGTTGCATGACACAGCAGACTTTATCCAGCTCCATGCTTATTTAGACTTTAGGGGAAAAAAAAAAAAAAAACATACATGCTAGGCAAATCACCATGTTCAGCAACAACATAGAAAAGCCCTTTTGACTCTCAGGTTGTTTGCAAATGCTCTGTCATTTTATTTTCTGTGTGTGTTTGTCACTCAGTCGTGTCCAACTTTTTGCCACCCCATAGACTGTACCCCACTAGGCTCCTCTGTCCTTGGAATTCTCCAGGCAAGAATACTGGAGTGCATTGCCACTCCCTTCTCCAGGGGATCTTCCTGACCCAGGGATCGAAACCCGGCTTCCTGCATTGCAGGCAGACTGTTTACCTTCTGAGTTACCAGGGAAGCCCACTGTCATTCTCTACTTAGCATGTAAAGGGCCATGAAAGATGATACTGAATGGTATGAACAATCTCAGCTCAGGAAGCCACTGGCTCCAAGCCCTTTTGTTCCTTGCTAACTATGTCCTCTCAGAAATAGATTAGTTCCCATTCTTTGGGGAAGCTGTATGCATTAATTAGAGATGATTACATAAACCCGATCTTTTCAGTAGGGTCCAAATTGGACGTCAGTATATCTTTCCCGAAGTTGTGCTAGTGGTAAAGAACCTGCCTGCCAGTGCAGGAGATGTAAGAAACACAGGTTTGATCCCTGCGTTGAGAAGATCCCCTAGAGGAAGGTATGGCAACCCTCTCCAGCATTCTTGCCTGGAGAATGCCATGGCAGGCTACAGTCCATAGGGTCACATAGAATCGGATACAACCGAAGCGACATAGCATGCACACACGCATGCATATGGCATTTAACTTGAACCCTGTATACTTGTAATGATTCCTTGAATTAATGTTGCAAGGAAGGTTATATCAAAGATCATGTTCTCAGGATGCAAGAAGGACCACAGAACCAGCTTCCCACGTGTACTGTCTCATTGGCTAAGGGCTAATAACCTCAAACTCTGTGGGCACTGGGCAGTGGCAGTCCATCATTATCAGAAATATAGCAAGGATTTGTGAGATGAGGAACTTATTAAAGCCTATTTAAATTAAAGAATACACAGAAAGACCTAGAAGTGGCTCATTGGACCTTTCATTGAAATCTACCCCAATTTACCTAATAAAGGAGAATGATTTGTTATTTGTATTAGTTCCACATTGTAAGTTTTAAGGAAAAGTTTTTTACCCATTTTTTCTTGTTTTTTTTTTTTTTTCTTTCCCTAGAGGAAGTATTTATAATAAAACTTTTGCCCATAGAAATTAAATTATCTTCAGGATTACAAGACTTTCCAAAATTTCACATATTTTACTGTGTTTGCAGCTATTAGTTGTAATGGATTTTTCCTGCTTTTAGAAATTCTATTCTCAAGCGTCATATGGGAAAAAAATTCTAAACCTTCTTTACTCTCTTTCTGGGCACACAGGAAGACTTCATTTCCCATTCTCTATAGCAGTAATTGTGTTGGTGTGTAACTGAGTTCGGGGTATGTAAGGGGAAATGATGTGTTACATCCAGTTGAATGCAGTTAGTAGCTGTGTGCTCCTTCCACACACTCTTTTCTGTGCATGTGATTGAAAGTGAAAGATTTGGTGATGACAGGGTTGCAAATGGGGCACCCTGTGTTCCTGGACTCTGATTGGAGGAGGGCTGTGCAGGCATCTCACTGGTTGTTTAAAGTCACTGTTGTGGCACTTGCATGTTTTGGCAGCTTGTGTCAGTTAGTCTGGTGAATGGAATAGCAGGCTCAGAGAGAAGGTTTAGAGGTTTCAGAGAGAAGAGATTAGTCACTGGATATTCAAAAAGACATTTAAAGGATTGCAGCATTATTAATCACAGTATAACTATGGCATCACTAAGGACACTGATAGAAGTTTTTAAATTCAGTTTTATTAATGAAATAAGCACTTATTGCATGGCTACATATATACCTATAGAATATCTATATTGTCATTTTTGCATTTTTATACAATTTACATTAGGCTACTAACAAAAATCTATGTAAGTAAATTATATGAATTATATGTAAGTAAATTATATGAATTAATTCCTATAATATTTAAAACCACAGCAGTTCATGGAGAATAGAAAATCAAATCATCATTAATAACTTAGCCAAAATCACAGATAATTGGACAGCTAGACCTATGATCAGAGAAGGTGATGGCACCCCACTCCAGTACTCTTGCCTGGAAAATCCCATTGACGGAGGAGCCTGGTAGGCTACAGTCCATGGGGTTGCTGAGAGTTGGACATGACTGAGCAACTTCACTTTCACTTTTCACTTTCTTGCATTGGAGAAGGAAATGGCAACCCACTCCAGTGTTCTTGCCTGGACAATCCCAGGGACGGGGGAGCCTGGTGGGCTGCCGTCTATGGGGTCTCACAGAGTTGGACACGACTGAAGTGACTTAGCAGCAGCAGCAGCAGACCTATGATAATAACTTGAATTTCTATAGTTACAAAATCCTCATTTTCCTTAATGACTATTCTGTTTCTAGCCACAAGATGCATACACACATAATACACACACAATTCAATATACAACTGAAGTAATTAATTAATTACTACTCATGATTATGAATTCTCTGCATCAAGGATCACTATTTCTCATCAAGTATATTATGTTTATATATTGAAACAGCTTTGGGGGGTATTATACCCTGAGAATATATGAATGTTTGTAAATGTTCATGCTGAATATTGCTATTATTTTATCACTATGTATTCATATGATTGTGGGGAAAAAAGCTGATCTTAGTATTTCATGTAGCAGGGAACATGTTTTTGGACCCAGGTGGGAGTTTGGCATAGATTGCATCATTGCATTTTCACCAGTGTTGTGAATTCTTTGATTATGGAGTAAAATGGTGAGCTTGAATAGATACCTATGATAGCGTCATCATAAATTATGTTTTTTGCAGGGTAGGGTCTACAAGCTATGGTCTGTGAGTTGGCCTCCTGTTTTGGAATTAGAATTCTATTGAACAGACCGGATCCATGTATGCATTGTCTACACTGCTGTTGTGTGACAGCATGAAAGCTGAACACTAGTGACAGAGACTGGTGACAGAGTCCCCGTGTCTCACAAGCCTCAGACATTTAGCCTTTGGCCCTTCAGGAAAATGTGTCAACCTTGCTGTAGATAAAGAAGGATCTCCGCCAAGATTTTAGCTGAGCAATGACAAAATAAGAACTATGTTTCGAATCATGAGAGTGGTGGAGGGAGACAGGGAACAGAATTTAATAATTTAGCGCCAGAGTCTAGGGGAAAGGTGATGGAAGGTCCAACCTTGGCAATGGAAAAGAAAATATAAAAAGGAAAACAACTTGATGGAATCGGGGCCAGGATGTAGCTGGTCCGATGCTGGACATAGTTTCTCCTGAGTGGTAGTGCACTTTTTGGGGGAGGTGCTCATAGGAGATGCCTTGCTGATCACCAGCTGTTCCTTCATCATCACCTTTCAGCTTCCTTTTCTTGATTGCTTTCTGTTCTGGGCATGCGTGGTCACATGTTCCGTGCCATACTTCAGGCCTAGCACAGTCGGTAAAGTATCTGCCTGCAATGCATGAGATCCAGGTTCAGTCCCTGGGTCAGCAAGATCTGGAGAAGGAAATGGCAACCCACTCCAGTATTCTTGCCTGGATGAATGGAGAATCCCATGGACAGAGGAGCATGGCAGGCTACAGTCCATGGGGTTACAAGCGTTGGACATGACTTAATGACTAAACCACCACCACCTCTGGGACGCTTTTCTTTTCAGTTAGCTCTTCCTCCATAAAACAGCCTTATTCCTCCAAACGTTCCTTTTGAAACAAGATTTTCCAGCGTCTGTGTGTTTCTCTGTGTCTCTTTTTCTCTCTGTCTCTTTCAGTGTATCTGCATTCTATTTCTCTTCTTTGCATTCTCTTGCACTCTGTTTGTCTCTTCTACTCTTTCCCTGGTAGGCCCAGAATTGGAAATAAACTGACATAGGCTAAATTCACTTTATCTAAGTGTTGTTTTCTAGAAAAATATCCCTTTAGAATAGGCCATTAATACTGCCTGATCTCAGCCACTTCATCTATGTTTTTCTATCTATAGGTATATTCTCATCAGCCTATAAATAATGCTGTCAACTAATGCAATTTATCCAATCTTAAAACAGACGTGCAGGCAAAAATCTGGTTCCATCTTTCTCTCTCTGCTGTTCCATTTCTCTGTTCTGTTTTACAACAAAATTCTTCAAAATAGTTGATAAGGCACCCCGATTCTGTTATATTTCCTCTTGAACCCAATTCAGTAAGATTTAGCTTAGGCAGAAAGAGCCCCTGCCAGGGTGGGGTGACCTGCACATCACCCAGCCATGCTGTTGTCCCAGCCTCATGTGATTCAACCCATCAGAAGCAGAGAGGGTGCTTTTTCTCTTTGTTTCTTAAAGCACATTCTTCTTCCTGAAAACTCTGTGGTTCTGCTGTAACCCATTCAGTTATCGTTTTGAGTCTTCACTAATTCCGTACAGCTCCCTGATTCTCAACATTGGAATATCACCCAGGTTGTTATTTTTCTTCCTCAGTCCAACTCTAGGTGATCACAACCAGATTTTTCACTTTACATGCTGTGTCTCTGCTAAGGACCTTCACAATTATATGTCTAACCAGAGAGCTGTGCTGAAGTCCATACTCATAAATCAAAGTACTTATTTTAATCACTTCCTGCAAGCAGTTTTGTGCTGTGTCAGTTACCTAAGCTAGTGTTATGTCTCTCAGAATTCCCTTACCTGCATGATTCTGAGTTAGGATTGGCCCCAAGAGAAACTGAAATTGGAAAATTGGAACTGCGTTAGTAGCCTTTGCACATGAAAAATCAGTGTATGTTTCTAATCCTGCTGTACTTTCTGTGTATATCCTGGTTCTTCTTGTTTGCCTGAAGCAGATGCCAGAGTTACAGGGTTCCCCTGCCTTCACCAGTCACCACCACCTTTAGAATCTCTAAGTCCTGGACCCAGACAGCTGGGCACTGCTCTGGGAAAGAATGCCACCTCTTTTTGCAGGTGACCCAGAATGAAAGTACTAAGAGACAAACTCGGGTTTCAGTATGTTCTCATGGGTTCCTGTGTGTCTGAGGAATTTCAGTTTTTTCCTAGCTCCCTTTGCCTCATATCTAGATTTTCTTCCTGACGGCCAGCACTGAAGACCAATGGAGGCTTTAGACCCACCACCAGATACAAATTCAATGTCCTTGAATAGATTCCTTATCAGCATCACAGTTTTGTAAGGTCAGGAATTTCAAGTAAGTCCGTATAATAAGCCCCTTGATTGTACATCCTGTATAGCAATTTTCCTTCTTTGCTTGAATCCTAAAGAATATACTCTGCTTTATTTTTTCTTGTAAAAGTGGGTACCACTTGACATGATAAATGCTTAATGGTTTATTTTCTGACTATATCCAATAGAAGATAAGCCCCATAGGGGCAGGGGCAGGCAGAGAGTTTGCTGTATTTGTGCCAAAATTTATAACATGTATAATTGTGCCTGGTCCATAGTGGTAATTCATACCTATTTAATAAATAAATGAATGGATAAATAATAATTGTATATTTTACAAGAAATGTTTTTTGGTTATTCAGAGTATTAGTATGTCATGAGTAACAATATTCAGGGATAAGTAAAATGCATGAAATATGTTTTAGAAGTATTAACATTATGAAAATAAACCAATCCAAAAGTGAAAAAGGAAAAATATATATTTTTTCTCTACTCACAGGTTAAATAGTGAAGAGTTTAAATCTGTCTGTTACCCGGGGCTTCTCATAACAACTGGACAGACTATTTTCTGAATGTGCAACCTACATAGTTTTGTCAACTGCTGAAGACTAATCAACACTGGTTCATAGTCAGTAAATAAAATTGCTAGAAAGGAAAAGGGTCTGTCAATTATGCAGTTTTGTTTCACTTTAGGGGTGTTCTATAGATGCAAACAGACATTTGGCAAAAAGTTGAACAAGAAATACCACAAGCCATTACAGGCATTTTTTTTTTTCTTTTCTGTAAAACTATGGGTTCTGCCTGAAATTTGTTTTGTGAGATAAATTTTCTCAAAGAGGCAGTAGTGTCATTAATTAAACAAAGGAAGACACAAGAGGTGGGATCCTGCTAAGCCAAAGTTGTTAAATGAATCTGAGCTCTCATATAGAAAACTTCCCCAGTGCTTATCTAAGCTGTCACCATTTTAGTGCATCTGAGAAAATTTGCTCCAAGATTTGTGTTAGTGTTGGCAAAGAAATGAACTAATTTTAATTCTCAACCCCTAAATCTCACATTAGTCCAGAAACTTTGCAGTTAAACTCATCTAAGTTTGCTGCCCAGCCAACAATTACATTAAAAATACTAAAGAAAAAGATAGCAGCCTATCCTGGTATAAATAGCAAAAGTAAAATTTAGAGGAAAAAAAATTTTATTTTAACTTTTAAAAATGTTCAAGTCTGTTAAAAGTTCTGATTCCTAGAAAGCCATAAAAGGACTCATAGAAGATTTGTTTTCTCTGGTTGCCTAGCTGGCCACAAAACTAGATTACTTCCTGCCACTTCTGCCAAAATAAATATTATTAAAATATTATATTCCCCAGCTGCCAGTCAGAACCAAAGGTACATAAAAAGATGGTGTTTATTTGTACATGTACACCTTTCCCACCACAGAACTCAGATTAAATGTTGCAATGCTAGAGACAGTTTTAGCGGTTTTTTAAAGCTGGCTTTCTCATCTTCCTTCTCACTCACAATATGTAAAATATTATTGATTGAAAATGAAAATCCTCAACAGTTTATTAGAAATGATTTTTTTATGCCCATGGCTAAATATTCAAGTTTTTTTAAATCACTCTGATTTAAAAAGATATTAATTCTGTTGTTCGATTTCAGAAGTGATGAGAAACTTAAACATCTCCATTGTCTTAGAGAGGATTGCCTCAAAGAAGAGGATGCATGGTGGGAACAGGAAAAGATCCAACTGATTTTGTGCTGAAAGAGGGATGTGATTCAAGCAGATTTTAAATAAGGGAGTAAAAGATCCCATGCACTGCAATTTGATGCTGGAAAGAAGCCCCAATTCACACATCACTAGCTTCAGTGATCTTTTTCCTCAATAACTACGTTTTGAAGGCATTTGTTTTAAATTCTAATTGTCAAAGAATTTTTAAAACTTTTGATGGGTTTGCCTTGTGACCCTAGATGTTACTATTGTTTTTAAAAAAACAAAACCTATCTGTTTTTATTGCAATCTTTTGGATTACGCCAGAGCTTGAATTTGCCAATAGAGGGCAATAGCCAAACTAAGATAGACTGCATCTATCATTTTTGCAACTTCTAATGAGGTAAAAGGACACATAGAATCCTCATCTGCTTTTATGGATATTGCTGTGTAATTGCAGTGTAATTATGGCACACACAGCTTTAGAAAATTATCTTTCAAGAAAACAGCTGGTTCTCTTTAACAAACCAGGATGAAATCTTGTCAGTTAAAAAAAAAATCCAAAGAAAATTTTCCAAAAATACATGCTGATAATAAACAAGCAACAAAAAACGAAATAACATAAAAATTTTAAATGGATAAATCAGAGGTGCTGGTATGAAAAACAGGACAAACGTACAAATCCAATAAAATTATAAAGGTAGGAGGTACTTCAGATGTATCGTTTTATTTTACAGTGTAAACAGACTTCTTGGAAAGATTTCAATTTTTTTTCATTTTTCTATTTTATTTGTGTAATTATGTAAATGCATGCATACATCTACTCTAAATATGAGATGCATACACACAAACACAGATCTTGAGGTCTACAAGAATTTTATAACCAGTGCTCCAGAAAAATTTTGAAACAACTAACAATGGGCATTTGATGCTATACATTTGAGGGTATATTAAACATCTAGATATGCTAACAATCCAATATATGAGTGCCTTTTAAAAACACTCTCTATACAAAATTTAAAAGATACTAAATAGGTCATTAAAGAGAACAATTATCCATAATTCACTTTGATGTATGACTTATTTCAGTTTTATCTTAAAAATCATCTAGGGGGACATAGTGATGATTGGATTTATAAAATATAAAAGTTACAAAGTCTGAAACATAAGTAAAATTATAATTTTCTCTTTCTCCTCTTGATGAGATATTTTCAGGAGATTCATTACATTTAGACTGCCATGTGAGTGTAAAAATTAAGAATTGGTGCTTTCTTGAGTCACAGAGTGGCATATCCTGATAGCTTGATAAGTGAGTATCCCTTATGAATCTTATATTTAGAAATTATTTTAATTAACAGCAGACACTAGCTGAGGATGGATTATTTACAGAACAGGACCTTGTGTGGTTAAAACTTTAAAAACTGTATTAGTAAAACAGAAATATTGAGATACATACATGTATATAGTATATGTATATATAATATATATTCATGTGTATATTTATGAATCATTGAAAGAGAGGAAATAATAATATTTAAGTTTGTGTTCTTTATTGTGCAGAGTAATTTGAATATCTAGAAATAAGACTCTTAGTAGGCAGCTCCCAAAGTGTAATACCTAGACCATGAGAGTTAGTATCCCCTAAGCACTTTTTTGGAGAAGGCAATGACACCCCACTCCAGTACTCTTGCCTGGAAAATCCATGGATGGAAGAGCCTGGAAAGCTGCAGTCCATGAGGTCGCTGAGGGTCAGACACGACTGGGTGACTTCACTTTCACTTTTCACTTTCCTGCATTGGAGAAGGAAATGGCAACCCACTCCAGTGTTCTTGCCTGGAGAATCCCAGGGATGGGGGAGCCTGGTGGGCTGCCATCTATGTGGTCACACAGAGTTGGACACAACTGAAGTGACGCAGCAGCAGCAGCAGCAGCAGCAGCAGCAGCAGCAAGTACTTTTTAGTTTCCTGTCTGGCCGCAGACCTCTTGTCTCAGACCTCCTGAAACACAAATTCTGGGATTGGGCTTCAGTGATCTGTGTTTAAACAGAGTTCTAGGTGATTCTGATGCATGTTAAAATTTGAGAACCCCTTCCTTTGGTAAATATGTTTTTTTTTTTTCATGATCATTGTAATTGAACAGTAAGAAACCCAGAAAATCTCCTGTCTCTAGATTTGTTTTCAAACAAGTTCTGCACTAAAATACATTTGGCTTAGGTATGGTTAACATGGGGGCTTCCCAGATGGCACTAGTAGTAAAGAAACCACCTTTGCAGGAGAGAAAAGAAATGCAGGTTGGCTTTCTGGGTTGGGAATATCACCTGGAGGAAGCATGACAACTCACTCCAGTATTCTTGCCTGAAGAATCCAGTGGACAGAGGAACCAAACAGGCTACAGTCCATAGGGTCACAAAGAGTCAGACATGACCAAAGCAACTTAGCACACACTCACACATATTTAACATGCTTTTATCAGGTAGATTGATTGTTGACTGTTATTGACTGAACTTTGCAAAATTTAAGCATGTAATCTCCATGGACACAGGAGCCTGGTGGGCTACAGTTCACAGAGTCACAGAGTTGGATATGACTGAGCGACTAAGCACAGCACAATCAATCTTTACAGAAACTTACTTAAATTAGCTATGAAATTCCAGCCTTAGGAGTTCCTAAACATCACTTCATGCAAACAGAAAATTGGAAAACTAGGAGCCAAAAAGATTAAAAGTGTTTGCCAAATATCAAAAGGCGATTTGACAATGAACTTGGAGTCAAATCCAAATCTTCTAACTTCTATATTAATTTTAAATCCTGTTAAATTGTGGGCTCTCTTGGTGGCTCAGATGGTAAAGGATCTACCTGCAATGGAGACCTGGATTCAATCCCTGGTTTGGGAAGATCCCCTGGAGAAGGGAATGGCTACCCACTCCAGTATTCTTGCCTGGAGAATCCCCATGGACAGAGGAGCCTGAGACATGACTGAGTGACTAAGCACAGCACAACACATTCAATTCCAGGTTATGGTTTTCAACTAATTTCCTGTATCAGTAATAGGATTGTTGTCAAATAAGTCATGAAAGATATTTGAGCAACTCAACAGCTTTTGCGATGGCACAGCCTCATAAGTATTTCCCAACAGTGGGAAACAAAATATGCTTAACCAGCAGGTATGCATCTTCCTTTTGCTTGTGTGTGGTTCATGAGCTCTTAAGAAATAGCGAGGCCTATCAAGGAGATGTTTCTGTCATTGAATTCAACCAGGAGAATGTGAAATTTAGATGCACTTGTAGTTTTTCTCAATTATTAGCATTGTCTTCTACATAGGTGTAATTTGGCTGATGGCTGGTCTACATCCCTTCTGTAAACTGCCTGAATTCAAGAGTTTGCATTTCTGTTCTGTTTTGGGGTTTGGATGTGTATCTTCTTTTTGGAGAATTTGCCACCATACCTGGTACATGATATGAGCCCAATGCTGGTGTCAAATAAAATAAGTGAATGAAAACTCAATAATAGATGTTCAGTTTTACAGCATTAACTCTAATGAGAAGATAACACTTCAGGGATAATAATGAAATAAAAAATATAATCTGCACCTATTGTTACAACTCATTTACAACAAAGTTTTCTCAATCCTTCTGACTGCATCCACAGTTCAGAAAACTTATTGCAATTATCAGTGAAATCACTGTATCTCTGAGCTGTATAAGCTTTATAGAAAATCAGGACCATGTTGAAACTTGACAATTAGAGTCGTTTGGCTCCTAAATGCCAACCCCTCAATTTCCAGCCATTGATTTCTAAGTTTCGTTTGTGTGTGGTCATAACCTACTCCTCCAGGATGCCACCAGGCACACACTTCAATAGTCCTGTGAGTACTCATGGGTCAGTTTGAGGAATTTAGCCTGATTTGAATTTTACTGGAAGTATTTGGTAAACTTTTTGGAAACTACTATTTTAGAAAATAGGTATACATCAATGGAAGCTTGAGTGTGGGACAGTCTGAGTAATAAACACATTTGTATTAATATTATTTAAAATTATTCTTCCCTACCAATGATGAATGTTTATCCTTGGAAATAGAAATCACCCTTAAGGGATCAGTTCTCTTGGGAGGGACCTTCAGACAGGCATAATACAGACCCTCAATATATACTCAGATTTGTTTGAATTTCCAAGTTAAATTAGATTCTTGAACTAGAATTCCTAAAATACCAAGACTGCATTTAGAAGCTACAATGTTTCCATCAAAGATGCGTCTAGAATTTGATTCTGAGTGTAGCACTCCATGAGTTTGGTTAGTCATTCAGTTCAGTTCAATCGCTCAGTCGTGTCCGGCTCTTTGTGACCCCATGAATCGCAGCACGCCAGGCCTCCCTGTCCATCACCAACTCCCGGAGTTCACCCAAACTCATGTCCATCGAGTCAGTGATGCCATCCAGCCATCTCATCCTCTGTCGTCCCCTTCTTCTCCTGCCCCCAATCCCTCCCAGCATCAGAGTCTTTTCCAATGAGTCAAGTCTTCACATGAGGTGGCCAAAGTACTGGAGTTTCAGCTTCAGCATCATTCCTTCCAAAGAAATCCCAGGGCTGATCTCCTTCAGAATGGACTGGTTGGATCTCCTTGCAGTCCAAGGGACTCTCAAGAGTCTTCTCCAACACCACAGTTCAAAAGCGTCAATTCTTCAGCGCTCAGCTTTCTTCACAGTCCAACTCTCACATCCATACATGACCACTGGAAAAACCATAGCCTTGACTAGATGAACCTTAGTCGGCAAAGTAATGTCTCTGCTTTTGAATGTGCTATCTAGGTTGGTCATAACTTTCCTTCCAAGGAGTAAGCATCTTTTAATTTCATGGCTGCAATCACCATCTGCAGTGATTTTGGAGCCCCCCAAAACAAAGTCTGACACTGTTTCCACTGTTTCCCCATCTATTTCCCATGAAGTGATGGGACCAGATGCCATAATCTTCGTTTTCTGAATGTTGAGCTTTAAGCCAACTTTTTCACTCTTCTCTTTAACTTTCATCAAGAGGCTTTCTAGTTCCTCTTCACTTTCTGCCATAAGGGTGGTGTCATCTGCATGTCTGAGGTAATTGATATTTCTCCCGGCAATCTTGATTCTTCTTGTGTTTCTCCCAGCCCAGCATTTCTCATGATGTACTCTGCATAGAAGTTAAATAAGCAGGGTGACAATATACAGCCTTGATGTACTCCTTTTCCTATTTGGAATCAGTCTGTTGTTCCATGTCCAGTTCTAGCTGTTGCTTCCTGACCTGTATACAGGTTTCTCAAGAGGCAGGTCAGGTGGTCTGGTATTGCCATCTCTTGTTAGTTATTACACTTTTTGAATTAAGTCTGTTATCTGATGACAAAGTGATAATCATCACAACATTCTTATTTGGTTAATCTTATAATTTTAAAAAATCATATAATAGTTACCGGTCCTGAAGATTGACATTGATTGCATAAAATCTTTTCATACTTGAGTAAGGTGTAGATGCAATCATACAAATGCACTTTAATAAACCATAAAACATGTATGGATACGCAGATGACACCAACCTCATGGTAAAAAGCGAAGAAGAACTAAAGAGCCTCTTGGTGAAAATGAAAGAGGAGAGTGAAAAAGTTGCTTAAAACTCAACATACAGAAAACTATGATCATGGCTTCCAGTCCCATCACTTCATGGCAAATAGATGGGGACACAGTGGAAATAGCGAGAGACTTTATAGCTTTGGGCTCCAAAATCACCGCAGATGTTGTCTGCAACCACGAAATTTAAAAGATGCTTGCTCCTTGGAAGAAAAGCTATGACCAATCTAGACAGCATATTAAAAAGCAGAGACATTGCTTTGCTGACAAAGGTCCATCTATTTAAAGCTATGGTTTTTCCAGTGGTCATGCATAGATGTGAGAGTTGGACTATATAGAAAGCTGAGTGCTGAAGAATTGATGCTTTTGAACTGTGGTGTTGGAAAAGACTCTTAAGAGTCCCTTGGACGGCAAGGAGATCCAGCCAGTCCATCCTAAAGGAGATCAGTCCTGAATGTTCATTGGAAGGACTGATGCTGAAGCTGAAACTCCAATATTTTGGCCAACTGATGTGAAGAACTGACTCATTGGAAAAGACCCTGATGCTGAGAAAGATTGAAGACGGGAGGAGAAGGGGATGACAGAGGATGAAATGGTTGGAATGGCATCACTGACGTGATGGACATGAGTTTGAGTAGGCTCCAGGAGTTGGTGATGGACAGGGAAGCCTGGTATGCTGCAGTCCCTGGGGTTGCAAAGAGTCAGACATGACTGAGTGACTGAACTGAACTGAAAACATATAAACATTAATGAAATTTAATATGTCATATTACTATTCATGTAATAGATTATAATATTCTGAAATGCTGTGAGGAATTGTTCATATGACAGGATTTTATCAATATTAGATGGCCAAAAGAGCATGTTATCTATTATGACTTGTATAATACTGGAAAGAGTTTATGAGAGATTTCTGAGAAACAGGTAGACATTGTAATAACCTTACATATCCTTTCTGAGAATGCAAGTTAACAGAAATATTAAGTAGATAAATATTTAATTCTTGTCTAGGGGATAAGATAAATTAACTAGAATGATAGCCATATGAAAATGCACTTGAAATGATGCATAACAGTAGTTAATATCACATGAGGGAATATAGGCAAATGGTTTAATTGAACCAAAAAACTAAAATTGCATCAAAGTTCACAGTTCTAGAATGTCTAAACCAAAGTCAACTTTTATTGATATTTAAAGCAGTGAAACCACTTTTATCGATCTGTTTCATGCGGTAGATGATGCACTATGAGAATCACATCTATAATGTGCTGTACAAAGAGCTCTAAGTACTGTTGGCAATAAATTAAAAGTAATGTTGATGTTCCAAATAAGTTTTGATGGATAGATAATTTTGAAGTGGTTGGATTTAAGTAGTTTCTGAATGTATTTCACCGTGGATTTCATACCAGTAGCAGAGCTTGGCATTCTTAACATCTAGACTTTGGAGGACTGAGGTTTAGCATTTGCCACAGCAACTTTAATCACTCTTCTAGCATACTCTATTACCTGTAGAGATTTATTTTAATCCTAAGACTCTGTTTCTAATTTCCTAAGATTCAAGTCATTTTGTGAAGAATATACTATTTGCTTTCTCTACTATTCCTTCTTGAAGGTAGTTGCCTAAAGAAAGAAACTGGGCTTCCCTGGTGGCTCAGAGGTAAAGAATCTACCTGCCAATGCAGGAGATGTGGGTTCGATCCCTGATCAGAAAGACCCCCTGGAGAAGGAACTGGCAAGCCACTACAGAAGTTCTGCCTGGGACATCCCATGGACAGAGAAGCCTGGTGGGTTACAGTCCAAGGAGTCACAAGAGTCAGACATAACTTAGTGACTAAACAACAACAACCACTTTAATTCAGCACTTAATTCAGGTTCTTATCTCCTTTCTCTTCTTCCTTCCATTCTATAGCTGGTGATAGTTTGGTCAAGGAGTTACCTAAGTACATTTAATCAAACTCCTGCCTCTGTCATTTCCACAAGGTTCATCTCCTACAGGCACACATTCAAAGAGAATCACAAGTCAAGTTCCAATTCCCTTGATCACAAATATAAGCACTTACTAAAATCTCTTGAGCAAGAGGTGAGAAAATTGTTTTGTGTAACACAAAGCAAATTTGTTAAAACTAACAAACAAAAAGGAGGGAGAAGTGGGGAAAAAAAAAATCTCCTGAAAATACCTGTGTTAACTTTCACCTTTTGTTATGTTTTCCCATATTCCTCTGGGCTAAGGATGGTCCTATATGTACATTTTCTCAGGTATTCTGTTGTCAGAGCTTCTTGAGTGATTGAGCATGCACACCCAAAATCTCTAGGCTCTTCCACTCTCCTTCCATCTTTTCTCTACTAATCTTTCCTCTGGTTTCATCCTTTCCTCCTATTTACATTTCACACAATTCACTTGTAATTTAAAGTCCCACTGTCATTTGAGAAGGACTTTGGGGTTAGAGAAGACATGTAGTTGGAGGGGAAGCATCATACCAAAATGAAAAGACTGTGTGTGACAGAGCACTTAGGACTATTGCATGTTATTAAGGCAGGATGTTTACAGAATGCCTCTAGGATTTTCTTACAGAAAATTTCTGTATAAGCTCCTCTCTCTATCATTTCCTCAAGTTCAACTCTGTAGATGGCCTAACTGGTGCCATCTTGAATAACGTTTGGAATGTAGCTCCCCACCCCCAACCCCAGTAGCACACTTAAATTCATTTAAATTCTGACTCTTTTCCTTTGAAAACAGTTGGGACTTTAATAGTTGAAGTGGGCCCATTGGAGGGGAAATTAGACTTTTCCAATCACTTCAGATTAGATTTTTACACGATTTTCTCTCATTCCAACCACAAGCATTCACAGTCACTGTCATGCCTACTAAATTCCAAGCACTGCCTGATGTGTTTACATAATTATCACATTGAAACCTGAATTTGTAAAACTGGTAGGTATCACCAACCTTAGTGTTTTATCTCATACTTTGAGATCTTCATCTGCCAGGAGATCACATTTGCCTACCATGTCTACCTACATTTGTCCTTCTCACCTTTTCCCCCCGTAACTGTCTCAGATTTGATTAGTGCTTTATAAAGTCAGTGATTTGTCTTCTCATTCCAAGTGCCATAACCATGTGATCTACTAAAAGCTCTTCTGTGGTAATTGATTTATCATTCTTATCATTTAATTCAATGCACACAGCTAAAATTTTGGTTTAATAGCTAAGTGCACTCAAGAGGATTTCCTAGATTAATGTGGGGCTGTGGTGATTTCTTAAAGTTCTGAACTTGTAAAATTGATAAAATATAAGTGCAGTCATTACCTGGTGTGCATTTTCTGGTGGAAATGTATTAATGAAAGATGATATATTAGGTCAGCTTTATCACATTTTGTAAATATCTACAGATGAAATAAAAACAGAAATGAATCAAGAGAAATAACCTCATTCTTAAGGTAGTAAAGAAATTTTTTGATTTTAGAATGTGAGGAAGATCCATTCATTGTCAGAAAATGCCACAAAGAGCAGTCATTTGAGCATAGACAAATTGTAACTTTCTTATCTAAGTATTTTAGATACAGAGAATTCCTTTCATCTCTCTGTTCCTTGAACTGCTGCTGCTACTATGTCCGACTCTGTGAGACCCCATGGACTGCAGCCTACCAGGCTCCTCCATCCATGAGATTTTCCAGGCAAGATGTACTGGAGTGAGGTGCCATTGCCTTCTCCGCCTTGAACTGCATATGGCCGTAATACTGGATAAAAACAATCCTGGTAATTAAAACTTTACCAACTATTTCATATTTTTATGGGACTTTTCTGTTTTGAGATTTGATATTATGGACTGTGAACATTACCACCTATGTTTTTTAAAAAATCGAACATCTTTTCTCCTCCATTTTACCAGGGGTTAGAAAACCTGTGTCTTAGTTTTATTAAAGCTAACTTTTCAGAGTGTGTATTAAATATACTTATTTTAAAACATATTCTAATTAGACCAATTCTCTTTTTTTGTGTGTTGTATCTGTGAAAACTCACGATCTAAGGGACTTTTGGAGGGACAATATTATAGTATGATAGCTCTTCTGCTGGCTCAAAGAGCAGAGTAATAATGAAGAAATTTATGCTTTCTTAATCTCCTGGTTCTATTTTTGTACTTGTCAGTTAGGTAGCTGTTCTCTTCATTATTAAAACTAGGGTCACAGAAGGAAATCTGTGTATTGAGTGATTTAATAGGTAAAGATACAAAAATGTAGCTTTGAAGATTTACTCATAATATGTCACATATGATTGTTAAAGATCAAGCTAGTTAACTTGGGAGGGGGGTTCATGTTTGGGAACGCATGTAAGAATTAAAGATTTTAAAATTAAAAAAATAAAAAAATAAAAAAAAAAGAGAAGAAAAATAATTTCTTAAAAAGGAATGCTAACAAAAATGATTCAATAAGTGTTTCTAATTTTAGACAATTTCTTGAAAGTTTAACCTTATTTGTCACAAGGTAAACAGTTTTTAAATTTAAAAAAAAATCAAAGTATTCTTCCAGATACATTTTAATTGTCTAACAAAGGTAATAACTTAAAAAAAATGCTCTTTAATACCCAGGAATATTGGAAAAATCTAAAATGTTTTTTTTTACTATTTTTTTCAGCAGTGAGTGAGCAACTGAACTGAATTGAACTGAACTGAAAATGATTTTGATATGATTATGCTCAAATACAAAGAATCAGTTCATAATTTTGGTTTTGTGTCACTAAAACATGAGTTGAAAAGTTAAGATGCAGATAAGAGAATTTAACACATTTCCTTCATTTTTACAGCAGCATTAATTATGAGATGTAACAATTTAGTAACAGCTGTTTAGGGAAAAATTATAATAAATGAGCATATTATTGATGTATCTAGATTTCAGGAATGTTAAATTATAAATATAAATATACATTATGCATCAGTTCAGTTCAGTTCAGTCACTCACTCATGTTCTACTCTTTGCCACTGCGACTCCATGGACTGCAGCCTGCCAGGCTTCCCTGTCCATCACCAACTCCTGGAGCTTGTTCAGACTCATGTCCATTGAGTTGGTGATGCCATCCAACCATCTCATCCTCTGTCATCCCCTTCTCCTGCCTTCAAACTTTCCCAGCATCAGGGTCTTTTCCAATGAGTCAGTTCTTTGCATCACGTGGCCAAAATATTGGAGTTTCAGCTTCAGCATCAGTTCTTCCAATGAATATTCAGGACTGATTTCTTTTAGATTGATTGGTTTGATCTTACACCCCCAAGGGACTCTCAAGAGGCTTCTCCAACACCACAGTTCAAAAATATAAATTCTTCAGGGCTAAGCTACTAGTCGGACACTACTGAGCGACTTCACTTTCACTTTTCACTTTCATGCATTGAAGAAGGACTTGGCAACCCACTCCAGTGTTCTTGCCTGGAGAATCCCAGGGATGGGGGAGTCTGGTAGGCTGCCGTCTATGAGGTCGCACAGAGTCGGACACGACTGAAGTGACTTAGCAGCAGCAGCAGCAGCAGCAAGCTTTCTTTATGGTCCAGCTCTCACATCCATACATGACTACTGGAAAAATGATAGCTTTGATTATAAAGGACCTTTGTCAGCAAAGCAACGTCTCTACTTTTTAAAATGCCATCTAGGTTTGTCATAGCTTTTCTTCCAAGGAGCAAGTGTCTTTTAATTTCACGGCTGCAGTCACCATTTGCAGTGAATTTGGAGCCCCCAAAAATAGTCTGTTACTATTTCCATTGTTTCCCCAAATATTTGCCATGAAGTGATGGGACCAGATGCTATGATCTTAGTTTTTTGAATGTTGAGTTTTAAGCCAACTTTTATTAACTTCATCAAAAAGCTCTTAGTTCCTCTTTGTTTTCTGCCATAAGGGTGGTGTCATCTGCATAGTTGAGATTATTGATATTTCTCCTGGCAATCTTGATTCCAGCTTGTGCTTCATCCAGCCCAGCATTTTGCATGATGTATTCTGCATGTAAGTTAAATAAGCAGGGTGACAATATACAATCTTGATGTACTCCTTTACCAATTTGGAACCAGTTTCGCAAATTGCCAACATCTGTTGGATCACAGAAAAAGCACGAGAGTTCCAGGAAAACATCCACTATTGACTATGCCAAAGCCTTTGGCAGTGTGGATTGCAATGAACTGTGGAAAATTCTACAAGAGATAGGAATACCAGGCCACCTTACCTGCCTCCTGAGAAATCTGTATGCAGGTCAACAAGTAACATTATGCATAAATATAGGCATATACACATGTGTATGCATTTATGTATGTATCTGTATACATGTGTGAATACATGCACACATATGTATATATAGAGAGATATATTTTCTTCTACAGGAAGAGGAATATAATCAACGGTGTGTAGATGCATGTGTGTCTATGTCCATGTGTGTGAGATTACCAACACTATGAAAAGGAGATCCATTTTATAGCATTTTTCCAGTTTCCATGTTGTAAATATTAGCACCACA
Organism: Capricornis sumatraensis; assembly: GCF_032405125.1. NCBI lineage: Eukaryota > Metazoa > Chordata > Mammalia > Artiodactyla > Bovidae > Capricornis > Capricornis sumatraensis. Next base: position 26,455,970 of record NC_091073.1, read on the forward strand.
GATAATTTCTAGCTACTGCTACTATTAGACACAAATGGGAAGAGTGAGAGATGTATTTATAGGTATACATGAATGTGTGTGCATTATATCTCCTAGAATCAATTGCTTCTTGTTCTAGATTTGTGCCACATTAAGGACGGAGAAGCACTGCTCAGTGTAAGAGTTCTGAATTATGGTCTACAGTTTCAAAAATAAAGCACATAAAATGGAAACTGTTAAGCACACTTGTTCTTCGAAAAAATACCAATTAACATAATGATTCATATAAATTGCACACATTTTTATCTAGAAAAATTAGCCTAGTATGACTTATTAATGAAAAATCTCAAATTGTTAGCTTTCTTTTTCACTGTGATCTTTGAATGATCTGGTAACTCATAGGTTGTCTGGTTCGGCACAAATTCAAGTAAGGTTGTTTTCTTAATTTAATCAGCTTCAGGTGTTTATTTTGTGGCCCTCAATGTTGCCACTGGCTTAACTACATTTTTTTAGTTTTTGTGATTCAGAATTACACCTCTTTGTGAGCTTGAAATGTTCAGCAATTGCTACTCTTAGTAGAAGGAAGTGGATGAAATCTGTGGGCTGGTTGTTGGATGACAACCGTTAGAGTTGAAGTAATTTTCCTAAGTAAGGCTGACACCTCTGCCAAAATCTTTCCATTCCAAAGCAGAATTTCTCTTGCTTGCCATGGTTGCTATCACATCTTTTGTGACTAGTCAACTTAAAAATCCCCCCTCTAATTCATAGACTATTTGTACTTTATATCACCATTTTTGGAAAGTCTGAAGATTTTGCCTTCTAGAAGTACAGTCCTAACAGAGGTTTTGAAAGTTCAGTTTTTTTCAAGATTTTTGTACAAGTTGAATCTGAAGAAAAGAATAAAGACAATTCCCACTTGTAAAAACAAACAAAAAAAGTTAAATATTAAAATTAGGCATCCATTTATTGAACAATGATTATGGTTTCCTCAAAAACTAGAAAAGGTGTGTCAGAGAAACAGAGTTCATGTTCCATGAATACGATTCCAATGTTTTTTATAAGATAATAGCAATCTAGCTTCTAAAACTTTAAATCTCCTTGAAAACATTTAAAGCTGAACAAGAGTCAAGGCAAACAATCAGAAATCTAACTGCAAATAAGAATTTACAATGTGACCTTATCTGTAGAAGCTAATGGCTTCTATTGCGTAAGAGCCAAGCAGAACAGATTAAGAAAATTAAAAGTTTTCTAAAGAATTACTTGGCCATCTAATCATAAGTCCTTAAAAGAATTATTTGACCATCTGGTATAATTTCTTCAGATGTTATACTAATTTTAATTCAAGCCAAAAACATTAAATTGTACCTGATAAACTGTATAAAGAAAAATTGTCTTTCAGATGATGAGAGATTCTTAATCATGTCAAGTTAAAGTGTTTAGCTATCTCAGATTTGGAGCTATGGCTTTATTATCTAAACAATCCATTTGTGAATCTGACTCAGCTACTAGTTCCCATAATATCCTTCATCAGGAAAGTTCTTGGGGTTGATATTACTTTGTGAAAACCTATAACTTTCTCTTTCTTTTAAATTATTGCATTTCAGCATTAGTAGATATACTTTCTTCTGTAGGGAGAGTGACATAGTCAGTGGTGTTTGGTGTGTGTGTGTGTAACAACCAATTCTGTAAGAAAGGGAAGTCCAGATTTTTTAGCATTTTTACAGGTTCTGTGGTATAAATACTTGTACTGCAGCGAATTTCAAGTTATAGCTACTATTGTGCATAATTAACAAGGGATGTACACGGTCTGCCCTTGGGAGCTAGTACTTGCTAGTCTCCAGCACATCACTGAATCTAAATGATTGTTCTTTAAGTATTAAGAAAATGTCAACACACAAAATACTGAACTTAAGACCCTAAGAATTTCTGTAAGTTAAAGATTTCCCAATTTTATAATCAAAGTATCATGATACCTCATGCCTTTTTATTTTCATAGCACTTTTTTTAATAACTGAAGTTTATTTTACTTATTGATGATGGTCTCCCAGCAGCAATAAACTAAGGAACTCTAAGAAATTAAGGATCAGATCTGTTTGGTAGACAATTGTGTCCCCAGAGACTACAAAAGTACCTAGCACAAAATGGGCCTTATATTAACATTGTTAAATAAGTTTTAACCTTTAACATTGTAAAATAATTGTCCCCAGAAATTACCAAAATACCTAGCACAAAATGGGCCTTATATTAATATTGTTAAATAAATGTCAACCTCCTAAAGTTAGGATGTTATATATCATTCCAAGTTAAATTAATTTTCAATTTATAAGGCAGTAGGAATTTTGCTTTACTTTTAAAGTCTTGGTAACATAGATCTAGGTGAATATATAAATTGTTACTAATTTTTGATTCCCTCTCTTTATGTACATATCCCTTTGTAATGAATAGTTTTAAATTGAATAAAAGAAAATCTTCTTTTATAAGCCACATATACCAATTTGTAAGCATATTATTAAATTAATAATAATTAAACTCCTGCAGAAATCAAGCTCGACAATGTGACCTTCAAACATAGGAATATAAAGGAAAAATAAAGATTGAAAATTGTTTTTATGCCACTTAAACATAGAATTAACTGGGTTTATTTTTAAACCTCACATTTCAATTATGATAACCAGCTATTTATTCCTTTTTTATAATTCATTTGAAATATTTATTTAGCATTCACCATGTGTGCTGCTAAGTACAGTTATCATCTTGATTTTACAACTTTCATCAGCCTTTTTGGAGAAGGAAATGGCAACCCACTCCAGTATTCTTGCCTGGAGAATGCCACGGACAAAGGAGCCTGGTGGACTACAGTCCATGGGTTCGCAAAGAGTCGGACACAACTGAGCGACAACACACACATACACGTGTATTAATAACTTTTTAATCTGTTGGTTGCATAGTGAAAAATAAACAGCATAACAATCTTCAGTTCAGCTCAGTTCAGTCGCTCAGTTGTGTCCGACTCTTTGCGATGCCATGAATCGCAGCATGCCAGGCCTCCCTGTCCATCACCATCTCCCAGAGTTCACTCAGACTCATGTCCATCGAGTCCATGATGCCATCCAGCCATCTCATGCTTGGTCGTCCCCTTCTCCTCCTGCCCCCAATCCCTCGCAGCATCAGAGTCTTTTCCAATGAGTCAACTCTTCGCATGAGGTGGCCAAAGTACTGGAGTTTCAGCTTTAGCATCATTCCTTCCAAAGAAATCCCAGGGCTGATTTCCTTCAGAATGAACTGGTTGGATCTCCTTGCAGTCTAAGGGACTCGCAAGAGTCTTCTCTAACACCACAGTTCAAAAGCATCAATTCTTCGGCACTCAGCTTTCTTCACAGTCCAACTCTCACATCCATACATCACCACTGGAACAACCATAGCCTCGACTAGACAGACCTTAGTCGGCAAAGTAATGTCTCTGCTTTTGAATATGCTGTCTAGGTTGGTCATAACTTCTCTTCCAAGGAATAAGCGTCTTTTAATATCATGGCTGCAGTCACCATCTGCAGTGATTTTGGAGCCCCCCAAAAATAAAATCTGACACTGTTTCCACTGTTTCCCCATTGATTTGCCATGAAGTGATGGGACCGGATGCCATGATCTTCGTTTTCTGAATGTTGAGCTTTAAGCCAACTTTTTCACTCTTCTCTTTCACTTTCATCAAGAGGCTTTTTAGCTCCTCTTCACTTTTGACCATAAGGGTGGTGTCATCTGCATATCTGAGGTTATTGATATTTCTCCTGGCAATCTTGATTCCAGCTTGTGTTTCTTCTAGCCCAGCGTTTCTCATGATGTTCTCTGCATATAAGTTAAATAAGCAGGGTGCCAATAGACAGCCTTGATGTGCTCCTTTTCCTATTTGGAACCAGTCTGTTGTTCCATGTCCAGTTCTAACTGTTGCTTCCTGACCTGCATACAGATTTCTCAAGAGGCAGGTTAGGTGGTCTGGTATTCCCATCTCTTGAAGAATTTTCCACAGTTTCTTGTGATCCACACAGTCAAAGCCTTTGGTATAGTCAATAAAGCAGAAATAGATGTTTTTCTGGAACTCTCTTGCTTTTTCCATGATCCAGCGGATGTTGGCAATTTGATCTCTGGTTCCTCTGCCTTTTCTAAAACCAGCTTGAACATCAGGGAGTTCATAGTTCATGTATTGCTGAACCCTGGCTTGGAGAATTTTGAGCATTACTTTACTAGCATGTGAGATGAGTGCAATTGTGTGGTAGTTTGAGCATTCTTTGGCATTGCCTTTCTTTAGAATTGGAATGAAAACTGACCTTTTCCAGTCCTGTGGCCACTGCTGAGTTTTCCAAATGTGCTGGCATATTGCGTGCAGCACTTTCATAGCATCATCTTTCAGGATTTGAAACAGCTTCACTGGAATTCCATCACCTCCACTAGCTTTGTTCATAGTGATGCTTTCTAAGGTCCACTTGACTTCACTTTCCAAGATGTCTGGCTCTAGATGAGTGATCGCATCATCATGATTATCTGGGTCATTAAGCTCTTTTTTGTATAGTTCTTCTGTGTATTCTTGTCACCTCTTCTTAATATCTTCTGCTTCTGTTAGGTCCATACCATTTCTGTCCTTTATCGAGCCCATCCTTGCATGAAATGTTCCCTTGGTATCTCTAATTTTCTTGAAGAGATCTCTAGTCTTTCCCATTCTGTTGTTTTCCTCTATTTCTTTGCATTGATCACTGAAGAAGGCTTTCTTATCTCTTCTTGCTATTCTTTGGAACTCTGCTTTCAGATGCTTATATCTTTCCTTTTCTCCTTGGCTTTTCACCTCTCTTCTTTCCACAGCTATTTGTAAGGCCTCCCCAGACAGCCATTTTGCTTTATTGCATTTCTTTTCCATGGGGATGGTCTTGATCCCTGTCTCCTCTACAATGTCACAAACCTCAGTCCATAATTCATCAGGCACTCTATCTATCAGATCTAGGCCCTTAAATCTATTTCTCACTTCCACTGTATAATCATAAGAGATTTGATTTAGGTCATACCTGAATGGTCAAGCGGTTTTCCCTACTTTCTTCAATTTAAGTCTGCATTTGGTAATAAGGAGTTCATGATCTGAGCCACAGTCAGCTCCTGGTCTTGTTTTTGTTGACTGTATAGAGCTTCTCCATCTTTGGCTGCATAGAATACAATCAATCTGATTTCAGTGTTGAGCACGGTCCACTGGAGAAGTGAATGGCAAGCCACTTCAGTATTCTTGCCTTGAGAACCCCATGAACAGTATGAAAAGGCAAAATGATAGGATACCAAAAGAGGAACTTCCCAGGTCATTAGGTGCCCAATATGCTACTAGAGATCAGTGGAGAAATAACTCCAGAAAGAATGAAGTGATGGAGCCAAAGCAAAAATAATACCCAGTTGTGGATAACAATCTTAGAGTAAATATATTTTAATGCTAGAGAATGTAAAGAAGAAATTAACACAACAGTGATATGAGCCCTGGGAAACGTAAATGGACTATAGAGATAATCCCATATTTTAATTGAATGGTCAGGGATTTTTTTCTAAAGAGTGATATTCCAGATGACAACCCAAGAATATGAAGGAATGAGAAGGCAAGTGGAGCTGCAAGTATCAGTGTGGATTGTCCAAGAAGCAGGATAAACCCAGTTTGCTGGAGTAATGTAAGGGGAAAGGATAATGAAAACTGACACCAAAGAGTCGGCCTGGTGATTTCATCTAAGCTCCCATGGGCCATGTGGAGAAGCTTCAATTTTGCTTCAACTTACTATATTTGTGTTGGGAAAACATAGGAGATTCATGAAAAGAGAAGTGGTCAGATCTGAACTAGAATATTTCAAGATGTTTCTGACTATAATGGAGATAATAGATTGCAAGGAAACATGTAAAACCTGATATATTACTTAGGAAGCTCTTGCAGATGAGAGACGATAAAGGTGTTGTCAGAAATAATCTCAAAAGCAGAGTTGCCAGGGTCTCACTAATGGATGATTATAAGATTATGGAGAAAACGTTCTAAGTTCAGTGTGAACAACTCGAAAAATTATAGTGCTGTTTCCAGAACTGGGAATACTAGAGATGGAGTGGGTTATGTCACATAGGTATTTATTGTGTGAATCTGAAACTCAAGGATTAACTCAGAACTAAAGATATATTGGACAGACTCACTGAGATGTGGATGATATTTGCATCCTTGAAGCTAGATGAGATCACCAGTGGGGGAATGTAACTAGAGAAGGGGATAATCCTAAGAACTGAGCAAAGGACCACTCCACCCTTCAGTGACCCAACTTACTAGGAAGATCTAGCAAGAGATGAAGAAATTGAAGGAAATGAGGCTGGAGAAAACTGAGCATGATTTCTCTAAAAGACGAGCATAAAAAAAACATTTCAAAGAGAGAATAATCAACTGAATCAGTTAAATTGTGGAAGGGAAGAAACACAGATTGAGCTTTATAATTTGGCTGGAGCAATTTCATTAGAGCTGTAGAGAAGGAAACCTAATTGGAATTGAACTAAAGGGAAAGTGAAAAAAGTAAGTGGATAGAGCAGTATATGAAACTCTTCTAAGGAGCTTGGCTATAGAGGGAGGTAGATAAACATATGGGAGCTAAAGAGGATTCCAACATATGGGCTCAGAAAAGTTTTCATTGTTATTGTTTGGGTTTTAGTAAAAAGATATATTGAAGCACATTTTGATGGAGATGATCATAGTAGGACAAGAAAAAACAAAGAAAATGTCTAAGTAGACAAGAGGAAATTTAACACACAGTGGCCAGATACAGAAGCAGAACACATACATTCATTGTAATGAGAGAAATGGAAACTTGACCTGAAGGTAGAAAGAAGCAGGTATGTCTCTTCTGGTTGTTACTGATTTATCTTTGAAATGAAGCGTGAAGCTGTGATTTGACAATGGGAAGAATGGGTGTAGAAGGTTAGAGAAAGAAAATAGAAAATAGTCAACTCAAGAATTTGAGAAGTAATGATAGTAGAATTGTTTTGGACCTTTTGGGACAGCTTAAGATTGCTGTCATGCATGAAAATGAGACCAGACAGCATAAGGATGTGTGTGTGTGTGTGTGTGTGTGTGTGTGTGTGTGTGTGTATTTTGCAACTTGAAGTGCCCAGATGAAATCAAGAATACTTTAATATTTAAATACTATAGAGATGTCTTTTCTAAATAGTCATGATGTATAAAAGGTGTTCCACCATGATAAAGGTTTCAATAAAACCAGGATGATAAAATGAATTACTCTTAAAATATATAAAGCTAAGCTTAACATCAAAGAACTAAATCTTTAAATCACACTTATATAATTTCCAACATTTTTCTCAGTTAATGTTAAGTATATATAAAGTCACAAAGGCAATTAGAAATTTGAGAATCATTGAAAATCTGGACCAAATGGAGATACATAGAAAACCACAGTTAACATCTAGAGAAAGCATATTTTTCCTAGTCGACATGGAACATTTACCAAAATTGATCCTATACTAGTTTATTAAAGGAAACACATTTCATATGATGTAATTTATGTATTAGAATATGCTCTTTGACCCCAGATAAATTAGTCCAGAACTAAGTAACAAAAAGAGCATTAGAAAAATCACAATTAACTAATACACTATTAAGTAATTTAATTCTAAAAGAATACTCAATATCGTTAATCATTGAGAAAATGCAAATTGTATTTCCAATGGCACACCACCAGACCACATTAAAACTTCTAAGATTAAAGACTGACAATATTTGATGAGAATGTGCTTTACAGCAAGTGAAATTATGATGCAGAACGGTGTGGGTGTAAATGAGTACAACTGTGATCAACACCTCATTGTTTGGCAGTATCCACTAATGCAAAGAGCTGGACAAGACTGAGGAAGAGTGTACACATCCACTAATGAAAACTATAGACATAGTTAGTTTTCACCCAACAATTCAATGCCTCTGTATATAAGACTGCATAAATGCACCAAAAGACACACAAGACTGCACGGTGATGACCCAGAGAGACGTTATGGGGAGGCAGGTGGGTGGGGGGTTCATGTTTGGGAATGCATGTACACCCGTGGTGGATTCATGTCAATGTATGGCAAAACCAATACAGTATTGTAAATTAAAATAAAGGAAAAAAAATTATTATGAAAAAAATAAAATAAAATAAAAATAAAAAATAAATTAAAAAAAAAAAAAGACTGCGTTTTGCAGCACAGCTCATAAGGGCCACAGAGTTTAAACAACCTCAAACGATGACATATTCATATGATCATATACATATACAATAAATCTGAACAAACTACAGCTATCAATGAATCTTGCAGCGTAAATGAATCTTACAAACGTAAGGCTGAACAAAATATAACAGACACCAAAGAGTACATACAATATGATTCCATTTGTGAAAATCTCAAAAATAGTAAAACTTGGACTGCAGTGATAAAAGTCAAGCTAAGGACTACCATACGGGTGAGATTTTGTTGTTATTGCTGTTGTTCAGACACTAAGCTGTGTTCAACTCTTTGCAACCCCATGGACTGCAGCACACCAGGCTTCCCTGTCCTTTGCTATCTCCTGGAGTTTGCTCATATTCATGTTCACTGAGTTGGTGATGTGTGAGACAGAGAAGATTGTTGGGAGAAAAAAAGATGTGGAAACAGCATAGGGGAGAGAGAACTTCCAGAGTATAGAATATTATCTATTTTCAGATTTAGAGATTGACACATGGCCTTGTTTACTGCATGAAATTTCATCTATGTGATAGTTTTTTCACACCTATATTTGTTTAAATTTTTTTTAGAGAAAGTAAAGTTGGAAAGAAAAGAATGGCATATCTCTATGTATATATATATATAGACCTACCATGGATATATACAGCTTGATATAAAATTAGCTTTTCAAATTTATCATGTAAGAAATTCATCTCCCTTCATCCAGTGTTAACCTATAGTACATAGGCCATCAACAGTTGCCAAACAACATTGGTATTTTCACTGCCTAAATGATCAGTGTTCCAGAAAAGCCAGGAGGTCAGGGTTATTCCAGAGGGTCATTCCAGGGTTATTCCAGGGTTATTCCAGAGATGGGATAAAGTCTGATGCATCTTGACTTTGAGGCTAATGATGAGAACCATAAGTTTCAGAAACAGACAGTAACTCCATTCTGGCAGTAATTCTCACCTGTCCTGTTAGCAGTGACCAGGTTGAACCCCCTTAGGTTAAGCCTGTGATTTCCCATCACAGCATCTTTACTTTCATGGCATCTAAATTTCTTGACTGTACTTGATTTTCAGCAAATATTTGTTCATTTGAGTTTTGCTTTTAAAAGAAATATCAGTTCTTTCTAGAATTTTCAGGTCTATCACGGTTGTCTTTCAGACAATCAGATGAAGTATAGAAAGTTTAGATGAAGAGATACTTTTTTTTTCTACGGAGAAAACAAAATATTTAATTGTTTGGATGACTAGGTACTTTTGTATTGTAAAGGTGCACACATCTGAAGACATTATGTGTATTATTTTACCTGTTTAAAAAAAATAATGCTATTTCCATACTCTTAAAGACAATCACTTGTTATTTAAAATCATGTGTTAAGTCTTTTGAAGTTATGTAGTTTCATCCTAGTGATCTCTTGGCTGATATTCAAAGATTATCCTGCATTTCTAGCCCTGCCAGCACCACATGCCCAGTTTCAAACCCATGATTCCCCCTGTAGTTGAAGTTGTCTATACTGCGTATGTATGTGAGCTTACTAAGTTGTTTCAATCATGCCCAGCTCTTTGCAACGTTATGGACTGTAGCCTGCCAGACTCCTCTGTCCATGGGATTCTCCAGGCAAGAATACTGCAATCGGTTGCCATGCCCTTCTCCTGGAGATCTTACTGACCCAGGGATGGAATCTGCATCGCTTATGTCTCCTTCATTGGCAAGCAGGTTCTTTATCACTAGCAACACCTGAGAAATTCTGTCTCTACTGTGTTAGCCGGGATTCCGTTTCCCAGGTCATATCTGCTACATCAAAGGTCTTCCCATTTGCTTCCCTCTTGGCTGCCTGTTTCTACATATGTCCAATTCTGCCTGCCCCAGGAGGCTCTCTCGTTCCTCCATCTTCTCTTCAACCTTACTTAATAAATCATAATTGATATACTCCTTTCACACTTTCCTCTAGGAACTTAACTGATATTTTATAATTTTTTTTCATAGCTTTTCTTTTACTGAAGTAACATATATAAGTGTCCTCAGTCACTTAAGCTGTATCTGACTCTTGGCAACCTTATGGACCATAATCAACAAGACTCATGGGATTTTCCCAGCAAGAATACTGGAGGGGGTTGCCATCTTCTTCTCCAGGGGATCGTCCCTCAAACTCATGTCTCCTGTATTGCAGGCATTCTTTACTGCTGAGCCACTGGGAAGCCGACTTATACAAATGGCTGCCTGTGTTTCTAAATTGTGAACTCTTAAGAATTATGTTAGTTCTCTTTCTATTTCCCCCTGCTCCAGAGTACTTCTAAGGTGCATTTAAGGATAAAATTTGGCTAAACTTTTTTTTGCTTAACTTGGTTGAACTTCTTAAAAGTCCCACGCTTGTATAGCTTTTTCTCAGAAAGCTATAATGCCTTATGTCTACATCTGCCCTTAAACATTTCTATTTGATTTTTACCCCATTTCTTTACTTGACAATGTTCACAATTGGCCAGGAGCCTGGTTACTGAGCTATCTTTTTTACCAACATATGGCTATATCTGAATGATGGTGTTGGACTTGAGTGCACTCATTTAAGTCTAATGAGGTCCACAGAGGTGACTGTATGACTCATGACATGAAGTCATTTTTCCAATTAGCATTCTGACAAATGCATTAGAAGGAGAACCCTTTCAATAGATTTCCACAGCTGCTGAAGGGATCAGGTGTCAGAAGATTTTCAGCTTTGTTCTGCTGTTCTGGTCAAATAACTTATTTTTACCCAGACTACCTCTTGATGCAGCTGGCAGTGATCATATGTCATCTGAGTCTGACACCAGTTTAAAAACGGTCCTTATTACTGTACTATGACTACAGAAATTTCAAGAAGGATCAGCTACAACTTTTGATTGAGTCATTCACCTTTCTCAAAAAGTGAGATTATTTCCATATACTATAATACAGAATGTCTTTTCAAGAACTACCCCATGCATGAGATTTAACACTTGGTGTAAAGGACATATTTGCAAGCATAATAAAAGGGAGTCAAAACACATCTGTTATCCTGTAATAACACCTGATTCCACTTTGGTCTATCACCACCTTTGTATTTAAAGTCAGAACATATGTTCTCATTTGAATAAAAGAAAAAAAAGAGATTCCAAATCAATAGCCCTTCTCCAGGCCAATCAAATAGCACAGACTTATAGGAATTCTCTGTGAGTGCAGCCCTGGGGTGCTGCAAAGAACGAAGAAAATACTACTGAGGGAATGGTCCCAATTCTTCAGTGTTTATGCTCAAGACTGTAAATTAGTACCTTGGGGAAATGTGGATTAGATACTTTAAAAAAGGTACTTTCTTTTTTTATTTGTTCTTTTGTTTTAATTATAAAAGGCTTTCTCCAGGCCAGAATACTGGAGTGGGTAGCCTTTCCCTTCTCCAGGGGATCTTCCCAACCCAGGGATCAAACCCAGGTCTCCCACGTTGCAGGCAGATTCTTTACCAGCTGAGCCACAAGGGGAAGCCCATAAAAGGCTTAGATGTACATCGTTCTAATTTGACATCGGTATACACTACTAAGTGATCTCCACCACAAGTCTCATTACCATGCATCACCATATAGCTGATCCCTTCACTAATTCTGCTCACCCCTCACCCCTTTCCCTCTCTGGCAACCACTCATCTGTTCTCTGGATCTATGAATTTGTTTTCATTATTTTGTTTGCTCATTTGTTTGAAGTCTTTTTTAGACTTTGCATATAAGTGAAATAATATGGTATTTTTCTTTTCATAATACTATCAAATTCCATTCATGTTATCACAAATGGCAGGATTTCATTTTTTTATGGATGGGTAGCATTTCACTGCGTGTATGTGTGTGTTTGTGTGTGTGTGTGTGCACGCATTTTTATATATCACATCTTCTTTATCCATTTATCCACTGACAAATACTTTGACTGTCTTTATCTTGGCTACAAATAATGTTGCAGTGAACACAGGGGTGCATGGGTCTTTTGGGTTGTGTTTCTGTGTTCTTTGGATAAATATCTAGAAGTGGAATAGGTGAGGCATATGGTAGTCTTATTCTTAAATTTTTGAGGACTCTCCATAATACTTTCCAAAGTGGCTACACCAGTTTCCAGCCCCACCCACAGTGTATGAAGGTTCCTTTTTCTCTACTTTCTCTCCAGCTTTTGCTATTTATTGTTGTTGTTGTTGTTTTATTTAGTAGTAGCCTTCCTAACAGGTGTGGGGTGAGATCTACTGTGGTTTTTGATTTGCATTTCCCTAATAATTAGTGGTCTGTAATATCTAACCATGTGCCTGTTGTCTATCTGCATGGATTCTTTGGAACAATGTCAATTTAGATTCATTATCAGCTTTTTAATTGGATTGTTTGGTTTTTCTTGAATTGTGTAAGTTTTTGATATATGGGATATTAACCTTTTATCAGATTTGCAAATATTTTCTTCTATAAATTTCTTAATGTAAAATTTCCTAACAATTAAGGAATTGTAGATTTTCTACAGAACTTTGAGTATTATTTCTCAAGAAATTCCAAAAAAATAAAAATAGTTTTTGTAAGCTTATTTGCATAAAAGATAAACATAAATGCAAAAGATGGGTAATCAACCAAATTTTAGAATATGTAATCCTCAAAAACAAGCAGAATTTAACTTCCTTGAATCTAAGTCAGTAAGGAAAGTCAATCAGAAAAGAGCTTCCAATGCCCTTCTACAGAAAAGTGCCCACATTAAATTTAATTACACCACTGGTCATATCCTATAGGCATTTGTTTTCAGACATTTCAGATTTTTGTTTGTGCTGTCACTAAAGTCACATTTCAGGATATTTGATGATGATCTAGTGGGGAGAAAGAGTTAACCTGAACTATGTTCCCTTTTCTTGGGATTTGCAGCAATGCTATAGACATTTATTATTCTAATTATTCAAATACTACATTATTTATGTATAGAAAAGGAAAATCAATTTGATCAATATATTCTTTATAGTTTGATGCATGTTTTCTAGAAACTAAATGCGGGGTTAAAATTAAAAAATACTCTTCCTATTAAAGATGTTAAAATGCACTTGACCCTTCAATAGCACATGCTGTATTTTGAACTGCATGGTTCTACTTATAGGCAAATTTTTTTCAGTAAGTATGTGTTACAGCACTCCAGTCTCTAAGGTTGGTTAAATCTGCAGATGTAGAACTGCAAATGCAGAGAGCTGACTGTGAAGTTTTATGCAAATTTTCTGTGTACAGATTGTCAGCCTCCCTAACCTTCGTGTTGTTCAAGGGTCAGCTGTATTCCTATCAACTGCTATCCTGCCTCCCCTAGAATAAAACAATTTAATCAGTTGTTTTTAAGAAACCTGTTTAAGAATAATTTAAGGATTATTATTCATCTGGTCCTATTATAAGGAAGAAAATTAATGATTCCACTGAGAATAGAAAAGAGGAAATGTAATAAAAACGAAACTGAAAGAGGTTTCATTAAGGAAAGAAAAGAGCATACATTGAGTTCTATTTTTCAAAAGAGTATTCAGCTCAAGCTTCATTTGAGGAACAAAAGTCACATGTAAGACACATGGCTATCTCTTATCAGCTGGCATTATTGATGAGCCAAAGGTTCTCTTGCCTTTTATGGAATTAAAATTGTATTCAGATACAATGAAGTTCTATACTTGAGGCTATGCTTAAAAGTGTTGAAACTTTTTCTGTTAACAAAAACAGCTACATCAATCAACAAACTATAACCCCGAGACCATATCTAACTCATGCCTGTTGTAAATAAAACTTTATTGAAATATAGCTGCACCCATTCCTTTAAGTACTGTGTATGGCTGCTTTCTTGAAGTTGTTGTTCAGTTGATAAGTCATTTCTGACTCTTAGCGACTCCATGGACTGCAGCATGCCAGGCTTCCTTGTCCTTCACCATTTCCTGGAGTTTGCTCAAACACATGTCCTTTGAGTCAGCGATGCCATCCAACCATCTCATCCTCTGTCATCCCCTTCTTCTCCTGCCTTCAATCTTTTCCAGCTTCAGGGTCTTTTCTAATGAGTCGGCTCTTCGTATCAGGCTGTCAAAGTATTGGAACTTCAGCTTTAGCATTAGTCCTTCCAGTGAATATTCAGGACTGATATCCTTTGGGATTGGCTAGTTTGATTTCCTTGCTGTCCAAGGGACTCTCGAGAGTCTTCTCAAGCACCACAGTTTAAAAGCATAAATTCTTCAGCAGTCAGCCTATTTTACAGTCCAACTCTCACATCCCTAAATGACTACTGGAAAACTTATAGCTTTGAATATATAGACCTTTGTCAGCCAATTAATGTCTCTGCTTTTTAATATGCTGTCTAGGTTCGTCATGGCTTTTCTTCCAAGGAGCAAGCGTCTGTTAATTTCATGGTGGCAGTCACCAACCACAGTGACTTTGGAGACCAAGAAAATAAAGTCTCTCACCATTTCCATTGTTTCCCCACCTATTTGCCATGAAGTGATGGGAACAGATGCCATGTTCTTAGTTTTTTGAATCTTGAGTTCGAAGCCAGCTTTTTTACTCTCCTTTTTCACTTTCAAGAGGCTCTTTAGTTGCTCTTTGCTTTCTGCCATTAGGGTGGTATCATCTGTATATCTGAGATTGTTCTTATTTCTCCCAGTAATCTTGATTCCAATCTGAGATTAATCCAGCCCAGCATTTTGCATGATGTACTCTGCATACAAGTTAAAAAAGCAGGGTGACAATATATAGCCTTGACATACTCCTTTCCCAATTTGGAACCAGTTCATTTTTCCATGTCAGGTTCTGACAGTTACTTGTTGACCTGGATATAGATTCCTCAGGAGGTAGGTAAGGTGGTCTGGCATTCTTATCTCT
The DNA here is from genome assembly GCF_032405125.1 of Capricornis sumatraensis. Classification (NCBI taxonomy): domain Eukaryota; kingdom Metazoa; phylum Chordata; class Mammalia; order Artiodactyla; family Bovidae; genus Capricornis; species Capricornis sumatraensis. The sequence goes on from NC_091073.1 coordinate 26,471,041, forward strand.
TTAAGAATTTTCCACAGTTGGTTGTGATCCACATAGTCAAAGACTTTAGCATAGTCAATGAAGCAGAAGTATATATTTTTCTTGAATTCTCTTGCTTTTTCTATGTTCCAATGGTTGTTGGCAGTTTGATGTCTGGTTCCTCTGCCTTTTCTAAATCCAGCTTGTATATCTTGAAATTGTCAGTTCATGTACTGGTGAAGCCTGTGCTGTGCTGTTCCTAGTCACTCAGTCATGTCCAACTCTTTGTGACTCAACGGACTGTAGCCCGCCAGGTTCCTCTGTCCCTGGGATTCTCCAGGAAAGAATACTGGAGTGGGTTGCCATTTCCTCCTCCAGGCGATCTTCCCAACTCAAGGATTGAACCCAGGTCTCCCACACTGCAGGCAGATTCTTTACCACCTGAGCTACCAGGGAAGCCCTGTTGAAGCCTAGCCTGAAGGATTTTGAGCAGAAACAAAGGCAGAAATGAGTAGTTGCAACAGAGATCACATAGTCACTCTGGCTCTTTACAGAAAATGTTTGCTAATGCTTGAAATGCAACTTTGATTTCTAATTATTATATTGCAAATAGCATTATCTTCTTAAACCTAATAAGACTCAATTATCAAAGGACTATGTTCACAATATCAAAAAGTTAGCATTCTCCTTGTGTGAAAGAAGTGAAAGTCACTCAGTCGTGTCTGACCCTTTTCGACCCTGTGGACTATACAGTCCATGGAATTCTCCAGGCCAGAATACTGAAGTGGGTAGCCTTTCCCTTCTCCAGGTAATCTTCCCAACCTCGGGATCAAAGCCAGGTCTCCTGCATTGCAGGCAGATTCTTTACTAACTGAGCTATGCACTCCCAAATAGCTAATTTATTCATATACCATTTAAGACAAGTTAGAAACTAAATGAAAAAGAAAGTTAAAAATAACGAATCTTGCTCAGCACAGTTCTTAAGAGTAAATTTGTAAGTATCTTTCAACAGTAAAGATTATAATAGAATATAAATTTGGAAATCTTTGAAATATACAGTTTCCTTCAGGTTATTCAATTTATATAAATATATATCTCATTCTTTTCTGTAATATTTAATCTTCTATAATGCTAGGTATACCAACCAGTCCATTCTGAAGGAGATCAACCCTGGGATTTCTTTGGAAGGAATGATGCTAAAGCTGAAGCTCCAGTACTTTGGCCACCTCATGCGAAGAGTTGACTCATTGGAAAAGTCTCTGATGCTGGGAGGGATTGGGGGTTAGGAGGAGAAGGGGATGACAGAGGATGAGATGGCTGGATGGCATCATGGACTCGATGGACGTGAGTCTGGGTGAACTCCGGGAGATGGTGATGGACAGGGAGGCCTGGCGTGCTGCGATTCATGGGGTCACAAAGAGTAGGACACGACTGAGCGACTGAATTGAACTGACTGACTGAGGTATAAAACACATTTTTGCACCTATGAAAAATATGGTGGTCTAAAAAATCATCAATAAATTAAGTTGAACATCTTCAAAGAAAGCATATCTTAGGTGGTATGAGGAGTCACTGTCTAGAGGGAGGTCACACTGAAGTAATAAGCATCCATGTCTGTCTATTACTCAAAATGAACTATAGGAAGTCTCTTTTAACTAGTTCTTAGAGGAAAAATTTACATAACTTGCTTTCTCCTGAAGACACAGAGAACACAATACAGCTTCAGGCCTCTAAGCCTGAGTCAGTCATCTGATATCCTCTTTAGAGTAAATCTAGTAGTAAACCTCCTGGTTTCTTTGGTGCCTCAGACAGTAAGGAATCTGCCTACAATGCAGGAGACCCAGATTTGACACTGGGTCCAGAAGATCCCTTGAAGAAGGGAATGTCTACATGTTTCAGTATTCTTGCCTAGACAATTCCATAGACAGAGGGGCCTGGCAGGCTACAGTCCCTGGGATCACAAAGAGTCAGACACAACTGAAGCAACTTAGCACATGCACGCACACACACACACACACACACACACACACACACACACACTAGTGTCTTTACACATTATCTGAAGCAGGAGCAAGATCTTTGAGAAATTACTTCACTAGACCCCAATCTTTCCAAGAAAGGGAAAGAAATGCAAGCTTTCTCCCCAAAGTTTAGTTCTAGAATTTAGTAAAAGTGTAATTGGATTATTGAAGTAGCTAAATGGAGATTTCATTTTAATCTGTTTAAAACATACATAGGGCATCCCTGGTGGCTCAGAAGATAAAGTATCTGCCCACAATGAGGCAGACCCAAGTTCCGTCCCTGGGTTGGGAATATCCCCTGGAGAAGGAAATGGCACCCCACATCAGTATTCTTGCCTAGAAAATCTGATGGACAGAGGACCCTGTTAGGCTACAGTCCATGGGGTTGCAAAGAGTTGGACACAACTGAGCGACTTCACTTTCACTTCACTAAAACATACATACACAGGCACAGCTTTAATTAAGCCTAAAAATGAGATTACTGCAGATGGTGACTGCAGTCATGAAATTAAAAGACGTTTACTTCTTTGAAGAAAAGTTATGACCAAACTAGACAACATACTAAAAATCAGAGACATTACTTTGCCAACAAAGGTCCCTCTAGTCAAGGCTATGGTTTTTCCAGTAGTCATGTATGGATGTGAGAGTTGGACTGTAAAGAAAGCTGAGCACCAAAGAACTGATGCTTTTGAACTGTGGTATTGGAGAAGACTTTTGAGAGTCCCTTGGGCTGCAAGGAAATCCAACCAGTCCCTCCTAAGGGAGATCAGTGTTGGGTGTCCATTGGAAGGACTGATGCTGAAGCTGAAACTTCAGTACTTTGGCCATGTGATGGGAAGAGCTAACTCATTTGACAAGACCCTGATGCTGGGAAAGATTGAGGGCAGGAGGAGAAGGGGATGACAGAGGATGAGATGGTTGGATAGCATCACTGACTCAATGGACATGAGTTTATGTAAACTCCAGGAGTTGGTGATGGACAGGGATGCCTGGTGTGCAGCAGTCCATAGGGTCACAAAGAGTCGGACACGACTGAGTTACTGAACTGAACTGAGCTGAAAAATGAGATCTAATTACTGCAGAAGATGAAGCTAATTTAGCGTATATCTTGTTACTGGCCCAGAGTGAGAGCACCCACAGGGTCTGTTCAGCCCACCTTAAACTTCTGGGAAAGCACTAAAGCTATAAAAATTATGTTACCTAAATGTCTGAGACATATTAAGTAAACATGCTTCAACTCTCCAGGTTAAATGCTTGTTCACCCTTTTCTTCCCAGGGCTTCACCCAGGATCCTATATCTTTTATCAGACATACTTCCCTCCCTCACTGAAGAAGTAGAATAACCTTTTTGTTCCTTTAAGGCAGAAGGAGTAGGAAGTAAGAGGACATTTCATTTTGTTCTGTACCCATTTTAGTTGATGATTCCTTGTTATCTCTAGCTTTCTAATGGATGTAAGCTAATTGACATTCACATAGTAAAAATGTACTTCTGTAAAGAAACTGAATTAAAATTCTTCTATGTTTAATGAAACAGGATAACAAACTGTCTAGTTTTGTGTGGCAAGAATTATTTCCCTCCATGTGGACTTTCTCAGACTGAATTGACAGAGTTTGAGAAATGAGAAAAATTTAACAAGTGCTTCGTAGCTACTCAACACTTCTTTAGTAGCATTGTCACTAGGCATCACTTCATTTGAACCCACCATACTGCCTGAGCCTCTTTTCATGCTATTTAGTAGGAATAAAAGTAAAAACTCTCTTAATGAGCAATAACTGCCCCCAGAAAAACCATGAGCTTCCTAAGTACAAAATACTTTAAATAAGATATGGGAAAAGTGGTTTAGTGCTAACAATCATTAAACCGGGTGGTAGTTTAGAAAGATCACAGAAATCCAACTGAATGATAAGAATTCAGAAAACCATATTGTGGTTTTATAATGCTATTAACTATTATGGAGTAACTAGAAAACTGAAGCTGGTGTTGTAGTCAATATCCTAATTCTCATCTGTAGTATCCTGTGTACATTTTTATCCGCACATTGAGAAACTAAAATAAAGTAAAGCAAGTATAGGGAAGAACAAGGTGATAGATGGAGTGGATGATGAAGGAAAATTTTTAAAAGTCATATGAAGAAATTTTGAAAGATCAGGGAATATTGAAATAGATCAAGAAAAGATTTAGAGAAGGCAAACAAAATTTTTTAAACACCTAAAAGTATACCATCTGAAAAAGAGCTTAAAGTTGCCCTTTAGGAATCTAAGTGAAGGAATAAGAGACATTGTCTAAAAGTTTCAAATGTCAAGATTATTGTTCAATATATGACAGCACATTTACTCATAATCCCAGATATTCAAAGTAGGAACTTAATGCTTCAGAACCTAGTATGGTGAGCTACTTCTCCCTGAAGATGTCCAAGCAGAGGCTGAAGAGTGGCTTTAAAGCTAAGTTTACTAGAGAGGAAAACCTGAGCAGGGTGGCCAACCTAGATGGACTTTAAGAAAATCCAGACTTGCCAATTTATCTTATAAGTAATTCCTCAGTAACACGCAACAGATAAACGTTCAAAATAAGCAAGACTATTGAAACATAAATCTAAAGACTTGCAATGTTCATTTTGTGTATTAATGTATAGACACAAGACAAACTGAGGATAGAAAATGATTCTGGAGTAAATTTTTTGTGTAAACCAGTTCAATTCAAAAATAGGAATTGAACATTGCCATGTTATAAGTTAATTGGAAGACAAGAATTTTGTTTATTTTCATTAACAAATGCACACAAAGAAAAGTAACTCTCCCTCCATAGAACATAGTAACTTTTAGATCTCTTTGTTATAAGAATCTTGACATTAAAAGAAAAGTGCCCCTGGCTCCAGAAACCCGGAACAATAAATATGTTTTTATTAGCCATAAAATATTTTACTCTCATATTTCATGCATAAGAAAATGATATCTCCATTAAATATAACAAAAAAATTAGAAGCAAATAATAAAACAGTTGATTAGATCAACAAACATCTACTATGTTCTGGAAGATCTTAAGTGAATGCAAGTGAAGGCTGGGTGCTTTCCTCTTGCTCAGCATGCGGTGTAGACACTTCCTTTTTATCACCTCAGTCCTGTCCACAGCATTGCATTAGACCAGGCAGTAAGACTAGAATTATTTAGTGGTTTCAAGTTTGAAATTCTGGTTGTTTCACTAAATGCTTTTTAATGAATACCTAAATGCACTTCTTAATCCATAGTTTCTCTGTTTCTTGTTTTCTCTCACCTACCGATTAATATTTAAGTAAGAAACAATGCAATTCTTTTAACTGCCAGGTTTTATTTTTAATTCCCTTAGTTAGCTATTAATTTTTAAAAGAATTATCCTTGGATTACTGTTAAAGCAAAATTCTTACAGTCAACTTTCCTATGAAAAGGATGACTTATGGGAGGAAGGGCTGAAATTTGCTAGTACATTAGAGCAGGTATGAATTTTGAAATGGGTTTTACTTATGTCAGGAATACAATACAAATGCAAATATTCCCCTGTGTAAAATCACAGCAAATGAAAGGAAATGAAACATAAACTACTGATTCAACTGATTGCAATCAATGCTAGTAAGGATGTAGAAATAGACGGTTTAGAAATTTTCAAGAAAGTTAAATGACAGTAATCCACTCTCTGGAGAAGTTTGATATGTCCTCAGTAGATTCACCTACTGATGGACCTTTATTTATATCCTATAATTAATGTCCTATTCAAAATACATATGTTATTACCTCTGGTAATAAATCAATAAATAAGAAATAAATGAAATGCTAGGAGAAAAGTTAGTAATTTTTCAAATTTTTCATTTTTATGTCTTCTGCTTTATTTCCACAACCCTTCCTTCACTTACCAAAGGTTGAAGTTGGCTTCTGAAAATTAGTGGAATAGCATACCTTAAACAAATTTAGTTAATAGACTATTGTGTCCTTTCAGAAATTCTTCCTAACTGCACGATATTTCTCACAATTATGGTATTAATAGGAAAATATAACATTTTAGTTTGTATAATTATGATTGATTTGCTTTCACTGTTCAAATATACTTTCAAAGTAGGGCCGTGCTCTAGCGTTACTACTTTATCAGGTTCACAGGCATTTTTGCAAAGTGATTTTGATCTTAGTCAGGACTGTTCAAATAAAATGGATTGATAATCAATAAAAGAAAATCCTATATGAATTATTTTGATCTATATATTGGTTTCAGTATTTGTCCTAATAGCACACTCTCAAAGAGCATATCTGAAACCCATGTTTCATTTTATAAAACTGTACATTAGGAAAGTAAGACAGAATTTGTGATATATTTATGAGGTGCATAACTTTATACTGAATTGTAAATATGGCTTATGCCTGGCTTCAGAATTCCTTGCTTAATCATATTAGATGCCTTCTTAGTGATACACATATCCCAGATAGTAACAACACATACATGAAAAAATAATGAAAATAATTTTTTGCTGACTTGTTTTGTTTTGTTTTTTATCTAATGACCATTGGTGCATGGGTTTTGCAAGTGTGGCCAAATCAGACCTGAAGAATTCTTAAATGATGGGAGAGGACAAAAGAGGACAGGGAAATAATTTTCTTTTCTCCATTGAAATTTGACTATATGTAGTTAATGAATTTAAGCAATCAACTGTGTATGATTTACATCAATTAATCTTTTTCTGGAACCATTCATTAAAATGAACTGCAGCCCTATTATTTTTTTTTGTTTTGTTTTGTATGACATGGTTTACTTTTCTTAATCATATTTCAAATCACATTATGCTACTGCTTGGATTACAGTAGCAAGTTGGCCTTGCTTTGACCAAATGTAGATAATTAGATGGGCTTCCAAGGTGGATCAGTGGTAAAGAATCTGCCTGCAATAGCCACAGGAGATGCAGGTTTGATCCCTGGGTCAGGAAGATCCCCTGGAGGAGGAGATCGCAACCCACTCCAGTATTCTTGCCTGGAAAATCCCATGGACAAAGGAGCCTGGCATGCTGCAGTTCATGGGGTCTCAAAGAGTCAGACACAACGAGTGGCTGAACTGGAAAAGAATGAAAACTTCTATCTTGGCTTCCCAAGCAAGCATAGGGGTGTGACAAGCCTTGCAGAGTTATGAGAACATCCAGATGCAATACAGCAGCTATCGGATTGACATGGTGATGAAGCACCTCCTCACAAGTGGGTTGAAATAGACCCCCTAATTTCCCGCAACTACCAACATTTTTACAGGGTATTCCAAATATTTTCTGAGACTCAGGGAGGCATCAAACGGGAACAGAAAGAGAGAGAGCTGCTGGAAATGAGGAGGTGTGAAAGACTGAAAAAGGGATTGTAACCTCTAAGGATTTAAAGACTAAACACCAAACAGATAATGCAGATAGCCTGAGCAATTCTAGTTGGTTTAGAGCTCAGGTATAAAAACAACTCAACAGATGGTTCCCTCCTCTAGTGCCTGAACCCTATTTTTGTCAAGAAGAATTTAGATCGGTATAGAGAAATCCATTTGTCTGTGAAATTCTAAATCTATGACAAATTCCTCTATTTAGGCTTTAGATAGTCTTAAATTTTACTAATAGATTTAAATGAAAGTAGTTGTGTTAAAATCCAAGTTTGTGGCCTATGAAAATCCATACTCTATGAAAGGATATGTAAAACATGGCAGAAGAGTGACCTGTAGAGTATTACTCAAATTCACCACATTGATTTTTATTAGTCATTAAAACATGATTTTATTTTTCAAGTTCCAATTAGCCAAATATATCTTCACATGTAAGGTGAGAAAAATGAATTGAGCAGGTGAAGTGACTTGCTCAATTTGTGGGTAAGCAGAACCTAAGCCACTACATTAAGACCTAATGCTCTTTCTAGTTTTCTTTCACTTTCCCATGTTAAGTTCAAAACTCATCTTAAGTTTCTAGCAAATAGCCCTACCTTAATACAACTACTGAGTTAAAAAATTGGCAAAAATAAATCATTTGTCTGAAAAGCAGAGCCATTTCTTTGGCTTCAGTTCAGTTCGGTTCAGTTCAGTTCAGCTGCTTAGTCGTGTCCGACTCTTTGCGACCCCATGAATCGCAGCACCCCAGGCCTCCCTGTCCATCACCAACTCCCGGAGTTCACTCAAACTCATGTCCATCGAGTCGGTGATGCCATCCAGCCATCTGTCGTCCCCTTCTCCTCCTGCCCCCCAACCCCTCCCAGCATCAGAGACTTTTCCAATGAATCAACTCTTCGCATGAGGTGGCCTAAGTATTGGAGTTTCAGCTTTAGCATTGGTCTTTCCAATGAACACCCAGGACTGATCTCCTTTAGAATGGACTGGTTGGATCTCCTTGCAGTCCAAGCTTACTAACATCAAAGAAACACAAAGAGGTTAACAACACATTCTAGTTTAATATGGATATAATTATATGATGGAGAAGGAAATGGCAACCAATTCCAGTATTCTTGCCTGAGAAATCCACGGACAAGGGAGCCTAGTGGGCTAAAGTCCATGGAGTCACAAAAAGTCAGATGTGCCTTAGCAACTAAGCACATAATTATATGAACATTTATCTATATATTATATGTATGTGATGGAGAAGAAAATGGCAACCCACTCCAGCATTCTTGCCTGGACCATCCCATGAACAGAGGAGCCCGGAGAGGCTACAGACCATTGGGTTGCAAAAGAGTTGGACATGACTGGGTGACTCAACAATAGGTATGTGAAGAGCAAATGCATTTTGAAAAACTCACAAATATTTATCATTTTCATCAATTTTAACATTATTTTTCAAGGTTAAGTATTGGTTAGAAAACCGAATGATCCTAATCTTCAATAAATCACAATATTATAGCAAGTATATACAGATAAAAGAACCAAACTCTTGTATAGCACTGTCCCAAAGTGTAAAATGATCCATGGCCTTGGGAATCATCACTGCATATTTTAGAAAATAAAATCTCTTTTTTTTCTTGAATGTATTTGGGTAGGAAAATCATTTAATTATAATGTGCGAATATGTATATAAAGACTTCAGTGAGAACTCAAGAATCTCTCTGAAATTTTACCTAGAGTGAGACTGTAGATAAAATACAAGGCATTTTTATGCTGGGTGTGAAAAAGCTGACTAAAATATTTACGTATTAATATCCCATTGCAAAGATCACTGTTAGCTCATTGGCCTTAAATTATTCACTAGGTTCAATGGTTATTATTTTTGGCTGCTGCAGTCAGACCTTATAAATATATTTCTAAGGTCACACACTCTACTTTTCATCTAAATCTTTCTCCGCCTTTTCTCTTTTAAATGTGAACATTAAATAAAATTACCTGACATTCAACCTTCGTGAGTCAAACACTTTTTAGACCACAAATGAAACTACAAGGATATATTTTTAAAAATATTATTCCAAGGGTGATCCAGAAGTCAGGAAATTGGGGATTTTAGCAGCAACTTTAATAAATATTATTTGTTTAAATGGCAATCACAACAGTAGTTCTTTTGTTTGAGAACAAATTTATCATATCAAAACATAGCTTCCAAATAGAGGATTTTAGATTATATGGAGACCATGAACTTAAATAGATACTTTATCTTTCTGTGTTTCTAGCTGCCTATTGACTGAGCTTTGGTATATCTCTCTTGAATATGGGTCTTCCACATCACTGTGAATCTGGAAGTTCTTTTCATTTTGCCCCACTCAACTTTTACTTTGCCTTGAATTCAAACACAGTAAAGGATACATTTTCTCACCATGGGGGTGTGAGGACCTGCTGAGCTTATCCTGATTCAGATCAAAGAGTCAATGTAGAATTTAGAAACACCTGTCCCTGTGACTTAAGAACAAGTTTGGGAGCCTAAGAGATGGAACTAAACTCTTGACCTCTGATTGATCTTGGAAAGTCAGTTCGCATTTATGTTTCAATCAGGTTACCTGTAATGTTCAGTAACCTTATATTGCCACCCACAAGGGAATTTGGTCAATGAATGGTATTTCATCCTAGATAATGTGCAGTACACTTTCCAACTCTTGCTGATTTGGGATTTCTCTCTGAATCAAATGCTGTGTCATTTTTCTCTGCTTCTCTATGCCTCTAAATGCTTATGCCTGACTACAATGCACTTTTTCTGTGTTCAACCCTCCAATTTATATTAATTGTTAATTTATTAGAAAAGTATTTATGACTGCTAACTAGGTAGTAGGCATTATATTAACAATGTTTCCCTTTCCAGGCCCAGAACAAGTCCCTCAACCTCAAGAAATGTTTGCTTTTCTGGTTCAATCCCATTTCTATTTTGAATGCAAAATTCTGTTTCACTGCTTCCATCCAGTTCTTACATTGACTTTCCTTCCTCTTATTCCCAACTGCCATGACCACCTTCTCAAACTTCTTCCTTGGCTCATGAATCTTATTTTCATTTCCTCTTTGGTTCACTAAAGAGCCGTAAGACTGGCTACCAAATGAATAGGGTGCATTTTAAGGCATAACTTCAAAAGTGTGAATACTTGGTGGATAAGAAGGACTTATCCTAAAACAGAAATGACAGACATGTGCTCAGTAGGGGAAAAGATGTTACTCAATTAAAAAGTAGGATAAGGAAAGACAAGGTTGAATGGAATCTAGAAATCTAAAAATCAGAAGATAAAGAGAGAGAAGACAAAAGTAAATTCAACAATTAATTTTGAAGAACCTACTTTATACTAGGCCCGAAGTTATGTCCTGTAGATACAGAATAAATAGTCATGGAATTTAACCTTAAGTGTTAAAATTCTAAGCTAACATGTAGACACATTGAAAAGCATTCAATGGATGGATCCATGTTTTCTATAATAGATTTTCGTATATTCATCCACATTTTGGATAAAATATCTCTCATAATTATCTAACTGCGTTTACTTTGATTTTATGATTACCAAACAACCACATAATTATCCCCCAAGGTACCATAAATTAGAAAGCAGATACTTTAGACCACAACACAAATATTAGTAGAATTATATATTTTTTATAGTTAATAAATTAACATGCTGACTTATGTATCATAAAGTGAAAGTGAAATTTGCTCTGTCGTGTCCATCTCCTTGCAACCCCATGGACTATACAGTCCATGGAATTCTCCAAGCCAGAATACTGGAGTGTGTAACCTTTCCCTTCTCCAGGGGATCTTCCCAACCCAGGGATCAAACCCAGGTCTCCCTGATTGTGGGTGGATTCTTTACCAGCTGAGCCACAAGCGAAGCCCAAGAATACTGGAGTGGGCAGCCTCTCCCTTCTCCAGTGGATCTTCCCCAACTGAACAGGGGTCTCCTGCGTTGCAGGCAGATTCTTTACTAGCTGAGCTACCAGGGAAATCCCTAGGTACCATAACTTGTTAGTTAAGTGAGAACCAGAAATATGTTCTGCAGAGACAATATTCTATGCAGATCCTGAGGAGAATTAAGCAGCCAGCATGGCTCACTTTCACTTTCTCTGTTTTCTAATTTCACTATCAGATGCCATAGAGACTGACCTCTCCTTTGATAGGTAACATATCTTGCAGATAAACAAAATAGATTCTGGTACCAGACCACCTGACTTCTCATTCTTGTTGTACCATCTAAATGCTGTATATCCTCAGGATAATTAGTTGATCTTTTTAATTCTTCCATTACCTCATCTGAGAAGCAGGTCTGTGGGCTGTTGATAGGATTAAATGATGTCATATATGAATTATTTTAGAACATTTCTGTTTATAATACTTAATTGTTGTTGGGTTTATTTCCTGCAAATATGTGTCTTCAAGACTGTCTCTCTAATTTTCATATAACCAATTTTTATTTATGCTTTAATGCTTCAGCTTATATATTGTGAGATATATAAAAAAGAGTGAATATCATACATAAATAGACATGAGATCCTCGACAGCACTCTAGGCAATGATTTTTTACACAAAAAGGAACAGCAAGAAAAGCAAAAATAAATAAGTGGGATTACATAAAAAAAAAAAAAAAGGCTTTACTCAGCAAAGGAAACTATCAACAAAACAAAAAGGAAATGTATAGAATGGAGGGAGATATTTCCAGGTTTACCTTTACACTTAGCTCTGTCAGGAACCAAAAGGAGGCTGCCAACATATGAGCATGCTAGTTCTCTTCAAGGGCACTGGTTTGTGGGCATCTCACTTTATCTCTTCCTTCTTGCAATTGCATCAAGGCTGACTCTCTCTATTGCAGGGGTAATATGAGCTCTTTTAATCAGCTGCCATGTTTTTCACATCTCACTCTGTTATAGTTTCAATTCAGGATTTTGTTTAGTTGAGTTATCCTTGGATATGTCCCTTACTTCTTTCAATCCCAGCAATTCATACCCAATTAAAAGTATGTTTTTTTCCAAAACCATGATGCTTTTTGGTTTAAAGTTCTATTCTGAACATTTACTCAAATCCAGTAACTTTTCCTTCAACCATGTTTAATCTACTTAACCCATCCACTGTGTTTCTAATTTCAATTATTGTGTATTTCATCTGTGATTATTATAAATGGATCTTTTAAAACTCTGTCTCACTTTTGATAATGACTTGTCTTTCCGAATATTTTTAGGGCTTTCTTTTCTTTAAAAATATATTTTACATTTTGTATTTGATGGTGAAATTGTTTGTATGCTTTGTGAGTTTGAACATGCATATTGAAGAGTTCACTAATTCTCACTTACATGGTCTGAGACCATATAATTTGTTCACAATTTTTGTGAACTCATGTTTCTTGGAGTTTTAGCTACAGGTAAACTTTGCTCTTGAGGTTGAAGGTGCATTTTTCTATGGAGAATTTATGCTGAGTTATTTTGGAATAGGCTGCTCTCAACCCAGGACTGCTGTAAATTAAGGTTTCCACTAGATATTTTGGGGGGCTCATGGGTAGAAAGAATTCTAGCCCTGAATAAACTGAGTCAAAGCTTGTAGTTAAAATTTGGATGCAGAGGTAGTCTTGATATTGTAAGAAAATTGTAAAGGTTTAGAAATGAGCAATCATGTCTTTAACTTTTCTTTCTTCTCCATTTACCTGACTAGTTATATTATTTTAAAATGAAGAAAAATAAGCAGTTGAGTGAAATCCTAGTGATTAAGAGTATTAACCAAGAATAAGAACTTTGATCTAGTCTCAACTACATCTTACACTTGTTTAGACTTTAGACAGGTTGTTTAACCTCTTGACTTTGATTTATTAATTTGTATGACAAGGATAACGAATAGTAACTTCATCCATGGGATTGTAAGGATTAAATAAACTAATACATAAAACACTTGGACAGCAGTTTGCATATGTTGTTGTTGTTTGTTGCTAAATTGTGTCCAACTCTTTTTTGACCCCATGGATTATAGCCTGCCAAGCACCTTTGTTCATGGAATTTCCCCAGACAAGAATACTGGAGTGGGTTGCCATTTCCTGAGATCCAGGGGATCTAAGCATTCAGTAAATGTAAGATATATTGTTTTCAAACATCGTGTTTAGTAAAGGACGTGGTCTCCAGTTCATGGTTCATAAATAGAGATTGAAAGTGAAAGTCACTCAGTTGTGTACAACTCTTTGTGACCCCATGGACTATAGCAAGTCAGGCTCCTCTGTCCATGGAAGTCTCCAGGCCAGAATATTGGAATGGGTAGCCATTCCCTTTCTCCAGGGGATCTTCCCAACCCAGGGATCGAACCCAGGTTTCTCACATTGTGGGCAGATTCTTAACCATCTGAGCCACAAGGGAAGCCCAAGAATTCTGGAGTAGGTAGCCTATCCTTTCTCCAGGGAATCTTCCTGACCCAGGGATCAAACCAAGGTCTCCTGAATTGCCAGTGGATTCTTTACCAGCTGAGCTACCAGGGAAAGCTTAAATACAGATTATCTTCTCTATCTTTTCTCTAAACTATTTATCATTTTTGGTCAATGTATATGAATCTATTTTTCTATGCTTTTTTTAAAACAACAATCTTTGATTTTCTATACATAAATTTACTTTCTCTTTTCATTGAAAACTTTCCTGTAAAAAAAGTTTTCACTTAACCAGACTGAACAAAGTAACTGATCAAATCTATTTCTCGTGAGTTCTGCATAGTTAACATTCTTGTAATTTCTAATATTTGTTTATATCAATAGTATAAATAACAATAGTAATAATGTATATTACAGATTTATACAGATAAATATATATACAGATAATATATATAACAGATTTATGTAAGATAAGTGAACATACTTCATTTTAGAATATAAATGAATATTTCTCTGAGAATTGCATATGGCTTTGTCCATATATGACTGAGCGACTTCACTTTCACTTTTCACTTTCATGCATTGGAGAAGGAAATGGCAACCCGCTCCAGTGTTCTTGCCTGGAGAATCCCAGGGACGGGGGAGCCTGGTGGGCTGCCGTCTATGGGGTCGCACTTAGCAGCAGCTAACTTAGCAGCAGCAGCAGCAGCAGTTGTCCATATAAGCAAAATGATTGGCATTTTTCTCCCTGGTAGACAAGAAAATCATGGAACAAAAATGGACAAAATGGAAGTAATGAGTTTGGCATTAATTTAAGAAAATTAAATAGAGTTTGCTAACTGGATTTGAGTTTTCTACAATTAGAGTATGTTAAAATTTATGTAAACAACTTTGTGGATCTATACATCGAGGACTCAAAGTTTTATGTCAATGGAAAAGGACCATAAGGTGAAAATAGATCAATTATAGGCAAGCTTCCTATTGATAGATTTAGCTATACATCTTAGATAAAATTAAATTGTGATATTTTATTGTGCTACTTTAATTTTTTTTAGTATTAATATATATGTATTTTTGAATACCAGTAAATTAGTTTAGCATTCTTTCTGCAAAACTCCAGCTGAAATTCAGGAAGTGTGCAAAACATTGGGTGAGTATGATACTTTTCATTAGAAATATTAAAGTGTACAGTGAACTAACATAAATGTTTCAAGAACATTCTCTATTGCTAACCTCAGCTAATCTCTTCTGAGGCAGCATGGCTAATCTCCCTTAATCATACTAAATTTGGGTTCTTAGAAATACATAAAATTTTATGGTGATGGCTATGAAAAGAAAGTTAATATCACCACAGAAATAATGTCATACGAAATTACACAGCTCCTAGCATGTTTTAGCTCCTCAATATATACTAAACAAAAACAAAGACAGAGTTTGTTTGTTTTTGAGAAATTGAAAATTAAAAAAACCTAGCCTATGTTAAAATTCTAATGTAAAACTTGAATAGGTCTTTATTCATTTGCAAAGAATACACCACCAAATTCTTTGAATCTAAGTATCTGTTGAATTGTCAGTTAATACAAGAAACTAGACTCTGAAACTCACACTTATATCCTTCAGATATTCTGAGCAATATTTTTTTCCTTTGACTAAAGACAGAATTTCTATTAAGCACAAATTTATTTTCTAGTTAGATTTGAAAGGTACAATCTTAGACTGTGACTTGAAAAGCACAACTTGGAGAATTCTATGACTCAGCTCTAAGACACTTTGTTGCACGGGAGACATGGAGTGTCATTTTAAATGTGTAAGTGGCATGATAAACCTCCCACTCTTCTAAGAATAGAGCTATCACTGGACCCTGTTATCTCACAACCCCAAGGTACGATATGATAATGATACCATTTAGCATCACTGCCGAAGTAAGGGGGATAAAAAAAAAAAAGGAAGAGCTGCAAGCATTTTAACTAGAAAGAAAATCAAATTAAAATATTAATTTACTGATTAATATAACATTAGCTGACCTATTTTCTCCAGCTTGTTAAACAACAAAGACTTGTGAAACTAAATAACTGCCTAAAAGATAAATGTTTTAAGAATTCCCAGGGACATGTTTAGCTCCTTTTTAAACATTATTAAAGGTATGCCTTGCATGTATCAGGCAGTTTTATGCTTTCTGTGCTAAAACATCCTGTTTACATTTATTAATGCAGTCTAAAGAATTGGAATTTGCCTCGGAGTCCCCCCTTGGTTCAAAACTAAGGCCAGTAGATGTCAGTCAGTTTTCTTGCCCTGAGTGACTCACTGCAGAATTTACAAGGATGCAAATTCTTCCAAGAAAGTGAATCAGGTCACACTTGGAAATTTATTTTCTTAAACTCTTCATAAATTGAGATAATATTGATTTTAGAAATAGACACCAGCAGGCTGCTGTCCACATGCTCACAGCCCCAGGACCTCAGAAATGCAAGCTGGTCTTCAAAGAAGTGTATTGAAAGGAAGGAGGGCTGGCTTTTCTGCTGAGAGACTTGACTTCTTAGTACAATCCTGTTCCTAATAGCATGCACTACTAGATCACATTTTTCTTTGTAAAGTTCAAGGATTTTAGGTTTTCAAGATTTTTCTGGTCTTTCTTGAACTCCTAAAGTGCCAGCAGTCTGATCAACTGAGAAATAAAACTCGCTTAGATTCATTGCATCCTGATGCATTTTCTGAAGAAACCTAAATGATTTTTGTAAACTAATCTAATGAGAAGCTATTAGAGACAAGTAGATGGTGATGAGGGGGTGTAGTCAATGAAATATAAATGCTAAAATCTTGGTAAGGAGATTAAGTAGGGTTACCCAAGACAAAGATTTTTGAGACTGTTGAAAAGAAAAGGTCTAAATGACCTTTTTAAATGACTTTTCTTAGCTCTTCAGAATATTTTGTTGATTACTCATTAACATAATTGGGAGATAATGCTAACTTTTTGCTTAACATTTTTATTGCACCTATATCATTTATTGAACTTCCCTCATGGCTCAGTGGTAAAGAATCTGCCTGCCAATGCTGGAGACTCAGGTTAGATTCCTGGGTTGGCAAAATTCCCTGGAGGAGGAAATGGCAAATTCTTGCCTGGGAAATCCCATGGACAGAGGAGCCTGGCAGGCTAAAATCTATCGGGTTGCAAAAGAATCAGACATGACTTAGTAACTCAACAACAACAACAGTATCCTTTATCAGAAAGAATAATTCAGTTTTAAAAACCAGTTTCCACTGTTAGGGACTCTTCCAAATGTCCTCAAAAGTTAATGAAGGTTAGGAGTCCCTCCCTAAGTTTTAATGGCTGTATTAAATTTAAAAATCTACAGTTATAAGTTTCCCTTATTAATTCATTTGGTCTAAGTTTGATTTCTATAACACATGTTTGAAGACACATTTTTCTTTTCCTCAATTTCCAAAATAGTTTGTTGCTTTTTGGTAAACATCCCATGCAATTTCAGAATCTTTGTTCTTTAGTTTCAGTATGTAGAATATCCCTGGAGTCCCTCTGAGATGTGAGGTTTTGTGTCAACCATCAGGTTATTTTTCAACTGGAACTTTTTTTCTTTCTTCTATGCTTGTGTCCTCTTTCTCTCTCTCGCTCTCTTTGTCTCTCTCTCACACACACAGACACACACACACATCTTTTGATAATTAATTACAATTAGCACCTACCTTTTCAAACACAAGAGAAGACTCTACACATTGACATCACCAGATGATCAACACCAAAATTAGATTGATTATATTCTTTGCAGCCAAAGATGGAGACGCTCTATACAATCAGCAAAAACAAGACAAGGAGCTGACTATGGCTCAGATCATGAACTCCTTATTGCCAAATTCAGACTTAAACTGAAGAAAGTAGGAAAACCACTAGATCATGCAGGTATAATCTAAATCAAATCCCTTACGATTATACAGTGAAAGTGTGAAATAGATGTAAGGGGCTAGATCTGATAGAGTGCCTGAAGAACTATGGATGGAGGTTCATGACATTGTACAGGAGACAGGGAGCAAGACCATCCCCTAGAAATAGAAATGCAAAAAAGCAAAATAGCTGTCTGAGGAGGCCTTACAAATAGCTGTGAAAAGAAGAGATGAGAAAAACAAAGGAGAAAAGGAAAGATATACCCATTTGAATGCAGAGTTCCAAAGAATAGCAAGGAGAGATAAGAAAGACTTCCTCAATGATCAGTGCAAAGAAACAAGAGGAACACAATAGAATTGCAAAGCCTAGAGATCTCTAAAAGAAAATTAAAGATACCAAGGGAACATTTCATGCAAAGATGGGCTCAGAAGGACAGAAATGGTAGGGACCTAACTGAAGGAGAAGATATTAAAAAGAAGTGGCAAGAATACACAGAAGAACTGTACAAAAAAGATCTTCATGACCCAGATGATCACGATGGTGTGATCACTCACCTAGAGTCAGACATCCTGGAATGTGAAGTCAAGTGGGCCTGAGGAAGCATCACTATGAACAAAGCTAGTGGAGGTGATGGAATTCCAGTTGAGCTGTTTCAAATACTGAAAGATGATGCTATGAAAGTGCTGCACGCAGTATGCCAGCAAATTTGGAAAACAGCATGGCCATGGGACTGGAAAAGATCAGTTTTCATTCCAATCCCAAAGAAAGGCAATGCCAAAGAATGCTCAAACTACCACACAATTGCACTCATCTCACATGCTAGTAAAGTAATGCTCAAAATTCTCCAAGCCAGGCTTCAACAGTACGTGAACCATGAACTTTCAGATGTTCACGCTGATTTTAGAAAAGGCAGAGGAACAAGAGATCAAATGGCCGACATCCACTGGATCATGGAAAAAGCAAGAGAGTTCCAGAAAAACATCTATTTCTGCTTTATTGACTATGCCAAAACCTTTGACTGTGTGGATTACTGTGGAGAATTCTGAAAGAGATGGGAATACAATATCACCTGACCTGCTTCTTGAGAAAACTATATGCAGGTCAGGAAGCAACAGTTAGAACAGGGCATGAAACAACAGACTGGTTCCCAATAGGAAAAGGAGTACGTCAAGGCTGTATATTGTCACCTTGCTTACTTAACTTATATGCAGAGTACATCATGAAAAACACTGGGCTGGAAGAAGCACAATCTGGAATCAAGATTGCCAGGAGAAATATCAATAATCTCAGATATGCAGAAGACACCACCCTTATGGCAGAAAGTGAAGAGGAACTAAAGAGCCTCTTGATGGAAGTGAAAGAGGAGAGTGAAAAATTTGGCTTAAAGCTCAACATTCAAAAAACTAAGATCATGGCATCCGGTCCTATCACTTCATGGCAAATAGATGGGGAAACAGAGGAAACTGTGGCAGACTTTATTTTTTGGGGCTCCAAAATCACTGCAGATGGTGACCTCAGCCATGAAATTAAAATACACTATCTCCTTGGAAGGAAGGTTATGACCAACCGAGATTGCGTATTAAAAAACAAAGACATTACTTTGCCAACCAAGGTCCGTCTAGTCAAGGTTATGGTTTTTCCACTGGTCATGTATAGGAGTGAGAGTCAGACTATAAAGAAAGCTGAGTGCTGAAGAATTGAAGCTTTTGAACTGTGGCGTTGGAGAAGACTCTTGAGAGTCCCTCGAACTGCAAGGAGATCCAACCAGTCCATCCTAAAGGAGATCAGTCTTGAGTGTTCATTGGAAGGACTGCTATTGAAGCTGAAACTCCAATACTTTGGCCATGTGATGGGAAGAGCTGACTCATTTGAAAAGACCCTGATGCTGGGAAGGATTGAAGGCATGAGGAGAAGGGGATGACAGAGGATAAGATGGTTGGATAGCATCACTGACTCAATGGACATGAGTTTGTGTAAACTCTGGAAGTTGGTGATGGACAGGGAGGCCTGGCATGGTGTTCAGCAGTCCATGGGGTCACAAAGAGTCAGACACAACTGAGCGACTGAACTGAACTGAATGTACAGTATATGCTCCTTTAAACTATTGTCCAAAAAATATCAACAACTGAGATGGAGATAGACTGATATGCTCTTGAATGTTTAACAACTCTCTCTGTTAGAAAAAAAAAAGCCCTGGTATTTAATGTTTCCTGGTTTCCCTAGTGTAAACTCTTACTATGTCTGATTTCCAGCTATTGAAGTGACCTTACTGACTGTGGGTTTGGGACAAGATGTGCATGACTGGCTCTTGTGAACTGGTAAAGTTAGATGCCTTTTCTTTCACCTACAGCTCTTCTCAATGTTGTCCACACTGCTGCTACCCTTAAGAAATGTTGATCTCACCCTCTACCTCCCATCCCCCAACCAGGAGCAGGCTTGCTTACTGCATAATAGCAAGACATAGATTCTCCAAGTTCAAGGTCCCTGAGCCTGTGACAGATAGTGACTGTGCACATAGCATTTATTTGGGCCAAATCATGTCACACATTAGGGACTGGAGGAAAAGAGATAAATCTAAAGATGCTGATGTTCATGCTGATTTCTGCACCATGAGTACAAAATCTTTGTCTCTTAGCTAGTTAGAAGTTTTGCCAGCATACATTAGACCATTCAAATCAGCTTTCTAACTAGATAACTAAGGTAAAATCAAATTTTATACCCAATGGATAGCCTATTTGATGAAACTGATGGAAATATATACATGTGAAAGTTTTTATGACTTAGTATTCAATGGGAATTTGTTTCATTGATGAGAACTATTAGTATGAAGTAATTTTATGAGTACAAAAAATCACTGAGAAATTTCCAATTCTCCTAAACAGGTAATTTTACTACTTTGAAACATTTATTGACCATATATGTACTGAATTCCATTTTTTTAACCTGTATTTTACCTGCCTTATGTTGCATGGTGTGTCTTAATAAAAATTTAATATCTTGCAACACTGATGCAGAGAATATTCAATTGGATGTCATAGTTTTAGGCCAAAATAGAAAGCTTTGCAATCAAAAAGTTTAAGTACCTACTCTGTTAATATGTGTGGATATATTTCCACTGGGTTGAGGCCTCCTACCCATAATTTCCAGAGCAATATTTACAACACTAATGATTTGCTGGCAATATTCAGTTATTATAGATATAGTCCAGTTATAGTAAATTTTGAGTCAAACTTCCTTGACTAAAACATATATTCAATTGCAATAGAAAGGAAGATTAGATTAAATCAGTGCCAGAAAAGTGACCTTACTTCCGCTGCACTCCACTCCCATGCTTTATCAGACATGGGGCACCAGTGTACACCATTTTCCCCTTTCTTTCTTGCCTGTTCGTTTCTTTCAAATTTTCTTTCTCAAAGAATTACTATAGATCAGATTTAAGGTTTGAGACTTGGTTATTCTTTGTCTTTTTAATCAGTACATACCCTAGAGTAAATAAATAAATCTTTGTTATATTTTCCATATATATTGCAATTCTGAGAATGTCCCTGAAGACATTAAAATAAGCTAGCTTTCCTTTAATAGACTATTGAATGTCAAGATCATGATAAAATAGTGCAAAATAGTTAATAAGCAATAAAAAGTGCACATATTAAGTCTTAACTATTACTCAATTCAGATTCACAAAAATTATTGTTACTCAAGTAATGTTAGTTAATGATACTGTGAAAAGCCTTCATTTATATCATATTACCGGCTATAAATATAACTAATTTTCTTAAAATAATGCAATTTAAAATGTACTAGATATAGAATACTATTAATTTGTCTAGTTTCCTTTATACTGTCTATCATCATGATCAAAAGTAGTCATATCATTTTAAGTGACATTCCACCAAATAAGAAACATAAAGTGAATAAAAATAATGGAAAGTGAATTAAAGATAAATGTTGATCTATTTTAAACTCCTTGATGAGTTCACGGAAAGTAAATTCTTTATTTTATTTCTTGGCTGACAACATCCTTCTCACCCACACTCAAAACCTACTTGAGTTTCAGCCCAGTGCTATGAAAACATCTTGTGGGATTCTAATAAGGCCATGCCCTGTACCCATTAGAGATAGTGTACAGAGAAATGATGCCAAAAATGTGCCAAATAAAACTTGAATATTTATTTCAGTTGTTCATAATGCATATGAAAAATGCTAGCTCTTAGTGTCCTTTTTATCAGGGTCTTTGTCCTAATATTCACTCTGAGGCTAATTCACTCTCTCTCTGCATCTCTCTCTCTCTTTTTTTTTTTTTAACTCTGTCCAGCTCTGTTTAAATCTTACTCCCACATGTCTTAATGGCCTGATGATATCAAGTGCCATCAGAATCCATACACAAGATGCGATCTATGCTGGAGGGACTTTTTTGTACCAGGATTTTAGGAATTAATTCCTCCAGACTATAGTCTTCCTCCAGACTATCACCCTGGAGGAGGGCATGACAACCCACTCCAGTATTCTTGCCTGGAGAATCCCATGGGCAGAGGAGCCTGGCAGGCTATAGTACATAAGGTCGCAAAGAGTTGGACGTGACTGAAGTGACTTAGCATGCATGTACACATATCAGATTTCCAGGTGGTTCAGTGGTTAAAGAATCTATCTGCCAATGAAGGAGATGCAGGTTCAGTCCCTGGGTTAAGAAGATACCCTGGCGAAAGAAATGGCAACCCACTCAGGTATTCTTGCCTGGGAAATCGCAAGGACAGAGGAGCCTGGTAAGTTACAATCCATGGGGTCACAAAAGAGTCAGATATGACTTAGTGACTAAAACAACATAACATATGCCAGAAATTAACCTGAGGAAATTATTCAAAAAGAGAAGTCATTCAGAAATCTATCTAGCATCATTTTGATATCTTCTTAGGCTTTCTCATGCTACCTCTTTCACTTTGCAGAACAATCTGGCAAGTGTGATATTGCTAATCCCATTGGAAATCATAGGCTCATGTTTACACAGTTCAAAAGTGACAGGGTGAGACTTTACTAATCTTCATACTTTTTCCATATCTTTTAAAATTATATTTTAACAAGATTTTTAAGTGGTTTATTAAATTTTATATTTAGACATACATTCAAGGCAAGATACAATTTGAGAGAAATTCATCATTAAGTAAATCACCTACATTTTATATTTTTACTTTCCTTTTTATATTGTGTATAACATTTTCCCATTTCTGCTTTACCTTAAAACTGTTTTATGTGTATATTCTCAACTAAAATTCCAGATGTATGCTCTAAATTTAATGTATAATTTATAATGGAACAAGGAGAAATCTTATGTGTTCATTAAAGTCCTTCTATTTAAGGATCTGATTTGTATATATAGCTTTATGTTGCCCTTCTGGAAAAATGGATGAAAGATATGACTCTGAGCTCATTTTAGCAGCTACCCAGCTCTGTTCTCTTTCAGTTCTTTATTTTTAAAATATTCTTCATTTTCAAAAGTAAAAGCTACCTTTGACATGTAGTTTCAGCAAATAGAAGGTACACTTTTTATAAGCACTTATTTGAGGTATATGTTTCTATAGCAAATTTATGTTGCCTTTTCTAAACCAATAATGTAAAGTCCAATAGTAAGAAAATGGAATATCCAGGCAACTTACTGCACATGGGTTTGCAGTAAGTGGTTTCTCACTTCATGATTTCTCACCAATCTTTAGATCTAAAAATAAAATAAAATCCATAAGGATTTTTTTTGCATTTATAAAGAAATAAAAGACTGAAACTGGGGTTGAGGTTAATAGATGTAACACATTTTCAAGGTAACTTTCTCACAACACCGAAACAGAATGGTAACTTTTACAGATATCAAGATATGTCAAGTAATAATACACAGAAAAGACCTTAGGAGAACCAGGAAATATTCAGAAAAATTTTCCTGTCAACAATAGAGTCATTTTTCATCAAGCTTGGTATGAAAATCAAACAGAATTAATTACCTGCTTATCAACAAAAGAGACAGGGTTTGTGAAAAGAACAATGAGCACAAACAAGATTTTCACATCTTCCTTTTTTGATGCAAACTACAAGCTATTCTACTCCTTTCCTCCTGTTGTTTTTTATTGTGAATGTTCCTCTCCCTCGCCTCTCCCTTCCTCCTCCTCCACTATTTCCTTTTTCTTCTCCTCTTATCTAATTCTAGCCTTTTGTAAATATAATTTAGTTTTAAAATAATAAACATAATTTAGCTCTGTTCTGCTCATCACTTTCCCATATTCTGTCTCTACCAACATAATAATTCCAAGGTATCATTTTTCTATTACCCTAAGATGCTAAAAATATTTATGAAATATTTAAAACTATCTTAGGGATTAGTTCTATGGCATGTGAAAAGAACTTATATATCTATTATAAACGTATGTTCTGGACACATGCATGGTTAGTCACTCCGTAGGTTCCGACCCTTTGTGACCCCATGGACTGTAGCCTGCCAAAGTCCTCTGCCCATGGGATTTTTCAAGCAAGAATACTGAAGTAGATTGTCATTTCCTTCTCCAGGGGATCTTCCTGATTCAAATATCACATTGCATCTCTTGTGTCTCCTGCATTGGCAGGTGGACTCTTTACCACTGAGCC
Organism: Capricornis sumatraensis; assembly: GCF_032405125.1. Classification (NCBI taxonomy): domain Eukaryota; kingdom Metazoa; phylum Chordata; class Mammalia; order Artiodactyla; family Bovidae; genus Capricornis; species Capricornis sumatraensis. The sequence continues at coordinate 26,495,293 of NC_091073.1, forward strand.
ACCTGGGAAGCCCCATGTTCTAGGTATTGTCACATAGTAGTACAAAAAACTCCCCTCTTATAATCAACCTGGGTAAAAAGACAAGCTATTAAATTCTTGAAGTAATGCTTTATATTCCTTATTTTGTATTAATCATTTTCTCCATATTCAGTTCAGTTCAGTTTCTCAGTCATGTCCAATTCTTTGCAACCCCATGAACCACAGTACGCCAGGCCTCCCTGTCCATCACCAACTCCCGGAGTTTACCCAAACTCATGTCCATTGAGTCAGTGATCCCATCCAACCATCTCATCGTCTGTCATCCCCTTCTCCTCCTTCCCTCAATCTTTCCCAGCATCAGGGTCTTTTCAAATGAGTCAGCTCTTCGAATCAGGTGGCCCAGAGTATTAGAGTTTCAGTTTCTCCAACAGTCCTTCCAATGAAAACTCAGGCCTGACTTCCTTTAGGATGGACTGGTTGGATCTCCTTGCAGTCCAAGGGACTCTCAAGAGTCTTTTTCAACACCACAGTTCAAAAGCATCAATTCTTTGGCACTCAGCTTTCTTTATAGTCCAACTCTCACATCCATACATGACTACTGGAAAAACCATAGCCTTGACTAAACAGACCTTTGTTGACAAAGTAATGTCTCTGCTTTTCAATATGCTGTCTAGATTGATCATAACTTTCCTTCCAAGGAGTAAGCATCTATTAACTTCATGGCTGCAGTCACCATCTGCAGTGATTTTGGAGCCCCCCCCCACCCCCCCTTGAAATAAATTCTGCCACTGTTTCCACTGTTTCCACTGTTTCCCCATCTATTTGCCATGAGTGACGGGACCGGATGCCATGATCTTAGTTTTCTGAATGTTGAGCTTTAGGCCAACTTTTCGCTCTCCTCTTTCACTTCCATCAAGAGGCTCTTTAGTTCCTCTTCACTTTCTGCCATAAGGGTGGTGTCATCTGCATATATGAGGTTATTGAGGTTATTAGTAAGCTATATTATTTATATAATATTTTCTATTAACCCCTTATCCCCTTCTCCTTCCTCCTTTCCTGTGCCTCCCCTACCTTTAGAAGTTCTAAACATTGATTATGTACTTATTACTTGCAAATTATTTAACTAGATAACTTATACATGATACCATGTACATTCCTTAAAATCATATTATGAAGATTTTATAATCTTTATTTTTAAGCTGAGAAGTGTGAGCCTCTAAGAGATTGAGCCATTAGTATGAATCAAGCTGGATATCTCTTCAGGCTTCCCTAGTGGCTTAGTAGAAAAGAAACTCCCTGCCAATGCAGGAAATACAAGTTCAAATCCTGGGTCAGGAAGATTCCCTGGAGAAGGAAATGACAGCCAACTCCAGGTTTCTTGCCTGGAAAATCTCGTGGACAGAGGAGCTTGGTGGGCACAGTACATAGGATCATAAAGAGTTGGACATGACTTAGCAAATAAATAGAAGCAACAACAGAAGTCTGTTCACCACACTGAAGAAATAAAAAATGGGGATGTACAAAGGAAATAAAAGTTTTCAAAATGATATCATCAGTGTCACAGGGAACACACTTCTCTTGTGTGTGTCCCCATTCATGTGAGCCAAGGAATGACGGTGCATAGTTGTTTATATAAATATAATATGTGTCAATGATAAGACTTAGATATAACTTAGATATCATAGTGTTCATGCAAAAACAAAGGCCCATAATCTATACGTTATGTTGGTTTTCATTTTATAAAAGTCTTAGCCTGGAAATCCAGTAAATTATTCCCAGTTATATAGCAACCACCTGACCGGCATAGCTAACGGGATCAAAGCAATTGATACACATTTCTGTTAACCTGTAATGTTTTTCTCAAGTAGAACTCCATGATTCTAGGTAACATCTGTAACTAATCTGGACCATAACATAACACCTGAACTGATTATTAATTCCCATATTTTAACTTGACTTAGGGGGCTTCCCCAGTGGGTCAGCGGTAGAGAATCTGCCTGCAATGCAGGAGATACAGGAGAAGCAGGTTTGATCCCTGGATTGGGAAGATACCCTGAAACAGGGCATGGCTACTCCTTCCAGTATTCTTGCCTGGAGAATCCCATGGATAGAGGAGCCTGGCAGGCTACAGTCCACAGGGGCACAAAAAGTCTGACATGACTGAAGTGACTGAACACACACACAACCTGAGTTAAAATTTGATTTAAAAAATATGAAACCTTGATTTAGTCATATCCCTTAGTAACTCTTTTTCATAGGCCAATTTTATATGACTTTTTACAATTTTATGTTTTTATCTTTAGTGAACTAAGAGTTGGACATGACTGAGCGACTGAACTGAACTGAACAAATGTCATTAAGCACAGGGTTAAATGAATAATAAAATGAGCAATCTGTGTAATCACTAATTAGCAAAAGTATAGAGCATTGCTGATCACACCAGAAGGCTACTTTAAGCCCATTCCCAGTCACTTTCTTTTTCCCTATCCAAAAGTGAATACTCAATTTTTAACATTATTAATTTTCCCATTTTTGGAGTATATAAAAAATGGAATTATATAATATTTGTGTTTAGTTCATTGCCCTCAATATTATATTTATAGAATTCATCCATTTTTTTTGTGTGTAGCTGTATAACATTTCATTATTGTATAGTATTCTGTTAAATAAATATGTCACTATTTACTTATGCTCTAAATTGGACACTGGTCTTTTAGCATTGGGTTTACTATAATAATGTTTCTATGAATATGCTCATTAATTTTTTCATTGTCATGCTACATATTTATGTGGGGTGAAATTTCTTTGACACTGTGTCAACCTTGTTGACAAGGCAGAATTTCCTGCCATGGGTTTCAAGTATACATTTGTTGATAAATTGGCGATTCCTGAATTTTTCACAAGTGATTCTTACAAGTGACAGGTCAGCGGTAGCACAAAGGATTCTCTTGAAGTTTGACTCACATAGCACTTTAAAAGAACTTTAAAGAAAATATTAAAATTGTCCCTCTCCCCAGAATCAAGTAAGAGTGTTGAAAATGCCGGGGAAAGGGGGTGGCAGAGGCTAGTACTAAAGACTACCTTCCATCTGCCAGGTGGGACTAACATTGATTCTGGAGATTCTGATTCGAGATGTCAGATGGATTAGAAATTCTAGACTTTCTTTTGTAAATAGCTTTATTGAGATATAATCAATATACAATACATTGCATGTATTAAGTGTAAAATTTAACTAATGACATGTGCATACCCATGAAAATATCATTACAGTCAAGATAGAGAGTATATCCATCTCCCGCAAAAGTGTCTTTGTGCTCATGTGTAACTCATCTTTTCTAGCTCTTCCGTTAACCCCTCCTCTTGCTCCCTCACGTAACTTTTCCCTGCGGTTCCACTAATATGCATTCTGTCACTAAAGATATCTGAATTTCCCGGGAATTTATGTATGTAAAATCACACAGCATTCTCTTTTGGCAGGCTTTCTTTTAGCACATTTATTTTAATATGTGCTTATGAATCAAAAGTTCACATAGCTTTTTATCTCTGAGTAGTATTTCATTGTATGGCTATAACACAGATTTTATTCATTCATCTGTTGAGTATTTAAATTTGCTGAGATTATCTTTTTTTGTTGTTTATTGATGTGAATCGTATTAAATTTTTAATATTAAGCCAAATGTGCATTCCATAAAATTTACTTCACCATCATATATTATCCTTCTTACATAATGTTGGATTTGATTTGTTAGAATTTTGTGTAGAATTACTGCGTGTATTTGCAGAAGGTTGTCTGTGGTTTTTTTTTTTCTTATAGTTTTCTTCTTTCATTTTATTTATTTATTTATTTTTGGTATCAGAGTAAGCTAGCTTAATGGGATGAATCAGAAAACATTTCTTTCTTGAGGTTCCTAGAAGATTTTTATACAGATTTAGTACTATTCATTAAATGTTTGGTAGAATTTATGAATTAAGTCATTGAGGTATAGAGTTATCTTTGTGGGAAAATTTTTAACCATAAATTTAATCTCTAATAACTTTAAGGCAACTCAAGCTATCTATTTTATTTTGAATAAGCTGTATTCACTTGTGCCTGAATTTCAAGCAATTTGTCATCTAAATAGAATTTATTAACATAAAGTTGTTCATAATATTTTCTGATCTTTTTTATAACTATAGAACCTATTGTGATATAACCTGTCTCATTATTATATTGTTTAAATTTCATCATCTTCTCTCTATTTTTTCTTAATAGTTGAGTAAAAGTGTATGGATTTTATTCATCTCCCCAAATTTCCAACCTTTGGTTTGACTGTTTGTTTCTATTTCATAAAGATTTATTTTTATATTTATTGATTTCCCTGATTTCTTCACTTCAGTTTTGATTTGTCCTTTTCTAATTTTTCATTGATTTGAGACCTTCCTTCTTTTCTAGTATTGGCATTAAATGTATTGTTTTCTTATATGTACTGGTCTAGCTACATTTCACAATTTTTGATTCATTGTGGCTTCATTTATTTACAAATGCTCATTTTACTTCTTTCTCCCCCCTTTAACTTACAGGCTATTTAAAAATAGTTTCAGTTTCCAACATTTGTGACTTTCCAGATATCATTCTGTTTCAATTTCTAATTCTATTGTGACTAGAGAATATACTTCAGATGACTTGATTATTTGAAATACAAGACTTGTTTTATGGCTTAGAATAGAGTTTATCTTGGTAAATTATCTATGTGCTTGACAGAAGTGGGTGTTCTACTGTTGTTGGGAAGACTGTTCTATAAATATCCCTTAGGTCAAGTTGGCTGATAGCACTGCTGAAAACTAACATATACTTACTTATTTTTTCTTTTCTTTTTTTGCTTACTTCTATCTTTTATAAGAGAGGGATATTCTCTCACTATAATTATGAATATGTCTATTTTCCTTGAAGTTCTGTCAGTATTTGATGTATTTTGCAGCGCTTTTACTAGATGCATAAATGCTTAGGTTTTTTTTTTTTCTTTGCTCTGAAATTTGCCTTTGTCTAATATTATAATCATTCTAGCTTTCTTTATATTAGTGTTAACTTGGAATTTATATTTCCATCCTTTTACTTTTGGCCTCTTTGTGAGTGTGCTCTACTTGTAAATATATACTAACAGTGGTTGGATATTGTTTTTCCATCCAGTTTGACAATTTCCAGCTTTTATTTGGGGAATTTAGAATATTGACATTTAATATGATTATTGATATGGTTACTGTTAAATCTGTAATTTTACAATATGTTTCATTTGTTGACTTTTTTCCTGTTTTATTATTTATGATTCCTTTTCTGTCTTGCATTTGCTTATTAACTATAGATCTTTGTCATTTTAGTAGTTCTTTTAAGATTATAGGGCATGTCTTTAACTTATCACAGTCTACTCTCAAGTATATCCGAACCATTTCATTTCTGATATAAAGCACCTCAAGACTGTATCCTTCCTCTTCTCCCTTCCTAGCCTTTGAACCAATTTGTGATACATTTTATATTTACATAAGTTATAAACCAAATTAGCATTATATTTGTTGTAAAAATAAGCTAGCTACAAATGACATTTAAATATTTTAGATATTATACATTTTCCAATGCAATCACCATTTTTGATGCTGTTTGGTCCTTTTATTGATCCATATATTCCTTTTCTTTGTGCTTGAAGGACTTTCTTTGATACTTATTTGGATACATTTCTAATGGTTATGAATTAGTTCAACTTTTGTATATCTGAAAACAATCTTTCTTTGATCATTATTTTTTAATATAAATTTATTTATTTTAATTGGAGGCTAATTAATTTACAATATTGTATTGGTTTTGCCATACATCAACATGAATCCGCCACGGGTGTACACGTGTTCCCCATTCTCAACCCCCTCCCACCTCACTCCCCATCCCATCCCTCTGGGTCATCCCAGTGAACCAGCCCCAAGCATCCTGTATCCTGCATTGAACCTGGACTGACGATTCATTTCATATATGATATTATACATGTTTCAATACCATTCTTCCAAATCATCCCACCCTCTCCCTCTCCCACAGAGTCCAAAAGACTACCCTAAACATCTGTGTCTCTTTTGCTGTCTTGCATATAGGGTTATTGTTACCATCTTTCTAAATTCCATATATATGTGCTAGTATACTGTATTGGTGTTTTTCTTTCTGGCTTACTTCACTCTGTATAATGATCATTATTTTTTTTAATGTTTCAAAGTTTTTATTCAATTACTAGCAGTTTTCAGTTTACTTAATAAAACTGAATGTTTTAAAGGCAATTCCATTTTCTTGATGTGATAGAATAGTTTATATATCTCTATATCTTTGTGTTTTTATTTTTATTTATTTTTTTTAACTTTACAATATTGTATTGATTTTGCCATACATCAGCATGATCCACCACAGGTGTACACGTGTTCCCCATCCTGAAACCCCTCTCACCTCCCTCCCCATACCATCCCTGTGGATCATCCCAGTGCACCAGCCCCAAGCATCCTGTATCTTGCATCGAACCTGGACTGGCGATTCGTTTCTTATATGATATTATACATGTTTCAATGCCATTCTCCCAAATCACCCCACCCTCTCCCTCTCCCACAGAGTCCAAAAGACTGTTCTATACATTTATGTCTCTTTTGCTGTCTCGCATACAGGGTTATTGTTACCATCTTTCTAAATTCCATATATATGCGTTAGTATACTGTATTACTGGTTTTCTTTCTGGCTTACTTCACTCTGTATAATCGGCTCCAGTTTCATCCGCCTCATCAGAACTGATTCAAATGCATTCTTTTTAATGGCTGAGTAATATTCCATTGTGTATATGTACCACAGCTTTCTTATCCATTCATCTGCTGATGGACATCTAGGTTGCTTCCATGCCCTGGCTATTATAAACAGTGCTGTGATGAACATTGGGGTACACGTGTCTCTTTCAATTCTGATTTCCTCAGTGCGTATGCCCAGCAGTGGGATTGCTGGGTCATAAGGCAGTTCTATTTCCAGTTTTAAGGAATCTGCACACTGTTCTCCATAGTGGCTGTACTAGTTTGCATTCCCACCAACAGTGTAAGAGGGTTCCCTTTTCTCCACACCCTCTCCAGCATTTATTGCTTGTAGACTTTTGGATAACAGCCATTTTGACTAGCATGAATTGGTACCTCATTGTGGTTTTGATTTGCATTTCTCTGAGAAAGACTGATGTTGAGCATCTTTTCATGTGTTTGTTAGCCATCTGTATGTCTTCGTTGGAGAAATGTCTATTTAGTTCTTTGGCCCATTTTTGATTGGGTCGTTTATTTTTCTGGAATTGAGCTGCATAAGTTGCTTGTATATTTATGAGATTAGTCCTTTGTCAGTTGCTTCATTTGCTATTATTTTCTCCCATTCTGAAGGCTGTCTTTTCACCTTGCTTATAGTTTCTTTTGTTGTGCAGAAGCTTTTAATTTTAATTAGGTCCCATTTGTTTATTTTTGCTTTTATTTCCAATATTCTGGGAGGTGGGTCATAGAGGATCCTGCTGAGATTTATGTCAGAGAGTGTTTTTTCCTATGTTCTCCTCTAAGAGTTTTGTAGTCTCTGGTCTTACGTTTAGATCTTTAATCCATTTTGAGTTTATTTTTGTGTATGGTGTTAGAAAGTGTTCTAGTTTCATTCTTTTACAAGTGATTGACCAGTTTTCCCAGCACCACTTGTTAAAGAGATTGTCTTTTCTCCATTGTATATTCTTGCCTCCTTTGTCAAAGATAATGTGTCCAAAGGTGTGTGGATTTTTCTCTGGGCTTTCTACTTTGTTCCATTGATCTATATTTCTGTCTCTGTGCCAGTACCATACTGTCTTGATGACTGTGGCTTTGTATTAGAGCCTGAAGTCAAGCAAGTTGATTCCTCCAGTTCCATTCTTCTTTCTCAAGATTGCTCTGGTTATTCGAGCTTTTTTGTATTTCCATACAAGTTGTGAAATTATTTGTTCTAACTCTGTGAGAAATACCGTTGGTAGCTTGACAGGGATTGCATTGAATCTATAGATTGCTTTGGGTAGTATACTCATTTTCACTATATTGATTCTTCTGATACAGGAACATGGTATATTTCTCCATCTATTAGTGTTCTCTTTGATTTCTTTCATCAGTGTTTTATAGTTTTCTATATATAGGTCTTTAGTTTCTTTAGGTAGATATATTCCTAAGTGTTTTATTCTTTTCGTTGCAATGGTGAATGGAATTGTTAATTTCTCTTTCTATTTTCTCATTATTAGTGTATAGGAATGCAAGGGATTTCTGTGTGTTAATCATTATTTTTAAACAGACTATTGCTAGATGACAAATTGTACATTTATAATGTTTTGATGAGTTTGTTTTCAGGTCTTTAACAAGTGTTCTTGTGTTTCAATGAGAAGTTAAGGAGGTATTTTCTGTGTAATGTTTCTTGTTTCTCTTGATGGTTTTATGATTTTTCTCTTTACAGTTTGTTTCATGAAATTTGCTTATAATTTGCTTAGAAGTACTTCTTTTCATGTTTCTTATGGTTGGGGTTATATATAAGCATATATATCCTTTTAGAACTAACACCTAAAAGAGATGTCCTTTCCATTATGGAGGACTGGAATGCAAAAGTAGGAAGTCAAGAAACACCTGGAGTAACAGGAAAATTTGGCCTTGGAATACGGAATGAAGCAGGGCAAAGGCTAACTGAGTTTTGCCAAGAGAACCCAATGGTCATAGCGCATACCCTCTTCCAACAACACAAGAGAGAACTCTACACATGGCCATCACCAGATGGTCAACACCGAATTCAGATTGATTATATTCTTTGTAGCCAAAGATGAAGAAGCTCTATACAGTCAGAAAAACAAGACCAGGAGCTGACTGTGGCTCAGATCATGAACTTCTTATTGCCAAATTCAGATTTAAATTAAAGAAAGTAGGGGAAACCACTAAACCATTAAGGTATGACCTAAATAAATCCCTTATGATTTTACAGTAGAAATGAGAAATAGATTTAAGGGACTACATCTGATAGATAGAGTGCCTGATGAACTATGGACTGAGGTTCATAACATTGTATAGGAAACAGAGATCAAGACCATCCCCATGGAAAAGACATGCAAAAAAGCAAAATGGCTCTCTGGGGAAGGCTTACAAATAGCTGTGAAAAGAAGAGAAGCAAAAAGCAAAGGAGAAAAGGAAACATATAAACATCTGAATGCAGAGTTCCAAAGAATAGCAAGGAGAGATAAGAAAGACTTCCTCAGTGATCAATGCAAAGAATAGAGGAAAACAACAAAATGGGAAAGACTAGAGATCTCTTCAAGAAAATTAGAGATACCAAGGGACCATTTCATGCAAAGATGGGCTCGACAAAGGATGGGAATGGTATGGACCTAACAGAACCAGAAGATATTAAGAAGAGGTGGCAAGAATCCACGGAAGAACTGTACAAAAAAGATCTTCATGACCCAGATAATCATAATGGTGTGATCACTCACCTAGAGCCAGACATCCTAGAATGTGAAGTTAAGTGGGCCTTAGAAAGAATCACTATGAACAAAGCTAGTAGAGGTGATGGAATTACAGGTGAGCTATTTCAAATCCTGTAGATGATGCTGTGAAAGTACTGCACTCAATATGCCAGCACATTTGGAAAACTCAGCAGTGGCCACAGGACTGGAAAAGTTCAGTTTTCATTCCAATCCCAAAGAAAGGCAATGCCAAAGAATGCTCAATCTACTGCATAATTGCACTCATCTCACACACTAGTAAAGTAATGCTCAAAATTCTCCAAGCCAGGCTTCAGCAATACGTGAACCATGAACTTCCAGATGTTCAAGCTGGTTTTAGAAAAGGCAGAGGAACCAGAGATCAAATTGCCAACATCTCCTGGATCATGGAAAAAGCAAGAGAGTTCCAGATAAACATCTATTTCTGCTTTATTGACTATGCCAAAGCTTTTGACTGTGTGGATCACAATAAACTGGAAAATTCTGAAAGAGATGGGAATACCAGACCACCTGACCTGCCTCTTGTGAAACCTATATGCAGTTCAGGAAGCAACAGTTAGAACTGGACATGGAACAATAGACTGGTTCCCAATAGGAAAAAGAGTCTATCAAGGCTGTATATTGTCACCCTGCTTATTTAACTTCTATGCAGAGTACATCATGAGAAACACTGGGCTGGAAAAAGCACAATCTGGAATCAAGATTGCCAGGTAAAATATCAATAACCTCAGATATGCAGATGACACCACCTTTATGGCAGAAAGTGAAGAGGAACTAAAAAGCCTCTTAATGAAAGTGAAAGAGGAGAGAGAAAAAGTTGGCTTAAAGCTCAACATTCAGAAAACGAAGATCATGGTATCTGGTCCCATCACTTCATGGGAAATAGATGGGGAAACAGTGGAAACAGTGTCAGACTTTATTTTTTGGGACTCCAAAATCACTGCAGATGTTGATTGCGGCCATGAAATTAAAAGACGCTTACTCCTTGAAAGGGAAGTTAATACCAACCTAGATAGCATATTTAAAAGCAGAGACATTACTTTGCCAAAAAAGATCTGTCTATTCAAGGGTATGATTTTTCCAGTGGTCATGTACGGATGCGAAAAATGGACTATGTAGAAAGCTGAGCACTGAAGAACTGATGCTCTTGAACTATGGTGCTGGCGAAGACTCTTGCTAGTCCCTTGGACTGCAAGGAGATCCAACCAGTCCATCCTAAAGGAGCCCAGACCTGGGTGTTCATTGGAAGGACTGATGCTGAGGCTGAAACTCCAATACTTTGGCTGCCTCATGCGAAGAGTTGACTGATTGGAAAAGTCCCTGATGCTCGGAGGGATTGGCGGCAGGAGGAGAAGGGGATGATGGAGGATGAGATGGCTGGATGGCATCACAGATTTGATGGACATGAGTTTGGGTGAACTCTGGGAGTGGTGATGGACAGGGAGGCCTGGAGTGCTGCTATTTATGAGGTCGCAAAGAGTCGGACATGACTGAGCGACTGAACTGAATTCAACTGATATCCCCACATCACTGAAGTTTAATGATTCCATGTGTCACGTATTGTGTTGCCAAGTTGACAACCATCATTTTTGATGTCCACAGTTATGTTTGCATTTAGATGGAATAATTCATAGAGCTAATGAGATTGGGTTTATTGGGATTAAATAAAAGAGGATGTTTAAAGCTATTCCTGCTAAGCTAAGTCGTTTCAGTCGTGTCCCACTCTGTGCAACCCCATAGATGGTAGCCCACTAGGCTCCGCTGTCCCTGGGATTCTCCAGGCAAGAATACTGAAGTGGGTTGCCATTTCCTTCTCCAGTTCATGAAAGTGAAAAGTGAAAGTGAACTTACTCAGTCGTGTCTGAATCTTCACGCCCCCATGTACTGCAACCTACCAGACTCCTCCATCCATGGGATTTTCCAGGCAAGAGTACTGGAGTGGGTTGCCATTGCCGTCTCCAAGTTATTCCTAACATATGCTTAACACTCAATACCTATCATTTCCCTTTCATCTTTTTTTGTTCACCCTTGACATTAAAAAGACAGTGTACTGCAATAGAAAAGGCCGTAAACAGAATTGGGTTTACCTGGATTCTGGTTATTTGCTTCCTACCTACTAGTATTCGCAAACCATTTAAACTCTTGAAGTCTTATTCTTCTATACATTCAAAGAAAGCAGAAACTTTTATGTCTTGGGGGATAGTTGATAAGATTAAGATATTAAAGGTGAAGTTTCTTTTATAAATTGAAAAATGTCTTAAATATATTATTTTCATTCTTTTTCTAGTAGGTGGTTTTCTTTTTTTCATTCTTCTTTACTATGTGTTTCACTTTTTTTCAAATGAATCATTTGTATCTACAAACTCTTTGAAGCAAGGCCCTTCAAAAGAATATTTGGATAGATTTTTTCAAACTTTATCTAGATCAAAAATTTATGCAAACATCTTTTTTAAAAGTTAATGGAAATACTAAAGTGACATATAATACCAATGAAAGACACTTGCAACATGTAGATTGTTTTGACCCAGAGGGATGATTCAGGGAGGGAGGAAGGAGGGGGGTTCAGGATGGGGAACACGTGTATACCTGTGGCAGATTCATGTTGATGTATGGCAAAACCAATACAGTATTGTAGAGTAATTTACCTCCAATTAAAATAAATAAATTAATATTTTTAAAACGTAGAAATAAAATAATAAAAAACTTGTGTTACCAGACTATTAAACTCATATTTTTAATTAAGAAAAGTTAATAGAGATACTGACTTAAAAAAAAAAACAAAAAACCTCAGACAAAAAACAAAAACAAAGAAATTTTTGATAATATTCATATGGCAAGTTATAAAAAAATAAGCTGGTACCATCATATTTGCTAAGTTGCTCCAGTTGTGTCCATCTCTTTGCAACCCTATGGACTGTAGCCTGCCAGGGTCCTCTGTCCATCAACTAGTATATCAGTTTAGTTCAGTCGCTCAGTCATGTCTGATTCTTTGTGACCCCATGAACTGCAGCATGCCAGCTCTCCCTGTCCATCACCCGCTCCCAGAGTCTACCGAAACCCATGTTCATTGAGTTGGTGATACCATCCAACCATCTCATCCTCCGTCTTCCCCTTCTCCTGCCCCCAATCTTTCCCAGCATCAGGGTCTTTTCAAATGAGTCAGTTCTTAGCATCAGGTGGCCAAAATATTGGAGTTTCAGCTTCAGCATCAGTCCTTCCAGTGAACACCCGGGACTGATCTCCTTTAGGATGGACTGGTTGGATCTCCTTGCAGTCCAGGGACTCTAAAAAGTCTTCTCGAACACCACAGTTCAAAACCATCAATTCTTCAGTGCTCAGCTTTCTTTATAGTCCAACTCACATCCATACATGACCACTGGCAAAACCATAGCCTTGACTAGATGGACCTTTGTTGAAAAAGTAATATCTCTGTTTTACTGTTTAATATGCTGTGTAGGTTTGTCATAACTTTCCTTCCAAAGAGTAAGCGTCTTTTAATTTCATGGCTGCAATCACCATCTGCAGAGATTTTGGAGCCCAGAAAAATAAAGTATATAAATTATAGATATATAAAATTTCCACATTATGTATTATGTATTACATCCTATGTGTTGGGATATTTAGCATCATTATGCCAATGATACCCAATAATGTTTATACCTGGGAAAGAAATTTTGTGTTCTGTGGTGATCAGGACAGTTATGCTCCAAGAGACTTAATTCTGGCTCTAGAATAGAATCACACAACCACAAAACACATGCTTATTTGAGGTATAGTCCCACTTGTGTTAAGAACACGTCATAATTAACTATAGCCAGACAAAACTGCTGTGTAAATACCAGAAGCAAAGCTGCAGGTACAGCACTCCTTTATACCATCTATCAGAAATGTTAAATGTCATAGTGCATAATTAATCAATGCTAACAGCCCTTGGTACAGAGCTGAGGAAATTAACCTATACAGCCAAACTATTTATCACATCACAATATATAAAAATGTACTTTTAATTAACAAATGGACAATCTATTGCTTTCATGGATGCAGCTGATCAATCGTTTTTTTATATTCTGTCTATAGTTTGGGTCCTTTTAATGGGTTTTAATGTGTTTTTCTGTACACTTACACAGCCGAGTTTATGCACTTACTTCCTGGAACAATTTCTATACTTTGTGGCATAATCTCACAGCCTCTTTGGTATTTTTCCACAGCAATATCAGCATGAAAATGATCATGCTTCTTGGTATTTTTAAAATGGCATTCATTACTCTTGGGCTGACCTCACTGGCACTAACCTATCTGAAAGTCATAAAATTAGTATAATGCAGTTCCCATCAATATACTAAGTCTATAAAGGCCTGAGTTAATAGTTTACATGTGCAAAGATTTTTTAAAAAGTACAGTGATGCACTAACTCATGAAAAGTCCAGCAAGCAAATAGAACAGGAAAACAATTTCATACAAATGTTACCAAAGCATCTATGATATTACTTAACTTATTAAGGCAACTACTGAATTCAATTTTCTATTTACATTTGGCATCAAATCAAATTTAGTAAATTTGATGATACTGACTGATTGTCTCTTCCAGATTTACAAATAGGATATGTACTTTCTAGGAGTTTGATTGTAAAATACAAATAGACAATTTTGAAATCCTTGATGGTTTCAGACTTTATAACTTGGACAATCACAAATATTCCTATCTGCAAATAAAAATGAGTTAAACAAGAGAACATCTACTGTAAATATTCTTTTATTTTTAGCATCCTCTGAAACATGCTTGACTCAGGATATATACACTTTGGGAAAAAATATTTTAAACCTTTCCTTTTGTGTATATTGTAAGATTTAGTAAAAGACTGAATAATGAAAAGGCAAGACTCTTTCACCCATAAACAATTATATTATTATAGTCACTTGGTTTCATAAGGAGATTGTTTTCTTGATGCCCTGTCCTTATGCCTTAATACTTCAGTTTTTAAATTCAAATACTGAGGAAGACAGAACATCTTACAATGAGCTTCATATTCCAGATTAATGCACCTGAGCAACATTTTTCTGTATTTAATATCCCTTACTCATTTCCTCTCCTGTTATATGGATAGCACAGCTGTTTATCTGCAATTATCTCTGAATCTATTAGTGAAAATATCTAAATTAATCATAAAAAGACAAGTGCATCTCAGGGTGCCTGTGCTATAAATACGGGACCACCTTGTATTATTTCTGTAATTTTCACTGATTCCCTATAGCAGCATTGGTTTCTTAATACAGTAAACCATAAACATGTTTTGAGTAGAAAAACCCATATAGATTTATTAGGATCTACTCCTTATTATTTACCCTAACAATTCAAGTACTTTTGATTTTATCTTCATAATAGTTCTAAACAATCAACAAGAAATTGCATATCTAGGAACTGTGGGCAATATGCATGACTGGCTTAGGTAACATATCCTAAGTTTGATAATATGTGGGTTAATGATGAGAAAATGGGTTTTATTCAATGTAATAAACACTTGATTGTTGCCTCTTTAATATATGTGCCTGTAGGCAATCTGAAGATGAGAGAAGAAAATCAAGCATGGAAACTGATAATTAGAGGATGAAATAAAAAGTGTAGTACAGCCTATTCTAGAACAGAAGTGTATTAAGATTGTCACTGATCCATCCATTCAATAAGGGAACATTAGAATTGATAAGGTGAAATTAACACTGCAAAACTTGTGTAAATATAGATAGGACATGACTTTTAAAAAAATTAATTTTAGGGAGTTCAGAGCCTCTGAGGGGTGACAGAAATAAAAGGTATAATTTGTACATACAAGTATAAGTGATATAATTGTTTGAAGATTAAAGTATTATAGGATCACCAAATGAGGAACTAGGCCATTCTTCATAAACAAGGGACATTAAATCCTGTAGTCCAAGTGATAAGATCTTCAGTTCAGTTCAGTTCAGCTGCTCAGTCGTGTCCAACTCTTTGCAACCCCATGAACTGCAGTACGCCAGGCCTCCCTGTCCATTACCAACTCCCAGAGTTCACCCAAACCCATGTCCATTGAGTTGGTGATGCCATCCAACCATCTCATCCTCTGTCATCCCCTTCTCATCCTGCCCTCAATCTTTCCCAGCATCAGGGTCTTTTCAAATGAGTCAGCTCTTAGCATCAGGTGGCCAGAGTATTGGAGTTTGAGCCTCAACATCAGATCTTCCAGTGAACACCCAGGACTGATCTCCTTAAGGATGGACTGGTTGGATCTCCTTGCAGTCCAAAGGACTCTCAAGAGTCTTCTCCAACACCACAGTTCAAAAGCATCAATTCTTTGGCACTCAGCTTTCTTTATATTGCAACCCTCACATCCATACATGACCACTGGAAAAACCATAGCCTTGACTAGATGGACCTTTGTTGACAAAGTAATGTCTCTGGTTTTTAATATGCTGTCTAGGTTGATCATAAATTTCCTTCCAAGGAGTAAGCGTCTTTTAATTTCATGGCTGCAATCACCATCTGCAATGATTTTGGAGCCCCAAAAAATAAAGTCTGACACTGTTTCCCCATCTATTTCCCATGAAATGATGGGACCAGATGCCATGATCTTAGTTTTCTGAATTTGAGCTTTAAGCCAACTTTTTCACTCTCCTCTTTCACTTTCATCAAGAGGCTATTTAGTTCCTCTTCACTTTCTGCCGTAATGGTGGTGTCATCTGCATATCTGAGGTCACTGATATTTCTCCTGGCAATCTTGATTCCAGCTTGTGCTTCCTCCAGCCCAGCATTTCTCATGATGTACTCTGAATATAAGTTAAATCAGCAGGGTGACAATATACAGCCTTGACATACTCCTTTTCCTATTTGAAACCAGTCTGTTTTTCCATGTCCAGTTCTTATAAATTCTGAATAAAAAATGTAACTCAAGACTTAACTCCTAGGAAGAAAAATCATACTGGTTTTCCCAGCAAAATAAGCTCTTCCGGTGTGTTTAGTCACATCTCACCAACAAAAATAAAGATTGAGTGAGCTTCAGGGTTATAAACTCTTCTCTAGGTTCAACCCTTGCCTGATGTGAAATGAGGAATGATCATTGTTTGTTGTATGCAATTCAGGATTTTAATGTTACAGAGAAAGTGGAAGAAATTCAACCATTCATAGTTTTGCACACAGTATCATAGCTTACTATCTTTGCTTCTCATTTGCAGCTCATAATTGCTTTGTTTCTATGTAACTGACATAAATGTAATTGTACCTGTATTGTTAGTGGTTACTACTGGTTTAGAACACATGAATAGTGAAATGGTTTAACTCCCACACCAAAGGGCAGTGCCTACAGGGAGCCCCAAGCTGAGGATTCTGAGGACATGCTTATAACCAAGAAATAGAATAGCAATACAAAGCCCCATAATTAATGGCTCTAGATTAGAACTGAGTGTAGACCCCAGAGTGAAACAACCCTGGATTCCAGTATGGACTCTCTCACCTGCTAGTTGTATCTCTTTGCTTAAGCTCACTAAACTATAGTTTGCTTTACTGTAAATGAAGCTACAGTACCTACTTCATATATGCTTATGCTAATAATTATATTATTTATAATTCACTTGAAAAGTTTATTTGAAAAGACCCTGATGTAAACTCTGGGAGTTGGTGATGAACAGGGGGGCCTGACATGCTGCAGTCTATGGGATTGCAAAGAGTCAGACACAAATGAGTGGCTGAACTGAACTGAATAATAATAATATATGTGCCTGCCACATATAACCATATATGTTAATATTAACTTCCTACATGATTAAATGAAGTACTATTTGTAAAATAATTGGCATATTATAGAACAAACTGGTTAACAGCCTTAGTATTAACCTAGTATTCAGCAGAAACTTAAAAACAAAAAAAGCACATTATTTTTCCAAAGAAACACTTTGACATAAAATTCACTCATTCATTCACTCATTCTACTGAAGGTACTTCCATGCTTCAGTTCAGTTCAGTTCAGTCGCTCAGTCATGTCCAACTCTTTGCGACCGCATTAATTGCAGCACGCCAGGCCTGCCTGTCCATCACCAACTCCTGGAGTTCACTCAAACTCACGTCCATTGAGTCGGTGATGCCATCCAGCCATCTCATCCTCTGTTGTCCCCTTTTTCTCCTGCCCCCAATTTCTCCCAGCATCAGGGTCTTTTCCAATGAATCAATTCTTCACATGAGGTGGCCAAAGTACTGGAGTTTCAGCTTTAGCATCAGTCCTTCCAAAGAAATCCCAGGGCTGATCTCCTTCAGAATGGACTGGCTGGATCTCCTTGCAGTCCATGGGACTCTCAAGAGTCTTCTCCAACACCACACTTCAAAAGCATCAATTCTCCAGTGTTCAACTTTCTTCACAGTCCAACTCTCACATCCATACATGACCACTGGAAAAACCACAGCCTTGACTAGACGGACCTTTGTTGGCAAAGTAATGTCTCTGCTTTTCAATATGTTATCTAGGTTGGTCATAACTTTCCTTCCAAGGAGTAAGCATCTTTTAATTTCATGGCTGCAATCAACATCTGCAGTGATTTTGGAGCCCCCCCCAAAATAAAGTCTGACAGTGTTTCCACTGTTTCCTCATATATTTCCCATGAAGTGATGGGACCTGATGCCATGATCTTTGTTTTCTGAATGTTGAGCTTTACGCCAACTTTTTCTCTCTCCTCTTTCACTTTCATCAAGAGGCTGTATAGTTCCTCTTCACTTTCTGCCGTAAGGGTGGTGTCATCTGCATATCTGAGGTTATTGATATTTCTCCCAGCAATCTTGATTCCAGCTTGTGCTTCTTCCAGCCCAGCATTCTTATGGTGCACTCTGCATATAAGTTAAATAAGCAAGGTGACAGTATACAGCCTTAATGATGTTTATTCTACTCTTTATGGCTAAAATCATGTGACCAGCTTTCACCCTTGTGGTGCTTCTATTCTTTTTCTTCTATACCTGTAAACACAGTAATTCAGTTCAGTTCAGTTCAATTCAGTTCAATTGTTCAGACATGTCTCACCCTTTGTGACTCCATGGACCCCCAGCACACTAGGCTGCCCTGTCCATCACCAACTCCTGGAGCTTGCTCAAACTATGTCCACCGAGTCTGTGATGCCATCCAACCTTGCCATCCTGCTTCAATCTTTCCTGGCATCAGGGTTTTTTCCCATTGAGTCAGTTCTTCACATCAGGTGGCCAAAGTATTGAAGTTTCAGCTTCAGTATCAGTCCTTCCAATGAATATTCAGGATTGATTTCCCTTAGGATTGATTGATTTGATCTTCTTGCAGTCCAAGAGACTCTCAAGAGTCTTCTCCAACACCACAGTTCAAAAGCATCAATTCTTCAGTGCTCAGCTTTCCTTATAGTCCAACTCTCACATCCATACATGACTACTGGAAAAACCATAGCTTTGACTAGATGGACCTTGGTTGGCAAAGTAATGTCTCTGCCTTTGAATATGCTATCTAGGTTGATCATAACTTTTCTTCCAAGGAGTAAGCATCTTTTAATTTCATGGCTACAGTTACCATCTGCAGTGATTTTGGAGCCCAAGAAAATAAAGTCTGTCACTGTTTCCATTGTTTCTCCATCTCTTTGCCACGAAGTGATGGGACTGGATGCCATGATCTTAGTTTTTTGAATGTTGAGTTTTAAGCTAGCTTTTTCACTCTCCTCTTTCTTTCTTAAAAAATTTATTTATTTATTTTAAT
Organism: Capricornis sumatraensis; assembly: GCF_032405125.1. Lineage (NCBI taxonomy): Eukaryota > Metazoa > Chordata > Mammalia > Artiodactyla > Bovidae > Capricornis > Capricornis sumatraensis. Next base: position 26,514,509 of record NC_091073.1, read on the forward strand.
TGGAGGCTGATTACTTTACAATATTGTAGTGGTTTTTGCCATACATTGACATAAATCAGCCATGTGTGTACATGTGTTCCCCATCATGAACCCCCCTCCCAACTCCCTCCTCATGCCATCGCTCAGGGTCATTCCAATGCACCAGCCCTGAGCACTCTGTCTCATGCATCAAACCTGGACTGGTGATCTGTTTCACATATGATAATATACATATTTCAATGCTATTCTCTCAAATCATCCCACCCGCTTTCTCCCATAGAGTCCAAAAGACTGTTCTATACATCTGTGTCTCTCTTGCTGTCTCGCATATAGGGTCATCGTTACCATCTTTCTAAATTCCGTATATATGTGTTAGTATCACTCTCCTTTTTCACTTTCATCCAGAAGCTCTTTAGTTCCTCTTCACTTTCTGCCATAGGGTGGTATCATCTGCCTATCTGAGATTATTGATATCTCTCCTGGCAATCTTGATTCTAGCTCGTGCTTCATCCATTTCTGCAGTTGAAGCAACCATCAGAGATTTGTTACAGGAGGTACTGAGGAAGTTCACAACTAGAATCTAAACTAATTCTTCCACCTGTATGTGCTCCTCTTTTTGGTATATAATTCTAAAGGCTGCTACATGAGGATTCCCTAATGGCTTCAGTGCATATTAATCCATGTGAAGAGAGAGATGGGGACTTTATTTTTTCTTAGCTCTAAGTGCACATGATTTAGCTAACCAATAGATGAATAGTGTTCTAGAAAATGGGTTAATGGCTTGGAATTTTACTTTAAATTTAGCTTTACACCGGATTCCTAAAGATATCTGAATACACTGGTCTTGAATACATGGAGAGCTGGATGCATCTAAACCTCACTGTAAACACACATTTTTAAAAATTAAGCTCACTTAATGAAAAATACACTAATTTTAAGCTATACAATTTCAATTCTAGAAAAATAGCTGTTTTGATGTTCTCTGATTTGAAAAGGACAATTTCAGAAATAATCACAGATGCTGCTTCCCCATAGTGGATTATAACCAAGTATTGATATTGACTTTGTAAACTCTATTTATTAAGGAATACTACTTGAATTGTATCAAGAGAAAAATAATAGATTTCAAAAGTTATTATGCACTGTTTGAAAAAGGATAAATTCAATTACTCAGGAGAAAATAAGGTACAGAGCAGAAAAGATTCATTTGAGTATGTTTCTAATAAAATTACAAATGCTTATGTTATTAACTTCAAAGTGTGGATTAAGACAACTAGATGAACCCTGACTTATAAATCAATATCTATTAAAAATAATCATGATCAGATAAGTAAACCAAGTCTGTACTGCTGAAAAGAGGGTTTGCCCTGGTGACAGATCATTGCTACAACCTCTCACGCCATTGGGTGATGTTTACCATATGTCCCATGATTGATAGTCAGATTTAATGAGTTCTTACAAGCAATTAAATAATCAAGAGTTCCTGCTGTTACATGGCATAGCTTGATAGAACAGTGACAAATGAGGGAATATCTACAACCTAATCAAAGGGACATATTTCCTTGGGAACAAAATAATATTATCTACCAGTGCAATCAAAGGACAAAAGAACATAGAAAGGACACAACAAAATAAGATAAAGTGTGTCCTCTTTTCATTATTCTGACCACTCAGTTTTCCATTTATTGAACTCTATTAAATTAGAAGGAAAATTGGGATTGTTAAATGTTTCACTTATATACTGCTGGATGGTATGTATGTATATGTATATATACAAATATATATAATTTTATATTTATATATATATACACATCTTAATCTTTCAACAGAGACCATTAAAAATCAGCATCAGTAAAGATATTATTCTTCAGCTCTCCCAGGAAAAATATATCAAAAATAAAGATCAACAGCAAGCGATCCTCAGGTGGCTTTCCTTAGATCTTCAATGTTAAATGTTATTCTACTGGTCCCCCTTGGTGTTCAACCTAGGTAAATGTAACACAATTTTGCTTTTGTCCGTTCATCTGAAGGTGTAAATTTACAATAACTTGATGCATTGCCTTTGAGGATTCTTCATCTTAGTATTATTTCTCTACAGTAATTTCCTATAAGTTTCAAAGATTTCACTGATATGTGTAGTATTCATGATATAATTGCTTTTAATTCTCATATTTTTAGGAAAGTAGAACGTTCTTATTTTATTAAATTTAAATGAACTATGAATTTTTAAGTCCATTCATGATTACTAAGTGATCTGTACTTATTAAGTGATCTATATTCCCCATACTTGCTCTTTTAAAATTTAAGTAAAAAAGTTAAATAATAATAATGATAGCAAATGTTTACTATTAACTCTATGACACTATGGAATGTTTGCTTATTTATCTAAAGAATCTGTCACACATATCACTTTCCATTGATGGCAAATTGAAACACAGCTTTGTAAAGGGCCAAGTAAACTCTTAGTGTGGCAAGAAGCAGAGTTAGAACTTGAATCCTAGCACCTTCAGCGTAGCTCTGTGGTAAAGACAAATGTTCTGGAATCAGATATGCCTGAAGGGGAATCAGGCTTTGTCACTTACTGGTGGTTTGACTTTGGGCAATGTATTTATTAACTCAATTTCTTTAGCCAAAAAGAAAAAAAAAAGGAATAATATGAGATAACTTACAGAACATATGCAGCAAATTACTTTGTCATTAAAATAATATTATTTATTAACTTATTCAAGCATGTTTTGGCTTTTTAATATGGGTCATGATCTATTCAAGGCAATTTTAGCCCTCAAACTCAAAATGTAAATAAGGGACTGTGCAAGTAAACAGCAGAGTAGAATACAGATTGCCTTTCTATATACTTTGATGAGAGTAGACACAGAACAACCAGTTCAAAAACATTAAATATACAAGAACCATGACTATTCCAGGTTGGTGGTAGGACTGCTAAGATAAGAGCTCCTACAAAAGCTGAATGTTGAAAAAAATCTTTAAACATGAGTCACAGTGAATTTAATTTTGCTTCATGTAAAAGGAATCAAAAGACCTGAAGGTAAGTCAGAGTATAGCAGATTCAGGGACCTGAAAATGACTTAGTTTGACCTGGTGTGATACTTAGGGCAACTCTCTAGGAGTAGTGAATATTTAAACTGAATAAGGAAGTAAAAAGCAAATCATGGAAAGACATGCCAAGATGTTTGCTCTTTATCCTAATGGCAATGGGGAGCATTTGAAAAATGTTGAGCAGTAGAGTAAGAAGAAAATTTAAATAGGAGTTATCAATTTCCATTAGAAGTGTGGGCAGTAATCCCAGCTAGAGATGACAGTGACCCACATAAGCATAGTAGTAATACTGATGGGGAGGGCTGGACAGATTCAAGAAATTAAAAACCAACCAACCAACAGAACACTGTCCCCACTATATGAAGTTTGGATGGGGAAGGTGAAGGCTGATGGTACATTAAGAAATTCAAGAGAAATGGTAGAAATCCTGGGGTGGAAGTTAATTTGTTAAACTTGAAAATGTTGAAATGTCTGCAAAACATCCAGGTAGGAACAGAGAGCATGCCATGAGATACATGGGTCCACAGCTCATTAACAAGATCTCAGCATGAGATATATTTTGGAGCATTAAACACATAGTTGGGTTGGGAAGATTCCCTGGAGGAGGAAATGGCAACCCACTCCAGTTCTCTTGCCTAGAGAATTCCATGGACAGAGGAACCTGGGGTGGGGGGCTACATTCCATGGGATCTCAAAGAGTCGGACACAACTAGTGACTAACTTTCACTTTTCAAGCATATAGTTGTCAGTTAAAGGTATGAGTAGATGAAATTATCAAGAGAAAGTAGAAGTGAGAAGAGATTATCAGGTATAGAAACCCCAAAAATGTTTAAGAGCTATGTAAAAGAAAAGTCACCCACATAAAGGGTGCTCACATTAAAGACTGATAAGGAGTCTTCAAGATTTAAGAGCAGAATCAAGAGAGATTGCTTTCCCATAGAGCAGGGCAACAGTGAATTTGATAAACAGAAACTGTTTGATTCCCTCTTGAAACAGCAGATGGAACAAGGAGAATAATATTCTGCAATGAGTATTCATAGCATCTGTTATAAACCACTTTATGATTCTTTTGGCCTCAAAACAGTTTCTTGGGAATTTGACCATTTTTAACTGTTCCAGCCTGGGCAAGCTTGTTTCTCCATGATTTCTGAGCATCTTTTTGTGGGTGCAAATTATGGAGCTTCCCTTGATAGTGAGGCATTGAACACCAAGTCCCGTGGAGATCACATGTACAAAATCAGGAAGTGCAGGGGAACTTAGTACTCTGTGGGGCTCACCTTTGAAAGAAAGGAGCTGGTGAATTTATTTTTTTCTCCTCTTTTTGATGAATTGTTGTAAAAAGCGGTCATTTATAAGACCTCCCAGAAAACTGAGTGTTTGTCCTTGATATCCAAGTGCTGGCCAGGTTAAAAACACATCTTCTTATTGGCTCTTTCTCCTTCTCTTCCACATTCTTTTTTCTTTTACCCCTGAACCATAATCCTTCACTTAAGGCTCTGCTTTCTGGGAAAACCAGGCTAAGACTATATATATGCATATGTATACATATATAGATATGTATATATCCCTGTTGTAGTCAGAAAAAAAAATGTTTTAAGTGTAGGTATTTCATTTAATTTAATACCACAAAATGGAAATTATTTCTTTTCTCTCTTCTTCTTAACCTAGTATAAGGAATCCTATTTTAAAAAACACAAATTAATAAATAGGTTGCCATGAAACAAACAATACAAACTGCATTTAGAAAAACATAGTAATTAGCAAATATTAGAGTAAGTTGAAAACCAAGAAAAAGCATCTCTTTAGCCAAAAGAGAACTAATGTCTGATTTCAAAAAAATTCATAGTAAATATTCAGTTTTTTAATATAATAAAGGGAAAAGATGGAAATGAATTGGGGATCATATGGGAATATTAAGTCTAAGATTTCTTCAAGAATTAAAAACAGATAGCTTAGTCCAATTGATGGACTATCTAGCTCTATACTGAATGTTCTCAAAATGTTAGCCAGATGAGCAGCATCAGCACCACATGAGAACTGGACAAAAAAGGGAATTTCCAGAACTGCCCCCCCAAAAATGCCAAATAACAAATTCTGCAGGTTGAGCCCAGGAATCTCCCCTGAAGGGATTCAGCTTCATATTAAAGATGGAGAACCTATAAACAAGTACCACCTATTCATTTGGGTAAAATAGTAACTAAATTAGTAAAATTTATTATTTTTATAAATTTATTATTTATTATTTGGGTAAAATAGTAACTAAACAGTGACAAGCCACCTCCTTCATGAACCATTTCTGATCTCCCAAAATGAAAACAATATTTCTTACCTCTGAATTCCCAGAGCCTTTACATATACATCTTCTTTTTGCATACTTAAAACTTATACTTATTGGGGGAATAATTTGATAAAATATTCATGATATGTTTGACTAGTCATTGTGAATCCTAACCTATCAGTTCCCAAAAGGAATTTGGGCAACCAAAGACATTCTTCATAATGAACACCTGACAAAGAATACAATAGGTAAGATCACAGAAAATTGTTTAAGTAGAAAAGGCAATCTAATTTCTATAAGGGAAAATATGCCTAAGTAACATTGGAAAATTATACAATTGGACACATTAACAGTGAAGAGGAGATGTAACTTACTCTGATGTTTAAAATGCCTTAGATAAGGTTCTACACTAAAGGCTATTGATCAGATCGAGTCAATAAGGGACAGAGGGGATGTTTGGTTATCAGTAAGAAACAGACATTAAACCCATCAACCCTCCATTAGGTATATGTGGGTTTTCTTGTTTGTTGGACTTGTATATCAAACTAGAAATTCTGGACTACTTATTCAACTTTTAATTTATGGATCCCCAAGGAATTAAAGTATAGGTATCAACAGTCACTAAATGAAAGATTTTTAAATCTCTTAAGCAGGGGACCTACCTTTTCTCTGCCACGTTATTTTCCTTAAAATGAAAATTTACCAAGAATTGCTCTAAATAAAAATTAAAGCAAAATAGTTTTGATCTCTGCCTATAATTACCAGCAAGATCTCTTCTCTTTGGGGAATTTCAGGGTTAGCATGACAAGAAAACATGCCATGCAGTCACTAACTTTAATTCTGGCAGCCTATGAGTAGAATTTGAGCAACCTTTCTTTGAATACTTTTATGAGTATATTAAAAACTGAACATTATCATTTTGCAAATATCACAGATATCATACTTGCATTATTCAAATAATACTTTGTAAAATAAAGCAAACCACCACAACATTCTCTAGTTTTTCTGGATAAATTACCATTAATATTGTGTTGTGGTTAAATACACTGTGTAAAGCTGATTTTCAACATACATATTTTTTTTCATGTAATTTATTGAAATGTTTTGCCATATCAGACTTCTTACACTACCAGATAATAGAGAATAGTCAGCCCTCTGTATCCTTGGTTAATACATCCATGGATTCATCCAATCAGAAATTGAATTTTGGTTTAATCTGCAATGCAGTTCCCTTCTGTATAGAGGGCTGACTGTTTGACCCTATTTTATATAAAGAACTTGAAAATTTATGAACTTTGATATCTGCTTGGGCTCCTGGAACCAGTAAGAAGAGTCAGTGGTACACTAGTTCATATACTTGTGAACTGCATGCCACCTTAAGTGACCCAGACACTGTCTTAATTTTCCAGAACATGAAAATACTATTGAGAGACAAGCTGTGTGGTTCTTATATAAATGAATAAGTAATATATAATGAGTTTGAGTGAACTCCGGGAGTTGGTGATGGACAGGGAGGCCTGGCGTGCTGCGATTCATGGGGTCGCAAAGAGTCGGACACGACTGAGCGACTGAACTGAACTGAACTGAACTGAACTGAATAGGTCTATATACAAGCCCAGTAGTTCTAGATAATGTATCTCAAATGAAATTAACTGAACTATGAAATATTTGAATATAGAATATGGAAGACTTTTAATAGGAAGAGGGACAAACTAAATTATATATTCTTCCAAATACATATTTCATGTATGTTTAGAGAAAAGTAATTAATGTATAATAAGAGCAATGCAAAGCGATCAACAGCTGGCACTAAAACATTATCATCTTTATACAAGATAAATGAAAGATAAAAATACTAAAGTTCAGTAGCATTAAAATCTTTGAATCTCTCTGAATCAATAAGTTCACAAAATTACACACCTCATTAAATTCTATGTAGATTGCAAAGCTTGCTATAATGTAAAGACAGGCAGACAGTCTGTCTCAATATTATTACAGGAAGGATTGGTTAAATTAATAGCTCCTCATTGATTAAAAAATCTTGCATTTTACATGTTCTTAAGTTGGTTTCCACCATTACCTTTCAATAACAGAATGAGTCTTTGGAGAAATGTGGTTATATTGAACTACTAAAATACAAAGGTAGGCAAAAGAAGATGTTTACAATATCCTATCATTGTTTCCTGTTATAAAATGCTATCTATGTGAAAAGAGGTTTGCTTCCCTATACTCTTAGTGATTTTTTTTCATGTTTAAAATTTCCTGCTAAAAATATAATGTCAGTAATGATAACTAAGCACAAAACATTATTGCTCCATCATAATATCCCTAAGAAAGATGCTATTTCGTCCAGGTAACATAGTATCTAACATTAAATGTGATAACGCCACTGGGACCTTGTCCATTTGTAATCGTTGTACATTAGAAAATAATTTCTTACCAGATTACAAATCAATTGCATTTTTCATATGTTGGTTCAGCTCATTTCCACTTTCACTCATTCAACAAAACATGTTAGTTATATGATTTAGTTGTTGCTGTGCTATGCTCAGTAGCTTCAGTCAGGTCCGACTCTTTGCCACTCTATGGACTGTAGCCCACCAGGCTCCTCTGTCCATGGGTTTTTCCAGGCAGGAATACTGGCGTGGGTTGCCACTCCCTTCTCCAGGGTATCTTCCTGACCCAGGGATAAAACCCTCACCTCCTATGTCTCCAGCAGTGCAGGCAGATTTTCTACCCATTGAGCCACATGGGAAGCCCTTAAAGAAGAGGGAGAGGGTGGGATGATTTGGGAGAATGGCACTGAAACATGTATACTATCATGTAAGAAATGAAGCGCCAGTCTATGTTCGATACAAGATACAGGATGCTTGGGGCTGGTGCACAGGGATGATCCAGAGAGATGATATGGGGTGGGAGGCGGGAGGGGGATTCAGGATTAGGGGCTCGTATACACCCGTGGTGGATTCATGTCAATGTATGGCAAAACCAATACAGTATTGTAAAGTAAAATAAAGTAAAAATAAAATTAAAAAAAAAGAAAGACTATCACAAATGCTAAATTCTTAATCAAGTTAAATTTTGACTTCAATCTAATATCATACCAAACTCTGTTACTGTGCATAATTGCTTATTAATTCAGTCTGCTTCTTCCCTTGAAGACTTCAATAGATAAATTTACCTTGTGTATTGTCAAGGATATGGGAACACACATATTTATTATGCACAGAAGGTTTCTTCAATCAGAATTTAATTGATGACATTGTTATCAGTATCTTTCATCTAATCACTTAGTCTTTTTCACTGATCCCTTCAGCTATATATATGGTCATTTCAAAATTCATTTGTTGGCTCTGAAGCAGCATCAACCTATACTTTTATTTGCTAGCCATATATAATTTTAGTACTTTTAATATGTATCATATATTATAATACATTATAATGTATTCGTATATAAGCATATATTTATATTTGTGTATACATGTTTATGAGCTTCTAGCGGTGGCACTAATGGTAATGAACCCACCTGCCAATGCCGGAGACTTTAAGAGATGTGGGTTCAATCCCTGGTTCAGAAGATCCCCTGGAGGAGGGCACAGCCACCCACTCCAGTATTCTTGCCTAGAGAATCCCATGGACAGAGGAGCCTGGCAGACTCAAGTCCACAGGGTCGCAAAGAGTCAGACATAACTGAGCAACCAACATTTTCACATACATACACTTAAAACCTTAATAAGAGTAATTGAAAACACAAACTATTAAGTTATGTTTCAAATAAAACTATTCCTTAATAAAGAAACTTAGTTTTGAAAGATATATATGTATTTATGCATAAAGCTATGCAATGACATACTACATTATATCCCACTATAAATTTGAGAAATCTATATGCAGCAAAATCAGTGAATGAAAAATATTTGTGTTTTTGAAGTTAGCTTGCTTATTCTTATATGTAATTATGCTATACATTTTTAAATGTATAATTTTAAGCATTTTATAAGTTTAGAAATTGTAACTAGATTTTCAAAATGTTGATCTGAGCAATGTCAGCACATTTATCCATGATCACTTATGAAGATATTGTGTGCTAAGTTGCTTCAGTCATGTCCAACTCTTTGTAACCTTATGAACTGCAGCCCTCCAGGCTCCTCTGTACATGGCATCCTCCAGGCAAGAGTACTGGAGTGGGTTGTCATGCCCTTCTCCAGGGGATCTTCCTGACCCAGGGATCCAACCTGTGGTTTTTACATCTCCTGCATTGGCAGGCAGGTTCTTTATTTACCACTAGCACCATTTCATTTCTTGACTTTGGGAAAAAAAATCATCATCCCCTATTAATTTTCTTAACTAAAGGGAAAAATATGTTTTATATAACAAGATAACTTATGACAGCAGTGCTTTACTACATCATCTAATGTGTTGTCATTTTGCTTCCTGTTTTGAATATCAATCACTAATGTATATAAGATTTGAGGATCTCTTAGGAATAGTCATATTACAATCCAGTAACATTTGGATTTACTGACAATTATCACTGCTAACTGATTGGAGCATATGTCAAATCCTTAATAACAACTAAAGACCATCAACTACACGGTGACCATGACTTTTCATATTATAAATAGCTGTATGCATTATAGACATTTTTACAGCAAATAAAAAATGAAAATCTGGCAAGGTCACAATGAGCTGAAGATGACTGTTAATAATTCCATCATGAAATTCAAGCCTATTTGTGTTTGCTTACTTGGATACACCTGAACCTAAACTTTAAGATATTGATCCCAGTGGCGTAAGTTATTACATGATGATATTTGTTACATCTTAGTGGAAACTCAAAAATACTGAAATTTCAATTGAATCATCAAATAGATTAATTCTTCAGAAAGCATTTATACACGTGATTCACTTAATAAATTTACAATCAGTTAGACATTTTTGCTTGTTGTTTTAAATAGAATAAATAGTGAAACAGAATAAAAAGTGAACCCAATTTAGGAATTTTTTTTTCAACTTCCATTGAGGTCACCACTGTAATCACTACAAATACCTACAAAAAATAATCTAATGAGCTAAAGAGAAAAAAAGTCACCAGTGCCAAATACATATATTTCTATATAGTATCTTCTCTTTAAAATTCTAAATATAGGTTTTGCTAAAAAGCTTTAGTAAATAGATTTGACCAATTAATTTGTAAAGCATACAAAATGAAATTAACTGTCACATTTTGGTATAAATTTATATTTATTTGTAGTAAATAGTCATTTTTTGTACTCTAGTGTTTAAAAAAACTTATATGTATTGCAATACAAAATATAATTTATTAATTTGTAATGAAAGTGACAAGTAAGAAAATAGTAAGAAAAATGCTTGTCAAAGATTCTGCTATGTGATTACTCTGTGTGTGTGTGTGTGTGTGTGTGTGCACTCAGTCATGTCTGACTCTTTGCAACCTCGTGGACTTGAGCCAACTAGACTCGTGTCCATGGAATTTCCAAGGCAAAAATACTGAAGTTGGTTGCCATTTCCTTCTCCAGGGGATCTTCCTGACCCAGGGATTGAATCTGCATCTCTGGTGTCTCATGCATTGGCAGGTGAATTCTTTACTGCTGAACTGCCTGGGAAGCCCTTTGTTTACCAGACTTCTATTTAATTCTTATAATTCATGTAATTCCATAGCCCTCTACTCTTTGCTTACTCAGAAGGTCTATCTACTGTTTGCACACTAAAATAAACTAATACTGTGGCTCACTAATACAATATATAATTCATAAATGGGACACTTCTCAGTTAATCTGAGTAGTCCATTTCTACCTGAGTGAGGTAGGCATACAACTACGATGGCCAGACTTAGTGAATAAAAAATGCTCCTGTCATCTGGTGAGGCAACCCTTATGACTCTACAATGTTCCTTGGTGTATGTGGTGGGAATCCTTGCAATTTTCAGGAAAATGCATTGTTACTTTTTGCCCTTTGTTATGTTCTGAGTTTGGCTGAAATTTCTAATTATTGCCTTTATTGCTTTTAAGAAAAAGAAAAACTTTATTGAGTTATAACAGAAAAAGAGTGAACTGCACATATTTAAAGTATACAATTTGATATGTTTTTATGTATATATATACACACGTAAACATCAATACAGTCAACTCAACAAACATCACTCTCCAAAGAAGTCTCCTCCACCCATCAGCAATATCCCCTTCCCTAAACCCCAGTACACAGGAAATGACTAATTTGTTTTTCAGTATAGGTTATCTTATATTTTCTAAAAATATATAGTAATTAAATCAAACAGTGCATACCTAGTTTGTCTGGCTCTTTTCTTGTTTTTATTTCATGTATCAATAATTGATTTGTCTTTATTGATTTGTTATTTTTTAATTGATAGTTTGCCTTCACAATAAGCTACTTATTCCTTTTTAAAAAAATTAGGTATCAGATGTATTGAATTTTATCTTGTTGAGTGCTTCCTAATTTTGTTTTCCTCTAAATACCCTTGAACTTTTTTGTGTGGTGAGGTTATTATGCAAGAATACTTTGTTTTGTCTTTTCTTTTTTTTAATGGATGGACAAAAACAGGTTTAGCCTACAGTCAGTTTTCCCCTATTTTTGCTAAATGATCTTGTTGAGTACTCTATGCAATGTCACCCTAAATTTAAAAGGCATTTTGGTTGGTTTGGCTGGTGTAATGAGCAATGCTGATTGCCCCTTCTAATCCTTTTTGATTGCTTTACCTTCTAGTTTAGTGTAGTTTAGTTCAATTTCCTCTGATGCAAGAATGGACCAGCTTTCAGCTGAGAACTCAGGAAGACTCTCTGCATGTCTCCTGAGCATTACCTCTGCACACCTCTCTTCTCTCCAGTTTTCTGTCCTATAAACTGTAGTCATATCAGACCACTGGAGTCTGAGGTCCGTCTCCACAGCTCAGGGAAACTCCTAGGATCCTCCTTGGTTCTTCCTGCATTTTTTGTGACCTGAAAACTTTCTCAAGCAGTAGTTTGAGCAGTTGTAGGAATCACTATATTTGTTGCACATCTTACAGGAATCACTGTCCTTTATTGCTTGAAGTCTAATAATGTGGAAACCATTATTACAAATATTTAGTCCAATTTTTAGTATTTTGAAAGACTTTTTTGGGGGGGAGGTTGACAGGAAAGAGATGATTGATTTCTACATGAATATTGGAACGGAAAGCTTGGTGAGAAATTATGGACTAAAATCAAGGACTAGGAGTGCTACAGTAGGGGTTGAGTGAAAGGAAGCTTTGTGTGGTGATTTTCTCACATAGGCAATATTCATATTGGAGTGTGGGGGGCAGAAAAGAAATGAGAAAGTGTAGAGGTACATTTTTGGTGAGGCAAGAGGGAAAACAAAGATAATGGATTATCAAATTCTCTTAACAAAACAACCAAAATGCCCCCATGATACAATAAAAAATCAGTTATCACACCAAGAACTGGCAAAATCATAACTTGAGTAAGAAAAGACAATAAAATATACCAACATTATGATGACACAGATTTTTAATTATCTGACAGATATTTTAACTCAGCCTTCATAAAATAAATGAGCAAATATCCACAAAACAATGGAAAATTTCAGCACAGAAATAGGAGACATAAAGGACTATACAGAAATTATAGAATTGAAACACACACACACACAAAATGAGAAACTCAGTGGATGACTCAAATAGCAGAATAGAGAGAACACAGGAAAGGATCAGTGAACTTGCAGAAAGGACAATAGGAATTATCAAGATGAACAGTTAAGACAAAATAGTATGAGGGAGTCATTCACTTTTTCAACCCTCTTTCCTCTGAATAGTTCCTTTACTGAACTTATTATTTGAAAATAAAATAAAATAAAATAAAGATTAGCTCCCTGTAGGCAAATTTTCCTGAAGATTTTGGTGAAACAATTTCCTCCCATTTCTATACACCCACAAACAATCACAAACAACATACCAAGCCCTATACCACTCTAACAACTTCAGTCAAAGAAACAAAAGATGTAGCTACTTTGTGAAAGGAGTGGAAAGTGGGGAAATGATTAAGGAAAAATATATCAAGACCAAACAAAAGGTCAGATAGCAATAAGTTAAGTCATGAAAAGAGATATGTGTTTGGGTAGCAAGGTGTAGGTATCATGGAGGGAGCCAAAGAGTGCTAAGAAATAAGAAATAAGAAAAAAGACCACAAGTAGAGGATTTAGGCAAAATGTAAAATTAATTCTCTTTGTTATTAGTATTCTAAATTGTTGAAGTGTTAGATTTTGGCATCTCTCACTGACAAGGAAGATCCCCTGGAGAAGGAAATGGCAACCCACTCCAGTATTCTTGCCTGGAGAATCCCATGGACAGAGGAGCCTGGTAGGCTGCAGTCCATGGGGTTGCAAAGAGTCAGACACGACTTCACTTTCACTTTCACTGACAATGAAACACCCTCTTTCCCAACACCCACCCAAGAGACATACATTGATAAGCCTTGAGCAAAAGAATAGCATGATAGAAATAATACCAAACTGGATTCATGACATCTGCTTTCTTGTCAAACACAGACACTAATAGATACACTACTTAACCATGTCTCTTCGCCCTGTAGGGTTGAAATCTCTTTAGGATTTGGACATTTCTTACAATCTGAAACTTTTATAAATCTATGCATTTACTAGTGTCATCTTTCAGACATCACTTTTGTGGTTGGGGGACAGTAATAATTTTAGTATGAGACTCCATGGTGCCCTTGAAATCGCATCTGAATTGTGACTGGTCCATTTTCCAGCAATGCTGAGCATAAATTTAGGTTAATATTTAAGTTACAAACATAGAACCCATAACATCATAGTGTGAAGAAGAAAACATAGAGGACAAAAATATAGCTTTGATATTTCCCCTTGATGGTAATTAGTCAAAGTCTACCCAGTGTTAGTTGAAGACTTGCAATTCATTTTCAAAAGAAAGTAGAAGAAATTATTGCCATCAATATATGACTAAGAAAGAATGAAAATAATAATTATGATGTGTTAAGCACATATTGTGAGATTTTTCTGCTAACTGCTTTACATAAATTGTCTCATTAAATTTTGAGAGAACTCTATGGGGTATTTCAAGTAATTTATCCATTTGGGGATAAGGAAACTGCAACTTTCAAAAGTTAAATATCTTGCCAAAGAATATGCTTCTGGGAAAGAGTAAATAAAAAGCAGAAATTCAGGTCAGCTGATTCTAGAATCTGTGCTCTTAACAATGCTTCTTTCCTAAGATAGTGTTCTCACTAGAATTTTGGCACTGTGACAGTGACTAGAAAGAGAGCCATAGGATGAGATAAAGGATATTGTCTCAGCCTTTGTTGAAAAGCAGAGGACCAAACTAGCTTGGAATCAGAGATGTGTTTGCTCAAGAGATGACGTGTTTATCAAGATAGTCAGAAGTCCCACCATCACCACTGTTTTCTATCACTTATTCCACTTGAACTATAACTCCCATGGAACAAAACCATTTATTATATGACTAGAATCCCTGGTTTAAATTTAAGAGCCTCCAATATGTCTAAAATATTGAATTATCTATCCTTTTTTATGAATGGCAGGAGGGCTACTTTCCAGAGAGGAGATTACGATGGATAATGAGGAACAAAAAGTGAACACACAGAGAGAAGGCTGTATTTCACAGTAGGAGAACTAGAATGAGAATAGGGGAGGACAGGTGTGCGCAAGATAAACTCTATGTGGTTTGCAACTGAGCTCAGGGACAATCCAGTGAAGAACAATTCCATTTTAAGAATCAAATTCAAAGGCAAAGTCAGTAAAAGCTACATGTATGTTTTTTGGAACCATGATTATAAAGACCTTGGTAACAGATATATTGAACAGTTATTCAGACATGAGCAACAAAAGAATACTCTGTGATCTTTTAGATATGTAGCCACTTGTAATTTATTTCGAAAGAGCTTGCTAGACAAAATTGTGATATTCTCTGGCTTGTTTTTGCAGTTATACCAGTCAGTAGGCCAAGAATAAAGAGCCTTTAAATATTATTTGGAAATGAAGTGACTATGTAAAAGGATATAGTTGTATGTTAAGGAGACACTAACCCATTTGGAGTCAACAAAGTTAGCTCTAGGGGCAAGAATAAATGAATATAAATGTGAAACAGTATTCTTGTAGATATAATATTTTCACAGACTCTTGTGTCTGAGAGTACAGAAAGGCCACTGAGGAGATAGTGAGCTGTCAAATTCCTGTGATAAATGTATATCTAAGTAGTATTTAAGTTGCTTGATACTTGAATACATCAAGTGAAAGACAGAATCTTAGGGTCAAAGAAAAACACTGGAGTCTCATTGCTCAACACAAAGGAGAATGACTAGAGAAAGGAAACAGTCAAAGCAGCAAACTTAATCAAAATAATCTTCAGTACTGTAGAGAGATGAAGACAGAGTTCAGAAAAATGAATGTGTTGGCCCATTCAAGTTAGAAAAAATATATTAGGGAAGCAAGGAAGTGAAACGGAGAGAAAAGAAATCCATGATTTTAGTATATGAAAGTGACATACACAATGGGAAAAAAGAAGGAAATAAAACACAATTGATTATTAAACTTTTCCTTGCAGGAAGAATAATAAAATTTTAGAAATTTTAGTAAATATTTTCTTAAGATTAATTTTCAATTCCTAAAGTCACATCTTTATAATCTGTGAAACCTTTGCCTTTGATTTACCATGCAGGGGAATGGTGACAAGTGTTATCCATCTTATGTGTACTAAATACTGATGTCATGAGATTTCCCATTATATAGATAAAGTTCCCTAAGTAAGTCGGTAGGAACACAATGAATTCTGCATATTCACTTTGGAGATTTACTCTAAAAAGAATTAATTATAAAGGAATTTTAAAATCTGGTTTAATCTACAGTTTCCCAAAAGTATTTGGACAAAGTTCCCATTTTGAAAATTTGCTGAATCTCAAGAAACACTAGGATGTTTTAATAATGCTAGGTTAGGAAAGTCTATAAAAATTTTTAATTGATCTATTCTTTTGAAGGAGCAATTTTTAAAAGTCAAAACATTATAAGCAGGTAATGAGGAAAAACAGATTTCCTACCATAAATATCTAGAAAACTATAAAAATTTTTTGACATTTCAGACTGCACATAGTGCAACATAATACATGATTACTAAGAAAAGGCAAAAAAGATGTCCTTTCCATCATAGGGGACTGGAATGCAAAATTAGGTCAAGAGATGCCTGGAGTAATAAGCAAATTTGGCCTTGGAGTACAACATGAAGCAGGGCAGAGGCTAACAGAGTTTGCCAACAAAACTCTGGCTTTGTCAGTCATACCTCTGGTCATAGCAAACACCCTCTTCCAACAACGCAAGAGAAGACTCTACACATGGACATCACCATATGGTCAATACCAAAATTAGATTCATTATATTCTTTGGAGCCACAGATGGAGAAGCTCTATACAGTCAGCAAAAACAAGACAGGGAGCTGACTATGGCTTGGATCATGAACTCCTTATTGCCAAACTCAGAATTTAAATTGAAGAAAGTAGGGAAAACCACATTAAGGTATGATCTAAGTCAAATCCCTTATGATTATACAGTGGAAGTGACAAATAAATTCAAGTGATTAGATCTAATAGACAAAATGCCTGAAGAACTATGGGCAGAGGTTTGTGATATTGTACAGGAGGCAGTGATCAAGACTGTCCCCCAAAAAAGAAGTGCAAAAAGACAAAATGGTTGTCTGAGAAGGCCTTACAAATAGCTGAAAAAAGAAGAGAAGCTAAAGGCAAAGGAGAAAAAGAAAGATATACCCATTTGACTTCAGAGTTCCAAAGAATAGCAAGGAGATGAGAGGGAAACAGGCAGGAAAGCCAGGGGTCTCCAAACGGAGGAAATAGGCTGCAGGTGTCAGACATTTTTTAATCTCTCTCTTAAGCAGCAGGAGGAAACAAACTCGTGATATATATATCTATATATTTTTTTCCCTTCTCTATACAAATTTAAAAAAGAGGTTTCTATTAAAATACTGTGTTGCCATAATGACACCTGGTTCCACCTGAACTTAACTTTTCTCAAACCTCGAGTTAACCATTGCATTTTTCTTATGGAAATGTTTGTCTTAAGCTATGTTAATGTACTATGCCTTTACCCCAGACTCTGTCTTCAAGTCCGTTCACCTAAAGGCTCAGAACTGACTTGACAAACCATATGTTATACTCATACATTGTTGTCTTAATCTCTGTTAATGAAACTATGTATGGGAATCTGCCTTTCTTTAAGATTCATGTCAATCGTTTTATGGCCCGGGATGACTCACCTGGTGCCAAGATTATCTCAGAATGCGTCTTGTGGGTGAGGGGCCTGGTGCCATTCTCTGAGTTTTGAGACATTTCCTTTCTTCAATTAGCAGACTGCTAATAGCTGTATAACATCCAGCTAAAGACTAACAGGGGGTATTCTTTCTGCCCCCTTCTGATGTCTATGTCAGAAGCTTTCTCTATCTCTTTTATGCTTTAATAAAACTTTATTACACAAAAGCTCTGAGTGATCAAGCCTTGTCTCTGGCCCTGGATTGAATTCTTCTCCAGAGGCCAAGAATCTCTGTGTCTTTTTGTGGTTCAGCAACATTTCAGAGATAAAAAAGCCTTCCTCAGTGACCAGTGCAAAGAAATAGAGGGAAAAAAAATAGAATGGGAAAGATTAGATCTCTTCAAAAAAATTAGAGATACCAAGGGAACATTTCATGCAAAGATAGGCACAATAAAGGACAGAAATTGTACAGACCTTAGAGAAGCAGAAGATATTAAGAAGAGGTGATAACAATGCACAGAGCTATACAAAAAAGATCTTCATGACCCAGATAACCACAGTGGTGTGATCATTCACTTAGAGCCAGACATCCTGGAATGCAAAGTCAAGTGGGCCTTAGGACGCATCACTACAAACGAAGCTAGTGGAGGAGATGGAATTCTAGTTGAGCTATTTCAAATCCTAAAAGATAATGCTGTTAAAGTATTGCACTCAAAGTGCCAGCAAATTTGGAAAACTCAGCTGTGGCTACAGGACTGGAAAAAGTCAGTTTTCATTCCAATCCCAAAGAAGAGCAATGCCAAAAAATGTTCAAATTACTGCACAATTGCACTCATCCCACACACTAGCAAAATAATGTTCAAAATGCTCCAAGCCATGCTTCAACAGTACATGAACTGTGAACTTCCAGATGATCAAGCTGGTTTTAGAAAAGGCAGAAGAACCAGAAATCAAGTCGCCAATATCCATTGGATAATAGAAAAAGCAAGAGAATTTCAGAAAAACATTTACTTCTGCTTCACTGATTATGCCAAAGCCTTTGACTGTGTAGATCACAACAAACTGGAAAATTCTTTAAGAGATGAGAATACCAGACCATCTTACCTGCCTCCTGAGAAATTTGTATGCAGGTCAAGATAGAACCAGATATGGAACAAGAGACTGGTTCCAAAGTGGGAAAGGAGTACGTCAAGGATGTACATTGTATAACTTATATGCAGAGTACATCATGTGAAATGCCAGACTGAATGAAGCACAAGCTGGATACAAGATTGCCGGGAGAAATATCAACAACCTTAGATATGCAGATGATACCACCCTTATGGCAGAAAGTGAAGAGAAACTGAAAGGCCTCTGGATGAAAGTGAAACAGGAAAGTGAAATAGCTGGTTAAAGCTCAACATTCAAAAACCTAAGATCATGGCATCCAGTCCCATATCTTCATGGCAAATAGATGGGGAAATAATTAAAACAGTGAGAGATTTTATTTGGGGGGTAGGAGGGCTCCAAAATCACTGTCAATAGTGATTGCAGCCATGAAATTAAAAGACACTTTCTCTTTGGAAGAAAAGCTATGACAAACCTAGACAACATATTAAAAAGCAGAGACATTATTTTGCTGACAAAGGTCCATCTAGTCAAAGCTATGGTTTTTCCAATAGTCATATATGGATGTGAGAGTTGGACTATAGAGAAAGCTGAGCATTGAAGAAAGATGCTTTTGAATTGTAGTGTTAGAGGAGACTCTTGAGAGTCCCATGGACTGCAAGGAGATCCAATCAGTCAATCTTAAAGGAAATCAATTCTGCATACTCATTGGAAGGACTGATACTGAAGATGAAACTCCAACACTTTAGCCTCCTGATGCAAAGAACTGACTCATTGGAAAAGACCCTGGTGATGGGAAAGATTGAAGGCAGGAGAAGAAGGGGACAACAGAGGATGAGATGGTTGGATGTCATCACTGACTCAATGGACATGAGTTTGATCAAGCTCCAGGAGTTGATGACCAATAGGGCAGCTGGAGAAGGCAATGGCAACCCATTCCAGTACTCTTGCCTGGAAAATCCCATGGACGGAAGGGCCTGGTAGGCTACAGTCCATGGGGTTGCAAAGAGTCGGAAATGACTGAGTGACTTCACTTTCACTTTTCACTTCCATGCATTGGAGAAGGAAATGGCAATCCACTCCAATGTTCTTGCCTGGAGAATCCCAGGGACGGCGGAGCCTGGCATGCTGCAGTCCATGGGTCGCAAAGAGTCGGACATGACTGAGTGACTGAACTGAACTAAAGAAAAGGCAAACAAATGGTGAGAGTCATATGCTCACCCTAGCTTTATGCATGGTGGCAATTTCTAAACTCCTGCTCAAAAATTAGACACCAGTCAAAAGAGAACATTCTTCAGTATTTCAGGAGACATACTGTAATTTGGGCAGGGTGGGCTAGATTGTGGGACTAGAATTTTAATAGTGGTATACCAGAGAGAACACAGCTAAACACAGCTAAACACAGAAATATTCTAGAAAGCTTTATGGAGTTTCATTTAATTTTGATCACCTGCCAAAATGAATATGCATAGGGTAAAATTCCACGATGCTAACTGATCAAAGAATTAACTTCTGTGGAAAGAGCAATTACAAGTTTAAGACAACTATAATAATTCCCATAATTACTTATGTATAATTTAAGTTTTCATCATCCAGAATCAAGAGACTTAGTTGAAAATGAGGGACAATTATGAAGGATATATATGTGGGTTAATATACATATGAATATTCCCAGTGTCTCAGCAGTAATGAATCCTTGTAATTCAGGCCCAAGGGAGATGAGGGTTCCATCCCTGTGTCAGGCAGATTGCCTAGAGGAGGGCATGACAGCCCACTCGAGTATCCTTGCATGGAGAATTCCATGGACAGAGGAGCCTGGTGGGCTACAGTCATGGGGTCTCTGAGTCAGACACGACTGAAACTACTTAGCACACACGCACATACATATGGATACATCTCTGTCTCTCATCTGTCAGCTGAAAGGACCTGGAAGGAATGACACCCCAGTAGCAAGACGCACACCTAGTGCTCAGATTTAATTTCTATTATTATGTTCCAATTTTTTTAAAGTAGGACTTAGTAGAGATATATTATACTAGTCCTGATTCCAGGATTATGGTAGGAAATAAAATAAGCCAGAAAATAAGAAATTGCAAAAAAAAAAAAAAATCAGAACCGCAATTATGAGGATATATCAAAGGGATACAGGAGCCAACTGAAAAAGGCTATGAGTGGTCAAATGTGGACATCTATCAACAAAATATATAAAGTATCCTCTTTATATATCTCAAGATATATAAAGTATACTCAAAATATACTCTTTGCCACCCCATGGACTATAGTCTGCCAGGCTCCTCCATCCATAGGATTTTCCAGGCAGGAATGAGTTGCCATTTCCTTCCCCAGGGGATCTCCGCAACCCAGGGATTGAACCCAGGTTTCCTGCATTGCAGGCAGACTCTACCATCTGAACCATTAGGAAGCTCCAAGATATATAAAGTAATATTAAATTATAGCTCAAAATATGAAATACCTGTGAAGCTATACTGATATAAATTATTGAATAAATAATAAATGTTGAATTAATATATGGGTGAAGCAAACATCCTAGCAGAAGAATTTCACCTAATCACCTTCAAGGAGGTAAACAGAATTCCTCACTGCTTAGTTTGGGCTGCCTGTAGTGTTTTCCTTCAAAGAGCACAGTATGGAGAGGGAGGGAAAAAAGTAGGTTTACAGAGGAGACACCTAAAAACATATCTGAAGTGTGGTGATCAAGGTTAACATCAACAGAAGTAAGTTATAGAGATGCTATGAACTCTTCATATGATGTGAGAAGGTTGACACTTTATCTCTGGGAACATTCTCCCAATAACACATTCAGTTCAGTTCAGTTCAGTCACTCAGTCGTGTCCGACTCTTTGCGACCCCATGAATCGCAGCACGCCAGGCCTCCCTGTCCATCACCAACTCCCGGAGTTCACTCAGACTCACATCCATCGAGTCGGTGATGCCATCCAGCCATCTCATCCTCTGTTGTCCCCTTCTCCTCCTGCCCCCAATCCCTCCCAGCATCAGAGTCTTTTCCAATGAGTCAACTCTTCTCATGAGGTGGCCAAAGTACTGGAGTTTCAGCTTCAGCATCATTCCTTCCAAAGAAATCCCAGGGCTGATCTCCTTCAGAATGGACTGGTTGGATCTCCTTGCAGTCCAAGGGACTCTCAAGAGTCTTCTCCAACACCACAGTTCAAAAGCATCAATTCTTTGGCGCTCAGCCTTCTTCACAGTCCAACTCTCACATCCATACATGACCACAGGAAAAACCATAGCCTTGACTAGACATTAAGTGAAAGTGAAGTCGCTCAATCATGTCCGACTCTTTGGAACCCCATGGACTGTAGCCTACCAGGCTCCTCTGTCCATGGGATTTTCCAGGCAATAGTACTGGAGTGGATTACCATTTCCTTCTCCAGGAGATGTTCCCGACCCAGGATCAAACCTGGGTCTCCTACGTTGTAGACAGACGCTTTACCATCTGAGCCACCAGGGAAGTCCCTGACTAGACATTACCTCTTTCTAATTATGATTTAAAATATTAGAAATATCTGATTTAAAGCACATTCTGACAAATGAATCATACTAATATGTTAATAACAGGGTAACTAGATTTGTGCTATATGGGAACTCTGTTCTATCATCACAATACTTTTGTAAATCTAAAACTGTTCTAAAATTAAGGTTTATTTAAAAGTACGACAGTGTCTTGTTGGATTTATAAATATGAAGAAATAACATGTATGACAACAGCATTAAGTAAAGGAAGAAGGAAAAGGAAGTATGCTATTGTAATGTCCCTACATTAAAAGTAAAGTTGTACATCATTTTAAAAAAATAACTAATACAACAGACAAAAGCAAGCATGAAAAGTAAGAAAGACCATATGTTTCCAAAATTAAATAATAATAGCAGGATAATAGATTTAACCCAGGCATATCAATGATTATGTTAAAAGTACATAAAGAATGTAATAAAATATGAAGATTTTCTTTTTGAAAAATTTCATCCAATTTACTAAGATATAATTGACATAACATATAAGTGATTTGATATATTAGAATTTACAGTGAATTGATTACCACAGTAAGTTCAGTTAACATACATCACCTCACACAGTTACAAAATTTTTTTTCTTATGTTGAGAATAACTTTCATAGCAAACTTTAAATATATATTTTAAAACGTATTGTTAGCTATAGAATGGAGAAGGAAATGGCAACCCACTCCTGTATTCTTGCCTGGAGAATCCCAGACACAGAGGAACCTGGTGGGCTGCCATCTAAGAGGTCGCACAGAGTCAGACACGACTGAAGGGTCTTAGCAGCAGCAGCAGCAGCAATAGTCATCATGGTGTACATTGCAATCTTAAAACTTATTATCATATTATGCACCTTTGACCTCCTTCACCCAACCCCCGACATCAGCCCCACTACTTCTGGTGGCCACAAATCTGATTTCTGTTCCTATAAGTATGGTTTGTTTATATTTCACATGTAAATGAAATCATGTCATATTTGTCTTTCTCTGTCTGACTTAGCATAGCATAATGCCCTTCAGGTCCATGCTTGTCCTCTCAAATGTTAGGATTTCCTTATTTTTTATGGCTAACTAATATTTTTGCATGTGTATGTATGTGTGTGTGACATTTCCTTCATTTAGTTGTCCAGTGATGGACGTTTAGGTTGTTTCCATGTCTTGGGTATTGCAAAGAATGCCGGAATGAAAATGAAAGTGCAGATACCTCTCAGGATATCCATTTTGTTTCCTTCATATATATATATATATATATATATATATATATATATATATATATACACACACACACACACACGTGGAATTTCTAGATGATATGGTAGCTACATTTTTAATTTTTTAAGCAATTTCCATATATATTTCTATATAGGCTATACCAATTTACATACTGACTAACAATGTAAAAGTGTTCGCTTTTCTATACATCCTCACCAGCATTTGTTTTTTCTTATCTTTTTAGTGAAGAGCCATTCTAAAAATTGGGTGGTATCATATTATAGCTTTGATTTGCTTTTAGCTGATGATTAGTAATGTTAGACATCTTTACATGTTTCTGTTCCCCATTTGAATGTCTCCTTTGGAAAAACATCTGTTCAGTTTCTCTAATGCTTTTTAGGGTTTCCCAGGTGGTACTAGTGGTAAAGAACCTGCCTGCCAGTGTAGGAGACATAAGAGACATGGGTTTGATCCTTGGGTCGGGTTCAATCCCTGGAGGAGGGCACAACAAACCACTCCAGGATTCTTTTTTTATTATTTATTTATTGAAGGATAATTGCTTTACAGAATTTTGTTTTCTGTCAAACCTCAACATGAATCAGCCATAGTTATGCATATATCCCCTCCCTTTTGAACCTCCCTCCCATCTCCCTCCCCATTCCATCCCTCTAGCTTGATACAGAGCCCCTGTTTGAGTTTCCTGAGCCATACAGCAAATTCCTGTTGGCTATTTATTTTACAAATGGTTATGTAAATTTCCATGTTACTCTTTCCATACATCTCACCTTATCCTCCACTCTCTCCAGGTCCATAAGGCTATCTCTATGTCTGTTTATCCATTGCTGCCTGGCAAGAACACTAGACTGGGTTGTCATTTCCTTCTCCAGTGCATGAAAGTGAAAAGTGAAAGTGAAGTCGCTCAGTCGTGTCCAACTCTTAGCGACCCCATGGACTGCAGCCTACCAGGATCCTCCGTCCATGGGATTTTCCACGCAAGAGTACTGGAGTAGGGTGCCATTGCCTTCTCTGAAATAGATTCTTCAGTACCATTTTTCTAGATTCTGTATATATGCATTAGAATATGATATTTATCTTTCTCTTTCTGACCTACTTCATTCTGTATAATAGGTTCTAGATTCATCTACCTCATTAGAACTGACTCAAATGTGTTTCTTTTTATGGTTGAGTAATATTCCATTGTGTATATATACCATAACTTCTTTATCCATTCATCTGCAATGGATATCTAGGTTGCTTCCAGGTTCTAGCTATTGTAAATTGTGCTACAATGAACAATGGGATGCATGTGTCTTTCAATTTTGGTTTCCTCAGGGTATATGCCTAGGAGTGGGATTGCTGGGTAACATGGTGGTTTTATTCCTAGTTTTTTAAGGAATATCCAACCATTTTCCATAGTGACTGTATCAATTTACATTGCCACCAACACTGCAAGAGTGTTCCCTTTTTCCCACACCCTCTCCAGCATTTATTGTTTGTAGACTTTTTGATGATAGTCATTCTGATCGGTGTGTGGTGATATCTTATTGCAGTTTTGATTTGCATTTCTCTAATAATGAGCAATGTTGAGCATCTTTTCATTTGTTAGCCAATGTAAGTCTTCTTACAATGTCTGTTTAGATAATTTTCCCACTTTTTGATTGGGTGGTTTGTTTTTCTGGTGTTGAGTTGTATGAGCTGCTTGTATGTTTTGGAAATTAATCCTATGTCAGTTGTTCCATTTACTATTATTTTCTCCCATTCTGAGGGTTGTCTTTTCACCTTGCTTATAGTTTCCTTTGCTGTGCAAAAATTTTAAGTTTAATCAGGTCCCACTTGTTTACTTTTGTTTTTATTTCCATTACTCTAGGAGGTGGGTCAGAGAGGATCTTGCTTTGATTTATGTCATCAAGTGTTCTGCCTATGTTTTTCTCTAAGAGTTTTATAGTTTTTGGTCTTATGTTTAGGCCTTTAATGCATTTTGGGTTTATCTTTGTGTATGGTGTTAGGAAGTGTTCTAATTTCATTCTTTTACATGTAGCTGTCCAGATTTCCCAGCACCATTTATTGAAGAGGCTGTCTTTGCCCCATTATATATTCTTGACTCCTTTGTCAAAAATAAGGTACCCATAAATGCTTGGGTTTATTTCTGGGTTTTCTATCTTGTTCCATTGGTCTATATTTCTGTTTTTGTGCCAGTACCATACTGTCTTGAAGACTGTAGCTTTGTAGTATAATTGAAAGTCAGGAAGGTTGATTCCCCATTCTTCCTTCTCAAGACTGCTTTGGCTATTTGGGGTCTTTTGTGTTTCCATATGAATTGTGAAATTTTTTATTCTAGTTCTGTGAAAAATGTCATTGGTCATTTGATAAGGATCACATTGTATCTGTAGATTGCACTTGGTAGTATAGTCATTTTCAAAATACTGAGTCTTTCCAACCTAGGAAAATGGAATATCTCTCCATCTGTTTATGCCATCTTTGATTTCTTTCATTAGTGTCATAATTTTCTGTGTACAGTTCTTTTGTCTCCTTAGGTGAGTTTATTCCTAGATATTTAATTCATTTTGTTGCAATGGTAAATGGGGTTGATTCCTTAACTTCTCTTTCTGATTTTTCATTGTTAGTATACAGAAATGCAAGTGATTTCTGTGTATTGATTTTGTATCCTGCAACTTTGCTAAATTCCTGATTAGCTCTAATAGTTTTCTGATACTATCCTTAGGGTTTTCTATGTACAGTATCATGTCATCTGCAAACAGTGAGAGCTTTATTTCTTCTTTTCCAATCTGGATTCCTTTTATTCATTTTTCTTCTCTGACTGCTGTAGCTAGGACTTCCAGAATTATTTGAATAATAGTGGTATAAATGGACATCCTTGTCTTGTTCCTAATCTTAGAGTGAATGCTTTCAGTTTTTCACCATTGAGAATAATGTTTGCTGTAGACTTATCATATATGGCCTTAAATCTGTTGAGGTAGATTCCTTCTATGCCCATTTTTTGAAGAGCTTTAATCATAAATGGGTGCTGAATTTTGTCAAAGGCTTATTCTGTCATCTACTGAGATTACCATATGGTTTTTATCTTTCAGTTTATTAATATGGTATATCACATTGATTGATTTGCATATATTGAAGAATCCTTGCATTCCTGGATTAAACCCAACTTATCAGAGTGTATGAGAATTTTGATGTGTTGCTGAAATCTGTTTGCTAAAATTTTGTTGAAGATGTTTGCATCTATATTCATCAGTAATGCTGGCCTATAGTTTTCTTTTTGTGTGTTGTCTTTCTCTGGTTTTGGTATCACGGTGATGGTGGCCTCCAAGAATGAATTTGAAGTGTTCCTTCCTCTGCAATTTTTTGAAAGAGTTTTAGAAGGATAGGCGTCAGCTCTTCTCTAAATATTTGATAGGATTCTCCTTGAAGCCATCTTGTCCCGGGCTTTTGTTTTTTGAGAGATTTTTTAAATCATAGCTTCAATTTAAGTGCTTGTAATTGGGTTGTTCATAATTTCTATCTCTTCCTGGTTCATTCTTGGAGGATTGAACTTTTCTAAGAGTCTGTCCATTTCTTCCAGGTTATCCATTTTATTGCCATATAGTTGTTTATAATAGTCTCATCATCCTTTGTATCTCTGAATTGTCTCTCCTATTTCATTTCTAATTTTGTTGATTGATTCTTCTCTCTTTTTTTCTTGATGAGTCAGGCTAAATGTTCATCAATTTTGTTTATCTTCTCAAAGAACTAGCTTTTAGTTTTATTAATCTTTACTATTGCTTCTTTCATTTCTTTTTCATTTATTTCTGCTCAGATCTTTATGATTTCTTTCCTTCTACTAATTTTGGTGGGGTTTCTTGTACTTCTTTTTTCCAGTTGTTTTAAGTGTAAAGTTAGGTTGTCTATTTGATGTTTCTCTTGTTTCTTGAAGTAGGATTGTATTGCTATAAACTTCCCTCTTAGAACTGCTTTTGTTACATCCCATAGGTTTTGAGCAGTCGTGTTTTCATTGTCATTTGTTTCTAGAAATTTTTTTTATCTCCCTTTTGATTTCTTCAGTAACCTGTTGGTTATTTAAAAATGTATTGTTTAATCTCCATGTGTTTGTGTTTCTTAAAATTTTTTTTTCTTGTAATTGATAACTAGTCTCATAGCTTTGTGGTCTGAGAAGATGCTTGATATAATTTTAATTTTTTAAAAAATTTACTGAGGTTTGATTTGTGACCCAGGATGTGGTCTATCCTGGACAATGTTCCATGTGAACTTGAGAAGAAGGTGTATTCTTCTGCATTGGATGGAATGTCCCAAAGATTAATGAAATCCTTCTCATCAATGTATCATTTAAGACTTGTGTTTCCTTATTAATTTTCTGTTTTGATGATCTGTCCATTGTTATGAGTGGGGTGTTAAGTCTCCTATTATTACTGTGTTATTGTCAATTTCTCCTTTTATGTCTGTTAGTGTTTGTCTTGTGTATTGAGGTGTTCCTATGTTGGGTGCATAGATATTTACAATTGTTATGTCTTCCTCTAGGATTAATCCCTTGAACATCATGTAGTGTCCTTCCTTATCTCTTGTAATCTTCTTTATTTTAAGATCTATTTTGTCTGATATGAGGATTGCTACTCCAACTTTCTTTTGGTTCCCATTTGAATGGAATATATTTTTCCATCCTCTCACTCTCAGTCTATTTGTCTGGAGGTCTCAAGTGGGTTTCTTGTAGACAGCATATATATGGGTCTTGTTTTTGTATCCATTCAGTCAGTCTGTGTCTTTTGATTGGAGCATTTAATCCATTTACATTTAAAGTAATTATTGATATATATATTCCTGTTACTGTTTTCTTAATTGTTTGGGGTTGATTTTGTAGATCTTTTTTCTTCTCTTATATTTCTTGACTATATAAGTCTGTCTAACATTTGTTGTAAAACTGCTTTGGTGGTACTGAATTCTCTTAAATTTTGCTTGTCTGAAAACCTTTTCATTTCTCCATCAATTCTGAATGATATCCTTGCTAGGCACAATAACCTTGGTTGTGGGTTTTTCCCTTTCAATACTTTAAATATATCATTCCATTCCCTTCTGGTCTGCAGAATTTCTGCTGAAAGATCAGCTGTTAAGCATATGGGGTTTCCCTTGTATGTAACTTGTTGCTTTTCCCTTGCTGCTTTTAATATTCTTTCTTTGTGTTTAGTCTTTGTTAGTTTGATTAGTATGTATCTTGTCATGTTTCTCCTTGGGTTTATTCTCTATATGACTCTTTGTGCCTCCCGGACTTGACTGAATATTTCCTTTTCCATGTTGGGGAAATTTTCAACTATAATCTCTTCAAAAAAATTCTCATACTCTTTCTTTTCCTCTCCTTTTTCTGGGACCCCTATAATTTGAACATTGGTGCATTTGATATTTTCTCAGAGGTCTCTGAGACTATCCTCAGTTCTTTTCATTCTTTTTACTTTATTCTGCTCTTCAGAAGTTACTTTCACCATTTTATCTTCCAACTCACTTATTCATTTTTCTGCTTCAGATATTCTGCTATTGATTCCTTCTAGAGTATTTTTAATTTCAGTAATTGTGTTGTTTGTCTCTGTATGTTTATTCCTTAATTCGTCTAGCTCTTTGTTAATTGATTCTTGCATTTTCTTCATTTTGCTTTCAAGGTTTTTTATCATCTTTACTATCATTATTCTGAAATATTTTTCAGGTAGCTTTCCTATTTCCTCTTCATTTATTTGGATTTCTGTGCTTCCAGTTTGCTCCTTCATTTGTGTAGTATTTCTCTGCCTTTTCATTATATATATATTTTAACTTATTGTGTTTGAGGTCTCCCTTTCCAAGGCTTCAAGGTTGATTCTTTCTTCCTTTTGGTTTCTACCTTCCTAAGGTTGGCCCAGGGGTTTGTGAAAGCTTCATATAGGGTGAGATTTGTGCTGAGTTTTTTGTTTGTTTGTTTGCTTGTTTTTCATCTAATGGGCAAGCCTGAGTGAGATGGTAATCCTGTCTGATGATGATTGAGTTTGTATTATTTTGTTTGTTGTTTAGATGCCAATACACAGGGTGCTAATGGTGACTGGGTGATGGCAGGTCTTGTATTCAAGTGGTTTCCTTTGTGTGAGTTCTCACTATTTAATACTTCCTAGGGCTAGTTCTCTGGTAGCCTAGGGTCTTGGAGTCAGTTCTCTCACTCCTAAGACACAGGGCTTGAACTCTGGTCAGGAACTAAGATTTCACATGTGGTTTGTTACAGCATTACATGAGATTAAAACAAAAACCCAAAAGTGAGAAGCCAAAGATGAACCCCAGACAAATGGAAGTTACAAAATCAGTCAGATAATATCATGGGGCTTTCCAGGCAAGAGTACTGGAGTGGGGTACCATCACCTTCTCCGATATACACATACAGTCATAAGCAAACTCAAAACAGTATAAAAAAGATTAACCACAGTAGATTGACCCAGGGAACAAAGGGAATCAAAAATTATATTTACCAGTTAAGAACAAAACTAACTAAAGCACAAACTGGAAAAGAAAACTAAAGCAGGGTGCCAAGTGGGAAATAAAGCAATTAAAACAAAACTAACAAATATGTGGAAAGGAAAGGTAAGAAAGAAAAGGAAGAAAGAATAGATATGCAACATTCAATAGAGGTAGATAAAGAAGATTTATATACATTAAAGATTAACTGCAAGGGAAAAAACAGTAGGAAAGGCAAACAGAGAAATAAGTGAAGAAAAATAATAGGTTTAAAAAATTAAAATTATAAAAAGAGAAAAGAAAAAGAAAAAAGAAACCAAAAAAAAAAAAAAGAATGAAAGAAAGAAAGAAAACTTCACAAAACTGCAAAAGCCCAATGTAGAAGAGAGTTTTATAATAACAATAAAAAGTGTGACTGAATATGCACTATACATATACACCCATAAGCAAAATAAAAACAGTCCAAAAAAAATAAATAAAGTAGAATAGATTGACCCTGCTAACAAATAAAACCAAAAATTATATCTACCAGTTAAGAACAAAGCCAACTAAACCACAAACAGGAAAACAAAACTAAAGCAAAGTGCCAATTAGGGAATAAAGCAATGAAAATAAAACTAACAAATATGTTGAGAGCAAGGAAAGAAAGAAATAATAGATATGCAAAGTTAAATATAGATAAGATTTATATATATTAAAGAGCAACTGCATGGAAAAGAAATGCAAAAAAGCAAGATGGTTGTCTGAGGAGGCCTTATAAATAGCTGTGAAAAGAAGAGAAGCGAAAAGCAAAAGAGAAAAGGGAAGATATAAACATCTGAACACAGAGTTCCAAAGAATAGCAAGAAGAGATAAGAAAGCCTTCTTCAGTGATCAATCCAAAGAAATAGAGGGAAACAACAGAATAGGAAAGACTAGAGATCTCTTTAAGAAAATTAGAGATACCAAGGGAACATTTCATGCAAAGATGGGCTCGATAAAGGACAGAAATGGTATGGACCTAAAAGAAGCAGAAGATATTAAGAAGAAGTGGTAAGAATACACAGAAGAACTGTACAAAAAAGATCTTCATGATCCAGATAATCATGATGGTGTGAGCACTCACCTAGAGCCAGATATCTTGGAATGTGAAGTCAAGTGGGCCTTAGAAATGATCACTACGAACAAAGGGAGTGGAGGTGATGGAATTCCAGTTGTGCTATTTCAAATCCTGGAAGATGATGCTGTGAAAGTGCTGCACTCAATATGCCAGCAAATTTGGAAAACTCAGCAATGGCCACAGGACTGCAAAAGCCCCCAAAGAGGCAGAGGTTTACAGCAACAATAAAAAAATGTGACTTAGAAAAAAAAAAAAGCTCAAAAGCTTAATTAGATTTCATACTGCTAATAAAATCGACAACTACAACAAAAGTGGGGGGGGATATTCAAAAGAATCTACAGAACTAGTCAAAATTAAGAATAATAGATGCTTTCTTGAGTCATTGCTGTCAGAGTCCTTTCCCTCCCTGGGAGTCCCAGTCCACCTCACTTTCCTGGGATGCCCTCCAAAACTCTTCCTATCTCTGGACCTGCTGTGTGGCCATCTCAGATTCTAATCTGATCTTACTCCTGTGTGTTCTTGCTTCCAATGTGCATAGCTATCAGAACTAGTGCATTTGCATTTGTGGGAGCTATCAATGTCCTTTTACGTATTCCATAGATATAGAGTCTGCCTATAAATGATGACATTGATAGTGTAGGCTTTGACTTATTTATTATAATTTTTTGTTTACCTACTGTACAAGCTCACTCTGCTCACCACACAACAAGAGAATTAACCAGTATGAGGTGTTGAGGAAAGGAATATGACTTTATTCAGAAAGCCAGCTGACTGAGACTAATGTCTCAAAATAACCATCTTGTTGGATGCCAGGTTGTTTTATAGAACAGAGAGTGGGTGGGGTGGGGGAGAGTTGAGGAAGTAAAGTAAAAAGGCCACTATCTTACAAATATCTCAGTCTCAGGGAGGGAATATGTTAATCTCTTCATATTTGCAGCCATTCACAGGTGGGCAGGGTCAGATTATCTGATATGAGCTGATAAAAGGCACTTTTATTTTAATAGTTCCCTCATAGCTGAGTAGGTAGATAATCTGCCTGCAATGAAAGAGACCCAGGCTCAATTCCTGGGTCAGGAAGATGCTCTGGAGAAGGAAATGGCAACCCACTCCAGTATTCTTGCCTGAAGAACCCCATGGATAGAGGAGATTGGGAGGTTACAGTCCATGGGGTTGCAAGAGTCAGACATGAACATCTGAGGCAGACCATTATGTTTAATTATAGTAACAAAAACCAACAAAAAGCAAACGTTAAAGTCAAAGACGCAGATCCAGTAAGGAGTCAAAACTGGGTCTTCCCTGCAACACTACTACATGTTTTCCCTTTGCAGTTACCAAAGGCTTATATAAAATATATTATATTTATAGCACCCTATTTTACTTCAATAACATTAAGTTCTATAGCATTTTAAAACTTCACACTTTTATTTGTCTCCCTTCATATTTTAGGTTATTGATGTCACAAATTACATATTTATATCATGTATCTAATAATAAATTTTTGCTATTTTTAATCCATGTGTTTCTTATTTTAAACTAGAGATATAAGTTATACAGCACTATTAAAATATTAGAAAATCCATCTTTGACTACATATTCACCATTACTATTTATATCAATCTTCATCTGCTTTTACAATATTAATTATCATCTTTTTATTTCCACTTGAAGAAATCTCTTTAGCATTTCTGGTAAGGCAGGTCTAGTGGTGATAAACTCCCTAAGCTTTTGTTTGAGAGAGTCTTTATCTTGTCTTCATTTCTCAAGGACAGTTGTGTCATGTATATTATTCTTGGTTGACAGTTTTTTCTCTTTCAATATTTTAAATATATCATCATATTGTTTCCTGAACTGAAGTTTCTTTTGGGAAATCAATGAATAACAAATGACCTGTTTACTTTTTTTTTTTTTTTTAGTGCAGTCAAAAATACTATCAAAGCAGCAACAAATAATACAGTTCCTCCATGGTATAGGATCTACCTGCAATGCAGGTGACCTGGGTTCAATCCTTGGGTTGGGAAGGTCCCTGGAGAAGGGAAGGGCAACCCACTGCAGTAATCTTGCCAGGAGAATTCCATGGACAGAGGAGCCTGGCAGGCTACAGTCCATGGAGTCGCAGAGAATAGGGCATGACTGAGGACTTCCAGTTTCACTTGGCAACGAGAATGATGTTGCACTGAGTAATGTTCTAGGACAGCTCCATGAAGTTGAAAGAACAACATTATCTACTAGAGACAGAAAGTACACATCAGTGGAGAGTCTCAACTTTGTGTAATCTTTAGGGTGTTTGGTTTGTCAGCATCAGATTTTGGATTGGCATAACCTTGATATTGAATCAGGTCAACAAGGGACCACAGATCATCATACCAGCGGGAAATGAGGAGACAGGACACAAAATCGTTTTCTTATAATATGAGGTCACTTATACCAAATGCTGGAAAGAAAGAAAGTGAGCATATTTAGCCTCTGGAGGCAGAAGAAAGGGGAAATATCAGCCTCACTTCTCTCCTCACCATACAAGAAAAATACAGATCTCTGTATTTCTTCTCTTCATTATAATATGCTAGAAAACAGATTTCTTTTTGATTCTGCTTTTTTAAAAATTAATCTCCATATCCAAACAGTTCCTAGATACTAAACTTTATACAAAATGTCCTATCTTCTTCTTCTTCTTTTTATTTTTTTTACTTTACAATATTGTATTGGTTTTGCCATACATCAACATGAGTCCTCCACGGGTGTACACGTGTTCCCCATCCTGAACCCCCCTCCCCCATCCCTCCCCGTACTATCCCACTGGGTCATCCCAGTGCACCAGCCCCAAGCATCCTGTATCCTGCATCGAACCTGGACTGGCGATTCATTTCTTATATGATATTATACATGTTTCCATGCAGTTCTCCCAAATAATCCCACCCTCTCCTTCTCCCACAGAGTCCAAAAGACTGTTCTATACATCTGTGTCTCTATCTTATTTATTATTTGTTCAGGTCTTTATAATCTCTAACCTATATGAATACATTCCTTCATTCATCCGCTAATATTTTTTGATCACCTAACTCTTGTTTGGACCCACAGTAGTCATGAAAGGAGCACTATGATGAAAATTGGTAGACACCATCTCTTCACCATGATGATTATGTGTTGTGGTTAACAACATTTAATGCTTAGGCAATGAGTACAATGGTGATGAAGAACAGTCTTATCACAGTCCCTGCAAGAGTCATCTATTAGGTTATCAGGTTTCTTAGAACTGGTTCTAAATGAAAATCAGAAGGTCACAGTAAATTAGAGAGGATGAAAATACCTGAATGTAGAATATTGTGTGAGAAAGAGCAATGAACTAAAAATTATTTTATAGTATATGTCAAAATAAAAACCTTAAAAAATGAAATGCAAAAATAAAAGTAATGTCATTTTTTTCTTCTAGGGTTGTGTGTGTGCATGCAGTACATATCATATATGTGCATGTGTATATATCTCCACATACATATACATGCTCATATATATGAATATATATGACTATAGTCATCTATGGCTTTAGAAATATATACATTTAGATGAATACTCACTGAATTTTATACAGCTGAAACATTCCTTTAGAGCTAGAGGATTTTGGAGGAAAATGAACACAAACTATCCACTTGCAAGGACAATTCAGAACCATATGGAAAATCAACAAGGTAACTATGGCAGTTTTTCCTGTGTTTGCTGCTGAGTAAGAGGGCAGCACCATATGCTTCCATGTACATTACCCCAGGAAGGCAGTGCCGCATGTTCACACATATGTCACCCATTTTGGCCTTCTGTATAAGTTAGTGTCCCAAGGGGTATGCTGAAAGAGGAAAGAGAAAGCAGCCACACAAGGAAAGAGACGTGGTGTGTTTTCTCTGATGACAGATTTTGTTAGACCATCACTTCAGTTGGCAAGCACCCAGAACAGCTGCTTTACCCTGGAGCAAAGGTTTTTGTTATATTACAAAAATCTCTGCAATGAGTGAGACAGTGCAGTGAAGATGATGTGCCCCTTGGGAGTGGACTTTTCCTCCCTAGTGTGAGATGTGGAAAAGGCAGTAATTACATCTAAGACTTAACACTCACAGAGTTTTGTTTTCACTCTCTCTCCTTAGCCACTAAGTTTTGTAAAATGGTTGAACATCTATTTGCACATAAATGAAATTCTTCGTATTTAAAAGAAGCAGACTAAAAGAATGAGAAATTTAAAGCACTCTGTTGTGGATAGTTTGTTTTATTCGGTTCAGTTCAGTTCAGTCGCTCAGTCGTGTCCGACTCTTTGTGACCCCATGAAATCGCAGCACACCGGGCCTCCCTGTCCATCACCAACTCCCGGAGTTCACTCAGATTCACATCCATCGAGTCAGGGATGCCATCCAGCCACTTCATCCTCTGTTGTCCCCTTCTCCTCCTGCCCCCAATCCCTCCCAGCATCAGAGCCTTTTCCAGTGAGTCAACTCTTTGAATGAGGTGTCCAAAGTACTGGAGCTTCAGCTTTAGCATCATTCCTTCCAAAGAAATCCCAGGGCTGATCTCCTTCAGAATGGACTGGTTGGATCTCCATGCAGTCCAAGGGACTCTCAAGAGTCTTCTCTAACACCACAGTTCAAAAGCATCAATTCTTTGGCACTCAGCTTTCCTCACAGTCCAACTCTCACATCCATACATGACCACAGGAAAAACCATAGCCTTGACTAGACAGACCTTTGTTGGCAAAGTAATGTCTCTGCTTTTCAATATGCTATCTAGGTTAGTCATAACTTTCTTTCCAAGGAGTAAGCATCTTTTAATTTCATGGCTGCAGTCTTTAATAATTAAATATTTGTGTTGTTTAACTATCAAAGTTGATGTCTGATTTCTTAGGTATGTATATTAAGGCTGTATGTATGTTACAGTTTGCAGAGCTAATCCAGGGGCTCAGTGGTAAAGAATCCACCTGCCAATGCAGGAGACTCAGAAGACACAGGTTAGATCCCTGGATTGGGAAGATCCCCTAGAGGAGGAAATGGCAACACACTCCACTATTATTGCCAGGAAAACCTCATGGACAGAGGAGGCTGGTGGGATAGAGGCCATAGGGTCAAAATGAGTCAAATGCAACTGATGATGCACGTGTAGACTATGGTCACCCTCCCAGAAAGTGTCCAAAGTGAGGGAAAGCATTTCACAGACTCATAGAAAACAACTCACAATGATTAACAGGCTCTGTAGAGCCTGCTGCAAAGTTAAATGGTTTTATTTATCTTGAATGCAGACATCAGAAATAGAGAGCTTATTGTAGAGCCAATCTCAAATGCCATGGTCTCTTAACCATATTTCCTTTATAGAATTTATAGATATATTAATATATCTATATTTAATACTACATTTGGCTTTTTCTAAAATTGTCATTTAACTACTTTTATATAATTAATGAAATACTATTTAGGTTTATATTTACCAGTCAATGTATATGGAGAAGATCTTTAAAAGCACTGAAGCTAATGAAATGTAATTAGTTAGTATCATTTTTTTCATGCTTTCTTCTACATTCCTACTTCCATCAAAAAGATACAAGGCTAAAGCAGTAATAAAGTTAATGACTGTGTTCAATAATTGAGTTCAGGTTTTGCGTCACAAGAGAAAAGTTTTAATCTCAAAGTAAAATATTTTCCTCTTTGCTATTCTTAGACAAACATAATTTGAGATCTACATTTAGAAGAATTTTTCATTGTTGGAAAACTCTGAAGTAGCTCTGTGGATTTTACCAAGAAAAAAAAAAAAAAGAGTATTGTCCCTTGTTTTACACATATAAGATAAAACTCTCAGGAAGGTTTTAAAACTATTCCACATAGCTAGTAAGCAAGCAGTACCAAGCTATAAACCCAGGCTTATTTTACTCCAAAACTTTTATTTTCCCACCACATTGCTTTGTGTTTTGTAAATAGATCAATGCTTCCTCTTTTTATTCTCACAAAGACAGAGGGACAGATGTGAGGTGCATCTAAGAAGACTCCTTAGAAGGTCCTGAGATGCTGAGCCCAGTTTTCCATCCACCTTAATAATAAATTCTGTTATTCTTTTCTCCTTCCTGTTTCACTCCCACAGTTCTTCACGCCTGCTATTAGTGATTACTTCTCAAAGTATCTTTAAGGAAGCTTTAGTTTCTGGCCCTCCTGTCTTATATACTTTCTCTTTCATTTTTCACTCCCTATTTTCTTTCTGGAGTCTCCCAAATTATTTCCTTCCAAATCAACTGCTTGCACATGAATCTTTGTCTCAGATTCTTTCTGGGGAAAGCTCAAATTAGGTAAGTATTCTTTTAAAAAGTCCCTTTCTTTCATTTTTCTCCTTCTCTTCCAATCCCATTTCTAATTGGCAGACTTTCCCTTCTTAATAGGCACTCAGAGTCCTCATGGGTTCTATCAAAGTCATAAGAGGATATATTAATCTGATTTACTCTGGAGAGTAAATTACTAGTAAGACATAGACATAGGGTCTTATACATCTTTGTGGTATTGCACTTTGGCATATAAACCAGATTGTACTCAGTGTTCTAAAATCTGATCATAGAATTTGTTATCTTTAATACTGGAGATAGAAGCTTTTAAAAAGTTGGTGATAAGAGTAGGAATTTGTCTAAAACCATAGCTAACAAATAGTCATCTATCTTCCTTCTTGTAAAACTCTATAAAGTATCTTAAAATAACATATATTTATATGACTTTCCTCAATGTACATATACCTATAGTTTAATTTTTATAAGAACTATTTATAAACTCAAAATGCTGTAAAATATATCTTACTTAAGTCCCCCAAGCCATCTTTTCTCAGCCAACATGGTACTTTTGTTCTGAATGTTTACAATTTTCATGAGGTAAAGTTAGTCCTTTTGTGATATATGCCCAACTGTCTACCATAACATTAATTTTGAAAAAATACAATAAAAGTGCTGCAAAAAGAAAAGCAACGTCCTCAGGTGGACAAAAAACAGACTCCTTGGAATAGTCAATGTGATTAAATAGCAATAAAAAAAGATCATTGCATCTCATATGAAGAAGCTCAGATGGCCAATCTGATGCCGAAGTCTGTATACTGTGTCACAACTCGAAAGCTGAGTGGTAAACATGGCATCAATCCTGTTACTGGCAAGAGTTTGAGAACATGGAAGAGCTGTTAGATCACACAGCCTGTGATGTTTCCCCACTGCAGTCTGACTCACTCAGTTATCGCTGTGCCAGAATAAACAGGAAATCACTCCAAACAAATATCACCAGAGCATCCTGTTCCCAAAATGCCTAGCAGAGTTTAGTAAATAGAAATAATACTTTGATAGGTTCCATATATTGAAAGTCAAAAGGCTTTGACAATCCCTCAATAATCTCTATGTGGTCTCTCAATAAACCAAAGGGAATTCAATTTTGTAAGTTAGAATTTGCTCTCAGAGTTCAAAGAAACATGACACAGATGCTTAGAAAATAAGTTCAAAAGAGGGAAAGAGGAATTTAAATAACTTGAAGATCAACAGGTTCAAATGCTTAAAGTAATTTGCTGTGGCAAAAGTAAGTTTTTTATAAAACTAAATCCACACAAGGCAAATTTTAGAACACCTCGTGTTCTGACAAATAAATGAGATTTAAGAGAGCCAATGGTATTTTCTCAATGATTGTTACAGCTTTTATTCTTAAAGTCAAGGTATAAATTGATGTAAAAGAGCTGAATTTGTCAACATTAATTTGAGAATTCCTTATTTTAAAAGAAAATTTCACCTGAAAAAGCTGAAAACTTATGTCTACACAGAAACCTGCACACTGATGTTTGTTCATAATTACCAAAACTTGGACGCAACTAAGATAGCCTTCAGTAGGTGAATAGATAAATGCAAGTGGACATGTTGGTCACTCAGTCACATCTGACTCTTTGCGACCCCATGGACTGTAGCTCATCAGGCTCCTCTGGCCATGGAATTCTCCAAGTAACAATACTGGAGTGGGTTGTTATTTCCTTCTCCAGGGGATCTTCCCAACCCACAGATGGTCCTAACCCAGGTCTCCTGCATTGCAGGCAAATTCTTTACCATTGAGCCACCTAGGAAGCCCATAAAGTGGGGTATACATACACTAGAATGCTATTCAGCACTTAAAAAAAAAAAATGAGTTATCAAGTCATCTGAATGCAGAGTTCCAAAGAATAACAAGAAGAGATAAGAAAGCCTTCTTCAGCGATCAATGCAAAGAAATAGAGGAAAACAACAGAATGGGAAAGACTAGAGATCTCTTCAATAAAATTAGAGATACCAAGGGAACACTTCATGCAAAGATGGGCTCGATAAAGGACAGAAATGGTATGGACCTAACAGAAGCAGAAGATATTAAGACAAGGTGGCAAGAACACACGGAACTGTACAAAAAAGATCTTCATGACCCAGATAATCATGATGATAT
Organism: Capricornis sumatraensis; assembly: GCF_032405125.1. Lineage (NCBI taxonomy): Eukaryota > Metazoa > Chordata > Mammalia > Artiodactyla > Bovidae > Capricornis > Capricornis sumatraensis. The sequence continues at coordinate 26,554,002 of NC_091073.1, forward strand.
GATCACTAATCTAGAGCCAGACATCTTAGAATGTGAAGTCAAGTGGGCCTTAGAAAGCATCACTACGAACAAAGCTAGTGGAGGTGATGGAATGCCAGTTGAGCTGTTTCAAATCCTGAAAGATGATGCTGTGAAAGTGCTGCACTCAATATGCCAGCACATTTGGAAAACTCAGCAGTGGCCACAGGACTGGAAAAGGTCCGTTTTCATTCCAATCCCAAAGAAAGGAAATGCCAAAGAATGCTCAAACTACCACACAATTGCACTCATCTCACATGCTAGTAAAGTAATGCTCAAAATTCTCCAAGCCAGGCTTCAGCAATATGTGAACCATGAACTTCCAGATGTTCAAGCTGGCTTTAGAAAAGGCAGAGGAACCAGAGATCAAATTGCCAACATCTGCTGGATCATGGAAAAGGCAAGAGAGTTCCAGAAAAACATCTATTTCTGCTTTGTTGACTATGCCAAAGCCTTTGACTGTGTGGATCACAATAAACTGGAAAATTCTGAAAGAGATGGGAATACCAGACCACCTGACCTGCCTCTTGAGAAATCTGTATGCAGGTCAGGAAGCAACAGTTAGAACTGGACATGGAACAACAGACTGGTTCCAAAGAGGAAAAGGAGTACATCAAGGCTGTATATTGTCACCCTGCTTATTTAACTTCTATGCAGAGTACATCATGAGAAACGCTGAACTGGAAGAAGCACAAGCTGGAATCAAGATTGGCAGGAGAAATATCAATAACCTCAGATATGCAGATGACACCACCCTTATGGCAGAAAGTGAAGAGGAGCTAAAAAGCCTCTTGATGAAAGTGAAAGAAGAGCATGAAAAAGTTGGCTTAAAGCTCAACATTCAGAAAACGAAGATCATGGCATCCGGTCCCATCACTTCATGGGAAATAGATAGGGAAACAGTGGAAACAGTGTTATGCTTTATTTTTTTGGGCTCCCAAATCACTGCAGATGGTGACTGCAGCCATGAAATTAAAAGATGCTTACTCCTTGGAAGAAAAGTTATGACAAACCTAGATAGTATATTCAAAAGCAGAGACATTACTTTGCCAACTAAGGTCCGATAGTCAAGGCTATGGTTTTTCCTGTGGTCATGTATGGATGTGAGAGTTGGACTGTGAAGAAGGCTGAGCGCTGAAGAATTGATGCTTTTGAACTGTGGTGTTGGAGAAGACTCTTGAGAGTCCCTTGGACTGCAAGGAGATCCAACCAGTCCATTCTGAAGGAGGTCAGCCCTGGGATTTGTTTGGAAGGAATGATGCTAAAGCTGAAACTCCAGTACTTTAGCCAGCTCATGCGAAGAGTTGACTCATTGGAAAAGACTCTGATGCTGGGAGGGATTGGGGGTAGGAGGAGAAGGGGACGACCAAGGATGAGATGGCTGGATGGCATCACTGACTCGATGGACGTGTCTGAGTGAACTCCGGGAGTTGATGATGGACAGGGAGGCCTGGCGTGCTGCGATCCATGGGGTCACAAAGAGTCGGACACGACTCAGCGACTGAACTGAACTGATCAGGTCATAAAAAGACATTGAAAAAAACTTAAATACATAGTACTAAGTGAAGTAAGCCAATCTAAAAAGGCTCAAATTGTGATTCCAACCACATAATCTGGAAAAGACAAAATGATGGAAATACAGAAAGATAGCTGGTTATCAGAATGAGGGGAAGAGGTGCATAGGCAAAGCACAGAGGATTTTGAGGGCAGTAAAAACACTTTGTATGATGTTATAATGGTGGATATATGTCATTATACATCACTCAAACCCAAAGAATGTATAACACCAATAGTGTGGGCTTTGATTAAGTATGATGTGTTGATGTTGGCTAAGTCTTAATGAAAACGTACCCATATTGGTGATTGATTTGGTAATGGAGAGGCTATGCATATGTGAGAGCATGAAGTAAATTGGAAATCTCTGTACCTCCCTTTCTTTTTTGTTGTAATCCTCAGCTTCCTTTAGAAATCTCTAGAATATTGAAACCACTTGAATATTCAAAATATGGGTTTGATAAGTTAATTATAACATCAACCACTTAATGCAATGTAAATTTAGGTATTAATGATGAAGATGTACATTTGCTGGCCTAAAAATATGTTCTCTTAATAATATAAAGGAAAAGTTCAACTGAAAGTCAAAGTTGTTCAGTTGTTTTTAACTCCTTGTGACCCCATGGACTGGAGCCTGCCGGACTCCTCTGTCCATGGTATTCTCCAGGCCAGAATATGGAATGGGTAGCTGTTCCCTTTTCCAGGGGATCTTCCCAACCCAGGGATTGAACCCAGGTCTCCCTAATTGCAGGTGGGTTGTTTACCATCTGAACCATCAGAAAAGCCCAAGAATACTGGAGTAGGCAGCCTATCCCTTCTCCAGGGAACCTTCCTGACCCAGAGATGGAACCGGGGTCTCCTGCTTTGCAAGCAGATTCTTTGCCAGCTGAGCTGGCAGGGAAGCCTATACCAAAAACATGTAGTACATAATCCCATTTCCCTTAAAAATGTGGTGGTGTATGTCTAGGGAAAAAATATACTATATTTCTACATAGTATGGTTATAGGTTGTTTTCAGATTTTTCAGCATGTACTGTGTTAACTGAATTTTTCTTTTTTTTTTTGAATTTTTATAATAGCATATTGTTAGAAAATGTTATGTTTTTCTAGAATGTCTATAATTGGAAGAACAAACCTACTTTGATTTTTAATTTAACTTTTTAAATTAGTAGTTTCGGAGAGGAAAAAGAAGATTCCAGTTTTTGAACATTTGAAATCTTTATTTATAAAATCTCTGTATTTTTTCTAATAATTTTTTTACATATACATGTTTCTATTCTTTTAAAAATTCTTTTCCCATTTAGGTTATTACAGAACATTGAGCCAAGTTCCCTGTGCTATACAGTAGGTGCTTGTTTGTTGTCTATTTTAAATGTAGCAGAGTGTTCATGTCATTCTCTAACTCCCAATCTATCTTTTCTCCTCCCTCTCCCCCTCCCCTGCCATAACCATAAGTTCATTCTCTGTCTGTGAGTCTGTTTCTGCTTTATATATCAGTTCATTTGTATCATTTTTTGAGATTCCATGTATAAGTGATACCATATGATAACTTGTCTTTTTCTGACTTATTTCACTCAGTATGATAAACTCTATGTCCATCCATGTTGCTGCAAGTGGCAATATTTCATTCTTTTTAATGCCTGATTAATATTTCCACTATATATATGGACCACATCTTCTTCATCCATTCATCTGTTGATGGACATTTAGGTTGCTTCCATGTCCTGCATATTATAAACAGCACTGCAGTGAATTTTGGGGTGCATGAATTCTTTTGAACTGTGGTTTTCTCTGGATATATGCTCCAAAATTGGATTTCTGGATCAAATGTAGTTTTACTTTTAGTTTTTTTCTATTCTCCATAGTGACTGTACCAATATACATTCCTACCAAGGGTGTAGGAAGTTTTCCTTTTCCCCACACACTCTCTAGCATGTATTGCTTGTAGGGTTTTTGATGATGACCATTCTGATCACTATGAGGTGATATTTCACTGTAATGTTGATTTGCATTTCTCTAATAATTAGTGGTGCTGAGCATATTTTCATGTGATTTTTAGCCATCTATATGGTATGTCTTCTCTTGAGAAATGCCTATTTAGATCTTCCAGCCATTTTTTGATTGGGTTGTTTGATTTTTTATGTTGAGCTTCATGAGCTGTTTGTATACTTTGGAAATTAATATCTTGTTGATTGCTGTGTTTTCAAATATTTTCTCCCATTCTGAGAGTTGTCATTTCATTTATGGTTTCCTCCACTATGCAAAAGCTTTTAACTTTAATTTGGTTCCATTTGTTTATTTTTGTTTTTCTTTGCTCCAGAAGTTGATCAACAAAGATCTTTCTGTGATTTATGTCAAAGAGTATTCTGCTATGCTTTCCAGTAAGAATTGCATAGTATTCAGACTTATATTTAGGTATGTAATCCATTTGGAGTTTACTTTTGTTTATGGTGTTAATGTTTTAATTATATTATTTTACATGCAGCTGTCCAGTTTTACAGCATCACTTATAAAAGAGACTGTCTTCTCTCCATTGTATATTCGTTCCTGTCATTGATTAGGTGACTATAGGTGTGTGGGTTTATCTCTGGACTTTCTATCCTATTGCATTGAACTATATTTCTGATTTTGTGCCAGTATCATGAGCTTCCCTGGTGGCTCAGTGGTAAAGAACCCACCTGCCAAAACAGGAGATGCAAGAGACACAGGTTCTATCCTGGGTTCAAGATATCCTGGAGAAGGAAATGGCTACCCAGGCTGGTATTCTTGCCTGGAAAATCTCATGGACAGAGAAGCCTTGTGGGTATAGTACGTGGGGTTCCAAAGAGCCACACATGACCTAGAGAGTGGGCATGCTGATCACACCAGTACCATACTCTGTTGATTACTGTAGCTTTGTAGTACAGTTTGACATCAGGAGCCTGATTCCTCCAGCTCCATTTTTCTTTCTTAAGATTGCTTTAGCTATTTATGGTATTTTGCATTTCTATGTCAATTGTAAAATTTTGTGGAAAATGTCATTGGTAATTTGATAGGGATTGCATTGAATCTGTTGATCACCTTTGGTAGTGTAGTCATTTTCACAGCATTGAGTCTTCCAATCCAAAAACATGGTATATCTTTTTCATTATTCTAAAGATATAAATCAATTAACCAATACACAGTCATTGGACTACTATGAGAGACTGTTTTGAGTGCCTGAGTTACTTGTAACTATTTACGCTGTCTGGAGGGTGCCTGATCTTTTATCTATCTCAGATAATGTCCTGGAGAATGATGCTGGTAAGCCCAGTTTGGGTTATATGTCATCCTCTGGATTCATCAGTTATAGCAAGGGGGACTTTTACCATGAAAGAAACAAGACAGCTAAGAATTCAATACTTTCAAGAGAGGCAGGATGTTTCAGAGTATCAGTTCAGTTCAGTTCAGTCACTCAGTCGTGCCCAACTCTTTGTGACCCCATGAATCACAGCACGTCAGTCCTCCCTGTCCATCACCAACTCTTGGAGTTTACCCAAACTCACATGCACAATCGGTGACACCATCCAGCCATCTCATCCTCTGTTGTCCCCTTCTCCTTCTGCCCCCAATCCCTCCCAGCATCAGGGTCTTTTCCAATGAGTCAACTCTTCACATGACATGGCCAAAGTATTGGAGTTTCAGCCTCAGCATCAGTCCTTCCAACGAACACCCAGGATTGGTCTCCTTTAGGATGGACGGCTTGGCTCTCCTTGCAGTGGTAGCAATTTATTTGTTGCCCAGGACATATAACTGTTTTATTTTTGACCCTGTACTTGTTACAATAAGGGGTAAAGAATAGAACACAGTCTCTGTTTTACAGAAGTTTGTAATCATATTAGGGAGAGAATAACAAATATAATCAGAATATTAATCTAACTAATAAGTTTTTATAGAGAGCTCTAAAAACAAATTGTTATGCAATAATTATCTGGTATTTTATCATGCGTAATAACCTCATTCAGTTCAGTTCAGTTCAGTTCAGTTCAGTCACTCAGTCCAGTCTGACTCTTTGCAACCCGATAAATCACAGCATGCAGACCTCGCTGTCCGTCACCAACTCCCAGAGTTCACCCAAACTCATGTGCATCGAGTCGGGGATGCCATCCAGCTATCTCATCCTCTGTCGTCCCCTTCTCCTCCTGCCCCCAATCCCTCTCAGCATCAGGGTCTTTTCCAATTAGTCAACTTTTCGCATGAGGTGGCCAAAGTATTGGCATTTCAGCCTCAGTATCAGTCCTTCCAATGAACACCCAGGACTGATCTCCTTTAGGATGGACTGGTTGGATCTCCATGCAGTCCATGGGACTCTCAGGAGTCTTCTCCAACACCACATTTCAAAAGCATCAATTCTTCCATACTCTCTTTATAGTCCAACTCTCACATCCATACGTGACTATTGGAAAAACCATAGCTTTGACTAGACACACCTTTGTTGGCAAAGTAATGTCTCTGCTTTTCAATATGCTATCTAGGTTGGTCATAACTTTCCTTCCAAGGAGTAAGCATCTTTTAATTTCATGGCTGCAATCACCATCTGCAGTGATTTTGGAGTCCAAAAAAATAAAGTCTGACACTGTTTCCACTGTTTCTCCATCTATTTCCCATGAAGTGAAGAGACGAGTTGCCATGATTTTAGTTGTCTGAATGTTGAGCTTTAAGCCAACTTTTTCACTTTCCTCTTTCACTTTCATCAAGAGGATTTTAGTTCCTCTTCACTTCCTGCCATAAGGGAGGTGTTATCGGCATTATCTGAGGTTATTGATATTTCTCCTGGCAATCTTGATTCCAGCTTGTGCTTCCTCCAGCCCAGGGTTTTTCATGATGTACTCTGCATATAAGTTAAAAAACCAGGGTAACAATATACAGCCTTGACGTACTCCTTTTCCTTTTGGGAACCAGTCTGTTGTTCCATGTCCAGTTCTAACTGTTGCTTCCTGACTTGTATTTTGGTTTCTCAAGAGGTATGTCAGGTGGTCTGGTGTTCCCATCTCTTTCAGAATTTTCCACTGTTTGTGGTGATCCACACAGTCAAAGGCTTTGGCATAGTTAATAAAGCAGAAATAGATGTTTTTCTGGAACTCTCTTGCCTTTTCCATGATCCAGGACATGCTGGCAATTTGATCTCTGGTTCCTCTGCCTTTTCTAAAACCAGCTTGAACATCTGGAAGTTCATGGTTCACGTGAACCAATCCCCACGTGAACGTTTCACTGAAGCTTGGCTTGGAGAATTTTGAACATTACTTTAATAGCGTGTGAGATGAGTGCAATTGTGTGGTAGTTTGAGCATTATTTTGCATTGCCTTTCTTTGGAATTGGAATGAAAATTGACCTTTTCCAGTCCTGTGGCCAGTGCTGAGTTTTCCAAATGTGCTGGCATATTGAGTGCAGCACTTTCACAGCATCATCTTTCAGGATTTGAAACAGCTCAACTGGAATTCCATCACCTCCACTAGCTTTGTTTGTAGTGATGCTTTCTAAGGCCCACTTGACTTCACATTCCAAGATGTCTGGCTCTAGATTAGTGATCACATCATCATGATTATCTGGGTCATGAAGATCTTTTTTGTACAGTTCTTTCGTGGATTCTTGCCACCTCTTAATATCTTCTACTTCCGTTAGGTCCAGAACATTTCTGTCCTTTATCGAGCCCATCCTTGCATGAAATGTTCCTTTGGTATCTCTAATTTTCTTGAGAGATCTCTAGTCTTTCCCATTCTGTTGTTTTCCTCTATTTCTTTGCATTGGTCGCTGAAGAAGGCTTTCTTATCTTTTCTTGCTATTCTTTGGAACTCTGCATTCAGATGCTATTATCTTTTCTTTTCTCCTTTGTTTTTCACTTCTCTTCTTTTCACAGCTATTTGTAAGGCCTCCCAAGACAGCCATTTTGCTTTTTTGCATTTCTTTTCCATGGGGATGATCTTGATCCCTGTCTCCTGTACAGTGTCAGGAATCTCATTCCAGAGTTCATCAGGCACTCTTATCTATCAGATCTAGGCCCTTAAATCTATTTCTCACTTCCACTGTATAATCTTAAGAGATTTGATTTAAGTCATATCTGAATGGTCTAGCAGTCTTCCCTACATTCGTCAATTTGAGTCTGAATTTGGCAATAAGGAGTTCATGATCTGAGCCACAGTCAGCTCCTGGTCTTATTTTTTGTTGACTGTATAGAGCTTCTCCATCTTTGGCTGCAGAGAATAATCAATCTGATTTTGGTGTTGACCATCTGGTGATGTCCATGTGTAGACTCTTCTCTTGTGTGGTTGGAAGAGGGTGTTTGCTATGACCAGTGCATTTTCTTGGCAAAACTGTATTAGTCTTTGCCCTGCTTCATTCCGCATTCCAAGGTCAAATTTCCCTGTTACTCCAGGTGTTTCTTGACTTCCTACTTTTGCATTCCAGTCCCCTATAATGAAAAGGACATCTTTTTTGGGTGCTAGTTCTTAAAGTTCGTGTAGGTCTTCACAGAACCGTTCAACTTCAGTTTCTTCAGCGTTACTGGTGGGGGCATAGACTTGGATAACTGTGATATTAAATGGTTTGCCTGGAGACAAACAGAGATCATCTGTCGTTTTTGAGACTGCATCCAAGTACTGCATTTCGGACTCTTTTGTTGACCATGATGGCTACCCCATTTCTTCGGATGGATTCCTGCTCACAGTAGTAGATATAATGGTCATCTGAGTTAAATTCACCCATTCCAGTCCATTTTAGTTCACTGATTCCTAGAGTGTCGACGTTCACCCTTGCCATCTCTTGTTTGACCACTTCCAATTTGCCTTGATTCATGGACCTGACAATCCAGGTTCCTATGCAATATTGCTCTTTATAGCATCGGATCTTGCTTCTATGAACAGTCACATCCACAGCTGGGTATTGTTTTTGCTTTGGCTCCATCCCTTCATTCTTTCTGGAGTTATTTCTCCACTGATCTCCAGTAGCATATTGGGCACCTACTGACCTGGGGAGTTCCTCTTTTGGTATCCTATCATTTTGCCTTTTCATACTGTTCATGGGGTTCTCAAGGCAAGAATACTGAAGTGGCTTGCCATTCCCTTCTCCAGTGGACCACATTCTGTCAGACCGCTCCACCATGACCCACCCGCAGGCATGGGTGGGTTGCTGGTTGCCCCGCAGGCATGTCTTGGTTTCATTGAGTTAGACAAGGCTGTGGTCCTAGTGTGATTAGATTGACTAGTTTTCTGTGAGTATGGTTTCAGTGTGTCTGCCCTCTGATGCCCTCTTGCCACACCTACCATCTTACTTAGGTTTCTCTTACCTTGGGCATGGGGTATCTCTTCATGGCTGCTCCAGCAAGGCACAGCCGCTGTTCCTTACCTTGGACGAGGTGTATCTCCTTACCACTGCCATTCCTGACCTTCAATGTGGGATAGCTCCTCTAGGCTCTCCTGTGCCTGGGCAGCCACCACTCCTCGGGTTGCTCCTCCCAGCTGCTGCCTCTGGCCTCGGGCTGCTCCTGCCCTCGGACACAAGGTGGCTTCTCCTGGCCACCCCTGACCTCGGATGCGGGATGTCTCCTCCTGGCCGCCACTGACCTCGGATGCGGGGTAGCTCCTCTCAGCCACTGCCCCTGACCTCGGACACAGGGTAGCTCCTCTCGGGCGTTCCTGCGCCGTCATAGCCTGGCACTCTAGGCCGCTGCCCCTGACCTCGGACGTGGGGTAGCTCCTCTCAGCCGCGCTTAAGTGTGCCAGCTCGGAAATGTGAAAGATTTTCAAAGTGTAACTTTCTGATTTTAATGGGGATTGCATAAAGAAGTAATTAGCTATCTAATGAAAGGAAATGGCTCTGATATTTGAAGCTTAAAGTTGTAGACATGTAAGGAGGGATTTAGTTTATGGCCTTCATATAAAATATGCTCATGGTTGAAGAAGTATGACCACTTATTAATCAATTTCTTAGCCAGTGAAATAAAAATGAAACAATTTACATCCTTTAATTTTTTCCCTGGTTTTTATTTGGTAATCGTTAGCCTTGACTACACATGTAATAAAAACCCATGTATGGTGCTACTTTGCAAATAATTTCAACTCTAATACAGCTTGTGATATCTGTCCTATCAAAGGAAGAAAGATGTGTGAAAATGACTTCTAAATTTCTGTCCTAAAGCTCAGCCATCATCTAACATGATGAAAGTGCCTTCTGTAGTTTAGGACTAGACTGATCTAGGATTTCCATATGTAGAACTGATTGTCTCTTACCACATGAGCTGTACATCAGTATCAATTCACAAAGAAAGGTATCACCCTTCTCTCATAGTAGACTGGAAATATCTTGCCAGTTGGGTCTTTCTTTTCCCCTGTTAACTTCATGTATAGCACAACAACTGCTCAATATGGGTTCAAGAAATAATTGTTGAATTTTTAATAAAGTGGCGAGTGTACAATGAATGTAAATAATTTCTACTGATGATTTTTTGAAATGCCACCTTTTGTTACACATTGATTCCATATTGGCTTATCCCCTTCTTTAGGATAAAAACATCAAGGAGGTGATATCACATACTAGATAAAAGAGAATGCTATCATTTGCTTACAGCTGTTTCATAGTAAAATTATAGCTCTGCAGATTAGAAATTAAAGAGGACCAAAGAATGCATGGATTACTGGTGTTGAAGGTTGTATAGGTATGTGCTAAGAACATAGCTGGGAGAATTGGATTCAAAATATATATTTTACTTTATAATAATCCTCAGAAGCTCTAATATATTCATATATAATATATTATAATATATTCATACATACTAAATAAATTTATGTTGATATATTCAAAATTGCTGAGGTAAGTACAAGTGAGTAGGCTGTTTCGTTGGTCACTTATGATACCGTAATGATACTTTGTATATTTCAAGAGTTTCTTCCACAAAGTTGAAACTCTTTTTAAAACCAAGATTTCCTAGGCATAGTAAATAAGAATCATAACTTCAGGTTGATAATGTTGAATTGCTCAATTTAAAATTGAATCACATTCAGTTGGTTCCAGCTTTTTCCCAATATCAGTGGCTTGATATTAGGTCAGCCAATGGATTGTTTACTTGTGCCAATTAAATATGAAAATTTGACTGTGATCATAAGTGTAATAAAGTGAAATTCACCCAGTCGTCTGATTCTTTGCAACCCCATGGGCTATACATTCCATGGAATTCTCCAGGCCAGAACCCTGCAGTGAGTAGCCTTTCCCTTCTCCAGGGGATCTTCCCAACCCAGGGATCGAACTCAGGTCTTCCATATCGCAGGTAGATTCTTTACCAATTGAGTCACAAGGAAAGCCCAAGAATATTGGAGTGGGTAGGCTATCCCTTCTCCGGGGGATCTTCCCAACCCAGGAATTGAACCCGGGTCTCCTGCATCGCAGGTGGACTCTTTACCAACTGTGCTATCAGGGAAGCCCCTAATTGTAATAAACCAACGGTTTTTTGATGCATAGCTGGTACGTATTCTGCTGACAGTTAAAGGATACTATATCGTTACTTTACTAAAGCATCAAGAAATGAACTATTTCATTAAATTATACAAATCATTCTGTTCCCTAAAGAGGGAGCAAACATTTAAGATTAGCAGAGTTGAGAAAATAGGCAAATGTATTTTTAAGGGCCTGAGATTCTAATAATGACGTAGTGATAATCTAATGAGATTCCAGTTATGAAATATGTTAAGGATGGTAAGTAGACTTCTCAGGTGCAATTTGCCACTGGAAACAAGAAACAAAAAAACAGTCTTTTCTTGCAACTGCATCTGATATTAAATCCTTTGTTTCCATTTATAAATGCTTCCAAATCCCTTACTCAAAATTCTTTGCTCATATTTTAATCCAGGCCATGATAGTCTTCCAGTTTAAATATTTAAGTAGACTATCAGCAAAATGAATCTTTGCTGTCAATCTGTCAAAGCAATTTTTGTGTCACTGTCAAAAGCCTCAAATAATGTATGATGAGAGTATATATCACACTAGATACCTGCCTCTATTTTAAGGCAAAGTTTAGATCCATGGAATTTAGTGAGAGTAGTGATACCAACTGACTTCATTTTAAGCTGCACTTTTACTGCACTTGATAGTGTTGGTTATAAAATCTAATATAACTTAGCAGAGTTTGGGGGAAAGACCCAGACTCTGACATTAGGCCCTCTGGCTTAGACACATGACTCCTTCACTTATTAGCCATGTAAATTTGGACACATTTCCTAAGCTCTCAGTCAACTTCTTAGAGGGATTATATTAGGTACTTTATAGAGTTTCAATAGGTTTAATAACTTAATCTATTTACCTAAGGCATGTAAAATAGTACCAGTCATATAGTGTTATGTAATTCAATGTTCAATAATATAATTAAGATGTTATTTCTTCCCTAAAGTGTTAATATTTCTTCTTCTTATAATTTCTATAAAATAGCTATAAAATTCATTGGTCAGATGACCATTAAATCAGTCTTTAGTCTTACAACTTGAAGTTTACATAATGAGCATTTCATATGTTTTTAGACACTTCTGAAGTTTGAAAAAAAATGTTTTTGACGTAATTAAGGGTTCTGATAAGCCTTAATGTAGTATCATTTCTTGGACTTTTACTAAATTCAGCCATCAACTGAATTTTAAAATTTATCTGTTACTGAGTAAGAAGCCTCAGAACATAATGGCTAAAATGACATTTTCATACTTCTCATGTTCAGATCTGGGCAGTTTTGCTGCCAGTCTTTTCTGAAATCATTTATGAAACTGTAGTCATCTGACAGCTCAACTATGGTGAGTGGATACCAGATGACCTCACTCACATATTTGGTGCTATAAGTGGGATTTCTCAGATGGCCAGTAGCTGGAGGTTTTCTCTTCTCCTTCCCTTTGTCTCTCTCTGTCTCTCCACCTCTTGTTTTACTTGCATCCTCCACTTCATTTCCATGTGGACTCTCATCTTCGAAGAGACCAACATCCAAGGCAGCCTCAGTCACTTCTGCAACCTTCTCTCCATTAAAACAAGTCAGGATGTCAGACGTAATTCAAAAGCAGAGGAAATAGGCTCTAAAGTTTTATAAGAATGGTAAAGTCAGAAAGGGGCATAGCAGGAATTATTATGGCTATTAAAAAAAATCTATCTGCCTTTGGACCACAGATGTTTGCATGTTTGCATCTTTCCTACTTACAAAATGCATTCTCTCCTTCTAACACTGCTTCTAATCACTTGTATCCAATTATGACACCAGGATTGAATCAGGTCTGAATGTGGATGAGGATCCACAAGTATAGATGCTCATAGTGGGTCCTCTTGATCTAGAGACCTGTGGGGTTAAAAGACAAGTGAGCTAACTCTCAAGCACCCAGCATGCAATAAAGAGATAATACAACTTCAGTAACACTCTGTTCAAAAGTGGAAGGAATAAGGAACACATAGTATATTATCATATGTGAAACAGATTGCCAGTCCATGTTCGATGCATGAGACAGGGTGCTCAGGGCTGGTGCACTGGGATGACCCAGAGGGATGGGATGGGGAGGGAGGTGGGAGGGGGGTTCAGGATGTGGAACACATGTACACCCATGGCTGATTCATGTCAACGTATGGCAAAAAAACACTACAATATTGTGAAGTAATTAGCCTCCAATTAAAATAAATTATTCTTTTTATAAAAAGAAACACATAGTAACCAGAGGTCTATAGCAATTCTGATATACAGAAAGCCACATGCTTTCAGGTTTCCATACTTAAAGGCCAAATTTTCTTTCCTCTGACCCAGAAAGCCTTTTCCAGCCACTAGGACACTCCACGTGCAGGCTCTTGTGCCTGCAGATTTCTTTGCCAAGATCTTCATGGCTACCATCTTTCAAATCTTGGCTCTATCTTCCCAATCTTGGTTCAAAAGTCACCTCTCCTTAGAGGTTGATGCTAACAACCCTATTACAGCTTATCTCTCCCTCTCATATTTCCTTCCTGGAATTTATAACATTCTGTAATTATCCTCAATATTGATACATTTTCTCAAATGCTATATAAATTATAGTATATATTTGCTGTTAGTCACTCAGTCATGTCCAACTCTTTGCGACCCCACAGACTGTGGTCTATCAGGCTCCTCTGTCCATGGAATTCTCCAGGCAACGAAACCAGAGTGGATTGCCATTTTCTTCTCCAGGGGATTTCCCCAGGGATCGAACCCAGGTCATCAATATTACAGGTAAATTCTTTATCATCTGGGCCACTAGGGAAGCAGTATGTATTTCACTATATATGTATTAAATACTAAATTCCATCCTTGATAAAAACTCATAAGAACATACATTCTGTTTATTTCTTATATACTAAATTATCCCCAGAATAATTAACACAGAGCCTGGTACTTGAGAGATGAAGAATAAATATCTAGTGAATGAGTGAATGAGATCTTACAACCACCCTATAAGATTGATATGTTGCTGCTTTAATGATGAAGAACTGAGTGAGGCTTGCACAAGTTAAATAACTTGCCAAAGGTCACACACATCTGGTCAAGAGCAGAACCCAGCTTCATGCCAGCAACATGTTATCCTTCATCCTCATTCTCTATAAATGGATAAGAAGTGCATGTCCTTCTGAAGGTTGACATTGTTTTAGAATCTTCTCTTCTTGCATCACTTCACCATTTCATGTAACATCAGGTCATATTATATCAGCTCAAGAAGAATGTCAGTGACTTTCACCTTGTTCTCTCTTTCTGTTTATAACCTTTTACAGACACTGTGTATTATTTAATAAGTGAACAAATAGGAACTGGCAGATGAACCCACCCTACTGTGAAGAAAAAGACAGTGAGCACATGTTGTCTGCCTAATTTCCAATGTATTGGAGTCAGTCTGTGTCCTCCTCTTGGAAAGAGGGTATCTTTCTTTCTTCATTCTCTTTATCCTTAATGTTCACCCATCTCACATTTCAAATTTGATTTTTAACTCTACAATGTGTGAGGAATTTCAAATGTGAAAATGAAATTTTTATATTAGTCTTTCCTTAGAGATGTATCACTGTTTAAAAAAGAAGCCAGAACCAAAAACACCATTGGTACAACTGCAAAAAGATTTTAGAAACTAAAATCTTATCTTTTAAGGATTAGCTAAAGTTTCAAGAGCAAATAGCCTCACCTGAACACACACAAGATGCACCCATTACTATGGATGCAAATATATTCCAATCTATTGTCATCATTATTAAGTATAAATGAGCATCTACCATAATTTTAGCACTGTTTTTGGTAATTCTTATTGTTTCCTTGGGCTTCCCAGGTGGCTCAGTGGATAAAGAATCTGCTTGCCAATGCAGTAAATGCAGGAGATGCAGCTTCAATCCCTGGGTCGAGAAGATCCCCTGGAAGAGGAAATGGTAGCCCACTCCAGTATTCTTGCCTGGAAAAATCCCATGGATAGAGAAGATGGGTGTGCTACAATCCATGGGATCACAAACAGTCCAACACGACTGAGTGACTCAGCAAATTGTTTACTTAACTTCGATACAAATCTGTCAGATAGTTATTTGCAGTTATATTTTAGAAGTGAGGACCATGTGTCTCAAGGGCTAATAAATGTTGGCAAAGTTTAGTATTTTCTAAAGAATACCATCCTTGGAACTTTTACTTTCATCCTATTACATGGAAACTAGTAAGATAATAATAATTTGAGGCAATAAAGGAAAATCAGAGTACTAGTGTATACCAGCTCTAGTTGATGAAGATCAAAGCTTTGTTATTTACAATATATTTGACCTTTTCCTCTTCTTTTCCCAAAGAGGGGAGTGATAAAGTCAACTCTTCTAAAGGCATTTTTAGGATAATTACTCATTACATAAATAAATTATTTAATTAATGCCTGCTGTAAATGCCAATACCTAATTTTTATTAGATCCACTAAACACTTCATATATAAATTAACAAAAATTACAGAATATCTTTTCCCATTCAATCCAAGTAAGCGTTTCCACATTTATACAAACTGTGCAGCACCAGTTAGGACAATTTAAAATCAGTTACAGACTCATCAGCTTAAATTTCTTTTTAAAAATATTTGTACACTTTATTTAAAGACAAATGATATACATAGAACCACCAAAATGGATATCTTAATTAGCTTATCCATATCCCAGAATTACAAAAGAAACATATTGCACTGATTGCCTTTTTAAATGAAGGAAAATTTTCTATCACATACTGGAAGGTCCAGAGGTTAGTCTGGTGATGGAATCATAAGTATTGTATAATCAGTTACCTAAAATGTTGTTAAAAACAGCCAGCATATTACTTTTCTTTGACCTGCACTGAAATATTCTAATGTAGTTTGAATAGTTTCTATGCACTGTGATCATATGTTTAGGAAGGATATACATTTTTAGTAGTAGCATTGAGTATTTGTATCATACTGCATAATATGCATAAACTTTCTGCCTATTAATTTCCTCACTGAAAAATACTAATGGTACACACTTTATAGATCATCTTGAGTAATTAATAAGACAAACCATGAAGATCATTTACCACAGAGCCTGGCAAGTGGTAAACAGTATACAAATGTGAGATATTATTATAATTTCTTCAAATTTGATTTCTTAAAGTAACTCTGTTGAGGTATATTTTACTCAGATAACATTGAACCATTTCAAATGTATGGCTCATTGATTTCAATAAGTTTACTGAGTGGGTGCCACCATCATCATAATCCATTCATTTATAATACTCTTATCTAAAAACTTGTGATTCACATCAAATATCTATGAAATGGAAAAGCCAGGTGGTTTCCAATATTAAATGAAGTTTAGTATAGAATATATATGTGTGTGTGTGTGTGAACAGTTTGCTCAATATAAAATATACAAAAATATTACCTAGAACTTAGAAGAATTATGCAAAGTTTAGTCTTTGTGGTATCTAAACTGACTTTGTGAAATAATCAATAGTTTATTCAGTGATTTAAGAACTTCTCTGTTCAGTGAAAATATAAATATGGTTTTCAGTGAGATATATTCAAAACTCTGTGTGTATGTGTGTGTGTGTGTGTGTCTGTGTCTGTGTCTGTGTGTGTGTGTGGCAACAACAGCCAGCAGTTCTTTCCAAAATAAATTAATGTTTTTCACACAGAAAAAGCCAGGGTTTAGGTTGTCTCCCTTGCAGAGGATTCTAAATATGTATGTTACTGCATCCTGTTCCCCACTCTTCACTTATTATTACACAAATAATTTTGAGAAGTGAGCATGGAGAAAACAGAAGAAATTTAGGTGTTAAGTTTAACATACATACTTAGGATATATGTAGTCATTTCTTATATATTTTATTAATATTATTCTATACACTGTTTTATACAAAATATATATAATAATTATTTGGAAAATGAAACAAATGAGGCTGGTAAAGTATCTATTCAGAACCCCAAATTTATAATAAAAACTAAAAAATATGGCTGTTTTCTTAGTTTCTAAGGTTAATAATTCTATTTTTTGAGACTGGTTGCTTTTTATACTATTATTATTGCTTTATTGAAACAAGAATATTGAAAAGAGAATATTCTGTGCCTTTTTTCCAATAAGTAACACAAAATATGTGTTAAAAAATATAAATTATAAGAATAAACTAAATAATCTCACCCATCACTCCCACCTCCATCATATCTACCCCATTAGAGTTTGATTTTACTGACTGTATACGTTTTCTTTGCATTTTTCTTTCGTTTGTTTTAAGTTTCTTCTGCTGCTATGGTCAAAGTCACTAGTTATATTTAAGATTATCTTGCTCAGGAAAGGATTGTAATTATAACTTCGAGTATGTTAAGTAATGCCAATTACATATAAAGGACAAAATTCTGGCCTTGAATTTAAACAAAAAATTTATATTTTCTTTGAACATTTGACACATTTATTATAAAGAGTCTTTAATGTTAAGATTCATATACACATGTAATGACAAAACTATGTAGAGGAATGAAACATTTTGCTAAATATGTTTTAAACTGGGCATCGCTCAGTTCAGTACAGTCGCTCACTCATGACCGACTCTTTGCGACCCCATGAATCGCAGCACGCCAGGCCTCCCTGTCCATCACCAACTCCCGGAGTTCACTCAGACTCACGTCCAGAGAGTTAGTGATGCCATCCAGCCATCTCATCCTCTGTCGTCCCCTTCTCCTCCTGCCCCCAGTCCCTCCCAGCATCAGAGTCTGTTCCAATGAGTCATCTCTTCGCATGAGGTGGCCAAAGTACTGGAGTTTCAACTTCAGCATCATTCCCTCCAAAGAAATCCCAGGGCTGATCTCCTTCAGAATGGACTGGTTGGATCTCCTTGCCATCCAAGTGACTCTCAAGAGTCTTTTCGAACACCACAGTTCAAAAGCATCACTTGTTTGGCATTCAGCTTTCTTCACAGTCCAACTCTCACTTCCATACATGACCACAGGAAAAACCACAGCCTTGACTAGACAGAATTTTGTTGGCAAAGTAATGTCTCTGCTTTTAAATATGCTATATAGGTTGGTCATAACTTTCCTTCCAAGGAGTAAGCATCTTTTAATTTCATGGCTGCAGTCACCATCTGCAGTGATTTTGGAACCCCCCAAAATAAAGTCTGACACTGTTTCCACTTTTCCCCGTCTATTTGCCATGAAGTGATGGGACCAGATGCCATGATCTTCATTTTCTGAATGTTGAGCTTTAAGCCAAATTTTTCACTCTCCTCTTTCACTTTCATCAAGAGGATTTTTAGTTCCTCTTCACTTTCTGCCATAAGGGTGGTGTCATCTGCATATCTCAGGTTACTGACATTTCTCCCGGCAATCTTGATTCCAGATTGTGCTTCTTCCAATCCAGCGTTTCTCATGATTTACTCTACGTATAGTTAAATAAGCAGGGTGACAAATACAGCCTTGACATACTTCTTTTCCTATTTGGAACCAGTCTGTTGTTCCATGTCCAGTTCTAACTGTTGCTTCCTAACCTGCATATAGGTTTTGCAGGAGGCAGGTCAGGTGGTCTGGTATTCCAATCTCTTACAGAATTTTCCACAGTTTATTGTGATCCACACAGTCAAAGGCTTTGGCATAGTCAATAAAGCAGAAAGAGATGTTTTTCTCGAACTCTCTTGCTTTTTCCATGATCCAGCGGATGTTGGCAGTTTGATCTCTGGTTCCTCTGCCTTTTCTAAAACCAGCTTGGACATCTGGAAGTTCACGGTTCACGCATGGCTTGGAGAATTTTGAGCATTACTTTACTAGCATGTGAGATGAGTGCAATTGTGTGGTAGTTTGAGCGTTCTTTGGCATTGACTTTCTTTGGAATTGGAATGAAAACACCTTTTCCAGTCCTGGGGCCACTGCTGAGTTTTCCAAATTTGCTGGCATATTGAGTGCAGCACTTTCACAGCATCATCTTTCAGGATTTGAAATAGCTCAATTGGACTTCAATCACCTCCACTAGCTTTGTTCATAGTGATGCTTTCTAAGGCCCACTTGACTTCACATTTCAGCACGTCTGGCTCTAGGTGAGTGATCACATCATCGTGATTATCTGGGTCATGAAGATCTTTTTTGTATAGTTCTTCTGTGTATTCTTGCCACCTCTTCTTATCTTCTGCATCTGTTAGGTCCATACAATTTCTGTCCTTTATCGAGCCCATCTTTGCATGAAATGTTCCCATGGTATCTCCAATTTTCTTGAAGAGATCTCTAGTCTTTCCCATTCTGTTGTTTTCCTCTATTTCTTTGCATTAATCACTGAAGAAGTTTTTCTTATCTCACCTTGCTATTCTTTGGAAATCTGTATTCAGATGCTTATATTTCTCCTTTTCTCCTTTGTTTTTTGCTTCTCTTCTTTTCACAGCTATTTGTAAGGCCTCCTCAGACAGCCATTTTGCTTTTTTGCATTTCTTTTCCATGGGGATGGTCTTGATCCCTGTCTCCTGTACAATGTCATGAACCTTGGTCCATAGTTCATCAGGCACTCTATTTATCAGATCTAGGCCCTTAAATCTATTTCACTTCCACTGTATAATCATAAGAGATTTGATTTAGGTCATACCTAAATAGTCTAGTGGTTTCCCCTACTTTCTTCAATTTAAGTCTGAATGTGGTAATAAGGAGTTAATGATCTGAGCCACAGTCAGCTCCTGGTCTTGTTTTTGTTGACTGTATAGAGCTTCTCCATCTTTGGCTGCAAAGAATATAATCAATCTGATTTTGGTGTTGACCATCTGGTGATGTCCATGTGTAGAGTCTTCTCTTATGTTGTTGGAAGATGGTGTTTGCTATGACCAGTGCATTTTCTTGGCAAAACTGTATTAGTCTTTGCCCTGCTTCATTCCGCATTCCAAGGTCAAATTTGCCTGTTACTCCAGGTGTTTCTTGACTTCCTACTTTTGCATTCCAGTCCCCTATAGTGAAAAGGACATCTTTTTTTGGGTGCTATTTCTAGAAGGTCTTATAGGTCTTCATAGAACCATTCAACTTCAGCTTCTTCAGTGTTACTGGTTGGGGCGTAGACTTGGATTACTGTGATATTGAATGACTTGCCTTGGAAATGAACAGTGATCATTCTGTTGTTTTTGAGATTGCATCCAAGTACTGCATTTCAGACTCTTTTGTTGACCATGATGGCTACTCCATTTCTTCTAAGGGAGTCCTGCCCGCAGCAGTAGATATAATGGTCATCTGAGTTAAATTCACCCATTCCAGTCCATTTTGGTTTGCTGATTCCTAGAATGTCGACGTTCACTCTTGCCATCTCCTGTTTGACCACTTCGAATTTGCCTTGATTCATGGATCTGACATTCCAGGTTCCTATGTAATATTGCTCTTTACAGCATCGGACCTTGCTTCTATCACCAGTCACATCCACAACTGGGTGTTGTTTTTGCTTTGGCTCCATCCCTTCATTCTTTCTGCAGTTATTTCTCCACTGATCTCCAGTAGCATATTGGGCACCTACTGACCTGGGGAGTTCATCTTTTAGTATCCTATCATTTTGCCTTTTCATACTGTTTATGCGGTTCTCAAGGCAGGAATACTGAAGTGGTTTGCCTTTCCCTTATCCAGTGGACCACGTTGTATCAGACCACTCCACCATGCCCGCCCGTCTTGGGTGACCCCACAGGGCATGGCTTAGTTTCACTGAGTTAGACAAGGCTGTGGTCCTAGTGTGATTAGATTGACTAGTTTTCTGTGATTATGGTTTCAGTGTGTCTGTCCTCTTGCAACACCTACCCTCTTACCTGGGTTTCTCTTACCTACCTTGGATATGGGTTATCTCTTCACTGCTGCTCCAGTAAAGCACAGCTTCTGCTCCTTACCTTGGACAAGGGGTATCTCCTTACCGCTGCCCCTCCCAACCTTTAAGGTGGTATAGCTCCTCTAGGCCCTCCGGCGCCTGCACAGCCACCACTCCTTCTATGTGGGGTCACTCAGCCTGGCTGCTGCCCCTGGCCACGAGCAGGGGTAGCTCCTTTTGGCTGCTCCTGCGCTGTCACAGCCTGGCACTCTCGCCTGCCTCCCCTGACCTCAGATATGGGATAACTCCTTTCGGCTGCTGCCCCTGACCTCAATCATGGGGTAGCTCCTCTCTGCCTCACTCTGCGGTCCATCACAGCCACCCGTACTCTGAGCGTTACGTATGCCCTAACTGGGCATTAAGTGAAAAGAAAGTGAAGTCGCTCAGTCGTGTCCGACTCTTTGTGACCCCTTGGAATGTAGCCTACCAGGCTCCTCCGTCCATGGTATTTTCCAGGCAAGAATTCTGGAGTTGGTTGCCATTCCTTTCCCCAAGAGATTTTCCCAACCCAGGGATTGAACCCAGGTTTCCTGCACTGTAGGCAGACGCTTTACCATCTGAGCCACCAGGGAAGATACCTAACTGGGCAATAGGTATCACTAAAACAATAATCCATGACTATTTTCAAGTTTACATTGAACCTCTCAATACTGAAATCCAAAGGTTAATGGAACTGACTTATACAGACCTAAATATCAAATATCAAAGCTTTTGTTTTGGAATATTTTCCCCTTTCCTTCATATCCTGAGATTCCTTTGGAAAGGGTGAGAGATTAATTCTATGGACAGAATTAATATATACAGAAAAGGATAGAAAATTTTACCAAGAGAAGTTGGCCTTGTCATTTGGAATGCTGCAAGCCATTGGCAATGGCACCCCACTCCAGTACTTTTGACTGGAAAATCCCATGGACAGAGGAGCCTGGTGGGCTGCAGTCCATGGGGTCACTAGAGTCGGGCACGACTGAGTGACTTCACTTTCACTTTTCACTTTCGTGCACTGGAGAAGGAAATGGCAACCCACTCCAGTGTTCTTGCCTGGAGAATCCCAGGGATGGAGGAGTCTGGTGGGCTGCCGTCTATGGGGTCACACAGAGTCGAACACGACTAAAGCGACTTAGCAACAGCAGCAGAAGCCATTTGGAGATTCATTTCAATTCAGTTCAGTTCAGTCACTCAGTCGTGTCCGACTCTTTGCGACCCCATGAATCGCAGCACGCCAGGCCTCCCTGTCCATCACCAACTCCCAGAGTTTACCTAAACTCATGTCCATCGAGTCCATGATGCCATCCAGCCATCTCATCCTCTGTCGTCCCCTTCTCCTCCTGCCTCCAATCCCTCCCAGCATCCGAGTCTTTTCCAATGAGTCAACTCTTCCCATGAGGTGGCCAAAGTATTGGAGTTTCAGCTTCAACATCAGTCCTTCCAATGAACACCCAGAGCTGATCTCCTTTAGGATGGACTGGTTCAATCTCCTTGTAGTCCAAGGGACTCTCAAGAGTCTTCTCCAACACCACAGTTCAAAAGCATCAATCAGGAGGGAACAAAAATAAGAACAAATATTATGAAACTCTAGCAAATAAGGTTTAAATATCTACTTGTTGATAATAATCTTATAGTAGAATATTTACATAAGATGACAGAGTTTTAGTTTTCAGACACAAAACTTTCAAATAGAATGAGATATTCTCTTTTCACAAAGCTTAGACTTCAAGAAGAGAGTAAGGCTGAACAGAAGTGAAAACTTGTGTTTACACACACACAAAAACCATACATTAATGGTCATAGTCACACTATTCATAATATTAATAGTCAATAGCTATGGGAAAATGTTTATGAAATGATGACTGGATCAATAAAATATGGTATATCCATAAAGGGAATATTCTTCAGCCCTAAAAAGAAATGAAGTACTGATACATGCTACAACGTGGATGAACCTTGAAAACATGTTGTGTGGAAGAAATCAGTCACATAAGACTACATATCATATTATTCCATTCATATGAAACTTCAAATTGGGAAATCCATAGAAACATAAATTAGCAATTGCTTAGGACTAGTGTATGAGCTAGAAGATAATGGGCAATAGCTAAAAGATCTGGGGTTTCTTTTAAAAATAATGAAAGTACTCTGCATTGGCTGTGGTAACAATTACATGAATCTTTTTCCTTTCAAAAAAATCATTGAATTGTTCACTTAAACAGGTTAATTGCACAGTAGGTGAACTATATCCCAACAAAGCTTTTACAAATAAAAGGAGATTAGAAAGACAGAAAGTACCAGTCTAATCTAAGATGTTTTGTAAGAATATCCCAAGACAATAAATGTAGCTCTAGATATATTATATGTGTGTATATTGTTGTTTATGCTTTCCAGAAGTCTAATATTTTGAATTAGTTTAATATTGAGTTTCCATGTGATAGTCTTCTATTTTTAGACTAGAATCCATTGAAAAAATGACTTTAGATATTGAATTTCATAGAAATAGCCTAAAATGCTTTTCATACATAAATATTTGTCAACATGTGCTCCTTTCCATGTGAAAAATTATCAGAATTTAATGCTCTGATCAGTTACACCACACCAGGCTATTTAAAGCTTGAAGCCCAGCAGGGATTTTTTTTAATTTAGTATAATTTTAAACATTACAAAAATAGCTCTCTTCCAGCACCCCTGCTGTGTCTTAGATTGTTGCCAAGGTTTTTTGTAATATGTTATCATTAGAGTAGCATCGTTCTATAAATATTGCATCCTTGATTATAATGTCACCCAAAATAGCAGTGTGGTATAAAAGGATACAGAGGGAAGAAACTGAATTAATTTCATTTTTCTTTATTTTCTAATCATTACAACTTCCATATCATCATGCCTTCACACTTTTCTGCATACCTTCTAAATGGGATGTCTCCAAGGGGTTTTAGAAATTTTTTTTTTAAAGATCAAAAGACGACTTCTTAGAAAACTAAGCTCAGTTGGGTATCTGATGTGTCAATTGAAAAAAAAATGCCATTGAACTTGGTTAAATACTTAGAAACCAACTATGTCTCAAATACTTGCAAAGTGCTCATTTCAACGACCCATTCCACAAAGCAATGTCTTCACTATACAAGTTTTAATGATATAAACCAAGAATGTTTGGATATAGCCTGAATCTTAACATGAATTCCAAAGAGAATGCAATTGACATAGTTTTCTATCATTTTTTTTTAAATCTGAAATTTTAATGCTATATGTATTATGACAGAAATGTAGTTCACATGTGACTAACTGTCAAGCATATCTCAGTATTTTAAAAGACCTACTTGAGACTCTAAGTCAATAACGTTGAAATTGATTGGGCAAATTGTTTTTTAATAAGCTATTAAAATATTACTCTTGAAAAAGAGAAAGACATTATTCTGAGCCCAGTGTAACAAAAGCTCAAGTTCAACTTGAAATATTAAACCCAAAATGTTCAATAAATCCTCAGTTCAGTTCAGTCACTCAGTTGTGTCTGACTCTTTGCGACCCCATGAATTGCAGCATACCAGGCCTCCCTGTCCATCACCAACTCCTGTCACTCAATTCAGGTCCATCGAGTCAGTGATGCGATCCAGCCATCTCATCCTATGTCATCCCCTTCTCCTCCTGTCCCCAATCCCTCCCAGCATCAGAGTCTTTTCCAATGAGTCAACTCTTCTCATGAGGTGGCCAAAGTACTGGAGTTTCAACTTTAGCATCAGTCCTTCCAATGAACACCCAGGACTGATCTCCTGTAGAATGGACTGGTTGGATCTCCTTGTAGTCCAAGGGACTCTCAAGAGTCTTCTCCAACACCACAGTTCAAAAGCATCAATTCTTCTACATTCAGCTTTCTTCACAGTCCAACTCTCACATCCATACATGACCACAGGAAAAACCATAGCCTTGACTAGACAGACCTTTGTTGGCAAAGTAGAAATGTCTCTGCTGTTGAATATGCTGTCGAGGTTGGTCATAACTTTTCTTCCAAGGAGTAAGCATCTTTTAATTTCATGGTTGCAATCATCATCTTCAGTGATTTGGGAGCCCCAAAAAATAAAGTCTGACACTGTTTCCACTGTTTCTCCATCTATTTGCCATGAAGTGGTGGGACCAGATGCCATGATCTTAGTTTTCTAAATGTTGAGCTTTAAGCCAACTTTTTCACTCTCCTCTTTCACTTTCATCAAGAGGCTTTTTAGTTCCTCTTCACTTTCTGCCATAAAGGTGGTGTCATCTGCATATCTGAGGTTATTGATATTTCTCCTGGCAATCTTGATTCCAGCTAGTGCTTCTTCCAGCCCAGTGTTTCTCATGATGCACTCTGCATATAAGTTTAAAAAGCAGGGTGACAATATATAGCCTTGACGTACTCCTTTTCCTATTTGGAACCAGTCTGTTGCTCCATATCCAGTTCTAACTGTTGCTTTCTGACCTACATTTAATAAAACCAATTTGAGCTTTCACTCTAATAGTCTGACTCTTTGAAACATCCCTAAACATACGTTGCCCATGAAAACTGCCAACTTTTATATGACAAGATTAGTGTTTCATAGTGACTATAAGCTGACTTTTAATCCGTGGGTAATAATCTTCATTTTCTAGGGGATGATTTTGATCACTGTCTCCTGTACAACGTTACGAACTTCTGTCCATAGTTCTTCAGGCACTCAATCAGATCTAATCCCTTAAATCTATTCATCATTTCCACTATATAATTGTAAGGGATTTGATTTAGGTCATACCTGAATGCATTTTCCCCTACTTTCTTCAATTTAAGTCTGAATTTGGCAATAAGGGGTTCATGATCTGTGCCACAGTCAGCTCCCAGTCTTGTTTTTGCTGACTGTGTAGAACTTCTTCATCTTCAGCTGCAAAGAATATAATCAATCTGATTTTGGTATTGACCATCTGGTGATTTCTATGTGTAGAGTCTTCTCTTGTGTTGTTGTAAGAGGGTGT
The DNA here is from genome assembly GCF_032405125.1 of Capricornis sumatraensis. Classification (NCBI taxonomy): domain Eukaryota; kingdom Metazoa; phylum Chordata; class Mammalia; order Artiodactyla; family Bovidae; genus Capricornis; species Capricornis sumatraensis. Next base: position 26,579,831 of record NC_091073.1, read on the forward strand.
TTGCCATGACCAGTGTGTTCTCTTGGCAAAACTCTGATAGCCTCTGCCCTGCTTTATTTTTATTCTGTACTCCAAGGCCAAACTTGCCTGTTACTGCAGGTATCTCTTGACTTCCTACTTTTGCATTCCAGTCCCCTATGATGAAAAGGACATCTTTATTTGGTGTTAGTTCTAGAAGGTCTTGTAGGTCTTAATAGAACTATTCAACTTCAGCTTCTTTGGCATTAGAGGTTGGGGCCTAGATTTGGATTACTGTGATACTGAATGGTCACTGGAAAGATGATTATTTTGTCATTTTTGAGATTTCCCCCAAGTACTGCATTTTGGACATTTTTGTTGACTATGAGGGCTACTCCATTTCTTCTAAGGGATTCTTGCCAATAGCAGTAGATATAATGGTATCTGAATTAAATTAGCCCATTCTGGTCCATTTTAGTTCACTGATTCCTAAAATGTCAATGTTCACTCTTACCATCTCCTGTTTGACCACTTCCAATTTACCTTGATTCATGGACCTAATGTTCCAGGTTCCTATGCAATGTTCTTTACAACATTGGACTTTACTTTCACCATCAGACACATCTATGGCTGGGTGTTTTTTCCTCTTTGATGCAATCACTTCATTTCTTATGGGGCTATTCCTTTGCTCTTCTTGAGTAGAATATTGGACACCTATTGACCTGGTGATTTCATCTTTCAGTGTCATATCATTTTGCCTTTCATACTGCTTATGGGCTTCTTAAGGCAAGAATGCTGAATTGGCTTGCCATTCCCTTCTCCAGCAGACCATGTTTTGTCAGAACTCTCCACCATGACCCTTGAATAGATTCAAAGTATTAGATCTGATAGACAGAGTGCCTAAAGAACTATGGATAGAGGTTCCTAACATTGTACAGGAATTAGTGATCAAAACCATCCCAAGAAAAAATGAAAAAAGGCAAAATGATTGTCCAAGGAGGGCTTACAAACAGCTGAGATAAGAAAAGAAGTGAAAAGCAAGGAGAAAAGGAAAGATATACCCATTTGAATGCAGAGTTCCAAAGAATAGCAAGGAGAGATAAGAAAGTATTCCTAAGTGATCATTGCAAAGAAATAGAGGAAAACAACAGAATGGAAAAGACTAGAGAGCTCTTCAAGAAAATCAGAGATACCAAGGGTACATTTCATGCAAAGATGGGCACAGTAATTACAGAAACAGTATGGACCTAACAGAAGCAGAAGATATTAAGAAGAGGTAGCAAGAATACATAGAAGAACTATACAAAAAAAAAAAAAAAAAGATCTTAAAGACCTGGATAACCATGATGGTATGATCACTCATGTAGAGCCAGACATCCTGCAGTGCAAAGCCAAGTGGGCCTTAGAAAGCATCTCTATGAATAAAGCTCATGGAGGTGATGCAATTATATCTGAGCTATTTGGAATCCTAAAAATGATGCTGTTAAAGTGCTGCACTCAATATGTCAACAAATTTGGAAGACTCAGCTGTGGCCACAGGACTGGAAAAGGTCAGTTTTCATGCCAATCCCAAATAATTTTCAAATAACCACACAATTGCAGTCATTTCACATGCTAGCAAAGTAATTCTCAAAATCCTCCAAGCTAGGCTTCAACAGTACATGAACTGAAAACTTTCAGATGGTCAAGCTGGATTTACAAAAGGCAGAGGAAACAAAAATCAAAATGACAACATCTGTTGGGTCATAGAAAAAGCAAGAGAATTCCAGAAAAACATCTACTTTTGCTTCATTGACTACACTAAAGCCTTTGACTGTGAATCATAACTGTGGAAAATTGTTAAAGAGATGAGAATACCAGACCACCTTACCTTCCTCCTGTGAAATCTGTATGCAGGTCAAGAAGCAATAGTTAGAACTGGACATGGAATAATGGGCTGGTTCTAAATGATAAAGGAATATTTAAGGCTGTATATTATCACCCTGTTTATTTAACTTATATGCAGAGTACATCATGAGAAAGCCAAGCTGGATAAAACACAAGTGAGAATCAAGATTGCAGGGAGAAATAACAATAACCTCAGATATGCTGATGATACCACCCTTATGGCAAAAAGCAAAGAGGAACTAAATAACTTCTTGATGAAGTTGAAGGAGAAGAGTGAAAAAGCTGGATTTAAACTCAACATTCACAAAACTAAGATTATGTTATCCGGTCCCAGTACTTCATGGCAAATAGATGGGGAAACAATAGAATCAGTGACAGACTTCATTTTCTTGGGCTGCAAAATCACTGCAGATGGTGACTGCAGGCATGAAATTAAAAGACACTTGCTCCTTGGAAGGAAATCTATGACAAACCTATACAGCTTTTAAAAAGCTGAGACATTACTTTGCCAGCAAAGGTCCGTATATAGTCAAAGCTATGATTTTTCAGGAGTCATGTATGGATGTGACTTGGACCATAGAGAAGGCTGAACACTGAAGAATTGATGCTTTAAACTGGTGTTGGAGAAGACTCTTGAGAGTCCCTTGGACTGCAAGGAGATCAAATCAGTCAATCCTAAAAGAAATTAATCCTGAATATTCATTGGAAGGACTAATGCTGAAGCTGAAGCTCCAATACTTTGGCCAGCTGATGCGAAGAGCTGACTCAATGGAAAAGACCCTGATGCTGGGAAAGATTGAAGACTAGAGGAGCAGGGGATGACAGAGGACAAGATGGTTGGATGGCATCACAGGGTCGCAGAGTCAAACATGACTGAGCGACTAAACAACAACAAATAACCTACTGATTATGTTCACTTCATTAGGCAGCCTCATAGGACAAAAATGTTTTTTTCAAGATCTCATTGAGTTCTAGTGACTCTTTCTGTGGGAGCCCCTAAAAATGCATTAGCAAAGGCCTCCCAAAACCTGCAGTCAGAAAATTCTTACATGACACCATCATTCACTCACAACATCAGACTGACTCCCAGAAGCAACTTTTTGCTTCTTTGAAACCCCATCACCACCTTCTTTATACGCTTCATGAAGAATGGTAATCTTTAAGGGACAGGAAATGAAGGCATAGTACGCAGGGGGAAATTAGGGGAGAGAAGGGAGAGTGTTGAAAATAATTTTGAGATTTAAAAAACACTTCGACTGTAGGTATAAAAATAATCTAGAGCTAACTGCGAGTTGTAGATATATTGCACAGTGTGGATGTTTTGAGAGTTGGTAACAGCTTACTTATAAATAGTAAGGAAGGATGTTTCTTGGTTATAGATATAACTGTCATCTCTGAAAGATCTAATCTAGCTCACAAAAGCAGCAAACCTCGTTTCCTACATTTGCTTGTACCACACTTCCACTTTCTTGCCCAGCTGACATTTTCACATACATCTTTAAGGATCTTAATTCCCGTGGCATTGCAGTAGTTTTTTTTTTCCACTTCTATTTTCCCCTTACTTTTAGTCTCTTATTGTTTTTACAACTCTTCTACCATTTACTCACTTTAGCTACCTGGACCTCTCATCTCTGAAAGTTTCTTAGTTTCTCTACATATCTACACTTCAGGAAACCCACACTGCAGACAGAAATACCTTGGTAATCGCATTGCATGTGCAAGAATGAATTTGATTTCTAAAATTCCATGACTTTTCTATATTAGTATCAGTGTCTCCAGACTCAACCTCATTTCCAATACTTACCTTCTGCTTCTAATTTGAAGTATAGAAGTGAATGTCCAAAGTAAAGAGAGAGGATAATGCTATTAGGGTTATATTTCTTTATGTTTTTCTGTGAAGAGTGACACTTGAGAAAAGTATTTGTACTTAAGGAAACTATAACTCTCACAATTATTGTTAATAGATATGGAGGTGCAAAATGTGACTTAAAGAAACTAAAAATACATTTTGGATATGATTGTTTTTGTCTTCACGATATATACAGCTAGTGTCTTAGATCAGGTTCTCCTCAAAAAATTGAGCCTGAGACAAAATTCACATGCTGATATTTTATTGGGAAGTAGTAATCTCTGTGACACAAAGATAAAAATAGCAATGAGATAAAACAAAAACAAAATGAAGTCTTTGGAAACTGTGGTCCGCTCCTTGAGTGGGTTGCTCCATCACAATCTTCTCATGTCTATGGTGAGGTGGTATGGAAAGACTATTTCTTACAATGTCCTGTTAGGGATGGGAGTATTTATTCCAGGAACATTTCCACACTGGGCTTTCATTGATCAAAGTCATCACAGAGCTGTTAACTTCCCCAAAATTCTCCAGTGTGTTACCTGGCCCCTTTGGGCTATGGAGGCAACATTCCCTGAAAGCAGATTTTCTTTTTATTTTCCATTTTTAATTAAAGGATAGTTGATTTATAGTATTGTGTCAATCTTTGCTGTACATCAGAGTGGCTGAGTTTTATACATTCTTTTCTGTAATATTCTTTTCCATTGTGGTTTACCCTAGGAGATTGGATATAGTCAGTTCCCCGTGCTATACAGTAGGACCTTGTTGTTTATCCATCTAAATGTAATAGTTTGCATCTACCAAGCCCAAATTCCCAGTTCATCCTTCTTTCTCTCCCTCTACCCTCTTGGCAACCATGAGTCTGATCTCTATGTCTGAGAGTTTGTTTCTGTTTTGTAGATAGGTTTATTTGTGCCATATTTTACATTTCACATACAAGCGATATCATATGATATTTCTCTTTTTCTGTCTGACTTACTTCTCTTAGTATGATAATCTCTAGTTGCATCCATGCTGCTTCAAATGGCATTATTTCATTCCTTTTGATAGCTAAGTAGTATTACATTGTATATCTTTATCCATTCATCTGTTGAAGGACATTTAGGTTATTTCCATGCCTTGGCTATTGTGAACAGTGCTGGTATGAACATAGGGGTGCATGTATGTTTTTGAATTATAGTTTTGTCTGCATATATGCCCAAGAGTGGGAATGCTGGATCATATAGTAATTTTATTTTTAGTTTTCTGAGGAACCTCCACACTATTTCCCATAGTGGCTGTACCAACTTACATTTCTAGCAACTGTGTCTCCAGCATTTGTGTTTGTAGACTTTTTACTGATGGCTATTCTGGCCAGTGTGAGGTGAGGTGTCATTTTCTTTACCATGAGTCATAAAGATGCAGCATGTGGCCCTGAGTCAATAACATTACTCACCTACGTGAAGCCTGAAGGTTGATGCTGAAGAGCCTAAGCCACTCCATATTGCCAAAAAATAAAAAAAATTTAAAAAAAAGACTCCGTTTTAGAGTTCTGAGGAAAGAGTCTTTGGAAATCCCCTGACCTCTCCCCACCACCTGCGAGCCAATCAGATCCCAGATTAGGATCTCCTGACTTTACATTCAGGACTTATGACCTGCCTGGGAAATTCAAATTAAGCCCGGGAAATGGGAACCAATCAGAACCCGTGGCCACCCCGGGAAATGAAAACCAATCAGAACCCAACACCTAACCCTTCCACAGAAGGTAACGAATTAGACGTCTCCCAACCCGGAAACTCCTGTTTTTAGAATTTTTCATGCAAGAATACCCTATATAAGCAATGTAACCCAGAGTTCAGGGCTCCTCTCCTTAGCTGCTGCGTTGGTAAGGGTGGGAGCCCCAGCTCGAGCTTGGTAATAAAAACTCTCTTGCTTTTGCATCGGATATCGGCTCCCTGGTGGTCATTGGGAGATTTCGCGACTTGGGCATCACAATGCAACAGAAAAGCATTAAGGCTGGAGGCAAGGTGCTTCGAGGTCATGATCTAGGTGCCCTTTTCAGTAGGTCCAACAGATGTACCAGGTAGAAAACTGCAATATATGATCTCCATGAAGACAGAGATATCTCTCCATGAACTTCTCTAACAAAGCTGAAGCTGGCTTATCCCTGGTGACCTTCCTAGAAGGCCATAAGCAGAATTATCAGAAAAACATGGCTGTAAGAAATCTAGAAATTGTTTGGGGAAAGACTTTAGAAATAAAATATGAGGGAAAATATTTTTAGAAGTTATTCTCCCTTTTCTTGCTTTTTCATGGTCTCTAATGCCTGCAACAGGCCCTCACAGATTCCCAGATCCAACTCCACCGTGAAAGAAAATGCTTCTTTGGTGACACTCTAAAGTCCTAGGATTAGCTATGATCCAGGCTTGATCTAGCCTTGACCTTGCCTCTAGCCTTGATCTCTTGGGGCTGGGACAGTGTTGTCAGGTCCCCTGGCAGAGGCCTTGGCCACATGCCAGGGAGAGGCATTCTCATCAGAAATGCATGGGTTAAGACTGGTACATCGTATATTTCAAGTGTTTTACATAAAGTAATGATTAAGAACATAGAAGCTCAGGAAATGCTCTCCTAGTTAAAACAAACTAAAATTTATTTCAGAGACTGAGCGGAAATACCATGAGGGCGGTGCACAAACAAGAAGGCCTCCACCAGCCCAACCTCCCCTACCCTGGAAGCCTCGCATTTAATTTGCAGTGTCATCACATTCATTTTTCTATTTAGTATGTTTACACTATCAAAAGACAAAAGAAGTTGAAGAACATAAGCAATTATAAATCAAAAAGGAAAAAATTCTATTCAACCCAGTGTTCTGCCTGAGTAAAAGTGTTTGCCCTCAAATATGCTGACTAATGTTTATTGACATCATGCTCTTAGGCCTTCTGATAATTTGTTAATCAAGTATTTATTTAAAAAAAAAAGAACTTCTAATTTGAAATGTATAAATTTTCAATAAAAATATATGTGATACAAAAGATAAACTTTTCCCAATTTACATTTTGTCCATTTACCATATTTACCTTTTCCTAATAAAAACCTTAAAATATTTTTGAATAAAGCAAGATTAAACAAACAGCCTAGATAATGCTTAACTTTCTGATATGATTCCTTACTCTTTCAAAGGTTTTGCCTCTTCTGAATATTTTTAAGTGTGCCTGCAAAGTTAGAATTTCACCCAATGGTATTCTATTTTAAGGTAATGTAACTAGAAATAGATTGCATCTAAATTTAGAGAACAGTTCTATTATATTATCTTTAGCTTAGCTTTAAAACAATCAATCATATTAGAATTGTGAATCAATTAATTTACCTGAAAATAATATCATATGTCAGCTAAAGAGTTTTTCCTATGTAATTATCGCATTATAATCAGTCAAATGAGTATTAATTATTTTAGTATTATCTCCCACAGTGAATGCTTAAATGTAAACCTGTGTTTAAACTTATTACCCTTGTTAAAGGGTGGGTCTCTGTATATCTCAGTCAGCACAGGAGCTCTGAAATGGACCCACAGATTATCTTATTGAAAATTAGTCTTTTGACATATAGACAAGCTGCACTCACCTCTAACAGAACTAGAGCTAGGAGCCAATTCTTATAATCCCATGCTGTTCCAATGAACTATGCATGCTAAGTTGCTTCAGTTGTGCCCTACTCTTTGCAACACTGTGGACTATATAGCCCACCAGGCTCCTCTGTCCCTGGGATTTTCCAGGAAAGAATACTGGACTAGGTTGCCATTTCCTACTCCAAGGGATCTTCCCAACCCAAGGACTGAACTCACATCTCTTACCTCTCCTGCATTGGCAGGCAGATTCTTTACCACTAGTGCCACATGGGAAATCCCCCAATAAACCATATTTCCTTCTATTTTTACATTCTATCCAAATATAAATGTGTAAAACATAGACAGTATGTTCATCTCTATCCTTTTTTATTGAAATGTAGTTAACTTACAATGTTGTGTTAGTTTCAGTTGCACAGCAAAGTGATTCAGTTATATATGTAACGAAAAAGATTATTTTCCATTACAGATTATTACAAGATATTGAGTTAGTCACTTGTGCTATGCATTAGGTCCTTTTTGCTTACCTGTTTTATATAGTGTGCATAAATAGTGTATATAGTAGTAGAGTGTATATAGTAATATCTATAGTAGTAGAGTTTGAGAGATGTTAATCCCAAACTCCTAATTTATCTCTCCTCTTCTCTCCCCACTATCCCCTTTGGTAACCATAAATTTGTTTTCTACATCTGTGAGTTTATTTCTGTGTTGTAAATAAGTTCATTATATTGTTTTTTCCTTAGATTCCCCATATAAGCAGTGTCATATGATAGTTGTCATTCTCTGACTTACTTCACTTAATATGATAAATTCTAGGTCCATCTACTTTGCTGTAAATGGCACTGTTTCACTCTTTCAATTAGGTTAGTTATTCAAAAACAAACATATCTACTTGATTGACATATAATCAAATATAACTCAGATTATTTAGGCTTATGTAGACCAAGCATCCTAAATAGATCATGCTTCAAAGTGTACAATAGAAGAATTTCACTTGCTCTAAAACCTCAAATGTTTTTAGGGTTCCCTGAGGTGTCACATATAGCCCCTTCACAGCATGAAGACCACTGTGCTATATGGCCACCTCCCCAACACACACACGAACATACTCTAAGTACTCCCTCACCTTGTGTTACTCTCAGTAGACTTAGAATTTCTGCTTGAATAAATGCTGAAAGTTCCTTTTCTTATGTTTACATTAATATTCATACCTGAAGCATACAGATACTATAATGATACCTTTCTTGGATGAATTTACCTAAGAACAAGAAAATGTAAAGTATTTTCTATTGATTACAGACATACAGAACATCACACATATTATAAGTACTTATCTCAGTGAATTTTCACCAGGCAAACACATCTGAAAACACAGAAGCTGTATCAAGAAATGTAAAATTACCAGCACTCAAAAAGACTCACATCCTCTCCCAAGTATCACCACCTCAGAAATGATAGTATTATAGTACCTTGACTTTTAACCTCATTAGTCTATTTTTTTAACTTCACATAAATAGGTTTATATAAAAGGCACTCTTTTGTCTCTGGCTTTTTTCACTAAACATTACCTTGTTGAGTCCTATTTGGTGTAAATATACTATATATTCCATCAGATACATATGCCACAATTTATTCATTTCTATTGTTGATATGTTAAGTGTTTCAGCTTACATTATAACAAGTAATACTATATCTAGGAAAAAACCAAGGTCAGAGGGTTTGTGTATGCTTGGTTTTGCAAACACTGTCCGTTTTTAAGTGGCCACACCAGTTTAAACTTACCAATGCATAAGAGTCTATAATTGGTATCTTCCTAGCTTTTCTTTTTCATTTTTTATTGGAGTATTGTTGATTTATAATGCTGTTAGTTTCAAGTGTACAGCAGCAAAAAGAATCAGTTATACATATATCCCCTTATTTTGGATTATTTTCTCCTATAGCTGGTTTCTTAATTTTATACATTCTGGTACTTTTATAGCTGAATCTTTTTTTTTTTTCTTGAAGTATAGTGAATGTATAAGTTCAGTTCAGTTCAGTTGTGTCCAACTCTTTGCGACCCCATGAATCACAGCATCCAGGTCTCCCTGTCCATCACCAGCTCCTGGAGTTTACCCAAACTCATGTGCATCGAGTCAGTGATGCCATCCAGCCATCTCATCCCGTCCTCCCCTTCTCCTCCTGCCCCCAATCCCTCCCAGCATCAGGGTCTTTTCCAATGAGTCAACTCTTCACATGACATGGCCAGAGTACTGGAGTTTCAGCTTTAGCATCAGTCCTTCCAATGAACACCCAGGACTGAATTCCTTTAGCATGGACTGGTTGGATCTCCTTGCAGTCCAGGGGACTCTCAAGAGTCTTCTCCCAGTTACAGATGTACAAATAGTGACTTACAGTTTTAAAGGTTATATTCTATTTGTAGTTATTATAAAATATTGGCTATATTCCCTGAGTCATACAATATATATTATACATAATAATTTGTACCTCTTAGTCCCTTTCCCCTAGAGTACCCCTCCCCCTTCCCTCTCCACACCCACAGAACAGTCATGTATGGATGTGAGAGTTGGCCTATAAAGAAAGCTGAGTACTGAAGAATTGATGCTTTTGAACTGTGGTGTTAGAGAAGACTCTTGAGAGCCCCTTGGACTGCAAGGAGATCCAACCAGTCCATTCTAAAGGAGATCAGCCCTGGGTGTTCTTTGGAAGGAATGATGCTAAAGCTGAAACTCCAGTACCTTGGCCACCTCATGCAAAGAGTTGACTCATTGGAAAAGACTCTGATGTTGGGAGGGATTGGAGACAGGAGGAGAAGGGGACGACAGAGGATGAGATGGCTGGATGCCATCACTGACTCGATGGATGTGAGTCTGAGTGAACTCCAGGAGTTGGTGATGGACAGGGAGGCTTGGCGTGCTGTGATTCATGGGGCGCAAAGAGTCGGACACAACTGAGTGACTGAACTGAACTGAACTGATGAACATTCAAGAGTAAGACATTTTTTTAACTAGTGGGCTTTTTTTTTTTTTTTTTAAGATATATATTCCAAAGTGGAATTGCTGGGTCATATGGTAATTCTACTTTTAATTTTTTGAGAAAACCATCTTGTTTTCCATAGTGGCTGCACCAGCTTACATTCCCACTAACAGTATACAGATTCCCTTTTTTCCCACATCTTTGCCAACATCTTTTATTTGTGTTCTTTTTGATGACAGCCATTCTGACAGATCTGAGGTGATACCTCATTGTGGTTTTGATGTATATTTCCCTAATGATTAGTAATGTTGAACATCTTTTCATTTGCCCATTGGCCATTTGCATGTCCTCTTTGGAAAAATATCTACCCAGGTCTTCTGCCCATTTTTAGATCACATGACTTGTTTTCTGGATTTTGTGTTGTATGAGCTATTTCTATATTTTGAGTATTAATCACTTGTCAGATATGTCATTCACATTTTCTCCCATTCAGTTGGTTTTCTTTTCATTTTGTCAGTAGTTTCCTTTGTTTTGTAAATACTTTTCAGTTTAATTAAGTCCCGTTGGTTTATTTTGCTTTTATTTTCTTTGCTTTAGGAGACAGATTCAAATAAATATTGCTAAGAATGTTCTGCCTATGTTTTCCACTAAGAATTTTGTGGTTTCTGGTCTTATATTAAGGTCTTTAACTCACTTTGGGTTTATTTTTGTATATGAGACCACAGAATGTTCTACTTTCATTCTTTCATTGATACATGTAGCTGTCCAATTAATCCAGCATGATTTATTGATGAGATTAATTTTCTCCCTTGTATATCTTTGCCTCCTTTGTCATAGATTAATTGACTACAAGTACCTGGATTTGTTTCTGGACTCTCTATTATGTAACATTGCGCTATGTGTTTGTATTTGTCCTGGTATCACACTGTTTAGATGACTATAGCTTTATAGTACAGTATGAAGTCAAGGAGTGAGATTCTTCCAATTCAGGTCTTCTTTCTGAAGATTGTTTTAGCTATTTAGGATCTTTTGTGCTTTCAGACACATTTTAAAATTATTTGTTCTACTTATGTGAAAAATCCATTGCTATTTTGGTAGAGATTTCCTTGATTCAGTAGATTGCCTCAAGTAGTCTGAACATCTTATCTGCAAATCAGTTAGTCTGATACACCACATTAATAATTGAAGAACAGAAACCACATGATTATCTCACTAGATAATCTTTTGACAAATTCAACATCCATTTATGATTAAAAAAAACCCAACAGTCCATAAGGTGAACATAGAGAGACTATGCCTTAATATAATAAAGATTACACATGACAAACACACAGCTAACGTTATACTGAATAGTGAAAAGCTGAAAACATTTCTTCTAAGATCAGAAACAAGACAAGGATGCCCACTCTTGCCACTTTTATTCAACACACTACTGGAAGTTCTAGTCACAATAACCAGACTAGGAAAAGAAAGAAAAGTAATCTAAATTGGAATAGAAGAAGTGGGTTTATTTTTGTTGTTTTCATGGAGCACTACATTTTATTCATTCCAAACAATGGAATACAACACATTGAAGCAATGTTTGTATGTCCTACAAAAACAAGAACATGAAATTACATGCAAATGCTGAAAAAAAGTGTTCTAAATAGGGTACCTATGTAAGTTATTCAAACAGGGAAAATAGGCAAGAAACCAAGATTATTTATTACTCATACCCCAAATTAGATCTTTTCTTAAAACACCGTCAGTTCAGTCGTTCAGTCAGTTCAGTCGCTCAGTTGTGTTCAACTCTTTGCGACCCATAAATCGCAGAGCTCACTCAGATTCACGTCCATCGAGTCAGTGATGCTACCAAGCCATCTCATATTGTTTTTGCTTTGGCTCCATCCCTTCATTCTTTCTGGAGTTATTCTCCACTGATCTTCAGTAGCATATTGGGCACCTACTGACCTGGGGAGTTCCTCTTTCAGTGTCCTATCATTTTGCCTTTTCATATTGGTCATGGGGTTCTCAAGGCAAGAATATTGAAGTGGTTTGCCATTCCCTTCTCCAGTGGACCACATTCTGTCAGACCTCTCCACCATGACTTGCCCATCTTGGGTTGCCCTGAGGGCATGGCTTAGTTTCATTGAGTTAGACAAAGCTGTGGTCCTAGTGTGATTAGATTGACTAGTTTTCTGTGAGTATGGTTTCACTGTGTCTGCCCTCTGATGCCCTCTTGCAACACCTACCATCTTTAAAACACCTTACAAAACAGTTATTACTATGAATTTAGAAACTTATATAAACCAACCTTGAAGATTTAGAAAATTTCCTTAGAAAGCACTGCAGCTAGTTCTAGAAGCAGAAGTTCTGCCTATTGAATCAACAGCAATAGAACTATTTAAAAACAAGGAAAAACTTATTTTTCAGATGTGTACTCCAATTGTGATTTTAGTATGCATTATCTTGATGACAAAGTTGAACACCTTTCCTTGTTTATTGGTTTTTTGAGTACTTCCTTTTATGGAATGCCAGCTCAAGTATCTTGGATTTGAACAGGCCAACTCTAATGAATTTTCTTTTTTTATTATTTTATAAAATTCTGTACATTTTCCATGTGTGAGTTTTCAACTATACGTTTAGCAATACTGCCCCTCAACTCTGAAGCATGTTTTTTTACTCTTTTAGTAAAGCCATGATAAACAAAAGTTTATATTTTAATACAGTCCCACTTGTCAGTTTTTTTCTTTATGGATCTAGCTATTGGTTTTTGTTTTGAAAAGATGCTTCCAAATTCAACGTTCAATATCTTATGTTTTCTTCTAAACACTTCATTGTTTTTATCTTTCAACTTTACATTTCCATCTAAAATTGATTTTTGTTCATGGTTTGAGGTAGTAATTAGTTTGTTTATGCCTACTGATAGAGAAGCAATTACTAAACAGACCAGTTTTTCTCTCACTTTTTTCTCAAATAACAGATGATTTAAGTGTGACTCTACATCTTTTTCATTGATCTGTTTGTCTAATCTTGTGCTGTCCTGCATTTCCTCTATCCTTATAGCTTCATAGTGAACTTTGATAGCTGACATTATATATTCTCCGCCTTTCTTTTTCTTCTTCATGATTTTATTTATGCTTTTCATCTCTATATAAAATTTAAAACACCTTGCTAATCCCCAAAATAAAGCCTTCTAAATTTTTTATCAGGATCACATTGAAGCTAAGGATTGGTTTATATGTTGACATCTTTTCAATACTGAGCTGACAATCCATGAAAATTGTATATTCTGACGTTAATTTGTATAATCTTTAATTTTTCTCAACATATTTTATAGAGTTCTTGTGAATCTCCTACTAAATTTTTTGAAGGTTTAATATTTCTGCTGTTACTTTACTTTTTAAATTTTCTACCTGTTTGTAGCTTGGATATAAATATGAAATGATTTCTATTGATCAGTTTTAAGATTTTGTGTATAGCTTCTTTTGTACTTTCTACTATACAATCAATTTATCTCTGAATAATGATGATTGCTTTGTTCCTTTTCAGCCCTTACATTTTTTAAACATTTTTCTTTCATAGTACTAGCAATGACACTAATACAATGCTGAATAGAAGTGGAGAAAGGGTATAATTTTATTGTTCCCAGAATCAGGGGAAACTTTTTCAAAATTTACTTTTAAGTATGGTGTTTTCTATAGAATTTTGTAGCTACATTTTTGGGTTAAAAGTATTTCCTTTTTTTTCTAGTTTGCTTAAGAATTTTTATCTTAAAGGTCAGTTAAAATTTATCAAGTGATTTTCTGTTTATGAGTTTTCTCCTTTATTCTGTAAGTGTAGTGGATCACATTGATTTATTTTCAAATATTAAACCAACCTTACATTTCTGAAATAGACTAGACTTGTTATATATTACTCATTTTATGTATTACTGGATTCAAATAGTTATTTTGGAGGAGGGTAACATGAGAGTAATTGGCAAGCTCTGATTTTTTATAATGAGCTGATTTAACACAAAATGCATATTTAAAATTTTTTTCTGTATTCTGTCTGTAAGAAAGTCCTACCCATCAACTGGTTTGCTTCTGTGATTTAAAAAAAAAAAATGTCTTAAAAGAACAACAACAAAAAAGACTTTTACCAACCACAAAGTTACTCTTGCAAGCATAACAGATTGTAAAGATGAAAATTCTTATCAGTTTTTAAAAAATTATCTTCTAAGACCATAACAGTTATTTTAACTCTTGGACATACATGTATTTTCATCTGCAGTTGGTGAAACTAAGTATATTGAGGCATAATATAAGCTAGAAATCTTGTAAAAAAAAATTTTTTTTGCAAGAAATCTGGTATAAAACATTTTTAAGCTAAATTATGAAAAGGAAGAGTTCCAAAGGCTAAAGTCTTATAGGAAAGACTGATATAGTTTATTCACTAGAAATTGGTTTAAATGTTCTCATGATAAAAACAAAAAATACCAGAATAAATGTCAAAGCAAAATTACAAACTCAAATATTTCCAGCATGTGTGACAGAGAAAAAGAAAATATCACTCCTAAGGGATAAACAGCTTTACAAACACATTTTAAAAATTAATCACATGAGTAGAAAATGAACAGCTGAAATAAATTAGTAAGACACAAAATAAGAAATTACATAGCTTGCATATGCATAAACTATATTTAATCAAAGAAATATAAACCAAGGAAAAGGAACACCATTTTCAGCTATCAGACAGAAAACATTATGTGTCAAACTGTTGACAAGTAGAAAACAGAAATGAACATGTTCAATTCTTCTGATAAAGTGTCAAAAAATTTCTTGGATCAATTTTGGAAATTCCATAGAAAAACTTAAATTTTTATACAAATACCTCTATTCAGCAATTTCACTTAAAAAACGCGATAAGAAAAAACCTCATTGAAACTTGTGAAAGATGTTATAAAACTACTAACATAATATATGTATAAAGTATATGACCTGAAGTAAAAAACACAAATGCTTTATTATTGTGTTAAAAAATAAGATGCTATTTAAGTTTTCTATTGCTATGTAACAAATGGCACAAAGTAAGCAGCTTAAAACAATGTCCATTTATTAGCTCATGATTCTGTAGGTCAAAAGTCTGTCTTTTCAGTACTAGATTTTCTGCTTAAGGTTTTCGTAAGTCAGCTATCATAGCCTTCCTTGGAGGAGTTGGGGAAATAACTTCCAAGGCTCATTTTTGTTGATTACAATTCCTATGACAACAGTACTGAGTCCTTGCTTCCTTGTCTGTCAGCTGAGGAGTAGGGGACACTGTTGGCTTCCAGAAATCAGCTCCTGCAATTGCTAGACAACAATATTGTGTCAAATCATTCTCATCCTTTGAATTTCTGACTTCTCCCACCTCTGATCTCTAGGTTCAGATTTAAATCCCAAAGGATTAAGATAAACTCCCTATCTTAAGTTCAATTGATTTGGGACATTAATTACATCTGCAAAATCCCTTCATAGCAGTGGATACACTAGTGTTTAACACCTGAGATGTATGTCTACCACTGGCAAAAATCTTGAGCACTATCCTAGATAACTACCACAGTTCCAAAATAGAATGTATTATGACTCGTACTTATCTGTAAATGACAGAATACATATAAATTTTCACATATATGTATACTTTTGGCAAAAATATATTAGCTAGATTAGCAATATTTCATATCATATATAATTTATATATTTTCATATACATATAATATATACATACATATAATGTATTTTTAAATGTGGTTTTAATGTTCACCTGCTAGCTATTAGCTTGAGAGTTTTAACGTAATGGAGAGTATTATAATTTTTAAAGAAGTAAACATATTTTTGCACCCTGTCTAGATGTTTATATTTCTAGAATTAAGGGAAAGTTTTGTTAATATATTTAACCTATCAAATGGTGTTCCAAGTGTTATGCTTCAAAATCAGAGACCATATTGACAGTATCAGAGCAAACTTATATGGAGGCACAAAAATACACTTACAAATTTTGCAGTTACTTTGAGCAGTTAAAATCCCATTTTGATGCATGTTCAATTGAGAATTAAAAGTTCAAATATTGATTTGCATAAGAAATTAGCAATTAAGTACCCATATAATTAACTTGCACCTGCCAATTGATGCACCAATTAAGTTTGCAGATACCTTTAAAGAAACTTGTTGAAAATAAAGTTTCTGACATTTTTTACAATAATTTGCAGATATTTGAAAGCAAACAATTTTACAGAAAGGTATATGTGGTGGTCATGAAAATGTTACATTTGCTGGGTATGTAAGTGACCAAAAGCCCAATTGCTGTCATCTGAAACTCGTCATCAGGTTGGCACAGAGGTCAGGTTTACCATGGGCACCTTAGTGCCAAAGGCTAGACACAATAGGGACACTCAGGCAGATCTGTGCTCAGGAGACCCAGGACTTCAAACTGGAGACTTTGGCTCAAGGACTACCCAAATGCATCTTTACATGGCAGAATTCTATCCCCCTGCCAAAATAGGTTTTGGCACCTGTGACTATGACTGTCTTTGGAAATACGGTCTTTGTAGATGTACTCAATATAGAATGAGGTCGTACCATATTACAGTGAACCCTAGATGGACTGATTATAATCTCTCCTGAAAAAAGAAATACTTTTCAGATACACACAAAGGGAAGAAGGCCATGTGACAGAAATTACAAACCAATTAGAATGATGCAGCTACAGACCAAAGAATGCCAAGGATTGCTAGCAACCTCCAGACACAGCTACATAGATCCTTCTACATACTGGTTTTCTTTTGGATATGTACTGAGAAGAGGAATTGTTGGATCATATAGTAGTCATATTTTTGATTTTTGGAGAAACCTCCATACTGTTTTCCGCAGTGGCTTTACTATTTCAAGGTCCCATCAACAATGCACAAGAGATCTCTTTTTTTTTCCACATCCTCTCCAGTACTCTTGCCTGGAGAATCCCAGGGATGGGGGAGCCTGGTGGGCTGCAGTCCATGTGGTCACACAGAGTCGGACACGACTGAAGTGACTTAGCAGCAGCAGCTCCAGATTTTATGAACTGTCTTTATGATGGTAGCCATTCTAACAGGCATAT
This sequence comes from Capricornis sumatraensis, assembly GCF_032405125.1. Lineage (NCBI taxonomy): Eukaryota > Metazoa > Chordata > Mammalia > Artiodactyla > Bovidae > Capricornis > Capricornis sumatraensis. Next base: position 26,597,188 of record NC_091073.1, read on the forward strand.
GGTGGTATCCTGTCATTTTAATTTGCATCTGTCAGACTTTATTTTTTAGGGCTCCAAAATCACTGCAGATGGTGACTGCAGCCATGAAATTAAAAGACACTTACTCCTTGGAAAAAAAGTTATGACCAACCTAGATAGCATATTCAAAAGCAGAGATATTACTTTGCCAATTAAGGTCCATCTAGTCAAGGCTATGGTTTTTCCTGTGGTCATGTATGGATGTGAGAGTTGGACTGTGAAGAAGGCTGAGCGCCAAAGAATTGATGCTTTTGAACTGTGGTGTTGGAGAAGACTCTTGAAAGTCCCTTGGACTGCAAGGAGATCCAACCAGTCCATTCTAAAGGAGATCAGCCCTGGGATTTCTTTGGAAGGAATGATGTTAAAGCTGAAACTCCAGTACTTTGGCCACCTCATGCGAAGAGTTGACTCATTGGAAAAAATCTTTGATGCTGGGAGGGATTGAGGGCAGGAGGAGAAGGGGATGACCAAGGATGAGATGGCTGGATGGCATCACTGACTCGATGGATGTAAATCTGAGTGAACTGCGGGAGCTGGTGATGGACAGGGAGGCCTGGTGTGCTGCAATTCATGGGGTCACAAAGAGTTGGACACGACTGAATGACTGAACTGAACTGAACTGAATGATTAGTGAGGTTGAGTACCTTTGAATTTAACTATTGGCCATCTGTATGTCATCTTTGTAAAATGTCTATTCAAGTCCTTTGCCAAAATTTTTATTGCATTGTTTTGTTTTTACTATTGAGTTTGTTAGGTATTTATATGTTTCAGATGTTATTCCCTTATCAGATGTGATTTGCAAATATTTTTACTATTGCATAGGTCATCTTTTCACTTTGATCATGTCTTTTGTTGTGCAGAAGACTGTTTAGTTTGATGTGGTCCCTTTTGTTAATTTTTTGTTGTTGTTGAATGTGGTTTAGATGCCATATCCAAAAAACTCATTGCCAATGTGCACATCAAAGAATTATTCCCTGAAGTTTTCTTCAAGAATTGTTATGGGTTCATATCTTATATTTATATCTTTAATCTATTCTGAGTTAGCTTTTTTTAGTGGTATAATATAGAGTTCTAGCTGCATTATTTTTCATGTGAATATCCAGTTTTTCCCACCATCATTTATTAAAGAGATTATCTTATCACCGTTGACTTATTTTGGCTCCCTGATCAAATATTAGTTGACCAGATTACACCATGCTAATGACAGAAAGCAAAGAGGAATTAAACAGCCCGTTGATGAAGATGAAAGAGGAGAATGAAAAAACTGGCTTAAAACTCAACATTCAAAAAACTAAGATCATGGCATCTGGTCCCATTCATGGCAAATAGCTGGGGAAACAATGGAAACAGTGACAGACTTTATATTCTTGGGCTCCATAATCTCTGTGGATGGTGACTGAAGCCATGAAATTAAAAGGCACTTGCTCCTTGGAAGAAAAGCTATGACAAACCTGTCATTGCTGACAAAGGTCTGTCTAGTCAAAGCTATGGTTTTTCCAGTAGTCATGTATGAAGGTGAGAGCTGGGCAATAAATTGATGCTTTTGAACTGTGGTGTTGGAGACTCTTGAGAGTCCCTTGGACTTTAAAGAGATCAAACTAGTCAGTTCTAAAGGAAATCAGTCCTGAATATTCATTGGAAGGACTGATGCTGAAGATGAAGCTCCAATACTCTGGCCACCTGATGCAAAGAGCCAACTCATTAGAAAAGATCCTGATGCTGGGAAAGATTGAAGGCAGTAGGAAAAGAGGATGACAGAAGAGGAGGTGTTTGGATGGCATCACTGACTCAGTGTACATTAGTTTGAGCAAGCTCTGGGAGATGGAGGGCAACAGAGAAGCCTGGTGTGCTGCAGCCCATGGTGGGGGTCGCAAAAAGTCAGACACAACTGAACAACAATATATTGCATGCAATTATTTCACAGCTCTTGATTCTATTACATTGGTTTATGTGTTTGTTTTCATGCCACCATCCTACTGGGTTGTTTCTTCCTGTTTTATTGAGATATAATTGACATACAGCACTTCATAAGTTTAAACATAATGATTTTATTTGCATACATCATAAGGTGATTACCACACTAAGTCTAGTTAACATCCACCATCTTATATATTAATACTCACAAAACATGACTATTTTGCTTATGGTGGGAACTTCTAGGATTTTCCCTCTAAGCAATTTTCAAATATACCAGATAGCAGTGATAATTATACTTTTGATATTGTACATTATATCCCTAATACTTAAACGTAACTAAAAGTTTATATCTGTTGACAACTTTTATTCAGTTTTCCCCTCCCCTATTCACAGCCTTCTCACCTCTAGTAAGTACAAATATGATCTCTTTGTCTGTGAGTATGTTTGTTTGCTTTTTAAGTATAAATTACTTAAAACACTATTAGTTTCCATTACACTTTGTAGGGAATCAATATTGCTATATATTTCTAACAGATCACCATAAGTCTAGTTAAGATATGTCATCATACAAAGATACTGTATAGTTACTAATTACATTCCCTATACTGCACAATTCATTGTTCTTGTTCAGTCCCTCAGTCGTGTCCATCTCTGTGCGACCCCATGGACTGCAACACAACAGGATTCCATGTCCTTCAACATCTCCTGGAGCTTGCTCAAATTCACATTCATTACATTGATGCCATCCAACCAACTCCTCTTTTGTCATCCCCTTCTCCTCTTGCCTTCAATCTTTTCCAGCATCAGGGTCTTTTCTAATGATTGGCTCTTCGCATCAGGGGGCTAAAGTATTGGAGTTTCAGCTTTAGTATCAGCCCTTCCAATGAATATTCAGGATTGATTTCCTTTAGGATTGACTGGTTTTATCTCCTTGCAGTCCAAGACTCGCAGGATTCTTCTCCAACACCACAGTTCAAAAGCATCAATTCTTTGGTGCTCAGCCTTCTTAATAGTCCTACTCTCACATCCATACATGACGAGTGGGAAAAACCATAGCTTTGACTAATCAGACCTTTGTTTGCAAACTAATGTCTCTGTTTTTTAATATGCTGTCTAGGTTTGTCATAGCTTTCCTTCCAAGAAGCAAACGTCTTTTAATATCATGACTGCAGCCACCATCTGCAGTGATTTTGAAGTCCAAGAAAATAAAGGCTGTCACTGTTTCCATTGCTTCCCCATCTATTTGCCATGAAGTGATGGGACTGGATGCCATGATCTTCACTTTTTGAATGTTGAGTTTTAAGCCAGTTTGGTTTTTGTTTTTTTTTTTTTTTTTTCACTCTCCTCTTTCACCTTCATCAACAGGCTCTTTAGTTCCTCTTTGCTTTCTGCCATTAGGGTGGTGTCATCTGCATATCTGAGGTTATTGATATTTCTCCTGGCAATCTTGATTCCAGCCTGTGCTTCATCCAGCCCGGCATTTTGCATGATGCAGTCTGCACATAAATTAAACAAGCAGAGTGACAATATACAGTGCTGTTGCACTACTTTCCCAATTTAGAATCAGTGTCCATTGTTCCATGTCCGGTTCTAACTATTGCTTCTTGACCTGTATACAGGTTTCTCAGGAGGCAGGTAAGATGGTCTGGTATTCCTACCTTTTGAAGAATTTTCCAGTTTGTTGTGCTCCACACAGTCAAAGGCTTTAGCATAGTCAATGAAGCAGAAGTAGTTGTTTTTCTGGAATTTTCATGCTTTTTCTGTGATTCAATGGATCCACCGGTTGTTGGCAATATAATCTCTGGTTCCTCTGCCTTTTCTAAATCCTACTTGAGTATCTGCAAGTTCTCAGTTCACATACTGTTGAAGCCTGGCTTGGAGAATTTTGAACATTATTTTGCTAGCATGTGAGATGAGTGCAATTTTGCAGTAGTTTTAACATTCTTTGGCATTGCTTTTCTTTGGGATTGGAATGAAAACTGACTTTTTCCAGTCCTGTGACCACTGCTGAGCTTTCCAAATTTGCTGGCATATTGAGTGCAGCACTTTCACAGCATCATCTTTCAGGATTTGAGATAGCTCAGCTGGATTGCATCACCTGAACTAGCTTTGTTCATAATCATGCTTTCTAAGTCCCACTTGACTTCACATTCCAGGATGTCTGGCTCTAGGTGAGTGATCACACCATCGTGGTTATCTGGGTCATTAAGATCTCTTGGTATAGTTCTATGTATTCTTGCCATCTCTTCTTAATATCTTCTGCTTCTGTTAGGTCCATACCATTTCTTTCCTTTATTGTGCCCATCTATGCATGAAATGTTCCTTTGATATCTCTAATTTTCTTGAAGAGATCACTAGTATTTCCCATTTTATTGTTTTCCTTTATTTCTTTGCATTGATCACTTAGGAAGTCTTTCTTATCTCTCCTTGCTATTCTTTGGAACTCTGCATTCAGATTAATTTATCTTTTCTCCTTTGTGTTTCACGTCTCTTCTTATCTCAGGTGTTTATAAGCCCTCCTCAGGCAATCATTTTGCCATTTTGCATTTCTTTTTCTTGGGGACGGTTTTGATCATGACTTCCCACACAGTGTTACAAACCTCCGTCCATAGTTCTTTAGGCACTCTGTCAGATCTAATTCCTTGAACATACTTGCCACTTCCACTGTACAAATTTAAGGGATTTGATTTATCCTGTACTTGAATGGCCTAGTGGTTTTCCCAACTTTCTTCATTTTAAGTCTGAGTTTTGCAGTAAGGAGTTCATGATCTGAATCACAGTAAGCTTCTGCTGTTGTTTTTGCTGACTGTATAGAGCTTCTCCATCTTCAGCTGCAAAGACTATAATCAATCTGATTTCTGTGTTGACCATCTGGTGATGTCCATATGTAGAGTTGTCTCTTGTGTTGTTGGAAGAGAGTGTTTCCTATGACCAGTGTGTTCTCTTGGCAAACCTCTGTTAGCCTCTGCCCTGCTTCATTTTGTGCTCCAAGGACCAACTTGCCTGCTATTCCAGGTATCTCTTGAATTCCCATTTTTGCATTCCAGTCTCCTATGATGAGAAGGACATCTTTTTTTTTGGTGTTAGTTCTAGAAGGTCTTGTAGGTCTTCATAGAACCTTCAGTTTCTTCAGCATTAGTGGTTGGGGCACAGACTTGGATTACTGTGATATTGAATAGTTTGCCTTGGAAATGAACAGAGATCATTCTGTCATTTTTGAGACTGCCCTCAAGTATTGCATTTCAGACTCTTTTGTTGACTGTGAGGGCTACTCCATTTATTCTAAGGGATTCTTGCTCAAAGTAGTAGATGTATTGGTCATCTGAATTAAATTAGCCCACTCTGGTCCATTTTAGTTCACTGATTCCTAGAATGTCAATGTTAACTCTTGCCATCTCCTGTTTGACCACTTCCAATTTACCTTGGTTCATGGATCTAATTATCCAAGTTCCTATGCAATATTGTTCTTTACAGCATCAGACTTTACTTTCACCATGAGACTCATCCACAACTGGGCATTGTTTCCACTTCGGCTCAACCTCTTCATTCCTTCTGGAGTTATTTCTCTGCTCTTCTCCAGTAGCATATTGGGCACCTACTGACCTGGGAAGTTCGTCTTTCAGTGTCCTATCTTTTTGCCTTTTCATTCTGTTCATGGGATTCTCAAGGCAAGAATGCTGAACCGATTTGCCATTCCCTTCTCCAGTGGACTACATCTTGTTGAACTCTCCACCATGACTGGTCCATCTTTGTTGGCCCTACAAAGCATGCCTCATAGTGTCATTGAGTTAGACAAGACTGTGATCCATGTTTGGTTATTTTTCTGTGATTGTGGTGTTCTTCCTGCCCTCTGATGAATGAGGATAAGAGGCTTATGGAGGCTTCCTGATGAAAGGGACTAACTGTGGGGAAAACTGAACCTTGCTCTGGTGGGTGGGGCCATGCTTATTAAATCTTTAACCCAATTAAGGATGTACTAAGTATTAATGACATTTAGTTCTTTAACATTAGTGACATTTTTTTTTTCCACCAGAAATTTGTACATCTTAATCTCCCTCACCTATTTCTTTCCTCCTTTTATCCCTTTTCCCTTTGGCAAATGCCCATTTGTTCTATCTATAACTCTGTTTATATTTTGTAATGTTTGTCCATGTGTTTTGTTTACTTAGATTACATATATGAGTGAAATCATACTGTGTGAGTTTTTTTTTTTTTTTTTTTTTTTTTTGCCTGACATTTCACTTAGCATAATACCATCTGGTCTACCCATGTTGTGGCAAATGGCATAACTTCATTTTTTTATGGCTGAGTAATATTATATTGAATATATATATTTATATATATATATAACATCTTCTTTATCCATTTATTCATCAGTGAGCACTTAGAATGTTTCTGTATTTTGGTTATTACAAATAATGCTAAAGTCAACACTTTGTTGTTTGTTCACTAAATTATGTCTGGCTCTTGTGACCCCATGGACTGTAGCCCAACAGGCTCCCCTGTCCATGGGATTTTCCACGCCAGAACACTGGAGAGGGTTGCCATTTCCTTCTCCAGTGGATCTTCCTGACCCAGGGATTGAGCCCACTTCTTCTGCATTGGCAGGCCGATTCTTTACCACTAAGTCACCCATGCCCAAAATGAACATGTGCATGAATACATGCTAAGTCGCTTCAGTCATGTCCGACTTTGTGTGACCCTATGGACTCTAGACCCCCAGGCTCCTCTGTCCATGTGGATTGTCCAGGCAAGAATTCAGGAGTGGGTTGCATGCCCTCCTCCAGGAACTCTTCCCAACCCAGGGATAGAGCCCATGTCTCTTACATCTCTTGTATTGGCAAGCATGTTTCCTTTACCACTTGCGGCATCTGGGAGTGCATGTGTCTTTCTAATCAGTCCCCCCCACCCCCCGGCATCCCAGAAAAATAACTAGGAGTAGCACTGATGTATCACAGGGTAGCACTATTTTTATTTTTTAGGAATCTCAATACTATTTTCCGTATTGGTTGCACCAATTTACATTCCCACCAGCAATGCACAGAGTTCCCATCTCTCCACATTCTTGTCAACACCTGTTACTGGTGATCTTTTGGATACTAGTTGTTCTGTCAAGTGCAATATTTCATTGTGGTTTTGACTTGCACATTCCTGATAAGTGTGAGTAGGTCCTATTTGTTCCTTTTTGCATTTCTTTTGCCTCGGGAGACTAAATATTGCTATGATTTATGTCCGAAAGTGTTTTGCCTATGTTCTCATCTAGGAATTTTATGGTGTCATGTATTATATTTAAGTCTTTAAGCTATTTTGAGTTTAGTTTTGTCTATGGTATGAGGGAGTGTTCTAACTTTTTTGATTTACATGTTACTATTCAGCTTTCTCACCACCATTTGCTGAAAAGACTGACTCCATTGTATATTCTTCCCTCCTTTGCTGAAGATTAATTGACTACAGATATGTGGGTTTATTTCTGAGCTCTCTATCCTATTCATTGATCTATAAGTCTGTTTTTGTGCCAGTACCATGCTGTTTTGAAATCTTTAGTTTTGTAGCATGGTCTTAAGTCTGGCAGGGTTATGTTTTGTTCTTTTCCCTTCAAATTGCTTTGGCAATTCTGAGCCTTTTGTCATTTGATATAAATTTTAGGATTATTTCTGCTAGTTCGATGAAAAATATGTATAATTTGATAGGGATAACATTAAAATGTAGATTGTCTTGTGTAATATGGCCATTTTAACTATATTGCCTTTTTATCCAAGAACATGAGAGATCTTTCCATATTGATTTCTCTTTCTGATAGTTCATTTTTAGTGTATAGAAATGTAACATACTTCTGTATGTTAATTTTGTATTCTGTAATATCTCTGAATTCACGGAAGCACTCTAGTAGGTGCTATCTTTAGGATTTTTGACGTATAGTATCACAGCATCTGCCAACAGTGACAGTTTTACTTTTCCAATTCTGATTCCTTTTCTTATCTGCCTGCTGTGACAAGGCTTGTAATATCATTTTGAATAAAATTGGTGAGATTGGGCACTCTGATATCAAAATCAGACAAAAATATTACCCAAAAAAGGGGAAATTATAAGCCAATATCACTGATAAACATAAATGCAAAAACCTTCAACAAAATATTGGCAAACCAAATTAAATAATGTATTAAAAAGATCATACACTATGATCATGTAGATTTATCCCAGTGATTAAAGAATAGTTCAGTATCTACAAGTGAATCTGTGTGATATACCACATTAATAAATTGAAGAATAAAAATCACATGATCATAAAAAAGATGCAGAAAAAGCTTTTGACAAAATTCAGCTCCAATTTATGGTAAAGAACTCACTTTATGAACTCTTCGGAAGGTGGGAATAGTGGGAACTTACCTTAACATAATGAAGGTCATATATGACAAACCCCATAGCTAACATCATTCTCAACAGTGAGAAGTTAGATGCAGTGCAGGAATATTAGGAACAAACACCACACTATCTGATTGCTATAGCTTTATACTACAGCTTGAAATCATGAAGTGTGATTTCTTCAGCTTTATACTTCTTTCTCAAGATTGATTTGCCTATTCAGGTTCTTTTGTGATTACATATAAATTTGAGTATTGTTTTTCATGTTTCTGTAAAAAGTGCCATTTGAATCTTGATAGAGATTGCTTTGAGTCTGTAAACATTATAGCTTTAAATAGTATGGATATTGTAACAATCTTAATTATTCCAATCCATGAACATAGGATAACTTTTCATTTCTGATTATATTTTATATAAACAGTTTCATGAAATCCAATTTTCTAATCTATAGTCATTAACTATTTCCTGTGCTCTCCTATACTTTCCATTCTCCACAAATTAACTTTGACTAAGAGACTATGATCAGAAGGGACATGTGTCATTTCTGGCCCCTGTTACTGAAGACTAGGTATAATTTCCCTGTGTATTTTATTTTCCTCTATACAGGAACTTTTAAGTCATATGCTGAGATATTTAATAGTATCATTCAAGATGGTGGAAGCCTGAATCCCAGAGGCAACAAGTAGAACCGAACCTCTAACAAATAACATGGTACTTTATGTAAATGAGAAATAATTTTTTGCTTTATTAGGTCATCTTAGGTAAGTCAGGTTCTTGAGACTCAGAGCCTATAATGGGGATTCTTTTACAAGTGATTATTAAGTGAATGCTCTGTTATAAAGCCTGAAAGGGCATAAAGGAAGAGAAGGGCAGGAGAAAGAGGTAAAACAGAGCAAAGTGCAGTTAGCTGATCCATTAATGATACCAAAGGGTTTACCACTCAAGGTGCACTTCATCTTCAGTAGAGAGCTGATAGAGGCCAATACTAACAACAGCTGGGGAATGAGTGCAACATTAGTAAAGCAGATCTATGCTCAGTCTCAACAGAGTTTATTACAATCTCTAAGATATTTGGGTTAATTTTCTACCACAGTGTTGCCTACTTTATCCTGTGCTCGGTAATAAAATTTCTAGTCATCCCCAAGGCATTAACTGAATACCCCATCCTATCTACCCTGACTTAAAATAGCACCATCAGCATAAATGAAATCCCACCTATAAGAGAATATTTCTGGGTCATGCATTTTTTGGTTATTGATCTTTTGCTTCTTTATTTTCCAAAATGTACTGCTTTAATTACTACATGTTTAGAATGTTTTTATATCTAATGAAGTTTCATCAGGCTAAAAAATTAATTTATAAATTAATCTTTTTCAAAAATATGTTGGTGGTCAGTATACATTTTAACTTTTAAATAAATTTACCCAGACTGTGAGGTGGTATCAAAAATACCCACTTATATTGTATTGAGTTTATAAAACAAAATATACCTAAGTCAAATTCTTACCATTCTGAGTATCCCTATCCAGGAATGTATTCTATTAAGTTTACCTTGTAACTTGTTTGTTCCACATGAATCTGTAAATTTCCATTAACTTTCCCTTATTTTCTAGCATTATTACTATTTTCAGTTCAGTTCAGTTCAGTTGCTCAGTCGTGACCGATTCTTTACGACCCCATGAATTGCAGCACGCCAGGCCTCCCTGTCCTTCACCAACTCCCGCAGTTCACTCAAACTCATGTACGTCGAGTCAGTGATGCCATCTAGCCATCTCATCCTCTGTCATCCCCTTCTCCTCCTGCCCTCAATCCCTCCCAGCATCAGGGTCTTTTCCAATGAGTCAACTCTTCGTATCAGGTGGCCAAAGTACTGGAATTTCAGCTTTAGCATCAGTCCTTCCAAAGAACACCCATGGCCGATCTCCTTCAGAATGGACTCATTGGATCTCCTTGCAGCCCAAGGGACTCTCAAGAGTCTTCTCCAATACAACAGTTCAAAAGCATCAATTCTTCAACGCTCAGCTTTCTTCACAGTCCAACTTTCACATCCATACATGACCACTGGAAAAACCATGGCCTTGACTAGACGGACATTTGTTGACAGAGTAATGTCTCTGCTTTTCAATATGCTATCTAGATTGGTCATAACTTTCCTTCCAAGGAGTAAGCATCTTTTAATTTCATGGCTGCAGTCACCATCTGCAGTGATTTTGGACCCCCAAAATAAAGTCTGACACTGTTTCCACTGTTTCCCCATCTATTTCCCATGAAGTGATGGGACCAGATGCCATGATCTTTGTTTTCTGAATGTTGAGCTTTAAGCCAACTTTTTCTCTCTCCTCTTCCACTTTCATTAAGAGGCTTTTTAGTTCCTCTTCACTTTCTGCCATAAGGGTGGTGTCATCTGCATATCTGAGGTTATTGATATTTCTCCCAGCAATCTTGATTCCAGCTTGTGCTTCTTCCAGCCCAGCGTTTCTCATGATGTACTCTGCATATAAATTAAATAAGCAGGGTGACAATATACAGCCTTGAAGTATTCCTTTTCCTATTTGGAACCAGTCTGTTGTTCCATGTCCAGTTCTAACTGTTGCTTCCTGACCTGCATATTACTATTTTACTTGGCACATTTGCCCAGTTATATTAATTGTTCTTTGCTAAATAAAGATACATCTTCAACTTGTACACTGATGCATCATAATCACAAAGTCCATATTTTAAGTTGGGTTCACTCTTGGTTTTATACATTCTATGGCTTTATACAAGTGTATAATGACATGTTCCCACTATTCTAGTATCGAAGAGAGGATTTTCACTACCCTAAAATTCCTTTGTGCTCTACCTATTCAATTCCTGGCAAACCTTGATCTTTTTATTCTCTCCAAAGGTAGAGAGAATATCAAGAATATCACACACTTGGAATCATATAGTATGTAGCCTTTTCACATTGTTTTTTTTTTTTTTACTTAATAATATGTATCTACATTTCCTCCATGCTGTTTCATGACTTATTTGATAATCTATTTTTATTTAACATTAAATTTTATTTCATTGTCAGCCTGTTCCACAATTTGTGTATCCATTCACCTACTGAAAGATATTTTGGTTGCTTCCAGGTTTTGGCAATGATGGATAAGTCACTTTAAATATCCATCTGTTTTGTGCAAACATACGCTTTCAATTCCTTTGTGTCAACACCATGAAGCATGATTGACAGATCATATGGTAAAAGCATTGATATGTTTTGTTCTATAAAAAGCTATCAAACTATCTTCTAAAGTGCTATACCATTTTGCATTCCGGCTAGCAATTAATAAGAGTTTCAGTTGTTCTACATCCTTGCCACCATTCAATGTTATCAGTGTTCTGGGTTTTGGTCATTCTCCTAGAAGAGGAGAGATATCTCACTGCTGCTTTTATGTGGATTTTCTAGATGGCATATGATACAGAACATCTTTTCCTATGCACATCATTCATATATCTTCTTTAGTAAGGTGTCCATTAAGGTCTTTGGCTCATTTTTTATTTTTTATTGCTGAGTTATATGTGTATTTTCAATAACAGTCCTTTATCAATTGTACATTTTATAAATGCTGTCTTTGTCTCTCACTTTTCTTATTCATTTGATAGCATCTGTTTTAAAACAGGAGTTTTTAAATTTTGATAAAGCACAGTATATCAAGCATTTCTTTCATGTATTGTATCCTTGGTGCTGTATCTGAAAAGTCATCACCAAACACAGTTATTTAGATTTTCTCCATTATTTCTTCTAGGAGTTGTTTAATTTGTATTTTATATTTAGGCCTATGATACATTTCGAGTTAATTTTTGTGAAGGGTGTAAGGTTCATGTGTAGATTCCTTTTTTTACATGCAGGTGTCCAGTTGTTCCAACAGTTTTTTGTTAAAAAGACTATCTTACCCTGTATCAAAGAGTTGGTGCTTATATTTATATGAGCCTATTTCATGGATCTCTGTTGTTCCATTGATCTATTTGTCTATTCTTTCACCAATACCACATTGTTATTAGGATTTTGAATGAGATTTCCTCAGATCTATAGATCAAGTTGGGAAGTACTGACATGTTGACAATTTTGCATCTTCCTACTCATGAATATGGAATATTTATTGATGTGATTTTTCTTTCATCTGAGTTTTATAGTTTTCTTCATACTGATCTTGATTATATTTTGTTAGATTTATAACTAAAAATTTCATGGGCATCCTAGTGAAAATGGTATTGTTTTTAATTTCAAATTTCACTTATCCATTGCTGGTACATAGAAAGGGATTGACTTTTCCACATTAATCTATCCTGCAACTTTGTTATAATTGCTTATTAGTTCTAGGATTTTGTCAGTGTTGTTGATTCTTTTAGATTTTCTACATGAATGATCATGTCATCTGTAAACAAAGTTTTACTTTTTATTACCAATTTGTATGCCTTTTACTTCCTTTCTTATTTTATTACATTAGCTAGGACTTCCAGTATGATACTGAAAAGGAACAAGAGGGACATCATTTCCTGTATCTGATCTTAGTGGAAAAGCATTGAGTTTCTCACTATTAAAAATAAAGTTAGCTATAAATTTTTTGCAGATTTCTTACCAAGTTGAGGAAGTTCCCTTTTATCCCTATCTTGTTGAGAGGTTGTTTGTTTTGTTATCATAATAGCCGGTGGATTTTGTCAAATTCTTTTCCTGCATCTATTCGGACGATCATATGGTTTTTCTGTTTGGTCTGTTAATGTTGATGGATTACATTAACTGATTTTTGAATGCTGAACCCAGCCTTGCAGGCCTGGAACAAACCCTATTTGGTCATGGTATATCATTCTTTTTGTATATTATTAGATTTGATTAGCTAATGTTTCTTGAGGGTGCCTACATCTATGTTTGGAGAAGGCAATGGCAACCCGCTCCAGTACTCTTGCCTGGAAAATCCCATGGACGGAGGAGCCTGGTAGGCTGCAGTCCATGGGGTCGCTAGTAGTCAAACATGACTGAGCGACTTTACTTTCACTTTTCACTTTTATGCATTGGAGAAGGAAATGGCAACCCACTCCAGTGCTCTTGCCTGGAGAATCCCAGGAAAGGAGGAGCCTGGTGGGCTGCTGTCTATGGGGTTACACAGAGTTGGACACGACTGAAGCGACTTAGCAGCAGCAGCAGCACATCCATGTTAATGAGAGATACTGACCTGTAATTTTTTTTCTTGTATTGTCTTATCCTGGTTTTGGCATTACTGTAATTCTGGCTTCATAGAATGAGTTTTGAGCTATTCCTTCTGCTTCTGTCCTCGAAAAGAGAATTGGTATAATTTCTTAAATATTTAGTAGAGTTCACCAGTGAATGTATCTGGTGCTCTATGCTGTGGAAGGTTATTAATTATTAATTACTGATACAGTCTCTTTAATAGATGTAGGCCTATTCAGGTTGTTTATTTCATCTTGCAGACATTTTGACATATCATATTTTTCAAGGAACTGGTCCATTTCTGGCAACTTTGTAGGCAAAGAGTTGTGCATTGTACTCCTGTATTATCCACTTACTGTCTTTGGGGTCTGTAGTGACGTCTTCTTTCAATTCTGTATGAGTAATTTGTGTCCTCTCTTCTTTTTTCACACTTAACCTGGGTAGAAGCTTATAAATTTTATCATCCTTTTCAAAGAACAAGCTTTAGGCTTTGTTCACTTTCTCTATTGATTTCCTGGTTTCAATTTTGTTGATTTCTGCTTTAAATCTTATTTCTTTTCTTCTACTTATTTTGTATTTAATTTGCTCTTTTCTAGTTTCCAAAGTTAGACACTTTTGATTGCAGATCTTTCTTCTTCTTTGGTATAAGCAGTTAATGCTATAAATTCCCCTCTAATCTCTGCTTTCACATCACTCTATGAATTTTTATAAGTTGTATTTTCCTTTAGAATATTTTTTTGTTTCCCTGAGATTTTCTCTTTGAGTCTTGTGTTATGGAGAACATCACATATTTGGGAATTTCCCAGTTATCTCTGTTACTGACTTCTAGTTTAATTCCATTCTAGTCTCAAAAAAAAAAATCATATAATTTCTACTATTTTAAATTTGTTAAAATGTTTTGTGATTTGTCTTGGTGAGTGTTTTATGTGTGCTTGAGGAGAGTGTATATTCTGTTATGAGATAGAAGTAGCTAATATCCAAGTGATTATTACTGTTGTTGAATTCAACTATATCCATACTGGTTTTCTGCCTGCTGGATCAGTCCTTTCTGACACAGAGATATTGAAACCTCAAACTAGGTAGTGGAAACATCTGTTTCTCATTTTTTTGCCTCATGTATTTTGATGCTCTCTTGTTAGAAACATATACATTAAGGATTATTATGTCTTGAAGAACTGACCCTTTATCATTATGTGATGCTCTTGTTTATCCATAATAAATTTCTTTGCTTTCAAGTCTGCCCTGTCTGTAGTTATAATAATATAGCTACTCTGGTTTTCTTTTCATAAATGTCCACATAGTATATTTTATTAATTTATTTTTTTGTTCAAAATATTTTTGAATTATTTCCTTTTTGGTGGCCTCGGAGACAAAATAATGAATATGAGTGCCATAACTGTTGTTTTCATGAGGTTTAGCTATTTTGAGGAAAGACAGGCAAACTTATATATGAGAAATCAAAGGGCATAGCAGGAGAAAGCAATAATTTCAGTATTTGTATTAAAGAAATACAGTATTTGCTTTTGAAGAAACCCTGCAGTCAGGATAGGAAAATTTAGGAAGAATGTAGACTAATAAATAAACCCCTATGCCCAATGACATTTTGTAAATGATACACACAAAACATCAGAGGAGAATTGAGACTGTTGCAATATTTGAACTTCATATGGAAACTGGACTAGAATCCAAGATGAGAATGTAAGAACTTGCATAAAGGAAATTCATATGAATTAGTGATACTAATAAAACTAAACTCTACAGAAGACATATTACTCATAGAAAGTCTTTACACATTATATAATTTTTTGCCTTATTAACATTTTCTATCTGAATTCAGAAAAATGCTTATGCACATTTTTTGTGAGTTGTTTATTTTCATTTCAACTCATCTGCCTTAGGTATTTAGTCCTCTGTATTTTCCAGACAAATGCTGTCAGTGTCTTATGATAGCTAGAATTTAGGACGAGAAATTATTTATAATGGAGCACATTTCAATAACAGCAAGAACAGCAAATTTTTCTTTCTTTCACATTTGAAAACTTGAGGTTGGGTACATTTGTAAATCAGTGGAATCAATGATTTATTCTGCTTAGATATACACTGATGAGCCAACAGAGGATTCTTCTCTAAGAAGAGAAATATGACCTTCATAATTGCTTACAGCAGTGGTCAAACATCATTAGGTGATAAAAAATGGGAAAACTAAAGTATACACTCTATTTCAATAACATTTTCAGGATCGCTGAAAACGTAGTTCTTTAGTTTCTTTTTTTTCTTAATCAAGGGATAATTGACATAACAGTATCTTCGTTTCAGGTGTACAACACAATAATTTACTATTTTTATATATTGCAAAATTATCACCACAATTAGTCAAGTTAATATAAATCACATAATGCTTTTTCTCCTTAAGACGAGAACTTCCAAAATTGACTCTTAAGTACTTTCAATTATGCAATACAGTATTATTAATCATAGTCACCATGCTGTACATTAAACCCCTATAACTTATTTTATAACAAGAAATGTGTACCTTTTGACTTCTTTTCACCCATTTCTCCCACCCACCACTTCTGCTCTTTATATCTATGAGCTCTAAGTTTGGGGTTTTGTTTGTTTCTTTGCTACATTTCATATATAAGTGAGATCATAAGGTATTTCATTTTCTGACTTATTTCACTTAGCTAATGCCCTCAAGGTCCATCTATGTTGTCTGAAATGGCAAGATTTCATTCTATTTTTATAGCTGAATAATACTATAACATATATACACCACAGCTTCTTTAACCATTCATCTATCAATACACATTTAAGTTGTTCCCATGTCTTGACTATTGTAAATAACACTGTGATGAATATGTAAATAACACTGTGATGAATATATATATATATATATATACATATATATATATATATCTTATCAAAGTAGAATTTTTGTTTTCTTGGGATAAATAACCTGAAGTGGAATTGCTCGATTATATGGTAATTCAATTGTTGATTTTTTTTTTTTTTAAAGAAACTTCCAGCTGTTTTCTTTAAGGGCTATAAGAATTTCTTTAAAAAGAATCGTAGACTTTCTAAATGATATGAGGTGTTATCTCCTGGAGGTTTGGTTTGCATATGCTGTACTGGGTTAAAGGAACTGATAGCACAAACACAGCTTCAGTAAAGTAATGGTAAAGTGTGAGGGTGAGGAGAGGGGCAGCAGTCTATTGCCCTGTGATTTCTGAGAACTCCTGTAGTGACCCTGTATTCTGAACTGTAAACCTCACAAGGATTTCTCAGGTTTTTCTCCTACCCATTTCAATGTGATAGTGTAGGCTGGAATTAGGTACCTGTCTTCTCTTAAGTGGAAGGACAGAGTTGGGTATTCTCTTTCTCCCTGGTCCATTAGTCTGAAAATAACCAAGGAGGTCAAGCTCTGGTTAACTCATTAACTTCTCTGGAGGGTAGGCCTTGTTCTGGAAAATTTCAAATAGTTCTTGTTTCCTTTCACCTGCTGGAAGCATGAATGCTTTCTCTCTGATATGTATTAAGAGAATCCGGTTAAACTCCTGGAGGTCAATCTCATAATACTTTGCAGAGCCATCTATGACTAGGTGTCCCTCCAGCATGTTATCAGTTGCCGTTCAGGTTTTCCTTCACTGGCACTGGTTCCCAGGGAGTTTTCCACTTGTTAGTATCTGTTCTGTGAGCCTCAAATACAGTATTCACCTGATCCTTCAATCTTGATGGCAGCAGTTTGCCCTGTGTCCTACTCTCTCTTATGGATCCAAAAAAAGAGTTGAATTTTTTCACTCTGGTCATCTTTTATCTTACTGGTAGGACAAAGCATTGACCTCCCCACTCCTTACGTGTGGAACTAGAAACCGGAAGTCTTAATGCTTCTTAGAAATTTACAATGTAGATTTTACTATTACCAAATTTCCAGTGCAGCAGACTTCATGCTGGCCTGCCAGTCTGCAGCCACAGTCTTTCAAGGAAATTTTTTCTAAAAGACATTTCTGTGTCTATGAAATTAAAAAAGAAGAGGGGTAGTCTAAATTATTTGAGGGAGAACAAGTATCCTAAAATAAATAAGCAGTTTCTGTGAGTGAGATAGACTAGAAATATCTATTTTTAAATCTCAAGTATCCTTGAAAGAAGAAAATGGCCATGGATTTGACACTGTTGCTTTCAGGCAGATCCCATAAAATAATAAAGGAAGTTTATTTTTATATGATCCTGTTGAAAGGTATTTAGAACCTACAGGTCTAAGGGGTATGAGAGAAATACCATGGAAATGCCATGTGAATTCTATGAAAAGAAGTTTGCATCATTCTAAATTTCCTGGTAGCTTATGACTGTAATATATAGAATGTTGTTGTTCAGTCACCACTCATGCCTGACTCTTTGTAACCCTATGGACTGTAGCCCACCAGGCTCCTCTGTCTATGGGATTCTCCAGGCAAGAATACTGGATTGCCATGCCCTCCACAGGGGGATCTTCTCTAACCCAGGGATCAAATCCAAGTCTCACATCTCCTATTGGCAGGCAGGTTCTTTACTGCTAGTGCCATGTGAGAAGCCCCCAAGTGATGCTCTCTAACTATCTCATCCTCTGTTTCCCCTTCTCCTACAGAATAAGGAGCTACTTTCTTTCAATCTTTCAAATCTTAGAGGAACAAGACCTTTGAGTGGATGGTTTTAGCCAGCTGATGAGGTTGGCAGTAAACTTAGATATACCTGTTGTTTACAGTTCTTTTCCCCTCAGGCTCTTACCTAGCAAAAAGTGAAAATAAAAAACAAAGCTTGCTTTCCCTTTAAAGGTTAGTGCACTGTGATCTATTTTGCATCCTCCTTCCAGATGTAGTTAATCTCATGCTTTGGGTACAGTGAAAATTCAGCTTTTCTACCTTCATAAAGAAAAGGGTATATTAGGTTCAGTTCAGTTCAGTTCAGTCGCTCAGTTGTGTCCAACTCTTTGCGACCCCATGAATTGCAGCACACCAGGCCTCCCTGTCCATCACCAACTCCCGGAGTTCACCCAAACTCACATCCATCGAGTCAGTGATGCCATCCAGACATCTCATCTTCTGTCGTCCCCTTCTCCTTCTGCCCCTAATCCCTCCAAGCATCAGAGTCTTTCCAATGAGTCAACTCTTCGCATCAGATGGCCAAAGTACAGGAGTTTCAGCTTTAGCATCACTCCTTCCAAAGAACACCCAGGACTGATCTCCTATAGAATGGACTGGTTGGATCTTTTTGCAGTCCAAGGGACTCTCAAGAGTCTTATACAACACCACACTTCAAAAGCATTAATTCTTTAGCAATCAGCTTTCTTCACAGTCCAACTCTCACATCCATACAGAACCACAGGAAAAACCATAGCCTTGACTAGACGGACCTTTGTTGGCAAAGTAATGTTTCTGCTTTTCAATATACTGTCTAGGTTGGTCATAACTTTTCTTCCAAGGAGTAAGCGTCTTTTAATTTCATGGCTGCAGTCACCATCTGCAGTGATTTTGGACCCCCCAAAAATAAAGTCTTACACTGTTTCCAATGTTTCCCCATCTATTTCCCATGAAGTGATGGGACAAGATGCCATGATCTTTGTTTTCTGAATGTTGAGCTTTAAGCCAACTTTTTCACTCTCCTCTTTCACTTTCATCAACAGGCTTTTTAGTTCCTCTTCACTTTCTGCCATAAGGGTGGTGTCATCTGCATATCTGAGGTTATTGATATTTCTCCTGGCAATCTTGACTCCAGCTTGTGCTTCTTCCAGCCCAGCGTTTCTCATGATGTACTCTGCATAGTAGTTAAATAGGCAGGGTGACAATATACAGCCTTGACATACTTCTTTTCCTCTTTGGAACCAGTCTGTTGTTCCATGTCCACTTCTAACTGTTGCTTCCTGATCTGCATATACGTTTCTCAAGAGGCAGGTCAGGTGGTCTGGTATTCGCATCTCTCTCAGGATTTTCCACAGTTTCTTGTGATCCACACAGTCAAAGGCTTTGGCATAGTCAATAAAGCAGAAATAGATGTTTTTCTGGAACTCTCTTGCTTTTTCCATGATCCAGAGGATGTTGGCAATTTGATCTCTGGTTCCTCTGTCTTTTCTAAAACCAACTTGAACATCTAGAAGTTCACAGTTCACGTATTGCTGAAGCCTGGCTTGGAGAATTTTGAGCATTACTTTACTAGCATGTGAGATGAGTGTAATTGTGTGGTAGTTTGAGCATTCTTTGGCATTGCCTTTCTTTGGGATTGGAATGAAAACTGACCTATTCCAGTCCTGTGGCCACCGCTGAGTTTTCCAAATGTGCTGGCATATTGAGTGCAACACTTTCACAGCATCATCTTTCAGGATTTGAAACAGCTCAACTGGAATTCCATCACCTCCACTAGCTTTGTTCGTAGTGATGCTTTCTAAGGCCCACTTGACTTCACATTCCAGGATGTCTGGCTCTTGGTGAGTGATCAAACCATCGTGATTATCTGGGCTTGAAGATCTTTTTTTTTACAGTTCTTCTGTGTATTCTTGCCACCTCTTCTTAATATCTTCTGCTTCTGTTAGGTCCATACCATTTCTGTCCTTTATCAAGCCCATCTTTGCATGAAATATTCCCTTGGTATCTCTAATTTTCTTGAAGAGATCTCTAGTCTTTCCCATTCTGTTGTTTTCCTCTATTTCTTTGCATTGTTTGCTGAGGAAGGCTTTCTTATCTCTCCTTGCTATTCTTTGGAACTCTGCTTTCAGATGCTTATATCTTTCCTTTTCTCCTTTGTTTTTCGCTTCTCTTCTTTTCACAGCTATTTGTAAGGCCTCCTCAGACAGCCATTTTGCTTTTTTGCATTTCTTTTCAATGGGGATGGTCTTGATCCCTATCTCCTGTACAACGTTATGAACCTCTGTCCATAGTTCATCAGGCCCTCAATCTATCAGATCTAGCCCCTTACATCTATTTCTCACTTCCACTGTATAATCATAAGGGATTTGATTTAGGTCATACCTGAATGGTCTAGTGGTTTTCCCTACTTTCTTCAATTTAAGTCTGAATTTGGCAATAAGGAGCTCATGATCTGAGCTACAGTCAGCTCCTGGTCTTGTTTTTGCTGACTGTGTAGAGCTTCTCCATCTTTGGCTGGAAAGAGTATAATCAATCTGATTTCGGTGTTGACCATCTGGTGATGTCCATGTGTAGAGTCTTCTCTTGTATTGTTGGAAGAGGGTGTTTGCTATGATCAGTGTGTTCTCTTGGCAAAACTTTATTAGCCTTCGCCCTGCTTCATTTCATATTCCAAGGCCAAAAATGCTTGTTACTCCAGGTGTTTCTTGACTTCCTACTTTTGCATTCCAGACTCTGATAATGAGGACAACTTTTTTGGGTGTTAGTTCTAAAAGGTCTTGTAGGTCTTCATAAAACCGTTCAACTTCAGCTTTTTCAGCCTTACTGGTTGGGGCATAGGCTTGGATTACTGTGATATTGAATGGTTTGCCTTGGAAACAAACAGAGATCATCTGTCGTTTTTGAGATTGCATCCAAGTACTGCATTTCAAACTCTTTCGTTGACCATGATTGCTACTCCATTTCTTCTAAGGGATTCCTGCCCACAGTAGTAGATATAATGGTCATCTGAGTTAAATTCCCCCGTACCAGGCCATTTTAGTTCACTGATTTCTAGAATGTCGACATTCACTCTTGCCGTCTCCTGTTTGACCACTTTCAATTTGCCTTGATTCATGGACCTGACATTCCAGGTTCCTATGCAATATTGCTCTTTACAGCATTGGACCTTGCTTCTATCAATGTTGCATCCACAACTGGGTATTGTTTTTGCTTTGACTCCATCCCTTCATTCTTTCTGGAGTTATTTCTCCACTGATCTCCAGTAGCATATTGGGCACCTACCGACCTGAGAAGTTCCTCTTTCAGTATACTATTATTTTGCCTTTTCATACTGTTCATGGGTTTCTCAAGGCAAGAATACTGAAGTGGTTTGCCACTCCCTTTCCGGTAGACCACATTCTGTCAGACCTCTCCACCATGACCCGCCCCTCTTGTGTGGTGCCACAGGGCATGGCTTGGTTTCACTGAGTTAGACCAGGCTGTGGTCTGTGTGATCAGATTGACTAGTTTTCTGTGATTATGGTTTCGATGTGTCTGCCCTCTGATACTCTCTTGCAACACCTACTGTCTTACTTGGGTTTCTCTTACCCTGGACGTGGGGTATCTCTTCACTCTGCTCCAGCAAAGCACAGCCGCTGCTTCTGACCTTGGACAAGGGGTATCTCCTCACTGCCACCCCTCCTGATGTTGAACATGGAGTAGCTCCTCTTGGCCCTTCTGCGCCCGCACAGCTACCCAAGGGTATATTAGTTTCAGGTTTAAAAGTATTTGAACTGGACTGGAGCACCAGTTCTAACACTATTGTGTAGTTACTTTCAGGTGGCTGGGAAAAGCAAATATATTGGTACCAAGTTAAAGATTATCAGAATATTTATTTTTATAGATTTATAAGGACAGATAAATGGATTATATGTATAAAAAGTCATGTATCTAATTAGCAATAGCTTCTTGTTTTTTCAGACATTCTAGAGAAACCCTGTATTAGTCCCAGAAACTTAAAGCAGAAACACAATTCCTTCAGGAAAATTCTCTAGAAATGGAGATTAGAAGAAAAGGGCAGGTTCTTTCCTTGCACACCTGAGAGGTACTTGTTTTGCATTTCTCTCACATGCAGTAGTAGTCACTTGTGATTCTGATTTACTCTGACATAAATTTGGAAGCTGCTACTCTCAGATATAAAGTGAATGTGACTAGAGAGATGGATGATTCTTTTAGTCCTGAACGATTTTAAAGATACCTTTACACAGGATAAACTTACCAGGAGTAGCAAGTGATAAATGAGAGTTATAAAAATTTAGGAATCTTTTACTTACACTAATTGATGACTTTCACAAGAAGATTCATAACTTTTTGTTAGTTGCCTCTTTACTTTCTTCAGTGTCTGGGATCTGAAAATAGCAGAGTTTGGAGGGGTTTCTGTAAGTTAATTAATGTTAATTGTGCTGTGAATTACTTTAAGGAGTCTGCTGAGTGACGGACGCAGTAAAGGGGGTCGATACCATTTAATGTTCAATAGGGGATAATGCTGGTCTTTGGCACCATTTTATGATCATTAAGCTCATGCAAGAGCTTGTCAGGAAAAAGCTCTAAAGATCAGTTGCTCATGGCAATTAAAACAATTGAAAATGACCTGATATTACATTATACATGACGCAACACTGCTCCCAGTATGAACAACTTTCATTCCATTAGTGATTTCCAATCTAATACCAAGCACTGCAATTTATTTTTTCCTGGTTACCTTACCATGACTGCCTGTGTACTTCTAACAGGATATTATTAATATTTATCCTATTATCTCATACAACATTTCATGCTTAAAGCACTTCACAATCTTAACTAATTAATCTTTATGTCCTGCCTAAAAGGGTGGTAAATACCCTTTCAGAGTTAGGGAAACTGAGTTCAGAGTGGTTAAGAATTGGCCATCAGGAAAATCATGATAAATCCCACAGTCTGGGTTTAGGGCTCTTTTATCTCTATGAGGTAAAAGTAATGAAAGTTTGGTTCTGAAGATCATACTTTGAAATCTAGATGACTATTCCTCAACCCCATAAAAAGGTAAGTGGAATGATTTTTTTAATGGAATTTACTCTTTTGATTAGGCCCAAGAAAAACTTTTTTAAAATACGTCATAAATGAGTAAAGAGAATAGAAAAACGTTTTGTATTTTTTTTTAAATGTTCCCTGAACTCTATTATAGGGATGATCTTGATCCCTGTCTCCTATACAATGTCACAAACCTCTGTCCATAGTTCATGAGGCACTCTGTCTATCAGATCAAGTCCCTTAAATCTATCTCTCACTTCCACTGTATAATCATAAGGGATTTGATTTAGGTCATACCTGAATGGTCTAGTGGTTTTCCCTACTTTTTCAATATAAGTTTGAATTTGGCAAAAGGAGTTCATGATCTGAGTCACATTCAGCTCCCAGTCTTGTTTTTGCTGACTGTATAGAGCTTCTCCATCTTTGGCTGTAAAGAATATAATCAGATTTCAGTGTTGACCATCTGGTGATGTCCACGTGTAGAGTCTTCTCTTGTGTTATTGGAAGAGAGTGTTTGCTATGACCAGTGCGTTCTCTTGGCAAAACTTTGTTAGCCTTTGCCCTGCTTCATTCCACATTCCAAGGCCAAATTTGCCTGTTACCCCCAGGTGTTTCTTGACTTCCTACTTTTGCATTCCAGTCCCCTATAATGAAAAGGACATCTTTTTTGGGTGTTAGTTCTAAAAGGTCTTGTAGGTCTTCATACAACCGTTCAACTTCAGCTTCTTCAGTGTTACTGGTTGGGGCATAGGCTTGGATTACTGTGATATTGAATGGTTTGCCTTGGAAACAAACAGAGATCATTCTGTTGTTTTTGAGATTGCATCCAAGTACTGCATTTTGGACTCTTTTGTCGACCATGATGGCTACTCCATTTCTTCTAAAGGATTCCTGCCTGCAGTAGTAGATATAATGGTCATCTGAGTTAAATTCACCCATTCCAGTACATTTTAGTTTGCTGATTCCTAGAATGTCGACATTCACTCTTGCCATCTCCTGTTTGACCACTTCCAATTTGCCTTGATTCATGGACCTGACATTCCAGGTTCCTATGCAATATTGCTCTTTACAGCATTGGACTTTGCTTCTATCACCAGTCACATCCATAGCTGGGTATTGTTTTTGCTTTGGCTTCATCCCTTCATTCTTTCTGGAGTTATTTCTCCACTGATCTCCAGTAGCATATTGGGCACCTACCGACCTGGGGGAGTTCATCTTTTAGTATCCTATCATTTTGCCTTTTCATCCTGTTCACAGGGTTCTCAAGGCAAGATACTGAAGTGGTTTGCCATTCCCTTCTCTGGTGGACCACATTCTGTCAGACTTCTCCACAATGACCCACCCGTCATGGGTGGCCCCACATGGCATGGTTTAGTTTCATTGAGTTAGACATGGCTGTGGTCTGTGTGATCAGATTAACTAGTTTTCTGTGATTGTGGTTTCAGTGTGTCTGCCCTCTGATGCCCTCTCACAACACCTACTATCTCACTTGGGCATCTGTTACCTTGGACATGGGGTATGCATAAAAGCAAAATGGCTGTCTGGGGAAGCCTTACAAATAGCTGTGAAAAGAAGAGAAGGAAAAAGCAAAAGAGAAAAGGAAAGATATCTGAAAGCAGAGCTCCAAAGAATAGCAAGGAGAGATAAGAAAGCCTTCCTCAGCGATCAATGCAAAGAAATAGAGGAAAACAAAAGAATGGGAAAGACAAGAGATCTTCAAGAACATTAGAGATACCAAGGGAACATTTCATGCAAAGATGGGCTCGATAAAGGACAGAAACGGTATGGATCTGCAGAATATATTAAGAAGACGTGCTGCTGCTGCTGCTGCTGCTAAGTTGCTTCAGATGTATCCAACTCTGTGCGACCCCATAGACGGCAGCCTACCAGGCTACCCCATCCCTGGGATTCTCAAGGCAAGAACACAGGAGTGGGTTGCCATTTCCTTCTCCAATGCATCAAAGTGAAAAGTGAAAGTGAAGTCACTCAGTCATGTCCGACTGTTAGTGACCCCATGGACTGCAGCCCACCAAGCTCCTCCGTCCATGGGATTTTTCAGGCAAGAGTACTGGAGTGGGTTGCCATTGCCTTCATCAAAGAAGACGTGGCAAGAATACAAAGAAGAACTGTACAAAAAAGATCTTCATGACCCAGATAATCATGATGGTGAGTTCACTCACCCAGAGCCAGACATCCTGGAATGTGAACTCAAGTGGGCCTTGGAAAGGATCACTACGAACAAAGCTAGTGGAGGTGATGGAATTCCAGTTGAGCTATTTCAAATCCTGAAAGATGATGCTGTGAAAGTCCTGCACTCAATATGCCAGCAAATTTGGAAAACTCAGCAGTGGCCACAGGACTGGAAAAGGTCAGTTTTCATTCCAATCCCAAAGAAACGCAATGCCAAAGAATGCTCAAACTACCACACAATTGCACTCCTCTCACATGCTAGTAAAGTAATGCTCAAAATTCTCCAAGCCAGGCTTCAGCAATGCGTGAACTGTGAACTTCCAGATGTTCAAGCTGGTTTTAGAAAAGGCAGAGTAACCAGAGATCAAATTGCCAACATCCATTGGATCATGGAAAAAGCAAGAGAGTTCCAGAAAAACAAAACAAAACACATCTATTTGTGCTTTATTGACTATGCCAAAGCTTTTGAATGTGTGGATCACAATGAACTGGAAAATTCTGAAAGTGATGGGAATACCAGACCACCTGACCTGCCTCTTGAGAAACCTATATGCAGGTCAGGAGGCAACAGTTAGAACTGAACATGGAACAACACACTGGTTCCAAATAGAAAAAGGAGTACGTCAAGGCTGTATATTGTCACCCTGCTTATTTAACTTATATGCAGAGTACATCATGAGAAACTCTGGGCTGGAAGAAGCACAAGCTGGAATCAAGATTGCCAGAAGAAATATCAATAACCTCAGACATGCAGATGACACCACCCTTATGGAAGAAAGTGAAGAGGAACTGAAAAGCCTCTTGATGAAAGTGAAAGAGAAGAGTGAAAAAGTTGGCTTAAAGCTCAACATTCAGAAAATGAAGATCATGGCATCCGGCCCCATCACTTCATGGGAAATAGATGGAGAAACAGTAGAAACAGTGTCAGACTTTATTTTTGGGGGGGTCCAAAATCGCTGCAGATCGTGATTGTAGCCATGAAATTAAAAGATGCTTACTCCTTGGAAGGAAAGTTATGACCAACCTAGACAGCATATTCAAAAGCAGAGACATTACTTTGCCAACAAAGGTCCATCTAGTCAAGGCTATGGTTTTTCCAGTGGTCCTGTATGGATGTGAAAGTTGGACTATGAAGAAAGCTGAATGTAGAAGAACTGATGCTTTTGAACTGTGGTGTTGGAGAAGACTCTTGAGAGTCCCTTGGACTGCAAGGAGATCCAACCAGTCCATTCTAAAGGAGATCAGTCCTGGGTGTTCTTTGGAAGGACTGATGCTAAAGCTGAAACTCCAATACTTTAGCCACCTGATGCGAAGAGTTGACACACTGGAAAAGACTCTGATGCTGGGAGGGATTGGGGGCAGGAGGAGAAGGGGACGACAGAGGATGAGATAGCTGGATGGCATCACTGACTCGATGGACATGAGTTGGTGTAAACTCCGGGAGTTGGTGATGGACAGGGAGGCCTGGCATGCTGCTATTCATGAGGTCACAAAGAGTAGGACATGACTGAGCAACTGAATTGACTGAACTTATCTGAACTCTATTATGAGAACTTCTTTACAAATGTTTATCCCCAAATTTTCCCCTTGAAAATATATTTTTATGATTAGAAACACATATATTTATACCAAGTCCAGTTGAGGGGCTTTTGGTTGTGTTCTGTAGTTGTTGTTGCCAAGTCATGTCTAACTCTTTGTGATCCCATAGACTGTAGCATGCCAGGCCTCCCTGTCCTTCACCATCTTCTGGAGTTTGCCCAAGTTTGTGTCCATTGAATCAGTGATGACACCCAACCATCTCCTTCTCAGTCACTCTCTTCTCTTTCTGCCTTCGATCTTTCCCAACATGCGGGTCTTTTCCAATGAGTCAGCTCTTCACATCAGGTGGCCAAAGTATTGTAGCTCCAGCTTCAGCATCAGTCCTTCCAATGAATATTCAGAGTTGATTTCCTTTAGGATTGACCTGTTTGATCTCCTTGCTGTCCAAGGCATCAATTCTTTAGTGTTCTTCCTTCCTTATGGTCCAACTCTCAACATCTGTATGTGACTACTGGGAAGACCATGACCTTGACTATATGGACCTTTGTTGGCACAGTGATTTTTTTGATTGTTAATATGCCAAGTTTATGCTGTTTAGGCTTTTCTTCCAAGGAGCAAGAATGTTTTAATTTCATGGCTGTAGTCACCATCTGCAATGATTTTAGAGCCCACGAAGAGGAAATCTGTCACTGCTACCACATTTTCCCCTTCTATTTGCCATGAATTGATGGGGCCGGAACACATAATCTTCATTTTTTTTTTAATATTGAGTTTTAAGCCGTTTTTTACACTCCTCTTTCACCTTCATCAAGGGGCTCTTTGGTTTTTCTTTGCTTTCTACCATTAGATTAATATCATCTGCATATCTGAGGTTGTTGATATTTCTCCCACCAGTCTTGAGTCCAGCTTGTAAATCATCCAGCTTGGCATTTTCCATGATGTGCTCTGTGTATAAGTTAAATAAACAGGGTGATAATAAGCAGTCTTGTTGTACTCTTTTCTCAATTTTGAACCAATTGTTCCATATAAGGTTCTACCTATTGCTTCTTGATCCACATACAGATTTCTCAGGAGACAGGTAGATGGTCTGGTATTCACATCTCTTTGAGCTATACATTATATAATTTAGAATCAGTGACACTTTGCTTGTTATAAAATGAAATCAAGTTGATCTTTAAATTTTTTTGCATCTTGAAATTGAAAATTGACTAATTGTATTTACCTAGACCTCAAGGGAAAAACAGAAGAAATGCTGGTGCTTGTTTCAGTTTTTGCACAGTACAGCATGTACTCCAGTACACATCTGGAGCACATATGAAACACATGTGCATTGTATACAGTCCAGTATACAGTAGTGTACACCTAATGTACATTGTGTACAGTCTATTGTAGATCCAGTGTACAGTCCAATTTACTTTGTGTACAGTCCAGTGTACAGTCCAATGCACACCCAATGTATATGGATATTATATACAGCCCAGTCTACAGTAGTGTACATCCAGTGTACATTGTGCACAGTTTAGTGTACATGCTAGTGTACAGTCCAATGTATAGTGTACAGTCCAGTATACACTCCAGTGCACATCTGCTGTCCAGTTCAAGTGCAATCTGGACAATCTGGTATGCAGGTCTAGTGCACATCTGGGACACATGTGGGCGCATCTGGTGTACAGTCAAGTACACACCTAGTGTACAGTCCAAGAGCACAGTCCAGTGTACATCCCAGTGTTTGTTCCCTACACAGGTCAATGTACAGTGTACAGAACACTGTACAGCCCAGTGTACACCAGTGTACACCTAGTATGCAGCCTAGTGTACAGTGCACTGTACACTCCAGTGTATAGTGCAATGTACATGCCATTGTATGATCAGTACACAGTCCAGTGTATAGTGTATAGCGCAGTGTATGTCCAGTGTACATCCAATGCATAGTGAAATATATACTCCAGTTTGTGTCCAGTACACAGTCCAGTGTATGTCCAGTGTACAGTGCAGTGTACATCCAACGTCTCTGTGACTCTTCTCCATGTCCATAAAATCCTATGAATGACCTTTCGAGTCATTCTTACAAGAAATGGCAAAAACCAGATTGTTAATAGGTTCAAAGAAGGGAGGATAAAAGGAACAAAATTTAAGTGAACTGAAAACTGGATTGCTTTACAGTGAATTCAGGTCAGTGATGTTCTAGAGCTCTCTTGTTCTAGGTCACACGAGCAACATTAAAAACATCAGGAATTTTGTCAGCTGACTGTTAAGCCCTTTGAAATTAGCAAGCAACACAAATTAGGACTTTTGGTTATCAGGGAGTCTGTGTTGACATCCATGATTATGGTATAGTCAGTCCAAGCTCGTCTCCATGCAACAGGTGATGCCACTGAAGCTCCTGGATGCCAGTGTCTGGCAGTTCACATGCTAACTATCTCCCTGGTGTGTCTTTTCTCTCTCATCCTGCCATCTCTGGTTAGTTCTTATCTTGATGGTCTCTATCCTAGATGGTCTCTGTTGCCTCCCAGCCAACGCTACCACTGGAACAGTATTATTTTTAAATCTACCGCTAGAGGGACTTCCCTGGAGGTCCAGTGGCTAAGACTCTGCACTCTCACTGTGGGGGGTGCAGGTTCGATTCCTGGTCAGGAAACTAAGATCGCACACGCCTCTGCAAAATAATAATAATAATAATAATAATAATAATAATCTACCACTAGAATAAGATTTAGGTAAGAATCCTGCCAGTCTGGAATTGAAGGAAAGAAAGAAAGAGGCTATCTTCAACTATTGGGAAAAACAATGTATAACACTTTCCTTTATAAACAGGTCTCTTTTTAAAAATTTATTTTTAATCAGAGGATAATTGATTTACAATGTTGCATCAATTTCTGCCATACAACAAAGTGAATCAGCATAACTATACATATATCCCCTCCTTCTTGAGTCTCCTCCCACCTCACCCGCATCCCACCTCGCTCCCCATCCAACTTCTACAGATCGTCACAGAGCACAGAGCTGAGCTCCAACCACACACTTTTGACTGACCATAAAGTTGGTGGCTTTTTTTTTTTTTCTGTTTTGATATAGGCTTCTACACATTCAATTTATACCCATAGAACTCTCATTTTTAAAATAGTTGGCTGGGGCTGGGTTACAGCCTGTAACTATGTGACAGTAATATGATCACATGGTGTTGACCACATGGCTTCTGATGACTGTCCTGTTCTAGCCAGCTGATCAAAAGCAACTCATCAGTGGAAATATCCACCAGAGGGAATGCTCCTGTGAGGAATGATTAGACTCATCTCTGTCCTCACTCTGCCCTGAGATTAGTCTGGGGAAAGATTCCTCCAAGTTGCTTCAGTATCAATTTACAGTCATCCAGTCTGGTGTAGGCATGTTCGTGATTACCAGTGGTCGTCAGGCAGAAATGCAAGAATATGCCATGTTTTCTTCTGAGCCACGCGGCCTCATTAAGAAAGTAAAACGTTTGTGAGTCTCCTGCAGGTTTTCTCCCTCTGGGTTGCAGAAGCTCTCTGGCTGTTAGCACAGCACTCTGGGCCAGGAATGTCCAGAGAATCACTTCAATGATATGGCAGCCTCATCCATTTAAGATGGAATTCAATGCTGGCTTCCCTCAGAGGCATTCACCGAAATTCCATGCACACGCCATTCCTATAGTCACTTACCAGTATGCCCCCTGTTTTCCTCAAGTTATCAGGGTGGACTGGGCTTCCCTGGGATGCCTGGGCCCTCCATGGCTCATCCTGCATCTTCTTCCCGAGTAGCAGGATCTGAGGCCATTGCTGGGCCATCAGGTCATCATGAACATGAGTGGGAGGCTAATGAGTTTTTTTAATAAATTTATTTTTTTAGTGTTAAAACTACTATCTATATAGAGAAACTATTAAACTAAATTTTATTCAATGCACATAAGATATGTCCAATTTTTTCAAAAAATTGTGTGAGAGCAGTAATATAAATACACGTGTATGCTAAGTCGCTTCAGTTGTGTCTGACTCTTTGAGATAATCTGGACTGTGGCCTGCCTGGCTCCTCTGTCCATGGGATTCTTCAGGGAAGAATACTGGAGTGAGTTGCCATGCTCTCCTCCTCCAGGGGATCTTCCTGACTCTGGGATCAAATCCATATCTCATATATCTCCTGCATTGGCAGGTGGATTCTTTACCACTAGCACCATGTCGGAAACATGCATATAAATACATAATATATAATATAATACAGTAAAGATTTCCTAATAGATACCAGACAGACATCAGGTGTTTTACAAACATGATCCACCTATAGCAATGATTTGGCAAATGTGGTATTTACCCACATTGGGTGACAAGACAGCTGAAACTTTATTTAAAAGTTTCAAGGATTTGCTTGCTAGTGACCAGAAAGTTAGTAAAAGACAATTTTAGATTTAAACCCAAATCCATCTGCCTCCAAAGTCCTTTGTTTTTTTACACTGCAAAAATGCTAGTTCGCCAGTAAACAGAGACTAATCTCCAGTTAATAAATCCTGTACTTGACAACAATGGTCTGCTCTTAGATGTGGTTTCTTTAGATTCACCATGTCTACCTAGTAACAAACATCCTATCTCCAACCCAGTCAGAGCCCAACCCTCCCACCTCCCTGCATCCCTTCCCTGGAATCCTGAAAGAATTCATTTCGGAGCCCTTTCTCCCACCAAATCTGATTTCATCACTGCCAAGGGAGGCCACAGCCTAACCTGAATAGCTTTTAACTGTTGTCTCAGACTCTTATCAGTACTTTCACGGGTGCACGCGTGTTAAGTCGCTTCAGTTGTGTCCGACTCTTTGTGACCCCATGGACTGTGGCTCGCCAGGCTCCTCTGTCCATGGGATTCTCCAGGCAAGAATACTGGAGTGGGTTGCCATGTCCTCCCCTCCAAGGGCTCTTCCTGACCCAGGGATCTAACCTGTGTCTCCTGCATTGCGGGCAGGTTCTTTATCACTATCACCCACTGGGAAACCCCAACTTTCAGGGGTAACAGTATCCAAATTTTAAACAGTGAACTTAAATGAAAATTTTAAACTAACCTTATAAAGGAACTGAAAACATACAGGACCAATTCTGATGTCACTGCCATCCTTCCCTACTCATTCTCCTCCATCTCTTCTTCAAGTCATCATTCCATGATTGTAATACATGACACAACAACAGGAAATATTATTTAATATATTCAGAGGGATTAGTTTAAGTCGATTTTGTCTGGGTGACTGAGATTTCTTCTAAAATGATTGCTCCTTGTATCCCCATTGAAAGTTTTAAACAACATGAGGTACTCTGAGGAAAGGCCCTGCTGCTAGAAGGAGGGTCTGTCATGGGGAGACTGTGGTACAGAGTGGACCACTGACCCAGGTGAAAGGAAAGCACAAAACCCATAATTAAGCTCATTAGTAAACATCATGTTTGTCTTAAGTCAGCCTGCGGCTGCCAAAACAAGAAGCACAGGAACTGCTCACAGTTCTTTCTGGAAGCCAAGAAGTCCCAGGTCAGGGGCTGGCCAATTCCGTTCCCAGATGAAGGCCCTCTTCCTGCCTGTAGGCAGCCAGCTTCTCACGTGCCCTCAGAGGGTGGAGATGGAGGGATGAAGTCTTCTGACATCTCTTCTATTAGCGCAATGATCCCCTCAGGGCACATGAGCCCCACCCTTGTTACCTCCTCTAAACCTCATCACCTACCAAAGGCCCAACTCCCATTTACCAAAGGGAGGGAAACCATCTTTCCCCTATCCTTCTGAGTTGTTAGATGAGGCCCTTGTGAGAAAACACAGGTTAACAAGAGAAAAACAGAAGTGTATTAACATGTATGCCCCATGTATACATGGGAGAAAAATGAGTTACTCCCCAAGGTGGCCTAGGATTCAGAATTAATTGGACAGAGTTTGAGCAAACTCCAGGAGGTAGTGGAGGACAGGGAAGCCTGACATGCTGCAGTCCATGGGGTCACATAGAGTCGGACACAACATAGTGACTGAACGACAATAGGGAAGTGGAGGTATAGCCGTCTTAGGTGGGTTTGAATGGTTATTAGGAAAGATGACTAGGCCCTTGCAAGAATGGATGGAGGTGTGATAGTTTGTTGCAAAATTTGTCAGCATGTGGTGTGGACATTCAGCCTTCTGGTTGATGGTCTGGGGAGAGATGGGACTTGCCAGGTGGAACAGTGATAAAGAATCTGCCTGCCAGTGCATGAGACATAAGAGATGTGGGTTTGATCCTTGGGTTGAAAGATCCCCTGGAGGAGGAAATGGCAACCCACAAGACTATTCTTGCCTGGAGAATTCCCCTGGACAAAGGAACCTGGTGGGCTATAGTCTATAGGGTCACAAAGAGTCAAAAAGACGGAAGCAACTGAGCACGAGCACACAGCACAATTCCTTTTGGATGATCCATCTTTAGGCAGTTATGTGGAGTTCAGGAAAAGCCTCTCCTTGTGCTTGCTGTTTTCCAAGTGCCTACAGATGGAAATCACCAATATACCAACATGGCATATGTGCGGTATAATGTTCTGCTGCCCTTGAGCCCCGGCTCTAAATATCATCACACTGGGGGGTAGCTTCAAAACACGAAATTTGGAAAGAATCGAATATTTAGTCCATGATAACTCTTATCATCTATTTGAGACGATGCATAGCACACTGAAACATAAACGACAGTGATTCTAGTAACTGAGTGCCCCAAGTGACTACTGGAGTCAGGAACTACTGCAGAAATCCTGAAGAGGCAACGTCACTTGTAATTCTCCTGACTTTCAAAAATTTATCCTTTTAAGGTGAATTCAAGAAAAATGAAAAAATTTCAGTGTATGTTTAGTCGGGGCCTTTGGGGTGGTGATCCACATTTTTGAGTCATAGCTTAAATACTTCCTGTGGGAACGCATATTATCATGTCTGTGCTCATTTAAATGATAATAAAAAAATGAGTCTGATGTGAATGGTGGATGTGCAGTTGCATTCTGGACTTGCACTTACTCTTTCCAGCTTCTAGATTTGTGTAACAAGTAAGCACCACAGCATTCTAAAAGCTGTGATCCATACCCCAGAGTCTTATAAATGTCAATGCATTATTATGACTGTATCAATAGTATTAGAGTATCATCTAAAAATGATTTTTTTTCTACTTTATGGATATTTAATATGAGATGATTTTGAACAGAGTGCTCAAAACCTCTTTTGGTCTAGTTCATTTTTTGTACAGTGTTATGATGTAAGTGTAGAAATGCATAGCACAGAACACTCATTATTGACTGAATTATTGAATGGAACATACTATACTTCATATTAGTGAGGATGCAGTTGGACACTGCTCACCTGGAACTTTGTTGACTGTTGCAAGAATAAAACTACATGTCCCATCATTATCATTGAGCATATAAAGTCATATAAAACAGATAGTTTGGAGCTTTTTGACAGCACCAAAAATCATGCCAGTTAAAGAAAAATAAGATAAATCCCAAGAAATTTATTTATTTCTCCCCAAGCCTTCCAGCTTGTGTCTTACATCAAGTCATTCTCGGTTTCTTTCGTTTAAATATCTTTTCTAATTCATATTAAACTACTAAGCTAATGGTCTCTAAAGACAGATTTACATTTGATTTCCTATAATAAAATAGTAGTTTTTTACTATTAGGTATGTTATTTAGTTTAAAGTGTGCATGCTTGGAGAGAGAAACAAATAAGTTTTAAAATTCTATCTTAGAACAATTTGTAAATTACTGAGAACAACCTAGTAGAACTCATCTTCTGGGTGAATTTGGAGCTGCTCGTTTGTTCCTTCAGCAATATCTAGTAATGCACAAACAGCTCTGTATTAGATTATTTGTCAATGTTATTTTATGAAGAAATTTAATAAAATTTACTACTCTGCAATCCATTGAGCACTTCCTAACTTAATTGTCATATTCTACATTTCCTGAGATTTACAATTAAAATTGTGATGAGCCAGACATACAAACTACCCCTTGTATGACAAGACAGGTTATTTGTATTTTACCAAAATTACATGATATATTCATTTATAAAATAGAAGTTCTATTGAAAATTTATTTTAGCCATCTACAAGTACCTACATGGGATATATTTTAAGTCTGAATTTTTTTCAGCCCGATTTTCTCTTAATGCCCACCACCAAAAAGAGATAGTTCAATTTACTATTTATGCTCATGCCAGATCCAGTTAATAAAAAATAATGACTCTGACATTTTATATTTTCCAAGGATGATCAAATAAGAAATGGTCTCCAGACCAGAATAAACATTTATTTTGATTAAGAAATGTTTAATCTTCCTTATATTGTCACTAGTCACCAATATTACTTCCTAAATCTCTAAAACTACATCACGCAATGTATTAACTTATAATATTTTATGCCATTGTATTTTAAACCTATAATTGGTAGAAAGACCAGTAATAATATTGAGAGACCACATTTCCAGTCTTATTGCTATTCTGGATGATAAGTATGTGGTTTGTAAGTAGAAAACAGTATAAAACTAAATATCAAGGACGTATTTTTATTATATAATTTTGAAGATGCATTTATCTTTAAATATTCCTTATAATTTCTCACTGGTTTTAACAAAAATAAGAAATTCCCAGTTGAATATGGATTCAAAAGTCCATGTTTCTTTATGCTCATCCTTCTGTGGGTTCTTTCCAATATCCTGGGTGATTGCAGTAGGAATGAAGGATGTAGAATGATAAATGACTTTGTATATGATTTCACAGAGGCATTAAATTGAGAATCAACTTTAAGAGCCATTTGTTTAGTCATTTCACTATACTTTCAACAGATACTGAGTTTCAGGTATTAGGCTTGATGACAGGCTGATTAAGAAAAGGATAGTACTGATAACTAAGAAATTTGAGAAGGGGAGACCATTTGCAACTAATGTTGGTTAACACTTGAAGTTCGATGTAAAAAGTGTTTTTGAGCAGTTTTAGGTTTGCTTAGACAAGTTTTATACATATTTAAATATCTTGATGCTTGATATCTGAGTGATTTTTGCTTATTTGATTCATCTGATGACCTGTAAAATTCACCACTTTGAGCGTAAGCATCCTAAACATAAAATAGAATTGATATCATATGCCTTAAAAGTATTGATATGATTGAAAACAAGTATACACGTAATACACATCAAGGTGCTTTGTCAATTACACAGAGTTACACAAATGAAACACATTGCTATTAAGACACTTAACTAGAAATATCCAGAGACCATTCACGGACATGGAACCTGAAGATACGCAGGTGTATAGATTTAAAAAATTTCAGTTGTAAAAAAACCAGACAAACAATTTTGTGAGACATCTTAGGAGCAATTGAACTATCCTAGCTAAAAGGTAGGGGAAATAGGGCAGAAGCTAAAGACAGAATCTTAGAATATATAAACAACATTTATATGGTAGAAGAAAGACGAAAATCCGATGACAAGGGAGGAGCATCCAAGGTGTAAAGGAAAAGCAGAATAGTGCAGTAGTCGAAGCCAGAGTCATCAGGCCTAAGTGAGGTCATGATGGAAACCCACGGCCTCCTTGACAGGTCTGTTGGTGCTCCTTTATATTCAAGAGGTGGTTTTTCAGCAGAATAACCATGAAGAAAGTTTAAGAACTTAAGATGGAATAAAATGTGTTGTTTTTAAAAAGTTGCTCTCCTTTATCTCTAAATTCAATCAACTCGAAAGAGAAAGAGGCAGTGTGGAACTTGAGGACAAGATGACTTTACTTCTAGGTCTGTTATTAATCTGCTCTGGCTCCCGTGAAAAATACCACAGCTTGGGTATCTTAACAGAAATGTGTTTCCTCACGGTTCTGGAGGGCTGAATCCAAGGTCAAGGTGCCATCAGAGTTGGTTTCTGATGAGACCTTTCTTCCTACCTTGTAGACAGTCACCTTCTTCTCAGTTCCTCCAAAAGAGAAAGATCTCTGCTGTCTCCTCTTCTTACAAGGACACCAGTCCTATTGGATTAGGGCCCCACTCTTAAATCTTGTTTTAACCCTAATTACGTCTCTTAAGGACACATGGGGTTTAGGGGTTCAACATATGAATTTTGAGGGGGATGCAATTCAGTCAATAACAAGACTTGAGTATATCATAGGGTTTCCCTGGTGGCTCAGATGGTAAAGAATCTGCCTGAAGTGCAGGAGACCCAGGTTCAGTCCCTGGGTCAGGAAGATGTGCTGGAGGAGGGGAATCCCACTCCAGGGATCAGACCCAGGAGTATATCAAGGGTATACATGACCACTGATTAATAAAACTTGCTCTCATCCAATATTTAGGATGTTGGTCATAAAATATTGGAATTAACAAAACTATTTCTCTGTGAAGGAAGCAATTCAAAATAAGATAAATACTTTTCTCCCACTAAAATGTCTAACTAGCATTTCTCCCATGTTTTCTGTCTTGGACTTTCCAATCTATCCTCTGCATAGGTATGGTTACATTCCTAAACTTTTCAGTCAGATCTTTTTATTCCTCTCCAAAAATCTTCAATGATTCCTCACTGCTTAATGAATAACATTTAACATTTTAATTATTCATTCATTTCTCAATGGGGCTTCCCTGGTGGCTCAGATAGTAAAGAATGCACCTGCAGCCCAGGAGACCTGGGTATGATTCCTGTGCTGGAAAGATGCCCTGGAGAAGGGAATGGCAACACGCCAGTATTCTTGCCTGGAAAATTCCATTGACAGAGGAACCTGGAGGGCTATAGTTCAGAGTCACAAAGAGCCGACTGAGTAACTAACACTTTCATTCCTCAATAACCTGGTTCCAACATGTATTCTGTGTCACCAGTCACTCTACACTTCAGCCACAGAGGGCTAGACATTGCTACTTGGACTTTTGATGATGTTACACCTATGCTAACACTGCTCCTTCAGCCTGGAATGTCTTTTCCCTCAAGGCTCAAGGCCCACTTCTAAGTTCTAGGGCTTCAGTGAAGCCTTCCTTGATCTTAGACTCCCAGATATAAAGATCAGACTTGTGGTTGCCAAGGTTGGTTGAGGGGGGAGTAAGTGAGTGGAAGGAGAAGGATGGGCTTGGGAAGCTGGAGTTAGTAGATGCAAACAACTGCATTTAGGATGAATCAACAAGGTCCTACTGTATAGCATAGGGAACTATACCCAATTTCCTGGGATAAATCATAATGGAAAAGAATATAGAAAACGAATGTATAAATGTGTATAACTGAGTCACCCTGCTATATGGCAAAGATTGCCACAAGATTGTAAATTAACTGTACTTCAATTAAAGAACAAATCTAACAAATAAGTTAATTATTTACATGACTGTCTTCCCCAGATTACTGAGTTTCTTAGGGCAAAGAATGTTTTACTTATAGCCAGCATAGCTTTAAAACTAAAGCAAACAAACAAAAACTTGTCATATAGTAAGCATTGAATAATTGCTCAGTGATTGAAGAAATTGAAGAGGCTATCTACAGTAGTCCTTAGAAGTGTCTGATAGGTAAAGAAAGGTAAAAACATAGAAGATATCCTTAAAAAGTTGGAGCTTTTTCTCTAAGAGAAGAAAATATCTTCATTTTATAAAATAAGCTACAAACATGCTTCCAGTGATCATCTATACAGGGTGGTCTCAAAAATGAGACAACCAGATTGCAATTCACTAGGCATTCCAAAATACAGCTTGATTCCAAAAGATACACATATCCATTTTCCTGTTTGAGCAGCAGAGTAGCAAGAGAAGAGGGTATAAGAGGAAAACACTTCAGATATTCCCTAAGTTCCTTGGCCATGTAAAGTAAAAGTCCCCGTACCTTTCTTTTTAACCCAGAGAATTGTAGGAAAATGTTCCATGGACAAATAGTCTATTAGAGTGGAAAAAAAAAAAAAAAAAACCTTGTTCTGAGTTCACACTGAGTATCTTTTCATAAGAAATTATATAGCAGCACAATTAAGATGAAATACTAATTGCAACAAAAAAAGATGGCGGCTGCAGAATATAACTCAGCCTTAATAGATTTTCTAATGCCTCTCTTTATACCAAAGGGGAGTAGCCCTTTAGCCAATAAAGTAAATTTTCTGATCTCCAAATGGGTACTTTATCCTCATTCAGGCTGATATTGCAGCGACATCATGAATTTCTCAGACAGCTTTGTGAATCAGCAGAGTATTTCAGAGGAGAGCACTGCTAAAAGCAAAGTCGTTATTTTTTAAACAGCCTTTAAACTAGTAGATGAAACATTTCATTTTGGGTCAAGGATGCATTTGCTCCAGCAACCTAGAGGAGCAGAGAGGGTTGAACCGGTTGAGAAGGAATAGAATAATGTTACTGTGTCAGCCAAACCTCAAAGTATTCAGTTATTGCAGGTCAGATATTTTTTCTTTTTCTTTTTACTATCCATGTCTATAATTCTTATTCCCAAAGAGTTTAAACATTAATCTTCCATGAAATATTATCCTATATTTCTAAAGTAGCTTTGGAAAGCCATTAACTAATTTGCTCATAATAAACTTTGAGGTCTAGAAAAAAACTAGTTTCTTTCTCTTTAAATAACCTCCAAAAAGGAACCTTGGGCAAGAAAGACCTATGCCTCCTAATACATCCATTCATCAAATGTTCTGAGTGCATCGGTCTGCCAGGCATTGTGTTGGGTGCTGGGAATACAAAAGCAGTAAGACACAGTCCCTTACCTCACTCATACAACAGTATACAGTGTTCAGAGGCCAAATTAATTGGGTTTAAAATATCTTCATACTTCTCTTTTCCTTTGTTCTGGTGCACTGATGAGTGTTTTTGAAGTTTTGTGGGCTAAAATTGTGATTTAAGCCTGACTCACAGTCTTAAATTGCTGAATATAGACTTAGTTTCTTCAAATCTTTGGATATGTTTTACTTTCCACTGATGTTATTGATGTTAATATATGTTATTTGGGGAATTCTAGCTTCATCCACAGAGAAGGCAATGGCAACCCACTCCAGTACTCTTGCCTGGAAAGTCCCATGGACGGAGAAGCCTGGTAGGCTGCGGTCCACGGGGTCGCTAGGAGTCAGACGTGACTGAGAGGCTTCACTTTCACTTTTCACTTTCATGCATTGGAGAAGGAAATGGCAACCCACTCCAGTGTTCTTGCCTGGAACATCCCAGGGACGAGGGAGCCTGGTGGGCTGCCGTCTATGGGGTCGCACAGAGTCGGACACAGCTGAAGTGACTTAGCAGCAGCAGCAGCTTCATCCAATTTCTTTAAAATGTTAGACTGCATAAAGAATGGGGTTGAGAGTACAGTGTAGAAAATTTATAAAAATATCTAACGCTAAGGTTACATGTTGCAAAAAAGAAAACATTTTCTTATGCCAAATAATTTATATATCACTGGCAAGGACATTGATTGATTGATTGTCAAGGGTATGTGTATCCTTTGGAATTTATACACATGCATTCTTGTGTCTGTTGACTCCAACAGACTTTTGGGTGTGTACACAATATGGGTTTGTCTGGGATTGATATCCCATATCACTGATGATAGGAAACATTCTACAGGAAGCAATGCTTTTTAAAATAATTCTTGATAGAGTTAGGAGTCTAATGTGTATCTGACCCTTTTCTACTCCATGAGTGGCCATTCTTAGCCCCATGAGTATGGTGCATTTTTGTCAATTTCTGCACAAGAGTGAGGAGGGTGAAAGAACCCATGCTGATATTTCTGGTTAGGAAGGGATAAAGCATGGCTTGCTGATTGGTATTTTGAAACTCTCCTCTAAGTGTTCTTGCTGTTAGATTAAGAAAAAGTGGTCCAGTGGCTAAGACTCTGCACTTCCAATGCAGGGGGCCCAGGTTCAATCCCTCCTCAGGGAACTAGATCCAACATGCCGGAACTGAAGATTCAGCATGCTGCAATTAAAGATCCAGCATTCCACAACTAAGACACAGTGCCATCAAATAAATAAATGAAAAAAAAAATCCTCATTTTGCCTCTAAAAAATAAAAAAGTGGTACGTTAGAAAACAAACTTGTGGTTGATTAATAGATATACACTTACTATATATAAAATAATCAACAAGGACCTAGATGGCCTACATTTCTTTAATTTTCCCAAAATGTTTTAATAATTATTTTATCATAAATTACATGAATGTCTGATAGTTCTAGACAAAGAGCTTTAATATTATGTATATATTTTGAGTTTTACATATAATTATCCACTCATTTGAACTTCCATCAATGGTTTTATATTTAGAATTCTGAATGATGCATATCCCTTGCCTGAAAACTTGTGACTGTTGGTAACTAAGATCAGCAATATTTGGAACACAGTATCAGCATCAGGTGGCATAAGACAGTTGTCCATTTGTCCCCCTATTCAATAAAGAATTAGACATCCATCCACAAACTAAAATGTCTGTGTGAAACACATGCCAAGGGACTCAGAAAGAGTCTTGCCCAGGTGTACGAATGGCAATAGGCAGACAGATCTTGATATCTGCTGTTGAAAAAGCAGACCAACACAACTGCTCAATCCCACGTGGCCTGCACAGAAAACTAAACAAGAAAGAAACAGAAGTTCAGCTTCCCAAAGGGAAATTCAAGCGCACCATTGGAGCAGGATGCTGCTGCTGCTGCTAAGTCGCTTCAGTTGTGTCCGACTCTGTGCGACCCCATAGACAACAGCCCACCAGGCTCCCCCATCCCTGGAATTCTCCAGGCAAGAACACTGGAGTGAGTTTCCATTTCCTTCTCCAATGCATGAAAGTAAAAAGTGAAAGTGAGGTCGCTCAGTCGTGTGAGACTCTTAGCGACCCCATGGACAGCAGCCCACCACGCTCCTCCATCCATGGGATTTTCCAGGAGTCCTGGAGTGGGATGCCATTGCCTTCTCCCCATTGGAGGGTAAAACCCCACAAATTTTGACATAGTGAAGATCATAAAAATTCTACCAGCAACCCTCCCTGCTCTGCCATCACCAAAGCAACATTGCATGGAGTGTCTATGCAGGGTGATAACCTCTCTCATAAGGGAAAAGAACAGCCATGAATGAGTGCCTGGCTATGCAGTGGTACCAGATGCATCTGGAGAAATCCATTTCTCTTCAGAAGCACTGAAGTACTGA
Source organism: Capricornis sumatraensis (assembly GCF_032405125.1). Classification (NCBI taxonomy): domain Eukaryota; kingdom Metazoa; phylum Chordata; class Mammalia; order Artiodactyla; family Bovidae; genus Capricornis; species Capricornis sumatraensis. The sequence goes on from NC_091073.1 coordinate 26,639,165, forward strand.
GGTGGGACACTCAGTATTGGATGGAGGGGTTAAAGCTAGAAATAAGCAGGAAAGAGTTTCAAAGGCCATTAAAGGGACATAGCTCCTGTTTACTGCATTAAACAGGAACTACACCCATGAGATTCTGGCAGATCCCTAACTAGGGATCTCCCTACTGGGATGGCAAACACCCCAGGGCCACAAGCGCTAAACCCACACCTCTCACCACTCTGTGGCCAGCTCCTGGGGGATACTTTCAAGTGACACTGTGGAAACAAATTCTGGCAGACAGGGAGTTAGCTTAGAAAACAGGCCAGGGTCTTTGGGCAAAGGAGAAACTATAAACTTGAGTTGTATTACCACCTTCCAGGAAACAAAAATGAAAGGTTTACAGTAGCCAGACTGGGGAGAACCAGAGAGGACAAACAAGCTTAAAAATTCTGCCACAAAATTTATGGAGAAGGTGTATCCATACAAGTACCATGTAGAAACAGGACAAATGAAGACTATCTCCCACAAGAAGACAAGAACTAAAGATGTGAGGAGTCCACAGCTTCAAATGTGAAAACAGCAATGCAAAGCTCCAAGGAACATGAAAAATCATGGAAATCTGTTATCACTAAATGATAACAACCCTCCAGTAACCAAACTCAAAATCATGCAGTTTGGCAACTTAGCTGATAAATAATTCAAAAATAGCTTCTTTTAAGAAAACATGCTTCAGGAAAACATAGAAAGTAAACAAAATTAGGAAAAGAATTCATGAACAAAATGAGAAATTTAACAGACATAGAAATTACAAAAAAAGAAGCAAAAAAACCTGTAGGTGAAGAATTCATTAAAAAATGAAAAATGCAATAGAACATCTATGATAGAAGAGACCTGGGTTCAATCCCTGGGTCAGGAAGATCTCCGAGAGAAGGAAATGGCAACCCACTCCAGTATTTTTGCCTGGAAAAATCCCATGGACAGAGGAACCTGGTAGGCTACAGTCCATAGGGTCACCAAGAATCAGACACGACTGAGTGATTTTCCTTTCTTTCTTTTATGATAGAAGAGAATAAACAGAAGACAGAATCACTGACCAGAGGATACAAACTTTGAAGTGAGCCAGAGAAGAATAAAGAAAAAAAGAGTGAAAAGGAGTTAAGACAGCCTACATGATCTGTAAGATATCATCAAATGCACAAATATTTGGATAACTGAAGTTCTAGAAAGAGAAGAGAGGGGGAAAGGAGCAGAAAGTTTATCTAAATAAATAATAGCTGAGAACATCCCCAGTGTGGCTTAAAGCTGGACATCTAAGTTTACAAAGCTAATAGATCACCCAGAGAAGTCTGACATGCTGCAGTCCGTGGGGTTGCACGAGCTGGACAGAGCTTAGCAACTGAAAAACAAAAGATCACCCATTATCTTCAAGTAAAAAGACCTTCTCTAAGACACATTGTAATGACACTGTCATCAAACATAAAAGTGACCCAAGGATCAAACAAACCTGTGACTTACTTCTCCTGCATTGGCAATCAGGTTCTTTAGCACTATCGCCACCTGGAAAGCCCTTCTGAGTCTTACTACTATATATTGAATTTACCACAGTGTTGGATATTTTTCCACATTTCGTGTCGCTGATTAGTGGTGTTTAACCTTAGCTTAAGAATTAGGAAGATCCCTGGAAAAGGAGATGGCAACCCACTCAAGTATTCTTCCCTGGAGAAGCCCATAAACAGAGGAGCCTGGTGGGCTACACTCCATAGGGTTGCAAAGAATTGGACATGACTAAAGCAACTTAGCACAAGACTTAGAAAGCTAATTCTGTTAGATGATGGTACGTTAATCACTAACGGTAGTACAATAGTCAAAGAAAAAGAGTATTAAAAACAATTATAGATAAGATACTACAATTATTTATAGTATGATAATGAGGATCATGGCATCTGGTCCCATCCCTTTATGGCAAATAGATAGGGAAAAAGTGGAAATGGTGACAGATTTTATTTTCTTAGGCTCCAAAATCACTGTAGACAGTGACTGCAGCCACGCGACCCAGAGGGATGGTACGGGGAGGGAGGGGGGAGGGGGCTTCAGGATGCAGAACACGTGTATACCTGTAGAGGATTCATGTTGATGTATGGGAAAACCAGTACAATATTGTAAAGTAATTAGCCTCCAATTAAAATAAATAAATTTGTATTTAAAAAAAGACTCTTTCTCCTTAGAAGGAAAGCTATAACAAACCTAGACAGCATATTAAAAAGTAGAGACATCACTTTGCTGACAAAGGTTCATACAGTCAAAGCTATAGTTTTTCTAGTAGTCATGTATGGTTGTGAGAGTTGGACCATAATGAAGGCTAAGCACCAAAAATTCATGCTTTTGAGCTGTGAAGCTGGGGAAAACTCTTGAGAATCCCTTGGGCAGCAAAGAGAACAAAGCAGTCAGTCCTAAAGGAAATCAACCCTGAATATTCATTGAAAGGACTGATGCTGAAGCTGAAGCTCCAGTACTTTGGCCACCTGATATAAAGAGGTGAATCACTGGGAAAGACCCTGATGCTAGGAAAAATTGAGGGCAAGAGGAGAAGGGGGAGGTAGAGGATGAGATAGTTGGATGGCATCACTGATTCAATGGACATGAATTTGGACAAACTCTGGGAGATGGTGAAGGATAGGGAAGCCTGGCATGTTGCAGTTCATGGGGTCAGAAAAAGTCAGTCACAACTTAGCAACTGAACAACAATAATAGTATTTTTTAACAAGTATACAAATATGGAAAGAGGTAAATAATAATATTAAAAATATAAAAGATCAGAAATAAAATGGTGAAATTTTGTAGATGGTTACAATTGTTATCAGCCTAAAATGAACCATTTGACCTATTCAGTATCTTATGTAAGCCTCAAGTTAATGGTAAAGCAAAAATCTAGAGTAGATACATACACAAAAAAAAATAAAGTAAAATAAAGGAGATGAAAGAAAGGGAAAGAAAGCACAGCTGCAAGGAAAATCATCAATTTACAAATGTAGGTAGAAACAGAGAAAAACAGTTTAAATAAAAATAAACAGAAAACAGTAAGTCCATACATAGCAATAACAACACTAAATGTAAATATTAATAGATGAATTCATATCAAAAGGCACAGAATGTTTAAATGGATAAAAAACCAAGACCCACTTATCTCATGTCTACAAGAGGCTCACTTCAACTTTCAGGACACTTAAGAGTGATGGAGTAGTCTTTAGGGTTTTCTATGCAGAGGATCATGTCATCTGCAAACAGTGAGAGTTTTACTTCTTCTTTTCCAATTTGGATTCCTTTTATTTCTTTTTTTGCTCTGATTGCTGTGGCCAAAACTTCTAGAACTATGCTGAACAGTAGCGGTGAAAGTGGGCAGAAACGAATCGCTAGTCTAGGTTTGATACAGGATACAGGATGCTTGGGGCTGGTGCACTGGGATGACCCAGAGAGATGATATTGGGAGGGTGGTGGGAGGGAGGTTCAGGGTTGGGAACTCATGTACACCTGTGGTGGATTCATGTCAATGTATGGCAAAACCAATACAGTATTGTAAAGTAAAAAAAATAAAATTTAAAAAAAAGGAAAAAAATAAACACACTTTGGCATTAAAAAAAAAAAAAGAGTGATGGAAAAAGATATTTCATGAAAGTGCAAACCAAATGGGGAACAGCTACACTTATCAGACAAAGTAGACTTTAACCTACAAATAAGTCAATAGAAAATGATAAAGAAACTCAATTCATCAAGAAGATATATAATCCTAAAAACACAAGGATCAACATTGGAGTACATAAATATGTTAAGGGAATGCAAACAGATTTGAAAGGAAAAATAGACAGCAATACTAGAAGAGGATTTTGATACCCCACTTTTGGCAATAAATAAATCAACAAGGCAGAAAATCAACAAGGAAATGTTGTCCATGTACCTAGTACAACATACATTTATAGACAATTCCATCCAAAAGAAGGAGAATATGCAATCTTCTGAAATACACATATGATAGGACAGAAACCAGGCCTTCATAAATTTAAGAACACAAGGCATACCAAGGATATTTCCTAACCACAACGGTATGAAACTAGATATGAACAATAAGCAAAATGTTGGGAAATGTACAAATATATAGAAATTAAATAATATACTCTTAAATAACCAATGAGTCAAAGGAGAAATCAAAAGTTATTTTAAAAATCTCAAAATTAATGATATGAATGCATACCATACCAAAATTTTTGTACTGCTGAAAATTTGGTTTTTAGAGGGAAGTTTACAGTGATAAATGCAAATATTAAGAAAACAGAACTCAAAGAAGCAACCTAAAATTATATTTCAAGCAACTAGATAAAGATCAAACTTAGTCCAAAGTGAGCAGAGAGAAGGAAATAACAAAAATTAGAGTGGAAAAAATAAAATAAATGAGAAAAAAAATAGGAAAAAAAACCTAAGTATTTGAAAAACTACCTGTAAAACAAAATTCACAATACTCTAGCAAGACTAACCAGGAAAAAAAAAAAAAAAAAAAAAGACTCGATATATAACAACAAAAATGAAAAGAGGAGACATTACAACTGATACTGTAAAAATACAAAAGATCATAAGGGGTTACTTTTAACAATTATATGCCAATATACTGGATAACCTGGGCTTCCCAGGTGGTGCTAGTGGTAAAGAACGCGTCTGCCAATGCAGGGGACATAAGAGATGTGGGTTGGACCCTTGGATCAGGAATATGTCCTGGAGGAGGGCATGGCAAGTCACTCCAGTATCCTTGCCTGGAGAATCTCATGGACAGAGGAGCCTGGCGGGCTTCAGTCCACAGGTCACAAAAACTCAGACACGAGTGAAGCGACTTAGCACACATGCACATATTGGATAACCTAGAAGAAATAGATAAATTCTTAGAACCACACAACCTTATCTCTCCTACAAGGAGAGATAAGAAAGCCTTCCTAAATGATCAATGCAAAAAAAAATAGAGGAAACTAGAGATCTCTTGAAGAAAATTAGAGATACTAAGGAAATATTTCATACAAAGATGGGCACAAAAAAAGACAAATTGTATGGACCTAACAGAAGCAGAAGCTATTAAGAAGAGGGGGAAAGAATACACAGAAGAACAATACAAAAAAGACCTTAATGATGCAGATAACCACGATGGTGTGATCACTCACCTAGAGCCAGACATCCTGGAATGTGAAGTCAAGTGGGCCTTAGAAAGCATCACTATGAGCAAAGCTAGCAGAGGTGATGCAGCTGAGCTATCTCAAATCTGAAAAGATGATGCTGTTAAAGTGATGCACTCAATGTGCCAGAAAATTTGGAAAACTCAGCAGTGGTCACAGGACTGGAAAAGGTCAGTTTTAATTCCAGTCTCAAAGAAAGGCAATGCCAAAGAATGCTCAAACTACCACACAATTGCACTCATCTCACATGCTAGTAAAGTAATGCTCAAAATTCCCCAAGCCAGGCTTCAATAGTACATGAACTGAGAACTTCCAGATGTACAAGCTGGATTTTGAAAAAGCAGAGGAATCAGAGACCAAATTGCCAACATATACTGGGTCATAGTAAAAGCAAAAGAATTCCAGAAAAATATCTACTTGTGCTTCACTAACTACACTAAATTCTTCGACTGTGTGGATCACAACAAACTGGAAAATTCTTCAAGAGATGGAAACACCAGACCACTTTATATGCCTCCTGAGAAACCTGTATGCAGGTCAAGAAGCAACAGTTAGAAATGACATGGATCAAGGACTGGTTCCAAATTGGGAAAGGAGTATGTCAAGGCTATTGTCACCCTGCTTATTTAACCTAAATGCAGAGTATATCATGCAAAATGGCATGCTGGATGAAGCACAAGCTGGAATCAAGATTGCCAGGAGAAATATCAATAACTTCAGATATGCAGATGAAAGTATCCTTATGGCAGAAAGCGAAGAAGAACTAAAGAGCCTCTTGATAAAAGTAAAAGAGGAGAGTAAAAAAGCTGGCTTAAAATTCAACATTCAGAAAACTCAGATCATGGCATCTGGTCCCATCACTTCATGGCAAATAGATGAGGAAACAATGCAAGCCAACACAACATTGTAAAGGAATTATTTTCCAATTAAAAATATTTTTTAATATTTAAAAATAATATGGAAAAATTCTAAAAAGGAATATATATATGTGTAATTAAATCACTGTACTGACTTAGCAGCAGCAGCAGCGTTGTATACTTGAAACTAACACAGCATTATAAATCAACTACACTCCCAATACACAATAATCTTTTTTAATTAATTTAAAATAAATTTAAAAATGCAAAGTGCTTTCTAAACCCAAAGAAGAAAAACAAAGTTTTTAAGGAATAAAAGCTTGAGATCAACTATTGCATTAGAAAGCATATTAGACATATTAGACACTTGAATCAATTATATAATACTTCTTATAGAGCTTGTCTTAAACAGAAAGGAAAATAGATGACTCTAGAAGGCAATCTCTAAAACTAAAGTATCTCAGTAGCTCTCAATATACTTATTTTCCCCTTCTCATGGGCTCATCTTATTTATAGCTTCAAAAGTTCTTTCAATTAAATATATTCTAATTTCCATTTAACCTGCTTACTTTTACTTTGATGTTACTGAGTTGATTAAAAGCATTTAGAATCTAATGCTATCAAATATAATTAGTAATGTCATATTTCTTAAGGTTATTTTGTCAACACTTTGCACACTGAATTTTGATCAAGTTATAGATAATATTATCTTGTTTACAAATGTTAGTCTATGGTAATTGTCATAAAAATATAGCTCTAGCTTAAATTAATAACTGATCAAGCAGTTGGAGAAATAGAAGATCATTTCATTTGATTATATCCTCCCAAACCAGCAGATGTGAAGAAATTTCAAAAATGCTGCTTCATACTTTAGGCAATTATAAGATACTTTAAACTTCATCCATTGATTTGTTACTAAAGACTGAAGGACTAGGGGAGTGTATCTCTAAATAATATCCTCTAAATAAATAAAATGCTTAACTATATTCTTAAAGAAATCCACCTATAGAAATAGACTATTTTAATCCTATAATTCATTTTGTTTTTTTCTAAGCAAGAGAACTGTTGCCACTAGGTCACTGTGGACTAGGACTGGTTGTCTGCATCAAACCCTTTTCATGTTTGCCAAAAAAATAAAAATTATAAATAATTGGGCAGTAATTATTATTAAAATTATCTTCAAAATTAGTCTGATCCACAAGACACACCCAATAAAAATGCAATCAGAATTAAGATCTCAAGTGTGTGAGTATAAAATGCTTTGTTAAAAACTGAGAAAGATTTAAGAGTGTGCCTCATTGAAACTTTCTTTTAGACAGTTCAGTTCAGTCACTCAGTCCTGTCCGACTCTGCGACCCCATGAATCGCAGCAGGCCAAGCCTCCCTGTCCATCACCAACTCCCGCAGTTCACTCAGACTCACGTCAATCGAGTCAGCGACGCCATCCAGCCATCTCATCCTCGGTCGTCCCCTTCTCCTGCCCCCAATCCCTCCCAGCATCAGAGTCTTTTCCAATGAGTCAACTCTTCGCATGAGGTGGCCAAAGTACTGCAGTTTCAGCTTTAGCATCATTCCTTCCAAAGAAATCCCAGGGCTGATCTCCAAGCGTTCTAATTATCAGTCCAAGGTAGAAAGGGGCCTTTTTCAAAGAAATTTCCATCTCCATTGGCTAGTAGAATGGACTCTATTTTTATACTCAGGAAGTCCACAAAGTTTCTAAGAGATTATACCAGCTTGTACTAAATGGAAAAATGATCATTCAAAATTAAAACAGGCCTTTGAGACCCCCAACCTTTTGTGAGTAGGACACAGCCTGAAAAAGCCAGTCAGCTACACACAGGACTACTATTACAGACAAGGATGACCGATTTAGGATACGGGAGCCCAGAGAGTAAAACCAAGAGGCATGGAGAATCAATTCAAGAAAGCCAGAAGGAGCCCTTTAAGGAACTAACATATGCTCAGCTAAAATTTCAAGATTTCTATGGACCCGTGACTGCTATTTGCTTCCCTGCTTTTTGAACCAAATGTCCATTCTACAGTCTTTGTCTCAGCATCGCACATTGAGTTTGTGGGAATCAGGTAACATCTCTCAGATGTTTACAGATCTTCATATCCAGAGGAGCCTGAAGAGCCTCATCTCTACCAGGATCTGATTTAGATAATAAAATGCTGAACTATGAGCCTGATGCCATGATGAGATGAGACTTTGATGATTTTGGGATTGGTGAGGGTATTTTGCACATAGAATGAATTTATGTAATATGAGTCTGGAATAAAGAGAGCCAAACACTTCTTATTATTCTCCCCATGAATATGTGGAGTTTATTCCCTTCCTACTTGAATCTGAGTTGGTCCTGTGATGGATTAACAAACAGACTATAGTGGAAATGACAGTGTGCCAATCACAGATATACTTTATAAAGAGAATTACAGCATCTACTTCCTCCCTCTAGGATTTTTGACTCTTCAAATTGGAATTCAGCCACCATGCTGTGCAAAAGCCCGAGCTACCTGTATGGGAAGCCTACTGATGTTCAATTTCTGAAAGTCTCAGATGAACTCCAGTCAACAGCAAATGCCAACCATGTATACCAGCCATCTTGGGTCCTGATCACAATTGAGCCCACACATGACATAGCCAAAGCCAATGCTATTAAGTGAGAAAGTCATGCAGATTAGCTCAGTCAACACCAAGGCTAGTGAGAAAAAATGAAATTGTTGATGTAAGCCATTAAATTTTGGAGTGGTTTATTATACAACAATAGGTAACTGAAATAGGAGTCTTTGCTGTGTGAGAAGTAATGAAGCCACTAGAGTGAAACTGAAAGTTGCTCAATCCTGCCCCACTCTTTGCGACCCCATGGACTATACAGTCCATGGAATTCCCCAGGCTAGAATACTGGAATGCATAGCCAGTGGATGTGGCTTAATACACAAGTACGTCACATGAAAGAAAGGAGGTTTAGAATAGAATCCTGGAAACTTCAAAATTTCCAGACAGAAAAATAGAAGACAGTAACAAAGCCTGTGAAATATGTTCATAAAGGTAGAAGGGAGCAGAGGAGACTTTCCATGACCTGTAAGCCAGTGGAAGAGGTCAGTGCTAATGAGAGATCAAATAAGACACAACTGAAAATTGCTTGTTACATTTAATGACATGGAAGTCAAAGGTGACCTTAGCAAAAATAGCTTTGCAATACACCCCAAGGAAACCAAAATTGAAAAAGACACGTGTATCCCATTGTTCACTGCAGCACTGTTTACAACAGCTAGAACATGAAAGCAACCTAGATGTCCATCAACAGATGAATGAGTAAATAAGCTGTGGCACACAATGGAATACTACTCAGCCATAAAAAGGAACACATTTGAGTCAGTTCTAATGAGGTGGATAAAACTGGAGCCAATTATACAGCATGAAGTAAATCAGAAAGAGAAAGATAAACACTGTATTCTAACACATATATACAGAATCTAGAAACATGGTACTGAAAAATTTATTCACAGGGCAGCAATGGAGAAACAGACAGAGAGAATAGACTTATGGACATGGGTAGAGGGGAGGAGAGGATGAATGTATGGGAAGAGTGACATGGAAACTTACATTCCATATGTAAAATAGATAGCCAATGGGAATTTGCCGTATGGCTCAGGAAACTCAAACAAGGGCTCTGTATCAACCTAGAGCGGGTGGGATGGGGACGGAATGGGAGGGAGGTTCAAAAGGGAGGGGGTATATGTATACTTATGGCTGATTCATGTTGAGGTTTGACAGAAAACAACAAAATTCTGTAAAGCAATTGTCCTTCCATTAAAATATAAAGAAATTAAATTTTTAAAAATCTATCTTTGCAAGCTGACAGGGAAGAAGCCAGATTATTAGAGGTAGAGTTAGGTGTGGAATGAACAGCAAATGCATAGACAGAAAACATATAAAGATTGAAATTACCTTTAAAATGCTGATGAGAAAACAAAAGAGAATACATGTCATGGTAAGAAAAAAAATATAGGTGAGTAATATGTTACTCTTTCCAGAAAGGATCCTCAAATCACAGAACATCCATTTGGGCACTATCTATGTCCACTGTCCAAACATACAGTATCCTAAAAAGAACATTTGCTACAAAGTAGAATTTGTAATAACTTAGTTGTATCACGGATCCAAATGAAATTATTCACTGACATATCCAAATGACCTTGTGAAAAATCATGTAATGAAATCCAGAGTGGAGATTTAACCTTAAGATTGTATAACTCAAAAGACTATCTTTTTAAATTTTAGGCAAGTTCATTCCTCTAAGACGAGCAGTGAAATTTACCTTTTGAGTAGGCCATACTTTTGGAGGGGAATAATTACTGGAGTAATATTCAAAATATGAAAAATGTCTACTTACTGGTATGAAAAAGAATATAAAAAATTTGTTGCTTAACAGCCTTCATAGCAAGAGTGTGGGTACATAAGATTGTGCTTAGAGTTAGATAATGCCCTTCCCCAAAGTATGTCTGTTCATCTGTAAACTTACATAGAAGAAGAAGAGACTCCTGAGAATAGAATGGCTTGTACTTTGGTTCTTCCTCTAGGTGTTTCAAAGATGTGAAAACCTGTCTGATAGAATGAGTTGCTATACTCAATATTAAAGAATAGCAAAGAACAATGACACTGAAAAAGGGTACAAGAAAGGGAAGATTCTAGACCAGTGACTTGGGATCAACGCTGGAATAGAATTTCCTGAGAAGAGCACGTGGCTTGATTCCAGAAGCTATCTTGATCCAGGTTCACTACCAGGGGCAGGGATCTTGGGGAAAGTACTTTGAGGATGTGAGGTAAAAGATAATATTATACTAAAAATCAGAAAGTCATTCTTCAGGGTGAAGGCAGTTTTCCTGGAGAAATTTTCCTGGAGCTAAGCATCCATTCTTCCCCAATCCTTGTAGTCTGAGGAAATCTGAATGCTTGAACTTGGAAAGCTGGGTGAGTAAGGCCACTGATCCAGCTTTTTTTCTTCTACATTCCACCTTTATTCTATGGGTTTCCCCGGTGGCTCAGTGGTAAAGAATAGCCTGCAATGTAGGAGATGTAGGTTTGATCCCTGGGTCAGGAAGATCCCCTCAAGGAGAAAATGGCAGCCACTTCCCATGGACAGTAAGGCTATTGTCTGTGGGGTTGCAAAAGAGCCAGACACGAATGAGCAGCTAAGCATGCACACACACCCTTTTTCTGACTGCCTAATTTACACTTCTTCCCTTAAACTGAATTTTCTTTACCGACTCATTTTCTCAGGAAATTAGCCATACAGGAAATTAGCCAAACAGGGAATTTTCCTCCTGTTCTCTTCCCTTTTCCAGAACTTGGAACTTGCCATTTTCAGGACACCATGAACCGTGGCATAAGTAAAACTCTAAGATCCGTTAGCAAGACCATATAGGGTTATTTGTTTCTAAGATAATCTTATGAGACAAAAGCACAAACCAGAGCAGAATTTTTGCATAATATGCAAGCAACAACTTACACATTACGTATGCAGAGTGCCTGAAGAACTGTGGACAGAGGTTTGTAACATTGTACAAAAGACAGTGATCAAAAACTTATCCAAGAAAAAGAAATGGAAAAAGGTAAAATAATTGTCTGAGGAATCATTACAAATAGCTGAGAAAAAAAGAGAATGAAAGGAAAAGGAGAAAAGAAAGGATATACCCATCTGAATGCAGAGTTCCAAAGAATAGCAAGGAGAGATAAGAAAGCCTTCCTAAGTGAACAATGCAAAGAAATAGAGGAAAATAATAGAATGGGAAAGGCTAGTGATCTCTTCAAGAAAGTTAGAGTTATCAAGGGAATATTTCATGTATAGATGGGCTCAAATATGGACAGAAATGGTATGGACCTAACAGAAACAGAAGATATTAAGAAGAGGTGGCAGGAATACACAGAAGAACTATACAAAAAAGATCTCAATGACCCAGATAACCACAATGGTGTGATCAATCACATAGAGACAGACATTCTGGAGTGCGAAGTCAAGCAGGCCTTAGGAAGCATCACTACAAACAAAGCTAGTGGAGGCGATGGAATTCCAGTTGAGCTATTTCAAATCCTGGAAGATGACGCTATGAAAGTGCTGCACTCAATATGCCAGCAAATTTGGAAAACTCAGCAGTGTCCACAGGACTGGAAAAGGTCAGTTTTCATATTCAAACTACTATATAATTGCACTCATTTCACATGCTAGCAAGGTTATGCTCAAAATCCTCCAAGCTAGACAGTACACGAACTGAGAACTCCCAGATGTCAAGCTGGATTTAGAAAAGGCAGAGGAAACAGAGACCAAATAGCCAACATCCACTGGATCATAGAAAAAGCAAGAGAATTCCAGAAAAATATCTACTTCTGTTTCATTGACTATGCTAATGCCTTTGACTGTGTATATCAGAACAAACTATGGAAGATTCTTAAAGAGATGGGAGTACTAGACCACCTTACCTGCCTCCTGAGCAACCTGTATGCAGGCCATAGCAGGTAAGAAGCAATAGTTAGAACTGGACATGGAAGAACAGACTGGTTCCAAATTGGGAAAGGAGTACATCAAGGCTGTATATTGTCACCCTGCTTATTTTACATATATATAAAGTACCACATGTGAAATTCAGGGCAGGATGAAGCACAAGATGGAATCAAGGTTGCCACGAGACATATCAATAACTTTAGATAAGCAGATAACACCACTCTTATGGAAGAAAGCAAGGAGTCTCTTGATGAAGGTGAAAGAGAAGAATGAAAAAAGCTGGCTTAAAACTCAACATTCAAAAAATGATCATCACATCCAGTCCCATCACTTCATGGCAAATATATGGGGAAACAATGGAAATAGTGACAGACTTTTATTTTCTTGGGTTCTAAAATCGCTGCAGATGGTGACTGCAGTCATGAAATTAAAAGACGCTTGCTCCTTGGAAGAAAAGCTATGACAAACCCAGACAGCATATTAAAAAGCAAAAATGTTACTTTGCCAACAAATTTCCCTCTAGTCAAAGCTATGGTTTTCCAGTAGCCATGTATGAATGTGAAAGCTGGACCATAATGAAGGCTGAGGGCCAAAAAATTGAGCCTATTGAACTGTGGTGTTGGAGAAGACTCTTGAGATTCCCTTGGACTGCATGGAGATCAAATCAGTCAATCCTGAAGGAAATCAACCTTGTATATTTACTGAAAGGACTGATCTTGAAGCTGAAACTCCAATACTTTGATCACCTGATGTGAAGAACTAGCTCACTGAAAAAGACCCTGATGCTGAGAAAGATTGAAGGCAGGAGAAGAGGATGACAGGGGATGAGACGGTTGGATGGCATCACTTACTCAATGGGTATGTGTTCAGCAAGCTTCGGGAGACGGTGATGGACAGGGAAGCCTTGCATGCTAGAGTCCATGGGGTAGCAAAGTGTTGGACATGGCTTAGGGACTGAGCAACAACAAAGCATCAACTACTCATTCCACCTGCTTCAGTGAAGAAAAGTAAGCAAAAGGAACATGGGCAACGGAATTCTTTCAAACAATCAAATATCCTTTCATTGATTTCTAGTTCCCCTAAACAGGAAGTTTCCATAAGCTCAATGAGTTTCCAGAATATGCCTCTGTGCTGGCTCAAGTCCAGCCAAACATCACTCTTTCTAAGCATTCTCAATATTTTGATAATAATTGTAGATGTTTTCAAAGCTATAAAACTACATGCATCAAAAATTATGTGCCATAATGCTATCATGCAACTGACCTTTTCCAGTCTTGTGGCCACAGCTGAGTTTTCCAAATTTGCTGGCATATTGAGAGCAGCACTTTCACAGCATCATCTTTTAGGATTTGAAATAGCTCAACTGGAATTCCATCACCTCCACTAGCTTTGTTTGTAGTGATGCTTCCTAAGGCCCACTTGACTTCACATTCCAGGATGTCTGGTTCTACGTGAGTGATCACACCATCATGATGATCTGAGTCATGAAGATCTTTTTTGTACACTTCTTCTGTGTATCCTTGCCAGAGGATGAGATAGTTGGATGGCATCACAGACTCAATGGGCATTAGTTTGAGTAAACTCTGGCAATTGGTGATGGACAAGAAGGCCTGGTATGCAATAGTCCATGGGGTCGCAAAGAGTCAGATACGACTGAGTGACTGAACTGAATTGAACTGAGTCACAATAGTTGAACACCTTTCACTAAGTACTAGAAGATTCCAGTTTTGTGTCCTAATTGTTAACATGGATCGATTAAAAGCAATAAAAGCAATTAAAAGCAAATAAGCACAATTGGAATACTAAAAACACCATTTGGTTTACTTCCAAATAGGAAATGGAGTATGTCAAGGCTGTATATTGTCACCCTGCTTATTTAACTTATATGCAGAGTACATCATGAGAAACGCTGGACTGAAAGAAACACAAGCTGGAATCAAGATTGCCAGGAGAAATATCAATAACCTCAGATATGCAGATGACACCACCATTATGACAGAAAGTGAAGAGGAGCTAAAAAGCCTCTTGATGAAAGTGAAAGAGGAGAGTGAAAGAGTTGGCCTAAAGCTCAACATTCAGAAAACAGAGATCATGGCATCCAGTCCCATCACTTCATGGGAAATAGATGAGGAAACAGTGAAAACAGTGTCAGACTTTATTTTTTTAGGCTCCCAAATAACTGCAGATGGTGACTTCAGCCATGAAATTAAAAGACGCTTACTCCTTGGAAGAAAAGTTATGACCAACCTAGATAGTACATTCAAAAGCAGAGACATTACTTTGCTGACTAAGGCCCGTCTACTCAAGGCTATGGTTTTTCCTGTGGTCATCTATGGATGTGAGAGTTGGCCTGTGAAGAAGGCTGAGTGCCGAAGAATTGATGCTTTTGAACTGTGGTGTTGGAGAAGACTCTTGAGAGTCCCTTGGACTGCAAGGAGATCCAAGCAGTCCATTCTGAAGGAGATCAGCCCTGGGATTTCTTTGGAAGGAATGATGCTAAAGCTGAAACTCCAGTACTTTGGCCACCTCATGTGAAGAGTTGACTCATTGGAAAAGACTCTGATGCTGGGAGGGATTGGGGGCAGGAGGAGAAGGGGATGACTGAGGATGAGATGGCTGGGTGGCATCACTGACTCGATGGATGTGAGTCTGTGTGAACTCCAAGAGTTGGTGATGGACAGGGAGGCCTGGCATGCTGCGATCATGGGGTCACAAAGAGTCGGACACGACTGAGCGACTGAACTGAACTGAGCACCAAATCACCAATAATGAGCAGAAATTTTAAAATATTATCCGCCTTCAAATTAAAATGGTACCAACAACGTGAAAAGAGGCTCAAACATCACTAATTATTAGAGAAGTGCAAATCAAAACTACAATGAGGTATCACCTTATACAGATCAGAATGGCCATCAGCAGAAAGCTACAAACAGTAACTGCTAGAGAGGTCGTGTTATAAAGGAAACCCTCCTACACTGCCGGTGGACTGTAAATTGGTACAACCATTATGGAGAACAATATGAAGGTTCCTTAAGGAAATCTCCTTAAAGGTTCCCAAATATAGAACTACCATGTGATCCAGCAATCCCACTGTTGGGCATGTATCTGGAGAAAACCATAATTTGGAAAAATACTTGCAACCCAATGTTCACTGTGGCATTATTTACAACAGCCAAGACATGGGTGCAACCATTAAATGTCCATTAGATCAGAAAAAGAAGATGTGGTACATATATACAATGGAACATTACTCTGCCATAAAAAGGAATGAAATAAGGCCATTCGTAGCAATATGGATGGACCTAGAGATTGTTATATTCAGTGAAGTGAGTCAGACAGAGAAACCAAGTATCACAAGATACCACTTATACTAAGTGGAATCTAAGAAAAACGGTACAAATGAACTTATTTACAAAACAGAAATAGAGTTACATATGTAGAAAACAAAACTATGGTTTCCAGTATGAGAACTGGGGGGATATTTGGGAGTTTGGGATTGATCTGTATCACTACTATATATAAAATAAATAACTAATAAAGATCCACTTTATAGGTCAATACTTTGTAATGGCCTATATGGAAAAAGAATCTAAAAAAGTGTGTATGTGTATGTATAACTGATTCACTTTGCTGTATATCTGAAACTAATACAGTATGGTAGGTCAACTATAGAACAAAAAACATTTTTAAACCGAAGCCGTCCAACTTCCAAATTGTAGAAGTTATATAATTAGAGCCATAATTCTCAACTGGCAAGTTGGTGACAGATTTGAGAAATCCTGAATTAGAGTTATCACAAAGTTCAATTTCACTTTCTTTATTTAAGAAGTCCCCTCTGCTCTATGACAATAAAATCATAACATAGGCATGTAAGAAGAAATATAGGTTTCAATTCATTATGGCTTTCAGGGAATGCAGAGGGAAATGACTGTTGCTGTATCTGAACACAATAGCAGATCATTAAGAATCTAAGGGAAAAGAGTATCCAGCAGACTGGAATTGTTGTACAACTTTATCTTTTAGATAAAGTTCAGCAATGCTTTAAAATATAAATAAACTCTCAAGTATTTTGAGTTTACAAGAAACTTTCTAGAAGGTTTTAAGCATTTATTTTTCTCATACAAATGCCATACAACAAGGAAGGTACTGAGAAGCAAAGTGGCCTTAGATTTCTATAAATGACTCTATAACACTACAATGGTTACTTAAAGTTATGAAGAAAATTAACAAGATTTAATTAAAGGCATACTATTTAAATTAATTCAGTTAAACATCATTAATCAGTGCCCACTTTCACTCATTTTATTTTTCCAACCAGTCAGGCTTATATGCTAGTTTTCAGTAAAAATGAAGAAATAAAATGAAGCAGTAAAAAAGAAGAAAAGGATGTAGAAAGTATTCACATATATTCTGGGGCAGTGATGTCAAATGGCCCAGTGGGAACAGCAAATTGAGTCTCTGGGAACTTTATTAGGCAAGAGGCAGACAGGCTTAAAAAATAGCCCTGTGCTGAAAAGAAGAAAAATCTTCCCTGGCAACATTTACTTTTCCTTTCTAAACATTTTATTTAAAAGAAATGCCATGATTAAAATTTGGGGAACAAAGTCTATAACCTATATATTTCACCATATGTGGACACCTACTTTAGGAATCCAAATGACAGGTCAAGGGTTCATCTGTATTTAGCTTTAGCAAGAGTGTAACCAGAATACAAAATTTCAATTATCATTATATTTTTTAATTTTAACAACTTGAGTAGATGGACTCATTGTTTTGAAATACATTAAAATCTCCATTGAGAGAAATGCATTTCTTCTGGTCAAAACATTATTGTTTTCAATGCTGTATACTTCCAATAACCATTAAAACAATAATGAATTAATTTATTCAGTAGGTGCTAGTAACAGATTTCTAATTTAGAAAAGAAAAGGGTAATGATTTGTAAACTAGGATGATGAATTAACCCAGAATTTCTTTTCTAAAGAGGAATCCTTAGAACATTATTTTCTTAAGTTGCCACATGGAAAATTATGATAACTTGGAGGTTTGGAACATACTTATATTAATTCTTCTTTGAGATTAAAGAAGCCTTTGAGAAGTCGGTATTAGAAGAGCCTTTGAGAAACCTAGTTAACTGTTTCTAGCCAGTTACAAACTATCGGTTTTTTTGTTCAGTTACTCAGTGTGGTGTTAACACCAATCAAGGTGTTAAGGAGTTAATTTTCTGAGTAAAATTTAGGAAATAGGTATCTAAGACATGAATTGTAAATGTTGGATGTTGAGTGTATTAGCTATCGATTCTATGTAATGAAATTTATTTTATCCTAGTTTCCACTAGGGGTCAAGGGGGGAACGGGTCAAGGAACAATTTAACTGCGTAAATTGTTCAGGGTTTCATAAGACTGAAAACAAGAGTAGACATGTTTTCACATGTGAATGTGAGAACATTCACATGGCCTGAATCATATCTAAAGCTTAACAGCCTCTTTGAAGTTTAAATGGTAGTTGACATAATTCATTTCCTTGTAGCTAATGGATTCATACTGTTCATGGGGTTCTCAAGGCAAGAACACTGAAGTGGCCTGCCATTCCCTTCTCCAGTGGACCACATTCTGTCAGAACATGAACAGTATGAAAAGGCAAAATGATAGGACACTGAAAGAGGAACTCTCCAGGTCAGGAGGTGCCCAATATGCTACTGGAGATCAGTGGAGAAATAACTCCAGAAAGAATGAAGGGATGGAGCCAAAGCAAAAACAATACCCAGTTGTGGATGTGACCGGTGATAGAAGCAAGATCCGATGCTGTAAAGAGCAATATTGCATGGGAACCTGGAATGTCAGGTCCATGATCAAGGCAAATAGGAAGTGGTCAAACAAGAGATGTCAAGGGTGAATGTCGACATTCTAGGAATCAGAGAACTAAAAGGATTGGAATGGGTGAATTTAACTCAGATGACCATTATAGCTACTAATGCTGGCAGGAATTCCTCAGAAGAAATGGAGTAGCCATCATGGTCAACAAAAGAGTCCGAAATGCAGTGCTTGGATGCAGTCTCAAAAACGACAGAATGATCTCTGTTCATCTCCAAGGCAAAACATTCAATATCACAGTAACCCAAATCTATGCCCCAACTAGCAATGCTGAAGAAACTGAAGTTGAATGGTTCTATGAAGACCTACAAGACCCTTTAGAACTAACATCCCAAAAAGATGTCCTTTTCATTATAGGGGACTGGAATGCAAAAGTAGGAAGTCAAGAAACACCTGGAGTAACAGGCAAATTTGGCCTTGGAATGTGGAATGAAGCAGGGCAAAGACTAATAGAGTTTTGCCAAGAAAATGCACTGGTCATAGCAAACACCCTCTTCCAACAACAAAAGAGAAGACTCTACACATGGACATCACCAGATGGTCAACACCGAAATCAGACTGATTATATTCTCTGCAGCCAAAGATAGAGAAGCTCTATACAGTCAACAAAAACAAGACCAGGAGCTGACTGTGGCTCAGATCATGAACTCCTTATTACCAAATTCAGACTCAAATTGGAGAAAGTAGGGAAAACTGCTAGACCATTCAGGTATGACCTCAATCAAACCCCTTATGATTATACAGTGGAAGTGAGAAATAGCTTTAAAGGCCTAGATCTGATAGATAGAGTGCCTGATGAACTATGGAATGAGGTTCGTGACATTGTACAGGAGACAGGGATCAAGACCATCCCCTTGGAAACTAAATGCCAAAAAGCAAAATGGCTGTCTGGGGAGGCCTTACAAATAGCTGTGAAAAGAAGAGAAGTGAAAAGCCAAGGAGAAAAAGAAAGATATAAGCATCTGAATGCAGAGTCCCAAAGAATAGCAAGAAGAGATAAGAAAGCCTTCTTCAGTGATCAATGCAAAGAAATAGAGGAAAAGAACAGAATGGGAAAGAGTAGAGATCTCTTCAAGAAAATTAGAGATACCAAGGGAACATTTCATGCAGAGATGGGCTTGATAAAGAACAGAAATGGTATGGACCTAACAGAAGCAGAAGATATTAAGAAGAGGTGGCAAGAATACATGGAAGAACTGTACAAAAAAGATCTTCACAACCCAGATAATCATGATGATGTGATCACTCATCTAGAGCCAGACATCTTGGAATGTGAAGTCAAGTGGGCCTTGGAAAGCATCACTACGAACAAAGCTAGTGGAGGTGATAGAATTCCAGTTGAGCTGTTTCAAATCCTGAAAGATGATGCTGTGAAAGTGCTGCACTCAATATGCCAGCACATTTGGAAAACTCAGCAGTGGCCACAGGACTGGAAAAGGTCAGTTTTCATTCCAATCCCAAAGAAAGGCAATGCCAAAGAATGCTCAAACTACCACACAATTGCACTCATCTCACATGCTAGTAAAGTAATGGTCAAAATTCTCCAAGCCAGGGTTCAGCAATACGTGAACCGTGAACTCCCTGATGTTCAAGCTGGATTTAGAAAAGGCAGAGGAACCAGAGATCAAATTGCCAACATCTCCTGGATCATGGAAAAAGCAAGAGAGTTCCTGAAAAACATCTCTTTCTGCTTTATTGACTATGCCAAAGCCTTTGACTGTGTGGATCACAAGAAACTGTGGAAAATTCTTCAAGAGATGGGAATACCAGACCACCTAACCTGCCTCTTGAGAAATCTGTATGTAGGTCAGGAAGCAACAGTTAGAACTGGACATGGAACAATAGACTGGTTCCAAATAGGAAAAGGAGTACGTCAAGGCTATATATTGTCACCCTGCTTATTTAAGTTATAGGCAGAGTACATCATGAGAAATGCTGGACTGGATGAAACACAAGCTGGAATCAAGATTGCCAAGAGAAATATCAATAACCTCAGATACGCAGATGACACCACCCTTATGGCAGAAAGTGAAGAGGAGCTGAAAAGCCTCTTGATGAAAGTGAAAGAGGAGAGCGAAAACGCTGGCTTAAAGCTTAACATTCAGAAAACGAAGATCATGGCATCTGGTCTCATCACTTCATGGGAAATAAATGGGGAAACAGTGGAAACAGTGTCAGACTTTATTTTTTGGAGCTCCCAAATCACTGCAGATGGTGACTGCAGCCATGAAATTAAAAGACGCTCACTCCTTGGATGAAAAATTATGACCAACCTAGATAGTATATTCAAAAGCAGAGACATTACTTTGCTGACTAAGGTCCGTCTAGTCAAGGCTATTGTTTTTCCTGCGGTCATGTATGGATTTTAGAGTTGGACTGTGAAGAAGGGTGAGCACTGAAGAATTGATGCTTTTGAACTGTGGTGTTGGAGAAGACTCTTGAGAGTCCCTTGGACTGCAAGGAGATCCAAGCAGTCCATTCTGAAGGAGATTAACCCTGGGATTTCTTTGGAAGGAATGATGCTAAAGCTGAAACTCCAGTGCTTTGGCCACCTCATGCAAAAAGTTGACTCATTGGAAAAGACCCTGATGCTAGGAGGGATTGAGGGCAGGAGGAGAAGGAGACGACCGAAGATGAGATGGCTGGATGGCATCACGGACTTGATGGACGTGAGTCTGTGAACTCCGGGAGATGGTGATGGACAGGGAGGCCCGGCGAGCTGTGATTCATGGGGTCGCAAAGAGTTGGACACGACTGAGTGACTGAACTGAACTGAACTGAACTGAATGGATTCATAGTACCTTGCATCTTCAGGGTGGCAAAAGGGGAGAGTCTGTGGTGCTTCAAGTCTCTGGCCTCTAGTTCCCCCTTTAAAGTATTCACCTGATTAAATCAGGCCAGTCCAGGATCATCTCCCTTTTGATGAATTTAAATCAATTGTTTGTGAACCTTAATTGTATCACAAAATCCCTTCACTTTTGCCTTAATGCATAGTCTAATCATGGGAGTGAAGTTCATCACACTAAGAGGTCCCACCTACATTCAAGAGTGGGTTCCACAACCACTTGGATTCCAGAAGACAGGAATCATGGACCTATTTGAGAATCCAGCCTACTACACTGGGAAACTTTAAGAAAAGCAGTAAACAGTAGATAGCCAAAGGAGAAGACAAAGGTTGTAAGAGAATCTTAGACCCACAATTAGCCAATTTACCAAAGGCATACACATGGCCAATGTTCCAATAGAAACATTATTACCATGTCACAGACTGCATTCTTCAGACTGCCTCACTTAAAAGACAAAGTAGTTTTCCTAAGACAAATAGCAAAACAGATCATGTTTCTATTAGGTATCTATTGCAGAAAGTTTTAAGCCAGTCCTAAAATAAAAATACAAGGAAATAGCAAATGTTTTCCAGCACCTTTTCAAACTTTTTAAAATTTGAAATTTTATATTTTTTTCAAATGTTTTCAAATTTTCTAAAATTTTCTGGCATTTTCTTCGAATAAACATTTACATGTGTGCATATTGAGTCACTCCATTGTGTCTGACTGTTTGTGATCCCATGGACTATAGCTCACTCACTCCTCTGTCCTTGGGAGTTCCCAGGCAACAATACTGGAGTGGGTTGCCATTTCCTACTCCAGGGAATCTTCCCAACCCAGGGATGGAACCCACATCTCCTGTGTCTCCTGCATTGGCAGGCAGATTCTTTATAGATGTATCACCTGGGAAACCCTAATAAATATATAGACCCATTAAGTCAGAAGACAAAGTAGGAAAAACATACTGTATCAAATCTGGCAGGTAATGAAAAAAATTACCAAGGTTTTCATAAGAAATGGAAAGACAGATCAATGGATAGATAAGCTATGATATAAGCTCAATAGAATTTGTCAGAATTAATTTCTAGTGACTGGAATCTAGATTTCAAAAGTCATTTTGTCAGTTTATCTTCACTAAAAAAATGAAAATTTCTTTCTGATTATAATCACTTATAACATATTTTTACTATCTTGGCATTAAATAAGCCTTTTTAAAGATTTACCTAAACTTTACATTATATTCAAACATAAGAGGAAGAAAGAAAATGCCAGAAAAAGTGAGAAGATAAAATATTTTTATCATTATCATTCTCAAATAAATCACATTTTTAATTTAGAAACACAAAGTATAAAAATAACATAAACTGAAGTCTGTCTTTGTTGTTTTATTAAATTATACATAACATGCTTTTTAAGTGAAAGTAGAGTCTTATGCCTGTATTTACAATCATGATTTTTAGCCTATTGATTTAAAAAATATTTTTCTTCTCTTTCAACAGGAAGTATGAGATCACTGATAAAGCTTAAGCCCATATGTCTTGATAGAGCAATGTTCTCTCAACCAGTTATACCCTGTACTTATTGCATATTTTAAATTATTTATATTTCAGACGAAAGGGTTAGCTAGGTGATTTATGTACCAGTGGTAAAATCCCAGTCCACAAAATGAGCTGTACAGAAGACAACTGAAGCTTACTTCTGAATATTTATGGCTATTTTTGAGAATTACATTATTATCCTAATTCTGCACCTAACATTGAAAATGCAAGACAAGTTCCTTTTGGAAGAAGAGAACATCAGACTCAAGTTTCCAGTCCCAGTGGACTGAGGCATAAGTCAGGTAGAAAGATATAATTTCATACAGAGCTGATTCTCTATTAGAAAGGGGATGTGGGTTCTGGGAGGCAGGCACTTAATTCTGACTTATGCACACCGCATTTTGGCCCACAGAACTGTACAAATCACCCTGTGAAAAAAGGTTCATCCAATGTATAGCGTGACTTAGGAGAAAATGCCTGGGATGGCTGACCAATTCGATTCATATCTGCTGGTAGAGATCCATAACGTCTCAATTCTTAATTATCTAGTCTTTTGTGCATTTAAAAAAAAAATGGCCAATAAAATGTCAGCCAAGAAACACACTGTTCATTCCTTTCAGGTTTATTTTAAACCTATTGCAGTTAGGCTAGAGCTAAATCAATTTTTCATGAATATCTACCCTGGTAGATTGCACCTCAAGCCAGTTCAACTCCCCAGAGAATTTTAAAAAAGAGATTTATCAAGTAACAAGTAACACCTCAGGAAAAAGAAACAGGGTTTTTAATTGCTTTGTGCGCTCTGTAATTGAAGGCAGGCACCTTTTTGAGGCACTCACTGCCAGGAGGAGTGAGACTCCAGTTGGCCCTGCCTAATTAATCCTGTGATACAAACCTTCTGGCTTCAATTTTCACATTTCTGTCTCTTTTTAGAGGTGATAATAAAACTAAAAATTTATGTTGGTTACTGTATGACTATAACTGTGCCAGCAGAACACAAATAAAACCATATGGGCTAAGGAGACCTTGTAGCTACATTTCTGGTTTTTCCGCGGTGAGCAGCACAGGGGCAAGCTTTGTGTTAACAAGACAAGGTAGGGAAAATTCAGGAGTGGGGCAGAAGTGCAGGTCAACTCCTTGAGAGCCTGCTCTGTGAGGATGACTCACTGAAGCATATGCCTATTTTATTGATAAAAAAAAAATTCTCTCAAAATAGAATTGTATGCTCTGAAAGCACAACGGCTCAGTGACTGCAAATCACAAAACTACACAAAGCTTTTAATGAAAGACAGATTGGACAGCTTAGCCTTTATAAAAGCTGTCAGAGTGACAAGTACACAGTCTTTTATCTTAATAGCTTACATATTAAGACTAGTATAAAACACTGTGGGAACAGCAATGTCCTCAGTTGAGCTGTGATGCGTAATACATCTCTCATCACCTATTGGCTCCATTTTTGACATGGGTCAAAATAATTTCGCTTTTATGGAGAATGATTTGTAATGTGACATTAGTGTTAAATGTCCTGTAGAATGATACTTATATAAAGAGAAGGTGTCATTAAAGATGCCCTGTCAATAATATATAGTCTCAGGACAAAAATCTGTGAGCACAAAAGCATTAGGATTTGTCCCTATATTAACTGTGAGACATACCGTTTGTGTTCCTTAAAACATAATAGGAAAATACTAAAGCCATTCTAGCACTGACATTTTGAGAAATTTTTATCCTACACAATATTTATTCTTCCATCTTAAAATACTAAGAGCATGGTTATTTTCCAAAAGTGGAGTAAACACCTGAAAGGTAGGAATACATTGTATCATGCTGTTCACATATAGATCATACTTTTTTTTTAAGGGAGAAAGAAATTTCCAAAAGTTATGGAACATCAATTATTTTTGTATGCTTATGATGTTCACAGGTTATCTCACTATCTTTAGCTTCTTTCCTTTTAAATCTATGTTTCTATATTTTGAATAGAATTTCCACACTTTCTGCTGAATTTTTAAAAATATGGGAGCCATCTGGTGGTCAACAATTATATTATTTTTCTTAAAAATAAAAACAATTTTGTGTATTGCAAAATAAGGTGTCATTCTCTTTTAAAATATGTAAGCTTTTGTTCTCTTAAGTAGGAACATTTTAACAAAGGCACTAATTCTTCACTCTGATACACCTCGTTGAATGGATTCTGAACAGTGAAACTAATTCTTCAAATACTCCTTTTTCACTGGACAGGCCATTTTTTACTTTTCCATATATTTCCATACTATTTTCCATATATTTCATGCATTTACAAAAGTGCTTTAAATTATGCAAGAATCTGAGAAAATATAAATATATTGTTAAAAGTTTTATAATATTTAGGTTTTTATAGTTTTTTTAAAACAAAACTATTTTTTATTTTTAAAATTAATTTATTTATTTTAATTGGAGGCTAATTACTTTACAATATTGTAGGGGTTTTTGCCATACATATTTTTACAGAATATTCTTTATGAAGGGCTAGTTTAGGAACATAGGTTTGGGATTTCCATGAATATGTACAGATGTGGAATAGAATTTTAATGGCAAGATTAAAACATAAAAACTATAAAGGTTCAAGTTCTTGCCAGTGACATGGAAAACATCAAAACAGAGCTGACATTAATAATAATGAAATTCTACATGCCTTGTTCATACAGAATTAAAATAATCTGTTCATCTTTGAAACGGGTATACTGAATATATATACAAACATATACACATATATTATATAAATATATATGCACACATATATATTATAAAATGAGGCTTGATGTGAGTATGTTAATACATGATTTCACTCTGATCGTCAACTTATGATTAACTACAGAGTTCTTTTTGTTGTTATCATTATACTTGGTTAGCTGTCTTCTCTATTAACATTCATTAAGTATTTACTGTGTGGCAATTCTTGACTAAAAGCTTTTATAAACTGTCTTATTGAATCCATGTAAAACGCTACCTCATAGATACTATATTCTCCCATTTAACTAGTGAGACATATGACACTCAGAGAATTAGTTTCAATAACAGTGAGTGGCTTTATCTTAACCTCAATTCTAATTCAAAATATTATACTTTTATCTATCACTCAAAACCAAAATGACAGGTAGACACCCTAATTACTTGCAGTTTTACTATGTTTTTAATAATATAACTATGAATTCAATCAGCTTTCAACTAGTAGGTAAGGCATCCACCTTTAACTAAATCTATTACTTATCTACCAAGTAATGCAGAAAGTAAGTTAAAACCAAGGAATCAAAGAATACCTGTGTAATTGTCACCTGTTGCTTTAGTCCACCAGGCACTTTTTTTTCTTCTTCCTGGTCTAGAACAAACTCCTCCCTTTCCATTCAGGCTCAGCTCTCTTTCTGCTCCATCTGTGGAGTCGAGCGGAGGGTACCAATGCTAGAACTCTGGAAATTAGACAAGCAACTGAGGGTTGGCCACAGTGACACATTCTGGAGAGAGCAGGGAACTTGGGTTCCCTATGACAAGCAGAGACATTCCCTGGCATATTTTTCCATTTGGATCGGGGGAAAAAAATGGTGAATACACATACTTCTGTACTTGAAGGAATAGAAAAGAATGAGGTGAACACACAGAGAAACATACCTAAAAAGCAGAAATCCAAGAGTAGATGCAGACTGCTTATCTATTCCTAAAATCCCCAATGCAGTGCCATTCTTACAGGCTTTCCTTCATTGTCTGAGGTACTTCAGCAACCTTCTAAGAAACCTGTACTGGCTGTTGAGTTTTGTTTTTCCTGTTGCTATTTTGGCTTGAGCTAGTGTGAGTTGGATTTTTGTCTCTTGAACACAAGAAGCCATTAGACCTGTACAACAATTAAACAAAATATTAAGTTCCTTATGGGGAAAAAAAAAAAAAAACGGGGACAACCACTGTTTAGCCAATAGTGTCTTCTGAGTGTGTTTTAAAATAAACAATTTCCCTAGGAAAAGAGCCAATGTGCCTGCATATGGCAGGGAAGTGTGACACAAAGCACCAGACTGGTTGCAGCAAACACAGGAATGAGCCAATTTACAAAAGCTCAGCAGCTTTAATCCCCACCAGCAAGCAATTTTTGTTTTTATCTCACCCTTATATGTGTAAAACTGGACAAAATTTGCACACTCAAGGAAGCACACAAATACACACACACTTACCTGCCTTTAACATGACTACATTCAGGCCAGGAAATAATTCCTCTTTGAATTCCATCATCTTACTCTGCTGATAAATGGCAGACATATTGGAAAAAATAGTGTAAATTTGGAGGAAGTCCTCACAAACTTAGTTATTGTGATAAGAAACAGAATGAAATAAGTCCAATAACATATGCTTTCTAGTTGTCCCAGCTTTGCACTTATCACTTATATAAATTGCTTAGTCTCCCTGAATGCTCATTTCCTTTTCAATACAAGATAGGAATACCATAGTCAATTCCAAGAATGGGGATAATCTATGAAAATAAAACAATTGCTCAGTTATGTGACAGGTGTTGCTGTCATTATAGCTTTTAATTAATAAAACTGTTATTAAGTCTGCATATACTTCTGTTAACTAAAACACTATAAAAAAAAATACGACAAAGAAAAAAGCTAAACTTCTTTACTAATTTTACTTTTCTGAATATTCACAATAAGCTTCTTCTAAAGGCACTAGCAATCAAAACTAATAGTTGAAAATGTAATGGTGAAGTATGTCATTACTGCAAACATTAAATATTGTGATTCTTTTCAGAGATTCTTTTCATCTTTTTCCTAATACTGCTTTTATTTGTCTTTTGTTTTCTAAAGTACAGTGAGAGCTATTTGTGTCTTATAAGCCAGCCCCATTACAGTCACTCATAAGACACAAAGTACATATATAACATCTGCTCAATAGTTGTTAGGTATATACTTGTACAAAATTATTATATGAAAATATTTAAACTGAGAAGGATTTATTTTAAGCAGAGTAAAGCCAAGCTTTAAAGTGACATCCATTATATATGATAAAAGAGCTCAGTTGGTTCCCAAACCTTTTTGCTCTTTGCAATCCCTGGGAAATTTGAAAAAGTACTGAGTTTCACTCCGCATCCACCTGCTAGACGCATCATTTAATTGTCTGGGGCGTGGTCTTGGCTTTGCAATATGTAAAAATCACACAGTGATTCTGATATGCAGTAAATTTAGGAAACACTGGATTAGCTTCCATGCTATTCCCATCATTGCTTAAAAAGTTTTTGTTTCATTTATTTTCCTCTAAGTCCAACCATTCATTATAAGAACATTCATAGGAAAAAAAAACCTCTTAAAAACTAGATTTTTAAATTAATGTTTCAATCTCCAATAGTCCATATACCCTGGTAGGGACTAAAGAGTAAGGAAAAAGATACAAGATACAAATTCTTTCATAAAATGGTTACAATATAGTTCACATAATAAAACAAATACACATAAATTATTAAGATTCTAAATGTCTCTTCAAGAATAATAATCCTGAAGGGAATCAATCACTTAAAGACAGTGAAAAACATTTTTTAAAAAATCCAAGTGAAGTACTTAATGCCAGTCATCATAGAGGAATTCCCAGATAATCCTCTTCATGTTGTTGTCTATGTGACCCTGTGGACTACAGCCCACCAGGCTTCGCTGTCCATGGGATTTCCAAGGCAAGAATACTGAAGTGGGTTGCCATTTCCTTTTCCAGCAGATCTTCCCACCCAGGGATGGAATCTGTGACCTCTGCATTGGCAGGCAGATTCTTTACCACTGGGAAGAGCCACCAGGGAAGCCTTAGTTTTCCTTATACACCTTTTTTGTTAAAATTAAGTCTGATATCTAGAAGCTTTTTGGTTATATGAGAAGATTTAAAAAAATTGATAAATCGTTAGCCAGACTCAAGAAAATAAAAGAACAGGACTCAAATCAATAAAATTAGAAATGAAAAATAATTTATAACTGACACCACAGAAATTCAAAGAATCATGAAAGTGAAAGTGTCAGTCAGTCATGCAAGACTCTGTGACACCATGGACTGTAGCCCATCCAGCTCCTCTGTCCACGCTATTCTCCAGGCAAAAATACTGGAGTGGGTTGCCATTTCCTTCTATGGGGGATCTTCCCAACCCAGAGATTGAACCTGGGTCTCTTGCACTGCAGGCAGATTCTTTACCATCTGAGCCACCAGGGCAGTAGACTACTGTAAGCAACTACAGGCCAATAAAACGAACAACCTGGAAGAAATGGACAACTACTTAGAAAGGAACAACCTTCCAAGACTGAGTCAGGAAGAAATAGACAATATGAACAGACAAATAAGAAGTAATGAAATTGAAACTGTGATTCAAAATCTTCCAACAAACAGAAGTCCAGGACCAAATGGCTTCACAGGCAAATTCTATCAAACATTTAAAGAAGATCTGCTGCTGTTGCTGTTGCTAAGTTGTTTCAGTCGTGTCCGACTCTTTGCGACCCCATAGACGGCAGCCCACCAGGCACCCCTGTCCCTGGGATTCTCCAGGCAAGAACACTGGAGTGGGTTGCCATTTCCTTCTCTAATGCATGAAAGTGAAAAGTGAAAGTGAAGTCGTTCAGTCGTGTCCTACTCTTAGCAACCCCATGGACTGTAGCCCACCAGCCTCCTCCATCCATGGGATTTTCCAGGCAAGAGTATTGGAGTGGGGGTGCCATTGCCTTCTCCAAAAGAAAAGCTAACACCTACCTTTTTCAAATTCTTAGAAAAATCACAGAAGGAGCACTCACAAATTCATACTATGAGGCTACCACCACCTTTATACCAAAACCAGCTGAAATATAATACACACAATACAAAAAGTACAGGCCAATATCACTGATGAACACAGATGCAAAAATCCTCAACATAATAATACTAGCAAACTGAATCCAACAACACAGTAAAGGGATCATATACCCTGACCAAGTGGAATTGATCCTAGGGATGCAAGTATTCTCCAATATATGGAAAGCAATTGATGTGATATACTCTATTAAGAAAGTGAAGAATAAAAACCATATGATCATCTCAATAGATATAGAAAAAGCTTCTGACAAAATCCAACACCCATTTATGATAAAAGCTGTCTATAAAGTGGGCAAAGAGGGAACCTGCATCAACATAATGAAGGTCATATATATAAAATCTACAACACATTATTCTCAAAGGTGAAAATTTGAAAGAATTTACTCTAAAATCAGGATTAAGACACAGTTGCCCACTCTCACTACTATTACTCAAAGTACTTTTGAAAGTCCTAGCCAAAGCAATCAGGGAAGAAAAAAGAAACAAAAGGAATCCAAACTGGCAAAGGAAAAATAAAACTTTGTCACTGTTTATAGATGACATGATACTATACATAGAAAATCCTAAAAATACCACCAGAAAGCTAATCAATGAATTTAGTAACAGGATACAAAATTAACACACAGAAATCTCTTGCATTTCTATATACTAACAATGAAATATCAAAAAAAGGATTAAGGAAACTATCCCATTTACCACTGTAACAAAATAAAATAAAATAAAATAAAATAGGAATAAACCTACCTAAGGAGGCAAAACACCTGTAATTGGAAAACTATAATATACTGATGAAAGAAATGAAAGACAACATAAACAGATGGAGAGATATACAATGTATTTGGATTTGGAAAATCAATATTATAAAAATGACTATACTACCCAAAGCAATCTACAGATTCAATGCAATTCCTATTAAATTACAAATAGCATTTTTCACAGAACTAGAACAAAAACGTTTACTGTTTGTATGGAAACACAAAAGACCTGAAACAGCAAAGCAGTTTTGAGCAAAAAAAAAAAAAATCAGAACTAGAGAAATTGGGCTCCTTGACTTCAGACTATACTACAGGGCTACAGTAATCAAGACAGTGTTGTGCTAGCACAAATACAGAAATACAGATCGATGGAATAGGATTTTAAAAACCCAGAGATAAACCCAATAAACCCATACACATATGGGCATCCAATCTAAAAGAGGAGAAATGACAGTCTCTTCAGTAAGTGGTGCTGGGACAACTAGACAGCTACATATAAAAGAATGAATTTAGAACACTCACTAACACCATACACAAAAATAAATTTAAAGTGGATTAAAGACCAAAAAGTAAGGTCAGACACGATAAAACTCTTAGAGGGGAACACAAGCAGCATACTCTTTGACATAAATCACAAGATCATTTTTGACCCACCTCCTAGATTAGTGAGAATGGGAATTAACTAAACTTAAAAAGCTTTTGCACAATAAAGGAAACCACAGACAAAGTGAAAAAAACAACCCTCAGAATAGGAGAAAATATTTGCTAATAAAGCAACTGACAAAGGATTAATCTCTGAAATATACAAACAGCTCATACAGCTCAATATAAAAAAAAAATTAAAAAATTAAAATGGGCAGTAGCCCTAAAGAGACATTTCTCCAAAGAAGACAAACAGATGGTCAACAAACACATGAAAAGATACTCAGCATCACTAATTATTAGAGGAATGAAAATTACAATTAGTCATCATCTCACACTGATCAGAATGGCCATCATCATAAAATCTACAAACAATAAACACTGGAGCAGGCGTGGAGAAAAGGGAACCCTCTTACACTGCTGCTACTGCTGCTGCTGCTAAGTCGCTTCAGTCGTGTCCGACTCTGTGCAATCCCATGGACGGCAGCCCACTAGGCTCCTCTGTCTCTGGGATTCTCCAGGCAAGAATACTGGAGTGGGTTGCCATTTCCTTCTCCACTTACACTGCTGGTGGGAATGTAAATTAATATAACTACTAAGTAGAATAGTATCAGTTCAGTTCAGTTCAGTTCAGTCACTCAGTCGTGTCTGAATCTTTGTAACCCCATGAACCACAGCACGCCAGGCCTCCCTGTCCACCACTAACTTCCAGAGTTTACCCAAACTCACGTCCATTGAGTTGGTGATGCCATCCAACCATCTCATCCTCCGTCATCCCCTTCTCCTCCTGCCCTCAATCTTTCCCAGTATCAGGATTTTTTCAAATGAGTCAGCTCTTCACATCAAGTGGCCAAAGTATTGGAGTTTCTGCTTCAGCATCAGTCCTTCCAATGAACACCCAGCACTGATCTCCTTTAGGATAGACTGGTTGGATCTCCTTGCAGTCCAAGAGACTCTCAAGAGTCTTTCCAACACCACAGTTTAAAAGCATCAATTCTTCAGCACTCAGCTTTCTTTATAGTCCAACTCTCACATCCATAGATAGCTACTGGAAAAACCATAGCTTTGACTAGACAGACCCTTGTTGACAAAGTAATGTCTCTGCTTTTTAATAAGCAGTTTAGGTTGGTCGTAACTTTCCTTCCAAGGAGTAAGCTTCTCTTAATTTCATGGCTGCAGTCACCATCTGCAGTGATTTGGGAGCCCAAAAAAATAAAGTCTGACACTGTTTCCACTGTTTCCCCATCTATTTCCCGTGAAGTGATGGGACCGGATGCCATGGTCTTAGTTTTCTGAATGTTGAGCTTTAAGCCAACTTTTTCACTTTCCTCTTTCACTTTCATCAAGAGGCTTTTTAGTTCCTCTTCACTTTCTGCGTAAGAGTGGTGTCATCTGCATATCTGAGGTTGTTGATATTTCTCCTGGCAATCTTGATTCCAGCTTATGTTTCTTCCAGTCCAGCATTTCTCATGATGTACTCTGCAGATAAGTTAAATAAGCAGGGTGACAATATACAGCCTTGACGTACTCCTTTTCCTATTTGGAACCAGTCTGTTGTTCCATGGCCAGTTCTAACTATTACTTCTTGGCCTTCATACAGGTTTCTCAAGAGGCAGGTTAGGTGGTCTGGTATTCCCATCTCTTTCAGAATTTTCCACTGTTTATTGTGATTCACATAATCAAAGTCTTTGGCATAGACAATAAAACAGAAATAGATGTTTTCTGGAACTCATTGAAAAAGTAGAATAGTATTGAGGTGCCTTATAAACTAAAAATAGAACTACCATATGATCCAGTAATCCCACTCCTGGGTATTTGACTAGAGAAAACCATAATTAAAAAATGTTCACTGCAGCGCTATGCTCACTGCTTCAGAACATAGAAGCAACCTAAATGTATATCAGTAGAGGAATGAATAAAAAAGATATGGTACATATACACAGTGGAATACTGCTCAGTCATAAAAAGAATTGAAATTCTGACATTTAAAGAGATGTGAATGACCTAGAGACTATCATACAGAGTGAAGTCAGAAAGAGAAAAACAGATTTGTATATTAAAATACATATATGGAATCTAGGAAAATGCTATAGATGAACTTATTTGTGAAGCAGGAATAGAGACACAGATACAGAGAACAAATGGATACCATTAGGGCATGGGGGAAGTAGGGATTGGGTGATTGGCAGTGACATATATACACAACTATGCATAAAATAGATAACTAATGAGAACCTACTGTTGGAGAAGACACTTGAAAGTTCCTTGGACAGCAAGGGGATGAAACCAGTCCATCCTAAAGGAAATCAGTCCTGAATATTCATTGAAAGGACTGATCCTGAAGAAGAAACTCCAACATTTTGGCCACCTGATGTGAAGAAATGATTCACTGGAAAAGACCCTGATTCTGGGAAAGATTGAAGGCAGGAAGAGAAGGTAACAACAGAGGATGAGATGGTTGGATGGCTTCATCAACTCGATAGGCATGAGTTTGAACAAGCTCCAGGAGTTGGTGATGGACAGGGCGGCCTGGGGTCCTGCAGTTGATGGGGTCGCAACGAGTCGGACATGACTGAGTGACTGAACTGAACTGAACTAATGAGAACTTACTGTACAGCGCAGAGAACTCTATTCAATGCTCTGTGGTGACCTAAGTTAGAAGGAAATCCAAAACGGAAGGTGTTTATGTATAAATATTGCTGATTCAATTTTCTGTTTAGCAGAAATTCACACAACATTGTAAAGCAACTATACTCCAATAACAACAACAAAATCCCATCTAACACAACAATTTGGCATTAATATAAAATTTCCAAGTTTTGTGTCCCAAGAATGCAGTCTCTCCATCAGGCCAATGATGATGTAAAAGAAAGCACTGAACATTGTACCTGGGATATAGGAGCCACTCAATAAATGTTTGTTTTCAAAACAAAGGTAGTATCCAATTCCAAAAATGATTGAGTTAATTTAAAGTGCTCAGAAAATATTCTTTAAGGTCATTTATAAGACAAGCATGGTCTCACTTCAATGAAGTTAATACCAACTACTCCCAAACTTACTGATTTTCTTTTTAAGCATGGGATAGGTTTCCCTTCATTGGAATTCACTTTTTCAAAATGAGTAGTTGTTGATTCCTGGCCTGAGTATATCCAAACCTATTCTTGCCAAATGAAGAAGGCTGTGAAAGGGTGGCATAAATAATTGGAGGTAGAAAATCATTTACTTGTGTGCTTTTCATTAAGTTTTCACCCTTTCCCCAGCCAAAGTGGAAGAAACCAAAGTCACAGAACATCTGTGAACTCTGTCCAAACTTCAGCTGCATTTTAGAATTTCAGGTTAGGATGCATAATATATTAATCCTATACAACTTTATTGTCTTCACTTTAAAATTTATATTAAGTAGACTGCTACATTATGGTAATGTACTAAATTACCTAAAGCAAAGTAATACAATGATTAACTGACTATAAACATTGGTTTATGGTCAGATTATAAAGTACTACAATGATTAACATTATGCATTTTCATAACACTAGAAAATTGCAGGATGAAATATCTGTGGATTGACTCAGTGCCATTAAGAATAATAAAACAGTGGTATAACTCAGTCTCAAGTTACATCTTGAGAGTAAACTTGGTTTTAAATCTCCTCTCTAAGTGGTTGAGAAATTCATTAATTTAAAATGGCCAAAGCTCACCAAATACAAGGTAGAGAATGCAAGTATTCATGCAAATTTATGATATTAAGGAAAATAGGATTTAACCAACAGTTTTTTAAAGTACTTGTCTCTAATACTCCGCTATAGAAAAACCAGAACACATCAATTTTACTTATAATGTATTCTTTCAATGATAAAATAAAATTGATATACTTAAGATTTATCTCACCTTCTCTCAAAAATAGATCTGAATTGGGCTACAACCTTAAAAAATACACTCTCAGATTTAAAGAAGCCTAGTTCATCAGTTCTATAACATAGTGTAATAGACTGATTCTTTGTGGAAAGCACAACACAGAGAAATAAAGACCTGGAGGAGAAGTTATGCATTTTTCTGTTCTTTAAAGATAAAGGGTTGAAATACAGGTAGGCACCAATATAAGATTTGGGCATCAAGGCAGAAGTCTAAGAAAGGCAGAAGTCTTTCTGCCTAATACTAATACTAGAGAATATTCGAGAATACTAGAGAATACTGTTATTAGAGAATACTGCAGCAGAAGTGTCTGGGCTTGAGTTCTTACACTGACACATAAATGCTACATAATTTTAGGGAAGTTACCTTCATTTTATCATCTGAAAAATGGGCATACCTCTCAGTTGCTGAATTAATTAAATAAAAATTGTAAAGTGACCAGCCCATAATAGATAATAAATCACAATTATTTTCATTAATGTTATTATTATAATTAATACTAGTTGATTACAACCAGTTGATTATCATTCAATTCTAATGATAGCGAACAGTTTCAACGAAAGAAGAAATAAAGCAAACCTGGGAAGGCCAGTTTAAGAATACTGCCTTGATGGAACTGATATGAATTTGGGAAACTGTATTAATTTCTAAAATACAGTTAGAAGATCCCCTGGAGGAGGGTAAGGCAACCCACTCCAGTAATCTTGCCTGGGAAACCTCATGGACAGAGGAGCCTAGGGGGCTACAATCCATGGGGTCGCAAAGAGTCAGATACAACTGAGCGACTAAGCACAGCACAGCATCCATTGGTATCCATATGTCCATTTAATTAACTTTATAAAAGCCTACTGGCATCCATATATCTATTTAGCTGCATGTTTGAAAAGCTCCTCCCTACTTTATCTATTATATAACATTAAAAGAAAACATATTAATAAATTGAACAAGTCAATCACACGTTTTTCATGCTATGTTTCTCAGGATGCAGAACACAGGCATACACTGAGTAATACTAGACTTTCCAACCTGATCACTATAACATAAGGTTCTGAAAATTATAAAAGTCAAACTTACTGGTTCTTGCCGTCTGCAAAAATATCAATGTAATGCTCCTGGGTTGGGTGGGTTGTGTGACAGGCAAAATGACACCAAAGTCGTTTTGTATCCATAGAAAGGAATTTAATATTCCTTGATAATAAGAAATCTACAAAGGCAAAGAGTTTAGTTTTTTTGTTTCGTTTTTTAGTTCCATATCTCTCTATATGGTATCCATATCCTTCTTGCTGAACTCAATTTTGTTCCATTTTTCTTACCCCTAAAAAATTTGGAGAACAAATTTTTGACCTCTGTATCAGTACATAGAGTATTTCTGAAGCAGAATTCTCCCAAACTGTGGCTTCTGTGTTGCTTTTAGATTAATCTGTGTGAGATAAGTACAGAAATTTTAATCACTCTTATAGACACTTTCAAAGAGCAGTGTATAGCAGTCTGTGACTCTTTGTTGTCTCTCTCTGTTATGTCTGTTCTGATTATACTTGGCAGAAAACAACAAAATTCTGTAAAGCAAATTACCCTTCAAATAAAAATAAATAAATACAATTCAGGCTTGCATTGTATACATATTGTTTATTTTATAGTAATGCATCTTTATTGCATTTCATCAAATTGGGAAAAGAAACTAGTTAGTTTGAGAACTAGAAACTTCTCAAACCACAGATAGCTTGAGAAGCACTCTCCTAGAATATTATGATCTTTCCTCCTTCCAGTTTCTTAGAAAGCTAAAAGAACAAAGGCAAGTATTTTAACTTATTAAATAACTTGTACTACTTCATTGTTTAATCTTCTCTGGGTGCCACATTCCAGTTGTTATTTATGTGGATGCAAAGAAGATACTACTTTAAGAAGCCACAGAGTTGTCAAAACTGAGTTGAACAGCAAGCAATCTGATCACATTACTTTCCTGTTTCAAATGCTTCAACGACTTCTCTGAAAATATGAAATACATATTTTTAATGCTTTCGAAGGCTTAAAATATGCCCCGAGATTGGCCTGTGATTACTTCTTAGCTTCATCTCCTCTCTAGTCCCCATTCTCTTCCCCTCCAAGCAGACCACAGACACATGCGCTCATTGCCAGACCTCCAGTTATGTTTACCCTCTCTATGTCACCCTTCTCTCACCCTCTGTCCCTCTCTCTCTCTAAATCCCCTCCCCCCACACAAATACACATGCACATTCGTGTACACATATGCACATCACTAACATTGTTAATTCCTCTTTCTTTAGATGTCGCACTATACTCCGAAGTCCTTGGCTTCTTTCTGTTAGTTCTTTCGATTTTCCTTCCATAAAACTGACTACATATGTAAAATGTATTTAATAGCTATATTTTTCATTGGATCATGGCTCTGTAAAGGCAGGAAACTGATTGCTGTCTAGGCTTTTGCATTCCCATTGAACTGTGGTGTTGGAGAAGACTCTTGAGAGTCCCTTGAACTGCAAGGAGATCCAACCAGTCCATCCTAAAGATTAGTCCTGAGTGTTCATTGGAAGGACTGATGTTGAAGCTGAAACTCCAATACTTTGGCCACCTGATGTGAAGAGCTGACTCATTTGAAAAGACCCTGATGCTTCGAAAGATTGAAGGCGGGAGGAGAAGGGGACGACAGAGGAGGAGATGGTTGGATGGCATCACTGACTCAATGGAGATGAGTTTGGGTGAACTCCGGGGGTTGGTACTGGACAGGGAGGCCTGGCGTGCTGTGGTCCGTGGAGTCACAGAGTCAGACATGACTGAGCGACTGAACTGAACTGAACCTAGCTATTTGTCTGACATTCTGTATGTTCTCAATATTTGTTAAATGAATTAATACATAGAAGTGATACAAGAACTGATGATTTAGAATTACAAATTCTTATCAGTTCTTTATTTACTTTGTATCATTCTGCAATGCCCTTCATAACATTTCAAAACCATTATGTCAACTAATAGAAAGAATACCATACGCTTTGCTATTTATAAAGCTTGTATCTTCCCTATAGAGTGTCTGCTGTACAAAGAAGTCTGTTGTCAAAAAATTCAGCTTGTCATCAGGCAGTTTATTTTTTCCAACTCATCAAGGGTATTTAAAGTTCTAATCCTATCCTTACTGTGATACAAAAACGTATTTTAAGGCAATCACTAACTTAGGAAGAAGGATGGGATAAAAATCTCTGGAATTCAGTGTAGCTGATCTTAATTTGAAATTAGACTCTTTAGAACTCCATTATTTCTGATTAACTAACAGTAACTTCATCTGTAGATCAATCTTCAATATATGTGTTTTCTTGCTTTGGTCTTTTCAAATAACATCTATTTAATTTGTGAATTATTATTTTTATTTTATTAATTTTAAAAGATTTGTTTCTTGCCCACCTACCAGAAGCCAAACACTATGCTAAGGACTTTTACAAAGAGTTCATACTCATTGATAACCTCTGAGACTATTGTTATTTCTGAGAACCTGAATCCTAGAAAAATATGTGATCTATATGAAATCAAGTAGATCAAGTAACTGAACTCTGGCAAAGTCAAAATTCAAACACAAGCTGACTGACTCCATACCTAGAACTATTCTAAATTTTCTTCTTACCATTATCACTGATATTTTAAAACATGTATATAGTTTCCCTAGTAGCTTTTAAGAATATAAAAAAACTATATAATAGACTTTGAAAGCTGAAACCTAAAACACTTTCAGTACATTCACTATACAAATTGAAACCTGTACAAAAACAAAATATAAAGGAGAATGGTTTTCATATAAGTGATTTTGATGCACAGTAAGAAATAATGAATGATTGTGTCCCATGTCATCATGGCTGGCTTGATGGCAAAGGGGCAATAATTCATCCTGTTCATAAGTCAATTGAGTTGCCTTAGTGATAATAGCATGGGCAAAGGCAAGGCTGTGTAATTAAAATACATATTTTCAGTTCAGTTCAGTTGCTCAGTCACGTCCAACTCTTTGCGACCCCATGAATTGCAGCACGCCAGGCCTCCCTGTCCATCACCAACTCCTGCAGTTCACTCAGACTCACATCCATCGAGTCAGTGATGCCATCCAGCCATCTCATCCCCTGTCATCCCCTTCTCCTCCTGCCCCCAATCCCTCCCAGCATCAGAGTCTGTTCCAATGAGTCAACTCTTCACATGAGGTGGCCAAAGTACTGGAGTTTCAGCTTCAGCATCATTCCCTCCAAAGAAATCCCAGGGCTGATCTCCTTCAGAATGGACTGGTTGGATCTCCTTGCAGTCCAAGGGACTCTCAAGAGTCTTCTCTAGCACCACAGTTCAAAAGCATCAATTTTTCGGTGCTCAGCCTTCTTCACAGTCCAACTCTCACATCCATACATGACCACTGGAAAAACCATAGCCTTGACTAGACGGACCTTTGTTGGCAAAGTAATGTCTCTGCTTTTCAATATGCTATCTAGGTTGGTCATAATTTTTCTTCCAAGGAGTCAGCATCTTTTAATTTCATGGCTGCAGTCAGGAAAATCTAGAAATCTGCATATTTTTCTCAAGTCTTAAATAGACATTCCTCCAAAGAAGACATTTAGATGGCCAAGAGGAACATGAAAAGGTGTTCAATGTGGCTAATTATTAGATAAAGGAAAATCAAGACAATTATGCATCACTTTGCGCCAGTCAAAATGGCCATCAAAAAAATCTGCAAACAATAATTACTGGAGAGCTGGAGAGGGTGTGGTGACACGGGAACCTTCTTGCACTGTTGGTTGGAATGTAAATGGATATAATCACTATGGAGAACAGTAGGGAAGTGCCTTACAAAACTAAAAATAGAGCTACCATATGACCCAGGAATCCACTACCAGGCACATATTCTGAGAAAACCATACTTCAGAAAGACACATGTACTCCAATGTTCATTGCAGCACAATTTGCAACAGCCAGGATATGGAAGCAACCTAAATGTCCATCGACAGATGAATGGATAAAGAAGATGTGGAACATATACGCAATAGAATATTATTCAGCCATAAAAGGGAATGGAATTGTGGACCTAGAGATGGACGTACAGAGTGAAGTCAGAAAAAGAAAAACAAGTATCATATATCAACACATATATGTGGAATCTAGAAAAAAGCTATAGGTGAACTTATTTGCAAAGCAGAAATAGAGACGCAGACATAGAGTGGACGTAATGGGGGAAGGGGAGGGTGGGATGAATTGGGAGATTCAGATTGCCATGTATATACCTCCATGTGTAAAAAGGATAACTAATGGGAAACTGCTATATAATATAGGGAGCTGTTTGGTGCTCTGTGGCGACCTAGATGGGTGGGATGGAGATTCAAGAGGGCGGGAATATATATAATATATAACCCCACATTGTAAAACTATACTCCAATTTTAAAAAGCCTATTAGATATGAAATAAAAGTGGATCAACTTGGTTTATGTTCATTTCCTAAGAGACAATGATCAACTGCATACCAGATTCACTAACTCTATTCACACTTCTACTCAGCATAAAGGCTGAGAAAGATACCTGTAGGAAATGTGCTTTCCTGTCAAATGGAGGCCACTTCCAAAGACAGACTGTCTTTTCCACGGGTCATCACATTCCTCACATTCCATGATCAAAGAATGTTGGCTGAGTTGCTTAGAACTTACCTTAAATGTGACCAAGCTAATTATCCAATCACTCAGCCGTAGAGTGAGTTTTCTCTTATACACCACATCACATGGCCAGCTATGTCACCAAAGTTTGCTACTGATCACAAGTGGGGTCAGACACAAGAATCTAATTGGCTAAAAAATAAGTTAAAACACAATCTTCGGTTATCTCCCATTACATGAGAAAGCAAACCTGATAACAACTCTATAGAAACTCTGATAATTTAAGTCATCAAACATGTACCTGTTCATTTCCATATATAGAAATATATACTTATATAAATAAATCACATTCACCTTCATAGCAAATAAAAGTAGTAATTTTAAAACAAACCACTCTTCAAACTTGCAAGTAGATGCTCAGTTTGGAATATGAGTATTCTTTGCTCTCAGTATATAGCTTTGTCTTCTGAAGAAAAAAAAAATCTTAAAAAACAAGCAAACAAACAAACCATGATTTACAAACAGGCAACCAGAAATTTAAAGTGAACCATGCTATAATAAGGAAGATTGGTTCCCAGAAAATGTACAAATGTCCCTCAGAATAGCATTCACATGAAATGGATTTTGATTGTTGCTTTGATCATAGGGTTAGAAATGATGAAGTAGGAAATCTTATCCACCACATAAGCTGAGTGTGGAAACCTATATTAAGCAATCTGAGAAGCCTAAGTGCAGAACATTAAGTCTCTAGAAATGTCTTAAACATACAACTGAAATGGCAGAAAACAGAAATCTTCAGCCTTGCATAAATATATTTCCACTTTTCAATTTATAAGAGCAATTACTGTAGGGATGGATATTTCATGGGGATTAATGACCACCTGAAGGTAATAATTCCTGCCCTCGTGTTAGGCCATCAACTCCCTTCAGAGATGAAACCTAATCAATCTGTCATTATTGAGCTGATGTTATATAGGTACTTGAAAAAATTTTTTAAAACTTATCTCATTTGATGCCAAGAAACTCCTGAAGATAAAGGAACACAGCCCTCTTTAGCAGGACCATTCTGATTGATTTTGTTCCAAAAATATGCAGAGAAATTTAATAGTCTGACTAGAAAGCTAACTTTCCTACCCAAGACTAGGACTTCCCAAGCTAGTGATCAAGAACCTGCTTGCCAATGCAGGAGACACAAGAGACATGGATTTGATCCCTGGGTCAGGAAGATCCCCTGGAGGAGGGCATGGCAACCCACTCCAGTATTCCTGCCTGGAGAATCCCATGGACAGAGAAGCATGCTGGGCTGCAGTTCATGGGGTTGCAAAACGTCAGACATGACGGAAGTGACAGAGCACGCATGCACACACCCAACGCTAGAGTCACATCCTGACAGCTCTTGTCCTGGTGTGCTAGACCCCACAAAGAATCTGCTCGTCTTGCACTGGCGAGGGCGATCAGCCCCCAGAAGCACCCAGGTCAAACATGCCTTCCCTGGCTCCAAGATGTAGTGGATTGGGTTAATACAAATTTCTGGGGAAAGGTGGAGTAGGAAATGGCAACCCACTCCAGTATTCAAGATTCCAAAGCAGCCTGTCATCCTGAAGGCCAACTTCTTCAGCAGAAGAGCTGAGGAGAAGATTGAGTGCGTGGGAAGGGCTTGAGTCCTGGTAGACTGAAGCCATATGGTGGAAAATTCATTAAATGTTAACAAGTGGTTTTCTTAAAAAGAAAGAACTGAGTTATGCAAAGTACAATTAAAAGCCTTTAAGGCTTTTAGAGCTTCTCAGGTGGTGCTAGTGGTAAAGAACCCACCTGCCAATGAAGAAGATGTAAGAGACTGCGGTTCAATCCCTGGGTTGGGAAAATCCCCTGGGGTAGGGCATAGCAACCCACTCCAGTATTCTTGCCTGGAGAATCCCATGGACAGAGGACCCTTGTGGCCAGGGTTCATAGAGTCACAGAGAGTCAGACTTGACTAAAGCGACTTACCACACAAAGGATGTTAAACCAAAAATAAATAATATATATAATATAATATAATACAATACTTGCCTATAGCCACATTCATAGTAAGTCACTGATTGAACTCGAAGCCACAACTTCTCTGTAGCTATGAGAGTCATTTGTAACATGGGTAACAACAGCTTTCACTCACTAAATAAACTTTATTTGGGGAGACAATAAGTAGCAGTCACTGTCAAGGGGCTAGAAATATATGACTAATAAGGCATATACAGCTCCTACCCTTAAGAGATTTTTAGTCTGCTGGGAAAAATAGTCAAGTGATAAAGGAATCTCAAAACAAACTGCAAAACTCTACTACGGCTGGTATCCAGTGATAGAAATATGTAATGCAGTCCTCCATAAGAGGGGATTGACAGGAGAAGCCTCTTGAAGGTGAAAGAGGATAAAAAAGCAAAAAATGAAGACCGTGCCATTTGGTCTCATCAGTTCAGTTAAGTTCAGTCGCTCAGTCATGTATGATTCTTTATGACACCATGAATTGCAGCACGCCAAGCCTCCCTGTCCAACACCAACTCCCGGAGTTCACTCAGACTCATGCCCATCGAGTCAGTGATGCCATCCAGCTATCTCATCCTCTGTCATCCCCTGCTCCTCCTGCCCCCAATCCCTCCCACTATCAGTCTTTTACAATGAGTCAACACTTCGCATGAGGTGGCCAAGTACTGGAGTTTCAGCTTTAGCATCATTCCCTCCAAAGAAATCCCAGGGCTGATCTCCTTCAGAATGGACTCATTGGATCTCCTTGCAGTCCAAGGGACTCTCAAGAGTCTTCTCCAACACCACACTTCAAAAGCATCAATTCTTCGGTGCTCAGCCTTCTTCACAGTCCAACTCTCACATCCATACATGACCACTGGAAAAACCATAGTCTTGACTACATGGACCTTAGTCGGCAAAGTAATGTCTCTGCTTTTCAACATGCTATCTAGGTTGGTCATAACTTTTCATCCAAGGAGTAAGCGTCTTTTAATTTCATGGCTGCAGTCACCATCTGCAGGGATTTGGGAGCCCCAAAAAATAAAGTCTGACACTGTTTCCCCATCTATTTCCCATGAAGTGATGGGACCGGATGCCATGATCTTCGTTTTCTGAATGTTGAGCTTTAAGCCAACTTTTTCACTCTCCTCTTTCACTTTCATCAAGAGGCTTTTTAGTTCCTCTTCACTTTCTGCCATAAGGGTGGTGTCAACTGAATATCTGAGGTTACTGATATTTCTCCTGGCAGTCTTGATTCTAGCTTGTGCTTCATCCAGCCCAGCCTTTCTCATGATGTACTCTGCATATAAGTTAAATAAGCAGGGTGACAATATACAGCCTTGATGTACTCCTTTTCCTATTTGGAACCAGTCTGTTGTTCCATGTCCAGTTCTAACTGTTGCTTCCTGACTTACATACAGATTTCTCAAGAGGCAGGTCAGGTGGTCTGGTATTCCCATCTCTTTCAGAATTTTCCACAGTTTCTTGTGATCCACACAGTCAAAGGCTGTGGCATAGTCAATAAAGCAGAAATAGATGTTTCTCTGGAACTCTCTTGCTTTTTCCATGATCCAGCGGATGTTGGCAATTTGATCTCTGGTTCCTCTGCCTTTTCTAAAACCAGCTTGAACATCCGAAAGTTCATGGTTCACATATTGTTAAAGCCTGGCTTGGAGAATTTTGAGCATTACTTTACTAGTGTGTGAGATGAGTGCAATTGTGCGGTAGTTTGAGCATTCTTTGGCATTGCCTGTCTCTGGAATTGGAATGAAAACTGACCTTTTCCAGTCCTGTGGCCACTGCTGAGTTTTCCAAATTTGTTGGCATATTGAGTGCAGGACTTTCACAGCATCATCTTTCAGGATTTGAAATAGCTCCACTGGAATTCCATCACCTCCACTAGCTTTGTTCGTAGTGATGCTTTCTAAGGCCCAGTTGACTTCACATTCCAGGATGTCTGGCTCTAGATGAGTGATCACACCATCGTGATTATCTGGGTCATGAAGATCCTTTCTGTACAGTTCTTCTGTGTATTCTCACCACCTCTTCCTAATATCTT
Source organism: Capricornis sumatraensis (assembly GCF_032405125.1). Lineage (NCBI taxonomy): Eukaryota > Metazoa > Chordata > Mammalia > Artiodactyla > Bovidae > Capricornis > Capricornis sumatraensis. Next base: position 26,683,768 of record NC_091073.1, read on the forward strand.
CTTCTTCTGTTAGGTCCATACCATTTCTGTCCTTTATTGAGCCCATCTTTGCATGAAATATTCCCTTGGTATCTCTAATTTTCTTGAAGAGATCTCTAGTCTTTCCCATTCTGTTATTTTCCTCTATTTCTTTGCATTGTTTGCTGAGGAAGGCTTTCTTATCTCTCCTTGCTTTTCTTTGGAACTCTGCTTTAAGATGCTTATATCTTTCCTTTTCTCATTTGTTTTTCACTTCTCTTCTTTTCACAGCTATTTGTAAACCCTCCCCAGACAGCCACTTTGCTTTTTTGCATTTATTTTCCATGGGGATGGTCTTGATCCCTGTCTCCTGTACAATGTCATGAACCTCATTCCATAGTTCATCAGGCACTCCATCTACCAGATCTAGGCCTTTAAATCTATTTCTCACTTCCACTGTATAAAGGATTTTATTTAGGTCATACCTGAATGGTCTAGCAGTTTTCCCTACTTTCTTCAATTTAAATCTGAATTTGGCAATAAGGAGTCCATGATATGAGCCACAGTCAGCTCCCAGTCTTGTTTTTGTAGACTATATAGAGCTTCTCCATCTCTGGCTGCAAAGAATATAATCAATCTGATTTTGGTGTTGACCATCTGGTGATGTCCATGTGTAGAGTCTTCTCTTGTGTTGTTGGAAGAGGGTGTTTGCTATGACCAGTGCATTTTCTTGGCAAAACTCTATTAGTCTTTGCCCTGCTTCATTCCGCATTCCAAGGTCAAATTCGCCTGTTACTCCAGGTGTTTCTTGGCTTCCTACTTTTGCATTCCAGCCCCCTATAATGAAAAGGACATCTTTTTTGGGTGTTAGTTCTAAAAGGTCTTGTAGGTCTTCATAGAACCTTTCAACTTCAGCTTCGTCAGCATTACTGGTTGGGGCATAGACTTGGATTACTGTGATATTGAATGGTTTGCCTTGGAAACGAACAGAGATCATTCTGTCATTTTTGAGATTGCATCCAAGTACTGCATTTCGGATGGCTACTCCATTTCTTCTGAGGGATTCCTGCCCTCAGTAGTAAATATAATGGTCATCTGAGTTAAATTCCCCCATTCCAGGCCATTTTAGTTCACTGATTCCTAGAATGTCATCATTCACTCTTGCCATCCCTTGTTTGACCACTTCCAATTTGCCTTGATTCATGGACCTGACATTCCAGGTTCCTGTGCAATATTGCTCTTTACAGCATCAGACCTTGTTTCTATCGCCATTCACATCCACAGCTGGGTATTGTTTTTGCTTTGGCTCCATCCCTTCATTCTTTCTGGAGTTATTTCTCCACTGATCTCCAGTAGCATATTGGGCACCTACTGACCTGAGGAGTTCCTTGTTCAGTATCCTATTATCTTGCCTTTTCATACTGTTCATGGGGTTCTCAAGGCAAGAATACTGAAGTAGTTTGCCATTCCCTTCTCCAGTGGACCACACTCTGTCAGACCTCTCCACCATGACCCACCCGTTTTGGGTTGCCCTGAAGGCATGGCTTGGTTTCACTGAGTTAGACAAGGCTGTGGTCCTAGTGTGATTAGATTGACTAGTTTTCTGTGAGTATGGTTTCAGTGTGTCTGCCCTCTGATGCCCTCTTGCAACACTTACCATCTTACTTGAGTTTCTCTTACCTTGGGCGTGAGGTATCTCTTCACGGCTGCTCCAGCAAAGCGCAGCCGCTGCTCCTTACCTTGGACAAAGTGTATCTCCTCACCGCCACCCTTCCTGACCTTCAACGTGGGACAGATCCTCAGGCCCTCCTGCGCCAGCACAGCCACCACTCCTTGGACGTGGGTTGCTCCTCCAGGCCGCTGCCCCTGGCCTCAGGCACGGGGTGGCTCCTCACTTCATGGCAAATTGATGGGGAAACAATTGAAACAGTGGCAGACTTTATTTTGGGGGCTCCAAAATCACTGCAGATGTTGACTGCAGCCATGAAATTAAAAGATCCTTGCTCCTTGGAAGAAAAGCTATGACCAACGTAGACAGCATATTAAAAAACAGAGATATTACTTTGTCAACAAAAGTCCACCTAGTCAAAGCTATGGTTTCTCCAGTAGGTATGTATAGAGGTGAGAGCTGGACCATAAAGAAGTCTGAGTGCTGAAAAATTGATGCTTTTGAACTGTGGTGTTGGAGAAGACTCTTGAGAGTCCCTTGAACAGCAAGGAGATCAAACCAGTCAATTCTAAAGGAAATTAACACTGAATATTCATTGGAGGAACTGATGCTGGGGCTGAAGCTGCAATACTTTAGCCACCTGGTACAAAGAGCCAACTCATGGAAAGACCCTGATGCTGGGAAAGATTGTAAGCAGGAGGAGAAGGGGACAACAGAGGATAAGATGGTTGTATTGCATTAATGACTCAATGGACATGAGTTTGAGCAAGTTCTGGGAGATGATGAAGGACAGGGAAGCCTGCAGCCCATGGGGTCACAAAGAGTCGGTCACGACTGAGCGACTGAACAACAACAACAATAGGTGGGGATTAGAAAAGTTTATCCATATAAAATGACCTTCAAACAACAAAATTGGGCTAAAAAGTGGATCTGCAAGTAGTGGTTATAAAATATGCAAATACCTGGAGACGATTAAAGGAAAAAGCAACACATTCAAGCCACTGTAAGCTGTCACAGTTTGACCCAATAATTCAGGGCCTGGGTGATGAGAGATGTGGCTAGAGAATTAAGAGTAGCTAACAGCTTATTTTCTTGGGCTCCAAGAAAATAATATGGCAGCAGCAACCTGAAGAGGCATTGGTGGCCTGGGAAGCAGCCTTGCAGAGATCACAGTGAAGATGGAGGCAGGAGCAGTGTAGTGACCAGCACCCCCAATTCCCAGCGCAGAGTCAGAGGAGAGGAAAGGCTGGGGCCAAAGTTTGGCAATGGCAGTGGAATGGCCCCAAGGCGACCAGAACCAGCAGGGAGTCAGGCTGCCTTTCACTCCTGGGCATCCTACAACATTGGTTCCAGCCTTCCTCAGACCCCCTTCCCAGCCACTTCAGCAGGGCCTTTGCCTCAACCCCAGGCCGCATGTTGACTGACATCCTATGGCCTGTGATGGTTAACACACTCAACAAGAACCAGCAGTGGGACCATTAGGGCTCCAAGAATGTCATCCAGCCACATGGAGCAGCTGAAGGGCATGTCCCTGCTAGTTAAGGGCTGACAAAATGTGGTCCACTGGAAAAGGGAATGGCAAACCACTTCAGCATTCTTGTCTTGAGAAACCCATGAACAATATGAAAAAGCAAAAAAAGATATGACACTGAAAGATGAGCCCCCATGTTGGTAGGTGCCCAATATACTACTGAGGAAAAGTTGAGAAATAGTTACAGAAAGAATGAAGAGGCTGAGCTGAAGTGGAAACAATGTCCAGGTGTGGTTGTATCTGGTGATGAAAGTAAAATCCGATGATATAAAAAATAATATTGCATAGGAACCTGGAATGTTAGGTCCATGAATCAAGGTAAATTGGAAGTGGTCTAACAGGAGATGGCAAGAGCGAACGTCAGCATTTTAGAAATCAGTGAACTAAAGTGTTCGGGAATGGGTGAATTTAATTCAGATGACCGTTATATCTATTGTGGGTAAGAATCACTTAAAAGGAATGGAGTAGCCCTCATAGCCAACAAAAGGGTCAAAAATGCAGTACTTGGTTGCAGTCTCAAAAATGACCAAATGATCTCTGTGTGTATCCAAGGCAAACCATATCTAAATAATCCAAGACTATGCTCCAATCGCTAATGACAGAGAAGATGAAGTTGAATGATTCTGTGAAGAGCTACAAGACCTCCTAGAACTAACACCAAAACAAGATGCCGTTTTCATCATAGGGGACCAGAATGCAAAAGTAGGAAGTCAAGAGATACCTGGAGTAACAGGCAAGTTTGGCCCCGGAGGCCAATTGAAGCAGGGCAAAGGCTAACAGTGTTTTGCCGAGAGAACACACTGGTCATAGCAAACACCCTCTTCCAAAAACATAAGTAATGACTCTATATATGGACATCACAACATGGCCAATACCAAAATCAGATTGATTACATTCTTTGGAAGTGAAGAAGGAGAAGCTCTGCACAGTCAGTGAAAAGAAAGACCTGCAGCCGACTGTGGCTCAGACCATCAGCTCCTTATTGCCAAATTCAGACTCAAGTTGAAGAAAGTAGGGAAAACCACTAGACCATTCAGGTATGACCTAAATCAAATTCCTTAAGATTATGCAGTGGAAGTGACAAAAGGATTCAAAGGATTAGATCTGATAGAAAGAGTGCCTGAAGACCTGTGGATGGAAGTTCATAACATTGCACAGGAGGAGGTGATAACCATGATGGTGTCATCACTCACCTAGAGCCAGACATCCTGGAAGATGAAGTCAAGTGGGCCTTAGGAAGCATCACTACAAACAAAGCTAGTGGAGGTGATGGAATTCCAGCTAAGCCCTTTCAAATCATAACAGAAGATGCTGTTAAGTGTTCACTCAATATGTCAGCAAAGTTTGAAATCTCAGCAGTGGACACAAGACTGGAAAAGGTCAGTTTTCATTTCAATCTCAAAGAAATACAATGCCAAAGAATGTTCAAATTACTGTACAATTGCACTCATTTCACATGCTAGCAAGATTATGCTCAAAATCCTTCAAGCTAGGCTTCAGCAGTATGTGAACTGAGAACTTCCAGATGTAAAGCTGAATTTAGAAAAGGCAGAGGAATAAGAGATCAAACTGCCAACATATACTAGATCATAGAAAGAGCAAGGGAATTAAAAAAAATCTACTTCTGCTTCATTGACTACAATTAAGCCTTTGACTGTGTGGATCACAACAAACTACGGAATATTCTTAAAGAGATGGGAATACCAGACCACCTTACTGGCTTCTTGAGAAACGTGTACACAGGACAAGAAGCAATCATTAGAACTGAACATGGAACAACAAACTGATTCAAAATCAGGAAAGAAGTATATCAAGGCTGTATATTGTCACCTGCTTATTTAACATATGCAGAGTACATCATACGAAATGCCAGACTAGGACTAGAAGAAGCACAAGCTAGAATCAAGATTGCCAGGAGAAATATCAGCAACCTCAAATAGGCAAATGATACGAATTTGATGGCAGAAAGTGAAGTAGAGCCTGTTGATGAAGGTGAAAGAGGATAAAACCCTGCCTATAAACTCAGCATTCAAAAATGAAAACCATGGCATCTGGTCCCATCATTTCATGGGAAGTACAAGCTGGAACCAAGATTGCTGGGAGAAATATCAATCACCTCAGATATGCAGATGACGCCACTCTTATGGCAGAAAGTGAAGAGGAATTAAATGCCTCTGGATGAAAGTGAAAGAGGAGAGTGAAAAAGTTGGCTTAAAGCTCAACATTCAGAAAACGAAGGTCATGGCACCCAGTCCCATCACTTCATGGCAAACAGATGGGGAAACAGTGTCAGACTTTATTTTTGGGGGCTCCAAAATCACTGCAGATGGTGATTGCAGCCATGAAATTAAAAGGTGCTTACTCCTTGGAAGGAAAGTTATGACCAACCTAGATAGCATATCCAAAAGCAGAGACATTACTTTGCCAACAAAGGTCCGTCTAGTCAAGGCTATGGTTTTTCCAGAGGTCATGTATGGATGTGACAGTTGGACTGTGAAGAAAGCTGAGTGCTGAAGAATTGATGCTTTTGAAGTGTGGTGTTGGAGAAGACTCTTGAGAGTCCCTTGGACTGCAAGGACATCCAACCAGACCATCCTGAAGGAGATCAGTCCTGGGTGTTCTTTAGAAGGAATGATGCTAAAGCTGAAACTCCAGTACTTTGGCCACCTCATGCGAAGAGTTGACTCATTGGAAAAGACTCTGATGCTGGGAGGGGTTGGGGGCAAGAGGAGAAGGGGACAACAGAGGATGAGGTGGCTGGATGGCATCACCGACTCAATGTATGTGAGTCTGAGTGAACTGCAGGAGTTGGTGATGGACAGGGAGGCCTGGCATGCTGCGATTCATGGGGTCGCAGAGTCAGACACAACTGAGCAACTGTACTGAACTGAACTGAACTGAGATGGGGAAAAGTGGAAACAGTGACAGACTTCATTTTCTTGGGCTCCAAAATCACTGAAGATGGTGATGGCAGCCACTAAATTAAAAGATGCTTGCTCCTTGGAAGAAAAGCGATGACAAACCTAGACAGCATGTTAAAAGCAAAGACATTACTTTGCCAACAAAGGTCTGTATAGTCAAATCTATGGCTTTTCCAGTAGTTATGCATGGATGTGAAATTTGGACCATAAAGAAGGCTGAGCACCAAAAATTGATGCTTTTGGACTCTGGTGCTAGAGAAGACTCTGAACATCCCTTGGATAACAAGAAGGAACCAGTCAATCCTAAAGGAAAACAACCTTGAATATTCATTGGAAGGACTTATACTGAAGCTCCAATACTTTGGGCACCTGATGTGAAGAGTTGAATTACTGGAAAAAACCCTGATGCTAGGAAAGATTCAGGGCAGGAGGAGAAGGGGACGACAGTGGATGAGATGGCTGGATGGCATTATCAACCTAACGGACATGACTTTAAATCAACTGGAGATAATGAAGTGAAGCGCAGGAAAGCCTGGCATGCTGTAGTCCATGAGGTTGCAAAGAGTGAATAAAAACAAAGAGCTTAATCATCCAATGTAAACATCAGGAGGGCTTATCCTAAAGGAAATGGCGGGGTCATCTGAGTTTAAAGTGTAGAGCTGACATGGTCAGATTTTAGAAAATTAAATGTGACCAGAGGGAATGATGGATCATGGTGGTGCTCAGTCTCAGCACTGTTGTCTGAAAACCAGTCTTCCAATGCAGTCAAGAGATGACAGTGGCAGGGGGAAAGGGGAAGCATTAAGATTATTACAAAATAATGGAAGTAGGAGATGACATTCCCTAAGAGAAGGTGAAAAGGAAAACTTCAAAGAAGTAAATAAACCTTTCCCTTTGGAGAGAGTGAAGTTTTAGGGGACATCCAAGTAGAAATGTTTGTTAGATATGTGGGTGCAAAGGCCTCATGCTGAGGAGAAAAGGCTGGGATAGAAATAAAGTCTTAGTAAATATCTGAACACATATGTTCATTAAAGTACTCCAAGGGGATCAAATTCCCTAAGAGGTATAGTGAAAAGAGAAGAGATAGGAGAGATGAACCAAGAAGTCAGCTAAGTATTTGAAACTTTATGAATGATGAGAAGTGACAGAAGGTATGTGAAGGCACAACATAGTATGCAGATAAGATGGGAAAACATATATGAGCGTGTTGTCACAAAGGCTCTAGTAGCAATTGTGTATTTTTATTTCCAGCATCCATTCCCTCTTCTTATGGGAAGGCTACCTTAACTTTGATTTGGGTCAACTCTTCATTCCATCTCAACCATGTTCTTCAGATGAAAGAACATGGATCCTAGGATCCAGGAGGTGAATACACAAAATAAACAAAACCAGTTTGCCTATTTAATCCTTTCCTGTCTACAATGATTGTTTCATGGAAAGGGCAGGGCACACACCTCTAATCAAGTCAGTCAGTGTCAACAGATGTCATGATTGCATTCTGAGTTACTTGGGGAAAAGATTCTTCTGTGGAATGTGTATTGTGATTCTATGAAGTTGAATCTATAACTTTTCTCCATAGAGTCTGAAAGGGAGCCAACCCAAAGATAGGCAAGGAAGATGGATCCTACTAACATCACAGGAGCTCTTAATCAGAAGCAGGTTACAGTTTGTACTTCATCTTCCCCATCTTCCTACCAAGAGTCTCTATATCCCAAATAGTCCCATGTTTTCTCCTTTCTGGTACTCAAAATTACCTAGAAACTTCTGCCATGTTAACTTTCTTATTTTTGTTTTTTAAAGCAGTTTCTCTCATTATCAGAGAAATGCAAATCAAGACCACAATGAGGTAGCATTTCACACCAGTCAAAATAGCTGCGATCCAAAAGTCTACAAGCAATAAATGCTGGAGAGGGTGTGGAGAAAAGGGAATCCTCTTACACTGTTGGTGGGAATGCAAACTAGTACAGCCACTATGGAGAACAGTGTGGAGATTCCTTAAAAAACTGCAAATAGAACTGCCTTATGACCCAGCAATCCCACTGCTGGGCATACACACCGAGGAAACCAAAATTGAAAGAGACACGTGTACCTCAATGTTCATCACAGCACTGTTTATAATAGCCAGGATATGGAAGCAGCCTATATGTCCATCAGCAGACGAATGGATAAGGAAGCTGTGGTACATATACACAATGGAGTATTACTCAGCCATTAAAGCAGTTTCTTCTGATTATAAAAGAAATTTAAAGTCATGAGAAAAGTGCATATGGAGAAATGGAGAAATTACAATGAAGATCATAAAAAATTAGCACTAATCACACTACTCAAGGATATCAACTGTTTAAATTTCAACATAGAGATTGTATATGATATAATTAAAGAAAATCTGTCAAAAAAAAAGAAACAGACTATAAGGAAATGTGTTAAAATATCAATTCAGGCTATTTTGAATAGGCAAGAATGAAGAATTTTTTCTTCTCCCTCTGAGAATTAATATGCCATCTCTGTACACTATCTTTATGTAAAGGACCTTCACAGATTTTTTTCCCCCTTCTTCCCAACTGACAGTGGTTCAGCTCTCCCTACCATGAACTAGGGGATCCAGAATTGAGACCCTCAACATTTATAATTCTCCCTTTCTCCCTGACTAGGTAAAAATTCTATAATTGATTACAAGCACTTCAAGAAGAAGTTGGTGTCATAAAAATAAAACAAGAACACTATATAGAACTCAGATGACCATTACATCTACTACTGTGGGTGGGAATCCCTTAGAAGAAATGGAGTAGCCATCATAGTCAACAAAAGAGTCAAAAATGTAGGGCTTGGATACAATCTCAAAAACGACAGTATGATCTTTGCTTGCTTACAAGGCAAACCATTCAATATCATGGTAATCCAAGTCTATGCCCCGACCAGTAATGCTGAAGAAGCTGAAGTTGAACAGTTCTATGAATATCTACAATACCTTTTAGAACTAACACTCAAAAAAATTGTTCTTTTCATTATAGGGGACTGGAATGCAAAAGTTGGAAGTCAAGAAACACCTGGAGTAACAGGCAAATTTGGCCTTGGAGTAAAGAATGAAGCAGGACAAAGACTAATAGAGTTTTGCCAAGAAAATGCACTGGTCATAGCAAACAACCTCGTACAACAACACAAGAGGAGACTCTACACATGGACATCACCAGTCAATACCAAAATAGATTGATTATATTCTTTGCAGCCAAAGATAGAGAAGCTCTATACAGTCAGCAGAAACAAGACCAGGAGCTGACTGTGGCTCAGATCATGAACTCATGATTGCCAAATTCAGACTTAAATTGAAGAAAGTGGGGGAAACCACTAAACCACGCTGGATCATGGAAAAAGCAAGAGAGTTCCAGAAAAACATCTATTTCTACTTTATTGACTATGCCAAAGCCTTTGACTGTGTGAATGACATTAAAGTGTGGAAAATTCTGAAAGAGATGGGAATACCAGACCACCTGACCTGCCTCTTGAGAAAACTATATGCAGGTCAGGAAGCAACAGTTAGAACTGGACATGGAACAACAGACTGGTGCCAAATTGGAAAAGGAGTCCATCAAGGCTGAATATTGTCACTCTGGTTATTTAACTTATATGCAGAGTACATCATGAGAAACGCTGGGCTAGATGAAGCACAAGCTGGAATCAAAATTGCTGGGAGAAATATCAATAACCTCAGATATGCAGATGACACCACCTTTATGGCAGAAAGTGAAGAGGAACCAAAAATCTTCTTGATGAAAGTGAAAGAGGAGAGTGAAAAGGTTGGCTTAAAGCTCAACATTCAGAAAACGAAGGTCATGGCATCCAGTCCCATCACTTCATGGGAAATAGATGGGGAAACAGTGTCAGACTTTATTTTGAGGGGCTCCAAAATCCCTGCAGATGGTGATTGCAGCCATGAAATTAAAAGACACTTACTCCTTGGAAGAAAAGTTATGGCCAACCTAGAGAACATATTGAAAAGCAGAGACATTACTTTCCAACAAAGGTCTGTCTAGTCAAGGCTATGGTTTTTTCCAGTGGTCGTGTATGGATGTGAGAATTGGACTGTGAAGAAAGCTGAGCACCGAAGAATTGATGCTTTTGAAGTGTGGTGTTGGAGAAGACTCTTGAGAGTCCCTTGGACTGCAAGGAGATCCAACCAGTCCATTCTGAAGGAGATCAGCCCTCGGATTTCTTTGGAGGGAATGATACTAAAGCTGAAACTCCAGTACTTTGGCCACCTCATGCAAAGAGTTGACTCATTGGAAAAGACTCTGATGCTGGGAGGGTTTGAGGGCAGGAGGATAAGGGGACGACAGAGGATGAGATGGCTGGATGGCATCACTGACTCGATGGACGTGAGTCTAAGTGAACTCTGGGAGTTGGTGATGGACAGGGAGGCCTGGCTTGCTGCGATTCATGGGGTTGCAAAGAGTCAGACTCAACTGAGTGACTGAACTGAACTGAACTGAAATCAAACCCCTCATGATTACACAGTGGAAGTGAGAAATAGATTTAAGGGACTAGACTGATTGACAGAATCTCTGAACTATGGACGGAGGTTCAAGACATTGCACATGAGACAGAGAGCAAGACCACTCCTAAGAAAAAGAAATGCAAAAAAGCAAAATGGTTGTCTAAGGAGGCCTTACAAAGAGCTATGAAAAGAAGAGAAGTGAAAAGCAAAGGAGAAAATGAAAGATATCTGAATGCAGAGTTCCAAAGAATAGCAAGGAGAGATAAGAAAGCCTTCCTCGGTGATCAGTGCAAAGAAATAGAGGAAAATAATAGAATGGGAAAGACTAGAGATCACTTCACGAAATTAGAGATACCAAGGGAATATTTCATGCAAAGATAGGCACAAAAAAAAGAGAGAAATAGTATGGATCTAACAGAAGCAGAAGATATTAAGAAGAGGTGGCAAGAATACACAGAACTGTACAAAAAAGATCTTCATGAGCCAGATAATCACAATGGTGTGATCACTCACCTAGAACCAGACATCCTGGAATGTCAAGTCAAGTGGGCCTTATGAAGCATCACTACAAACAAAGTTAGTGGAAATGATGGAATTCCAGTTGAGCTATTTCAAATCCTAAAATATGATGCTGTGAAAGTGCTACACTCAATATCCTAGCAAATTTGAAAAACTCAGCAGTGGCCACAGGACTGGAAATGATCAGTAACATTTTGGGTCATTCTAATCCCATTTTGGGTCACTCTAATCCCAAAGAAAGGCAATGCCAAAGAATGCTCGAACTACTGCACAATTGTGATCATCTCACATGCTAGCAAAGTAATGCTCAAAATTCTCCAAGCCAGGCTTCAACAGCGCATAAACATGAACTGCCAGATGTTCAATCTGGATTTAGTAAGGCAGAGGAACCAGATATCAAATTACCAACATCTGCTGGATCATCAAAAAAGCAAGAGAGTTTCAGAAAAACATTTATTTCTTCTTTATTGACTATGCTAAAACCTTTGACTGTGTGGATCACAAGAAACTGTGGAAAATTCTGAAAGAGATGGGAATACCAGACCACCTGACCTGCCTCTTGAGAAACCTATATGCAGGTCAGGAAGCAACAGTTAGAACTGGACATGGGACAACAGACTGGTTCCAAATCAGGAAAGGAGTATGTCAAGGCTGTATATTGTCACCCTGCTTATTTAACTTCTATGCAGAGTACATCATGAGAAACGCTGAGCTGGATAAAGCTGGAATCAAGATTGCTGGGAGAGATATCAGTAACCTTAGATACACAGATGACACTATCCTTATGGCAGAAAGTGAAGAAGAATTAAAGAGCCTCTTGATGAAAGTGAAAGAGGAAAGTGAAAAATCTGGCTTAAAACTCCACATTCAGAAGACTAAGATCATGGCATTCAGTCCCATCACTTCATGGCAAATAGATGGGGAAACAGTGGAAACAGTGAGAGACTTTATTTTGGGGGACTCCAAAATCACTGCAGATGGTGACTGTGGCCAGGAAATTAAAAGACACTTGCTCCTTGGAAGAAAAATTATGACCAACCTAGATTGCTTATTAAAAAGCAGAGACATACTTTGCCAACAAACGTCCATCTAGTCAAAGCTATGATTTTTCCAGTAGTCATGTATGGATGTGAGAGTTGGACTATAAGGAAAGCTGAACGCTGAAGAATTGATGCTTTTGAACTATGATGTTGAAGAAGACTCTTGAGTCCCTTGCACAGCAAGGAGATCCAACCAGTCCATCCCAAAGGAAATCAGGCCTGAATATTTAATGGAAGGACTGATGCTGAAGCTGAAACTCCAATACTTTGGCCAATGATGCAAAGAACTTACTCATCTGAAAAGACCTTGATGCTCAGAAAGTTTGAAGGAGGAAGGAAAAACGGATGACAGAGGATGAGATGGTTGGATGGCATCACTGACTCCATGGATATGAGTTTGAGTAAATTCCAGGAGTTGGTGATAGACAGGGAGGCCTGGCATGTTGCAATCCCTGGGGGTTGCAAAGGGTCAGACACGACTGAGTGACTGAACTGAACTGACAAAGGTTATATATAATTCCAGAGCACATGTTTTAAAATGTTGTTTTAAACTAGTAAGTTTGATTATATTTATTGAAGTCTGAATGTTAACATACAGAATTAACCATATAATCTTGACAAAATCATCCTGGGGCAGGAGTTTGCACCTCTGGGTTTAACCAGCAATCTAACACCAACCAACATGGGCAAGTAATTTTGTCCACTTTCGCAAAGTAATGAATTTTCCCTCTTGTCAAAATCAACTTAAAATGAGCTCAGTCTGTTTAAAGCACTCAATATATTCTGGTTGGGGGGTGCGGGGGGGTGGGTATTAGTTAGCAAATAACCTTCTATAAAAATAATTTTTAAATTCATTTAAAAATTACATGTAGAAAACCCCAGTTTCTTTACAAGTAAGAAATTATACACTAAGAAGTGGCATCTTAATTTACACACAGCTCTCATATAGTTCTCTTGAACTTAATAACAAAATAACATTTGAGCAATAAATAATATATCAAATGCTTTCTCTTCTGATAGGCCACACTTTAATATAGATTCAATGTGTGCTACCTCTGAAAGTCCAAGTGAGATTTAAGATGACTCCCAGATATTTTAATTCCATGATATAAATTAATGGCTTCAGCAAATATTCTAATGTTACATTTCTCCTTACAAGAGTTCTTTCAACAGTCGATAAGTCCTAACCGTGGCTGATATTAAAATGACGCTCTGGAGAAACATAATTTAAACCTGTCAAGTGGCTCAGATACTTGCCAAGGTAGAACAAGGATTAATTTCATTTAAGGCAATAAAATTTATGGCATCAACCAAAACTTCATAGAAATTATATGAGATTCACTCTCTTACTCTAGAGTCAGAGATGCCTTCATCATAAGGGTCTATATAAACTCCTCTGTCTGCTCCAGTCCTCACCTACAACCTATGGATGGCCTTTCCACTCACCAGGTATTTTAATATTTCCTCTCTTTAGTGTGATATTTGTGCTAGCTTCAACAGATAAAAGAACGCATTTGGGAGTTTTGCTTTGCTTTTTTATGAAAAGATAACCTACAACCATTAACTATTAATATTATTCAGTATGTATATTGTGATTTCAAAACTTCCCAATTAAAAATAAATCACAGTATGTCTTATACTGCTGTGGATTAGTTCATTTCCAAAAGATATGCCTCCACTGCTTTAGACATTGTTGGCTGAAGTATATGTGCAATGATTTTTTTCAGGGGGGTGGGGGTGGGGAGGAGATAGGAATGAGGGATCCTGGGGGAAATGGTTCAGATTTCTTATTTTTAGGGCCTCCTACCTCTTTAAATCCTCGGGGTGTTTTGGTCACATCAGGACTCAAATCATGGTGGGGGTGAGGGGAGTGAAAAAAAAGGGGGATGCCCATGAGTTCCTTTAACCTTATGATAGCTATCCCATAACTCTTTCCAGAATTTGACTCCTGTTCGAACTTAGGGATCAATTAAAAGGCCCAACTCTCAGCCTGAGTTAAATGCTTTACACTTTCTATTAAAGGAATGTTTGTCTCTTAAGCCAAGGTTCCAGCCTGTTTGTCCCTAGGCTGGAAAGGCTCCTCATTTACCCAGCCGTTTAGATTAAGCAGAGATAGGAGGCTGGAGGCCTGACCTCTCATTTACCTTCTACAGGAGTCTCTAAAGCACCTCTGTGAAACTTCAGGGCTACATGAAGCACAGAGTGAAAACCATTAGCATAGGATAGTTTTTCAGAGTCCTTCCAGGTCCCAAATCCTTGGATTCAACATAACCTGAGATAGTCAGTTTCTTTGGGTAACATATATCCTTCCTTATTTAGGATTTCAATATGGCTCTTCATATTCAACTGTGAGTGGTTACATTAGGGACCAAGTGTCCAATACATCTACCATGATTTGGGGACACAGCTGTGGAGCAGTGACACTGGTTCTCTCATCTGTCAAGAATGCTGAGATTTGGGTTATTTCCCAAGGGATGGGAGATAAAACTACTATGCTAATGTTGGGGGAGTTTGTAATTTCCTTGGTTCTCTCTGGCCATAGCAATTATTTGAAGTAACGGATGGGCCAGTATTGTATCTCGGTGTTATAGCTCAGTTTTATTTGGCAAGCAAAAGGATAGCACTACCCTCAAGGCAGGAGGGTGGGCTGACACCAAAGGAGAGGCTTCAATCCATCTTGGCTTCCTCCTTTTATATGTTAGTTTCCTCCCCCCACATCCCCCCAGCCCCCCAGCTTGCCTTATGTAAATTGGGCTAGATACGAGGGCTGTTTGTTTCACCTGAGGTTCTCACTCTGGTCCTCAGATTTTCGTTTGTTCCATTTTTGTGGGCTTTTCCCTTTATTTGTCTTTTAGCCACCACCATTTTGGACTCCTTTTTCCTATTCTAACTACTTAACATTTCCCCCTCAAGAGATCAGAGGCCCAATTCTTTGGGAATAGGGGTGGCCCAGGTCTCTCTGGCTACTTCCTGCTGAACTGGGATGGTGAGGGGTATTGGGCCTCCTCCTCTTGCTAGTCTCAAGCCTCAGAGTCCTTATAGTGGTGTCTATCTAAGGGTGAGTGATATTTTTCATGGTCTGGTGAAGTTTTATATATCTTTATTGAACTGTCGCTGCATGTTGTAGCTTGTTGACCTGGGCAGAGACAAAATGCTTTAGGCAATTGATAATATGGAGCAATCCTAAGCAGCATCAGTATGGTGATAACAGGGATTAGTAGGGGCATAAGCCAACTCCAAATCTCCCCTGCCCAGGAGAAGGAACCCCCAAAGAGAGACTGTAGCCACCCTGAGAACTCTCCAGCTCATTCTTTGAAATCTGGTAGGATCTGAATGTTCTTCTTGAGGACTGTGAGACTTTTTTTTTTTTTTTTTAACTTAGCAGGAGGTATTTACCCAGAAACAACATGCCTCATTTAAGATGGCTCAAGTTCCTCCTTGCTCGGGGATCAGGAGATCTATCTCCTGCCTATTTTGGAGTACAACTCCTGCCAAGCTGTGTCAGTTCTTTAGAGGTATCCTAAGAAATCTTACCCCCAGAAACTTGATTTTGGGGGTGTTCGTTAGAATGGCACTCATTTGTAGTCCTGAATAGGTATCTGAGATCTCCAGGGGCTCACAAGTGTATTGAATGTCCTTTTCTGTTTTCTTCTGTGGCTTGACTTGTGAGTAGTGAATCCAGAAGTCATATCCTGGTACCTTGACTGCTGTGGGGGGAGAAAGTATTACAGTGTAGGGGCCCTTCCATGCAGGCTGGAGTTGAGCCTTTGGGGACCCATCTTTCCACATGTTAATTAGGACTTGAATCCCTGGCACATATAGTGGTGACTCCTTAGAATCTTTTGGGTCCTGATTGATAGCCCACAAGCGTTTATCCTGTTGGAATTGTTCAATGGCCATGGTATAAGACTGGAGGGTCTAAGCCTCTGGATCTAGGAAGAGGTCACTGAGATAAACAAAAGGTGTCCCATGTAGCATCTCATAAGGACCAAGACCAGCCTGTTCCTTAGAGGCAATGTGAGTGTGGAGGAGAGCTATTGGTAAAGCGTCCTTCCATCCCAGGGAGGTCTCCTGGGTTATCTTTTTTATCACTGGTTTTAAGAATTGGTTGGCTCTTTCTACTTTCCCTGAAGACTGAGGCCTCCAGGCACAATGGAGATAATAAGTAATGCCCAATGCTTTTGAGACCCCTTGGGTGACCAAAGAAGTAAATGATGCCCCATTGTCACTTTGTAATGACCAGAGCAGACCAAATCTCAGAATGATTTCATGGAGCAGTTTTTTGTTTGTTTTTTTTTTTTTTTTACCACCTCCTCAGCCTTCTCAGTCTGGGTGGGAAAGCCTCCAATCCATCCTGTGAATGTATCTATCATAATTAATAAGTATTGATACCCTTGAGAAACTGGCATCTGGGTGAAGTTCATCTGCCAGTCCTCTCCTGAGTAGGTCCCATGTCATTGGATGGGCTGGGCCAGCTGAGGTCTTTGAGTTCCTTGGGGGTTGTTTAATTGGCAAGTGGGATGAGAGGAGACCACCTGCCTTGTAATCATTTGGAAGCCTGTTCCTCTAAAGGACCTTTCTAGTAATCTTTGGAGGGCCTTCTCCCCTAAATGAGTGGTGGCATGTAAGGAGTTAACCAACTTCCGCTGGAGGTTCTCAGGGAGAAAAAGGAGTCCCTCCTTTTGGAATCAACCCATATGATCCTCTTGAAAGCCTTCACTCTCAGCTTTAAGAATCTCACCTTCAATATATGGAGTTTCTGGCAAATTAGTCTGTGGAACTAAGGTGGCAACCCCTATTAGGTCATTGTTCTATGATGCTGCTCTCCTAGCTGCCTGATCAGCTGCTTGGTTCCCTCATGCCACTTTCATGCTCCCTTTTTGGTGTCCTTTACAGTGGGAGACTGAAACCTCAGTGGGCAGATGGACTGCCTCCAAGAGTCTAAGAATCTGATCACCATATTTGATTGGGGACCCTCGGGTGGTCAAGTGGCCCCTTTCTTTTCAAATAGCAGCATGTGCATGTAGCAGCAGAAAGGCATACTTGGAGTCAGTGTAAATGGCTACTCTTTTTCCTTTTCCCAGCTCTAAAGCTCGAGTCAGGGCTATGAGCTCAGCCAAATGGACTGAAGTACCTGGTGGCAAAGATTTAGCCTCTATGACCTTGAAATTGGAGACTACTGCATATCCAGCTCTTCTTTTTCCATCCAAGACAAAGCTGTTTCCATCAGTGTGCCAGATTGCCTCAGGACTGGTCAGAGGATCTTCTGACAATCCCTCTTGGGGATTGTTTCTAGGCAAGAGTGAACAGGGAGAGAGCCCTTGGGGGTAAGCAGGAGGGTAGCTGGGCTAGGAACCTCACAAGGGAATATAGTCATGCCTGGATATTCCATCAGCACGACTTGATATCTGAGGATCCTTTGGTCAGACATCCATAAAAGGCCTTTCCCATTCAGGAGTTGTTCCACTTGGTGGGTGGTAAAAATAGCTAGTTTGCCCTCAAAAGAGAGTTTTAAAGCATCTTCTATCAGGACTGCAATAGCTACAAGATTTTAAAGGCAGGGTAAGACCTCTTCCCAATAAGGGAGTAGGACACTCAGGGACCACCAGAAACTGGTGGGAAGGTATCTGTCCATCCCAGCAACAAAGTGCTCAGGTGAATCTTTTTGTAGTTGTTTCTCTTGTAGCACCCAAAATGGTACAGGTGTGGGAGGAGAACGCTCCAGAATAGGAGGTCAGGACAGAGTAGGTAGCCCCTGTGTCAACCAATAAATTCTTGGACCTGCCTGCCACATCTGGTTGCACCCTTGGCTCCAGCCCCATGATGGTTATCTGTGACAGGTGGGCTGGCTGAAGCAGGTCGCTTCAGTCCTGTTGAACCATCATTAGAGAAGGCTTGGCACTTGACCCTGAGCCTCTTGGATCCTGAGGGCAGAGTGTTGCCCGATGTCCCAGCTGATGGCATTTGTAGCAAGCCATTGTAGGGGACTTGTCACACTTTGGACACTCTGTGGCCCAAAGTCCTGCCTGTCTACAGATTAGGCATTTGCCTTGTGCCTTGTCCTTTAAGGATTCAGAGTTTGCCATAAGGGTTCCCTAGAGGGTGGCCAGCATCTGGGCATGTCCTGTCTCTTTCCTTTTCTCCCTTTGCTGGGCCTTGACTTCCCTCTCCTGTTCTCTGTTATGAAATGTATCGGTGGCTGTCTGGACCATCTCATCTAAAGAGGCAGCAGGGTCCTGCTGCTGTTGCAACTTTATCCTGATGTCTGATGCACATTGGGACAGGAATTTGCCCTTTAAAATCACCTGTCCCTTGAAAGAGTCTAAAGTCCAGATTAGTAAACTTTTGGAGGGCCTCTTTTAGCCTTTCCAGAAAGGCAATGGGGTTCTCATCGGGCTCTTGAGTTAACTGCTGAGACTGGGCACAGTCCCACAATTAATAGGCTGCCTTCTATTTCCATGGGTGGACTTCTTTAGAGGTGACTCTTTCTGAAGCTTATCCTACCCAGTACTGTTGCAACCTGAGAGCCAGGTGTCCCCGGGTCAGGGTGCAGATCCCCTGGCAGGTTGAGGCATGACAACTTCCTGGAGATCTAATTCCCTGGCAGGTTGAGACATGTTAGCCTCCCAAGAATTGGGTCCCTGGGAAGGTCGAGGCATGTCGATCTCCTGGGACCCCTGGACTGGCAGATCCCCGAGCAGGTTGAGGCATGACAACCTTGCGGGGACCGGATACCTAGGCAGGTCGAGGCAGGTTGACCTCCTTGGACCCCAGGCTGGTGGATCCCTGAGCAGGCTGAGGCATGACAATTACCTTGGGACTGGATCCCTAGGCAGATCGAGGCAGGACAACCTCCTAAAATCCCCAAACTGGAGTTGGGCATCCCAAGGTCTCCAGAATGACTAGTGCTGGCAAGGATGAAGGGGTTGTAATCTTAACTCGTTGCCAGTTTGTCCACTGCGGGTGGACAGATAGATATAGATGGACAAAAAGAATAGATATCATGATGTAAAGCAATCCAAGTCTGTGCCCTGAGACTGGGAACCTGTCATAAGGCTCATGAAACCATCATAAGCCTTATCCTCTTATTGCTCTGAGGGAATGTAAATCATCCATTCCTCCTCTCGTCCTCCTTAAGAGCAGTTTAGGGTGTTTCCAATGGTAAACATTTCATAGTCACAGACCCACTCTAGGTAATAACGGAAGTAATGACAAAGGAGTGGCTTATCTGGTCCTGTTAGGGGCATTAAGAGTGTTTCAATAATAAGTGGCGTGGAATGATGTTGTCTACAAGAGGGCAGGGTCCTGGTTGTAGGAGTTAGTAAGTAGCTTGAGAACAAATTGATAAGAGGCAACAGATCAGATGTTTCATGAAAGTGGAGTGGAGATTTGATTCAGGTGTATGTCTGTAACTTTAAGGGAAGGGTGGTAAGGGTTTGGGCCCAACGGCCTGCAGGACTAACTCCCAAAGTGGCAAACATTATCCCTGGAAACCCAATTGCCCTTGAAGGGATGCCACCAACAGGTGGACTTCTAGCAGGCATTGTGTGCCTGTCACACATGCTGGCTGGGTCACTGAGAGATGCTGTTGTTGCACATGTTGTGGAAAACATGGAAGATGAAGGCCTGAATATCTAGAGGGATTTAATATTATACAGTATCTCCCTCCCAAGGGCCAGCTATTTTTTGGTTGTACCGTCAGAAGATTCTAAAGGCAACATTGCGGGCCCGAACCAGGCTCAAGAAAAAAGCATGAAACAGGAGCTGAGCAGGCAGGGCACAGCTTTTAAAAGAATGACATAGCCCAAGGGCATAACACAAACCCTCTTGCCTGGAAAATCCCATGGATGGAGAAGCCTGGTAGGCTGCAGTCCATGGGGTCACTAGGAGTCGGACACGACTGAGCGACTTCACTTTCACTTTTCACTTTCATGCATTGGAGAAGGAAATGGCAACCCACTCCAGTGTTCTTGCCTGGAGAAGTCCAGGGACAGGGGAGCCTGGTGGGCTGCTGTCTATGGGGTTGCACAGAGTCGACACAACTGATGAGACTTAGCAGCAGCAGCATAACATAAACCAATTAAAATTAAATGGGTCCAAGATGGCAGACAAGTCAAATTCAACTAAATCTTGATCCTCAATCTGCAAGCTAAAGACACAATCAGACGTGCCATGACAGTTCCAAGACACTATCAAAAGACCAAGGAGGGGGTGGTTCCCCAATTGTTGGAATGATCCTCCCACTCATTAGCATATGAAATCACCCAGCTCGCAAAAACTAACCACACCACTTTCCATGGCCTCTGCACTCACCCTCTGTGATGGCCCGCACTCTTGAAGTGTGCTTCTTTCTGAACCCAAACAAATCTACCTCTTAACTATTGCTATGTCTCTCACTGAATTTTTTGCAAAGAGACCTCACAAACCTGAGCTTCATTAGGTCCTAAAACCCCATTTTAGGTGAACAGTTTTAAACACAACTTTTAGAAATGGAAAGATCATGGCCTGCCCAATACTTTGTAAGTGATGGCATAGATGGAGAGAGGAGCTGAAGGATGGGAGGAAAAAGCAGTGGGAAAAACGTGCCAAGGAATCCCCTTCATAACCTGCCGGAAAATCTGCTAAATACCTGACCTGTGCTCACAGTTTTCATTGGCCTGATCCTTGGCACAAAGGAAATTAAGGACAGAAAAACCCTCACCCGCTTGGGCAATAGCTACTAGGGCACAATAGATAGTGGAGCATTCGGGACATACTGAGGAATGGCCCCTGCCATAGTCCCTCAATTGCACCCACTGCTGCTAACCTGTTTGCAGGGGGTTTCAGGAAACAAGAAACAAGGGATTGTAAAGGAATTAAGATTGTGTTAGCCATATGTCCTTCCAGCCATAGGGGTGAGAACTTCCTATCCCAACGAGAGGTCTTTTAGAATCTGGGACTTAGCCACATGAGATTTCTGCTAAGTTTATTTTTTCTGTCCCAGTTTCCAGCATGCTGGAAATTTCCACTGCACTGGGTTTTCTTCACATCCAACTTCCACTGCAGGAGCTTTTGCTGAGTTGGGCTTCTGCTGTGCTTGGCCTCTGCCTCTCAGGGGCTGAGCTGAGGTTGTTTCAGCCAGATTAATCTGAGAAATGGCACCAGAGATGTTGGGGGAGTGTGTAATTTCCTCGGTTCTATCTCATCACAGCAAAAATTTGAAATGGCAGACCAGTGTTACAGCTCTGTTACAGTTCAGTTTTATTTTAGCAAGCAAAGGATAGTACTTGCTTCTACTTCTGGAAGTAGAAGAATACCATCTATTTCTGCTTTATTGATTATGCCAAAGCCTTTGACTGTGTGGATTACAAACTGTGGAAAATTCTTCAAGAGATAGGAATACCAAATGAGAAAACCAGATTCCCAAGAGATGGGAATACCAGATGACCTTCTTGAAGGTCAAGAAGCAACAGAATCAGACATGGAAAAATGGACTGGTTCAACTTTGGGAAAGGAGTACATCAAGGCTGTATATTGTCATCCTGCTTATTTAACTTACATGCAGAGTACATCATGCAAAATGCCAGGCTGGATGAGGCATAAGCTAGAATCAAGATTGCTGGGAGAAATATTAATAACCTCAGATATGCAGATGGCACCACCATTAAAAAAGGAAGTGAAGAGGAACTAAAGAGCTTTTCTCTTGATGAAAGTGAAGGAGGAGAGTAAAAAATCTGGCTTAAAAAACTTAACATTCAAAAAACTAAGATTATGGCATCCAGTCCCATCACTTCATGGCAAATAGATGGGGAAATGATGGAAATTGACAGAATTTATTTTCTTGGGCTCCAAAATCACTGCAGATGGTGACTGCAGCCAGGAAATTAAAAGATGCTTGCTCCTTGGAAGAAAAGCTATGACCAATCTAGACAGCATATTAAAAAGCAGAGACATTACTTTGCTGACAAAGGTCCATCTAGTCAAAGCTATGGTTTCTCCAGTAGTCATGTATGGATTTGAGAATTGGACTATAAAGAATGCTGAGCACCAATGAACTGATGCTTTTGAACTGTGGTGTTGGAAAACACTCGTGATAGTCCCTTGGACTGCAAGGAGATCCAACCAGTCCATCCTAAAGGAAATCAGTTCTGAATATTCATTGGAAGGACTGATGCTGAAGCTAACTCCAATACTTTGGCCACCTGATGGGAAGAACTGACTCACTGGAAAAGACCCTAATGCTAGGAAAGATTGAAGGCAGGAGGAGAAAGGGACAACAGAGGATGAAATGGTTGGATGGCATCACCGACTCTCTGGACATGAGTTTGAGCAAGCTCCGGGAGTTGGCAATGGACAGGGAAGCCTGACATGCTGCAGTCCATGTGGTTACAAAGAGTCAGACAGGATTGAGTGACTGAACTGAACTGAGGTGTGAGGGCGGGCTGACCCCAAAGGAAAGGCCGCAATCCATCTTGTCTTTCTCTTTTATACATTTGTCTCCTACCCCTCTAGCCTGCCCTATGTAAATTGGGCTAGCCAAGAGGGCTGTTTTGTTTTTTTTTTTTCACCTGAGATTCTCACTCTGGTTCTCAGATTTTCTTTTTTTTCATTTTCGTGGACTTTTTCCTTTCTTTTTCTTTTAGCCACTGCCATTTTGGGCTCCTTTTTCCTATTCTAACCACCTAAAACTAATAAACGAATATAAGTAAATAATAGCAAGAAAGAAACTTTAAAGGATTTGCTCTGTTGAATAAGCTAGAAAATTTGCATATTCTTTTACATTAAGATCAAGATGACTCCCACTGATAGATACATTAATGGTGTCTTGTCCTGAATTTATTAATCCTCGTAACTAGACCCAACATATTTGGAGCCAATACTGCCCTCTGGCTGCCAATTTGAATTATATCCTTATAGAACTTCATGAAGAAGCAGCTTCAGATTAGGAACTGGAAATTTTTGACAGTATTTTCTGAGAGTTCCTTATCAGAGTCAGGAAGTCAATTCTCTCTTCATACTCTCCTGACAGTAGAGCACTTTTAAAGGGCTTCATCTCAACTCTCTATTTCAAGCACTTGATATTCCCAAAGAGAGGGAACTTTTGTCAAAGAAGCACATTCCATAAAAATAAAAATAAACAATCTTCATAGAAAATAACAATGAGACACATTCTCTAACCAGCATCTCTGGCTTTCACATGTTTTTGCATAATGAAAGGGCTAATATAACATAACAAATCTTAAACTGTTTTCACAGGGAGTGGAAAAAAGATGTGTAAAAGTATGCTCTGTCTTGCTTCCTTCTGTTCACAATGTATCTAAATAAAACAAATGGTGTTCTTGCTCTTTCTGTCTGTTTCCCAATCTGTTTGGATAGTAGCCACCATTCCGCAGCCAACCATAATATCTGACACTTCCTGACATCATGAAAGCCACCATCTGTCTATCACCAAAACCCTGTACTTTTTAAAGACTACTTGGCTTGATCCTTAATGAAGCGTCATGTTGAATGCACAGATCAGTTTAGAAGGGGTACAGGGAATAATTGACACAAGGAAAATACATAAAATCACGTTTTCATTAGATTCTGCCTGAAAAACACAAAATGAAATATTAAGGCCCCTTTGCAGGCAGAAAAGGTTGGTTTAGTTTCAATTGTGTTTCATTTCCGATTTGCCTGTGAAAGTTTAGACAGGGCTGGACATCAAGAATAAACCTCAACTAAAACCTAAGCTTTAAATCCAATATTTTCAGTCTTGTAAAATTAAACAGTTAGACATGACTTTGCAGTGTGTATATCTGAGCTATGGAAAAAAGAAGAAAATCCATCAATTACTTTTCCAAGGCTTGAGAAAATCATGCCATTTAAAATTGAATCAACTTCTTATTTAACACCTGAGCGATTATCCAGGAAACAAAAGAAGGTTCTGTATGTCTTCACTTGTAAATGTCACAGGTGAACACAAACAACCAAGTGCTGCCAACATCAAGTCACTCTTTGTTTTATTAAACTATTGTACCTCTACGTGTGCAACAAGGGACTACATTAATAAGGGAGACTAAGGAAGAATATTTTCCTTGGTGAAAAAGTAAAGCTTTCCAGGAAGAAGACAGAATAACAAGTTTCATATACAAATTTCAGTAGTGTACTCCGTTGAGGAGTTGATTTTTGACCAATTTTCTTTTTTTTTTTCTCATCATCCCAGGATTGTTCCTATGTATCCTTTAACAGTCTCATAAATTCAAGCTGTGTGAAGTCATAGAATTTCCTCTAGCAATCAAAAAATCCATAATATACATACAGCCTATACTTTAAAATATGTACAAGTGTGTATGGCCTATGTATCTAAATATACAAAGAAAGAAAAACCAAAAAAGGAAGATATTACATTTTTTATAGTCTAGAGCAGCACAGCATAAGTTTGCATCTTAAACTGGGGGGAAATCTACTCAAGAAGGTATATATCGAAAGTCCTTGTGGGAGTTGAAGTTGCATTCCTCCAGAAAATATCTTAGTAAAATAATATGTATTAAGTGTTTATTCTATGCCAGGTAAAAGGTTAAGCAATTCATACTTGTTATTTTGATTGACACTATAGTAGGTACTGATGTTATCCCATTTCATTGACGAGGAAACTGAGGTCTAGAGAAGGTAACTAACATAACCAAGAGCCCACAGCTGATAAGTGTTAGATCCTAGATTCGAATCAAGATCTTTTTATTCAAAGTCTATGTTTGATACCACCATGATCCTCTGTTATCTCTTGGCTAGACTGTACACCTTGATACATTCTAGCTATAAAATTAACAAAACTTGGGGCAGTAGTGGGGGAGGGTAGAAAAATCAGATATGAGAATATTTTCATCAGTATTTCATGAGTGACAGCCTTCAAAATCAGCACCAGGAAAGTCTACACTTATTCCTGTAAGGATACTAATGCTCTGGAAGGGCAAATGACTCTATACTGGTATATCCACCTTAAAAAATTTAAAAAAAAAAAAAAAGGGATCTTACTGCATTCTGCTCATGTTGTGTATACAGAAAGAGCCCGGAGTTCTTCAAAAAGCAGTCATAGTTCTATTCATTGCCTGTCTGTCTCCACATCAATGTTTTCCAATGGAAAGTAAAGAATGAACGATCCACTTGAAGTAATCATGAGGGAGGCAGAATGATTCACTTGAGTAGCTTGTCTATCATAACACTAGACTCTTACTCTCCTCAAAGAGACTGAACACCAACAGATGCTCAGAGAGGTTCTCCCAGTTCAGTTCAGATCAGTTCAGTTCAGTTCAGTCGCTCAATGAGTCCGACTCTTTGCGACCCCATGAATCACAGCATGCCAGGCCTTCCTGTCCATCACCAATTTCCGCAGTTCACTCAGACTCACGTCCATCGAGTCAGTGATGCCATCCAGCCATCTCATCCTTTGTCGTCCCCTTAGCCTCCTGCCCACAATCCCTCCCACTATCAGTCTTTTCCAATGAGTCAACTCTTCGCATGAGGTGGCCAAAGTACTGGAGTTTCAGCTTTAGCATCATTCCCTCCAAAGAAATCCCAGGGCTGATCTTCTTCAGAATGGACTGGTTGGATCCCCTTGCAGTCCAAGGGACTCTCAAGAGTCTTCTCCAACACCACAGTTCAAAAGCATCAGTTCTTCGGCTCTCAGCTTTCCTCACAGTCCAACTCTCACATCCATACATGACCACTGTAAATACCATAGCTTTGACTAGACAGACCTCTGTTGGCAAAGTAATGTCTCTGCTTTTGAATATGCTGTCTAGGTTGGTCATAACATTTCTTCCAAGGAGTAAGTGTCTTTTAATTTCATGGCTGCAGTCACCATCTGCAGTGATTTTGGAGCCCAAAAAAAATAAAGTCTGACACTGTTTACACTGTTTCCCGATTTATTTCCCATGAAGTGATGGGACCAGATGCCATGATCTTCATTTTCTGAATGTTGAGCTTTAGGCCAACTTTTTCACTGTCCACTTTCACTTTCATCAAGAGGCTTTTTAGTTCCTCTTCATTTTCTGCCATAAGGGTGGTTTCGTCTGCATATCTGAGGTTATTGATGTTTCTCCTGGCAATCTTGATTCCAGCTTGTGTTTCTTCCGGTCCAGCATTTCTCATGATGTATTCTGCATAGAAGTTAAATAAGCAGGGTGACAATATACAGCCTTGACGTACTCCTTTTCCTATTAGGAACCAGTCTGTTGTTCCATGTCCAGTTCTAACTGTTGCTTCCTGACCTGCATACAGATTTCTCAAGAGGCAGGTCAGGTGGTCTGGTATTCCCATCTCTTTCAGAATTTTCCACAGTTTATTGTGATCCACACAGTCAAAGGCTGTGGCATAGTCAATAAAGCAGAAATAGATGCTTTTCTGGAACTCTCTTGCTTTTTCCATGATCCAGCAGATGTTGGCAATTTGATCTCTGGTTCCTCTGCCTTTTCTAAAACCAGCTTGAACATCAGCAAGTTCACAGTTCATGTATTGCTGAAGCCTGGCTTGGAGAATTTTGAGCATTACTTTACTAGCATGTGAGATGAGTGCAATTGTGCAGTAGTTTGAGCATTCTTTGGCATTGCCTTTCTTTGGGATTGCAATGAAAACTGACCTTTTCCAGTCTTGTGGCCACTGCTGAGTTTTCCAAACTTGTTGGCATATTGAGTGCAGGACTTTCACAGCATCATCTTTCAGGATTTGAAATAGCTCAGCTGGAATTCCATCACCTCCACTAGCTTTGTTAATAGTGATGCTTTCCAAAGCCCACTTGACTTCACATTCCAGGATGTCTGGCTCTAGATTAGTCAACACACCACCATGATTATCTGGATCATGAAGATCTTTTTTGTACAGTTCTTCTGTGTATTCTTGCCACCTCTTCCTAATATCTTCTGCTTCTGTTAGGACAGACGATTTCTGTCCTTTACTGAGCCCATCTTTTCATGAAATATTCCCTTGGTATCTCTAATTTTCTTGAAGTGATCTCTAGTCTTTCCCATTTTGTTCTTTTCCTCTATTTATTTGCATTGATCACTGAAGAAGGCTTTCTTATCTCTTCTTGCTATTCTCTGGAAATCTGCATTCAGATCCTTATATCTTTCCTTTTCTCGCCCAAGGTAAGAGAAACCCAAGTAAGATGGTAGGTGTTGCAAGAGGGCATCAGGGGGCAGACACACTGAAACCATAAGTAAGTAAGTAAGTAAGCAAAGTCACTCAGTCTTGTCTGACTCTTTTTGACCCCATGGACTGCAGCCCACCAGGCCCCTCCTCAGTCCATGGGATTCTCCAGGCAAGAATCTGGAGTGGGTTGCCATTTCCTTCTCCAGGGGAGCTTCTCGACCCAGGGATCAAACCCGGGTCTCCCACATTGGAGGCAGATGCTTTAACTTATTCAGTCTAACCACACTAGGACCACAGCCTTGTCTAACTCAATGAAACTAAGCCATGTGCGTGGGGCAACCCAAGATGGGCAAGTCATGGTGGAGAGGTCTGACAGAATGTGGTCCACTGGAGAAGGAAATGGCAAACCACTTCAGTATTCTTGCCTTGAGAACCCCATGAACAGTATGAAAAGGCAAAATGATAGGATACTGAAAGAGGAACTCCCCAGGTCAGGAGGTACCCAATATGTTACCGGAGATCAGTGGAGAAATAACTCCAGAAAGAATGAAGGGATGGAGCCAAAGCAAAAACAATACCCAGTTGTGGATGTGACTGGTAATAGAAGCAAGGTCCGACGCTGTAAAGAGCAATATTGCATAGGAACCTGGAATGTCAGGTCCATGAATCAAGGCAAATTGGAAGTGGTCAAACAAGGGATGGCAAGACTGAACGCGGTCATTCTAGGAATCAGCGAACTAAAATGTACTGGAATGGGTGAATTTAACTCAGATGACCATTATATCTACTACTGCGGGCAGGAATCCCTCAGAAGAAATTGAGTAGCCATCATGGTCAACAAAAGAGTCCGAAATGCAGTACTTGGATGCAATCTCAAAAACAACAGAATGATCTCTGTTCATCTCCAAGGCAAACCATTCAATATCACAGTAATCCAAGTCTATGCCCCAACCAGTAACGCTGAAGAAGCTGAAGTTGAACGGTTTTATGAAGACCTACAAGACCTTTTAGAACTAACATCCCAAAAAGATGTCCTTTTCATTATAGGGGACTGGAATGCAAAAGTAGGAAGTCAAGAAACACCTGGAGTAACAGGCGAATTTGGCCTTGGAATGCGGAATGAAGCAGGGCAAAGACTAATAGAGTTTTGCCAAGAAAATGCACTGGTCATAGCAAACACCATCTTTCAACAACACAAGAGAAGACTCTACACATGGACATCACTGGATGGTCAACACTGAAATCAGATTGATTATATTCTTTGCAGCCAAAGATGGAGAAGCTCTATACAGTCAACAAAAACAAGACCGGGAGCTGACTGTAGCTCAGATCATGAACTCCCTATTACCAAATTCAGACTCAAATTGAAGAAAGTAGGGAAAACCGCTAGACCATTCAGGTATGACCTCAATCAAATCCCTTATGATTATACAGTGGAAGTGAGAAATAGATTTAAGGGCCTAGATCTGATAGATAGAGTGTCTGATGAACTATGGAATGAGGTTCGTGACACTGTACAGGAGACAGGGATCAAGCCCATCTCCATGGAAAAGAAATGCAAAAAAGCAAAATGGCTGTCTGGGGAGGCCTTACAAATAGCCGTTTAAAGAAGAGAAGTGAAAAGCAAAGGAGAAAAGGAAAGATATAAACAGGTTATCCCAGTCTTTCCTAAATTGCCATGGAAATAGCTATATTTTTTTTTTCTGAGCAAATAGCGTAAAGCATGTATCTTCATGTCACTGAGCCTTCCACTTTTTGCTCATTGACCATGACCTATTGAAAAAAATTGAAAAGTAAAAATGTAAAGCCTGGAGCTGAAACATGCACAAAACCAGCAGTCTGTCTTTGACTGTGTGTGTTCTACACAGTACAGTCCTGTTGGGATTCTCTTGTCATTTAGTCACTAAGTTGTATCCAACTCTTTTGTGACCCCTGGACAGTAGCCTGCCAAGTTCCTCTGTCCATGGGATTTTTCCAGGCAAGAATACTGCAGTGGGTTGCCATTTCCTTCTGCAGGGGATCTTCCCAACCCAGGGATGGAACTCATGTCTCCTGTATTGAAGGCAGATTCTTTACCACTGAGCCACCTGGGAAGTTGGGATTCTCTATAGACAATTTTACTCTTCAGTTTAATAATATTTAATATCTTCTCATTTACAACATACAAATATATATTTATTTCACCTGATGCTCCAGGAAAATCAGGTTCATGTTTCTCAGTCTAGAGATGGGTATTGTAGTTTTTAGAATAGAAACAATACATGAGGAAAAAAAAAATGAAATATTATTTAAATTAAAATGGGAATAAATTATTCAGACCAGCTGTTTGGATTTGGAAAGAACTTTTCCATATTGATTAAAACCTCTTAATTTGTTTTGTGAAAGAACAGGGTGTAAATAGATCCATGCCTACCATTATTTTGTTTGCTTTTTTAACTCTTATAAATTTAATTGTGATAAAATGACTTTTTCTTCTCAATGAGTCTCTAAGTGTAACTATCTTTTCCATGGAACTACACTAAAAATCCCTTGTTGGCTTATCCCAATAATTCAACAACCTTTTAACACTGTAAAACAAATACATTATGAAATGTAGGTAAGATGGCCATGATTTTATGGAATAGGATCTGATGATTATAAAATATTATTTGGAACTTGTATTATACTTTAGTGCTTCAGAATTTAATATAGGAATTAGCATACACACTGGCTTCTCTGGTGGCTCAATGGAAAAGAATCTGCCTGCCAATGCAGGAGACTCAGGTTCAATCCCTGGGTTGGGAAGATCCCCTGGAGAAGGAGATGGCAACCCACTCCAGTATTCTTACCAGGGAAATCCCATGGACAGAGAAGACTTCTGGGCTACAGTCCATGGGTCAAAGAGTTGGACGTGGCTTAGCAACTAAAAGACAACAACAGTACACAAAGCTAAAAAATAATAAAGACTTTAACTCAAATATCATCAAAAATGGAAATTCACAAATATATACATGAACATAAATAAAGGATCTAGAATTGATTTTTTTAAAACCACCCATTTAATACACTGAATATCAATGATTTTCAATACATGTATATGCAACAGGTACTTATGTTTTCAATACATAGCCATTATTCTTAAAAACAGAAAAGATTTTTTTCTAGTGCTATAACTTAATGCTAAATCTTTAAAATGTATACCAAAACTGTGTCTATATTATTTTATATTACTTGATTTAATCTTCTTAAACAGTGAAACACAAAGAGAAACTTCCTCTCAAAATTTTATATCTCCCAGGGTTTTTTTTTTTTTTTTTATCTAATACTGTTTCATTTTACAAAACAAAACAACTGCAATGTGGACATCTGCGTGAATGTCCCTCATTTGCAAGGAGCTACATTTACAAAAACAAAACACCAGGAAATGTGATAGGGAAAAGAGCTGCCACCCAGAGTCCTGTAGCTAAGCAACAACAGGACGTCTTCTCTTCGGTAACCAAATTATCCCATGGCCCCCTGAGGGCTGCAGAGCTCTCTAGGATTTCCACCACCTGTCTTTAAGTTAAGCCCTTTCTGGACTTTTTCACTTCAGGCAATCAATACTATCTTGTCAAGCTTATGGGGTATGGATTTCCATCTCAAAATTGGTCACAACAGTCCTTTCAGAGGTTCACTCTTTAACACACCATCTTATGGAATACTTGGTAGAACTGATAGAAATAACATGAATCACAGATACAGGTATCCATGAAAGAGATCAGCTGAAATTAATAAGGATTGTTTATGTAGAAGATGAATTAATTGCTTTAAGTCTCAATGACATTTTTTCCACATGCAAATTCCCTGATATGAAACATAAATGTTTATACCTAAAATTATATGAATATATACTACTAACAGAATTGCCTGTAGTGGCCTACCAATGAACTATTCTCTAGAAGAAAACACCCTAAGCTAAACTCTTCTTTTTTTTTTTTTTTTTTAATTCTGGAAAATACCTTTAGAAATGTATACATATGCCAGACACCTAGGACTTCTGGAACCTGGCAAACCACAGGATTTTTTTTTTGTTAGGATCAATGCCATCTTAACAGATGGGTGATAGTGTAGGCATGCCAGGGAATCAAAATGTACATCACGTTCCACTACAAGGGGGCAGAATCTCATCCAGAAATGCCCGTCTGTGCCACTGGCTAAAGGAATATTCCATTTCAGCCCCACCTCAGAGCCAGATCACTTAAAAAAATAACTTCTAAAGCCACAAAACAGTTTGTGTGTGTGTATTTTGTTTTCTTTTCTGTTTTTGGCTTTGCAGTGTAAGAATTCACATTCCACTGGGAAAAGTAGGACAGGAGCCATAGTAATGAAAAATTTCAAACAACAAAAATGCTGTTATGGCCCATTTCACTTTTCAACTGAATGGCTCACCTAAACACAAAAATCATTTTGCAGAAGCCAACAGGTATTTTGTTGTTGTTGTTGTTAAATAGAACCCCACAGATCTTTCTGACTTAATTATTCAGAAGTACTTTTTTCCCCTCCTTGGAACCTATGAAGTCCCATCTTAAATCAGGAATGAAAAGTTTCACTAGAACTGCCCTGCTGAGCAGAGTCTTAGCCACAGCCATAACTGAACACACTGTACAGACTCATCCCTAGTTCAAGGATGTTCACCAAATGTAGTATTAAGGAGGCTCTTCACAGATTGTCTGGCTTTATCTAGAGTATAAGAGAGATGTTCCCTGAAAGAATGGAAATTTTGAGTCTTTGTATTTTATGTTCTTTATCTCTCTTGGGGCTTTCCTAGTGGTAAAGAGTCCACCTCCCAATGCAGGAGAGGAATCCCTGGGTCAGGAAGATCCCCTGGAGAAGGATGGCAGATTACTCCATTTTTCTTGCCTGGAGAATTCCATGGACAGAGGAGCCTGGCGGGCTATAATCCATGGGGTCACAAAGGGTCAGAGCAACTAAACGTCAATAACAACAAATCTCTCTTGAGTTTATGACTTTGTAATACCTATCAAAGATAGATGGGGTTCTATTTAACAAATTCTAACCCTAGAATTTGTACATTGATATCAGTAAATCATTCATGTGTAATGAGTTTTAATTCTCATCATGCTGCTAAAGCTAAAGTGATAATGGAAGTAATAATGGAAGATTGGAGTCAATATCCATTTCAGACAGACTTTTTAAAAATTAAGCCTAAAAACAATTTTATCTTAAAATTTGCACTTCTTATATCTGCTTTCCCTACTAGCCAAGTTATGTCATTTATCTATACTAATGTACTAAATTTGACTAGGTGTGAAAAGTAACTATTTTCAATAAATTGTTTTAGTTCAGTTCAGTCGCTCAGTCGTGTCCGACTCTTTGCAACCCCATGAATCACAGCACGCCAGGCCTCCCTGTCCATCACCAACTCCCGGAGTTCACTCAGATTCACGTCCATCGAGTCAGTGATGCCATCAAGCCATCTCATCCTCTGTCATCCCCTTCTCCTCCTGCCCCCAATCCCTCCAGGCATCAGAGTCTTTTCCAATGAGTCAACTCTTCGCATGAGGTGGCCAAAGTACTGGAGTTTCAGCTTTAGCATCATTCCTTCCAAAGAAATCCCAGGGCTGACCTCCTTCAGAATGGACTGGTTGGATCTCCTTGCAATCCAAGGGACTCTCAAGAGTCTTCTCCAAGACCACAGTTCAAAAGCATCAATTCTTCCAGGCTCAGCCTTCTTCATAGTCCAACTCTCACAACCATAGATGACCACAGGAAAAACCATAGCCTTGACTAGACGGACCTTAGTAAGAGGTCATTAATTAACATACTGGGTTGGGCATAAGGTTTGTTTGGGTTTTTTTGTAACATCTTATGGAAAAACCCAAATGAACTTTTTCACCAACCTAATATTTCCTTATCACTGTCATTAAGATACATATTTTTATTTAAGCATTTAGAATAAAATAAAATTAAAGCCTTTTGCACACATGGGATCACAGAATATCAGGCAACATTGTAATCTATATCAGTCATCATAAGTCACATAATCTTAAATGTGACATTTTGCATTTGTGATTTTTTTAATTCAACTTCTACAGATTTAATTGTTATTGTTGTTAAAGAGTAAAAATGTTCCTCATTAAAAATAAAACAACAGAGTTTAAGTAAAACACTCATCAAATTGCAGTAAGTATTATACTGCCCTAACTAATGAAATAGTTATTAGCAAACATACTTAGTGCTTGTTGTATTACTACATTTATGAGTTCTAGAGAAAATGAAATAGATATTAAGATACACAGAGAGTCTCTGGTTTTTAAATTAAAAGCAAATCAATGATTATTGGTGAAACTCCCGAAACTATTCATAATACCCACTCATATACCAAATTATAAAGTAATTCAAAGTAATTACCAAATTCAAAGTAATTACACAACTATGGAAAGTGTCATATTAAGATATATGAACTATATAAGGGCATAACTCTACTTTTAAATGCAAATACCCCAACTAAATTTTTTCACAACACAAGCAATAAAAATCACCTGGGGGCTAACAGTTATAAAACAGGAGATGATTTTTTTCATTTCCCAAATTGGTAAACTACTGTGGAGAGAAAAAAAAGGGCAGCTCAATCAAACACAAAGTCATCTTCCATTGGCCAAGGGAATTATCTAAATGTTACTTGCTTTCATTTGCTCTTCTCATCTGCAAATGTGCCAAGTTGACTAGCCTTTCTATTAAAATAAAGACTACCTTAGCCAAGGAAGAAATTGGACAGATTCTCAGCTTTGTCTGCAAACATGAAGAGGAAAAATACACTAATGGAAGCAGCATGATTCTTCATTATGGACCCCTCCAGGTCTTGAAAACCATCCAAGGAGCCATCTCATCAAAAGTTGAACATCTTCCAAGGATCCCTTCACACACACCCTTTTTAAGTAGTGAGTTCCTATCAAAGATTTCCTCCATTCAAAGAGTGGAGAGAGGATTTTGGAATGATTTCCATTTTCTGAACCTTGTCCAAGTTCTATCCAAGCAGTGATAAAGGATTCAATATACCCTATTTGATTTTTAAGGATGGAGTACCTCCAAGGCAGAAGGAACCTATCACCATGATTTCTAAGGACACATCCTGCCTATCATTTGGTGGTGGAAATTTTCCAGTTGATTCTGTCTTTGCTTCTAAATATATATCTTCCTTCAGCCGCAAGGAATGAAAGTATTCCAAGGTCTCTTTCAATCAAGAATCTTCCCATACACATATATTACAGACATATCTCCTTTTTACTACTGAAATATTTTCAATTAAGAGCCTTAAAGTTGTGAAAAAGTTTTAACTGAAAATTAATTCCAATCATATAGTTCTCCTTTTGAAATACCATTTATGTTTCTAATACTCTCAAGCATTTTAAAATACAAGGTAAAAATTATATAGCATTTCACTATATATAGCAAAACATTCGCAACAATCCATGAAACATATTTTGTTTTCTTCTAACAGTTTTTACATATTTCTTCCTATTCTAAATGAAATTAATCAAATAATATACAGGGTTACCCAATATCCAAAAACAGCATTCCTATGAAACCCTTCCTAAGCCGAAATGGTGTAAGTAAAACAGCAATTAGCACATCTTGTTAATGGATGCACGATACAAAGTACAGGTGATCACAGAGCCAGTAAAAGCTATGGTGGCTTGATGCTGAGAAGCTGAGTGTAGTTCCCATGGAAGGAGCTTGGCGGCGCCACTCTACCTGCTCAAGAAAAACATTGTGCTTCAAAACAAATGCTGACCACTATTTTCTTTTGCGTATTTTTGTAAAAGTGAAAATCCTCTTTGGATTTCTTTCAGTTAATGCAAACAGGTACTAAGGTAGCTATTTTGTAAATGTGAAGTGCCATAAGACAAACTTCAAAAAGGAGGGGATACCTGTGCTCCCAAAGTAATGTTAAACATGGAATGGGATCTCTGGATGAACGAATTGGAAATTTACAAATGTGGAGACAGAAGTCAGACTCCAGATGGACCCCAAAGTGTGACTGTTAATGATGCCAAAATGTGAAGGCTAAAGAAGAGAGCAAAGCTATGGATATTCTCTCAAGGTCACTTCCAGAACCACAGCGTGCTTTTTGATTTGATTGTGCTTTATTGGTAGCAATATGTACTTCGGGTTCTTGAACTACAGTGGCATTTTGAATTGGCACCAGTTACTCCTGGCTCCACCTCTTCCTATGTGAACATATCCAAGCAACAAATTTTGAAGAGGGATTTTAAAGTATTCAGCTGTGTACAGGTAAAATGGTAAAATGACAGGTAATTTCTGTAAGAGCTGACCTTTGAAAGCTGAAAGTGTTTGCAATTGAAACAAATTCAGTATCCAACAGTAAAGAATACATTATAGCCTTAAGATAAAATGCTCGCTAAAACTAGATTTTTTATTAAGATACAAAGGATGTATATCATACTAGTTTCAGATATACAGTAATGAGTATATGTATATATGCTTGTGTTTGTGTGTGTATATATGGCAAAGTGACCACCATAATAAAACTAGTTAACACTCATTACTACACAGTAATATATTGTTTTTCTTGAAATGAGAACTTTAAGGATATACTCTCTTAGCAAGTTTCAAATATGCAATATGGTATTGTTAATTATAGTCACCATGCTGTGCGTTACATCTTCAGGACTTATTTTATAATTGGAATTTTCTGCTGTCTGACTGTCTTCATCTATTTTGACCACTTCCAAAAATCAAATTTTTCAAAATGGTTTGATAAAAACTTTTTAATTAAAATTGGGGAAGTCATGGTCAAATAAACTGTGTTTTTTTTTTCTTTTTTAACACGCTTTAAGTCACATCCCTGATAAGTAAATTCACTTCTTTAGAGCTGATCTTTTACCATCAATGATTATTTGGAATAAAGCTATAGAAATTTGCAAAGCTATAGAAATTTGCAAAGCTATAGAAATTTAGAAAACTGTGACAAAAAGAAAGAGTCAGAATCTCCTGGTCCTAGGATGATAATTTTTATATGTCTACTTTTATTAATTTATTTTTATTGTTGTAATCAGACAACAAATAGTATTCTTGACATTTTTTCTACATAATGCCAAAGCATTTTGTATTTAGTTCATTTTTTACGATGAAACTTTTTAATGAGTGTATTACATGCATTAAGTGAATGTCATTGGAAATATAATAATCATTTTCTCATTTTTAACGTTTAGCTTGTTTCCAATTATTCACTTTTAAATTTCTTTATAAATTATTTTTTATTACTTTATTATATGTTTAGGAATAATTTATAAATTTGTTTGGGAATAATTTTAGAAAAGTTACAAAGATAGTACAGAAAGCTCCCATATACTCATTACATCTTTCCATTTCTTTTAATGTTATCACTCTACGTCAGCATAGTTTATTCATCAAAACTAAGAATACAGTATTCTGTTGTGTTCAACTCTTTGAGATCCCATTGACTGTAGCTTATCTGGTTCCTCGTTCCATGGGATTTCCCAGGCAAGAATATTAGAGTGGGTTGCCATTTCCTTCTCCAGGGATTTTCCTGACACAGGGATCGAACCCAGGTCTCCTGCATTGGCAATACTGGGACACTGCTATCAACTAAACCCTAGGCTTTTCTCCAAAGGTTTTATTGCTGTTGCATGCTCATATTGAAGAATAAACAAGTAGATGATATTTACATAAAGCTGTGAGACCAAAAATGGTCTATCCGGTTCATCTATTAATTTTTATGTTGTTCAACATGAAATCAGTTATCACCATTAATTTTTAAAGTCAGTGGATTTCTGCTTTAAAATCTAATAGTAAGAGAAAACAGACAATATTAATTAAACATTAAAAGTACAAACAGATATGTTCCTGTTCAAATTAGAATATCTAAAATGCTATTAAGGAGAACATATTTTAGTGATGTGTATATACATTTTGGTTTGTGTTTGTGCAGATAGCCAAGCTTTCTTGAACTCCAAGTACGCACTCAGCCCTCTCTCAAGTGCTACAGGAGAAAAGCAATATATCCCTAAAACAGTTGCCTCTCCTTTCAAAAGCTTAAAAATCCTGAAGTCAAGTAAACAACTGTAAATTCATGCTTCATATGGAAGGATCATGGCAATGGAAAGCACAGAAATGACCACAGACGTTTTCCCGGCACGTAAATCTAAGAGACATTGGAAAGAAAAATAAAGACTAACAAAGATGTAGACAAAGTGTCTTGCGGGGGGGGGAGGGGGGGGAGGGGGGTGGAAATAGATTTTTACAGAGTTTCTGGCACTTTTTTTGGAGTTACAATAACAGTTACTAGTGATCACCAGTGGTATTGAGGCTTTATTATGTGCCAAGATCCTCTGGGCAAGTCATTCATTCTCCAAACAAATGGAAGCATATAGCTCTACAAAAGCAGACAATTCAGATTCTCTAAGTTCAGGAACTGTAGGTCTCAATATAAACCTCTGGATCATTGTTTTTGCTGGGCATCAGAAACATGTGTTTGACGAAACAATATAATAACTATCATACTAAGCACTTAACTGGGCTGTCCTAGGCATACTTTTATATACTATACATGGATTTACTCACATAACCTCGACAACCTGTGAAGCAAGATCTAGTGTTAGGTCCATATGAAGCTGAAGAAGCTGTTCAAGTAATACAACCTGTGGTGGTGGTGGGGTGATTTAGCTGCTAAGTTATATCCAACTTGCAAGCCTGTGGACTATAGCCCACCAGGCTCCTCTGTCCATGGGATTTTCCAGGGAAGACTCCTGGAATGGGTTGCCATTTCCTTCTCCAGGGGAACTTCTTGACCCAAGGATTGAACCTGGGTCTCTTGCATTGCTGGCAGATTCTTGACTGATTGAGTGAGACCAGGGAAGCAACACAACCCACGAAAGGTTATTAAAATAGCAAGTAGAGAAGTGTGTATTCAAATCCAGGCTGCCTAATAATGAAGCCTGGAGCCCATGATTGCATTCTCCCCACAGGAGAGGAGAAACTGGGGGGCAGGGGATTCTAGTGGGGAAGCCATACAGAGAAAGGAAAGACTAAGAAGTTAACTGGCTGAAATGAAATAGATGCCTTAGTAATAAGCTTATTAGTAAGGAGAAAAATTTAGATTTGAAAAACAACAATATGCCAAATTACTATTTCATTTTCACACTAATATCATAGCCAGTAGAAAAACAGAATGCTACCTGATAATACACAGCATTAGGTTTAAAGTTACATAGATTCTCTCAATCCACATAAGTCTTTGTGGATCTAGCGTGTTTTTATTAACATACAAAAGATATACACTATTTTCACTAGTACCCAAACAATATAATAGCAACTACAGATGTTAATTTAACTAACCCTATGTCTTTTAATTTCAAGTGTTAATATTTCCTTTTGCTTTCAATACGTCTTCTAAACAACTCTACAAGTGCTCGAGATATGCATATATTTCAAACTGTGTCCATTTGGTCATAATCAAATTAATTGTCCCCCACCATACTCAAAACACACACACATCGTGAGACATGTTTCACCATTTCATTTTTCTGTGCCTAATACAGTGTAAGACATTATGCCATAGATCCATAAAGCAGGTAGTTAAAAGCATGATTTTATCGCTGGCCCAGGATCAGCATAATTTTTCCCCATCCAGAGCAATTTGTAGGTTAGCAATTACTTTCATGATCTAGAAACAAGAGAAACATTAATACAAGACTCTGTTATAAGGGCACTCAGTTCCTATTCCTCTTCCTCATCTTTGCCCTCCTTATGCTAACTTCCTATGATTTTGCCTGTGTGCTAAGACACTTCAGTCATGTCCAACTCTTTGCAACCCATGGACCATAGCCCACTAGGCTCCTCTGTCCATGGGATTCTCCAGGCAAGAATACTGGAGTGGGTTGCCATGCCCTCCTCCAGGGGATCCCAGGGATCAAACCTGCATCTCTTAGGTCTTTTGCTTTGCCAGCAGATTCTTTACCACTAGTGCCATGGGGGAAGCTCTTATGATTTTAAATTATATTTTATGGATTTTCTGGGCTTTCGAGGTGGTTTCCCTGATGGCCCAGATGGTAAAAATGTAGGAGACCCAGGTTGAATCCCTGGGTCAGGAACGATCCTCTGAATAAACTAATGGCAACCCACTTCAGTATTCTTGCCTGGAGAATTTCGTGGACAGAGGAGGCTGGCCGGCTGCAGTCCATGGGGTTGCAAAGAGTAAGAAACAACTTAGCAACTAAACAACAAAAACTACAATGTATTTCCTACTAAGTATGATTAAGAAGTTGAGTGCAAGATATTTTTATAATATTTAATGTTCAAATTTGACCCTATTTTTATTCTCTTGGCTCCACGAAGTTCAGAAAAATAGAACACATCATTGTTTATGCTATGCAGTCATCATCGTCATTACTAAAGTTCATAGAGAGGGCAATGTATGTTTTACAAACACCAACGCAATCCTTACAACAACACTTTTAGGTACCTACTATTATTCCATTCTACAGACTGGGCTACAAACTGAGGCACTAAAGCAAAATAAACTGCCCAAGAGTACATATCTATTATGAATTTACTCTGGTACCAAGATTCATCACTGACATTGTGACTCCAGAGTTAAACACATTATCATTTTATTCCATGTCCCCTAGCTAATATATTATTAAAGAAATTTACAGAAATGTCATATACAACAAAAAAGTTATACCCATATACAAAATGTGTGTGCTATGCTTAGTCACTCAGTCATGTCTGACTCTTTGTGACCCCATGGACTGTAGCCTGCCAGGCTCCTCTGTCCATGGGGATTCTTCAGGCAAGCATACTGGGGTGGGTTGCCATGCTCTCCTCCAGGGGATCTTCCCAACCCAGGAATCGAACCAGGGTCTCCTACATTGCAGGTGGATTCTTTACCAACTTGCGATCAGGGAAGCCCCCCATTCAAAGTGAGAGAGAACAAATTTAAAAAATAGAGATGGCGAAACTAGTTTTGATTCAGAACCAATATTATATTTTTTTAATTACCCCACTGTTCGTGCTTATCCAGCATCACTGTAAAGCAACTACCACAGGTACCACTGTGAAAGATGTTATTCAAATGCTTTAGTGGGCGCATAATGTTCTCAGTGTTTACTTAGGTATTTGATTCCATAATTATAACCTCCCCTGTTAATATTTCACTTTTAGTGTTCTTTATTGGGGCACATTTATTGCTTGAGTACTTCTAATGATAGTTAGAAAAAATATATATTCCATGTAACTTAAAATGCCTTCCAATGTGCATACTGTTTCAGAAGCATCAAAGGCCCATGTATGCTGGTGGGAATAACACCAGAAACACTGGGATTAAGACAGTTCATTATGTTCAGGTAACCAAAGTCCTATATGTGGTCTTTTTGTTGTTGATATATACTATAAGGCTAAAATAACATATGTTTACTGTTTACAACATGGTTAAATGAATATGATTGATTGTGTTTCCTGACAGAATCAATCAAGCCATTCGAAATTTTTTTTTTTTAAAGCAAAGATAGCAAATATTTCTGTTTGCAATCAGGTGATAAAATTTACCGCTATTTCTGAAATAAAGTACAAAGAAAATATGTTTTTGTCACCAATATTTGGGTTGGCTACTTACTCCATGACCAAACTAAAATTTCTGAATAGTTCCAATCTATATAAGAGGTGTTGGTTGTTGGCCTTTTTCTTTGCAGTGTTTTTTTTCTAAACTTCCTAGTAATCAAGAGACAAAGAAATACATAGGTGACATTAAAAGATTTATTATGAAAGATAATTGCCAGTTGGGCAAACTCTGAGAGATGGTGGGTGACAGGGAGGCCTGGCATGCTACAGTCCATGGGGTCGCAAAGAGTCAGACATGACTGAGCAACTAACCAAAACAATTGCCAGAGTCGAACTACCTAGAATATAGGATTTGCGGTGATTCCCATACTGGAAATAGGGATTCCCACACTGAAGTTAGGATTTCTACAGAAAAGATTCTCTAAAATAAACATCTCTAAGAGCATTATTGCTGAAAATAGTTTTAACAACATGGCTTTGATAAACCTTTGAAATTATATATATATATTTTTTTAATTTGAAAATACACAGTTCTAACAAACTGGACAATTTATCTAATTTGTTAAATCCTCGGGATTTTTAAAAATGTTTAACTTTCTCATGTACACAATGGTAGTAAAACTGAAGGGCAAGTATCAGTATTAAATGAAATTAAACATGTTAAACACCTAGCATATACCCTAGAAACTGGTGGATGGGGCACTGCAATGAAAACCTCAAGCCTTGGCTTTCATTATTGAGACTAAATTCTTGCTTCAGTCTTAACTAACTGTGTGACCTGAGGACTATTTAGAACTTACAATGCTCAGTTGAAAACAACAACATCATGACTTCTCCACATTCTACTCATGATCAACAACTTTATTCCACTCTTACTATTCTCTTTTCCCTGTCATCTCCCCAATTCTTCCCCTGATCTTCCTTTCCAGAAGAGTAGCAAAAATATACAGGCTAATACCTGGGACATTGTCTTATTTCCCTTGAAACAGATCAACCCTGGCAGTTGTGCCTCGTCAACAGAAGTTATGCAATTTTAATCTCCTCCAATGAGCTCTCCTCTAAATAGCCAGATGTTTTATCTTGCATCACCACTGGGCAGATCAACTGAAAACAATAAATTTGATCCAAATTCTTGGCCTAGGGAACATCATGTGACTCAGTTAGGAAAGTAGTGCTAACTTATAAAGAAATGGCTAATTACTGAATATTATTTCACAGTCGATTTTTTAAAACAAATGCTTTCCAAATCTACCCATTTTAGCTTCAGGCTTTATTGTCAGAGATAATATTCTAACCGATAACCCTGAAAACCATAAAAACTAGCTATGCAGACTCTTTGCTCAGAAAAGTGAAATGGTGCATGTTCCATCTCTTTGGGCTTCCCCAGTGGCTCAGTGCTAAAGAGTCTGCCTGCCACTGTAGGACACACAGGATATGCAGGTTCGATCCCGGGGTCAGGAAGATCCCCTGGAGGAGAAAATGGTAACCCACTCCAGTATTCTTGCTTAGAGAATCCCATGGAGAGAGGAGCCTGGTGGGCTACAGTCCATGCAGTTGCAAAAAGCTGGACACAACTGGACATGAGCACATTGCTTTACACAGCACCCAACAGTGACTGACATCAGCCCTTAAATTACAGCCGTCACTCACTGTGACTGCAAAGTAACCTATACTAATTTATGTTCAGTTCAGTCCAGTTCAGTCGCTCAGTTGTGTCCA
Organism: Capricornis sumatraensis; assembly: GCF_032405125.1. NCBI lineage: Eukaryota > Metazoa > Chordata > Mammalia > Artiodactyla > Bovidae > Capricornis > Capricornis sumatraensis. The sequence continues at coordinate 26,726,306 of NC_091073.1, forward strand.
ACTCTTTGTGACCCCGTGAATTGCAGCATGCCAGGCCTCCCTGTCCATCACCAACCCCCGGAGTTCACCCAACCTCATGTCCATCGAGTCAGTGATGCCATCCAACCATCTCATCCTCTGTCATCCCCTTCTCCTCCTGCCCGCAATCCCTCCAAGCATGAGAGTCTTTTCCAATGAGTCAGCTCCTCGCATGAGGCGGCCAAAGTACTGGAGTTTCAGCTTTAGCATCATTCCCTCCAAAGAAATCCCAGGGCTGATCTCCTTCAGAATGGACTGGTTGGATCTCCTTGCAGTCCAAGGGACTCTCAAGAGTCTTCTCCAACATCGCAGTTCAAAAGCATCAATTCTTCGGCGCTCAGCCTTCTTCACAGTCCAACTCTCACATCCATACATGACCACAGGAAAAACCATAGCCTTGACTAGATGGACCTTTGTTGGCAAAGTAATGTCTCTGCTTTTTAATATGTTGTCTAGGTTGGTCATAACTTTCCTTCCAAGGAGTAAGTGTCTTTTCATTTCATGGCTGCAATCACCATCTGTAGTGATTTTGGAGCCTCCCAAAAATAAAGTCTGACACTGTTTCCACTGTTTCTCCATGTATTTCCCATGAAATGATGGGACCAGATGCCATCATCTTAGTTAGTTTATATCAAATAGCACCCTTCAGTTTCAACTAATACCCAAAAAATAAGCACATTCTCATAAATAAGGAAAACCTAAATTTTCCAAATTAGCTAATCACCAAAGCAAGAGTTAGTCCACAAATGTCCAACACTTCATAAGTCTATAGAGAACAAGATATCAAATGGCAACGTGTAAATTTTTCCATTACTTGCACTCCCTTCCCTCATACTGAGTGGAAAAAGTGTAAGCTTTGATTCAATTCATAGAAACACAAATCCCAGCTCTATTACTTAACACTCACTTACTCTTTGGATAATCAGTTAATTTCTCTGAACCTGAAATTCTTCATCTATAAAATGGAAAAGGCAATTATAGATAATTTTTATTATTAAGATAATTTTTGAGAGGATTAAATAAGATAATTCATGTAGCATTCTTTAAAGAATGGCTGGGATATAATGAATACTCTAGAAATGTTATTAATCCTCAATAATAATAATAGCACTGTACAAATTTCATGCACTCTACTCATCACAGAAATATCCCTAGCTGATAAGAGTAACTTATTAAACCGCTGGTGTATATCAATAATTTAATTATTAGCATCTGGGCTTCCCTGGTGGCTCAGACAGTAAAGAATATCCCTGAAATACAGGAGACCTGGGTTCAATCCCTGACTGGGAAGATCCCCTGGAGGAGGGCATGGCAACCCCCTCCAGTATTGACTTGAAAATCCCATGGACAGAGAAGCCTGGCAGGCTACAGTCAATAGGGTTGCAAAGAGTCAACATGACTGAGTGACGGCATGTATGTATGTATCACCTAACCAAGAGCCAGGGTTTGTGTCTGTACCCTAAAGGTGTGACTGAGAGTCAAGATCAAATGTATGGCTCAGAAAGATCCCTCTGGCAATATTTGAACACCAAACTGAAATCAATCCAAACACGGGATTATGCCAAGAGTCAAAAGGAAAAGTGTTCAAGACCTAAATATAGGCAGTGATAGCTCTATTATATAAAGGATGAAAGAAACATGTGACATATGAAAAAGATGGAAACTATATAAATATATCACTGATATATATGGTACAAAATAAATTAAATTGTCAAGTTCTTTTGTTTAAACTTCCTAGAGCATGGATCCATCTTAATTTTCTCTAGCATATACCTCAGAAAACAAGGATGATTAAACCCAAATTCTCAACTTTTTTTAAAAAAATAATGATGTCATTGTAGAAGAAAGAAAATGCTTACATCTGGTAAATAAAATATGATTAGTTTCATTAATATGTCAGACTAAACTATACATATGTTAATCAATATATTTATGTTAATTGCTAATTTTCATGTCTCACAACAAAGGTGCAAATTGTGATATCATCTGACCTTCAAAGAACACATGATACCAGGGATATTTTTTTTTCCTTACTAAGTTGTGCAACTGCTAAAATTAATTGCACCCTAGGGCTATTATATTATGCATGAATTGTCACCCAAATGAATGACAATGTTTGGGAAGGAGTGAAAAATAGGGATTTAGATGTGTTGTTGGTGAACACTGCCAGCTACATGACAACTAACATGATACCCAATTACAAGATCATTAATTAAGGCTATCAAACAAACCCACGTATTTGTGTCCATCACTAGGATATTTTATCTCATCCTTTGAATTTTCTTTCAGTAAATGGGGAAGAAAACCTTTTCAGAGTAGTTTTTTCTGACTTTCAGAGAGTAGGATTTATCACTTGATATGTCATAAAATATGGTGATTTTGCTGTGCCCAATTCTATAATAACATGTAATAAAATAGCAACAATATGCATTTTTTTTTAATCTCAGCACTCAACAATAGTTAATAATAGTCAGGTCTGGGGTTCTCCTCTTAAGACTGAGCAATGAGTGAAATCATAAAAAGTTTCGTTTCATGGGAAAATGAAGAATGTGCCATAAAGAGAGCCTTAAAAATATATGATTCATTATTTTCTTTTTTGGAAAGGAATTTAGCCAGTTATAACTATAATTTAGGGGCTTTCCTGGTGGCTCAGTGGTAAAGAATCTTCGCCTGCCAATGCAGGAGACATGGGTTTGATCCCTGATCTGGGAAAACCCCGCATACCCTGGAGCAACTAAGACCATGTGCCACAACTACTGAGCCTGTGCTCTTGAGCCCAGGAGCTGCAAATACTAAGCCCACGTCCTGCAACTAGAGCCTGTGCCCCGGAAAACTAGCCACTACAATGAGAAGCTCATGAATAGCAACTAGAGAGCAGTCCATGCTCACTGAAACTAGAGAAAACCTGGGCAGCAATGAGACCCAGCACAGCCAAATTAAAAAAAAAAAAAAAGCATAGCTAATATCACTTTATTCAGAAAGATGAACACATTGACTCAAATTTCTCCATATGTGAAGTAGATCCAGCTTTCATTTTCAAGATAATCAATGAATGTTTTGATACTTTCAACGAAATTCCTAGAAGTGTGTATATATATAGACATATATGATATTGAATTCATTTTATCATATATTATTTTATTATGTATTATAGAACCATCCCCATGAAAAAGAAATGCCAAAAGGCAAAATGGTTGTCTGAGGAGGCCTTAAAAACAGCTGAGAAAAAAAAGAAAAAGAAGCGAAAGACAAAGGAGAAAAGGAAAGATACACCCATCAGAATGCAGAGTTCCAAAGAAAAGCAAGGAGAGATATGAAACCCTTCTTAAGTGAACAATGCAAAGAAACAGAGGAAAACAATGGAATGAGGAAGACTAGAAACCTCTTCAAGAAAATCAGAAATACCAAGGGAATATTTCATGCAACAATGGGCACAATAAAGGACAGAAAATGTATGGAGCTAACAGAAGCAGAAAATACTAAGAGGTGGTAAGAATATACAGAACTATACAAAAATGATCTTAGTCACCTGGATAACCACAATGGTATGATCACTCATCTAGAGCTACATATCCTGCAGTATGAAGTCAGTGGGCCTTAGGAAGCATTACTACAAACAAAGCTAGAGGAGGTGATGGAATTTCAGATGAGCTATTTCAAATACTAAAAGATGCTGCTGCTAAAATGCTTCACTCAATATGCCAGCAAATTTGGAAAAGTCACCAGTGGCCATGGGACTGGAAAATGTCAGATTTCATTCCAATTCCAAAGAAGGACAATGCCAAAGAATGCTCAAACTACTGCAGAATTGCACTAATTTCACATGATTGCAAAGTAATGCTCAAAACCCTCTAATCTAGGCATCAACATTACATGACCCGAGAACTTCCAGAAGTACAAGCTGGATTTAGAAATGGAAGAAGAACCAGAGATCAAATTGCCAACATCCACTGAATCATAGAAAAAGCAATAGAATTCCAGAAAAACATCTACTTCTGCTTCTTTGAAGATGCTAGAGACTTTAACTGTGTGAATCACAACAAACTGTGGAAAATTCTTAAAGAGATGGAAATAGCAGACCAACCTGAGACACCTGAGAAGCCTGTATGCAGGTCAAGAAGCAACGTCTAGAACTGGACATGGAGCAATGCATTGGTTCAACACTGGGAAAGGAGTATGTCAAGGGTGTATACTGTCACCCTGCTTATTTAACTTATAAGCAGGGTACCTCATGTGAATTGCCAGGTTGGATGAAGTACAAGCTGGAATCAAGATTGCAGGGAGAAATATCAATAACCTCAGATATGCAGATGACCACTCTAATGGCAGAAACTGCAGAGGAACTAAAGAACCTCTTGTTAAAGGTGAAGAAGAAAGTGAAAAAGCTGGCTTAAAATTCAACTTTCAAAAAACTAAGATCATGGCATCTGGACCCATCACGTCATGGCAAATAGATGGAGAAACAATGGAAACAGTGACACTTTATTTTCTTGGGCTCCAAAGTCACTGTGGATGGTGACTGCAGCCATGAAATTAAAATAGCTTGCTCCTTGGAAGAAAAGCAATGACAAATTTAGAAAAACTGTTGACAAACTGTTAAAAAAGCAGACATTACTTTGCCAACAAAGGTCCGTCTTAGTCAAAGCTATGTTTCTTCCAAGCAGTCATGAATGGATATGAGAGTTGGACCATAAAGAATGGTAAGTGCCAAGGTGCTGATGCTTTTGAACTGTGGTGTTGGAGAAGACTCTTGAGAGTCCCTTGGGCTGCAAGGAGATCAAACCACTCAATCCTAAAGAAAATAAACCCTCAATATTCACTAGAAGGACTGATGCTGAAGCTCCAAAACTTTGGCCAGTTAATACGAAGATCTGACTCATTGGAAAAGACCTTGATGCTGGGAAAGAGTGAAGGCAGGAGGAGAAGGGACGGCAGAGGATGAGATGGTTGGATAGAATCACCCATTCAATGGCCATGAATTTGAGCAAACTCAAGGAGATTATGATGGACAGGGAAGCCTGACGTGCTTCAGTCCATGGGGGTACAAAGCATCAGATACAACTGAGAGATTGAAAAACAACAGCAATGTATTATTTAATACATATAATAAAAATAAAGGCAGATACATGCATATTGTTTTGTATATATTTAGTTCTTACATGTGTGTGTCTGTTTGTTCCAGGTTTAACCAAAGGGATATAAAATTTGCTTACTATTACCTTGTTGAATAATATGTTAGGGCTTCCCTGGTGGCTCAGATGGTAAAGAATCTGCCTGCAGTGTAGGAGACCTGAGTTTGATCCCTGCATTGGGAAGATCTCCTGGAGAAGGAAATGGCAGTGTTCTTGCCTGAAGACTGGTGGACTGAGTCCAACTGGTGGACTCAGTCAGAGGCGACTGAGCAATTAACACTATCATAACAGTCAGAACAAGTTAAAATATGAAGATGCATACACACTCACACATAGCACCTATTTAATTTATTTAGGGAGTGATGTCAGCACTCTAGGACTGGGGAAAGAGAGATCAAAATGGAGGCAGATGCACACATCAAAGGGCATCTGATGCATGAAGTTCCTGCTGACTGTATTTATGACTCCAGTAGAAATCTCACCCATGAGCCACTGGGAGAACCTTACCTGCTGCATAGGTATCCCCAATGCTCCAAGGGCCAAACTCAAACTTCCCCATTCTTTGCATCTGGCTCCTGATGTTTAATTCAGAGCACAGCTGCAAAAGCATGGTCCAGTAAACAGGAAGTCCCCTCAAAAAAAAACCCAAAATGGCTGGGAATTCTGGGCAAGAGATAAACTATAACCATTAGCTGCAGCACCATCTTCTGGGGAGGGAGAAAGAGGTTTCCAGTAGTAGACAGGTGATTTGTAAGAACCAGAGAAGATATAGAAGATTAAGAATTCTGATACAAAAAGAAGTAAAAAGATAGAGCGAGTACATCCATACAAGGTTGGAGAAAGCCCAGATTTAAGTAGAACCAAAGAAGATTATGTCCCATCAGAAAATGACAAAGATTTGAGCAGGTGCTGGTTCATATGTGAAAATAGCAATGCAAAGCTTCAAGGAACATAAAGCATCAAGTAAACACATCCACAAAGATATAATAATCCTCTATAACTGAATTCAAAAGCACACAGTGCAGTATAGCTAATAAAGAATTCAAAATAGCTCTTCTGAAGAAACTCAATGAGCACAAAGTAAACACAGAAACACAGTTCAGTTAAATCAGGACAACTGAACAAAATGAGAAACTTAATAGATAAAAATCTTTAAAAAAGAACCAACAAGAATTCTGAATCTGAAGAATTCAGTAAACAAAATGAAAAATGCAGTAAAGTTCAACTATGGCAGATTAGACCAAATAGAAGATAGAATCAATGGTCAGAGAATAAATGGATAGTTTGAAATAACTCAGTCAGAGATGAATAAAAAAAAGAATGAAAAAGAGTGCATTCTACATGATCCAGGAGACATCATCAAATGTGCAAATATCAGATTAACTGGGATTCCAAAAGGAGAAGGGTTGTAGGAAAGGAAAGAAAGTTTAAAAATTAATAGCTGAGAATGTACCACATCTGAGGAGACTCTAAGACATCCAAGCTTACAATGCAAATCGACACATTATCTCAAAGGAAAGACCTTCTCCAAGACACTTAGAATGAATGTATTAAAAATCAAAGACAAATATGTAATTCTAAAAGCAGCAAAAGAAAAAAGTGTGGTAACCTACAAAGGAATCCTCATTAGTTTATGAGCAAATTTCTCAGCAGAAACACTAGAGGCCAGGAAAAAGTAGAATGACATATTTAAAGTGTTGAAAAAAAAACTGCTCAACAAGAATACAAAGTTATTCTTCACTTATATAGAAGAAAGAAAAGCTTTCCAAACAAACAAAAACTGCGTGAGTTTATCACCAGTAAAGCTGCTTTGCAAGAAAACCTGAAAGGTGTTTCTCAAGCAGAAATGAAAATATGCTAAGCAGCATCATGAAAATATACAAAAAGAAAAAAAATATAAAAATGGTACAAGTAAATACACAGTCATATTTAGAAAATTCTAATTCTGTAACATAAAGATGGATTAGCCAAATGATTGTTGTATAAAGGTTAGTAGGAAACAGTATTAAAAATAACTATAGCCATAATAATTTCTTAATGAATACACAACACAAAGAGGTAAACTGTGATAACAAACACATTAAAAAGTTAAAGTAAAAGGGTAGAACTTTCATATACAATCAAATTTAAGTTGCTCTCAGCATAAAATGGATAGATTATCCATAAGATGTTTCATGTAAGCCTTTAGACTTCCCTGGTGGCTCAGATGGTAAAGAATCTGCCCATAATGCAGGAGACCTGGGTTCAAACTCTGGGTTGGGAAGATCCCCCTGGAGAAAGGAATGGCTCCCTACTTCAGTATTCTTGCCTGGAGAATTCCATGGACAGAAGAACATGGTGGGTCACAGTCCATGGGGTTGCAAAGAGTCAGACATGCCTGAGCAACTAACACTTTCACTTTCTTTCACTTTATGGTAACTACAAAACAAAAACTTATAGTGAATACCCAAAGTATAAAACAGGAACATTAAAGCATATCACTATGACAAATCTCCCACTTACAAAGATAGGAAGAGAGGACAAAAGAACAATGAAAATGCAGAACAGAAAGTAATTTCTTATGTATCAATAATTATCCCAAATATAAATGGATTGAATTCACCAATCAAAAGACACAGAACATCTACATAGGAAAACACCAATTATATGCTGCCTACATAAGGCTCACTTCAGCTTTAAGGGCACACACAGACTTAAAGTGAAGGGATGGAAAAGATAGTCCATGCATGTGTAAATCATAAAAGCAGGGCCAGCTGTACAAAGACAAAATAAAGTTTAAGTCCCAAATATTAAAGAGACAAAGAAAATTATTATACAATGATTATGGGATCAATTCATCAAGAAGATAAAACAATCATAAATATGCATCAGAGCCCTGAATATCTTAAGCAAATACTAACCAGTCTCGAAGGAGAAATAGATTACAGTACAACAATAGTAGGGGACCTCATTATAACTTTCAACAATGGACAGATGATCCAGACCAAAATTAGTAAGAAAATTTTGGGCTTACGTTGCACATTAGGCCAGATATACTTTATAGACATTTACAGAAAATTCTATCCAAGAGCAGCAGAAGACACATTCCTCTTCAGTTCAGTTCAGTTGCTCAGTCGTGTCCGACTCTTTGTGACCCCATGAATCGCAGCACGCCAGGCCTCCCTGTCCATCACCAACTCCTGGAGTTTACCCAAACTCATGTCCATCGAGTTAGTGATGCCATCCAACCATCTCATCCTTTATCATCCCCTTCTTCTCCTGCCCCCAATCCCTCCCAGCATCAGAGTCTTTCCCAATGAGTCAACTCTTCGCATGAGGTGGCCAAAGTACTGGAGTTTCAGCTTTAGCATCATTCCCTCCAAAGAAATCCCAGGGCTGATCTCCTTCAGAATAGACTGGTTGGATCTCCTTGCAGTCCAAGGGACTCTCAAGAGTCTTCTCCAACAGCACAGTTCAAACGCATCAATTCTTCAGTGCTCAGCCTTCTTCACAGTCCAACTCTCACATCCATACATGACCACAGGAAAAACCATAGCCTTGACTAGACGGACCTTTGTTGGCAAAGTAATGTCTCTGCTTTTCAACACTCTTCTTAGGTATACATAAAACATTATCCAGGAAATAGGATAGGCCACAAAACAAGTCTTGGCACTTTCAAATTTAAATCATGGCAAATATGATTTATGAACAAAATAGTATCAAATTAGATTTCAACAAGAGGAAGTTGGAAATTTATAAAACCATGTAGAAACTAAACAACACTCCTGAGCAACACGTGAGTCAAAGAAGAAATCAAAAAGGAAACTTAAAAACCGCAAAATGAATAAAAATGGAAACAAACACAAAAAAATCTATGGGAGGTTGACAAGCAGTTCTGAAAGCGAAGTTCGCAGCAATATATACATAAAGCAACAAGAAAAATCTCAAATAAAAGATCTAACTTTACATCTCAAAGAACTAGGGAAAAAATGACAAGGCAAACCTAATGTCGAGAGAAAGAAGGAGATAAACATCAGAATTGAAATATATAATACTGAGACCAAACAAACAGTAAGACCAAAAAATTGAGTTAGTTTTTTGAAAAAATAAACAAAACTGGCAAACCTTTAGCTAGACTAAGAAAAAAGAAACTGAGTCAAACAAATCAGAAATGAAAGAGGAAACATTATAACTGATACCACAGAAATACAAAGGGCCATAAGAAACTACTGAAAATAATCATATGCCAACAAATCAAACAACTTTATAAGATATGGGAAAATGCCAAAAAACATATAAACTACCAAGACTGAATCATTAAGAAGTAGAAAATTAGAGCAAACCAATGAATAAAGAGATTTAATCAGCAATACAATCCTACTAACATCAAAAAGCCCAGTTCCAAATGGGTTTTTCACTAGTGAATTCCACCAAACTTTAAAGAAAAATTAATGCCAATCCTTCCCAAACTCTTCCCAAAAATTGAAGAGGAGGGTATACTCCCAACCTCATTTTACAAGGCCAATAATACACTGATACAAAATCAAGATAATAAATACTACAAGAAAATGACAGACCAGTATCCCTGATGAGTATAGATGCAAAATATCAACAAAATGCTAACAAACCAAATTCAGCAGCACATTAAAAGGATCATATGCCATAATCAAGTGAAGTTTACCCCAGGAATGCAAAACTGTTATCATATGCAAATAAACAAATGTGATATATGCATTAATAGAATGAAAGATGAAAATCATACGATCATCTCAGTAGATGCAGGAAAATAATTCGACAGAAATACAACACCCTTTCACAATAAAAAGCCCTCGACAAATTGGGTAAAGGAAGAATATATAATAAAGGTGATATATTACAACAAACCCACAACTAATATACTCAATATCAATGATGAAATGTTGAAAAAAATTATCCTCTAACCTCAGGAAGAAGGGTACTCATTCTCAGCATTCTTATTCAACTTGGTACTACAAGTTCTAACTACAGCAATCAGGCAAGCGAAGGAAATAACACACAGATGAAAAACTGTTATTATTTGCAAGTGATGTGATATTACTTAGAGAAAACCAGAAACATTTAACCAAAAAATTGTTGGAACTCATCAACAAATTCAGTTAAGTCACAGAAGTTAAATTCAACACATAAGACTCAGTTGTGCCTCCATACACTGACAGTGAAATATCTGAAAAAAAAGGTATATTCCATCTATGATAGTAACAAAATCAGTGAGATACTTAAGAATAAACTTAATCAAAAAAGTGAGAGAAAAGAGAACTACAACTCTTTGATGAAAAAAATTAAGGAAGGTACAAATGGAAGGATGTCTCATATTCATGGATTAGAAGGACGAATATTATTAAAATGGACATACTACCTAAAGCTATCTATAGAGTCAATGTAATTCCTATCAAGATTTCAATGGAGTTTTTCACAGAAATGGAAAACAAAATTGTAACACTTGTATGGAACCACAAAAGACCCTAAAGAGCCAAAACAATCCTAAGAACAAAGCCAGAGGCACATTTCCCAATTTCAAACTATATTCCCAAGCTACAGTAGTTAAAGCAGTTTAGTATTAGCATAAAAAAAGATACATATACCAATGAAACAAAGCCCAGAGATAAATGCCTGAATATATGTTCAACTAGTTTTTGACAGGGAATAAAGAGTATACAATAAGGAGAGTCTCTTCAATATACAGTGTTAGGAAAACTGGATAACCACATGTATAAAAGTAAAATTGACATTATCTTATACCACTCACAAAAATTGATTCAAAATGGACCTACACATAAGACCTGCTACCATGACACAGGAAGGAAACACGGGAAAACTCTTTCATATAGAACTGATTTTTAAGATATAATTCCAAAAGCACACACAACAAAAGCAAAATCAACAAGTGAGACTACATAAAAGTTAAAGCTTCTGCAGAGAAAAGCAAAAAGAAAAAAAAGGCAACATATGAAATGTAAGAAAATATTTGCAAACCGTATATAAATAGTTAATATACAAAACTTTGAAAGAACTCATTCAACTCAATTACCAATCCCCCCCCAAAACAATGCAATTAATAAGTGGACAAAGGATATGAACTGACATTTTCCAAAGACACATAAATGGTCAATGGGTACAAAAAAAGATGCTCAACATCACTAATTATCAGGGAAATTCAAATCAAAAGCATAATCAGTTATCACCTCACATCTGACAGAATGGCTTGCATTAACAAAACAAGAAATAACAAGTGTTGGTAAGAATGGAGAAAAGGGAACCTTTGTAAATTCTTGATGGAAATCCAAATTAGTTCAACCACTATGGAAACCAGTATGGAGGTTTCTCAAAAAATTAAAAATAGAACCACCATATGATCCAGCCGGTCTATATCCAAACGTAATGAAGTCAGGATATTAAAAAGATATCTGCTACTCTCTCCACTCATCCCACCCTCTCCTTCTTATCCTCTCAGTGTGTCCATAAGTCTGTTCTCTATGCATCTCCATTGGTACCCAGCAAATAAGTTCATCAATAGCTTGAAAACATATGTAAAATAGATAGCCAATGGGAATTTGCTATATGACTCATGGAATTCAACCCCGGGCTCTGAAACAACCTAGAGGGGTGGGGAGGAAGGAAGGAGACTGAAAAGGAGAAAACTATGCATACCAATGGTTAATCCATGTTGATGTATGGCAGAAACCAATACAATATTGTAATTGCCCTCCAATTAAAAGTAAGTTTAAAAAAACACGTTATCTGCATATCCTTGTTCATTGCAGCATTATTCACAATAGTCAAAATATGGGGACAACCTAAGCATCCATAAACTGATGAATGGACAAACCATGAGAAAAAGCAACCTATCATTTGGAGCAACATGGATGGATGGATCCTGAGGCCTTTGTGCTAAGGGAGATAAGTTAGAAAACACAAATACTGTAGTGCCATCACTTACATGTGGAACTTTAAAACATCAGATGCATGGAAGCAGGGTAGAATAGTGGTTACTAAAGGCTGGGGAATGGAAGAATTGGGAGATGTTGTTTAAAGTTACAACTTGCAGCTTCAAGATGCCTAAGTTCTGGAGATCTAATGCACAGCATGGTGAGCCTGGCATGCTGCAGTCCTTGGGTTGCAAAGAGTCAGACCCAACTGAGCAACTGAACAACAACAGTGAATACAGTCAACAGTACTGTATTATAAACTTCAAAGTTGCTAAGAGATTAGATCTAAACTATTCCTATCACAAAAAATGATAATTACATGACATGATAGAGGTATTACCTAACACTATAGTGGTAATCATATTACAACAGATATACCAAATCATTGTATATAATGTACCAAATGTACCAAATCATTGTATACAATGCACTCCTTACATTTGTACAATACTGTATGTCAATTACATCTCAAAAATAATTATATTGCTATATAGAAGTTTTCCAAATTTCATTAGAAAATGATAATCACATTTACTTCTAGGATTAGATCTCATGGTCAAATTGGATTTGTACTTTGTTTCTCTAATTTAAAAATTGTTTCAGTTTTTCTTACATTAATTCCATACATCTTAAACTAAAGCCCAGTGATTATTCAAAATCATGTACTAATAATTGACACCTAATAGTGGAGTGCTAGGTCATTTCTTGCCAAAACTCCTTAAAATATGATGAAAGGAAAAGGAAAGTGGGTATGGATGAGAGCAGAAGCTGAAAGGTATAGAAAGGAGATGGGCCACTAGGGAAGCCCTGAACACCTGCATTACAACAGAGAATGGATCAGCAGTTGTCCAGCAATGACTTGGAAACAATGCTGCTGTTACTGGTTAGACTCTTTTTCCTCCATGTAGATGACCTCGTTTTTGAGTTTGGCACCCACCTCATGACAGAAATCAGCCACATTGCTCCAACTAGACTAACTGCCTAGCAGACCCACAAAATCATGAGAAATAACAAATCTCTATTATAAGCCATTGAGTTTGGGGTAGCTGGATAAACAACTGGTGAGAACTGACACAGTGTCTTAATCTACTGAGACTGTGAATTGATTCAACAACTAGGTTTTCTCTTGCAGACAAATATGACCAGTCACACAACTGGTCACACAGCAGAATGTCAGATTCCATGGTTGAGAATTAACGGCCGAGGTGACAGTCAATTAAAGCCTATAACTGAAAACACTGTCAGTATATTTTAATTTCAATGGTTTAAAAATTGTTTTGTAGATGTTCTGGTTTTCAGGACAAGCTTCAAAGGCTGTCTTGAAAGAAAGGCCAGGATTTCACTCTGATTCTAATGAACCACAGGTGTTAAATATAGGGCTTTCATTTTCATTTTAGAAAAAGTTGTCATTTCATGAAAAGGCCCACCTGAAAAAAACTTTCATAAAGATGTGAAAGTCCCTAAAATCATCCAACTGCACTAGAATTATTTAGCCACGACCCAGAGAAGTAAGGTGGTTTAAGTTCATGAACCTGAACATGGGCATGATAGAATCTAAACTTCTCTATTCACCTAACTAGGGTTTTCATCTCCCGCAACTTCCTGATACTTTCAATTTGGAGGACTAGGTCTTGGCAACCGCAGGTGGCTAGCAGCCTACAGGCTAAGAGATGACTTAGAATCTGTGATTTTATTTTATTTTTTTAATTCAGTCAAATATTTACTAAACGACAGTCACTGTCACCTACATATAGGTCCTACTTTAGACATGTTTCCCTTTGAAGAAGGAAGTCAACTTAGAGTTATAAAATAGCAGGAGGACTAGGGTAGTATTTCTACAAATCTCTAAGTCTCATTAGCTACTGGGAAAGTTTATTAAGGTAAGTAAAACTTGCCCCAAAATATGCAACCCTTTTGGTCTTACAGTCTATATATACACAGCTTTACTATTGCATGTTTGCTTTTATGTAATCCAATAGAAAGATAAGGAAATTCAGCTCTAATCTTTAACCAACATAAGCCATCATTATATTGGATTGCCAACCATTAAGGTTGAGTTTAAATATTATAAACAAGCTCCATTCATTTTGCAAATCAAGAACAAGTCAATAGTGTTTGCTTACGAGGTTAAGACTAATGAGTACACTGCATTCCCTCTTTCTTCCATTCTGCACCAAGTAATGAGCTCTCAGATGGAGTATGTCCAAGGAAATAACTCTTTAGCATATAGTAAAACCATATACACAAATTTAAATAAAACAACCTTATTCTTGCATAAGGATACTTTAGTCTTATCGTAAATCCCACATCTGGTTTACCCCGGCTACATCTTTATCAAGCATTCTTTACCAAAGCTTACCATACCCATTTCCCAAAGCAGAATAAATAAAGATGCTTATGAATAGCAACTATTTACAAACAAGTTATCACGTGTATCAAGTCAACAGAAGCATAATAAAAAGTTACCAGAAACCACCATGCACAGAAATGAGCCAACTTTTAAGTGTCATACAGTAAGTCTCTAAGCTACACAGACTTATTAATGAAGAGTTTGCTATTTTTCAGATACATTTTGGACAGTACACTCTTCTCTAGTACTAATGGGGACTACTCACATTTCATACTTAGTATGATTGATGTAAAATTAGCTAAGTTTATCTTACCACAAAGAAGAATAATCACATCCCTGCCTTAGAGGAAGAAATTATAAAAAGAAGGTGTATTCTTTTACTTCAGTTTCAACTAACATCATGAGAACTAAGTGGTGGACACTTTCACTACCTTTGGTCATTTAATTCTCTGAGTAGTCTGACAATGCAAACATACTTCCTTTTCACAGAAGAAGAAACAGAGTCAAAAGTATGTATGAAAAAAAATAGTAACTTTTTAGTAGCAAAGATATTTGCAGATACAATCTATGGTTAGCAGAATAGGGATCCTCACTACTCACCAAAAAGGTATCTACATCCTGATCATTAGAACCTGTTAATATGCAATATTATCTAGCAAAGGAAAATTAAGGTTGCTAATCAACTGACCTTAAAATAGGTAGATTATCTTAGATTTACCAGTAGACCTGGTGTAATCCTAAGAGTCCTTAAAAGAGGAAAGGAAGGTCGAAGATGTTGGCCCAAGGTAAAGATGCTGAGACAATAGCTTTGAAGATGGAAGAAGACAAACCAAGAAGTGCAGCAGCCTCTAGAAAGTAGAAAAGGAACAGAAAGCAAGCTCTTTTCTAAAGCCTCCGGAAAGAAATGCAGCCTGCAAAGAGCTTAATTTTAGCTGGCACTCATTTGTAATTATAAGCTACAGAACTGTCAAAAAATAAGTTTGTACTGTTTTAGGACACTAGTTTAGTTGCTAACTCATTTTTGACTTTTCTGTTACCCCATGGACTGTAGCCCACCAGGCTCCTCGATCCATGGGATTTCCTAAGCAACAATACTGGAGTGGGTTGCCATTTCCTCCTCTAGGAGATCTTCCCGACCCAAGGATCAAACCTTCATCTCTTGGGTCTCCTGCATTGGCAGGCAGGTTCTTTATCACAGAGCCAACAGTGAAGTTTTAAGACACTGCTGCTGCTGCTAAGTCACTTCAGTCGTGTCCGACTCTGTGCGACCCCATAGATGGCAGCCTACCAGGCTCCCCTGACTCTAGGATTCTCCAGGCAAGAACACTGGAGTGGGTTGCCATTTCCTTCTCCAATACATGAAAGTGAAAAGTGAAAGTGAAGTTGTTCAGTCGTGTCTGACTCTTAGCGACCCCGTGGACTGCAGCCTACCAGGCTCTTCCATCCATGGGATTTTCCAGGCCAAGAGTACTGGAGTGGGGTGCCATTGCCTTCTCCCACTGTCTGTGCTAATTTGTTACAGCCGATATAGGCAACTAAGACACCACCATAACCAAGTGACACGTTTCACATCACCAGCAATGTCATGTGCTCTGAGCACAACGTGATGAGTAGGACATCTCATCACTGTGAAATCCTTTCCCTAAACTCATCACCCTAGTCAAATCATGAAAAGACATCGAACCCAAAAGGGGACTTCTCAGAAAGTACTTAAAATATACTCTTCAAAACATTCAAGGTCATGATAAACAAGAGACTAAAAGCTACCACAGACTTGAGGAGCCTCAGAAGACAAGATGACTAGATGCAACATTGCATCCTTAACTGGGTCTTGAAGCAGAGAAAGGACATGTGTGGAAAACTTAGTGAAATGTGAATAAAGTCTCTAATTAACAGTGTTGTTAATTTCTTAGTTTTGACAATTTACCATGGTTAGGTTATCATTAGGAAAACAGGGGAAAGGGAGATGGCAAGTAACTCTACCTTGCAAAATTTTGTAAACCAAAAATTATTCCCAACTAAAGATAATTAGAAATATATATATCTATATAATCACATTTTATGCATGCATGTATTTTAGGTATATATACAAGAGTTGACTCATTGGAAAAGACTCTGATGCTGGGAGGGATTGGGGGCAGGAGGAGAAGGGGGTGACCAAGGATGAGATGGCTGGATGGCATCATGGACTTGGACGCGAGTCTGAGTGAACTCCGGGAGTTCGTGATGGACAGGGAGGCCTGACGTGCTGCGATTCATGGGGTCGCAAAGAGTCGGACACGACTGAGTGACTGAACTGAACTGAACTGAACTGAACTGATATATTCTTTGCATATGATTATTTATATGTAAACCATATATTTGGAGGAGGAAATGGCAATCCACTCCAATATTCTTGCCTGGAGAATTCCATGGACACAGGAGTGTAGTAAGATACAGTCCGTAGGGTCACAAAGAGTCAGACACCACTGAGCGACTGAGCAAAGCATATATTACAAACAATGCGTATGTTAATTCAAACACACCAAAGCCACAGGCCTTACAGAATCCACCTCAGAACCCATGTCTTCTAAGTTCCAGCTCTTTATTTCCTCCCCACTACCCTGTTCGGTCTTCAGTCTCATCATCCAGTCAGAGTGAACTTGCCTGACCTATCTACACCATTAACTCAATTAAAGTCAAAATTATCTAGAATAGAGAGCAAGGTTCAATTCTTTGCTTAAAATTAGGAAGTGAAAGGTTAAAAAAAAAACTTAGAACTTTGTGGGTAAGGAACATCCCTACAACTAACTTTTTCTCAGTTGCCCACTTGTTTCCTGCATAGTTACAACTCTTTTTGTGAGATTTTATTTTCAATAAGGAATAATCTATCTGGGGTAGTTCTCTTATTGATGTTGGCTTCAAACTCTGGGTATCCTGAAGCAAGTGCTGTGATGAAGACATCTCATCACGTCATTGAGATTAAGTGGGGAATGATGATCATATGAGTTACAACCGTAAGAATATTTAGCGTTCACTGAGCTTACTATGATGCAGCCACTGTTATCATTCTTTCAAATGGGTTTATCTCGTTCAAGCCACAAAACCTTATGATGTGGAGCTATCATTACTCATTTCCAAATGAAGAAACTGAGACAAAGATCAGTTAAGTGGCTTGTTACACATACAGGCAGATTTCAAACCTCACCAGTCTGATTCCAGAATTCAGTATCTGACTATAACAAACAAACAGCACAAATTTGGGGCTAAGAGTATGGTTCAGTATATCTTTCTGTTATTTTATTTCATTATTTTTAGAGGGATGAGACATTAATTAATTCAAAGCTCCATTTTACATGGAAAACTCATTTCCTTTTTAGATCTTTTGGGATCATTATTAATTCCATTGATCTTACATTTTTTTAACTCCATATTGGGATATAACTGATTAACATATAATACTGTGACTGTTTCCGATGAAGAGCAGAGGGACTCAGCCATACACACACACATATCCTTCTTCCCCCAAACTCCCCTCCCACTCAGGCTGCCACACAACAGTGAGCAGAGTTCCATGTGCCATACACTAGGTCTTGCTGACTATCCATTTTAAGTAGAACACTGTAGTACATCCTCTATATAAATGATGATATTAAGAGCTAACACTTAATACAGGTGATTCCAGCCATGAAATTAAAAGACGCTTACTCCTTGGAAGGAAGGTTATGACCAACCTAGACAACATATTAAAAAGCAGAGACATTACTTTGCCAACAAAGGCCCATCTAGTCAAAGCTATGGTTTTTCCAGTGGGCATGTACGGATGTGAGAGTTGGACTATAAAGAAAACTGAGTGCCAAAGAATTGATGCTTTTGAACTGTGGTGTTGGAGAAGACTTGTGAGTCCCTTGGACTGCAAGGAGATCCAACCAGTCTATCCTAAAGGAGATCAGTCCTGGGTGTTCATTGGAAGGACTGATGTTAAAGCTGAAAGTCCAAAACTTTGGCCACCTGATGTCAAGAGCTGACTCATTGGAAAAGACTGATGCTGGGAAAGATTGAGGGCAGGAGGAGAAGGGAAAGACAGAGGATGAGATGGTTGGATGGCATCACTGACTCAATGGACATGAGTTTGGGTAGACTCTGGAAGTTGGTGATGGACAGGGAGGCCTGGCGTGCTGCAGTTCATGGGGTCACAAAGAGTCGGACACGACTGAGAGACTGAACTGAACTGAACCTCATTTAAACCTCATGACCGTGCCCATGATGGAGGTACTTTCACTGTGACTGAGCAGGTTCCCCAGGCAGTAGACTCAAGAGATGAGAGTGCAGGAGGTTTATGGGCAAGTGTGCCTCAACACTGACACCTGAAGGGGAAAGGAGGGGAAGGAAACTGCACAGAGGAGAGGCTGGACTCTGGTGAAGCCCCAACAAAGTTCTCAGCCATTCCCTGGGGAGCTCTGGAGCTGACAGGGCCCTGCAGAGATGTACGGTCTCTGGGATAAGCGGTCAGGTATTTACCTGCTCTGTGACCAGTCGCTGGATATGGGCTGCCCAGGAAATGTAAAGTTCTTGAGTGAGGGCAGAGGGTAAGCTCCAGAGGGTACTCCTCTGTGAGATATCAGCTCCAACACTCTCAGCAGCTGGAAAATCACCACTTCAGTCGTGGAATAGAGTGCTAAGCAGGTAGAGTGCTAAGCAGGGTGCCAGATATTCACAGGTGAAAACACTGAGGAGTAGAGAATAAACTACATGTCCCAAGTCAAATAAATAGAAAGCAAGAGATGAGGCACGATTCCAGCTCTGCAGGACTTGGCTTCCCTGGTGGCTCAGTGGTAAAGAATCCACCTGCCAATGCAGGAGACACAGATTTGGTCCCTGGGTTGGGAAGATCAGCTAGAGAAAACAATAGCGACCCACTCCAATATTCTTGCCTGGGCAATCCCATAGACAGAGGAGCCTGGTGGGCTATAGTCCACAGGGTTCCGAAAGACCTGGACACAACTTAACAACTAAATGACAGCAACAATAAGATAGATGAGGCATGAACTCCAGCTCTGCTTACTTTAGGACGAGTCCTTACCAGTGTGCTATGCTGCCTCAAGGAACATAAGCATGATCAAGAACCAAAAGTGGGTTAGCTGAGTATGGTAGGAACAAATACTCTTAAGTCAACACAATTTAAGTTGTGTAAGTTGTATAACAGAACTTACAAAAGCTGTAACAGAAGCTACCTCATTCAGTCCAGGGTGTCAGAGGGCAAGGTCAAATGATCCCTGAAGCATGACTGAAGAAGGCAAGAATGAATTCTGTGTACATTTTTAATTTAGTTACAGTGATTGTTAGCTATCTTTTTTAAAGGATGATATCAAGTTTATTTCCTAAAAAAGGCAAAAAATTAAATTTTCTTAAAGTTTACATGCCCAAACCATGAAAGATTAAAAAGAGAACTTCAGAAGTGCTAGTAGTAAGTATAAGAATAGAACTCCCATATCAGCAACCTCCAACTTTCTGGAAAATTAGGCTTTCTTCAGCTAGAATTCACATATGTGTAATTAACTCTGCTCATAGAGGGCAAGGGAATAGAATTCTCTGTATAAACATATTTTTAGAAATTGATATGATGATACATTTTAATGTATTTACTCCTGGTCAAATTATTACATGGTTAACGGTCATGAATAACCCTCAGAAACATTTCACTTTTTTGGCTAATTGAATAGGAATTGAATGGGCTGTTTGATTAAACTTGTTTTCTAAAGTACAGGTTGTCTTATAATGCCTTTGAAAGGCTCTAACTTCCAATGTATCAAAGAGAGAATCTTATTCTTTCTATTCCACATTTAACAGATGTGAGCAAATTGAGAAGATTTGAAGAGAAGTAACTCCAAATATACATGAGAGGGTAACTAGAAAAATCAGAAGGAACAAAATGAGGGGATGAAGAATGAGGTGGAAAAGGAAGAGGCAGAAATGGAGGAGCTTGTTTAAGGTTTGATTGTAGAAATAGTAACCATGAGGTCATTAGAATGGAAACAATATTAGAAATTTTGTATTTTAGGTTCTTTCTGATTTATCGCCACGAAACTACCAATAAGTCCCACTCTTCCCATAATTCTACTTTCATATTTTCTTTAAACATAAAGCTGAGAAACTGTCAAATTCCTTTCCAAAAATCAAGCTATAATATGTCTATGAGGGCATTCCTCCAGATTTTCTCCTGTAATAAACACTGCCTCAAAAGGAAATGACTCTGATCTGGCATTAGTTTCTAAAAATGTATTCTATGATCACTGCATTCTTTTCTAGGCTATTCATGAAATGACTGTTTATTAGTCCATTTGAGAGCTTGGCCACGGCTGATGTCATGCTCTCACATCAAATCTGTACTTCAGAATTATCCTGCTTTTTTATACTTGCAAGAGTTCTGGGGTCTTTGGCACCAACCAGGTTGTCAGTGGTTAACAGTGTAAACAGTCCTAATGATAAACAATCATAGAAGCCATTTTTGAATGAAATTTTCACTGTACTATATAATAACATGAAGATTATTCTCTCTAGTTGAAAAAGACATTCACAAAGGAACAAAACTTCCATGCACAGAAGTACTCAAGCAAACACAGGACAACTCCATGGTGGAGAGTTAAGTGCTGTTGCTTTCTTTTCTGTCATCTATGGTGGCTCAGATGGCAAAGCATCTGCCTACAGTGCGGGAGACCTGGGTTCAATCCCTGGGTTGGGAAGATCTCCTGGAGAAGGAAATGGCAACCCACTCCAGTATTCTTCCCTGGGAAAACCACTAAAATAGAGTTCAGCCTCTTCATGCTCACATTCCCTAATTTTTAGAAACTGCATCATTTTTACTCTCTAGGGCAGTGAGGTCAAGGGTCCCTATAGGGAACAGGAATGCACATGTGAATAAGAAGGACTGTTGTGTCAAGTGTGGCAACCTTATTAAAATCCAAACCTTTAATGGAGAAAAAAAAACAAGAAAAAATAATTATGGCTATTTGGAATTAATTTCCATCTCACTGAATATTGGAAAAGCTAAGAAGTCAGAGGTAGGCAAATAATAAGCTTAAAGACAATGAGATAATACATTTCTAAGCATCTAAAATAAATATTTATTTCTTAAGTTAAAATAAGTATCTGGAAGAGAAAGAAGATTCTGGGCAAATGGCTGCCTGAGCTTACATTCCTGGCCCCTTTGTCTTCCCCTCAGCTCCTGTCCAAAGATTTAGTCAATAAATTAACAATGATGATAAAAATTCCAGAGAAAAGCACAGCCCTTGTTGGTGGGCCTGCGACATAATCAATAGACCAAGAGAGCTTAAGGTTAGGGCTACTGACCTAGGCTTTTGGTGTCAGACACTGGTAGACACTGGATTTGGGTAGGGATGGTGTTTCTGCTATTTCCTCTCTTATAAAGATGGCCTGTGTAGCTAGCAAAAGCAATCTAGAGGAAACTATACTCATAAACTGAATCACATGCGGTCCATTGGTTAAGAGATGCCATTTCTCTTCTGCTTCGTCCTTAAGACTCTAAAACTGAGAAGCCCTTCTCCTTACTCCCCAGTAGATTACTCACAGTTTTTCCTGCCTGATTCTCTCAGAGGTTCCCCAGGATTGTTGTAGACTTAGTTCCCAAAAATCTGTCTATGCTGCACTGGAGTTACTTATACCCGTGGGCAGGAGAAGAAAAATTAATACATTTTTAATGTAGATACCATAAAGAGGTCAACTGGGACAAAATATTTATATTCCATGGATAACAAATATTCTATAAATATTTATATGAATAAATAAAATCATACATTTATTCCATAAGTAACAAAAGTCTAGTATCTAAAATATATAACAAATCCTACAGAAAAATTAGATGACCCTAAAGAAAATAGGGCCAAAGAATATGAAAAAACAGTACAGAAACACCCACCCTGGAAAAACTCCTGCACATATATACAAGGAATCATGTACAGATATACAGATTTCAAAATTATAGGAAAGTGGGAACAACCCATATCTTAAATTATTGTTTATTCATGTATTTGAATACTAAATTAAGGTGAATTGAATATAAACACATGAATCAATATGGATAAATCTCAAAAACTTAATAATGAGAAAAAAACACATGGATTAAAATACATTAATATTATGTGTGTATATTATAAATATATATGGGAGAGGGGAGAAAGAGACTTAAAAATCTGCCCAGGAATGAAAATCAACAAAATGGGGATTATGATTACTTTGGAAAAGAAGAAAAGAAAATGTGACCGGAGAACTTAATGAATTCAGATATTGCTTTCAAATCTCTAATATTTCATCTGTAAAATAAACAAAAAAATAGAAAATAAGGCAAAAATTATTATTTAAGTTATGTGTTCACAGACGATTCTACTATTTGTTTCCTTTGTTCTATATACTGAAAATATGTTATTTAAAGCAAGGCTATAAAACATCTTAGACTAGATGAGTAACAACTCAACTTTTCTATTGGAAACAAAATCACTGAATCCCCGTTATGACAATAAAAGTGTTAAATGTTAGTCACTCAGTCATGCCTGACCCTTTGGGACCACAGGGACTGTAGCCTGCCAGGCTCCTCTATCCGTGGCAAGAATACGGGAGTGGGTTGCCATTTCATTCACCAGGGGATCTTCCCAACCCAGGGACTAAACCCAGGTCTTCTGATTTGCAGGCAGATTCTTTACCATCTGAGCCACCAGAGAAAAAGAGACACATAAATAAAATTGATGAAATAACTAAACTCTAAGAATAAAGACAAAATTTTACAAACTTTCAGACAAAGAATAAATGAAAACAAAGAAAAGAGTCAGACTAGAAACAGATTCCTAATCTTCAACCCTAGGTGGCAAAAAAAAAAAAATATATATATATATATATATATATATATACACACACACACACATAATCTGTTTTGAGGAAAGAACTATGATTTCAAAATACCGTTCTTAGCAAAGATATACTTTTTACATGAAAACAGAAGAACTTACAATTTCCTGATCCACAAATAAGGAGTTTGTAAGATGCCATTCCTTCCTAACAAGTGAAAAGCTGAACAGATTTAAAAACAACAGTTCTTCTTGGACCCGTAACAGAGAAGAGATCACAGGGCAAACTGCAGAAAAACAGGAGTATGGAGGGAGTCCAGGCTCACAGGCAGAGACTCATTGGTGGAAACCACCCCAGGAATGAGTGCTGGGCGGGATAACCTGAACAGTAATTGCTGAATTGCTGACGGTGCAATCTGGACAACTCTGAAAATCCCAGGGGCACCCAAGTATAAGAGGCCCCACACTACTGTGAGATTTACCTCCAGGAGCTCCACCAGTTTCCCACAGTGACTAGAGGAGAACACTCCTCTCACCCATATGGAAGGGGGCTAGGGAAAGGTACCAAGTTTAAATAGGTCAGGACATGCCCTTCTTAAAGAGGCCTGCAATCATGGGAAACTAGTTAAACAGAGCCCAGGCTGCTGGGGTTTAATCAGAGCCTAAGTGACCTGGGGGAAGAGAATATACACCAGCTCTCTTTAGTCTCCTGGCAGGGGAGGGGGAGAGAAATACCCAACTACCTACTCGAGCCAACCTGTCCCACTCAAAGAGAGAGAAAAACACTGAGAAGCACTGGTGAAGTCCATAGGTGAAGGGCACAGACTCACTAAAAGAGTGACACCTGATCACAGGACTAGAGCACACTTCCCCTTCCTCACACTCCACCACCACATTACTAACACCTTATTTGCAGCAGTTGCTTTTATCCAAAACATCAGGTGCACCCATCCAGAAAGCAAAAGAAAGACATGCAGCAAAGGTTTTCTGACATGTAGCAAGTAATATTTACCTTTTCTATAATCATCCATGCAATTTTGAGGAAAATATGACACGTGCTTCTACCAAATGACAACTTATAAGGACACCATCCTGGATGAAGCACAAGCTGAAATCAAGATTGCCGGGAGAAATATCAATAACCTCAGATATGCAGATGACATCACCCTTATGGCAGAAAGCGGAAAACTAAGGAGCCTCTTGAAAGTGAGAGAAGAGTGAAAAAGTTGGCTTAAAACCCAAAATTCAGAAAACTAAGATCATGGCATCTGGTGCCATTACTTTATGGCAAATAGATGGGGAAACAATGGAAACAGTGAGAGACTTTATTCTCTTGGGCTCCAAATTCACTGCAGATAGTGATTGCAGCCATGAAATTAAAAGACGCTTGTTCCTTGGAAGAAAAGCTATGACCAACCTAGACTGCATATTAAAAAACAGAGACATTACTTTGCCAACAAAAGTCCATCTAGTCAAAGCTATGGTTTTTCCAGTGGTCATGGATGGAGTGAGAGTTACACTATAAAGAAAGTGAGTTCTGAAGAATTGATGCTTTTGAACTGCGGTGTTGGAGAAGACTCTTGAGAGTCCCTTGGACTGCAAGGAGATCCAACCAGTCCATCCTAAAGGAAATCAGTCCTCGTTTGGACTGATCCAATTCACTGGAAGGACTGATGCTGAAGCTGAAGCTCCAATACTTTGGCCACCTGATGTGAAGAACTGACTCACTTGAAAAGACCCTGCTGCTGAGAAAGACTGAAGGTGGGAGGAGAAGTGGATGACAGAGGATGAGATGGTGGATGGCATTACTGACTCGATGGACATGAGTTTTTAGTAAGCTCTGGGAGCTGGTGATGGACAAGGAAGCCTGGCGTGCTGCAGTCCATGGGATCACAGAGTCAGACATGACTGAGTGACTGAACTGAGCTGAACTGAAGGACACCATCAATGAAACAAAGGAAAAGAAACTTTGATGAGTAGCAAGGAATGATTTTTAAATATATATATATGCATACAAATATTCAGTTATGTGACTAGGTGGTATAAATAAAATATTAATCAATGATTTTTAAAATATAGATATTACTATAGTTCATATACCAAAATTCCAAACTACTTAAATCCAGGAGTTAGGGAAGTAAATGCATCCCAAACATTTTCCTCAGTAAAGATTTTGGAAAACCAGTCATGGGAAATGTCCTGTGCAGGTTCAGAAATTATTTAATTAACTCTGATGTACATATATCTTTACTAGGATGGTTACAACAAGAATATAAGCAGTACTAGAATAAGAAATGCAATGGTTTGTATTTCCAGTTTAAAGTAGACAGTAAAAGCAGAACAGAACGACATTTAATCAAGCCAGCATAGGAAAAACAAGTTTGAAACAGGGGGAAAGGAAATAAATGTACTCAATAATTAACATGAAGTATGGTGAAAATATTTTAACATATCATTAATCACAATAAATATGAAGGATTGAATTTATTTATTCAAAGGCAAATAATATCAGATTAAATGAAATAAACTCTAGTGGCATGCCATTTACAAATGATACATACAAAACAAAATATCAAAGACAAATTGAAACAAAGGAATGAGCAAATCATAGAACTACAAACAGAAAGGAAAGTAGCATGGCTCTATTAATATCAGATAGAGGGCAATTCAAGGTCATAGGCAGGAAAAAAGACTAATTGGATCTGATAGTTACTGCATACTTGCTATTTAGAGTAAACGACAAAAAAAAACTGTCATTTTTAGGTCACAGGTAGTCAAATATTGGCAATTTCAAAAGTGTCAGATAATACCTGCTAAAAGTATTTTTAAAATAAGTCAAAAGTTTACTTTATTTTAAGTCTAGTAAAGCAAAGATTATTCACCATTGAGAAATGTTTGCTGCTGCTGCTAAGTTGCTTCAGTCGTGTCCGACTCTGTGTGACCCCAGAGACAGCAGCCCACCAGGCTCCCCTGTCCCTGGAATTCTCAGGCAAGAACACTGGAGTGGGTTGCCATTTCCTTCTCCAATGCATGAAAATGAAAAGTGAAAATGAAGTCGCTCAGTCATGTCCAACTCTTAGCGACCCCATAGACTGCAGCCCACCAGGCTCCTCCATCCATGGGATTTTCTAGGCAAGAGTACTGGAGTGGGGTGCCATTGCCTTCTCCTGAGAAATGTTTAACATTTTTTAAAAAAGAAAACTCATAGATTATATTAATAATGCCAACATATTTGCTAAAACATTTACAAAAGTTCATTAACATTTTCTAACAAAGTTTCCAAGAAAAACTGGACTAGGAAAAAAGACACTAAGGTACAAAAAAATTAAAAATTAATATAAAATATTTATTAAACAATGAAATGGTACAGCTCAAATAAAATCAGAAATACATGAAGATGACCACTATCACTATATTTATTCAACTTGCTTTTAATGATAAAGGGAAAAGTTTTTTTTTAAGTAGTTTAGAAATTGAGAAAAACCAGTACTTTTTTTTTCTGATTATATGATTGGTTTTAGAAACTCCAAAAAATTCTTCTGATAAGTTTTGTATTTAATAAGAGATATTTGCAATGTCTGCTTCCCAAATGGTTCAGTGATAAAGAATCTGCCTGTGAATGCAAGAGACACAGGAGAAGCAGTTTCAGTCCCTGGGTTGGGAAGATCCTTTGGAGTAAAAAATGGAAACCCACTCCAGTATTCTTACCTGAAAAATCCCATGGACAGAGCCTGGCGGGCTACAGTCCATGCTGTTACAAAAAGTCAGAATCAACTGAGCATATGCCCATGAATTTGCACTGTAGCTGGATAAATTTGCAAACACAGTAGTATTTCTTTATAATTTGTCCATGCAGTTAAAACAGAAAGAAAGAGAAAAGTCATAATAACTGTTGACTATCAACTCACTGAAGAGACCATCAGAGTAATCTTTTTATCATGCAAAGCCAAATTAATCGTTCTGTATTAAGGGAGAAGACCACCTCCATACACTCTCTGTAGAAACCTGGCAGGAGAAAGACAAAGGAGGGATATGCTTAAAGTTTGGGGGCTTTGATTTAAGGTTGATCTTCCCACACAGAGTGGAGGTCTTGACTGGGATGCAACAAAGCTTATGTTATAAGAGTTTGTGATTAATGGACATAAGGAAATAAGAATTTTGAAGCAAATCTTAAAAAGTAAAGCCCAAATGACCAAACTAATATTTATGAGAAATCTGTTTATCCTGATGAGAGAAAGTTAAAAATGTTGTCTTTGAATAAATGAAAAGTCTGAAAATTCTTGAAAGAATATAATTATATCCTAAACAAAAATTCAGTGTTATTATTCTGAACAAAAATTCCTTGGGATAACAATATTCTGTTAATGAAGATAATAAGTAGTATAGTCACCTTGATGTAGAGTTTTATACCTAATCCTATTAATTTGTTACTATTAATGGTTTTATATCTCATGGCCAAATTATAAAATGCCAAGAACTAAATTTAATAAGAGAGGTACAATACAAACAGAAATTTATAAAATATGGTATAATAAAGACTTGGGTGGGAATGCTTAAAATATTTAAACTGTGTTCTTTTCTAATTATTACATAAATTTAATGCATTTCCAACCAAATTTTTAGAAAATGTGGTGGGCAGAAAAAATCACAAAATTAATTTTAAGTTTCTTATAAACAGGTATCTTGTAAAAGCTGCTTTAAAAGTTTGAGGGAGGAACATGAAGTGAAGTGAAGTGAAATCGCTCAGTCGTGCCCAACTCTTTGCGACCGGATGGACAGTAGCCTGCACCAGGCTCCTCCGTCCATGGGATTTTCCAAGCAAGAGTACTGGAGTGGGTTGCCATTTCCTTCTCCAAAAGTTTACTATAACTCTTTATTCAAAACGTATGAAATTGACCCAGAAATAAGTAGCTAAATTATAAGCAAATGAGAGAGTCTAGAATTAGATTCAAGTGTATTAGAGAGGATAATATACTATAAAACTGGAATTTTAATTGAATAAGAAAAAGATCTTTAATCTGGTATACTGTTCCTGCACAGTAGCTATGTGTGCATGTCAGTCACTCAGTTGTGTCCAACTCTTTGCAACCCCATGAACTGTAGACTGCCAGGCATCTCTGTCCATGGAATTCTCCAGGCAAGAATACTAGAGTATGTTGCCATGCCCTTCTCCACTATTCACCCCAAAATAAACCATATAGATCACTTTCTCACAATATACATTAACAGTGTAGATGAACCAAAGTTCTAACTGTTCAAGAAAAAAGTTTAAAAAGTAAAGAAAAATTTGGAAAATACTCCTGTAACTTTTAGGTGACAAAACTATATCAGAAAAGAAAAACCCAAAAAAGAAAAAAATTATATATTTTACTATTTATATATCTAACAGACACAATTATTAA
Organism: Capricornis sumatraensis; assembly: GCF_032405125.1. Lineage (NCBI taxonomy): Eukaryota > Metazoa > Chordata > Mammalia > Artiodactyla > Bovidae > Capricornis > Capricornis sumatraensis. The sequence goes on from NC_091073.1 coordinate 26,754,989, forward strand.
CATTAAAAGACAAGAGAGAGACTGGAAGAAATTTCTATAACATATGAAAACAAAAAGATTAATATTCATAATAAGATGAGGAAAATACAAACCACTCAACAGAAAATAAACACAGGACCTGAGCAGGCATTTCACAAAACAAGAGTGGCAAATGACCAATAAACAAGAAAGGATGATTACTGTAACTAGTGGTCAGGAAAAGTGAGATACCATTTCAAACACATTAAATTCACAGAGACAGAAAGAAAACACTCAACAGGCTACATGTGGATACAGGCTCTCATATTTTATGTATAAGATGAAAAATCTTCACAACTTTTTGAAAGTTTACTAAGTTAAAAAGCTGCACTTTGAACAAGTAAATCTCCTTTTGGGTATTTATCACACAGTATTTACCAGTTCATAAGTGATTTTTATTTGAGTTTTAGTAATATCATATCATACAAACAAACCAAAAACAGATGATGCTATGAAAGTGCTGCACTCAATATACCAGCAAATTTGGAACACTCAGCAGTGGCCACAGGACTGGAAAAGGTCAGTTTTCATGTTTTCATTCCAATCCCAAAGAAAGGCAATGCCAAAGAATGCTCAAACTACCGCACAATTGCGGTCATCTCACACGCTAGCAAATTAATGCTCAAAATTCTAACAAGCCAGGCTTCAACAGTACATGAACCATGAACTTCCACATGTTCAAGCTGGATTTAGAAAAGGCAGAGGAACCAAATTGCCAACATCTGTTGGATCACCGAAAATGCAAGAGTTCCAGAAAAACATCTACTTCTGCTTTATTGACTATTCCAAAGCCTTTGACTGTGTTGATCACAATAAACTGCGGAAAATTCTTCAAGCGATGGGAACACCAGACCACCTGACCTGCCTCCTGAGAAATCTATATTCAGGTCAAGAGGCAACAGTTAGAAATGGACATGGAACAATGGACTGGTTCCAAATTGGGAAAGGAGTCCGTAGCATATAGGTACTCTTTTTAACTCTGCATATAAGTTAAATAAGCAGGGTGACAATATATAGCCTTGACATATTCCTTTTCCTATTTGGAACCAGTCTGTTGTTCCATGTCCAGTTCTAACTGTTGCTTCTTGACCTACATACAGGTTTCTCAAGAGGCAGGTCAGGTGATCTGATAATCCCATCCCTTTCAGAATTTTCCACAGTTTCTTGTGATCCACACAGTCAAAGGCTTTGGCATAGTCAAGAAAGCAGAAATAGATGTTTTTCTGAAACTCTCTTGCTTTTTCAATGATCCAGTGGATGCTGGCAATTTGATATCTGGTTCCTCTGCCTTTATGCACAGTACATCATGAGAAGTGCTGGACTGGAGGAAGCACAATCTGGAATCAAGATTGCTGGGAAAAATATCAATAACCTCATATATACAGGTGACACCACCCTTATGTCAGAGAGTGAAGAAGAGCTAAAGTGCTGAAGAATTTATGCTTTTGAACTGTGATGTTGGAGAAGACTCTTGAGAGTCCCTTGGACCGCAAGGAGATCAAACCAGTCCATCCTAAATGAAATCAGTCCTGAATTTTCATTGGGAGGATTGATGCTGAAGCTGAAACTCCAATACTTTGGCCCCCTGATGTGAAGAACTGACTCATCTGGAAACATCCTGATGCTGGGAAAGATTGAAGGCGGGAGGAGAAGGGGATGACAGAGAATGAGATGGTTGGATGGCATCACCGACTCTAAGGACATGAGTTTGGGTAAACTCCGGGAGTTTATGATAGACAGGGAGGCCTGACATGCTGCAGTCCATGAGAGTCACAAAGAGTTGGACATGACTGAGTGACAGAACTAAACTAAATATCATACATTTACAATAAAGTACTTATTTATTCCATTTTCCTTAGTTTAAAATAATACACACAAAGAGGATGGCCATCAGATAATGAATGGTTGACCACATTCTGGTACAGTCATTCTATAGAATATCAGAAAGCTGTATCATAGGAGAAGGGAAATTCTTCTCTACATTCTTTGAGTACCTGACGGGCTGACTATTAAACTAATTTAAGACAGGTTAATAGGACAAAAAGCATACAAACATAATTAAAATTTGTATGTATATGGGGCCTTCACAAGAGAATGGAAGACCCAGAGTCAGGAAACTTCTCTGCATTTTAAACAAAGAAACAATGAAATTGTGAAGAATTGACAAGCGACAAGCCGATCGGGTTGGGCTATGGGTAGCAAATGTGAAGGAGTAGGTGGAAAGATAAGACTTTTAACAGAACGACTGTATCATAGAGAATGAGTGCTCAAGAAACCCCTAATGCCAAACTAAACACTAAGCCTACGAGAGGAAAAAACTTGCCAGAAATAAGATAGTTAAAAAAAAAAGCCAATACATGTCATGATTTTAACACTTCCTATAATAAAGTTGATCAGTTTTCACCAAAATAGAAATTAAAAGTAGTTCACATTTATAAAGCTATTCATTATTAACTTATCTGGCAATTATCTCTAGCATTTTTTTCACCTAGTCAGATGTCATTCTTCCCTAAATGACATAATTTCTAAACTCTGAAAGTCTTAGGATAAATTAGCCGATGTTTGACGAAAAATAACATGTAGATAACTCCTTTTTAAATCTTAAATTCCATATAGTCAAAGTCTAGCATTACCTGCTCACTAAAATGTCTTCACTCTAATGACTCCATTTCTATGAACCTTTTTAATAAAAAAAAAAAAACCATCTGTTGTTCTTTAACTTATTTATATGCAAGCCAACTCTAAGCCACATTATATTTTCTTTTTTTAAAAAGATTATTTTAAATTGGAGAATAATTCTTTTACAATGCTGTCTTGGTTTCTCTCATACATCAACATGAATCAGCCATAGGTATACACACATCCCCTCCCTCTTCAACTTCCCTCCCACTTCCCACCCCATCCTACCTCTCTAGATTATCACAGAGCACTGGGTTGAGCTCCCTGTGTTACACAGGAAAATCCCACTGGCTATCTAGTTTACATATGGTAATGTATATGTTTCAATAGTACTCTCTCAATTCGTCCCACCCTCTCCTTTCCCTACTGTATCTACAAGTCTTGTTTTCTATGTCTACATCTCTATTGCTCCTCTACAAATAGGTTCATCAGTACCATCTTTCTAGATTCCATATATATGTGTTAATATATGATATTTCTTTTTTCTCTGATTTACTTCACTCTGTATAACATTTAAGCTTCATTACTTTTTCATTTGAAAAATTGCTTGCCTCTCTCTTACATTTCACACTGATAGTCATTATTCTTATCAACATATTGATCACTTTGCACCGAAATTACTTACATACTTTATACCCAGTCTCATGATAGCTATTCTGTCTTGTCATCTCCTCTCCTCAAGCGCTTTTTCAAACCACACATCTACTGTCCTTTTCAAGTGCCTACCCTCACCACTTAATAGAATAAATCCCAACAGCTCATTCTGTCTGGCTTGAGTTCTACTGTACATACTGACTGTCTCTTATTAGGCTTGCATGCATGCCTGCCTAGTCACTCAGCATGCCTAACTCCTTGTGACTCTTTGGACTGCATGTAGCCCACCAGGCTCCTCTGTCCATGGGATTTTTCAGGCCAGAAAACTGGATCAGGCTGCCATTTCCCTCTCCAAGGGATCTTCCTGGTATGAACCGAGTCTCCTGTGTCTTTGCATTGGTAGGCAGATTCTTTACCACTGAGCTACCCGGGAAGCCCTTAATACTAATATTAGTCTTGGTCTTTTGCAATAGCAGCCTTACACTTCCATCCAGAAACATATCAAGAACAAAATCTGAGCAGGAATATTATGGTTGCCCCAATCATGCTAGCAATTTAGTAATCTTTTAAAATAATAAATTTTGACTTCCATTTAGAACAGAGCCATGTACAGTTTGAGGAAAGGCAGGGAAAAGACTCTCCTCTATTGTTGCAAGCAACTTAGCTGTATCAAATTTACAGTAGCACCTCTCACAAACAAGGCTTGATGCTTGCCAAATCTGTCCACTGCAGAATTAAATTTAACAACTGTCCATATTAACTCTAGCCTTTTTGAAACTATTGTTCCAAGAATATAGAGTATTCATTCTCTCTGAAAGAAATTCTAGGAAACATAATTTTCTATACCATGTTATATTTCAACTATGTCTTTCCTCTTCATTGTTTTTTTCAGTTCCATTTGTAGTTAGATACCAGAACGACTGACTGTCTACAAGTTAATCTACCTTCATGCACAATTCTTTTTGACTCCATACTTCTGCTTTCATACATGAAATGCTTCCTTCATTTCTGTCCACCTGTGAAAATGCAATATACTCACAAGGACTAACCAGAATTTCACTCTTACTTAAAGCCTTTTCTGATTAGTCAGAATATATTTATCCCCCTTATGGAAAATGTTGTCCTGTTACTATCTCAACTATGTTAGTCTTGTCTCCTGAAGGTAATTGCAAGTTAGGAGTGACTAAGCATCCTACCTTTTCTTTCTTTTGTGTCTCTCTAATGACAGAGCTAGTGTCTCTTTAATCACACAGCTAATAACCATGATGGTGTGATCACTCACCTAGAGCCAGACATCCTGGAATGCTAAGTCAAGTGGGCCTTAGGAAGTATCACTATGAACAAAGCTAGTGGAGGTGATGGAATTTCAGTGGAGCTATTTCAAATCCTTAAAAGTGATGCTGTTATAGTGCTGCACTCAGTATGCCAGCAGATTTGGAAAACTCAGCAGTGGCCACAGGACTGGGAAAGGTCACTTTTCATTCCAATCCCAAAGAAGCACAATGCCAAAGATTGTTCAGAATACTGCACAATTGCAGTCACCTCACATGCTGGCAAAGTAATGCTCAAAACTCTCCAAGCCAGGCTTCAACAGTGAACCGTGAACCAACATGAACCATGAACTTTCAGATGTTCGAGCTGGATTTAGAAAAGGCAGAGGAACCAGAAATCAAATTGCCAACATGCACTGGATCACAGAAAAAGCAGGAGAATTCCAGAAAAACATCAGTGACAGACTTTATTTTCTTGGGTTCCAAAGTCACTGCAGATGGTGACTGCAGCCATGAAATTAAAAGACACTTGCTCTTTGGAAGAAAAGCTATGACCAACCTAGACAGTATATTAAAAAGTAGAAACATTACTTTGGCAACAAAGGTCCATCTACTAAAGCTATGGTTTTTCCAATAGTCATGTATGGACGTGAGAACTGGACTATAAAGAAAGCTGAGCACCAAAGAATTGATGCTTTTGAACTGTGGTATTGGAGAAGACTCTTGAGAGTCCCATGGACTGCAAGGAGATCAAAGCAGTCAATCCTAAAGGAAATCAGTCCTGAATATTCATTGAATCCAGGACTGATGCTGAAACTGAAACTCCAATACTTTGGCCACCTGAGGTGAAAAACTGACTCATTGGAAAAGACCCTGATACTGGGAAAGATTGAAGCCAGGAGGAGAAGGGGATGACAGAGGATGAGATGGCTGGATGACATCACTGATTCAATGGACATGAATCTGAGCAAGCTCCTGGAGCTGGTAATGGACAGGGAAGCCAGGTGTGCTGCAGTCCATGGGGTCACAAAGAGTAAACACGACTGAGTGACTGAACTGAACTGAATCACACAGCACATACTCAGTCATCAATGTGTATCTGTTAATCAATTAAAAACCGTAAGCTATAACATCTTATTTGACAGATCACTGTAGAAATAAATTTATGACCAAAATTTTTTGGTCATAAATTAAACTTAATTACCAATCATTTTTTATCTTCAGTAATGTGTTACAATGGCACAAAAGCCTTCACTAACCAATGTATAAGTCAAGACACACAGACTGTTCATTATTTACTCAATATATTTGACAATATCCATGTAAAGTGGAATACTTTATATTGGAACATTTTCTGCCCAGAGATATTAATTCAAAGTGTCTAAAATCTGATTTTTTTTTTCCAAAAAGACAACTCTTCTTTGTACCTGACGACATCCAACAGTCACTGTGTTCCAGTTAAAATAAAATAATAGAGCGTGAGGAAATGCACAAGTCTGAAAAATGCCCAAAAGGAGAGGAAACAAGAAGAAGTTTCCACTTAGATACTCTATTGGAAGCATTTCTTATATTTTAGACATTCTTAGGACACCAGGAAAGAGGAATTAGCTATCCAGTGACATTCATGAACACGACGACCTGGGGAACTGACATCAGAGCATGGTGACATGCATGTTACATAACCGTCCTGAAAATCCTTCCAGATCTATTCATGTTTTTGAGAACAGATGTATCTTCTAGATTTCTTTTTTCTTTCAACATTGAAAAGCTGAATTTGAAGTTTGGGATCAATTTATAGATTTCCCATACTATGAAGTCATTTTCTATACTGTTCTGTTTGGAGTAAAAAATAATGTTTATTTTTATAGCAAAGAAAAAAATCTCCATTTGGAATATAAAATGGGACAGTCAGTACGATTAAGAAATCAGTTAAATAATATGTTTTTCCTGAAGACAATCTGTTTTGTTTTGAATTCTTAGAGGGAAAAAAAGTCAGTTATTAAAAATATCTGTTAAAGTAGCACTAATTAAAAATTAGTTAGGTCTTTATTTAAAAATTTGTTTTCATTAATTTCCCACAAGTTTTCTAATCTAGCTATGAATGAGTTATTTTTAGAATCATGTTTCCTGACTGAGCCTTAATGGTTCAAAACTGGTGAATGTTGAATCTACTAGTTTATAAAAATAGTGAAATCAAAATATTTTATGACACCAATACAAAAAAGTAGGAAATGTATGTAGAAAAGTAATGCAAATGAAATTTTAATACAACTCAAAAAAGCCCACAATGAGTTATAAAATATAGGTAGAACAGGTCAATAATTTCACTGACTCACAGGAAAGAGTTTACGTATTTACCAACTCAAGTCAGCATTTTATTAAAGATTTTCCTAATAAATAGACATAACAACACAAGCAACACCACCTATATTAAACAAGTTTTGTGTGTGTTTTTTTTTAATACAGCAGACTACCTCCTTCCTTCCCTAGCACTTTGTTAATTAAAGCTTAAATTTAAAACTTCTGGAGCTTTTGTTTTACATATAAATGCTATGACGATGTATTTATTATATTTTCCTTCCAATAAATGAAATCAGTCTTGTTGATTATTCCTCACTTTACCTGAGACAATTATGTATTATAGCCATCAACTACTTAAGATGTATTTTTATGATTTTGTTCATTTAATGACCGCAGTGGCAACCCACTCCAGTACTCTTGCCTGGAAAATCCCATGGATGGAGAGCCTGGTAGGCCACAGTCAATGGGGTTGCTTAGAGTCAGACATGACAGCAGCTTCGCTTTCACTTTTCACTTTCATGCATTAGAGAAGGAAATGGCAACCCGCTCCAGTGTTCTTGCCTGGAGAATCCCAGGGACGGGGGAGCCTGGTGGGTTGCTGTCTATGGAGTCGCACAGAGTGGGACACGACTGTAGCGACTTAGCATCAGCAGCAGCAATCACACTTTAGTTAAGAATTGTCCAAAGATGAAGCTGAATCAAATGAAGTTTTAGATTTTTTTTTTTATAATAAATGCCACTGCTGCTGCTGCTGCTATGTCGTTTCAGTTGTGTCCGACATTGTGCGACTCCATAGACGGCAGCCCACCAGGCTCCCCTGTCCCTGGAATTCTCAGGCAAGAACACTGGAGTGAGTTGCCATTTCCTTCTCCAATGCATGAAAGTGAAAAGTGAAAGTGAAGTTGCTCAGTCGTGTCCAACTGTTAGAGACCCCATGGACTGCAGCCTACCAGGCTCCTCCGTCCATGGGATTTTCCAGGCAAGAGTACTGGAGTGAGATGGCATTGCCTTCTCCGAATAAATATCTCTAATTTTCCTTAATTTTTTTTAATTTTTTTTCTTTTACCAATATGTAATTTTGAAAAAAACAGTTATAAAGGATACCAGGAAGTTGGAAATTTAAGTCAGTCCTAACCACCTTTTAATAATAAAAATCCAACAATTTGTTAGATATTTTTTGTGTGTGAAATTAAGCAACATCTTCTACCTTTGGCTGATAATTGATCACAACATGAGCGAGGGCAGAGTTAAGATCAATTATCACACAGTGGTACCCATAATATAAAGATACCTGCAATTATGAGCCTTTTAAAACAACAAAAACAGATTTAGTCAGTGTTTTTCTTCTTTCTTTTCAATAACTGAGAATAAAATCTTCCTTCTCAAACCATGTCTAATTAGTCTTAAAAAGTGATTTAAGTGAGGTGAGGCATTGTTTGAGTTCAATACATTTGTTTCAGAACCTAAAATCTGCTTCATTTTATTGCTAAGTTCGCTGGTCCTTGGAAATTCTATTTTTGTTTTCTATCATATAATCAAAATCACAATCAAACTTGAAGACAGATTCAAGAGACGATATGTCTCATATAATCTTTACACACATTTTCTCATATAAATTTTTCTATGTACCAGACTGTGACCCTGATAACTATTCCCTGATCAAAGTTCAATCATTCATCTAGTCAGTAATTATACTGTTAAAAGATACATTTTTTGGAGGAAGTATAAATTATGACACAGGAACTCTAATTTACTACCACCTCCAAAAAATAAAATACGTAACACTCCTCTCACAGTTCTTCACTTATTACTTCAGAAAAAGTACTTACTGAAAGGAATTTGTTTATATTAACCAAGGGCTAACTTGGTGTTCTCACTTTTACATATAGATGAACATATAGAAAAATCAAATACAATGATATTCAAAGAATACAATTTAAGGGAAACAGAATTTTATTTTCAAATGCTGAGTGTCAAATCTGAGAAACTATAATAATTGGCTTTATAGAAACTAATCTTGAGTAGCAATTATTTAGTATTTTTATGAAAAGTTTAATAAAATGATATGCTCACATTTTTAAAAACTTTGAGTAACAAATGAAATGCAAAAGTTAGAAACAAACAAAAAAATCTAGAAAAACCAAGGCAAGATAAACCTTTTACAGCAATAAACATGTTTCGGGTGATATAAATTATAGGCATATAAAACATCCCATGTGCTTTCAAATCTGGAGATGTTGGGTTATGGAGTGACAATGAGAATGAGCAAATTCATTGAGTTTAGCTATACACAGGAACTGGGCACAGGGCATGGCAATGCACTCCAGTATTCTTGCCTGGAGAATCCCCATGGACAGAGGAACCTCACAGGCTATAGTCCACGGGGTCACCAAGAGCTGTTCATGAACGACTAAGCACAGCACGAAGGGTTAGGCAAGGGTTACAGAGGTCAAAAGATCAAAGTGTTAAAACTGTGACCTCTATTTCCCCATTCACTGTGGGCATTCTTATGCCCAAAAGGAATTGGCCAGAAGCCTACAGTTCAACACTACCCATCCATGAGGCAGGATAATGACACTTAGATTCACTTAACGTTCATTCAACAATTATTTATTGAATGTCTGTTGACTGTTTCTGGTACTCTGTGGGTATGCTGTGTATACAATGAAGGGCAAAACATACATGATCCCTGCCCTAAAGAGCTTATGATCTAGTGGCAAAACAAGCAATAATAATCAAGACACAAGTATACAAATGAAGACTTGAATAGTGTAGTAGAGGAAAAATACAGAGCTCTGTCTTATGTTGGTTTCCTAAAAACAGAGCCTGAGATCAGGATTCTTGTTTAAGTGACATTCGCAGAATGTTCTCGGGAAGACTGAAGGAAGAGAAGCAGGATCAACAGGGAAGAAATTTAAGCAAGAATGGGTACTTGGCTGGAGGTTAGTTTGAGCTTGACCCCACAGGGATCTCTGGAGCATGAACTGCACCACCAGTTTGGTCTCACATTGAGGCAAGGAGGCATACTTTTTTCAATTCTGACCAGTCATTGGGTGAGGATAGAGTAGGGATGGTTGGAGGAGCACATTTCTTTTGTAAAGATACCTGAGTTGAGATCAAAAGCTTGAATAATGTTTACCTTAGAAAATAAAAGGACCTAGAATACGCAGTGGAAGAGGTCAGTAGTAACCAGGTATCACAAGGAGACGATATAGTACAGTGCAGAGAGGCAGACAGGAAATACACCATGAAGAATGATATAGAATGTGTTAAAAATGTTGGTTTTTATTCTAATACCAATGAACAACTTCCAAGGTGGGGCACTTGACCAGATATGTGTTTTTGAAAGATTTTTGGAAGAAAAAATATTAGAGACAGTCAAGCGTAGATCCTGGGATATCAGTCAGGTGGTAACTGTAGGAGTCTAGGAGAACGTAATGATGGTTTGAACTATAATGACAGTGCATATGAATATGCATAATTGGATTAAAGAGTTAATTACCATGTTAAACTGACAGGACATGTTTATGAATGGGTACCACCAAGAATGCAGGGAGGTAAAACAATACCATACCAGTTCTATGCTGCTTCTAAGTCACTTCAGTCATGTCTGACTCTGTGTGACCCCATAGACGGCAGCCCACCAGACTCCCCCATCCCTGCGATTCTCCAGGCAAGAACACTGGAGTGGGTTGCCATTTCCTTCTCCAATGCATGAAAGTGAAAAGTGAAAGTGAAGTCACTCAGTCGTGGACTGCAGCCTACCAGGTTCCTCCATCCATGAGATTTTCCAGGCAAGAGTACTGGAGTGGGGTGCCATTGCCTTCTCCGATACCAGTTCGCTAGCTTGTATTATTTTCTTTAGCTATGCTGTATTACCCAGCGACTACCACAGATAAAGAGGTCAATAAAGTTTAACCAGATTTGATTATTGCCTGAATATAATGAAAAGGCAAAGGGGTAAGAGAGGCTCGGTCATGGGTGAGAGAGTTACCGAAACAATGGATCATAGAATTCAAATTGGACCAAGAGATAGTGAAAAAGCAATGGGTTTACAAGCATGGAGAGATGAGGCACGGACAAGCTGAAGCAATGCACTGAGTAGCATAGAGATTTGTCCTGCCTACTATGTAGAGTTACTCCAATTGTTCTAATTGCAAACTGACCCAAGTTAAATATATTAAATAGCAATAAGCCCCTGGAAGGATGCATAAAGGAAGTTAAAAAAATGTTACCAAAAGAAAAAATTCTGTTTATACATTACCTATGTAGAGATGCTACAACAATGTAATTCAATGGTACTCAAAGCAAATCCATCACTGATTAGATGGACTTCAAAGTAGTGTGTGTGGAGTATTAAAAGTTTGGTAACTATTAGATAATATATTCATCATATTATTTATAAAGACTGTACAGTGAATTCTTCATTGCAACAGTAAAGCAGATTAAGATAAATTTGGAAAACCAGTGGGACCATACAAAAAGCAAAGCAAAAATAATCTTAAAATGAGTCAGGGAATAAATTCTGAGGTTACAGTGATCTTCCTGTTTGATCTGCTTGTATAATTTCTTCAGTTCTTCATTTTTGAATCTATATACACAATTTTGTGAGTTTTCGGTAGATTTTGGAAAACTTGAATTTCATTACTGTAAAGTAAATGGAAACAGGAGTGAAATCAGAAAGAGAAATCAGCACTGTATTCTCTGGAATGATTTGGAACTGCCTGACAGACTTCCCCAACTGGCAGTGTGCATGTTAGATCCATGAAAAACACAGCTGTGTAGACCGGGTGTAGATTAAAGGTTAGAATGCCTATTTTTATTTTAATGTTGTGAAAAATTCCCTGGTCCAAGAACCACATAGATTTTGACATAAAGGCTGCATGGAGAGAAGTCAAAGGCCTTCAGTTCAGAAGTTCCTTGGAAAGATCACATATTAGTGAATAAGTGGAAATGAAAAGGCTCAGATTAAAAATTAATCACGTAAAATTGCAGCATGAATTTTGCAAGTCTAAAAATACCCTCATTGCAAGCAGAATGGATTTTAAAAACTTCCATACTAAATTTCTACCTCTGAAAATAAACAACATGCTGTTTATAGCAACAGTGAGCTGTTGTTCTGAGTTTCTTGAAGGTGATTATAAATGTGTCAGGATGATATTTGGGGTTCCAGAAGCAGGCTGATCTCATTATCAGAAACTTTTCTGGCTGCACTGACACTGCCACTCTCTTAGTTCTACTAGAAAAATATGGTACGGCTCTAATCTGTGCTATTAAATATGTTTTCAAGTTTTAGAAGGATGGAATTAACCGTTACATGTCCTTTTTCCCTAGGGTTTCCTTGGAGGCTCAGTGATAAAGTATCCACCTGCAATGCAGGAGATGCGGGTTTGATCTCTGGGGAGGAAGATCCCCTGGAGAAGGGAATGGCAACCCACTCCAGTATTCTTGCCTGGGAAATCCCATGGACAGAGGAGTCTGGCGGGCTGCAGTCCATGGACTTGTAGGAGTCCACACGATGTAATGACTAAACCACACTTTTTGCATAATATGGAATGACATCTCCTTCCCTTACTGCCTCAGTCCAGCATTTGGCTCAATATATCTTCCTGAAGCCTAGAAGACCTGCAAAAGTGTTCCTGATAACCAGACACCTATTTATCTATACCTGAAACAAAATCCTCTGGATCATTATCTCCTATCATAGTATAAGCCCCTACTGTCCAGTACCCTTTCAAAAGCTGTTGAGTTTTGTATTAAACTGTGATATCAGATATCCCCTGGTCAATACTGAAAGGGCAAACCTCCAACAACTGAATACAACAGAACTTTCTACTGCACAAGTGGTTCCCCAAGATTTGAGGGAGAGAGCCAGCAGTTCCTAAAATTTATCTGGGTAGCTTTCAGTCTCTCATTTAGTAGGATTTTTTTTGGAGAGGGGCAGTGTTTTAGATTCCTAGTAAATGCTAGTTCTCAAAAATACCTGGGAAAAAATATAAAAAAGATCAGAAAGATCAATGAACTCTTTTAAATAGTATCTAAAAATGTCCTGTTTTTCCTTCCCCCTTTTATAATCCATGTGATGTTTAGGGAAGTCATTAGAGTATTTTGACAGCATCTGTGACCTTAACGAGTGTGGACTTTTAATGCATTACAGACATATGTCTTAGCAACTTCAGTGTATGCCATGCCTTTAAACTGATGGGTGTACTATAAAAGTGATTGACTTTTAATCTGAATACATTACTACCAGAGCAATGTATAGTTAAAAGAGTTCTATCTATAGTTAATTATTTAGCTCAGAGATTTAAAGCTGTGTGGTAAATGGGTTTCTCATTTTCTTAACAGAAGGTTAGATCAGGCTTTTAAATGCTATCACAAGTTGGCAGCCAGGAGATCTCTGGTTGGCCTCTATTCTTTCAATTTGTTAGATGCTACCTGCTATCAGCTTCAATATCCAGGTTTGCCAGCTGCGCTCATGTATTCTGGGTAGGATCACGCAACGAAGCTATTATGTACAATTACACAACCATTCCCAACCACTTAAATCTAACATTACCTTAGAACAGCAAAGGCAAACAGGTCCAAATCTATTCCATTCCATGAGTGCACTAATGTGTCAAATGATTTTAAGAAAGGTTTCATATCAAATCTATTAGAGGATTGTGAAGAAAATAAAAGTTCACCCTGTCTAAAATCAGAATCGTCTGCCTCTTTCTCACTGTGGGAATACGAATATTCTGCTGAAAGCTAGGGTAGCTGTTGCTCTCTGTTACTCCTGTTTTCCAGGCCTGGGAACAGATGGTGCACCACCTGACTCAGAATAGTCTAATGTAAGATTCATTGTGCTTCACGGGAAATCAAAGATCAAGAGACATTACAGAAGGTGACGCAGCACCTCGGCAACCAGGAACCCAGTATGATGCAGTGGAGGGGTGAAGGGAGGTGGGGGGACAGCTAGAAACTTAGAGTAAAAACTGGAAAAGACAGAGAGAGACAAAGAGTGTGTGTAAAATCAGTCAAACTTCTTGCAAAATAAAACCTTCAGTTCTTGAAGTCTAGTATTCGAAAATACTACCAAAGTGAACATGTTAGTCAATTCAGTCATGTTGGATTCTTTGGGAACCCCATGGATTGTAGTTCATCAGGCTCCCCTGTCCATGGAATTCTCCAGGCAAGAATACTGGAGAGGGCTGCCATCCCCTTCTCCAGGGGAATCTTCCCAACCCAGGGATTGAATCTGGGTCTCCTGCATTGCAGGCAGATTCTTTACCATCTGAGCCACAAGCAAAATATATTTGAAAACGCTATCAAATTCCATCCCAAATGTTTAGCCCAAAACAGCAATAACTCTCTCCAAAGCAGTGTAGTTATCTGATCATGGGTAACACTGAAAGATTATTCTAATACCATATCCTTCAAGATATGTCTTAAACTCAAATCACCTTTAAGGCACAACTGTGGAGAATGACAGTGACAAGTAGAAATTTGTAACTTTTTTGAAACTATGGATAAGAGGCCTAGGACAGCATAACTTGGATTCGGTGAGCTAAGGTGTTCTCACAGCTATTTTAAGAGAATAGCATACAGTGGTGTGAGCATCTGCAGAGTCCTCCACCACTGAACCTAGAAATGAAGTTAACAGACGATGGCTTGTGCAGCAAATTTGGCCGCTGCCTGTGTTTTTAAATAAAGTTTTGTTGGAATACCGGGGCACTGATCCGCTTGTTTCCTGTCTATGGCCGTTGCACACATTAGCAGAAGGTAGTATTAACAGTCATGGCAGAGAACATGCAGCCCACAAAGCTTGAAATGTTTACTGTTCTGACCCTGTACAGAGAACATTCACCAGCTCTGGCCTAGAACCTATTTGCTTCTAATAATCTACACACGAACACGAACATTCTCCCCATCCAAGAAGTCCGTGAAAGCCTTGTAATAAGAGTAGCCTGTGGGCTTCCCGGGTGGTTCAGCTGGTAAAGAATGTGCCTGCAATGCAGGAGACCCTCGATTCCCGGGTTGAGCAGCTCCCCTGGAGAAGAGATAGGCTACCCATGCCACTGTTCTTGGGCTTCCCTGATGGCTCAGATGATAAAGAATCCACCTGCAATGCGGGAGACCTGGGTTCAACCCCTGGGTTGGGAAGACCCACTGAAGGAAGGCATGGCAACCCACTCCAGTGTTCTTGTCCATGGAGAATTCTGTGGACAGAGGAGCTTGGCAAGCTGCAATCCATGAGGTCACAAAGAGCCAGACACGACTGAGAGACCAACCTCAGCATGGGCCTCCTCAGTGTCTCAGCTGGTAAAGAACCCGCCTGCCAATGCAGGACACGCAAGAGACACAGGTTTGATCCCTGCGTTGGAAAGATCCCCTGAAAAAGGAAATGGCAACCCACTCTAGTATTCTTTCCTGGATAATTCCAAGGACAGAGCAGCCTCGTGAGCTACAGTGTATGGGGTCACAAAGAGTCAGGCATGACTGAGTATACATAACAGTCATATATTTTACTTTCTTTCTCTTTTAGGAAAAAAACAGTTCTCTTCGATATAAATCCCTGGTCACTCAGAAGCAATGTTGTTTCTCTGGCTCCACCACCCAGTACCACCCACCACCACCAGTATTTCAAATAAGCATTAGGAGAAAATATATTAAGATGGCCTCTTCATGCCTGACTGTCAGCTTCTAACCTCCTTATAAAAAGGACTTTTATGTATAATGCCTTTGGGCAACTGTATGCTAATCTGTAGCCTTCCTACCCTTAGGCTGCTAAATCTTGTTGAATCATTTGTTCCTGCCAGGCTGTTAGGACACAAAAAGTTTCAGGCCCTAGACAAATATCACATTGAGGATGTATTCCTAACTTCGTTATCTCTGTGACTGTTTGTAACATAGACTCACCCCCCAGAGACAGAGTGGCATTAAAGTGCAGTCAAGACATTTACAAATAAATTACTGCCTGAAAAAATCATAATAAGTGAAACAGCATTTCATCCACAAAGAGCACACTTGAAAATCCGTTATCAAAGTCAATTTGCTATTTCCACCCTACATTAGCCTAATACAATGCACACGACACACAGCCGGTGGTGTTCCAGCACAGGCTCTCTGAAAAAATAAGACTTTAAGGATTTCAAAATCTCTGAGCAACTGCATTACTGGTCAAGATAATGGCATTTTTATAACAAATGAAAAATAGCAGCTGAAATGCACAAGGGCATGAGATTGGGCATGAAAAATCTGGTTCCAATACAATCTCACCATCTGCCACTTCATGCATCATTCTGAAGCAAGTCAGCGCTTCACCTGTTTTATATTTTAAGTCATATCAGCCAGGGGGACAACCAGAAGACACAAGGATACCGCTTTTTCCCATCTTTCTCCAATATTACATTGACAATGAGAATTCCTCCTTTCGTGCAACCAGTCTTCCTCTAACTAAACCCAAAGATACTTTCCTCCCTAAAGAATGAGACCATAATAGACAGATGGCAACTAGTTGGAAATATTGAGGATAATTTCATTCTATAGGAAAAAAAAGTTTACACAGTAGGACATGGAAAAAGTGAAAAAAATTAGTGGACTTATTCGTAGTACATGTATATTCCTCTGCCAGTTCGGCATTCACTTTCACTCATGTTAAGGAATAAGAACATCATAACTCACTGGGGAAATGGAAAACCTTTTTGTTGCTCTCTTTGAACCTTTACAGCAGACACATGCAAAAAAAAAAAACCTAAGTATGTTACTGTACGAGTCCATGGAATTAGGACTGGTACTAAAGGGATTTGATTGCCAATTAGAATCACCTTGCCATGGATGGTGGCTTTAATAATATGCACCATGATTCACATACATACATTACATGTATTCTTTTGTGTTCCAAATATTTCATGGTAAGTACAGGGAAAGGCAAATTTAAAAAAATATATACTTTGAAAGGCAATGATTTGGATCTTTTAACTCACTTACCTAATTAAAACAAATCTGAGAGAATTTTGTCAGGATCATGGTTCTTGCTGAAGTGGGCATAGTAACTATAAAATTTTTGTTTTTCTTCTTGGAAGAATAATAGCCTATAAACATTTTAGTCTGTATGACCCAAGACTTTCAAGAATATAATCCAAAGAATAAACTTTGTAGTGAGGCAACTCACAACACAAATGCCCATCAACATTTTCTTCTGTGGTAAGAAAATAAACTGCTGAACCTATGAATGTAATTGAGGATAAATCCAGAGTTATCAGTGTCTTTGTGACTTCTGTCACTGTCTCAGTTTACAGGTTATAATTTCATCTCAAGATTGAGCATACTAAAAATGCTTTTAACTTGCCTTGTGGAACTAAGTAAAAACAATGTAAATTATAGCTTGCAGCAAGAATTTAATCTTTGATTCTGCAAATTTAAACAAATATAATAACTCAGAATCTGCCTACAATGCAGGACACCTGGGTTCAATCCCTGGGTCAGGAAGATTCTGCTAGAGAAGGGAAGCTACCCACCAAAGTATTCTTGCCTGGAGAATTCCATGGACAGAAGAGCCTGGTGGGAGATGGAGTCGCAAGGAGTTTCACTGAGTGACTAGCTTTTACTTGGACATATTTGCCTACCTGTTTACATTTGTAGTGGTCTATTCTGATGGTAAAGAATCTGCCTGTAATGTAGGAGACCTGGGTTCAGTCCCTGGGTCGGGAAGATTCCCTGGAGAAGGGAATGGGTACTCACTCCTGTATTCTTGCCTGGGAAATCCCATGCACAGAGGATCCTGGCAGCCTACAGGCCATTGAGTTGCAAAGAGTTGGACAAGACTGAAAGACTAACGTTTTCACTTTCTTATATGTAATTTGTAGTTTTATAGGAATTTTATGCAAATATTTTCTATTTACTCAAATAGTAGCATATGAAACCAACTTCTGATGCTATAAAAAGGAACTAGTTACACAAAATTTGGGAAAACAATTATTCCAAGAAGAGAGAAGAGCTCAGTCCCACTTTCACAGCCCCACATGGGATAAATCAATGCAAGAATATTAATTTTACATTGACCTGAAAATTAGCGTTGGTAGTTCTAATATAATTTTGACATGTTTTCAGATGATCGTCCACTTAGATCAACAAAATGAAGGAGAGTAATTCATTCAACAAATATTTACTGAATAACTCCTCTACCCTATAGGGAACAGGAGATAGTTTGCAGTGAAAGCGTTATGAAGAAAATGACACCTAAGTGGTTTCTTAGGAATTAGCTAGGTCAAGGATGAAAAAGGAGAGAGACTTCTTAAAAGTGAGAGCAAAGACACAGGGCAGAGGAACTGAATGGTGTCAGACAAAAACACAAGTAGTTTGGTTTTGCTGATGCAAAAAGTGTAAGACATTGGGTAACCAGAGGTACACTGGAAATTAGACAAGGACCAGATGAGAGAGCTTTTGCCCTGAATTATGATGCTTGGAATTTATCTCCTAAATCATAAGAAATTGAAAGGCTTTTATCAAAGAGTCTTAAATGTTTAAATCTGATTTTCTGAAGGGTCATTCTGGCAAATGGATTGAAGATAGATTTGGCTGGTACGAGGATGGATAAAGGAGACCAATTAAGAAACTAATCAAGAGAAAGCAGTCAGAAGAGAGATAATAAGGACTTGAGCTAAAGTAATGACCATGGGGATGAGTTGGGATTTAAAAATCAGCAGTAACCAGGGAATTCCCTGGCAATCCAGGGGTCAGGACTGCACTTTCACTGCCAAGGACCCCAGTCCAATACCTTGTCTGAGAACTCATATCCCAAAAGCCATCAAAAGAAAAAAAAAAAAAACACAATTATCTAAAATTAATTATATATGGATCGTGGATAAGGGGGAAGAGTTAATTAATTACAAATTACTATGCAAGTTCCCTGGCCATGATTCCATTCATAGAGCTAGAAAGTATGGGCTAAGAAGAGAAACTTGGTGTGGAGGAGACAAATTTGCTTTTTGACATATTACAGGTAAGTTTCCTATGGATCATTTCATCATACCGAGCAGACTGTGAGACGTGTAATTCAAGGAAGAGGTTTGAACAATACATTACTGTTTGTTATATGAAACTATGAGACACTCCAGTGAGCATGAGAAACTGATGTGGAGGAGGAGATGAATAGGAGACAATGAAGAAGCAGTGTCGATATAGAAGACCCAGGAGAGCGCCTGATCACAGAAGCCCAAGGACCAACAGTGGCAAACACAGCAGATAAAGTAAAAAACTGAATAACAGGAAAGGCCTCACTTGGCAATTAGGGATAATTAGAAGTGATATTGGAGTGGATCAAAGACTAAATAGGAGAGAAGGGCTTCCCTGGTGCTTCAACAGTGGAGAATCTTCCTGAAAAGCAAGCGATACCAGTTCCATCCCGGGTTGGGAAGATCCTCTGGAGAAGGGAATGGCTATCCACTCCAGTATTCTTGCCTGCAGAATTCCATGGACAGAGGAGCCTGGTGGGTTACAGTCCATGGGGTCACAAAGAGTTGGACATGACTGACTAAAAATGACACACTGTGGAGTATTATAATGATCAGACAAAATTACTGGGCAGATTCTCAAATACCAGTAAAAAGAAAACAAAACCCATCATTTCTAGTTATTTTTTTTTAGAGACCAGGCAATATGTTATAATTTTTCCAAACCTCTTAATCTGTGCTTATTGCACATTTGATTATAAGAAAATGAATTTTGGAAAACAAATAGATATCAACTTTAGGAGTCAGATCATATGACTACTTAATAGAAATGACACCTAGGAATAATGGCAGTGAAAAGGAAAAATAAACAAGGTAAAATTGGAGCTTGGAGGGTGGCTAATGTCCACATTATATTCTCACATACGACCAATTTCTATCCACCCGTCACTTTAGCAGGAAGTGCTTCGTGTTTATATACTAAATGGAGGCCAGCTCTGGAGACAGGTAATATTGTGAATGGAAATGGTAATAGTGATTAAGTCATATTACATTCTAAGCAAATGTGTCCTTTAAAATGTGACCATAAGTTATATACCACCGTATTTACTCCCCAGTTCTATTTTTTACTGAGCAGTAATACAAGACAATAATAGTTTAAAATCTGATTTGTAGGGAAAAAATGCTTCCTTAGAAAAGAGCCAATTTCACAAAGCCACTGATGAAGTTCAGATGATTGAATTACCAGTCTCAACTTTAAAGTGAAACTTGTACATACTTTCTTCCTATTTTGGCCAGAATGTATTACTGCTGCAAAGCAATTTGCACTTCGCAACTGTAAAGAGAGCAGAAAGGACTAGGCTTGCCAGAAGGCACTTGGGCAATTGTCGCAAACAGATTGTTTATTCTACCTAGAGGTTTATTATTATTTTCATAGTATTCCACAAAGATCAAGCAAAAGTGCTAACAGACTCTGGCGGTGGTTTTTTTTAAAGATGGAGTTTAAAGTATCATAAAGCAATAAATCATCAAGTTGCTAAACAGGTTATACACGTAGCCTTGTTCATATAACTGTATTAGCAGGGAATATACTATATTTCTATTAATTCCCTGACTACAAGTCCTAGCCAAAACGACAATCTAAATGAATTTTTTGTTTTGTTTTTTTTTTTGAATTATTTTTTTTAACTTTTTCACATTTTTAGCCTAGCTTTGCAAGTGATTCAGTGCTGCTGCTGCTGCTGCTGCTAAGTCACTTCAGTCGTGTCCGACTCTGTGTGACCCTATAGACGGCAGCCCACCAGGCTCCTCCGTCCCTGGGATTCTTCAGGCAAGAACACTGGAGTGGGTTGCCATTTCCTTCTCCAGTTCAGGAAAGGGAAAAGTGAAAGTGAAGTCGCTTAGCTGTGTCCGACTCATAGCGACCCCATGGACTGCAGCCTACCAGGCTCCTCTGCCCATGGGGTTTTAAGGGCAAAAGTACTGGAGTGGGTTGCCATTGCCTTAGTAACTGAAAAAGGAATCAACATTGGCATGAGAAACCATGGTTCTATCCATTTCCAACTTCAAATACAATTCATAAGAATAGTACAAATTCGATAATAAAAGCAGCATTCTTAGAACTTATGAGGGATGTGGATAAGAAAGAAGCTTCCTTTGTGCTGACACATAATGGGGAAAAAATCAAGTTCATATCATGTTTCTCACTATAAAATAAAACTGGTCAAGCTGGGAACCTAAGAAGCATCTGTATTAGATTCCTGAGGACTCTGGAACAGAATACCACAAACTGGGTTGTTTAGTCTTTCCCATTCTATTTTTTTCCTCTGTTTCTTTGCACTGATTACCTAGAAAGGCTTTCTTATTTCGCCTTGCTCTTCTTTGGAACTCTGGATTCAGATGGATATATCTTTGCTTTATTCTTTGCCTTTAGTGTCTCTTCTTTTCTCAGCTATTTCTAAGACCTCCTTAGACAACCATTTGGTTTTTTTGCATTTCTTTTTCTTGGGGATGGTCTTCATCACTGCCTCCTGTACAATGTCATGAACCTCCATCCATAGTTCCTCAGGCATTCTGTCTATCAAATCTAATCCCTTGAATCTATTTGTCATTTCCACTGTACAATCGTAAGGGATTTGATTTAGGCCATACCTGAGTGGTCTAGTGGTTTTCTCTACTTTCTTCAATTTAAGTGTGAATTTTGCAAAGAAGAGAAGCTAAAGGCAAAGGAGAAAAGGAAAGATATACCCATCTTAATGCAGAGTTCCAAAGAATAGCAAAGAGAGATAAGAAAGCCTTCCTAAGTGATCAATGTAAAGAAATAAAGGAAAACAATAAAATGGGAAAGATGAGAGATCTCTTCAAGAAAATTAGAGATACCAAGAGAATATTTCATGCAATTATGGGCACAATAAAGGAAAGAAACGGTATGGACCTTAAAGCAGAAGATATTAAGAAGACTTGGCAAGAATACATGGAAGAACTATACAAAAAAACATCTTAATGACCTGGACACCAATCATATCAGATTAGATACTCACCCCACTCCAGTATGACCTCATTCTAACTAATTACCTCCCATTGTAGGATAAGGGAATTAGAGAAGGTGAGGTTCGGAAAAAGAACAAGACTAGCACTTTACAGGAACAGATCGCCTTTAATGAGGTGAGAAGGGGCAGCAGTGAGATTAGTGAACTGCTGCACTAACCCAAGAAAAGAGTAAGTATATATAGGCGTATATATGGAAAACTACTGTCTTAAGGGGGCCTCTTCTTCTCCAAGATTGTTCGGAGTAGTTATCTCTTAAACAGCTGGGACAAGGAATTCTGGAGATTGGCCAGCGGCTGGACCGGCTGGGAGCTGGGCGTAATCAACCTTAATATCTTCTTTTTTTTTTTTTTCCCTTCAGGTGAGAAAGTTCTTTGTTTTGCATAGAATGGTGAGGAGGACCTGGAGGAGAGTTTTAACTCCACACTATTTTGAGCAATGAAACTTTCCTTCACCCATGACCCTATTTGAAAATAAGATCACATTCTGAGGTACTACAGGTTAGGATTTCAACATACTAATTTGATGGTGTGCAATTCAACCCACATTTGATGTGATGGGGACACAATTCAACTCAACATCTAGATGTCTCTATCTTTCTGCACTGCTGTGTCAAAGTCCAGCTTCATCCATCTTCGATCCTCTCTTGTGTTTACTCCTTTCTCTCCAGCTCCATTATTGCCCCTGCAGCTTTGCTGCTGCTGCTGCTGCTGCTAAGTCGCTTCAGTCGTGCCCGACTCTGTGTGACCCCACAGACGGCAGCCCACCAGGCTCCCCAATCCCTGGGATTCTCCAGGCAAGAACACTGGAGTGGGGTGCCATTTCCTTCTCCAATGCATGAAAGTGAAAAGTGAAAGTGAAGTCACTCAGTTGTGTCCGACTCTTAGCGACCCCATGGACTGCACCCTTATACTTCATCATTGTTGAGCTGTGATTCTACAAAAGCAGGGCCCATGACCACTTCGTTCCGCAGTATATGCCTAGTGACTCATCGCATGCTGGCTTGCTCTTAAGATAATATCTGTTTAATGAGTTTCAAGTGAAAGCCTCCTCATTGATTATTAAAATTTACTTCTAATTAGACTTCCTGTTTTTAAACCTCATCTCCACTTCAAAATAGTTCATTCGCTACAACAGAAAAATCTTCGAAATATTTTTACCATGCTCACAAATTTTCAATGGCTTATCATCACTTACAGGATAAAACTCTTAACTCCTTAGCTGGCACATAAAGAACTTCATCCTTATTTCAGTTCACCCCCTTCAGTCTCACCCCATCAACATCCTCTCCTACTTCTTATCTAGTAAAAGCAGTAAATGGAATTCCTAGAAAATTCTCATGCTCTCCCATGCCTACATGTCTTGGTAAATCTTCACCTGGCCTTTTCTTTATGTTTCTCATCCCTTTGACTCAAACACATTCTCCTGTGTGCAATCTTCCCCCACCCTCTAGTCCATCTTTTCCATGCATCAAACATTAGAATAGCTTATATAGGGTCTATTTAAACAATTTAAACACTTGTTTGCGTGGCTCCCTTTCCACAAAACTCGGAACTCCCTCTGCTTCTGGAAGACCAGATGCAAAAGCATTTTTTCATATTTGTATTCTCAGCTCATAATATGGGGCATGGGCAGGCACTAAAAAAAGCATTTGTGGAGTAAACAAATACATGCGAGAAAAACTATATGGACCAGTGTACATTTACAGAGCTTACTTGGGACGCTTTTTGCAGGAGATATGCCTTGAAAGTGTTTGTAGCTCTTCCAAATCAGGAGCCAGAATCAACAGAATACATGCTTCAATAATAACCTCAATGTCACCATTCCACCTGTCAAACACAGGCAGGCCGGCCAGGACAGAGAAGCTGAGAAGCTCCCTTTGTTCCTAGTACTTTTCAAATATTTCCTGAGACTGAGGCAGGAAAGAAACCTCAATACACCCTGGTTTATAATCTCATGATGCCTGCCTAGTGAAGGCCATGATTCTAATAAATCATATAGAAATGCGGGCCAAAATTTGCCCTTTCCTTCTTAAGCCATGTGAATTGAGCAGGCAGTCAAACTCTGGGCTTAGACAATAAAATAAAATTAAATCTAAAATGAACAATATAGGAAAAAGTTTTTATTTGTTTGTGGGTGTGTGTGTGAAGTAGCTACCCTACACAGCATGATCACAGCCACAGAGATTGTTCTCTTTACTGTCAATTTTCAGATGGAGAGATTTACATTTATTCAGGGTTTCCTTACATATGAAGGCAGTGGTGACATTAGCAAAAACTCTGCAAGGAGATAGTCGATGCATGAAGGCATGTAGCTATGAGGCACAGGCATTGCTACCTCAGACATTTATTCTTCTATTTCTAGCTTTTGTCATTTGGGCATCAATTACCTATGGGAGCTGGCAGATTAATGTTCCATGCCTCTGGGTATACATGGTGCCTGGTATATATGAGACGATACTGCTGGCAATGGAAATGATAAGCTGGCTTCTTTACTCAAGAAGGTCACAACCTATTGGGCGAGGCACTTGTTCAAGTAAGTAATTATGACAAAATGTGTGTCAAAAAGTTTTGTGGAAAGTACACTGGCATCTTAGAAGAAGAGATCACTAACATTGTCTCAATTGTCCATTAAAAAAAAAAAGGAAAATAAATCAGAATTCCATGAGCCTTCATTTCTTCATTGTATCCCTGGCAACATTTCCCAAAGTGCAGCAGCAGGTGGGGCAGGGGAAGGGTTTGAGGGGGATGGACAGAGGGAATCCCTGTGCTTCTGTCTGAGTTGGCTCAAGGTGAACTTCCAGTGGGAAATTAGAGGGCAGAAGGAACCACAGGAGCCCAGTTATCTCTGCCGTTCCCTCACTGCCTTGGGCAGCATCTTGAAGAGTAGCTATGTGCTCTGCACAGCTCCACACAGCCAGTCAGTCCTGCCACATTTCCTGAATTTCACAGTCCTTTATCCTCCATTTCAGGGAGGGCAGTAGACTTCTGTGTTATCTGATCTCTGTGTTATCTACCATCCTGTTTGGCTTCCTAGCTCTTCCATCAACTGTGTAACCCATTCTGCATATTGAGTGCCCTCTGTTTTAAATCCTTTGTGATTTCCAATTTTGTTTTGGAGTTTGATACACATCAGTTCAGTTCAGTTCAGTTCAGTCGCTCAGTCATGTCCAACTCTTTGCGACCCCATGAATCACAGCACATCAGGCCTCCCTGTCCATCACCAACTCCCAGAGTTCACTCAGACCCATGTCCATCAAGTCAGTGATGCCATCCAGCCATCTCATCCTTAGTCGTCCCCTTCTCCTCCTGCCCCTAATCCCTCCAGGCATCAGAGTCTTTTCCAATGAGTCAATTCTTCGCATGAGGTGGCCAAAGTACTGGAGTTTCGGCTTCAGCATCATTCCCCCCAAAGAAATCCCAGGGCTGATCTCCTTCAGAATGGACTGTTTGGATCTCCTTGTGGTCCAAGGGACTCTCAAGAGTCTTCTCCATCACCACAGTTCAAAAGCATCAATTCTTCGGCGCTCATCAATTCTTCACAGTCCAACTCTCACATCCATACACGACCACTGGGAAAACCATAGCCTTGGCTAGATGGACCTTTGTTGGCAAAGTAATGTCTCTGCTTTTCAATATGCTATCTAGGTTGGTCATAGCTTTTCTTCCAAGGAGTAAGCGTCTTTTAATTTCATGGCTGCAGTCACCATCTGCAGTGATTTTGGAGCCCCCAAAAATAAAGTCTGACACTGTTCCCACTGTTTCCCCATCTATTTCCCATGAAGTGATGGGACTGGATGCCAATGATACACATAGTACTAAACAAAACAAAAGAAGAATGGAAAATATGAACTCTCTCCAAAACTAGGATGTTCTATGTGCAAAGAATTAAGTAGTTAGATACTTTACTAGTATTTATCTCTATTTTTATTTCACTTTTTTATACTTTAAGATCAGTTTTGAAGTCCAATTTACTAATGTATTATTAAAAAATCAGTGCTGGAAATTCTGAAATTTTTTTAACATGGAATGGCACAAGTTAGTCAAATAATTAAGATTCAAAGGCTATGTGTAAAACCCAGAACAGTTCCACAGCAGAAAATCAATATTCTAATCTTCATAAATAGAAAATGCCAGTAATTTTCCTTTTAATTTCAAATTTTGTTATAACTTTGATAGTCTAATGATCCTAGTGAGAGGAACTGAATATTCTTCGTTTTCCTTCTTAATAACAATACTAGAGATAATATGACATTAAATTCAATATTAATATCAATCATGTTAAATGATTTAAAAATATTAATGCCAATAGTAAGTATATAAAACAAACATCTCTGAGTTGTTTTCAGGTATTTATCTAACTGCATTTAAACATTTGACAAAGACATAAATTCATAGGGCTTCAGTTTTTTCCTGGAGAAACTAATGGGTTTGGATTAGAATAGGTTTTCCTAGTCATTGGTTCACAGGTATAACGGTTCCTGAAATTCAAGACACTATTGATCTCTACTGAAATTTCTATTCCTGAATAAAAAATAGAGTCATTATTTAAGAAATTCTCCCTTTAAAAAGAAATAGTCTCAGACAATTCATGTGTCCTCAAGTGAGTGTTTTCGATGTTTGGAGGAGGTCAGATGAGCTGGCTCATGACTCAGCCTCTTAATTTCTGATTCAGTAGATTATCTTGTCTAGTACATTAGTTTTAAACAGCACATTGCTTTTTTAAAAAAATTCTCAGTCAAATATTGTTTAATTTATATCCATAATTAACTATTCGTTAAAGGCAGGAAGCACAAGGCACAGAGATGTTGAAATGCAATAAGGAAACTAGGAGCATAATGATATAATTCGGCAAATTTTGTTCAATTTTCCCTTCATCAGACCAAAATTCTTGTGTATGTTTAGTACTTTAAAAATCAATTTGAAAAGCATAAGCTAATGAGCATTAAAGATGGCTTAGCATTATGGGAAATAATTACACTGCATAGAGTATGTTATTCACAGACTTTTCAAATAACATTATAAATCTCATTTCTTATCTATTTAGTTATGCACAAATGTAGAAGTTAAAAATTAGCTCATTTATTTTTATAAAGGGCAAGAACTCTACACATCTGGTCACAATGGCACTTTTTTCTCATAACATGCATTAAAATATTTTATAGATATTTATTTACTCACAAAACCAAATATGATGTACCCTTAGGTTGTTAAATTTACTTTTCAATAAATTATGACCTTTGAATGAAATTAAAATAAAAAGCTTTTACTTTTAATGGAAAAGATTGCAGTATATATTTTTTGTATTATTTCTCTTCTGAAGATAGCATTAAAATATTTTATATTTTTGGATAATGTGTTAATCCAAAGCTATCTACCTATATCTATATATATTTGCTTAAATGTGTTTATTATATGCCATCCAAAAATTGTTTTAAAAAGGAAAGCCCTACAGACAAGATGGAATTACACATCCCACTGAAGAGCTTTTTCCAAGTCAAAAGTACTTTGAAAAATGCTTACTTGACTAAATTCAGATCTTTCTAGTTAAGTTTTCATGAATCCAGTGGTTTTGATGATCCAAAGTGGATCATTCTCAAGGGAATCTTAATATTGTTATTTAGGTCTATAAATGCCAAGCTCAAAGGTAAAACTGAAAGGAAAGGAAAGAAAATCTGTAGAAGAACCATCCATTAAAAAAACTCATTCAGATGCAAACTATTAGATAAAGAATGGATAAACAGCAAGGCACTATTGTATAGCACCAGAAACTATATTCAATATCCTGTAGTAAGCCAAAAGTGAAAAAATGAAAGCATTAGTTGCTCAGTTGGGGCCGACTCTTTGCATCCCTGTAGACTGTAGCCCGCTAAGCTCCTCTGTCCATTGAGTTCTCCAGGCAAGAATACTGGAGTGAGGAGCCATTCCCTTCTCCAGGAGATCTTCATGACCCAGGGGTTGAACCAGGATTTCCTGCATTTCATGCCAATTATTTAGTGTCTGAGCCACCAGGGAAGCCATAGTAAACCATAATGGAAAAAAAATTTTTTTTTAATCTCTGTCTTTTACTTTCTTCTCGTCTCTCCTCCTGTCCTCCTTCTGGGCTGTAGGACCCAGCCTGACACAAAATCAGCCATTATGAAAACCTTAATATCATCTGCAATTATTTTATAAAAACTTCTTTTATCACATTTTGAAGTTAAGGATTTCTGTTTGAGACATTTGAGAATCTGGTGCCTAGTATTTAGGGTGTCCACTTGATCTCTCTTGCTTTCATTTCTAACTTTTCAAAACAGAGAGACCAAACGAAACAGTCCGAATGCTGAGTCATAATGGGCCTGAAGTAGATAGAAGATGATCTGTATATAGATATGAAGTGTTCTTGATTTGAATGTTTATATAGAATCCTTGCCTGGAGGAGGGCATGGCAAGCCACTTCAGTATTCTTGCCTGGGAAGTCCCATGGACAGAGGAGCCTGGAGGGTGACAGTCCATAGCGATGCAGAGTCAGACACAACTGAAGTGACTTAGCATGCATGCATGCATAAATCCACGGTGGTGGTGCACGAAGAGTTAAAACCAGAGAATTCTCATGGGTAGTATATACATTCTTTGAATTCCACTCACTCTGTTTAAATTATAGAACACTTGTGAATATTTACTTGATAAACTTTCTGGCTTCCAACACCATTCACCTACTCTTCCTGAAAAAACTCAAATGAAACTATTCAAAATTATGCCACCTGTGCTGACAGCCCTTATGCCATGAGACCACAGTTTAAATCATGACTCTCATGTAAAATTGTCACTCGGGGTTAAGTGAAGATGTGCCCTTCTTGGGGAAGAGAGAAGAAAAGCAAATCAGTATCAGAAATATTGCTCATGTAGTTGAGACAGTAGTTTGGCTTAATAGCAGGCATTTTGCATTTGGTAATTATTACTAGCATCTAATCTGTTACCTATCTTTTTTACTGACTAGCAATTAGAATAATTATCGAATAATTCAAATAATTGAATAATTTTTCAAGAAACTGCTGGGAATAGAGTCAAGGTAGTTTTAAAGGACTGAATGTGTATGTCCCCCAAAGTTTATATATTGAATGTAATGGTATATGGAAATGGGATCACTGAGGAGTAATTAGGTTGAGATAAGGTCATTGCGGGGAGCCCAAGATGGGCTCTGTGGCATTATAAGAAGAGAAAGATACCAGACTCTCTCTTTTAGCCATGTGAGAACCCAAGCAAGTATGCGGCCAAAGTTGAAAGAGGGCTCTCATCAGAACGTAACCATACAGGAACCCTGATCTTGGACTTCCCAGCCACCAGAACTATGAGAAATAAATACCTGTTCTTTAAGCCAACCAATCTATGGTATATTGTTATAGCAGCCCAAGGTAAGACAGGCAGCATAGAGATGAATTTTTCTTTAACAGTGGGCCTCTTCATAGAACATATAAGCAGTCTTCTGATGATTCTTATTCTTAGTGACAACATTTAAAGGTGTATAAAAACCCTGACACTATACAAGAAGATAGGGGTTTTTTGTTATACCAATTGCACATTTACAAGGGCATCAATTTGATTAATGATGAAGTAATATCCAAGTATCTGGCTGAAGTAAAATGCATTTAACACTAAAAAATGTATTGAACAAATTCTAAAACTTGCAAGTCCAAAGTCATCTCATGAGCATATGTAATACCACTCTAGAGATGTACAAAGTTAATTGCATCTGTCATACCCTTTGTTACAAAGAGTATTTTTGTAGTGACTTTTTGATTAGCTCAATACTTAGTAATCCAAATATAGCTATACTTGGAAATAATAGAGTCAAATCTTACAATATAGGCAATATTTTTATAGAGATATAATTCTTTGGATAATAAATTCCTACATACTTTGCACCTTTATACTTTAGCTTTATCTAACATTTCAGTTCAGTTCAGTTGCTCAGTCGTGTCCGACTCTTTGCGACCCCATGAACCGCAGCACTCCAGGCCTCCCTGTCCATCACCCACTCCTTAATGTATATCTATTGTATACTAGGCAAAGTTATGGAGTGATGTTTATATAAACATCACTTAATATTCATAACACTCTTACAGGGTAGAAACCATAACCTTATTTTCAGAAATTTTAATATTTAGAATTTTAAAGAGCCACTCAAATTTCTAGCTCTATATTGTCTTTATAGCAGGGAATTTCAGCAAAATGAGCAAGTTTTATTCAGCAAACACTCCCTCTCATTTTCCAGAGATGACACTAATAATTTTGTTTGGTATTAATATCCCTCCTTGAACCACCTGCTCTGTCAGAGGATGGCACATTCTCTTTGGCCAAGCCTCAATCCTTTGCTTATGCTTAGACTGGAGGGTATGAGTGGGGATCACCAGTGTACATAAATCACATACACCAAGGCAAGGAAGGCTTCCCAGGTGACACAGCAGTAAAGAATCTGCCTGCCAATGCAGGAGATGCAGGAAGCACAGGTTGAATCCCTGGGTCAGGAAGATTCCTTGGAGGAGAAAATGGTAATCCACTGAAGTATTCTTGCCGGGGAAATCCCATGGACAGAGAAGCCTGGTGGGCTACAGCCCATGGGGTTGCTAAAGTGTTGGACATGACTGAACAATTGAGCATGCATGTGAAGGAGAGGAAAGGAGTTTCTCCTACAAAAATTTTGAACTGAAGAGCAAAATTAAAATGCTTTTATTTATAACTAACACTTTCACTTTCACAAGGGGGACACAGGAAATTCACAATTAAAATTCAAGTACAGGCTTTATCCTAGGAATGAGAAGATCTTTGGCTCTCTCCCCTGACCATGAGTTGTTGCTCAGTCTATTAATAGTGGATGCATGGGATCTTTTAAAGGAAGTAGTCAATATCTTCATTACCTCCACCATAGTTTAGCCCCAGGTAAATAGTAGGGAGGAAACATAGCTCCCCCATTAACAGAGAATTGGATAAAAGATTTACTGAGCATGGCCCCACCCATGAGAATAAGACCCAGTTTCCCCCTCAGTCATTCTCTCCCATCAGGAAGCTTCCATAAGACACTTATCCTCCTCCATCAGAGGGCAGACATACTGAAAACCCCAATTAGGGAAAACTAACCTATCTGATAACATGGACCACAGCCTTGTGTAACTCAGTGAAACAAAAACCATGCCATGTAGGGCCACCCAAGACAGATGGGTCATGGTGGAGAGGTCTGACAGAATGTGGTCCACTGGAGAAGGGAATGGCAACCAACTTCAGTATTCCTGCCTTGAGAAACCTATGGACAGCATGAAAAGGAAAAAAGATAGGACACTGAAAGATGAACTCCCCAGGTCAGTAGGTGCCCAATATGCTGCTGGAGAAATAACTCCAGAAAGAATGAAGAGATGGAGCCAAAGCAAAAACAACACCCGGTTGTAGATGTGACTGGTGATAGAAGAAAAGTCCAAAGCTGTAAAGAGCAATATTGCATAGAAACCTGGAATGTTAGGTCCATGAAACAAGACAAATTGGAAGTTGTTAAACAGGAAATGGCAAGAGTGAATATTGACATTTTAGGAATCAGCGATCTAAAATGGACTGGAATGAGTGAATTTAACTCAGATGACTATTATATCTATTGCTGTGGGCAAGAATCCCTCAGAAGAAATGGAGTAGCCATCATAGTCAACAAAAGAGACCGAAATGCAGGACATGGATGTGATCTAAAAAAACAACAGAATGATCTCTTTTCATTTCCAAGACAAACCATTCAATATTACCGTAATCCAAGTCTATGGACTGACAAGGAATGCTGAAGAAGCTGAAGTTGAACGGTTCTATGAAGACTTACAAGACCTTTTAGAACTAACACCCAAAAAAAGCTGTCATTTTTATTATAGGGAGTTCAGTTCGGTTCAGTCACTCAGTTGTATCCAACTCTTTGCTACTCCATGAATCTCAGCATTCCAGGCCTCCCTGTCTATCACCATCTCCTGGAGTTCACTCAAACTCATGTCCATCAAGTCAGTGATGCCATCCAGCCATCTCATCTTCTGTCATCTCCTTCTCCTTCTGCCCCCAATCCCTCTCAGCATCAGGGTCTTTTCCAATGAGTCAACTCTTGGCATGACGTGGCCAAAGTACTGGAGTTTCAGCTTTAGCATCAGTCCTTCCAGTGAATATTCAGGGCTGATTTCCTTTAGAATGGACTGGTTGGATCTCCTTGCAGTCCAAGGGACTCTCAAGAGTCTTCTCCAACACCACAGTTCAAAAGCATCAATTCATCAGCGCTCAGCTTTCTTCACAGTCCAACTCTCACATCCATACATGACCACTGGAAAAACCATAGGCTTGACTGGACAGACCTTTGTTGACAAAGTAATGTCTCTGCTTTTCAAAATGCTATCTAGGTTGGTAATAACTTTCCTTCCAATGAGTAAGCGTCTTTTAATTTCATGGGTGCAATCACCATCTGCAGTGATTTTGAATCACAGAAAAATAAAATCAGCCATGCTTCCACTGTTTCCCCATCACTTCCCATGAAGTGATGGGACCAGATGCCATGATCATAATTTTCTGAATGTTGAGCTTTAAGCCAAACTTTTCACTTTCTTCTTTCATTTTCATCAAGAGGCACTTTAGTTCCTCTTCACTTTCTGCCATAAGGGTGGTATCATCTGCATATCTGAGGTTATTGATATTTCTCCTGGCAATCTTGACTCCAGCTTGTGCTTCTTCTAGCCCAGCATTTCTCATGATGTACTTTCCATATAAGTTAAATAAGCAGGGTGACAATATACAGCATTGATGTACTCCTTTTCCTATTTGAAACCAATCTGTTGTTCCATGTTCAGATCTAACTGTTGTTTCCTGACCTGCATACAGATTTCTCAAGAGGCAGGTCAGGTGGTCTGGGATTCCCATCTCTTTCAGAACTTTCCCCAGTTTATTGTGATCCACACAGTCAAAGGCTTTGGCATAGTCAATAAAGCAGAAATAGATGTTTTTCTGGAACTCTCTTGCTTTTTCCATGATCCAGCGGATGTTGGCAATTTGATCTCTGGTTCCTCTGCCTTTTCTAAAACCAGCTTGAACATCTGGAAATTCATGGTTTACGTATTGCTGAAGCCTGGCTTGGAGAATTTTGAGCATTACTTTACTAGTGTGTGAGATGAGTGCAATTGTCCAGTAGTTTGATCATTTTTTGGCATTGCCTTTCTTTGGAATTGGAATGAAAACTGACCTTACCAGTCCTGTGGCCACTGCTGAGTTTTCCAAATTTGCTGGCATATTGAGTGTAGCACTTTCACAGCATCAACTTTCAGGATTTGAAATAACTCAACTAGAATTCCATCACCTCCTCTAGCTTTATTCATAGTGATGCTTTCTAAAGCCCACTTGACTTCACATTCCAGGATGTCTGGCACTAGGAGAGTGATCACATCATCATGATTATCTGGGTCATGAAGATGTTTTTTGTACCATTCTTCTGTGTATTCTTGCAACCTCTTCTTAATATCTTCTGCTTCTGTTAGGTCCATACCATTTCTGTCCTTTATCAAGCCCATGTTTGCATGAAATATTTCTTTGCTATCTCTAATTTTCTAGAAGAGATCTCTAGTCTTTCCCATTCTGTTGTTTTCTTCAATTTCTTTGCATTGATCGCTGAGGAAGGCTTTTTTATCTCTCCTTGCTATTCTTTGGAGCTCTGCATTCAGATGCTTATATCTTTCCTTTTCTCCTTTCCTTTTCACATCTCTTCTGTTCACAGCTATTTGTAAGGCTTCCCCAGACAGCCATTTTGCTTTTTTGCATTTCTTTTCCATGAGGATGGTCTTGATCCCTGTCTCCTATACAATCTCATGAACCTCTGTCCATAGTTATCAGGCACTCTATCTATCAGATCTAGTCCTTTAAATCTATTTCTCACTTTCACTTTATAATCATCAGTGATTTGATTTAGGTTATACCTGAATGGTCTAGTGATTTTTCCTACTTTTTTCAATTTAAGTCTGAATTTGGCTATAAGGAGTTCATGAACTGGTCTTGTTTTTGTTGACTGTGTAGAGTTTCTCCATCTTTGGCTGCAAAAAATATAATCAATCTGATTTCGGTGTTGACCATCTGGTGATGTCCATGTGTAGAGTCTTCTTTTGTGTTGTTGGAGGAGGGTGTTTGCTATGACCAGTGCCTTTTCTTGGCAAAACTTTATTAGCCTTTGCCCTGCTTCATTCCATACTCCAAGGCCCAATTTGCCTGTTACTCCAGGTGTTTCTTGACTTCCAACTTTTACATTCCAGTCCCCTATAATGAAAAAGGATATCTTTTTGTGGGTGTTCTAAAAGGTCTTGTAGGTCTTCATAGAACCATTCAACTTCAGCTTCTTTAGCATTATTGGTTGGGGCATAGGCTTGGATTATTGTGATATTGAATGGTTTGCCTTGGAAATGAACAGATCATTCTGTCGTTTTTGAGATTGCATCCAAATATGGCATTTTGGACTCTTTTGTTGACCATAATGGCTACTCCATTTATTCTAAGGGATTCCTGCCCACAGTAGTAGATACAGTGGTCCTCTGAGTTAAATTCACCCATTCCAGTCCATTTTAGTTTGCTGATTCCTAGAATGTCCACATTCACTCTTGCCATCTCTTGTTTGACCACTTCCAATTTGCCTTGATTCGTGGACATGACATTCCAGGTTCCTGTGCAATATTGCTCTATACAGCATCGGACCTTGCTTCTATCACCAGTCACTTCCACAGCTGTGTATTGATTTTGCTTTGACTCCTTCTCTTCATTCTCTCTTGAGTTATTTCTCCACTGATCTTCAGTAGCATATTGGGTACCTACGGACCTGGGGAGTTCCTCTTTCAGTATCCTATCATTTTACCTTTTCATACTGTTCATGGGGTTCTCAAGGCAAGAATACTGAAGTGGTTTGCCATTCCCTTCTCCAGTGGACCACATTCTATCAGAACTCTCCACCATGACCTGTCTATCTTGGGTGGCCCCACATGTCATGGCTTAGTTTCACTGAGGTAGACCAGGCTGTGGTCTGTGTGATCAGATTGACTATTTTTCTATGATTATGGTTTCAGTGTGTCTGCCCTCTGATGCCCTCTTGCAACACCTACCATCTTACTTAGGTGTGTCTTACCTTGGACGTGGGGCATCTCTTCACAGCCACCCCTCCTGACCTTGAACATGGAGTAGCTCCTCTTGGCCCTCCTGTGCCAGTGCAACTGCCGCTCCTTGGATGTGGGATTGCTCATCTAGGCCACCGCTCTTTATAGGGAAATGGAATGCAAAGGAAGGAAATCAAGAAACACCTAGAGTAACAGGCAAACTTGACCTTGGAGTACAGAATGAAGCAGGGAAAGACAGGTAGAGTTTTGTCAAGACACCTCACTAGTCACAGAAAACACCCTCTTCCAACAACAAAAGAGAAGACTCTAATCATGGACATCACCAGATAGTCAACATCAAAATCAGATTAGATTCTTTGCAGCCAAAGATGGAGATTCACTATACAGTCAGCAAAAACAAGACTGGGAGCTGACTGTGGCTCAGATCATGAACCCATTATTGCCAAATTCAGACTAAATTGAAGAAAGTGGGAAAAATCACTAGACCATTCAGTAATGACCTAAATCAAATCCCTTATGATTATACAGTGGAAGTGAGAAATAGATTCAAGGGATTAGAACTGAAAGATTGCCTGATGAACTATGGACGGAGGTTCATGACATTGTACAGGAGACAGGGATCAAGACAATACCCAAGAAAAAGAAATGCAAAAAAGCAAAATGGCTGTTTGAGGAGGCCTTACAAACAGCTATGAAAAGAAAAGAAGCAAAGGGCAAAGAAGAAAGAGAAAGATATACCTATTTGAATGCAGAGTTCCAAAGAATTTCAAAGAGAGATAAGAAAGCCTTCCTCAGCGATCAGTGCAAAGAAATAGAGGAAAACAATAGAATAGGAAAAACTAGAGATCAGTTCAAAAAAATTAGAGATACCAAGGGAACATTTATGCAAAGATGGGCTAAATAAAGGACAGAAACCATTAGGACATAACAGGAGAGGACGATATTAAGAAGAGGTGGCAAGCATACACAGAAGAACTATACCAAAAACATCTTCATGACCCAGGTAATCACGATAGTGATCACTCACATAGAGCCAGACATTCTGGAAGGTGGGCCTTAGGAAGCATCACTATGAACAAAGCTAGTGGAGGTGATGAAATTCCAGTTGAGCTTTTCAAATCCTGAAAGATGATGCTGTGAAAATGCTGCACTAATATGCCAGCAAATTTGGAAAACTCAGCAGGGGCACAGGACTGGAAAAGGTCAATTTTCATTCCAATCTCAAAGAAAGGCAATGGCAAAGAATGCTCAGACAACTGCACAATTGTACTCATCTCACATGCTAGCAAAGTAAAGCTCAAAAGTCTCCAAGCCAGTCTTCAACAGTACGTGAACCATGACCTTCAAATGTTCAAGCTGGTTTTAGAAAAGGCAGAGGAACCAGAGGTCAAACTGCCAACATCCTCTGGATTATCAAAAAAATAAAAGAGTTCTAGAAAAATACCTATTTCTGCTTTCTTGACTATGCCAAATCCTTTGACTGTGTGGATCACAACAAACTGTGGAAAATTCTGAAAGAGATGGGAATACCAGACCACCTGATCTGCCTCTTGAGAAACCTATATGCAGGTCCAGAAGCAACAGAATTGGACAAGGAACAACAGACTGATTCCAAATAGGAAAAAGAGTACGTCAAGGCTGTATATTGTCACCCTGCTTATTTAACTTGTACTCAGAGTACATCATGAGAAAAGCTGGGCTGGATTAAGCACAAGCTAGAATCAATAATACCGGGAGAAATATCAATAACCTCAGATATGCAGATGACACCACCCTTATGGTATAAAACGAAGAAGAACTAATGAGCCTTTTGTTGAAAATGAAAGAGGAGAGTGAAAAAGTTGGCTTAAAGCTCAACATTCAGAAAACTAAGATCATGGAAACCAGTCCCATCACTTCATGGGAAATAGGTGGGGAAACAGTGTCAGACTTTATTTTGGGGGGGCTCCAAAATCACTGCAGATGGTGACTGCAGCCATGAAATTAAAAGATGCTTACTCCTTGGAAGGAAAGTTATGACCAACCTAGATAGCATATTTAAAAGCAAAGCCATTACTTTGCCAATAAAGGTCCATCTAGTCAGGCTATGGTTTTTCCAGTAGTCATTTATAGATATGAGAGTTGGACTATAAAGAAAGCTGAGTCCAGAAGAATTGATACTTTTGAACTGTGGTGTTGGAGAAGACTCTTGATGTCCCTTCAACTACAAGGAGACTCAACCAGTCCACCCAAAAGAAAATCATTCCTGAATATTCATTGGAAGGCTGATGCTGAAGTTAAAACTCCAATACATTGGCCTGATGCAAAGAACTGACTCATTGGAAAAGACCCTGATGCTGGGAAAGATTGAGGACAGGAGCAGAAGGGGATGACAGAGAATGAGATGGTTGGATGGCATCACCAACTCAATGGACATGAGTTTGAGTAAACTCCAGGAGTTGGTGATGGACAAGGAAGCCTGGCATGTTGCTGTTCATGGAGCCACAAAAAGTTGGACACGGCTAAGAGACTGAACTGAACTGAACTGTTAATTGTTTCTCAAAATTATTTACTGTGATAAAATCTCCTTGACCTTAGTTTTACTTGACGACATATGACTTGGGCAATGGAAGAAGGGGTGAGAGAGAGCCCTTCAACAGCCCAGGTCCTGTTGAAATGGATCATGAATTTCATTTTAAATGCAGAGCAACAGTGAAATTTGATTGTCAGCTGGGGGATTTCTCCCTCAATATATTGCTATTACTTTCTTATTCTTTAATTACTTATTTTTTCCAATTTCTTATAGGTGCTATTTATTTGGGCTTATCAGTGACTGTCTTTAACTTGCTTATTTTATTCTTTTCAACTATGGGTGACATACACCTCAAGCCATACTTCAGATCTATCATTAGGGGATGAGAGACCAGGTAGTGATAAGAACAGAGAGAAACATCAGGGAATATGTAAGTAGTCTTTGGTAAATTATCTAACCTCTCTGAGGGTTTTTTCCAGTGGCTCCTTGAGAAAAACCGGCCTGCCAGTGCAGGAGACTTGGGTTCAATTCCTGGGTCAGGAATAACCCCTGGAAGAGGAAATGGCAACCCACTCCAGTATTCTGGCTGGGAAAATCTCGTGGACAGAGGAGCCTGGAAGGCTAGAGTCCTTGGGGTGGCAAAGAGTTGGACATGACTAAACATGCACGTGCTCATCCCTCTGACTCTCAGTGTTTTTAGGATTATAAAGATTGTGTTGATCTTTAGGACTCTACAAATATAGTCCAACTTTCTTTTAAACACACAGTAAGATTGTAATTCCCTGAGTGCGGCTACATGTAGCCAATGAAATGTATCACAAACAAACGGATGATTAAAGAGTCAGTGGAGAGTGACATCACCAAGATGGTGGTATGAGAGCTCTCAGCCATCACCCCCAAGAAAGGATCAATAATCAGACAGCTATCCATGACCTGAAATAGCTCTGGGAGAGCTCAGAGTCCACTTAAAAAACTTCAGCAACATCAATCCGTTCAGTCGCTCAGTCGTGTCCGACTCTTTGCGACCCCATGAATCGCAGCACGCCAGGCCTCCCTGTCCATCACCAACTCCCGGAGTTCACTCAGACTCACATCCATTGAGTCAGTGATGCCATCCAGCCATCTCATCCTTGGTCGTCCCCTTCTCCTCCTGCCCCCATCCCTCCCAGCATCAAAGTCTTATCCAATGAGTCAACACTTCACATGAGGTGGCCAAAGTACTGGAGTTTCAGCTTTAGCATCATTCCTCCCAAAGAAATCCCAGGGCTGATCTCCTTCAGAATGGACTGGTTGGATCTCCTTGCAGTCCAAGGGACTCTCAAGTGTCTTCTCCAACACCACAGTTCAAAAGCATCAATTCTTCAGCACTCAGCCTTCTTCACAGTCCAACTCTCACATCCATACAGGACCACAGGAAAAACCACAGCCTTGACTAGACGGACCTTAGTCGGCAAAGTAATGTCTCTGCTTTTGAATATGCTATCTAGGTTGGTCATAACTTTTCTTCCAAGGAGTATGCATCTTTTAATTTCATGGATGCAGTCACCATCTGCAGTGATTTTGGAGCCCCCCAAAATAAAGTCTGACACTGTTTCCACTGTTTCCCAGTCTATTTCCCATGAAGTGATGGGACTGGATGCTATGATCTTCGTTTTCTGAATGTTGAGCTTTAAGCCAACTTTTTCACTTTCCACTTTCACTTTCATCAAGAGGCTTTTTAGCTCCTCTTCACTTTCTGCCATAAGGGTGGTGTCATCTGCATATCTGAGGTTATTGATATTTCTCCCAGCAATTTTGATTCCAGCTTGTGTTTCTTCCAGTCCAGCGTTTCTCATGATGTTCTCTGCATACAAGTTAAATAAGCAGGGTGACAATATACAGCCTTGACATACTCCTTTTCCTATTTGGAACCAGTCTGTTGTTCCATGTCTAGTTCTAACTGTTGCTTCCTGACCTGCATACAGATTTCTCAAGAGGCAGGTCAGGTGGTCTGGGATTCCCATCTCTTGAAGAATTTTCCAAAGTTTATTGTGATCCACAGTCAAAGGCTTTAGCATAATCAATAAAGCAGAAATAGATGTTTTTCTGGAACTCTCTTGCTTTTTCCATGATCCAGCAGATGTTGGCAATTTGATCTCTGGTTCCTCTGCCTTTTCTAAAACCATAGTAGAACAAAAATCCTGAGAATAATCACATAAGGGAAGGAAGCCTAACTTCATTTTGTCTGCTTCATCTCATTCTCCCTGCTGGCACTGCTAAGCACCAAGAGGAAATTCCCAGCTGGAAGGAATTCCCAGCTGGAAGGAATCCCCACCTGGAA
This sequence comes from Capricornis sumatraensis, assembly GCF_032405125.1. Classification (NCBI taxonomy): domain Eukaryota; kingdom Metazoa; phylum Chordata; class Mammalia; order Artiodactyla; family Bovidae; genus Capricornis; species Capricornis sumatraensis. Next base: position 26,794,797 of record NC_091073.1, read on the forward strand.
AGAGTTCCCTTGGATTGGAAAAGTAGAGTAAAGTAAGCAACTTGTTAACCTAGCCTTTCAAAACAGAACCCACTTTAGTTTAACTATATCTGGAGATTTGCAAAGCTGAGACATACACAGAAAGCTAGGAGTCAGGATGAAAGGTAGGGACTACCCCTATCAGCTACAGGAGGGACCACAGTTCCCAACGATCTGCTCTGCAGAAGAGCTCAGCCACTACTGCCACTGGAGAAACCAATAGTCAGTATGGCTGCCATGGACCCACTGCAGATATCACCGGATTTCAGCCTACGGGCTATTGCATTTGCAGATGTCAGCTACCTGAGTTACCTCCACACTTCTCCCCCCCTCCACCATCATGTTCTAGGACCCCCAGAAGCTCTTCGCTGCACCAGTGTTATATGCCAGTAGACCCTAATGACGGGAAAGACTGAAGGCAGGAGGAGAAGAGGATGACAGAGGAAGAGATGGTTGGATGGCATCAGTGACTCAATGGAGTTGAGTTTGAGTGAACTCAGGGAGACAGTGAAGGACAGGGAAGCCAGGCATGCTGAAGTTCAGTGGTCGCAAAGAGTCAGATACAACTTAGTGACTGATCGAGACCCCTGTGGTCAAACTCAACCACCATACACTGCTTGAGGTCAGCCCTTGCAGTTGGGCACCAGCGTTTCATAACATTGGCCATAGGGGTCTTGTTCTCATGTTATGAAATGCTGGCATCCACTGCTATGCTTGTCCCTGTGGCAAGACTACAGCAACAGGTGTGAGTGTGCAACAGGGGTGTGCACTGACAGGCAGGGCACCCCAGAGCTGCTAGCGCACAAGGAGTCCAGCCCAGCCCTTGCTGCTGACCCTGGCCCCTCACCACCATGTGCACATCTGCATTCAGCCCCATTGCCGAGGTCCAGCCTCAGCAGAGTCCAGGGATATCCTCAGGATGGACGACGTCGGCGAGTGAAGAAAGATAGATAAAGAGATAAAGAAAGAGACACGGGGTGACCAAGCTTCTTCGAGCAAGGCCCCTTTACTTTATTTTTCTCGGGGCTTTTATACCCTGAGTTGTACATACAGCAAGGTGAAAAGTACAGACTCAACTCAACATTCCATCAGTAATAACTTTTATCGATATCAGGTTCCTTCCTGCAAAAGTCTTATTTTCTGTACATCATCTTCTATTCCGGAGGCCTGTTGATATTCCATGACCTCCTTTTGATAAAGGTTGGTCAGCCAGAACACCAGAACAATGATTTTTCCTTAAAGTGTTTCTTCTTAAATTCTTAGCCTGCATCACCCTTAAAGTACAGAGTTACATTCTTATGGAGCAAAGATTCAGCAGGTTACAGCAAAGAAAGAACTTATTAACTCAAAGTCTAATGTTGCTAATGCTAAGGCTATTACTTGCTTCTTCTACATCCTGACTATATGCACTCCCAGGAACACAATGGATAAGGGATGTGAGAACTTGGCAGCAAGCATTGCATAGGCTCAACAATGTTGCAAGAGTCTGGATAAAGCTGCCATGTAAGCTAGAATGCTAACAGAGGGTTTGAAATACTCCTTTCATGCCCAGGAGATTTATCAACTAGAGCCCTAAGTTAACTCTTTTGGTCAGAGACAGCCCCTTGCTAATGTCAGAAGAGCTGGTGAAAGACATAAAATAGTAAGACAGACAGAGTCTGGTTCGGGGGTAGATGCTTGAGCAGGTCCAGGGGGTCCGTTGAGTCCTGAGGCCTTGCTCATCAGGACTCTTCTGCATGACCTTGTCATGGGTCGGATGGCCCAGGGATTCCCTCGAGTCCTGCATGACCTTGTCATGGGTAGGATCTCCCGTGCTGGCTCCCGGCACCCCATCACTACATAGACACCTACAGCTGGCCTCCACAACCAAGAGTATCACACCACCAGCTGCAGATACTCCTTCTACCTGCCCTGGTCCCCAGCTGCTGGCCTTGAGGAGCACTGCTGAGAACATCCACAGCCCTTGCAGGAATGCAAGTAGAACCTCAGAGAACCCACCAAGGACCACACAGTTGTTGACTCCCATGACCTGAGCTATGGAGACGCCATATACTCTTGAACCTGGCATCCTGAGTCACTGTGGCCACAGCATGCTCCACCACGCCCCCACCAGTAAGTGAAGGGCTTTCCCGGCCAGTGAGTTCATAAAGCCAAGGAGAGATGACTGCTTCTTCAAATGTGCAGACACCTATGCCAGGCTACTGGGATTGTGCAGATTCAAGGAAACAGGACACCATCAAAAGAACACAAAAAACTTCCAGTAACTGACCCTAAATAAAGGGGAACATGTGAATTTCCTGACAAAGAATTCAAAGTAACTGTCCTAAAGATGCTCAGAGAGCTACAAGGGAACCTGGATGAACAATAACAAAATCAGGAAAACAATATAAAAACAAAGTAAGAAGTTCAAAGAGATAGAAAATGTAAAAAAGAACCAAATGGAAACATTAAACTGAGAAGTATAATGACTGAACTGAAATACAATACAATTTCAATAGAGGGCTTCAACAGCCAAAAGCCCAAAGTTAGCAAAGGTACATAAGAAAGATCTGACAAGAAATAAAGGAAATAAGTAATAGAAAAGTGATAGGGAAAAAATCAAAGACACTCAGAGTTGAGTTTTTGAAAAGATGAACAAAATTGAGAAAGCTTTAACTAGACTGCTAAACAAAAAAAGAGAGAAGATTCAAATAAATAAAATTATAAATGAAAGAGGAGGAAAAAACAGAAATGCAAAGAATCATAAGAGACTTCTGTAAATAATTATATGCTAACAAATGGGATAACCTAGAAGAAATGGATGAATTCTTAAAAACACACAAACTGTGAACACTGAAGCATGAGGAGACAGAGTATCTGAACAGACCAGTTACCAGAAAGGAGGCTGAATCCGTTATCAAAAACCTTCCAGCAAAGAAAATTCTGGATCAGGTGACCTCAGAGGTGATTCTACCAAAATTTTAAGAAGAATTAACACCAATTCTTCTCAGACTTTTCCAAATATCTGAAGAGGAGGAAACACTCCCAAAACTCATTTTTACAATACCAGCATTACCTAGACACCAAAGCCAAATAAGGGCACTACAAGAAAACTACAGGATAATATTCCTCATGAAAGAATATGCAAAATTTCTCAACAAAACACTAAGAAATGAAATTCAACAGCACATTAAAAGTATTAAAGGATTATATACAGTTGTCAAGCAAGATTAATCACTGAGATGCAAGGATGGTTCAATGTATGCAAATAAATGTGATATATCACACTAAAAAAAAAAAAAGACAAAAGTCATTATCATCTCAAGAGATGCAGAAAAATCATATGACAGAAATCAACAACTTTTATAATAAAAAAAGCCTTCAGCATTCTAAGTGGAGTAAGTCAGACAAAGACAAATACTACATGACTTCACTTATATGTAGAAATTAACAAAGTTGAGCTCAAAGAAACAAAATGGATTAATGGTTACCAAGAACTGGAGTATTGGGTAAATGGGAAGAGGCTGGTCAAAGAGCATAAACTATCACTTAAAAGATGAGTAAGTCCCAGTTATCTAATACATAGCATGGTGACTATAGTTGACAATACCATATTGTATTCTTGACAGTGCTATGAAACAACACCTTAAATGTTCTCACCATGACAAAAGAATAACAAAAAGTGAAATTACGTGAAATGAAGATGTCAGTTAACCTTATTTTGATAAACATTCTTTAATGTATACATGTAGCAAATCATCACACTGTACACATTAAACTTAAAGGAGTTATATGCCAGTTATATATCAATAAACCTGGGGGAATAAAAAGAGCTAGGAGACAATTCATTCTGTTTCCATAATTGTCAAAGCTCCTGTAAATCTCCTTCATCACTAAGGGCCCCTGAATAGGTGTAAAGCAACCCTATTGACCCATGTCAAATTTGCAATGCAAATAAGAAGTATCTTCTATTCAGTTACGCCACTGTCTTCCAGAACTTGTTTGCTACAAGGATCAAACAACACGACATGTTTAGTTTTCATAGTGCACTACCCACAATAAAAGCACATAAATATCTCTCCTTTATTCTGGTCACAAATATTTAATCTTATTCAAATACTGCTCAGTTTTTCCCATGTATAAAGTTGAAATAATTTTAATTCATTAATAATTTGATTCAAATATATACTATGAAGTTCAATTAGCTGATTATTTTCATCAATTCAGTTGCTTTTATTTTCATATTTATTTCCCTATGATTCTGTCACTGATAAAATGTTCTCTTCAGTTTGTTTTAGAAAAAAGTGTCTTCTTTGAGTTATTAAAATTGTATTGATTATTTTTAAAGAAATAAATCACTAAATTTGAATTGGCATCTTCTCAGAAACCAGATAATTCCAAGATCCTTGAAAGATGGCATTGTTATTGTTCGGTGGTTAAGTCACGTCCAACTCTTTGTGACCCCATGGACTGCAGCATGTAGAGTTCCCTGCCCTTCACAATCTGCGAGAATTGGCTCAAACTCATGCTCATTGAGTCAGTGCTGCTATCTAACCATCTCATCCTCTGCCACCTGCTTCTGCTCTTGCCCTCAATGTTTCCCAGCATCAGGGTCTTTTCTAATGATTTGGCTCTTTGCATCAGTCAGTCAGTCAGTTCAGTCACTCAGACGTGTCCGACTCTTTGTGACCCCATGAATCGCAGCACGCCAGGCCTCCCTGTCCATCACCAACTCCCAGAGTTCACTCAGACTCACGTGCATCAAGTCAGTGATGCCATCCAGCCATCTCATCCTCTGTCGTCCCCTTCTCCTCCTGCCCCCAATCCCTCCCAACGTCAGAGTCTTTTCCAATGAGTCTACTCTTGGCATGAAGTGGCCAAAGTACTGGAGTTTCAGCTTTAGCATCATACCTTCCAAAGAACACCCAGGACTGATCTCCTTCAGAATGGACTGGTTGGATCTCCTTGCAGTCCAAGGGACTCTCAAGTGTCTTCTCCAACACCACAGTTCAAAAGTATCAATTCTTCAGCACTCAGCTTTCTTCACAGTCCAACTCTCACATCCATATATGAACACTGGAAAAACCAGAGCCTTGACTAGATGGACCTTTGCTGGCAAAGTGATGTCTCTGCTTTTTAATATGCTATCTAGGTTGGTCATAACTCTCCTTCCAAGGAGTAAGCATCTTTTAATTTCATGGCTGTAATTACCATCTGCTGTGATTTTGAAGCCCCCCAAAAATAAAGTCTGACACTGTTTCCACTGTTTCCCCATCTATTTCCCATGTAGTGATGGGACCAGATGCCATGATCTTAGTTTTCTGAATGTTGAGCTTTAAGCCAACTTTTTTACTCTCCTCTCTCACTTTCATCAAGAGGTTTTTTAGTTCCTCTTCACTCTCTGCCGTAAGGATGGTATCATCTACATATCTAAGGTTATTGATATTTCTCCTGGCAATCTTGACTCCAGCTTGTGCTTCTTCCAGCCCAACATTTCTCATGATGTACTCTGCATATAAGTTAAATAAGCAGGGTGACAATATACAGCCTTGACGTAGTCCTTTTCCTATTTGGAACCAGTCTGTTGTTCCATGTCCAGTTCTAACTGTTGCTTCCTGACCTGCATATAGGTTTCTCAAGAGGCAGGTCAGGTGGTCTGGTATTCTCATCTCTTTCAGAATTTTCCACAGTTTATTGTGATCCACACAGTCAAAGGCTTTGGCATAGTCAATAAAGCAGAAATAGATGTTTTTCTGGAACTCTCTTGTTTTTTCCTTGATCCAGCAGATTTTGGCAATTTGATCTCTGGTTCCTCTGCCTTTTCTAAAACCAGCTTGAACATCTGGAAGTTCACAGTTCACGTAATGCTGAAGGCTGGCTTGAAGAATTTTGAGCATTACTTTACTAACGTGTGAGATGAGTGCAACTGTGCGGTAGTTTGAGCATTCTTTGGCATTGCCTTTCTTTGGGATTGGAATGAAAACTGACCTTTTCCAGTTCTGTGGCCATTGCTGAGTTTTCCATATTTGCTGGCATATTGAGTGTGGCACTTTCACAGCATCATCTTTCAGGATTTGAAATAGGTGGATATAAAGTCTTGGAGCTTCAGCTTCAGCATCAAACCTTCCAATGGATATTCAGGGTTGATTTCCTTTATGATTGGTTTGATCTTCTTTCTGTCCAAGAGATTTTCAAGAGTCCTTTCCAGCACCACAATTCAAAGGCATAAATTCTTTCACACTCAGCCTTCATTGTAGTCCACCTCACACCCATACCCGACTTTGGAAAAACCATAGCTTTGACTAGACAGACCTTTGTCAGCAATGCGATGTTGTTAATACACACTGTCTAGGTCTGTCATGGCCTTACTTCCAAGGAGCAAGTGTCTTTGAATTCTGTGGCTACTGCCACCATCTGCAGTGACTTTGAAGCCCGCCAAAATAAAGTCTATCACCATTTCCACTTTTCCTGCATTTGTCATGAAGTGTTGGGACTGCGTGCCATGATTTCAGTTTTTTGAATGTTGAGTTTTAAGTCAGTTTTTTCACTCTCCTCTTTCACTATCATCAAGAGGCTCTTTAGCTCCTTTTCACCTTCTGCCATTAGAGAGACATTATCTACATATCTGAGGTTGTTGATACTTCTCCTGGCAATTTTGATTCCTGCTTGTGAGTCATCCAGCCTATCATTTCACATGATATACTCTACATAAATGTTAAATAATCAGGGTGACAATATACAATCTTGATGTATATCTTTCCCAATTTTTAACCATTGTTAAAATGTCCAGTTCTGTTGTTTCTTGACTTGCGTACAGGTTTTTCAGAAGGCAGGTAAGGCGATTTGGTATTCCTGCCACTTTAAGAACTTTCTACAGTTTGTTGTAATCCACATAGTCAAAGGCTTTAGTGTAGTCAATGAAGCAGAAATAAATGTTTTTTCTGAAATTCTCTTGCTTTTCCTATGATCCAGTGGATGCTGGCAATTTGATTCCTGGTTTCTATGCCTTTTCTAAATCCAGCTTGAACATTTGGAATTTCTCAGTTCATGCACTGTTGATGCCTAGTTTGAAGGATTTTGAGCATTAACTTGCTAGCACATGAAAAGAGCTCAGTTGTACAGAAGTTTGAACATTCTTTGGCTTTGCCTTTCTTTGGGACTGGAATGAAGACTGACCTATTCCAGTCCTGTAGCCACTGCTGAGTTTTCCAAATTTGCTGGCATATTGAGTGCCATACTTCAACAGCATCATCTTTTAGGATTTGAAATAGCTCAGCTGGAATTCCATCATCTCCACTAGCTTTGTAGTAATGATTCTTAAGGCCCACTTGACTTCACACTCCAGGAAGTCTAGCTAGGTGAGTGATGACACTATCATGATTATCGGGGTCATTAAGACATTTTTTATATAGTTCTTCTGTGTATTCTTGCCACCTCTTCTTAATGTCTTCTGCTTCTGTTAGGTCCATAACATTTCTGTCCTTTAATGTGTCTAATTTGTATGAAGTGTTCCTTGGTAACTCCAGTTTTTTTGAAGAGGTCTCTAGTCTTGCCCACTCTCTTGTTTTCCTCTATTTCTTTGCATTGTTCATTTGGAAGTCTTTTTTCTCCTTGCTTTTCTCTGGAACTCTGCATTCAGTTGGGTATATCTTTCCCTTCATCTTTGCCACTCACATCTTTTCTCAGGTCTTTGTGAGGCCTCCCCAGGCAGCCAGTTTGCCCTTTTGAATTTCTCTTTCTTTGGAATGGTTTTGGTCACTGCCTCCTGCACGATACGAGTCTCAGTCCACAGTTCTTCAGGTAATCCGTCAGAGTTAATCCTTCGAATTTATTTGTCACCTTCACTGTATAATCATAAGGGACTTGATTTAGGTCCTGCCTGAATGGCTTAATGGTTCTTCCTACTTTCTTCAATATAAACCTGAATTTTGCAGTAAGGATCTCATTTTCTGAGCCATATTCATCATCAAAATCAAATTCCAAAATAAGCCTGTTGAAGACAACAGTGAGAAAAGGATTCATATATCTAAGAACAAGAATTCATCCAGAGAGAGTAAATTTTTAAAAATAATAATAATATAGAAAGTATAATACAGATGTGTGTGTGTGTGTGTGTGTGTGTGTGTGTGTGTGCTGGAGAAGGAAATGGCAACCCACTCCAGTACTCTTGTCTAGAAAATTCCATGGACAGAGGAACCTGATAGGGCTACAGTCCGTGGGGTCCCAAAGAGTTAGACACGACTGTCGAACACACACACACACATGTGTGCACGCAGGTGCATGTATATATACATACACACACATATATACTCAGATATGCAGATGACACCACCCTTATGGCAGAAAGTGAAGAAGAACTAAAGAGCCTCTTGATGAAAGTGAAAGAGGAGAGTAAAAAGCTGGGTTAAAACTCAACATTCAAAATACTAAGATCATGGCATCAGGTCCCATCACTTCATGGGAAATAGATGGGGAAACAATGGAAACAATGACAGACTTCATTTTCTTGGGCTCCAAAATCACTGTAGATTGTAACTGAAGCCATGAAATTAAAAGACACTTACTTGGAAGAAAAGCTATGACAAACCTAGACAGCATAGTAAAAAGCAGAGACATATCTTTGTCAACAAAGGTCCATCTAGTCAAGGCTATGATTTTTCCAGTGTTCATGTATGGATGTGAGAGTTGGACTATAAAGAAAGCAGAGCACCAAAGAATTGATGCTCTTGAACTGTGGTGTTGGAGAAGACTCTTGAGAGTCCCTTGGACTGCAAGGAGATCCAACCAGTTCATCCTAAAGGAGATCATTCCTGAATATTCACTGGAAGGACTGATGCTGAAGCTCCAACACTTTGGCCATCTGATGGAAAGATATGACTCATTTGAAAAGACCCAGATGCTGGGGAAGATTGAAGGCAGTAGGAGAAAGGGACGACAGAGAATGAGATGATTGGATGGCATCACCGACTCAATGGACATGAGTTTGATCAGTCTCTGGGAACTGGTGAAGGACAGAGATGCTTGGCATGCTGCAGTCCATGGGGTCACAAAGAGTTAGACACGACTAGCGACTGAACTGAACTGAACACACATATACTTGTTAATGTATAAACACATTATATAAAGAAGTCTCATCTTTAAACAGATAATTGACATGTCTTTTCTATTTAAAGGTAGGCTACATCCAGGAAGGGTTTAGCTTATACTTCTAAGCCCTATTTTTTTTCCTGGCCTTTGTTTTTCTTCATTGTTTCAGTGTATATTCTAGATTTACAAACATTCTGCAATGAGCTTTTAAAATTCCATTTTGGCAAACATATAGAGAGTTCTCCTCTATAATTGAAACTGTTGCCATTATGAAACAGTGTGGTGAGGGAGGGAGAGCCCAGCTTAGCAAAAGACAGAACAATCACCTGAAAGCTGGCTAGAGACCAAGGTTCCCAAAGTTCTACTATGCTGTACAGTTATTAGTTTTCCCTATTTGAAATAAAAAAAAGAAAAAAAAAAAAACCCTGTTCTGATTTTCCCAACAGCAAAACATGATTTATAATATATTTTCAATGCAATATGTTTATCTCATATAAGGTTTTTCACATATTAGTCAATGAAACATCAGCTGTATGATCAGATTGCCTCTCTTAAGCTTCTATTCTGCTCTGGCTTTTCTCACTGAAATTCCCTGTTTACAGGGACACAAAGAGCTGTTTCAAATAGGAAGCCAACATTTGGGTGCCAGACAGCAAGCTAGTGCCACACTGCATTCATTCCATAGCAAAACTGCTAACCAAGACCTTTCTATGCTAAATGCCGCCGTATCTCCTTTTCTCCTTCATTGGAGAAGATACACTCCATGATGCCAGCTGCTTTTCTGGCAGCAGACATGAAGACTAAAGCCGAATTATCCTCGCTCCAACCATCGCTGGTATCATTGTGCCAGACGCACCACTCGGACCTCTTTCACCAGACTATGTTGGAAGGTTCATCTCCTCTGGGCCCATTTTAGATTTTTTTCTAGTTTTCCCTGGATCTTTTACCTCTGCGCCATTCTTGCGGGCGCTGTGTCAGATAAAAGAGCTGATTGCTATTATTCACGAATGAATTTCACAGCTCTTCATGCCGAGGCATGTTGCCTTTTTCTTCATGACATTCCCTATAATGAGAATGATGTACTTCAACGAATCACAAAGAAATGAGAATTAATAGTTTATCTTCAAGGTGACACCAAAGTCATTGTGTTGTGGGAAATCTGTCTCTCTACTACAGCAGAGCTCTGTGAACGATTTTCAAGCAGTTCTTGGTGTAAATTATGGGTGTATGGGGGTTACTAGCTTTGTGTATTTTATAACCATTTTTCCAGAAGTAAAAGCATTTCACAATGTCCACTTCTTTATTTTATATTTCCATTTTATTGACATATAATTGACAAATAATGTTCACTTCTTTTTTCAGCTAAAAATATACAACCCCTTCACTGCTCTACCGTGTGAAGCTGATGCCACAGAACAAGGATCACTGTCCTTTGCCAAAGCTGAACCATCTGGGCACAGGACCAATGACTGCAAAGCAATCTGCACTTGTGTGCTAAGACGCTTCAGTCATGTCCGACTCTTTGTGACCCCGTTGACTGTAGACCGTCAGGCTCTTCTGTCCATTGAATTCTCCAGGCAAGAATACTGGAGTGGCTTGCCATGCCCTCCTCCAGAGGATCTTCCCAACCCTGGGATCAGACCTGCATCTCTCATGTCTCCTGCATTGACAGATGGGTTCTTAACCACTAGCACTACCTGGGAAGCCCTAATCTGCACTTACCTGAGTCTAAAAAATGGTGAGGGGAGGCCTCTACTGTGTCTAGAAACTAGTCCTCACCCCACTAGGAACTCTATAGTTTAAGAAACAGAAAATAAAAATCAAACTGACTTCAGTAAAAAGAGGATCTATTGGTATATATATGTGGGACAAACAGGGGTAGATAGGGCTTCAGATTTGGGATTGACTCAGCAGCTCAAGGGCATCATTAAGACACTTCCTCTTCCTCCATTCTGCATTGACTTCCTAGCATCAGCTTTGTTCTGAGATTATCTCAGTTGTTGCCACCGTTCTAAGACCATATCCACAAGCCATACATGCAGAAATACGGTAGCAGCAGACCCTAGCCAGCTCTCGCAGAAAGGTGAGGAGCTCTCTTTCCCCAGTAGCACGCCATCCACCCATGTTTCCTGGGTGGATATCCAACTCTGTGACCTCATGGACTGTAGCCCACCAGGTTCTCTATCCAGGGAATTCTCCAGGCATGATTACTGGCATTGGTAGCCATTCCCTTCTCTAGGGTATCTTCCTGACCCAGGGATTGAACCCAGGTCTCCTGCATTGCTTGCAGATTCTTTACTGTCTGAGCCACCAGGGAAGCCTTAAACCAACTCAACTGACACGGGAATAGCATGAAAAGCTAGACTTCTCTGATAGCATGGGGAATTAGAGCTCTCTGAAACAATCAACATAGCTGAAGCGGGGAGATCTTCATGACGGGGCCATTCTGGGCATATTCATGGGTCGGGTGAAGTCAGGGTGCCTACCATAACACCCCCTCACTATTTGCTCCTATACAGGGGGATTTTGAGGGAAATGCAAGATAATCACAAGATCCATATTCCTAGCAATTACTAAAGGCTTTACTTTGCTCTGAAAAAGCTTTGCCCACTACACGAACCTTTATCAATGAGTTTTCTCAGAACTGACAAAGCTAAGCTCCTGTTCCGCATTCAGCGTACTTCTGAAATGAAATCACAAACTGCCCTAAAATATTTTATAGTCTTTAAAGTACAAGATCTCCAGAACAAATTGACAAGGACAATATACCCTGTTTACAGAACTATCTTGAACAACTGGTTTGGTGAAAAGTCAGAAAATAAAAGATAGTATTGATATTATCTCTAGGATAAAAGAGTAAACTATGATCCTGCTTTTTTCAAAGTTGTTATCAAAGGAATATATAAAGATAAATATATATATGATGCCTATATATGAATACACATTCATATATATACATATGTCCTCACACATACATATATACATATATATACTTTGGCCACCTGATGTGAAGAGCTGACTCATTGGAAGAGACCCTGATGTTGAGAAAGATTGAAGGCAAGAGGAAAAGGTGGTGAGAAGGGGACAATAGGATGAGATGGTTGGATGGCATCATCAACTCAGTGGACATTACTTTGAGCAAACTCTGGGAGATAGCAGAGGACAGGGAAGCCTGGAGTGCTGCAGTCCATGGGGTTGCAAATACTCAGACACCACTTAACGACTGAACAACAACTCATACCCACACAAATATGCAGTATGATGTATATTTTAGATATGAATATAAAACAATGTGTGTGCTTATATATACATATGTACACATATATATCTGTATATATAGATTGATAATTTACATGTACAAATTCCTGTCTTAAACCAGGTCAAATGTATAACTTTCAATCCAGCCTCTAAAGCTATTAGAGTACACCTATCAGAGAGGTGATCAAGATGTGGTCACATCCTGTCTTACAATAGGCATAAAAGTTAAACTAATAACCAGGCAACTCCTTGGTAAGCAAGAAAAAAATAAATAGGATGGCATGTGTAGGTCAAGATGAGGACACTCAAAACTACCAGAGATTTTGCTTGCTTTTTACAGTGTTCTTATAACTATATATATATATATATTTTTTTTTTTTAATTTACAGATAATGGCAAACAAAATTGAGTACGTGACAGCTTTAGCCATGGTACGGTAGCCACCCAACAACCTGGTTATGAAATTTGTTGTTAGTTGTTTCTAGACTTCTTAGTCACAGATTATTACTTTGTTCAGTTATTTATATGGCTGACTGATCTCAGTTGTTTTGTGGTGACTGTCTAATTTCACTCTCAGAGGGAAATCTTAATTCTAAGAGCTCAAGTTACCTGGCACTACTGCCTAGGTACTAACTACAATTTTCACTGTGGGTGTTAAAGTCAAGATTTAAAAATATTGGTCTAGTGTCACAACATGACATTAAATTGATATTGAATTCTTTTCCTTCTTTTAAACATTTTCCTAGTTCTCTCTGTCAGGTTATGTTTTCTCTTCAATTCAAATATAATAACACACTTTTACAGCACAGAATTTGCATACATCATATTCTGTCTGACATTCTTGGTGTTGAACAATCAGTGTTGGGTACAGACAGCATTTGAACCTGGTAGGTCATCTCTCACATGTGAGGCTACATAAAGGGGCTTAATAAATTGAAAAAACCTACACACCTTTTCAAATTATGTGATGATATAAAAACTTTGTGGACCAGAAAGGATGGAGCTATATTTCCTCAGGACATTGTCCTTTTGTGCATTTTCTTCCTACACCTAGAACAACGCCTGGCACATATAAAGGGTCTGATATACAGTTTTAAATAAACTAATTAATCACAAAAGTTAGAAAGCAATCTCCAAGAAAATCTATTCTCTAAGTTGTTTAGACTACCAGGATATTTCTAACAGAGAATCTCACCCAAGGTGAAAATGCAGATACTAGCCAAACAGTGAAATAACAATTGATTCCTCCATTTCAACAACTATTACTTCCAAATTCTATTTATTATCAATATAATTTTTCAAAGGTCACAGGTAGAAACACTTGTTTCTATGCTTTGTTTTAAATAAAATCAGATACTTTTCTTTAAAGAGGGCACATTTTTAGGAACAGGTTTTTTGTAAATACAGCTACTAAAATGATATTATACGTCCTAAAGAGACTCTTCTTAAGAAAGATCAGCATTGAAAGTAAAACATATTTCTCCAGACGTGGACAGTGAGGTGTTACAAGGGTTATTTGTGCAGTTATTTTGATTTCCTTAGCTGTACCAATAGGCCAGGAAAGTACACTTTACATGTGTTAAGTAAAATTAAATTAAAATCAAGGCCCATACTATTAGCTATGACTTGTTCAGCTCATTTAGAAGTTTGGATCATAGACAAGCTTCAGTTGAAAATAATTATTAAAAGCAGTCAATCGTTTTCTGGGTGGTGAAAGTTTGGTGAATAATAGGTTAGAGCAACAGGAAAACACAGATGAGAAACCATCACCAATACCACCTACAACTTTCTTTGGCCTAAGCAATTCAGAATACAACTTTATTTCACTTATAATTCCAGCTTGAATCAAAGCATCTTCTACCCCAAGCATGAATGCTCTTCAATATCTAATTTCACAGTTTTCTTAACACGTATCTCATGTTATTTATTATAGTCAGAGGCATCCCAACACCTTTGTCTATCCTTGCTACCTTTTAAATGATTTATCTGGCAAACCATCAATCACAAATCATGAAACATATTTTAACCCAAGTAAGATCAGTTAAGGAAGAAAATAAAGCTTGTGTATCCTAATTGGAAACATTACTCACATCAATAAGTGATAAATGCTTGTTCTAGGAAAGAAGATTTTTCCCTCAGATCTGTCTGTAATGTATAATATGGCCAAGATTAAAATTTCCAATCACCTTCTAACCTGAGGCCATACAGATATTGATAAAAACAACCCAAAGTTTGTAAAAAGTTTCAAAACTCTATTTAAGGTGCAGAAGATCGTTTTTATTATCTAACAAGCAACAATATGATTTTATTTATGACTTATGGTCTGGTTAAAACCAGAGCTAACAAATGACTTAGAAAAAAATGGGCAATCAACATATACAAATGTTTTGGTATTTCACAAAAGCCTCAATAAATTTGCTTATTGGCTTTACTCTGTATAACATGTGCTGGAAGTTTTCAATAATCTCTTATTTGATATTTAAACTATTCAAATAACTTGTATGGTAATACTATAAAATGTATAACTCAGAATTTATTAACATTGTATATAGTATTTTCTATGTTTTATGCAGGATACCTTAAATATATCCCAGTAAACATCTTCTCAAAATAGGAAAAGACCTAATGTTTCTTTCATGACATTTTAATTTAAAGGACACAGATGTGCTTACTTATTCCAGGAGGTCAATTTCACTACCACCATCACTTTGCCCAGGTGATGTTCATTTCACATCACAGGTAATTTATTATCACAGCAGCACTGTCGCAGTGGTGGTTCACACAAATAATTTCACTTAGGTAAACACCATTTTCCAGTAACGATAGAACAAAGCAAACTTCAGGAGCATTTATGAACAGTAACGTCTTATTCTCAGTACACATTTGCCACCGATCTCTGTTGTTTGCAAATGAATTAACAATGGCTTGAAAAATCGTTAGAACCATCTGCTTTGATGGTAAGGAAAAACTGCTATGATCACTTTATTATAGGAAAAGAGACTTGGTACCATTGTAGCGTATTTTTAGCACCATTTACCTTATATTTCACATGCTATCTCAAAAGTTACCAGTTACTCACTGAGGCTCCTTGTAAATCCATTTACTGAGAAACCACTTTGCATAGGTAACTGTGCAGTTTTTCAGAGATGTAAACAAGGGAAATGTCCATTTTTTTCCTTCCCATAAAATTGATCATTATGACTTTTTCTCAGTATGTTTTAATGCCTCAAGTAAGAACTGATGAAAGAAAAAACATCAGTTTAACGAATTAGTTCCTTTGGTTTAGTCAGTGGATAATGTAAGTTTGTTCAATATATTTCCCTGTTCAAACAAGTTATGTGAATGTTATTTTCAATGCTACCAACATTTGAATAGCAATTTGTTTCACTTGCTTAAAAAGTATCTATCTTTACTTTCCTATCAATCTTTGTTTCAAGAACACATTTGTAATGTAACTTTTAGTATTTACTTGTATTTGACAGACTTTTAAAAAAGGAAGAAGAGAGGGGAAAAGTTCACTCATATTTATATTTCAGGGAAAATTTCCAATAAACACAGAGCTTAAATAGTATTTGATACATTAAGATGCATGCTTTGTCATAAAAAATATTTTTCTTCTCTTAGGATAGTAGTGGTACAGAGATGACTGAAGGAGGACTTGTCCACTTTTAAGTGCATTGAATGCAACTGAATTTCAAGAAGTAGGTACATGTTGAACATATATGGAAAGATGAGTGGATGGATGGATAGAAAGATATATTTAACTGTATTCTATCTAAAGCTAAATTAAAAGGTAAAATTCTGCCCCTGTACTGAAAAGCAGTCCTCTTTAAACTTAGAAAAACATCTTTTCTTATCTGTGTTTGCAACTAAGAAAAAAACAAGTATATAGTTTTAAGGCATCAAATTAGCTGACTCAAAGTTCTAAATCTGGGGGGTGAGAAATATACTAAAGATATTTTCATTATAACTGCATTCAGAGTTCTCTTTATCAATAGGGTATAAAAAGGGGTAAGCAGGTTGATTCAACAAGAGTTTCTCATAATTGTAAATATAAGTATCCAAGTGGCAGATATACTTAAGGCAGTGAATATAATTGTATATATATTTTAAAGCTTAGATTTGTGTATTCAAAATGAAATTTCACAATCTGATAACTGATTTTTTTTCTATTTTGAGAAAAATAGCATTACATTCTAGAGTGAATGTAGTGAGTGAAACAAAGGGTTGGTCACAGGCTGCCAGTAAATACTGGTCTCTTCCTCTGGCTAGGCAAGCAATCTGAGAGAGAACAAGACAGAGGGCCACTGTCTTTATACCATACACCTTGAAAATAACACCCCATCACTTCTGAGATAGTCATCAGAAGCAAGTCACAAGGTTCCTGTCCACACACCCAAAGGAAAGAAATTACACAAGGGAGTAAGTATCAGGGAATGGAGATCACTGCCTACTATTGCTCCTTAAACCACATCAGTCCCTTCCTCACTGGTTTATTCCAAGACATTGCTCTCCTCTGAATTTCAATAATCTATTCTACATTCAGACCTGATACCTATTAATTTATCCACAGGTAATCCGTACTTTCCTTCTTCCCTTAGATCTTAGAAAAAAAATCCATTCTCCTACCTACCTTATAGGGTAATTGAAAATGTTAACTATAATAATGAATATCTAACAGCTTCTAAAGCACCTATGATATACAGTAGCCCTACTGGCCCATCTTTTATTACCAACATTGCTGCTCAATGTTAATTCATAAACCTCTACTCTGGATTCCATTTCTACACGTTCTTGCTTCAATAAACCCTCTGCTGCCTACTTCAATAACAGTAATAGACAATTTCAAGTCACTGCCACTTTATTCATTCATTTATATTTCAAATCAGTTCAGTTCAGTTGCTCAGTCATGTCCGACTATTTGCTACCTCATGAATTGCAGCTCACAAGGCCTCCCTGTCCATCACCAACTCCCAGAGTTCACCCAAACCCATGTCCATCAAGTCAGTGATGCCATCCAACCATCTCATCCTCTGTCATCTCCTTTTCCTCCTGCCCTCAATTTTTCCCAGCATCAGGGTCTTTTCCAATGAATCAGCTCTTCACATCAAGTAGCCAAAGTATTGGGGTTTCAGCTTCAATATCAGTCCTTCCAATGAACATCCAGGACTGATCTCCTTTAGGATGAACAAGATGGATCTCCTTGTAGTCCAAGGGACTCTTAAGAGTCTTCTTCAACACCACAGTTCAAAAGCATCCATTCTTCAGTGCTCAGATTTCTTTATAGTCCAACTCTCATGTACATACATGACCACTGGAAAAACCATAGCCTTGACTAGATGGGCCTTTGTTGGCAAAGTAATGTCTCTGCTTTTTAACATGCTATCTAGTTTGGTCATAACTTTCCTTCAAAGGAGTAAGCATCTTTTTAAAATTTCATGGCTGCAGTCACCATCTGCAAGAAAACAAACTATGGTTACCAATGAGGAAAGGAGTGAGGGATAAATTGGGAGACTGGCACAAACGAACATATACACACTGCTGTATATAAGACAGATGAGTGACAAGGACCTACTGTATAGCACAGAGAACTCTGCTCAATACTCTGCAGTGGCCTAAGTGGGAACAGAATCTAAAAAACAGTGGATATATGTGTAAGTGATTCACTTTGCTGTACAGCAGAAACTAATGCAACATTGTAAGTTAACTATACTCCAATAAAAATGTAAAATTTTAAAAATAAAAGACTCCTTGAAAATTTCATCTGATCTGAGCCACAGTCAGCTCCTGGTCTTTTTTTGTTGACTGTATAGAGCTTCTCCATCTCTGATGTTCAAGCTGGTTTTAGAAAAGGCAGAGGAACCAGAGATCAAATTGCCAATATCCGCTGGATCATCGAAAAAGCAAGAGTTCCAGAAAAACATCTATTTCTGCTTTATTGACTATGCCAAAGCCTTTGACTGTGTGGATCACAAGAAACTGTGGAAAATTCTTCAAGAGATGGGAATACCAGACCACCTAACCTGCCTCTTGAGAAATCTGTATGCAGGTCAGGAAGCAACAGTTAGAACTGGACATGGAACAACAGACTGGGTCCAAATAGGAAAAGGAGTACGTCAAGGCTGTATATTGTCACCCTGCTTATTTAACTTATATGCAGAGCACATCATGAGAAATGCTGGACTGGAAGAAACACAAGCTGGAATCAAGATTGCCAAGAGAAATATCAATAACCTCAGATATGCAGATGACACCACCCTTATGGCAGAAAGTGAAGAGGATCTAAAGAGCCTCTTGATGAAAGTAAAAGAGGACAGTGAAAAAGTTGGCTTAAAGCTCAACATTCAGAAGACAAAGATCATAGCATCCGGTCCCATCACTTCATGGGAAATAGATGGGGAAACAGGGGAAAGTGTCAGACTTTATTTTGGGGGGCTCTAAAATCACTGCAGATGGTGATTGCAGCCATGAAATTAAAAGACGCTTACTCCTTGGAAGAAAATTTATGACCAACCTAGATACTATATTCAAAAGCAGAGACATTACTTTGCTGACAAAGGTCCGTCTAGTCAAGGCTATGGTTTTTCCTGTGGTCATGTATGGATGTGAGAGTTGGACTGTGAAGAAAGCTGAGCACTGAAGAATTGATGCTTTTGAACTGTGGTGTTGGAGAAGACTCTTGAGAGTCCCTTGGACTGCAAGGAGATCCAACCAGTCCATTCTGAAGGAGATCAGCCCTGGGATTTCTTTGGAAGGAATGATGCTAAAGCTGAAACTCCAGTACTTTGGCCACCTCATGCGAAGACTTGACTCATTGGAAAAGACTCTGATGCTGGGAGGGATTAGGGGCAGGAGGAGAAGGGGACGACCGAGGATGAGATGGCTGGATGGCATCACGGACTCAATGGACGTGAGTCTGAGTGAACTCCGGGATTTGGTGATGGACAGGGAGGCCTGGCGTGCTGTGATTCATGGGGGTCACAAAGAGTCGGACACGACTGAGTGAGTGAACTGAACTGAACTGAAAATTTCATCACAAATATTCGTTCATTCTCTTCTTCACACATTGTCTTGTCTTGTCTTCTGCCAAAACATTCTCTTCTCCTAAACATTTCTCTTTCTTCCTCTCATAACTCGTTCTTAGCGCTCTTTTTGCTCTTGTCTTGCCCCACCTGTCCCTGGAAGAATGGGCTGGTTCTTGGTTTTCTTCTTTTATTATTATGTCTTCTCTCATTAATTCTCTCTATCCCATTAATTCATACATGGAGCTGCTAACACATATCAAACTCATCTCCCTTGCACAGTCAAACCTCTCAGGTACAGACTTATATTTCCAACGTCTTAATCAAGATCATTAAATGAATGTCAACCATAAGTTTCAAACAACATGTCCAAAACTAAAACTAGCATTTCCCCTCTCACCATTTCCAAATCTGTTCTTTCTATATCCTTTATCATAACAAAATGCAACATCATTTTTACAGTTAGTACATTTAGAAAACTGGCATTCAACCTACTGAACATCCTCTTTCCATACTTTCATATAGTCAATCAAGATTTTCTTCAGATTATGTCTCTTTCTCTTTTATGAGAATCCCACTCTGGACCTTTTTTGCCATTCCTGGAACCAGAGGTTTTCTTATTTTACTCTTAACATTTTTTTTCATTATTTTATAAGTAACATTTTTATGACACATAACTATATTTTTAAAGCCAAACAGAAAAAATTACTGAGAACAGTGCCATTATTTTAAATGTATGTGAATCTCCTTAATGACTGGCTTAATAAAAGATAACTGAATTCTCTTATCTGCTTCTGCATTCAACCTGATATGTTGTGTTGACTGAAGTGAATGAAGAAAACCCTGCTTCATACTATTATATAATTGTAAAGATGGAGAAGTATTTTAATAACTTTTACATATAATTGTGAATATTCCTATGTAATATCATAGTAAATTCAGCAAGTAGCACTTTCTCAAAAAATAGTTGTAATGTAGTATCTGAAATCATATCAATAAACTTTCCATAATGTGTTACATTAAAATCATTGGTTTATCATGCACTTCGAATGTATCTGTTATCACGAAACATCATACACAGACTGGTTAAAAGATTATAATTTATTAAATTATGCTGACCTTCCAAATAATGACCCAGTTTATCATATAATATTTTATAAATCAAGTTAATTAATATCACCATTAATCTCATCAGAAAAACCTCTCGGTACTACAAAGTAGTGGATATGTTTCTCAAATTTTTTAATTATCTCTTGAACACAAATTTTTTCACTGATATCAAACTCTGTCAGCTGTTTTTCTTTAAGTGATAAGCTCACACTTGTTCATTTTCAGTCAAATGTGTCTACCACCGAAGTGAGAGGGCCACAGTTTTGTCTATATGCCTTTCTTTCAAGTAAAACCTGTGCTCCTGAAAAAGATGGCCAATTCAGCTTGCACCTGAAACAATCACTCAAGTGCTTTTGAAATAACTGTCACACCTTAATATTTAGCAGATATTCCTTGAGTACTTCTCATTTCTTCACACAAAATAATAGCAAACAGACACGAACTCGTAGATTGAGATTTAGTAAGATGAATATTTCTACGGCTTTCTCTCCTAGGTAAGTGAATAGTGGTAAGGAACAAAATGACTGCTAGTGCCATTTAATGCCAAGGCCTCTAGCTGTACTAAACACCAGAAATTTTGCCTACCATTGCTTCTGTACCATGAACACAAATGTCAATAGTGTAAATAAGTAACAAACAAGATTCTGACTTTGCAAACTCCTTAAAGGGATCTTGCGGATCATTCCAATCACCCTAAGACTCCACAGACAATGGTTTGAGAACAGCTACACTAGGCATTCCAGCTCCACAAATGAAAGTGAAAGTGAAAGTCATTCAGCTGCGGCAGATGCTTTGCAACCCCATGGACTATACAGTCCAGGGGAATTCTCCAGGCCAGAATACTGGAGTGGGTAGCGTTTCCCTTCTCCAGAGGATCTTCTCAACCCAGGGCTTGAGCCCACGTCTCTCGCATTGCAGGTGGATTCTTTACCAACTAAGCCACCAGGGAAGGCCTGTCTCCACAACTCATGCCCTAATTTTACACTCACTCTCCGCCCTCATTAGAGATTTATTACTGTGGACTTTCCAAGTACACGGTCTCTGGAGTTAGAATGCTAAGATTTGAATCCGACTGTAGTATTAGTTGTGTTGTTCTAAACTACAAATGTTACCTATAATTATGATTCCAGATAAAGAAACTGCAGTTAAGGGGGTTGATAGACCAGCATTTCAATCCAGGTTTGCTGGCTGGTGTCTACATTAAAAATCCTACACTCGTGATGTGCCATTCAGGACTCCCCATAATCAGATTTGGTCTCTAGTGTCCCTCCCTGCCTTCCTCTGGTCTGGCTCTACTCCCAGGTAGCCCCAACCCAGGGCCCCAGCAGGGTAATGCTTGCAGTCCTGACATTTGCAAACATATCAGAAGATGTATTTCACATCTACTGACCTTTGAATACTCTCTTGGTGGTCTTTCCATCTCTAATGCTAATCCCAGTGCTGAGGCCCTTACACACTTTTATAAGAATATTAGTGCATTTTACTCCAGTTAAGTGTTTACATAACTGGTTTCCCTTTCTTGTGGGCAGGCATCTCTGTACAGTGGAATGGCTGAAATAATCATTGTTTTTATAACTTTCAAAGACTTCAAAACACAATGTAGGTTTAATTTGGAAGATATGAAAGAAGGGGATTTATTGCAAAGCACTCTCATAAATATGTTGGCTTTCAAAGGAAATGATGAGAAATTTTCTTGCAACGGGCTGGAAATTTCTTCTTATCTAGAGATCAGTAAGTAAGTAGTCTTAAATGAAATCTGGCGTAATTACTGTATTTAAAGCTGACAAAGAGTAAACTAAATTACCGTGTATAAAGGAAAAATGCGCTGACACAGAAGGAGTGCAGAGATGGAAGGAGGCCTTCATTGAAGGATTAAGCTCGTCAAGAACCCGTGATGGATATCTTGAAACTGGGATATACACCAACATGTGAACAGTGTTTTCTTTGGTTAGTGGAATATTCATCCATGATTTTATCCACAAAGTTTTCTTTTTTCCCAAAGTTTCTACATTGGAAAGATGACAAATTTATAATTTGAAAAAAAAAATGTTATTTTGAAAAATACCTGAAAAAAACAATACAGAGTTGCCCAATCAGAGTAGATAAAAGTGAAGTTTAGAAAAGAGAAAATATTGGTCTAGAAAAGTTATTGTTTGATCACAGGATGGCAAAAACTATTTTGTGGAAAATCAAAAGCAGGGAAGAACATTCAATGACCTTTAACGTTGACTCCTACCAATCTTACACACACACACACACATTTTCAAGCACTTCTAATATTCTTTGGGATATTCAGTCAAGGCTTGTATATCATAACCACATCTGCTCTCTTAATATTTACTGCAAAATGATCCATGAAGCTGAGGGTAGAAAAAAGTTAAAACCTATTCATACCTGGATTTCACCATTAATAAAGAGAAAGGCTTACTATTGCCTACTGTATAGGGTTGCTGCGAAAGGTATACAAATTAATTCATTAAAATGACTTAAAATAGTTTGAAAAGTTCCTTGACCAATAAATGGTAGCACTTATTGCTATAACTATTATTGTTGCTGTCACTGATTTTCTAATTTCCTGAGGGATCAGTGGGTTAAGAATCCACCTGCAATGCAGAATACACAAGAAATGCAGTTTCCATCCTTGGGTCAGCAAGATCCCCTGGAGAAGGAAATGGCAACCCACTCCACTATTCTTGCTAGGAAAATCCCAGGGACAGAAGAGCCTGGAGGGCTATAGTCCAAAGGGTCACACACATACACACACACACACACACACACACACACACACACACACACAACCACATATGTGGTTATTACTGTTGTCCCATTCTGTAAATATAGATAATGCTTTGGTGAATGCTTAGTTGCTCAGCCATGTCAGATTCTTTGTGACCCTTTGGACTGTAGCCTGCCAGGCTCCTCTGTCCATGGAGCTTCTCTAGTGGCTCAGACAGTAAAGAATCTGCTCGCAATGCAAGAGACTTAGGTTCAATCTGGATCGGGACGATCCCCTGGAGGAAGGAATGGCTGGCTACCCACTTCAGTATTCTTGCCTGGAAATGCCAGTGGACAGAGGAGCCTGGTGGGCTACAGTTCATGGGGTGGCAAAGACTAAGACACAACTGAGAGACTAATACTTTCATATTCAAAAAAATATATACTGATGAGTTTTGCAACCGAAACTTTGGAGATCATTGACACACAGAAGAAAAGTCCGGACTAAATTACACTTCTACCTAGAGATTGCCTAAATTCAGCAAGGTGACATGCTCTTTCTATAACTGTGTTCAGTTCAGTTCAATTCAGTCACTCAGTCATGTCTGACTCTTTGCGACACCATGGAATGTAACATGCCAGGCCTCCCTGTCTATTGCCAACTCCCAGAGTTTATTCCAACTCATGTCCATTGAGTCGGTGATGCCATCCAGCCATCTCATCCTCTGTCGTCCCCTTTTCCTCCTGCCTTAAATCTTTCCCAGCATCAGGGTCTTTTCAAATGAGTCAGTTCTTCACATAAGGTGGCCAAAGTATTGGAGTTTCAGCTACAGCATTGTCCTTCCAATGAATATTCAGGACGACTGATTTCCTTTAGGATGGACTGGTTGGATCTCCTTGCAGTTCAAGGGACCCTCAAGAGTCTTCTCCAACACCACAGTTCAAAAGCATCAGTTCTTCAGCACTCAGTTTTCTTTATAGTCCAACTCTCACATCCATACATGACTACTTGGAAAACCATAGCCTTGACTAGACAGAGCTTTGTTGGAAAAGTAATGACTCTGCTTTTTAATATGCTGTGTAGGTTGGTATAACTTTTCTTCCAAGGAGTGTCTTTTAATTTCATGGCTGCAGTCACCATCTGCAGTGATTTTGGAGCCCCCAAAATTAAAGTCTGACACTGTTTCCACTGTTTCCCCATCTATTTCCCATGAAGTGATGGGGCCAGATGCCATGATCCTCGTTTTCTGAATGTTGAGCTTTAAGCCAATTTTTTCACTCTTTTTCACTTTCATCAAGAGGCTCTTTAGTTCTTTGCTTCTTGCTATAAGGGTGCTGTCACCTGCATATCTGAGGTTATTGATATTTCTTCTGGCAATCTTGATTCCAACTTGTGCTACATCCAGCCCAGTATTTGTCATGATGTTCTCTGCATATGAGTTAAATAATCAGGGTGACAATATACAGCCTTGATGTATTCCTTTCCCTATTTGGAACCAGCCTGTTGTTCCATGTCATTCTAACTGCTGTTTTCTGAACCGCATATAGGTTTCTCAAGAGGCAGGTTAGGTGGTCTGGTATTCCCATCTCTTTCAGAATTTTCCAGAGTTTCTTGTGATCCACACAGTCAAAGGCTTTGGCATAGTCAATAAAGCAGAATTAGATATTTTTCTGGAACTCTCTTGCTTTTTCCATGATGCAGCAGATGTTGGCAATTTGATCTCTAGTTTCCATGCCGTCTCTAAAACCCGCTTGAAATCTTGAAGTTCACAGTTCATGTATTGTTGAAGTCTGGCTTGGAGAATTTTGAGCATTACTTTACTATCATGTGAGGTGAGTGCAACTGTGCAGTAGTTTGAGCATTCTTTGGCATTGCCTTTCTTTGGGATTGGAATGAAAACTGACCTTTCCAGTCCTGTGGCCACTGCTGAGTTTTCCAAATTTGCTAGCATATTGAGTGCAGCACTTTCATAGCATCATCTTTTAGGATTTGAAATAGCTCAACTGAAATTCCATCACTTCCTCTAGCTTTGTTCATAGCGATGCTTCCTAAAGCTCTCTTGACTTCGCATTCCAGAATGTCTGGCTCTAGGTTGGGACCATACCATCATGATTTTGTGGGTTGTGAAGACCTCTTTTGTACAGTTCTTCTGTGTATTCTTGCCACCTCTTCTTAATATCTTTTGCTTGTTAGACCCATATTGTTTCTGTCCTTTGTTGTGCCCATCTTTGAATGAAATGTTCCCTTGGTATCTCTAATTTTCTTGAAGAGATCTTTAGACTTTCTCTTTCTATTGTTTTCCTCTATTTCTTTGCATTGATCACTGAGAAAATCTTTCTTATCTCTCCTTGCTGTTCTCTGGAACTCTGCACTCAAATGGGTATATCTTTCCTTTTCTGCTTGGCCTTTTTCTTCTCTTCTTTCCATAGCTATTTGGAAGGCCTCCTCAGGCAGCCATTTTGCTTTTTTGCATTTCATTTTCTTGGGGATGGTCTTGCTCCCTGCCTCCTGTACAATGTCATCAACCTCTGTCCATATTTCTTCAGGTACTCTGTCTATCAGATCTATTCCCTTGAATCTTTTTCACACCTCCACTGAATAATCTTTAAGGATTTGATTGAAGTCATGAATGGTCTAGTGGTTTTCCCTACTTTCATCAACTTAAGTCTGAATTTGGCAATAAGGAATTCATGATCTGAGCTACAGTCAGCTCCCAGTCTTGTTTTTGCTGACTGTATAGAGCAAAAGGAACTTTTCCTGCCTAAAATTCTCTTCCACCTCCTCTTACCAGCTTAGTGAGTTTATAAATTCTTCAAATCTCAACTTAACCACTGCAAACCTTCCCATTCCTCTTTTCCCTCACTTCCCACCTCGCTCTTCTACCGGCAATTTCCCTCTCACTATATACATAGGTATGTTTTCTGACACTATCTTCTATTGTAATTGATTATGAATTTGTTTTTCCTACTTGATTATAAATTCCTTGAGAGTAAAAAGGAAAATGTCAGTGAATTTCATCTCCCTGGTGGCTAACACAAACCTGGCAGTCAAGAATTACCTGTGGAATAAATACTGAATGGTCTCCTTCTCTATCTTGACGTAGGGATGGGTCAGTTTCTTTCCATCTTGAGTGGTACAGGAGAAACAAAACATACAAGAAAAATCTAAGAAGAATAAATATTTACATACATTGAACATGTATTTATATTATACTTTATGTATTATATATAAAATATTTATGTATGTACATTACTTTTGTAAAAATGTAATTGTGTGTGTGTGTGAGATTCTTTTTTTTAATTTATTTATTTTAGTTGGAGGCTAATTACTTTACAATATTGTAGTAGTTTTGCCATACACTGACACGAATCAGCCATGGGTGTACATGTGTTCCCCATCCTGAACTCCCCTCCTTTCTCCCTCCCCATCCCCATCCCATCCGGGTCATCCCAGTGCAGCAGTCCTGAGCACCCTGTCTCATGGATCGAACCTGGACTGGTGATCTGTTTCATATATGATAATATACATGTTTCAGTGCTATTCTCTC
Organism: Capricornis sumatraensis; assembly: GCF_032405125.1. NCBI lineage: Eukaryota > Metazoa > Chordata > Mammalia > Artiodactyla > Bovidae > Capricornis > Capricornis sumatraensis. The sequence goes on from NC_091073.1 coordinate 26,821,534, forward strand.
AAATCATCCCACCCTCGACCTCTCCCACAGAGCCCAAAAAACTCTGTATGTGTATATCTCACAGATCTCTTTTTCTCAGATTGCTAAAATCTGGTCAGAGATTGTTCGTACAATATATATCTCCTTGGAGGCGAAGAATTTAGTTTCCCTTCACTTCTGTCTGACATTGATGTTTGACCAATATACTCAGATTGCTAAGCTGGGGAAGGTTCCTAGGAAGGCCACATGATGTGGGGGAAGGGATTCGCTTTAGAGGCATAGAAAATCTCAGTTCATGTGTTGGCTCTGCCACTTGGGAGCAGGATGACTTTGATCAAGGTATGTGAGCTGTTGTGTTTGTCCATTATTTTATCAGTAAGTTAAAATTATAAAGCTTAACTTATGGCTTCCTTTTTTTTAACATAGAATGCAAAATCCTAGACACTGCCTGGCATAGGTGGGTTTCTTTCTACACGGTATCACTACTGACACCCATGAAACACAACCATTCTCTCCTTCTAAAATGGGGTTTTCACTTTAAAATTATTTGTTAATGTTGGCTGATTGCCTTACTTCTTTCATATAGCAAATTCCTTGATGACAGACTCCGTGTCTTTCTCCTCTTTATTATCTCTTCAGTGCTAAGCCTGGGACAGAAAGCTTGCTGAATCAATATTTGTTCCTTGAATTGAACTGGTGGTACGATTTCCCTCCAGTTTTGGTTATTTTCAGTGTGTGCTAATGTAATGGATGATCCAGATACACGGTCGTGCGCCCTTGCTCAGTCTGCCAGCCTGTGATCACCAGCCAATTTTCAGCTGCAAGCCCACATTTTTTTTTTTTTTATTCTGGGAAGTTATAAAAATAACAATTCTGCCATCACTTTCTAATTCACAAAGTGACTTTAGTCTCCTGCCCTCTAATTCCTTTCATTTCTCCTTTAAAGGCCTGCCAAAAACCTTGGCCTTTGCTGGCCTCACATATTTAATCAGACTTACCAATGCTGATGATTTTCACAGGGAATTAAGTTTGATTTGTTTTGAAACATTTATTTATTCCATATGGCATGTAAAGTGACTGAATTATTTTTGGTTTTGAAATGAGGTTGCATGAACTAGATTTGAATTTTCTAAAAAAAAAAGAAAAGAAAAAAACTCAAAAATGCAACCAAAAGCCCAAGAGTCATTTTGTTCTAAAAAAAAAATAAATAAATCCTTTGTAAAAGGAATAAAAGGGATTAATATACAATTGAGGAGTCAGACCAGAAGACTTGGCACAAGTTACCAAGATAATTGGCTAGAGTTAAGTCTTCAACATCAATCTCAGGCCAAAACTTGGTTTCACACGTAGTGGACCCTGGATTTCCTCCCTGTGTATACCAGGTTTGGCTGGTCCTGTAAGCTACACCCTGTCTTAGCTCCAGGGATGAGTAGAGAGTGCTAAGTGGCCACGAAGAGTCCATGAAGCACCTTCATTCTTCCACAGCTTCAGGGTAGTCAGGGAGCAGGCCTAAGCAGGTTGGGTCAGAGGTAGGGATGTGATCCAATTTTGCCCAGTTAGTAAAACCTACTATTTTTTTCCCCTGGAGAAGGAAATGGCAACCCACTCCAATACTCTTGCTTGGAAAATCCCAAGGACAAAGGAGCCTGGTAGGCTACAGTCCATGGGGTTGGAAAGAGTCAGACAAAACTGAACTGCTTTAACCCACTATTTTTTTTCAATATTTAAGTAAAGATGCAATATATTATTAGAGATGTAGTTAGAGATATATATTCCAACCTTTCTACAGCTATTTTCCTACCATGACTAAACAAACAAGCAAGCTGAAAAAATTAAATACAGTCATCAAAAAAGAAACGAGTGCGTTCTAAGTCACTTCAGTTGTGTCCAGTTCTTTGTGACCCCATGGACTGTAACCCACCAGACTTCTCTGTCCTTGGGATTCTCCAAGCAAGAACACTGGAGTGGGTTGCCATGCCCTTCTCCAGGGAGTCATCCCAACCCAAAGACCAAACCCATGTCCCTTATGTCTCCTGCATTGGCAGGTGGGTTCAAAGAAATACTGATCATCAAATATTGCCTAAGTCCACTAACCTGGATGTGAACCAAAATATTCAAAATATTGCCTTTATAGTTTCAGCCAATATGAGTTGCTTGCACTCAACAACAACAAAAATATTGATACATAAGCAGAGATGCAGAAAAGCAAATGTATAATTAGTAAATCTTCTTGCAGGGGTCCTTCTGCTGGGGTAAATAGAACATATATATTATTTCACACATTCCCTTATGGAAGTAAGATTGTCTTTCAGCCATTAACCATGCTCAGGAGGAAAGACTGTACTGGGAAGACCACTGTTTCTAATGTATGTTACAAAGTTAGAGCTAATGTGCATTTTAAACCAACTGAGCGCATCATTGCTGTTTCTCTTCTATGGTGGTTAAGAGGTGTGAGTCATGCTTCCTGTTAAACCCAGAGATGGTGCCTCTGTTTGAGGTTTTATTATTTGGTAACAAAATGAAAAGCACAGGGTGCTGTGTCAGTGAGCTGGAAGCAATCAACATTTATACTAGGATTACACACACAAGAAATGCAAATATGTTTCATTTGAAGGGATATGGGTTGGTGGCTTGACTCAAACATTTCATACCCCCAGGAAAAAGGAAGTTAAACCACAGGCTTAATCCTTGACTAAATCTTGAGGCATTTAGAACCACAAATTAGAAAATTAAAACCAAAATGCATTCTGCCATTCCAAAACCAAAGAGCTAAGCTCTTACTTTAAAGGCTGGTAAATCCCACCACCTTGGCCCATTTCACTTGATTCTTACCCACTGGCTTATTTTTATGGCCTCCTGCCAGCTCTCTAAGGCAAAGCTATGAAATTATGACTCTCAGCTGTGGAACCAGAAACTGGGCTGTAATTAGGCTTAAGAAGATACCAGAAACTTCCAGGGATATTTAATTGCTGAATTTCTGGGGATAACCACAGCATATCTTTGGGCTGTCTGGGAAAATATATTAATCTGAAAACGCACAACCTTCATAGTTGGTGTAAAAAGCATTAATTATAAAGTGAAAGGTAGTTTTATTTCAGTAGAGATGGTAATGCCAGAAATGGTATAGAAGAAGTGCTATCTGTATCACTCAATATACAAGGTTCTCAGCAAACAGTAGTTGATAGTGATGATACATTTACTTTAAGAGAGCAAAAAGTAACAGTTACTTGAGTTTATCTTGCTGCAGCTAAGTTGCTTCAGTCGTGTCTGACTCTGTGTGACCCCATAGATGGCAGCCCACTAGGCTCCTCTGTCCCTGGGTTTCTCCAGGCAAGAATACTGGACTGGGTTGCCATTTCCTTCTTATAAATGCCTAAATTCACTCCACCTCCACACAGATTTTACCAGGACAGACAGGAATTAAAAAAAAAAAAAATCCAACAATTTCTGAGCATTGTTAAGCTGAAATTTTTTATTTGAAAAAAAAAAATCCAGAGAACAAAGATTGTTTATGATTCATTTAAAAAGTGAACCATTTGTGAGAGCACAGAAATAAACATAAGCATGTAGAGTCAACTTATGTTTGATAAAGGAGCCAAGAAAACTCGCTGGAGAAAAGACAGTCTCTTCAATAAATGATGCTGGGAAAATTGGATATTCATTTTTAAAAGAATGAAACTAGACCTCTACTTTATACCACTTTGCAAAGCTAACTTGAAATGAATTAAAGACCCAGATGTAAGATCTGAAACCATAAAACTTCTAGAAGAAAAGATAGGAAAGAAACTCTTTGACATAGATCTTGGCAAAGATTTTTTTGGATATGACATCTAAAATACAAGCAACAAAATAAAAAATACACAAGTGCAACTACATCAAATGAACAAGAAATCTCCTTCACAGCAAAAGAAGTGATCACACAATGAAAAGACAATCTATGGAATGGAAAAAATATTTGTTAGGGGTAATATACAAAAGAATATAAGGGGTTATATACAAAGTTGTGTCCGACTCTTTGCAATCCCATGGACTGCAGCCATGGGATCTTCTGTCCATGGGATTTTCCAGGCAAGAATACTAGAGTGGGTTGCCATTTCCTTCTCCAGGAGATCTTCCCAACCCAGGGATTGAACCCAGGTCTCCCACATTATAGGCAGACATTTTACCATCTGAGCCAGCAGGGAAGTCGTATACAAAGAACTTATATAACTTTTTTGCTTTAGCAAAAAAGCAGGCAATCCAATTTAAAAAATTGGTAAAGGACATGAATAAACATTTTTCCAAAGAAAAATTTATACAGATGGTCAACAGGTACATGAAAAGGTATTTGATCTCACTAATTGTAGAGAAATATAAATCAAAATCACTATGAGATATTAGGATGGTTATTATCAAACAAACAACAAATGCTGGTGAGGATGTGGAGAAAAGGGAATATCTGTGCACTGTTGGTGGGATTACAAATTGTTACAGCTACTATGGTAAACAGTTTGGTGGCTACACAAAAAATTAAAAACAGAACTCAGATATGATCCCAGAAATCCCATTCTTGGGTATACATATATCCAAAGAATTATAATCCATATGTGGAAGAGTAACAGGCACCCCAATGTTCATAGCACCATTATTTATAACAGCCAAGATATGGAACCAACCTCCGTGGCCACTGAAGTATGAATGGATATAAATATGATACACACACACAGAGGAATATTACTCAGACATAGAAAGAAGACAATTCTGCCTTTTACAATAACATGGAAGGATCTTGAGATCACTATGCTAAATAAAATGTCAGATGAAGGAAGATAAATATTTTATGATCTCGCCCATATGTGGTATTTAAAAAACCAAACCAAAACAATGACAGTCAGTCAGTCAGTCAGTTCAGTCTCTCAGTCGTGTCTGACTCTTTGCAACCACATGGACTGCAGCACGCCCGGCCTCCCTGTCCATCACCAACTCCCAGAGTTTACTCAAACTCATGTCCATTGAGTCAGTGATGCCATCCAACCATCTCATCCTCTGTCGTCCCCTTCTCCTCCCACCTTCAATCTTTCCCAGCCTTGGGGTCTTTTCAAATGAATCAGCTCTTCGCATCAAGTGGCCAAAGTATTGGAGCTTCAGCTTCAACATCAGTCCTTCCAATGAACATTCAGGACTGATTTCCTTTAAGATGGACTGGTTGGATCTCCTTGCAGTCCAAGGGACTCTCAAGAGGCTTCTCCAACATCAAAGTTCAAAAACATCAGTTCTTTGGCATTCAGCTTTCTTTCTAGTCCAACTCTCACATCCATACATGACCACTGGAAAAACCATAGCCTTGACTAGACAGACCCTTGTTGGCAAAGTAATGTCTCTGCTTTTTAACATGCTGTTGAAGTTGGTCATAACTTTTCTTCCAAGGAGTAGGCGTCTTTTAATTTCATGGCTGCAGTCACCATCTGCAGTGAATTTAATGCCTTATCATAAAAGAAATCAGTTTGTGGTTACCAGAACTAGGTTGAAGTGGGGGAAGGAAGAAAAGTTGCATGAAGGTGATTAAAAGGTACAAGTTTCCAGTTAGAAGATAAGTAAATACTAAACATATAATGCACAACAAGATGACTGTAGTTAACACTAATGTGTAATAAGTTTGAAAATTGTTAAGAAAGTAAATTTTAGAGTTCTTATTACAAGGAAAAAAACCATTTCATATATATATATATATATATATAAAAAATGAGATGAGGACTGTTAACTTATCGGGGAAATCATTTCACAATACATGTAAGTTAAATGCTTATGCTGTATGCTTTAAATTTACATAAGGAAGTCATGGCAATCCATTCCAGTATTCTTGCCTTGAGAATCCCCGTGGGCAGAAGAACCTCATGGACTAGAATTCATAGGGTCTCAGAGAGTCAGACGTGACAGAAGTGAGCACGCACATGTGTCAGTTATATCTCAATAAAACTGGTAAAAAGTGAATGATTTAAAAAATGAGGTAGAGAAATACATAACTAATTTTGAGAATCTACAATATATAAATATTTAATTTTTACAATAAAAAAAATCAGTTTCTTCTAATCAGAATTCCAGAGATGAAGCCATGTTAATCTGTTCTTCTACAATGATCCCAAGGTATTCTAATAAGTGCTGAGAAGAGTCAAAAGCAATATGTTGTATCTTTTAATTAATTCAGTAACTATTTATGAATGCTAATATAATTGCAAAATATACAGAGCTATGGGGCTACAAATGTGAATAAAACTGAAATTTCTGTCTTCAAAAGGTCATCACCTAGCAGAAGAAGAAAGGCATGGGCTGTGTGTCTTTAGTCAGTATTTGTTATCCCAGATGTCAAGTTTGTAATTTAATGCTATTTCATTTAAAACTAGTACATTAGCCTATTTCTGCTTCACAGACACCAGCAGAAGACAAGAGACTCCTGGTTCAGAGACTACGGACTTTGTTAAACATGCATGACACAGTAAGCACCATGAGCATCAGCATGGTTATGTCAATTCCTTCTGCCCCACACCCAAGTCCAGGGGGTGATGGAGAGAGCTGCAGATACATAGCTGTATCCTCAGTAGACTGTTTTATAGCAAAGGAACACTGAACTAGGAAATCTGTTACTTTCATAGTAAGCAGTAAGCAAACCTGCTGCTCATCATGGAAGGAGACTCTACCTAATCTGTTGAAGCTGCTCTCTGTGAACACAATCCTGAGAGCGAGCAATCAAGGGTCTTGCATTCTTGGTCTACCAGCAAGACATGTGGGAGTGCACAGACTTTCCCACAACACCAGACAGGATTCAGAGTTCAATGTGTTAATGATGTATGTTGGTTGAAAGAGAAAATCTAATCTTTCTCCCTTCAACACAAGCTACTTTCTGGATTCCAAATGTGAAGGATTTCAGCATAGGAAATCACTGGGAAGACTGGGAGTTAAGATGAGGGAAATTACTGTTCTCAATCTCAACCTAAAGTTCCAAAGTAGATGGCTCTCGGTAACTCTGCAGGAAGGTGATGCAGTTCTCAAGAATCTCCTGAAAGCTTCCAGTCAATATCTCAATGGCTATGAACTAAATTGTGTGCTCCCAAAATTCATATTTTAATACTTAACCAATTCATTGGGATGGTATTTGGAGGTGGGGACTTTGGGAGGCAATGAGGACTAGATGAAGACACAAAGCTGGGTCCCTCATGATGGAATTAGTGCCCCTATAAGAGGAAGAGAGATTAGCACTTACTCTCAACCATACTCTCCCTCTCATGCCCACTCCCCAGTACCCACTCCTATCCCAGAACTACAGCTGTGTGAGGACATGGTAAAAAGGCTGCTGTCTGCAAGATAGAAGAAATCTTTCACCAAAACCTCATCATGCTGGCAACTCTGATCTTGGACTTCCCAGTTCTGAAAACTGTGAGAAGTAAATTTTTATTGTTTAAGTCATGCCACCTATGGTATTCTTTTTGTTTTTTGGCAGTCTAAGACATCAATTTAGAGCTGCAAAGTGAAAGGGGAGTCTTGTCTGTCAATGATAGGTCTGGCTGTTTCTGCCTAGGAAGAATAGCTAATCCCATTCACATGTCAAATCTCATGCAAGGGTTTCATGTTGAGAAACTCTAACCCAGAGACATGCAATGAAGTAAATTATGGGAACTACTGCACTCATCTCACATGCTAGTAAAGTAATGCTCAAAATTCTCCAAGCCAGGCTTCAGTAATACGTGAACTATGAACTTCCAGATGTTCAAGCTGGTTTTAGAAAAGGCAGAGGAACCAGAGATCAAATTGCCAACATCTGCTGGATCATTGAAAAAGTGAGAGAGTTCCGGAAAAACATCTATTTCTGCTTTCTTGACTATGCCAAAGCCTTTGACTGTGTGGATCACAAGAAACTGTGGAAAATTCTGAAAGAGATGGGAATACCAGACCACCTGACCTGCCTCTTGAGAAACGTGTATGCAGGTCAGGAAGCAACAGTTAGAACTGGACATGGAACAACAGACTGTTTCCAAATCGGGAAAGGAGTATGTCAAGGCTGCATATTGTCATCCTGCTTATTTAACTTATATGCAGAGCACATCATGAGAAATGCTGGGCTGGATGAGGCACAAGCTGGAATCAAGATTGTCAGGAGAAATATCAATAACCTCAGATATGCAGATGCCACCACCCTTATGGCAGAAAGTGAAGAAGAACTAAAGAGACTCTTGATGAAATTGAAAGAGGAAAGTGAAAAAGTTGGCTTAAAGCTCAACATTCAGAAAATGAAGATCATGGCATCTGGTCCCATTACTTCATGGCAAATAGATGGGGAAACAGTGTCAGACTTTATTTTTCTGGGCTCCAAAATCACTGAAGATGGTGATTGCAGCCATGAAATTAAAAGACGCTTACTCCTTGGAAGAAAAGTTATGACCAACCTAGACAGTGCATTAAAAACCAGAGACATTACTTTGTTAACAAAAGTCTGTGTAGTCAAGGTTATGGTTTTTCCAGGAGTCATGTATGGATGTAAGAGTTGGACTATAAATAAAGCTGAGCACAGAAGAATTGATGCCTTTGAACTGTGGTGTTGGAGAAGACTCTTGATAGTTCCTTGGACTGCAAGGAGATCCAACCAGTCCATCTTAAAGATCAGTCCTGAGTGTTCATTGGAAGGACTGATGTTGAAGCTGAAACCCCAATACTTTGGCCACCTGATTTGAAGAGCTGACTCATTTGGAAAGACCCTGATGCTAGGAAAGATTGAGGGCAGGCACAGAAGGGGACAACAGAGCATGACATGGTTGGATGGCATCACCGACTCAATGGACATGAGTTTGAATAAATTCTGGGAGTTGGTAATGGACAGGGAGGCTTGGCCTGCTGCAGTTCGTGGAGTCACAAACAGACAGGACTGAGCGATTGAACTGAACTGAACTCAGAGACATGCAATGAAGTAAATTATGGTAAATATAATTCCAACCTCTTCTCTGTGATAAAGGGAGTAGTTATGATGTTAAGTGTATATGAAATATTCTATCCAAATTACATTATTAAACTAACAAGATAACTATGTAAGTTCTACATGGATATTAAGAAGTAAGTAATAGGAGTTTGATGGGCATCCCTGGTGGCTCAAGAAAATCCACCTGCAGTGCAGGAGATGCAGGAGACTCGGGTTCTATGTCTGCGTCAGGAAGATCCCCTGGAGAAGGAAATGGCAACACACTCCAGTAGTCTTGCCTGGAAAACTCCATGGACAGAGGAGCCTGGTGGGTTGCATGCAGTCCATGGGGATTGCAAAAAGTTGGACATGACTAAGTAGAGAGAACAGTGATACAGAAGATAAATATACTTCTGATTCAGTTCAGAGCTGGGGTAAGCTGTGATGCCCTAGAGTAGCAGACACAGTTCAAACTATGATTGACCCCGCTCACTAGGTACTTTTCAGAAGATGGACAGCTTATTGAGAAAAAAAAAAAAACAGAGACTGTTGGAAGCACAAAGGTGGGACAACCTTCATTATCAGGTGGTAACAAGCATCAAAAGAGTCATTCAAAAATAAAACGCTCAAGTTATATTTAATGATACACTTAATGAACTGTATTTTCCGAAGAATAAAATGAAATGGAGTATAGATTTTCCTGTGGATGATGGGGAATGACGTTGGAACAATGGTTTGGATGTATTTAGAGAGACCGTTGGAGGCTAAGAAAGATGAACTTTGGTCTGTAGGCATGCAGGGAACAAGTGAAGACTTCTGAACAGAGGAATGACATGAACAAGGCAGTTTGCAAGATGAGTTGAAGAGGGAACCAACCTGAGGCAGAAATAAGGTTAAAACTAGGCCACTGTATTATTTAAAGGGATGATGATCAACATTCGAGTCCAGCGATAGCCCTGAAAGGGGCGAAAGAGGATTTACGGTCAACGTTGTGAAGAAACAGAGTAACTTAGTGACTTGGAAAGAATCTTTTTCAAAAAACTTGAGAATGTCTTTCATCTAATTTTAGAGATTTATATTCACTGAAGGCAGTCCAGTGCCTTTTATAGCCACCTTCTTGATCTTCGATTTTAAATCCTTTTATTTGAAAAGTAGAAATAGACACACAAATGTACAGAACAAAGGTATGGATACTGAGGGCGTTTAGGGGTGTGGGATGAATTGGGGGTTGGGATGGACATATACACACCACTGTATATAAAAGAGATAACTGATGAGAACCTGCTGTATAGCACAAGGAACTCGCCTCAGTGCCCTGTGGTGACCTAAATGGGAAGGAGATCCAAAGGGGGGAGCTATGCACACACACACACACACACACACACACACACACATTCACTGTATTCACACTCTCGTTCTATAGAGTAGACACTAACACAGCATTGTAATGCAACTATATTCCAGTAAAAATCAATTTTATGATCTTCATCTTTAAGAGGATTCATCTTTAAATGCAAGTTGGAAAAAGAGTAGGCATTTAGCCTTTTTGCCTTCTCACTCATGTTATCTCTGCCTAAGTCCTGAGGCTATTCTTGATCCTCTCTAGACCTGAATATGGTTGATAAATTCTTTTGCATCTCCCCTAATATTTTTTTCTCAAATGACATTTTTTCATCTACTCATTCCTTAGAGAGTGGCTACTATTTGCCAGACTCTGTACTAGATGTTAGGTATATAAATATTAGTAAAGTGTGGCCATGCTTACTAAGGGTCCCCGTTCTATAGCCATGCACACAAGTATGCCAGATAATATAATAAATAATATTTTTAAAGTGTGCCATTAGCACAAAGGAGAGATTAGTGACATGCGCTCATGGCAAGGCAGTTTGCAAAGGCTAAAAAAGGAAATTTTACTTTAACTTTACCTTAATGAAGAGAAGGATTGGCCAGGTAGACAAGATCAGAGGAAGGAAATCCAAGCAGCTACAAGGTAAAGAGAAAAAAGGGACCATGACTTTGGATGAAAAGTATCTGCACATCTGATATTTCACGTGCTTCTTACATACATCACTCAAATTTTTGTAAGCAGATTGACCATTTTCAAGTTGCCTAAATACAGTTAAAAATACTGCCTGTTTTTCAGTGGATTTACATTTTTATGAATTGTTGAAAATATCTACATATGAGGATGTATCTATTATTTGCAACCTCATGGAAACACAGTAATTTGTTTGAGTCCCTTGCAGAGGAGAGGTGCCCTAATGCTGTATTCCAATACTGGGAAAAGTGAAACTTCAACTGAGATAGGACAGGCAACAATAATAGACTATTTCAATAGAGAGCAATTTTAGCTATTTTTTATCATACAGTTTATAGTTGGAGATCTACACTATGGCTCTAACATGTTTTATTCTTTGTATGCCATTTACAGAATGCTACATTTGGATGCCATTTTAACTTTGAGAAGTTTACATTAAATTCAATCTGCATTTAGCTGTAGTTACTTGTAACTACCGCCTCCCAGGTCACCATCATCAAGCCACCAAGCTTAAGCCGCCTAGTCATCATCAGTTATCTGTACTGATGACTCGGGTTTTACGTCTCTGCTTTCATTCTTCATGGATGCCCTGTTAAAATGAGATGTCATCAGAGATCGCACTTTACACCTTTTATTTTAGTCTCTTCCTCCTTACAAAGTTGTTTTATTTGGACTCTGTTATCCTTCTTTTTTTTTAAATCATATTTTGGATTCTCTATTCATGGCATCATAACATCTTTTTCCTGAGAGTTTCTCTATCTGTATCACACTATTAATCTGTTAGGGCTGTCGTAACAAAGTACCACAAACTGGGTGGTTTAAAACAATGTAAATCTATTGTCTCTTACTTCTGAAGGCTAGAAGTCCAAGATCCAGGTGTTGGCAGGATGGCGTTTCACGTATTCCCTGAAACCTATAGGTGGGTACTTCCTTGCCTTTTCTAGCTTCTCTTGGTTTGCTAGTAATGTTTGGATTTATAGAATGCAAGCCTGGGGATGCCAGTATCTTCCCTCTTTGTCACATAGTGTTCTACGGAGTATCTTTCTCTTTCCACAGCCAACTTCTTACAAGGACACCGGGCACCTCAGATCAGGGGTCCACCCAAGTCCAGTATGAACTCAACTTAATAAATTACATCTGCTACAACCCTAAATCCAAATAAAGTCACACTCTGTAGTTAAGAGTTTAACACATCTGTTTTCCTGAGACACATTCAAATGCATAACAATTACTAATATTGAGACCCAGGGTGATGCCCAAGATTATGGGCTTTGGAATGAAAGAGCTCTGGGTTCAAAACTTTATCCTACTATTAACTGGGTTTTCCCTGGTGGCTCAATTGGTAAAGAATGTGTCTGCAATGCAGGAGACCCAGGTTTGATCACTGGGTTGGGAAGATCCCCTGTAGAAGGAAATGGAAACTCCCTCCAGTACTCTTGCCATGGACGGAGGAGCCTGGCGGGGTCACAAGAGTCGGACATGACCTAGTAACTAAATCACCACCACTAACTTTGACCTGAGTCAATGTATTTAATCTTCCTAAAAAGACTTGGTTTTCACGTATAAAGTAGAAATAATGACAATATCTTGGAAGTTTTTGAGGATTAAATAAAATATCATGAGGTGATTATATCAGTACCTGACTGGTAGTAAACATCAGCAATTGATATTAAAGTGTATCAACTATTTCTTAATATATTCAGCTATCCCTACTTTGAATACTATAGAGGGTAAAATAGTAAGGAAGGACAAAGTAATCACCAACTTTAGCCTAAACTGTGCCATCTGTTGAAGTTCAAATATTCTGGTAATGTCTATGAAAGGATGAAGAGGAACTAGGAAGAGGACTGTTTGTATGGGGAACAGGGAAGCCTTCAGGGCATGAACTCATTCACTCCAAGGGAAACGCGTTTTCAAGGACCAATTGGATTCCCTACAAGATGCTTCTTTTCAGAACGGAAAAGTGATTCTCATGCCAGGCTGTTATTGGCCTATCAGCATGGATTTCTCTCTGAGTGTTAAAAGAAAGACAGGACTCCGAGATCAAAACTAAAGGACAATTTTACTGGAAACTTTATAACTTTGGAGTACAGCATGTATTATTTTGGTATGCCTCTAAAAAATTCTAAAGCAAAGTGGTGGCATTCTGTTCTAAACTGCTACAAATAGCTGTGAAACTTTGAGGACCTTTGTAACAACTAGTAGTCACAAATGTTACGTAGGAAAGGCTCAGCATGAGTGACAGAAACTGAAATTGTCCCTGAAAGACATTAATAGGGAAGAAATACAAGAGCATAGATGGAGTCAAGGTCAGGAGCAGTGGTGTTTGCAATGCTGAATATACTTAATTGGTCCTAGCAATCAGCCTAGTAGAGAAGGGTTATTCTTATACCCGTTTTACACAGAAGTAAAACTGAGAGTTGAGCAGTGGCAATGTCTAGTTCAAGACTACAGAATTAGTAGGCAGGAGAAAATGAATTTCAACCCAAGTAATCATATTTCCAGAGCTGAGAATTCTCTAAAATGCATGTTAAATGTGGAGATTTCTCAAAAAGCTAAAAATAGAGTTGCAATATGATCCAGTAATGCCACTCCTGGGCACATAATCTGGAAAAAACTCTAGTTCAAAAAGATACATGCACCCTTATATTCCCCAGAGCACCACAATTCACAATAGCCAAGACATGGCAACAACTTAAATGTCCATCGACAGATGAACTGGCAAAGAAGATGTGGTACATATATACAATACAATATTTCTCAGTCAGAAAACGAATGAAATAAGGCCTTTTTCAGCAACATGAATGGAACTAGAGATTACCACACGAAGTGAAGTCAGTCAGAAAAAGACAAACACCATGCAATAGCACTTAAATGTGGAATCTGAAGTGAAGTCGCTCAGTCGTGTCCGACTCATCGCGACCCCATGGACTGTAGCCTACCAGGCTCCTCTGTCCATGAGATTTTCCAGGCAATAGTACTGGAGTGGATGGCCATTTCCTTCTCCAGGGGATCTTCCCGACCCAGGGATCGAACCCAGGTCTCCTGCATGGTAGACAGACGCTTTACCGTCTGAGCCACCAGAGAAGTCCGCTAAGTCCAGGGACACAAATGAGCTTTAATGAAACAGACTCATAGACAGAGAACAGACAAGGCTAGAGGGAAGTGACAGAGCTAGATTGGGAGTTAGGATTTGCGAACTATGATATGCAGAATGTATAAACAATAAGTCCTACTGTATAGCACAGGGAAACATTCAATATTCTGTGATTAACCATAATAGAAAAGAATATGAAGAAAAGAACACACACACACACACACACACACACACACATATATATCTGAATCGCTTGGTTGTTACAGCAAAATTCATACAACCTTGTAAATCAACTATATTTCAAATAAAAAATATGCAGGCAAAAATGCATGCTAAAAACCCTTTTAGTGCAGAGATCAGAGATCTTTTTCATAAAAGGTTAGATAGTAAATATGTTCAGCTTTGGGAGCTTAATGGTCTCTGTTGAAACTACTTAATTTTCCCATTGTAGTGAAAAACCAGCCAAAGACAATACATATACAATGACCATGGCTATATTTGAATAAACGCTTATATCCAAAAAACAGAAATCAGCCAGATTTGGCCTACAGGACACAGTTTGCTGACCCTTGCCTCCTTTTAACTGCTGTGGCAAGTGATTTGTTCAGTCATGAAAACACACATATAACAACAGCATTTGTATTAAAATAGCATTGAAGACAATGTCACCTCTTTCTCTTCCTCTCCCCTGAACCCCCGTAAAACTATTAGACGGGCGTAATCAGCACTGATTAGTTTCACTTGGTGAGAATAGTCCCCTTTGGTAACAGAGCTAGAAACAGCCTCTTGATGAGAATTTTCCGTAATAAATCATTAATCTTTGCACCTCTTTTGCTGCACCTGTTCATCGCCTAGACGCTGCGTGTTTGCATTCACACTCCTCTTGTTCTACACCTGTTCCAGCCCATCTCCTCTTTCCCTTTTATTTCTAAGCTACCTTTTACTGATGTTTCTGTAATTTCACTTGGTTCCTAAACTTCTCATTTTCTTTTCCTTTAAATCTCTGACATTTTTCCATTTGCTGTATTTATTTCCCTTAAACAGCTGTGATTGTAACACATTTACTTACAGAATTTGTGTCTCTGGACACTCTCAAATTTTGCTATTTTTCACCTTTGTCTACTACCAAAATAACATAACAGCTCTCTGTTTCCCTCTACCATTATTCTGGTCCATACATATCCTTGTATCAGTTTGTCAGGGTGGCTAAAACAAAGTGCCATAAGACTGGGGGGGCTAAGTCATGGAAAGGTATTGGCCCACAGTTCTGGAGGCTAAGAGTCCAAAATCAAGCTCAGCAAATTTCTAGGAGTCTAGCTGAAAGAGCTGGTTCATTTTTGAGGGATGGGAGGGAGAATCTTTGAGTCTCTCATAGGTTCTGGTGGTTTGCTGACAATCTTCAGCCTTCCTTGGCAACGTAAATCCCGTCTCCACATGACATTCTCCCTGTGGTTCTGTGTCCAAATGTTCCCTTTTTAACAGGCCACGTTTCAGATTAGGACCCACCCTAATGACTTCATCTTAACTTGGCTACATCTGCAAAAACCTTGTTTCCAAATAACATCAGGTTGTGCAGTACTGGGAGTTAGAACTTCAAGATATGAAGGGAGCAGGGTGGGAAATTACACTCCTAACAACCCCATTTGCATTTCCAAGTGTATATGCTTAGTTGCTCAGTTGTGTCAGACTCTGTGACTCCATGGACTGTAGCTCAGGTTCCTCTGTCCATGGATTTCCCAGGCAAGAATACTGGAGTGGGTTGTCATTCCCTTCAGGGGCTCTTCTCGATCCAGTGATTGAGCCTGAGTTTCTTGTGTCTCCTGCATTGCAGGCGGATTCTTTACCTGCTGAGCCATCAGGGAAGCTCCATTTGTGTTTCCAGGCTGTACGAAAGCAGTATCTTTTATTAAAGATTCCCTTGACTCTAGGATCAGGAAGTATATTCTCCTGAGCCCTCTCCCCACTTCATGACAAGTTTCTGGAAATCAGGGATTATAGTTTTCTTAGTTTGCTGTTTTATCCCCAAAGTCTACCATGCTCTGCAACATGGAGTAGACCGCCCCCAAATATTTGCTGAACTGAATAGTCTGTTTCTCCCCCTTAAGGGAGGCAGGGGTTTTTCTGTGGTTGGAAACCAGGCAAGAGCTCTTCATCTCCCAGTCACATTTCCACCATCGTGCTGAGAGACAGCATAATACTCTGGTTAAGAGGTTGGACTAGGCTCAATACCACTTCTGTCACTTAAGTATGAATTATAGGTAACCTTATGATATTTTTTAATCTTTCACAAATTTATCTCAAATGTCCTCATTTATGAAGCATAACCTGTAATCCATCCCTTGAAGAATTTGACTGAAAACTGATTCAGATACTACAGGCAGCTTTCTAAACAATGGTAGCTAATAATACTATTATATAGGAAGGCTACAAGCTTAAAGTGTTGAAATGATTCTGCAAGACTTGCAAGAAGTTTTCAAAGAGTTTATCATGACTACAAGGAGCTCAATACAGTGCTTTGTGACAGTATAGAGGGGTGGGGTTGTGGGGGATAGATGGGGGAGAGGAGGGAGGTTCAAGAGGGAGGGGACATATGTATATGTGAGGCTGGGTCATGTTATTGTATGCAGAAACCAATACCACATTGTAAAGCAATTATCCTCCAATTTAGAAAAAACTTAGCCTGACTATAGATCACAGAGGGGCCTCCATTCGCACTTAGAAAAACTTTGTGAGCCAGATTAAGGAAGAGGTTAAAAAAATAAAAAAGAATACTTTATAGGACTTTGAGGAAACAGTGGTCACTACTGGTCAAGGAGAACAGACAGCAATTGTACAGAAATAAGCTCCAGAGCCTACCTTTGACTTTTCAGTGCCCCCACACAATCAGTCAGAAGAGCTGTTTTCAAATATCAAGGGCAAAATACAAATAGAGCTATTATCATCACTCACTCTTCAAAGCAGTGACCTTTACTTTGGACTAGTTGATTTGGCAAGGAAATTTGGCGTGAAGCTGCTAACGTAGCGTTAAACAGCAAAAATCGGATCCTGCAACTCCCCTCTCTCAATGGCAGTTTCACAAAACACCTAACTTCATGCTTTGGGGCAAAACTGCTTAAGATACCCTCCCTGAGACTCCCAGGCTGCATATTTATCAAAACAAGTTAAAGTCACCTTCTGAGTAATCGCCGTGTAGGTGTTTGAGCTCAGCAGACAGGCACATTTTTCGTGGGTTGAGCGATTGATCACTAAGTTCTAGTAACAGGTGCGTTTTGCTTCTGGGGCCTTGAAACATGACAGCCTGTAGCAAGACTATTAAAATCGCTTTGCTAGCAAAAAAAAAAATCAATTGTTCTCCACAAGGAGGTGCCGTCAGGCACAATCAATATAGGATAGCACAAGGTTGGGCAGTAAAGCCTGGGAATGGATTGAAGCTTTTGATTAGCTAAAGGTGTAAAGAATAGCTGTTTCTCCTCTCCCTGATGGACTGAGAGAGATAAAGATGTATTTTGCTCCAAGTTGCATTTGGTTTCCCTTCAGCAGATCAACTTGTTAAAGGACAGTTTTGTGGTTTTTTTTTTTTTTTCTGTCGAGTATAATCCTTTCTCAAGTATCATTTTACCCGTTTCCAGTTCAAAGTCTGGGGGTAGAGAGCCAGAGTTGATAAGGGACCTACTTATGAGACTAGTTGGAAGAATCAGAATGGAGAGACACATGGAAGCTATGACACCATCAACTGTTAAGAGCTCTGGTTGAAAAGTATATCATATTTGTGATTTTTCTGTTAAATATAGGAGACATATGAGTGGAAATTTGGGTGAAGTCTTGGTAGTTTTTGTGCATTTTTCTACCAAAAAAATCAATAAAGATCTGTCATTTACAGATATATATTTCAAAACTAGAAAAAAAAATGCTATTTTCATGGCATTTACAACCTCCATGTATTTTCATAAAGCTTTACTTGTGTGCTGATAATCTTTAAACCAGGCACAAAATTCAAAATAAAACTCAATTCATGCTGTTCTGATGAGTAAAAGATGCACTCTCCATAACAAAGAACTTTATCTTGAGAACATGAATTCCTTTTTTACTCAAAGGAATGTTGTATTTGAATAGCTCATACAAAACCCATTGAACAATCATCAGTAACTTTTCATGCCTAGCTAGAACATGTATACATTAACAGATTTGAAACTCAATGTCAAAAATATTAAACAGTCTTGATTTTATACATTAGCAATATACATAGCTCAGTATATTCATGGAAAATTGATTATATTAATGAGCATAAAACAAAAAATATTTTGTAATTTACAAGGTATTGGGAAGTACACCAAGATAATCACAATGGTATGATCACTCACCTAGAGCCAGACGTCCTGGAGTGTAAAGTCAAGTGGGCCTTAGAAAGCATCACTATGAACAAAACTAGTGGAGGTGATGGAATTCCAGTAGAGCTATTTCAGATCCTGAAAGATGATGCTGTCAAAGTGCTGCACTCAATATGCCAGCACATTTGGAAAACTCAGCAGTGGCCACAGGACTGGAAAAGGTCAGTTTTCATTCCAATCCCAAAGAAAAGCAATGCCAAAGAATGCTCAAACTACCTCACAATTGCACTCATCTCACACGCTAGTAAAGTAATGCTCAAAATTCTCCAAGCCAGGCTTCAGCAATACGTGAACCATGAGCTGGTTTTAGAAAAGGCAGAGGAACCAGAGGTCAAATTGCCAGCATCTCTGGATCATAGAAAAAGCAAGAGAGTTCCAGAAAAACATCTATTTCTGCTTTATTGACTATTCCAAAGCCTTTGACTGTGTGGATCACAAGAAACTGTGGAAAATTCTGAAAGAGATAGGAATACCAGACCACCTGACCTGCCTCTTGAGAAACCTTTATGCAGTTCAGGAAGCAACAGTTAGAACTGGACATGGAACAACAGACTGATTTCAAATAGGAAAAGGAGTACGTCAAGGCTGTATGTCACCCAGCTTATTTAACTTATAGGCAGAGTACATCATGAGAAACGCTGGGCTGGAGGAAGCACAAGCTGGAATCAAGATTGCTGGGAGAAATATCAATAACCTCAGATGTGCAGATGACACCACCCTTATGGCAGATAGTGAAGAGGAACTAAAGAGCCTCTTGATGAAAGTGAAAGAGGAGAGTGAAAAAGTTGGCTTAAAGCTCAACATTCAGAAAACGAAGATCATGGCATCTGGTCCCATCACTTCATGGGAAATAGATGGGGAAACAGTGGAAACAGTGTCAGACTTTATTTTCTGGGGCTCCCAAATCACTGCAGATGGTGACTGCAGCCATGAAATTAAAAGACGCTTACTCCTTGGAAGGAAAGTTATGACCAACCTAGATAGCATATTCAAAACCAGAGACATTACTTTGCCAACAAAGGTCCATCTAGGCAAGGCTATGGTTTTTCCTGTGGTCATGTATGGATGCGAGAGTTGGACTGTGAAGAAGGCTGAGTGCCGAAGAATTGATGCTTTTGAACTGTGGTGTTGGAGAAGACTTTTGAGAGTCCCTTGGACTGCAAGGAGATCCAACCAGTCCATTCTGAAGGAGATGAGTCCTGGGTGTTCATTGGAAGGGCTGATGCTAAAGCTGAAACTCCCGTACCTTGGCCACCTCATGCAAAGAGTTGACTCATTGGAAAAGACTCTGATGCTGGGAGGGATTGAGGGCAGGAGGAGAAGGGGACGACAGAGGATGAGATGGCTGGATGGCATCACCAACTCGAAGGACGTGGGTTTGAGTGAACTCCGGGAGATGGTGATGGACAGGGAGTCCTAGTGTTCTGGGATTCATGGGGTCACAGGGAGTTGGACACGACTGAGTGACTGAACTGAACTGAACTGGGAAGTACACATCATTTAGGTGGTAACTTTTGTTCATTTGATCAGCTAGTAAGTATCATTGAGTAAAACTTCCAGTCTCATGAGTTTGAGTTTAACCAGATTAATATCTGATTTATCTTGTCCTTGTAGGGATGTTTTGCCCATAAAGAAGTCAGGTAGATTGCCCACAGAAAACAACATGGTTCTCAGTCTATGTACCCCAAATAAGGAAATATTCAGAAGTTGTACAGTTAGTGTCAGGAACTGAGGCCAAAATTCTAAGACAAGAGTCAAAAACCAGGAGAGGTCTATGAGATTGTTTGCTCTAACAGCCCCCTTCATACTACTGCCAACTTTTCAACTGAAATGAGTTTAACAGTTGTAGTTATCCTGATCTGCATCTCCAGGGAAAGGCTATTTCACCTCTGATCAGACACTCTCGTTATCCACAGGTTTTGCTCAATAAATTCTAAAGGGAGATTTTCAGCAGATGAAATTGACAAAAGAGGGAAGCATAAAAATAACAAAAAAGTATTTGAAAGAGCAATGCATTTGGAAACCCATAGGCAAACCTATTGGTTTCTCCTATTCAACGACGTAAATCAGCCATAAGTATACATACATCCCCTCCCTCTTAAGCCTCCGTCCTACCCCACCATTTTGTTAAGGTCATCGTACTGACTGCAATAGTAAAGATATTAAGTTATATTTGACTTTTTTAAGTTAAAAAAGTGTGTTGTGATCTCTAGCACAGGAGGAGAAGGGGACAACAGAGGATGAGATGGCTGGATGGCATCACCGACTCAATGGACGCGAGTCTGAGTGAACTGCGGGAGTTGGTGATGGACAGGGAGGCCTGGCATGCTGGAATTCATGGGATCGCAAAGAGTCAGACATGACTGAGCGACTGAACTGAACTGCACTGAACTGACCTACACAGCACTGCACAAGCTAAAGGTAAAGGGAATCTATTGATTTACTATAATTTATTATAACTAGGAAGTCTATGCTTGGATCATCAGGAAGCAGACATCATTGACCAAGGGCTGAAAATACATTATGGATGCTTTGCATTTTTTTCCTAGCTCAGTTTGCTTAATTTTACATGTTTGATCCCATTATTTCCTGATGTAAATAATCTTTTTCAGACCCAGTAACAGCGACCCAAGCAATTCTAAATTTATATAATTCAGGAAATCAGTCCTGGGTATTCATTGCAAGGACTGATGCTAAAGCTGAAACTCCAATACTTTGGCCACCTCTTACGAAGAGTTGACTCATTGGAAAAGACCCTGATGCTGGGATGGATTGGGGGAAGGAGGAGAAGGAGACGACAGAGGATGAGATGTCCATCACCAACTCAATGGACATAAGTTTGAGTAACTCCGGGAGTTGGTAATGGACAGGGAGGCCTGACGTGCTGTGATTCATGGGGTCGCAAAGAGTTGGACATGACTGAGCGACTGAACTGAACTGAAAATTCCTAACGCAAGATATAGTCATTGCGACCGCATGGA
Source organism: Capricornis sumatraensis (assembly GCF_032405125.1). Taxonomy (NCBI): domain Eukaryota; kingdom Metazoa; phylum Chordata; class Mammalia; order Artiodactyla; family Bovidae; genus Capricornis; species Capricornis sumatraensis. The sequence goes on from NC_091073.1 coordinate 26,842,940, forward strand.
CTGCAGCACGCCAGGCCTCCCCATCCATCACCAACTCCCAGAGTTCACTCAAACTCATGTCCATTGAGTCAGTGATGCCATCCAACCATGTCATCCCCTGTTATCCCCTTCTCCTCCCTCCTGTACTCTTTCCAAGCATCACGGTCTTTTCAAATGAGTCAGCTCTTCGCATCAGGTGACCAAAGTATTGGAGTTTCAGCTTCAACATCAGTCCTTCCAATGAACACCCAGGACTCATCTCCTTTAGGATAGACTGGTTGGATCTCCTTGCAGTCCAAGGGACTCTCAAGAGTCTTCTCCAACACCACAGTTCAAAAGCATCTATTCTTTGGTGCTCAGCCTTCTTCACAGTCCAACTCTCACATCCATACATGACCACAGGAAAAACCATAGCCTTGCCTAGATGGACCTTTGTTGGCAAAGTAATGTCTCTGGTTTTGAATATGCTATCTAGGTTGGTCATAACTTTCCTTCCAAGGAGTAAGCGTCTTTTAATTTCATGGCTGCAGTCACCATCTGCAGTGATTTAGGAGCCCCAGAAAATAAAGTCTGACACTGTTTCCACTGTTTCCCCATCTATTTTCCATGAAGTGATGGGACCAGATGCCATGATCTTCGTTTTCTGAATGTTGAGCTTTAAGCCAACTTTTTCACTCTCCTCTTTCACTTTCTTCAAGAGGCTCTTTAGTTCTTCTTTGCTTTCTGTCTTAGGGGTGGTGTCATCTGCATATCTGAGGTTATTGATATTTCTCCCAGCAATCTTGAATCCAGCTTGCAATTCATCCAACCCAGCATTTTCATGATGTACTGTGCATATAAGTTAAATAAGCAGGGTGACAACAAACAGCCTTGATGTACTGCTTTTCCTATTTGGAACCAGTCCATTGTTCCATGTCCAGTTCTAACTGTTGCTTCCTGACCTGCATAAAGGTTTCTCAAGGGGCAGGTCAGGTGGTCTGGTATGCAAATCTCTTGACGAATTTTCCACATTTTATTGTGACCCATGCGATCAAAGGCTTTGGCAAGGTCAATAAAGCAGAAATAGATGTTTTTCTGGAACTCTCTTGCTTTTTCGATGATCCAGTGGCTGTTGACAATTTGATCTCTATTTCCCTTGCCTTTTCTAAAACCAGCTTGAACATCTGGAAGTTCATGGTTCACATATTGTTGAAGCATGCTTTGGAGAATTTTGAGCATTACTAGCTTGTGCTGCTGGTGCTGCTGCTGCTGCTTCAGTTGTACTAGCTTGTGAGATGAGTGCTATTGTGTGGTAGTTTGAGCATTCTTCCCAGGACTTCCCTGGTGGCTCAGACGATAAAGAGTCTGCCTACAATGCGGGAGATCTGGGTCAGTCCCTGGGTTGGGAAGATCCCCTGGAGAAGGAATGGCAACCCACTCAAGTACTCTTGCCTAGAGAATCCCATGGATGCCTGATGGGCTACAGTCCCTGAGGTCACAAAGAGTCCGACACAACTGAGCGACTTCACTTCTTTGCGATTGGAAGGAAAATGTACATTTTCCAGTCCTATGGCCACTGCTGAGTTTTCCAAATGTGCTGACCTATTGAGTGCAGCACTTTCACATCATCATCTGTTAGAATTTGAAACAGCTCAACTGAAATTCCATCACCTCCACTAGCTTTGTTCATAGTGATGCTTCCTAAGGCCCACTTGACTTCACATTTCAGATGTCTGGCTCTAGGTTGGTGGCTACACCATCGTGGTTATCTGGGTCATGAAGCTCTTTTTTAATAGTTCTTCTGTGTATTCTTGCCACCTCTTCTTAATATCTTCTGTTTTTGTTAAATCCATACCATTTCTGTTCTTTATTGAGCCCATCTTTGCATGAAATATTCCCTTCATAGTTATTTTCTTGAAGAGATCTCTAGTCTTTCCCATTCTGTTGTTTTCCTCTATTTCTTTGCATTCATCACTGAGGAAGATTTTCTTATCTCTCCTCGCTATTCTTTGGAACTCTAAGTTCAAAGAGATATATCTTTCCTTTTCTCCTTTGATTTTTTGCTTCTCTTCCGCTCACAGCTATTTGTAAGGCCTCCTCAGACAGCCATTTTGCTTTTTTGCATTTCTTTTTCTTGGGAATGGTCTTGATCCCTGTCTCCTGTACAATATCATGAATCTCCATCCATAGTTCATCAGGCACCCTGTCTATCAGATATGGTCTCTTAAATCTATTTCTCATTTCCACTGTATAATCATAAGGGATTTCATTTAGGTCATACCTGAATGGTCTAGTGGTTTTCCCCACTTTCTTCAATTTAAGTCTGAAATTGGCAATAAGGAAGTCATAATCTGAGCCACAATCAGATCTCGGTCTTGTTTTTGCTGACTGTATAGGGTTTCTCCATCTTTGGCTGCAAAGAATATAATCAATCTGATTTTTGTGTTGACCATCTGGTGATGTCCATGTGTCGAGTCTTCTCTTGTGTTGTTGGAAGAGGGTGTTTGCTGTGACCAAGTCATTCTCTTGGCAAAACTCTATTAGCCTTTGCCCTGCTTCATTCTGTACTCCAGCCGAAATTTGCCTGTTACTGCAGGTTCAGTGGTACTTGATAAAAAATGTGGGGAGTATTCTGACTAACCTGGATTCAGTCTCATGTTAATCTCTCTATTAAACATTGAGGGCTGGAAATGGATGAAATATTTAACTCGATAACAGCCCCATTAAAATCACATGGGCAGAGGAATTTGCCAATTAAATGTTGCATATGACTACATAAGAAATTCTAAACTTCCATCTTCCAGGTACATGACCCTCAAAGACAGATTTTGATGTTGGACTGGAATAGTAGAGCTATTAAATAGTTATGATTGGTCCATTTGGGGTTATAAATTCATCCTTGAACAACTAAAGCCATCCTTTAATAACTTTAGGGAATAGAGAGTATTCTTATTTTCTCTTTCAACTTTTTATTTGGAAATAACTTTAAATTTTCATAAAAATTATTGGAACTCCTTTATTTCCTTCACTCACATTTACTAATTGTCAACATAGGTCACATTTAAAAATTTATAATACTGTTCATTACGTGTGTGTGCACTTATGTTTCTAAGCCATCACAAAGTATGTTGCAAACATCATCGCCTTTGCCCTACTCAGCATTCATTTTCTAAGTTCAAGGACACTTTTTCATACATTATAACCTAATAATCAAGATCAAGAAATTTAATGGCAATAAAATGCTATTATATAATATATAGTCCATATTCAAATTTGATCAATTATTTCAATATTTTTAACCAATTTAACAAATTATGTTGGATATTTACAATCTTCTTTACTATCCACATTCATTTTAACCCTATACTTTCTAAACTTTTGTGTACCGTGGTAGATTATTTATCTTCTGTATCTCCTTTGTCTTGTTGCCTTCTACTATTTTTCTCCTGTTATTCCTTCCCTGTGTTGCATCTTTGAGATCTAAATATACAATGGTGTTTCCTCCTTTCTCCTGCTATATGTGTTTATCTATCCCCTTTTGATGTCAACAGTTATGCCTTAGGTTTGCATGTACATACTTTAGGATTCTATGATACAATGGCCATAAGATTCATTCACTATAAGAAAAAAATTTTTTTTTCTTCAGAAAGAAAAAGGAGATAATGTTCCAAGGTCTTTTCCAATGTTATTCCTAACCCAAAGTATATTTACATCTCCTTGTAGCTAGTCAACTACTCTAAAATTCAATAAACTACCCTGAACTTCCAGTCACTTACCTTAACTGAAAAAATTTCATTGATTTCTTTTTGCATGGTTACCTTTTATTCAGGAATATGGCTTTGTTTTTTTCTCAAAACTGACCTTGACATGGATTTCCTACTGGTTGATTAAACTTCAGCAAAAGTTAAAATAATGCTACAACAATACATTCTGTAACCCAGTGCTTCACCCCTAAGAATTAAACAACAAACCTGTAAGATAAACATACAAAGATAAATCTATCTAAAATGTATAAAATACAGGGGGAAAAGACTCCCTAGAAACAACTAAGTATCCAAATTTGAAAACTGGCTAAATCTATCACAAAATACCTATACAATTAAGCATTCAGTTCAGTTCAGTTCAGTCACTCAGTCATGTCCAACTCTTTGCGACCTCATGAATCACAGCAACCCAGCCCTCCCTGTCCATCACCAGCTCCCAGAGTTCACTCAAACTCATGTACATCGAGTCAGTGATGCCATCCAGCCATCTCATCCTCTGTCGTCCCCTTCTACTCCTGCCCCTAATCCCTCCCAGCATCAGGGTCTTTTCCAATGAGTCAACACTTCTCATGAGGTGGCCAAAGTACTGGAGTTTCAGCATTAGCATCATTCCTTCCAAAGAACACCCAGGACTGATCTCCTTCAGAATGGACTGGTTGGACCTCTTTGCAGTCCAAGGGACTCTCAAGAGTCTTCTCCAACATATCACAGTTCAAAAGCATCAGTTCTTCGGTGCTAGCTTTCTTCACAGTCCAACTCTCACATCCATACATGACTACTGGAAAAAACATAGCCTTAACTAGACCGACCTTTGTTGGCAAAGTAATGTCTCAGCTTTTCAATATTCTATCTAGGTTGGACAAAAGATTTCTTCGAAGGAGTAAGTGTCTTTTAATTTCATGGCTGCAGTCACCATCTGCAGTGAATTTGGAGCCCAAAAAAATAAAGTCTGACACTGTTTCCACTGTTTCCTCATCTATTTTCCATGGAGTGATGGGACCGGATGCCATGATCTTCGTTTTCTGAATGTTGAGCTTTAAGCCAACTTTTTCACTCTCCTCTTTCACTTTCATCAAGAGGCTTTTTAGTTCCTCTTCACGTTCTGCCATAAGGGTGGTGTCATCTGCATATCTGAGGTTATTGACATTTCTCCCAGCAATCTTGATTCCACCTTGTGTTTCTTATGATGTACTCTGCATATAAATTAAATAAGCAGGGTGACAATATACAGCCTTGACGTACTCCTTTTCCTATTTGGAACCAGTCTGTTGTTCCATGTCCAGTTCTAATTGCTGCTTCCTGACCTATATAAAGGTTTCTCATAAGGCAGGTCAGGTAGTCTGGTATTCCCATCTCTTTCAGAAGTTTCCACATTTTATTGTGATCCACACAGTCAATGGCTTTGGCATAGTCAATAAAGCAGAAATAGATGTTTTTCTGGAACTCTCTTGCTTTTTCGATGATCCAGCAGATGTTGGCAATTTGATCTCTGGTTCCTCTGCCTTTTTTAAAACCAGCTTGAACATCTGGAATTTCACCATTCGTGTATTGCTGAAGCCTGGCTTGGAGAATTTTGAGCATTACTTTACTAATGTGTGAGATGAGTGCAATTGTGCGGTAGTTTGAGCATTCTTTGACATTGCCTTTCATTGAGATTGGAATGAAAACTGACCTTTGCCAGTTCTGTGGCCACTGCTGAGTTTTCCAAACTTGCTGGCATATTGAGTGCAGCACTTTCACAGCACCAACTTTCAGGATTTGAAATAGCTCTACTGGTATCCCATCACCTCCACTAGCTTTGTTTGTAGTGATGCTTCCTAAGGCCCACTTGACTTCACATTCCAGGATGTCTGGATCTAGGTGAGTGATCACACCATTGTGATTATCTTGGTCGTGAAGATCTTTTTTGTACAGTTCTTCTGTGTATTCTTACCACCTTTTCTTAATATCTTCTGCTTCTGTTAGGTCCATACCATTCCTATCCTTTATCGAACCCATCTTTGCATGAAATGTTCCCTTGATATCTCTAGTTTTCTTGAAGAGATCTCTAGTCTTTCCCAAGCTGTTGTTTTCTTCTATTTTTTTGCATTGATCGGTGAGGAAGGCTTTCTTAACTCTCCTGCTATTCTTGGTACTCTGCATTCAAATGGGAATATCTTTCCTTTTCTCCTTTGCTTTTTGTTTCTCTTCTATTCACAGCTATTTGTAAGGCCTCCTCAGACAGCCATTTTGCTTTTTTGCATTTCTTTTCCATGGGGATGGTCTTGATCCCTGTCTCTTGTACAATCTTATGAACCTCCGTCCATAGTTCATCAGGCACTCTATCAGATCTAGTGCTATAAATCTATTTCTCACTTCCACTGTATAATCATAAGGGATTTGATTGAGGTCATACCTGAATTGTCTAGTGGTTTCCCTTACTTTCTTCAATTTAAGTCTGAATTTGGTAATAAGGAGTTCATGATCTGAGCCACAGTCAGCTCCCGGTGTTGTTTTTGCTGACTGTATAAAGCTTCTCCATCTTTGGCTGCAAAGAATATAATTAATCTGCTTTCGGTGTTGACCATCTGGTGATGTCCATGTGTAGAGTCTTCTCTTGTATTGTTGGAAGAGGGTGTTTGCTATGACCAGTGCTTTCTCTTGGCAAAACTCTATTAGCTTTTGCCCATATTCCATTAGCTTTTTTCCGTATTCCAAGGCTAAATTTGCCTGTTACTCCAGGTGTTTCTTGACTTCCTACTTTTGCATTTCAGTCCCCTATAATGAAAGTGAAGTGAAGTGAAGTGAAGTGAAGTCACTCAGTCGTGTCCGACTCTTTGCGACCCCATGGACTATAGCCTATCAGGCTCCTCCATCCACAGGATTTTCCAGGCAGGGGTACTGGAGTGGGTTGCCATTCCAAGGATCTATTTTTGGGGTGTTAGTTCTAAAAGGTCTTGTAGGTCTTCATAGAATAGTTCAACTTCAGCTTCTTCAGCGTTATTGGTTCGGGCATAGGCTTGGATTACCATGATATTGAATGGTTTGCCTTGGAAATGAGCAGAGATCATTCTGTCATTTTTGATATTGCATCCAAGTATGGCATTTTGGACTCTTTTGTTGACCACAATGGCTACTCCATTTCTTCTAAGGGATTCCTGCCCACAGTAGTAGATATAATTTTCATCTGAGTTAAATTCACCCATTCCAGTCCATTTTAGTTCACTGATTCCTAGAATTTAACTCAGATGAAATTTATATCTACTACTGTTCTCTCTTGCCACCTCCTGTTTGACCACTTCCAATTTGCCTTGACTCATGGACCTGACATTCCAGGTTCCTATGCAATATTGCTCTTTACAGCATTGGACCTTGCTTCTACTATCAGTCACATCCACAGCTGGGTATTGTTTTTGCTTTGGCTCCATCTCTTCATTCTCTCTGGAGTTATTTCTCCACTGATCTCCAGTAGCATATTGGGCACCTACCGACCTGGGGAGTTCCTCTTTCAGTGTCCTATCTTTTTGCCTTTTCATACTATTCATGGGGTTCTCAAGGCAAGAATACTGAAGTGGTTTGCCATTCTCTTCTCCAGTGGACCACATTCTGTCAGACCTCTCCAACATGACCCATCCATCTTGGGTGGCCCCACACGGCATGGCTTAGTTTCATTGAGTTAGACAAGGCTGTGGTCCTAGTGTGATTAGATTGACTAGTTTTCTGCGATTATTGTTTCAGTGTGTCTGCCCTCTGATACCCTCTCACAACACCTACCATCTTACTTGGGTTTCTCTTACCTTGGACGTGGGGTATCTCTTCACGGCTGCTCCAGCAAAGTGCAGCCACTGTTCCTTACCTTGGACTAGGGGTATCTCTTCATGGCCACCCCTCCTATCCTTGAACGTGGAGTAGCTCCTCTCGGCTCTCTTGCGCCCACACAGCCGCCGCTCCTTGGACGTGGGGTTGCTCCTACAATTAAGCATAACTTTAAAAAGCTATTATAGACAGCTATACTCAAGAAACAGAAAGTCAACCAGTTCAATAAACCAAGTTATAAACTTATTATTCTAGGATTATTCCCAGATTCGCTAGGAAAACTTGAGTTTATATAGATTTCTTACTCTGGCTCTGACACATCCAGTCAACACAGTCCAGTATGATTCTGCACATGACCTTTACGGCTTCTATCTTCTGTTTCTAGAGGACAGAGACAGAGGACAGTGCCCTGCTGGGTCACATGGGGTCCAGTTTGGCTCTAGAAGAGCCAAAAGATTATTGGAATGGATTGCCATGCCCTCCTTCAGGGAGTCTTTCCAACCCAGAAATCAAACTGGTGTCTTTTATGTCTCCCATGTAGGCAAGCGGGTTCTTGCCCACTCATTAACAGACTGACCAGCTTATTAATATCCATGGTTATCTTCATTTGTGGATATAAGATATTTGGAATTCCATTGCCCCATTGTCCTTGCAGTATTTATCAAACCAGCAGTTAGGCCCATTGATTCAGTGTTTGTTTAATTATTGGGCTCCAAAATCACTGATGATGGTGACTACAGCCATGAAATTGAAAGATGCTTGCTCCCTGAAAGAAAAGTTATGACCAACCTAAACAGCATTTGCTAACAAAGGTCTGTCTACTCAAAGCTATGGTTTTTCCAGTAGTCGTGTATGGATGTGAGAGTTGGACCATAAAGAAAGCTGAGCACCAAAGAATTGATGATTTTGAACTGCTTTGTTAGAGAAGACGCTTGAGAGTCCCTTGGACTGCAAGGAGATCCAACCAGTCCATCCTAAAGGAAAACAGTCCTGAATATTCATTGGTAGGGCTGATGCTGAAACTGAAGCTGAAACTCCAATACTTTGGCCACCTGATGCAAAGAACTGACTCATTGGAAAAGATTCTAACGCTTGGAAAGATTGAAGGCAGGAGGATAAGGGGACAGAGGATGGGATGGTTTTGCATGGCATCACAGACTTGATGGACATGAGCTTGAGTAAGCTCTGGAAGTTGGTGATGGACAGGGAAGCCTGGTGTGTGGCAGTCCATGGGGTTGCAAAGAGTCAGACATGACTGAGCAACTGAACTGAACAAGTCACACAAGGTCAAATTTAAACAACATACTACTTCAATTAGCCATAAGACATTAATGCAAAACATACATAGACTAAGCGAGGAGATACAGTTGGAGGGTGAGTTCAGTTTCCAGAATTAACGTTTATAGGGTGAGCTGAGGGACCACAGCAGGAGAGCAACAGGCTGTGACAAGATAGTTGTTGGGCTGCTCTGGGACACATCCCATTCAAGAATGTTGTGGAATATCCAGGTTGAGATGTCCAGTAGTAAATTTGAAATTAAGGTCTGGAGCTGGAGTTGTGAATTAGATTTCTAGAATACATCAGAATAAGCAGTGATAGGAACTATAGGCTTCATAGAGAGAATCCAGGGAGAATCCACAAAATGACACTAGAAAATGTCAAAGCTTGCTAACAGAGCAAGAAGAACATGCTAGCAACTGACAGGCATGACCACAAAGGCAAGACAGAACGATACCTGGAAATGTCTTAAAGATAGAGAAAGTGGCCAAGTGTTACTATCAATAAAAGGCTTCATGTGTCTCTAAATCCCCTACAAGACAACCTAGAACTCAAATTTCTATAAAGACTAGCATTATTTTCACTATAACATGCTCAGGAGGAACTACCCCTTCTGATCAGAAGAATCTAGTGCGTGTAAGAAGGTTCCTTCCAGTCTTCCTTGGTGTAGGCTACCTATTGATATGTGTGTTGACTCTGGCTGTATTTTTCAACCTTTTAGGTCCTGTTAAGATCCTTCCTATAGAATTGGTTTCTGGCCACCCTGAAGACAGGGCTTCCCAGGTGGTAATAGTGGTAAAGAACCCGCTTGCCTACGTGGGAGACATAGAGACACCAGTTTGATTTCTGGGCTGGAAAGACTCCCTGAAGGAGGGCATGGCAATCCAATAATCTTTCTGGAGAATCCCATGGACAGAGGGGCCTGGCAGGCTACTGTATGTAGAGTCTTGAAAAGTTGAATACAACTGAGCGACTTAGCATGCACCATGAAGATGGGCCTTGACCAGCTACTTCTTTCACTTTCTTTCAGCCCTTGATCAGTCCCCACCCACCCCTGTTCACGCTGTGATGCTACCAGACCAGAGTCTGCCTATTCTGTAGTTTCTACTGGCATCAAAAGTTTTCAACTACCCTCTGTTTCTCAGTGCCAATTATTCTAACAGGCCCTAAGTGATGGAGGCCTGAGCTAGACAGAGCTATTTTTTCCTCTTTTAACTGTTTTCAATCTTTTGCTTTTTATCACCTATGACTGGAAGCATTGGTAATAGAAGCAAGGTGGATTCACTAGCCTAAATACATATATATTCAAGTACATTCAAAGACACTCTATTCAGTAATGCATAAAAGTCCATCTTTCTCAAGCTGGAAGCCCCAAAACCCCACCCTGGAATTTTGAAGGGTTAGACACCCATTCAATTTCCAATCTTGAAGCTCACACAGTATTCTGCAGCAAGTGGCAACACTGAAAAATTGTTCAGATAGACCTGTTCCTTTAGTCTTTTCTGTCATTTATAAATGAGGCAGGACGCTACTAATGAGCTGCAATTTGGGGCAGAATTTAAAAGACCTTCCAACCAACTTGTGCAGATGTGAGCATGATGCTGACCTCCCCAGGATTATTTGTAAAGTACTGAATATTTAAAAGCAATCTCTCCTCAGCAGGATATCCTGTTCCCACACCCTTTCTTCACCTCCATTCCACTGCACCCTTTCTTTCTAGGTTTATTTCTTTTATCATTTGGGAATGCCAGATTTTAAGCTTCTTGTGAACAGATGTGAAGAGGATAACTTTGTATTCTTCACAATTTTCTTGTGATTTTAACATGGAGAGCAGACACAACTGTTGGGTAGGGGAAAGGGAGAAGATAAACCCAGCACCCTTCTCTTTTGTTCTTCCCAGAGGAGCTCACAGTCCCTAGAAAATGAGCTTCTAGGGTCTAATTATGATCCTCACCTATCTCTTGACTCAGCTAGCTGCATTCTAATTGATGAGCTTGTCTCCATGCTGTATCCTCCAATATATCTGCACATATCTACAAAAGAACATTTTTTTAAACAAAAGTAACCTCTTTATACTTATGCTTAGGGACTCTTATGGCTCACTTTGGCTAAAAGCTGAGTTTCTAAAATTTGCTTTATATTAACAATCATATGAGGCCTTCTTTGGTGGACCAGTGGCTAAGACTCTGAACTCCCAATACAGTGGCCCTGGGTTTGATCCCTGGTAGGAGAACTAGATCCTACACGCCACAACTAAAAAAAGATCCTGTGTGCCACAGCAAAGACTTAGCACAGCCAAATAAATAAATGGGTTTTTTTAATCCATTAAAAAAAGAATCACTTGAGCCTCTTAATTTGACTGATATTTTATGAATTAAATTAACATACAGTAAAATTAAAAAATTTCCTACTGGTTTGTAAATATATGAATTTTATGTAGCTCAATGCCTACATGTTGTGGTAGGCAGAATAGTAGACCCCCATACTTATAGACTGCATGAACCCTTATCTTTCCACAGGAGAATTTCAAGCTCTAGTTTCAGCCTCTCCCAATAACCTCAACTCTAGGCACACTTCCTCGTATTTTCCATCCCATATAAGTGAGGTTGATGGATCTTGTGCAGTAGAATCACACGGGATTAAAATTCATTGGAAAAGACTCTAATGCTGGGAAAGATAGAAGGCAAAAGGAGAAGAGTGTGGCAACAGATGAGATGGTACAATAGCATCATTGACTCAACGGACATGAATTTGAGCAAACTCCAGGAGATAGTGAAGGACAGGGAAGTCTGGTGTGCTACAGTCCATGGGATCTCAAAGAGTCAGACACAACTTAGTAACTGAACAACAAGAATCCCAGTCTTACTGAATCTGAAACTCAGGAATCTTTATTTAAAATCAAGGTCCCAAGTGACTCCAGTGTTAAAGAACTCAGTTGTGTAGGTGGTTGTCCTGCTAGAGAGTAGAGCAAAGTATTGAGTGGTGGTGGTGTTTGTATGGGTTGTGCATTCACTAGAATTATCTTTGAAACTTTATCAGCACAAGCAAGTCTTCTGCTTTTTGTCTGTCAGTGGGAGATGGGGGATGGGGATGCATGGCTTAAGAAAGTTTCCCAGAAGATTTTTACATTCCCAGATTTTCTCTTTCTTCTCACTCGCCAGTCCCTGTTATCATGAAATTTTCCACCAAATTTATAAGCTTGGGCTATATATCATTTCATCTATAAAGATGTCTCCATATCCACATTCAAGCAAGATTAACTGCTCTCATAACTGTACTCAGATACTTATGAGATATTCATATACAAAATTTCCCACACTGAATTATAGTCAGTGATCTGTGTCTTTCTTGCTTGCAAGACTGAATTCCTCAAGAGAGGAAGCTTCTTTCTTTTTGTCATTTTCAGAGCTTATCCAATAAATATATGTTGAAGTAATTAAGAATTCTTGTTTCATGGACACAACAAACCAAATATGTCAGGTAACAGTAGTAAGGAAGTCAGTGAGACCAGTTCTAGTGTGGCAATTTTGACCCTCTCATCTCTAGAAAACTCTGTGTGGCCAGATGCAAAGCAGTTCTATTCCATGACTCCCTAAAATTTTTACTATGAGTATCAGTGTAGCAACCATCACATTGTTTAAAGATGTCATTTTCCCATTGGGAAATTTTATGATGAATTCCAATGGTATTTTCCTTGAAATTCAAAACGAATATTAAGAGCCAAAGAAAGTTTGTTTACTCATATTAAATGCCCTCCCTCCCCCAGCAGAAATGTTGTACATTCTTACTCCTTGGGACTCAAACTTAGGGAAGTGACATTCTTTGGCTGAGTATGAACAGAAATGATAGTGTAACTTCATAGCAGAAGCTCCAAGAGCCATGTTCTTCTTCCCTATAAGAACCATCAATGTTCTGCCTTAAGACTGCACCATCAAAGCACCATCAAAAAAAGTCTGGGATGAGACTGCAGCTGAACAGAAAAATAGACTTTGTTTTTGTAAGTCACTTAACACAAGCTAATTTATCTTGACTGATGCAAGATTCCTGTGACACTAGACTCTTGAATTTTCCAAGCAAGTATGACAAAACCCCTAAATATGGAAAACTTAGTTACTGAGATTTCTATGGTGAGTGTGTTTAAAAACTATTTTTTAAACTTTCTGGGGAAGAGAGTGATGTTAAGGGCAGTTAGAAATTGTGTGTATGAGTATGTAAGGGTTTGACTGTTATCGTTACCAGAGGACATCCTGGCATGTAATGTCTGGGACCTGCAGATGCCGTACATTTTACAAAGCACAAGAATCTTGCTCAAGAATTGTCTGGCCCAAATGCCAACTGTTCTGCTAGCAAAACACTGGACCACACACACCGCTGAGAAACATGCAGGTTAACCATACAAAAAAAAAGGAATGAAGGAAGGAAGGGGCATGTAGATCCAACAGTTATGGTCATAATGGATATATAAAATATATGTACTGGGATTTGAATTTCTATTCAAATAAGTTATTGAATATATCAGTTTGTCAAGAAGATTCTTAACTTCTCGGCAAACCTTTGTTCAGAAAGCCATTGCATTTCTCTACAGTAATCAAAACAGCGTGGTATTGGCACAAAAACAGGCATGGATCAATGGAACAGAATACAGAACTCAGAAACAAATGCACACACGTACCATCAATTAATTTTAGACAAAGGAGACAAGAATACACGATAGAGAAAAGACAGTCTCTTCAGTAAGTGGTGTTGGGGAAAGCTGGACAGCCACATGTAAATCAGTGAACTTAGAACACACCATACACAAAAATTAACCCCAAATGACTTAAATATGACACCATAAAACTCTTCCAAGACCACAGAAGTGAAACATACTCTGACACATATCGTACCACTGTTTTCTTAGATCAGTCTCCCAAGGCAAGAGAAATAAAAATTAAAATAAACAAATGAGACCTAATCAAACTTATACGTTTTTGCACAGCAAAGGAGATCATAAACAAAATGAAAAGACAGCCTACAGAATGGGAAAAAATATTTGCAAATGTTGTGACCAAGAGCTTAATTTCCAAAATACACAGCTCATACAGCTCAAGAACAACAAAAACAAACAACCCAATGGAAAAATAGGCAGATCTAAATAGGCATATCTTCAAAGAAGAAATACAGAATGCTCAACGTCACTAATTATTAGAGAAATGCAAATCAAAACTACAATGAGGTATCACCTCACACAAGGCCGAATGGTCATCATTAAAACCTCTACAAATAACAAATACTGGCGAGGATGTGGAGAAAAGGGAACTCTTTTATACTGTTGGTGAGAATGTAAGTTGATGCAGCCACTACAGAAAACAGAACAGAACAAACCAAACGTAGAATTTCAGATGATCGAGAAATCCCACTCCTGGGCGTATATACAAAGCTCTAATCCAAAAATATACATGCACGTCTACATTCATAGCAGCACTATTCACAATAGCCAAGACATGGAAACAACCTAAATACCCATCAACAGAGGAATACTTAGAGAAGAGGTGCTGTGATACACATACACAATGGAATATTACTCAGCCATAAAAAAGACATAATGCCATTTGCAGCAACATGGATGCAACTAGAGATGATCACACTAAGTGAAGTCAGAAAGGGACAAATACCATGTGATATCACTTACATGTGGACCCTTAAATACGACACAAATGAACCTGTCTATGAAACAGAATCAAGTATATAAAGAACAGACTTGAGGCTGCCAAAGGGGAGGGGGCTAGGGGATGGATGGAGTAGGAAGGTGGGGTTAGCAGATGTAAACTATTATATGTGGAATGGCTGAACAACAAGGTCCTGCCACATAGCACAGAGAACTACGCTCAGTATCCTATGATAAACCATAATGAAAAAGAATAAGAAAAAAAACAATGTATATACATTTATTATATAGGTATTGCTGAAGTAGTTTGCTATACAGCAGAAATTAACAACACTGTAAATCAACTATACTTCAAATTGAAAAATCATTAACAGAAAAGAAAGCCATTGAATTTTGGTACATTCTCAAGTCAATTATTTAATCAAAGGGTAAAAATCTGAAGACTTTCTCAGACACATAGTATCTCCCTTTCTCAGGATTTTATTTTTTATTAATGTGGCTATAAACTTACTAATTCTAAGTTTTTTCAGTCGAGTGTTCTTCTTTCTCTTTAGAAAACACTCTTTTGCTACATCTGTTATACATATATAATTCCTCTCCCTTTCAATAATGCTATATATATTTTTTTTCTTTCATTGTGGGGCCATCCTCCACTTTATAATTAGTTTTTTGTTGCTGTGTTCTGACTTCTCTCTGTACCTTTTTTTTTTACTCTGGAAAGGATGTTTCCAAAGGGAATAAACTCAGTCTTCCAGAAGGGACTTGAGCATTGTCTTAGAAACTGATGGATCTTTTATAAGCTCATCTAGTAGATCAAACATCCTGTTACGTCTCTTGGGTGGTATCCAATATTGTAAACTCACATGCAAGTTGCTGTTTCCTGTTGCCTGCTGGCATCCTCTGGCTCACTGCTGAATGTCTTTCTCCTTTCCAGGTGACTCTTGCACTTTGCATTTGACATATACATTTCTCAGTTGTGCCAGGGCACCAGTCATAATTTTACTGGTCTTACTGCTTTTTAGCAGCACCTCCCGATTTAGTATCAACTGCGGATTTTATTGGAATGTTTCTGTGTGTGCTAAGTCACTCAGTCGTGTCCGACTCTTTGCAACCCTGTGGACTGCAGCCTGTCAGGCTCCTTTGTCCATGGGAGTTTTCAGGAAAGAATACTGGAGTGAGTTGCATTTCCTTCTCCAGGGGATATTCCTGATCCAGGGATCCAACATGCGTCTCTTCTGTCCCCTGCATTGGCAGGTTGGTTCTTTACTGCTAGGCCCCATGTTACTCACTTGGATGAGTTGGACTCTTTGCAACCCCATGGGCAGTAGCCTCCAGGGTCACCTGTCCCTGGAATTCTCCAGGCAAGAATACTGGAGTGGGTTGCCCTGCCCTCTGCCAGGGGATCTTCCCAACCCAGGGACCAAACCTAGGTCTCTTGCATTGCAGGCAGATTCTTCACTGTCTGAGCCACCAGGGAAGCCCCAAAGAAAAGGGCTCATCTGGGACCTGAACCTGGAACCTCTCATTGCCTCAGGCAAGAATCGTACCCTGTAGACCAACCAGCCAGCTTCCCACAGGAAGAGGGAATGCTTCTACTACTTTCTATTTATTTAATAGGTATCCTTTGAACTTGCACCTTAAGGGCAGTATCTACCAAGAAGTCCAGACAGAGTGGTGGGATTCAAGTCACTTGAACACTAAAAAGTTGGGCAACTGAGAGCTTATGTTGTCTTCAGTGATCTTTAGTATAAGGCCAGGCAGACTTACAGTAAATTATAGTATGATTTACCCCATATAAGAAGATGGATGACATAAAAAATGGGCTAGTCTTGAGACACAGAAAAAAGATCAAAGAACAGCATCATGACAAAATCTCAGAGCACTAAGTGAATTCAATGATCCAGTGACCTATTTTTAAAGCCATCAAAAATACGTGAGTTCTAGTCTCTTTTCTCCTTCCCCTAAATCTGCATTGACTTTATATACAGCCTGAAACCAAAAGGTGCATTCTGAATTCTTCATTCCATTTCTTTTTATCAAGCCTGAGAAAGCTGTGTGAATCTTAATATGGCCTGAATAAATCCTGTGATCACTGTAGCACCTTATGATGATGTGTTCCCAGGCTGCTATTTCATGGTAGATTATTACTTCTTTTTCTTTGCAATCCTTCATTAATTTCCATTCCTTATCGTGGTGTTAATATTCCTGACTCTTTAAATTCATTTTAGAGTTCATGAGATACTCTATCAAATGTTTTTCTAAAACCCAAATGTATTACATCTCCCACATTGCATTCATCCACTAATCTTGTAATTCAATAAAAAAAGCAATCAGGTTTGTTTGGCATGATTTGTTCTTTGTAAACCCAGGCTGCTTATTGCTCAATGGTGCTTAAATGATAAGTAGTGCTCAATGCAAATTTCCTCATCTAACTTCTCATTTTAGCTCAGAAAAGCCTATAGTGTTTTTGTTCATGGGTTCTTCTCCTAGCACATAGGAAGCTCATAGGTCCTAAAAAACAGAGACCAGAAACAGTGTACTGATATTATTAGGGTTGCCACATTTTCTTTTTGTTTTTATATGATTTCTTTTTCCCATTTATTATCCCTACAATCCCTTATTAGATTTTCATTATATTATGTGAGTAATCCCTTCATTTCTATTTTCCTCTAACATCTTTTTAGGAAAAGTGTTCATTGGTAGAAGGAAGAGGACTATGAGAATAAAATTTATTTTAAACATTATCATTAAGAATAAAGGGCAATGCCTCAGTCATATTTATGCAATATCTTTGTCTACATTAGTCATGTAATATAAGACACATACAGTTGTAATTTCTCTCAAGCTTAAATCTCACACGTAATGGATAGTAATCATTTCATTTTAATGGATTCTTTCCTTTGAGCCTAACTTAAGTACCTGCTATGGGTTTAACTGTGTCTTCCCCGAAAAAGATACCTGAAGTCCTAACTGCAACAGCTCAGAAAGTGACCTTATTTGGATGAGGTTGCTGCTGACCCAGGCTTGCCTTTCCTGTCAAGTCAAAGCAGGGGAGACGCCCAGGTTTGCAGGTAAGAGAGGACTTACGTGCAAGGCAGCCCAGTGAGGAGGCAGGAGAAAAGTATCAAAGCCACCTTCCCCAACACAAGGGGTCCTGGGTACCGAGAGGATAACAAATAAGAAAGCAGGATGGTTTGAGGCCCTACAGGAAAGCAAGGAGAGGTGATTGGAGGAAAGGTGTGTGGTTCTGCACAGGTGTAACTAAGCTAAGGCGTCTGCTGCTAGCGCATGCCTAGTTGTAGGGTCAGGGTCAGGCTTTAACAGAAGCAGTTTGATCTAGGGAGAGCTGACTCCAAGTTCCTAGGTAACAACTCGGGAACACATCTTATTGTTTAGGCCACATGCAGCTTGGAGAACATGCAAATTTAAAAATGAACCTTGATTGGTGAAGGAAGGTGAAATGGATTTAACCATGGTTTCAGGGTCTTTACAGAGGTAAGTAATAAGGTCGTCGGGGTTAGCCCTAACTCAATGTGATCAGTATCCTTCTGAAAAAGGAGAAAGTGAACACAGAGGTAGATACAAAGGAAAGATTAAGAAAAATGGGAAAAAGAAGAACAGCTACAAGCCAAGGAAAGGGACCTGGAACAGATTGAGCCCTAGGTACCAATCCTGCAAAAACCCTTGATTTGGGACGTCTAGACTCAGAATTGAGACAATAGGTTTCTGCACTTTAAACCACCCTGTTGGTACTAAATACTTTGTTCAGGTGGCTCCAGTAAACTAGTACCCATCCTAAACTCATATTGTTTTGCTCTCATCATTATTCCTCTTAGAGTATACTCTTATAGAACTTGGTAAAGACATCCAGTAACTGTTACTCATTGTTTTTATGCACATTACCATGTCAGCAGGCTTTAAAGACCCATCAGTTCAGTTCAGGTCAGTCGCTCAGTCGTGTTCAACTATTTGCGACCCCATGAATCCCAGTATGCCAGGCCTCCCTGTCCATCACCAACTCCCGGAGTTCACTCAAACTCACGTCCATTGAGTTGGTGATGCCAACCAGCCATCTCATCCTCTGTCATCCCCTTCTCCTCCTGCCCCCAATCCCTCCCAGCATCAGAGTCTTTTCCAATGAGTCAGCTCTTCGCATGAGGTGGCCAAAGTACAAGACACATAGGAATCAAAATACTCTTGAAGGAAATGGAAGAACAAAAAGGACAATCTATATTCAGCAGTTTTATCATTCTGAAGACGGATGATAATATTATTTTGGGGGACTTTGAGAAAGACGACACCAGTAGGCAATTTCACTTCTTAAGTTGCCAGTTACTTGAGGGTCTTACTTCTCATCCAGCATTCAGGGGCTTGATGGAACTGTATGATCTATGCCCATTTATAGGCAAGGAGTGAGGACGCAATCCAAGGGCAAACACTTGCACTCTCCTGGACTCTGAATCTTGGGTAAAGTAATGCAGGAATGGAAAGACAGTTGGTAATCATGGATTTTAGCAATGGTGACCTGAATAGATTGATGATTATTTCTTGCTACTAGGAATGTACACATAAAACAGCAAGTGGGCATTTGATAATAAAGGCTGTTAATCAAGGTGTTCAGGGTCAAGGAAGCCCAGAAGTTAATGAAATCAGTTGTCTGGTCTGCCTTGATTTTAGTTAAATGTTCAGTATTCTTCTCCATGATGGCCCACACAGACTGCATGCAAGTCTATGAGTAATTGAATGCTTCATTTTATAGTAACAGGCGCTATTGACCTGAAACACTCATTATATTTGGGGCTTCCCCAGTGGCTCAGTGGTAAAGAATCTGCTTGCAATGCAGGAGCTACAGGAGACACGGGTTTGATTCCTGGGTCAGGAAGAGCCTCCGGAGGAGGGTATAGCAACTCATTCCAGTGTTCTCGCTTGGAGATTCCTGTGGACAGAGAACCTTGGTGGGATTACAGTCCACAGAGTCGCAAAGAGTCGGATACAACTGAAGCGACTTAGCATGCATGCATGCACACATTATATTTGAATAAAAGTAAACCTGCTTCTACTGTCACTAGCATTCTTAAGTTCACTTTTTTTTTTATCATACTCCTTTTCCATAGAGTGTAGGCATTAAATAGGGGATTATTTAAGCTTAATTGATACACCGTATGCAGTTCTCTAAGAATGCGTTGGATTCACATGGGTTAGTCTTATTTAGTTTGAGATAAAGGATCACTGTTATAAACCTACTATATCTTCTATAGAGTCTTCCTGTGGGGAGGTATACCTAAATTGCATGTGGTAGAAAATGAGATGGTTGAATGGCACCACTGACACAATGGACATGAGTTTGAGCAAACTCCAGGAAACAGTGAAGGACAGGGAAGCCTGGTGTGCTTCAGTCCATGCAGTCACAAAGAGTCGGACAAGACTTAACCACTGAATAACCATAACGACAAAGGAGGAAACCAGCTGATTTTATGTGTGCATGTGTGTTCAGTTGAATCTGACTCTTTGTGACCCCATGGGCTGTAGCCATGGGATTCTCCCAGCAAGAATACTGGAGTGGGG
Organism: Capricornis sumatraensis; assembly: GCF_032405125.1. Classification (NCBI taxonomy): domain Eukaryota; kingdom Metazoa; phylum Chordata; class Mammalia; order Artiodactyla; family Bovidae; genus Capricornis; species Capricornis sumatraensis. The sequence goes on from NC_091073.1 coordinate 26,862,947, forward strand.
TGCCATTTCCTCCTCCAGGGATTGAACCTGTGTCTTCTGCACTGGCAGGTGGATTCTTTAACAGTGAGCCACCGGGGAAGCCCAACTGATTTGATAGCAATGTTTAATATCAATTTGTAGAAGATTCATAGTTGGTAATTTTGAGGGATTAAATCAATATATTTCCCAACAAAGAACAAATTGAAATGAATAACTCAAAATCTGTTCTAATGAATGAATATTCACTCAATGAATAAATCAGCAAGGCAAGCTCTTCAGGAAACAAAAATCAACTAACAAATTTGGAATGTTATTACATTTGGGCCTGATATTATATATCTGAGAAAAAATGAATAATAGAATCTTATCTCTTCAGATGCTGTCCTTTCAATAATAAACCAAAATTTACTCCATAAGTGAATGATTCTAAACAAGTCATCTTGTGATTAAGTACCATATTTCAGAGGACAAGTTAAGAAAGGAATCTATGAGATTTGAAAAGTCACAGAAAAATATTCAATTTCCATTTTAATTTAGCAAGTTCTTAGTGTTTAAACTAAAAATATTAGGAAGGATGGTGACATGGTGCCCAATGTATTGTTTTAGTCTGATTTTACATTAATAAAATACATTTTTTATTAAATCTATCATGTTTCTGTTTGGGATTTTTTTTCCTTAAAAATTGTTATCTGAAACTATTACTATATTAAAGAGTTTAAGTGTAACTTTTGTATCTTTGTGTTTTTATGGTGTTAATCAGATCTGTCCATTCAAACTAAAGAAACTTGAGTGCATCCTGTCAGTTCTGTTTGATGTGGTTTGTTTTAAAATGCTGGGCTGTTTTACTTGTTAATATAGAGATAAATTATTGAGTTATTTTCAAACATTTAGTAAACTCAGTATCTAAGTGAACTTTTTTCCCCTGAAATCATAGAGAATTTGTAGACATAGTATTTTTTATTGGAATATATTTATTTACAATGTTGTATTAGTTTCTGCTCCACAGCAAAGTGAATCAGCTAGGTGTATACATTTATCCCTTCTTCATTCCATCTTCTTTATCAATTTCTCTGTTGATGGACATTTAGGTTGCTTCTATGTCCTGGCTACTAGAAATAGTCTTTATACATAAATATTTTTTCTTTAATAAATAAACCACAGTATGAAATCAAGGCCAACATATTAATAAAAGAACTATAACATGTAAATTATTAGAAAGCATAAGATTGCATTTTTACATTTTTAACAAAGTATTTCCTATAGTTTTTTTAAATGTTTTAGGAATAAAATAATCTAAATGGATTGGAAATACTAGCAGTGATGATTGCACGACACTGTGAATGCAATTAATATCACTGAAGTGGATACTCAAAATGGTCAATTTTATGTTACATATATTTTACTATAACTTTTTTAAATGGGAAAATTTTAAAGAATAATTAAATTTTAAAATATTTTCAAGTATAAAGTAAAATATTTCTTGAGAATTAGATAGCATTTTTCAGTTTAAACTGTAATACCACATGTATTACCTTATTTTCTCCACATTTTTTTGATGCCATATTTTTCTTCTTTCAATTAAATTCACATAAAATTTTCTACAGGAAAAATAGTTTTATGGGCTGGTCATAAAATTTAAACACACATAAGATGTCATAGTCCCCTCTGAAACAATATGATAGTTTTTAAAAATTCAGATTTCTTTGAAAAAATAATTGCTGTGATTTCAGTTCTACTTTCTATTTGATTTTTTAATTGTGTTGTATTGATTTACTTTATTTTGTTTTTATTGGCATCTAGGGCTTCTCTGGTGCCTCAGATGGTAAAGAATCAGCCTGCAATGCAGGAGACCCGAGTTTGATCCCTGGGTTGGAAAGATCCCCTGGAGAAGGGAATGGCTACTCACTCTAGTATTCATGCCTGAAGAATTCCATGGACAGAGGAACTTGGCAGGGGGGTCCATGGGGTCACAAAGAGTCAGACAGGACTAAGCGATTAACACTTTCATTTCTCATAGTTGCTTTACAGTGTTATGCTAGTTTCTATTGTACAGCAAAGCGAGTCAGCCATACCTATACAGATATCCCCTCCTTCTCAGCTTTCCTTTCCGTTTAGTCCACCGTGGAGCAATGAGTAGAGTTCCCTGCGCTATACAATAGGTTCTCATTGGTTATCTATTTTATGCATAGTATTGTGTATGTTACAGTCTCAATCTCCCAATTCATTCCACTCATTTGTTGCTTCTTCTGAATCACATGACTCCAAATCACATGACGTTTACCATGCTTTAAAAGTTTTCTGGGAAATTTGTTACTTTCAGAAGTTATGTCTAACAGCATTAGTTATGGGGGCAGTGTTTACAACATTATGAAGAAGTTGACCTGTCTCTTTGGGAATCATTAAGCTGTACCCTTCTCCAGTGGAAAAACCAAAGTGATACTTCAATCATTTTGATTTCTAAATGCTTAAAGACTCAAAAAAAATTCATGTTTTGATATTGCTATTGTTTAAGTAGTACTTGACTTCTTTTTCAGATTTTCTATGAAGACTAATGAAAAATGTTTTATGAAAAACATTTTAAATAAACCTGTTTCAGCAAAATGTGAATCATTGTTACATACGTTTTTGTTATTTAAAGTTTAAATCAAGAAAGTAGCTAGGTTAAAAGATTACAGAAGAAAGAAAGGTTTATAAACTTGCCTGTGATCACTTGCCTTGTCTTAACACAAAGACTCTGGTTTTGTCGTTAGCCTCAGCTTCTCAGACAAAGCCAATGTCATGAAAGCTGTAACATGTGTCATGCATGTATGCTGGTTGGCACATGAGAGTCACTGAAATAATTTAGATAGCTCCTTTTCGGGAATTTCTTCCTGATATAGTTGAACAGATTAAGAGAAAAAAATGCATTTAAAGAGATAGAACACAGTACCAGAAAAAGATTTATCAGGTGTCCTAGGACCTAAGGGCTTCTCTGGTCTCCACCTGCAATGCAAGAGATGCAGGAGAATCTGCTTCAACCCCTGGGTCGGGAAGATCCCCTGCGGGAGGAAATAACAACCCGCTCCAGTATTCTTGCCTGGGAAACTCCATTGACTGAGGAGCCTGACGGGCTATAGTCCATGGGGTTGCAAAGAGTTGGACAGAACTGAAGCTACAGAATTCCAGTGTCGTGGCCATAAATTAAATGATTAAAATGACTCAAAAGCAAGTCAAACATATAGATGATATTTATCAGTTTTACATATGCCACCTTCCAGAGTGATCACGATAGTGCAATATTTTCAGTTTCTGGGCTTTTATTTTAGACTTAAAATTTGAGCACATTTATTTGCTATAATCACATAAATTTCATAGAATGTTTTCTCAAGCTGTATGTGTAATTTTAATACACCCAAGTGAATTAAAATTTTCTTCTCCATAGAAACATGATTTTAGAATAGAACTAAATAAGAATATTGGAGTCTATATGCAAAAACAGAAAACAATCCTATTTTACATGGGTTTATAAACCATAGCTATTTTATATGTACTTTTAAGAGAACATTCTAAAATCATCAATTTTTTTTTTTGCTATACAGGCATCCACTACCCTGTTCAAATTCTCCTTTTCTTAAACTATATGTTTCTATAAACTGGGTTTTTAAAATAAATACATTTTTCTAAAGTAATCGCACATTAAAGGAAAAAAAAAAAAAAAAACCAGCTAAGTCCTACAAGTACTAGTTAAGTTCTGAATAAATTGAACCAAATTCCTCAGTATCATGTCCAACACTGGTGTCTTAGGAAAACTTAGTTTTTATGCAATTCTTATCACAATTGCTTAATATGTTCATTCACCTTTTTTAACTTCCTTTTATTATTTTTAACCTTTTCTTTTTTCTTACAATTCTGTTTTTCCCCTTCCTCATATCAAACTGCAACTGGCAAATATCACTTATTTCTTATTTTCAAATTCAAGGTTTTATCTTTTAAGATACCAAGAAACATTCAAGTGGTCTTCCTTTCTGTAATGTTTTGTCATTATAAGCTCTGAAAATGCTGCCTGATAAAGACATGCATTTTAGAAACATCTATGATCTGGCCAAAGGCTATATACCAGGTAAATAGATTTTCTTCCTTGTCAAATAAACATTAGTCGACTCATATTTTAGAATTGGCCTTTTGAGTAATAGATATATTCTACATATTATTCTTTCTTAAACAGTAATTACTTGTAAATGTTAAGATTGTACAGTAACAACTCATAATCTCACCAAAAGAAGTTTATATTAAAAAATATGATCTGGCTTGGGCAATCTAATTCATTCTGCTATGACTCTGTAATTATCACTTTTTAACTTTTCTTTCTCATTACATAATGTTTACACAAGAGGGGATTAAATAATCTAAAAGCTCTATGTGATTACCAGACACTTTAGTAGAGTAGGTGAACTTTAACCTAAGATGTTCTCATTATCTTTTATGAAGAGTATAGTGAGACTATCTCAATGGTAAAAAGAAAAACAATGACCTTTAGTAATTTCTAATCCTAGATCCATCAATAAAACATTTTTGTCCATATGTTGTCAATCAGTATTTTTAATACACCACGTCTTCTTCTGTGTAGTAAAGTGAATAACAGCCACCTTTTCCCCCTCATATCCCTTATCTGCCCCCTGATCCCTGTGAATAACTTACCTGGCAAAAGGGATTTGAAAAATGTGATTAAGTTAAAGATCTTGAGATAGGGAGATTACCCTGGGTTGTCTGGGTGGACCTTAAATGTAATCACAGGTGTCCTTACAAGAGATAGGCTGAGGGAGATTTGACTATAGCAGGGGAGAAAGAAGTGTCACCACAAAAGCAGAAACTGGAGTGACAAAGCCAGGAGACAGAAATGACAACAGGGTGGGGTTGTCCCCTGAATCTTTCTATAGCCCCATTAGACTCACTGTGGACTTCTGATCTCTAGAACGATAAGAGGATAAATCTGGGTTGCTTTGAGTAATTAAATTTGTGGCAATTTGTTATGACATCAACATGAAACTGATAAAATCTGTAAAAAAGGAGCTTCAAGTATATGACCTCCAAGATCTTTTTATAATTTGAGGAAACTGCTCTGCACTGTCAGCTGTGTGAATTTTTATTTTTATAAATTTTTATACACATAACTTAAGGGAAGTCACTTTTCATTACTTATTGGAGAGGTACCATTCTTTATTGTAATTAGCCCGTTGAGTATTGGCATCGAGAGGCAGCAAACATGAAGGAAGATATTTCTTTAGTTTCTTTTACCAAGTGGAAGGAAAATGTGACATTATTGATTTCTATGTTTGAATAGCCAATTCAATTAGAAATTCAAAACACAAGAATCTTGCAGAAATCAGCTGCCAGATTTATTAATCTATCTGAAAATAAAAATACAACCAAATAAAAAGTAGAATAAGAACAGAACTTAAAAAAAAAACCCTTTAGATACATTTCCCAAAAGAGTTTATAATGCAATGTTTTGAACCCTTCTGTGCTGGAAATATATTTAATGTTGGCCAATTACTTATTCAGTGAGTTACTACCATAAACAGCAAAATATATAATTTGTCCTTAAATACTATATAATCAATACCAATTCTTCCTTGATTCTTTAAAATAGCTCATAGTCTGATTCTTTTTCACTATCAAACTAGAATTTTTAAAAGAATAAAAGAAAATGAGAGAAAAAAGAAAAAGTATTCTCAATATAATTTTCACTTGGATCATATTTTAAAGACCTACTTTCAATTTCTCCAAATGTGTCAATTCTCTTTCCAATAAAATTTTAGCTGAATATTTCAAAATCCATTTTTATTCTAAGTACTGTAAATGGCCACATGAGGATAGTGGGGGGGGGGGCAGGAATTCTGATTTTTAAGGCATATTTGTTAACCCATAATGGGCCTAATGATATATAATGTAAATGTAGAACAGCCATTGAAATCACAGGTTACATAGATATGTTGAAATTAGAATTTTTTTGGTAGGAATAAATGTGAGTAGTATAGGTTATGTTATGTGGGTTTCCCAATAACTGTTGAGTTTAGAGACATGAACTATGATCAATGTCACGTTGGAAAATGGGCAGCCAGCAGATCATCTTTCAACAATTTTTCCTGTGTTCATCATGAAAATCTTTTGTAAGTTGATTTTGGCTTTGTGTTTAGGACTTTTTTTAAAAAAAAGATTTTGGTATTGACTCTCTAAAATTTTTTTTCCTCTGAGATAGTGAACAAAATTTATGTTTTTTGCTTGAATCATTTAAGCAACCTAATCAGAGATACTATAACACCAATTACTTATGGTTTTGTCAAGGTAAACAGAACATACCCTGCTTTCTCTGTTTCCTCCAAATGCAAAACAAAACCAAAACAAAAACCTTTGAAACTTTAAATCTTTAAATCTTCTTTCAAACAATCCAATCACATTTACACAAGTGTCCAAAACAAGACTATGGATAATATCAGTGCCAGCACTCTGTCATACAGCAACTTCCTCATATTCTTTAACAGTTTGTAAATAATTTTCCATTTCACCAAAAGTTTCCACAATTTCCCTTAGCAAGCTGAAGCTTACTCTTCATTTTGTCAATGTGCATAAAAGCTGCTTATAGCATAGCATGGCAGAAGCTATTTTTTAAGCAATAAATGGTTTGAGTCATCTATTTTGTCCTGAAATGCTATCTGTAGTTAACTGCATTGCTTATAAATGGTCATAGTAAATTCAGCATGAAAGAGAATATTACAGAAAAGACAGCAGCAGAAGCATTAGCATTATCTAATATTTATATATGTTATCAACATAACACAGCAGTAAAAGGTTTAAATGCATATCAATGGGTACCATGTCTAAAAATTACTATAGTACCTATTTAGTGTATTGGATATTTTTTTTAAGAAGTCCTTGCTGTATCTAGAACAGCATATTATGTGATTTAGTACAGTTAATTCTTATTGATTAAATAATGTTTTTATGTACTGAAGGAAGTGAATGGAGACAGATATTTTTTGCTTCATTGTGATCCCAGATTTAACATTTAAATGAAGATCTCAAAAGACCATGAAAAATATCATGTAACTGAAATGGGTTTCAAAATATTTAAAGGACAGTATTATTTGTATCTAAATAGCAAGGTGGCACCAAATACTTATACTGCTACTGGCCTGTGACTCAGTTTGGAGCCAGAGTCCAAAATTGTGCCCCTCATTTACAGTCATGGTGATACTCAGCTTCAGAGAGAATACCCATTGTATGGTTTTCCTCTGTGAGTCATATATAAAGCAAAACAAAACAAAAAACAGTAAATGCAATCTCTAAATAACTTTTTACAAGAGGTGCAAAAACAGTCATTTCTAACAATTAAACTGCCTTTTACAGTAGTTTTTTTTTTTTTTTTTTGTACACCTTGCGGAGACACAGAAATGATAGGGAAAAATGCCCAAGGCAGATAGTCTCCAAGTGGATATTTACACAATGTGAATTAACTGTACCATAGATACCCAAAGGAAATGAACATTTTCTAGGTTGTTACGAAATCAAATCAACATGATATAGCTTCATCATACTTAAAACTTGTAGGACCCCATCCCAAGCCTAAGTAAAAAGTAATACCCCAATCCCCCCTCCCATTCACCCATTATCTTCCTGTTACACAGAATAAATGTTTAGATTACCCCCACCCACCCTCAAATAAAGTGCGCAGCCCATTGCAGACCATCGAATAATGCAACAGGAAAGCCCCTTGTTGTGTATTATTATTTAAAAATAAAATACAAATGACAAAAATCAAATATTGAAGAGAATTCAGAAATTCTCTTCATCTTGCAAAAGAGCAGAAGCGCGAGGAGGCCCTTGACTGTCACTGTGTTAATACACGTAGCCTTCGTTATAGGGGTGGGGGTTGCAGCAGCCCCCTTCCGGCATGTAGGCCATGCTCTCGTCAAAGTGGGACAGAGGCACCGTGTCCTCTTCATTGATGTGACGTTCCATGTCTGTCTTTAGCAGTGGGCGCTGATTATCCGGAAAGGCCATGGAGAAGAGGGCTTCTGGATCACACACAAATTTGTAGACATATCTCTCTCCAGCCACCTGAGGGAAACATGGAAGAAAAAGCCCATCCTTATGTGGGATGTCGGGATGGTACCTAAACTTAGAGTAGTGGGCGTTTTGCAAGAGATACAAATATCCAATCATTATATTTTACACTGGAAGCTAACACAAGGTTGTTACGTCAATTACACCTCAATTAAAACACACACACACAAAACACAACCTCATCTTCATCATTCCCAAATGGGGAATGCAGGGAGAGAAATGAACAAAACATGGTTTAATGCTCCAGAAAGGATAGATAACAAAAGAAAAGGCAATCGAGTATTAACAGATACAGATAGGAAAAAAAAAAATTCCTCACTTTGTGGGATAAATTACAGTTCAAGCTAGGGAAATGCAAAATGCTGACCTTGAGTGATAATTACATTCATTTTAGATAAAACTAGAAACTAAGCAGTTTGTTGTTTTAATATAAATGTAAACTTACATTATTATTTGGGGAAAAAAATCAATGATTTCATCCAGGCATCTCACATTAAATTATTTTCCCCTCTGTTTGAAAAGGTAATAGCTTTCGTACTTATAAAATAACAAGACCTTTAAAATGTAGTGTTTCCCTCTTAACATTATATTTCTGAAATTGTAGAAAAGCTAAACTTTCAAACCTTAAAAGAAAAAAAATGCATTGTGTTTCTAATAAGACTAGACTAGTGCTTCACTGATTCGTGGGGTGAGCTATTCTTTTTCTTTCCTTTAATTTTTTTCTTTTGCACTGTATATTCTCATCTGAAAAAAGAAAGATGCACAGCCTTATTTAAATGAAGGATGGATCAACAGGGCAGTATTATCCTGGGTACATCACTTTTAAAAATGAAAGCAAGATGCCTTAGACAGACGTTAAGGATGTGTATATAGTGTCAAATTGAATTAAGAGGTGTAAAAAAAGTGGAAGGAATTTAAAATATACAATACAGAGGGAGGAAATGAGAAAAAGAAATGTGACAGCTGCCTGAAATAAAGGAGAAGTAGCCTAATTTGTAGGAAATGACACGTCCCAAACTTAAATTTTGAAGAGTAATGCTTCTCTAGGAAATTATAAACAATTGAGCGAAAAAAATACAGCCCTCCCCCACTGCCATTAATAGACAATGCTGAGCTTCTCAAAACCCCAGAGGGTTGGGGTAGGGGGTGGGAGTGGATGAATACAGCTCTTTGTATTAAGTTTGATGCTAACTTTTTGTGTGTATGTTGAGTTCGGTAATTTTAGAAAGGTGAAAATTACTCAGCACCTCTACTAGTCGCTTTGTACCATGCGGGAATGGTGAATTCATGGTTTATAAACTATCTGTGCATGTTTGTGGGAAAAAAACTACCAAAGAGCAAGCACTGTTGTTCTAGACTCAGATTTAGAATGTTTTTTGCCCTGGATTTTTTTTTTTTTTTTACCCTGTAAATGAAACCAATTTAGAGAATTCAAGATAATTCAAATACTGTGAATATTCTTAGGCTTGAAAACAGCCAACACTTAGGTTTTGGACAAGTTTCTTAAACTGCTCTCAGTTCCCCTCTCTTTTTTTTTTTTTTTTTTTTTGATGAAATGGAGGCAGGGAAGGCTTCTTGGAAAGCCTGTTGCAAGACTGAGATGGAAGTTTCTAGCACAGGGCATGCAGACAGAGGAGTCTGGAATAAGTTTATTCACTTTAGCCCTTTATAAAAAGGAAATTAAGTTCATAAAGGTGAAATGGTGAAACTGCCATAAAAGTAAAAATAGGCCCTATCAAAAACAAAGCTCAACAATACTAAATCCCAGTTTTCACGTTATTCCTTTGTTCAAAGTATTTTGAGAAAAAAATGAAGTAATTGGCCAGCATATCTCAGAGCATTTAATAACTGGCTTTGTTTTGTTTGTGGCCACTGAGAAGGAGGCATTTGCTTTGCTTTAGACTACTGGAATGTATAACCTGTTGCTATTGGTTATAATTATAAATTATTTAATAAATCATTGTAGGGAATTAAAATGTATGATATGCAATCAGCATTATAAAATCTCTTAAGCACCCTGCCTTGATACACTGTTTTACTTTTTCTTTCAGTAAACATATTTAGAGCTACTACTCTATTTATTGGATTATGTTAAATGCCACGAGTTTAGAACAAGGACTGATAAACAACCAAGGAACATAATGAATCCTCTTATTAGTAATACAATTACAATATGGATGTTATACATTGAGTATATATAAATAGTAATGCTTAGGTAAAACATTAATTTTGCAAGAAAGATGAATCAGAATTAAACAAGGAGGTTATCTTTTGAACTGTGCTTTGAAAGGCTAGCTATTTAAATTATGTGTTAACTCTTAAAACTTCAAAAATAGTACAGTAATATTGGAGGAAAACTTGAAATTACAGATTAAGCCAAAAGAAATAATAATTTGATTATATCATTCAGAAATAACCAATACTTATATATCTATAAATACTTTTATTTAGGCACTTCTAAATTTTGAAGTAAAAGCATATACATGTGTCATCTATAATGTATAATAATCATTACTTCACCATTTCTTCCTTCATCGCTACTGAAATAATCAGGGTTTCTTTCATGTTTTGATACACTTTGGTTGTATTTTTTAATTTTTTCACTTAATATTCTTTGACATACACTACATATACACAGAGTTTTAAGTTCATATACAAGCATCATCAGATAAACATTTTCCCCTACACATTAAAATATCTAATTCTACCTCATATGTTTTTTAAAGGACTGCACAGCTTTCCTCCAAATGATTACATTAGGACTTTCTTATCCATTATGTTATCAGGGAGAAAATGAAGCAATGAGAAAGCCACAGGTGTATCAGAGGGTAGCAAGCAGACTGGCTCAACACGTGTAATGAGGAGTAAATATGTTATGTCTGCAAAAACTGTCAAAAGTCTTAATTGTCGTGCTAGTTATAAGTACACTTCAACTTTTGCATTTTCATCTTTAAACGACCTATTCTTCCTTATATCATATGTGATACCCCAAAAGGCCTGTTAAGTACACATTTTGCTATCCTTTATTGGCTGATAAATAGTTGCTAACAGTTTCTCTTGGCAATTACAGCCTAATAGGGAAAATTTGAGGAGCCACATTTTTCTCTATATTCCAACATCTATGCTATCATTTGATCATTTGAAAGCATCTTGCCTTATTATTTTCTTAAAATAAGAGATATACAAATGGGATGTGTGATAACTGGATAAATAAATGGGAATATGGTAGTAATGATATCAGTAATAAGCCTAAGTTTGAATACCTTTGAGAATATCTAAGACCAGACATAACATCCTGCAGATACCCCTTTAAACACTGTGTAAAAGTTGAGGTATGATTAGATATTTTGAGATACTTTTTAGCTTTCTGTGACTGCTCCCTTTAGTAAGGGGCTTACTAGTCAAGATATACAAGCTATATATGTCTTGGCTTCAAGGTGCAAGATTTATTCACAGATACCATCTGCTGAAGACTTTCATTGCACCAGGTACAAGGCAAGTGTCTCAAGTATATTATTTCATTTAACGATCACAGCAGCTTCATGAGGAAAGAATATTGCTTCTTACTAGCAGAAGAATCTGTTCAAAAACAGTAATGTAACACAATGCTAACATGCAAACCAAAGTCATGACTGCCTTTGTTACTGCTGTGTAACACTGCTCAGGGGGCCTGCAGAGGACCTACTGTGCCAGTTTACTTGCTATGCCTGACTACGAAGACGGTGATGAAAACTGAAAGAATGGTATGTATCTGAAAAAGGTTGGCTGTAAACGGGAGTGGTTGGTGAATGAAAGGGAAGAATTAAAAAAAGACTCCAGGACTGAGATGGAGAAGACAGAGCAGATAGTAACTTTACAATTTGAGGGTGAGATTCAGGGAAACAGGAAGCAATTAAGAATCCAATTCAGCCTTATCTTTTAAGGTTCTTTGAAGTTCTAACTTACTGGCTGGCTAATCAGACAGCAGATTGCCTTTGGTCTAGAAAGCCCAAATGAAGCTATTTCCCCCTCTTCTTTTACCATTGTCATGGACCAACTGGTATAGTTTTTCTTGGCATAACATAAAACTATGCCATAATCTGTAATATGTAACTATGTTCATGTCTCCACAAATGAACAAAGGACACATAATGAAACTATAATGTAACACTCACAATGTATAAAGGCTAAAACTCCGTTCACTGTCAAGACTAATAGATTGAATACACATGCAAGGCTGAAGGATGTTAATAATAACAAATACCCAAATGTTTTATCTTTATTTATTCATTACCTTCTTCAAAAATATTAGATTTTGTCCCAAGTGTAATTCATTTGTTTTATCTCACACTTTTTAAACAAGCTACCTTGCAATATTAAGACACACTCATTTGAAATAAAGCATATTTAATATCATTACGCCAACAAGATAAGATTAAATACTCATTTCAAATCAACTGTTTAAGATGTTAAACTGTCAAGTAATGAAATCAGCCAAGAAAAGATGTTTTTCAGAATGAGAACAAGAAATGCTCTGAATGTTTTAAGAATCAGAAAAAGAGGGGACAAGGAAACATTCAGCTAATATTCAAAATTGTATAATTGTGGAGAATGAGCAAAATGTCAACAAGTTTTGGGGACATATATTGCCATATTAGTACTAAAGCAGGATATTTTTTTACGAAACACAGCAAAGTGGGGACTTCGAGAAAATCTCCAATTTTGTATTACACATTTGCCTATAATGCTCATAAATTTATAAACAGAGGTCTTGTAATAGGAAAACCAACAGCTAAGCATACGTTAAAGTGAGCAAAAACCTTGCTTCAGCAATGTAATGATATGTGGCTTTGAAGTATGACATGCGAATGAATATGAAACATTTCAATAAATTTTAATGCTGTGTTAGCTGCTCACCTTTTGCATGATTCCTTTCTCATAATAATAGCGGAGTGAACGGCTAAGTTTATCATAGTTCATAGCTGGCCTGTTTTTCTGAATGCCCCAACGCCTGGCCACCTGCCATTGAGACAGAATCACATTGTTGTGTTAAGTATTATCTTATCAACATATTTCATAAAAATTAAGTTAATTCATTAATTACTTCCAAACCATCTAAAACATATCCAAATCGATGGCATACATACAGGAGGCAAAAGCTATCATGATCTGTATTTCCTGGGTCTTGGTTTGCTTTTTCAACCAGGCACTAAGTGATCATTCTGAAACATCACAATAGAATTCATTGTCACTATTGTTTTGGATACAAAATTAAATGGAAATAAGGGAATGTGTTTACAACAGGAATGAAAAGGCTGCAATTCACCAAAATGAGGCATATTTCCCATTCTGAGGTCCCCTTTCTGCTTTGTCCTTATTTCTTTTTCATTTTAAAAACTAAAGATCAAGAGCAACTTTATCTATAAATAAAGATCTCTTGGTAAAGGTGTTTTTGAGGTTATGATAAATCAAAGGAAAAAAGATACCCTGCTTGACGCTGGCTAAAACACACTGGCTAAAAGACAAGTGGCATCGTATGCACAAATTAGTAAGCTGAACTGTACATAATTTTTATTGCCTGAAGCAGCATCAGAAAATAAAAAAAGTACAGTCAATACTAAACTGGTGGAATTAAGCATTCATTTAAAGAACAGTAATTGGATGCTAAAAATAAGAAGGAGGCAAAAAAGGTCACCATGTATATGAGTCCACAAACAAAAATCTCTAAAGCAGAATATCCACTTTGTGGTTTTGTGAACGATCTCTGAGCTTTTTATAATATGGCTTTGGAAGCGCAACTCTTCTGGCAAAGACAAAGTTCTTCAATAGAGCTTTAGTAAAACTTCCTTCCTCAACGAATCTGTATCCCCTCCCTCTCCCTCCCCACTACCCTGGGCTAGCTGTAGAGGATCCAGGACAGGGTGGCCTGCTTTTGTGACCCCAGTCAAAGTCACATCCTCATTGATTTCCACTTTTGCTTCATCTGAGCAAAAATTGCAGCTCCCATGTATACCTTGGCAACCTGGAGAAAGCATTTTCTAATAGGGTTAACATTCTCCTTCAAGTTCACAGAATTCCAAGTTGTTGTTGTGTGTCATATACCAAGATCTTACAGAATGCTTTGCAGAAATACTCTATTTTATTAGCAATAACCTTTCTCTGTGTTTTTTTTCTTTAAAAAACACTGATCTTTTCTATTTTCTCTCTCACTAATTTCTATTTCCTGAATGAAGATACAATGTAATTTAGTCACATACATCAGTATACTTTTTAAAAGCAAAATATGTGATGTCAAATCCCTGTGACTAAGTATCCCCAAATAGAAAGTCACAGTGACAGGCACACATTAATATTCCATTAATTAATGGATTAATTAACTAATGGATTCCATTAATAATAATCAATCCATTAATTAATTTCATTAACTAAGATAAACAATTTTAATGTAAATGTTGGGAGCAATAGTGTGATGGGCAAGTGGCAATAATAAGTGAAAGAAATACTTTCTAAATAAAACATCTTAACAGCTAACAATGGACATCAGTGAATCTTTAACAGACAGGACAACTGAAGAGCCCGCGAACCTGAAGGGGATGTGAAAATAAATTATCAGTATCTCCTTAAACTGAACAACAATTTCTGAATACTTTGGCATTTGTTAATAATTTTTTTCTAGACGCTCACCAGGATGTACCTAGAAAGCAAAATAACCTGTGACAAACTTAACAACAACAAACTTAACAACAACTTTCTCTCTCCCCAAAGGAAGTCTTTAAGGAGAAAAAGATGTCTTTTTTTTAGTATCATAAGCAGAGTTTGACGTTTATGACGCCAGCTAATTCACAGCACTGTGGGTATCAGTAGACATATTAAAACAATCATATTTATTTTTAGAGCTATTTCGATATCACATTTATCATAAAGTTGAGGAAAATGAGACATACCCATATGCCTAGGAGATGCAGACACGTTATGGGAGATAAAGGAATGAGATCTAGAAATCTGCTTTAACACTGTGCCTCTAGTTTACAATATTGGACCAAGCACTTAAAAACTGGATAAGAAGATACATCCCGTGTTGTGTTCCTATCATAATAAAATTGTTTTAAAAGACTGAAACTTAAAATGAACAGATAACATAAAAACTTCCAGGACAGGTTAGACCATCCAGCAACTAAGAAAGTCCATCCAGCCCTCACGAATGACCCATCACAATCACCACTACATCCGGCCAAAGGACCATTTTCAACATGGAGCGTGTACAACGGTGACAATACTTTTAGTAACTTCTATATAACATTCTTTCAAATGAAAACGTTGGCTGTCAATGAGGAGAGTGGAAAGACCTCTGTAGCACCATAGCAGTTACCCTTATTGTCAAATGAATTAAATAGGACAATGTTATTGTTCAATTATTAATATTATTCAATTTATTTTTAAAAATCATGCTTGAATATGCAACAGTAAACCTAGAAACCACAACTTGGGCCTGGCTCTCAGACTTCTCGATAAGTCTTCCAGCTCAACAATCTTGAATATTACCAAAAGACTTCTACTTAGGTGGCGTTAGTAGTAAAAACCCACCTGTGAATAAAGGAGATGTAAGAGACGTGGGTTTGATCTCTGGGTCAGGAAGGTCCCCCAGAGGAGGAAATGGCAACCCACTCCAGTATTCTTGCCTGCAGAATCCCCATGGACAAGGTAGCCTGGTAGGCTGTAGTTCATGGGGTTGCAAAGAGTCGGACACCCATGATTAATTCAAAAATAAGATCCCATAATTTCAAATATCTCAAAGAGAGAGAAGGTAAAGATTATACGCTTGGTGAAGTTATCCTAAACACATGGAGCAGATGATCAGTGCAAGACTAAAGTCTCACTCGGTATCATTTTAAACTGCAAGATGGAATACACAGAAGTGGAACTTAAAGTCATTCCAACAAGGATGGTTTCACAGCCACCTTTCATGAGCTGCGCTGTCACAGACCCTCAAAGAACTGCTGTGTGATTGAAAGAAGAGGGTGACCGGGAGCCACGGAGACTAAAGGAATTTCACAAACACTTCCCAAAGAAGAAATTTAAACATAAACAGCAGAGTCATTGCCTGATGGAAGCAACTGCAGCAGCGAGCAATGCAGCAATCAGAAATGGATTGTTTCATTTTGAACAAAAGGCCTTCGGAGACGTTCAGTGCTTACTTAGCTATTACCAGGGAGTTAGTTACTATTTGGAAATGGTCTGCTGACACTGAATTCCTCAGCTCTTTTTTTACTTTCAGAGTCTGCTTAGAAAAGGTATCTAAATGTTAGTTTGTCATAAGAACAGATATAATTGTATTCCTTCTAGGCTAAAAAAATTAAAAAGTCACAGAGATTATTCACAAGCTGATATAACATAATGGTCCCCTGGTCAAGTCTCCTATGTTAGTTGTTTCAACACGATCAGCTTAAAAATCTACACATAAAGAATTTAATCACTTGCCTAAGAATTTTTACACTTCTAAGTGGATCAGTATGATGTAATTCAGTCATACCCCCATCCTAACAAATGAAAGTGGAAGTGAAGGCCATCCGACTCTTTGCAACCTCATGGACAATACAGTCCATGGAATTCTCCAGGCCAGAATATTGGAGTGAGTAGCCTTTCCCTTCTCCAGGGGATCTTCCTGTCCTGACCCAGGAATCGAACTGTGGTCTCCTGCATTTAAGGCAGATTCTTTACCAACTGAGCTATCAGGGAAGCCCATGGTAACAATAAAAAAATTCTGTTTCTGCTCACTTTAATCACAGATGGACAGAAGTAACTGATATAAATCCCTGCTGGATGTCCTTAAGGTCTAGTATGAACCAACTCTTGCAGTGATTATTAACATCTTTCATGAGATGAAGAGCTCATATTCTCATCATTACTTAACGGGCTTTCAAATTACTTTATGTTAAGTGATTCTAGCCTCAATCTTTAGTGCTTCACATTTTTGTGGTTCTTTCACCTACATTATTTAAGTACATCTACATAAAAATGAATTTCCTTTGACAGCCAAATTAAGTTTTAGACACAATACAAAATTCAACTACCCAAACATTTAGCCCATACTTGATAATGGATACTTACGGTTTTGAACCTGAGCCCTCTGTATGTGGGTAGGTATGTATGCATGTATCTGTGTATACTTGGTGTGGGGCTAAAGAAAATGGAAACATAACCTCTCATTGATATAACCTGGAGTAGACTTAATTGTGTTCATCAGTTCTTCTCATTTCATACTTTGTTCAATCCATATTCAAATCAGATAATCCCTTAAATCTTTACAAGTATATCGTCTTATCTTCTGGATATCAAATTAGGACATATTATCTGATTATAACTGAATACACAGACACACAGATAACGTAAGATGTATATAGGTCCATTAGCCTAGGTTGTAGATGTCAAATCTACATGAAACGAATTAATTTGAGTTTAAAAAAATAGATATCTCTGATATTTTTTTTTACTTTTCTGGGGTGTTTAGATACAACAGCCAATATGCATCATAGCCATGTTAGCTACAGTCTCCCAATGCTTTCTCAGCTAATGTAAGGAGAGAAAGCATCTTTCATGAAAAGACACAAACTTTTCATGAAAGTTTGCCCTTTAAACTTCCCTGCTGGCATAGTGGTTGAGAGTCTGCCTGCCAATGTGGGGCACCTGGGTTCGATTCCTGGTCCAGGAAGATTCTACCTGCTGAGGGACAGCTAAAGCCGGTGTGTCACAAACAACCACTGATCCTGTGCTTTAGAGACACTGCTCCACAACAAGACAAGCTACCACATGAGAAGACTCGCACTGCCACCAAGACCCAGCACAGACAAAATTCTTTTAAAAGTGTATGGCAAAATCAACACAGTGTTGTAAAGTAAAATAAAGTAAAATTAAAAAAAAAAAAAAAAGAGAGAGAAAAAAAGAAAAAAAAAAGTGTAAATAAATATAAAATGTCACCTTTCTCCTGAGGTCCAAATGCTATTTGGTAGGTTACACTGTAACAATAATAGTAGCCTTAAATCTAAAGCTACTCCCAGGAAGAATAAACATTGAACTGAGAAGTTTTATAGGAAAATACTCCATTTGTATGTACACAAGGGCAGGTTGGAAGGGGGTAAGACAACTGAACAGAGTGAAAGGAATTCCATTTACCCAAGTATCTCTATCCAGAGTCCTCTCATTTTGGCAATTTCTTAGGTATCATGGTGATATTTTAAACTTTATTCTTACCTTCCAATGGAGTGTACACTGCCCAGCTGATCTGAAACAGGTATCACCATTAATCAAAGGGAAACAATATTCCTATAGGTCTGTGTCTCCTAAGAGACACCTAAGGAGTGAGAATTTCCCACTGTGACCTTTGAGTGCCTTTATTCCCACAGCTGTGTCTCCCCTACAGCCCTCTTACACATGACTTAGTTCTCTAAATGTTTCTCTCCGACCCTCCTACCAAAAATCAAGATTATCGAATTAATAACTTCTAAATCTCAAGAACAATTCCTCTCTCCCTAAAAGGAGTTGAACTTGATGCACATTCCTCTCTTTTGCAAAGACCATCCAACATGCCCAACTCAGATGCACCTTTAGAGCAGGCCCAGGCCCTGCCCTACAGAGTCAGATACAAATGAAGTGACTTAGCACGCATGCACAGTGAAGTTCTTGTTGATTTTCTTCAACATCAATTCTATAGGATGGTATTCAACTGGAACAAGCCTGGAACATGTTCATTTCTTATTTTACATGTGTGACTGCTTTTTTCTTTTCCTTTGGACTACCTTTTCATTCAAAATGTTCCCTTAAAGTTTTAAAATTAAAAAATGAATTTTTGGTATATTAATCAAGTATGTGTCTTTCGATTATACCATAGCTGATTTCCCTAAACAGAATCTATGAAACTCACCTCTTCAGGCTCAATCAGTTTAAATTCCATGCCTCTCCCAGTCCAGGCAATAAAATGGGAATTTGAAGGGTCGTCTAGAAGAGCTACCAAAAACTGCCACAGCTGAAGTGATCCCCGCCGCTGGTATGTGGGTCCTTCCCGATACATCCCTGGCTCTTGTTTTATGTCTCCTAAATTAAAAACAGTGTAAGTTTCTATGATTATTAAATTTATATTAAAATAATCACTAAAAATGGTTAAACCACAACTAAAAGAGTTTCGAAATACCAAATAGGAAAAGGAGTACATCAAGGCTGTATATTGTCACCCTGCTTATTTAATTTATATGCAGAGTACATCATGAGAAATGCTGGGCTGGAAGAACCGCAAGCTAGAATCAAGATTGCTGGGAGAAATATCAATAACCTAAGATATGCAGATGACACCACCCTTATGGCAGAAAGTGAAGAGTATCTAAAGAGCCTCTTGATAAAAACGAAAGAGGAGAGTGAAGAAGTTGGCTTAAAGCTCAACATTCAGAAAATGAAGATCATGGCATCTGGTACCATGACTTCATGGGAAATAGATGGGGAAACAGTGTCAGACTTTATTTTGGGGAGGCTCCAAAATCACTGCAGATGGTGACTGCAGCCATGAAATTAAAAGACGCTTACTCCTTGGAAGAAAAGTTATCACCAACCTAGATAGCATATTGAAAAGCAGAGACATTACTTTGCCGACTAAGGTCCATCTAGTCAAGGCTATGGTTTTTCCTGTGGTCATGTATGGATGTGAGAGTTGGACTGTGGAGAAAGCTGAGCGCCGAAGAATTGATGCTTTTGAACTGTGGTGTTGGAGAAGATTCTTGAGAGTCCCTTGGACTGTAAGGAGATCCAACCAGTCCATTCTAAAGGAGATCAGTCCTGGGTATTCTTTGGAAGGAATGATGCTAAAGCTGAAACTCCAATGCTTTGGCCAGCTCATGTGAAGAGTTGACTCACTGGAAAAGTCTCTGATGCTGGGAGGGATTGGGGGCAGGAGGAGAGGGGACAACAGACGATGAGATGGCTGGATGGCATCACTGACTCATGGATGTGAGTTTGAGTGAACTCTGGGAATTGGTGATGGACAGGGAGGCCTGGCATGATGCAATTCATGGGGTCACAAAGAGTTGGACACGACTGAGTGACTGAACTGAACTGAACTGAAATAGGGATTTAACACAGTTAAATGGTTGAATATAAACCAGGAATCTGCAAACTTACAGTTAACTACACATAGGTCAATATAAATGCACACAGGGCAAAATAAATGCACAGATATCACTGACTTATAAAAAGGCTGTATCTTTTTTTTCTTCAGATACATTTTAAAACTGATAGTATCTAATCCTACTTCTTTACTTCACTGCTAATGCCATCTCTTACTACTCTAAGCAGGGCTTCCCTGGTGGCTCAGATGGTAAAGAATCTGCCTGCAATGTGGGAGATCCAGGTTCAGTTCCTGAGACAGAAAGATCCCCTGGAGAAGGGAATGGCTACCCACTCCAGTATTCTTGCCTAGAGAAGTCCATGGACAGAGAAGCCTGGCAGCCTATACAGTCCATGGAGTCACAGAATCGGACATGACTGAGCGACTAACACACACACACACACACACACACACACACACACACACACACACACACACACTACTCTAAGCAACAGTGGAGAGGGAGTAATCAATTTTAAGCTCCAGGCACTTTATTTATACAAATTAAAATTTGCAAACTACAATTTATAAATACCTAATTGATTTGCATGTGACAAACTATTGAAAATTTAAATGCAAATGTTTCAAAGCAAATTTAATAGCAGCTTAAACTCTGTGAGCTAAGTAAAAATCAGGAAAATATCATGGGTAATGCAAGGCATACTGGATTACCATCATGCCATCTTTCTACACCTTCATATTGCCACCATGCTTTTCTCAGCTGGCAGCAAATGAAAATTCTCTCATTTTTCCTTATCTCTTGTTTACATTGCACTTATTTGAGTTTAGCTTGTTATTCTTTTTCTGAAACTCCAATTCAAAAGTGCATATACACATAAAAATGAACACACCAGAGTTTTCTGTAAATCTGTATTTTTAAACAAGAAAGGATTGTTCGTGCTACATACAAACTGTTAAAGTCTATTAAATAGATTACAGCAATAAAGGTGTCAGTTTCCAATTCTTTGGTATAAATCTGGTCAGATATTTTGGTTTTACCAAAAGCAAACAAACGAACAAAAGAAAACACAAACACAACTCAGTTTCATGACTACTGATTATACACTTCCAGCTCCAGCAAACTGTCTCAAAAATATGTGGAACCAGTCACATTGGGAATTGAATGTCTAAGGCCCTATAAGCATATCACTATTAATGCATGAATTTCTCTCCTTCATGCAGAGGGAAATTGCTTAGAAACAATTTAGACAGAATATATTTAAGGTGATATACTAACCCAAAGAAAGGCTTTTTAAAACTTTCCTTTGGTCAGAAGACAAAATACACCTTTTGAAATTATGATAGAAAAAAATACTTTAAAAAAATCAAAGTAAAATTTTTCACTCAATAGCTGCTAAAAATCATTATGCTGTTTTAGTCTAAGCTATAGAATATGGAAGTGTCTCTTCATATTGTTCAGTGATAAGTTTTATTTATCTTAGTTTTTCCTTCTGAGATTTAGAAATTTTCATGGGGGCGAATGAATAATTTTGCAGATGGAATGAAACACTGTCAAATGTTCTAACCTTTACATTGCTTCTGCCTATAAAACTGACTGATCATATTCGCCTTGCACAAGGAAAAAAAAAATTCTTTGATTTTCTTTCTTCTTGTTCTCTGTTCTTTATAAAATGTAAGCCCAATACACTATTTTGCCCAAAATATTTTCTTAGTATAAAGCTGAGAAGTATTTAAAAATCAAAGGGAAAAAATAATCAAGACAATTAGCTTTCCCAAACACAAGTGTGACTCTGTCTTTGCCCTGTTAGATTATACCCTGATCTTGTCTATATTTTGAACTGTTTTTCTTCCTTACATGCCCATACTAATTATCGTCATTTCTTAAAAAGTTAACTATGAAAGGAACTGATGAAGGTCATTCCAAAAAATAGACTTTCTGCTTTATTTCAAGAGAAAAAAACTAGATTTTAAGCATTCTGATACTCTGCTAATGGTGCTAAATACAATAACCCACATCAAACCTCTGAAACTCAAAGGTTAAAACTAACATTTATTATAGAATAAGACTGAAAAGGTGATCCATTTAACCCATGACCTTGGCATGAATTTAGCAGTTTAAAGGGAGGCTAAGGAAACAGATATTCCCAAGACTGGTCATTCTGTCTAATAAGTCTAAGAGTAGCAAAAGCATCAAGAACAAAGTAGTCTTCAAGCAACTAATTAGAGATAGAGGAGCAATCTGCGCATACCCTTTGCTGTTTAAATAATGACAATTAAAACTCCCAAGAGCTACCAAGTCATTACAGCCATGATCCTGAAAGTTTGTGCAATCAGCTAATCAGAAGGCCCCTGCTCATTTCCTGTTAAACAATCAAAGCAGGAAATATGGGACCACTCCGAAGAACCACTAAGTCAATCAACTGTTCGCTTTTTACCCAAGCCTCCTTCTAGATGCCGACTGTTGCGCTTTGTCAAGAGAAGAGGAGTCTCTCTAACTTGACACCCCATACCCCTTTCTAACATGTGGGGGTGATGTTTTCATTTTCATTGCCACAGCAAGTGATATTAAAAAGGTAGTGCTTTCCTAAATCCATTTGGAGCAATTACAAACTAATGTCGCATTAGTAATGAACATCTTCCAAAGGAAAAAAAAAAAGAGGATGCACAATCACTAACTAAATGGGCAGCTATGTTGCTCCTGTGTTCCATAATGCATCTTTTCATGAACAATAAAAGGCAAGAGGCTACATTAGTCATCTGTGCGTCCACAGTAGCAAGCTTTCTGCTCCGCTTTGTTAATTACAGGATCAGCTTTCAATACATCTCAAACAACAAGCTGCATGTACTCAGTCGGGCAATGGAAAGGGCCCTCTCTTATTCTACATAAAGCTCAGCAAGAACGATACTGTCTTTAAAAATGGGATCTCTCATAGGACAAAAGAGAAAAGCTTCTTAATGGGAAAAGGAAAGGGAATTTATAAGAGGTAAAGTTTAGCGAGACTTGAGTGCACTGTAAGTGATGAGCATGAAAATCTTTAAGTAGCAATGTTCACTGCTTTCAGGAGAGGCGAGGGTGATCTCTCCACAGCCTCTTACAGAAATCAAAACTTGATACACGACGAAAAACCTACCATCGAATTTCTCTGGGACGACACAGGTATCATCATAAAACTGCCTGGGGCCCTTTTCAAACATGCAGCCTGTGGAGGGGAAATGGGATACATTTATTCATAACAGAAATAAAACTCACAAACAATTCAAAATATAACCACGAATGCAAAAATGGAGGCAGAAAAGGACTTCTCCGCTTTTCCACTCTGTGACCTTGGACGGATTATTTAACCTCTGTGCCTCAGTTTCCTCATCTATAAAATGGGAATGATAATAAACCAACTATCTTATAGGGCTGTTGTAAGGATTGAATGGTTCAATATATGCAACTTCAGAACAGTGACTGGCACATGGTAATACATGAAAGTTAGCTATATATATTATTACTAACCCAATAATGCTCATGTAAACACTGGCAAACCTGCTATGTAAAACAGATTATCTTCTTTTTTGTTTTCTTCCAAGTTTCCTTATTCAAACAGATGAGAATTACTGACATTTATATTGCATTATGATCCTGATGAACTGAAACAAATACAGTTTACCCCCTCACTCCTTTACAGAAATATTTATTGGCATTAACCTTCTCATGATTTCATCTTCAATAGACAAGTCAGATTAAAAAAAAAAAAAGAATTTTCCTTTATTGCTAAATCCTTAGGAAAAATGCAAAATAAATTGATGGCTTTCTACAATCATTTTCTCCCCCAAATATCCTTGACTGTGGGACTTTCATTTAATTGCTATTATCTTTAATTACTAGGAAGAAATTTCACATAATTTAGTCACAGTTTTATTTCTCATAAGTATTGGTCTCTGTGGTAGGTACATAATAATAACAACAACAACAATTAAATTGCATTTGTGAAATATTTCGGTCTCATATATTCTGGATTTTCCATCTCATTTTACTATCCTTTAAACACAGCGGTTAACTTCTATTGATATCATTTATGCAAAACAAACAATGTTAGACTCAACCTAGAAGATGGATCCAAGTCATTTCACTGAAAACACAGACTGTTGACATCAAGGACTGTGCACATAATTCAGGAAATACTTTAAAGGTTAGTCTATCACGATAAAGGAACTTTCATACATGATCTTGCAAATATCATGCCCATTAGAACAAAACTTTCCCACCGCAGTTACTGTAACACATCCATGAGAAAAACATCTTTTCTAAGCCTCTTATGTGAGGCTTAACAATTACTTGTCCCAAAATGTAAAATCCAGGATGTTTAAATGTGAATGGATTTAAATCAACTGCATTTTATCTCAACACAATGACTTAGCTCTCTCAAGCAAAACTGAAAATTCCTTGAAGATACATTTCGGCAGACAGCAGTAAGGTGGGTGATCTATAAAGCACATGCTCTATTTTAAAAGGATATGGTTGTTGGCAAAAAAGAACAGAGAAATTCATTTATCAGCTGTTTATATGCACATGACTCATGTTAACAAAATATAAGAGATCATCACCCGAAAAATCTTCCTTTTACTTCAAAAATTTTAAAACAATGGTTTAGTGGACCTAAGTGATTTTTCCTGTATACCATGATAATGTGACAGCATCCTGAGGATGGCTGATTATGTTAACAAGTATTTACAAGAATTTCAATAATGAAAAACTTAACTTCTGTTCTGCTGGGATGAGTCAGGAAGCCTTCTTGCCTCATATAAATGGAGTGGCAGCTAGGCACTTCTGAAAGAGGAAACAACATCGGTCAAAGAGAAGTCTGGAGCTGAAAACATGTTGTTATCAGTGGACAGAGTGCAGATAGGAAAGTAACAGAAACAGACACGAGTCTCCTGAGGGGAACTTGTCAACACATAGTTAACATTGCAGGTGGAGCCTGCATAAGAGACATAAAGGTTGAGAACCATGGTGAATAGTGATTCTCCTGAACAGGTGTGTGAATTCGAAGTTTCACCCACACCAGCCTGCCTAAAGTAAAGGTTGGCTGTGCAACAGCACGTAAATGTGATGGAGTCCTCAAAACAAATAGCGTCATGAGTTAAAAGACATTTCAGGATATGTATGGGATAAATTTGCTTACCCATTGGCAACCAAAGCAAAGATCAATAAAAGACTCGTTCATAGTTTATTTCATGAACATTGGCTAGAAATCATGATGAAAAGACAAAACTGTTATGTCTCTTATAATTACTTCAGCCTAGTAAGATGACTGCTATTTTTTTTTCTTCAGACAAAAACAAGATTGACTTTTCATTTTGTTAAGCCCACAGGCCATATTCAAAGCCAGTGAGGCTATAAAAGAGAAATCCAACAGCAACAAATTCAACAGCAAAAAATCCAACAGCAGAAATCCAACAGCAAACACCATTGCTATCTTAAGAGCGAGGCCTTACTTGTATGACCAACTTCATTCATTCCTGAGAAAATAAAATTTGGTTAATGGTTAAACTTGAGTCATAGTGATGGCTGTGTATCTAATGTGTTTAGCAGCCTAGATATGGAGAAAAGGAAAGAAATACAGATTTAAGAGACAAAAGATAAAAATTCAGGTCCTTCATTTACTACTAATAAAGCTATATGACTTTAGATGAGCCATTTTCTAAGTTTATATAAAATAGAGGACTGGGTCACATGTTATCTGAGTCTGCTCTTCTTTGACTCTGAATTTGGAAGCTCACTCACATAAACAGAGGTCAATTTAGGGTGAAGACTGAAGGTTCAACCTCAAGACCCTCCACTTGCAAAAGTGCTGCTGAGACCTTAAGCCTAATTTTGTATATGCCATTTCATTTACTTTTTCTTTCAGGTTCCACATTTTATAAGTTTTTAGGTACCTAAAACCTGGGTCCAAATCTGAATATAACATATACAGTTTCCATAGAAATGCATAAACATGATTACGTTGATTCTATCTTCTGTATGAATTACTAAAGATTTTAAAGCAACATTTACAAAAATAAACATATACAAAAAAAGAGGGGCTTCCCTCGTGGCTCTGCCTGCAATGCGGGAGACCCGAGTTCTATCCCTGGGTTGGGAAGACCCCATGGAGGAGGGCATGGCAACCCACTCCAGGATTCTTACTTGGAGAATCCCCATGGACAGAAGAGCCTGGCGGGCTACAGTCCATGGGGTCACAAATAGTCAGACATGACAGAGCAACTAAGCACATACAAAATTAGATGTTTAAAATATATGACAGGCTGCTATTTAATATAAGAATACAACCGTCCACCCCTTGTAGTAATTCTGAACAAGTAATAGCATTTAAGTGAACTGGAATCTAAAGGCTCTTATCAGTCTATAAACTTTCATGCTATAATAGATAATGACTATTATTTAGCCCACATGTCATTCTTTTTAGGCCTTGAATGTTCCATTTGTAAAGTCTATCTGATTTTCTAAAAATCTGCCTGGTGATAAATGTCAACCAAAATATGAGATATCATTTCACAGAAAAAAAGCATACATTATAAGATCTTAGTCAAAAACATCTTAATGGCGATCCCTAATAGCAATAACATTGAAAAGCATCTAGCAATCAATAGTTTACAAGCTGAAAATAGTGTCAAACTCATTTTCAAACATTTTATTGTGCTGTGCCTTCTTTAAAGTATTATATAGTTTATAGTTCCAACCCTATAAAAGGCAAGGTTAAACCTTGTTTTCTGATATCAGTGCTTATAATAAAGTTGCAATGGAGCTGATCTTCTGGGTCACCAAATAATTAGCAATCTATTTTATCCCAACTTCTTAACCAATGGTACTTCAAATTAATGTTTAATGTTATTTTGATTTATTGCCAAGGCATAAGGTCCCTCATGCAGCTGGGCCTGGAAGGGACTGTGTTAATGACTCTGCCATCAGTTCAGCAGCTGTTTAGAGGCAAGCATTTTGTTGAACTGATGTTGACACCCTGCCACAAAATACTTTTACTGACTGCTGCACAGCTGGAGTGTGGCTGCAAAACAGCTGGCTGGCTCTGGAGGCAGCTAGAAAACATACAGGTTAAACTCTATTATATATAAGAGGGATTAAATGTAGCCCTTCCTCCCCAGAGGGGGAGAAAAAAAGTTCAAGCATGTCTGAGAAAGTTGAAAGGCCAGTTTATAAAAGTACTCCAATATCACACAAAATAAGCATATTCCGGAAAACTAGACATTGGACATCAAAGATAGGATTCAATGTGTAATTTCACTAACACTCAGGTATTTACTGAACTGGACAATTTGTTTTCTGCTGTGCTTTAATATTCTTCATAAATTCTCCTTATTAATCTATGATGTTTACAGTATACTAATTTAAAATTCACCATAAATTAATGACATAAAATACACCTGATGCCAGGCTTCCATTACATTTCCAAAGGCTCAACTTATAATCTAAGTTCTAAAAAAAAAAAGCATCAAACAGCAATTTAGAAAAAAAATGTATCTGTAAGAATATATTTGTGTTTATGCCAGTTCTTATACTATTTATTATACCTCAGGGTAAATAAAATTAACATCTAGCTCTTGAAATTGAGACACTTGGCTGCATTGTCTAAATTCGGTCTGTCTTTAAATTCAGCGTCCTTTATACAGAAAAGAGAAGCCTGAAAATATATGGTTAAGAGGAGTTTATTTCCCTAAAGTAACTAAAGTCATGTTATCCTAAAGTGATATCAGTTAATTTATGACCATCAGAGTGGGTCAGACTCTAATCAAATTGTAGAAACATTTCCAAAGTGATTATTCAATCAAATGACTAACATGGTTAATTAGGAGCCATAAACATTGCTCTGAAGTTCATCAAAGTAATGACTTGCCCAGAAAAATTACTGCTAATTAAATTGCCTGCTGCTTTCATTTCTACCTTATCTAATAAAAAATCCAACCAATGAAGTTTGGCATTACATTTTAACTTTTGCTAAATGCTCAACTCAGATCCAAACTAGCCAAGTGGCGACTTCAAAGGCAAACGTTTTGTAGCAGGGAATGGAGGCATTTCATACATATTCATTTATATTTATTTATGAAATAAAACTTCTATAATTCAGTGACAATCATAAGCTGCAGTTTAGCCTATGCACAAATGTTAAGATGACTCCTTATTTACACTGTCTTGATATGCATCTATAATTATAATCTTAGGACCATTAGTATGGCAGTGATTACAAACATATACCTTGTCATCTAAGAGACCTGGTTTTGAAATCTTAATTCTGATGTTTTGTGGGAGCAAAACATTTTGTTAGTTATTTAACATCTCTCTCAACCTCCACATCTGTAAAATGGGAATCACAGTGATTTCCTTCAAAGATAAGACTATATGGAACAAGCCATGCGTAACATTAGGAGAAGGCAATGGCATCCCACTCCAGTACTCTTGCCTGGAAAATCCCACGGACGGACGGAGGAGCCTGGTGTGCTGCAGTCCATGGGGTCGCTGAGAGTTGGATATGACTCAGTGACTTCACTTTCACTTTTCACTTTCCCGCATTGGAGGAGGAAATGGCAACCCACTCCAGTGTTCTTGCCTGGAGAATCCCAGGGATGGCGGAGCCTGGTGGGCTGCCATTTATGGGGCTGCACAGAGTCGGACACGACTGAAGCGACTTAGCAGCAGCAACATGGGTAACATTATGCCCAGTTTCTGAGAACACTAAGAATTTAATACAAGGTACTTATTATTAACAGAATCTATTTTTAAGTGACTCTCATAAGTATTTAAAGTATGGGAACCACAGTACTTACAACAAAAAGTAATTATGTATCAAAATTATTTTTGTATCTTAATTTTCTATTCTTATAGAAGGTATCTACTGAGATGGCTGACACTGCTTATTCATATGCTTACTCATAATATTCTTCATAAATATATTAACCTGTGATATTTAAAATATTGATTTAAATTCATTATAAATTTATGACGTATAAGGTTTAAGTGAGATGCTCCATTATATTTTCAAAATATTTGGAGGTACTTCTTTTAAGCTTCCTTTTTATAGTATTATACCCCAATATTTGTTGCTACATTTGGACTTTCATTTAAAAAATTTTAAATTCAGTCTGTAAATTGAATCATGTCTATTTAATTTAGGATAAATAATTTTTTTAAATTTTGAAACTTATGGATCAAAGAGCATGTCATAAAGACACAGCCAAATCAGCTTGCAGAAACTAAACTGCTTAAAATTTGTCACAGATAAGTTCATGGTGATGAAAGCTGATCTAATATGCTGCAAAAACTCAAAGCAGCAAAACACGGTTGTTATTTTAATGCCCTAAACACTGTGGGGGGAAGTTAAGAGTAAACTAACACCCTAAACTACCTCATTTGATTAATCTTCCCCTTTATTAATACTGGTAAAATTTCCTTTAATAAAGATGCGAAGGTACGAAACTAAAAACTCCGTTTCTGTTTCTTGACTTGCATTTTACAGCTGTAGTGGGAAATATAATACTGATTTGGGAGGCTTTGCCGAAGACCTGCTCACAAAGTGCAGTTGGCATCTGCCAGGCACTTTTCTGGTTTGCCTAAGTGCTACCCTGTAGTCCAGAATGAAGCTTCCTCTTCAGGGCATGGTTTGCCTAAAATTTCTAGGAGCTGAACAGGCCAGATCAGAGAGCAACTATCTGCCACATTTGTATGAGATATCCCTACAATGTGTTGAAACTGTTTGTTATCAAATAGTGTATGCACTGGAGAAGGAAATGGCAACCCACTCCAGTGTTCTTGCCTGGAGAATCCCCGGGATGGGCGAGCCTGGTGGGCTGCCATCTATGGGGTCACACAGAGTCGGACACGACTGAAGTGACTTAGCAGCAGCAGCAGCAGTGTACAAACCTGAAAACCCTCCAGATTGCAAATTCTATTTAAGAGGGGAAAGCACCTTGCTTTCATTTGATGCTTGTAGTTAAATTCCTGAAAAAAATAATTGGTGTGATAACTTAATTAAGCATACAAATCTCAAAGAGTAAATGAGAAATCTCAGTAAAATAGGAATACATTGGATGTTGTATTTTAATGTGATTTTTACTTTCATATCAGTGTGCAATGCAAGGATGGATTGTTTACACAGTTAACTAACTCCTTGAGGAGGTGATGTGAGAAAATCAAGTCCACCTAAATTTGTTTAATGTATAATGATGACAGTGGAAAATTTGGCACATTAAAAGCAAAGGGCCAAAATGAGTGTATTGACATACATCAGAAATTAACAGGTACTTGGTGAGAAATACGTTTGTGTGTGTGCGTATTTCAATGTAAACATAGGAGTTTAAATAAGTTTTGTAAAAACATTTACCAAAAAAATATTGAGTTGTACCAAGAACTAATGGCATCAATTTCATTCAAGAAACATGAGTATTATGACAGATCTTGCCTAAGTTTTGTCTGTCTTAAATTTAATTTTTTTGTTTCTACTCATTTCCTGGCAAACTCACAGTTTAACATTTAAAATCCAAAGGTTTTCCAGGGTACGTAAATAACATAAACTTCGTAAGGATGTATTTAAAAGCAAAACTATTCACATACATACTAGTGTATCATCCTTTGACTCTGCATATCCACTTGCACATGAATAGATTTTTATAGGTGATCAAGAAACCATATTTTATGAAGTTCCCTGAAAAAGATGCTAATGTGAGAATTTTTTTTTTTTACACCCATACAATCTTTCTATTATGGAACAAACCTGAAAATAATTAGTTCTAAAAATAAAGCCCAGTATCAGTATGTTTGAATTAAAGTATGGCGAAATCAAGTGTGATGGCTAGAAAGTCAAGTTTTATAAGAGGTATCTGTTGTCACTCACAAAATCTGTATGTGAATGTAACAACTTAGTCATTGAAACTCATGTGAAGAAGGCAGGAAAGCTGGAGTTTTACTTCATTCACTCTTAGATGGGAAATTTGTCATTAGGATTTTTAGTAAACTGTAAAAATAAATACTGTAAAATCTGCAGAGATATTTCTTTTGTCACAGTTCAGATGTATTGAATCTACTGATGACATACTTTGAGGACAGAAAGAGAACTATGTCAGTCTTTGTATGCCCAGAATAGTGTTTGCAAAGCTTTAAAAAAGAAAAAAAAAAAAGCATAAAGCAGTTATCTGCAGTCAGATGCTTTTAAAACTTAAAGCCTACATAATTTAAAAGAACTAAAGGACAGGGAAGCCTGGTATGCTGCAGTCCATGGGGTCGCAAAGAGTAGGACATGACTGAGTGACTGAACAATAACAACATAATCTTAAATAACAGCATAGACTTTTACCACAAACTTCTCTTGGAAGCACCTGATTTTAGGGTGAAGACAATATCCTACACAAATAACAACCACGTTCAAACAGGATTGGCTTATTGTGATTTAGCTGGCTCACTGTTTTACAAGTTTTATAAGCCTGTGGAGGTTTCGTTGTTAAGAGTTGAAAATAAAGCTGAAATGATAGGAAATACAGTTACATCAAATAAGTACAATTTTAACTTTGACTATTTATAATATTATATATTACTGTACTCTGACAACTAGTAGAAGTTTAAAAGAAAAGATACCATTAGTTGCCCAAACAAGCCACAAAAAAGTTTCTGAGGTGGGGGAATTTTTTATGATGAGCTTCAATACTGAATTGTTCCCTTTCTGGAATCCACGTGATCTGAGACAAATACACCATGAATTGTCCTCTCACTTTCATTTCTCCTTGGATCATCACAATATTCAGATGATTTTTTCTATTTGCTTTGAACACAGGTAGTCCTAGTAATAAGTTGAGTAGGATTGTTTCACTACATTAGAAACACCCTAATACTACAGTATCTTATTGGCCATACACAACATGATTGTTTTAACGTAAGTATATCTCTATTCTGTCTTATCCTTTAGCACCAAAGTGTATTTGTAAATGTTACATATAACAGTGGCATTTCATTCAAGAACTAGCAACAATCTTTGAGGAAATCTCTAGAAGATAAAAATCATACCAATAGAAATCCTTATTATAATCACCTGCACCCTTAATAGTTTAGCATTTTACAAGCATAGTCATATTGAATCCTTCAGTCAGTTCAGTTCAGTCGCTCAGTCGCTCAACTCTTTGCGGCCCCATGGACTGCTGCACAAAAACACCAAAGGTATAGGGATCATTTGTCCCTTTCTATGAATGACGCAACTGAGGACAAAGGAGGTAACAAAATGACACCAGTAGTAAGCAGCTAACAGGTCCAGGGTTTAGTAGAATGTTTCCAGTGTCATACAAAGTGGGTGGTTTTATTTTTTAACACTAAGAATAATAAAAACAAGTGAATGAAAACAGTGAACTGTGAGCGCCCACACTGAGTGGAAGTGTTAGCAGAATGGAATGTTTAAGGATACTTTTCTAAACTTCAGAGAACACTAAATCCATCACAATGACACATGCATGCCATTCTTTTAGTTTTGCCTTGCTCTGTTTTTCACATGTACCTTTGAATGGCTGTCTTTGTAAAATTTCCAAGACTGTATTAGAAGCAATTCAATAGAAAATGCACATACAAGATAACAAAAATAATCAGCTATTTAATTTGACAAAAATTCCTTGAAAACGTTTCCATTAAATTACACACGTTAGGTAAAAATATTTTATGAAATATAAAGTCTCCTTTTTCTCTAAACTATTAAGTAATTAAGTCCCTAAAGGATAGAGTATAAAAAATTCTGTAACAATATTCTAAACCTAAAAATATGTACTCAGATATATACACTCGTAAAAAAATACATTTATCTTCCCTCCCTTATTCACTTTTAGGAAGCACACACACAGGGAGAGATTCAAATGTACATCCTTAAACTGTCTCATTTAATTGCAAATCTTAAGTTGCACACACGAAGACAGTTGTATATTCATTTCACCCACTTGGAATAAGCATTTCTGGGCCTAAGCATCGTGGTCATTTTCTTGAAAAAGAAACTAAAAATCCCACCCTAAAAAAGTGCACTCCCCTCCCCATTCTAATTCCCTTTTTTCATGCTAGTACAGCTCACAAGCCAACTATCCCTCCCTTCCCCCTTTCCTGCCTGTAAAATCCAAGTTAGACAAACACTGTGTGGCTGAAATGACATATTTGAATGGAATTCAGACCCACCAGTTCCTGTTTATGTTTCTGATTTGAGAATGCTGTCTTCTCCGTTCACTATACATTATGAACACTGCACGGCCATAAATAGTGTCAGGTTACATGCAGGCAGGACCAATGAGCATTAATCATTACTTCCAGTCAACTGGCAAAAGCAGCAGCTGATGGAACACTACACCCTTCAGCTCTGTATAAATGGACATTCCAGAGAGTCAGAGTGTGTATGTGTGTGTGTGTCTGTATGTTTTTCCTTTCAGTCTCCATTTTATGAATGAAACTCCAGGCTCTATAGAGTCCATTCATGTAGGAGAAATGCTTACAGGGCTCTGCCTCTAGGGATCAATCAGTCATGGGTAAAACTGATATGATTGGTTTAAAACAGCCTTCAGCCTTCCATTACTGACTTAAAATGCAGTCCCTGTCCATTTGACCTGTGTTAATGCATAAAGAGTAAATCCAGACCATGGTCTCAATTCTCAAATCAAATCACTAGCCAATGCCACTTACTGTAACTGTAGATTTAGAGCATATTGAAGTATTTCTTAGAAAAACTGACAGAGTGGACCAAATCTTGGAGAGATTTGCTATTTTCACTCAGAACTGAAATAGGAAAACTCATACGAGATCTGATAAGCAAAAAAAAGGCAATGTCAAGTTGTAAGGCCAATCCATGGCCTCTTTTATAATAACAAGCTCAATTAGGAAGACATCACCATGACTTTTCACATTTGAAGCACCTAAAAATCAGAGATTATGTGACCTACTAATCCACAAAATACTGGCTGAATAAAAGACAATTATCTTTGGATGTCAGAGAAACAGGTAAGAAAGATGTTACCATTTTCTGAATGATCCAATAACTAATTCCTTTAAATTCCCAAGTGATTCTCCGATTCTTCAAGTGACAATTTTAATGTTAAGAGGGAAAAAAATCAGTTGCTTTGTTTCAGGAGAAAATGTGACCATAAGCAAACGATGCTCTGTCATGGAGTAGGGCCAAGGCTTGGCCTTTGGGAGTGTTAAATATCAGGTACAAAAAGCCAAAGTTCATGGAACCATAATCATCACTACACTGGAAATTACTAAAGATGGTAATACTTAAAAATATCTAGAGTTTTTAGGAGGGAAAAAAGCTATTTATGAGCAATTATGGGAACAATTTGTAAAGACTCAGTCCACTACCAAATACTGTCAAAACATATCATGGGTTTTACCAGCCATCTGTAACTTGGTCCTTGACCCTGAAGGGAAGAAAATACTTCTTTCTCCCAGTGACCTGAAGCCATCTTGTGAAATGATTGCAGTCAACAATCCCTGAATAAATCTTTAACTGATTTCTCAAGGAATCTTCACTATGCTTACAGAAGAAGAGAGAAGAAACACAAAAAATGCATGGTCTTTGGTTTTAAATGTGTGCACGATTTGCTAATATGATGTTATAATAATTTAATATTTCTCTTCTAATTTCTAATATCTACCAAATAAAACGATAGAAAATAAAGTTACCAACATATTTAACTTTGAACTAAAATTAGAATACTTGACATAGCCAGGAGGAGAGGTGATAAGGAAACCTATAACATGTCATCCACAGAAAATACAGAACAGAACAAGACTGCTGAAGAGTCAATATATATTCAATTACTAATTCTTGAATAACATTTTTTTTTCAAGGCTTGAGAAAAACTTCAGTATCTAGAACTAGTTTTCATGGTGGTTCAAAGATAGGTAAGTAAAAATGATGAAGTAAAGCTGAATATTTACAAATGTCATATTTCATATTTTTAAAAATTAAAATTATAATTATCTGTCTTGAGGCCTTCCATTTTGGAAATGACAAAGCTTTATGGCAGACCTGAAAGTGTAAAATAAGTATCAGGAGCCCTTACTTCTATTTTCACTGTTCCGTCTAAACCTAATTAGCATATTCAACAGTTTTCTTTTGCCTTCACTCCACTCCTTGTTATTTCTTGAATAATATTTTTGGTTGTTTACTTACATATGGATCAACTGTTCATTAAGCATGTAAGAATATTTGTCGTAACACACATACGAGGCCAATTTCCCTAAAATGCATATCTCCTCTTACAAAGTAAATAATAAACAATCATTTAAAAATGAAAAAGATATCCTGATGACAGAATTCCTGAGATATTACTACAGTAGTAGTAGTCAGAGAAGCCAATGGTACCCCACTCCAGTACTCTTGCCTAGAAAATCCAATGGGTGGAGGAGCCTGGAAGGCTGCAGTCCATGGGGTCGTGAAGAGTCAGACACGACTGAGCAACTTCACTTTCACTTTTCACCTTCATGCGTTGGAGAAGGAAATGGCAACCCACTCCAGTGTTCTTGCCTGGAGAATCCCAGGGACGGGGGAGCCTGGTGGGCTGCCGTCTATGGGGTCACACAGAGTCAGACACGACTGAAGCGACTTAGCAGCAGCAGCAGCAGTAGTGTAGTAGTAGTAACAATCATAATAGTAATAATTTAGAAATAAACTACTGAGTAAATTTAGCCTTCTGAATTGTCTGTTTTTAATTTTGAGCAAGTTGAACCAGCTGATGAGGCCCTGACAAATCATCTTCAACCCAAAATAAAGCACTGTGTACTCATATTTCTATGTAGCTGCAGAAAATAATTATCTTTTTCTTGCTCTACTAGCTATTGATTTCATCCCATAAATTTAAAATCATATTCTAAATTTTACAAGAAAAATTCCAAGAATGCTCACTAAGAGCAGTGTTAAGAATTACTTCACTAATTTCTTTGCTATTTAAGATGTGTACCCATCAACACAGCAAAACATAGAATAACATTTACAACATAAAAATTTTCTCTCACCATTTCAGAAACCCAAGACTATTTAACTCTGATGACTGCAGTGCCAGCTTGAGCCTATGTGAGTACCAGATATATTTGTCAGTTCTGACAGTTGAAAGTTAAACACATTTCTAGTTTTTAACATATTTAACATGAGCTAAATATTTTTATTTTATCATTTCTCTGCCTACATATAATTTTTCTACATGCTAAGAACATATAATTATTCTCTAAATTTGAAGGTTTGTCTACTGGCCTTCATTAAAGTCCTTAGATGATGAAGAAATATATATGGAGAACGTAGAAAGGGTTGCTTGGATTTAAAAATGAAAGTGAGAAAAGGCCCATCTTACTTTTCCAAATGTAAGCTTTCTTTACATATTGCAGTTCTTCATAAGTTTTCTACTAAAAAAATAGATTGAGCTGACACCAGTTTGAAAATGACTCTTGTATTTTAAGGCATCAAGTGATCAAGTGTTTTTAACAAAGAGTGAAGTGCAATAAGAAAGAAGACTCAGACAAACTCAAAGTTTACATAATCAAAGAATTTTAGAGCTGGCTATGACACTGATTTGTTACTTTTCCTTCTAATTATCATTCATCCTTTTTCAGAAGAACTATTAGGAAAAGTCACTTATCTGACAATCTCAAATTTTGATAATGTTTATGGTGTATTTTTAAAAAGAAGACAGAACACATTTTAATCCAAAATATCATTTGAGGTTTTATATTTTCCTGTCTTACAACAGTGAGTACCTAATAATCAGAATAAAATTTGAGGACTGTCTAACATGAAATGAATACCTTCAAATTAGAAAAAGCATACCTTAGGTTTTAATGCAAATGCTTTCATTGCCCTGCATCATGTAGAGCTTTATAAAATCATATGCAAATATTCAGGCTAAAATTAGAGAAAAGAATAAATAATACATCTAACAAATTATGAATTAAAGAATTTTACTTTGGACAATTATATAGAAAGACTGTGAACTGTACACTAAGAATAAGAAAACCATAGTTCTAGTTTTGGCTATTTCACAGAACTGTGCAACTGATGGCAAGTTAACTTGAATGAGCCTTGGACATTTTATCTCTACAGTGGAGTGTAAAGAAGGAATTTCAATGAGGTGATCCCCAAGAGCTTTCATGAGCTTAAAGACTTATGATTCTATGAAACAGCTATTTGTGTCAATTTCCCAATTGAAAATAATGCTGCATTTGCCAACACATACATGTGACATGCCTCCAAACTGAAAGAAGGCCTCATCAGTACCAGAAAGAATGACCCTAAAAAACACAATGACCCTAAAAAACAATGACAAAATACAGAAACATTTTCTTTAGAAAACATGATCCCAGCTTTTCCCCCTACCCTTTAGAACTACTTCCTTCCCTCCTACAGCTATAAGCATGCACTTTCCCCCATTTTCTTATTTCAGAAACACTTCTTCATGTCTCTGAAAGTTCTTTCCCTTCTTCATTCCCAGCTCCTGGCTAAAACTGCTCCACCACATGGTGGGGAGGCAGCTTTTCAAATTAATTAAGGTAACAGAATAGGCCCTGAGTGTTAAAAACACTTTATTAATGTATCACTTCTTCAATCAACTACTGGGTTAAGATTTTTAAAACCACCCCCAAATGCAAAGTAACATAACAGCACTAAATAATGGGGCTGCAAGCACAGTGCAGGGATGAACCTGAAATGGACCAAGTATCATATTCATTCTCCTCCCTCTCTAAGGCAGCCCTGGAAATAAAGGAATACAAAGCCAGGTTTGCAACAAATGAGACTATGTCCTTCTTTATTTAGTGTTCTTTTTACTTATAGGACTGATGTGATTAACTTGGACACTTTTCTTCAACTCTAAATTGGTTGATACTTGACAATTTAATACTTGCTCTGTCTGATTAGAAAAGCTGTACTAAGCACAATTAAAAGACAAACCACTTTACAGACAAAGTAGGTACTGACTATAATATCACAGCATATATAGCCCTACAGTGTTTCTATACTAGGTCTTATTTTTGCCTGAGCCACACTTGACATGTATAATTTTTTTACTCAGTAGTCTCATTTCATTAAATAGTATTAAAAGTCTGACTTCTAATGATTGCATAATATTTGCTATTGATAGCCATAACTTACATTACCAATTACTCTATGATATTCCTCCACCACTAAATATTCATCATGGGTCTCCCCTTCCCTAAGATAATTTTCTGACAGTGAAAATACTTGATCAAAGTGTGTGAGCATTTTGTGCTGATATTTTCTTGAGTTAAACTTTAGTTTCATGTGTTCACCACTATCCTAAAAATACCCTTAGCTATCCAAAACCAAACCAAAAGACCAATCAATGAACACATAAATTCTAGCAAAATATGTTGTTGCGAATATCTAAACTATTTACCTCATTGGGCGTTCAGAATCTGCAAAACCTCATTTGTGAGTATGAAAACAGGAAAACAGCCACAGTTTTATTTAAATAGAGCACTGTATCCATATGAAGCACACAGGGCTTATTCAATTCTTTTGAACTTGGCCACAGGGGTAAAAAAAGAAGAAATCAGATTGGATTCAGTAAAACCCAACCAACCAACAAAAAAGCCTGTGTCCCTGCTTTGTACAGCAATATTAGGCTAGAGAAACAGAGAAGGAAAACAATAATAATAGATAATTACATCTATTATTGTACTGGACTGTTGAGAACTTAATATTATAATCATGATCATATTGTACTGGTTCACCACATTGGCCCTAAACATCAATTGTTTTTTATCTTTTCAGAGTCCTCTGATCTAAGTTTTAAAAAATTTCTACTTGACTAACATAATATTTTGTAATTTTTAGCTTAAATACTCAGCAGTTGAAATTGCATTCCTGTAATTATAATTATGACTAATAGGCCTTCCATTTCCCATGTCATAATTAATGTCAGGCTTTATTAGAGCATAATCATGTTGCCTTTTCACTTACAAAGCTTCTTTTATTTTCACAACATTTATGTTATATTGAATTAAGCAATGAAGAGTTCTAGAGGCCTTCTTAAAGGACAATCTGTGGATCATAGATGCTGAATAAAAGGATTATGAAATGTTTCTCACATTGTCTTTAGATCACATAAGGTATTTTCTAATGTGCTATTTGTTCAGCATCACTAAGTGAACTAAGCACTCATGTTTCCCATGATAAATACATTATATTTTCTAAAAAAAGATTAATAAATTGACAGCAAGGACGAAAGAACTCATGACAATGAAACAAAATATCTGGAGATCATACTTGTGACAGCATGAAGGACATATGCAGATGTGTCAACCTAATTGCAGCAAGTGGGTGGTCAGCATAACACATTTTGAAATGCACAGGTTAATTTTTCATCAGCCCTGGTTACACAGTTACTACAGTTCTTTAGACCTCATCCATTCAGAAGATGTAACTTTACTATTTAACTATTCAAGCAAAACTGAACTATATCTTATTGGCAATATTGAAATTAGAATTCAAAGGTACCATCCAACTTTAACAACTTGAAATATAATTTAGAGAGGAGAAGTAACATACATTAACAACTTCTTAAAATATTCCGCAAGTCATTGGCAAAGTATATGGTAACTTACAAAAAAGATGCCCTATGTACCTTTAAAATAGGATACTGCACTCTTTATGGACCGAATGATCAAGTCCCCTAAAATTCATTGTGAAGCCTTAATGCTTAACATGACGGTATTTGGAGAGGACAGCTTTGAGAGGTAATTAGAATAAGACCAGGTCGCGAAGGTGGGGCCCTCATGGTGGAATTAGTATCATTATAAGTAGAGAAAGAGAGGATAGCTCTGTCTTTCTCTGTTACATGATGACACAGTGAGTAAGCAGCAATCTGCAAGCCAGGAAGAGAAGACTCATCAGGAAATGAATCTGCTGGCAGTTTTGATCTTGGACTTTCCAGCCTATAGAACTGTGAGAGTTAAATGTCTGCTGTTTAAGCTTTCCAATTGATGGTATCTGATTATAGCAGGCTGAGCTAAAGCATGGACTATCCTTTTTTGGTTATAAGTAACAGAATCTGTGCCTCTGAGGGCCAGACAGCAACTGACTTAGAACTCTATTACATATGGCCCAAAACTAAAGCAATTAAACCTCACAGTATCAGTTCTTTTTTTTTTCTCATTGGATTACTTAAATCTTTTTATTTGGTTCACATCTTCTTAAGAAAAGTTACACATTTTCAATACCATGTTATATATGATTTTATATATGATATAAATATAAGGAAAATGTTGTATTAATATAAATATATGCATATTTATATATAATAATATAAATATATGGAAAACCAAAGAATCAAGAAAATGATTCCAATTATAATCTTTCTGAAATATAAAATCATTTCTAGAAAACATGAAGAAATTTCTAAAAATGCTATGCCCTGCAGTTCCTTCTGAACCAATTATTTGGGTTAGTTTAAATGATTTTGGAGAAGGCAATGGCAACCCACTCCAGTACTCTTGCCTGGAGAATCCCAGTGACAGCAGAGCCTGGTGGGCTGCCGTCTATGGGATAGCAGAGAGTCGGACACGACTGAAGTGACTTAGCAGCAGCAGCAGCAGCCGTGGAGGGTTCTTAATTATGCACATAAATCATGGACAAATATAAAAGGTTCTAAACTATA
Source organism: Capricornis sumatraensis (assembly GCF_032405125.1). Lineage (NCBI taxonomy): Eukaryota > Metazoa > Chordata > Mammalia > Artiodactyla > Bovidae > Capricornis > Capricornis sumatraensis. Next base: position 26,903,793 of record NC_091073.1, read on the forward strand.
ACCACTATGGTACATTTTAGGATGGTCTTGAAATTACATGGTCTGGGACAAGCATTCAAATAAAGTCCTTCACACCATATGTTTAAATTTTTAGAACTATATGGGGATTTTCCTGGTGGTTCAATAGTTAAGACTTTGCCTTTCAGTGCAAGGGGTACAGGTTTGATCCCTGGTTGGGGATCTAAGATCCCAGATGCCTAGCAGCCAAGAAACCAAAACATGAAACAAAAGCAATCTTGTAACAAATTCAAAAGAGATTTTAAAAATGGTCCGTATCAAAAACATCTTAAAAAAAAAATCTAAAACTATGAATCAAACAAACATAAATAAATATGTTCTCTCCTCCTATTTGAAAATGTGATAACATAGCAACTTGGAAGGCCAGGTCAAACCTAGACTTTGGGGAAATTTCTAGGATGAGATCTGAAAGAGAAAATGGTATGGAGCCCGTTTTCAGTGTTCAGACCCCAGCCCACCCCATTTCCTGCCTCACTTCCTATATCCCTCAAGCCCTCACAGTTCCATACCACAGGGGCCTCACACACCAAACCTATGGGTACAACCAGGCTCCATCCTCATCCTCTCACAAACAGCGGCCCCTTGGCCACCTCCTTGGACTTAAGAGGTATACACAGGAGCAAGGTGCTCTGCCTGGAAAACCAGGCCTGGGATGAGCTTGCTCCGGTCCTAGAAGTAGACTCAGGGCTGACTGGGCAGGAAAGGCATGGGTCCTGGGTAGCAAGTGTACCATCTAGAAGTAGAGTCCGAGTCTCTCAGCAGAAATTCCTCTTAGTTCCTTGAACTTGTTGTCCAATGAGAAAGGATAGCCAGAAGGAGGCTCTCAGTAGGGCTCCTTCTTGCTGACCTTTGAGATCAGTTTATAATAAAACAGGTAACTTTATACAAGTTAACTTAAGACAAGGAAGCAAGACCAGGAGACAGTTTTCCTTCATCAAGTGGAACTGATAGAAAAACTCAGCAGAGTCATGCCTAGAGAAGAAATTGTTCCTTCATAAAGAATATCCATAACTTTTATCCACATGAAAGGAAGTCACTTTGCTTTCCAATATTTTTAAGTCTACAACCATCTATTGATTATGCTTATAATAATGTTAGCAATTTTTTTTCCTGGTGCCATTCTTAGAAGCATTAGCTTTTATTTCACACTATTTTTCAAAGTTTCCAAGATTTCTAAAAGGCAGGTGTCTTGATTTTGAAAAATGTATTCATTTTGTAAAACAAATTCATTTTGTTTGAATGTAAGACAATTCATTTCGTAAGTGTATTTTGAGTGTGATTCATTTTGAATGTATTCAATTCATTTTATAAAATAAAATGAACACAGATTAAGTAATTTTTCTGAGTTCTCAAGGTTGAATATTGGCAAAGTTTTTGGCAACATTGACAATAGACAAAAATGTTCTTTATTTCCAGGTAACCCAATTCTCTACCTTGACATACTTAGCAGGGCCTTTTTGGCTCAGTGAGACAACAGCTTAGCTCTATTATTGCTATTTTTGCTATTCTTTGTCCAATACGGAAGAATTCTTATTTATGAACCCTTGGAATCTTGCCATACCAATAAAGAAAAAAATAGTTAATAAGCAATAAGTTAGTATAGAATATTACTTTCTGTAAATATTGTCACACTGTAAATAATTGTAAATAATGCCACAGGAGCAAATGGGAAAAAAAAAGCCCAGAATTTAGAAAAGAACAACCTTGTTACTCTCCTGGCCTGAGATAGGAGAGCTTAATTTTACAAATTGTACTTTTCCTCAAACAAGTTTCATTTCTAGACATTATTTCAACCATCGACTCATGCTAAAATGGTTTGATAGTCCAACCCTTCACATAAAGAGAAAGATTCAAAGAAGGAATAAATCAGAAAGTTTCCACCAAAAAATAGTCAGGAGCCACCTAACCTGCAGTCAACACTAACGAAAGCAACAAGCAAGTGAAAAGATATCATAAATGTAACTTAAAGCATAGGCCTACCTGAATCATATGCAAAATCTCTGGGCTCCTGTTTAATCATCAGAGGAGGGGGGAAGCTTTGGCTGGCTGCACCACCAACCATGGTGTTGTGTTCATACACTGGGTCGTGGTACTCCTGCTTAAAGCCTTGAGGTGGGAAGGGGATGTTTGGCTCAGACATCTGCCGTTGGTACATGGGACGTCCTTCCCTTGGCATTGTTGGCAAAGGAGGAAAGGAATTACAGGGTTCAGAAAGTTGGCGGCGAAATCTGGGAAATAAGAGAGCATATTTCAAATAAAAAGGTAACAAGAAATACCCTTTAAAAATACTGGCACAATTTTTAACCACTTAGTTAGTGAACGTGACACCAGCTGACTGACCCAAAGTGTAAATCTTCAATGAAGATGAGATTTCTCCTTCCTGGGTCAGTAGCAATATGCTTTCCAATCATAACACACCTTGTGTTCCTCTTCTAATTAGTTCCATTCAGCACCATTTCAGTATATTACAAGAAGTTAAAGGTGTCCCTTAAGTAAGGCTAAGGAGAGCAATGTAGCATTTGCAAGAAATACATACCCTGACAGTTAAAATGCCCAGTGAGAAATCAACTTGAATGCTCACCAAATTTCCTTATGAAGTGAGTTCAAATAATTATAGACAAGGGAAAAAAAGCAAAACAGAGACTCTGGAAAGAATCTAATCTCAAACTGCATCCTCTTTCTTTCAATTGTTATCAAGCTAATCAACAAAGAATCAACCAAATAAAAACCTTCTTAATGGTTTTCCGTTTCTTATCATCAGATACTGAGGAAAGAAGAAAGGAATGGCTTTCTTTTCAAATAGGTGGGACTCTTACATCTTCAACAATGTCCCAAAGAACACTGTATTCTAATGAGAAATTAAACTGGGCAATATTATAGAGAATGAAATCCAACCTAGTTTTTAGACCACTTCTTTACTGTCAAAACAGCAACACAGAACACACTGGCTTCCGAGAGCTTCAGACAAAATATCAGGTTGATAAAAATAAGCATAAAATATTACAGCAGCCCTCTGAAGATGGAAAGAACATGCATGCATCACGTAGCATTGCAACACGTCAGGATGTTAGGTCACGTGGAAGCTCTGAGGCCTTGGCAGAGGCTGACGGTGAGTTTCTACACTCCTTCCTTCTTGGTTATCTACTGTACTGACCGGCTCATCACATCTTCATTCAGTTCTGCGTGATTCATCCTAATACCATTGACCCACCACAAAGATGTGGATTAATTAAAGTGCTCTAAAATGCCCAGGAGTGTTTAAAAATAACCTATCCGACGTTTCTATGAGCAAATGTATGCCTATTAATTCCCCTGCACCCTTCTAAAAGCATTCCTGTGACTTTAATTTGGAGAGTTAACATTTAATTTTGGTAACGTTACACGAAAACAAGGGAAGAGCAAAAGAATGGCGGAGTGATTGCTTTAGTGTTTCTCAGAACACTCCACCCTGGGATTTAACTCTACCCTCACCAGCCGCCGGGAAAAGCACTGAAATTCCAACTACACCTGCAGAAAACCAACTCAGAAACTCAGATATCGCCAAACAGTTAGGCTGACTGGCACTGCATTCATTTTCCTTCTCTTGCTTATTTCATTAGCCAAAAAAAGAAACAGAAATTATCATTAAGAACTGTCAAGGAGTGAATCAGAAAATTGTAACTTGAAGTTAAAATAAGAACTCTTGCTCACTTGGGAAGCCATACAAGGAAGTTAATAATACTTCTGCTAAAAGCTTTGTTTTAAAAAAAAAAAGTCAAGCCATTTGTTTGCAGAAGTCAACATGATTCCAGTTGGTACTCACTGAGGACCGTGTGTATATCAACACACATATGCTTCCTAAGAAACTACAAGTTTGTGGCGACATTCTTATGACTGATGGTAAAGAGAAACGGACTCAGAAGCTTCTGGAAGAGAGTGCATGGGTAAGGAGAGCACGCTGATGAACTCTTGGGTATAGAAAAACAGTGTCTAAGTGGTGGGAAACAGAGAAAAAGAGACAGGACTCCTGCACAGTGGGTTCAGGGAAACGTGCCAAAGGGCTGGACTGAGGAGCAGAGAGAGGCTGAGGAGAGGAAGTGGGGTGCAGCCCAGTTGGCCATGAAGCGTTCCCTGAGAGAGGTTGGGTGCTGGGCTGGAGGGGGCTATTTGGGGACAGGATCTGTTCCCAGAGCAAATTTGCCATTTATAACTGAGGGACTGTCATTTGTTGGCGAGAGCTCTCCAAGAAATCCTCCTCAGAAACATACGGCTTCAGAGATTTTCCTGGGATGGGCCAGCTGGTACTGGCCTCCACGCTCCGCGGGGGACACTGGGAAAAGACCTGAGCTTCCCTCTCCTAGTTCCGGGCCGGCTGTTCACAGTCTCAAATATTTGACTTCAAGTAGAGAAACTCAAATGGATTTGGCTATGGCATCTCTAGTTAGGTCACCTAAAAACAGCCACACTGCTTGTTCAGCAGTCGCCTTCCATAAGAGAGAACTTCAGAGAGCGCCAACCGTACCGCCTCTAATTCTGACCCTCGTCTGAGGGGTGAGAGGCTTGGTACCAAGAACTCTGGGAAGTCTCCAGAAGTAGACAAAACAAAACTTGCTTTTTTCTGCATCGTCCTTTCTATCCCCCCATCAGTCCTACACAATGTGCATCTGTTTAATGGCCCACCCGGCAATAAGATTTCTTTCATCTGTATTTACAAAACTGTTTACACAGATGCTCGTACCGTTACACTCTGAGAAAGTCTCAGGTCCACAGGGTGAGAAGAAAAAGATAATGGACAGCGTTTCATAACCAAAGCACAAGAGGACACAGGGATGGAAACCAAGGTAGAAACATTATTACTTGGTTTCATGCTGGAAAGAATGCTTTCATCTTATCCTTCCATATCAGAAGAGTGACTGAATTTGAGATTGAGTCCCATTAAATAATCTATAAAAAGCAGATCTGAGGATTCCCTTATTTTCAGAAAGTTGCCAGTGGCCCATCTTTGGGTTTCCTTTGCTGATCTGGAGGATTCCTTTGACTGAGTTATTTTTAAAATGCTATGTCAGAACCCCTTTGCACAGGCTTACTGTTAAATTTGGGGTTCTCTGGTGGCTCAGAAGGTAAAGAATCTGCCTGCAATGCAGGAGACCTGGGTTCGACCCCTCGGTTGGGAAGATCCCCTGGGAAAGGGAGTGGCAACCCACTCCAGTATTCTTGCCTGGAGAATTCCATGGAGAGAGGAGCCTGGTGTGCTGCAGCCCATGGGGTCGCAAAGAGTCAAACAGAACTGAGCAACTGAACAACATCATACTAATCATGCTCTTGAGATTATGCCTGTTTTATCTGTTTGGTAGAAATACTACTATTTCATGGCATGTTACTATACATCTCTTTCCAATTCCACATTCAGGGTGGTCATATTGATAGCTTGGAATCTGCCATGGGGGCAATATTTACATCACAGACTCATCAAATGCTACAGATCAAAGTCTTTTGGGTTTTCTTCCATAGATCCTATTGTTAACCATTTACCAACACACCACTCGTTCAACATAAGTACAGGGTAGAAGGGGAAAAAAATAAATGCTGTATACAACTGAACTGTGTTTTTAAGTTGTATTATTAAGGCCTCTAACGGTCCTTCAATATTTTATTTAAACACAAATTTTTAAATCTCTAAGAGTTGAGAATTACCTGACATAGCATATTCTCTAGCTCTATGTTGTGTCTTGCCTTGTTCCTTTCTAAGTAATACTAATTCAGTCTCTATCACTTTAATGTTATATTCTCAGTGTTCAGGGTCATGCGTCTACTGACATTAAATATCCATCACTCGGAAAGCAGGAAAGAGAGTTCTATCATATAAGTTCTCTTCTGCAAAACTATGTACAGCTAAACCAGTCAGTCTAAGGTAAAGAACCTAATTCCATAAGCCATCTACTAAAATTAGTCTCCTAACTTTATTTTACAAGTACACACATATGCTCATAAAAATGGGATGATCTGATTTAAAGTTTAAGTGAAGCAATTTAATTCAAGCAAAGAGAAAGGGAAATGTTCAAATGTCAGTATATAGATTAATTTTCCATTTTAGCAACCAATTTAAATGTTTATAAAGGAATGTTTACAAATGACCTTCTCCACAAATTATTTATAGCTAAAGACAGAGCAAACTCTAAAAATATTTTGCACAGATGTGCAAAATTAATACACTCGCCTTGAATTTACTATAGGTTCTAGGAAGCAGTAAAAGGAATTTCTTCCAAGAATGCTAAAAACAGTTTTGCTTTGTTTTGTTTTTTTTTTTTAAATGGTACTTGCAGTTACCAAGGGATAAGGGGTAGGGAGGAATAAATTGGGAGATTGGGATTGACATATGCACACTACCATTGACAAAATAGATAACTAATAAGGATATATTTCATAGCACAGGAAACTCTACTCAAAATTCTGTAGTGACCTATACGGGAGAAGAATCTAAAAAAGAGTAGATATACGTAGAACTGATTCACTTTGCTGTATAGCAGAAACTAACACACACATTGTAAATCAACTATATTCCAATAAACTTTTTTTATAAGGTACTTGCACTTTACCTGTGATCCATGGGGTAGCTGCTGTCTTGGATGGGCTGCGATGGAGGGAGGTGAGCTGGGAAGGCGCGGTCAGGCTTTGAAGCATGAGCTGAGTTGGGAGATGCATGGTGCAGGGGGGACACTGGAGTGCTGGATGGCGTTGGGGGGTTGGAGGGCCTCATTCCCACTTGTGGCTTCTGATCATAGGCACTACCCAAGAGACAAGAGAAAAGAGAATGTGTGCTTCTTGGGAAAAACTAAAACTCCGTCCCCCCGCCAAACAGTTCAAGGAAAGAAAAAAATATTTCAGGCTAAAGTCCTAAGGAAGCTCAGAATGGTATGGCTTTTGGTTTTTGCAGTTCGAAAACATGTAATCATCAAAACAGCCACACACTTAAACAGAAAATAGGATAATGTATCACTTGGAAACAGCATAAATATAAAACATCTATTTTTAATACATATACAAACAACATAACATAAGGAAAATCTCTGTCAGCAAAAGCAGTGACAATGTTTCCATCTATTCTTCGTTGTTGGTTTTTTGTTTTTTTTTTTTTTTTTGACCACACTGTGAGACATGCAGGCTCCTACGAGGGATCAAACTTATGCTCCCTGCATTGAAAGTGTGGAGTTTTAACCACGGAACTATCAGGGAAGTCCCTATTACCATCTGTTGTTAACATGTCTCCTTAAGCAAGCTTCATAGATCTTTTCTAGATCATTAAATATTTCTGATATTATAATTCTTCTACAATACAGAAGACTTTAGAATAAGAAGTTGTATCAGTTTAACGAGATGCAGATCATACCTGACTCACCTTTATTTGTTGTAGAATTCTAAGAAGCCGATGCTTTTGCCTTATTTTCATTCTTTTTTTTTTTTTTATTTATTTTTTTTTATTAAATTTTAAAATCTTTAATTCTTACATGTGTTCCCAAACATGAAATCCCCTCCCACCTCCCTCCCCATAACATCTCTGTGGGTGATCCCCATGCACCAGCACCAAGCATGCTGTATCCTGCGTCAGACATAGACTGGCGATTCAATTCTTACATGATAGTATACATGATAGAACAGTTCTGATGAGATGGATGAAACTGGAGCCAATTATACAGAGTGAAGTAAGCCAGAAAGAAAAACACCAATACAGTATACTAACACATATATATGGAATTTAGAAAGATGGCAATGACGACCCTGTATGCAAGACAGGAAAAAAGACACAGCTGTGTATAACGGACTTTTGGACTCAGAGAGAGAGGGAGAGGGCGGGATGATTTGGGAGAATGGCATTCTATCATGTATTTTCATTCTTTTAGTGTAAAATAAATGATCCCTGGCATTAACTTCCTCACATGAGATAATAAAGATTTATGAGGCAAATTAAAATGTCTCTGATATATTTAAACCTTCTTGGAGCATAAGAATAGGCACAAGATAATGTTCTTAAGAATAAAATCCTGTTATCACAGTCTAACTTCTAAACATAATTACAAAAGAATAAAATGAGTAAGCTTGTTTTTATACACATTATGAATTTAAGTTCCAGTCTTTAGCATGGTTCTCAGGGATATGATTTACCTAATTCTTCTAATCTAAAAATACTTTATTGAAAACAAATTATATTTAAGTTTCTGAATAAAAAAAAAATCTAGGTTAAAATACTCTGTTTCCTTTTAAGATAAAAAGCATTCACCAGTATATTTTTTCTTTAAAAAAGAAACTTTAAAAAAATTGACTTATGTAATTTATCCTGTTGCTCCATCCATACAAAAGAATTACATCCACACATGAAACTACAGAAGTAGAGGAGTATGGGCTCCATAAGTCTTTCTTCCTTTACAGCAAAGTCCACAAACTCATACTATTTGGTTCCACCTGTTTCCTTTACCAATATTTCTGAACGAGAATGTCCTTCTGTTATAAAATGGTTGACCTGTCTCATTCCCATGTGAAAAATAAGGAATCATCTTCTGTCCTAGGATATTACTTTTTTCTCATAAAATGCTATACTGAGTTACACTGTTCATATAGAAATGGAAAAAAACAGAATTAATCCAATAAATCACGGTAGGAATTATTGGCCTTCAAGAAGAATCTCAAAATATACAGGTAATTCTACCATTAATTTATGAAAGTCAGATGTCGTTTTTTTTTAAATATGTCTATAAAGCAGTAGTTCTTCTATAATCACACTTCTGATCAATGCTAAAATGCAATGACAATTCTATACCTTTTTGGTTTATTAATTAAAAATTCTCCAATATGTTAAGTAATTATTCTGTGGATACATAGTATTCATAAGGGGAAAATGCAAAAATTAAAAATGTGATAAAATAAAACTCAGATTGATCAATACTGTTTTATCTGAACTCAGTATGCTTTTAATAGTAGGCTTCTATAAGAGATATATCTTATAAAAGCTTTGCAGTTCAACTGAACCACTGTCATCATTTCAGACTCTGGTGAACCATCTAGGAAAGAGGATGTTGAAGACAAGTTTGCAAGAACAAATAGTAATGAAATATCCAAGCACTGGTCAGGTACCATGAAACTGTACAAATCAAAGTTTTTTTTAATCTTAAATATCTTAAAAAACAAACTAGTGAATGTAACAAAAAGGAAGTAGACTCACAGATGCAAAGAACAAGTGAATGCTTGCCAGTGGGTAGAGGGAAGCAGGAAGAGCAATATAGGGTAGGAGATTAAGAGGTACAAATTACTAGGAGTAAAATAATCTGTAAGAACATACTGTACAACACTGGCAGGGTAGCCAGTATTTTATAATAACTATAAGTGGAGAATAACTTTAAATATTGTGAATCACTATATTGTACACCTCTAACCTTCAGCTATCCTTCGATTTAAAGAATGGAAAAAAAATAAAATTATTCTGCAGAAGGAAACAACATATAGGTAAAAAAAAATCATCTGAGGAAACAGAAGACTCCTCTGAATCATAATGCATTATGAACTTGAATCAACATAATTTATAAGACCGCAAATACTTGTAATCATTTTTATACGTTTCTAAACTAACTCCTTTAAAGGACTAAGTCTCTACTGTAATTGAGAGTAATAACATACAATATACAGAGCCAACTTTTTCCTTATGCAATTAGGGGCCAATATGAAAAGTAGCAGAATGCAATTTACTGTGAAGGGTTTTTAATGAACATACATGTTATCAAATTTTCCAACAGAGGAACAGTGTACTTCTACTGCTCCACCCTTTATTATCATCAGAAGGAACAACTGGGTTTTAAACAGATAATAGCCTCTGCTAAGCCTTATAAAATTCTAACTTTACTGCAACTGTCCATGAATGCATCTTCGAGATCATCTGCAAAGCCTGTCAGATAACTAATGTACTGTTCAGACCTGCCAAATGCTTCATTGTTTTCCCCCTACAAACTCGAAAGTGCATAATGCATTCTTTCTAATGAGAACTGAACTTTCAGTACCTGCTCATGCCACCTAAGACCCTTTTTACAATCTCAGGATGCATCCCCTAACAGTTGTGGAAAAGCAGCTCATGATCTGGATAAAAATTACTGCTTTAAAATGATTCTAGAAGTATATGATCAGATAGTAAATGGTCCTTTTGAGTTCCGCTCAACACGTGACCTAATTAGTTTGTTACATGCTGAAGATGTAACTCATAAAATACGACTTGAGATTTTATATTATGGTAAATTTGTGTTTCAGTAAGAACCATCAGGTGCTCGCTATACACTCAATTACTTTACCTGACATTGTACAGGCACTTTTCTCCATAGCTGAATTTAAAGGGCTGTTCTTGACTGCAGGCAGAGCCGAGTTCTGAACATGGACTGTGGGGTTCTTTCTTGATTTTCAGTGGGAGGCCATGAAAAGCCACTAGAAAACAAAACAAAAATACCCACAAAAATGAAATCCTGTTAGGAATTAAGTACACTAACCTGTTCTATCCCTCTTGGTTAAAATGTCACTAACATTTCATATTAACTCTCATACATAAGAAAAATCACACTGGACAAGTTTCATGCAAGAAAAGATTCTGGAGAATCTTATATACTCTCCATATACTCATTGTTTGCTTTTATTGTATAACAAAATGCATGCTTAAACTTTCTCATTACTTAAAGTGAAATGAACTACTTGTAACTGGCTTAGCTGACACTACAAAATGAGAAGTTCAGTTTTCAGAAAATAAGCTTGAAAATATTTCAGCAAGTTTACCAAGCAGGAAAAACACACACACACACACAACTGATTATTCAACAATTAACTGAAAATAGGAGCATAATTTTAAGAATTAACTGAAAGGAAAATATTTCAAGTGTATTAATAGTAATGGTTTAATGGAATAAAAACTGAACTATGACGAAGAAACCCCAGCTGCCTTTCTTAGGGTAACTGATGATACTTTGGACAAAAGGATAAAAACTCCACATCTCTGTGGCCAGTGCTTATATATTAAACTACAGATAAAAGTACTTGTCTAACTACTTAAGAGAAGTGTGAAGATACATTGTGAGAAATTCATTAAAGTTATTTTTTGTATATTATGACCATAAAGCAATTATTCTATATGAAATGATAGCTTTTTCTTTTTCATATGACATTGTCATGTCATTACTGTTCAATATAATATAAAGATAATATCATAAAATATCCAGAAACATGTATATTTAGGTTGGAATCATATCTCTCAAACCAAAAAATAAAATAAAAATAAAAACAAAAATATATATTTTTATTTTAAATGAAGCTGAAAAAATATACTAGAGATCCCCAGAATAACTGAAGTTTTAGTAAAAATGGCAAAATAAATTAAAAGATAAGAGGAAAAACAGACATGAGAATGAATTTTAGTTTCATACAATATACACAGGCATGAATAATCAAGGATAAGCCCAAGAAGGACGCACTGTGGATAGTTATCCCAACTCTGTAAAACCTGAGATTAAAATACAAAATATTAAGTACTTATACTATAAATGAAGAGAAGAGAAGAGAAACTCTGTGGTTTATGATGCCATTCAATCTTGATCATAATATCACAGCATTATAAACTTGTACTAGCTTGAATGTCATATAATTTTAGTATAAGAAATTGATATCAAGAACTATCAAGCTCCAAGAAAATAAATTTGTTAATATAAGCACATAATTTTGACTGAAATGTTCAGTGATATTAAAGAAACATCTGAAGCGCTGTGGAAAACAAATTTGTCACCTAAATTAGTTGTCTAAGGAAAACTTAATAAATAATAATACAATTATTTCACTGAGTGATCAATTTCAAAGTATTTTTTCTAATTTAATGTGTGTTTAATATACCTACTCAGAGTAGAGTCAGAGGAACAGAAACAAAGGGAAAATTATGTATGTTTTCATATGCAAATGGTACATCTGTTCATTAACTTTACCAAGTCAGAAAGTTATAATTTATAAAATGCTAGGATGAAAGAGCCTTAACAACCTCAGGAAGCACTTCATAACATGAGGACTTGCTTGGATTCTATTTGAACAACTAAAAGAGACAACTTTCCAATGAGTAAGACATTTTAATGTGGACTAGGTAAGAAATTATTGTTAATTTTGTTGAATGTGATAATGAAATGGCAGTTGTTCCAAAAAAAAAGGTTTAAAGCTAAAGCTTCATAAAATATATACAGATAAAAAAATAAGTCCTGGAATTTCACTAAAATAATCTAGAAAAAGATGTGTAGGGGAAGAATCAAATAGAAAAATGTTGATAAATGTTAAAAGCAGACTGATGGGTCAGTGGGAGTTCATTGCATTATTCTCTTTACTTTTATCTAAATTCTAAATTTACAAGATAAAATGTTTTTAAATTATGAAACAAAAACACAAAGGATTTAAAGTAGCATCCTTTAAGAAATTTTTTTTCCCTCTGCATGTGTGTGTGTGTGTGTACATGCTACTTCTTAGAATGATACATACTACATAATGAAATCTTGTAATATATTAATCACGCATTTGCTTCTTTCTTAACAAATAGTTTTCAACTCTTTATGACTTACTTGAACATGTACAACAAAATGTGCATACCTCAAGTTCAGCACTTTAGATTAAGTATTTTCCTAAGAAAAAACAGTACCAACAAAGGAATTCAAATCATACCTGAGAGATCGGAACTAATTTGTATGAATAAAATGGATAAGATCTCAAAAGCTAATAAATTAGCAGTACAATGCAAAGTTGATCATATTTATCAAAATATCAGACATTATCAGAGACTACTATATTCAAGATTACTATGTTTTTAAAGTCTTTGTGACCATGAGGTAGGAAAGGATTAGTGAACAGGACGCAAAGGCATTAACCATAAAAGAAAATAATCTATGAGTTAGGCGTCATTGAAATTAAGAACTTCTCTTCCTCAAGACACTAAGCTACACACACCAAGAAACTACTTGCTATAGAAAGATCAAAGATATCATACTCAACCTAATAAAAATTGTTACAAAGAGAGAAAAGAAACAACTCAATTAAAATTGGGCAAAAGATTCAAACAGGCAGTTTGTAAAAGAAGATATCCAAATAGCAAAATAAATGAGCAACAAAATGAACATATATGAAAAGGTATTCATCTTTACTCATCAAGGAATTGCAAATAGTCACATCAGGTTATACTATATACCGACTAGGATGGCTAAAGATTGGCATTGACATTGACATGAAGAAGACCTAAAGCAATAAGAACTTTTAAATATATGCTACTGAGAGTATAAACTCACACGTACACACATACAAACACTCTGGAAAACTTTTTGGCAGTATCAACCAAGTCTTTATATAAACCTCCCCTATGATCTAGTAATGACTCTCTTAGGTGGATATCAAAGAGAAAGGACTGAATATGTTCACCAAAAGGACATATTCATAGCACCTTTACTCATACTATCAAAACTGGAAAAATTCCAAAGTTCATTAGCAGAAAAATGGATAAATAATGTGTGCCTTATTCATACAGTGAAATACTCTGCAAGAATAACAAGGAACACACTGGTGACACATAGAACATCTCTCAGATGGTAAGCTGAGTAAAAGAAGACAAGTAAGTACAAGAGTACATAGTTAAGGAATTTGAAGAACAGACCACCCTGATAGTGAAAGAATCTTCCGCTGGTGGATGGGAGTATTAACGACAGAGAGGGATCTAGTAATCTAATGTTGATGTTTAGTCACTAAGTCATGTCCGATTGCTTCTCAACCCCATGGAATATATCCTGCCTGGCCCCTGTGCCCGTGGAATTTTCCAGGAAAGAATACTAGAGTGGGTTGCCATTCCCTTTTCCAGGGTTCTCTCCCACCTGGGAATTAAATCTGCATCTCCTGCACTAGCAGGTGGATTCTCTACAGAGCTGTAAATATTTTATATTTGCTGTGTGCAGTGATTACGAGTATATACATATGTAAAATTCACCAAGTTATACACTTACGATTTTTACATTGAGATAAATGTTTTGCTCCAGAAAAAGGTTTAAAAATATGAGAAACATCAAGCAACGCTCTACAAATTGAGATGTTTGAAAATGCCCGGCCTCCTGTTCCAGTAGAGACATCTGATAATGTGCTTCAACTTCACAGGATAAATAATTCCAGATGAATCAGGGAGGGATGACAACTCTGGGGTACCATCAGGAAAGATTCCTAGCAGGACAGTAGCCTTCTATCAAAATGTCCATTAATATCAACCTAGAAGCAAAAAAGCATAACTCATCCTTGTAGATACACCATCTGGAGCTTTCAGGCTGGCCCCAAGAACTTCTTGGAGTGATCATAGAAGAAAGAACATAAGGACACCCAACGTGTACTCAGAGGGAAGCTGATCCCTAAACAGAGGATCCCCAAAGGTGGCCAATCATCAAAGTACTCAGGGAAATTTTGAAACAAAACAAAACAAAACAAAAACAGGGATTCTAATATTCCATATGTCATTAGTTCAACTGTGTCTCCTCCAAATTTTAACTTGAAGTCTTATCTCAGACATGACTTTATTTGGAAAACTAGTTAAGATGGGGTCCTTAAAGTGGAATCTAATCTAGCATTACTGGTGTCCTCATACAAACAGGGCATTAGGACAGAGAAACACAGTGAAAATACCATGCGAAATGAAGGCAGAGTTGAGACTGGTGCTTCTTCAAGCCAAGAATTGCCAAAATTGCCTGCAAACTGCCATAATGTAGGGAAGAGGCAAAGAACACTCTCTCATAGCCATCAGAACCCTGCAAACACTTTCATCTCAGACTCCTGGTTTCCAGAGCTGTGAGACAATAAATTCCCACTTTTTAAGCCACCTAGTTTATGATACTTTGTAATGGCAGCCCTGGGCTTCACTGGGAGCTCAGTGGAAACGAATCTCCCTGCCCAGCAGGAGATGTGGGTTGGACCCCTGGGTGGGGAAGATCCCCAGGAATAGGAAATGGCAACCCACTCCAGTATTCTTGCCTAGGAAATCCAATGGACAGAGGAGCCTGGTGGGCTACAGTCCATGGGGTCACAAAAGAATCAGACATGATTAAACATGATTAGTGATTAAACAACAACGAAAATGGTGACTCTAGCAAACTTATACACCGTTCCCAGGAACTCTGCTTCACTACGGCTGGTATATACATCAGCATTATCTTTGAAAATTTCCTAGGTGATTCTCATAACCAGACAAATTTCAGATCCACAATGATCTTGGCAACACTTGGATCCAGTGTACGCTGCCCTGAAACAGGTCCAAGACTTGAAAAGATTTTTAAAAAAATGAAGTCAAACAATGTCTTCCTTTTTGTTAGATGCCAACACTCAAGGATTCTCACACGTTCTCCAAGAGGTTTAGGTCTCCTGTACTCTCTCCGTGTGTGGGCCTCTTAAATCGCTGTGGGCTCTTGGAACCATGACTTTTTTATTCTAATCATAAGCCAAATGCTAGGGTTTTTTTTTTTTTTTTTAATTGCTCCGTTGAGGAGGAAAAAAGAAGCCAACCTGAGATCTTCAATCTTTTGCACAAGAACCAAAGCAACTTTATTTTCCTCATTTTCAGTCTTCTGCTTCCTGGAGATCTCAGATCTCAAAATTGACTTCTTTATTCTTCAGTAAGGGTAGCACAGAGATTCCTTCCAGAGAGGAGACCGGGTTTGGGTATTTCACCGCAAGGCTGAGAGTCGGAGAGTCTGCGAACAGGCAGTTTTCCAGCTCATTGGCACGGGCACAAGTGGAAGCAGCACATTCATTTTGTGCAATTTGCTTTACCTTCCCACATGGAGTTGGTGCATGTAAAAGGCTGTTAAGTACTAAATTATTCCTTATCAAATCACCATCATCTGGAGTCATGATCAACACTAATTAAATTACTTTCGCTGAACATGGCTCCAGCCTGCTGCCGAGGCTGCTAGGTACATTTCATCTCGCTTACTGTACTGTCCTGCCTGTGTCGGCAACAGAGGGCTACAGGCATCATCATTGTTTGTAGTTTTAATTACAGTGAATCTTTCCTTCTTCAAGTGTATCAAATCAACAGAGTTAACTCCCTCACTTCATTTACAAACCAGTGATGGCTCCCAATGTATCCCTGACTTCAGACAATTCATATCATTCATCTGCCGACTTCCTCAACCACATTTCCATGCAAACTTTTATGACCTGCAACTCCTCCGGACAATCAGATTTTTAGGAGGAGAAGCCAAGAGAACTCTCAAGAGATGCATCTTGCATTTTTGCTTTGATGGAGGCTTGACCTTTAAAACCACATCTTAAGGCTGACTTACAATGACTGAGTTCCTCTAATGGTTAAATTTAAGAGCTCCAAAATACCAAGACATTAAAAAATGCACTTCCAAAATAAACTTAACCACTTCTTAATTCACAAAGTTTACTTGGGGTTATGGTATTCATCGTAAAGTATTTGCTAGATTAGCGATTGTTTTCATTTTGGAACAATGTACTCTGAGGCATCATCTTGGCTTCCATTTTTTTTCCTGCCCACATTTTAGACCAGAGGCACACTCCTGTCATCATTCTCCTGGAGCACAGAATGTGGGGCCCTTGGCTCTCCAAATGCAACAATGCTGGCATACAACCAAGTCTTTGGTTCAGGGTGTTGTTTAGTCACAAAGTTGTCTCCGACCCTTTCGTGACCCCATGGACTGTAAAGCTCACCAGGCTTCTCTGTCCATAGGATTTCCCAGACAAGAATACTAGAGTGGGTTGCTATTTCCTTCTCCAGGGGATTTTCCTGACTCCAGGATTGAACCTGAGTCTCCTGAATTGGCAGGCGGATTCTTTACCACTAAGCCACATGGAGTCCCTTGGTTCAGGGTAGACATATGATAAGTCATATGTGAATATCTACAACATTGATATAGAAAATGAATTTAACTATTTGCTCATAGAAGAATAATTTCCTAAACAATCATGCCCCTGAAGTATTTTTTTTTTGGTACTACTAAACTGAAAACAGACCATGTTATGATTGACTGGTTCATGTTAGTTCAGACAATAAACAATGAAATCTATGAATTCAGCTTTTATTTATATTTCTATAGTGAACATTAAGTAAATTTAAGAAAGATAATATGCTTAACTTTGGTGTTAATCTTAATATACTGAACTCTCATTGAGTTTGGAACAGTGATAGAAAACACTCCTGCTGCTGCTGCTGCTGCTGCTGATGCTAGGTCACTTCAGTCGTGTCCGACTCTGTGCAACCCCATAGACGGCAGCCCATCAGGCTCCCCCGTCCCTGGGATTCTCCAGGCAAGAACACTGCAGTGGGTTGCCATTTCCTTGTCCAATGCATGAAAGTGAAAAGTGAAAGTGAAGTTGCTCAGTCGTGTCTGACCCTTAGCAACCCCATAGACTGCAGCCTACCAGGCTCCTCCGTCCATGGGATTTTCCAGGCAAAAGTACTGGAGTGAGGTGCCATTGCCTTCTCAGCCTTGTGTGGCCAATTTACAGGGATATATACAAACATGATGGTGAAAAAAACGACGTATTATTGAGGCTCTAAAACACTAGAAATTTATGTGCTTTGAGGAATTTCAAAGCATTTACTTAGACCATGGTTATGTATAATGCAGAGAGTTTTCTATACTTGTTTACAAAATATAACTGAGAAAGTCAAAACAAATCATTCTGTGGACACTAAAGCACTTGTAAAAAAAATTTCACTTGGTTATGGCAGTGAATTTTAAAAAAGTCTCTGTAAAAAGGGGAAAAAGTAAATGGTATACATAAATTAGGTTATTTAAGGCCAGGTACAAGTATGGCATGAAAAATGCATGTAGCCTTTTATATAAATATATGTAGTTGGGAATACAGTCACCAGATGAAAAGCATTCACTTTAAGTTAATATCACTCCAATTTCAAGTGATAAATGGGTGGCAATGACCTCAATTAGTACAGGGTTAAATTCCAGAAGCAAAGGCGAACGTTTGTGTACAAATAAAGACAATAGTGTTACATGCTTAATAAATCCATCTTCCAAGACTTACAGAAAATCGGCAGGCACTTCGGCTGCATCTAAGCCTCTCATAGATTCTTTCCCAGTACATTTACCTCTTTCAAGCTCGCCCTACCCCCACTGCGGACACATACCACTCACACATACACACACTGACATCCATTACTAAAGGGCCTAATCTCAGCTATCAGCAGAGTGCCTTTATGGGGCCATTAAACCATTTCTCTTGTTTACAGTACCCGAAGAAAGATGTGAATTATGTCTGTGACAAAACAAGCGATAACATTTCTAAACCGCTATCAAAATGCAAACTGAAACACATTTTAAGGACAGAGACCCTGATTCCCGTTTTCCATTATTTTCTGTTATTTGCAGCATCTGGAAATAGATTCACCTATAATACTTCCGAGACAAAAATTTAGACCATAGCACAGCAAGTTGATGTGTACTTTTTCTGTTTTTAAAAAGGAATATTATCAGTGGGGTTAGACACCATATCTAGTTGGTCCTTTGATGTTATTGGCAGCACACAGAACTCTGGGCAGTAACAATCACAAAGGTGAACTAAGGGAGATTTTCACCCCTTGTTATGGATCCCAGAATTATTGAATTGAAAACATTATATGTGATCAAGTTTTAGGGACTGAGCTGATATTTCTACCAGAAACCTCTGTGCTAAAGGAATCATAAGTGAATGCCCAATGGGTATGACCTTTTTTCCAAACAGCTGATTCATTGGAAAAGACCTTGATGCTGGGAAAGATTGAAGGCAAAAGGAGAAGAGGGTGGCAGAAGATGAGATGGTTAGACAATATCATCGACTCAGTGGATATGAATCTGAGCAAACTCTGGGAACCAGTAAAGATCAGGGAAACCTGGCTTGCTGCAGACCATGGAGTCACAAAGAGCTGGACACAACTTAGTGACTAAATAACAGAAATGGGTAAAAAGATAAAAAAGAGGACCTACTTTTTCATTACAGAATACTTTTTTTTTTGCTAAAAAACAGAATGCCAAAGCAATTACAACAGTAACATCAAAGATCACTGATCACAGATCACCATAACAAATATAGTAATTAAAAAACCGTTAGAAATATTATGAAAATTACCAAAATGTAACAGACACAAGAAGAGAGCAAATCACCTAGAAGCCTCGCTGTGCTAAGAGGAGCACACTGGAGGAAAACAAACAGTCATTAACTTATCCCTATATTGCTACCGAAAGTAAATACTCAGTACCTGCAAGGAACTTCCTGGGCAGTTTGGAAACCAGAACTGAATCTCAGAGAAGCCACACATTTCTTAGAAGGGGACAATCAGATTTTTTTTTTTTCTCCTAAATACAAACTCCAAGCAGTTATAGGGACTACACACTCCACTGCAGGGATTCCTAAATGGTCCTGCCAGGGGGTGTACGTATCTGAACAAAAGAGAGGACAGAGTGTATAAAAGTCCCTGAAGTCATTCCACACACCTCAAGGCCCCATCCAGAATCAGGTGTGGTGTTTACAGATGTGAAAACCAGTGCTGAGGACAGAGCCAAAATCAGAAGCCAGGAATCCTGGGGGTCTGCAGAGTAAAGCCTTCTGACAAGGTTCCACAGCCTCACAAGACAGTTATTTCTTAGAAGTGCAGTTCATAATTCAACTCTCTCTACATCACAGTGTACCATCATGCCATTTTAACAGACAGAAGAGGATGGACAGGTATTCTGGATATGGGACCCATCCTCTCTTCTAAAATTGATACTGTGACGCAGTCAACTCTCTCTCACCTGAAGATCACTCATCTACCTAGCAGTACTAATGGTCTAAACCAGAGGGTTTCTATTTGATTCACATAGGAGCTTCTGATAATTTCAGTTAGTTGAGATCATTTAAAAATCAGCTTCAAAATCTCTTTCTGGTTTAAAAATCCAAAACTCTGGCTTCTCTAGAAAAAAAAGAATACACAATATCCGGCAACACTGATTCTACTTTCCAGCCTCAAAAGTTGACTGAGCTCATTATCAGCTTCCTCTTCAGCCAGAACCTGTGTTTTCCTCTTTGCCACAGTCCTCACTATAGCTCCCACTCCACACTCCATTATCTCCTGCACTAAATTAACTTTCCTCATTTCTACCGTGGGCATGAGTGTGTTCTACACCTCACCAAACACATAACTAAGAAATCATTAGTGAGTGTGTTTCTACATGTGGATGTGCACGTGCTCAGACATGTACACATTACCTCTAATCAGCAAAAATAATATAAAAGTCATATCACATTCAGGCTTAGGTACTCAAGTACCCTTCTCAGGCAATAAGGCATGGCGGCAAAGGTAGCAGGTACTTCAATCTGTCAGGTTTCAAAGTGTGCCACCACTTTGACTTACCAGTAGCAAAACTGAGCAAGCTTCTCTGAGCTTCACTTTACTCTCCTATAAAAAATGGGCATGATAACAGCAACTGACTCGTGGAGTTGTTGATAGGATTAAATAAATAGGACACAGTATGTGCAGTGTGTGTACTGCTGCTGCTGCGAAGTTGCTTCAGTCGTGTCCGACTCTGTGCGACCCCACAGACGGCAGCCCACCAGGCTCCCCCGTCCCTGGGATTCTCCAGGCAAGAACGCTGGAGTGGGTTGCCATTTCCTTCTCCAATGCAAAAGTGAAAAGTGAAAGTGAAGGCGCTTAGTCATGTCTGACTCTTAGCGACCCCATGGACTGCAGCCTACCAGGCTCCTCCATCCATGGGATTTTCCAGGCAAGAGTACTGGAGTGGGGTGCCATTAAGTACTCAGTAATATCTGCTATTGGTATAGTTATTATTCAAACCCAGAATATTTAGGCACGACAGGTAAGAGAGCATGTAGATCATCCAGAAACATAGCAGCGGTGGCTAAGAGCATGGAGTGGAACCTTGGCTTTGCTACTTACTAGTTGAAGGACTTCTGGTCAACCAGGAAGTTACTACAAGATTTGGTTTTTCCCTATGTAAGTATGAGGCTTATCGTAGACCTGCTACGTGGAGTTTGTGTGAGAATTCAATGAGGTAATGCACAGGAGAATTTCGAATAGTACCTGGCAATGGTAGGCACTCAGGAAATGTTAGTTATTACCATTATGACTCCAACCACTTCCTTTCACAGAGGATAAACTGAAACTCAAGGAAGTGAAGTGACGAATGACAGGAGCAGGACTTCAGCCATCAGAGTGTTACTGCACTACTTTTTCTATTTCATCTTGTTTTCAATTTCACATTAAGTCAACCACTCACTAAGTGCAAAAATGTGTACATGGAGAATCTGTGAGGAAGGTACCTTGAGAGAAGGAAAAAGCAAACAGCATGGCCTGGTAGAATGAGCACTGGATGAGGAATCAAGTAATCTGGGCCGAGTTCCCACCCCACTGCTAGCTAGCTGTGTGACTCCAGGCAGACTTTGCAACCTCTCTGAGCTTCAGTTCCTAATCTCCAAATGAAAGTATCAAACTAAGCAACCTTGTAGTTCTAAAATGTAACTCTGGATATAAGCAACTGTTCACTAATATCTAAGAAAAATCTAAAGATTTGATATAAGAATTCAGAGGGCATAAAATTCTGAGGCCACACAGCTCTAAGTACCTCAATAATAACTGAGGGCATTACTGCATTTTAGCAAACGGTGGTCACTGGAATTCATAATGGGCCTTAATCACTATGAAAAAGCAAAATTGGGTGTAATCTACTATATTCAAGGGAGGGTACATAATGCACATTAGAAAGGTGAACATATGGTTAACATTTTAAAAAGCCTGATGCTTTAAAAGGCATTTCATGGACCACCTACTTTCCAGCTGATGATGGAAAGTAATGCTATTATTAATATATTGATAAAACAAAAAGCAGGATCAAAAGATAAAAAGTTATATTCCTAATTTAAAAGCATTACAAGCACCATTAATTGAAAATTAAAGACAAACAAGGCTCGGACAAACAGCGTTGATTCATTCCTCTAAATTTTAAAGCCTAATCCTAAGATAATAGTACTTGAGCAGTAGTAGTGCTAAACGAACCTCATCTTCATAGTCTAATTGCCAGGAGAAAGTGCCCTGGAAGGAAACTGGTTCTTCCATCTGGAAAAGGGTAAGAACAGGGAAAAGAAGGCCTCCTGTTAGAACAATCCAAATCTAATCAGTTTTGCATTCTGCACTGGCTTCAAATCAGATCTTCCTACCCCTACTGGTCCAGTAGATGGAAAGCAGCACGACACTATTTTTTTGGAAACAGATTCCATATAGTGAGCCCAAACAGAGAGTACTTCATATCCAGCTGGCAGGAATCAAACCTGAACAAGCTGCAGCTATTTGAGAAACAGATCTAATAAATTGAAATGGCATTCTGAATCAAGATACCCACCCAAACCTGCACCCCTCAAAAACCACCCTCCTTCATCAATTACCAAATTAAAACCTTTATAAATATGGAGGACACCTCTTGTGCAGAAACTGTTCCACTATGCTTTGATATGGTTACTCATTAAGCCCTATAAAATCACAAAAATAAATATTACTTCCCTACCTTGTAATTCTGTGATTTCTTTCAAATAATGGACCACACTTTTTTGGAAAAGGCTGAGCAGGATCTATTATTATTCCTAGCTGAGTTGGAAGATGCCCACACTACCTGGTGTTTCTCAGTCTAGCATGAAGAAGTCCTGAGGGTGGCCATGACAGATGGCCAGAATATCCAGACGCCAAGGGTGCTCTGTCCTCACTACGGTGCGATCATGAAGACAGGTCCTTCTCGTAGGAGGGACAGAAAAGGGTGGGCTCTTTCCATCCTGCACTGCTGCCTCCTCCATCTCTCCAGAACAACCCCCAGAGTGCCAGCCCCTGCAGACTAGATCTCTAACAAGTGGTTCAAAATGGGGTTAATATATTCTTTGAAATCTACTGATTAAACAAAGGAAGCAGACAATAGACAATAGAAAAGAATGAAGACAATGGTACCCCACCCCAGTACTCTTGCCTGGAAAATCCCATGGATGGAGGAGCCTGGTGGGCTGCAGTCCATGGGGTCGCACAGAGTCAGACACAACGGAGCGACTTACATTAATTACTCTATAGACCATAGTAACATAAAAAAAAAAAAAGTAAGATGGTATTTCATTGCCAAAGAAGACTGCCAATTACTAATATGCCTGTCATCAATTTAGAATAATAATTACTAAAAAGACCAGCAGTTTTCTATAATTTGTAAGTTTTACTCACTAAGAACATGTAGTCAAATAAATAAGCTTTTATGAAATTAAGTGTTGATATAACCACTTTTCTCCAGTATTTTTTTAAGCAATGAAATAAATTAGTGATGCAAAGATTTGCTTAAATGAATTTATTGTCATAGTCTTCAAAACTAGAGCAGTATAATTCTAAATTTAGAATTCTTCTCACGTGTAATAGAATGAACTAGAAAAGTCTTTAAATAAGCCCAGAGTTATGAAAAGTGGTGCACAATCTGTAAAGTGAATATCCCCAAGAAGACAACTGAAATTCCAAACCTATATTTCACACCCACAAGTCTAAAAAATTATATCATAGCTCCATTTCTTCAAATGTTTGGGCCTTACTTCTAATACTAACCTCCTGAAAAGAATCTTTCCATTTTGATTTGATGACCTCGTATTGCTTGAAAGATTTGATTTTGTTTCAAGTTAGCGAATCCTCACTTTTGATTCATAATTTCAACATACTTTTCCTCCAGGCTGTATGTGAAAACAGTCAGAGTCTATAATTTGCATGGTCTTAAATTGACCACTTCAGTACCAAAATGATACACCAGATAAGCAGGAGGCAAGACTCAAATGACTGAAGTACACCTGCAGTATTCTGATGTCACTCTCCTGAAAACATGATTGAGAACAATTCAGGCATTATTTGCCATTTGGCTCCTTGTTCAAAATGACCCCATCGGCAGAAAAAGTTGAAAATATGGTCTGAATACCAGAGCTAGGAAAGTTTGCCCAAAAAAAGAAAGGCAGCTGGCTAGAGCCAAAAAAAAATTACCTTTCAGTAAATGCCAATAAAACTTACAGGCTGCCAAAATAACAAAGATAGAGTAATTACAAAGGCAACTTTGCAATTTTCCTGACAATAAACACCTTCTTAGGAAGAAATCATCTGTCAGTTGGCCTCAATGGTTATAGCTGTTAATACTAATGAGGGTAAATCCCACAGACACATTTTACTTAAACCCACCAGCATGTAGCTCAAAATTTTTATAACTTCTCCCCCAAAATAAATTTGGAGATTTTCTTTAAACATGCTCTGTAATATTTAATTCAATGTATTCTAGAGCATTTTCCATAAGAAATGATCATTTTTACAGAAAAGCTTGCACTCAAACTATCTTGCTTACCGTGAAAAATATTTATGTAACTGTACCAGATTAAGAATGCTCCCCAAGAAAGGGAGATGCATGAGAGATAAAAGTAAATACTAGGATTTGAGAGTCACATTTTTTAACCTCAAAATAATCTTTAAGAAGAAAACATTGTTTAATTATTATGTAGAAACCTTTAGAAAACTACATATTATTTTTCATACAGCAGATAATATTGTTGATCAAATTTCCTTATGTAAATCCATGAAGATTTTCTTTAAAAATAAGAAGCATAGCTAAGTAGCAGTGTCTGTTTTCAAAACTGTGACAAGATCATCAGCATCTCCAGATGCCAATCGAGCCCTTTTTTCCATTTTTTAACAACAAATATCAACTTAAAATAATCTATAGCACAGAGACTTCCCTGGGGGTGCAGCAGACAAGAAGCCACCTGTCAATGCAGGGGACATGGGTCAGATCCCTGGTGTGGGAAAATTCCATATGCCTTGGAGCAACTAAAACCCACGGGCCACAACTACTGAACCCACGTGCCCTAAAGCCTGTGCTCCACAACAGGAGAGGCCACTGCCATGAGAAGCCTGCACACCACAGTGAAGAGTAGCCCCCACCTGCCACCACTAGGGAAAAGCCCACTCAGCAACGAAGACTCGGCAGAGCAGAGGTAAAAAATAAATAATTTTTAAAAGTGGGTAGCATAAGAGTGATATCAAAACAATAACTGTAAAAGTCTCTTACTGACACAGGCCCAGCCTTCATCAATATAATAAACAAACCAGTCAAAGGCTAGTAAAGAAAACCAACCAAGAAAGCCTTGGATAGGCTTACCCAAGGTCATGGAATAAATAATCAAGAGATACCACATAAAATACTGTATATGAGGAGCTGATTTTACTTTCAAATGTTGCAGGAAGCAAATGTAAAGGATCAGTATATACACATATCTCATTTCCACAAATAAAGAATATAATCCCAAGAAAACAGTTATTGGAATAGAGTTTCAGAATTATATTAGCATTTTATAAGTGATTTCGGTAATTTTTTAACATACTCATTTTTTATAGATAACTTCCTTTGAATATGTTTTTCTTACAAAAATGTATTACATGATAGATTATAATTTTTTTTTCTAGAGGAACACATCTTTAATTTTTAATCAGTGTAACAGTTGGTAGTTATGAATCACAAATGAACCAAGTCAGTACACAATATTACATAAGGAGTTTAAGAGGTTACTCTTGTACACTTTCACAGTCTTCACAATGAACAGTTACTGAGAATGACTTTATCCATAGATATCAATTTCCTAAATCTGATTTTTATGCCCCACAACCCAATTTATTTTAAGACATATTTATATAAATTTACAATTAAATATGACTTAGTTGATATGATCTAGAGATATATAAGAAGCTTCCTTGGTGGCTCAGACAGTAAAGAGTCTGCTTGCAATGCAGGAGACTTGGGTTTGATCCCTGGGTTGGGAAGATACCCTAGAAAAGGAAATAGCAACCCACTCCAGTATTCTTGCCTGGAGAAATCCATGGACAGAGGCCATGGGGTCACAGAGAGTTGGACACGACTGAGCAACTAACACATACAGGGATATATAATTGTTAGAATAGCTAAAATTATGAAATCAAGTATTATGCAACTATTTACACACGCTGAACACCTAAGACATTTCTTTAATTTTCATCTTCTTCACAGTATTCCAGAAGAGTTAAGAAGATGTGTTGAAAATTATCCCCCAATTTCTATTACACTTCATAGAGTTGTTGATATAACTTCCCAGCTGCTAGCTCGAAGAACGTCTGTACCTTTATTTCCTACTCTAAAGCCTTTCTACTGCAGGATCTCACAAGTGCATCCTGGAGGCCACATTATAGGGGAAAACGCCATGAAATATGATTGTTCTGGTCCTTCAGGAAACCACCCCATCTGACAGAACCAAGATTTCTCACCAGTTACTAAATTTGGCTCCAGAGCCAATAATGTCATGGCAACTTTCCAACGTATATTGTTTTACTTTGACTTGCTAACTGCAAATAAGGGGAAATTAGATTATCATCTTAAACATAACACGTTGAGCATAACTGGACAGCAGTGTAATACAGGTATTATTGGAAATAGAAAATCATAGCATGGAAGCAATAATATTTCAATATTAAAAATCTTTTTACATCTATTTTCGGCAAAGCATTCTGTGGTAACATCAAAGAAAAATGAAAGTGTTAGTTGCTCAGTCATGTCCAACTCTTTGCAACCCCATGGACTGTAGCCCACCAGGTTCCTTTGTCCATGGAATTCTCCAGACAATAATACTGGAGTAGGTAGTCATTCCTTTCTCCAGGGGATCTCTCCAACGCAAGGAATGAACCTGGGTCTTCTGCACTGCAGGCAGATTCTTTACCATTAGAGGAACCAGGGAAGCACATCATTAAAATACATATCAAATCATACTAATCCTCGCACAATGCAAGTCTTTATGTTACAATATATAGATGCACTAACCAGTTAATAAATTATCCACTAGATTGAATTTTCCCATAAATTTCACTTAAATATTATCTACTAATCCTTGTGGATTTTAACAATTAAAGATGTAAGGTCTATATAAATGGATCTCCTTGCTTAAATGAGGTGGTATAGCCAAACAATCAACATATTCTAATGTTTAACTGCTTTCTTTGAAAACTGTCAAAACTATGTCTGCTGCTATGTCGCCCTGAACCATCTCTTTAAAATTTGCCTTTTGAGACGCTTAGATGTTAACAGCAAGCCCAGGTGAATATAAATGAATATTATAATGTCTGCTGCTGATCACAAATTATACAAGAATGATCATTTTTCTACCACTTAGTGACCAAAGAGGATGACAAACATTGACAACAAACAGCATTTTTTTTCAAGCCCCTTAACTATTTACCAACATAATACAATGTAAGAAACTCACAAGCAGAATGAACTTCTTTAGATATCCATTTTATGTTGTATTCTGAAATATAACCTCATTCTTTAGTACACAGAGCGCTGTCAATGCATCTGCTATAACTGCAGGTGTAAAGTGACGATACGGTGTGTCAAATACTGTCACCAGCTAACACATTTGGCAGCTTATATTAGCACCGAAACACACAAAGAATTTATCTAGCCCTTTTTTGTAATGGATAGCTCCAAGAAACTACAAAAATATGCAGATCAAAGAGGACCCAGTACTCTTTCCATGTGTGCAAATAGAAAAGATGAGCTTTGGAAAAACACATGGACACCACCTGCAAAACAACTGTATGATCACAAACACAACAGGCCTGGTTTGCATTCTCCACCTCACCCCTTTGAAGTTAACAGGAGCCTTGTAAACGGAGGGTGTGCAGAGGATAAATATTAAGTCAGATAAAGCTTGATTCCCCTCTCCTGTTACAATGCTTGCATTTAAATTCTTAGCCACTGCACATTTCTTAGATTTACCACATTAGATTCCACTGATAGGATTAAAACAATTCTGATAGAGGTGCATTACTTAGTATGTATGTTTTTAAAATATGGTTAATGACAGTGTACCTATCTGCTGAAACATATGTACAAAATATATATATTATGTATGCCCCTTGGCCTTTTTCTTTCTACTTTCTCTTCCTCAATAATGATCTAATTGCATGCTTAGAAATTTCCAAGTTGGCCTGTTTTTCCTTAGGAATAAACCCCAAATATACCTGATTGATTTTTGTTGCCTCACAAATGTTGACTTACTTTGACCTTCAAACTCCATCTCTCCTGCTATCCAATGACACCTAATCTCCAAATACAACTGCCTTTCTTCCCAAGGGACGGAGAAGGTTCAAATTTCCTGCAGAGAAATTAACACCTGGCCTTAATCTAACCTAATGGGTCCTCCCATAATGACTGGGGAAATCATACACATCATGAAGAGCCAACTGGGGTGCTAGATGCACAGAAATATTGAAAATTAGGCACTAAGGAGGATTAAGTGCCTAACGACTTGGGCATCAACTTCTAGTCACCGTGGCAAATTCTCTTGCCCCAGTAACCTTAGTCCAGGCACAAAGCTCTATCTGGAACAGTGTAGGAAAGTGGTTATGGGTGTAAACTTGAGAGTCAGATCTGTAACCTAGTCACTCTATGATGATAAACAAGCCACTTAACCCCTCTGTGCCTCAATTTTCCCACCTGAATAAAAGGAGATAATAGCACACAGTACACAAGGTTGTTGTAAACATAGAATAATACATGAATATACATATAAAGTGCTTAGAAAAGTACCCAGCACACAAGGAGCACT
Organism: Capricornis sumatraensis; assembly: GCF_032405125.1. Taxonomy (NCBI): domain Eukaryota; kingdom Metazoa; phylum Chordata; class Mammalia; order Artiodactyla; family Bovidae; genus Capricornis; species Capricornis sumatraensis. The sequence goes on from NC_091073.1 coordinate 26,932,497, forward strand.
GAGCAAGTATTCACTACACCCCGTGAAGGGTGGTTAATCTCCAGGTTCACTGTATTTCATGGGTCATTTTATTCTAAGGATCTGATTTCTAGTTCCAGGTCATGTTTCATTTTCTTCATGCAGGCATTCTTAACTATTCCAATTTACAATAATCTCTTACTTTTAAAAAAGCTATAGAATTTATGTAGCATTCTTTTCATTGTTAGTCATACAGGACTTTTCTTAATTTTATAATAATAGTGATGTTAATTATGAATACCTGTTTAGTTTTATTCTTGTTCCACATCTATAGCATCTTTACCACTGAGAGCCTTTTTGTAAGCTCTAGGAAGCACTGGAGTGGAAGTATTGGGAGATTAAGTGACTTGTCCAGGTCACTCAGCTAAAAGTAGTAGATTGAGGTACTGAGCCTAACTAGTTAGGATCCGAGAACCTACAGTACACTGTTAGTGGCTATGTTAACTTCTCACTGTACTGTATCTTAACCATCCCAGACATATTTCACCCTCTTCTTCCAAATTTCCTAGTATGTTTTTTGAATTCAAGGATTTTTTGTTTTGTTTTTTAACATACCTTTATATGCACAAAAACTGTATTCCACATAAAGAAAGACTTAAATATTTGTCTGTCTTTATCTTGGCACCATATCTGTGCAAATAATTCACACGATTTCTAAAATAGGATGACTCTTAACCATGGTTTAAAAATGGTTCCATCTACATATCGCACAGGGAACTATAGTCAATATCTTTAATAACCTATGATGGAAAATAATTTCAAAAATAATGTATGTGTATATGTATAACTGAATCTTCTTGCTGTGTCCCTGCAACATTATAAGTCAACTATACCTTAGTAAAATAATCTATTAAGAAAAAAAATGGTTTCATCTGTCCCACCACCTTTTTTTCCAATTATGAGTCATAAATACACTGTTTATCTTTCTTAGAAGAAATACTTTAAGCACTGGGCATAGACAACCTACCACACAAACGAGAGAAAGTACGGGATCTTTCACAATTTTGTAAGATAACAATGCTACATCTATAGTGCTCCCTCCTTCTGGGTTGGTAATGGAAAAAAGGGTGAGATCTTTACTTTTTAAAGAACAATCTATTCATGGTCTCTATCTAGGATAAGTATATTACCAGCAGGTGGTAGGCAGTAGGAATGACGAAACAAACCAAATTTCTTCACCACTAGATCAACCAAATGCAGTCATTTTCAATTATTTTTAACTATATTATTAGTCCTACGATCCTGAAACTGTCACTGGTAGCTTAAGAAATCCTCTGGCCTCAAAAGAATATAGACACTGATAATGTCTTCCTTCTAAACAGATAGTGAGTTATCAAATACTAACCCGTATACCAAAACCTTGACATAAGATACCTCATTTAATTATTACATCAATCCATTTACTTTCCCCTTTACATACAAGGCTTAAAAAAGGTAACTGGCCCAAGATCCCAAATATGGTAAACTGTGCAACTTCATCAGTGATCAATGCAAATAAATAGAAGAAAACAACAGAATGGGAAAGACTAGAGACCTCTTCAAGAAAATTAGAGATACCGAGGGAACATTTCATGCAAAGATGGGCTCGATAAAGGACAGAAAAGTATGGACCTAACGGAAGCAGAAGATATTAAGAAGAGGTAGCAAGAATACATGGAAAAACTGTACAAAAAAGATCTTCACGACCCAGATAATCATGATGGTGTGATCACTCACCTAGAGCCAGACATCCTGGAATGTGAAGTCAAGTGGGCCTTAGAAAGCATCACTACGAACTAGTGGAGGTGATAGAATTCCAGTTGAGCTATTTCAAATCCTAAAAGATGATGCTGTGAAAGTGCAGCACTCAATGTGCCAGCAAATTTGAAAAACTCAGCAGTGGCACAGGACTAGTAAAGGTCAGTTTTCATTCCAATTTCAAAGAAAGGCAATGCCAAAGAATGCTCAGACTACCGCACAATTGCACTCATCTCACATGCTAGTAAAGTAATGCTCAAAATTCTCCAAGCCAGGCTTCAGCAATAAGTGAACCGTGAACTTCCTGATGTTCAAGCGGGTTTTAGAAAAGGCAGAGGAACCAGAGATCAAATTGGCAACATCTGCTGGATCACTGAAAAAGCAAGAGAGTTCCAGAAAAACATCTATTTGTGCTTTATTGACTATGCCAAAGCCTTTGACTGTGGGGATCACAAGAAACTGTAGAAAATTCTGAGAGAGATGGGAATACCAGACCACCTGACCTGCCTCTTGAGAAATCTGTATGCAGGTCAGGAAGCAACAGTTAGAACTGGACATGGAACAACAGACTGGTTCCAAATAGGAAAAGGAGTACGTCAAGCCTGTATCTTGTCACCCTGCTTATTTAACTTCTATGCAGAGTACATCATGAGAAATGCTGGACTGGAAGAAACACAAGCTGGAATCAAGATTGCTGGGAGAAATATCAATAACCTCAGATATGCAGATGACACCACCCTTATGGCAGAAAATGAAGAGAACTAAAAAGCCTCTTGATTAAAGTGAAAGAGGACAGTGAAAAAGTTGGCTTAAACCTCAACATTCAGAAAACAAAAACGAAGATCATGGCATCTGGTCCCATCAGTTCATGGGAAATAGATGGGGAAACAGTGGAAACAGTGGCAGACTATTTTTTTGGGCTCTAAAATCACTGCAGATGGTGATTGCAGCCATGAAATTAAAAGACGCTTACTCCTTGGAAGGAAAGTTATGACCAACCTAGATAGCATATTCAAAAGCAGAGACATTACTTTGCCAACAAAAGTCTGTCTAGTCAAGGCTATGGTTTTTCCAGTAGTCATGTATGGATGTGAAAGTTGGACTGTGAAGAAAGCTGAGTGCCGAAGAATTGATGCTTTTGAACTGTGGTATTGGAGAAGACACTTGAGAGTCCCTTGGACAGCAAGGAGGTCCAACCAGTCCATCCTAAAAGAGATCAGTCCTTGGTATTCATTGGAAGGACTGATGTTGAAGCTGAAACTCCAATACTTTGGCCACCTCATGCAAAGAGTTGATTCATTGATAAAAACCCTGATGCTGGGAGGGACTGGGGGCAGGAGAAGGGGACGACAGAGGATGAGATGGCTGAATGGCAGCACCAACTCTATGGAAATGAGTTTGGGTAAACTCTGGGAGTTGGTGATGGACAGGGAGGCCTGGCGTGCTGCAATTCATGGGGTCGCAAGGAGTTGGACACCACTGAGCGACTGAACTGAACTGTCCAACTTAAGATTTGAACCTAGACATTTGGGCTTCAAAGTCATTGTGTCACCTTGTGAAATTACATCTACTGTTTAAGATGTTTACTTTACTTAGTGCTTGAAAATCATTTTATGTTAATAATTTCAGGTTTTGTTTTTTTTTTTTAATACAGCTAGAATCTACTTTTCTTAAATTTAGCACACAGAGCCCGGTTGCTGGGTCAAACACTACTGGACTGGTAGAAGTTCAGTCATTCCCTAGCTAATTCATTCATTCTATTTTATAAGGAGGACCTTAGGTTATTCCCAACTTAAGCAACCAATTAACTTTTAAATGTTCTTCCCCAGGCCTTATCTAAATCCGATATGGCTTTCACTGCAAGCAGTGTGTTACAGCAAAGGTCCTGGGGGTTAATTTTTATTATTTAAATAAGAGATGATCATAAAATTAGCACCCTTCTAATATAGTTCTCATCTTGATTATTGCTATTTAACTGGTGAAATATTTTCTTCAGGCTGAGTGAACACTATAATTATTATTGCTTTGCATTGTAAAGGTTGCATCTTAATTGAAAAATCAACACTTTTTTCCCTTTCAATGAATACATCAACTTCAAAAACAACAAAAACACTGAAATGCAGGCAATTTTCCTAGACCCACAGATTAGGGTGTCCTTGATCAACCAGAGTGCATAACCCATAATCTTAAACATAAGATGTTAACTGATCCTATAACCAGGCCTTTTTTTCAAGTATCAAATGTTTCCCATTCAACCTTCTGTTTATGAATCCTTATGGTCAAAATGACAATAGGTTTGTACAAATACTTCCAAGTGTCTCCTGACAGCATCACTGTGGATATACACTGAACTGTTAGTGTAACCCATACTAAAAGACCAAATTGCTCTTATACAAATTTACAGTATGTCTCAATAAACATTTAAGTAAGGAGGTATAGATATAATTTCCGAATATGGCAAAGACAAAACACACAATACATAAAGGTAAGTTATTCAAAATGAGTACATTCATGAAATATTGCAATGATTTTGAGCAAATTTCGGGAGATAGTGAAGGACAGGGAAGCCCAGTGTGCCGCAGTCTGTGGATTCGCAAAGAATCAGACACGACTTAGCAAATGAACAATAATATGAATTGTGTGTTTCATATATTTCATATATAGTTGTGTGTATATAGAATAAAGCCATACCTAGGGCCTTCTCTGTGTTAGTCATATTATAATCATTCTGTAGGTATCCTCAGGGTATTAGATCTAGGATCTCCTCCCACTTGTGAATACCAAAATCCTAATACCCAAGTCCTTTATATAAAAGGGCACAGTAGTTTATCACTCACTGATTATTACTTACATATTTTATGTAAAAATACACAAGTTATCCTAAAACTCAAGTTACCCTAGGGGATGAGAACATTATTATCCTGGTTTTATTTTGCGTTACTTATACAAAGCACACACCAAGTAAACAGAGATCTGAAACCAAGCATCCTAGGTCCAATTCCTTGCTCTTATGTAGTACACTGCACTTGGTTCGTTGAAAAGATTCTATATTTATATTACATGGGGTAATACATATACCATGTATATGTATTTAGTGTCTTCAGCATTAATACTATAAAAGAGCTGAATAAATATAAAAAAAGAGTTGTACCAGACAAAATGCCAAATGTAGTGTTCAATTAATTTCAGGACAATATTGGAACATTTTTCTGGCCAAATTACACAATGTCCAAAGAGATATAGTGTTCCAAATCAAAATTTAAAAATTCTCTTTGGAGCGCTTCATTATTTTGTTAATCAAACATCCAGGATTCCGGAAGCTGCAGGCTTATGTAGACACAGGACTTAACCACACTTCTACAATTCAAAGTATGAGAGTGATTTTCATAGGGTAATACGGAACTTAAAGGGCTGTCTATTCCACCTTTGTTTTCCATATATGATTTATTTTGGATATTAAGTTATAAATTAGAAGACACCCATACACAATAAGAAACTTTTGGATGTTTTCATATTTCCTTTAATTTATTATATAAACAAATTTATGTATGTATATATTCATATTACCAAAATACTTATATGTTTTTAATTCACTTGCCCAGTGGTATCATTTCAATGAATGATGGGTTATTGCAATTTGTCTGATGAGTATAAGAGAAAACACTACAAGATAAATTTTGGTTCTGCCATTCACTATCTAAGAGACTGGGAATTTCATTAAACCTGCAAGAAGTTGTCTGCTCTGCCTAAATCCCAGGGCTTTTGCGAGGTACAAATGAGATGTGGGTGTGAAAATAATCTATGAATTCTAAATTGCTAAACAAATAGAGATTAGTATTATCACTAATATTGCTTTTAAATTTCATTCTTTAGCATCTAGCATAATGCCTGACAGTATGAATATTTGTTGGCTACACTTATTTTTCATTATGGAGAGAAAAAGCAATAGTAGGAACTCAATCAAGAGAAAACGGTAAAAATGCCAAATCTTAAGATTCTTAAGCTATTATCCATTTAATAACTTAATAGGAAAATAAGAGGTTTTTTCTGATATCACAATTACAGCATTTGAACCTTTTTTTTATTTCTGTGTGTGCATTTATTGAAAATTCACCTTAGAGGTTTACAAGACATCATAATACCAGTTCTGACAAATACAGGTTTTATATATTTAGAGAGAAAGAGAGAAAGAGTTACTGATTAGAATTTGGAAAAAAAGTAAGAAAAATCAGAAAAATATTATAGATAAAATCCAGATAGACATTTTTATATGTGGATCTTATGTGTACATCAGACACACTTCATAAACTCTAATAAGTGCCTCTCAATACACGTAAGAAGATAGGGCTATACTTTCCACAAGCACATTCTTCAAACCTTCTGAAATTGCCATTTAAAAGCTAAGGGCCTAAATTTCCACTTTGATCAATGAAACAGGTTTATCACTAGATGGGATGACTGAAGTTTATTGATTAGCTGATAACCTTCTAATGCACCAGCCTTTAATCTGACATAAAACTGTGAATGAAAGTAGAGCTTTCAGAAAGGAAAACAAGGTTTGGTTGCCCAAGAAGGAAACAAGAATGTGGGGCTACTGAAGAAGGCAAAAACATTCTGAAAGATGGAGCAGTAACATCCAGTTACTTGGCTTTCCCTGCAGTCCCGTGAGCAGAGATAACTGAGTCATCACCTGATGCTATAGCCCCAGTGCCAAAGACTAGAGAATCAAATCAAATCAACAGAGTAGGCTGTTGTGTCCATAAACTCAGAGAAAAACAAGCTCAAACAGAAGTAAAAGCTCAAACTTCTTTGCATGACCACTATTTCAAAGGAAAAAGCTCACACTACTGAAGGGTTTACTTCAATGTTATCCATACATCTTGTTAGGAAAGAGCCACTTTTAACCAAGTCCAGTGGCCTTTGGAGGATTTGACAGAACTTCTGCTGGCAGCTCTGTGGCTGGAAGACAATCTAAGAAGAGTTTATCATGCTTTAGGATTAAATGTCAGCATTAAAAAGTTCAGAGGGAAAAGTGGACAAAGCGGCGGGGCGGGGGGGGGGGGTCTATATTTTTTTTGATCAAAACATTTCCAGAATTTTATAGTGGTTTATAGATTCTTGATTATACTTATTTAATGTGAAAAGCCTAAGTAATAATAAACTAAAAGGAGAAGGCAATGGCACCCCACTCCAGTACTCTTGCCTGGAGAATCCCATAGACAGAGGAGCCTGGTGGGCTGCAGTCCATGGGGTCGCAAAGAGTCAGACACGACTAAGCGACTAAACCACCACCACCACAGACACACTAAAATTAGTGCAGATACACAAAAGACTGGTATAGAGATATTGTAATTAAATTCATTCTTCCATCCAACAAATAAATATTTGTGCTAATAAGTCTGCAGAACTTAAAAGTACCTTCTTTAATAAGAAAACGGTTGAGAAAAAAATATTTTCTACTCCAATGTTACAGAGAATTTGATAAAGAAAAATTCTCCAATAAGTGAAAGTGCCTTGGTTCGTATAATTTTTACTTGCTGTTTTCCCACCTTGGCACAAGTATGAGCATACACTTTCTTTTTAAAACAAGAGACAGACCAATAACATTTTTTTCAGTTTTTCATCTTTAAAATAAGACTGCTAATATCACTAACCCACAAGCTGCAGCTTTGGGATCTTCATGAACATTTACTACTATTTTGGCAATTCCATCAATACTACTACTGTGGCTAGTACTACTTCTACGAACTCTGCAGCTGCTAACTACAACTACTGTCTGAATTACCCAAGCCATTCTTCCCCATCCACCCTCCCCCAATAAGGAAAACATGCCAGGTCTGAAACATTTCTGAAGTCAAAACCTGCACATAAACATGAAAATATATTGTCACAAATCTCTCAAATGCTAGATAAGTAAGATAAAATATTTGAGGAAGAGGAAAAAAAAAATCACTGTAACCTAGATAAGAACTGGTATAGTTCCCAAATACCAAGCCCTCCCACCATGCTTTCCGGTTATTACCTCACGTCAGCTCACAGAATATCTTTCTTGGGGCAAATCCCTATAAAAAAGGTTCTCTTTGTCTCCCTCAGCTTATCACACCTTGATAAGGAGAATTTGCAAACAATATTGATGTTCCCTATGAAGAACATTCATTGTTTGCGATGTATGTTTTTTCCAAGATTAATAACAATTTCGAAATCTTTATCGGTGGGCTAAGTTTGGGCTCTCGGGGAAGGGAGATCTCCACAGAGAGGGCCAGAATGAGGGTGTCTGACCTATCGAATCTCAATCACGTACCTTGGTTACCAGATTATTTCACATCCTCGATTTCTCTCTGTATAAAATGGGAACAATACCAAGTTACTTAAGATTATTTGTGCTAAATAAAGATTACTGAGAAATGTATTGTGAGATATGTCTTAAGTAATATTTATCAGAGCAGTCTTATCTGATAACTGAGACTTAGTTCTAATGTTACTTAAGTGGAAACAGCTTTCCATTATCCCTCAAAGAAAAATGAAACACAGGAAAATAAAAGCAGATATTTGTACAAGATTTTAAACAATGCAAGCTACCTCTGAATGAATGTTTTTAAAGAGTCTAAGCACCCAAGAAGCTAGTCATTCAGTTCAATATTCAGTGAATACCCACAACTTGTGAATTATACAAGGATGAGTAGGACATGATCCAGTCTCTACAAGTCAATTGAAATCATGTTTAAATTGAGATGTATACAAAGCATCTAAGGGCACACAGAAGTCATCAATTCTAAGATAATTAAGGAATAAAGGACAAATGAACTGAATCTTAGAGAATGAGTATGATCTCAAAAAGTAAAGGTTAATACATTGTATACGGTAATATACAATGTATATTATTAACATGAGGGTACATAAGCTTTAAAAAGTCATAAAAATATCTTCTTTTAGTCAACCATCACAGGAATTTGGGTTTAAGAATAAAGAGGTGTGAACACAGAGTCATCCTCTGGGAAATCCAGTGGCTACCACTTTAAGCAGAGTGCTTTTTGTGGAAATAAAGTTTGAAAAAACACCCAAGGATATTTTCTTCAGAACACACACAATGATTGTGCATACACACTGACCCCTGATACAACTGCACATCCCTCAACATGAGATGAGTGAGACTTTATATTAGTACACTTGGTAAGAACAAAAGCGTCATGAGAGTAGAGGTAATTTTTTTCTGGTTTTCCCATCACTGTTATCACCAGTGTCTGGATCAAAGCATGGCATATAATAGGCTTAAAACACATTTGTTGAATGAATAAATCTTTGGTACCTTACAAACTTACTAAATGGGCTTCCCAGGTGGCTCAGCGGTAAAGATTCCACCTGCCAATGCAGGAGACGCATATTCAACCCCTGGGTTGGGAAGATCTCCTAGAGGCGGAAATGGCAACCTACTCCAGTATTCTTGCCTGAAGAATCTCATGGAGAGAGGAGCCTGGCGGGCTACAGGCCATGGGGTCACAAGAGTGTGGACGCAACTGAGCACAAGCACGAAACCTATCGAGCTCAGTTTTAATATAAAACTATATAGACATGTGTACCAATAACTAAGTTAAAATCTCATAAGAAAAATTAAAATGTTTACCACTAAGATCTATTATTCATATTTCAACTCATAAAAATGAATATAATGGATACGGCTCACATTTGTAAGCATATACAAGCACTCCGATTTTGCAAACAGAAATATGAATATAATATTTTCCTATACACATCGAGGAAACAATCACAGTTCAAAACCTATTCCACAGGATCTAATAATTACTCTTAACATGACTGTAAATCCAACAAACAGGAGTAACTGAAACAAACCTTGGAGAAGGCAATGGCCACCAACTCCAGTACTCTTGCCTGGAAAACCCCATGGACGGACGAGCCTGGTAGGCTGCAGTCCATGGAGTCGCTAAGAGTCAGACATGACTGAGCGACTTCACTTTCACTTTTCCCTTTCATGCATTGGAGAAGGAAATAGCAACCCACTCCAGTGTTCTTGCCTGGAGTATCCCAGGGATTGCGGAGCCTGGTGGGCTGCCATCTATGGGATCGCACAGAGTTGGACACGACTGAAGCGACTTAGCAGCAGCAGCAGCAACAAACCTAAATGGTTTAACAATGTAGCGTCTACAGTAAAATGAACGTTTGGCTAAAACTTAGATTTAAATAAGCTTTAAAGATGGCATACAAAACCATTCCACAAGTAGTTTTTCTTAAAGTTTAATCAGACATTATATAAGTAGGATTTTTAACTTAGCCATTCCTGACAAATTCTCAATAAATACATTCTTGAGTTAACAACAGCCTCAGCTAATACCAAATCACAGTATTAACTTGTTGGGGCACAATTCATTAGATTTAAAAAAGCAACTACATTAAATCAACCACTTTTACTTAGTGAAACACAGCACAAACTCTCATTAGGAGAAAATTCAATAACAGACAGAAGCAAATATGCACTATGCATATTAAGCAGACATTTAACATTATAAAAGGGAAAAAATGGAAAAAGAATGATATAAATAAAACTCCATAAAAACACTAAACATACAATTATAACAGAAAGATTCACATGGACTAGTTTAGCTCAGATTCTCTCTTCGTGTCTCCTTTACATCTGATTACATAAAATTTACATACAAAATTTGGTGGCTCAAAAATGTACTTACTTTCATCATCGTTTTGGCTTTATTTGTAAATACTAATCAACGTATTTTTTGCTTTTTTATTCATCACTATACATAAGTGTCTTGCATATATTAAAAATACTAGAAAAAAGAACATAATCTTAGTTCTATAAATAATTTTCCACCTTCATCCCTTACCTAAATTTTCCAATAGATATGGTTTGGCTCTTAGACTAATAAGTCCAGTTACTGCATAACAGTATACTTATTTAATACTGAGTAAAGTTCAACCAAAGAAGGCACAGATCACTTTTCTCAAAATAATTTTTTACTAATTATAGGCAGGGGGACTGGAAAGTATTTGTTGACATAGTCCCTTTGAGCGTGTTTCTGAAGTTAATTTCTAGGATAATTTGTTATACTGAAGGCCAAATTAAAGAATAAATAAAATCAGAAACAAAAGGCAAAAATCTTGGCTTGTGATATATAATTTTAGCTGTCAGCTAAAAAAAACCCAATTTTTTTTGGAGGGGGGTTGTTTTGCTTTGTATTTTGGTTTTCATTTTGGCTTTCATTTTGGCATTGAGTCTCAACTATCTATCTTACGAAGAATAAACTGGTAAAACCAAAACTATTAAAAATATCTATCTACTAGAGTATATTTTAATAAAACTGATGCAACTTTTTACTTGTAAGTCCATAGTCATCTACTATAATTTCTATTTATACATTTCCCCATTAATTATGCTTTTTCTAAAGTTCATTTTTTAATGCAAGCAAGCATTTACCATATTTAGATGTTACTTTTCCTTTTTTCTCCCTTGAGTGTAGAAACAAATGTCACAGAATCATAATGTGGCATGAGTCTGAGAGATTATTTCTTTGTCATTTTATGTTTAAGTAAATAAAGGTTTAAAAAAAAAATAGGGCCAAGGTGTATAATTTAGACATAATTTAGATTTTATTTCTTCTCTTGAATTCAGTAGATTCCTGGTGGGTTATCTAAAATGAAAATTATTGCAAGACGCAGCTTATTTTCCATTGGGTTTCTATTTTGACTTGAAAAATATGTTCCTTATGAAACAGTCATAGAGAAGGAAATGGCAACCTTCTCCAGTATTCTTGCCTGGACAATTCCAAGGACAGGAGAGTCTGATGGGCTACAGTCCATGGGGTTGCAAAGAGTTGGAAATGACCGAGTGACTAAATACACTGAGTGCATGAAATAATCAACAAACTAAAAATTGTTTTTGCTGAAAATGTGGCTGCTGGACTCCAAAATGACATATATAGGGTAGATGTGCACTACGAATGTCAGAGTGAGCTCTCTGGTAAGAAACCTTAATGGAGGTGCTTGGAACAGGACAGGGCCCCCAGTGTTTGTTTTTTTTCTAACCAGATTGGGAAGATTCCAAGTTTACTAGGTAGCCTTCTAATTGAATTGATTCTAGGATGACAGGGATGAACAATCAGCAATGACTCTCTTACAGCTAAAGGTAAGAGAAAATAAGTAGAAAATAGTCTTTGGAAATAGAAAACACAAATAACTCAAGCAAAAATGAAGAAACCACTTCAATAATATCATTTTTATATAGACTTAATTGCCTAGTATTTTCAGTAATAATATGGTAAAATATTACTTGTTAACATTTTCAGAAACTATATCTATTACATAATGAATTGTGTTCACCTTACAATTTAATTGCCAAAAAAAAATGATGTTGCTGCCTTTATTTTACAAATAAGTAAATGACAGAATAAAAAATTGTCTAACATTATTTCCATAGAAGGCCTGTATCAGAATCACCTAACAGCTCATTAGAAATTCCAGGGCTCAGTTCCAGACTTAAAAGGTCAAACTCTCACAGGACTGGGACCATGATGCTGTATTTGAACAAGCTTCCCAAGTAATTCATGTTTATACTCAAATGAGAATAAGATTACTGTACTCATATAAAATTATATAACATGACTTTCAGGAAAATAACTTAAAATTTACCCCAAATAATCATCTATCTGAACAGGGCAAAAGGAAAAAATATAAAGTTGATAAATCAATAAGTTGCAGTACAATTACATCACTTAGTATGTGAGCTAACTACAAAGGAAAAAAAAAAATGGTTGCCTCTACAGAAGAGGACTGTGAAAACGGGGAATGATCTGACTTGTGCTTTTTCTCCTCCTCTATCAATATACTGCTTTGATAAAATATTTAAACTGTTAAAATAAAAAAAGCAAAAGACATAAAACAAAGCAACAAACAGACCAAGAACAGCCAAACCCACAACAAAAAGCACACACAAAGCAAACAGCCTTCAAGGGCTGGAGACGGCCGAGATCTTAGGCGCACAGATAATCTTAGATGAAAAGGCAGGAGACACTTCACCCTTCAAATGGATAGTTTGAGTCTGATGATAGCAACATACTCAAATTTTCCTCAGAAAATGTTTAAAAAGAAGACAAGACACAGTGGCAAAATCATGCACTCCAATCCCAGAAATGGAATTCCTCTGGGAGTGCGTGTTCTTGCTGTTCAGTGGCTCAGGCATGTTCACCTCTTTGGGACCCCATGGATGTAGCCTGCCAGACTCCTCTCCTGTCCATGGGATTCTCCAGGCAAGAATACTGGAGTGGGCTGCCATTTCCTCCTCCAGGGGATCTTCCCAACCCAGGGTATAAAACCCTTGTCTCCTACAACAGCAGGTGGGTTCTTACCACTGAGCCACCAGGAAGCCTGAATGTGTACGCACCTCTGGTAAAAAAGAGAAATGAAAGACAAAACCGTCCTGTCAAGTCACATCCAAAAAATGATTGGGTAAGAAAGGTTTCAAAAGTCGTCGCAAAAAGTAAACTTTATAAAGTACTCACTGTCTACGTAGAAAGGAACAGAATGCAGGAAGGTAGCTTAGTAGAAAAGAAAATTAAGAAACACAAACCATAAATGGAACTTTCCAATCTAGGAAATACATGTTAATATGAAAGGAATTATTCAGTTAGGGTCTGCATAGACCTGTCTAACTTCAGCTTTTTTCGGAAGCAGATTTATACAAGAATCTGTTAAGGTATTTTTATCTCTACTTCACTGCAAAAGGGATCCAAAGTACTATTCTTAAAAAAAAAAAAATCTAAGAAAATGAAGTGCAGCTATGAATTTAATTTACATACACAAAGTATCACCCATATAATAATAACTTTAAACAGTTAAGTCCCCACACACTGGTTTGTCTTCATTTTCTGAATGGGTCACTAGTACTATTGTGTTACAAATTTCAGTCAAAGTAAAGAAAATTGCAACCTTTTTATATTTACTTTCATAAATAAACCAGAGAAGAATCTAGGTAATATTATTCCTTTAATGACATCCTTCTAATTGACTAGCATTCCAATGTTTTTTCTTGGATATAAAGGAAAGAAGTATAGTTACAAGGAATTGTGCTACTGGGAATTGTGCCTAATCCTGGCTATACCCATGGGAATGTTCTGGAAGAATGTAAAATGTAAATGTGAACATCATCTATTGTGTGAATCACTGTAGAAGCAGCACAAAAAGATCTAATGTCATCAAACGGAAACAAGCTGGTTAGAAAAATAATAGCACAACTTTGTAAAGGAAGAAAATGAGGGGTGGTAGATTTTAAAGGATTAGCTATATAAAAATATTTTATTTAAAATATAAGGTTATCAATGCATTGTATTTAAAACACATGATTTACAAAAATTCAAGGTGTACACAAACTTGTATCTACTTTGGAAACATAAGGTTGATCTATATTCTAAATACCCTTTCAATTCTCTTTTCTAAAGAGTATAATTCCACTTCATCTGGATGAAAGTATATCCTATAGTTACTCTGTTTTTGTCAGCAATGTCTGAATTCTGGACTCATTTCTAAGAAACAATTTGTTCAAGCCACGTAATTGTTTTTCTTAGCATCCATTCATTTCCTAGGATGGGCTTGTAGGCGGTTTTTTGTTTGTTTTCACTTGTTTTCATGTCTATATATGATTCGAAAGTCAGCATCCTTGAAAGGGTACCAGACTATAGCATGACATCATTAAAATTCCAGGTTTCTGAGTGAAATGCTTTATAAACAAAAATAAGGAACGTTCAGGAAAATTTTTAGAAAAATACCCAAGTGTTACAGTTTAATTTCATTCTTCAGATTTTTTGAATGCTCTGGTCACTACTCTTCTACATATGTTTATATGTGTTACAGTCAAACGTATGTTCTATAATACAAAGTTGGGCAGAAATTTGCCATTCATTCATCTAGCCTACATTTACCAAACAGCTAAAGCAATAAAAGCAAAAACAGAAGCATTTTATTTGATTGAGGTATGTAAGGAAATCTGATTATTCACAATGGAAAAAAATAGCCCCATAGAATTAATAGATGGGCCACACAGAGAGGATGTAGCTTCTTTCTGCTCCTAGAGATAGGGTCCCTCTGCCCCACTAATCTTCTCCAGACAGACAAGTATCAAACATTTATAAAGGGCATTTAGAAGATAATATAGCCGTTCAGTTCCAATATTTGATAAACTTCTCCACCCAGAAATCTTCTTTAGAATCTACTCCATATGCCTTATTCCTCTTTTAAAATTATATCCCTCTTATTCCATCCTCAGCAAAGACTGAAATTAGCTGGTCACCATCATCAGAACAATAGTCCTTTATTTCAATGAAACTTGAATAAATTGCACTTCTACTTTCTCTTTTAGTAGACTCTTTCAGATTTATTTTTACTCGTGTTTATAGGTTTCCCTTTATAATGACGTTCTTTATTCATAAGTCCCAGAGCCATATTTGTTAAACTGTAAATATTCACTAATTGAAGGAAAATTTTAGCATTCTGAAAATGCCTGGATACACATTCATGGTTTCAGCATGTTTTCCAGATGAAAGCTATATATATTCTTTAAGGCATGATCATATGTTTATACCTTAAGAAAGGAAATGGGACTTTGAAAATACTTGAATGAAAATAAGCACTAAGACGCTGATCATGGTTATGACAATTTTACTTCCTGTGCTTCTAAAACAGGCCAGGCATACAAAGTATGACATGCTCCTAATCCTCAAGAAGTTCACAGTCTTACTGACATGTATCTAAGATATAATAATAAATGAAACATACAAGATGTCATGAGTCTTAACTCTGCAGGCTAAGGATGCAAAGAAAGGTCAAGAAAGATCTCAGTATGATGAAGTCTCCACTGAATCTGAAGTTGGAGATGCCACAGACTGCAAAGAAAGTAAAAAATTTTAAACAAAATGAACATGTGCAAAGGTAAAGAGGCATAAAAGGGCTCACTCTTTGAGGGAACTGAAAAATTAGAAAGCTTGAAGTTTAGAGAATGGGGAGGGACAGGGTACTGGGAAAGCAACAGTTAAAACTGAAAAGGTAGCCAAGGCCCAGGACATGGAATAATGTTCTCTACAGCTAAATTAGAATTTTGTGCTGAAAGAAGTTCTAAGAAAATTAACAGAGTCAGATGGCTGTGCATCAGTATCACTGCAGAGAGCAGAATGGAAGGAAATCTGAAGGCAAGGACCCCCATAGAAAGGCTGAACTGGGAGAGACTGAAGATAAATTAAAGGTTTTCCGCTTGGATTGGTGATGTCATCAACTTAGGCAACAGAAGTTGAAGAGAGATGCTGGGCAGAAAAAAATGAAAGATTTCACTGTTGGCCTTAGTGAATGTGAACTCGCAGTGAAGCCTCACAGTGAAAACAGCGGGTGTTGCATAAACGGTGTTTTATGCTGATGCTCAGCTGAGGGTGGAAGGGATGAGTCCAGAGGTGCTGCGTAGTTCTAATTTGCACAAGGACCCCAGTCGGGGATCAGGGGCAGATATTCAATAGACAGAAGCAGACTGGAGACCAACCCTACAATGAGCATTGTAGGAGACCTATTTCAACAGAACCGTGCTGACCACTACAGTAGCCGATAGCCACGTGTTCACATAAATTTAAAATCACAGAAATTAAATAAATTAAATATTAATTTCTTCAGACTCATTAGCCACATTCCAAGTGCTCAGTAACGAATTTGGTGGGTGGTTACTATACTGTATGGTACAGATATAGACCCTTGGTCTATGGAACTGTGCAGGCACGGCATATGAAAAAGAAGAGGAACGGCTTGCAGACAAAACCCTGGGCAAGAGAGAGAAGGTAGATACGTGATGTGAGGAGTGAAAAGTGAAGTCGCTCAGTCGTGTCCAACTTTTAGCGACCCCATGGGTTGCAGTCCACCAGGCTCCTCCGTTCATGGGATTTTCCAGGCAAGAGTGCTGGAGTGGGGTGCCATTGCCTTCTCCGAGGAGTAATCAGAGGAGTAAACAGAGAAAGAAAAATAATCATATGCTGTGAACCAAGAGAACTGAGTTCAAGAAGATGAATTAACCAAGAATATGAAAAACTTAGAGAGGGCAAAAAAGGTGTAAACAGCTCTCTTTAGGCATTTGTGAAAGGTGAAAGGTTAGTCGCTCAGTTCTATCTGACTCTTTGCGATCCCCATGGACTGTAGCTCACCAGATTCCTCTGTCCATGGAATTCTCCAGGCAAGAATACTGGAGTGGGTTGCCATTCCCTTCTCCAGGGGATCTTCCTGACCCAGGGATTGAACCCGGGTCTCCTGTATTGCAGGCAGATTCTTTACAGTTTGAACCACCAGGGAGCAGAGTATTAAAATTACCAATTTTTTCAGATGTAAAGTGACTCCATGAGACTAACTCTCCCTCTCAGATGACAGGTAGAGTATTTAGAAAGAACTCTGGTTCCTAACAGGAAAGGACATGCAGAAATGTGACTCTTCTCTTCCTACACTTTATCAAAGAAGGGGAAGCCTTGCTAGGCTGTTATCCTTAGCCATCATCTTTCTGGGAATTTCTGAGAGTCTTTAACAAAGGTCTGTATCTTAGCTGAACAGATTTCTGGAAATCCTATGTCTAATAACTATGTTCAGACACCAAGCAGTACATAACATTATTTTCTCAGATTAGAAGTTAAATTGATAGAATAGCAGGTATCAGGGGCTGGGGGTAGGGTAAATAGGGAGTTAATTTTTAATAAGTACAGTAGAAAGTTTCAGTAGAGATCATGAGAAAGTTCAGATGAATAGTGTTCATGTTTGCACAACAGTGTGACTGCCCCCAAGTGTTACTCACTCAGTTGTGTTCACTTCTTTGCAACCCCATGGACTGCAGCCCACCAGGCTCCTCTGTCCATGGGATTCTCCAGGCAAGAGTACTGGAGTGGGTTGCCATGCCCTTCTCCAGGGGAATCTTCCTGACCCAGGGACTGAACCCACATCTCCCACAATGCAGGCAGATTCTTTACCATCTGAGCCACCAGGGAAGCCCCACACTGCAAACTTAAAAATGGTTCAAAAGGTAAATTTTCTGGAATACATATATTTTACCACAAATGAAAAAGAACTTTAATGATGCTGAACTAAACTATGTAAAATGGGAGAGAATCTGGAAGAAACCTCTTACAAACCTTGACACCTGGGAAACAGAAGATTTCAAACATAAAAGTTGAAAACACTGCACACAAACATCTGTTACTCAAAGAAACGTAGGTATTTGTATTAGATTTATGATATTAGGTGTGAAAATACGAGTTTGATAAATTATAAGGTATTAAGCATCTGTTGTTGCTCTTGCTACTGCCTCCTGTGAAACTGTCAATGGTCTGGAAAAATGAAACAAGTTAGAGCTTTAAATGGTGCTAAAAGAACAAAAATGACACTTTTGTGGCAGTCGAGCGGTTAAGACTTCCTGTTTCCAATGCAACGGATATGGGTTCAATCCCTGGTCAGGGAGCTAAAATCCCACATGAGGCACAGCACGGCCAAAAACGATAAAAAAATAAAAAGTAAAATAAAACTAAGGCACGGTACACCATGTTCATTTAAAAAAATTTTTAAATAAAAAATTAATGAGAACAAAATGTATTAGATCAGTTTTAAAATCAGAATGGCATTTATACCCTTTTCTTTACTATTCATTTCTCAGGCCAATAGCTGCAGTTTGCTAATAGAGGCAAACCATAAGTATCCGAAGTAAACTCCGAGGCAACCATGTTTATACAGGCAAAATGCTCACTGGGCTATTAGATGGGTAGAACCCCTGAGTCACTTCTCTTGTATCCTCTGAAAGGCCCTGGAGTGAGGCTCAGGGAAAGAAACACGGAAGGGATTCTAAGGGAAGCCAATGGCAACTTTCATTTGTGTCACTGTGTCCAGGAAGCAAATAATGAAGATAAAAATGAAATCCAAGCAAGTGAATATTCATTAATGTAAAATAATACAGTAAGCCAAAGAATGCTTGTTCCAAGATTTTTACGACATACAACAAATCTCGTCAAGATTTTAACTACTGACTGTCTCCCATCAGTATTCCGACTTTTCCTGGTGGACCCACTGAAAAGCTGAAAGTAAACACCTGAGCATTCATGGTTCGCACCCTGCTTCTCCTCCAAGGATATTAACCAAATAGGGAACAGGATCCTCTTTTAAGCCCAGCCAGTTTTCCCAAGCTCTGTTCAGATCACAGAGGAATTCTGCGGTCACAACCGGACAAATACAGTTACCTCATGATTGTAAGCTGAAAAGGCACGGACACAGAATCAAGAAGACACTGGAAGAGGAGACCAAGCCCAGAGAAAGAATAAGAGGAGGAAACAAAGACAAATTCAAGCGATGAGTCACACGGTACTTACAACTTTCAGCCTGGTAGTCTGGCACAAACTGCTCATCATTGTCAGGTACCTGAGCTGAAGGGGAAAAAAAAAAAAATGAAAGAAGAAATTAAGAGAGAAACTGCCAAAGTGTAAAGAATGTCAAGTAAAATCTCTCATGGGAGACTTTTTTTTTAGGTTGAGACCAAACCTACGATTATTTGCCAGTGAGCTCCTATTTCAAATGGTATTGACAGCAAAATTCAAGAAGGGAAATAGAAGCAATCATCAATGTCAACCAGAAAACACATATATCAGAAATAAAATGGTGGCAGTTGTAGTTCCTCGGCATTTTACTTGCCACATGGAAATAAAAGAAACATGAAAATAAAAGCAGCTATAGGAATTCTATTAGCTGCAGTGTTTTTGGCAAGAATGGAGTAAGAAGTATTTTAATTCGCCTACTGCCGATGTTTAAGCAGCCCATTTAAATTTATCACAGAATTCTTTCAAACGATGTGTAGTTATTACACAAACCCCTCTGCCTTTTAGAAATGTCTGTTTTTGATGTGTTTGGCCTACTGCTAGACTACCATAATTAACATTTGCCTGAAATTTGGCCAAAATATGTGATGAAGTTTTTTACATGAAAGACAGTCATTGATTTTGGTCATATGGAATAAAATATTATATCTCAGTGATTATGGTCACAATCATAAAAATAATAATTAATAAAAATAAACCTCATATTTTCATTCACAATATTTTTCAGCTGACCACTCAAGACTAACAAAAAGAATATCACTATTTCATCAGTCATAATGTCACATGACTTCCCTGTCTTTAGTAAAGGAATAAAACAATGAATAGCAAGAACTTAATGTATTCAGCAATCAAAACAGAAGTATATTTTTTACTTCTGGAATATTTTTATCACAGTTAATTCAAGCATCAAAATAACCTATTCCAAATTGACATAATATCACAAAAACAAGTTTCCATATACACACAAAAATATGCACAATTACACACATACAAACTACATAAAAGTGGGGTCACTTTTAATTTGGCAAAAATATAATGAGTTACCATCCTAACTAACTTTAGGTATAATCTGATTGGCTAGTATTATTTCACTAATATTATCTAATCCTGAAACTTATCTAATCAAGTCATATTAAAACAGATGTAATTTTTTTTAAGTATCTATTCTGTATGAGGAATTCTTATGAAAATAATCAGTCTTTGTTGAAAAAGTTTGGGGTTGGTAATAGAGTTAAGAAAAAATCCATATAAAGAGAAATTCGATATTTTAGAAGTTCTATATAAGAAAGAAACACAACATACACACAATTTAAATGTCTGGTGTGTCAGCTTATTTAATAGGATTTAAAAAAACATTTGTTGAAAAAAATTTGTTATATATCAAGAGCAGAATAAATGATAATCTTGCAAATTGCCAAAATATATGCAGCAGGACATTCAGCTATTTTCTAACAACTTTCTTCTGTTTACCAATACTTAAGTTTATTACAGATAAATTACATTCCTTGCCACTAAAGGAAATGAGACAAATTAATAACTTTTTTTCCAAATTAGAACTGATACCTATTTCACCAGCCAATACTGGAGGAAAAGGTGTATTTGCTTCAGGTTCCACTAACATCTGATACCAAGGTTAACCAAGTCAAGCAACTTTCAAATCATTTTTCTGTGCTCTGCCGTGTAAACTGTGCAACAGTGTTGGAACTCCATTTTAGTCATCAGTTTAACAGTGATAATACATATTTTTCATGAAGACTAAATGAAATAGTCTAAACACAATGCCAGTCACAATACCAGATACTCAAGAAATGTTACATATTTTCTTCTTTCCTAAACTCCACCACCCACCATTTTTTTCCTTTCATACACAAGTACTACTAAAATTACTACAATGCAAGTTTAATATTTTCACTTCTAATGAATTAGATTGGAGATGGAAAAAAAATCACAGCTAAAATTTGTATGTTAGTATTCTCTTAGTTATAATCATTGTTTGACATTGCAGTAAGCCTCATTTTTCTCAAACACTCACAAATTATGTAGACAAATGTCCTTTAAAGTGTTTTCACCAAAAAAAGTACAAAAAAGTTTTAAATATTTATTTAATAAATGACAGTGGGCAGACAGACTCAAATCCTATACACTTTTTCTATCGTATCTACACGTTTTGGTTTTTGCTCTAAATTAATAGCTAAACAGAGATAACCATTGAGATGGAAAGTTATCAACCACAGCGATTACTATGCTTTTAAAAAGCCAACATTTACAAGAATCTAATAAAAACGTAATACCCCTTTACAGGAATAGTTAAAAATAGCAAGTGAGTAACAAATATATTTGTAACAGAATATGCTGGTATGAATGCCCTAAAGGCCAGACTTTTTTTTTTCTACTTTCATAAGACAAATTTGCAACTCCATGATATATATCACTACAAGAAAGGTATGAAAATAACTGATGGGTAAGTAGTGTATGTTGGCATATGTGTGGGGTGCGGGTGAGGGGAAGGTTGTTGACAGTGGAGGCGGGCAGAGGCAAAACTTTGGGAAGAGAAGAAATCAGAAGTTATACCTCACAGAGACAGAAAATAGCTACATACTAACAATTTTGTAAAAAGAATAAGAATTGCTATTTCTAGTCTAACTCCTTAACATACTGAATAAATACTTCACACTTGTGCCTGAACATATTACAGAATTTTAACAAAAAACATATGACTCACATTTTCACAGAAGCTAATCTTAAGAAACCGAATAGACCAAATGAAGCAGCATGCCACTTAAATAGACAAAGGCTTCAGTCTATCTCTAACTTCAAGTTAGAGTCAAAGGAAAGCAGTTAACGAAAAACACAAGTTGGATCTGGGCAAGGAAAATATGACAAAGTATTGCCACACTCATATTATACATTTCCTTTTTTGCCTCCATTCACGAAAATGCTATGAAGTAGCAAACTACAGCTGCCTGAAAATTTGTGGCAAGCCATACCCACTCCAAAGAGGAAAATTAACAATAGAGGCCAAACTAAATGTATACATATATGTATATATGTGTGTATATATATATATATATAGTTATTTTACTACTGTCTATTATAAACTATGCTTGGAATAATCACCTTTGGGGAATGAAAATGTTTTCCCACACTGTAATTAAAGAGGAAGGGGAAGAATAAGAAAGGGGAAGAGAAAGTATATACCAAAAGACCAATAAAAGGCTTTCAAGAAGATGAAGCATGTGGATTTTATTGGTAATAGCTGGAGCGCTTCTGTCAGTTCATTGCACATTAATAGACAAGCTGCCATCAAGTCTCAGGACTTCGGCTTTAAAAGCGTAGTATGTGCACTCTCAGCTATTTGCTTTACCTAGATTATCATCGAAAGTTGTTTTTTTCCTTCCCCCCCGCTCTCCTTGTCTTTCTTATTACACTGCAATATATATTATGAGAAAGAAAATTATGAAAATATTAACGACGATCTTGATGTCACAGAATCATTAATCCTTATTTTGAATTTTAATATATACTTTCTTAACTAACATTGCCAAGGCAGGGGGGTGAGATGGAGAGCAGACAATTTTTAAACAGTTTGTCTCTCTTTTGTGCTTGCTTTTAACGTTCAAATAAAGCAGTAATCATTACTTGAGAAAAGGTGAATGTTGAAATATTTTCCAAGTTTGGCTGCAGACAAGCAAAAACCGTCTTATTCTTACAAACTAGGCGCCTGTTGGGTTTTCTTTTAAAGCTAGGGGAAAAGTGGAAAACTTACAAATGACACAAATGTCAAGTTGAAAAGGGGTTAATATTTAATTAAAACCAGTTCTATCCACTGTAACAATGACCTGGAGCCAAACAAGGCGGAAGATGTATGAGTCATTCTTTCTGCCCGTGAATGAGACAGCTGATCTCCTCGGCAATTCCTCCAGACAAGCAGGCAGAACTGGAGTTCTGCCTCCATTCACAAAAACACAGTCCAGCATGAGCCATGTGGCTCAACCGCAATCTTTTCAGGTCACACCCTTCCAGAGAGTGAAGGCAAGTCAACTTGAACTTGCAATATAAACACACCAATTTTACTGCTCTATCTCAAATACAGTTCAGATCCATTAATGTATATGTTTAAATAAATGACAAAATGAAATCCATATATACATTTACATATATTTACTCCATCCTGCTTTATAGGGTAACTTGTCACAGAAATTTGAATGTATAAAACTAAGAAGATGGAAAGACGGATGGATAGATGGATGAAGGAAGAATGGAAGGAAAGAGAAAGGGGAAAAAATGACAAAGCATTAAAGAAATGCCTTTTTTTTTCCTTGCTTATTCTTCAAATGCTCTTTTTCTTTTAAGATTATAATAGTCTATTGCTTAACTTCATAGCATTTCCCTCTCACAGGGTAAGAAACAAGCTTCTCTGAAGAAATTTAAATTTTCTTTTAAATAAAACAACAAGAAAATCAACCTTCACACGGTTGTATTTTGCTTAATCCTACAATGAAGCTTCAGGCCATGGAACGAAATAATCATGAAACCTCTAAGCCAGGTTTTACACCACATCCGCTTTTAACATTAAAATGATTGTACCAATGTATAAGCATTAATTAATGCAGAAGTATAAATATATTTAAACAGCACAAAAAAGGGGCTATTCCTCCATGGCAGAAAAATCTTTAATATTGATAAAGTCATGCTTTCTGTATGCTCAAAGAGAAAGAAAACAGTAACTTTCAGTTGTTTTTAGCCTCGAATCAACTTCAGTTTCCTAACTTTAACTTATATAGAGGTTTGAAAACTTAAGCGTAGCTCAGAGCTGTTGCTGTTAGCAAAACATTTTCTGTAAGGTACTGAGAGCTGACTTCTATTATTATTGTTATTATTATTATTTTAATTACAATGTTGCACACCAGTCAAAGGGAATAAAGTTTTCCTATGAAATTTAAGAAAGTACAATTTTCTGTAACTGAATTAGCTTAGTAATTTCATTAGCATATATTAAGACCTTCTGGAAAAACTATATCTAGGCTATAAGACATCCAAATTTTATTTTTAACCAATATTTCTATTTTGCAAATAGATTCTAGATGAAATGCATTTATATATTGTCAATAAATGCTGATAAATAGAATGTGTTTATTCCAACTGCTATCCCTTAATCAGGTCCAAACAAGAAGTCTTTGTTTCATAGTTTAGAGTATTTCATGGTACGAGAAAAAGATGGGCAGTAGCTCCCTCTTGCCCCCTCACAATGACTCTTACTCAACACTAAGAAATAGTATGGACTTCTGTAATTTAATGTCTGATTCTCAATTCCTCTTTTTTTTTAAAACCACACAAAATAATGAAGTTTTTAAGCCTTTTCTCCTAACTGCATCACATGGAGGGAAAAAAAAATCTATGAGTACATATTCAATTTATGTTCGATTTCAAAAAGAAAGTCTAATTTTTGAAAAATAAAAATGAATGCATTGTAATAGCTTTGTATTGTGGGTGACACTGTGCATACTGAGTAACAACACATCATTTAAGGAAATTCATGATAAATGATTTTGAATATAAATTTAGTATCAACCACTAAAGTTGAGGAGATACGATGATATCTCTGCTTTTCAGCAAACCTGATTATTAATGGAAGGTCACAGAAGACAAAAGGAAAAAGCTTATCTGCACAAGGGCATGAGGTAATAATAACCTTTAGTGTAGAAAAGTTATTTTTAGAGATACAACTTCACTCAAGTGTCATGGCAGCATGAAATTTAACTTACATCACAACTGAAAAACATCTGCCCTGATAGGAGCCAATCACCGTTGACATTTATCCTTAAAACTACTGACGAAAGGAAACCTCACGGACATCTAAACCAACATCAAAAATAACACTCAAAAGTTGCTATAAATTTATATCAGCTACATATGAAATGTATCATTTCGCTCTAAGTTGTGTTAGCAGGTAAGTTTTAATGAGTAACTTTTAAAAATGTGAGCCTCTTAACTCACTTCTACATCCTTCTATTTCTGTCCTCCACATACAAAAGGTTCCATTTTAATGATGAATTACTAGGATATCTTTCCTTAAAGCACCACTAAAAAAGCATGTTACCAAGATGTTATTAGAATGGACATTTGAACTCATTATTTCATGGATCAAATAATTGGAATTGCCTTTCTGTCAATGGCAATCTAATTCAAAAGTCAAAGAATCAATAAAGTATTGTATATGGAAAATGACAACATAAGAAAGTGGCTTTGGCAAAATTTTAAATAAGCACATTCTCCATTTTTTAACTGCTACTGTGGCCACTGAAGACGTTACCTTTACAATTTTCTTCAGAATGAGATGTGATTAAAGTGTGGCATATATGTTAAAAAAAAAAAAACACAAACCTTGAAATTGCAATGTTAGTACTTCAAAAGTGATACTAATATAAAGTTATATTCTTCAAAAACATATTTTTGATCCCTGTTCAGAAATTGCGGTGGGGGAGTGGGGGGGAATGGAAGTATATTTTTTGGAGAACACTTTAGTGAACCGAAAAGAATGGTTCCAACCTCACCCTCATACAAATCTTGCTTTATCTACCCCAAATTTTTCCTTGGACATACAACACATTTCATAATGTATAATAATTTACTTATGACTAATTCATGGTGCACTTTGGGTCTACTTTATAAAAAGTCTTATAGGAAAAAAACAAATTAAACCTGAGATAATGTATTGTTTCCCAAGTATTCAGAGACTCGGATTATTTTTTTAAAAATTTCTATGACACATCAGAACTAACTTGACTTTCCTGTCTAATACATTTTTAGACCTGTTTTAACTTTCCAATGGGATTCTTACTCAGGGGAGAAACTTGGTTAATTGCTAATGATCTTTTTTTTAAAGGGTCAAGATGCCTTAAATTCTATGGTATCCTTCTTAGAGATAAAACATTATGAAAAGAAATAAGTAAACGGTTCACAGTCTGACAGCTTGGCAATGTTTGATTTCTGGATGTCCAGAAGGACATAAATGAACAGATCTAGCTAGCAACGAATAAACTAATGTAACTTTGAGATCTCAGCTAATGTTGATCAAGATGTAGAATAAGTTAAAATGCTAATGCAAATATCATAATTATGTAAAATTGCTAAAAATAAAAATAAATGTGCAGCTCATTAACAAATAAGAAGAAAATTTCACCTTTCTTCTATTAGATTTTTTTTAAAAATCAAGTTACTGTTAATGCTTATATCATCATAGAATTAAATTATTCTAAAATACAGTCTTATTCATGGTTTGTAAAAGGAGCCCACCTGGTTATTCAATAAAACACTCCAGGGATTAATCCCTGAACTTATTTAAGCTTATAAATTCTTTTCCAAGTAAAAGTCCATGTTCTTTCAAATACATCAATCACTTTCTAGGTTTATTTTATAGAAAACTAAATCTTCAGATCCAATTTATAGGTCAGGTTAATTATCACAGGTAAGAATATTCAGCGCCGAGTTTTAAAATAAACTCAGATAAATTACCAAATCACTTATCTGAGTAACAAAGAAACAAAACAAGTCAAAAGTGAAACACTGCACTGAAAGTGATTAAAAATGGTAAGAGTCTGTCACAGTTCCACATTTTTAAATTCCAGGAACAGAGTTGCTATGCACATTCAAAATCTGCCAGCAAGTGCACTGATTTGGAATCAGTGAGACTCAAACATCTTAAGAACCAACAAACCTTTTAGAACAATTAAAATAGATATTAGAAGGTATTTCGGAAAAGCGAATAAATTCCCTCATAAATGTAATGTTCTTACAACCTTCAACTCTGCAAAACTTAACAGACTAAAGTTCATGCACGAGCCTCTGTGCAGATTTTTGTTGAGAAAGTTATGTTTGAATGTATGGTTTATGTTGCAATAATAAGTAATCTATTGCAGTAAGTTTCATTTACAGAGACAAGCAAAATGACCTTTAAATATAACTAAAACTTTCATTAACATACAAGTACAATCACTCTTTCAAAGGACTTCTGGAAAAGCTATTATTTAACTTAAAAGCTTCATAAAGATTGTAGGAGCTCTTTGGAAAAACTAGGATATCAGCAACACAAAGAAACTTATTTTACATGCTAACAGCAATTTGATCAACTACAAGCAAGACCACCCGAAAAAACACAGCAGTCTGCCTCAAAGTAGCAACAGCAATGCTCAATTCCATTTCAAAGACCCTCTCTCTTCTTTGAACCATCTTTAAAAAAATCTGTTCCAAAAATTGCATGTTTCCCATATAATGTAAAGATAGAAATAATACAACTATACTCAATGCTTAAATATCTATAATTTTCTCTTTGTGTTTCCCACAAGACACATAATATAATAAAACTATTATTTCACATTTAGCATAACAAATCCAAAGGAAAAATTTCAAATTATAGACACCAACAAAAGTCCCTCAACATTAGACATATCTCAAGTTGCACAAAGCTGTACTGAAGCAGTATCTCCTTGTTCCTATAAAATAAAGTTTCACACAATAAAAGATACAATAGATGGCAACACAAAATGTTATCAAAAAGCAATCAAAATTAAAAGCAATGCCTTTAAATGTCTCCTTGCTACATTAAATAAATCCTAATACAAGCAATAAAATGGCAAAAGTCAATTTCAACAAACATCACATCATAGTAACACACAGAAAACATTTTAAAAATCTTCCAATCCCCCTAAGGTTTATTTTAAAGCCATAGATATCCTTAGCATTGGATACACACCTAACGTTCTGTGTTGCGAGCAAGGTGGAAAGAAGACACTTGCACTTAAATCTTGAAGCATCCCGTCCCGATGAACCCAGTGAAACTAATTTCTGCCATCAGAAAAGTCCTCCACCAGAACACCAAATAATGATATGCGCTGCTCTAAAGGAAACAGCAAGCCGGGTTCTGGCTCTAGGAGGTCTCTCGAGGTACAATAATATAAACCTGATCAATTGCAATTAAAATCTGAACAGAGGCTTAGAACTTGAAGTCTTGGTGCATTAGTTCTTGCCAAAAGCAGATGTGATTGTGAGCTGGAAGCAATTTCTCCTGGTAATTTGTGATGACACTGGGTAGTGCAGTCCCAGATTCCCCAAAGACAAACTCATCAGAGGCTCTAATGTATGCATGACACATGAGGTGGCTCTTTTAGAGCTCAATTAATTGGGCTGAACATTAAGACAGCAAGTTCAGGACTTTTTTTTTTTTAATCTTTCCCTTCTAGAGTTGCTTTTCCCCTCCTTTGAAAGCAATTTTTTGCCTTACCTTCTGCAAGCCATGTTTCCTGTAATTGACTTAGATCTTGAAAGAGTTCTAAAAAACAAGTCAAAGACATAAACAAAAGATTTGAAAACCTTTTAGGCGACATTAAATAGAAATGTTTGTCATGAAATTAGTCCTATAGATCAATTTAATTTGGGGAGGGGCATCAATAAAGAAATGAGGGTTCATAACATAATTATACCAATAATCCTGCCCATTTTGATGCCTACTAAGCAATGCTTCTCAGTATCTTTTTTACCCCCTTTTAACACACAGCTTAATAAATAAGCCTAGAGACCTCAAACAACACACTTACAGTAGAAGTCAAAAAATGTTGAGATGAAGGTGTGCCTATCCTCAGAAACTTTTTTTAAACATATTCAATTCTTGCTAAAATAGTGGTAGGGGAAAAATCAGAAAGACTAAATAACACTTTATTTCTGTCTTCCAAATCTTCTATCAAAGATTTAACAGTACATGGTATAATTCTCAAAGCACTATATGTTTTGAGGTTCAATGCTTCAAAACTCAAAGGGACAACTATTAAATACAAGATTTTAGAAGAAAATTTCCACACTAATAGGTTTACAAAAGTAAATAGATAACTCCCTGGCACCTGCTTATTATCAAGTCCGAAATTGTGTATTCTGTCACTGGGGAGGGAGAGGTATGTGTAACTTATTCATATTTATATGAAGATCTGAAGAAGTTCGAGAATTCAATATACCTAATCTAAATGGCAAACTGAACTTTGATAATTAAATCTAAGTTTATTATGAATGCCCCCATATGGCTGGAATAATTGATAACATATTGACCTCCTATCAGCAGTTCATAGAAAGAATCTTCAACTTAATTTCCTAAATATGTATTACAATTATTAATTAGGCCTTAATTATGATTCACTGACCACTTAAAAGGCCTATAAACAAGATATTATGACCACACCATACGGTCATCAAAACCATCTCTGAAAAGTTTGGTAACAGTATATGGTTTAGTGTAAGGAGATGGGAAACCAAACAGTCACTTATATTGCTCAACTTCTAATGCAGGAGAAAAGAGTAACTAAGCTGTCTAATTTGTTCCTCTGTGTTGGATATTTTCAAATTGTTACCTTAGTGTATGGGATTACTTATATGCCATATGGACAAACATATTTAAACACAAAATGGTTAAAAGAAGGATGTCACTTTTAAGTTATTATTTCCTTCTTTCATTAGTTTGTGACAGGGCCATAAAACAGCAAACTGTCACATCACATTAATTGCTCCAAATACAAGTTTTGCTTAAATGCAATCATTTGAAAGTTTATTATTCTTAATGTAAGACTGAATGCTTCTCTTCTTTATGAGGGTGGGAAGTACAGGTAAAGAGGGGGAATTCAGCTCTAAATCAAACCTCACCTTCTGAATCATGAGCCAGATCTCTGTTAATGAATTTTCTTTTCCTGACATTTGTTGGTTTCTCGTTACAATTTCTCCCACGCTGATTCTACAAAGGGAAAGATAAAATTCTTTTAAAAGAATGTAAACCTCAGATGTCAAACACACACACACACACACATACACACACACACACACACACACACAGAGGCATACATAAGTCTACTGGATGCTCTCCTTAAACAGAAAAATAAAAGTCCATGGTATCAATCCCAATATCCATTTTCTGTATTCATTTGACAGTGAAAGCGTATGCTGAGAATTCAACAGCCAGGGAGAGTTGCTTCCCTGTGCGATCTGAATACACTGTGTATCAGTCATAGATTCATGTATCAAAACAACATTAAGCAATTACAATTAAAGTCGTTTTTAGGCTAGATCGAAGCTAGATTAAAACACAGTTGAAGTTTATTCTCTCAGATAATCCCCTAAAAAAAGAACAAAAAGAGAGTGATGAAATGAAAAATATGAGAGACAATGAGAAAGAAGAAAAGAAAAAAAAAAGGAAACAAAACCCATGTAAACAAAAAAGTGTCAGCATTTGTCTCAACTTCATTCTTTTCAATGTGGCAGACAAACCCAGCCAAAAACTTTGAGTGCAGCAGCTGCTGCTGCCCTCCTTCTCCTCTTCCACTCATCTTGAGCACTTTAAACAGAAAAAAAAAGGGGGGGTCTTAAAAACAAAACTATGCCTTATCCAAATCACTGAAAGGTAAGCTTATTTTGAAGACTGGGCTTCTAGAAGCAGAGTCGCCCTACAGTGGCAACAAAGCAGATAAAGTATCTGCAGTCCCAACCCCCTTGCTCCCCCCCCCTTCTCACTCGCCCTCCTCCCCCCCCCCCCCCTCCGTCGGAGTCAAGTTTATAAACAGCAACTTTCGAACTGATCACTCACATTGGTGACCATGTAAGGCACTTGCTGGTCATAAAATCCATCCATTCTGCTGCTCTTCGCAAATCTCAGCTCAGTGTTTTATATTTTAAGCATTTAGCTGGAGATTTCCTCGGGATCTGGACTTCTATCAACCTAGAGGGGAACAAGATGGCTTTTAGGCTTAAAAAAAAAAATCATGAATGAAGCTCTTGAATTTGCATAGCTAATTATCCTCCGACAGTCCCATTCACAAAAATAACCCTCCCTACACAGCCTCCTTCACCTGGATCCAAAGAGAGCCAAGAGAGTTCACAATTTACATATTTTCCTTAGTAGCAAAAATTCGAACAAGAGTCGATGTATTTATTTTCACTCTCGATGTTTCCCTGCGCGGTCGGTGTACCCCGGGCAGCTCTGATTCGCAAACGTGTGCAAAACTAGCAATGGCGATCAGCGAGACTTGCTTTGCACCTAACGGGACTAAAGAGACGGAGACACCTCTTTCGTAAGGATAGTTTTTGCAACCCACAACCATGCAATTATCTGGAGAGACATAAAAAGTTGTAGGAAAGACCCACCTGAAAGCCACGCTAGGCGAACGGCTGCAAAAAATTCCCTCCAATTTTAATAAAAACATTAATTATTGCCCAGCACTTCCCCCTTGGAAGCCGAAAGCGCCTCTGACAGAGCTCAATTCGGTGGTTTTTCCTCTACTTCTCCTCCAGGGGCCTCCAATCCAAACTGATGGATCGCTGCCTCCCATTGGCTCCACGTCTCTTTCACAAGATCAGATTTCGGGCTGTCAATCAGGAGGCTCGCTGCCCCTTCTCGTGAATCTCCCGCGCCCCTCTGCCCAAGCTGGTGCTGTGCCTGCCGGCGCTGTGACCGCAGCCTGGAAACTCCACAGAGCAAATCGGCTGCCGTCCTAACCCGCTGCTTATTGTTAAGGCGCCTGGGGACCCTGAAGCCATGTGTATCGAGTCACCAGTTGTCCTAACTGGTGTGTTTGGTCCACTCTCCGGCTGAAGCACTTTCCTAAAGCACTTTCGTTCGCGTCAGATATATATTCTGAAACGCGATCTTCCAAGACCGTGCGTCCTTAGTCTCCTACCTCACCTCCCTCGAGATCTCCAGTCCCTCCACTTTGAACCTGATAAGGAACCCACCTGGCAATACAGCCTCGTTCCTACTAAGCTTTTGGCCCAAGTTCTCTTCCCGTTTTTCAACGCCCATCATCACCGTTATGGTGTATCAAAAACATTTTTTTTTAAACGTCATCCTCAAGTCAGTCTTTCATGAGACAGTAAGATCTGTAGGGAAAGCCCTTGGGAGAAGCAGGGGAATTGCTTTTTAGAAGGGGTTGCGTTGGGAGAGGGAACTGAGAGAACTACAGAGCTATCTAAGTGAGGAAAAGTATAAAATAAAAACGTGTCCCACGTGTGCACTGCAACTAGGTGTTTCGAGTCCCCGGTGCAAGTGGGGAGGGGCAGGGATGGGTTGAGGTGGCTCGGATATCCTAGGGACTCGCACGTTTCCTGAGCTTTTGTTATGTATACACGGAGGCGGAGGGTGTCACTTACTGTAGTTGACGCTTTCACTTCCTCTCCAGTTTTTAAACTGCTAGAGCCAGGAGGTGGTGGCGAGGGGAGAAGGGGAGTCGGGTTTCAAGGACAATGACTAGGACGTTAAAAAGGGAGGGCTGCAATTCTGAAACCACTTGCCTGACCCTCCAACTGGGCTTAGAGCTGTAAAGAGTCACTTAAGAAAGCCTCGGCCCAACCGGGGCTGAGAGGCCTCGGAATGGCACCGGGGACTCAGCGGTGTTAAAATTCATTTGTGATCCTGGTGGCGACCAGAGCTAAAGACCAAAGGAAGTTTTCGGCAGCTGTTCAGCCTGTTGGGAAACGTGCTACAATTCTCAATTTCTAATCGAAAGTTTTTCCTTAAATGGAACATTATGGAGCCATATTAAACTGCAGTATGAGCGAACAAGACTCAATTTCGGACCCATGGAAGTGTCAATTTTTTTATTAATAATAATATTAAAAACCTTAATACTGGGGAGACACAATAACTGTGGACAGCAAGGGCACACACCGTGAGTTCTTTAAAAGCAGTAAATCAGAGTTAGCCGGTCCTAAGGCGCGCACCCAGGAGTATTTTAAGCAGGAACCGCACATTTACCCCGGCCGGGGACAGGTTTGGGCGCAGCCTGGCTTCAAGGCCGGCACGGTGAGGCTCTCGGGTACTTTCCGAGGGTGCAATCAGGCGGCAAGCGTACCCCGCCGCCCAACACTCCCGGGATAGCCCAGCCGCTCTAATCTGGGCAACAGTTTCCAAAAACCTTCTCGGTGCCTGGAGCCGGACGGGTAACCAGGGTAACAGGAGGGGGCGGAGCTTCGGGCTCAGGCCCCGCGAGGTTCTCTCCGCAGCCAATAACGTACCGTCTGTTCCCAGCCCATTGTTGTTTATTGCTGACCCCGCAGCGCTCCGCTAGGAGATTGGCCTCCTCGGAGAAGGAGGCGGAGCCTCTCCCTCCCTTGCACCCACCTTTCAGCTCCATTCACAAAATTCCGTCCTGTCTTGGTCACGTGGTGGGGGCGGGGAGCGGTAGGGGAAATGACACAACAAAGGCCCAAGTTTTCCAAACCACAAAACTTTTTTCTGCTTCGCTACCTCCTCCAAGCCCCATCAACCGGCAAATATTAGAAGATGAAGAAAAGTAGGCTTGGGTCTGGGAGCATAAAGGGCGGGGGTGGAGGTGGGGGTGGGGGCGGGAGTTAGAAATCAAAGGAAGACAGGGTTAATTTCAGGGTACACTGCGTATGAGAAGAGCTGCAAAAGAGGAAAGGAAGAGAATTTAAGGAGAGGTGCGAGAAAGCGTTAAAGACAAAAACTAGGAACTTTTGCTTGCTGCTGCAAGTCACTGCTTTTAGACTAACAAACAGTAAAATGGATTTCAGTTTTTTCACAACATTCTGTAATGTTCATTTCTACCTTAGACGCATCCCATAGTTTATTAATTTTTTTAAAGCTTCCTTTACGAACACTGCAGGTTTTCACTGGCTGACAGTTTTAGTTTCCATTTCCCAAAACTTCACTCTTTCATAGGCACCCCAAAGCACTGCCGCTTCTCCCCACCTAGGCTGGATTGACAAACAGAATCGGAGACTTAATCCTCGGATTTGATTACGTATTGCAGGGGCTCCATATTCCCTCTATGGATTCTTTAAACGAACTCAGCTTTTAACTGTGTGATCTTAACAGAAATTGAATATGATGATATATATTCAAGCCAGTCTACAGCTCAGTTTTGTTGAAAGAGCACACAGTTTTGAGATAAATCTTTCTGTATAGCAAATGGACTATCAGACTGTTCTCCCTCCTCTCTCTTTCTCTTCTGTCCTTTTTCTCTCTGTCCTTTTTGTGCCGTGGCACTTAGTGAGACACTAGCTTGTAGTCTGATTACTGTTTATCTTCTATGCTTAGCACTGGGAAAAACCAGTAGACCCAGTGGCTGAAGACATTGAAAGGGCTAAAAATTCGTTTTTCAGAAAACATTATCATTATGGAAAATGTCTACAGAGGCAACTGTTCTATTCAGAGAAACGTCCAAAAAAAAGTTGCACAAAGTTTCCACTACTTTTAAAAGTGAGTCTTTAAAAATCAGCTTAGTAAATGCCAGTTCTTCTTGAATGGAAAATTTCATTTTGGCAGGATTTCAGGCATAGAATGGCAGAGCAGAGGCCAAGAGGCTTTGACATTTATTTACTTCTATTTTGAAATTCCATTTGGGTTTTGAAATTAAAACTCTTGAGAGAAAGCCCATTTCTCTCCCTCCTCCCCCCATAAAAATCCATTTCTGAGGTTGGAAAGTTTTTAACATGCATATAAAGCTATTTAAATCTTTATAGTTCCTCTGCTGTTATTTAATAAAATAACAATCACTATTATTCTGGAGTTTAATTTATTATAGCATTATACTGAAAATGCATAAATAGAGCACATTTCTAAAATCAAAAAGAGAAACTAAGGGTACTGATTGATTCAATGGGTTAATATGGTTGAAATTAAGTAAAATTTTGTTCAAATTGGGTTGATTATTAAGTAAAACAGTAACCTATATAATTCTTTAAATACTTTTTATAGTAAATTGCTAATGGCCTAGTTTGCACAGAGCTACATCAAATAAATAAGGAAAAGATAGACTATTAAAATAGTCTTACCTATTTTAGCCTCCAAGTGGAGATAGGAATGAGCAAGTGAACATAAAACTCAGAAACATATACCAGAATAGTGAAAGACAGTTAGTGGCTATAGTGGACTCCCTGTGGGAAGAGAAGCAGCGATTTGAGAGAAGGTAGACCCTAGGAAGCAGGTAAAGGTGTGAATAAAATTGACACTGTATACAAGGTGTTAGCTTCCACTCTAACCTGCCATTCTCAACAAGGAAATATCTCCAAACTCCTCAAATAGAGAAAATGTAAACGTTATTTCTAAAAAAATTCTTAACTGCATACATTTTTCATTTACAAAAAGAAAATTTTTAAATCTTTATTCAAGAAGAAAAACAATTCTAATGTCCAGTGATGTTACTGTTGGGATTAGGACACTTGTATATATTTCTGGTTGGAATGTACCTTTCTGAACCCTTTTTAAAGTAAATTTGCAGTATCTACTAGACCCTAAAATGTACAATATCTATTAGACCTTAATTAGACCCAGTACTCCTGATTTAAGAAATCTATAAAAATTAAAGCAATGTGCAAAAGGACATTTACTGAAGTATTATGTATAGAGGGGGGAATGTAGAAGCAACTTCAATACCCACCAATAAGGACATGGTTTTTAAACAGTATGATCATTTCTTACTTTAGCATCCAATTATGGAGGTAATAGAGCTGTTAAAAAGTATGCTGTGCTCTTGGTTCTCAAACTTGAGATTACATAAGAAATACCTTGTTAAAAATTCATATTCCTGGATGGATCCATAGAGTTTCTACTTCAGTAGACCTGAACTGAAGCCCAGCAAGCACATCACATGAAAATTCTGTGCAAGGAATTTTGTTGTAGTTAGCTTCTGAATCATTCTGGGGAAACCCCAGGTTGTACCTCTACCAGAAGTCCAAAGGGAGACCTGCGATGTTTACTAGTTTGGACATGTTTCACTTGACCCACAAAATGTTGACACACTTGGAAAATTCAGTGTCAACATGTAAAGTTTGTATTTCCACTATTGCTTGGCAAATCAGAGGATATGATAACACTGAGACCAAATTCCCACATAGCAACCATCAACTGGAGCTGAATCCCACTTCCCCCTCGTGTACAGGAGCATGGGTATCAGTTTTGCTGCTGTCCACACCTCTTCCCTAATTCTTGTTTTTCTTATTTATGTTACATACCTGATCCCTGCAAGTATTGGCCTGTGTAAATCCTGCTTCACATGTGACATGCTGTTGTCGTTTAGTCACTCAGCAGTGTCCAACTCTTTGCGACCCCATGGACTGCAGCAAGCCAGGCTTTCCTCCCTGTCCTTCACCATCTCCCGGAGCTTGCTCAAACTCACGTTCATTGAGGTGTGATGCCACCCAACCATCTCATCCTGTGCTGTCCCCTTCTCCTCGTGCCTTCAACCTCTCCCAGAGTAAGGGTCTTTTCTAAGGAGTTGGCTCTTCATATCAGGTGGCCAAAGTATTGGAGCTTCAGCTTCAGCGTCAGTCCTTCCAGTGAATATTCAGGACTGATTTCCTTTAGGATTGACTGCTTTGATCTCCTTGCAGTCCAAAGGACTCTCAAGAGTCTTCTCCAACACCACAGTTCAAAAGCATCAATTCTTTGTCATATGTGATATAGCATATTGAAAAATAAAAGCAAGGGACAGATACAGAATATCATATATTCTGTTTTGTTCTAAAAGAAAAATAGCATAATGATGCCTATATATACATATATGAGACATATGTGTTTATATACTTACACACCAGTGTTACTCAACATTTTTTATTACCCCACAAAGAGCCTTTGTGGACATTTTTTATTCCTAATTTCCTTCCTATTAAATTTTGATATTATGGATACACTGTTTATCTGTTTATATCCTGTGGTCCTTTGTAAGATCACAAATTAGTGTAATACTAGCATCCATCCTTCCAAGAACCAATTTTCAACACTTGGGGCAATATCAACCCCACTGCGAATGTATAATGTATAGTGTATATACCTATATTTTTCTCTAAGTATTGAATTTACCCAGAAATACTGATTTTTATCATCTAAAAGAATACACACCCTATCTCTTACTATTAGTTACATGTACGTACAGGAAGTCTGATTAGAGTTGTGACATAAAAGATCATTACATTTTTCTTTTAGCAAGTGGAATGGTTTAATACAAAATGCACATATCATGGTCATTTTTAGTCCATTTAAGGGATGAACACATTAGCAGTTTATAGTTAGTTTCGTAAGAACCACAGAACTTTTCATATAGAATAACAATATATCTAGATAGTCATGAATCTTAACTTTGAGTGACTTGTAAATTTTGGAATAAATAATGAACAAAGAGCAAAACATAAATCTTTTACCTTTCTTTGGAAAGAGGACCACTGGCATTTCCTCTAGATTTGAAGGCATGGCACTGATAACTTTAAACAGTAAAACGTCAACAGAGGTCACCAGTCTCTATCTTCATAGATGTTTTCTGGACCATGGTGGGAGATGCAGGTGTGGTGGAGGTGCTTTCCTCAAATATAAAAGACAAGTTAGTGAAAAAGGGAAAAAGGGATTCTCAAGGTCCATTTTAGAAATGGAATTTTATTCTCCTGGGACACAACTTGATTTAGAACAATCTAATACCAACAAAGGTCCGTCTAGTCAAGGCTATGGTTTTCCTGTGGTCACGTATGGATGTGAGAGTTGGACTATAAAGAAAGCTGAGTGCCGAAGAATTGATGCTTTTGAACTGTGGTGTTGGAGAAGACTCTTGAGAGTCCCTTGGACTGCAAGGAGATCCAACCAGTCCATTCTAAAGGAGATCAGTTCTGGGTGTTCATTGGAAGGACTGATGCTAAAGCTGAAACTCCAGTACTTTGGCCACCTCATGCGAAGAGTTGACTCATTGGAAAAGACCCTGATGCTGGGAGAGATTGGGGCAGGAGGAGAAGGGGACAACAGAGGATGAGGTGGCTGGATGGCATCACCAACTCGATGGACATGAGTTTGAGTGAACTCTGGGAGTTGGTGATGGACAGGGAGGCCTGGCGTGCTGCAATTCATGGGGTTGCAAAGAGTTGGACACGACTGAGCGACTGAACTGAACTGAATGACTAACAAGATAATCATTTTATTATCAATGTATTACACCTTGGGAGCACTCTTTCAAGACAGGCTTTCCAAAGTACTTCCTGGAAGTATAACTTGTTTTTCACTCCGAGGTAGAATTAGGAGCATTCCTTCCTGTGGCCTCTCAGCGCTGGCATTTTTTGATAGCTCTAAATTCTGTGTAAACGTTAACTGCCATCCTTCATTCAATAAACTCCTTAGTACTGTGACTACAATTGCGTTCTCAGCTACTGGCATATAGAAAGTGTTTTAGGATGAATGAACCAGTGAGTGGACACCATGCTACTGAATTACCTTATTCTACAAATATAAATGCATTTCAGATATTCCGTAAGCAATGTTGTAGGCAGTGACTGTTCTGAAAACAAACCAAAATTTACTGAATAGTTGAAAAGGACTGACTACCTGCGTACAAATGGCTTTTAGATAAAAATTCTTAAAATTATCATCAAAAAGAAAATTAAAAGATGCACTGAGCTAAATATATTTCTCCTATGTATTGGTTTCTTTCATTTTTGACACAGATAAACATTCTTTGTGATTTCTAAGGATCCGATATGTGACCAACAGCAAAGTATCTGAATTATATAATTCAGAGTCATAACCTGTACCACTGTGACCTTTCTTTCATTTTTAAGCACATTAAATGAAGGGTTTGTACTTGATGCTCTTGAGATCCCTTATGAAAGAAGTCCCCTAAGTTTATTATTTTTAGTCAATGACTGTGTTAAATAAAATCACTCATAGGAAAATAAAAAGTGGTGTAGTGAAAGAGGATTTGGCATCAGACAGTCATGGACATGAATGGTGGCTCCAAAGGCCAAGTTGCTTCATCTCTCTGAGTCTCAGTTGCCACATCTATGTAATGGATATAAAACCTATCTTCCAAAATTGCTGTGAGGAAGAAATGAGCTAATGTATTTAAATTGCCTCTCAGAGTTGGTACTCATAGAAGTTGCCTTTCTCGTCCTGTTTGTTAGAGCTTCTCTCTGACATCAAACAATAGATCCCGCCTCTCTGGGTCAGTCCTCCTTGGCCTGAGGTCACAGATCTATCCCTATGACCTTCCGGCTGACTTTTAGAATGGCCCTTAATACATGGGACTGGTCCGCCTGGCTTCCTGCCCATGTTTTAAAATAATTTTCCAGCTTCCCATCTGCTTGGGAGCAACTCCTGGTCTCTGATATTTTTCCTGCTCCAACCAGGGACTGACACCTCAGATTCCTTTCCCTAGCCTCTTGTGATCAGCCAACTTGATGGCTGACACGACATGCTAATTACCTGCAATTCGGATCTCCTCACTGAGTTCAAAAACTCTAGCCTGGGAGTTGAAGGAGACAGAAAATGTTGCCTGACAACAGTGGGATTAGTCTCAAAAAAGTAAAGCGGAAAAGTGGTCCAAAACAGAGCAATTTCTGAAAAGGGGCAAAAGAACAGCTTCATGGCCATCACTTCCTTAAAACCTAGAAAAACCGTCCCAGAATGAGGGTCACCAATGATCCTTAAGTCAGCTTCTTGGTATTTGAAGAACAATGTGTCTTTGAACTTTGTAATAGTGATTTCACTTCTCTGTGATCTTCCTGAGAGTTCTCTTTTATATTTAAAATGTTCCTTTTGTCCCGAATTTCTTCTCAAGTTTAAAAATAGCCCTTTGACTACAGGCATTTCATGTGAGCACATCAAAGAAAGCTGCAAATCTTCTTTGTATCTGTAAGACACACTCTAAATACAACTTGGGTTTTTATTCTTGGTTCATTTTTATGTTCTAAATCGAAATTACTACCTGTTTCTCTGGTGTCAAATAATATCAGTGCTCATAGGTTTATCAAATGTATTTTGGAGCAACATAGTCTGCCCTAAAAAATAAGTTTTTTTATGATGAGAGCCTTACGTTTGTTAGGAAAGATTTATATCTGCTGCTCTAGATATCATTTGAGTCCATAAAGGAAGGCATTATCAGAAAGACATTCAGAAAGCAGGTATATATATGAATGAGAACTTAAAATAATTTTGCATTTAGAGTTGAGACAAAGATATTCTTTCTTCTACATATACACATTCTGACACCTACTCCTGATAACTCAGAATTCTTAAAATAATAAGTGTTATCAGTTAAAACAGAGGAAAAGGCCATGACATTCATTATAAATAGCTCTTGTTACTTGACTCATTCGTGACATAAATGTGAGATATCAATGCTTGGATTCTGGGTAACTCAACCTTACAGCTCAAACAGGCATCAGTAGTGCATCAATTTTGGTATCAACGCTATTGCTACTCTTCTTATTTTTCTAGCTTATTGAGAGCTTATCAATTCTCACTTAAGCTTTCCATATCTGACCATTGATCAAGAACACTCTAGGTCATTGTCTCTCAAATCATCTGCACTGAAAGATCTGCTTTAGTTATCTATCACACAGTTACAAACTATCCCAAATGTAGTGGCTTAAGTTAATCCACATTTATTATCTCACAGTTTCTGTGAGTCAGGAATCTGGGAGGAAACTTGCCGAGTGTTTCTGGCTCAGGGTCCCTCTTGAGATTCAAGCTGCAGACATGTGGAGCTAGGAAATTTGCATCTAAGTCCACTCATATGGTGGCTGGCCATCTCAGTTCCTTGGGACTATGGGCCACATAGCTCAGATTTTCACCATGTGTTCCTCTCCCCAGAGCTGCTGATGACATGGCTTCCCAGTGCAAATAATCCAAGAGAGGTAGCTCAAGACGGAAATCTGTCTTTTACAATCTAATCTTGAAAGTGACTAACCAACAGTTCTGCCTCAGGCTACTGGTCGTACTGACTAATAGCTCGTGAGAGAGGGATGATACAGAAGGTGGCAGAATAACAGGAGGGTGGGATCATTGGAGGCCATCTTAGCGGGTGACTGTAAGAACTTCTCTCTTTTCAGATGCCCAGTCCATCACAGACTGAATCCATTTATTTGCCATTCAAATTTATGCCACAATTAGACGCAAGGCTCCAGGAGACAGGAATTCCTCTTACTCATGGTTGTATTCCTGTCACCTAGCTGCGGAATGACTCTTAAGGGAATTACTAAACACATCCTATTGTTAAAGATGCTAAAACAAAGCATGTGGACTGAATATCTGTGTTCGCCCCTTCCAAAAGAAAAAAAATATTGTATGTTGAAACTCTAACCCCTAATCTGATGCTGCATGTGCGCATGCTAAATTGCTCAGTCGTGTCCAACTCTTTGAGACCTCATGGACAGTAGCCTGTCAGGCTCCTTTGTCCATGGTGATTCTCCAGGCAAGAATGCTGGAGTGGGTTGCCATACCCTCCTCCAGGGGATCTTCCCCTCCACCGATCAAACCCTCATCTCTTGAGTCTCCTGCATTGGCAGGCAGATTCTTTACCACTAGCGCCACCTGGGAAGCCCCATCTGATGGTTATCAGGATGTAATTAGGATTAGATGATTTCTGAGGGTGAGTTTAGTGGCCTTGTAAAAAAAGTAAGAAGGGCAAGAAAGAGGGATTCTCTCTCATTCTGTCTCTCCCCTACCCCTTCCCACTTTCTTTACAATAAGTGCCCTACAGACGAATATTCAAGTTGCAAAATTTCAAAGATGGAAATGTGCACCTGGTTCCACCAGGGAGCCAGAACCTGTGCTATCAAATGTCAGGCAGAATGACAGCGTAGTTTGCCCTGTGTCCTGCTGCTGACAATCCTTCAGCTTTGTCATTTCCCACCTCCTCTTCTGCTCATCAGTAACTCTTCTTGACTGTTAATGGCAGCCCCTGTGTGTCAACTGTTGTACTGTACTACTGTACTTCTCAAGGTACTGTAAGATTAAAAATGTTTTATTTTGTATGTGAAAAGTATTATAAACCTATGATAGTACAGTTCTACATAGCTGACTGTGTTAACTGGGTACATAGGCTAACTTTGTTGGACTTAAGAACAAATTGGACTTACAAATGCACTTTTGGAATGAAGCTTTTTTGTGGGTAGGGGACTTATGGTACTTCACTCGAGTGCACAGTGAGAAGCCAGGTTGGCACCCACATCTTGTATTTCCAGTCTTCGCAATGGTGAGACAGTGAGTCTCCATTGTTAAGCCAGTCTGTGGTATTTTGTTGTGGCAGCCTGAGCAAGCTAAGACCCAGAGGAAATTGAGAAGTGCAAATTACAACACCATTTAGGGATTTAACACTTCAGGATTGGGATATGCTTAGTAATAACTAAACTAAATCCCTCATGCTGAAGTGGAAACTTATTTCCTCTTGTTAAATTCTCTATTTAGCAAATGGAGAAGTGCAGCTGCTACCAGCAGGTCTCAGCACTCATCATCACAGTGTGCCAGGCGCTGTGTTATACGAGGAAGACACAAATAACACAGCACCCCCGCCAGACGGAAAGCATAAGCTGGAAGTAGAGACAGCACAGTAAAAGAGCCTTTTAGAAGGGCCCTCCATGACTCACCCTGTGTTTCCCCTACCTCATCTCTCCAGCATATTCATCTGCTTTACTCATCATAGCATTTAGCTTGTCTAAGATGTTCCCACTTGTTTACATATATGCCCAAGTTTTTATTTGTTTCCTGATTCCTCCTTCCCCACTCCAAGACGCAAGCTCCAGGAAAGCAGTATGGACTGTTTTTTTTAATATTTATTTATTTAGCTACATCAGGTCTTAGTTGTGGTCGGTGGGCTTAGTTGTTTCCTGGAGTAGGGCGGGTTCTGGTGTTCTTGTTCATTATTTTATGTACAAGCCTGCCTGGAAATGGACTTGGCCCACACTGAGCCTTCACCAGATACACACTGAAAAAATAGTTGACTAGAGGCATGCTCAAGGCAAGATGAGATCTATTACGCTTTTCTATAAATTCTCTCTCATATTGTCCATAACAAGGCCTAAAATTCTACTACCTTTATTTATGCTTTCACTTAAGTTCTGACTTTTCAGCATTCTGATCACTGATTTCTATCCTCTATGAATCTGAGTAAACTCCAGGAGTTGGTGAAGGACAGGGAGGCCTGGTGTGCTGCAGTCCATGGGGTTTCAAAGGGTCGGGCACGACTGAGTAACTGAACTGAACTGGTACTGAGTCCTCTTAGCTTTTTAAGCTGTAAAGCCAGAATACAAGCACAATATAGATATGGACAACTGAATCACTTTGCTTTATGGTAGAAATTAACACAACATTGTAAATCAACTATACTTCAAGAAAAGTTTAAAAATAATAATAATAAACTACTTTTTAGTTTTCAGAACATTTTCAAACCTATATCACCTATCCACCCTCAAACGAAAAAAAAACTGGGTCTCCATTAAATTAATGAGACCTAGTAAAATAATTTGTTTGACTTTACTCCTAGGCTTTGTGAAATTGACCTCAGCTACCTTTAACTGTGTCTGCTTTTTAAAAATGATTTCAGTATGTAGTTTAGAAGTAAAGACTGATATTTGCATGAAAAGGATGATTTTTATTTCTTATCTTGTGTTAG
The DNA here is from genome assembly GCF_032405125.1 of Capricornis sumatraensis. Classification (NCBI taxonomy): domain Eukaryota; kingdom Metazoa; phylum Chordata; class Mammalia; order Artiodactyla; family Bovidae; genus Capricornis; species Capricornis sumatraensis. Next base: position 26,976,055 of record NC_091073.1, read on the forward strand.
TTGGGAAGAGATAATGACATATCATTGCCTGATGAATATGAAGGATGTTAAATAATAGGCAGATAACTACTGGGGAAAGTTATTTCCACAAATAAACTGAAGAGTGTTTGACTGTGAACTTTATTTATAATGAGAAGCATCATAGCACAGTGGTTAAGAACATGGCTAAATTTGACTTCTGTGGATCCTGAACATCTTTGCTTTCATGGGCTCCTTCCTCTTTTAAATATTAGTAATAAAATATATAATTATATTGTTATATTTTAAGATTATGTTGGCATAAGAAATCATTATTATATATTCAGAATTACTGCATTATTGTTGGGTTGTCTTTGTTTAGTTGTTAAGCCATGTCCGACTCTTTTCAACTCCATAGACTATAGCCCACCAGGCTTGTGTCCGTGGGATTTCCCAGGCAAGAATACTATAGTGGGTTGCCATTTCCTTTTCCAGGGGATCTTCCTGACCCAGGGATCAAACCTGGGTCTCTTACTTGACAGGCAGATTCTTTACACTGAGTCACCTGGGAAACCATTAATTATATGTATTATATTTTGATACTATACTTACTATACTTGATATTATTAAATTCATTTTTATTTCCATTCTTTATTTTAAAAGGAACTCAGATTAAAGCATGTTTATGATTTCTAAAATACAGCAGGCCCTTGGCATTGTGTCTATGTGCCTAATAGAGAAATCAGCTCACTCAGGAACATAAGATCTTGAGCCAGATTGACTTGTTGCAAATCCTAGCTTCTTTAATTAGCATCTGTGTGACCTTGGGCAAGTTATTTTACTTTTCTGTGCCTTTATCTGTTCTTTTGAAAAATTGGGATAATTAGATACCTCCACCACAGAGTTGATAAAAGGATAAAAGGAATTATCTCTTATCTAGATCAATGCTTGGCACATTCATTTTCTAGCAGATTACACCAATTTATTTTATCATCTTAAAAATAACTGATATTACAGTTGAAGTTCTTCTGAATGGGAATAGGCTTCTACTTACCTAGGAAGCCAAATAATAATATGTTGGGACTTCCCTGATGGCCCAGTGGCTAAGACTCCACACTCTCAATGCAGAGGACCTGGGTCCAATCCCTGGTCAGAGAACTAGATCCCACATGCTTCAACTAGCAGTTCACATGCCACAACTAAGGCCTGGTACAGACAAATAAATGAGTAAACATTAGCAAAAAAAGGAAATAGGTTCCATTCAACATAGAGAAGGGAGAAGAGGTGGACACTGAGAAAGGTTAATTTCTGGGGCTATGCCTGTTGATTCCAACCTTGCTTCTGCCATTTAACAGCTGTGTGATCCCAGGCAGGTTGCTTAATCTTTCTAAGCCCTGTTACTACATTGTTGAAATATAACATCCGGTTTATAAGGTTCTTGTTATTATAGTTTAAATGACCAATTTTTAATACTTATAATAGCAGCTATATACTATCAAAGATTATTTTTATTTAACTTTCTATGAGCTGTTTTGCACTTTATTTCTCCCTTATTACTGCCACCTTTCCTTGAAATCCAGAATGTTGGCCTCAACTCCAATGGAGTGACAGCTGTAGCTATAGATGGGGAAACCATAATGGCCTCTGCTTCATCCTCTGATCCAAACTGTATAAGGAACTATGAAACTAAGGAAATCCTACAGTATAAATATAATTTTATCATTAAAAACATTCGTTCTCTCCATCTTCTCATTAATCTCCACAAGCACAAATCCCTTCTTAATTTGTATTATCAATTTAGCCATGACTAAAATAATAAAATGTTGGGGTGTAGGCAATGAGAAGTATTAAGGGTAACTTCTAACAACATTTGCTGTCTATACTGTTGGTTCTAAAGAAGAATCTCTGATAAAAGATCATTACTAAGAACAACTGAAATGATGTTTAAATGCAAATCAATCAGTCTTTTCAGGGCAAAATAAAATTTAGGGACAAAAATACAAGTTAATGTCTATTTAAGTATATGGATCCTTGTTAAATGCTGAGCCCCTTGTCTAGGACAGGACTACTTGGAGGCATAATAAGTCTCTCCTATTACCTTCTATTCTCCCACACTTTCAAGAATGAAAGGGGTAGGAGAGATATGTATATTTGTGCTTCCCTGGTGGTTCAGATGTTAAAGAATCCACCTGCAATCCAGTAGTCATGGGTTCAATCCCTGGATCAGAAAGATCCTCTGGAGGAGAGCTTGGCAACCCACTCCAGTATTCTCTCCTGGAGAATCCCCAATGACAGAGGTGCCTGGCTGGCTGCAGTCTATAGGGTTGCAAAGAGTCGGACATGACTGAGCAACTAAGCATGCATACATTTCCCTTATATTCTCCTAAAGTTTTAAGAATGAAAAGGATAACATACATATGTATATTTGGTATTCATAATCTCATTCTAATGGTTGACTTATGTTCAACGTAATTCTATAACTCAATGAAGTGGTGTATCTTTAATGCAAGAATAATAAAGAAGGATAATGGCATTTCCTTTTTGCTAAAGTGAATAACATATATAGAATTTAGGAAATGACTGCTATAATTGTCAGGAGTTAGTTATAAGCTATTATGAGAGATTTTTTTTCCAACTGATATCATAGTTCAGTTCAGTTCAATTGTTCAGTCATGTCTGACTCCTTGTGACCCCATGGACAGCAGCACACCAGGCTTCCTTTCCCAGAGCATGCTCAAACTCTTGTCCATCAAGTCAGTGATACCATCCAACCATCTCATTCCCTGTTATCACCTTCTCCTCCTGCCTTCAATCTTTCCAAAAATCAGGGTCTTTTCTAATGAATCAGTTCTTTACATCAATATTGGAGTATACTGAAGTACTGGAGATTCAACTTCAGCATCCGTCCTTAAAATGAATATTCAGGAATGATTTCCTTTAGGATTGACTGGCTTGATCTCCTTGCAGTCCAAGGGACTCTCAAGAGTCTTCTCCAACACCACAGTTCGAAAGCATCAATTTTACAGTGCTCAGCTTTGATTATGGTCCAACTCTCACATCCATACATGACTACTAGAAAAACCATAGTTTTGACTAGACGGATCTTTGTCGGCAAAGTAATGTCTCTACTTTTTAATATGCTGGGCTTCCCTTATGGTTCAACTGGTAAAGAATCCGCCTGCAATGTGGGAGACTTGGGTTTTGATCCCTGGGTTGGGAAGATCTCCTGGAGAAGGGAAAGGTTACCCACTCCAGTGTTTTGGCCTGGAGGATTCCATGGACTGTATGGTTCAGGGGGTCACAAGGGTCGTACATGACTGAACAACTTTCACTTTCATTTTTAATATGCTATCTAGGTTTGTCATAGCTTTTCTTCCAAGGAGCAAGTGTCTTTTAATTTCATGGCTACAATCACCATCGGCAGTTACTGCGGAGCCCAAGAAAATAAAGTCTGTCACTGTTTCCATTGTTTCCCCAACTTTTTGCCGTGAAGTGAAGGGACTGGATGCCATGATCTGTTTTTTGAATGTGGAATTTTAAGCCAGCTCTTTCACTTTCATCAAGAAGCTTTTTAGTTCATCTTCACTTTCTGCCATAAGGGTGATGTCATCTGCATATCTAAGATTATTGATTCCAGCGTGTGCTTCATCCAGCTTGGCATTTCGCATATGTACTCTGCATATAAGTTAAATAAGCAGGGTGACAATAGACAGTCTTGACGTACTCCTTTCCCAACTTGAGAAAGAATAAGACACAAAAAATTGCAACTCACTCCTGAACAACCATCCACAGGAGAATATTGGATCCCACCAAGGAAAGATACCCCACGTCCAAGAACTAAGGAGAAGTCCCAACAAGATGGTATGACAGGCGAAATCACATCTAGAATCAAACCCCATATGCACCAGAGATGCTTGGAGGGCTCAAATGAAACCATGTGCACACCAGGACACAGAGACCCCACAAAGACTGAGCCAGACCTGCTGTAGAGTGTTTGAGTGTCTCCTGTGGAGGCACTGGTCAGCAGTGGCCTGACACAGGGACAGGGCCTCTGGCTGCAGCAGAGCTGTGAGTCACAGTATGTGAGCCCTGCCTTAGAGCCCACCCCGCAGATGACCCACAAACTAGACAGCAATTATACCAAGGAAGTTCTTGCACTGTTACACAAATTCTAGGACCCACAACAGATTTCCCAACCTGGGGATCCAGCGAAGGCTGAGAACCCCGAGGGAATTTGACTCTGGAGGCCAGTGGGATTTGATTACAGAACTTCCACAGGACTGGGGAAACAGGACTCTTTGAGGGCACAAATAAAACCTTGGGTACACCAGGACCCAGGAGAAAGCATCAGTGACCCCACAAGAGACTGAGCTAGATTTGCCTGTGAGTGTCCAGGAATCTTGGGCAGAGGTGTGGGTTGACAATGGCCTGCTGCAAGGTCGGGGTACTGAATACAACAGTGCTGGCATAAGCCTTTGTGAAGGAGGTCACCATTATCCCTACCATAGTTTGGCTTCAGGCCAAACAACAAGGAGGGAACACAGCCCTGCTCATCAACAGAAAATTGGAATAAAGATTTACTGAGTACACCCCCACCCATCAGAACGAGACCCAGATTCCCCCAGGCCAGTCCCTCCCATCAGGAAGCTTCCACAAGCCTCTTACCCTTATCCATCAGAGGGCAGACAGAATGAAAACTGGAATCCCAGAAAACTAACCAAACTGATCACAAGGATCACAGCCTTGTCTAACTCAATGAAGCTATGAGCCATGCCATGTAGGGCCACCACCCAAGACAGATGGGTCATGGTGGAGAGTTCTGATAAAACGTGGTCTACTGGAGAAGGAATGGCAAACCACTTCAGTATTCTTGCCTTGGGAACCCCATGAACAGTATGAAAAGGCAAAAAGATGTCATATATACATGCATAATTCTTAAGCCTAGAGAGGAAAAAGTTGAGAATTTTAAATCAGGGTTTGAAAATATGGGCCCAGGTGGCTCAGTGGTAAAGAATCCTCCTGCCAATGTAGGAACCATAAGAGACACAGGTTTGATTTCTGGGTCAGGAAGATCCCCTGGAGAAGAGAATGGCAACCCATTTTAGTTCTGCCTGGAAAATCCCATGAACAGAGGAGCCTGGCAGGATACAGTCCATGGAGTCACAAAGAGTCAAACACAACTGAGTGTACACACACATACACACACTTGTGTGTGTGTGTGTATATATATATATATATATATATATATATATATATATATATATATATATATATATATATATATATATATATATGTGTGTGTGTATATTTAATATGGGATGAGGGACTTCCCTGGTGGCTAAGACTCTGAGCTCTTAATGCAGGGGGCCTGGTTTGATCCCTGGCCAGGTAACTAGATCCCACATTCTGCAACTAAGACTTTACATGACTCAACTTAAGATTCCATGTCTCTCAACTAAGACCTGGCATAGCCAAATAACTAAGTAAATATTAAAAAATAAAATAAATATGGGGGAAAATATTTATGTCATATTTGTCTAATCACATGAATTTTTACAATTTGAGTGCTTAGCTTATCTTCTGTGGGTTAAAGAAACTAAAGATAAGATTTCTTTGCTGTTTAGATATAAAAATTTCATAGACACTTCACAAGGCAGACTGCATTCCTCCCACCTCCTGTATTACCTACTTCATGTCAGTTATTCTTATTCTTTTTCTTTAAGAAGTAGACACAAACTTTATTTGCTAAATATTCTTGTACTTTGGTAAATATAAAGGACAGCCAGAATGCTTCACCGACAGAATTAACCCATCCGACTTTCTTTTCATCCAATGGAAGATAAATGGCTTAACTTTCTTTCCATCCATTGGAAGATAAATGTTTAAGTATATAGTTGCTATACAACAATATAGTTGCTATACAACATTTTCAGGGGTGTTGCCATGGAGATTTTCACCAATTCTATTGATGTTGCATGTTAACTGAAGTCTGCATTGATTGTTCTTTTTTCCTTCTAGACTTCTATCTTGGTTCTAACACATGAATAGGGCTCCAGAATGTCTTAATGGGAGGACTTTAGATGACAATCAGTCCACAATCTCTTCTAACTGAGAGGAAGGGCAGTGGAACATGTAGTGCTTTTGCCTCACAAGCATAATGGTTCTTATATGGATTTAATTTAGGGTGAATTGGGACATCAATCTTCAAGTCAAATAGAAAGACAAGAAAAGGAAGGCCATTGTCAATATTATATTAATGTAAGTGTCTTTGATAGTTATCAATTTTTCAAAAAAAAATACTTGCTGGCTACCTGTTAAGGTAGTATAAGTGATAAATGCATGCAGGGTTCTTCTGAATAAAACTGATGTTGACTTAAAAAACTGTACATCATGAGAATTGCGAGTTAAACTTTATTTGGGGCAAAATGAGGACTGCAGTCTGGGAGACAACGCCTCAGATAGCTCTGAGAAACTATTCTGAAGAGCCAGGGTGCAAGGTCAGTATATATGTGATTTTCGGGAGAAGGAATACATGCAATCAAGCACATATTTTTCCAGAAGGTTTCTACCAGTCTCATGAAGCTTTCTGTCTTAGTCACAAGGAACAGTCATTACAATGAAAGATTTTAGTGCCATTCTAGATATGGGGAGATGTAAAAATTGGGCTCATTAATTTGGCTCCTGAATATATCTAACTATCTGAAGACCTGTCCTGCTAGTTTCTTGCCCCTCCCCGGCATCCCTGAGCACAGAGTGCCACATTTCTGCTCTCCACCCAGAACTCCTTCAGGGAATGTTAAAGGTCAGCAGCTGCAGCAGCACATGATTTAATCCTTGCAGAGGTAGATGGCAAGTGCCAGTTTGTAGCTGACTCTACGTCTTTAAAAAAAAATTCATTATGCTCTAGATTTAACATTGCCTCCTCCGTAACTTTTGGATTTCAAATTATGTCTCTGCTCCACCTAGCTATAAAATGGAACCAATAGTTTTTCTTTCCTGCCCTAAAATCCTGTGTACCTGAGTATTCAGAGTTTCAAATGAATGCCTTTGATTTTAGTCTCATTGAAGTATTGCAAATAGCCCTTTGATAAAGGCTAATGTGCAAAAAAAAAAAAAGTGTGCCCATTCTGAGTGTATTATTATCGAACTGAGTTCCAACAACCATTCTAGATCTTTCCATTCAAAAGAATGCTGGAGCCCTGATATTTCGGCTCTCTATTAGTGGTAGGCACATGACATAACAGATGCCTCTAGATAAGGGCATTTCTAGAAGAAAATAGTAAATAAAGCAAACATACAGGCCTTATATTTAGTGAATTAAATATAATATATAGACTAAAAGATGTTGTTTATCTCAAAGATAACTGCTATCACCTAAAACACTTTTAGATCTCATCCTTTGTAGCTGGCATCAATGCCTGCAACATATTCTTGTTGAATAATTTTAATATAGGGGAGTCTTAGATTGAGGATTTTCTTTGAAACAACTTATATCTTTTGGAGGGCATCTTGTGATTAAAACAAAGTTGATAATGTTGCTTTTCTGCTAACACTGCTGTGAGTTTCAGTTCAGTTTAGTTCAGTCGCTCAGTCATGTCCGACTCTTTGCGACCCCATGAATCGCAGCACGCCAGGCCTCCCTGTCCATCACCATCTCCCGGAGTTCACTCAGACTCACGTCCATCGAGTCCGTGATGCCATCCAACCATCTCATCCTCTTTCTTCCCCTTCTCCTCCTGCCCCCAATCCCTCCCAGCATCAGACTCTTTTCCAATGAGTCAGTTCTTCTCATGAGGTGGCCAAAGTACTGGAATTTCAGCTTTAGCATCATTCTTTCCAAAGAAATCCCGGGGCTGATCTCCTTCAGAATGGACTGGTTGGATCTCCTTGCAGTCCAAGGGACTCTCAAGAGTCTTCTCCAGCACCACGGTTCAAAAGCATCAATACATACCAGTAGTGAGAATCACTTTGTTGTGTAACTCAGATGGACTCTGAAGATATAAGAAAACGAACTTCTAGAAGTATCAGCTGATGAGAGAATCTTTGTAGTGACTCCTTTAACTGTCAACGTTAATACATGAGTGGCAGTCAAGATGGCAGTTCTTTGCATCTTTGGCTAAAGGCTAGGGAAATAAAGTATTTGGAAAAAATAATCATTGTAATAGCAAATTCAAGCTGGCTGAAGCTTTGGAGTATCTCATTATGACCTAGAGACAATACTTTTGAGAAAAGAGTTAAGCAATTTAGCCAAGTACACAGATGTCCAATTAGAAACTAGGACTAGAATTAGGGTACTTGACACACAGTACAGTTTTTTTTTTCCCACCACTGCTTCATGAATGGTGACAAGTTCACTGGGCTGTCTCTCAAAATAACTAAGCTTTGTAGAGGCAAGTCTCTTGAATGCATAGTAATGTACAAAGATAAGGACTAAAGAATGCTGTATTTTTTTATGTTAGGCTTCACCCCTTGGGTTTGTAAAATCAAATTTGAAAGCTTTAAATTTTTCTGTGCATTGAAAAGTCCTAGAAACAGAAATAGACTCACAGAATAGAGAATGAAGTTATGGTTGTCAGGGGTGAAGGATGTGAGTAGGGGAGAATTAGGGAGTTTGGGATGGATAGGTACACACTGCTATATTTAAAACGGATAGCCAACAAGGACCTATGGTATGGCACAGGGAACTCTGCTCAATGTTGTGTGGTAGCCTGGATAGGAGGGAAGTTTGGGGAAGAATGGATACGTGTTTATGTATGACTGAGACCCTTTGCTTTCCACCTGAAACTATCACAATATCGTTAATAGGCTATATTCCAGTACAAAATAAAAAGCTTAATTAAAAAAGCAGGAAAAAGTACTAAAGGTACTAAAATATAAAGTTTTTAAATTTCATCTATTGTCTCAATTTGCCATGGTGTTTATATGTACATATATTATAGAATTCTGTTCTAAGTAAACAAAAATTAACATTTTAAATTATCATTAATTTTATCATTCCTCTCTATATTGTGTAAGACATGCTTCAAGTACAAATATTAAGCACTGCCTTCTCTGTAAGTCATATCTAGAATTGCTGAAATTATACACTTTAATTCCATAAAAAAAGGTCTTAGAAAGTTTTACCTATGATGATACGTTCTAACAACCATAACACTACGTTTACTCTCTTGGAACATATATGTCTCTTTGATATATATAGTTTGAACTTTGCCTTTCAATGTTTGTAACAGAGGAAAGTAAATCTAATTTAATTATCTGAAGTTATGTTATAGTTAATTTTCAAAGGAATTTTTATTTCTCAATACTTGCTGTCATAATTTTGAGTTTCTAAAACTCACAAGCAAGAAATGTGACATTATCTTTCTTGTCACTAAATCTAATTGAATCTGACTCCAAGCCTCTTCTTGTTTGGTTGATAAGAGATCCAAATTCAATGATTTTGGCAACATCCATCTGCCTTTCTAGGACCACACAGAAATCCACAAGTTCTACAGAAAAACTGGATAATGGGAGAAGGTCTGAGTTCTTTAGTCAAGCATGATTTTAATGATATGCTTAATATCCCTCACATTTTTCAAAAAAAATCATATTTTGATTTAATTTTTTACTCAATTTATTTAAACTAAAACAAAATGGTTCTCCCATTTATCCCTGGTAATCACTTCTCTTCTTTGTACCTATAAACTTAGTTTTATAGATATATTTTTAATGTATACATACACACATACCTACCTATACAGTATTTGTCTTTCTCTGACTTATTTCAGTTAGCATAAGGCCCTTGAGTTCCATCCATATTGTTGCAAATAGCATGATTTCATTTTATTTTATGGATTAGTAATATTACATTGTGTGTATGTGTCTTCTTTATTCATTCATCCATGGATAGACTTGTAAGTTTTTTTCATATCTGAGCTATTGTAAATAATACTTCAAAAACATGAGCCTCTATATATCTTTCGGAAGTAGGGTTTTTGTTTTCTTTAAATAAATGCCAGCAGTGCAACTGCTGAATCATACAGCAGTTCTACTTCTAGTTTTTTTAGAAGCTTCCACACTGTTTTTCCATAGTGGCTGTGCCAATTTACATTTCCAACAACAACGCACATAGTTCTCTTTTTCTCACATCCTCGCCAACATTATTTATCCATAGCAATGACAACAAAACACACAAATTGATATTTCAATAAATTATCCTATCACACATTCTGCCTTCAATGTATATTGTATCTTGATCATTACAAATACTGATAAACAAAAATAATGGCTAAGCACAGCTGTCTATTACTCCAGTATCCTATCATCAGAAGGGACCTGGAAGCTCATGACAGTACCAATTCCTTATTTTATAGGAACGAAAATAAGATCCAGAGTGAGACATCCTCATTCTTACCATCATGTACTATGGTAAAGTTAATGTTAACTCCCAATCCAGGAACTTTGTGTTAGAGAAATTCAAACACTTTACCTTATGAGTAGGGATAAATGATTCCAATGAAAACCAAAGAATTTCTTAAAACACCAACATTGCCAAACATGACTATAGTTTCAGGGCAATTTGCACATATGTCTTGGCTGATACAAACCCTAGTTGAAGTCAATCAATAAAACAGTAAATGCATAGAAATGGACAATTCATTTCATTACAAATTGTTTCAGATTAGAACATTCTTCCTGCCTCTCCATTCCACCTTACAAGACAGCAGAAAATCAAAATGTTTAGGCAGGAGTAAATGATTTTTTATTTATGATATAATGAGGTAATGATAGTTTAGGGACCCACTTGCTTATGAAATCTGTCTTACCTGATCTCTAACTGGCAACTGGACACAAATAACATACCTGAGGGGTTGCCCTTTTCAGAATTCTTAAAGAGAATGAGAATGGCAACTATTTAACAGTTTGTGGGAGAAAAATTCAGAATTGTTAGGCCTATTTTGACATGGAAATTCTAATAAAACTGGGCCAGTGGGTTTTGGGTTGGATAGTCAACCCAAACGAACATAAAATAACAGAGTTAGAGAGATTTCAGTATTGAACCTTTAAATTTGTTACAGTAACATCATTTACACAACTTTTTACCTTCAATTTTCATATCCAAGGTCTTCAGTATGAGTGTTGAACAATAGTTCCTAGTTGCATATTAATTTCTGAAGGGAAAAAACAGTTAACTAAGGAAAAGGCAGAGAAACCAAAGATCAAATTGTCAACATCCACTGGATCATGGAAAAAGCAAGAAAGTTCCAGAAAATCATCTATTTCTGCTTTATTGACTATGCCAAAGACTTTGACTGTGTGGATCACAAGAAACTGTGGAAAATTCTGAAAGAGATGGGAATACCAGACCACCTGACCTGCCTCTTGAGAAACCTATATGCAGGTCAGGAAGCAACAGAACTGGACATGGAACAACAGACAGGTTCCAAATAGGAAAAGGAGTACGTCAAGGCAGTATACCGTTACCCTGCTTATTTAACTTCTATGCAGAGTACATCATGAGAAACGCTGGACTGGAAGAAGCACAAGCTGGAATCAAGATTGCTGGGAGAAATATCAATAACCTCAGATATGCAGATGACATCATCCTTATGGCACAAAGTGAAGAAGAACTAAAAAGCTTCTTGATGAAAGTGAAACAGGAGAGTGAAAAAGTTGGCTGAAAGCTCAACATTCAGAAAACGAAGATCATGGCATCTGGTCCCATCACTTCATGGGAAATAGATGGGGAAACAGTGGAAACAGTGTCAGACTTTATTTTTGGGGCTCCAAAATCACTGCAGATGGTGACTGCAGTCATGAAATTAAAAGACGCTTACTCCTTGGAAGAAAGCATATTGAAAAGCAGAGACATTACTTTGCCAACAAAGGTGCATCTAGTCAAGGCTATGGCTTTTCCAGTAGTCATATATGGATGTAAAAGTTGGACTGTGAAGAAGGCTGAGCGCCAAAGAATTGATACTTTTGAACTGTGGTGTTGGAGATGACTCTTGAGAGTCCCTTGGACTGCAAGGAGATCCAACCATTCTAAAGGAGATGAGTCCTGGGTGTTCATTGGAAGGACTGATGCTAAAGCTGAAACTCCAGTACTTTGGCCACCTCATGCAAAGAGTTGACTCATTGGAAAAGACCCTGATGCTGGGAGGGATTGAGGGCAGGAGAAGTGGACGACAGATGATAAAATGGCTGGATGGCATCACCGACTCGATGGACATGAGTTTGAGTGAACTCTGGGAGTTAGTGATGGACAGGGAGGCCTGGCATGCTGCAATTCATGGGGTTGCAAAGAGTCGGACACGACTGAGCGACTGAACTGAACTGAACTGAATCCCCAAAGTATCATTAATTTGACATGTCTAAAACTGTCTCATTCAGTACATAAAGGAATTGAAAGGAATTTCAGTATTACTGACCAGCTCATATTATTAATAAAAAGTTTAACTAAATGCATATTGATAGATAATACTAAGTATCATGGCAAAGTAGTGGGATTTTTTAGATAAAATTGCATAATATATAATATATTATTTAGACAATAGGGGATCACTAGTAATCACTCAGGGTGGCAAAGATTTAGTAAAAAGTAAAAAATGCTGAATATTTTGTTTAATGACATCATTTTCACAAGGAAGTCCATTTCAAAGTGTAAAAGATTCTGCAGTGTATCTATATCAACATGATCCATGATGTTTCCCTTTTAAGGAAGTGTTGACTGGAACTGATTTGGGGTAACATGTATCAGAATCAACCAGAGTAAATCCTGAAAATTCAGATCTTAACCAATTTTCTCATGAATTTCATTTTTGTCCACTAAAAATTGTACCTTTTAATTGTTCTATTTGCTGCAAACAGAAAACACAAGTCCCTCAATATTTTTGAGTGATTTTGTTTTCTTATTAAGCTCTTTATTTTGTATTGGAGTATGGCTGATTAATAATGTTTTGATCATTTCAGATGGACAGCAAAGGGACACAACCATATGTATACATGTATCCATTCTGCCCCAAACTCCTCTCCCATCCAGGCTGCCACATAACATTGAGCAGAGTTCCCTGTACTATACAGTAAGTTCTTGGTGGTTATCCACTTTAGATATAGTGGTGTGATATTTTAAAACATAGCTTTACTCATTTAAATTGCTAACATTTAAATGAAATCGCTATAATTTTTCATATAGTAGAAATATTACCAAATAAAGAATAATAAGTATGGACCAGTCATTAAATATTTTGTCAAGTATGGAGACAAAACCTAGTACATATATACATATTTCCAGTTTAATCATGGAGACAGAGAAATTAAACTTTCACATTGGTTAATTTTCATTTATTTTCTTACATGTTGAACTTGTTACAAGGAGCATAATAGTATCTTTAGAAATAAACCTTTTTGACATACATTCATATTTCAGATATTAAATATAAATGGAAACATAATAAAAATTACTTCCTTTGGCCAATGGAATGTAGGCAGAAATGATAGTGTGAGAATTTAGAAAAAACCAAAAAACAGTATGCCCTGGATAGCTGCTGCCCCTTTAGCTTGGATATCAGAAAAAAAAAACACATGAATAAAACCTGAACCCAGTCATCAGTCTGTAGCTAAGCCCAGCTGAACTGTAGCTTATTCCAGAAATCAGCGTACTTCAGCTGAAAAACTGTGGATGTCAGTCTCCTTAACATGAGGATCGAGGTTTCTTGCTTGTCAGTGGAACTCTGATGATTATACAGGATTGTTGAAACAAGAGAATAAGTTTATACAGGAAACTTCTACAAATGTGAAATATAAAGATGCTAATATATAAGTGTTCAGTTCAGTTCAGTCGCTCAGTCGTGTCCAACTCTTTGTGACCCCATGGTCTGTAGCATGCCCGGTTTCCCTGTCTATCACCAACTCCCAGAGATTGCTCAGATTCATGCCCATTGAATCAGTGATGCCATCTAACCATCTCATTCTCTGTCATCCCCTTTTTCTCCTGCCTTCAGTCTTTCCCAACATCAGGGACTTTTCAAACGAGTCAGTTCCTTGCATCAGGTGGTCAAAGTACTGGAGTTTCAGCTTCAGCATCAGTCCTTCCAATGAATATTCAGGACTGATTTCCTTTAGGATTGATTGTTTTGATCTCCTTGCAATGCAAGGGACTCTCAAGAGTCTTCTCCAACACCACAGTTCAAAGCAACAATTCTTCGGTGCTCAACTTCTTTACAGTCCAACTATCACATCCATACATGATTATTGGAAAAACCATAGCTTTGACTAGATGGAACTTTGTTGGCAGAGTAATGTCTCTGCTTTTTAATATGTTGTCTAGGTTAGTCATCGGAGAAGGCAATGGCAACCCACTCCAATACTCTTGCCTGGAAAATCCCATGGACGGAGAAGCCTGGTAGGCTGCAGTCCATGGGGTCGCTAAGAGTCAGACACGACTGAGCGACTTCACTTTCACTTTTCACTTTCATGCATTGGAGAAGGAAATGGCAACCCACTCCAGTGTTCTTGCCTGGAGAATCCCAGGGACTGGGGAGCCTGGTAGGCTGCAGTCCATGGGGTCACACAGTCGGACACGACTGAAGCGACTTAGCAGCAGGTTAGTCATAGTTTTACTTCCAAGGAACAAGCTTCTTTTAATTTCCTGGCTGCATTCATCGACTGCAGTGATTCTGTAGCCCAAGAAAATAAATTCTGTCACTGTTTCCATTGTTGTCCAATCTTTTTCCCATGAAATGATGGGACCGGATGCCATGATCTTTTTTTTTTGAATGTTGAGTTTTAAGTCAGCTTTTTCACTCTCCTCTTTCACTTTCATCAAGAGGCTGTTTAGTTCCTCTTCACTTTCTGCCATAAGAGTGGAATCGTCTGCATATCTGAGGTTATTTGATATTTCTCCTGGCAATCTTGATTCCAGCTTGTGCTTCATCCAGCTTGGCATTTCGCATGATGGACTCTGCATATAAGTTAAATTGGCAGGGTGACAATATACAGCCTTTACATACTCCTTTCCTGATTTGGAACCAATCTGTTGTTCCCTGTTCAATTCTAACTGTTGCTTCTTGACCTGCATATAGATTTCTCAAGAGGCAGGTAAGATGGTCTGGTATTCCCATCTCTTGAAGAATTTTCCACAGTTTGTTGTGATCTGTGCAGTCAAAGGCTTTGGTGTAATCAATAAAGCAGAAATATATATATATATATATATATATATATATATATATATCTTGCTTTTTCTATGATCCAGTGGATGTTGGCAATTTGACCTCTGGCTCCTCTGCTTTTTTTTAATCCAGATTGAAAATCTGGAAGTTCATGGTTCACATACTGTTGAAGCCTGGCTTGGAGAATTTTGAGCATTACTTTGCTAGTGTGTGAGATGAGTGCAATTGTGCAGTAGTTTGAACATTCTTTGGCATTGCTCTTCTTTGGGATTGGAATGAAAACTGACCTTTTCCAGTTCTGTGGCCACTGCTGAGTTTTCCAAATTTGCTGGAATATTTTGTTTTTTTCCTGGTTGTATCTTTTATTTATTTATTTATTTTTACTTTACAATATTGTATTGGTTTTGCCATACATCAACATGAATCTGCCACGAATGTACACGTGTTCCCCATCCTGAACCCTGTCTCCCACCTCCCTCCCTGTACCATCCCTAGCTGGCATATTGAGTGCATTACTTTCACAGCATCATATTTTAGGATTCGAAATAGCTCAACTAGCATTCCATAACCTCCACTAGCTTTGTTCATAGTGATGCTTCCTAAGGCTCACTTGACTTTGCATTCCAGGATGTCTGGCTCTAGGTGAGTGATCACACCATCGTGGTTATCTGGGTTGTGAAGATCTTTTTTGTATAGCTCTTCTGTGTATGCTTGCCATCTCTTCTTAATCTCTTCTGCTTCTGTCAGGTCCATACCATTTCTGTCCTTTATTGTGCCTATCTTTGCATGAAATGTTCCCTTGGTAGCTCTAATTTGTTTTAAGAGATCTCTAGTCTTTCTCATTCTATTGTTTCCTCTATTTCTTTGCATTGATCACTGAGGAACGCTTTCTTTCTCCAGTGGACAAAACGTGGTCCACTGGAGAAAGGAATGGCAAACCACTTCAGTATTCTTGTCTCAAGAACCTCATGAACAGTATGAAAAGGCAAAAAAATAAGTGTACATATATTCAAATGAAATTAACATATAATATGTTTGAACAGAGAATTAGTCCAACACACTTTTGGACACAGTATCATCCTTAATAGTATGACTTGGGCAAGTCATTGTGTTATTTGCATTCCCCACTGTAGTTCTAGTGTTGAATGGGTTAGTTTTTAAAGTTCATATATAGTCAATAAAGCAAGGACACCTTGGTATTTGAAGAACAATTAAAAATGCCAAAGATAAATATTTCATAATTTGAATGTCTCTAGAAAACTATTATTTAAATTTACAGGTTGCAATCATTAATTCATCAGTGGTTCCTTTGAAACAACCATCCTGAGTCCAAAAGCTTATGCCAAGTACAACATGAGATGAATAGAAAGAGAAGATGATGTATTATTTTTGTCTGTAAGCAATGAAAAATCTAATAGGGGGACATAATAGAACACAAGAAAAAATCTAAGTGTTTTAAGAGTGCTACTGACTTTAAGACATCAATCTCTTGCAGCTGAAAAGATTAGGAAAAGCTCTTGGGAGGAAGTGGCATTCACACTGGATCTTGACGGAGATGATTTCAATGGGAAGAAATTTAAATTCAATTGTTGATTGATGGAAGGGCATTGAAATGGGGCAAAACTAGTTATGTGAAATGTTGAGATTTTTTTTTTCCTTCAGGAGAATATACTAGGTCAGGGATAGGGTAGATACATGGCTGAAAAGAGGTAGGGGCCATATTTTGATGATTTCGATTTCTATGTTCAGAAGTTTAGACTTTATAATATAGAAGATGGCTAACAACCAAAAGTTTTGAAGATGCATGGTTAGTGCTAGAAAGTTCCAGCTGGTTATAAGTAGGAAGAAAAGAGCTGAGGAAGACCCAAGGGGGAGCTGGAAGCAGTTTTCAATGCCCCTGAGCTAAAGTGAGTTGGGGAGAGAGCAGACATTTCATTTTTACTTTTTTCTTACACTTTCATTGAGATATAATTGTCTACAGCTCTGTGTAAGTTTAAGGGGTACAGCATAGTGGTCTAATTTACATACATCACAAAACGGTTACCACAGTAAATTTAGTAAACATCCATCATTTTATGTGGATAAAATATTAAATAAATATTAAAAAATTTCCTTGTCATAAGAGCTCCAAGGATTTACTCTCTTGAAAACTTTCATATATAACATACAGCAGTCTTAATTATCTTTGTTATGTTGTACATTACATCCCCAGTACTTATTTATCTTATAACTGAGAGTTGGTACCTTCCTTCCTCCAGTTCCCCTTCCCTACAACCCTGCTGCTGCTACTAAGTCGCTTCAGTCATGGCTGACTCTGTGTGGCCCCATAGACAGCAGCCCACCTGGCTCCGCCATCCCTGGGATTTTCCAGGCAAGAACACTGGAGTGGGTTGACATTTCCTTCTCTATTACCCACAACCCTAGCCTTTGGTAAATACAAATCTGATCACTTTTTCTATGTGTTTGTTTTTGAAGTGCAGTTGACCTACAACACTGTTAGTTCCTAGTGCATACTATATTGATTTGATATTTCTATACTTGCAAAATGATCTCCATGATAAATGTAGTAACCATATGTCACTATACAATGATATTATAAAATTAATGACTATATTTCCAACATTGCACATTTCATATCACTCATTTGTTTTATAACTGAAAGTTTGTACCTGTTAATTTGCTCAAATGTATGCCTCCTCCCCCAGCCTCCCTCACACCTGGCAACCACCTGTTTGTTCTCTATATTAAAAAGCAGAGACATTACTTTGTCAACAATGGTCCCTCTGGTCAAGGCTATGGTTTATCCAGTAGTCATGTATGAATGTGAGAGTTGAACTATAAAGAAAGCTGAGTGCCAAAGAATTGATGCTTTTGAACTATGGTGTTGGAGAAGACTCTTGAGAGTCCCTTGGACCGCAAGGAGATCCAACCAGTCCATTCTAAAGGAGATCAGTCCTGGGTGTTCATTGGAAGGACTGATGTTGAAGCTGAACCTCTAATATTTTGGCCACTTCAGGCAAAGTGCTGACTCATTTTAAAAGACCCTGATGTTGGGAAAGATTGAAGGCAGGAGAAGGGGACAACAGAGGATGAGATGGTTAGATGGCATCACCAACTCAATGGACATGAGTTTGAGTAAACTCTGGGAGTTGGTGATGGACAGGGAGGCCTGGCGTGCTGCGGTTCATGGGGTTGCAAAGAGTCGGACATGACTGAGCAACTGAACTGAACTGAACTGAACTTATTTACAAACAGAAATAGACTCATAGATTCTGAAAACAAACTAATAATTCCCAAAGGGGTTTGAGATTAACATATGCACACTACTCTCTCTCTCTATATATATATACATATATATATATATATATATATATATACATATATATCCTTTTTCTTATATGTAACATGTAAAAAAAGGACCTACTGTATAGCACAGGGAACTCTACTCAATATTCTATAATAACCTATAAAGGAAAATAATCTGAAAAAGAATGAATATATGTATAACTGAATCACTTTGTCTTGTACCTAAATCTAACACGTTTGTAAATCAACTACACTACAATAAAACTCTAAAAACAGAAGAAAAGATACATGTGCTTCAATGTTCATAGCAGCAAAACAGCACCATTTACAAAGCCAAGATATGGAGAGGGCCTCCCAGGTGGCAATAGTGGTAAAGAACCTACCTACCAATGCAGGAGACATAAGGGACATGAGCTCAAGCCGTGAAATTAAAAGACACTCGCTCTTTGGAAGAAAACTTATGACAAACCTCGACAGCATATTAAAAAATGGAGACATCTCTTTGCTGACAAAGGTCTAGATAGTAAAAGCTATGGTTTTTCCAGTTCAGTTCAGTTCAGTTGCTCAGTCGTGTCCGACTCTTTGCAACCACATGAATCGCAGCACGCCAGGCCTCCCTGTCCATCACCAACTCCCAGAGTTCACTCAGACTCACGTCCATCGAGTCAGTCATGCCATCCAGCCATCTCATCCTCTGTCGTCCCCTTCTCCTCCTGCGCCCAATCCCTCCCAGCATCAGAGTCTTTTCCAATGAGTCAACTCTTCGCATGAGGTGGCCAAAGTACTGGAGTTTCAGCTTTAGCATCACTCCTTCCAAAGAACACCCAGAGCTGATCACTTTTAGAATGGACTGGTTGGATCTCCTTGCAGTCCAAGGGACTCTCAAGAGTCTTCTCCAACACCACAGTTCAAAAGCATCAATTCTTCAGCGCTTTGTTCACAATCCAACTCTCACATCCATACATGACTACTGGAAAAGCCATAGCCTTGACTAGATGGACCTTTGTTGGCAAAGTAATGTCTTTGCTTTTCAATATGCTATCTAGGTTGATCATAAGTTTCTTTCCAAGGAGTAAGCATCTTTTAATTTCATGGCTGCAATCACCATCTGCAGTGATTTGGGAGCCCAAAAAATAAAGTCTGATACTGTTTCCACTGTTTCCCCATCTATTTCCCATGAAGTGATGGGACCAGATGCCATGATCTTCGTTTTCTGAATGTTGAGCTTTAAGCCAACCTTTTCACTCTCCTCTTTCACTTTCATCAAGAGGCTTTTTAGCTCCTTCACTTTCTGCCATAAGGGTGGTGTCATCTGCATATCTGAGGTTATTGATATTAATCATCCATAAAAAGAATGAAATAATGCCATTTGAAGCAACATGAGTGGACCTAGAGATTATCATACTAAGTGAAGTAAGTCAAACAGAGAAAGACAAATATGATACCACTTGTATGTGGAAACTGGAAAAAAAAAAGATACAAATCAACTTATTTACAAAATAGAAATACACTAACCAACATAGAAAAAATAATTATAATTACCTAAAGGGAAAAGGGGGGAATGCATAAATAAATAAATAAATAAATATATGTATGTATATCTGTGTCTGTGTGTGTTGTTTAGTCACTAAGTCGTGTCTGACTCTTTTGCCACCCCTTGGACTCTAGCCTGCCAGGCTCCTCTGTCCATGGAATTTCCCAGGCAAGAATACTACAGTGAGTTGCCATTTCCTTCTCCAGGGGATCTCAGGGAGCTCAGGGATAGAACTCACATCTCTTGAATTCCAGGCAGATTCTTTACCACTAAGCCACTCGGGAAGCCCATAAATGTATATATGCATGTATAATTGAGTCACTAGGGTCTACACTTGAAACTAACATGACATTGTAAATCAGCTATATTTCAATTTAAAAAAAAAAGCTGATTAAGAATGGGAAAAAAAGTTTTAATATACATAAAAATCACCTGGGGTTCTTGTGGAAAATACAGATTTCTGAGCATCAGCCCTAGAGATCTTGAAACAGTTGGTACTGAGAGAAACTCAACGTTTGCAGTTTAATAAGTATCTCAATTGATAAAAATGCAGGTGATTGCAAATCATTCTTTGACACTTCTCAGAATATAATAGTAACAATAAAAGGAAACACTCATTGCCAACTTGGCTAGATACAGGCATACAGTATCTCATTTTACTGTTTTGTAAGCCTAAAATTAGCTATTAATAATATTTCTCCAAGTTACTGAAAATGGAGAATAAGAGGGATTTACAGCACTTTGAAAGTCATATAGCTAACTCATAAATTGAGAAGTGAGGCAAAGTGAAAGTTGCTCAGTCACATCCAGCTCTTTGCAACTCCATGGACTACACAGTCCATGGAATTCTCCAGACCAGAATACTGGAGTGGATAGCCTTTCCCTTCTCCAGTGAATCTTCCCAACCTAGGGATTGAACCCAGGTCTCCCACATTGCAGGCGATTCTTTACCAGCTGAGCCACAAAGGAAGCCCAAGAAGACTGGAGTGGGTAGCCTATCCCTTCTCCAGGGGATCTTCCCTGCCCAGGAATCGAACCAGGGTGTCCTGCATTGCAGGCGGATTCTTTACCAACTGAGCTATCCAGGAATTCAGAAAGTGAGTCAAAGACTGTCCAAATTTAGAACTCACATTGGGTAAGTTCATGTTATTAAACACTGTAGCTTTTGTCTTTCTTCTTGTACTTTCTCTTTTTGACACGTTCAACTGATTGGGACGAGTGCCACATTTAACAAGGTTGTCTGATTAAATTTACTCCAGTAAAAATTTTCACTCCCAAGTAGAGAAAGACCAGCTGGAACATAATCAGTCATCATAGTGGGATGCCCTAGATATGAAGATGCCCATCCTACCAAGAATAATACATATGCACATAGCAGTAATTCTAAAATAAATATAGGAAATTTCTACAGCATGTGTTATTGTAACTGTTTAAGCAGACACACGAGAACTTTAAAGTGGGACGTTATCATTGCCTTGAACATTTTTCTCTCACTATCTTAAAACTGACAGCTCAAAATTAATTCATCATCTAGAAGTTGATGCATTGACTGTTGAAAGGAATGGTACTCTATAAAACATGCTGAATGTCAGATTTAGCTTTATTCTTCACTGTAGGCTCAAACCTCTATTAAAACTGAAGGGCCAGCCATTTATCCACATTTCTTATGATTATGAAAGCAGTAGTAACTTACAATGCATGAAGAAAAGGAAATAAGTTAAATATGCTATGCGCCACTATTCAAAATCTAACCAACCCAGAACAGATATTGCAAACCCACTCTGAGAAATAGGCCTAAAGATGGAATTGCTAATTTTTTCCTCCTAAAGATTAAGGAGAAACGAATGCAAAAAATTTCCAGAGTTGGAGAAGCAAATGTTATCTGTCATCAGTTGTAATTTTCCAGTTTTAAACCCCAAAACTGCTCAGTTATTTGTTTGTGAAGATGGTGACTGAGAAAAGGTAGTGGCAATATGTTGTCACTTTAAGCAGATAACAGAATTTTTATTTGCTTTTCTTATCAGTGATATTCTTTCTGGTGGTTCCTTTGCTCTGGAAGGGTAGAGCACAGTGTTTAAAAAAAAAGTTACTTTTAATTTCAGATTAAGTAATCAAGGCTCATTTATAAAGTTTTCATCATTTTTCCTGGGCCTTGTCTTTAAACTTCTTATTTTATGTAGGAGTATAGTCAATTCAAAAATCTAAGATCATGGCATTCGGTCCCATCACTTCATGGCAAATAGACGGGGAAACGATGGAGGAAGGGACAGATTTTATTTTCTTGGGCCCCAGAATCACTGCAGATGGTGACTGCAGCCATGAAATTAAAAGAAGCTTGCTCCTTGAAAGAAAAGCTATGATCAACCTAGACAGCATATTAAAAAGCAGAGACATTAACTTTTCCAACAAAGGTCCATCTAGTCAAAGCTATGGTTTTTCCAGTAGTCATATATGGATGTGAGAGTTGGCCTATAAAGAAAGCTGAATGCCAAATAATTGATGCTTTTGAACCATCGTGTCGGAGAAGACTCTTGAGAGTCCCTTGGACTGCAAGGAGATCCAACGAGTCAATCCTAATGGAAATCAGTCCTGAATATTCTTTGGAAGGATTGATGCTGAAGCTGAAACTCCAATACTTTGGCCACCTGATGCAAAGAATGGACTCATTTGAAAAGACCCTGATTCTGGGAAAGGTTGAAGGCAGGAGAAGGGGGCGATGGAGGATGAGATGGTTGGATGGCATCACCAACTCAATGGACATGGGTTTGGGTGGACTCTGGGAGTTGGTGATGGACAGGGAGGCCTGGCGTGCTGCAATTCATGGGGTCGCAGAGTCGGACATGACTGAGCGACTGAGCTGAACTGAACTGAAGATGTATCAGACAGCCTTTCAAGATCCCATTTTGCATATGTCCTCTAGTCTATGCTGCTGCTGCTGCTAAGTCACTTCAGTCGTGTCCAACTCTGTGCGACCCCACAGACGGCAGCCCACCAGGCTCCCCCATCTCTGGGATTCTCCAGGCAAGAACACTGGAGTGGGTTGCCGTTTCCTTCTCCAATGCATGAAAGTGAAAAATGAAAGTGAAGTTGCTCAGTCGTGTCCGACTCTTAGTGACCCCATGGACTGCAGCCTACCAGGCTTCTCCCATGAGATTTTCCAGGCAAGAGTACTGCAGTGGGTTGTCATTGCCTTCTCCCCTCTAGTCTATACTTCCGTATAAATTTTTGCGTTGCTTGATAATGTGAAGAGAGCCTGAGAAATGGATGACTGACAGCAGGGTGCAAAATTATTTACTTAGGATATGAGTATTTATTAGAAAACCAAAGAGAATCAACTGAAACTATTTAAAGCCAATGTAAATGTATCAATACAGAAGAGTTACTAAATACATACATCTAAATCAAAAATATTCTTAATTAAAAAACACATTGAGACTAAAAAGTATACCCCACTTCTACCAAAAAATAAAATACCAATTAGCAAGCATAAATCCTAAAATACCAGTTAGTAAGCCTAAAAAACAGACAGAAAAATCACTAGAAAATTAATACCTTTTTATATAGCATTTGTAGAAATGAAAACACAGCAGATGTGAATATTCTCTATTGAAAAGATGTTGATACAAGCCTCCCTTGTAGCTCAGTTGGTAAGGAATCTGCCTGCAAAGCAGGAGAACTAGGTTCGATTTCTGGGTCGGAAAAATCCCCTAAGAAGGAAATAGCAACCCATGCTGGTATTCTTGCTTGAAGAATCCTATGGACAGGGGAGTCTGGCAGGCTGCAGTCCATGAGGTCACAAGAGCCAGACATGACTTAGCAAGTATACTACCACCTCCTCCAAAGATGTTGATCCATTCCAAGTGAATCCTAGAAATTTAGCACAATTCCACTCAATATCTGAATTAGATTTTTCCTACAAAAATAAACAAGTGAATTTCCTTTTTCATGAAATGGCTTTCTATTTCCAATGTTTGCCTCGTTTTCTGGCAACAGTTTATATTCTTTAAATGGATGGTTGTTTGATCACTAAGTCTTGTCCAGCTCTTTGTAACCCCATGGACTGTAGTCCACCAGGCTCCTCTGTCCATGGGATTTCCCAGGCTAAAATACTGGACTGGGCTGCCATTTCCTCCTCCAGGGGATCTTTCCAACCCAGAGATCAAACTCGAGTTTCCTGTAATGGCAGGTGATTCTTTACTGCTGAGCCACCAGGGAAGCCCTTAAATGAATTATCAGGAGACAATGCTTCTATTAACCCTCTCCAGTGTTCTTGCTTGGAGAATCCCAGGGACAGGGGAGCCTGGTGGGCTGCCATCTAAGGGGTCGCACAGAGTCGGACATGACTGAAGCAACTTAGCAGCAGCGGCAAATGCTTCTGTTATTTTTTTCAGTTTAGAAAAATCTCTCTCAACCTCACTTATTCTTCAAGCTACCATTTATTTCTTCTTGTTCTCTTTACAGCAATAATACTCCAAAGCTTTGTCTATATTTTTAAAAAGTTTCCTTCTACGTATTCTTTCTTCAGCTCACCCTAACTCTCTGCCAGAAAGCTTTTATCAAAGTCACCAGGCAACATGGCATCCATGTTGCTAAAACTAATTTTCCATTCCCATTTCTTACAATAAGAAAGCTTATTGTATTTGACCTGTCAGCAGCCTTTGACAAGCATACTTCAACACAGCGAGTTGAAATATGTTTTTTCCTTGACCCCCCAAGACACCGCACCATCCTGGGCTTCCTTTTCTTCCTCTCAAGCTCCTTCTTATGAACCCTCCTTAACTCTGAAATTTCAAAATTTTGAGGTGATTCCCATTTTAGTCCTTAGATCTTTTTTCTTTCCTGTTGACAAAAAAGTTCTGGGTGGTATTATCCAAACTTAATCATCTCACATGCTAGTAGAGTAATGCTCAAAATTCTCCAAGCCAGGCTTCAGCAATACATAAACTATGAAATTCCTGATGTTCAAGCTGGTTTTAGAAAAGGCAGAGGAACCAGAGATCAAATTGCCAACATCCGCTGGATCATCGAAAAAGCAAGAGAATTCTAGGAAAACATCTATTTCTGCTTTCTTGACTATGCCAAAGCCTTTGACTGTGTGGATCACAAGAAACTGTGGAAAATTCTGAAAGAGATGGGAATACCAGACCACCTGACCTGCCTTTTGAGAAATCTGTATGCAGGTCAGGAAGCAACAGTTAGAACTGGATATGGAACAACACACTGGTTCCAAATAGGAAAAGGAGTATGTCAAGGCTGTATATTGTCACCCTGCTTATTTAACTTCTATGCAGAGTACATCATGAGAAATGCTGGACTGGAAGAAACACAAGCTGGAATCAAGATTGCCGGGAAAAATATCAATAACCTCAGATATGCAGATGACATCACCCTTATGGCAGAAAGTGAAGTGGAACTAAAAAGCCTCTTGATGAAAGTGAAAGAAGAGAGTGAAAAAGTTGGCTTAAAGCTCAACATTCAGAAAACGAAGATCATGGCATCTCGTCCCATCACTTCATGGGAAATAGATGGGGAAACAGTGGAAACAGTGTCAGACTTTATTTTTTTTAGGCTCCAAAATCACTGCAGATGGTGATTGCAGCCATGAAATTAAAAGATGCTTACTCCTTGGAAGAAAAGTTATGACCAACCTAGATAGTATATTCAAAAGCAGAGACATTATTTTGCCAACAAAGTTCTGTCTAGTCAAGGCTATGGTTTTTCCAGGGGTCATGTGTGGATGTGAGAGTTGGACTGTGAAGAAGGCTGAGCACCGAAGAATTGATGCTTTTGAACTGTGGTGTTGGAGAAGACTCTTGAGAGTCCCTTGGACTCCAAGGAGATCCAACCAGTCCATTCTGAAGGAGATCAGCCCTGGGTGTTCTTTGGAGGGAATGATGCTAAAGCTGAAACTCCAGTACTCTGGCCACTCATGCAAAGAGTTGACTCATTGGAAAAGACTTTGATGCTGGGAGGGTTGGGGGCAGGAAGGAGAAGGGGATGACAGAGGATGAGATGGCTGGATGGCATCACTGACTCGATGGACGTGAGTCTGAGTGAACTCCGGGATTTGGTGATGGACAGGGAGGCCTGGCGTGCTGAGATTCATGGGGTCGCAAAGAGTCAGACACGACTGAGCAACTGAGCTGACCTGAACTGAAGAATTTAAATACCACCTATAAATATTCTGAAATTCCCACGTTCATGTTTGTAAATGGGCCTTTTCTCTCGATTAACTGACCCAGACATTCAATTGATGACTTGAAGCCTCACTTAGATGTGCATTACATGTATTCACAGGACAGGCTTCAAACTCAGGTCCTTTATCCAACACCTCCAAACCTCCTTTTCTTAGAGCTTTTCCCCATCTTTGTAGATGGTAGATCCATTTTGCCAGATATGTTTAAGACATTCTGGATATTTTCCTTTCTTTTTCACACTTTTCATCTATTCCATCAGCAAAGACTTTTTGCTCTTTCTTCAAATGTATCAAATTCTAAGAACTTCTTAACATCTCTACTGCTAACTCCCAAGATTAAGCCTCCATCTTCCCACTTGAACTAGAGCAAAAGCCTCTTAACACGTTGCTATGGACTGCATATTTTTGTCTCCTCAAATCAAATGGAAAAACCTAGTGCCCAATATAATGAGATTAGGAGGTGGGGTCTTTGAAAGTTGCTTAGGATATGAGACTGGAGCCCTTATGAAAGGTATGAGTGCTCTTATGAAAGAGGCCCTGCAGAAGTCCATAAACCCTGCTCTCATGAGGAGGTACAGCAAGAAGTCAACAGTCTACAACCTGGAAGAAGGGGTTCTCACCAGAATCTGAACATGCTGGCTCCTTCATCATAGACTTACAGCCTCTAGAATTGTGAGCAATGCATTGGTACTGTTTATAGGCCATCTAGTTTATGATATTCTGTCATAGCAGCTGAAAGCACTAAGATACTCTTTGTCTTGCTTATGTCCTTATTGTCCTAAATTTATTCCCAATGGAGAGGCAAGAGTAATACTTTCAAAATGTAAGTCATCACTGCTCTGCTCACAACTTTTCAAGGGCTTTTCATCTCAGCTAGAGTGATAAAAAGTCACCACAACAGCCTATAGGATCTCTGTTGTTTTTCAGTTGCTAAATCATGTCCAACACTTTGCAGCACCACGGACTGCAGCATGCCAGGCTTCCCTGTTCTTCACCATCTCTCCGGGTCTGCTCAAACTCATGTCTATTGAGTCAGTGATGCCATCAAACCATCTCATCCTCTGCCATCCCCTTTTCCTACTACCCTCAATCCTTCCCAGTATCAGGGTCTTTTCCAATGAGTTGGTTCTTCACATCAGGTGGCCAAAGGATTGGAACTCCAGTTTTAGCCTCAGTTCTTCCGGTGAATATTCAGTGCTGATTTCCTTTAGGATTGACTGGTTTGATCTCCTTGCTGTCCAAGGGATTCTCAAGAATCTTCTCCAGTACCACAGTTCCAAAGCAACAATTCTTTGGCTCTCAGCCTTCTTTATGGTCCAACTGTCACATCCATACGTGACTACTGGAAAAACCATAGCTTTGACTAGATGGACCTTGGTTGGCAAAGTGATGTATGTGCTCTGTAGTATGCTATCTAGGTTTGTCATAGCTTTTCTTCTAAGGAACAAGCATCTTTGCTGTCAATACATTAATCATCTATGGCTGTATAACAACTTACCCCCAAATTTAGAGGCTTAACAGAAGAAACACTTGTAAATCACAGTTTGTGTAGGTTAGGAATTGAATGCAAATTAGTTTGTTCCTCTGGCTCAGGGTTTCTTACATGCCACAATCAAGGTGACATCTGGGGCTGTTGTCTCCTGAAAGGATCCACTGTGGAAGACCCGCTTTTGGTCTCACTCATGTGGTTGTTTGGCAGGTTTCAATTCCTTGCTAACTTCTGGCTGGAGGTCCCTCCTAGTTCTTGCCATGGTCCTTTCCTTCAGGTCAGTTCACAACATGGTACCTGACTTTCATCAGATCAAGCCAGCAAGAAAGTAAGAGAAGTCAAGTAAATTTGGAATCCAAGTGTTTTTAAACTTAATCTTGGAAGTGATATCCCAGGATTTCTGTTTTATTTTCATCACCAGAAACAAGTCACTAGGTCCAACTTGCACTACATCATTGGGAGTGAAACACGAGCATGGATACCAGGAGGTGAGCACCCTTGGAAGGCAACTTAAAGCTGCTCACCACAAATGACTGCTCCTCTTCCATTACACACTTGACTTTTTCTCTTGCCATTTTCCTCCAGGTCACTCTGCTTCAGTTATATTGGCTCCTTGGATATCCTGTGTGAGCTATGCCTTCTCAGGCCATTTGATCTAGACACAGTGAAGAAATTTTTGTTTTTTAAAGCATTGCATCCAAATCCTAAGAAGTTGTTGGGAACAACAAGGATGGTAGCAATCTCATCACTTTTGTCCCTAAATCAGGAGTGTGTTTAAAATCTTGCCGCTAAGAGTAGGTAATGTGAGCTATTACCGTGAATTCACAGCATTGTGCATGATGGAAAGTATCTCAGAAATCATATGAAGCTGGTCTTGTGACCTGTATGATTCTCCTGACAAGTTTTGATTTTATCAGTAGGTAGGAAAGGAATCTCAGTTATCCAGAGCTAGTTTATTAGTTAAGATAGATAGCTAGTGGGAACCTGCTATAAAGCATAGGGAGCTTAGCTCAGTGCTCTGTGATGACCTAGAGGGGTGGGATGGAGGGGATTGAGAGGAAAGTCCAAGATGGAGGGAATATATGTATATTTAGAGCTGACCCACTTTATCAAAACACAGAGATTAACATGATATTGTAAAGCAATTATACTCCAATAAAAAAAGCATGCTATGGTGGCTGCAATATTTAGAATGATCAGAAGAGAAATACTCTGTAAAAAGTCACAAAACAAATTCAGATGGAAAACAAAAATCATAATGCTAAAAACAACAACAACAACAAAAATAATAAAGAGAAAAACAAAACTATTACAGAAGTTAAGCAGGTTGAATTTCACAAGACTTGAAGTGAAAACTACAGACAACTTAGAAGGTATGAATTAATGAATTAAAAAGTGAGTATAATAGGATAGGTGTAAAATATACCATTATTATAGAAGTAAGGTCAGGGATGTGTACCTATATTGTGACTGTAAAATAGTACACACCATCTATCTGTTTTGATGAAACAGCAAGAGGAAGTGAGAAAATCCAAAGGACAAAAATGTTATAAGAAGAACTTCATTGTTATACAATATTTTGCCTTTTTTCTACCAGCTCTTTCATTAGTAACTTCTTACGAAGGCTGACTATTTTAGCAGATACTCCTTCAGATAACAATCAGGCTTTGTGGGTTTCCATATAACTTTATTGATGATTAATAAATATTAAATAATTAATTTCAACTCAGCAAACAATGACAGAATCTTCAATAATAGCACTACATTCTCTGGACTGCTACATTATCCACAGATAAAAACATTTTTAAAGAAAACTTGATAGTATCTTTAATTAGAGTATATCCTTTTATTAAGTTACTATCTCTTATAAAACATTTATAGTGCATTGGATATAAACTCATATTTTCTATTTAAATATCAGATAAAATTTGTGTAACCTAATTACCAATGTAAGTATCAAACACTAACAAAGAATATTTTAAAAGAAGTAATTTTAGCATCTGGAGGAGGGCCTGGCAACCCACTCTGAGTATTCTTGCCTGGAGAATCCCATGGACAGAGGAGCCAGGCAGGCTACAATCCATAGGGTCACAAAGTGTTGGATATGACTGAAGTGACTTAGCACATGATTTTACCATAGTATGAAAAGGTCCAGACATTTAAAAATCCTTATTCTGTAAAATGTTTGCTGAAAGTTAGATTACTAACTCGAACATTCTCATTTGCTAAATAGCGCATAAATAGTAAGGTTTTTAATATTATATGTTAATGAAAGGGATTGTGGTTTAGATTAAATGTTTCTAACACAGAGTTCTCTTTACCTAAGATTGTTTACCTGACATATAAAAATAGGAAGAAATGCATCTAAATCTATACTACACGTTCAAAATTGATAGTTTATATTTGGTATAAAAGGGATAAAATTTATAGTCCTAAGTGACAATTTTATGTAACAAGGCATGAGAATGTAAAATTCCATTCAAATTCACCTCTTATCACTATTCATGAAAACAGCATTTCTCAGCTAGGAAAGCTAACAGTGGTATTACATGGTGATATTATTTCAGAAGAGTTGTCTATGATGCAGAATATCCAATTTTTTCACACATTAGTAAGGACTATATAAAATTTAGCATTTAATTTACATTCTATACACAATATTTCAAAGGGCAAGAGTCAGTATTTTTTGAAATACTAACCTAAATTAATTTCAAAGAAAAATTTAATATACATGTACTTCTTTTCTTTTAATACTTTCCAAATATAATAACTTTTCAAAAAATAGTATGTTTTGATATGTTAAGAAACAAACACTATTATTGCTGCTTTAGTAAAAAGGAAACTGGAGCATGGAATTGCATAAATGATTTCTTGACGGGAATCCAAATAAAGTATAGGGTAGAGGAATCATAATATAGCCACAGGATTCCTCCTTTCAGTGCTTGATGCTTTTGTTTTAAATATTAAAACCAGTAGAACAGCCTAATAATATCCTATGCAAGCAAGGAAGATGTTAACTGCACTGTTTTCACTACCTTAAGGAATCACAGTTGAGGCAAAACCACACAATTTAATTCCCTGTCTTTATGGATAAGGAAATTTAAGTTTAGAGGCATTGTGACTTGCCTAAGGCCATAGTATGTATAGGTAGCACAGAGAAGAATCAAGCTCAGGTGTCCCTTATCCCTCATATAGTGCGGTATCCACTATGATTAAAATGAACAAATTTAACCCCATTGCCAGATACTTTGATCCTTTAGTTAATTAGATTCATGGTAAACAGAGTTTTGGTTTTGGCTTTGGTATGTTTCAAACATAATCTGCACATGAAGCATTACTTTCACCTATCTTTTATACTTAAGAGGGAACCTAAGTTTAATAATTAGTTTTACCTAATTCAGAAATAGAAAGAAATATCTGCTACTCTTCACATCTGATTCTCCACTTATTTATTTTGTAACAAAATAGCCACCAAATCTCATATTTCTGCAGGATAGCCATCTAAAGCAAGTGTCCGCAATCTTTTGCTGTAAAGACATAGGGAGCAAATGTTTTTGTAACCACACAATTCTGGTATAACTCCCAGGGTTTGTAGCCTGAAAGCAGCCATCAACAATATGCAAATGAATGAAAGTCACTGTGGTTCAATAAAACTTTATTCACAAAAAACAGGTCATTGGCCCTTGGGCTGTAGTAGTTTGTTGGCCCTGGTCTAAAGCATGGTGATTGCAGAATGAAAGACCTAGGTGATGATATGCTGTGGCATTTCGATTCAGGAGTATTTCAGTTAAGGATGAGAGTTCTAGTTTTCCAAGTGATACCTAGAGACCTGCTGAGTTGACAAACTTTTTAAAACATAAAACTTAACTTTAGAAAAGAAATCTGAGAAAAGCTATCTCTGTGTTATCACTTGCTTCATATTTTTAGGGGAGAAAACTGAAGAATTAGACAATATATAGAGTTGAAACTTTTTTTTAGCTGTGCCATGCAGCTTGTGTGATCTCAGTTCTGTGACCAGGGATCAAATCCGCACCCTTGGCAGTGAAAGCATGAAGTCCTAAGCTCTGGATCAACAGAGAATTCCCTATAGGGTTTAAGCAACAACACATTGTCTACTTTCTTAATTTAAAGCTTTCCAAACCTTTGACACTCACACCCAATTGTCTCATCACTCATCTTTGTCTCTTCAGAGTCCCAGGGAAACACCAATAAAAGAATTCAAACAGAACTAG
Source organism: Capricornis sumatraensis (assembly GCF_032405125.1). Taxonomy (NCBI): domain Eukaryota; kingdom Metazoa; phylum Chordata; class Mammalia; order Artiodactyla; family Bovidae; genus Capricornis; species Capricornis sumatraensis. The sequence goes on from NC_091073.1 coordinate 27,007,919, forward strand.
TGTAGTAACAGAAAAGATGGGGACTCACAGATGGAGAGTACAAGTTAGTGGTTACTAGTGCCTGGAAAATCCATGAACGGAGGAGCCTCGTAGGCTGCAGTCCATGGGGTCACTAAGAGTCAGACATGACTGAGCAACTTCACTTTCACTTTATACTTTCATGCATTGGAGAAGGAAATGGCAACCCACTCCAGTGTTCTTGCCTAGAGAATACCAGGGACGGGGAAGCCTGGTGGGCTGCCATCTATGGGGTCTCACAGAATTGGACATGACTGAAGTGACTTAGCAGCAGCAGTGAGGTGGAGGAGGGGCAGTATCAGAGGAGGAGATGAAGAGGTATAAATTATTAGGTACAAAATAAGCCACAAAGATATATTATACAACACAGGGGATATAGCCAATGTTTTATAGTAACTATAAATGGATTATAACCTTTAAAAACTGTGATTCACTGTACTGTCCATTTGAAACAAATAATATTGAACAGCAACTACACTTCAATTTAAAAAAGAAAAGAATTTAAAAAGGTATAAACCCACAAGGTTATAGAGAACTGGAGTGAAATGAGGGACCAAAATTCTAATTGTATGTTTCTAAGATGGGAAGCAGAAGGAGTGGTGGTGACTTAGATTAGTGGAGGAGGCTAAGTACTAGAGGAGGAGGGCCTGGAAGAGAGATTGGCTGATCTCAACCCCAAACTGCAAAATATTAGGGAGACTCAGCACTTTGAAGGCCAGCATCAAGGCAAATAGACAAGGAAGTAAAGATATGAGGCATGGAAGCAAATATTGGTTTAAAGTTTGCATATGAAAAGCGTAGTTGCCTTCGCTCTACCGCTGTGGTCTCAACTCTCTTACAGACCCACGTTCCTTCAGTGTCTCCGTAATTAGTAGGAAATGGACATTTACTTGTGGATGCGGCTGGTGATAGAAGCAAGATCCGATGCTGTAAAGAGCAATATTGCATAGGAACCTGGAATGTCAGGTTCATGAATCAAAGCAAATTGGAAGTGGTCAAACAAGAGATGGCAAGGGTGAACGTCAACATTCTAGGAATCAGCGAACTAAAATGGACTGGAATGGGTGAATTTAACTCAGATGACCATTATATCTACTACTGCAGGCAGGAATCCCTCAGAAGAAATGGAGTAGCCATCATGGTCAACAAAAGAGTCCGAAATGCAGTACTTGGATGCAATCTCAAAAATGACAGAATGATCTCTGTTTGTCTCCAAGGCAAACCATTCAGTATCACAGTTATCCAAGTCTACGCCCCAACCAGTAACCCTGAAGAAGCTGAAGTTGAACGGTTTTATGAAGACCTACAAAACCTTTTAGAACTAACACCCAAAAAAGATATCCTTTTCATTATAGGAGACTGGAATGCAAAAGTAGGAAGTCAAGAAACACCTGGAGTAACAGGCAAATTTGGCCTTGGAATGCAGAATGAAGCAGGGCAAAGACTAATAGAGTTTTGCCAAGAAAATGCACTGGTCATAGCAAACACCTTCTGCCAACAACACAAGAGAAGACTCTACACATGGACATCACCAGATGGTCAACACCGAAATCAGACTGATTATATTCTCTGCAGCCAAAGATGGAGAAGCTCTATACAGTCAACAAAATCAAGACCAGGAGCTGACCGTGGCTCAGATCATGAACTCCTTTTATCAAATTCAGACTTAAATTGAAGAAAGTAGGGAAAACTGCTAGACCATTTAGGTATGACCTAAATCAAATCCCTTATGATTATACAGTGGAAGTGAGAAACAGATTAAAGGGCCTAGATCTGATAGATAGAGTGCCTGAGGAACTATGGACGAAGGTTCGTGACATTGTACAGGAGACAAGGATCAAGACCATCCCCATGGAAAAGAACTGCAAAAAAGCAAAATGGCTGTCTGGGGAGGCCTTACAAATAGCTGTGAAAAGAAGAGAGGCAAAAAGCAAAGGAGAAAAGGAAAGATATAAGCATCTGAATGCAGAGTTCCAGAGAATAGCAAGAAGAGATGAGAAAGCCTTCTTCAGTGATCAATGCAAAGAAATAGAGGAAAACAACACAAAGGGAAAGACTAGAGATCTCTTCAAGAAAATTAGAGATAGCAAGGGAACTTTTCATGCAAGGATGGGCTCGATAAAGGACAGAAATGGTCTGGACCTAACAGAAGCAGAAAATATTAAGAAGAGGTGACAAGAATACACAGATGAACTGTACAAAAAAGATCTTCACAGCCCAGATAATCGTGATGATGTGATCACTAATCTAGAGCCAGACATCTTGGAAAGTGAAGTCAAGTGGGCCTTAGAAAGCATCACTATGAAAAAAGCTAGTGGAGGTGATGGAATTCCAGTTGAGCTGTTTCAAATCCTGAAAGATGATGCTATGAAAGTGCTACACTCAATATGCCAGCAAATTTGGAAAACTCAGCAGTGGCCACAGGACTGGAAAAGGTCAGTTTTCATTCCAATCCCAAAGAAAGGCAATGCCAAAAAATGTTCAAACTATCACACAATTGCACTAATCTCACATACTAGTAAAGTCATGCTCAAAATTCTCCAAGCCAGGCTTCAGCAATACGTGAACCGTGAACTTCCTGATGTTCAAGCTGGTTTTAGAAAAGGCAGAGGAACCAGAGATCAAATTGCCAACATCCACTGGATCATGGAAAAAGCAAGAGAGTTCCTGAAAAACATCTGTTTCTGCTTTATTGACTATTCCAAAGCCTTTGACTGTGTGGAACACAATAAATTGTGGAAACTTCTGAAAGAGATGGGCATACCAGAACACCTGACCTTCCTCTTGAGAAACCTATATGCAGGTCAGGAAGCAACAGTTAGAACTGGACATGGAACAACAGACTGGTTACAAATAGGAAAAGGAGTATGTCCAGGCTGTATATTGTCACCCTGCTTATATAACTTCTATGCAGAGTACATCATGAGAAACGCTGGACTGGGAGAAGCACAAGCTGGAATCAAGATTGCCAGGAGAAGTATCAATAATCTCAGATATGCAGATGACATTACCCTTATGGCAGAAAGTGAAGAGGAACTAAAAAGCCTCTTGATGAAAGCAAAAGAGGAGAGTGAAAAAGTTGGCTTAAAGCTCAACATTCAGAAAACGAAGATCATGGCATCCGGTACCATCATTTCATGGGAAATAGATGGGGAAACAGCGGAAATAGTGTCAGACTTTATTTTTTTTAGGCTCCAAAGTCACTGCAGATGGTGATTGCAGCCATGAAATTAAAAGATGCTTACTCCTTGGAAGAAAAGTTCTGACCAACCTAGATAGCATATTCAAAAGCAGAGACATTACTTTGCCGACTAAGGTTCATCTAGTCAAGGCTATGGTTTTTCCTGTGGTCATATATGGATGTGAGAGTTGGACTGTGAAGAAGGCTGAGCGCCAAAGAATTGATGCTTTTGAACTGTGGTGTTGGAGATGACTCTTGAGAGTCCCTTGGACTGCAAGGAGATCCAACCAGTCCATTCTGAAGGAGATCAGCCCTGGGATTTCTTTGGAAGGAATGATGCTAAAGCTGAAACTCCAGGACTTTGGCCATCTCATCGAAGAGTTGATTCATTGGAAAAGACTCTGATGCTGCAGAGAAGGGGCAGGAGGAGAAGGGGATGACCGAGGATGAGATGGCTGGATGGCATCACGGACTCAATGGACGTGAGTCTGAGTGAACTCTGGGAGATGGTGATGGACAGGGAGGCCTGGCATGCTGTGATTCATGGAGTCGCAAAGAGTTGGACACAACTGAGTGACTGAACTGAACTGAACTGAGTGAACCTGAGAAGCTTAGGGCTCAAGGCTCTCCATTCTGATGGGGAGCTGGAGAGGAATGGGACAGAAAACAAGGAAGTAGTTACAAGAATAGTGAATTTGAAATCTTCGAAGCTTGCTTGCTTATCTGGCTCTTAGAACACCAGCCATAAACCCAAGGAGACTTCTCCTGAGGAACTAATAATCCTGGAAAACAAGTTAGAATCTCAACCCACTGTATCTTAATATATGAGAGTCTCAATCACTCAAATTCTTGAACCTCAAGTTAAGGTCATGTGGATTATGACATACTGGAATGACATGGTGAGAATAAAACATCAAACAATGAAAAATCTGGGTCCTAGAGCTCAGGATAAAGATCATTAGAATTATTGGAAAAGAAGAATTATTCAATATTATTTAGGTAAACATTTATAATGCATCAAGTGCTAAGACAAGCCTTTTAAACACATATGTACTATTTTACTGTCAATGACAACCTTGTGGAATGATTAAAACCACCTTTGATTCATCAATTAGTAAGTTGAGACCAAAAAAATATTTCTCCATCTTTCTTCTACAAACTCCCCTCCCAGCCCCCAGAGCTCCTCTCAGCTTTCCAGCATTTTATTATTGTATGTGGTTTGTCAGCTAAAGATCACCAATTATTGCAAGAAAATCTCCATAAAAAGAAGACACCAAAGAAAACATTACAAACAAAAAAGAAAACACAAAAACAGGAACCTGGAAGAAACAGACCTCACACAGGAGATAGAAGAAAACTTACATTTAATAGCATCAAAGAGATAACAATATTTATTACATCTCCAAAATGGGAACAGAATGCTATTATAAAAGTTTGACAGTGACTATAAATCAAAGGTAGAAAGATAAAAGAGAAAATCTCATAAATTAGAATAAAGAAGCAAAAAAGTGAAAAATAAAAAAAATCAGAGGATTGATCTGAAATGACCAACATCCAAGAAAGAGAGTTTTTTAGAAAGACACAAAAGAGAAGGGAGTTAAATTATCAAAGAAACAACAAAAGAAAAATTCGAGGCAATTATAAATATTTTTAAAGAAATTCACCAAAGTGTTGAGCATATTTTAATATTTTCTAGTCTGTAGTTCTTTTATACATAAAGAATGGCTGCAATAGGGATCAGAAAATGTGATACTATTAAAATTTAGAGCAATTTTAATATGTTGACAAATGAAATGGACTATGGGCAACAAAGAGGCTAACTTTAATCTACTCTGCTTTAGTCATATTGGAAATGGGATACTGTATTCTGTATCATACTTTCAAGGGACAGATATTTCAAGGATGAAGTAATGGAATAAGCAATTTACTGTATCAGTTATTTCCCTGACCAGTGTGGCATGTGCCCAGTCACTCAGTCATTTTTGAGGCTTTTTCCACTCCATGGACTATATCCTGCCAGGCTTCTCTGTCCATGGGATCTCCCAGGAAAGAATACTGGAGTGGGTTGCCATTTCCTACTCCAAGGGATGTTTCTGACCCAGGGATTGAACCCAAGTTTCTTGAGGCTGCTACATCAGCAGGCAGATTGTTTACTGCTGTGCCACCAGAATCTACCTGGAAATGCAGGAGCCACAGGAGGCCTGGGTTAACCCTGGGTCTGGAAGATCCCCTGGAGGAGGAAATGGCCCTCCACTCTAGTATTCTTCCTGGGGTAATCCCATGGACTGAGGAGTGTGGCAGGCTATAACCCAAGGGCTCACAAAGGATCCAACATGAATGAGCGACTGAACAACAATAACAAATATTTATTGGTAGGTAACAAACCACACCAGAACTTTGTGGTTTCAAACAACAGTCATTTCATCTGTTCATGATTCTGGAAATTAGCAATTTGAGCTAGGCTCAGCCAGGCAGTTCTTCTGCTGGTCTTGTCTGGGGTCATTCATGCAACTACAGTCATCTGGTCTCTAGACTGGGACTGGAGAGCTCCTTTAGGTGTCTTCAGAATGCTGGTGACTGACAGCTGAGCCACTCTCACCCTCAGGGAGATCACCCCAGGCTTCCTCACAGGGATGTCTCAGATTCCAAGAAAGCGAGACTAGAAGCAATGAGACCTCTTTGAAATTATATTTAACCCGCTCGTAATTTTACTTCTATCATATTTTATTGGTCAAAGCAGGCTACAAGGCCAACTTGGATTCAAAGTGGTGGAGCAACTATGTCCCTCTCTTCTTGTGACAAGTTACAAAGGCCTGCACATACAGGGATGGGAAGAAGCTGTGACCGGTACTTTGCAATCTGCTGTATTTACTCTGAACGATGCCATATGAAGAATGCTTGAAAACTTAGGCTGGTTAGCCAGCAGTACAGTGTATTAGCTGTGGTCATTAGTTTTGACATTTGACGTTTTGTCATGTGGAGAGGACATAACACTTATTTTTTTATGGACCCTAGAGATCAAATGAAATAGGTGTACAGAAGTTTCAGAGAGTCAATTTCTGAACAGTATAAGAAATAATTTTTTTTAATTGTGAAATGCGCGGTCAGAGGATGGATTCAGGTGTATTGGGAGCAGTTTCTTTAGGAGGACTTCCCTGGTGGCTCAGACGGTAAAGCGTCTGTCTACAATGCGGGAGACCTGGGTTTAATCCCTGGGTCAGGAAGATCCGCTGGAGAAGGAAATGGCAATCCACTCCAGTACTATTGCCTGGAAAATCCCATGGACAGAGGAGCCTGATAGGTTACAGTCCATGGGGTCGCAAAGAGTCGGACACGACTATTACAGGATGACAGTTATATGTCTTTTAGTGTGTTTTTCAATACTGGATTCTGACCTGTCTTTACAATTTGTAGAGAATATAATAGAGTGATCGGGACTAAATATTGTATTTGGGAGTAGCCTGTGAATAAGCAACTCACCTCAGTATTTGGATGGCATCATTGACTCAATGGACATGAGTTTGAGCAAACTCCAGGACATAGTGAAGGACAGGGAAGCTTGGCGCACTGCAAAGAGTTGGACACGACTGACTGAACAACAACACAATCCGTAGCCTAAGTTTATAAACAGAAAGAAGAGCCAAAGAGAGGCAGACCCTGAAACTCTAGGTGGGGAGGAAAAAGAAGTAGTGCCACAGAAAGGAGTAGCAGGGAAAACTTAGAAACAATGGATCAGCATCACTGATTTCACACAGTATGTGACCTCAGCATTATCTTCTCATGGAAAATTTTGTACTGCATTTAGAATATCTACTTCACGTCATTCCTCTCTGATACATAAATCTTTTTCATCTGAAATTTCTATTTGTGAAGTTATTGCTTGGTTTCAGAGTTATTCAGACTCAAATGGCTCCCTCCCCTCAGTTTTCCATTTATAATACCATCCTAACTAGTATATCTTTCCTGAGAGGATAAATTACCACAGCTGTGGGTTTAAAAATCTATGGTTACCTTCCAGCCTCCTGAATTTTTAACTGACTTTATATTCAGGCTCTTCTGAGAGAAATATGACTAAATAACCAGGAGAAGGTTGCATTACCTAATCCAGTGATACATTAGTGGCAGGATGAAAACAAACTATGGCCCCAATAAGCACGGTAGACAGTTTCCTGGAGACTCTTCAGTTTCCTATTTTTCTATTTACCTCTCCAGTTCAGTTCAGTTCAGTCACTCAGTTGTGTCCAACCCTTTGGATCCCATGAATCACAGCACGCCAGGCCTCCCTGTCCATCACCAACTCCCAGAGTTCACTCAAACTCATATCCATCGAGTTGGTGATGCCATCCAGCCATCTCATCCTCGGTCGTCCCCTTCTCCTCCTGCCCCCAATCCCTCCCAGCATCAGGATCTTTTCCAATGAGTCAACTCTTCACATGAGGTGGCCAAAGTACTGGAGTTTCAGCTCCAGCATCATTCCTTCCAAAGAACACCTAGGACTGATCTCCTTCAGAACGGACTGGTTGGATCTCCTTGCAGTCCAAGGGACTCTCAAGAGTCATCTCCAACACCACAGTTCAAAAGCATCAATTCTTCAGTGCTCAGCCTTCTTCATAGTCCAACTCTCACATCCACACATGACCACTGGAAAGACCATAGCCTTGACTAGATGGACCTTTGTTGGCAAAGTAATGTCTCTGTTTTTAATATATTTTCCTCTTACGTGGTACTAACTTCAATAAGATAATGGTGAAAAGTAACTGATACTGAGACACCACATTCTTATGAATCCTGCCCTACTCACACAGTTATAAGACCTTTATAAATTTAGTATTTGAAAGATCACAGAAATAATAAAAACAAAACTGTCAGTAAAAGATTAATTATAAGAAAGCTTTTCAAATACAATCATGAAGTCTGTGGGTAAAATGGGTCAATGTAAAAGAAATGTATAAGCAGAAGACATTATGTGCAGACAAGATAAGATTTGGGTTTGTTCCACCCTCAGATTTAACACTGAATGATGTGTGATGTGGGTGTGTCACTTTAGTGACGGGAGTTAGGCAAAAGGAGGGAATGGCCTGGCTGGCAGAATTCATGGATTCACCCAGCACCTTTCTCCAGCCTTCTGGAGACCAGTCAGTGAAGGGATGAGCACGTGTGCTGCCTGCCTAGGTTTTTCTACCTGGAAACCCTCTGCGGGCACAACAGACAATCATTCCCTTCAGGTGTTTCTAGCCACGTAGCTGTGTGTCCTATTACATCCATCATTAACATTTGTCTACATTCTTTAAACTGGGCTATGTCTAAGAAATTAATATTCTTCCTTCCAAATTATTCTACTAGGGCATTCTTTTATGACAAGGTAATCGAAAAAGCAAGAGAGTTCCAGAAAAACATCTATTTCTGCTTTATTGACCATGTCAAAGCCTTTGACTGTGTGGATCACAATAAACTGTGGAAATTCTGAAAGAGATGGGCATACCAAAACACCTGAACTGCCTCTTGAGAAACCTGTATGCAGGTCAGGAAGCAACAGTTAGAACTGGACATGGAACAACAGACTGGTTCCAAAGAGGAAAAGGAGTATGTCAAGACTGTATATTGCCACCCTGCTTATTTACCTTATATGCAGAGTACATCATGAGAAACACTGGGCTGGAAGAACCACAAGCTGGAATCAAGATTGCCGGGAGAAATAGCAATAACCTCAGATATGCAGATGACACCACCCTTATGGCAGAAAGTGAAGAGGAACTAAAAAGCCTCTTGATGAAAGTGAAAGAGGAGAGTGAAGAAGTTGGCTTAAAGCTCAACATTCAGAAAACGAAGATCATGGCATCTGGTCCCATCACTTCATGGCAAATAGATGGGGAAACAGTGGAAACAGTGTCAGATTTTATTTTTTTGGGCTCCAAAATCACTGCAGATGGTGACTGCAGCCATCAAATTAAAAGACGCTCACTCCTTGGAAAGAAAATTTGACCAACCTAGACAGCATATTCAAAAGCAGAGACATCGCTTTGCCAGCAAAGGTCCATCTAGTCAAGGCTATGGTTTTTCCTGTGGTCATATATGCATGTGAGAGTTGGACTGTGAAGAAAGCTGATTGCTGAAGAATTGATGCTTTTGAACTGTGGTGTTGGAGAAGACTCTTGAGAGTCCCTTGGACTGCAGGAGATCCAACCAGTCCATTCTGAAGGAGATCAACCCTGGGATTTCTTTGGAAGGAATGATGCTAAAGCTGAAACTCCAGTACTTTGGCCACCTCATGAGAAGAGTTGACTAATTGGAAAAGACTCTGATGCTGCGAGGGATTGGGGGCAGGAGGAGAAGGGGACGACAGAGGATGAGATGGCTGGATGGCATCACTGACTCTATGGACGTGAGTCTGAGTGAACTCCGGGAGTTGGTGATGGACAGGGAGGCCTGGCGTGCTGCGATTTATGGGGTCACAAAGAGTTGGACACGACTGAGCGACTGAACTGAACTGAAATGAATTCATGTAGTGCCACATTATCCAGCTTTCTAAATGAATTTCAAATGTGAACATTTACATAAATTTTACTTAAATATATATTATAAATATAAGAAAATATGTATATGTATTATATATAAAATTTATTTAGAGGCATAAATATATACCCCAGGCCTCAAAGATCATTCCTGTTAACTCTGCATCCCTACCAGGATTTCCCACTTCCAATATCGGTGACATTGTTTCAGATCAACGTACATAGTTCTCTCATTAATTTTAATAGCTTACATAATAATCTTCTATTCTACTTAATTATCTTTTATTGACAGACATGTAGGATTTTGTTTTTAATCCATTACAATCAATGGTGCAATGAATGTACACACAGAGGTATACACTTAACACTGTTTTTTCACTATAGAGCATAATTTTGTAAGTGGAATTATTGAGCAAAAAACAAATTTACCTACTAAACAAGACTCTACCAAGTTTGTATTCTCATTAACAGTTCTTGAGAGGATCTTTTCTTCAATAATCCATTTCAAAATATTTAAAATTTTTTAACAATGATGGGTAAAAGTATTTAACTGGTATTTACTTAATATTTTAGTGGAAAAACCATTGCTACATAATCTTTGTCCATTTTTGAATTAGACTGTCTTACTTTTTGTATTGATTTGTATCTAATGATTTGGATATCTATATTTGTGGCTCAACATAGATCTGTTATATTTGTTACAAATGTTTTTCCATTAATTTTTCCTATGAAAGGTCTCTGTGCGCTCTTTCCTAAATATACCTTGTTACCTGTTCCCACTCCATAGAGATAATCATCTGGAAATTTATTTCTTTTCTCATTTCTTGCTGTTTTTCAAAAATGTAACTTTAGCACGTATGTATGTACTCCTAGACACGGTGCTGAATTCTGCTTGTGTTTGAACTCTGAAAACATGGACTTGTACTGTTTGCATCCTTCTGTATCTTGCTTTCTTCACTCAAAGAAGTATTTCCAAAATTGATTATATGCTGATACTTATATCTGTAGTTCATTTCTTTTCAGGTATTTTTCTTATGCTCAAAAAACTTGCTAAATCCTATTTTTAATTATAATTATACCTGTACTTTGTTGTGTGTTCTCTGTGGGCAATCAAACACCATTAAGTAAAGATTGTTCTATTTCGTCCACTCCCATTGCCATCTCATTTCTTTGTTTTTCTTCTTTAATTGTTCTTAGCCTTCTACTTGGCCATGTTCTGACAAACAAGCTTCCTCCTGTGGAGCCCCACCTTCCCCTCACCCTCTACCCTGAAGTCCTTGATTTGTAGGATTTGCCATTTTCAGGGATACAAATGATTCTTGGTGGTGGTTTAGTTGTTAAGTCATGTGTGACTCTTGCAACCCCATGGTCTGTAGTCTGCCAGGCTCCTCTGTCCATGGGATTTCCCAGGCAAGAGTTCCAGAGTGGGTTGCCATTTACTTCTCCAGCAGATCCTCCTGACCGAGGGATTAAACCCAGGTCTCCTGCAATGCAGGCGATCTTTTGCATTGCAGGCAGATTCTTTATGACCAGAGTCATCTGGGAAGCCCTTACCATGGTCATTTTCAAGCTGCCAACAGTATCTTGGAGGTGGAAAGAGGGAGAAGGCTTCCTAAGGACTCTCTTTGAGTCTATGAGTAGGGTCTAGCAAGTCCATCAAATTGTAGGCACTTTACTCTTGCCCCAGCCTCTTTTTATAATTCAGTCAGATGATTGTTGTACGTTTTTTTCTTTTTCTTTTTTTAATAGATAACTTTGATAGGTTAGAGAGTTCTCTTCTGTCTCAAGTTTGCTAGTTTTCATTATTTTTTTTAATATTCCAGCAGGTTTTCTGTACCTCGTGAGATGATCTTTTCCTTCTTCCTTCCTCCTTTCTCTGTTAATATTTAAATGAAATTTAGAAATTTTCTAGTGTTGACACCCTTTATTTCTTGGGTGACCTAACTTGGTGATTATCTATTAGTATTATCTTTATATCATGTTAGATTGTATGCTAATGTTTTGTTTGGGATGTTTTATCTGCATATAAGTGGTAGTTTATATCGGAGAAGGCAATGGCACCCCACTCCAGTACTCTTGCCTGGAAAATCCCATGGATGGAGGAGCCTGGTAGGCTGCAGTCCGTGGGGTTGCTAAGAGTTGGACATGACTGAGCGTCTTCACTTTCACTTTTCACTTTCATGCTTTGGAGAAGGAAATGGCAACCCACTCCAGTGTTCTTGCCTGGAGAATCCCAGGGATGGAGGAGCCTGGTGAGCTGCCATCTATGGGGTCTCACAGAGTTGAACATGACTGAAGTGACATAGCAGCAGCAGCAGGAAGTTTATATAATACCATCTGGCACTGTAATACCTTTAGTCTTAACATAGTTTGGGAAGATTTTCTTCTTTATATGGTTGAGACTATACGTGTTGTCAATTATCTGTTCCAAAAATATTTGGTGGAATCTTCCTAAAAAGTTGATATAGACTGGTGCCATCTTTGTAGGAAGATTTTCAGTTAAAAAGCTTAACTAATTAACATAGAAAACTTCAGGTTTTATTTTTTTTTTCATGCTTTTTGAGTCACTTTTGGGAAGGTTTTTTTTCTAGGAATTTTCTATTTTTTGTATTACATATTTTAATATCGATGAGTATTTCTTTGTTTTCTGCCTTTTATCCTTTATTATATCCCTAATTACACTGCATTTCCAAATGTCTTTTTTCATTTTTTTCTTCATTATTCTCATTAGAAGACTGTGCATGTCAGAGTTTTTTATCAAAGGACAAGCTTCTGTTGTTCTTGGTTGAACCTCTATTGTAATTTTGTTTTTATTCTATTAAGTTCTGCTGGTATATTTTTTCCTCTATATTCTTTAGTTTTTATTTGCTTTTTAATACATTTATTCATGGTATAGATTAACATGTCCAAAGTAATGAAAGTGATATCATATCATTTTTTCTAGTACTTTTATCACTCTTTTGTTGTTGATACTTATGTATTAAATCCACTTGGGATTTACTTTTGTCACAGGGTGTGTTATTTTTCTTCCAAACTGACAGTTAATTGTCCCATCAAGTTTTAGTAAATGCTTTCAAAGCTTGATATCCTCCTTTGAAAACCATGTATTAAACTCCTCTCTCTGGATTCTTCATCCGATGCTACCTAGTTAGTTTTCTATTTATCTCGGGTAACATACTCTCTTAATAACATGCTTAATAATATGCTCTCTTAGTAACTTTACAGATTACTGTAACATTTGATAATAAAGCCCCCTCTCATATTTTTGTCATTTTATAACAATTTTCTTAGCTGTTCTCACACACTTGTTTTTCTTGATGAACTTCATTTCTTTTAGGATTTGGTAATATGTACATGCAACAGTTAGAACTGGACATGGAACAACAGACTGGTTCCAAAGAGGAAAAGGAGTACGTCAAGACTGTATATTGTCACCCTGCTTATTTACCTTATATGCAGAGTACATCATGAGAAACACTGGGCTGGAAGAACCACAAGCTGGAATCAAGATTGCCGGGAGAAATATCAATAACTCCAGATATGCAGATGACACCACCCTTATGGCAGAAAGTGAAGAGGAACTAAAAAGCCTCTTGATGAAAGTGAAAGAGGAGAGTGAAAAAGTTGGCTTAAAGCTCAACATTCAGAAAATGAAGATCATGGCATCTGGTCCCATCACTTCATGGCAAATAGATGGGGAAACAGTGCAAACAGTGTCAGACTTTATTTTGGGGGGCTCCAAAATCACTGCAGATGGTGACTGTAGTCATGAAATTAAAAGATGCTTACTCCTTGGAAGGAAAGTTATGACCAACCTAGATAGCATATTCAAAAGCAGAGACATTGCTTTGTCAACAAAGGTCTGTCTCATCAAGGCTATGGTTTTTCCAATGGTCATGTATGGATGTGAGAGTTGGACTGTGAAGAAAGCTGAGTGCCAAAGAATTGATGCTTTTGAACTGTGGTGTTGGAGAAGACTCTTGAGAGTCCGTTGGACTGCAAGGAGATCCAACCAGTCCATTCTGAAGGAGATCAGCCCTGGGATTCCTTTGGAAGGACTGATGCTAAGGCTGAAACTCCAGTACATTGGCCACCTCATGCGAAGAGTTGACTCATTGGAAAAGACCCTGATGCTGGGAGGGATTGGGGGCAGGAAGAGAAGGGGATGACAGAGTATGAGATGGCTGGATGGCATCACTGACTCGATGGACGTGAGTTTGAGTGAACTCCGGCAGATGGTAATGGACAGGGAGGCCTGGTGTGCTGCAATTCATGGGGTCACAACGAGTCGAACATGACTGAGCAACTGAACTGAACTGAACTGAACATGTATTACAAAATTCATGAAAAGAAATAAGAGAAAAACCTCTGTACAACTCTCTGCCAGCTTCACTCCCTCTAAGCTCTCATTGGAGACAGTTTCTCTTATTAGATACATTCTATGCAATGCCAAACATAATTATGTTTTCCTTTTACTCTCACAAAATAATAGCATGTATTTTGCCTTCTTAAATTTAAAATGGTGGCAATTTTGTCAACACTGGACATAAAAGGTTATATCTGATAAACATCAGAAGCAGTTTGACAAATTTTCAACCAAGTCTATACGCTGTCTCAAACATAGGACAAATGCCTTTTTTCAAATGGTGTTGCCAGCAATTTAAATCCAGGGAGGTAATATTTTATCATCATATGAAGTCCACTTTTCAATTAAAACAACAAATTATATCAATCTGTGGATAATATTATTTGAAAGGTTAAATATGCTAGTGTTTTGTCATCATAATGTAGTGAGGAAGAAAATGTTAATTTAAATATAAATCTATATATATATATATATACGTGTATATATGTATATGTTGCTGTTGTTTAGTCACTAAGTTATGTTCAGCTCTTTTGTAACCCCATGGACTGTAGCCCACCAAGTTCCTCTGTCCATAGGATTTCCCAGGCAGGAAAACCCATGGGCAGAGTAGGTTGCCATTTCCTCCTCCAGAAAATCTTCCAGACCCAGGGATCAAATCTGTGTCCCCTGCATTGGCCAATGGATTCTTTACCACTGAGCCACCAGAGAAGCCCACATATATAAATACACTCATATTTTTCAAAAATTGAGGCCAAGTACTATTCTCACTATGCCCCAGTTTCCTTTTATGGCAAATGTGAATGAAATAATTGAGATCACTTTCAGCTCTAAAAGTCTACTATTTTTATTATATTCTCAAAGCAATTCTTTCCTGTTAACTCAAAAATACAGTAGACAAAATATTGGAAGGATACTGTGATAAATCTTTGCCCTCCTGAAAGAGGTGAATGATTGATAGTTTAAAAGTTTTGTGATCACAGCAGTATCAGTGGTCTAAGCAATTGCCAGCCACAGGCTGTTTTGGAAAATATTATCATTGATATGATTCAGTCTTCTAAACTTCCCTTTTCCCTTCCCTGCCTCTGGGTTCAAAATAGTAAATTCTTAGGATTTAGTTATCAGGACTGACTCAACCCAACTTGAGTTTCCAGCCACCTCTGGAGCAAGGGGCTAGAGGTAGCAAGACATATAGAATAATTCTCATTGTTAGAACACTTCACTGTGAATTCAAGCTCTTCTGAAAAGAGGACACCATTGTTATGACCTTGATATCTGTATCAACAGATCTTTATTCAGCCAGTATGAAAGGTGCTTGAAGTATAATGCTTTAATAGTAGGCATATCTTAGTTTTTATAATACATTAGGGAGAAAGTACTGAAAACCATCATTAAGTAAATATTTCTATTTCACAAGGGCAGTTCAACTGTAAATACTAAATTTGCAGTACTTTATTTCTACGTACATAAAAATTATTGAATTTTCTTTTCAGTTTACTTTCTTGTATATATATGAAATTACTGCCAAAATGTTAAATTTCACTCCTTGAAAAGATGTTGAAGTCTAATAGAAAATGGAGTAAGTGGTATTGATTTCACTAAGTCAAAGAATATAATTTCTAAGATTATTATATAGCTACTTACTTAATGGGTATGGCAATAGTTTGAAAATCAAGGCTTGTTACTTTGCTTATCTATGAATAAGGACTAATAATTTTGGCCTATGGAAATAAGAGACTGTGAAGGTTAAATAATGTATTTAGAGGAATTTAGCAATAAAGGAAGTTGAAAAGGTGACATTGCAAAGGTTTATTCATGGCCTAGCTTTTCCTCAATAGTTTTACCAGGTGATTGCTAGCTTGTGAGCTCTCTAAGGACTGGAATCAAATTCTTATCACTTATTTTCCCTAGAAATTGTGGCAAATGATCAATGGTTCTGTATTTGAAAGAAGAAAAGTGATCCTAGGGGAAAAGAGAAATGGGATTACAATACAAAATATACTTAAAATGAGACTAATAAAGGCATAATTGCAAAGGTGAACTGGCATAGGAACTCAGCAGGAATGCATACACAGAGGAAACAGAATCAGGGGAAGTGGAGGTCATAGTCTGGCTGGGCCAGACAACAGGCACGCACAGGAGGGTATGACCAGCGCTCTGGTACCCTAGGTAACTGTTAATCATCTTCTTGTCTTTGTGCCAGCCTGTCACTCTCTTCTGATTCTTTGAAACCATACAGATTCTACAATAGTCCAAGGAATATTTCTCTTTTATGGCTTTGAAGCTTTAAATCATATTCAGTTGATATTTGACATAGTTGTTGACAGCCTAAATGGATTTTTTAATAGTGTAGCTTAGATAAATCTTCTGTTGTAGGGAAGCCAAAAACGTTTTTATGGCTAACTCTAGCTTAATAAGCAGCAGAGCTTTAAAAAATGTAACCATTTAATTTTTAATATGGATTGGTTCCTTTTGGTAATTAAAAACAAACATTTTGTAAAACTGCCAACATATTAATCAAAAGAGTATAGGGTTATGTACGTCAGGCACTTAAATATGTTTTAAACCTTTCTGAGGTGGAATAGTGGAATAAAATTAAAATAGATGGAAACAAGGCCCTTAATTGCCTATTCCCAGTGTAAAGCAAAGGTCATATATAACGTTCAGTTAGGGCCAAAATAAATTTCAGTAGATTCTAAGGGTTACATGAGGTAATATATATCTAAATGTTGTATTACTACATTAACATGTAGAACTAGGAAATAAAAGAACTATCTTTTGCCTAGGCCTCAAAATTCTTGCTATTAGTCAAGATTAATCAATGATTCAAACTGGTTCCATTTTTCTCATTAGTAGCAGTGCTAATATGCTGCTCTTAGGTCAGAATAACAATATATTATAGCTATAACTTTTTAGTTTTTGTTTGTTTTTTTGGCAATTTAGACCTAGAAACTCTCTGTGTTAGCCAGAAACCAGATTTTAAAAGCCCCAAAGGAGAATTTTCTTTCTTTTCTTGCCTAGAAGTCTAAGTGATTAGTAAGCTTCCAGACATAAGGATTATCAAGTGTAATTATTTCAAGGGTCTTGAAATGATTGTGCTTTGTGCAGTTTGTTTAGTGTGCTGGCATTTCATCCACTTCTATTATTTCTGTACAGCCAGAGATGTTCTAGATTTTCTTTTTTTTTTTTTTTTTGCTATCTTAGTTATTGCATCAGTAAAACAGACATCAAATACCAGTTATCTTACACTGGTTTGAAATGAAAGTCAACATGTTAGCAGTTTATCTTAATATTAACATCATGTATCTTATACCTTTGCTAATGTCTTACTAACTTTTAACATCAAATCCTAATATACATGTGTTTGTATAATATTATCAATATATTATGCCATCCTAGCAGCTTTCTTGGTTTAATTGGAATATTAAGAATGATCAGACAGCAAATGAAACCGCAAATGATCCCCAGTAGCCAAAGCAATCTTGAGAAAGAAGAACAAAGCTGAAGGAAGCATAATTTCTGATTTCAAAGTATATTACAAAGTTAAAGTAATAAAAATAAGGTAGTTTTGCCATAAAAAACAGATACGAAGATCATTGAACAGAAGAGAAAGACCAGAAAAAAATGCATGCAATTAATTGTCAACAAACGAGCCAGGAACATACAATGAAGAAAGGATAGTCTTTTTGAGAAATGGTACTGGGAAAACTGGATGTTCTGTGCTTAATCAGCCATGTCTGACTCTTTGTGAGCCCATTTACTGTAGCCCCCCAGGCTCCTCTCTCCATGGGGATTTTCCAGGCAGGAATACTAGAGTGGGATGTCATGCCCTTCTCCAGGGGATCTTCCCAATTACCCACAGATTGAACCCAGGTCTCCTGCATTACAGTCAGATTTTTTACCATCTGGGCTGCCAGGAAAACTGGATATCCATGTGCAAAAGAAGGAAACTGATCCCTATCTTACACCATATAGAAAAATCAATTTCAAATGTTTGATAAAGATTTGGACATAAGGTTTAAAAACTTAAAAGTCCTAGAAGTAAACACAGAGGGTAAGCTCTTTGACACTGGTCTTAGCAATAATTCTTTTGGATTTGATGCCAAAACCAGAAGTCAACAGAAGCAAACAAACAAACAAAAAAAAAAAAAAACCAACAACAACAAATGGGACTACATCAAACTAAAAAGCTTCTGCCCAGCAAAGGAAACCATCAACAATAAGGCAACTTATGGAATGAGAGAAAACATTTGCAAACCACATGTCTGGTTAGAAGTTGATATCTAAAATATATAAGGAAGGCACACAACTCATTAGCAAATAAACCAAATAATCCAATTTTAAAATAGGCAGAGAATCTGAAGAGACTTTTTTTTTCAAGGAAGACATACAAATTGCCAACAGATCCATGAGAAAATAGCATCACTAATCATTCAGTTCAGTTCAGTCGCACAGTTGTGTCCAAATCTTTGCGACCCGATGAATTGCAGCACGCCAGGCCTCCTTGTTCATCACCAAGTCCCGGAGTTCACTCAGACTCATGTCCATCTAGTCAGTGATACCATCCAGCCATCTCATCCTGTCGTCTCCTTCTCCTCCTTCCCCCAATCCCTCCCAGCATCAGGGTCTTTTCCAGTGAGTCAACTCTTCTCATGTGGTGGCCAAAGTACTGGAGTTTCAGCTTTAGCATCATTCCTTCCAAAGAAATCCCAGGGTTGATCTCCTTTAGAATGGACTGGTTGGATCTCCTTGCAATCCAAGGGACTCTCAAGAGTCTTCTCCAACACCACAGTTCAAAAGCATCAATTCTTCAGCGCTCAGCTTTCCTCACAGTCCAACTCTCACATCCATACATGACCATTGGAAAAACCATAGCCTTGACTAGACGGACCTTTGTTGGCAAAGTAATGTCTCTGCTTTTGAATATTCTATCTAGGTTGGTCATAACTTTTCTTCCAAGGAGTAAGCGTCTTTTAATTTCATGGCTGCAGTCACCATCTGCAGTGCTTTCGGAGCCCAAAAAACTAAGTCTGACACTGTTTCCACTGTTTCCCCATCTATTTCCTATGAAGTGATGGGACCAGATGCCATAATCTTCATTGTCTGAATGTTGAGCTTTAAGCCAACTTTTTCACTCTCCTCTTTCACATTTATCAAGAGGTTTGTTCAGTTCAGTTCAGTTCAGTTGCTCAGTCATGTCCGACTCTTTGTGACCCCATGAACCGCAGCATGCCAGGCCTCCCTATCTATCACCAACTCCCGGAGATCACTCAAACTCGCTTCCATCGAGTCAGTGATGCCATCCAGCCATCTCATCCTCTGTCATCCCCTTCTCCTCCTGCCCCCAACCCCTCCCAGCACCAGAGTCTTTTCCAATGAGTCAACACTTCACATGAGGTGGCCAAAGTACTGGAGTTTCAGCTTTAGCATCATTCCTTCCAGAGAACACCCAGAGCTGATCTCCTTCAGAATGGGCTGGTTGGATCTCCTTGCAGTCCAAGGGACTCTCAAGAGTCTTCTCCAACACCACAGTTCAAACGCATCAATTCTTCATCACCATCTGCAGTGATTTTGGAGCCCCCCAAAATAAAGTCTGACACTGTTTCCACTGTTTCCCCATCTATTTCCCATGAAGTGATAGGGCCGGATGTCATGATCTTCGTTCTCTGAATGTTGAGCTTTAAGCCAGCGTTTTCGCTCTCCTCTTTCACTTTCATCAAGAGGCTTTTTAGCTCCTCTTCACTTTCTGCCATAAGGGTGGTGTCATCTGCATATCTGAGGTTATTGATATTTCTCCCAGCAATCTTGATTCCAGCTTGTGTTGCTTCCAGTCAAGCATTTCTCATGATGTACTCTGCATATAAGTTAAATAAGCAGGGTGACAATATACAGCCTTGACGTACTCCTTTTCCTATTTGGGACCAGTCTGTTGTTGCATGTCTAGTTCTAACTGTTACTTCCTGACCTGCATACAGATTTCTCAAGAGGCAGATCAGGTGGTCTGGTATTCCCATCTGTTTCAAAATTTTCCACAGTTTATTGTGATCCACACAGTCAAAGGCTTTGGCATAGTCAATAAAACAGAAATGAATGTTTTTCTGGAACTCTCTTGCTTTTTCCATGGTCCAGTGGATGTTGGCAATTGATCGCTGGTTCCTCTGCCTTTTTAGGGAAACTCAAATCAAAACCAGAATGAAAACCTTCTTATCACCTTACACCTTCAAAAATTATTACCAAAATGACAAGAGATGACAAATGTTGGTGAAGATGTAGGGAAAAGGCAATCATGGTAAATGGTTGGTGGGAATTTAACTAGTATACCTCTGTGGAAAATACTATGGGGGTTCCTATTAATACTATGGAGGTTGTTATTTTAATTTTTAAGAAATTAAAAATAGAACTACCACATGATCCAGCAAGTCAACTTCATATATATATATATATGTATATATATATACATCTTGAAATCACTATCTCAAGGAGATTATCTTGGAGGTAAGATATATTTATATCTTGGATATATATATATATGTGTGTGTGTGTGTGTGTGTGTATATATATAATGAAATCATTATCTCAAAGAGGTTATCTGTATTTCCACATTCACTGCTATATTAATCACAAAGGTATAGAAATAACCTAAGTTTCAGTCAATGCATGAATTCATAAAGAAATGTGATGTATTTATGAATATTAATATGGGTATTAAATATTATTAACTTGCCTTTTGTGATAACATGAATGAAACTGGAGGGCACTATCCTAAGTGAAATAAGCCAGACAGAAAAATTCAATTACAATATAGTTTGCCTATATGTGGAATCAGAAAATAATAAAAGTCAAACTCATAGAGTTTCTATGAGTCAAACTCATAGAATGGTGGTTGCTAGGGTCTGGAATTGAGGGAAGTAGGGATAGGTGGTAAAAAGGAACAAACTTTAGCTATAAGATGAATCTGGGTCTGAGGCTCTAATGTATAACATGGCAACTATAGTTGACAATGTTGTATTGTGCAATTAAAATTTGCTAAGAGGTGAACTTAAAATTCTCAAATAAACTCCACAAAACACAAATATGTGAGTTAATGGATATATTAATTAACTCGGTGGGAATCCTATCACAATGTACAATGTTATTTCACTGGTCAATTAAACCTCGCTAAAGCTGCAAACAACAAAAGTAGGAATGATCAGACATATTTTGACTTTGTTAATTCCATTCTTGCAAAAGATTGTGCTGTGAAAGTCATAAAATTCTTAATGAGTGAGTGAAGTCACTTAGCTGTGTCCGTACTGAACTTAATTTTTCTTAATAAATAAAGCGAGCTTACTAGTAATGATCATCAATTAAATGATGAACTCAGTGCAGTTAATTCAACACACTAAATTCGAGAGAACATTCCCTCTCTTTTCAGAGAACTGGTAAGTTTCAAGTGCTCATAGTTTGGCCTACATAACATTTACAAGTTTTAAGCACTTTGAAATGATGCGAAGATGCAGATGGCGTTTGGACTGAAACTTGAACTACCATATAGATCTGTCTGCTTCCTCCTGATTGTTAGTTTTTCCATGTACTTTTGCAGAACTATGAAGGTGAAGATCACTAGACTCTCATTTTCTTGTTGTTGATGGAGCCACTGAAAGCCCCAAACCACCACAAACTCAGGAAATGCAAAGTGTGGTCACTTTCCACAACCTATTATGAAACAAAATTGCTTAGTCTTCTTGCGTTATGTGAGGTTTCAGATATTGATCCAGAGCATACATCATCAACAAGCAAACAAGTGAATGTGGCCCTCATCCCCCATCCTTTATTCTCCATAATAATCAGCCTGATATTATAGCCACAGGATTCTCTCTGCCCCCCCAAAAGATTAGTATAGGTGCCCCACAAAAAACAGCATGTTTTTATTATTGTATATTATTAATGCACCATTTATTTTTGTGATGAGACTCTAAAACTCCTTAAAAAAGAAAGGTTGACTATAGTTCTGTGTTTGGCAAATACAAGTGTAAACAATAAACAATGCTTCAACTTGTACAATATACTCAGTTTTGGCTGTTGGAATGTAAGATCATTTCATACATACCACTGAATTGAAATGGTCTTTATTTACTCCCCTGAAATCGCACTTACATTTTGCCAATTAATGCAGCTCTCCACGTAAAAATGTATAGGCTAAAATAAACTTCCATTTAATATATATATATATATTTTTGGCCAGAGCATCATTTAAATTTTTCATATTTTCTTCAGAAAAAACTTCAATTTTCCCTGGAAATGATCTACCATATTTACAGCTATGAACTAAGATTATTAGGAGATGATATGAAAATTCTTTACAGTTTATCTAATGCCCCCAAAAGTCTGTGGTGCCAAAATACTAAAGGATTTAAATG
Source organism: Capricornis sumatraensis (assembly GCF_032405125.1). Classification (NCBI taxonomy): domain Eukaryota; kingdom Metazoa; phylum Chordata; class Mammalia; order Artiodactyla; family Bovidae; genus Capricornis; species Capricornis sumatraensis. The sequence continues at coordinate 27,030,392 of NC_091073.1, forward strand.
TGTTCTTTGTTCTAGGATCACTCCCATCTTTATAAAAAATAAAACAAATTCAAGCCAAAATCCAAAACTAAAAATCCCAAACCAATTCTATAATTACAATGTAGTGGTTGGGCTTGTAAAGTTTGGAACCAGGGCAACTTGGGTTTGAATCTCAGCTTTTCTCAATTACCTTGGACAAAATATTAGCTTTTTAAAATTTTCAATTCATATGTAAAATTCTGGGCAATGACAGTGTCCATCTTGTGAGATTCTTGAAAAGAGTCCATGATATGTCTGTATAACAGAAGAGATGCCTTTTAGGAGATAGTGGTTTTCAGGCAAACACTTGTCGGCTTTCATCAGACTTTATATTGTTACAAACTGATTCAGGTAAGTCCACTCAAAACTCCTACACTGAAGTTCTAACACTCAGAATGTGACTGTCTTTGGAGATAGGGCCTTTCAAGAGCTGAGTAAAGAAAAATGAGGTTATCTTGCTGCTAAGCCACTTCAGTCATGTCCGACTCTGTGCGACCCCTTAGACGGCAGCCCATCAGGCTCCCCCATCTCTGGGATTCTCCAGGCAAGAACACTGGAGTGGGTTGCCATTTCCTTCTCCAATGCATGAAAGTGAAAAGTGAAAGTGAAGTCACTCAGTCATGTCTGAATCTTAGCGACCCCATGGACTGCAGCCTACCAGGCTCCTCTGTCCATGAGATTTTCCAGGCAAGAGTACTGGAGTGGGGTGCCATTGCCTTCTCCAGAGGTTATCTTGGTGGGCCCTAATCCAGTATGACTGATGTCTTCAAATGAAGAGATTTTTACACAGATAGATGAGCACACAGAGGAAAGAGAGAAATCAGCTACCCACAAGCCAAGGAAAGATATCTTAGAAGAAATCAACCATCATAGTACCCTGATCTTAGAATCTCATAGGCTTGCAGATCTATGAGAAATTCAAAGTCTGTTACTTAAGCCTGTGATATTTTATTATGGCAGCCCCAGAAAACTAAAACATCTACCCTGACAAATTTCTCCTTTTGTTTTAGACCTACTGCAATGGACAGAAGGGTTGAGCTTTTGGCTAGGCTGTGATCATAGCACTTTCTAGCAGCAGTAGTCATCTATCCAGGCTATGCTCAAAGTCCTTCTGTAGGCTTCTTCTACTGAAGTAGGCAGCATGTTCTCTAATTATTTACTTAAGATTATGGACCAAGAGGGCTCACAACACATGGACCTAGAACTTCCAGTAATCATATGCAGCAATGCAGGGATAAGCTTGAGAGGATATAGTACACACCCAGAGAGAAGCAAAAGTGAGAGGCAGAGAGATATACGGTTCCAGAGCCCCCCTTCAACTCAGCAATCCTCTTTAATTTTGTGAGCTTCTTTCCAAAACTTTTTTTTCATTGCAAGTTGGATTGCTTTTAGCTAAAAGACTGTTATTTTGTTTGTTGTTATAAAATTGAACATATAGTTCCTTGAAGGGAAAAAGCATTCTTACATCAACAGAAGTGATGTGTAATGGGTTTAATTATATCTTCTCAGTCCCCAAAATAAGATATGTCAAAGTCCTAACTTCCAGTACCTCAGAATGTGACTTTATTTGCAAATAGAGGTTTTGTAGATAGAATTAGTTAAGATCAGTTTATATTATAGTAGGGTAGGCCCCTAATCCAATAACATGTCTATAAGAAGATCACCATATGAAGAAGCAGAGACACGGGAGAATGGTTTTTAAATGTAGGCATCATTTCACATTTTTAATAACACCAATGGTCTTCAATATAGTAGATTTTCAAGAACTACTTATTGAAGCTATTTTCATATGACGGTTCAATTCCATGAGCAGAATGTCTTGTTTCAAATCTTGGATCACTCTGCCATTATGTATCAGAAGAGTGTATCTCTTGAATTGTTGGTTCTGAAGTTAGTCTTTATTTTTTTTTCAGCTATTATTTTATTTCACTTTCCTATTTTTTCATATCATATTTTCAGTTACAACATGCTATAAAATCAATTGAATGGAATATCCAAATGAATGAGCACATTTCAGGTTTGTAGTACAATGGGTTCTTATATCTGGGAATACTGTTGTACTGACAAAAATTGCAAAACATTTCCATAATTCTCTTTGAAAAAGTCATAGCAGATAAGTTATATATAATTAAGGAATGCACTCTTAAAGAATGCTTTTGGCTGATTATTATAACTTTGCTCTTTATGGACACATGAAAATGATAATATTCTAGGTTTTGATATCATATAGATGACAAGTAACTTATCATTGAAGAAAGAATATACATAATTTCACTGAAAGGTTTATCATTTTGGAAAATATTTCAGAAAATCTTTTACATAATGGGAACATAAAAGTCTCTGGACTGAATTTCTGAAAGTCAGACTGAGGTTTAACTGCATAATAATTGTGATTTAGAACCAAATGTCTTAAGTTCTTAGCATTTCAGCTTCCTTTGTCATATATTGTCTTCAAAGCATCTCATCAAGGTAAACAAATGGAAAGCCTCATTTTTCTCTTCTCTTAGCAAGGTCTTACTTGCATGTGAGGGTACAGTCCTTTCTTTAAAAGCAAAATTTCATGGCCTAACTAGTCCTAAAATGAATAGTTAAGCATAAGTGTAACTAGTACATAGTAGGGAAGACAGACTATGGTTTCCTCCCCTTAAGATGATGTCCTAGTCATGCCAGGTAGATTGAAAAACTGAGACATTTTGCCTTCCTTCAAACTGCTCACTGAACTAGCATTCAGAGAGCTTAGCATTTGAGTAAAACACGTGCTAAGGGGATGAGAAGAAAGAAAAGGAAGGAATCAAACCTGCATCCACTATAAAAGGAATCTAAAAGACTAAATGATTTAGTGGAAAATACTCTAAATTGCAGCTATATAAGGAAGACATTTTAAGATGAAGTTCTGTATTCAGACTTCATAACCTCATATCCACTAAACCCTGGATCCATAAACATATATCAGGGGCTATGTGAACTTGTATGGGGAAAGATCACAACTTTATTTTCATTATCCTCCAACTGAAATTCATATTTCTTTCAATGATAAATGCAGGCAATAGTGGTAGCACTACCTATAATTAAATCATCAATAGAAATCAGAGATGTTTAAGACCACATTACAGATGTGATATCACCAACTATTGTTTATGCTCATCACTTCTTTGACAATGATTCTACATGTCGTTAAGTCTTATTATTCAATGTGTTAATAGAGTCACACAATTTAAAAAATTAAATAGTTGCATTTTCAAATAATTGGATTCATTGGTAACCCCATTATTTTTAACCCCATTGCTTTGTTTTATTCATTTCAAAACATCATTCTCAGAACTTAGTCTGTAATCCATAGACTAACACAAAAGGTCCGTAGGTTAAGAATCGCTGATAGGCTGATAACCTGTATTAAATAAGTATAATCTGCAAAGATTTGTGTCTTAAACCAATTTTAAGAACAGAGAAAAAAGAATTAGGTGAAATTTTCCTAAAATTACAAAATGGTATAATACTATAAGTATTTTAAAAAATCAGTATTGAAAAGAATATAAATTAAACTTATAAAGTTATATGTTCAGTTCAAGTTATATGTCAGTTCAGTTGAGTTCAGTCGTTCAGTCATGTCCAAGTATTTGTGACCCCATGAATCACAGCATGCCAGGCCTCCCTGTCCATCACCAACTCCCAGAGTTCACTCAAACTCATGTCCATCAGTTGGTGATGCCATCCAGCCATCTCATCCTCTGTCATCCCCATCTCCTCCTGCCCCCAATCCCTCCCAGCATCAGTCTTTTCCAATGAGTCAACTCTTCGCATGAGGTGGTCAAAGTACTGGAGTTTCAGCTTTAGCATCATTCCTTCCAAAGAAGTCCCAGGGCTGATCTCCTTCAGAATGGACTGATTGGATCTCCTTGCAGTCCAAGGGACTCTCAAGAGTCTTCTCCAACACCACAGTTCAAAAGCATCGTTATTTGGTGCTCAGTTTTCTTCACAGTTCAACTCTCACATCCATACATGACCACTGGAAAAACATAGCCTTGACTAGACAGATTTTTGTTAGCAAAGTAATGTCTCTGCTTTTGAATATGCTATCTAGGTTGGTCATAACTTTTCTTCCAAGGAGTAAGCATCTTTTAATTTCATGGCTGGAATCACCATCTGCAATGATTTTGGAGCCCCCAAAAATAAAGTCTGAAACTGTTTCCGCTGTTTCCCCATCTATTTCCCATGAAGTGAGGGGACCAGATGCCATGATCTTAGCTTTCTGAATGTTGAGCTTTTTCACTCTCTTCTATCACTTTCATCAACAGACTTTTTAGTTCCTTTTCACTTTCTGCCATATTGGTGGTTTCATCTGCATATCTGAGGTTATTGATATTTCTCCAGGGAATCCTGATTCCAGCTCGTGCTTCTTCCAGCCCAGCATTTCTCATGATGTACTCTGCATAGAAGAAAGCAGGGTGACAGTATACAGCCTTGACGTACTCCTTTTTCTCTTTGGAACCAGTCTGTTGTTCCATGTCCAGTTCTAACTGTTGTTTCCTGACCTGCATACAAGTTTCTCAAGAGGCAGATCAGGTGGTCTGGTATTCCCATCTCTCTCAGAATTTTCCACAGTTTCTTGTGATCCACACTGTCAGTGGCTTTCGTATAGTCAATTAAAGCAGAAATAGATGTTTTTCTGGAACCTTTGCTTTTTTGATGATCCAGCAGATATTGGCAATTAGATCTCTGGTTCCTCTGCCTTTTCTAAAACTAGCTTTAACATCTGGGAGTTCATGGTTCACGTATTGCTGAAGCCTGGCTTGGAGAATTTTGAGCATTACTTTACTAGCATATTAGATGAGTGCAATTGTGTGATAGTCTGAGCATTCTTTGGCATTGCCTTTCTTTGGGATTGGAATGAAAACTGACCTTTTCCAGTCCTGTGGCCACTGCTGAGTTTCCCAAATGTGCTGGCATATTGAGTGCAGCACTTTCACAGCATCATCTTTCAAGATTTGAAATAGCTCAATTGGAATTCCATCACCTCCACTAGCTTTGTTTGTAGTGATGCTTTCTAAGGCCCAGTTGACTTCACATTCCAGGATGTCTGGCTCTAGGTGAGTGATCACACCATCGTGATTATCTTGGTCATGAAGATCTTTCTCATATAGTTCTTCTGTGTATTCTTGCCACCTCTTCTTAATATCTTCTGCTTCTGTTAGGTCCATACCATTTCTGTCCTTTATCAAGCCCATCTTTGCATGAAATGTTCCCTTGGTGTCTCTAATTTTCTTGAAGATATATCTAGTCTTTCCCATTCTGTTATTTTCCTCTATTTCTTTGCATTGATCACTGAGGAAAGCTTTCTTATCTCTTCTTGCTATTCTTTGCAACCAAGACAGGCAGGCATGGTGAAGAGGTCTGACACAATGTGGCCCAGTGGAGAAGGGAATGGCAAACCACTTCAGTATTCTTGCCTTGAGAACCCCATGAACAGCATGAAAAGGCAAAATGATAGGATACTGAAAGAGGAACTCCCCAGGTCAGTAGGTGCCCAATATGCTACTGGAGATCAGTGGAGAAATAACTCCAGAAAGAATGAAGGGATGGAGCCAAAGCAAAAACAATACCCAGCTGTGGATGTGACTGGTGAAAGAAGCAAGGTCCGATGCTGAAAAGAGCAATATAGCATAGGAACCTGGAATGTCAGGTCCATGAATAAAGGCAAATTGGAAGTGGTCAAACAGGAGATGGCAAGAGTGAACGTCAACATTCTAGGAATCAGTGAACTAAAATGGACTGGAATGGGTGAATTTAACTCAGATGACCATTATATCTACTACTGTGGGCAGGAATCCCTTAGAAGAAATGGAGTAGCCATCATGGTCAACAAAAGAGTCCAAAATGCAATACTTGGATGCAACCTCAAAAACGACAGAATGATCTCTGTTCGTTTCCAAGGCAAACCATTCAATATCACAGTAATCTAAGTCTATGCCCCAACCAGTAACACTGAAGAAGCTGAAGTTGAATGGTTCTATGAAGATCTACAAGACCTTTCAGAACTAACACCCAAAAAAGATGTCTTTTTCATTATAGGGGACTGGAATGCAAAAGAAGGAAGTCAAGAAACACCTGGAGTAACAGGCAAATTTGGCCTTGGAATGCGGAATGAAGCAGGGCAAAGACTAATAGAGTTTTGCCAAGAAAATGCACTGGTCATAGCAAACACCCTCTTCCAAAAACACAAGAGAAGACTCTACACATGGACATCACCAGATGGTCAACACTGAAATCAGATTGATTATATTCTTTGCAGCCAAAGATGAAGAAGCTCTATACAGTCAACAAAAACAAGACCAGGAGCTGACTGTGGCTCAGATCATGAACTCCTTATTACCAAATTCAAACTTAAATTGAAGAAAGTAGGGAAAACCACTACATCATTCAGGTATGACCTAAATCAAATCCCTTATGATTATACAATGGAGGTGAGAAATAGATTTAAGGGCCTAGATCTGATAGACAGAGTGCCTGATAAACTATGGAATGAGATTCGTGACATTGTACAGGAGACAGGGATCAAGACCATCCCCATGGAAAAGAAATGCAAAAAAGCAAAATGGCTGTCTGGGGAGGCCTTACAAATAGCTGTGTAAAGAAGAGAAGTGAAAAGCAAAGGAGAAAAGAAAAGATATAAGCATCTGAATGCAGAGTTCCAAAGAATAGCAAGTTATATGTACCTATTATCAAATGGTGGGAGGGTAACTATCTTCTAATAAAGCGTGCTAATACAGTCCTAAATGCTGATCCTCTGTCAGAAAAGGAAAGCTTTCTTACCTCTTGCACACTCTGTAGGAGGGATATGCGTCTGTCAGAGAAAAGACAGTAAGTCTTCCCATTACTTTAACAATGCCTTTGAAGATACACATGTGACAATTCTCTCAGAGTTTTTGACACATTGAACATCAACTTCTGTATTGTTTGCACATTTTTGTGAAGAAATTTTCCTGGGCAACATTGTCCACATGATGGAAACATAATTTTAAAAAACAGGTGTCTTTTTGTAAGTCTAAGAAAAGAAAATTTTTAAATGTAGCATTGAATTTGGACCCCCACCGTCAAGATTCTCACCAATCTTCACTTTTTAGGGCATCTCTGCTTCTAGAAGATTTTCCACTTTCTATAATTTGTAAGGAATTACTGAGATTTTCTTTCCTTGCATTTTAAGTGGACATAAAAATGTCTTTCATGTCACTATTGCAATTGAACACTATAGGCATTGAGAAACCACCAGACTGGTTCCGAAAAGGAAAATGAAGCATATTGACAAACAAAAATAAGCCCCAATATCAGTAACAAATTGTTTGTTAGGTCAAGGAATAACAAACCAACTTGAAAAACTACTGGGCTTGAAAACAGGGCTAATAAATATTATTTATTTTAGAAAAGCCATACTGTGTGACTGTCATTTACATATTAGTTATGATTTATATTTGAATTTGACCCTTAATATCTTCTAAATTTTTTCTCTAAGTTTATCTTTCTTGAACTTGAGTAGAGTGAGAGTTGACAAGGAATGATAATGAGACACTTTAATATTGCTGGAAAATTTTATGGTATAATGGATACCATCTTTTTTAACCATAATCTATACATGAAAAGCAGAGACATTACTTTGCCGGCTAAGGTCCGTCTAGTCAAGGCTATGGTTTTTCCTGTGGTTATGTATGGCTGTGAGAGTTGGACTGTGAAGAAGGCTGAGCGCGGAAGAATTGATGCTTTTGAACTGTGGTGTTGGAGAAGACTCTTGAGAGTCCCTTGGACTGCAAGGAGATCCAACCAGTCCATTCTGAAGGAGATCGGCCCTGGGATTTCTTTGGAAGGAATGATGCTAAAGCTGAAATTCCAGTACTTTGGCCAATTCATGTGAAGAGTTGACTCACTGGAAAAGCCTCTGATGCTGGGAGGGATTGGAGGCAGGAGGAGAAGGGGACGACTGAGGATGAGATGGCAGGATGGCATCACTGACTCAATGGACATGAGTCTGAGTGAACTCCGGGAGTTGGTGATCGACAGGGAGGCCTGGCGTGCTGTGATTCATGGGGTCGCTAGGAGTCGGATACGACTGAGCGACTTAACTGAACTGATACATGAAAATAGATATTATGATAATCCTTAAGATATTATGATAATCTTTAATCTCTCCATAGGAATTTTTCAAATGTGTATTTTATAAGGTTAAACCAGAAATATTCTTTTTTAAAAAAAATAGGTAAGTTAATTCAGAAACTATGAAACTAAAGCCACAGGTATTAAATAACCTATTTAACAGGTCATTAATAGGTATTAAATATAAATCTAGTGTATGTTTATTTTTCCACTTTGGTAAACAACATATGAGCCACAGTAATAGTAAGCAAATGAGAGTTCAACAACAAGCGGTACCTTCTATGCATCATATGAATGATGTCATTTTTTGAAGTGTTAGTGGTTAACTATTTTTCATCATATCTCTTATTATGGAATAGAAAGGAGTCTTGAAATTGAAGTCTACAATAGTGTTTCAGAAAAAAATGACCCATAATTCAAAGGAATATTTTAGAAATTTTATAGTTGGTCCTTTTATCTATAGAGAGAAGCATGTTAAAACATTAAAATTACAAAAAGAAAATGAATGAATTAACTTTTTAAATCTTGAATGAAAAAAATGGTTAAAATCTCCATTTTTATTTTTTAAAAATTTTTTATTTTAAAAATTTTTAAATTTAATTTTATTTATTTTAATTGGAGGCTAATTACTTTACAATATTGTATTGGTTCTGCCACACATCAACATGAATCCACCACAGGCGTACACGTGTTCCCCATCCTGAACCCCCCTCCCACCTCCCTCCCCGTACCATCCCTCCGGGTCATCCCAGCAAAGGAGACAGAAAGGTATAGAACAGTCTTTTGGATTCTGTGGGAGAGGGAGAGGGTGGGATGATTTGGGGGAGTGGCATGGAAACATGTATAATATATAAGAAACAAATTGTCAGTCCAGGTTCAACACAGGATCCTTCTATTTTTATAATCAGGAAGGCTTTTGTCTAACTCACCTGTGGAAACTTAGCTCATTGTTCCTTTACTTGTTAGTTACTCTCTGAAAATATGTCATAAATTCCAACACAAACAAGGCAGGGACTCTATCTTTTGCCTTTCTTACTTGCTCTAAAAATATAATGATCCTTGATGAATGATCCTTGTATGAATAGATTTTTACCAAATGTAAGCTCTCCCTCACACATGATTTTATTCAATTCTTACTAAAACTCAGAAGTAGATGCTGTGGTGTTCCGGAGCCAGTCTGTCTCATCTCCTGAGAGCTGATTGCTAAATTTTCAGAAATAAGTTCAATAAAATTAAATATTAACCTGTGTAACTTATAATCACATAAATTATACTTGAAACAAAGGTACTAAGTACTCAAGACATCATTTCCTAATTACTTCACCCACAAATTCTATCAATCAGGGATTTTTTTTTTCTCCTCCACTAAGTAGTTATTATTAGCCTATCTTTATTAATGGGAAAACTGAATCTTAAAGGGTGGAGGAAGTGAGTGACTTACTCAACACAATAGGAATTAGAGTGCAGCCTCTGACCTTTATATTCTCACTCTCATTTTAAGAGTTCTTTTTTTCTTTTGTTAGTTACATAGTCCACAAATATTGAACACTAATCAATAAGTGAAAAGCATTATCATTGGAAATTTAGAGTGGAAGTCTAACTCCCCCTTCATCCTTACTCTCAGCTGATGACTCGCTCTCCATACCATCAAGAACACAGAAACTGTCAGAAGAGAATGTACTCAAGGTCCTTAACCACATTTGCATCCTTGCATCTGCCCATCATGTTAGGTATGTTATTAGCATCATTTGATAGTGAGGACTACTCTTCTCTGACACTTCCTTCTCTGGTATTCTAGGATATTACTGTGGGCTAATTTTTCTCCTCACCTTTCTGGCTGCACCATCTCACTTGCTTTCCTTCTCATCTCACTGACCTCCAAATATTGGGCTGTGAATAGGGACTATCAGAAAAGATCATGATGCTGGGAAAGATTGAGGGCAAGAGGAGAAGTGGATAACAGAGGATGAGATGGTTGGATGGCATCACTGACTCAATGGACATGAGTTTGAGCAAACTCCAGGAGTTGGCGAAGGACAGGGAAGCCTGGCATGCTGCAGTCCATGGTGGTGCAAAGAATTGGACATGACTTAGGGATTGAACAATGACAATACCACATCTCATGACTTTATAGTCTGTCCATCTGTCTGTTTATCTGTCTTCTTGACTATCTATCAGATTTATATATCCCCATTTCAGAAATCTCTTCAGAACTCCAGATCTCTGTCCTTCACTGGCCTATTTGACATTTCCACTTAGATTTAATGTCTTAAATTTAACATGCTTAAGTTTAAGACGGCGTTCCTGATAAACTTGCCTACAACTTAAAGCTACATCAGCTCTTCCTATAGGCTTTTCATTTCAGGTCCCAAATCTTGATTCCTTTTTTTCATTACCCTCCAAGACTACCTAAAAACATATTCTTTCAGTAATATTTTTGCAATATATGTACAATCTGCTGGCTTCCCAACACCCCCTTGGCCACCAGCCTGGCCTAATGTGACCATTCAGCCCTTACCTTGAACAGAGCAATAGCCTCTTAACTCATCTTTCTCTCTCCCTTTAGGCACCTGTAGTCTGTCACCAACACAGTAACCAAAGTGGTGCTCTTAAACCTTGTCAGAGCATGCCACTTCTCTACCTGGAACCTTCCAGAGGCAACCCACCTCATCTGGAATGAAAGCCACCATCTGTACTGTGACTGAAAGACTCATTGTGATTTGGGCCTCAACATCTCCGTCCCTCCTGGCCTCACCTCCCCCTGCCCGTGGCTCTCTGACCTCATCCCCTAACGTGCTTCCTCTTGCTTATTCTGCTAGTCTTTCAACATACTCAGCCGAAGGCCCTGTTGTTTGTTTTCCCCTGTATGCCTAGAATTTTCCAATTATGCTCATAATAATGCTCTTGTACTTGAAAGTTGTACTGGAAAGTAGCTGTCCCTGTGGCCTATTCAGGCCACTTCATCTAAAATTCAACACCCCACCTTCCCTCCTTCAGTATTTCATATCCCCTTCCTGTGTCTTCTTTTCTTTCTTTCTTTTTTTTTTTTTTGTAGCATCATCACTGTCTTATAAAGCAGGGGTCCACAACCTCCGGACCACAGACTGGTACCTCCTGTCAGATCCATGGTGGTATTAGCTCAGAAATAAAGTGCACAATAAATGTAATGAACTCAAATCATTCTGAAACCTCCTTCCTCCTCCCACCCCTTCCCCCATCCCATTAATAGAAAAACTGTCTTCCATGAAACTAGTTCCTGGTGCCAAAAATGTTGGGGAATGATGTTATAAGGTATGTTTAACTTTTTCATCTTTATGGAATATCCCTTTCTATAACATAATTTTCAGGAAATCAGGAATTAATTTTTCTTGCTTCTGTTTAGTATCTTGTCCTAAAACCTAAAACAGTGTCTAAAGCATAGATGTTGCTAAATAAATATTGGTTAAATGAAAGATTAAATGACAAGACGAAATATGGAAACTAGAGCCATGAACTACACCAGTTAGGTTTCTATTGATACAAAGAAGGGAAATTCAGCCAAGGCTTTTCAACTTATGTAGAAGTGATATATACTGAAGAAGTCAGGAATTCTGAGGTTTATTACCAGGTAATACCAAGTCAGTTCAGGGAATATAGGCAATACCAGTTTTTGGATCCTCACTTAAGCACTGAACCTTTGCCTTGATTCAGCAGCTCTGGGCAGGTCTCACCATTTTTCCTCCCTGCTGTCAGACAACGTATTTTTTTCTAAGTGCAGAGTTTTTACTCTCTCATGTCCTTGGCTTGAGCATAGCCCAAGTCCATTCACAGCCACACCCTATTTCTGGCTTTATATATCAGCTTTCAGCTTCCTTGCTGTTTACTTTTCTCTCTTATACATAAATCATAAATCATAAGAGATACAATCTTCTCTAGCAAGTGTATTTACAGTTTAGGTAACTTGTCAGTCAGAATTGGCTGTTTCTGTTTCAGACACACTCCTAGATCACCATCTGGTAAATGGCAATAGGTGTCTTATTTTACAAAATGGTTTCCTAAGGACTAACCCTTTAAAGAAAAATATTTAACATGTCAGTTTTAACTGAAGATAAAATAATATTTCATTGACTCAAAAAATCTCTTTCAGGATTAATGGCTACTGCTAGTAATTTGGATTTAACATTTCCCTGACAATATCTTTTGTCAGGATGTGAGAGTTGGACTGTGAACAAGGCTGAGTGCTGAAGAATTGATGCTTTTGAACTGTGGTGTTGGAGAAGACTCTTGAGAGTCCCTTGGACTGCAAGGAGAACCAACCAGTCCATTCTAAAGGAGATCAATCCTGGGTGTTCATTGGAAGGACTGATGCTAAAGCTGAAACTTCAATACTTTGGCCACCGCATGCAAAGAGTTGACTCATTGGAAAAGACCCTGATGCTGGGAGGGAGTGGAGGCAGGAAGAGAAGGTGATGACAGAGGCTGAGATGGCTGGATGGCATCACCGACTTGATGGACATGAGTTTAAGTAAACTCTGGGAGTTGGTGATGGACAGGGATGTCTGGCATGCTGTGATTCATGGGGTCGCAAAGAGTTGTACACTACTGAGCGAATGAACTGAACTGAACTGAACTGACAATATCTTTTAGACAATAAAGTAAGAAACACTGCCATTCCATACAATAATTGTTGTTCATGTATGAACTACCACATTGAAATGTTTACCATTATGTTTGAAAATCTAGTATACTCAAGACCAAGACTGAGTCCTAAGGACTAACTCTTTAACAGAGGCTATCAACAAGGAATGATTACTTATAAAGAGTCATGGGCCAATTATGGCATCCAGGCTGATATATTCAGTAAAATGTAATCGTGTAAGAAGCATCATTATTATCTTCTAAAAAAGCACCATTATCACAATGCATGCTAGCTTAGTAGATCATTCACTACTCATTTATTGAGCAAGTTTTATCACCCTATGCCAGTTCTAGACACCATGCTGTAGTGGTAAACAAAATCCACAGAGTCCTTGCTTTATGATGCTGAATGTTTGAGGATGAGATAGAGATTAAACAAGTAAATTAAAGAATTTCTGAGTGCTGTGAAGAGAATTAAAGTGCCAGGTGTCACTTTAGATTGGAAAAAAGTCTCTTCATGATGGATATTAAGCTGAGATGTACACAATAAAATGACACCAGCCATGGGACTATTGAAGGGGGAATGATACTGCATGCAAGCCATGTCATAAACTCAGTAAATTTGAAGAAATTTAATGATAGTGTGACTAGATCATAATGGTTGAAATGTAGAGAAGATCAGACACTTTCAATTGAGGATGTTAGATTATACTCTATGTAGGATAGGAAACCACAGAAAGTTCTTAAACAGATGAGTGCTGCTGCTGCTGCTGCTGCTGCTGCTGCTGCTGCTAAGTCACTTCAGTCGTGTCCGATTCTGTGCGACCCCATAGACAGCCTCCTACCAGGCTCCTCAGTCCCTGGGATTCTCCAGGTGAGAACACTGGAGTGGGTTGCCATTTCCTTCCCCAATGTATGAAAGTGAAAAGTGAAAGTGAAGTCGCTCAGATGTGTCCAACTCTTAGCGACCCCATGGACTGCAGCCTACCAGGCTCCTCCATCCATGGGATTTTCCAGGCAAGAATACTGGAGTGGGGTGCCATTGCCTACTCTGAAAAGATGAGTAGCATGATCTTATTTACTAAAATCAGTCTGGTTGCATTTGTTGTAGACACAAGAGGAAGATGGACAACAAATCTTTAGACTACCACATTCAGCTATCATCCAGGTGAAAAGCTGAGGCCTAGACAAGTAAGGACAAGTAATGGACATGGCAAGAAGGGGGAGATTTAAGAGAGTTTTAGGGATCAAGTCGATGAAACTTGTTGATGAGTTGTACTTTCTAAATTAGAAAGACTGGATAGTAAGAAGTTAGAGTGTGTGTGTGTGTTGTGTGTATGTTTGGTCATGTCTGACTTTTTGCAACCCCATGAACTGTAGACAGCCAGGCACCTCTGTATATGGAATTCTCCAGGCAAGAATACTGGAGTGGGTTGCCATTTTCTTCTCCATGGGATCTTCTCAACCCAGTGACTGAACCCACGTCTCTTGTGTCTTCTGCTTTGGCAGGCAGATTCTTTACCACCATGCCACCTGGGAAGTTCTGTAGAAGTTTGGTTACATCTAGATGACTCTACACATGGACATCACTAGATGGTCAACACCGAAATCAGATTATTATAGCCTTTGCAGCCAAAAATGGAGAAGCTCTATACAATCAGCAAAAACAAGACTGGGAGCCGACTGTGGCTCAGATCATGAACTCCTGATTGCCAAATTCAGACTTAAACTGAAGAAAGTGGGGAAAACCACTAGACCATTCAGGTATGACCTAAATCAGATCCCTTATGACTATACAGTGGAAAGTGAGAAATAGATTTAAGGGACTAGATCTGATAGACAGAGTGCCTGATGAACTATGGATGGAGGTTTGTGACATTGTACAGGAGACAGAGAGCAAGACCACCCCCAAGAAAAAGAAATGCAAAACAGCCAAATGGCTGTCTGAGGAGGCTTTACAAATAGCTGTGAAAAGAAGAGAAGCCAAAAGCAAAGGAGAAAAAGAAAGATATACCCATGTGAATGCAGAGTTCCAAAAAATAGCAAGGAGAGATAAGAAAGCCTTCCTCAGTGACCAGTGCAAAGAAATAGAGGAAAACAATAGAATGGGAAAGACTAGAGATCACTTCAAGAAAATTAGAGATACCAAGGGAACATTTCATGCAAAGATGGGCTCAATAAAGGACAGAAATGGTATGGACCTAACAGAAGCAGAAGATATTAAGAAGAGGTGGCAAGAATACACAGAAGAACTGTACAAAAAAGATCTTCATGATCCACATAATCATGGAGGTGTGATCACTCACACTCACCTAGAGCTGGACATCCTGGAATGAGAAGTCAGGTGGGCCTTAGGAAAGCATCACTGTGAACAAAGCTAGTGGAGGTGATGGAATTCTAGTTGAGCTATTTCAAATTCTAAAAAATGATTCTGTGAAAGTGCTGCACTCAATATGCCAGCACATTTGGGAAACTCAGCACTGGCCACAGGACTGGAAAAGGTCAGTTTTCATTCCAATCCCAAAGAAAGGCAATGCCAAAGAATGCTCACACTACTGCACAATTGCACTCATCTCACATACTAGTAAAGTCATGCTCAAAATTCTCCAAGCCAGGCTTCAGCAATACGTGAACTGTGAACTTCTAGATGTTCAAACTAGTTTTAGAAAAGGCAGAGGAACCAGAGATCAAATTGCAACATCTGCTGGATCATCGAAAAAGCAAGAGAGTTCCAGAAAAACATCTATTTGTGCTTTCTTGACTATGCCAAAGCCTTTGACTGTGTGGATCACAATAAACTGTGGAAAATTCTGAAGGAGATGGGAATGCCAGATCACCTGACCTGCCTCTTGACAAACCTGTATGCAGATCAGGAAGCAACAGTTAGAACTGGACATGGAACAACAGACTGGTTCTAAAGAGGAAAAGGAGTACGTCAAGGCTGTATATTGTCATCCTGCTTATTTAACTTATATGCAGAGTACATTATGAGAAACACTGGGCTGGAGGAAGCACAAGCTGGAATCAAGATTGCCAGGAGAAATATCAATAACCTCAGATATGCAGATGACACCACCCTTATGGCAGAAAGTGAAGAGGAACTAAAAAGCCTCTTGATGAAAGTGAAAGAGGAGAGCGAAAAAGTTGGCTTAAAGCTCAACATTCAGAAAACGAAGATCATGGCATCAGGTCCCATCACTGCATGGCAAATCAGTGGGGAAAGTGTAGAAACAGTGGCTGACTTTATTTTTGGGGGCTCCAAAATCACTGCAGATGGTGACTGCAGCCATGAAATTAAAAGACGCTTGCTCCTTGGAAGGAAGGTTGTGACCAACCTAGACAGCATATTGAAAAGCAGAGACATTACTTTGCCAACAAAGGTCCATCTAGTCAAGGATATGGTTTTTGCATTAGTCATGTATGGATGTGAGAGTTGGACTATAAAGAAAGCTGAGTGCAGAAGAATTGATGCTTTTGAACTGTGGTGTTGGAGAAGACTCTTGAGAGTCCCTTGGACTGCAAGGAGATCCAACCAGTCCATCCTCAAGGAGATCAGACCTGGGTGTTCATTGGAGGGACTGATGCTGAAGCTGAAATTTCAATACTTTGGCCACCTGACTCATTGGAAAAGACCCTGATGATGGGAAAGATTGAGGACAGGAGGAGAAGGGGACGACAGAGGATGAGATGGTTGGATGGCATCACTGACACAATGGACATGGGTTTGGTGGACCCTGGGAATTGGTGATGGACAGGGAGGCCTGGCGTACTGGGGTTCATGGGTTCTCAAAGAGTTGGACATGACTGAGCTACTGAACTGAACTGAAATGAAATAATATTTATTGTTTCACAATTACATCTACCTTTTATATTGTCCTCTGTTTTGTAATGACTGAAAACAGATTTGACATCACTCCAACTCACTTTTCGGCAGGTACTGTTTTCACTTTTGCCAGTGAGAGATTTTTGTCTGCGATTTGGAAGGTGAACAATGAATAGACAGTATTATTCTCCAGTGGGAGTTTAAAAAAGAAAAGTTTTATCACACATGTATATGTTCTGAAACAATATGCTGCTTAGTTTTACTAGTTTCTAAGCTTTAAAAAAAGTATCATATACTGCAGTTTGCTTTCTTTTCATATAATGTAATGTTTCTCAGTTTTATCTGTAGTCTTTTGTGTGGCTACAATTCATTCATTATCATTGCTGTGTAATCCTTTGTAAATTGACTATCACAGTGTATTATCATAAACATTTTGATTTTGTCTAGTTGTCTTTCTATTATGAGCAATGTATCTCCTATTGCACATGTAGAAAAGAGTCTACAACATGAAACAAGGAATAGAATCACTAGATCACAGGTAACTGTCACATTCAACTGTTCAAAAAAATGTCAGCTTTTGAAATCAAAGTGATTATACCAATTAACATTCTCACTAGCCATTTGTTAAAATTCTCACTGTAGCAGATCCTTACCAAAGCAAGAAATTTTCCAGTTCTTAAATTTTGCCTGTGTAGTTAGTAAAACCAATATCATCTTGATTTTAGTATGTGTTTTCTTGAGTACTAGTGAGGTTGAACTCTTTCTTTTTTAATATTATTACGAGGAAGTTTTCCTGTGAAGTAGCTGATCATCTATTTGCATCCCTTTTTATGGGTGGCTTTTTAAAATTATTAATGATGTAAAATTTTAATCTGGATATCTATAATCCTTTACCATTAACATGATTTGAAGTACTTTATTCTAGGCTGTGGCTTCTATTTTCACATCCTTTCTAGTATTGCTTCAGTTCAGTTCAGTTCAGTTGCTCAGTCGTGTCCGACTCTTTGCGACCCCATGAATCGCAGCACACCAGGCCTCCTTGTCCATCACCAACTCCTGGAGTTCACTCAGACTCATGTCCATCGAGTCGGTGATGCCATCCAGCCATCTCATCTTCTGTCGTCCCCTTCTCCTGCCCCTAATCCCTCTCAGCATCAGAGTCTATTCCAATGAGTCAACTCTTCACATGAGGTGGCCAAAGTACTCGAGTTTCATCTTTAGCATCATTCCTTCCAAAGAAATCCCAGGGCTGATCTCCTTCAGAATGGACTGGTTGGATCTCCTTGCAGTCCAAGGGACTCTCAAGAGTCTTCTCCAACACCACAGTTCAAAAGCATCAATTCTTCGGCACTCAGCTTTCTTCACAGTCCAACTCTCACATCCATACATGACCACAGGAAAAGTGAACAGATATTCTTACTTTAGAATCATTTTAATGTTAGTGATTTTGAAGTCTTAATAACAACTATTTCTTAATAAGAAAAATTTTCTTCCCTGGTGGCTCAGATGTTAAGAAACTGCCTGCAATGCAGAAGACCTGGATTTGATCTTTGGGTTGGGAAGATCCCCTGGAGAAGGGTATCACAACCTATTCCAGTATTCTAGTATTCTTGCCTAGAGAATTCCGTGGACAGAGGAGCCTGGCGAGCTAAGTCCATGGGGTCGCAAAGAGCCAGACACAACTGAGTGACTAACACTTTCACTTTTTTTCATCCCTCAAGCTTATGAAATTACTGTTTTCTTATAAAATTGTAGTTTTTTCACATTTACATATTTATTTTAGCCAACTTTTGTTTGGCTAATTCTGGACTCAATAGAAACTATCTTCATTTACAGTATTTTATATAAAACTTTACAAAATAAGCATAAGTACAGTGGATTAGTCTCCCTGGCAAAGACTCTGAGATTTTTGACAGGAGATTAATTTAGGGAAGAACAACCATGAGGTGTGAGAGTACCTGGACTGGGTAAAGGGATAGGGTGAACTGTGATGAAATCACAACGGAGGTCTCAGTTACACCAAGGAGGTGCCCTGGATGCCAGGCCATGCAGAGTGGTCCCAGGTGAGTTAAAGACCCAGCCTCTGTTGCCTCTTTCACCCTCCCCACCCCAAGCAGCCACCAGTGCAGCTGCTAGAGGGGCTGTTACTTTAAAAAGGCAGTCTCCTTAAAATCAAAGGCAGTTTCTGGAGAGGGACTGAGGTCTGGCCTTCAGGACCTAAAACTCCTGACTTTTGAGGGAATGATCACTCTGAGGGGCATCTGAGCATCACACAAGACCATAAAAACCTTGATGAGTTTCCTCAATAGGGGTAGAAAATTACGTTCTATCTCCAATAAACAGTGTGTTAGAAACATAGTGTCATCCAATAAATGTTGAGAGAATGAATATAACAGGAAGTAGACCCAAGGAGAAAATATTTCCATTCCCCCTAAGTTGCTTTTTATGTATCTAGTGCATTAAATCGGAGAAGGTGATGGCACCCCACTCCAGTACTCTTGCCTGGCAAATTCCATGGATGGAGGAGCCTGGTAGGCTGCAGTCCATGGGGTCGCGACGAGTCAGACACGACTGAGCGACTTCCCTTTCACTTTGGAGAATCCCAGGGACGGGGGAGCCTGGTGGGCTGCCGTCTATGGGGTTGCACAGAGTTGGACACGACTTAAGTGACTTAGCAGCAGCAGTGCATTAAATTGCTGAATATGTCACACTGAATAGACTTCGTCGAAGTCTACATTCTGATCACCTTAACTGATCATTGTTGTGCTCAGTAGGACTGCTGTTGCATGCAATGGAAGCTGAACTTGAAACTAGATGATTGCTTGCCCTCCACACCAACTTATTCAACTACCCAAACACCCCTTACTATGTGCCCTCCACTGACTTCATCTGTTACTTTATCATTCTGTGAAATAGCTAAAAGATTTTGGTTGGAGGCTTCTGCCTTCCTAGTTAAATGATACGATAATGATTATTATTAACATAATCATCGTGATAATGATGAGTTTTGAAATATTTCACTTTCAGTAGTTCCATCAGACCATGAATGTTGGTTTGTTTAATAGATGCCTCTCGATCAATGTATATGGAACACAATACTTGCCTGAGATGTTTCTTCTTTCTATGTCAAATTGATGTATCTGGGTGAATTTTTGCCACATCATTTTTAAATTTTTCAGGTAACAGCCAAAGTTATATCACTTTACAGTCTATACTGAACAGTCATGGTAAAGGTTATTCTACAGCCGCAATGAAGTTCTGTTTTAGAATTTGAGGTAAGTTGGACAAATATGACTAGACAGAAATTTAATTTTATTTTCCAAAGAATAAAAGGGACTTACTGAACTAGAGAATATTATGTTGCAGAGGAAAACACTTCTCTTTTAAGAGGACTAGCTGCTTTAAACGCTTGCTAAATTTTTCAGTAATCTGAATTATACTTTCAGTATAAAGCATATAATTTTAGTCTTTGACAGGTATTGTTCAATGTAGCTTGGTTTTTTTGCGATCCTCATTTTACGTTATTTTCTACTTACTAGAGCAAAATGGCACCCCACTCCAGTACTCTTGCCTGGAAAATCTCATGGACAGAGGAGCCTGGTAGGCTGCAGTCCATGGGGTCGCTAAGTCGGACACGACTGAGCAACTTCACTTTCACTTTTCACTTTCATGCATTGGAGAAGGAAATGGCAACCCACTCCAGTGTTCTTGCCTGGTGAATCCCAGGGACGGGGGAGCCTGGTGGGCTGCCGTCTATGGGGTTGCACAGAGTCGGACACGACTCAAGCGACTTAGCAGAACAAAATATGTACATCCTTTGGTTAAGCTTGTTGTATGTTAAGAAATGATTATATATATATATCTTTTAAAAAATCAAGTAGTCAACTATAAGTTGAATAGGTTGTCTCCAATTATCTTGAATTAGCCCTCCAGGCTCCTCTGTCCATGGGATTTTTCAAGCAAGAATATTGGAGGGGGTTGCCATTTTCTTTTCCAGGGGATCTTCCCAACCCAGAGATCATACCCATCTGTGTCTCCTGCACTGCAGGCAGATTCTTTACCAACTGTTGACCATCACGAAAGCCCCCTTAAAAAGTCTGGTATTCAACTACAAGTTAAAAAGACTTTGTCCAATTACAAGGAACTCACAGAACTTTTTATACAACGTAGTTCTTTTTTGTGTGAGAAGATATGGTAGAAAAGAAGTGATACATTTAGAAGGATAATTACTGGAGATTTTTTTTTTTAGAATATTTTAATCCAAGACAATCAGAATTTTTTGATCAAGTGATAGCATAAGGGGGTGAGAATATATAGGTGGTGTTTTCTAGGTGTCTGATTTCCCTCCATGAGCCTGATGGCCAAATACTCCCTGCTTTTGAAAATTACCTTCTACCCTCATACATATGGTTATGGGGGGAGTGGGTGGGTGGGAGGGTGATCGGTTTGGCATACTATTTCTCAGCGCCTCTTGTCATAGTATCCTGTTGTTTAGTTGTTAAATTGTGCCTGACTTTTTTGTGACCCTACTGACTGTAGCCCACCAGGCTCTTCTATCCATGGGATTTTCCAGGCAAGAAATATCTCTCGTCATTTCCTTCTCCAGGGGATCTTCCCAAACCGGGGATCAAAATTGTGTCCGCTTATTGGCAGGTAGGTTCTTTACCACTGAGCCATCAGAGAAGCCTTTGTATTAGTTTATCAATCCAAAATGTGCATCTGACTTAAATCTGGTTCTCTAGCACCCTGTTTTAGAATTTTTAGCATTGTCATCTAGAATAGTAGGTGTCAGTTCAGTTCAGTCACTAAGTCATGTCTGACTCTTTGTGATCCCATAGACTGCAGCATGCCAGGCATCCCTGTCCTTCACCAACTCCTGGAGCTTGCTCAGACTCATGTCCATTGAGTTGGTGATGCCATCCAACCATCTCATCCTCTGTTGTTCCCTTCTTCTCCTGCCTTCAATCTTTCCCAGCATCAGGGTCTTTCTAAATGAGTCCATTCTTCACATCAGGTGGCCAAATATTGGAGTTTCGGCTTCAGCATCAATCCTTCCGATGAATATTTAGGACTGCTTTCCTTTAGAATTGACTGGTTTGATCTCCTTGCAGTCCAAGGGACTCTCAAGAGTCTTCTCCAACACCACAGCTCAAGCATCAATTCTTTGGCACTCAGCCTTCTTTATGGTCCAACTCTTAACATCCATACATGACCTCTGGAAAAACCATAGCTTTGACTATATAGACATTTATCAGCAAAGTAATGTTTCTGCTTTTTAATATGCTGTCTAGGATTGTCATAGTTTTTCTTCCAAGGAGCAAGCATCTTTTCATTTCATGGCTGCAGTCACCATCTGCAGTGATTTTAGAGCCCAAGAAAATAAAGTCTATCTGTTTTCATTGTTTCCCCATCTATTTGCCATGAAGTGATGGGACTGGATGCCATCATCTTCCTTTTTTGAATGTTGAGTTTTAAGCCAAGTTTTTCACTCTCCTCTTTCACTTTCATCGAGAAACTCTTTAGTTCCTCTTCATGTTCTGCCATAAGGGTGGTGTCTTCTGCATATCTAAGGCTATTGATATTTCTCCTGGCAATACTGATTCCAGCTTGTGCTTCATCCAGCTTGGCATTTCACTAGATGTACTCTTCACATAAGTTAAAT
This sequence comes from Capricornis sumatraensis, assembly GCF_032405125.1. NCBI lineage: Eukaryota > Metazoa > Chordata > Mammalia > Artiodactyla > Bovidae > Capricornis > Capricornis sumatraensis. The sequence goes on from NC_091073.1 coordinate 27,052,654, forward strand.
AAGCAGGGTGACAATATATAGCCTTGTTGTACTCCTTTCCCAAGTTTTAACTAGTCTGTTGTTCCATGTCCAGTTCTAACTGTTGCTTCTTGAACTACATACACATTTCTCATGAAGCAGGTAAGGTGGCTTGGTATTCCCATCTCTTTAAGAATTTTCCACAGGATTTTGTGATCCACACAGTCAAAGGCTTTAGCGTAGTGATGAAGCAGAAGATGTTTTTTATGTAATTCTCTAGCTTTTTCTATGATCCAACAGATGCCCACAATTTGATCTCTGGTTACTCTGCCTTTTCTAAATCCATCTTGAACATCTGGAAGTTCTTGGTTTACATACTGTTGAATCCTAGCTTGGAGAATTTTGAGCATCACTTTGTTAGCATCTGAGATGAGTGCAATTGTGCGGTAGTTTGAGCATTCTTTGGCACTGCCTTTCTTTGGGATTGGAATAAAAACACCTTTTCCAGTCCTGTGACCACTGTTGAGTTTCCCAAGTTTGCTGGCATATTGAGTGCAGCACTTTCACAGTTTATCTTTTAGGATGAGGAAATAGCTCAACTGAAATTCCATCACCTCCACTAGCTTTGTTTGTAGTGATGCTTCCTAAAGCCTGCTTGACTTCAGACTCCAGGATGTCTGGCTGTAAGTGAGTGATCACACCATTGTGGTTATCATCATTGAGATCTCTTTTTTGTACAGTTCTTCTGTGTATTCTTGCCATCTCTTCTTAATATCTTCTGCTTCTGTTAGGTTCATACTGTTTTTGTCCTTTATTGTGCCCATCTTTGGATGAAATAATTTTCTCTTCTTGAAGAGAAAATTAGAGATACTAGTCTTTCCCATTCTATTATTTTCTTCTATTTCTTTGCACTGATAGCTGAGGAAGGCTTTCTTATCTCTCTGTGCTACTCTTTGTAACTCTGCGTTCAGATGAATTTATCTTTCCTTTTTCTCCTTTGCCTTTAGGTTCTCTTCTTTTCTCAGCTACTTGTAAGGCCTCCTCAGACAACCATCTTGCAAATTTGCTGGCATATTGAGTGCAGCATTTTAACAGTACATTTCTTTTGGGATGATTTTGATCACTGCCTCCCATACAATGTTACAAACCTCCGTCCATAGTTCTTCAGGCACTCTGTCTATCAGATCTAATTCCTTGAATGTGCTTGTCATTTCCACTGTATAATTGTAATGGATTTGATTTAGGTCATACCTGAATGGTCTAGTGGTTTTCCCTACTTTCTTCAATTTAAATCTTATGTTTGCAATAAGGAGTTCATGATTTGAGCCACAGTCAGCTCCTGGTCTTGTTTTTGCTGACTGTATACAGCTTCTCCATCTTTGGCTACAAAAGAATATAATAAATCTGATTTCTGTAATGACCATCTGCTGATGGCCATGTGAGATTTGTCTCTTATGTTGTTGAAAGAGGGCGTTGCTATGGCCAGTGAGCTCTTTTGTCAAAACTGTTAGGTGTTGATCTGCTCCATGTTGTACTCCAAGGCCAAACTTGCCTTTATCTCTTGACTTCCTACTTTAGCGTTCCAGTCCCCTAGATGAAAAGGACATCTTTTTTTTGGTGTTAATTCTAGAAGGTATTGGAGGTCTTCCTAGAACCATTCAACTTCACTTGTTTGGCATTAATGGTTGGAACATAGACTTGGATTACAGTGATATTGAATGTTTTGCCTTGGAAATGAACAGAGATCATTCTGTCATTTTTTTAGATCACACCGAAGTTCTGTATTTTGGACTCGTTATTTGACCATGAGGGCTACTCCATTTCTTCTAAGGGATTCTTGCCCATTGTATTAGATATAATGGTCATCTGAATTAAATTTACCCATTGTGGTTCATTTTAGTTCACTGATTCCTGAAATGTTGATGTTCACATTTTTCCATCTCCTGTTTGACCACTTCCAATTTACCTTGACATGGACCTACCTTTCCAGGTTCCTATGCAATCTTTACAGCATTGAACTTTACTTCCATCTCCAGTCACATACACAACTGGGTGTTGTTTTTTGGTTTGGCTCAGCCTCTTCAGTCTTTCTGGAGCTGCTTGTCCACTCTTCTCCAGTAGCATATTGTGTACCTCCTGATCTGGGGAGTTCATCTTTCAGTGTCATAGCTTTTAGCCTTTTTGTCTTTCATGGGGTTCTCAAGGCAAGAATACTGAAGTGATTTGCCATTCCCTTCTCCAGTGGACCACATTTTGTCAGAACTCTCCACCATGTCCTGTCCATCTTGGGTGGCCCTACATGACATGGCTCATAGCTTAATTGAGTTAGACAAGGCTGTGATCCTTATGATCATTTTGGTTAGTTTGCTGTGATTCTGATTTTCATTCTGTCTGCCCTCTGATGGATAAGGGTAAGAGGATTTTGGAAACTTCCTGATGGGTGGGACTGGCTTGGGGGAATCTGTGTTTTGTTCTGGTGGGTGGGGCCATGCTTAGTAAATCTTTAATCCAATTTTCTTTTGATGGGTGGGACAGTGTTCCCTCCCTGTAGTTTGGCCTGAGGCTGAAAAACTATTGTTGGGGTAAGTCCTTCAAAAGGAATTATGCCAGTATATTGCCTCTTGCAGGACTGTTGTATTCAGTGTTCCTGGCCCCATGGCAGGCCACTGTCAACCCACGTCTCTGCCTGAGACTCCTGGACACTCATGCCTCTGCAGTAGACACTCAAAGACTCAAAGGCAGGTCTGGCTCAGTCTCTTTTGGGGTGCCTGGATCCTGGGGTGCACAAAGTTTTGTTTAAGCCCTCTGAGCATCTCTAGAGGGTATGGGGTTTGATTCTAAATACTTCGCCCATCCTATAGCCGTATTGGGGCTTCTCCTTTGCCTCTGTATGTGGTGCATCTTTTTCTGGTAGGATCCAACATTCTCTTATCAATGGTTGTTCAGTGGTTAGTTGCAGTTTTGGAGTTCTTGCAGGAGAAGATGAGTGCATGTCCTTCTACTCTGCCAGCTTGTGATCTTTAGAATAATAGGCTTGCCTCTTTCTAATGGCAGTGGTAGCATGTAAAATGTGAGCTGTTTGGGGCTAATCTGAAGAAAAGCTGGCAGAAGAAGAAGAGCAGAGTTGAGAGATGCAAAGAATATCCTGTGGCATCTGCATCCTTGTATCCGGTGGTGCCTCTCATTCAGGTACATTCTTGAGTTCATCAGGCATAGTATCTCATATTAATGATTTTTTTGTTGGTTATGAGGGATGAAATATTGTTTATGTCAGATGCAACCAAAAGAGCTTAACCCAGGATAATTAGTAGTTCCCCAGTAAGCCCTAGCTAGTAGTCAAAAGATTTTATTTTGATGTAAAATATAGTCCCTACTGGAACTAGCTGCCTGTGATATTGGGTTGAGATGGAATTTAAGATATATATGGGATTCCCAGGTGGCACTAGTGGTAAAGAATCTGCTCACCAATGCAGGAGATGCCGTAGACTCTGGTTGGATCCCTGGGTCAGGAATATCCCCTGGTGTAGGAAATGGAAAGCCACTCCAGTATTCTTGTCTGGAAAACTCTATGGACAGAGGAGCCTGGTGGACTGCATTCCATGGGTTTGCAAGGAGTTGGACATAAGCACGTGCACACAGACAAATACACTCATATGTTTATATGTATACACACACACACACACACACACACACACACACACACATATATATAGAGAGAGGAATAGAATAGAGAGATTAAAAATATGGAGGTAGAGCGAGACAGAGAAGTGGGCATGATCATGCAGAACAGGGCTTCTCAACACACACAACTGACATTTAGAGATAAAAATTTTTTGTTGCGGGCTGTGGGTTGCTATTTTGTGCATTGTAGGATGTTTAGGAGAATCTTTGGGTCTACTACTAGATGCAAAAGAGCATCTACCCACCCAGCTGTCTCCAACATTGTTATCTGTCTCCTGGGAGGCAAAACTGCCATTGCTTGAGAACCTCTAGTACAGAGATATTTGCAAGGGATGGCAAAGTAGCAATAAGTTAACCAAATGTTTTCTAACCCAATTTAGATCACATAAAGTGTGCATCCAACTTCTCAAAAGATAATTCAAAATGGATATGTATTTGTTTGTAAGTTAGCTGCTGTTTCAGTTAAAAAGATAATCATATATATTCACATGTTTACATATAAGCTAAAGAAATCCACAGAAAGAAAAGAACATGAGCACAACCAGATTTTACACTCCTGTTATTTCTCCATGGGCAATTTGATATGTGTCCTCGGTGATACCACTTTCATTCCTGTGAGCAGTAACCATTGCCTGAAACTGCTCTGACACTCTTCTAAAAAAGACAGCAATCTAGAATAGTGAGGGCCCTCAAGTAGAGAGAAACCACAGGGGATTAAGCCACCTCAGAGTAAAGCTGAGTTGAGAAATGGGTAACATCATTTGAGTCTGGAACCCAGCAGGAACTGAAGTCAGTATTTTTCAAATACATGAGATAACAAATCTCCTTTTCTGACTTAGACTGATTTTAGTTGTTTCCTTCTTTTACAACTATAAAGATCCTGAGCAATGCAAAAAGTATGTCTAAGAAAAATCAGATATAATTCTTTCATTGTAAAGTTTCTTATATTCATTTTGACTTTTGCATACCACAAGGAGATGTTATGAAGACCCTGAAAGTGGTCTAGTGAAAATATTTTATGAAACAGAAAAATGAATGTTATGAATACAGTTTGTAACTTATCTAGAGGGAATAAAATATAAAAGAGCTTAGGCACAGTTGACTGATTTCTATGAAAATTTTTGCCATGTATATAATTATATACCAAACTTAATAGAGACATTACCAATTAACATGTCTCTCAGTCTGTGGCTCCTCCTCTTGCAATCGGGGAGGGGAACTATTTCTCTGTGACTCCTGCTGAAGAGCTTTTTCTGGGAGCCGTGTTTTATCCACGTGATCCAACTCCCAGGTACAGAACCAGTTAGACTAGGAGTGGTCTCAAAGACAGTTAATCTATATACTTAATGATGTCTGGAGTAAAATAATGAACTTTCCTAAACAGATTCCCTCTTTCAAGAACGTGGGACATTAGGTCCTGATAGAATATATGTTAGAAATGGATGTTGAAGCTGAAATGTCTCACGAAGAAAGCAGACTGACTACAATGAACATTTAAGTTTAAATGATAATGAAGCAACCCAAGAATGAGAGAAGGGTAGATTTAAGAGAGATACCTTGAGACAAGACTTATGGTTAGGAGGAAAAGAAACAGAAAAAAAGGAACTGGTCCCTAAGCACAGGCCTGATTGCTCATGATTTTCTAGTGTCATTCCATAGGTTCATTCCATTCACAGTTGCGCCAGTTACCACTTGACTGCCTCTCAGCTCCATAGTCACCCTTCAGTACATGTTCTTCAATCATGGATTTGACTTCAAGCATTTCTCCCTTACATGAACACATGTTCAACTGTAGAGGGCACAGGAGATATGGAGAGAGGAAGAAGACTTCTGATTCTGAGATGCTTATTTTGTATTTTATTTTGCCTCCTACTGTGTGTTCTGTCAGTCTGTGAATGTGTAGGCTCTCCATTGATACTGTTCCAGTTATACCCCTAGAACCTGCAGTTCCTCAGTGACTTTGCAGCCTCTCTGGTTACTATCTAGGTGGTCTTCTCGCCTGGAATACCACATACTTAAAATTCCCCACTCTGTATGCTTCCCCACCAGCTCTGCCTATGAACACAAGCACTCCAGGACTCACAGCAGTTCTTTGACATCCCTTTGTGCACCTGTACCAAGCCTTGGCTTGTTTGCACACCTGGAAGGGCTGCTTCCCAGGGCCCTGTTTACACCACAGGCTGTAATTCTCCAGCAAAAGACCCCCCAATCTCTGTATACCTCATTTAGGGTCTTAACTATCTGCAACCTTATATCCTGTTGTGGTAACCGGGCTCTGACCTAAGTAACCTAGCAAACTCTCCAGGGGGCTGCAACTACAACTTTTCTAACAAGATCCAGTTTGCTGAAGCCCTGCCCCCGCACCACACCTTTGCAAACTTGCCCTTCATTGCACACTTTTCCTAGCCCTTAACTAACCCACAGAGTTCTCCGTATGTCCTTATTAGTTTCTCTTTTATCTTAATTTACTCATTCTTTACACTATAATTTGCATACAGTCAAATTGTTGTGGCTCTTCTCCTTATTGGCCTCAGACGGATTCACCCTCTTTAGTACATTCCATCTCTCTTGGGCTAACTTCAATAAATTTCTATATTTTGTGATCACAAGTTGCCACGCTCATTTGCTAAGTTGCTTCAGTTGTGTCCAACTCTTTGTGACCCCATGGACTGTAGCCTACCAGGTTCCTCTGTCCATGGGGATTCTCCAGGCAAGAATACTGGAGTGGGTTGCCATGCCTTCCTCCAGGGGATCTTCCTGAGTCAGGGATGGAACCCCAGTCTCCTGCATTGGTAGATGAGTTCTTTACCACTGGTGCCACCTGGAAAGCCCAAGAGCTGGATTCAAAAAGCCAGGACACACCAACTAATTCTTCTTTCTGATATTCAGATGTTTCTGCTTTTTACTTTTATTTCCATAGAATTTCATTAAGTTGACCTCAAGACCTAGGTATGACTGAACATGCCAAAGTACAAAACACTTAGATCAGTTTTGATGAACACAGAGTTTGACATATTTGTCAATAGTACCAAGGATAGTTTTGCATACTAGAATATTTAACAGCCACAGGAGAAGGGCAAACCAATATAATTAAGGTTAAGAGTATATGGAATAACTGGCTCAGAGAAGCTTAATGTCTCCCTATTTCTGTTGTAAATCTGTTCAGGTTCATAAATCAATGAGCTAGAGAAAACATAACTAAACAAAGTAAATATTCAAACAGAATTTGCTTGAGTTTCCCAAGGCGGATTATTAAGCATGCAGTCTAATTTATTATTTGAGAAAGCAAGTAATTTTCCTGATATGCCCATATGCTCTTGGGCTGCAGGTCAATTCTTTCATTTATGAAAAAAAAATCACAAATTATCTTCAATAGTTATTCAATGATTGATTTCATTAAGGTGTATACCAAACAAATTTCTGCAAAATTAGATTCACAGATGTTGGTCCACTTTGGCACAGAGAACTTTTAAAGATGGAGATTTGGAACAACACTTCTATAACCTATCAATGCATTCCATGTTTAGATATGCTTAGTCATAAATTACATCAACTAACAGGTTAACAATCTGCTATACAATTTGTTCTTTTTGATTAGCATTGATATAAAAATATTGAATAGATCTAGGAAAAATGGATATAACAATATTTGAGGGATTTTCAATATAATAAATATTTTTAAGTGACATAGTCTATACTAACAAGGGAAAATTAAAAGTAGTTTGACAATCAATAATTATGCAACAATACTGGAAAGAGCAAAGTACAGTGATTTTCAGTATAGCTGACCCTTTAATTATAGATAAAACATTTTATGGAATATGAAAAGATAAAGAGCATTTCTGCTTAGGAAACCTGATTATACATTATAGTATACAATCAATATGATGTTTGCAGAACACCAAAAATTAGTACCAAAATATTAACTACCTCTAAGGAAATGATGGCTAGGTCATGCCACATTAGAGAGTGACATTGAAAGAATTCACTAAAAAATGTCTTTCTGTAGAGTTTGCTTTTTCATAGTACAACATAAAATGTAAGGGAAATGCCTTAATAAATATTCTTGAAATAGCATTTAACTGAGAGCAACACTTCCACTATCTCGACATATTAATAAAAACAAACAAGGAATGAGAATTATGGGTGAGAAGTGGAGTACCAACTGGGTTATTACAAAAACTATTTCCCCTAAATTAAGCATATTTGTGTGTGAGTGTGTGTTAGTTGCTCAGTCAAATTCGACTCTTTGCAACCCCATGGACTGTAGCTTACCAGGTTTCTCTGTCCATGAAATTCTCCAGGGAAGAATATTGGAGTGGGTTGCCATTCCCTTCTCCAGGGGATCCTCCTAAACCGGGGGTGGAACCCAGGTCTCCTGCACTGCAGGCAGATTCTTTGTCCTCTTAGCCACCAGGGGAGTCCAAATTAAGCATATGGATATTATTTAACAATATATTTTATGAACATATGGAATCATACATTTCTAATGCAAGTATACTTACTCTAAAGAACACACAGTATTTTGAGGGGATATTTCTTAACTTAAATATATTTCTTATATGTAGAATCACAACTTAGGGTATAAATCAAAGGTATTCAGAAATTTTAAGTGTCCAACAAAATTGAAATAAGAAAGACTGAAGGAAAACTCCCTGAAGAGTAAGAATTACAGATCGTTAGTGAAATATATTTGAATGCAAGAAGAAAAAAAAAACAACAAAATTATAGGAAAACAATAAATGTGTACCTAAGGTTCTAAAAAATAAATAAATAAATAAATTTGTAGAAGAAATAAAATGAAAATATATGTAGAACAGTGAAACCCTTATGCTTTTTTTTGTAATGGAATTTATGGAGAATATAGTTCAAAAGCTAATAGATAACAGTTGGAAAAAAGGGCTCAATTATTCCTTAGAGATACTGAGTCAACTTTTGACATATTCAACATATGAGTTCAAATGTTGTCCATTCTGCCTCTCTTGAAAATTCTAAAAGCCTTTTATTTCCACAGGACTATGGAAGGGTAATATCAAATACTGCTTAAGTGTACAATCCCATTCAACTCTATGCCTTATTACCTTGCTGAACTTGGACAATTTTCTTAGCACTCTGTACCTTAGTCCACACCTGTAAAATGGGAAAATAATATCTATCTTAGAACTGGACATGGAAAAACAGACTGGTTCCAAATAAAAAAGGAAGTACGTCAAGGCTGTATATTGTCACTCTGCTTATTTAACTTATATGCAGAGTACATCATGAGAAATGCTGGGCTGGAAGAAGCACAAGCTGGAATCAAGATTGCCAGGAGAAACCTCAGAAATGCAGATGACACCACACTTCTGGCAGAAAATGAAGACGAACTAAAAAGCCTCTTAATGAAAGTGAAAGAGGAGAGTGAAAAAGTTGGCTTAAAGCTCAACATTCAGAAAACGAAGATCATGGCATCTCGTCCCAACACTTCATAGGAAATAGATGGGGAAACAGTGGAAACAGTGGCAGACTATTTTTCTGGGCTCCAGAATCACTGCAGATGGTGATTGTAGCCATGAAATTAAAAGACGCTTACTCCTTGGAAGAAAAGTTATGACCAACCTAGAGAGCATATTCAAAAGCAGAGACATTACTTTGCCAACAAATGTCCGTCTAGTCAAGGCTATGGTTTTTCCTGTGGTCATGTATGGATGTGAGAGTTGGACTGTGAAGAAAGGTGAGTGCCGAAAAATTGATACTTTTGAACTGTGGTGTTGGAGAAGACTCTTGAGAGTCTCTTGGACTGCAAGGAGATCCAACCAGTCCATCCTCAAGGAGATCAGTTCTGGGTGTTCATTGGAAGGAATGATGCTAAAGCTGAAACTCCAGCGCTTTGGCCACCTCCTGCAAAGATTTGACTCATTGGAAAAGACTCTGATGCTGGGAGGGATTGGGGGCAGGAGGAGAAGGGGACGACCGAGGATGAGATGGCTGGATGGCATCACTGACTCTATGGATGTGAGTCTGAGTGAACTCCGGGAGATGGTGATGGACAGGGAGGCTTGACGTGCTATGATTCATGGGGTCGCAATGAGTCAGACACGACTGAGCAACTGAACTGAACTGAACTGAATATCTATCTTATGAGATTATGTGAGTGTCAAATAAGTGCATATAAATTGGTTCAATTCAGTTCAGTTCAGTTCAGTCACTCAGTCGTATCCGACTCTTTGCGACCCCATGAATTGCAGCACGCCAGGCCTTCCTGTCCATCACCAACTCCCAGAGTTCACTCAGACTCACGTCCATTGAGTCAGTGATGCCATCCAGCCATCTCATCCTCTGTCGTCCCCTTCTCCTCCTGCCCCCAATCCCTCCCAGCATCAGAGTCTTTTCCAATGAGTCAACTCTTCACATGAGGTGGCCAAAGTACTGGAGTTTCAGCTTTAGCATCATTCCTTCCAAAGAAATCTCAGGGCTGATCTCCTTCAGAATGGACTGGTTGGCTCTCCTTGCAGTCCAAGGGATTCTAAAGTGGTTAGGATACTGTAAAATGCATAATAACCATTGAAGATTATTAGAATATAGTCTGGTTTACTTAGTATCCTTTCAACAGCATTGGTTTTTATACACACGTGACACAGTAATAATTAAAGATGATAATTATCTCTTTGCTCAGCCTACTCATTCCATCCAAAATAGTCTTATTCAATTTTCATCATTCTATTCCACTGTTAAAGAACTAAAAATGTTTCCCTACTGCCTAGGCCAGCAGAGGTGAGTTTTATTTGGATCCTAACACTTCTGTAACTGAAGCTAGTCTTACTACTTTAAGCTCCTTTCCTCTTTACCCCACATTATATTCCATTTGTTGAACTTGAGATGGCCCATTCTTTCCTACAAGGGACATGCCTTTGTTGATCTGTCTCACTGGCCTAAATTGTTATTCCTTTCCCATTCTTTCAGAGACAGTTCGAAAGCATTTCATTTCTTTGTGCTTGGAATTTCTTTCATCTCCATTCATTAATCAGGAATACTTGAATAGCTAATCTTTGCAAGGCCCTGCTAGATACAGTAGGGAGTTAGCCAGCATGATCCCCAGTCTTAATGACTGTACAGATTTGTAGAGGAGACCTACAATGAAACAAGCAGCCAAGCTATAATTGCTATGCCTCTGTGCTTGTGCTTATTTTTAGTCGCTCAGTCCTATCTGAGTCTGCGACCGTTTGGACTGTAGTCTGCCAGTCTCCACTGTCCATTGGATTTTTCAGGCAAGAAATATTGGAGTGGGTTGCCATTTCCATCTCCAAACTGGTCTGCCTACATTGTCCTTTTCCAAGCTCTTCACAAGACCCCCTCCATCTTATCCTTTAGGCCTCAGCTCCAATAGTATCTTTAAGATGGCTTTTACTGGGGTGGGTTGCCATGTCCTCCTCCAGGGGATCTTCCCGACCGAGGGATTGAATCTGCATTTCTTACTTACAGGAATCCTGCATTGGCAGGCAGGTTCTTTATCACTGGTGCCACCTAGGTTTTTTTGGCCATCCCATCTAAAAACAGTACCCATCCTATGTACAGTCAGTACTTGTCTCATTACCTGCTGAATACTTTAATAGCATCTATATTATCTTAAAATGTCATTTCCACAGATAGATTTACTTGTCAAGAAGAGAGTTGCATTATCTCCCCACTCAAAACCCCAGTTATTGGTTAACAATAATGATGTCATTGCTTGGTATTGATACTCCTCAGCATCAGAGTGGGACATGATTGGCACAAATTCATCAGAATAATTTCTCCACTTTTGCCAGAATAAAGGGTTCAGAAATGGTCCGTACCCCAGACCTAACCTATTCAGTGCAAGACATCCTCCTGGCCACAAATGTACAACTCAGAGTCCAATGTTTGGAAAGGGAAGAGAAGATTTATCTTTTGTTCTGAACAGTGCAATGTACACATATGAAGTCTGGAATTGCTACAGCCATTTGGCTGCAAATAGGGCAGTTTTGCTTTTTCCTTTTCAAATTGTGTGTCATCTATTTCCTTTTCTTGTCCTTCTATGGTAACTAAATCTTCTGGTAATATGTTTAATATGAGTGATGAGTGGATATTTATTCCTTCTTCTTGATATTAAGGGAAAAGGATCCAGTCTTTTATCATTAAGTACTGTGCTGTTGGCTACAAGTTATTTCATAGATGCTTGTTGGCAATTTGAGGTAATTATATTTTATTCCTAATTTGCTAAAATGTTTTAAATCCCAATTTTGTGTTGGATTTTGTTAAATTCTTCTTCTGTGCCAACTGACATGATCCACACAGTTTCCTTTTCAACCTATGGATATGATGGACTACATTGATTTGATAGTCAAATATTTAACCAGACTTGTATATCCAGAATAACTACTACTTGGTCATGATAAAGAGTTCTTTTAATATTTTGTTGTGTAAGCTTCATTAATATTTTTATAATAAAAGTGAAAGTGAAAGTGAAGTTGCTCAGTCATGTCCGACTCTTTGCGACCCCGTGGACTGTAGCCTACCAGGCTTCTCCGTCCATGGGATTCTCCAGGCAAGAATACTGCAGTGGGTTACCATTTCCTTCTCCAGGGGAATCTTCCTGACCCAGGGATTGAACCCAGGTCTCCTGCATTGGAGCCACCAGGGAAGCCCAATATTTTTATAAAAGGCATTTATGTATACATTCTTGAGAGATATTGATCTGTCATTTTTTGCACTGTCTGACTTTGGTATCAGAGTAATTCTTGCATCATAAAATGAGTTGGGAAGTGTCCCTTCCTCTTCTACATCTGACATAGATAGTGTAAAATTTGTAAAATTGGTGTTAATTCTTCTTTAAGTGTTGATAGAATTTTCCAGTGAAACCAGCTGGAGTTGGAGTTAGCGAATTCCACTTTCCTCTTTGTGAGCTTTTAAAATATGGATTCAACTTCTTTAATAGTTATCCAACTATTTGGATGATCTATTTCATTTCAATTCAGTTTAGGAAGTGATAGCTTGCGGTGAACCAGATTTCTGATCTCTGAAGAAAAAGATTTAGCTTCAGGATCAGTGTGACCAGTCTTGATCACTCAGAGCTTTTATGTGGCAGAAATTTTATTACAGGGAAAAGGGACAGAAAAAACTTCTGATATAGACTTCAGAGGGGGATAGAGAATTCCCTACTTCCTAGTCTTATCAAGGCCTTATATACTTTTACCAGACCCACTCCTACAACATACATCTTAAATTAACAAAATTAGACCTAACAAGGGCTTCCTTTCTGGCTCAGCTGATAAAGAATCCACATGCAATGTGGGAGACCTGGGTTCAATCCCTGGGTTGGGAAGATCCCCTGGAGAAGGGAAAGGCTACTCACTATAGTATTCTGGCCTGCTCAGTTCCATGGACTGTATAGTCCGTGGGGTCACAAAGAGTCAGATAGGACTGAGGGACTTTTACATACATATTAAAACTAATAATAGAGAGGTCTTACCAGACCCACTCCCTTATAAGCTAAGAGGATTAGTCAAAAGGTTCCTGTTAAGAAGAAAAAACATGTATTCAAGGAAGATACATTGTTGTTATATAATCATTAGTACAGAGCTTAAGGCAAAACCTACCCTTTAGCAAGATGAGTTCTTTTGTTGTATAAACATTAGCTCTGGGCTTAAAGAAAGTTAGTCTTAAGGATTGTTGTCATAACAACTCAAAAAGTTTATGTGACTAAGACAAAGCAATGTAGAAAAAAAGTTTGTCCTTTTCTCCTCCTTGAAAGCCCATGACCCCTTTCTCCTCCTTGAGGGCTGCAGAATCCTTCCTCCTTGAGGGCCCTGGACTCCTTATCAACCTACCTAAGAATTAACTGTCTCAGTAGTTCACAGTTTTCCAGGTATCCAAAAAGTTTTAATTTTTCTAAGTAGTCAAATTTGTGAGCATAAACTGATTTGTTCTATTTCATTAATGTTCTTTTAATGGCTATAGGATATGTGATGATAGTCCCTATTTCATTCCTGACATTGGGGATTTGTATTCTTTGTTTTTATTGTTGTCTGTTTTGCTAGAAGTTTGTCAATTTTATTGATTACTTTTGAAGACCAACTTTTGTTTAATTGATTTTCTCTATTGTTCCTTTGTTTTTAATTTGACTTCTGCTCTTTATTTCCTTCCTTCTACTTTCTATGAGTTCCTTTTGTGCTTTCCTTTTTTAATATATTCTTCATGTGGGAACCTAAAAGACTGATTTGAGATCTTTCTTTGTTCCTAAAGTAAGCATTTAGCTATATATTCTCTTCTCGTAGTTGTAGTTGCATCTCACATATTTGGCTATATTTTAGTTTTCCTTCAGCTCTATGCTTTTTTAAATTTCCTGTGAGTCGTCATCCTTCACGCATGAATCTAAGTTTGTTATTTCATTTCAACATATTTAGCAATTTTCCTGTTGTCTTTCTGTTACTGCTTTCTAGCTAAATGTATAGTCAGGGAACATACTGTATATGATATCAATTAAAATTTTTTATTTAATTTTACAGCTCCTCTTGATTAATTTTCCATGTGCATTGTGCTCTTGTTGAGTGGAATGTTTTGTATACATGAATTGAATCCTCTCAGTTAATTGTGCCTGTTCAATTCTTATAGATCCTTGCTAATTTTCTGCCTGTTAGTTCTATTAGTTGCTAAGAGGAGAATGTTGAAATTTCCAGCTGTAATTGTGGGTCTATTTCTCCTTTTAACTTAATTAGCTTTTTGCTTCATGTATTCTGAGACTCTGTTTTTTGGTATATATACATTTAGCATCATACATTATCCTGGTAGATGGATTATTTTTAAAAAATCATTAGATCTCATCCTTCTTTGACTCTAGTAATTGTCTTTGTTTTAATGTCCATATGACTAGATATTTACATATCCACTACTTTTTGTTTGTTTGACAAATGTTTGCACAATATATCTTCCTCCATGCTTTTAGATTCAACTTAGCTATGTCACTGAATTTGAGATGAGTTTTTATATATAATATGCAGTCTATTTTAAAAATCTTTCATACCAAACTATCTTTTGATTGACATTTAGGGTAATTATTCATATTAGGACTTAAGTCTATCATTATATTGTTTGTTCTCCGATATTCATCTATTTCTCCTTTCCTTCCTTCCTATGGATTACTTGCACATTGTTTTTTTAGTGTTCCATATTATTTATAGGCTGGGTATCATAATATACAAATGCTATTTATCACAGTCTACTAGTATAAATATATTACTACTTATAGTAACATGAGAGATCTTCACTTCCTCTTAGGTTCCTTTACTTCCCATACTCTAAATATCACTCTCTAGAGTATTGGATGGCATTACAATTTTTTCTTCAATCAGTTTAGTTCAGTTGATCAGTCGTATCTGACTCTTTCTGACCCCATGGACAGCAGCACACCAGGCCTCCCTGTTCATCACCAGAGTTTACCCAAATTCATGTCCATTGAGTCAGTGATGCCATCCAACCATCTCTATCCTCCATTATCCCCTTCTTCTCCTGCCCTCAGTCTTTCCCAGCATCAGGATCTTTTCAAATGAGTCAGCTCTTTGCATTAGGTGGCCAAAGTATTGGAGTTTCAGCTTCACCATCAGCCCTTCCAATGAACACCCAGGACTGATCTCCTTAAGGATGGACTGGTTGGATCTCCTTGCAGTCCAAGGGACTCTCAAGAGTCTTCTCCAACACCACTCAAATGCAATTTATAAAATTCATGAGGAAAAGATAATCCATTTTATCTACCTGTATTTTTGCTCTTTCTATTGTTCTTTCTTCAGTCCCAACACTTCAAGATTTGTTTTATTTCACTTCTTTTCTGTTTAAAGGACTTTCTTAGACAACCGTAAGGTACATATGCTAGTGAAATTTTTCTTTGGTTTTCTTTCTTCTGAGAATCTTTATTTTTCTATATTTTTATTATAGAATTCATAGTTGACAGTACTTTTCTCTCAACACTTGAAAAATATTGTGCCACTTGCTTCTGGTCTTCTTTGATACAGATCAGAACCTATTTAAATTGATGTTCCCCTGAAGGTAACATGTTCCGTCTCTCTTGTTTTCAGGAATAAATTATAATGCACTTTGGTATGGATTTCTTTGGTTTTATCCTGTTGGGATTCATTTGACTTCTTAGATCATAGGGTTGTGTCCTTTGCCAAGTTTGGAAAGTTTTCAGTCATTATTTCTCTGAATACTCTTAGTCTATCTCTTCTTCTTGGATTCTAATTATATTAATGTTGGATATTTGTTATTGTTAAAGAGGTCCCTGAAGGTCTGATCAATTTTTTTTCAGTCTATTTTTCTGCCTGTTATTCAGATTAGGTATATTTGATTGTCTTAAGTTCACTGATTTTTATCCTCTGACATCTCTAGTCGAGCATTGGATCAAACCAGCAAGCTTCTTATTTTGTTGCTGAACTTTTCAGTTCTATATTTTCCATTTTCTTCTATTGGTTCTTTTTCTATAACTTTTATTCCTTTCCTAAGATTTTTGTTTATATTAGTTTCAAGACAATTTATAATTGATGTTGAAATATTTTTATGAACTACTTTAGACTGAATGCTGACAAGTTCATATCTGATTTATCTCTGTTGACATGCTGATTCTCTTTTTTCATTCTAGTTTTGTTTTCCACATTATGGTGGAGAGGTCTGACAGAATGTGGTCCACTGGAGAAGGCAATGGCAAACCACTTCAGTATTCTGGCCTTGAGAACCCCATGAACAGTATGCAAAAGCAAACTCATAGGACACTGAGAGAGGAACTCCCCAGGTCAGTAGGTGCCCAATATGCTACTGGAGATCAGTGGAGAAATAACACCAGAAAGAATGAAGGGATGGAGCCAAAGCAAAACAATACCCAGCAATGGATGTGACTGGTGATAGAAGCAAGGTCTGATGCTGGAAAGAGCAATATTTCATAGGAATCTGGAACGTCAGGTCCATGAATAAAGGCAAATTGGAAGTCGTCAAACAAGAGATGGCAAGAGTGAATGTCGACATTCTAGGAATCAGTGAACTAAAATGGACTGGAATGGGTGAATTTAACTCAGATGACCATTATATCCACTATGCGGCAGGAATCCCTCAGAAGAAATGGAGTAGCCATCATGGTCAACAAAAGAGTCTGAAATGCAGTACTTGGATGCAATCGCAAAAACAACAGAATGATCTCTGTTCATTTCCACGGCAAACCATTCAATATCACAGTAGTCCAAGTCTATGCCCCAACCAGTAATGCTGAAGAAGCTGAAGTTGAACGATTCTTTGAAGACCTACAAGACCTTTTAGAACTAACACCCAAAAAAGATGTCCTTTTCATTATAGGGGACTGAAATGCAAAAGTAGGAAGTCAAGAAACACCTGGAGTAACAGGCAAATTTGGCCTTGGAATGCGGAATGAAGCAGGGCAAAGACTAATAGAGTTTTGCCAAGGAAATGCACTGGTCATAGCAAACACCCTCTTCCAACAACACAAGACAAGACTCTACACATGGACATCACCAGATGGTAAACACCGAAATCAGACTGATTATATTATTTGCAGCCAAAGATGAAGAAGCTCTATACAGTCGACAAAAACAAGACCAGGAGTTGGCTATGGCTCAGATCATGAACTCCTTATTACCAAATTCAGATTCAAATTGAAGAAAGTAGGGAAAACCACTAGACCATTCAGGTATGACCTTAATCAAATCCCTTATGATTATACATTGGAAATGAGAAGTAGATTTAAGGGCCTAGATCTGATAGATAGAGTGCCTGATGAACTATGGAATGAGGTTCGTGACATTGTACAGGAGACAGGGATCAAGATCATCCCCATGGAAAAGAAATGCAAAAAAGCAAAACGGCTGTCTGAGGAGGCCTTACAAATAGCTGTGAAAAGAAGAGAAGTGAAAAGCAAAGGAGAAAAGGAAAGATATAAGCATCTGAATGCAGAGTTCCAAAGAATAGCAAGAAGAGATAAGAAAGCCTTCTTCAGCAATCAATGCAAAGAAATAGAGGAAAACAACAGAATGGGAAAGACTAGAGATCTCTTCAAGAAAATTAGAGATACCAAGGGAACATTTCATGCAAAGATGGGCTCGATAAAGGACAGAAAGGTATGGACCTAACAGAAGCAGAAGATATTAAGAAGAGGTGGCAAGAATACACAGAAGAACTGTACAAAAAAGATCTTCATGACTCGGATAATCACGATGGTGTGATCACTCACCTAGAGCCAGACATCCTGGAATGTGAAGTCAAGTGGGCCTTAGAAAACATCACTTTTGACAAAGTTAGTGGAGGTGATGGAATTCCAGTTGAGCTATTTCAAATCCTGAAAGATGATGCTGTGAAAGTGCTGCACTCAATATGTCAGCACATTTGTAAAACTGAGCAGTGGCCACAGGACTGGAAAAGGTCAGTTTTCATTCCAATCCCAAAGAAAGGCAATGCCAAAGAATGCTCAAACTACCACACGATTGCACTCATCTCACATGCTAGTAAAGCAATGCTCAAAATTCTCCAAGGCAGGCTTCAGCAATATGTGAACCGTGAATTTCTTGATGTTCAAGCTGGTTTTAGAAAAGGCAGAGTAACCAGAGATCAAATTGCCAACATCCGCTAGATCATGGAAAAAGTAAGAAAGTTCCAGAAAAACATGTATTTCTGCTTTCTTGACTATGCCAAAGCCTTTGACTGGGTGGATCACAATAAACTGTGGAAAATTCTGAGAGAGATGGGAATGCCAGACCACCTGACCTGCCTCTTCAGAAATCTGTATGCAGGTCAGGAAGCAACAGTTAGAATTGGACATGGAACAACAGACTGGTTCCAAATAGGAAAAGGAGTACATCAAGGCTGTATATTGTCACTCTGCTTATTTAACTTCTATGCAGAGTACATCCTGAGAAACGCTGGTTGGAAGAAACACAAGCTGGAATCAAGATTGCCGGGAGACATATCAATAACCTCAGATATGCAGATGACACCACCCTTATGGCAGAAAGTGAAGAGGAACTAAAAAGCCTCTTGATGAAAGTGAAAGAGGAGAGTAAAAATGTTGGCTTAAAGCTTAACATCCAAAAAACGAAGATAATGGCATCTGGTCCCATCACTTCATGGGAAATAGATGGGGAAACAGTGGAAACTGTGTCAGACTTTATGTTTTGGGGCTCCAAAATCACTGCAGATGGTGATTGCAGCCATGAAATTAAAAGACGCTTCCTCCTTGGAAGAAAAGTTATGACCAACCTAGATAGTATATTGAAAAGCAGAGACATTACTTTGCCGACTAAGGTCCGTCTAGTCAAGGCTATGGTTTTTCCAGTAGTCATGTATGGATGTGAGAGTTGGGCTGTGAAGAAGGCTGAGTGCCGAAGAATTGAAGCTTTTGAACTGTGGTGCTGGAGAAGACTCCTGAGAGTGTCTTGGACTGCAAGGCGATCCATCCAGTCCATTCTGAAGGAGATCAACCCTGGGATTTCTTTGGAAGGAATGATGCTAAAGCTGAAGCTCCAGTACTTTGGCCACCTCATGCGAAGAGTTGACTCATTGGAAAAGACTCTGATGTTGGGAGGGATTGGGGGCAGGAGGAGAAGGGGACGACAGAGGATGAGATGGCTGGATGGCATCATGGACTCGATGGACATGAGTCTGAGTGAACTCCGGGAGATGGTGATGGACAAGGAGGCCTGGCGTGCTGCGACTCATGGGGTCGCAAAGAGTCGGACACGACTGAGTGACTGAACTGAACTGAAGTATAATAAGTGATTTTTGTTTGTATCCTATACGTTTGCCCATTGTGTTAACAGGCTTCAGTTCAAATTTAAATCTTTTCTTTTAGCAATCATCCATTCCATTTAGCATGCGGATTCTAGACTTCTTTTGTGGGCTGTTGTTCCAATGACAGCTTGATTTTATGGGGTTTTTACTTTAGCCTTTTGGTTTTATTTTGTTCTTTATGGCTTATCTTATGCCACTAGGGCTCTCACTGCTTCTTGTTAGTATTGGCTGAGGGAATGTATAGGTCGGGATTTAACCAAAGCAGACTGCTTGGCCTCACTCAGTAGTAGAGGAACTCAGGCCCACAGGTTCCTTCTTGTGTCCCTCTATTCCAAAGGAAACAAAATTCCTAATGGACACTTGTCCCCTATCCTAGCATAATTATACTGTAATAAAAGAAATGCTACTAGCAAAATACTGCAAGTGATTTTGCTGATGAACCCTAGACAAATGTAGAAGAAGCTTGTTACCCAGATTTTGTATCCCAGCTTCCTCATATGAAATTTTAACATTAATCACTCAGTTGTGTCCAAATTCTTTGCCATGCCATATTCTGTAGCCTTCCAAGCTCCTTTCTCCATGGGATTCTCCAGGCAAGAATACTGGAGTGGTTTTCTATTTCCTTCTCCAAGGGATCTTCCCAACCCAGGGAATGAACCTGGATCTCCCACATTGCAGGCAGATTCTTTACCATCTGAGCCATGAGGGAAGCCCCCTTAACATAATGAAAGGAGGCAGCCATTCAGGACATAATAATATGGACATAATGAGATGGTTATTTATAAGTGGTATGTAACAGAAGATTGGCAGTGTGCTCACAGAAAGCTTGGTAGAATTTCATAGGTAACTTAGACACTTACAACTCTTGCCTTGAACTTTCTAGGCTATAAAAATCTTAAGTCTGATGTGCTCAGTCTGAACTTAGAACAATAACAGAAATATTCTGATGCGCCTCCAGTATTGGTTGTCAAAATGTTCCATGTAAGAAGAAAATTGACATGAAGATCAAGGTCACTTGACCCAGTCTCCAATGAAGTGCTTCAATATTGGTGAAGTGGATTGAGGATTGAATAGAAACATCTTTAGGTCTATTAGATAACAGAGTACAATGTATAGTACTGCCTAGACCTGATAATAATCCTCTCAATAGTGTAAACTTTATAGGGAAATGGAGATGCTATCGTAGTAGGGAAAATTAATCTTTGGTTAAATTCTGGAATGTATGATAAAAAATATATATGTTTTGTTGGCATGTATATTACTTGTATAGATAATTGGTATAGACATAATAATTGAATGAAAATTCCTCCTAACCAGATACAAATGAAAAGATCAGTTCACTTCAGTTGCTCAGTCATGTCCAATTCTTTGCGACCCCATAGACTGCAGTACGCCAGGCCTCCCTGTCCATCACCATCTCCCGGAGTTTACTCAAACTCATGTCCATTGAGTTGGTGATGCCATCCAACCTTCTCATCCTCTGTAGTCCCCTTTTTCTCTTACCTTCAATCTTTCCCAGCATCAGGGTTTTTTCAAATCAGTCAGTTCTTCACATCAGGCAGCCAAAGTATTGGAATTTCAGCTTCAACATCAGTCCTTCCAATGAACACTCAGGACTGATTTCCTTTAGAATGTACTGGTTAGATTTCCTTGCAGTCCAAGGGACTCTCAAGTGTCTTGTCCAACACCACCGTTCAAAAGCATGAACTTTTTGATGCTCAGCTTTCTTTATAGTCCAACCCTCACATCCATACATGACCAATGGAAAAACCATAGCCTTGACTAGAAAGACCTTTGTTGGCAAAGTAATGTCTCTGCTTTTTAATATGCTATCTAGATTGGTCATAACTTTCCTTCCAAGGAGTAAGTGTCTTTTTGTTTCATGGCTTCGATCACCATCTGCAGTGATTTGGAGCTCCCCCAAAAATAAAGTCTGCCACTGTTTACATTGTTTCTCCATCTATTTGCCATGAAGTGATGGGACCAGATGCCATGATCCTCGTTTTCTGAATGTTGAGCTTTAAGCCAGATTTTTCACTCCTCTTTCACTTTCATCAAGAGGCTCTTTAGTTCCTCTTCACTTTCTGGCATAAGGGTGGTGGCATCTGCATATCTGAGGTTATTGATATTTCTCCCAGCAACCTTGATTCCAGCTTGTGCTTCATCCAAACCAACATTTCACATGATGAACTCTGCATATAAGTTAAATAAGTAGGGTGACAATATACAGCCTTGAAATACTTTTCCTATTTGGAACCAGTCTGTTGTTCCATGTCCAGTTCTAACTGTTGCTTCCTGACCTGCATACAGATTTCTCGAGAAGGCAGGTCAGGTGTTCTGATATTCCCATCTCTTTCAGAATTTTCCACAGTTTATTGTGATTCACACAGTCAAAGGCTTTCGCATAGTCAAGAAAGCAGAAATAGATGTTTTTCCGGAACTTTTGCTTTTTTGATGATCCAACAGATGTTGGCAATTTGATCTCTGGTCCTCTGGCTTTTCTAAAACCAGCTTGAACATCTGGAAATTCACAGTTCATGTACTGTTGAAGTCTGGCTTGGAGAATTTTGAGCATTAGTTTAGTAGTGTGTGAGATGAGTGCAATTGTGCAGTAGTTTGAGCATTCTTTGGCATTGCCTTTCTTTGGGGTTGGAATGAATACTGACATTTTCCAGTCCTATGGTCATTGCTAAGTTTTCCAAATTTGCTGACATATTGAGTGCAGTACTTTCATAGCATCATCTTTCAGGATTTGAAATAGCTCAACTGGAATTCCATCACCTCCTCTAGCTTTGTTCATAGTGATGCTTCTTAAGGCCCACTTGACTTCACATTCCAGGATATTGACTCTAGGTGAGTGATCACACCATCGTGATTATCTGGGTCATGAAGATCTTTTTTGTACAGTTCTCTGTGTATTCTTGCCACCTCTTCTTAATATCTTCTGCTTCTGTTAGGTCCATACAATTTCTGTCCTTTATCGAATCCATCTTTGCATGAAATATTCCCTTGATATCTCTAATTTTCTTGAAGAGATCTCTAGTCTTTCTCATTCTATTGGTTTCCTCTATTTCTTTGGACTGATCACTGAGGAAGGCTTTCTTATCACTCATTGCTATTCTTTGGAACTCTGCATTCAAATGGGAATATCTTTCCTTTTCTCCTTTTGCTTTTGGCTTCTCTTCTTTTCACTTCTCTTCTTTCACTTTCTCTTCCATTTGTAAGGCCTCTTCAGACAGCCATTTTGCCGTTCGCATTTCTTTTTCTTGGGGATGGTCTTGCTCCCTGACTCCTGTACAACGTCATGAATCTCTACCCATAGATCATCAGGCACTCTGTCTATCAAATCTAGTCCCTTAAATCTATTTCTCATTTCAACTGTATAATCATTTTTCATTTGATTTAGTTCAAACCTGAATGGCCAAGTGGTTTTCCCTTCTTTCTTCAACTTAAGTCTGAATTTGGCAATTAAGAGTTCATGATCTGAGCTACAGTCAGCTCCCAATCTCGTTTTTACTGACTGTATAGAACTTCTCCATCTTTGGCTGCAAAGAATACAATTAATCTGATTTTGATGTTGGCCATCTGGTGATGTCCATGTGTAGAGTCTTCTCTTCTCTTGTTGGAAGTGGGTGTTTGCTATGACCAGTGCTGCTGGGAGCCAGTATGAGGAACTCGCCCATGGCAAAGGTCATGAGGAAGGAGGCTCAGCATACGCAAAGGTGGGATCGAGCCTCAGGAGACCCCCTGTTCCTGAGCACCTACCCCCCAAAACCAGTCTGCCTACTTTACTGCTTTATGCTCTCACCTACACCTCTGACTTTACAGGAGGCTGTCCCCCACCACCTCTCTCTGAGGAGTTAACTTAGGGCTCCAGCTAATAAAATTCCTGGGCGTGACAAGAGTGTTTCTGTTGACAAACTCCTCTGAAAGTTCTCTAGCCTGCCTGACAGGCTCGTCCAGCCATATGTGATTGTTCACAGCCTCCCAACTATGAGAGGCACGAGATGCTTTTAACTTTCTAAATACAGATTATCTTGAGAAGTTAGAAAATTATTAGTATAGTATTAGTGGGTTGGTTAGAAATCATTGGTGAAGGGTTTTTCTTTTGTTGAGCCAATATCTGCTGCTAAAATCTCCTTATACACATTAATGAATATAACTAGCATATAGGAAAAA
This sequence comes from Capricornis sumatraensis, assembly GCF_032405125.1. Lineage (NCBI taxonomy): Eukaryota > Metazoa > Chordata > Mammalia > Artiodactyla > Bovidae > Capricornis > Capricornis sumatraensis. Next base: position 27,076,249 of record NC_091073.1, read on the forward strand.
TAAGTATTAACCTTGGATATTAATCATGTTAAACCTTAGGCTAAATAAATTCCTTTCTTAATTGTAACCCACTACACCCTCACCCTATAGGAATGCAACTTTATCTGGTACCTTTGGAGGGTGGCACCTGGTTTAAGAAAAATCGCCCCTGGAAAATAGGTTTTCTGGTTGACTGACCGTTATCAGAAAGAAAGGGCCATAAAATGTTAGCAGGCCTCCTGGCCAGAAGATTATGTAAATTCCTTAAGACCTTTTGTATACATTTATATGAAGCACCTGATTTTGATAAAGGTCAGGTCTGCTGACCCCACGTGACTTTGTATTCTAACTCTATGTATAACTAAAAGTATATAAGCAATCCTAGAAAATAAAGAAATCAGACCAGTTCCTGGAAAGACTGGTTTCCCCCAATGTGGTCTTTTCTCATTCTCTTCTTTTCTGGCTGAATTTCCATCTGGAGCGTGGAGGCTCGCCATGTATACTTACTTGCCCTGGCTTCTAAGACCCACACGAGAGGGAGCCCAAGCGCGGCACCCTCCACTATTCAAGCAGGCACCGGTGGCCTACATAGATAGTGCAAATTCCTTCTCTTGGAGTTTTATTGATTTTCCATGTAAACCAAGTTATTCAGCATCTTTTTCTCCACTAATTTTCCTCTACACTATTCTTTTCTAATCTTTTTTATATCTGTAATTAAATAAGTTCTTTCCTAGGACACCAACTCCATCCCCCCTTCAAATTACCCTGGATCCACCGGGGCTGGACCCCAGCACAGTGCCTTCTCTTGGCAGAACTCTATTAGCCTTTGCCCTGCTTCACTCTGTACTCCAAGGGCAAATTTGCCTGTTACTCCAGATGTTTCTTGACTTCTCTCTTTTGCATTCTAGTCCCCTATAATGAAAAGGACACCTTTTGGGGGTGTTAGTTATACAAGGTCTTGTAGGTCTTCATAAAACCCTTCAACTTCAGCTTCTTCAGCATTACTGGTTGAGGCATAGATTGGCTTACCATGATATTAAACGGTTTGCCTTGGAAACAAACAGAGATCATTCTGTCGTTTTTGAGATTGCATCCAAGTACTGCATTTCAGACTCTTTTGTTGATGGTAATGGCTACGCCATTTCTTCTAATGGATTTTTGCCCACAGTAGTAGATATAATGGTCATCTGAGTTAAATTCACCCATTCCAGTCCATTTTAGTTCGCTGATTCCTAAAATTCCTGTTCAGTCTTGCCACCTCCTGTTTGACCACTTCTAATTTGCCTTAATTCATGGACCTAACATTCCAGATTCCTATGCAATATTGCTCTTTACAGCATCAAATCTTGCTCTATCACCAGTCCCATCCACAACTGGATGTTGTTTATGCTTCGGCTCCATCCCTTCATTATTTCTGGAATTATTTCTCCACTGATCTCCAGTAGCATACTGGGCACCTACTGACCTGGGGAGTTCATCTTTCAGTGTCCTATGAAAGGGTATTCAGCTCTTCCAAAATCCTCATTGAAACAGCTGAATTATAGGCTCTGTTCCTTGCAATGATAAAAGGATTGGAAACAAATAAAAGTTCTACTATTTGGGTATGCTGACTCTTGGGATTGTAATTTTTTCTGTAAAATGGACAAAATGGGTCATGAAGATGACCTTTATAAAGGATACTACACTTTGAAAAGCTCTACAGAAATTCTGAGATAAAATCAAAGTATGATATACTGATGTTTAACCAAAACAACCCTGTTCCAGGGTTGGGAGAAAATTGGAATCATGAAGTTGACACACTAGTTTGATCACTTGAAGTGGCAGCTTAGAAGTCCACAACATGAAAAAACATAAAGGAACTCAAAGCATGTAACAATATGCCAAATGGTGATAAATACTGGTATCTCCCCGACAAAGTCAAATGTTGAACAACCAGAAAAGGCAAAGTCTATAATTCATCCTTACCAGCACATAGTTTGCAAGTAGATTACTTTTGCTTTTTATCAATGGCTAGGAACTTCCCAGGAGGCACAATGGTAAGAATTCATCTGCCAGTGCAGGAGATGCAAGAGACATGGTTTTGATCCCTGGGTCAGGAAGATCCCTTGGAGAAGGAGATGGCAACTCACTCCAGTATTCCCACCTGGAAAATCCCATGGACAGAGGAACCTGGCAGATACAGTCCATGGGGTCACAGAGAGTTGGACATGACTGAGTGACTGAACACACACACACACACACACACACACACTGGGTAGGGAAGAGGACTTAAATGGACACTGACAGGACTTGATTCATATTCCCAGTTGGGATTTCCATATGTGTAAACTGAAGTCAATGCTGTTAATTCTATTGAAAGACTGGGAAACAATAGAGTCAATGCTAATACTATAAAAAGACTAGGAAAAATAATATTTTACCAGTTTGACTCTCACAATTACATTTTGTCAGATCAAGGCATTCAATTCTCTATCCACCTAGTGCAACAGTGGGTATAGAGTACATCACTCTCAATGAATTCTTCTTCTTCCTTATCATCCTCAAGGTGGTAGGTTAATAATACCTGACATAGTCAACTAAAATATTTGTTTAAAATGATGGATGGTGACAAAAGATTAAAGGCTAGTCTATGAACTTCCAGCCTTATTTTTGCAATTTAATGCCAAGAGGTCTAATTATGGGTCTTTATTAGCTAAGTCGTTATGCATTTGTGGTGAAATTGGGGAAGAGGGGATGAGGGCTGATGATACAGGAGCTTATGTACAAGACTTCTCTTGCATTTCAGCTCAGTTTTTTTCAATGCCAATATCAGTAGTTCCTAGGCCAGAAATAAAGTATATCTACTGATTTGAACCTAACTAAAAAAATTTCAAAGGATTGAAGGGCTGGATTATATCTTCTCCATAACTTACCAAATTGGGGTTGATGGTTGTAATTGTTTCATTGCATAATGAACATGATAGTTCTATTTCTGAATATTTGTTCCATATGACCCTCCATAGGTAGGAATGGGATAAAAGAGGTGCTTCATCTTGCTGCCAGCAATATGAATGATCAATGTCAGAACTTATCTCACCAGGAAAGCTTTAGATGAAAATTAATGATAAATGGAAGAAAGGGGAGATGTAACTGAGGGAGAAGGAGTCAGTGAATGCATGTGAAAAAAGGGAAATGCTAATATATATAATTTTGGTGCCTTGAGAGAAGCTTGGAGAAAAAGAATAATAGCTCCCTTAGCTTTGACTCATATGCAGTTGGAGGGAAGCACTCTGTTGAAACCTCTTCCTGGGATAAAGAACTAAGTGGTGAGATGGATGATAGCAATTCTAACACATATTCAAGAGTTGTCTATGTTCTCAAAATGAATAAAATGATATGACCTCTGACTATGACCATAGCGAAGTGAAAGTGAAAGTCTGTCAGTTGTGTCCAACTCTATTTGACCCCGGAGACTATACAGTCCATGGAATTCTCTAGGCCAGAATACTGGAGTGTGTAGCCTTTCCCTTCTCCAGAGGATCTTCCCAACCCAGGAATCGAACTGAGGTCAAGCAATATTAATACAGTTATGTGTTTTGATTCTCATTTTTGGGGATGTGTCTACTACCAAGAACCCATGACAGGAAGCAACTTACAGGGAAGATTTACTGAGTGCAATCTGGAGAGCACAAACTCTTAATAATCATAATAATCTGAATAAACACTGTGTGGCCATTAATTATGATGGTAAAAGCTTAAAAAGGTGCTGAAAATTGTTCATATAAGTTTATCTGCCGCATGTTCCAACTATCATAATATTACATATAAAAATAGCTAATACCATTTTTATGGATAGAAATATTATAAAAGCTAATAAAACACACAATGAAACTGATATTGATGCAACTGAAAAACAAAAATAAGTAACCTGATTATAAGATTAATAAAAGACCAGAATAGATATTTCTCCAAAAAAGATATACAAATTGCCATTAAGTATATGAAAAGACGCTAAAATCTCAATCATTAGAGAAATGCACATTAAAACCACAATGAGATATCACTTGCCCCCCAGTAGGATGACCATTACAACCAACAACCAACACCAAAAAGAAATGGTCATGAAGATGTGGATAAACTGGAATGGTGGCACACTATTGGCAGGAATGCAAAATGCTGCACTTACTGTGAAAAAATTGTATGAAGATATTAAAAATAGAACTACCACAAGATCCTGCAATTCTACTTCATATATATACATATATATATGTATATATATGTATGTCAGTCAGTTCAGTTCAGTCGCTCAGTCGTGTCCGACTCTTTGCGACCCCATGAATCGCAGCACGCCAGGCCTCCCTGTCCATCACCAACTCCCGGAGTTCACTCAGACTCACGTCCATCGAGTCCGTGATGCCATCGAGCCATCTCATCCTCGGTCGTCCCCTTCTCCTCCTGCCCCCAATCCCTCCCAGTATCAGAGTCTTTTCCAATGAGTCAACTCTTCGCATGAGGTGGCCAAAGTACTGGAGTTTCAGCTTTAGCATCATTCCTTCTAAAGAAATCCCAGGGTTGATCTCCTTCAGAATGGACTGGTTGGATATCCTTGCAGTCCAAGGGACCCTCAAGAGTATTCTCCAACACCACAGTTCAAAAGCATCAATTTTTCAGCACTCAGCCTTCTTCACAGCCCAACTCTCACATCCATACACAACTACTGGAAAAACCATAGCCTTGACTAGATGGACCTTAGTTGGCAAAGTAATGTCTCTGCTTTTGAATATACTATCTAGGTTGGTCATAACTTTTCTTCCAAGGAGTAAGTGTCTTTTAATTTTATGGCTGCAGTCACCATCTGCAGTGATTTTGGAGCCCCCCAAAATAAAGTCTGACACTGTTTCTACTGTTTCCACATCTATTTCCCACGAAGTGCTGGGACCAGATACCATGATCTTCGTTTTCCGAATGTTGAGCTTTAAGCCAGGTTTTTCACTCTCCACTTTCACTTTCATCAAGAGGCTTTTTAGCTCCTCTTCACTTTCTGGCATAAGGGTGGTGTCATCTGCATGTCTGAGGTTATTGATATTTCTCCCAGTAATCTTGATTCCAGCTTGTGTTTCTTCCAGTCCAGCATTTCTCCTGATGTACTCTGCATAGAAGTTAAATAAGCAGGGTGACAATATCCCTTGACGTACTCCTTTTCCTATTTGGAACCTGTGTGTTGTTCCATGTCCAGTTCTAACTGTTGCTTCCTGACCTGCATACAGATTTCTCAAGAGGCAGGTTAGGTGGTCTGATATTCCCATCTCTCAGAATTTTCCACAGTTTATTGTGATTCACACAGTCAAAGGCTTTGGCATAGTCAAGAAAGCAGAAATAGATGTTCTTCTGGAACTCTCTTGTTTTTTCCATAATCCAGCAGATGTTGACAATTTGATATCTGGTTTCTCTGCCTTTTCTAAAACCAGCTTGAACATCAGGGAGTTCACAGTTCACGTATTGCTGAAGCCTGGCTTGGAGAATTTTGAGCATTACTTTACTAGCATGTGAGATGAGTGCAATTGTGCAGTACTTTGAGCATTCTTTTGCATCCACAGGTATGACCTAAATCAAATCCCTTATGATTACACAGTGGAAGTGAGTAATAGATTTAGGGGTCTAGATCTGATAGCCAGAGTGCCTGATGAACTATGGAATGAGGTTCGTGACATTGTACAGGAGACAGGGATCAAGACCATCCCCATGGATAAGAAATGCAAAAAAGCAAAATGGCTGTCTGGGGAGGCCTTACAAATAGCTGTGAAAAGAGGAGAAGTGAAAAGCAAAGGAGAAAAGGAAAGATATAAGCATCTGAATGCAGAGTTCCAAAGAATAGCAAGAAGAGATATATGTATGTATATGTATGTATATATATATATATATATATATATATATATATACACACACACACACACAAAAGAGTTGAAAGAAGAATATCAAAAAGATATTGCCTGGAGAATCCCAGAGACAGAGGAGCCTGGTGGGCTGCTGTCTATGGGATTGCACAGAGTCAGACACGACTGAGTGACTTAGCAGCAGCAGCAGCAGTAAGAGGAAGCCCAAATATCCATGGACAGATGAATGAATTAAGAAAATGCCATATATATACATACAATGCAATATTATTCAGCCTTGAAGAATATGGAACTGCTGTCACATGCTACAGTATCACTGAAATTTGAAGAAATTATGCTGAGTTAAATAAGCCAAAAACCAAAGGACAAATACCAAATACCACATGATTCCACTATATGAGATATCTAGAGTAGTCAAAATCATGAAAACACAAAGTAGAATGGTGGTTTCTGGGGGATGGGGATGGGCAGTGAAGAGGAAATGGTATAGAATTTTAGTTTTGTGAGATCTATTATATAACAATTAAATACAGTTAATTCTACTGGACTGTATACTTAAAATGGTTAAGAGGGTGAATTTTACTTTTTTTATTTTGGCTACAATTAAAAAATCTTAAAAATCACTCATACTGATGTCAAATGTACTGGTAAATTAAATGAAAATCTTGCCAGGTGACTACACCTAATGAGAATTGACCTGAAGAAGATTCAGATGAGACTACTGATAGACATTTTAGACTTACTATAGTTTTTAATCACTCAGTAGATGTGCACCATAAAGAACAGATAGTTGAATTTCAGATGCAAAGAATTGTAACATTAGTACAAAAACACAAGGAATTTGTGCTAATGTTTTTGAATAATTAAATCCAAATCTGTTTAAACCCATACTGGCTATTACAAAAGGACAAAATGTAATCTTTGGACATCTTAATTGTCTATTTGATTAGGCAGTGTTGTCAGACAAGTGAACAGTTACTGACTAATGGAATGACTACCACTTCTGAATCTATTAATGATATTTCACCATAATAAGTGTACATATAAACTGAAATTGTATCCTTTGTTTCCTAATGCTAGTAAGTGTTGTGAAATGACATCAGTTCAGTTCAGTCACTCAGTCATGTCCAACTCTTTGCAACCCCATGAATCGCAGCATGCCAGGCCTCCCTGTCCATCACCAACTCCTGTAGTTCACTCAGACTCATGTCCATCGAGTCAGTGACGCCATGCAGCCATCTCATCCTCTGTCATCCCCTTCTCCTCCTGCCCCCAATCCCTCCCAGCATCAGAGTCTTTTCCAATGAGTCAACTCTTTGCATGAGGTGGCCAGAGTACTGGAGTTTCAGCTTTGGCATCATTCCTTCCAAAGAAATCCCAGGGATGATCTCCTTCAGAATGCACTGGTTGGATCTCCTTGCAGTCCATGGGACTCTCAAGAGTCTTCTCCAACACCACAGTTCAAAAGCATCAGTTCTTCAGTCTCAGCCTTCTTCACAGTCCAACTCTCACATCCATACCTGACCACAAGAAAAACCATAGCCTTGACTAGATGGACTTTAGTTGGCAAAGTAATGTCTCTGCTTTTGTATATGCTATCTAGGTTGGTCATAACTTTTCTTTCAAGAAGTAAGCATCTTTTAATTTCATGGCTGCAGTCACCATCTGCAGTGATTTTGGAGCCCCCAAAAATAAAGTCTGACACTGTTTCCACTGTTTCCCCATCTATTTACCACGAAGTGATGGGACGAGATGCCATGATCTTCGTTTTCTGAATGTTGAGCTTTAAGCCAACTTTTCCACTCTCCTCTTTAATGTTCAAGAGGCTTTTTAGTTCCTCTTCACTTTCTGCCATAAGAGTGGTGGCATCTGTATATCTGAGGTTATTGATATTTCTCCTGGCAATCTTGATTCCAGCTTGTGTTTCATCCAGCATGGCATTTCCATGATGTACTCTGCATGGAAGTTAAATAAGCAAGGTAACAATATACAGCCTGATGTACTCCTTTTCCTCTTTGGAACCAGTCTGTTGTTCCATGTCTAGTTCTAACTGTTGCTTCCTGACCTGCATACAGATTTCTCAAGAGGCAGGTCAAGTGGTCTGGTATTCCCTTCTCTTTCAGAATTTTCCACAGTTTATTGTGGTCCACATAGTCAAAGGCTTTGGCATAGTCAATAAAGCAGAAATAGATGTTTTTCTGAAACTCTCTTGCTTTTTCCATGATCCAGCGGATGTTGGCAATTGATCTCTAGTTCCTCTACCTTTTCTAAAACCAGCTTGAACATCAGGGAGTTCATGGATCACATATTGCTGAAGTCTGGCTTGGAGAATTTTGAGCATTACTTTAGTAGTGTGTGAGATGAGTGCAATTGTGTGGCAGTTTGAGCATTTTTTGTCATTGCCTTTCTTTGGGATTGGAATGAAAACTGATCTTTTCCAGTCCTGTGGCCAGTGCTGAGTTTTCCAAATGTGCTGGCATATTGAGTGCAGCACTTTCACAGCATCATCTTTCAGGATTTGAAATAGCTCAACTGGAATTCCATCACCTCTACTAGCTTTGCTCATAGCGGTGCTTTCCAAGGCCCACTTGACTTCATATTCCAGGATGTCTGGCTCTAGATTAGTGATCACATCATCATGATTATCTGGGTCGTGAAGATCTTTTTTGTACAGTTCTTCTGTGTATTCTCGCCACCTCTTCTTAATATCTTCTGCTTCTGTTAGGTTCAGATCATTTCTGTCCTTTATCGAGCCCATCTTTGCATGAAATGTTCCCTTGGTATCTCTAATTTTCTTGAAGAGATCTCTAGTCTTTCCCATTCTGTTCTTTTCCTCTATTTCTTTGCATTGATCCCTGAAGAAGGCTTTCTTATCTCTTCTTGCTATTCTCTGGAACTCTGCATTCAGATGCTTATATCTTTCCTTTTCTCCTTTGCTTTTTGCCTCTCTTCTTTTCACAGCTATTTGTAAGGCCTTCCCAGACAGCCATTTTGCTTTTTTGCATTTCTTTTCCATGGGGATGGTCTTGATCCCTGTCTCCTGTATAATGACACATACCTCATTCCATACTTCATCAGGCACTCTATCTATCAGATCTACACCCTTAAATCTATTTCTCACTTCCACTGTATAATCATAAGAGATTTGATTTAGGTCATACCTGAATGGTTTAGTGGTTTTCCCTACTTTCTTCAATTTAAGTCTGAATTTGGCAATAAGTAGTTCATGATCTGAGCCACAGTCAGCCCCTGGTCTTGTTTTTGTTGACTGTATAGAGCTTCTCCATGTTGGGCTGCAAAGAATATAATCAATCTGATTTCAGTGTTGACCATCTGGTGATGTCCATGTGTAGAATCTTCTTTTGTGTTGTTGGAGGAGGGTGTTTGCTATGACCAGTGCATTTCCTTTGCAAAACTCTATTAGTCTTTGCCCTGCTTCATTCTGCATTCCAAGGCTAAATTTGCCTGTTACTCCAGGTGTTTCTTGACCTCCTTCTTTTCCATTCCAGTCCCTTATAATGAAAAGGACATCTTTTTTGGGTGTTAGTTCTAAAAGATCTTATAGGTCTTCAAAGAACCGTTCAACCTCAGCTTCTTCAGCATTACTGGTTGGGGCATAGAATTGGATTACTGTGATATTGAATGATTTGCCTTGGAGATGAACAGAGATCATTCTGATGTTTTTGAGATTGCATCCAAGTATTGCATTTCGGACTCTTTTGTTGACCATGATGGCTACTCCATTTCTTCTGAGGGATTCCTGCCTGCAGTAGTAGATGTAATGGTCATCTGAGTTAAATTCACCCATTCCAGTCCATTTTAGTTTGCTGATTCCTAGAATGTCGACGTTCAGTCTTGCCATCTCTTGTTTGACCACTTCCAATTTGTCTTAATTTTGGACCTGACATTCCAGGTTCTATGCAATATTGCTCTTTACAGTATCAGATCTTGCTTCTATCACCAGTCACTTCCACAACTGGGTATTGTTTTTGCTTTGGCTCCATCACTTCATTCTTTCTGGAGTTATTTCTCCACTGATCTCCAGTAGCATATTGGGCACCTAATGACCTGGGAAGTTCCTCTTTTGGTATCCTATCATTTTGCCTTTTCATACTGTTCATGGCTAACTAAGCGTGGCCAAGAGGAGCTATGCCACGTCTGAGGTCAGGGGCAGTGGCCTAGAGTGCCAGGTCACATCAGCGCAGGAATGGCCAAGAGGAGCTACCCTGCATCCGAGGTCAGTGGTGGCCAGGAGGAGACACTCCGAGTCCGAGGTCAGGGGCGGCGGCCGAGAGGAGTTACCCCACATCCGAGGTCAGTGGCGGCCAGGAGGAGACACCCTGTGTTCAAGGTCAGGGCAGTGGCCGGGAGGCGCTACCCTGTGTCTGAGGCCAGTGGCGGCCGGGAGGAGACACCCCGAGTCCGAGATCAGCAGCGGCCAGGAGAAGCCACAAGCCACCTCGCACCAGAGGCCAGGGGCAGTGACCTTGAGGAGCCACCCCAAGCCCAAGGCCAGGGGCGGTACCTCGGAGGAGCCACCCATGCCCAAGTTCAGGGCCGGCGGCAGGGAGGAGCAACCCGAGGAGTGGTGGCTGCGCAGGCACAGGAGGGCCTAGAGGAGCTATCCCACATTGAAGGTCAGGAATGGTGGCGGTAAGGAGATATCCCTCATCCAAGGTAAGAAGCAGCGGCTGTGCTTTGCTGGAGCAGCCATGAAGAGATACCCCATGCCCAAGGTAAGAGAAACCCAAGTAAAGTGGTAAGTGTTGCAAGAGGGCATCAGAGGGCAGACACACTGAAACCATACTCACAGAAAACTAGTCAGTCTAATCACACTAGGACCACAGCCTTGTCTAACTCGATGAAACCAAGCCATGCCTGCAGGGCAACCCAAGATGGGCGGGTCATGGTGGTGAGGCCTGCCAGAATGTGGTCCACTGGAGAAGGGAATGGCGAGCCACTTCAGTATTCTTGTCTTGAGAACCCTATGAACAGTATTCTTCAGCAAAGACCATTGAAAACCTTAATTTCTTCTGGAGTAAATTTGGGAATATATTAAAATGAGTGGCTTTTGGAGCAGTGTAAAAAGTGAAAGTGTTAGTCACTCAGTTGTATCTGACTCTCTGAGACCCCATGACTGTAGCCCTTTAGGCTCCTCTGTCCATGGAATTCTCCAGGCAAAAATATTAGAACGGGTTGCCATTCCTTTCTCCAAAGGATCTCCCGACCCAGGGATTGAACCCAGGTCTCCTGCATTGCAGGCAGATTCTTTTCCATCTGAGTCACCGGGGATTCCCTGGAGCAGTATAACAGGGTAATTTTCATCAGTTGAACTCCAAACACTGTTGACTATATATCAACATTTGCAAAACAGTTAAAATATCTACACCCAGTACATGGGTATTAATTTTGTAATAAATAATAATCTGTACTTTTGTTCTAGCATTCAAACTACATTATCAAATATATGCAAAATATTTTAATATATTTTTATATTTTAAAGGACTAAATGGCTTCTGTGTTATGTGCAATATATTGTGTAGGCCAATGGTTCTATTACAACAACTAAAACTAAAAAAGAATAACATAAATAAAACTAATTTTGAGAACATCAGAGTACTCTGGATTAACAAAACTAAGTGAAACCAAATTCCCAAAATGAAATCTTGAGAGCTCCAGATCTCTAGTTGTTTGCTTCTCTGGGAGTATTTATCAAATATGAGCTGAGTTAGCTTAGTTTAGGAAGAGGGTCCCTGCGGAGGGAAAGGGAAACCAGCAGAGCTTTAATCAATTGTACATTCTTAAATTATGGATTGATATTTGAGGATTCTCAAATGCCTGGTGACCTTTCACCCTGGGATATTTGCTGACTTCTATGATTATGTGGAAGGCTGGGTTAGAAGTATTCTAAAGCAGAGTGAAATATTCTGTAGCTCTGGTACTTAAGAGAAAGTTTTCCTAGAGGGACTGCTTCATATTCACAGGCATCTCCATCTTTATACATATGTCATATTTTGAACCTCTATAAAGCAGACATTTATAAAGCTTATCTCAAAACCTAATAATGGTAGAAATTAATCCCTCCCAGTGTCTCAGAACCAAAGAAGAGATCTGCCAGGCTTTCAATCAAAACCCACATGAAGGATTGACTAAAGCTCAAACTCATTCAGACGCATTCTTTCTTTTTCCTTCAACACTAGGTAATTTCTCCACTCCTTTCTTGCTTGCATGGTTTCTGTAGAGAGATGTATGACGTTAATTTTTAACTTATGTCTGTATAAATAAAATTTTTTTATCTGACTTTGGTTTCTGCAATTTGAATATGATATGTCTAGGTGTGAATTATTTGGTTTTTATCTTGTTTGATAAAATATAAGCTTCTTCTTGTCTGGAGAATCCCATGGACAGAGGAGTCTGGTGGGCTACAGCCCATTGGGTTGCAAAGGGTCAAACATTATTGAGCATCTAACATTAACATTTTCATTTCACAATAGATTTTCTGGCTCCAAGTCACCCTTTGAGGAACTGCCTCATTTTGTACTGTTTTGTGTAAAAATAAAGACTATTATTTTAGACAAAAAAAAAAGAAAAAGATAAGCTTCTTTAAGCTTCTTGGATATGTGGTTTGGTGTCTGTGATTAAGTCTGAAAGATTTTTAGCTCCTATTATTTCAAATATTTTGTCTTTTTTTTTCTCTTTTCTCTTTCTGTTATGCTTATTATGCTTGGGTTATATCTATTGTAATTTTCTCACAGTTTTTGGATCTTCTATTTTTTGTTGTTGTTGTTATTGTTCTTTTTGCCTCTTTGCTTTTCAGTTAAACAAGTTTTATTGACATATCTTCAAGCTCAGTGATGCTGTGTTCAGTCTACTAATCAAGATAAAAGCATTCTTCATTTCTGTTAGAGTGATTTTCATTTCTAGCATTCCATTTTGATTCCTCCTTAGTGTATCTATTTCTCTGCTTCTGTTACCTGTTTGTTTTTGCGCATTGTCAGTTATTTTTCCCACTAGAACCTTTCACATATTACTCCCAGCTGTTTTAAATTCCCAGCCTGATAAGTCCAAAATCTCTGACACATCTGCATCAGGTTCTAATGCTTGCTTTGTCTCTCCAGAATGGGTTTTCTCTAACTTTAAGCATGCCTTGCAATTTTCTTGTTTAAAGCCAGACAAGGTGTATCAGGTAATAGGAACTGAGATAAATTGGCCTTTACTATGAGGTTTTATGTTTATCTTCTAATGTTCTTGTTGTTACCTTTGGGCTAACACAGAAATTCTTTCTTAAGGTTGAGGTCTTTCACCTCTATTTGTTATAATCTACTGTTGTTTTATTAAGCTATGTTGAAGTGTTGGAAGTTATTGGGGAGGTGAAGCATTCTATGTTTTGCTTAAATCTCAGGTTTTATTTTATTTTTAAGAGAGTCTTCAATTTCTGGTATGTGACTTTTTGGAGAGTGTCTTAGACTTTTATTTTTCTCCTCTTATGCAGACAGGGAGGCTAGCTTGGCTGGAGTTGTCTAACAGTCCTTGTCTTAGGCTAGATAAGGCTCTGCCAAGGTAGTTTACCCTGGGAATACAACTGCAACATGAAGACCTGAATGCTGAACTGAATGCTCTAGCTGTATTTTTGAAATGGTCACTATCATCTTTCTGCCATTCCAGAGCACAAGGAGGCTTTTCTCTAATCTTTGTCATGAGAATCTGGAGAGGATCCTGAAGGTTAAACTCATGAAAATGTGAACAGTCCTTCTAAGACTGTAGCCTTTAAAAATATATTAATTTTTCATACTTAATAATGATTATAGAGTGAAATTGTCAATTAATTCCAAACGTGAAAGGAACACATTTGGAATTAAATATCAAAATCCTCTTTTGGCACCCAGAAACTGCCATCTTCTCCTCACAAGTAACTACTTTGATGCACCTTAGATTTCAAGGAAGGCCGTCATGTATTCTGCAAACATTTGTTTCTCTTTCTAACGTTTACATCACTTCTATTAGACACATCTTACATTCAGCTTTAGATCCCCTTTTGCTCACATATCTGTAGTTTTGCCAACGCTCCCTCTGTTCACCCCTGGCCTTAGACTTCAGGGCTTCACTCTTAATACTGAAGGTATGAAACACTATTGATTCTCATGTATTTAAAGACAAAAATTTGCACGTGTCAACTCCCTATGGGAGATCAAAATGCCATGGAAGTCATTGGATAAATCGTATAACTTCATTTCCTCCCAGAACAGACTTTTTAAGGATAATTCTATGACACAGAGCAACCAACTATCTTGACACCAAGGAAAGGCCAGCTCAGAAATGCAACCTTGTATTGTCACTTATTTTCTTTCCTAACTCATCCCTGCTTCCTAGTAATTGTACTCCATAAAAAAAAAAAAAATAGCAGCACAAGAACTTTTGCATTGAGCTTTTCTTCTTAACGTAGGCTAAGACACAATTTCCCCCTTTTCTTACTGTATTACATTGGCCAGGACCTCCAAAAACATGTTTAAAAAAACATAGTGATTATATAGACTTCATGTGTGTGAAATATTTTTTCCATTTTCATTTGAGATCCTCATTATGAGAAGCTGATGTTGATTTCTGATTTTTCTTCTCTATTCTTTCAAAGCAATCATACCGTTTTAGCTTTTTTTTTTTAAGATTTTAGAACTTTACTTGTTTACACGAATGTATTAGTCTACCCTGGGAGCTGTTAAGGGGTCTTAGATCTTTGTGTCACCTCCTACAGATGGCTCTCTGGTGCCTTCCCAGGACCTGTTGTGTGGCTACAATAAATAGTTAAGATATGTTCCCTTCCGTAAAATAGGATGATTATAGTAATTCAGTAATTTGAAAAATTAACTACACCAGAGGTGCTTTATCCTTACCTGATCTAAATGATAAGATTCTGGATTCTGGAGCTTACATTCTTTGGGGGGATGAGAATTTAAGAAATCTTAGCAGGGAACAAGAATATTTTGCTATGGAAATGTTGTGAATTTTGGATAACAGGGTGAACTGTAATATATAGCCTCTAAGATATTCTATAGATATTCTATACTGGCTATTTTTAAAAGTATATAAGCCCCGGAATCCAAAATCTCATCATCCAGATCAGCTCAAGAATAAAGCACTTGAGTAAATCCTAATGGGCTTCCCAGGTGGTGCAGTGGTAAACGAATCCGCCTGCCAGGAGAGAAAAGAGATGCAGTTTGATCCGATCTCTAGGTAAGGAAGATTCTCTAGAGAAGGAAGTGGCATCTGACTCCAATATTCTAGCCTAGAAAATTCCATGGACAGAGGAGCCTGGTAGGCCACAGTAGAATCGGGAGTGACTAAGCACACGCAAGATAGTCTATGCGTTTTATTCAGAACCATAGAGTAGTAGGTATCTATAACTAGGTTCCCCCCATATTTCAGTTTTGTCTTTGATATTTTCTTTCTATCTTAAGACTTGAGTCTTTTCTTCAGCTTGGGAAAATGTCCTTTAGTTTCTCTCTCTCATTTTCTTTTCTTCTTTATAAATTTCTTCCTTTTCGTTCTTTTTCTTCTGACCCTCTGGGGATGAGATGCTCTGTTTTCTGAAAACAGTGTCTTTTGACTTGATTCCTTTTTTTTTTTTTTTGGTTTTGCTCTATAGTCCAGAAATTTGATTTTATCTTATATGGTACTATTTATTCTATAGTTTCACCTTATTAAATTTTTATTTTGGCAGTGACATTTTAACTGTTACTTGTTCATACATTGACTCTTTCATATAATCCTATTTTTTTTCTTTTTCTTTTTCTAGCTACAGTAACTTCCAAACACTGTGAAAGTGTTATAAATCTTACAGTCTTATACTTCTTGCATTATATCCCTTTCTGTGGACTTAACTGTTCTGTGTATTCACTGTGGTCTTTTTCTTTTCTGTTGTCAGTCTTCCCTGACAGATAATCTGAATCATCTGTTTATTCTTGCTTAAGCAATAAACGGAATATCTTGACTTTCATAAATGAAATGTCTAGGAGTGAGTAAGATCTCTCTCTTCTATTTCTAATCTCCATTTCTTATAGGTTCTTTTTATTTCCAGGCAACAGTCTTCCGGTACAGAGATGGCTACAACTACTCTAGGTTAATAATACCATCTTAAGCCCCATCACACTAGCTTTACTTTTGAAAACTTTAGCAAATCCCCTAGCAATACTGTTTAGTCTGACTTAGGTCATATATTCTAAGTCTATTTTTGAAGAATTACCAAGGAAATAAATGTTAGTTATAACACATTTCAATCTTAAACATAATATTCTTTTTTAAAAATAGACCCCTCACTCTTAGTTCAAAGTCTTGTATATGTGTATATACATATATATATATGTCTTGTATATGTGTATATATATATATTTCTTCCCAAAGCCTTGGGTTATATGAAGTCAATCACTTTTTCCAATGATATTTGAAAGGAAAATTCTTCATTTTAAAAATTGCCCTTTCCCATGTAACTAAAGGCTTCACAATTCTGCTTTCTGATATATTATGAAATCATGAGGAAGACTCTCACTTTATTAGAATAAATACCAAGAGATTGGACAGCTGTCTTGATGGACCACAAATGAAAAGGGTAAGCCCCTGTGAAAATGTTACTTTTTTCATCTCTTCTAATTTGTAAGTTCATCTCTGAACACCTATGGAATATTAGTGCAAATGTAGAACATAAAGTCTTAAGAAGCTACCACTCTTTACTATGATTATCTCATAAACCCAGATTACGACTGAGTGCTGTAAATTTTAAAAGACTGCATGTTAATGTATTGCCTCAAAGATAGGTTTTCCTGTACAATCTCTTCCTTGTACTACCAAATCTATGAATTATCCAAAACACCAATACTTATAGGTTAAATTATGTTAGTATGGAGAGAAGGACTAGCCTATTGGAAAGCAAAATATCTTAAGTACAAAGAGATCACTACCAACCAGTAAGAAGTAGAATAAAGAATCATAAAGATCAGCAGGAACCTGGGACAATTGCATTGAAGACATGTAACCTGGAGATAAAAAAGCCTATTTCAGAAAAAGATCAAATCACTAACAACAGAGAGAAAAACTGCAAAAGGAAAATTTTGGGACGTGATCATAGAAATAAGCTCTCTAGATTTTTGCACCAAATGTCTCAGAAATTAAAGTTTTACAAAAAGTGAAAAAAAAAAAATAGAAGTTCCCTCTTGTTGGAATGAACTTGTTGAAATTTTGTTGCATCATTCCCAAAACACTTTGGACACATCATTGAAGGGTTTCTTCAGAGGCTCAATCTATTCAACAGCGAAAAGTTCTTTAGTGGAAACAGGGAGAAGAAAGTATTTTGTTACGTAATGTGCTATGCTTGATTTGGAAAACTTCACAGGTCTTGAAATATCTATTGTGTATATACAGGTTAAGAAAGGTACAAAGGGACACACTCTATGTAACTGAACTTCATGCTAATTCAGTGAAATGGGGCCAACATTGCACTTTCTGAAGTACAGGCTAGAAGATGGATGTAATAAGAGTAGGAGATATTTTGACACGACACATTTAACAGACTTCTCTGGATTACTGAGAGATTGTGCACACCTCTGTTAGTAATATTTAGCACTATTTAATTTTGCTAATTGTGAGAGCGAGTGACTTCCAGCACAAGGCTGATGGATAGAAAGGAACTTTAGCCAGTGAGTGAGATGACCACTTGATACGTGAGATGATCCACACTCACTGTGGGTTTGAGCTCTTGTCTAATATTTATAGGTTATAAAATTCTACTGAAGTGCTAGGAAACTACATTTTCTATGAAAAACTGACTCTGAAAGAAATCCAGCTGCCAGCAGTAGAAAGTGTTAGTCACTCAGTAGTGTCTGACTCTTTGCAACCTTATGAAATGTAGGCCACCTGGTTCCTCTGCCCGTGGGATTCTCCAAGCAAGAATGGAGTGGGTAGCTATTCTCTTCTCCAGGGGATCTTCCTAATCCAGGGACTAAACCCAGTTCTCTTGCATTCCAGGCAGATTCTTTACCATCTGAGCCACCAGGGAGATTCATTAAAAGTATTAATGTTCTTATCCATAAATTAACATTTTGGATAAATTTAAAGCAGATTGTTGAATTGTATGATGGCTTGGAAATCTGAAATTGTCAAGCCCATTGTTAGTTCTATGTGGAGACATGAAAAAGTGATTTGCGAATCTGATTTGGCAAATTTTCTAAATAGTCCACAATTTGTTCTTATTGTGAAAGATGAAACTTCAGTAAAGTCTGAAAAAGCAATTAACTCCTAACTAACTTTAGAAGGAAATGTGCTTTTGGAGACAGGTATTTTAATAGCTGTATAAATAAACCATAGTCCCATATAACAGATGCATTAAAAACCCAAAGGTATCACTGGCATTTTTCAGTTATACCTGATTGTATTTGAAAGAACAAAATATATGGTTAGAGCTGTTCCTGAATTTGAGAAGGTCTTAGAAAGCATTTTATCAGATTTCACTCATAATTATCAGGAAGAATTCATGGTGGAGTGGAAATAAGACATGATTGGAACCCAGGAAATCTGGATTCCAGCCTTGATATTGATACCAGATTGATGTGTGATTTTGTTCAGGGCACTTGACCTTTCCCAGGTTAGAGCCTTTCTCTTTTAACTGCAGAGGTGAAGGGTGGAGTAGTAAACTCAGCGGGCCCCTTCTAACTCTTAGCTACCAAGCTTCCTCTGATGTTCTTCATCCAAAAAAGAAATACCAGTGTCTCAAAGTATCTGCAAATGATTATAAGTCACTTCAGCTGGTCCTCACTTTCCATGCTGGCAGCACTACAACTTAAAAAAACAAAACCCCTTTCTGCCATGAGATGAGTAAGCGATTGGGACTCATCTACCCCTGGCTCCTGTTCCCTGCCACACTCCCTCAGAGTGAGTGGGATGCGCCTGCCAAGCCAAACACGATGAAACTGTGGATTTGAACGTTAGCCTAAAATATGAAAAAGTTAAATGCTATGACAACTGTCTGTGGATCCATCTATGCTTCAACTATGACTTTCATGATAGTATCCTGTCATTTAAATCCATTGTGATGTTCAAATATTTCTGCCGTGTCCTCTCTTCTCTGTCAGCAATTTATCCTTGAGAATTGCATTTGTGGCATTATATCTGTGAAGAAACGTAAGGGGCGGGGGAAACAATGGTTTTCATCATACCAGTCGCTGACGTTCCGTATTCATCTGTGCCTTTTGTGAGATAGAATTAAAGAGGAATGAGGCATCTAGAACTGGTGTGAACCCCTCACCTTCACTTAAAATTGTAAGAGTGATGTGAAAGTCAAGTTCCATTATATATTTAGTTTTACAGGGCAAAGATTTTTATAATGTTTCTTGATAGCTGTTTAATCACTGAAATAGGCTGCAGCTTGGAGTCAGGCTTCAGGGTCAATTCAGATGGGAGCCTCTGAACCTTGCCTGCCTCCACTGAGCAGACTCCACTCTCTACTCCCAGTCCACGTGGCAAACATATGTCTTACCACCCATCAGTCCTTGATGCCATCTATCTACTTACTTGTTTGCAAACATGATGGAGAGGTCCTAGAGCATAGACTTGCCCATTTTTTTATACTTTAGAAACTAGAAGCCATCTGGCATTTAGAAGGCACTTAATAACTGCTTGTTGGATTAACCTGTGAGTAATATTCCATAGATGTTAGTTACATACTCTGGAATTTCTTTGCTAGAAGTCCTGCAACAGACATGGCAGAGCTTTGCCCAACAAATTAATTGCCCAAATTTAAGATGAATTGCAGAGAAGGCAATGGCACCCCACTCCAGTACTCTTGCCTGGAAAATCCCATGGACAGAGGAGCCTGGTGGGCTGCAGTCCATGGGGTCGCTAAGAGTCAGACACAACTGAGCGACTTCACTTTCACTTTTCACTTTCATGCACTGGAGAAGGAATTGGCAACCCGCTCCAGTGTTCCTGCCTGGAGAATCCCAGAGATGGGGGAACCTGGTGGGCTGCCTTCTATGGGGTCGCACAGAGTTGGACACGACTGAAGCAACTTAACAGCAGCAGCAGCAGCAGCAGCAGCAAGGTGAATTGAGGTTGCTTTTTTGAAAATGGGGAAATTTTTATTCTAGCTAATATCTTGGTGGCTAATATTCGGGTAGAGCTTAATTCATGCCAAGCTATGTCCTAAATATATGTCCTAAGTATATTAACTTAGTCCTTACTCAACCTTCTGAAAGTTGTCATTATTATTCACATTTATGGAAGAAGAACCTGAGGCAAAGAGAGGGGAAGTAACTTCAGCTAAATTTTACAAACATTGGCAGAACTGGGAATCAAAGTCACATAGACTTGTTACAATGCTCACATTCTTCAACATTTATGTTATGGTTCTTGGGAGCTATATTCCACAGTCGGCTGGAACCATAATTTTTGAATTAATAAAACTAATTTAGTTCATTAGAAATATATGAAATATATCATTCAGAGGAATTCTTAATCAGATATACAGGTTAAAAATATTCCCTTTAGTCTTGTTTCTACTATTTAAAAGAAATAACTCTGTAGGATAAATGTAAAGGATTGCCCCATTGAGAAACAGAATTGATTTTGCAAAAAATCTTTTGCCATCAACTTTGCCTTGCAAATCTGAGAAGTGGACTCTCTTAGCTCTCGCCCATAGTTCTACTGTAGCTAAGTTTGTTAAACCAATGAGCAAACTCAAGAAACCATTACAGATTCTCATATGGCTGGCCACTTGTGAGTTTTGTTTTCCATGGTGCCTTCACTGACCTTCCAGTACTGTGCTGGCTGTCTGAGGATCCTTGTGAAAATGAGAATGAAACTGTGATTATGTAGATTCCTGGGGTTCAAAGATTGAAAGTAATCTAGGCAGTCTTAAAGACTATAACCCACACAAACAGGCTGCTGCCTTGCATTTCAGCAGTGGAATAAATATATTATGAATGTAAGGCTGCCGTAAGAAATAGAAAAGAAAGGGAAAAAAGGCTAAAAAGTAGACACATGCTTGGCATTAGGCCCTGTATTGTAAAACACATTTTGAATCTGCTGTGTCCATACATCATTACAGTACCAAGCGAATAATAAATATGCATTTGTAGGGGGGAAAATATCAGTGTTAATAAATCTGTCAGACTTGAAGGAGGCATTCCCTAAATTGTTAAAGGATTACCTGTTGCTTCAAATTCAGCTTCTCTTTGATAAACTGATTTTTGTAAACGAGTATCTGAGGATCTTACAGGATATCTATCAGTTTTACATTAAATTCCTTTTCCTGAATGAGTTACATTTACAATACTTTGTGTGTGTGTGTGTGTGTTTTGTCTTTGAGAAAATAATCACTTAAGGTATATTTGTTATATGTATAATAATTATTAGGAAATGGAAAATTGAATTACTAATCCAGAAAGTTTTACATTAAATTCCCATAGATATTGTATTTCATGTACAAACTGTGCTGGAAAATAATCAACTGTGATGGATTATTTTACTTTATACATTATTTCTCCACTATCGGTGAGTATTTGGAGTTTAAAAAAATTGGACTAGCACCTGTACTGAAAATGGCTTTTACAGTGGATGATGTATTTTTAAACTACTAAACTTAAACATATTATCTGATAATAATTTATTGAAATTACTGTCTCTGAAACAATCTTTTAATATAGATTATGCTTACAGTGATGAAATTGAGATATATTTGAGTATAGTAGAATGATTTTCAGAAAATCTGAAAGCCTAGTAGAGTTTCATTTCAGAAAATTTGGGACTACTGCAGAAGCAGGAACTCTATTTGTCCCATGTCATACAAATCAACAGATACTTTTGAAACACCTTGCTTATTTACCTTCTGGCATTATTTTTCACCCTATTGATTTATTGCTCCCTCTTGTTGAATGGGTTTATAGTACAATTTCTTAGGGTTTTTCTCTGATTTCTCTGGCTGTGTCTTCTGAGTCTTTTTTGCCATCCCTTTCTAATCAACCCATAATTGTTGATGTTCTTCTATATTCACAGCCCAGATATCTCTCCTGAGCTTTTTTTTTTTTTTTAACATATGTTTAACTCATCATCTCCATTTGAATGATTAATTTCTCATTTTCCACTTTCCAAAATAAAAGTAGGCCATAATATCTATGTTCCTGGGGCAATGTTCCTACATTCAACAATTACACCAATGGCCATTCCATTGCTTAAACCAGAAATGAGGAAGTCATTCTTTTTAATTTGTTTTATCTCTTCCAATCAATCATCAATAGCTGTAATATTTTACCATTCAAATATTCCCATATCACTCTCATTTATTTTCTCTATGTTTTCCTCTCATGCTAGTAGCAGAATCCAGAATAGTACTGAGTATTGCTTATAATATTAATACTTATAATCTTATAATTGCATGATACTTTGTATCTCTGTTCATCCTGGTCACCACCAGATGCTGGATGTTTCCAAGTAAGACGTTATCATTCTAATTTCTTCTCCATGCTTGCTATCCACTCATCCTACCTAAGCACCCCCACAACCTTCTTCGCAAACCTCCTACAACAACTACTGGATTACCCACTATGATCAGAAAGCTCCCTGGTACCTTTCACCTTCTCTTGGCATATTCTTCTCTCCTCCTTGCCTTTTGTGAACACCAGATGTCTGCTGGAGTAACTTCCTTCTATTCTTAACTTGAAGTTGTTTCATTTTTCACTCCCCACCAGTTTGAGGCATGCTACTCAGAATTTCTTAGTTTCTATTATTGCTTATAATCCACTACTTCAACTTCATTTCTTTCAGATTTATTCCTCTTGGTAAATTCACACATCATTCTCATTCACACTGTCATCAAACAGTCTTTTTTGTTTTTCACCCAGCTCTTTCACTTAATACCAGAGCTTAGCTAACAGTTTTTCTCTCTATTGATGTCACTTTTCTTTAAACTTCAAATGTCTAGATCCTCTCCCTAGGTCTTTCAGTTTTCTGCTCTTCTCTTTCCCAGTGACCTTTCATTTATTCTACTGCTGCCATTCCCTCTTATCATAATACAAATAAACCATATTATCACTAGAAAATTTAAATAAATAAAGCAATCCACTGTAAGATCAACAATTTCATTCTTATAGCTTTTCTAGCAAATATTTCTAGGTCGACAAGTATCTGACCTCATTGAGACCCCCAGTGTGTTAACTTCACCACTTTTTCGATATCCATCTGCTTCCTGAATCAGCCTGGTTTCTGTGGTCCATAAATAACATTTATCTTTTATGAATATTCTCAATTGGTTGCATGACTCTTTCTCTATTTTATTCAGCTAGGAACACAGTAGGTCTGGATGAGCCTAACAACTTCCTTTTCTGTATGTGAACTGAACTGCAATATTGCTATTGAGGAAATCACCCACCTGAGACTGAGGAAAGTCCACTGAGACTTTTCTGCACATTTTTGACATTTATATTTAGAAATTTAACATGGTGAATTTAAGATTTTCTTTTTTGCACTCAGTGTGGCCCAATAATTTTATCTCCAATAGACTGATTGCCCCACTATCTGAAAGTATCTTATACTATCTTGGGGCAGAAATTAGTTAACTTTTATCTAAGCCATTTTCTTTTTCTCCTGGACTCACAAGCTGACTATATTCCTCTGCCTCCATTGTAATTAAAAGCAGTCAAGTTCCTGAGTTCTGGCTAATGGAATGTAGGCAGAAGATGTAGCCAGCACTTTGGGACCTGGCCCATAAGAATCTTCTACACACAATCCTCTTTCTGCAGGCTGAATGGAAGAGCACAGTGAGGACCTAGATGATGGTGAAGTCGCAGGTTGGAAAGAACCTATGTCATGAGTGACTGTGAAGAAGATAACTGGTCCATCATGAATATTCATGTGGGCTTTGTGTACACAATAAATAGAAGGGATTTTTTGGTTTTGCTCTCAGTTGCTAAGAATTTGAGATTTGTTTTGTTATGTTCACTAGTATTTTTATTCTAATACAATATGCCTTCCTCCTACTGTATTTTCAGATAATATACAATTTTTGTTAAGAAAATTGAAACCATCAGAATCAAATTCTCTCCATTTTTCCATCCCTAAACAATTGACTTACATTGTACCCATTTTTTCCTCTTCTCTTTTTCACAATGGAATCACTAGCCATCGCTGTTTCCAAGGACAATCACCCTGTTAGAGCTCTGGGTTCCATTATTTATAACCTCTTCAAGGAACCATAGTCCTTCTCTTAGTTATCTCCACCTCACCCTCAGCATCAGTTTGCATCTATATAGCGTCTCTCACATCAACGAGAAACATGTTATAGTTTCCTCTAATAAAATCCCTGTCTTAAGTCCACATTTCCTTCCAATTATGGCATTTTCTCCGACTTAACCAAAATCTTTTCAAACACACTCCTACATTTATTCCTTCTACTACTTTACTTACATTGATGTTTTATAATTTTTGGAGAGTAAAATGGGGTGAGGAAATCAGAACACAGCAGAAAAAAAAAAAACAAAGAAAGTAATCATTCACATGTCTACTACCCTTAATTAACTGTGATTAGCATTATGAAGGTATTTCATTTTTTTAAAATCACTTTATTGTTTTTCAAAGTGATAGATACAAATTATAAAGTTTATTCATTTTGCAGAAAAATTATAAAGATAAAAGATTTGAAAAAAAACCTCCAAATACCACTTCCCTGAAATTATCTTCATTGACACAAAGCAAGTGCATATATCATTTATACATGTAAAAATGAATGATTCATCTTTTTATAAAAATGGAATTATATTGCATATATTTTAAATAAAATATTTTACTTCATTTGAATTTTGCTATTAATATTTTATACTCTATAAACCTATGACTTGCTTCTTCTATAAAAATAATTATTCTCAATGTTATTTGCAATTAGTTTTCTGAGTTTTTTGGTCGAATGTTTACCACTATTCATTTTATGCTTTTCTCTTCTTCATTGACGTCTTTCTTTTAATTTTTTGAATTTCTTTGTCAATTTTTCCCTCCAAGAAGCACATTTAGGTTGTGGATTCCCTGAGTTTTTTGTTTTTTGTTTTTTTTTTTAAATAATTTTACTTATTTGCTTTTGGCTATGCTGGGTCTTTGTTGCTACACAGGCTTTTCTCTAGTTGAGGGGAATGGGGGCTGCTGTCTTCTTGCGGTGCTCAGGCTTCTCATCGCAGTGGCTTCTCTCATCGAGGAATACAGTCTTTAGGGCACACGAGCTTCAGTATTGCAGCAGGCAGGCTCAGTGGGTGCAGTTCCCAGGCTCCAGAGCACAGCCTCAGTGGATGTGGTGTGCAGGCATATTTGCTCTGCAGCATGTGAGGTCTTCCTGGGTGAGGGATCAAACTCACATCTCCTGCGTTGGCAGACAGATTCTTTACCACTGAGTTTCCAATACTTTGGCCACCTGGTGTGAAGCGACAACTCACTGGAAAAGAACCTGCTATTGGGAAAGGACGAGGGTAGGAGGAGAAGGGAGTAACTGAGGATGGGATGGTTAGATAGCATCACCAACTCAATGGACATGAGTTTGATCAAACTCTGGGAGATGGTGAAGGATAGGGAAGCTGCAGTCCATGGGGTCACAAAGAGTCAGACATGACTGAGCAACTGAACAACAACTGCACAAGGAAAGTGCCCCTGATACATTTCACAGTTGAGAATATATCCCTGTTGCCTTTATACTTGGCTAATACTTTGTCTGGGGGTAATGTTTTTGGATCACACTTTTCTAAGACTATTGTGGAAACTACTTCCTTGTCTTCTGGCTTTGAAGGTTGCTAAGTAGAACTTTGATGTAAGCCTGATTTTCTCCAGTTGTAGGTGATTTGAGTTTTAAGTCTAGATACCCTAAAAAGACTTCTTTTAAAATACTACTTAAATTTCTGACTTAGAAAATACTTTGGTCTTGAAATTTCTGTATCAAATTATCCTTGAATAGGGTTCTCTTTCAAATTGTAGATTTAATGATTTCTTTATCTCAGGGAATTTCTCTGTTGAGTGTTTCTAGTTTAAGAGCAAAAATTATAGTTAAGGTCAGCTTATGTTTTTCTACCATCCATGCCCAATTTTTTTATTCTGCTTCTTTAAGTTTTTTTAATCTGTGATTATTTCACATCCTTCCTCTATGTCAGCAATTTTATTTTTAGTTGTATCATTTTTGTTCCTTGCTAATTAATTTATTAATTTTATTACAGGGCTTTAATTCTCATTTCCTCTTACATTTGCAATTATTTTCAAACTATTTTTTATCTTATCATTTCATCTTGGAGCTTTTTATAGAAGCCACATTTCTCAATTTGTTCTACAATGTGAAGCAATTGAGAAGAATTTCCTTTTGTGCTTCAAGTAATAATTTCCTATTGGATAAGCCCTTTTTCTTTCTTCCCATGCTTTCTTTCTTAAGCTGTTTGCCATAGTATATTTGCTTGGTTGCCATGACAGTTAATTTTTTCTTTTTTATTCTTGGTTGCGCCGATCTAGACACTCCATTTGCTTGGCTAATTGTGAAAGTAACTTGGCTATCTTCCTGCAGTATCAAGGCCAGGACTGCTTTATTTTCTCCCTGAAATGCTGTGTTAAGGCTGAATAATTGTTTCTGTCCAATTTCTGTGGGACAAGAAACAGTCAAAAGGGTAGAGGTGGTAGTGTTACTTCCAACTGAATCTCTGCTTTTTTCTTTATGAATTTTTTATGTACACTACTAAGGTTTACT
Organism: Capricornis sumatraensis; assembly: GCF_032405125.1. Lineage (NCBI taxonomy): Eukaryota > Metazoa > Chordata > Mammalia > Artiodactyla > Bovidae > Capricornis > Capricornis sumatraensis. Next base: position 27,102,841 of record NC_091073.1, read on the forward strand.
CTTATTAGTTATAGGCAAGGGTAAATTGAGATTGAGTGAGTTTACAAAAATTTTAGGGCCCTTGTTAAGGAACATATGGCAAAATTATGAAAACAAAATTAGGTCCAATGCCTTAAAAAGGACTCACATAAGTGAGGGAAACCTGAAGCTTAAGCTTTATTGTGTTTGTGAAAGTGCTAGTCACTCAGTCATGTCTGAGTCTTTGAAACCCCATGGACAATGGCAACCCACTTCAGTACTCTTGCCTGAAAAATCCCATGGACGAGGGAACCTGGTGGGCTGCCGTCTATGGGGTCACATAGAGTCGGACACGATTAAAGCGACTTAGCAGCAGCAGCAGCAACAGCATGCATGAAGTCAAGGCCAAAGCTGATGAGCTTAGCCAATCATCAGTGTTAATGAAAGGCAGCTGGGTCATGTGGAGCTAGTATTAAACAGAGCAGAGCACAGACTCTGGGGGCAGAAGGACTTGGGTTTGAATCACACTCTGCCACCTAGCATCTGTGTTGGTGCTGTCATATGAAGAATGGGTTAGTGATACTGACCTCAAGAGGATTAAATGGGATGTTGTACACAGAGCATTTAGCACAGGGCTGGGCATGTAATAAACATTCAAAAAAACAAAAAACAAAAAAAAACCCCATGGACAAAGCCTACCAGGCTCCTCTGCCCATGGAATTCTCCAGGCAATAATACTGGGTTGCCATTCCCTTCTCCAGGGCTTCTTCTCGACCCAGAGGTTGAACTTGGGTCTCCTGCATTCCAGGCATTTTCATTACCAACTGAGCCACCAGGGAAATCCCTGAGTAGCCTACAGTAAATCTGCCTTAACTAGGTACTGCCTGAATCCTTTATCCACGTCACTCAAAGTTATTTTTATTATGCAATGTATAGTCCTGATACCTTTCTTTCTATCAGAGTCATCTTCTCCATTTTCTTTCCCCGCTTTACAGACTCTACAGAAGTTTCCAGATACAGTTTCCTTTGTTTCACGATAAGAAGAACAAGAAGAGAATGTTCCACCTTTGGTGGCTTCACCGATATTTTGCCATATTGCTTGAGATTGTCTGTGCAAATGACAGTGTGTTTGAGACAGGGTTCTCCAGAGAAACAGAACAAGTAAAATACATATATTGATATACATGTCAGGAGATACGTTTTAAGAATTGGCTCACATCATCATGGTAAGCAAAAAGTCCTAAGATCCACTGTCTGTAAGCTGGAGAAGAAGAAAAGCCAGAAGAGTAATTCAGTCTGAGTACAAAGGCCTGAAAAATGGTGAGCCACTGGTGTACCCAGAGTCTGGAGGCCTGAGAACCAGGAGCTCCCATGTCTAAGGTCATGGGAAGATGGACACCCTGGCTCAAGACTGGAACGACAATCTACCCCTCCTTTGACAGTTGTTCCCTCAAGGGATTGGGTGAGGTCCACCCACATTGGTAAAGGCCATCTTGTCTGTGCAATCTGCTGATTCAAATGCTAATCTCTTCCAGAAACACCCTCACAGACACACCCAGAAATACTGTTTTACTAGCTCCCTGTGTATCCCTTAGCCCAATCAAGCTGGCACATAAAATTAACCATCACTGGGAGGGCATGGAGAAGGCGATGGCACCCCACTCCATCACTTTTGCCTGGAAAATCCCACGGTGGGAGGAGCCTGGTAGGCTGTAGTCCATGGGGTCGCTAAGAGTCGGACACGACTGAGTGACTTCACTTTCACTTCTCACTTTCATGCATTGGAGAAGGCAATGGCAACCCACTCCAGTGTTCTTGCCTGGAGAATCCCAGGGACGGGGGACCTGGTGGGCTGCCGTCTATGGGGTCGCACAGAGTCGGACACGACTGCAGCGACTTAGCAGCAGCAGGGAGGGACAGGATCCAGGCCAAGCTCTACCTACTCTTGTGGAGAGTCCTATACACTTTCCCTTTCCCCGTTTCCTAATTTATTATTGTTTGTTTACTATTTCTATTTTACCACAGGTCTTACTCTAGGAAAGAAGAGACAGATTTTGTGAGAAACTTCTGAGGGTAAAATTCTCCATTCACTCCTTAATCCTTCCAAAGTGCTCCCATCACTCCTCTGCTCCATCAGGGGGTACAGTAGCCTCCTTGTTGGTTAAAAAACAACAACAGAAGCAACTCCTTGAACCTGTCTTTCTCGATCTCCTGACATAATTTTCTAATATTATCTATTGACTTTATTTAAATATTTTTCCCCTCTGGGGTTTCCTGAAACAAACTGCTCCTAATTCACTGGCAAGGATTTTGCTGTCTTTTGGCTGAATTCTTCTCCTTGACTTCTGAAGAGAAGTTACTTTAGGGCATAGTCTGGAGCCATCTTCATTTCCTCCACATCTGCTCATCCCTGGCTTACATACCTGTTAGCGGAGCTAAGAGTTCCAAACTGATATCTGTAGTATGAACTTCTTCTACTTTGAGCTTGAGAAACAAATCTCTCTCTGCACGTATATATTTCACAGCCATCTGTAACTTAAGTGACCATAACAGAATTTTACCTTATCTTGTCTCAGATCTCTACCTTGCATTCCACGTGATTATACATTTTATTAAACATGACAAACAATTCATATTCTTGCTCATCTATTCATTGTTGAAAATAAAGCAGATGTGCAAAAGATACATGTGTACATAAAGTACAATTTAATGACTATTAAATGGCTATTAAGAAAATAAACACGTATGGACATGCTGCTGCTGCTAAGTCGCCTCAGTCGTGTCCGACTCTGTGCGACCCCATAGATGGCAGCCCACCAGGCTCCCCCGTCCCTGGGATTCTCCAGGCAAGAACCCTGGAATGGGTTTCCATTGCCTTCTCCAATGCATGAAAGTGGGAAGTGAAAGTGAAGTCACTCAGTCGTGTCTGACTCTTAGCGACCACATGGACTGCAGCCCACCAGGCTCCTCCGTCCATAGAATTTTATGCTAGTGACCCTAAAAACAGATTAATATCAGTAACTTTGAAGCCTTGTGCATGCCCCTCTCAGATGCATCTCCTACCCAACTCCCCCATGTAATCACAATCATGATTTTTCTTGTGCTTACTGCGTATATGTTGGTGTCTGAATATAACTATATATATGTACGTTTATTGGAGAGGGAAATGGCAACCTACTCTAGTATTCTTGTCTGGGGGATCCCATGGATGGAGGAACCTGGAGGGCTGCAGTCCTTGGGGTCATAAAAGGTTGGACACAACTATAGCAACCTGAGCACACACACACATATGCTTATATGCATATGATTTGGCAAGGAAGCATGCTCAGTTCAGTTCAGTTGCTCAGTCATGTTCCACACTTTGCGACCCCATGGACTGCAGCACACCAGGCCTACCTGTCCATCACCAACTCCTGGAGTTTACTCAAACTCATCTCCATTGAGTCAGTGATCCCATCCAACCATCTCATCCTCTGTTGTCCCCTTCTCCTCCTGCCTTCAATCTTTCCCAGCATCAGGGTTTTTCAAATGAGTCAGCTTTTTGCATCAGGTGGCCAAAGTATTGGAGTTTCAGCTTCAACATCAATCTTTCCAATGAACAACCAGGACTGATCTCCTTTAGGATGGACTGGTTGGATCTGTTTGCAGTCCAAGAGACTCGCAAGAGTCTTCTCCAACACCACAGTTCAAAACCATCAATTCTTCGGCACTCAGCTTTTTTCACAGTCCAACTCTTACATCCATACATGACTACTGGAAAAACCATAGACTTGACTAGATGGACCTTTGTTGGCAAGGTAATGTCTCTGCTTTTGAATATGCTGTCTAGGTTGGTCATAACTTTCCTTCCAAGGAGTAAGCGTGTCTTTATTTCATGGCTGCAGTCATCATCTGCAGTGATTTTGGAGCCCCCCAAAATAAAATCTCTCACTGTTTCCACTGTTTTCTCATTTATTTGCCATGAAGTGATGGGACCAGAAGCCATGATCTTAGTTTTCTGAATGTTGAGCTTTAAGCCAACTTTTTCACTCTTCTTTCACTTTCATCAAGAGGCTCTTTAGTTCTTCTTCACTCTCTGCCATAAAGGTGGTGTCATCTGCATATGAGATTATTCATATTTCTCCTGGCAATCTTGATTCCAGCTTGTGCTTCATCCAGCCCAGCATTTCTCATGATGTACTCTACATAGAAGTTAAATAAGCAGGGTGACAGTGTATAGCCTTGATGTACTCCTTTTCCTATTTGGAACCAGTCTGTTGTTCCATGTCCAGTTCTAATTGTTGCTTTCTGACCTGTATACAGGTTTCTCAAGAGGTAGGTCAGGTGGTCTGGTATTCCCATCTATTTCAGAATTTTCCACAGTTTCTTGTGATCCACACAGTCAAAGGCTTTGGCATAGTCAATAAAGCAGAAATAGATATTTTTCTGGAACTCTTTTGTTTTTTCGATGATCCAGCAGATGTTGGCAAAGGACTACATGCTCAGTTCAGTTCAGTTCAGTCGCTCAGTCATGTCTGACTCTTTGCGACCCCATGAATCGCAGCACGCCAGTCCTCCCTGTCCATCACCAACTCCCAGAGTTCACTCAGATTCACGTCCATCGAGTCCGTGATGCCATCCAGCCATCTCATCCTCTGTCGTCCCCTTCTCCTCCTGCCCCCAATCCCTCCCAGCATCAGAGTCGTTTACAGTGAGTCAACTCTTCTCATGAGGTGGCCAAAGTACATGCTCAGTCACATCCAATTCTCTGACCCCATGAACTGTAACCTACCAGACTCTTCTGTCCATGGGATTCTCCAGGCACAAAATCTGGAGTAGGTTACCATTTCTTACTCCAGGAGATCTTTCAGACCTGGGGATTGAATGCCCGTCTCTTGTGTCCCCTGCACTGACAGGAGGATTCTTTACTGCTGAGCCACCTGCGAAGCCCCATAGACATATACCCTCATTATACAAATACACACATATATGTGTGTATTTATATATGTGCATATGTGTGTGTGTGTGTGTGTGGTGTGTACACACACATCAGGGTCCTCTGTGCATGGGATTTCCCAGGCAAGACTACTGAAGTGGGTTGCCATTCCATTCTCCAGGGGATCTTCCTGACCCTGGGATCAAACCTGTGTCTATTGCATTGAAAGCAGATTCTTTATCATCAGAGCTACCAAACTATGGAATAAATGGTACTGGTACAATTATACATGTGGAAAAATCTAAACTGAATTCCTGTATCACTCTGCTCATACAAAATCCCTGTTTATTTAAAATAAACACATAAATACAACAAGACTTAGGAAACAGGGGTGGCACAGATCAGAACAGCAAGATGAAAGAAAGATGCCATTCTCTTACACATAATAGCAGTTCTTTCCACTGTTCAGCTTTGGTGAAGATAAGTCATAAAAAATAAGGAACAGATAACTTTAAGAAGGAAATGCTGTGGTGTGTGTCACTCAGTCATGTCCAACTTTTGGTGACCACATGGACTGTAGCCTGCCAGGCTCCTCTGTCTATGGGGATTCTCCAGGCAAGAATACTGGAGTGGGTTGCCATGCCCTCCTCCAGGAGATCTTCTCAACCCAGGTATGAAACCCAGGTCTCCCACATTGCAGGCAGATTCTTTACCATCTGAAACACCAGGGAAGTCCTTAAGAAGGAAATGTGATTATTTAAAGGAACAGAAAACTTCAACCCAATATTAAGGCAAAATTTCAAACCTAACAGAATTGATTTAAATGTGAAAGAAACAACCAAAAATTAAGACCAGGGAGTAAAACTGGGGATATTATAAGACTAAGAATGTATAAGTTTGCGTAAAATAATACTTAAAATAAGGAAGACTATAAAAGTTAGGAAGACTTTTTTAAGTGGTGAAGTTGAGACATATCTGATAGGAAAAGATAAAAGTTTAACATTTTGAAGAAACACAGCTGAGAGTTAACAGAAGAGAAGAAAACAAGTAAGTAAACAGCATTAGAAGGAAACAGGAATCGTGTATTGTGGGGTTTTGAGGGCTCCCCAACTTCTTTGGGAATATCATATTCTACTATGTATTTCATGTCTCCACTTTCTTTTTGGACGTCTGAGAAAGAGAGTCATTTATTATTACTTTTTTTCATTCCATTTTTCATTCTACTGCACATTACAGAAATTTTTTACTTCTGGTATCCTCTCCTGTTTATATTGCCATTTGGGTCTTTCTCCCCGTCACCCCTTCCTTCAGAAAGGAAACCTCAGTTTGTCCATTGAACTCAAAGTTTGAACATCATTTCCATGTACAAATAAAACTCAGCAAACTTTTTACAGTGTACTGAGCATAATTTATATATTTAATGGCCATTTACTCAATATTCAAGGACAAGAAGATCATTAAGGTTATTTTAAAGCAAATTAAGGTTGGCTGAGATTCTAATATGAGAAATTTGGATTTCTCTGTCACTCTTCCTCAAGCAGAAGCTGAGGTTTACACAAAGCGTGGAACATGGGAGGGTTTGCTGAAATCACAGCAAATCCTGTTGTTACTGTTTCTTCTTCCAATCACAGCCAATGAACCCCTTCTCTTCCTGTTTCTGTCAAGCAATGAAGCCTCTGAGAAGCTCAAGGGTGAATCTCGCTCATAGCAGGCTTAACTCTAAAGAACTTTGCTGCTCCTCTCTAGGGCTCATGTTTGTGATCCGGGCTTCACAAGCATCCTCACTCCACCTCCCCTCCAGCTTGCCAAGAACAAACCATCACTGAGAAAACTACACAGACTGTACAACAACCTCTTCCCTTCCTAGTCAAGGAAGATGAGAAGTATTGCTTTCAGGTCCACAACCTAAGCTCAATAGCATCTGTTCACTTCCATTCCCTCCCTACACACACACACACACACACACACACACACACACACACACACACACACACACAAATGTGTATAAATTATATACATTTAAATTCCAGATGATGAAAAATGCTATTTTAGAGGTTGAAGATCACCTCTCTGCATCCAAAGCACAACTCCTGAGTCCTAAGGAAGAGGGTAAAACACACACTCACAAGCACAGAGGTAACCTTTCATTCTTTCAGTCTCTCACTCTGGTGAAATCACATCTTAAGGGTGAATTTCTGTGTCAATATGATCTTACCTGAATCCTTTTTACACTGTCCCCTCATTTTCCACTCGTGGCCCCACTTCTATGGCTCTCAGTGCCCATGTCCCATGACCATTTATTTCTGCAATTGCTCAGACTGTGTCAACTCTATTTCTATGGTTCTAGCTGCTCTGGCCACTCCAACACCTTGATTGTCTAGTCTGCTTAAAATCCTGTCTTTGACCCTTGCAAAGTATGCGGTCCTTTCTCTTTGTTTGACTGTATCTTCACTTTGAATATTTTCTTTGCTCTCTTCTATACTCTTCTACGCAGAAAAACTGGGAGGAACAGTATGGCCCTGCCTGTCTTTTAGATGAAAGAAAGAAGCTTTCAGATCGCCTCTGACCCTGAGCCTTCTTTGATGCGTCTTGAACTGTAGCATCAGACAGCGCCTTCTTTCTCCACTTCACCTGAAATGGTATAAAAATTCACAGCCTAACTCTTTCCTGCCCACTTCCCTGTAGGCTATGTCAAGAGATTCTAGTGTTTCCACATTCAGCCAAATTATGAAAAGGTTTTAATTAGAAACTTATGCTCATCAAAGAAAGCTCACATTTTATCAGCTGACTTTCTTCCCTTCATGACTAAAGAAATGGTGGCAACGTCTCCTGTTAGCAACTAACTCCACCCTTACCTAAGCTGATAAAACACAGATAGGATATTGCTTCTCTTTCCTAGCTCCCCTATTCTTAGGTTTTCCTTTCTTGAAGGTTAGAAAAAAAACACTGACAAGGAAAAATCAATGGTAATTACTGTTCCGATTTCATGAATTAACTGACTTGGAAATTTTGTGTGTGTGCTAAAATAATTTTCTGAATAACTAAATTATTTTATTGTTAGACTTTTTTGGTTTGTTTAGAATTTTGCACAATCTAAAATGTGTCTTGGGGCAAATGTTTAATTTTAAACTCAGTGATGTATTCCTACAGTAGTTTGCTCCAGCCCTCTGCTCAGAAATGCTACTATTTCTTTCATTGTTTAGAAACATTTGAAAGTAACTTTTCAGTTTCTCCAAAATTGTCTTAAAATTTAGAGCTCTAAAATACAGGATGAGTCTAAAAATCAAGGATCAGTTGGTAATTTCTTTTTCATAAGTCACAAAACTGGCTATGATATTAAACTAACTTATATTAGAAGTCACTATTCTATAATGCAGGCTTCCCTAGTGGGTCAGTGGTAAAGAATCTGCCTGCCAATGCAGGAGACTCAGATTAGGTCCCTGGGTCAGGAAGATCCCCTGGAGAAGGAAATGGCAACCCACTTTAGTATCCTTGCCTGAGAAATTGCATGGACAGAGGAGCCTGGCAGGCTACAGTTCATAGGGTCACAAAAGAGTCAGACATGACTTTGTGACTAAACAACATTCTATGATACAAATTAGCACTGCTTTCATATTCACAGGTCATTCCTAATCTTGAAAATTGCATAAAATAAACACTGACAATCATGTTGCTTTTCAATAATTGGGACTGAATTTCTTTTTCATAAGAAACCATTTAAAAATTCTTCCAAAGCAAGTTGGGGTGAGAATGTCTACTTTATAACTAAACTATGGGGAAAATATTCAGCTGTCTGAATGTACGCTAAATGCAGACAGTCTTGGATGGCACCTTTCTATTAGTCCTTATTCTATTAGCACTAGTTTTGATGTTTATGATCTTCAATGTCACAGGAAGTTCTCTTGATACCAGTCTGATCCATGTGCACTGAAATTCAGATGGAAAGTACAGCATAAACCCAGCTTGAGAGAAGCAAAGGTATTTATAGTTTTCAACAATTCTGCTGGTCTTGGCTAAACATTTTAGCCTTTAAAACACAATTCACTAGAAATTAAACACGAAATATATGTTAGTAGTACCTGCTGAAGTTATAAAAGAATGGCTATATTTTATACTGCTTTATTATGGCTTAGTTATGACAGTCTATGAAACTCTGCTCTCTCAATACCCACCTCTGATCACTGTATAAACCTTACTCCCTTATCTCAAACAAGACTGACGTGATATTTTCTCTTGGCCTAAGACAACAATGTATCCTTTTGTTATAGAACAGTTCAAGAATTTAGCCACTAGCCTCACTAAATAGGATTCTGGTTTTGATTATATAACAAATGCCACCGCCTGTACTGACGGCAAAGTCACATCGCTCTACTGCAGATAGAAAATGAGAGAACTGGAACTTGCTGTGCGAAACTGCTGAGATCACCATCATGCATTATTAATTAAAATAAATAAGAAATAAAAGAAAAAAATGACTTTTGCTCCTGCTACTTGAAAGGTCTGTAGTCCATTATCTAATCATCAATTCAATTTCTTTTTTACCACATCATGCATCCAGACATCAGCTCTATGGGTGACAAAATTCTCTGTCTGACCTTGTCACTTTAAGTCCCCCCCGACCCCAGTATCTGTCTCATTGTCATTAGAAACTCACTTCTTGAATCTTATATTCAAAATCACAGAGTCTTGGGAAAAAAGTAAAGCTGCTGTCATTGATGGGTTATTTCAAAATAACTAAAAATAATATGAGTGAATCTGTCACTGGAAAACTTAGAGTGAGTGTTGCATTTTGCTGGGTGACCTTGGAAGAAAGATTTATGTTATGCCTACTAGATTTCTAAACAGACAACTGTGGTGGCCAATTGAGCAAGACAGCCAATCTTAGAGAAGAGAGGAAAAGCTACAGGAGGAGGAGAAAACAGAAAAGAAGAAAGAAATTCAATTTATTGGAAAAGCCAATTTATTTTCCATTTTATTGAAATAGTCAATTATCTTTTAGTGAAGTTACTAGCTATTAGAGTAAAATAATCAGTCTTTTAACCAAAAAAAAAAAGAGAACAGGGCATTTTAATCCTCCAGATAATCTTCAGTGATTTCAAAATATTTTGGCAAGCTCACTGACATCCCTTGCCTCAAAGAGAGCTTAATTTCCTTACCATTGAATGTGGGCTGGAATGGAATTGTGAATCCTTTTTGGTAAACAGAATGTGATGAAAAGTAATGCCAGGTCTCAAAAAATGAAAACTGTTTTTTTGGTATCACTTCTAGAGGAAGCCAGCTGCTACAACATGAAGATACTCAGGCAGCCCTGTGGAAAGTTTATGTGGAGATCTGAGGCTTCTCAAGACAGCCAGCACCAGTTTGCCAATCACGTAATTGAGCCACCTTGGAGGTGGCTACTTCTGGCAGAGTTAAGACATCAGATAATATTTGACCAATATCTGACTATAACATTGTGAGAAGCATCAAGCCAGGACTGCCCATCCAAGCTGCCCCTCAGTTCATGACCTGTACAAGCCATGGGGGATTAAAAGTGTACTGCTGTTTCGAAACTAAAGTTTTGGGGAACTAGATAAGGACACTACAAGAAAACTGTAGGTCAGTATCTTTGATGAACATAGATGCAAAAATCTTCTACAAAATATTGGCAAACTGAATTCAACAGTACACTAAAAATATCACACACACTACAGTCAAGTGGGATTTACCCCAAGGATACAAGGATGGTTCAACATCTGCAAATCAATTGATGTCATGCAACATATTAACAAGATGAAGGATAAAAGCCTATGATCATCTCAATAGATGCGGAGGAAACATCTGATAAAGTTCAACATCGATAAAAACCTTCAACAAGATTGGTATAGAGGCAGCATATCTCAGCATAATAAAGGCCATATGCAACAAGCCCACAGCTGTCACTTAGTGGTGAAAATCTGAAAACGTTTCCTCTAAGATCAGGAACAAGTTTGACGCCCACTCTCACCATGTTTATTTAACTTAGTACTGGAAGTCCTAGTAACAGCAATAGATAATAATGAGTCATAATAGATTTTCATTCTTTACCATTTACTCTTTGAGGTAATGACGGAGACAAGTGTCTCTTTGTATATATTCAGGGCTTCCCCGATGGCTCAGTGGTAAAGAATCTGCCTGCCAGTGCAGAAGATGCAGGAGACGTGGGTTTAATCCAAGGTGGGGGAAGATCCTTTAGAGGAGGAAATGACACCCCACTCCAGCATTATTGCCTGGGAAATTTCATGGACAGAGGAGCCTGGTGGGGTACAGTCCAAAGGGTCACAAAGAGTTGCACACAAGTGAGTAACTGATACTTGTATGTATTCTACTATGATTTTGTTTCTTATGTTTCTTTGCTTAAATCCCTAAACAAAAATAACATCATAGAAACAAATATGAATTCCTATTAAAGATGGCTTTGGATATGATGTAGCAAATAGTCTCAAGGATTGTGTTTATTCCTCTACTTTTATTTTTCGTAGCTAACTCATTCAACAGACATTTATTGAAGTCCAACTCTGTCCCTGCTAGTGGGAATTTAGCAGTGAAGACTATAGACACTAAGCAGTTTACAGAGAAATTGATCTATATTGTAATTAATTTATGCTATTATATGAAGAGCCTGAAGTGATCAAGCATACTCATATTGTAGCGAGAAGAAAGGCCTTCCACAGTTAATCTCTTTGCGTGTGCTACTCAAAGTTCTTGTCTATGAGGAGATCCATGAGTGTGCCTGAAAGAAAATCAACACACTGTTGCCTTCATTGAAAAAGTCTTACTAGGAAAAAAAACAGCAACTGAAGTTAAGAGTATACTTCATGAGCGGGTAATTTATGTTCTGGTACAAGCTCCTTATCTCATTATGCACACTCTACCAAGGTCCGTCCTTTATAGCCAACTCTAACATCCATACATGACCGCTGGAAAAACCATAGCCTTTACTAGACAGACCTTTGTTGGCAAAGTAATGTCTCTGCTATTTAATATATTGTCTAGGTTGGTCATAACTTCCCTTCCAAGGAGTAAGCAGCTTTTAATTTCATGGCTGCAATCACCATCTGCAGTGATTTTGGAGCCCAGAAAAGGACAGTCAGCTACTGTTTCCACTGTTTCCATCTATCTGCCATGAAGTGATGGGACTGCATGCTATGATTTTAGTTTTCTGAATGTTGAGCTTTAAGCCAACTTTTTCACTCTCCTCTTTCACTTTCATCAACAGGCTCTTTAGTTCTTCCTCACTTTCTGCCATAAGGGTGGTGTCATCTGCATATCTGAGGTTATTGATATTTCTCCTGGCAATCTTGATTCCAGCTTGTGCTTCTCCCAGCCCAGCGTTTCTCATGATGTACTCTGCATATAAGTTAAATAAGCAGGGTGACAATATACAGCTTTGACGTACTCCTTTTCCTATTTGGAACCAGTCTTTTGTTCCATGTCCAGTTCTAACTGTTGCTTCCTGACCTGCATACAAGTTTCTCAAGAGGCAGGTCAGGTTGTCTGGTATTCCCATCTCTTTCAGAATTTTCCACAGTTTCTTGTGATCCACACAGTCAAAGGCTTTGGCATAGTCAATAAAGCAGAAATAGATGTTTTTCTGGAACTCTCTTGCTTTTTCCATGATCCAGCGGACGTTGGCAATTTGATCTCTGGTTCCTCTGCCTTTTTTAAACCAGCTTGAACGTCTGGAAGTTCATGGTTCACGTATTGCTGAAGCCTGCCTTGGAGAATTTTGAGCATTACTTTACTAGCATGTGAGATGAGTGCAATTGTGCAGTACTTACGAGCATTCTTTGGCATTGCCTTTCTTTGGGATTGGAATGAAAACGGACCTTTTCCAGTCTTGTGGCCACTGCTGAGTTTTCCAGCTGGCATATTGAGTGCAGCACTTTCACAGCATCATCTTTCAAGATTTGAAACAGCTCAACTGGAATTCCATCACCTCCACTAGCTTTGTTCGTAGTGATGCTTTCTAAGGCTCACTTGACTTCACATTCCAGGATGTCTGGCTCTAGGTGAGTGATCACACCATCGTGATTATCTGGGTCGTGAAGATATAAAGAAAGCTGAGCACCGAAGAATTGATGCTTTTGAACTGTGGTGTTGGAGAAGACTTTCAAGAGTCCCTTGGACTGCAAGGAAATCCAACCAGTCCATCCTAAAGGAGATCAGTCATGGCTGTTCAGTGGAAGGACTGATGTTGAAGCTGAAACTTTAATACTCTGGCCATCTGATGCGAAGAACTGACTCATTGGAAAAGACCCTGATGCTGAGAAAGATTGAGGGCAGGAGGAGAAGGGGACAACAGAGGATGAGATGGTTGAATGGCATCATTGACTCAGTGGACATGGGTTTGGGTGGACTCTATGAGTTGGTGATGAACAGGGAGGCCTGGCGTGCTGCGGTTCATGGGGTTGCAAAGAGTTGGACACGACTGAGTGACTGAACTGAACTGAACTGAACTGCACCAAGGTCCTTATCTTGCTGCAGACTAGCAAGAAACTATTTGCAGATGGGCAGTCAGTCTTCTGATCTTACATTGGAATTCACTGCTCTAGACTGTATTCCAGCATTATTGAGAGTGATCAACTGTAGCCTTAGTTCACAAAGGCTGTAATTTGAATACATGGATAAGGAAGAGCTAAATCTTAGTATAAAATGTCCTAAGAAATCCCACTGAAGTGTATACTTTGGGGGCTAGTACTTGCTTATTTCAAACCTGTCACACATGATAGATGAAGGGTAAAATCTTACAAGCACAATTTTTACAGAAATGGTTTCTTTTTTAAACTTGCAGCTTTACCATTTTCCCTATTATCCATTATTCCTTTTAATCATTTTTGAAGATTATATTGGCTACATATTAACAGGAAATCAGTTATTAATATAATGCTGACTAGCATATATCTTGGAATTTGTTAGGGAAATGAAATATCTAGGAAAATGCTTTTTTTTTGCCTGGGGTTAGGGAAAGAAAATAAATTTTATTCTTTTGTTCTGTGTATATAGGCATGTGTTTTGTGGCATTCATTCACTTGCTTTCTAAAGCAAAAACAGCTTATCTAATGTTATTTATCGAGAGCTCTCATTTTAAATTATATAAACAATTTTCAAATAGCTTAAAGCAGCATAGTATAAAGGAAATTTATTATATGAAAACATTTAAAAATTATTTTCCTTGTCGGAAGGTTAAGACATTATAATTTTAGAGCCAAGATCTTAGGATTTATCTGGTCAGACTCTCTCAGCTTATACTGTATATTTTTCTCCTATAGAAAAATCAAAGCCCAGTGAGACTGGGCAAAAAGTGGGGTAAATAATGCTAGAGCTTATCTAGCAGAGGCTTTTCCCACTTCTTTATCATCTTGCTGCTTGTTTTAGATATATTTTTATCAGCATGCCAAATTTATATTTATTTGATATCAGTTACTATTTTATTCTGAAATCTTATACCATTTTCTTACTCTCCCTCTGACTACCCAAAGGAACACTGCTTTTCTATATCACAAAAACACTGTGAAACTATAGAACTAAAAATGGTTCAGAGAGATCAGAGGCTGTTCTGACTTTGTGCCCCTGAGCCCATCACCTGGGTCACTAGTGTACAGTTAAAGTGAAAGTGAAAGTGAAGTCGCTCAGTCGTGTCCGACTCTTTGCGACCCCGTGGACTATAGCCCACCAGGCTCCTCCGTCCATGGGATTCTCCAGGCAAGAATACTGGAGTGGGTTGCCATTTCCTTCTAGGTGAATAATTAATACAATTGAACTGCACTCTGGCTCAGTAGTACCTGCATGTATACAGACTATTTTTCCCCTACACCTATTTTCTTGAACATATAACCAAGTTACTAAAGAATAGAATATGAAAATATTTCACTGACCTTTGCACACTGATAGGTCATCAGTGAAATGTTCTTCACTCTTTTTTTTTTTTTCAAAATTGAAATCTGTCTCCTTGAAACTGTTTCAAGGGGCATAGGTTTTTTTCATCACATACTGCATATTCCTCTCCTGGAGGAGAACTCAGTCACGTTTCTGCTTCTTATTCTTTAAAAAATCCAGTTTTTGCTCCCCCGATTCCATGTCATGAGACCGTTCTATCTCGTATCTTTCCTTGGCAGTTGGTATGACTCTCTCATCACTTTTTCACTCCTTGAAAGTTTTACTTCCTGGTCCATAGTCCCTCTCTCCACCACTACTCCTACCATATTTCTAAAGAACTGCGGTATCCACCTAGATGGTCCTTTCAATATCTTTGCCTAGAGCGCTTTGACATCCTTTCTTCCAATGCCCATGTCTCCAGCTCCAAAAACTTGTTGTTGACAGTAGCTACAGTCCCTCCAAATTCCATTTACAACATTCTTTTTCCCTCCAACAACCGCATCCTATCGTTTCAGTGTACTGGTCTAAAATTCCAACTCCAACAATCTCTTTAACTCATGGATCTCTACTGTTAACCCGACCACCTTTGTTTATCCCTCACCTGTCCTCCATTTCTCCATCCCTCTTATTCTGCTTATTCCATGTTCAGTCATTATAACCACTCCCTGATCTCTGTCTTTAGCTACCCTGCCTTTCATTTATTTTCCTTCCTCTCTTGACAAAGCCTATATGTACCTGTTTACCTTTCACTTATCTCATTTTCTACTCCCTGCCCAAACCAGACAGCTGAACATCCTGGGGGAAAAGACACCACACTTCTTTAAATGAGGCTACAAATGTCAAGTGAGCTTTTAATGACACCTGGGATTCATGTTTTAGTTGCCCAATCTCGTGTCTCTTCTATTTCCCTGGATAACTATTTTAAATGGTTTTCTCTCTCCTCTGGCTTCCAGTATCTACTCTTTTATGCACATTCTTAGCTCATGACATAGCATATTGTGTTTTCAGAGAATACTGAAGCAACAGAAGAAAATTTCAAAGAGCCCCAAACAGATATGCCTACTACGTGTACCTGTGCCTATGAACTGTGTCTATCGCTATAAACTGTACTCCAAGCGATGATCAGTCTTTCCACTTACATGCCAGTTTCGCTCAACCACACAAGCACATTGCTTCCACCAATCTCCCCCTCTGCTCCATCACTGTTTCTTTTCTACTGAGATTTTCCCATAAACACAAAATAATCTCTTATTATCTCTCTCCTTAAAACAATTTTCCTAGGAGCTCTCTTTTTTCTTCAGATATTACCTCAGATTTTCTTTCATTACTTTGAAGAAAAACTTCTTAAAATAGTTGTCCTCAGTGGCACTCCCTTCTTTCTCTCCCTATCTTGTACCTTCAACTCACCTCATTCAGGTTTTCATGCTTCCAACTCCACTGAAATGACTCTCGTCAATATCACTCTTGTTGCTTCTATTCCTAGTTCCCATCTATTGTCCTATCTACAGCATTTGACTGAGTTAATGGGTCTCTCATCCTGAAAACACTGTCTTAACTTGGCTTCCAGTATGTTCACTGCCATGGATTTTCTCCTGAGTAACAGGTTGCTCCTCCTCAAGCTGCTTTATGCTGTGCTCTCCTCTCCTCACCCATCTCTAAACTTAGAGTGTTCCAGAACTAAATATTTGAACAACTTTTCTTTTTATCCAACACATTTTTTCAGCCTTGAGAACATTTAAATCTTGATAAATTATAAATGAACATCTTCAGCCCATACCTCATCCTTGAACTCCCAACTTGAACAACTAATTGCCTGCTTGACATTTTCACCTAGGTGTCCTCAGGTTAAAATATTACAAAATGAACTCTTTAGGTTCTAACTTTCCAAATTGCATTTCCCTGCAGTCTTTATCATCACTTTTTAAAAAGCCCATTCTTCCATTTGTGTGGTGCCAAAAATCTTTGGAATAATATTCTAACATCCTAAGTCAATCTGTCAGTAATTCCTTCTGGCTCTCCCTTCAAAATATATCCAGAATTTTTGCCCACTTTTCCACACCTTTAAAAAAGTCTCTCTAGTAAAAGACTTCATTATTATTATTCACTCAAATTAATGCTCAAACCTTCTTACCAATTGCTCAGCATCAGCTATAGGCCTTCTCATTCTGTTCCTTATCACAACTGTTAGAGTGCTTCTTATAAAATATGTGCTTATGAATAGTCACTCAGTCATGTCTGACTTTTTGTGACCCCATGGACTGTAGCCCACCAGGCTCCTCTGTCCATGGGGATTCTCCAGGCAAGAAAACTGGAGTGGGTTGCCATGCCCTCCTCCAGGGAATCTTCCTAACACAGGGATTGAATCCAGGTCTCCCACATTGCAGGCAGATTCTTTATGCTCTGAGCCACCACAGAAGCCCAAGAATACTGGAGTGGGTAGCCTATCCCTTCTCCAGCGGATCTTCCCGACCCAGAAGTCCAAACAGGGTTTCCTGCATTGCAGGTGGATTCTTTACCAGAGGAGCTACCACAAGTCAGATCAAATCAACATTCTGCTCAACTCTTCAGAGGGTTCCCATCTCATTCCGTGTACAAGTCATTGGAAAACATCTAAATTCCTGTTAAAACCTCTAGCCTCAAAACAAAAAACAAAAAGAAAGAAAGAAAGAAAAGAAAAAGACCCTCTGGCCTTGTGCATGCGTGCTTAGGTGTGTCCAACTCTTTGCGACCCCACAGACTGTATCCCACCAGGCTCCTCTATCCACAAAATTTTCCAGGCAAGAAAACTGCAGTGGGGTGCCATTTCCTCCTTCAGGGGACCTTCCTGACCCAGGATCCAACCCAGGTCCCTTGCTTCTCCAGCACCGGCAGGCAGATTCTTTACCACTGTGCCTCCTGGGAAGTAACAATTGCTCCTTTCTCACTTTGCTTCAGTCACGTTAACCTCCTTTCTCCGAGACAAACCAAACAAGCTTGCACACGAGGGCCTTTCTTCTCACTGTTTCCTCTGGTGGCAGTATTCTTCTTCGGGACCCAATGTCACTTTTATCTCCACCAGATCTTAACTCAAATGGCACCGTTCCCATGAAGACTTTTGGCAACTGTATTTGAAACTACACCCTCCACGTACTCCTTATAATTCTTTCATTTTTTTTTCTCAGTAGCACCATGCAATATGCTATGTATTTCATGTAGATTATTTATGATCTGCATTCACTCACTAATAAACTAAAAGCTTTGTGAAAGTATGGATTCTGCGCTGTTCACAGCTGTATTTCTAGCACCTAGAATAGAGCATGATACAGAATATAAATTTTCATGATATGTATGTTAATTATAGTACCAAGTATTAATGTTATGAAATGAATGAGTCAATGAATCAATGTTGTAAAATGTATTATTTTGACATTCATGATGGTGTGAGCAATGCATACTCAAAGTGTGTTCCTTTTATTCCTTTAGAGGTGGTTAGCACTGGGTGATTCATAACACAGAGTGCAGAGATGATTAAAAATGGAGATTCAGGGTCTTCTCAGATTGGATAGATATGACAGGCCAAGCTCTAAACCATTAGAAGGGGGAACATGATGGCAATTAGCTTAGGAAAAGAATCTTTTCTTTGATTTTGTAGTTAAAATTGAGAGTGAATAAACTCAGGTACTCACAGAGGAGGGAACATCAAGGTATGGAAGATAATAACATACTCATGTGTCCCATAAATCTGATGAAGAAAAATGGACAGTTTCATCAACATTTATAGGCAAGCAAGAGCTAGCATTCATCTTTTGAAGAAGGTGCCAAGGACCAGAAATCACAGCAATAGCTCTACACTATTTTCAAACATGTTTCCACATGAGTTCCCTTATTTGACTTGGAAAAAGCAAAGAGTCATTTCAACTACAGAAAGGAAGTCTAGAACTCACGTGCCACGGCCAATGTCGTATGGCTTTACGTGAGCAGAACAGGTATTTTTGTCAGCCTCTTAGTTCAAAACACTTCTCTGCATCATTCCCATCAATTAAACCAGGCATCCCAATCGAGCTGAATCTACCTGGAGAGGAAGGCCTTCATCTCTGGGGCACTAAGTTGCTGTGTGGCCCCTGGGATTGGACATTCTCTTCCCAGCTGCCAAGGCTCTATAGCATGGATTGGTCTTTTCAGTGAAGCAGCGCTTCATAACTCTCTCACACAGAGTGAAAGTGAAAATCGCTCAGTTGTGCCTGACTCTTGCTAAGTTGCTTCAGTCGTGTCTGACTCTGTGCGACCCCATAGACGGCAGCCCACCAGGCTCTGCCGTCCCTGGGATTCTCCAAGCAAGAACACTGGAGTGGGTTGCCATTTCCTTCTCCAATGCATGAAAGTGAAAAGGGAAAGTGAAGTCACTGAGTTGTGTCCAACTCTCAGCGACCCCATGGACTGTAGCCTACCAGGCTCCTCCGTCCATGGGATTTTCCAGGCAAGAGTACTGGAGTGGGGTGCCATTGCCTGACTCTTAGCAACCCCATGATCTGTAGCCCTCCAGGCTCCTCTGTCCATGGAATTCTCTAGACAAGAGTACTGGAGTGGGTTGCCAGGTCCTCTTTCAGGGGATCTTCCCGATGCAGGGGTCAAATCCAGGTCTTCCACATTGTAGGTGGATTCTTTACCATCTGAGTCACCAGGGAAGCCCACACATGGTATTGCTGCTATATTAGTCATCTACTGCACATGACAATTCATCTCCAGATTTAATGGCTTCAAACAACCATTTATCATCTTTCAGTTTCTGTATTGCCTGGATTTGAGAGAATCATAACTGAGTGATTCTGGCTTTAAGTCTCTCATGAGATTGCAATCCAGATCTCTGCAACCATCTGAAGTCTTGACTGTGGCTGGAGGATCTCCTTGCAAAGTTGTTATCCCATGTAAGCTCTCACGCTGCTCTTGACTCTTGGCAAGATTGTCTCCTTTCCCTGTCAGTCTGCTTCCCACAGTGCTGCTTGGGTATCCTTCTCTAATACCACCTGGCCTCTCTGTGAGGAAGTGACCCAAGAAAGCAAGGTAGAAGTCTCAGTGTCTTTTATTTTTATTTGTCCATTTTCTTCCTTTCTTTATTTTTGTCCATGCTGTGCAGCATGAGTGATCCCAGTTCCCTGACCAGGGATTGAACCCATGCCCCTTGCAGTGTGGAATCACGGAGTCTTAACAACTGAACCGCCAGAGAAATCCCTCAATGTCTTTTATTACCTAGCTTTAACTACCACATTCCATCATTGTTGCAGTACCCTGATGATTGCACAAGTCAGTCCCACTTAATACAGAAGGGCCCAATGAGACAGTGATCATAGGAGGAGATGAAGACCATGAGGGGCCATGTTAGAGGCTGGCTCCCACAGCTGCCCCAGGGAGAACCAGGTCTCACATTTCTAGCATAAACGTTCTATTTTTGAGAGGATGGATCTGCATGCTGAAGGCCCGGATAAATGGACTTTTCTAAGGCTATACAAATATTTAACTTAGCAGTTTATGTTTAAAAAATAGTTTTCATACTTCCCTGGCTGCATTTACAATACACCTCAGCATTCAATTCTCCAGGAAGCTTGGCAAGATCAATCAGTTTAAGAGCGAAATAGTGAGAAGATGGAATCTCTCTGCTCACATCATAATAAAACATCTATTACTGGCACTCTAAGAGTAGTCATGAGTGCATAATTCTCATTAATTTAACATTAAATATCAAGCAAGCATTACCTCATCACATAGGTCCTGTTGCTATAGCAGTACCACATCAACTGTTTTCTAATCAATTTAAATGTATTTTTGAGTGGAAACAGTGATGAAACCCAAGTAATCTGTAGATTTATAATGTAATTTTTAGGTTGGAGGAGAAAACACACATGATCCAATTAAATTGGATTGATTACACTGAGAATTCCCCAACTCTTAGGGAGTTAGTGTTGTTTTTACTAGTTAACTGATAAGAACATGATTATCTACATTAATACAACAACTTACTCGGGATCTAACAAGAAAAATAGAATAATCACGAATTTAATGCATCCTGTAAAGTTGAAAAGAACCTAATCCAACATTTAACCCAATAACTCCTACCCCTCAACCTACCACTCCAGCTTCATCATGAATAACAAGTGGTTATCTAGAGCAACTCTCAGCCAACTTTTTCTGTAAAATTTGATACTAAGTATTTTAGATCTGAGAACTAGATAATCTTCCATAAGTACATGGGCAATACATGAATTAATGAGCGTGGCTATGTTACAACTGTATTTACAAAAACAGGCAGATACATGAATTTTACCCATGAGTCATAGTTTTCCAATCCCTGATTTAGACAATGGATCGTACACTGGCAACCCAGGCCAAATATGAAAACAATAGCAGTTTTCTTTGATTACCATTGAGTTCATGTTTATTTTTAGAATGAAATCCATTAAGCAAACATGTTCTTGGAAATACAGCCATCTTAGACTCTGCTTTTTCAAACTCAGTCAGCTTTTAAACAATTGTATTTATTGTCCATGTTCAAGTGCATTTGAGTCCAACTCACATTTGGCTCAAATGCCTTCTGTGTTTGGAATCTCAGTATCTTTCGAGGTAACTTATTAACTGATTGAATGTATTTAAGCAAATTAATCACTATATCCTCCGTTCTCCTTCGGTATATTACATTACTTTCACTATTTATTAACTTTGATAGTGTAGAGACTAGTCTCTCCTGCCCAACTGAACATTTTGAGACATGAAATTGTGTCTCATGTACTTTTTAACCTCAGCATCAGGTGCATTGTTCAGCGTATGAAAAAGGGCTTTAATATTTTTTGTTGTTGTTGAATTAAATATGAAAGTTTATCTTCTTTTGACTTCTTCCCGTGGACCTCTACTGCCACTGGGAGACTAATATCACTTCCAAATCCAAGCCATGTAGTGAGGACACCACGATGCCACCACCATCGTGTGTTCTCTCAGGCTTACTTCTGATGACTTCTAACTTCTGATGACTCAACACAGTGCATGGCCTTGGACCCTTCATGACCTTCATCCTCCATCACTGGGTGTGCTTCCACTTGTTGGCATCCCTCTTAGGATGTTATGCTCACAGAGGCACTCAGCTCTTCATAAGTCTTTCTTTAGCACTTACTGCATGCCACTTGCACAGGGCAAGGCGCTAGTAAGCCCTGTGCTTAACCAGGGCAAGTGCAGGTGGTGCTTCATCTTTTTCTTTGTTTCTTTCCTTTACCTTATGAGTGTTCACAGATTATTTTAAATATTCTGAAATTTAGATCAAGATGGAAGATAAGCCCCTTGGTCTACCAGCCCACTGTTTCCATACCTTTTTTACCCTTTGGCTTCTCCACTGGTCATTATACTGCCTTCAATAGAATGATAGGGGCTCAAGGAGATTTATTAGAAAACCCTTGGATACTACATTTCTGGACCAGAGATAAAACTCTACTTTGCAGTTTAATTGAGATATAATTCATGTAAGATTATACAAACTTAAAGAGTACAATGTGCTGATTTGGTACATTTATGTTGAAAAATGATTACCCCCATTGTGTTAGCCACTACCTCCATCAAGTCACATGATTACCATTCCTTTTTTTGTGATGAGATCTACTCAGCAATTTTCAAATATACAATATAGTATTATTAACTATAATCACCATGCTGTACATTAGATTCTCAAAACTTATTCACCTTATAACTGTTCCCTTTGACTAACAAGAGATAACACTTGAACAGTCACTGCCCTCCTGTAGGCTCTTTATTTTTTACTTAAATTCAGCGTGGCAAGTAAAGAGTTTGTTAGATGCTACTGGGAATCTTTTGAAATAGTAATGATGTAAGACTTCATCTGTGACACACATGACAGAAGATATTAAACTTTTACAGATTCGTTGAAAGGAACTAACAATCTGATTGACAGGCCAGGACAACAGGGTAAAATTCATAGAAAAGGAAATCTGTGCAGCCTGTAAACCTCCTCAATGATCAGGGAAGCCCTGTAACACGTATGTGGACACAGGTAGTTACTTTTCATAAGTATCTTATTTACCTTCCTTGAGTATTCATGTATAGTAAGAATCTGATGTTACAATTTGTGTTCCTGACTTCCTTAGTGGCTCAGATGGTAAAAAATCTGCCTACAGTGTGGGAGATCTGGGTTTGATTCCTCGGTTGGGAAGCTCCCCTGGAGGAAGGGATGGCAACCCACTCCAGTATTCTTGCCTGGAGAATTCCACGGACAGAGGAGCCTGGTGGGCTGCCGTCTATGAGATCACAAAGAGTCAGGCACGACTGAGTGACTAACACATTCACAGTTGTCCAGTGTTTTCTGTATTGGTTACTCTTCTTTTTCTATGAATTTTAACTCAAGCCATCAAGTTTTATTTCAGTCTCTAATCAAATACACACACACACATAGAGTCATGTCTAATTTCTTTATTTCCTTTAAAACACCTTTATTTCTCCTAACAAAAATTTGATAGCACCAGCAGTACCCAAGAGACTTCCAATTTCTTATTACATAGATATGTATGTTGTGTTTCAACTAGTTTCTAAAAACATTCTAACATAGTAACCTCAGAATTACTGAGACTCAATAAATACTTGCTAAATTGAATGTAAATGCATGATGTGCATTCTGTCTTCCTATGAATCATAAAGGTGACAGCAGGGAGCGAGGTTGATATATACCACAGAATAGAGAGATACTTTCTAGCTAGCTGGGCTAAACTTGCCTCATGAGTACCATTCACCAATGGGTATTTTGCAAAGTTCTCCAACACAAATGAGAAATTTTCAGTTCTCCCATCATCTGAGAATCCTCTCTTCCACTTGAATTCTCTTTCTTCCCAAGCCCTGGATCACTGTTTTGCAAACTAATGTTAATGCAACATGAAATCAACTTACAACCAGCATTTTTTAAATCAAGTGTTTATTTTAGCCTGAGTCCCTTTCATGCTCCTCTCCCCAAAAAGGAGAATTTATGTGTCTAGAATATATGTGTAAGTGGTTTATTTAGGATTTGACCCCATTCCAAGAAATAGTAGTTGGGGATTTAAGAGCCGGGAAGCCAGTACATGGAAAACCAATCCACAGGTGCTTTGTCCAGGATGTTACTACAGGCACAAGGGGCAGAGTCCACTGGTTTGACCCTGAAAAGCATGACTCCTGCATCTCAGCAGAGGCATGAAATACAGGATGATTCTCCTGTCCCTTCACAAAAATTACTTCAAAACGAATTAATTACCTGACACTTTTAGTAATATGTATCAGAATAGTTGATGGTACTCTCATCTAGGCCAAGGTAGCAGTGGTTGAGAAGCTTCAGGGCAGACAGAAAGAAATAGTTGGCACAGCCGAGGCAAAGACTAGCATTGAGATGCATAGCAAGACCCACAGCAGATACCTGGAGAACATTATGTAGCTCCAACACAAGTGAAATAGAATACAATAGGATGGATGAAATGACATAGGATATAGTGGGTTAGAAAATGTCAGAATAATGTCTCAGGTAACAACGGCAAGTGTCATTTTATTAAAGCTTTACCAGGTGTGTGTGTTACTGAATAAAATAAAATATATATTTCTTAGCTTTGGCCTGTGGTTAGAGTTTGAAAGCCACTTTGGCAGTGCTCTTCTACTCTTGCACATACTGATACCGGAGTTTCCTCTCCAGAACCCAGATTTTTTTTTTTCTTACTTCTGTGATCATTTTACATTGAACCATCATAGTGTCTAATAAACAGGACCATACAGAGCAACACTCCAATCTTTCTCCTATCGTTTATGACTGAGTATTAATTTATAGTGTAAGCATCTAAATCACACACAGAGAGCATTTGGCCTAGATTGTGGTTTACCCAGGAAGTTAGGCAAAAATATATTGTGCTTTGTTTATAGCTAAGGAACAATGACTGCACCTTGGAATCTACTATGAGAAAAATCAATCAAATGAAATAGGGGCAATGCATTGAATTTTAAAAGAATTAAACTTCTGGAGTATAAAACTCATCTCTATAAAGTGCATTTCATTTTATGCACTTGGTGGATACCTAAGGAGAGAGAAAAACTAAGTAATATTTAGAGGCCTACAAGTAAGGTACAATGTTTTTTAAAAATTCAGAGTTTAGATTATTAGATGATCTTTACTGATGTCCTCCTCCATGTAAGGTTTCTGGCTACTGTTGGGATATTTTCCAGAAGTACAGTATTTGAGCACAAAGGAAAGCAGTGAGTTGGATCTTTCACCTATATGGCGTTCATGTTGAAAGACTATATTAAGGTATGTAAATTGACAGCTTTGGATAAATTGTTTTAAACTCCTCTGTGTTCTGGATGATCAGGAGCAGAGCCTTTTTTCTGTAAGGTGTTTGTCAAGGCCTTCCTCAGGGAAATGTTGGAGAGGTTAAGGAATATGTAGACTGGGATGGAAGTTTCTGTTTCACGCTTAACATGTTTAATACTACTGGTTCTCCAGTCTGTGAAGTAGGCTAAGAAAAGGTCATTTATTATTTAAATGTTGTCAACATTTTAGAATAAAAATAAAGGTGTACACATTTCAAGGATCATCTTATTTTTGTTTGGTTTAGAGAATTTGCTTTGAAAATCTTACTAATGATGTCTTGGTTAACAAACACTTAAACCACCATCTCAAGCACTAGAAGTCAAGTGTTACATTGAATTTTCTGCCTGTGTCATCAGTGTAATGTTTTCTTACTAATACTTGGCTGTCCCTAACTTTTAAATGAAATAATACTTTCAATTTCCATTTTCTATAATACTAACTCTAACAGCTTGAATGCTATTAAAGAAGAGCAGCTACTTCTTTCAAATGTGTGTCTCTGTTCTTAATACTGATGGCATTACTCATAGACAACTAACCAGTGGCATTCCAGCTTTGGGTATGTGGACATTTTATCTGGTTTATCATTCAGTCAATGAAGTCAACTAACCAGGGAAAAGGGCCAGAAGTTGTGATAATGTTCAAATTTTCTCTGCTGGGAAAGAAATAATCATCTGGAGATACAAAACAGACGGGCTTCCCCTCAGTGGCTCAGTGGCAAAGACTCTGCCTGCAATGCAGATTCAGTCCCTGGGTCAGGAAGATCCCCTGGAGAAGGAAATGGCAATCCACTCCAGTATTCTTGCCAGGAGAATTCCATTGACAGAGAGCCTGGTGGACTACAGTCCATAGGGTTGCAAAGAGGTGGACACAACTGAAGCGACTTAGCATGCATGCACAGATAAACAGACAACCAATGATAGGGAGCCAGAGGTGGTAGTGGTTGGAGATTAAAGTGTTGTTTCTAAGTCATTAAGAAAAATCCCTGATACCTGAGTTTTAATGACTTCCGGTGCTGTTACAGGGCTCCAGGAGGAGAACATGTATATAGTAGAAAATACTTCAAGTAGCACTAAATCCTTAGCTGGTCTTTCATCATGGTAAAGTAAGCTGGACTTTATGTGATCTAAGAAAATTCTTTTTGCTTCTTTAAGGCTCAGATTAAGTCAAACTCAGTCTACCCTAATCTTCTTCCCAAGCTTACATTTGAAGACTATCTTCATATAGTAAGAAAGCATGGAAGACTCAGATATGCAGATGACACCACCCTTATGGCAGAAAGTGAAGAGGAACTAAACAGCCTCCTGATGAAAGTGAAAGAGGAGAGTGAATAAGCTGGCTTAAAACTCAACATTCTGAAAACTTAGATCATGGCATCTGGTCCCATCACTTCATGGCAAATAGATGGGGAAACAATGGAAACAGTGACAGACTTTATTTTTTGGGTCTCCCAAATCAACATGGATGGTGACTGCAGCCATGAAATTAAAAAACACTTTCTCCTTGGAAGAAAAGCTATGACAATCCTAGACACCATATTTTAAAAAAACAAAAATATTACTTTGCCAACAAAGGTTCATCTAGCCATAGCTATGGTTTTTCCAGTAGTCATGTGTGGATGTGACAGATGGACCATAAAGAAGGCTGAGTGCCAAAGAATTGATGCTTTTGAACTGTGGTGTTGGAAAAGACTCTTGAGAGTCTCTTGGACTGCAAGGAGATCAAACCAGTCAATTCTAAAGGAAATCAACCCTGAATATTCATTGGAAGGACTGATGCTGAAGCTCCAGTATTTTGGTCACCTGATGGGAAAAGTTGACTCATTGGAAAAGACCAATGCTGGGAAAGATTGAAGACAGGAGGAGAAAGGGATGACAGAGGATGAGATGGTTGGATGGCATCACTGACTCAGTGGACATGGGTTTGAGCAAGCTCTAGGAGATGGTGAAGGAAAGGGAAGCCTGGTGTGCTGCAGTCCATGGGTTCTCAGGGAGTCGGACACAACTAAGTGACTGAACAACAACACTGAAGACTCAACTCATAGGAAAAGAATACCTCCCTCTCTTAAAAACGTGTTTGGCCAGCCATCTCACTCTTTTTGTGACCCCAAATCCCACCCATCCTGCTTGACTTTTCATCAGCAGAGAATCAGGTTTATGCTTACTTTTCCATACTCTTCATTTGTGAAGGAAGAGAGGAGATGGAAACTGCTGTCCAAGTCCATAAAAATTCATGACCATTAAAAAAAAAATCTTATTACATGCCATGTACTGTCCTAGGCTATTTACATTTAATATCTCATATTTATAAGGTGAGAACTATCACTGTTCTCATTTTATAGATTAAAAAACAAAAGTGCTGTGATTTGAGAAGTCCAGTGTGAAACAGCTTGTAAGTGGAGGCTCTGGGATTCAGAAGAGTACCAAAGAAAGACATTGGTTTGCTCACCTCCCACTTCCCATCTCTAGCTGTGCCCTCAAACCACATACCCCATCCTGCACACACAGCCGTGTGCCCCCCTTAAGGCAGGGCAGGGAGTGATAGGGAATTTGACTTAACAGTAAGTGAGTCTTTCAATGTCATTTATTTTTTAACTTATGGAGTCTATTATTAACATTCTTTCCATGACAGTCTCCCTAGATTTCCAAGGAGGGAAAATTCTAAGTCTTTGAGAATGGAATCTGTTGTATTATGTGCACAGACTGAAGTGGCTTTACAAATATTTAGCTCCTGTTTGATGCCAGTGTCAAAACATCCTGCACTCATGCACAGCTTGTCATCTGAAACACGTAGCAGAGTTTGTGCCTGTGGGAGTTAGTGTCCTATAGGGATCGTCTGACTTAGGATGCAGTTTTGAAGGGGAGAGATATTTTTACCAACTTTTTTTTTTACACTTATTTCACTCTCCTGATGAACTTGGTTTTTCCAAATATTCTCTAAGGACAGGAGAAATTAATAGTAATGGGCTCATTTGGAAAGCAATGGGCTCATGATCATTTTGGCTTTGTTCACTCTGCTAAATGGCTCCTGCTCACTTTATTTTAGGGAATTTTGCTTAGGCAAGATGCTGAGTGCAGCAAGGTGGTTTTCACTAAAATAAACTTATTGAATTTTGGTGAGCCTCTGGGACAAAAAAAGGAAAGAAAATTGCCTATATAATGTGGGATTGTTATCTTTTGGTGAAGAAGAACAGTAGGTGTATGCAGCTTCTAAGTGATAAACATGTACATTTCTAACTTCATTTGGACACTTGCCAAATTTCCCCAGCAGCTGTCTACATTACAGCCATCTGAGCACTAATAGAAAAATCCAAAATTTCCTCAGCAACATGCATCATAACTAAACTCGAAAATGGTTTTTCTATAATCAGTTGGAAAGTTTAACAGAATGTATAGGATATTTTAGAGTACAAAGTTTGTGGAGATTTTTATTCATTTTGTTTTACATAAACATTATGGTTTCAAAGGAGAGCACATTCAACACTTGGGAGCGAAAATGGCAACAGAGTCTCTTTCAGAAAGCAAAGTACCTGATATTGTTACAGAGATATAGGTAGTAACAGTGAAAGTGTCAGTTGCTCAGTCATATCTGACTCTTTGCAACCCCGGGGATTACATATCTGACTCTTTGCAACCCCGGGGATTATAGCCCTGCTGGGCTCCTCCATCCGCCCTCCGTTCATGGGATTTCCCAGGCAAGAACAGTGGAGTAGGTTGCTATTTCCTTCTCCAGGGGATCTTCCCAACGCAGGGAGTGAACACACATCTCTTCCATTGCAGGAAGATTCTTTACTGTCTGAGCTACCAGGGCAGCCCCATTTGATCCAAAAATGTCAAGAAAATGGTTGTATATAACAGGTTCCTATTCTCCATGAACACAGTTTTGAATACCTGGGTTTTGTTTGTTTGTTTTTGTTTTTCTGGTTGGAAAAAGTTGGGAACATGGAAAGGAGCAAACACTTCTTGCTGCTCATGGAGACTCTCCAAGGTACTACATGTGAGCCATGAAATTAAAAAGCAGAGACATTACTTTGCTGACAAAAGCCTGCCTAGTCAAGGCTATGGTTTTTCCAGTAGTCATGTATGGATGTGAAAGTTGAACTATAAAGAAAGCTGAGTGCCGAAGAATTGATGCTTTTGAACTGTGGTGTTGGAGAAGACTCTTGAGAGGCCCTTGGACTGCAAAGGGATCCAACCAGTCAGTCCTAAAGGAAATCAGGCCTGAATATTCACTGGAAGGACTGATGCTGAAGCTGAAGCTCCAATAATTTGGCCACCTGATGCGAATAACTGATTCACTGGAAAAGACCCTGATGCTGGCAAAGATTGAAGGCACGAGGAGAAGGGACGACAAAGGATGAAATGGTTGGATGGCATCTCTGATTCAATGGACATGAATTTGAGCAAGCTCCGGGAGTTGGTGATGGACAGGGAGGCCTGGCATGGTGCAGTCCATGACATTGCAAAGAGTCAGACATGACTGAGAAACTGAACTGAACTGAACATGTGAGCAGCTCAGAAGTTTGCTTACCCGATGGAAGCCTAAAAAGGTAGACTATGGAAGCCTTGCTAGTTTTGGCTTGCATTCCTGAATCTTCTCTTACTTATTCTGTTGCTTTGTGTAATTTGTTTTGTCTTTCTGAGTGTACCCACTTGAAAAATAAGGGTGAGGACCAGTGCAACTGTGTTCAGTTATAATAACTGCTAGATAAGATCACATGTGCCAAATGCTTAGCATATTACCTGGAACATATTGCTAAAGAAAGGCAATTGATCTTACTCATGTGAAAGCTGGAAAAACTTTATTTGGGAATTGATTTTCAAACTAGGTTTGTTTACAAACCAGGACTTAATTGTAAAGGGCTTAGGAAGGACCTGAGAAAGTGTCCTGAAGGCTCTAGTTTGGCACCATGAAAAGGGACCTGGTAGGAGGTCAGGTTAATGTTGCATAGTGAGGCAAGATACACGTCAGAGAAAGCAAGCTTACTCTCTCATGAAGGAAATGAGGCAGATGACTCCATGGGTGTGTGTGTCTGTGTAGTGCTTGCTTTTGGTATTTGATTGGGAGAAAGGGAATTCAAAAGCATGTTGAAATTATAGAAGACAGAAATTCCAAAAATCTAACTTCGACCTCAACACTTAAAACCAGTAGCGTTGGAACAACATTCAGAAGTTGATTTTCAGTCTGTTGTTCACTGATATTGGGCAACACGTTGGGATGGGATTTTACATGCTTATAAACCTTTGTTTTTCTAATAGAGGAGTAAATAATTCTTTTCTAGCTTCAAAGTTACATGATCTTTCAGGTTTGATAGTCACCTGATAGACTAGAAAATTGATGGCTTTCAAAGCAGGCATAGCTATGGAGTCTTAGCCAAATCAGTTGCTTTGAACTGAGTGTTCATAAGACAATGAAGGTTTTAATATCTGACATATAGGATTTCTGAGAGAATCAAAGCAAATAATCTATGAATCAAAGCAAATAATCCAGGACAGTGCTTGCCTCATTGCATGTGTCTGAGAGACTATATTAGTCTCTTTACATTTCATAATGGATTTCTCGATGTTAACTAGCAGTTGTAGTGGCAAAGAGTTTATGGACATAAACAACCAACGATGTTTCCTGTAAAAGGGTAACTGAACCAGATAATCTTAAGAGATGATGATTTGGTAAAGCTATTCACGTAGTAATACTGCTGTTGCTGCTAAGTCGCTTCAGTCGTGTCTGACTCTGTGTGACCCCATAGACGGCAGCCCACCAGGCTCCCCCTTCCCTGGGATTCTCCAGGCAAGAACACTGGAGTGGGTTGCCATTTCCTTCTCCAATGCATGAAAGCGGAAAGTGAAAGTGAAGTCAATCAGTCCTGTCAGACTCTTCAAGACCCCGTGGACTGCAGTCTACCAGGCTCCACCATCCATGGGATTTTCCAGGCACGAGTACTGGAGTGGGTTGTCATTGCCTTCTCCTTACTGAAACCAAAACAGGTACTAGGTTAATTTCTCACATGTATCCCTAAGGCCAGTCCACACAAAAGCCCTCAGATATCAGGAAACATAAACAAGCATACAAGCTTAGAGAGAGTCTGCAGTGGTGCTAAATACTGTTCTTGTTAGTATTGTTCTTGTTAAATGCAGGAGGTAAAGAAGATGCAGATACAACCCCATGTACACAAATTAGTAAGTAAACTCTAGTCCCTTTTAAAAAACTATTATTTTCTAATCTGACTTAAAATGGAAGATTAAAAAGAATTTTCTGTAGTTTGGTTTCGAGCAAGACATTAAAATTAGTAACAAAGTTAGATATTCTTTTGAAGTACTATTTTTTTTTTTTTGTAATGACACTTTATTATTAGTGTCTTAAACTTGTCTGTGGGACGTATTTGTAAAAGAGTTTTAGAGTGTCACAAACCTTCTTAAAGGCAGGAAAATGGCCAGAGTAGGCCATCATAATCTTGGGGCTTTCATTTCAAACCTGTCACAATTTATAACTTTGGCAAAGTGAAAACTTTTTGAACCTCTCTTTACATAATCATTGCAATGAAAGTATGATCTTGATTTTGTTAGATCTCGTCTCCTTCAAAAAGTGTTCCAAGGTCATATAAATAAAACAAATACAAATCATTTAAATCATTTGAATCATTTGATCTGACTGTTTTTTGGCATAAAGAAACCACAACAGGGAAGCAGCAACATTTTTCCACGACTGTGAAGAATTTGCTGTACCATTTTTCACAACACGCTGAAGTGAACATTTAAAATTATTCATGAGACATTGCTGCAAGAAATATTCAATTACAATCGTTATTCTTTCAAGGGTTGCAGGCTGGTTATGTACATATTCACTCAAAACACATGTAAATTTAATTTTCCTTTATTTTAGATGCCACTGTTGAATAACGTATCAATACAACCCTTTACAAATCAATCCATATTGAGTTTTCGAATCCTTTTTTTGTTTTGGTCATGTTAAATGCAGATTTTCCTATATGAGATGCACATCGTGAGAATATTATATTGTCATTACTAATACATATAAGAACGGTTCTGTATCAGTTCACTTTGGACATTAGATTTATTCTACCCCTTGTCAGAAGCTTACAGCTGTCATCATAAGAAGATTTTGTTTAAGATTAGAGAGCAAGTATAAAGGTTTCAGAGCTTGGTTCTATGAGGGAAACATTAACAAACAAAATCAACGTGATTTGAAGCTTTCTAGGACTTAGTGGCGAAGTTCACTTTAACTCTAAATTATTTATAGCACAGAAGGAGACACTTGGTAAATAACAGGAAAAGGGTAGAAATCAAATGAGATTGTGATATCTGCTAACATTAACACTTGCATTACCAAAACCCAAGCCTAGTGATAATTTATTTACTCTGAATTACTCCCCCCAAATAGTTACATTTCTGGTGGAAAAAAAAAGTAGGCCATTAGCAAATGACTAGGAAAACTTCACAGGGAAAAAGAAAAATCATTCTTCTGATTTTATGTTAAAGCAAATTGTACAAAACTTCTAGGAATCTGAAAATATTTTTTCTTAAAACTTACAAATGGTTGAAAACAGCCAATCCTATTTAAGTATAAATTAACATGGCATGTTTCCATGAAATGCAATATATCACCTCCAGGACAGTAAACAAACCCTCACAGGAAAGTTAGAAACATAGATATGGTCAGGGGCTTCCCTGATTGCTCAGATGATAAAGAATCTGCCTGCAATGCAGGAAACCCTGGTTCAATCCCTGGGTCAGGGATCCCTGGAGAAGGGAATGACTACCCACTCCAGTATTCCTGCCTGGAGAATTCCATGGAGTCACAAAGAGTCAGACATGGCTAACACTTTCACTTCAGTTCATAAATTGTTACATAGAGGTTAGAAAATTTTATATATATATATATATATATATATATATATATATATATACATATACACACACACACACACACACACACACACACACACACACATATAGCTTACTTGAGAAAGCTACTAACTAAAGAAAAAAAAAAATCAAAACCAAATACTTTGTGTCAACTCCGAACCAAGTTAGAATTACAGAAAAATCCATCTCTTCTTTCATTCAATGCATTTCAATCTCCTCTATGGTATGCAACTAATTATTCTTACTTTTAAAGCATTTTCTTTTAATACTTCAACACTTTTTATTTAAACTGGCTTCTACTTGTGGATTTCATTTCCGACACTGTGAACTTGAATACTAAGGATTTGGTCAGCCTCCTTTTTCATGGAAGGAAATGGTCACAGATGATGTTTCCTTCTATTAAATTCAGTAGAGAAAACTTTCATTGGCATCTGCTCCTGATGACATCTAGTTTATTTGTTACATAGCGAAGTGTTTGTTTTTTTTTTTTTAAGCTGAAGTCATAATACTTTTTTTCTTGGAATTTCCCTTAAAGTTTCACTAGGCCTATCTTCTTAAAAATTCAGTATTCATTATTTATATTGCTCAAGTTCATGGCAAACTCCCTTTAAATATAAATACCACATCATCCATTTTAGTTTCTAAGTGGCAGAGTCCAAATAGAGTAATACCTAGAGCATGAGTGCAGCTTTTCCTTTTCCACTCATCTTTGGGCTCTTATTCGGTTCTTCCTTTTCCTTCTCTCATTTTTTTCTTAGGAATTTGGAGTCGAGTCAAGCTGACTGCAAAGCCAGTGTACCTTCTGCTACCCAAGGCTGTTTTTTAAAGGAAGGACTTTGTAAAAACTAAAAAATCCCTGAATATCTTAGACCTGGTTATAAACATTTTTTATAGACAGGGATCATGTTATCAGTTTCTTGATCCAAGAGGCAAGTGAGATCTGTTTCAGTGAGAAACATTATGCATTCTAGGTAGAATGCAACAATGTATAGTTGAGATTCACAAGGGGACCCTTAAAGAAGATGAGAAACATGGAAGGAAAAAAGAAAAAAAAAAACAACACTGAAAGAAGGTTAAGTTTGCCGAATTTGTGATTTGGACCAAGGCCAGATCAAGACACACATGCTGGAATAAAAGGTACTTGATCAGGCAACGTTTATGACTGTATCTATATATGTGTATGTATGTATGTGTCTTCTCCAAGAAGAGCTGCAGGTAAGTATAGGTTTTATGGAATTGTGAAAGGGAGGAGCTAGGAGAGCAGGAATCCTGCAGAATGGTAGGATAGAACCTTGTGACTTCATCAGGACTGATTTCCTGAGGTTCCTCGCTGGTGATGGGGAAAAAGCAAGCAGCAGGCATACGTGTGGGAGATTGGAAATCTTGACCCTTGGCCCCTGCAATGGAAAGGTAAAGAGACCAAAGTAGAACAGGATGTTTTCAAAAAGACCTACTGGCAGGGAAAGTAAACATCACTCCTAAAAGAAAACAGCTGTGAGGAAAGGTAAAGTCTAAGGTGGTGTTTACAATAAGACAAAGGTCTAAATGCTTTTGAAGACGGGTTGGTGTGAATAAAGCTTTCGCTTGGAGGAGGAAGTCCATCCCGATAGAGCAACCACTGCCTGGTGTTATATTTTATATTGGGGGGAAATGGGCAAACACTGTGAATAAAGGAAAGGAAAGCCAACTTTAGAAGCTATGCTCGGGGTGCAGTAACTCCTATGGCACGCAGGGATCTGCACCAGCAGAAGCATCACCAACAGGAAGGGTGTTGATAAACTTTAGTGGTGTCACCTAGCGGCTGAAACAAGCAATGGCACAGTCGCAGGGGTCAAGACTCCTCTTGGCCTCTCTCTGTACCATCCCCTCATCCTTTCCTCTGCTCACACTACAGGCCCTGGTGATTCCTGCACCAGAAAGAGGTATGAGTTGGGCTTCATGAGAACAGGATATGTGAAAACATGAGCCATCAATTGTAAAAATAAATGCGATGTGACTATTTTAGAATCCTGAGTTGATGTAGAAGGTCAAAGATTGAACACATATACCTTTTCTTCTCTATCTGCCAGAAGAAAACTCTGTTAATCTGCTTGTTTCTGTTCTTAGTCACTAAGCTGTATCTGACTCTTTGTGACCCTGTGGACTGTAGCCCACCAGGTTTCTCTGTTCTTGGGATTCTCCAGGCAAGAATACTGGAGTGGGTTGCCATTTCCTTTTCCAGGGGATCTTGCCCACCCAGGGATTGAAACTGCATCTCCTGCCTTGCAGATGAATTCCTTACCACTGAGCCACCTAGAAAGTCCATTAATCCACTGAAAGGGTACAAGGAAGTGATTCAGACATCATCACCAGAAGAGAGGAGAAGCAGGAATGCGTGTCCATGTAAGCATGGGCAATGGCGGGAAGGAAGAGTCACTTTCGGGAGTGACTTTGACCCTAACTTAAAATCCACATCAAGCTGGTAGAGGTAAGTTAAACGTGAGTGTCTATACTACAAAATGTGGCTTCCCCAGTGGCTCAGCTATAAAGAATCCACCTTCAGTGCAGCAGATGCGAGTTTGACCCCTGGATTGAGAAGCTCCCCCTGAGGAGGGTATGTCAATTCACTTCTGTTTTCTTGCTGGGAAACCTCATGAACAGAGGACCCGGTGGGCTACAGTCCATGTGGTGGCAAAGAGTTGGACACAACCGAAACGACTGAGTACACACAGTACAAAACATATATGAGGTATTCACTCTTCAAAGTGTTAAACTAAGAACTTCATTTTATTAGTAAAATTCCTACAAATCAGTTTTTAAAGAAATGTTTTTGAACTTAAAGGAAGAATAGTATACTCTTCTTTAATGTAAGCATCAAATATTTTTATCACTTTACACTTAATGTTATGACTAGAAAACATACCTTGCTGTATTGTTTATTTATTTTTATGGTTGTTTGTTTAATTAATTAATTTTTGATTGAAGGTAAATTTCTTTACAGAATTTTGTTGTTTTCTGTCAAACCTCAACATGCAGACTGTAGCCCACCAGATCCTCTGTTCATGGGGTTTCCCAGCAAGAAAACAAAAGCGAATTGACATACCATCCTCAGGGGGATCTTCTCTATGCAAGGATCAAACCCACTCTCCTGCATATAAATATCCCCTATACATACATCCCCTCCCTTTTGAGCCTCCCTCCTACCTCCCTCCCCATCCCACCCTTCTAGGTTGATACAGAGCCCCTGTTTGAGTTTCCTGAGCCATATTGCAAATTCCCATTGGCTATCTATTTCACGTATGGTAATATAAGTTTGCATGTTACTCTTTCCATACATCTCACCCTCTCCTCCCCTCTCCCATATCCATAAGTCAATTCTCTATATCTATTTTTCCATTGGTGCCCTGTAAACAAATTCTCCAGTACCATTTTTCTAGATGCTGTATATATGTGTTAGAATGTGACATTTATGTTTCTCTTTCTGACTTACTTCACTATGTAAAATAGGTTCTAGGTTCATCCATGTCATTAGAACTGACTCAAATGCATTCCTTTTTATGGCTGAGTAATATTCCATCATGTATATGTACCACAACTTTTTATCCATTCATCTATCGATGGACATCTAGGTTGCTTCCATGTTCTAGCTATTGTAAATAGTGCTTCAGTGAACAATGGGACACATGTGTCTTTTTCAGTTTTGGTTTCCTTTGTGTATTTGCCTAGGAGTGGGATTTCTGGGTCATATGGTGGTTTTATTCCTAGTTTTAAAAGGAGTCTTCGTACCGTCTTCCATAATGGCTGTATCAATTTACATTCCCACCAACTCCACACCCTCTCCAGCATTTATTGTTTGTAGACATTTTGATGAAGGCCATTGTGTGAGGTGATTATCTCATTGTAGTTTTGATTTGCATTTCTCTAATAATGAGCGATGTTGAGCATCTGTTCATGTGTCTGTTAGCCATCTGTATGTCTTCTTTGGAGAAATTCCTGTTTAGGTCTTTTTCCCACTTTTTGATTGGGTTGTTTATTTTTCTGGCATTGAGTTGTATGAGCTGCTTGTATGTTTTGGTAATTAATCCTTTGTCATTTTTTTCTTTAGCTATTATTTTCTTCCATTCTGAGGGTTGTCTTTTCACCTTGCTTATAGTTTCCTTTGTTGTGCAAAAGCTTTTAAGATTAATCAGGTCCCACTTGTTTACTTTTGGTTTTATTTTTGTTACCCTAGGAGGTGGGTCATGGGTCATAGAAGATCTTGCTTTAACTTATGTCATTGAATGTTCTGCCTATGTTTTCCTCTAAGAGTGTTATAGTTTCTGATCTTACATTTAGGTCTTTAATCCATTTTGAGTTTATCTTTGTGTTTGGTGTTTAGTGTTCTAATTTCATTCTTTTACATGTAGCTGTCCAGTTTTCCCAGCACCATTTATTTAAGAGGCTGCATCTTTGCCCCATTGTATATTCTTGCCTCCTTTGTTAAAAATAAGATACCCATAGGTGCATGGGTTTATTCCTGGGCTTTCTATCTTGTTCTATTGGTCTATATTTCTGTTTTTGTGCCAGTACCATACTGTCTTGATGACTGAAATTTTGTAATATAATCTGAAGTCAGGAAGGTTGATTCCTCCAGCTCCATTCTTCTTTCTCAAGACTGCTTTGGCTATTCGGGGTCTTTTGTGTTTCCATATGAATTGTGAAATTTTTTGTTCTAGTTCTGTGAAAAATGTCCTTGGTCATTTGATAGGGATCGCATTGAATCTGTAGATTGCACTTGGTAGTATAGTCATTTTCACAATATTGATTCTTCCTATCTAGGAATATGGAATATCTCTCCATCTGTTTATGTGGTCTTGGATTTCTTTCATTAGTGTCTTACAATTTTCTGTGTACAGTTCTTTTGTCTCCTTAGGTAAGTTTATTCCTAGAAAGGAGTGGCGGCTGTGGAGTGCAGGAGCGGCCAGGAGGAGCTACCACACGTCCAAGGTAAGGAGCAGCAGCTGCGCTTTGTTGGAGTAGCTGTGAAGAGATACCTCATGTCTAAGGTAAGAGAAACCCAGTTAAGACAGTAGGCACTGAAAGAGGGCATCAGAGGGCAGACAGACAGAAACCACAATAACAGACAACTAGCCAATCTGATCACATGGACCACAGCCTTGTCTAACTCAATGAAACTAAGCCATGCCACGTGGGGCCACCCAAGATGGACAGGTCATGGTTGGGGAGGTCTGAAAGAATGTGGTCCACTGGAGAAGGCAATGGCAAACCACTTCAATATTCTTGCCTTGAGAATACCATGAACAGTTTGAAAAGGGAAAAAGATAGGACACTGAAAGGTGAACTCCCCAGGTCAGTAGGTGCCCAATATGTTACTGGATATGAGTGGAGAAACAACTCCAAAAAGAATGACGAGACAGAGCCAAAGCAAAAACAGCACCCAGTCGTGTATGTGACTGGTGATAAAAGCAATGTCTGATGCTGTAAAAAGCAATATTGCATAGGAACCAGGAATGTTAGGTCCATGAATCAAGGCAAATTGGAAGTGGTCAAACAGGAGATGGCAAGAGTGAACGTCAACATTCTAGGAATCAGCAAACTAAAATGGATTGGAATGGGTAGATTTAACTCAGATGACCAGTATATCCACTATTGTGGGCAGGAATCCCTTAGAAGAAATGGAGTAGCCATCATGGTCAACAAAAGAGTCCAAAATGCAGTACTTGGATGCAATCTCGAAAATGACAGAATGATCTCTGTTTCCAAGGCAAACCATTCAATATCACGGTAATCCAAGTCTATGCCCAAACCAGTAACGCTGAAGAAGCTGAAGTTGAACGGTTTTATAAAGACCTACAAGATCTTTTAGAACTAACACCCCAATAAGATGTCCTTCTTATTATAGGAGACTGGAATGCAAAAGT
Organism: Capricornis sumatraensis; assembly: GCF_032405125.1. Classification (NCBI taxonomy): domain Eukaryota; kingdom Metazoa; phylum Chordata; class Mammalia; order Artiodactyla; family Bovidae; genus Capricornis; species Capricornis sumatraensis. Next base: position 27,141,742 of record NC_091073.1, read on the forward strand.
AGAAAGTCAAGAAACACCTGGAGTAACAGGCAAATTTGGCCTTGGGAGTACAGAATGAAGCAGGGCAAAGGCTAATAGAGTTTTGCCAAGAGAACGCACTGGTCATAGCAAACACCCTCATTCAACAACACAAGAGAAGACTCTACACATGGACATCACCAGATGGTCAACATCGAAATCAGATTGATTATATTCTTTGCAGCCAAAGATGGAAAAGCTCTATAGTCAGCAAAATCAAGACCAGGAGCTGACTGTGGCTTGGATCATGAACTCCTGATTGCCAAATTCAGACTTAAATTGAAGAAAGTAGGGAAAACCACTAGACCATTCAGGTATGACCTAAATCAAATCCCTTATGATTATACAGTGGAAGTGAGAAATAGATTTAAGGGACTAGATCTGATAAAGTGCCTGATGAACTATGGACAGAGGTTCATGACATTGTACAGGAGACAGGGATCAATACTATCCCCAAGAAAAAAAAAATGCCAAAAAGCAAAATGGCTGTCTGAGGAGGCCTTACAAATAGCTGTGAAAAGAAGAGAAGTGAAAAGCAAAGGAGAAAAGGAAAGATATACCCATTTGAATGCACAGTTCCAAAGAATAGCAAGGAGAGATAAGAAAGCCTTCCTCAGTGATCAATGCAAAGAAATAGAGGAAAACAACAGAATGAGAAAGACTAGAGATTTCTTCAAGAAAATTAGAGATACCAAGGGAACATTTCAAGCAAACATGGGCTCAATAAGGGACAGAAATTCTATGGACCTAACAGAAGTAGAAGATATTAAGAAGAGGTGGCAAGAATACACAGAAGAACTGTACAAAAAAGATCTTCATGACCCAGATAATCACAATGGTGTGATCAGTCACCTAGAGCCAGACATCCTGGAATGTGAAGTCAAGTGGGCCTTAGGAAGCATCACTACTAACAAAGCGAGTGGAGGTGATGGAATTCCAGTTGAGTTATTCAGATCCTAAAAGATGATGCTGTGAAAGTGCTGCACTCAATATATCAGCAAATTTGGAAAACTCAGCAATGGCCACAGGACTGGAAAAAGTCAGTTTTCATTCTAATCCCAAAGGCAATGCCAAAGAATGCTGAAACTACCACACAATTGCACTCATCTCACATGCTAGTAAAGTAATGCTCAAAATTCTCCAAGCCAGGCTTCAGCAATATGTGAATCGTGAACTTCTAGATGTTCAAGCTGGTTTTAGAAAAGGCAGAGGAACCAGAGATCAAATTGCCAACATCTGCTGCATCATGGAAAAAGCAAGAGAGTTCCAGAAAAACATCTATTTCTGCTTTATTGACTCTGCCAAAGCCTTTGACTGTGTGGATCACAAGAAACTGTGGAAAATTCTGAAAGACATGGGAATCCCAGACAACCTGACCTGCTTCTTGAGAAACCTGTATGCAGGTCAGGAAGCAGCAGTTAGAATTGGACATGGAACAACAGACTGGTTCCAAATAGGGAAAGGAGTACATCAAGGCTGTATATTGCCATCCTGATTATTTAACTCATATGCAGAGTTCATCATGCAAAATGCTGGTTTGGATGAAGCACAAGCTGGAATCAAGGTTGCTGGAAGAAATATCAATAACCTCAGATATGCTGATGACACCACCCTTATGGCAGATAGTGAAGAAGAACTAAAGAGTCTGTTGATGAAAGTGAAACAGGAGAGTGCAAAAGTTGGCTTAGAGTTCAACATTCAGAAAACGAAGATCATGGCATCTGGTCCCATCACTTCATGGCAATAGATGTGGAAACAATACAAACAGTGGCTATTTTTCTGGACTCCAAAATCACTGCAGATGGTGACTGAAGCCATTAAATAGAAAGATTCTTACTTCTTGGAAGGAAAGTTATGACCAACCTAGACAGCATATTAAAAAGCAGAGACTTTACTTTGCCATCTAGTCAAGGCTATGATTTTTTCCAGTAGTCATGTATGAATGTGAGAGTTGGACTTAATGAAAGCTGAGCACCGATGAATTGATGCTTTTGAATGTTTGATGCTGTGGTGTTGGAGAAGACTCTTGAGAGTCCCTTGGATTGCAAGGAGATCCAACCAGTTCATCCTGAAGGAGATCAGTCCTGAGTGTTCATTGGAAGGACTGATGTTGAAGCTGAAAATCCAATACTTTGGCCACCTGATGCGAAGAGCTCACTCATTTGAAAAGACCCTGATGCTGGGAAAGATTGAAGGCAGGAGGAGAAGGTGACAACAGAGGATGAGATTGTTGGATGGCAGCACTGACTCAATGGAGATGAGTTTGGGTAAACTCTGGGAGTTGCTGATGGACAGGGAGGCCTGGCATGTGACTGAGCTACTGAACTGAACTGATTCAATTCATTTTGTTGCAATGGTAAATGTGATTGATTCTTTAATTTCTCTTTCTGCATTTTCATTGTTAGTATACAGAAATGCAAGTGATTTCTGTGTATTGATTTTATATCCTGCAACTTTGCTAAATTTGCTCTAGTAATTTTCTGATACTATCTTTACGGTTTTCTATGTACAGTATCATGGAATCTCCAAACAGTGAGAGCTTTACTTCTTTTCTGATCTGGATTCCTTTTCTTTCTTTTTCTTCTCTGATTTCTATAGCTAGGACTTTCAAGAACTATGTTGAATAATGGTGGTAAAAGTGGACACACTTGTCTTGTTCCTGATCTTAGGGGAAATATTTTCAGTGTTTCACCATTGAGAATAATGTTTGCTGTAGGCTTATCATATATGGCCTTTACTTTGTTGAGGTAGATTCCTTCTATGCCCATTTTTTAAAGAGTTTACTCATAAATGGGTGCTGAATTTTGTCTAATGCTTTTTCTGCATATTGAGATTATCATATGGTTTTTATCTTTCAATTTGTTAATATGGTGTATCACATTGATTGATATCCATATTTTGAAGAATCCTTGCATTCCTGGAATAAACCCAACTTAATCATGGTATATGAGCTTTTTGATGTGTTGCTGAATTCTGTTTCCTAAAATTTTGTTGAGGAATTTTGCATCTACGTTCATCAGTGATGTTGGCCTGTAGTTTTCTTTTTTTGTGTTGTCTTTGACTGGTTTGGGTATCAGGGTCATGGTGGCCTCGTAGAATGCGCTTGGAAGTGTTCTTTCCACTGCAATTTTTTGAAAGTGTTTTTGAACAGTAGGCATTAGCTCTTCTCTAAATGTATGGTAGAATTCTCCTGCGAAGCCATCTGGTCCCGGGCTTTTGTTTTTTGGAATATTTTTGATTACAGCGTCAGTTTCAGTGCTTGTAATTGGGTTGTTCATAATTTCTATTTCTTCTTGGCTCAGTCTTCGAAGATCAAACTCTTCTAAGAATCTGTCATTTCTTCCAGGTTATCCATTTTATTGCCTTATAGTTGTTCATAACAGTCTCTTATAATTCTTTGTATTTCTTCATTGACTGTTGTAATCTCTCATTTTTCATTTCTAATTTTGTTGATTTGATTCTTCTCTCTTCTTTTCTTGATGACTCTGGCTAAAAGTTTGTCAGTTTTGTTTATATTCTCAAAGAACCAACTTTTAAAATTAATTTATTGAAATTTTATTTGTCTTTATTATTGTTTCTTTCATTTCTTTTTCACTTATTTTGCTTTGCTCTTTATGATTTCTTTCCTTCTACTAATTTTGTTTTTTTGGTTGTTGTTCTTTATCCAGTTGTTTTAGGTGTAAAGCTAGGTTGTCTATTTGATGTTTTTCTTGTTTCTTCAGGTAGGATTGTATTACTATAAACTTCCCTCTTAGAACTGCTTTTGCTGTATCCCATAGGTTTTGAGTTGTAGTGTTTTCATTGTCATTTGTTTCTGGAAATTTTTTATTTCCCTTTTGATTTCTTCAGTAACCTGTTGGTTATTTAGAAACGTGTTGTTTAATCTCCATGTGTTTGTGTTTCTTACAGTTGTTGTGGTTGTTTTTTCTTGTGATTGATATCTAGTCTCATAATGTTGTGGTCAGAGAAGATGCTTGATATGATTTCAATTTTCTTAAATTTACTGAGGTTTGATTTGTGACCCAAGATGTTGTCTATCCTGGAGAATGTTCCATGTGCACTTGAGAAGGTGTTTTCTTCTGCATTTGGATGGAATGTCGTGAAGATGTCAATGAGATCCATCTCATTCAATGTTTCATCTAAGACTTGTGTTTACTTATTAATTTTCTGTTTTGATGATCTGTCCATTGGTGTGAGTGGGGTGTTAAAGTCCCCTACTATTATTGTGGTACTGTCAGTTTCACCTTCTATATCTCCTAGTGTTTGTCTTATGTATTGAGGTGCTCCTACATTGGGTGCATCAGTTCAGTTCAGTTCAGTTCAGTCACTCAGTCATGTCCAACTCTTTGTGACCCAATGAATCACAGCACGCCAGGCCTCCCTGTCCATCACCAACTCCCGGAGTCCACTCAAACTCACGTCCATCGAGTCGGTGATGCCATCCAGCCATCTCATCCTCTGTCGTCCCCTTCTCCTCCTGCCCTCAATCCCTCCCAGCATCAGAGTCTTTTCCAATGAATCAACTCTTCACACTGGGTGCATAGATATTTACAATTGTTATGTCTTCTTCTTACATTAATCCCTTGATCATTATGTAGTGTCCTTCCTTATCTCTTGTAATCTTTATTTTAAGGTCTATTTTGTCTGATATGAGGATTACTACTCCAGCTTTCTTTTGCTTCCCATTTGAACGGAATATATTTTTCCATCCTCTCACTTTCCGTATATATGTGTCTTTATATCTGAAGTGGGTTTCTTGTAGACAGCATATATGTGGGTCTTGTTTTGTATCCATTCAGTCAGTCTGTGTCTTTTGGTTGGAGCATTTAATCCATTTATATTTAAAGTAGTTATTGATATATATGTTCCTATTGCCATTTTCTCAATTGTTTGGGTTTGATTTTGTAGATCTTTTTTCTTCTCTTGTATTTCTTCACTATATAAGTCCCTTTAACATTTATTGTAAAGCTGGTTTGGTGGTACTGAATTCTCTTAACTTTTTCTTGTCTGAAAATCTTTTTATTTCTCCATCAATTTTGAATGAGATCCTTGCTGGATACAGTAATCTTGGTTGTAGATTTTTCCTTTCAGTACTTTAAATATATCCTGCCTTTCCCTTCTGGCCTGCAGAGTTTCTACTGAAAGATCAGTTCTTAAGCATATGAGGTTTCTGTTGTATGTTACTTGTTGCTTTTTCCTTGCTGCTTTTAATATTTTTTCTTTGTGTTTAGTCTTTGTTAGTTTGGTTAGTATGTGTCTTGATGTGTTTCTCCTTGGGCTTATCCAGTATGGGACTCTTTGTGCCTCTTGGAATTGATTAACTATTTCCGTTTCCATGTTGGGGAAATGTTCAACTATAATCTCTTCAAAAATTTTCTCATACTTTCTTTTTCTCATCTTCTTCTGGGACCCTTGTAATTCGAATGTTGGTGCATTTGATATTGTTCCAGAGGTCTCTGAGACTATCCTCAGTTTTTTTTTTTTTTTTCGTTCTTTTTACATTATTCTGCTCTTCAGAAATTTTTTTCACCATTTTATCTTCCAGCTCACTGATTCATTCTTCTGCTTCAGATATTCTGCTACTGATTCCTTCTAGAGTATTTTTAATTTCAGTAATTTTGTTGTTTATCCCTGTATGTTTATTCTTTAATTCTTCTAGGTCTTTGTTAATTGATTCTTGCATATTCTCCATATTGTTTTCAAGGTTTTTGATCATCTTTACTATCATTATTCTGAATTCCTCTTCAGGTAATTTGCCTATTTCCTCTTCATTTATTTGGACTTCTGTGTTTCTAGTTTGTTACTTCATTTGCATAGTATTTCTCTGCCTTTTCATTATTATTATTTTTTTAATTTATTGGGTTTGAGGTCTCCTTTTCCCAGGTTTCAAGGTTGGATTATTTCTTTTGGTTTCTCCCCTCCTATGTATGGTCCAGTGGTTTGTGTAAGCTTCATATAGGCTGAGATTTACTCTGAGTTTTTGTTTTTTATTTTTTGTTTGTTTGTTTGTTTTTCATCTGATGGACAAGGCTGGGTGAGGTGGTAATCCTGTCTTCTGATGTTTGGGTTTGTATTTTCGTTTTTTGTTGTTTAGATGAGGCATCCTGCACAGGGTCCTACTGGTGGTTAGGTGATGCTGGGCCTTGAATTCAACTAGTTTCCTCTGTGTGAGTTCTCACAATTTGATTCTCCCTAGGGGTAGTTCTCTGGTAGTCTAGGCTCTTGGAGTCAGTGCTTCCACTCCAAAGGCTCAGGGTTTGATCTCTGGTCAGGAACGAAGATTCCACAAGTTGTTTGTTATGGCATTAAGTGAGATTAAAACAAATACCCAAAACCAATAAACCAAAGAGGAATCCCAGACAAATGACAGTTACAGAATCAGGCAAATAATAATTAAAATAATGGAATATACACATATACATACACACCCCAAAGCAAAGTCAAAACAGTCCAACGAAAATAAACTACAGTAGACTGACCTGGAGAACAAAGGAAACCAAAAATTCTATCTACCAGTTAAGAACAAAAGTAACTAAAGCACAACCTGGAAAACAAAACTAAAGCAAGGTGTCAATTGGGGAATAATGCAATGAAAATAAAAACTAAAAAATATGTTGAGAGGGAAGGAAAGAAAGAAATGAAAGAATAGGTGTGCAAAGTTAAATAGAGATAGGAAAAGAAGATTTATATACATTAAAGATTAACTACAAGAGGAGAAGAACAGTAGGATAAGAAAACGAAGGAATAAATGTAGAAAAAACAATAATAGGTTTTAAAAGTTAAAAATTAAAATTAAAGAAAGACAAAGAAAAAAAAAAAAAAGGAAAACTCCACAGAACTGCAAAAGCTCAACATAGAGGCAGAGGTTTATTAGATTTCCTAGTACCAATGAAACTGACAAATACAGAAAGCAGGGGGGAGGGGTGGGATAAAAGGAAAAAGAAAACAAATCCAAAAGAATCTACTGAACAAGTCAAAACATACAATTAATAAATGTTTTTCTTGAGTCTCTGCTGTCAGAGTCCTTTCCCTCGCTGGGAGTCACAGTCCACCTTACCTCCCTAGGATGCCCTCCAACACTGCTGGTCTCTGGACCTACCATGGGGGAAGCTCAGATGTTAATCTGGCTCCTGTGTGTTCTTGCCTCCAACGTCCACAGCTATCAAAGCTAGTGCATTTTCTTTTGTGGAGCTCTCAGTGTCCCTTTATAAATTCCATAGAGAGAGTCTGCCTAGTTGATTGTGTGGATTTAATCTGTAGCTTGTAGAGCTGGTGGGAAGGTTTAGGTCTTCTTCATTAGCCACACTGCCCCTGGGTTTCAATTGTGGTTTTATTTTCATTTCTTCATGTGGGTTGTCCACTGGGGTTTGCTCCTGAGGCTGCCCTGGAGAACTTGGGTTTTCCCCTGTGAGGGCCAGGGGTGGAGGTGGTGCAGCTGCTTGGGTTGCAGGGGTTCTGGCAGCACCAGGTACTCAGGGGAGATGGCGGCCAGGGCAGCAGGAAATAATAGTGTTCTAGAAAGAGATGGCAAACAGTATTGGCCAATACACTCCAGTATTCTCGCCTGGAGAACTCCCCTGACAGAGAAGCCTGGCAGGTGACAAAGAGTCACAAAGAGTTGGATTACAGAGTCACAAAGAGTTGGACATGACCAGTGCAACCCTGCATGCATAGACAAGAATTTTTTTGCCTGTGACATCTCTGTTCCAGTGAGAGTTGAGCATGAAGGTGGCACAGCTGCTTGGCTTGTGGGGACCCTTGTGGTGCCAAGTATTAAGGACACTGACTGCCTCTGCCGCAGGAGTTACAGCCCTGTCAGGGTCTTTTTTTTTTTTTTTTTTTTTGAGCTTGTAGCTGATGATCAAAAGGGCCTCTTTGGCCAGTCTTTCTCCATAGCTCTGCCTTTTCAGGCACTTAGAGGGCTCCCTTGCCTGGGGTCCTTCTCTGTTGTTCAGCACATCAGGCACATAGAGAGGCCCCCCTGGCAAGGGTCCTACTCTGTAGATTGGTGCATCAGGCACTTAAAGAGACACCCTGGGTGGGGTCCTACTCTGTAGTTGAGTGTGTCAGGAGTTTGATGGGTCAGCCTCTCCATTGTTCAGCTGCCAATGCTGGCATGTGGGGAGAGAGAGGCTATGATGATGGCTCAATCCCTTATGTGTGACTCAGCAGTATCACTCTGCTTCCATGGCTGCCTGGCTTTCCTCCACAGGCATTTCCCACCACAGTCTCCTCCTTCATGTCCCCTCAATCTGTCTCTCTGCAGTCAACAGCAGCCCTCTCCCTGGGATTGCTCCACAATCCCTAAACTCCAGCTCCCAGCCTCTGTGCCTTCGAGGGGACCTGAGTCCCTGTCCAGGGTACCTATGGCTGTGGCAAGGACTGTCTGATTCTCATTCCATTTAGGCTGCCCCAGATTAGCTGTTTCACTCTCAGCCTTAAATATTTCTCCTCTGACTTAGATAGTTGCCCCAATGTGGGGGATCAGACCCCTGCTTCAGTTCCCCCACCCACCGAGGGCAGGTCCAGTCCTACTAACACTCCTGTTTTCCCCCTGGTTCCTTCCTCCTGCCAAGTTTTGTATGGTTCTATATATTCTTTTCCACTGGTCAGGTACTCCTGTCTGCTCTCAGCTGGTGTTCTGCATGCACTTCTGTGTCTGAAGGTGTATTCCTGATGTATCCAGTGGAGAGACATGTACTCTACAACCATCTACTCCTCTGCCATCTTGTTCTTCTCTGTGGTGTTTCTGAATCAAGTTTTCTAAACAAAACAGATATAAAAACTTGAAAGAATCTGGACGCCTCAACTTTTAAAATAACAAATAACAAATAACCAATTTAAGCATATTCATGCCTAGGTTCCCATATTGTTGTTGTCATTATCCTTAGTTATTTCAATTACCTAGCTTATTTGGGGTTTTGCATTTTACCCAGGACATATTAAAACTCTGAATAACCTTGCCAACTCATGTCCACTCCACTCCTCAATTATCCGCATTATCAGGTATCATTCTTTCAGAAGAAACAAATCTTAATATTTGGCTAATAAAATATAATTATGCAAATTGCCTCTACAATTAATTATTCTCTGAAACCAAGTGTTTTGAAAATAGCTATACTACTATAGACTTTTACTGGAGAATCCAGACTTGACTAGAATTCTATTTGAAAAGTCTATTAGAATTTGGTATTTTTTAACAATTTGAACTATTTATGGAGAAAGAAGTATCTTGGAATAGGTGGGTGCTTTATTCCTAGTTAACTATGAGAATGTAGACAAATAACTTAATCTATGCAAGCATAATTTTTCAAAGTATGTTTAATGAGGGGTTCTTACAGCCCTAAATATTTGGTTCTAAAAGTGCAAAGTGTTACTGGGGCTGATTTAGATAAATTAAAAATATGGTAGAAAGTAAATGATAGTTTTGACAAGATAAAGACACCAGAGAATGAGAATTCTGTTCACATACCTGAAGTACAAATCCCAAGACATAAAAAACAATTTAAAAACTAAAATGAGCTATAAAAAATTGTTTTTTTTTTTAATTTATAAAAGTCAAATTCCAAAATAGCTCAAAAATGAAATGGGTATTTCAGTAATTTAACCATTATAAAATTAGATGCTATTATGCTTGTCAAAAGATATATGGACTAGAAACCAATGGAAGATTGAGTTCTAGGATGGAATACTGATTTGATGCTATTGTTTTCTATTTTCAAATGCCCATTACCCCTTCTCTCAAATCAACAGACATTTCTAGTGTAGGAGCATTTATAAATTAGCAGAATAAAATCACTAATAAGAGCAAAGGAGTTAAAAATTTATTCTTGAACTTCTAAATATCGTTCTTAAATGCCAAAACTATGTGTTTAGCAGCAAAGTTATTTGAAACCAAAAGATCATTTAGAAACCTTAATTTATGCATTCATTAAGGAATAGAGTATTACTTTTTTAACCAAAGAATCACCACTGATCTTCCAGCTATATGGACCAAAGGGAACCTCTTTTCGGCCTATTTGTTTTCTTTCATAAAAATAAAAAATAAACAACTGAATAAGCATTTTCCATAACATTCAAAATTCCTTTAACACTATAAAGCTTAATGCCTTGAAATTGATACAGGTTATAACTGACTCCCCCATTCTTCAATTAGATTTACTTTGCCAAATTGTGTGTGAGGTAGCATGTGTTATTGTGTGTGAATAAATGAGTGGTAGACAAAACTTGTGTCTTTTTCAAAGAACCTCTTCGAAAGGTAGAAAACACACAGTGAGAACAAGAAAAAAAATCTATGGTATAAAAACTTTAAAAGACATGCCAGATATTTAGAGTTGCATATGTTAAGGTAATCTAAAACATTACAAGCCAAAACCCAAGTAACTCTTCGTGGATGTGAAAAATAGAGCTCCCAGCATGCTGTTACTAGAGAGCACAGAAAAAGTTACAAATATGTGCAAACATTTTGAAAATATTTATTAGCACATCTGCAGCTCTTTATAGATGCTAAGTGTTTTAAACTCCTATTTTATCCATTATTTCTTGCACAATTACATTGTAAGTCACAATTTAATGACTGGAGGCAGTGAAACAAGCTTGGAATACATTAATGAGTTCTCTAGTAAATAATAGGATATTAAAAGCCCTGCATTTTCTAAGATTACAAGGATGTTAGAGAGTAAAAAAATATGAGAGTAGAGGTCCTGAAATTCCTTGAAGAACTCTGAGTTCTGCTCAAAGTCTCCTAAGTTAGCTGTTGCTCAATGCTTTTCTATATATGTGGTGGCTAAGGTCCCTTCTTCACTGTAACATACCTAACTTGATTGTGGACTGTGATTTTGATGAGATGATTGCTGTGTATTTTTATTACTCTTGTTCTTTCCTCCTCCAGTCAAAATAGCTTATTCTATATGCAACAGAGTAAAGATATTATAAGATTTTAAAGCTATTTGCATGTACATGAAAAAGAATTCATTTTATTCAGCATGTTTTCCTATGTTATTAGTAGTGTATGAGTAATATACCACTGGAAAAGGGTACGGCAAACCACTTCAGTATTCTTTCCTTGAGAACCCAGTGAACTGTAGGAAAAGGCAAAAAGATAGGACACTGAAAGATGAACTCCTCAGATTGATAGGTGCCCAATATGCTACTGGAAAAGAGTGGAGAAATAACTCCAGAAAGAATGAAGAGATGGAGCCAAAGTAAAAACTGCTCCCAGCTGTGGATGTGACTGGTGATGGAAGTAAAGTCCGACACTGTAAAGAACAATATTGCATAAGAACATGGAATGTTAGAAACATGAATCAAGGCAAATAGGAAGTGGTCAAACAGGAGATGGCAAGAGTGAACATCAACATTTTAGGAATCAGTGAACTAAAATGGACTGGAATGGCGAATTTAATTCAAATGACCATCATATCTACTACAGTGGGCAAAAATCAATTAGAAGAAATGGAGTAGCCCTCATAGTCAACAATAGAGTCTGAAATGCAGGACTTGGGTACAATTTCAAAAATGACAGAATGATCTCTCTTCATTTCCAAGGCAACCATTCAATATCACAGTAATTCAAGTCTACGCCTCAACCATTAATGCTGAAGAAGCTGAAGTTGAACAGCTCTATGAAGACCTACAAGACCTTCTAGAACTAAAACCCAAAAATGATGTCCTTTCCATCATAGGTGACTGCAATGCAAAAGCAGGAAGTCAAGTGATACCTGGAGTAACAGGCAAATTTGGCCTTGGAGTACAAATTGAAGCAGGGCAAAGGCTAACAGAATTTTGCGAAGAGAATGCACTGGTCATAGCAAACACCATCTTCCAGTGACACAACAGAAAGTTCTTCACATGGATACCACCATGGTGATGGTGAATACTGAAATCAGATTTGATTATATTCTTTTGCAGCTAAAGATGGAGAAGCTCCATACAGTCAGCAAAAACAAGACTCCTTATGGAAAAATTCAGATTTTAATGGAAGAAAGTAAGGAAAACCACTAGACCATTCAGGTATGACCTAAATCAAATCCCTTACAATTATACAGTGGAAGTGACAGATAGATTCAAGGGATTAGATCTGATAAACCAAGTGCCTGAAGAACTATGGATGGAAGTTCATGACATTGTACAGGAGGCAGTGATCAAGACCATCCCCAAGAAAAAGAAATGCAAAAAGGCAAAATGGTTGTCTCAGAAGCCCTTACAAACAGCTAAGAAAAGAAGAGAGGCTAAAGCAAAGGAAAAAAGGAAAGATACCCATCTGAATGAAGAGTTCCAAAGAATAGCAAGGAGAGACAAGAAAGACTTCCTCAGTAATCAATGCAAAGACATGGAGGAAAATAATAGAATGGGAAAGATTAAAGATCTCTTCAAGAAAATTAGTGATACCAAGGGAACATTTCATGCAAACATGGGCACAATAAAGGACAGAAATGGTATGGACCTAACAGAAGCAGATGATATTAAGAGGTGGCAAGCATACACAGAAGAACTATAAAAAAATATCTTCATTGCACTGATAACCATGATGGTGTGATCACTCACCTAGAGCCAGATATCCTGGAATGTGAAGTCAAGTAGGCCTTAGGAAGCATCACAACGAACAAAGCTAGTGGAGGTGATGGAATACCAGTTGAGCTATTTCAAATCCTAAATGATGATGCTGTTAAAGTGCTGCACTCAATATGTTAGCAAATGTGGAAAACTCAACAGTGGCCATGGGACTGGGTAAAGATCAGTCTTCATTCCAATCCCATAGAAAGACAATGCTAAAGAATGGTCAAACAACCACACAAATGCACTCATCTCACATGCTAGCCAGATAATGCTCAAAATTCTCGAAGCCAGGCTTCAACAGTACATGAATTGTTCAAGCTGGATTTAGAAAAGGCAGAGGAACCAAAATCAAAGTGCCAACATCCACTGGAGCATAGCCAAGCAAGAGAGTTCCAGAAAGCCATCTACTTCTGCTTTATTGAATACACCAAAGCCTTTGTGTGGACCACAACAAACTGTGGAAAATTATTCAACAAATGGGAATAGCAGATCACCTTACTTTCCTCCTGAGACATCTGTATGCAGGTCAAGAAGCAACAATTAGAACCGGACTGGGAAAAACAGAGTGGTTCCAAATTAGGAAAGGAGTCCGTCAAGGCTGTATATGGCAACCCTGCTTATTTAACTCATATGCAGAGTTCATCATGTGAAATACTGGTCTGGATGAAGCACAAGCTGGAATCAAGGTGGCTGGGAGAAATATCAATAACCTCAGATATGCAGATGACACCACCCTTATGGCAGAAAGTGAAGAAGAACTAAAGATCCTCTTGGTGAAAGTGAAAGAGAAGAGTGAAACAGTTGGCTTAAAACTCAACATTCAGAAAACGAAGATCATAGTATCCAGTCCCATTACTTCATGGCAAATAGGGGAAACCATGGAAACAGCGAGAGACTTTATTTCAGGGGACTCCAAAATCACTGCAGATGGTGACTGCAGCCATAAAATTAAAAGAACTTGTTTCTTGGAAGAAAAGCTATGACGAACATAGACAGTATATTAAAAAGCAGAGAGAGACATTACTTTGCCAGCAAAGATCTGTCTAGTTAAGGCTATGGTTTTTCCAGTGGTCATGTATGGATGTGAGAGGTGGACTGTGAAGAAAGCTGAGCACCGAAGAATTGATGCTTTGAACTGCAGTGTTGGATAAGACTCTTGAGAGTCCGTTGGACTGCAAGGAGATCCAACCAGTCCATCCTAACGGAGATCAGTCCTGGGTGTTCACTGGAGATCAGTCCTGGGTGTTCATTGGAAGGACTGATGTTGAAGCTGAAACTCCAATACTTTGGCCACCTGATGCGAAGAGCTGACTCACTAGTAAAGACCTTGATGCTGGGAAAAATTGAGGACAGGAGGAGAAGGGGACGACGGAGGATGAGATGGTTGGATGGCATCACTGACTTGATGGACATGGGTTTGGGTGGATTCCGGGAGTTGGTGATGGATGGGGAGGCCTGGCATGCTGTGGTTCATGGGGTCGCAAAGAGTCGGACACGACTGAGCAGCTGAACTGAACTGAAAGGAAGTCAGTCCTGAATATTCATTAGAAAGATTTATGCTGAAGCTGAAGCCCAATACTTTGGCCATCTAATGTGAAGAACTGGCTCACTGGAAAAGACCCTGACACTGGGAAAGATTGAAAGCAGGAGGAGAAGCAGACGACAGAGGATGAGATGTCTATTACAGACTCATGGACTTGATGGACATGAGTTTGAGCAAGCTCTGGGAGCTGGTGAAGGACAGGGAAGACTGGCATGGTGCAGTCCATGGGGTTGCAAAGAGTCAGACATGACTGAGCGACTGAACTGAACTGAATATGTGAGTGTTTAAAAAAAATATATATATATATGCATCATGCGGTAGGATAACTGAAAGCAGAGCAAAGTGAAAGTGGGTAGATGAGTTACATAATTACTGAGAAGAGTTCAAATGAGAGATAAACAAGAAAAGCTAGCCAACAACACGGGGAATAGAAGTAGAAGATAAATGGAAAGATGTGAAATGAACTGAACAGTAAACCTTGGGTAACTGATTAGATATTGAACAGTGCTATGCTTGTGCGCTTAGTCGTGTCTGAATCTTTGCAACTTCATGGACTGTAGCCTACCAGGCTCCTCTGTCCATGGAATTTCCCAGGCAAGAATACTGGAGTGGGTTGCCATTTCCTACTCCAGTGAAATAGTAGGTCATACCATTTCCATTAAATTGAAAAGGCAGTTACAGACCCGGGGAAGTTTGTCAGGTGAGAATGTAGAAGAGTCAAATTTCCAGCACAGTGAGTCCGTGATACCTGTGGAACATCCAAGCAGAGTTACCAGGAGGCAGCTGGATTAGGTCTGTGGCTTGGAAATGAGATTGGGCTCTTGGTGAAGATTTAAGTATGGAACAGGGCTTTACCCAAACCATTGTCCAAAGTCCTGATGTAATAAACCAGAGAACTCGAGGGACTATTTTCAATGACCTATTGCAAACCTGAAGCTTCACTTTAATATTTGTTCCATTTTAAACATGTGTATGGATTTGTGTTGGTTTTTACATAAAATTTTTTCCCACATTTCAGGTAGATATGGGAATCCCAAAGATACTTGCTCTTTGACACCCTACCTTAAAAGGCATGTATATGTTGAATAATGAGAACTACTTTGTAGGATTTAAGTCCCTATTCAATCTCCTTATAGCTAAAAACTCTGAATTATCTTCAACTCCATTAATTAAAAACAGCAACATCATGTAATACAAATAAAACATCTACCATATTTATTTGTTTGTCACAATAAACTGTGGAAAATTCTGAAAGAGATGGGAATACCAGACCACCTGACCTGCCTCTTGAGAAATCTGTATGCAGGTCAGGAAGCAACAGTTAGAACTGGACATGGAACAACAGACTGGTTCCAAATAGGAAAAGGAGTAAGTCAAGGCTGTATATTGTCACCCTGCTTATTTAATTTATATGCAGAATACATCATGAGAAATACTGGACTGGAAGAAACACAAGCTGGAATCAAGATTGTCAGGAGAAATATCAATAATCTCAGATATGCAGATGACATCACCCTTATGGCAGAAAGTGAAGAGGAACTAAAAAGCCTCTTGATGAAAGTAAAAGAGGAGAGTGAAAAAGTTGGCTTATATCTCAACAATCAGAAAACGAAGATCATGGCATCTGGTCCCATCACTTCATGGGAAATAGATGGGGAAACAGTAGAAACAGTGTCAGACTTTATTTTGGGGGGCTCCAAAATCACTGCAGATGGTGATTGCAGTCATGAAATTAAAAGATGCTTACTCCTTGGAAGAAAAGTTATGACCAACCTAGATAGTATATTCAAAAGCAGAAACATTACTTTGCCGACTGAGGTCCATCTAGTCAAGGCTATGGTTTTTCCTGTGGTCATGTATGGATGTGAGAGTTGGACTGTGAAGAAGGGTGAGCACCAAAGAATTGATGCTTTTGAACTGTGGTGTTGGAGAAGACTCTTGAGAGTCCCTTGGACTGCAAGGAGATCCAACCAGTCCATTCTGAAGGAGATCAGCCCTGGGATTTCTTTGGAAGGAATGATGCTAAAGCTGAAACTCCAGTACTTTGGCCACCTCATGCGAAGAGTTAACTCATTGGAAAAGCCTCTATGCTGGGAGGGATTGGGGGCAGGAGGAGAAGGGGACGAATGAGGATGAGATGGCTGGATGGCATCACTGACTCGATGGACGCGAGTCTGAGTGAACTCCGGGATTTGGTGATGGACAGGGAGGCCTGGCGTGCTGCGATTCATGAGGTTGCAGAGTCGGATATAACTGAGCGACTGAACTGAACTGAACTTTGTTTTATTATGTAAAGTCATTTCAGGAAAAGTTCTGAGTAAAACTAAGAGTTAATAAAATTTGATTAGGAAAACTGAATAAAGAATGAAAAATGTCCTAAACTTAGTGATAATATGAAAGTTATGACTTCTCCTATAAACTACTTGTTTATAAACTTCCCTAGTATGGCCTCATGAAAGTTTTTAATTAAAACTTTTAGGTACTGGCATTTTAAATGGCACCATGGTCCCATCAGTTAGAATATATTAATAATCTCCATGAGGACAATGACCTTTGCTTTAGTCACACACTTCCTGAGGCATTTGGTAAACATTTACAGGCATTTAGTAAACACATTTGGAGAAGGCAATGGCAACCCACTCTAGTACTCTTGCCTGGAAAATTCCATGGGTGGAGGAGCCTGGTGGGCTGCAGTCCATGGGGTTGCTACGAGTTGGACACAACTGAGCGACTTTACTTTCACTTTTCACTTTCATGTACTGGAGAAGGAAATGGCAACCCACTCCAGTGTTCTTGCCTGGAGAATCTCAGGGACAGAGGAGCCTAGTGGGCTGCCATCTATGAGGTCGCACAGAGTTGGAGACGACTGAGGCGACTTAGCAGCAGCAGCAGCAGTAAACACATACTAAATTTGTTAAAGGAATCAAGAGATACACATTATTTTCATCTGAGTGTTTCAGCATATTTAACCTCAGCTGAAACAACTGACATCAACAATGATCCAGACTTCTTAGCAGAGAGAATGTGGTAAGATAGTAGTGAGTCTCATCATTACCAGGTAGACAGATATCACTATTTTTCCTAACTACAGAAGTGGCAATTTACAGAAGAGAAAAAATTCTTCGTACTTAAAAATTTGGGGCTGAACAACACTAATACAAGTGTTTTGGCTTGTTTGTTAGCCACACAGCATGTTAAAATTAAAAGACTTCATACAAAAATCTTAATTTGCCATTCCTCTTGGAAAGTGGAAGACATGGTGATGTCAGCATACCTTTCTCATTTGGTAGCAATCTGCTTGCCCCAATGTGGCTCCAGCGACCTATAAACCAAGTTTAAGTGTGTCAGTTCTGACACAGTTCTCACCTTTATCCAATGCCCACTTACATGATTTAACCAAAGGGCTATGGTCCTTATGCTACCCCTGTTAAGGTGGGGGGAGGGGGTGGAAACAGGTTCAAAATAGAGTTGCTTATGTTAAGCTTCACATGAAACAGACTTAAATACAGTTTCAGCTCTTGAGAAATGGAATCTTAAACCAGTCAGTCCAGAATCTCCTAATCAGTAGTTTGGTATCTGCCTGATAAGATTATGGCCTCTCACTCAAGCAAAGTAACCTTGCAATAACCACTCAGCTTTTTGGCTCAGATTACTTCTTTGTTCCTGCTCCCTTCTGTGTATGAAAGGCTTTCATTTTGAACAAGTCCTTGGAGCTCCTTTCTTTTTGCTAAATTAGATGCTGACTGATTCTAATTGATTTTTGCTTTTTTAAAAAATTGATGATATTAATTGGAGGATAATTACTGTACAGCATTATGATGGTTTTTGCCACACATCAACCTGAATCGCCACAGGCATACATGTGTCCCCACCGTCATGAACTCCCCCTCCCACCTCCATCCCCACCCCATCCTTCTGGGTTGTCCCAGAGCTCTGACTTTGGGTGCCCTGCTTCATGCATAGTCATGAAGGTCATCTTTTTTGCAAATGATAATATACATGTTTCAATGCTATTCTCTCAAATCATCGCACCTTCACCTTCTCCCATACAGTCCAAAAGTCTGTTCTTTGCATCTTTGTCTCCTTTGCTGTCCTGCATGTATGATCCTTGGTACTGTCTTTCTAAAGTTCCATATGTATGTGTTAATGTCCAGTATGTCTTTCCCTTTCTGACTTACTTCACTCCGTAGAATAGGCTCCAGTTTCATCCACCTCATTAGAATGGACTCAAATGTGTTCCTTTTTATAGCTGAGTAATATTCTATTGTGTTTCTTTGGAAGAAATGATGCTAAAGCTGAAACTCCAGTACTTTGGCCACCTCATGGAAAGAGTCAACTCATTAGAAAAGACTCTGATGCTGGGAGGGATTGGGGGCAGGAGGAGAAGGGGATGACAGAGGATGAGATGGCTGGATGGCATCACTGACTCGATGGACGTGAGTCTGAGTGAACTCCGGGAGTTGGTGATGGACAGGGAGGCCTGGCGTGCTGCAATTCATGGGGTCGCAAAGAGTTGGACACTACTGAGCGACTGAACTGAACTGACCACTCAAATTAACTCTACATGTTTAACATGACTCAGTTTACCTTTTCACATCCTCTTGGCCTTTTTGGGTATTTGTCACCTTTTCCTTAAGCTTTGATAACTAGTTCCCTTTACAAAAGCAGCAGTCTTAGGTAGGATGTTAGTGCTGCCTTTGTGCTCAGAAAAGCTCCCTCCAGACAAGGCTCCCTCCAAAGAAGAGCGAGATTGGGTATAGGAGATCAGTCCTGGGTGTTCACTGGAAGGACTAATGCTAAAGCTGAAACTGTAATACTTTGGCCACCTCATGCAAAGAGCTGACTCATTGGAAAAGACCCTGATGCCAGGAGGGATTGGGGGCAGGAGGAGAAGGGGACGACAGAGGATGAGATGGCTGGATGGCATCACCGACTCGATGCACATGAGTTTGGGTAAACTCCAGGAGTTGGTAATGGACAGGGAAGCCTGGCGTGCTGTGATTCATGGGGTCACAAAGAGTTGGACACAACTGAGCGGCTGAACTGAACTGAACTGAGTTCATGTCGAAGGTAAAACCAGGAAGCAAAAGTGAGAAACAGAGGAAGGCAAGAGACCTAAGACAAGGTAAAAAAAAAGTGTATGTCAGTGAGGGGGCTACTGCTCTAGGCAACTGGGACTCAGGCTCACTGGGAACCCTCTGAGAAACTGCACCTCTGAATTGTCAGGACTAAAAGGACAAGAGAAGCTGGGACATTTATCAGTGGACTTCCACTCCAACTGGTTGAAAACTGAGCTGGGGGCTAACACTAGGCTTCACTTCCGAGTGGAGCCTAGGCATGCCCTAGCAGGTTTAATTCCTTGCAGATGAGTGTTCTCAGCAGAGAAGTGTCAGTGTAAGGACCTTTCCAGAGCTTCAGGTGAACTCAGGATCTGGGGTGTATGGCCCTTTGACAAGTGCCTATATCACCAAATTGCAAACCATCAATTTCTTAAATCTTTCCAACGGCAATAGCAGTTATTCCTACATTCTGATTTTTTTTTCAAATTATTTGATTGCATTTAATCAAATTATTTGGAAGATAAATTTCTGAAAGGGAATATTATTTTATAGGACTGGAACTTTGAGACAGTCCTTAGACTCTGGTAATGTGCCTTCATTATACGAATTTTTCATTATACCAGAGATTAATGGTAATGCAAACATTGACATTTGTTCCCTGACACTTGTTTAAGCAGGGTAAGAACATCATTATTGGGGCAGGGGCTATGGAGAGAGGTACAGGAACTGTAACCCAGCAGGACCTCATGGAGCCTTTCTGACTCCAGGGAGCTCCCCACCCTGACCCTCCACCCCTGAGCCCATGTCTTTCAACTGCTTCTTTGTAGAAAAATCTTAGCCTCCTAGGGCTACACCAGGTTGCAAAGAATAAATTTTATCAGAGAAGTGAGAAAATGCAGAAATGAAGGAAAACAGTCAAGCAAGACAAAATAATAATTTAGCCATTAAATAAAGTCAAGGACCTTTAGTTCGGCCTCAAGGGAACTAAATAATCTTCTGAGCCATATCCTTTGAGCTGCTTTGCAAATGCTGAAACCCCCACCAGGTGGAAGAAGTTAGCTTCATGCTGCCCCAAAGCACATAGACCCCAGACCCCTTGGAACCTGAAGGTTGATATTGTTGTCTCCCAGTGATCTCACCAGCAACCAATCAGAACTTTCTCCACAAGCTGATGACATACCTGGCAACTCTCCCTCATCCTGCCACTAAAAACCTCTCCCTAAAAGCCGTCATGGAGTTCCCGCCTTTTGCATACTAGTTGCCTTGACTCAGTGCATGATGCCCTGCAGTAAAAACTGCATTTTCCTTCACCACAAACCAGTGTTAGAGGATTGGCTTTACTGTGCAGACCCAAGTTTGGTTCGGTAATAGAACCACTGCAACGGAACTTTACAATAGAGGAGAGGCTGGACTCAACTGTAAATACAACATGGGCAAGTGGGGATTTATAGCTAAGGGGCAAATTACTTAGAATTGGATGGGAAATTACTCAGAAGCACCATCTGGGGCAAGGTGGCATTCTCACCGAAGGCAGGCACAGTAATCAAGTGTCATCTGATGGGTAGTGGTGGGGATGAGAAACCTGATTAGCTATCTCATGATCAGATGTGGAGGTTGGGGAATCTGGCTAAATTGCCTCAACAGGATTCTTGCTGGAGCTGGACAGTGCAGAGACAAAGAAATCCAAAAGTTGAGGCTTAGTTGGAGAAAAGTTAAGGGGAGCCCAAAGTTCAAGGAGGGAATTTTTGTCACTAAACTGTACCAAGACCACTGAATTGATTAATTTCCCCCAGGCGGGTGGGTGGCAGTTTCAGTGTGTGCAACTCACCATAGTGAAGGTTCTGGAATAGGAAAAGGAGTCAGGTTAAATATATGCTAGGTTTAAGTTTTCATCTGGCTGCAATCTTCCTTTGACTTGGGAAATTCTTGTTTAGAAATAGAATCCAGTATGTCTTTTACATTGTAAAATATTGGCAAGGTATCTTAATTTCCCCCTCAAATTATCTGATATTTTTTCACATAAACCAGTTTAAATTAATTAGCATTTACCAAGCACACTCTTTCAAGGCTTCAAATTGGGATAGCATTCCAAAAGCAAAAGTAGGGCTCTGACTCTGTTCAGCTATTGCTCCCGCTGAAGCTGAACTTGGAAGGGAACGTGCAGGAAACTGTGGGACTGACATAATAATTTAATTTGAGAAGGTAACTCTAAACCTCCCCTTTAAAGACATCTTTCTATCATTCCTTCCTCCTCCAGGCAAGTGTCGTTGGTATCCCAAGAAGGGGAAAAATCATACTACAAACTTCCAAATAACTAAAACCAGGATAGAGTATATCAACGCACCCTCAAAGCCTCTCCAACTCTGATCTCCCCTTCTGACCTCTGACTGCTTCTACTTTAAAGGGCCCTTGAGATTACATTGGGCTCATCTGGATAATTCAGAATACTCTATTTTAACGTCAGCTGAGTAGCATTCTTGATTCTTCCTGAGACCTTAATTCCTTGTTGTCTTGTAACATATTCACAGGTTCCAAAGATGAGGGGGCCATTAGTCTGCTTATCATCTCCCCAGCTTTCTTTGGAGAAGGCAGCTGTCCACTGCTCTAACTACTGGCACAGGCATGCAGATCCCGTGCAGACTGACTAACATCCGTTTGTGAGTTGAAGTGTGCCATGAGTGAGCTCAGTCCTGTCAGACTCTTTGTACCCCCATGGACTGTAGCCCCTGAGGCTCCTCTGTCCTGGAATTACCCAGGCGAGAATACTGGAGCCTGTTGCCATTTCCTCCTCCAGGGGATCTTCCCAACCCAGGGACTGAACCTGAGTCCGCTGTGTCTCCTGCATCGCAGCCAGATTCTTTACCACTATCGGTCACTAGATTCACTAAGTTGGAAATACTGTACTATTGCATATGGTAAAGTGACGGGATGAAAAGGACATTAGGATAAAGTATAAGTTTACTCACCCAATGTTTATAAGGCATAATAAAGTACTTCTGTGGTATTAATATCAATTTTATGATGTATTATAGACTTTTTCCTTCCTTTTAATATTTTCTTCTGAAACAAGGAATACATTTTATAGTGACTGGGACTTATTTTAGTGGCTGTTATTTATTCATTCAAAAATTATTGGATATCTAATACAGGATAGTCCAGGGGAATAGTTAATGATGAGGACCAAAGGCTAGCTTTCAAATGACTCATAAGTTTAATGAGAAAATCAGGTATGTAACTATTTGAAATAGAGTGAAAGAACTTTAGAATAGATGTCAGAGTTTTAAAGGAGCACAAAAAAAAAAAAAAAAAAAAACCACCACCACCACAACAAACCTCACCAGAATAACTCATTCTAATACATTCAAGACCAGGGTGGCTCCAGAGATCCTTCTGAATGGAGGTAAACAAACCCTTGAGGAAGGGAATGTGGCAGTGATTATAAAATCTTACATAAAAACAATCTTATATAAAAACAAACTGCATGGTCCTGAAAGAACATGGTATATTTGGTGAAGGCAAATAGCTATAACTAAGTTTGCACATGGGGATAAGAGGGTAGAAGATACAGGAAAGGTTGACAAGGTTCAGCTTATGAAAGCCCTCTATGCATGAGGATTTTGAACTTTTATCATGTAAAAAACAGTGATCCAATAAGGAAAATCATCTATTTCCAGACAAATACAATTGGCATTGAAGAGGAAGGGCTGAAGTAGGGACAAAGAGGATTTTTCTGCTGCTGCTACTACCAAAATTCCTATTATTACATTTCTATTAAAGCTGAAAAGAGTCATTTGAATGCTTGCCAATAGAAAGTAATTTTGAAAGTTACCTCGATTTAATCTCACAATAACCCTGAAATGGGTGTTGTGTTTATCTGTATTTTACAGGTGAGAAAACTGAGGCTTAGAGAGATTGATTTTCTCCTGAAACATATTCTGTGAAAAAAGCAGCTGGGATTAAAGTTTACATCTCTGTGTCAAGAGCCTTCTTACGGCTCCCAAAGGCAGAGTTATCTTGAAGTTCCCACGCCGGATCTTCCATTTATCTCACTGGCACGGGCCCACTCCAAAGCTTGATGAATACAGGGGCGGAGCAGCAGGCTGCTCAGTCACACGGTTGAATCCTAGAGCACTGTTTCACTCTGGGGACCAACTCATCCACCAGGACATCAGGCAACACCCTACGTAGCCTAGGTGAGCTTGCACGCATGCTCAGTCGCTCAGTCGTGTCTGACTCTTTGCGACCATATGGACTATAGCCCGCCAGCCTCCTCTACCCATGGGAATTTCCAGGCAAGAATACTGGAGTGGTTTCCATTTCAGTCTCTTCCAGGGTGTCGTCCCAGCCCAGGGGTTGAACCCAAGTCTCCAGCAGTTCCTGTGTTGGCAGGCAGATTCTTTATTCCTGAGCCACTGTGGAAGTCCAGCCTAGGTAAGCATCCATAACTAATCTTGACCTCAAATGAAAGGGACCCCAATAAACACAGCTCTACTCCGAGTTCAGTGGCCATTTTCATCCTGGCATACTGGCCTCTGGGTCCTGTAAGGATGTGAATGAACTAGACCATGACTAGTGGGGTTAAAGGGCCCGAATTCTCTGCAATACCAGCTGATATGAGGCATATGAGCAATGTAAAAACAACACAAAAATGATACAAATGAACTTATTTACAAAACAGGAACAGAGTCACTGACTTAGAGAACAAACTTATGGTTCCCCGGGAGGGAAGGGTCAGGCGAAGGCATAGACTGGGCGTTTGGGATCGACATGTGCACTCTGCTATATTGAAAATGGGTAAAGAATAAGGACCTACTGTATAGCACAGGGAACTCTGCTCAGCATTCCTTAAGAACTGGAATGGAAAAAGAATTTGAAAAAGAACTGAATCACTTTATACCTGAAAGTAACACAACAGTGTTAGTCAACTATATGCCAATATAAAATAGAAATTCAGAAATGTTTAACCACAAAAATGTTATTTTGGAGGAATGACCATGGGATATTACCAACAGGAACTAGAAAGGCAAGATGAAATTTGAAATTATCAATTAAAAAACTTATTCAACCATTGTAGAGAAAAGACTGAGTTATCTATTTGCTCTGTAGAAAAATATTACAAAACTGTTATCATGAACACATTCTACAATTAGTATTCTCTATTACTTTAGCTTTCTTTAAATTTTAGAGAGTTTATAACATTATATTATTAAGATACTTTTAGTTAAAACTCTCTGAAAATGTAGGCTGGCCAGATATTGCTTGGAGGCTTTCCAAATCAGACTTGGTAATTGTATTTTTATTTTTCCTTGATTTTCCTTGATTCCAGGATGCAAAATTAATTGATAGTCACTTAATCCTAATTTGGGGTTTTGCCTTTATTCTCTCTCCCTCCCAAATTACTTCCCTTCTTTATTTTTTCCATGCTCCTTTTTTCCCTTCTCTTGCTTCTAATAATTTTTTAAAAGACCCATGATTCAAATGTCTAATTTATGAATTCCCTGGTCTTTTGATAATTGAGGCAATGAAGCCCGAGGACCTGGTTTCTAACCCCATGCCCTCACTCATCTTCTCTGATTCAAGAGCTCCTTCTTTCTCTTTGTCTCTTCATGTAAAAGACAAGTTAGCCTGAAAAGCCATTTGCAGATTTATCTTCTCTAGAGGATTTTTGGAATTCCTTCAACCAAGTAATCTTTTCCCATTTGAATATGTATCACATTTTGCTTAACTTGGTCCTTTCATGCACGTGTGCTCAGTTGCTTCAGTTGTGTCTGACTCTCAGTGACCCCATGAACCATGGCCTGCCAGGCTCCTCTGTCCATGGGATTCTCCGGGAAAGAATACTGGAAGGGGTTGCCATGCCCTCCTCCAGAGGGTCTTCCTGACCCAGGGACTGAACCTGCCTCTCCTGCAGTGCAGGTGCATTCTTTACCACTGAGCCACCAGGGAAGCCCAACTTGGTCCTTACCTTAGTCAACAATTTAGTTAATTCTTCCAACAGATGGAAAGACACTTAGAGGCTTACATCATTAAAAAATTCTTTAATTTCTGCAGCTCCTTTGTAAAATATTGTGTACCTACTCAGTGCCCATGAGATATCTAGTGAAGTCTGTTACCCAAAATAAAATCAGAAATCAGTTTCATCCAGAAAATTCAATGTAAGAAGCCCTCACAGAACCCCCAGTCTAGTCTTTCAGTTCCCTTGATGCTATCAGTGGGTTTGCTGGCCTTCCTGGAATTTATAAAATTGGTAGAACATTGTTCTTAGCAGAATCCTGGGGCCAAGCAAAGCAGAAATGGTTCAATTCTTAACGACACCAAATTCAGTCCCCCAGTACTCAGACTCTTTATCTCTGACAAAAGACAGGTGGCCTGCCGGGTACCCCCAGTGGATATCCACTGGGGTAGATTGTCAGCTGCTTGAAGAACTAATTTATGGACAAAATTTGGGCAAAATGGTGGAAAGGAATGACATAACCGAGTGTTAACATTTTTATTTTAAAAAGCAGGATGCTATATATAATAACACTTTCTGAGAAAATAATATAGTATAATGAAATGAATTCCATGTTTTTAAACACAATAAGGATATAGAGAATCCTTTAAATGTGAGTTTATTCAAACTTTATTTAAATAGAATGCACTTTCATTGAGAGACTTAAGGGGTGATTTCTGCATTTCCCCAAATAAAAGCTCCTTTGCAAAGTTTTGCTTGTTTATTTATTTATTTAAATTTTACATCCTCAACGTATATTACAAGGGCTTAATATTTTCATTTAGAATATATGTACTATATTTGAATAGCTCTTTGGGCTAATATGTGCCAAGAAAGGAACATTTTCCTTTTTATAGCCAATGAGAAACAAACTTCTGACACAAAAAGGAATGGGGCTGTTTGAAAGTTTTGTCTTATTCAAGTAGAATACAGTCTGAGATTCAAAACAGATTCTTCCTTGAAAAGCACAACTGTTTCCCATCCTCCTAAATAAGGAAAAAAGAACAAAATGTGAAAAACACACATATATGTCATTCAATAATTCTCACTGGAGTTAAATTTCCTCCTGCAGTAGAATACACTAAATATCTGAGTCTTTTGCTTTATTCTGGCTATAATCACACAATCTGTTTAAAAATAAAAACTCTTTTAAAATTCTATTTTCTTTACTTCCTATCAGATATATTTTCCTTCCACAATAAATTTAACAGCATCAGATATACATGGTATACACATGTAAGTAGAGGAATACATTTATGTCCTTTAAAATTCTCCATTCTACACAGACACCTCCTTTCCTGTTAGCAGTATAGATATCCAGCTTTATTCTGGAATTTCTATTTATCTACTCATTGTATGGCAATACTCAGCAAAGCACATATCTCTTTTCCCATTTTCCTCTGAACCCAGAAATCCCAGTATAATATTTACTCAAGAGCTTCATCCATTTAAAACTTTATACAACTATATCTACCGTATTTAGAAGAGATTGACTCAACAACGCGAACGCTCACCCACACACATATAAGAAAAGTTTCCACCTTACAAAGCTAACTGTATTTAATATTTCTATATACCATAGAGCTTTAAGTTTGGAATGTTTCTTAAAATACATATTCTTCACTTGAAGCTGTCAGAAAATGGTGAGAATATCTTCTCTGATTTCAAAACTATCAAACTAGTTTTTAAAAATCACTTTCCAAACCCCTTGAGTAGCGTTCTTGAAGGGCAAGCTCATCAGTGTCTTTAGAAAGTGAGTTGGGGAGAGGAAAGTTTGATTCCTGTTTAAACATTTATTATCGGTACCAATGAATCCCACTGACTGAAGATGTAACTACAATTATTAGCTACATTGAAGGAAAGCTACAGCCCATTATTTCAACTATTGAGGTCATAAGCAGGTTGCTTGATTTCTCTCATCTCACTGTCTATTCAACAGCTCTTCAGTGCACAGATTGTTAAAACTGATTCACAAACTGGTACTGCCTTCAAACTATGAAAGGTAGCCAGGAAATAATTGTATGCTGTCCTGAACACAAAATAATTTGTGCCTTCAGAGTATGTTTCTGACACAAAGCCTGCCGGCCCATTACAGAAAATTTTGTCAGTCTGTGTGAAAATATTTATTACCTGTAACCATAGATACACAAAAATCAATGTGTGTGTTATGTAACATTATGTCAGTAATGCATTTGTTACTGCTTTGAGATTTCTTCTGGTCTAGATAACTGCTCTGCCAAATAACTTTTATTATACTAGGGCAAGTGATTGCTGTGCTACATTTGCAACTATAACGATAATTTTCCTGAGAATGCTAAATAATGTCTTAATTTATTCAAAAGCTTTTATTTTTAAAGCAATTAAACGTTTGTTGATTTATATTTACCATCCAATGTTCCTGAAACACTAAAAGAAAACGCTTTAGACATAATCTTCCAGGATAGCACATTGCCTGAGAGTAGTATAACAACATTCAGTTGAGTCTTCCAATCAAAGAACAAAAATTATAGCAATTTAATTGGAAATCCATAAGTCCACGTACAGGATTATGTTCAAGAATCACTAAATGCTATCTGTAATTCAAAGATGAATGAATCAATAGAAAAACAGAACTGAAAATCATTAGTACTTTAATGCAGAATGGAGAGAGAAACTAATAAATCATGCATTTCAAGCACTTGTTTTCCTTATGGCATGTTTAAAAACAAAACATGCAACGAGGAGATGCAGCTCAATATGAATGAACAATACCAAAACTGCTCAGAACAAGCATTTAATTTTATATCATAGGTTTAAATGAAACACTTAAAAATACTATTGCATAATTTCTTCAAACAATCAGAGAATTCAGCCATGCCATGAAAAACTTTAATAACAATCTAGGGCATTATTTCCAAATGAATATTTGAAAAGTCATGGAGATGGGAGTGTGGTAGTTGAAAGGGAGGGTGCTAACTGCATGCATGATTGACTTCAAAGAGCTCAATATTATTACAGGGATCAATTTATACTCGAAAGGAAATGATACAGTCATTTACTTTCTCAAGTGTACTTAGCTGACCCATTCAAAATTATAGACACCTATACTCACAAATGATCAAAAAAGCAAGAAATTAGCTATTGAGCTTTGATTGTGTTGCATAGCTTATTGTCTGTGAAAGGAGATTTTTAATTATAATTAATGGGTAATTCCTTCTCTTCCAGAGTTTTAGCCATCACAAAATTAATCATTAGAACCATAAATTTTCTTCATGATGCTTAATTAATTATGCATAACCCATTTCTCTCAAGCATCTTTTTCTGAATCTTTGGTGGGAAATACAGTTAGGCACATAGTTTCAAACATCTATTTGGTTACTGTTGTGATTAAGAATTTTCTTCTAGATTCACATGCAAAAGTGAATAAGGCTTGCCATAGTAACACACTTTACTACCAAGTAACATGATTTCACTTATGCGTAGAATTAAAAACAAAACTAAACAAAATAAAACCACTTCCTACTTCTCAGCACAAGAAAACTTTACACCTGATATTTTATTAATAAATTCCACTCTGAAGCATCAAGAAGTCAAAGAAAAACTATTTAGATACAGCAAATAGACAACTATTTAATAAAACCTTTCAATTAAAAGTTGCTCCTCAAGTCATAGGCCAAAGATCATTGATATGCTGTTTGATCCTTAATGGGAAAAGTATAGCAATCTGCAATTATGATCACTGAAGCATTATTAAGTAGTGCTTATTAATAACTGGAATCACATTTTCTGTGATGTATCCTTTTTTTTTGTTGTTATTGTACAGATTTTTCTTACAGGTTAGTACATGGAAATTGGTGAAGGAATAGATGGGAGACATAAAAATCTATGGGAATGCATGCAACAAAAATATGCAGTATCACTTCATGTAAACTTCCGCTTTCTTCATGCAAAGATGCCTGTAAAAACTGAGACAGTAAATTTCCTATTAGCTGAATTGTACATTAACTCAGTCACAAAAACTGTCAAACCAATTCCAAGATTCTACATGAGCAGGAGACTTAAACTTGTTCAAAGATTTCCAGCATAAGTGTTCCATGGCCCAATTATGACAATCACAGTGCCAGCAATGGAATGATACAGGATTATTCCTTGCTTCGGTTTCTGCTTCTTTTGACGAGGGAGCAGAACAACCCGGTTTTGGGAGGAGGGCCCATCAGCATTGGGGCTTGGTTCTTGTGTATAATTTTTATCTAGGGAAAAAAAGAGAGAAAGAGGAGGGAGTAATCCTTGGGTACAATACGAATTTCTGAGAATCTCTGTTAAGGTTAATCACATTGCCTGTGTTACTGAAACAGCACAAGCGTAAAATGTAGTTTCAGAGTTTCCATTATTGCAAAAATATTTTTAAGGAAGATATGAATTTAAACTATATACCAATGCTCAGGGTGCTAACAAGAAACCAAACTTAATTGAAATTACATTTTAAGTATCATACGACTTCTAACCTGGCTTGTATTAAATCCCCAAATTCCTCATTCATGCCACATGGTTATCTAGTATAATTTATTGACCATTAGTTATGTATTATTTATTTAAGACAGGAAAGGATGCACCATTATAGTACTCAGAATCTCAATTATAGCCCCACATCAAGATGTACTTGGTACCAAGGCAAGCCTTATTTACCCTGTTAATCAGATTGTTTCTCTCTTTCAACACGAACTGCAAGCCTTAATTTCAAAACAATCATTAAGAATGAAAGTCGAAAGCTAACGTGCATAAAAGGTCAGAAATGATGAACTAGCTTTCTAATTTATTAATTAATTGCTAATAGAATAGAATCAAATATTGAAAAGCCTGCTTAAAACATTCTGAAAGACTGTTCTAAAGCTCTTCTTTTTGATTTCTTTGAAATAAAACTACGAATCACCTTAAATGAGACAACCTTAAAGTAGATTATGTCTGTAATTTTCTCTAATTCAAGTCTAAATTAGAGAAGACATTTTATGAATATATGCTATGCTCAAAGCTAATTGAAAGCAATTATCAAAGTGGCATTTTGTCTGTGACTTTAAGATACATTGTAAGATAATAAATGATTCTCATTATGTAATAAAAAGGTCACATCATGCCTTTGGGCTAGTGACGCTAAGAGTTTTTCAAAAGCAATCTGAGACATTTTCTTTAGAGAACTGCGACTAATATAAGAACCATCGCTTATTAAATATCAGTTGTCACCTGCACAGCACTTGCATCAGAGATGAGTATTTCTTTCAAAAAGAAACACCACCTCATTACAAGCTGCAAAAATATATCTCTTAAAGTGCATAGCTGACATTTTCAAGTTAAAATGAATACCCTTCACTTGTCATTCACTAATAGCAATGAAAAAAAAAAAGGGGATGTCACATGGACTGGATCATTAAAATTCACACTGAGGCTTTTGGGAAGTAGAGATCTTTCTAGACAGTCTAGAAAGACAGAAGTATGTCAAAAATCAGGATAAATGAGCAACTTTATTTAACTCTGTTGGAATCAGGTTATTCTGGGAAGATTCAGTGTTCTTTGTACTGTAAAAATAAATTGTACCTGTAAAAGGCCACCAGGTTAAACCAGCCTCAAACTCTCTGGATATCTGATTTCGTTTGATTTTACTTTTGTTATCTTATTAACTGAGGAATCAATAGCCAGATACTTAAGATGTCAGAATGTACCTATCTATGTAGATTGAAAAAGATTTCAGCCAGATTTTCTCTCCTAATAATTCACACTTAGATTTCACTGTACCTCTTACCATTGATTTTTACACTCCTCTAGAGTAACTAATATACCATCATTCATTCATTTTATCAAATGTATTGAGCCCCTACTATGTTTCAGACACTGTACCAAGAGCCTTTAACAAATAGAAAAAGCACAAATCTCTACCCTCAATAGATTCTAGTCAAGTAAGAATCAGAAATTTAACAAGTATGTTCAATAGTGTTATAGATGCTGAAGTATGAGGCTAGGCAGAAAGGTACTATTTTTTAATGCTGAATATAAAAATGAATCTTCTTGTACAAAATGTCCTTTAAAAATGAATATGTGAGGATGCAGTTAACACATGCTACTTATAGAATAATCTTAGATTCAAACAGAATATAAGAAGCCATGGTAAGAAAGTGAAGATTTCTGATTCACAGTTATTGGACTAAATCCTTTAGAGGGTATGTCACTATTAGGGTCTTTTGGAAAACAATATCATTATTACCAAACTATTGTTGTTGTAGGAAAAGAAGTATATCATGCTAGTCACTTAAAAAAGATTAGCATCAATTTATAACAAAGTAGAACCAAAATACCACAGTTTATTGTGTATGAGATTTTGTTTGCCTTCTGTATTAAAATTTTTAGGTTATTTAGATTTTGCTTCATCATGGCTATCTTTTTATTAACAATATCTTTTAAAAGAAATCACAGGTTACTATTCCTTTGAAAACAGAACAATATCTCACTAAGTGCTCTTGACACAGTAGGACCCTTAATCCATGCTACTGACTACTTTGAAGTTCTAGTTCTAGTTTCTAAGCTGGATAATGGCCAGTCTTATTTTTAAAATTATCTATCCTCTGTCCTCTTAGTTGTTTAAGCACTTCTCTGGTCACATACAACTCTTTCACATTATTTCTGTAAAAACTGAAATCTGTCTTTTTGTCCATTCTTTATAAAAATGAGAAACAACTGGCTGTTTTCCTCTCAGGGAGATACCATGGAAGAAAGTTGCACTCATGAGACTTCTATTATGTATCCAGGCTCTTTGCATACATTGCCTCATCGAATAATCATAGATCTTTGAATATTTCAGCAGAAGCAAACTCTACTCCAATAAGGATGAGAATAATACCAGTCCAGTAACAGGGTGAACTGCTGGTTTTATAATCACAGAAAATCTAGGTGTAGGCTTCAGAAAGCTGTAGGGACTAAAGTGTTACTTATGTTCAGATGGTTCGTGTTGGGGGACCCTGGTTAAGGGTGTCTCAATAGGCAGGCAATAATGACTCAGATGCCTGTTCCAACTTCACACTCTTATATTTTTATTACTATTTTTTAAACTTGTTATCCATGAGGAAAGCAATACTGAGAAAGGAGTAACATATCCCTCAATGACATTAGAATAGATTAAATCTCCGCAGTCTGAAAACAAACCAAACATTAGGGTCTCTTTGAGTGCTTCCACTATTTTAAGAGTTGGGTAGTTACTTAGTTGTTTCTGAATACATTAATATTTATTGAGCACCAACTATAAGCAAGAGAAGTTTGCAACTTGACTGTTTTGTTTGGAGGGAATCTGAGTTTATAACTGAGAGAGAACTGTAGGCAATCCTAAGCAATGGTGATGGGGCGCCTAGGAGCTGGAATGGCTATATAAAGGTAGAAGTGTGAAATGTTAGTCGCTCAGTCGTGTCTATTTGTGACCCCATGGACTGTAGCCCACCAGGTGTTTCTGTCCATGGAGTTCTCTAGGCAAGAGTACTAGAGTGGGTATCCATTCCCTTCTCTAGATGAAGGTAGAAGAGCATTGGTAAGATAAATATTGCCAGAATTAGAATGACGTTTTGTATAGTTTCTTCATTTCTACTTAGCTATTCCTTTAGAAAGCAACAGCATGAAAATCTCATGACTCCTTCTACTTCCATCTTCCCATGTCAAATTAAGATTGAGCATCTTTAAAAATAGAAAGATGAAAATAGTTGGTTTCAGTTTTATAAGTATTTAATATGAAATAAAAATGTGCATATAGAAACCAGATGGAGGATTACAAGGCAGTTTTCTTGTCTGTATAGAACTGTCAGGGTTATATAGTATGATAGGTGGCCCCACCTTATAATTATAATATTAACACTAATAATGACAAGATTTGACTCAGCGTGTGCAGACTATTACACTAAGTGCTTTACACAAGATATTCAGATGCTACCTGTCTCATCCTTCTCTTTGAGTTGCTCTTGACAAAAGTCTACTCTCATAAAAGTATTATTATCAAAGTACATAGAATTGAAAACCTATGTTCTAAAAGGGATAGAGGAGAGGTTTATAGCCTACAGTACATGATGAACAGTGTCTAGTTCACTAGCTGTTTGTGTTCTCTCCAAAGACTTTGTTTTGTTGTTGTTCAGTTTCTTAGTCATGTCTGACTCTTTGCCAACCCCATGGATTGTAGCACACCAGGCTTCTCTATACCTCAGTAAATCCCAGAGTTTGCTAAAATTCATGTCCATTGAGTCAGTGATGCCATCTAACCATCTCATCCTCTGTTGCCCCCTTCTCTTTTTACCCTCAATCTTTCCCAGCATCAGGGTCTTTTCCAATGAGTTGGCTCTTCCCATCAGGTGACCAAAATACTGGAGCTTCAGCTTTCATATCTGTCTTTCCAATGAATATTCAGGATTGATTTCCTTTAAGATTGAGTGGTTTGATCTTTTTGCTGTCCAAAGGATTCTCAAGAGTCTTCTCCAACACCACAGTTCAAAAGCATCAATTTTTCAGTGCTCAGCCTCCTTTTTGGTTCAACTCTCACATCCATCCATGACTACTGGGAAAACCATAGCTTTGACTATACAGACCTTTGTCAGCAAAGTGATGTCTCTACTTTTGAATACCCTGTCTAGGATAGTCATAGCTTTTCTTCCAAGGAGCTAGTGTCTTTTAATTTCGTGGTTGCAGTCACCATCTGCAGTGATGTTGGAGACCAAGAAAATAAAGTCTGTCACTCTTTCCATTGTTTCCCCATCTATTTGCCATGATGTGATGGGACTGAATGCTATGATCTTCATTTTTTGAATGGGGAGTTTTAAGCCAGCATTTTCACTCTCTTCTTTCATCTTCATCAAGATGCTCTTTACTTCCTCATCACTTTATGCCATTAGGGTGGTTTTATCTGCATATCTGAGGTTATTGATATTTCTCCTGGCCATCTTGATACTAGCTTATTCTTCATACAGCCCAGCATTTCACATGATGTACTCTGCATGGAAGTTAAACAAGCAGGGTGGCAATATACAGCTTTGACGTACTCCTTTCCCAATTTGGAACCAGTACATTGTTCCATGTCTACCTGTAACGGTTGCTTCTTGACCTGCATACAGATTTCTCAGGAGGCAGGTCAGGTAGTCTGGTATTCCCTTCTCTTTAAGAATTTGCAACAGTTTGTTGTGGTCCACACAGTCAAAGGCTTTAGGGTATTCAATGAAGCAGAAGTAGATGTTTTTCTGGAATTCCCTTGCTTTTTCTATGATTCAATGGATGCTGGCAATTTGATCTCTGGTTCCTTTGCCTTTTCTAATTCCAGCTTGTATATCTGGAATTTCTCAGTTCACATACTGCTGAAGTCTAGCTTGAAGGATTTTGAGCATTATCATGTGAAATGTGAAATTGAGCATGTGAAATGAGTGCCATTGTGTGGCAGTTTGAACATGCTTTGGCATTTGCCTTCTTTGGGATTGGAATGAAAACCGACCTCTTCCAGTCCTGTGGCCACTGCTGAGTTTTCCAAATTTAGCTGACTTTAGTTCAACTAAAACTGAGGAAGAGAGGAAAGTCTTTCTGGATTCATCCTCCAGGCATTATTTGGCCCAGCTCATTGATATTTTCTTTCCTAGCTCCTTGTTTTTCAGCTTTGAATATTCCTACCTACTCTTTGTTGTGAAGAGTATTATTTTTCTTCCTCATGTTATAGGAACACCCTGCTTAACACCCAGTCTCTGTATGCCACATCCACCAAACCAAGTACTTATCAGAGCATCCTAATAAGATTAGAATGAGGATGGATCTATCTTCAAGGAATTATCATACCTAATACCAAAACAATATTTTTTCATAACTTTACTTACATATTATCTAAGTATACCCTCCCAATAGCCCTAAGGAGGTAGGTGTCAACACCCTTATTTTACAATACAGGACAAAAATTTAGGTTCTGTAACCTGAAATGCCCCACTCAAGTCGGTTAATGCAAGGGCTGGGTTTGAAAGCTGATTCTCAAATCTTCCAAGCACTCCTTGCTGATTCCTGCTTCTGAATCTTTGTGCCAAGCGGTGCTCTTGAGAACCTTCCAGCAAACTTTGATCCCTGTCCTTCCCAGCTCAAATCACACATTATTTTGAAATTTCAAAGCACAATGACATACAGAAGATTCTAAATGTCCTCTGAAGCTGAAGCTCCAATACTTTGGCCACTTAATGTGAAGGGCTGATTCACTGGAAAGACTCTGATGCTAGGAACGATTGGAGGCAGATGGAGAAGAGGGTGACAGAGGATGAGATGTTTGGATGGCATCACCAACTCAATGGACATGAGTTTGAGCAAACTCTGGGAGATAGTGAAGGACAGGGAAGCCTGGCACACTGCAGTCCATGGGGTCACAAAGAGTTGGACATGACTTAGCGACTCAACAACAACAACAACAAATGCCCTCTGAGAGGAAAAACGGGTCACTTACAGAGACATGAAAATCAGCATGGCATCAGGCTTCTCAAAAACATTAATGGTAGAAGAAAACAGAGGAATGCCTTTAAACCTCAGAGGAAAAGTTAATTCTATCTTAGATTTCTCTATGTTGGTTGATGTATCGATTAAATGCAAGGGTACAATGAATATATTTTCAGTCATAGAAAGATCTAGAGAGCTTGCCCTTTGTATGCCCTTTAAAACATATATGAGGGTGTTCTCCAGTAAAACAGATGTATGAGCTAAGAAAGAGATTCAAAAAACAGAGGATCAAATGGACAACACCAAGCATTGGTGAGGATGTGGAGCAACAAGAACTCCCATACATAGGTACTGGGAGGGCAAAATGGTACTTTGGAAGATAGTTTGGTGGTTTCTTATAAAACTAAATATACTCATCATGTGATCCAGTGTTTGCACTCATAGAATTTATACAAAAAAGTTGGAAACTTACATCTACATAAAAACCTGTACACAAATATTTACAGCAGCTTTTTTTTATAATTGCCAAAACTTGGAAACAACCAAGAGGTCCTTCAGTAGGTGAATGGATAAATAAATTGTGCTGCATCAATCAAGACAAAGGAATACTGTGTGTGTGCGCATGCTAAGTTGCTTCAGTTGTGTTTGACTTTGTGCGACCCTATGAACTGTAGCCCACCGGGGTCCTCTGTCCATGGGATTCTCCAGGCAAGAATACTGGAGGGGGTTGCTGTGCCCTCCTCCAGCAGCTTTTCATGACCCAGGGATCGAATCCATGTCTCTATGACTCCTGCGTTGGCAGGCCCATTCTTTATCACTAGCGCCACCTGGGAAGCCCAAAGGAATATTATTCAGTGCTAAAAAGGAATGAGCTATCTAGCCATGAATGCACATGGAGGAAACTTAAATGCACATTATTAAGTGAATGAAATCAATCTGAAAAGGCTATATCCAATAAGATTCCAATTATATGACACTCTGGAGGAGGCAAAACTATGGAGACAGTGAAAAGATCAGTGGGCCAGGGGTTATGGGAGAGAGAGATGAATAAATGAAGCACAGAGAATTTTCATGACAGTGACATTCCTTGTGATGTTATAATAATAGGTATATTATTATTATAAAGACCTTATACACTTGCCCAAGCCCATGAAATGAACAACATCGAATGGACCCAGTGCAAACTATGGACTTTGAGTGAACACAATGTGTCTATGGAGGTTTACCGATTCTATCAAAAGTACCATTTGTGGGGGTAATTCTGTCAGTCGGGAGGCCATGCGTGTGTGTGGGATGAGAGCTATACGGGAAATATCTGTATCTTCCCCTTAGTTTTACTGTGAACCTCAAAGTGCTCTAAAATATAAGTTTATTAAAAACAACAATGGCAACAAAAAGAGGATCCAACTGAGACCCTGATCTGCAAGAAACTCAGGAAGAAACCTGCAGTCCAGGGCTTCGTCCATATAAAGAAGGGAGTGGGCATAATAGATTAATTGATATGGTGCAGTGTTTAAGAAATGAGAATTATTATAATGATGCTTTACAAAGAAAGGAAAAGAGATGATAAAAGCTCTGTAGGAAAAAAAATGTAATTGTGTGTCAGTAACTTGGTTCTATAGTTGATGACATTTTCATAATCTCAATCATTCTATGTTTTATATGCATTTAAATAGTCTTTTTTCAGAAGCAGAATAGAATACTTGTTAAAAAATCAGACCGACAGGATCTCCACTTCCTGTCTGGAGACTTTGGGCAGATGACTAATTCATTTTCATTATCTATACCATAGAGATAATGCCTATTTCATTGGTTGCTTGTAAGGACTAAATGAATCAATGCATACAAAATGCTTAGAATGTTATCTGGCACATAAAAATCACCCAGCAGATATTAATTATTAGTAAGATTTAAATGGAGTAATGTTACAAACCACTTTTGTAAAGCATAAACTAAGCAGAATATACCTAAAACTATTAAGTAAAAAAAAACAAGCAACACCCCCCCCCCAAAAAAAAAACACTATAGCAAAGCAGATTGTTTGAGTGAAAAAAGTGTTAATCACTCAGTTGTGTCTAACTCTTTGTCACCCCATGAACTGCAGCCTGCCAGGCTCCTCTGTCCATTCGATTCTCTAGGCAAGAATACTGGAGTGGGTTGCCATGCCCTTCTCTAGGGCATCTTCCCGACACACAGATCACACCCTGGTCTCCTGCACTGTAGGCAGGTTTGCTGTCTGACCCACTGGGGAAGCCTCAATCAGAAGAGACAGCCAAAGAATCAAAGAATGGATCTGGTGACCCAAATGATGGGACAGAAGCTAGTCATTTTCCTTGAAATTCCATACATTTTGTTCTTTTCAATGCATACCTATAATTTTGGTACATGTATCTAACAATAAAAACCCTTTGGCAAGAAACAGCTTTTCTCTCTAGTGTTTTGGTTCCCCAAATGTGGTCCACAAACCAGGAACACTGACAGCATTGTGAGAAATGCAGTCTCCTAGTCCCACCCCAAGCCTGAATCAGATTCCACTTTATAATAAGATTCCCATGTAATTCACACACGCATTCACCTTTGAGAAGCCTTGGTCTGTGTGTCACTTGCTAGGGGGGTAAGACCAGTAGGAATCTGTTGACTGACTGAATAAATGAATGACCAGCACCTTCTTACACTCATCCCCCAAACATATGGCTGAAAGCTAATGTCAATGGAACCAAATAACCTAATTTAGCTCAATTTTAATTAGCTTGGTTGTTCATCTACTAGGTCTAGCTTTTTTCAGTATAGTGATGGGGATTCCAAGTTGAACAGATACTCTTTAAAACATCACTGAGGTGCACAGGGTCAACTGAGGGTAACATATGTAGCAGTAGGATGTGACTCACGTTGTGCTATGGAGATATTCTCAGAATGCACTGGGAACACAAAATAATGTCCTTCAGATCATGGGTGAAGGACAGGACATAATTAAACTGAGTCTTAGCAGTGAGACTCAGAAGCATGGCTTAGGGGCTGCATGTCATACCAGAAACAGGGAGATCAGATGGGAGGTGAATAAAATAATCTAGAAAAGAAGTAAACTGGATTTTAGTTGCAGCATTGGCAATGGGGACAGAATAGAGGGCAGATCTGAGGGACAGCA
This sequence comes from Capricornis sumatraensis, assembly GCF_032405125.1. NCBI lineage: Eukaryota > Metazoa > Chordata > Mammalia > Artiodactyla > Bovidae > Capricornis > Capricornis sumatraensis. The sequence goes on from NC_091073.1 coordinate 27,180,507, forward strand.
AGGAGGCACATGTTGCAGGGTATGATGGATGCAGGGAATAATCAAAAAGAGAAAGGTTCTAGTATGACTTTTATGCTTTTGGCTTTGCTTGTTGTGTGTGTGGCGATGCTTTTTCACAGAAAGAGATGTATTTTGGGCATGAGTGAAAGGCAGTAAGTTGGTGAACTCCTATAGAGTGTGATATTCTAGAGGAGATGCTCAGTGTCTTTGGGATATGCAGGTCTGGTGTTCAGAACAGAGAATGGGTCTTGAGACAGATTTGGATGTAATGACGCTGTAAATAACATTATCCATTGGAAAGAGATGACTAAAGGACAAATGTGTGTTTCAAATGTGAATATCAGACGTTGTATTACATAATGGGGGAACATGGATATATAACAGTGAAGCAGGAAATTATATACTATGAAAGAATATGAGGACAAGTAACCCTCCCATGGACGGAGGAGCCTCGTAGGCTACCGTCCATGGGGTCGCTGAGAGTTGGACATGACTCAGTGACTTCACTTCCACTTTTCACTTTCATGCACTGGAGAAGGAAATGGCAACCCACTCCAGTGTTCTTGCCTGGAGAATTCCAGGGACAGCGAAGCCTGGTGGGCTGCCATCTATGGGGTCGCATGGAGTCGGACACGACTGAAGCGACTTAGCAGCAGCAGCAACCAGGGAGTTAGGAGGAAAGACTAGAAAGAAGTATGATCAGGCGAACATTTCAAATCTGTCTTCAATGTGGCCTACTCGTTTTCTATTAATGAAGGTGAGACATTCAAATTACATGTTAAAAGATGCTTACTCCTTGGAAGAAAAGTTATGACCAACCTAGATAGCATATTGAAAAGCAGAGATATTACTTTGCCAACAAAGGTCCATCTAGTCAAGGCTATGGTTTTTCCAGTGGTCATGTATGGATGTGAGAGTTGGACTGTGAAGAAAGCTGAGCGCCAAAGAATTGGTGCTTTTGAACTGTGGTGTTGGAGAAGACTCTTGAGAGTCCCTTGGACTGCAAGGAGACCCAACCAGTCCATCCTAAAGGAGATCAGTCCTGGGTGTTCTGGGAAGGACTGATGCTAAAGCTGAAACTCCAGTACTTTGGCCACCTCATGCGAAGAGTTGACTCATTGGAAAACACTCTGATGCTGGGAGGGATCGGGGGCAGGAGGAAAAGGGGATGACAGAGGATGAGATGGCTGGATGGCATCAACGACTCGATGGATGTGAACTTGAGTGAACTCTGGGAGTTGGTGATGGACAGGGAGGCCTGGCGTCCTGTGATTCGTGGGGTTGCAAAGAGTCAGACACGACTGAGCGACTGAACTGAACTGAACTGAACTGAACTGAGGCTAGGCATGCCTCCATTTTCACCATGATTTGCATGTAAGTTATGTAAACTACTAAATTAATGCTAATTCTAAATCTAGAAATCATATTTGAGAGTTATATTACTGTAAGATGCTTATGCAATTTAGGGGTTGGCAAATATTTTCTGTAAAGGGCTATATGGTAAACACTTTAGGCTTTGTGGTCTATGAAGTCTCTGTAACAACTCAACTCTGCTGTTGTACACAAAAGTAGCCACAGACTAAATGTAAACAAATGGATGTGACTATGTTCTAGTCAAACTTCATGTATGAAACTAAAATCTGCATTTCATATACTTTTAACATCATGAACTATTATTATTCTTTTGGATTTTTCAACCACTTAAAAATATAAAAAAATATTCTTAACTCTTTGAGACTATGCTAAAACAGGTGACTGTGTAGATCTGGCTCAAAGATTAAACTTGCTGACCCTTGATGCAATTACAGTCAAATAATGAACATTAATTTAAAATTATGACTTAATGGGTCAATATCTAAAAGACTGCTTGACAGGTGGCTCAAAGAATCCAGTTGCCAATGCAAGAGAGACGGGTTCAATCCCGGGGTCAGGAAGATCGCCTGGAGAAAGAAACTGTAACCCACTCCAGTGTTCTTACCTGGGAAATTCTATGGACAGAGAAACCTGGTGGGCTACAGTCCACGGGGTCACAGTCAGACACGACTTAGCGACTAAACAACAACAAGCTAAAAGATGAATAAAAGTGGAAATAGTCTCATATGGCATCTCTGTGCTATACTGAGTGCCACCATTCAGAATTTATTCTGTGAAAATTCTGAATTAGAATATATACTAGCTTTCTCAATTTTAGTAACAGATCAACTGATCAAATTTGGCTTCAATGTTTAATCTCTTTATTGCTTTGCACCAGGGTGGGCTTAATAATATTGTGCTTCTTAGAAAGTATCTCAGAAGGTAGGATTTTTCCTTTTTAAATATTTCCCCTGCATTTAGCCAAAATTTTCTTTTCCTGATTCATCTCTTTAAGACTTTATTATCACTGGATTTATTCAGCTACCTTAAAAATGAATGGGGTTTTCAGAGCAAAATAAATGCCATAAAATATCTGCGGAGAGAGCTTAATTTAGCAATTATCTGGAACATTAAAAGTTACCTAGCTTGATTCTGGAATAAGAGTGTCTCTTTCCAATAATGGAAACCATTTTGAATTCATGCGTGTAGCTGAGCCATATGACAGAGGGAATAAAGAGCATGCTAAATTTTTCAGGTCCATAACTGCCAAAAAGCAAAGCAATGAAACATAACAATTTTCTAAAATCCCTGTGCCAGCTTCTTTATGATTCCAGCCATTATTTTCTGGAATGATAGTAATTTCCAAGTTTAATGTCAAAGTCTTTGATCTAACATCAAACTCAAAGAAATCACTGTGGAGATTTACAATGAAATCTCTAAAAGAATGGGTTTGAGAGGTTTACTTGCTGATTAAATTCACAGGAATTTTAAATAGGTATGACAATAAGAAAAGAGAAACTTTCTCCTGAAAGTGATGGGCTATTTGTCCACACAGCAGAGGAAATATGCATACCTGGGTTTGAAATCTCCTTTAAGGTATAAATTTGGTTTTCATTTTATTTCATTATTATAAGCTGGTAGCCAGGAAGGTCAATGACATTGTAAAAAACTGTTTTTATAATTTTCATGTCTTTGCAGAAAAATGATTTCACAACTTAACCTAGAAATTATTTTTCTTTTCAAGGGTCTCTCCAAATATTTGATCATATGGAAAAAAAGCAAAAATTTTAATAAAGAACAAAACAATAAAATATTTCTCCTTGACTGTAACTGGAGAATATTAACAATATTCACAATTTGAGATTCTACTTTTCATGAATAATATTTTATATATCCTCTTTTATGTGGTCTTTTCACATAGCAAATTGTCACATGGATAAAGCAATGTACAGGCATACTTCCTGCACTTCATTCTATTGTGCTTTGCAGATACTAGGTAGTTTTTAAATACAAACTGAAAACTTGTGACAACCCCACATCAAGCAAATCAATGCGCACAATTCACACAATTTTCCCAACAGTCTTCATTCATTTCATGTATCTGTGTCACATTTTGGCAACTATCACAATGTTTCCAACTTTCTCATTATTATTCTGTTTGTTGTGATGATCTGTGCTAGGTAATCTTTGATGTTATTATTGTAATTGTTGTAGGGCACCATGAACTGTACCCATATAAGATGGCAACCTTAATAGATAAATTTTGTCTGTTTTAACTGCTCCAGTGACTGGCCATTCCTCCATCTCTCTCCCACTTTTCAGGCCTCCCTATCCCTGAGCACTACAATATTGAAATTTGGCCAAATAATAACCCTACAATGGCCTCAAAATGTTCAAATGAAAGGAAGAGTCATACATCTCTCACTTTAAATCAAAATCTAGAAATTATTAAGGTGAGTGAGGAAGGCATGTCAAAAGCTGAGTCAAGCCAAAAGCTAGGCCTCTTGTGTCAAACAGTTAAGTTGTGATTGCAAAAAAAGAAAAGTTCTTGAAGGAAACCAAAAATGCTACTCCAGTCAACACAAGAATGATAAGAATGCGAAACAGCCTTATTGTTGAGATGGAGAAGGTTCCGTGGTTTGACAGAAGGCTGAACCAGCCATAACATTCCCTTAGGCCAAAGTCTGATAAAGAGCAAGGCCCTAACTCTCCACAGTTCTATGGAGACTGAGGGAGATGAGGAAACCTTAAGAGAAAAGTTTGAAGCTAACGGAGCTTAGTTCAGGAGGTTTAATGAAAGAAGTCATCTCCATTACAAAGCAGTATGAGGTGAGGCAGCAAGTGCTGATGCAGAAGCCACAGCACACTATCCAGGAGATCTAGCTAAGACAGTTAATTAAGGTGGCGACATTGAACAATGCGTTTTCAGTGCAGACAAAACAGCCTTATACGGGAAGAAGATGTCAGCTAGAGAAAGCGAAAATGTTAGCAGCTCAGTTGTGTCCAACTCTTTGCAACCCTATGGACTGTAGTCCACCAAGCTCCATGGGATTTCCCCGGCAAGAATACTGGAGTGGGTTGCCATTCCCTTCTCCAGGGGATCTTCTCAACCCAGGGGTTGAACCCAGGTCTCCTGAATTACAAGCAGATTAGCACTGAGCCACCAGGGGTCAGTACTCATAGCTAGAGAGGAGAAGTCAATGCTCGGCTTCAAAACTTTAAAGGACAGGCTGACTCTCTTGTTAGGGGCTAATTCAGGTGGTGATTTTAAGTTGAAGCCAGTGCTCATTTACCATTCTGGAAATCCTAGGATGCTTAAGAATTATGCTAAATCTACTCCACCTGTGCTATATAAATGAAAGAACAAAGCCTAAATGACAGCACATCTGTTTATAACATGGTTTATGGATATTTAAACCCCAGTGTTGAGATGGACTGCTCAGAAAAAAAGATTCCTTTCAAAATATCATTGCCAATGCACCTGGTCACTGAAGAGCTCTGATGGAGATATACAATGTGATTAATGTTGTTTTCATGCCTGCCAACACAATATCTACTCTACAGTCCATGGAACAAGAATTGATTTTGACTTTCAATTCTTATTATTTAAGAAACACATTTTGTTAGGTTATAGCTGCCACACATAGTGACTCCTCTGATGGGTCTAGGTGAAGTAAACAGAAAACCTTCTGGGAAGGATTTACCATTCTAGACATCATTACGAACATTCTTGATTCACGAGAAGAGGTCAAAATATCAACACTGCAGGAGTCTGAAAGTTGATCCAACCCTCATATATGACTTTAAGGGGTTCAAGACATTAGTGGAGGAAGTAACTATAGATGTGGTGAAAATAACAAGAGAACAAGAATTAGAAGTGGAACCTGAAGATATGACTGAATTGCGGTAATCTCATGATAAAAATTCCACCCATGAGGAGGTGCTTCTTGTGGATGGGCAAAAAAAGTAGTTTCTGGAGATGGAATCGACTCCTGGTGGATACTGTGTAAAGAGTATGGAAATGAGAACAAAGAGCTCAGAAGATTACATACATTTAGTTGATAAAGCAGTGGCAGGGTTTGAGAGGACTGAGCCCAGTTTTGAAATAAGTTATCTTGTAGGTAAAATGCTGTCAAACAGCACTGATGCTACGGAGGAATTGACTGGGGGAAAGAAGAATCGATGCAGCAAACTTCATTGTTGTCTTATTTTAAGAAACTGCTACAACCACCCAATCTTTAGCAACCACCACCCTTGATCAGTTAGCAGATGTTAACACCCAGGTAAGACCCTCCTCTAGCAAAAAGATTATGACTCACTGAAAGATCAAATATAAATAGTTTTTTTTTTTTAATTTAGGTTTACACTTTCTATTTTAGAAACGTGCTGTCATACATTTGCTATACTACAGTGCACGGTAAACATAACATACAAGCACTAGGAAACAAGCAAACAAAACAATTCATGTGACTTACTGTAGTTGCTTTATTATAGTAGTAGGGAACTAAACCTGCATTATCTCCTAGGTATGTCTGTAATATGTTAAAATCCTCTCTTTTAAAAAAATCTCCTCAAATTAGACATGTGCAATGGTGTTCTGACTATTCAAGGAAATAAAAACAATAAATGATTAAATTTTATTCAGTGTATTTTATTGTTTTTAATTAAAATTTTAATTTGAAATTAGTAACCCATCTTGGGACTATTTCTATGAAATACTGTGCTCTGTTCATGGATAAAGAAAGTTTACTCTTGAAAACTTTTAGCAATACTGCATGTTACATTTTGAGGAAAAGTTTAGAATATGTTAGCCGTATTTTCTAATTTTTAATGCACAAAATCAGAAGAAATGATGAACTAGATAAAGTCTTTCACAAGGGAGAAAGGTCAGATTCAGGCCTAATGAATCTATAGTTTGTATCTGAAAAAGAGACCTCTGACTGCTCTGTAAAGAAAAAAATCAAACTTTTCTATTGGTACAACAATGCCCATCAATTAAGAGACTTACTAACTTTACCCATTCTACAGAAATATATTTAATTTTGAACAAGATTTAAATATAAATATCTACTGGTCCTTTAGAAAACTAATGACAAAATTCTGTTGAGTGCATATAATTTCATCACTTTTAGCATGTTCAACAGTCCCAGATCACATCAATAAAAATGCATAAGGTATTATAGACATATATATTTTTCATTTCAATTTCTGCCCTTTCATGTATTTGGACATTGTGTCCACTTTGAGTTTGGAGTTCCTACCCACGAACATATCTATGAAAATACTATTATCTTCAAACTAAGCGGAAATGACCTTTTCTAAATTGAAACGGTGTAGATTAATCCAGGTTTCAAAATGAAAAATAAAACAACAGTGTGGGTTTATTTCACAATATTTAAACAGAATGCATTAAAGAACTATAAAAAGGTGTAAGTCTAACTGTAAACATAACTCATTTGGGATAATTTTTTAAATACAATTCAGGAAGAAAATATTTAAAATATTTTTAATGTTTAAATATGTTTAAAATATTTAAACATGTTTAAAATATTTAAATATGTTTAAAATAATTTTGTGCAAAATGCAAGCAAATCTAATTAGTTTGGCATCAATTAAGCTCTAACAATGTACTTCAGTATCTCTCCTAAGTAGAGCGATCTGTTTTCCCTTCACCCAGGTCGATTTGTGCACATTATGGTGTCATCATAATTTTAAAACATACTGAGAAAATGACAGAGCTGCAAAATTAAAATAAATGATTAATGGTAGTTTTTTCATGTTTTGTACTAATAGGTATTACTGAGACTTTAAATTAATAGAGCTGTCAGGCTCACGGATGTTACAGATCCAGCAATGAACCAAAATGGAAATTATATATTCCAAAGACACCTAAAGATGACACTTTGGAATATTTTAAATTTTAATTAGTAGGTGCAATTGTTTTGTTCCCTGTAACCACTGCAAATTAATTGGAAATTAGTCACAACCAATCCTTTTTTTTTTTTTAAACCAATCTAAGATGAAGAGGTTGGTGCTCTACACCTTAACATCTTTGTTTGCAAGCCAGAAAGCATACATGCAGTAAATTGTATTGTCAATTACAAAAACAACAACTGTTGTGAAATTAGGAAAAAATTATGCACAGGTAAACAAAACTAATTAATGCATAAGTAATAGGGGAACACACAAAACAGTGCCACTAAACACTAACATGCCAGTCTTTGGGGCGGAGAAGAGGCTTAGAAATATAAATCTATGCAGGAGCATTTACCAATGAAGTCTTAGGTAAAAGGATGCTTTTAGTTTATGTTGTACTGAACTGCTTTTGGAGTCTTACTACCACTCATACCTTAAAAATTATACCCACAAGAACAGCCATCTGATTATTCAACTATGTCTCCAGATGACAGAAGACTATTATTAATAGCCAATTTTCTTTTCCTCAAAATACCAAGATTTATACCCATAACAAATGAAGAATCTTAAGATTCATCCTTACTTTGTATTTAAATATTAAGTAAATAGTAATTTTCAGGTGTACATCCACCAATTAACAATTTTTCTCCTGATAATTTATGGGTTACCTCTTTCCTTTTAGCAACAAAAATACATGTTACCTTGTCTACTTTTTCCCTTTTCTAAAGTAAGCCCATTAGAACCTTAAGGTTCCTTAAAAATGGTGTATCTGCTACGGAGGCAAGTGTCATGTCACAATAGCTGTGTAACTTTTAATGAGAAAGTAGTTTTTTTTTGTCAAATTTTCAAAATAAGACTTCCCAGGAAGTCAACCTGATGCATTAACTATTATTTAATATTATATGCAGAGTACATCATGAGAAACGCTGGGCTGGAAGAAGCACAAGCTGGAATCAAGATTGCTGGGATAAATATCAATAACCTCAGATATGCAGATGACACCACCCTTATGGCAGAAAGTGAAGAGGAACTAAAAAGCCTCTTGATGAAAGTGAAACAGGAGAGTGAAAAAGTTGGCTTAAAGCTCAACATTCAGGAAACGAAGATCATGGCATCTGGTCCCATCACTTCATGGGAAATAGATGGGGAAACAGTGGAAACAGTGTCAGACTTTATTTTGGAGGGCTCCAAAATCACTGCAGATGGTGATTGCAGTCATGAAATTAAAAGATGCTTACTCCTTGGAAGAAAAGTTATGACCAACCTAGATAGCATATTCAAAAGCAGAGACATTACTTTGCCAACTAAAGTCCGTCTAGTCAAGGTTATGGTTTTTCCAGTGGTCATGTGTGGATGTGAGAGTTGGACTGTGAAGAAGGCTGAGCACTGAAGAATTGATGCTTTTGAACTGTGGTGTTGGAGAAGACTCTTGAGAGTCCCTTGGACTGCAAGGAGATCCAACCAGTCCATTCTGAAGGAGATCAGTCCTGGGTGTTCTTTGGAAGGAATGATGCTAAAGCTGAAACTCCAGTACTTTGGCCACCTCATGTGAAGAGGTGACTCATTGGAAAAGCCTCTGATGCTGGGAGGGATTGGGGGCAGGAGGAGAAGGGGACGACAGAGGATGAGATGGCTGGATGGCATCACCAACTCGATGGACGTGAGTCTGAGTGAACTCCAGGAGATGGTGATGGACAGGGAGGCCTGGCGTGCTGCAGTTCATGGGGTTGCAAAGAGTGGGGCACGACTGAGCGATTGAACTGAACTGAAAGATGCTAAATATTATGGTGAAGTGATATCCTTTCCAATATGAGTTTATCTGTAAATGATTACAGGAAAACAGTAAAAATCACTGCTATATTTTCTATTAACACCTTGGCTAAATCTCAAAAAGATATCAACTACTATCCCAACACAAAATACCATGAGTTTAACTATTTTCTCTCCCTGTATGACTCAGAATAACAAGGAAGTTAGTCTAAACACTGGAAAAGAAGAAAATGTATGTATATTATTGGTTATAACAAAACTAATAAACAGTAGAAAATAATATATTTTTAGTGTTGACAAATGAGGTACAAACTAATTTTCAACAACCCTCCAGTACTGTCATAGTTTGTAGGTAGCTGGTTTTAGTAATAAAGAAACAGTTCCACAAGTAAGTAATTCTCTGAAGTCCAGAGATTACCAATACAACAAATATGATACCCCAGATTCTGGCTTTTATTTCTGTTTTCTTCCCATTGGGATATAGGTATTTTGCTATACTATTTCTAAGCAGCTTTTTCCTCCCCTCATTATGAAAATACCATAAAACATTATTTTCAAAGAATGAAAAATATTTTTAACCTCAGACTACTTTGAATTTCTGCTAATGGGCTAGAGAAGTGGACTTAGTTATAGATGCCAGTTTCTCATATTTGCCCCATTCTCCCCATAAATCTTTTCATGGACTGTTTATATTTAGACTTTGGTAGCTTCTTGTCAGGAAACACTGTTCTGGCCATGATTAGCCTTTAAAAATATTTATCGTATCTTTGGTAATCAAGAGAGAGGTATAAGCACATAAACAATGGAAACAAGTGATCCAATATCAAAGAAAGGCAATGCCAAAAAATGTTCAAACTACCATACAATTGCACTCATTGCACATGCTAGCACGGTTATGCTCAAAATCCTTCAAGCTAGGCCTTAGCAATACATGAACCAAGAACTTCCAAATGTACAAGTTGGGTTTAGGAAAGGCAGAGGAATTAGAGATCAAATTGCCAACATCCATTGAATCTTGGAGAAAGCAAGGGAATTCCAGAAAGACATCTATACTAAAGTCTTTGACTGTGTGGACCACAACAAACTGGAAAATTCTTAAAAAGATGGCAGTAACAGACCATCTTACCTGCCTCCTGAGAAACCTGTATGCAGGTCAAGAAGCAACAGTTAGAATCCAACATGGAACTGGTTCCAAACTGGGAAAGGAGTCTGTCAAAGCTGTATATTGTCACCCTGCTTATTCAACTTTTATGCATAGTATATCATGTGAAATGTTGGGCTAGACAACTTACAAGCTGGAGTCAAGATTGCCAAGAGAAATATCAACAACCGCAGATATGCAGATGACACCACTCTAATGGCAGAGAGCAAAGAGGAACTAAACAGCCTCTCGATGAAGGTGAGAAAGGAGAGTGAAAAAGCTGGCTTAAAACTCAACATTCAAAAAATGCAGATCATGGCATCCAGTCTCATCACTTCATGGCAAATAGAGGGGGAAACAGTGGAAACAGTGAGAGACTTGAATTTTTTGGCTCCAACATCACTGCAGATGGTGACTGCAGCCATGAAATTAAAAGACGCTTGCTCCTTGGAAGGAAAGCTATGACAAACGTAGACAGCATATTAAAAAGTAGAGACATCACTTTGCCAACAAAGGTTCGTCTAGTCAAAGCTATGGTTTTTCCAGTAGTCATATATGGATGTGAGAGTTGGACCATAAAGAAGGCTAAGTGCTGAAGAATCTATGCTTTTGAACTCTTGAGAGTCCCTTGGACAGTAAGGATATCAAACCAGATATTTCTAAAGGAAATCAACCCTGGATATTCATTGGAAGGAGTGATACTGAAGCTCCAATACTTTGGTCAGTTGATGAGAAGAGCCGACTCATTGGAAAAGACCCTGATGCTGGAAAAAACTGAAAGCAAAAGGAGAAGGAGGTGGCAAAGGAAGAGATGGCTGTATAGCATCACCCACTCAAAGGACATGAGTTTGAGTAAACTCTGGGAGACAGCAGAGGACAGAGAAGCCTGGCTGCAGTCCATGGGGTCACAAAGAGTCAGACATGATTTAGCGACTGACCAAAAACAATCCATCTGATAGTATTGTATTTTCTAATATAATATCACATGAAATTCTCATTTAAATGGTATTCCCAAGCAGAAAGGATTTTCATGATATTCAACTTTACACGTGGGCTGACAGGGCCATTAAAACAATTTCTCTCCTTAAAGCTACTCAATTTGCTTCTCTATGTAGGTGCCCTCTGCTTGGTTTGCAGTGGTCAGAAGCTGCCAGAGAAAATCTCACTGCCTGGCTGTTTGTTTTACACTTGCGCTCCTTTCCCCTCTACTGTGCACTACAAAAATTTCAGAGGCCTTGTATTTTCTCTTCTTTGAACTTTCTATCCTTAGGCAAATAAGCCCAATGAATTGATGATGAGACTAGAAAAAAACAAGTTAGAAATAGTCCCAGTTTCATAATTCTTTACTTCATGACCTCAAACATTCACCTAACCTCACTGCCACAGTCTAAAATCCTCCCATAAAATCACATAACTTAATTGCAATAGTCTTAAAACATGTTTACCTACACACGAAGTAATCTAAAAAAAAAACAACCAAAAAACCCTCATATGGTCATCCACATCATTACTGTCTAGACAAATACCTAAAACTTACCTTTATTTGTATAGGAGGGTAGAAAATCTACGTCTTTTTGGTTGATTACTTTTACTCAAGTGACAAGGTAAATGTGGTCTCTGCTTAAATGCAGGACACAGGAATGGAAGAAAATTGAGGACGTTTTCTCATAAAGAATAAGATTTATGATTCAAGGTTTAGAGCACTTCTGAGATTCATTTAGAAGTTTTATAAAATACATGTAAGTGGGGACTATACTGTGAAATCTGAAGTTGACAGATAGGTACTTCTGGCTAATAATATACCAATCAATGGGTACTATTCATGCAGAGCTCAATACAGCCGAATACAAAATCTAAGGAGAGTGGTGGTGTTTTCCATTCTAGTCAAAAAGAAGTAAGCACATTCCGTGACTCTCCCACTGAAGGCAACTACAAACCCTGCACAGAACGCATGGCACAGCTAAGTATGGACTGCTGAGAAGCAAGTGACAGTAGGTAGGCTGGGGAAGGAAACCAGAGCAGAGAGAGTCCCTGAACCAGTGATATCTTCCTGTTTCTTTCCTCCCCTCTCATATTTCCCAGTCTGGAGTTAAAGGTGGCTTAACACTTGGAACTGTACAAGTACAGATGGAGAGCTCCATCGAAAATCCCTGTGTTTCTGGTTCAAGGCGTAGGAAATGAATGACCTGTAGGCAGAGGTCAGAGAGGGTGAGAGAGGCATCTTGCTTCATTTCGCCCCTCCCCTCGCCGCCTCAATCTCTCCTACCCCAGTCACCTGGGAGTTCCATAGCAGTGGCAGGTGCCTACAGCTCCAGGGATGCTCTCTCTGGTCCATGAAACTATCGTCCCCAGATCATGGGCAGATACCTACTGATTTTTTCTCTCTTTGTCCCCTTACCATAGGGCCCTGGAGGCAGGAGCTATATGGAGAAGTACATGGCAATGCAGAGAAACGAAAGCCTTGTATTTATAATCAGAGGAGCCCTGGGAATCAAAAACCATCAAGGAGATCCTGGAGTGGAGAGGCCTCAAAAAGACTATCTCTTAAAGTTGTATATGATCCCCTGAGTTTTCCCCTGAGCAGTATATGCATAGATTTGACCTTATGAAGCCTAACATAGAGAACTGAATTTTACAACAGAAAAAAAAAAAAAAATCAATGACCAAAATAAAAGTTAACTGCATGGGCTCAAGAACAGCATGGAGATAAGGGAGAAAAAAGTCAGTGAGCTTGAATATAGGTGAATAGATATTATCTAGTATGAAGAATAGAAAGAACAAAGAGGAAGGAAAAAATTAACTAAGACTCAGATATTGAGATACTATATAAATATCTAAAACACATCATCAGGGTTTAGAAGGAAAGGAGAGAGACTGTGGGCTTAAGTCAATATCTGAACAAATAATGATTGAAAGCTTCCCAATGTGGCCAAAGACATAAACCTACAGATTCATGAAGTTCAGAGAAACCAAAACAAAAATAAGTTCAAAGAAATTCATAACCAGACTCATCAAAATCAAAACACTGAAGAGTCAAGACAAAAAAAAAAAATTCTTGAAAGCAGCCTTGGAAAAATGATGCATTACATATTGCAGAGCAATAATTCAAATATGGACTTTGCATCAGAAACTATATTCTATACATGAGGTATGAGGAGGAAGTAAAGGTGAAATCATAAAATGCTTACAATTAAGTCAGAAGAGCTGGACAATATCAATAGAGAGTGACAGGAGTGCAAAGAATCAGACAGTTTACTTCAGACAGATAGGGACTTTAAAAGGTTTCGTGAGGAAATTGATGCTAAGCTTGCTGTTGAAGGAAGAGATCTTATTTTATTTTTGGTATATGTGCATTTATATTCTATTGCCTTCCAGAAAGATTTTAAAGTAACGTACAAAAATATACATATCCCAACAGCACAGGATAATTAATTCAGGCAAAATAATAAACCATAGGGAAGATTAAATGAGTCCTGCTCTTGCCTGGAAAATCCCATGGACAGAGTAGCCTGGTAGGCTGCAGTCCATGGGGTCACTTAGAGTCGGTCACGACTGAGCGACTTCACTTTGACTTTTTGCTTTCATGCATTGGAGAAGGAAATGGCAACCCACTCCAGTGATCTTGCCTAGAGAATCCCAGGGATGGGGGAGCCTGGTGGGCTGCCATCTATGGGGTCACACAGAGTCGGACACGACTGAAGTGACTTAGCAGCAGCAGCAGCAGCAGCAGCAGCAGCAGCAGCAGCAGCAGCAGCAGCAGCAGCAGCAGCAGCAGCAGAGAACTGCTAGAAGAAACTAGATTCCCTGTGAGCATGCTTGAAGGCAAGAAGAATGTGTCTATTTCTAAACCACAAAATAAGGGATGGAGATTTTAAGTACATAATTAAGCAGTATGAATAGAAAACCTTTGGAGAGTGGTCCTGATGAAGTATAGCTGGCAGATGGAAGCCTTGGGAGAATGACTTAATGACGTTACAAGGACACTGAACTCTATGCTGTAAGAAATGAAGAGACAATGAACTTTGAGATCAGGAAGTTGGATGATCGTAATTATGTTGCTCAGTAGTAATTCTGGCAATCGGATGGCTTTGGCTATACTGGGAAGCAAAAAATAATGTATCAAATAAAGAGGAAAATGTAAACTAGGTGAAAAAGAACTGAATTCTGTCATAAATGATAAGTTGTAATTGATTACTAATACAAGCAACTGAGTGAGGCGGCAAAACCTCATAATTAAGGGAAAAGGCATTAGAGCCCACTGACTACCTCTAATTGTGTGGCCTTGAACAAAGTGGTTGGCTCATCTGTTTCAGGGTTTTAATTTTTTAATTTATGATATGGTATGGTTTCCCAGGTGGTGTAGTGGTAAAGAAGCCTCCTGCCAATACAAGAGGTGCAGGAGACATGTGTCAAGAAGATCCCCTGGAGTAGGAAATGGCAACCTATTTCAGTATTCTTGCCTGGAAAATTCCATGGGCAGAGAAGCCTGGTGGGCTACAGTCCATGGGGCTGCAAAGAGGTGGACATGACTGAGCAACTGAGCACACACATAGGAGTTACAATAACTTTACTGACTTCTTAGGGTTGTTTTGAGGATCAAATAAAAATATGAATATACAGAACAGAAACTGGTAAATGATGCTAAATAATGTTAAATAGTATTACTATGGTTTCTTCCAAACATCTTAATGACATCTAAATATTTTAAAATTCAATTAGCCTTCATCTACATATCACTAAATTCCTGGAACTGGAAAATCTTACGTTTATAAAATTTGTGCTTTCTGTCTTAATGTCCTGAGGTTAATTTGTATTTCAGCAAATGGTTTCAGATAAAATAACACTTTAAAATTATGATTATTTTAAATAATTACAACAAGCACATCAGTAAAATTATTAGGCCCCCAAACTCTGTTTCTCTTTTAAAGAGTTTGCATTTTAAAATTGTTCTGAACATATTCTCTTTATAAAAACAAGTGTCAAAATGAAGACAAACTCCAAGTAACTTCAGTGTTTAGGGCTGTAGGAAAAAGATCCAGCCTTCCTAAGAGAGGGGGCAGGCAAAGGCTAGGAGGCAACTAGCCAATGTCTGAATCAATTAGATGCTAGAGCCAGAGAAGGAAACTGGCGTGCAAGTCAGAAAACAGCATCTCACAGAATGGCTCACACAGTAGAAATGGGAACCGAAGGAGGGAGTTGGTCCATGGGCACTCAGTGAGCAAGTATGTGTCCCACAAATACTAGGGATCACGCAGCAAGACTACCAGGCTTGGCAGGGATTGGCTGGGATTGGCTGACTACAGAGTCAGGGCTGAGTCGAGTGTTGAAGGTATTTAATATTAGAGGCTGAGGTTGGGCAAGTGGGTCAGAGTCCTGAGAATTATCATACAAAGGAATGTATTTAAAATAGGCTAAGCAGGACTAAAACACTTGTAAACGCCTTCACTAGAAGTTGCCTTGACTTCAGCTATCACCTTCATATTTCACCTGTGGTTCGTTCACCATTTCGTTCATGATGTTTTCTTGACTTCCTTCCCATCCTCTACCACATGGAAGAAAGTTTCAGGCATCCTTTCTGAATTAATCATACATAAAGCACCCAGAGTGATATTGCATTACAACCTCTTTGGCATTACTTTTCATAAAGGTAACACAAGTAATAATTCACATATGACTATTAATATTTCAACATATTAACAGAATGCAGCCTATACAATGTGTAAAATGAATACATAATTGATAATACAGAAGGAAGTGGCCCAAGAAATTTAATTGTCCTATATCAGGAAACAGAGATTAAGCCTTTTAAGGTTAAGAAAGTATTTCTTCCTGGTACATTCAAAATTCTTTGCTTTGAGAATGTAATGAATAAAGATAACTTAAAATAACTTTTACATGTATGTATATATGAAAAATATGAGAATGAATTGCTAGCCAACCTATATTATGTACAGTGAAAGATTTAGTAGAAAGCATTTTTCAAAATTGTTACACTTCTCCAAGAATTAGTTAAGGAACACAAACTCAAAATATGCATGGTGTTGGCCACTAATGATGTGTGAGGCACAGTGGTATTCTCTGGAGGTAGAGAGGTGACCAAAATCATAGTGCCTGACCTCACTCAGTAAGCTTATGTCTACCAAGAAGCTAGTCAAAAACCCGATGATTTCAGTTTAACATGGGAAGCTCTTTGATAAAGCCATATAGCACTGGGGCTGAGTTTTTAGACTCATAGGGATCAGAGATGAGATGGAACGAAGAGAGGGGTGATATTCAAAAAAGGAAGAGTGGAAGCATGAAATGAGTCTCAAAAGACAAGTTGTATAATTCAACTGAAGACAAAGAAAAGTTTATTTGGGCAAAAGCAAAGTATATGAAAATAGCAAAAAGAAGTAATTGATGACTGCAATGAAACAGGAAGCTTGATTCAAATATACTTTATCAGATAGAAAGTAATTAAATGTTTTAATTAGAAGAGTGCCAGGGTGAGATTAGTATTTTATAGTGATCATTTTGGTAGAAAAGCTAAGGATGGATTTAAATAGAAAAAAAAAAAATGGAGAGGGGGAAAGACTGATGAGGTACCTGATGAGAGAGAGAGAGAAATGAAATGGACCAAATCCAGGACAATGGTGGTAGGGATTAAAAGAAAAGACCTGGAAATATGACACTTGATCAAGTGTGCACAGATACTGAATTTTAGTGTGTGAAGAGAAGTATAGGATGACCTTATGTTTCTAGCTTAGGAAACGAACACTGAGCTCCACTAGCTCAATATGGTGAAAGGAAGGATAGGAATTAAGGAACTTAAGAAGAAGTCATTATTAGTGGCTGGGGAGGAGATGGAAGAAGGTGCATGAAGAGTTCATCTTGGTTACATTGAATTTAAGGCTTGGTATGGTTGCTCCTCACTTAATGAAACTTAAATTAGGCACCCATCACTTGTAATAAATTGGGGTGGGAGGGCTGGGTGTGCAGATCCAATGCGAAATCTGACCTAGTACATGACCTCTCATACATTACTACTCTCCCTTTTCTCCTATTGAAACTATTCTTTTTTTTCTTCCCACAATGAGAACATATTGACAACCAAGTCAGTATATACCAAGTCCTCAGGGAGAAGGACTGGGGAGGAAGAAGATAGGAAGGGGAGCATAATTAAGTTCTAGACTCCACCCTGAAGAAAGGCTCATGAACTGCTTCAACATAATGTCTTCTAGAATCAACTGTCTTTAATTTGTCATGCTTATGCAACAGAAGATTAGATGGTTGGATGGCATCACCGATTCAACAGACATGAACCTGGGCAAACTCCGGGAGGTGGTAAGGGACAGGGAAGCCTGGCATGCTGCAGTCCATGGGGTCGCAAGGAGTCTGACACGATTTGGCAACTGAACAACAATTGTTAAATGGTTAAAATCTATTCTCCATTAACTCAGTGACTCTTACAAAACTGTGAACACAGGCATAACTAACAAGTTTCTGTTGACTACTTTATAGTAAGTTGATAATCATAAAAATAATTGCAAAGCATACATTTGAAAAGGTAGCTTTAAACCCTTGCTTTCCTCTCCCCCCAGCCCCCAACCTGATAGTTGAACTTAGAATTGGTAAAATCTGTAAGTGAATATCACCTTAATTTTTTTCAGTTGCTTTTTTAAAAAATTTGTGGTACAACATATGTAATGTAGAGTTCACCACTGTAATCATTTTAAAATGTATAGTTCAATTGCACTAAGTACATTCATGCTATTGGGCAACCATCACCACATCCATCTCCAGAATTTGTATCACTCTGGTTTTTAAAAAGTGTTCATTGACTGAAGAGTCAAGACCTATTTGTCACTTGCTTTTCTATTTTAAATATTTCACTTACAGAAAAGCAGAACTTCTGCTATGCTGTAAAATTATATCTAAAGCAATCCCTTCATAAATTGAGTATCAGCTTATGGATATTTAAATTCAGCAAAGAATTTGAACATTCTATCATTTTTATGTTCTGTAAGAGGAACAATGTGTTATTCAAGTGAAGCAAAGAACACTCTTTAGTCCAACCATACCAATGCTATGAATACTAAATATTCTCTATAGTTAAAATGAAATTTAAAGCTCAGATTTCCATGTGGTTCTAGGAAAAAGAGGGTATGCCAGAATGTGAAATAACAATAATGAGCCATAGTCTAGTACAGTTCTTGGCCCACTGTGTAGACTGCAATAAATGTCTTAAATGAATAAGAGAGATTACACAGAGTGGAAACTGAAGTAGACATTATATAAAACCTGTTACTAATTTAACCATTGTTTAGATCATGATAATTAATAGCTGAAATGAATATCTTGTTATTCTTTGAGAGAAAGTTAACAAAAGAGTCATTAGAAAAGCTTGTGTGAAATATGCTATAAGTATTATAAAATATTAATTAGATTTTAATAGATAACAGACTTCATCTGTTGGCTGGGGAGAGGCAGAAGGTGATTTATTAACAGCAAAGGTCATGCTCTAGCGTGGCAGGCCACAGGGATGGCCTGGGGCCTTCTTAGGTGGCGGGCAGCCATGAAGGAGATGGACTGCAGAGCCAGGCTAACTGCATTTTAGCTTCTACTCTGCCACTTACTGTGTGTGGAATCAGGCAAACTAACCTTTGTCTGCCTCAGCTGTTTTACCCATAAAATGATGCTTATTATATGCTTTCTGTGAGAATTCGATGTGTCAATACAGGTCAAGTGGCACAAAGTAAAAGCTTAATAAATGTTATGTATTACTGTTGCCATTAATCTTTGTTGATTTAAAACATGGCACAGGGACTAAATCTCGCTTCTCTCTGAGAAGAGTCCAAAACAATGCAGGGTACTCATGGAAGCTGTTTGGTTTCACTGTCTTTCATTTATTCTTTTGTGACCCAGACTGAAGACCAGTGACGTTTCATTAAAACAAGAGGACTGCTACTACCACTACCATCCTGCGTCGTGACCACAATCACCACCACCACTGTGACCCCGAGCACCACCAACACTGATAGCACCTCTGCCAGTTCATGACCACCACTGGCCGTCATCACCACTAGCACCAGCATCATCAAAACGACCATCACCACAAGCTTCACCATGACCACCACCATCCCAGTCTCTGCAATCAGCGTGTCACCGCCACCACTGGCAGCAACAGTAACAAGACCTTTAATATGCATGTGAGTGTACAGGTGTAAAGGTCACGGGGAGAGTGAAGAACAAGAAACAAGATGTAAATATACACTTGCTGGTAAAAGGAGGAACAGGAGATTTTTTAAAACATACTTGGAATCAAGCACAGAGATACGAGAAAGCATAAGAAATTGCCATCCTCGAAAGACTTTTTGACAAGTTTGTCTTACATCATTATTATAGAATTAGTAGATTACACACACTCGGGGCCAATTAACTACAAGAAATATGCCAGCAGTAAACAAAAAGTCACATTTATGTGTTATACCAAAGATTGATGAGCCAAATGCTTTAGAGTCAAAACCAATGGAAAGGTAAAACCCTAAACTCCCATATTATATGCTAAGCTGTGCTTCTGGAATTGGTAGCCAAAAACTAGTGATTAATGAATGATGAAAGAGTCCTGGGTTGGAGTTCCATATGTGCTACATATCTGACCTTGAGTACGTTATGTGACCTTCTAATGACACAGTTTTCTCCCTCTGAAAAATGGTGATATATGTTATTTAGAGTTTGTGTAAATATTTAATAAGTAATGTTGTATGTCAATTATTCCTCTAAAAAAATACCCAACACAACACTCACCTATAACCATGAAACACCAGCACATTAGCACAATGCTTGTATTAAAGATTAAGACCTAACCTGGGGCTTCCTTGGTGGCTCAGAGGTAAAGAATCAGCTGCCAATGCAGGAGATGTGGGTTTGATTGTTGGGTTGAGAAGATCCCTTGGAGAAGGGAATGGCAACCCCCTCCAGTATTCTTGCCCATGAAATCCCATGGACGGAGGAGCCTGGCAGCCCACAGTCCATAGAGTTGTCAAGAGTCTGACAGGCTGGGCAACTAAACAATAAGACCTACCTTGTCACTCCTTACACCCCTTCCCTCCCAATCTAAACTGCAGAGTAAATGGTACTGTTATTCTCAGATGGCAGCTACCTGCATGATTCATCTCCTTCCCTCATTCCTATCCCTCATCCCAAGGGAACTCATTAACAAATTCTCCCTCTTTCACGCCCAGAATGTACCTCAAATCCATCCACGTCCTAGCCACTATTGCTGTCCAAGCGCAGAGCACTTTGTTGAACCCTATGTCCCAGTTGCTACTCAATGCAATCCATCCTCCACATAGCAGTTAAGTGAACTTTAAGAATGTAAATCAGATGATGCGTGAAGCCTTCAGCAGCTTCCTAGTGTACTCTGAACCACATGTTAATTGTTCACCATCATTTTTTTCTACTCTATCTGTCTCCTGCCCATCTTTTCTACTTTGCCTCTTACACTCTCACCCTACATCTAAAACTTTGGTCACACTATCCCTCTTACTGTTTAACACACTGAGCTTTTGGATTCTTCTTTGAAAAAGACCTCCCAGACATACTTACCTGAAGTTGTCTTTTTCATGCTCCATCATATTTCATAACTCTTGTAATCAAAAGTTATATTATACATGTTTGTCTATATTTATTGATTTATTAATTTACTTAATCTATTATCAGAATGTAAGTTCCTTGAGGACAATTATATTATTGAATACATTCTATTTCATGTTCTTATTACTCCAATGTTTCATTATGTGATCAGTTTCTATTTTTAGTGCCAAGATTAGCACCTAACATACTTTTGAAATTAAAATATTCACTATAAAAATGAAATTTAGCAAGGTCTAAATGTCTGAATTAAAAAATATCTCATATGGAGAGAGCAACTATAATGGAGTTTTTCTGCATAAGGAAGCCCTCAAATTCCAATTGGAGGCAAAGAAGAGATGAGTGATACATTTAGGAAGAATCATGTCTGAAGGTCCCATAAATATTTTTCTTATAAGGTGTTCGGAAATAATTACAAGAAAGGTTAAGAGAAACCTTAACAAATTTGTTTAGTTTCACATTTATAACTGTGGTTATATGTGGCTATATATAGATAACTATGGTATCTAAAGATTACACTTTGGCTAACCTAAGCATTCAACTCTTAAATCATTGCCAAAGGTGTATATTGCCTAATACCTGAATGCAATGGCTCATATAAAAAACAACAAAAAAGGCACTTGGTGATAGGTCCAAAGCTTAGGTATTGTGATTATCTACTTATAGGAGTATATGATTAGTTAGCTATGGCAGGGTATAATATCTGGGAAACAAACAGGAAAGTGACATAAGATTTTAATTACTCTGGACTCACAGTGCATGGGGTCTGCATCCATGGTTCCCCATCAATCTGCATTGGCAGAGACTTGCTCGTCCTGGAGGGAAAAAAAAAAAAATCCAAGTCTAGCACAGAAATACTTTATACAGCAGACCATATGTCCCATATAAAATGGTGAGACCAGGGAATACAAATATGGTAAAAGCTGGGCTCTGTTCTCAAGTTATCTTTTATAAAAGGAACTCAGCTCTTGACTTGGGGTCCCCAGGAGGATCAATGGTGAAGAATCTGCCTGCCAATTCAGGAGATGCAGGTTCAATCCCTGGGCCGGGAAGATTTCCCTGGAGGAGAAGGTGGTGGCCCACTCCAGTATTCTTGCATGGAGAATCACATGGACAGAGGAGCCTGGTGGGCTACAATCCATGGGATCATAAAGAGCTGGATATGACTGAGCACAAACCTTGACTATCAGTGAATACCCTGTATCTTAGTTACAGGAATGTTAAATGCTTCCTGTGATGATATACACAAAAAATTCTGGATAACAAAAGACAAATGTAGGGTGTACAGTTAATGGCACAATCCGAATTACTTGGTTTGTTTCCAAGGCAAACCATTCAACATTACACTAATCCAAGTCTATGCCCCAAACACTAATGCTGAAGAAGCTGAAGCTAAGTGGTTCTAAGAAGACCTATAAGACCTTCTAGAACTAACACCAAAAAGAGATGTCCTTTTCATCACAGGTGACTGGAATGCAAAAGTAGGAAGTCAAGAGATACCTAGAGTAACAGGCAAGTTTGTCCTTGGAGTACAAAATGAAGTAGGGCAAGGCTTAACAGAGTTTTGCCAAGAGCTAACCCTTTCAACAACACAAGAGATGACTCTACATGTGTATATCATCATATGGTCAATACCGAAATCAGACTGATTATATTCTTTCCATTTGAAGATGGAGAAGCTCTATACAGTCAGCAAAGATAGACTGGGCACTGACTGTGGCTCAGATCATGAACTCCTCATTGCAAAATTCAGGGTTTAGGGAAAACCAGTAGGCCCTTCAGTATGACCTAAAGAAAATCCTTTATGATTATATAGTGGAAGTAATAAATATATTCAAGCGATTAGATCTGATAGAGTGCCTGAAGAATTATGGTTGAAAGTTTGTACTAGTGTATAGGAGTCGGTGACCAAAATCATCCCAAAGCAGGGGAAAAAAAGCAAGAAGGCAAAGCAGTTGTCTGAGAAGGTTTTACCAATAGCTTAGAAAAGAAGAGAAGTGAAAGGCAAAGGTGAAAGGGAAAGATATACCCCTCTGAATGCAGAGTTCCAAAGAATAGCAAGGAGAGGTGAAAAAGCCTTCTTAAGTGAACAATGAAAAGAAATAGAGGAAAACAATAGAAGACTAGAGATCTCTTCAAGAAAATTAGAGATACCAAGGGAACATTTCATGCAAAGACGGGCATAATAAAGGACAGAAAGAGTATGGCCCTAATAGACCCAGAAGACATTAAGAAGAGGTGGTACAAATTCACAGAAGAACTTTATAAGAAAGGTCTTAATTACTCGGATAATCAGAATGATGTAGTCACTCCCCTAGAGCCTGATATCCTAGAGTGTAACGTCAAGCGGGCCTTAGGAAGCATCACTACGAACAAAGCTAGTGGAGGTGATGGAATTCCAGCTGAGCTATTTCAAATCCTAAAAGACAGTGCTGTGAAAGTGCTTCACTCAATATGTCAGCAAATTTGGAAAACTCAGGACCACAAGACTGGAAAAAGCCAGTTTTCATTTAAATCTCAAAGAAGGGCAATGCCAACGAATGTTTAAACTACAGCACAATTACACTCATTTCATGTTAGCAACATAATGCTCAAAATCCTTCAAGCTAGGCTTCAGCAGTATATGAACCAAGAACTTCCAGATATATGAGCTGGACTTAGAAAAGGCAGAAGAACCAGAGATCAAATTGCCGATATCTGTTGATCATAGGAAAAGCAAGAGAGTCCAGAAAAACATTTGCTTCATTGACTACACTAAAGCCTTTGACTGTGTGGATCACAACAAACTGTGGAAAATTCTTCAAGAGATGGGAATACCAGACCACCTGACCTACTTTCCGATAAACCTATATGCAGGTCAAGAAGCAACAGTTAGACTTGGACATGGAACAACAGACTGGTTCCAAACTGGGAAAGGAGTATGTCAAGACTGTATATTGTCACCCTGCTTTTTCAACTTCTATACAGAGTATATTATGTGAAATGCTGGGCTGGATGAAGCACAAGCTGGAATCAAGATTGCCAGAAGAAATATCAATAATCTCAGATATGTAGATGACACCACCCTAATGGTAGAAAGCAAAGAGGAACTAAAGGACTCCTTGATGAAGATAAAAGAGCATAGTGAAAAAGCTGGCTTAAAATTCAACATTCAAATAATGAAGATCATGGCATCCAATCCCATTATTTCATGGAAAATAGATGGGGGAAAAAAATGGAAACAGGGACAGACTTTTTTTTCTTGGGCTCCAACATCACTGCAGACAATGACTGCAGCCATGAAATTAAGATGCTTGCTCCTTGGAAGAAAAGCTATGACAAACCTAAACAGCATATTGAAAAGCAGAGATATCACTCTGCCAGCAAAGGTCTGTATAGTCAAAGGTTTGTTTTCTCCAGTAGTCATGCAAGGATGAGAGCTGGACCATAAAGAAAGCTGAATGCTGAAGAATTGATGCTTTTGAGATAATGGTATTGGAGAAGACTCTTGAGAGTCCCATGGACTCCAAGGAGATCAAACCAGTCAATTCAAAATGAAATCAGCCCTGAATATTCACTAGAAGGACTGATGTAAGCGGTGAAGCTCCAATACTTTGGCCTCCAGATGTGAAGAGCCACTCACTGGAAAAGACCCTAATTCTGGGAAAGATAGAAGGCAAAAGGAGAAAGGGCCTCAGAGGATGAGATGGTTGAATGGCATCATCGACTCAATGGATATGAGTCTGAGCAAACTCAGGGACATAGTGAAGGACAGGGAAGCCTGGTGTGCTGTAGTCCATGGGGTGGCAAAGAGTCAGACATGACTGTGTGACTGAACAAGAACAACAGCAAAACGAGCCTCCTTGTTTCCATGCAATCCCACATTGCAAACGTGGAGGAAAGGTGTTTGCTATCTCACATTTTCCAGTATTAACTCTTTCATATATGTTAATATAACATCAGTTATATCTGTGCTATAATCTGTAGTTTCATGTTAGGGTAATATTAGAGTTTTGTTTTACTGGCATAATTTTGAAAAAAAAGGGTTTTCAAAAGATTTAAATGCAATATACATATAACATTTTACTTCATAATAATTCATTGTTTAATTTATAGAAGCAATGGTGGACTTCATGAAAGAATGTATGTTAATGATGCCTTAACAGCATTTTCACTGGGTAGTTTGCCTATTAGATACTTCAGTGCTTCTGTAGATTCAACCCTGTGTGTACCAGACTAGAGGAGGTAGAATTTGTATGTTAGAATTGTATCCATGGTCTCAACAAAAGGTTATCAAATTCCAACGAACATGGTAAGTAACAGTGAATCAAATCTTTATAAATTCTGTCAATTTCCATTATTTTAAACTGCATCAGTATTAATCATTGATAACAATGTATAGATGAAACAAAATCATTATCAAAATCTTGTATAACATTAATCTAAATAATTTGTAGCTATGCCATCTCCGGTGGCTTGACAGTGAAGAATCCGCCTGCAATGCAGGAGACTGGGGATTGAATCCCTGGGTCAGGAAGATCCTCTGGAGAAGGGAATGGCCACCCACTATATATTCTTGCCTGGAGAATCCCAGGCACAGAGAAGCCTGGCAGGCTACAGACCACGGGGTCACAAAGAGTGAGACATGACTGAGTGACTAACACTTCCACTTCACTTTTCACATGTCAACCTCCTTGCTGAATTACAGAGAAAGGGCTACCTGATGACAACAGAGGAGCACTGAGCCAGCCGCCGCCCAGCACTTTTCAGTCCTGTGTATATCTGCCCCATCTCCATGGCTCCTTCCAAGCCAACCACCTCCAGCAGCTGATCACTCAGATCTGAAAGGAAACAGAAGCCTTGTAAATTACAGTGCATATGCATACAATGCCGTGCCATTAGACATTATGGAAATGAAAAATAAAAGCTTCTTGAGAAAGAAGGCTTCTCTGTTTCAGATACCATACTAAAAGTAACAAAAAGATGGTCTGTCTTACTTCTGAAACTCTCAGTTTAAGCAAATCCTGAGGCCCTGTGGGAAAAGATGTGCTGTCAGCTTATTCTACAACAAAATGGGAAGAAAGGATTCTGAGCCAAATAATGCCAAAAAATATACCAGTAGCTTTAACATCAACAAACTTAACGTTATTCCACATGTATATATGGAACATTTATACCCCCCACATCAGACATTTGGCAGCAAATACACATTTCAGTATTATAAATAAAGTATGAGGACATGCTGTCAAACACGATTTTGTTGAATTACTCCGACAAAAGATCTTAGAGATCATGGAATTAAAGTTTCTTATTTTAAAGATAAGAAGACTTGAGGCATTAAATCACTGAGTGACTTGTCCACGTGCGGGTTAAATTGCTTCAGTTGTGTCCAGATCTTTGCAACCCTATGGACTATATAGCCTGCCAAACTCCTCTGTCCATGGTATTTTCCAGGCAACAATACTGGAGTGAGTTGCCATGCCCTCCTTCAAGGGATATTTCCAACTTAGGGATTGAACCCACATCTCTTTTATGTCTTCTGGATTGGCAGGCACGTTCTTTATGCCACAGTCATAGGGAAACTTGCACAATTTTTCTTGACCTTGAAAACAGAAATGTTTTCCTGATGGTAAAGAATATGCTACCAAATTCTAGAGTAGGTTTGATAATTATCACCATATTAATACAGTGTTTTTTCTTTTTTTTTAACCAGAGGACAGTAGAAAAAAAAAAAGCTAACAGTCTTAGGTATCGCTTGTCGAGTGTTTCCAAAGTACCTGTCACTGACTAAGCACTCGCTCAATATCACCTCACTTGCTCCCCTGGCAAAACCAATTTAAGACAAATATGATTATTAGAATTTAAAGACGGAGAAGCTGAAAATCAGAGAAGTTAACTCAATTTATTTATATTAACATAAAGACGAAGTGACAGAGCCAAAATCTAAGGTGTAATCATAATGTTATATTTGGTAAATCAGCCATACCAAAGACAGATACTTTTAAAACTGATAGAAGTATTTCTTATTGTGGGAGTGACAGTGGTGTCTGCGTGAGCTGCAAGGTCCCTTTCCAACCTGCAAACTTTCACTCTCCAGAGTAGCAGAGGAGATAGTCGTTATCAGTAAAACCCTACAGAGCACAACTGTGGCACACAGCCCCTCCACTCACTTACCTGGCTCAGAATGCCCGAACCCTTGATTTGAAGGAAAAATTTTAGGTGTACATATATGGTCCTTCTCTATCATGATATTTTCATGTAATCCCATGTGTTTTCAAATGCAAATAAATTGTTTAATATTGTTTTCAGTAGCAAAAAGAGCTGGAGGGGTGGAATAGAGTGGTATAAGGTAAGATATGATTATACAAGTTAACTGTGTAATAACTAGTCATAGCTGAGCGTGGACTTGAAGCAAAACCAGCATATGTGTGTTGTATGTACTCCATTTTGTACAGAAAGTCCTCATTTCCCACTAGTGAATCCATTTTAGCACAAAGTTCAGAGAGATGAATGATATATTTTCAGTGTTGTTCATGTGTGTGGTAAGTAGCACTTTGAAACCTCAAAATTTGTTAGGCCCCTGATCTTTGGCACATTTTATCTAAGCTCTGAAAACACAATGTGTGACCAATCCACTGTACGTTTTTTGAACTGAGCTGACTTCTAAAAACCATTGTGTTTTAAACTTTAAGCTCTAGCTGCAGCAGGAGATTTCTTCACATGTGGACACAACTATCCAGCTACTGAATCAAATGCTAACCAGTCATAGTATCTTAGAGCATTCACCTTGCTGTTCTAAACCATATTTAGACTGATTTCTCATCAAACTTATTCTGTGTTTCTAGTTAAAATTTATGTTGCCAAGAACAGATGGACAAGGAATGGAAACATATTCTTTCAGCTGTAGCCGGCACTAAAATGTGCTTGGCTCTATAGCCTGGGTGTTAATATACGCATTTCTTAGATATATGTCAACCAGAAAACTGCACTGTGGCAAGCACTAAAACCCCAGATGTGTGTCTGGTGATATTTATAAAACAACAACAACAACAACCACCACCACAAAAATGAAGTTCGTGTTCAGTATTCTGTATTTTCCACTGCTTGGTTCTTAAATAGGTGAAATTTTACACTGATTTCTGTAATGATCTGGTGGATGGAAACTGTTCTACAAGAAATGAAATACTTTCTCCCGACAGAGTTAATCTGTGAGCCCTAACTTTTCCATGAATCACAGGGGCTGTCTACATCTACACCATATTGCTACTGTCTACCACCCTCTTTCTGATTTTTTTTTCTTTCTTCTAATTTGTCTTTGTTTTTCTCCCTGCAAAAATGCTCCGAAAATCAGTTCTACCATTAATCACTGGTAATGAAGGCTCTGCTTATAGATTTAGAAGATGTAGGCATTCAACATTTTATGTTCTTGCTAACACAAAGAACTGTATAGAAATAGTGGTGTATTTACTAGTGCAAAGTTAACAACATATTTCTTCTAATTAAGCATTCAGAAAAAAATGAAATTCTAATTTGTGCTGCACAAATTTGCTCCCATAACACAACAATTTTATATACAAATGCTGCCTCTTACCTACTATCTTTGGGGGCAGTGTCCTCACTGACTTCAGACAAAGATAATTTCTACATAATTTTGAATTCTATTTCTACCTGTGGTATCATCTAGTAACATCAAAAACTTCCTCACTTCACATTCTAGCTAAAATTTATTTTAAGCACAGATCCCCTTGAGATGGCATAACCAACCAGATCCTCCTTAATTGGTTTGCTATGTGGCTGTTTGCTTTGAGCTCATGAACTGAATCAAGCCCACTGTCTGTTTATGTATGGCTTGCAAGAATAGTTTTTACATGTTGACAAATGGGAGAAAAATTGATACATTGTGACAGCTGAAAATACATTAAATTCAAACTTCAGCATTCATTAATTAGCTTTTATTGGAAGCAGACCCCGGTTAGGTTAGGTTTCGTCTATGTCTGTTTTCACACTATAATGGCAGAAGAGAGTGGCTGCAGCAGGAACCACGTGGCCCAGAAAGCCTACAATGTTTATTATTCAGACCTTTAGAAAGAAAGTGCCAAGCTCTGCCTGACTGCTTGAGTGAAATAGTAACTATTTCTGGCCACTGATGTTTTCAACTTTAGTGCATGCTGCGTGCTAAGTCTCTTCAGTCATGTCAGACTCTTTGTGACCCCCTGAACTGTAGCCCAGGAGGCTCCTCTGTCCATGGGAATGATTCTCCAGGCAAGAATACTGGAGTAGGTTGCCATGCTCTCCTCCAGGGAATCTTCCTGACCCAGGGATCAAACCCATGTCTCCTGCATCTCCTGCTCTGCAGGCAGGTTCCTTCCCCACTGAGTCACCTGGGAAGCCTGGGTTTCACTTTAGTACTGCCTCTATAAATCCTAATGGCATCACAGTTGCCTGAAAGACATAATGTCTGAGCACTCATTCCTTAGTGTGTGTGCTGGTTCATAAAAGAACTTCAACTATGGAATCTCACCATACTCATATACTGTGAGGTTTCCTATAATCAGTTTGTTGTTGATCGTGAAATACCGGAGTTTCTAAATAACCCTGTTACAAAAGAAAGTAGAGCAGCTTAATGTTCAACATTATGCTCATTCATTGCATCTGGTTAGCCTTCTTGTGTGTGAAAGTTCAGTCATAGGTAGGAAGGCGAAAGTTGCACGCAGGCCTGAAGACACACGTGAGAGGTCTACCTGTGAGAGTCTCCAGCTGAGTACTGAGAAATCCTGACCTCTTGATACTAGGAAGTGTGTCTATTCCAAGGAAAATGGTGCTTTTGATCGATTTAATGTTACTTTTGAAGAGGAAAAACAGTACATTTCTGAAAGAGTTAACATATCTTTCCAAATGCCTCCATGGGTATAACAGAGGCAAGGAAAGCTGCCAAATTTAGTATTTCCATTTTAAAAATAGAAAGTCTAGAAAAGGTGTTCAGAGGGAACAGATGTCATGAAAAACAAAAACTGGGTATAGTAGAACAAGCTTCTTAACACAGGGGCAGTGATTCTGAATGCAGAAAAATATGACTTTTTAACCAACATTAATTAAAATTAAGAACTTCTTTCAATTATAAATTTAGGCAAGAAACCACAGTTGTAGTAGAAATACCTCTGACTTTGTCACTGATAGATATCACACATATTTCCATATCACATTATAGTTGTTGCAATATTTAAAAATTCTATTTATACTTTATATTTAAGAATTCTATTTAAAATTCTATTTTTATAATCTTTGACATCTTAATAATTATTAAGCTTCTGCTAGATTTCTAAAAGTAATTTATTAATATGGGAAAAGAATCTAAAGAAGAGTGGATACACACACACACACACACACACATACACACACACATATGTATAACTGATTGTGTCAGACTCTTTGCGACCCCATGGGCTATAGCCTGCCAGACTCCTCTGTTCATGGGATTTCAAGAATGCTGGAAGGCTTCCCTGATGGTTGAGCGGGTAAAGAAACTGCCTGAATGCAGGAGACATAAGAGATATGGGTTCAATTCCTGAGTCAGGAAGATCCCTTGGAGGAGGGCACGGCAACCCACTCCAGTATTTTTGCCTGGAGAATCTCATGGACAGAAGAGGCTGGCGGGCTATAGTCCACAGTGTCGCAGAGTTGGACATAACTGATTGACTAACCCTTTCACTTTCTCCAGGGGATCTTCCCCACCCAGGGATCAAATCTGGGTCTCCTGCATTGTAGGCAGATTCTTTACTGTCTGAGCCACACACCACTGTTTATCAACTATACTCAAATAAAAATTTAGAAAAGAAGCACATATATTACTGAATTGAAATCTTAACATTTCAAATTATGGGTTTCCTTTGAAGCCTACATATTTTTTAATGAATTTTAAAACATTACTCCAAGGAAGAATCAGTAGATTTTACCAGAATGGCAAAGAGGACTATAGCACAAATATGGTAAGAAACTCTACTTTAATCTGCCTTTGACTTTGTATACCTTTTCCTGAACATTGCTAGTGCTGCGTATTGAGATACAGGTAATCTGGGGGTATGAACAGAAAATCTGAAGGTCAGTAGTGCAGTATAGATTTGAGAACACAGGAGCAGCACCGCTAATACATGGAGAATACTTATTCATAGCTTAGGCTCTTCATTTTTGACAGTTACACACTGATAATACATCTCATTATGTAATTGTTTCAGACTGCCATATGTAGGGAACAGAAGAGGATGCATGACAAACACAGACTGAATGTGGGTTGTAGCATTTTGGCATTTCATTGAATAGAGTGTGTACTGAAGGGAGAGGGATGGGGGGGACAGGGCAGGGCACACTCCTTTGTGCATGGTGTCCAGCAGCATGCTGTAGCACAGAGGCCAGCTATGTCCTGGGGGTACACTCAGTGACTCAGAAAGGACGTTCTGTCATCACCTAAATTGCTAATTATATCACAACTCTTAAGGACTTATTGGCCAAGGTAACACCAGGCTAGCTATGGAGTTGTACCTTCTAAGTGCTAAGACTGTATGCCTTCCAGCAATGCTTATTTTAGCTAGCAAACATATGAAACATGCCTGAGGATCCAGAATAAACTTTAAAACCCCTAGGGGTATATGAAATTACTCCACTAAAGTGAACGCTTCAAGGATGATTTTGTAGCATGTCTGTCTATTACCCATTGATTCTTTACTTTTAATTTATTTGGCTGGGTCTTAGTTGTGGCACGTGGGATCTTCACTTGTGGTGAGCAGGCTCAGTTGCTCCTTGGAATGTGGTATGTGGGATCTTAGTTCCCCCACCAGGGATCTAACCTTGTCCCCTGTACGGCAAGGCAGATTCTTAATCAGTGGACCACTAGGGAAGTCCCTGCCAATTGACTCTTATTTATTTATTTTTAAATATTTGTTTATTTTTAAACAGTTTAGTTTTGTTCTGGGGTACAGCTGATTAACAATGTTATGACAGTTTCAAGTGAACAGCAAAGAGACTCAGTCATATATATATACACACACACACGTATCCATTCTCCCCCAAACTCCTCTCTCTCCAGGCTAGCGCATAACATTGAACAAAGTTCCATGTGCTGAAGAGTAGGTCCTTGTTGGTTATCCATTTTAAACACAGCAGTAAGTAAGTGGCTTCCCTGGTGGCTCAGACGGTAAAGCGTCTGCTTGCAATGAGGGAGACCCGGATTCAATTCCTGGGTCGGGAAGATCCCCTGGAGAAGGAAATGGCAATCCACTCCAGCACTCTTGCCTGGAAAATCCCATGGATGGAGGAGCCTGATAGGCTACAGTCCATGGGGTCGCAAAGAGTCGGACACGACTGAGCGACTTCACTTTCACTTTCAAGTACATGTCCATCCCAAACTCCCTATCTATCCCTTCTCCCCATTCTTCCCTCCAGCAACTGTACTTTCATTCTCTTTGTTGGTTATCCATTTTAAATACAGCAGTATGTACATGTCCATCCCAAACTCCCTATCTATCCCTTCTCCCTGTTCTTCCCTCCAGCAATTATAAGTTCATTCTCTGTGAGTCTCATTCTGTTCAGTAAGTTCATTCCTATCATTTTTTAGATTCCACACAAAAGTGGTATCATATGATATTTGTCTTTCTGTCTCTGGCTTATTTCACTCAGTAAGAGAATCTCCAGGTCCATCCATGTTGGTGCAAATGTCATTATTTCACTCCTTTTAACGGCTGACTAATATTTCATTGTATTTATATATCTGTGTGTGTACACACACCCCCCACATCTTCTTTATCCATTCTCCTGTCAGTGGACATTTAGGTTGCTTCCATGTGTTGGCTATTTTAAACAGTGCTGCAATGAACATGAGTCCATGTATCCTTTCAACCATGTTTTCTCTGGAGATATAACCAGGAGTGTGATTGCAGGGTCACATGGTAGCTCTATTTCTATATGTACGCCTCATGAACATAAAGCTGGTTTCTCCAGCCTCCATAAACTAGAAAATGCAAGTAGAAAAGCAGCTGAGTGGAGAGAGCTAAAGCAAAAATGTATTAACATGAACTGTGTTTCAAGTTCAGTTCAGTGCAGTTCAGTCACTCAGTCGTGTCTGACTCTTTGCAACCCCAGGGACTGCAGGCTTCCCTGTCCATCACCAACTCTCAGACCTTGGTCAAATTCTTGTCCATTGAGTCGGTGATGCCATCCAACCATCATCCTCTGTTGTCCCCTTCTCTCTTGCCTTCAATGTTTCCCAGTATCAGGGTCTTTTCCAATGAGTCAGTTCTATGCACCAGGTAGACAAAGTATTGGAGCTTCAGCTTCAGCATCAGTCCTTCCAGTGAACATTCAGGACTGATTTTCTTTACGACTGACTGTTTTTGGTCTCCTTGCAGTCCAAGGGAATATCAAGAGTCTTCTCCAACACCACAGTTCAAAAGCATCAATTCTTTGGTGCTCAGCTTTCTTTATAGTTCAACTCTCACATCCAGTTTTTCTAGAGAAACCATAGCTTTGATTAACAGACCTTTGTTGCCAAAGTAATTTCTATACTTTTTAATATGCTGTCTAGGTTGGTCATAGGTTTTCTTCCAAGGAGCAAGTGTTTTTAAATTTCATGGCTGCAGTCACCATCTGCAGTGATTTTGGAGCCCAAGAAAATAAAGTTTGTCACTGTTCCACTGTTTCTCCATCTATTTGCTATTTAGTGATGAGTCTGGAAGCCATGATCTTCATTTTTTGAATGTTGGGTTTTAAGCCAGCTTTCTCACTGTCCTTTTTAAGTTTCATCAAGAGACTCTTTAGTTCCTCTTCACTTTCTGCCATAAGGGTGGTGTCATCTGTGTATCTGAGGTTATTGATATTTCTCTTGGCAATCTTGATTCCAGCTTGTGCTTCATCCAGCCTGGCATTTCACAAGATGAATTCTGCATATAAGTTAAATAAGCAGGGTGACAATGTACAGCCTTGACATACTCCTTTCCCAATTTGGAACCAGTCTTTGTTCCATGTTCTAACTGTTGTTGTTCACTTCTAACTGTTGCTTCTTGACCTGCATACAGATTCCTCAGGAGGCAGGTAAGGTGGTCTGGTATTCCCATCTCTTTCAGAATTTTCCACAGCTTTTTGTGATCCATGCAGTCAAAGGCTTTGGCATAGTTAATAAAGCAGAAGTAGATGCTTTTCTGGAACTCTCTTGCTTTTTTCTATGATCCACTGGATGTTGGCAATTTGATCTCTGGTTCCTCTGCCTTTTCTAAATCCAGATTGAACATCTGAAAGTTCTCAGTTCACATACTACTGAAGCCTAGCTTGGAAAAATTTGGACATTACTTGGATAGAATGTGAGATGAGTGCAATTGTGCAGTAGTTTAAATATTCTTTGGCACTGCCTTTCTTTGGGATTGGAATGAAAACTGACCTTTTTAAAGTATCTTTAAGGCAATCTTCTAGCATCTCATGGAACATACAATACAATTATAAGTCTGTCAAGGAAATAGAGATTTTATATATATATATAATGTATATGGTACACCTACTATGAGAAGACTTTCTGATAAGAGATTTATAGGCATTTTTCCAGTTAAGACTTCCAATAATACCTTAAGGCCAGTATTATTCTTTTTTTTTTTTTTTTGAGGAGGAGGAAACTGTGTTATCTATTCAAGTCTTTACACACAGTTGATAGTATGGTTTTCCAACTAGATTGCTTCACTCCAAAATCCATGTAATTGGACATATCGAAAACAGTTAAGAACTAACCGATTAAATGTTATCAGTGACTGAAAGACAAAAATACAACAAAGAAATATATGATATCCTAAACGGTGCCATTAATAATCATACCACTGAATCAGGTCAGATGCTGTCACCAAATTATAATATAGTATAAAACTCTCATTCACTATGACTACTCCAGGTCATGCAAATGAATTATACTTAGAAGAATTTTGATAAGAAGTCTAAGACATGCAGAACACTTTTTGAAAGAATTTCTATCCAATGTGGTTAGAAAAAAAAATGAAAAAGGTTAAAGTGTTGTACATAAAGGATTAAGGAGAGTTACTTGGAAAATCTAGCAGTGTGAAGTATCCCATTCTTTGATTAAATCTGAAAAATAAGGAGTTAAGGTATATACAGACACACACACACACACACACACACACACACACACACACACACACACAGCAGAATCACATGCCTGACTTTAAAAATGACTTTTAAAGAATAGATTTGATCATCTCTTTTAAAGCCATCTGTTTTTTAAAAAAAACAACCAGCTAGAGCTGACTATAACTTCATGTATTTTCATTCTAACATTCTGAACTTCCCTAAATGGATCAAAAAAAAAAAAAAAAACCACACACACACACACACACACACACACACACACACACACACACACACACACAAGAATCATAGTAGTCTGGCATACTGTCAACAACTGCCCTACTGCGATCAAAGTGGTCCAGGGCTGGCAATCGCTTTATTATGGCATACTTGAAAGAGGACTTTCACCTGAGGACACACAACCCCAGAAGTCATGGACATTTCATACACAAGGCCATAGAGAGCCAGCTTAAAGACTCCCCACAGAAAGCTATTGCTATGACTGGCAATGAGTATTATCAGTAAATGTAGGCATAGGGTTTAGGAGTACAAGCTAGCAGTGATTCTGAACACTGCTGCTTCTGGGGTCTTGAGTCGGTTTGTTCCTGTTAAGCTTTGAGGAGGGACTGAAGGCTGATGCTTGTTTTCTGTGTGAACGAGCCATTAGGGTGTGAGGGGCTGTTTTCACAACATCATGCTTCCCGTGCCCTCTTTCATAAACCAAACTACTTTACGTGTCTCCTTGCATTAGTGCTATCGCCAAACAAAGCAAGTGCACATGAATGAGGGCTGATGTCAGCAAAGTCTGAATAACTTCGGGGGAGGCATCCTGAATTCCAACACTGAAGCCTGCTAAGGGGCTAAAGGCTTCCCTAGTGGCTCAGATGGTAAAGAATCTGCCTGCAGTGCCGGAGACCCCGGTTCGATCCCTGGGTCAGGAAGATCCCCTGAAGAAGGGAATGGCAACACACTCCAGTATTCTTGCCTGGAGAATTCCATGGACAGAGGAGCATTGCAGGCTATAGTCCATGAAGTTGCAAAGAATGGGACACAACTGAGCAACTGAATCTATCTAAGAGGCTAAAGTGACCAGGAAGATCACCAACCCTTACCTTCTAAGAAATAAGTAGTTCCAATAATTAAAAAAAAATTTAAAATCCAACTTAAGAGAGGGCAGTGGTGATCTTATTGTGGCTCAGTGGTTAAAGTGTCTGCCCGCAATGCAGAAGACCTGGGTTTGATCCCTGGGTCGGGAAGATTCCCCTGGAGAAGGAAATGGCAACCCACTCCAGTATTCTTGCCTGGAGAATGCTATGGACGGAGGAACCTGATGGGCTACAGTGCACGGGGTCGCAAAGAGTCGGACACGACTGAGCAACTTCACTTTCACTATGTGATATTTGGCCTTCCCTGGTGGCCCAGAGGTAAAGAATCTGCCTGCAATGCAGGAGACATGGGTTTGATCCCTGGGTTGGGAAGATGCCCTGGAGAAGGAAATGGCAGCCCACTCCAGTATTCTTTCCTGGGAAATCCCATGGACAGAGGAGCCTAATGGTCTACAGGCCATGGGGTTGCAAAGAGTCAGACAAGGCTGAAGCAACTGAGCATGAGCATGATGTGATCTTAATATTCAGTTTCCAGAAGCACTAGGAAAACGAGCTCTTTTCTTGAAATATATTATAGAATATAATAGTATAGTCCAACAGTCTCCTTATTTTAGTTTTAATGAAATGTGAAATACAAACATGGTAATACATTGGAACTCACTTGCAAATTAAAATACAGACCAAATATAATTGTGAGGAATAGTGATTTACACTAAAAGTTGTCCTGTATAACAGAGCTGGCTTTGATATCCAATTATTCCTGGTTACATATAAATATTATATGCCTAGCAAGAGTAATACATTGGGGTTACTGTGCTTTCTGAGGCTATTTGCATAAAAGTACTGCTGGTCAGAAGTAAATCTTACTCTACTGGCAGTTTATTTTCTGAAAAGAGGCTACATGACTAATCAGAATTAAATCCAAGTAATTTTCTTTGGAACTTTTTGGTAGTGGTTAAGATATAGGATTATATCCTGAAATCACTTTGCTGAAAAAGGTCTGTATAGTCAAAACTATGTTTTTTTCAGTAGACATGCACAGATGTGAGAGCTGGACCATAAAGCCCAGAGCACTGAAGAATTGATGCTTTTGAACTATGGTTCTGGAGAAGACTCTTGAGAGTCCCTTGGACGGAAAGAAGATCAAACCAGTCAATCCTAAAGGAAATCAACCCTACATATTCATTGGAAGGACTGTTGCTGAAACTGAAGCTCTAATACTTTGGTCACCTGATGTGAAGAATGGACTGATTGGAAAAGATCCTGATGCTGGGAAAGATTGAGAGCAGGAGGAGAATGGGGTGACAGAGGATGAGATGGTTGGATGGTGTTACTTACTCAACGGACATGAGTTTGAGCAAGCTCCAGGAGATAGGAAAAGACAGGGAAGCCTGGTGTGCTTCAGTCCATGGGGTCACATAGAGTGCGTTTAAGGAGTTTTACTGTTATGCAGGGGCGAGGACCACCACTCGCCCCAAACAACCAAGGACAGGACACAGGAACAGGACTGAGACAAGAACTGTGACAGCCTCAAGCACTGAGAAACAACACACTTAAATCACCATTGCCTCACCATTTAAAGAGGAACACTTCTTGATTCATTCAAGTCAGAGAAGACACTGTTTCATTTGGCTTATGATAAACTACAGACAGATGGGGTAATGTATCTAATATGCTACCTGTTAACAAGTTAGTATAGATTAAAATACACCTGAATTCTTCTGTTTTCTATCTATCCTCCTTGTTTTTTTCCTTATGCAGTAAGATAATTTTGTTTCATGGCTTTCTGGCCACAGAAGAAGAATTAAATTACATTCTGGGTTACTAAATTGAATTAATGTTGACATAAGTAGTTTCATTTGGATGAGATTTTTAAATTAATCCCATTTGTAAATACTTATAAGAAATACAATATCCTTTGTCATGTCAATTAGGAAGTTAGCAGAGAAATCCATTACACACATGTGATCACTTAGAAGCGAGAACCTGTAACCTACTACTGTGTAGGAGCTTTGCAGTGTCTATTCAACTCATGACACTTATTAATCATGTACTGACAAGCTTCCAAAGAGCTTGAATTTTTTAAAACATTAAAGAATAAGCCCTTGTATGTAGACATGTTGAGGGACTCAAATAAGTACAAAAGGTCTCTGTGAGAAAGTTTTTCTTTACATATTAAAAAGCATGTCATTTTAACTTTAGAAAAGAACCACACTGATATTAATTCATCTTTCAGGAAATACGGCAACATTCATGACTAATAGTAATGGGAAAAGTAGAAATGGAACATTCAAAGTATGTTCACCCTTAAAAACACTTGAGAACACAATAGAAGTTCAAATGCAAACTTTCAGATCTCCAATGCTAAGAAACTCAGAACTTTATCTCCCCTTTCAAGGACTGCCTTTGGGTGTGGGGGAAACCAAAACCTCTTTGGTAGCACAAACTTTACTAACATAACTCATTCTTCTCCTACCCTCTCATATAAGAGATATACCCTTAAAAAAATAGTTTAAAGTACTACCACATTGATACCCTCCACACAGAGAAAATTTATTCTATTTAGTATCATTCTTTGAAAAGTTATTTACTTAAAAAGGCTTTACTGTATTGGTCTTGTAGCCCTTCATACAGCTGAACAAAAGCAGTTCTATGAAAGAAGTCTAAACTTGGACAAACCGTAAAAAAAATAGCAAAGTTCCTCTCTGTTTTTATCAAATTTGATTGCTGCAGCTGTTCCCAGTTTCTGTATTTTAAAAATAGCCTTATTCAGTGCCTTGTTGGCTAAAGGCCAGAGTGCCATTAGAACATGCTGTACGGAAAACCTCTATTCAGTTACAGATACAGAAATATATTTAAGATCAGTGGGGGTCATCTGCAGCAAACACTTGGAAGGGAAAATAGAATTTTAATGTGTTTGGACTGATCGCCACTTCTACCAGAAAGGTTAAAGCTCCTGTGCAGAAAGTTCCTATTCTTCTTTTTTTTTTTTTTTTTCTCTTAGTTGGGTAAAAATGCAGAATGAGTATCAATTTCATTGGGAAAATATTATTAGAAATGTCTACCCCTCAAATAGTGTTTGTATAGCTGAGATGCGCATTTTAAAGGATACCTACTAGTGATTTCTGTTGGACGAGTATGGCTGGTATACGTCTACCCAGGGCAAAGGTGCACATTACCGAACAAATGCTATGGAAGGAACTGCAACTTTTCCCTGATGTAGGCCACCAAACTAAGGTCATCAGGCATGAAATAAAACAGTGCATGCAGGGGAAACGAGCCAAGGGCCTAATTTTGGACTGATAAATCCATACTTTTGGGCTGGAAGTGTGAGAGGTCAAATAATTGAATTATTTGGTAGCATCTTAAAACTGTACTCAGATATTCAGTTCTTTCCTTTTTTTTTTTTTATCTTAGTAAAGGATTCAATAAAACTAGCATGTTCAGAATGGAAAGTTACTATAAACTGCAAGTGAAAAGATTGTTCTGCAAGTATCATCAATAAGAGGAAATTGTTGAAGCCCAGGAATGAGAGTAATAAGAAAAAATTAAAGAGCAGGTGTCTAGAAAGAACCTAGGTGAGAGGCGAAGTTTACGCCAGAGAATGTATATCATGATCAAGAAAGGAAGTATCTAAGATTTTACCTTTCTTGAAAGCTACCATGATAACTTGCCATGATCTGAGGGAGTCTGGCAGAAGATAAGCACTTCTGGAGTCAGAGATCCAAGACTGTATTACCCACAACACTAATATCAGTGCCCTGAACTCTGGTTTCCACAAGGCGAGGCAAAGAGTATTTCCACCTTAGAGTCAAAGACAGGAAAGAAACTACGTCAGCAGTTTGCAGGTTTCTTGGGATAGGAGTGGGCTCACTGTAAACCCAGGGGCAGAAATAAAGCCCAGTTTTCATGTTATTTCCTTGAAGAATGGGGATGAAAAGATGATGCCCAGGAGTTCCTGCTGCAAGACATACCAGAACCAAATGTTCAGTGGGATTGAACTGGTAGGTAGAACAAAGCTGAACCATACATAAGTAGGCTATAGGTAGCCCATTGTAATGAAGATCTTTCTTAGATCATTAAATTAATACAATAATTGTATGGCTATTCTTTATGATTTTTGAAATAAAAATATTAGTGATGCAAGTATACAATATCTTAGATCTCTGGGAAGACTACTGGAAAATAGGACATTTCTTATTAACCACATGCTTATTATAATATCATGAATAACAGAAACAAAAATGTTAAAACAGAAAAAAATCAAAGAAAGATTAAAATTATATGTATCAGTTGCTAAGCTAGGTGTTAAGGGTACAGTGGTGAGCAAGACATAAACAAAGACCGGATACAATCTTTGGACAGTGGAATTTCACATTGTAATATAAGTCCCCAAATGAACATGTCTGAAGCTTCTACAGGGTGACTTGCCACTGCATGGGAGGAGCCATTCTGGTTAATAAATTGTCTGTGCACTTAGACTCAGCTATTCCTGAAATTTGTCATTGACTTCTTTTTTTAGCTACATGATCAAATGTATAAATTTTGTATCTTTCAAAATCATTTTAGATATTTACAATAAAAGTGGCCTTGTTTTATCTAGTCAGTTGAATTGGGTTTCTCTCACTTGCAAACTGTTGGGCACCTGAGTGTCACGACTTACAGTTTTTACCATTGTAAAATTCACCCTGTTCAGTGTACTTGAGACGTATCATTCTCTTTCTCTGACACGTTTAATTATTCAGTTCAATTCAGTCGCTCGGTCATGTCCAACTCTTTGTGACCACATAGACTGCAGCATGCCAGGCTTTCCTGTCCATCACCAATTCCCAGAGTTTACTCAAATTCATGTCCATTGAGTCCATGATGCCATCCAATCACCTCATCCTCTGTGGTCCCCTTCTCCTCTTGCCTTCAATCTTTCCCAGCATCAGGGGCTTTTTCAATGAGTCAGTTCTTCACCTCAGGTGGCCAAAGTATTGGAGTTTCAGCTTCAGTCCTTCCAATGAATATTCAGGACTGATTTCTTTTAGCATGGACTGGTTGGATCTCCTTGCAGTCCAAGGGACTCTCAAGAGTTTTCTCCAACACCACAGTTCAAAAGCATCAATTCTTTGGTGCTCAGCTTTCTTTATAGTTCAACCTTCACATCCATACATGACTACTGGAAAAACCATAGTCTTGACTAGACACACCACTGTTGACAAAGTAATGTCTCTGCTTTTCAATATGCTGTCTAGGTTATTTATAACTTTCCTTCCAAGGAGTAAGCGTCTTTTAATTTCATGGCTGCAGTCACCATCTGCAGTGATTTTGGAGCCCCCAAAAATAAAGTCTGACACTGTTTCCACTGTTTCCCCGTCTACTTCCCATGAAGTGATGGGACCAGATGCCATGATCTTAATTTTCTGAATGTTGACTTTTAAGCCAACTTTTTCACTCTCCTCTTTCACTTTCATTAGGAGGCACTTTAGTTCTTCTTCACTTTCTGCCATAAGGGTGGTGTCATCTGCATATCTGAGGTTATTGATATTTCTTCCAGCAAACTTGATTCCAGCCTGTGCTTCATCCAGCCCAGGGTTTCTCATGATGTACTCTGCATATAAGTTAAATAAACAGGGTGACAATATACAGCCTTCACGTACACCTTTCCCTATTTGGAACCATTCTATTGTTCCATGTCCAGTTCTAACTGTTGCTTCCTGACCTGCATACAGGTTTCTCAAGAGGCAGGTCAGGTGGTCTGAAATTCCCATCTCTTTAAGAATTTTCCACAGTTGGGTGTGTTACACACAGACA
Source organism: Capricornis sumatraensis (assembly GCF_032405125.1). Lineage (NCBI taxonomy): Eukaryota > Metazoa > Chordata > Mammalia > Artiodactyla > Bovidae > Capricornis > Capricornis sumatraensis. The sequence goes on from NC_091073.1 coordinate 27,222,315, forward strand.
AAGGCTTTGGCATAGTCAATAAAGCAGAAATAGATATTTTTCTTGAACTCTATTGCTTTTTCAATTATCCAAAAGATGTTGCTAAATTGATATCTTGTTCCTCTATCTTTTCTAAATCCAGCTTGATCATCTGGAAGTTCTCAGTTCACGTATTGTTGAAGCCTAGTTTGGAGAATTTTGAGGATTCCTTTGCTAGCATGTGAGATGAGTGCAATTGTGTGGCAGTTTGAACATTCTTTGGCATTGCCTTTTTTTGGGATTGGAATGAAAACTGATCTTTTCCAGGCCTTTGGCCACTGCTGAGTTTTCCAAATTTGTTGTCATACTGAGTGCAGCACTTTCACAGCATCATCTTTCAGGATCTGAAATAGCTCAACTGTAATTTCATCACTTCCACTAGCTTTGTTTGTAGTGATCCTTCCTAAGGCTCACGTGACTTTGCATTCCATGATGTCTGGCTCTAGGTGAGTGATCATACCATTGTGATTATCTGGATTGTGAAGATCTTTTTTGTAGTTCTTCTGTGTATTCTTGCCACCTCTTCTTAATCTCTTCTGCTTCTGTTAGGTCCATATCATTTCTGTCCTTTATTGTGCCCATCTTTGCATGAAATGTTCCCTTGGTATCTCTAACTTTCTTGAAGAGATCCCTCATCTTTCCCATTATAATGTTTTCCCCTATTTCTTTGCATTTAGTATTCCTTAAAGCTCAACAGCCTTGGCATTCAGCTATCCGTAATTTTATTTCCAGTATTCCTCTGTGCAAATTTTCACACCTTGTTGAAACTAGTATTTTTCTGGTTCCTAAAATCTGTCCCATTGCTACTACTCTGCTCCTCACTATTAAGCAAAGCTTTTTCCTCATTTACTTAGACTCTGTTAATCCTTTAAGGCTTAGTTTAATAACACCTCTTTCTGTACTTTCTTTTATGCCACCAACCCACTGCTAAATGTTAAAAAAACACTCTATCTTTATGATTCTTTTGACACTCAACCCACACTGTGAGGCAGCAAACAGAATACCGAAGATTCATATAGTGTGGATCATGGAGTGCCACACCAAGCAATTAAAAAAATGACACAAATCACTTTTCACTTTGGTCATCTCATTGCCTAATGGACTACATGAAAGCTCTAACTGTTGAATGTAATTGTTATTGATATTTTAGTCCAATTCTGATTTCCCCCACACACTACTCATAAAAGTAATCCCAACTTTTACATAGCTATTATGAATTTCTGATGATCTTATTTTATTCCATCTTGATTAGGAATTTTGGCAAGAATTTTCATTTCCCTGATTTAAATGTCATCTCTATTTTGTTAAATCATATATATTGTTTCAGAATAATTAACATTCATGTGTTCCTTTATCCATTCATTTCATACAACAAAGTGACACTGAGTGCCAAGCAGATGCTCAGTAGGTCAATATGTGCCCGGCGCTGCAGAAAGTGACTGGGACTGATGCAAAAGCTGTTACAGTTCCTGACTTCAAAGAGGTCAGTATTCTTACGAGAAAGGATAAAAAGAGTAAAGAAAAATTATAATGCAGCATAAATAATGCTACAGTGGACACATATTCAGGATTTCCAGGGAGCACTAGTGGTAAAAATACCACCTGCCAATGCAGGAGATTTAAGAGATGTGGGTTTGATCCCTGGGTTGGGAAGATTCCCTGGAGGAGGGCATGGCAACCCACTCAAGTATGCTTGCCTGGAAAATCCCATGGGCAGAGGAGCCTGGAGGGCTAGAGTCCATGGTGTTGCAAAGAATTGGACACAACAGAAATGACTTAGCACCCACGCAGACACATATTCTAAGAATACATTGAAAACAGTGTTGAGTGTTTAATTCCATGGATGGTACCTGGGGGTGGGGAGAGTCAAACAGGAGAAGTTTAGGGAAAGTCTTGCTGGAGTGATGATGATGATAAATTTTAGTTTTCTGATGTTGGGTTAAGTGAAGCTCTTCCAGGATAAAAAAGGTGTAGAAACAAAATGACATTTAAAATGACATGGTATGTTCATTGAATTATAAAAGTCTCCATTTTCCCTGGGTTATAAGAAGCACAGGGAAAAGTTATGAGAAGTGAGGTAATGAGGCCTCACTCATGAAGGGCCTTATAAACCTTGATTGGAAGCTTGGGTTTTTCCCTGCATTTGACTGGAGGCAATGGCACCCCACTCCAGTACTCCTGCCTGGAAAATCCCATGGATGGAGGAGCCTGGTAGGCTTCAGTCCATGGGGTCGCTGAGTCGGAGACGACTGAGCAACTTCACATTCACTTTTCACTTTCATGCACTGGAGAAGGAAATGGCAACCCACTCCAGTGTTCTTGCCTGGAGAATCCCAGGGACGGGGGAGCCTGGTGGGCTGCCGTCTGTGGGGTCGCACAGAGTCGAACACAACTGGCGTGATGACTGATGTGACTTAGCAGCAGCAGTTAAGATTTCTAAGCTGAAAAGTGAATACATTTAAATTTAAAAGTAACAGTTAGGGAGTGATGTGAAAGATATATTGTAAAGAAGCGAGGTAAGAAGCAGAGTGGGCAACTGGAACACTGCTGAAGAACCCTGGGTAAGGATGACAAGGAGCTATAGTAAGGCCACGGCCAGAGCATGGAAGGGAAACCGCACAGGAAGCAGAAGTGACCTTCCGTGAACTGGGAGGCGGGGTGTGTTGGAAGGCACAGTGATGCCCAGGTTCATGCTTGTGAGGCCAGCCGATGGCAATGCCAACAACCAAGATGGGGAAAGTCAGCAGAAAAGCAGAAAACATGGTGAATTTGGTTTAGGATATCCTGATATCATGGGCTTCCCTGGTGGCGCTGTTGGTAAAGAACCTGCCTGCCTATGCAGGAGACATGAGAGATGAGGGTTCAATCTTTGGGTGGGGACAATCCCTGGATGAGGACATGGTAACTCACTCCAGTATTCTTGCCTGGAGAATCCCATGGAAAGAGGAGCCTGGTGGGCTACAGTTCATAGGGTCACAAAGAGTCGGACGTAACTAAAGTGACTTAGCACCCACTCAAGCTGATATCACCAGTCTCTGTGAAGGCATTCATGCAGAGCACTGTAAAACTCCAGAGAGGACTGCCTGGAGAAAACGAATCTGTAGACATGAACACTAGCGCCAAATTAACTTGAAACGTTTAAGACTGAGAATCGTACACTGTGTTGCTGTGGAGTTTGTTTTTAGATCCTCAAATGCACAACTTGGCACAGTGCAGACAATCAATAAGCATATGCTGAATTAGTAATAATGTATTGTATTAAGTACACTTCAAGCTTTCTGATTCTTCTCTATAAGAGTCTCCAAAAGAAAGACAGGCTCACTTTTCAATCTGTTTTATAACGAGTGCTAGCTGGGGAACAAAGAGGCTCCTGATTTTAGAGAAACATTCTTGAAGGGACAAACAATGTACTCTTTTTGATTACAGATAAATACTGATAGATTAGCTTTTGTTGTTGTTTAGTGGCTAAGTCGTTTCTGACTCTCTGCGACCCCATGAAGTGCAGCACACCAGGCTTCCCTGTCCTTTACAAGATTATCTTTTATGTAGTAGTAATTTCTTACACTTATATGGCTCTGTTTAGTTTCCCACATTTTTTCATGATTTAATACACTTATAGTACTTAAGGACTAGCCTTAAGCCATGGTTAGATGGAATTTTTTAATTTGCAATGGAAGATTTCTTACTGATACAATTTTGCAGATGGAGAAGTCACAGAAGACAAATTAGGGTGTCTAGGGTTCTTCTCAGGGTATCAAAATTCCTCCTTGCATCCCAAGGAGGCTGATAGAATGATTCTTTGGACTCTTCGGAAAACTGTCATTAATTAATAATGTCAAGGTCATTTTCAAAGGCAAAAACAGTTATTTGTTATCTAGCCATTTTGTTTTTGGTAACTAGTTTGTCATTATTAATTCTTCTTAACCTTTATCATGACTCAAAAATATTGATAACTTCATTATTTTTACTGACCACGTCACTGTTTTTACTTTTAAAAACTGAAATTGATGACCACATTCTTTGATATATTTTAAACCACAAAAATAAATTAGGAATATGTCTATAACAATATAATAAAGTATTATATAACTGCCAACTAAATGTTTCGTTTCAAATATTTCCAAAACTGATTATAATTCGATAAGATTTTTAAAATTAAAAAATTCTTTCTTTAAATTAGAAATAGATACTTATTTGTCAGTATAAGATGCTAATCATATCTTTACGTGGTTAAGTGTTAGAATTATTTTATGAATTTTGAATTCTATTAAATGATGATTTATTTTTTCCAAAGAAGTCACCATGCAAGAGGCACTTACTTATTACACATGTTTTTCAGCATATGTTGCAAGTTTATTTTAATGCTGAAGAGGCACATTATGATCAAAGCTGAATTCTGCCCAATTTAAACTATTCCAAGCTATTTTCATACATTCACTCATGTAATACTGTAAGATTTACATTAAAATGAATGTTCTTCTACAATTAAGTGATTCAGTCAACATTTAAAAAAAAGGTGCAAATGTGTGCAATGTGAAAAAAAATCAACAGATGTGCGAATAATCTCTGCTTGGGGTATCAAAAAGAACAGTAGCCCAAAAAAATAAGCTTCAAGCTTTATTCTTTCTATACTCTAAAGTGTTTCTGCACTACATGAAAGGACACACACATGAACATTCTCAGGATTTTCCCTAATACTCATAACTGGATTAGCCAGTAAAAATTGGAATGAGGAGAAAATAATAATCTACAAAATTTATAATAGCACTCAGAGGTGGATATATATTTTGATTTAATCTTGTTCTCATGCGTTTTTTATTCTGATAATGAATAAATTCCAAGGACAGCAATGATTCATCCACGTTTGGAGAAATGTCATATATATAAACCAGAATATTCAGCATTAAAGCATGTAAGCTGGAGTGAGTCAGCCAGGATACAGTAACAAAAAGCAAAGCTTCAGGTCTTAGAGGTCACTAAAGCTGCAGGCCAGTGCGTGCAGCTGTCCAGGTTCCATACCACATCACTTTGGGGTCACCATTCACATCCCTGTCAAGTGAATGGCCTCTCCTCAGATTTTACAGAGCACATCCTATATAATCACAGACCCCTGGGCCCTGGAAAATGTCATGAAGCTGTAGGAAATGTGAAGAGTTTCATTTAGATGGGATAAATGAGATGCAAGTTCTTCACAAAGCTTCATTTCTGTCTCCATGAGACATATTGTGGTGACCTCTGGAAGGATGTCCAGTCTTCATCTATCTATGTCAGTAGGTGTGGGGCAAAGAAAAACTTGATGCCAACTGATAACCTGTAATATTTAGATAGGCTGGAGCTGCTAGTTGAAGAGCACCCATAAAAGGTACTTCAGCATCATTCCTATCCTCTCCTTTCCCAAGGAATTTCAAGATAGCTATCCTTTTGTCATGTTAACCAAGCTTCCCAGAGCCATCTACTTGAGAAAACATAAAATAGGAGGTGGTACTCATAGATGAGCATATTCCTGACTAGGAGGAAAATGAGTTGATGCAACTGTACTTAAAAATACTGTCCCGTAGTGTGTTTTCAGCTACTTAACCTTTATGTAAATCACTGATATACGTTATATTAAACCACACACTGCAAAATGAGGACAGGACGGTTCTTTTGTTCACAAATTTCAACATGCTGTGCTACAGTAGATGACATTTGGACACACAGAAACTTGTTTTGTGTATGCTCAGTCCTGCACTCTTTTGCGACCCCATGGACTGTAGCCTGATAGCTTCCTCGGTCTATGGGATTTTCCAGGTGAGAATACTGAAGTGGGTTGCCCTTTCCTACTCCAGGGAATCTCCCTGACCAGGGATCAAACCTGAGTCTCTTTCATCTCCTGCACTGGCAGGAGGATTCTTTACCACTGTGCCACCTGGGAAACCCTGGGAACTTGTATACTGAGGCTTAATATATGCACTCATGTTCAGTTCTGACATGACCTAATGTTCAGCTCTTCTACACAGATCCACAAATAGCCTCAGTAGGTAAACTGAACCTTCTAAATGTGTCTAAGTGTGTTTGTCTATCCAGATAAATATGAGCAAGGAAACGGTTAGCCTGAAGTCTCTGGTTAAGTCACTGACCATACTCCAATCCATTACATGAGACCAACTTGTTACACACATTTTAAAGTGGGAAATATAAAACTGCTGAGAAAATATAGGGTTTATGATTGGCTGAAGAGTTAATATGATCTAAATTATCTCATAAAAATCTTCACTAGCTTTTTACTCATGAGAACGAAAAGGTTTTAGTTCTTAGTGAACTGGCTAAAAGGAGACCGTGTCTTTGAAATACTATGAAATAGTCAAGATCCCTGTCATAACAAAAGGGCAGCAATTCTTTTCCACACTTAGGAAGGATATTGAAAGAGTCATGGGTATGGGACAGGGACACATGCTCAAGTGGATCAATTCAGGGAGAAAAGAGATAAATCAATTGTTTCTGTTCTTTATCTCTGGTAGTTATTTTCATGCAACTCTTTGAAATCAGGGGATATGCTTTTATTTGGAAAAAAATAATCATTTGAATAAAGCATACTCTGTGTGTGTGTGTGTGTGTGTGTGTGTGTGTGTGTGTGTGTGAGCCCACATTTGGTATTCAACAAAAATATTATAGCCTTTACTTCCTGTTATTCAACTTAATTGTGCTTAACATTTTCCCATTATCCATCTTCTCTGTACACTCCATCTCAGATATTTTAAAGAACCTTTCCTCTCTGAAAGTTGTATAATATCCAGGACAATTTGAAAACAGGCTCTCATGTTTAGTGTCGTATTACCATGATTATTCAAGGGGCACAAGCTTTGCATTTTGATGCCATGAACGTGTAGAACTGAGGAAGATTCCTGAGACTTGTCTCGGGGCTTTTTCTCAGCCCTTCCATCTGAGGACATCTTATCACCTTCTCAGGACTCGTCCAGGGTGCTGACTGTGGTGCTACAGCTGTTCTCAGGACCCATCCACAGCAACCCTCTCTTTCTTTGGAACATCTCATATCATCTTTTCAGAGAGCAAAAATCACAAATTGTTGGCCAGAGGGATGAATCTGCTTCACGTACTTGTTTGACTCCTACTATCAAAAGTTCTAAACTTTTAAATTGTTGCTAACTTTTTATTGGGCTTTCCTAGTGGCTCAGGGGTAAATAATCCACCTGCCAATGCAGGAGATGTGGGTTTGATCCCTGGGTCAGGAAGATTCCCCTGGAGAAGGGAAAGGCAACCCACTCCAGTATTCTTGCCTGGAGAATTCCAAGGACAGAGGAGCCTAGCGGGCTACAATCCATAGGGTCACGAAAGAGCTGGACACAATTTAGCAACTAGACAACAAACATGAATGTCAAACCTTTTATTAATCTCTCAATTTTTAAAAACAAAACTACATTATTAAGGTATAACTGACATATAGAAGCTGAATATATTTAATGTATACAATTTGATGAGTTTGGAAATAAGAATACATCCATGGAACCATCATCATAATCTATGCCATAAACATCCCAGTTCCAAAAGTTTCCTTCCCTCCTTTTTTGTGATAACACCACAACATAAGATCTATCCTCTTAGAAAACTTTTAAAGTACGTAATACAGTGTAGTTAACTATAGGCTCTATGCTCTACAAGAGATCTCTAGGAGTTTGCTTCTTGTACGACTGAAATTTTGTATCCTTTGAAGAAACTCTACTTGTTTTTCTGTTCCGGTAGTCCCTGGTACCCCTGCTTTTTATTCTTTGCTGCTTGCTTGCTCAGTTGTGTCCAAGACTTTGCAACCCATAGACTGCAGCCCACCAGGCTCCTCTATGCATGGGATTTTCCAGGCAAGAATACTGGAGTAGGTTGACATTTCCTTCGCTAGGAGATTCTCTCAGTTCACTAACAGTTCACTAACACAAATTCTATGAATTTGACTCTTAGATTCCTCATATAAGTGGGATCATGTAGTATTTGTTCTTTGTCTGGCTTATTTCCATTAGCATAATGTCTTCCAATCCATCCATACTGTCACAAATGGCAGGATTTCCTTCTTTTTTTAAGGTCAAACAATATTTCATTGTACGTATATACCACATTTTCTTAATTCATTCACCCATTCTCTATTCATAAACATTTAGGTTGCCTTCACGTCTTTCCTATTGTGAATAACACTGCAGTGTACATGAGAATACAGACACTGCTTAAACATTCTGATTTTTGTTCCTGTGGAAATATACCCCAAAGTGGAACTGTTCGATAACATGGTAATTCTACTAACTTTCAGAGGAACTTCCATACTGTTTTCCACAGGGGCTGCACCAATTTTTACATTCCCATCAACAGTGTACAAAGTTGCCTTTTCTCTGCATCTTCACCAACAATTTTTTTTTTTTTAATTTTCATAGGAAATAGCTATCCTAAGAGGTCTGAGGTGAGAACTCATTGTGGTCTTGATTTGTATTTCCCTGATGATTATTGTTGCTGAGTACCTTTTATACACCTATTCTTAACTTATATGTCTTCTTCGGAGAAATGCCTATCTTGTTTTTGTTTTGTTTTTGCTAATCAGTTGGAGGGAAGTTCCTTATGTATTTTGGATATTTACTGATTATCAGATACATACAATACTTTCTCCCCATTTGGTTAACATTTAGAAAAAGTAGATTACACATAAGAAGGTAATTCTGAGATTCTTGAAAGGCAGGAAGATCTGGCAACACCAAGCCAACCTGCCCTCCTTGCAAATCTCCTTGTTGCACTCAAACACGTTCCCGCCCAGAGTGTTTCACTTTTGGTTCCACTTGGCAGTTGTGATTTTGTCTTCTGAGCTGATGATATTAACTACAAAAAAATCCCAAGCTGGAACATGGAAAGGTCTTACCGTATCTGTAAAACTGGGAATGGTAAAATACAGGCAGACAAGTCAAATAATAATAAATTGTGTATAAATAAAATAGAGATGCAGCCAGAAAGACGAACAGGCGGACGTAAACAAGAAAAACTAGACTTTGAATAAGACAGTATCTACTATTTCATGCTAAACAGGTGATAATTTATTAATGCACATATTCAGAAGAAATGTATGTATTAAATAAAAGCTGTCGATTTCCTTAAAGAGCTAGCATTTCTGAGAAGAATTAGGAAGACATGGTATGTATTCTCACAGAGATTCCAGCCTGATAAAGAGAGGAGGTGGTGTGGGGAATTCACATAGGCAAACAGTTCCCCAACACACTAACTGAAAAAATGTGATAGGGATTAAGATGGGGCTAAGTTCAAGATGCTGGGTAGCATGGAAGAAGGGAAATCCTTAAGCAAGATTTCTCAGAGGAACCTGGGAACAGCAACAACCTGAGAATATGAGACTCAGCTAGGTGAACAGGTAGCAGTGGCGGTTTTCGGCAGAGCAATAGCATGTGTAAAGGGACAGTGAAAAGTGAGAAAAATCCTGATTCTTAAAATGACTCAGAAATTGTTCAGTATGACTGCCCTCTTCTAGGGGATCTTCTTGACCCAGGGATCAATCTTCTTGATCCAGGAATCAATCCCTGACTAGAGTTCAGGGATTATGAAGGAAGAGGCAAATTAGATTCAGAAAATAAGCAAGTGCTGGGCACATGGTTTTTATAAACTACCTTAAAGAGTCTGAATTTATGTTGAAGAGCTGCTGGTCTTCCACTGAAACACTTTATGTGACAGATAACAAAATCAAGTTTGGGGCACTGAGACCCCTCTGAAATCTAGTTTCTTCAATTTGTAAAGTGAAAATAATGTCATATAACAAGCTTGTCTTATTGGACTATTGCAGTGGTCAAATAATAAATGGTAGAGTGCAGCCAACTCTAAGATACAAGTAAACATCACATTGAATAAAAGTAATTTCTTTCAACTATTTTGTAGCAAGAAGTCTGATAGGGAAGTAAATTTTATTACTGGACCGCAGTGGTAAAGGACAACTTACAGCATTTGCTAAGAAAATATTCAACTAAAAGACATATATGATAGAGAAAATGTTAAGTATTAAGGTTAAAAAAAAAGTATGAGATGGAGAATAAAGGTGTTGAAAATAACTTTTCATCTTTTCTCTTATTCAGCGGTGAAGACATTTGCTTTTTTTCCCCCTTGCTGCCCAGCACTTTTAAAGTCATCTCCCTGTGTTTCAGGAATATAAATTCTGCCTTCGGCAGAGAGCAGCAGCTTCCTGGCTCTGCCTCCTTTGGAGTCAGCATATGATCCATCAGCTTGTGACCCACCAACACATGGTGTGCCTGCACATGACCCAGCACATGGGATCCAGCAGCATGTGATGTGGGCACTGCCAATAGGCACATCATATGAGGCTTTCATTTGGAATGTGAGCCCTGAAGGAGGTGCCAGGCAGAAAGGACTCTGGCCAGGATGGCATGGAGAAAGTGTTTTCAGAGGGAAGACTGTCAGAAGGTAGCATCTATTGTAAGGTACCGTGCTCCTCCACAGAAGCCTTGACTGTAGCGTTCCCTGTGGAAAAGTGAGGCGATGGATTTTGCCTGTGGTTCCTGAGAGTGCAGCTTTTAAGCCTGATTCTGTCCTTTGGAGAGACTCTGGGGCTACTAATACCGTTAAATAAAAAACAGGAGAAAAAAAATGCAACCCAATCCTATATCCTCTTGGCAAAGTAAAATATCTTACAAATTAGCAATCTCAAAATTTAAATATTACTTAATACCATTTCTCATATGATCCGTGAACATGTCTACAGAATTTTGTTTGTAAAATTGCTCTATGATCTTCTCAGTAAAGTTTGCTAGTGATTAAACATGCAAACTTTATGAGATCTAAATCCACATTATTGTGACTTCAGTTACTAATTATGTGACCTTGAAAAATATTTAGACTTTGCAAGTACCTGTCTCTTTGATTGCAAAATAAAATATCTATAAGAGAATATGTTTTAAAAAAAGCACCATACTTGGTACAGGACAGGTTCTAAATAGCGGTTGCCAATATTGTTAACAACAAAAGCGTTTCATTTAAATAGTAAAAGCATTCCAAGGGTTGAATAGTAATAGTGAGTACTAGTACTCCAGTTTCTTTTTAACAAATTATGTATCTGTGAATTTATTTATGTATGTATTTATTTATTTTTGGCTGTACTGGATTTTCATTGATGTGGTCAGACTTCATTTGTGGTGAGAGGGGGATACTCTCTAGTTATGGTGCATGGGCTTATTATTGTGGTAACTTCCCTTGTTGTGGAGCACAAACTCTAGAGCAGAGACTTCAGTAGCTGTGCACAGACTTAGTTGCCTCGAGGCATGTGGAACCTTCCTGGACCAGGGATCAAACTTGTGTCCCCCTGCAATGGCAGGTAGATTCTTTATAGTTGGACCACCAGGGAAGTCCCAGTGCTCCAGATTCTTGAACTGGAGTGGCAGTGTAGTACTAGAAGGCCTTAGAAAAATAAAAAAGCACAAAGATTAGTCCAGAATAAAGAAGCATATTCTATTTTATCCTCATTTTTGAAATAGGTGGCCGGGAGGATTAATGGAGGCTCAAGTCAATTTCCAACATTTCTTGTTTATACTGGATGCTAGGGATTGCCAGGAAACAAGACAGCTGATGTTAGGAGGTATATGGGAGTGGGGTAGGGTGAGAAGTCATGGTATATGGGAGTGGGGTAGGGTGAGAAGTCATGGATAAATTAAAAACTGGCAAGTATCTGTTGAAGCAGAGCCACTTTTTAAGGGGCATGAGAAAAACTGATAAGTCACCATTTTGGTCTCTCTAGAGAAATCCATTTGTTGTTAAGAACTTAAGACCATTTACTACCATTCATGCTGCAAAATGCAGTACTGTCACACTATCTCCAAAAGGACCCTAAAAACTGTAGTGCAAACGGGATCTAAGAAAATAAATGATTACAAAACCATCAGCATTTTTCAAAGAAATATGCTCAAAACAGTGACTTTTACAAAAAATGTGAATTTGTTTTAAATGAAAAAAGAATTCTCTCTGTGAAAGATCAAAGACTCATTTCACAGATAACTTATATTGCATTAATGACTTGATTAACAGGGTACGAATAAGGGTCGTAGACTCTTTTAATTAGGTCTGAGTGAACAAAGGTCCGTCTAGTCAAGGCTATGGTTTTTCCTGTGGTCATGTATGGATGTGAGAGTTGGACTGTGAAGAAGGCTGAGCACTGAAGAATTGATGCTTTTGAACTGTGGTGTTGGAGAAGACTCTTGAGAGTCCCTTGGACTGCAAGGAGATCCAACCAGTCCATTCTGAAGGAGATCAACCCTGGGATTTCTTTGGAGGGAAGGATGGTGAAGCTGAAACTCCAGTACTTTGGCCACCTCATGCGAAGAGTCGACTCATTGGAAAAGACTCTGATGCTGGGAGGGATTGGGGGCAGGAGGAGAAGGGGACGACAGAGGACGGGATGGCTGGATGGCATCACTGACTCAATGGACATGAGTCTGAGTGAACTCCAGGAGTTGGTGATGGATAGGGAGGCCTGGTGTGCTGCGATTCATGGGGTCGCAAAGAGTCGGATACGACTGAGCGACTGAACTGAACTGAGCAATCAATATAAATACTGATGGGGGAGCGTTTTGTATCCCAAGCTCCAATATTCCAGCTTTGTGTCCTGTCCTGTTATTATAATTTGTAAAAATCTTAACAACCCCACTCCCATATACCTCCTAACATCAGCTGTCTTGTTTCATCACTTCTCTGGGGTTCAGTGTGCAGTGAGCAATTTTTGTGTCAGAAATCCCCTGTCATAACAACTAGATTTAGCAAACTCAACTTACATAAAGCTACCTGTGTTCTCTTCATATATCTGTAAAAAGATGTCCCTAATTGATTATGTAGTGTAAGAATAGTTGAAGATAGACCAGAAAGACCATCCGTGAATTAATTATCCTGCCTGTGTAGAAGAACAGTTATCACTGAAGAAAACTGATAAGTTGTTACTGGCCAGTTTAACTTATTCAAAGCCTTTGTTATTTTATTGCATGGTAAACTAGTGAATTAATTGGAGAAGACAATGGCACCCCACTCCAGTACTCTTGCCTGGAAAATCCCATGGACGGAGGAGCCTGGTGGGCTGCAGTCCATGGTGTCGCTGAGTTGGACATGACTGAACGACTTCACTTTCACTTTTCACTTTCATGCATTGGAGAAGGAAATGGAAATCCACTCCAGTATTCTCGCCTAGAGAATCTCAGGGATGGGGGAGCTTGGTGGGCTGCCGTCTATGGGGTCGCACAGAGTCGGACACGACTGTAGCGACTTAGCAGCAGCAGCAGCAGCAGCAGCAGCAGCAGGGATTGCCAGACAGCCCTGAGTTCTTCCTCTTTATATGTCTTCTTCTTCTTTCTTTCTTCCAAGTCATGGATTGATGATTCCTTGCACCTATGTGTACTCATATGCTGTTTTTTTTGCACAGAATCAAAGAGTTCTAAATGGAAATAGTTGCATTAATTTTAAAATATTTAAGAAACTACTTTTACTGCTTTCTTCTTGATTTTTCTGCATTCCAGCCTTATGTCTTTAACTTTGGAATACAGCACTACTAGGTAACCTCCACAGCAAGCCCAATTCCATAACTATTCACTGAATACACTGCCAGTGTTTTGTTCAGTCCTGTCATAGAGCTCCAAGAGTTGTCAGAAATAAATAAAAGGACATTCAGAGACTTCTGGGCTCTGGGTATAACTAGTTTTAATTTTTTTTATTTACTTCTTTCGTTTCTTCATTCTTCCTCTTGGGTTCTCCTCTTCTTTCTACTCCATCCCTTAATTAGCTGGCTTCTTGATTGCCTCAATATTCAGCACAAAGAATTACTAAATTACTACAGTAATATTGATATAATGGCGTGTGTTGTTTCCCTTTTCTCTGTGGGCACATGTATAAGTCTCAGGGAGAATATAATTGTGGCCATGTGCAGAATGGGAAGCAAGCAGGACATGAATATCAACCTGGAAAACTATTACTACTGATGAAAAAACTTTGAAAACCATCACCACTTATCTATTTTTAAAATATAGCTCATGTTTAAACATTTATTTGTTTCAAATGAATAATGAAAGGCAGTTCCATTTCCCCCTCAGACCAAAATTAAGTAGCACTGAAATTCCTTCTCATAGAGAGAGATCTTTCAAAATTAGCTATTTGGAAGGCTACAGACGCTGCTTGCAATTATGAAAACAAGATCAAAACGTTTTGATGCCCTTTCCCTAGTTCAGTAAGAGAGCAACTACACAAGGGTATTCTCTAGAGTAATGATCTTGCCTCCCTCCAAAGGTTTTTTTATCCCATATTCAGGAGGTCACATCCAGTCTCCAGCTGCACAGAGCTCTCTGCTATTAATTTAAAATGGGGCCTTCAGAGGTTCACATACAGGAAAATCTGCTCCTTAAGAGGTAAGCTCTACCAATCTATTTGAAGAGAACAGGAGAATTTAGCTTTGAACAAAATAATCCATTTATATAACCTATCTTCACTAATCAGAAATAAAAGCTTAAACTGGAGGTCCATAAAATTATCTTTGCTTAAGGATAATTCAGTTTACTTCAATGTCTTAATAACATTGTTTTTATTTTATTTATTTTTCTTAGAGGGGGATCTGGCATTGTTATTTTTATCATCATCATCATCATTTTTGTCAAGTTATCTGGCAGATACAGAAGGTTATTCACTCTGTAGCTCTCTCATTAAAAAAATGTTGAGCAGTCATTGAAAAGGATGAAAGAAATCTGGTTGAAGACGCAGGTGCACTAACAAATGGGTGGTCTTTGGATTACAGTATTTATGTGTGCTATGGCAAAGCTGAACAGAAACCGAAATGTTATACATACAAAGTGGTACAACAAGAACATCTGTGTTGCAAGGATTGAACTGGCATGGCTAACACCTCCAGTGCCAGGTGCAAAGGAAATTTCAATACAGCTTGAGTAATCTTGACTGCTAGCATCTGCCTGCCTGAGATTATCTCCTGTATTCCTAGTCCACCATTCTCCATTAGAGCATTTATATGATACATCTGGTGGTGCCATGGCCAAGCACGAAGGAGCGATGCCTCCACCGCTGGGGGGTGAATGCCTGACTCTTTCACTCAACACAAAGGCAAAGAGGAATCCTTTTCAGAATCAAGGGCAGCCAGCCAATTCTCTGAGGCTGGTTAGCAGACAGCACTCCAGAAAGATGGCAGCTTTCATCTTTTCCATTTAGTTAGATATGAATCCATGAGCGTAATATGGAGGTTAGTTCTTCAGTTTACAATTCTGTCTCTACATATTATTGCCAGGAAAAGGACAGATTTTAATATGAGAATTGAAACAGAGTCTTAATGTGGCTTGGCTCGGCACACAGTCTCTGCATACAACTCATCTTCAGAATCAATCAGCACGGTAGGGTGAGGACGGTAGAGATCATCCATCCAGCAGTCTCTGCAGCACGGAGCCTCGCATAGACTATGTCCCTCTCTCAAGTCTCCCCTACTCTCAAGAAATGACCACAGCATCTGCTGCGGAGAAACTAGAAATCGCTAGAAGGGCACTGCTTCGATAGTTTACTGTTTTAGAGCCTACACAACCCAGCACCCACCTGGTCCCCTTTGTTTCCCGTTACAGTGGATTTGTGGGCTCTTTATAGAGCAAACCCATTTCCATCTGCATTATATCCTCACCTTTACCTGAATTTCCATACTCTCTCTCTTTCCGCTGGATTTTTGCCCTCTGAATTAAACCCACTCAGGATTCCCTCCTTAAAAGAAACCCCCACTGATGCTTGCTCTGCTGCAATGGTTACCTTTCACCATTGCTCACCTCTTGCACAACTAAACATTTTTACACGTTTCTTTATGTTGTTCCTCTCCCACTTACCTCTCAAACCATTCAACTCTGGCTGCTTTCCTTAACATTTCATTAAAATTCATCATGTTGATGTCATAAGTCATCCCCTTCGTGATACTAAAATCAAAGGGTTTCATCATGCTATTAGAGATGCCTGTGGCATATGATATATGTGACTGCTCTTTCTCAGGCAGTCTCTTAACCTTTGGTTTGTAATATCCCTTCATGTTTTGTTTCCTGCATTTCTGGCTACATATTCCTAGTTATGTATTCACTCCCCATTTTCTTTAACAATTAAAAAATGGAATTCTGCAAGCTTCTTTTTTTTTTAGTCCTGTTAATACTCGTTCTTTAGAAATCCTCATTCACCAACATGATTTCAGTTCAATTTTGTAGCTGACTTACACATTTTAATCGCCACTTTTCTAAAACTCGGGCTTCCCTTGTGGCTCTCGCTCTTTCCATTGGCTCCTTCCCAATTACTTCTCGCACTTTCTCACTTTTGTTCGCTGATACCACCATCCTAGCCCAAAGTAACTGCAGCAGCTTCTGAACTAGTAGCCTTGCATCACCCTGTGTGCGTGCATGCTAAGGCACTTCCATTGTGTCCAACTCTGTGTGACCCTATGGACTGTAGGCCATCAGGCTCCTCTGTCCCTGGGTATTCTTTAGGCAAGAATATTGGAGTGGGCTTCCATGCCCTCCTCCAGGGGATCAGTCACCCTCAGATGCAGATCTGATCACATCACTTTCCTGGTTAAACACACTTCAGGTCAGTTTAGTTCAGTCCCTCACTCCTGTCCGACTCTTTGTGACTCTATGGACTGCAGCACATCAGGTTTCCCAGTCCATCACTAACTCCCGGAGATTGCTCAAACTCATGTCCATCGAGTCCGTGATACCATTCAACCATCTCATCCTCTGTCGTCCCCTTCTCTTCCTGCCTTCAATCCTTCCCAGCATCAGGGGCTGTTCCAATGAGTCAGTTCTTCACATCAGGTGGCCAAAGTACTGGAGCATCAGCCTCAGCATCAGTCCTTCCAATGAATATTCAGGACTGATTTCCTTTAGGATGGACTGGTTGGATCTCCATGCAGTCCAAGGGACTCTCAAGAGTCTTCTCTAGCACCGCAGTACTAAAGTATCAATTCCTCAGCACTCAGATTTCTTTATGGTCTTAAACAAACTTAGTCTTGCTGATTATTCTCAAAATTCCAAACCCTTGACAGAGCCAACATGGCCTCATATTTTCTTCTCCCTGCTCACCTCTTTGCTCCTTTCTTGAAATAAACTATAAACTATACATCAGAAGCTATAATGAGGTGAGGATGGTATTCTCTATACTCTTATGGTGAGAATATAAACTATATGGTTATCATCACAGTTTTATAAATGTTGGTGGAAGACACAAGACTTCTGGATTACAGATGAAGTTTAGTTTTATACTCTTAGCAACAGTAGTAGCCATAATATCAGTAGTTTTGCACTGATTCCCCAAGCCCTATTCCCCACAGAACGACTTAGAGAAGGCCAGATAACATCACCTCTTGTCATCATTTTCTACAGCAAATATAGCTTTTCTCTTTCTTGAATATGCCATAGACTTGGTTAGGGGATGTTCGTTTATAAAGTCAAATTCAATATGCTATTTCAAATTTATATTTCCAAAGAAATTTATTATGATTTCATATTTTGGAAATAAGAAATTTTTTAAAAAAGTGTGTTCTGGTTGTACATTGCAATATAAATACAAGTATAGGAAGAAAACATAGAGAAATTTTACATGGCAGTTATTTCTGGGTTGTCGGATCAATACCTATTTCTTATTTTAGTTATTTTAATTCCATATTCTTCCCTTTTCTGAAACAAACATATTTTATACTTTACCAGGCAAGAGTACTGAAGTGGTTTGCCATTGCCACTTCCCTCTCTTTTAATTAGAATATATTTTCTCAAAATCTTTTTTTTTTTTTTTTGGCCATTATTTTGTGCTCTTCTATCACATTATTACAACAAAACAATGAAACTTCAAATGTGGTGCATGGTTCTACATGCAAGAATGCAGCACAAATTTGAAAATAGCAAGAGAAGATTAAGTGTGTGAACTGCTTCTTTATCCTTACCTAAACTAACTTCAAATTAATCAGAACTAAGGAAAAACAGCATTAAGCTGAGGGAAATTTGCATTGACTGTTTGAGAAGTTTTAGAGCCACACAGTGCTGTCTCAGCTTTTGCTACCCTCTTGTTCACACGCTTCTGTTCCTCCTCCCACTCAACACTCAGTATGCACCATCTAAGTCTGAAGGAGATCAGCCCTGGGTGTTCTTTGGAAGGAATGATGCTAAAGCTGAAACTCCAGTGCTTTGGCCACCTCGTGCGAAGAGTTGACTCAATGGAAAAGACTCTGATGCTGGGAGGGATTGGGGGCAGGAGGAGAAGGGGACGACAGAGGATGAGATGGCTGGATGGCATCACTGATTCGATGGATGTGAGTCTGAGTGAACTTCAGGAGTTGGTGATGGACAGGGAGGCCTGGCGTGCTGCGATTCATGGGGTCGCAAAGAGTCGGACATGACTGAGCGACTGAACTGAACTGAACTGAAGTGAAGTGAAGTGGAAGGATGGCTGCTAAACAAGTTAAGGAGCTCATGGTGAAATGGAGGAGCTGATCTAGGAACACCTACCCTCATCATGGTGGCAAATGATAAGACAGAAGCATGAAGACAATGGTTACTATGAGAGGTGCCATTTGAGTGGAGCCTCAAGGACAACGTGGACACGTGTTTGGTGGCTGAGGTTGCAGTGAGATTTTTCATATGAGGGAAACAATGTTTCAACTTAGGCAAATAAAAACATTTCATAAGAGAGGAACCTGTTATATCAGCATGCATGTGTGACAAGTTGGTTAATGAGAAACCTGGGAGAAAATGAAAGTTTTAAGACAAATTTTTTTGTAAGAGTAAAATATGGATAATATAGTAAAAGCACTTTACAAAGTGTGAAGTGAAGTGAAAGTCACTCAGTTGTCCGACTTTTTGCAATCTCATGGACTATATAGTCCATGGAATTCTCCAGGCCAAAACACTAGAGTGGGTTCCCTTCTCCAGGAGATCTTTCCAACCCAGGACTGAACCCAGGTCTTCCACATTGCAGGTGGAATCCCTACCAGCTAAGCCAAGTGCAGGCTCATGGTAAGCATAAGTATTAATGTTCTTTCTTTTCTATCACTTGTGTGCATAATTTCTTTCTCTTAAATTTCATACCAGTGTATGCATGCAGATAAGCCCACAATAATAGTGATGATAATGATAACAATAATATTAATGTTAAGAACATTTAATAAGTGCAGTAAGTATGGAAATGGAAACCACTTTCACTCAATCATGTCCAACTCTTTGCGACCCTGTGGGCTGTAGCCTATCAGGCTTCTCTGTCCATGGGATTTCCCAGGCAAGAATACTGGAATGGGTTGCCATTTCCTTCTCCAGGGAATCTTCCCAACCCAGGAATCAAATCTGGTCTCCTGCATTGGAGGCAGATTCTTTAACATCTGAGCCACCAGGGAAGCCCAAGAGAAGCAGTAGTATACAACTGTTTTATATGTTTTACCTTATTTAATCCTCAAATTGTTCCCAAAAGAAGTTACCAGTATCTCTATTTTATAGGTGAGAAAACTGAAGTAGAGTTAATTAACTGACCTAATTAATTAATGTTAGAGATGGGATTTGCAAGCAAGTAAGCAAATATCAATAACCTCAGATATGCAGATGACACCACCCTTGTGGCAGAAAGTGAAGAGGAACAAAAAAGCCTCTTGATGATAGTGAAAGAGGAGATTGAAAAAGTTAGCTTAAAGCTCAACATTCAGAAGACGAACATCATGGCATCCGGTCCCATTACTTCATGGGAAATAGATGGGGAAACAGTGGAAACAGTGTCAGACTTTATTTTTGGGGGCTCCAAAATCACTGCAGATGGTGACTGCAGCCATGAAATTAAAAGACACTTACTTCTTGGAAGGAAAGTTATGACCAACCTAGATAGCATATTCAAAAGCAGAGATATTAACTTTGTTGACTAAGGTCCGTCTAGTCAAGGCTATGGCTTTTCCAGTGGTCATGTATGGATGTGAGAGTTGGACTGTGAAGAAGGCTGAACACTGAAGAATTGATGCTTTTGAACTGTGGTGTTGGAGAAGACTCTTGAGAGTCCCTTGGACTGCAAGGAGATCCAACCAGTCCATTCTGAAGGAGATGAGCCCTGGGATTTCTTTGGAAGGAATGATGCTAAAGCTGAAACTCCAGTACTTTGGCCACCTCAGGCGAAGAGTTGACTCATTGGAAAAGACTCTGATGCTGGGAGAGGTTGAGGGTAGGAGGAGAAGGGGACGACAGAGGATGGGATGGCTGGATGGCATCACTGACTCAATGGACATGAGTCTGAGTGAACTTTGGGAGTTGGTGATGGACAGGGAGGCCTGGTGTGCTGCGATTCATGGGGTCGCAAAGAGTCGGACACGACTGAGCGACTGAACTGAAGATTACTCCTTGGAAGGAAAGTTATGACCAACCTAGATAGCATATTGAAAAGCAGAGACATTACTTTGCCAACAAAGGTCTGTCTAGTCAAGGCTATGGTTTTTCCAGTGGTCATGTATGGATGTGAGAGTTGGACTGTGAAGAAGGCTGAGTACCAAAGAATTGATGCTTTTGAACTGTGGTGTGGAAGAAGACTCTTGAGAGTCCCTTGGACTGCAATGAGATCCAACCAGTCCATCCTAAAGATCAGTCCTGGGTGTTCATTGGAAGGACTGATGCTAAAGGTGAAACTCCAATACTTTGGCCACCTCATGTGAAGAACTGACTCATTGGGAAAGACCCTGATGCTGGGAAAGATTGAGGGCAGGAGGAGAAGGGGATGACAGAGGATGAGATGGCTGGATGGCATCACCAACTCGATGGACATGAGTTTGGGTAAACTCTGGGAGTCGGTGATGGACAGGGAGGACTGGCATGCTGCAATTCGTGGGGTCGCAAAGAGTCAGACACGACTGAGCGACTGAACTGAACTGAATCTGATTTTGCATTTGAGGTCTTATCTAATATGATTAGTACTGATGCTATTTCTCTGCATACTAAAATCATACACATACAAAGAGAGAACAAAGACTCAGAAGGCATGTGTTTTATTCACAAAAGTCAAGCATTTTGAAACATGTTTGTTTATAGAATGCTAAGCTTATTTTCTCTTTAAGTGTGCCACTGTGTACACATGGCCTGGATATTATTTCCTTAATCACACTAACTTATAGTTTCACTTACAAATAGTTACCAAGCTCTTACTATGTCTCAAGGTTTGTGCTAGAACTTCAAAGTGTTGAAAACAATTAGATACCATTCCTGCCTTCTGGGAGTTTACTGGCTAACAACATTAGCAGATTAATAAAAAAAAAAAACAAACCCTAAGATTAACAAATTATAAAGAATCAGTTCAGTTCAGTCACTCAGTCATGTCTGACTCTTTGCGACTCCATGAATTGCAGCACTCCAGGCTTCCCTGTCCATCACCAACTCCTGGAGTCCACCCAAACCCATGTCCATTGAGTCGGCGATGCCATCCAACCATCTCATCCTGTGTCGTCCCCTTCTCTTCCTGCCTTCAATTTTTCCCAGCATCAGGGTCTTTCCCAATGAGTCAGTTCTTCACATCAGGTGGCCAAAGTATTGGAGTTTCAGCTTCAAAATCAGTCCTTCCAATGAACACTCAAGACTGATCTCCTTTAGGATGGACTGGTTGGCAAGTTACTGTGAAGGAAATGAACAATATACTACGAGGGGAAAGAATAATAAGGGAATACAGTTTTGGTCTTTACCTTTTAAATCAGATTGGAAGTTGAATGTAAGGAGTACATTTAAGAAAGAATAGAATGACAAGGGTAAAATATGGTGAACATTACTCCAATTTCAGCCATGCCCAATAGTTTTGGACTTCTTAAAGTTATGCTAGTGTATTCATTATGCCATGAATGAGAAATTTTGTTTAAAATATTATTATAAATTATAGAAAGAAAATGTTTGTTATGAAAATAGAAATGGTATGTTACCACTTTTGTCAGTGAGTATGTGTGGGAGGGTCCTGGAGATGAAGGATTGTGAGTTCAGAAAATAGTTTGATCTCTGGATTGGGAAGATCCCCTGGAGAAGGGAATGGCAACCCACTCCAATATTCTTGCCTGGGGAATTTCATGGACAGGGGAGACTGGCAGGCTACAGTCCATAGGGTCACAAAGAGTCAGACATGACTGAACAACTAACACTTTGATTTTTATCAATTTTACATATTATGTTTCATTTAAAAATACATAAATCTATAATATATGAAAAAAATTCTTCTGAATCGCTAACCTAGATTCCTATTTCATTTCGCCCACTTAATGAAAATGTGAAGGGGTTGAGAAAGTCACTTTTCTCTTTACATCCCAACATATGCCTCAAAAAACTAGAGAAAGCTCTGGAAGGTCCCTGAGGCAACTTATAGATCCCAAGTGCATTATATTTCTAAAGGACATGCATGAGGATTCTAAAGTACTATTTGGATATTAAATTCTAAAAAGTGAAAATAATTCAGTTTTATTTATAAATAATATGTTTCCAGTAATAATTTTAATAATTGTAAGTAACTGTCCACTGATTTTCTCTGCCTTAAGTTTAATATTTGTTTGCTTCCATGTTATATGGATTTTTTTTCTAGATGCCAAATCTTTGAAGCTTGAACTCCAGGTGCAATCTCTATAATTTTAATTTTCCCATTTTCATTAACCTATAGGAAAAGCAATATCATAAATATTTTTTATTATTAATCTGAACTAGTAGTCTAAAGTATTTATAATCTTTCATTATCATTGCCAAATTCTGAAATGATTAAGCATACCAGGCTTATCTAAAAGTCTATAATAAGAGTATAAGAGTGAAAAGAAGAATACCAGGGGTCAAGAAATTCAGGTGCCTCGAGAACTAGGAAAGATCCATTTTTATAGACAGCACTGAAAAATTTATCATCACAAGGTACTCTGCTGAGATGAGAGGAGTGGTGAAGATGGTGGAGTAGGGGAATATCATGACCTCATCTCATCCCATGGCAACACCAACATTACAACTGTTAGCAGAGTAACTACTGATGAGAAAGACCTGAAAAGCAGAAAAGATCTATACAGGAGGAGCCCCAGTGAGATGAGTAGGAGGGAGGAGACATGGTAAAGTCAAGTCCCAAACCCAGGGTGGGTAACCCACAAATGGAAGGATAATTGCAACTGCACAGTTTCTTCCCAAGCAGCAAGGAGTCTGAGCCCCACCATGATCTCCCTAGCACAAGTTCTGTACCAGGAAGACAAAACCCCAGAATGTTTGCCTTTGAAGGCTAGTGGGGTTTACTTTGGATGAGAGGCAGAGGTCTGTAGGAAGTAGAAACTCCTTTTAAAAAGGATGCATACAAAATGTTACATTCTCCAAGACCCAGGGAAAAAGCAATAATTGGAAAGGAGCCTGGGTCAAATCTACCTACAGATCTTGGAGAGCCTTTCAGAAAGGCTGGAGGCAAGTGAAGCTCATCTTGGGGACACAAAGACATTTTGGGGAGTATGTTTTACCACTTGGACACTGGAGCTAGCAAATGCCATTTTTAAATCCTGTTCTAGCTTGTTGATACTAGGACTGGGCCTCAACCCCCAGCTTTTCTACACTCATATGGGACAACTCAGGTCAAGCAGCTAGCTCGATGAGAGCACCAGCCCACCTACCAGCAGGTCAACAGCAGCTCTGAGACACCCTGGACCTTTCTCTGGGATCTTACCCCACTCACCAATGGCCAATACTAACTTTGGGACACCCTGGTCTTTCAACCAGCCATGTCAGGAACTGGCCGGCTAAACAGCAGGCTAACACTAGATTGGGATCTCCAGTTGTGCCACCATGCCCTCAGGACCCAGTTGCATACGCTTGTGCACCAGGACTAGCTGCAGGAACCCATGGGGTTCCACAGACATCAGCCTTGTGACTCCTCCTCACCAACCAGAAGCCACACGGCCTCCATACTAGGTAGGGAATGGCAACCACCCAGATCAGGGGCTAGACAGACCTATCTGACTGACCACAGTAAACAGCCTAACAGAAGGGCCTATGCAGCCCACATAGAGGACATCCCTAGAGCATACAGCTTTGGTGATATGAGCAGAATGCACTGCTGGGATGCAAAGGATATCTACAACAGTCTTCTTCTCCAAGATCAGGAAACATAACCAAATTACCAAATGTATAGAAATAAAAACAGTATCAAGCAAAATCAGGTCATAAGGGACTATACTCCAAATTAAGGAGCAGGACAAAACTACAGAATAACTAAGTGAAGTGGAGATAAACAGGTCAAGGTAAAGATCATAAAGACGTTCAAAGAGCTTGAGAGAAGACTGTTTGAACACAGTAAGAAGTTAGAAGTTTTTAACAAAGTGTTAGGAAATATAAAGAAACTGACAGAGCTGAAGAATAAAATAAATGAAATACTAAACAAGAATAGATTAGATGATATGGAGAAATGGATCAGTGAACTGGAAGCAGAATAGTAGAAATCACGAAAGTTGAAGAGATGGTTCAATCTGAAAATCAGTCAATGTGATAGAGGGTATTAATTAACTGAAGAAAAAAAATTATGGGATCATTTCAGAAATGTGAGAAAAACTTTAGACAAAATTTAACAGAAACAATTCCATTTAAAATCTCATCAAAAAGGATAAAATACCTAGAAATCTAACTAAGGAGGCAAAACAACTGTACTTGGAAAACTAGAAGATACTGATGAAAAACATTAAAGGGAAAGTAAATAGATGGAAAGATATACTGTGCTCATGAGCTGAAAGAATTAATGTTGCTAAAATAACCACATTACCCAAGGCAACCCACAGATTCAATGCAATTCTTATCAAAGTACCAATGAACTAGAACAAATAATTCTAAAATATATACAGAAACACAAAATAACCTGAATATATCCAAAACAATCTTTGATAAGGAACAAAGGTGGAACTATCACCTCCTTGATTTTAGACTATATACTACAAAGTTAGAGTATACAAAATAGTATGGTACTGGCACAAAAACAGACATATAGATATATGGAATAGAATAAAGGGCCCGTAAATGAATCCACACTTACATGAGCCATTAATCTATGAGGAGGAGGCAAGAGTATACAGTAGGAAAATGATACTCTGTTCAATAAATGGTATTGGAAAAACTTGACAGCTATATGCAAAAGAATCAAACTGGACTTTCACACATCATAGATGAAAATAAGTTCAAAATAGATTAAAGATATATATAAGGCATGAAATAATAAAACTTCTAGAAGAAAGCATAGACATTTTGCTCTTTGACATTGATCTCAGAAATACTTTTTTTAGATATGTCTCCTCCAGCAAGGGAAACAAAAGCAAACATAAACAAGTGGGGCCACATAAAACTAAAAAGCTTTTGCACAATGAAGCACATTTTCAACAAAATGAAAAAGCTGCCTACTGACTGAGAGAAGACATTTGCTAACAATATTAAGAAGAGGTGACAAGAATATACAGTAGAACTGTACTAAAAAGATCTTCACGACCCCGATAATCACGATGGTGTGATCACTCATCTAGAGCCAGACATCCTGGAATGTGAAGTCAAGTGGGCCTTAGAAAGCATCACTACAAACAAAGCTAGTGGAGGTGATGGAATTCCAGCTGAGCTATTTCAAATCCTGAAAGACAATGCTGTGAAAGTGCCGCACTCAATATGCCAGCACGTTTGGAAAACTCAGCAGTAGCCACAGGACTGGAAAAGGTCAGTTTTCATTCCAATCCCAAAGAAAGGCAATGCCAAAGAATGCTCAAACTACTGCACATTGCACTCATCTCACACGCTAGTAATGTAATGCTCAAAATTCTCCAAGCCAGGGTTCAGCAATACGTGAACCGTGAACTTCCTGATGTTCAGGCTGGTTTTAGAAAAGGCAGAGGAACCAGAGATCAAATTGCCAACATCTGCTGGATCATGGAAAAAGCAAGAGAGTTCCAGAAAAACATCTATTTCTGCTTTATTGACTATCCCAAAGCCTTTGAGTGTGCATCACAATAAACTGGAAAATTCTGAGAGAGATGGGAATACCAGACCACCTGACCTGCCTCTTGAGAAATCTGTATGCAGGTCAGGAAGCAACAGTTCGAACTGGACGTGAAACAACAGACTGGTTCCAAATAAGAAAAGGAGTACGTCAAGGCTGTATATTGTCACTCTGCTTATTTAACTTATATGCAGAGTACATCATGAGAAACGCTGGACTGGAAGAAACACAAGCTGGAATCAAGATTGGTGGGAGAAATATCAATAACCTCAGATATGCAGATGACACCATCCTTATGGCAGAAAGTGAAGAGGAACTAAAAAGCCTCTTGATGAAAGTGAAAGAGGAGAGTGAAAAAGTTGGCTTAAAGCTCAACATTCAGAAGACGAACATCATGGCATCCGGTCCCATCACTTCATGGGAAATAGATGAGGAAACAGTGGAAACAGTGTCAGCCTTTTTTTGGGGAGGCTCCAAAATCACTGCAGATGGTGACTCCAGCCATGAAATTAAAAGACGCTTACTCCCTGGAAGAAAAGTTATGACCAACCTAGATAGCATATTCAAAACCAGAGACATTACTTTGCCGACTAAGGTCCATCTAGTCAAGGCTATGGTTTTTCCTGTGGTCATGTATAGATGTGAGAGCTGGACTGTGAAGAAGGCTGAGTACCAAAGAATTGATGCGTTTGACCTGTGGTGTTGGAGAAGACTCTTGAGAGTCCTTTCGACTGCAAGGAGATCCAACCAGTCCATCCTAAAGATCAGTCTTGGGTTTTCATTGGAAGGACTGATGCTAAAGCTGAAACTCCAGTACTTTGGCCACTTCATGCAAAGAGGTGACTCATTGGAAAAGACTCTGATGCTGGGAGGGGTTGAGGGCAGGAGGAGAAGGGGACGATAGAGGATGAGATGGCTGGATGGCATCACTGACTCAATGGACGTGAGTCTGAGTGAACTTCGGGAGTTGGTGATGGACAGGGAGGCTTGGCGTGTGGCGATTCATGGTGTCTCAAAGAGTCGGACATGACTGAGTGACTGAACTGAACTGAACAATATATCAGATAAGGGGTTAATACCCAAAATATACAAAGAACTCTCACAACTCATTTTTGAAAAATCTAACCTGATTAAAAAAGGGTAGAGGAGCTGAACAGATGTTTTCCCAGTGAAGACATACAGATGGTCTATAAACATATGAAAAGGCTTACCATCACTAGTTACCAGGTAAATGAAAATCAGAACCAGAAAGTGATATCACTCAACACGTATCAGACTGGCTACTATCAAAAAACAGAACAAATAACAAGTGTTGGTCAGGATGTGGAGAGAAGGGAACCGACATGCACTCTTGGTGGGAATGTAAACTGTATAGCCATGAAGGAAAACAGTACTGAGTTTCTTCAAAAAATTAAAAATAGAACTAATATACACTCCAGCATTTCCACTCCTTGGTATTTACTCAAAGAAATTGAGAACAGTAATTAGAAAAGATATATACACCCTTATGTTCACTGGAGAAGGAAATGGCAACCCACTCCAGTGTTCTTGCCTGGAGAATCCCAGGGATGGGGGAGCCTGGTGGGCTGCCGTCTATGGGGTCGCACAGAGTCGGACACGACTGAAGCAACTTAGCAGCAGCAGCGTGTTCACTGTAGCATTATTTATAATAGCCAAAAGATATGGAAGCAGTCAAAATGCCCAAGAATGGATAAAGAAGAGGTGATATACATATATATATATCAATACACACAAACATACATATATACATATGTACACATACACACAGCAGACTATTGCTCAGCCATAAAAAAGAATGAAATCTTGCCATTTCCAACAACATGGATAGACCTACAGAGAATTGTGCTAAGTGAAATGTCAGACAAAGACAAATACTGTATGATTTCACTTACATATGGAATGTAAGAAACAAAACAAATGAACAGTCCTAAGATGGCAGAGGAATAGGATGGGGAGACCACTTTCTCCCTCACAAATTCCTCAAAAGAACATATTCCTCAAAAGAACATATTCCTCAAAAGAACATTTCAACGCTGAGCAAACTCCACAAAACAACTTCTGAATGCTGGCAGAGGACATCAGGCACCCAAAAAAGCAGATCATTGTCTTCAAAAACAGGTAGGAAAAAATATAAAAGATGAAAAAAGAGACAAAGGAGGTGGGGAGGGAGCTCTGTCCCGGGAAGGGAAGCCCGTCCTGGGAAGGGAATTTTAAGAAGAGAGGTTTCCAAACACCAGGAAACACTCTCTCTGCCAAGTGTGTGGCGAGCCTTGGAAACAGAGGGCAACATAACAGGATGGAAAAATAAATAAATAATTAAAACCAACAGATTACAAGCCCAACAGTAACTCCCCCAGCGGAAAAGCAGCGCAGACGCCTGCATCCGCCACTAACAAGTGGGGGCAGGGTAGGGAGGCGCGGGAGGCGCGGGCTGCAGTGCTTCGTAAGAATCAGGCAGGAACGCCCCACGCGTAACCAGAATGAACTAATTTGGGCTAGCAAACCAGACTGTGGGATAGCTACCACGCGAAAAGCTCGAACATAAGACAACACCAGGACCGCGCACAAAACAAAGGACAGAACGGAAATAGCTAGCTACAGACCATCCCCCGCTGGGGACAGGCATCCAGAGCTGTAAGGGCTGGAAAGGGGCAATCGCAGCCCCGGAGAGACTTTACCTACCAAACAGTAAGCAGGCTTCTTTGCTAAGACTTCTGGGGGTGCTGGACAGTCACCATCTGCCTCACAAGGGGAACCAGCAGTACACCCAGAAAACTGAGTAGCAGAGACAGGAAAGGCGACAAGTTGCAGCTCCCCAAACTCCTGAGCTACTTGGACCTGGGAAGGTCACAAAACGCAGTCCCAACCGAATCTGCACCTCTGAGGGCAACCTGAGTGCCGAACCTGAGTGGCTTAGACGGGGGAGGTGCACGCAGCCTAGGGCCGGCCTCAGACGGTTCCCAGCTGAGCATCGTAGAGCCGGAGTGGTTTGTGCACAGTGAGCAGGGACAGGCCCAGCGGGGCTGAGACACTGCGTGCACACGACAGTGCTATTTGTTTGCAGCATCCCCCACTCCCCACAGCGTGACTGAACTAGTGAGCCTAAAAAAAAAAAGTGTCCACCACCTCCTCCCCTGTGTCAGGATGGAAATCAGACATTGAAGAGACCAGCAAACAGAAGAAGTTAAACAGAGGGAACCGCCTTGGAAGTGACCCCACACTGCCCACAACACCAGAGAAAGGGCCAGATATATCTTTACTATTTTTACAATCATTCCTTTCATTTTTTCTTTTTCTTTTTTGTTTGTTTTTTGTTGACACTGTTGTGGGGTTGTTTTTTCTTCTTTTCTTTTTCTTCTTTTTTTTTTCTAACTTTTTAAAATTGTTAAGTCTTCTATTTCTCCTCTAATTTTTATTTCTATAACCTACTATTACTTTTCAAGAAAAAGACTCTATTTTTTAAAGCAAACACCGTATATAGTCTTTGAGTGGTTGTTGGTGGTGTTTTTTAATAATTCTTGTGGCTTTGTTTTTTTTTTTTTTTTGGTTTTCTTTTTTCTTTTTTCCTTCTTCTTCTTTTCTTTAATATTGTATTTTTGAAAATCCAACCTCTACTCTAGATTTTTAATCTTTGCTTTTTGGTTTTTGTTGTCAATTTTGTACATTTAAAAACCCAAACTTCACTACCCAATTTTACCTGAGAGCGAGATTATTGGCTTGACCACTCTTTCCTCCTTTGGACTCTCCTTTTTCTCCACCAGGTGGCCTCTGTCTCTTCCCTCCCCCTTCTCTTCTCTATCCAACTCCGTGAATCTCTGTGTGTTCCAGACGGTGGAGAACACCTAAGGAACTGGTTACTGGCTGGATTTGTCTCTCTCCTTTTCATTTCCCTCTTTTATCCTCTTGGCCACCTCTGTCTACTTCCTCCCTCTTCTCTTCCCCGTATAACTCCGTGAATACCTCTGAGCAGTCCAGACTGTGGAGCGCACATAAGGAAGTGATTACTGGCTAGCTTGCTCTCTCCTCTTTTGATCTCACTGCATCTCATTCCAGTCACCTCTAACTACCCCCTCCCTCTTCTCTTCTCCATGTAACTCAGTGAACCTCTCTGGGTGTCCCTCAATGTGGGGAAACTTTTCATCTTTAACCTAGATGTTTTATCATCAGTGCTGTATAGATGGAGAAGTCTAGAGGCTACTGTAAAAATAAAGCTGAAAACCAGAAGCAGGAGGCTTAAGTCCAAAGCCTGAGAACATCAGAGAACTCCTGAATTCAGGGAACATTAATCAATAGGAGCTCATCAAATGCCTCCATACCTACACTGAAACCAAGCTCCACCCAAGGGCCAACAAGTTCCAGAGCAAGACATACCACGCAAATTCTCCAGCAACACAGGAACACACACCTGAGCTTCAATATACAGGCAGCTCAAAGTTACTCCAAAACCATTGACGTCTCATAACCAATTACTGGTCACTCCACTGCACTCCAGAGAGAAGAAACCCAGCTCCACCTACCAGAACTCCAACACAAGCCTCCCTAACCAGGAAACCTTGACAAGCCACTGATACAACCCCACACACAGTGAGGAAGCTCCATAATAAAGGGAACTTCACAAATTCCCAGAATATAGAAAGGCCACCCCAAACGCAGCAATATAATCAAGATGAAGAGACAGAGGAATACTCAGCAGGTAAAGGAACAGGAGAAATGCCCACCAAACCAAACAAAAGAGGAAGAGATAGGGAATCTACTTGAGAAAGAATTCTGAATATTGATAGTGAAAATGATCCAAAATCTTGAAATCAAAATGGAATCACAGATAAATAGCCTGGAGACAAGGATTGAGAAGATGCAAGAAAGGTTTAAAGGACCTAGAAGAAATAAAAAAGAGTCAATATATAATGAATAACACAATAAATGAGATCAACAACACTCTGGAGGCAACAAATAGTAGAATAACGGAGGCAGAGATAGGATTAGTGAAATAGAAGATAGAATGGTAGAAATAAATGAATCAGAGAGGAAAAAAGAAAAACGAATTAAAAGAAATGAGGACAATCTCAGAGACCTCCAGGACAATATGAAACGCTCCAACATTCGAATTATAGGAGTCCCAGAAGAAGACAAAAAGAAAGACCATGAGAAAATCCTTGAGGAGATAATAGTTGAAAACTTCCCTAAAATGGGGAAGGAAATAATCACCCAAGTTCAAGAAACACAGAGTGTTCCAAATAGGATAAACCCAAGGCAAAACACCCCAAGAAACATATTAATCAAATTAACAGAGATCAAACACAAAGAACAAATATTAAAAGCAGCAAGGGAAAAACAACAAATAACACACAAGGGGATTCCCATAAGGATAACAGCTGATCTTTCAATAGAAACTCTTCAGGCCAGGAGGGAATGGCAAGACATACTCAAAGTGATGAAAGAAAATAACCTACAGCCCACATTACTGTACCCAGCAAGGATTTCATTCAAATACGAAGGAGAAATCCAAAGCTTTACAGACAAGCAAAAGCTGAGGGAATTCAGCACCACCAAACCAGCTCTCCAACAAATGCTAAAGGATATTCTCCAGACAGGAAACGCAAAAAGGGTGTATAAACCCGAACCCAAAACAATAAAGTAAATGGTAACGGGATCACACTTATCAATAAATACCTTAAACATAAATGGGTTGAATGCCCCAACCAAAAGGCAAAGACTGGCTGAATGGATACAAAAACAAGACCCCTCTCTATGCTGCTTACAAGACACCCACCTCAAAACAAGGGACACATACAGACTGAAAGCGAAGGGCTGGAAAAAGATATTCCACGCAAATAGAGACCAAAAGAAAGCAGGAGTGGCAATACTCATATCTGATAAAATAGACTTTAAAACAAAGGCTGTCAAAAGAGACAAAGAAGGCCACTACATAATGATCAAAGGATCAATCCAAGAAAAAGATATAACAATTATAAATATATATGCACCCAATATAGGAGCACCGCAATATGTAAGACAAATGCTAACAAGTATGAAAGGAGAAATTAACAATAACACAGTAATAGCAGGCGACTTTAATACCCCACTCACACCTATGGACAGATCAACTAAACAGAAAATTAACAAAGAAATGCAAACTTTAAATGATACAATAGACCAGTTAGACCTAACTGATATCTATAGGATATTTCACCCAAAAACAATGACTTTCACCCTTTTCTCAAGTGCTCACGGAACTTTCTCCAGGATAGACCACATCCATAAATCTAACCTTGATAAATTTTAAAAAATCAAAACCATTCCAAGCATCTTTTCTGACCATAATGCATTAAGATTAGATCTCAATTACAGGAGAAAAACTATTAAAAATTCCAACGTATGGAGGCTGAACAACACGCTTCTGAATAACCAACAAATCACAGAAGAAATCAAAAAAGAAATCAAAATATGCATAGAAAACTAATGAAAATGAAAACACAACAACCCAAAACCTGCAGGACACTGTAAAAGCAGTGCTAAGGGGAAAGTTCAGAGCAATAAAGGCATACCTCAAGAAACAAGAAAAAAGTCAAATAAATAACCTAACTCTACACCTAAAGCAACTAGAAAAGGAAGAAATGGAGAACCCCAGAGTTAGTAGAAGGAAAGAAATCTTAAAAATTAGGGCAAAAATAAATG
Organism: Capricornis sumatraensis; assembly: GCF_032405125.1. Taxonomy (NCBI): domain Eukaryota; kingdom Metazoa; phylum Chordata; class Mammalia; order Artiodactyla; family Bovidae; genus Capricornis; species Capricornis sumatraensis. The sequence goes on from NC_091073.1 coordinate 27,255,030, forward strand.
CAAAAGAAACAAAAGAGACAAAAGAGACCATAGCAAAAATCAACAAAGCCAAAAGCTGTTTCTTTGAAAGGATAAATAAAATTGACAAACCATTCGCCAGACTCATCAAGAAACAAAGGGAAAAAAATCAAATCAATAAAATTAGAAATGAAAATGGAGAGATCACAGCAGACAACACAGAAATACAAAGGATCATAAGAGACTACTATCAGCAATTATATGCCAATAAAATGGACAACATGGAAGAAATGGACAAATTCTTAGAAAAGTACAATTTTCCAAAACTGAACCAAGAAGAAATAGAAAATCTTAACAGACCCATCACAAGCACGGAAATTGAAACTGTAATCAGAAATCTTCCAGCAAACAAAAGCCCAGGTCCAGACGGCTTGACAGCTGAATTCTACCAAAAATTTCGAGAAGAGTTAACACCTATCCTACTCAAACTCTTCCAGAAAATTGCAGAGGAAGGTAAACTTCCAAACTCATTCTATAAGGCCACCATCACCATAATACCAAAACCTGACAAAGATACTACAAAAAAAGAAAACTACAGGCCAATATCACTGATGAACATAGATGCAAAAATCCTCAACAAAATTCTAGCAATCAGAATCCAACAACACATTAAAAAGATCATACACCATGACCAAGTGGGCTTTATCCCAGGGATGAAAGGATTCTTCAATATCTGCAAATCAATCAATGTAATTCACCACATTAACAAATTGAAAAATAAAAGCCATATGATTTTCTCAATAGATGCAGAGAAGGCCTTTGACAAAATTCAACATCCGTTTATGATAAAAACTCTCCAGAAAGCAGGAATAGAAGGAACATACCTCAACATAATAAAAGCTATATATGACAAACCCACAGCAAACATTATCCTTAATGGTGAAAAATTGAAAGCATTTCCCCTAAAGTCAGGAACAAGACAATGGTGCCCACTTTCATCACTACTATTCAACATAGTTCTGGAAGTTTTGGCCACAGCAATCAGAGCAGAAAAAGAAATAAAAGGAATCCAAATTGGAAAAGAAGAAGCAAAACTCTCACTGTTTGCAGATGACATGATCCTCTACATAGAAAACCCTAAAGACTCCACCAGAAAATTACTAGAGCTAATCAATGAATATAGTAAAGTTGCAGGATATAAAATCAACACAGAGAAATCCCTTGCATTCCTATACACTAATAATGAGAAAGTAGAAAAAGAAATTAAGGAAACAATTCCATTCACCATTGCAACGAAAAGAATAAAATACTTAGGAATATATCTACCTAAAGAAACTAAAGACCTATATATAGAAAACTATAAAACACTGATGAAAGAAATCAAAGAGGACACTAATAGATGGAGAAATATACCATGTTCATGGGTCGGAAGAATCAATATAGTGAAAATGAGTATACTACCCAAAGCAATCTACAAATCCAATGCAATCCCTATCAAGCTACCAGTGATATTTTTCACAGAACTAGAACAAATAATTTCAAGATTTGTATGGAAACACAAAAAACCTGGAATAGCCAAAGCAATCTTGAGAAAGAAGAATGGAACTGGAGGAATCAACTTGCCTGACTTCAGACTCTACTACAAAGCCACAGTCATCCAGACAGTATGGTTCTGGCACAAAGACAGAAATATAGATCAGTGGAACAAAATAGAAAGCCAGGAGATAAATCCACACACATATGGACACCTTATCTTTGACAAAGGAGGCAAGAATATACAATGGAGTAAAGACAATCTCTTTAACAAGTGGTGCTGGGAAAACTGGTCAACCACTTGTAAAAGAATGAAACTAGATCACTTTCTAACACCGCACACAAAAATAAACTCAAAATGGGTTAAAGATCCAAAGGTAAGACCAGAAACTATAAAACTCCTAGAGGAGAACATAGGCAAAACACTCTTCGACATAAATCACAGCAGGATCCTCTATGATCCACCCCTCAGAATTCTGGAAATAAAAGCAAAAATAAACAAATGGGATCTAATTAAAATTAAAAGCTTCTGCACAACAAAGGAACATATAAGCAAGGTGAAAAGACAGCCTTCAGAATGCGAGAAAATAATAGCAAATGAAGCAACTGACAAACAACTAATCTCAAAAATATACAAGCAACTTATGCAGCTCAATTCCAGAAAAATAAACGACCTAATCAAAAAATGGGCCAAAAAACTAAATAGACATTTCTCCAAAGAAGACATATGGATGGCTAACAAACACATGAAAAGATGCTCAACATCACTCATTATTAGAGAAATGCAAATCAAAACCACAATGAGGTACTATTTCACACCAGTCAGAATGGCTGCGATCCAAAAGTCTACAAGCAATAAATTCTGGAAAGGGTGTGGGGAAAAGGGAACCCTCCTACACTGTTGGTGGGAATGCAAACTGGTACAGCCACTATGGAGAACAGTGTGGAGATTCCTTAAAAAATGGCAAATAGAATTGCCTTATGACCCAGCAATCCCACTGATGGGCATACACACTGAAGAAAGCAGAATTGAAAGAGACACATGTACCCCAATGTTCATCGCAACACTGTTTATAATAGCCAGGACATGGAAACAACCTAGATGTCCATCAGCAGATGAATGGATAAGAAAGTGGTGGTACATATACACAATGGAGTATTACTCAGCCATTAAAAAGAATACATTTGAATCAGTTCTAATGAGATGGATGAAACTGGAGCCAATTATACAGAGTGAAGTAAGCCAGAAAGAAAAACACCAATACAGTATACTAACACATATATATGGAATTGGCAATGATGAACCTGTATGCAAGACAGCAAAAGAGACACAGATGTGTAGAGCGGCCTTTTGGACTCAGAGGGAGAGGGAGAGGGTGGGATGATTTGGGAAAATCGCATTGAAACATGTATACTATCATGTAACAAACGAATCGTCAGTCTGTCTGATGCAAGATACAGGATGATTGGGGCTGGTGCACGGGGATGACCCAGAGAGATGTTATGGGGAGGGAAGTGGGAGGGGGGTTCATGTTTGGGAACACATGTACACCCATGGTGGATTCATGTCAATGTATGGCAAAACCAATACAGTATTGTAAAGAAAAATAAAGTAAAAATAAACATTAAAAAAATTAAAAAAAAATTTTTTTTAAAAATGAACAAATGTGACAAAACAGAAACTTTCAGATACAAAAATCAAAGAGGTGGCTGCCAGAGGGGCCAGGCTTGAGGGGGGAAGAGAAATAGGGGAGCAAGATAAACAGGTACAAATTTCTAGTTGCAACATAAATGTCATGAGGATGTAATACACAATGTGGGGAATATAGACAATACTTATGTAATATCCCTGTAGGTTGACAAATGGTAACTAGACTTATCTTGGTGGTCTTCTTGAAATACCAAATCACTGTTTTGTAACAGGAACTAACAAAGTGTTGTAGAAAATTATACTTCAAAAACAATTCAAAGATATCAGATTCATTGCTACCACAGGTAGCCGGTGAGGGGAGTGGGAACTAAGTAATCAAGTTATAAGATAAATACTAGGAATGTAATATACAATATTATATAGGTAATCAACACTGCTGTATGATATATATGAAAGCTATTAAGACAGTGAATCCTGAGTACTCAACCCAAGGAAAATTATTTTTCCTATTTAATATTGTAACTTTATGAGATACATTCGCTAAAGATATTGGGAAAATCTTTTCATGATCTATGTCACATCATTATGATGTATACCATGAACTTGTGCAGTATTCTATGTCAATTATATCTCAATAAAACTGGAAGAAAAAAGTCTGTGATGAGGTCATAGAGGTAATTACAATAGATCTGGCTAGAACATAAATGGAAAACAGCAAAACAGACCTCAAAATAAGCTAAAGTAAAGTTATACACAAATCTGAAAAAATGGCATCATTCCTTCAAATATAGATGAATAAAAATTTCCATTCAGACTTGAAGCTATTTAATTTCTTTCCCTCCCTGTGAAGTCACCACAAGTTTGCCAAGTAAACCGAGCCTTGAGGGAAAGGTATGCTCCTCTCAAGGCAGCTCATTCTCTTTCCCCTCTTCCCCCCTTCATTCGCTGCGGTCTAGGTAGTAACAACTTCACTGCATCTGATACCCTGGTCCTACCCATGCTTTTGTAGTAGGTGAAAAGACCTTTGTAAATAAACCCTCCTCAAATTAGCCTTACTTGAGTGTTTAATCAGTTTCCTGTTAGGGTCCTTACTAATGGGCAAATGTTAAATTTCATTTAACTTTGAAATAAGATAAGTTTTATTTGGTAGGGTAGATTCATATAAACATAGATATATCTACCAGACGTGGCTTTATGTTCCTATGACTGTAGTCTTTAAAAAGAATTTGAGCAAAAAGAATAATCATTTTCAATATGAGGTATTTAATATTAATGTGTTCAAAATAGAGAACAGAAAAAGGAATGCACTGGTTTACTCAGAGAAAATAAAGAATTTGAAATCTTTTTCAAATAGATACTAAATTTGAGCTCTAACCTAACTTAGTTATGACACTTGAAATCGTATTTAAAAGGTAGTTTTAAGAAGTTATAAATCTTGATCAAGATTATATGTCTCAACATTGAAATCATTTTGCAAAAGCACTCAATAGTTATATAAAAATATCACTCTAATAAAAAATTTGTAAAAACCACAATGATACTTGCTCGACCTCATAGGTGAATTTGTTGGTGGTCTAAAACTGTCTGCCAGAGAAAGCTCTTTCTGTGCTGTGAATTGACCAAAGGCCAAATGCTAATGGGAACGAAGACCTGATCTACTTTGGAAGTGGCTCTTGCCCATAATGAATAAGATATGGCCTAAAGGAAGATAAGAAGAAGCTGATCATATTTTTGTCCATTTATGGGCTTTTCACACTACTTACTTTGGGGAAGTAGCTAAACCACCTGGGGCAGAGACTGTTTTATTTGTTTATTTATTTTCTACAGCTTTATTGAAACAGAATTCACATTCTGTAGAATTCAACCATTTAAAGTATACAATCCAATGATTTTCAATATACTCAAAGTAAACTTTAGAACATTTTTATACCCTTTAAAAGACACCCTGTATCCTTTAATATTGTCCCCTTAGTCCCTAATCCCCAAATTTCTCAGTCCCTTTCTCTCCCCAGCAATTACTAACCTACTTTCAATTCCTATAAATTTGCCTATTCTGGATATTGCATATAAATGCAATCGTATGATACGTTGCCTTTTGTGACTTGCTTCTTTCACTTGGTATAATGCTTTTATGGTTCATCTATGTTGTAGCATGTATCAGTAGTTTATTCCATTTCATGGCTGAATAATAATTCATCCTATGAATATATTCTGTTTATTTATCCATTGGTGGATATTTTGGTTGTTTCCAACTTTTGACTTCTATAAATAATGTTGCTATAAACATTAATATAAAACTCTTTGTGTGACCACATGCTTTCATTTCTCTTGGAAATTTACCTAGGAGTGTAAGTGTAATTTACCTAGGTCATATGCTAACTCTCAGTTGGTAAAGAATCTGCCTGCAATGCAGGAGACTCCATTTTGATTTCTGGGTTGGGAAGATCTGCTCAAGAAGGGATAGGATTCTTGGGCTTCCCTATGGCTCAGCTGGTAAAGAATCTGGCTACATTGTGGGAGACCTGGGTTCGATTCCTGGGTTGGGAAGATCCCCTGGAGAAGGGAAAGGCTACCCACTCTACTATTCTGGCCTAGAGAATTCCTTGGACTGTATAGTCCATGGAGTCACAAAGAGTCGGACACAACCATGCAACTTTCACTTTCACGCTAACTCTATGTTTAACCATTTGAGTAAGTGCCAGGCTGCTTTCCAGAGCAGTAGCAATCATTTACAATCCAAACAGCAAGGTGTAAGGGCTGTGATTTCTTTACTTCTTCTTCAACACGTATTATTAATCTGACTTTTTAACTCTAGCTCTCCTAATGGATATGGAATGGCAGTTCATTGTGGTTTCGAGTTGCAATTTTCTGATCAGTGATGATGTCAAGTACTTTTGCATATGCTTATTGAGCATTTGTATATTTTCTTCAAAGAAATATCTATTCAGAAACTTTCCCCATTTTTGAACTGGATTATTCATCATTTTGTTATTGAGATGTAAGAGCTCTTTATATATTGCAGATACAAGTCTCTTGTCAGATACATGATTCACCATTACTTACCCTTATATCTGCACTGTCATTTCACTTTCTGGATAGTGTCCTTGAAGCACATACTTCTAATTTTGATGAAGTTCAATTTACATATATATTTTCTTTTGTTGTTCATGCTACTGGTGTCTTACATAAGAATCCATTGTCAAATTTGGGCATCAAGATATACCCCTACATTTTCCTCTAAAAAATTCATAGTTCTAGACCCTCAATTCAGGTTTTTGACTCAAGTTAATTTTGATAAATGTTATAAGGTAAGAGTCCAATTTCATTCTTTACATGTGGCTGGCTTGTCCAGGTGTTGCAGTTCTGTTTGTGGAAAAGACTCTTATTTCCCCATTTAATGGTCTGTGTGCCTTTGTCAAAATCAGCTGATCACAGACACATGGCTTTCCCATTTCTATTCCATTGACCTATATGTCTGTCCTTATCCAAGTGCAGCACTGTCTTGATTACTTAGTGCTTTATACTACTTTCTAAAATTGGGAAGTGAGAATATTTCAAATTTATTCATCATTTTCCTGATTATTGGCCATCCTGGATCCTGTGCAATTTCATGGGAGTTTTAGAATCAGCTGGTCAGTTTCTACAAAAAGTCTGCTATGATTCTGACAGTGATCACACTGAGTCTGTAGATCAATTTGGGGAGTATTACCATCTTAACCAATACATGCAATCTTCCCTGGTGGCTCAGAGGTTAAAGCGTCTGCCTGCAATGTGGGAGACCTGGGTTCGATCCCTGGGTTGGGAAGATCCCCTGGAGAAGGAAATGGCAACCCACTCCAGTATTCTTGCCTGTATGGAGGACCCTGGAGGGCTACAGTCCACAGGTTCGCAAAGAGTCGGACACAACTGAGTGACTTCACCATCTTAACCAATCTAGACAGTATGACCAACCTAGACATTATGACCAACCTAGACAGCATATTAAAAAGCAGAGACATTATTTTGCTGACAAAGGTCTGTTTTCTAGTCAAAGTTATGGTTTTTCCAGTAGTCATGTATGGATGTACAGAGAAAGTGAAAGTGAACTTGTTCAGTCGTGTCCGACTCTTTGCGACCCTATGGACACCAGGCTTCTCTGTCCATGGGATTTTCTAGGCAAGAGTACTGGAGTCGGTTGCCTTTTCCTTCTCCAGGGGATCTTCCCAACCCAGGGATTGAACCCGGGTCTCCAGCATTGTAGACAGACGTTTTACCATCTGAGCCACCAGGAAGTCAATGCAAATCCTCTCCAGTACTCTTGCCTGGAAAATCCCATGGATGGAGGAACATGGTAGGCTGCAGTCCACGGGGTCACGAAGAGTCAGACATGAATGAGTGACTTCACTTTCACTTTTCACTTTCATGCACTGGAGAAGGAAATGACAACCCACTCCAGTGTTCTTGTCTGGGGAATTCCAGGGATGGTGGAGCCTGGTGGGTTGCCATCTATGGGGTTGCACAGAGTCAGACATAAATGAAATGACTTAGCAGCAGCAGCAGCAGCAGCATGTATGGATGTGAGAGTTAGACCATAAAAAAGGCTGAGTGCCGAAGAATTGATTTTGTACTGTGGTGCTGGAGAAGACTCTTGAGGGTTCCTTGGGTGGCAAGGAGATCAAAACAGTCCATCCTAAAGGAAATCAGTCCTGAATATTCACTGGAAGGACTGATGCTAAAGCTGAAACTCCCATATTTTGGCCACCTGATGCAAAGAACTAACTCATTTGAAAAGACCTCGATGCTTGGAAAGATTGAAGGCAGGAGGACAAGGGGATGATGGAGGATGAGATGGTTGGGTGGCATCACTGACTGGATGGACATGAGTTAGCACAAGCTCTGGGAGCTGGTGATGGACAGAGAAGCCTGGTATGCTGCAGTCCATGGGACTGCAAAGAGTTAGACATGACTGAGCAACTGAACTGAACTGAACATCTTAACAATTTTAAATTTTCCATTCATGAAAAGGAAATGTTTAGAGTTTCTTTAAAATCTTTCAACAATGTTTTTATTTTTCAGTATTGGTTGAGCTTTGAATTTTGTTTAATTCCTGGTATATTATTTTATGATGCTATTATAAATGACACTTTTTAGTTTCATTTTTTGCTTAATTGCAAATGTTAGAAATACAACTGATTTTTATATAATGGTCTAGTATCTGATATGCATGTTCAATTTCAGTTCTAATAGTATTTTATGGATTTTTAAAAATTCCTAAATAAAAGATCATGTTTTATAAGAATAGAGATAGTTTTCCTACCTCCTAGGAACCAGAGATCAAATTGGCAACATCTGCTGGACCATGGAAAAAGCAAGAGATTCCAGAAAAACATCTATTTCTGCTTTATTGACTATGCCAAAGCTTTTGACTGTGTGGATCACAATAAACTGTGGAAAATTCTGAAAGAGATGGGAATACCAGACCATCTGACCTGCCTCTTGAGAAACCTATATGCAGGTCAGGAAGCAACAGTTAGAACTGGACATGGAACAACAGACTGGTTCCAAATAGGAAAAGGAGTATGTCAAGCCTGTATACTGTCACCCTGCTTATTTAACTTATATGCAGAGTACATCAAGATTGCCGGGAGAAATATCAATAACCTCAGATATGCAGATGACAGCACCTTATGGCAGAAAATGAAGAGGAGCTAAAAAGCCTCTTATGAAAGTGAAAGGGGAGAATGAAAAAGTTGGGTTAAGGCTCAAAATTCAGAAAACTAAGATCATGGCATCTGTTCCCATCACTTCATGGCAAATAGTTTGGGAGACAGTGGAAACAGTGTCAGACTTTATTTTTTGGGGCTCCAAAATCACTGCAGATGGTGATTGCAGCCATGAAGTTAAAAAGACGCTTACTCCTTGGAAGGAAAGTTATGACCAAACTAGATAGTATATTAAAAAGCAGAGATATTACTTTGCCAACAAAGATCCGTCTAGTCAAGGCTATGGTTTTTCCAGTGGTCATTTATGGATGTGAGAGTTGAACTGTGAAGAAAGCTGAATGTAGAAGAATTGATGCTTTTGAACTGTGGTGTTGGAGAAGACTCTTGAGAGTCCCTTGGACTGCAAGGAGATCCAACCAGTCCATCCTAAAGGAGATCAGTCCTGGGTGTTCTTTGGAAGGACTGATGCTGAAGCTGAAACTCCAGTACTTTGGCCACCTCATGTGAAGAGCTGACTCATTGGAAAAGACCCTGATGCTGGGAGGGGTTGGGGGCAGGAGGAGAAGGGGACGACAGAGGATGAGATGGCTGGATGGCATCATCAACTCGATGGACATGAGTTTGAGTGAACTCCGGGAGTTCGTGATGGACAGGGAGGCCTGATTCATGGGGTCACAAAGAGCTGGACACGACTGAGCGACTGTACTGAACCGAACTGAGTCTTATGTTTGAATATAAAATGTATTCTATAGACAGAATAGAGTAGGGTCATGGTTTTTTGTTTGTTTGTTTTTCCCCTGTGACAACTTCTGCTTTTTGATCAGGTTTTTAAACTAGTCACATTTAATGTCTCTTTTATATAATTGGATTTATGTCTGTCATTTTACTTTTATGTTTTTGTTTATTTTGGTATGGATCATATCGTTTTTGTATCTTTGTACTGCTTTTTTTGCAAGTAAATATTTTCTAATGTAGTATTTCAATTAATTTAATGATTTAATTACTTTAAAGACTTTTTCATCATTATGTTCTTGAGCCATGTCAGTATTTGCCCTGAGGCCTACCAAATACATTTTTATTTATAAAAATCAGCTTCAAATTAATACTAGCTCAATTGCAGTTACATATAAAAGTGGTAGTCCTATAACTGTATTCCTTTTTCTATCCTCTTGTGATATTATTTTTATAATTATATCTATAAATGCTAATATTTTAATATTATATTCATAATTATCACATTACATAATTTTCTGTCTTTTAAAGAAGTTGGGAAAAGAAATGAGAACAAATAAGCATCATTTCAGTTCAGTTCAGTCACTCAGTCATGTCCGACTCTTTGCGACCCCATGAATCGCAGCACGCCAGGCCTCCCTGTCCATCACCAACTCCCAGAGTTCACTCAAACTCATGTCCATCGAGTCGGTGATGCCATCCAGCCATCTTATCCTCTGTCATCCCCTTCTTCTCCTACCCCCAATCCCTCCCAGCATCAGGGTCTTTTCCAATGGGTCAACTCTTCACATGAGGTGGCCAAAGTATTGGAGTTTCAGCTTTAGCATCAGTCCTTCCAATGAAAACCCAAGACTGATCTTTAGGATGGACTGGTTGGATCTCCTTGCAGTCCAAAGGACTCTCAAGAGTCTTCTCCAACACCACAGTTTAAAAGCATCAATTCTTTGGTTCTCAGCTTTCATCACAGTCCAACTCTCACATCCATACATGACCATTGGAAAAACCATAGCCTTGACTAGATGGACCTTTGTTGGCAAAGTAATGCCTCTGCTTTTCAATATGCTATCTAGGTTGGTCATGACTTTTCTTCCAAGGAGTAAGCGTCTTTTAATTTCATGGCTGCAATTACCATCTAGCTTTTATTAATTAACCTTATCATTTCTGATCTCTTCATTTGTTCCTGTAAATCAAGTTATTATTTGGAATTAATTTCCTACCCAAAACAGCTTAGATTACTCACTTCCATTATATTATTTTGCCAAAAGTATTACACATGTATATATTACAGGCCAAATAATACATAAAGTTTTTCGCCTTTAAAGTCAGTTAAGAAAGGAGAAAAAATATATAAATGTGCTATATTTTATCATTACATTGTTAACTTTATTACTGTTTTCATATGATTTGGTAAATTCCAGTTACTATCTGGGGTCAACTGCTTTCAGCCTAAAGATTTTCTTTTAGTATTTCAAACCATGTGGGTTTCTTAGAAATAAATTCTCATGCTTTCATTTGGGAATATGTTTATTTTGCCTTCATTTATAAAATAGTTTTGCTCAATATAGAATTTTTGGTGACTGTTTTTCTTTGAGCAATTTTAGAATGTTATACATCTCCCACATTTTTTGTCTGGCTTCCACTGTTCTATTAATCTCATTGGAACTTTCTTTTAGAGTGTTTTTTCTTGTTGTTGATTTGAAGATTTTCTCCTTATCTTTGGAGTCAGTATTTATACTGTGATGTCTCTGACTATGGACCTCTTTGAGTTTATATGACTTGAAATTTGTTGAGCTTCCTGCATGTGCAATGTTTTCAATAAATTTGGCAAGGTTTTTAGCTATTATTTGTAAATGGTATTTATGCTACTTTCTCCTTTCCTTCTGGTACTCCTATTATACGTATTTGGGTACACTAGATAGTGTCTCATATTTCTCTGCACTGCATTTTTCTTAATTCTTTTTTACCCTTCAAACTGTATAATCTTTATCAAGCAATTTTCAAGTCACTAGTTCAGTTGAAATCTACTGAATTTTTCACTTTCAGGATTTACTCAGGAAGTACTCAGTAAGTCAGCTGAATAAAACGTAATATTCAATTTTCTGGTTGTGCTTATTTTTTTAATATACATTTTTATGATGTAACACTGTCATCATACTTTTACTTCTTTTATCATTTTTTTTATTTCTTTGAATACATTTAGATGATTACTTTGAAGATTTTGTCTGTTGAATCTAACATTTGGTTTAATCATAGGAAGTTTCTGTCGTCTTCCTCCCCCCGCCCCGACTCCCCTTGTATATGGATCATACTTTTGGGTTTCTCTGTAGTTGTCTCTCTCTTTTTTATTTTTTTTTTTGGAAATTTGACACTTTATAAATAGTGTGCTTTGGCAATTCAGGGTACTTCCCTCTTATCCTAAGGGCTTGTTATTATTTGCTTATTTGTTTAGTGATTATTTCAGTCAATTTTCCCACTACTACCAACTCTCCACTCACACCCCTTAGCATTACGCCTCTGATGTTGCTTCTCAGGGAACACAATCTGGGATATTGCTACAGTCACTCTGGCACATCAAGAATTTTTGTGGGGCTCTCTTTGTCTCCTTCCCTTACCACAACCAGGCCTAATACTTGGTAATTATCTGTGCTCTTATTTTCAACAATGCCTTGAGCCATAAATTGTTGACAGCCTGATCCAATCAAACTTGAGATCATCTGAAAGAACAGTTCCTGAGATTCTTGTTTGAAATTTGTTCTAATCCAAGGAAGCCACTTCTCAGATACATCTGTCACTGATTCTTCCCCTTGAAGTAGCCAACTTAAGGTTTAGCTTATATTTCCACTGAAGCTGTCAGTCTCCTCCCAACTGTCCTTTTTTCATAACCACAACTATATCTGAGAGTATTCTTCACTTTGAACTTCTCTACATTTTATTGCAGATGATGTCAGTTCTTGTGGAAAGATGTGGAGCTCCGAGCTCAAGCTCTGAAGCAGAAGTGGGGATGATAGGATGCTTCTCTCTGAATTTACAATAATTCTAGCAGATTTTGAGTGTTTCTTATTTGTTCATTATATGGTCTATGTTTGTCTTGCTTACAACCACTTAAGAGACTTTGAATGTTTCTGGAGGCATTTTTTTAAAACAATTTTTACCAATTTCACTAGAGAGTGAATCCACAGAACTAAAAAGTCCAAAAGGACTACCATGTCAAAAATGAAACTTTAGAGGTGTTTTCTTGGCTGAAATTTGGGACTGGATTTACATAATTCAGCCACATTTTTACTTGAAATGTTTGTCCTGTTTTTTAACAGCTTGGTGCAGTCAAGCCACGGAAGCAGATAATTATTATATACAGACATTAAACAGCCAGTGACTGGTAGAATATTGTGATGAATTAATTTTAATTAGGTTAGCTAAAGAAAAAGACAATCATGTGATCTATTAAGGTGAATTGACAGAAATCAAGACAATAATAAAACTGAGTTTATTAACTAAGAATACAACTTTTCAATTTCCATGCAATAAAAAATGCCTAATTTATTCTGTAAAGTCAGCCAGGTTTATGCCTATGACATGTGCTATTTCTGTATGAAGGGAATTTATTATTTTAGCATAACAATTCAGGACATTTAATTTTATTATTAGTTTCTTTAAAATGAATTAGAAAAATATTATTCTCCTCCATACTTAGTAGAATTTCTATTTATTTTTCTCTCCCCATTAGGCATTTTCTAGTTTCTACACTAGTCACTGACTTTCAGTTTGAAATATCTGAAGGTCAAATTATTACTTAGCTACAGAGATCCAAGGATTAAAAAAAATGTCTAATCACATCATAAATAACATTTCAGAATCCCAACAAGGTAAAATAGAAATGAAATAAGTAAAAATAAATCCACACACAGAGACAGAAGCCTATCAAAAATTATTACAAAAGGTTGAATTTCAGGGAAAATGTTATTGCAAATATGTAATCCCTAGTTATTCATTTTCTCCCAGATTCTTAAATTTAAAGTCAGATTCCTTCATTATTTCTGACCTGATATGAAACACCATCTGGCATGTGAATGTTAGGAGGATTATATGTAAGCAAAATAGATATTTTTTCTCTTTCTGATTCTAAGACTTTTAAAATTAGATTATTTTTAAGTTTGAAATGTGAATTATAACCAAACTGATAAAGAGAGGAGATGGTTTTCAGTATTATTTTTTTAAAGGAATTACACATTTAACTATTTTACCTGATATTCTGCAATTCTCTTTTTTGTAATTCTCTTATAAATTTCAGCCTCATGACTATTTTTCTTGAAGAAAGATTTTAAATCAAGACCTCATAAAGCAAATGATAACAAATATTTTTATAATTATTTTATGATATATACACATATCAAACTGAATAATATAGTTTACCAAATCTACATTGGCAATTTTTTTCAGATAATTAGCAAATACTTGTCAATATCTGTGGTCTTACTTATAATACATGAAATGAATCACATGTAAAAATAATTATGGCATTAGAATTAATTTCTATAATTACTTTTTTAGATGAGACACTTATGCTGTCTTTAACATTCACTTAGAATCATAAACTTTTAAAGCTAGTGGCTAACAGGTCATATGGTTAAAATATTTAATTTTAATGATAAGAAACCTGAGGTCTACAAAGCTTACATAATTTATCTAATGACTGAGTGAGATATCCAGGGTAATACTACAGGTTATGAAAGTCTTGGTCTACTCTACTTTGAACTATGCTTTTTTCATAATCTTGATGAACTCCTGTCCAGAAAAATCTCACTCTGGAGAGTTTGAGAGATATATGGTTACCTCATTCTCACTTACAACACACTGGAAATTAAAACTAGATTTACACTTTAAAAAGTTCCCTTTTCTTAATTTTTTACTCAAACATAATAACTAAGTGTTTGAGTTTCAAAATATTTTCCCCAAATATGCAAGTTACTAGAGAAATCTATGAGTAAATAGCCAAACAAAAATAGCCAGTGTAAATTTTAAAAATAGACTATATAATAAAAATAAACAAAATTACTTTCTAAGATCAATTCACCAGGAATAAGTATCAACTGAATTTCTGTTTCAAGTATGGAATTTCACTGGGTTCTATCTTGATAACATTACACAAGGAGAAGAGAAAAGGAAGGAGGAAGAAGAGAAAAAGAGAGTCAGCAACGTCATTTATTGTTTCAGTCCTTCATGTTTGACTCAATGAAAAAATATGCAAATACCCAAAGCATGGAACAAAGAGATATAATTCATACACATTTCATATATACATATGTAATATTTATCTATGATTTCATTAAAATGGAAAACTGCAGGTATAATAAAACTGCTTCCCTGATAGCTCAGTTGGTAAAGAATCAGCCTGCAATGTGGGAGACCCCAATTGGATTCCTGGGTGGGGAAGATCTGCTGGAGAAGGGGTAGGCTACCACTCCAGTATTCTTGGGCTTCTTTTGTGACTCAGCTGGTAAAGAATTTGCCTGCAATGCGGGAGATTTGGGTTCGATCCCTGGGTTGGTCTGGAGAAGGGAAAGGCTACCCATTCCAGTATTCTCGCCTGAAGAATTCCATAGACTATAGTCCATGGTGTTGCAAAGAGTCAGACACAACTGGTCAACTTTCATTTTCACTTTAAAACCTGAGGTTCTGTTAAAGTTTGATCTACTCTCATCTCTTGCACAGAAGATCATATCTGTCTTTCGAATTCTGGACAACTATGTGTGCTACTGAAAATATTAAATAAAATAGTTTAGTGAGGCTCATTAGTGTTGTTTGTTGTGTCTGCCAAGTGTATCATCAATTAAAACAGCATTTATCAAGCTATTGTCTATGCTGACTAGCTACTGTACAGAGTGGTTTAACTACTCATATTCTTTGGGCTCAGATAACTCAAAATCAGTATCATAAAGAATTTCTGGCTTTGAAAACTAAGGTTACTATATCATGAGCTTCTGTGGCTCACTAATTCCTCTAGAAACAGGGTTCTCTGTAATTTATTTTAATTTTATTTTATAACTGATGCTATTTGCCTAGTGACCACAGGATAGAAACAGCTACTGAAGTTGGGGATTTTTGGTTTTATATATTAGGAGCTTAAATGTCAAAACAAATAAAAGGACAAATAGACTGAAAAAATTAACTCTTCTTAGGTGAGAGGAGAACACAGATCAAATTGGTCTCCAACTGACAGGCAAACGTAGGGAATCTAGGCTTACTGCAACACACCTCAACTCACAAGCAAAAAATGCTGTGAGGATCGCTGCTGAGGTAGGAAAAGCTAAATGGTAAATGATAAATTGCTGGAGGCTCAGTAAGAACAATTCAGAGTTAAAAATTCCAGGGGGCTTCAGTCATAGGGAGCCCTCAAAATACTGTAAGATTTACCTCCAAGATCTTAACCAGATTCCCACATTAAATATCAGAGAAAAATCCCCTCAGGCTTTGTGCATGGGGACAATAAAAGAAGCCAGAATATTAAATATTAAATACATACCAGAGTATTTTTTTCTTTTTGACAAAGCTTGTCTTGGGAAGGGGGGAAGGACTAATTAATCATAGCTTAACCTGCTGTAGTATTACCAGAGTTTAACTGAGTAGTGTAAAGGAAATACCCAACTCCAGTCCATTCAAGCCATTCAGGGAAGGAACCACACAAAGAGGGAGAAAAAAAGCAAAAATACTTCTGAAGTTTACAGTCAAGAGAACTAAAAGACTGAGACCTAAGTGTAGGACCACAGAATGCTCCCTTTCTCTGACAACTCGCTACCCACACTACTGCACGACTAAAAGTCAACTTACAGTAATTCCTCTTACTGGACACATCATATTGCACTATCAAGAAAATTTTACAAGGCATAGAATAGGCAAAAAGGAAAATTTAAAAAGAAAGAGCAAGCATCAGGACCAGATACAGCAGGGATGGTGGAATTTTCGGATCAGGAATTTAAAACAAGTATGATTGATATGCTAGAACTCTAATGAGGACAGTATGCAAGAATAGAGAATATAAGCAGAGAGACGGGGATCCTAATAAAGAATTCCAAGAAAATTCTAGAGATTAAAAAAAAAAACACGCCACTTTAATAGAAATTTTTAAAATGGAGAAGAGAATGGCAACCCACTCCAGTATTCTTGTCTAGAAAATTCTTGTCTAGAGAATTGCATGGACAAAGGAGCCTATGGGGCTACAGTCCATGGGGTCACAAAGAGTCGGACATGACTGAGTGACTAATATTTCACTTTATGGGCTTAACTGAAGATGACTGAGGAAAGAATCTGAATGAAGACTGAAAAATACAGAATATAATATCTAAGAACTGTAGGACAACTATAAAAGGTGTAACATACATGTAATGGGAGTATCAGAAGAAGAAAGAGAAAAGGAAGAGAAGAAATATTTGAAACAAAAATGACTGAGAATTTTCTCAAATTAATGTTAGATACCAAATCACAGATCAAACAATTTTAGAGAATATCAAGCAAGATAAATGCCAAAAACACTATCTAGGCATATCATTTTCAAATTAGAGAAAATCAAAGGCAAAGAAAAAATTTTTTAAAGAGGCAAAGGAATAAACACTTCACCTAGAGAGGAACAAAAATAAAAATTACATGCAACTTTTCCTGAGAAGTCATACAAGTAAAAAGAGCATGGATAAAATATCTAAAGTGTTATCAAACAAAAAAAAAAACATCACCAACCTAGAATTCTGTACCCTGTAAAATTACTTTTCAAATATGAGAAGGAAATAAAGACTTTCTTAGACAAGCACAAATAGAAGACATATGTTGCCTGTACACTTGCCTTGTAAGAAATATTTAAAGGAGTTCTTTACTGAGGAGGATAACAATACAGGTCAGAAACTCAGATGTACATGGAGAAAGGATGACCAAAAAGAAGAAATAAGTGAAGATAAAAGAAAAAAATGT
The DNA here is from genome assembly GCF_032405125.1 of Capricornis sumatraensis. Taxonomy (NCBI): domain Eukaryota; kingdom Metazoa; phylum Chordata; class Mammalia; order Artiodactyla; family Bovidae; genus Capricornis; species Capricornis sumatraensis. Next base: position 27,272,562 of record NC_091073.1, read on the forward strand.
TTTATTTCTAATCCTTAATCAATCTAACAGGTAACAATTTATTCAAAAGAATAATAACAACAATGTATTCATATATATGCTTATGTGTGCTTATGTATGTGAAATAAATGCCAGCAATGAAAAAAGGGAAGAGGGGAAGGAATTAAAATTATTTTGCTATTATAAGGTACCTATAGTACTCATGAAGTATATGGCTTCATTTGAAGGTGAATTTTTAATAACCACTAGAGAAAGTTAAAAATATCACAACTATAAGAGATACGCTAAGGATAGAAACAGAATCTTATGAAATGCTCAATTAAAATCACAAAAAACAGAAAAAGAGTGGAAGACAAGAAAGGAACAGAGAACAAGGGCAATAAATAGAAAACAGGAATTAATATTGTAGCTGCTAATCCAATTGTATTAATAATCACATTTTTAAAAAGATTTACTTGTTTTATTTTTTGGCTGTGATGGGTCTTCATTGCTGCATGTAGATTTTGTCTAATTGAGGCAAGTGTGGTGTACTTTCTAGTTGTGGTGAACAGGCTTCTCATTGTGGTGGCTTCTCTTGCGGCAAAGCACAAGCTTTAGGGCACGTGGGCTTCAATAGCTGTGGCACATGGGCTCAGCAGTTGCAGCTCCAGGCTCTAGAGCACAAGCTCGATAGCTGTGGTGCATGGGCTTAGTTGTTCCGCAGCATGTGTAATCTTCTAGGATCAGGGATTGAACCCATGTCTCCTGCATTGGTAGGCAGATTCTTTACCACTGAGCCACCAAGAAAGTCCTCACTAATCACTTGGAGTGTCAAGGGTCTAAATGCCCTAGTTAAAAGACAGAGCTTGCCATAGAGGATCAAAAACTACAGCCCAACTATATGTTGTCTATGAGAAAATCACTTTAAAGGAACGTAATAATAGATTAAAAGTAAATAGATGAAGAAAATATATCATACTAACACTAATCAAAAGAAAGCAGAAGTAGTCATATTAAATATCTGACAGAGAAGACCTTAAAGCATGGAAATTTTCAGAAATAAAGAAGCACATTATATAATCATAAAGGCACAAATTCTTCAAGAAGACATAACAATTCTCAATGTGTGTGTTCCTAATAACAGAATATCAAATAAAATGAGGCAAAAACTGACAGAACTGCATGAAAGAATAGACAAATCTACTGTCATAGTTGTAAACTTCAACATCTCCTCAGAAGCAGACAGATCTTGGAGGAAGAAAATCACTAAGGAACTGAAGGAAAATCACTAAGGAACTGAACTCAACAATATCATCAATCAAATGAATATAATTTATATCTATATATCATTGAACAATAGAAGAATATGCATTTTCCTCAAGCTCATAGGACACATCACCAAACAGAGCACATTCTGTACAAGAAAACACACTTTTATCAAAAAAAATCTTAAATAATGTCTACTCTCAGATCACAATGGAATTAAATAAAAAAATTAGTAACAGAAGATAACTGGAAAATGCCAAACAAAGTACATGGAGATTGAACAGTACATTTATAAATAACACATGGATCAAAGAACTGAATGAATATGAAAACACAACTTATTTGTGGGATTCAGCAAAAGCTATGCTTAGAAGGAAATTTATAGCACTGAATGCATACATTACTACAGAAGAAAGATCTAAAATCAATAATGTAACTTTTCATCTTAAGAAACTAGAAAAAGAAGAGCAAATTAAATTCAAGGCAAGCAGAAGAAAATAAAAAGAATTAGAGCAGAAATCAATGAAATTGAAAACAGGGACCCAATAGAGAAAAATCAATGAAACCAAAAGCTAGCTTTTTGAAAAAATCAATAAAGTTGATAAGCCTCTACCCAGGATAACTAGGAAAAAAGAGACAGGGTACGAATTACTAATATCAGAAAATGAAAGAGCAGATATCACTACAGACGCCAGAGAAATGAAAAGAATAATAGAGGACTACTATGAACACCTCTATATTCACAAATTTGAAAATACAATGAAGTGGACAGATTCCTCAAAAGATACAATTTGCCAAAACTCACACGAGAAGTATTTGCTCTGAAGAGGACTATATCTATCGATGATATTGAATCAACAATTAACAATCTTCCAAAACAAAAAGCACCAGGCCCAAATGGGCTCAACAGTGAGTTTTATCAAACTTTTTTTTTTTTAAAGAAACTGTACAAATTCTATATTATTGCTTTGAGGCAGAGGGGATACTTCCTAACTCATTCTATAAGGCCAGTGTTACTGTAACACCAAAACTGAACAGAGACATTATAAGAAAGCTATAGACCAGTATCTCTCAGAAACTTACATGAAAAACTCCTCAACAAGATATTACCAAACTGAGTCCAAAATGGTATAAAAAGTATTACACACCATGACCAGGTAGGATTTATCTGTTATGCAAGATGGGCTTAACATGGGAGAAACAATTATGTCTTTCTTCAACACATCAATAGATAAAACAGCAAAATCACATGATTCTTTCAATAGGTGCAGAAAAAGCATTTGACAAAATCCAATACCCATTCTTGATAAAAGCTCTCACTAAACCAGAAACAGAGGAGAACTTTCTCAAGTTGATAAAGACTATCTACAGAAAACCTGAGCTTCCCTGGTGGCTCAGAGGTTAAAGCATCTGCCCACAATACAGAAGACCTGGGTTCAATCCCTGGGTCAGGAAGATACCCTGGAGAAGGAAATGGCAACCCACTCTAGTATTCTTGCCTGGAAAATCCCATGGACGGAGGAGCCTGGTGGGCTACAGCCCACAGGGTCACAAAGAGTCGGACATGACTGAGCGACTTCACTTTTCACAGGAAACCTGCAGCTATCATATTTAATAGTGAGAAATTCACAACTTTCCTTTCAGGTATAAAGTTATCCTCTCTCATTACTATTGGTCAACATCAGACTGGCAGTTTTACTAATGCAATAAAGCAGGGAAAAGAGAAGGAATGGTGCCAAGATATGGAAAAAGAAATATAAAATTATCTTTGTTTTCAGCTGACAGGCTCATCTATAGAGAAAATTTGAAAAAAAAAAAAAAAAAAAAAACAGAAAAAACTCCACAAACTCCAGGAGCTAATAAGCAATTACAGTAAAGTTACAGAACAAAAATCACTTGCTTTTTATATACACATAATGAACAAGTGAAATTTGAAATTTAAAACAAAATATCATTTACATTGACACCCTCCTAAGTTTAACACTTAGGTATAAATCTAACAAAATATATACATGATCTGTAAGAGGAAAACTACAAAATTCCAATAATTAAAGTCAAACAAGTAAATGGAGAGATATTCCATGTTCATGGATAGGAAATCTCGATGTTGTCAAAGTATCAATTCTTCCCAAATTGATCTGTATATTCAATGCTGCTGCTGCTGCTGCTGCTGTTGCTTCAGTCGTGTCTGACTCTGTATGACCCCATAGATGGCAGCCCACCAGGCTTCCCCGTCCCTGGGATTTTCCAGGCAAGAGCACTGGAGTGGGTTGCCATTTCCTTCTCCAATGCATGAAAGTGAAAAGTGAAAGTGAAGTTGCTCAGTCGTGTCCGACTGTTCAATGCAGCTGCAATAAAATCCTAGCAAGCTGTTTTATGGATGTTGATAAATCTATTCTAAAGTTTATGTGGAGAAGTCAAAGAGTCAGAAATGTCAACACAATATTGAAGGAGAACAACTGAAGTTAGAAGACTGATGTCACCTGAGTTCAGTACTTGCTATAAATTTATAGTAATCAAGACAATGTGTTAATAGTTAAAGAATAAAAAATAAATCAGTGGAACAAAACAGAGAGCCTACAAACTGATCCTCATAAAAATAGTCAATTGATCTTTGACAAAAGAGCATAGGCAATACAGTGAGGCAAAGGTGGTCTTTTAAACAAATGGTACTGGAAAACCTGGACATCTAGAAGGAAAAAGGAAAGAATCCAGACAGAGACCTCATATTCTTCACAAAAATTAACTAAAAATGGATAAGAGGCTTAAATGTAAAATATATATCTATAAAACTCCTACAAGATGAGAGGACCAAGATAACTTTGAGAATGGTGATGCCTTTTTAGACATAATACTGACCCATGAAAGAAATAATTGATAAGCTGTACTCCATTAAAATTAAAAGCTTTTCCTCTGAACAAGACCACATAAAGAGAATTAGAGGAAAATACTTGCCAAAGGGGAAAATACTTGCAAAAGTCACATCTGTTTAGACTTATTGAAAATAAACAAAGAACTCTTAAAAAATCAACAGTAAAAACCAACCAACCAATCGAATCGCCAGTCTATGTCCAACGCAGGATACGGCATGCTTGGGGCTGGTGCATGGTGATGACCCAGAGAGATATTATGGGGAGGGAGGTGGGAGGGAGGTTCATGTTTGGGAATGCATGTACACCCGTGGTGGATTCATGTCAATGTATGGCAAAACCAATACAGTATTGTAAAGTAAAAAAAAAAAAGGCCAATGATCTTAGCAGACACCTCATCAAAATCATATATGGATGAAAATATGCATATGAAAAGATGCTTCACATTATATATCATCAGGCAAATGCAAATTAAATGAGGTACCACAACATAGCTATCAGAATGGCCAAATCCAGAACACTGACAATACCAAATGTTGACAAGTATATGGAGCAATGAGAACTCTACACTTTCCTACTGGGAATACAAAATGGTACAGCTACTTTGAAAGACTGGAGGTTTCTATAAAACTAAACATATTCTTACCAAACAATCCAGCAATCATGCTCTTTGGTATTGATCCAAAGGAGTTTAAAACTAGGTCTTCACAAAAATATGAACATGGATGTTTATAGCAGCTTTATTCACAACTGCTAAAATTTGGAAGCAACCAAGATATCCTTAGGTAAGTAAACGGATATATAAACTGTAGTAATTTGGAAGAGTGTAATATTAAAGAGCTTCCTGATGAAGGTGAAAGAGGAGAGTGAAAAGTTGGCTTAACGCTCAGCATTCGAAAAACAAAGATCATGGCATCCGTTCCCATCACTTCATGATAAACAGAATGGGGGGAAAAAAGGAAACAATGAAAGACTTTATTTTCTTAGGCTCCAAAATCACCGCAGATAGTGACTGCAGCCAAGAAAGACATCTACTCCTTGGAAGAAAAGTTATGACAAACCTAAACAGCATATTAAAAAGCAGAGACATCATTTTGCTGACAGAGGTCCTTCTAATCAAAGCTGTTTGTCGTAGTAGTCATGTACTGATGTGAGAGCTGGACCATAAAGAAGGCTGAGTGCTGAAGAATTGATGCTTTTAAACTGTGGTGTTGGACAAGACTCTTGAGAGTCCCTTGGACAGCAAGGAGATCAAACCAGTCAATCCTAAAGGAAATCAATCCTGACTATTCAATGGAGGGGCTGATCCTGAAGCTGAAGCTCCAATACTTTGGACACCTGATGCAAAGACCCAGCTGATTAGAAAAGACCCTAATGCTGGGAAAGATTGAGGCATGAGGAGAAGGGGACAGTAGGCGATGGCAGAGGATGAGATGGTTGGATGGCATCACCGACTCAGTGGACATGAGTTTGAGCAAGCTCTGGGAAATGGTGAAGGACAGGGATGCCCGATGTGCTGCAGCCCATGGGGTTGCAAAGAGTCGGATAAGACTAAGAACTGAACAACAAAAAACAACAAGTGCACCACTTTGGTGTGGGATATTGATAATTAGAGACCCTTTGCATGTGTGGGAAGCAGCGATGATATGGGAAATCTCTGTATTTTTTCTCAATTTTGTTGTAAATCTAAAATCGCACTAAAATATATTTTTTTAAAAAAGTCATAGACCGGGACCAAGAAAACATTATTAGGACAAAAATGCTCAACACAATAGGCCTCAAAAGAAGAGGTTAACTTAACATATGGTAAAAGATGCTTTCTCTTCAGTTCCTCACTTGGCAAATCCACACAATTCATTTTGTGTGAATTATTTTATTAGAACACCTGACTTACCACAAATGGGTGAGTGAATTTTTGCCTAAAACACTAATGTCAACATAAAACCTCTTATGGTCAAGTCATTCAGTATATTCTTGGGGGAAAATGTCATTTCACTGTGAAAAATATGAAATCTAGTCTATATATTTTCAAAAACTCTTGTACTGAAAAGTCATTAACTGAAGAATTATTTTTTTAATTTATTTATTTTTTACTGAAGGATAATTGCTTTACAAAATTTTGTTTTCTGTCAAGCCTCCACATGAATTAGCCATCAGTTCAGTTCAGTTCAGTCGCTCAGTCGTGTCCGACTCTTTGCAACCCCATGAATCATAGCACACCAGGCCTCCCTACATAAATCTTTGTGAGGTAATCTGTAACGTTAAATATCTTCCACAAATAAAAGAAAAGGAGAAATTAAGGACATCAAGATAAGACAGAGCAATAACTAAGATATTCAACTGAAAAACTGGTATAACCAGAAGATTATTGTAACATTAACAACTTTGCTACATTTCATATAGCAATACAGATTCACAAGTATTTTAAAATGTTAAGCTTCAGAATAAAGTTGCTAGATCAGTAGACCATTCTCACTAATCTTGTCCCTTTCCATTCTCTTTGATGTTTACTTTCCTTAGCTGAAATAAGGAAAGTAAACTCACTTTAAAAGACCCTGATGCTGGGAAAGGTTGAAGGCAAGAGGAGAAAGCATCTACAGAGGATGAAATGGTTGGGGATGGCATCACCAGCTCAATAGACATGAGTTTGAGCAAACTCCAGGAGATAGTGAAGGACAGGTAAGCCTGGCATGCTGCAGTCCATGGGGTTGGAAAGAGACACAACTTAACAGCTGAACAACAATTAAAAATGATCAAGACCTAGCCTTCTCTACTCAGTGTATCTCTCACACATGCTAATATATCTGTCTGGAAAATGGCCTTCTCCCTATGTCTTGCTAAGTCTAAATACTTTAGGGCAGTCATCCTTTCTATCCTACCAGAGGAAACATGTCGTGAAGGTGTAGATCTATTATGAATATCTTTAAAACAATTAAATAATTATTATGTAAATATTTGCATCTTCATTATTATGCTGTAGTCCTCCTGGAACACATGTTTCAAGTCTCTGTTGCTCTTTTTTTTTTTTTTTTCTGTTGCTCATTTTTGATTGACAAATTGGATTAAGCAAGAGTGTACCTTTTAAGGACTACTCAGGTGATGCCATATTTGCTAATACTATTCTACAAAAGAAAACTATTCTGTAAAAAAGTAATTCATTAGCATTTTGAAGAACTGACTATATCAGAAATTAATGACATAACTTCTACAAAAGGAATAGTTTGGCATATGGTCAAATTACATATTATGTGCATATATGTATGTGCATATTTGCACATGTATGCTGTATTTATGGTATATACATATATTAAAAAGTTTTAGTCACTCAATCGTGTCTGATTCTTTGCCACTTCATGGACTATAGCCCACCAGGCTCCTCTGTCCACAGAATTCTCCAGGCAAGAATACTGGAGTGGGTTGCCATTCATGTTTTCCAGGGGATTTTCCTGACCCAGGGATCAAATCTGGGTCTCCTGCATTGCAGGCAGATTCTTTACCATCTAAGCCACTAGAGAAGCATATACATATATGGGTGGATTTCTACATATATGTATGTGTTGTATATTTATATACATAGCCTCTTGGTATGGAATGAAAGATAATTTTTTATTATTCAGGAAAAATATTGCCTAAAACTAGTTACTATGTTATGTCTTTGACAATGCCTGAAGTTTTATCGTATTGTAATTCTGATGAAAGAAAATCATGGTTACTGAGTTTCCGAAGGGGAAAAAAATTTAGTTGATATGCATTTATAAGGGAAAAAAGTACAATATTATTCAAATATCCCAAATTTATCAAGTCTGGCTTACCATGTTCAATTTAGTGGAAGCCCCTTCCTCTGAGTTGGGGAGAAGTTGATTAGATTTTACTGAATTTTCCTATTAATATTTTTAAGAGTTCTCAGGAGTGCTTTCATCATTCATAAACCTGCCAAGGACTTATCTCCTAGTGACCACTGCCCAGATTCTTCTGCTGGTCCACTCCAGTGAGCTATGAACTACTGATTCAGATTGTTGTATTCCTTCTGCATTCTTCTGCCTCTCCTTTAATTCCCCTACCATCTATGATACAACTCAATACAGATTTAACAGGAGGGAATCAAATGAAGGAAAGTAACAGATTACAGTGAGTATTAAATATCCCCTCTTCTAGAATGCAGGCTTCTAAAATGGTTCAGTGGTAAAGAAGCCATCTGCCAATGCAAGAGACTCAGGTTTGATCGCTCAGTCAGGAAGATCCCCTGGAGGAGGGAATGGCTGTTCATTCCAGTATTCTTGCTTGGAGAATCCAATGGTCAGAGCAACCTGGTGGGCTACAGTTTATGGAGTTGCAAAGAGTCGGACATAATTGAGATCTCATGCTTCTAGAATGTGTAAGTCTCACCTCCCCAGGAGTCCTACCTTTGGGCCCTCTTTATCCTTAGTCCTTAAGTACTTGGAAGTTTCAGAAGCCATGTGTCTTCAGTAGAAAAATGGCTGCTCAAAATCCCTTCCATTCAAAGGTCAGGGAAATTTAGGAGGGGGGGTGGGGAAGAGCTCTTTTCCTCAGGATCCCAGTTCCCTTTGTGTTTGTATGATTAAAAGTGTGACCATGTATCTGCTATAGTAGAATATTTACAGCCTACCATACAGGGTGGTCCAGACCATGGAGACCAAGGCAAGCGAATCTTTAAAGGAGAATGACTGGTTCTCAAAATCTATGGGATTCAGTCTCACTCTACCTGGCACATGCATGCACTAAAGCACAGGGTGAGCTCAGATTCCTACTGGAATTAACTAACCTTTTAAGGACATCCAAAATGGGAAAGAAGCACCTCTTAGGAAGCACCCAAGACACGTTAAGTTAATACTTACTGTGAATTGTCTAGTTACTAGTTCAAGGTGTCTCTCAGAGCCATGAACAGGTATCTGTATGACTATAACATGCTCTGCAAAGTGCAGTTCCCAGAATGATGAGCATGCCTGCTCAGAGGACAAATTTCAGGCTCCTTGTGAAGCAAAAATTCTTCACAAGCCCTAAGATATCTGCTTCTAAGCTCCAACAATTGTGAGATACAGACTACATCCAGACCAACAGGAAGAATCTGCCGACCATTTAAAAATAGCATTTTGTCCTTGACACACAGAGACAACTCAAGCTTATTATCCATGCTTGATATTTTGCTTTAATGGCTTAAAAAAGGAAGAATGACTTCTTGAGGTGTCTTGGCTAGAGTTGGAAGACATGAAGGGAACTCAAGACAACACAAGCCTATGTATTAAAAAGGCTTGCCTTAAGCTATGAGCAGGCAAAGAAAGACGAAAGGGAACATGGACAGGAAGTAGTGGGAAATGATTTTTCCAGACAACACACCACCCTAGTCTGGTGAGCCAACAACAAACTGGACTATACGGAGAGACTGAGTGAAGAGCAGTGTATGAGTATCTCTGTCTTTCTTTTCCTTGTACTTTATCTCTTAGCCAAGGGAGGCTAAGGGAGCCAAGGGAGGCTATTTGCTACTTTGTAAAGAATTCATGCCAATGTCTTTTCTTCTTTCCCAGAAATTGAGTTCCAGAATTTCCTTTTTGATGTCCTGTTGAGTCCCAGGACTCATTTTTTTTTTTACCCCTCTGAGTTGCAAACTTAGCAATGTAAATATTCTCATTTGTTCCTTTTGTTCCTTTGTCTTTGTCTTTTTAGCAAGTGTGAGAGAGGGTGATTGGCAGAAAAAGTCCTTCCTCATCAGAGGTCTGTACTGCTCAGTAGTAACCATTCTTAGCCAGAGGGATGGAAATTACTCCCTGAGGTAAAGGTAATAATGTAGTGTGTGCTTGCTCTGTCGTGTCCGACACTTGGTGACCCCACAGTCTACAGTCTGCCAGGCTCCTGTCCATGGGAGTCTCCAGACAAGAATGCTGGAGTGGGTCGCTATATCCTTCTCCAAGGGATCGTCCAGACCCAGGGATTAAACCTGCATCTCTTGCATCTCCTACACTGGCAGGCAGATTCTTTACCACTGAGCCACTGGGGAAGCTCAGTTGTGACATGGGGAGTGACAAGTGGAAGCTTTATTTTCTGCTTCTTTCCCTTTCTGGGGGTAGGAGTAGAGATTGCAGGGACAGATGTAGGAGGCTCTCTTCTCTCCATCTATGGAGACATGCACCTCACCCATTCCCTCTGCTCTGCTTCCTGTTTCTTAATGTTCTTAATATAGATAATGTTCTTCTGGGACTACCTGCCCCCCTCCCAGCTCCATATAACTTAATATTCTTAGATAATGAATATTCTTAATATTCTTGATAATGATGATCTTAGATAACAAGGGGCTTCCCTGGTGGCTCAGATGGTAAAGAATCTGCCTGCAATGCAGGAGATGCGGGATTGATCCCTGGGTCAGGAATATCCTCTGGGGAAGGAAATGGCACCCCACTCCAGTATTCTTGCCTGGGAAATCCCATAGACAGAGGAGTCTGGAAGGCTACAGTACATGGGGTCACACAGAGTCAAACACGACTGAGTGACTAAACAATATCACAACTGCCTTAGCCAGAGGAAAGGCCTGGCAAGGGCGATTTTAACTGTGATGCTCAGAGGAGGAAGTACACCTAGTCTGGGTTCAAAAAAGGGAAACCAAGTTGCCTAGAAGACATGGTCTCTTCAAAGTACTCCTTGCCAGGCAAGTAACAGCTCTTGAGAGCTATAAACCTCTGCCTGCATGCTCATTCTTCTACCTTTCTTTGGGGTGAAATTTTCCAGCCTGGAGGAAAAGTAAGGAACTTCGTGATGGACTTTGAAATTCAACACACTACAAAACCGTGAAAGGAAAAGAAGTCCTCTATTCCTTCTCACAAACACAGTTACATATATACTTGTCATTGCTAAGTAACTGGGTAATTAAGGATAAGGTATTAACCACAGATTTACAAAGAAAATACATTTCATATACTACTCTCCAAAAGTAAATGTGGTTTCTGCAAATATGCAAACACACATATGTATTTTTATGGTTCTTAGACTATTTGGAACTATCTTAGCAATATCTCCCCAATAAAATATTCCTCTTCTTGAAAATGTGAAAAATATAATGCTAAGAGAAACACTTGCTATAAATATTTTTACAAATATTTACAAATGCTCTAAAAGCCAAATTAATTGCTAGAAATAAAGATAATATTTTTGAAAACAGTTTCGTGTGGATGAATTGTTTGTGCAGACAGATTTGAAAATCTGAATCAAAACAATAAAATTCAGTTTAAAATAGCCTCATTATAGTATACCACCCTGTCCAGATTTTATCAATACTTACACTCTTGGAACATTACTTCCTTATTGATACTTTTCCACTGGCAACAGTAAAATTCCAAAGAAATTAGAAAAGGTGATGGATCTAGTCTTAGATCATAGAAGTATTCACTTTAAAGCAATGTAATCCTTTTCTGTTTCTGCCCCAACATTTCATAATTATGTCATTTTACAAGAATTGTGTAATTTACATAACCACCTAAATTGTCATAATTGCTAGAAAGTGCTGAAAAAGCATACGTTAGGCATTTCGGATTCATTTCTGCTCTCTGTTTTAAATGCATTTGAAATGCTTTTTGCATAAAAATTCTTTTGGTCAACAAAAAAGTAACTTGGGTTTGATTTTGAAGGAACCATTTCTTCTGCTCAAGCTGGCTCCTCCTCCTCTTTCTTCAGGGAGCCTTTGCCAGGTGGATACAGAGGTTCCACGGAGGTAAACAAGTCTCTCATCTGGATTTTACAGACAAGGAAACTGGGACCTGCAGAGGTTGGCTGATTCCATCTGACTCTCCCAGGTCACCTCCATGGGTTAAAGTTAGAACTCACTATTTTTTTTTTTTTTGACTTGCATATTCTGTTTACTGCTCCATACCTTTATCCACTACATTCAGAAAGAGGAAAAAGGAAGGATAAAAGAAGGGAATGGTTTCTCCACAGTTTTCTCAGCATGCCATTTCCATTATAATTATCTTAACCATCTGTTTTGCTTGGAACAGGCAAAGGAATTTGATATTAAGAAACTAAACTGTCATTCTGTACAGCAGAGAAGGGCTTCAGAAATGGGACCCTATTTCAGGATGCGGGAGTGAATATCAATTTTATCAGGGGTTTTTGTCACCTTCAGTGAAGCACAATGCCAATATTTGATCACTACTCTCTGGAAAATTAGTGGTTTGTAATTTCATAAATAAAAATTTATAATTAAACATCATTGAAGCATATTGTATATGGTACTTGCTAAAAGTGTAATCAGGCAACGTGTGAAGTAAGGTACTGATAGATAGATAAATGTATTTCAAAATGCCAACTAATTCTCTTTAACTCTGCTTCAACCTCTCCTCTGAAAAGCTAACCTATCCTTATATATTGAAAAACAATGAATTAATGTTTAGCTTCTTGAAGCTAATTTGGATGTTATGTAAATCTATAAAATGTTATGGCAATAGTGTGCATAAATAGCAACCATATTTTTCCAGTGCTTCTGCCCCCATGCACACACACACATGTATGAACATAGGCGGCCACACAACACACATGCACAGTTAATTTATGATACTACTAAGTCAGGCTGACTTTTGAAAGAAAATAAATTAAAATGAGCTCATGTACTTATTTGATAATTTTTATCAAAAGTTACTGCAAAATATGCATTTTAATCCTGATTTTAAAATAGAATTCAAAGAGTGATGTAACTATTTTGCAGTTACAGACTTTTCAAATTACAGATACCATTTGAAGAACCAATAATACTTCATAATCATCATTTAAAATGAATTATAATTGTTACAATTTAACCAAGCATCAGAACAAGTAACTATCAACAAAAAGGCAGCTTATCATTTCCCAAATAAGTAGGGATGGCACAGCAGTTTTCTTAGAAAAGTGAAGTTTATTCAGTACAATTAAGGAAGAAAAGTAATGATAAATTATTATTTCTGCCAAGCTAAGGAACCAGAGACGCTTTGAACAAATCACTATTGTTCCAGAATATATAATTTATCAAAATGTCATTGAAGAAGAAAAAAGGTAAAAAATTAAAAATATATATTTGATAAAAGGACAATTTTGAGTTTTCAATGAACATCAAATTAAGAATCAAATTTCACACAGCTGATGAATGTAACACAGTCCTCTGATTTAAATAATTTTAGAAATAGTGGGAAATCTTTATCTGAAAAAAAAAAAACAATGTTCATAGAATTTTCTAAAAATCAAAGCAATTAAACTTTTCCCAACTCTGAATTATTTATGAGAAGTAATTTAATCCTAGATTTCTCTTTTCTGACATAGTTGCTAGCAAAACATTTATCAACCTTAACTTATCAAGTCAATAGACTTAAATCAATTCAGTTTTTCCACAAGAAATACTAATAGGATGACTATATTTCAAAAATTAAAACTAACTGGAAAAAAGTTTTGATGAAAATAAGCTGTGGGCAACTAAACATTTTCAGAATATTAGGTCTATTTTTTTACTTCCTGGACACTTTTCTTTTTTTCCTTTAAGTCTTAATGTAATATTTACCCTCCATTTTCTAATTTTTTCATAACATCATAGAAGATCAGTAAATCAATCTGGTAAACAATCACCTAGACAGACATCCTGGAGTCTGAAGTCAAGTGGGCCTTAGGAAGCACCACTATGAACAAAGCTAGCAGAGGTGATGGAATTATAGTTAAACTATTTCAAATCCTAAAAGATGATGCTGTGGAAAGTGTTGCACTCAATATGCCAGCAAATTTGGAAAACTCAGTAGTGGCCACAGGACTAGAAAAGGTCAGGTTTCATTCCAATCCCAAAGAAAGGCAATGCCAAAGAATATTCAAACTACCACACAATTACACTCCTTTCACACAAAATAGCAAAGCAATGCTCAAAATTCTCCAAACTAGGCTTCAACAGTACATGAACTGAGAACTTCCAGATGTTCAAGCTGGATTTTAAAAAGCCAGAGGAACCAGAGATCAAATTGCCAACATCTGTTGGATCATCAAAAAAGAAAGAGAATTCCAGAAAAAAAAATCTACTTCTGCTTTATTGACTATGCCAAAGCCTTTGACTCTGTTGATCACAATAAACTGGAAAATTCTTCAAGAGATGGGAATACCAGACCACTTTACCTGCCTCCTGAAAAATCTGTATGTAGGTCAAGAAGCAAGTCAGAACCAGACATGGAACAAAGGACTGGTTTCAGCTGGGAAAGGAGTCTGTCAAGGCTATATTTTGTCAGCCTGCTTATTTAACCTATATGCAGAGTACATCATCTAAAATGCTGGGCTGGATGAAGCACAAGCTAGAATCAACATTTCTGGGAGAAATATCAATAACCTCAGATATGCAGATGACACCACTCTTATGGCAGAAAGTGAAGAGGACCTAAAGCGCTTCTTGATAAAAGTGAAAGAGGAGAATGAAAGAGTTGGCCTAAAACTCAACATTTAAAAACCTAAGATCATGGCACCCAGTCTCATCACTTCATGGCAAATAGGTGGGAAAACCATGGAAACAGTGACAGACTTTATTTTGGGGGGCTCCAAAAATCACTGCAGATGGTGACTGCAGCCATGAAATTAAAAGATGCTTGCTCCTTGGAAGAAAAGTTATGACAAACATAGACAGCATATTAAAAAGCAGAGACATTACTATGCCTACAAAGGTCCATCTAGTCAAAGCTATGGTTTTTCCAGTAGCCATGTATGGATGTGAGAGTTGGACCATAAAGAAGGCTGAGCATTGAAGAACTGACACTCCTGAACTGTGGTGCTGGAGAAGAGAAAAGACTCTTGAGAGACCCCTGGACTGCAAGAGATCAAACAAGTCAATTCTAAAGTAAATCAACCCTGAATATTCATTGGAAGAACAGATGCCAAAGCTGAAGCTTCAATACTTGGGCCACCTGATGCAAAGAGCTGACTCATTAGAAAAGACCCATGATGGGAATGATTGAAGGCAGGAGGAGCAGGTGACGACAGAGAACAAGATGGTTGGATGGCATCACTAACTCAATGGACATGAGTTTGAGCAAGCTCAGGGAGATGGTGAAGGACAGGGAAGCCTGGTGTGCTGCAGTCCATGGGGTCACAAAGAGTTGGACACAACTGACCAACTGAAGAACAACAATAACCATAGAAAAGGTAAATCCAGTTAATCCAAACAGGCATTTCCTAGTAAATCAGCAGTAAAAAATTTTCTGCAATGCAGGAGATGTGGATTCAGTCCCTGGGTTGAGAAGATCCAGGAAATGGCACCCCACTCCAGTAGTCTAGCCTGGGAAATCCCATGGACAGAGGAGCCTGGAGGGCTGTAGTCCATGGGGTTGCAAAAGAGTTTAGGACACGACTTAGTGACTAAACAGCAACAATTCCTAGTAAAAAACTTTAGTCAAAGCTGTATCTGATTTGACATATAATTCTTCAAACTAATATTTGAGGAAAATATTAGTTGATTAACTACATACTATATCTATGTATAAATGATGATTAACTTTCTGATGCTTGTTGAAGTATTATAGGAATATTGCCTAAGAAAGTTAGAATGCTTTGTCTTAGGTCTTAATTTTTTTTTTCTTTTAACTTGTCAAAAGGAGATAGAGGCATATAAAGCAATGATTATATTACAGTAAAGAGAGATTTTGTTCTGTCAGCAATAGAACATCTTCCAAGGGAGATAGATGAATGCCCACTCCCAAAGCCTAACTTTGTAACTGCTTGTTCTGTTAGTTTCCTCTCATTCATTTTGCATTCGTGTTAGGCTTGCATCTGTTTATGTACTTGTCTATTATTCATCTACAGGATAACTGCTCAGCAGTCGTTACTTCCTTTCATATCTTTTCTGCATCTTTTGTTTCCATGGGTTGTTTTGGCAATAAAACCAAGAAAAGGGTACAAAGCTTATAAAAAAGTGCAGTTGGAACATCATGTTTTTACAGCTCTAGGAATGTTATTGCTGATTTCAAAGTTTAAAAAAATGTTAAAATGCATTCAGCAAAGTTTAAAGCTCATAGGTATGATAAATTTGAAAATCAGAGAGCATGGAATTTAAAAAGTGCTTTCTGAAAGAGTTCACTTTGATCTTTACATGGCAGACTGCTTTGTGCAATTTTCTGTAGACTGTACGTTTTCATACCAAAGTCTCAAGCAACGCAGTCACAGTAATTTCTTACATTTGTATAGCACTTCATCATTTCATCATGTGTTTGCTCATCCATTACGTTCTCTGAACTTTCTAGGTAGATGATTAGTATCTTCATAGTAACTCAAAAAAAAAAAAAAAGAATTTGTTAAATTATCTTCTAGGTCAAAAGGTCAATGAATCTCTGAGTCTAGACTAGAATTTACATTTACCAGACATCCATCCAGCCTCATGTAAACCAGGAAAAACTCCACGGTATAGTTGCCACAGGCTTCTTGCGAACCAATGAGAGTAAAACATAATTTGGAACTCAGTTTATGTAAACATAGTTCTAAGTGTGATTTTAAATTAGTATTGTGTTCTCAAGTTCAGAAAGACTCTGCTGCTGCTGCTGCTAAGTCGCTTCAGTTGCATCCAACTCTGTGACCCCGTAGACAGCAGCCCACCAGGTTCCTGCGTCCCTGGGATTCTCCAGGCAAGAACACTGGAGTGGGTTGCCATTTCCTTCTCCAATTCATGAAAGTGAAAAGTGAAAGTGAAGTCGCTCAGTCCTGTTTGACTCTTAGCGATCCCATGGACTGCAGCCCACCGGGCTCCTCCATCCATGGGATTTTCCAGGCAAGAGTACTGGAGTGGGGTGCCATTGCCTTCTCCGAAATAAGACTCTGCTGCTGCTGCTGTTAAGTCGCTTCAGTCGTGTCCGACTCCGTGTGATCCCATAGACGGCAGCCCACCGGGCTCCCCCGTCCCTGGGATTCTCCAGGCAAGAACACTGGAGTGGGTTGCCATTTCCTTCTCCAATGCATGAAAGTGAAAAGTGAAAGTGAAGTCGCTCAGTCTTGTCCGACTCTTAGCGACCCCATGGACTGCAGCCCACCAGGCTCTTCCGTCTGTGGGATTTTCCAGGCAAGAGTATTGTAGTAGGTTACCATTGCCTTCTCCGGAAATAAGACCCTATTGGTAATTAAAGTCCATTACCCCTGAACATGGGCTTCCCTGGTGATTCAGATGGTAAACAATCTGCCTACAATATTGAAGACTCGGGTTTGATCCCTGGGAAGACCCCCTGGAGGAGGGCATGGCAACCGACTACAGTATTCTTGCCTGGAGAATCCCCATGGACAGAGGAGCCTGGTGGCTTACAGTCCATGAGGTTGCAGAGTCAGAGATGACTGAGCGAATAAGCGCAAGCACCCCTGAACACAAAATTTTTATGTTTTATTTCTGAGGGATGATTATGGATTCTCTGAAGCCTTTTTATTCACCCCAGAATAAAAACTTCAACTCTGTATGATTAATTTGGTCTCCTTAAGCTACATTGTTTCTTAAGAATCTGATTTAACATGGTAAATTGGGCCCAAACATAATGCTAGGTTATATTCAGAAAAAAAAAATAATAAAATTGAAGGTCCATAAAGCGTATTCAGATAATCAAAAGCATGACATCTGTATAAACTCATGAATTCAGAATACACTTACACTTCTTTCTTTGTGAAGATTGCATACGTTTATATGAGATGATCTGCAGATTATTAGGACTAACTGTTCTTTTCCCTATTCAGATACATATTAATCTGTTCAATAAGCCTTTACAGCTATGCTGCTGCTACTGCTAAGTCTGCTAAGTAGCTTCAGTTGTGTCCGACTCTGTGCGACCCCACAGACAGAGGCCCACCAGGCTCCTCCGTCCCTGGGATTCTCCAGGCAAGAACAGTGGAGTGGGGTGCCATTTCCTTCTTCAATGCATGAAAGTGAAAAGTGAAAGTGAAGTCGCTCAGTCGTGTGTGACTCTTAGTGACCCCATGGACTGCAGCCCACCAGGCTCCTCTGTCCATGGGATTTTCCAGGCAAGAACATAAATAACTATAAAAGGCAACTGCAGTGTTATTCCTTCATATATAAAGCCCATTAACCATGACAATATTACATTCCTTAAATCTTGATAGGCACAATAAAAGAAACAATGAAAATCACAATAAAGTCCTTGTATACAATACTGTCAATACTTAGGCTTGGTTGAGTTAAAAATGTTGAAAATGTCACATAGAATTGGTTCTGACTAGGGTGAGAATTTTATGTGAATAATGGAAAATACTCTATGGTGTGGGATGCCTAAAAGTTTTCTCAGATTTACAACAGTACTGTGAAAGTGAAAGTCACTCAGTCCCGTTCAACTCTTTGCGACCCCTTGGACTGCAGCCCGCCAGGCTCCTCTGTCAATGGAATTTTCCAGGCAAGAATACTGGCGTGGGTTGCCATTTTCTCTGGGGATCTTCCCGACTGAGGGGTCGATCCCCAGTCTCCTGCATGGCAGGCAGATTCTTTACC
Source organism: Capricornis sumatraensis (assembly GCF_032405125.1). Lineage (NCBI taxonomy): Eukaryota > Metazoa > Chordata > Mammalia > Artiodactyla > Bovidae > Capricornis > Capricornis sumatraensis. Next base: position 27,291,120 of record NC_091073.1, read on the forward strand.
CTTTGAGCCACCAGAGATTCTTTCAATGAAAGCCAAAGACTTCTACCGGAGCCTATTAAGATAGGCTGCTGCTGCTGCTAAGTCGCTTCCATTGTGTCCGACGCTGTGCGACCCCATAGATGGCAGCCCACCAGGCTCCCCTGTCCCTGGGATTCTCCAGGCAAGAACACTGGAGTGGGTTGCCATTTCCTTCTCCAATGCATGAAAGTGAAAAGTGAAGGTGAAGTCGCTCAGTCCTGTCCAACCCTTAGTGACCCCATGGACGGCAGCCCACCAGGCTCCTCCGTCCATGGGAGTTTCCACGCAAGAGTACTAGAGTGGGTTGCCATAACCTTCTCGGTTAAGATAGGCTAGGATTTCCAAAAGAACACTGAGTGGGGTCACTGGTGATGAGACCATGCCTCTAGCTGTCCTGATTGTTATGAGACTGACATTTAGTTGGTACAAGGGATTAATATGAGATGAGAGCTTAAAGATAAACCTATAGAGATAGATGTATTTAACCTTATTACAATTTATAGACCCTACAGGAACACATTTAATGTTGATGAGAAATATATTAATAATTTTAAAACAATGTAATTGCCTTACTGGCCGTGATACACAAATTGTTTTTAAAAGATTAATGGAAAGGAAAAGGGGAGGAAGAGAAGAGGACAGCACAGTAGAGGGCCACATATCTTCTGTGTCCCCCTTTCCAATTATGCATTGCTAATATGTTGCCATTATCCAGAAAATACTTTTATGCTGAAGAGATTTCATTATTAACTCCCTCTGTTAAATGATTTCAACCTTCTACATCCCAGGGTGGCAACAGAATAACAAGGTGATCCTCCAAAGCCAAGGTTCTGCTTAAAAGAATTTTTCTTTGGTGACTAGCAGTACTTGTGAAAAATCATAGCATTTTAACAAGCCATTTGTATTGCATCCAAAATAACCAAGAAGTGTCAACGTTTAAATAGCTGTGTAATTATTTAAAAAATTCTTATCTTTGGAGAAGTTAAGCCATCATTAAGTGATAAGTGGCAAAATGATTTTATTTTGGCCTGGGACATCCAGGATTCTCCTCAGAAACCTATGTCCATGCTTCCTTATTATTATCAGCATGGTCACTGTAGCACAAGATGCCTTATAAGAAAAAATAAACCACTTCCCTCTTTCAATCCCCTCAACCAGAAATGTCATAAAGTGCTCCTTACCTTTTGTTCCCTACCCAAAAGAAAGATCTTGGAAGAAAGGGCTTAGCTTCTGCCATTTGGGACTCCTATTTACTTTTATCAAAAAATAAAGAGAAAGCAAGTGGCGAGAAGCTGCATTTGCTCTGACATCTTGCTCTTCCTTGTTTTTCAGTTGCTCAGTAATTAACTTTTGATAAGCTAAGACATCTTCAGTAAATGGTTACTATTTATAAAGATGAATAGAGGTGCTATGCTCTTAAAAAAATAAAAAACTAATAAGCCTAAGGAGTCCCTGGAAATTTTTAAAGTACCTCTCACTGAATTTGAGGGGCTTCCCTCATAGCTCAGTTGGTAAAGAATTTGCCTGCAATGCAGGAGACCCCGATTTGATTCCTGGGTCGGGAAGATCCGCTGGAGAAGGGATAGGCTACCAACCCCAGTATTCTGGCCTAGAGAATTTCATGGACTGTATAGTCCATAGGGTCACAAAGAGTCAGACAGGACTGAGTGACCTTCACTTTCACTTTCTTTCTTTTATTGAATTTGTAGAATCTGAGTTAATCATTTCACAAACCATTTGGGGAAGTTCTCTTCAAGTCTCTTTCAAGTAACTATGACCACAGATGTTCTTAAAGTCCATGTTACCTTTATCCTCCTTTTTGCCTCTTGATAAATAAATGCCTACCAGTCGTTAGAAACTCAAGCACCACCAAGAAATGGTCCAGAAGTGACTTAACTGCTAACTGACTTAGATTTAGTCAGATCATTAATTAAATGTATGGAGCTTTCTTCTAAGCTCATTCCACAGGCATATAATTAAAGTAAATGGTCATTATTGTTATTGCTATAAACTGTAATGGTAATAATTCCTATGCATACTGTATATCAGATAAAAACTCAAAATATAAAGACAATTAGTAATCTTGAGTATTCATTAGAAGGACTGATACTGAAGCTCCAATACTCTAGCTACCATATGCAAAGCATGGACTCATGGGAAAAGGCCCTGATGCTAGGAAAGACTATGGCAAGAGGAGAAGAGGGCATCAGAGGATGAGATGGTTAGATAGCATCACTGACTCAATTGACATGAGTTTGACCAAACTCTGGGAGATAGTGAAGGACAGGGAAGCCTGGCATGCTTCAATCCATGGGTTGCAAAGAGTCAGACATGACTTAGCAAGTGAACAACAACAAAAGCCTGATTTTCTCTTAGTAGTTCAAACATCCACTTTCTCCTAGCTAAGATCTTTATCTTAGCATTTTCTTCCATGGTGATTCATAACTCTATAAAGGCTATCAAAATCCTGAGTAACTTTGATCACGTGAAGAGGAAAGTGAAGTCGCTCAGTTGTGTCCGACTCTTTGCGACCCTGTGGACTGTAGGCCACCAGGCTCCTGCATCCATGGGGTTTCCCAGGCAAAAATACTGGAGTGGGTTGCCATTTCCTTCTCCAGGGGATCTTCCTGACCCAGGGATCGAACCCGGGTCTCCCGCATTGCAGGCAGACGCTTTAACCTCTGAGCCACCAGGGAAACCCATGTGAAGAGGAGTCCTACATAAATCTTAATATATTAAAATTACATATGTGAGTGTTATATTCCTAAACCCAACTCATACAACTTATGAACAATGACATACAATATTCTACAACACTTATTATGCATGTCCTAAAATGACTTTTAAGCAGCTTATATGCATTTAACAGGAAACAGTACAAATGAACAAGCTCTTAAAATTTTAATTGAATTAAAAATGTTCTGTTTTAGCTGACTGGCTTTTATCTGAAAGTAGGAAAGTAAAGTAAAATGAATGAATAATATTGATATGCCTGAACTCCAGGGAACTTATATATATCATGAGAATATTTCTGCAGATATAAGAACAGAAAGAAGGCACATGTGAGAGATATAGCATGTGAAGTCCTGGAGAAAATATTAAGAAAGAAGCAATTTTACAAATATTATAAAATGATTGTAATTTAGTGATTAAAATAAAGTATAAAGAAACTCCCTTGCAATATCTTATTTTTAGAAGTAACAGGTATCAACGAGCTAGCTGAGGTAATAGAACAAATTGTATTACATTACTGATCTGCAGTGATTTATATATTTCAACACATCAGTACAAAAGGCCAACGTGAAACAAATCAACATTCTCTGGTCCATATTTATTAGGCATATGATGCCTGGCAGACAAGAAAACCTACACCGATTTCATTTGATTCCACCAGCCCCGGACCTGCCTGCAGGCTGACATCATTTTCCTTCATAGAAACCATTTCTGGTGGTTACCAGATTTGATCTCATCTAGTGGAGAATGAGTTCTCTTTGAATTACTGGAACGGGGTGTACCCAGGATGGATAAATCAGTCAAAGAGAAAGGCCTCACAGGGCAAAAAAGCAGTAGGGCACCTCTCCTTGCATTGTCCTGAAAATGACCTTGACAGTGACTTTCTGCAAGGTAAGAGGTAATTCTGTCTCCACTTTGGTGCGGCTTATATCACTCACAGTAAAGGTCACAAATCCTGACAGCCTTCTGTGCTTGAGAATCAGATTACTGTTTGTCTGAGAAGGCGCGCAGAGCCATGCGGCCTGCTTCTCTTAGGAATCTAGGTCAGAATTCATCCAGTAACACCACCCAGGCCCTTCAAAGCAATACCTTACATTGTGGAAATACTTTGAGCGTATCCTGATGGTTGTTCATAAATTATATTACAACCTGAAGGAAGAAAAAGTTATTCTGCTCTTCTTTTGACTCCGGCTTTTCATAAAGTAAGTTATAAAATTTAATTGGTGACCTTGGAGAAAGGTCATAGTTCTTAAATTCAACTATACCCTTCATAACTTCCAAGTCAATAATAATAACTGAAGATGATGTTACTGCTTCTAAATTCTATAGAAGTCTCATAAATATAGAAGAACCACATCCAAATATATGAAGGCTTTGTGTGTGTGTGTGTGTGTATGAAGCTTTCTGCGTGTTTCTGAGACACTGCAAGAATTCAGAATTTGGACTTCATGCAAATAGGAAGCAAACATATATTTCTTAATAAAGATGACAATTTGAAAATTGGTAATTTGAAGATGATCTGATGGAAAAAGAATTACAGTAATAGAATAATCTTTCTTTGAAAATGTAGTTTGACGTTAAATGCAAATAAGTGAGGAAGTCCATAAGCAAATGCATTAAGCCTATTTTTAGGCAATTTAGCTTCTCTTAGACTAAGAAAAGAAGAGATGGATAAGAAAAAGCTAAAATGTAAAAGGGGAGAGACTTGGAGAGAAACTTGCATGTTGGTCCGAGGCTGTACAAAGGTTGCCAAAGCTGCACCCAATGCCTTCTAATGAGTGGGAGACAGAATCTGCACTGAAGAAAGTGTGTGCTGTGACTGCAGTGTTTGGACACCTATCGCTCCTATGGGCAGAAATGGACTTTTAGTTCTATCAAGGGGCAGACAGGTCAAAGGAAGTGAATAAGTGATGAGCTGGTGATGACACACAAGCAATACATTTAAAAATTCCTAGAACTAGCTGTAGATGAATGTTTTTTATTTGTTTTTAATATCAAGTAACTAACTCAGACGGAGAAGGCAACGGCACCTCACTCCAGTACTCTTGCCTGGAAAATCCCATGGCTGGAGGAGTCTGGTAGGCTGCAGTCTATGAGGTTGCTAAGAGTCGGACACAACTGAATGACTACACTTTCACTTTTCACTTTCATGCATTGGAGAAGGAAATGGCAACCCACACCAGTGTTCTTGCCTGGAGAATCCCAGGAACAGAGAAGCCTGGTAGGAGGCAGTCTATGGGGTTGCATAGAATCAGACACGACTGAAGTGACTTAGCAGCAGCAGCAGCAGCAGCAGCAACTAAGTCAGATATCCTGATTTTTATCTTTAAAAGTCAAGGTCGTATGCTGAAATTACCAACATCTCATCCACTTAAGACATACTCAACATAGGGAAAGCCCAATTTTAGCTCCTGATATGGCATTTCAGTTTCCAAAGCAAACAGATTCAGGAATCTCTTTTGAAGCATTAGCACACCAAAGCACACAGCTATTCAAATACTTCATGTATTTTTTTTTTTATTTTTTTTTTATTAAATTTTAAAATCTTTAATTCTTACATGTGTAGACAAAAAATATTCAAGTTGGATTATTTCTTTAGCATACTATATCTGATACATAAAATCTCCCCTCTTAATAGTATTACTGTCCTCCCAATAAAACTGAGATGACAATTACCTTTGACCGTAGCCTCTTTCTGAAATTAGCCTATAATATTGTCAATGTTTCCTTCGAAATAACGCTTACTTTAAGAGCTGGACACAACTACTGAGCGACTTTCACTTCACTTTATCCTTTTATTTCTACAGCCATGCCATAATCTGAACCTAAACTGAGAGTCACAATAACTGATTTCTAGCCCCATCTTTGGTATTTGATACTGGTCAAATCTTCTAACTTTACTTCTCATTTTAATAATAAACATGATCCAAGCCTTGAATAATGAGAATAATGAGAATAATGTTAAAAAGATAGAGAAGGAAGTAAGAATGAATTTATCCACCATCATTCTTTTTAATAATTTTCTCACAATTTATTTTTTCATAAAATCTTTGAGCAGTATCACTAAATGCCAACCACTCCATGGAGGAGGCAAAGATTGCTAAATGCAAATTCCTATTATTGATATTTTCCTTCTATATAAGATATTATGAGGGATTTTGTGGGAGTGTGGGAGGCAGAGATCCACTTTACAGGTGCTTATTACTACATAAAGAGAATAAGGAGACTTCTAGCAAAATGAGAAAGACTGGGGAAGACATAAAGAGGAAATAGAACATGATCCAGGCCTTGAATAATGAGAATGATGTTAAAAAACTAGAGAAGAAAGTCAGAATGAATTTACCCACCACTGTTCTTTTTAACAATTTTCTCAAAATTCATTTTATCATAAAATCTTTGAGCAGTGTCACTAAGTGCCAACAACTAATTTTCCCACAACTTTCATTATCTTTACTGTTTATATTTCATCTGTAGAGAGAGAGGTATAGGAAACAGTTTTTGAGTGGAGAGAGGAATGATAATCATGGAAATGTCATAGAGAAGTCTTCCCAAAATTTGAAACTAATCTATCAGATTCATTTATATGAGGGAAATACACACACACACAAACATTCACACACACTATGATAAACTTTGGTAATAATAAAAGAAAAGGCTATCTGGTAAAATAAATATCCTCCTGAAAACTTTGATGAAACCTCAAATTCTAATTACTATTATTTAAGGATGTGGTCAGGTAAAGAAGATTGAAATTTGACTGCAGTTAAGTAAAAACAACAAAATGACATGTTTAATGATATCATGACCTTTGGGGAAAATATCTCACAAAACAAAAGAAGGAAGGTTAATGAGCCAAGTAAGCATACGAAAAGAGGTATTTGAGAAGTTAGTGGGCTTCCCAGGCGTCTGGGTGGTAAAGTAATTGTGCCAACACAGGAGACTCGGGTTCGATCCCTGGGTTGGGAAGATTCCCCTGGAGAAGGAAATGGCAACCCACTCCAGTATTCTTGCCTGGAGAATCCCATGGACAGGAGAGCCTAGTGGGTTACAGTCCCTAGGGTTGCAAAGAGTCAGACACGACTGAGCAACTAAACCACAATAATGAAAATCTGTGCTAAGAATGGCATATAACTCACTGGACAGCTATGTAACAAGTTATAATTCTAAAGAATGCACTCAGTAGCTTTTGAAATAAAATTATATGTTTTTGCTTTGGTCTTTTGTGGGGGAGGGTGCTACAGAACTAGGGGTAACTAAGAAGTGAGGCACAGTGATAAGGCCTGTGAGTTTGGGTCTGTTCCCTTTCCTGGGTCCCTGGCTGTCTGGCCCTGGCTATCAGCACTGGATTATCTAATGTCTCCTGAAAGGCCTGTATTACCTAGTCTTAATAATTGATTATTAACCACTGAAATAGCTACCGCTCCCTATTTCTCTATCCTTAATGCTCTTATGTCTGAAATCTCTCTGGCAACCAATTTTTTTTTCCCACCTGCCAGATTAGAGTTTTGAATACAGTAATGAGGACAATTTTTTATAGACGCCTTCAATAAAATCTTTTTATGCTTGGAAGTGAAAATTAAAAGGCCTCTCTGCTTCCTCTGTCCTCCTCTCAGAAGCATGTGTCTGCTCCACCATGGTGAGTGACTCCACCACATACCCTTGTTGGCCTCCCCCCGTCCACCCTGCTGTACTCCACAAGACGACAGATCTGCTTGGCTCCATCAGTCATCTTCTGAAGTGAACACGTCTGTTTGGCTTGTCCTTGTGTGGAGAATGGTCCACTGTTCTCCAGAATATGCAGAGATGTATCAGTTATGACCAATTTAATAGGATCTGAAAAATGATTTTATGCTTAGATGCCAAAACATGATTGCTAAACTCATGAGGGTTATGGGGAAATTTTTTTTTTTTTGATTTATTTTTGGCTCTCCAATGTAAATATGAAACATTTTCCTAATAACAAGGCATTTAAACTCAATAACATTTGGTTTTCCTTTCATTTATGAAGAAGAGGAAGAAGAAAGAGATCAAGGAATAGAAGAAGAATGAGGAGAAAAATAACAAAAATAGCTACATTTCATGTAGGCAAAAATCTGAAACACAGAGGGACTGAAAAACTTTTGGGAGGATATGACAAGTATCAAAATTTGAATTGAATGCAAGATGCTTGCCTTGTACTGCTATCACCTGAATTCCAGCATGGACTCCATGTTCTTTGTAAGAGTTCTCTACACTTGTGCTTATCATATGTTTTACCAATCTTTCTCTTGCTCTCTCTCACACACACACAGACACACACACACACACACAGAGTACTTCATATATTTCAATTATTTTAAGCTTCTTCTAGATACTTAAAAATCTTTTCTAAATGTCCAAAACTGTGTTTGTTTCCCTGCTTTTCCTTGAGGGCAAACACAGTAGCGTGTTACCAAGTTTACCCTAAAAGATAATAAATAAAAACTAGAACCCAATTGAGTTTCCCTGCTTTTTAAAATCTCATCTCAAACCGTTGCTTAATACTTCACATAGAATTCTTCCTTCTGTACATATTAAAAAATACTGATGATTTCCCAAGAGTGAACAATGCTCCCTAGCACTGAGAAGTGTAAACAATAGGATTTTTCTTTTCTTCTTGGCAGAGCAGTCAATGGAAACTGAAGGAAGTCCCACATCTGATCCATTAAATTAACTTCAAAAGAAAAATTCACAAATTTCTTTCAAGTAAAAATGATTACAGCAAGTAAAAGGGTTATAAAACAAAATACAGATGTGGAGGACAATGGGATGAAGTCTAAGTGGGTTGTCAAACCAATTAAATTTGCCTTCTTTTAAAGTTGTCCCCATTGTTGGAGTAAGAATTCTTGAAAATCAAAACAAACTTGAAAAGTCTTGTTGAAAGACAGATATAAATGTGGCAACAAAGATGAAAACATTCCCATATTAAGCCTTGGAAAAAATAAAATAATTTAATTAGAGGTGTTTTAATGATTAAAATATTTTAATGTTAATCACCCTCCTATTGCTACTACACATAATGCAATCAGCAGAGTCAATATGGGTATACTCTTATAATGACAAAAGCCAAGACACAGAATTCAATTAAAGACATTTCACTCTACTCGAAGCATGTCCCTTGGCCCCTAATTAAGTGGGGAAAAGAAAAACCCTATAAAAAGTATCTTGAAATATTTTCAGAGACCTGTAAACAGGAACCACAGCCAGAGGTTACTTGCAGACCTCTCTGCTGTTTCAAAGGTAAGAGTGGAGAAGAAAGCTAAAATGATGTCTTTTCCAAAGACTTTCACACAGAGAATAATACTATGAAGACATGCTTCCAGCTCCCAAACTCACCTCCCTCTCCTAATTCTCTCACTGTGGTTTGCGAAAAAGCTCCACTTCTTTATTGGATTATCCTCCCAGCTTTTTCTCCTCATCTTCCCTTCACAGCTTTTAGCAAAATTATTGAGCTTTATTTTCTACACTTCCTCACCTGCCATTCACTCTTATGTAACTGCATTCAAGCTTTGATCATGTGCTCTGACCCCACTGAATCTGTACCAGAAAAGATCACTGAGGTCCTGCCAAGTGTTAGACATAATACACATATATTTCATTTCTTTTTCTCTTGAACTTTAGGGGGCTTGTGAACAACTCTTTCCAGAAATTCTCATTTCAATCTCTTCATTCTAATGTCCTCTTACAATTCTCATTGTTTATTTACCATTCCTTTTAAAGCTCAGTACTTTTTTCCCCCATTATATTAACTCTTCCCTGGTGGCTCAGACACAAAGAATCTGCCTGCAGTGTGGGACACCTGGGCTCAATCCCTGGGTTCAGGAAGATCCCCTGGAGAAGGAAATGGCAATTGAGTCTGGTATTCTTGCCTGCAGAATTCCATGGACAGAGGAGCCTGGTGGGCTACAGTCCATGGGGTCACAAAGAGTCAGGTAAAACTAAGCAACTAACTAGACTTTCCAAGAACCAGTCCTTTTATTTGCTTATCTATGGAGTTTTTGTTTTCTAATAAATCAGTTTCTACTATTACCTTTTATATGCTTTTCCCCTTACATGATTTTTGTATTTATGCTATTTTCCTAACATTCTAAGTTAATTTATTAACTCATTAATTTTCAATCTTTATTCATTCCTAGTACTTACATTATAGCTAGATATTTTTCCCTCTAAATATTGAGTTACCAAAGACAAAGTAAATAGCAGCATCATGAGAAACACAGAAGAAATGTGAGTAAAGAGCGAGCAAGGGCCAGGAGTAAGCACTTTTTCTATGAGTCTTTTCTAATCAAATAATAAGTGTAACTCATATTGGGTCTAAGCTTTAAGTTATCTGAGCCTGCACTAATGAATTGCACCTTTAACAAAAACACAGATATGATACATATTTATTATCCTAGTAAACAGATGTCAATGTAAAACAATGGTATTCTTTATTTGGAAGTGTCCTGACTAGGAAAAATAAAATAAACCAAAGGACCATGATGAGTATAAACTGATGTGCATAGCAGTACAAGGACTTCCTTGTGACTGTGAAAAGCCTTTATATTAATAAATCCTGCTTAACATTCACTGTTTTTAAAACCAATAAGGTTTCGTGTTAGATATCACTTCCCTGATATCCTTAATTTTTGATGGGCACCCAGAATAAAATGCTGTGTTTGTGTTAGAGATAGGAAGACTTGAGCTTAGGGAAGGAACTTTGGATAAGAAGAGGAATACAGATTCTTTTGTGTTGGTGTCTTAAGATTTTTTTTTTTTTTTCACAGTCAAGAATCAATAGACTTTCTGAATTAAATGCATTTTAGACTTGTAGCCCAGAGGAATAACTAAAGATACATTTTCAAGACCAAAATATGCAATTTACAAACTGCTGAATTTAGAGTGAAATGCAACAGGACACTTTGTCTTATAGCTTCCTTGCATAATCCAAGAACATTTAATCAGTTCAAATTTGCCTGAATGGAAGAGAACAAAAATTGCTAGAGGGTGAAAGAGATGGGAGGGAACAACCCAGAGATGGCAACTGCAGCTGTAGCTCTCCAATGGCAACAAGTGTTATGGAAATACACATAAGCACAATCAAGTCTATGTACAGCAGAAACTTGGTCTTTGGTACAAAGAGGAACAGACTTTTCACAGTTGATTTAATTTGCCCATGTCACAAGATGGAATAATGACTCAATAAGGAATGAAAAAGGGATCTGGAGCTCTAGGGTAAGTGTGTTTCTTCAACTAGGGTCCACCTCTCTCTAAAAAAAAAAAAAAAAAAGTGATTAGCCCTAGGAAAATCTGTAGCTTTTAAATTATTATTGGAAGGCATTTATTTTAAAACCAGAAAATTCTGATTCTTAAAGCATGAATCAAATACTGCTCTAATTTATAATGCAGATGTCTTATGTATTTGAATATGAAATTTGTTCAACAGATTTGCAGCAACTATTCAATAGCACAGCTTTTTTCCCCCTTGAACTCTACACCATTTCCTGTTAACATGATTTAAGAAATTCCTTGGACATCCATCTCTTTCCTACCTAGATTACAGATTCACTAATGGGCATTGATGGTCTCTGTCCTACCTAGTGAAAATTTTCATTGAAAGAAAAAAGTTAAAAGCAAACTCAGAAGTATATGACTATGCTCAATAAACTTTGACATAAAAGGGCTATTTCAAATATTTATCAACAAGAATTATTTTTTTAAACAATGCAACACTGGCAACGTAACAAGGTTTGTTAACTTCAATGAGATTTTTTGTATTTGTTCAAAATACAGTAAATGTTCATCCAGTTAAGTGAACATATTTAAAATGTTGATTTTCGTTGTATTTGCCTTACAACTATGCAGTATATGATACTGTCAATGGAAAGCTATGGGTTTCTCTTTTTAAATAAGCAATAGGTACTTCTGATATGTCATTGAAACATTAATATCACAGAAATTTTTAATTGCATTTCCTCCTATTCCTCTTTTCACCTTTGCTCTAATGTTAAATGGTGTCTCTTAATTTCACAAGAATTATATTATATAAAACAAATACAATTTGTTGAGCACTTTATCTTCTTGGTTGGCAATTATGCATGTCCTGACTTTGAAACTTTACTGCCGATTAAAAACAGATTAAAACACACACACATATACACACACAACCTTGAATTTGCTTAGGAAAGAAATCCATCAAAATAAATAATTCATGTTGGGATGGACTGAAATCTAGTCTTTTAGGAGGTGCCAACAGATGGTTTACATTTATAGAATGCACACTTGCTGACTTCCAAACAGAAATTAAAATTCATAAAGTATGTCATTAGTACTCCTTATAAGCAGGATTATGTTTATGATATGAATTTGGATTTTCCCAGGTGAACAGTTTTCCATCATAATTTTACTAAGAAAAAAGTGAAACAAACTGCTTTCCAGTTACTATTTTGTGTTAGCAAGTTTAAAATTAAACCTTGCTGGTGATCAGCCAGCAACATAAGCCAGTGGGCTCACAGCTAGATGAGACTGTTGTTTTCATGACATCCAAGATATCATAAGAACTCCTAGACATTATCCATCATTCAAATAAAAGGGATTATTACAAATAACAAAATAAGGCAGCATCTCCAGCTTTCAATTCTTATTGCATCAGTAAGGTTAGGAACTTTCAACCAATATAATTAAGAGTGAGACTTCAGCTTATTAAAGGTCAGCCAACTAGGCATTTTTAGTTGATTTTAGCTACTCTTGGGGTCTATGTGTGACCACTTAATACCATGGAATTACAGTAACATTTCATTTCTGTGAACCTTACTACTAACCAAAATGTTAACATTTAACTCAGGTAAGGTTATGATTAAAACTTGCTTTAAGCCCACAGAAAGATATGCTTTATTGCTCATTAAGATTTTGTCTACCCAATAGAAAGGGAATATTGTGAACTATACATTGACTGTAATTAAAAGTCAAGAAAACCATTATAAAAAATAATTCTGGGACTTTATTCACTAAGTGCAGTTAGCTAAATAAATATCAAAGCTTCTTTAGGATGACTGCATTTACACTTGCAGACTGTAAGAAGATTAAATAAATGAACTGGGCAACTGCTTGATGATTTTAACTATGTTTTAACTGCTTTAAATTATGCAAGGTATGCTTTTCCATTCCCTTCTTCAACATATTGGGTTGCTTGATGTCAAAATAATTCAGACAAATATTACAGTGGCAAAAAGCTGTCATTTCAGTCAAATTGATATGTTTAGGTATCACAGAAATAAAGCAACTAATGCATAGACTGGATTTGCTATTTTTCAAGCAATATTTTCAAAATGTGTATAGCTAGCTCCTTCATATTTTTATGCAGAAATAAGTGCTGGTATGAATTATTTGAAGAAATGAAATTGTTTCCCTCTGTAAACTGCAGATGGTGAAGGATGAGAGACAGAAGTTTTGGACACAGCTATTCCAAACCACCTAGAATTAGGTTGATATTTTTGCTTTTTTAGGACTGACTTGATATTCTCTTTAGAAATTAAAATAGACTTTATATTTAGATTCAATTAATCCATAATAAATTTAATATATAGTATACACATGATCAGGCTTCCCTGGTAGTTCAGCTGATAAAGAATCTGTCTGCAATGCAGGAGACCTGGGTTCGATCCCTGGGTTGGGAAGATCCCCTGGAGAAGGGCAACCCACTCCAGTATTCTTGCCTAGAGAATCCCATGGACAGAGGAGCCTGGTGGGCTACAGGCCATGGGGTTGCAAAGAGTCGGACATGACTGAGTCACTAAGCACAGCACAGTACGTACACATAATCAAATATAAAATAAGATTGAGCAAGGTCCTCTTCCTTAAAATGGATGTAGGAAGAAACTAAAACATGGTCTATACAGCTATATTTTATTCTAACACAGAAAGTAATTTTTGCTATTAAAAAAAAGGTACATTATTGGTATCTTTTAACTGTTTAAGTACCAGGATTTGATATTCCTATGGTCTGATTCTTTTTCAACTAGACATGCAGTATTCCAAGAGATATCCTTATGAACACAAAACAAAAACAAATTCTTCCCTGTAATGCCTCCTAATGAAATAACTTGAGAACAAACTGTGAGAATAAGACTGCTTAGTAAAATCTGCTTTATATGTTACAGAAGACTTTGAATAAATTCTGGGGTTTTGTGGTGAATAATTAAGAATGGGGATTTATCTTCTCTGGCCTTAAGTTAAGAGAGGTATAGTGAGGGCAGAGGGAGTTTTCTAAAGATTCAGAGCTCTCCAGATGGTAACACAGAATTTGAATTTTCAGCTTCTCAAAATAAACTCAATATCTAATGGTGTTGAGTGGAAAGAGCCATCTCTTTTACCTTGTAGCAAGGCTGAAACCCAGATGGATACACTGTACCTGGAGGAATGGCTGGGGTGCCTCCTGGGCTCAGAGCCAGGGACCTGCCACAGGGCAACTGCAAAGCATAGTTCAAGCAGATGGAGCTGTGAAACACCCAGACAGAAAGAGGATATGAGATGCCACACACAGGGTTCTGGCCAAACCAGCTCCTACTAGTCAGACCACATTAAACTGTAGCTCAAAACACCAAACTGTAGCTCAAGTCAAACTGTAGCTCAGAACTGGACAAGCAGCAATGAGCAAGATAAGGTTTATCACTCAGACTCAAGGGAGATAGAAGACACTTTATCCAACAAGTCACACTTTCCCTTCCTATCATGAGGTGAGTTAGGCCACACCCCTCTCATCACATATCCAGATGAGATCCTGAAAATCTGAGAAGGGGTTGTACATTTTATCTTTGAATCACTAAACATTATGTAAAGAGATTCATTGGGTGTCTTAAGTGCATTTTAAAACAGATAGGACTATTATTTTTTTCTTTCCTGCTACTCAGCAGGTGGTGTAAATCAGACCCGATCAATTATTGGTAAAATAAACTAAATGTTGTCTACATACCTGAGTAAACTGTAAGTTTGCAACCTTTTAAAAGCAGGCAGTATTAACATGTTATGTGTTTATTTTGTGATGACATACCCTACAACTAGAGGAAGGAGGAAACCATGAAAAGATCAACTTTTTAGTATTCATATATCTTTATAGAAATCTCTCTGAAAAAGCCATACCAAACATTATGGGTTTAGCTTTTCTACGTTAAATAAACCCAAAGATAAATTAAAACATTTGTTTCCAGGGATACCTCAGTAGGCCATCTAGGAATGCTCTTGTTTTGTTTTCCTGGTAGGAATCCTAAAACGATCATAAGTCCTGATCATAATTAAGGTCCTTACTTAAGAGTATGGCTTCCCAGGTGGTACACTGGTAAAGAATCCATCTGCCAATGCCAGAAACTCAGGAGACATGGGTTCAACCTCTGGGTTGGGAAGATCCCCTGGAGTAGCGCATGGCAACCCACTCCAGTATTCTTGCCTAGAGAAATCCGTGGCCAGAGAGCTTGGTAGGCTAAAGTCCCTGGGGTTGCAGATGGTTGGATCTGACTGAGCAACTGAGCATGTTGTTAGGGTGTAGGCTCAACTCTTGTGAGTGGCAGAGATCATCAGTGAACAGGGCCTACCCCTTAAAAAGGCTAAGGAGCTACTGTGTTTGCACTTTTGGGAACTCCAACTCATTTTATAAGAAATGGGACTACTCTCATGGAGTGAACTTTAGAGAGGTCATGTGGAGAATGAGTCTCAAGCCTTCAGGGAAAGAAAGAGAGGCCAAATTGTCCAAGTGTCCCAGCGTGGGGTGCAGCATGTGAGTGAGATGTCTTGGATGTTTCCTTCCATTTGTGCACCTGGATGAACCACAGCCTCAGCCGACATCACCAGGAGCAGAAAACCTGCCAAGCTCAGTACAGTAAATACACATAATCATGGGAAAAGAAAATGGTTGTTTAAGTCACTAAAATCTAGGTTGGTTTAGCAACCAAAACACACATACACATGTGTTACATGGCAATAAGTAATAAAGCTGAAACATTACCAGAAGTATGGTTTTGCTAAAACATAAACCAGTCAATCCTAAAAGAAATCAACCCTGAATATTCATTGGAAGGACTGACACTGAAGCTCCAATACTTTGGCCACCTGATGCAAAGGGCCAACTCATTGGGAAAGACTGATGCTGGGAGAGATTGAGGGCAGGTGAAGGAGGCGACAGAGGATGAGATGGATGGATGGCATCACCGACTCAATGGACATGAGTTTGGGCAAACTTTGGGAGATAGTGAAGGACAGGGAAGTCTGGCGTGGTGCAGTACGTGGGTCACCAAAGAGTCAAGACATGACTTAGCGATGGAACAACAACAAACCAAAAATATGTAGCATTGTCTTTCTGACAGGGATCGGGCAGAATCTGGAAGGGAAGGACTTTGAGAAGACGGTCGTGAGAGCTGGAAGGCTTCTTCTTTCAGCTTTCCATCCTTGACTCACATTTATGTAACAGCAACTTCACCTTCCTGTCTCTGGTAGGGTTTCTTTTTTTTTTTTTTGTCCCAAGCCAGAGCTCATTTTGAAAACAAGTATGTCATGTCAGATTTTAAAACTTTCAAAGTAACTTCTTTAGAAATTGGATAAAAATTTTCACTTTTGTACCTGGTACTTCATTTTCATGCTTTTTTACCTCTGGCCCCAACCATCAGCACAACATTTTGGCTTCAGGAACTTTTCTTTATGTTTGGAATGCCTCCCTTTCTCTTGCATTTTCCTTTTTGTTTTTTCCTTAGCAGTTTTAGTTCATATGTGATTCAACTTATGACATAAACTTCCACACTCCTCTACTGCCCACCCATACTGTTAGTTGCTCCTGATAGTCATATTCCTTTCATATTCCAAATATTTTCCTTGACTGAGCTAATTCTCAAAATGTCCTTTTGGTCTTTCTTTTGAGAAATCTCTCCCCAGTTTTCCAAAACTTAGTTAGGATGTTACGTTATCCCATCCTTGTCCCAGTAACTGCATTTTCCAACTATCTGTTTATGTGTATTTTCCCTTTAGGTTCTCACTCTATTGAAGGCAAGAACTATGTCTATTTCTCTCTAGCCTAAGCATTGATAATAGGATCTGGCACATAGTATGTTCTTTAAATATATTCTGAATAAATGAATAAGTTAGAAAATGAAAAAAAAATGACTGAGCCAAGCAGTTGTTCATTTTTTCATAATATAATATTCTTTCTGGCAAAGTAAACATACATAAAATGTCTTCCAATTTGGGGTGTTTATGTGAGTTTTAGTGTGCTACTTGCTTTTATTGCAAGGGGATTATATAGTGAAAATGATGGTTAAAACAGGGTAGTTTGGGTTGTTGTTGAAGTACCCTCTTGCCCTTGGCCCAGACTAAGTAGGTAAATGCTACTAACTGTATGTTAGTGCTACATAAAAGGCAACCTTTTCTATGGTGGTCTATTCTCTGTGCTCATTCAATTGTTATTTTACAAAGCAAATAGCTATCAGTGTGTAGAGAAGCTATCAAGCTCTTATAGATGGTTTTAAAATACTGTTTTTAGTTAGTATGTCTTCAAATTGCACTTAAATAACACAGTTATTTTTGACTGATTGATTCTAAGAATTTTGCTATTACAGCCAAACTATGACATTTTGCATCATATATTTTTAGCATTTTTAAAGAATGAAACGCTTTTCTATTTTTTAAGATGATTTTTCATTTTGAGTTTCAGCCAAATATCTCAAAAATCCATAGCTCCTAGAACTCAGAGAAAATTAGCAAGGCCAAATAAAATATATGTGGCTTACAGCTGCAGCTGTATATTTTAAAGAAAGCTAATATATCGACTGGTTCTTAGAAGAGCATTCATAATTGCTGTCTTTGAAAAATGTTTGCAGCTATAAAGGCTAGAGATGATGTCATTTTGCTGCTACAGGTAGAGGCTTCTGTGCGTTTGACCTTTTAAGTATTTCTATTGAGATTTTAAATACCAATGTACCAAAATATATTCACCATTATTTATCCAACATGTCCAAAATAAAACAATATTCCACTGTATCATTTTATATTTTTATACAATTTTACTCTCTGGTTATTTTAATGGCTCAGTTTCCTTTAAATACACAAAGAAAATATATTGTTTTAACTAAATGGACAATGTTGTTCATTTTAATACAGTCTCATAACTTAAAATGATCATCAAATCCATTTCCTTGATACTAATATTAGATCACCAACAGCATTACAATGCAGTAATACTTAAGCAAGCAAATGTGCTTCAGTGTAACTGAAGCTTTTGTCTTTTAATTTCTCTGTCATTAGTCATTGGAAGGACTGATGCTGAAGCTGAAGCTCCAATAATTTGGCTATCTGATGGAAGAGCTGACTCATTAGAAAAGACTCTGATGCTGGGAAAGATTGAGGGCACAAGGAGAAGGGGAGGTCAGAAGATGAGATGGTTGGATGGCATCACTGACTCAATGGACATGAGTTTGAGCAAACTCTAAAAGATGGTAAAGGACAGGGAAGCCTGGCATGCTGCAGTCCATGGGGTCACAAAGAGCTGGACACGACTTAGCGACTGAACAACAACAACATTACCTTTTATTTTAAAACCAATTTCACTTGAAATATAGATTATGAGCAAGTTGGATCCCTCTAGAGTTATCTGTTGTGTATGAGACATACTGGTGCATAAGTGCATATCTTTGCAAGTCTTCCAGGATGTGGCAGATTAAAGCTGCCGTAATTATTTGATGTTTTTCCTATCATGTCCTAGAAAGCTCTGGATTGTTTAAATCAGAAGACAACAGCAGAGGTTATACTGTGCCAATTTCTGGGGAAGCCCTTAGGAAAACTGGCAGCCTCCACCTCCTGTCTGTTGGAACCATTAGATGGACCCACATGGACTTGGCCTTTCAGCTCTATACTAGGGCCGAGCTGGCGTCCAGGAAGTGACGTGATCCCAGTCATACCACAGGGAACAGAAGAAATACTCAACAAACTACTGACCCAAAGAACCTTGTTTTTTGCTAAACTGTTGTTGTTTTAAGCCACTAAACTTTGAGCATTTTGTTATAAAACAAGAAATAATCAGAACATAGGGCTTCTCATGTGGCTCAGTGGTAAAGAATCCACTTGCCAATGGAAGAGATGCAAGGGACCCAGGTTTGATCCCTAGGCTGGAAAGATCCCCTGGAGAAGGTGATGGCTACCCACTCCAGTATTCTTGCCTGAAGAATTCCAGGGACAAAGGAGCCTGATGGGCTAAAGTACAAGGGGTCGTGGAAGAGTCAGAAACAACTTAGTGACTAAATAACAACAAGGGTAAATGGTGTGAATCTCTGGCTTGACACTCCACTTTGTGATTCTCTTTCATGAAACTATTTCAGAACCATTCTAATAAGTAGGCTACAATGGGCCAAACATCTAAATGTCAGAAACTAATTCATTATAAGAATATACAGAAATAATGAAATAATTAAGTCCTCAAACCCAGGGCTAAAGAAAAATCTCAGGGATGGCAACCAAGTATTACCCTATGTTTATGTTTGTTTTAGAGATATCAGGTCTGTTCGTTTCTAGCCCACTGATCTAATCACTGAACAGAACAATATGACTTGCAGATTTTAAACATCTATCTTAAACATCAAAACAACACAAACACACTCCACATACTTCTCATCACCAATTTTATAAGTCATCTTATAAAGATTCTGTGAGCTAAGTAAGCAGTGAATTCACCTACCACCCACAGGCAGCTGCCTCTTGGGAGGAATTAATCTTCAATGCCAATAAATAAATAAAGCAAAAATGGAATGGAAAAGAACATATGCATTTTAGTATTCATATATTGTGTATATATGTGTATAAATACAAGATTCTTTAAGCATATGCAAAATTATTGATTTAGAATTCAAAATGAAGAGGTGCTCAAAGAATCCTCAGAATAACAATGTAAAAACATATAAGAAATTCTTCTTCTTCTTGGTTTCTTTTAAAATTTAAAACTGAAGCTAGCATGATTTAAGAAATAAACATGTTTTAGAGGATATAGAATCTTTGGGAATTCCTAGCATTACTAATTGGTTTTGGAGAAAGTAAATCTTGTTTTCCTTTAAGAAAAGCATGCAAATCTTCTGTTGGTTGAACAATTTAATTAAAAGTATAATATTTTACAAAGTATAACATATTTAGAATACACACTAAACATTTTGAAAATAGGGTACATTATGTATCATTTCTGATAGGGAAGCCGTTATTGACAAATAATTTGAATATCACAACATTAAGTACCATTGAGTTTGATAGTCTCTCTATAGAATGTAAGGGTAGGGTGTATATGTATACCTCTGTGTGTGTGTGTGTGTGTTTGTGTGTGTGAGTTGCTCACTCATGTCTGACTTTTTGTGACCCCATGGACTGTAGCCCACCATGCTCCTCTGTCCGTAGCATTCCCATGTCAGAATACTGGAGTGGGTTGCCATGCCTTTCTCCAGGGGATCTTTCCAACTCAGGGACCAAACCAGGTTTCCTGTGTTGCAGGCTGATTATTTACCATCTGAGCCGCCAGGGAAGCCCTAAGGGTAGTGTACTAGTTATCTGTTATAGGTGACACACGAACTTCAGGTTTAGCAGCTTAAAACTGCAAGCATGTATAAATGCAGAGTTTCTATTGATCAGGAATCAAACAGGCTGATTATAACTTAGTTTCTCATGAGGTTGCAGCCAAGCGGTCACCAAGCATCTGAAGATTTACCAGGGCTGATCTGCTTCTGGTAATGGCTCACTCACATGGCTACTGGCTGGATGCCTCAGTCCCTCACTGGCTGTTGGCAACAGCCTTAGTTCCTTGCCTGTGGATCTCTCCTGACACAGCAGAGGGAGGAATCAGAGAGAAAGGAGGGAGTTGCAATGCCTCTTTTGATCTAGTCTCTGCAATCACATACCACAATGTACAATTATTCTAGTCACTGCTAGTGAGCCACCCAGTCTACCCTGGACTCAAGAGGAGAATTAGGCCCCACCTGTGAGCAATATCAAAGAATTTCTAAATGTATTTTAAAACCACCACTGCTGGATTGGATGAAGCACGAGCTGGAATCAAGATTGCCGGGAGAAATAGAAATAACCTCAGATATGCAGATGACACCACCCTTATGGCAGAAAGTGAAGAGGAACTAAGTGAGCCTCTTGATGAAAGTGAAAG
Organism: Capricornis sumatraensis; assembly: GCF_032405125.1. Taxonomy (NCBI): domain Eukaryota; kingdom Metazoa; phylum Chordata; class Mammalia; order Artiodactyla; family Bovidae; genus Capricornis; species Capricornis sumatraensis. Next base: position 27,312,037 of record NC_091073.1, read on the forward strand.
AGGAGAGTGAAAAAGTTGGCTTAAAGCTCAACATTCAGAAAACGAAGATCATGTCATCTGGTCCCATCAATTCATGACAAATAGATGGGGAAACAATGGAAACAGTGACAGACTTTGTTTGGGCTCCAAAATCACTGCAGATAGTGACTGCAGTCATGAAATTAAAAGATGTTTGCTCCTTGGAAGAAAAGTTATGACCAACCTAGACAGCATATTAAAAAGCAGAGACATTACTTTGCAAACAAAAATTTGTCTAGTCAAAGCTATGGTTTTTCCACTAGTCATTATTGGCTGTAAGATTTGGACTATAAAGAAAGCTGAGTGCTGAAGAATTGATGCTTTTTAACTGTGTTGTTGGACAAGACTCTTGAGAGTCCCTTGGACAGTAAGGAGATCCAACCACTCGATCCTAAAGGAAATCAGTCCTGGGTGTCCACTGGAAGGACTGATGCTGAAGCTGAAACTCCAATATTTTGGCCACCTGATGCGAAGAGTTGACTCATTTGAAAAAAACCTTGAGCTGGGAAAGGTTGAAGGTGGGAAGAGAAGGGAACGACAGAGGATGAGATGATTGGATGGCATCACCAACTCAATGGACATTAGTTTGAGTAAACTCTGGGAATTAGTGATGGACAGGGAGACCTGGCATGCTGCATTCCATGCGGTTGCAAAGAGTCGGACATGACTGAGTGACTGAACTGAACTGAGTGCCAGGCTCAAAGACTCGCCAAGAATCAACTCCGTCGGTTTGTTTGGTGACTGTCTAGTGCACACTGCACGGCTTTGAGTCATAGGTAGCGTATCGTTCTAAAGACTATATTCTTTCAAGGACTGTTTCTGAATTCACATTTCTCCAGTTCCACCACTCAGTCTCACAAAAATCAAATATATTCTCTCAAAATGTAACTTCATATTCTGGCAGTGTGGGAGCAATTCAGGTCAAGGTACTAGCTAGATCAGAGGAAAATAACCAGCACTGAACTGCCCTTCATAGATTTAGAAACTTTTTGTTTAGATGCAATCCATTCTTCTTCGTTTTATTTGTTAAGGAAATTTGGTTTTACTCCTGAGAAATATCAGGATCTGATTTGAATCTAAAATACATCTTAGAATGAACTACACAGAGAAGGTTTTATGATACTTCTTAAGACAGGTCACAAATATTTAATTATCTGTGTTTAAAATCCTGTAACATTTCATAAGATCGAGAATTAATGGGTAGGCACTGTGAAAAGATGGAAATTAACTGATTTTTCTAAATCAGGGGTCAAGGAATTCTATGCCTTTAATTAAGTGTATTGTTTATTGTGTGTGTGTGTGTGTGTGTGTGTGTGTGTGTGTGTGTGTGTGTGTGTTACTTGCTCAGTCATGTTGGGTCGGACTCTTTGCGACCCCATGGACTGTAGTCTGCCAGCCTCCTCTGTCCATGGAATTCTCCAAGAATACTGGAGTGGGTTGCCATTCACTTCTCCAAGGGATCTTCCCAACCCAGGGATCAAACCTTGGTCTCCTGCATTGCAGGCAGATTCTTTACCATCCAAGCCACCAGGGAATAAGACTCTTTACTGTTGCTATTCAAAAGAAGAATTGGAAAGGGGTTTAATTTTCAAGACGTATGTGGATACAAGCAAAAACAGAAACGAACAGCTATCAAAAGTGACGCAATTCCAGGGTCGGGCCACTCTCACTGAGCCTCTCACAGGCTGCACACTCTGTCTCTCATGGCATTTTCACTTTTTACTGCACATGCGCTACATTTTCCTCTCCTCCTCCCTCCTAACCAGGCTATTATGCTTACTCACAACTTCTATTCCCTCCCAGCTTGAGCTGGCCTTTGGTATCCCAGCTGTTCTCACCCCTCCTGTAAACCATGCATTTCAGCTGTGAAGTCACTCCTCAGCCCAGGTTCTGTGTTGTGTCATTTGAGTCAGGACCTCACCTGTCCTTTCCATCAGCTCTGACTGGGGTAAATGTGGGCATACAGGGCTGCAAAACACTGCCTCTTCAGGAAGAGACCTCGGAAATTAGCTCCTCTCAGAAAAAGGTTTTTGGTGGAACATGCATTCTTAGTACCTGCCCAAGCAGTACAATGTTTAAGAAAATAGGCGAGTTTATGAACACACTATTGTAGTCCTATCTTTCTACTAATTTCCTATGTGACCTCAAGAAAATAATTTTATACATATGTTTTATCTGTCAAAGACAAATTCATTTTGGTAACTAAATAGACATATTGAAGGCTTCTTTCTGTGAAGCCATAGCTAAAACTTGTGGAGTTCTGAAAGATGCTTAAGAAGTTTGTTTACCTTCAAAAGCTTTTAGTAATTGACAGGATGGATGAAGCATGTAAACAAATGGGTAAAATATTTAAGGTTTTTGTATCTTAAAATATTTAAAGTGTAAAAAACAAAGAAAGCAAAAATGACTTTTTAAAAGAGAAAATTTAAATATGTAGCTGTTAGGATTCAGATTAAAATTGGATAAACCATTATTATTATTATTCTGATATTGCTCAGCCATGTATGACTCTTTGTGACTCCATGGAATGTAGCTCACGAGGCTCCTCTGTCCATGGAATTCTCCAGGCAAGAATACTGAAGTGGGTTGCCATTTCCTACTCCAGAGGATCTTCCTGACCCAGGGATTGAACCTGGGCCCCCAGCATTGCAGGCAGATTCTTTACCATTTGAGCCACCATAAATCACAGAAAATAATATCTTCCTTAAAAACTTTATAGAAAATACAGTATTTTGCCTGATATAATATGCATCAAGCTCGAAGGGAAAAGACTGTAGGAATACATTTTGAAAAGAATAGAGTCCTATGGGAATACAGGCTCTCTTATGAGTAAACAATGATTTAGGAATTGATGACTGACTAAAAAATTTAAAGAACGGCCTTGAACTTTAAAAAATGGTTTATAAGACTCTCAGACCTTTTCCAGAAGAAGTCTGTAGCTAAATTTAAATTCATTTTCTCAATACTTTAATAGATATCAGAACTTCCATTCAAAGGGAAATAGTATGAAAAAGAGAATATGTCATGCACCAAGCTATGCTGCTTGCTGTTTTATGTTGTTGTACAAGTCAATTTCCAAGGTCTCAGTCTTCCTTGAAAACATGAAATGACGTAGACCGAAGAATTTGAAAATCCGTGTAGCTCTATGATTCTATTGAGTCTGGCCCAATTAGTCAGAGAGTTACTTATCATTACAGAGGCTGTGGTGTATACATTTTAGCACCAAACCACAATTTAATAACAGGGCACAGGAGCCACAATGCCTCCTATTCTGTTCCATTACTAATTTATCAGGGGCTAAAAGCAACCAAACTGAGAATCCCAGGCAGACAATGGTGCCTTTGAGGGGCAGGATAAGCATCTTTAAAGGGAAAGCATCACCATCCTAAAATAGTGGCAGAGCACATGGCCTGAGTGCTCTGAAAGAGAGCACTACAAAAAAGGTATTCTCCACTTAAATGCCCTTAACACAAAAGCTTCTAGTTGGGATTTATAAGGGAAAAAAAGAAAATAGCTCCCAAGAACTTGATTTCACCAGTATCCTTTTGTATGTGTGCTGCTGAGGAGGGAGTGGGGGTAAGGGCAAGCTCTGATTTGCCAAAAATCTAACAATACTATGTTTCTTATTTAGAACAAAACCCTAACGTTTTGCTAATGAGGATAAAGAGAGCAGAAGAGAAATCTCTGTGTTCTTGCCTGGTTTGGTTATGGAAAGATCATGCATATGGCCATATCCCGTCAGTGTGTTCAAGTTACAGTTCCATGTCTCTAGCCTTCTTCTTTCCTTGACACTTTGATTTAAAACAAGTAAACAAGCATACAATACTATATGTGCGGATGTGACAATTTAATTTGCTTTGAAGGGCAGCAGTTAGACTAAAAAGCAAAGAACTCTTGCTAATTATGCCATTTATATATTATCCTTCACCAACATCACAGGATGATATTATATTTATTTGTAGAATTAGATGAATTAATCATCTTTCAATTTAAAGAAATGTAAAAGATGTATGTGAAAGTAACCTTTTAATATCCCTATCAGGTTGGCAAGGCACTTGGTCACAGACTCTCAATACTAAAGTTCTTTAATTGTAAAAAATTCTATACAAATGGCAGACATTATTATTACCATAAAGAAGGCAGATAGCAAACAACTGATGCCTTTGAACTATGGTGCTGGAGAAGACTCCTGAAAATCCCTTCAATAGCAAGGAGATCAAACCAGTCAATCTTAAGGGAAGGGAAATCAACCCTGAATATTCAGTGGAAGGACTGATGCTGAAGCTGAAGCTTCAGTATTTTGGTCATCTAATGAGAACAGACAACTCATTGGAAAAGTCCTTGATGCTGGGAAAGTTCAGGGCAGAAGAGGGCATCAGAGGATGAGATGGCTGATCAGCATCATGGATGCAATGAACATGAACTTGGGCAAACTCAGGGAGATGGTGAGGGACAGGGAGGCCTGGAGTTCTGGGGTTGTAAAAAGTCAGACACAACTGGGCGACTGAACAACAACAATGTTACTACCATATACATATGCGCAAGATTATTGGTTGGAAGAAAAATCTCATGTGATAAAAAAGGAATGTGTTTTTTAAATCTATGTAGAGGACCATGAACTACGAAAGAACATTTATAATTTTAAATAAGAAAATCATATTTTCCAACCGTTTTTTTGGTTGAGATTTATGTCTTTGAAGAAGCTATGCAGTTAGCTGAAGATTACACTGTAGTTTCTTTTTCTGCCATATTGTTAGAATCTTCTTCACTATGTTTATTTTCACTCCTTTAATGTTTAAACATCCACAACTGAAAACACTTTTTTCTCTGACCCGTTACTGTCTCTATATAACAAAATAAATCACATAAGAACCAAGAGATGTTCATAGTTCATAAGAATTTTTATCTTTTAGAAATGGCTGTTGCCCCAGCATTCTTAAATGAAAGATTCCAACTGCAAATCCATTCTGAATAATAAAAGATTTAAGCAGGAAATAAAAATGCATCTTATATAGATGGTAGTACTGAGATTAGGGAGCCTATTTTTGGTGGTAGATAGAATAGTTGGATGAATGGATGTTTCTGATAATAAGATATTTAGAATAGCAGAGCCAAGAGGTGAAGATAATGCAACCCAATGTGTGTCCCATCACCAGCCTAAATTCATAACAAGGATCACAACTTTCCTCAATAGGAGATGTGATGATGTATTTGGCAGTCTCATTTCAGATGAGATTCTATAAGAGAATAAGAACATGAAACTGATGTGCATGTGTAGTTTATAGATTCAGGTTGACTACTTAATACTCATAGCCAGTATATTTCTATGAAGCACTGTGAGCTCTCTGGTTTATCACATTGTGCTAGTAACGATGGCAAGGCTGGAGGGCTGGATTTGGGATTGATTAAGATTGTGCTATGGAGAAGGCAATGGCACCTCACTCCAGTACTCTTGCCTGGAAAATCCCATGGATGGAGGAGCCTGGTAGACTGCAGTCCATGGGGTCGCTAAGAGTCGGACACGACTGAGCGACTTCACTCACTTTCAGGATTGTGCTAATCCTTGGAAGGAATGATGCTGAAGCTGAAGTGCCAGTGCTTTGGCCACCTGATGTGAAGAGCCGACTCACTGGAAAAGATCTTGATTGAGGGCGGGAGGAGAAGGGGGTGACAGAGGATGAGATGGTTGGATGGCATCACCAATTCAATGGACATGAACTTGGGCAAACTCTGGGAGACAGTGTAGGATACGGAAGCCTGGCATGCTGCAGTCCATGGGGTCACAAAGAGTCAGACACAACTGAGCGACTGAACAACAACAAGGATCTTACTGTTCTGATTAGCACAAAAGTGAAAATGTTAGTCACTCAGTTGTGCCCCACTCTTTGTGACCTCATGGACTGTAGCCTGCCAGGTTTCTCTGTGCATGGGATTTCCCAGGCAAGAATACTGAGGTGGGTTGCCATTATTTTCTCCAGGGGATCTTCCTGACCCAGGGATCCAACCTGGGTCTCCTGCATTACAGGCAGATTCTTTACTGTTCCAGTTCGCATAGTATATTATAATGGCTGGTATTCATGTAATATGGTACAGAGAACAGATTATAATTGACTGACAACTCTACTTACAAATGCTGTGTATTATATATTTTCACTGATAAAATTCATCTCTTGTCCTGCAAAGGCATGTTCTAAAACTGCATAGACATATTACTCAGTTGTTACTAGTAAATGGTCTTTATTTTCCCTTCTCTTTCCTTCACTCCCTCCCTTTTGTTCATGTTGAAGAGAGTGTGCATGCATTTTTACAAAGATATATCTGCATATTAGTAATTTCATTTTGTATCCACAGATAAGCAATATGATAATATATGGAGTTATTTCATATTTTACTTGCAGAATGATTTTTAGAGGGATTTAAATCATTGGAAACATACTTATATTTCATCGAATTGTGAAAGACTGTCCTAGATTTGACCATCTATGTCCCTGTTTTTTATGAGCTTGAGCAATGCGCTTAGATGGGACTTTGGTTAGTAAGACAGCATCACAACCTGCATGCTCTTGTGCATAAACCACCCAGGATTTGAGGTAAAAGGTAACTTCCTGTGTAGTCAATGACTTCCTATTTGCTCCAGGTAGCACCTCACACCCCCATCGCCAAAATGTGACAGTCTTATCTTCAGTTTCTTCCTCTGGATTTTGGTATTCTATTTAGAAGGTTCTTTGCAAGCATTATACAATGATCTGTCCTGCAATAGTCTCCAACTTTTAACCTTGCTTTCTCCTCTTGTAACAACTTAATCCTAGTTTTATATATCTCGTCAGAGTTTTGTTTTTGTTTTGTTCTGTTTTACTAAGATGCCTACCTCCTCAAATCTATGAAAAATTGTCAGTGATTTCTAGTTATTCCAAATTCAAATGTGCTGGTATAGCAAAAAACACCCTTTATGAACTGACTCTTCCCTACCTGGCTTTAAATTGTTTTGATCACTTGATACTTGTTCTTTTAACATCAGACTTATATCTAGCTTCTCACATTCTGCTGTTTCTCCTTGCATGTGTAGCACAAATGCATTTTTGTCTACTTTGAAAGGCTTTCCCCTTTGCCTTAGATAAATTTCTCTTCTTTGTTTAAAATTTAGATTAAGCATCACTACCTCTGAAACGTTCCTCTACCACCTTTGGGCAGAAGTAATGGACACTTTTTATGTTACAATTGCTTTGAATATACTTAACTCCCATGGTTTTTGGTTTTTTTCATTCTGTTTTTAAATGTGTATATATCTTTTTGAATCTTAAGGCAGACACCACAACTCACAATTCTATATAATCCCAATTCACCCTGACATAGAGTGGTTAATCAATAAAAAGTCTTTGTGAGAAACCTTGTTGCACAAACATTTATTATAAACTTTCTTTTCCCAGTGACAGAACACAAAGTACTGGGTCATAATTCAACATAAGCCATTTCTTCAGCTGAACTAGGTTTACACTAAAATCTTTCCACACTTTTCTTTCTAATTTTTTTTTTATTCAGAAAGAGGAAAGCAACATTTAGCAAGCACGTAATCACAGCAGGCCTCAGTTCAGTTCAGTTCAGTCGCTCAGTCATGTCCAACTCTTTGTGACCCCATGAATCGCATGCCAGGCCTCCCTGTCCATCACCAACTCCAGGAGTTCACTCAGACTCATGTTCATCGAGTCAGTGATGCCATCTAGCCATCTCATCCTCTGTCGTCCCCTTCTCCTCCTGCCCCCAATCCCTCCCAGCATCAGAGTCTTAGAAGGAATCAAATAAAGTCCACGTATGGAAATTTAACAGTTTCAATTCAAACAGGGTCTCTGCTTATTAGAACAGCCATAGTTTCTCTGCTTCAGACATCCGGCAGAAGGTAAGAAACAACTAAGAAAATACAAAATTTCTTGAGAAAATCAACTAGCAATTCTTAATAGCCCTTAACAAATCCAAAATGTCAGTGATGTTCTCCCAGTTAAGATTAGAATTCCAAAAGTGTGGAAACACATCTCCAAAGCTGGTTCATAATGATGATGAAGCTAATCAAATTCTAGGACAATGCAAATTCTAAGCAACAAGCTAAATTGTCATTTAATCACATATTTTAAAGTGAGTGCTTTTCTAATTGTTCATTCATAAAGAGATATTTCTTTATTCTCTAGGAATATAAATGCAAGAAGTTCTGAAATCTCATTCATGATTTTGGTTGCCAGCTTAATATCTATTAGTATACAGAAAATATTTTGTTCTTTTTTTAATACTCAAAAATCAGAAGGTATTAAATTCATGTTGCTGTGATGCAGTAGTTGAAGCTTAACTGTTTCTTAATATATTAGCACACAGTTACATCAGCCCTGCTAAGGACTACAGCTTCATTATTTAGAGACAGAAATATTTTTGAACAGTGATACCACACAGCTCCCCAGTCCCTATAATAAAGTCAAGTAAACCTGCTTATCATTGTTGTTGAGTTGTAGAACTACATATATTCTTACATCCTATCTCCTCCTCTCAAACAAACTTCTTTTATTAGGTAAACGGTAAACATTTCTTGAAAATCTACTGTTTTCAAAAAAGCAACTTTTTACTTAATAAAGACATAAAACTCAAGATAAATTACAGTAGATTTAAAAGATAGAATATTAAACACTACTGAAATTGCATTAAATATATTTACAGTATAAAGTAGATGCCCAGGGTACATTTTAACTGAAAATTTGTTTTGCAATATTATACACCCAGTACTATATCACATTTTTATTGTATGTATGTAATATACACATAATAGTAATTAGAAGTATACACTAAATTATTAGAGGGATTATACTTATTACTAGATCATACTACTATGCATTATATCTATTTTTCCTAAGGTACATTTCAGTATTACAAAAATAATATTAGCATTTAGAAAATATTGTATGCTGACCATGTGGTTAGGAACTTTCCTGTGGATTATGTCAGTTAATACAACAACCAAATGGTGTAGGTACTATTATAACTTCCATTTTAAAAATGAAGAAAGAGAATATTTTAAATTTTTTTAAGATTATTTTGAAAAAAGTAAACTGGAAAATTCTATTTCTATAATATTACTTAACCAGACTTTCTCAGTCTGCATCTGTGGAGAGAATTATTGCTTTATTATTTTTTTGTAAATTAATTTATTTATTTAAATTGGAGGCTAATTACTTTACAATGTTGTAGTGGTTTTTGCCATACACTGACATGAATCAGCCATGGTTATACATGTGTCCCCCATCCTGAACCATCTTTCTAAAGTCCATACATATGTGTTAATGTACTGTATTGGTATTTTCTCTCTGATTTACTTCACTCTGTATAATAGGCTCCAGTTTCATCCACCTCATTAGAACTGATTCAAATGCATTCTTTTTAATAGCTGAGTAATATTCCACTGTGTATATGTACCACAGCTTTCTTATCCATTCATCTGCTGATGGACATCTAGGTTGCTTCCATGTCCTGGCTATTATAAATAGTGCTGCGATGAACATTGGGGTACACGTGTCTCTTTCAGTTCTGATTTCCTCGGTGTGTATGCCCAGCAGTGGGATTGCTGGGTCATAAGGCAGTTCTATTTCCAGTTTTTTAAGGAATCTCCATGCTGTTGTCCACAGTGGCTGTACTAGTTTGCATCTTCACCAACAGTGTAAGAGGGTTCCCTTTTCTCAGCACCCTTTCCAGCATTTACTGTTTGTAGACTTTTTGATAGCAGCCATTCTGACTTGGATGAGATGGTACCTCATTGTGGTTTTGATTGGCATTTCTCTGAATATGAGTGATGTTGAGCATCTTTTCATGTGTTTGTTAGCCATGTGTATGTCTTCTTTGGAGAAATGTCTGTTTAGTTCTTTGGCACATTTTTTGATTGGGTCATTTATTTTTTTGGAATTGAGCTGCATGAGCTGCTTGTATATTTTTGAGATTAATTCTTTGTCAGTTGCTTCATTTGCTATTATTTTCTCCCATTGTGAAGGCTGTCTTTTCACCTTGCTTATAGTTTCCTTCATTGTGCAAAAACTTTTAAGTTTAATTAGGTCCCATTTGTTTACTTTTGCTTTTATTTCCATTATTCTGGGAGGTGGGTCATAGAGGATCCTGCTGTGATTTATGTCAGAGAGTGTTTGGCCTATGTTTTCCTCTAGGAGTTTTATAGTTTCTGGTCTTACATTTCGATCTTTAATCCATTTTGAGTTTATTTTTGTGTATGGTGTTAGAAAGTGTTCTAGTTTCATTCTCTTACAAGTGGTTGACCAGTTTTTCCAGCACGACTTCTTAAAGAGATTGTCTTTTCTGCATTGTATATTCTTACCTCCTTTGTCAAAGATAAGGTGTCCATAGGTGTGTGGATTTATCTGGGCTTTCTAGTTTGTTCCATTGATCTATATTTCTGTCTTTGTGCCAGTACCATACTGTCTTGATGACTGCAGCTTTGTAGTATAGTCTGAAGTTTAGCAGGTTGATTTCTCCACATCCACTCTTCTTTCTCAAGATTGCTTTGGCTATTCGAGGTTTTCTCTATTTCCATACAAATTGTGAAATTATTTGTTCTAATTCTCTGAAAAATACTGTTGGTAGCTTGATAGAGACTGCATTGAATCTATAGATTGCTTTGGGTAGTATACTCATTTTCACGATATTGATTCTTCCAATCCATGAACATGGTATATTTCTCCATCTAATTGTGTCACCTTTGATTTCTTTCATCACTGTTTTATAGTTTTCTATATATAGGTCTTTTATTTCTTTAGGTAGATTTATTCCCAAGTGTTTTATTCTTTTCATTGTAATGGCAAATAGAATTGTTTCTTAATCTCTCTTTCTGTTTTCTCATTGTTAGTTTACAGGAATGAAACGGTTTTCTGTGTGTTAATTTTATATCCTGCAACTTTACTATATTCATTGATTACCTCTAGTAATTTTCTGGTGGAGTCTTTAGGGTTTTCTACTTAGAAGATCATGTCATCTGCAAACAGTGAGTGTTTTACTTCTTCTTTTCAATCTGGATTCCTTTTATTCTTTTTTCTTCTCTGATTGAGAAGAAACTTCCAAAGCTATGTTGAATAATAGTGGTGAAAATGGGCACCCTTGTCTTGTTCCTTACTTTAGGGGAAATGCTTTCAATTTTTCACCATTGAGGATAATGTTTGCTATCGGTTTATCAGATATGGATTTTATTATGTTGAGATATGTTCCTTCTATGCCTACTCTCAAAATCACTGCAAATGGTGATTGCAGCCATGAAATTAAAAGATGCTTACTCCTTGGAAGAAAAGTTATGACCAACCTAGATAGCATATTCAAAAGCAGAGACATTACTTTGTCAGCAAAGATCTGTCTAGTCAAGGCTATGGTTTTTCCAGTAGTCATGTATGGATGTGAGAGTTGGACTGTGAAGAAAGCTGAGCACTGAAGAATTGATGCTTTTGAACTGTGGTGTTGGAGAAGGCTCTTGAGAGTCCCTTGGACTGCAAGGAGATCCAACCAGTCCATTCTAAAGGAGATCAACCCTGGGATTTCTTTGGAAGGAATGATGCTACAGCTGAAACTCCAGTACTTTGGCTACCTCATGCTAAGAGTTGACTCATTGGAAAAGACCCTGATCCTGGGAGGGATTGGGGGCAAGAGGAAAGGGGGACGACAGAGGACGAGATGGCTGATGGCATCAACGACTCGATGGGCATGAGTTTGAGTGAACTCCGGGAGTTGGTGATGGACAGAGAGGCCTGGTGTGCTGCAATTCATGGGGTCTCAAAGAGTCAGACATGACTGAGTGACTGAACTGAACTGATGCCTGCTTTCTGGAGGTTTTTTTTTTTTTTTTTAATCATAAATGGGTGTCAAATTTTGTCAAAGGCTTTCTCTGCATCTATTGAGATAATCACATGGTTTTTATCTTTCAATTTGTTAATGTGGTGTATCATATTGATTGATTTGTGAATATTGAAGAAACCTTTCATTCTTGGGATAAAGCCCACTTGGTCATGATGTATGATCTATTTAATATGTCTCAAAGAGTCGGACATGACTGAGTGACTGAACTGAACTGATGCCTGCTTTCTGGAGGTTTTTTTTTTTTTTAATCATAAATGGGTGTTGAATTTTGTCAAAGGCGTTCTCTGCATCTATTGAGATAATCACATGGTTTTTATCTTTTAATTTGTTAATGTGGTGTATCATATTGATTGATTTGTGAATACTGAAGAAACCTTTCATTCTTGGGATAAAGCCCACTTGGTCATGATGTATAATCTATTTAATATGTTGTTGGATTCTGTTTGCTAGAATTTTGTTGAGGATTTCTGCATCTATGTTTATCAGTGATATTGGCTTTGTAGTTTTCTTTTTCTGTGGCATCTTTGTCTGGTTTTGGTATCAGGCTGATGGTGGCCTCATAGAATGAGTTTGGCAGTTTACCTTTCTCTGCAATTTTCTAGAAGAGTTTGAGTAGGATAGGTGTTAGCTCTTCTCTAAATTTTTGGTAGAATTCACCTGTGAAGCCATCTGGTCCTGGCTTTTGTTTGTTGGAAGATTTTTTATTACAGTTTCGATTTCCATGCTTGTGATTGGTCTCTTAAGATCTTCTATTTCTTCCTGGTTCAGTTTTGAGATGTTATACTTTTCTAAGAATTCGTCCATTTCTTCCAAGTTGTCCATTTTATTGGCATATAATTGCTGATGGTAGTCTCTTATGGTCCTTTGTATTTCTGTGTTGTCTGTTGTGGTTTCTCCATTTTCATTTCTAATTTTATTGATTTTATTCTTCTCCCTTTTTTTCTTGATGAGTCTGGCTAATGGGTTTTCTATTTATCTTCTCAAAGAACCAGCTTTTAGTTTAGTTGATTTTTGCTATAGTCTCCACTCTTTCTTTTTCATTTATTTCTGCCCTAATTTTTGTGATTTCTTTCCTTCTACTAACCCTGGGGTTCTTCATTTCTTCTGTTTCTAGTTTCTTTAGGTGTAAAGTTTATTTGATTTTTCTTTTGTTTATTGAGGTAAACTTGTATTGCTATGAACTTTCCCCTTAGCACTGCTTTTACTGAATCCCACAGGTTTTGAGTCGTCATGTTTTCATTTTCATTCGTTTCATGCATATTTTGATTTCTTTTTTGATTTCCTCTATGATTTTTTGTTATTCAGAAGCATGTTGTTTAGCCTCCATATGTTTGTATTTTCAATAGTTTTTTTTTTCCCTGTAGTTGACATCTAATCTTACCACATTGTGATCAGAAAAGATACTTGAGATGATTTCAATTTTTCTAAATTTTTCAAGGCTTGACTTATGCCCCAGATTGTGATCTATACTGGAGTATGTTCTGTGTGCACTTGAGAAAAAGGTGAAATTCATTGTTTGGGGGTGAAATGCCCTATAGAAATCAATTAGGTCTAACTGGTCCCTTGTATCATTTAAAGTTTGTGCTTCCTTGCTAATTTTCTGTTCAGTTGATCTATCCATAGGTGTGAGTGGGGTATTAAAGTCTCCCACTCTTATTGTGTTACTGTTAATTTCTCCTTTAGTACTTGTTAGCATTTGCCTTACATATTGTGGTGCTCCTTTGTTGGGTGCATATATATTTATATCTTTTTCTTGGCTTGATCCTTTGATCATTATGTAGTGTCCTTCTTTGTCTCTTTTCATGGCTTTTATTTCATAGTCTATTTTATCTGATATGAGTATTGCTACTCCTGCTCTCTTTTGGTCTCTATTTGCATGAAATATCTTTTTCCAACCCTTCACTTTCAGTCTGTATGTGCCCCTTGTTTTGAGGTGTGTCTCTTGTAGACAGCATATATAGGGGGCTTGTTTTTGGATCCATTCAGCCAGTCTTTGTCTTTTGGTTAGGGCATTCAACCCAGTTACATTTAAGGAAGTTATTGATAAGTATGATCCTGTTGCCATTTACTTTGTTGTTTCTGGTTTCAATTTACAAACCTTTTCTGTGTTTCTTGTCTAGAGATGATCCTTTAGCATTTGTTGGAGAGCTGGTTTGGTGGTGCTGAATTCTCTGAGCTTTTGCTTGTCTGTAAAGCTTTTGATTTCTCCTTCATATTTGAATGAGATCCTTGCTGGGTACAGTAATCTGAGTTTTAGGTTTTTCTCTTTCATCACTTTAAGTATGTCCTGCCATTCCCTTCTGGCCTGAAGAGTTTCTATTCAAAGATCACCTGTCATCCTTAAGGGAATCCCCTTGTGTGTTATTTGTTGCTTTTCCCTTGCTACTTTTAATATTTGTTCTTTGTGTTTGATATTCATTAATTTGATTAATATGTTTCTTGGGGTGTTCTGCCTTGGGTTTATCCTGTTTAGGACTCTCTGGGTTTTTGGACTTGAGTGGCTATTTCCTTCCCCATTTTAGGGAAGTTTTCAACTATTATCTCCTCAAGTATTTTCTCATGGCCTTTCTTTTTGTCTTCTTCTGGGACTCCTATCATTCAAATGTTGGGGCATTTAACATTGTCCCAGAGGTCTCTGAGGTTTTCCTCATTTCTTTTAATTTTTTTCTTTTTTCCTCTCTGCTGCATTTATATCCACCGTTCTATCTTCCACTTATCCTATCTTCTGCCTCAGTTATTCTACTGTTGGTTCCCTCCAGAGTGCCTTTGATTTCAGTTATTGCATTATTCATTATTGATTCTTTTTTATTTCTTCTAGGTCCTTGTTAAATATTTCTTGCATCTTCTTAATCCTTGTCTCTAGTCTATCTGTAACTCCATTTTGTTTTCAAGATTTTGGATTTTCTTTACTATCATTATTCTGAATTCTTTTTCAGGTAGACTCCCTCTCTCCTCCTCTTTTGTTCGATTTAGTGGGCATTTATCATGTTCCTTTACCTGCTAAATATTTCTCTGCCTTTTCATTTTTAGATTGCTGTGTTTGTGGTGGCCTTTCTGTATGCTGGAAGTTTGTGGTTCCTCTTTATTGTGGAGCTTGCTTCCTGTGGGTGGGGTTGGACTAGTGGCTTGTCAAGGTTTCCTGGTCAGGGAAGCCCCTCGCCTTTTGGTTCTGGATGCTGCCTGCCTGCCTCTCTGCCTCTGGTGAGGGGATGGGCCAATCCACAGCAGGCTAGCTCTCCTTTGGTATTTCCTCAATCCTTTGTTCTGTGAGCGGGTCAGGCTGCACCTTAGGTTAGAGTTTTTCATGGGAAAGTTCTCTCTCTTTTTTTTCTCTCTCTGGCTATCCCACTGTTTGGGTTGCTATCTCATGTTAGCTCCCTCAGATTGTCCTCAGGGCATTCAGGCTGGGTCCCTATCCAAAGCATGCAACCTGAAACTCTGGGTGTTCAGCCCCTACTAACTGGTGGCTGACACGAGTGTCTGGGCTACTTCTCCACTGAGAGTTGTTGTTAGGCACGTATTCTGTGTTTTTTTTTTTTTTTTTTTTCCTCCCAGTTACGTTGCCCTCTGAGATTCCAAAATTCCCCACAGACCCACTGGTGAGAGTGTTTCTTGGTATTTGGAAACTTCTCCTCCTTGACAACTCCCTCCCTGGGATGGGACTCATCCTTAACTCTTTTGTCTCTCTTTTTGTCTTTTATATTTTGTCCTACCTCCTTTCGAAGAGAATGGGGTGCCTTTCTGGGTGCCTGGTGTCTTCCATCAGCATTCAGAAGTTGTTTTGAGGAAGTTGCTCAACATTCAAATGATCTTTTGATGAATTTGTGGTAGAAAAAGTTGTCTCCCCGTCCTATTACTCTGCCATCTTAGGACTGCCCAGAATTACTGCTTAATGTTAAATTTAAAATAACTTATTAGAAATAACTCATTCCTAATATGTATATTTTATCGATTTGACCATTTATGTACACCGAGCCCTAAGTACACTAATAAAATGTACTGCCATTGCATGGGTGCTACAAAATCGAACAAGACATGAAACTTACTAGTGTGTCCAGAAAGTTATTGATTGCATCACAGTTACTGCTATAATAGAGAGGCTACAAAGTGGTAATGGACCTAAGTGGTGGGAAGGATGCAATAAGTAAATGTCTCAGAGAAGATGCCATTTTAGGTGACGAAGATACCCTAATCTAGGGGTTTAAGCTGCTCATCCTATTCATCTTTCTCAAAGACATTCCAAATGCAGCAGACTGAGAACTGACAAAGAACTAAAATTATGTGTACAACAGTTTAGCAGAGGTAAGGAAATGTTATTTGAGACAAAAGTCTCATAGACCACTTTGTGGAGGACAAATCAGCTGGGTTTGACTCATTGATGGTTATACATACCGAGCTGCATCTGATGACTCACAACATACATTAATTGGACCCCAATTAACTAAGCGCCAAAGATGGACATTAAATGCTTTTTACTTTTGAAATCAATTATGATACATACTTTGGGAAGGTACATTTATGTATGTGGGAAGATGTTACATAAGTAATTTAGAGAAACACAAATTTAGCACGTTTGAGAAATCCTTGACCTTAATAACCCTGATAACAGTCAGCATTTCTGGATTAACTTCAAATAGTTAAATATCACATTATATTGTGTTTAAACATTTTTAGAAAGACCTATGTTTGGAACTGCCTTTTCTGTATTACTAGAAATTATTCTGTATACATCCATGGACTGGTATAGGTTTTTCTTTTATAAAAAATTCCCTTTAGAAAGTGACAGCAATTAGATGTTAGAGACCTCTTTGCCTACTGACCCACAAAATTTTCAATGTCAGAAATCATTATTTATAATTAGTGCAAGTATGCAGCTGAGCATTCTCTTCAACCACTGTGGGAAGCCCTTCATGAAATCTATCTTATGTAACAGACAACACCTGTGAGCCAGCTTTGCCCAGGTCTGTGTGGTATCACTTCTTATCTATCCAAAGTGTGTACTTCACTGAGCACTGGAGCATAATACTTTGGAAGGGTGGAGTACATATAACTGGACAAACTTAAGGAATAATATAACTTCATACATTAGCATGCCAACAATATGGGCTTTATGGCATCTAGATTTTTAAAAGTGAAATGAGTAATGAGAGAGCACTGCTTGAACACTAATATCTTGTACTAAAGAATATGAGAGGAGACAAAATTTGGATTTGGATTTCAGAATCTCTTATGGTAACTAATGATGTTCAAAAGAGGAGGAGTTTGAACTGAGAATTGGGTAAGCATTCATACATGGAAAAGGTTACTTAAAAATGACATTCATGTATACTGTTCACTGTCCTAAACTCTCATTTTTGCAATCCTTTGGGAAAGATTGAGGGCGAGAGGAGAAGGGGGCAACAGAGGATGAGATGGTTGAATGGCATCACTGACTCAATGGACATGAGTTTGAGTAAACTCCAGGAAACAGTGAAGGACAGAGAAGCCTGGGGTGCTGCAGTCCATGGAGTCCAACAAAGAGTTTGACACGACTGAGAGACTGAAAAATAGAAACTGTGTTGCATAACATTTTTCAGATCTTTTTGGATGGGAAACTTTTGTAAGTTCATAAGAACTTTTTCGTAAGTTCATTGATCATTAAATGTCTGGATAAATTCTGAGATTCTAGACTGTTTTTCAATAACTGCAGTTATAAATACATAAGCACATTACAACTTAACATATTTTAGTTATTATTAGAATTACAAAATACATGCCAAAATCTAAGACAATGTTAGAAAAATGTTTCCATTGAGAAGTGAAGTGAAGTCACTCAGTCGTGTCTGATCTTTGAGACCCTGTGGACTGTAGCCCACCAGACTCCTCTATCCATGGGATTCTCCAGGCAAGAATACTGGAGTGGGTTGCCATTTCCTTCTCCAGGGGATCTTCCCGACCCCTGGAGGGAAGGGATTGAACCCGGGTCACCTGCACTGGAGCCAGATGCTTTAACCTCTGAGCCACCAAGGAAGCTTCTTTCCATTGAGAAGAAGGCACCAAAAACATAAAATTGTGAATGTCAACCCACTCTAGTATTCTTGCCTGTGAAATCCCATCGACAGAGGAGTCTGGTGGGCTACAGTTCACAGGGTCACAAAAGAGCTGGACATGACTTAATGACTAAACAACAACAACAATGAGTTCCTGAGTTCTACATTTCAGTATTTCTTTTCTAATTAGGTTAGGGTTAATTCAATCAAGTAGGGTTTGTGATGCCATTTTTACTTATCTCCAGAATTTCTAATGGAAATTTTCTAGGAACTTCTAAGTTGTTCTAAGTGTGTTACCATAGTTAACAATTGGTAGATGCACAACAAAGATGTGTTGAACTAATAATCATTTATTGATGGTTTTCACCTACGTCTATTGCATGGACTACATGACTGATATGGAAGCCATGTCACTGTAAACACACGATTAGAGTCCATGGTTCACGTGGTACTAGATCTTCACTAGGAATAACTGACAACCGTAGGCTTCAAACAAAACATTTAAGTGAAGCGCTCTTTAAATTAGGTGGTAGAATAATGAGAGAACAGTAGAGAAAGTGAGTGCAGAGATTTTTCAGTACATGTGTCCTAGAACTTGGTGCCAAATTGTTGTATTATTATACAACATGAAATAATAACAGATTTCACGAATATGCTTACATCTAAGGCATTTTAATAATTTTAGTTTAATAGAAGGGCCATTTCCAATGGGTTGAGCCTCACAGAACCAACTGTGAAATACATCTGAAAGGTCAGAATTTTAAGCACAACTTAATCCCATGGCACTGTCTCATTTTCACCTTGGTTCTTTTGGGGTACACTGGAATGTGTAATGGAATGGAAATGGCACAGGCAACTGAGACTATAACACTTCAGGAATAATAGAAGTTTTCTTTGCTAGTTTTCTTAATATTCTTATGATCCTAATGTTCTCAGGATCAGAAATGGACAGAATGACAGATACCATGTCTAAGCCAAGAAGATCATGTTTGTGGGTATATAAGAAGTATCTTGAACTTTCTGAACTGGTTGGCAAGAATTTGAAGGTGTTAGAACTCCTGACCTTCTGGAAATGAGGCGTCTATCTGAGTTTTTACTATTAATAATCCAGGATGACTTTGGCCTGGGAGAGATTACATTTATTATTTTTCAATATTTTTAGTGCCATTGCTGTTACTGTTCAGTTGCTAAGTCATGTCCACTCTTCATGACCACATGGACTGCAGCATGCCAGGCTTCCCTGTCCTTTAGTATCTCCCTGAGTTTGCTCAAACTCATGTCCATTGAGTTGGTGATGCTATCCAACCATCTCATCCTCTGTAGTCTTCTTCTCCTCCTGCCTTCAATCTTTCCCAACATCAGAGTCTTTATCAGTAAGTTGGCTCTTCATATCAGGTGGCCAAAGAATTGGAGCTTCAGCATCAGTCCTTAGAATGAATATTCTGGGTTCATTTCCTTTAGGATTGACTGGCTTGATCTCCTTGCAGTCTAGGGACTCTCAAGACTTTTCTCTAGCACCACCACGTCTGTGGTATATTTCATACACTGAATTAATATACTAAGTTCATGGAATCGCAAAGAATCAGACACGACAGAGTGACTAACACTTTCACTTGCACATTCATAATCTGAAAAGAACTCACTCAGGAACTGACTGTAAGAACACATTTTAGTTGTTAGGCCTCACTCATGGTTGCTATGATTTACTTCTGACCAATTATATACTCCCAGGAGTAAAGTGCCCCTTGCACTTTTAACCATTACCTTCTCCTGTGTTCTTTCTTGCAACATTTTCCATGCTTTCCTGTTTCCCTTTTAACCCTCTGTTTAATTGGCACCTTCTTTCTACTCTCTTTACCTTCATCATTTTATCCTTGTAGAGTAGCCAAAGTCAGCCTGTGCTCGTTAGTCAGACTCCACGGGCAATTCCCTCAATGTTTTCGTTGTTTACATAAAAGCATCCAAATGTATAGCAAATAGACCAGCTGGAAACCTCCTCACAGACAGACGTACCCAAACAGGAGGTTCCTTGATGTGTTGTGGTGGGTCAGTCTGGTTCTGCTACCAGAAAGCACAGCCCACACCCATATGCACTGTTGCTCCTGAATGCAAGGCTTGCGATAGCATCCACGCAGGCTGGGTCTCAGCCAACACTCAGCCCCTAGCACATACAGTGATACAGATAGATGTGACGACAACAGAGTTTTGGAGTACTGTTTGTAGCATGCTGTTCTTTGGCATAGCTCTTCAGGATCTAAGAACAGATTTCTCCTAATTTCCCAAGACACATGGTTTATTATAGAAACAGTCTTTGAAAATGTCTATAGATCTGGAAGCAATTGATAGATTTAATATTAAAGTGAACATTTACTGTAGATGTCTTAGAAATTGTTTTGAAATGTTGCAACAGAGACTCATGCTTGAAAAAACACCTAGTTTTTAGTATTTTTTCAGAGTGAGGGAAGAAGAATATTAGTAATGAGACAAATGCACTGATACTTTAATTGGAAAAACGCAGTGAAGACTTATGAATAAATGTAAAATATTTAAAACTGAAGTAAATGTATTTGAAGGCATTCTAGAATACAGGTAATTTGTGAACACAAATAATATATTTGAAAAAGTATGCATTTATATTAGATACCACACTTAAATTTTATTAAAAATAAATGCTTCAGGTAATTTATATGTTCTATTTTGAATATTATAGGATATGGACTAATCACACAACTTTAACCAGAAAATATTTTGTTATAAGTGATTTGAAAGAGTAATAACATAAATTTCTAAGTCTTGATAACATGCAATAACAGAAAAGGATAATACCATTAAATACTGTCTGAATTTTAGTTTGTTTTTTTTAAATACCTTTCTTTATCACTATACTTTAAAAAGAAAAAGAAAAAAGAAAAATTCCACAAAATTGTAACAAAAGCAATTCTATAAGAGAAGTGGGTTAGAGAGACATATTGTTAGCCTCTTCTAAGCAAATGCCTTGATAAAATATAAGTGTGGCTTTGTAAATCTGTATGCAGGTCTGGAAGCAACAGTTAGAACTGGACGTGGAACAACAGACATGGTTCCAAATCAGAAAAAGAGTACGTCAAGGCTGTATATTGTCACTCTGCTTATTTAACTTATATGCAGAGTACATCATGAGAAATGCTGGGCTGGATGAAGCACAAGCTGGAATCAAGATGGTCAGGAAAAATATCAATAACCTCAGATATGCAGAGGACACCACCCAGAAAGCAGAGAAGAACTAAACAGCCTCTTGAAGAAAGTGAAAGAGGAGAGTGAAAAAGTTGGCTTTCAACATTCAGAAAACTAAGATCATGGCATCTGGTCCCATCACTTCATGGCAAATAGATGGGGACACAATGGAATCACTTTGTGAGGGACTTTGTGAGAGACATTTTTGGGGGTGGGAGGCTCCAAAATCACTGCAGATGGTGATTGCAGCCATGAAATTAAAAGACACTTGCTCCTTGGAAGAAAAGTTATGACCCAGCTAGACAGCATATTAAAAAGCAGAGACATTACTTTGCTAATAAAGGTCTGTCTAGTCAAGGCTATAGTTTTTCCAATAGTCAGTATGGATGTGAGAGTTGGACTATAAAGAAAGCTGAGTGCCAAAGAATCAATGCTTTTGAACTGTGGTGTTAGACAAGACTCTTGAGATTCCCTTGGATTGCAAAGAGATCCAATCAGTCCATCCTAAAGGAGATCAGTCATGAACATTCATTGGAAGGACTGATGCTGAAGCTGAAACTCCAATACTTTGGCCACCTGAGATGAAGAACTGACTCACTGGAAAAGACCCTGATGCTGGGAAAGAGGAGAAGGGGATGAAAGAGGATGAGATGTTTGGACAGCATTACGGACTCAATGGACATGAGTTTGAGTAAGCTCCAAGAGTTGGTGATGGACAGGGAGGCCTGGCGTGCTGCAGTCCATGGGGCTACAAAGTCAGACACAACTGAGCAACTGAACTGAACTTGCAAATCTGTATGATTAGTATCAAGAAAAACAGCTGTATTTTTCTGTCCTTTATGTTTGCTGCTCTGGAGTGGTCAACCTGAACTACAAACTCATTAACTGACATTCAGGAAATGTGCAAAATTAAATGGTAGAACCCAATCCAAAGTGCATGTAACACTGTTATAGATTTGGCATACATTACAATCAACATGCAACCACATGTATGGAAGGATGCACATAGACACAGTAAAGGAAAGAGAGACTCTGGCTTGACCCCAAAGCCCAACACATGTACAGGGTGAAAAGCTGTATTCCTTATTCTAAGCAACCTCAGGTTTTTAAGGTACTGCATTCCAAGAAAGAGATTTGGGAAACAGAGGAGTTAACATTAGATCTCTTATCCCTCTTTGGGAAAGACATGAAATTGAATTCCAGTGACTGATTGAAAGTTAATTTTTTCATCTTCTACAATCTGAACATCTTGAAAAGAATGACTTCTTAGATTTAACTTTTGGCTTTGGAAAACATACGTTCTGAGAGATCAATGATGAGAGATCAATCTGTCAAGAAAGGCTAGTTTATCTTGTTGCACAAAGAACCTAAGTTCTTGGTGAGTTACAATCAAAAAGCTTTATTTTTATCTGTGCAGCACATTCAAGATGAATTCTAAGTTGGCTGCATATTTCCTTCAAACTATCTGGGACACTGCTGACTGTTGTGATGGGGGTGGAGGGAGACATGCTAACTATACATTGCTTCTTGAAGGTTCTGCCCAGAGGAGACACCAACTACTTCTTCTCATATGCTATTCAGCAAAAAGGGTCACATGTCACACAGGAGGTCAAGAGGTTATAGGAGCATATGTATCCTTTTCTTCTGTCAGGGGAATATTTGTGAACAATAATTCAGTTTACCACAGATAGCATAATAAGGCAACCTAATTTCCATGAGTTAAGTAGAGCTAAATCAGGGAATGTCAGACTCTTGGATGGACTGGGATTGCATAGTCAAGGAAAATGATCACAAATAACAGACCCATTGTTCCCCTACCGCCACGGAGTACTACTAGGGCCTAAGTGCCAAAATACCACATTTTCTGAAAAGTAGACAAATGCTGCTCATCATTAACTACAAAGAGATGAAACATTAAATCATTTCCTAAGTTGTAAATTTAAGGAATTTCTTTATTATTGACCTAGGTACAAGGAAGAATTTCATTTATGTCTCAAGGAGACATGAGTTTGAAGTGAAATTGGTCCTAAAATGTCTCCAGATTTTGGCTCTTTCCTTGGTAACCCCCAGTTGTTTTGATTCAAGTAAATCTTCCTCAGGGGGTTCCCTCATGGCTCAGTGATGAAGAATCCTCCTTCTAATACAGAGATCATGGGTTTGATCCCTAGTCCAGGAAGATCCCACATGCTGCAGAGCAACTGAGCCCATGTGCTGCAAAGAAAGTGCCCTAGAGCTCATGCTCTGCAACGAGAGAAGCCATTGCAATGAGAAGCCTGCACACCACAACTAGAGAGTGGACCCCACTCCCCACAACTAGAGAGAAGTCCATGCAGCAGCAAAGACCTAGCACAGCCAAAAATAGATCATAAATTTAAAATATCATTTTAAAAAATCCTTCTTAGAGGACATTCTCCAGTCACTCTTAGAGTTATCTATAGTTTTGGCCTAATAGAAGTTTGAAATTCTCTCTACCATTTTTGTTTTGATGAGAAAATTTTTCAGTATAATCCCTTTTACATGACCCAGAAAAAAGCTCCAGTTTTAAATTTTTATTTTCAGAAATTTTTATAGATTTCAAATAGTAAAGAGCAGGAATACATGGAGGTAATTGATTCAATGTAAGCAGAAAATTCTGCCATTGCTAGTAAAATCACAAACCCTATAAGTAGGCAACAAAGATCTTGTTGCCCTAAACATTTTGCTTCTCTAAGCAACAGATCATAAGGTTATTTTAGACAACAAAGCAAACACTGGCCAGAGAGCCAAGGGCTAATCTCAGGAGTTTCAGACAAAGTAATTTTTGGAAATTGTTAGTAACATCTACCATTTACCTCCTATTCAATTTCTTCATAAAAGAGGCACAATCTCTGAGGGATAAATGCTTGCTTTTGAAGTCTGAATGTTATGTTTAACATAGTATGTTGTGAAAAGCAGTAGAAATTATGACAACTTACTCATTTTGTTTGTGAAAATGCACTTTGGTTTAATATATTTTTGGTTTTAAAAAGTAATTGTTAATGTCTTTGGGAACATGTTAACTATAATGTTGAAATACAAAAGTCCTTCTCTATGAGAAGTTCTTTTTCACTGCACTTTTATCTATGGTGGCTATGACATGACTCAATTACGTGGTCTTCTCTTTCTCCTGCTGGGTTTTCCCCTGCAAAGTGGTGCTTCACCATCAGCACTGAGTCAGGATGCAGAATAGGGTAATGTTGTCTTTGTCACAGTATTTTAAGTGCATTCAAGCTGTGAAAAGTGTTGCAGCAATACTCCCATTCTCTGTCAGCTGAACTCTGTTTGCTTGTATTCATATCTTGGCTTAACTACAATTCAAACCTGGTTCTTTTTTTAAAATAAACTGGTACAAAGTAAAAGGTATAGTTCAGCAGTGTTTTGGAACTTTTAAATAGGGAACCAATCTTTGGACATATCTATTCTATTTCTTTCTGGAGGAGTATTAATCCTTAAACCAGAGGTGAAAGTACATGTTACTAAATGGCTCATTCTAATTCAGATCCTGGGTGGTCTTACTTATTGGATGAATTATACTACCATCTTAAGAAAACTATTTAACCTATCTGCACATGGAGAGAGCCTCTGCATACCTGCTATATGATTTCAAACCATGAGATGAGCAGTTTCTGGTTTTGAAATCAGATTTCTCAGAGGTGCTGGTGTTAATGGCTCCTACTTCAGTCATTGCCTTCTCCAGGAGATCTCCCTCATGCAGGGATCAAACCCAGGTCTCCTGTATTGCAGATAGATTCTTCACAGTCTGAGCCACCAGGGAAGCCCTCATTAAAAACAGTATAAGTATGCAGAGCTTTGGCTACTACTGGTTTCATCTGAGATCATCTTTACATGATGCAAAATACCAGATCAAAAATTAATCATCTAGTGTACTGGGTCTTCTGGATGGTCAAACCACAGATTGAGAAAGCTAGAATGATTGTCTCTAAATCATTCTTAGGATGAGAAAATAGAAGGAAGAAAAGTTCAGTAGACACCTACTGACATGTCCTTTGAACCTCTTTGTTTAAAAATAATTTTCTTTATATTTAAATTAGAAATACTGCTATTTGTTGAACATGTACATTTAGTGCATACATTATACTTAGAAACACTAATCACTGAATAGTTTGGAAATAAAGATTCTTTTATAAATTTGCTCACTTAAAAATAGAAAGACACCTCAGATATCATGTCAAGAAAGACAGTTTATCTGAATTTGCAGCTGTATGATAAAAATATCTCAGTGCCCAGCTTCTATTTGTACCTGCCAGGATGAAGAGGAACAGAGGAAACCATGAAATCTCCCCATGGTTTCTGTATTTCATTCCATCATGGGATACCCAATGTCATTTTCTCTTCTCTTCACAGAACAGGACCTAATTATCCTGATTTATCCTGTGGCTGATTTATTCTCTATGTTCTTTGCCACTTATTGATTTTTTTTTTAGCATACCATGTAAAATGTGCTCAATAAAGAAACTTGTAAAACAGAAAGAAAAAAAATAAAAAAGAAAACACATGAATTACCTGATGTGTCAAAATTCAAAATAGCTAATGGTAACATGGTTTGTCTTTCTGGTATTTTTTTTCTTTTTCTACTCCTCATCTCTTCCTGGGTTTCCTTCTTCTTTCTATCTGCATCCTTTTTCTAGGTGTTATCCTCCAGGCTTACCTATAATCCATCTTCCACAGAGTGGACTGAGTTTAATTTCTAAAATTCTATAGTTTGAAACCCCTCCACGGTTTCTTACTTCGCTCTGAATAAATTTCAAAGTCCTTATATGCTGTTCTTGCTGAATCTTTCACAACTTTCCTCTCTGATTGTGTACAGTCTGGTTTTCTTACTCTCCTCCCCTTTATTAGTCTTCCATTGTTGAAACAAATTAGCACAAACTCAATGGGGAAGACGAATTGTTAATCTTTCAGTTCTGGAGGGAAAAAGTGTAAAGTGGGTCTGAATAAACTAACATCAAAACGTTGGTGGATATGCTCCTTTCTGGGGGTTACGAAGGGGAATCCATTCCCTCGTCTTTTGCAGCTTCCAGACACCATTTGCATTGCTTGGCTCCTGGGCCCCTTTCCAAGCAAGCAGCTTTTGGCTGGGTCTTTCTCATGCCACCTTCTCCCTGGTTTTCTCTCTTCTAATTCCCTCGTCCAATTACAAGGACCCTTAAGATTACACTGGACCTAACCAGTTAATCAAATATAATTTCTTTATTTTAAAGTCCATGGATCAGCAGCCTTAATTCCTCTGCAACCCTCTTCTCTTTTGCTACATAACAACATAATTCACAGATGCCAGAAATGAGGATGCGATCCTCTTGCAGAGTAGGGAGCATTGCACTGTTGACTACACTCTCAATCATTCTCTGGAAAGTCAGAGCTGGCTATCCACTACCCTCAAGAGCATCAAGCACACAGAGCCTGTGGTTGCCCATTGACAGCCACTCTGATGTGATGAGTGTCATGCTGCGCCTAATGAATCATTTGAAAAGTCGGAAATGTTGGAATATTGCCAATGGAAAGTATAAAAGAGGAAGAGGACATGAGGATGAGGGTAAAGTTATTCCAAGTTTATGAAAGATAATAAAAATACTTGTTTTGTTCTACTGATATCTGTTCATTGTGATTTACCAAATAGAGACTCTTTTCTTTTTACATAATTTCTTTGGAAGTGTGTCATGTGTTTTATTGCAACTTGCATTTTGGTGGCTGTCTGTTATTCAGTCATTCAAAAGATTATCTGAAAATCTATTATGGGATGACTTTGGGGAGATAGTTGTGAATAAGACCGAGGACTGGGCTTTTAAGTGACTCACCAGTTCAATGACAGAATCAGATGGCTAATAAGAACAATTAGCTTAGGTTTCACAGGATCTTTATGGGGGCTAAAAAAGAGACTAACCAGAGTTACCTGACCTTTTAGACTAGGAAAGTTCCAGAAATTTTTCAAAATGGAGCAGACCAGCTATTGAGGGATGGGATGTGTCATTGGGTACTACATTTCTCTCTCTGTTATCTTTTTCCTCTCAAAAGCCCCATGAGAGAAAAAGATCTTTCTCTTGATCATTACTGTTTCCTCAGCAGTAGTCCAGTTCCTGGCACACAGTAAGCTTTGTATAAATATTTAATGAAAGTCAGTATGATTGCATGTATAGAAAATATACACTTTTTCTTTATGAAAACGGCATTGTACTGGATGAATTATTTGGTAACCTATTTTACTTTCAGTTAGCAAATATGTCACCATCATTGCCTGATCTCATTTTGGTAAAATTTAACCTCAAATAAATGTTTCATAGGTCACTTTATATTAGATTTATTTATTTAGAATTATAGAATAAAATACATTATTTCCTTTTATTTCTTAAATGAGCTTCAGGGACCAAAAATGTGTTTGAATTATAATTTTTCAAAGCTCCAAACCTGCATGTATCTGTTAAAAGGCATTTGTGCGTTAGATCTTTGTGTGAAGTTTCTCAGTCGTGTCTGACTCTTTGCAACCCCATGGACTGTAGCCTACCAGGCTCCTCTGTCCATGGGATTTTCCAAGCAATGGTACTGCAGTGGATTGCCATTTCCTTCTCTAGGGGATCTTCCGGACCCAGGGATCGAACCCAGATCTCCCGCATTGTAGACAGACGCTTCACCGTCTAAGCCACCTTCTCTCCATTTTCTATCCGAGTTCAGGGTTATGGGGCCTGCAACTTCATTTATCTTTTTCTTGGACATGGTTTTCTGGATAGTTTACTTTTTACATACTCTCTCAAAAACACAGAACATACTCTTGCTTCCCAGTAAATAAGTATCTGAATCTTCAACCCTCCCTCTACCTTGTTTCATGACCTTCTATAATTGGTTCTTTTCTAACAATCCTCATAATTTCAGTTCATATTTATCCAAAGTTAGTGGAGGTGTTGGCTGTGGAAGTGGATATTAGAGGAAAGGTAAGTAGTAGCAGGCAGAAAAAGTGAAAGGGCATTTTATAAAAGTTCCAGGCAAGCTACAATGTAGAGTTTCCAGGGAAAAAAGCAAATGAAAAAATGGCTATGTGGAAAAGCCTAAATAAATATAAAATTACATTTCTATAATAAGAATCATTTGATCAAGGTATCATAATCTTCTAGAATAGTTTTTGATACATTTTAAGGACTCAATATTAAACGGGTGAATGAATAAATGACAGAATGTATTTTTAAAAGTTTTAGGGAAAAAGATTTGCTTCAGTACAGAAAGCTAAAAAAACCAAAAAACTATTGATATTAAGACTAATGTACTTCATTTAGACCAACAACTACTACAAAGTATTATACCCATTTCAGCTCATCCTTCTTTATCTTTCTCCCTCCCTCTCTCTTTCTTTTTCTCTCTTTCTCTCTCACACACACAGACACACACACACACAATGTATATCCACTGTGATAAAATTTTATGAATCAAACACTGAGTCACATGGTTTAGACCACATGGACAGGAGAGTATATGAAGAGTTTCTGGAAAGGCAGAAAAAGGGCGACAGTTATAAACTCACTCGGGGGTGTTTTACACTTGATACCTCTCTTATATTGTGTTACAGGTCCCCATGGGGCACAACCTACATTCCTCATGCCCGAGACAAATTGTCTATCAGGCTATTGCTAATAGTTTATGTTATACTTGATATTACTGAGCCCAAAGAGAAACAACACACCCACCAAAATCCCTGTATTTACAACTATTTGTTGTTCAGTTGCTCAGTCATGTCTGACTCTTTGCAACCCCATGGACTACAGCACACCAGGCTTCCCTGTCCTTTACTATCTCCTGGAGTCTGCTCAAATTCATGTCCATAGAGTCAGCGATGCTATCTAACCATCTTGTCCTCTGCCACTCTCTTCTTTTGCCTTCAATCTTTTCCAGTGAGTCAGCTCTTTGCATCGGTGGCCAAAGTATTGGAGCTTCAGCTTCAGCATCAGTCCTTCCAACGAATATTCAGGGTTGATTTCCTTTAGAGTTGACTGGCTTGATCTCCTTGCCATCCAAGGGACTCTCAAGAGTCTTCTCCAACACCACAGTTCAAAGGCATCAATTCTTCCACGTGCAGCCTTCTTTATGGTCCAACTCTCATATCCGTACATGACTAGTAGAAAAACTGTAGCTTTGACTATGTGGACCTTTGTCAACAAAGTGATGTCTCTGCTTTTTAATATGCTGTCTAGGTACTTTTGATCAATTTAAACATTTGTCAACTTTATATTTCACTCCTACATTAGATGTTTCTTTCATTTTTTTTTTAATACTTGTCCTTTAATCCTAACTTGCTTAAGCATCCAGAATCCAGTTTTAGCAAATACATCATTCATAGAAAAGTCTCCTCTGAAGCTCTACTCTTTTTTTTTTTTCATTTCCTGGCTTTGAATAGTTTTACTTTTAGCTTCAACAAGGAACTTTAAGAGACTTCCTTTCAACTAAGGCAAATGGTTGTTGAATTCACTGATTCACTCAGCAGAGAAAGTGATTAGACATTAGTTTATCAGTCAAAGATGACTTGTTTTGAACCAGATGGGTTTTCTTAAGGAGATCCTTCAACTGGATGCAGCTTTGATTGGATTTAATTTTCCTACACTATTAGGCATTGGAGTTTCATATGGCACATATTACCTGCAATACACTTGCCATGATTTTAATAGTCAAGGTTTAAAAAATAAATTATTGTACTTTTCCTTTAGTTTATCTGTGGCATTTGAAATTTTATTTAATAAATGCACCATCCTATAATGATATTTCCAAAATGCAAAATCTGAGAACATATTTTAAAAATGGAAAAATAACACCAAAGAAAACAATCTCATTTGACTAACATATCAAGTTGCAATGAAAGAGGAATAGCTTATCCTGTACAGAATTTTCCCTTGGAAGTCAAGTTATTTAACATCTGTATTTCCCATATCCTACATACCTGACAACTGGCAAGCCCTGAGATTCCTACCTAAAGAAAAATAAGCTCTCTCCACAGATATCATATCCAGCCAAAGATATCTTCATCTATTGTGCAGACAACAGAATTATTGATCTAGCTTATATTCTGTCTTTAATTCTTACCACTTAGGTAAACTCCATTCTTCTTAAGGTAATCAGTATTTTTAAAATATAAATTAGGAAGGCTTTACTTATTGTGATAAGAACTAGGTAATTTGGTCCAGTTCTACAAACAAAATAAGTAGTGTTGCTGTATAATACATGTACATATGCATAAGCATATCCATATACATGTACATGCCCAAGTATGTGTGTATATGCCAACAGAGGTCCATATAGTCAAAGCTATGTTTTTTTCTAGTAGTCATGTATGGATGTGAGAGTTGAACCACAAAAAAGGCTGAGTGCTGAAGAATTGATGCTTTAGAACTGTGATGCGGAAGAATACTCTTGAGAGTCCCTTGGATAGCAAGGAGATCAAACTAGTCAATCCTAAAGGAAATTAAACTGGAATATTCATTGGAAGGACTGATGCTGAAGATGAAGCTCCAGTACTCTGGCCACCAGATGCCAAGAGCTAACTTACTGAAAAAGACTCTGATGCTGAGAAAGACTGAGGGCAGGAGGAGAAGGGAGTGACAGAGGCTGAGATGGCTGGATGGCGTCATTGACTCAATGGACGTGAGTCTGAGCAAACTCCGAGAGACAGTGAA
Source organism: Capricornis sumatraensis (assembly GCF_032405125.1). Lineage (NCBI taxonomy): Eukaryota > Metazoa > Chordata > Mammalia > Artiodactyla > Bovidae > Capricornis > Capricornis sumatraensis. Next base: position 27,342,860 of record NC_091073.1, read on the forward strand.
AGACAGGGAAGTCTGGTATGCTGTAGTCATGGGGTTGCAAGGAGTTGGACATGACTCAGCAACTAAATAACAAATGTGTATATATATGCATGGATGTGTAAATGTATATGCCCATCTACTTGAAGGCTTAAAAAGCTAATAAGGAAGTAAAGAACCTGGGTCACCCTTTGACTAAGGATGGAGATATCCAGGGAGTGGATTGCTTTTACCCTGTGGGCTTTCCTTCATTTCAGGAGGAATTCCAGGAGAGTGAAGAGTATTTCTGTCACAGTCATGGGGCTGAGTTCCAGGCCACCAAAGCAGGTGGCTTGCGAAATACTGTTTGTCTTGGTTTGGGACCCCAAATGGCAGAACTCTAGCAATAAGAGCCAATTGAAATCATGCAATTCTCACAGGGACTGCATTCTACTTTGATTTTCTCAGTCTCTGCAATACTGTATGGCAACAAATACGACCAAACCAAAGTCAAAGACAACAAAATGAGCAGATTTCACAAATATAATACTGAATAAGTAAATGCAGATACAAAAGAATAAATGACTGAATTTATTTCAGCACACAAGTTAAACTATAATGTTTAGGGATACATTCTTAGGTGTTAAAATTAGATGGAAAATCATGAAAGCATTTATCATCAAGGTCAGGATAAGCGTCTCTAATGTGGTGGTTCAAGGCTAGAAGATGAAGAGAAAACATAAGGTAATTTCCTGGGGTGTTGCCAATGTTCTATATTTTTGGTGATGTTACACAGGTAATCACTCCCTGATAAGTCACAGCAAGGTATTTTTTGTTTTGACACTTGTGTACATGAGTGCTATATTTTGTCCTAAGATTAATGAAGTGTTTATTAGATCATGGTCCCTACTGAAAACCTTCCAATAATCTGCCATTGTCTTCTCCTATTTTCATCTGTAAATAGCCTGCCTTCCCTCTGCTCATTTCACTCTAGGCACACAGAGTTCCTTGCTCTTGCTCAAAAAGACTAAAATATTTTGCCCACATCAGGATCTCTGCAATTCACCTTCCTTCTTTTACCAACCATATACCTTCACTGGCTCATCACATAACTGTTTCCTCATTTTTCTGCTTCAAAGTAAAGGAAGCTTTCTCAGAGAAGTGTGCCTCACTGCTCATTCTAAATAGAAAAGCATCCATCAATTACTCTATCCCGTCTTGTTTATTTCTCTCATATCAGAAAGCACCATATGATGACACTGAATTTATAAATTTTTGTGTATATTTACTTAATGTAAAATCTTTGCTATAATGTAAGATCTATGACAGCAGGTATTCTTTTAGTCTTTATTCTCAACACAGAATGAAACTTTGGCCAAAAAAAATCTTTGAATAATCTATTATACTATGGAAGTTAGGAGAAGCCCAAGATCTCATTGTATAATATGGTTATCATAGATATGTTGCAAGGCAAAAAGAAATTTATTTATCCCAGCTATAAAGAATTATATTAGACAAATTTTCATATGTATTCAAAATGACTTTCTTTCTGGCATACCTAAGTGAAGTATTTCTCTCAGGGACATTATGAAACATGGAAAGGGAAGACCATAGGTGGTAATGACAAAGTTTAATTGTAATATAACAAAGTGTAGTGAAAGTGAAAGTGTTAGCCTCTCAATCATGTCCAACTCATTTCAACCCCATGAACTGTAAGCCTATCAGGCTCCTCTATCCATGGAATTCTCCAGGCAAGAATACTGGAGTGGGTTGCCATTTCTTTCTCCATGGGATCTTTCCAACCCAGAGATTGAACTTGAGTCTTCTGCACTGCAGGCAGATTCTTTACCATTTGAGCCATCAGGGAAGCCCAACATACTGACAAACATGACTGTATTTCATTTTTATTTAAGGAATTCCATAGGTTCAAGAAAATTTGTCTTGGTGCTTATGATTATTTTTCCCTTTATGGAAAAGTAAGATGAATTTATTTTTCTTTCTTTCATTTTAGGAAGGGTGTTTCACATAAAACCACATTCACCCCTCCACGATAATAAATGGATACTTAGCCTGAATTCAGAAACAATGTATGTCTTACTGATTATTGATCCTTTTGATACTGTGCTTCTTTCTACTTAATTAAATACAATAACTTAACCTGTTATATTTACCCTTTGAACCCTGGTTTACTTTCCCATTTAATTTATTTTTTCCTTTGCTGTTTGATGTTTCTTTGTTCAGACCAGACCTGGTCTTGATCCAGCTGCACTGTGCTTGTCTTCAGGTTCAAAAACATTCACTAAATCATGATGGTACTCTCTATTAACTTATAAGCATTAAAGAAAGTCAGTTTAAACAGGGATAGAAATCCCAAAGGTCAACTGCCACTTATATTGAAACAATAGCTCCAGGTAAACACTGAAGTTCTTTCTTTAGTTATGAATAATGAGTGGCCAGGAGCCCTCTGAGTGCAGGCTGCAGAGTTTTTATGCAGTTTGTTTTCAGTCTTCTTTTGCCATCATGAAAATCATGTGAGGACTTAAAAATCTATCATGCATTAGAGGATAAATGTTATCAGACACACAAACAATTCAAAGCTTTAATGAAATCCTAAACTGGAAGATGGGTTTGCTTCTTCATTTTTATTTTGTTTTATTTTTTATGTTATATGTCTGTTAGTTTACATAGCTTCCTCTTGTAAAACTAACATCACATACACACACACACACACACATACACACACACACACACATCCTTATATATACACAAAACTTAAGCACAGGGGGCAGCTGCAAATAGATTTTCTCAAAAATAACAAATCAACCTGTAATTCTTCATGTTCAAGTTTATTTGCTTCAGGCTAAAATGACTGACCTGAAGATGAATTATCTTTTTATTTTTAGTTTTTATTTATTTATTTTTTTGATATCTGCCTAGCCTGTCAGGGTTCTATATTTGGCATCATTGCATGCAGTTAATGTAAGACAGCTTATTTTTGCAGTGTGGTGTTTTATAGATTTTTTTTTTATTGCACCATTAGGAGCGTTTTGATTTCTGCAATATTTCCAGATTTTCTTGTCATAACATTCCACAGTGTCACTTTGTGCTAAGCCTCATAGCATTCACTTACATCCAGTTTTCTACCTCAGAAGGCCAGGTAATGAGATGAGCTTCAAGAAAAGAAATTGCAGGTTTAGTTTTTTACATTAGAGTCCAAGCAGATTGTTTTTCTCTTTAAACATTAGCCAAAGCTCAATTCACAGACATTTCCCCTGGTAAGCAATCATTGCCACTTTAGTGTCCAGTAGTGAGTTCATAAATGTCATTTGACTTTCAATTTTTACACTGAGAAATAAAATGTCTATTTTAATATGCTATGAATTTTAATAGAAATTTTGTGGAATTTTTCAACTTCTCAATAAAGTAAAAAATTGTCCATTTATGACACAGTAGGTCTATTTTAAGCCTAGTGAAAACCATTATGAGTTTACATTATTGATACTGACTACATCTGGCAATACTATAGAATTATTTCAATGACAGAAAGCAACCTCCAGTTTTGAAGTTTACACAGTTTATTACTGTATTATCTGTGACTTTTTACTGTAAGTACATACATATCTCAAAAATACTATTTGAGATTTGTACCTCATTTCTTTTTTTGTTGTTATTAACAGTTATTATTCAGTTAATTCAATCCACTTGCACAATATTTTTTGGTTTGCTTGTTTCTTTCTTGCCTCATTTCCAATGATATCAAGTAGGGACCTAATCTCTTGTAGTCAGGTGTGAGGTTGACACGCAGGGCAATAAGGCAGTCATGATTAGAAAGAACCAACTTTAAAGACAATGACTTTTCTCATGTATGTGGATGTATGTTCACAATCACTATTCAAATGCTGAAATTCAAGGCTTTCTGAACATGTCTAATGGCAATTTTCATATATAGATCCAGTCGTTTGTGATCCATCAGATGGCCCCCTTGTCATTAACTTCAGAGACAAGAAGGTCTTCTTGGCAGTGTTCCAATATATTGCATCAGTGTAATTTTAAGACTGTGATTTGGTAATGAACTTATCATAGCAGTGATTCCTAAAGTCTTTTCAGGTTTCTTACTTTAAAAAAAAAAAATTTGGAGGATAATTGCTTTACGATGTTGTGGTGGTCTCATCAATGCAAATCAGTCATAATTATTTATCTCTATTCCTCTTGAGGATCCCTTTCCCATATTCTACCTCTCTAGTAAGAAGATCCAACCAGTCCATCCCAAAGGAGATCAGTCCTAGATGTTCATTGGAAGGACTGATGTTGAAGCTGAAACTCCAATACTTTGGCCACCTGATGCGAAGAGTTGACTCATTGGAAAAGACCCTGATGCTGGGAGAGATTGAGGGTAGGAGGAGAAGGGGATGACAGAGGATGAGATGGCTGGATGGCATCACCGACTCGATGGACATGAGTTTGGGTAAATTCCGTGAGTTGGTGATGGACAGGGAGGCCTGGCGTGCTGTGATTCATGGGGTTGCAAAGAGTCGGACATGACTGAGCGACTCAACTGAACTGAACTGAGGTCATCATACAGTACCAGGCTGGGCTCCCTGTATTATAGAGCAGCAGGTTTCTTATTTTAAAAGATAAATATTAGAAAGCAGAAGGTTCTGTAGTAATTGCCAGAGCTTGACAAGATGACTAGATTGCCAGCTTGAGTATTTTTTTCAGATGTTTGTATTTAAACTTTTATCTAAATGATAATGTCACTTTGCATGAGAACAGCAGAGTGCAAAAGCAGATGAATTTTCAAGGGTTAAAAAGAATGGATGAGACCAATTTTAATCCTAGGACTTAAATTTGAAGATTAGATTTATTCAACTAGTTGGCCTAAAATCTAAGTGATATTTTTTCTTTCTTTTTCCGTTAGAGCTGATAGTCCCAAGTAAGATTTTTAAATTCATTCCAAAGCAGTTGAAATTTTTGAGAAACTATTTACTTATCTGGAATCATTTGGTTTTGTCCAGTGGCATTGAGTCAGTCAGAGTCTCTCTCTGTCTCTGTCTGTCTCTCTCTCTTTCCACATACACATACCCATCTATATTTTGGTGATGTTTATTGGTAATTTGTGATAAATCACAGTAAAGCAAGATAAAGAAGTTAGACTAGAATCAACAAAAATTAATAATCCAAAAAGACACATGCATCTCAATGTTCACTGTAGAGCACTATTTACAGCAGCCAGGACATGGAAACAAGTACCCATCCACAGAGGAACAGATAGATTCCTATCTATGAAGATTAGGTACATACATACAATGCAATATTACTTAGCCACTACTAAGGACAAAATAATGCTATTTGTAGCAACATGGAAGGACCTAGAGATCGTCATACTGAGTGAATTACAAAAGAGAAATACAAATTAGATGGTTTACCAAGGGGTAAGGGGATGGGAAGGGATACAATGGGAGACTGGGATTGACATATGCACACTACTGTATACAAAATGGGGCTTCTCTGGTGGCTCAGACGGTAAAGAACCTGCCCGCAGTGCAGGAGACCTGGGTTCGATCCCTGGGTTGGGAAGATTCCCTGGAGAAGGGCATGGCCACCCACCCCAGTATTCATGCCTGGAGAATCCTCATGGAAAGAGGAGCCTGGCTAGCTACAGTCCATAGGGTTGCAAAGAGTTGGACACAACTGAGCGACTAAGCACATAGCACATATATAACACAGATAACTAATAAGGACAAGCTGCATAAGCACAGGGACTGTTACTCCATACTTTGTAATGGCCTGTCTGGGAAAAGAATCTAAAGAAGATTGGATATACATATATGTATAACTGATTTATTTGCCGTACACATGAAATTAACACAACATTGTAGATCAACTATATGCCAATAAAAAGTTTTTTAAAAGCTTGATGATGTATAAAATAAAGTGAGCAAGAAGGGAATAAAATAAAAGATACTAGTGGAAAAGCAAAAGAATTAGTAGAGGGATTAATGATCCTATAGCTGGTTTCTAAGAAGGGGCTGCTAATTAATATAGCAAGAATATGGCTGGGACTTGAAAGTGGTTTGTTTGTTTGTTTTTTTTTGGCCAATATTAATAACAATGAAATAGGTACTGATAGTGGTTATTATATGTTTATATTGTAGTTTTTATCAAGTAAAGTGATTTTATTTCTCAGAATTTTTGGCTGGCAAGGTTGATAAGGAACTAAAATGGAATGTTCCCTAGCTCCTATGACTCCATACTTCAGAATTAGGCCTGTGGTTTTGTTTTTTCTAAAGAGTTATGATGTATATTGGAAACCTTTCTGGCTTTGGGCAGAACTGAGTTCTTCATGTCACTGTACACCCACTTAGTGAGTTTGAGCACTATTTTAAAAGCTGGGTCAGTTGCATCACTTGTAGGGTTAATATTAAATTTATCTATTTGATGTGTAAGAAGGTTGTCCTCAGCCTCAGGGTTTCCAGTTCTCCTCTAGTTTTGTTTTGTTTTCACAATTAATGCTTGAGTTACTACTATGTACCAGGAACCAAGCTCAGTCCAGGGGAATATAAAAGGAAACAGAAAAGAATGCTCCTTGCCCTCGTGATTCTCACAGTTCAGCAGGAGAGCAGGGGACACAATGCAAATAATCAGGCCAATCACTAGCCAATTCTAACGGGACTTCTTGCTGAATGTCTTCAGCTCTTCAAATGTGTCCTCCTGTCCCACCAGAAATCTGTTGTTATTATTTAATCATGAAGTTATATCTGACTCTTTTGCAATCCCATGGACTATAGTTCTCTGGGCCTCTCCGTTGGTGGAATTTTCCAGGCAAGATTATTAGAGTGGGTTGCCAGTTCCTTCTCCAGGGAATCTTCCTGACCCAGGGATTAAACCTGAGTTCTTTACCAGGGAGCCACCAGTGAAACCCCATCAGAAACCTAGAATAATAAAAACATTTATCTATATCTCTAGATACTTAATTCATTCTCATTCTTCAAGTCTTCACTTAATGTCATCTGTTTTCTAACTTCCCTGATCTCTTTCACAAGCTGTGGCGCTCCTAGTATATATTTCTATCACTAGTACTTCCCCTTATAGCTGATCATATACTTTATTATGGGACTTCCCTGGTGGCTCAGACTGAAAATAATTCACCTGCAGTAAAGGAGACCTGGATTTGATCCCTAGATCAGGAAGATTCCCTGGTGAATCCCATGAAGGGAGGAGCCTGGTAGGCTACAGTTCATGGGGTTGCAAAGAGTCAGATATGACTGAGCACATACTTTGTAATAATTGCTGGTTTAATTTTATTTTCTACCTTCTATTCAAATCTATCACACTGCTTAACATATAAACTAGCACAATAATACTAGTAGAAAAATGGCTAAATAATTGAGTAATATGCTTAATTCTATGTTTGGAGCACAGTAGAGATCAAATACCTAACAACTATTATCACTATCTCAAACTGTACTTATCTCTAATTTCTAAAACAGGAAAATTTTTAACAGTATGAAAAAATGCTCAGAGTCATTTAATATTTCTAGACTTCAATTAATTAAAGTCTTTCATAGAAAATGATGTGGTATTATAAGCTTTCATCTAAGACATTTAATTCTAGTTTTAACATATTTCTAATGTATGACTGGGCATATTAATTAGATAGTCAAATAACAGTAAAGGTTAAAGACTAGAGAATTTTCTAAATGAAAGATGAGCTGCTGGCTGCTATATATGCATATAGGAAAAGAACAGCTGGAACTTTCTTAGGATTAGAGAAATGTGGCCATATGTGTACAAATAAAATATAAATTTTACCATGTACAGTACTGAATGCCAACTCATAAACAAACTGCTCTGTGATAGTAAACTCAGTATCAGTAGTTAATATGAATAACAGTAATGCTAGCAGACTTAAAGCATGTAATTTTTTTCACTTACATGTTGCTAACTACATCCATTGTGCTTTTCCCTAAATATTGTAATGCATCATTCACTTAATTTTTCTTTTTCTTCTAAAATCATAGTATCTTCCTCAAAATTTTATATAAGCTCTTTAGATGTGTTCAAACCCACTAATATATTCCCATATTGACATTCTGAAATTATGTGTAAGTATCTTTCACTTTTGGAGAAGGAAATGGCAACCGAGTCCAGTATTCTTGCCTGAGAAATTGCAAGGACAGAGGAGCCTGGTGTGGTGCAGTTCATGGGGTCAAAAAGAGTCAAACAGTACTTAGTAACTGAACAACAAGAACATGCTTCACTTTAGCTCTGATGTATCAATTAACTAATATTTCCATTGGCTTAGGGACTTAGGGTAAATATCAATAAGATTTTTAAAAATAAAATATTGTGAAATACTATATTTTCCTATTTTGAAAAGCACCCACTCTAGTATTCTTGCCTGCAGAATTCCATGGACAGATGAGCTTGGCAGGCTATACAGTTCAGGGGGTCTCAAAGAGTTGGGTGCAACTGAGTGACTCACACACAAACATAAACTAATTATAGAAAATTTGAAAAAATAAACATAAAGTAAAAAATAATCTATTATCTCATTTTGGAGATAATTCTTTATGTACTTCATGTATATGTATATACTAAAAATAAAATAATAATAATGCTTTTTGTATAGTTTTATATCAGGTTCTTTTTGGGTAATTCAACATCATAAATATCCTTAAATATTATTAAAATTCTGAGAGCATATTGCAATATATAAATGTATCAAATCAACACATGTATACCTTAAATCTATACAGTATTATATGTCAATAAAAGACCAAGTGAAAATATAAATGTAAAACAAAACAATACTTCAACATATGATTTTTGATGGCTATGCCATAACTAGTATAACATTTTCCCTAAATTTGGACATTTACATTTCTCTTTATGAAATTAATATATTTAGATTAAGTTCCTTCTCTACTTATTAACTTCTAATAGATTTCTTTAATAATGCTTATTAAAGGACCTAAATTTTTACACTATACTGCTAATATTAACATGCTATTAAATGGTATAAATATATCTGTTCAGAGAATAGCCAAAATAAAAACATGTTTTTTTCTTTTAATTACAAACATCTCTGTCAAATCTTATAACAAAAGAGAATAATATGGAGGCATAAGCATCTTTTTTTTTTTTAACACAAATAAGGTGAGGTTATCGAACTAGTTACAAGATGACAAACATTAACAGCGGTTTAGAACTATTAGGTAAATCTAGAAATAAGTGTAGAACTATAAGTATTAATATAGACAGAGGGGAAATGTATGGGCTACATGAGGGAGGAACCGGGGACTATTAAATCTGATGGGAAACCTAAGGGGACAAAGCCCCTTAGAGGCTGTGCCAGGGTAGAATGAGGTCTTGCTTCTAGAATAAGCTAAAAATAGGGGACACACTTCACTCACTTCCATAAGTAGGTCTCCAACAGTGTCTATGCTCTCTGTTCTACTACTGATAAATGACCTGAGTTTCTTCACCTTTAAAAACTGGCATAGCTCTGCTTTCTTTGCAGGACTGTTGCTAAGATTAAATGAAAGGGTCTGCTAGAGGTAGAACATTCTCTCTTGTTCATTGTGTATACTCAGGGCCTAGCCTGAAACAGATCTTCCATACAATTTTTTTTTAATTGCTCAAGTGAAAGTAAATAGTATACTTGATTAATCAGTAATTCCAGGCAAAAAGGGAAAGCCAGAGGGCTTCTTATGCAAAATTGAAAGATATCTAATCTTCTATAGCCAGAGAGCAAGGACAGCGAAGAACCAGGCCTGGCACTTAGTCATGAAAGCACCAGACTTCAGAGAAGTTTGATCTCCTAATCCATGATCAGAAGAACCTTCAGAATTGTGGAATTTCTTTGGTGGTTCAGTGGTTGACACTTTGCCTTCCAATACAGGGGATGTGAGTTTGATTCCTGGTAGAAGAGCTAAGATCCCACATGCCTTAGGGCTGAAAAAACCAAAGCATAAGACAGAAGCAGTATTGTAGCAAATTCAATGAAGATTTTTAAAATGGTCCACATTAAAAAAATAAAAAGAGAGAGAGAAGAATCCTGAGAGCTACAACTGTAATACCTGGATAGATGCAATTCAGAAATCAGATTTCCTAGATTCTCCCTGGGCTTGTAAAAAGTGGCTCTATCTCTCTTTTTATAAGATCTACTAGACCAGGTAGAGGCCTGACAAGAGGCAGGTTTCTGATATATAATCCTGCTTTCCCTTTGGATTTGCTGACATCAGTCCCTCTGACAACTAGACAAAAGTTAATGGTCACATATCAGCACCACCAGACCAGAGATGCTATGGGGTGCTAAGAGATGGAGGGGCTGTCAGTGAAGTTGGTGAAGGATCTGCAGGAGCTGGGAGAGTATGCACAGCATGGGTCCTGAGGGTCCTTGTCAACAGGTGACAGAATACACATTGAGATACAGTAGTTAATTGATATAAGAGCACTTTCCTGTGATACAGAATTTAAAACCCTGGCACATATCCTAGGAGATGGAATTAGCAGCTGCCAGGATGGTTCTCAGAAATTTGAGAAAATTTATGACCTATGCTAAGTGGGTAGAAATTCTAGAACTGCCATGGGAGATGAAGGATGAACAGATCAAAGACTCAGTAAATTGGGCATGCCTCAGAAAAAATAAATATGTAAGGTCAGAAACCCCACCAGCTAATTATAATCTAGGGGCAAGCCCATCAGATGCTCCATTTACCAAATACTTAAGAATGTGCTATGGAGAGGTACTCAGTATCACTGAGAAGCTCAGTGGTAGCTGTCTTCTGTAGGCAAGGTTGGAAATGACATTACAGAACTGGGATTCTTGATAAAAATGTGAGTGACAGAATCTCTAAATAATAAATACCAAGAAGTGGCACTTAATGACCAGAAGAAAGGCAGATGCAATCATTGCAATGAGCAGGAACACAGGCGTGGCAAAACTGGGTATAACCTTAAAAAAAGAAGATAGAGTAAATAAATAGAATACGGAGTTTCCGCATCAAGACAAATGGGCAGGGTGTTGCTCAATTTACACAATGAGAATAAATCAAGAACAGATGAATAGAAGACTAGCTCAGGTTTCCCTCCTTGATCTCTTCCTCCCTCTACATCACTCCCGCTTCCCACTCACCATCTCTTGCACAGTTTGGAGACCTGGATTGAGTCTCAGACTTTTGTTTGAAGACTATCTGCTGAAGGACAGGACAGATCTCTAAGAGGTGGTACCGAGCAGTATTACAATAGCATGAAGTCGTAATTCCCATACTCCTTTTCCAAAGATTCTTAAGGGTCTTTACTCAAGGGACTATGCATTAGATAAAGAGAAATATGCAGAACTTTCAAGGATTGTTCACTCAGAGTCAAAACTAAAACTGATATCCTGAGGCCCAAAATGATACAACAGTCCTCCTAATAGAAAAGACATGGGAGGGAGCCAGATAATAAACGGAGTTCCGGCCTTCATCTGGCACATGGTAGTCCACAGACCCATCAGGTGGTCTTTTCTGAGACCTCGAAATATATTATTGGATTGCACATCTTTGCTAATTGGCAGATCCTTCCCATTGGTTTCTTGTTCTGTGTATAATTAATGTCATTTACAAAGATTTAAAGAAGGCAGAGGTAGTAGTCTCTGTCTTATTCTCATTTATGACACCAGCCTAACATCTGTTAAAAATAAGGGATGGATAATTGCCTAGAACAGTAGAAAACTAAACTTTACAAAATAGCAACATCAATTGCATTTGCTCTGCAAGATATGGTATTTTTCTGGAGCAGAGTAACACAGCCTTCAGTGTGAGGTATGGAGAATGTATTTATTTCTCTCTCTTTCAAAAGGAAGAATCAAAATAAGTTTATATCCATGTGAAATAGACAACAGTAAACTACAGATTCTTAGTTTGGGGACCTGTTAAGTCTCTTGACCTGTCATAATGTGTACAGAAGGATGCACTAAGTCATAAGATGGAAGTGGGGCACCTGGATCAGACATGAGTAGGGCCAGGAAGTATGGAAAGTTGCAGGAAAAGGTGGGCCTGGTCTTCACCACTGCTGGACGAGCACCTCTCCTTCAGTTCCCTCCTATATCTCTTAGGACCAGATGTCAGAGAAGGAAAAAGTTTACACAAGTTTAATAGATGGTTTGTCTCATGTTATGGATCGTAGCCTGCCAGGTTCTTCTGTCCATGGAGTTCTTCAGGCAAGCATATTTGTTTGGGTTGTCATTTCCTTCTCTAGGGGATCTTCCTGACCCAGGAGTCAAACCCCGGTCTCCTATATTGCAGGCAGATTCTTTACCATCTGAGCCATCAGGGAAGCTCCTTGTTATGTTGGAGCACATCAAAAACTGGCTGCTGTTCTTCTAAAATTCTTCTTAAAGATGGAGGTAAAGGGAAGTTCTCCCAGTGAATGGAATTCTGGAAAGTCATCCTTTGTAAGGAAAGAAAAGTCATGTAAGGTGAAATTTACATGGACTCATGTACATCTTGATAAAGAGTTCCAAAGATGCATGTGCATGAATTTAGAGGAATGGGAACAAAGTTTGAAGATCTCTGTATCATAGATGAACACCTGATGAACATACTGCTCATAGATGAATAGACGTAGCATTTCCTCCACAATTTATCCAGATAGACAGAATTACTCATCTCACTAATAAGGGAAACTGATCATGTTGCCAGTGAAAGTATTAGTTGCTCAGTCGTGTCCAGCTCTTTGGCATCCCATGGCCTATAGCCCATGAGGCTTCTCTGTCCATGGAATTTCCCAGGCAAGAATACTGGAGCAGATTGTCATTCCCTTCTCCAGGGGATCATATCATCAAGGGACATCTCTTTCAGCAAAGAAGTAGAGCAGAGGGCATATTATTATTGAATACACTGATTCATTTACCTCAGCTACCAAGAAAATGCTGAACTGATAGCAAAGTGGAATGCTATTTAAAGACTCAACTGAAGTACCAACCAGGAGAAGTACTGCAAGGATGGACTGTCACCCTCTAGATACAGTCTACATTCTAAATTAATAATGGTTGTTTGGTGCTTTGTTCGCAGTAAGTGGAACGCATGCATCTGAGAACAAAAGAAAGAAAGCACAAGCGGTCTTACTTATGATCACTCTTAAAATAACCCATCTTGAGAATCTGTGCCTCCAATTCCTGCACCTTTAGGCTCTGTGGAGCCACAGATCCTGGTATTCAAGGGGAAATGGATGCAGAGGGAGCATGGAACAGTAGGTCTGATGTTTAGGTTACTATAGGAAAGTATTCTGATGCTTCCATGATCTGGCTTAATGAAAAGGGGCTAAGTAAGGACCCATCGTTTAGGAAAGACCAGGATCCAGACAAATCCATCAGATAAGCTGCCCAGTTCAGCAGAAATACTAGCTGAGTCATAGTATATATTTTTAAGATAATTACATTTTTAAAAATAAGAAGAATTTTGGGTGCAGATGGCTTCAGAAAATATAGTAAGATAGTAAACTCAACTTGTATTACAAGGCTGGCATAACTTTAAACTAGCTAATGAGCTTAACTAATGAGCTTAACCTGGTTTACCTTGTTAATTCAACCTAATAATAACATTATAAGAAAATAAGTAGTGATGATTCTCATGAATGCTAAATCTATTAGCAGTAAATTCAATCCAGTGCTGCACAGAGACGACAAGACATCATGCCAAGTTAGATTTTGCAATGGAATGCATGGTTGCTTTAAAATTTGAAAATTAAAGTAATTCGGGAATGAAAAAGTAAATTTGCATGCTTTTCTCAATACATATGGAACCAAAATTTGATAAAATTCAACACTCATTTATAGTAGAAACTTAGTAAAGTTGAAGGCTAAATCTTTAGTCTAAGATGTACCTATAAAAGCATGCAGCAAACATCAGATAAACAGTGAAATACTGAAATTCACCTCTTCACTCTCCAAAATCAAAGTTGCTATCATCACCTGCATTTAGCACTTTACTGCAAACATTAAGAAGGGAACTAAGAAGAGTAAAATGGAAAGGTCTAAATACATAATAGCATAGATACATAATTTAGCATTCATGAGAATCATCACTACTTACTTTCTTATAATGTTATTATAAGAAAAAAATACAGCTGCTATCACTTGTACCTGATATGAAAACAGATATTTAAAATCCAACAGAATTGATGTATGCACTGTCAGAACTGATAACTAGCTTCAGAAAGTTTTGTATCTGTATAACAGCAACAATTTGGAAGTAAATATCAGAAAATATACTATTTAGAATAGCATACCCAAACATCAAACATCTAGGCATAAGACTACTATACATCAAAAATTATGAATCATTATTTTGAGAAATGTTTTTAAAAAGCTAAATCAAGGAAAGATATAGTATGCTCATGAATTGGAAGACATAGATTGTAAACATATTAATTTTGCCTAAATGCACCAATGTAATTCCAATTACAATCCCTTCAGTTATTTATTTATTTATTTATTTCTTGATTGGAGGAATTAACATGCTGATTCTGAGATGTGTAAGAAAACTTAAAGGGAATATTCTTCTTGAAAAACAAGACATTAATGAGTACAGTGCAGTATTGACATAAACATTGACAAATAGGCTGATGGTGGTGAACAGGTGTCAGCAAACTGTAGCTATGAGTCAGATCTGGCCTGCCACCTGTTTTTGGAAGTAGTTTCACTGGAACAGAGCATGTCCATTCATCTATGTAGGGTTTTTGACTGCTTTTGTGCTACTGTGACAGAGTTGAATAGGTGTGATAGAGAGCACATGACCCCCAAATTTGAAATATTTATTCTCTGACATTAGAGAAGTTTGCCTATTTTTAGTATAGAAATATAGAGTTCAGAAATAAGTCAATACATAAACAGATACCTGAATCAATATTATGTTACCACTAAACAATGGAGTTAAGGAGGCTTTTCAACAAAGTGTGCTTTGTAAATTGAGTAATTATATGCAAAAAGCAATTATTCCTGACCTCAATCTTAAACCATGCACAAAAATCAATTTCATTTAAAAGTTAAACAAATAAAGCTTCTCCAAAATAACACAGGAGATGTTAAAAGATTTAGAAAAATAATAAAAACAACCTAACCACTGATAAAAAGCAATAATCAAAAAGGAATAAATATACTAAAACTTAAATCAAATCAAGAGGTTCTGATTTTCAAAAGACATCAATAATAAAGAAGTAAGCCACATAGTGGGAGAATAAATTATCAATCCACAGAACCAACAAGACTCTAGTTCTTTCAATTATAAATACACAGTAAGCTAGCTAGATTGACCCAGTAAAAAATAGGCAAGAAACTAGAGGATATCCAAATAACCTGTTTACATAAAATGGGGCTCCACATCATCAGTCAATTAGTAACATGTATTTTTAAAACACAACAAAACAGAATGACTAAATTAAAAAGACTCATCATACAAAGTGTTGGTGAGGATATGGAATCAACTGGAAGCCTTATCTGCTGAATGGAGTGTAAACTGGTAAAACCACTTTTGGCAGTATCTACTAAAGCTGAACATATACATAGCCTATGATCCAGTAATTTTCATTTCTTAGTCTATATCCAGAATAAATGCATATACACATCAAAAGACCTGTACAAGAATGTTCATAGCATTAGAATTTATAATAGCTCCATGATGAAAAAAATAGTATACTAATACAATGAATAAAATTGAAAAATAAAATTATGAAATTAAAGAAGCTTGACATAAATGAATATAAGCTACATGACTGTACTTGTGTAAAGTTTAAAAACTGACAAAACTTATTCATAGTAATAAAAGCCAGGATACTGAGGAGGAAATGGGTTTGGGCTCTGTTCTGTGAGGTTGGTGATATTCTGTTTATTGATCTGGAAGAGTTGCTACAGAGATGTGTTCACTTGCCAAAACTCACCTGTTGTACAACTATGATATGTACAATTTTCTGTACAAGTGTTTTAGTTCATTAACGTGTTCAACTTTGTAACAAGGATAACACATAGTAAGACAGGGGTAAGACAGGGAGTAGGGAGTGGGAAGGAATGGCATGATATTTTAGGTAGGTATGTGATCAGGGAAGCCCTTTCCAAAGGGAGCATATTCTATCAGCAGTCTTAAAGAAGTGAAACCATGTGAAGAGCTAAGGTCAGAAAATCCCAGGCAGAGGGAATATCAGTGCAAAGGCTCTGAGCTGGTGCCATGCTTGGTGTTTGTGATGAGCATCAAAAAGATAAATTTGGCGTGAGTGGAGTAAGTTAGAAGGAGATGATCACAAGTCCATTTGGCTGGTCATGTATGAAACAACTGAATGAACATCTTGTGTGTTTGTTGTTGCTTCTGGTCTTAATATCATTGTTCTTTGTTACCTATACATTAAGCATACATGTATGTTCAGCCACTCAATCGTGTCCCAATTCTTTGTGACCCCATGGACTATAGCATGCCAGGCTCCTCTGTCTATTGAATTTTTCCAGGCAGGAATACTGGAGTGGGTTGCCATTTCCTACTCCAGGGGATCTTCTCGACCCAGGGATCAAACACGTGTCTCCTGTGTCTCCTGCACTGGCAGGGAGATTCTTTACCACTGAACAACTTGAGAAGCCCTAAGTATACATAGCACACTGTAAAATGATTTTAAAAATACTTCTCCTTCCTGGAGAAAGAAATGGTAACCCATTCCAGTACTCTTGCCTAGAAAATCCCATGGATGGAGGAGCCTGGTGCAGGCTGCTGTCCATGGGGTCGCAAAGAGTTGGACACGACTGAGCGACTTCACCTTCACCTCAACCTCAGAAAAACAGATTTTAAACGAGGGAAATAAATTTGCTCAATTGAAGAGCTTATTCCTGTTTCACTTAATTTTTAAAGTTCTGTCCATCCTACACAATTTTTAATGAAGACAAAAACCATTAGTTAATCAAGAAAACAGGTGGAGAAAAAAATGTTAATAAAAGCATAATCTGTTCATTCACTGATCATTTATGAAAAAAAGAGTTACATGCAATCTCTCTTGCTGCCTATACATATATATATATATACACATATATATATATATATGAAGGTTTACACAGAGATAATGCTAGATACAAGACTTTGCACCAGCAATCCAGCAATAATGGAAACAATGGAGTGGTTCCAAAGTGGGAAAGGAATACATCAAGGCTGTATATTTTCACCTTTCTTATTTAACTTATATGCAGAGTACATCATGCAAAATTCCAGGCTAGATTTAGTATAAGCTGGAATCAAGACTGTCAGGAGAAATATCAATGGAAACAGAAAAACAGATCATACTTTAAAGGGACATATCACACTTAAAAGTCAATCTCTACTAGGGTTGTCCAGGAAATATTAATAACTCATATATGCAGATGACACCACCCTTATGGCAGAAAGTGAAGAGAAACTGAAGAACCTCTTGATGAAAGTGAAAGAGGAGATTGAAAAATCTGACTTAAACCTCAACATTCAAAAAAGAAGATCATGGGATCTGGTCCCACCACTTCATGGCAAATAGATGGGAAAATCATGGAAACAGTAACAGACTTTATTTTCTTGGGCTCCAAAATCACTGCAGATGGTGACTGCAGCCATGAAATTAAAAGATGCTTGCTCCTTGGAAGAAAAGCTATGACCAACCTAGACAGCATATTAAAGCGTAGACATTTCTATGCTGACAAATGTCCGTCTAGTAAAAGCTATGGTTTTTTCAGTAGTCATGTATGTATGTGAGAGTTGGACCATAAAGAAAGCTGAGAGTCAAAGAATTGATGCTTTTGAACTGTGTGTTGGAGCGGCCTCCTGAGAGTCCCTTGGACTGCAAGGACATCCCATCAGTCAATCCTAAAGGAAATCAGTCCTGAATATTCATTGGAAGGGCTGATGCTGAAGCTGAAGCTTCAATACTTTGGCCACCAGATGCGAAGAACTGACTCATTGGAAAAGACCCTGTGATACTGGGAAACATTGAAGGCAGGAGCAGAAAGGGACCACAAAGGATGAGATGGTTGGATGGCATCACCACCTTGAAGGACAAGAGCTTGAGCATGCTCCTGGTGTTGGGGATGGACAGGGAGGCTTGGCGTGCCATAGTCCATGGGGTCACAAAGAGTTGGACATGACTGAGCAACTGAACTTACTGACTGACTATACCACACTCTAACTCTGTGAGACTTTTTCCATATCAGTTTACAAATTCTACTGTCAACATCACCAACAATAGTAAAACAACACATACAATAACAACAAAAAAAAATTCAAAGTCTTGAGACAATACAAAGAGTTCCCTGAGAACTGTGAACGACCTATAATGACACTGCAAGCCTGATGCCTAGAAGGAGCTGCTCTAAAGCAGGAGGCTTTAAACAAAATCAGAAAACTCTGATTTTCCTTTTCTTATTAAGTCTATGTTAAAGGGCCATAAATCTTGCTGACCATTATTGCCACATCAACTGGCACACAGGCAGTACCAGTTTGAAAAGAATTTTGCAGCTTAGCTAGCTCCCACTACCTGCCCCTTGCCCTCTCCTAAAATTTATTTTCACTCCAGCAGGCAGCACCTCACAAAGTCAGTAATTTGTTACACAGCTTGTCCTCTCCAGTACAGCTTACTTAAGCGAGGGATTCATTGTAGGGTCAATTCCTGGGTCTGGAAGATCTGCTGGAGAAGGGATAGGCTACCCACTCCAGTGTTCTTGGGCTTCCTTTGTGGCTCAGCTGGTAAAGAATCTGCTTGCAATGCTGGAGACCTGGGTTAGATCTCTGGGTTGGGAAGATCCCCTGAAGAAGGGAAAGGCTACCCGTTCCACTATTATGGCCTCAAGAATTCCACAGACTGTACAGTTATGGGGTCACAAGGAGTTGGACACGACTGAGTGATTTTCACTTTCACTTATAAACCAACATCTCTATGAATCACCAGTAATGCTGCCAGGATGGGAAACCAAAATTTAAGAGCAGCAGGTACAATCTGAACTGATGGGCAAAGTGACTTGGTGGGCAATTTGCTCATCTAGCTCCTAAAGAATCAGTACTATGGCCACCACAATCTGAAGATCTTTGTGAGAAAGAAAGATGGAAGGTGTGCAATCAAAGGGAGTTCAGAAAGGAAACATTTTCCACAATTCACCATGAAGAAGAGAGGAATGAATGAGCAGATGAGACTCCAAGAAACTAACCAGCATAAACAAAGTATTTCAATCATCTCAACACCTGGAAAGAGTGAACTGAATTTTAATCAACTTGGGTTGGCACAAATATTTTAAAAGGAATTTGCATTTTCTTGGGAAATGATGATTAATAATTGTTTTAATTCAATGGTAGATCAGTACTTATTTCCCTGTCAGATCTCATTTAAAGATTTCAAGTATTGAGAATTCTACTATTTAACCATAAAACAGTTTCTCAGGAAAAGAAATATTTTTCATAATGTGAAGTAAGAATCCTAGTTATTTTTATAATTCTGAAGAGTGAGGATTAATTCTTAGAAGGGCTAAATTTTCCATGGATGGAGAATGACTGCTTAATCTTTGTCTCCTCTCTCATAAATGCAGGCCAAACATACAAGTGCTCCATATACTCTAGGGTGATAGCTTTGTGCATATCCTTAAGTTGATCAAATATGCACCTTACATTTCTATAGTAAATTATTTGAAATGTGTTAATATCTACAAATCACTCTGTAAGGTGAAAATATCAGAAAGGATTCTTTTCATTTATATACAGGTTAGAAAACAGATTTGCCAAGTTAACAATTGGTCTGAGGTCACAGATTTCTTTCTCTTTTCCATAAATAACTTATTATTGCTATATTCTTATAGTCCAGAAAATCAAAAACTAAAGTCTATCTCTAAGAAATTCACTGCCCTACATTGTCCATGTCAAAAGTCTTTCCCCTCAGGGGCTGTTGATTTGAAAAGTCAGTAGGAAGAAGACAGTCTGGATTGGCATGAGGATTTTGTTTAAGGCAAACAATTGGCATGATATTATTTTGCTCATTTTTTTTTCTTGCCATGGAATATAACTTCTTTTTATCACACACATCATGAGAAGACATATAATCAAAAAATAAAAAGTGAATACAGTACAGTCAACAACACTGTACTACAAACTTCAGAGTTGCTAAGAAACTAGATCTTAGTTATTCTCAACACAAACAGAAATAATAATTACGTGACATGATAGAGGTTTAGCTAATACTATGATGGTGATCACAGTGCAAAAATATAAATGCATCAGATCAACAAAGTTGTACAGCTTAAACTTATACAACGTTATACGTTCAATTATAGTTCAACTTTAAAAATGAAAGAGAGAAATGTCAATGCTGCATTGGTAAACAATGTCAGCTATAAATTGGCACTTGCCATCTACCTCTACGAGGATTAAATCATGTGCTCCTGCAGCTGCTGATTTTTAACACCCCCTGAAGAGAGTTCAGGGTGGAGAGCAGCAATGAGGCACTCTGTGCTCTGGAAGAACTGTCAGAACAGGTTTTCAGAGAGGTATTTGGGGGAGCCAATTTTATGAGCCCAATTTTTGTATCTCCTCACATCCAGAAAAGCATTAAAATCCTTCACAGTAACGACTGTTTCTCGTGACTGGCAGAAAGCTCCAGGAGACTAGTAGAATCCTTCTGGAAAAATATGGGCTTGACTGCATGTACTCTCCCTTCACCAGAATCACATAAACACTGTCTTTCCCCCCCACCTCTTCGGAGCAGTTTCTCAGCGCTATCTAAGTGCTGTCTCCTCAGCTCTAATATTCATTTTGCCCCCAATAAAACTTAACTTGCAACTTTCATGTTGTGCGTTTTTTTTAAGTCAACACAATTTTCCTATGGACTTTCAGAAACTACTGTCTTCTGATTCTTAAGTAGGTGTCAGCATACTGCAAGGATTGATCAAGAGGGTTTAGATGAAGAGTGTTCGGCCACGTGACAGGGTCACTCTGGGATGGGCTTGCTCGTCTGAAGACGGAAGAGTAAGGGAATCTGAAGACAGCGTTATTCCCAAAGGATAACATACAGTGGGGAAAAAAGGAAAGTAAGAAGGGAATAAAGAATTCCCTTCTACCTATTTTCATCTCTTTTTCCCTCGGAATAATGGGATCATGATTTATATTTTAGAGAATGCTTTGTTCTATCATGTTCCCTTCTATTGCTATTAAAACAAAAATAAAATTTCCCTTCCTTTCTTAAAGCAATGCTTTGTTTCCCCTGCTTTTCTTTCTGATTGGAACTTCCAAAATAAATTGTGTTCAAGTGATTCACTTCCATGCATCATTGGGATATCTGCATGTCCATATGTCTCACCCCATAAACTGTCAGCATATATGTCTATCTACAAAGACACACATGCATATAAACTCTGTCACAGCATATACATGATTAAGGCATTTTATTTGAGTACTCACTTAATACACTCTTCTATAAAGTCTATTCGATTTTTAAGCCTAAATTAACACGTTTACTGCATTTTTTGTTTGCTATTGTCGATAACTTGACAATTTCTTAGAGTGCAATGGAAGTTACATTTCAATATCTACCATAAACAGGATATTCATTCCCTTCTTCAAGAATCAAAATACCTATCATAATTCCTTGTTAATCCCTAACTTTTGTATGAATATTGGATGAAATGCTTATAAATGTAACATATATAAAATATTCAGAAGCTAAATAGCACAAATAAAAAAATGAAAAAAAAAAGAAATCTAAAAATAGTCTATCGTAACAAAAAGAGATGAAGACCTATATAATCCCTTCAGAAGAAACAGGTTTCATTAATAAAAAAGGACAGAAAAATATACAAAGAAGAATTATAAAAATAACACCTAACTACAAAAATGTACAATACCTCATATTCAACCTTTGACTCCAAATAGCATCGTTAATATATCAGCATGTTTTGGTTGTATACATATAAAATGAGACACACAGATTATTTCATTTCACAGCTCTGAGAGTTCTTCAGATCCTATACATGTTTAAAATTGCTGTTTATGTTTGATACAATTACTGTCTTTAAAAAATCAAATAGCATCTTTTGTATATTTTCTTCTCTACATTTATTTATTTATTTTAAATATAAATTTATTTATTTTAATTGGAGGTTAATTACTTTACAATATTGTATTGGTTTTCCCATACATCAACATGAATCTGCCACAGGTATACACGTGTTCCCCATCCTGAACCCCTCTCTCTCTTCCTTCCCCATACCATCCCTCTGGGTTACCCCAGTGCACCAGCCCCAAGCATCCAGTATGGCAATTCATTTCATATATGATATTATACATGTTTCAATGCCATTCTCCCAAATCATCCCACCCTTGCCCTCTCCCACAGAGTACAAAAGACTGTTCTATACATCTGTATTTTTATACTGAATAAAAGATGCACTGACTCTCTGTTTCCCACTAAGCTCACTGAATATGATATCCTGTACTACAGTTTTAGCAATCTGGGCTGGATGATGCTAAGAAAAGACTACAATATAAGAACTCCAGGAAGAAAGTGTTTATCATCAAGTATAGAAGGCTTGGCGAAATCATCAGTGATTGATATATTATTTTATTATTGTCCAGTTACTTACCATATAGATTTATGATGAGTTGACTTGCATGTGACCATGGGTAGCTTATTGCACAGTACCAACATGTTTAAATATGAGGTGCTATGTCTTAGACCTATTTTCTATTGAAGTTACATTTTTGTGCACATGAATTTCCTTTTAATTTTGAAAAGTCATTTAGTCACAAATTCTATGCAACTTTCTTGCAGTTTAAAAACAGAAAGTTCTTTGCTATTGGTTGACTTTCTACTTACTATTTTTCTAAAAAGATACTCTTAAAACATGAATGATATTTATTTAGTAAGAAAATAGTATGATATAATATTTGGAGGAAGTAAATATTCTCAAGCATTAGTAGTGAAGAAGACTATATGCTAAGGGCTTTAACTATCAGAAGAGATATAGGTTATATCACTGTACATAAGAAGATTCTTAAATACTTTTGCTATTCAATGTTAAAAATGTTTGTTTCATTCATAGAAATTGAGTTCATTTCAAATAGCAGCTGATTCCTTCATTAAATCAGAACCAAATTACTAATTTCAGTATTAATGGTTAGCTTTGACATGTTTAAAAAGGGCAGAAGATACTTAATAGACTTGTCTTCCACCTTGAAACAAACTGTTCAGGGAAATGGAATTGTTCAAAGATACATTTTCTTTCTGTCAATCTGTGAGATATAATTATTCTCTTAATGAACCTCTCAACGAGTGGCAATCTTTCAGAACTTGCACAGGTAAAATATAATGATAATGGGAACAGCTTTATAAATATAAGGATAAAGTGAGGCGGTTATTTTATACCATATTATGGGATAATTAGAGTAACAGTGCAGCATTTGAACTTTCTCAAAAAAGCCGCTTGGGGGCTCATTTAAACTAGTTATGTTTATCCATAGAGGTTTTTAGTCTTTTTTCAAATGACTGTCACTTTACAACATTCAGGCCTCAATTTTTAATTTACTCTGATTAATAGCTGTACTGTACACCAGCCAATAGACAATGCCTCAAACAGACACCATCTGCTGCTGCTGCTAAGTTGCGTCAGTCGTGTCCAACTCTGTGCGACCCCATAGACGGCAGCCCACCAGGCTCCTCCGTCCCCTGGGATTCTCCAGGCAAGAACACTGGAGTGGGTTGCCATTTCCTTCTCCAATGCATGTAAGTGAAAAGTGAAAGTGAAGTTGCTCAGTCCTGTCCTACTCTTAGCGACCCCATGGACTGCAGCCTACCAGGCTCTTCCATCCATGGGATTTTCCAGGCAAGAGTACTGGAGTGGGGTGCCATTGCCTGCACCCGAGTTATAAATCTATAATTTATCCAAGGAAGAACAATATGACTGTTAACCAGGAGAATAATTATTCAGTATGGAAGGAATCGTGATCTATATAAATCTCTATCAATTTCCACAAAAAACAGAGTTGGCTGGATACTGTCCAAGAAGCTACCATTTCTATGTTAACTAGCTCTATACTGTATTTGTAAAAACTAAAATTCACGGCAGTGGAGCTCTAGTGGTTAGTCGTTTTGGTTAAAGGTACATACAGGTCAAAGATAATTACTTATGGTGAGATTTGATTCTTCCAAGGAACAAGTCTCTTTGCTCTCTGCTATACCCTACCCTGACCCTGGAACACTTTGGTAGTTCAGACAACTGTGTGTAAGGAATACCAGGAGCCAGACTGTGGCATTTTCATTATATCCACTAAAGTAATCAGAAATAAAACACTTATAAATAAAGAGGGGTAAAATAAAAAGTTCAGTGTCTCTATCATGACATGAAATCATGAGACATACTATCACTCCAAAAGATGGTATTATTAAAGCTTCATTCTCAATAAGATTATATGTTTTCTTGGTTATTTTCTCTCGATAGAAAAGAAAATATGGTGTTTAATACAAATAGAAAAAAAATAGAAATGACTTATATTTAACAGTTTATGTAGCTGATTTCATGTCTTTTTGATAGTTCTTTTGTCTTTACTGTTTAAAAATATTCCCCTATTATCAGGACATATGAAATCATTTTTACATGTACTGATAATAGGAAAGCTATTTTAACTTCCCTATTAGCTGAGTGTCAAACCATCACCCTCAAATGACAAAGTTATTTGTATATATTTGCTTTACATTTAGGACATTTCTATGAATGGCCTCATATTGGGAAACTTTTTGTGACTACTGTTTGAAAGCATGCTGTACCAGTGTTAAGGAGGCGAGACTTACATAATCAGCCAATATTTATTTAACTTGGAAATATGCCTTGTATTTCTACCATGCACAGGTTAAATAGATTAAAATTTATACTGCAGTTTTAGCCTGGGTAAATAATCTGCCATTATTTAAAAAAGACTCATGACTGTATGTTGTTCACAGAAACAAGTAAGATAGTTGTCTTATCCCTAATATTAGACATCAGCATTGTGGAGAAAATGACCTGTTAAAGCATTTATATTTTCCATCTTTCTCTGAATTTAAAATTAAACTCAGAAGTTGAATTTTAGTTAGAAAATAGTTAGAAACACAGAAATAATAGTTAGAAACACAGAGGAGTCTGGGAATAGCATTAGCAATTTGAAATGAAGAAGATACTTTGCCTTCGAAGACAGAGAAGGTAACAGCTGAACCTTCATTTAAAACTTCAAGTAAACAAATTCCTTTCCTTTTGCCCTTGCATCTATTAAATCAATTGCCAAATCACATATTTTTAAAAATCCAACCATTACTAAAACCTCATTTATTTTTTTCAAATTTCCTAGATTTAGTAGGTGAAAGCAAATGGCTCCTTGTTTTACAATTCCTATCTACCTGTTCTTTGGATTTTCTTCATTTTCCTAATTTCAATTTGTTTTCAGGAATAAACCTTTAATTTCAATGATATCATTAATATGTATGAGAAAACACCACATTTCTGTTTAAATGATAATTTATACCATGCTGCTGGTAAGTCGCTTCAGTCGTGTCCGACTCTGTGCAACTCCCCTGTCCCTGGGATTCTCCAGGCAAGAACACTGGAGTGGGTTGCCATTTCCTTCTCCAATGGAAGGTGAAAGTGAAGTCGCTCAGTCGTGTCTGACTCTTCGCGACCCCATGGACTGCAGCTTACCAGGCTCCTCCATCCATGGGATTTTCCAGGCAAGAGTACTGGAGTGGGGTGTCATTGCCTTGTCCAAAATAATTTTGTAGCCTTATTGATTTCACTATAAGAAATTCAAGAGTTGTACTGCATGTCAGATTTTATTTCTATAATTATATTGTATGTCAGATTTTGAAACTTTGACTGTTGAACATGGGGTATACAGGAATAATCCTAGTCACAAAATGGTATTTCATATAGCTCCATAATGAATAAATAATTTTCTAAAGATGGATATTTTAAGTTTTTATAGTGTTGTGACAAGCAGGAATTTCATAAATACTTCTTCAATATATGCATGATTTTATAGGACAGCTAGGAAAGTTATGATCAACCTCGATAGCATATTAAAAAACAGAGACGTCACTTTGCCAACAAAGGTCCATCTAGTCAAGGCTATGGTTTTTCCAGTAGTCATGCATGAATATGAGAGTTGGATTATAAAGAAAGCTGAGCGCTGAAGAATTGATGCTTTTGAACTGTGGTGTTGGAGAAGACTCTTGAGAGTCCCTTGGACTGCAAGGAGATCCAACCAGTCCATCCTAAAGGAAATCAGTCCTGAATATTCATTGGAAGGACTGATGTTGAAGCTGAAACTCCAATATTTTGGCCACCCGATACGAAGAACTGACTGACTCATTTGAAAAGCCCCTGATGCTAGGAAAGATTGAAAGTGGGAGGAGAAGGGGACAGTAGGAGATGGCAGAGGACAAGACTGTTGGATGGCATCACCGACTCAATGGACAAGAGTTTAAGTAAACTCCAGGAGCTGGTGATGAACAGGAAGGTCTGGTGTGCTGTAGTCCATGGGGTCACAAAGAGTCGGACATGACTGAGCAACTGAACTGAACTGAAAGGCCAAATACAAGAGCACATGATCTTATATTCTGAAAATATATTTTTATACATAAGAAATGTTTTGCATTTTATAACTTCTTTTTATAGTTGTTTATATATATATATATTTTTAATATATTCTCATAAGTTGTTTTCTGCTCTTGCTTCAGACCTGTTTGGCCCTTGTAAATAATGAGTATCCAATGGGAAAGATTTTGAGTTAGTTAGCCTGGTTTTTATGCATAATATTACTAGATTTTTAAACATTTTATTTATTTATTTATTTTTTTCCTGACACACTGACCACTTTATTTGTGAGCTCACTGAGTAGTGACAGAGTGCTTGAGAAAGAGTGACTAGTACAAATTTTAAATTCATGCTTTTTGTAAAAAATAAAAATAAAAAAAAGGAGAGAGACCTATCACATTAAGATATACAGGTATATGATGTAATTTTCAAATGGCAAACAGAAATTTTGATATTTAGATGGCTTTATTAAGTACTTGCTATTATTTGCATTATCCATTGCTAGAAATTTTCAAAGGAGGTAGTTTAAAAACATACAATTAGAAGCTCAACTTGAGACATCTCCTTAAAGGTTACTAGACAGCAAATGTGTGGATTTATCTATTTTAAACTAATGAAATTGTCATGGTATTGGTATATGCATATATCTCTGTAAAATGCAACATCTCAAATGCCATGATCTTTTTTCAGCAATTTTAACATCGAGGTATAATAATGCAACATGAAATCCTTTTTTTGCTTCTAAATGTAATTGATTTAATCACTGAATTTAAATGCTTGGAAATTGTTCTGCTTTCTGGTGTTTGAATGCCAAATTCATCATCTACAGTTCTAAAATGAATGTTGCAGTTATATTTAGACAACTTAAAAAAAAAAGGTGCCTTCTAAATTACCCTACATAACCCATAGAAATGTCTAGAAAAATTGATAATGCATGACAAATGTCCATTTTTATCAACTTTCAGGTGTGGTTTAGTTGCTCAGTCATGAACTACTCTTTGCAATGCTATGGACTGTAGCCTGCCAGGCTCTTCTATCCATGGGATTCTCCAGGCAAGAATACTGGAGTGAGTTGCCATTCCTTTCTCTAAAATTTCAGGTAACTGTAACTTTTACAAGGAGTAGGAAGTATTCGATTCTTATTATTTAAATATCCCTTGTACAGTTTTCTAGGCAATACAATAACAGCACACATAGGTTAATCCCAACTCTTCAAGAACTCACAGTCCCCATTTTAATGATAAAGACCTTGAAGCCTATAACCTTATTTTCAGAAACAAAATTCAACTTTAGCCAAGCTGTCACAGATATCAACTCATTTGTTTTCTTTGATCAGTTCGGCTTGGATTGATGTTTTTTTCCTTTCTACTTCTTCAGAGTTTTCAAAATAATAGATAAAGTCATTTGATATAGAGAGTCCAAGACAGTTAATCAGGTACACAGTTCTACCCTTCAGCTCCTAAAGAGAATGAAGGTTTTGGTCTCCTCTGTACAGAGTACAGACATCAAATAAGGTGGGGTAGGAGTACGTGCAGTGTAAGCTTATTTAGGGGGAACTTATACATAGTAAATTTCATACAAGATAATGAAGAATTTTAAAAAAAGGTTTACACTAAGTATACAAAATCGGGGCTATGCAAATAAAACAAAGTGCTGGAATCTGTAATATTAGCCTTCATGGAGTTTTCCACACTTTAGTCTTTCTGGTCCCACCATCCGTTTTTCCCATATCCATATACTTCCTCTATTATTTTTTAGTTTTGGCTCAGTGGTAAAGAATCCGCCTCTAATGCAGGAGCCGCAGAAGACATGGGTTCAGTCCCTGGGCTGGGAAGATGCCCTGGAGGAAGTCATGGCAACCCACTCCAGTATTCTTGCCTGGAGAATCCCATGGACAGAGACTGGCAGGTTACAGTCCAGAGGGTCACAAAGAGTTGGATGTTACTGAAGCAACTTAGCACAGCACTATTTTAATTAAATGAACTTATTTCAAAAATGAAATTATTTAAAATTATAAATTAAGAAAAAAGTACCTCTTACCAAAAAGAAAACAGCAGCCACTGTACATTTAAAAACTATCACACTTTAAACTATTCATCTGGGTACAGCTCAGTTTTCCTTCAGTGGAGTGTATGCTACCCTGAGAAATTTGGCCCAAAGAAAAGAATTAGCATTGGTAAATGGGAATGAAAACATTGAAGATTTTATCGACAATATCATACGTTAATTAGCTTTTAAAATAAACTTTTCTATCTGTATCCATATGTGGGGTAGACAGTCACCTAGTTAATGAGGTTTCAAGCAGGAAGTCCAGCTGCTCCTGACAGTACCTCCCTTAGCTTTTGGCAAATGTTTGAAATTCTACGGCTTGAATGTAATTACTTTTGCTCACTGGTTTTCAAACTTTTTATAGCAGTCAACCTTTTTTTTTTTTTTTTAATGAAGCAATATTTTTAAGACCAATAAATTAAAGAGAAAATTAGAACTTTATGTCTGCAAATATATTTTAGAGGTTCAAATTGCTAACACCTGTGATATAGTCACTCTATGGGAATAATGGAGTTATGAGGAGAGCAGCTGAAGTGTTATAGGCAGCCTATTTTTCATTGATTTCTGGAGTTTTTTTTTGTTGTTGTTGTATGATATTGGGACTATCCTGATCAAGACAGATAAGTAATTGTAAATGACATGAACTTGGTACCTCTCACTTGGCAGTCTTGCACCATTCTGCATTCCTTACTGGAAAATGGTATAGTTAGACTTGTATCGTCAAAGCTTAAAACCATTAGAATATGTGAAAACTGTTCACATTACTTGAGAGGTCCTTGCTGTTAAAAAATACTTTTTACAAGTATCCTTTTAGTAGTTTTTCAACTTTGTCAATAAAATTTACTTGCTGCATGCTTCAGATGTTAACTCAAAGTTTCAATTAATCAAATTTGTCTTATTTCTGCATATTATCTGAAACTATTTCAGTTTCATCACTGTCTCTTTAGCAGAAGTTGTGAGCATGTTTGTGAGCATGTTTCGGAGAAGGCAATGGCACCCCACTCCAGTACTCTTGCCTGGAAAATCCCATGGACAGAGGAGCCTAGTGAGCTGCAGTCCATGGGGTCGCTAAGAGTTGGACACAACTGAGCAACTTCACTTTCACTCTTCACTTTCCTGCATTGGAGAAGGAAATGGCAACCCACTCCAGTGTTCTTGCCTGGAGAATCCCAGGGACGGGGGAGCCTGGTGGGCTGCCGTCTATGGGGTCGCACAGAGTCGGACACGACTGAAGTGACTTAGCAACAGCAGCAGTAGTGAGCATGTTTGTATCATAAATCTCTGTTAAAACTCCATCCAATATACAAAATAGTACAAACTTATTATTTGGCAGAGACCGTTAACTAATGCAATTTCTTATAACGCAAAAACTTTTCTAAGAAGTGAGTTCCATTTTCATTAAAAGTATTAATTAGCATTATTATCACCACCTTGTTTTCATTTCCTTTGATTGTTAAGCTCTGTTTATTGTTTGTGCCAAGCAAAAGTACCTGAGCTTGCTGGTCTTTTAGTTGTGATTCACATACACTGTGGTGGTAATGTACCCATTTGTACAATTTTCCTCATTACATATACAATGATATATATTAAAATGACCATTGCACAGCTAGAATTTTCCAATTAATGTCACATTTATCTATTTACTCATTTAGACATATGTTTACAAACATGTGTGTGGAAAGAAATAACTATCATGTTCTCCATCTATCTACAGATCAATCCAGCCAGTGGGAAGAAGAGGAGGCGGAACAGGAGGAGGAAAGGAAGCTGTTTTGTCTAGTAACACAATTTGATGATTTAAGAATCATCAATATGACAAATTGTTTCTATAGAATGCACTTTATAGGGTTTTGTTATAGGTTTTCTGTTGTTTCAAAACATGACAGAAATGAATTATAAACAAGAACTGCAGTTATAGCTCAATGGAACACAGTGTGAAAAATAATGGTTTAGCTGAAGGCCTTTGCTTCTTTTAAAAGGCTTTGCTTCTTTACAAATACCTCTACATTCATGGGCAATCAGTCATTTATATACTAATGTGAAGGAATTTTTTAGATATCTTTCTGATGCTTGGATTTAATGCAGAAGAAGTAGAGACAAATATTTACTTAGCAACTGAAAGAAATGGGAAAGACTATTATGGCTAAGGGCACTGAACGTCAAATTTGATGATTTCACAATTTTGCTTAAAGACCATGCTGTCAATATATGATACACACATTTACATTTCCTAAAGAAGTAAAAGAAAGCAAACAACAACAAAAATAAAACAAAAAGACAAACACACAAAGAAAATGTCTGAATTAGATAAATGTACAAAAAAGTTTCAAAATTGCATCCAACTGTTCTAGAATATTTTACTAGAACAATAATGTAATCAAATTAATTACTTATAATTTTGATCAACTCAAATTAAATCAACCATAAAGTTTCCTAGTGAATTTATTGCGTGATGAGACTCTGATCTGATACTCTGAGTGTCTTCAAAGATTGCAAGCATATAAATTGTGCAGGAGTTACAGATCATGTAGGGCAAAGTATAAATGAGTATGTCATGCTCCAAACCTCACCTTGTACCTTATATCTATGACATTAAAAAAATTAAAACAAACTTGCAAACTTTTTTCTTAATTTAAGTCTTTCCACTAAAGAATAAAAATTATTCATTTCAAGAACCAAGTTAGATATACTTCCCCCCTCTCCCAACCACCAAAACTTCCTAAAGTTTATGGCAACAAGCTTATATTTTAATACAGCAAAAATTTAGTTTAAACTTTAAATCTTTTTACAGAGCAATATCAGAAAGTTGCTAGTTAATATTTAAAGAAGTGCATCTTAAAAAGAAGAAATTTAAATTATTAACCCATTTAATTTATTTAATTCTATCTTTCTAAGAGTGAAATTATTAATTTGAACCTAGGTTAAATAAGAAAACTTGTTGGACTAGAATTATATTCTCTGTATTTCATTCTACAGACAATACCTGTCCTTTTATGTAAATTTGAAAATACAGTTAGATTTGAAATACTGATTGACCTTTAATACTATTATTTTGGCATCAAGAAATTGAAAACAAGATCAAATGATAGGAACAATTACCATTTCAAAGAGGGATACATGCAGATATTTTAAGTAGTAAGTTTCTTTCATTTTTGATAATTAAGTATAACATTTAAGAATTGATAGAATAAATGTGAAATCAAAACTTAGAAACATTTTGAGATATTCTTAACTATTCTGTTGTGAAACATATCAAAATGAAAAAATCTTGATAAAATTAATAAAAGGAAAGACTGGTTAATATAGAAATCTTTTTAAAAATATTCAGCTGATAAGGTAATTTTAAGCATTAACCTGCTCCAGTATTCTTGCATGGAAAATTCCACAGACAGAGGAGCCTGGTGGGCTACAGTCCATGGAGTCATGAACAGCTGGACATGACTGAGTGACCGAGCAAGCATACTGATCTTGAAGTAAAACCTAACCCAAACTTACAAGCACAGTTGGTACAGAGAGGAGAAGAACAGTTTAGCCAAATCCATTATAAAGCATGTTTTTGTACTAATACAACTTTTGAAAACTCTGATCTCTGATGTTTTTCCTCCTCTTTGTACTCCCTGGTGGCTCAGATGGTAAAGCGTCTGCCTACAATGTGGAAGACCTGGGTTCAATCCCTGGGTCAGGAAGATCTCCTGGAGAAGGAAATGGCAATCCACTCCAGTATTCTTGCCTGGAAAATCCCATTGACGGAGGAGCCTGGTAGGCTACAGTTCACGGGGTTGCAAAGAGTTGGACACGACTGAGAGACTTCACTCATTTGTACTGAGAAAAATGTATCCTTAAGTCACAAACTCTGTAGGATCTCACTTCTTTCTTTCCCAAGATTATGGAAACTCGAAACCAATAGTTTCATAGTACAAAGCAAGAAGATAGGATGGGAAGAGAGACCTTTTTCTAGAGTTATAGGCACTGACAGTCTATACTTCTGGCTGATCTGTCTGTTCTTCACTCCAAATGTGTATTCTTCAGCATACCAAGGGGGATGAATGAGGTCATGTGTGCTAAGTCACTTTAGTTGTGTCTGACTCTTTGCAACCGCATGGAGTGTAGCCCACCAGGTTCCTCTACCCATGGATTTTCCAGGCAAGAATACTGGAGTCGGTTGCCATTCCTACTCCAGAGGATTTTCCTGACCCAGGGATCAATCCGTGACTCTTATGTCCCCTGCTTTGGTAGGCAGGTTCATTACCACTAGTGCCACCAGGATGCTAGATCCATAGTGAGTTTACAGACACTTATCCTGGTGGAGCACAGCCATGAATTTTACAAACTTTAACATCTCATTGGGTAAACATAGTCGGCAGCTGAGCATTGAGAATCAATTCAGATACACACCTGAAATATCTACATGCAAAGGACATGCCAAGTATTAACATATAGTGATAAAACAGAAAAAAATAAATGTAGAAATTATTACACACATATTGTATACACACACACACACACACACACACATATATATATATAAAACTTTTTTAACTCGGTGGACTATATTATTATATGTTCTCATTGTTTCCCTAGGGATAGAAGCAGAGATTTTTAGGTTTGGTCTTAGTATGTTTCTGGAACTAATTTTTAACTTAGAAGTTTTTTAGGAATCTTTTTAGAAATCTACATTATTATTGTCAACAACTCCTAGAAATAAATAGTTATACCTAATTCCCCTCATTTTAAAATTCATATAGCACAAATTGATTCATTTTTTCTATGTATCTCTCCCAAAACCATTTTTCTCCATGTTTTCATGCAGTTATATTAATTCTGAATATAAAGCTTCTTAGTTAATTTGGTACACACTTTCGTGCATTAAATTCCACAACTCTACAAGATTTGTCTTTTTAGGATCACCAATACATTTAATGGGCATAAAAACTGTCTGTTATTGGCAGGTTGTAATAAAGACTTTCAAGAGGATACTTAATTGGTTCATCTGTCAGTTTTTTTCCACCTTCATGGTCACCAAATTCTACATTACATTAGTCTCTACTGAAACTTGAATCAGATACCTGAAGACACCAAAACATGAAACTATTTCCCACCAGCATCAAGCTGATCAACTGCCGGGGGAGATAGCACGGGGAGTCCCGCCCGTGGCAAAGGTCATGAGGTTAAGGGGTCCGACAGGCAAAGGCAACTCCGGCCTTAAGGGAGCCTTGCTGGATTTTCTCGAGCATCTACCCCCAAAACCAGAGTCTGCCTGCCATACTGCATTATGCTTTTCGCTTACGCTTCTGACATTAACAGGGGCTGTCCCCCCACCACCTTTTTCTGGAAAAAGTTAACTTAGAGCTTTTAGATAATAAGTCTCCTGGGCATAATAAAACTGTTTCAATCCAAAAGCCCCTCTAATGGGTTTCTAGCCTGCCTACAGGACTCTTACAGCTGCACATGTGATTGTTTGCGGCCTTCCAACTGCGAGAGGCACAGGAAGCTCAAAACATCCTAGGAATGTAGGGGCTTCCAAGGAGTCAAAATCATTAGAATAGGACTAATTAAGGGTTTCATTTGTTGAGCCAATACTTGCTGTCAATTTTTCATATCTTTTATTTGTTGATATAGTTGGTATATAGAAAAAAAAAAAGTAGCAACATAGATCTTTGAGTTAAGTACCTTCTTTGTTATAACCCACTGCACCATTGTTCTATAGGGATGTAACTTTAGTGCTTTGAGGGTGATGCAGATTAAAGAAAAACACTTCAGGGGAAATGAGATTAACATTCATTAAGGAAGAGAGCCATAAAGTGTTAACTGGCCTCTTGGCCAGAGATAATGTAAATCACCTGAGACCTTTTGTATACAAAAAGATATTCAGAAAGGGTCAGGACTGCTGCCCCTGCCTGACTCTGTATCTTCCATTATGTAAAACTTAGGGTATATAAACACCTTTTAAAAATAAAGTTATGGGGTTTTTGCACAAGCTTGGCCTCCCTCATGTCGACACTCTCTCTTTCTCCCTATCCCTCCCTCTCCTTTTCAGGCTGATCCCTTGGAATGCGGAGGCTCTTCATGTCTACTTATTTGCCCGGGCTTCTTAGACCCACACGAGAGAGAGCCCAAGGTGGGGCACCCTCTGCTATTCAAGTGGGCACCTGTGGCCTAACGTAGACGGTGCAAGTTTCTTGTCTTAAGACTTTATAAGCTTTCTGTGTAAACCAAGGAATATCAGTCTCTTTTCTCCACTAATTTTCCTACTACACTATTCTTTCCTAATCTCTCTTTTCTAATTAAATAGTCCTTTCCTAGACACTGAATCTGTCCCCGCTTTGAATTCCCTGGATCCACCAGGGCTGGACCCCCGCAATCAACCACGCTCACACTTTATTTATTAAAAAAACAAATTTTTATTTACTTTATTTATCCCATAAGTTTGTAACCACTTCCCATTTTGTCTTTGCTACACACGGCTGGGCCAATATGTTTTCTTGGCCATCTGAATGCCATCTGTGGTTTTAGGTAGATTCTAGAAGGCTAAAAAATAGTATGGATACTACACATAAACTGGGACATGATCAATTATTAGAATACCACCAATTTGGTGTCTGTGTAAAATCTATCATCAAGAATTCACTGCCATGTCCCAATGTGAAGTCTATTTCCGTGGAACTGAAAATTAATCCATCACTATGGCACCCAATTTTGTTAGCTCTTTACCTTTCGTTTTCCAGACATTCCAAGTTTTACTAAATTTCTGGAAAAATAGAGGCAGATAATCAAAACTGACCATGGGATATTTAAACATGCCATTATATATGATGTTTATGACAACAGCTTCACGTAAGAAAGCTAAGAATAAAACCTTCAACACACCTCAGGAAAAGTGTTAATCTAGGCCATGTTTATAGCAACTCAAACATCTTAACCAAGATGATCACATTCTAGAATTTAATGTATAATAATCCTATATTATAATCTACTAAAAACTCACACACATTTTAACTTCCTGTGTAAAGAACTATATCCAGAAAAGGAGAATAAAGGAGAAAAAGTCCATGAAAATATAGCCAGTTTATACATGACTTTTAGAATCTATTATGATATAACAATTTCACTTGTATATCTAATATCATTAAAAATATAACCACATAAATATACACACTATAGGAAAATGGAAAACGCTTTCATTTTAGAGTAGCCTTCAAGAGCTGATTATTAAGCCACTTAACAATTAAATGTTAAAAAACTTACCTTGACTTGCAAACTTCAACTCTTTGGCATCTATGAGCGTGGTCCTTTTGTCAGACCCTTTTTTCTCTATTCGGCGATGGCTTCGTCTTTTCTTAGACTCTCCCCAAAGATTGGACCCTCCATGCATGCTTGGTATATTCAAAATAGCAATTCCTTCCAGAGAGATGTTTATTAAATCAATCTGTACTCCATCACACTGATCAGAAAGATGAAAAGAACAGAAACAATATGATTTCATCTTTTGCATTTTCTCATCATTTGGTAAGAATTTTTAAATCTATAATCTTATTCTTTCTAAATTAATCCTTTAAGAACACTTAAATGGTTACCCTAAAGGTCAATATAAAAGATAAAGCAGTCAATAACATTTACCAGGTATCATGAATAGTCTTTAAAAATGATCAAAGTAAGTCATTGATGTATCTTTGCTTACAGAACGAACACCTTTGGAAGGCACACTTTAGTGTCTGCATATATAATGAGCTGCAGATTTCCATTGTGTTACAAAGAGGTTGACTCTGTTAAGTTTGGTCACATTTCACACCAAAATTGTAATGACTGCTTCCTATTTAGAACACACTGCAAGATATTATTGGGGGAAAATGAAGAAACAGAATTCATAATTCAGGGTCTCATTTTTGGGGAGCAGCGAAAGAAGTGGCTTAAAGATTTCCAAAAAGAGAAGGTAATTCAAAGAGATATGAATTACACTCAAGTGGCCAAGGATATTTTCCTGGACTAGATTAAGTTCCAAGCACAGTGTCAAAGGCAGAGAGATGCACAGCTATTTAGATGAGTATGGAGGAGAAGAGAGGCTGAGCAAAGGAAATGCCAAGATCAGCAGCAGTAAAAGGAATTCCCACCCTGTCATTACTAGGAACTGCTGGAACAAAAGACTGAAAAATGAAATCAGTTAGTCCAGCCAGATTTTTTGTTTGCTGGGTAATAAGACATCCTTCACCCTTCTGACGGTGCAAAATAGGAAACATTCTACCAGATACTTATTCAGAATGGTCACTGTTTACTTTTTCAAATTTTCTATACATTTCCACTGATGGAAATGGGTGGAAAGTGACAAGGCCATACTGTATTTTTAAAGTCTTATTATTTATTCATTTGCTTTGGGTTTTCTAAAATGATCATTAGAGTAGTTTATAAATATATCCCAGATATTCCTCTGCCATTTTTAGTTAGAAGTTAATATGAGCAGATTAACTTGCTTTACCAGTAAGTAACCCTATGTTTTACAAGTAAATATTGTTTGGAATATGAACTTCACATATTAAAGTATAGCTTCAGTGGGATTGTTTATTTGCTGTGTTTTTATTACAGAAAAAAAATGTGGACATAATTTCATCATTTTCTTTCGAATAGTAACCATTGATTTTTGAACTTAGAAGAGACAATCTGCCACCAAAATTATAAAAACAAAAAAAAATTAATTGTAAAAGAAAAAAACTACAAACATCTCTTCTCCCACATTTTCCTAATCATACTGAATCTAACACTGTATCTAGTTCACTAAGATATAAAAACTGTGAAATAAAGCAACACATCTTGAGCCTACTTGGAGGAGCTAGAAACAAATTCTAGAGAAGGTGCCAAGTTTTCAGTCAATTTGTTTCAACAAGGGTGAAACCAAGATCTGGGTGATGCCTTTCTTTTCTGCCTCAGAAACAACTGATTTTTCCCCCTTCTTTTCATATATTAAATTAAGACAATTTCTTTTTACTAAAAAATTCTGCTCATGTGTATACTCACTTACTGCTATATATTCTAGATAAACAGATATTAATTTCATAATTAAAAGTAATCTTGTGTAAATACCCTGCAGGCCTCAATGAATCAAACACATACTGTGTGTCAGGCCTCCCACTGTCTTCAAGTGGAATGTACTGGCTGGATAATTAGATAGTACATATTTTTTAACCTTATTTGCATGCATATTATATCTTTTGCACACTGACAAGCAGCAGTAACAACAAAAGTCAGATTACCACAGGGAATTCCCACAAAGAAGTCTTCATTCCTTATAATTTGCAGCCTAAATTAAAATAATTTGATCTTTGACAAGGATGAAATGTCAAGCAGAAGGGGGTCCTCTACAAGCCACGGCCTGTGGCTTCTGAAATCTGCCTAATTTATGTCAGTCACTTCTTAATACATATTTAAGTATTACACGAAAAAGATGATAAATATGCAATCTGACACCTTTGGTATTTCCCTGCTGTTAATTTATAAAGGTCTGGCTTCCCCCAAACTGACTAAAATCATTTAAATAACAGAAGAATTGTGAAATAAGCTGGAGTTGGGGCCTGGCTTCCATTTTCACTCAATATTGAACACAGCAGGTAGTACACTAAGACAATTATTTGACTAGGCCTCTGAACCCCACTGTGACAAGTTACTTTCAGAATTAGTGAAGGAGTATTCCTTTGTTCATCTGCAGAAAAGGAGAGCATGTTGCAAATAGGTTTTTTTGTTTGCTTTTAATTGAACTCAGGGAATCACATGTGACAACTTAAAAACATCAGTGTATACTATTATTCATGTTTTCACTCTCTTGTCACATGTAGGTTTAAGGAAATAGTAAGCAGCTCTCTGAAAAGTCGAAAAAAATCCTTAAGAAATCCCAAAGAAGAAGGACCAATGAAGAACACTGAGGTTCCTATGAAAGGTGGACAATGTTCTTACATAAATGCCTATTTATTAATAATTTGTTTCTACTAGTTCTTGACTGCAGGCTATCTTCCTCTGTTGGCTTTAACACTGTGTTGATTAGTCTGGAAATTTCCAGAGCTGGTTCTGATGGAGACCAGGAGTTGTGGCATACCACTTGAGTGCATGGAAATAAAAGCTAAAGTGAAGGCTATGAAATATAAACGTTATAATACTGTGTCAGATAATATTTTCATCTGCTTGGAAGATTTATGATTTTTAAAAAGGTAGCTACAGAGGAAAAGAATTTAAAAGCCAACAGCCTCAGTGAGTCAATAAATCCTGAATATTTTTATTATGTTGAAGAAAGTTCATTAACATACAGTGCTCTGGGAGCCATTTGCAGAGTGCAAGGTTGTCAGGCCACTGTCCACTCATTTCAGTTTTGAAATGGAAGATCTTATTCTAGAGACAAATTTACCAAAAAGACAAGAAAATGGTTTACATTTTTCTTCAAATATATTTTAATCCTAGGTTATAAATATACCATGCGCCATACTACATAGAAGTATTAAAGAAAAATTTTTATATGTGATTTTAGTGTTTGAGATCCAGTTAACGAGCATTCAAAACATGTGAAGAACTTTGAAGAGCAATAAGTGTGCATAATAAATCTGATGAGATATGATTGATGATAAACTGTAAATATTTTTTCATAGTGAGTTTAATTCTATGCCTAGGTAAGATAAAATTATTCATAATTTTACTTAATAAAACATAAAACATTGCTTTGTTCATTGTTTAAAATGGCATGATGTAAAATGACTTAAATAAACCTGATTTTTAAAAGAGTTTCTGCAAAGTTATAGGTAATTCCTAGTATGAATTATGTTTTACAGAAAACTACAGCAGCAAACCTGCAAGTTAAAACAGACACGTACACAAAAGTGGCTCAACGGGACTTCTGATATTTGAAGGCTTTGTACTCTGTATTTCACCAGTGATTAAGCTCCGTGTTTTTTGAAATGCATTTTAAAAGTATTATCCACAAAACACACTGTAATATAGGGACTCAGAATGCCTTTTAGGTAATTTTAGTATTAGCCGGTAATCTGGTGATGGTGATAAAAGTGCTGATTACAGATAATAGCATAGTTTTTTTTACAGTGGAGTGGGAGACAGCAGGCAAAGGAGAGGAAGATGGAAGCATACCTGCATACCTGGAAAACAGGAACACTTAAAACTGGTGCCATGTATGCACATACACAGCTGCTGAACATGTTGAGCATAGCAATAGTTCTTTGGGTTCAAGAATCAAGCACTGCCACTGCTGCTGCTAAGTTGCTTCAGTCGTGTCCGACTCTGTGCGGCCCCATAGACGGCAGCCCACCAGGCTCCCCCGTCCCTGAGATTCTCCAGGCAAGAACACTGGAGTGGGTTGCCATTTCCTTCTCCAATGCATGAAAGTGAAAAGTGAAAGTGAAGTCGCTCAGTCGTGTCCAACTCTTTGCGATCCCATGGACTGCAGCCTACCAGGCTCCTCCGTCCATGGGATTTTCCAGGCAAGAGTACTGGAGTGGCAAGCACTAGCCATAAGTATTAGTAAAAAAAAAAACACTTTAATTTTGCATGTTTCTCTTTTTAGGAGATTCCCAGAAATTATAGTTGGGATATTAAATTTCTCACTAAAAGCTATTAAAAATAACTTCTGGTAAATATAGAAATTTCACCTTAACTTTTACTTGTCTCATTTCTTCCTTACCTGCCTCAGTAAGAAAATATAAAATATATTTAACTTAATGAAATGGTAACACTGTCTGACCCCTCCACCACATTTCTTATTTTTTCCTGAAATAAGGAGATATTTTTTTGTTTGTTTGTTTTGGACTTAATTAATTCAATTTTTGTTTCCTATGATCATCTTCGTTGAGATCCACATCTTACTGTTTCCCTTCATTTTTGCATCTAGAACTGCATTGCCAAAAAAATAAAAAAACAGAACACCTGTGTAACTTTAGAAGCGAGGGAAGATCTTTGGACTGTTCTTGTCACACATGTGTACACACACATACACACACATGTGCACGCATGTAGAAAGAGGGCAAGGAGATACTTTTGGAGGTGATGAGATGTCAATGGCTTTGATTGTGATAATTCCATGGCATTTCTTTTCTCCGAACTCATCAAGTTGTCTATGTTAAATATGTATAGTTTTACATACGTCAACTATGCCTCATAATTCAGTCCCCTATAATGAAAAGGATACCTTTTTTGGGTGTTAGTTCTAAAAGGTCTTGTAGGTCTTCATAAAACCATTCAACTTCAGCTTCTTCAGCGTTACTGGTTGGGGCATAGACTTGGATTACTGTGATATTGAATGGTTTGCCTTGGAAACGAACAGAGATCATTCTGCCATTTTTGAGATTGCATCCAACTACTGCATTTCAGCCTCTTTTGTTGACCATGATGGCTACTCCATTTCTTCTGAGGGATTCCTGCCCACAGTAGTAGATATAATGGCCATCTGAGTTAAATTTACCCATTCCAGTCCATTTTAGTTTGCTGATTCCTAGAATGTCGAAGTTCACTCTTGCCATCTCCTGTTTGACCACTTCCAATTTACCTTGATTCATGGACCTGACGTTCTAGGTTCCTATGCAAAATTGCTCTTTACAGCATCGGACCTTACTTCTATCACCAGTCACATCCATAGCTGGGTATTGTTTTTGCTTTGGCTCCATCCCTTCATTCTTTCTGGATTTATTTCTCCACTGACCTCCAGTAGCATATTGGGGACCTACTGACCTGGGGAGTACCTCTTTCAGTATCCCATCATTTT
Organism: Capricornis sumatraensis; assembly: GCF_032405125.1. NCBI lineage: Eukaryota > Metazoa > Chordata > Mammalia > Artiodactyla > Bovidae > Capricornis > Capricornis sumatraensis. The sequence goes on from NC_091073.1 coordinate 27,384,187, forward strand.
CCCTTTTCATACTGTTCATGGGGTTCTCAAGGCAAGAACACTGAAGTGGTTTGCCATTCCCTTCTCCAGTGGACCACATTCTGTCAGACCTCTCTACCATGACCTGCCCGTCTTGGGTTGCCCTGCAGGCATGGCTGAGGAAGTAGGAAGTCAAAAAATACCTGGAGTAACATGCAAATTTAGCCTTGGAATACAGAATGAAGCTGGGCAAAGACTAACAGCGTTTTGTCACTATAATGCACTGGTCATAGCAAACACCCACTTCCAACAACACAAGAGAAGACTCTACACATGGACATCACCAGATGGTCAACACCGAAATCAGACTGATTATATTCTCTGCAGCCAAAGATGGAGAAGCTCTATACAGTCAACAAAAACAAGACCAGGAGCTGACTGCGGCTCAGATCATGAACTCCTTATTACCAAATTCAGACTTAAATTGAAGAAAGCAGGGAAAACAGGAAGATCATTAAGGTATGACCTCAATCAAATCCCTTATGATTATACAGTGGAAGTGAGAAATAGATCTAAGGGCCTAGATCTGATAGATAGAGTGCCTGATGAACTATGGAATGAGGTTCGTGACATTGTACAGGAGACAGGGATCAAGACCATCCCCATGGGAAGAAATGCAAAAAAGCAAAATGGCTGTCTGGGGAAATCTTACAAATAATTGTGAAAAGAAGAGAAGCAAAAAGCCGAGGAGAAAAGGAAAGATATAAGCATCTGAATGCAGAGTTCCAAAGAATAGCAAGAAGAGATAAGAAAGCCTTCTTCAGTGATCAATGCAAAGAAATAAAGGAAAACAACAGAATGGGAAAGACTAGAGATCTCTTCAAGAAAATTGGAGATATCAAGAGAACATTTCATGCAAAGATGGGCTCGATAAAGGACAGAAATGGTATGGACCTAACAGAAGCAGAAGATATTAAGAGGAGATGGCAAGAATACACAGAAGAACTGTACAAAAAGGATCTTCACGACGAACATAATCATGATGGTGTGATCACTCATCTAGAGCCAGACATCTTGGAATGTGAAGTCAAGTGGGCCTTAGAAAGTATCACTACGAACAAAGCTAGTGGAGGTGATGGAATTCCAGTTGAGCTATTTCAAATCCTGAAAGATGATGCTGTGAAAGTACTACACTCAATATGCCAGCACATTTGGAAAACTGAGCAGTGGCCACAGGACTGGAAAAGGTCAGTTTTCATTCCAATCCCAAAGAAAGGCAATGCCAAAGAATGCTCAAACTACCACACAATTGCACTCATCTCACACGCTAGTAAAGTAATGCTCAAAATTCTCCAAGTGAGGCTTCAGCAATATGTGAACCATGAACTTCCAAATGTTCAAGCTGGATTTAGAAAAGGCAGAGGAACCAGAGATCAAATTGCCAACATAACATCCGCTGGATCATGGAAAAAGCAAGAGAGTTCCAGAAAAACATCTATTTCTACTTTATTGACAATGCCAAAGCCTTTGTGTGGATCACAGTAAACTGTGGAAAATTCTGAAAGAGATGGGAATACCAGACCACCTGACCTGCCTCTTGAGAAATCTGTATGCAGGCCAGGAAGCAACGGTTAGAACTAGACATGGAAAAACAGACTGGTTCCAAATAGAAAAAGGAGTAGGTCAAGGGTGTATATTGTCACCCTGCTTATTTAACTTGTATGCAGAGTACATCATGAGAAATGCTGGACTGGAAGAAACACAACCTGGAATCAAGATTGCCAGGAGAAATATCAGTAACCTCAGATATGCAGATGACACCACCCTTATGGCAGAAAGTGAAGAGGAACTAAAAAGCCTCTTGATGAAAGTGAAAGAGGAGACTGAAAAAGTTGGCTTAAAGCTCAACATTCAGAAAACGAAGATCATGGCATCCGGTCCCATCACTCCATGGGAAATAGATGGAGAAACAGTGGAAACAGTTTCAGACTTTATATTGGGGGGCTCCAAAATCACTGCAGATGGTGACTGCAGCCATGAAATTAAAAGACGCTTACTCCTTGGAAGAAAAGTTATGACCAACCTAGACAGCAGATTGAAAAGCAGAGACTTTAGTTTGCCGAATAAGGTCCGTCTAGTCAAGGCTATGGTTTTTCCAGTAGTCGTGTATGGATGTGAGAGTTGGACTGTGAAGAAGGCTGAGTACCGAAGAATTGATGCATTTGAACTGCGGTGTTGGTGAAGACTCTTGAGAGTCCCTTGGACTGCAAGGAGATCCAACCAGTCCATTCTGAAGGAGATCAACCCTGGGATTTCTTTGGAAGGAATGATGCTGAAGCTGAAACTCCAGTACTTTGGCCACCTCATGCAAAGAGTTGACTCATTGGAAAAGACTCTGATGCTGGGAGGGATTGGGGGCAGGAGGAGAAGGGGACGACAGAGGATGAGATGGCTGGATGGCATCACTGACTCGATGGACATGAATCTGTGTGAACTCTGGGAGTTGGTGATGGACAGGGAGGCCTGGCGTGCTGCGATTCATGGGGTCTCCAAGAGTTGGACACGACTGAGCGACTGAACTGAACTGAACTGAACTGAACTGATGCCTCATAAAGAATTTAAGAAAGAATATTCATCCAAAGTTTTATTTCTCCCATTCCAAGAGAGTCTTTTGGAGGGGGGAGGCTGGGCTCAGGTTCTCTAAGTACATGCTGCGATATCATCCAGGATGATTTTGATATATGGAGCATAGACAAAGCTGTGAAAATCTGCCTTACTGTCTTTAATAATTGTGCTTTCCAGATTACTGGTCAATCAGAATCTTGTCTTTCTAATTCTGCTAATTAGCTTTGTGTCCCTGACACACTTCTTGAAATTTGTTAATTCTTGAACTCATTTAGGTTTTATGGAAATATCTAAGTTTTACATCTTAATCATTAAAACAAAACTCAGGATTGGATGATGGAAGTTTTGGCCTTAAAATACCATCCTCCCAAGTCTCACAAAATACCAAAAGACTGAAATACTTTGGAGAATGGGGCATTTTATTCTCTCATGAACCTTGCCAGTACAAAGAGTAAATTAAAAATTCATGAACTTCATAAGCTTCAATCCCAGTTGACGACACGAGAGTGTTAGGTACATATCCATGCTCCAGTTTAATATAAATGTTGCTTTTAATATATTACCTTGTAAATTTAAACTATTAATTTAATTTTTAAATTTCTTTATATTTTGTTATGAAGTTAGAAGATAAGAAACTCTTCAAGTTAAAAATTTCACCTTTGTTAAATCTCTTTCACAGTATTTGAGCAAACTCCAAGAGACAGTGAGGGATAGGGAAGCCTGGCGTGCTGCAGTCCATTGGGTTGCAGAGTCAGACACGACTTAGTGACTAAACAACAAAAGTATGTGTGTGTGTGTGTGTGTGTGTGTGTATTCATTCTCCAATTGATCTGTTTCCTTAGATTTAAATATTTTGGCAGCAAGCAATACAATTCTTATTGTTTCTTTAAATTATGAAATAAAATGCTCATATGTGTCTCTGCACTAGAGAAACAATAGAATCTCTTTAAACAAAAGGATTTGGGGGAAGACTAAATCAGGTAACGGATGTGCATTGCTTAGCACCAAGCATGAGGTATATTTAATAACTGATAAATCTTAACTATTATTACTATCAACTATTATTGTTCAGTCGGTCATGTCCGACTCTGCAACCCCATGGACTGCAGCACACCCTATTACCTCTTGATACTAACATTATTCCAAATATTCACCTTCTTTGGGGAAAAAAAGAGCTTCCTAAATAAAAGATGTGAAATAAAGGGTCACACAGCAAATGGTTTGTTTTGAAGAAGCTGTCATCAAAAATATATATCTATTACTTGAGGTACTCTTGTACTGAAGTGCTTTTATTCTGTTATATATTTTCAAACCATAGTTGGTATAATTTTAGGCCAAACAGGAAGCAAGAGCAAGCAGAATCAAATTTCCAAATTGCTGTTTTTATTATATTTAATTAGGAAGTAACCTTGAGGGTACAAAGGCGTATATTCTGCTAATATGATAGACTGGATTCATTAAAAAGTGAGTAGAGAAGCAGATTTTACATCACCATCCATACACACAAACACACACACAAACCAAGTTTTAGAAGTAAGATACATGCATACAAATTATAACAGTATTTCAAGATATAGAACAATAGAATGAGGAGTGCACAGCGCTGGCTCTGACTTAATAAATGCTACCCTAGTGGTGGCTAGAATAAGGCAGTAAATGTAGAGCTGGGAAGCCAGACTTGGAGGACATGTAGAAACACGGCCCTAAAGAGTTCTTCTCAAGAAGTAAAGCTTGGTGGAACAAAATTACTGAATCTTACCACTTGTAATGTTAAAATCAATGTTTTCCATACTTATTTTCATTCCGTGTCTTTTGCTATATGATATAAACTTTTCCTTGAACATTTTTCACTTTGTGACAAACATAATACTGTATGATAGATTGATGTGTTTTCTTTTTGGAAATTAAGACTTTATTTTTTAGAGCAGTTTGAGGCTCATGGCAAAATTGAGGGGAAGGTATCGATATTTCCTGTATACTTCCTGTTCCTACAAGTGCATAGCCTCTCCCACTATCATCAACCTCTATCCGAGTGGTACATTTGTTACAACTGATGAATCTACCCCAACACTTCATAATCACCCAAAGTTTATAGTTTCCATTTGAGTTCACTCTTGGTATACAGTCTATGCCTTTGAAAAAATGTATAATGACATGTAGTCACCATCATTATATCATATAGAGTATTTTTATTGCCCTAAAAACTTCTGTGTTTTGCCTGTTCCTCCCCACCTCCTCCTTAATTGGCAATTACTGATCTTTTACTGTCTGCATAGTTTTATCTTTTCCAGAATATCATATGCATTATACAGCATATAGCTTTTTCACCATGACTTCTTTCACTTAGGAAGATGCATTGAAGTTTCCTTCATGTCTTTTCAGTTTGGTAGCTTTTCAGCACTGAATAATATTCTATTGTCTGGATATACCACAACTTATTTTTCCATTCATCTGCGAAAGGACCTCTTGTTTGCCTCCAAGTTGTGTCAATTCTTAAATAATTTTTTATTAACATCCATGGGCATGTTTTTGCGTGTACATATATTTTCAACTCCTCTGGGTAAGTGCTAAAGAGTAGGATTGCTGGATCATGTGGTAAGGGCATGTTTAGCTCTGTAAGAAACTTCCCAACTCTCTTCCAAAGTCACTGTACCACTTTGCATTCCCACTGGAAATGATTTGGACCCCCTATTGCTCCATATCCTCACCAGCTTTTTGTTTTAGCAATATCCTGATAGGTGTGTAGCAGTATCATTGTTGTTTTAATTTGCATTCTCCTTATGAAATATGACGTGGAGTGTCATTTCACCTGCTCATTTGTCATCTGTGTATCTCCTTGGGTGAGGTATCAGTTAAAGTCTTTGACCCAGTTTTCAATAGTGTTGTTTATTTTCTTACTGTTGAATTGTAGGGGTTCTCTGTACGTTTTGAATATACAAAGTTCTTTATCAAATATGTCTTTTGCAAATATTAGTCTGTGATTTGTTTTCTCATTCTCCTGACACTGTCTTTTAAACCCCAGAAGTTTTAATTTCAATGAAGTCTGGCTTATCAATTCTTTTTCCTTGTCTTTTGCCTTTGGTGTTGTATCTAAAAGGCATCATTATACTCAAGGCCATTTAGGTTTCCTCCTATGTTATCTTCTAGAAGCTTGAGAGTTTTGCATTTTACATCTAGCTCTGTGATCCATTTGCAGTGATTTTTATTAAAGATGAAGGCCTGTGAAGGTTTTTTTTTTTTTTTTGCCAGTGATTTCCAGTCATGCCAGCACTATTTGTTTAAAAACTTTCTCTTCACCATTCTATTGGCTTTCCTCATTTGTCACAGAACAGGTGATTATATTTATGGGAATATATTTCTGGGTTCTACAGTGTTTTCTTGTTTTGTCTGTTCTTTCACCAATATCACACTGTTTTGATTACTTTGTCAGTTTCAGTTCAGTCGCTCAGTCATGTCCGACTCTTTGCGACCCCATGAATCACAGCACGCAGGCCTCCCTGTTCATCACCATCTCCTGGAGTTCACTCAGACTCATCTCCATTGAGCCTGTGATGCCATTCAGCCATCTCATCCTCTGTTGTCCCTTTCTCCTATTGCCCCCAATCCCTCCCAGCATCAGAGTCTTTTCCAATGAGTCAACTCTTCTCATGAGGTGGCCAAAGTACTGGAGCTTCTGCTCTAGCATCATTCCTTCTAAAGAAATCCCAGGGTTGATCTTCAGAATGCACTGGTTGGATCTCCTTGCAGTCCAAGGGACTCTCAAGAGTCTTCTCCAACATCACAGTTCAAAAGCATCAATTCTTCGGCACTCAGCCTTCTTCACAGTCCAACTCTCACATCCATACATGACCACAGGAAAAACCATAGCCTTGACTAGACAGACCTTAGTCGGCAAAGTAATGTCCCTGCTTTTGAATATGCTATCTAGGTTGGTCATAACTTTTCTTCCAAGGAGTAAGCGTCTTTTAATTTCATGGCTGCAGTCACCATCTGCAGTGATTTTGGAGCCCCAAAAAATAAAGTCTGAAACTGTTTCTGCTATTTCCTCATCTATTTCCCATGGAGTGATGGGACCGGATGCCATGATCTTCGTTTTCTGAATGTTGAGCTTTAAGCTAACTTTTTTGCTCTCCTCTTTCACTTTCATCAAGAGGCTTTTTAGTTCCTCTGCACTTTCTGTCATAAGGGTGGTCTCATCTGCATATCTGAGGTGATTGATATTTCTCCCGGCAACCTTGATTCCAGCTTGTGTTTCTTCCAGTCCAGCATTTCTCATGATGTACTCTGCATACAAGTTAAATAAGCAGGGTGACAACTTACAGCCTTGACGTACACCTTTTCTTATTTGGAACCAGTCTGTTGTTCCATGTCTAGTTCTAACTATTGCTTCCTGACCTGCATACAGATTTCTCAAGAGGCAAGTCAGGTGGTCTGGTATTCCCATCTCTTTTAGAATTTTCCTTTGGCATAGTCAATAAAGCAGAAATAGATGTTTTTCTGGAACTCTCTTGCTTTTTCCATGATCCAGCGAAGGTGGGCAATTTGATCTCTGGTTCCTCTGCCTTTTCTAAAACCAGCTTGAAGTTCACAGTTCATGTATTGCTGAAGCCTGGCTTGGAGAATTTTGAGCATTACATTACTAGCATGTGAGAAGAGTGCAATTGTGCGGTAGTTTGAGCATTCTTTGGCATTGCCTTTCTTTGGGATTGGAATGAAAATTGACCTTTTCCAGTCCTGTGGCCACTGCTGAGTTTTCCAAATTTGTTGACATATTGAGTGCAGCACTTTCACAGCATCATCTTTCAGGATTTGAGATAGCTCAGCTGGAATTCCATCACCTCCACTAGCTTTGTTCGTAGTGATGCTTTCTAAGGCCCACTTGACTTCATATTCCAGGATGTCTGGCTCTAGGTGAGTGATCACATCATCATGATCAGCTGGGTCATGAAGATCTTTTTTGTACAGTTCTTCCGTGTATTCTTGCCACCTCTTCTTAATATCTTCTGCTTCTGTTAGGTCCATACCATTTCTGTCCTTTATCAAGCCCATCTTTGCATGAAATGTTCCCTTGGTATCTCTAATTTTCTTGAAGAGATCTCTAGTCTTTCCCATTCTGTTCTTTTCCTCTATTTCTTTGCACTGATCACTGAAGAAGGCTTTCTTATCTCTTCTTGCTATTCTTTGGAACTCTGCATTCAGATACTTATATCTTTCCTTTTCTCCTTGGCTTTTTGCCTCTCTCCTTTTCACAGCTATTTGTAAGCCTTCCCCAGACAGCCATTTTGCTTTTTGGCATTTCTTTTCCATGGGGATGGTCTTGATCCCTGTCTCCTGTACAATGTCATGAACCTCATTCCATAGTTCATCAGGCACTCTATCTATCAGATCTAGGCCCTTAAATCTATTTCTCACTTCCACTGTATACTCATAAGGGATTTGATTGAGGTCATACTTGAATGGTCTACCTGCTTTCCCTACTTTCTTCAATTTATGTCTCAATTTGGTAATAAGAAGTTCATGATCTGAGCCACAGTCAGCTCCTGGTCTTGTTTTTGTTGACTGTATAGAGCTTCTCCATCTTTGGCTGCAGAGAATATAATCAATCTGATTTCGGTGTTGACCGTCCAGTGATGTCCATGTGTAGAGTCGTCTCTTGTGTTGTTGGAAGAGGGTGTTTGCTATGACCAGTGCATTTTCTTGGCAAAACTCTATTAGTGTTTGCCCTGTTCATTCCGCACTCCAAGGCCAAATTTGCCTGTTACTCCAGGTGTTTCTTGACTTCCTACTTTTGCATTCCAGTCCCCTATAATGAAAAGGACATCTTTTTTGGGTGTTAGTTCTAAAAGGTCTTGTAGGTCTTCATAAAACCATTCATCTTCAGCTTCTTCAGCATTACTGGTTGGGGCACAGACTTCGATAACTGTGATATTGAATGGTTTGCCTTGGAGATGAACAGAGATCATTCTGTCGTTTTATAGATTGCATTCAAGTACTGCATTTTGGACTCTCTTGTTGACCATGATGGCTACTCCATTTCTTCTGAGGGATTCCTACCCGCAGTAGTAGATGTAATGTTCATCTGAGCTGCGCAGGCGCAGGAAGGCCTAGAGCAGCTATCCCACGTTGAAAGTCAGGAACGGTGGCAGTAAGGAGATACCCCTCGTCCAAGGTAAAGAGCAGGCTGTGCTTTGCTGGAGCAGCCGTGAAGAGATACCTCACGCCCAAGGTAAGAGAAACCCAAGTAAGATGGTAGGTGTTGCAAGAGGGCATCAGAGGGCAGACACACTGAAATCATACTCACAGAAATCTAGTCAATCTAATCACACTAGGACCACAGCCTTGTCTAACTCAGTGAAACCAAGCCATGCCTGTGGGGCAACCCAAGACGGGTGGGTCATGGTGGAGAGGTCTGACAGAACGTGGTCCACTGGAGAAGGGAATGGTAAGCCACTTCAGTATTCTTGCCTTGAGAACCCCATGAACAGCATGAAAAGGCAAAATGATAGGATATCAAAAGAGGAACTCCCCAGGTCATTAGGTGCCCAATATGCTACTGGAGATCAGTGGAGAAGTAACTCCAGAAAGAATGAAGGGATGGAGCCAAAGCAAAAACAATACCCAGTTGTGGATGTGACTGGTGATAGAAGCAAGATCCAATGCTGTAAAGAGCAATATTGCACAGGAACCTGGAATGTCAGGTCCATGAATCAAGGAAAATTGGAAGTGGTCAAACAAGAGATGGCAAGGGTGAACGTCGACATTCTAGGAATCAGTGAACTAAAATGGACTGGAATGGGTGAATTTAACTCAGATGATTATTTTGTAGTAGGTCTTAAAGACAGATAGTGTCAGTGCTCCAAATTTGTTCTCCTTCAATATTGTTTTGGCTATTCGGGTCTTTTGACTCTCTGGATGAATTTTAGAATCAGTTTGCTGATATTCACAGAATAATTTGCTGGAATTTGGGGATTGCATTAAGTCTTTAGCTCAAGTTGAGAAGAACTAATATCACTACCACCGTGAGTTTACCTAACCATGAGCATGAAGTATCTCTCTCAGATAATTTTTTTTCAATTTATGTTCAGTTTATGTTCAATCTATGTTCATTGGTAGGTGAAGGTACAGAGAAGTGCAAGAGGTTTCACAGTATTTACCCTATATTCAACCAAAGCCACACTTCAGTTTTTTCTTTTTCATTTTTGCCTTTTGCTACAGATTTTCTTTAAGCAACAGTTTTTGAGGGCAGAAATATTTAAAATCTACTATATAATAAGTTTTTAAATAATGAGTTTTAATAAATGAGGTTTTTATAAATATATATATGTACATATAGCTATATAAGTGTATGTATATATATATATATAACATATACACACATATATCATCACAAATAGCAGTCACAGAAAGTCCATATTGAGCCCAAATCCTTCACCTTTTGTGAAAATAATCCTTTTCAGGATTATGAGCTGTTTCAGTCATGAAGCGCCTTTCCCGTATCATGACAATCAATTTTATCTGTAATACTTTATTTATCAATCATGATGAGGAAAAAGCCTGAAGAGATATAGTCTGAATTAGTACCACTTTTGCTGTTATTAACAGTAAATTAGAAGGCTGGGATAATGAAGAACCTAGCCAGATGATCATATTTCTCTGTGGTCCCTAACTACTTTTGTCTACCAAACTTATTACCTGAAAAGTTGCCACTAAAGATTTAGGTCTCAGCTGACAAGTTGTTTCTTTTTAAAATGAAAAGTGTTAAAGCCAGTATTTCTCAATTCACATAAGCTAGTCATTAAGCATCCTTGTTTCACGATCCTGTTCATTTGTCTTTACTACTTATCAAAATTTAACTTTTCCTTTTTCTTTAACCCCTAAAAATGTCTAAATAAAACTAAGCCATTTTTTATTATAACTTGTCTCCAAAATTTTTAGTCCTACAATGTATCTAATTTTGATAGACATATTTGCTCCAAACCTTTTTAAAGTCTATCTTTTCTTGCCATCTTTGCTCTCTTTCTTGACTTTTTCACTTTCTACAAATGTAATGGGGAAATGGCAACCTCAGCAACCGAGAAAACCTAGCTAATGAATGGGCATAGGAAATGGAAAAGTATATTTTTTAACCTTTATTCATGAAAGCAAGTACAATTTTAGTGAACTGTATTTTTAAAGGTTATATGATATTGAGACCTAAAAATAATATGTTTTTTTTTCATGTATTCTGCAACTTTTTTTCTTTCCCTTCAAGTACTTTCTTTTATCTTACAGCTTTCTGTCCATACTATATCCAGCGATGTCTACAGTTGTTTCCACTTCTCAGTTCTTTTATGCTGTATTAAACAATGCATACTCACACTTAACTTTTCATTAGTATTTCAGATAGTGCTAGATTTTCAATGAGTGACAGAAAAGACATTTTAGAATACTGGGTAAAGCTATGAGGATTGCTAAAATTCTAACTTCTTCCATGGGCTATCACAACAAATTAATAAACTCAAGCCATTTCATAGAATTATAAAGAGAATTCATTTTCTTACTTCTATTTCTACAGATTCATGTAGCTTCTTGCAGGTGGCTGAGAAAGTTTCAGATGTGCCAAACTCAAAATACCAAAATTTGTTCTTCATTCTGAAAAAGGAAAGGAAGAAGCAGCTTAGGCAATTATTAATAACAGAAGGGATTTTTAAAAATGGGGTAGACCTGTCTTGTATTATGAGTGATAGAAAAGGTGTGAGGACATGTACCATCTGTTATGTAAAAAATGCTCACATAATTTTCAAAGTTTAAGTGCTATTGTCAAATTATGTGATTGTCCTGGAGGGGATTATAGGGATGTGTTGATCTGACAGATTCAAGTATATCTTTGCCTTTTCTATAACAGTGGTTGCTCAGATTTTAAAATATGGTTTTAGTGCTTATGATTTGTAGCTAGTTCTTAGACAACTTGATTTGAGACCAGCCACTCTGTAATCATTAGAAGAAAGAGAAAAAAAAAAGGTCTAGACTTTTCATGAGATCTTTTTTTTTTTCCTTTTTCAGGAAACTGAACTTAAATATGCTCAATTTTTCTAGATGGCTATGCATTGACTAGAAATTACCATGATTGGAACGTATATTAAAAATAAAAAAATAGTTATCCACAGGATAAAATTTAGCATTTTTTAGATCACTATCAATTATCATTTAAAGATACTGTCCTCTGTTACATGAATGACAGTGGGAAATTATGATACAGCCTGATAGAACTAAAGAAGTAATAACAATATTTTATCAGCATGCGGCTGCTGCTGCTACTAAGTCGCTTCAGTCGTGTCCGACTCTGTGCGACCACATAGACGGCAGCCCACCAGGCTCCCCTGTCCCTGGGATTCTCCAGGCAAGAACACTGGAGTGGGTTGCCATTTCCTTCTCCAATGCATGATAGTGAAAAGTGAAAGTGAAGTCACTGACTCGTGTCCAACTCTCAGCGACCCCATGGACTGCAGCCCACCAGGTTCCTCCGTCCATGGGAGTTTCCAGGCAAGAGTACTGGAGTGGAGTTATCAGCATGACAAAGTTGCAAATAAAATATAGTTTTAAATTATTACAGTGTTTAATCTGGAATTAAGATATTCAAAATTTATTTTTTCCCAGAAATCAGTGACCATATCTTTGTTTCTTTGTACAGGTAATTAAATTAATGGTCATTTAAAGTAATTGTACAAAGGATGACTAGATTTTTATATAATCTAGTACTGGATCTAAAAATTAATTTTCACAAAAAGCTGCAGTTTTTAATTATACATAGTCTAACATACTGTCATGCCCTCAGTTAGAAGAAAATACGGGTAAAATGAGATATATGTTTTCACACATGAAAGCAAAACTAAAGAAAATTTTTATGATATTCAAATGTCACTTAACAGCAAATTATTTTTTTCTTTATAAACACTGACATGGGCTTTTCACATTAGAATGTAAAACATTTCGACAATTAAAAAAGACACTTTGCAAGGACCTTACTATTTAATGCAAATACTATTGCCTGTTATAAAAAAACAGGAGTGCTTATTGTTATGCTGTCTTGTACAGAGTTCTCTGATATGAAATTATGAATTATAAAAATAACCTTATCTACCTAGACACATCCAATAATATTTAGTTTCACACAAGGTTTATTTGCTTACAAAACTTTCACTTGCCCTTCTTGCATTAATTACCATATTAAGGCCGATAATCTGAAAACCAAGGTAAGTTTCAGAGGATTCTAGCACTATGAATTATCATTCTTTTTCTCAAGACTGTCTTCCTTGGATATGGCCTGATTTCATATGTCTGAGTAGACAGAAATAGATGATAACTAGCTAGAGAAAACAATGTCAAACATTTAACAATAAGACCTATGGGTCTAGGCCTACATGTACGTTTATGTTAAATTAATGAAAACAGTCTACTTTATAGAATAAATGTAGTTTCACAATTCTACACATTGATTGAAGTTTAGGAAAATTAAAAATATTTTCCTATTAATGCATCATTATCATAAAAAGATATCATTCAATAAATTGATAGGAAGACATTGTTCAGTATCAAATAGTCTCTAGACAATCCTTAAATGATATTTAGTATATGTTTTATGCTGCTGCTGTTTGGAATTGGCTTTCTACATTCAACACGTTTTCTAATAATACTTTTCTGTTGACCTTTTATCCAGACCTTCCTGGATTCATTTATTCATCACTCATGCAATCAACTTTCAGTGAGAACATTAACTTTCATATTCTGTGTTTATCTTAAAGATACAACTATGAACATGATTATCTTTGTCTCTAAGGAGCTCAGAATGTTAAAGTTTATGGGCATATAAAATAATTAAAAAGCTAATTCTCTAAATTAAATATGACTGAAATATTGTGAAAAAACAGTTTGATGAATCTCCTGCTTTTACCTCAAGGGTCCAGAAAGCTTTAGACGAGAAGGTGACATCATAATGGATAAGAAGAAGACAAACAGGATGAAAGTGAGACAAGTTCTGGGGCAGGTTTTTAAGAGTTCAGTGTGACCTGGAGGGGTAGGGATGGGAGGAGAAAGGGAGGGTCAAGAAGAAGGGGATATATATACACTTATGACTGATTCCTGGTGTTGTATGGCAGAAACCCAACACAACACTGTAAAGCAATTATGCTCCAAGTTAAAAAAAAAAAAAAAAAGCATGCAGAATGACTTAAAGAGATTGCTAAGCATGGGCTAACTAGGGGTATGCCAAGTTAAGGGGTTTAGACTTGATATTACAGATTTACAGGATGCTATAGAAGTCTGTTAGCACTGGAGGGATGTGGCCAGTCTTGTTATATGGATAAAATAACATAAATGAATAACTGAGTGGCAATGGCGAAACTGTTAGTGCTATGGACAGAAGTGTGGTAACTGGAATAGTGCAAGTGAAAAAGAATTGAAGGCCTAAACCAAGGGGCAAAGAAAATGGAAGAAGAGGCTTAATTTAAGAGACATAAATTAGGGTGCATCAATACGAACTGGTAGTATTAGATAACACTGATTTCTGCCATACCTGCATTATCTGGAGGTATATGTGGTGATATCAAAGGGAAAGAAAGGGGGACTATGAGTTTATGAGTTTACATTTTGACAGGTTTGGTGATATTTTCAAACTTCACTGTATTGAAGTTTGAAAATTATATATATGACTTCAAATTGCATGCAAATGATTACTCCCATTTTTTTTTTCCCAAAGTTCTTCATAGCTTATCCAGGATGATGAGGAGATTCTATAAGCTAACCAAGATATACTTACTTTAGCAAACACATCACAAGAAACAGAAATTCTGAGAATTTACATTCAGTCTTTTTTCACCATATTAGTTAGCATTACTGCTCATGTGCAAAAGCTGCTTTAAATTCCCCATTATTACAACCATTTTATGTTTCACTTAGATAAATATATGGAGGCAATAAAAAGCACATAGGATCAGATTCCACATGACAAATTAAAAGCTGTTAAATTTTATTTTTTTCAACCAAACTGGTTTTTAGGTTGTAGAAATGCAAAAAGCACATTTAAGCATGTATGCTATTTATTTTTATGGCTCACATTAGAAAATGATCCAAATAATTCAAACTCAAATTTGTCAGAGGAAACATATAGCTTTGGATTTGAAGAACAAGGTAACAGGACATTTAACCCACTATGAAATGTTCACACCACAGTCAAATTTATTGTACTCTTAGACAAGTTTTGTGATTACAGGTATGATGACATAAGTCCTCCAAAAAAAAATTAAAAACAGTTATTCATCCTATTATAATTTTAAGCTATTAATATAGTAAATCCTATTTCAATGAATTTAATTGTAAGTCTACAGCCTTCAGTTTAATATTTAAAGTGCTTGGCTACCAGATGTTCAAGTAAAAATGAAATTAGCATTGATTTGCCAGGCATTCTTTTTTCTTACTACCAGTGATTTTGCTTCTTTTGCACATTCTCAGGAAAATGTGAACTATCAGAGGTATTGCTCAGAAAAACAATTATTCTTGCCACAGTGAAATTTAGGTAATATTTAGTTCGACAAGTTTTGTTCAAATAGGCATTTTAATTTCTAGCCATATATTTAACCTTAGAACTTGTCTTCCTGGTTTACAACTTTTTTTGAACTTTTGTCTGCTAAGTAATGATAATGTCGCAAACATAAAACAAGCAAAACATGAACTGCCGGTGCAATTCCCAAAAAAGAATACCGAGGAACCTAATTAGATATGAAGTTCACTTTAACAGAGATACAACATAAAAAGGGTGAAATTGCCTCATTTACCTTACTGTAGCAAACTTGAAAGTCATAAACACAGAAAAAGCTTTAATTCAGTCAAATTACTCAAATATCATTTTTTTCTCTCACAGGTGTGCACCTTTTTTTTTTTTCATGTATTTAGTGGTGATGTAGGAGATACTGGAAGACCATTTATATACGTGTAAAACTGAAGTCTACTAATAGACAACTGAATCCATTATCAGACATCCTTAGCTAAGGGATTATATCTATACTATCTGAATAACATGCTCATCAGATAAAATAAAATTCTGACCTTTGCTTTTCAAATGAAAGCAAAAACATGAAGTCCTCAGGAGCTTAGTCAAAATGGATTTTAAATGAATATTTTTTTACTCATTAAGCATGTTTCAAAAACCTCATTTATATTAGTTTGCCTTCATTTTTTCCCTGTTATCCTGTTATGTTAGCATTCCGAAGTCATTTCAAAACTTGTTTTAAAATTATTTTCTATGGAGAACAATGTTTCTAACATTTCATTCACTTTATTTTAATATTAAAAATTCAGTCTCACAATTTGATGGAATACTCTAGAAACAGGAATTTTGAATTTGGCTAACAATGTTGGTGATGAGAGATGTACTGTTGACTTATAGCAATAGGGTAAATGTTGAAAGTGGTACATTTATGTTGTAAAACTCAGTTCAGTTTTGTTTTTCATTGCCAAGAAATGTTACACCAAAAACAAGTAACAGAGTTACTCATTTATTCCTAAACGAGGTGAGGTGTTACTCTTAATATGATTATATCTTATAAAAAGAACTACATTTTATTGAAACCCTCAAATCTATGCTTTTTTTTAAATAGGAAGTTATATTCTCTCATAGCAAAAGAATAATGATGATAATACTAGTTCGTAAGGAAGAAACACGACTGTAATGACTACAGTGGAGTCACTTTATATTCATATGGAAGACAGCAAACATTCCTCATATTTGCAAACAACAGGTAAAGACACATTTTTTTTAATGATATATAAAAATGCTTGCATCTAATGTGCATCCTTAAGGCACACTTGTTAAGCCCTCAGGAGACAATGAAACATGCTACAGAAACTGCAGACAGAATCATAAAACATTCTATCTTAGTATCTAAAAAAAAAAAAAAGAGATGGGTAGTCTAAAAATGCAATTTTTAACGTGAATTACTTGTATAAGATCAAAGTTGCTCATATGTAAGATGAAAGCTGCTCTCAAAATTGAATATTTTAGTATGTTTTAATTCTCTTGAAGAAAGAAAAAGAATATGTGATTATATAAGACTATTTTTATATAAAAGGACTTTCTTCCTTAACAGAAAACAATTATTTCTTTCCTAAATATTCTTTCTCCTGCTTTTTGATTCTGTGGTAGCTCAGTTGGTAAAGAATCCACCTGCAATGCCAGAGACCCCAGTTCAATTCCTGGGTGAGGAACAGCTACCCACTCCAGTGTTCTGGCCTGGAGAATTCCATGGACAGTGGAGCCTGGCAGGCTACAGTCCATGAGAACGCAGAATCAGACACGACTGAGCAACCCACACTAGAAAGAATTAGGAGTGTTAGAATGGAAAAGTATAAAAGCAGTACTAATGTCATATTACAGAATCTAAAATTCTAAAATCTAAAATCTAAAAATCTAAAATATATATACATAGTAAGACCTCAAAGAACAAGGATGAATTAATAATTAAATGAAATGTGTTTAAATGGGTGTTCAAGATGTTTAGAACTTAGTATCTTTCAATAGCAACTAGATCTCTATTATTAAAATAAGTATTTCATAATCATAAAATATTCTTAAAGAAAATTATTAGGGAGATTAAATGAAATCTGTGATTGTAATATTTGTATGGTCATTCAGCATGGCACTGTCACAGGTGAACCCAAAGAGGTTTAAAGTCACTCACCCAACCTAATATGGGAAGCAGCAAAATCTAACGCAGAAATTCTACCTTTTTTCCCATACTGCCTCTTATTAAATATAATAATGAATGCAGCATCACATGAACCCTTTTTCTAAGCCATTAGGGAAATGTTAGAGGTCAGATGGGTGATCATCACTAAATGACTCTTTTGTTCATATTTCTATTTTGAAAGTATTTTTAACTCCCTTTCTTGAAATAAGTCAATTAAAGATGACAATGTAATCTCTAGAACAGACCAATGGGACCTGAGAGATGTTCCATTATAAACAAAAGACATGTGAAAGCAAGGCTCATTCTTTCTCAGATGGTAAAAAATCTGCCCGCAGTGTGCAAGACATGGGTTTGTTTGATCCCTGAGTCAGGAAGATCCCTTGGAGAACGGCATGACAACTCACTCCATTATTCTTGCCTGGAGAATCCCACGGACAGAGGAGCCTGGTGGGCTACAGTCCATGGCGTTGCAGTCCATTACTGGATCTCCACTCATGTGAGATTTGTTAATAAACTCATTATTTACTTCATATATTCTGTCACGTGTAGCCAAAAGCATACTGACAGCACTGTCCATTATAGTTCAACAGAGAATTTTCACAATATTATTACCAGTGAGATATTTGGAAAACCCAAAAGATATATATATTTGTTATACAATACAATTTTTCTAGATGTGAAATTTTGTGGTAGCTGAATTAAGGGAGTTAAGGTAGTGAATTTCTGTTTAGCATAATTCCCTGTGCTTATCCTGTGACTAGATATGCAAATATCACTGAAAAGTTATCACCTTAAATTTTAAGGAATGATTTCTATGTCTATAGACTTGAAATAACCTCAGCAAAAAAGTCACAAACCACCCCTTTTTGAAGTGTTCCTAATTTGCAACTAATACTGTTATCATAGTTATAGACTAGAAACCAGCTGGTAAGTTCACACTTCCCACTTTCCTCTGTCCCATATCAAAAACTTAGAAATCAAGTCAATGATATTTGAATTAATAAAATAGACCATGATATCTGAGACTATGTACAAAAATATTTAAGGGAGAATATCTCTCACTAATATAAATAGGAACACCTTTTACACAGCCTAGCTGAAGTTGACAGTGAAACTGTAATGAAGGTTTATAGGCCTCAATATAAAATAAAGGTCTACTTCTTTCCAGTGGATTATTGAATTCATAAACAGAAAATTTCCCTAATATAAAAATTCCCTTCAGTATGTATAAAAGCAAAACAAGGTGTGTGTGCGCGGTCAGGCTCTTCAGTCATGTCCAACTCTTTGTGACCCAGGCTCCTCTGTCCATGGAGAGGAAAGCCCTACAAATGCAGGAATTAGGAACTTTCCATGCCTAACTCTGAACGTCAGGGGAAAGGAGAGAAACTTCTGCTCTCTACAGGGGAAATTCATTTATCCATATTCTGAACACCTACTCTAGACATGAAACTGTGACAGACGATGGGATTAGATCTGCACACAGGACAGAAGTCTCTGCTCACATTACACTGAACTTCTAGTTAGGAAAAAAAAAAAGTATATGAAATGATTTAATATCAAATGTGATGAGTTCTAAACAGGAGGTTCATAGGATGCAATAAGAGTAAACACGTTAACAAGGAAATGCAAATTTCTTTAAGGAAGGAAATTGGCTGGGTTTTTCAGAGTCTAAGACCCATCCCTTTCCTTTGCTCTAATACCATAGTTAATAAGCAATCTGGAGCTATTCTAAAATTCCATGGATTTTGATATCATGAATATGATGTCTTGAATTATGGAACTGTTCATTCTACTCTGGGGAGGAATCACCACTATTTTCCCCCTATTTTAAGTGGCTCAGAGGTTAAAGCATCTACCTGGAATGCAGAAGACCTGGGTTCGATCCCTGGGTCGGGAAGATCCCCCTGGAGAAGGAAATGGCAACCCACTCCAGTACTTTTGCCTAGAGAATCCCATGGAGGGAGGAGCCTGGTAGGCTACAGTCCATTGGGTCGCAAAGAGTAGGACACAACTGAGCGACTTCACTTCACTTCTTCATACATTTTATTATATGGTAACTTCAGCAAGTGATTAACAGCTCGATCACTTCTGGATGTCATTATACAATGATGTTTTTCTATTTTCTAAAAATGAGGATGAAATTGGGCTAGGATCACACAGTCAACATACTGCTCCCTGAGAAGATGTCTATAAGACAGCTTTAAAGGCCGCTAATCCCCACAAGACAACTAGCTTGATAACAAATCGAGTATGTTGATCTAGATAGTAAAACAATTTCTTGCTATATCCTCTCTCTACTATTTGCCAGTTGACTTTCTTGGTTATATTTGTCTCCGTCTCTGTCTCTCTCTTTTCTCTGTTTTATTTACTTTTATGGAATGTACTAAGCCAATCAAGTATTTAAGCACTAAATACAAGAATATAAGGCCTTCCAAGGTGGCACTAGTTGTAAAGAGCCTGCCTGCCAATGCAGGAGACACAAGAGATGTGGGTCCAAACCCAGGGTCAGGAAGATCCCTGGAAAAGGAAACGGCAACACACTCCAGTACTCCTGCCTGGAGAATCCCAAGGACAGAGGATCCTGGTAGGCTCCAGTCCATGGGGTCACAAAGAGTCATTAACAAGACAGCAACTGTGGCAGTTTCCCTAGTTTCAGGGAATTTAACTAAATGTAATAGTTTCAGTAGACTTACAGTAAAAACAGCTTCAGTTTTCTGACCCGACTCATGGACAAGTCTTTAAAGCTAGAATATGAATTAATTTATAACTTTGTGCATTTGACAATTATGAGAAGGAGTCAACATTATTAAATTAATTAACTGTTTAATCGCATTTGCTCTGCATGTTAAAATATTAATGACATCTGAAATCACTAAACTTGTTTCAAACATAGGGAATTCAACATGTGAAAAAGATTACATGAATTATTTTGCAAAATACATCTACTTTTCATTATTGAAAGGCCAATTAATTCTTTTCTATTACTATCCTCTGTGTCATAGAATAGCTTGCAATCAATAATGATGAATCATTAAAACATATTTCACCTTGCTATATTTTTAATCTGTTTCTCTTAAAGAATTTTTAGATGCTGTATTTTGTAAAACTTACAAAAAATAAAGAAAAAAAGTTACATGTATCTAGCTCCTTCACCAGAGATGGCAATGGCACCCCACTCCAGTACTCTTGCCTGGAAAATCCCATGGATGGAGGAGCCAAGTAGGCTGCCATCCATGGGGTCGTTAAGAGTCGGGCACAACTGAGTGACTTCACTTTCACTTTTCACTTTCATGCATTGGAGAAGGAAATGGCAACCCACTCCAGTGTTCTTGCCTGGAGAATCCCAGGGACTGGGGAGCCTGGTGGGCTGCCATCTGTGGGGTCACACAGGGTCGAACATGACTGAAGCGACTTAGCAGCAGCAGCAGCAACAACAGCTCCTTCACACATTATTTCCCTTGCCTATATTCTGTTGAGGACTAACACAGCTTCACAACTTAAAAAAAAATTACTTCTAATACAACTTGTTTCTACTCTCTGAATATTAGTTAATGTTTTACTTTTGTTTTTCCTCACACATCAGCAGTCATTTTCTAATTCTGTAGCAAGAACCACAGCTGTGCATTTTGAAAATGCTATTCACCTTAAAACTTCTCTCAAGCTGGAATTAAAAATGAGACAATCCTCCTTTTCCCAATGCTATAGAGGGATGGTTTTACCAACACATTAATTATTTGTACAAAAATGATAAGGATACGAATCAGACTACTTGAGTTATATGAAAATACTGATATTTTCCATCAAATTGAAGAATTATGTAGTCTAACACATGAATAAGTAAATCTATTACTATTTAGATTGTGTTTTTTGTCACTGATTTATATCCTGAGGGACCCAGATGACTCCCTGAAATATCATGACCTGTTTTTGTTTCCAGTCAAGATACTAAAATTTATATAAAATATTCAGGTTGACTTGTATATGAACTAATTGACAGATGTAGGCATTATTTTTTGGAGATTAATCATTGTGCTGGTACATTCAAGTACACGTTAGACAATTCTAAGAAAGATTTCCACGTCTGTTCTCTCTAGCATTATCTATTTTTTATTTAAAAATTATGCCAAGCCCATATTCTATGTTCTACTGTTTGAAATTATGCTCAAATAAGCAGATAATAAGTGGAGATGAATTACAGTTGAAGATATTTTATAAGATAAAACTTTTTCCAATCTGCATTACCATCAACAAATCAATAAAGTAACATTTTTTGCTATAGTAATATACTTAGCAACACGTTGCATCACTTCCCAAAATTTAAATAAAAAGTCATCTGTATTTTTCAGCTGAGGAAGAACAAAATGATACCTTTGTTCACAAAAATTTTGCTGAATCCAGATACAGTACTGAAGTCATTTCATACTGAATATTATTGGATATTTATAGTCACTCGTTTAGGTTAGTGACTCAGTGATGTTTCCTATTATGAACAGACTATAGAGATTGCAGAGGATATCTTGTTATTTTTATCAATCAATATGAAAATAAATCTATCGGAGGCTCTTTTTAGTAAGTCGTCAAATGTAAAATAATTATAAGATTATTCATATGTATGTAATATGTTTTATTATTGCTAAATCTTGACAGAATTCATTATTATGGATTCATGGATATATTCATGGAAAAAATATCTTACATAAAAACTCAAATAAACTTTTTGGACAACTCAATACATGGATGAGCAGAAACACTACTTGTCCCTCAGTCTTTTCCCTAAAAATTTAGAACCTAACCATTTGAGACAGATGACAAGAAAAAGTGACTTCCTTAAGAATGTAAAAATGAAGATCAAAGAAAGGGATGTCTATTAATTTTTCTCATTCATTCATTTATTCAACAAATATTTTATAAATACCTCTTATGCGCCAGAAATTGTTCCAATTGCTGCAAGTTCATTAGTGATTAAGTTCCTGCTCTTATACAGCTCACAGCCTTTATTTATCGAAATGTGAGATTAGATCGCCTATTATCTCTTAGAATTGATGAACCACTCTCTCCGTTTCTTCTCATTCTTAGAGCACAGTGTATATAAAATAAAAATCCAAAGCAAATACAACAAATCATAAAACATATATATCAGCCAATTCCTGAACTAGCTTCAAAATTAAATTATACTTGCATTTATAATTAATTAAAATATTACCGAATACAACAGTAAGATTGTTTAACAGACACAAATTCTTCCCCATCCTGCATAAATGCCATTATGCAACAGGAGTATGGTACATTTCCTTTCCAGAGGAAAATCTTTTTCTTCACCCCCCTTGCATCTAGACTAGCCCTAGTGATTGACCAACAGAATAAAACAGAAATGATGCTGTGCAAGTTCAAGAGCTTAGGCCTCAACAGCTTTTTAAAGGCCACCCTCCCTCTCATGGAGCACTGTCTTAAGAACCTCTTGCCTAGGGTGGAAAATGATGGGATGAGAAAGATCTAATATTCTAGTTGAGCCCAAGCCCAGCAAATCCACCAGCTTATTGCAGCTGAAGAGTTGCCTTGCTAACCCCAAAAGTATGAAAAATAATAAATTGCTGTTATTTTCAGGCACCAAGTTTTGGTGTGGTGAGCTGTGTAAAAATGCATAAAAGACACAGACTTATTACACATAAGTGTAATACACATGATACATTACTACACATTATAAGTTTTATAATGTGCTAAACAAGATGGCTGCCCTCTATGGGGTTGCACAGAGTTGGACACGACTGCAGAGACTTAGCAGCAAGCATAACATATAAAGAAGTCAGCAAAAGCTTCCATCAATTCTGCCTTAGAGACTCTGCCCTACAGTATAGTGGGAAAGATAGTAATTCCTTAAGCACACACAAGTGAAATTGCTATGGTACCATGGGAAGGAGGAAAAGTGAGAATGTTTTCATGAGAGGTTATAATTACTAGGAGGGAAGCACATTTCTAGTATAGGTGACAGCACAAAGGCCCTGTGGCAGAAAACATACCCAAAGCCAAGTGGAGGAGACCAAACAACCCAGACTAGAATGTTAGCTCAGTGTGTCTAAGTGCTACTAGAGGAGGCCAGACACTTTGCTGTGTAGTATATTTTTCTTATGATGAATACTGTCAGTGGCAGCACTTATACTGAATTTGTATTTCTTTGTCTATGTATATTATTTCTTTTGATACAATTATTTGCTGCATGAGCATTCAGGAAGTGGCAGCAAAATACATTCCTAAAAGATCAGCAGATAAATGCTTGAATTTCATTGTTAAAACCCTGTGCATAACCAAAGCCTCAGAGCTGAAACTAAGTAACCTGAATAAATTTAATAATGGAAATGAATTAGAGAGAAGAGAGCTCTGGTAACTGTGGTTGTATTTGTCTTTCAATTGAATGATTTAGACTTTTACACAGATGAAGAGGAATATGATAGGGCAATTAAATACAGTAATAACCAGGCAAATCAACAAGTCTCTGTTGTACAAGTTGACTCTGTACTATGTGGTCATAAATTTCATTAATTCAGCATCATATAAAGAGGATGCAACATTCTGAAAGGGAGATACAATTTCTCAGACTCTCACTGTTCACATGAAAGGGAAGTGTCAAGTGAAAAAGTAACAGTCAGTTACTTCCAATCAGATAAAGCTACTAAAATACTTCTTTTGGGAACAAAGTCTTGCTTTCCTCTCAGCTCAAAAAATATAGCGAATTAATTAATGTTCCTGGATTTCCCTTCATTTGCTTATTAGACTCACAGTTACATGATTGCTCAAAGGATGAGGAGGCATTTGGGGAGATTATTGGTTTAAGAAAGAACCCCTTAAAGTAAGGCAAGCAGAAAGAAGAAAGAAAGAAAAGAAAAAAAAGAATCTGAATTCTTTTTGTTACACCCAATCGTCACAATAGAGTAATTTTCTCTCATCATCCATAAATCTATCATCCTGCTAATACTTTGGTAAAATCATTTCATTGTAGCACATAATATATATTAATAAGCTACTAGACTTTTTCTAATAATCTACTTTCCTTCCCACTTTAGATTTAACAATCATATAATAATCACTGTTCTGCTTGCGAATGAATCATATGCAATAGTAAGGAAATAGCTAAGAGGGAGATGCAGCCCATGAGAGATTTAATCATAGGAAATGGCTGACTTTTTATTTCCAATAACCATCTGCACTCATGGTAAATCAGGTGCTAATGAAGCTCAGGCCCAGACTGCATGGGAGCATAAATCTCAAGAACCAAAAGCCGTGGAGCAACAGACTTCAGAAAAACAGAATTTCCTAAGGAAATGCACCAAGATTATCATATAGAAGGTCACCATCTGCAAATGTGTCACATAAATGAATATATTTGGTAGTCCTAATTCCACTTTATGACACTGGCTGTGAACATCAAATATATACCTTTCTTTTGAAACATCATTTTAAAGTATTGTGATCATTTATGGTTTCCTCTTAGAGAGTCAACATTTTAAGGATTGAGACTCCATGCTACTGCTGCTGCTGTTGCTGCTGCTAAGTCGCTTCAGTCGTGTCTGACCCTGTGTGACCCCATAGATGGCAGCCCACCAGGCTCCCCAGTCCCTGGGATTCTCCAGGCAAAAACACTGGAGTGGGTCGCCATTTCCTTCTCCAATGCATGAAAGTGAAAAGTGAAACTGAAGTCGCTCAGTCGCGTCCGACTCTTAGTGACCCCATGGATGGCAGCCCACCAGGCTCCTCCATCCATGAGATTTTCCAGGCAAGAGTACTGGAGTAGGGTGCCATTGCCTTCTCTGAGACTCCATGCTAATTTCATTTTAATCTTCTTCATAGTGCCACAGGCTTAGAAGTACTCAATACTTACAAAATCAATGATGAAAACAAACATTAATTGTGGAATCCCACTTTTAGAGCAGAAAAGTACTGCAGAGCTTTTTCTTTTTACCCCCCACCCCGGCCCCCGCGAATGAGGGTCTGAAGTGGGTAGAACTGGGGCTAGACATGGATTAGACTCAAGTCTTCTGAGAATCGATCAATATGACAGTGTCTTCTAAAACTTTCTGTCTCCATCATCATAATTCTCCACTTTTTGCCTCATTCAACCACTGTTGAAGTAATATCTGCAATATGAATCAACACAAAAACAGAGGGGCAGCAAACAGCCCAGCATTTACAGTATCAATCAAATTCTGTCACATGTACAAGAAAAAGGATTCAGTACTAAGCACTTGAAAAAATACTGACCTTTTTCAATATGGACTTTATCTAGCCCCATGATTTTAACAATTATGTTCTTAACCTTTTGCAAATACTACAAAAGCAAGGACCTGGAATTACAGGTAAAGATGAGGCATGGGTTTTATATTAACACTTGAGTCAATCTAAATTTCCTACCATCCCCAGTGTAATGTGGCTTCATCATTCTCCACATGTTACCATGTATGCAGGAATTCCAGTGAAGTGCTAAAAAGTCTTTTATCTCACTTTTGTAAAAATAAATTAGAGAGCACATAAAAGAAATCTAGATGCAACAGCCAATTAGTCTGTAACTAGCTTTATGAGTTATGTGAAGTAAATACAAAGAGCAATGGTTCATAGCTTTCTATAGGTCATGGACACCTTGAGAATTCAATGAGTCATAAACCTTCTGTGCTGAAATACACAGGACACATATGTAAAGGTTATGCCTAAAACCTCTAGAGTTTTACAGTCTTCCTGAATTCTACTCATACTGTCCAGAACTACATAAATTCAAGTTAAAATTCCTGACTATGGTCATATTTTCAACCTTGAGAACTAACAAAAATCTTAGGTCATATGCGTTGTAAATGACAGATCTTAAAGATAAAGTATTTTTAATTTCTTACTCAAAGTTACTTGATACAGCATTTATCATGTTAGAGCACAAATGTCATTTTCAAACTGTATTTTCCCATTATCTACATAAAATAATTAGATAACTTATTTCATTTTAAATTCAGTTCAGTTCAGTCACTCTGAATGGTTCTATGAAGAGCTACAAAATCTTTTAGAACAAAACCCAAAAAAGATATCCTTTTCATGACAGGACTTCCCTATCATGGCTCAGATGGTAAAGCATCTGTATACAATGCGGGAGACTTGGGTTTGATCCCTGGGTTGGGCAGATCCCCTGGAGAAGGCAATGGCAACCCACTCCAGTACTCTTGCCTAGAAAATCCCATGGATGGAAGAGTCTGGTAGGCTACAGTCCATGGAGCCGCAGAGTGGGGCACGACTGAGCAACTTCACTTCACTTCACTTTTCATGGTAGGGGACTGGAATAGAAAAATAGGAAGTCAAGAAACACCTGGAGTAACAGGCAAATTTGGCCTTGGGAGTACAGAATGAAGTAGGGAAAAGGATAATAGAGTTTTGCCAAGAAAACACACTGATCATAGCAAACACCCTCTTCCAACAACACAAGAGAAGACTCTACACATGGACATCACCAGATGGTCGACACTGAAATCAGATTGATTATATTCTATGCAGCCAAAGATTGAGAAGTTCTATACAGTCAGCAAAAACAAGACCGGGAGCTGACTGTGGCTCAGATCATGAACTCCTTATTGCCAAATTCAGACTTATATTGAAGAAACTAGGGAAAACCACTAGACCACTCAGGTATGACCTATTTCAAATCCCTT
Organism: Capricornis sumatraensis; assembly: GCF_032405125.1. Lineage (NCBI taxonomy): Eukaryota > Metazoa > Chordata > Mammalia > Artiodactyla > Bovidae > Capricornis > Capricornis sumatraensis. The sequence goes on from NC_091073.1 coordinate 27,411,167, forward strand.
ACAATTACACAGCAGAAGTGAGAAATAGATTTAAGGGACTAGATCTGATAGACAGAGTGCCTGATAAACTATGGAATGAGGTTTGTGACACTGTATAGGAGACAGGGATCAAGACCATCCCCAAGAAAAAGAAATGCCAAAAAGTAAAATGTCTGTCTGAGAAGGCCTTACAAATAGCTGTGAAAAGAAGAGAAGTGAAAAGCAAAGGAGAAAAGGAAAGATATACCTATCTGAATGCAGAGTTCCAAAGAATAGCAAGGAAAGAAAAGAAAGCCTTCCTCAGTGAATGATGCAAAGAAATGAAGGCAAACAATAGAATGGGAAAACCTAGAGATCTCTTCAGGCAAATTAGAGATACCAACGGAACATTTCATGCAAAGATGGGCTCGATAAAGGACAGAAATGGTATGGACCTGACAGAAGCAGAAGATATTAAGAAGAGGTGCAAGAATACACAGAAGACCTAAACAAAAAAGATCTTCATGACACAGATAATCACAATGGTGTGATCACTTACCTAGAGCCAGACATCCTGGAATGTGAAGTCAAGTGGGCCTTCATTCAGTTCAGTTCAGTCGCTCAGTCATGTCCAACTCTTTGTGACCCCATGAATCGCAGCACGCCAGGCCTCCCTGTCCATCACCAACTCCTGGAGTTCACTCAGACTCATGTCCATTGAGTCAGTGATGCCATCCAGACATCTTATCCTCTGTTGTCCCCTTTTCCTCCTGCCCCCAACCCCTCCCAGCATCATAGTCTTTTCCAATGATTCAACTCTTCGCATGAGGTGGCCAAAGTACTGGAGTTTCAGCTTTAGCCTTAGGAAACATCATTTTAAACTGAGAGGCCATATTTTACTATTTGGTAGATAATTTAAGGATATGATATTATAGTTATATTATTGTTTTGATACTCTAACAAGAATTCACAAAATTAGAGTTGATTATATTTTATGGGTAAGTTTTAATCCTCAATCTATAATTCTACCTCCTGCAAATTTACCTCGCTGTATCCTAAATACATTGACATTTGACTTCTGTTAATTGCTCAGTTGTATCCAACTCTTTGTTACCCTATGGACTGTAGCCCACCAGGCTCCTCTGTCCATTGGATTCTCCAGGCAAGAATACTGGAGTGGGTTGTCATTCCCTTCTCTAGGGAATCTTCTCAACCCAGGGATCAAACCCAGGTCTCCTGCTTTGCAGGCGGATTTTATACCATCTGAACCACCAGGAAAGTCCCTAATTTTCTGTTACAGAGAGAAGTATTTTTACATGTATCACATTATTTTCACTTTGAAAATAATAATTCTCAAATAATTTTTCTTTTTCTCTCATTTATTTTAATATATAGCCAGAACTAATTTTTGCTTCATATTACAAATTATTATACCTGAAGCCAAATCCAAATCTATATTTTTAATTCCACAAATAATATGAAGTGCACAGTGATTTTGTCATCTAACATTGCACTTAGGTGTATTTTTGAAATAATCAATTAGTATTCAAGATAGAGGATATTAAAAGCTAGATGTTAGCTTTGAACTTAAATTTTGCCTCAAGGATTTCCTCTAGAGAGGAATATACTTTTATAATTATATCCCTGACTGTATTAAACATATTAGAAATTCTGCTAAACACAATATGAAGGAAAATATACTTGGTGATATAGCCTATAATGAAAGTACTGTATACATTATAACTTGTGGCAACAAGTAGCAAAGTTTTAAAAAATATGCCAAAGCACTGCCATAGAAATATCTGCATCCTGTGACTCAGCTTCTCTTTGTTTCATGATATCTTTACCATTAGAGGAATGCACATACAGAAAGAATTAAATATAGTCACGATTTCCTAAGGCAATTCCTAGAGCCATTAGATGGTAACAAATGTGTTATGTTTATATTTATTAATCTATTACTTTACATATTCACATTGTTTTATTCACTCATACACTTTCTTAGAACTCATATAAATCATAAATACGCTTTCAAAATTATACCTCTAGAAGACTTTATTCAAGTATATCCTTCAAATCCAGCCATTTAAAGTTTTATTTCTGTTACTTTAATCTCAGTCATTATCATCAATTGCCTTGATCATTTAATCACACAACTGGATAAATATTTTCCCTTTGGGGAACAAGATGAATTATATTTCCTGGTCCCTGTATGGTAGGATGGGGCCATGTGGCTACTTTTGACTAATGGGATGTTAATGAACACAACGTGGGTCATTTCAGGACTGGAATATTTAATTGTCCTAGAGAGCTCCTCTGAAATTCTCTCCTTTCTTGAACACTGAATGACAAAGTACAAGTACATGGCTGTGCTATCAACTTGGATTCTTGATTGGGCAAAGTAAACCAAGCTCCTTTGTCCCTGCAAAGAAATTGAGGGCATTATGGAGATGAATCTTTCGTGGTTTTCGGTCACTTTTAGTTTGGGATTGTTTATTATCTTAGCATAACACTTCTTAACATGTTCAAAACATGCTCTAACATATCTTTCCAAACATGCTGTTCCACTCCCAAACTATTCCCAAAAAGTAGACTTTTTTTTATTTGTTCAATTATGTAACAGTTATATTGAATTAAACTGATTAAAGTGAGGTTATCACAAAAAATAACTTTTGAGATTTGCTTTAAATTTATTCTATAATTAGTTCTTTGCTCAAAATAAACGTTTTACATCATTAATTAAAATGCTAGTTTCATCAAAACTCTTAATCTAATTTAAAGTTGAAATTTCTTCCCTGCCATAGCTAATGGTTGGTGAGAGAAGAATGCCTATAGTAAGGAAAAGGGAGTCAAATTCTTCACTCTTTTCTCACCTAGGCCTTATTCTTTTCCTGCTCCATCTTACTATCTATATTCTCTGGCCCTTTTGATTTACAGCCTGGAGCAGAAGAGGCAAGGAGAGCAAGATAGTTCTCATTTGTTTCGTATCACAGTGGGAAAACTTCTGTACTTTTAGTTCTGTAATATCTTAACAATTCCCTTTTCCTTTGGGCCCTTGCTTTCATTCTTTAGAAATTTCTCCCAACACTGTCCTCCACCCCTTTTTCCCAACACAACACTGGAGCTATTTAACCACAGTCCCCTGACACAGTCAAGATTGTTGTCACTCCAGCTCATTCTGCCCTTCTCCACATTCTCTGGAAGACAGTCAATCTAACTTCCATCTCCTGCTGCAGCCACTTTGTCCTTTTCGAAGGATCTAAAACAATCCCAGAGCAGCTCATGTTCTCCCCTCTCCTACCCCACCTCCTCTCCCTGCACATGGCATCTTGCCCTCAAGCTGAACGATTTACCCTGGAAAACCCAGAGAGCACAATCCTTTCTCAAACTGCAGTCCTCCACTCTGCTATCAACAGCTGCCTCAGTCAGCCACCTACCGTTTACCTCGCTCAGAAACAAATCCCACGCAATGCCCCACAAAGAGGCAGAGACAGAGAAAGATCTCCAAGTCAACTCCTTAAATCTCCTTTCCCAACACGGGTGAGGTGGGATTTGCAGGGACTGATTCCACTAGGAGGGTGAAAAGGACCCAATAGCACATCTTCCTCCAGAGAAATCCACCTCAAAAACCTTCTAGTTTATACCCATTAGACTCTTTGGTACTTTGGCATGGTGTGTCCTCAGTCATTCAGTCCTGTCCGACTCTGCACAACCCCGGGGACTGTAGCCTGTCAGGTTTCTCTGTCCATGGGATTTTCCAGGGAAGAACGCTGGAGTGGGTTGTCATCTCCTTCTCCAGGGTTGCTGTGGTAGAACATTTTAACAAGTCACATGTTGGTTCTGTATGAGCACCCATCTTTGGAATGTACGTGCCTCAGCGGAGACTCCCATTATCATAATCTGCTCCAAATAAAAGTCAAGTTTTGCCAAATCCATTTCCCCCCCACAACGTCACACCACTGGCCCCCACAGATCCTACAGTGAATTCATTTGAATTTAGGATGCAATTTAATTAAGCCTATTTAGTCCTATGTGATTGTTTGATCACCCTCCGATGATAAGGTGTAGTCATAGGGATCTTCCTTTTTTTTTTAAACATGAGACCATTTTCCTGCCTTATAGCAGGATAAGGGCCAAATCATTCTTTGTTGTGGGCATCGTCCTGTGTGTTATAGAATATTTAGCAGCACCCCTGGCCTCTACTGCGCTTCCCCTGTAGCTCAGATGGTAAAGAAACTGCCTGCAATGTAAGAGTGTGTGTGTACTTAGTTGCTCAGTCGTGTCAGACTGTGACCCCATGGAAGGCAGCCCACCAGGCTTCTCTGTCCAGGGGATTCTCCAGGCAAGATTACTGGAGTGGGTTGCCATGCCCCCAGTGCAGGAGACCTGAGCTCAATCCTGGCATTGAGAAGATCCTCTGGAGAAGGGAAAAGCAACTCACTCCAGTATTCTTGCCTGGAGAATTCCATGGACAGACCACGGGGTTGCAAAGAATCGGACATGACTGAGTGACTAACACTAGCATCTTCTTGTGCCAGTAGCATTTACTGCCTTGTGACCATCTAAAATGTCCCCAGACATTACCAAATGTAGCCTTGAGGAATGGACAAACTGTCTAACTTCTGTCTTAGAAACTTCATCAAGGATACTTCCTTTGCTGGGGTTCCTTTTTATCATTTTTCACCTAGAAAATTCTTACTTATCTTAGACCTTAAATAAGCTCTTCTCACCAGAAAGCATCCCATAGGGCAACCCCCTTGGACTGAAGCATTCCTGGGTTCCCTGTCCTTCACTATATCCCAGAGTTTGCTCAAGTTCATGTCCATTGAGTTGATGATGTCATCCAACCATCTCATCCTCTGTCAGCCTCTTCTCCTCATGCTCTCAATCTTTCCTAATATCAGGGTCTTTTCCAATGAGTCAGCTCTTCGCATCAGGTGGCCAAAGTATTGGAGTTTTAGCCTCAGCATCAGTGCTTCCAATGAATATTTAGGGTTGATTTGCTTTAGGATTGACTAGTTTGAGCTCCTTGCTGGCCAAAGGACTGTAACTGTTTATATTTCTCAACACTCTCTTTAACTTCATGAGTTACTTAATCCATCAAGTAATATTTTAAATATATTTTCTATCTTTCTTGTCACAAAGATTATGAAAACAGACATATATTTTCATCATAAAAATAACCTTACATCAGTTGAAGATTCTACCAGTATGCCTCCAAAACAAAGTTACTAATTATGCAAGCTTCCATTTTAAATTCCTGTCTCCAGAAACCTATTAAAAGTCGAATACTTTATAGCAGAGGTAATACTGACTGTTCACAAATTCTAGAAACCATTGTTGCAGTGCTCCAAACTCTAGCAAATAGGATAATAAAAGCCTCAGAAAAACCATGACTGCCCTACCTCTGCCCCTCAAGCAGCATGTGTGTTGCTCATTTAAACTCATGTAAAGCCAACTTATGAAAACTTATGTGCTAAATAATTTTCTAAGGTGATAAAGGATCACCCACATATTTCCATGCAGGCAGACTGGTGAGAAGTTGGTTTTTTAAAGCAGAAGTAGTCTTTCTATAAATAACATAACTTGGAAGAGAAGTTTGCAGTTGGTGTGAGAGTCTGGGACCTCTTCCTTGCCCCCATAACCATGTGGAAAATTTCCAGGGCACAAGGCAGCCCAAGGCTTCTGTAACAAGCCAGTATTTGGGAAATGTAAGTGCCCGACTGTCTCTGCATTTTGCCGATTCCAGTGATGATGCTATATAGTACGTAGGTTAAAGTGGTGGTGGTGGTGGTGGGGTTATGAACCATGAGAACCCCTAAATTTGAGACAATTCTGTGCCATGAGATTCTGAGTTCTTGCTCAAGGGACTTTATCCTTTGATCCATTGTACAGAATGGTTTCCTAATCAGGTTCTTTCAAAGCTAAAAGGGACAAAAATGGGGTCAAACAGCCAGCCCCCAAGTGTACCTTTTATAAATCTATCTCTACACTTGTAGAGAATTCTAACAATGGTTTCATTAATTTAGCAATCATTCAACATCATATCTATTATAATGTACTAAACTCTTAAGAGAGAAAGAAAAAAGAAAATTGTTTTATTCCCATGATTTAATCTAAAATGAAAGATGAAAAATTGCAATGATGGTAGTCTTGTTAAACTTTTAAAATTCTCTTTATGATTTTAAAGTATGGTCTTGCTTTTCTTGAGGGGCATGCTTTTGTATTCTATTTTAAAATTCCTCAGTGTGCATTCTTATCTTTCCAAGGACAGGTATGGAATCACTGAACTGATTGTAATAAAAATGGTAATATGTATTTAAATGCAGTGCTTGGTTGTGCATGACTCTTTGCAACCCAATGGGCTGTAGCCCACCAGTCTCCTCTGTCCACAGACTTTTTCAGGAAAGGATACTGGAATGAGTTTCCATTTCCTTCTCCACAGGATCTTCCTGACCCAGGGACTGAACCCAAATCTCTTGTGTCTACTGCATTGGCAGGTGGATTCTTTACCACTAGCACCATTAAACTTGGTAACAAATGCAGCCCCAAAAGCTGCATATAAAAAAAGTGCATATCAAAACAACACACCTTACCAGGACCCCAAGTTATCTATGGTAACAACAAAGTACCATGTCTCCCATCAATAATCATATACATCACATTGGGCCCCTGTCCAGGATCCCTGGATTTTCTGGGGATTCTTGCCAAATGCAGTCACCAGCTCCCTTGGGAGGATGTGCTTCTTTAGCTTTGTGCACAACTGTTCATAGTCAGGTTTTCCCTTGTGGTTTTCCCTCTGAAGTGTATTTGTAGACAGTACAATACCATCCTGTCTTCATAGTGCTCCTTGGATGGTGACCTAAAACAACTGTCTTTTCAATCCACAGAGGACTTTCCTAGACTGGAAATGCACCAGGCCTGCCAGCCTACTCAGGGCCCCAGTGATTCTGCCGTGCAGCTGAAATCTATCAAAGATACCCTGTCAGAGACATTCTCAAGATAGTTTAGACTGTGCTCAGGATGGCACAGCCAAAACTGTGTAAGCTATGTGATTGCAGGGGTGAAAGTCTTCTACTGAAAGCAAGAAAATAATGAAAAACAAATGAATTTAATTCAAGGCTCAAGAGGCCCTTTTCCTTCCTACTAATTTTGAAATTGACCTCTTTATGAGCATTGGTTCTTTTTGGAGATTCAGTCATTTCTAGGGGAAGAGAATGACATTCTAATCCATTTGCATATATAAACAGAAAAAAACACATAGTAATGTTAATTTATCAGTTTGGGATGTTTACTTCTTAGTTTGGCAGATGTTTTATGACTAAGTTGTTAACTTTAGTGCAAAGCAGGGAGAAGATGAAATTATTTCATCATTGTGGATTTCCCCATCTCTGTGCATCTCTTGGTATATAGAAATTCTCTATACCATCTTTGCAACTTTTCTGTAAATCAAAACTTTTTCCAAAATACATATCTGACTCAAAATATTATTTAGTAACCCCACGCCCAAGGCCAGGGGCAGCGGCCAGGAGGAACAACCCCATGCCCAAGAAGTGGTGGCTGTCCCAGCACAGAAGGGCCTAGAAGAGCCATCCCACGTTGAAGGTCAGGAAGGGTGGCGGGAGGAGATACCCCTCATTCAAGGTAAGGAGCAGGCTGTGCTTTGCTGGAGCAGCTGTGAAGAGATACCCGATGCCCAAGGTAAGAGAAACCCAAGTAAAATGGTAGGTGTTGCAAGAGGGCATCAGAGGGCAGGCACACTGAAACCATACTCACAGAAATCTAGTCAATCTAATCATACTAGGACCACAGCTTTGTCTAACTCAATGAAACTAAGCCATGCCTGCGGGGCAACCCAAGACAGGCAAGTCATGGTGAAGAGGTCTGACAGAATGTGGTCGCCTGGAGAAGGGAATGGCAACCACTTCAGTATTCTTGCCTTGAGAACCCCATGAACAGTATGAAAAGGCAAAATGTAGGATACTGAAAGAGGAACTCCCCAGGTCAGTAGGTGCCCAATATGCTACTGGAGATCAGTGGAGAAATAACTCCAGAAAGAATGAAGGGATGGAGCCAAAGCAAAAACAATACCAGCTGTGGACGTGACTGATGATAGAAGCAAGGTCTGATGCTATAAAGAGCAATATTGCATAGGAACCTGGAATGTTAGGTCCATGAATCAAGGCAAATTGGAAGTGGTCAAACAGGAGATGGCAAGAGTGAACGTCGACATTCTAGGAATCAGTGAGCTAAAATGGACTGGAATGGGTGAATTTAACGCAGATGACCATTATATCTACTACTGTGGGCAGGAATCCCTCAGAAGAAATGGAGTAGCCACCATGGTCAACAAAAGAGTCTGAAATGCAGTACTTGGATGCAGTCTCAAAAATGACAGAATGATCTCTGTTCATTTCCAAGGCAAACCATTCAATATCACAGTAATCCAAGTCTATGCCCCAAACAGTAACACTGAAGAAGCTGAAGTTGAACGGTTCTGTGAAGACCTACAAGACCTTTTAGAACTAACACCCAAAAAAGATGTCCTTTTCATTATAGGGGACTGGAATGCAAAAGTAGGAAGTCAAGAAACACCTGGAGTAACAGGCAAATTTGGCCTTGGAATGCAGAATGAAGTAAGGCAAACACTAATAGAGTTTTGCCAAGAAAATGCACTGGTCATAGCAAACACCCTCTTCCAACAACACAAGAGAAGACTCTACACATGGACATCACCAGACGGTCAACACTGAAATGAGATTGATTATATTCTCTCCAGCCAAAGATGGAGAAGCTCTATACAGTCAACAAAAACAAGACCAGCAGCTGACTGAGGCTCAGATCATGAACTCCTTATTACCAAATTGAGACATAAATTGAAGAAAGTGGGGAAAACCACTAGACCATTCAGGTATGACCTAAATCAAATCCCTTATGATTATACAGTGGAAGTGAGACATAGATTTAAGGGCCTAGATCTGATAGATAGAGTGCCTGATGAACTATGGACTGAGATTCGTGACATTGTACAGGAGATAGGAATCAAGACTGTCCCCATGGAAAAGAAATGCAAAAAAGCAAAATGGCTGTCTGGAGAAGCCTTACAAATAGCTGTGAAAAGAGAAGCGAAAAGCCAAGGAGAAAAGGAGAGATATAAGCATCTGAATGCAGAGTTCCAAAGAATAGCAAGAAGAGATAAGAAAGCCTGCTTCAGTTATCAATGCAAAGAAACAGAGGAAAAGAACAGAATGGGAAAGACTAGAGATCTCTTCAAGAAAATCAGAGATGCCAAGGGAACATTTCATGCAAAGATGGGCTCGATAGAGGACAGAAATGGTAGGACCTAACAGAAGCAGAAGATATTAAGAAGAGATGGCAAGAATACAGAGAAGAACTGTACAAAAAGGATCTTCACGACCCAGATAATCACAATGGTGTGATCACTCATCTAGAGCCAGACATCTTGGAATGTCAAGTGGGCCTTAGAAAGCATCACTATGAATAAAGCTGGTGGAGGTGATGGAATTCCAGTAGAGCTATCTCAAATCCTGAAGGATGATGCTGTGAAAGTGCTACACTCAACATGCCAGCAAATTTGGAAAACTCAGCAGTAGCCACAGGACTGGAAAAGGTCAGGTTTCTTTCCAATCCCAAAGAAAGGCAATGCCAAAGAATGCTCAAACTACCACACAATTGCACTCATTTCACACACTAGTAAAGTCATGCTCACAATTCTCCAAGCCAGGCTTCAGCAATACTTGAACTGTGAACTTCCTGATGTTCAAGCTGGATTTAGAAAAGGCAGAGGAACCAGAGATCAAATTGCTGACATCCACTGGATCATGGAAAAAGCAAGAGAGTTCCAGAAAAACATCTATTTCTGCTTTATTGACTATGCCAAAGCCTTTGACTGTGTGGATCACAATAAACTGTGGAAAATTCTGAAAGACACGGGAATACCAGATCACTTAATCTGCCTCTTGAGAAATCTGTATGCAGGCCAGGAAGCAACAGTTAGACCTGGACATGGAACAACAGACTGGTTCCAAATAGAAAAAGGAGTACGTCAAGGCTGTATATTGTCACCCTGCTTATTTAACTTATATGCAGAATATATCATGAGAAGCGTTGGACTGGAAGAAACACAAGCTGGAATCAAGATTGCCAGAAATATCAATAACCTCAGATATGCAGATGACACCACCCTTATAGCAGAAAGTGAAGAGGAACTAAAAAATCTCTTGAAGAAAGTAAAAGAGGAGAGTGAAAAAGTTGACTTAAAGCTCAACATTCAAAAAACGAAGATCATGCATCCAGTCCCATCACTTCATGGGAAATAGATGGGGAAACAGTGGAAACAGTGTCAGACTTTATTTTGGGGGGGCTCCAAAATCACTGCAGATGATGATTGCAGCCATGAAATTAAAAGACGCTTATTCCTTGGAAGAAAAGTTATGACCAACCTAGATAACATATTCAAAAGCAGAGACATTACTTTGCCGACTAAGGTCCGTCTAGTCAAGGCTATGGTTTTCCCAGTGGTCATGTATGGATGTGAGAGTTGGACTGTGAAGAAGGCTGAGAGCCTAAGAATTGATGCGTTTGAACTGTGGTGTTGGAGAAGATTCTTGAGAGTCCCTTGGATTGTAAGGAGATCCAACCAGTCCATTCTGAAGATCAACCCTGCGATTTCTTTGGAAGGAATGATGCTGAAGCTGAAACTCCAGTAGTTTGGCCACTCATGAGAAGAGTTGACTCATTGGAAAAGACTCTGGTGCTGGGAGGGATTGGTGGCAGGAGAAGAGGGCAAATGAGGATGAGATGGCGTCACTGACTCGAAGGAAGTGAGTCTGAGTGAACTCCGGGAGTTGGTGATGAACAGGGAGGCCTGGCGTGCTGCGATTCATGGCGTCGCAAAGAGTCAGACATGACTGAGCGACTGAACTGAACTGAGAGAAGTTGAGAGAGTTAATTCTCAGGTAGGTTGATAAGAAGTCTTGGGTACCTAAGGAGGAGAAAGTGTCTGGGGCTCTCGAGAAAGAGAAAAAGACAAACTTTCTTTTTTTTCCCCCCTACATTCCTTCCTCTTAGTCACAATTTTTTTTTTTCTTTTTCCCTTAAGCCCAGGTCTAATGATTACACAACAAAATAACTCACCTTGCTCCAGGGTATGTTCTTCCTTAAATGCTAAACATTATCTAACAACAATGTATCCTGCTGGAGGACATGTTTCTCCTTCTTAAGCACCTTCCTACTAATCCTGTTATCTAAAACATATATTATGGGAGTGGGAAGATCTTTCTATTATTATTTCTAATCCTGTTATCTTAAAATGTAAATTATGGGAGTGGGTCTGGTAACACCTTTACAACCTTGACACTTTCTTTCCATTTATTGTTAATAACCAGTAGAAAGAGTATATAGCTCCCTTGCTAAAACTAGTGACAGGCTCCTCTCCCTTCCTTTTCTGGTGTCTGTGTTAGAAGCTCTCTCTGTGTTTTTTCACTGTAATAAAACTTCTGCCACACAAAAGCTCTGTGTGATCAAGCCTGGTCCCTGATCCTGAAGCTAAATCTTCTTCAGAGATCATGAATCCAACATGAATCCTACATCCTTCTCCATAAGCTATCAAAGTCATCTCCAGGAATTAAAAAAGTCAAGTACAGGGGGGAGTCCTAAGATGGCAGAGGTATAAGATGAAGAGACCACTTTCTCCCCCACAAATTCATTGAAAGATCATTTGAACGCTGAGCAAATATCACAAAACAACTTCTGAATGCGGGCGGAGGACACCAGGTGCCCAGAAAGGCAGCCCATTGTCTTCGAAAGGAGGTAGGACAAAATATAAAAGATAAAAAGAGAGACAAAAGAGTTAGAGATGGAGATCCATCCCTGGGAGGGTTTCGTAAAAGAGGAGAAGTTTTCAAACACCAGGAAACCCTCTCACCAGTGGGTTTGTTGGGAGTTTTGGAAGCTCAGAGGGCACCATAACTGGGAGGAAAAAAAATAAAAATAAAGCCCACAGATGCCTAACTGCAACTCCCAGCGGAGAAGTAGCCCAGACTCTCACGTCCACCACCAGAAAGCGGGGGCTGAACAGGGAGGCGTGGGCTGCAATGCTTAGGGTAAGGACCAGGCCTGAATGCCCTGAGGGCAATCTGAGGGAGCTAACCAGAGAAAACAACCCAAACTGTGAGACAGCCAGAGAGAAAAAAAAAAAAGAGAGGAAAGAGAGAGAGACAGAACTTTCTCTGGAAAAGTTCTAACCTAAGGCACTGCCAGGCCCACTCACAGAACAAAGGACTGAATGAATACCAGAGGCGAGTTAGCTGGTTTCGGACCCACCCATCCCCTGTTGGAGGCAGGGAGGCAGGCGGGCAACAGCCAGAGCTGGAAGGCAAGAGGCAAACTCGGCCCCGGTGATGGCATCCCCTGCCAAACTGCGAGCAGGCTCCCAGTTGCTAACCAAGTCTTCCTGGGATTCTGGATGGTTGACATCCGTCAGGAGGGTCGCAGCCAGAGATCAGCTCCCCAGAGGAGATACACAGCACCCCTGAGACAGCACTCCTGCTGTGCACCCAGGAAACTGAATGGCAGGGATCAGGGAGGTGATAAGACTTATTGCAGATGGGGAGAGTGCGCTCACCAAGCACCTGGTTACTTGAGATGCTCGGACCTGCGAAGGGCACAAAACGCAGGCCCAACTGAGTCTGCACCTTTGTGGAGTACCCGAGAACCTGAACTTGAGTGGTGTAGACTTGGGAAGTGCACACAACCCAGGGCCCACTTTAGACAGTTCTCCTGCAAAACAACCTGGAGCCTGAGCAGTGTAGACCCGGAAAATACACACGCTGTGAGCGGGGCAAACCCAGTGTGGCCCAGGCACTGCGAGCACTCCCCACACACACTAGTGATATTTGCAGTGTTCCTCCCTCCCTGCAGCACAACTGAACAAGTGAGCCTAAATAAATGACCACCTTCACCCCCTTGTCTTAGGGCAGAAGTTAGATACTGAAGAGACTAGCAAACAGAGGAAGCCAAAAGAAACAAAGAAGAGGGACCAGCTTCGGAAGTGACAGGTGCAACAGATTAAAATGTACTTAGCACTGGCTACACTGGAGGGAACCTATAGACCTTGAAAAGAAGTATAAGCTGGAACAAGGAACTATATGAAACTGAACTGACCCCATACTGCCCTTAACAGCTCCAGAGAAATTCCTAGATATATATTACTACTATCACTTTTTGTTTTTTTTTTAAAGTTTTTTATTACTCCTTTAATTTTCATTTTTTAAATGTGTCATTAACTTGAAAAAAAAAGACCCTATTTTTAAAGCAAATTTCATTTTTTAATAACTTTTGAAATTTTTTTTAATATTGTATTTTTGAGAATCTAACCTCTACTCTAGATTTTTAATCTTTGCTTTTTGGTATTTGTTATCAATTCTGTACCTTTAAGAATCTAATCTTCAGTACCCATTTTTACTTAGGAGTGTGATTACTGGCTTGATTGCTCTCTCCACTTTTGACTCTCCTTTTTCTCCACAAGGTCACCTTTATCTCCTCCCCCTCCCCGCCTTCTCTTCTCTACTTAACTCTGTGAATCTCCTTGGAAGTTCCGGGCTGTGGAGAAAACTTAGGGAACTGATCACAGGCTAGACTAGTCTCTCTCCTTTTGACTCCCCCTCCTATCCTCCTGGTCACCTCTGTCTCCTTCCTCCCTCTTCTCTTCTCTATGGAACTCCATGAACCTCTCTGAGTGTTCCAGACTGTGGAGAGCAAATAGAGAACTGATTACTGGCTAGATTGCTCTCTCCCCTTTTGATTCCCCCTCTTCTCTTCCGGGTCACCTCTATCTCCCTCCTCCATCTTTTCTTTTCCATGTAACTCTGTGAACCTCTCTGGGTGTCCCCCACTGTGGAGAATCATTTCACCATTAACAGAGATGTTTTATCATCTGTGCTGTATGCATGGGGAAGTCTTGAGGCTACTATAAGAATAAGAGTGAAAGCCAGATGCGTGAGGCCTAAATCCAACATTTGAGAACACCAGAAAACTGACTCCAGGGAACATTAATTGACAAGAGCTCATCCGAAAGCCTCCATACCTACACTGAAACCAAGCTCCACCCAAGAGCCAACAAGTTTCAGAGCAAGACATACCAAGCTAATTCTCCAGCAATGCAGGAACATAACCCTGAGAATTAAGACACAGGTGCCCAAAAGTCACACCAAACCTATAGACACCTCAAAACTCACTACTGGACACTTCATTGTACTATGAGAGAAGAGATCCAGCTCCACCCACCAGAACACTGATGCCAGCTTCCCTAAACAGGAAACTTTGACAAGCCTCTCATCCAACTCCAACCACAGGAAGTAAGCTCCACAATAAAGAGGAACCACAAACTTCCAGCATATAGAAAGGCCACCCCAAATACAGCAACCTAAACAAGATGAAAAAGCAGAGAAATATTCAGCAAGTAAAGGAACATGATAAAACCTCATCAAACCAAACAAAAGAGGAGGAGATAGGGAGGAGTCTAACTGAAAAAGAATTCAGAATAATGATAGTAAAAGTGATCCAAAATTTTGGAAATAAAATGGAGTTATAGATAAATAGTCTGGAGACAAGGACTGCGAAGATGCAAGAAAAGTTTAACAAGGACCTAGAAGAAACAAAAAAGAGTCAATCAATAATGAATAATAAGAAAACTGAGATAAATAGCACTCTGGAGGGAACCAACAGTAGAATAACTGAGGCAGAAGATAGGATAAGCGAGGTGGAAGATAGAATGGTGGAAACGAATGAAGCAGAAAGGAAAAAAGAAAAAAGAATTAAAAGAAATGAGAACAATCTCAGAGACCTCTGGGACAATGTTAAATGCCCCAATATTTGAATCATAATAGTCCTAGAAGAAGAAGGCCAAAAAAAGGCCATGAAAAAACACTTGAGGAATAGATGAAAACTTCCCTAAAATGCGGAAGGAAATAGCGACCCAAGTCCAAGAAACCCAGAGGGTGCCAAACTGGATAAACCCAAGAAACAACACCCCAAGACACATATTAATCAAATTAACAAAGATCAAACACAAAGAACAAATATTAAAAGCAGCAAGGGAAAAACAACACACAAGGGAATCCCCTTAAGGATAACAGCTGATCTTTCAATAGAAACTCTTCAAGCCAGAAAGGAATGGCAGGATGTACTTAAAGTGATGAAAGAGAAAAGCCTACAACCCAGATTACTATACCCAGCAAGGATCTCATTCAAATATGAAGGAGATATCAAAAGCTTTACAGACAAGCAAAAGCTCAGAGAATTCAGCACCACCAAACCAGCTCTCCAACAAATGCTAAAGGATCTTCTTTAGACAGGAAACACAGAAAAGCTTTATAAACTCGAACCCAAAACAACAAAGTAAATGGCAACAGGATCATACTTATCAATAATTACCTTAAATGTAAATGGGTTCAATGCCTCAACCAAAAGACAAAGACTGGCTGAATGGATACAAAAACAAGACCCCTATATATGTGGTCTACAAGAGACCTACCTCAAATCTAGGGACACATACAGACTGAAAGTGAAGGGCTGGAAAAAGATATTTCATACAAATGGATACCAAAAGAAATCAGGAGTAGCAATACTCATATCAGATAAAATAGACTTTGAAATAAAGGCCATGAAAAGAGACAAAGAACGGCACCACATAATGATCAAAGGATCAAGCCAAGAAGAAGATATAACTACAAATATATATGCACCCAACAAAGGAGCACCACTAT
Source organism: Capricornis sumatraensis (assembly GCF_032405125.1). Taxonomy (NCBI): domain Eukaryota; kingdom Metazoa; phylum Chordata; class Mammalia; order Artiodactyla; family Bovidae; genus Capricornis; species Capricornis sumatraensis. The sequence goes on from NC_091073.1 coordinate 27,426,913, forward strand.
ATGTAAGGCAAATGCTAACAAGTATGAAAGGGGAAATTAACAGTAACACAATAAGAGTGGGAGACTTTAATACCCCACTCACATCTACGGATAGATCAACCAGACAGAAAATTAGCAAGGAAACACAAACTTTAAATGATACAATGGACCAGTTAGACCTAATTGATATCTACAGCACATTTCACCCTAAAACAATGAATTTCACCTTTTTCTCAAGTGCACATGGAACATTCTCCAGGATAGATTATATCCTGGGCCATAAATCTAGCCTTGGTAAATTCAAAAACAAAAAAATTGAAATCATCTCAAGCATCTTTTCTGATCACAGTTCAGTAAGATTAGATGTCAGATACAGGGAAAAAACTATTAAAAATAAAAACATATGGAGGGTAAGCAACACACTTTTGAATAACCAAAAAATCACAGAAGAAATAAAAAAAGAAATAAAAATATGCATAGAAATGAATGAAAATGAAAACATATAACCCCAAACCAACAAGATTCAGTAAAAGCACTGCTAAGGGGAAGGTTCATAGCAGTACAAGCCTACCTCAAGAAACAGAAGAGAAATCAAATAAATAACCTAACTCTACAGCTAAAGCAACTAGAAAAAGAAGAAATGAAGGACCCGAGGGATAGTGAAAGGAAAGAAAGCATAAAAATTAGGGCAGAAATAAATGTAACAGAAACAAAGGAGACCATAGCCAAAATCAACAAAGCTAAAAGCTGGTTCTTCGAGAAGATAAATAAAATAGACAAATCATTATACTCATCAAGAAAAAAAAAAGAGACAAATCAAATCAACAAAATTAGCAATGAAAATGGAGAAATCACAACAGACAACACAGAAATGCAAACGATCATAAGAGAGTATTATCAGCAACTATATGCCAATAAAATGGACAACTTGGAAGTAATGGACGAATTGTTAGAAAAGTGTAACTTTCCAAAAGTGAACCAGGAAGAAATAGCAAATGTTAACGGACACATCACAAGTACAGAAATCAAAACTGTAATCAGAAATCTTCCAAAAAAACAAAAGCCCAGGGCCAGATTGCTTCACAGCTGAATTCTACCAAAAAATTTAGAGAAGAGCTAACACCTATCCTACTCAAACTCTTCCAGAAAATTGCAGAGGAAGGCAAACTGCCAATTCTATGAGGCCACCATCATCCTAATACCAAAACCAGACAAAGATGCCACACACAAAAAAAAGAAAGAAAACTACAGCCCAATATCACTGATGAACATAGATGCAAAAATCCTTAACAAAATTCTAGCAAACAGAATCTAACAAAATAATAAAAACATCATACATCATGACCAAGTGGGCTTTATCCCAGGGATGTAAGGATTCTTAAATATTCATAAATCAATCAATGTGATACACCACATTAACAAATTGATAGATAAAAACCATGTGATTATCTCAATAGATGTAGAGAAAACCTTTGACAAAATTCAACATCCATTTATGACAAAAACCCTCCAAAAAGCAGGCATAGAAGGAACATAGGTTCAGTTCAGTTGCTCAGTCGTGTCTGACTCTTTGCGACCCCATGAATTGCAGCACGCCAGCCCTCCCTGTCCATCACCAACTCCTGGAGTTAACTCAAACTCGCATCCATCAAGTCGGTGATGGCATCCAGCCATCTCATCCTCTGTTGTCCCCTTCTCCTCTTGCCTCCAATCCCTCCCAGCATCAGAGACTTTTTCAATGAGTCAACTCTTCGCATGAAGTGGCCAAAGTACTGGAGTTTCAGCTTTAGCATCATTCCTTCCAAAGAACACCCAGGACTGATCTCCTTTAGAATGGACTGGTTGGATCTCCTTACAGTCCAACGGACTCTCAAGAGTCTTCTCCAACACCACAGTTCAAAACCATCAATTCTTTGGTGCTCAGCTTTCTTCACAGTCCAACTCTCACATCCATACATGACTACTGGAAAAACCATAGCCTTGACTAGACGGACCTTTGTTGGAAAAGTAATATCTCTGCTTTTGAATATGCTATCTAGGTTGGTCATAACTTTTCTTCTGAGGAGTAAGCATCTTTTAATTTCATACCTTAACATAATAAAACCCATATATGATAAACCCACAGCAAACATCCTCAATGGTGAAAAATTGAAACCATTTCCCCTAAAGTCAGGAACAAGACAAGGGTTCCCACTTTCACCACTACTATTCAATACAGTTTTGGAAGTTTTGACCATAGCAATCAGAGAAGAAAAAAGGAATAAAAGGAATCCAGATTGGAAAAGAAGTAAAACTCTCATTCTTTGCAGATGACATGATCCTCTACATAGGAAACCCTAAAGACTCCACCAGAAAATTGCTAGAGCTAATCAATGAATATACTAAAGTTGCAGGATATAAAATTAACATACAGAAATCCCTTTCATTCCTATACACCAACAATGAGAAAACAGAAGGAGAAATTAAGGAAACAATTCCATTCACTATTGCAATGAAAAGAAAAAAATACTTAGGAAAATATATATCTAAAGAAACAAAAGACCTATATATGGAAAACTATAAAACACTGATGAAAGAAATCAAAGATGACACAATTAGATGGAGAAATATACCATGTTCATGGATCAGAAGAATCAATATAGTGAAAATGAGTACAATACCCAAAGCAATCTATAGATTCAATGCAATTCCTATCAAGCTTCCAACAGTATTTTCCAGAGAATTAGAACAAATAATTTCACAATTTGTATGGAAATAGAAAAAACCTCGAATAGCCAAAGCAATCTTGAGTAAGAAGATTGGAACTGACAGAATCAACTTGCCTGACTTCAGGCTATACTACAAAGCAACAGTCATCAAGACAGTATGCTACTGGCACAAAGACAGAAATATAGATCAATGGAACAAAACAGAAAGCCCAGAGATAAATCCACGCACCTCTGGATACCTTAAGAAGTCATGCTGGGAAAACTGGTCAACCACTTGTAAAAGAATGAAACTAGAACACTTTCTAACACCATACACAAATAAACTCAAAATGGATTAAAGACTTAAATGTACACCAGAAACTATAAAACCTGAGGAAAACATAAGCAAAACACTCTGATATAAATCATAGCAGGATTTTCTATGACCCACCTCCCAGAGTAATGGAAATAAAAGCAAAAATAAACAAATGGGGCCTAATTAAACTTAATCGTAGCATTGTTTATAATAGCCAGGACATGGAAACAACCTAGATGTCCATCAGCAGATGAATGGATAAGAAAGCTGTGGTACATATACACAATGGAGTATTACTCAGCCGTTAAAAAGAATACATTTGAATCAGTTCTGATGAAATGGATGAAACTGGAGCCGATTATACGGAGTGAAGTAAGCCAGAAAGAAAAACACCAATACAGTATACTAACACATATACGTGGAATTTAGAAAGATGGTAATGATGACCCTGTATGAAAGACAGCAAAAGAAACACAGATGTGTAGAGTGGACTTTTGGACTCTGAGGGAGAGGGAGAGGGTGGGATGATTTGGGAGAATGACATTGAAACATGTATACTATCATGTAAGAAACGAATTGCCAGTTTATGTTCGATGCAGGATGCAGGATGCTTGGGGCTGGTGCACGGGGATGATCCAGAGGGATGGTGTGGGGAGGGAGGTGGGAGGGGGGATTCATGTTTGGGAGCTCATGTACACCTGTGGCGGACTCATGTCAATGTATGCCGAAACCAATACAGTAATGTAAAGTAAAATAAAGTAAAAATAAAACTTTAAATTAAAAAAAAAACTAAAAGCTTTTGCACAATGAAAGAAACTATAAGCAAGGTGAATAGACAGCCTGTGCAATGGGTGAAAATAATATCAAACAAAGCAACTAACAAAGAATTAATCTCAAAAATATACAAGCAACTCCTGCAGCTCAATTCCAGAAAAATAAGTGGTCCAATCAAAAAAAGGGCCAAAGAACTAAAGACATTTCTGCAAAGAAGACAAACAGATGGCTAATAAACACATGAAAAGATGCTCAACATCACTCATTATCAGAGAAAATCAAGACTGAATCAAGACCACAATGAGGCACCATCTCACCCCGGTCAGAAGGGCCGTTATCAAAAAGTCTACAAACAATAAATGCTGGAGAGGGTGCAGAGAAAAGGGAACCCTCTTACACTGTGGGTGGGATGGCAACCAATACAGCCACTGTGGAGAACAGTGTGGAGCTTCCTTAAAAAACTGGAAATAGAATTGCCATATGACCCAGTAACCCCACTGCTGGGCATACACACCAAGGAAACCAGAACTGAAAGAGAACGTGTACCCCAATTTTCATTGCAGCACTGTTTACATTAGCCAGGACATGGAAGCATCCTAGATGTCCATTGGCAGATGAATGGATAAGAAAGCTGTGATACATATACACAATGGAGTATTACTCAACTATTAAAAAGAATGCATTTGAAGCAGCTCTAATGAGGTGGATGAAACTGGAACTTATCATACAGTGCAAAGTAAGTCAAAAAGAAAAACACCAATACAATACATTAACACATATATACGGAATTTTGAAAGATGGTAACGATGACCCTATATGCAAGGCAGCAAAAGATACACAGATGTAAAGAACAGATTTTGGACTCTGTGGGAGAAGGTGAAGCTGGGATGATTTGAGAGAATAGCACTGAAACATGTATATTATCATATGTGAAATCGATCGCCAGTCTAGGTTCGATGCACAAGACAGGTTGCTCAGGGCTGGTATACCAGGATAACCCTGAGGGATGGGATGGGGAGGGAGGTGGGGGTGGGGGGTCAAGATTGGGAACACATGTATACTTATGGCTGATTCATGTGAATGTATGGCAAAAACCACCACAATATTGTAAAGTAATTAGCCTCCAATTAAAATAAATTTAAAAAATTTTTTTAATAAAAGGGGAAAAAACAAAGTCAAGTACACACTAGGGAATGATGAATTTAGTCTATATAAAAGATGGAAAATTACCTAGTTTCCATCCATTAGAGCTGTGCGTGTGCTGTGCTTAGTTGTTGTCCTGTCTGACTTTTCGCAACACCATGGATTGTAGCCCGCCAAGCTCTATTCACAGGGATTCTTCTGGCAAGAATACTTGAGTGGGTTGCCATGCCCTTTTCCAGGGGATCCTCCCAACCCAGGGATCTAACCCAGGTCTCCTAATTGCAGGCAGATTCTTTACTGTCTAAGCCACCACGGAAGTCCTTTTATTACAGACTAACATCAAATGCTTCAGTGAAGTATTTCTGTGTAACACACTTAGAGACTTGGGGGAATGCATGCAGTGGGATACAGATTGAACACTGAAAACCTCAAAAGGACCAAAACCAACCCTTGTTTTTAATAAACTGCTTACCTGCAAGCATCTACCTACTTATTTTCTTCTGATCTCTTTTTTACTTATGTACTTACACAAAGGATTAAGAAGGGAAGGGGGAAAATGAATGTTTCTGTTCCTGTCTATTATAAATACTTAGACAATATGTTGAAATAGAAAAGAAGTTGTTAGAAAAATTGGCTTGAAAGAGTAGGAAGAAGTGTTGGTTAAAAAGAAGGCATAATGACGTTGAGGAAAATGTCATCTGTGGAAGAATTTTTAAATTTATTGTTTAGTTTTAGCCAACATTATTTTTTGAGAGTACTGAAGACAGTTATGTTACACACACACATTTAAAGAATTTTCCCTACTACAATAGATACCTTCAGTTTCTAAAGTGTAATCGCTAAGTCAAATTCATTTTACTGACTTCATTTGTCTTATTAAGCTAAATTCAATGAGTGTTTTGAACCCCCTTTAAGTAAAACCTGTTATATGTTTTTTTCATCTGTAAGTCCTCCATGAAGGAGTCCTTGGGTCTAGAAAAGAAAACAACTGTCTCAAAGGCCCTTGCTGAATCATCTGATTTCAGGGAAAACAAAACCAAACTTCAAGTCCCACCCAGACACCCCTGGCCTGTTGCATCTAGCTGGGACTTATCACCCCCTCCCCAGAAACCTCCTGCCGCCTGTTAAACTACAAATGCCATCTCAACTAAAGATTACCCAAAATGTCCTGCCTGACTAATGTTTCCCTTATCACTTCCACAAACCTCCCTTTAAATATGAAGCCTCTCTGATCCCTCTCACCTCAGCCTGATCTTTAGGCTGGCTGTCGCCCCTCCTTGCCTGAATAAAGGTAACCTACCTCCGCTGAGGTGGTCTCTCTTTCTTTTCTGCCTTGGCCTAAACTATACCTTACACTCCATGTACAAAATCTTTTTTTTCTTGCACCAACTTCACACACCACAGTTACTAGAAATTCTAAAATAAATCCATCATTAGGTGCCTCAAAGAAATTATGGAGTTGATTTTTTTCCCCCAGCTTTATTTCTAGTCCATATATGGAAGTTTGATGATTCAGGGAAAGAGGAAATTGAGTAGGGTGGGGGGAATCCTGACTGATGCCATGTGTTTGGCTAGTTGATGGCTTCAGCTGATTTTAAGCAACTGCTTTTAATAAAATAATTCCTCTTTTAATCTCTTCCCAGATAGACCTGTGCCCACCTCTAGAGACTGGGCAGTCCTCTCTCCTGATGACAGAATATGCTGGTGGGGACCCTTAGGCTCAAGGGTTGTCCAAGGAGATGCTGTGTTCAGGAGGTATGTGCAGACCGAGGTGCCCTGTAGATGAAAGCTAAGCCCCTTATAATGCTCCACGGAGCTTCGGTTGGGAAAAGAAGAGGAAAGGCCTGGCTGAGGGCTGTGGCTAGGGCATCACTTTCTCTGTGCTGTCATCTCCAAGTGAAAAACTTCACAAAGTTGGAACATGGCCCTCTATGTTGTTGTGCCAAGTTAATCAGATACAACTTATTTTATTCAGCATTAATAAACAAGTTGGTTGCTGCTGCTGCTGCTAAGTCACTTTAGTCGTGTCCGACTCTGTGCGACCACATAGACAGCAGCCCACCAGGCTCCTCCATCCCTGGGATTCTCCAAGCAAGAACACAGGAGTGGGTTGCCATTTCCTTCTCCAGTGCATGAAAGGGAAAAGTGAAAGTGAAGTCGCTCAGTCGTGTCTGACTCTTCACGACCCCATGGACTGCAGCTTACCAGGCTCCTCCATCCATGGGATTTTCCAGGCAAGAGAACTGGAGTGGGGTGCCATCTCCTACTCCATTAGATTGACTTAAAACTTATAAATATTTAGATGTATGTATGCTTTGTGGACCTCCATTTTTTTTTTTCTAAGTACTAAAATCCGCAGGTACAACCCTGAGAATAATAGTCCAATGATTAAAATTTAACTGAGTGGCTTCTATGTGTCAGACACTATGTAAAAAGTTCTACATGTACTACTTTATGGAATTTAGATAACAACTCATTGAGATAAATCACTTTGTACACACATTTTAGAGATAAGAAAATGGAAGTTACAGGAGTAGAAATGTATCTTACTAACAGGTTTTCCTTTTAGTCACAGAGCTTGTAGCACTGTTTCTTTCTTGGCATTGAGATAGTGGATGTCCTCCTCAGTTTCTTTCTGTATTTAGCCATGGCTTAATCATAAACCTAAATGACAATCCTAAAGGAAATCAACCCTGAATTTTCACTGCAAGGACTGATGCAGAAGCTCCAGTAATTTGTATTGGAGCCAACTCACTGAAAAAGATTTTGATCCTGGGAAAGACTGAGGGCAAGAGAAGAAGGGGACAACAGAGGATGAGATGATTGGATGGCATCACTGACGCAATGGACATGAGTTTCAGCAAACTCTGTAAGATGATGAAGGACAGGAAAGCCAGGTGTGCTGCAGTCCATAGGGTCGCAAAGAGTCAGACATGACTTAGCAACTGAACAACAACAATCGCAAACCATTTCCTAAAACATACTGGTCTTAGAGGAATGGTGATTAATATTCAGTTTCAATTCCCTTCTGTGCTTAAAGTGGAATAGCACCCAAACAGCAACCTTTAGCTTTGGTTACCGATTCTACCAAATCTTTGTAATAGTGCAATCTTTTCATTTTGTCAGCATGATATCTTTCTGGATCCTGAATTATGTATTTCACATGGGTTCAAATTCAGCCATCTTTCAACTTATTTTTACAAGACGATTTAGTCTTAGACTACAAATAGTCTTCATATAATATTTCACCTGCTAGTCTGGTAACAGTTGCCTGAATGGTCCTACAGAGAAGGACAATGGGATTGCATGTGGATACAGTATGGCAGAGCAACTTAGAAGACTAGAGTTGGGGTATGCCATCTATGAAGTTCTTACCCACAATTAACAGGGTTCTTTGTGCACAGAGTTAGCATTTTTGTCCACTAAAGTGTTATTAGAGATACCAAGGGAAAATTTCATTAAAAGATGGGGTCAATAAAGATGGAAATGGTATGGAACTAACAGAAGCAGAAGATATTAAGAAGAGGTGGCAAGAATACATGGAAGAATGGTACAAAAAAGATCTTCACAACCCAGATATTCACAATGGTGTGATCACTCACCTAGAGCCAGACATACTGGAATGTGAAGTCAAATGGGCCTTAGAAAGCATCACTATGAACAAAGCTAGTGGAGATGATAGAATTCCAGTGGAGCTGTTTCAAATCCTGAAAGACGATGCTGTGAAAGTGCTGCACTCAATATGCCAGCACATTTGGAAAACTCAGCAATGGCCACAGGACTGGAAAAGGTCAGTTTTCATTCTAATCACAAAGAAAGGCAATGCCAAAGAATGCTCAAACTACCACACAATTGCACTCATCTCACATGCTAGTAAAGCAATGCTCAAAATTCTCCAAGCCAGGCTTCAACAATACATGAACCGTGAACTTCCAGATGTTCAAGCTGGCTTTAGAAAAGACAGAGGAACCAGAGATCAATTTGCCAACATCTGTTGGATCATCAAAAAAGCAAGAGAGTTCCAGAAAAAAATCTATTTCTGCCTTATTGATCATGCCAAAGCCTTTGATCATGTGGATCACAACAAACTATGGAAAATTCTGAAAGAGATGGGAATACCAGACCACCTGACTTGCCTCTTGAGAAATCTGTATGCAGGTCAGGAAGCAACAGTTAGAACTGGACATGAAACAACAGACTGGTTCCAAATAGGAAAACGAGTACATCAAGGCTGTATAGTCACCCTGCTTATTTAACTTATATGTAGAGTTGATCATGAGAAACGCTGGGCTGGATGAATTGCAAGCAGGAATCAAGATTGCTGGGAGAAATATCAATAACCTCAGATATGCAGATGACACTACCCTTATGGCAGAAAGTGAAGAAGAACTAAAGAGCCTCTTTGCCGGGGTCCAGCTCCGGTGGATTCAGTGAATTCGAAGCGGGGACGGAGTCGGCGTCTGGGAAAGGACTAATTTAATTAGAAATATAAAGAGATTAGGAAAGAATAGTGTAGTAGGAAATTTAGAGGAGGAAAGAGGCTGTATTCCTTGGTTTATGTGGAAAGCTAATAAAGTCTCAAGACAAGAAACTTGCACCACCTACATAGGTCACCAGTGCCCACTTGAATAGCGGAGGGTGCCCTGCCTTCACCTTGGGCTCCCTCTTGCATGGGTCTTAGAAGCCAGGGCAAGAAAGTAGACATGGTGAGCCCCCACACTCTAGATGGGAATTCAGCCAGAAAAAAGAGAAAGAGAAAAGACCATATGGGGGAAACCAGTCTTTCCAGTGATTGGTCCATCCTTTATTATCCAGGTAAGCTTTTTATACTTTTGGTTGTACATAGAGATCAATGGATAATACAAAGTTATGCAGCATCAGCAGCCCTGACTCTTATCGAGACCAGGCTTTCTCTCTGCATACCTAGCTGTATACACAAGTCTTAAGTGATTTATATCATCTTCTGGCCAGGAGGCCTATTAGCATTTTATGGCCCTTGTCTGATAAGGGTCTGTCAACCGGAAAACTTATTTGCCTTAAAAGTGTTGTTCTTACTATAGTCTGGTGCCACTCTCAGAAAGCACTAATTAAGGTTATATTCTTATATAGCAAGACACAACAATTTATAACAAGGAAAGAGGAGTACAGTGATTTATAACAAAAAGAAAGTTCACTAACTCAAAAGTCTAGTGTTGCTAACGTCAAAACTACTATATTCCTTTTTCTATATCCCAATTACATTGATTAATATCCTCCAGGTGCCTAAAAGATAAAGAATATGAAGGCCTGCAGCAGTCATTGACTCAACAGTGAAACCCATCACCAATATAATTTTTAGCTTTTTAGAAAAGGCTCTATATCTTTAAGATGCTGTAAGCTGCGTGCCTCTTGCGGTTGAGGGGCTGTAAACAATTACAAGTTGTAAAAGTCTCTAACTGTCAGGCAAGTTAGAGAGCCATCAGAGGGATTTGAGCTGAGACACTCTTTTCCTATGCAGGAGACTGTTAACTGGAGCTCTAAGTTAACTCTTTCCAGAGAAAGGTGGTCGGGGATAGCCCCCTGTTATGTCAGAGGAGTATAGTATAGCAGACACTAAACAGACAAATTTTGGTTTCGGGGTAGATGCTTAGGCAGAGGAGCCCTTGAGACTTGACTCACCTTGCCTGTCAGGTGTCTCGGCATGACCTTGTCATGGGTGGGATCTCCCATGCTGGCTCCCGGCATCTCTTGATGAAAGTGAAGGAGGAGAGTGAAAAAGTTGGCTTAAAGCTCAACATTCAGAAAATGAAGATCATGGCATCTGGTCCCATCATTGCATGGCAAATAGATGGGGAAACAGTGTCAGACTTTATTTTTTGGGGCTCCAAAATCACTGCAGATGGTGACTGCAGCCATGAAATTAAAAGACGCTTATTCCTTGGAAGGAAATTTATGACCAACCTAGAGAGCATGTTCAAAAGCAGAGACATTACTTTGCCAACAAAGGTCCATCTAGTCAAGACTATGGTTTTTCCAGTAGTCATGTATGGATGTAAGAATTGGACTATAAAGAAAGATGAACACCAAAGAATTGATGTTTTTGAACTGGTTTTTGGAGAAGACTCTTGAGAGCCTCTTGGACTGCAAGGAGATCCAACCAGTCCATCCTAAAGGAGATCAGTCCTGAGCGTTCACTGGAAGGAGTGATGTTGAAGCCGAAACTCCAATACTTTGGCCACCTTATGTGAAAAAATGACTCATTTGAAAAGACCCTGATGCTGGGAAAGATCGAATAGGGTAGGATAAGGGGACGACAGAGGATGCGATGGTTGGACGGCATCACTGACTCAATGGACATGAGTTTGGGTAAACTCTGGGAGCTGGTGATGGAGAGGCAGGCCTAGCATGCTGCATTCCATGGGGTTGCAAAGAGTCAGACATGACTGAGCAACTGAACTGAACAGAAAGTTTTATTCAAAGAGGCACACAACATATAGAGAGGAATATACCTTTTATTCTTTCATATTTCCTTTGCTTTTATTTTCTTACCAACCATCCCCAAAGACCTTTTTAAGTACTTGCATATATAGCACACATACATTGATGCACACATAAACACACATGTCCCCAAATGGGTAAAACATTATGTAAGAAAGACCTTGTTCTGTTCACAGAAGAAATTATACTTCTTACTGATAGGTATGATTACCTAAAAACAATTACTAAGGTAGTATTAAAACCAAAGTGAGTGAGTGAGTGAAGTCGCTTAGTCGTGTCTGACTCTTTGCGACCCCATGGACTGAAGCCCACCAAGCTCCTCCATCCATGGGATTCTCCAGGCAAGAATACTGGAGTGGGTTGCCATTTCCTTCTCCAGGGGATCTTCCCGGCCCAGGGATTGAACCCAGGTCTCCCGCATTGCAGGCAGACGCTTTAACCTCTGAGCCACCAGGGAAGCCCAAAAAAGTAACAACTCTTACAAAATTAAGCATTTCAGAGGACCTAAAGATATTTTGTAAAATAAGAGTGTTTCCAATAGGATACTAGAGTGGGATATCATGCCCTCCTCCAGGGGATCTTCTCTACCTATGGATGGAACTCGTGCCTGTTATGTCTCCTGCATTGGTAGGCAGGTTCTTTACTACTAGGGCCACTTGTGAAGCCCAAGCATGCAAAGGTATTTTGTAAAAGAAGAGTGTTTAAAATAGGAAGGATCATAAAGTTTATGAGGTTTTAATGCCATGGGCTTTCCCCTGTAGCTACAGATTGAGAAGAAAGGACAAAGATGGTGCATGGGGGTTCTGGTGACTCTCAATGAGGTGGACTATGCATCAGCAACAGGGGCCACTGGGTGGTGAATGTGGAAGTGACAGTGAAGAGTCAAGAGGAGATCCTTCAGGAAATTTAAAGTATGGAAAATATAATAACAGCATGCAGGGCAGGCAAGGAACTAATCTCATTGGTATTCTGACTGCCCATGGGGTAACATTTTGATCGTTCTGAGTATGAAGAATTCCTCTTCCTTTTCTTTTAGAGTAGACTGAAAAGTAAGATTTCTGATAAAAACAAAGTTCAACAGCAAAGGTTTTTTTTGTTTGTTTGTTTTCTTCAATAAATAGTTCCTATTTATGATGGTTCTCAGGGAAGAACATCTCTGGAGAACATAGGGTTTCCAAATAATATTTCAGATCTCCTCACCTCTTTTCTTTTGGGACTGGTGTCCAGGTAATACCCCTGGAGGAGGGTATGGCAACCCAATTCCATATTCTTGCCTGAAGAATTCCATGGACAGATGAGACTGGTGGGCTACAGTCCATAGGATCGCAAAGAGTCTGACATGACTGAAGCGACTTAGCCTGCACGCCCAGGTAGCTGGTCTGAAGTATACCAGTTCCTTAAGTACTTAGGAAGTCAGGGTTTCATATGATCATCCAATGAACATTATAACCATTTTCAAACTTATGACTAATTCAGTCAAGTGTGATCATATTTTATAGCCCATAACATAAAAATCCAAAACCACATTAGTTTAAAAAGTTAGGAGTGCATTCATTTTTCATGTGGCAGACATCAGTAGGTACACAGTCTTTTGTGTTGGCTTCTTAGTGTCATAAGGGACCCAGATTCCTATCTTTCTGCTCAGCCATCCTCAATGTGTGGTTTCTATCCCCATTGTCCAACAGGGCCTCTACTGCTAAAGCCCTCATATCAACATGTCAGGCCAAGAAAACAAAGATGCCAAGGAAAACAAAAAGAGGCTCCTTGCTAGTAAACTATTTAATAACATCCTTTCTGAATATCCTGCACAACACATCTATGAGCTATGTCTTAGGCCACTGCTTGAGTCATACAGTCACACGGAACTGGAGAAGAGCCTGAGAAATGTAGTCTTTTAGCTGAATGCATTATCACCTTGCAGTAAACCCAGGGTTCTAATTCTAAGGAGAAAGGGGAATATGGCTATACAGTAGTATCATTTAACATAGCCTGTCCATAGAGGACATGTTAATTGGCTTTATACTGAGGTTTTAATAAAGCATATAGTTTGTTTATAGGAACCAAGATTGACTATACTGTGTGGCTGTCTTTGGTTATAATCAATCATGTACTGAAAGGCTTTTAAAGATGAGGTATGTATTGTCTAACATCTCTGTAACAATCCACTTACTCATTTCTACCTTACTTTCAGGCACAAGATACATAAATGTTAACAAATCTGTGAGGAATATGTCAAACTGATTCATTAATTTATAGAAACAAAATTTTAGATATGATACAGTGTCAATTTTGAAAGTTAGTATAATTAAATTATTAGCTGAATGTATATTGAATACAAAGAATATGTTTCTTAAAAATCATCTTTTCTTATTCTAGATCTAAAATTAATAAACAGCATTTAAAGCAAGAGTGAGAAACCTAGATTGCTGGCCAAATTTAGCTTACCATACCTTTTGTGTAAATAAAGTTTTATTGAAACCCAGAGGCTCAAATATTTACATATTGTTGGTGTCTGCTTTCACTATATGATGGCAGAACTGAGCAGGTGTGTCAGACGGTCTGACCCACAAAGCCTAAAATATTTACTATCTGATGACACAGAAAAAGTATGCTGATATTTGATATAAAGCCTAACAAAATAAATAGGAGGGCATACTGAATTTTCCTCACATTTAGAAGTAAGGGCTACAGAACACTCTTGAAAAACTGCCTGTGTAACTGTATCATTAATTATATAACAGATCAATCAGTTTTCACCTTGACTCTGAAATGTTCCTAAAGAATGACAAATTATTTTCTCTTATAGATATTTACTCCACTGGTTCTCAAATGGGTCCAATTTTGCCTGCCAGGAGATGTCTGGCAGTATCTGGAGACATTTTTAGTTGTCACAACTGAGGCAGGGAAGGGTGCAAGAAGCTGCCACTGGCATCTATTGAGCAGAGGCCAAGGGTGATAATAAGCATCCTGCAATCCACAGGACATAGCAGCCTACTGTAACTATCTGGCCCCACATGCCAACGGTGTGTGTTGAGAAACCCAGTGGCAAGTGAGAACATGAACAAGTGGTTGCCAATGATCAATCACTTCCCTTGAAAGAAAGTGTCTTGTGATAGTCTATCTCAGTGTATGAATATAGCTCATACCTCACCAATTTTTTTTTTCTCTCTCTGAACCAAAACACCATTTTTACCTGTACTTATCAACTCAACGTTTTCCATTCATCACTTAAAATGTACTAACACAATGTTTCCCACACAGGTTATCATGTTAAATGCTAGCTCTTAAGTTCTGTTCTGAAAGAGAAAAGGATTCCATGGCAAAAAAGAATTGGGGGAAGGATGCTTAGAATATCATAGTAACATCATCTTGGAGATTCACATTTACATAGGGTCTGAGAAGTCTGGGGGTGAAAAAAAACCTAGGAACCTCAGGTACATTGATCCCACTGAGGCAGCCAGGTATAGACAGAACTCTAGAATAATGTGGTAGATCCATGGAGCAAGGGTCATGCCAAAATTTTCTCAAAAGTGTCCCCTGGAAGACTCATTCCAACTTGATTGTCAGTGGGAAAAATAAGAATTCAAAAATAAATAATTTTGAAATTACTAGGTTAGACATAGTTGAATAAGTTTATTCCTAGCAAAGGTTTTTAACTACTTTTCATGTAACAGATCCTTTTGACAGTCATCCATCCCTTTTCAGGATAATGTTATTAAATACACAAAACAAAATCTATAGAGTTTCAAAGGAAATGAATTGTACTGAAGTGCCATTATCAAAAGATAAAAATAAGTTTGTGGCTAATATCAATGCAAGTATTTATTAACATATTAAATAAAATCTAGTAATAGGTCAAATACCTACAAAAATTTTAAAATAGGGTTGAGTATAAACAATTCTTCATAATAGTTGCAATAACCCTAATTTGATATGAAAACATCTGTAATTTGTAACTGGAGACAAAGTCTCAGGAACTAGTAGAGCTTTGTATCTTCATTCAAATCAAAGGAAATACTGAATTTCAATGAGAAGCTAGTAAAGACTAAAATATAAAATATCACAGAGCCTTTAAAATGTTATGTGGATTGTGAATTTCCAAGAGTGAGGGTTATAGTACTTATTTGAACTTGTTTAAATATGAGAACTATTAATTTATTTCAAAACTACAGTTCCACATGGCATGTGGGAAATTTTGCTCTAAGCTAGTGCTTTCGGCCTGGAAGCTTCTAATGTCATAATGCAGTATTGCATTTATAATCATTGTTTTAAGCTAGCATTTTCAAATCCAGTTCAGCTCCCTGATAACAGCTGTTGTTTTTTTTTTAATGATACATTTCACTTTCAGAAATAAATTTTTAAAATTTTTCTTTGAGCTTCCTACTTGTTCCTATCAAGTATCTCCATTTAAATTCCAAGGATAAAATCACTCTACAGTTAGGGATTCAGGGCTGAGTGTGACCTTCTGCCCTAACATGTGACTGTGTATCAAGGATGATTCTTTTCTAATTCAACAACTTCATTCACCAAGAAAGATCTGTGATGAGAAGGGCTTGCATGCCACAGGGATCATAACATAACTATGTGCCGGTTGCTGAAACAGTGGCAGAGATTTTAGTAAAAAGAAAGAGATAAGTGAGAGAGAAAGTGTGAATTGTCAGCCCATGAATTACTGCTGTCCCTGGTCTACAGTGATTACAGCAAAGCGGTGGCTAACTGTCCCTCTGGTGAACTCAAGCAAACATGTTTTTTTCAAGCTTATCAGCTTGACATGTACCACTCCTCTCCCAGGAGGTCTAGCTTCCTCTAAATGATCAAATATTTTGATAGGAGAAATGAAGGACAAAAGGGAGAGGGAAGAGAGAGAAACAAAAAGATTATTAACATCAATTAGATTTTTGCATTTATTATATTTTGAAGGTCTTTCAAATAGGAGGTTTCTATGTTATGGTTTCACTAAGCAGCACTTGCCATTTTAATAACAATGGATATAACAGAAAACTCAGGTAGCTAAATTTTGTACTGTGAAAGCAAAATAAATGAAAGAATCAGGTAAACCAAATTTTAAGCTATAAATTCAAAAGATTGATCACCACTGCTATTTATAAAATACTTTCATCCTCTCAAATATCTCATGTGGTATGTGCTCTATTATTATTCCCATTTTACAGGTTATTACTGTCAGATGGAGAAGGGTCCTTTTCAAACCCCACAGTTCCCCATCATAATGGAACTGTGATTTGAAGGAAAATTCTCTTTGACAGATTATGTAAAAATGCTTCTGAAATAATTTAAATGAAACAATATGCAATTTTTCAAAAGTTTTAGTTTTAATATTAAGCAAATATACATACAAACCTAAACTCCCCCTCCCCAGAAGAAGACTGAAAGGAAAAATACTAAAAGATAACAGTACTTATTTTAGACTGAAGGACTTATGGGTGATCTTTTTAATACTTAAAATTTTATTTATTACCTAAATTTTCTGCCACATGCAAATATGATTTTATTGTCAAGAAAAAAATATTATAAAGATAATTGTATATTATTAAAATTATAATAATTGATGAGTGCAAAGTTCTCAATTGATTTTTACTGATAATACAATTTTTAAAATTCTTTCAGTAAGGTGGGAAAGAATAATCCCTGATAATTTTTCCAAAGAGCAAAATATCAAAAATTTAAAAGACAGTTATGGTGATGACAACTGAGAAGAGCACAGAGATGAAATGTGAAGCTTGTTGAACTCCTTTCTCCCTCTGTGGCCAATGCAGAATAGAGAACTTCCATATAGAATTTCAAGGGCCATCCTTCACCCCTTTGTTAACTCATTCTACACATGAAGGCAGGCACTCTCAGGAAGGTCATTTAAAACACTTAACTGCCCTTTCATTGCAGTCTTGTCATGCCCTTGCCCGAGTGAACAGTAAATCACAGGCAATTTTTCGCTGTTATTGTTGAAGCATATCTTTCAATATTATAACTGATTTAAGTGTTGACATCTTTTTTTAATAGTCAGACTAACAAGGTACCATCTGGGATGAGCCCTCCTTTGTGTGTAGGCTTCCTTCCTTTGTTGGAGTTACACATTTTCTGTGTGTGGGATTGAGGAATCATGGAAAATTGCCACTTGTGTGATAAATTGCTGTTTTCACCCATCAACATCGAAAATGCTCCATGCGAGCCTTGCACACCATTATGTTGTCCCATCTAGGACCCTTTGAAAGTCAGCGGGGTGCATTTGGCTGAAATTCAGTCAGGCGATTAAATTTATTCAAGCTTGGTGAACTTGAGAGCTTTCAAAAGGACAGACACTGAAGTGATGAGATTATAGTCCTGACAGGGCTCTGGAAAGGTGTATGACATCTGACGGTTCATAGTGAGGCATGATACCTTGTTCCCATTGATTTGCAACAAAGTCTTTCTCAATAAGTCTTTCCACTTAACATTTCCTCTCAGGGAACCCATACAGTTGAAGATATTTACGAGTTGCTTTCAGCTTAAAAATAAATCACCTCTAATTCTTCTAAGCGAAATCAATCAAAAACCTGTAAAAAATGGACTGGTTGTTTGGTCGATTCAGGCAGAAAAGTAAACAGCACTTCAGCTTTTCTCCGCCATTAAGGCCTAAATGGCCTAGAAAGTAAATCAATATTTCTAGTCAGCCTTCTGGCTATTGTTTAGCCAGTAGATATGGATTTGCTCTGGCTTACTGCACTCCGTCGGGACTAACCTATAATCCTCCGAGAGGAATAATAAGTTCGTTATCTAGTTCAGCTCTCTGTTGTACATTTAAATGGACCACATCCATCAACGGCCCTTGTTAAAGTTAAAAGATGAGGGCATGCCATTTAAGCCCCTTTATAGTGAAACACTTCCAACATGTACAGGGTGGGGGGCATCATAACTGGTTGGCAAATGACCTCCAAACCCTACGCGGGGGTGCAGACAGTCATTTGAATGTAAGGAGACAGAAGTATATCACAGCTGTTTCCAGAGAGAAAACACTACTTCCCGTTTTCTGAGTGAACTGTGAGCCACACATGAAACTATCTGCTAACAGAATCTTTCATTATGCCTACTAATCACTGTTCAATATTTCTATTTAAATACTAGTGTAATTCCAAGCGGTAAGAGCTACTCAGAACTTTCTTCTCTTCTGATGCTGCAAGCCAAAATGTTTCCTTTTATTACGTCAGCAAACGAAAATCTCTCATACTCATAAAATTTAACTTTACTTATTTGTCTTAATAACTTGATAATAAAGGTCTTGAGGATTCTAGAAGAGGCTAATCTTAGGGAAGAGAGATTTTCTTGAAGAAGAGAGATTTTCTTGAAGAAATAAATTTTTACTTGCCCTTTCAGCTTGATAAACTAAAATTCTCCTTTAAGTGCCATCCATGGCTTAACATGAGAAAGTTATAATGAAGGAACACTTTATCTTTGAACTATTTTATACCCTTAATTCTTATGTCATTTCATCGATTTCTTGACAAGAACCACAAAGAAAAAGATGAATTATAATCATCTGAAAATTTGAACATATTTATAGTGCACAAGACATTTCTTCAACAAAAAGACAACTACAACAACAAAACAGAAGAAATTGGGGTTATTTTTCACATATCCCAGAGCCAAAGGTATTTCATTTTATCTTGGTTTATATTTCATTCAGAGATCTTTTCCATGATTTTACTTAAATTATCACAAGAGAATTGAGAAGGGGAAATAAAATTATTTACATAAAATATTGCAAAAGAATTTAGAAGGTGGAATAGGTATGCATAAAATACTCATTTAGGTGAGAAAGGTGTACCAATTAACCGGTATTGATGTAGAGTAGATAAAATGACTTGTTTTGAGGAGACATTTTTGCTGTTTCCTTTAAGAACTCACCTCTTCAATTTCTGGAATGTTTGTCTTAGCTTCAAATAAGTTATAACTTAAATTAGAGAAAATGTTTAATTCTTTGGAAATTTGTTTTTAGCAAAAATTAATAAAATTCAAGAAAAATCAACATGAACCAGTATGTATTCAGTTTGACATATTTAGTATCTCCACTTGCTAGTTAGAGGTATTTTTGTGATTAAAAGAACACATTTAGTAACAATATCACATTAATTCACTTTTAATTAACCACATAAAACCAACTGTGTATGGAAATGTATAATTTTATCTATTTTGTTTTTTGCTGTGTTTAAGTCTGTGGTAAGAGTCTGACTGAAATTTTGACACTTAAAAGGTGAGTCAACTTTCTTTCCCCACAACCTTTCATATTCTATCATCCTACTTGAGCCATTCTAAGGAAAATGGAAGGAGATAACTTGAAAGATATTGGAAAATGGCCATTTGTGTCTTTCAGACATGATACATGGACACTTAAAATTCATACTTCCAGTTCTTTGGTAATACATATATGCTAAAGATAAAATGAACAATTCTATGTTTTCATTGTATCTCTGGATTGGAAAGATATAATACTGAGAGACTGTACTAAACCTATAGATGAGAATTAAATAAATAGTTGATTTAGAACACTGAGTTGATTTAAATAAATAGTTGATTTAGAACACTGAGTTGATTTTTATCTTTGATTGTACTTCCCATGTGACTCTAGTGGTAAAGAACCTGCCTGCCAGTGCTGGAGACACAAGAGACCCGAGTTTGATCCCTGTGTGGAGAACATCCTCTAGAGAAGGGAATGGGTACCCACTTCAGTATTCTTGCCTGGAGCATCCCATGGACAGAGGGGCCTGGCAAGCTGCAGTTCATAGGGTCACAAAGAGTCAGACACAACTAAAGTAACTTAGCATGCACATACACACTTAGTTGAATATCCCTGTAAAAAGAGCTATATTTAGACTCCTTAAAAATATACATAAAAGCAATACCTCCAAGGGTATATTTTATATAAACTTCATGTGCTTCCTCAAAGAATATGTGAATAGCATGATAACACCAAAAAGTACCTGACCGTATTTTCTTTGTCAAGAGAGTTTTATGTTCTTTTGATATTAACTGCTTTAGAAATTTTAAAGCATGTACATTTTCTACTTTTACTTTCTTCTTTCCTCTGATCTCTGAAAAAACACTAATTTACATAGAAAATACACTGTTGAATTTTTCAGGCAAAACTTTTTAAGACTGTACAATTGTAACCTTTTTCTGGGAACTGTGAGTACAAGAAGACAGGTAACAAAGGTCTAGCTTATTTCTTTATGTAGTTAATATCATGATGTAATCATGAAAATGGGGCTTCCCTGGTGGCTCAGCGGTAAAGAATCCACCTGCAGTGCAGGAGCTGCAGGAGATGTGGGTTCAATCCCTGGATTAGGAAGATTCCCCTGGAGAAGGGAATGGCAACCGACTCTAATATTCTTGCCTGGAGAATCCCATGGACAGAGGAGCCTGGCGGGCTACAGTCCACTGGGTCACAGAGAGTCAGACATGACTGAAGTGACTTAGGACAGTGCATTCATTAAAATATTCACAAAATATTTCTGTGTCCTCATAATTATCAATGAGTGGATTATTCTATGTATTCAATAGGACTGTTTAGAAAGTATACGTAGTTAATAAGTAAATTAACATATATGAATATAAATAAACAATCATTTTGTTTCTGTAATAGAAGCTTAGGCCATTTATCCATCGATCTTTTGGGTCTCAGTTGGGCACCAAAAATCACTGTTAGAGTGAATTCAGCAAGTGAAGCAGATTGGTATTCTGGGCTGCACTTAGAAAGTAAAGAATGGTTGAGTATATGTGATTTTGGTCAAAATCTATTGGAAATTCCAAAACCCATGGGTAAAAAGTAATTTTGATTACAACTAACAAAATAGGGTACTTTATTGTCTATTTGAAATCTTTTGAAAAGATTTTCCCTTGAAAATTCTTCTTATAAGAAAAAAAAAATTGATAACTGCATGTGATAATGCATGTTAACTGTGTTGTGGTTATCACTTTGCAATATATATGCAGGTCAAATCGTCATCTTTGTGTACCTAAAACTGATATAATGTTTTATATTGATTATATTTTAGGTAAAAATACACACAATTTTCATTACAAAACAAAGCTTCTAAATAAGAAAATGAAAGAATTCATCGATATTTGATCACATGTAATTGACTAGAAAACCTTTATTCTACACTTTGGGTACAGCTCTAGTTTGGGGTCCAAATACAGATATTTCAGGGAACTTTGGGTTAAGATTTCACCTAATTTTCCCATACAAGAGATAAAACATCTTTAGAAAAATCTCTACCATAGGTCCAAAATAAAGAAAGGACTTGGCAAGGACTTGCAGATCAAAACAAATCTGTTTCTATATAGTTTGTATGTTTACAACTGATTTGATGACAAGGAACACAAAATTTGAAACAGTTAAGCAAAGTATTACTCCCTTAAAATAGAAAATCCATTCTCATTAATAAACATGTATTACCAATATAGCACTCAACAAATATATTTTAATGTTATCAATAAAAATATATGAAAATGTATTTTCTTTCTTGTTATGTAATAACATATACAATACTGTTAATTTTGCACCTTACTCTGAAAGTCCTAAGCATTTATTATTTGCTTTTACAGAAAAAGTTTGTGAACCCCTTTAAGAATAGAGTATTATTGCTCTATTCCCTCAAGATCATAAAATGTTTACACTGCTAATTTACCTGATACATCTTTGGGTTTTCATTTTTTGTGTGTTTCCCTTACCATTTATTTACCTGTCTTACCGGGTTTCCAGTTGCTGATGGAGCAATCCAAGGATAAAGGTTTTATAGTTTCTAATGATTTATTTGTTGCTAAATCAGGACAGGAAACTGTGACTACTACTCTGTTCTAGGAAAACTATCATCCAGCTATCTGAAGTGATTTATATAACACAAATATTGCATATGTCACCTCAGAGCCACTCAGAACAATATCAGGAAAGGACACAGGCAAAAAGGTGGCTATAGACACAGCTTGATTTCAGCTTGTGTTTCATCCAGCCCAGCATTTCGCATAATGAAGAACAAGCTGGAATCAAGATTGCTGGGAAAAATATCAATAACCTCAGGTATGCAGATGACATCATGCTTATGGCAGAAAGTAAAGAACTAAGAGTCTTAGTTCTTAGTCTTAGTCATCAAGAGAACTAAGAGTCTTTTGATGAAAGTGAAAGGGGAGAGTGAAAAATCTGGCTTAAAACTCAACATTCAAAAAACAAAGATCATGGCACCCAGTCCCAACACTTCATGGCAAATATACAAGGAAACAATGGAAACAGTGAGAGACTTTATTTTGGGGGGCTCCAAAATCATTGCAGATGCTGACTGCAGCCATGAAATTAAAAGACACTTGCTCCTTGGAAGAAAAGTTATGACCAACCTAGACAGGACATTAAAAAGCAGAGACATTACTTTGCTGACAAAGGTCTGTCTAGTCAAAGCTATGGTTTTTCCAGTAGTCATGTATGGATGCAAGAGTTAGACTGTAGAGAAAGCTGAGCACTGAAGAATTGATACTTTTGAACTGTGGTGTTGGAGAAGACTCTTGAGAGTCCCTTGGACTGCAAGGAGGTCAAACCAGTCCATCCTAAAGGAGATCAGTCCTGAATATTCATTGGAAGGACTGATGTTGAAGCTGAAACTCCAATATTTTGGCTACCTGATGTGAAGAACTGACTCCTTTGAAAATACCCTGATGCTGGGAAAGATTGAAGGCTGGAGGAGAAGGGGACAACAGAGGATGAGATGGTTCAATGGGTCACCAAGTTAATGGACATGAGTTTGAGCAAGCTCTGGGAGTGGACAAGGAAGCCTGGTGGGCTGCAGTCCATGGAGTCACAAAGAGTTGGACACGACTGAGTGACTGAACTGAGCTGAACTGAGACATGGCTTTATGCTGTGTGTGTAAGTTGTTCAGTTGTGTCTGACTCTTTGCTACCCCATGGACTTTAGCCCGCCAGGCTCCTCTGTCCATGGGATTCTCCAGGCAAGAATACTGGCCATAGGTTGCCCTGCAATCCTCCAGGGTATCTTCCTGACCCAAGGATCAAACCCACGTTTCATTATGTCTCCTGTATCGGCAGGTGGATTCTTTACCACTAATGCCACCTTCCTAAACTTTATAAAAATATATATATATAATAAGCACTTGCAAGTCCAGTTCATTTCTTTTTATTTTATATAGTAAGAAGGTAATCTTTTCCCATTTAATTTACAGTAGTATCTAGAAACCAGTGATGGAAAAGAAGATCAATTAGGTCATTTAGTTCCTTTCCAAGGTTTCCATTTTCTCATTCAGCATAATAACTTCTGCCTGTCCAAATTTAAGTGACTGAAGAGATAGGTTTCCACAACTTAACTTAGGAAATATTTCTAAATCAAATTCATCTGTATCAAAGCATCATTAAAGACTTTGCTATTAGAATTATCCTAAATTGTTCTGTGCTTAATTGCATCTCATTTGTCCTTTATTGCCCTTGGCTAACCAAAGCAAACTATTTTTTTCTTTGACTACATATATTTTATACCAGTGAAGTCCACATATATTATGAATAAAGAATGTACAAGTAATGGTTTCTGTTTATTGGATGTGTTGTTTCATAAATACCTGTATTTCTTTGCTCAAATTACTGTGAAAGGGAGGTGTTTATATTAAAATTTACCACATTTCATAGGAGAAATTCTTAAATTCAGCAAGGATTCCAAAGGCTTATGTGGAACATTTTCTAGCTTTATTTTTCAACATGTCAAACCATGAACACCTATATAACTTGCTCTTATATGTGCAGTTTCTTCCTGCCACGTGTTTCCCTATCAATGCTTGCATTTTGATTTTCTGAAACCTCAATCACTTTATGCATTTCTTTTTCTGCAATAAAGCACAGCCTCTCTACCCTTCATTGATTATGTCTAACAAGAAATTCTGAGGATGCTCGGTTCCCTGGCATATTGTTCTCTTCTTCCTGCCCAGTTGATGGATATCCTGTAATACAACCTTGAATCACAAAATTAGCTGATTAAAGAAGTATTAAGAAAATCCATATATATGACTAAGTCAATCCATCAGTGTTTTGTTCAGTAGGGTCAACGTTTTCTGTATGGAGAAAATAACGCTGCCAGGAGACAGTAATGAACTATGACCTCTGAGAGTTTTGTAGCAGGAACTAATGACAAGGAAACAGTTGCTATTAGACCAAATAGAATTCTAATCAACATATTATCGATCCTTTATTTTTGTCAAGGTCATTTTGTGCTTTAAAAAATGATCCTACAATGAGGCTTTAACAGGAAAAGTGGACTAATTTGATTTAAAGAGTAAATGCTATTAATTATGAAAGACAGTCAATAAAAAGCTTGTTCTTCCAAACATAAAGGCAAATCTTACAGTGCCTTTGATTTATGGTAATGAACACAATGATAAAATATTTTCACTACTATCTCTTACTTCCATCCCACCATTTGCTCTTTTTCATGCTCATACATTAGAAAAATCTTTAAAATAATCTTTGTAATTCAAAGCAAATTTTGGTTAACAATATTTCTTCATAATTTTATTACTATGCTTTTCAAATATATAATGGATAAATCTGTTAGTTAACAGTTTGATATTATTTCTGGAATAAATGTAAATACATAAAAAATCTTTTAGTTAAAGATCTAGGTAAAAAATTTAAAGAAGGTAATTCTAAAATGTTGTTCGAATTTACCATTTAATATATAAATGAGAATTCAGCACTCTAAAATTCATATAAAAACATTTTAGAGAGCCGTCATGTCTAATGATATCTTACCATATGGACAAATATGTACATTACCATACCATACATATAAATATGTACAAATTCCTAATATGCAATATCTTAGATCCTTGGATCTATCAAACAAGTTTAGGTTTAATTAAGGTATTATTCACATTCTATAAAAAAAAGAACAAGGTATAAATTATGTAATTGATAAAACAATAAACTCAGTTCATTTAAGATAATAAAATCCTTGAACATTTAGGCCTACCTATTGAATTTCTCCAAGAAAATGGTAAATATTCCCCCCTAAAAATGACTTCACTGAAGCAATACAAGCTACTCCATATATCACTTTCATAACATAAAATTTCTTGGTTATAAAATATGCATTTGAAGAACTGCCTTCAATATAAGTTTTCCCATTGTGTGTCATCAATATATGAATTAGTTTGCTCTCCTAGACTGTAATTATGTGACTATGTCACCAAAGAATGACAGAGCAGGTCAACCTTGCACCTCTGTAAAGATGCTTTCTATTTGCTTCTTTATATGTGGAGCAAGTTAGGAAATAATATATTTTAAATATAATAACTAAATGAAAGTAAATGTAAATTCCCAGAGTTTAGTTTGATTGCAAAATATTACCAAAGAAATCCCAAATATTATTCTAAATTTTACTGAGGATTTATTTATTTGAAAAAAAAAATAGTATCAAGGTAGAAATCCAATAACAATCTTATAAAAAAAAAGAACCAGTGAAGTTTAGTTCTGCATGGTGATTAAGTGTCTAAAACTTTATATGGAACAAATATCTTAGGCCATTTGTCTAAATTATTAAAAGATTATCTTTTCTAAATAAAGTATGTTGGCTTACCATTAGGAATCTCATTAATTATGGACTCAGAGCCATTATTAGTTAAACCTTACATACCAAGATCTAGAATAAAGACAATAATCAAGCTCACCCCAAAGCAAGAAGCAGCCCCAGGTCTTTGTTGCTATGGGCCAAAAAGCTGTAATGAGCTTTTGTTTGTTGATTGGGATTTTTCAAACAGCATATTTAACAACATTGATGATATGTACGTCAGGCTGGTTTCCCATGTGGCTCGGTGGAAAAGAATCTGCCTGCCAGTGCTGGAGATGTGGGTCCAATCCCTGGGTCAGGAAGATCCTCTGGAGTGGGAAATGGCAACCCATTCCAGTATTCTTGCTGGGAGATACCACAGATAAAGGAGCCTGGCGGGCTATAGTCCATAGGGTTGCAAAAGAGTAGGACATGACTTTAGTAATGAAATAACTACAAGAACAAAGCTGATTACACATTTAAACAGAATCAGCATTTCATTTTTAAATGCTGTAAGAACTGTGCTTTATAGTGCTTCTTGCTCCCTTTCATACCAGGGTGATAATATGATTCAATCCACACCCAGCTCTCCCACAGCAGAAGCTGCCATGCTATGTAAATATGTACTAAACTGATAGAGCACTAGAACTCTAAAGACCAAGTGAAAAATAAAACCAAACAGGTTTGTTACTGAATAAAAAAGGCAGAATATGCTGCCCTCTTATCTACATCTGACTAATTCAGAGCAAGGAGAATTCCCAACTCTGAATTGGGTTGAGAAGTTGTCTACTAATCACTTCCCAAGCTTTCTATTGTAAAAATTATGCTACATGAAGATATTGGAGGGATATAATATTCTGTCCAAAGAACTTTTCAAGTTTTCTGAGAGAGTTTTATACTGATTTATATGAATTGGGGCACAGGAATCTCCAAAAGAATTACTGTTTTCTTTCAATATTGTTTAGGCAGTCAGAACATGACAGACTTAATTAATGATGGCAGATGAGATTATTAACATTAATGACATGTGTAATACTCTGTGAAGAGCTGAAATTAGAGGTGTCAGTTTTACTAGTACAGAACTGAAGAGGGGATAAGAACTGTCAGTGCATTAGCTGTGGATGTGTGCCATCCTCAAACTGTTTAAGCATAGTGGCTGGTCTGCTTTTAACATGAAGACTATTTGGGAACTACAGAAGTTTCTGCTCATTTACCTCTTTCTCCCTTCCCAATATTACCTAGTCACTGGAAAGAATCTATGGGCATATCTTCAGGTCCTAATGTGGTGAGTTAGACCTTAGCTTCTCTTCTCCTTTTAAGGTAGCTCACCTCTAGTATATACTTTCCATGAGTTCCGGAGTCCAGAACCACTGTGGTTCTACCAACAAAGCCGCTTTTCCTACTATGCCTCTTCATGGTTCGGTTCATTTTCTTTAGCATTAGAGTCTCATTCACCACTTGCATCACTATCATTACCTTCATCGTTACTACCATGGTCCAATGAACCCTTCTTTACTGTGTCTTCCCTTTTCACTACACAATGCCACTTTCACTTGGGTTTGTTCAATATTGCTACTCTTTTGCTTCTTAGCTTTCATATGAAAAAAAAAAAAAGTGGATGGTTCTTATCAGCTGATGAGAGTATATACTATTTGGCTGCTTTATTATATCAAGTATAATCTTTGAGTCTTCTATTTGTTTTAGAGAACTTTAGTTGTTCCTGGTTGCCTAACAATTAGACTCTGTTTTCAAGGAATTGGAGCCTCCTTCTACTCATGTTCTTTCAAGATGAATGGGGTAACAAGAAGTCTGGTTTCAGATAACCAAAATTTTACTGAAATCTCTGAACACTTAGCATTGATAGGAAAATTGGATTTACTTCAAAGAATGCTTTATGCGTTGCAGAAAATGTGACATAAGCACCATAAATGCTCACATACTGTACGCAACTACCTAAATATCTATTTTGATCTCATCCTCTTGAAGGATTTTGATCAGTGATCATGACCAGCTGAAAGATTAAAGATGGTAAGAAACAAGAAATGCCAAGTTTTATAGTATCCATGTAAAACATTATGTAAAACCACATTTACCAACAAATAGTCTCCTATGTTTCCTATGAGCTGAGGTTTTGGAAACGTCCTTGTGAATACAAAATGAATAATTACAAAAACAGAAAGACACCTTACAATGGATATCAGTGTGATTGGTAAACGGTTCTAAAGGTATAAATCATTCAAAGGCTTCACAATTGACAGGGCTTTGAGCACAAACTCAGATTAATGATTCTGACAAATTCATGTTATCACTTCAAAAATGAACAGGGGGGCAAAGTTACAACTACTTCCATAAAAAAGAAAACTAACTTGCATGTGTGAAGGCAAAGCCTTGAACTCTGTTTTTACTACCATTTTTTCTTCTCAAAAGAGAAAATGATCTACTGGAATAAAGGACTCAGTAGTAATTTTCTCTGATGAACTAGAATGAGGGTGCAGACAGAACAGTGGTTACAAACACATCATGGGAATGGAATTAGAATCAACAGTGGTTGGCATTTACTATCTGGAGTCATCTGTGAAGTAATGTGAGCATAGATGTTAACCCATAGTCTATGACTAAAAGGATGCAAAAACAAAAGGTAACGGCCTGCCTAAGGTCTTATTTTGAAAGTCATTTGGGTTTCTAAGCTGGCTAAATCAGTGGTGGGACCAGTCTAAGGCTACAAATTTTAAGGACTATTTAAATACAACTTTTAGCAAGCCACCTGCAAACTCTACAGATAAAGGATTCCTACTCACATTTACACCTGGTGCAAATAGAAAAAAAGGTATGAAATTAGTAAGAAATTTTGAATAAAAAATGAATCTCCTGAAATTACCCTGTAATTGGTAAAACATATGAATATAAACCAATGTTTTAAATTCTGTAAGCCTCAATTTCTTACTGGTAAAAGAGGAATATAACTAGTATCATCATCACCATTACTACTCCTAAAACAAAAGCAGTCTCTAGCTTTTGAGAATATATTTCTCAAAAGAAATATATTAAAAATGCTTAAAGCACTTTAGAATGTAAACAATATATTTTTTTGTTGTTGAGTCACCCAGTTGGGTCTGACTCTGTGACACAATGAACTGAAGCATGCCAGGACTTCCTGTCCCTCACCACCTCCCAAATTTTGCCCAAGTTCACATTCATTACATTGGTGATGCCAGCCAGGCATCTCATTCTCTGATGCCCTCTTCTCCTTCTGCCCTCAATCTTTCCCAGCATTAGGGACTTTTCCAGTGAGTTGGCTGTTTGCATCAGATGACCGAAACAATGGAGCTTCAGTTTCAGCATCAGTCCTTCCAGTGAATATTAAGGGTTGATTTCCCTGTACATTGACTGGTTTGATCTCATTGCTGTCGAAGGGACTCTCAGAGTCTTCTCCAGTGCCACAGTTTGAAGGCATCAATTCTTTGGCAATCTGCCTGCTTTTTGGTCCAGCTCTCACAACCACATGTGACCATTTGGAAGACCGTAGGTTTGACTATACAGACCTTTTTTTGGCAGAAGAATATCTCTGCTTTTCAACACACTGTCTAAGTTTCTCATGGCATTCCTGCCAAGAAACATCGTCTTCTGATTTCATGGCTGCAGTCACCATCCACAGCATCTTTGGCTGCAAAGAATATAATCAATCTGATTTTGGTATTGACCATCTGGTGATTTCCAGATGTAGAGTCATTTCTTGTCTTGTTGGAAGAGGGCTTTTGCTATGACCAGAGCATTCTCTTATCAAAATTCTGTTAGGCTTTGCCCTACTTCATTTTGTATTCCAAGGACAAACTTGCTTGTTACTTTTGCATTCCAGTCCCCTATGATGAAAAGGACATCATTTTTTGGTGTTAGTTCTAGAAGGTCTTGCAGGTCTTCATAGAACCAATTGATTTCAACTTCTTTGGCATTAGTGGTTGGGGTACAGACTTGGAGTACTGTGATATTGAATGGTTTGCCTTGGAAACAAATAGAGATCATTCTGTTGTCTTTGAGATTGCATCCAAGTACTGAATTTCGGATTCTTGTTGACTATGAGGGCTACTCCATTTCTTCTAAGGGGTTCTTGCCACAATAGTAGATTTAATGGTCATCTGAATTAAATTCACCCACTCTGGTCCATTTTAGTTCATTGATTCCTAAAATGTCGATGCCCACTCTTTCCCATCTCCTGTTTGACCACTTGCAATTTACTTTGATTCATGGACTTAACAGTCCAGTTTTCTATGCAACATTGTTCTTTATAGCATTGGGCTTTACTTTCACCACTGGACACATCCACAGCTGCGTGTTGTTTCTGCTTTGGCTCTGCCTCTTCATTCCTTCTGGAGTTATTTTTCCACTCTTCTCCAGTAGCATATTAGGAACCTACTGACCTGGGAAGTTCATCTTTCAGTGTCATATCTTTTTGCCTTTTCATACTGTTCATGGGGTTCTCAAGGTAAGAATACTGAAGTGGTTTGCCATTCTCTTCTCCAGTGAACCACATTTTGTCAGAACTCTCCACCATGACCTGTCTATCTTGAGTGGCCCTACACAGCATGACTTGTAGTTTCATTGAGTTAGACAAGGTTTTGATCTAGGTGATTAGTTTGGTTAGTTTTCTGTGACTGTGGTTTTCATTCTGTCTGTCCTCTGATGGATGAGGTTAAGAGGCTTGTGGAAGCTTCCTGGTGGGTGGGATTGGCTGGCGGTAAAACTGGGTCTTGCTCTGGTGGGGAGGGCCATGCTCAGTAAAAAGATGATGCTGTTAAAGTGCTACACTCAGTAAGCCAGCAAATATGGAAAACTCAGTACGGCCACAAGACTGGAAAAAATCAGTCGTCTTCAATGCCAAGGAAGGGCAATGTCAAAGAATGTTCAAACTACAGCACAACTGCACTAATTTCATATGCTAGCAAAGTAATGCTCAAAATTCTCCAAGCCAGGTTTTAACAGTACATGAACTGAGAACTTCCAGATATTCTAGCTAGATTTAGAAAAGGCAGAGGAACCAGAGATCAAATTGCCAACATCCGTTGGATCATAGAAAAAGCAAGAGAATTCCAGAGAAACATCTACTTCTGCTTCAGTGACTATGCTAAAGTCTTTGACTATGTAGATCACAACAAACTGTGGAAAATTCTTCAAAAGATGAGAATACCAGACTACCTTACCTGCTTCCTGCAAAACCTGTATGCAGGTCAAGAAGCAACAGTTAGAACTGGACATGGAACCACAGACTGGTTCCAAATTGGGAAAGGAGTATGTCAAGGCTGTATACTGTCACCCTGCTTATTTAACTTATATACAGAGTCTATCATCCAAAACGCCTGGCTGGATGAAGCACAAGCTGGAATCAAGATTTCTAGGAGAAATATCACTAACCTCAGATATGAAGATGACACCAGCTTTATGGCAGAAAGTGAAGAGGAACTGAAGAGTCTCTTGATGAGAGTGAAAAGAAGAAAGTGAAAAAGCTGGCTTAAAACTCAACATTCAAAAAACTAAAATTATGGCATCTGGCTCCATCACTTCATGGCAAATAGATGGGGAAACAGTAGCAGATTTTATTTTCTTGGGCTCCAAAGTCACTGTAAATGGTAACTGCATCCATGAAATCAAAAGATGCTTGCTTCTTGGAAGAAAAACTATGACCAACCTAGACAGCATATTAAAAAGCAGAGCTATTACTTTGCTGATGAAGGTCTGTCTAGTCAAAGCTGTTGTTTTTCCATTAGTCATGTATAGATGTGAGAGTTGGACTATAAAAAGAAGGCTCAACATGAAGAATTGATGCTTTTGAATTGTGGTGTTGAAGAAGACTCTTGAGAGTCCCTTGGACTGTAAGGAGATGAACCAAATCAATCCTAAAGGAAATCTATCCTGAATATTCATTAGATGGACTGATGCTGAAACTCCCATAATTTGACCACCTGATGTGAAGAGCCTTAGAAAAGATTAGAAAAGACTCTGATGCTGGGAAAGATTAAAGGCAGGAGGAGAAGGGGACGACAGCAGATTGAGATGGTTGGATGGCATCACCGACTCAGTGGACATGAGTTTGAGTAAACTCTGGGAGATGGTGAAGGACAGGGAAGCCTGGTGTGCTTTAGTCCATGGGGTTGCAAAGAGTCAGACATGAATGAGAAATTGAATAACAACAAAACTGTGTTTTGAATATGGATATAACTGTGGGGATAAAAAGGAATTTACCACTTGAATGTTCAGTTCTTCAGTAATTATTGATAGCTATATTTTATGCCATCAACTGAAATATTATTCAGAAAAATTTATTTGATATTAGTCAAATCCAGAATCATTATATTGTATCATTAACACATGAGATCACTTAGTACCTCAATTCTAAAACAAGGATATTTCTCTAATAGAAACAAAGATGAAAATATTAGACTCTATATTGACCCACATTATAACCTTTAACTAATTCTATAGCCAAGCACTAAGGTTTGAGACAAGTAAGTTGATTACCATGTACAGTGATTATCCTATACATTTACTCCTATGAAAAAGTGAGTTTTGCCTTCGGCTTAAGGAAAAAAAAAAAAAAACAGACGGGATCACACTTTAATTGAGACAGACTGGGAAGTGACATTCAAAGTGTATGTTTCTAGAATGACAAAGAAAATCTACTTCAACATGGTGTCCTTTTAAAAAGCCATTTCTCCTGAAGTTCTCAGAATGAGGCAGAACAGGGAACAGATTATTTTGAAATCTTTGAATCTAACAAAATGAAAATTTAACAATCTTCCGACTGCCAAGATTTTTCCATTTTGATAGAAGAGATACATAATGACAATATCAACAAAAAAAATTATTATGAAAACGACCATTAATTCTGACAAGAATAACAGAATTTCATTTCAAAGTACTTCAAAGAATGGTTTGCACAAGTATTTACGAGACTATTAAAACCATTTGTACACTAGAGTGTGTGTAGCAATAGTTTTCTAAAAGTTCATTTTGAAATCCCATATTTTTTTCAATTAAGTTGTGAGTCTAAGAT
The DNA here is from genome assembly GCF_032405125.1 of Capricornis sumatraensis. Lineage (NCBI taxonomy): Eukaryota > Metazoa > Chordata > Mammalia > Artiodactyla > Bovidae > Capricornis > Capricornis sumatraensis. The sequence goes on from NC_091073.1 coordinate 27,459,919, forward strand.
GAAAACACCCTATATGCTCTCCCTTAGAGTTAGGATCATGATGTTACTTCCTTCCAGTTCTCAGTCATGCCAAACGTAATGCATATGCAGTAAACAGAATAACCTACAGATCTCCTTGCGTTACATTTAATAATTTGTGACTCTTAGAGAAGTAAAGCAGTGATTCCTGAGAGAAATCACCCAGCTAATCCAATAATAATCTTAGTACTTCAGGCCTCTTCTGCTGTTTCTACACTGGCCAAGTACAAGCGTATACTCTGGCTTTTGGACAAATGCTGGTGCCTGTTCAGAAAGCACCATATTCTCCAGATATCTGGCAAGTCACAGGCTTCGTCTTGCCAGTGTAGAAATAGCATTAGAGCAAGACTAATTGCTGGAAAGCCTGTTCAGAAAGATTTGTCATTCAGGAGGGTAAAAATAATCCCACTTTTTAGAGTACATTCAAACTTAAAAAAAAAAAAAATTCCAGTATTTAATAGAGATCAAAACAGTTCCATTTCTCCAACTGAATGCATTTTATGTAATACAGTTACTTCCTTTGATTCAAGTTCAAGCAGAGAAGCTAAAATGAAAGAAAAAAAAATCTGTCTAGACTTACCATGTTTGTTCCTCATGTAAGATGAAATTTATTAAGCCTAAAAGGCGGCTTTAGGAAGTATTCATGTGTTCCATAAATATCTTATTGAAAAGAAGCAATGCCAAGAGGGAGAGATCTTTTAGATACACATTTAAAATTACAGGAGAGTATAAACATGTTAGACTGAAGTGATGGGTCTAGAGATGTACAATAAAGGAAGTTCCATGGAACCTATGGGCCAAGCTATCCTTCACTGCTTCTTAACTTAATTTGGTACCCTGTGTTAGAATGTGACACCTTGCTACAAAAATACCACCAAAAATTCTTTCTTGTAGCAGCACTAGCCAGCACCTCTCCTGACTTTAATAATCTAATTCTGTCAATGACCATATATCTCTCATACAATCCATTGCCTCTTATTATTTTAATTGTGGGCTCAAACTTCTGATTTTTTTTAAAAAGATGTCCTCCCTTAGAATTACAATCATAATCCAAAGTATCTTCCATTGTACAGGGTCAAACTGCCATAGTCTTAATCAAAACAAAGTCCAGATGAAGTCAATTTATTTACTCTTAACCTTTAATGGTGATGTGAACATAGCTGTTGTATTTCCAACATATTAGTATCCTTATCTACCATCCCATGAGCCTAAGGAAGCATATCTCTGGTTAGTAACACAAGAGAGCCAACATAACCCCAGTAAATAAAGGAGAAACATGTTATGATGTTAAGCCATGTGCACTGCTTGGCATTCATTCAGTTCACTGTAGCTGAAAAAATAAATGTGAAGTTCCATATCCCATTAACACAGTGTTAATTATTGTCATTGTCTCATCAGTGGTTTGTTTATGACAGCTCTGGCTGACAGGAATAGTGGGATGTTCTGTCAAGGCCATCACCTGATGAGATTTTTATTGGCAAAAGATCTTTCTTCCCTTTACTCGACTATATTAGGGGAATCGGTGCTTCATTAACTCCAAACATAATCGTTTGCATTAGGCTAGTTTTAAAATGTTTTAGATAATTAGTATAATAATGTCTTTCTAGCTTTATAGTTAACAAATTCACTCTTTAAAAATGGAGAGACTCTTCAACCTTTCTCAGCTCAAAAAATTCAACTCAGGGGCAGTGAAAGGGAAACACTGCCTCACTGGGGGAGACGTTTAAAATACTGGTAGACAAATTTCTCTCTTTATGTATGACATCTGCAAATAAGAGTAATTCCATAGGAGGGATAATCCATCTCAAGGGGAAAAAACCCTATCATTTATATATGCACACACAGGCATACACACATCCTGTTCAACAAATACGAATCACTGCCCCTTTTCAACTGTGAAAAGACTTTTCAGTCTCCTTCAGAGGGAGGGGGACTTCAGATTCCTTTGCAGAGACTGACGGATTCCTCTTTAATTCTCTCTCCTTCCCTCTAGATATAGATACAGGTTATCTGAGAGAAGTAGGTATGTTTCATTTCTTAAATGATTTTCACATTTTTCAAAAGAAGAAGACAGAATCATTCTTACCATCAAAATTATTTTGTCACAGTTTACCAATTTCTGTTAAGTAAAAATATTTCAAGCTAAATTGAAGCTGTTTACAAATTCAAATGCATAGAATAATTTTAATTTAATGATAAAGATGTTCATACCAAAATAACCCTGCTACTCCTGCTGCTGCTAAGTCGCCTCAGCCGTGTCCGACTCTGTGAGACCCCATAGACGGCACCCTACCAGGCTCCCCCATCCCTGGGATTCTCCAGGCAAGAACACTGGAGTGGGTTGCCATTTCCTCCTCCAATGCATGAAAGTGAAAAGTGAAAGTGACGTCGCTCAGTCGTGTCCGACTCAGCGACGCCTTGGACTGCAGCCCACCAGGCTCCTCTGTCCATGGGATTCTCCAGGCAAGAGTACTGGAGTGGGGTGCCATTGCCTTCTCCGAAAATAACCCTAATAACACCTAATTTGAATTCTAGGAATATATTTTCTTATTAACAATTTTATATTGGCTGCTAATTATATTCTTTATGACACTGGATGTGAACTTCAATGTACAATTTAAGACTTTAATGTTTTGAATGATTCTGTTCCCTTATTTATGTCAGTGGACTCAAATTTCCTTCCCTGCTTAACTTGCAATAATGTTGGGAGAATATGAAATTTATGACTATGTAGTATGTAAAACTAGTTATCAAAATGTGAGAGTTTATTATCTATAGCACAGACCTGGCTATAAGTAGGTACAGTTAAGTCTGTTAGTTAATTTTAGGTGTCCACTTGGTCAGCCCATGATGTTCAAACACTGATACTAGGTCAAACATCAGTTGATGTGCTATTGTGAAGGTGGTTTTCAGATTAACATTTAAACTAGCTGACTTTGAATAAAGTAGGTAACCCTCCGAAATGTGGGTAGGCCTTATCCAATCAGTTGAATGCATTAAGAGAAAAGACAATGGTCCCTTTGGGGGAAGGGATTCTGCTCCCCAGACTGCAGCACAGAAAACCTGCCTGAGTTTTCAGTCATTGGATTCATGACTGTAATGCCAGTTTAGGCAAAACTTCCAGCCTGCTAGCTTGCTCTGTAAATTTTGTCAGTCCCACAATCCAACCACATGAGTCAATTTCATAAAATGTTTCTTTATCCTATATTGGAGACGGAAATGGCAACCCACTCCAGTATTCTTGCCTGGAGAATTCTGTGGACAGAGGAGCTTGGTGGGCTGCTGTCCATTAGGTCGCACAGAGTCAGACACGACTGAAGTGACTTAGCATGCTTTCTCTTATATACATATGTGTATATATACATATATATGTACGTACATACATATATACCATGTGCATATAAGCTTTTATATGTTTTATTACATGTGTTATATATATACTATAGTATATATCCATTCTATCGGTTCTATCTCTCTAGAGAACTCCAATACTTCTCTTCTAAACTGACTTCAGAATCCCTTCCTTGATAACAAAATATCTGACATTCTGGAGTAAGGAATCTCACTGTGTCATCATAATTTTCTGCTCCTACTACATTTCTGCCAACAGATACTGCACCCTCCTTCCTCTAGCCTTATACAAGCATGAAAGTAATTAATTCTCATGCTTATTTGAGTTTGGTTTGGCTTTGGCACAGCATGCTTTCCTTCACAAACCATAATTGATTCTGAATAATTGATCAATGACAAACATTCAATTTTCTTTATCTTCTCTTCCCTCATTCTTCTATGATATATGTTTTCATTGGGGGACCATTTTCCACTTTAAAAAAAAAAAAGCCTCAAATGCAAGGCCTTTTAGTGATCAAATCAATTTATGCTGCTTTCTGCCAATTCACATCAATTCCAACGCAATTCCTCTTGGAGAACTCTTAGGGAACACTAATTAGTGTCCCAAAGTATCCATTAGTTTTCAATAAGGAAGTGAACTTCTCACATAAAGACCTCAGAAACTATTTACATATGACCACTTTGTCATCTACCTAACCACCACAGTGACTTGCTCTTTTCAAATAGCCTTTGACAAAGATTGTTATTGAAACCAGTAAACTCTATATGAATCATGGAAACTGGGAGGATAGACACCTAAAATCAAGACCTGTGATACAGGTGTGTGTGTGTGCGTGCACTTTGTTAATTTGCTTAGTGATTATCATCTTCACTGAATGTGAAAGCAAGGTTACATTATACCAGCACCCCCACTTATCTAATTGTTATAATTTTTTAGCCATGAGCACAAGACCTTCTTTTAAGAAAGAAGTAAAAGAATTCCTTTGAGGAAGATAGTTTTCAGAGAGTTCATCCATTTAATCATGTCAGAAAGAAGTATATATCCAAAGTCATGCTTACTGTAATATACAAAGTCAGTTTAGAAAGGTTGAAAATCCTTTCCTCCTACAGTCAAACATAGGTATTAGGTAAAAATGTCAGAGTAAAGTAGGCTAGAAACTGTTTAATGCTGATATTGTGAGATGTATCTACACATACTCTCAGATCTCTCCATTTAATCTACTCTTTTTTTAAGAAGCCACACTCTGCTTTCCACATCAGAAATCTGAAACAAAAATGCTATCATTGGCTTCTCTTTATTGAATGCTATGCTATGTCATCCAAACCTGGTCAACTAAACATTTAAACGAGCAAATCCACATACAGACTTTATTTCATTCTTCATTCTCCCTAGCAACAAACTAGCATATACACTCAATTGATTTACTCTGCTATAAACTATTCCTCAAATCAAATTAGAACTCAGTATTCAAGGTGATCCTGTTGCATGAAATTAACGTTTACTGGGTAGTCACCATATGCCAGAAACTGAGCCCAGTGATGAAAAGAGAGATGCAACCTCATTTCATAATGAACTTCCCAATGCAGTGGTCTGTACGTACTTTAAAAAAAAATTAATTTATTTTTTATTGATGGGCAATTGTTTTACAGAATTTTGCTGTTTTCTGTCAAACCTCAACATGAATCAGCCATTGGTATACATATATCCCCTCCCTTTTGAAATTTCCTCCCATCTCACCCCTCTAGGTTGATATGGAGCCCCTATTTGAGTTTCCTGAGTCATACAGTAAATTCCCAATGGCTATCTATTTTACATATGGTAATGTAAGTTTCCATGTTACCCTTTCCAAACATCTCACCCTCGCCTCCCCACTGCAACACTATTTACAACGGCTAGAACATGGAAGCAACCTAGATGTCCATTGACAGATGAATGGATAAAGAAGCTGTGGTACATACACACAGTAATGGAATATTACTCAGCCATTAAAATGAACATAAAAAGGAACCATTTGAGTCAGTTCTGATGAGGTGGATGAACCTAGAACCTATTACACAGAGTGAATTGAGTCAGAAAGAGAATGATAAAAACCATATTCTAATGTGTATATACAGAATCTAGAAAAATGGTACTGAAGAATCTATTTACAGGGAAACAATGGAGAAACAGACATAGGGAATGGACATATGTATTTTTTGATTACCTCATCCTACATGTTCCCACTCAACCTCAACCCATGTCCCCTCCCACTCTAACATCCCTCCCTCTTCCCTCCCCATCACATCCCTCTAGGCTGTTACAGAGCTGATTTCAGTTCCCTGAGTCATACAGCAAATTCCCTTTGGCTATCTATTTTACATATGGTAATGTATGTTTCCATGTTATTCTCTCCATACATCTCACCTTCTCCCTCCTCCCCACCAACCATGTCCATAAGTGTGTTCTCAATGTCCATGTCTCCATTTCTGTTCTGCAAATAGGTTCATCAGTACCATCTTTCTAGATTCCATGTATATGCGTTGCTGCTGCTGCTGCTGCTAAGTCGCTTCAGTCGTGTCTGACTTTGTGCACCCCCATAGATGGCAGCCCACCAGGCTCCCCCGTCCATGGGATTCTTCAGGCAAGAGTACTGGCGTGGGGTGCCATATGCGTTAGTATACGATAATCGTCAGTCTTCTCTAATATACCAAAAGTGCTCTTTGCTTCTCTTTCCTTTTCCCCCATTGTACCATTATTAATAAAAATCTTCCTTATCAACAGCTTTCAGTGGCTGAAAGCCAAATCCAATGCCAGATGACCCAATAACCTGGCAAATTCACCCTAAGAATTCAACCTTCTAGCAGAAAAAGCAAAGGTCAAGGAATTGATCTGAGAACACAGTGGGCTAGAAGTAGCAGAAGATTCTTCAGGTCATTAAGGCTCACTATATTCAATACTTTGGGGAAAGGACCCTACTGAGAAGTGAAAGATGATCACCTGTAAATACTATATTTTTAGCGATATAAAGAAAAATACTGCCTATCCCTGATATAAGAAGATGGGAAACAGACAAAAGTTATATATTCCTGATCAAGACCACACTTACAGGCCCTATCTGGCTGACTCCCAGAAAGATGGCTCTGTATGGAAAACTAGAAATAAATTTTGATAGTGACCTCGATTTCTTTAGAAGGAAAACAAGCTTAAGGGTGCAGAGAACTGGCCCACTTTGCAACTGTCTAAACCTTTTCACTCTGGGAAATAAAGAGAGTGAGAGAAACCTCTAGAAGATCTTACACTTTCTGGTTTTAAGCTAAGTAGTATCTTGAATAATTCATGAGCTATGGCAATATTTGCATCTCATTTTGTGGAGTTATTTAAGTTATACAATTTCCCACAATTATACTACTAGTCTGACTGAAGAAAGAATATAAATTGTGGCTTGATCTATGTTTGGGATTTGCAGGAAAAATATATAGCAAATGAAAGAGAAAGACTAGGTGAGGATTTACTCAAGTGAGTGACGATGGGTTCTGTATTGAATAGAAAGTTTAACTCAAGGAGATGCTGACAGTTATGGGAAAAAAATGGAGGCATCAATACATGAGGTTTTTTTGAAGTCAAAAAGCAATTAAGAAGGAATGCAGGAGTGAGAGAGCAAAAAGGATAAAAAACAGAAGTCAGAGAGTGAGGGCAATGATATATTTTACATATGAATATGACAAGGAGTAGAGGAACACGATGGAAATGATAGTTCTTTTAGTTCATGAATTTCAGCAACGATAATCTTAAAAGCTAAAAAGTTGCTAAAATGGATTTGGCTTCATCAAATGTATTAAGTAATTATAATATCTGCTAATTAGCTTTGGTCACTAATAAACAATTTCAAAATTCTCACTAGTATATAATAACAAACATTATGGTCTTTAGCCCATGGGTGTTCAGTTTGACTGTATTTAGTTGATCAAGGTTGGGCTCACCTAGGCCACTTTGTGCTAAGGTGCTTGTGTGGGATCTTTGCTGCAGTATTTTGATCTCCCCTATGTTGTTCTCATTTGGGTGGCCAAGCTGATGGGAAAGAAATGCCTCGGCATGTTCTTCCTATTTTGGGTGACAAGAGGACAAGAGGCAAGTCTAACCATACAAACAAATGAGAGCCTTAACTCAATTAATATATACTAACATTGTACCGCCCCAAATAAATTACATGACTCAAATTGAGATTAATGATGTGGGGAAAAATAATCCACCTTTTCTAATGAGTTGTATTACAAAGTAATATGACAAAATCTGTGATTAAAGATAGAGAGTGAAGAATTCAAATGATGATGCAATAAGAATGAAGACAAATATTATATATCAGGTACCTTGAGACTACTGGCAAGTGAATGGGAGGTCAACAGAACTACCAATAAGGACAGATAGAATAAACAGAATTAGGAATTAAATTTCAAAGATTAAACCCTGCTGCTCTCCTCTAGATGAAAACAAGAGTAACAGCCTGGATAGAACAATAATGGAGCATTAAAAATAGAAGCTCCCATCCTCTGGGAAACACATGGAGGGGGTGTGTGGGTAACTTTGTGTTAACTATGTTCTCTGTATTTTTCTCTGCATAAACAGTATATGATCAGTAAAATACAATTGTTGGAAACTATGCATATTGACACAGGAAGATGTTAGAGGTGAGAGAATTGTCAACTCTACAACAGTTTTGTACAAAATACAAAATCCAACAACACCAGAAGACATCACTTTTCAATTCTTGGGGGACCATATTGATAACTGTTATTCACTTGGAGCTAAGGTTATATAATATATACTCTAAGGAGGTAGAACACATTTTGCACATAAAGTTATGAAGAAAAAATATGGTGGTTCTTGACAAAGTAAAACATATCCTTTACCCAGCGTGTAGCAATCCGTTACTCATTTGAGGTTTTGGTCTCTGAAGGTTTAACAATCAGCTAGGCATTATTAATAAGTGCTGGGTGTCAGAAGAAATCAGGGACATGTCAATTATCATGGAAGTACTCCAAATTTTATCTTGGGGAGAGTAAGCACTGAAATAAAGAAATTTTTCAAATCAATAAGCAAACAACTATATATTTATTGACAATCATATGATCAGTATGGTTCAGTTAAAACAGGCAATTGGAGAAGGAAATGGCAACCCACTCCAGTGGTCTTGCCTGGAGAATTCCATGGATGGAGGAGCCTGGTGGGCTGCAGTCTATGGGGTTGCCAAGAGTCGGACATGACTAGGCAACTAACACACACACACACACACACACACACAATAGGCTATATAGAAGGATTATAGAACAAAGCATTCATATACACAGCATATATGAGAGTGAAGTTAACCACATTATTAATGTTACCAGGCTTTTAGGTAAACAGGAAATGTTTAGATAATTTATTATACTGAAAGTGTTAGTCGCTCAGTCATGTTCAACTCTGAGACCCCACTGACTGTATCCTGCCAGGCTCCTCTGTTCATGGGATGCTCCTGGTGGCACAGTCAGTAAAGAATCCATCTGCCAGTACAGGAGACACAGGAGACACTGGTTCAGTCCCTGGGTCAAGAAGATCCCCTGGAGAAGGGAATGGCTACCCACTCCAATATTCTTGCCTGGTGAATTACACGGACAGACAAGTCAGGCAGGCTATGAGGTTGCAACCGTCCATGAGGTTGCAAAGAGTCAACAAGACTGAGAGACTAGCACTTTCACTTTCTTTTATTATACTGAGGTGAGAGTAAAGTAATCTGGGGAGGTACTCTGCAAATTTATGCAACTATTGCCATTTCTAACTTATTCTATAATCTTATTTCCTCTAGTTCACTGCATTTTTTATTTTAAATTTTTTAACATTTTACATTTTTTTCATTATAGCAACAGTCATGGAATTTCAATGAATATAACACTATGATGCTACAATTTACAACACCCTATTCATATGTAAATCCCTTAGCTATTCTTCCATCAATTATTTTGATATTTTAATCACACCAAGCCTGTTTACATATATATGTAAATACACACACAGATATATATGTATATGCATACATATGTGTATATAAACACATATATGTATGTGCATACATACATACACACATATATGTAGAGACATACATACATACACATATACATACTTTTCAAAAACAATCTTTTAGCAGAATCTTTTAACATATTTTAAAATTTATAATAGCATATATTTTTATGAAGTCTGGTTATGGGTAACTTTCTATTCATTTTGTTCCAAACTCATTTCATGTGTACATTCATTCTATTTCTAAAACCTTTTGCTATTCCTATCTCTAAGACATTTTTACTCAGCAAGACACACCTGAAATAAATTTTATCTACTTATATAACCAGCCATATTTACAATTTATATTTCTAAGCACACTTCTTTCAAGAATTATTTAACCTATACCCATTATTAAAATGTCGTCAAAAGTCAAATCTTCAATATGATAAAAGCATATAGTTTTAAATTATTTGACTAAACAAGAGCTAAATTGATTGCAACATTAAAAGTAAACACACACATACACATATACACTTCATAAACTAAGCTAAAAGAAAATTAACAAAATAGGAAAACACCTGTAACATATGAGGCACATAGTTAATGCCCTTAATATAGACAGAGCTCTGGAGAATCAATCATATTAAAAAAATATACCAATACAAATGATAAAAGACCAGGCAACTCAGAGAAAGATACAAATGTACTGAAACTTACTTATACTCAAACATATAACAATGTACTAGAAATAAATTCATATGTCTTTAAATGGAAAAAATATATTTCCTCAGTAAGACTAGAAAGAGCATTAGTACCGATGGCACAGATATGGAAATACAGAAGTATAGACTAGTATAAATTCTCTGGAGGGAAAGAAATTTAAAATGAGTATAGCCTATTATTAATAAGTCTTAATGTAATCAGATAGACTAGGACTCAAATTGTTGACTTTCCATTTGCTTGCCTTATAATCCCAGTAGTTTCCTTCATGCCATGAGTCTTAACTTACCTTTCTGTACAATGGAGATCATAATAACCATCTTACAGGATGCTTGTCAAATAAACAACATAACAAACATTAGATCTGACAAATAATAATTGCTTTTAAGAGCAATTAATCTGAAGGATTGAAACCGCTAGTATTTCATTATGCTCCTTTATCTCCTTGTTTTTATCTGGAACTAATTACAGATATAAACAGAGCTTAATATCAAAGATGCTAACCAAGTTATCATCTATAACAGTAAAATAAGATGATGGTGATTTAAAACATCTTTTCACATTCATGTGGTGGGATAATACACAGCCATTTAAGTATTACTATAGAAAAAATAATAAAATTATTTAATAAAACTAGGCCATGTTGATATAAGAAAAAAAAGATTGTATACATACGCTTGATTATCAAAATTTGTATACATATGTATATGGGATAAGTTTAAGAGCAGCTATTTATATGTGAAGGTCATGTGTAGACATATGATGTGTACGTATAACAGTGTGCATACATGTGTAAGCACAGAGAAAAATGGACATCTAAACATTCATTCATTAAAAAATATATAATGAATTTCTGCTATAAAGCAGATACCACACTAATATCTGATGATAAAAGTTCTCAGAAAAGATAAACACAAAGCACAGGTTTCTATAATACAATCTGGGAGACAGACATTGTCAGAATAATCTCATGAACAGATTTCAAATAGTAATTGGAATAATGCTATAAAGGAAAAGTGTATAGAAAAGTGTGTAACAGGGAAGAGAACTGTGAAGTTATCTGAGAAATACAAGTGAGAGATTACAGGACCTTGAATGAGGAAGGTGTCAACAGAAATGAAATGAAGTGATAAATCTAAAATTTACTTATGAGGCAAAACTAAAATTATTTAACAGTGGATTGGATATGGAGAGTACAGTGTGAAGAAAATGATAGTATCTTCCTTCTAGAGTTATGAAAATCAAAAGACAGTACGTCACTTAAACAGTCAGTACAGGGACAGGGCACAGAAAGGGGCAATACTGAGTGAGAAGGAGCTGATGAAGGTGGTTTATAGGACCCTAACTTGCAAAATGAGAAGAACAGTGCTGCCATTCCAAGAGAGAGCAAATGTTGGAATGGCATCAAGTTTCAGGAGGAAAGTTATTAAATCCATTTTATATATCCTTACCTTGAATTTACCTTCAAAACATGCAAGAGCAGATGGCAATGAGGCAATTGGATAAACTAGCCTGGTTCTGAGGAGAAATCTGGATTGCATGTACATTTAAGAATCACATATGGGGTCAACAAAGTAAAGGTAAAAGGGGTTAATAATGAGTCTTTAGCTATTCCAGATGAAAGGGGAATAATCCTGAAGGGGAGATAGAGTAGAAGTTGCTAGAGATATGCTATCATAGTATTCAAGTGAAAAAAAAAATGTTTTTAGAAGTATCCAACTGTAATGTCAATCATGAAGGCAATCAGTCCTGAATATTCACTGGAAGCACTGAGGCTGAAGCTGAAGCTCCAAAACTTTGGCCACCTGATGCTAAGACCTGACTCACTGGAAAAGACCCTGATGCTGGGAAAGATTGAAGGCAAGAGCAGAAGAGGAGGACAGTGAATGGCATGGTTGGATGGCATCACCAACTCGATGGACATGAGTTTGAGCAAGATCAGGGAGTTGGGGATAGAAAGGGAAGCCTGGCATGCTGCAGTGCGTGAGGTCACGAAGACTCAGACACGACTGAACTGAACTGTAATGAACCCTGCAGAAAGCTCATGTAAGAATTGGTTAAAAGGAATCTCACTGAAGAAAGTGACATGAAAGTCACTGGCACCCACAAAAAAACGTGTGATCCACGTAGGTAAGATTGGATCAGACTTGAGTAGTGGAAACAGGAAATATAGAAAACTCCTTCAGCATTTTGGCTATAAAGAAAAGGGGCTATAAACCAGATTAGCTAGAAGGGCATGAAAGCATAAGAGCAAAGAGTTGTGTCCAGCTCTTTGCGATCCCATGGCCATCCTCTGTCCATGGGATTTCCCAGGCAAGAATTCTGGAGTGGGTAGCCATCCCCTTCTCCAGGGGATTTCCTGACCCAGGGACTGAACTCAGGTCTCCTGCATTGCAGGCGGATTCTTTACCATCTGAGCCACCATAGAAGGGCATAAACTATGCAAATAAAAGACTCTGTTTTCCAGTGGGAGAGATTAGGGCATATTAAGAACAGAGGTTTGCTCTTAGAGGTTAGAGGCTAAATCTACAATAATCCAGCCCAGAAATAAACCCTCACCCTTACAGTTAATCTACAACAAAGAAACAGAAGATAAATGTAGAAAACAGTCTCTACAGTAAGTGGTGCTGAGAAAATTGGGCAGCTAATTGTAAAATAATGAAATCAGAACATTCTCTAATAAACTCAAATTGCTTTAAAGACTTAAATGTAAGACCAGAACCTACAAAATTCCTAGAGGAAAATGTAGACAGAACAATCTTTGACATAAATCACAATATGTATCCACCTCTTAAAGCAAAGGAAACAAAAGCAAAAATAAACAAATGGGACCTAATGAAGCTTAAAATTTTTTGCACAGCATAAGAAATCATGAAAAAAACAACAGATAATTTATAGAAAAGAAGATATTTGCAAATGATATGACTGATGTGGTGTTAATATTCACCACACATAAACAGCTCACACAACTCAACATCAAAAAAAAGCAATAAAACTATTAAAAAATGAGCAGAAGAATGAATCAATAATATTTACATTATTTTAAATAGATTGTACATATTTTAACTTTACAGGCTTACAATCTTTCTCAGGCAGTTTAAGAAAAAGAGTAAATGAATACTGGTAAAAGATGCCTTAATACATAACAATTAAAAGATGAAGCAGATGAATACTAAGGACAAATGAATATCCATTCCATATGTCTAGAGTTTAGAAAGTGAAACTTTCCAAACTTTCTCACTGAAAGTGAAAGTTTGTAAGATACTAGACAGGGCAGAGAAAAAGTGTGTATAAGGAATATGAAGGAGGTTAAGCAAAGTTTATGCTCTGAAAGCAGAACAGAGCAAATTTGGGGATGATTTTTAAATTTATCTGAACAGCTGAAAAGAATCACATGATATCAAGGGTATTTCCATATTGCCCTGGAGATGGTAACAGTACAGTATAGCTGAAAAGTCCCTTTCCAGAAGTCAGGTGCAAGGGCTTGCTCTCATCTCTGCCAATAAAAAAGAGGGGCACCTGTTTCAGATATTTAATTAATCCAAGTTTTAGTTTCTTTACAAGTGTAATTCAAGAATTTGCCTACATTATCTGTCTCTTACAGCATTAAAATTCTTTACTTCTGCTACCTAAAGAAGAGAATAGGTACGCTGCAAGAAAAAAACAAAACAAAACAAAACAAAACAAACCAACCAACCAACCCTGAAATAATCTGAAGTATCTGTATGTCATGATATAGAATTTTTTTTTTTCAAATAACATGATAGAACTTTTTTTAAAATTATAGATTCCTGTAACTGGGAATAAAAGCTCCACACATTCCTTGGCTTAATACTGAATAGGTTGGCAGAGTTGTGAAATAACAATCTCCAGCCTTAGGGATGTGTGAAGGGCACTTCACATTTCTGACAAGCTGAGTCATTTGATTTGATCCCCTTAGTAACTTATCCATTAAAATTTTATTTCTTGTGCACATAATTTGATAACTATGTATAATTTAAATACTCCAAATAAGACAGCAAATCATTTCAAGTCTTTTTAATGTGATTTATGTTTAAATCAATAAAATACTACAACAGAGTATTAGTAAAGAATGGATTTAAAAGTTAACACATATTTCCTGATGTAAACATGTTAAAAAAAAAGTGTGCAAAAATAGTGAATGAATGACATATAAAGTAATTACAAGTAAATACATCTATTTCTTTTTGGAAGGTTTATTTTCTAGTAAGTATTTAAATTGGTTTGGCTTTATGCATAAAATCAATGATTAACTTTGAGTCATATTATATTCATGTATTTATAAATACGGCTTTGCTTTGATTTCATTTTATCTAAATGAATAAAATTCTGTGGTGCTTCTTCTCAGCTGTCTTATGAAACTGGGGAACTTTGATATTTTGGAAGATTTCACTTTCATTTTTTAAATCATCAAGAGCAAAATTTAAAATTTTCTTAGATTATGTATCAGGACCAAAATCTTGCACTTAACTTTAAATTTATTCATAAATAATTTAAATTAGTTCATTTCTATAACTCCAATCAAAGTTACTCAACATTTCCTTTGGTGGACGACTAACGGAAATCTTTTCTAAGTTGCAGCTCATGCTTTCAATGGTCAAGACTGTGCTCTGCTCACCAGACATCGCTCATGGGATGACTTTTTTCCCTTCATGTTAAGTTTCTGATACAATCACATGCTAACAGTTACTATGTATATCATTGATATTAAAGATATATATATATATGATAGAAAGAGTGAGAATCATAGGAACTGATATATTTTCGCTTTTCCAATAAAGCATTCTATGACATTGGGGAAGATATATAAGTTCTCTGCTTCTCTACTATTTTCACTAAGGATTGTTTTCTTTTCAAACTATTGCACAATTGTGCTCATTTCACATGCTAGTGAGGTAATGCCCCAAATCCTTCAAGTTAGGCTTAAACAGTACATGAACTAAGAACTTACAGAAGTACTAAAGATGGATTTAGAAAAGGCAGAGGAACCAGAGATCAAACTGCCAACATTGTTTGGATCATAGAGAAACCAAGGGAATTCCAGAAAAACATCTACTTCTGCTTCATTCACTACGCTAATGCCTTTGACTGTGTGGATCACAACAAACTGGAAAATCCTTAAAGAGACAGGAATATGAGACCAATTTGCTTGCCTCCTGAGAAACCTGCATTTAGGTCAAGTAGTAACAGAAACAATCAGGGAAGAACAGATTAGTTAAAAAATTGGAAAAAGAGTACCTCAAGGCTGTATACTGTCACACTGCTTATTTAACTTCTATGAACTGTACATCATGCAAAATGCTGGGCTGGATGAAGCACAAGCTGGAATCAAGATTGCCAGGAGAAATATCAATAATCTCAGAAATGCAGATGACACCACCCTGATGGCAGAAAGTGAGGAAGAACTAACGAGCCTCTTGATGAAGGTCAAACAGGAGAGTGAAAAAGCTGTCTTAAAACTCACACTCAAAAAGCTAAGATCATCACATTCAGTCCCATCACTTCATGGCAAATAGATGGGGAAACAATGGAAATATTGACAGAATTTTATTTACCTGGGCTCCAAAATCATTGCAGATGGTGACTGAAGCCATGAAATTAAAAGATGCTTGCTCCTTGGATGAACACCTATGACAAACCTAGACAGTGTATTAAAAAGCAGAGACATCACTTGGCTGAAAAAGGTCTGTTTAGTCACAGCCATGGTTTTTCCAGTACTCATGTATGGATGGGAGAGTTGGACCATGGAGAAGGCTGAGTGCCAAAGAACTGATGCTGTCAAGTTGTGGTGCTAAAGCAGGCTCCTGAGAACTCCCTGGACAGCAAGGAGATCAAGCCAATCAATACTGAAAGAACTCAATCCTGAATATTGATTGGAAGGACTAATACTGAAGCTCCAATACTTTGGCCACATGATACAAAGGGCTGACTCATTGGGAAAGACCAGAATGCTGGGAAAGATTGAAGGCAGGAGGAGAAGGGGTCAATAGAGGATGAGATGGTTGGATGGCATCACCGACTCAATGGACACGAGTTTTGGCAAACATCAGGAGATAGTGAAGGACAGGGAAGCCGGGCATGCTGCTGTTCATAAGGTAGCAAATAGTTGGACATGGTTGAGGGACAGAGCAACAACAAAAGTGTTTTTTGAAATCTCATTCTAAGTTATAGGATTCTACATTTTTGAGTATATTTAAGATGATTAATTGCATAATATCAAAGAATTCAGTATTTACACTTATTTTATTGTTGTTATATATAGACACTACACTAGAATAAAATAAAAACTGCGAAATAACTAGGAACTTCAGTGTTCACAGCTTCCCTGGTGGCTCAGATGGTAAAGTGTCTGCCTGCAATGCAGGAGACCCAGGTTCGATCCCTGGGTCAGGAAGATCTCCTAGAGAAGGAAACGGCAACCCACTCCAGCACTCTTGCCTGGAATATTCCATGGACAGAGGAGCCTGGTAGGCTACAGTCCATGGGGTCGCAAAGAGTCGGACATGACTGAGCTTCTTCACTTCACTTCACTTCAGTGTTCACATAAAACACTTCAGGGAAACATAACAAACAGACTTACTATGGTTCAGTGAGATAAGCTATAAATTTTTTGAGTGGTAAAAGCTGTTAGAATAAGTAATCATCTTTTATTTCAGACTATGAAAATTTTCATATAGTTTCTGAATATTTTCCTGTTACTTCACCCAAAAAAAGATTATTCTTGAACTTCAACAGAAAGATTTGATAAGTAACATTTAAAATGAATAAAAATCATTCACCATACAAATTAACTTATTCACAAAACAGCTAGAGTCACAGATACAGAAAGCATACTTACGGCTACCAGGGGAAAAAGGGAAAGGGATAAATTGGGAGATTGGGGTTGACATATACAAACATTAACAGGCTTCCCTGGTGACTCAGTGGTAAATAATTTGCCTGCCAATGCAGAAGATACAGATTCAATCACTTGGTCAAGAAGATCTCCTGGAGAAGGAAATGGCAACCCACTTCAGTATTCTTGCCTGGAATATGCCACGGACACAGGAGTCTGGCATGGTGCAGTCCATGGAGTCACAAAGAGTCAGATACAACTGGGTGACTGAACATGCATGCATCCAAACAGTATACACACTACTATATATAAAATAGATAACTAATGAGAACTTGCAGAAGATAATAAGAGGTGGCAAGAATACACAGAAGAACTATACAAAAAAGATCTTAATGACCCAGATAACCATGATGGTGTGATCACTGACCTAGAGTCAGACATCCTGGAGTGTGAAGTCAAGTGGGCCTTAGGAAGCATCACTGTGAATAAAGTTAGTGGAGGTAATGGAATTCCAGTTGAGCCATTTCAAATGACCAACCTTTATGGCAGAAAGTGAAGAGGAACTAAAGAGCCTCTTGATGCAAGTGAAAGGGGAGAGTGAAAAAGACAGCTTATATTTCAACATTCAAACAGCTAAGATCATGGCATTCAGTCCCATCACTTCATGGCAAATAGATGGGGATACAGTGGAAACAGTGAGAGACTATTTTCTTGGGCTCCAGAATCACTGCAGATGATGGTGAAGCCATGAAATTAAAAGACGCTTGCTCCTTGGCAGAAAAGCTATCACCAACATGGATAGCATATTAAAAAGCAGAGACACTACTTTGCCAACAAAGGTCCATCTAATCAAAGCTATGGTTTTCACAGTAGCCATGTATGGAAGTAAGAGTTGGACCATAAAGAAAGCTGAACGCCGAAGAACTGATGCTTTTGAACTGTGGTGTTGGAGAAGATTCTCTCTTGAAGAGATCTCTAGTATTTCCCATTCTATTCAGTCAGTTCAGTTGAGTCGCTCAGTCATGCCCGACTCTTTGCGACCCCATAAACGGTAGCATGCCCGGCATCCCTGTCCATCACCAACTCCCGGAGTTCACTCAAACCCATGCCCAAAGAGTCAGTGATGCCATCCAGCTATCTCATCCTCCACCATCCCCTTCTCCTTCTGCCCTCAATCTTTCCCAGCATCAGGGTCTTTTCAAATGAGTCAGCTCTTCGCATGAGGTGGCCAAAGTATTGGAGTTTCAGCTTCAACATCAGTCTTTTCAATGAACACCAAGGACTGATCTCCTTTAGAATGGACTGGTTGGCTCTCCTTGCAGTCCAAAGGACTCTCAAGAGTCTTCTCCAACACCACAGTTCAAAAGCATCAATTCTTCGGTACTCAGCTTTCATCACAGTCCAACTCTCACATCCATACATGACTACTGGAAAAACCATAGCCTTGACTAGACGGACCATTGTTGACAAAGTAATGTCTCTGCTTTTGAATATGCTGTCTAGATTGGTCATAACTTTCCTTCCAAGGAGTAAGCGTCTTTTAATTTCATGGCTGCAATCACCATCTGCAGTGATTTTGGAGCCCAGAAAAAAAAAGTCAGCCAGTTTTTCCACTGTTTCCCCATCTACTTGCCATGAAGTGTTGGGACCGGAGGCCATGATCTTCATTTTCTGAATGTTTAGATTTAAGCCAACTTTTTCACTCTCTTCTTTCACTTTCATCAACAGGCTCTTTAGCTGCTCTTCACTTGCTGCCCTAAGGGTGGTGTCATCTGCATATCTGGGGTTATTGATATTTCTCCCAGCAATCTTGATTCCAGCTTGTGTTTCATCTAGTTCAGTGTTTCTCATAATGTACTCTGCATATAAGTTAAATAAGCAGGGTGACAATATACAGCCTTGATGTACCCCTTTTCCTATTTAGAACCAGTCTGTTGTTCCATGTCCAGTTCCAACTGTTACTTCCTGACCTGCATACAGGTTTCTCAGAGGCAAGTCAGGTGGTCTGGTATTCACATCTCTTTCAAAGTTTCCACAGTTTATTTCCACAATAAACTGTCAAAGGCTTTGGCATAGTCAATAAAGCAGAAATAGATGTTTTTCTGGAACTCTCTTGCTTTTTCCATGATCCACCAGATGTTGGCAATTTGGTCTCCACTTCCTCTGCCTTTTCTAAAACCAGCTTGAACATCTGGAAGTTCCCAGTTCAGGTATTGCTGAAGTCTGTTTTGGAGAATTTTAAGCATGACTTTACTAGTGTGTGAGATGAGTGCAATTGTGCGGTAGTTTGAGCATTCTTTGGGATTGGAATGAAAACTGACCTTTTCCAGTCCTGTGGCCACTGCTGAGCTTTCCAGATTTGCTGGCATATTGAGTGCAGCACTTTCATAGCATCATCTTTTAGGATTTGAAATAGCTCAACTGGAATTCCATCACCTTCACTAGCTTTGTTCGTAGTAATGCTTTCTAAGGTACACTTGACTTCACATTCTAGGATGTCTGCCTCTAGGTGAGTGATCACACCATCATGATTATCTTGGTCGTGAAGATCTTTTCTGTGCAGTTCTTCTGTGTATTCTTGCCACTTCTTAATATCTTCTGCTTCTGTTAGGTCCATACCATTTCTGTCCTTTATTGAGCCCATCTTTGCATGAAATGTTCCCTTGGTATCTCTAATTTTCTTGACGAGATCTCTAGTCTTTCCCATTCTATTGTTTCCCTCTATTTTTTTGCATTGATCACTAAGAAATGCTTTCTTATCTCTTCTTGCTATTCTTTGGAACTCTGCATTCAAATGGGTTTATCTTTCCTTTTCTCCTTTGCTTTTCACTTCCCTTCTTTACACAGCTATTTGTAAGGCCTCTTTAGACAGCCATTTTCCTTTTTGCATTTCTTTTTCTTGGGGATGGTCTTGATTGCTGTCTCCTGTACAATGTCATGAACCTCCATCCCATTCTATGTTTTCCTCTATTTCTTTGCATTGATCATGGAGAAAGACTTTCTTATTTCCTCTTGCTATTCTTTGGAACTCTGCATTCAGATCGGTATATATTTCTTTTTCTCTTTTGCCTTTAGCTCCTCTTTTTTTCTCAGCTATATGTAAGGCCTCCTCAAACAACTCAAACAACCATTTTGACTTTTTGTATTTCTTTTTCTTGGGGATGGTCTTGATCTCTGCCTCCTGTACAATGTCACAAACCTCTGTCCATAGTTCTTCAGGCACTCTGTCTATCAAATCTAATACCTTGAATCTGTTTGTCACTTCCACTTCCATCAGAGGTTTGCTTTAGGTCATACCTGAATGGTCTAGTGGTTTTCCCTACTGTCTTCAATTTAAGTCTGAATTTAGCAATAAGGAGTTCATGATCTGAGCCAGTGTCAGCTTCCAGTCTTGTTTTTGCTGACTGTATAGAGCTTCTCTATCTTCAGCTGCAAAGAGTACAATCAATCTGATTTTGATATCGACTATCTGGTGATGTCCATGGGTAGAGTCTTCTGGTGTTTTGGAAGAGGGTACTTGTTATGACCAGTGTGTTCTCTTGGCAAAACTCAGTTAGCCTTTGCCCTGCTTCATTCTGTACTCCAAAGACAAACTTGGCTGTCACTACAGTTATCTCTTGACTTCCTACTTTTGCATTCTAGTTCCCTATGATGAAAAGATCTTTTTTTGGTGTTAGTTCTAAAAGGTCTTGTACATCACCATAGAACCGTTCAGCGTCTTCTGCATTAGTGGTTGGGGCATAGACTTGGATTACTATCATACTGAATGGTTTGCCTTGGAATTGAACAGAGATTATTCTGTCATTTTTGAGATTAAACCCAAGTACTGCATTTTGGACTGTTTTGTTAACTATGAGGGCTCTCCCTTTCTTCTAAGGGATTCTTGCCCAGAGTAGCAGATATACTGGTCATCTGAATTAAATTCTCCCATTCTAGTCCATTTTAGTTCACTGGTTCCTAAAATGTCATTGTTCACTCTTGCCATCTCCTGTTTGATCACTTTCAATTTACCTTGATTCATGGACCTAACATTCCACATTCCTATGCAATACTGTTCTTTATAGCATTGGACTCCATCACCAGTCACATCCACAACTGGGTGTTGTTTTTCCTTTGGCTCCACTTCTTCACTCTTTCTTGAGTTACTTCTCCACTCTTCTCCAGTAGCACCTACCAACCTGGGGAGTCCATCTTTCAGTGTCATATCTTTTTGCATTTTCATACTGTTAATGGAGTTCTCAAGGCAGGAATACTGAAGTGGTTTCCCATTCTCTTCTCCAGTGGACCACATTTAATCATAACTCTCCACCATGACCCGTCCATCTTGGATGGCCCTATGCAACATGGTTCATAGTTTCATTGAGCTAGACAATGCTGTGATCCATGTGATCAGTTTGGTTAGTTTTCTGTGATTGTGGTTTTCATTCTGTCTGCCCTCTGATGCATAAGTTCAGTTCAGATATGAGCTAACTAAATCCTTACCTAAGTGATGAGAAAGAAGCTATCATTCACACATTACAAATGTATATGCTCATTTGTTTCTCAGAATTTACTTCATTCATCCATCAAAATGGCTCAAGGTATTTCGGAAAAGCCTTATGTGGTAGTTTCTCACTGTTAGGCCATAAACAAATGATTTTTATGGACAGATAAATCCCTGGGTCAGGAACATGCCCAGGAAGAGGGCATGGCAAACCACTCCAGTATTCTCGCCTGGAGAATCCCCATGGACAGAAGAGCCTCCAGACTACAGTCCATAGGGTCTCAGAGAGTTGGATGTGACTAAAGCAACTTAGCAAACATGCATGCAAATAGAGAGAGAGACAGAATGATAAAGATAACACATTTCATAGGCTTTTCTCAGGCTTAATAAAATAATTTATTTTAAAAGTACTTCTTAAACTGTAAACTATTACATAATTTATCAGTTATTGCCCATGTTTTCTATGCCCCCCCAAGTCAAATAAAGTGGAAAGTGGATATTTGTTCTAAAATAAGTCACTCAAATTATCTAGAATTATTATTTAAAAAAGAAGAAATTTGCCTTTCAACCTTTATCAATGGAAAACAGTTCACTCAATCTTAAAATATAATTTCCATATATATTTTATTGGGTAGAGTATATTTTAAAAGCTCTAAAATAAGAATATTGTTGTAATGGAAAACAATGTTTAGTATCAACATTGAATAGGCAAAAAGCATACTCCTGTAATTAGATACACTTAGACAGACAGCTAAAGAAACTATACCTCTGGGAGAAACTCTGACTGCTGTTATTGTTCTCAAACAAATATGGAACTCAAAAGTACCTATTTCAGTGCTGATATTAAATGTCTCACCATGTTCCCATTATAAACCCTTCTTTTAGGAGTTTATAACAGGCAATAAAAATTCACTTCAGACAATATTTAGCATCCAAAAAAGCTATTACAGCCTCCTGGGTAAATAATAGGAATATTTATAGAATGTATATATATAAATATTGATATATTATGTTTATCTATTTTTAAAAGTGCACTTGTGACAACTAATCTCCTTTATCATATTGCTGAATCATGTTACCATCTTCAGTTCCAGTAATCTAAAAGGAAAAATACAATTAAATTTAGTGCTCTTTAATTGTTTCTAAATATGATTAATCTAGAGTCAACCAGGTATCACTGTACTTCAGAATTTGCTTGCTGGCCTCTAGAAATATCAAGAGAAGGGTCAGCTCCCTTAATGGGAATAACTTCATATTTATTTTTTTGAAGTTTATTTTTCTGTTATTGTTGAGGACTACCACTGCATAAACGTATGCAAATAAAACCTCTGTTTTTCTATTAAATAAAGAAAGAAACATAAGAGGAGAGATAAGAAAGGCTTCCTAAGTGAACAACGCAAAGAAACAGAGGAAAACCACAGAATGGGAAAGACTGGAGACCTCATCAAGAAAATCAGAGATACAAAAGGAACATTTCATGCAAAGATGAGCACAATAAAGGACAGAAACGGTATGGACCTAACAGAAGCAGAAGATATTAAGAAGAACTGGCAAGACCACACAGAAGAACTATACAAAAAATTCTCAGTGACCCAGATAATCATGATGGTGTGATCACTCACCTAGAGCCAGAAATCCTGGAGTGTGAAGTAAAGTGGGCCTTAGGAAGCATCACTATGAACAAAGCTAGGGGAGGGGATGGAATTCCAGTTGAGCTATTTCAAAACCTAAAAGATGATGCTGTGAAAGTGCTGCACCCAATATGCCAGCAAATTTGGAAAACTCAGCAGTGACCACAGCACTGGAAAAGGTCAGTTTTCATCCCAATCACAAAGACAGGAAATGCCAAACAATGTTCAAACTACCGCACAATTGCACTCATTTCAGATGCTGGCAAGTTCAGTTCAGTCGCTGAGTTGTATCTGACTCTTTGTGACCCCATGGACCGTAGCATGCTAGCAAGGTATTGCTCAAAATCCTTCAAGCAAGGCTTCAATAGTATATGAACTGAGAACTTCCAGATGTACAGACTGGATTTGGAAAAGGAAGCAGAATCAGAGATGAAATTGCCAACATCTGTTGGATCATAGAAAAAGCAAGAAATTCCAGAAAATATCTACTTCTGTTTCACTAACTATGCTAATGCCTTGACTGTGTGGATCACAACAAACTGGAAAATTCTTAAAGAGATAGGAATACCAGACCACCTTACCTGCCTCCTGAGAAAGCTGTATGGAGGTCGGGAAGCAAGTTAGAATTGGAGATAAAACAATGGACTGGTTCAAATTTGGGAAAGGAGTACCTCAAGGCTGTATACTGTCACCTTGCTTATTTAACTTATATGCAGGGTACATCATGCAAAATGCCAAGCTGGATGAAGCACAAGCTGGAAGCGTGATTGCTAGGAGAAGTATCAATAACCTCAGATATGCAGATGACATCATCCTTATGGCAGAAAGCAAAGAACTGAAGAGTATCTTGATGAAAGTGAAAGAGGAGAGTGAAAAAGCTGGGTTAAAACTCAACATTCAAAAAACTAATTCATGGCATCTGGTACTATCACTTCATGGCAAATAGATGGGGACACAATGGAAACAGTGACAGAATTTTACTTTCCTGGGCTCCAGAATCACTGTGGACAATGAATGCAGCCATTAAATTAAACGATGTTTGCTCCTTGGAAGAAAAGCAATGACAAACCTAAACCGGGTATTAAGAAGCAGAGATATCACTTTGCTGACAAAGTTCCGTATAGTCAAAGCCACGGTGTAGGGAGAGAGCAAACTAACCAAGATGGCGTGTTCAAACTCTCTAGCTCCACCTTTTGTAGATAATGACTATGTAACAGCTAAGGTCATTTATAGCACTGCGCATGTGCATCGCAAGGTACTCATTTGGACCCAGGCTGTGTGCTGTATGCATATATGAGCTTCACCTAGAAAGTCACGTCATTACTGCTGTGTTACAGCTGTGTCCATTGGGTCTACTATGAGAGGAGTGAATATAGCCTGTCTACTGCTATCGCTGCTGCATCAGCCAGGAGAGACACTGTTAATGGCCGCTGTGTCAGCCAGGAGAGAGGTTGTGTTGTGTTAGGTTATGCTATGGCTGCTCCTACAGCTGTTGGGTCAGCCAGGAAACAATAAATATGTCTGCAGTTCCCATGGCTCCTCGAGTTTTCTTCCAGCCTCTTAGCTTGCCCCTTGTCTACCCCGGGTTCAGCAAACAGTGTGGACAGTGTGAACAACAAGACAACTGGCATCACAAACAGCATCAATGTTACATTTTGTTTTTCCAGTAGTCATGTACAGATGTGAGAGTTGGACTATAAAGGAGGCTAAGCACTGAAGAATTGATGCTTAGGATCTGTAGTGCTGGAGAAGACTCTTGAGAGTCCCTTAGACTGCAAGGAAATCAAATCACTCAATCCTAAAGGAAATCAGTCCTGAATATTCACTGGAAGGACTGATGCTGAAGCTAACGCTGCAATACTTTGGCCACCTTATGTGAAAAACCAACTCATTGGAAAACCCTGATGCTGGGAAAGATTGAAGGCAGGAGGAGAAGGGAATGACAGAGGACGAGATGCTTGGATGGCATCACCGACTCAATGGACATGAGCTTGAGTAAACTCCGGGAGATGGTGAAGGAAATCCTGACGTGCTGCGGTCATTGGGGTTGCAAATAATAGGACACAACTTAGCAGCTGAACAACAACAACAAATACTGTCTTTAAATGATTACTTTTAAATCAGAAAAGCTTAAAATTCATGAACGTTTTATTCAGGTAAAAGACCATCCAATTTTTCCACAGTTATTCACATATAGCAACATGGAACAAAGAGAACTCCCAAGCTTTATTTATTTCAAATATCAAAGGATGCTCTTGAAAAGAAAATGCCTTTGATATATTTTATTTGATAGTATTGTTTTAAGATTTTATTTCTCTTACAGGATATTTTTAATCTTAACTGCTAACAAGTTCTTCACATTAACATATTTTTAATGCTTAATGCTATGTTATTCATCTCGAGTTTGAGCTATCAAAAATTCCATAAGTACAGTAGAATCATCAAAATAATAACAGATTAATAACAATATAAGAAATATTGTCTGCAAGCAATTATTGGTACTATTTATATCTCTGGTATGGTGTTAAGTTCTTCATACATTACATCATTAAATTACCTCTATGAAGTCAATGCATATTTTGATGAGAAAACTAGGCTTTAGGTACAAAGTGACTGATGTACTATTTTATAGGTAAACACTGGAAATGCTTGGACTTAATTTTTTTTCTGAGAATATAGCTTGTATTTCATGATCATGCTCTCTCTCTCTTATAGAGAACACCATTATGATTTAGTAAATTAAAAGTCCTAACAATAGGAACATTACAGCTGACCTAATTAATAGATGGATAAGTATATGACAAGATAGCCAGATGGCTAGACAGTAAATAATACAATATCTATATGATATTGAGACTCAATAACATAATGTATTTTTGCCATCCTAGAAATTATTCTTTAAATTTATTACATACTTTGTATTTTAGTCTGAAAGGTAAGATGAATGAAATAGCCTATCTTTAAAATAACTGTCAAAGAGAATAATGCTATTTGTCTTCTGAAATCAGCAATGGAATATTAACTGCATGAACACTAATAAAATTATCTGACATTTAAGAAGTTTTAAATGGCTTCATAATTTACATTTTTAGTCTTTACCAAATAGGCTCAAATATCATCTGGTCCATAATTAGTATATAAAAGCCAATGAATCTTGTTATGCATAAATTTTTTATTTAACTGTCATTACTCCTTAGCAGTTCATTAAACTGGTTTGGAAATATTTTGAAAGAGTTAGTAGTAGCTTTGCATCTTTTAACTCAAGAATGTCATTCCATATAAAGTTTAACTAAAATTCAGAAAGGAGAATTTCTGAAAAAAGTTAACCGAAATCATTGGCATTTCACACAGTGATTACATCTAAACCACTGACATACATTTAACCTTTATAACTATTTCAATCTTTGAATTTGGTACATGGAAATAAACTGAAAATAAAACTCATGATCTATTCCTCATCAATCTGATTCTCCTACAATTGTCTCCCCTTAATAAATGGTTCATCTACTCTCCTAGTTGTTCAGGCATAAATTTTAAAGTTTACCATGTATTTATCTTTCACATCCTACATATAATCAACCAATGAATCCCATTAATCACCTTCAAAGCATATCCAGAATTGAGCCTCATCTCACCCCATTCCAACTAGTATCACTCCCTGCCTAGACTGGTCTTGCCACTTAAATCCTTACTTCCATTCAGTCATTATTCCAGGCAGAAATCAGAGTTGACCCAATACAACTTGCCAAACCCCACCAATCAGTAAAATTTAGTCCTTATCACTCTGAGAGGCCCAATGTGGCCTGGACCTCTGCTCTTCTGTCCTCATTCTGCCCCCCCATCCCCATTTTTTCCTTTTGTTCATTCTCTTCCTATGACATTGCCCCATTGCCTTGAATATGCCAAGCCTGGATTTGTTCCTGGTTTTTCATACCAGTTCTCCTTGTTGCTCAAAATACTCTTCACTCCAGATTTTTTGTGCATCACATTCGCAAACAGGATCTTAGTTCCCTGACCAGGAATGCCCCTCGCACTGCGAGCACACAGTCTTAACCACTGGACTACCAGGGAAGTTCCCAGATCCCTTTCCTTTTCCTAAGTCTCTGCCCAAATGCCATTTAGCAAAAAAGCTTTTTTTTTTTGACCTCTCATATACAAGAGTTAAGCTTCATCACTTTCTTTCTGGAAGTTTCATTATATTAATATTCCAGGCACCCTGTAAATGTATTATATACACTATCTCACAATCTTCAAAACCAACTTTAAGAAGTGGGTTTTATTCTTTCTCTTTCATCCAGCAGGCTGGAGAGCTTAAGTAACTTACTAAAATTTATCAAATTCTCTAGACATATGACTAAGATTCAAACTGAGTCGCCAGAGTCTTTAGCTCTTGCTCTTTGTCAACTATTCCATCTTGTGTATTCTTCCGAATTCTCCCATTTTAACAGAGGGACATGAGAGTGAAGAGTTTAAGAAAATTGTTCAGGATCCCATAGCAAGTAGATGGTAGAAAAGGGATTCAAACCTAGGTTGATCAAACCTGGCGATTACTCCCCTGCATCACACTGTCTAAGATATGTGTTAACCCTGCATGTCTTCCCAGCTTCGTACTCACTTACCCAACTTTCATTTAAGTAAATGATTACTTCAGTTCTATGGTTTGATTGGAGTTGAAATATGAGAAAAGTACTCATATTATAAAGAACATCACCAATACTGACTTTATCCCAGAAATTGTTTAGAGTTGAGACATGATTCCCACTGATTTTTCCTCCTTTGATTGGCTAATTTATTCTATCCTCAATACTGTAACTGTTAAACTTCTCACTTTTCAATGTCCACACTGGACAAATGCATGCATTAAAATTCCTCTAAAATGATAACTAGGAATGCCTTTAAATATACTTTTAACTATAATATAAAGCATATTCTTTCATAATCTTTGTGATGGACCACTGGCATTAAGGCCATAACACAAATTCTCTTGATTTGCTTTTGTATTTAGTGAAAGATAAAGATCGATTCTGCCATACATTTGTTTATATATAAATCAGCCTTTGGGGCTTCCCTCATAGCTTGCTGGTAAAGAATACACCTGCAACGCAGGAGACATGGGTTCAGTCTCTGGGTCCAGAAGATCCTCTTGGAGTGGGAAACAGCAACCCACTCCAGTGTTCTTGCCTGGGAAATCTGATGGACAGAGGAGCCTGGCATGCTGCAGTCTATAAGGTCACAAAAGTTAGACACAACTGAAGCAACTTAGCACAGCAAACACCTTATGTATCACATTACACAAATTACCTAACCCAAAATACCTGCAGGTATTGAAGCTGTTCAGTCTACTTTGGGGTTAGAAAAAAAAAGCTTATTGCAATGGAAATTTGCTATATGTGCATTAAAGGGTAAAGCTGGACTTAGAAATCTGTACACTAAGATAAGTGATTTGAGGATATGTAATCTGCTTGTGAGATATATGAAATCACACCTGATTCTTTACTGTAAAAATAAACCTCCCCTTGAACAGAGTAGGAGATCAATAAGTGATTGTTAAATGAAGTATGGATAGATGGCCTAATATAAGAAATTTCCTTATATAAGAAAGCCATCCATCACAGTAAGGAAGGGCAGAGTGGGAAATAAAAAGCCTTTGCAAAATAATTTGACTAAAACATTGTAAACCTTACTGTACCCCTCTGCTTGGCCTCAGATTTAAGCAATTTTTTGATAGTGAAGTATTTCAGTCATTTCTTACTCAAATTATAAGTAGAAGAAAGAAACTATTAAGCAGATTACGATTGTCATGAAAGCTATCACTGAGCCTTGTGTTTAAAGTTTGTTGAATCCAATACAATTACTTCTACTAAATCTGTATTAAGCAATACTACTATGGAAACTTTATTTTTACTGAAGGACAGTCATATCCCTAAATTCATTTGTTACATCATTGTTTTATTGTTTAATGAGTGAAAATTATGACCTTTTTACATTTAAAAAATGATTTGAAATAAGTCTGTTTGCAGAAAAAATGATTCAAAACCTAAAATAATTAAACATTTCTTATATCACTAAAAAGTATCAGAGTATTCCCAGCTTAAGGTACTTAAGCCATTTCCTTGTAATTTATTTACTTTACTTTAATTCCATCTATTCAAGTTTCCATTAACTTGCATCTGTTTCTTCTTTAATTCAGTTTTAAAATATTTTATATCTATTTGTTCAGTTTGAATAGCTCACATTTCTCCAATGTGAAAACTGAACTGACCATAACGTTCATGTAAATATACTAAGTCACTTCAGTCACATCTGACTCTTTGCGACCCTACGGCTCTTCTGTCCGTGGGATTACCCAGGGAAGAATACTGGAGTGGATTGCCATACCCTCCTCCAGGTGATCTTCCTAACCCAGGGATCAAGCCAGAATCTTATACGTTTCCTGGGCTATTGTCCATGGGATTGCAACAAGTCAGACACAACTGAGTGACTAAGTACAGCACAGCACTGGCAGGCGGGTTCTTTACCACTAGTGCAACCTTAGCCCCATAATGTTCATACCAGTGCTAAAACAATGGTTAATATAAATAGGTGACCACTTTACTATTTCTAATGATAAAGTTGCCCATATGAATTATT
Source organism: Capricornis sumatraensis (assembly GCF_032405125.1). NCBI lineage: Eukaryota > Metazoa > Chordata > Mammalia > Artiodactyla > Bovidae > Capricornis > Capricornis sumatraensis. Next base: position 27,489,624 of record NC_091073.1, read on the forward strand.
TTGTTATGCATATTTATATGACTTGACATCTTAGAGTCAATTCATCTCAAACCAGGATTGATTAAATGCAGTAAGACAAAGGAACTAAGTACTTTCATTTATCAAAAGCACTTATTTAAACAACTTTCTTGACATCATTATATGAAGACATTTTTGACTTTGCTTATTGTTTCAACTAACATTTTACCTAAGATAAAACAGTTAAGCTTATAATAAGTTAATTTATATACTATAACAAATAATAACAAATATACTTCATATATTATTAAATATATAGACTGGTATTGCTTCATTATTTAAATAAAATTGTTAAAAATAAATAAGTGGTTCAAAATGGAGTCACTTTTAGCCCCATCAAAACTTAATACCTAACCTAATTCAATTCTAGTCTCTCCAGTAGAATTTTAAACCAGTCTGTCTGGAATATCCTGATCAAGGCTAGCAAAATAGTCTGCCTGATAAGACCCTAGTCCTTCCTGGTCCCTAGGCAGAGGTGACCTTACCAAAAACAATGTATTCTTTTCTTTCACTAATACCCTTCTTGTCCCACAGTGTTTCTGCCTATGAAAGCCTTCCATTTTGTACAGCACATCCCAGTGCTTTCAACTTACTAGATGATGATGCTGCCTGATTCATGAAATGTTGAATAAACCAACTAGATCTTCAAATAAACTCAGCTGAATTTTTGAAAATAACATAAAATTATTTTAAAAAATTATTTAATTCAAAAAGTTAAAAATTAACTTTTCAGTTTCTATTTATTTTAGTTTATATTTCCATTTGTTTATTAAAAATATTTAAAGAATGGGATTCTCAGTCTCAGTTCAGTTCAGTCGCTCAGTCGTGTCCGACTCTTTGCGACCCCATGAATCGCAGCACGCCAGGCCTTCCTGTCCATCACCAACTCCCGGAGTTCACTCAGACTCACATCCATCGAGTCAGTGATGCCATCCAGCCATCTCATCCTCTGTCGTCCCCTTCTCCTCCTGCCTCCAATCCCTCCCAGCATCAGAGTCTTTTCCAATGAGTCAACTCTTTGCATGAGGTGGCCAAGTACTGGAGTTTCAGCCTCAGCATCATTCCTTCCAAAGAAATCCCAGGGTTGATCTCCTTCAGAATGGACTGGTTGGATCTCCTTGCAGTCCAAGGGACTCTCAAGAGTCTTCTCCAACACCACAGTTCAAAAGCATCAATTCTTCAGCGCTCAGCCTTCTTCACAGTCCAACTCTCACATCCATACATGACCACAGGAAAAATCATAGCCTTGACTAGACGGACCTTAGTTGGCAAAGTAATGTCTCTGCTTTTGAATACGTTATATAGGTTGGTCATAACTTTTCTTCCAAGGATTAAGCATCTGTTAATTTCATGGATGCAGTCACCATCTGCAGTGATTTTGGAATCCCCAAAAATAAAGTCTGACACTGTTTCCACTGTTTCCCCATCTACTTCCCATGGAGTGATGGGACTGGATGCCATGATCTTCGTTTTCTGAATGTTGAGCTTTAAGGCAACTTTTTCACTCTCCACTTTCACTTTCATCAACAGGCTTTTTTAGTTCCTCTTCACTTTCTGCCATAAGGGTGGTATCATCTGCATATCTGAGGTTATTGATATTTCTCCCGGCAATCTTGATTCCAGCTTGTGTTTCTTCCAGTCCAGCGTTTCTCATGATGTACTCTGCATAGAAGTTAAATAAGCAGGGTGACAATATACAGCCTTGACGTACTCCTTTTCCTATTTGGAACCAGTCTGTTCTTCCAAGTCCAGTTCTAACTGTTGCTTCTTGACCTGCATACAGATTTCTCAAGAGGCAGGTCAGGTGGTCTGGTATTCCCATCTCTTTCAGAATTTTCCACAGTTTATTTTGATCCACACAGTCAAAGGCGTTGGCATAGTCAATAAAGCAGAAATAGATGTTTTTCTGGAACTCTTTTGCTTTTTCCATGATCCAGCAGATGTTGGCAATTTGATCTCTGGTTCCTCTACCTTTTCTAAAACCAGCTTGAACATCTGGAAGTTCACGGTTCACGTATTGCTGAAGCCTGGCTTGGAGAATTTTGAGCATTACTTTACTAGCATGTGAGATGAGTGCAATTGTGTGGTAGTTTGAGCATTCTTTGGCATTGCCTTTCTTTGGAATTGGAGTGGAAACTGACCTTTTCCAGTCCTGTGGCCACTGCTCAGTTTTCCAAATGTGTTGGCATATTGAGTGTGGCACTTTCACAGCATCATCTTTCAGGATTTGAAACAGCTCAACTGGAATTCCATCACCTCCACTAGCTTTGTTTGTAGTGATGCTTTCTAAGGCCCAGTTGATTTCACATTCCAGTATGTCTGGCTCTAGGTGAGTGATCACACCATTGTGATTATCTGGGTTGTGAAGATCTTTTTTGTACAGTTCTTCCATGTATTCTTGCCATCTCTTCTTAATATCTTCTGCTTCTGTTAGGTCTGTACCATTTCTGTCCTTTATCGAGCCCATCCTTGCATGAAATGTTCCCTTGGCATCTCTAATTTTCTTGAAGAGATCTCTAGTCTTTCCCATTCTGTTGTTTTCCTCTATTTCTTTACCTTGATCAGTGAAGAAAGCTTTCTTTTCTCTTCTTGCTATTCTTTGAAACTCTGCATTCAGATGCTTATATCTTTCCTTTCTCCTTTGCTTTTCACCTCTCTTCTGTCACAGCTATTTGTAACACCTCCCCAGACAGCCATTTTGCTTTTTTGCATTTTTTTTTCCATGGGGATGGTCTTGATTGCTGTCTCCTGTACAATGCCATGAACCTCATTCTATAATTCATCAGGCACTCTATCTATCAGATCTAGGCCCTTAAATCTATTTCTCTCTTTCACTGTACAATCATAAGGGATTTGATTTAGGTCATACCTGAATGGTCTAGTGGTTTTCCCTACTTCCTCCAATTTAAGTCTCAGTTGTACATATATACAACCTGTAAGATTGAGGCAAAAGGAGAAAAGGGCAGCAGAGGATGAGATGGTTACATAACATCACCAATTCAAAGGACATGAATCTGAGCAAACTGATAGTTTGTGAGGGACAGAGAATTCTGGCTTGTTGCAGTCCATGGGGTCACAAAGATTTGGATATGACTTAGCTACTGAACAACAACATGCAACTTGTAGTTCTTTCATCAAGGTATCTTTAGGAATGTTTTTTGCATGTTTAAAAATATTTATGTCAAAATAACATTTTTGCTGGTTAAGAATCTTGGATTCACTCTATACACATTTAAGAATTTCATAGGAAATTTTTCCTACTATCTTCTAGCACTGAATGTTTTTTTTGTGATAAGTCTCAGACCAATCAGAATTGTTTTTCTTTAGGGCCAACTTGAAATTTTTTGCCTAGATACTTCAGAGAGTCTTTATCTATATTTCAAACCTAATGTAATATTGTTTGAGTCCAAGTTTGGTCTGCTAGCCACAGAACAAGCCATTTAATCAAGAGACAAGGTGTTGAGGCAAGGAATAGGACTTTATTCAGAAAGATAGCTGACCAAGAAGATGGCAGACTACTGTTTAAAATATTCATCATGGGGGGGTCTGGATGTCAGATTCTTTTATAGGTCAGAGAAAGAGAGGGGTTGAGGAAGTATAGACTGTTATCTTGCAAATATCTTCCAGAATGGCCAACCTCAGGGCAGGGAAGTATTAATCTCTTCAAGCAGAGGGACAGGGCTCCTGGAGGCAGGGCACTATGTATGATTATAAAAGCAAAAGCAATGAAAAATAAAGGTTAAAGTCAATGGAACAGAATGATCACAGAGTCAGAACAGGCTCTTCTGTATAATAATACGATATGTTTTAGGGTTGGTCATTTACATTTGGCCCTAAAAACTGTAAATTCAAGTCTATATTCATTTAAGTATATGTTTATATTATTTTTTATGTGTGCAGTTTTCTTTCAGAACACCCATTTTATATAGGTTTATTATTTGTTCAACTGGCAATCAGCAATAATAAGGCTTGTTATGCACTAGACACTGTGCTAGGCTCTGTCTTATAATTTTTTCTGATGCATACATATGTGTGTGTGTCAGAAAAATATTTTTTTCTACAGTCACTTCCACTTTCATTTAATTTCAGTTTGCTCTGCTTCATCCATTCTGTTCTTTGCATCCCGGACTGCTTCCATCAGTGGCATTCTGCATTACTCTCCCTGGGATTTTCTTTTCTGTAATTGTTTTCTTAAATATATCTTCCACATCTTCTTAATCTCTCTCTTCCAGTTCAGGTTTTACCTTTGTAAATCCTGAGGTATTGAAGTTTTGCCTTCTTGACTTATTGCACTGAGGCTTTTGATGGGACTGAGGGAGTGTGTATTTCACAATAATAAGACAGATGTGATTTCTTTGTGCTCATGGCAATACTTTTCTGGTGCGTTTTCTCAGCCTGTATTTCTCTGTTGCTGTACCACTGTATAGAGTCTGCACTGGGACCTTTTATTGATTACTGCTTTTAAATGAAGTATTTCGTTTATTTGGACCGTGGGGATAAGTTGGGAACTCTAAGGCAGGATAGCAGAGACATTTTTGATTTAGAGAAAGCTTATTAGGAGAAAAACATATTTGTGCAAATATATGCATGTATGCATGTGTTACATTATAAACTCTCTCCTCTTTTAACCTTGATATTTACTAATTCAGATTAAGGGAAGACCTAAAAGCAAAGGAAATTGAGCCTTTTGTATCATATGTAGCTAGAAACCTTCATGTAATTAATAAACAGGCTACTTGTTTTAGGAAGGAAAAAAAATTATTTTGTCAGGAAAAAGAGGAATTTTTGTGTTATTCATGATAGTAATTTACTATCATAGTAATGCTTTGTTTGGTTTAGTCACTAAGTCATGTCCAGCTCTTGTGACCCCATGGACTACCTGCCAGACTCCTCTGTCCATGGGATTTTCCAGGCAAGAACAGTGGAGTGGGTTGCCATTTCCTTCTCCAGAGGATCCTCTTCACCTAAGGATCAAACCCAGTTGTCCTGCATTGCAGGCAGATTCTTTACCATCTGAGCCATCAAGCAAGCCTATGAAAGTATTAGTCACTCAGCCAGGTCCCATGCTTTGAATGTCATTAATCCTTGTCACATGTAATGTATATCTCAAAGAATCTAATCTGCACTTCATCCCGGTATTTTTCTACTTTCTGATGGGTTCTAGAATACATAAGAAAACCTATTATGGGGAAATAATGTCAAGGCTACTAGTTTTAACACATATTGTTCTGGCTTCCCTTAGTAAAATCTTTGGTTTTACTGATTTTGTCCTTTTTCTAGACTTCTTACTTTCATTCTTTCATAGAAATGCTGTTGGGTTGGGCTAGACTGTATTTGTTGTTAAGGTATACAAAGTCCTCTTTGGTCCATTTTGGCCCCCAGCAGGGCAATGATTAGCTTACACTTCCACATATCAATGGAACCTTTCTGAGCAAAATGAAGTAAGACTCAGAATAAGATCTATGCTTTTATATCCCACTGTACATTTGTCTTTTAAAACTATTTTGCATTCCCACCACTTCTATTTAACATAGTAGTAAAAGTCCTAGATGATGATCAGGCAAAAAATACAAAAGGAATTAAAATTGGAAGGGAAGAATTAAATCATCACTATTTGCCAATGATATGATACTATATATAGAAAACCCTAAAGTCTCCACCAAAAAACTAGTAGAACTGATAAATGAATTCAGTAAAGTTGCAGGATAAGGGATTAATATACAGAAATTGTTTTTGGTTTTTCTATTTACTAATAAGCTATCAGAGAGAAAAAAGCAAAAAAGAAAAACAATTGGTTTAAAATTGCACCAGGAAAAAACAAGAACAACAAAGAATAACAGCCAAGGTATGCTATGAAAAACTACAAAACACTGATGAAAGAAACTGAGGATATAAAGAGATGAAAAGAGACTCCATTTTTAAGGACTGAAAACTTGGTATTTTTTAAATGTCCATACTACCCAAAGCAATATATAGATTTAATGCAATCCCTAACAAAATGCCCATGACATTTTCCACAGAACTAGAACACATAATCCTGATATTTATATGGAACCACAAAAGACCCTGAATAGCCAAAGCAATCTTGAGAAAAAAAAAAAAAAAACTGAAGATATCATACTTCCTTGCTTCAGACTATACTACAAAGCTATAGTACTAGCACAAAAACAGATACATAAATCAGTGGAACAGAATAGATAGCTCAGAAATAAACACACGTACTTGTCAATTAATCTAAAACAATGGAAGCACAAATGTGCAATGAGGAAAAGACAGCCTCTTCAATAAGTGGTGGTGGGAAAACTGGACAGCTGTATGTAAAAGAATGAAATTAGTTCATTTTTCTCATACCATGTACAAAAATGAACTCCAAATAGATTAAACACCTAAATTTAAGACTGGAAACCTTAAAACTACAGAAGAAAACATTGGCAGAACACTCTCTGATATAAATTGCAACAATATTTTTTTTGTCTCTGTCCTGAAGGCAAAGGAAACAAAAGTAAAATAAATAAATGGGGCCTAATTAAATATAAAATGCTTTCTACACAGCAAAACCATTGACAAAATGAAAAAAATGACATATGAGGGGGAGAAAATATTTGCACAGAATATACAATAAGGGGCCAATGTCAAAATACATAAACAGATCATACAACTCAATATCAAACAATTCAATTTAAAAATGGGCAATGGATCTGAATAGACAATTTTCCAAAGAAGATATAAGATGGCCAACAAGCAAACAGAATGATGCTGAATACATTTAATCATCAGAGAAATGCAAGCCAAAATGACAATGAGATATCACTTGGCATCTGTCAGAATGGCTATCATAAAAATACAAATAAGTGATGGTGAGGACATGGAAAAGGGGCAGCCTTAGTACACTTTTGGTGAGGATATAAACTGATGCAAGCAGAATGGAAAACTGCATGGTCATTCCTCAAAAAATTAAAACCAGAACTACCATATAATTCAGCAATTCTACTCCTAGGTATACACCAAAATAAAAGAAAACACTAATTCTAAAAGCTGCATGTACCCCAATGTTCATAAAGCATTATTTACAATAGCTAAGATAGGGACGCAAACTAAGAGTTCATTAGGAGATGACTGGTAATGATCATGTGGTAAATACACACAATGAAATACAACTTGGTCATAAAAAAGAATGAAAATTTGCCATCGGTAACATGGATGATCCTAGAGGCATTATGCTTAGTGAAGTAAGTCACACAGAGAAAGACAAATGCTGTACATTATTTCATATATGTGGATTATAAAAAGTAAACAATTGAATATAGCAAAACAGGAGCAGACTCACAGATACAGAGAATGAACTAGTGGTTAACAGTGGTAAGAGAAGAAGGGGAAGGGGCAACATAGAGATAGGAGACTAAGACATACAAACTACCATGTATAAAATGAGAGACAATGATACATTGTACATTAGAGAGAATATAGAGAATATTTTATGATAACTTTAAATGGAATATAATCTATAGAAGTACTGAATCATTATGTTGTACATCTGAAATGAATATATTTTATATCAACTAAACTTCAATAAAAATGAATACATAAATAAAATATTACAAATTATGGTGCTTTTTGTTTAACGCCTAATAATATTGGCTACATTTTGGCTGATCTTTTGAGACTCATGTGACTTTCATCTATAATTTTGAATCAGTAAAATAAGTTGTTGCATATTAGACATGGAAGATATTGTAATCTGTCAATTTATCATTATTTTAAATTACATCCAGAAACAAAAATCCATGACTGTTTACCATGTGCTATAGTACCATTATTCTTATTCAGAATAGGTAATTCGAAGCCAGGTCCATAGTTTCAATATCTAAAATCTCATATTTCTATGATTAATAAACAACAAAACATTCCAAACCAAATCTCTAATATACTGAGTCAGTAAATATTTGTTATGTCCAGCACTTAGATATCATTAGTTTATATTTTAGATGAAAATAACATTTATCTAATTTCCCTGGTGGCTCAGCCAGTAAAGAATCTGTCTATAATGTAGGAGACCCGGGTTTGATCATTGGATTGGGAAGATCCCCTGGAGAAGGAAATGGCTGCTGCTGCTGCTGCTAAGACACTTCAGTCGTGTCCGACTCTGTGCAACCCCATAGACAGCAGCCCACCAGGCTCCCCCGTTCCTGGGATTCTCTAGGCAAGAACCCTGGAGTGGGTTGCCATTTCCTTCTCCATTGCATGAAGGTGAAAAGAGAAAGCGAAGTCGCTCAGTCATGTCTGACTCTTAGCGACCCCATGCACTCTAATATTCTTGCCTGGAGAATCCTATGGACAGAGGAGCCTGGCAGGCTACAGTCCATGGGCCCACAAGGAGTTGGACAAGACTGAGCAACTAAGTACAGCATGTTCATACCACACCACATAGATTTTCTAACTCTAACCATCACCCCCTACCCCAGACAATACTAGCTCTAGATTCTTTTTCAATTCTACATAGAAATATCTAATCTAGAATTATATACCTGGAATTGCCTATATCAGAGAGGAATTTCTTCTAAAGCATCATTTCCTTGTGCTCAGTCTCTTGCCTTCCTTGTTCTGCTCTATCAGTTAACATGGCTTTCTTTCCTAGCTGTGGCTGATTTTCTGAATCTCTGATCATCTCCCAGTGTAAATAGTTACTTCTCTCTTGTACTGCTGGTTTTCTACTTCATTATTACATATCCTTATTAGACTTTTCCTTTTGAGACTGGGTGATTTTCTCCCCTGACTTATCCGATTTGGTATCTGCTTTCCTGACCACTTCCCTGGCATCTGACCCAACTATCTGTTGTACAGCTTCATTTTTACTACCAGTTGAATTTCCTTAACTTTACATTTTTTATCTACCTCTAGTGAGATACTACTTTAAACTGTTGCACTGTAATATCCATTTGAAACACAAACCTTCTGCTTTTCTAGGTGAAAAAGTAGTTGAATGACAGAAATTTAATTGGATCAACTTAATCTTAAGGGTAGACATACACTGTGCTGCTGAAAATGTTTGGAAAATAAAAACTACTTCAACACTCTAAAACCATTTCATGAACTAAAGGAACAATCTGACAGCTCTTACATAGCAGATTTTAAAATTATCTTCAAATGACATTAAGTACTTACTTCCTTAAAGGCAATACTCTAACAGCCTTAAACTTCATCTGTAATTAAGTATTAAATATTTTCTGACAATACTTTAGTTTCATACTTAATCCAATAATTAAGTTATATTACTAAAGCATTGATAAATTCTTAAGGAGAAAGAGGTATATATTGATTTATATGAGATTTCTCATAAAAATTACACTGAAGCAAAAACAATTTATATGTATGTAATCGCAAGAGCAGTGGCTGCACAGTGCAGGAGCAGTCGAGAGAAGATACCCCACGTCCAAGGTCAGGAAGGGCGGCTTTGAGGAGATCCCCACATCCATGGTAAGGAGTGGTGGCTACGCTTTGCTGGAGCAGCCGTGAAGACATACCCCATGTCCAAGGTAAAAGAAACCCAAGTAAGATGATAGGCGCTAAGAGAGGGCATCAGAGGGCAGACAGACTGAAACCACAATCACAGACAACTAGCCAATCTGATCACATGGAGCGCAGCCTTGTCTAACTCAATGAAACTAAGCCATGCCATGTGGGGCCACCCAAAATGTACGAGTCATGGTGGAGAGGTCTGACACAATGTGGTCCACTGGAGAAGGGAATGAACAGTATGAAATGGCAAAAAGATAGGACACTAAAAGATGAACTCCCCAGGTCAGTAGGTGCCCAATATGCTATGGGAAATCAGTGGAGAAATAACTCCAGAAAGAATGAAGGGATGGGGCCAAAGCAAAAAAAAAAAAACAAAAAAAAAAACCACCCAGTTGTGGATGGGACTGGTGATAGAAGCAAGGTCCGATACTGTAAAGAGCAATATTGCATAGGAACCTGGAATGTTAGGTCCATAAATCAAGGCAAGTTGGAAGTGGTCAAACAGGAGATGGCAAGAATGAACATCAACATTCTAGGAATCAGCAAACTAAAATGGACTGGACAGGGTGAATTTAACTCAGATGACCATTATGTCTACTACTGTGGGCAGGAATCCCTTAGAAGAAATGGAGTAGTCATCACAGTAGTCAACAAAAGAGTCTGAAATGCAGTACTTGGATGCAATCTCAAAAATGACAGAATGATCTCTGTTCGTTTCCAAGGCAAACCATTCAATATGGAAATCCAAATCTATGTCCTGACCAGTAACACTGAAGAAGCTGAAGGTGAATGGTTCTATGAAGACTTACAAGACCTTTTAGAACCAACACCCAAAAAAGATGTCCTTTTCGTTAAAGGGGACTGGAAAAGCAAAAGTAGAAAGTCAAGAAACACCTGGAGTAACAGGCAAATTTGGCCTTGGAGTACAGAATGAAGCAGGGCAAAGGCTAATAGAGTTCTGCCAAGAGAATGCATTGGTCATAGCAAACACCCTCTTCCAACAACACAAGAGAAGACTCTACACATGGACATAACCAGATGGCCAACACTAAAATCAGATAGATTACATTCTTTGCAGCCAAAGATGGAGAAGCTCTATTCAGTCAGCAAAAAGAAGACCAGGAGCTGACTGTGGTTCAGATCATGAACTCCTTATTGCCAAATTCAGACTTAAATTGAAGAAAGTGGGGAAAACCACTAGACCATTCAGGTATGACCTAAATCAATCCCTTATGATTATACAGTGGAAGTGAGAAATAGATTTAAGGTACTACATCTGATAGACAGAGAAACCTGTATGTAGGTCAGGAAGCAACAATTAGAACTGGACATGGAAAAACAGACTGGTTCTAAATAGGAAAAGGAGTAAGTATGTCAAGGCTGTATATTGTCACCCTGCTTATTTAACTTCTATGCAGAGTACATCATGAGAAATGCTGGGCTGGAAGAAGCACAAGCTGGAATCAAGATGGCTGGGAGAAATATCAGTAACTTCAGATATGCAGATGATACCACCCTTATGGCAGAAAGTGAAGAACTAAAGAGCCTCTTGTTGAAGGTGAAAAAGGAGAGTGAAAAAGTTGGCTTAAAGCTCAACATTCAGAAAACGAAGATCATGGCATTTGGTCCCATCACTTCATGGCGAAAAATGGGGAAACAGTGGAAACAGTGGCTGACTTTATTTTTTTGGACTCCAAAACCACTGCAAATGGTGATTACAGCAATGAAATTAAAAGATGCTTACTCCTTGGAAGGAAAGTTATGACCAACCTAGACAGCATATTCAAAAGCAGAGACATAACTTTGTCAACAAAGTTCCGTCTAGTCAAGGCTATGGTTTTTCCAGTGGTCATATATGGATGTGACAGTTGGACTATAAAGAAAGCTGAGCACCGAAGAACTGATGCTTTTGAACTGTTGTGTTGGAGAAGACTCTTGAGAGTCCCTTGGATTGCAAGGAGATCCAACCAGTCTATCTTAAAGGAAATCAGTCCTGGGTGTTCATTGGAAGGACTGATGTTGAAGCTGAAACTTCAATACTTTGGCCACCTGATGTGAAGTGCTGACTCATCTGAAAAGACCCTGATGCTGGGAAAGATTGAGGGCAGGAGGAGAAGGAGATGACAGAGGATGAGATGGTTGGATGGCATCACTGACTCAATGGACATGAGTTTGGGAGTTGGTGATGGACAGGGATGCCTGGCATGCTGCAGTTCATGGGGTCGCAAAGAGTCGGACACAACTGAGCGACTGAACTGAACTGAACTGAATTACAGGAAAGCCACATGAATATATGGTAAGAGAGATCATGTCTTTATTATGATCTTCACTTGCACATTAACATGATTATTTATAAGGTACATTTTGCAATGTCTTGACATTTGTTAGCTGTGAAAGGGTATGCCAGATATGCTTCAGTGGAAAATGAAAGTGCTTGCCCAGAAATATGAAAACAATGATGACTCTCCTCCTAATATTTACACGTTTTTATTTCTGTTGATAAAAACAGACTTCAATATGCTTTCTTGCTGCTGCTGCTGCAGCTTATATATATGCAAACCCCCCTATTTATAAAATCCCTTACAATTATTGGTTTCTCACTGCTAAGTGAAGAAATTGCTACCATTAAATCAGAAATGTTTCCCTTTGTATCTTTCTGTCCTTATTGTTACACCTATAAAGGGTTCTCTTTGTCACTTTGGCTATGAATTATGTAATTTTCAGAAAAGAAAGTAGTAAGAAGTCCATATAATAACCCTTCCAATAATTATGTTTTACTTACATGCAGAGTACATCATGCTAAATGCCTGGCTGGATGAGTCATAAGCTGAAATCAAGACTGCTGAAGAAATATCAACAACGTCAAATATGCAGATGATACCACTCTAATGATAGACAGCAAAGAACAGAAGTACCTCTTAATGAGGGTAAAAGACAGTGAAAAATCTGGCTTAAAAACTCAACATTCAAAAAACTAAGATCATGACATCTGGTCCCATCACTTCATGGCAAGTAGGTGGGGGGAGAGTGGAAATAGTACCAAATTTTATTTTCTTGGGCCCTCAAATCACTGCTGACTGTGACTGCAGCCATAACATTAAAAGACATTTGCTTCTTGGAAGAAAAGCTATGACAAACCTACATACTGAAAGCAGAGACATCACTTTGCTGACAAAGGTCCAAATAGTCAAAGCTATTGTTTTTCCATGTATGGATATGAGAGTAGGACCATAAAGGCTGAGTGCCAAAGAAATGATGCTTTTGAACTCTGGTGCTGGAGAAGACTCTTGAGAGTCCCTTTGACAGCAAGGAGATAAAACCAGTCAGTCCTATAGGAAACCAACCCTGAATATTCATTGAAAGGACTCATGTTGAAACTGAAGCTCCGATAGTTACCTGATGTGAAGAGCCAACTCAATGGAAAAAATCCTGATGCTGGCAAAGATGGTGGACAAGAGAAGGGGGCAACAGAGGATGACATAGTTGGATGGCATTACCGACTCAAAGGAAATGAGTCTACGCAAACTCAGGGAGATAGTGAAGGACAGGGAAGCCTGGCATCCTGCAGTCCATGGGGTTGCAAAGACTCGGACATGACTTTGCCACTGAATAACAGCAACAACAAGAGTCATATGTTCATATATCACCACCAGGCTCTTTTTAGACTTCCTGGTGGCTCAGATGGTAAAGAATCTGCCTGTAATGCCAGAGACTATGCAATGCGGGAGACCTGGTTCAGTCCCTGGTTTGGGAAGATCCCCTGGAGAAGGGAATGGCTACTTACTCCTGTATTCTGGCCTGTAGAATTCCATGGAGAGAGGAGCCTGCAGGCTACAGTCCACAGAGTTACAAAGAGTTGGACACAACTGAACGACTTTCACTCACTTCACCACCTCTTTCAGTGAAAACTGGGCTGCAAACACTATCATTGTGTATTGCAGTCTCTTTCAAATCTCTTTGCTCTTTCAGGATATGTTTCTAAATTGATTCAGCCCCAAAGTCTTTCCACTTCTTCTCCCTTTCTTATTCATGATGCTACTTCTACTTCCCCAGGTTTGGACTGCAGCCCTCATCTCTCAGAAAGAGTTTCAATTGCCCTCCATGGTCTTTGGCTTTATCTGTATCCCCTGGGTTTACTGGCTTGCTACGACTTTTAAAAGTTATACACAGAAATTGACCTGTAAGATCCATATGGAAATGAGTTTGCGCAAATTCAGGGAGATACTATGAACCATAATCTATGAACTAATAATCTATGAACCATAATCCCCCAAAGAAGGATATTTGAGGAGTGGTTCCCCTGTATGTCTACCCACTGCCAAAATTCTGACTTCTTTAGCCTTGTCCCAGTTCTAAGTTCATTGCCTCCATTTCCCTCATTCCATGCTTCACGTTCTATCTCTCGTCCTGTTTTCTTTTCTTCATTCTGCTCCAGAGCCATCTTTCTTTCTCAAGTGACACATTTCAGATGTGCCTAGGAGAAATAAGGAAGTATGAAGCCCAGAAACCAGTCCTAGGGAAGAAAATCAAACGCCGTAAATGGATGGAACTCTAATAGGCATAGATGGAAATAACACATGAGGACAGTGTATATTCTAGTTATCTTTCTATTTCCTCCCTTCGAAGACTAATGTCCCCATTTTTCTAGTTGCTGAAATACTGACAGCTGATCACAGCTGGGCAAGGAAGAACCTCTAGCTTTACATCACAGCTTCTCCTAGGGAAGAAGGTCAATCAAAGACAGAGAAGTTTCACCTTTTGCTTTAAGAAAAGTTTCACCTTTTGCCATTCTAGTTCTAGAACTGTCCATGGGATCAACTGAAACTTTTTTGAGATTTAATTAAAGTTCAACACTTCTAACCATAATCTCTTTGTTCCCTCATCATTGTTGATACCAATGCATTTCCTGTATCCAAAACTCCACTTCAGAATAATTTTCTAGGGAACTTGACTTGAAACTATAGGCATTGGGGTCAGAGAAATCTGGGTTTTAAACCAAGCATTTTAATGTGCTGTGTGACCTTGGGTTCTTAAGTATCTTCAGGTTCTGTCAACAAAAAATGGCAATATGAAGGCAACAGTATTGTATTTTATGAGAATGACATCATGGATTTGTGCAACCTGATTATCTGGAAAAAAATGACTCAAGTGAAAAATTAAATAGTATATTCAAAACACATTATTTTGTAGAAAAGACTCAATAATTATACATGTGTATATATATTCCTTTCTAACTTTAGGGAGATTGGTGAAAATGAGAGGGCAATCAAGCACAGTTAGTTAAAAATATATAATTACCATTTTTTGGAATATAAAACAGTCATCTCAGAATCAAAAAGACTTTAAGCTACTTTAATTGTATCAATAAATCTAAGCTAGACAAGCAGTTTCACACTACTGTTTGTTGTGGGTTTTTTTTTTTTTTTTTTGACCAGGAAAGTTTACTCTTTGTATTAGGCAGAATAATCCCCACCTCCCTCAAAGCTGTCTAATCTTTTATGTCCTCACCCCACAAAGCGATGACAATGTGACAGTACATAGTCAAAAGAGCTTTCCAGATATGATTAAATTTAGGACTTTGCATGGGGAGATTATTCTGGATACCTAGTTGAGCTCACTATGATCACAAATGTTCTTAAAAGTAGAAGGCAGAAGAAAATCAAAGGGATATGTGATAGTACAAAAGAGATTAGAAGATATGATGTGAAAAGAACTCAACCTGGATTTGAAGATAGAGAACAGGGATTGTGCTGGAAAAGTCATGAAAATGGTTCTCCTCTAGAAGAATGCAGCCCTGCCAATGCCTAATCCCTAACACAAACATGTGGCAAAAATTTCTGACCTAGCAAACTGCAAAATAATAAATAATAAGTTCTGGGGGTTCTTTATTTCCTTTCTAAGTAGTTTGTAACTTCCTAGAGACTACATTTAATGTAGACTACATTTAGACTATTTATGTATATACAAGAATTTCTTTCTTTGTCTGAAGAGAACTCAATTTTAGTCAAATTCTCAAAAGGAGATAACCAGTGGTACAGGATGAGAAAATGTGTCTGCTGTACAGTGTTTATCACATACTTCTAACATGTCGTGGTCTTGATAAACCAAAACCTTAAACATTTGTTATTTGAAATTTTTATATCTCAAGTAACAAATCAGAGACAATGTTGAATATCCCTTCACAAATCACATCTATGCCCCATCACCCCCTGTTGCTGTAAGACACTAGGTTTGAGGTAATATGCACAGCAGCAAAAGAAAACTAATATAATCTTCATGACTCATGCATAGGACTAAGTGGTCAGATAGACTTAAGCTCAGTTTTTCCTCCCTCATTGGGTCAGTATGTGATATTGAAAAATTTATTTCAATGTCTAAATCTCTTCTGAAAAGCAGGCTGTACTGACCCAATGGGGTGATTTTGAGTACAGTAAATGCAATTAAAGTATTGTGGCAACTAGATAAAAAACAAACAACTTATTAATAAATGACATTATTTATTATTATTTTATTATAAGAATCAATAAAAGTAGTAAATAATGCCATGACAATGCTCCCAACATGATAATCAATGTCATATTATCTTCAATGGTTTATCTGCTTCATTTCACATATTTTTCTAATTTCTGTTATTTCTCTTATGCAAGAAAAAAGCAAACTTACTTGCTTTCATCAATTTGAATATTTAATTATGTTTGAAAATATTATTCATTTAATTTTCTACTGTAAATCATGACAGAAAGCAAGTTTTCTGAATACATTTATGAAAGCAATCTCTAGAAATATGTTCCAAGCTCCAAACAAGAAGATATAGTTGTTAAATGTGACACAGGTCGTACTAACATTTCTTTTCTGGAAATACAGGGAAAATGAGTGCTAGAATTGATTATGATTTAGAAAAATACCAAAGAAAGGATCGATAGAAATTATCAGTGTTCTTCACGCAAAGAGTATTTCAAATGGAATTTAATGCCTAACTATCCTGATTACATGCATTAGCACTTTAGAAAATGCAGAATTTTAAAAATTAATTTCCAATACCAATATTAATTCCTATTTAATTTTAACAGTACTGAATGTTTAACTTTGAGCAAAGAGAATTATGAAATACATAAAAGTTAAACATTAAATTCATCAAACTAATAGTTGTTACTAGAGTTGGATTCATTTAACAATGGAATGGATATCACACCTCTTGTTTGGCTGCTGCTGCTGCTGCTAAGTCGCTTCAGTTGTGTCCGATTCTGTGCGACCCCATAAACGGCAGCCCACCAGGCTCCACTGTCCCTGGGATTCTCCAGGCAAGAACACTGGAGTGGGTTGCCATTGCCTTCTCTTGTTTGGCTAAGGACTGAGAATTCTTGATCCCTGTCTTCACAGGCATTTCTGCCTCCTTGGATAGTTGTGTTGGGAGGGTGTCCACTCAGGGGAAGGGTGTTATAAACCTCTGACCACTCTAGCTCAGAGAGAATGTTTGGGTGTGCTCAGTTAGTTGTGTCTGACTCTGCAACTGTGTGGGCTGCAGCAGGCATCAAAGCCACATCTGCATCCCCTGCATTGGCAGATGGATTCTTTACCACTGCACCACTTGGGAAGATCCCCCCTTAAAAAAAAAAAAAAACAAAAAACTGTTTTTTAACTAAGTTTTTCGTTTCACTCTTAGTGACTTCTTAGTG
The DNA here is from genome assembly GCF_032405125.1 of Capricornis sumatraensis. Taxonomy (NCBI): domain Eukaryota; kingdom Metazoa; phylum Chordata; class Mammalia; order Artiodactyla; family Bovidae; genus Capricornis; species Capricornis sumatraensis. The sequence goes on from NC_091073.1 coordinate 27,506,834, forward strand.
ATTCATCAGCAAGTAGTATATCTATTTTGCTCATAAAATTCATTCAAGATAGTCTTGCCTTAGCTCAAACTCTAGGAGGCTGATTTTCATTTTAATTAGAATTTTTAGTATAATATTACTAAAAGTACTAGAACACAAAAAAGCAAGCATAATCTGAAAACATTTAATGACTCTCAAGACTGAAATTACCTAAGTGAACTATTAAAAACTATGTAATTGTTAAAATGCTTTCACAGAATTTACTAAGACAACTAATTTCATGTTCCTTAATGAACTTAATTTGCATGAAGGCTTTTTTTGGGGGGGGGTTCTCTTTTTGCTTATTCGTGTGTTTCTGCAGTAAAGAACTGCAACCTCAGCAAACCATAAATTTCATTTTTATACACAAAACACTTTTCTGGGAACCAAGACTTTATGATTTATGGAGATGCATTTCATTTTTAAATATATAAAGGAGATGAAATGATAATAACAGAAAAAAATCTTTATATTGAGGTTCAGAAAAAGTGATAATAAATAAAAACTAAGCTAGAGTTGATTGATTCAGTAACCAAGTCCACGAAAGTAGAGATTGAATTTTTACATTACTTAGTACTGCAGAATTAACATAAAATGACTTTGATACTTTTAAAAGTATTCATATTTTTTTTACTGATTTCAAATTTCCTCCACATTTATTGGTTCCTGGTTTAGAAAAGTAAAATTTAATTTAAGTTGAGGAGCAATACAGAAAGTATGTTCTACTCTTTAAAGTGTGCTAAATATATCCATTAAAATTTTCATTAGAAATCATTTACTTACCAAATGTGACTGTACATGCCAGCTTTCTTTAAGTGCTTTATTATTTTTAATTGCATTATCTCCTAAATATATTTTCAACTAAGATAACTGTGTTAATTGGAATCTTAAAAGGCAATCTCCAAAACAGAGAATTGTCTTTAATCTCTACGGATTTAAAATATTTTCAACAATTTATCATGAAATTTTCAAAAGTCAATTTCCCCACTTGCACTCTATAACCCCTCAAATTTCCCCTAGTATTCTCCTTTAAGTCTCTCTTAGAAAATAACTGCAAGATTGTGCCTTAGAGAATTCTAGAGAAAGCATTTTCAAGGCAGAATTTATTGGCCTTTAAGTAACTGAAAAATAAGACAAAGAAAAGGAAGCTTATAGGTTAACATTTTCTGCTCAGTATGGGAAAGATAAAATTACAAAATTTAAATATTGTATTACAAGATAACAAATAACAAAAATCATTAATACGTGACAGTACCTAGATGGCAAAGCCTTATTATCAAGTCTGCAGTTTCTGAAGTTTTTAAGTATTGTGTTCTATGTGTATCTATCTAAATCAAACAGAAAAGCAAGGATACTAGGACAAATCAATTCCGACTGGAGAGTTTGCTGATCCAACTTGTCAGTGTAACATTAGAATAGCCAGGATTAAGAAAATGGGGCTCAATCTCTCCACCGTGTTATTGGGTTTTACCCTGACACTGATGCTTAGTGAGCCTGATGGATTTGCATTAGTTGGTCAAGAGAGCAAAGGTAGGGAGGCGGTCCTAAGATGGCAGAGGAATAGGACTGAGAGACCACTTTCTCCCCCACAAATTCATCAAAAGAACATTTAAGCGCTGAGTAAATTCCACAAAACAACTTCTGAATGCTGGCAGAGGACATCAGGCACCCAGAAAAGCAGCCCATTGTCTTCGAAAAGAGGTAGGAAAAAATATAAAAGTTCAAAAAAGAGACAAAAAGGGTAGGGATGGAGCTCCGTCCCAGGAAGGGAGTCTTAAAAAGAGAGAGGTTTCCAAACACCAGGAAACACTCTCACTGCCGAGTCTGTGGTGAGCCTTGGAAGCACAGAGGGCAACATAACTGGGAGGAAAAATAAATAAATAATTAAACCCACAGATTATGAGCCCAATGGTAACTCCCCCAGCGGAGAAGCAGCACAGACGCCTGCATCCGCCACTAGTAAGCGGGAGCTGGGCAGGGAGGTGTGGGCTGCATTGCTTAGAGTAAGGACCGGGCCTGAATGCCCCAAGGGTAATCAGAGTGAACTAAATTGGGCTAGCAAACCAGACTGCGGGATAGCTACCACGCGAAAAGCTCTAACCTAAGACACCACCAGGACCGTGCACAGAACAAGGGACTGAACAGAATTAGCCAGCTGCAGACCATCCCCTTTGGGTGACAGGTAGCCAGAGCCAGAAGAGGGAAATTGCAGCCCCAGAGAGACATTATCTACCAAACTGCAAGCAGGCTTCTTTGCTAACTAAGACTTCTTGGGGTTCTGGACAGTCATCATCCGCCTGAGAAGGTGCACCGGTTGAACACCCAGAAAACCGAGCAGCAGGCACGGGAGAGGTGATAAGTCACAGTGACCACGCTCACCAAACACCTCATCACCTGAGCTGCTCAGACCTGGGAAGGGCACAAAATGCAGGCCCAGTGGAGTCTGAGCCTCTGAGGACTACCCGAGTGCCTGAACCTGAGCGGCTTAGACCTGGGAGGTGCATGCAGCCCAGGGTCGGCCTCAGACGGTTCCTGGTGGAGCAACCTAGAGCCTGAGCTGTGTGGGTAAGGAGGGCACACACGCCGTGAGTGGGGGCAGGCCCAGTGTGGCTGAGACACTGTGAGCACATGCCAGTGTTATTTTTTGGCAGCATCCCTCTCTCCCCACAGCGTGACTGAACAAGTGAGCCTAAAAAAAGTGTCCACCACCGCCCCCTTTGTGTCAGGGCAGAAATCAGACACTGAAGAGACCAGCAAACAGAAGAAGCTAAAACAGAGGGAACCGCCTTGGAAGTGACAGGTGAAACAGATTAAAACCCTGTCGTTAGTACCGACTACATAGGAAGGGGCCTATAGATCTTGAGAAATATAAGCCGGACCTAGGAACTATCTGAAAATGAACTGACCCCACACTGCCCACAACACCAGAGAAAGTCCTAGATATATTTTTACTATTTTTATGGTCATTCATTTTCTTTCTTTTTTTTTAACTTTTTAAAATTTTTACGTCCTCTATTACTTCTTTTTCATTTTTATAACCTACTATTACTTTTCAAAAAAAGACCCTATTTTTTAAAGCAAACTTCATATATATATATATATATATTTAAATAATTTTTGTGACTTTTTCTTTCTTCTTGTCTTTAATATTGTATTTTTAAAATTCAACCTCTACTCTAGATTTTTAATCTTTGCTTTTTGGTATTTGTTATCAATTTTGTACCTTTAAGAACCCAATCTTCAGTACCCATTTTTACTTGGGAGCAAGATTACTGGCTTGACTGCTCTCTCCTCTTTTGGACTCTCCTTTCTCTCCACCAGGTCGCCTCTGTCTCCTCCCTCCCCCTTCTCTTCTCTACCCAACTCTGTGAATTTCTGTGTGTTCCAGATGGTGGAGAACACTTAGGGAACTGATTACTGGCTAGATCTGTCTCTCTCCTTTCCATTCCCCTCTTTTATCCTCCTGGTCATCTCTATCTCCTTCCTCCCTCTTCTCTTCTCTGTATAACTCCGTAAACATCTCTGAGTGGTCCAGACTGTGGAAGTGATTAGGAAGTGATTACTGGATAGCTTGCTCTCTCCTCTTTTGATTCCATCTCATCTCATTCGGGTCACCTCTAACTCCCTCCTCCCTCTTCTCTTCTCCATGTAACTCTGTGAACCTCTCTGGGTGTCCCTCACTGTGGAGAAACTTTTCATCTTTAACCTAGATGTCTTATCAACAGTGCTATATAGAAGGAGAAGTCTTGAGACTACTGTAAAAATAAGACTGAAAACCAGAAGCAGGAGGCTTAAGTCCAAAGCCTGAGAACATTAGAGAACTCCTAACTCCAGGGAACATTAATCAACAGGAGCTCATCAAATGCCTCCATACCTACACTGAAACCAAGCACCACCCAAGGGCCAACAAGTTCCAGAGCAAGACATACCATGCAAATTCTCCAGCAACACAGGAACACAGCCCTGAGCTTCAATATACAGGCTGCCCAAAGTTACTCCAAAACCATTTACATCTCATAACTCATTACTGGGTACTTCATTGCACTCCAGAGATAAGAAATCCAGTTCCACCCACCAGAACACCCATAGAAGCTTCCCTAACCAAGAAACTTTGACAAGCCACCAATACAACCCCACCCACAGCAAAGAAACTCCACAATAAAGAGAACTCCACAAACTGCCAGAATACAGAAAGGCCACCCCAAATGCAGCAATATAAACAAGATGAAGAGACAGAGGAATACCCAGCAGGTAAAGGAACAGGAGAAATGCCCACCAAACCAAACAAAAGAGGAAGAGATAGGGAATCTACCTGAGAAAGAATTCCAAATAATGATAGTGAAAATGATCCAAAATCTTGAAATAAAAATGGAATCACAGATAAATAGCCTGGAGACAAGGATTGAGAAGATGCAAGAAAGGTTTAACAAGGGCATAGAAGAAATAAAAAAGAGTCAATATATAATGAATAATGCAATAAATGAGATCAAAAACACTCTGGAGGCAACAAATAGTAGAATAATGGAGGCAGAGATAGGATTAGTGAAGTAGAAGATAGAATGGTAGAAATAAATGAATCAGAGAGGAAAAAAGAAAAACAAATTAAAAGAAATTAGGACAATCTCAGAGACCTCCAGAATAATATTAAATGTTCCAACATTTGAATCATAGGAGTCCCAGAAGAAGACAAAAAGAAAGACCATGAGAAAATACTTGAGGAGATAATAGTTGAAAACTTCCCTAAAATGAGGAAGGAAATAATCAACCAAGTCCAAGAAACCCAGAGAGTCCCAAACAGGATAAACCCAAGGCAAAACACCCCAAGACACATATTAATCAAATTAACTAAGATCAAACACAAAGAACACATATTAAAAGCAGCAAGGGAAAAACAACAAATAACACACAAGGGGATTCCCATAAGGATAACAGCTGATCTTTCAATAGAAACTCTTCAGGCCAGGAGGGAATGGCAAGACATACTTAAAATGATGAAAGAAAATGACCTAAAGCCCAGATTACTGCACCCAGCAAGGATCTCATTCAAATATGAAGGAGAAATCAAAAGCTTTACAGACAAGCAAAAGCTGAGAGAATTCAGCACCACCAAACCAGCTCTCCAACAAATGCTAAAGGATATTCTCTAGACAGGAAACACAAAAAAGGTGTATAAACTCGAACCCAAAACAATGAAATAAATGGCAACAGGATCATACTTATCAATAATTACCTTAAATGTAAATGGGTTGAATGCCCCAATCAAAAGACAAAGACTGGCTGAATGGATACAAAAACAAGACCCCAATATATGTTGTCTACAAGAGACCCACCTCAAAACAAGCGACACATACAGACTGAAAGTGAAAGGCTGGAAAAAGATATTCCAGGCAAATAGAGACCAAAAGAAAGCAGGAGTAGCAATACTCATATCAGATAAGATTAAACTTTAAAACAAAGGCTGTGAAAAGAGACAAAGAAGGACACTACATAATGATCAAAGGATCAATCCAAGAAGAAGATATAACAATTATAAATATATATGCACCCAATATAGGAGCACCGCAATATGTAAGACAAATGCTAACAAGTATGAAAGGGGAAATTAACAATAACACAATAATAGTGGGAGACTTTAATACCCCATTCACAGCTATGGATAGATCAACTAAACAGAAAATTAACAAAGAAACAAAACCTTAAATGATACAATAGACCAGTTAGAGCTAGTTGATATTTATAGGACATTCACCCCAAAACAATGAATTTCACCTTTTTCTCAAGCACACACGGAACCTTCTCCAGGATAGGTCACATCCTGGGCCATAAATCTAGCCTTGGTAAATTCAAAAAAATTGAAATCCTTCCAAGCATCTTTTCTGACCATAATGCAGTAAGATTAGATCTCAATTACAGGAGAAAAACTATTAAAAATTCCAACATATGGAGGCTGATCAAGACGCTTCTGAATAGCCAACAGATCACAGAAGAAATCAAAAAAGAAATCAAAATATGCATAGGAACGAATGAAAATGAAAACACAACAACCCAAAACCTGCAGGACACTGTAAAAGCAGTGCTAAGGGGAAAGTTCAGAGCAATACAGGCATCCCTCAAGAAACAAGAAAAAAGTCAAATAAATAACCTAACTCTACAAGTAAAGCAACTAGAAAAGGAAGAAATGAAGAACCCCAGGGTTAGTAGAAGGAAAGAAATCTTAAAAATTAGGGCAGAAATAAATGCAAAAGAAACAAAAGAGACCATAGCAAAAATCAACAAAGCCAAAAGATGGTTCTTTGAAAGGATAAATAAAATTGACAAACCATTAGCCAGACTCATCAAGAAACAAAGGGAGAAAAATCAAATCAATAAAATTAGAAATGAAAATGGAGAGATCACAACAGACACCGGAGAAATACAAAGGATCATAAGAGACTACTATCAGCAGTTATATGCCAATAAAATGGACAATGTGGAAGAAATGGACAAATTCTTAGAAAAGTACAATTTTCCAAAACTGAACCAAGAAGAAATAGAAAATCTTAACAGACCCATCACAAGCATGGAAATTGAAACTGTAGTCAGAAATCTTCCAACAAACAAAAGCCCAGGTCCAGATGGCTTCACAGCTGAATTCTACCAAGACTTTAGAGAAGAGCTAACACCTATCCTACTCAAACTCTTCCAGAAAATTGTAGAGGAAGGTAAACTTCCAAACTCATTCTATGAGGCCACCATCACCCTAATACCAAAACCTGACCAAGATGCCACAAAACAAGAAAACTATAGGCAAATATCACCGATGAACATAGAAGCAAAAATCCTCAACAAAATTCTATCAATCATAATCCAACCACACATTAAAAAGATCATATCCCATGGCCAAGTGGGCTTTATCCCAGGGATGCAAGGATTCTTCAATATCTGCAAATTATTCAATGTAATTCACCACATTAACAAATTGAAAAATAAAAGCCACATGATTATCTCAATAGATGCAGAGAAAGCCTTTGACAAAATTCAACATCCATTTATGATAAAAACTCTCCAGAAAGCAGGAATAGAAGAAAGATACCTCAACATAATGAAAGCTATATATGACAAACCCACAGCAAACATTATCTATATGGTGAAAAATTGAAAGCATTTCCCATAAAATCAGGAACAAGACAAGGGTGGCCACTCTCACCACTACTATTCAACATACTTCTGGAAGTTTTGGCCACAGCAATCAGAGCAGAAATAGAAATAAAAGGAATCCACTGTTTGCAGATGACATGATCCTCCACATAGAAAACTCTAAAGACTCGAACAGAAAATTACTAAAGCTAATCAATGATATAGTAATAGTATCAATCATATAGTAAAGTTGCAGGATATAAAATCAACACAGAGAAATCCCTTGCATTGCATTCCTAATACACTAATAATGAGAAAATAGAGAAATTAAGGAAACAATTCCATTCACCATTGCAACAAAAAGAATAAAATATTTAGGAATATATCTACCTAAAGAAACTAAAGACCTATATATAGAAAACTATAAAACACTGGTGAAAGAAATCAAAGAGGACACTAATAGATAGAGAAATATACCATGTTCATGGATCGGAAGAATCAATATAGTGAAAATGAGTACACTACCCAAAGCAATCTACAGATTCAATGCAATCCCTATCAAGCTTCCAACGGTATTTTTCACAGAGCCAGAACAAATAATTTCACAATTTCTATGGAAATGCAAAAAACCTCGAATTGCCAAAGCAATCTTGAGAAAGAAGAATGGAACTGGAGGAATCAACCTGCCTGACTTCAGGCTCTACTACAAAGCCACAGTCATCAAGACAGTATGGTACTGGCACAAAGACACAAATATAGATCAATGGAACAAAATAGAAAGCCCAGAGATAAACCCACACAGCTATGGACACCTTATCTTTGACAAAGGAGGCAAGAATATACAATGGAGAAAAGACGATCTCTTTAACAACTGGTGCTAGGAAAACTGGTCAACCACTTGTAAAAGAATGGAACTAGAACACTTTCTAACACTGCACACAAAAGTAAACTCAAAATGGATTAAAGATCTAAATGCAAGACCAGAAACTATAACACTCTTAGAGGAGAACATAGGTGAAACACTCTCCAACATAAAACACAGCAGGATCCTCTATGACCCACCTCCCAGAATATTGGAAATAAAAGGAAAAATTAACAAATGGGACCTAATTAAAATTAAAAGCTTCTGCACAACAAAAGAAACTATAAGCAAGGTGAAAACACAGCCTTCACAATGGGAGAAAATAATAGCAAATGAAGCAACTGACAAACAACTAATGTCAAAAATATACAAGCAACTCCTGCAGCTCAATCCAGAAAAATAAACCACGCAATCAAAAATGGGCCAAAGAACTAAATAGTCATTTCTCCAAAGCAGACATGGCTAACAAACACATGAAAAGATGCTCAACATCACTCATTATCAGAGAAATGCAAATCAAAACCACAATGAGGTACCATTTCACACCAGTCAGAATGGCTGCGTTCCAAAAGTCTACAAGCAATAAATGCTGGAGAGAGTGTGGAGAAAAGGGAACCCTCTTACACTGTTGGTGGGAATGCAAACTAGTACACCCACTATGGAGAACAGTGTGGAGATTCCTTAAAAAACTGGAAATAAAACTGCCTTATGACCCAGCAATCCCACTGCTGGGCATATACACCGAGGAAACCAGAACTGAAAGAGACATGTGTACTGCAATGTTCATCGCAGCACTGTTTATAATAGCCAGGACATGGAAGCAACCTAGATGTCATCAGCAGATGAATGGATAAGAAAGCGGTGGTACATATACACAATGGAGTATTACTCAGCCATTAAAAAGAATACTTTTGAATTACTTCTAATGAGGTGGATGAAACTGGAGCCGATTATACAGAGTGAAGTAAGCAAGAAAGAAAAACACCAATACAGTATACTAACGCATATATATGGAATTTAGAAAGATGGTAACAATAACCCTGTATGCAAGACAGCAAAAGAGACACAGATGTATAGAACAGTCTTTTGGACTCTGTGGGAGAGGGAGAGGGTGGGATGATTTGGGAGAATGGCATTGAAACATGTATAATATCATATAAGAAACAAATCGCCAGTCCAGGTTTGATGCAGGATACAAAATGCTTGGGGCTGGTGCACTGGGATGACCCAGAGGGATGGTATGGAGAGGGAGGTGGGAGGGCAGTTCAGGATTGGGAACACATGTGCACACATCACGGATTCATGTTGATGTGTGGCAAAACAAATACAATATTGTAAAGTAATTAGCCTCCAATTAAAATAAATCAATTTAAATTTAAAAAATTTAAAAATAAAATAAATTACTACAGAAAAAAAAAGAGAGAGAGCAAAGGTAGTCTTTTTTCTTTTTTTTTTTTTTACAGTATAACGAAACGTGACATTTTGGAGGAGGACTTAGTAAAGAAACCATCAAAAGCAGTGTCATTTTTGTATTGATCTTCTAAAAAGGAAAAAAAAAAAGTAAATGTGGACTCTTTTATTAAAGGAATACTGTCAAGTAGACTTATGTGTTATTGAGAACCATTTAATACCCAAACCCACTATACAGACAACATAGTAATTTAGATAAAAACAGAAAGTGCAGTGAATCTTGCTTCCTGGAGTGACGGAGGTTGGAACATGGGTGAGATTTCAATGAACTTCACTTAGGAGTGGCCATGAATTATAGATGACAGCATTGTTAGATGCATTATTTTATCTCAAATTAGACCTGACATTGTGAAGCAAGATGTCCTTCTAGCAATCTAAGTAAGTGTTGGCAGCAAGAATCAGTTTCAATCTAGAAATATATTTCTTAAAGAAACATTCAATTAAGTATCACCTAATTATCTTCTCTATGCCTTTTGAAAGGTTAACACTTCCATGTCTTAAAATCTAAGTAATAAGGAAAAAAAAATACATACTGAACTGACTATATTCCCTAACCTTTAACAATTTTTAACATTTTAAACATTTCAAATCCTTTAATGATGAAAAAATTATATATTACTGGGAGATAGCCTTACACTTTTTTAATTCAGGCTTTCTCCAAGTCAAGAGTGCCTGATATTTAATTGAAAACATAGTCAGATGAGACATCACCAAATAAAGTGAGTTTAAGGGAAATAAACATGAAAGGAGGTGTGGCTTTCCTAAGGTAGGCTTGCTTTTATTACATGTACTTATATCTAAACTTCCTCTTTATACTTACTCTGTATCACACTCATTCCTGAAATAAGCTGATGTAATGTCAGTGTTACTCCTACTTCAGTAGAGAAGAAAATGAGATTTTATGGCATTTGCAAATGTTTGTTAAAGTATTTCAATATAAAAGCCATATACTTTTCTATTTCTATTGAAATATTATTACAAAATATTTCATATATAACATGATGAATAGAAGTATTATAAAAATACTGGTGATCCTGTCAGATAGTTCCCCTCCTCTTTTCACATAGATAACTACTTTCTTTCACATAGATAACTACTGTCTTTAATTTGACACTTGTCATCTCCATGGATTGATAATGCTTTCTCTATGTATGAATTTCTAAAACATAAAAATGTTTGTAAGTTTTAAAACTTTCTAAAAATATTATTAGAGATATGCATTTACTGCACTTTCCATTTTTGGATCAAGCATTGGGGTCTATAAGATATATTCAGGCTGACAGATATAACTCAAATTCTTTCATTACCATTTCTGAACACTATTCCACTGTTCGAATTTGCTACCACAGTTTATTTATCGACCTACAGTTGACTGTGTGGATCACAATAAACTGTGGAAAATTCTGAAAGAGATGGGAATACCCGACCACCTAACCTGCCTCTTGAGAAATCTGTATGCAGGCCAGGAAGCAACAGTTGGAACTGGACATGGAACAACAGACTGGTTCCAAATAGGAAAAGGAGTACGTCAAGGCTGTATATTGTCACCCTGCTTATTTAACTTATATGCAGAGTACATCATGAGAAACGCTGGACTGGAAGAAGCACAAGCTGGAATCAAGATTGCCGGGAGAAATATCAATAACCTCAGATATGCAGATGACACCACCCTTATGGCAGCAAGTGAGGAGCTAAAAAGCCTCTTGATGAAAGTGAGAGAGGAGAGTGAAAAAGTTGGCTTAAAGCTCAACATTCAAAAAACGAAGATCATGGCATCTGGTCCCATCACTTCATGGGAAATAGATGGAGAAACAGTGGAAACTGTCAGACTTCATTTTTGGGGGCTCCAAAATCACTGCAGATGGTGACTGCATCCATGAAATTAAAAGACGCTTACTCCTTGGAAGGAAAGTTATGACCAACCTAGATAGCATATTCAAAAGCAGAGACATTACTTTGCCGACTAAGGTCCATCTAGTCAAAGCAATGGTTTTTCCTGTGGTCATGTATGGATGTGAGAGTTGGACTGTGAAGAAGGCTGAGTGCTGAAGAATTGATGCTTTTGAACTGTGGTGTTGGAGAAGACTCTTGAGAGTCCCTTGGACTGCAAGGAGATCCAACCAGTCCATTCTGAAGGAGATCACCCCTGGGATTTCTTTGGAAGGAATGATTTTAAAGCTGAAGCTCCAATACTTTGGCCACCTCATGAGAAGAGTTGACTCACTGGAAAAGACTCTGATGCTGGGAGGGATTGGGGGCAGGAGGAGAAGGGGACAACCGAGGATGAGATGGCTGGATGGCATCACTGACTCGATGGACGTGAGTCTGAGTGAACTCTGGGAAATGGTGATGAACAGGGAGGCCTGGCGTGCTGCGATTCATGGGGTCGCAAAGAGTCGGACAGGACTGAGCGACTGAACTGAACTGAACTGAACAGTTGATGGCACGAGCTTCCCTTGTAGCCCAGCTGGTAAAGAGTCAGCCTACAATGTGGGAGACCTGGATTCGATCCCTGCGTTGGGAAGAGCCTCTGGAGAAGGGAAAGGCTACCCACTCTATTATTCTGGGCTAGAAAATTCCATGGATTGTATAGTCAGTGGGGTCACAAAGAGTCAGACATTACTGATCGGCTTTCACTTCACTGTTGATGACACAGTAGGAAGACTCAAATTTATCTTTCAAGTATAAAGAATGCAAAGAATGTTTACCATTTTCAAACAAATCTCATGGCATATATATGTTAGAATTTCTCTAGAATACATAGCTAGAAATAGAAGTGTGGGTTCTTAGCATATGTACATCTTTACATCTGCTGATACACTGTTCTTCAAAGTGTTTCTATCAACATAAACATGATAGGCAGTGTTTAAGATCTGCCTTTGCTTCTCATGCATGCCAACACTTGGTGTTATCAGACCTTTAATTTTAATTATTCTGAAAGCTATAAAATGGTAACTTTTAATTTGCTTTTTCCTCATTGAAACCAATTGAATAATTTGTATTCACTGGGTACACATTTTGCCTTATAGAATTGCTTTATTCATATCTTTTGTCCATTTAAATAAAAAAAAAACCTCACTTTTCTGTTTATAACCACAGAAAGTTTTTTCATGTTCTAAATAATAATCCTTTAACAGTTACAGACATTACAATTATTTCTCCCTAGATACAGCTTATCTTTTGTATTGAAGTTTTATTTGAGATACAGATGTTGTCAACTTATCTGGTCAATTTTATTATTAAACTTTTTTTTAAGTTTGTGATACGATATAGAGATCTGATTTACTTTTTCTGAAATAGACAAATAACCCCTGAAGACAATTTAAACAATCTCCTCTTTGATTTACAATGTTATTTGACATATGCTATGCTTTCCTGTGGTGGGACTTGTATCCAGGCACTCCTTTCTAATTGCTGTTGCTGTTAAGTTGCTCAGTCATATCCAAAACTGTGACCCCATGAACTGTAGCACAGCAGGCTTCCATATCCTTGGCCATCTCCCAGTGATTGTTCAAACTCATGTACATTGAGTTGGTGACACCATCCAACAATCTCGTTCCCTGTCGTTCCTTCTCCTCCTGTCTTCAACGGTTCCCAGCCTCAGGGTCCTTTCTAATACGTCAGCTCTTCTCATCAGGTGGCCAAAGTATTGGAGCTTCAGCTTCAGTATCAGTTCTCCTCATGAATGTTCAAGGTTGATTTCTTTTAGGATTGACTGGTTGGATCTCCTTGCAGTCCAAGGGACTCTCAAGAATCTTCTCCAACACCACAGTTCAAAAGCATCAATTCTTCAGCACTCAGCTTTCTTCACAGTCCAACTCTCACATCCATATATGACCACTGGAAAAACCATAGCTTTGACTAGATGGACCTTTGTTGACGATGTATTATCTCTTCTTTTTAATATGCTGTCTAAGTTTGTCAAAGCTTTCCTTCCAAGCAGCAACTATCTTTTAATTTCATGACTGCAGTCACCATCTGCAGTGATTTTAGAGACAAAGAAAATAAACTCTGTCACTGTTTCCATTGTTTCCCCATCAATATTCCATAAAGTGATGGGACTGGATGCCATGGTCTTAGTTTTTTGAATGTTGTGTTTTAAGCCAACTCTTTCACCTTCATCAAGAGACTCTTTAGTTATTCCTACTTTCTTTCATAAGGGTGGTGTCATCTGCATATCTAAGGATACTGATATGTCTCCCAGCAATCTTGATTCATGTTCAAACTAATGCACAGTTGCACTCATCTCACACATTACCAAAGTAATGCTTGAAATTCATCCAGCCCGGCATTTCACATTATGTACTCTGCATAAAGGTTTAAGTAAGCAGAGTGACAATATACAGCCTTAATGTATTGCTTTCCCACTTTTGAACTAATCCATTGTTCTAAGTCTGGTTCTAACTGTTGCTTCTTGACCTGCATACAGGTTTCTCAGGAGGCAGTTAAGGTGTTCTGATATTAGTATCACTTTAAGAATTTTCTACAGTTTGTTGTGATACACAAAGTCAAAGGCTTTAGCATAGTCAATGAAACTGAAGTAGATATCTTTCTGGAATTCTCTTGTTTTTTCTATAAACCAATGGATGTTGGCAAGTTGATCTCTGGCTCCTCTGCCTTTTCTAAATCCAGCTTGAACATCTGAAGTTCTCAGTTCACGTACTGTTGAAGCCTAGCTTGGAAAATGTTGAGCACTACTTTGGTAGTGCGTGAGATGAGTGCAACTGTGCATTAGTTTGAACATTCTTTGGCACTGCCTTTCTTTGAGAGTGGAATGAAAACTGACCTCTTTCCTGTCCTGTGGCCACTGCTGAGTTTCCCAAATTTGCTGGCATATTGAGTGCAGCACTGTCACAGCATCATCTTTTAGGATTCAAAATAGCTCAACTGGAATTCCATCACCTCCACTAGCTTTGTTCATAGTGATGCTTCCTAAGTCCCACTTGACTTTGCACTCTAGATGTCTGGCTCTTGGTGAATAATCACACCCTTATGGTTAACTGGGTCATGAAGATCTTTTTTGTATAGTTCTTCTGTGTAGTCTTGCCACTTCTTCTTAATATCTTCTGGTTCTGTTAGGTCCATAATGTTTCTGTCCTTTATTGTGCCCATCTTTGCATGAAATGTTCCCTTGGTATCTCTAATTTTCTTGAAGAGATCTCTAGGCTTTCCCATCCTATTGTTTTCCTCTATTTCTTTGTATTATTCACTTAGGAAGGCTTTCTTATCTCTCCTTGCTATTCTTTGGAACTCTGCATTCAATGAGTATATCTTTTCTTTTCTCCTTAGCCTTTCGTTTCTCTTCTTTTCTCAGCTATCTGTAAGGCCTCCTCAAACAACCGTTTTGCCTTTTTGCATTTCTGTTTTTTGAGGATGGTTTTAAATACTGCCTCCTCTACAGTGTAATGATCCTTTGTCCATATTTCTTTAGGTACTCTAAGATCTAATCCCTTGAATCTACTTGTCACTTCCACTGTATAATCAAAAGGAATTTTATTTAGGTCATACCTGAATGGTCTAGTGATTTTCCCTACCTTCTTCAATGTAAGTTTGAATTTTGCAATAAGGAGTTCATGATCTGAGCCACAGTCAGCTCCTGGTCTTGTTTTTGTTGACTATATAGAGCTTCTCCATCTTTGGCTGCAAAGAATATAATCAATCTGATTTCAGTATTGACTATCTGGTGATGTCCAGGTGTAGAATCATCACTTTTGTGCTTGTTGGAAGGTGTTTACTACGACCAGTGCATTCTCTTGGCAAAACTGTTTTAGCCTTTGTCCTGCTTCATTCTGTATCCCAAGGCCAACTTGCCTGTTTCCTCAGATATCTCTTGACTTCCTGTTCTTGCATTCCATTCCCCTATGAGGAAAAGGACATCTTTTTTTTTTGGTGTCAATTCTAGGTCTTATAGGTCTTCATAAAACCATTCATCTTTAGCTTCTTCCACATTAGTGGTTGGAGTATAGACTTGGATTACTGTGACATTGAATAGCTTGCCCTGGATACAAATAAGGATCATTCTGTTGTTTTTGAGATTGCACTAAAGTACATGTTTTGGAATCTTTCATTGACTATAAGGGCTACTCCATTTCATCTAAGGGATTCTCGCCCACATTAGTAGATATAATGGTCATCTGAATTAAATTCTCCCAATCTGGTCTCCCAATCTGGTTCAGTTCAGTTAATCAGTTGGGTCCGACTCTCTGTGACCCCATGGATTGCAGCACGCCAGGCTTCCCTGTCCATCACCAACTCCAGGAGCTTGCTCAAACTTATGTTCGTCAAGTCAGTATTGCCACCCAGACATCTCATCCTCTGTTGTCCCCTTCTCCTCCTTCTCCTCCATTCTTGTTCACTGATTCCTGAAATGTCAGTGCTCACTCTTGCCATCTCCTGTTTGACCATTTTCAATTTACCTTGTTTCATAGTGCAAACATTCCAGATTCTTATGCAATATTTTTCTCTACAGCACTTAATAATAAATTTAAAAAATATCCTCTTTGATTTACAATGCTATTTGTCATATATTATGCTTTCCTGTTTTTTTGGGGGGGCCTGGGTGGGCTTGTTTTCAGGCAATCCTTTCTAACAGTATTTTTCCTTTTTTGCACCCAAACCACATTTCACATTGCCTCAATTTTCATAGCTTCATAATACATATTAATATTTGGTAACACAAACTCTTATACTCTATCTTGATAGTTTGTAAACATTTGCCTTCCATATACATTTTAAGATAAGCTTGTCCAGTTCCATTTAAAAAATACGTTTTTAGGATTGTAAATGAATTAAAAGTTAAAGTGAACTGACATTTTGATGATAGCCTTCTTACTAATGAATAGGTTTTTAATACCCTTTTATAATGTCTTAGATGGTAAAGAATCTGCCTGCAATGCAGGAGACCCACGTTTGATCCCTGGACCAGGAAAATCCCCCGGAGAAGGGCGTGACAACCCAGTCCAGTATTCTTGCCTGTAGAATTTCATAGAAAGAAGAGCCTGGCAAGCTACAGTCTATGGGGTTGCAAGACTAAACACCACCAGGCAATAATCAGACATGCATAGGGTCTAATCCTAACTTCAACATTTACTGGCTGTGCCCTCCTGAACAAGTTCTATAATCAGGGCACAACTGAGCGACTAACACTAACACAATAAATGCATCTTATTTTTTTGTTCTTGAGGGTCTTATGCAACTTTGTTAGATTTATACAGTGTGATTTTTATTTTCTGACATGTTTGTAAATAGAACTTAATTCTCTTTCCTTTGGATTATATTTGAAAACTACAAAATATCAGATCTCTCATACTGTTTCTAATAATTTGAATGTAGACTATTTAGTGTTCTCCATATAATCATGTATATAACAAATAACACGGACAATCTAGTTTCTTTCCCAGTCATAGTAAATTTTGTTTTACTTCATGTTTTTGACTTACTAATCTGATACGTTCTGGTATAGTGTTCCAGAGAAATAATGAGATTGTAAGCATCTTTGTATTCTTCCTCATAAGTATATACTTTCAATTTTCACCATTATCTATCAAGTTTGTTAAATTTTCTAATATTTTTTATCTTTTATTCCCAGTTGCTAAGGATTTTAATTAGCAGATTCTTAATTGTATTTACTATCTTTCTTTTAATATTTTAATGGGATATATAAAAATTATTTTAAAATGTTTGCTTTTGATATATGTCTACTACAAAAGTATTCTAATTTTGAATAATTCTTGTAATCTTGGGATAATCTAACTTGATATAGTATAGTTAATATTTTAAAATCTGGTTTAGGATTTGATTTCCAAGCATTTGCTTAGAATTTTGCAGCTATTTTAATATATGAAATCAGGTTTAGTTCTCATCATTCTATTTTGGACTATGCTTATCAATACGTTCAAAAAATAAAATGAATGGTTTATACTCTCTAGTGGTATGTTCACTATTTAAATTCACACATCCTGAGTATTTGTCCAAGCATGTTTTAAAAAAACATTTGTTAATGAAGGAGTGCTTTAATTTTTAACTGCTATTTAAATTTTTTTGTTTTATACCTAACAAGTTTTAGTATTGTTAAGTTTTATAAATTGTATTAATCTTACAAATTGCCCTCTTTCCAGATGCACTGTATTCAAGTTATTTATTTTTATTATCTTGATTTCTGCATTTCAATTCTCTTACAAAATTCCTGAAATTCTTTATTATTTCTGTTGTGACCTAACTTGCTAAAAAATTTTATCTTCTCCATAAGCAAATACTTAACTTTTTTTCAAATTTGTTTTTGTTCTATATATATTTCTTTAATATCATCTCATAAATATTTGGAGAAGGAAATGGCAACCCACTCCAGTACTCTTGCCTGGAAAAATCCCATGGACAGTGGAGCCTGATAGGCTAAAGTCCATGAGGGTCTCAAAGAGTCGGACATGAATGAGCAACTTCATTTCATTTCAATTTCTTATAAACATTTTAAAGATACTAAATATTTTAAAGTATCTGTGAATTATTTGAGGGTATGCTAACTTCTTAAGTTAAATGATTGATTCATTAATTTACCTTTTTTCCCCTAAGATAAGTGTTTACAGCTATAACTTTCCTTTAATTACACACTAACTCTATCATAAAAGTTTTAATATATTTTCATTATACTTCATTTCTAAATATTTTCTGCTGTCCATATGACTACTTTCTTTGATCTCTAATTTGGCATTTCTAAATAAGGGTTTTACTTATTTTCTTTCTGTTATAGATTATAATGGATATGGCTGATTAACTTTTTGTATAAAAATATAATTTTCATTATTATGATTCTTGAAAACATAGATAATATCACTTACATATGAGGCATTTTCATAAATACAAATTGCCAATGGCTGTTCTGTACCTGTCAAGTTTAATTCAAAATAATATGTTGGGTATGCTTTTATGTTCTCTATTTTATTCCATTTTCTGTAGCTCTTTTGCAAATTCTTTTATCTTCTTTTGCTTTACTTGACATTTGATTCCTTATTTTTTTCTTTACTGGTTTGGAAGTAGGGTTTTACTTCTGAAGCATACAGTAAACCTAAAATCTTTATACCCCTTCATTTCTCTCTCAACTTATGTGTTTGAATTATACTGTTATCTACCTCTCAGTTAGACATTACTGATTTATTCAGCCAAAACTTAGACTTGTCTTCATTTACACAAATATCTTCTCACATGCTAAATTTTATTCTGAACATAAGTTAAATTGAGAACTTCCTGAAGTAAAAGTTTATTGGAGATAAACCCTCTTATTTACTGTAGAAACATGTTTCATTGTTTTGTAGTCCACAAATGATAAATTAGCTGATTTTCAAATCATGGGTTATTGGTTACTTTCTCAGAAATGTGAAGATATTCTGCAGTACTCTGACTTTTATTGATAATGTTAAATAATTAATTGTCCCTTGTGTTCTTCTGAAGAGAACCTGTCCTTTCGCTCTGGCACTTTTTTAAGCCTCTCACTCTGTTTCTCTCCTTCTCTGGTACTCTGTCGTTTTACTAAGATGAATCTGGAAGTTTTATTTTTTTTTCTTACTTTTTGGATTATTATTTTTATTATATCAACTTTGTGTCTAGGCAAAATAGGTTTGTTCTTTTTTTTCCTGCCTGAGGATGGACTTTTCTTTCAGCTCTCTTTTCATTTAGTTTAAAGCATTTCAAGTGTTTAGCTTTGTGGGAAGGTAACCTTCTAAAACCAAATTAAAGACACTGAAAATCTTAGCTAATGACTTCATTGGAATAGGTAAAATGTAATTTTTTAGAATACCAAATTCTGTAGACATACCCAAAGCAGCTTTGCTTCCAGTTAAACTTATATTATCAATGTTCCTCTCCCAGTTTTAAAACACTGAGAAACTCCCTGTGAATTGCAACACAGCCATGAATTTATATTTTGCACTTTATCATAGCCAGGAATTTATATTTTACTCAGCATTTTTAAGTGTTTGGCTTGAGCGTCATCACAATATCTATCCACTACAATTGTTGTTTAGTCACTAAGTCATGTTTGACTCTTTGTGACTGCATGGACTATATCCCACCAGGCTCCTCTGTCCATAGGATTTTTCAGGCAATAATACTGAAGAGGGTTGCCACTTGCCATTTGCATGGGATTTTCCTCACCTAGGGATCGAACCCACATCTCTGCAGTGGAAGGTGGATTCTTTACCACTGAGCCACCAGGGAAGCCCATCCACCATAATGCAAAGAAATAAAAGACTATTTAATTACCTGCATTTTTTACTTTGGAAAAGAAATTTATAAACATTGGCTATTACATGGAAATAATTATACTTTATAAATATAATTAAAAATCATATTCACTGCAAATATTCTTCAAGTTTAGTTATTATACTGCCAAATTTTATAAATCCTCTTTATATCTACAACTGTAGTAATTTGATAATGATGATTCTCAACAATATTCATGATTTATTATATCTGTAAGCTGTAATTAAGTTGCATGGAGATTTTAAATTATTCATCCCTAATAATTGCCAACATCTGCTGGATCATCAAAAAAGCAAGACAGTTCCAGAAAAACATACATTTCTGCCTTACTGACTATGACAAAACCTTTGACTGTGTGGATCACAATAAACTGTGGAAAATTCTGAGAGAGATGGGAATACCAGACCCCTTGACCTGCCTCTTGAGAAACATATATGCAGGTCAGGAAGCAACAGTTAGAACTAGACATGGAACAACAGACTGGTTCCAAATAGGAAAAGGAGTACATCAAGGCTGTATATTGTCACCCTGCTTATTTAACTTATATGCAGAGTACATCATGAGAAACACTGGAAGAAGCACAAGCTGGAATCAAGACTGCTGGGAGAAATATCAATAACCTCAGATAAGCAGATGACACCACCCTTATGGCAGAAAGTGAAGAGAAACTGAAAAGCCTGTTGATGAAGGAGAAAGAGGAGAGTGAAAAAGTTGGCTTAAAGCTCAACATTCAGAAAACTAAGATCATGGCATCTGGTCACATCACTTCATGGCGAAAAATGGGGAAACAGTGGAAACAATGTCAGACTTCATTTTTTGGGGCTCCAAAATCACTGCAGATGGTGATTGCAGCCATGAAATTAAAAGATGCTTACTCCTTGGAAGGAAAGTTATGACCACCTGGATAACATATTGAAAAGCAGAGATATTACTTTGCCAACAAATGTCCGACTAGCCAAGGCTATGGTTTTTCCAACAGTCATGTATGGATGTGAGAGTTGGACTGTGAAGAAAGCTGAGTGCTGAAGAATGTAGTGCTGGAGAAGATTCTTGAGAGTTCCTTGGACTGCAAGGGGATACAACCAGTCCATCCTAAAGGAGATCAGTCCTGGGTGTTCATTGGAAGGACTGATGTTGAAGCTGAAACTCTAATACTTTGGCCACTTCATGTGAAGAGTTGACTCATTGAAAAGACGCTGATACTGGGAGGGATTGAGGGTAGAAGGAGAAGGGGATGACAGAGGATGAGATGGCTGGATGGCATAACCAACTCCATGGACATGAGTTTGAGTGAACTCCGGGAGTTGGTGATAGACAGGGAGGCCTGGTGTGCTGTGATCCATGGGGTTGCAAGGAGTCGGACACCAATGAGCAACTGCATTGACTGAATAATTCTAAATTTCTGGGTCAGATTTTGATATTATATTAATATATGTCTGTTATAATTTGTAGTATTATTCAGTTGATATGTATTAGCACTGTTTTTCTCACTAACAATTGTATACTATTTTTCTTTATAAAACTTTAATGTCACAGAAATATCATGTGAAAAAAGATATGGTATACTTGTTTATTAACATAGCATGTTTGCCAAAGTCATAGACTTCAAAGATGGACAGATTTTAAGAATGGATAGACTTG
Source organism: Capricornis sumatraensis (assembly GCF_032405125.1). Classification (NCBI taxonomy): domain Eukaryota; kingdom Metazoa; phylum Chordata; class Mammalia; order Artiodactyla; family Bovidae; genus Capricornis; species Capricornis sumatraensis. Next base: position 27,528,195 of record NC_091073.1, read on the forward strand.
AAAGATGGATAGATAAGAATTCAAATAGTCTATCCAATAATTAAGTTTTACAATTTATGTGACCTCTCTTACTTACCTTCAATACCAAATCTGGAAAATTGAATAGTGAATACTGTATCATTAAGTGCTAAAGTAACAATAAAAATAACAGCAATGACAAAATAGATAAGGTTGAAAATTTCCTGAAATTTGCACTAAACTTTTGTTATTGATCAGACTTTTCATCTTCACAGGAAATGATAAATGAGGTCCTATTGTTATTTCCACTTTCAAATATATGTGATGTATATAAAGCCCTTAGCTTAATACCTACTAAATTATAAATACCCCCAAATTAATGTATGTTATCTTTATGTATCGTTATAGCTAGTATTACTAAGTTTAAAACCTATAATTTCAAGATAAACTCATGAATACCGTGTTTTATCACTGCAGATGGTGATTGCAGCCATGAAATTCAAAGACGCTTACTCCTTGGAAGAAAAGTTATGACCAACCTAGATAGCATATTCAAAAGCAGAGACATTACTTTGCCAACTAAGGTCCATCTAGTCAAGGCTATGGTTTTTCCTGTGGTCATGTATGGATCTGAGAGTTGAACTGTGAAGAAGGCTGAGGGCCAAAGAATTAATGCTTTTGAACTGTGGTGTTGGAGAAGACTCTTGAGAGTCCCTTGGACTGCAAGGAGATCCAACCAGTCCATTCTGAAGGAGATCAACCCTGGGATTTCTTTGGAAGGAATGATGCTAAAGCTGAAACTCCAGTACTTTGGCCACCTCATGCAAAGAGTTGACTCATTGGAAAAGACTCTGATGCTGGGAGGGATTGGGGGCAGGAGGAAAAGGGGATGACAGAGGATGAGATGGCTGGATGGCATCACTGACTCGATGGACATGGGTCTGGGTGAACTCCGGGAGTTGGTGATGGACAGGGAGGCCTGACATGCTGCGATTCATGGGGTCGCAAAGAGTTGGACACAACTGAGCGAATGAACTGAACTGAACTGAACTGAAGGAATGTTATTTAAAATGGCATAAAATAATAAATAATATATTATATTTGAAATACCTTAAACCACCCCAGAATATACCTATTTATGTCCTGCAGCAAATTTACTTGAGAAAAATCATGATTAGCTATTTGTTTGCTAAATTAAAAAAATTAATTTTCCAATTAAAGAGTCAGACACGACTAAGGGACTGAACTGAACTGAACTGAATGAGTAATAAAGCCATAGCATTAACCTTTAATATATTTCCGATTATCTACTATTGTCTCCAACATCTCTGTCATTTGTATACTTCTACATCTTCCTTTAACAGCCATCCTGATGGTTCCTTTATCTTTCTATAAGATCCAGGACTAATTTCTTTTCTGATTATTATGGTTGCTGCTGCCACTGCTGCTAAGTTGCTACAGTCGTGTCTGATTCTGTGCGACACCATAGCACAGAATCTGTGCTTCTCCAGGCAAAAGTACTGGAGTGGGGTGCCACTGCCTTCTCCAATCATTATGGTTACCTGATACCAATTCCCAGGTTTCTTACACTAATACAAAACAAATAGCAGAGTATATTTTGAAGGTCAAACAAAGAAAATCAAGGAGAAATGTTAATCTTTTCTCAAGTATAGGATCTATTAATTATGAAATTTTTATAATGTCTATTTTCCATGTTACAAATGAAAAAAGACTGTATATATTATTTTTCCTTCACTGAATGAGTTTAAAATACTATAAAATCTATCAAAAGGTACATATTTATTAGCTGTAAAATGATGGCATTTAAGTTACAAAAGATGGAAGAGAAAACAAAATACAATTTTAATATGAAAGACTGACTAATACATAGAATCACATACCTAAATAATTTAAAAACTTAAAACAGAAAACAAACCAACTATCAACAGTCACTCTTAATGTTAATCCTTGAATGATTTCTTATTTTAAGTTCATGTAACCATATAAAGTACACTAGATCTTCAAGATGACTATTTTCAAGGAATTGTTCAAAAATAAATGAGCACTTAAAGGTTATTATGGCCAATTTAATTTAAAAAAACTAATTAAACATTCCCAGGAAAAATTTGTGCAGGCAAATTTTAGCAACATCTTTTAGCAGATGACCATTCTGTAGAGACATTTAATAGGAAAGAAAAGTGGGGGAAAATGTCCAAATCCTAATGCTCCAGCTGTTAAAAAAAGAAAAAACAACTCTGTATAATATCAAAACAACTTATTACATACTGCAAAATCATTTCAGAAAAAAGTATAATTGTTAAAAATTTGAACTAATCATCTCCCTAGCTTCTTAATTCTTGCTGTTTCTTTTCTTTGTGGCACCTTGTCATGATGTATATTTTAAAATGTGCATGGCTTCTAGTATGACAAACTGTGAAGAAAATGAAGAAGTAAAGCCCCTTATCTCTTAATTTCCTGTATTTTCATGATATATTTTGGATATGCTGTCTCAAAGACTGTCCACATTCCACTGCATTATTATCTTCAAGGTGAAATTAGTGTTCATTATCAAAGCAAAAATTGATCTATACTGAAAAAAAAATCCAAATAGAAATATCCCAGTTTTGCATGTCTTGTTTATTTGTTAATCATATTTCTTTTTATTTCCCCAAATTATTTAATAATGATTTACTAGTACACATAAAATTCAGAAATATAATTAAATAAGATGAAGCAGCAGAAAAGAAATAATGCAATGAAGGTCATAATAATGGAGCCCCAAGTATGAACTTTGGCTTTAATTGATCATGATAATAAGAATAGATAAATCATTTTCTTTAATTTTAAAAGCTGGAAACTATTTCCAAGGATCATAAAGAAAACCCTGCATCTTCAAAGATAAAGTGTCTATAATGCCATATATTCATTAAACACAGCCACAAGTTTCATGTTTCTTATAAACCAAGACATCTATCAAAATGCTATTTTTTTGTTAGAATTATGATTTTCAAAACAAATGCAAGTCTTAAAATAATGCCTTCTATGAAACTCAACTACTTTTTGTTGCAGAAATTCCTTTGAGTTCACAGTTCTATCAGAAGAGGAAGTCTACACTGAATTTTTTAGAGGCTTTTTCTTTTTTAGATTTTAAGTTAAATTTCAATCAGCATAATTTGTAACATGAGGAAAATCCATTTTTCATTGACTTCTTTGGCTGTTTATCCTCTCTTTTATATACATCACAATCAAAATTGTCTCCAACACTTCTAGCAATCTCCTGTTCAGTCAATGTTAGGGCCTCCCCATACATCATGAAATGAATTCCCTTTGAAGTCAATTTGTTTTCTAAAAGGAATGGAGAAAACCCTGTCAACAGTGGACCCAAGAATCATACAAACTCTGTGTGTTTTGAAAGGCAGCTGCTTAACTAATGTTCCACTCCAACAAAATGTGTTCTTTTCTAAGACAGTTATCTGCACATCCTTAGAACCACGTCTAAGAGCCTCAGCAAACCTTCATGAGAACTTAGGCAAATTGGTTTACTTAGTTGTTTTATCAATTGCTCTATTAACTCCTTAAGAATGATACAAGGGGGAAAAGAGGTACAGTTTTCTTTAATAGAAACTGGCTTTGTTAGCTTTTTCACACTCCATATATGACTTTAACACATGACATGCAGCCAGAAACTGCATGTTATCATAAACGTCAATCAAAAAGTTCAATTAAACATTGACCAATGATCAAATCTTTGATTAATAATATTTGCAAAGAATTATGATAAAATACCAACTTGTATTCCATGTCTTTTAAGAGCTTTCTGTATTTCTCTCTTACTCAGCTTACCACTTTCTCAATTTGTATCTAAGGACACATTTAAAGTGTCTCCTCCAGAGTTCTGGCTAAGAACTTATCCAAGGACATATGGAGGCTCAAATAAAAACAAGCTCATAGGTATTATTTAACACAGGTCAGAATGGCCATCACCAAATGTTTATAAACAATAAATACTGGAGAGGGTATGGAATAAAGGAAACCTTCTTACACTGCTGATGAGAAAGCAAATCAGTACAGCCACTATGGAAAACAGTACAGAGGTTCCTTAAAAAGCTAACAATAGAGCTAACATATGATCCAGCTATCCCAATCCTCCACTAATACTCAGAGAAAATTCTAATTTAAAAAGATACATGCACCCCAACAACAGCACTATTACAACAGCCAAGACATGAAAACCACCTAAGCGTTCATTGACAGATAAATGGATAAAGAAGATATGGTGTGTTTATACAACAGAAAAGAATGTCATAAAAAGAATGAAATAAGGCTATTTGCAGCAACAAGGATAGACCTAAAGAATATCATACTAAATGAACTCAGACAAAGATAAGTATATTATATCACTTATATGTGGATTCTAAAAAAAACAATACAAATGAACTTATTTACAGAAGAGAAAAAGAATCATGGACACACACACATAAAAAAAAATTACTAAAGGGGAAAAATGGTGGGAGGGATAAATCAGAAGTGTGAAATTAGCAGATACATACTACTATATATAAAATAGATAAACAACAAGGACCTCTTGTATGGAACAAGGAACTATATCCATTATCTTTTAATAAACTATAATGGAAAAGAATCTGAAATATATGTGTATTTATGTGTATAAAACTGAATCACTTTGCTGTACAGCAGAAACTAATGGGATGGAGCAGGGGTCTGTAGGGCCCACCCTGGTACAAATTCTTTCCATGTCTCCTGTTTCTTGTTTGCAGAAAACAGGCTCCATTCATTCCCCTTGACCTCCCCTGCATTCTAAAGGGGTGATTCAAACAGTTGCTGATCAGGAAGGCAAGGGAATAAAGACACAAAGGAGGAATGGTCAATTATAGCCTTGGAGCAGGGTCCTGGTTCTTCCTGAAGAAATATATATATACATACAGACATGACATTATCTTTGAGTTCTTCTGTAGGAACTAAGGCTCCCACCCAGGTGGAGGACGGTAACTTCAAGCTGAACACAATGAACAAAAGACTCCTGGAACACTGCCCTGTTACCTTACCACCAGTCAAAGAGAAGAAAGTCGCATACCCTGTAATCCTCACACCAAATTTTGCCTTTAAAAGCTTCTCTCCCAAAATGATAGGTGAGTTCAGGTTTTTTTTGACCTCATTAATGCCAGGTTCTATTCTAGTAGCTTTCAAAATGTGGATCATGGGTAGGGTACATCAGTATATTACAATGGGTCTAAAAATTCACATATCCAGAAAACAAGTTAGAAATATTTTGCACCTATATACACAAATAATTCTCAAAGATACTTATCTTAATTAGGTTATAAGATACACTCATTTTAAAGCATTAGTATATTTATGCTACTTTGTATAATTATTTTCTCAGTCACTGGGTACTAAAACTGCCAACACATCCAGTTCTTAGACTTGAAATAATGAAAACCCTTCTTAATAGGAACAGGCCTATGCTAATAATCATGCAGAGGCTATGTTGATTGAAGAAAAGATGCACAACTTGAGAGCTGTGAGTTAAATTTTATTTGGGGCAAAATGAGGACTGTAGCCAGGGAGGCAATACCTTAGAAAGCTCAGCAAGACTGCTCCAAAGAGGCATTGGGAGGAAGTTCAATATATAAGGTTTTGGAGAAGGCGGAGTCCAATGCAATCAAGTGTGTACTTTACAGGAGGTTTTCTGCTAGTCAGGAGGATCTTATGTCACCATGAAGGGATTTACTGCTTTTATAGACATGAGGTCAAGTGTCAATTTTACGAAGTTGACATATCAAGTTCCAATTTGTAGTTTACACATCAACTACAAACTGGCACTTGCCAAGTGCATTGCCAATAACTGAACAACAAGGGCATTTGCAGAAACTGAACACTGTGCTCTTGCAGCTGTTGACCTTCAAAACCCACCGAGGGAGTTCAGGGTAGAGTGAAGCACTCTTTGCTCCATGGAATCTGGTGGGACAGGTCTTTACATAGGTGGATATTTTTAGGAACAGATTTATGATCTCAATCCTTGCATTTCCTCATATCTACATATTGACCTTCCTCCCAGTGTCTCTTTGGAGCAGTCTCTCAGAGCCATCTGAGATGCTGCCTCCCAGGCTACAGTCCTCATTTTGCCCCAAATAAAACTTAACTTACAACTCTCAAGTGCATCTTTTTTTAGGTGACAGCTACAACTGTTGCTTCTGTCATAGCACATCCACTGGCATTCTCCAAGATAAAACCCATTAACTGTTTCTAAGCTTCTGTGTGTATCAGAACGATTTTCTGACTTTGGTCATCTCAAGTAACACTAATTCTGTGCTTTCACTGAAAATTTTAAACTAAGTATCTGATTTTTAGTGGGCTCTTGACTAGAGACATTTTCTTAAACCTGACAGAATGACACTGAAATTCTGAGAACCTGAGGCCTTCTAATCTCTTTAAAACACAAGAAATCCATTTGTTGGATACTCCAATTTATGCGTGCATTTACTTATCTGCATATTTATTTTCTCATTCACCATAGACTTAGGTACATCTTTTGCGTGCAAGGATAGGCACTGAGTGCTGACGCTACATACACTCTTTAAGAATTTAGCAACTTAGCTAGAGAGACACTACAGATTACAAAAACAATTTATTACCAACACAACATTGTTATATGTGTATTTGAGGAATTTGAAAGGGGAAAATTACATCAGGAGAGGGTGCAAAATAAAACCAAGACACAGGAGACAGGGTAAAGGAGGTATCTGAATGTTGTGGCTGATCTAATATACAGCTTATGGATGGACATGAGTATGGTATTGGAATGCTGATTAGCATCCTAGTTTGAGGAAAGCTACAGGTTAAAAGATGCAAGCAGGAAAATACAAAAGGAATGGAATACTGATGGTAGAATACCTGCCTATGGAAACAAGATTGGTTAAGACAGGAAAATCAAAGGCTGGTTGAAAAGACCTTGAATGCCTAAGAATTTTTAATTTTCTGTTGTGCAGCAGAGAGTCCTAAAGTTTTCTGAGTATGATCATGACCTTTATTTAGTCAAACACAGTGCACTTGAGAGGTGTCCAGCATCGCTTTAAATCTTTTGTGAATAATAACACATTTATTCTTCTTAATGAAGCCACATAGGACCATGTGGGACTCCCGGATACCAAAGCCTTTCTCGGTTGTGTTCCCAGTTTCTTGTTTGTAGGAAATAAGTTTCAGCCTCCATGACCTTCCCTGAGTTCTAAAGGGCAAGTTCAAACAGTTGCTAACCAGGAAAGGGAGGAGATGCAGAGACAAGGGAGGAACAGCCATGAAACAATAGTGCAGTCTTGGGGCAAGGTCTTGGTTCCGCCTCAAGGGATACTCATAACAAAATCTTTGAGCTCTTCCATAGAATTACCACCCCATCCAGTGGAAGCATTCTTCACTCCATAGAGAAGGTCACAGTGTGATAACATTGAAAACCACAGATCATCAGGAGACCACCGGAGGCCAGATGAAAGGGCTGCAGGCCCTACACACACTGATTCTTATCAGCAACCCTGCCCTTGAACCATTGCCATAAAACTCCTTGTCAAATTCATCCCATCACAGGTTGGGACACAGTTTTTAAGGGCACAAGCCCCTCTGTCCCCCTTTGCCTGGCAAAGCAATAACGCTAGACTTCACCCAAAACTCTGTCTCCAATATTTGATTTGGCACTGGTGCACAGAGGTTGAGTTTTTGTATCTATAACAACTTTTTGAGGTAAGTAATTTTAACATCCATGTATTTGATATATACTTTTAGAGCTAGTAAACTGAGAAGTTAAGTAAGTTGCCCAAGATCATAACTAGGAAGAGGCAGGACTGGGACTCAAGCCTGGGTAGTCTGTTTCCAAGTTTTATATTCTTATCCATGAATCTATCAAGTGAATGAGTAAAACCAATTTTTAAGAAAATCAATCTGAATGTAACATATTGGTTTCTTTAACTGGAAAGGCTGGGAATGGAATTAGATTTTCCAGTGGTACTTGCATGGGGTAATGTTATTTAAACCAGAATGGAGGTTGTAAGTAATGGCTGGATGGGATAAATTCGAGAGTCATTGTGAACTCAGATAACAAACATAATGACTACACAAGTTAATCCATGTCAATTCTCAAACAATCTATGTGTATGAAATCTTAGATGTTAATCATATTTTTTAAATGCTTGATGAAATCTGATCTTTTAAAACTCAAACTCAGAAGGCATATTAGTAAAGTTTACCTAATTAGTAAATTATTTTTTGTTGATAAGCAACAGCCCAGTGTTAAATGTGAAAATATTGACCATGGTTTGCTAAGTTCTATTTTACATGTTAACTTTCTGTTTGTGTAATTTTGCATTTTTCTGATTCCTTACAGCCGTAACTATGTCTTTGTGAATTGTCTGTAAGCTTTCTGGGATATAAATTTCAGGTTATTTTGAAGTTATGCCTGTTTGTATCATTCGCCCACTCAAGATATCACACATTCTTCCAACCACCCCCTACACTTGGAACAGGCACTCAATTAATATATGCCAGGCAGGCAGGCCACCTTGCTCTTCTCCTTCAAAAACTCCTAAAAAACCATCTGCTCTGGGAGGCATTCCAGCTAAAATAACCACCTACTACTTTCAATTGCCTATAATATCTACATCCACTTTCTTGAGCACAGCTGACATATTTTACCATTACAAATTCCATGAGATATTTTTTAAAATATCTTATCATGGTATTTAACCTTCTCTCAAACATCTACATTCCCTTAATAGATATTCTTGCAAGCTTTTCTTTCATGGCCGATTAAGGAAATACCAGCTTCAAAAGAATAAGAGAATTAACATTTAATTTGTGTGTGATTCTTGAGTCAAAATGTTTAGCCAACCCAGTTAGTTATTCTGTTCCAGTTTTGGGCCAGACTCACATGGAGAACATTCAGTGAAACCATCTAATTGGTGACTTTATAAACATACTACATAGCATAGAAAGTAAACAAAGGAGTACCTTGTGTAATTAAATTAGTGGACTTTGATTTTCAAAGCTCAGTATGGTTTACTTTTAAGGTTAAAAAATAACTCACTGTAATTTTATGATATTTCTGATAAATTATTTCATAGAATAAAAAATAATATAAGAACATATTTTGTGATTATGCCACATAGATACAACAAAGTTGTTTTTCTTATTTTTGAAATATTACATTCATGTTTGTCTTGCTGGTTAATAACAAAATCATGAATGCCTGTGAATCCCCTACTAATTACATAAACATGCATATCATTGTGGGGATGGCATTATCCAGCTAATCAACTAAAGACACACATTTCTGACTTTTTAAAAAACCAGGCCTACTTGAAAGACAAGGGGCCTTTGTACTTCCACAGCAGAGATTTACACTTCAAGAGACAGGTACCAGAAGACTGAAATGAATTAATGCACAGAAACTGCAGAATAAGGAGACATAGTAGGGATTTCTGCTTAACGAGAAGGGCAAAGCCCTACTGTTACTGGGTGGCAGTGGTGGGTGACAAGATGGGAGAAAAACCGCTGGTAATGGAAAGACAAGAGATTATGTCCAAGTGTTGCTTCCCTCACTCTTCTGGTCAACCACTCAGATTGGAAAAGGAAGATACCTACATAGGATGAGGCAAAGAACCTATGAGCAACCTAGGGACATTCCATCTGTGAGTAGAAAGAACAATGTTTGTATAATTCCATGCTCTACATGGCATAGGCCAAGTGAAGTAGTAATGGTGAAAGAGGTGTCCAGTCAAATGCATCTGGAGAAAGACCTTGAGGGTGACAGAGACCTTACTATGGCAAAGAAAAAGCATCTTGGAATTCTAAGACCCTTCCAAAACATGGACTCAAAAAGTGTTAAGAGGATGAAAGAGGAGGAGGCATAGATTAAGGACAAGTTGGTAGTGAGTGCAGAATGCTGAGAAAGAAAGCCCTTACACAGTCCACAGTCCTGAGGAGCAGGTATCAGCCATCTCCACAGAGGATATCAGACAGAGGAAGATGCCCAGTGACTCCTGCTGCATTTCATTAGAGATAGAGGCCACCTGATAGAGATCAGAGAGTTTTTTCTGTGTTAAGAGGAAATGTCTTATGCCTTTTGTATCCAAACACTGTTCTGGGAAGGAAAATGGGCAGGACAAAGGCAGTGAGTAGAGACTGATACCTAGAAAAACTGGGAAGCTAAATGAAAGAGAAAAATCTTTTTTTTACTTTTTATTATATATTGGGGTATAGCCAATTAACAAAGCTGTGATAATTTCAGAAGGATAGCAAAGGGACTCAGCCATAGATATACATGTATCCATTCTCCCTCAAACTCTTCTTATATCCAGGCTGCCACATACACTGAACAAAGTTCCCTGTGCTATACAGCAGGATCTTGTTGATTACCCATTTTAAATACAGCAGTGAGGAGTGTCTACATGTTGATCCCGAACTCCCTACCTCTTCTCCCCATTCTTCCCCCCAGGTAACCATGAAGTTCATTCTCTGTAAGTCTGTTTCTGTTTTGTAAATAAGCTCATTTGTACTGTTTCTCTTTAGATTTTGCATGTAAGGGATGTCACACAATAAAGAGAAAAAATTTTTAATAGAAATGACAAACATTTTAATTGACAAAACCAATTGTTTACTCCTTCAGTGAGAATAGGGACTCATAAACAAGATGAGCTCAATTATAGAAATTAAAGAAAGGCACTTTTTTGCACAGATTTACAATTGCTCTATATTTTACTGCTTGTATTAATATAGTTTATTGCCAAGGCTAGTAATTTTTATATAATAATATGAAATGAACTCAGCTACTCTTACCATTAACTCTATTCCACAAATATTTAGAGATCATTAAAACTTCCATTGAAAGGTAACAAGAGACATTTAAAATTTATATCCTTCGATACACTTTGAATATCTACTGTGTACTAGGCACTTGATAAAGAAGATACAAAGATGAATAAAGCATGATCTCTATCTTTAAAAATTAACATAATCATTTGTAACAACATTCAAAATAGACTTTCAAGACAATTTCTACATTTTTTTAAAGTTCTTTTTGAAGTCATTCAACAAGTTTGTTTTGAGATCTATTTGGAAAGGTACACCTGTTTTCTGACTGTTTAGAAAATATTAATTATCACCATCAATATGCTTGCAATATTTCCTGCCAAATAGAAAAGAGCATACGTGACATACATCTCTGAGCTTGAACATCTCAAGATCACACAAAATAATGCATAAAAAGTAAATTAAAAATTGAACATCAGTATGTACATGCATTTTATTATTTAAAAAAATAATGACAAAGGTCAAAAATTTTTTTAGAACTCAAAAAACAAGCTGATAATTACCTAGGATATGTTAACACTTTTATTCTCATATGAATTTAAAACTATTCAACTATGTATTTTAAGATAATATTTATTTTGAAAATAAGGATAAACTCAGAACCCTAGGACTGCAAATTTCTGTCTTTTAGTACCTAAGTATTTATGCTTCACTTCATCTATTGAGGCCCCAAAGAAATATTTATATAGCGACTAACATTTAGATAACTATTGTTTGCAAATCACTTTATAATACACTTTCTTGACTGAAATTTTCAGATAAGAGTCCATTTGTCCAAACAGATATATCTATATGAAGGTAAAATTAAACCAGAGCCCTATGAAGGCCAAAAAAAAAAAGGTCAAATGAGACTGACTGAGTTCACACTGCACAATGTAAATCATAAACAGTAAATAGAAATGGTACAGTTAATGTAAACTAATATATGCATGTGCATGGAAACAAGTAGCAATGGCTTATGCATACTGTGACTAGTACATGCCAGTCATAGTTCTTTGAATTCTACATTAACTCATACACTGCTTTCCTACTCTCAAGGACAGGAATTACAATCATGCCTTTTTAAAGAGAAGGAAACCAAGGCACAGAGAGGGTGCCCTGCTCACCCAATTGGTAAACAAAGGAGCCTGGATTGAGATCTAGGCTGTCAGATTTCAGAGCATATCCTTGTCATTGAGGACACTATAGCCATCATCATCACTATAGCCATTTCTAAGATCAAATTAAACGTTTCTGGTATCCTAACAAATAAGCAAAGCTGAACCAGATACAGACTAAACACAGAGTATCTATTTCACATGTCCTAGTTCACAATTTTGTGTAACACATATGGGTCAGAACTAGAATGTATTACCTTTTGCAGAGAACTCTTTTCTCCACAATTGCTCAAAACTCACACATGATTTAAGGTTAGAAGTCTACTTAAATTCCTCATCCACAGTACAAGTAAGCCCCCATGTATTACAAGTTTGCTTTATGTCATTTCACTTTTGTGAAAGACTATTTTCCCTAACTTAAAGAAATCCTGACAGGGTCTTCACTTTCATGGAAAAAGGAGAAAAGCAAAAATAGTGTTCAGGTTGATTTTGTAGTAACAGCAGGCACCCCAACAACAGAGTAACACGTTCAAGCTCCTTCCCTGAGAACTAAACTTGGCATTTCAGCAGTAAGTCATCCTAGTTCTGAACTGCATCTGTGAGCATCTCTACTTTATCTTGAATTATCTTGTGTATCCACAAGTTAGCTTCTTAGCTTTACACCATTTCGGCTTAACAAAAGATATAAGAATGGCCCATTTTCAGATAGTGAGGGAAACCTGTATTTCTCAATTGTATCTATTGTTTATGTCCCTATGGTATAGAACTGGAATTTTCTCCCCTCCTTTCATATCCTCTGATATCTACCCTCACTCTTTTGAACATTTTCTCCATAATTATAGTTTTCTATCTCTTCCAGGGGGTAAATTCTTCTATAAAGGACCTGATAGTAACTATTTAGGCTATGCGGATCACATTGTCTCTGTCACAATTCAGCTCTGCTCACGTGGTTTGAATACAGGCATAGATAGCAGGAAAATTCAGAAACTTGGCTGTGTTCTGAAAAAAACCTTTTTTTTTTTTTTTCCACAAAGCGATCAGAGAAATAGAACTGGTATGGGACACTATAGTTTTCCAACCCCTGATCTATCTTGCTTGGCTATACTAGAAAGTGATCATAGCTTGTGTTGTCTTCAGGAGGGAAGGATATTCTGAAAATGCTCTTCCATCTAGAGATACTGCTGAATTCTACAGCATTCTCTGTATGTACATGTGGGTTAAGTTGCTTCAGTCATGTCTGACTCTTTGTGACGCTACGGAGCCCGCCAGGCTCCCCTGTCCATGGGATTCTCCACAGGAGAATACTGGAGTGGGTTGCCATGCCCTCTTCCATGGAATCTTCCCAACCCAGGGATTGAACCCACATCCCTTATGTCTTCTGCATTGGCAGGTGAGTTCTTTATCACTAGTGCTACCTGTATGTATCTATCAACTTTATCTTCTCTTTTTGACCATGATTTTTATTGGAAAATCATCTTGAGCCAATTCCTGTGCTAGCCTGTGTTTTCACGAACATTAGGTTAAAGTGCCTGCCTTCAATGTGGGAGACCTGGGTTCAATCCCTGGGTTGGGAAGATCCGCTGGAGGAGGAAATGGTAACCCACTCCAGTATTAGTGCCTGGAAAATCCCATGGACGGAGAAGCCTGGTAGGCTATGGTCCATGGGGTCGCAAAGAGTCGGACACGACTGAGCAACTTCACTTCACTTCATCACATCAGAGAGGTACAATGAACCAATGATGTGTCTGATCAAAATCATTCCAGTTTAGAGGAGGCAACTTCCATGACCAGGAATAATAACATACTTTGTAATCTAAATTCTGTGCTCTTTTTACTATCAGACAATTTTTGCATTACATAGAAAAATCATATGTGATTATCAGACACATGCTATCATTTTTTTTTTTTTTCCTTTGGCCATGCAACATGTGGGAACCTTAGTTTCTCAACTAGGAATCGAACCTGTGCTCCTTGCATTGGAAGCAGAGTCTTAACCCCTGGACCATCAGGGAAGTCCCATGCTATTTACCTGTTAAATACTAAATTTTTCAAAAACCTCCTACTTCATTTTCCATTTTCTGTAAATCACTTAGTATTTCTCACCTGCCTTCCTAAATTCCAGAGAATTACTGGCCCCTTTATTCTGACATCAGTATTCCTTATGCACTTCAAATGATAATATTGATAGTGAATTCTGATGGGAATAAAAAGCAAAGAAAATGAAATTACTTTAGCTATATCTTCTGCGTTATTCAATTTAATCTTTTAACAATGCTGAGAACTAGGAATTCTATTATTATTCTGTAACTGTTTCTGTTGTTTTAAGTGATAAAATGGTGCTGATTCGAAATAATCTGCCCGAAGTTTCAGAGTTGGTAGAAAGCAGAAATAGAATTCACACACTGTGTGCACTTGCTATGACAACATGACAGGCCAATTTCAAATTTCCGCATCATCAGTCTACTTTTTCTTATGTAAGCTCTGTTTAGAGTCTCAACAATTCTTAATGAGGACCAGGAAAACTTGCTTGTATCATTGGAACAATAAAGTTAAAAATCACAGAAATAACTTCAATATGAGTTTTATTACTGTTTATGTGCTAGAGAGCTTGAAACATTCAGAATGAAATTAAAATGCATTTCATTGGTATGGAATCATGAACATTTGTCAAGTTGTTTTGTGCAAATTCTCTAGGTTTTCACAGCTGTATAAAAGCTCCCTCAAAGAAATAATTGCAGAATGAATAAAAACAGATGTGGCATTTTTGCATATTATCAATAAAATCTCCTTTTATCTTGCCAGTGTCTTACCATAACTTCATTTATGTCATAATTCTGTATATAACATGCATAAAGAAGGTACATGACATTTGCAGCATATGTAACAAGGTTTTCTGGTTACTTACATTTCTCTACAGATTATCTTTGAGCAGGAGCTAATTCTGTATGTTTTCTAACTAAAACCCAACCTTTCAAGATGTACAGTCAAAGCTACACCAAACATTCTTCACTCTATTAAAAATAATTGAATCAGAACATTTAAAGGTATTTTAAATGAATGTGCACTGAACAGTCTCCAACTTGGTTCAGGAAATAGATTTAGGAAAGTTTTTAATACTCTGAAAACTTTAAGAAGAGGAAATTACCTTTGGTTATTTAAAGCTAGAGAAAATGAGGCTTTAGAAATTTAAGACAACGTGCCATCATCAAGCACAGGCAATGAAAGAGTTTTTCTTTTTAAAAAATCACTTAGTGTTTTGCTTTTATAAATTCTGTTTTCACTGTTGGAAATTCAAACACCACAGAGTACTTTTCAGTACTCTTCCTATTTGTGGGACTGAGTTAATTTCGTGTAATATAAAGTTAAAAATGAAATATAATCATTTCTAGTATCTGACAATGATTTTAGCCCTCAACATTAGAAATTGAGGATGTTAATATACATGCACAAACTGATTCTATGTGACTTCTGAAAGATTAAACTGCAAGATCTGTGTGGACAGAGCAAGAAATTAAATCAGGATATGAATGAGTGTAGTTTTATTAGGTAAATGTCCCAGCAAAGCCTAATACTATTGCTTCACCTAAAAAGTTAATCACCTCTTACATTATTTTTCCAATTGTTAACCTTCCAAAGAGTAATGTTAGCTTAAAATTAACTTGGTATATTGGCTGTATTCACCTAAAAGTTCACACAGCATAATATTTTACAGCTTTTAATTGTTTCAAGTTTGTATAAAGGATTAAATATATTTTAACTTGCATCTATATAACAGACATGATTATTTTATTCTAATCTGAAAACCTAATTATCACCTTCTTATGAAGGACAGGGAACAGCTTTAGAGGCAAATTAATGTATCCTATCAGTGGGACAGTTTGTCACTTTATTAAATAATCATCATCTTGGCAAACTTGGCAAACAAAATTGTTACAAGCTTCATCAAATGAAGAAAAGAGGCTGGACCCCCTCACACTATTAAACATTAAAATTAACTTCCTGCAGGTTTCTAAACAGTTTACTACACTTTCACTGTGTTGGATCATAAAGTAGAAATGAGAATTTTTAACTTCTCTTTATAACATATGAAGCAAACATATTTCACAACAGCTTTTAAAAGTAAACAGATTTTAGCAACTCAACAGATATAGCATGTATTTAATCGAACACAGTTTAAAAGTATGCTTCATGTTACAACAACAAGAAATCAGTGTGTGCTGGTAAAGAGGGCATTTAAAAGGGCCAGCATCATTAAAAACAAATTAATATTATGAAGCAATTACCTAAAATACACAGTTGTCAATAAAGTATATACGTTAAAAAGCTTCTCTGAACTTAAAAATGTTTTCCTTATTTTCTTATCTAAATGGAAAATTAAAGAAAATAATAATAAATATATGTAAAATATGAAATTAGCTAAAATGCTTTTTACAGAAAAATATTACATTTTCTAATATTTAGAAGATAATATTTTTGCAAGATCATTAAATATTCTAAGCCCAGGAGGGGAGGGATGTTGAAAAAAATCTTAGAAATAATTTATGTATTATAGCATAATAATGCTATTGGTCTTTAATTATCTAAGAATTTTTTTAAGTAATATTTTTTCTTAGAATGCCCTCAGTTCCAATTAGACAATTGCTACAGACTTTTGGGCTTTTTTAAAATTAGTAATGTTACAATTAAGAAAGTATCAAAATGTTGACATTTAGTTTGCCTTAAGTAACATCCTTTCCACATCAGATTAAATCTGGTCCTGTCTATCAATTGTGATCAAAATCTCCTTAGTTGGTTAGCAGGACTAGGGTACACAAATGTCCTTTGACCTCTCAACACAGACTGCTCAGATTTTGACTTTTTATAACAAACTCTCAAGTGTTCAAATACAACTCAAAGTGCACTTTGCTAAAACAGATGCATATTTATATTTACACAAGATAAGGACTACTGGTATAAATATCTACCTTCTGGTACTAACAAAACTCTGCAAAACAATAAGCCTGTGAGCTTATTAAGAAAGGACTCCCTGCTTTTTGATGACAAGGATTGCTGCAATGACTGAGTGTGTGTGGGCCACTGCCCTCTGCTGGTTTGATTTTTCAACTTCTTTAAAGAATCATTTCAAGACTTGTTATGACAAGGATGTCCTGTCTTTCTTTCTGGAATTAAGACTCTATGGAAAGGAAACTATGTAAGAATGTGAACTTTAAACTTAATTCCAGGAGTTCTAACAAAATGAAGTTTTCTGTGAGGGTCACAATAAAGGTAGATTCTTAAATTTCTTATCCCAAAACAATTAAAGACACAATTTAATAAGCTAATATTCCAAAATAATGAATAATGCTTCTGAAAAAATAGCCTAAATAAGCAAATAAATAAAAAAAATCTACATAAATGCCTCTTCTAAAACTAGTTATTTATAATGTATATAATTGCATATATTACTAGAGTTATATGTAATATAATTTTATCTTATAATATGTGAAAATACATTAATAATTCATGAATAACTTTAAGTCAGTGTCTTCAAAAAGCCACTTATTATAGCAAGTATAGTTCAAAGCATCCAAACCCAGTCAAATGACAGAGTTATCACTAATCTGGATTTTACCAGTGTTCTACCTTATAGATGATGTGCCAAGAATGGTTCTTTTAATAGCTCCTCATCTCAACCCCAGACACTCCATAGAATGCCAGGCCAGTAAAAGGATCTACTGTCCATGGAACTGATCTGGCTTTTCCATAGACAGATATCTCACATTCAACAAGCAGAGAATCAAATTCATAATCTTCCTCCCACATACCACCTCTTCTTCCTATATTCGCCTCTTGGTTGGTATTGCTACCATTCTACCTTCATTCAAATATTTTCATCCCCTATTTCCTTCAAGCCCATATTCACAGCCATGTCAATTACTAAGTCTGATAACATTGGCTCCTTTTCTAAAAATCCATTTCCTTAGTCTATATCCTGTCGTAAACCCTATTATTGTTTCATATTACCTCAAGGACATAAAATCCCAGTTTCCAGTGGCACTATCCAAGTTCTTTGTGATCAGAGTACGATCAACAAATACCCTTCAGTTTTCCATTTTTTATATTTCAAACTCATCTGTCTATCCATCCATCCATCCATCCACCCATTCATCTATCTGAAACTATTTATGGTTCTCACTACATATGGGTGTGTTTTATGCCTCTTTATCTTAACATATGATATTTTATCTGTTAACTCCACAATCATCTTTCAGAACCATGTTCAGGAATCACATTTTACACAAAGCCTTCCCTTGTGCTACCACATGAAAATTATCTTCACCTTCATATACTTAGGTATGATGCTGTGATTACTGCATTCATTTCATAGTATGGTAAATATTTTTTCCCATGTGTGTACATAGTTGCTAAGCCATGTCTGACTCTTTGTGACCCCATGGACTGTAGCCCACCAGGCTCCTCTGTCCATGGGATTTTCAAGGCAAGAATATTAGAATGGGTTGCCATGTCCTCCTCCAGGGGATCTTCCTGACCCAGGGATCAAATTTGCAGTCTCCTGCATTGGCAGGGGGATTCTTTACCAGTGAGCCACTTGGGAAGCTGCTACTAAGCCATAGATTCCATGTCACTGGAATGGTATCAAACTCATATCTTACCTTGAGCAATAAAAATATTTTCTGGTTAGTAGATATATACTAAATGACTGTTCATCAGAACAGAAGGCTTGTAACTTGCTGAATATGTAAATTAAACAAGTTCCTTATAATTCTAACTCTATTTTCCAACAAAGAGTGGGAATAATGATAGCGCCAATGTCATAGCTTTGTGTGCAGATTAAATAAAATAATATAGAAAAACCATTTGGTAGCATAACTAGAACATAGTGGAGCCTTTAAGACATTTGTGATGAGTTTTATTATAGTACATGGTTAGAACAAAATACAACTATCAGATTTGTAACTACTAGGCTATGAGAATATAAGATGGGTACTAATAAATGTGATATTATGTTAAGTGTTCATGGTAATTCATGGTATTCTTAATGAAATAATTTTTCTAATAAATAATGAAAATTAATAAAGAGAAACAATATAGTATTTATTAGACTTTGTATTCTTTTATGCATGCCACGTAATTGTTTCAGCTAGTTTGTATATATCTGAATACTGTTTAGATAATACAAAACAGGCTAAAACATCTAGTTTGAAATGTAAAAATGCCAATAAATGTAAAGTGACTATGACTATAACTATAGTTATATTCATAAATTCACAGATTACATGAATTAAAGGACATGAATGTCTCTGTACTTCAGAAGTTATTATCAAAATTCCAAATGACCTTTGTAATTTAAATATGCCTTAAAAACTAAAGCAAAATGAATTAAATAAGGGAAAAATGTAATGACAGCAAGATGAAAATATGTAAAAAATACTTGTAAAGAACTGAATATGTCTATGTGTAAAAATAATCCAAAACAAATTATGCTGTCACAGTAAATAATGAACTTTTCAGCAAACTAGAAGGGTGACATAAGTGGCATGTGCTCTGCCTAGAGATAAACAGACAAGTAAAGATTTAAAGTTACAAAGCTGATAAATGTGGGACTGACCACTTGTATTATGAACAGTTTTATTACGTAAGGTTTTTTCACACTTGATGTAAGTATTTTTGTTACATCATTAAGCACACGTAATAGAAGATGAGGACCACAGAAATTCAGACATAACCGACTTCTGAAACCTGAGAAAGTAAACTAAGCATCCTAAAGTCCATGAACAGCCCAACTCACTTTTACAATACATTTAGATTTTGGCAGAGTCTGCTGCTCAACTTCCATTTTCCTTTCTTTCTATGTGTACCGCTTCCCAGGCTTCAAGTGGGCACCTATCCCCACAGTGGGAGACCTCATTTTCCTGAGCTCTTGCCTTTCAGGATGGCTGTTTCAGAATCACACCGTGAGCAGAAGTGACATGTGTGACTTTCAGAGGAGGGACTTGGTGACGATGCTGTAAGCAGTGGACATGGCTATAGAGAAGACTAATTTTTAAGGGTAATAGCCTCTTTCTTTCTTACCTCCAACATAACCAGACACTTCCTCCTAGTAGCACACTGCACTCAATTTTGCAGTTAACTTTAGCGATAATTTTACCACATTTTATGGTGATTACATGTTTGGTTTGTCTTCTGCACTGCCCTAGAGGCTTTTCAAGGGCAGGGAGGATATTTCATTATTAACCTCACTTATTTTCCAAGCACTTTTATATTAGAGACCGGGAATAAACATTTCTCTCATGTTACATGACTGACTAACACACACATTGAATGGAGAGGGTAACATGGAATCATATACATTACCATATGTGAGATAGATGGCTAGTGGGAATTTGCTGTATGACACAGGGAGCTCAGTCCCTCTGTGACAACCTAGAGGGGTAGGATGAGGTGGAGTGGGAGGGAGGTAAAAGAAGGAGGGGACATATGCATACTTATGACTGATTCATGCTGATGTATGGAGGAAACCAACACAATACTGTAAAACAATTATCCTTCAATTAAAGATAAATTTAAAAAGTAATGGAAAAATATGAAACTGTGTTAAGGGTGTTTGAGTTAAAATTGTGCAACTTTTTAAAATTTGGTAGTAATAGGTTTTTTGCTTTTATCAATAGACTGCAACTGTGTAAATCTCTAATTCTCTACTGAATAAGATATATGAGTATTCTTGGAAATTTAAAACATTCAGCCATAAACTAAGAAGTGATTAATTTTTCGAGAGTCAATATTTGCCTAAGAGAATTATATATATTTGATGTATATACATGGTACACTTCTAACATTTTCGTTATAGGGTAAATCTATTTGTTGATTAGTTAGACAGTTTCTTAGAAACTTATGCTCAAGTTTTCTCTCAGCACTTAGAAAAATTTTCAGAGATGAGCCATTGCACACCAAAGACAGAGGAGACAAACAGAGAGCTGGAAAAAATGAGACCCAAAGAATTCACATTTACTTAATTATTTGAAGATTCACATTTACCTAATTATTTGAGGATCTAGCTATGCTAGGCCCTATCATCTTTTATAGAATAAAATTATTTTAATGCTGATTGTAACTCCTTTAAAGTTTTCAGGCAGCTTAAAAGTAATTTTATAAATGAGCTTAGGACTTGCACAGATATTCAAATACCAATATTCAGCAGCACTATTCACAATAGCTAAAAGGTGAAAAGAACCCAGATGTCCATCAACAAATGAATAAATAAACAAACTGTAGTATATATATATACAATGGAAGATTATTCAGCCTTAAGAAGGAAAGAAATTCTGACTATACCACACTACAAAAAAGTTACAATATGAATTAACCTTGAAGACATCATGTTAAGTGAAAGCAGCCAGTCACAAAAGGACAGATATTGTATGGCTCCCCTTACATGCAGGAGTCAGATCAGAAAGACAGACAGTAAGATGGTGGTTACCAGGGACTGGAGAGAGGGGAGAAAGGGGATTGTTGTTTAAAGGGTACAGAGTGTTACTGAGAAGAAAGAGAAGTTCTGGACATAGATGGTGGTAAGGGCTTCCCTGGTGGCTCAGACAGTAAATAATCTTCCTACAATGTGGGAGACACAGATTCAACCCTTGGGTCAGGAAGATCCCCTTAAGAAGGGAGGGCTACCTACTCCAGTGTACTTGCCTGGAGAGTTCATGGACAGAGGTGCCTGGTGGGCCCCAGTCCATGGGGTTGCAGAGAGTTGGACACGACTGAGCGACTTCACTTTTTTTTTTTTTTTCAGCAGACACTTTATGATCTGAGCCACCAGCTGTACACATAAAAGTAATTAAAGCAGTACAATTTTGCTATATGTATTTTACAATTTTAAAAATTAGTTAAAAACACAAGATATAAATCAAATTTTGAAAACACATTCATCAAAAGAAAATAGACATCTGACTACGACTTTATTTATGCCCTTATGGCAGAAGGTGAAGAAGAACTAAAGGGTCTCTTGATGAAAGTCAAAGAGGAGAGTAAAAAAGTTGGCTTAAGGCTCAAAAACTAAGATCATGGCATCTGGTCCCATCATTTCATGGCAAATAGATGGGGAAACAGTGGAAACAATGGCTGACTTTATTTTTCTGGCTCCAAGATCACTGCAGATGGTGATTGCAGCCATGAAATTAAAAGATGCTTACTCCTTGGAAGGAAAGTTATGACCAACCTAGATAGCATATTCAAAAGCAGAGACATTACTTTGTCAACAAAGGTCCATCTAGTCAAGGCTATGGTTTTTCCTGTGGTCATGTATGGATGTGAGAGTTGGACTATAAAGAAAGCTGAGCACCAAAGAATTGATGCTTTTGAACTGTGGTGTTGGAGAAGACTCTTGAGAGTCCCTTGGACTGCAAGGAGATCCAACCAGTCCATCCTAAGGGAGATCAGTCCTGGGTGTTCAGTGGAAGGACAGATGTTGAAGCTGAAACTCCAATACTTTGGCAACCTGATGCGAAGAGCTGACTCATTTGAAAGGGCCATGAGGCTGGGAGGGATTGAGGGCAGGAGGAGAAGTGGACGACAGAGGATGAGATGGTTGGATGGCATCACTGACTCAATGGACATGGGTTTGGGTGGACTCTGGGAGTTGGTGATGGACAGGGAGGCCTGGTGTGCTGCGGTTCATGGGGTTGCAAAGAGTAGGACTCGACTGAGCAACTGAGCTTAACTGATGACTTTATTAAAAGTCGTACAAGTATGTCTACATTAATAGTCTTTATTCAGCATACAAAATTTGTTATGTGTTGTATATGACGAAGCTTACATTAAAAAAACTGAAGTCCGAAAACTGAAAATTTGGAATTATGAAACAACCATAACTAGATTTGAGAAATAAAACTAGGAAATTTTAACAACTATAAAGTACATTGGAAATAGCACTCAGTAAGGTCTTCCTTTTTTTTTTTTTAATATTTTCATGGCTTAATGCAATTGTCATTCTTTCCCAGGCATGACCAACTCCAACATTAGTTTCCTAAGTACATTGCTCTTTATTGTCAAGTTGCTTTGAAGTGCTATAGAACTATATACTTTAAAATAAAGCTTTTCTGTTGTTTCTGATCACTTCAGAGATTCTGTAATATCAGAATTATGACTACAACAGAAATATCATGCCCTGAGTCCTTCAGGCTTCCACTTTTGATATTCGCAAGCTAGGATTATGAAATTTTAAAATCTATTCTCAAACATGAACTTCAAGTATTTTGAAATTTAATTACTGAGATTTGTGACCCCTTCTTCCCTAACCTTATCATGAAGTAGTTGCTGTTGTTCAGTCGCTAAGTTGAGTCTAACTCTTTGCGACCCCATGGACTGCAGCATGCCAGGCTAGCCTGTCGTTCACGATCTCCTAGAGTAGACGATGCACTAAAGTACAGTTTTGAAAAAGGAAGAGCCTGGAAGTTAAATCAAAATTCTTCAAGGAATTAAAAACACACCAAAGATTGGTCCTCTTAAAAACATACAAAAAGAAACGCATAAAGTAGTTCAGGAGCCTAAAACCCAGTCAAGTGAAACAAGGAAGCAGTAATTCCGTCAGTATCATTCTAATGAAGAGCAACAGCCAATCTAAAAGGCAGGGAGATGCAAAACAGCAAAGGACGGAGAAAACGTCAAAAGTCAGGCCAGGAAACGAATCACGGAGCACCTTATAAACTAGTAGGGATTTGAGAAATTAGTGAGCTTGATAAAGGAAGGTGGGCTAACTCTCACCTTCCTTTGAGATCACTCTCAAAGAAGTTTCTGGAAAGACTCTCAGAACTTATTCATTATTTAATGATAACAAGAGGATCGTTAAAGTAGTTGTTCCTTCTTCAGAAGTTCTGAGATACAAGTCATTTTCCCAATAGAGTTTGGGATAAAGTGCCAGGATTTTCCCCCAAATAACAATTTGCTCTTAAAATTTAAGTTGTCCTTTAAGTTACAATAGCCTGTTTTCCAAACCAGGTCA
This sequence comes from Capricornis sumatraensis, assembly GCF_032405125.1. Classification (NCBI taxonomy): domain Eukaryota; kingdom Metazoa; phylum Chordata; class Mammalia; order Artiodactyla; family Bovidae; genus Capricornis; species Capricornis sumatraensis. The sequence continues at coordinate 27,552,126 of NC_091073.1, forward strand.
TCTCAGTTCTGCCTATAGACATGAAATAGTGTCCATGTTATTTATATAACCTATCTAAAGAAGATTATATGTAAAATCTAGCATTCCCTTTGTCACCCTCACCAATCCTTAGCAAATTATAGGCACCTAATAAGCACAGTGAAGATCTGAGTACTTGGGACAGGTTTCAAACTCAGCAACCATGCTTAGCAGTAACTGGTAATAATGAAACACAATTAGCAATAAAACTACTGAAATGTTACCAGATTTAGAGGATCCAGAAAATGAAGAAGGCAGTTGGGAATTCCAACAGAAGATCTAAGTCAAGAACCGAAAGAAAGTAAGTACCATAGGAACAAGGGCAGGGCATGAAGATAGTGTGGAGACATCATTTACTCCTGACTATGCTGATGTCTGACGGGCATGAGCTTTGGTTCTCCTATGAAGTGTTTTTGGACAGTAACCATGTCTACTACACGTCTACTACTACTACAAAATAAAGACCGCAGTAGTTACAGAGCAGCCATTCTTTAAGGATTAAAGAAGTTATCATATGATAAACTCAGTTTAATGATGTGAATCCCAAAGGAAATCAATCATAAATATTCATTGGAAAGACTAACGCTGAAGCTGAGGCTCCAACACTTGGCCACCTGATATGAAGAGCCGACTGACTCACTGAAAAAGACCCTGATGCTGGGAAAGATTGAGGGCAGGAGGAGAAAGGGGCGACAGAGAATGAGGTGGTTGGATGGTATCACCAAATCACTGGACCAGAGCTTGAGCAAACTCCAGGAGATAGTGGAGGACAGGGAGGCCTGGCCTGCTCTGTGTGGTCCATGGAGCTGCAGAGTCGGACATGACTGAGAGACCGAATGGCAGTGACAACAAATGATGTGAAAGTGTTATTCCTAAATAAATAGTAGCTTTTACTAAATGGTATGTTGTGATATTGTTCCCATTAAACTCAGCTGCTTTGAAACAAGACCTTAGTATTCTTCCTCACTGAATCCCTTCTGTGAAGGTTACAGAACATATTTCAGTTTTCCTCTGCAAAGATATCAATGTTCCCTCCCTTTGAACCTGACTAAGCCTTTGACTACTTCAATCAATAAAAAGTACAGTGAACATGAAACTCTGTGACTTCCAAAACTAAGTGATACAGCTTTTCCTTGTCTTCTCAGGACACTAACTTTTGGAGGCCTGAGCTGCCATGGTAGAATTCTGGTTGTCCTAGACCACCAGACTCTGAAAATGCCCAGGCCACAGGGAGAAGTCATTCGTAGGTACTGGTGAGAGTTAATTTCATGTGATAATTTGGTCACAGGGTGCTCCAATTAAACATCATGTCTGGGTGTGTTTGTGATAGTGTTTCCGGATGAGACTAGCATGTGAATCTGTGGACTCAGTAAAGTAAGGTATTCTCCCCATTGTGGGTGGGCATTATCCATACTGTGAAGGACCTGAATAGAATAAAAGGCAAAGGAAAGAGGAATTTGCCCTTTTTCCCCTGCCTCACTGACTGAACTGGGACATCTTATCTCATCTTCTCTGGCCTTCAAACTGAGATTATCACCATCTGCTCCTCTGAGCCTTTGGCTCAGACTGAATCACACCACTGTATTCCTGGGTCTCCAGATGGCAGAAGGTAAATTCTGGGCCTTTTCAGTCACTACAGTCACATGGCTGATACCATATACTGGTTCTGTTTCTATGGAGAACACTGACTAGTACATGCTTCAAAATAAATAAATAAATAAATAAATGCTTCAGATAAGGTCTCAGCCGACAACCAGCATCACCCACCAGATACCCTCCATTGTTTATTTGCTAAGTCGTGTCCGACTCTTTGTGACCCCATGGACTGCAGCCTACCAGGCTCCTCTGTCCATGGGATCTCCCGGGCAAGAATACTGCAGTGGGTTGCTATTTCCTCTGCCAGGGGATCCTGCCAAGTGAAGGACCAAACCTGTGTTTCCTGCATGGGCAGGTGGATTCTTTACTGTTGAGACACCAGGGAAGCTACGATCCCATCTACTAGCTATCAAATCACTTCCAACCAGTGAGTCTTCCCAGCTGAAGACCAAGACTAGGTGAAGCAAAGAAAAGCCATCCCTGCTTCGTCCTGTTTGTACTGCTGACCCATGGAAGCTATGCATATAACAAAACAGTTGTTTTACATTGTCAAGCCCTCGAGTAGTTTATTATTTAGCAATAGTAAAGGAAAGAGATTTTGATATGTGGAAGTGAAAGGCAGCAAAACAGATAACATGCGACAACTGCCTTGGAGCTGAAGGTTGAAAAGAACCTGGAAGAGATAGGAGGACACCGACAGGCCTTAGGATACTGCTAGTGAGGGCTTCCACTATATAGGAACAATGTTATTGGAAAAGGGAAGAACTTGAACTCCTATGGTGGCAAAGAGCTTGTTATGGAGCAATAGCAAAGAGAATACCTTGGCGATTCTTAGCGTATTTTGGCCTCTTGTAAGTGTTTGCCAAACAAAATCTTAAAAAATACAATAAAGTTACACCATGTTTGCTACTTTCCTTGATAGAAGCTGAGGTGGAGAGGGAGATAACTTCTAAAGAAGTTAAAATTAAAAATTTATAATAAATCAAAGGTTTTTTGTATTTCTACTTTCTAAGTCTCCTCAGAAATTTATCCATTAAGGAAATTATTTTTTCTTCATATTTTAGGGCTAATACATGGAATAATGATGGTGACTTAAATAAGATTCCACACTTTGTGAAAATACTGGTCATGTAGAAATACAAAGCAGAAAACACAATCTTCAAGATGCTGCATATCTGAGAATATCATCTTTCTCTCCAAAGAAAAATATATGTGGGAAAACCGTTTCTTTAAAAAAAAGTAAGTCTGCCATTCAAGGTTATCTTTAAGAATTAATTATATTTAGTCAGAAAATAATGCTGAGCATACCCATATAAGAACATGTATTCCAAAAGGAAAAGCATTAGTAACTAATGCTTAGGTGGGGCAAGAAGCAATGGAGAACATCTAATTAGTTCCAATTAGCCATGCAGGAGGATTACTCTTCAGGTAAAATTACCTTATAATGAGGTGATTAACCTCTTTGGAAAGAGTTCAAGATAGACTTACTTTACACTTAATATGTCCCATAAAGAACTGGTATAAAAAGGGTCTTCAAGGATCCACGCCAGGGATAATTTTTAACAGGAATCAATAGATTTTATTTTGGAAGGCCCCAAAATATTTCTATTGTATTATTGATGGAATAAATCCTAAAGCATCTGGATACTATAAATGAGGCATTTAAATTTCATATCAAAGTAACTAACTTATCTGGGACTAACTTTATCTATACTAAAGAATGTAGGAATTGAACTCTTAATGAATTACAAATGCAAGCCTCTAGATTACCGATGAACATTATAGGAAAAAAAAATTCTGTCCTTCACACTGGTCAGTGTTACAAGCTCTTTCCCCAAAACCTTTTGTCCACGGTCTAATTAGTGCAGTGGACCCCCTCAGCCCCTAGAGCACACCTGGTTCCTGTTACAGTTAGACTAACGCTAAACCCGGGAAGAGGCCTGAACACAAAGAAAATAGAAGCTTCAGTGCTTCCAACACTGAAACACTTGGTAAATTGAGGATAGGGTTCTTAGGGCTCTATCTTCAATTCAGAGCTTAAAAAACAGCGGCTTTAACTTATAGCTAGGCTTATCTTTGGCTTTTCTCTTAAAATTGATCATTTATCATGGATTTCTTTAAATTATATGTATGCATATAAATGTACACATTTATATATATTACATATATATGCTGTCAGCTTAAACAAGAAATAATTTAGTGTTTCAATTTGATAATTTTTTTCTGAAAGATTCCATGTACACATAGAATCTATAGTAATGAGCAGAAATTCTTTTTAAGTTGCCTTCTGTTTAAATTCTTCCCTGTAAGAAAATACTTTATATCTTTGATTATTTATGTCTAGGATTATTCAGTTGTGACTTTTCAGACATCATCTCTGAATTAACCACTGTTACTTCACAAATTTGGTTTCTTAATTTGGTATCCTAGGAATTGTGTTTGTGTGTGAGTCAAAAGTTTTGCATAAAACACTTGCAAATTCATGTAAAGCAAAAACACAAATCCTGAGACTAGAGAGGCAAAATCAAGGAGGAAAAATTTGGAATATTTGCATGGAGATGATACTAATAAAATATCTAAAAGTATCTTACAAGCAAAAACTAGGAATGTTTCTTCTTCAGCTAAATCAGATAATATATAAGCAACCCTTACAATACTCCTTAGAGCTCAATGTTCACCTTAGCTTGAGAGCCCCATAAAATATCCCTCTGTACTGTTACAATGTCGACTTTTCTCCCAGTTTACATTCTTGTGCAGGACCTAGAACCATTTATGGTTTCTGTATAACCCCAAAGTCATTTTCCTCATTTGCCTTAGAGACTTTAAAAATTCAACATCTGGTGCGCTGCCCATTACATGAAAAGAACTACTTATTAAATGCCTACAGAATAGTCAACCAAATCAACAGCAGACACCGATATTTTATCCAACTTCAAGACCATCACTATTCCTTTTGTTACTCCCCTGCAGTGTCAAAAATAAATAAAAAAAAGAGAGAACAGGAATAAGAAAGCTGGAGAAAATGAAGAAAAGACAGTGAGAGGCAAAGATGGAAGAAAAAGTAAATCTTTTCCTGATTTACGCTCCAGTTCTCACTCACTCTATTCCAAAGAGCTATCTTACAAACATGGTTTTGAACAACTCTGATATAAAAGTTAGCATTTCAGTTTAATGGTACCAGGAAATAATGCACAAAGATTCAGGGGAATCGAATCTCTTGTGTCAGTGTTCACAAGGCTTTAACTCGCTTAACCATTTATATTTCCACCTGCTCAGATCAGACACACATTTAATGAGTTTCAACACACAAATGAAACTATATGGATAGGATAGCTTAGTAACTAAATTATTTTAACTTCTATATTACAAATACAGCAATAAGACATATAATTATGAAAAACAGTATGATATGAAAAGCTGAAACTCTCAGGAAATATATATAGCATGTGAAAGTGAAAGTGAAAGTCGCTCAGTCGTGTCTGACTCTTTGCGACCCCATGGACTGTCCATGGAATTCTCCAGGCCAGAATACTGGAGTGGGTAGCCTTTCCCTTCTCCAGGGGATCTTCCCAACCCAGGGATCAAACCCAGGTCTCCCACATTGCAGGAAGATTCTTTACCAGCTGAGCCACAAGGGAAGCCCATGTATAGCATAAATGTACCCAAATAAATAAATCTATGCAACACAAATGCACATTTGCATCCCCATGGACTATAGAGCCTGCCAGGGTCCTCTGTCTATGGAATTCTCCAACAACAATATTGGAGTGGGCAGCCATTCCCTTTTCCAGGGAATCTGCCTGACCCAGAGATAGAATCTGGGTCTCCTGCATTACAGGCAGATACTTTACCAACTGAGCCACCAGGGAAGGTGTGTATCTATGTACACAAAAGTATAAATCTAAGTTTATATACCCATCTATTTATCTACACAATATATCTTATATGAGGATAATAGTTCAGCCATCTGTAAAAGCTGACCTAATAATGCTTATACAAAAAACGAAAGAAATGTTATTTAAATGATATAATTCAGTAGTCATTCTAAGTGCCAATGAAAAATGAGTAAGTTTTATTTTTAAACATAGATCAAAGTTGGCTAGGTACACAGACAATAAAGACATAAAAATGCTTTAGGTCATGAGAATCTCATGAGTATATAATTCAGTCCAAAACGTCCCTGTTCAATTTGAAAAATTCTAATGAATACAGCTTCATTCAAAATACTAAATGACAAATATTCAAAATTTTAATATCAATAGTGTCATTTCCCTAGTTGGTTTTTAAAAGATGGTATCATTTACAAATGTGGAAGTTTACAATGAAACATAATCTGTATTTTTAAATAGAAAAAAATGTTTCACTATGCAATAATGAAGTTGTCTTGACTGGTGGATGCAAAAGTGGGGTCAAAGGCCTAAAATAAACTGCCACACAGAATTTGAACATTGCTTGTGAAGCTTTGAATGTTTATTTTATTGAATTCTAAGAATATATCGGGCTTCCCAGGTGGCACTAGTGTTTAATGAATCAGGCTGCCACATGGGTTCGATCCCTGGGTCAGGACAACCCCCTGAAGAAGGAAACAGCAACCCATTCCAGTATTCTTGCCTGGAAAATTCCATGGGCAGAGGACTCTAGTGGGTTACAGCCAATGAAGTAGCAAAGAATTAGACATGACTAATCAGCTGAGCACACACACACAAGAATATATTATGACTGGTTTTGACTGATAAAAAATATTTGTGTAGTAAAATATCTCTTCAGATTGTTATAACTTAGGCAAGATTTAGTTTATTGTCTTTTACTTGATATCACATGATATACAACTGCAAAATAATTATTGCATATACCTGTGGAGAGAGACCTTTTCTATTCAGTCTTTAGTTAAACACCATCACAGGGTGCATGCTGCCTCAGCCACGTCAGTCATATCTGACTCTTTGCAACACTATGGACTCTAGTTTGCCAGGCTCTTCTATCCACGGGGATTCTCCAGGCAAGAATACTGGAGTGGGTTGCCATGCCCTCCTCCAGGGGATCTAGCCCACCCGAGGATCAAACCCATGTCTCTTATGTCTCCTGCACTGGCAGGCGGGTTCTTTAACAGTAGCGCCACCTGGGAAGCCCAAGGTAATATTAATAACTGAGAATTACATATTATTAACCTATAAAGTTGATAATACAAGTGTTAAGTCTATAAGTAAGCATATGCTATTAATTAGCAAAGCATTCACAGTGCTCAGGGATTTATATAGTAAAAATGTGTTAACACTGCTGGCTGAGGTCTTGGGATATTAAATACATGAATACAGAAAAATCTTATAATACCTAAAAGAATAGTTATTTAGAATCAAGACTCATTGTAGGTATATTTCAACTCTCTTTCCATTATCTTTCTCGGCAATAAGTAGTTATTTCAAAAACAAATGTACCACTTAATAATGTATAATTTAATGAATAAATTTAGTAAATATCCATTGAGTGCTCATTATAGTCCATGTACTACATAGATACTAAAGTCCCAGAGAGAGAGTCTCATTCCATGATCTCTCAAAGCCTATCGTCAGGGAAAGAAGTCAAGAATCACTCCACAGCGTGAATGTGTTCTTAAAGGCAGAGGCAAATCTCCTAAATTCATGTTGACTATTAATTTGAGCAATCTGCAGAGCACAGATTCTTTTCAAAATTAGGTTTTATTAATATAGTGGTGGTGGCTTAGTCTCTAAGTTATGTCTGACTCTTGCAACCACAGGGCCTGTAGCCAACCAGGCTCCTCTGTCCAAGGGATTCTCCAGGCAAAGAAACTGGAGTGGGTTGCCAATTCCTCCTCCAGGGGATCTTCCTGACCCAGGAATCAAACCCGGGTTTCCTGCATTGCAGGCAGATTCTTTACCAACTGAGCTGTGAGGGAAGCCCCTTGTTAATATGGTAATATCAAATTACCAGTCTAGAATACTAATTTTTCAGTTTTGTTTCTTCTCATACATTTGGAAGGCAAAGCTCCTCTGTCATATCTTATATCACTACCTAGATTCTTAGTTAAACTGCATTATTAAAATTTACATACCAATTTAAGTTTTCTACTTACAGATTTCTTCATAAAACAGTAGAAAGTAGGACAGAAATAAGGCTCATACCTCTTGAACAGGGGACTAAGAAAATGATCTTTGTTTCATTCAGGGAGTTAGATATGAGATACTTTTAAGTGATTAACATGACATAATGAAACAGCATCTTTGTGGAGTACTGCTAGCCCTTGATGTTTGATAGCAGGTTCATTAAGTGTTGTATGTTAGGAGTTAGAATTTGTACTCTAAAAACAAGTTACGACTACATTATTAAGAAATTTCTGCAAATCACTAAGGCTTTTTCTATAGTTAGCTGCATTTTGCATATTACTTATAAGTCCTTGTCAGTGTTACCGAGATTTACACATAGAATTCAGTCATTTTCTCCAAACTATTATAACCCTTCATAATTATGTTAATATTTTAGTGTGTTTATGTCTAGTTAATTTTTTTAGGAAAAGTGAAAACTTAAAATTCTTCTTCTAAATAAAATTAGGAAAAGTATAATGAATTTGAATTATGAGCATAAGACATAGTAGCACAGACACTTCAAGAATTATTTTTTCCAGCCTAAAAGAACAGAAATATGTATTTCAATTCAGTTTGATTAAAGACTGTCTTAAAGTTTAGAAAGTTGAAAAGCACATTTCCTTTTAACAGTTAACATAGATTTATGTAGAAATTTTGGAAAAAAATGATATAACCCTCTCAACTAGCACTTGCTTAAGCACCACCAGAAAAATCATTATCTTTCCCAGTTCTTTCAATTTCTGTCATAAGAAGCATAGAGAACAGAACTATATATTTTGGTAATTAATTTCCTTAAGATAATGTTAGAAACATCATGTTCTTTAAAATATAAATGAATTTCAAGGTGAGCATGCTAGAGGATAATATTAATGGCGTATGATTTATTGTGACAAGAGATCTGATCTGAAACACCATTATTAGGAGTACTTAAAAAAATCCATTTGCAAATTCCTGAACATATGAAAGTGCTCTAGCTGAACCCGTATCAATGTTGAAATCTAGAAAGTTGTCCTTGTGAGTATGAAAGTGCTTGTGCACACTATCTGGCCTTCCTCCTCATATAAATTTATTAGAATATTTTCATATTCTGAATATGCTGCATTGTAGTGCAGGGAATTACATAAATGCTCATAACACTGAGTGAAGACAATCTACAAAAGTACAGACTCAATAAATATGGATAGTTAACTTGGCAATATATATAATTTTAGGGCTGACTGTTACCTAAAAAAAATAGTCAGCGATAATTCACTGAGCAACTACTGATACAGCTGGCAGTCTTTGAACTCATACTAGAAACGTGTGAGCTGTGTCAATATAGAAGGGATTTTCTATGTTATTACCGTTCCAAATGAAATACTCCCTTTATATAAGCGAGAGTTACTTTTGACTTAAATTTACACTTAAACGTTTCAGTAAGATGCAATTTTACATCTTCTAATTTGGGATACATAAACACATTGTAGTCAATGACATCTAACCACATGCTAGGCAGTGAGCAATGTCATAGATTAGTACTGCAGTTAATAATAAAAAAACCTAAATAGACATATATGAATAATAGAAGTCTTCATTATTAAAATAATTAAAATTATTCTGGAGAACAGAATTGCTTAGCTTTGAAGGAGCATTATAAATACTGGCATTCTAATAAAGGCCATCAAACTTGAGCATCTCATATATCGATACACTGCTCTGTACTCTTCTCCTTTCTGCCTCCCCATGCACATGTCTCTCTTTCTGTTTCTCTGGTTTTCTCCACTCTCTCCCTCATCCTATCTCTGTTGAATAAGTTTGGAACAAAAATTTCCCCCTGTAAGCGTATTTTAATGCATTGATGGGCTTTTAAATTGTAAATCTCCTATAGGGGTGCACTGCATAGAGCATTTCTCAAATAGCATCTTTTTGGCTTGAAACCTATTTTAATATATGAATATCAACACATGAAAGACTCATAGAATGGCACTGGGGAAAGCATAAGAGAGTTGATTCTATAATATGGCTTTATGTGCATTAACAAATGTGTTCATTTCCAGTATATTCAAGGTGGATCATCAAGTGCTAAAATACTTACAAGGTAAATGTAATTTTATTGTTACATCATTTTTACATAAATTTCATGAAATAAAATTAAATCTTGTAAAATAAACATGTATAGTCTAGATATAAATAAAAATGGTGTAAAGTTTTTAAGAAATTACTTTTGACTTAATTTTGTAATATAGATGGCATAAAATTAAAATACTGCAATAAAAATTCAGTATCCATCCCATCCATTTCTTTCCCTTTTCTAGAAGAAACCAAAGTTAAAAGATTTTTGCAAATCTTTCTAAAGATAATATATGCACATATATGTATATTTATTGCATACTTTTTTCCATTTTCCTTAAGACAAAATCATAGATGCTTGAACTATGAAAGAAAAAGTAAACCATAGCATCATGATTTATCATCTGTAGGGTAGGAAGATCTCAAGGTGATACCTGGGGTACTTTTTGGAAATACATTTTCATATGTCTTGCTAAAACATTTAAATAGATCAATATAATGAAAATTAGGTAGGATCTTACATGAAACTATTTAATATGATAATTCTTATATAAAGAAGTACACTAAAGTCTATTGTTAAAACATCTAAAATAGATTTAAAATACATTCATTTATTATGGAATCACATGGAAGAAAATCATGTCAATCTCCCAGTGTATAACAAAACTGAAATAAACAGAAGAATTTCCAGTAGTTCTAAGTGTTCTATAACACTCATGGTATAATGTCAACCTAGCCAAATAGAGAGATCCCAGGGCCTTTGACTTTGAACATTAATATATAAATCACTTAAATATGTATATATAAATGTTGACTATTATTTTGTAACTGGGAAATGAACAAAGTAGAAATGGGTATAATTAAACAAAATACCCTTCTGCCCAAAATTTCCTGGGTAGCGGGATGGAGATGGCCATATTTCCTTCTAGAAATGGGGAAGATAACAAAGCCAATCTTTCTCAATTTCCCTGAAGATCAGCAAAAGTCAGTATCTACATTTCTGAGGAAATAATGTCTGTGTATTGTTACAGCAGCAAAACTAATTTTGGCTTTCAAGGGCTTTTGCTTTGAAGAGAAAGTCTTTAACAGTAGTTTTTGTCAGCACTTATATTTCTCTGGTTTATTTTCCATTTAGCTTAAGCCAATACAGGACTGATAGTACAAAAATTAGAGGTCTTATATGATACCTATGGAATGTACAGTTACTCAGCATGACCAAATCAGAGCCTCGTGTTTCTCCTTCAGATTTAGGATGATCACCCCTCACATACTGGGCCATGTAAAGGCTTCCAGTGTATCCTAATAACTACTTTCACCTTATACTTGATATCTTTCTTCTCAGTATGAAAATGAACCAAAGATGATCACATTGTATTCCCTATTATAACCTTCCTAAAATTTAGCAAGGAAAATTAAATATGTTTACATTTATGTCTTAATACTTATACACATGCCAAGCCCTATTCAAGTCATTTATATGTTAAGTGTTTTATATCATACAGTGACCCTTTTTATGACACAGTCCATCAACAGCAACCATAATTATAATGAATCATTTTTTCATCTTACCTACTATTGAATTTTTCTGGGTGTTTCTCTCTCATGATATGGAATCTGTGTGCAATGGAAGCATCCTAAGGAGAGAAAGAGAAACAAAAGACAGGACAGTTTATGATCCTAAATCTTGTGGAAACAATTAAAAGAGAAAAACTTAAAGAATAATATTTTAAATTAACCTTTCCTAAAAAATACCATTGTCAAGAGGATATCGTGTAATCAGGCAGAAATGAGTAATACACATAAATTCTGCACAAGTATGAATTAGTCACTATTGGTTACTTTTCGTATTTACTTCAAGGAATTAATTTACATATAATGCATACACCTCCTCTACATGCCTTTGGTCTATGCTTAAAGAAAGTTTAAAATAGTTCATATGTACATAAATGTCAAAAAATATTTAAAATTCTTGTTATACAAAAGCTAGAAAGATGGTGTAAGTGGAGAAATGATCGAGTGGAGAAGCTCCTAGTCTCGTCTTTTGAGATTAATTATGGGTAAAAATATAACGTGAGTGTTTCTATTTAGTAAAGGTAAGTTTAATACGTGACTTCAAAGTTTGCGAAGAATGTATTGGATATGTAGTTATTAACTGCTCATTTCACAAGCTACTTTCTGACTTATCTTGCTTACCAGAGAAAAATAACAAAGGGGAAATTTATTTTTGGAAAATTGGTGACAAGTGTAACTAAACTCTGAGATCCCAAATATACCAGTTCCACACCCTAATGGATGTTTCTTCCATTTAGGAAATGCATTCAGAGTTTCTATGACACAGAATCACACAATATGTGAGACTGGTGGAATATTGCGATTCATGCTTCTCAATTTGCTGTTCTTTCTGACTTTTAATGGTTGTCTCTGTTATTCTAAGCAAGGAGATATTTTCCCTTTCTCCATCGACACATGATTAATCACTCCAATGAGAAACTAATATATTTACCAGTCATCTCAGAAGAAATGGGGCAATTTTGGTGAATAACTGTTAATTTTGTTTCCTAGTAGGGATAAAATAAAAAGATAAACCAAACAGAAAGGAAATAAAGAAGCTGTGTATTTGAAAGAATCCTGAAAACACTAATCAAGGATTAAAAGTCTAATGAATGAAATGAAAAGGCTAATGTGCTTACTCATGCATAACAAAGCATTAGGCACAAGAGAGGGACCAATGCCCTCTGCAGATGGCAGACAGAGCACTGCTTTCCCCCAAGATAGAGATGTGATAGAACTCTAAATGTTTGTGTATATTTTATCCTCTAAAAAATTGTTGAGTAATTGAATTAATCCACAAGGGTAAAGGACACAAAGGTATAGACAGATGTGTACTGAAACAACACTTGTACAATAATTCTATGTTTTGAGATTCTGATATAATTTTGTTATACATACACGGTCAATTTCCTGGTTTACTAAGTATGAATATCAAGGTGTTTACTCTTATTAGTCCAGTAGCTTTAAAACTTAAAGTTTCTTCCTTTTAAAAAAATTTTCACTAATAACTCATAAAAATACATTTTAAATAAAGCAAAGTTCTGTTGCTATGGTATGAAATTATAGGAAAAATCTGAGTTGGGCTATTTATGGTGTATTATACAGCATTATCATTAATTAAATTTTAAAAATCATTTATTTTGAAATAAATACAGAAATACAGAACAACACACAGCCAAAGATACACTTAGCCTTAGCTCCTCTATTTCCAAGACACTCAGGCAATGAATCATGTAGGAAAGAGAGGAGGGAAATAAAAGCTAGTGAAGAACACTGGCATGCCTTTTCCTTGTGTTGAATGGGTCCCACCACAAAGAGAGAGCTGGCATTGCTGACTAAAGGATGGATAAGGGACAATGACAGCAGGTGTTCATTTGGATGAAAATTCAGACTAAATTCCCATGGGACCCTGTCCCTTTGGCATAACCCCAAGAGACTTCAAAGAGAACTGCCAAACCCTGCAAACTTACCCAGCAGCCATATTTCAGGGACACTAAAGGTTCTCTAAGAAGACCAAATAATAAAACACCGGCTTCCCAAGTGGCACAGTGGTAGAGAACCTGCCTGCCAATGCAGGAGATGTAAGAAACATGGGTCTCATCCCTGAGTCAGGAAGATTCCTTGGAGGAGGAAATAGCAACTCACCCCAGTATTCTTGTTTGGAAAATTCCATGGACAGAAGAGCCAGATGGGCTATAGTCGATGGGTTCACAAAAGAGCTGAACACTACTGAGTGTGCACACACACACAGTGTTGGTTTTTTACATGAACTTTGCCCTTTCAGTCTCTATATATTGCAGTTTTTTGGAAACAAAACCTAAACTGGCTTCTCTTTCATATCCTAGAATGGTTAAATGTTGAGTTCAGACAGCCTTTCACTTCCAAGACTTGTTACTTTGAGCAAATTACTTATTTACCCTGAGTCACAGTTTTCTTACCTTTACAAGAAGATACTAATACCCCTTTATAAAAGTACTCTGGTGAGATATTTTAGATTATTCTATATAGCAATTGCAATAGTCTTCTGTATAACTGGGGTATTCTTATATTCTACACCCACATTAGACTGTTACTAAAAGTTAAATAGAATGCTAAAAAATAGTTGAATTGGATAATTTTGAAAGATATATTTCAGTTCAGTTCACCTCAGTTCAGTCGCTCAGTTGTGTCCAACTCTTTGCAATATATTTACTGACTCTCAATTTGGTTTTATTTCTTGAATTTAAAAAAATTTCACCTTAATTTAAAAAATAAAATCAGATAGAGGAAATAAAACTTATTGATCTTTTTTAAAGCAAAAGAAATTAAATCTCATTAGGTTGATTTTCAAAGCAGAGTATTTTGTGTAGTACTTTATAATTTATATATATGTAAATATGTACATATGTGTGTGCATATATACATACATATAAAATGTGTATATATGTATGTTTATATATATATATATATATATACACACACACACATGCATACAAATATATCAAAGAATGAGCTTCTTAGCCATATCTACCTTTGATACTCTGTACTGGTATTTCTCTAAAGACTGATTTTTTTCTTTTCTATGAGAGCTTATTATTTTTTAAAAAAATAAAGTTACCCTAAATCTCCAAAGTTGCATTTTAAGTTATGAAATACTTGATTATTTTCTGTAGGTTATAAAATTTCAAATAGAGCAAACAAAATTGCTGAGATATCTATAAAAAGCAAACTCTACTAAGAAGACATTATCAATACTAATCTTTTACTTGAGCTATAAAATATGCTTACCTAAATATTATCATAGGTACTATATTTTTAATTCATTTAAGGAATATAATTATAATTATATTCCTTAAATATAAATATAATTATTCTGATAATTATTTCTACAAAACTTGACAAATAATTTATTTCTGAATATTATAGCAAATTAAACATTTTCTCAATTCCATTACAGTTTATGATAGGATATAAATCTAACCAATGACAAATGGATGTTATCAAGAGTTATTCCAAATGCAACCATAGAATTTAAAATTAAACTTTGTATACTAGATGAATTTTCATTGATTTCCTGAAATAGTTCAGTTCCTCCTTAGTTTTTGATGAATAAATTACTTCCTGTGTGTGAGCTTTTTCTTCTATAATAACTGTGATTTCTTCAAGAGCTTCAAAAGCTGAAATGTGTGATGTTCCATTTGTTATTTTTGGAATATTTTTCAAAGATTTTCAAATGAAATTTTGATGTATTATTTACATATAATAAAGTTTACCAATTTTAAGGATACAATTAAATGTCTTGAGGAAGGTTTTAATAACTACTTTCAACAATCACGATACACAAAATTTCCATCACCCCAAAAGTTCCAAAAGGCCCTTTGCGTTTACGTACTTTCATACATATATACATATACAAATCATTGATCTGCTGTCTTTATAGTTTGTCTTTTCTAATATTTCCTATAAATGGAAAGTACAAGTACTCTCATGTCTGGATTCTTTCATTTTACTGTAATGTCTTTAAGATTCAGTCATTTGTTCCAATGTTGGGGATTTCTCCCTTTTAATTGCTAAGTAGTGTTCTATTAAATAAGTATACCACAATCTGTTTGTTCATTCATTAATTGCTGACGTTTGGCTTTTATGCATAAAGTTGCTATGAACTTTTGAGCACAATTCTTTTTGTATACATGTGTGATTATGCCTTTTTGTAAAAACTTAGGAATGAGACTGCTGTGTTAGATGGTATGAATACATTTTAACTTTGTATTTAAAAAAAAACTTATTTTTCAAAGTACTTGCACCATTTTCCATTCCTACTAGTAAAGTATGTGAGTTCCAGTTACTCCACATCTTTACCAACACTCCACATCTACAGTCACTCTTGATAGGCTTTTTAAATTTTACCCTCCTAAGATCCGGTCCCATCACTTCATGGGAAATAGATGGGGAAACAGTGGAAACAGTGTCAGACTTTATTTTGGGGGGCTCCAAAATCACTGCAGATGGTGACTGCAGCCATGTAATTAAAAGACGCTTACTCCTTGGAAGAAAAGTTATGACCAACCTAGACAGTATATTCAAAAGCAGAGACATTACTTTGCCGATAAGGTCCGTCTAGTCAAGGCTATGGTTTTTCTTGTGCTCATGTATGGATGTGAGAGTTGGACTGTGAAGACAGCTGAGCGCCGAAGAATTGATGCTTTTGAACTGTGGTTTTGGAGAAGGCTCTTGAGAGCCCCTTGGACTGCAAGGAGATCCAACCAGTCCATTCTGAAGGAGATCAACCCTGGGATTTCTTTGGAAGGAATGATGGTAAAGCTGAAACTCCAGTACTTTGGACACCTCATGAGAAGAGTTGACTCACTGGAGAAGACTGTGATGCTGGGAGGGATTGGGGGCAGGAGGAGAAGGGGACAACCGAGGATGAGATGGCTGGATGACATCACGGACTCGATGGACATGAGTCTAAGTGAACTCCGGGAGATAGTGATGGACAGGGAGTCCTGGCGTGCTGCGATTCATGGGGTCGCAAAGAGTCGGACATGACTGAGCGACTGAACTGAACTGAACTGCAGAAATGATATTCTGTTTTAGAGCGTTAACCCTTATTGAGTCACACTATCTGCTTCAGTACAAGGGTCTGTCAATTCTGGTAAAATTATAGGATTTCAAAGTTTTGGTACAGATTTAATAAATGCTTGAAGCTTTATCACAGTTTATTCATTCTCACAGCTTTTAGTATATCTTCTCAGCTTTGCTATATTCAACAATTACAAAATAGCAATGAGCACTCTGAAAGTCCATTTGTGCATTCAACTCAACACTCATCCCATGCACATCCTCAAGGATTTCAAAGGATTTTTTTTTTAATTCCTTCAAAAGATATTCAGAGAATATCTTAGGGTATCTCTTTTTAAAGAACTTGAGCTCTCAAGTTGATTATGATCTTTTTCTTCAGTTAAAGTGAAGTAAAACTGTTAGTTGCTTCAGTCTGTCCAGCTCTTCACAACCCTATGACTATAGCCCTGGAGGTTCCTCTGTCCATGGGATTCTCCAGGCAAGAATACTGCAGTGGGTTGCTGTGCCCTCCTCTAGGGGATCTTTCAGACCCAGGGACTGATATGTAGCATTAGTTAGTTAGTTAGTTGCTCAGTCATGTCCAGCTCTTTGCAATCCCATGTGCTGTAACCTGCCAGCCTTTTCTGTCCATGGAATTATCCAGGCAAGAATATTGGAGTGGGTAGTCATTCTCTTCTCCAAGGGATCTTCTGGACCCAGGCACTGAACCTGGTCTCCTGCATGGCAGGCAGATTCTGTACCATCTGAGCCACCAGGGAAGTGCATATACTTTAAATAAAAGCAATATTACAAATTTCAGTGTATATAAAACTATATAAAATGTGAAAGAACCACCTTTCCCCAATTTTAATTCCGACAGATAATAACCAAGGTCCTTTCTCATGCACCATTTGAAAACAGCCTATCTAAAAAGCATAAATGTATGAAAATACATATGCACAACTGTATATTTACAAAAATGGAATTATACACACTGTGCTGAAACTGGGATTTTCTTTTTCACTTATTAATAAAGCATATACATATCCAGGAAACAAGAATTTTCCTTATGTTTTTAGTGCCAGTAGCCTATTGTCCTTAATAGATGTGAATTATTTATGCAGCTATCTCCTATTTGTAGTGGTTTGGGTTTACTATTTTGCTACCAAAATTAATATTATTTAATGTTTTGTTACCAAATTCTATACTAACTTCATGCATCTCTGTGAATATATAGTTACAGCAAATACTCAGAAGTGGAATTCCTGGCTGAAAGTGTAGGTAAGTATTATGTTTTATTGTGTAGTGAAAAATTACTCTCCAAAAGGTTAACACATTCCCACTAACAGTGTCTAACGTGACTAGTCATCATTAAGTTTATCACCTTCTGAATTTGATGGGCTAAAAAGTATGACACAATTGTTTAAATAAAGTTTTGTCATTGTTGACTGAAGTTGATGATCTTTTCATATGCTTTTGTTCATATTTATTCGTTTGTGGAGTACCTACTTAAGTACATTATCCATTTTGTCTGTGTACATTAAGAAACTATTTATGTTAATAACCATAGTGAGGAAATAGTACTTACATAGTTACTACTACTGAAGCACTGTTTTAAAAGCTTTATATGTAGTATTTCATTTAACCCCATAAAAAATTTTATGAGCTAGCTATTGTTATACAGCATTACAAACTAGGAAATAGGATTACAGAATTTTTAATCATCCCAGACCATATAAGAAAGGGCTGTGGAATTAACAGTTGAATACAAGAAGCATCTTTAGCATGCAGGCATTTCATGCCTTTTTATCTAGTATAGAAAAAGTCATGCATTGCCAATATTTCACAAGTCTGTTTTCTAACTTTTTTACCTTGTAGAGTTTAAACTATTTATATTTCAGTTATATCAAAATTTTCTGAGTTTTGAGTCATGCTTAGAAATCTCTTTCTTTTCTCCAATTTAGGAATAACATTACTTTTTGTATGTCTTGGCCATTATGACTTCATATTTTACAGTGTAATATCTGAATCATTTCATATTATTTTGGCATAAGAGTTAAGCAGAAATCTTGCCAAATTTTTGCCAAAAGATATATTATTTATGTTAATACGAGTTTGTCAACAGTTTGTTTCCCTCTTTGTTTGAAAGACAAAACTTATATATAATAAATGTCCATCTCTGCATTTCTGTTACTCTGAACCAGTATACCAAATTACTTCAATTGTTGTAATTCTGTAATCAATTTTCATATTTGTTGGGCAAAGGTCATAGTCCTCATTTAACTCTTTTAAAAATGTACGATTATTTAGAAGATTTGATGAAATTTGACATTATTTTTATTCACATTACCTTGCTATGAATATTCAGCTAAAATCTTTGGGTTTTGCAATTAGATCTGACTTGATAGATAAATTTTGGAAGAACTAGAATGTTTTATAATATTATGTTCTATTTTTTAAGATATATTTCTCTGCTTACTATATTTTCTCATATGATTTTTAGTAGGGTCCAAAATTTTCTTCACATTAAGTCCAATATATTTTTATTAATTTCATACATACTTATCTTACATTTGTATTTACCATAAGATGATTCTTTATTATTTTGTCTTTTTAACTGACTATCTTTTATATAGAAACATTTTTATTATTTATTATTAATCTTTTTTTAAATTTTATTATTTATTTATTTATTATTTTACTTTACAATACTGTATTGGTTTTGCCATACATTGACATGAATCTGCTACGGGTGTATATGAATTCCCAATCCTGAACCCTCCCCCCACCTCTCTCCCCATATCATCTCTCTGGGTCATCCCAGTGCACCAGCCCCAAGCATCCTGTATCCTGCATAGAACCTAGACTGGCGATACATTTCTTACATGATATTATACATGTTTCAATGCCATTCTCCCAAATCATCCCACCCTCTCCCTCTCCCACAGAGTCCAAAAGTCTGTTCTATACATCTGTGTCTCTTTTGCTGTCTTGCATACAGGGTTATCATTACCATCTTTCTAAATTCCATATATATGTGTTAGTATACTGTATTGGTGTTTTTCTTTCTTGCTTACTTCACTCTGTATAATCGGCTCCAGTTTCATCCACCTCATTAGAACTGATTGAAATGTATTCTTTTTAATGGCTGAGTAATATTCCATTGTGTATATGTACCACCACTTTCTTATCCATTCATCTGCTGATGGACATCTAGGTTGCTTCCATGTCCTGGCTATTATAAACAGTGCTGCAATGAACATTGGGGTACACGTGTCTCTTTCAATCCTGGTTTCCTCAGTGTGTATGCCCAGCAGTGGGACTGCTGGGTCATAAGGCAGTTCTATTTCCAGTTTTTTAAGGAATCTCCACACTGTTCTCCATAGTGGGTGTACTAGTTTGCATTCCCACCAACAGTGTAAGAGGGTACCTTTTCTTCACACCTTCTCCAGCATTTATTGCTTGTAGACTTTTGGATTGCAGCCATTCTGACTGGTGTGAAATGGTATCTCATAATTCTGTTATTTTATATGGTTCCCTTCAATAGATTCATTTTTTCCTTGGAACACAGTCCTACCATCTATAAACATTCTCCAGCTCCTTTCAGACATTTCCACCTCTAAGTCTTTTTTCTTATCTAATGGCTTTACATAGTACAGCCAGAACAATACCAAATGGAAATGCTGATACACATTTTGCATATTTAATTTAATAATAGTAATATATGTAATGTGTTGTTATTACTCAAAATTCTTGCTTCACTTTTGAGAAATTTTGTTTTTATCAGACTTAGAGATGTTTTATTCAGTTATATTTTATTAAGAGTTTGTTTCCCTTTCCTGCTTTATTTTTCTATAATACCAATTATCATCTTACACACAGCATGCTAACACAATATGACAGGCTATGTATTTGTCTTTTGCAGCTTTTTTATCATCTTCTCCTCTTAAGCACCGTGCATGGTGATGAAAGCTCAGTGAGTATACACATTTTCTACCTGTCTGATTCACTTTCATACCACAGAATTGGATATCATATCATTTTACTAGCCTATGAAAGACCAAGCACTCAAATTGTGATTGACTGAATGGACAAATTATTAAAATAATCACCAGACACTGACTGACGATAGCAGAGAGGTTAAGAACTCGGACTCTGGAGTTAAACTGCCTGGGTTTGAGACCTGCTGCAAACTTAACTGGATCTTTGACCTTAAATAGTTGCTTAGGCTATCAGTGTTTCTAATTTCCTATTTCTAAAATAGGAATGATACTAGTACTACCTGCTTTACTATGAAGATGTGGATGTTCTAATAAAATAGTGCCTGACATTATAAAGCAAGCAAATAAATGCTAGCTCTTATTATTACAGAAATATATTTATCACTTTGAGAGTCACATGATTTTCTCTTTTGGTTTACTGGTATAGTAAATGAAATAAATTCCCATATGCATTAGATGAAGTACTTAAGAGACAGTTGGGCTTTGGTATTTAAAACTTTGTGGACTTCAGAAAAGTTACCCTATGCATAAAAGATAAATTAAATAACAAACCCAAAGGGTCAGGAACAACATGTTGTAAAATTCACATATTTCTGTACTAGGACATATGGATATTGACTTAAAGAAAGATAAATCAACACTGCAAAGAATATGCCAGTTCAGATTATACATCTCACAAAGTAAATAATGAAAATATTAGTTTTCTGAGCTTTGTTAGGTTTTGAAGTTTTAAATAAGAGATGACAGTCCATAATATATTACCCATCTGCAGTTAACAATCTGTGTTCTCCTGACACTCTTTACCTGAATATCTGAAATACACAATGTATTTTCTGTTAATATTTTATTTGAGAACATTACATCAATAGTTACAGATAAGATTATTTCATAGGCAGATTCTTGTCAGATATTGATATTCATTGTATTGCCTTAAAAAAGGGAGTCAGGTTTCCGTTTTATGGTTCACAATAGTTAATACAGCAAAGAGTTTGTTCTTTGAAGGTTTTAAAGGACTATGTATGAATTACTGGCCTAGCAGTTTTTGGAAGAAGCAACATTATGACAATTTTTAAAATTTCTGTGATTTACTTAGGTTTTCTCTTTACATGTAAGTCAGTATTTTTCATGATGTCTTCTGTAGTAGGCTGAAAGGTGGCCACCTAATTCCTAGAAGGTATTAAAACCTAATTCCTACAACGTTGTAAACTTCTTGCAGATGTTTCCAACTCAAGTATTGATATTGCTTGGGGTCAATGACCCTGTGCTATCTTGCCCTTTCTTTCAAGCAGGAATGTTTAACTGTTATACTGTGTTTGTTTCATCACCATAGAAAGCAGTTAACTTGGTTTCTAGTTTTATACAATAAATAATTTTTTATGAGACTCATCTATAACTGATTCTGATGATTTAGAAGATGGGATTTGGTACTGTGAGATGATGATATTTACATCAGACTTCTGACTAGAGGTGTGATTAAAACAGTCATAAAATAATAATGTATGTCTGAAGATTTTCCAAGCCAGGCTCAAAATTCTCCAAGCCACACTTCAACAGTACATGAACCCAGAACTTCCAGATGTTCAAGCTGGATTTAAAAAGGCCAAGACAGAGATCAAATTGCCAACATCCATTGTATCACCAAAAAAGGAGTATAGTTTCAGAAAAAAGATCTAGTTTTGCTATACTAAGATAAAGCCTTTGATTGTGTGAATCACAATAAACTGTAGAAAATTCTTCAAGAGATGGGAATACCAGACCACCTGATCTGCCTCCTGAGAAACCTGTATGCAGGTCAAGAAGCAACAGTTAGTCCTGTGCATGAAACAAAGGACTGGTTGCTTTGAATCAGTCTTATGAAAGGAGTAGGTCAAGGTTGTATATTGTCACCTTGCTCATTTAACTTTTATGTAGAGCACATCATGTGAAACGCCAGGCTGGATGAATCACAAGTGGGAATCAAGACGGCTGGGAGAAATATCAACAACCTCAGATATGCAGATGATACCACTTTAATGGCAGAGAGTGAACTAAAGAGCCTCCTGATGAAGGTGAAAGAGGAGAGTAAAAAAGCTGGCTGAAAACACAACTTTCAAAAAACAAAGATCATGGCATCTTGTCCCCCATCACTTCTTGACAAACAGATGGGGAAAAAGTGCAAACAGTGACAGATTTTATTCTCTTGAGCTCTAAAATCATTGTGGACAGTGACTGCAGCCATGAAATTAAAAGATGTTTGCTTCTTGGAAGAAAGCTATGAGAAACCTAGGCAGCGTATTAAAAAGCAGAGACATCACTCTGCCGACAAAGGTTCATATAGTCAAAACTATGTTTTTTCCAGTACTCATGTATGGATGTGAGAGTTGGACCATAAAGAAGGCTGAGCACCAAAGAATTGATGCTTTTGAATTGTGGTATTGCAGAAGACTCTTGAGAGTCCCTTGGACTGCAAGGAGATCAAACCAGTCAGTCTTAAAGGACATGAACCCTGAATATTCATTGGAAGGATTGATGCTGAAGCTGAAAGTCCAATACTTTGATCACCTGATGCAAAGAGACAATCCAGTGGAAAAGACTCTGATGCTTGAAGGACTGAGGGCAAGAGGAGATGGGGGCGACAGAGGATAAGATGGTTAGATGGCATCACTGACTCAATGGACATGAGGTTGAGCAAACTTAGAAAGATAGTGAAGGACAGGGAAGTATGGCATGCTGCAGTTCATGGTGTCACAGAGAGTAAGACATTATTTGGTGCCTGAACAACAGCAACAACAATGCCATGTGAATCTATAAGCTAAATACTATGGTAAAGAAAACAGTGAAGTTTCATCAGTTTGTATAACCTACCATAGGTTATCAAGTTGGAATAGTCACACACAGAGACACATACACACAGGAAAATAGTAATCCACTGTCTCTAAAGGCCAATTGTTTCCAAAATAATTCTAGCTTTATTAAAAAATGATTTCCAAATATGACTATATTCTTTACGTCTGAAAAATGATATTAAGAAATGGTTGATTTCAATAAGGTACCTGGAAGTGACAGTGTATGTTCTTCTTACTTGGTCTGTCTTAGAGGACAAGCTCACTGGAGTACTGCACTATATTTCATTTCCTGTCCTCTTTCCCATTCCTGTCCCTCCACCTTCTCTTTCCTATCTATCTGTCATCATTCTCTGTCTTTTTAATACACACATACTAAAAGTCCCTTAGGTAGATTTCATCTTTATTTTTCTCCAAGATATTCCTTTCCTAAAACAGTATACCTATCCATGGCATTTTGGTTCTAATAGGGTTAAACATAGGGTTAAACTGGTCTGTGGCAGATGCCACCTTATGCCTTTCCAATATATATTTCCATCCTCTTTTTAACCAATGGAACTGTCATCTCATCTGGGCAGCTGTGTACCCACCCAGCTAATAAACACATGATCAAGCAAGAAGCAAGCAAACCCTAAACCCTCAAGGTTCCTCTTTATGGCAAAGAACTGTGATCTAGATATAGTTTCTTTCTATCCTTTACCACCACCACCACCACCACCAATTTAATCACAGGAAATTGGGTGTAATTCCTAAGAGGTATAAGCAGATAACTTGAAAACATAAGGATAAAAGTGTCTGCTGAAAACTGCAAAGGAAAAAAATAAGAAGCCTGATTCTTTCAAACATCTTGATGGTCACAGTAGCACCTGAACACCAGATATCCCACCAAAAAAAAAAAACAAAAAAAAAAGGATCCCTTGATTTGTCATTTTGTAATTGCTTCATAAAGTCAAATACAATAGAAGAAAACACAGGTGATAACTTCCCAAGCAACTCATTCCTCTGAAAACATAATGACAATTCAAGTGAAAATGTTAGCCACTCAGTTGTATCCAATTCTTTGAAACTCCATGGACTGTAGCCTGCCAAGCTCCTTTGTCTATGGAATTTTCCAGCAAGAATCTTGGAGTGGGTTGCCATTTTCTACTCCAAGGGATCTTTCCAACCCAGGGATCAAACCTGAGTCTCCTGCACTGCAGTCAGATTCTTTACGGTCTGAGCCATCAGGGAGCAACTTGTTCCCCTGAAAACATGACAGGGAGTCTGCAAATTCTGTCATGGTGATTTCTGGGAAATATTTCCCTCAACTGTTTTTCCTTATGTGTAAAATTCAAAATGCTATATTTGTACAGAGATATGATTTCCAAAGGACTTCTGGAAAATTATCTATTTTGACTCCATTCATTTTACAGAATTAGGTATTTGCCTTTTTTGACAGAAAAGACAGATACTAATATCTTTATTTCAGAATGAAAAGATCTACCTGGGTGTAATGGCCCTTCCTGAGGTGATACACCTAACCAGATGGACAGATGACTTCAGCCTTTCATCCCCCAGTCCGCTGCTCATGGTGTGACGCCCTTATTTAATTCAGCAATTTGGACAGGTCACTTAATGTTCCTTTTGATCACATTCTTTTCAAGAGGTATTTCACCATTAACTGCTGTTAATGCTATCAGCATATTTCCTAAAACAACTATTATTATTTAGAGAATCAGGAGACACTGCTTGCATCCATAACTCTATTTGCAATGTAACAGTAAGCTTCCTTTAGTTAACGATGTATTTCCTAGGTGAGTCTGGGAAACAAAATGAAGTTGACTGGTAGTCATTAAATAAATAAATTTGCCCTTATTATTTGTCCTCAAGAACAAATGTAACATTAGCTGTCCTTTCCTATAATTATATTCACTCCTTGAAGAGAATAAAATCAGTAAGTCAGTAGCTTCAGACCATAATCAGAGATGCCTGATTCATCTAAGGTAGAAGAACTTGACCAAAATCCCTCACCCAGGATACCTTTTGCCTTAGTGCTACAAAGAACATCATACAAAGTGACTACAGACCTCCCACAAAAGTAAACTAGAGAGGATAAAGGGCTATAACATTACTGTTATGAATTAGTAATATTGGTAAGTAAATTTGCAAGAGATTTCAGAGATAAAAGTACTTTCCTTCTAACATAATAATTAAAAAAAAGTTTACTCAATATCTAGGAAAAGTTAAAATTATAAGGGAAAGTTGTCCTTTCCGTCTGTCACACAACTCCAAAACAAAATTTTTTGTTCTACAAAAGATTTATCATAGTGACATATAAAGACATGTAACCCTTACATGTTTTAATATATAAAACACTAATTGTGATAGGATACACTGTAAACACCCAAGGACTTACAACTTCCTTCTCTGACGTTTGCTCACTTCTTTTTCTCTTTCTCTATCTGTTGCAAAAGGAAAGTTCAGATACCTCTTAAATTGAATTTTGGAGGAAAGCACTATTAGACAAATAATTCCATTTCTTATGAGATATCTAAAAGAGTCAACTTAATAGAATCAAACAGTGGAATGGTGGTTGTCAGGGGCTGGGGAGAGGGAAAAACAAAGTTACTAATTCAAGGGCATAAACTGTCAGTCAAATAATATGAATAAACTTTAGAGATTTGCTGAACAACACTGTACCTGAGTCTGTATATACTGGACACTTAAAATTTTCTTAAGAGGCTGAATCTCAGTGTTTTTTGTTTTTTTTTCCATAATAAAACAACATAAAAATAATTACAATACCCAGAGGGAGGATATAATATCTGAATGGGAATATAATATATTTGATGCACACCTTGTGGGGCTGTGTCATCAAAAAGAATGCAAGGATGAAGAAGGCAACATAATGCAAGGGAAACCATTAAGTGCTGTTGGAACTGGGGAGTTTAGAGGTGCCGCCTATGGGGTCACACAGTCGAACACGACTGAACCGACTTAGCAGCAGCAGCAGCAGCAGAGATTAGTTCATATGAGTTGTGTTCAAGGAAAATAATTCTGTTTGGCTCAACCTTTAAACTGAACTTTACTCCAAAATAAGCTAGTTGGTCTACAGTTTTTAACTGAATGACTTTGACCTTTTGGACATATTAGACATTCTTACTCTTTTCACACCTGTGAAGGCGGACTTATTACCTATAACACACACACACAGACACACACACACAGAGACGCACACACAAACAGACACACACACACAGAGCTAACCAAAGAAACTTTCCAAATATACCAGTTCTCTTCCGCTCTAACACAGGTCCCCTTCATCCATTCCAAGATCAGCCCCCAAACCCGTGCTTAGATCCTATCTCTTATCGACCTCTTAAGAATCACAATACCTCAGGAGTTTATACTCTTTCTCTCCAGTACCTCATCCTCTTCCTCTTTATTGGCTCTTTTTTTATAACATTAAATTGCTTAGGTCTCCATAATGTAAACAATAATCTCTTAAACTCCTGTACTACAAAACATTGACACTTTTCTTCTCACTTTTTACTCAAACTTCTTAAAAATACTGACTTAGACTTTCTGACTTCACTTTGTCAGTCTCTCTGACCATACCGAAGTCTGGCTTTCAATATTACAACTTGAAATTTTCACCTATGATTTCCCTCTTTGCTTTCTCTACTTTTACTCCCTACCGTATTGCCATCTAGAGTGTAACTTATCAGTCCATTATCACTGATAGCCTTGATCTCAAGGTAAATCGGATTCTAATTTGTTTTATTCCTTTAATACTCTCCTTCGTTGATTTGTATCAGACCAACTCAATTCCTGGTTTTCCTTCTATTTTCCAGGCCACGTCATCTTGGATTATTTCATTGCTTTTCTACATATCACTTCAATAATGACCTTTCTTGGAATTCAGTCCTCATACTCCTTTTTACTAACTCTACACGACTGGGTCTTAAAAGTAAAGACTATTCATGTTAGGAAGATGAGACTTCATTCTAAAACCATGAAACTACAGAAATGTTTTACACCAGGCATCTGGTTTGCATTTTAGAACTATCACTTGGACACTGTATGAATGATTTATTTGGTGGGCTCAATATTAGGGAGATACAAAATAACTACTGAGTTAGAACTGCAATATGTATAATAGTAAGGGTGGAAAGGAACGTACCTGCTCATAAAATATTTATAAGGTCAATACTTCAAACAATACCTGATGATTGATTGATTGATTAGGCAGTGACTGAGTGCTAAGCAGGAAGAAAGGATTAGAAATGGCTCACTGGTTTTGGGTTTGGGTAATCTGATTCATAAGATAACTCCCTCCAACTGAGATAGAATAAGATTAGGAAGTTCATCAGAGATAACAAAATCCTCTGTGATCATACTGAAACTTTTTGCTAAACTTTGCACTGAAATTTAACATCTAGTTTATAAAAGTGTATACAATGAATAAATGAATACAACTGTGTAACTAACATTCAGAACAACAACAAAAACTGAACATTTGTGAGGTCACCAAAAGTCCAGCCCCATCATGAAAAGCAGAATTTTACTCCCATAAGATTTTGTAGTGAGTTCCTGACTTGACTCAAGTGTAGGTCATATATAAAAATTACACAAACACCTACACACACAAAGCTTCACCTAAATATTACAGTAAAATATGCAATTTGACTAGAGTCATTGCCTATGTCTTTGAAAGGCTCAATGGCTAAAAGCCTACTTAAAGTTATTTCTGGAATTCATGAACTTATATAAAACTATAATTATGTCATAGTGTCAAGAATGACTTTTAAATAACAAAACAATATAGTAGACTGATGACTAATGAGACTATTATTAACAGGAGAGACTGTGTTAACTAGAAAATATTAAGACTATTAGAATATCAAATGTAAACTTATGTGATATGTTGCTATAGTATTAACAAAGTGATTTTTTTCTTCAATTTAAGTTTTCTTTGAAAACTGGCTTCCAATTGAGCTATTTCAAATCCTAAAAGATGATGCTGTGAAAGTGCTGCACTCAATATGCCAGAATATTTGGAAAACTCAGCCGTGGCCACAGGACTGGAAAAGGTCACTTTTCATTTCAATCCCAGAGAAAGGCAATGCCAAAGAATGGTCAAACTACCACACAATTGTACTCATCTCACACGCTAGTAAAGTGATGCTTAAAATTCTTCAAAAAACATCTATTTCTGCTTTATTTTCTATGCCAAAGTCTTTGACTATGTGGATCACAATAAACTGTGGAAAATTCTGAAAGAGTTGGGAATACCAGACCACCTGACCTGCCTCTTGAGAAACCTGTATGCAAGTCAGAAAGCAACAGTTAGAACTGGACATGGAGCAACACACTGTCTCCAAGTGGGAAAAGGAGTACATCAAGGGTGTATATTGTCACCCTGCTTATTTAACTTATATGCAGAGTACATCATGAGAAACACTGGGCTGGAGGAAGCACAAGCTGGAATCAAGATTGCCGGGAGAAATATCAATATCCTCAGATATGCAGATGACACCACCCTTATGGCAGAAAGTGAAGAAGAACTAAAGAGCCTCTTGATGAAAGTGAAGAAGGAGAATGAAAAAGTTGGCTTAAAGTTCAACATTGAGAAAACTAAGATAATGGCATCTGGTCCCATCACTTCATGGCAAATACATGGGGAAACATTGGAAACAGTGGCTGACTTTATTTTTTTGGTCTCCAGAATCACTGCAAATGGTGATTGTAGCCATGAAATTAAAAGAAGCTTACTCCTTGGAAGTAAAGTTATGACCAACCTAGATAGCATATTAAAAAACAGAGACATTACTTTGTCAACAAAGGTCTGTCTAGTCAAGGCTATGGTTTTTCCAGTGATCGTGTATGGTAAGAGAGTTGGACTATAAAGAAAGCTGAGTGCCGAAGAATTGAGGCTTTTGAACTGTGGTGTTGGAGAAGACTCTTGAGAGTCCCTTGGACTGCAAGGAGATCCAACCAGTCCGACCTAAATGAGATCAGTCCTGGGTGTTCGGTAGAAGGACTGATGTTGAAGCTGAAATTCCAGTACTTTGGAAACCTGATGCGAAGAGCTGACTCATTTGAAAAGACCCTGATGCTCGGAAAGACTGAGGGCAGGAGGAGAAGGGGACGACCGAGAATGAGATGGTTGGATGGCATCACCGACTCAATGGACATGGGTTTAGGTGGACTCTGAGAGTTGGTGATGGACAGGGAGGCATGGCATGCTGCAGTTCATGGGGTCGCATAGAGTTGGACACCACTGAGTGAACTGATTGCTTGAAAACTGGAAATCATCAATGCTTAGATAAAACTTAAGTTACATATATGAATAAATTTATGGAATGCTTATATGTATATGAATAATTCAGATTTTGCTACTTCATTATTCCAGCAATGTCTACTCTTATTTTTTTATACATTAAATGAATAACCATTCAATTTTTCACTGGGGAAAAAAAAAAACCAAACATGATTCATCACTTACTAGCAGTGGAATCCTGGGGAAAGAGTTTCTACTCTTTGAAGTTACGGTAAGGATTAAGTTAGAAAATAATTTGGTAAAGCAGTCAAACTAATAGCATTATAGAAAATACTTGATAATAAAAATGCTAATTATTTTCTTTTTTAATTTCTTTGGATTTACTAATGTAAACACATGGATATCACCAGATGGTCAACACCAACATCAGATTGATTATATTCTTTGCAGCCAAAGATGGAGAAGCTCTATACAGTCAGCACAAACAAGACTGGGAGCTGACTGTGACTCAGATCATAAACTCCTTATTACCAAATTCAGACTTAAATTGAAGAAAGTAGGGAAAACCACTAGACCATTTAGGTAAGACCTAAATCAAATCCCTTATGATTATACAGTGGGAGTTAGAAATAGATTTAAGGGACTAGATCTGATAGACAGAGTGCCTGATGAACTATGGACTGAGGTCCATGACATTGCACAAGAGACAGGGATCAAGACCATCCCCATGGAAAAGAAATGCAAAAAAGCAAAATGGCTGTCTCAGGAGGCCTTACAAATAGCTGTGAAAAGAAGAGAGGTGCAAAGCAAAGGAGAAAAGGAAAGATATAAGCATCTGAATGCAGAGTTCCAAAGAACAGCAAGAAGAGATAAGAAAGCCTTCTTCAGTGATCAATGCAAAGAAATAGAGGAAAACAACTGAATGGGAAAGGTTAGAGATCTCTTCAAGAAAATTAGAGATACCAAGGGAACATTTCATGCAAAGATGGGCTTGATAAAGGACAGAAATGGTATGGACCTAACAGAAGCAGAAGATATTAAGAAGAGGTGGAAAGAATACACAAAAGAACTGTACAAAAAAGATCTTCATGACCCAGATAATCACAATGGTGTGATCACTCACCTAGAGCCAGACATCTTGGAATGTGAAGTCAAGTGGGCCTTAGAAAGCATCACTATGAACAAAGCTAGTCAAGGTGGTGGAATTCCAGCTGAGCTATTTCAAATCCTGAAAGATGATGCTGTGAAAGTGCTGCACTCAATATCCAGCACATTTGGAAAACTCAGCAGTGGCCACAGGACTGGAAAAGGTCACTTTTCATTCCAATCCCAAAGAAAGGCAATGCCAAAGAATGCTCAAACTACCGCACAATTGCACTCATCTCACATGCTAGTAAAGTAATGCTCAAAATTCTCCAAGCCAGGCTTCAGCAATACGTGAACCATGAACCTCCCGATGTTCAAGCTGGTTTTAGAAAAGGCAGAGGAACCAGAGATCAAATTGCCAACATCCGCTGCATCATGGAAAAAGCAAGAGAATTCCAGAAAATATATATATTTCTGCTTTATTGACTATGCCAAAGCCTTTGACTGTGTGGATCACAATAAACTGCGGAAAATTCTGAGAGAGATGGGAGTACCAGACCACCTGACCTGCCTCTTGAGAAACTTGTATGCAGGTCAGGAAGCAATAATTAGAACTGGACATGAACAACAGACTGGTTCCAAATAAGAAAAGGAGTATGTCAAGGCTGTATATTGTCACCCTGCTTATTTAACTTATATGCAGTGTCCATCATGAGAAACGCTGTGCTGGCAGAAGCACAAGCTGGAATCAAGATTGCTGGGAGAAATATCAATAACCTCAGATATGCATATGATACCACCCTTATTGCAGAAAGTGAAGAAGAACTAAAAAGCCTCTTGATGAAAGTGAAAGAGGAGAGTGAAAAGGTTGGCTTAAAGCTCAACATTCAGAAAACTAAGATCATGGCCTCTGGTCCCATCACTTCATGGGAAATAGATGGGGAAACAGTGGAAACAGTGTCAGACTTTATTTTTTGGGCTCCAAAATCACTGCAGATGGTGACTGCAGCCATGAAATTAAAGGATGCTTACTCCTTGGAAGAAAAGTTATGAGCAACCTAGATAGCATATTCAAAAGCAGAGACATTACTTTACCAACAAAGGTCCGTCTAGTCAAGGCCATGGTTTTTCCTGTGGTCATGTATGGATGTGAGAGTTGGACTGTGAAGAAAGCTGAGCACTGAAGAATTGATGCTTTAGAACTGTGGTGTTGGAGAAGACTCTTGAGAGTCCCTTGGACTGCAAGGAGATCCAACCAGTCCATTCTAAAGGAGATCAGTCCTGGGTGTTCTTTGGAAGGAATGATGCTAAAGCTGAAACTCCAGTACTTTGGCCACCTCATGCAAAGAGTTGACTCATTGGAAAAGACTCTGATGCTGGGAGGGATTAGGGGCAGGAGGAGAAGGGGATGACAGAGGATGAGATGGCTGAATGGCATCACAGACTTAATGGATGTGAGTTTGAGTGGACTCCAGGAGTTGGTGATGGACAGGGAGTCCTGGTGTGCTGCAATTCATGGGGTCGCAAAGAGTCATACACGACTGAGTGACTAAACTGAACTGAACGTAAAACTTGTTCAGTTTAGTTGTTACTCAGTTGTGTCCACCTCTTTGCAGCCTGATGGACTGCAGCATGCCAGGCTTCCCTGTCCATCACCAACTGCTGGAGCTTGCTCAAACTCCTGTCCATCAGTCAGTTATGCCATCCAACCATCTCATTCTCTGTCGTCCCCTTTTCCTCCTGCCATCAATCTTTCCCAGCATCAGGGCCTATTCCAATGAGTCAGTTCTTCATATCAGGTGGCCAAAGTATTGGAGTTTCAGCTTCAGTGTCAGTCCTTCCAATGAATATTCAGGAAGGATTTCCTTTAGGATGGAATGGTTTGGTCTCCTTGCAGTCCCAGGGACTCTCAAGGGTCTTCTCCAGTACTACAGTTCAAAAAATCAATTCTTGGATGCTCAGCATTCTTCATAGTCCAACTCTCACATCCATTTGTGACTACTGGAAAAACCATAGCTTTCACTAGATGGACCTTTGTTGGCAAAGTAATGTCTCTGCTTTTTAATATGCTATCTAGGTTGGTCATAGTATTTCTTTCAAGGAGCAAGCATGTTTTAATTTTATGAATGCAGTCACCATCTGCAATGATTAGGGTCCCCAAAAATAAAGTCTCTCATTATTTCAATTGTTTATCTATTTGCCATGAAGTGATGGGACTGGATGCCATGATCTTAGTTTTCTGAAGTATTTAAGCTAACTTTTTCACTTTCATCAAGAGGCTCTTTAATTCTTTGCTTTCTGCCATAAGGGTGGGTCATCTGCATATGTGAGGTTATTGCTATTTTCCCCAGTAAACTTGATTCCAGCTTGTGCTTCATCCAGCCTGGCATTTTGCATGATGTACTCTGCATAGAAGTTAAACAAGCAGGGTGATAATATACAGCCTTGATGTACTCTTTTCCTGATTTGGAACCAGTCTGTTTTCCATGTCCAGTTCTAACTACCACTTCTTGACCTGCATACAGATTTATCAGGAGGCTGATCAGGTGGTCTGTTATTCCTACCTCTTGAAGAATTTTCTACAGTTTGTTGTGATCCACATAGTCAAAGGCTTTGACATAGCCAATAAAGCAGTGTAGATGTTTTTCTTCAACTCTCACACTTTTTCTATGATCCAACAGATGTTAGCAATTGATCTCTGGTTCCTCTGTGTTTACTAAATCCAGCTTGAACATCTGGAAGTTCATGGTTCACGTACTTTTGAAGCCTATCTTGGTGAATTTTGAGCATTACTTTGCTAGCATGTGAGATGAATGCAATTGTGCAGTACTTTGAACATTCCTTAGCATTGCCTTTCTTTGATATTGGAATGAAAACTGACCTTTTTCAGTCTGTGGACACTGCTGAATTTTCCAAATGTGCTGGCATATTGAGTGCAGCACTTTCACAGCATCATCTTTTAGGCTTTGAAGTAGCTCAACTGGAATTCCATTGCCTCCACTAGCTTTGTTCGTAGTGATGCTTCCTAAGGCCCACTTGATTTTGCATTACAGGATGTCTGGCTCAAAGTGAGTGATCACTCTATCATGGTTATCTGGTTCTTGAAGATCTTTTTTGTGTAGTTCTTCTGTGTATACTTGCCACCTCTTCTTAACATCTTCTGTTTCTCTTAGGTCCATACCATTTCTGTCCTTTATTGTTTCTGTCTTTGCATGAAATGTTCCCTTGGTATCTCTAATTTTCTTGAAGAGATCTCTAGTCTTTCCCACTTTTTGTTTTCCTCTATTTCTTTGCATTGACCACTGATCAATGATTAATGTAAA
Organism: Capricornis sumatraensis; assembly: GCF_032405125.1. Classification (NCBI taxonomy): domain Eukaryota; kingdom Metazoa; phylum Chordata; class Mammalia; order Artiodactyla; family Bovidae; genus Capricornis; species Capricornis sumatraensis. Next base: position 27,585,975 of record NC_091073.1, read on the forward strand.
ACTTGTTACTGAACAATTATAAGAAAAGTGTAACATTTATGATTTCACAAGATTTTTAAATAACTATATGTATTATTTGGAGAAGGCAATGGCAACCCACTCCAGCGTTCTTGCCTGGAGAATCCCAGGGACGGAGGAGCCTGCCGTCTATGGGGTTGCACAGAGTCGGACATGACTGAAGCGACTTAGCAGCTGCAGCAGCATAAGTATTATTATCCTTTATGGATACCAGTTAAAATGCTCCTCACTTTCATGTTGTATACAATATATGGGTCAATTTTTTAAATAAAATGTTTCCTTCAGAAAAGTAACTTCATACAATTAATATAGATATAATTATCGGCTTATTCCTAGATTCTCTGTATCTTTTCAGCACTTCTTAAAATTTACACGTTTAAAAATGTGCCATATATTTGTTTCAAGATCTTTTTTGAGTGATACTGAGAAATATTTCACTGACAATTCTGATGAGAAATCAAAGTTATTAGTAGTCCACAGTGTGAGAAAATAATCCCAAGTCACTGAACTCCAAAGTGTTTTTCAGAATTGTTCTCCTGCCCTGCAACACTGTCCTCCATTTCTTCCAAAAGAAACAGTCTTAAAATCCAATGCTCTTAAAATCTCCACATCTCTGTTTACACTCTTCTCTACAGCTTTCAGCTATTCTGATAAAATCTAGTTCAGTATCTGCAACCTCGGCTGCTGTTGTTCTATTCAGACCCAGACTTCCAAATCCATACTTTATTCTGCCATTCAGGTCCCATGTTGAAAATTCAAATCCAACATCATCTTTTCCCCCCAAAATGGATGCAGTTCTCAAACTGTTATTTCCATCACTGATGCCTTCATCCAAATCCTAGCTACTTGGATTCAGAGTAAAAGTTATTTCTTACTTTCCCTTTTCTTCCACATCCGGTCAATAATCAGTCCTATAGATCTAACTGAAGCTATCAAGTTCAATTGAAGCTATGCTAGTTCAAAATTTGAGGCTTAGCTTTCAAGCCCTTTTATTCCCTGGCCACTCTAACATTTAAAACTTAGTAGCTCTGGGAATCTACTCAATATTTATGAATATTTAAATATAATCTTTATACTTCTGTTATCACAACTCCTCTGTTTGCAATTAACTAGTACATATATCTATTATGCCATTATAAAGTAATTTCACAAACAGAAAACTGCTTTGAGTACCTTATGTAATTACTGAACCTTCAAAATGAAGAAACATGGGTCATCTCTAAAAGAAACAGGTACCAAGAAATTTAAATCATTTTGATATTCTACATTCAATAGCAATACAAATCCTAACAATAAAAGTATTTATTTACAGTACATGAAAATAAAACATTTAAACTTGAGTGGAGTTGAAAAGGTGAAAAATCTGTTAATTATACGCTTTGTAGGTTTAATGAATAGTAATAGCCACAGGCAAACTTTGCGTAAGTCAAACTAACACACATACTTACTCAGACATAAGCATTTTCAATATATCTACTTTGAATGCTTAATCCGTGCAAACACTTTTAGAGACATATTTGCTTACTGTTACTATTTTCTGATAAAATAATTTTATATCAATGTGTTTAGCAAAATGGTACTATGTTTAGGCAGACAACTATGTTCAATTCTGTTTATTTGAATAAATTAAAAATGGAGTTCCACATTCCATATTGCTATTTGAAAGTTAAATTTCTAAGACTCTGAAAATTTTCATTCACCATGAAAAATTCCACATATCATTTTAATTTTAAGCACAAAAATCATCACAGAATTACATATTGTAGTTATTTACTTATCAGAGCACTTAAACAGAAATGAACCAGGGAAGTTGCTCAGTCGTGTCCAACTCTTTGCAACCCCATGGGCTGTAGCCTACCAGGCTCCTCCATCCATGGAATTTTCCAGGCAAAAGTACTGGAGTGGGTTGCCATTTCCTTCTCCAGGAAGATATTCCCAACCTAGGGATTGAACCCAGGTCTCCCACATTGCAGGCAGATGCTTTACCGTCTGAGCTACCAAGGAAGCCAGAAATGAGATCTTAATCAAATGCCATAAATATGTGAGTGGGTAAAAAGTTCCATATTTTGGTACCAACATATTAGTTTCAGTCTTTTAGGGGCTTTGAATGTTTAAACATATAAAAGTGCTTTCCAACTCAAACTATAAATTCTCCCTGCTTAGAGAAGATGTATGACTAAAATGTATTGTCTTATAAAAATTGTCCTTTACAGAGTAAATCTTTAGTACATTTAGTATTTTGTCTCATTTAGTATTTATAATTTTATCCTATATGGTAATCTGGTATTTTAGTTTATTTAGTGCTTCATAAAATGACAAGATTTTAGATGTCTAACTCAAAACATATGCACAGCTTAAGACAAACCATATTTAATATTTCCGGTGGGATAATTTTTTCATTTTTGTGCTGGTCTTAACTCAGGATCCCATTATTTAAAAGAAATACAAAATCTCTCAGTTTTTGCAAATATAAAAAGATAAATTTAAACTTTATCTCATTTCATATTACCAACATTTATAAAAATAGCTTTCAATTAAGAATTATAATGACTTAAAATTAGTCTCACATGCAAAAGATTATGGGGCACCTGGGACTGAAATGGTTTGCTAGGCAAAACATCACTGACTCTGACATCAAATATGAAAATATAAAGTTGAAAGCACCTATGGCGTTCTAAAGATATTCAAAATTAAATGTCTGTAAAACACTACTTTGCTTCCATGATTTAGTTAAATCACTTCACGTAAGTTACATTATATACTATTCTTTCACTCTAATGTGAAATGAAAAAAAATATATATATATAGACACTAATCCAGTATCTAGTATGACTACTGTTGGCAAGCTTAGTGAATATATGTGATACAGATTCATGATAAACAGTTATCTTTCCATGATTAACAATAATGGTTCAACAAATAAACTAAAAACAATCCTTCAGAAAGGCAAAGGTATTAAGGTGGTTAAAATCAAATTTGATATTATTTTTGATATCTATCACAATTAAATTATTTTTGTTGTTTAAATGAAAAGTCCAAATACATTCTTATTATATTTCAGATTGACCTGTGAACATCTAGATGCCACTAATTAGTGGCACCATGGAATTCAAAAACAAGTCTTTTCTGATACACACAATGGAAAAGACTTTAATAAGTGAATGCCTAAGAATCTATAATACCATTACACAAAGGGAACTATAATAATAGTCAACAAATGGCTTTTAAAAAATGTACTATTTGTCACTAAACACACTCCCATTATAACAAGAAACCTTTTGTGCTTTAAAAGGGTAACTTTCTCTCAGTAAAATATTTATGCTTTATAAATTACCAGAATATATAGCTCATCCACAACAATTTCATTGTTATTGCATAAAATAGTAAATTATTTCTTTTAAATTATTAATTCAATAGAGAAAAGAATTTTTTCAGGCATATAGTCTTTTGAAAGGACAGCAAAATAGATGAAACAAAACCAAAATGACAATTTCAGCATTTAAAATTTACACATGATAATTCAAACAAATGTTATGACATTTAAGATAATGAAACCCTTCATTTATTCTACTATCTGGTATGAGTTTTGTTTCACATATAAGGAGTCAGAACAGATGTCCAAATATTGTAATGCCAAAAGAAGTTAGGGCATATCTTGATTAATACCCTCAGAGCAGTCTGAAGTGTCTCTTTAAAACTGGCATGCATTACCTCAAAACAACTATTCAAATCCATTCTAGGAAATATAGCTAGTCAAAGCATTCCCGAGACAAAAAGAAAACAATAAAGCTCAGAATAACCCTTTTAGCAATGTGAGTTGCATATTATTGACAGATCATTCATTGCAATCAGGGAATGATTAATTGCAAATTTGTTGCTAAATTGACCACACTCAAAAAAAAAAAAAAAAGATAGGCTTCAGGCTACTGTTAAAGAGGAAAAACTAATGTTAAAAATGATGAGAGACTTTTTGCAGTGAATTAATTCTAATCAATATGCTTGTTGACTACAAAGTAGAAAAATGACTTCCTTAAATAGCAGAAGTACCCATTATTGTAGACACTGAAATTAATATTTAACCTACTGACTTGCAGTTTTAAAAATTTACTGAAGTAGCATTTTCTTGCTTTACCTTTAACAAATAGATAGTCCATGTTTTATCAAACATGTGTGTAAGATTTGTTTTCCTATTTCATATGTAGATTGCAGAAGTAATGCCCATATGGTCAAACTTAATAACTGCCTGAAGCATTTTGTTGTCGGACTTTTACCTTAGTGGCATATTAAAAAAATAAGAGGTGATAAGATAGTACAATGTATGAGTATTTTTTTCTTATTTACAAATGGCTGTTATTTCTTAACAGAATGGCCTCAGGTTCTTTTATTCAAATCAGAGTGATTCCAGCAAAAAAAAAAAAGAATGGTATGGGGTATATTATTATTGTACTTTATTGAAAATGACCATTTTCATCAAACTAACTTTCAAAGTCATTTCTTGTATAAATATTTATTCAGAATCTACTATTGGCTAAACATTGTGATGGGTTCCAAGCTGACAAAATTAAACATACTTAGACCTGTGCTTAGGAAAATCACAACAGTTGTAAATTTCTATTTGTCTTAATTTTCTTTGATGCAACAGTGACAAAAAGGCAGGAACAATACTCTGACGTTCTTGTAAACAGAAGAAGCAATGTTTTTTGCAATAAAACTGAAAACAGAAGGTGGAGTTGCTTCAGGTATTTACAGAAATTATATTACTGCTCTATAATTATGTTGATGATTATGCAATTCCAATTTCAGGTAGAGTATCAAAAAGTCGACATACCTAATAGGAATGTATTTCTAAAGATAAGTGAGAATGCTTCAAGATGTAGGTTGTACAAGGCAGGAGAGTGGTATAAAAAGTGAAAAATCTTTAAACACTAGCTCTCCACATTCACATTACTTTATTTGTTGGGGAAAAGTACATCAAACTCTGAACTTCATCCCCCATGTTACAGAGAATGTCTTCTGTGGCTAACTTCATGCTCCTGGGTTCTTCAAACAAGGCATCTAACAGAATGTGTCACTCTGTTTCCCAACACACATCTAGACAGGGACGAGTAAGCTTAAACAGCCTGTACTACATAACTTAAGAGAATACCAAATGACCCAGAGTTTGTAAGCAAGAACCGAAACTTGGCAGGATTACCAAGAATAATAACCAGAGAAAATCATAATTCAAAAAGATATATGGACCCCAGTGTTCATTGTTGCACTGTTTACAACAGTTAGAACATGGAAGCAACATAAATGCCCACTGAGGAATGGATAAAGACCTGGGGGCTGTGTGTGTGTACGCACAATGAATATTACTCAGCCATAAAGAAGAATGAAACAATGCCATCTGCAATAACATGGATGAACTCAGAAATGGTCATATTGAGTGAAGTAAGTCAGACAAAGACAAATGTCATGTGTTATCAGTTATAAGCGGAATCTTGAAAACTGGTACAAATGAACATATTAGGAAACTGAAATAGAGTCATGGACATAGAAAGCAAAATTATGATTACCAACAAGGTAAGGCAGGGAGGGATAAATTGGAAGATTAGGATTGACATATATACCCTACTATATTTAAATAGATATAATTAATAAGTGTTTACTGTATAACACAGTAAACTCTACTCAATAGCCTGCAATGACCTATCTGGGAAAAGAACCTAAAAAATAGTGGGTATATGTATATGTATAACTGATTCACTTTGCTGTACAGTTGAAACTAATACAACACTGAAAATCAGCTATACTCAAAAAATTAATTGAAAATAAAAATAATCCACTGAGTTTGGATATTACTGTATATATAGTTGAACAAACTGACGTTCAACAATGCTCAATAATCGTGCAATGTTTTAAAATCAATTTCTGGTTTCAAGTGGTATTCAAATAGCTCTGTTCTAGGAGACAGTTGGTTTTATGATTTACATGTCATCAATGCTGATAAAACTGCTATCACCAAATGCTACTCAAATGCTATGTCAAGCATTTGACATCCTGCTGCTACTGCTGCTGCTAAGTCACTTCTGTCGTGTCCGACTCTGTGCGACCCCATAGACAGCAGCCCACCAGGCTCCCCCTTCCCTGGGATTCTCCAGGCAAGAACACCGGAGTGGGTTGCCATTTCTTTCTGCAATGTGTGAAAGTGAAAGGTGAAAGTGAAGTCACTCAGTCGTGTCCGACCCTCAGTGACCCCATGGACTGCAGCCTACCAGGCTCCTCCATCCATGAGATTTTCCAGGCAAGAGTACTGGAGCGGGGTGCCATTGACATCCTAGCATTACTAAATCTCAAAGCAAAAGTTTGGTTGTACACTTAATTTTATTAATATAAATATATATTTAAAGGGTTTTGATTTTAAACTTTTATATCCCACTTATATTGAATTAAATTCTTATAATTTTAAAATATATGGGGAAATACTCATATTTTACTCTATCTGAAGGGTTTAAGTCCAGTCCAGGAATATTTTCCATTTCAAAAGTCATGTAATTTTTACCTATTTCTTAATTTGTGAAAAGTAACTTTTGAAACAAACAAAAATTATCTTGGAAAAGCAAATTTGCTGCCTTATACATTCTATTTAATAGCATTTGTTGAAGATGCTTACTTTGCTTAAATGCCTTTAAAGCTCATTAAAATATATTCACAAACATAACTGTTACATTAAAAATAAACTCCTCTACTAAGGATGCATTAATATCGCTAACCTAATTAACATACAGTATTATAAAATTATACAGCTAAAAACTGAAAAGAAAAATAGCATAAGTAATAAGCCATGGAACTCTAAAAACTTGAAGAGGCTTTCGAGAGTCATCGATTCAGAGGATAATCTGTACAACAAATTATTCAAAATCAAAATCCATTGTACATTAAATCATTTTAATTAAGGTCATGAAGTAATTCCAGGGAATTATAAATTTTTTTTCCTCAAAAAGTATAGAATTCTATCAATGAGTATCAAGATTTATCTCTAAGCACTTGTCAGCTTTTTGCTAGCAAGGGCATATAGGACCAAACTAATTTGGATGGTACAATGAGAAAACATTCATCCCAACAGACTGAAAATGTCAAAACTACTAATTACTTTAAATAGTGATATATATTTACTTGCCTTACATTTATTAATTGCTCACATATGGGGAATAATTATAATTGATAGGGAAGCAGAAGAATCACATGGAGAGGAAGTTAGAAGAAAACTGGATTTTTAAGAGAAAAAATAAAGACATTTGTATGAATATGAAAGGGCTGTGACAGTGTGAAGGGAAAGAGTTTTAATTTGATTTGATTGACAATTGAGTCCTCATCATATATTCTTGAACAGAGTGGGTAAAGGGTATATCTTAGAGTCTCAATCTAAAAAGATAGCTGTGATTCTGTTTTGGAAAGCTTACCTTATCACAACATTAATAAAAGGTTTTTACATGTGTTTCTTAAGTGGTAAAATGCAGCAAATAATGTCCCAAATATAATTATGCTCACTATTTTCTGTCCCTTTCCCTGGTTTTACACAGCAATATAATTCTGTTCTGAGCTGGCATCAAGTAGTTATTTGAGGTACAGCGTTATCAGCTTTAATGGGAAGCAAGGTTTTGTTTCATTAAAATAATAAATGTTTCCATTTTTCAGTATGTTTTGTTTATCTGGAACTATTCAAGAGAGATTAGTGAGTTTTTTGTTACCATACAAAGCTTGACAAACTCTGGGAGATGGTGAATGACAGGGAGGCCTGGCGTGCTGCAGTCCACGAGGTTGCAAATAGTCAGACATAAGTTAGTGGCTGAACAACAATCTACAAAGACATGATTTGTATTGGCTATCAATATCACTTTTGAAAGATTCATTTTTGGTTTGACTCCTCTGTCTTCTGGTGCAAGAATTCCTAAATACCGAAAATGAAATTAAGATATTTCAGACCAGGGAGAGATTAACATAATCATAAATATGTAATCTCACAGATCATCTTGTTTGAAATATCTCGTACAAGCAAGAAAACTGAGGGAAACACTCTGAATGGAATGATTTGCAAATAGTTAACGAGCCGTGGCAGCAATATCTGTCTCTTGAGTCCTAGCATATGCCCTTATACTATACAATCTAACTTTGATGCCAAGTAGCAAATAAATCAAATACTTTCTGAAGAGTGGTAGAAGTTGTTCAAAGCATGGCTGAGTGCAATAATAGAAAATATAGAACAATTAATATTTTTCTACATACTGAAAACAGAAAATCTAAGAACTGTCAAAATGGATAAGATGCCTGGCTATTCTAGTATTTTCTTTCTGGCCATGGCAATGAGAAGAGGACACATTTCTCCTCCCACAGGTCAAGCCCCAAATTAGAAAATACATTAAGCTGAAGCACAATTATCCTTGTGATGTTATTATCATGAATCTGTTATAGCTTTTCTAAATATTTTATATATTTCTGTTTCCCAATTTTATATGGTCTATAAATAATATTCTTGACTGAGTTTTATTTGGTATAAATCAATGTTAACTTTCAAGAATCAAACAATGGCTAATTTTCCTGTATTTTTAGTTTGATTAACATCTTTGCCCTTTTAACTTTACCAACCTAGACTATAAGTCATCTAAAACTTCATCTTTTGGGATAAAAAGCTTGTAAGATTTTCATGGTTTTATTGATCAGCCTTTCAAATAAAATTATCTTACCTTTCTCTGCATTAAAAAAATTGCTCTTTTTTTATGGTACTGATGGTACTTAGGATGCTCTTTTATGGTGCTCTTTTTTATGGTAGGGCAGGAATAGAGATGTAGACGTAGAGAAAGGACTTAGAGGGTGGGACCATCTGAGAAAGTAGCATTGACATAAATACGGTACTATGTGTAAAGCAGATTGCTAGTGGGAAGCTGCTGTATACTGCAGAGAGCTATGCTTGCTGCTCTGTGATGACCTAGAGGAGTGGGATGGGGAAGGTGGGAGGGAGCCTAATGAAGGAGGGGATGCTATTTACACTTATAGCTGAGTCACGTTGTTGTAAAACAGGAACCCAAACAACCTTATACAATTAGATTCCAATAAAATAAATGCAATTTTAAAAACTGCTCATATTTTTACTATTAATTCACTTGAATTTTGATATATGTTTGGTACCAGAATTAGGGCTTGAGTAACAAAAGGACATGATTGAAAAGTTCCTTGATCTTCTATTGCTAGCATAACTTTCCTAAAGTGGGATAATCAGAAGCACTGTAGGTAACTCTAAGTACTCCCATGTACTCTGTAAAATCTCACCTCCACCCTTCTGATTCTACGATTACTATTAACAATAATAAAAATAACAAGTAAATGATATATACTGTACCTAAACATAAGCAATCTACTGGTACTATAAGCATTTTTGCTGAAAGTATTGGTCTGGGAATGGCTGATGTGCAGAAACTCAAAGGATATCAGAACGCCTATTGGTGAAATTTGAATTATTGTTCAGTCGCAGAGCTTATTGGTGAAATTTGAATTGTTGTTCAGTCGCAGAGTCATGTCCAACTCTTTGCGACTCCATGGACTGCAGCATGCCAGGCTTCTCTGTCCTTCACCATCTCCCAAAGTTTGCTCAATCTTATGTCCATTGAGTTAGTGCAAAAATGGTACTGGGAACTGGAGAAAAGAGGACCTTTGTTATATAGTGGAGAAATGCTGAGTAACATTTCTCCTCCTTCTTACATGGAAGAAAGGAATGGTATCTAATAAATTCATGAACATGGTCACAAGACTATCTAGGCAAAAGGTAAAAAACAATCCTTTCACATCTTCTAGTTGCCTGTAATAAAATGCAAGACAGAGAGGGAGGGAAAGATGAACCAAATAAAGGCAGTTTTAAAGTAAAATGTAAAGGAAAAAAACAATGAGCCAGGATTTGATGGGTTTGAAAAAACTGTTTCTCATTCTCAATCCCTCTCATCAAATATTCTCAAGAACTGGTTTCAGAGGGAAGATAAAACCCAGGTACCACAAATAACATATGGAACCAGACTTAAGATCACAAAGTTGCTACTATGGTTCTTCGTTAAGATATCAAAAAATTTTAAGGTATTGCTTAGTGGGTCTTCTAAGACTCTTAACAGTATGCTTTATAGACTTTCAGTTAACAGGGTTTTAAAAATCTGAAGAGAATTCTCCCACAGGAGACTCAGGAAAGCCAAGTTAGAGAAAAGTCTATCAGGAAGATATATAGGGGTATGCCTGCTGTCTAGTGGGGTGGATTTATCGTTTGACATGTAGGCAGCATGAAAACTTTTTTAAAGAAACTCTTCCAGTTGGACCGATGGGGACAGAGACAGAACAGAATGAAAAGAAGTTGCTGTAGCCCCATCGTACTATGGGGAGGCAGAAAGCTAAGTAAGAATTTAACAGAAAATACGGACTGCATTTTTCTGGAAACAAAACAGTGTTTCAGAAAGCAGGACTAGGCGTTCAGAAAATCATCTCCAGAAGGCTGAAGTAGACGCTAAACACAAAACTGACAAGATGTGCTCTGGTGAATTTCAGAATTGTTATGAACCAGTCACCGCTATGTCTTGATACTTCTCATTTCCTTACTTTTGAGTGGGAGTGTCTTCGGCTTCTTTTCCCATGTCATTGTATGTTGGGTGTGTACAGAGGGTAGAGAGCTCTTAATAGATCTTTATTTCAGGATAAATCATACTCAAGGAATTGTAGTAGAGGAAGTGCACTCAGGAACCTCATCCTTGCTTGCACCTGATTTCAATAATGACTTTCTGGAATTTTGAGCTGATGTCACACTGGGCTGAGGCTCTTGAAGGAGATGGCATATTCTGCATGTAATATGGCCATAAATTTGAGGAGGGGTGAATGTTATAGCTGTCTCAATAGCAGTTGCTTTCTATTCCTGTATCATATCCACATGAAATGTAGTGCAGTCAAATGTACAGTGTATTGTCCCCTTTTTGTACTTGGGCCTGACTGACAGAATGGAGAGGAAGTGATATTCCAGGCCTTGCAGCTGCCTCTTCAGTCTCTTGGAGTGCTGTTTCTGAAATATTTGCTTTGCGGGGGACCTACCGGGCCTCCATGTAAGAAGCTCAACTAAGCTGAGACCTCCATGATGTAAGAGAGAGAAGAGACTTGCCATCCTCAAGGCAGAGGAAAGGCAAGCAGAGCACCACCAGGCCAGATATGTCGGTGAAGAACCTATTTTGGATTTAGATCCCACAGCCCCAGCTGCCAGAGATGATGTCCATGAATTAGAGATAAATCACCCACTGATACTTTCCAAATCTCTGCCCTTCAAAACCATGAGAAAGATAAAATGGTAGTTTTAAGTCCTCACAGTTTGAATTAGTGTGTTACACAGCGACAAAATAATTTTTAACTATGCCAAATACACCTATCCTGTCATTTCACTGTTCATTTATGATTTGGAAATCCTTTGGCAATTGCATTTTTCTGGCACTAACATGTTATTAATAAAAGTTGAGCCTTGAATGCAGTTGATGGAAATAAAAAGATCACAAAATTTGACATTAGATTGACAACTTAATTCAAAGTTGATTTAGACTGTCTTGAGTCTTATAATTGCTGTTAAAATGCCAATACATAGTCCTTGAAAATAGGATAAGATCTGTACTATTGCTCCCATCACAGTGCATCCCAACTGCAAAACTGCTCTTGCAGCTTGTCCATATCACCCAAAGCCCCTTACATTTCCTACCAGATTTCAAAAACCTTACCTAGTGTTCTGACTCTCAGACTTCCTTTCTCCTTCACTTAAGAACTTTCTACTACCTTCAGCTACATTGTCCTCCAGTGGTGGGCTACATTGTCCCCCAATCTTCCATTCAAGGACGAGTTTTCTTATTTAAAAAACAACAACAAAAACTGGAATCAATGAAAGCATCACTAGAGAGCTTAAGATTTCAAAGGTCTTGCTCTGTCCTTCTTTTGAATATTTGCTTTCACTCCAGCAATTAAGTTTTTGTCTTTTTCCTCTTGTGATTTTGTGTTTCTCCAGGATTTAATGTAGGTGACTGTATGCTGTTGCTAGTCTTTCCTTAGAAACGTCTGCATTCTTGTACAAACTCTGCATTTGTGACTAAATTTCTCAGGAACTGACCACCCCTCGTCTACTGTGTTATCCTTATGGAGGAGACTGACAAACCTCTTTCTTTCTACTATAACACTATAAGGGTTACTTACATACACTGATTTTTCACATACTTTGAACTTATGATCTATATGCAACTCCTTTTTATTTAGGTAAAAGTTTAATCATTTTATTAAACTGGGAGTATATTTTACATACTGGTATTCTGCCCAAAGTGGGGCCTCCCTGGTGGCTCAGTGGTAAAGAATTTGCCTGATAATGCAGGAGACATGGGTTTGATGTGTGGGTTGGGAAGAATCCCTGGAGATGGAAATGGCAACCCACTCCAGTATTCTTGCCTGGAGAATTCCATGGACAGAGGAACCTGGCTGGGCTACATTGTCCATGGGGCTGCAAAAGAGTTGAACACGACTTAGCAACTAAACAATAAACAATTTTCACTACAGAAGCGTTTTTCAAAGATTAGTATAAATAAAATCAATTCCTAGACTTATACAGAGGATCTGGAAAAGAGCTTAAAATCTGCATTCCAGAGGTTTCTGGTCCAGAGACTACAGTGTAAAGAGTGCTCTATACAATGAGGTTAAAAGTCAAGACAATTGTCTACTAGTAACATAAAGAAGTGACAGACCAGCAAATGGGTTCAGTCAGAAAACCTTTGTAAAAGTGTAATGAAGAGCCACCAGAAGCCTGATCTAAACAGCGGAATTATGGATAGAAAGGAGGGGACAGATGGCAGCTAAACTAGCTATTAATAAGTTTGTGCAACTGTTTTCTATAAAAGCTGCCTTGAAACAAAAAATGAAAATGTACTGTTGTTGAGTACTAAAACAAACACAACCAAAAAATGTTTTCTTAACTGGGAAATTATGATGTGCAGTTATGTTTGGTACGTCAATGCAAATTCTGCACGGAGGCTGCATTTATGGAAGAACCGAAAACCACCACAATATACCATATTATAACAAAAACAAAACAAACTAGCTGTACTTGGCATAGTAATGATAAACCCTTTAAATTAAAGCTTTATGCAGATTCTATTTCCTACTCCAAACTTTTCATGGAGCCTGTGTAATTTTGATGTGTAAAGCAACAAATGGATATGCTCTGTGTACTGAGTAGCTGGTTTGGGTACCAGCTGGCTTGGCTGCATGCCTTTCTAATGGTAATGAAGTCACACAGCTGCTAGGACAATCAGCTGGAGTTCAGATTATCTCTAGCTAAATGGATATCCATTGACTTGCTTCTTATCCGGACTCATTAAAGTTCAGTATTGACAAATGAAGAGTGGTTAGAAGGTTGTAGCTAAGAGGCATCTAGAAATGAACTTGTTGACTTTTTCCCCTATAGGTTTCTCGTCGTGATTCACAGGGTACCATTCATCCATTTGAGATGTGTAATTACTATAAAATTTTAAGAACTCTCCATTACTGTTTTTAAAGCGAACAAATACTCCAAAGTGACTAGTTACATGTATCACTGAGAAGTTGTCAATATATGAAAACAAAATCATCACCAGTAAGTACTGTTTTTCTTTCAACCAAACAGATAAAGACATGATTCTCACAAAAACTTCATAGTTGAACTGAAATTGATTTTTATTTAGACTCTTCTTCGCAGGCATTTTCGTGGATAATCTCCAAAATTTGACTCCAACTGCACTAGTCTGTGTGTCACTGAAAATGAAATTTCTTTCAACCTAACGAACCAGTAAAGTATGTCATGTAACATAGTTACTTCTATATGTAATCACTCCTTGAATGTGCTAAAACATTTTCAAATCCTCAAATTCACAAGGATTTGCATTCAATACCTGTTACACTCTAAAGATCAGAAGCAGAAAATAAGATTTTACATTCCAACAAAGCTCTCTAATGTTGTTCTTTTAGCCCCTGCTGCAGTCAAGGCATAGACTTGTCAACTATTTATTTCATGTTCTTAATTTTTGTCTCATCTTGTTTCAAGACTGCCTACCCTTATTTCCCACACTCATCTGCATCCTCCATTATCTTGTGTAGACTACCTTCTACTTGTCACAAGTTCACTGCCTTTGCAAAGATTTTAAAAATGCTTAGTCCATGTTACTCAAATTATACCTTCAAAAATCACCTTTAACATTGCCTCCTAAACATATATGTATATAATTATTTGCCTTAGGCTTTGATTAAATATTCTTTAAACCCTTCCTCTTTTTGAAACAGAAAACAAATCTTTAACTGACGTTCCTCAAGAAGATGGGTTTCCCAGGTGGCGCTGCCAATGAAGGAGACTTAAAGAGATTTCTGGGTTGGAATGATCCTCTGGAGGAGAAAATGGCAACCCGCTCCAGTATTCTTGCCTGGAGAAGCCCTTGGACAGAGGTGCCTCATGGGCCATAGTCCATGCGGTCACAAAGAGTATGGAAACAGCAAAGTGCCGGGGCAGTACACATGTGAATGAAGCTCAAAACCCCAGTTTATTTTATTTGCTTCTTTACAAAGTCCACATGTAAATTCTCTATCCTCTCTCCGACCTGCAGCACATTTGTTTAATATCTAGGTCTCTTCACTTGTGATTCTAAAGACAGAGCAACCTTCTTCCCCCGCCAGCAACGTGACTTAAAATGCTTTCACTTTTAGCTACACACAGATTCTTCTGTAAGGGCTGCATCGCATTTTCAAGCGTAAGGACCACAAGGCAGAACTTATGGCATTATTGAAGGTATATTCTCTAACTCACAACGCACTACCACTATGACTAACCACACTTCCTGATAACTCACAAGAAAGATTTTGGCAGAATCCTCTTAATAGGAAAGAACAAAATTCCAGGCCTCCCACAAACTAATAACTGTAAATGCACCCATAGGAAGGATGTTGTCCTGACTGCACAGAGCATGCTTACGGCAAGTCCAGACCGTCACACAATGCACGTTTGTGGGGAGGCAAAATGGCAAACTCCTACAGTCAAAAATGACTTTTTAATCATTTTTTAAATTTCTTAAATTGAACAACGATGTGGTCCAGCTTCAAAACATTTACGCCAAAAAAAAAGAAAAAAGGTAGAAAATCTGCAAATAAAGTGTCCTCTGTATTGGAACAGAGCCTCACCTGGAATCAGAAGATCCGGCTATTTTGGAAATTTATAAGAATCATTTAATCTCTTTTGAGTTGAGTAGTACTATAGGAGAAGAGTTTTCATTCATTCATAAAACAAAAACATGCCACAGACTGTGCAAGTCACTGGAAACACAGAATCAGAAAGCCATGAATAGACCTGTGAGGAGATGACACCTGGGATCCCCAGGGTATATGAAAATTCAAGATTCTGTCGGCAGGTGAATGGGGAGGAACATCGTGACACCCTTGGATCTTCCACACACAAAAATATTTACTGCTGACATCTGCTGCTGTAGCAGTGGCTGCTGACACTCCCTGATACTCTCTTTTCCTCTGTATTTCCTAGGAGGTTAAACACTGGCTAGTTCTGGCCAGTAGATTTTAAGTGGAGGAAGTAGGAGAAGTAGCTACACTTGTGTCCAGGTGTAGTTACCTGTCCAGGGCTCCTTCATTTTGCCCTATTCCCCACTCCTTCTGTAGGCTGGATGATACCAAGGTGACGATGTACTTACACCATGGCAGAGGTAGTAGCTGCAAGAGCCTGGGGTATTTAGAAGACAACTGCCTAACCCATGGACAACATATAATGTCTACTGGGTTAAAGCATAGAGATTTAAAGGCTTGTTTGTTGTTGCAGCATCAGCTAGCATTTGTTCTTGTTCAGTTGCTCAGTTATGTCCGACTCTGCGACTCCATGACTGTAGCACGTCAGGCTTCCCTGTCCTTCACTGTCTCCCGGAGTTTGCTCAAACTCATATCATTAAACTGATCATCCAGCTATCAGTTCAGTTCAGTTGTTCAGTCGTGTCCGACTCTTTGCGACCCCATGAATCGCAGCATGCCAGGCCTCCGTGTCCATCACCAACTCCCGGAGTTCACTCAGACTCACGTCCATCGAGTCAGTGATGCCATCCAGCTATCTCATCCTCGGTCGTCCCCTTCTCCTCCTGCCCCCAATCCCTCCCAGCATCAGAGTCTTTTCCAATGAGTCAACTCTTCGCATGAGGTGGCCAAGGTACTGGAGTTTCAGCTTTAGCATCATTCCTTCCAAAGAAATCCCAGGGCTGATCTCCTTCAGAATGGACTGGTTGGATCTCCTTGCAGTCCAAGGGACTCTCAAGAGTTTTCTCCAACACCACATAGTGCTTAATTCAAACAACTATATAATATTAAAAAGTCTCACTCACTGACATAAAAAATTAAGATCAACCAGTGCTTTCCATGAAAATTCTAAAACCTAGCATCTTATTCTTTGACCCACAAAACTCAAAGGTGTTTAAGCTCTGATTATTTTTTCCAAGGAATACTGCGATTTTAATGAAACACTTAACTCTCTGAGCATATTATCATATATGCTCCTGAAATAGTAAATGTGGCTATAAAAATCTTAATGGTCTATTACTAATCAACATTTTCATGGAGGTTCCACATATGACTTAATTTTAAATATGTCAAGCCATAAGGTGTATGAGAATGTTTTCATTTCGTACTTGTATAGACATCGTCACAGCATTCTTACTTTTGTTGCCATTTGGGAGTATCTGTGGATTTCTTGTCTCTCTTCACCCTTTCTCCTCAGGTATCCATGGAAGGCCATATGTTGAACCAATGTGGTGCCCCCTGAAGCAGGTTTTCTCCTTTAAAATGTTACATTTTGCAGCATTCTATGTACCATCCATCTACATTCCATTATGTTGGCACAGGTCTGACCAACTTGCAAGTGGGCATAATGCCAAACACACAGATGGCATGGTGTGGGGGGGAGCCAAAAAAAAAAACCCACAAAACATGTGACTTAACCGTGTGTACCGATGGCACAATTCCCAGACATGAAAGTCCAAACACTTGTCCATCCTAAGCTTATAGTGCATGCTCACAGATACACAGATTTGTCAACAGTCATCTAACACTGATAGATTCACATTATAAAATATTTTTAAAGTCACCTTTGGTTGCTGAGGATAATAGCTACAAGGCAATACTGCTACAAAGGCTGATGACAGTCTTCTATCACCCAGGTAACTCTCCAAGAGACAACTGGGCAGGACTCTTTAAAAACTGTTTCTAACTAAATCAGTTATAAACAATGGAGAAGGTGTATCTTAGGTTTATTCATATATACTGTACAATAAAATCAAGAAACTATATGCTAGGACCAAAGATTATATAGCAGGCTTCAAACTGTGGCTTTGTTAATATTCACCTTTCATCCTTCTATCTGTGTGATCAAAAAACATATTGCTTCATTTTCTTATTTTTAAAGAATATTTATTTATTCATTTGTCTGTGCCAGGTCTTAGTTGTGGGATGCAGGATATTCCACTTTGTTGCAGTGTGTTGGACTGTTAGTTGCAGCATGTGAATTCTTAGCTGCAGCATGTGGGATTTAGATCCCTGATCAGGTATGGAATCTGGGGGCCCTGCATTGACATCACAGAGTATTAGCCACTGGATAACTGGGGAAGTGCTCAAAAATGTATTGTTGTAAAAACTAGTAAAATATTATCAGGACTGGATCTGTGAGCACCTGAAATGGACAGTACATGATTTGAGGATTCAGAAAACGAAGATCATGGCATCTGGTCCCATCACTTCATAAGAAATAGATGGGGAAACAGTGGAAACAGTGTCAGATTTTATTTTGGGGGGCTCCAAAATCACTGCAGATGGTGACTGCAGCCATGAAATTAAAAGATGCTTACTCCTTGGAATAAAAGTTATGAACAACCTAGATAGCATATTCAAAAGCAGAGACATTACTTTGCCAACAAAGGTCCATCTAGTCAAGGCTATGGTTTTTCCAGTGGTCAATATGGATGTGAGAGTTGGACTGTGAAGAAAGCTGAGCACCGAAGAATTGATGCTTTTGAACTGTTGTGTTGGAGCAGACTCTTGAGAGTCCCTTGGACTGCAAGGAGATCCAACCAGTCCATTCTGCAGGAGATCAACCCTGGGATTTCTTTGGAAGGAATGATGCTGAAGCTGAAACTCCAGTACTTTGGCCAGCTCATGCAAAGAGTTGACTCTCTGGAGAAGACTGTGATGCTGGGAGGGATTGGGGGAAGAAAGAGAAGGGGATGACAGAGGATGAGATAGCTGGATGGCATCACTGACTCAATATACGTGAGTTTGAGTGAACTCCAGGAGTTGGTGATGGGCAGGGAGGCCTGGCATGCTGCGACTCATCGGGTTGCAAAGAGTCAGACACGACTGAGCGACTGAACTGAACTGAACTGAACTGAACTGAAAAGGGATCATCGACTTAAAGAATGCCTTCCCTACTGTCTTGACAGGCTGTCTAAAATTTCTTAAATTACTGCTACTTAGGTTAAGCTGTTTTACCTCCTGAAGATGCCTATTCGAAGGAAAACATTTTCTTAGGGAAGAAACAACAGAAGATATCGATTTGGGGGACAGATGATGTGCAATTATTGCAACAAAGACCTTGTGGACCTATTGGGAAAGACTCCCAGAATCCTTTCTCCTTATGCGCTCTATGGGAATGTTCCCAACCCTAGGATCGAACCTACATCTCCTGCAGTGCATGCAAATTCTTTACCATGTGAGCTACCAGGGACACCGATACTAAGCATAATTCCTATTAAATCAGTTTTAGAGATAACATATATTAGATAAGTTGATACTGAACTCTTTGAGGCTGAAAATACTTAGAATATTAATTTAGGACCTAGATAACCTAATTAATATATTTAAAGTGACTGAGTGAGTCATATATTTAACTCAGGTTTCTTGAGCCCAAATCCAATGCTATTGTTATTATCTCATTATCCTTCCATCTTACAGAGTTGAATTAGTTCATCTACATAACGTTTACAGTTTAAGATGTGAATAGGAATATTATATTCAATTTTTAACTGACCTTTTATGAAATGTCTACTATCACATAAGATTTCAATCAGGAATGGAGGAAACAAATTGTCCTTTCTAAATGGTTGATTAAACTATGTTGTATTTTCATAATTTTCTTAAATTTCATTGCATATAGTATACACAGACATTTAGTCTTTTCTACAATTAGACTGCTCACTACTGTTTTAACGTTCTTGTTGTTCAGTGGCTCAGTGGTGTCTGACTCTTTGTGTCCTCATGGACTGCAGCACACCAGGACTCCCTGTCCTTCACCATCTCTCGGAGCTTGCAAAAACTCGTGTCCATCATGTCGGTGATGCCATCCAACCGTCTCATCCTCTGTCATCCCCTTCTCCTCTAGCCTTCAACTTTCCCAGAATCAGGGTCTGTTCCAATGAGTCAGCTCTTTGCATCAGGTGGCCAAAGTATTAGACTCTCAGCTTCAGGATCAGTCCTTCCAATGAATATTCAGGCCTGATTTCCTTTAGGATTGATTGGTTTGATCTCCTTGCAGTCCAAGGGACTCTCAAGAGACTTCTCCAACACCACATTTCAAAAGCATCAATTCTTTGGCACTCAGCCTTCTATATAGTCCAACTCTCACATCCACAAATGACTACTAGAAAAACCATAGTTCTGACTGTATGGACCTTTGTTGGCAGAGTAAGGTCTCTGCTATTTAATGTGCTGTCAAAGTTTGTCATAGCTTTTCTTCCAAGGAGCAAGCATCTTTTAATTTCATGGCTGCAGTCACCATCTGCAGTGATTTTGACCTCATATCAAATTTTAATCTTGATTCCAGTCAATTTGCGTCCATTATCTATATGTATCTTATTTACCAAATGATGAATACACACCTCCAATACAACATATTGACATTTGTACAACATTAAATACAGTCACAGAAACTGGTATATGAGAAGTCTGCTATAATGCTTATTTTCCTACAAGACGGAATTATTCTGCTTCATTTGATTACCAAGGAGGATCTATGTAAGTGATATATATTTAATGACTACTCAAACAGTAAAGTTTTTTCAATCATACCTTTGTTTTTCTTGAAAGATAGTAAAATGTTAAGAAATAAATTATCTCTTGAAGTGTACCTGCATATGTGGTAGTATTATGCCCTTAGATGGCTTGAATCTTCTAAAATGTCATCTGGAGAACTGTATCTTTAATTTGTCTTAAAATGTTCCTATAGATAGCTCAGATTTTAGAAAATGGATTAATAGCCATTGCCAAAACAAAGAGTATCATACACATCTCTCAAATTATAATTAAGGTATACAACTTGTAAAAACTTACTGTGTCATCCATTTTTCCTACTAAATATAGTTGACAGTCCCAGTCGATTAACATACCATAGTACTCAATTATCAAAAAGTTCGCCATTACAAAGGTTTCAAAAGATGACAAATCAAAAAATCTACCTGGCAGTAGAAGTTTACACACCAAAACCTGAAAACAGTTTACCTGAACTAAAGAAAGAGATTTTTGCTTTGTGACAATTCATTTCTTTTCTTTTTTATTCTTTCTTTCATTTAATCATGAGATCATTTATGCATTCACCAAACAACTGGTGAGCATTTATTACATGTCAAGAACTGAGGCAGTTACAAAGAAAATATGGTATGTGGTCAACAGAAAATTCCTCTGGTACAAGATTCCAAATTGAAAAGATTGTATAACTTCTGCAATGAATACATGAAAGGAGATGAGATTTTCATCCAAGGTAGAAAATGACATCCATTATAAAAGTGCTATTAATAACAGACCTTTAATATTTAATAGAACAGAGTGATTAAGACAGAATCCATACTTTATTATTCTATCTTCTATGTATTAAGTAGGTTTGACCACATTTGGGGGTATTACATATAATTAAGAATAAATGTAAAAAAAGAAAATTAATGTCTATAGAACATAGTAGATGCTTATGTCCGTTTAGAACAATTGTATCTATGTCAAATGCTTATTCTGCTTTTATTACATGCAAAATTGGGTAACTTTTACTTTCTCACTAAAAAAATAAATAAAATGAATTAGCTCTGTGACCATGATGGGGGAAGTTTTTTGAGAGTTTATTCATTTAAATTTTAAGAGACAGACTCACTCTAATTCTGGAATCAATTAAGACTTAAATAATTATTACCTACATTTTCCTATTATACCAACAAAAAGGTTTTACTAAAACAAGATTTTTTCAACATAGCTACTAGATTTTAAACACTATAGCTGAAGGTCAATTTTTTATCATGAGTGTTGCCAAAATTTTATACTGAAATACATTCTTTTACTAGGCTGTAAATCTTCTATGGGTAGAACTATATGTTATTCAGCTTTGCTTATTCCCTAGGACCTAGGATAATGTTTCATTTAATGAAGGAGTGTTAGAATGAAACTAAAATTGTGAACATATGGATGATTTTCTAAATATAAAACTCCTCTATGCAGTTACTATGTTCCACTGATTACTACTGGTTAAAATGTTCTACCTGCTATTTTGTGCCTAAATTTGCTGGTTCTGCTTTTGGGTTACCGACATTTCTAGGCAGTTAATTACCAAAAAGTAATCTGATTCTCATTTTAAAGTTCCTTTTCTTTGCAAGGCAAATTAAAATCTTTAAACCCAGGAGATAAATGATGAATGTTAACTGTATAAAAGTGCCAATGAAAACCCTACTAATTAACTTGAAAACCAATTATATTTTGGATACTATTTAAATCACAAGGCTTTTATAGTTCTAGCTAATGAAATATTTTTTGTGATGTAAATAATAAACCAAACTTTGATCTTCTTTTTAAATCATGCAGGTACCTCGCCCACTATAAAAGTAACTTGTTTTCAAAAACTTTAGTTTGGAACTGACAAAGGAAAATATATGAGGGTCATATTCCTACCTCAAAATAACTTTAAACATAGGACATTAACTTGACTTTCTTAGAAGTTATACTCAAGTCGAACTGTATAAGTATCAATTTATTACTTGAATACTATTACTTATACTCCACAGAGTTGCTTATAATTGCAGATAATCTTTTTATTTAAATATCTGAATATGAAATATACTATGGATTGGTAATCTAATTATAAAACAAGCAAGTGATTAAATGTGTTATGAGCAAAAGGTGGTAATAAGAAGCATTCAGATATCAACAGATACTGAACTATTATTTTGTATCAAATTAATCTATTTTTAACTTTACCTTGTATCAAGTATAGTAATAAAATGAATATTCTGAATTAATATTTTACTACAACTTTACAAGAAAGGTGCTATTAAATTCCCAATTTAAAAGATTAGTAGACAAAAAGTTAGCAACTTCGAGATCCCCCACTCAGAGCTGAGATAGTCCTTCAACAATATAAATCTTTAACTAACAATTCTCATGTTTAGAGAATCAGAAGGTCAGTTAATAAATATTAAAATCAGCAAAAATAAAAAAAGGGGACACTAAAAAGTATAGTTTCATTTTTTTCTATTTCATTACTAATTTGAGGAAAATTGTTCCAAATCTTTGAGAAAATTGATTATAGCAGATTCTGTGACTATTTGCCAGGAAAATAATGAAATCAGCAGTGGCAGTGTTCAAGGTCTCAAAATAAGAAAAGGAGTTGTTTGCTCTGAGATGGATTATCTCGTAGTTGTTCCTGACAGGCAAATCAAACACTTCTCTTTTCACTATTATGAATAAATCAGAAACTGATTCAAACAACCTAACATGTTCAATAATTTAAATTTATTAAACTATCTTTTCATTAATCTATTAAGTTGAATATCACTGTTTTCAAAAAGACTTAGGAATCTAGTCAAAAAAAGTATGAATCAGGGAGAGGGAAAAATCAATAAATTTCACATTTCAAGGGTTTAATAAAAAAATATTCACACAGCTTGGTACAATCTGGCCACCACCTCAACCTTCTACATTTTCACCTAGAAATAAGAACTTTATCATTAAATTATCTAAATAATCACCTTATCTTTTTTTTTAAAGCAATATAGGTTATAAATAAATAGTGTGGTTGTTACAGAAATGTAAGAAGATTTCTCATTGAAAATTGCTATCACAGAAGTTCTATTATTTTAAAAGGCAAAAACTGTTTTACCAACACAAGCAAATCTATCCACTCTAGGAATAATTAAACTGTGACTGAGAGTCCTGAGACTTAAAAAGAAAAAAAAGTAAACCCTCCAAATAACTACACAATGTGAACATAGTCATTGAACTAACTGAAAATATGGCTACAAAATCAAACTCTACATACTATCTCCCAGAACTGTTACAACAATACTATATTAAAAATATTTTCTTGCATATTTGAATAATTAAATGTGGTTTCCAAAATCTGTAATTTGTACTGAAGTAGTTTGGCATTTAATTGAAAATTAAAGGTAAGGAAATTAGACCCAAAAGGGTCATGCAGATAATGAAGATGCGTGAAGGAAGCTGTGTGGGATGAAGACACATGAAGAGCCCTCTGTGTCTCAAGGGATACACAGGACCTGCTCCAGCTCAATACTGCCATGGAGGGAAGAGCAGAGGAGTACTGACTCATCTGGTGGTTTTTTTCAAGAGAAACATGAATTTATGCTTTTGTATATAATACTTGTTTAAAAAATACTTGCCTATTCAACATTAAAAAAATAAATAAATCAGTATTTGGCTTGTGGAGACTTAGGAGCTGTGTATTTATTTTCACTCAGAGAAAGAGAACCACACTACTATAGGAATATGAAGGTATGTGGCTCTGAAATTCAAGCATACAACAGAATCAAGGTGAAGGCTCACTAAAATCGACTGCTGCCTCCCCTGCCCAAAGGTTCTGATTCAGAATGTCTGGGGTAATGTTTGATAATTTGCATTTCCAGTGATACTTCTTCTGCTACACTGTGACACTGATGTACAGTATTCTCTTTTGAGTTAGAAGTAACAAATCATAAGCCTCCATTAAAATTTTTAAATGTTACTGAATAGAGATACATGTATTTACACCGACATCACTTTTCATTTCCCTTGGATGAATTAAATTTTTAAGAAATTGCCTAATGTATTGAAAGCGGTTGTTCCACACAACCCATCAGAAATTAATGTGGGTCTCATGTTTTGCACCTTCTCTCCGTCACTCAGTATTATCTGGCTTTTGATCATAGATTTCCTGCTGGGTATGCAGCAGTATACTTCAGCAAGCATCACTTACAAACAAAGCTACTGGAGGTGAAGGAATTCCAGTCGAGCTATTTCATTTCCTAAAAGATGATGCTGAGAGAGTGCTGCACTCAATATGCCAGCATATTTGGAAAACTCAGCAGTGGCCACAGAACTGGAAAAGGTCAGTTTTCATTCCAATCCCAAAGAAAGGCAATGCCACAGAATGCTCAAATTACCACACAATTGCACTCATCTCACACGCTAGTAAAGTAATGATCAAAATTCTCCAAGCCAGGCTTCAACAATTCATGAACCATGAACGTCCAGATGTTCAAGTTGGTTTTAGAAAAGGCAGAGGAACCAGAGATTAAATTGTCAACATCTGGTGGATCATCAAAAAAGCAAGAGAGTTCCAGAAAAACATCTATTTCTGCTTTATTAACTATGCCAAAGCCTTTGACTCTGTGGATCACCACAAACTGTGGAAAATAATAAAAGAGATGAGAATACCAAACCACCTGACCTGCCTCTTGAGAAATCTGTATGCAGGTCAGGAAGCAAGTTAGAAAAGGACATGGAACAAAAGACTGGTTCCTAATAGGAAAAGTAGTATGTCAAGGCTGTATACTGTCACCCTGCTTATTTAACTTATATGAAGAGTACATCATGAGAAACGCTGGGCTGGATGAAGCACAAACTAGAATGAAGACTGCTGGGGTTATATCGATAACCTCAGATATGCAGATGACACCACCCTTACGGCAGAAAGCAAAGAAGAACTAAAGAGCCTCTTGATGAAAGTGAAAGAGGAGAGTGAAAAAGTTGGCTTAAAGTTCAACATTCAGAAAACTAAGATCATGGCATCTGGTCCCATCACTTCATGGCAAATAGATGGGGAAACAGTGGCTGACTTCATTATTGGGGGCTCCAAAACCACTGCAAATGGTGACTGTAGCCATGAAATTAAAAGACGCTTCCTCCTTGGAAGGAAAGTTATGACCAACCTAGATAGCATATTGAAAAGCAGAGACATTACTTTGCCAACAAAGGTCCATCTAGTCAAGGCTATGATTTTTCCAGTAATCATGTATGGATGTGAGAGTCGGACTATAAGCTGAGCACCAAAGAATTGATGCTTTTGAACTGTGGTGTTGGAGAAAACTCTTGAGAGTCCTTTGGACTGCAAGGAGATCCAACCAGTCCATCCTAAAGGAAATCAGTCCTGAATATTCATTGGAAGGATTGATGTTGAAGCTGAAACTCCAATACTTTGGCCACCTGATGCAAAGAAATGACTCATCTGAAAATACCCTGATGCTGGGAAAGATTGAAGGCAGGAGGAGAAGGGGATTACAGAGGATGAGATGGTTGGATGGCATCAACGACTTAATGGACATGAGTTTGAGTAAACTCCAGGAGTTGGTGATGGACAGGGAGGCCTGGTGTGCTGCAGTACAGGGTATCGCAAAGAGTCGGACACGACTGAGAGACTGAACTGAACTGACCTGCTGCAGAGGTTTATTATTGTAATTTACTTTCCTATTGATTAAGAATGCTATGCTCTTCATGTACTTGTTTTTTAAAAAGTATCTGAAAAAAAATTTAAGTCAATATCATATGCAATGCTGAAATAACCCAGAATTATTTTCTCAAAATTATAATTTCCTGGAAACCTCAGTCATTTGTGGGCCTACAATGAGGAGGAGTAGTTGAGAATCAAAGTGACTTTTTTCAACCTGAAGGGTCATATACCTTTGAATAAATTAATGTTTGTTACTAAAAGTTTTAAATCGAATATAATTTATTCTGCACCTTAAAAAAATAAATAAAAGTTTTTGGAGAAATGTATATTCATTTGTCCATTTTATTAATCAAGTTGTTTTATTATTCTTGGATACTTATTTACATAATATGGATACAAGTCATTTATCAGACATAGGATTTGCAAATATTTTTCCCAGTTTAGCTTTTTGATATTTTTCTTACTTTGTCTTTTAAAGGACAAGAATGTTTAATTTTATTGGAGTCCTAATTTTCAATTTTTAGTTTGTGGGTCATGGTTTCACTAGCATGCCTAAACTCACTTTGCCTAATCCAGAGTCACAGAGATGTTCACCAGTTTTCCGCTGTGAAAGTGTTAGTCACTCAGTAATGTCTGACTCTTTGTAACCCCATGGACTGTAGCCCACCAGGCTCCTCTGTACATGAGATTCTTCAGGCAAGAATACTGGAGTGGGTTGCCATTTCCTTCTCCAGGGGATCTTTCCAATCCAGGGATTTAACCTGGGTCTCCTGAATTGCAGGCACATCCTTTACCATCTGAGCCAGCTGGGAAGCCTAGTTTTCCTCTAGAAGTTTTAGTTATTATTCTGAATTTTGGTAACTTGTATTTTTTTTCTCGTATTTTCTTGGTTAGCTATATTTCATCAATTTTGTTCATTTTATCAAAAAATAAATCTTCAATTGTTTCGGTGATTTTTTTCTATTACTTTCTATTTTCTATTTCACTGATTTCTGCTCTAATATTTACTATTTCATCCCTTTTGTTTGCTTTGGATTTAGTTTGGTTTCTTATGATGGAAAACTAGGTAACTGATATAAGACCTGTCTTCTTCTCTGATGTGAGTGAGTGAAGTCGCTCAGTCGTGTCCGACTCTTTGCGACCCCGTGGACTGTAGCCAATCAGGCTTCTCCGTCCATGGGATTCTCCAGGCAAGAATAGTGGAGTGGGTTGCCATTTCCTTCTCTGATACAGGCATTTAAATCTATGAATTCTGCTCTAAACATTGCTTTAACTACATCTCGTATATATGCTGGGGTTTCATTTTCATTTAGCTAAAATATTTTTATTTGTGATTTTTCCTTTGTTCATGTATGATTAGAAGTGTCTTGTTTAATTTTTACTATTTGGGGTTTTCCCAGGTTTCTTTCTGTTGTGGCTTTTTCATGTAATTAGGCTGTGGTCAAATTATATACTGCATAAATATATACTGTATGTCAATATTTTTACATTCATTGAGACTAGTTTTGTGGAACAGCAAATAATTTCTACAGGAAAATGTGCCATGAGTGTGAGTGAGTGAACAAAATGTATATTCTGCAGTCATTTGGTGGAATGTTCCCTATATGCCAATTTAATATAGTTGGTTGATTGTGTTGTTAAAAACTCCTATATTATTGCTATTTTCTGTCAGTTTTCCTATAAATTACAGAGTGAAGTATCAAAAAATCAAGGCAATGATGTTAAAGTTTTCATTTTTATTTTTAATCTTTTAGCTCCTGCTTCTGTATTTAGCAGAGAAGGCAATGGCACCCCACTCCAGTACTCTTGCCTGGAAAGCTCCATGGATGGGGGAGCCTGGAAGGCTGCAGTCCATGCGGTCGCTAAGTCAGACACGACGGAGCGACTTCACTTTCACTTTTCACTTTCATGCACTGGAGAAGGCAATGGCAACCCACTCCAGTATTCTTGCCTGGAGAATCCCAGGGATGGGGGAGCCTGGTGGGCTGCCATCTACAGGGTCGCACAGAGTCAGACACGACTGAAGTGACTTAGCAGTAGCAGCGGTTATGTATTTAGGGGCTTCATGCATTTAGAAGTCTATGTATGTTTATATCCTGAATTCCATGGGTACATACACATTTATAAGTCTTAAATAATCCTGATGTACTGCCATTTGTCATCTTTAAGCACTCCAGTTCTCTTATGGTTGCTATGTGCACGGTATTTCTTTTACTATTCTTTTACATTTAGCCTATGTTTGCATTTGAATTTAATGTTAGTCTCCTACAAATAACATATATAACTGGATTTGTAAAACCCAGTCTAACAATCTCTATTTTTAGATTTGGGTATTTAGTCCATTCTCATTTAATGAAAGCATTAACAAGGCTGAATTTATGCTTGCTATTTTGTTACTGTTTCCTATTGTTTAATGGCATTTTACTTTTTTGTTTCTCATATACTGCCTTATTTTGTGATAAATGTTTCCAGTGTATCTGTTTAATTTCTCTGCTAATTTTAAACATCAGTTATTTTCTTAGTGGATTTGCTAGTAATATCAATATGTAACTATACTTACCAAAATCTAATTTAACTTAATCCTGCTAAAATATAGAAATCTTGCTCCAATATATCTCCACTCCACTGGAGTGGGTTGCCATTTCCTTCTCCAATGCATGAAAGTGAAAAGCGGAAGTGAAAGTGAAGTCGTGTCCGACTCTTTGCCACCCCATGGACTGCAGCCTACCAGGCTCCTCCGCCCATGGGATTTTCCAGGCAAGAGTGCTGGAGCAGATTGTCATTTCCTTCTCCAGGGGATATTCCCAACCCAGGAATTGAACCCCGGTCTCCCGCATTGCCAGCAGACGCTTTACCGTCTGAGCCACGAGGGAAGTCCATCATAATGACTACTTGATACCATGTTGTGTATTTTAAAATAATTAACAAGTGAAACAAGAAAACGGGACCCACAGAATCTTTTTATATTTCTTTACATATTTACCATTTCTGGCAATCTTAACTACTTCCTGTAAATCTGAGTTCTTCACTGGTGTCACTTTCTCTCATCATGAAGACCTCTTATAGTACTTTTTGCATAGCAAGAAATTGTATAGGAAATCTTCCAGTCTTTGTCTGAAAAGATCTTTACTCATATTTATTCCTAAGGATAATATTGCCCAATAAGTTATTCTTGTTGACAGGTTTTTTTCTTGCAGTACTTTGAATAAATTACTCCCCCTTCATATCACCTTCACTGTTTCTGATTAGAAGTTGCCGATTTTTTGTTCTGTAAGAGTTGCTTCTCTCTTGCTACTTTCAAGATGGTGATTTCATCTTTGAACAGTGTGACATACAGCATGTCTCAGTGTGATTCACTTAATATTTATCTTATTTGATTACTTCTTGATTTCCAGGAGTTTCAATTACTATTTTTCATCAAGTTTTGAGAGTTTTCAACCCCTGTATCTCAAACCCCCTTTCTCATTCTAAGACTGTCATTATCTGTATCTTGGTATATGTAATATTGTCCCCAAAGTCCCACACTCTGTTCATTTATCTTCAGTATTTTTGTGTGCTCAGATAAGAAAATTTCTATTGCTCTGTGTTCATGTCCACTGGTTCTCGTTTCCTTCTCTCTTTTCATCAATCTGCTATTGAGCCCTTCTAGTGAATTTTTCATTTTTCAGTTACTGTACTATCACTTTCAAATTCCCACTGCTTTTTAAATATTTTTGCCCTTGTATATAATCTATTCACTGAGTCATTATCTTCATATATACTTTAATTCTTTTAATAAAGTTTGTTTTATTTTTTAACATATTTATAATAGCTAATTCAAAAACTTGGCCTACCATTTTCAACATTTGGAAAAATTCAGACAAATTTCTCTTTTTTTTCCATAAGTAGGGTCATACTGTTTCTTTGAACATCTCATAATTTTGTTGAATATTGGGCTTTTTAGATAATAAAACAATCAGAGTATTGCTTTCTTTGCTTAAAGATATTGCTGTTGTTCTGCTAGCGTATTGTGCCCAGACTAAATCTATGAAATCTCTCTCCCCAGCAATGCGTGATCTACAATGTATATCTCTGTTCAGTTGGTTTTTTCAAGCCTGGCATTGTTAACAGCGGCCTCTGTTATTATATAGCTTAGTGTCCAAAGAAAAATTTGGTCACTGTTTGTGCTCACCTATCTCAGCCATTAAGGCTTTTATTTTCTGATGGGTCTACTTGTGACCCAGATAGTACACTTACACTTTAGACTGTGTTTTCAAGTTCATCCTGGGTTTTACTTCTTACAAGGCTCTCAGATGTCTATGCCACCCAGTGGGTCTATAGCCAAAGACTGCAGGTTTCTTAGGACTGTTTTGTTACATGAAAGCCTGTAACAAGACAGCAAAAGAGACAGAGATGTAAAGAACAGACTTTTGGACAATGTGGGAGAAGGTGAGGGTGGGACAAAATGAGAGAATAGCATTGAATTACATTAATATGTAAAAGAGATGACCAGTGCAAATTTGATGCGTGAAGCAGGGCACCCAGAGCAGGTGCTCTGGGACAAACCAGAGGGGTGGGGAGGGAGGTAGGAGGGGGGTTCAGGATGGTGGGACATGTACACTCATGGCTGATTGATGACGATGCATGGCGAAAACCGCCACAGTATTGTAAAGTAATTAGCCGCCAATTAAAATAAATTAATGAATAAAAAATTAAAAAGAATGCAGCTAAGTTTTTGTCAACTTGTGATACATGGAAAGTTTGCCAAGCCCTCTATGTCTTCCTGACCTCCTAAACTTCTGTTAAGTTTGTGGACAGTCTCCTGGACCTGTGTAGGCCATACGGGCCTGTGCATTAAGTCTTAATAAAGTATTCATTATCTTCGTCAATTTGTTCCTGAGATGACCACTTTAAGTGACAATACTCCAAACTAACTGAGCCACAGTTGGCAGGGGCAGCAAGAAAGTCCCCTCCCTGATTTAACTACCAGACTGACACATGGGAAGGGAGTGTGGGAGCACACCCAGGCAAAAATGATACATAGACTTGAAGTGTTCTTGCCTAAAGTTCACATTTTTCATGAATCAACACCCTTCACTATATTTTTGCTTTAATTCTAGAGCAAATAACTGTTTGCTTTATGTTTGTCCAGCTTTAGACTTGTTTGGGGGGGGTGGTGAAAGGATCTGTTGACTCTTCACTTGGTTATGCCACCCACTGACTTTTGATTTACAGAAGATTACTAAAAAAATAAAACAAGCTATTGAGATCAAGAAACCTAACTGTTTTTGTGAAGACAACACTGAGACAGGAAAAAGTATAAAACTAACCAGATCTGAACTGAATGTGTTCGACCAAGTTGAACCTAAACCCACCTCTTATCAACAGCCCCATACCAACTATCACATTATGCTTCCTGAGCCAGGAGACACGGGTTCAATCCTTGAGTTCGGAAGATTCCCTGAAGGAGGAAATGGCAACCCACCCCAGTATTCACTCCTGGAAAAATCCCATGGACAGAGGAGACTGGTGGGCTACAGACCATGGGGTCACAAAGAGTCAGACACAACTTAGTGTCTGAGCAAACCCAGGAACGGACTATCAATAATTTAGTGTTTTCTGAGCCAAAAAAGTCAGAATTTTTTGATGCTAAGATAAAAGATAAATGTCAATAATAGGAAGCTGCAAATTGAGATCAAATGGATAATATCCTTTCCTCTGTTTCTTAAAAAATTCTCTTTAAAAACATATTTGAAGGTAAAAATGATCAGTCATAAGTTCTCTAAAAGTCATTTAATTTTGATAACATCTCCTTTGACAGAAGATATCATGGAAACTGAGAAGATAGACTTCAATTTCTCTTGTTCATGAAAGTTGTTTAAACTAAAGAGATTACAGTCTTTCGAACAACTGGTATAAAATATTCCCCAAGCAAGTCTGTCACAGGTACAGCCTTTTTGATTAACAAAAAAATAGGTTATTCCTCTATACTGAAGAAATGTTTCCTTCACACAGTTCAGTTAACAACCTAGAAGACAGGCTCACCTACAGTAAGCTCTAGACCCCTGAGAATATCTGTTAAAACTACACTCCAAATCAAGGCTACATACAAAATACAAATGTTTATATATTAGAACACAGTGTAAAATGGATGATGTCAATGAAACAGTCATATGCCATCTTGTTTGGATATAATTATTATATACAAATGTTCTCTACAAATAATTATGAGTCACAAGATGTAAAACTGCTGCTAAATATGTTTCATAGGAAACACAGCATACTGCAGTAAAAAGAACGTGAGTTTCAGATTAAGACACATCAATGTCTGAATGCTAATTCTACTACATATTAGCTGGGTGATTAATGTGATAAAGTCTTTCTCTGCTTCAGATTCCTCATCTTTATAACAAGGATTGCAATAGCATCTATACTGTATATCTCTAATAACTAAATGATCCACTATACTGTATAAAGACAATTATTAAAGTATCTGACATATATGCCAAAAGTAAAACCTGTCCTTTTCTTTGCACCCCCAGCTCTGAATGGAGGCATATAGGCATACTGAATAAATTAATTGCCTTGTATCTCCTCAAAGAGTCACTTTGGAAATGTCTAACATTGATTTATTAAGACCTGAGAGTGACTGTCTATTAAATTTTTGTATTGTATATTTATTGTGTTATATTCAAAATATTATAAGATACATTCCAAAAGAGTTTCCTAGGAAACACACTAGTAGTTTAAATTTAAACTTGAAAGAAACAAAATCCAGCGTTCTTGGAAAACAGCATTCCCAGTGAATTGGTTATAGTTCCTTTTTCTGAGTGTAGGCCACTACTCTCACTCCCTGCTGAATTCCAGGCAAGAGAATTTAAAAGCAACACTCTCTTCCCAAATTGAAGCCAGGCCACTTGTTACCCGTGAAATCCCCAGATCCTATCTACATATTTCAAAATAGTTCATTCATTAAACTATACCCAATTAGCCCAATTTGAATGTGCCATTTTTTTCTATTAGGATTGTGAAAACATTAAGGAATTATTGCTAATTTTGTTAAATGTGATAAATAGTAACTGTATAATAATGCCTTTAGCAGTTAGAGACACATACTATAATCCTTACAGCTGAAGTAAAAATTGGCAAGATTCTATTAATTATTGAAGTGGCTTTAAAAGTATATAACCATTCTCTACATTTTCTGGTTTAAACATTTCCATGGTAAAAAGTTATTTTTTTAAACTATTCCTAGTTATTTTTTTTTCTATTTTAGAAAACTATTGCTACTTTAAATCCCCTTGATAACGTTATTCTTAGCATTATCTCTGATTTGGTGGCCCTGCCATGAATATAAATAGAAAAACCATTTTTAAGGCAAGTGGGTTAGTATTTTCTGTTTCGTCCACTCTGTAACTCTGATCTTGGTAACTTTCTCCAACTTCAGTTAAAATTTTCTTTATGCATGATTCCAAACTTCATCTTCATTTGTTTCAGGGGAGCTCTAAGTTTCATTTGTGATGTTAGATTGAGATTGAAGAAAAAAAAAGAGAGAGAGAGAGAGAGACATTCTGAGCGGTTTAAAAGTTAGACTTTGCTGGAAACAAGAATGACTGTTCTGGAAATTATACTCTTTTGCTACATTTCTACCATGTCTCGAAAAGAGTGTTATCAAGTTGTCTCCATGAAGCAGCACAGGGAAAATCATTCTGCCCAACAAGGATTTCTCTCTCATTTGGCTAATCATTGGGTACATGCCCTTGACAGGTCACTTAAGTGACTTGGTCTAATGACCTTTAAATTAGAGCCATACACTGTTCATAAAAGGCAAGACGTGATGATCCAATTGCTATAATGGATGTAGAGACACTGGTAATTCAAAAGAAATAACCAGTAGGCAGACTGAGACAGTTTTACATGTGCAACAGTAAAAATATTTTAGCCTTTTTTATTATTTACTAAGCTAACTACCCATCTATCCATCTAAACATATTCCCCGTGAGTTATTAATCTCTATTAATAGCATCATAACAACTGTGTCCACAGTTTGGTTATGAAAGAAGTATTTGAAGAAAATCAGCATTAAAAAGGGAAAATTTTAGGATTTTTATGTCATTAAGAATAATGATTTAGTGTAGCTTTTTATATATGCTGAAAATTATCTGGCTGCTTCCAAAAAGCTAGGCAGGCTAATTTTTACTTTACAGTTTATAATACTTTTCAAACTCAATCTCATGTAATTTTTTCTTCATTTGTGTATGTTTTAAAAGATTTGAGCAAAACAGAAAACATTCTGCTAAAATTCTATAAGGTTAATATAGACTCTTAAGGCAAATGTATGCTCATTCCTTTAAAGCAGGGTTTTCCAATCCCAGGTCTATAGAATTAGAACTGAGTAATTCTTCACTGTGGTGGGCTATACTGTATACTGCTGTGTATAGTATTTATACTACAGACTGTACTATATACTATTTAGGAAAATCCATGGTTTCTATTTAATAGATGTCAGTAATATCCCTCCTAAGTTGTGACAATCAACTCATCTCCAAAAATTGTCAAATGTGCCTAGGGAGACCAAATTACCTGCTGTTGAGAACCAATGCTTTAAGGTACATTTTGCTTTGCACCTACCTAAATTCTAATTACTCCCAAAGGGTTATAAGTCAAATAACAGGAAGAGTAAAAGAAGAACAAGACATGAAGAATTTTGAAAAAGGCATTGAAATTAGTTTTCAATTAAAAACATTTTTAAACTAAATAATTTCAAGTAATGTTTACTGAATGTGAGGATCTAAAAGAGAGTACCACAATGAGCTGTGGCTTTAAAATCTAAGTTGCTTATAAACGCCAGGAAATAGTAGGAAGACAAGCAATGCATTTTTCACCAATTTGCTTTGATATATGTTGATCTAGAACAGTTCATCATAGAAAAGGAATGAATTTTAAACCTTAACACATCCAAACCAAAACTGGCCAAAGGTAAATACACACACACACATTTTGATATGAGAAAAGTTAATTTTTAGTTACTTAACATTTAACCTATTCTCCCACCTCCCTTTTTAAAATATCAAGTGATAATGTTAAACATAGTTGAACAGCTAACTGAATTTCCTCTTAGGTATTTACAAAGCCTGGGCTTCCCAGGTGGCATTACATGGATTCAACAATCACTGGGTCAGGAAGATCCCCTGGAGGGAGGCATGGCAACCCACTCCAGTACTCTTGCCTGAAGAATCCCCACAGACAGAGTAGCTGGGCAGGCTACAGTCCATACGGTCACAAAGGGTCGGACATATATGAGGTGATGTAGCACACGCACACATTTACAAAGCCTGCAAGTATAAGTGATTCATTTATTTGGCTTTTGAAAATATATTCTAAATAGCATGAACACGTAAGTTCAAAAACAGCCTTGAACTACTTTAAATATGCTTGCATATCTTAGCATTGTTCTCTGGTTGATTTTATGTCTATAAGTAAACAGGAAGCTCATTTGGTTAGCACTGTCTACTGTACAAAGAAAAGTATTAGGACGACAATAAAATCTGAGTAAGTGTTTAAGACTTAAATTGAGAAACATTTTCCCCTGTTTTGTGGTTACCTTATCTTTTAGTATCTCCATCAAAGAAAAGTCAAAATTAAAGAATAATAAAAGTACACATCCAAGCCACTGGTGAACTACCAACTTTGCCAGTTTTGGCATAGATATATTACTTAAGAGAATTAAGGTTAGATGGATTTCAACTCAGAGTTTCCCTGGGATTTCTAGACATGCCTGCTTCTGTCTGAACTGCTTTTGGGAGTTTCAGAGAAAGTGTAGGACAATATGACCATAAATGTTATAAATTTGGTTGGGTTTGAGATTTACTTTTTTCCTCTTAACACCAATAATGCCAATTTCTTTTCATGAAACTTGACTATAATTAAAATAAACATGTAGAAAATAAAGCATTACAAGAATTACATAGCTCAGTATGCAATTCAACCATGTACAGCTATTTTTAAAGCACCAACTTTTATTTAACTCTCAAAGTGAAAAATTATCAATTCTTGCCATGCAACAACTCAATAAAAAGAAAATGTGCTAACTACGATCTTTTGCTGAGTGCCAGGTGCTGGCACTTAAAACTTCTAGCTATAAGAAAGTGAGATGGGAATTTTTAGTGTGTGAACCTTGTACCGTATAATTTAAAATGGTCTATTAAGTAGCCCCCCAAAAAGCATCTTTGGATAAAGTGAAAAGAGATACTGTAGAAAAAATGACTTGCTGAAAAGAACAAAGTGATGGACTACCAAATTTTAAACAGTTAATATAAATTCTAGGTTTTCTCTTTCTGTACATATTTTATATTTACTTTTAAAAATGTCAAAAATCTCAAAAACCACTACTTCACTTTAATAGGCCTTTCTACCTTACTGCCACCTGCTCTCACCTTTACAACATGGCCCCAGTCCCTCAGGCAGTTCTTCCCCAATGCAGCCTGCAGTGACCTTTCCACGCCTGAGTCATGAATACCTAAACATAGCGGACGAAATCACTGACATGCCTTACATATGCTGGTGTGAATGCACTACAATAATTGCTCTGTAATTACATGGTAATTATTGACCATTTAAGTACATTTAAGAACAGGGTGAGTACTATGTAATCAAAGACTAATTATCTAATTATTTCTGTCTTTTAAACTGCAGGCTTACAAGATATAAAAATTGCAAGTAACATGATGATTAGTCATTGAACTACATGCTAACTTGAAGTATAATTATGAAGTAATCTGTAGAAATCGTATTTTTATTGTGGGTCTCCTCAAAGGTAATTGCAGAGTAGCTATATTGTAATATACATTCTCTAAAGCATAACAGAAAAAGTCATCAATATGTTATACTAATGGAGCATGCATATAGGTAACCAAACATATCACACAGTTCATTAGAAAAACATGTAAATGGGGAGATACATTTTACAAGATAGGTAGTAAACCTCTGATTGTATCTTTTAACAGCTGTGTAATATTTTTGCACATTGCTTCAACAAAGATGACAGGGCAAATGACAAATAAGATAGGGAAAGAGAAGTGGAAGGATATTACAAGGTCAAAGCAGAATAAGTTCAGAGACTGATCATTTGCACTGGTGTTTAGTGGCAGAATCCAAACCAAGAGTGAAACTTAAAATATATTACTAATTGGTATTCTGAAGGAGATCAACCCTGGGATTTCTTTGGAGGGAATGATGCTGAAGCTGAAACTCCAGTACTTTGGCCACCTCATGCGAAGACTTGACTCATTGGAAAAGACTCTGATGCTGGGAGGGATTGGGGGCAGTAGGAGAAAGGGACGACCGAGGATGAGATGGCTGGATGGCATCACAGACTCGATGGACATGAGTCTGAGTGAACTCCGGGAGATGGTGATGAACAGGGAGGCCTGGCGTGCTGCGATTCATGTGGTGGCAAAGAGTCGGACACGACTGAGCGACTGAACTGAACTGAACTGAGGACCCAAGTTGGAATCTTCGCTGGTGGCTCAGGGCTTCCCTGGAGGCTCAGACGGTAAAAAAAAAAATCCACCAGAAATGCAGGAGACCTGGGTTCAATCCCTGGGTTGGGAAGATTCTCTGGAGGAAGGCATGGAAACCCACTCCAGTATTCTTGCCTGGAGAGTCCCATGGACAGAGAAGCCTGGTAAGCTATAGTCCATGGGGCCACAAAGAGTCAGACATGACTGAGTGACGAAGCACAACAAAGATATTTACTTAAATTATTTTCAAAGCTTCGACTTTAAGTTTGGAAATGGATAATTATGGATTCTCTCCTGAAAATTTATTTGATATTGTATGAATTTAAAAACCTAAACAAATATTAAAAGTGCAGCGTGCCAATGATAAATACCAGGAGAAGGATTTCGTGGAATATGATTTACTTATGTATTTGCTGAGGGTGAAGATCAACTATTTTGCTGAGGAATGCCCCTGCCCTCTTGCACTTATCTGGGATTGCATACTTACTTTGGTAATAAAACGTAAAACTGTCTGTCAACTCAGGGTAAAAGTCTTTAAAATCCAGTACTGAATCCAATACCATTTCCCCCTGTGACAGTGAAAGATGCTCTGGATGGGGAAGACTATCAGCCTGAGTCCCTGAATTAGCACACCAGGAATATTGTGCCTGTTGGACAGTGACAAATATATAACACATTAGCAAGAAATAAACTTTCAATGTTTTTTAAGTTCCTACATTTTGAGGATTTGTTTTCTCAGCATAAACAATTCTATATTGGCAAAGACACTTATTACTTTAATTTAACTCGTTACTCTTTTATCCAGTAATTGTATCTGTAAAAATACTAAGTCAAAAATAACAAATCAATTTTTTCATAGTTCTTCAATCTTCTCAGCTAGATTACAATCATCTTTAAGGGAAATATCACTTATTATGGTACTTAAATAATAATCTTACCCACAAGGACAATTACATTCATGTAGGTAGAAAGCAAAGATTTGAATTAATCTTTCAGTTTCCTTCTTTAGTGACTTCCCAAGTGTTTTTAATGACTTTTGGTGAGCATATTTTTGGCTTTGCCTATCAAATAATGCTTTCCTCTTTTTCATAATAAAATGTCTCTTTACAATGAGCAACTTATTCTTTGTAACTCAAAAAGGAATTAAAAATCTGTAAAATCAATATAAGCTACTATTTCTTATTTAATATTATAATTAAAAAGATCAGTAACATGAGCCCTGAAATAGAGATAATGTCAATTCCATTACATAGTAATTATGATGATATTTTGTATGTAATGTTGAAATGGAGCTCTGGAATGTGTCAGTACCATCACTGTCCATGAAAAAAATGTTTTGAGCAAAAGATAAAATTTTCTTACCTAAAGGATAAAGATGATTTGACAGCATCCAAAGAAATGATAATGCTATCATATTGGAGCTTGCTTACTTTCAAATCTTTGCAAATTTTTTCAACATAATCCAAACGCTGTTATTTTTTAGGAACTGTCTATTTTTTCCCACAGTTCCATGAAATACAACATATACCTTCAAGTATTTCTACATGGTTTATTTTGGATTAAGCCTTAATTTATATTGTTTTGCCTGCTGTGCCTTCTCCAAGGAATTCTATACTACAATAAATTATAATCTGAAGTACTTTCAAATATTGTCCTATACAATTAGCCAGATACAAATGCATAGTCAAGTGAAATGCTATTAGTAGTCACTTATGAATTTGTTAGTCTTTTGACCTGGGCAGCTACTCATAAAGTGAAATCCAGAATGTACTATGGTAGATTTATTTGATCAGCATCGATTAATTCTTATGTCATTAATGAAGCATTTTTTTGATTGAGATCTCATTAAAGGTTTCTGCCTTACATAAAAATGTCAATAATCCTTCAGAGACAGGAATGCCACTTTACTGAGGCTATATTTTTTAATGTTGTAACTAAAAATTATTTATAAATGCTTTCCCAAAGTGAATCGTTACACTATTAATTTTTAAAATAAATTATTATACACTGCTTCATGAAGCATAAAAAATTGGGAGGTAATAAATAAAGATCATGCATTGAGTAATGCCTTTGGTCAGCCTGAAGAAGGGAGTTGGTAAGTAATTAACATGGCTAGCCAGTCTGTATGTACAATAACTCATCTCAAGTTGCCTCCTCCCTTGATTATTTAATTGAAATAGCCTACAATTTAAATTTTCTGTCTCCTTTATAAAGAGGGAACCGTGAAAAGTGAATGGAATATATAAAGTATGAAAATATGTTTTACGTGTGTTTACCATACAATATTGGGTGTCTCATGAACACATCCATGAGATCAAGCTACTCATATTTAAGTTCCTGAGAAGAAACATGCCATCATACAAAAGACAACAAAGGTAGATTAAACCTACTTAACAATCGCACCATGAATCTTTTCTGTAATTTACCATTAGACTAAACATCTCCTTTGTCTTCCTTTCCCTTACTAATTAGTTGGTCTAGTACAGGATAACATTTCTCATAAAATAAAGAAGGTAGCATAAAATGCCATGAATGGATACCAAGTTTTCCAGTTCATTTTATCTAGGCTGTTTCCCCCTATAAAATAATTTTAAAACATATCTAGTAGACCTAAAGACTCTAAATCTAACAGAAAACATTAAAAATTGCTATATAATATGTAATAAAAAGTAATTTTAGTCTGTTTAATAACATTATCAAATATTGTCAAAAATATTCTACAATTACATCACACTTTTATATTGGCAAACACATAAAAAGCAAAGTTTGTGTCCTCAAATCCACTTGAATATAGCCCTTAAAAATTGCTGCACTAAATGGAATATCCTTTCATCACTTATAATCAAAGCTTCCACTAAAGGTTACAGCTAGAGAAACAAAGGGAATAAAAGGAATTACATATGTCCAAAAAGAAAGGAAAACTGCATTTTATTTGCAGATGGCATAATCCTTTATGCAGAAAAAGGATTCCTCCACTCCTACAAGCCCAGTAGAAAATTACTAAAACAAGGAGTTCGCTGGTAGCTCAGTGGTAAAGAATTCACCTGCCAATGCAGGGGACATGGGTTTGATCCCTGATCCAGATGGACCCCACCTGCCATGGAGCAACCAAGCTTGTGCCCCAAAACTACAGAGGCTGTGCTCTAGAGCCCAGCACCAACTACAGAGCCAAAGTGTCGCAACTTCTGAAGCTCCCACATCCTAAAGCCCGGGCTCTGCAACAAGAGAAGCCACTGCAATGGCATGCCTGCACTAGAGACTAGCCACCACTCACTGCAACTAGAGAAAAGCCCAAAGCAGCAGTGAGTACCCAGCACCATCAAAAATACACAAAATTTTTTTAATTACTAAAACAAGATACAGAAGTCAATCTAGGAAAATTTATTCTATTTCTACATACTAGTACTGAACAATCTTAAAGCAAACCGACAAAATACTATTTATAATAGTTCCTAAGACTAAAATTCTTTAAAAATACCTGAACAACACATTGCTAAGAGAACTGAAGGAAATCGAAATAAGTGAGAGACATTTTATTTTCATGGGTTGGAAAACAGTGTTGTCAATGTCACAACTTCAGAGAAATGCACTACAGATTTAATGAAATCCTAATCAAATGCCTTTTCATACTGTTCATGGGGTCTCAAGCCAAGAATACTGAAGTGGTTTCCCATTCCCTTCTCCAGTGGACCACGTTTTGTCAGAACTCTCCACCATGATCCATCCGTCTTGGGTGGCCCTACACTGCATGGTTCATAGTTTCAACAAGCTGTCTGTATGATCAGTTTGGTTATTTTTCTGTGGTTTTCAGTCTGTCTCCCTCTGATGGAGAAGGATAAGAGGTTTATGGAACGTTCCTGATGGGAGAGACTGACTGAGGGGGCAAACTGGGTCTTGTTCTGATGGGCAGGGCCATGCTCAGTAAATCTTTAATCTAATTTTGTGTTGATGGGAAGGGCTGTGTCCCCTCCCTGTTGCTCGACCTGAGGCCAAACTATGGTGGAGCCAATGAACATAATGGCGACCTCCTTCAAAAGGTCCTGTGCCCCACTGCTGTACTCAGTGCCCCAGCCCTGCAGCAGGCCACTGCCGACCATGCCTCCACCTGAGACTCCTGGACACTCACGGGCACGTCTGGCTCAGTCTCTTGTGGGGTCACTGCCCCTTTCTCCTGGGTTCTGGTGCACACAAGGTTTTGTTTGTGCGCTCCAAGAGTCTGTTTCCCCAGCTGTGTAAGATCTGATGGTTCTATGGTGGGGAGATCCAACATGTCCATCCTAAAGGAAATTAATCCTAAATATTCAATGGAAGGACTGATCCTAAAGTTGAAACTCCAATACTTTGGCCACCTGATGCGAAGAACTGACTCATTTGAAAAGACCCTGATGCTGGGAAAGATTGAAGGCAGAAAGACAAGGGGATGACAGACGATGAGATGGTTGGATGGCATCACCGACTCAACGGACATAAGTTTGAGTAGGCTCCGGGAGTTGGTGATGGACAGGGAAGCTTGGTGTGCTGCAGTCCATGGTGTCGCAAAGTGTCAGACACAACTAAGTGACCGAACTAACTAACTTATCAAATGCCAGTAGGATATTTTGGAGATACTGACAAGATGATCATATGACATACGTGGAAATAAAAAGAACCCAGAGTAGTAAGAACAATTTTTAAAAGGAAAAAAATTGAAAGACATACACAATCTGATTTCAGTACTACAAAGCTGTAGCAATGGGGCATATGGTATTGGTATAATGATAGCCATGTAGACTAATAGAACATCTTTAAGAGTCCCAAAATAAACCCTTAAATTTATAGTCAACTGAATTTTGACAAGGACATCACGTTAATTTAATGATGAAGAGGACAGAATATCTGCAAATGGCAGTGGGATAACTGGATATCAATAAACACATACACACAAAGAACTAAGGATTTTCCTTCAAGCCATATACAAAAATTAACTAAAAATGGAGCCTACATCTGAACAGATGAGTTAAAACTACCAAACTTCTGGAAGAAAATATAGGAGAAAATCTTCATGACCTTTGGATTGGACAAAAGAGTTTGTGGACATGACACCAAAAAACAAAGATCCACAAAATTTTTTAAACTGGACATCATTAAAATTAAAACTGTTAAACATCAAAAGACACAATTCAAA
Source organism: Capricornis sumatraensis (assembly GCF_032405125.1). Lineage (NCBI taxonomy): Eukaryota > Metazoa > Chordata > Mammalia > Artiodactyla > Bovidae > Capricornis > Capricornis sumatraensis. The sequence continues at coordinate 27,628,441 of NC_091073.1, forward strand.
AATGGAAGACAAGTCACAGACTGGAAGAAAACATTAAAAACATATATCTGATAATGGGACAATGCCCAGAATACACAAACATCCCTTATAATCAACAGTAGAGACCTTTTTTTTTTTTTCTTTATGGACAAAGTTTTAAGTAGATATTTAACCAAAAAGAGATACATCCTATATATTCTAATATACACATGAATAAATGATCATTGTCATTAGTCATTAGGAAAATGCAAACTAAAATCATGAGACACTGCTACACCCCTTTCTTGATGACTGAAAAAATGACCATATCAAGAGTTAGTGATGATGTGGAGAAACTGAACTGTTCGTGTAATGCAGGTAGGAACATAAAGTGGCACACAGAGCCCCTGTGAAAAGCAGTTCCACAGTTTCTTAAAATGTTTACCAGGTACTTGCCAAACAATTAAGCAGGAATCTATCTGACAGAAATGAACATGTGTATCCACATGAAGAAATGCATATGAATGCACCATTATTTATATTACTAATAGCTCAAACTGGGAATAATCCAAATACATATTAATTAATGAAAGAATGTACACTACTTGATATAACTATATAGCAGAACACCACTCAATTAAAAAAAATAGACTAGTGACATATGCTATATTACAAAACTTAAAACATTGTGCTAAGTGAAAGAAATGCCAAAGTCTATGATTCTAGTTTTATAAATATTTATAGACATGCATACAAGGTAGACGTATACATGGCCAACAAGCACATGTAAAGATGTTCAGCTTCACTAATGAGCAAGGAAATGCAAATCAAAATCACAATGAGATACCACCTCACACCTGTCAGAAAGATAACAAACAATAAGTTTTGGCAAGAATGTGGAGAAAAGGGAGCCTTCTTGCTCTATTGATGGGAATGTAAGTTGGTATAATCATTATGGAAACAGTACAGAGATTCCTCAAAAAATTAAATGTAGAATCACCATTTAATCTAGCACTTCCACTCCTGGGTATTCACCCAAAGAAAATGAAAACATTTATTAGAAAAGATAAGTGCAGCCCTATATTCCCTGCAGCATTATTTACAATATTGAAGATATAGGATCAAACTAAGACAAATCTATCCATAGAAAAATGGATCAAAAAGATGTGATATGTGTATATATGTTTATATTAATATATATACATATACACAGAAATATATGAATATATATATAACAGAATATCACTCAGCCATGAAGAGGATGCAACCGTGCCCTTTGCAACAACATGAATGGACCTAGAGGGTACTGTGCTAACTAAGGTTAGAGAAAGACAAATACTGTAGGATTTCACTGATATATGGAATCTATAAAAGAAGACAAATGACCAAATGTAACAAAATGGACACAGAGTCAGAAACGGAATAAGAAAGTGGTTACCAGAGGGGAGGAGTGGGGGAGAGGAGAAAAACCGGTGATGGAGATCAAGAGAAACAGAATTCCAGTAAGAAAATAAGTGAGTCATGCTATAAAATATACACTAGGGGGATACAGTTAACAATTACACAATATTTCTGGAAATAGAACTCCCATATGACCCAGCAATCCCATTGTTGGGTATACACACTGAGGAAACCAGAATTGAAAGAAACACCTGTTCCCTAATGTTCATCACAACACTGTTTACAATAGCTAGGACATGGAAGCAACCAAGATGTCCATCAGCAAATGAATGGATAAGAAAGCTGTGGTACATATACACAATGGAATATTCAGTTCAGTTGCTAAGTCACGTCTGACTCTTTGTGACCCCGTGAACCACAGCACGCCAGGCCTCCCTGTCCATCACCAACTCCCAGAGTCCACCCAAACCCATGTCCATTGAGTCGGTGATGCCATCCAACCATCTCATCCTTTGTTGTCCCCTTCTCCTCCTGCCCTCAATCATTCCCAGCACAATGGAATATTACTCAGCTATTAAAAATAATGCATTTGAATCGGTTCTAATGAGGTGAATGAAATTGGAGCCTATTATACAGAATGAAGTAAGTCAGAAAGAAAAACACCAATACAGTATATTAACATATATATATGGAATTTATAAAGATGGTAACGATAACCCTATATGCGAGACAGCGAAAGAGACATAGATATAAAGAACAGACTTTTGGGCTCTATGGGAGAAGGCGAGGGTGAGATGACTTGAGAGAATAGCATTGAAACATGTATATTACTATACGTGAAACAGATTGCCAGTCCAGGCTCGATGCTTGAGACAGGGTGCTCAGGGCTGGTGCACTGGGATGACCCTGAGGGATGGGATGGGGAAAGAGGTGGGAGGGGGTTTCAGGATAGGGGCCACTTGTACACCCATGGCTGATTCATGTGAATGTATGGCAAAAACTACTACAGTACTGTAAAGTAATTAGCCTCCAATTAAAATAAATAAATAAAAATATTTCGGTACAGTGGCAGTAACTAGACGTATCATGGTGATCATTTTGAAATGTATAGAAATAACAATCGTTATGCTGTTTATCAGAAATTACCATAGTGTTACAGATCACTTGGATCGCATGTACACCAGTGGTGGATTCATATCAATGTATGGCAAAACCAATACAGTATTGTAAAGTAAAATAAAGTAAAAATTAAAATTAAAATTAAAAAAAATTTCAATAACTAAACAAGCTAACAGAGTCATAGAAAAAGAAATCAGAATTGTGGTTACCAAGGGTAGAGGGTGGGGAAAGGAAGAATTAGATGAAGGCAATCAAAAGGTACAAGCTTCTAGTTATAAGATAAATAAGTACTAGGAATATACAACATGATAAATGATTTACACTGCTGTATGTTATATATGAACGTTGTTGAGAGTAAATCTGAAGAGCTCATCACAAGGAAAAACATTTTTGATTTATTTAGTTTTGGATGGCAACCCATTCCAGTATCCTTGCCTAGAAAATCTCATGAACAGAGGAGCCTGGTGGGCTGCAGTCCATGGGGTTGCAAAGAGTCAGGCGCAACTGAGCGACTAACTTAACTTATATCTATATAAGATGATGGATGTTCACTAAATTTATTGTGGTAACCATTTCATGACATATATTATTCAAATCATTATGCTGCACGACTTAAACTTGTACAGTGTCAGATGTCAATTATATCTCAATAAAATGATATGCAGGTCAGGGAGCAACAGTTAGAACTGGACATGCAACAACACACTGGATACAAATAGGAAAAGGAGTACGTCAAGACTGTATATTGTCACCCTGCTTATTTAACTTATATGCAGAGTCCATCATGAGAAACGCTGGACTGGAAGAAGCGCAAGCTGGAATCAAGATGGCCGGGAGAAATATGAATAACCTCAGATATGCAGATGACACCATCCTTATGGCAGAAAGTGAAGAAGAACTAAAAAGCCTCTTGATGAAAGTGAAAGAGGAGAGTGAAAAGGTTGGCTTAAAGCTCAATGTTCAGAAAACTAAGATCATGGCATCTGCTCCCATCACTTCATGGCAAATGGATGGGGAAACAGTGTCAGACTTTATTTTTGGGGGCTCCAAAATCACTGCAGATGGTGATTGCAGCCATGAAATTAAAAGACACTTACTCCTTGGAAGGAAAGTTATGACCAACCTAGATAGTATATTGAAAAGCAGAGAATTACTTTGCCAACAAAGGTCCATCTAGTGAAGGCTATGGTTTCTCCAGTGGTCATGTATGGATGTGAGAGTTGGACTGTGAAGACAGCTGAGCACCGAAGAATTCATGCTTTTGAATTGTGGTGTTGGAGAAGACTCTTGAGAGTTCTTGGACTGTAAGGATATCCAACCAGTCCATCCTAAAGGAGATCAGTCCTGGGTGTTCATTGGAAGGAATGATACTAAAGCTGAAACTCCAATACTTTGGCCACCTGATGTGAATATTTGACTCATTGGAAAAGACCCTGATGCTGGGAGGGATTAGGGGCAGGAGGAGAAGGGGACAACAGAGGATGAGATGGCTGGATGGCATCACCAACTCGATGGACATGAGTTTGAGTGAACTCCAGGAGTTGGTGATGGACAGGGAGGCCTGGCGTGCTGTGATTCATGGGGTTGCAAAGAGTCAGACATGACTGAGCAAGTGAACTAAATAACTAACTAAAATGTCTAAAAAGACAAATATATTCATACATAGTATATCAGTAATAGTTTGACTGAAGATGGGACTGGTAGTAGCTTCAAGTGAACATTAAGAAGCCAATGAATTGTATACTTAAAATGACTTAATTTTAGACTGTGTAAATTATACTTCAACTGTAAAAAAAAAAATCAGAAGAATAAAAATGATAGAATAGAAATTTGTTAAAATCCAAAAAATGAGCAGTAAATGAAAACAAAGGAACAAAATTTCATGAGATCTGCAGAAAATAAAGACAAAACAACAGATGTGAAAAACATACCAGTAATTATAGAAATTGAAAGGACTTATTACTTGCAGAGACGATCAACTTGGATACAAAACAAGATTCAACCATCATCTGTCTACAAGAAATATGCTTTAGATTCAAAGACACAACTAGGTTGGAAGCACAGGGGTGGAAAACAGTATAACACATAAGCAGTACTCCTAAGAGACCTGGAGTCAATGTAGTAATACATAAGAAAATAAACTTTAAAGCATGAAAGACCGCTAGAGGCAACAAGTTTCACAACAGCAAACTGTCAGACATAAAGGAAGGTATGATAATCATAAAGTAAACTCATTTCACAATAGATCCCAAGACACACAAAATAAAAAGTGACAAAACTGGAAGAAAAACAGACAAGTTAACAATTGTATTTAGAGATTTAAAGATTTCAATCTTAATATTAGGTAAACCAACTTTATGTATACTATCATGTAAGAATTGAATCGCCAGTCTACGTCTGACGCCGGATACAGCATGCTTGGGGCTGGTGCATGCGGATGACCCAGAGAGATGTTATAGGGAGGGAGGTGGGAGGGGGGTTCATGTTTGGGAACACATGTAAGAATTAAAGATTTTAAAATTTAAAAAAAAAGTAGAAAAATTATACAAATGTTAAATAACCCCAAGAGTTTATTAAAACATTAATAAAATACACAAAATTCTAATTAAAAAAAAGAAATAATAATAAAAAAAATAGATGGCTAAAACAACACTACCAACCATATTGACTAAGCTGACATTTCTTGAACACTAGACCCAAGAATAGAAGCTACACATTCTCTTCTAGTGTATGGGAAGTATCATCCAAGATAAACAATTTAAACCAATAAAAATAATCAGCAACTGTAAATTAACTGTAATGGATCACTTCAAAGGATGTGCTTCAATCGCAACATGAAACTGGAAATCAATCACATAAAAAATACAGAGAAATTACCAAATATTTGTTAAATGTCACACTTCTGGATGCACATTGGTCAAAGAGGAAATCATTAAGGAAACTAGAAAATGTCTGAACAGATATCAAAACATGAAAAAAAAAAAGTATGGGTTGGAGCTAAAGCGACGCACAGAGGGAAACTGATATCTTTAAAACACTGTCATTCCTATAGGTATTGAAAAATAATTTGGTAAAGTACAATAAAACTCACCATGATGATCTATCAACAATCCAGCTTTAAAAAGGAAGTTTCTCACCTTTAGAAAAGACCCTTGAATTTAACTGCTAATCTCAAGTTTATCCCTACTATTGCAAACAAGAAAAATATACCCACTTACCAGCTTGTAGTCAGTGCAATAAAGTAAGAAACAAGAGACTGAAAGGAAATTGCTAGATGTTGGAGGTGACTACTACAGAACTGCCTGCATGAAGGACTGACTGCAAAAACAGGAGGTACTCTGGGGATGACAGAAGTGTTTTAGAACTGTTTTATGCAGATGGTTACACAGTGATACAAATGTAGTAAAAATCATTGTGTGTCGGTGCTCAGTCAAGTCTGACTCTTTGAGAACCCATGAACTATAGCCCACTAGGCTCCTCGGTCAATGGGATTTCCCAGGCAAGAATACTGGAGTGCGTTGCCATATACTCTTCCAAGGGATCTTCCCCACCCAGGGATCCGTCTGCACCTCCTACCTCTCCTGCATTGGCAGGTGGATTCTTTATGACTAGCACCACCTGGGAAGCCAACCCGAGTCCTACTTACTGTGAAAAACATTATATATATATATACACAGATACATATAATTTATTTATATATATTATTTATATATGTAAGAGTTTGCAGCTATATAGTGGGTAACTAGGAAATAGCCCCATGATACTGAACTAGATGTTATGATGCTATTTGTTGTTGTCTCAGTCACCCTGTCATGTCTGACTCTTTTACAACCCCATGGACTGGGATTTTCCAGACAAGAATACAGGAGTGGGTTACCATCTCTTTTCTCCAGGGGATCTTCCCGACCTAGTGATAGAACCCATGTCTCCTGCATTGGCAACTGGATTCTTTACCACTGAGCCACCTGAGAAGCCTCCCAAAATCACTGAACTTTATTCTTAAATGAGTTAATTCTATGGTGTGTAAATTTTATTTCCTAAATGTTTTAAAAATACTGCCAAGATATGAAACCTGAGTAAATTACTTACATTTACATTTCACAAGAATTTTTAAATTTTTCATTTTTCATTTCAAAATCAAAATTCTTCTTGACAGCCAGAGGCATTCAGGCTGTAATAAAAAATATAACCCTAGAGTTGCTTCTGCTCAGTGTTCTGTGATGATCGAAATGGGAAGGAAAACTAAAAACAAGGGGACATATGTATATGTAAAACTGATTCACTTTGCTGTGCAGCAGAAACTACCAACATTGAAAAGCAACTACCCTCCAATAAAAAAATCAATAAAGAAAATAGCACAATCCTACAGTTGCTATCCAATTACTCAAGCAGCATACTAAAATAGTTTATATTTAGGACACGCCTTTTGGTCACCTTCACACTACTGATTTGTGTCTATACTTAATCAAGATCCAGAGGTGGATATTGATCATTAAATAGTCACAGTACGGGGACTGTCTTTCAGGAGTAACTCCTCCAGAGTATAATACTTAGACTTTTTAATTACTGACTGTAACATACCTTTAATTCTCCGTAGTGATTTGAAAAAATTTGACTAATCTTCCACAGTACAAATTTTCACATGATAAGCAGATAAAACATCACTGAGCCCATTTCTCTCATCATATCATTGTTATCCTTTAAGCGAAATATGTGATAGAATGCAAAACTCCCTTGTTTGTTCTTCTAAGGTATAGGTCAATAATGTTATGATACAATCAAAAGTATCATTTGATACAGGAATTTTCCCATATATCATTTTTTTGGGGGTATGAGATTTATTAACCTTGCAGATGTTGTTATAATACTCTCAGCAACCATGTGACATATTTCCTATGAAAATGTGACTTTAATGATGCCTTTGAAATGCTGCTCTTTTCCTTGCCTTTGGCAAAAGTAATAGTAATCAATTTTGTAAACACTGTATTATGACTGTTCTGAAATAACTCAATTGGTTTGCCACAGATATTATTGTTCTTTGTTTGAAAATTAAGCATAAGTTCATACCCCCAATTGTCAGAGATATCTAACCTAAAAAGCTCTAGGGTAAGGTATAAAAAGTCATTAATACAATAAAATCTAATTTTACAAGATTTTTATCTTCATAATTCCTATCATATCATTTTCTGTTTTGGCTGCTTGTGCAAAGTCATTACACTTGTTAATGTGCTTCCCTGAGAATATTCAGTTTTATCTTCTACACTTACAATACAGTCTGGTTCACAGTTTGAGTTACAACTTCATGACTGATTTCATTATATTTATATTTGAATGGCCCATTTTGAGGCTCTAGTTAACTTTCAATGAATTGTGGATAAAACTCAATGTAACAGTAAAAATGACAAATGCATATTTATAACATGCAAGCAATAAATGCAAGTAATATGAACATATCAGGTGAAAGGAAATTCACCCTGTTATTGGAACACATTTTAAGACAAGTGATCAACGCTGTCCTTTTAGCATGGATATATCCTTTCAAATGCAACTATTATTATAGTATAATAGGGTATTTATGAAAATAGTAATTAATCTTCTTTTCAAATTAGCACGATATAAGTGGACAAAACTCCACTGTGCTTTCATCTAAGCCACCAGACACCTCGCTGACATTTGATAGGTCATCAATATTCACTAGCGGTTCATGGTTTACACTTGGAAAAATATTCCATTAAAAATGTTTTTTCCAGACACATTCGTATGACAAGTGATGCCCTATCCAAATATCTGTGATATTCTTTCATTCATGGGGACAAAGAATAACTCAAAGTAAATGACAACCGCAGCATTACAAAAATAATGATTCTATGCTTGTAAACATTGAAATAAAAATTATTCAGAGATGTGGGTCAGTTATAGTACCATTTCACTTGTAAGGCATAGTGAAGTGCTTCCCAACTGAGTTAAAGATTTGGCAGTGCTTTATAGCCCAAATGGGACTGTAGGAAATATATCTTGTTACTTGCTATACATGAAAATTGAAGCAAGAATGAACTGAGCCCAAGTACAAATAAAAGATAAAATATCACTGAGATTTCCCCACAAATACATATATAGAAAAACATATTTTAAAGTAATTATTTGTGCTTTAGAGTTCCGATACTAAGAAACAATAGACATTTTTGTTTCTGATACTTAGAGAACTGCCTCTGCTGCTGCCAAGTTGCTTCAGTCGTGTCCGACCCTGTGTGACCCCAGAGATGGCAGCCCACCAGGCTCCCCGGTCCCTGGGATTCTCCTGGCAAGAACAGTGGAGTGGGTTACTTAGAGAACTACACAGAAGCAAACTAAACATTTTTAAAGTCCTCAAGGTATGACTTATTCTCTCATTCAGAGACCACATTTTTTTACATTCTGTAGGATTTTCCCAATGATATCCCATAATAATCTACTCTCAAATTTACTGCCACATCCTCTTTTGTGTTACAGACCTGAATTTTCAATTCAATCAGAAGGTTCTGAAGTCATAACATTTTTACTAGCCATATGGACCTCCATTCAAATCCATTACCAAAATTTCTCAATTGTTCCTCAGGTCTTTAGCATAGCTTGATTTCTGATATCGCCATTCTAATAATCCTATTCTGTTTCATTACATCATCATCTAATACCATGGAAACTGCTAGCCTCTGAGCTCATTACTGGTCTGCCTGCCAGCACTTTTAAATACATTTATTGGCTGCAGTCAGATTATTCTTCCTAAAGTATCATTCCTTTCAAATGATCAACTGTTTTCCTAAAATCTTCAATGGTTCTTTACAGACTGTATGTTAACCTCCAAACTCCTTATCAATTTTTTCATGGTGAATCAGACTGCTGTTTTTGAGCTCTCTTAGGGTCACCTACCAGCAGATACCTGTTAAGTCACAGTGGTCACTCTCCCGCTCCCCTGAACATGGTTAGTCTAGTGAAGTCACTCGGTCGTGTCCGACTCTTTGCGACCCCATGAACAGTAGCCAACCAGGCTCCTCCATCCATGGGATTTTCCAGGCAAGAATACTGGAGTGGGTTGCCATTTCTCCATGGGATCTTCCCGACCCAGGGATTGAACCCAGGTCTCCCTCATTGTAGGCAGATGCTTTACCATCTGAGCCACCAGGGAAAGAACACGGTTGGTGCTACCTAATTCCCTACTTCACAACAGCTCAAATCATTCTTCGTGTCCAGGAAGCTGCGCATACTTCATTTTCCTAGATAACGCTTACACTCCTTTATATAATCCTGGAGAAAAAGATTTTCTGTACAGTTTTACCAATTTTGCATTTCATTAATTTGCCTAGTCACCTGAGCCAACCTGTAGCTGCCTCTCTCTTGTGGAGCCAAAAGATTCAGACATTCAGATAAGAATATAACACTTCTGCCTGTCAGTGGCCCATGCACATAATTTGCAGATTTTCTGTTGGGGAAGATCCTGCTTGGGGATGTCTTCAGTCATGCCTCCTCTCCTCTTTCCCAGTAGAATGCCAGCCAGGTTACTATGGAGGCCACAGTACTTCAGGAGATATTGATGTGCAAATAAAATGCCCTATCTCTACAACTAAACTGCTCCCAAATAAAGGATTATCTGATTTTGCTGTGATGGCTTTGAAAATAGAGTGGTTCCATTAGAACCATTTACGGATTCTGCAATAAAGAGTTATTTGCACAGTTTTATACTGTGGACCATAATATATTACAGGTCTGTATCATATTTTATTCTTTCTTAAAAAGGTGAGAAATTAATTTCTATATATAAAGTGATGAAAAAATTTCCATATTATCAAGGCTACAGTATTTTAAAAGGATATATTTATAAAGAAGGAGATAACAATAACAGTTATAAAAACTACCTGAAAAAAGTAAGAATTTTTATATCACCTTCTCCTGTACCAGCTGCATCAATACGGTAAAAATGACCTCCCCGAATCTCAGTTTTCTCATCAACAAGAATGAGAGAGGAGTTGTAGTCACTAGCTCACAGTGATGTGAAGATAACCAACTGAATTAAAATTTGTAAAGCATCTAGTACCAAGTAACTTTCACATATAGAAGAAGCTCAATAAACAACAGGTCATTATTATGGTAATAAATTTAAAAGCAAGACACTGCTAGCTCCAAAGCTATGGATTGGTTCAAATGCTAGGGAGAGAGTTCCACAAATCATTTCTGGACATCTTCATATACGTCAGGGATTTCAAAAGAGATAGAAAGAACATTGTAGATGTAGAACACGATATGCATTTTATAAAAATTACACTTTGATAAAAAGAATATTAACTAAAATTCCTTTTTAATATATTAAGCATATTACTTTGTTTTCAGGATAGAAGGTTTACTTCTTTATGATCTAGCCATTAATTCTGAAATTTCAAGTCACCTTGAGATAATTAAAAAATATTCAAGTTACAGTTATAAGGTAACCATCAGATATGTAAAAATCACATATATTTAGGTCATTTCAGCAGGACATCACAAGACAGTCTTTGTGTTGGCTCAGGTTATAATAATGCAAGAAAATAATCCCCTCTTTAGGTGCAGTCATTTTGAATATTAAATGACTAAATTCATCAAATAAAAATTACACAATATAATTTTTTATAATGTTGCATTTATGAATATTTAGCTGGTGGGAGTATAAATTGGTACAGTCATTATGGAAAACAATATAGAGGTTATTCAAGAAATTAAAAGTGGTGGTGGTGGTTTAGTCGTTAAGTCATGTCCGATCCTTGCGACCCCATGTATAGCCTCCTAGGCTCCTCTGTCCATGGGATTCTCCAGGTAAAATTACTGGAGTGGGTAGTCATTTCTTTCTCCAGGGGATTGTCCCAATCCAGAAATTGAATCTAGGTCTCCTGCAATGCAGGCAGATTCTTGATCATATGATCCAGAAATTCCATTTCTGAGTATACATGCCAGGGAAGTAAAAACAAGATCTCGGAGAGAGATCTGCATTGCCATATTTACTGCAGCACTATTCACAATAGTCAAGTTACAGAAACAATAAAAAATATCTATCTAAAGGAAAAATGATATATATACATAGTTATGTATGACTCCTGCAAGCCCATGGACTATATAGCCCACCAGGCTCCTTTGTCCAAGGGATTTCCCAAGCAAGATTACTGGGGTGGGTTGCCATTTGCTTCTCCAGGGGATCTTCCTGACCCAGGGGTAGAACCTGGGTCTCCTGCAGGTGGTCTCCTGCAGGTGGTCTCCTGCATTGCAGGCATATTGTTCACCGACTGAGACACCAAGGACACCTATATAAATATAAAGGACTATTATTCAACTATGAGAAAGAAGGCCATTCTGCTGCTTGTAACATGGTTGGACATGGATGGCATTAAACCAAGTAAAATAAACTGGAGAAAGATAAATACTGTATGATATCACTTAAACCTAGAATCTAAAAAAGCTGAACTCATAGAAACAAATGAGAATGGTAGCTACCAGGGTCTGAGGGGTAGTGGGAGTGGAGAGACACTTGTCGAAGGGTACAAATTTCCAGCCATAAGATGAATTGAGTCCTGGGGATCTAAAGTAGAATATGGTGATTACAGTCAATACTATTATATACTTGAAACTTGCTAAGAGAAGAGATCTCAAATGTTCTCATCACTGAAAAGAAATAGTAATTATGTGACACGCTGCAAGTGTTAGCTGACACAATGATGGTAACATTTTGTAATTTATAAGTGTATTAAATCAACATGCTATACATCTTAACCTTTGACAGTGTTATATGTCATTGATATATCATTTACATCTCAATAAGTTTAGAAAATCTTACATAATTTTGTATTTATAAATGTTTAGTAAAAGAGCACTGATTTTCATGAGCTTTGAAGATACTGGTCAAGGAATATAGGCTTATAAAACAAAGGAAATACACCTAACATACAGAATCATTCAAATAATAGAAAATCTTCATTAAAGAAATTCAAAATTCACCAACATGTTTGGAGAATCCCTCATTTTGTTGGTATAAAAATGTCCAGTTATATTTGATTCTCATGGGTCCCTAACACTCTTGATACACAAGTCAAATTTTTGTCTTTAGTGGAAAACAATTCGGGGTTGGTTTTCAAAGAATATTCAGATTATCTGGCACCTTTATTATTAGGATTGCATGATTAGTCAAATATGTTGGGCTATGAATAATAGTAATGATAAGACTACACATGCTGTATTTGACAGGAAAATTCTTCTAGGACAAGAGTGTTAATAAATTTCTTAGTAGTGTTGTTTTCTCTTTTTATAGAAATCCATTTTTGCTTTTCAGGCCTATCACACTTTTTTTTTTTTCTCTATATAAGTCAGTTCTTCCTTTGCTTTCTAGGCTTGCTCCCAAATGTCAATTTTCCCTTTCATTCACTCCCACTTGTATTCCTACTGTCAGATGCTTCTTCATGTTGATGCCAAGATATGCTTTTTTTTTTTTTTTAATAAACTCAGGTTTTGAAAGTTTACCATTTCCTTTATACCTGCTATTCTACCCATTCTATCACCATCCCTCTAACCTCCCTCTATTGCTAAACGTTTTATCCCTTTTACAGGTTTTCCTAAAATTGCATTTACTTTTTCTACTCCTCTTTATGCATTCAATCTACGATAATCATTAGGGCTGTTTATCCGTATTTCAGTTTCCTTTTCCCAGGCACTGACAGAAATTAGGAAGTGGGCATGTGACTTGTTAAAGGAAAAAAAAAAAATAAGTGAACCAAAGTGATACATATCACTGTCAGTCAGATGCTTTGAAGAGCCTGTGTGTAATTCACTGTATCTCTTTTCTGCTGCCAAGACAACCATCAACTTTCCAAGTCGTAGAGACAACATCCAATTATGGTCCATGAATGAGGATGATATGGATCAGAGAATCCTGGCAACATATGCTGGACACAGAGCTTGAATGAAAAATAAACTGTTTTTAATCCACTGAGACTTGGAGTGTTTTTTGTTACCACACTGTAACAGAAATTGTTATCTTATAGAGGAAATTATCATGATTTGAAGAAAAAGGAAAAAAAGAGAAAGAAACCCTTACGACACTGGCATAGCAGTTAGGCTGAAGATGCTATATAGTGAGGAAACTATTATCAAAGATAGTAGGAAAGAAGGTTATTAGACCTTGGTGAAAATGAACAGGATCATACACTAAATATCTAGAGCTGTAGGAGAAACCTTTAACATAAGTACTGTGTGTTGGTTGCCACTGCTAGCATTTGGCAAGGTCTTTCAAGAAAGAAATAAGCACAGAAAAGAAGTGGAGATTTGTAATGAGAAATAAAAGAAGATAAAGATAATTCATTAGGGCTGGAAGAGGAAATTTCTCAATCTCATACAGTACAAGATAAAACTGACACAGTTTTAGAGAAACAAAAAAGCAGATTAAAACTGTTTTCATAAAGAAAGAGTATGAGGTTTATACCTATTATTAAATTTTTTCAATTTATTAAACTGGCTCAAGATAAGGATGTGATTCAAGATACAGTCTTTCTGCCATTGTTAATGGGCTTCCCTGCTGGCTCAGATAGTAAAGAATCTGCCTGCAATGTGGGAGACACGGGTTTGTTTCCTGGGTTGAGAAGATTCTCTGGAGAAGAGAATGCAACCCATTCTAGTATTCTTGCCTGGAGAATTCCATGGACAGATGAGCCTGGTGTCTAAGTGCATAGGGTTGCAAAGAGTCAGACATGAATGAGCACTCACTTTCACTTTCCACAGTGTTAGAACCTCTGAAAGATTAATATTCACTACAGAAAAAGTTAGGCTAATGTCGGTGGCACCCAGTAAATTCTTATAGTTGCAAAAGATGGCTCAAGGAAAAAAATAAGATCCAACAAGGTTGAATGTCTATAGTTGAAGTTTATATAAATTAAGTATCAATTAAAAGGGATTGTAGGTATATGTATTGGACCATGTTGCTGACTAGAATCGAACAGCAAGTCAACTTACAGGTCAAAATGCTGTATATTTATTTCTCTTTTTATGGCATCATTCTCACCATAGGTCTTGACACACTTGTATTCATGTATTTGGCTGTGCTGGCTCCTCGCTGTAGCACACTGGATCTTTGATCTTTGTTGTCATGTGCGGGATCCTTAGTTGCAGCATGTGGGATCTACGTACCTGACCAGGGGTTGGTCCTGGGGCCCCTGCATCGCCAGCTGGGAGTCTTAGCCACTGGAACACCAGGGAAGTTCCAATAGTCAAAATATTTTGAAAAGCAAGAACTAAAAAAGCTTAAATCTACAAGATTGTAATGACCCATGAGGCCTTAACAACCTTTGAGTAGAACCTTTGCTGAGAACACATATCACTTCTCAAGAGAGACCAATTTCCAAACACCTACCCTAGATGTAGCCAAAGAGGGCAATGAAAAAGGCTACAGCAAAGGAACTGGGAACAATGGACAGCAGGGTCTTTGGAAAGCAGAAAATAAGTTTAATTAGGTCCCATCACACTTTCCCATTTAGCCTTTTTGCATTTCTTTTTCTTGGGGATGGTCTTGATTCCTGCCTCCTGTACAATGTCATGAACGTTTGTCCATAGTTCTTCAGGCACTCTGCCTATCAGATCTAATCCCTTGACTCTATTTCTCATTTCCACTGTATAACCGTTAAGGGATTTGATTTAGGCCATACCTGAATGGGCTAGTGGTTTTCCTTAGTTTCTTCAATTTAAGTCTGAATTTGGCAATGCGGAGTTCATGATCTGAGCCACAGTCAGCTCCTGGTCTTGTTTTCGCTGACTGTACAGAGCTTCTCCATCTTTAGCTGCCAAGAATATAATCAATCTGATTTTGGTAGTGCATTCTTTTGGCAAAACTTTATTAGCCTTTGCCCTGCTCATTTCTGTACTCCAAGGCCAAATTTGCCTGTTATTCCAGGTATTTCTTGATTTCCTACTTTTGCATTCCAGTCCCATATAACGAAAAGGACATCTTTTGGGGGTGTTAGTTCTAGAAGATCTTGTAGGTCTTCACAGAACCATTCAAATTCAGCTTCCTCAGCATTACTGGTTGGGGCATAGACTTGGATTACTGTGATATTGAATGGTTTGCCTTGGAAACGAACAGAGATCATTCTGTCATTTTTAAGATTGCATCCAAGCACTGCATTTTGGACTCTTGTTGACCGTGATGGCTACTCCATTTCTTCTAAGGTATTCTTACACTCACCCATTCTAGTCCATTTTAGTTTGCCGATCCCTAAAATGTTGACGTTCACTCTTGCCATCTGTTTGACCACTTCAAACTTGCCTTGATTCATGGAACTAACATTCCAGGTTCCTATGCAATATTGCTTTCTACAGCTTTGGACTTTACTTCCATCACCAGTCACATCCACAGCTGGGTGATGCTTTTGCTTTAGCTTTATCTCTTTATTCTTTCTGGAGTTACTTCTCCACTCTTCCCCAGTAGTGTCTTGGGCATCTACCAAACTGGGGAGTTCATCTTCCAGTGTCCTATCTTTTTGTCTTTTCATATTGTTCATGGGGTTCTGAAGGCAAGCATCCTGAAGTGGTTTGCAATTTCCTTCTCTAGTGGACCACATCTGTCTAATCAAAGCTACGGTTTTTCTAGTAGTCTTGTATGGATGTGAGAGTTGGACTATAGAGAAAGTTGAGTGCTGAAAAATTGATGCTTTTGAACTGTGGTATTGGAGAAGACTCTTGAGAGTCCCTTAGATGGCAAGGAGTTCCAACCAGTCCATCCTAGAGGAAATCAGTCCTGAATATTCATTGGAAGGACTGATGCTGAAGCTGAAACAGCTGATGCGAAGAACTGACTCATTTGAAAAGACCCTGATGCTGGGAAAGATTGAAGGCGGGAGGAGAAGGGGAATACAGAGGATGAGATGATTGAATGGCATCACCGACTTGATGGACATGAGTTTCAGTAAATTCCAGGAGCTGGTGATGGGCAGGGAGGCCTAGAGTGCTGCAGTCCATGAAGTTGCAAAGTGTTGGACATGACTGAACAACTGAACTGAATTGAATTGAACACTTTTCCACTGTTGGAACCCTTACAGTTATATAACCTCAAGAACCTTTAAGAAAATGCTAAAAATTAGGGTCAGCTGGGTGATTTCCATTCTTTCCCTTTGTAGGAGCATGTATTTGGGTCATCTTGTTCTGAATCATCATATACATGGTGAGAAAGAGGGCAGGAAATTGCTATTTTTAATTCTACGTGTCTAACTCAAGAGAGGTCAAACAAAGAACTGAGATAGACTACTTTCTCAGCTCCTGAAGAAGAAACAAGTATGATTAGGTCAGAGATTGTGGACTGTGACCAGTTTGGATGTGACTGGCTAAGCGTGTAGGGTTGGCATCCTTGATCAGAGCACAAGTGTACTGGGTATAGTGTAGAGGTTACACTATTTCCTAACCAAAAGATCTAATTCTGCTAATCACTGCACATATTCCTCAATATTATTATTCTAATGGGTTGTGTGTTATTTAGATGTTTTTTAGTTGCTAAGTCACGTCCAACTTTTGTGACATCATGGACTGTAGCCTTACAGGCTTCTCTGTTCATGAGATTTCCAAGGCAAGAATACTGAAGCAGTTTGTCAATTCTTTCTCCAAGGGATCTTCCCAACCCAGAGATCAAACCCAGGTCTCCTGCACTGGCAGGCAGATTCTTTACCACTGAGCTTGTTCTTCTAATGGGTACATGGGGCAAAAATAAACTTCCCTGCCCCCTCACAGTTATCTGGGGCTTCACATTTCCTTTGATAATGAAGTGTAAAACTGTTTTGTGTCAGCTTTGGGCAAAAGCTTTTAAATCCAACATCAAATCCAATACCATTTTGCCCTGCCATAATGAAAGGAGATGTTCCAGATGGGGAAGACTCCATCAGCCAGAGTCCCCTGAATTAGCACACCCAGAATACTGTGCCTTCTGGACTGTGACACATATGTAACACATTAGCAAGAAATAAACCTCTGATTTTTTTAAGCTCCTAGATTTTGAGGATTTGTTTCCTCAGCATAACCTAGTCTGTTTTGGCAAATACACTTTTTTTTTTTTTTACTTAACTTGTTATTCTGCTTTTATCCAGTAATTGCATCTGTAAAAATAAGTCAGAAATAACAACTCAGTTTTTTCATGATTCTTCAAATCTTCTCAGCTAGTTTGCAATCATTTTTAGAGGAAATAACATTTATTATGGTACTTAAGTAATATTCTGACCAACAAGGAATTATGTCCATGCATGTAGAAACCACGGCTTCCCAGGTGGCATTAGTGGTAAAGAACCCATCTGGCAATGCAGGAGACATGGGAGACACAGGTTCGATCCCTAGGTCAGATAAATTCCCCTGCAGAATCCCATGGACAGAGGAGCCTGGTGGGCTATGGTCCAAAGGGTCGCAAAGAGTCAGACATGACTGAAGCATCTAAGTGCACACACACAAGTAGAAACCCAGGATTTCAATAAAATTTTACTTGAATTAATCTCTCAGTTTCCTTCTTTAGTAACTTCCCAAGTTTTTAATGACTTTTGGTAAGCATGGTTTTGGCTTTACCTACCAAATATCCCTTCCTCTTTTTTTCATAATAAAATCTCACTTTAAAAAGGACAACTTATTCCTTGTGACTCAAGAAGAAATAAGCTCATCACCATCAGCACCACCCTTCTTTGGTACAACAGTTCCCCAGGACACGGGGATTGCTTCAGGCAAGAGTCAATGCTGAGCTGAGCTTCAGGGGCAATGGACTTGTGTAGTCAAAAAGGGCCTCATCATCAGGAGGGTCTTTCAGTAGGTTCTACTGTTTTATTCTTGAAACTCTTAACTGCTGAACAGAAGGCTCTTCCTTCTCAATTTGCACTGGGCCTCACAAATTATGTAGCCCATCTTGAATGTAGGTTCAAAAGTTTTTCAATCAAATGCTTCCCTAGGGTTTGTGGCTGCAACTATGAGGCAAGACTGCATCTTTCTACTACGGATGTAGAATTTCAGGAAATGAGTTCTTCCTCTAGATGAGGCGAGTCTGAAGTAGACCAGAAAATTGAGATAATTTCAGAATTATCCAGATAATACTTAATCCAGATAATACTATCTGGGCCAAAGCTAGAAAACAAATCAAAGATCAACTGAATTGAGGGATAAAATAAGAAATATGGTATTGATGATTGTGTTGATGATTGTGCTCTAAACCCAGCTTGAAGCCTGAAACACTACTTACTGATCAGTTATGTGAGTCAAATTATTCCCATTTTAGCTTAAACTAGCATGAGTTGGGTTTTGACCATGTGAATCCCAAGCAGTTCTTAGAACCAACTCATGTTTTATATTTGTGTTGAGTCTCATTTGTTTTCCTAATTCACTAAAATGTTCTTAAACATGTCTAGAAAAGCACCATACTTTGAACAAAGTAAGCTCTCTCCTGGCTAACTCATATCCATAACAATCACTGAACGCCTGAACTTGTGAAGATTCAGTATTCAGTATGGAATGTATGGAATAAATACCTGGTTTTAAAAGTCAGTATTTACTTACTTTCTTTGAATCTTTTCTCCTTTACATGTATTCAATGCAGACTGAATGCCACACCTCTGCTTTAATATTTATTGTATACATCTCCACATTCTCAAATAACTCAAAATAGACCTGCTGCATGAAGTGTCAGTCAGAGGTAATCACAATAAATCAGGCTTTATCTTCAATTTATTCATTTCTGTACATACAATGTGAAGAACTGACATCTAATCCTGCCTTTCAAACAGAGGGGTAAATGGAATAAAATG
Organism: Capricornis sumatraensis; assembly: GCF_032405125.1. Taxonomy (NCBI): domain Eukaryota; kingdom Metazoa; phylum Chordata; class Mammalia; order Artiodactyla; family Bovidae; genus Capricornis; species Capricornis sumatraensis. The sequence continues at coordinate 27,647,718 of NC_091073.1, forward strand.
AAAATGGATGACAATTATATTACGATAATATGACTGAAGTATTAAGATGAACTGTTAATCATTACTTAGCAAATTACAACTTTCATATGGAGAAAATAATACCTTACATATATAATGAATAACATTACACTTGGACTAATATGGCTGTAAGTTAATTACAGACTACACAGCTGATTTAGTTTCATTTACCTAAGGAGCTGTTCTCACCCTGTTGCAGATTAATTACATCTTCAGGAATACAGTCTCATTTATCAATGTCACTTGCAGCATTATAGCTCTTACCAAGTGTGTAGGGCTTTTTTTAATATTAAAAAAAAAATTCCTTGTCTGTGATAACATTTTGCATGTTTAGTCATTAAAAGCACATGGCAGCTAAAACCAGGTAAGATTAAATTAGTTATGGAACATTAGGAAAGTCCATGTCCCAGAAATTAATGACTTTATGAAAATGAAATTCTGTTAAAACCGTACAAGTCAGAAAAGGCCTCTCCTGTATTTACAGATTGTTTGAGAAAACCCCATGCTTTGAAATACATGTATGAAAAATATGCAACACACTATGAATTCATTTATACATATTAAGCAGATTTACAACATTCCTATTTTCCAAAATTTGTAAAAATAGTCAAAAGAATACCATGTCAAACTTCCTACATATATAGAAAAGTTTTAAGTTATGATGGAAATTCTTTAATGCTTGCTTTTCTCTAACAATGAGAATGTTCTTAATTAAATGTGAGCAAGAAAAAGAACCACAAAGATCTGACTGTAGCTTGGAAAAGAGTGGAATATTTATTCATTCACAGTAAATGAGCATTTAATATCTATTAACAAATGCTATATGCTAATGTGTGTTCAAAGAATAGGCATACTTGAATAACTTACATTGCTAATCTCAAAGTGCTCAGATTCTAGGGAAAGACAAACAGATGACTATAAAATGTGATTAATGTTAAATAAAGGTATGTGAAAAGAGACATGAGGTACAAAAAAAAGAGTGTCAAACCTAGTCTGACAGCTCAGGAAAGAATTTTTAACTGAAACATAGCATGAGTTGATTATTCACAAATGTACTGCTGCTAACCTTATAATTTGTGAATTAGAAAAGGGTAGATATATTTGGGGAAAATTAGTGATGGGGGTTGGGGGATTGATGAAGGTGATCTGTTTCACCCTGACAGAACTGCTGGCATGAGAAAAACTGTAGATTACGGAAAAGCATTTCAGAAAGGACAGGCCGTTTCCAAAATAGAGATAAAGCTGAAGATATGTCAGGGCCAGACATGATAAGGAGGTTAGAGTTCATCTATATGACATATCGAGCCACTGAAGGCATAGCTGCTTAGGCAGAGCCTGGATTTGAAGAGTTAAGATGGAGGCAGAGACGAGCCACATGGAGAAACCAGAACAGTGAAAATTAGAGGTGATAAGAGTCTGAGCTCCTTAGAGGCAAAATAAATAAATAAAAATAAACAAATAAAAAATAAATAAACCAGCACAGAATAAAAGAAAATTGAAAAGGAAACACAGAATATTCACATACAGAACCATCACAATTCCTTGATTAGGTGTGGAGATTTGTGAAACTCCAGAAGACATCTACATGTGTGATACAGAGATTGCTACCCTATTTCCAGATAATGACTAAAACCATGAGGAGGAAGGAAATAGCCTACCAGACATAGAGAAAAAAGTGCAGAGCTGGTGATTTTTTACAATTAAAGGAGAGATGAAATTAGAAAAGTACATGAAGGTGACACATAGTCAGCAAGGCGGTCAGAAAAGCATTCTAAGTTTTGAGAGGGTATGGGGCCAAGGCAGTGCAAAGACGTGAGAAAAGAAATTCAGCAAACAGAAAGTGATTCACAGTTTGCTGTTGTTTAGTAGCTCAGTTGTATCCAACTCTGCAGCCCCATGAACTGTAGCCCACCAGGCTCCTCTGACCATGAGATTTCCCAGGAAAGAATACTGGAGTGCGTTGCCATTTCCTTCTCCAGGGAACCTTCCTAACCCAAGGATCAAACACGTGCCTCCTGCATTAGCAGATGGATTATTTACCAGTGAGTCACCAAGAAATACTAAGTGATTCACAGTTAAGTGCAGCAAAATATTGGGAAACCAGTGTCACTGAATTGGTGAATCTGAAGGTCAAGGATAACAAAAGAAAAAGAAGTTTTGGGAAAGTGGTGTGAGAGAAAGAAGAGATAATAAAGCCATCTTGTACTGGTTCCGCAAAAGGGAGAGGAAGTAGGGGCAACTAAAATTCTTTGGACTGAGATTTTACCTAAGGATAAATATTTCTTTTTTTAAATGTAATGTGTGTTTTACACTTCCTTCCTTTCCCAAATTTTATATTCTATTTAAAATTTTACAATAAAATTTTATATTTCATTTGAAATTATTTAATATTTAATTATTTAATGTTTTAATTACGGATTTTAAACACTGCATGTATCATCTTCACAGATCAAAGATCTGTGTCAATAATCAAAACCACTATAAATTTTCTTGAGTGATAAAGGAAGTGCAGGATAACTAACTCAAAGTATTTAAACATGCACATTAGAAAAACTGAATACCTGGAGAGAAAAAAAAAACAGTCAGAAAATACAGCAATCAGAAGCTTAATGAAAGAGCAATACTTGAACATTTATTAATATATGAACAAATTTGTCCCAACTTCAGATACAACGTTGTAGTTTGGAGTTTTTGGTTTTGGGGGTAAAATCTAATTATAGTATTATCAGTTTTTATTTGATGGATCTGTTTTTCAAACAGCTCAATAGAGTCAGCAAAAACAAGGCTGGGAGCTGACTGTGGCTAGAATCATGAAATAGTTTCTGCAAAATTCAGACTTAAATTGAGGAAAGTAGGGAAAAATCACTAGACCATTCAGGTATAACCTAAATCAAACCCCTTATGAGTTTATAGTGGATGTGACAAATAGATTCAAGATATTACATCTGATAGAGTGCCTGAAGAATTATGGACAGAGGTTTGTGACATTGTACAGGAGGCAGTGAACAAGACCATCCCCAAGAAAAAGAAATGCAAAAACAAAAAATGGTTGTTTGAGGAGGCCTTATAAATAGCTGAGAAAAGAAGAGACGCAAAGGCAAAGAAGAAAAGAAAAGATAAACCCACTTGAATGCAGAGTTCCAAAGAACAGCAAGGAAAGATAAGGAAGCCTTCCTCAATGATCAATGCAAAGAAATAGAGGAAAACAACAGAATGAGAAAGAATAGAGATTTCTTGAAGAAAATTAGAGATACCAAGGGAACATTTCATGCAAAGATGGGCACAATAAAGGACAAAAATGGTAGGGACCTAACAAAAGCAGAAGATACTAAGAGGTGGCAAGAATACACAGAAGAAATATACAAAAAAAAAAATCTTCATGACCCAGTTAACCACGATGGTGTGATCACTCACCTAGAGCCAGGCATCCTGGAATGGAAAGTCAAGTCGGCTTTAGGAAGCAACACAAGCAAAGCTAGTGGAGGTGATGGAATTCCATTTGAGCTATTTCAAATGCTAAAATATGATACTGTTAAAGTGCTGCACTCAATATACTAGCAAATGTGGAAAACTCAACAGTGGCCACAGGACTGAAAAAGGTCAGTTTTCATTCCATCCCAAAGAACGGCAATGTCAAAGAATGTTCAAACTACTGCACAATTGCACTCATCTCACGTGCTAGCAAAGTAATGCTCAAAATTATCCAAGTCAGGCTTCAACTGAACATGAACCATGAACTTCCATATGTTCAAGCTGGATTTAGAAAAGGCAGAGGAACCAGAGATGAAATTGCCAACATTCATTGGATCATTGAAAGAGCAAGAGAGTTACAGAAAACACCTACATCTGCTTTATTTATTACACCAAAGTCTTTGATTGTGTGGATCACAACAGACTGTGAAAAATTCTTAAAAAGATGGGAATACTAGACTACCTGACCTGCCTCCTAAGAAATCTGTATGCAGGCCAAGAAGCTACAGTTAGAACTGGATATGAAATAACAGACTGGTTCCAAGTCAGGAAAGGTGTACAACAAGGCTGTATACTGTCATCCTGCTTATTTAACTTAAATGCAGAGTACATCATGCAAAATGTCAGGTTGGATGAAGAACAAACTGGAATCAAGATTGCTGGGAGAAATACCAAGAACCTTACATACTCAGATAATACCACCCTTATGGCAGAAAGCAAAGAAGAACTAAAGAGCATCTTGAAGTAGGTTTAAAGCTCAACATTCAGAAAACTAAGATCATGGCATCTGTTCCCATCACTTCATGGCAAATAGATGAGGAAACAATGGAAACTGTGAGAGACTTTATATTTTTGGGCTCCAAAATCAATGTAGATGGTGACTGCAGCCATGAAATTAAAAGATGCTTGCTCCTTGGAAGAAAAGCTATGAGCAACATAGATAGCATATTAAAAAGCAGAGACATTACTCTGCCAACACGGTTCCATACAGTCAAAGCCATGGTTTTTCCAGTAAGTCATGTATGGATGTGAGAGTTGGACCATAAAGAAAGCTGAGCACCAAAGAACTGATGCTTTTGAACCGTGGTGTTGGAGAAGACTCTCGAGACTCCCTTGGACTGCAAGGAGATCCCACCATTCAATCCTAAATGAAGTCAGTCCTGAATATTTTTTGGAATGACCGATGCTAAAGCTGAAACTCCAATACTTTGGCCACCTGATGCGAACAGCTGACTCACTGGAAAAGACTCTGATGCTCTGAAAGATTGAAGGAGAGAGGAGAAGGGAATGGCAGTGGATAAGATGGTTGGATGGCATCATTGACTCAATGGACATGAGTTTGAGTAAGCTCCAGGAGTTATTGATGGACAGGGAAGCCTGGTGTGCTGCAGTCCATGGGGTCACAAAGAGTTGGACACAACTGAGCGATTGAACTGAACTGTTTTGAAAAGAATTCTCAATATTTTATATGACACTTAATAAATAAATTATTTATCATTCAGTAAAGAGTAAGTTGATTATTCTGCAATTTACTAAAGAGTTTAATGTGGCTGAGCCAATAAAAGAAACACTATGTAATTTTAAGAAAATGGTTAGAACTTAATTTGCACTGAAATTTTGTAGATAAATTGCTGTGAGGTAAATTTATCAAGTATTTGAGATCACTAATTTTTGGTGGTTGGCAATTTACTCAAATACTATAAATCTTTTTAAAATAGCCTATTTCAGAAACAAGTATCTAATGAAATGGAATCTTCCAAAAAAATATGAAGTTAGCTATCCAGAAAAACATATTATTCAATATAGCACTAATATCATTATAAATTTCTCCTTGTCATAAAATGTGGAAAAACACATTTCAAAACAATGTCATTTTATAATGAGAATTGTAGGCATTACTTGATTAATGTTTCTAATTTCTAAAATGTATAATCCAAATTTCTCATTTAAGAAAATACACAATGACTGGCTTAATAACAGAATTATCTTTATTAAAAATTATATAATGTTTATAATAAAAGGTAAATGAAGTGGACAAAGCAAGGAAATGAGATTTTAAAACAAAACAGATTTGGTTTAAATCTGTTTAAATTTAAACAGCCTCAAATCTGTTGAGTCTAATTTAACTGATTTCAGGACCAGACCAAAAACTCTGTTTTTAACCAGTCTATGATCATAGCTAAATGTATGCATGTGTGCTAAGTTGCTTCAGTCCTGTTTTTTGCAGCTGTATGAACTGTAGCCTGCCGGGCTCCTCTGTCCAAGGGATTCTCCAGGCAAGGGTTGCCATGCCCTCCTCCAGGTGACCCAGGGATTGAACCCATGCCCCTTAGGTCTTCTACATTGGCAGGTGGGTTCTTTACCACTATTGCCACCTGGGAAGTCCAGCTAAATGTATAAGGTTAAGATATTTCCTTTGTATTTGCAGTAAAGGCGTAAGGAAACATGTAAGACGAGGCTAATGACTATAAGAACTCTGATTGCTAACTATTCCACTAACTTGATATTTATGGTTATGAGAATTAAGTAGTCACATTTTTCCTATACTGGAGAAGTAGAGAAGCTCTTAGTGACTGACTAGGGTTGAAGGCTATTAAATCACAGCCATGCAAATATCTATTTGATAGGACGTCTGGGTGGTAATATATACGATGCACTAAAAGTCTCCTAGTCTTTCTCAGATTTCTTCCAGACTCAGAGAGTAATTCTACAGGGATAACAGACCCACTTCCAATTTCAGAAGTACAAATATGAATAAGGTTTTAAATTTCATGTTGGCTTTCACTTTTTACACAGCGTGTGATACTAACTTGTTTCTGGATACGTTCTGCAAAAACTGGAGGACCTTTCCAGAAGCCTTTGAAATTCTTATTGCCTTGCTTGTTTCTGCTCACAGTGCTGACTTCTGTGTTGAAGAGTGTCCAAATTGGAACTTACTGGGATGATTAACAGCTGCTACAAAATCAATACTCTATGTAGGGAAAACAGAATTGGACTAAGATGATCTTACATGAGCACTAGTCTGTGACTGAATATCTAGCAATGTCAACAAGCCAGAAACAATTTATGTTAGTGGAAGCGTTTCCATGGATATAATCCATGGTCTTTTCAGAATAGCCCTTAGAAACCTAGAGGGTGGGGGAGATAACTCATAGGTTTTAATTATGCATAATTATGCATATTCTCAGTTGCAAAGATGATCACTGATATACTTAGTGAGAAATGGGTTTTCTTATATCTTCCATTATTTTAACATTTATTATGGTTGAAACACTGAGTCATACTATTGCTTCTGCAGTGAAAGTGAAAGTCGCTCAGTAGTGTTCAACTCTTTGCGACCCCATGGACTATACACTCCACGGATAATCCAGGCCAGAATACTGGAGTGGGTAGCCTTTCCCTTCTCCAGGGGATCTTCCAACCCAGGGATCGAACCCAGGTACTGAAAGGTAATACAGATGTTTGTATATTTATTTTATTATACACTGATTGTCCAATTAACAGTAAGGTAATAGCTGACATACATCCTAAAAATCCTATCTATTTTGGAAAGCTAAGTATTCTCTATAATTATATATTGTTCTCTTTATACTTAATATCATTGTTCAGTTCAGTCACTCAGTTGTGTCTGACTCTTTGTGACCCCGTGGATGGATTGCAGCACACCAGGCTTCCCTGTACATCACCAAATCCCAGGGCTTGCTCAAACTCCTGTCCATGGACTTGGTGATGCCATTCAACCATCTCATCATCAGTCGTCCACTTCTCCTCCTGCCTTCAACCTTTCCAAGCATCAGGGTCTTTTCAAAGGAGTTAGTTCTTCACATCAAGTGGCCAAAGTGTTGGAGTTCAGCTTCAGCATCAGTCCTTCCAATTCAGGACTGACTTCATTTAGGATTGACTGGTGGAAAATGCTTGCAGTCCAAGGGGCTCTCAAGAGTCTTCTCCAACACCACAGTTCAAAAGCATCAATTCCTCGGCGCTCAGCTTTCTTTACAGTCCAACTCTCACATCCATACATAACTACTGGAAAAACTATACCTTTGACTAGATGGACCTTTGTTGGCAAAGTAATGTCTCTGCTTTTTAATATGCTGTCTAGATTGGTTATAACTTTTCTTCCAAGGAGTAAGTGTCTTTTAGTTTCATGGCTGCAGTCACCATCTGCAGTGATTTTGGAGCCCCAAAAATAAAGTCTCTCTTGTTTCCATTGTTTCCCCATCTATTTCCCATGAAGTGATGGGACCAGACACCATGAACTTAGTTTTCTGAATGTTGAGTTTTAAGCCAACTTTTTCACTCTTCTATTTCACTTTTATCAAGAGGCTCTTTAGTTCTTTTCTTTCTGCCATAAGGCTGGTATCATCTGCATATGTGAGGTTATTGATATTTCTCCCAGCAATCAGGATTCCAGCTTTTGCTTCATCCAGCCTGGCATTTTGCATGATGTACTCTGCATGTAAGTTAAATAAGCAGGGTGAATAACACATAGCCTTGACGTACTCCTTTCCCAACTTGGAACCAGTCTGTTTTTCCAAGTCCAGTTCTAAGTGCTGCTTCTTGAGCTGCATACAGATTTCTCAGTTAATATCATAACCTTAAAATAATAAGATAAAGACTTCCCTGATGGCTCAGCTGTAGAGAATCTATCTGCAATGCAGGAGACCTGGTTTCGATCTTTGGGTAGGGAAGATCACCTGAAGAAGGGAATGGCAATCCACTCCAGTATCTTGCCCGGAAATTCCATGGACAGTGGAGCCTGGTGGGCTATAGTCCATGGGTTCACAAGAGTCAGACATGATTCAGCGAGTAAACCTCCAATAAGATAAATATGCTGACACTTTAAAGGGACAAAAATTAATTCCCTGAAACATTACTTATTGGTATACCTTCTAGCCACATTAAAGGAAAGATGCATGTGTGTAATGACTTATGTTCCACATGGTGGAATTCATACTTTTTTCTGGCTCAGTGTTCATCTTTGTACCCACTATAATGCTTATCACGAACTACAACAGGCACTGAATAAATATTTGTAGAATACACTAATAAATAAACTCCCTTGTGACTAAAATACTAATCAGAACTAGGGTACTATATGACCATGATGAGTCAATATTTTAGATTTTACATGTTAATGTAAGTACAATCAGAAGTTATGAACTATTTATTCTATGTGCCATTTATAAATTCTAGTAAATGGCCCATAAGAATATTCTCCTACTCTTTTAAACTGGACCCTGCACTAGGAGTACCTTTGGTATTAACAACCTTCCTTCACTGATCTTATACATGAATACTCTCCTTGTTGCAATATGGCATGTTTTGTTTAGGTGGATGATTACAAATAGGGCAGGGAAAACGTAATAGTTACAGGGACTTATAATGATCTTTTGAGTCTTCCCTTGTGGCTCAGCTGGTAAAGAATCCACCTGGAATGCAGGAGACCTGGGTTGGGAAGATCCCTTGGAGAAGGCAAAGGCTACCTACTCCTATATTCTGGTCTGAAGAATTCCATGGACTATATAGTCCATGGGGTCGCAAAGAGTCAGACACAACTGAGTGGCTTTCACTTTCAATGAACTTTTTGTGTATTTGAGGCAGCTATTACTAATTTGAACTATACCCTCTGCATTTTAAATATATAATCTCTCTTGCTTTCTTTACTGGTAAGAAAAGTGAATCAACAGAGAACTTTCACAGAGTATGAGTTCTACAGTTTCCAGATGTACACACTTCCGATGAGTGTTGACTCACCAGGAATTGACTCACCAGTGCAAAGCCACAAAATCAAAAACATGACAAGGCAGAGTCAGTGTCATTATGGAGGGGAAAGCCACAGCTATCGAAAGCTGAAAAATAAAATTAATGAGCCAGGAGTCTTAGGGCTAATAATAAGTACCTTGATACACTTGGGATGCATAAGGCCAAACCCCCAAAGGGAAGATAGACAAGAGAAAGTGGAGTTGTAAGAAGCAAATGGAGAAAACACTAATTGGAAAAGATACATGCACCCCCAAGTTCATTCATGCACTATTTACATCAGTCAAGATTTGAAACAAGCTAAGCTGAACTGATGGATGGACAGATAAATGAGGCATAATGCACAATGGAATATTAGCCATAAAAAGAAAGAAATCTTGCCATTTGTGACAGCATGGATGAACCTTGAAAACTCCATGCTAAGTGAGATAAGTTAAAGTGAAATACTGTAAGGTTCTCACTTGTATGTGGAATCTAACAAAATAAATAAATAAACAAAAAAAGCTCACAGATACAGAAAATGACTAGTGGATGCCAGGAGAGGGGATGCAAATGGGTGAAGGGGGTCAAAAGGTATAACTTGCCAACTATAAAGCAACTGTGACTGCAATGTAGTATACAGCATAGAAACTATAGTCAGTAATACTGAATTGCATATTTCCAAGGTGCTATACAAGAAAGTAGGTCTCAAAAGTTTTGAACATGAGGAAAAAAGAAAAAGAAAAAAAAAAAACTTGTAATTGTGTATTGTTCAGTTCAGTCGCTCAGTTAAGTCCAACTCTTTGCAACCACATGAACCACAGCACGCCACGCCTCCCTGTCCATCACCAACTCCCGGAGTCCACCCAAACTCATGTCCGTTGAGTCGGTGGTGCCATCCAACCATCTCATCCTCTTCATTGTTCCCTTCTCCTCCTGCCCTCAATCTTTCCCAGCATCGGGGTCCTTTCAAATGAGTCAACTCTTCGCATCAGGTGGCCAAAGTATTGGAGTTTCAGCTTCAGCATCAGTCCTTCCAATAAACACCCAAGACTGATCCCTTTTAGGATGAACTGGTTGGATCTCCTTGCAGTCCAAGGGACTCTCAAAAGTCTTCTCCAACACCACAGTTCAAAAGCATCAATTCTTCAGCACTCAGCTTTCTTCACAGTCCAAGTCTCACATACATACATGACCACTGGAAAAACAATAGCCTTGACTAGACACACCTTTGTTGGCAAAGTAATGTCTCTGCTTTTGAATATGCTGTCTAGGTTGGTCATAATTTTCCTACCCAGGAGTAAGCATCTTAATTTCATGGCTGCAGTCAACATCTGCAGTGATTTTGAAGCCCAGAAAAATGAAGTCCAGCCACTGTTTCCACTGCTTCCCCATCTATTTCCCATGAAGTGATGGGACCAGATGCCATGATCTTCAGTCTCTAAATGTTGAGCTTTAAGCCAACTTTTTCACTCTCCTCTTTCACTTTACTCAACAGGCTTTTTAGCTCCTCTTCACTTTCTGCCATAAGGGTGATGTCATCTGCATATCTGAGGTTATTGATATTTCTCCCGGCAATCTTGATTTCAGCTTGTGCTTCTTCCAGCCCAGCGTTTCTCATGATGTACTCTGCATGTAAGTTAAATAAGCAGGGTGACAATATACAGCCTTGACATACTCCTTTTCCTATTTGGAACTAGTCTGTTGTTCCATGTCCAGGTCTAACTGTTGCTTCCTGACCTGCATACAGGTTTCTTAAGAGGCAGGTCAGGTGGTCTTGTATTCCCATCTCTCTCAGAATTTTCTCCAGTTTATTGTGATCCACACAAAGGCTTTGGCATAGTCAAGAATGCAGAAATAGATGTTTTTTCTGGAACTCTGTTGCTTTTTCCATGATCCAGCAGATGTCGGCAATTTGATCTCTGGTTCCTCTGCCTTTTCTAAAACCAGATTGAACATCTGGAAATTCACAGTTCACGTATTGCTGAAGCCTGGCTTGGAGAATTTTGAGCATTACTTTACTAGCATGTGAGATGAGTGCAATTGTGCGGTAGTTTGAGCATTCTTTGGCATTGCCTTTCTTTGAGATTGGAATGAAAACTGACCTTTTCCAGTCCTGTGGCCACTGCTGAGTTTTCCAAATGTGCTGGCATATTGAGTGCAGCACTTTCACAGCATCATCTTTCAGGATTTGAAACAGCTCCACTGGAATTCCATCACCTCCACTAGCTTTGTTCATAGTGATGCTTTCTAAGGCCCACTTGACTTCACATTCCAAGATGTCTGGCTCTAGGTGAGTGATCACACCATCGTGATTATCTGGGTCGTGAAGATCTTTTTTGTACAGTTCTTCTGTGTATTCTTGCCACCTCTTCTAAATTCTTCTGCTTCTGCTAGGTCCATACCATTTCTGTCCTTTATTGAGCCCATCTCTGCATGAAATTTTCTTGAAGAGCTCTCTAGTCTTTCCCATTCTGTTGTTTTCCTCTATTTCTTTGCATTGATCGCTGAGGAAGGCTTTCTTATCTCTTCTTGCTATTCTTTGGAACTCTGCATTCAGATGCTTATATCTTTCCTTTTCTCCTTTGCTTTTAGCTTCTCTTCTTTTCACAGCTATTTGTAAGGCCTCCCCAGACAGCCATTTTGCTTTTTTGCATTTCTTTTCCATGGGGATGGTCTTGGTCCCTGTCTCCTGTACTTTTATATTTATATTAATAGGTAATTTTATAAAGGAAGGATTTAGGGTCATTTTCCTATATATTTACCTAGTATTTGGCAACTGAAGTTGATTTACTAGTTTCATTTTTAGCTGATGCATATTGACTATATATGACATCATATCATCTCCAAATAACATTATGCTTGTCCCTTATCTATATTTATACATTTAAATTTTTATTATTAAATTAGCTCATTTTCCAAGAAATACTAACTACAGTGATGACAAATATAATCCCTGTATTCTTTTTGATTTTATTTGGGATGCCTCTAGTATGCCACTATTAATATGATATTACATGTTAATTTGTAGAAAATGGTTTACACATTTTCAGTGGTTTTCAATTATAAAACTCACAAACCTGCTTTTTATTTAAATAATTATGCAAATAACACATTTGCCTTTGTTGAAATAAACCCTACTCTGTCAATAGGTTGTATTCCTTAATTTCAATACTTGAATTTACTTGCTAATGTTGTTGTTTGCAACTGTTGTATTTATATACTTGTTCTTTTTGGGGGTTGTGTTAGAGGGGTTTTTATATTGAGGTTTGCTAGCTATACAAAATGAAAGGGAAAACATTCTATCTTTATACTCTGGAACAGTTTTTAAAATATAAGAATTATCTGTGCTATGAAAGACTGTTTAAATGACACCAGTTTTAATAGCTCTTTTACTATGTTTTCACTTCTACCTCTTTGGTTGTATGCTTAGAGAAATGCTTCTCAAAGTGTGACCATGGACAAGAGATACTGGGATCACCTGGGAGATGTTAGAATCATCAATTCTTGGACTCCATTTCAGAGCTACCAAAAGCCTGGGCTTAAGGGTCACAATCTGCATTTTAAAAAGTCCTGCAGGTGATTTTGATACATACTTAAGTTTGAGAACTACTACCTTAGATTTCCTACCCCTTCAGCAGGGGTTCCCAATTTCCTGAATCTAATCTGTAAGAATCTAAGGTGGAGCTGAGATAATAATAACATAAATAAAGTACACAATAAATGTAATGTGCTTCAATCACTCTGAAACTACCACCCCCACCCAACCCCCCAAAAAGTGTCTTCCACGAAACCAGTCCCTGGTGCCAAAAAAATGTTGGGCACCGCTGCCATTCAGCATATTTCACTTTTTCCATTTAGACGGGCAATACTCAATTTCTTCCACATTGTAAAGTTTATTGGCACAGATGCACATGATTTACTTTATAACCATTGAAATATTTTCCATAACTGTGGCTGTATTTTCAGATTTATTATGCTCTGTGTTTATTTCCTTTTGTTTAAAAAAAAAAATCTTGGCGGAGAAGTGGGCAAGATAGTGCAGGGGGCGTTTTCTGCAGTCACCCTCCCCCCATCCCCACCTCAAGAAATACAGCTTTCGACAATCACTAAGGAATAGATAGTACCTTAGCCGAGTCAGGGAGTCCAGCGGAGAAGTTCCAGCAGAGCAAAACATCCAAGAACAGCTCCACTGAAGGGGTTGAGAACACCTTTCCTTTACTGGCATGTCCCCTCCCCCAGCGTGGCCCAGCTCAGTGCCAAAAAAGGCTCCATTCAGGCTCAGATTTCCCTCAGCATCGGGATGGAGTGTTCATTCAGCTTCCTGTGCCTCGCAGGATGCTGCCGCAGAGGCCACTTCTTTCTCGACTCACATGGAGCACCGAGGGTCTCAGCACCAGTTTGGTGGGAAGTGGGTGGCAGAGACTGGGAGCAGGTAGGAGAGAGAAGGCTCCACAATCACTAGGGCATTTGGACCTCAATGAGGGGCGATGGAGCCTACAGATCAAAGCAGAGATTCCTCCAGGAGCATGGCCCATGAGCTGCTTCTGAAGCCTACACTGATGATTTCAGCAGGCAACTGACCCCCCTGGTGCCCGCAGAGGTTTGCGGGCCTCTTCTCTCCCCACCTCCTGGCTGGCGCTCCGTGCACATGCACGTGCGCTGCGTGTGCCGCGTGCGTGCGTGCGTGCGTGCGTCTCACGTGAGCAAGCAAGCCGAGAGCAGGTGAGCACCTCTAGATGGCAAGCTAACTTCACGACTAGAGGCTGATTCTAAATGTGAGCATTTGGGGACTCTGCCCTAAGGAAAACACACAGGTGGCGCTCAGCACCCAGCCAGGCTTTGGGGAATGAGAGAAACAATCCTAAAACTGCCTCTCCCCTACCTTCTCCAAGAGGGAAGGAGAGGTGAGGAGTTCATCCATCTATAGAAAAGAGCCTAGAGAGCCTCGGGATCCCTAGTTGGGCTGACAAGGTGTTTCTCTCTCCAGCCTGGTTAATTGAGACTGGAGAAATTGCTTTTTAAAATGCAGACTACAGATCTATGTAAATATATACATTTATTATTTATTTTGGTGTCCTGGGTATTAGTTGCAACATGCGAAATCTTTAACTTGTAGCATGAGAACTCTTAGCTGCAGTAGATGTGATCTAGCTCCCTGATCAGAGATCGAACCTGTGACCACTGCACTAGGAGCTTGGAGTCTTTAGTCAGTCGACCACCAGGGAAGTCCCAAGACTATGGCTCTTGAGGCTGCCCTGTAACCTGGCTGCAGTCCCCCTCTTAGCTATGGTAACAGAGTCCTATTTGCTCAGGGATCCAGGAGATGCGCTCATCCTTGCCCCAGAGGAGGCCCACTTACATCTTTCCTATTGTCCCCTGAACATACTGAAGCTGCCTGTAACTCAGTATAATTCCAGCCCTTCTCAACTATTTCTTTCTGCGAGTGTTTCCACATTCTGAGGTTTATACTTACCAAGAGTCATTTGTGTGGTTTCCAACACTGTTTATGCCAATTTTAGTCTTTATTATAATTATATAATTTAATTACCTATTATAGCAATGGAAAATATAATTACAAAAAGAGCCTTTGTTTTATATATGAAAACAAAGATGATTTGGGAAGATTGGATATAAATGCAGTTGTGAAACTGCTGTAGAATTATATGTTCTTTGCCATAGAATTATATGTAAGAGAGAGCATTATAAAAGGTTTTTGAAACTATTGTAAAATTCGAGAAGGATTTTATACTCAGATTGCTTCACAAGTATCTCTTGAGTTTTTGTTCCACTTAAAAGAATCTAAAAATGGAAATAACAGATGGTTTATTATGGAGTGTGATTTATACAAGCAAACTTTGTAGAACCCCCATTGATGACCGACATTCAAATAAATGACAGTAGCTGGGCCTTTAAGAAAAAATTGGTCAATTCAATTATTTTTATAGATTTTAGGTTAAAATGAAATATCCAAAGCTATATGGATCATTTTTATGACACTTGTTTTACCTTTCTATTAATGTCTAACTTCACCTCTAGTAGAAGACCTTCTGCTATACATAAATTGGACTAATTCATTTCCTGATTGTATTCACTGAATCATTCAATGGCCTCTCAAAAAACAAAGACCACATTTTGGCTTCAAAGCATCTTTAAGACACAGAAGCAGCCATTTCTGCTATTGTCTTTTTTGTTATTCATTCCCAGCTTCTCTCTTTATGTTCCAGGCACGCTGACCTTGTAGGTCAGAACACACCAGGCCATTTCTCTCCTCAGGCTCTTCACATATAGTTATACCTGCTTGGTATGCACTTTCCATCTCTTTGGTGTCCACCTGACTTACATGTATTCCTTAGATCCTCTCTTAAATGCACCTTGTTTATACTGACCTTCTTTGACTATGAGAACTAAATGTGTCCCTTATTCTAGCTCTTGGCAACTTTTGTCTTTCACAGTATATATCACAGTTTTCCCCCAAAAGTTGTATTTGTGCATTTTTTTAATACTTCTACTATTAAGATCCAGATTTTAATAATGAGGTGATCTGTCTCTTTTATTCATTTCTACAACTCCAGGGCCTGACCAAAAAAAAAGATACTTTTTTGATGAATGTAGATACTGATGAATGAAGAATCAACAATGAGCGTGAAACTAATGGCATATATGAATTTGATGTTATCCGGTGGATGAAAAATTTTCTAACTGTAAGTTCTGAGATTATCTATAGTCATTAAAGTACAAAATCAGACTAAAAAGTAGCAATTATCAGTTTTTCTTGTTAATTTCCATCATCTGTATTTCTAAAACCCAGATGGTAAGTCTCTCATGACAATTCTGTCTCACCTCACAATATTGTACGTTTAGTGATTACATAGACTTCTTCTATCCTTTTCACTGCCAATCCTCAAACAGCATCTAACACAAGAAAATAATTAATAAAGAATCTTTTATTTAAGGATCACCACTGTAGATGAATACCTATTTACAGAGTTAACTGTGACTTCAGAATTATTTCCACTGTTCTGGCTAAAAGTGAAAGGCATTACAAAGAAAAAATTAGGAGAAACTGGCTATTTACCAATTCCCCCTTTTCATCTTGGGCAAACAGAATTCCTTTCTGAACAGTCATGTGCATGCTAAGTTGCTTCACTCACATCCAACTCTGTGCAAACCAATGGACTATAGCCCACCAGGCTCCTCTTTCCATGGGATTCTCCAGGCAAGAATTCTGGAGTGGGGTCCTGTGCCCTCCTCCAGGGGATCTTTTCAACGCAGGGATCAAACATGCATTTCTTACATCTAACCTGCATAGGCAGGTGAGTTCTTTACTACTATTGCCACCTGGGAAGCCCATCCTTACAATTAGGTGTAACTAATTGATTAGGATACAGCCAGTGGGTTATAAGCTGAACATCTTCCAGGCCTGGTCCATTTAAAAATAAAAAACACTCTCAAATGCCAATATTTCACCCTCTTTTATCACCCAGTTGTTGAATAGAGAGGACTCTGTATCTAGAGGATGGTAGAGCCATAAGACAGAAAGGAGCCTGGGTCGATGACCAACTGGAATAGAGCCTCTCCGAAAAAGCCAACTCCTCTGTCTTAACATGTGGAGGAAGAACTAATCTTCAGTTGTCAGGCCACTAATTTTTGAGGTTGTGCCAAAACCCACTCTAATACAAAGGTTATTATCAAGCTGTATATGAAGATTACATTTGTATATTTCTAACTCACAGATTCTCTAAAAATTTGAAGCAAGGCTTTATGTAAACTGTAAAGCACTTACAGTCAGCATATGAAAGGCAACCATCGAAATAATGAAAACAACATCGACAGTAAAATTTTGAGAATATCTTACAATTAGGAGGTAGGAGGGTTCCTAGAGATAATTTCAAGTACAAATTATGAGCCATCTTAAGCTTTCTCATGCTGGTGATAGCAAAAAAACTGAAATGTGCCCCTTATACTTTCATTGCTCCAATTCAACTGTTTATTACATACTCAGCAATAACTTGAGGTGCATGATTCAGTTCTTTTTGTTGTCTGGTGGATTTACTCACCGGGGCAGAAGATCATAAGTTGATAAACAGAACTCACTGAGTGAAAGCCAGAACTTGAACTCTATAAGGTCTACTGGTCTGATTTGACACTGAGTGTTGATCCTCCATCTTGCTGGGACAGAGGCAAATATTTCAGGCAAGAATGCTTTCCCTCTTTTCACACCTCTCCTTCCCATGTCATATTCAGTGAAAGAGGCTGCAAGTTAAATAGAACAGCACTCTTCTAAAGAAAACAATCAAAAGCTGCCTTGTTTAGTTCTGTGCTACCTTATAATCATAAATGAGTGCCATTGCATATTATTTTATACTTGTATTAGGCCCTAAACCTTGCATTTCAACTTTAGTACTTCAGTATTTCTAGCAATTGCCTGTGTAATGTGAGACAGAGTTCTAGCAAAATTTCCTCTCCCTAGGAAGCTAGTATTTGAACACATATCAACTGAGCACCATTATTTTTCCAATGAGATTTCAGGCTACATCCATTCTGTCAAGTTTCTGTATGTGTCTCTCTGCTTTTCCATTGAGTTCTTCATCTACTAATTCATTACACCGTTTTAATTATCCAATTCATTTGAAGCATGTCTAATTTGGTAAAATTCTTTCTTCTTATTAAGATGTAATGAGCTACTTTGTTACATATATTTTGGAAAAAGTTCTTCAAATTTTTCATACAAATCCAGCTCTAATTTTGATTAGTTATAGGTTAAAGGCATACATTAATGTGCAATATTATATTAAGCTATCTCATCTAAGAATAGAAACTATCTCTATTTATTCTTATTTTTATGTCTTGTAGAGAGTTTTAACATTTCTATTTGTAGGTTTTGTATATTCTTTATCAATTCATAGATACTTACTATTTAGCTTGCTGTTTTTGTTAATGTGTTGAATATTGCTTATATAATGGAATACTATTGAATAAATTTATTTTATACTCAGTAACTGTGCTACACTCCCTTATTTAGTCTTAATATATTTTCAGTTAGGAT
The DNA here is from genome assembly GCF_032405125.1 of Capricornis sumatraensis. Lineage (NCBI taxonomy): Eukaryota > Metazoa > Chordata > Mammalia > Artiodactyla > Bovidae > Capricornis > Capricornis sumatraensis. Next base: position 27,665,998 of record NC_091073.1, read on the forward strand.
ATTACTTTTTGTCTTTATGGAGTGATTTTTGTTCTTTATCATTCTATATTATTTGCAATTCTCTTTACAATATTTTTAAAACATCAGTTTTGCAGTAGATTTGATTATTCTTTGCTATATGTCCTATCATTTCTATTACAGCTTTTCCTTCTCATTTCTTTAGGTTTTAGCTATTTTCCATTTTCCAACACCTTGAGTTTTGTAATTAATATTCTTTTCTTAATATTAAAGTTTCTCAGCCTCAGTTGTATTGACATGTTGAACTATGTGGTTCTTTCTTGTGCATTTGGGGGGCTGTTCTATAAAATGGGAATGTTTAGCAGCATTCCTATCTTCTACCCATTAGCTGGCAAGAGCAATATTCTCTCACCCATGACAAGCAAATGTGTGTCCAAACATTGCCAAATGTCTCCTGTGATGGAACAGAAATAATTTCTCTTGAAGACCACTGAAAATTCATCAGAGGCCTATAACAAATTGACAACTGTTTACCAAAAAAAAGAAAAACACTACTGAACCTAAGATAAGAATGCTGGCAATCTGTGATGTTTCAATCTTGAGCTGCTACCTCACACTTCAGTTCCATCAGTGCTATAGTTCTAGCAGGGTTGGGCACACTAAGAAAGCAAGCAACTTTACTGTCAGGGGAGCTAGCATGATTTGGAGTGGAAGCTAGAGAAATTCCGTTACCCAGAGAGTTATCTAAAATAATAGTCATCTCAGTGGCAAATGTAGCAGCTTGCCTAAGTTTGCAAAACTGATTAAGGCAAGCAGCTAACCAGGCAACTAGCCAAATTTTTAATAGGAGATCTTGGGAATGATACAGCCATAATGGGCCTCAATGCTGCTGCTGCTTAGTTGGTTCAGTCAAGTCCAACTCTGTGCAAACCTATGGTTGTAGCCTGCCATTCCTCCGTCTGTGGAATTCTCCAGGCAAGAACACTGGAGTGATTGCCATGCCCTTCTCCAGGGGATCTTCTCAATCCAGGGATTGAACCCAGGTCTCCTGCATTGAAGGCGGATTCTTTACCATCTAAGCCACCAGGGAAACCCCATGGGCCTCAATAAGTTGCCACATATTCCTTGCTGTCTGAAACTCTATATGCATAGTTGTATACATGTGCAGGACAGACTAAAGAGGGTTGCATATGTGTTCAAAACAGACTAACCCAGGCCCGAGTTATCTACACATCCTTGGCTAAGTGAGCGGCCTTGTACATGAGCACAAGACATAAAAGGGCCAACAGATATTAAAAGCTGAATTAATAACTGCCTGAAGTTTGTGTGTGTTCCCCAATGAACATACAGATACAGCAGCAAAGGGATGAAAACCTACTGTCTCAAGGGGTGTAAACACAAACTTTGGTCAATCATACTGACATAGGAACAATCCCCAGAAGCCAGTGTTAATATAAAAGCAAAAGGAAAAACAAAAATTCAGAGGCATCAGTATATCCATACACTAGAAGAGAGAACAGCTCCATATAATTAGTTCTGGGAACTCTCTAAACAAACACAGGAACAACCATAACCCCTGAGGGAGAATGCAAATCCACAGCTGTTACAATATGTTATAATCTCTAGTTTCCAACCAAATATTCACAAACAGGCAGAGGAATGGGAAAGTGTAACACATATTTTGGAAAAAAGCAAACAATGTCTCTGATGGATTCTAGATGTTGGACTTAGCAGACAAAGACTTCCAAACAATATTATATGTATTTTGATGTATTATATAAAATTATGATATAAATACATCAAAGAACTAATGTAAACTATGCTTAAATAATAAATGAAAATATAACGATGACTATTCAAATAGGAAATGCCAATTAAATGCCTAGAAATATAAAAAAGTAATCAAATAGAAATCCTTGAATTAAAAAGTATACTAACCAAACTAAAAAAAAAAATTAATTACAAGGACTTAAACGAGTAACATTATTTATAATATCCAAAGACTGGAAACAATCTAAATCTACATCAAATTGTGAAGAGATAGACAATATGTTATACGTCCATACAATGGGATACTTACTACTCAGCAGTAAAAGGAATACAGTATTTCATGTAGTTCATATAAGTGAACCTCAAAACATTATGTGAAGTGACAGAAACCAAATGCAAAAGACTATATATTGTATTATTTCTTTCATATGAACTATCCATAAACTTTCTATCTTAGAGATAGAAAGATTAGTTGTTGTTTGGAGCTAGGGTAAGGACTCAGAATTGACTACATGTGGGCATGAGGTTTCTTGCCTTGGTGATAAAAACATTTTAAAATGAGACAGACTTATTAAAATCATTAAAAGGTTTACTTCAAATGAGTGAATTAGGTCAGTAAAGCTGTGTTAAAATATTGCTGTTCACATTCATATAAATGGGATTTTTATGGATCAAATGCATTACATTTTTCCTGAAATAAATAATTATTATCATACTATAGTAACAATTGTATACTTAGCCTTCATTATGCATCGTTATATGAGGCTCTTTACATGCATAATCACATTATTTATAACTATGAGGGACAAAATAATAACCATCATGAAACAGGTAAATTGTTGAAAACTAAGAAGAGAAAAAAACTGTTAAAGAACTCTTACCAAGGTAGCTTGACTCCTAAGTTAATGGACTCAACCAATACTTTCTATAGTTTGCTATTTGTGTTTGTGTGTGTGTGAGTGTGTGTGTGTACATGCACATCCATAAGAGAAATGAGACATGACGTACATTAATATTGGGTGAATATGTTCAATAAAATGTAATGCTGTAGATATATATTTTAAGACTTCATAAGTCTGGGTAATATATTTATATAATTACATGTAAAATCACTGTTAAATTTATTAATTCCTTAGGGATTGAAATTTCAATAACTCTTTAAATTGCCAAATGATATTTTAATTTGTCTCAAATTTTAAGAAATTAAGACAAAAGTTTTTTGACTGATTAACCACTTGAGAATACTAACAGCATTTTTCTTAGCCTTTAAACTAAATCATAATTTAAAAAATAATTTCTATAAGTAGAAAACTAATACATTGTGATATTGTAATATAGATTTCAAAATAAGATAGCATTTGATGCATTCTTGTCACAATTTTAGTAATGTGAAACTTATAACCGTATAAACCATTTTACAAACCTTATAAACCATTCTAAGCTTATTTTTACTAAAAAATGATCAAACAATTACATATAGCTTCTTTTCTTTGTTTTTCACATAAAAAATCTATCACTGATTCTCTGATTTTAAATAAATTCAGAAGTTTTACTATTATTACCCATTAGAAGAGGTGTTTTGCTGACACAAAGCTAAAATAAATTACTTATAAGCAGTGAATCTTTATAAATAAGAGTTTATGTCAGTGATTATGCAGAACTGGTTTAAAAGAAAGAACATTTAGTGGAAAATCTTACCACGCCAATGGAAAAATAATTATTGATGATACTGTAAGGCACTGGGTCTCCCTTCTCATCTTTGTCATTAGGTATGACTTCAAACTTCCACCTGTCCAACATGATTTCTGTGCTGTTTTCAATGTCTTTTAAGATTTTCATCAAATTCTCACCTTCATAACCTAATGAAAAAAAATTATCTTGAGAAAAAATATAACCAAACAATAAAAGCTATAACTTATATGTATTTACGTGTGTGAATGTTTGTATCATTCTAAAGCTAAATAATGCATTTCGAAGCAAATTTAATGCAAGTTGAAGAATTAAGACCAATCTTATTATACTCATATCAATATTTTATCTGTAGCTTTAATTTGCAACTCATATTTCTCTCCTGTGGTACAAATTCTCAGTATAGCCACTGCATACCCCTCACAAAACTTTTTATCAATATATTCAAAATGGAATTGATGATCTGTTTGGGTATCATCCTCCTGTGAATTCTTACTCCCAAAGAAGACACCCTCCACCCAATTGCTAAAATAAAAGTTCTTGCTGCCATGTTGAACTTGTCCTTTGCTTGTACTCTCTCTGCAGGCTTTACATTTGATAATACTTTTTCCCAGAAGCCACCCTCCCAAAATGATAGATTCTATACAGGACCATAACACACAGTTCTCAAAACCAGCCATACCATAGAACTAGTATACTGCACTATAATTATTGACATCTTTCTCCTTAGATGTTCCTTTTCCCAGATGTACCCTCCAGTAATGCTCAACAAATCCATTTTAAATAAATCTACTATAGATAGTAACCATGGCCTGAGAGTTATTGCTTAATATTGTATTTTCTCTTAAACGTACCTTTAGTTATCTAGCGTTATAGTAAATTAGGGCTGTGGCCTAACCCTAGCTGTGTTATTTACTGAAGTGTTTGCTTTTAACATTCTAAATAGCTTCTTTCTCCATAAAAACTTAGCTTTGGTGTGAGAATGAAGTGAGGAAAAAAGAGAAAATGCATAAAAGGTCCTAGTCTATGAGGCAGAAGAGTAGAAAGTTGTCAACAACAATACTGATGATGACATTAGGATATGAAATAACTAATGTATCTCCCTCTAACTCTATACACACAGATTCTTGAAATGATGTCTTGAGTTGGAACATTGTCATAGATGTTTTTCTGTGTCCAACTCAGGTTTATATTTTAATAATTTATCTGTTGAATAAGTATATGCCTGAAGTTATGAGTCCTCATTAGAGGTGTTAACATACACTTAAAAAAAATGAATTGGATTAAAAGAAAAAAGAGTAGGTACCATAATATGCCAATACGCTCTAAAGACAAATAAATTATATTTATGGTGTATTTGTTGAATTAACTATTAGAGGATTAACTATTAACCAAGAATCAGGAATACTCATCCTGGAACCTACATCTCTTCTTATCATACACAGGTCTAAAAAAATAATTATGCACTCTTCAATACACAGAGCAAAGAGTACAATAAACAGTGATTACACTCACATAAACATTAAAGGAAATAATAGATGCCATATCACATTTATAACATAATTCAGAATTGATGAACATATATAAAATGCATAGAATAGTACTCAGTGATAAAACACTAAATTGTTTCAACTGCAAGGCTACAAAAATTAAGCGTACTTATTTTTCAGATCTTCTTAATAGTTCCATGCTCATTCTCAATATTTATTTCCTTTTAAAATTTCTTTTAAAACTCCCAATTATATATATATATATATTCCACATTGAATGGAATAAAAGGATTTTATATTCATATATTTTCCAAATTCTACTCTTATTTGAAAATAAGTTTGATGGTTTTAGATATAAATAATTTTTATATATTAAACTAATATTGTATAATATAGTATGGAAATATATACACAGTAAGCATAAATATAAGTAAATGATAATGCTTTAAACAAACATTGAGCTTCTTTTCAGCTACAGCTTATGTTAATAGAAGCATTGCCAACATAACACTGGAAAAATGGAGGAATGGAACTGATGAGGAAAGAACACAACAGAATTTAATTTAATGAAAATATTAATAAAGTGAGATTAAGTAGGGTCAATCAACTTAAATTCTTAGCACTGGAAATGTTCTCAAAGTTTTTATGGGTAAGTATGAAAAAGGCTGGGCTTCCCTGGTGGATCAGATGGTAAAGAATTTGCCTGCAATGCAGGAGACCTGGGTTTGATCCCTGGGTCTGGAAGATACCCTGGATAAGGAAATAGCAACACATTCTAGTATTCTTGCCTGGAGAATTACATGGACAGAGAAGCCTGGCAGGCTACAGTAAACTGGGTTGCAAAGAGTTGGACATGACTGAGCAACTAACATACAGATGAAAAAGGCCGGTATCAATCAGTCTTCTAGCCAAGTAAAAATGGAAAGAGAGGCAATAAATCTATTTTGAGAATCATATGTGAATTTCAGTATTAATTCACAAAGGTGAAGAATTCCAAATTGTTGTTCTCCACTTAACAGATATCTATGCCCTACATGTTTGTATTTATCTGTGCTCAAGCTTGTTAAATAGTGATTCATAACTATAAATAGCATTCCTGAACTCAGTATGATTATATTTTTTTTAAAAGATAAAGTTACTAATAAGCAAACAAAAGCTTGCTCTAGAAAAGAATGATGCTACTTTGTTTATATTATTTTGATTTAAAGCCTATAATCACTCTAGGCTAAAAAATCAAATGAAAACATAATTAGTATTTATCTTCCATTTAATGATATGATGTTATCATAATACCTGAAACTATCTAGAAAATCATTTTTACAAATTTAAAATCACATGAATAAAACATTTATAAGAGTGTGTTCCATCTAAAACTCTGTCTCTTACTCCCTTACTCTTCACAGTATTTTTTCTTGCAATAATTTTCAGAATTTTGTTTGAGGGATTAAGTATTGCCAGAAAAAAACTGCAAAGGAAATGAAAATTATTTTCTCAAATGTCCTAAGAAGTCCTACATTTGTACATGTTATATTTTCCAAAATTTCTAATACATTCATAAAAATTAAACTTCCAGTCAATAGATTCCAGTGACATTAAGTGAACCAAATGATTATTAGTCAAATAAAGTAATTTCTTTCCCCAATGTTAAGTATAATGATAATTAGTATGATTACAAGAAGGGCTCAGACACTGGGCAAATAACTTGATATCTGGGGTGTAAGAACCCTCAAGGTAGGGTTCTTAGTGCAAAGTGTCAGTCGCTCAGTCATGTCTGCCTCTTTGAGATCCTATGGACCATAGCCTGCCAGGCTCCTCTGTCCATGGGTTCTCCAGGTAAGAATAATGGAATGAGTTGTCATACCCTTCTCCAGGAGATCTTTCCAACTCAGGGGTCAAGCCTGTGTCTCTGCTGTCTCCTGCACTGGCAAGCGGGTTCTTTACCACTAGTGCCACCTCCAACTATTTTCTTCAAGTTCTGATGAAGAACCTGAAGTTCTGATGAAGAATCTGAAGCACACAGTTTTAAGCAACTTGCTCAAAGTTAGACACCTGACAAGAAATAATTCACACCACTTCAGAGTGTGTGTCTATTAGTAAACTCTATCAAATGGCACCCTCATTTTCCTAACTGCTCATCTTGAGCATCTTGCAGTGCCCCCTTAATACCCCACTTTCACCAAAGCCCCCACCCAATCCACGGGCAAGCTGAATCAGCCTATCCCTGAAAATGTCAGTGTGTCCACTTGTTTCATTAGCATGACCACTGCCCTAGCTTGGTCTGTTCATCCTCTAATTTCAATGGTAATACAAGTTCTGGTCTCTCAAACTATGCTTCCCCACATCTCCACATTTTCTTACCATTTTTTATGTGCCCAAATTAACTTATTTTGAAAACGTAAATGTCATTGTGTCACTCTGCTTTTGAAACTCTTCCAAAGCTTTGCTATGTGCTTCAATAATATAAGTTTCTATCACGACCACTAAGGCCTACATAATCTGCTCCTCCTTCTCTTTCCAACATCATACTATTCCCACCTCCCTCCGGAGGCCATACCTACCCGTCACCCAACAACCTCTTAGAGTTACATCATCACTCTTCCTTCATTCCTTTCAATACAGAGAGCTCTTTCTTTTTCCGCATATTTTAAACCCAGCTTAAATGTTACTTCCTAAAGTACATCTTCTTGACTATATAGCTGAATAGTTTCCCTCTGTGTCTTGCTGTGCTAAGTCACCTCAGTCGTGTTCGACTTTTTGCAACCCTATGGACTGTAACAGGCTCTTCTGTCCATGGGATTCTCCAAGCAAGAAAACTGAAGTGAGTTGCCATGCCCTCCTCCAGGGGAGTTTCCCTCTATTATTCTCTAAAAACACATTCTGATTCTTTTATAATCTTGACTTATTTTGTAATTATATATTTCATTATTCACTGATCTATTGTCTGGATACTCAGTGAAAATATAATTATCAAACAGGAAAAGCCCTTTATTTCTCATTCACTATTTAGCACCTTAAACAGTGCCAACATATACTAGATACAAAGAGTTCATCATCAATATACACTCTAACAAATACTATAATCCACCTGTCTCTGTCCACTGATAATATCTTTAAAACTGTTTTATAAGGAAAAAATTAGAGGATACTCTGGAACTTCTATACTCAATTTAGAGATTTAAGTCATTTGCCAGTTTAGAACTGAATAAAGTTATTAATTTTCAAATACCAAAAATACTTTTGAGAAGAATATATAAGAAGCCACATGAACGAGTTTCTTCTTTTTAATCAATATGCAAATATTAACACTGGAATATATGAGCATCTCATAAGCAATGGTTCATTCTTTCTATCTATCTATCTTTAGATTCTATACAATTTAACACATCATTTTATAATATTCTTTTATTGTTATATCCTTAATGAAAATCACAACTATATCATATGCCATGTTTTTAACTTGATTTCAAATTCTGTCATTTACATAAATACATATACACGTCGTAGAGTCCATAAGTTATCCAGGAACAAATGGAACAATTGTTCTCAAATTTTTCTGTGAATCAAGTTACTTCGGAGAAGGCAATGGCACCCCACTCCAGTACTCTTGCTTGGAGAATCCCATGGATGGAGGAGCCTGGTAGGAGGCTGTCTATGGGGTCACACAGAGTCGGACACGACTGAAGCGACTTAACAGCAGCAGCCGCAAGTTTCTTAAGGAGTTTGCTTAAAAAGGAAATCACCTGTGCAGTTTCATCCCGAGAGATTCCAATTCAACATATATGAGGTGAGGTCAGTCCACTGTATCTTTAACAAGCTCCCCAAGGGTTTCTGACTCACACTGTCTTAGTAGACACTTTTCAAACTTCACTGGGTTTAGATGCTAAAAATATTTAGGATTCAGTTCTTGCTTCTTAGCAAATATGGTTTTCTTTTCTTTGATATCTTTAGGTAAGTTTAGCCTATTAATGATACTTCAAATTATTTTAAGATTTCATCTTGAAATATTCTCCATTTTATCATCTGTTCCATCTACAGTATTCCATTTTTGAGTTCCTTCAGTATGTCAAGTGACTTCCTATCTCTAGGGCTTTAAACCTGATGTTTCTTCTGCCTGTCAAGTCCACCTTCAATACTATATGGCTCTGTCATTATCCACCTATTAGAGTACTCCCTATTGGGGGCTTTCCTCTTAGCTCACATGGTAAAGAATCTGCCTGCAATGCAGGATACCTGGGTTCGACATGGAAGAACAGACTAGTTCCAAATCAGGAAAGGAGTACGTTTAGTCTATATATTGTCACCCTGCTTCTTTAATTTATATGCAGAGTAAATCATGCAAAATGCAGGGCTGGATGAAGCACAAACTGGAATCAAGATTGCTGGGAGAAATAGCAATAACCTCACATGCGCAGATGATACCACCATTATGGCAGAAAGCAAAGAAGAACTAAAGAGTCTCTTGATTAAAGTGAAAGAGGAGAGTGAAAAAGTTGGCTTAAAACTCAACATTCAGAAAACGAAGATCACGGCATCCGGTCCCATCACTTCATGGCAAATAGATGGGAAAACAATGGAAACAGTGAGAGACTTTATCTTTTTGGGCTCAAAAATCACTGCAGATAGTTACTGCAGCCATTAAATTAAAAGATGCTTGTGACTGCAGCTGTGAAATTAAAAGATGCTTACTCCTTGGAAGAAAAGTTATGACCAACCTAAATAGCAAATTCAAAAGCAGGGACATTCCTTTGCCGACTAAGGTCCGTCTAGTCAAGGCTATGGTTTTTTCTGTGGTCATGTATGGATGTGAGAGTTGGACTGTGAAGAAGGCTGAGCGCCGAAGAATTGATGGTTTTGAACTGTGGTGTTGGAGAAGACTCTTGACAGTCCCTTGGACTGCAAGGAGATCCAACCAGTCCATTCTGAAGGAGATCAACCCTGGGATTTCTTTGGAGGGAATGATGCTGAAGCTGAAACTCCAGTACTTTGGCCACCTCATGAGAAGAGTTGACTCATTGGAAAAGACTCTGATGCTGGGAGGGATTGGGGGCAGGAGGAGAAGGGGACGACAGAGGATGAGATAGCTGGATGGCATCACGGACTCGATGGACATGAGTCTGAGTGAACTCCGGGAGATGGTGATGAACAGGGAGGCCTGGCGTGCTGCGATTCATGGGGTCACAAAGAGTCGGACACGACTGAGCGACTGAACTGAACTGAACTGAACTCCTTGGAAGAAAAGCCATGATCAATCTAGACAGCATATTAAAAAGCAGAGATATTACTTTGCCAGCAAAGGTCCATCTAGTCAAAGCTATGATTTTTCCATTAGTCAGGTATGGATGTGAGAATTGGACTATAAAGAAAGTTGAGTGCCGAAGAATTGATGCTTTTGAACTGTGGTGCTGGAGAAGACTCTTGAGAGTCCCTTGAACTGCAAAGAGATCCAACCTGTCCATCCTAAAGAAATCTGTCCTGAATATTCATTGGAAGGACTGATGCTGAAGCTGAAACTCCAATACATTGGCCACCTGATGTGAAGAGCTGACTTACTTGAAAAGATCCTGATGCTGGGAAACATTGAAGGCAGGAGAAGGGGATGAGATGGTTGGATGCATCACTGACACGTCGGACATGAGTTTGAGTAAGCTCCAGTAGTATGTGATGGACAGGGAAGCCTGGCTGTGCTGCAGTCCATGGCATCGCAAAGAGTCAGATAGGACTGAGCGATTGGACTTATTTGGGGCTTCTCTCTTAGCTCAGACCGAAAGAATCTGCCTGCAATGCAGGAGACCTGGGTTCGATTCCTGGGTTGAGAAGATCCCCTGGAGAAGGAAATGGCTAGCCACTCCAGTATTCTTGCTTAGGAATCCCATGGAGAGAGAAACCTGGTGAGCTACAGTCCCTGGGGTCACAAGTGTGGGACAGGACTTAGTGACTAAAGCACCACTACCCCTCACGTTCTCCCTATTTTACCTTGTCAGTTCCTAAGTAAGGTCATTCATTATGCTGATTAGTATCTTACTTGTCAGTAAGAAGTCTCACAATTTACATATGACTTCCTATTCCACTAGAATTTAAGGCCCTTTATAAAGCAGATCTTGTGTTCTTTCTATTCTTAACTGTCTATTCCAAGTGAAGAACATACCACATATGCAAAGTGAGTCTCAGAAAATTGGTTACATCTTGTACTCACTCCTGGACAAGTTTTCCTTTCACCTTTCAACATTTTTCCTTTGTTTGTGATTCTTTCACACAAGTCAGAGATTAAAAATATGAACATTATTTTAAATTTAACCCCTGCTTACCTCATTTCTTAAGTGGGAAACCCCAAAACCAGAGAAAGTTAGACACTTGCCCTCTCATCTAGTGTATAATTAGCAATCACAGTCTAACTCTTGGTCCACTGTTTGTTTCTCTACCCCAGACTATTATTCAAAATTATATTACATATCTGACAGCAATTACATTTGCTAAAAGCACATGAAAGCTGTCATGCAGTGAAGAAACGCTAAATTGCGTTTATTGAAAGAGGGCGCTCTGCACTATATTACTGTTTTTTAAGATTTTTGTTGTTGTTGTTGGTTTGTCATTTCTATTTACCTCCTCCCCATCGCAGGCATCTTGCTAGATCATTGCCGGTCCCGAGAGGCAGAATAGCCACTGGAGGATGCTTGACTACATTAGCCTTTTCTGTATAATTGAAAAATTAAAAGAAAAAAAAAATTGATCACTGACTGAACAACAATTAAAAAAAAAAAACACAGCTTGGCATGGAAGGCATTGTACAGGGTACTTAGAAAAAGTCACATTTTATAGATATATACAATTATAAATTCTGATGAACATATGCATTTGTAGAAATTTATAAAACAAGTAAATACCATAATTCACAGGCTGACAGGAATTTTTAAGACTTATATGTGAGGAAAGACTTTTAAATATGTTAATTTAGTTAAAAATTGTAGCACGTTTGACTTAACTCAGTTGAAATTCTCAAGGGTGCAGGTATATGCAACACAAGGATTTCACTAAAGTGGAAAAGTAGGTTCCTTAGAAAAGTCCTTTGGCAACATCAAGTCTAGGTATACTTTAAGAAAAAATACATTTTGAAAACAGTTGAATTCTAAAAGTTAGTGAAATGCTAACAGTGGTTGTGTTGCTCTGTGTCAGAGTCAACAACAGAAGACATTACCAGGTTTTGTTTGAGATTCAAGTTAATACAACATAGTGTTTGGGTTCAGAAAAGATCATATCACTAAAATTTGACATGCTTTTGTTTGAGTCACTGAAGACATCTCACAAACATATATTACTTTATTTTTCTCCCTTCTCCGCCCCTCAGAGTAAGCATATGTGGGTAAAAATGGGTAAGGAATAGATTATGTAGGGATGTGCCACAGTATACTACCGAAGGCTTAGATTTTAGGGACTAATGAAAACCAGTAATTCCTACTGTTTTCACTAAAATTCTTACAAGTCCTCAGACACTGTTCAAAGGACTCCTTAATTTTGGTCATTCTTGAACTCTGGTTTTGTCCTTAAAATATCAATACTACTGACATTGTTTATTGGTGGGCCAAAGAATACAATTTTCCCTTTTCTTTTAAAAATTAAAAAAAAAAAGTTAGTAGAGTAAAATTGTTAGGTGCTTACCAAAAGGGTGTTGACAATATGTATTCATCTTTAATCTGAATATTTTTGAGGGTATGAAAAGTTCAAATATTCTCAACTGCACTGATTGAATAAAACTTTGCTTCAATACATATAGATACTAAAGCTTCTTTTGAATCAGGTCTTTCCTTTTTAAGAAAGGATCTATTTTTAACAAAGAATTGGTCAGTACAGATCTGGAAGTATCTGTGAAAGTCATTCAGTCGTGTCCAACCCTTTGCAACCCCATGGACTATAATGTCCATGGAATTCTCCGGGCCAGAATACTGGAGTGGGTAGCTGTTCCCTTCTCCAGGGGATCTTCCCAACTCAGGGATTGAACCCAGGTCTCCTGCATTGCAAGTGGATTCTTTACCAGCTGGGCCACCAAGGAAGCAGGTTTATTAAATTCCATGAAAAAAATGAATGAGAAAACAAGCATTTCTAGTTATTTGTAAATTATTTTGATGGTTAAAAATCTGAAATACAGAATAAATTAAGCCATCAACATTCCAGATGTCTGTTATCACTGTGTATTTTATTTAACAAAGATATGGATGTGTTAAATAAACAAATGAAATACACAGAATTTAAGGTTTCCACTCTGGCCCAAGCCACATTAAATACATGTCTTCATTACCTATGCAGTCCAAAATCCACCCTACAGTTCCATCTCCACCGCAGGCTAACACTCTGAAATCAGGAACATCACGGAAAAAGTTTAACCTGAAAAATAAGCATGTTACAGCATATGATTGATATTTCAAAGTTAGGACATTTTTATTTTTATATATTTAGCATTTCATCTAATGAAAGATTTAGGTTTTGTTGAAAAATAGTAAACCCTTATCTACAATGAAATTCTAAAATAGAAATATCAACATGTCTTAATTTAAATGTTATCATAATTTCTATATTCCATAATATATTTTCTTTTAACAACTCTAAAGTGAAAAAATAAAATTAATAAATTATAATAATTTTCATTAAGGTACAGTCCCATATGTGATATGCAGTTTACCTAGACTATACAGATTATCTAGACATATGTATAAAAACCTTGTTTTATTTACTAATTTTTATTTACCAACAATTCTCTCTTGAACAATTATATACATGTAACTAATAGCTCAGTAAAAAATGTCTTTGAGAATTTTCTGCCTTCTCCCTTGCTGGGAGAAATTGATCAGGCTGTATCTGAGGTTTTAGCCAACTGTTTTCAGGGTTTCCTTCTGACTTTGAATCTGTGAATAGAAGCCAGGCTTCCTCCTCTCTTTTGACCTCCGTGTCAGTGTTTAATACCCAGGAATACACAAAAATGTCTGGGTTGGTTGTGATAATGCTCACCACTTCTGCTGCTACCACATGTAGCATGCTTATTAATGCAACCTACCTTGGGGAAAACTACAAAGACAAATAATGCATCTAGTTATACAATCATACATGCCTATTTTCTTGAAAAAAAAAATTGAAACAGGACAGAATATCTGGAAATGTGTCTCTTCAATTTTCTAGCCCTGGTGGTAACAATATAATACAACTGGCTCTTCCTATCTGTAGGTTCTGCATCTGCAGATTCAACCAACCAGGAATTGAAAATCTTTAAAAATAAAATCCAGGAAGTTTCAAAAAGTGAAACTTGAATTTGGTGAATTACAACTTACTACAAAGCAAGTATATTGTATTTTACAACTATATACATAGCATTTCCATTTTATTAAGTATTATAAGTAACCTAAAGTTCATTTAAGTGTATGCCAACAAATGCCACTTTATGTAAGGGACTTAAAGCTCCTGTGGATTTTGCTATCTGGAGAGTCCTGGAACCAGTCACCTGTGGATATCAAGGGAAGACTGTATGCAGTCATCTAAGAAAATTTTCTTTAAGACTACATATATAAACGTACACGTCAATTTTATCACACTGGGGCTTCCCTGGTGGCTCGGATAGTAAAGAATCTGCCTACAGTGAAGGAGACACAGGATCAATCTCTGTGTAGGGAAGATCCCCTGGAGAAGGGAATGACAACCCAGCTCCAGTATTCTAGCCTGAAGAATTCCATGGACAGAGGAGCCTGGCGGGTTACAGTCCATGGGGGTCACAAAGAGTCAGACACGACAGAGCGATTAACACAATATAACATTCTATGATTAAAAATACTGTCATTTCATGTACTTTAAAGTATTTTTAGTGTTTCACTGCCACAAAATAACAGGTATTATACTTAACATTGTTTGGATACATTTATTTGAACAAGTGTATCAGTTTTGAAAGCTAATCTTCTAGAAGGAAAATATTCCATTTCAAAAACACATTACCCTCTGGATGGTTCCCACTATAGAAAATGTACATGTCCATTTCCTTGAAACTTCAAAACACTACTTATAAACAACTTTATGATATTTCTTCAATAAGTAAAAAAAAAATACCGTGGTGCTATTATTGTAAAATCAGATTCCCCTGTTTACTAGTTGTTGAACATATTTTTGTAGGCTCACAGACCTGTTACCTCCTTTGTGAACTGCATCATCAAAGCATTGTACCTCTTTCCCATGAGTTGTATTTTATTCTTATAAACACTAGACATGATTAGTAATATTTTCATTCAAATTAGCATCATTAAAATTTTGGATAATGTAATACAAAATGTGTAAATATAACAGTAATATAAACAAATCAACTGAACCACCACTACATAGTAATAGGAAGCACAGATATTTAGAGCACAAAATTGTCCTGTACTTTGTTGTGTATTATATTGTGGATATTTACCTTTTGTTAGACACATTGCAAAATTTTCTTCCAGATTATCACTGGGTTAGTTTGCTTAGATTATATAAGCAATACAATGTACCAGCTGTCCACCCCAGAGAGTAGAACATTTCTAATAACTTACATATCCTTCTGTGTTCCTTCCCCATAGGACCCTCCTCCCTTGTTAACAAAGGTGGGCATTATTCTGAATTTCAGGTTATCATGTACATGCCATAAACAACACATTGTTTGTATTCTGCCTGTTCTTCACAGCATTGTTACTAAGATTCCTCCATGTAGTAGCTGAATTTCCATCCATGAGTAGCTGAAGTTATTTTATACCTACTGCTGTGTTCAATACCATTTGTGTGATTATGCTTTTTAAAATCCATGCCATTGAATATTTGGAGTATTTTATATTATTATAAAAATCCATTTTCAGAAATAGTTTCTAATGCACATGGACGGTGATCACTCTTGCAGTTTGACAAGATATTACCAATTGGTATCCTATAGTAGTTATAGCAATGCATGTACTTATCAGGAATATTAGAAAAAGTGTGCTGAGCCCATCTGCTCTAATACTTTAATGTCACTTTTTTTTAAATTTCATGTGTTCCCCATCTTTACTCCTTATTTCTTGCTGATTTGTAAAACTTCTTTACTTTTTTTAAACTTTTAATCCTCTTAAGGATTTTTTTGTTTGTTTTTTTAGTTTGTGGTTTTCTGCAAATACTTCCCCCAGGATGAAAGTTTCTTCTTTTCCTTTCCTAAATGAGTATTTTAACAAACAAGATTTTAGTTTTAATGTACTGAAGTTTATCCATCTTATGATAAGTGGCTAGCACTTTAGCTTGTTTTGTGTAACAAAATAGTTGTTTCCTCAGTGGTCAGAAGAGAACACATTTACTCTCTTAAAATTTCAGTTTTATTTTTGACAAAGAAATTGTCTGTGGTGATGTGAGAGAGGATGGTATGAAGTATTAACATAGAAGAGAATATATATTATACATAAAATATTCACAGCATTCTACACTGGTTGTGTCAAAAAAGGATCCTTTTCTTTTCCCTTCTTCACTACCTTTCTTCTTCCTCTACCCTCCCTCTTTCTCTTTCTCCATTTCTCCCTTTTTCACTTCCTGTCTTCCTTCCTTTAAGAATTGTGAAAGAATTTCCATCCGTAAATCCATCTTTTCATGTTTTGGATAACTCAATGTAATATCACGCCGATCCATCATGAATCAAATTTCCATATGTGGGTATTTTTCTTTTAGACTCTATTCTATTTTATTTTTTATTTTTTTAAATTTTTTCATTTTTATTTTTTTTACTTTACAATACTGTATTGGTAATTCATGAATGTGTCCATCTCTGCACCGTACCACACTATTATAATAGTACAGCTTTATAGTTAGTCAATATTTCAATGAGCATGAAAAATTTTAGCTATTATTTCTCTTTTGCTTTTCTATATACATATTGAATTTAATTTCTCATATTCCATAAAAGCCACAAAAAATCATTATTTTTAAAAAATTGGAGTTACATGAAGCCTATGTATGATGTTATTTATTTCCTCATCCATGGATATAGGATGTTTTGATTACTCTTTTAACATCCTTAAATTTTTAGAACTTTTTGCTTGCAAGTCTTTGTTACATTTATTCTTAGATAGTTTATAGTTTGTATTAGTATCTTAAACTTTTAAATTGTTTATTAATGTTTCTGTTGCTGGCATGTAAAATACATTTGACTTTTCTTTATTGATCTTATAAACAGCCACATGATTCTTCATTTTTTCTATTGCCTATATTTTATTTGTAGACTTATTTGGATTTTTATTTAAACAACTGTATCCTGTGCTAATGACAATGGTACTGTTACTGATCTTCAATCCTTATAATTGTTATTTCTCTCCCTGTCTTATTGTGCTGCCCATGGCTGGCTTCAATAATTTGCTGAATTAGATAATGTATAGCTTGTTCCTGAAATTAAATGGAATACTTTCAGAATTTCCCCAACTAGGATGATGTCTGTGGTAGGCATTTTCTTCTTCTTTTCTGAGTAACATCTTAGATAAGGTTAATAAAATTTTCTTCATATAGAAAGAATTTATATTCTAATTCAATGTTAATATTCTCTGTACCTTGTGAAATACTGATATGATTCATTTAACTGGTAATGTGGGAGTATACATTTACATATTTATGTATCACTAAACCATTCTTACTATACTTTCATGTGCTCAAATTGACACTATTTATTAACATTTTTATAGAGAATTGGGTTTGGTTTGCTAACATTTTATTTACAACTTTTCATGTATATTCATGGACACAACAGATTTAATATATTTTTCTTCATACCACCTCTAATTTTTTATCAAATTAGTCCATCTCCTAAAACCCCTGGCAGAATATGCCCTTATTTTGGATCATCTGTATATAAAAATTGTTAGCACTTGCAACTACCCAATTTCTGGTGAGTCTTTGATTTTCTTAATTAAGAGGTATTAAATATTACAATTCCTTTAATAATTATTGAAAGAGGCAATATTTTTAAATTCTTCCTAAATTAGTTTATACCAACTATATTTCTGTATTAATTTGTTTGTCTCCTACATTTTCAAAGATCTTATCATTAAAGTCTCTAAAAGCTTTTCAAATATGCCAGTATCTGAAATGTTTACCATAACTGTTTCAAGTAAAAGCCTAATCACCCATATGACTCACCATTGCTCTTCTATTCCATGGTGGTGTTTCATCGGTTATTCATTCTTGTTTTCTTTTAAAATGGTCATCTTTGGTTCTTCTGCAAGATCCTACCCCCAAACAATAAACTGTGTGACTGTAAAATCAGCTTACTCTCTGTAAACTGATTGCTAAATGGATTGAAAAACTGACTTCTCTCTCTTAACTTCTTATTCTACTCCATCCATGCACTTTTCCCTAGAGATTAATTCATTACTTACTTCATTCATTCCTTGAATACCATGTGTGTGTTAGTCTCTCAGTCATATCTGACTCTTTTGTGATCCCAGGGACTGTAGCCTGCCAGTCTCCTCTGTCCATGGGATTCTTCAGGAAAAGAATACTCGAGTAGGTTTAATTCCCTTCTCCAGGGCCTTGAATAGTAGCCTTAGGAGAGCTTCAGTTTTGTATCTTTAAAATGGAATTAATACCTTCTGCTTTATTTGCCTGTTTTGTGGAATAAACAAAGGATGTATATAAATGTAATTGTATTATAAGCCATGCTCTGCAGAGACACCCAAGACAGACAGGTCATGTTGGAGAGCTCTGACAAAACGTGGTGCAGTGGAGAATGGAGTGGCAAACCACTTAGCATCTTTGCCGTGAGAACCCCATGGACAGAATGAAAAGGCAAAAAGATAGGACACTGAAAGAGGAACCCTCCAGCTTGGCAGAGGTACAATATGCCACTGGAGAAGAGCACAGAAATAATTCCAGAAGGAACGAAGAGGCTGAGCCAAAGTGGAAATGACACCCAGTTGTGGATGTGTCTGGTGGTGAAACTAAATTCTGATGCTGTAAAGAGCAATATTGCATAGAAACCTGGAAAGTTAGGTCCATGAATCAAGGTAAACTGACAGTGGTCAGACAGGAGATGACAAGAGTGAACATCAACCTTTTAGAAATCAGTGAACTAAAATGGACGGGAATGCGTGACTTTAATTCAGATGACCATTATATCTACTACTTCGGACAAGAATCCCTTAGAAGAAATGAAGTAGCCCTCATAGTCAACAAAAGAGTACAAAATGCAGTACATGGATGCAATCTCAAAAACAAAAGAATGATCTCAGTTCATTTCCAAGACAAACCATTCAATATCACAGTAATTCAAGTCTATGTGCCAAACACTAATGTCGAAGAAGCTAAAGTTGAGTGGTTCTATGAAGACCTACAAGACCTTCTAGAACTAACACCCAAAAAAGATGTCTTTTTCATCATAGGGTACTGGAATGCAAAAGTAGGAAGTCAAGACATACCTGGAGAAAGAAGCAAGTTTGGCCTTGGAGTACAAAATGAAGCAGGGCAAAGGATAACAGAATTTCGCCCAGAGAATGCACTGCTCGTAACAAATACCCTCTTCCAACACATGGTATGACTCTACACATGGACATCACCAGATGGTCAATGCCATTATCAGATTGATTATCTTCTTTGCAGCCTAAGATGGAGAAGCTCTATACAGTCAGCAAAAACAAGACCAGGAGCTGACTGTGGTTCGGATCATGAACTCTTTATTTCAAAATTCAGATAAATTTGAAGAAAGTAGGGAAAACCACTAGTCCATTCAGGTATGATCTAAATCAAATCCCTATGATTATACAGTGGAAGTGACTAATAGATTCAAATGATTAGATCTTAAAGTGTGCCTGAAAAACTACGGATGGAGGTTTGTAACATGGTACAGGAGGTGGTGATCAAATCATGCCCCCAAAAGAAATGCAAAAAGGCAAAATGGTTGTCTGAGGAGACCTTACAAATAGCTGAGAAAAGAAAAGTGAAAGGCAAAGGAGAAAAGGAACAATATGCCCATCTCAATGCAGACTTCCAAAGAATAGCAAAAAGAGATAAGAAAACCTTCTCAAGTGGAAAATGAGGAGAAATAATAGAGGAAAACAATAGAATGGGAAAGACTAGAAATCTCTTCAAGAGATTTCTACCAAGAGAGTATTTCATGCAAGATGGGCATGATAAAGGATAAAAAGAGTATGGACTTAACAGAAGCAAAAGAGATTAAGAAGAGAATATACAGGAGAATTGTACAAAAAAGGTCTTAATGATGCAGATAACCAGGATGGTGTGGTCATTCACCTAGAATCAGACATCCTAGAGTGTGAAGTGAAGTGGGCCTGAGGAAGTATTACTAAGAACAAAGCTAGTGGAAGTGTCGTTCCAGTTGAGCTATTTCACATCCTGAAATATAATACTGTTAAACTGCTTCACTCAATATGCAGCAACTCTGGAAGACTCAGCAGTGGTCGCAACTGGAAAAGGTCAGTTTTCATTCCACTCCCAAAGAAGGTCAATACGAAAGAACATCAAACTACTACACAATTGCACTTATTTCACACGCTAACAAGGTAATGCTCAAAATCCTTCAATCTGGGCCTAAAGAACCGAGAACTTCCAAATGTATAAGTTGTATTTAGAATAGGCAGAGGAACCAGAGATCAAATTGCCAACATCTATTGGATCATAGAAAAAGGAAGGGAATTCCAGAAAAACATGTATTTCTGTTTCATGAACTACGCGAAAGCCTTTGACTGTGTAGATCACAACAAACTGGAAAATTCTTAAAGAGATGGAAATACCAGACCACCTTACCTACCTCCTGAGAAACCTATATGCAGGTCAAGAAACAACAGTTAGAACTGGACATGGAAGAATGGACTGGTTCAAAATTGGGAAAGGAGTACGTCAAGGCTGTATATTGTCAACCTGCTTATTTAACTTCTATGTAGAGTGCATCTTGTGAAATCCCAGGCTAGATGAAGCTCAAGGTGGAATCAAGATTAGGGGAGAAATATCAGTAACCTCAGACATGCAGATGACACGTTCTTAATGGCAGAAAACAAAGAGGAACTAAAGATCCTCTTGCTGAAAGGAAGAGGAAAGTAAAAAAGCTGGCTTAAATCTCAACATTTGAAAAACTAAGATTAAGGTATCCAGTCCCATCACTTCATGGCAAATAGATGGGGATACAAGGAAAACAGTGACAGACTTTATTTTCTTGGAATCCCAAATCACTGCAGATGGTGACTGCAGCCATAAAATTAGAAGAAACTTGATCCTTGGAAAAACTATGATAAACCTAGGTAACATATTAAAAAGCAGATATGTTACTTTGGTCCATATATTCAAAGCTTGCTATTCCAGTAGTCATGTATGAATATGAGAGTTGGACCATAAAGAAGGCTGAGCACCAGAGAACTGATGCTTTCATCTATGGTATTGGAGAAGACTCTTGAGAGTCCCTTGCACAGCAATGAGATCAAACCAATCAGTCCAAAGGAAATCAACCCTTAATATTCATTGGCAGGACTGATGCTAAAGATGAAACTCCAAAACTTTAGTCACCTGATGTGAATAGCCAACCCATTGGAAAAGACCCTGATGATGGGAAAGATAGAAGGCAGGTGGAACAGGAGACACAGAGGATGAGATAGTTGGATGGCATCACCAATTCAATAGACATGAGTTTCAGCAAATTCCAGGAGACCGTAAAGGACCAGGAAGCCTGGGGCACTGAAGTCCAACAGGTCACGAAGAGTCAAACACTACTGAGCACTGAACAGCAACAACAATCCAGAGATATTATTAATTCAAGAATTTTCTCTTTATGAAAAGTAGTAAATATATTTTATAAATCAGATTGTCCCTCCTCTATTTTACCACCGTCTTCACCCATCATGTTCCGACAAAAAGGAGCAAAGCTGGGCAGTGATGAAAGTCCTATCTCCCAGCAGAAACTACTGGGAGACCTACTTATGGCAATGGGGACAGAAATTGCATAGGAAAACAGCTCTGCCTGAAAACAAAGGCAAGAGACTTGGCAGAGTCAAAGTGGAAGACTTTGTGTGACAATTGACTTTTCATTCATTAAGCTGCAAAAACCAGCAGCTATGAGGCTCATACTTCTAAAGTCATACTAAGGATGCAGAGGATGATAGAATGAGGAGTGTTTGAAAAGATTCCCCTTTGTGGACACTTTTGTACTGTAGACTACATGTTTTATCTGTGAAGGTAAACGTTTCACTTGAAGAACCAGTAGGTTCTTTTTTTTTTTTTTTCATTTTGCAATGAAATAATCATGTATGGGTCCTGAATTTATTTTTTTGCCATTTAATGGAAATTTTTTAAAAATAAATTGGGACACTTTTTAAAGCAAATCAATGATTCTTGCGTTTTCAGTGTTCATCATTATAGCACTGACTCTCCTAGAGTATTTTTTATTTATCCCTGATAGCTAAACTCGAGCAAGAGCCTATGTAATGTGTGGGTTAAGTAACTCTGTGTCTAATGCCTTCACACTTAAAAAAAAAAAAAAGTGAGTAGTAAGATCAAGATGGTTAATGCCACTAAAAGCAAGTAAAAGTATTTCATCTAAGATTCAGAAGTCTACTTTCCATTTTAAGTACATATTAGGATAAAACAGGTACAGAAAAATTAGGAAGTTTTCACTTGTGTCTGATAACAATATCTAAAAAGCACACCAGAAAAACTTGCTAAGAGAGAAGAAAAATTGCAGCACTGATTCCATTATCTTGGAAAGTGTCTTATGACCGGATTTTTTAAAGCACAATATGTAGGAATTTCTTTTAATTCCAATTTCACATTTTATTATTGATAGAAAGTAAGTGATACTGCCATTTGTATATAATTTTTATATATCAGATTGAGCATATAAATATAAATAAACATGGTTATTAAAATGTACATATTGTACATTATATATTGCAAAATTATATTCTTTGATACTTATAGGAAATAAATGTGAGACTGACAAATATTGTTAGCATAATGATCCAGAGTGAATGCTCATTTCATTGTACATATTCACGTCTTTGTATTAAGGATCCCAAATAAAGGCTTCCCTGATAGCTCAGTTGGTAAAGAATCCACCTGCGATGCAGGAGACCCCGGTTCTGTTCCTGGGTCTGAAAGATCTGCTAGAGAAGGGGTAGGCTACCCGCTCCAGTACTCTTGGGCTCCCCTGTGGCTCAGCTGGTAAAGAATCTGCTCACAATGCGGGAGACCTGGGTTCAATCCCTGGGTTGGGAAGATCCCCTGGAGAAAGGAAAAGCTACCCACTCCAGTATTCTGGCCTGGAGAATTCCATGGACTGGACTTTAGCTTTCACTTTCATTTTTTCCTTCTCTTTGTTTAAAATAGTTTACTTCAAGAGTTTGCCTTTAAAAAGGTCTACATTTTGATTTAAACATTTTGAGCCAGAAACAAGGATATTTAACTCTTATTATTCAGCTCAATTCATATTCATTCCTCCCTTCTCCAGAAGATCTTCCCAACCCAGGAATCGAATCAGGGTCTCCTGCATTGCAGGCGGACTCTTTACCAACTGAACTATCAGGGAAGCCCTCATACCTACATATACATAGATACATATTATTCTTACACTCATAAGATTAGATGGTTTCACAACTGTCTCGCTAAAATTAGGCAAAAATATTTGGTCTGTGATATTGTTATGATTTGAAACTATTTTCTTTTTGGTCTAAAAAACCAATTCTTAATACCTTCCACTTTGATTTAGTATACCTATATGGTGTCTATACATACTTTGATATCATTGATATTATTACTGCTGTTGCAGCCAATCTGAAAAAGAACTATGCGTTTTTATATATTAAAAATATATATTTTTAAATGTAATTAAAATATTTTTCAGTTTGTAAGTCATACAACTACAACACAGGCAAAACTGACTAACAATTTTAGAATGAAGTGAAAACTATGATAAGGGGGTTAATTTAGCCAGAAATTAGGCATATTTCCTGATCTTTCAAAGTTGCTGCTGTTGCTGCTAAGTCGCTTCAGTCGTGTCCGACTCTGTGTGACCCCCAAAGACGGCAGCCCACCAGGCTCCCCCCGTCCCTGGGATTCTCCAGGCAAGAACACCGGAGTGGGTTGCCATTTCCTTCTCCAATGCATGAAAATGAAATGTGAAAGCGAAGTCGCTCAGTCATGCCTGAATCTTCGCGACCCCATGGACTGCAGCCCACCAGGCTCCTCTGTCCATGGGATTTTCCAGTCAAGAGTACTGGAGTGGGGTGCCATTGCCTTCTCCGTCTTTTCAAAGTTAACTTGAAAAAACTCATAATAATTCTTAATACTTTCAATTGGAAAGCATAGATTTATAATCTGTGGTACAAACAACAGTCTAAACCCCTAACATGTAGCAGTAAAAGTGATTACTTTGTTTGGGGCTGTTTGGCAAGGCCACTCAAATCCATTTTGTTATCCCAATGTTTTTAATAATTAGGATGAATTTTATTTCATATGCATCAGATCATTCTACCAAGTGACTTCAGAATGTGAAGTAAGAAGTTATTCTAAATTAGGAAATAATCTAGACATATATAAAGATAAAATTTTACTTTGACTAATATCAAATACAAAAGAATAGTTATATCTATAGAAAGGGATACATTTAATCCAAAATCCATATACCTAAAAAAATTTATGAATGATATAGGACCTGCATCAATTCTCTTATTTAATATGCATTTATTAACAACAACTGTGTACCAGAAACTAGGTTACAGTCCAGAGACTCAAAAGCAGGTAGAGTTCTTGCCATCAAGTATCTTAATTGAGAAGGAAGACAAGAAAATATCCAGTTCATATCACTATGGGATGTTTTCTGAAAAAAGTTAATGCATTTAATGCAGATTAGCAAGAGGAGCCTGCTGCCGTCTATGGGGTCGCACAGAGTCGGACACGACTGAAGCAATTTAGCAGCAGCAACAGCAAGAGGAGAATAAATGCATAGGAAAGTGAATTTTTTTCCTCCATTCATCAAGTTATAGTCAGTGAGCAAGTTTGGAAAAGAATGAGAGAATGAAATGTATAAAATGTAAAATTTGAGATGAAGTCAGGAGGAGAAGGGGACGACAGACAATTAGATGATTCGATGGCATCACTGACTTGATGAACTTGACTTTGAGCAAGCTCCAGGAGTTGGTGAAGGACAGGCAAGCCTGGTGTGCTGCAGTCCATGGGGTCGCAAAGAGTCGGACATGACTGAGCAACTGAACTGAATTTAACTAATGGGACATTAGCATGGAACTGTAGACTAATTAGTAAAATAAGTCTACATGGGGAGATAAATCTGAGATGCAAGAAAATATTCATAAGGAATCCATGTACACTTGATGATCAAAATCATGAAATGGGAATAGGTTCCCTAAAAAACTTAAAACAGAGCTAGTGTATGATCCAGCAATCCCACTTTGGGGCATATATACAAAGAAAACTATAACTCAAAAACATACGTGCAACCTTATGTTCATTGCATCACTGTTTACGATAGCCAAGAAATGGAAGCAACCTAAATGTCCACTGACAGATGAATGGATAAAGAAGATGTGGTTTTATATATATGATATATATATATATATATGATTATTATTAGGTTTGGGGTGTGTGTGTATATATATATGTATGTATGTACGTATATATATATATATATATATATATATATATGCATACAGAGTTGGGAAGGTAAGTAGCTATGCATTTGTACAGAGATGTTCTAATTAAAAATGAAAGTGTCCTCAAGTTAACCTGTTGCTCACATTTTGCAACTCTGGAATGACCCAGGAAATGTTATTCTGTTTTCCCCTTTGTTCTTGAACCTCTCTCCTCTAACCATTCCTGTGATTATAACACTTTAATCATTACACATGCTTCCATACACTAACCCATATTATTTTATGCAGAGTAGTTATATATTAAGAGAGCTTACATACTTGAAATACAAAGCCAGTAGCATAGGAATAGCTCAATATGTAGCAATGAGATGAGGTGGATATAAATAGAGTATCAAAGAAGCAAGAGGAGCAGGCACCCAGAACAGAAGCTGAATATACGTTATGTATGAGGAGAGATGCCTCTTCAGTGAGAGAACGGGGAAGGAAGTCAGGATGGGTATGAATCTCAACATGTTCATCAGGGCAGGAGTAATGAAAATAAATTGAGACAATTTACTTGCCATGCCCTCTGATTGATAAATTAGGGTTAAGGATGAATACTGATTTTCTGGAATGTGATGTTTAGAAAAATCAGAAATCCTCTTTAAAAAATATGCAAAAATATATACCAATTTAGGTGTATATAGATTATATATACATATATAAATCAATATATAATATACACATAAAATTTATTAAAATAAATCATAACACTGAAAATTTAAGGTAGCTCATAGATATCATCATAAAATCAAGAATAAAAACACAATTATATTAATTAGCTTGATATACTTAAATTTTTTCATTTAATTGGCTTTTCATATGAACAATTTTGAACAATAATTTTATGAAAAATGAAAAGATAAGATCAAATTGTATATTTCTATAAGCTGATTGCTTCCATATCAGATTATCTTAAACTTGAGTTTTACAGTTTTACATTGATAAGGAGGGCATAATTTGAAAAAGTCGAGCCAGTATAGTGTTATCCATAGAGATTTTGAAGTCTTCATTACCTCAGTGACCTAAGATTTGAGTCTTACTTTTTTCCCCCTAAAGGTGCCTTAGTGTCTGTAGAATCAGTAAGAGAATGATTGAATAATTTGTGAATGTGTGTGAGCATGTGCTTACTCATAAAACTTGACAATTAAGGCTTTCATTGTAATTCATAAGACTGTTAAAGTGTCTTTGAAAGCAATTATGATTTATGTGCATGCCACAACCAATTCAAAGCATATATTTTTATCTATGTTTCTTACTTTAGTGAAAAACATTTTTGTCATAATGATGTGGTTTACCAAGATGTCTATTTAAATTATCAACACAAAAACAAATAATTGAATCTTCAGGGCTGTACTTTTTAACTGAGTCTATGATAACATTATCAGTGATGTCCAGTGTTTTCCATCATTGAAATGAACTTCCAAAAACTTGATTGTGAGTTCACAAATTGAATGCACTAAAATAATTATTGCAATAAATGAATTTTCTATTTAAAATATTCTGATGCCTCTGATGTAAAAATGGCATCACTTTCTGTTTTAAAAGTTTTTCTTTTACTTGTATAACCAAAATTTTAATAAATATTCTTACTTATACCACAAAGAAGAAAGTTTGAAATAAAAAATGTACATTAATTTAAAAGTCACACTATATCTAAATGAAAAAAATCATATTTAAAAATGTGCACATGTGCTAAGTCACTTCAGTTGTGTCTGATTCTGTGCAACCCTATGGACTACAGTCTGCCAGGCTCCTCTGTCCATGGGATTCTCCAGGCAAGAATGAATATTGGAGAGGGTTGCCATGCCCTCTACATGGGCATCTTCCCTACCCAGGGATTGAACCTGCATCTCTTATATCTACCTGAATTGGCAGGAGGGTTCTTTACCATGAGCACCATGTGGGATGCCCCATATTTAAAAGAGTGATATGGAAACAGATTTTCTTCAGTTTAAAAGATTGCTTTCAAGCAGAGAACTCACTATTAATTTGAAACAGAAACTGATGCTTCTTTAGCATATTTGTGTTTATGGTTTCCATGTGGTCTGTGATATTGCTAAAGTTCCCATCACAAATGGAATAGATTGGTAAATATTTCATACAAATGATGTATTCATCATCAATACTTTTTAAAACACAGAAATTCAGACCTTAATTTTTCACTTAATATGCATTTTCCTTTTTGAGAAATATTTGATTAAAAGTTTTATTGCAAAATAAAAATGTTTTATATAAAAGTATTTTAATCAGAAAGGCTCAACACAATATTTATATATGATATATTTGTTTAATAAGACACTTAGGAAGAGTATTCAAACCTCATTAAACGTATTGAGCAGACTGTTCAACTTCTCTTCCTCACATATATTTCATGTCCACCTATTCTATGATTTCTCAGTTCTCCACTGACAATGCTGATTATCATATCTGTTCCCCTTTTCATCTTACAAGGAGATGAGAGGCACAGGCCACACCATAATGGACTAGCATAACAAGTATACCAGTCGG
Organism: Capricornis sumatraensis; assembly: GCF_032405125.1. NCBI lineage: Eukaryota > Metazoa > Chordata > Mammalia > Artiodactyla > Bovidae > Capricornis > Capricornis sumatraensis. The sequence goes on from NC_091073.1 coordinate 27,694,061, forward strand.
TCAACAAGGTTTTCCAGTGACCACTGAATTTTATCTTTGAATTCTCTGTATATTGTATTTCAGAAGACATTGTTGCTTTTATGTGGGAAGGATTAGGAAAAGAGGTTTTTTCCCTGCCTTTTTAGATGAAATAATTATAAGTCAAAATGAAAACTCTGTTCATTAGATGTGTTCATGAACTCTGTTCATTAGACATCTTGCATCCTGTTAGAGGATAACAGTATAAGCATGATGAACAAATTAGACAAATTGCAAACCCCTCAAGTTTATTATAATGTACCCATTATATAACATACCCATTAATAATCATACTTAAATTAAAAATACCAAAGTCTTACGCTAATACTAAATTGGGTTGGATGCTGGAACACCAGGAATAAACCAAGAGAATCCCAGGTAAAATAATTGTTATGGTCACAGTAGCTATAAGACCCTATGTGATTTGGCCCATCAGTACTATCCTAATATGCTATCTCTATTCATTCTGCTCCAGCCACCCTGACCTTCCTGCTAATGTTTCCCAATTATGTCAAATATTCTCCAATCATGATGCTTTTACTCTTGCTCTTTCCTCTGCTTTAAATGCTCTTACATCTCCTGCACTGGCAGGCAGGTTCTTTACCACTAGTGCCACCTTAGAAGCCCAGATGTTATTCTATAAATAACCAAATGACTTGTTCGCTCATCTCCTTCATGTCTATACTCAGTGAGTCCTTCCCTGCTCGGCCTATTTAAAAGAACCGTCACAGAACACTGACTATCAATGTACACTCTTTGCCTTCCCTGCTGACATGTATATATTTTATTACTTTAATCTGTGCCTTTTTCTACTAAAATATAAGACTATGAGAGCAGAAAGTGTTGTCTCTTTTGTTCATACTGGGTTGGCAGTGCTAACACTTTTTCCTGGCAACTGGTAGCCACTGAATGAATATATGCTGCATCAATTTACATTACTAATATTAAATATATATATATACCCATATATGTTGTTATTATTAAACTACCATTTCACATTTAGTTGTTGCATCATTATTCTGTTTAGAGTGGACTACATTTAATAGTCCAGTTATTATTTCTAATATAAGAGTAGTTTACTAAATTATCATTAATAAAGGATTCTGAGATAATCATCTGCTATGAGTTTTCTTATTTTCACTCATTAGTAAGACATTGCTATTTGACTCCCTGGGGCTGACAATAAAGTTATGCCAGGAAGCTTGCTTAACAGACTTAGTAACAGCAAACTGAGGACAGTCAACTAAAATAGCTTGTGATACTTATTAGAAAGTTGACTTTTGTAGAATAAAACAAGCAACAGGTAAAAGGATATAGACAAATGAATGATTCATTTCCAACAGCCAATTTAGGAGAAAATATCATTTTTTTACAGTGTTCAATAATTTGGATAAGTAATCACCTCTAACAATAGCTTAGGATCTATAACCTGTTGTTGAGCTATTATTTTCTCTGTGAAATGAATGATAAAAGCTCAGATTTTTCAACATCGTTAAAGTCATAATCAATTTGTTGATGTTTGTGGAAAGTGACTATAGAATTGTAATACCCAAAATTCTTTGGCAAGACTGGAAGTTATATGACTTTGTTAACTCTAGGAGCATGTTGTATTTTTCTTACTTGTATAACCTGCAGATCTTTAGTACAGAAGCATAGATTGATTCTCAGACTCAGTTGCTAAGACAGAATTATGATCAAGGCAAAGACAGAATTATGCCCACACACTTAACTGGGGGGTTGCAAAATCATCTACAGCACATTTTATGATTAATTAGGATTGAAAGGGTAAGTTGAGAGCTTTATTCTTACACTACCAAAACAATGCTTATTTCTCTGGAAATTTCCAGTAGAGCCAGATTGAGTTTTTTTTTTAATTAATTTACTTATTTTAATTGGAGGCTAATTACTTTACAATATTGTGGTGGTTTTTGCCATACATTGATATGAATCAGCCATGGGTGTACATGTGTCCCTCATCCTGAACACCACTCCCACCTCGTTCCCAATCCCATCCCAATGGGTCATCCCAGCACACTGGCTTTGATTGCCCTGTTTCATAAACCAAACTTGGACTGGTCCTCTGTTTCACAAATGGTAATATACGTGTTTCAATGCTATTCTTTCAAATCACCTCACCCTCACCTTCTCCCACAGAGTCCAAAAGTCTGTTCTTTATATCTGTGTCTCTTTTGCTGTCTCGTATATAGGGTCATCATTACCATCTTTCTAAATTCCACATATATGCCTTAATTGAACTGATACTGTATTGGTGTTTTTCTGACTTACTTCACACTGTATAATAGGCTCCAGTTTCATCCACCTCATTAGAAATTATTCAAATGTGTTCTTTTTAATAGCTGAGTAGTATTCCACTGTGTATAAGTACCACAGTTTTCTTATCCATTTGTCTGCCAATGGACATTTAGGTTGCTTCCATGTCCTGGCTATTGTAAACAGTGCTGCAGTGAACATTAGGATACACGTGTCTCTTTCAGTTCTGGTTTCCTCAGTGTGTATGCCCAGCAGTAGGACTGCTGGGTCATATGGCAGTTCTATATCCAGTTCTTTAAGGAATCTCCACACTGTTCTCCATAGTGACTGTACTAGCTTGCATTCCCACCAACAGTGTAAGAGGGTTCCCTTTTCTCCATACCCTCTCCAGAATTTATTGTTTGTAGACTATTCGATAGCAGCCATTCTGACTAGTGTGAGATGGTACCTCATTGTGGCTTTGATTTGCATTTCTCTGATAAAGAGTGCTATTGAGAATCTTTTCATGTATGTTAGCCATCTGTATGTCTTTGGAGAAATGTCTGTTTAATTCTTTGGCCCATTTTTGAATTGGGTTGTTTACTTCTCTGGTATTGAACTGCTTGTTTATTTTTGATATTAATTCTTTGTCAGTTGCTTCATTTGCTATTTTTTCTCCCATTCTGAAGGATGTCTTTTTACCTTTCTTATAGTTTCCTTTGTTGTGCAAAGCTTTTAAGTTTAATTAGGTCCCATTTGTTTATTTTTGCTTTTATTTTGGGAGGTGGGTCATGGAGGATCCTGCTGCAATTTATGTCAGAGAGTGTTTTGTTTATGTTTTCCTCTAGCAGTTTTATAGTTTCTGGTCTTCCATTTAGATCTTTAATCCATTTTGAGTTTATTTTTGTGTGTGGTGTTAGAAAGTGTTCTAGTTTCACTCTTTTACACTTGGTAGACCAGTTTTCCCAGCACCACTTGTTAAAGTGTTTGTCTTTTCTCCATTGTATATTCTTGCCTACTTTATCAAAGAGAAGGTGTCCATAGGTGTGTGGATTTATCTCTGGGCTTTCTATTTTGTTCCACTGATCTATATTTTTGTCTTTCTGCCACGAACATACTGTCTTGATGACTGTAACTTTGTTGTATAGTCTGAAGTTAGGCAGGTTGATTTCTGCAGATCCATTCTTCTTTCTCAAGATTGCTTTGGCTATTCAAGTTTTTTTGTATTTCCATACAAACTGTGAAATTATTTATTTTACTTCTGTGTAAAATATCATTGGTAGCTTGATAGGGATTGCATTGAATCTATAGATTGCTTTGGGTAGTATACTCATGTTCACTGTATTGATTCTTCTGATCCATGAACATGGTATATTTCTCCACCTATTTGTGTCATCTTTGGTTCCCTTCATCAGTGTTTTATAGTTTTCTATATATAGGTCTTTAGTTTCTTTAGGTAGATTTATCATAAGTATTTTATTCTTTTCATCACAATGGTTAATGTGATTGTTTCCTTAATTTCTCTTTCTATTTTTTCATTGTTAGTGTATAGAAATGTAAGGGATTTTGGTTTATTAATTTTGTATCCTGCAAATTTACTCATTTATTCATTGATTAGCTCTAGCAATTTTCTGATGGTGTCTTTAGGGTTTTCTATGTAGAGAATCATGTCATCTGCAAACTGTGAGAGCTTTTCTTCTCCTTTTCCAGTCTGGATTCATTTTATTCCTTTTTCTTCTCTGACTGCTGTGGTTAAAACTTCCAAAACTATTTTGAATAGTAATAGTGAGAGTGGGCACCCTTGTCTTGTTCCTGACTTTAGGGGAAATGCTTTCAATTTTTCACCATTGAGGATAATGTTTGCTGTGTGTTTATCATATATGGCTTTTATTATGTTGAGGTATGTTCCTTCTATGCTTGCTTTCTGGAGAGTTTTTGTCATAAATGGGTGTTTAATTTTGTCAAAGGCTTTCCCTGCATTTATTGAGATAATCATATGGCTTTTACCTTTCAATTTGTTAATGTGGTGTATCACATTAATTTATTTGTGAATATTGAAGAATCCTTGGATAAAGCCCACCTACTCATTATGTATGATCTTTTTAATATGTTGTTGGATTCTATTTGCTAGAATTTTGTTGAGGATTTTTGCATATATATTTAGCAGTGATATTGGCTTATAGTTTTGTTTTTTTTTTTTTTGTGGCATCGTTGTCTGGTTTTGGTATTAGGGTGACGGTGGCTTCAAAGAATGAATTTGAGAGTTTACCTTCCTCTGCAATTTTCTGGAAGAGTTTGAGTAGGATAGGTGTTAACTCTTCTCTAAATTTTTGGTAGAATTCACCTGTGAATCTATCTGGTCCTGGGCTTTTGTTTGTTGGAAGATTTTTGATTACAGTTTCTATTTCTGTACTTATGATGGGTCTGTTAAGATTTTCTATTTTTTCCTGGTTCAGTTTTGAAAGGTTATACTTTTCTAAGAATTTGTCCATTTCTTCCAAGTTGTCGATTTTTTTTGCATATATTGCTGATAGTAATCTCTTATGATCCTTTGTATTTTTGTGTTGTTTGTTGTGATTTCTGAACTTTCATTTCTAATTTTGTTGATTTGATTCTTCTCCCTTTTTTTCTTGATGAGTATGGCTACTGGTTGGTCTATTTTATTTATCTTCTCAAAGAACCAGTTTGTAGTTTTGCTGATTTTTTGCTATAGTCTCCTTTGTTTCTTTTTCAATTATTTCTGCTCTAATTTTTATGATTTCTTTCCTTCTACTAACCCTGGGGTTCTTCATTTCTTCTTTTGATTAACAGTTTCTTAGCATATTAAGGATTTGTTAAGCTCTCTGACATAACAAGATTTCATAACAAAAGACATAAGTAATAGGTCTTAAATTCTGATTCAAGAGGGTTTTTATTTAAGTAAAATATGGTAGAAATTTTGTTACATTAAATAGCATTTTAAATTAAGAAAGTCATGAAATCTGTGGAAGGTGTTATGTGTTTTCTAAATTACAAATTTATTTTAACAGGAGAATATATTCCAAGGCTTTAATATGGAAATATGTGTAATACTTGGAATATGCGAATCTGTATGTTGACTGTTACATTTCATTTTTTTGTAATTATATATGTTCTACATTTAGTTCAGGTAGATGAAACCAAAGACTTTTATAAGGCACTCATTCCAGAACAATTCTTTATCCCTAACTATGCCGAAAGATCTGGAAAAAAGTTTACATAATTTAAAAATATTGATCTTGTATATTTTTTTCAATTCAATAAATACTTTTTATTTTTTACTTAAATATTTTAGGGATGATATGAGAATAAGCCATCTGCACTTTCATGAAGCTTAAAGTCAGAGTGAATAACCAATATCACACATATACAGAAAACTTGATATTAACTTTTCATAAGTCACATTAGCATATGCAGTTGGTATAACAGCTAGAGATGTGCATATTTATTATCATGTTGTGAGGGAAAGAAAACTCATTCTATGAAGACCAGTGATATATATATACACACATATATATTTCTTTTTTGCAACACATTTGTACCAGCAAACAAATTATTCAATTTTATCACAATATGTTCATTAGGATGAAACAAGTTATAGGATACGGATTCTAGTTTCAGATATGTTTAACTAAAATAGTCATTACCAGAGTGAAAGAGTTTATGTAAAGAGAAATAATAAAAACAAACAAACACTTATTTATGTCTTAAAAACAAAGATAAAAAGGGAAGTGACTGGAGAGTTTTGGTAGTTCTAGCTAACTCATACCAGGTATCAGCAAGGCTTCAATACATTAAAAAAAAAAAAAAAGCTTCTAAACAAAATGTGAGAAAAGAAATAAAGATAAGATTAGAGAAGAGATGTACTCAAGAAGATTTTAAAAACTGGGGAAAAGGAAAAATGAAAAATAGGAAAATAAAAGAATGAATAAAGTTTCTGCAGGTTCAAGGTGGCAGATAAAATGTGTATTTTTAAAAAACATATCTACTTTTTAAAAGTAGCATTGGAAAAGTAATAAACCAAAAATAAAAATAAAATCACATTGGTTATTAGGTTAGTAAAGAAACTTTACAGAGTAGAACAGTTTCAAAAGCAATACATTGAAAGGGCACCACTGTAAAGATACCTCCTGCAGCTGACCCAGGATCAGGGATGGTACAGCTAGAAGCAGGGATGGGAGGAGTTATAACAAGTGAGCAGGTCAGCTATGGGATTAGTGAAGGCTTACAGCATCGCCTGACCAGAATCCTGTTTCTGAACAGCTACCTATGGCATTTGCCTCCTGGAATACATCTGAGGACCAGCTCTCTTAGAAATGTGGGTCTACCACTAGCCATGCAGCCTGGGCACTGACATCAGAGATAAAACAGGACACGCTTCCCCAATGAGAAAGTAATTTTCCTGCCAATAGTGTGGTCAATGAGAAAGGCAACTAAAGGAAGAAAATTTCCAGTTGAACTAATATGAAACCCATTTGCTAATCATGGGAGGAAATAAAGCTTTTAAATAGTATAAAAAGAAATGATCAAGATTAAACTAGAAATTCAATCCAATTCCATTCAAACTCATATTTTAAGATTCAAGACAATAACAACATATTGAGGAGAGTAAATGTCATTAAATTTTGAGGGCATAATAGGGACTTACAAAAAGACAGTCACTAGTGAGAATCAATAAGAAGATCAATGAAGCAAAGACAAGTGCAATGATAGTCTAACATAAATATGCTTTCACCTTATATGAAGGATGTCAAATCAGTGGTAAAATGGTGAACTAATGAACAGCTTCTGTTGGGGCAGCTAGATTTTGATCTGAAGGAAAAAAGCATTCCATTCTGATGTCATCCTTTCTGTCCATGCATCTCTAAAAAACTTGTAATCTTCAAAGATTAAAGGTTAGAATTTAAAACAAAATATAAAGACTAAAATATATAAAGAATATTTCAGTAATTTTGGCTTGAGGAAAAGTTTTCTAAAACATAAAATTGAGAAAGCATTCAGCATAGAATTAACAGATGAAATTTTATGTATTTATATGGACAAAAAAGAACAAACTATATAAATTGAAAGCAACTAGGACAAAGTAAAAGAAAACTCTTCCAACATATATAAAATGATGATGTAAATACTTATACCATAAGATTTTAAAATGAACATGAGAAAAGACAAATCAAAATGAAAATAGGCAAGTAAAAGGGCATATGCTTTACATAGGAAATAAACAGTTAATATATGTAAGAAAAAGTGTTTGTTTGAATCATCTGTTGCTTTGGTCTTATTTGATTATAGAGGAAATACGCTGCTGAATACAATATCAGAACATCTATCAAACAAAGAAGCCAGCTATATTGACCCAAACAATAGTATAGGCAGGTAGCCAAACCTAGGTCTATGAGATTGTTTTTCTAAATTTGAATAAAGATCAAAATAGATTCCTGATTCAGCCATATGAGGCAACCTACAAAAATGGTAACACAAAAGATTCATGGTTGTCAAATAATTTAAAGTGATTATTTATTATTAATTTAATTGGGAAGTTACTCCAACTCCATCATATCAGTAAGGCCTGTAATACCTATTATATAGCAATTAATCTCCTAAATCAGTGCTTATCCATGCCATCTCCATATAACCAGTTGGGGAGCTTTGTCTAGGCCCACACCTCAGATATTCTACATCAGGCTGTACTCCCAAACCCTCTTAACAACCCATACCTATGCCCTCATAGGGAGTCCTCCATTCTCATTGTTTAAGGATAAAATAAGAGGCACTCATTTTCCAGTGCCTCTCCATGATATATCAGAAGTAGCTGGCAGTAGGCTACAGTGGCAGTACAACTAAATCAGGAATAATTTGAGTATAAGGAAAAAAATGACCTCTGACCAGTGCGCAATATCTCAAACAATAAAATTTCCTGTTTACCTTTACTGGATAAAGAGATGTTCAGAGTTGAGGAAACACATGAATTCAATAATACTAATTACAAATATGTGTCACACTATTAAGGAACTGGAAAAGACAAGAATGGACTATTAGCGATGGGAGGAAAATTTATGCAAGTGAATTTCTCAGAGTGGACCCAGTATTGGGACTATTCCTGCTCCAAAGAAATGCAAGTTGGCAATTTTTCATAGTCACTCCATGAGTGTTCAAAACACTCATGTTCATGTTGGTAGGGACAGAAGCTCTGGAAGGGATAAAGAACACGAATTTAACTTTAACAAGAAGAGTAGTTACTGACTCTGGAGTACTCAGTTGTCATTGAATGAACCAATTACTGAATTCCAATATGTTACTATAACTCAAGGGAATTTAACCCATTTACTTAAGGGTAACCTAAAGTCACTGGTCCCTTTCCATAATACAACTGCAGCCATTTGTCCTTACTACCTACACACTGGTTCTAGAAATTGTACTAACTTTTCCTTCCCATTATGCCTTTGTCAATGGTCACAGCAAATGGCTTACTGAATGCTTTATCATATGCCCAGTCACTCAGTCAGGTCTGACTCTTTGAGAGACTATGGACTGTAGCCCACCAGGCTCCTCTGTCCATGGGATTATTCAGGCAAGAATACTGGAGTGGGTTGCCATTTATTTCTCCAATAAACTGTCATGGTGTCTCACATATTGCTGTCTCCTTTCAAGAAATGCCTTTCACTGAGAAGGAAGAAAGAGAGTTGGTTGATGCCCTAGAGACATAAAGGTCATCTTATATGTTTTATCAGGGAGAAACAGTTGTTCATAGCACATTGAAATGACCTACTAAAGACTCAGTCACTGAACCAGTAGGAGCACTAAGAAACAGCTATGTCATATATTCTAAACTATATGATGCTATATGAACTATATATATATATGATATATATATATATATGATATATATATATGATATATATGATGCTATATGATGCTGTCTTACCCAATTCAGAAAATATGGTTCTAGAGCCAAAATGATTCTGGAGTTTGAGTATTGAAACTTATAATTTATTATAGTTAATACTCACTGTGAATCTTAATTTTATGTGTCAAATTGGCTAGGCAATGGATGTCCAGAGAGCTGATCAAACATTACTTTGGGTGTTTCTGTGAGGGTATTTTTGAATGAGATTTAACATTTAAATCAGTCGACTGTGTAAAGCAAACTGCCCTCTCTAAAACAGGTGAGCCTCATCCAATCAATTGAAAGTCTGATAGAACAAAACGCTGATCCTATCCCAGGAATGAGAATTCTCCAGTGTGATCACCTTTGAACTAGGATATTGACACTTCTTAGTTCTATAGCAGTTTACTAGCCTGCGAAAGAAAAAATAAATATCCACTCTATAAATTTGGATTTGTCAGCCTCAATTAACATGTGAGCCAATTCCGTATAATAAATCTTTCTTCATAATATATACTATTGGTTCTGTTCCAGTAAAGAATACTGGCTAATATACTCTTTCAAACATTTTGCTTCAGACTCTCTAGGTGTTTAACTCTTATGTTTTAAATGTTTTAACACCAAAGAGGAATGCTACCATTTGAGATAAAATTTTCATTGAATTGAAGCTGAAAACTAATACTTGGACATTTTGAGGTGCCTCATACCACTAGACAAATAGGCAAAAGTGACAAATATGATGTTGATTGGTATAAAACTAACTGTAACTCCCAAGGAGAAATAGATTCACTGATCTACAATGGAAGTAGGGAGTACTAAATAAGATTTCTGCTCCAATCACTGGTTTAGTTGTAAGGGTGAGGTTACACACAGTACCAAACAACCCCCAGTATCAGTGGCATAATCTTACAGAGGCTTATTTATCATTCATTCTATGGAGATCTTGGTTGGGTAAGGCTGGGGACGGGTGCCCTCTCTCACCATATTTTCATGCCAATACTGCTGATCAGTGTGGTAAAGGAAGAGAAAAAGTGGAAACTCTACTTTCTGGTCACACTTTATTGTAAGAGAAAGTCAGACACCACGCTTAATACCAAGGTGAAAGGAGTAAAGTCAAAATCAAGTGCCTGGAAGGAGATCTGGAAATATTTGCTAAAGTTCTAGTAGTGCCATGTACTACCACACCTGTCGCTCAAAGTACGTGAAGAATGAATTCTGCTCTACACAAGCAGTACAACCAAAATCTCAGACCTATCCGCTAAAACTACTTGAGTCCCTACACTAGGGAAACATTTCCAAGAAGCTGAGAAATGTTTTATGCTTCAGCTATAGCTTTTAATCAGTAGTAAAACTAGGACTATAGGCCTATAGATTTTACATGTGTTTCATTCTTTGTATTATTAACACTGTCATTTAATGAAATTCACGTATAGTTAAATATATATTTTTCTTATTGTATTTATGTACATTGAGATCAAATGGATAAAGACAAAGGAGAAAATACTCATCTCCAGAAATGTTTCCAAGAACCAGGACTTGAAGCTGGATATAGTAACTATACAAGATTCTGGGTTATCTACATTTTAGGAAGACATGTATTTTTGCTGACATATTTAGTAGCATTAGTAATGACTGGTATTTTTTTTTCAACTTTTATCTTCAGAAAAGAAAAGATATTGGATAATTTGGTGGTTGGATGGTGGTGAACACACACTGTTTACTCCCGCCAAGAATCTGTCTTTCATGCTCAGGTTATGACATCCTCATCTGGCTTTGAGGAAACAAATAATTTGATAGTAATCTTGTAAATCAAGAAGCCCTATTCCAAAGTGCTAACACTGTAACATGGGAAACAAGGAAAACCAAAAATATGATTCTCCTAAGGATTTGAATAGAAGAATAAGGATACCTAAAGCATTTGGAATCAATTTCTCTTAGGAGTAAACTATGGACTCTGTCTTCTTAGTCAGAGTTTCCTCAAACTGTTCTTTTCTTTCTTTCTTTCTTTCTTTTTAATTGAAGGATAATTGCTTTACAGAATTTTGTGTTTTTCTGTCATATATTAACAAGAATCAGCCATTCCAACTTGAGGAGTTGCCTAAAACTGCTCTGATTCCTATCTTTTCTGAAACATATTTCTTCATTTTTCCATTAATTCTATGAGCAACTTCATAACTTTTCAGTAAACTCTATTTTGGATCAGAAACTAGATTTTATTTCTGTTATTTATAGGAAAGTCTATCTAACTAATGCCATTTCCAACTTTAAAACTGATTACCATGCAAATAAAAATAAGGATATATTTTTACCTTTGACAAAAATAGAAATTACTGAAGATAGCCAATTTAAAAGATGTTATGGGAAATAAAACATTATATATTGCTTTGGGGATTATAATTCAATACAAAGTTTCTGTATAGTAATTCAACAGAACCTGACAAGTAAAATTTAAGATATTTGAATATGCTTCTAAAAACAGATTGATTGTTAAATTATTCCAATAATTTTAAAGTGCAGGCAATATAAATATTTCCCAGTAAGAGTAGCTAAAAAAAAAAAAAAACTATGGAATACTGTATAGCTCTTAAAAACATTTAAGCTTATCAGTATCTACTGAATTTGGACAATATTTACCATATGCTTTTGAGCAAAAAGAAGCAAGCTGCAGAGCAATAAAAAACTATACTCTAAATTATACAAAAGATCTATTTCTCTATACAAAACATACATGTAGGTCTATATATGAATACATTGTATATATACAAATGCATTCACTCAGTCATGTCTGACTCTGTGTGTGATCCCAGGGACTGAAGCCTGCCAGGCTCCTCTGCCTGTAGAATTTTCCAGGCAAGAATACTGGAGTGTGGTATCATTTCCTACTCCAGAGGATCTCCCTGACCTAGGGATTGAACCTATGTGTCTTGCATCTCCTACATGGGCAGGCAGATTCTTTACCATTGCACCACCTGGGAGGCCCTAATATACATATATTAATATCTAGATTTATAGAAGGTCTTAGAGGATACACACAAACAATTTGCAATGATAACACCCTGAAAGGTGCTAGACCTTAAAATGGGGCCCTTAACTTAATCTCTAAATTATATTCATTGTAGTGTAAAATTATACAAGTGCATATTTTATTTTCATTTTTCAAAATATTAAAATAGATAAGGTAATAGGATGCCTAACAGTCAAAGAGTAAAAGGAAACATGTAATATATATTTAAAGTACAGTAGAAAAAATGAAATGTGAAAATAAGGCTAACATCAATGTTATTACAGTATATTTACATAAAGCTACACAGCAATTATGTTATTAACTAACATTACCTCAAATGATACTGACAACAAATACAATTCATCAGGGACATATTATGTAGTAAGCACTTCATGGAACTCATCCCAAATTTACTTCATAACTATCCTATGATGCTGGTCCTATTTCTTCATTTCATGGAGAAGATTATGACAACACGGGGCAGTTAAATGATGAGGTTTATAATTATAAGTCAGCAGACATTTAGTTTAACTATAAAATACCAGCAAATCCTAGATTTACTTGGTCTAGTAGAGCTACAGAGGTCTTGGAGTAGCTAAACTTCTTAAAGCACAGTTCCTTAATCCTGCAGTAAGTGCTGAATAAGTCGCTTCAGTCATGTCCAAGTCTCTGTGATACAACAGACTGTAGCCTGCCAGGCTTCTCTGTTCATGAAAATCTCCAGGCAAGAATACTGGAGTGGGTTGGCATGCCCTCCTCCAGGGGATCCTCCCAGCCCAGGGATGGAACCCGCATCTCTTACGGCTCCTGCATGGGCACACAGGTTCCTTACCTCTAGTGCCACCTGGGAAGCCCCTGCAGAGTAAGAGCTATTTTTTTGAAGTGCAGAGAATATTAAAGAACAAGAAAAAGAGGCGCCCTGCTTGAGCATCTGTGTTAATATCAAGGCTTTACTTTTGCTTGTCTTTGACAAGGCTGGAACTTACTGCATGTGGCTGAGTTAGTCAATAATCTGATCATGATCCTCTACTGGAGTTTGACAAAGGCAGTGTTCTGAACTAAATTCCTATGGGGAGCCTGCCTTCTACAGCAAGGTGGTTCCACCCATCACTGCTCAGCATTTGAAACTGGCCCTGGACAACAGGTAGCAGGGAGGGAAGAAAAAGATGAGTATAAGTATGGGAGCCTGTGCTAATTAATTGCATATAGTTTCATTTATCTAACAGAAGATTTGATGGCATCCATTTTATTCTGAGCATTTAAGAGACAACTTTAACATTTGCTTTCTCATTTCTGAGAATAACCTAGAAGACTTACTTTGATCATACTGACATATTTTTCAAAAAGAACTTTGTTTATAGACCTTTTTTCTACTTCATCTGGTATAATGTTTCCTATCATGTTGATAGACAGAAATCAGATCAGTGAAAGATGACATTAATTAGTTAAACGGGCCAAACTAATAATGATTTATTTCAGTGCAGACTGATGACATCAAAAGTATATGGTATCTGTTGAAAAATAATTGTATTTCACTACATCTTGCCTATTACAGGGTATCTTATAAGAGAGTGATAGCTATTGGATTTGGTAGGTAGTAAATGAAAAAATCACATTATGATTTCCAGTCTTTGTTAACCAGCATTTTTTCTTCTGTAGTAGATCTGTATCTTACATTTAATAAAGAAAGGAAAAGAGAGCAGCACTTCCAACCAAAAGATGGTTTAGTTATTTCAGCATCCAGTTAATACACGTGTATGTTTGTGGTGCGATTATTATTATTATTATTAACATTAGCATAGTATGAGAATTACTTCACAATATTTTTAAAAGGAGGACAATCTGATTGAAACAGGTCATTTTGAAAACCAGCATCTGCATTAGTTACTCTTATGTAGTTGATATTCAGTGTTGTTATCTATACTAATCTGGCTGCTGTATTTGAATAACATTATTTCTAGGTTTGTCAGGCTGCTTATTTAATTAATTAGTAGTAAATAAGTTAATGGCAATAATATATTTAGACTTACCCTGGCATTGGTCCATTTCCAGCAAGACTGTAAACCTGACGAGGATTTAGTAGGTATTGGAATTTTCTGTAAATTCTATAAAGGTGAAAACATAGAAGAAAAAAATTAAATTTAGTGGTACCTCCAAGTTTTTATTCTAAAATGCACACTGATTTGGAACATTCTCTATCCTGCTTTTGCATATTATTTATCTAATAAGATTTCAAATAAATACTTTAAAATACCAGGATAAAATTAGTTCAATATCTTTCTTAATAGATCCTTGTGTAATTTACAAATTGGACCACCCTAACAGAGATGAAAGTTATTTATCCCATATATATAATGGTTTTGGACACTTTGTATGTATGTACGTATGTTAGTGAAGACTGTGATCCCATCTGCTTAATTCCTTCACATAAACAATCAGCTTGATGAGCTAGCTCACAAAATTACTAAACTATTTCACCAGGAACATATCAAACAATACATTTTTTTCTGAAATAAATTAATCATTGTTTAACCAATACAATAGAACTGTTTCCAAGTATACACACAATCTCATATCAGAATTCTGAGGCAAAATATCACATGTAAAGAAATATTTTTAGTTTTTAAAATTAGCTTTTACATATATGTGAAAATACTACTATATATCTTAATGCATCCATCTCATGTTTACTGATAGGGCTTCTTTGATAGCTCAGTTGGTAAAGAATCCATCTGCAATGCAGAAGACCCCAGTTTGATTCCTGGGTGGGGAAGATCCCCTGTAGAAGGGAAAGGTTACCCACTCCACTATTCTGGCCTGGAGAATTCCATGAACTGTATAGTCCATGGGGTCACAAAGAGTTGAACATGACTGAATGACTTTCTCATACACACATGTTTACTGATAGAAATCTCCAAATATCTGTTTATATCGTCCTGCTTCCTTGAGCAATACCCTTGCATTCTAGATCTTGAATAATGATTACCACCCAGTGTCTTAAGAATGATTTTAGTCATTCTCGGGACCTCTTTTTCCCCAGCACCTGAAACAGAGGACAATCCTGTACCTTCTAACTGAGTAATGTCTACCATACCTGGTTATTCTATCTCATGCCTTACTTCAGGCTTTCAAATTCTCTCACCAGATCTGTGAAAGTCTTGCCTATACAGCCTTCTTCTGTTCTGCTACTTAAGTACAGTCATGCTGTTTCCAAGAAGAAAAATCACTGCCAGTCAGGAAACATATATAATATTTTATTATATTTTCTCATCTTTCTCCTCCTTCCTCTTAAATTTCAACCCCAATGAATATCTTCTGGCTCCCTACCAAAACAGCACACTCATCCACAATTATGTCTTTTTTTTTCCTTTACCTGTCTAATACCTGCTGCTGCTGCTAAGTCACTTCAGTCGTGTCCGACTCTGCGCGACCCCACAGACAGAAGCCCACCAGGCTCCCCCGTCCCTAGGATTCTCCAGGCAAGAACACTGGAGTGGGTTGCCATTTCCTTCTCCAATGCATGAAAGTGAAAAGTGGAAGTGAAGTCACTCACTCTTATCCAACTTTTAGCGACCCCATGGACCGCAGCCTACCAGGCTCCTCCATCCATGGGATTTTCCAGGCAAGAGTACTTAGAACCAACTCAAAAGCTAGACTTTTGAGTCTTCAGAGACAATGACTGTTTTCCTCTGAACTTCCATGGCAACTTTATTTTAAACACGCTTAACTAAGCTTCTACCTTGGGGCTGCTGTAGAAAATCTATTTATGTGTCTGCCTCCCTGTAGGACTATATCTTCTATCTCATCCCCAGTTTCTAGCAGAGACTAGATTCTCTCAAGTGTTGCCGTCTAAATGATGTGTGAGCTCTTCCACAGCTGTTGATGGGTATGGGAAACTACCTATGTGTGAATATTTATTTCTGTGACCTTTTCCTGCTTATCTAATACATCAAAGAATAAAATCTACATATTTTAAAAGGAAAACCCTGAATGCTGTGCTGTGTGCTTAGTCACTGAGTCATGTCTGACTCGTTGTGAACCCATGGACTATAGCCTGCCCAGGTTCCTCTGTCCATGGGAATTCTCCAGGCAAGAATACTGGAATGGGTTGCCATGCTCTCCTCCAGGAGATCTTCCAAACCCAGAAATTGAACCCAGGTCTCCTGCATTGCAGGTGGATTCTTTAGCATCTAAGCCACCAGGGAAGAAACATATTTTGAAGAGAAAACCCTGAATAGAATCCCATTATTTGTGAAAGATGGCCCCTATGCATTTATGATCACACACATAGTAGATCTCTCTCCTTTAAACATATTTACAGTTCTTTTGATTTTGAATGGTCCTTGTTAGCGTATAAAGGACAAAACGTGAGTGAGTGTGCATACTGCTGCTGCTAAGTCGCTTCAGTCATGTTCGACTCTGTGCGCCCCATAGACAGCAGCCCACCAGGCTCTGCCGTCCCTGGGATTCTCCAGGCAAGAACACTGGAGTGGGTTGCCATTTCCTTCTCCAATGCATAAAAGTGAAAAGTGAAAGTGAATTCGCTCAGTCATGTGTGACTCTTAGCGACCCCATGGAGTGTGCATACAGGAGAACTCAAATATCCTCCTTGCCCCATTAAATTTAATTTATTGATAATTTCAGTGTATCTATCTATATTTTTTAAAGAGTTATCTTTAGGTACTAGGAGAAGAGGGAGAAAGATATTTCATTTAAGGGTCATTTGGCATGATTAATGTTATTTTAATTTGAGGGAGATTTTTCCACTTGAAAAATTTTTTCACTTTATACTCCATTTGTTTCTAATTTCAAATATGAATTTTAGTCTCATCTATTGCTTTGTGAAGAGTGTGCTTCTTTTCAAGATATCTATAACATAAACAACAACAAACTATGAGTAGTAAAGGAGGAAATGATTTTATCATCATCATTTACTATTTCATGTGTCTAAAAGTAAGGCAACTAGTCTCTTTAGTAAAACATTATAAATACTTTATATCAATAAGCCACTAGTTATTTAAAATAATTTCTATCATATTTAGCAGAGTTTAAAATATATATGGTGATAAAAAGGGAAAACGTTTTAAGCAGAAATAATATTTTATTGAATGGAAAATGACCATTCTTCATTTAACTGAAATAAAGTTGGAAAGTTAAATGATAGAAAAGTAAATTACTTTTCAAAATTCCATTATTCATAGAAACATTTCAACTTCGTTATTTGATAAAACCACAATAGAAATTTCTATTTTATTATCACAGTGTTTTTGTGAATGCTTTTATCTGATTGCTCATTTTTTGGCTGGGATCAGTAAAAATTTCTAGAAATTATTAAGGTATCAGGTAACAACTAAATTTCTGTTTATGACACTCTTTAGGAAGGAATGATGCTAAAGCTGAAGCTCCAGTACTTTGGCCACCTCATGCGAAGAGTTGACTCATTGGAAAAGACTCTGATGCTGGGAGGGATTGGGGGCAGGAGGAGAAGGGGACGACAGAGGATGAGATGGCTGGATGGCATCACTGACTTGATGGACGTGAGTCTGAGTGAACTCCGGGAGTTGGTGATGGACAGGGAGGCCTGGCATGCTGTGATTCATGGGGTCGCAGAGAGTCCGACACAACTGAGTGATTGAACTGAACTGAGGATGACATAAAATTTACTCTTCAGTGTGGCAACTTTCATATCTTTAGTAATTATTAGAATTTAATCATTAATTTTACAAAAAGGAAAAAAAAATAGTGTCCACAAGAATACTGAGACTATAGGTAATGCAGCTCATTATTATTCTGAGTAAATATACTATTCTTCTCCAGTGTATATGTCATCATGTTCTCCAAACACACATGCAGATAATCATTAAAATATATTTTGTCTAGAAGCTGAATGTAAATTCCATTTCTCACTACTGGGCAGGCGATGAATTTCGTTCCTTACTACTGGGTGATGATTTACCTGAAGTCACCTGTTGACCCTCTAGAGAATGAATTTTCATCCAACTGTATTTATGGAGCTGTGCTATATGCAAAGCTCTTTATTAATGGCTAGGGAAGTTAATAGGCAGGGTGGAGAGAATTCAGATATCTGAGATATGATAATAAAATCTCTGCAAAAGGCCATTACTATATTAAAATTTGAACTGTAAAACAGGGAGAGATCATACCAATATACATTGTTACACAGAGATGACAGCACCATTTATTTCACATTAAAATTACTGAACCATGAAGGATAATAGTTTTAAATGTTTTTATACCATAAATTTAGTTTCACATGTATATGACATAGTAATAAAGCTGATTTTTTTTTTTAAAAATCAGTAAATAAAGCTGACTTTTAAAAACATACCGTTCTCCTTGCTTCCCACCACTTTTGGGGTTCACAAAAACTAAAAGTGGATGAGTACCAGGAACTGGAGTGATCTAGAAGAAAAGTTGAATATGTGGACAAATTATTTACATTAGATATAAAGAGAACTCCTTGTTATTTCTACTTTATGACATGCCAATTAGCAAATTCAAGAATATGGTTCTTTTGTCCTGTAATGAGGAGATAAACAGCACAGATAGATAATAGATACTAGATCTATTTAATAACCTAGTTAAATCCTGTGCTTTGTCTCCATATGTATCAACAGGAATACCCACTCCACTAGGAACAGGGGCAGAGGATAAGGCAGGTATAATATGGAAAGAGAATAACCTCTCAGTAGCTATGAGATGAAAACAATAGGTCCAATTGTGGGACACTGAATAAACCACCCAGAATAAAGCAGAATATAGTGGGGAAGAAAGTTAGGAAAGAAAGAGCTCAAATTAGATCCATCTTAGAAATGATCCCTACTCCAGAGCTTTGTAGCACATTTGGAATCCATCTTCCCAACGACTTGTGAACCAGACTCTAAATAAGATCGTTTGAGGCCACTTTCAGCCTGAGTCCCCATCTGCACAGCACCTCCTCAATGCTTTCTTTTCCTACTTGAGAATGCCAGTTAATCCAGGCTACTTGCTAAACAGGAATTCATTAAATTGACTGAGCCCCTATACACCATGCACTTTTCATCATTATATACTTGATGTAATCCAAAAAAGTGCCTGCTCTAGTGGAGCTTATAATCTGGGAGATAAACATGAGAAACAAACAAATATATATTTAGTAATGAAAAGTATCACCAGAAACAAAGCAGGTAAGGTAATAGCATTTCATTGACAAGGGGGAGAAATTATCTTTTGATAGAGTGGCAAAGAACACTTGTGTTTTACTTAAGTTCCATGTTAAGAGATAAGCTCTTTTAAATAAAAGTATTTCTATTCAATGTATGACTATGTAACTCAGATAAGCTCTTTTAAATAAAAGTATTTCTATTCAATGTACGACTATGTAACTCCCATTTAAACATAGTTTGATGATAATAATATTTTAATAATAAAACATGCAACTAACATAATTCTCTAAATAAATATTACGTTGAAAGGTTTTAGATCAGTCTACTTTTTGAAAGTAGATTCGAAATATCCGTTATTGCTCTGGTATTTTTCCCTTAGAAAGTACTTGAAATATTCAATGAGGAGATTAAAAACAACCATTTCATCATATCATCTTTTTTCCTTTTGCTTGTTAAACAATATGTTAAAATATCCTACCAATCTATTTTCTTCTAATTCTTCTGAAATGCCATTTTTCTAATGATTATAGGCACTGAGAAATTGGTGACATCTTCAGACTGTATGAGGAGGTTGAATAAAACATTCACAGTTCTTCTACTCTTACCTAACTTGTTCTTCTCACAAGCTATTTTTTCTGACTCAGTTTTACTTCCCTTTGTAAAGAGGGCACATGGATTTTGTTTCTGATTAGTCTCTCATTCAGTTGGGAGATGAGATGGATGAGCTGAACCTGGAGTAAGTTTCCAGCTCTTCTCCCCTGAACTCCATGAGCTCAATTATTATTGTACAGAAGGTGCCCCTGAGGTTAAGCCATTGTGTTACAAACTTGCAGTGCGTCTTCCCCTCACTCTCATTAAAAGCTGAACACCAAAACACACCTCTGACAACTAGTATTCAGTCTCCTTTACTTCTCACTCTGTTACAAATCAGATGGCACTCCTAACATTTTCACATGCAAAAAAGTAACAGATGTGGATCTTAGTTGATTTTTTAACTTCATGTAAATTGCTAGTCCTTATTTTTAAATGGAAGTGGCATTCTCAAGGTAAATAAAAATTTTTAGGAAAACATAGCCTCTGAACCCAAATACTAAGTTAGGGTGATCATCTGAAAATTCAACATCCAGCTTACCATTACATGAGATTACATTACATTTATTTGGGCAAATTTTCTAATTCACTTGAAAATATATCCTGGAATGTCTTTCAGAAAGGCTTATTAATTGAAATGTTGAAAGACATAATTATGATTTATCAAAAAAGGTTGGTATCATGCAACAGCAAATTGTGTTCTGAGGAAACATGATTATGAAGATCCCACCAGAATATAGTATAATCCATTGTTTCGTCACTAAGTTTTATCCAACACTTTTGTCAACCCCATTGACTATAGCCTGCCTGGCTCTTCTGTCTATGGGATTTCTCAGGTAAGTGGGTTGTCATTTTCTGATCCAGGGTATCTTCCCAACCCAGGGATCAGACTCACACCTCCTGCACTGGCAGGTGGGTTCTTTACTACTGATCCACTAGGGAAGCTCCAATATAGTCTGATGAGGATCTCAAGATACAAAAACCTAGATGTCATTTTTAGGACTCAGTAGATGGATAATTATGTCAAATGGATTAAAAAATATGAGAGAATCTAAATAAAGAATTTAGGATAATGATGATACTCTACACATCACAAAAATTAAGTACCAAACAAATGGAAGAACAGAAATAAAACCAAGCTATCAAACTTTTCCTCACACAGCCCCTTTCCATAAATTAGACTTGTTAAATAATACTATATAAAAATAAAACATTAAACACTTCAATATTTATTTGTAAGTTATCAGAGACTACAGAATAGTGCCTATTTGACCATTATTCTAACAGATAAGTCACCTGACCTAACATAACTTCTATTGAAGGAGCAATATGTGATTCCATATCAGAACCACAGAAATTCTGGTATCAGGGGATCATTTAACAATGGTGGTATTTATGTAAGAAAAGTGATGGTTTCAGGCAAATCAGCATCTTTTTCAACACTCATTCAAAAAGCTCCAGAATTCTGCTAAACTTTGTTACTATAAAGTCTAGCATACTAAATTTGGGTAGGAGACCAAAGACTGTGTTTTTAGATTTGAGAGCCAAAGACCTACAGTACTACAGAGCCATTTTCAAGTCTGATGAGATAAAAATAAACAACACTGTGTTCACTTATAGTCCTGAAGTGAGAAGCAGCACGTTCTGGGAGATGGTGAAGGACAGGGAAGCCTGGTGTGCTGCAGTCCACAGGGTTGTAAGCAGTCAGACATGACTGAGCGAATGGACAACAACAAGAGGCAGCATCTTAGTGACAGAGTCTATAATTTGTAAATTGTCTCATATTCCTCCTCAGCCTCAGTAAAAGAAGCCCGGGCTTTTAGGATTGCCTACATATGAGAACATTCTCTTATTATACATAACACAACCATAAAAATCAAGAAGCTAGCATGATTCTGAACTAGTTTCTTTTGTTATAAAAGCATTATCGAGACAACTGATGAAACTAGAATGAAATCTCAAGATTAGATAGCACTAATACATCAATTTTACATTCAAGTTCACTAAATGTCTTTTGAATTATACCTAATATAGTCTTTAACAGGACACATTTTGAATTTTTACTTTTATATAATAATTCTGAAATAAAATGTAAAAGAATTACTTTGAAAACTGATTTATTGTCATCCTAAAACCTCATATGCATTTTGTTATAGATTTTAGTGGGATGGGAAAAAGTAAGACAAAAATACAAATATGTTTAAAATTCTGTTGTGCCTGTGTATATGCTCAGTCATGTCTGACTCTTTGTGATGCCATGGACTGTAGCCTGCCAGGCTCCTCTGTCCATGGAATTTTCCAGGAAAAAATACTGGAGTGGTCAGCCATTTCGTACTCCAGGGGATCTTCCCAACTCTTTGACCTTGGAAGTAAATATTTATATAGTGCTTGAAATAATTTCAAGTGGAACAATATATAAAACAGATGAAAAGCAAATTACTCTGTCTGATGTGTAAAAGAACCCTGAACCTGTTCTCAGCTTCCCATCACACCACTCTTGTGCTGGAGGTATGTCTATGGAACCCTTCTCAGAGCAGTCTTTAAAAAAACAAAAACAAAACATTGGGAATGGGTAATACAGTATAGCAAAGAAAACACTGATGGTGGGGGAAAGTGTTAAGGAATATTTTATAGCGTGTGTGATACTTGAAATCCTGCAGAATGGTTCTAAACTAGGTGTGAAGGCACTACATGCAGCAGGAAAGAGCTCATACTGGGTTCTCCTCTATAAAAATAAATCACGCAAGATCGCATTTACTCATATAGAGGAGCAGTTTCATTTATATATTGTAAACACTTTAGAATATGGCTTTAGGGTCAGACTGGTTTGGGATCCCAGTTCAACCATTCTCTCGACATATACTCTCTCCCTTACCAAATTAATATGTGATGGTATTAAGTGCAATCAGTATGCCTTTCTGTCCCAAATTCATATCTACTCTCACCCCTGAATTCTAGACTCACGTATCTGTCTGCCCACTCAATACTTCTATTTGGATGTTGAACAGCATCAGACATTTTACTACAAATTTTATTCACCCAAACCCCCTCCATCTCAGGCAATGGCAACTCCATCATTTCAGTGCATGGGCCAAAGCTCTTGGCAATGCCCCTACTCTTCACTTCTTAATGAGACCCAGTCTCTCTATCTTACATAAATTATACACAAGGCCGATTCTCAGCCCTGATACATCTTATTCAGTTCCATATTTTCATCTATAACTGAGTACATTTTATATATATGGAGACCAGAACTCATTTTAGAGGTTGTTATAATACCCAAAATATAGAATAGGAATTTCAGACTTAAGAGACTTAAAATGACAATGAAGAGCTGATTATAAGAATCAGTAAGCCTGAGGATCCCAAAGTGGACAGACATATACATATAATCAAAGAAAAAGAATAAATTTGATACTCATGCTATACATTTCTGTATAGTACATATATGCATGTGTAGTTTACAGTTTGGGGAATTATAAGAATGAGATAATTGTAAATAATAAAACCAGTAGGGAAAGAGAAAAGCAGTTGTGGTGGGCACAACACTAGTTCACTTTCAGATATTTCATTATAAAGGTTCCTCTTTATGTTTTGCTAAGAGCACTACACACTATAGACTTTTTGGTTTGTAAGTGACACATTTCGGAAATTTTTCTCAAAAGAATGTTTAGGGACAAGGTAACATCGGCATAATACAGTTTAAACAACTGTTCTGTTTTTCTAATTGTTTGTTCTCATGTAGCTAATCATCTGTATTTTCACATCGTTTGCATGTTTCAGTTACATTTGATCATATGTATTAAATGTAAACCTGTGGTGTGAGCGATGACAAAGACGGAGTGCCTAACCACCTCTATTTGAAGTCCCCTAGGACTCGGGTTAATTAATGAGACTCATCCTAAGGTTATACATGATCTATTACTTCCTCTAATTAGAAATAATAATCCTGATCATTATGCTGGTTAGCTGGAAAGAAGTAAGATGAATGTGCTTAACTGTGATTAATAGTCTATAAGCCATGTAGATCTCTTCTGTCACTGAGTTATATGCAAACTGGGCTGCAACTCAATGCTTTTTGGTGATATATATTTTTATAACTCGCAGAAAATTAATTTTCTGGAAGACATTTTTAAATTTTGTGACAAAGAATAAGCATTTTATTATTTTAAAATTGATTACCACAACAAAAATTATGTTTCCATTTTGTATGAAATAGCTATCCAATAATTTATTGTCCACTTTTTAAATATTTTCTCCAAAATTATGTGAATACCTACGTGCATCATATTTTAGTCCATCCTGCTGAGGTGAAAGAGATTGCATGTGAAAGCAAAAGTGAAGTGATTATGTACAAATATTTTTAAGATAAAAATTAAAGTGATGATGATCATAGTATTTACTTACTGATGTGTTATAAGGGCTGATGCCTTCCCTTTGCTAACCAACAAATTTACCTGACAATTTTATATGCCAAAGAAAACTATAAAGTTATTATCTGGTTAGAAAAAGGAAACACATACACAGAGAAGGTTAGTCATCTATTTTTTTGATATGATTTAGTTATAATAAGATTGAAAATTTTGCATCCTTTAGAATAAAAAAAGAAAATAATCTTATATTGCTATGTCAGTTTAAAGTCTTTAGAACACTCTGCATGCACCATTTAGTTTTGGTTTTGATGTTTGAGGTAAGACAGGTGTAACTATAGAAATATTAAGAAAGAGACTAAAGCAGTCATAATTCTAGCACTTTCAAATTTTTGTTTCAAAATTTGCAAAAGTAGTACATGGAAGAGCAAGGAGGTCAGAAATTTAGCATTTCTAGACCTGTTAAAATTTGTTAACCAAGGGAACAGGGATCTCAAGAGTGTAACACAAACTCTGAGTCTGATGGCCTTCGTTCTTACCTCACTAACTGAGAGGCCCTAGGAATAATTTTACTTTAGAACATCAATGTATTCATTTTTAAAGGGGTAATAATAATATTTATTATATGTTGGAGACAAGAATTCATAATTATCTCAGACATCATTGAGAAAGATCACTTAATATTCATAAAATATTATCACAGTGGCTAACATATACTGTTTAACAAATGATGCATGTTTCCCATCCATGTATGTTGGAAGTATGTTGTGAAATATATTTGAATTTTAAAATCTGTGGAAAATATTTAAATTTCAAAATTAGGTTTCCTTTTGTTATTTTTATTGCAGGAACCCAGATTAACTATAGATTTAAACTAACCAATATCATCAACTGACCTATTGAAACTACAAATGTTGATTATTTTCACTAAAAATTTCACAGCATCACTAACCTAAAAGTTTTTACTATCATAATTGTGGATGAATTTTATATTTGGGACTTTCAATGAGATTGCTTAACACACAAGTATGCCTTTCAAAATGTGTAGACATTGACTTCCTCTTTTGATAATTAACTTCTATACTCTCTAACCAATGTAAATAAATTTATCATTCAGAATTTCCTCTTTTTACATTTGAATTTAATGACTCATAAACAATTTTCTATTTACAATGTTTTATTATGTCAAAAAATCAGTAATCTGATTAACATTAGCATAATTATTGTTTTCAGTGAATGAAAATAATGAAAAAGAACGCATTTAGGCAACTACCATGTGATCTCAACTGTCCTTGCAAACTGAGGACATAAAAGACATAACCCATAGAACCACAGATAAAATAGTAAGTGAAAAAGATATAAAATATATTGAATTGGAGTATGTAACATACTATATCTTTGTGTGGTAAGAGGTTGGTAAAGTTTCTTGGAGAACATGAAAACTGCAGCATATTCTTAAGGAAAAGAATTAGAAATTGGAAGACAGAAACATACAGATAGGAAAACAAAACAAAAATGACTTCAGAAAACAAAACAACAACAAAAACTTAATCCATAGATTAAGCCAAGTTCTTTGATTGTGTTCATGTTTGAAAGGGACACAGGTTCAATTCTTGGTCCAGGAAGATTCCAGGTGCCATGGAGCAACTGAGCTCAGGGGGCCACAACTACTGAGCCCGCATGCTACAACGACTGAAGCCTGAGTGCCTAGAGCCTGTGCTCTGAAACAAGAGAAGCCACCACAATGAGAAAGCTGAGCACCACAAGGAAGAGTAGCCCCTATTCTCTATAACTAGAGAAAGCTAGTGCACAGCAACAAAGACACAGCACAGGAAACTATTAATTAATTAATTAATATTAATCATTTAATATATAGACGGTAAGAAATGTTTCTCTTGATGTCAGGGACCCCTAGGGGTAACTCAGAGGTTTTTAAAGTACTAAAAACATGATTTTGAGTTACCTGTGTTAAAACAGATACATATATGCAGTTTCAATGTCAACTTAAAACACTGGAAGATATGGATAAATTATAATGGATTCTTTATTTTTATTATTAATTTGAAAAAAATTCTACACAACAGAGTTCATTTTATTATTTTCTGAAAACATGTTTTTCAGTCAAAATGACTTCCAAATAGATACAATAATATATACAGGGAGAAAGTATGCTTGGAAATAAATAATGCATATATATAACACAAATGTATATATTTTATACTAATTTGCAAAAGCTTCAGATTGACAAAAGATCTCTTATAAATTTAAGTTTAAATGAAGACAATGTCATAAATGATTAATCTAATCAGAATGTCACTCTGTCAACTATAAAAGTGACATCTTGATAAATTAATAAAAATGTTTCTAAAATTATCTACTGAACAAATTTGTGCATTAAATAAATGTGTTGATAGCTGGACATATGCCCTTCTAAGAGCACCAAAGTAACAAATATGAAAGCTACTAAAATTTGGATTAAAATAATCCTACCTGCAGGCCTTGTCCATCCACAGTAACGGAGTTGGCTCTTTGCATTTTGTTCTTGTCGGTCACTTTGTTTGACTGATGGGAACCACCCTTTTCCCTTTTCACTGTCGCTTGTCTTTCCTGTTAGGAAAAAATCTTGTATCAAAATATTGAAAATATTTAATTGCTTTACTACAAAGGCAACATAGAGAAGAATCTCATGGCTACTAACTTGGACCCAGCTTCTTAATTTGGGGTTTCTAGTGAATAATATGAAACCAGACGCTTAGAACTGGCTCAGTTAAATAAAGGTGGTGAAAGAAAACCAAAACATATTATCATAGGTGCCCAATTATGACTCTGTTAAAAGTTCTTAAGGACTACTAAAGCTAACCATTTTCATAAACAATGGTACAGATAATACTACAGGACTGTAAAGGAATTTGTACTGAGCACTAAATTTAATGCTTATAAATACAGGCAATATTGAAAATAGACCCTTAAACTACTATTGATCAAGAGTGACATAAAACTTAAAACACACATTCCTTCCCAGCTAATACTTATATTCACTATAACAGAAAACATTTTCATAGTTGTCTTCTTCCTGTTTCTATTACTTCTCCTCTCACTCTTTCCAACCCAACCTAATAAACCTTTATCACCATTAATGCACCAAATCACCTTTTATTCAAATCACCAGTGACCTGCTCATTTGCTACACTTGTTGATCGGTCTTTAACTTCTCAAGTTTTAAGCAGCATTTGACAGAATTGACCTTTTCTTCTAGAAAATTTGGTTCAACTGGGTTCCAGAACACTTTTCTGAGCTCTCCTCTTACTTTACTAACTTCTCCCTAAGTCTTTTCTGTTTTTCCTCCTCCAGCCTTATAATCTCAATGTTTAACCCTTGACCTTTCCCTTGGGCTTCTCACCTTCACTGTCTACACACACTCCCTAGGTAACTTCATTTACACCCAAGGCTTTCGACTTCAATTTGATAATGAAGACGAAGTTTATATTCCCTGTTGAGAAAAGGAATATTCTTGCCATATCAGTAAACAAGGATATCATAGAGATCAGCAATTGCATCCCTCTAAATGTGGATTTCTGACCCCTAAGGGCAACCAGGAAGAACAGTACCACCTTGCTGCAGCCACTCCCTATGGTGAGCACTGAGGAGCTCAGGGTGTGAAAACAATGCAGGATGCTGGTCCTAGATAGCTGAGATGCATATGAAGGGACTGATTTCAGTGTCCAGATTCTTGCATCTTCCCATACAGAAAAAGCTCCAAATTTTTTAACCTGAGATATCTGGTTTTAATTCACAAAAATATTTTTGATGTTCATACTACGTGCCTTTTGTTGCAAATTTCTATATATCCTGACTCCTGCCCCCACATCCTCAGAGCAATTCTCTCAGGGTTACTTGAAAGGCTGTCTCCCGGGCTTGACCTCCTAAAAATTCCCACCAAATAAAACATAACCCTGAGCTTTTAGGTTGTAACTATTTTTTTAAGTCAACACTGTTCAGATTTTCCCCAGGAGCTTAATTCCTATAAATAAATGCCCTTTCTCTCTGTCCACATAAGTATCTAGAACGCATATGAATCCTGAAACAATAAAAACTAATTAAAAGTTTCTCCCTATCCACCTTAAAAATAAATCCCGAACTGGATGATTATTCATCACATCTATCGTTACATGTTTTAAGCCCCCATTATCTTATTTGCCTTAATTATTGTGGCCATCACCTTAATGAGTCAATCACTTTCCATTTTGTCTCCCTCCAGTTGATTCTCTATGTAACAGCCACACTCATCCCTTATAATTGCTATCCAGCTACACCAACCCCATCTTTGTTTCTTGATCACAATAATTGTGCTTTTAATACTGGGCTCTTACATCCATTCTGCACTCTGCTGGACAGCTCTTCTTGCTCCTGGTCAAACATGAGACTCTGTTCCTTTATATGTTTGTGTGTATGCATATTTTTTAATATAATTTAAAATGTTATCTATTTAATACTGGTCTTCCTACACTTTAATCAAAGCTTCATAGAGAAATGACTTTGCTTAACTGTTTCACATTAAATCCTAGATCAGTGCCTGATAAAATCACTATAAATGAATGCAGAAATAAATCAATCTTAACATTCAAAAAATCAAGCAATTTGAAGTGCCTGAAATATTGTGTTGAGAAGAACTCCTAAGGCATGTCTAAGCTTGATGTGAAAAACAGTCCTGATCAATTACCAATGTCTCCAATGTGTGCTTAAAGGTTTGAGTGCCATGTATTCTGTTATATATTCAGATACATATATATGTTTCTGTTCCTATATTTGCATGTATTTTGTCAATTACTTCTCAATTACTGTCATTTAGGAAAATATATTTAAGTGCAATTAAAAGTAAAGCTCTTTTTATATATATTAAGGCCAAATGGAACAGAAAACTTCTTGGACCAAAATAAATGCTAATCAGCATAGCCCTTTATAGTCCTTGCAATTTCATGGTGCACTGAATATATTTTTGTGTAGATAAAAATGGCTTGTGCAATAGGATTCCTGAAATTCAAATTCTTTGGAAACTGATATATTCTCATATAAGCAGAATTTCTGGCAAAGATATTGATATTTTAAGGAACAGATCATTCTTTCTAAGCTTGCAACTTACATTTTGTCCACAGATAGTTAAGGGTATAATGAATAAATGAGTGAATTATAGGATGAGATTTGAAGTCAGAAATCCCAAGTGGAATCCATCTCTGCTACTTAAATACTATGTAGCCTTAGAGAATTGAGTCTTACTCAAAATGGAGTCAGCAATACCTATTTCTTAAAGTTGTATATGACTTAAAAGAAAATATATAAAGTTCTAATATTGTGCCTATATTAGTGCATGTGCTAAATAAATGAAAGTCATTGTGAATAATGTAAAATAGGTATGGTTCTTACATTAGGGTGCTCTTTAATATCACCATTATGTAAAATGTTTGTTATATTTTCAAATACATATATATTAAAAAGTTAACTAATTACAATAGGTATATTTTTAAATGAGTAAAGCTCAGCAACCTACATTTGAAAATCCACAGCATGTTGTGCTGAGTTCAAGCATGTAATACTTGCTGGGTAAGGGGATTTTTTTTTCTGAGTTCTAACATTCAGGTAAATAAAACATGGTAACAGTGTTTTATAAAAATCTATATTGTGAAAGTTATCATTTATACATCGTATATTCTGCCTTGTAATCCAACATTGTTATTTAGCATTAAATTCCTAAATGCTTGAGTTATAAGATATAAATAAAATTTAAGTTGATTAGTTACAATGGAACTCAGTATTTGCATCCAGACTATTTATAAATGTAACTCTGGGCATGTAAACATGTGAGTGTATGTCTGTAAAGAATTACCAAATTATCAATTAATAATATTTTATTCTTAGCCCATAGAGCTGGGCTTCCCTGGTGGCTTAGCGGTAAAGAATCCACCTGGAAATGCTGGACACATTTGATCCATGGGTTAGGAAGATCCCCTGGAAGAGGAAATGACAACTCTCTCCAGTATTTTTGCCTGGGAAATCCCATGGAGAGAGGAGCCTAGTTGGCTACAGTCCATGGGGTCCCAAAAGAGTTAGGCATGACTTAGCAACAAAACAATAAAAAAGTGTATAGCTGGGGAAAATCCTGTGTGGCTGAGAATCTCTAGCTGGCAGAAAGCACTTGTTTAAGTGATTTCATTTCTTTCTAGGGGGGTCATCCCTCTGAGAAAACTGCAGACTAGACAAAACTAAAGCTATTTCTAGTAGCAATTGTAAAATTAAAAA
The DNA here is from genome assembly GCF_032405125.1 of Capricornis sumatraensis. Classification (NCBI taxonomy): domain Eukaryota; kingdom Metazoa; phylum Chordata; class Mammalia; order Artiodactyla; family Bovidae; genus Capricornis; species Capricornis sumatraensis. Next base: position 27,724,655 of record NC_091073.1, read on the forward strand.
AAAATTGAAAACCTTAAATTGACTTTTCAATTGTTAAAACTTTATTTTTAAAGTCTAGAATCATAAGAGGTATATCACAGATTATGAAAAAAACTTCAGTCAACTCATCAGCAGGTGAATTTTACTATATGATCTAGATAACAAAACATATTTATTCAAATACACACACACACACCACCGAGAACAAAGTGGTTTCTTTGTTTGATGGAAATATGCTTAGTGGTTGGAATTTCTAGAATTAATCAGACTGACAATTTATAAACAAGAAAGACTCATAAACCATTTAATATTTTTTCCATGGTTTTCTTTGTATTATACTCATTTGTTTCATGTTTATTTCCAAATTGTATGGAAGTCTCTCTGAACTCTTCACTATATTTTACTTAAGCAGCATAGGATAACAGGAGGGTAGTTGAATACTTTTCCCTATTTCCACTAAGAAAATCTTCACTTCTTTTTGATTCTATATGAGCCACAGGAAAGGCCAAGCAATTACATCTTTGAAAAATCTGATGTCCACCAAAATGTCACTGGCCCGTGTTGGGGGTTGATTCTCCCTGACTGGCCAAGTTCTATTATGATATCTAAGAATGTTACTTCCAATGCTAAAGTTATAGAAAAATTTCAGGAAGAGCTTGCCGGCATTATTTTGCATCTTTATTCAGGATAAAAGTGCTCTGTGATAATACGGGGCAGTACTTATCACTTCACCTTCAGATCTTTTTTTTATGTTTTGGGGCTCTAAATCACAAACTAAATTACTTTGTTATAATTAAGATAAATTTTGTTCTGCCAGATAAATTATCCTAGATATAAAGAGTCAGAAAATTATTGCTTCAATCAATAGGAATTATTCAAACACTGAAAAGAGCTGCTTTAACCAAAAAAATGAAAGAACACAGAACATATAACTACAAAATATAAAATACAGTTATCAATATTTCAGCATTTTCAAATATCAACCACTTGTGTTTGCTATGCAGACATTTAAAACATAGAATTCAGTGTCTTGTGATCCTTAGACTCCACTAGTAGCACAACAGATCTCAACTGGGTAATATGTTCTATTAGAATTCCAAAATAATCACCATCATCGTAAACAGAGAAGAAAAGATGAAAAGACAATCCACAGAAAACAGAAAGATGCAATAAATGAAATAAAAAGACGTCACTTTAAATACGTGCTCTAAAAAAAGTCTTTTTCTATCTCATGCTGGTTCTCAGGAGTATTTGTAAGTTGCTGAAAAGTGCTTTCACAAAAGAGACGTTTACCACAATACTTAAGCCTGCTGTTATCGATCACTCACAAACGACAAGCAGCAAGTGATGATTACCTCAAGCACAGGATTTTCTTCTCTTTGTCCAGTCTCAGCATGAGAGACAGGCAGTGGCAAAGCGCCTTGATTGGTACAAAAGCCACAAAGGGTGGGGGCGAGTTTTGCTTGCCTGCCAACAGTATCCTTTACTGGAATCTCATAACCTGCTTTCTCTGCTACTGCATTACTTGCCCAAGTGGTGACTTAGCCCATTCTGCCACTGGAGCTAGTCCCTAAGCATTTCCCTGAAACTCTAAGATTTTAACCTGAGGAACACAGTGTAAAATATCTCCCTGAAGCAGGAGTGTTACCATGTTCATCAGGATTTAGACAAGTTACAAACTCCAAGAAAGCAACTTAATGACAGTTGCAAAGCTGCACCTTTAATTATCATAACCTTATTACAAGATTTAAACGTGTTCCTGCTGAGAAACATTAAATCATTACAATCATGGTGAAGGCTCAAAATCTACTAGAAATCCTTAGAAGTTGCAGTGAAACACAGCTGAGTAGCAAAGTAGTCTTGATTTTTTATAAATATTTTATATAGTTTTAAGCATAGCTATGACAAATGATATAAAGATTTCCATTTCTTTTTAATTAATTAAATACTTATTCAACAAGCAAAAAATATTTTGTACAAAGGCAAACAAAACATGTGAGCTTGGAGACTGTATTCGAGCTTTGTCTCTGTAAAGACTTGGGCAAGTAAGTTATTTACCTTTCTAAGCCATCCCTTAATTCATCTATAAAATGGGAAGTTTCATGTGATGATAAATTGAGAAAAAGCATTAAGTAGCATAAAGTACTAGCATAAATTAGGCACTCGGTAAATGACAGTGATTTTTAAAATAGTTTAAAAAAAAGGCTACATTTTACCATTAACTCAGGTAAGCTGTTTAGTAAAGATGGGTATTGCAAAGAAGTACTTTATTAACTTTACAGTATTTTATTTGTTTTTCAAGGATGTCACCATAACTCGGTGTGATAATCTGAGTCTTTTGTAGGAAGACAGAGGAAAACAAACGAGAAAGACTCATTCCTAGTCTTAACATACCTGCAGGTGCTACTCACCAACTCAGCCTGAAGGTAAAATTTATACTTTGATCCACAGCCCTGGTTTTCATATATCACACATGATAATGTCTATTCTCATCTAGCATAATTTTATACTGAATGTTAAGTATGAAAGATTAGAAGATTTCTGTTCAAGAAATTTTGATTGGAAGAAATGAAATTTAGGAATGGGAAAGTCCACGCCAAAATCATTTGGGCTGTTTACTAGCTATGGCTGGGCCACTAGAAAATTAGGTACCAGTATATAGAGCTCAACACCACTCCCTCTCCATTCCCTTGATAAACCATAATAATTGATGGCCATGGAAAAATGAAGATTAAAAATCTATAAGTAGCTCTCTTGTATTTTCATAGTCATTATCTCTTTCTATCAGGTGAGTTAAAAGCTTAACTTAGTAATTTCTATGTAGCCCCCTATCTGTTTATGCAAGTTCTAAGTAGAATTTATCTTTTAATTGAAACTGTATAATTTAATTATCACTCAAACCAATAAGTTTTGATTATAAAATAAGGTGTTACCGTGAAAAATTACTTACATCCTTTGGAAAGGCACATAAAACAAGATACATGTGTGTGTGTGTGTGTATGTGTGTGTGTAGGAAAAACAGTCAAGTTGGCCTGGACACAATATCTATAAAAGATTTGAGAATTAGTAATAAAAAGTGAGAGGTTTTTTTACACTGAAATTGATTTGTAGATGTCTGTGAGTTTTTCTTATACATTTAAACAATTGAAAGTATTTTCTTACTAAGCAAATATCTTTTCACAAAATAAGGTATGCTTTTGTTATACTTTGAAACAATTGATAATTGAAACTTATTGAGGGCAATAAGGCTATGATGTATGCAAGAAAGGGTCTATGCCACTTCTAAATATTAGATGTATCCGCAAAGAAAAGCTCTTGCTCCCATGCGAAAAGTTTAGCCAAGAAATATACATTTACATATATGCACACACAAAACCAATATAGCTTTATATACCAGTATAGGAAGACTTTTTAAAACTTCATAGCAGAAAACATTGACAAATTTAAAAAAATCATGTTTTGAAAACAGCAATTTTGGTCTATTAATTTCATTTATAGTGTATAAATTATAGTGTGAAAATTTTTAAATTCACAGTTAATTATCTAATGAGCTATGATGGGGCAAATATAAACTCAATTATCTTAACCATAAAGTTAATTCTCTGACACTAAAAAAAGTAGCCTAAATAATAAACTTTCCTAATACCTATGTTACCTGAGTGTGTAATTTAACATGTCTACTTTAGAATAATTATAATAATAAGAGTATCAGCTGACTTAAAGAATACCAAAATAGTTTGATATCTCTCAGATTAGAAACAGTATATATCAGTCATAGCTACTAGTATATTTTAAGTATGCCTGTAGTTATAAAAGGAAATTTTAAAAAATGTAATGAGGCAGTCTACAACGATTAGAAAATATTTTAGAGCAGAAGAGAGAGAGGTTATTACTTTCTGTGCAATTATGTAATGTTCTAAGTGGTGTTGGAGAAGACTATTGAGAGCCCCTTGGACCACAAGGAGATCCAACCAGTCAATCCTAAAGGAGACCAGTCCTGAGTGTTCATTGGAAGGACTGATGTTGAAGCTGAAACTCTAATACTTTGGCCACCTGATGAGAAGAGCTGACTCATTTGAAAAGACCCTGATGCTGGGAAAGATTGAGGGCAGGAGGAGAAGGGGATGACAGAGGATGAGATGGTTAGATGGCATCACCAACTCAATGGACATGAGTTTGGGTGGAATCTGGGAGTTGGTGATGGACAAAGAGGCCTGGCGTGCTGCGGTCCGTGGGGTCGCAAAGAGTCGGACACGACTAAGCGACTGAACTGAACTGAAAATAAATCATACTCATATAGTATTTAGATATCATGAGTAATATATTCTAAGCAAGCAGATTCAAATTATAATTTTAAGTGAAAAAATACCATCTGAGCATATGCTTTAGAGATAATAGCAACTGAATGGGGATCGTCACAGAAAAATGTGGAGGCTTTACTTCATTAACTTGAAGGTAAAGTTAACACTTTACTGAAAATAAATGCTGTGGCAATGCCTACATTTATTTTCAAAATCAAAGTAATTTATTTAATGACTATATTGTATTCCTATGACTTCCTATGCAATGTTATATGCTAAGTGATTAATGTAGATGTACTCTTTTAGAAGTAACAGGCACTTCAACGTGAACAAGAGCTTCTCGATTTACTATCACTGCAAGCTACATTTTAAGGGCTTACACTAGTGAACTGTTTGGGTTTTCTGCGAAGTGTAAATGTGACAAATAGGAATAACGCTATTCTTACACACTGGTCAAAACTCTGCAAAGTCACTATTATTTTATCCTGCTTATTCTGTGCCACATAACTTCCTGTTTCCCTAATGCCTGTCACGAAGGTAGACGGTATAGGCTTCAAGTCTATCCCAATATGAAAATGTTAATGCAAAGATCCCAATTCCAAATATAAGAATATGCGACAAAATAAAACATACGGATTAACATTAGTATGTCACTCTCACAGCCCAAAATGGTATTTATAACAATACGGATAGATAATGACCTATAATTGTAAGTGTGAAAACCTTTTTTGCTTACGCACCTCAGGGACTGAAACTCCTGAAGTGGGCAGAGTCTGCTGAAAAAGAGAAGTTCATATTAAAGCCGAAAAAAATGTCATACTGAAAGCAAATACCATGAAAATTATTATATCACTATACACTTGCGAAATAATTGAGTACATTACAAATGCATTTCTTTGTCATAATTTTTCTTCTTACTTTGTTTAATAAACAAAGATCTCTTCATGAAATAAAGATCATTCTAAAGCAGAAGAGATCATGTTATAGAGTTACTTATTCAAAATACAATTTCATATGTTTAAAGTAGACTAATATTTGGTCAATTTCACAGACCTCTCTATAATAACAGTGATATATTACACTCGTATTTTGGAATGAGACCTCATCTCCAAGTTCCATTATCATTCATAAACCATTCTTACTAACTTTTTAACTTGCCCATTTACTCAGCCCACTATTTCACTTTCCATTCCAACTCTCAATCCTATCTCAAAAACACTCATCTTTTTGATGTAGATACAGCTATGAAGTTGAATTAATTTGTGATATTCTGGAAATAAAAAGTATATATTCTATTAATAGCAGTAAGAATTCAAAATATAATGAAATAAGTAGAAAATTTTACTTGAGAATAATTATTAAAAGATTAAGTTAAATACACTGAAACCAGTCTTTGTGACAGTATATCTCCAATTATCCACTATCCATCCTTTTCTGAGTCACATGGGGTATGTTTTTTTGTTGTTTTGTTTGTTTGTTTTGTTTTTATTTTTTCTGGCAAGAAACAGAGATTCATTTACCAAATTCCAAAAGGCTGTGGCCTATGGGACTTCATACCATAAAACACAAATCTGGACGAACAGGTGATAAATTACACTCATCATACTAGATAAATATTTTCTTTGGTTCAAGCGGGAATAGGAAAGGTTGATAGGAAGGTAGTTCTTGGACACTGTGTGTCTCTAGAAAGAAGAGAACACTCAGAATATTTGAGTTTCCTCTCCTGTACCAAGCCATGTGGGGAGAACTCCCAAAATGAGAATGAAAGAGCTAAGAGTTCAGATATTAGTTTACTCCCTTACCCAGTAGAACACCAGAAAGGAAGCAAAACCCAGAAGAAGAAATGCCTACATGAGAGGTTCATGGCTACTTGTACAGGGATGGACTAGAAGGATCCAATACACCCAAGAGCAGAACAAAACAAGTGTAGGACAGCCCTAGAGGAAATCAGTGTTCAGGAATAAAACTCTTTTTGCCTTTTTATACTGTGAAGGAGGAGAGTGAAAAAGCTGGCATAAATTCAACATGAAAAAAAATATCATGGGGCATCATTTCATGGCAAATAGAAGGGGAAAAGGTCGAAGCAGTGACAGATTTTCTCTTCTTAGGCTCCAAAATCACTGTGGACAGTGACTTCACCCATGAAATTAGAAGATGCTTGCTTCTTGGAAGGAAGGCTATGACAAACCTACACAGTGTATTAAAAAGCAAAGACCACTTTCCCAACAAATGTCCATACAGTCAAAGCTATGGTCTTTCCAGTAGTCATGTATGGAGGTAAGAGTCAGACCATAAAGAAGGCTGAGCACCGAAGAACGGATACTTTCAAATTGTGGTGTTGGAGAAGACCATTAAGAGTCCCTTGGACAGCAAGGAGATTAAACCAGTCAATCCTAAGGGAAATCAACCCTGAATATTCACTGGAAAGACTGATGCTGAAGCTGAAGCTCCAATTATTTGGCCACCTAATCTGGAGAGCCGACTCACTAGAAAAGACCCTGATTCTGGGAAAGATTGAAGGCAAAAGGAGATGAGGGCTTTTTTGGATACAATCACCAATTCAATGGACATGAACTTGGGAGAACTCCAGGAGGGACAGGGAGGCCTGGTGTGCTGCGGTCCATGGGGTTGCAAGCAGCTGGACATGACTTAGCAACTGAACAACAATAACAACCACAATTCAGCACTAGAATATATTTCCAGAGAATAAGCATAAAATACTGTAGCCACAGATTTCCGTCAAAAAAAGTTATGGCGTCTGGGAAGATGAACTTGGGACAACTATCCCATTAACAGGAGAAGCCTCTGGGGGCCACTGATGCTGTTTCTCAGATGGATTGACAACAGGTTTGATAGGACTTTCATTGAAAGCTTCTGGTGTTGATAATATGCTTGACTTCTGAGCCCAAGTCAGTCAATATAACACCCAGGGCAATTGGAGGTAGGGAAATTGTGTGTGTTAGCTTCTATTTGGGCCAGCTCAGAGCATTTTGTCAGCCTTCTACCTTTCTTACTTCTTGGTTGAAGTTTAGATCTAAATAAACATTTAAAGACACAGATGTAGCTCTTCTATCTACATTACAATATACCAATGTGTGATCTCCTTAAATCCAGATTAAGTGGCTTATCCTATTCTATGGCAATGACCTGAGCGAGTCTCCAGGGACTCTCAAGAAATCAAATAAAGATGCTCAACCATGCTACACATGGACATCACCAGATGGTCAATACCAAAATCAGACTGATGATATTCTTTGCAGCCAAGATGGACAAGCTCTGTACAGTCAGCAAAAACTAGACTGGGAGCTGACTGTGGCTCAGATCATGACTCCTTATTGCAAAATTCAGACTCAAATTGAAGAAGTTAGGGAAAACCACTAGGCCATTCAGTTATGACCTAAATCAAATCCCTTACTATTAAACAGTGGAAGTGACAAATAGATTCAAGGGGTTAGATGTGATAGGCAGAGTGCCTAAAGAAGTATGGATGGAGGTTTGTAACACTGCAAAGGAGGTAGTAATCAAAACCATCCCCAAGAAAAATAAATGCAAAAGGCAAATGTTGTCTGAGGAGGCCTTGCAAATAGCTGAGTAAAGAAGAGAAGTGAAAGGCAAATGAGAAAAGGAAAGATACACCCATCTGAATGCAGAGTTCCAAAGAATAGAAAGGAGAGGTAAGAAAGTGTTCCTAAGAGAACAATGCCAAGAAATAGAGGAAAACAATAGAATGAGAAAGACTAGAGATCTCTTCAAGAAAATTAGAGATACCAAGGGAACATTTCATGCAAAGATGGGCACAATAAAGGACAGAAATAGTATGGGCCTAACAGAAGCGATTAAGAAGCGGTGGCAAGTTACACAGAAGAATTGTACAAAAAAGATCTTAATGACCGAGATAACAACAATGGTGTGATCACTCACCTAGAGCCAGAAATCCTACAGTGTGAAGTCAAGTGGGCCTTAGGAAGCATCATTACGAACAAAGCTAGTGGAGGTGATGGAATTCCAGCTGAACTATTTCAAATCCTAAAAGATGATGCTGTTACAGTGTAGCACTCAACACGCCAGCAAGTATGGAAAACTCAGCAGTGGCCGCAGAATTAGAAAAGTTGTTTTCATCCCAATCCCAAAGGACAATACCAAAGAATATTCAAACTACTGCATAACTGTACTCATCTCACAAAGTAATGCTCAAAATCCTTAAGCTAGGCTTCAACAGTATGTTAACTGAGAACTTCCAGATGTACAATGTGGATTTAGAAAAGGCAGAAGAACCAGAGATCAAATTGCCAACATCCATTGGATCATAAAAACGGCTAGAGAATTCCAGAAAAAATGCCTACTTCTGCTTCATTGACCATGTTAAAGCCTCTGACTGTGCAGACTACAAGAAACTGTGGAAAATTCTTCAAGAGATGGGAATACCAGACCATCATACCTGCCTCCTAAGAAACCTCTATGCAGGTCAAAATCAAGAGTTAGAACCAGATATGGAACAACAGACTGGTTCCAAATTGGGAAAGGAGTACATCAAGGCTGTATATTGTCATCCTGCTTATTTAACGTATATGCAGAATACATCATGTGAAATGCCGTGCAGGATGAAGCACAAGCTGGAAACAAGAGCAGGGAGAATATCAATAAATTCAGATATGCAGATGACACCCACCTTACAGCAGAAAGCAAAGAGGAATTAGAGAGCCTCTTAATGACAGTGAAATAGGTGAGTGAAAAAAGGCTGGCTTAAAATTCAACATTCATAAAACAAAGATCATGGCATCTGGTCCCATCACTTCATGGCAAATAGATGGGGAGACAATGGAAACTGCGACAGAGTTTTATTTCCTTGGGTTCCAGAATCACAGTGGATGGTGACTGTAGCCATGAAATTAAAAAATTCTTGCTCCTTGGAAGAAAAGCAAAGGCAAACCTAGGCAGGGTATTAAAAAGCCCAGACATTACTTCGCCTGCAAAGGTCCATATAGTCAAAGCCACGGTTTTTCCAGTAATCTTGTATTGATGTGAGAAAAAAAGACTGAGCACTGAAGAACTGAAGACTTCTGAGAGTCCCTTGGAAAGCAAGGCAATCAAACTAGTCAATCCCAAAGGAAATCAACCCTGAATATTCACTGGAAGGACTGATGCCGAAACTGAAGCTCCAGTACTTTGGCCACCTGATGAGAAGAACTGACTCATTCGAAAAGATCCTGATGCTAGAAAAGCCTGAAGACAGGAGGAGGAGACAAGAGAGGATGAGATGGTTGGATGGCATCACCAACTCAAAGGTTATGAGTTTGAGCAAACTCTGGGAGACGGTGAAGGACAGGGAAGCCTGGCATGCTGTAGTCCATGGGGTCACAAAGAGTCAAACATGACTGAGAGATTGAACAACAACAAGGGCATGAATCTCGTATGCCTTCTATACCAAGTGAAAAAACTACAGTTATCAAATGGTTCAGAATAATAGCCAAGTGTAGTGCAAGAACTTCACATAGCTCCTGTCCACACCAGCACTACCAACAAAGAGATAAAACAATCTACGTAAGTCATTTTTAGATGATTATCGGCATAGAAATATAGAAAGAATTATTACTGATTTATGGAATAGCTAATATTTTCATAATAATATTATAAATGTTGTTCTTATCTTAGAATTTACCTGCTGAAATATTTAGAGATATGGCATCATACTAGTTGCAATTTACTTTCAAAAGGTCCAACTTAATAAATTATATATTAGTGTATTTTTAGAAAATATATACACATGCATACATATAGCCATATATACATATATAAGAATCATTAAAAATTCAATCATTATATATATATGTATATATATCATAAGAATGACTGATAATTCATACAAGCTTGGGGATATACTGGATTCATATGTATTGTGTTTGAGAATATTTGTAATGAAATTTGTGGAAAAAATTGATCTCTCTTTTTACCTTCTACCTACATCCTCTAGTTCCTAAAAGAGTGCAAAATCTATAGTGAAATAAAATATACGTATGTGTGTTTAAATATACATTTTCCATGAAAACATGGCAAATTCTAAAAATTTAGGTGGAGACAGCATGATGTGCGTGGCAGGCAGTAATGAGCACTATTTTCATGGAGATTCAAGAGTTCTCTTTTCAAAATTTAAAAAAATTAGGTATTCATCCAGGTTGCTGGGAGAAAGAAGCAGAGAGACACACAGAGGGACCATTTGAAAATAAAAAATAAAAGGAGGTACTTCAAAAACTTTTTTCAGATGAGGCAGAAGCTTATATAAAAGCTATTAGTCTTTTCCAAATCTATTCATTTTGAAAGTGAAAAGAAAGAAAGAAAGAAAGTGAATGTCTCTCAGTTGAATCTGATTCTTTGCGACCTCAAAGACTATACAATCAGTGGAATTCTCCAGGCCAAAATACTGAAATGGGTAGTTGTTGTCTTCTCCAGGGGATTTTCCCCATCCATGGATCCAACCCAGGTCCCCCACATTGCCCCCAACTAAGCCACCAGGGAAGCCTAAGAATACTGGAGTGGGTAGCCTATCCCTTCTCCAGAGGATCTTCTAGACCCAGGAACTGAACTGGGGTCTCCTGCATTGCAGGTGGATTCTTTACCAGATTGCTTTTGGAGGGGCCATTGAGAGGGGAGGGGGGCATGGTGCAGGTTTCCCTGGTGGCTCAGTTGGTAAAAAATCCGCCTGCCAAGTGGGAGACCTGGGTTGGATCCCTGGGTTGGGAAAATTCCCTGGAGAAGGGAACGGCTACCCACTGCAGTATTCTGGCCTGGAGAATTCTCTAAGCCACTATTCACTTTGAGGGAGTGTCAAATGGTGAAAGAAACAGCTCTGAGATTGTACTCACAGGGGTTTGGAATGCAAAAGTCTATAGGGACCAAGAAGATAATACAAATGGGCCCAATGCCACAAAAGGCAAAGACTGTGCCAAGTTGGATAATAAAAATCCGATTTTAAGGTATCCCCCATGAAAACACTATGGGGTGAAATTGAAGCCTGGCTGCCATTTTGCTATCACTTTCATAGAGAATCTGTTACTTACAGATACTCATGTTTGTAAGCTTCATCTTTCTCAAGAGTAGGGGGGATGTGAGTTATCTACAGAGGGTGAGTAAATTTGGCAGAGAGGTAGTAGAGAGGAAGAAATTAAGGAAATAGTACAAATTTTGTCACTATTTCCCAGAAAATGGGAAAGCAGCTGATGAATAACAGGATCAAGAGAAATTAAGAGCTCAGTGGGAACTAAAAGTAATAAATACATAAGAGAGAAAACAACCAGCTCTGAGAATTTCACCATCAATGCTCAGCCATCTGACAGCAACACTAGAAATTCACTCCAAGAATAAAGGTGATGGAAACAACATATACATGAGCTTAGTTTCAATCAAGATATGTAGGCAAGGAGTACACATTAAATTAACTTGCTTATCAGTAGCCTGAGTTACAATAAGAAAACATGGCATCTGGGAAAAATTAAAAAAAGCAACTTGACAGAAAACAAATTCAGAAATTTCATACTTCTTTTTTTAATTTCTGTATATAATTTTTAAATATCAAGGGTGAGCAGAGTAAATGTTTCAGTTTTTAAAAAATTATCATGAATGTGTAACTCTATATGTAATGTATTTTTAATCAGAATTAATACAAGAGATGTGTATTGTTTTATTTAAGCAAATGTGAGGTGTGACTACAGAGGAATGTGATTGATTTTATTTAATCAGTACCATTTTAATATTAAACAGAATACAAAGAACAGATAATTAGTTTAAAAGATACATTTACCTTCAGGGCACTTATTAAGTTTAACTTAATATTAAGAATTTTTAAAAATCCTATTATTCTTAAGTATTGAGATATCTCTTGTCTTCATATTTTCTAACATGTAATCATTTTAAATTGACAATTTAATTCAAATTGTCATAAGACAAAGGAAAAATCTTTGGTGGAGAGATTAGAAGTTTGACAATGTTTAAAATATAATCATAGTATAGTGCTAGCATTAAAAGGGTCATAGTTATTTCAACAGAATACCAAATTAACAGAATTATATCATTAAATGTATTTGCTTATTAAAAATGTCTGCTGCTGCTAAGTCGCTTCAGTCGTGTCCGACTCTGTGCGACCCCAGAGACGGCAGCCCACCAGGCTCCCCTGTCCCTGGGATTCTCCAGGCAAGAACACCAGAGTGGGTTGCCATTTCCTTCTCCAATGCATGAAAGTGAAAAGTGAAAGAGAAGTCACTCAGTCATGTCCGACTCTTAGTGACCCCATAGACTGCAGCCCACCAGGCTACTCTGACCATGGGATTTTCCAGGCAAGAGTACTGGAGTGGGTTGCCATTGCCTTCTCCATAAAAATGTCTAATTAGTTATAAATCATTTTTAATTATATTAATACCTTATACCAATATAAGAATATTTATACATTTTTGAAAATGCTTGTGGTATCATTTAATCCTCCCAGTAAAACAAGATATCTCATTTTCTAAATTGGAAAATAGAATCAAAAAGTTTAGATGACTAGCCAAGAAATAAAGTTAGTGACAGAATTCAAACTTATTGCTTCTCTGTGCAGGAGTCATTAAAACAAAAGCAGACTTAACGAAAACTTTTTTTCAAAGATTTTGTTTTATAACCACCTCTATTTTTTAAGTGATTTGGAAACAAAATTAGTTTAAATGTTGACAAACACAGCCAAATAGTTATAAACCACAGTGTTTTCCTGTTCTGACTGAGAGAACAGGCTTGCATGTCAGCATGGATTAGTTAAATACAAAAACTTTCAGTGCCATGATAAACCTAGTGTCCAAATAAAGCTACTGGAGTGGGTTGCCATGTCCTTCTCCAATGCATGAAAGTGAAAAGTGAAAGTGAAGTCACTCAGTCGTGCCGACTCCTAGCGACCCATGCACTGCAGCCTACCAGGCTCCTCCATCCATGGGATTTGCCAGGCAAGAGTACTGGAGTGGGTTGCCATTGCCTTCTCTCTGCACTGCTTATCCCTAAGAGGGTAAATTATTCCTTCCTCACACATGATAAATTATATATATATATAGCTCGAGGACATCTCTAGGTATAGAAACCTAATATGTTTCTAGGAATTTTATATTTTACATTGAAGTGTCATAATTTATTTAACTTTTTATGAGTTTGCACATTCTTAAGTATGTACACTCACAAATCTGAACACAATACAAATATTTAAAGGAAATGGATCAAAATGATTTTTGTGCTTTTGTTGTTTATTAACATCTTTAACCAAAGGTTATTTCAATGTATGGCAAGTGTATCAGAAGAAACATGAATTGTTTCTCCTTTCCCCTGGCCCTTGACATATCTGATTAATATGTGAGAAGGAGGGATGGATTCAGAGTTTGGGATTAGCAGGTGCAAACTATTATATATAGAACAGATAAACAATAAGATCCTGTAGTATCCTATAATAAATGAAAAAGTATATGAAAAAGAATATGTATATTCATCATATATAATGAACATATATATGACATATATATTCATTACAAATAATTAATATGTATATATATGATTATATATATATATATATAACTGAACTACCTTGTTGTATACCACAAACTGAAATACCATTGTAAACTGACTATACTTCAATAAAATTTTGTTTTTAGAAAATACACATACTGTAATCTTATCCAGTGTTCTTAGCCTAACCACTTCTCACTGGAGCAAAATTTTGAACCTTGCACCAACATAACTTTAAAGATAAACATATTTTTAACTGAGATGATTTCACTCTCTTACAATCACTCACAAAGGTGTTCTATTCTTACTTTTGTTGATGTGATTGTTTCTGTGTGTTTGCAGAGTATGTTCAGGAGATACTGAAGGTAAGGGCTCCCTCCTTATCTCAATAAGCTCACTCAATATTCGTGCCTGTGTCCAGAAAGAAAGCACACTGAACCATCTGGGAATGCATACACCTGGTAAAATGGACAACTGGAAACAAAAGTGGTGCCAAATGTTTTCAGTATAAATATTAAAAATGTTTAATGGTGATATCAAAATCACTTCAAACATCACTATCTATATATAAAAACAATCAACAAGAATAATGTTATCGTTTGCCTCCCTGATTACCTAATGAATTAAAGCCACTAGAAATATTATCCTATTTGGTTAGGTCTCATAAAATTATCAGAAGCCAGTACAGTGAAGGGAGTGTTTTCAATTTCTTTCTGGCTGTGATTCACAATAAATGTAACTTCACAAAGACTGCTTACATTGCTTGCCTACTCTCTGATCTATTATTCTCTTTTCATTTCTTTTCTCCTCTACTTTACTTCAGTACTTTTCTTCAGCATTTTTCTTCTCATTCCTTTTTTGAAGGTCTAGATGCCCCAAATTTATTTCATATCACCAATTTTGGAGGATGGTAGTATAAACATAAAAGATAAGTTTACAACATGGGATTCAGGGTAAGGCAGGTATTGCTTCTAACACTTGCACGTTGTATTAACTTAGTATATTCCTTCTTCTCTCTAAGCTTCACTTTTCTCAAATGCAGAGGGAACATCATCATTATATCACCTTCAGAATTAAAAGGATGTCTGGCAAGTAAGCTCCCAATTAATGTTAACTGTTTTATGAACTGTAGAACCCAAACGTTTCTACTGCCTGCTCAGGGCTCAGCAAGAAAGGACCGACTGTATTTTCCTCATTGGAAAACACTTTTGCTGCTAATAAGGACATGGTACCGGGCAGATTTATCTTTTAATGAAAGGATGTGAGGATTATTAGAAGAGAGAAAGAAAGAAAGGGGGTGGGGGTGAAGAGAAGTGATCAAAGCAGAAAGCAATGAACAAAAGGAGAGGATACGCGAATAGTTTTAGAAGACAAGAGGGTTGGAAAAAGCTAGCCTCCTCAATCTTGGAGAATGTCTCTTCCAAAATCTGAGCAAAGGAAACAATGAAATTGAGTAAAGAAAGGATGAGAACCAATATTTAGACCATGTCCTCAGACTTTGGCTTGAAATATTACAAAATTCTGAATATCAGATTTAAACATCGCCAAAATGCATTCCAAAATGAAACATACATGACTTATTGGTTATTTTTTCAGATTATTCTTTACAACACTTACTTTATAAATAGATAATTAAAAGTTACCTATTTATGGGAATGTATATATAATTATCCTTTGAAAGTGGGGGGCAAGAGTCTGAATGAAATATGGTAGTTTGAAATAATAAAGCACCCTAATACAGTAGATTAATGTCTACTGAATTTACATCCATTAAATGAGTAATTCTTCCTGCTATGCCTATTTTTTCTCTCAACAAATATATGAACCTGTTCTAGAAATGTACCATTCATTGTATCTTTAGTGACTCACTTTCTAAAATACAGAAAAATCTCTCAAGGTAATGAAATAATATTGATAATAATATTTAGAATTAAAGCATTAGGCTGCTAAGTTTTCCTTTTCATCAATCTTGGAAAATACCTTGAATTTAGAAACGAATAAGTTATAATGAAATTTGCTTTCATCCTTTGCCCCTCTAAATATCCGCTGATTTCACACCAAAGCATTATCTAACCAGGTTAAAGTCCAATTCTGTATTCACATTTGGCTTAGATTCAGTTGAGCTAGAATTTTACACTGACTGCCAGTCAACCTTATCATGAACTTTCATTATGTGCATGTAATTAATTGGGTCCAATGAACAATATCAGTACTGAGTTATAGACTCTTTTCCCCCGACCATATAATTAGAATATAATTACCCACAGGATATCAGAATGATGCAAAACCTTTCCTCTAAATGCGCCCTCATTAGGAAACAAGTCTCAATGTACATTTATTCAATCAGTGTGAATTAATTAAAATGTTACTGAAATAAAAGAGGGCAGCGATAAAAAGTATCTGATATCTATTAAGAGACTATTACTGGAGCTCTGCATGCACTTTATATTTAATCCCATTTAGCTCATGTAGGAACTTTGCCATGATGTTACATACATCCAGCATGTTAGGAAATCTGAGTAAATGAGTCAGTGTGTGCCACTATTTCTGAAAAGAGCATAATACAAAATGCATATACACATCTTAAAGAATCTGGATAAAATGCCAGAGGCCCCTTTATTCCCTGATGAATCCATAAATTTGTTATCATCACATGGAACATATTGGGCAGAAAAAAAAAAATTTTAACTTGAAGTATTCAGGCAATTAGGTGTTCATCTCATAGCTTTTTATTTAAGTCTCATCTATTTATTCTAATCTGGCTTAGGAGATAATGGTTGGAAAGGCACTATTTTCTTTTAATAGAGAAGATATCCTTAATTACTCATGCTAGATCAAGCTCCTTCAATTGTTTATTTCCTTTAAGCAGAAGATTCCTGTGTACCTAAGGATATATTCCTTGTAAGAGTACATATAATATCACATCACATATTCTGATTATACAAAATATGGAAAAAATAGTAAATGCATAAAGAAGCCACAGGACATGAGATGCATATCGCACAAGAAGCTGCTGATTCACATAAAGTCATTCTTCCTAAAAGCTATTTATCTTAGTTTAATACCTGGCATAATGTCATATACAATAAAATTTTACTGAATAAATTAAAAGATAAATAACCATCACACAAAGGAATACTCAGCATTATTCGAGAGCAATATCATAAACAGCAGCAAAAAATTTTAAAGCTATGTAGCATCTCTGTATATTTAAGTTAAACAGAAAATTTTAAACCTTCTATATTACATAATCCCTCAGACATTTTTAGCTTTAGAAGTAGGTTTAATAAAACTTTATTCTGGTAATCAAAATTCAGTATTCATACTTACAAACAAATATACAGAGGAAATTTGTAATGGAAATTCTGAATGAGCTCTAAGATAAACTAAGCCATCTACAAATTGCTCTTTTTCATACATGCTTTAGAAGCAAACTCCAACCAATCTGTCAATATTGATAATTATAGCTTACTTTTATAAGATATTTTAACTTAATAAATTATATATTTGTAAATGTTCTGAATGCATGTTATATTTACAAAATGATATAATGCTTCATTCAGATATTAGATTGGTCTCAGGAAAACCCAAAACTGAAAGAAATAATGGACTCATTCTTGCTAAGCAAGGAGATTATCACATACTAGTTTGCTTTATTTTGAACATAAAAGTTTTTTTAGAACTTCAGTTAACAGACATGCAACTATGGTTCCTTACTGAAAATGCTGCGATTTGAGTACCATTAACTAAAATAGCACAGGTACTGATAGTAATCACCACAAAAAGAACAAAAAAAAATCTAATATAATATGAATTAATTAAAAATTGCATCTTGTAGTATACATGAATTTTGAGAATTAAGAAAATATTTATAATATTTCACATGAACTACTGTGCTACTTAAGCTATATTCTTAAAATCCAATTTTAAATATAATTTAATATCCAGGGGAAAACATCTTAATTCTCCCCGAATTTTTAACTGTTTGCTTAAACTCTACCTGCAATACCACTTTAAACATTAGGCATTTTACAGTACCACCTATTGGATACTTTATATAACTACAACACCATAACAATCACAAATTTTTCAAAGTATAGTAATAATTTTAAAATACCTCAAATGCCACTCCAAAAATACCATGCTAACTTGACATTCACTAATATTATCATGACACACTTCAAACTCAATTTTATTAGCTTATAACAATAAAATTCAATTATCATAGGTTATCTAAGATTTTTTAAAATATAAGCTTCGTTATTGCATATTCACTTTAATTTGTATTTAATATTTCTATTGTTGTGTGATGTATTTTCTTCCTGACTCAGGAAAGAGAGTGATGACTGTTTGGAATAAAAGTGCTAACTGTTATTCATTAACTCAGTAAATATTCATTGAGCACCTATTATATGTCAAATTGAATTAGGTGCTAGACATAAAGAGATACACCATTCCTGGTACATTGGCTTTGAGGCCTCCAAAGGAAATTTAAAATGTGACATTGAGTATTCAGATCTAAAGGGTGTAAGGGAGAACAGATATATTCAAATGCGGTAGTTGTGCTCATGAAATTGGATGAGGTAATTTATATAGAACATAATGACATGAGAATATAACTTAAAATGGGCATCTACACATAACTAAGAATAGAAAGACGACTAGGAGTTTAGCGATGTGGATGTGTGGCTAGAGAAGCAGGAGCCAGTAGAAATGCCATAGTTGAGTTTGACAGAATATGACAACAGAGCATTTCAAATACTGTCAAATATTGTCGAGGATTCAAAAAAGACCATCCTTGGAAAGAGTGTCTCGTAGATGCTGCTAGCAGTCCAAAGGAGATCCATAGTTACTTGAACAGAGCATTGATCCCCAACTGTTCTGAGTATTGACGGCTGAGAACTCCCATGACTGATACAGCTAGTTTTAGAAAAGGCAGAGGAACCAGAGATCAAATTGCCAACATCCGCTGGATCATGGAAAAAGCAAGAGAGTTCCAGAAAAACATCTATTTCTGCTTTATTGACTATGCCAAAGCCTTTGACTGTGTGGATCATAATAAACTGTGGAAAATTCTGAAAGAGATGGGAATACCAGACCACCTGACCTGCCTCTTGAGAAATCTGTATGCAGGTCAGGAAACAACAGTTAGAACTGGACATGGAACAACAGACTGGTTCCAAATAGGAAAAGGAGTATGTCAAGGCTGTATATTGTCACCCTGCTTATTTAACTTCTATGCAGAGTACATCATGAGAAATGCTGGACTGGAAGAAACACAAGCTGGAATCAAGATTGCCGGGAAAAATATCAATAACCTCAGATATGCAGATGACATGACCATTACGGCAGAAAGTGAAGAGGAACTAAAGAGCCTCTTGATGAAAGTAAAAGAGGAGAGTGAAAAAGTTGGCTTAAAGCTCAACATTCAGAAAACAAAGATCATGGCATCTGGTCCCATCACTTCATGGGAAGTAGATGGGAAAACAGTGGAAACAGTATCAGACTTTATTTTGGGGCTCCAAAATCACTGCAGATGATGACTGATTGCAGCCATGAAATTAAAAGATGCTTACTCCTTGGAAGAAAGGTTATGAGCAACCTAGATAGTATATTCAAAAGCAGGGACATGCCTTTGCTGACTAAAGTCCGTCTAGTCAAGGCTATGGTTTTTCCAGTAGTCATGTATGGATGTGAGAGTTGGACTGTGAAGAAAGTTGAGCGCCGAAGAATTGATGCTTTTGAACTGTGGTGTTGGAGAAGACTCTTGAGAGTCCCTTGGACTGCAAGGAGATCCAACGAGTCCATTCTGAAGGAGATCAGTCCTGGGATTTTTTTGGAGGGAACGATGCTGAAGTTGAAACTCCAGTACTTTGGCCACCTCATGCGAAGAGCTGACTCATTGGAAAAGACTCTGATGCTGGGAGGGATTGGGGGCAGGAGGAGAAGGGGACGACCGAGGATGAGATGGCTGGATGGCATCACTGACTCGATGGACGTGAGTCTGAGTGAACTCCGGGAGTTGGTGATGGACAGGGAGGCCTGGTGTGCTGCGATTCATGAGGTTTCAAAGAGTCAGACACGACTGAGTGACTGAACTGAACTGAACAGGTTACAAAGGGGCTCCTCAGGTGGCACTGGTGGTAAAGAACCTGCCTGCCAGTACAGGTAGACAGATACGAACTTAATTCCTGGGTTGGGAAAATCCCCTAGAGAAGGAAATGGCAATCCACTCCAGTATTCTTGCCTGGAAAATCCCATGGGCAGTGGAGCCTGGTGGGCTACAGTCCATAGGGTCGAAAAGAATCAGCCACGACTGAAATGGCTTAGCACGCACACATGGGTTAAGAATGCCACCCCCTTGTTTTCAGAAAAATCCTATGATATGATTTTGTCCAAGAGCCTTCAAGATTTAGGCCAAAGTTTAAACTCTCTCTATGACCACTTCCTTGCTCAAAGCCTGCCTTTTGCCTCTACTGCTTTCTCCTCCCTTAAAGATTATTTTTGCTGAGTCATTCAGTCGTGTCCGACTCCTTGCGACCCCATGGACTGTCGCCTCCCTGGCTCCTCTGTCCATGGGATTTTTCAGGCAAGTATAATGGAGTGGGTTACTATTTCTTTCTTCAAAAGATTATTTTTAATAAAGAAATATTCCTATCACACACAACTAAACCGAGTTCATGTTCTACTCCTTGGGAATCCATCTAAAAAGAGTGTCTTGGATTTAGGAAAGCCAGAGTAGTTTTTAGACCCATTTTACAGTCAGAAATTAGAATAATGTAGGTTGAGGAGGAAGGAGGAAATTTGATACACTGAATGTATCATTACACCTGCAGATACCTATACACTGAATATACACCTGCATATACCTATGGCTACATTAAGAGGCAGGGAAAGACAACATCGATACATAACTATGGAAAACAACATTGCACATGAGAAAAAACAGCCCCTTCATCTGGTATGGGCTCTTTGACAAATAAACAAGTGTATAAACAGAGAAGTTCAAGTGCTGGGCTCAAATTATAGTGCCATCAAATGCTACCTATCATAAACATGTTAAATTACACCTTGTTTGAGATTTTTTTCAATTGGAAGTTTGCAAATCAGTATATTATTAGATTGTGACTAATATCATAAAAGGAAAAAATTGGGGAGTTCTAGGAAAGAGAGGGCAGACAATGCTTGAATGAAAGAAATTGGAGGAATATAGGCCTTGGATAACTCAAGGAGGTTGGAGAACTGGTAACCACATGACATAATTTGAGAATATTAGTGGTGGGGATGAAACAAGAGCAATGTCATAGGAATAAAACAAGAGGGGATGAGCTGTAGTCCTCTAGAACTTGGGTTTCCTTGGGCAAACAAGAAAGAATTGGTGAAAGTTCCTATTTAGTGTTAGGAACAGAATTTGGAATGATAGATTTTATCATCTAGACTGAAAAGCAAAGAGTGGGCATGGAGGTCTCCCACAGAACTAAACTATCCTTATTCCATATTTAGAGAAAACATAGGTTGACCTAAGATTGAGTTTAAAAAAAATCACTGCACTATGCATTAAATTGATGTATGGACAAAAAGTTATATATAAATCAATTCTGGCTCAGGTTTCAAGTGAAAGTTGAGAATAGACAAGTTATATTTAACAGTAAAACAGAAGAAAGCATGTATATAAATACTTCATGAGCGCCACCATTTCACCTAGAATCATTAAAGCCACAAAAACTTAACCAACAAAGGTTACCTTTGCAAGATGGATTTATTCTTAAATGTCTAGTGGTGAAGGGACTCATTTTTACTGAACTCAAAATTTAAAATGTAGAAGAAAAGAATGATATAAAGCGTGTATTTCTACTGTAATGAAATCAGATCTGTATATTTGACCTGTACTAACCTCAATGTTTCTTTGGTGAGGGGAATGGGATTGGGGGAACAAGCAGAAATATCAACCCTAAGATGTATTTGGGAGCTTTTAAGACAGTTGAGGGCAATTTGATCTTACCAATGTTTGAAGAGAATAGCCAATTTTTTAATCCTTTTCAACAATGAGGAATATCATTTCAAAAAAGTTTATTTCATTTTTCAGTGTGATAGTCCTGACTATTCATAAGCTTTAAGTCTTAAAACTGTTTTTTAGTTATTTGCATTATTTTTACACAACAGGGCTTTTTGTTACAATGCTATGTTTATCTTGATTTGTAAGTTTTAGCCTTTACCATTTTCTAAAGAAAATTTTGAATGGCCAAGGCTGTCAACTTTTATTTTTCTCTTTAGGAAAAAAAAAATAAAAAGCCTTTCAAAAGGCAAAAATTAAATCCTCAATCCACGTTTGATTTTGGAAAAGGTGGAAAGTAGAATTTATCTTTTTTTTTTTTTTGTATAGGTTTTGCCATACATTGACATGAATACAGCACGGGTGTACATGTGTTCCCAAACATGAAGCCCCCTCCCACCTCCCTCCCCATAACATCTCTCTGGGTCATCACCATGTACCAGCCCCAAGCATGCTGTATCCTGCATCGGACATAGACTGGCGATTCGATTCTTACATGCTAGTATACATGTTACAATGCCATTCTCCCAAATCATCCCACCCTCTCCCTCTCCCTCAGAGTCCAAAAGTCCGTTATACATATCTGTGTCTTTTTTGCTGTCTTGCATACAAGGTTGTCATTGCCATCTTTCTAAATTCCATATATATGTGTTAGTATACTGTATTGGTGTTTTTCTTTCTGGCTTACTTCACTCTGTATAATCGGCTCCAGTTTCATCCATCTCATCAGAACTGATTCAAATGTATTCTTTTTAACGGCTGAGTAATACTCCATTGTGTATATGTACCACAGCTTTCTTATCCATTCATCTGCTGATGGACATCTAGCTTATTATGTGGCTATAGAGTAATCTCAACATGCATAAATTCCATTAGCCCCTACCAGATTGGATATGCAACATTCATCATATACCACACAATTACATATAGTTCAGTATGTTTTATATCTTCTTCCAGTTCTTTGTAACTCCCAGAGCTACTATTCCATCATTATGATCACTGTAGCTTTAGTAAATATATTCTTAAGATTTGTTAATACAGGTCTTTCCTTACTTTCCTTCCTCAGAATTTATAATATGTTTGTGCGCATTTATTCTTTCAGGCAAACTTTGGAATCATTTTGTCAAGCAAAAACTATTACATGGAAATTGCATTAGGTAGATGAGCAAATTTGAAGAAATGTAGGCTCTTTTTCAAGAGGCACAGTGGTAAAGAATCCACCTGCCAATGCAGGAAATGTAAGAGACATAGACAGGTTCATTCCTTGGGTTGGGAAGATCCTCTGGAGAAAGAAATGGCAATCCACTCCAGTATTCTTGCCTGGGAAATCCCATGGACAGAAGAGCCTGGTGGGCTACAGTACATAGGGTCTCAAAGAGTTGGACAAGACTGAGCACTCACTTTTTAGTTCAACTTGACTTTCTTCAATATTTAGACATAATAGATTTAAGTTTTTGTTTAGGGGGTAGTAAAGTCTCTCTATCTTCTCATTCTCCTTTTGATTGTAGGAGTTTCTTAACCTTTTCCTCCAAATTACTGATCCAGTTGTTCTCAATGTTGATTTTCCCTATGTGGATACTGATACATTTTAGTTTCTGCTAAGGCATTATTCTTTTTCTCCACATATTTCCTTGACCTTCTATATATCCCTTTCAAATCAGTATGTTGTGAAAGAGATGTTTTATTTAGTATTCTTGGTCATGTAATTTTATCAGCATTTTCATCTGTCTGATTGCTCCAATCAATCTTTATTTATTACATCCATCTAAACTTTTAACTGCTATGCTTGTTTAATTACTTATTGCAGAATTATTACTATATTATTTTGGCAATAGGCAGACTCATTTACACTAAAATGCACTTTGGCCACAAGCCATCAGTCTGCATTGACAGTTGTTATAAAAAGTGAAACCAAAGGAAACAAACACTACCAGACCGATTACAGCAATATTACTAAAGTGTAGTCCCATACCAATATGATCTCACATGGAAGAAATTAATTTTGAGTCTTAGTAATAACACTAACAAAAAGAAGAGTTTCCTCTAAGAGAATCATTTGTTTTTAAGGTGTGAATAGTCAAATCAATATTTTCCCCCTTTTCTGAAGGTGACTAAGTAACTCAGGTACAAATTTTTGAATTATCTTTGTCAACTTTTTAGGATACTTTACATAAATTTCTAAGTCTAACAATTTGGCACAAACATTACGTTTTATGTTACTGCTCACTGTATATTCATATAAGTTGCCTAGAATATTGTTGGTGCTAAGTTGTAGAATAACAATTCACTAACAGGCATATACATGATATTCTTTATTTTGAGTCTATTTCATAGATTTTTATGCTTTGAATATTTTTAATGCTTCATTTTTGTCTACATGTTTTAGATTTCAATCAGATTTTCAAGTAACTGAACTTCCAGTTTATGCCATATTAGTCATTTGTGTTTTTTCTGGGGGGGGGGGTTGCTTGCATGTTTTTAATTTTGGCTGTGCTGGGTTTTTGTTGCTTTGCACAAGCTTTCTCTAGTTGCAGGGAGTGGGGGCAACTCTCTAGCTGCAGTGCGTGTGTTTCTCATTGTGGTGGCTTCTCTTGTTGCAAAGCATAGGCTCTAGGCATGCACACTTCAGCAGTTGCAGCACGTGGGCTCAGCAGTTGCTGTTTGTGGGCTCTAAGGTGCACAAGCTTTAGCAGTTGCAACACATAGGCTCAGTACTTGTGGTGTGTGGCCTCTAGAGCATGGGCTTGGAGGTTGTGGTGCACAGCTGAGCTACTCCGAGGCATGTGGAATCTTCCCAGAGCAGGGATTGAACCCATGTCCCCAGCACTGGCAGGCAGATTCTTATCCATTGTGCCACCAGAGAAGTACCAGTGTTTTATTTTTGAAAAAACCAAGAAGGTATATATTTGTTTCTTTAAAAAAATGTTATAACTTGCTCTGGATACAGCAATATTTTAGACATAAAATATCATAGAAACTTGTAGGAATATTTCTGTAGTCCTATTAAAAACAAACTAAAAACATTTAGTCTCAGAAATAGAATTCTACCATAATCACTAGGTAAGACTATAACTCTGATATATTAACTTTTCTGCTATATTAGACCCTGCCTATGGGTATACATATTCTGTCTAATATAGCCTAGGTTAGCATAACGATGGGTTCTTTAGAAACCAATAAAACTGACTAAGACAAAGTAATATATAAACGGTTAACCTCACAAGTACAGATGATGGAATCATCACTAAATGATGCTGGGTCCTTTTGAGCCTTCTTGTACTATGGCCCATTAAAGTACATGAAGACTACACCCAAACAAAATGGATCTACAGATATTTTATAAACATTATAGCTCTCTCCAATAATATATCCTTCATTGGATTTTGAAGCAAAAAACCACAGGCAAAAAATACAAGAACATTTAGAATTTAATTTTATATATGTAAAAAATAAATTTAAAAAAGCAGCTCTCCTTTATGAATAATACCATGAAATTGAGTCTGAGTTAGATTTTCAAAATATGGGGAAAAATGAGATTCCTTCTTGCCTATCATTACTCTGATGACAATTATGAATTGATCTATAATGAATATTAATTAAATGAATATTAAGTAATGACACTGATGAAACATTTATTGAGCACTGACAATGTGCTTTGTTCCACTCTTTAGACAAAAAGTGAAAATTACATAGCGCAAACCTGTGGTACCTTACATAAAGAATTTTCAAGGAAATAGATGACTTTAGTAACTGTGGTTAAGGTTAAAGAGGTAAATGGAAAATGAAGCAGCTGAAATGATGTTAAATAAAACGTGCAGCAAGTCACATCCTTAGCCAACTGTTCACACCTCTCTCCCAGACTCTCTACACTTCTGTGCACTCTCTGACTAGTTCAGGAAATAAGGTTAATGAGAATTCAATATCTAACATTCAGAATCACAGAGAATTCAAATATCTCCCTCCTTCTTTTAATGAGCTGATGTTTGGTATTGAGGTTGTTGCTATTAACAGTTACTGGTTAGGGTTAAGTGAAAGATGGGACAGGAAGAATTCAGAATCCTGGGACTGTGACAAAGAAAGCGTATGTGATACTTCCACTCCCTAACAGGCCTCTGACATCACTGGGGAGTAAACACATGCTCGAAGGAAAGATTTAACATACTCTCTGCTATTTAAGA
This sequence comes from Capricornis sumatraensis, assembly GCF_032405125.1. Lineage (NCBI taxonomy): Eukaryota > Metazoa > Chordata > Mammalia > Artiodactyla > Bovidae > Capricornis > Capricornis sumatraensis. The sequence continues at coordinate 27,750,676 of NC_091073.1, forward strand.
CTTACCATATCTACAATGCATAATTTAGTAGAATTCTTATAATAGTGGAAGAGTAAGAAAGATCGGAATAAGAGGAAAAGTTAATAGAGACATATGGTTCTCTGAGGCTGTTATACCTAGAGATACACAGATTGCTGCCTCAGCAATACCATGACTTGGACACATTGCAAAGTCACAGTAAAGAAGAGAAAGGTAGAATTAGAATCATATGAATCAAATCTAAAGACTATGTTTTTAGTTTAGCAAAGTAGTTTTGCTTTCCTTTCTCCGAGCTAACAAGTTTTATTATTTATTTTATTAGCATTCATAAAGGTGAATTTAAGGTATAGGATATTACAATAAGAGAAAATGTTCCCGGAAGAACACACCACAATTGGTCCAAAGAAGCATGTTGCTGAACATATTCTTTGTTTTATATCGCTTCCTGTCAATGAATACTATCTTTACAGTATATTCTGATAATATTATGTTTGTTTAAAAGTAAGATAAAGTAGTCCCACCAAATTAATCTTTTAAATGTTTAAATAAGGAATGAGTTCAGTTCAGTTCAGTTCAGCCACTCAGTCATGTCTGACTCTTTGTGACTGTAAAACTAGTGTTTGACTTTAGGATGCAACTCTGTTCTGTATTCCTGACTTGGAGGTGTGTTCATAGCACAGAAAAGACAAAACCACTGTGAAATCTGATTCATTTGCAGAAGAAAGTAAGTTTGTTTGAGGAAGAAGTAATACTTTGTAGTTCTGATTAGAGAGCAACTCGGAAAAGACACTCTTCATAAAGATGTTCACTAAAGTGGTATTTATAAGATCAAAGTAAGAATTGCAAATATGCTAAAAATAAATACTGTTTCAACTGAACTATGTCTTCAATTAATGAGATATTATACAACCATTAATAGTGATGTTACACAGTATGTAGAAATATATAGACACTTAACCATGTCAGTTTATATGTTAAAATAGGATGGTACATGATATGCGAAGGCTAATTACAAAAATGCCAAAATAAACATTTAAACATCAACAGGTAAACTTAAGTAGTGGTCCTGCTGCTGCTGCTAAGCCACTTCAGTCCTGTCGACCCTGTGTGACCCCATAGACGGCAGCCCACCAGGCTCCCCCATCCCTGGGATTCTCCAGGCAAGAACACTGGAGTGGGTTGCCATTTCCTTCTCCAACGCATGAAAGTGAAAAGTGAAAGTGAAGTCACTCAGTCGTGTCTGACCCTCAGCGACCCCATGGACTGCAGCCTACCAGGCTTCTCCGTCCATGGGATTTTCCAGGCAAGAGTACTGGAGTGGGGTGCCATCGCCTTCTCCGAAGTAGTGGTTCTATTGATACATTAATAATTGTTCTTATATAACTGTTTCCGAGACTTTTAAATGTTTTTCTAGTCATTTCATATTGTTTCAATAAGTTATATACAATAAATGCATAGTTCTCATATAATAAGGGGTTAACACTCATTTTCTGGTTCAACATAATGGACTTTACCATCCTTTGAAATTAATTTATCTTGAAATAAAATCAAGCCCTAATATTGTGTTCTCTGCTACTATCTTCTATCCTCTTTCCCTCAGTTTCTTCCTCTGTTGGTGTTTTGTGATTTTTTTTTTCCCTCACAGCCTAGTAATTGCACGCTCATATCTCCTCTGCTCTCTGCTTTAAATTTACTGAACTTGAGTTATCTTTCTAAAACACAAATCTGACCATGTAGTGCTTTATCTATATTGGATAAAGCCCACTTCCTTGACAAGAAAGGTCAAGATTTTCAGCGTCTCAGACTTTGTCTTGTCTGTCTCTCCACACCTCGCATTTCTTCATGAAACTTAATAAACATTTTGCTGTTTCAAGATCTTACCCTGCGCTCTCTTATTTCTGAGACTATCCATATGAAGCTCACTTTGCATTTGCTGGCCAAATCCTTGTTTTATTCAAGATTCAGCTCACGCATCTTACATTCAAGAACATTTTCATGTACTCTTTGAATTACCCTCAGAATAGATGAAGATTCTGTTCACTGAAAAGCCCCAGTAAGCCAAGATTTACCACACTGGAATATGTAATCTCCTTGCCTGTCTTGCCCAACAGAGTCAAAATTACAGTGAATAAGAGAACTGTTCTGATCTGAATTTTTAGCTTTGGTGACTTATATAAAAGTCAGTGGAAGAAAGGAAAAAAGAAAGAAGGAAAGAGAAGGAAAAACAGGAGGAATCTGGCACTGCAGCTATTATAAATAAAAATAATATACATTGTTGATCAGCAATGATCTGAAAAACAATTGAAAGGCATAGTCTTAACAGTTACACGAAGAATGGATACTTATATGTAATATAAATCCAGATTTAAAGTAATCAACATTACATAGTCCCCATATTTTATCAACTTTACTAATATATGTTGATATAGAAAATTACTAAATAATTAGCTCCTTGTTAGTTAGAAAATAGAAGCTTGCTTTTAAATTCTAATGTAAAGTAATTGTTTTATAAAGAGAAAATTAAATCACAGAGCATCATGATTTTTATGGTGATCAGCTTTTGTTGTTCAAATATAAAGTTAAAAAAGCTACTTCCTCAGGATACATCTCAAGTATTCATTTGTTGACAGGAGCAGAATTAATTGAATAAAACCCCAACTCAAACTGAAAAATTATTATAAAAACACATGTAATCATAGACACTCAGTTACCCTGATCATTAGAAAAAAATACATAAAATTTATAATTAATGTAAGACTTCCCCTATTTCTAGGGAAGTATCAAATTTAAAGCTTCCACTATAAAATTATTCTGAAAATCAGATGGACTCTATCTGGCCTCTTCCATTGATTTCGGGGACTTAAAAAAATTTTATACTATCAAAAATAATTTGAGAACGACTGAATGAGACTATTATAGTGAACTGAATTTATGAAATGGATAACAACAGACTTATAGATTAGCACACGGAAATAAATAACATACAACTGAGCATCACAGTCAAACGTCAGAATAAATTTTACTCTATTCTTCTTAAGGATAGAAGATGAAACATGATAATAATACTAATATTCAGAGGTTATTAAACGATAATAAACACAGTGGAAAGGGACTTCTGTTAGAAAATGAAAGAATCTCTAAAAACATATCTTTTTCGTTACAATGGAGCAGCTTCATATTATTTTTTAAAGCCTTTCAGTGTAGGTTGACGACACAGTGGTACAAAATAATTAAAGCAAACCTCTGAGGGACTAAAACAGCATGGGCCAAATCTGCCTGGGTTAGGAGTAAAACTCATAAAAGAGTGGGCAATTTTCATGCTCATCAGGTCATGGTGTATATGAAATTATTACAGTTTTTACATTGACATTTGATTGGGATTAGGAATCTGAAATTTCTGAGAGTGATCCAAAACAAGAATCAGGAATGCACTTTTGATGGAGTCCATTAAAGGAAGAACATCTGTTTTGACTATCATTTGGTAAGGGTTAATGGCTTTTTCTAGAAATTAAGCTGCTGATCAAGAGTCCTAATTGGACTGGATTGGATTCACTTTCCAGTTGTTTGGAAGTGAGATGAGGATAGACCTTCAAGAAATTTACCTTTGTAAACAGTCCTGAATTATCCTCAGTATGGAAGTAGAGAGAGAATAGTTCTAGTCATTTTAATTTTTTTTTTTTGCTGGAAAATCCTCGGAGAAAGCATTATAGGTTCATAAACACAGTCACAAAGAACCTAGATAACTTTTACATGATGACGTGTCTTTTGATCGTATACTTAAAATATGCTAGAAATCAACTGCAATTCCAGAAATCCATGATTACATTTGATATATGGAATCATTGATTACATTTCTATTTATAGTTGGCTTTATTTTATGGAAGTAGACACTATCAAGACAAATTAACTGCGGAAGTAATTTTTAGTGTATGCTTATAAAAGCATGTCATCAGTGCAAAGAACATGCTGACTTGGCTAATCTTCATAACAGGTAAGCACATATCTATTGAATCATTAAAGCTAATCAGTATCTGGGAGAATTTGGGGTCTGAGAAGAGAGGTATAGAAATTTTCAAAATAAATGAATAAAATTGATACCTGAAGGGATGCTCTAAAATATAAGAAGACTGTTGCTACTGACCTTGACCTAGAAGTATGCCATTAAAATGCTTCAACCAGAGATAAGATATCTAATCTGTAGTAAGTTTACATTGCTTATTCAATAACTGATTCCTGACAACAGAGTCAAAGGGATTAAAAACTTCAATGAAATATTAGGTTTTAATTCTTCATTCCATATTTTCTAGAATGAGCTATTAAATAATGTTAATGACCACATTGCTACCGAGTTTGAAACTCACATGATTATGAGAAACTGAGAACTTATATTTTTAAGAAGAAAGTTGTTATTAGATAATAAAAAATATTGTATTATGTGTGAGGACTAAGGATTTTCTTTCAATGAAAGTTTAAAAATTCCAGTAGCAAATACAGTGTGAAATCATTCCTGGGAAGTTATTGAAAATTCACAAATTAAAAAGCCTCAGAGTCTGTCAGTTGAAGCATATTAAGCAATTTTGTGTGCAGAACAACTTTATTAATTTGTTTAAAGTTTTAGTATTTAAATAGCTAATGGGTTTAAGAATCAAGCACTAATTCCATGATCAGAAAGCAAACTTTAATTTCTACTTAGCAAGGCAGCAAGGCAAAATGATTCAGGCCAATTTATTGACTTATACAAAACTACAAAGGCTTTGGAGAGCAGGTATACTTAGAGAATTTCAAGTAGTTGAAATCCTTGATTTCTAGCGTGTAAGACAGTGTGTAAGGGATTACGTGGAGTGATTCAGTTAAAGAGCCTTATTTACCTTGCTAGATACTTTGTAATTCAAATAAGAATCATTAAAAATATTTTAAGTATTTTAACATATTTGAGTAGGAAAATCTTTTATTGTGTTTTTGAAAGTGGATCCCGGAAGCAGTGTGGAGAATGAAAAGAAGAGGCAATTCTATAATAATTCTACTAATATTAGGAAAATTCTGGAAAACAATTTGCGAGTAACATATGAGACAGTTACAGTTGGGTTGAAGGCAAAAGAGAGAAGTAAGAACATCAGTATAGACTGCCTAATGATAAAACTGACATTCAAGATGAAGACCAATGATAATTCTTAGGCTTCCAGCTTGGGAAGGATGGAGAATGAAGGCTCTAGAAAAGGCCAATAGCAGAAGGCCCATCTTGGGACTTGGAGAAAGGCTAGAAATGATGAGCTCAGTGTACAAGCTCTGGAATGATTGTTCTTGGGTTCCAATCTTGGATTGCTACTTCATAGCCATCTGACACTGAAAATGTACTTAATCTCTCTGTTTCTCACTTTTCTCATAGGTAAAATCGAGAAAGTTGCAATATTTACTTTTTTTGCATCACTGTGATATTTAAATTAATTCATACCTATCATCATCAATAACTGCAACCCCTCCATAATTTCAATTGTTATCTCACTCATTCTTGTAACTTGCCACTAATAAGGTTGATTTCAACAATCTTTGATCCCACTGTAACCCACAAATGTATTTTCCTAACATCCCTTATTGTACTTGACTCTCCATGTCCTTAACTTCCCTTGTTTCCCAGCTTAAATTCCATAGCCAATCCCAATTACTTGCTTGCATATACTCTCAACTCCTTTGATTCCCTCTCCTTTGATCATATTGGGTAAAACACAGTCTCATTAAAGCTGACTCATGGCTATTCTACTCCTGGAATTAGAATATAACTGGAGAAATACGACTGAATATCACCAGAGAAAAGTACCCATTCAAGTTTACTGATCTTATTCTAAATTCATTATTATTAACCCGAGACTGTTCCTTATTCCCTGGCAATCATCTGGTATTTCCTTGATCCACATAGCTCCCATTCTCCAAGTGACTGTTGTGTAATTTCTTCCTGATCCGCAAAACTCTCAAACTATCCTTTTTCTCAGCAATAAGCCAGCTTCCTACTTTTCTAAAGAAAATCTAAGTGCCATTTCCTTTTTCCACTGTTAGCCCCTAAACACACCAGTTAGACTGATGTTCTTTTAAATATATAAGTCAGATCATTCTCTCATCTGGTCTGACTTCCAATTTCTTTCACAGTAAAGGTTGGTGATGGACAGGGAGGCCTGGCGTGCTGCGATTCATGGGGTCGCAAAGAGTCGGACACGACTGAGTGACTGAACTGAACTGAACTGAAAGGCTAAAGACCTTAGAATAACCTAAATTGTCCTAGGCATATGAAAATCGTAAGACATATTTGAAATTCTCTACTATTATTCGCGTTGCAAAACAGACCCAGGCACTAATGTCTTAAGATGTGTCAGGTTTCTCCTGCTGGAGCCTGTGCTTCTCTTCCCCGGTGACTCCTCTGTCTACAGAGTTCTGTCCCCAGAGAGCCACGATAGCAACTCTCTCCCATTCCTCAACTCTTGGCTCTACGATTTCCTTGAACTCTATTTTCCTTGAACTCTTCACTTGCTCTCTTATAACTGCAATTCCAACATTTCTTCTTTTCTTTTCCCACTTTAATTTTGTCCTTTAAACTTTAAATACCACCAGTAAGTTAATATAAAATTGAAAGTGTTTGCTGCTCAGTCATGTGCAACTCTTTGTGACCCCATGGACTATAGCTCTCTAGGGTCCTCTGTCCATGGAATTTTCCAGGCAAGAATACTGGAGTGGGTTGCCATTCCCTTCTTCAGGGGATCTTTCCACCCAGGGATTGAACTTGGGTCTCCCACATGGCAGGTAGATTCTTTACCATCTGAGGCACAAACAGATACTAAATCACTTACTTATTGCTTTGCTTATTGCCTATTTCACACCACTGGAATGAAAACTTTATGAAGGCAAAGATTTTATTTGGGCTTCTTTCCACTGTTAATACTATTGGGCATACTAAACAATAAACACTTTTCAGATGGACTAAGATATTTAGCATAGTAGCTGGTATAATATATGTGCTCAATAAGTAGAAGTTGCTGTTATTACTTATAATAATATATCATGCATGTAAACAACATGGAACCTCCAAGTTGAGCACTTGAGACTCATAAGTGGAGGTTTAACTTAATATAAATTAATACAGTAATGAAATAAATGAATAAGCAAGATCTCACTGGGAAGAATGTTAAGAGCAGAAAGCCATGGCATGCGAGTGAGGGTAGGGCATATGGATGGGAGCCAACATGGGGCAGGCTGACCTCTTGAAAACCAGGAAAGATATAAGAAGCAAGTAGCTAGAGAAACACAAGAAGAATCAGGAGAGGGTGGGATGATGGGAATCAAGGAAGATAGACATTCATGAAGGACGAGGTGGTTAACAGTGCCTAATACTTCAGTTAGTACCAAGAAAATGATAATACAGCAAATGCTGAGATACAAATCATGATAAAAAAACTTTAGGAAGATTTAATGAGAAAATAAATCTTCAGAATCAAATGTGTCTACAAAAGCAATGAAAGAGTCTGCAAGACTGTTCAAGACAAAACCATTTATTCAACACATGTTCTTTACCTTTGATTCTTTCAAAGAAAGAAAGGATGGGATAATAAGAGAATCTATCTCATTTTTGAGCTTATAAGACTAGAGGCTGACATAAGTAGGTCAAAGAAATTATCTCCTGGCTCACTGAATTTAGTAGGGTTTTACACAGATAGCTGGATAATAGAATGACATAATAGATTTTTTCCTTATTGTTAAAATCTGAGATTAAGAATGCATCTAAACCAGTACAAATTACTATGTATTTTTTTAAATGCAAATATATAAAAATTCTACAAGTTCTTTCTCTTTAAGAAAATACTACAAAAGAATAAAAAATTTAATATGGCTCTCATTAATTTTAATTAATCTTATTTACTACAGGATGTCTTATAATTCTTACATGATAAAGGGAACTTTAGAATTGGTTATTGCTATCCTCAGCAATATGGAGGTATTTTCCTCTGCTTTTTCTTTGCAGTTTGAAAAAATAAAGAGTTTTTAATTTTTTTTAAATAAAGGCATTTAAATACATCCAGTATTTTACAGATAATTACAAAATGAATCATAAGTGGGTGCAAATTGAATAATTTGATTAATTTCTAAGTTGACCTTTAGAAAAGTATTTGTCTAACATTTCTTAGTTGTTGTATTTTTTTACATCAAACTGAAGTTCCAGCTAGTTAATTTCCATGTTGTTTAAAAAAAAATGAGAACTGCATTATGGATATAAAATGGTTTGTTTTGTAAAATAACTGCTTCACTTTAGAAACAATTTGGATTTTGAAAGGTAATGTGAATATTATCTTTGAATAGCTGCTTCTCTTTCTATCAGGATTTGCTCTTATCAAGGTTACTTTACTTAGGCATTTTTTTTTTTCGCTTGTATATTTATTGAATCAAGTAACTGTTTTGCAGGTAGTTAAATATATTGTTCTCTAATAGAAGATAAAATACACCTCGTGGCAGTGCACAGCTCTCTTCAGGTGTGTGTCCTCATTCTAGGTAGCCTCTGACTTAGGTGAGAGACTTCCCAATTGCAGATACATAATGTGCATCTCCAGCAAAACTGCCCATGAGAATAACTTCATTATTCTGGGAAGCTCGATCTATAAAACACGTAAAATGTGGAAGTGTTCTGCCTATACAATTTCTGGTAAGTACAACATGACTGAGTGATAAAACCTGAGTCAGCTTCAGTTAGAGCATACCTTACTGATAAGTTTATTGTGCCATGAGGACAAAAGGAAATATAGTGGGCAAAGAGGTCTTCTCTGAAGTAAGGAGGTATTTTAGGTCTACTGAGCTCTGCCTTGATCAATGGAAAATGACCTCTGAAAGCATCGAGTGGTAGGGTGCACCGGTTAGTTACAGAAATCCCAAGTTATATCAGAATGATGAGAAGGCAAAACTCACCAGTACCACTGGACAGATTGTGGTGGGTGGTAAAATATGGTCCTTCAAAGGTCCGCAGTCACATTCAGGTTTCAGATGAGAAGCACATTTATTATGCAGCTAGGGAAGGAGAAAGAGGAAACCATCATTTTGCATAACAACAGCAAACATGAAGCAAATTCTACTTCACCTGAGATGCAGCAAATACATTTAAAGAATCACAAGAACAAACAAACAGGATCATAAAGGGACTCCTATGACATCTGTTCTTATACAGTCTGCCTTAAATAAACTGTGCAGCAACTTCCGTGACCCAGCCTATATATTTTCTAATTCTCAGAAATGTTTATATTAGAAATGTCCTTTAGGTTTTCCCCCTGAAAAGCCTGATTTCTTTGACAAACACACATTATCATCCATTACAATCCTTCCTATGCTTATCTGTTAGCATAATCTTGAAACCACTGTGCACTGTAGCTGCTTTTTTTTTTTTTTTTTTGACCCTCCTGTTTTCTCAAAGTCATTCCAAAGTGCACAGCTCAGTATGGGGCATAATTGATCCCATCATTAGTTTTAACTTTCTAATTCAATATGTAAATGTAACCAGAGATTCATCTCAGTAGGAGCAGGATATAAATATAAGAAGATGATTACGATTATAAAAATTTATCTGTATATTGTATTTATCAGCTCTACATTAAGTAAGTGTATAATCATAAGTGTAATTTACTTTTCAACATGTATGAATTTAAACTGATATTTTTATCAAACCTGGCCACAAGTTGAAATTAAGGTATTATATTATGGTATATTAAATAAGTGATTTTTTTAAATTGAGGTGATAATTCTTATTGGAGCCATATAGAATTGTTAAGCTAATAGTTGTTTAAAGGCACCTATGGACACCTTTATCCTCAACTCCCTATCAATGTAATATGAAATAGTCATGCTTTTAAAAAAATTACAGATGTTAATAAAATAACAGGTTTTGTTCAGAACCAAAAAGGAGCTGACTTATTTTTCAGTTCTGAACCAAAAGCCACCCCATTTAAATCTTGGTTATATTAATTTCCAACACAAGCCTACCTTTGTAACAGTTCCTTAACACAAAGCACAGGAGTCTCATGAGGAGATGTGCTGCTGGCGATAATAGCTCACCTGAGTAGCGCACTACTGAAGGGCTATCTCCGTTGTCCTTGGATCTAAAACATCTATCATGGTAACGCCCTGCCTTGGAATTAAGGCTACTTGTACTGTAATTAACTCACACTAGGCCACATTACATGAAATAAAAATACCTTTACACATTCATCCATAATTAGCAGTTTTGCTTCTCAGTGACACGTAAACTCCTTATTAAAAAAGTGGTTTCATCTTACCAGGCATTGCTTTGTCAAGAGGCAAGGGGGTATTCAAGATAAAGAAGCACTTAAAGCCATATGCAAAAAAGAACTAAATTAACAGGCAATCATCTGGCAAGTGGAAAGGCACAGTTTCCACAAAATAAAATTAGTGACTGGTTTAAATATATTATTAATATATTAGACTTCATCAAGTTTCTCAGAATAAATCATGACCCTGAAATTTGGGATTCAAACCAAACAGAGTATCAAGGGTTGCAGGTTACATTGAGTCTTTTCCCAGTTAATGTCCTGAATTCTAGTATCTGTACAATATGAACTCATTGAGAACTAAAATCTTTGTAGGGCATATTCAAGTTCAGTTGAAGTTATATTGAAATAGCTTGGAGTTTAACCCAATGACCGGCTTTCTCATGAGAAAAGAGACATCTGGATATAAAGAGACAGACATGGAGGGAAGTGGTCACGTGACAACAGAAGCAGGGATTTGGTGATGAAGCCAAAGGCCAAGGACCACCAATGATTGGGGGCCACTCTCAGAATCAGGAAAAGGTGAGGGTGGATTCTTCATCACAGGCTTCACAGGGAGCATAGCCTGCTAGCATCTTGATCTTGGGTTTCTAGCCTCTAGAATTATGAAGAGAAGGCAATGGCACCCCACTCCAGTACTCTTGCCTGGAGAATCCCATGGACGGAGGAGCCTGGTGGGTTGCCGTCCACGGGGTAGTGAAGAGTCGGATATGACTGAGTGACTTCACTTTCAATTTTCACTTTCTTGCATTGGAGAAGGAAATGGCACCCCACTCCAGTGTTCTTGCCTGGAGAATCCCAGGGACGGGGGAGCTGGTGGGCTGCCGTCTATGGGGTCGCACAGAGTTGGACATGACTGAAGTGACTTAGCAGCAGCAGCAGCAGAACTATGATAGAATAACTTTCTGCTCTCATTCTCAGCGTTTCGTTATGGTAGCCTTTGGAAAGGAATGTACCAATTGCTATGAAAAGTGAACCAAAAATCAAAGTCAGGCTGTGTGTCTTGAAGGCTCTTTTGTACCATGGTGTCACAGAGAAAAAGCTTCTGCTTTTCAATCCTGCACTACCTATTTAAAACTGACAATGCAAGACTCTAAGATAAAATTTCTGTGTGCACAGAGTGAGAAAAAACTGAATTTTCACACTTGCTTGCAGTGACTGAAGTTTTACATGCAACTCTGAAGGGTAGAGAGGCAGGATACTAAGATCTTGCCAGCACTGACCACCTACACAAGCTGAGCAGCTCAGCCTCCACTCTGCCTCCATCCCATGCATTTCTAACAATCTGCAACCGATATGGGAAGGGATGACTAACCTCTCTATACAGTTATTTGAGGGTTACCAGATGTAATAAAAGACAACAAAAATAAAATGAATTTAATGACAGCTTTTTGGTATTTAAGCTAGTTTTCCAGCAAAACAAACAAGGAACTGAGCACTCAGAAAGAATCACGAAGTTGATAAGCCAAACAGAATATATGGAGTACCTCTTCATATTGAGGTTTGAGGGTTTCAGAGCATAGGTACTAGAACGGGTCCTATGAAACACTGCTCCCTGCATGTGCACTGTGTGCTAAGTCACTTCAGTCATGTCTGACTCTTTGCAACCCATGGACTGTAGCCCACCAGGCTCTTTTGTCCATGGGGATTCTGTCCAGGCAAGAATACTGCAGTGGGTTGCCATGCCCTCCTCCATGGGATCTTCCCAATCCAGAGATCAAACCCACATCTCTTATGTCTCCTGCACTGGCAAGTGGGTTCTTTACCACTACCATCACCTGGGAAGCTCTGGCTTCCCTGCAGAGCTAAGTGAACTCAGCATGGCACTGCCCAGTTTGATTGCCATGTGGTCCAGGTGGCTATGAGACAGAGTCTTGCAGGAACATAAGCATGTAGCAGGATCTACAAGGATGTCAGTAACCATATCATCATCAGTGAAACAGGAAGACACAGTGCAAGAAAATTCTCCTCCTCAAGAAGTCTGTATTAACTAATAACATATAAGGTACCTTACATTTCTCTTAAGACTGGAATCTGGCAGCTGCTAAATATGTGTGGGTGTCCATCAACATCATGACATTATTTGTAGCCGGAAGTATCAAAGCTGAGGACACCACATTGGAAAATACTGATTTTTCCACAGTGTGTATAGCAGGTCTACTGCACTGACCGTATTGTTCATAAACATACTTGAAGACAAACTATAAAATATGAAGGACAATGAGAAAATGCTTATGGTTCCCAAGACTATCAAGATTAAAAGTGTACATAATTTTTGCTGTAAAATTAAAACTTTGCAACAAATGTAGTCTATTTAACAACATAGAAAATATCAACAAAATAGAAACCATATACTAGAATTTAAAAGCCACTAGCCCCTAAAAGTATCTTAGGTTACTGGTAATGCTTTGCTTCTCCATCAGGTGTTAGCTACACATAGTGTTCATTTGTGCAAAATTCACTGAGCTCTCTCCCTGGGATATTTATAATTTTCTATATGTATGATATGTTTCAAATAAAAATGTAAAAAGGAATAAAGTGAGTATAAACAGTAGTAATAACAAGTTGCTTAAACTCATCACCATGCCGTTTTACAGAAAAAAAAAAAAAAAAAGTCAAAACTGAGTCCTTCTCAGTGACAGCAAGATACTAAAGTCTGACAATTATCTTAAAGATAACCCAGATTCTAAATCAGCAAAACAGAGGAAAAGCCTCATCAAGAAGAACAATAAACTAGAACACTGATGAGTCCTGCCTCTTAAATGGAATGGCCAATGGAACCCCAGAGTAAAGAAATTGTTACCTTTTAAAGTGTTTTTATTTTTGTTCACAGTTAACTTTGCATTTTTAGAGTAAGGCATAGAAATCATCAGGTCATATTTTATTATATATACAAAAACTTCCATTTCTGTGTAAGCGTAGCAGTATCATAGCTAGAAAATTCATAAAATATAAACCAGCTATTTCTGGAAGTGAATTAAACATTTGGAAATAATTTCAGAGTTTACAACATTTCTAATAGCACTTAATTTAGAGCCAGATCTGTGTTTATCGAAAAAAGCTGTCTCAATTTAGGAAGAAAAAGAAAATGTGTGAATAAGCTTGTGTGTATGTGTGTATATGTATATGTGTTTATGGGATGGAGTTGAGAAAAGAGTGAAGGTGTTGTACTGAGAAGAAAACAGAATCTAAAAAGTTGAAAGGAAGAAAAATAGAAAATAAATTTCTGTAAGAATTTGGAAGAAAAAAGAAATAGATTTTCTGCTGAAAAGTGAACTGACCAGATTAGAGGAATATTTGTTGATTTCTATATATTTTTATCTCTAACATTTTTCCATTTCAGGTGCTGCGTTAACCCTGGCATTTGCTAAAGCATGAATCTCTCTATTGTAAAGTCATTGGAAACCTTTAAACATTATTGTTAGGAGTTGACTATTTTAAAATAAGTAGTAGTCCTACATGATACCAAAAGTCAATAATCTATAGTCACAATATAGGCTCGCATTTGCCAAGCTCAAATGAAAAGTATCATCTACCAATACTGTGAGTCCTGCCCGACCATGGACATTTTACCACAACCAGGAGCAAAATGACAACCTATTTTAATAGAATGTCAAGAAAATGCTTTCATGGTAGAAATCAACAGGTATAAACAGTGAGATCTTTTTCTAAAAAAAAAAAAAATTTAATTGAGTAATGATTACAATATTATGATGGTTTCTGTCATATATCAATAAGAGTCAGTCATAGCTATATATATGTCCCCTCCCTCTTAAACTCCCTTCTATCTCCCTCCCCATCCTACCCATCTAGGCTGTCACAGAGCACCAGCTTTGGGTTCCCTGTGTCATACAAAAAATTCCCACTGGCTATCTATTTTACATACGGTAATGCATACATTGCAATGCTACTCTCTTAAATCATCCCACCTTCTCCTGCCCCTACTGTGTCCAAAAGTATATTCTATGTCTGCCTCTCCTATCTCCTGTAGATAGGTTCATCAGTACCATCTTTCTAGATTCCATATATATGCATTAATAAATGATATTTCTCTTTCTCTTTCTGATTTACTCCACCCTGTTTAATAGACTCTAGGTCTGTCCACCTCATTACAACCAACTCAAATGCATTCCTTTTTATGGCTGAGTAATATTCCATTGTGTATATGTACCATTACTTCTTTATCCATTCATCTGTCAACTCACATCTAGATGGCTTCCACGTCCTAGCTATTCTGGTTTCCTCAGGGTATATGCCTAGCAGTAGGATTGCTGGGTCATATGGTAGTTTTATTCATAGATTTTGAAGGAATTTCCATACTGTTCTCCATAGTAGCTGCATCAATTTGCATTCCCATTAACAGTACAAGAAGATTCCCTTTTCTCCATACCCTTTCCAGGATTTATTGTTTGTAGATTTTTGATGATGGCCACTCTGACCCGTGTGAGGGATACCTCACTGTGGCTTGAATTTGCATCTCTCTAATAACAGTGATTAAACAGTGATATCTTAAGGATCAGAGAATATCAGCAAGAGGAGGAAAAAAGAAGCGATGAAGACATTCAGCCCAGACGACTGAATTACAAAGCACAGGAAAGCGGCTGCCTAAATGTCAGGAGGCAGATTATACTGTTCTTTCTTAGGATTTTCCTGTTTTCATTTTTAAGTGGTGAGACTTACAAAAGGAGATAAAACTCAGTTCTAAGAGCCTAACTTTCTATCTAAATGATGGCAAAATTCTGTAACATCAGGAATCCACAGGTTTGGAATAAAAAGAGGTGTTTTCCCTAGTGGCTCAGACTGTAAAATATCTGCCTGCAGTGTGGAAGACCTGAGTTTGATCCTTGGGTTGGGAAGATTCCCTGGAGAAGAAAATGGCTACCTACTTCACTATTCATCCCTGGAGAATTCCATGGACAGAAGGCCTTCATGGTCTACAGTCCCTGGGGCTGCAAAGAGTCGGATGCTACTGAGTGCCGGGAGCCAGCATGGGCCATCCCACCCATGACAAGGTCATGTGGAAGAGAACTGTTAGGCAAAGTTTCAGGACTCAAGGGGCTCCCTAGACCAGCTCGAGCATCCACCCCAAAACCAGAATCTGTCTGTCTTACTGTTTTGTGCCTTTCACCAACTCTCCTGACATTAACAGGGGGCTATCCTGACCACCTTTCTCTGGAGAAAATCAACTTAGGGCTCTAGCTAATAAGTCTCCTGGACATGAGAGGAATATTTCAAATCAAACCCCCTCTGTTAGCATTCTAGCTTGCTTGGCAGGTTTATCCAGACTCTTGCAGCTACACATGTGATTATTCGCAGCCTCCCAACTGTGAGAGGCATGGGAAGCCTAAAACATAGGCTAAAAGTTATTAGAGTAGTGCTGGTGTAGGATTTCATTACTGGGCCAATGCTTGTTGCTAAGTTCCTATATCTCTTATCCACTGTGCACCTGGGAGTGCATTAGTTAACATAGTTGGAATGTAAGAAAAACAAGTGTAGCCTTGAATTAACCACATCAGACCTTTGAGCTAATTGGTTCTTTCTTTCTTGTAACTCATTGCACCTTTGCTCCCTGAGAAATGTAACTCTGTTTAGCATTTTCTGGGGCTGACATAGATTAGAAATATAAAAGAAAAAACACTTTGAGGGAAAATAAGTTTTCTGGTTGAGCAGCCTTTATCAAAAGAGGGTCAAAAGTGTTCACAGGCCTCCAAGGCCAGAAGATAATGTACACAACATCATTTGTGGGAAAGGTATGCAGAAAAAATCCTGGTTTTGATAAGGGCACAACTGCTGGAATGTTTGGGCTGACTCTGTTTGACCTTGTATCTTTCATTTCCCTCTATGTACAAATTAAGGTATAAAAGTCCCTTTTGAAAATAAAGTAACGGGCCTCGCTCGAAGAAACTTGGTCACCCCGTGTGTTATTTTTTCTTTTCCTTTTCTCTCTTACACTCTTTTTCAGGCTGATCCCTTGGAGCATGGAGGGTCCCTGCGTTCACTTATCTGCCCAGGTTTCTAAGACCTGAACGGGAAGACGTTCTGCATCTTCACTCCCTCGGGAGACCGGGAGGGCACCTGTGGCCTCCGTGAACAGGGCAAGCTCCTTGTCTCGGGGCTTTCAGTGTAAACCAAGGAATATCAGCCTCCTTCTCTCCTCTATTCCTCTCTCATTCATTTATTCGCCAACGCCGTTTCTCCTGAGGGTTCCCTTGGATCCTGTGGGGGCTGGACCCCATCAGCTGAGCGACTAATACTTTTTTTTTACCTTTAAGTATTTGTATACACACACTTGTATACCTGATGTATATTTGAGGATTACAGGATGTTTAAAAAAAAAACAATTTAAGTCATACCTTTAAAATTCACCATTTAGCAGTAAGAAGAAAAGGATGTCTGTCATGAAGGTGAAATTGTTGAGGATATCCTCTATATTCAGCACTGAACCAAGATTTAGGGTGATCAGGGTGACCCACAGGTGTATATGGGATCGGGAGCGGGTAAGACTGTGATCGAGCAGTGCAGACAATGTTAGCATGCACACGTGACAGTTCTAGACAGCATGTCAGTCCTCTTTTGGTGTGGAATAAAAGTTCGGAAAGTATTCTGAAAAAGTAAATATATAGTGTCAAGGAAGATCTCAAGGGAAATACGGAACTTAATTTGGTTCTTGAAGTGTAGTTAGAATTTGAGGTGGGTGCATCCAGGACAATCAGAGTGAGCAAGGGACTTCCATGGTGGTCCATTGGTTACAATCCACCAATGTAGGGGCCACAGGTTCAATCCCTGGTTCGGGAAGACCCCACATGCCATGGGGCCACTAAGCCCATGTGCCATAACTACTGAAGTCCACTCATCCTAGGGCTTGTGCCCTGCAACAAGAAAAGCCACAGCAGTGAGAAGCCTGAATATGAGTGGCCTTCGCTTGCCACAACTAGAGCAAGCCCACATGTGGCAATCAAGACCCAAACACAGCAAAATAAAGAAATAAAATCTTTAACAATACTAAAAAATAAAGCAAAGTGAGCTAAATAACATGGGGGTGAAGTATGGCTTTCTCTGGGAACTGTCCACAGACATACTCAACTTATAGCAGGGCCTGGGCATGGAGGGGAATATTACATACGTCATGCACTTAGGCTTCGCTCTCATATTTGGGGAAATGAAAACCAGGTTGAGGTAGGAAGAGGTGAGGGCTGCATTTATTTTCACAGAACTATTATGGGTTGCCAAAGGTGGCATATGATAACAAAACAGTATTTTCAGAAGTTGATTCTGGAGGTGGTTTGCAGCCTGTGTTATAGGAAAAGTACCTTCTGTTAGGGAAGTAAGCCAAGATTTCTGACTCTAATCTAGTTAAGAGGTGCTAAGAGCTTGCACTTGGGCTGTGAATGGTGAAGACAAAAACCAAATCTGAGAGAGATATTTTAAGGAGGAAACTTAGAGGCTCAGTGACAGGTTGAATAAATGAGATAGAGGTGAAAGACAAGGATAAGAGATTGACTTCCAGCTCTATTTCCAATCATTGCAAGCATGATGTTATTATGTTTCATAGAAGAGAGTTTGTGAATATAAATAAATCAGCTTAGTCTAGGCTTTAGTGATATTCAGGACCACATGTTTCTGGATGCTTTTAGAACATGCAGGTATTATTCTTAGACTGGGAAATTAGAGATCCTTCCAGAAGGGAGAGAGATGGTTTGAGTAACATTCATGGAGTACCCTCTGTGAGCCAGAGGTTGAGTTTTGTGCCCCCACATGACAGTTTACCTGGGCTTCCCAGGTGGTACTAGTGGTAAAGAATCTGCCTGCCAATGCAAGAGACACAAGGCATGTGGGTTCAATCCCTGGATTGAGAAGATCCCCCTGGAAGAGGACATGGCAACCCACTCTAGTATTCTTGCCTGAAAAATTCCATGGACAGAGGAGTGTGTTGGGCTATAGTCCATGGGGTCGCAAAGAGTCAGACATGACTGAGCACGCACACACACACACATGCACACACACATACACATGACATTTTATCTAGCCTTCGCTGTGAAAGTAATTACCAATCACTAAGCACTAGTATGGGCTTCCCAGGTGGAGTTAGACATAAAGAACATGTTTGCCAATGTAGGAGACTTAAAAGACTCGGGTTTGATCCCTGGGTCAGGAATATCCCCTGGGGAAGGAAACGGCGACCCCCTCTGGTATTGTTGCCTGAAGAATCCCATGGACAGAGGATCCTTGTGGACCACCGTCCATGGAGTCTCAGAGTCAGACAACTGAATCAACTTTGCACACATGCAAGCATTGTTGTGTATGAGATTCTGCAGTAAAGATATTTATAAAGGGAGAAGTAAATAAAATAGAATTGAAAAAAAAATCTTACAAGATAGGTAACATTATATCCATTTTGACAATTAAGAAACTGGCCAAAGCTTGTATATACTTTGTCCAGGATTATACAACTACTGCCTTAGTTGTTGAACAGAGACACATATAGGAATATGGTCAGTCTAACTTATGACCAAATTAAGACTCAAGCCCTACGTTTAAAAGAAGTGATAGCATTTGTAAAACCACTGAAATGAAACCAGGTTTCATTCTCTTTGTTCCTCTCTCCAATCTATTCCATACAGACTCCATTCAGATAGGCCTCCCTAACACTCAGCTCTGATGGTGCATGTCCCATCACTTTCACAGCTTCTGCTAGCTCTTTCGTATATTTATAGCACTTTCTGGGAAGCATTAAGATATAAGAAAGTAGATTCAGTTTGTTTAAAGGCAGGCAGGGGACTTCCCTGGTGGTCCAGCGGCTAAGACTCTATGTTCCTAAGGCGGGAGGCCCCAGGTTCAACCCCTGGTCAGAGAACTATATCACACGTGCTGCAACTAAAGAACCCATGTGCCACAACTAACAGCCAGTGCAGCCAAATACATAAATAAACATTTTTTTAAAAATAAAGGCAATCAGGAGTGTGTCAGTCAAGACCAGATCAACTTTAGACTGAAATCTTCATACAATAGCCCAAGAACAAAGTACAGATCATAGTATATATAGAAATGGTCAGAGGCAGATATCTTCTATTTAACCTAGGCAGAAAATCAATAAATTGATAAATACATTCATATAATTGCTTAACGTTAAAAAGCCAAAAGAGTATAGAAGCTGAAGCTACGTATAAGAAGCTTATATATATATATATGTATATATATATATTCTTTCTTCTGGAAACATGAGAACTTTTTTTTTTTAATTTTGAGTTTTGTTTCATGAACCAAACACAGAACCCTGGATATCACAGTTTATAGCAAATAAGGCTGAAGTTACCCAGAAGCTTCAGGTCTTGGGAGAGTTTAGTAAGCTAAGAAGCACCCTGAGAAGCTTCATTTCCCTCTGACTCTGCATTAAACCCTTCCGTGTTCCCTGTTAGCCCATACTCTGGGTAGAAGGTGGGATTTGAAGACATTTATAGTTTATATTGTGCTTTGTTGTAGTGACAAAAGAGTCATCTTCAGGTACACATTGACCTTAAGAGTAAGATGTTAGGGGCATGTTGTCTGAACTGAATTGGTCCTGAAATCCTCAGATTACAAAAGCAGAGTTTATTCAGACATGGTGTCTTCTTTCCTACAAAAGGAAAGGCCTAATCTCTTATAAGACTAGGATCAGGATCAAGACCAAAAATAAGTGTATAACTGGAGATTTATGGGGCTAGAAATGTAAATTTTCAGGGTCAGAACCACTGCAACAAAAGAAAGAAAGCAAGAAAACCAAAATGGAATATAAAATAAGAAAACACATTTCAAGATGCCTTGATTATCACTAAGACACTATTAGCAATGGTAACTCTGAGGAGAGTAATTCCCACAGAATGAAAAAGGCAGAAGATGTTAAATCGGGTAAAGAGAAGAGGAGTCAAATAAAGAAGCTTAAAATCTCTAAAAGCTTTTATAGCAGGAAAGAAGGCAGTGCATAATTTTATACTGTTCAAATGTTAAACACACAATTTAAAACATACTGCAGTGTTCACTGCAGGACTATTTGCAATAGCCAGGACATGGAAGCAACCTAGATGTCCATCAACAGGGGGATGTGTAAAGACGATGTGGTCCATGTAGACAATGGAATACTACGCAGCCATGAAAAGGAGTGGAATTGTGCCATTTGCCAAGACGTGGGTGGACCTAGAGACGGTCATACAGACTAAAATGAGTCAGAAAGAGAAAACCAAATGTTGTATATTAATACAAATACACGGTGGAACAGATGGACTTATGTGCAAAGAAGAAATAGAGACACATACATAGAGAACAAATGTATGGATACCAAGAAAGGAAGGATAGGTGGACTGCACTGGGAGATAGGAACTGAAATATATACACTGCTGCTGCTGCTGCTGCTAAGTCGCTTCAGTCGTGTCTGACTCTGTGCGGCCCCATAGACGGCAGCCCACCAGGCTCCCCCGTCCCTGGGATTCTCCAGGCAAGAACACTGGAGTGGGTTGCCATTGCCTTCTCCAATGCATGAAAGTGAAAACTGAAAGTGGAGTCACTCAGGCAAGTCAGACTCTTAGCAATCTCATGGACTGCAGCCCACCAGGCTCCTCTGTCTGTGGAATTTTCCAGGCAAGAGTACTTGGAGTGGGGTGCCATCGCCTTCTCCGATATTTGCACTACCATGTATAAAATAGACAACTAATGATAACCAACTGTATAGAACAGGGAACTCTACTCAGTGCTCTGTGGTGACCTAAAGGAAAAAGAAATCCAAAAAAGAGGGACCATATGGACACATAGAGCTGATTCACTTTGCTATACAGCAGAAACAGTTACTAACAGCATTGTAACGCAACTATACTCCAATAAAAAAAAAGAAATTGAAAATGGGAAAGAAAATAACACATTTGAAATGTATCAATGATGGAAAATAACTTGAAATACAAGGAAGAAACAAATTCTGATATTCTCCAACTTCAGTTTACAGTAAAATAAAGATATAACTAACAAAAGATGTACTCCATGGGGAAAATAAGAGGAATAATAGAGTTATATAAAATCTGAAACAAAAATTAAATTTTTTATAGATGCTTAGAAAAGAAAACTAATATTTTAATGAGCACAAGTTTTTAAGAAACAAAATACTTATGGTCTTCTTAAAACTGAGAAATCAATATGTTTAAGTCATTCACATGTATAGTTTAAATCATTGTTAGACATTTTAATACCCAGTCACTTCAAAAAAATAAAACTGTCTTTCATAATTGAGGAAATTTCAGATGTAAATATAATTTAACTGAGTAATAGCTGAAAATGATTGAAGAAAATGTGTTCATTTAAAAAAAAGTACTTAATTGTACTTTTGAATTACAAGTCACAGTTTGTTTTTCTCATTATCCTGTGTGTGTATGTGTACTTAAGAAAATTTTTAAATGCTGTGTATGTTGGGGAGGACTGCTCAGGGGCACTACACAGAAACTTTTTTGCTTAAGCGATACACTGCTCTCTACTGTTTAATTCCCACAATGCAAGAACAATTTGTCCTATAAATAAGATGACTCATATACTAGATGTAAAGAGAAAACAAAGTCAATGGGGGGAAAATTCAGCCCCATAAATGTTTTTGTACTAAATGGTAAAAAATGATTATCCTTAAAAATGTGCGTTCTAATTAATTTCCAGAAATACAACATGAAATACTAGAGGTTCCACCTAATAAATGTGTTTATCCCAGAAATTATTTGAAGCAGCTTTTTCAATTATGCAAGCCAGGGAGAGTGTACAGATTTCCCAGAAAAGACCAAGTGACCTCCTCTTTCTTCATTGTCAATGCTTTAATGGTTAGCATTTACATCCATACCTGTATCCCTCAATCTATGACTTAATGAAAGGAGCAAGGCAGCAACACATTGTAAAGAAGGATTAAGTGAGTTCTTAGAATCATCAAGAACTAAAATATGGACACGCCTGCATCTCTACTTAGCTGTGTGGTCATTAATGATTTGCTTAAATTTTCTTGGTCTTAGCATCTTCACTATAAAATTAAGTCTTCTGATCACATTATTCATGGTTCTACCCTTTTTAAGCCTAATAGATCCTATACTCAAAATAAATACAGAATATGTAGAATAATAAATTCTACCAAAATAGAGTTTCAGGGCAGAGAGCTAGCTGAGCTCTACCCAGTCAATATTCCAAGCTCACTGCCCACCCACAGCCACAGCGCCTTGTTACCTTTCTAGAACTCCAAAGAGCACAGTTTGAAAGCCTCATGACAGCACTATCTGTAAGGTTAGCTCTAAAATTCTGGACCCTCTGAGGTCAAATTCGACTCTGACCTTTATCCCTTTGGGAGCCACACGTGAGATGAGAGGTTCCCATTATGCTATGCTCACTTGGACTTAGTCTAACATTCAAGATGGCCTTCTAAGACTCATCAGAGAGCATGGGATACAGCGTGTTCATCAGGAGTGAATGGAAGAGATATATTCTCCAATGTTACTCACTGTGATCTGACACCAAACACAGTGCAGTCCCGTCAAGCCCTGGTAGCATTTGACCGTTTTGTGGCACTTATCACACTTGGTTGGGCAGTTGCCTTCAACCCAGTAATGATGCATCACCTAGAACAGAATGAGAGCGCTGCAGTGAGAAGCAGCATCCACAAGCAACGCACTCCAGCAGCCAGCACGGCCATGCACTCACATCAGTGTTCTTCTTGGACTTCACGTAAGTCTTGATACACGAAGGAGGCGCTCTAGCCACGCAGCGCTCATGGACTGTGTACTTGCAAACTGAAAGAAAACGTGTACACAAATTCAGAGCTCATCCGGGCCCAGACTGCAATTTTACAGAGAAAGAATGACGAAAACAGAACCTTGATTCATAGCCACTGCTCCCTAATCAATCCAATCAGCGACATCAAGAAAAGGCCCAAGTCTACTGTTTTGACCATGGAACACAACAGGCCAATTAGTACAGGAAATATTATGCATGTGAAAAACCAAGATTCTTCTCTCATGGCACAGCAGGAAATGCTTAATTAAATCAGGCCTCACTCAGATTTTTCACAATGATTCCCAGATGACAAAAATATTAAAGACAAATTGATGACTGCCAAATGGCTTGGTGTCATTTGTTAGAAAGAAAAGATCTATATTTTACAGAGTATAGGCATGAGAGCAGCTGGCAGGCATGGGAGTAAAAGCCCATGAGTTTCTGCTGTTTTGTCTATTGATTTATCTAAATCTTAAATAGCTGGTTAGTCTATTTCCAGAGAATAGATTTCCTCATACATGCCAGGCCTTCAGCTAAACTTCACCCTTCATAGCCATCATGGCAATCTGTCTCCAAAAGGAAAAACCTTTGCTAGACAGCGTATGGTGTGTGTGTATGTGTGTGTGTGTGCATGTGTGTGCATGTGTATATATGTATTTTATGATATATAGAATATGCAAAAATTAATATATATACACAAATGTGTATATACACATATACAAAGATATAAATGAGTGTATATTTATATTTTATGGTATATATATATATACACAAAATTAATATGTATATGCAAGTATGTATGGGCTTCCCTGGCGGCTCAGATGGTAAAGAATCCATCTGCAATGCGGGAGAACTGGGTTCAATCCCTGGGTTGGGAAGATTCCCTGGAGGAGAGCATGGCAACGCACTCCAATATTCTTGGCTGAAGAATCCCCATGGACAAAGAAGCCTGGCAGGCTATAGTCCATGGATTTCCAAAGAGTCAGACACGACTGAGCGACTAAGCACAAATATGCATATATTCACACATACAAAGATATATATGGGTGTGTGTGTGTAAAATGTGACACAAAGCCAACATATACAGTTTCTTGGCATCTGTAAATCACTACATAGCTTGATTTTGAGTATACCTCAGGGTCTTATAAAGATATTCTTTAATAAAATACTGGTTTCTAATTAAGAATAATAAATGCATAAATACAGGGAATAAAAATTAAGTAAAAAAGCAACCAGGTAGCTCTCTCAACAAAACAAAAAGAAATTAACCACTATATGGAATTAGAATGAAAAAAATACTAAGTTCACATAATACTTATATAGTAAAACTCTTCCCCAATAGCCACATCTGTGACTCCCTTTGGCAACAGTGAGGAAGAAAAGCTAGTTCCTCTTCTGTTCCCTAATGGTAATAATGTTATATATTACATTTGCTACACTTACCACTTAAAATTTGGGAGTAAGATTCTCACTCTTACATGACACTACCCACATTATTTGAGAATTACCATTTTGTTTCATAAGCTCCCATCAATAGAAAATACTCTTAAAAATTATTTTCCTTAAAAATAATAAATCCTTGAAAATAAATTACTTCCTTTGTATATGGAGAATATTCTGGGGTAACCAGCCTCTTAAATGTGGCCACCAGAAACAGCCCTCTGAAGTGGTATGAGGTAATTTTATGGTACTTTATTAAAATCCATAAACACTTAAAAGTGGTCCTAAAATATGTTTTTTAATGTCAAATAAAATATCTGAAAGTATTCTCCCAAATATGCTACCAAAGAAGCCATTAGCTAAAATTAATATCTGAAAAGTATGTATATATTATATGGAAGCCAGGTAAGAAATTAGATTTATTATAAATGCACAAAAATGGGATGGGTCCAATAAACCTGACAGGTTCAGCGAACATACACTGCAGAAAAGGGTATGGCTGGGCAACGTGCTGGACTAAGACAACGTCGCCCTTAGTGAGGAGGACTGAGTATTCCCCCTGTTTTAGCAGAAGTAGCACAGAATGCAGAAGTTCCTCAGGAGTACATGCTGTTGGTTTAAAAATTCTTAAGTGCCTTTTGCCAATCGATCCAAGCATTATTCAAAAATTCTAGTGGGCAGTATTCTGTAGAATAAAATAAATATTGCAAAGATAAGTGTGCTGAAATAAAAATAATGGCTGCAATTCATGAACGGGCAAAACTTTGCATTCTAATACCTATTAACCATATATGAAGAACTTCTCCATGATAGAATTAAAACTCATGTGTCTGAGGTACAAGATTAGTTTTTATTCCTTGTGATTTCTTAATCTGAGTGCAAACTGATCAAGTAATTATTTTTAAAAGACTGAAAGGAATAAGCTCATTATAGGAAAACAATGTGAATAAAGCATCTAACTTGGGGGAAAAAGGACAAATATACATAAATGTAAGATATAAGCATGAGAGGCCAGTGGAAATTTTCCTAATACTGGCAGAAGCAGTGAGAATCATGAATAAACTAAATTACAGTGGAAAGAAAATGGCTTGTGAGTTGGAAAATGTCCTTATTCCTTTCCCAAGGAGAGGGTTTTCCAAAATTGAAGAAAGTTAAAACTAGAATGACCTAAGTCTTCAGAAACATACGACAGGGAGACATAAATCATAGGAACAGGAAGGATCAGGTTAATTTCTTGACTCTGTCTACAAAGAAGACTGTGCCATGAAATCAACCTTTCCTCACCAGAGGTGATACTGTCCAGGCAAAGGGAACATACTCACAGGAGCAGCAGAGGCCCTGCTTCCCTACGCCGATCAGCATGTTCAGGCAAAGATTGCAGTAGGCAGGTTTGTTAAAGTGCTTGAGTCGCCACACATGCTGTCCGTCATCCTTCACATTCTGCATGGGACGTAAGAGAAACAGATTTCACTTAATGAAATAAACAGTGGGATAAGAAAATGCCAATAAAATTCAGAGCTGGACGGCAGCATTTGAAGACAATCTGTTATTTCATCCCTGACTTTCTGCAAGATCGCCACAGAGTCTAGAAAAACACATGTGCTCTAGTGGAATGAGATCCTGCTAACAAATCTCAGATGCTACAGCAACCCACAGATTCCCATCTAATATCAACAGTTCAACAGGAGGTCCCGAACCAGCATCACGGTCTGCCCAATTGAGCACTCCTGAGAACAGAGGCGTGTCTGCCTCACCTGGATATTTCACTTTTAGGACAATTCCATAAATAAATACATGAATAAAGAAAGACAAAATATTCTTGATTAGATGATTCTAAGAGGTGAAAAGCTAGACTGAATATATTAACATTGGATCTTCCAGACCAAAGGATCAAACCTGGGTCTCCTACACTGCAGGCAGATTCTTTACTGACTGAGCTACCAGGGTAGCTCCAAAGCCTTGCTTAATAGTACGAATATACAAATTTCATGGTGGTGACTAGGTCTTTCTTATAAGGAAGCAGAGGGGTAGGATAGGATGAAAACATACGACTTAGAAGTAAGTTACTGATGGTATTCTAAGGCTTCAGCTGGGGGATTCTTTACATGTTATAAGTTACATTCATATATTTTTGTATGTCTCCAATAGATAAATTTTAAAAAAATAAGTATTTGTAAGGCTCTAATTAATTTTTTCTTTACTTCTCTTTTGCAAAACATGAATGATCATATGAAAAGAAAAAATATGAATGAATTTAATTTCATTGAAAAAATGGCAAAATATTAAGTTATTGTCTTTATTTGTAACAATCTCTATCATTCTTTACCACAATAAAATCGAGTTTAATTAATCCAAAATCTTGGCAAAACTGTAATTATCATTTATTCTTCTAAAATTCTATATAATATCATAATAGTTATCCTCTATCAGATACTGAATTACATCTGCATTGCCCAACACTGAAGTAAAACAAAATAATAGGATGCTTACAAATCTCTTGAATTCCTTACAAGGAGGTCAAGATATTAAATGAAGTTACTATATATTTGTTACTTTTATCACCATCATTTTCTGTATTAACATGTACTCCTTGCGCATCATTCACCAAATTGTATCCAACTCAGATTAATTTTAGACAGCATTTATTGGTATTCTATAGAAATCACTGCCGGTCTTGGTTCTCCAGGTCAGTCAAGTTGCCATATTTCTTAGAACACACAGACCTAATAATTTTTTGAGCACCTATTATGTGCTGAGTCACTAACACAAATTCTGTGGGAGTGAGATAATATAAACATGTCCTGATCATCTTGTTTCTCTAAATAATAAAATAGTAATAATAATGCTTCCTAACCACTTTTTCCTATTCCTAGTCAAGACATAAACCACCAGATCTGAAGCACTCAATTAAATTCATAGTAACTGATTCTTACATTAGAACCAGAAATGTCAAATTTGCATCATAATATGAAACATTAATGAAAATGCTTCCTGGGAGATAGTTCTCCATGGGTCTCTTGATCATCTGCACATTTTGTAAGCAGAACTGTCCTCTTTCAACAATGTACAGCCTTGCATTTTGAGACATATCTCCCTCCAGAGCACAGGGCAGGCTTACTTACAGTCTGATATAATGAAAATAATCTGTCTTTTATAGGCAAGCTTATTTACTGCCTATGATAATATGGCTCAGCCCCGGTGGCTCAGACCATAAAGAATCTGCCTGCAACACGGGAGACCTGGGTTTGATCCATGGATGAGGAAGATCCCTTGGAGAACGAAATGGCTACTCACTCCAGTATTCTTGCCGGGAGAATCCCATGGTCAGAGGAATCTGGCGGGCACAGTCCATGGGGTTGCCGAGTCAAACATGACCGAGTGACTCACGCTTTTCCTTTCACTTTGGTTACCCCAGGCCAGAGGGTTGGCTCTGATGTTGTTACTTGGGCCTCTGCATCACCCCAAGACTTGGCAGTCCTGGAGAACTAGATCAGCTCTGAGACTCTTACTGCTTCTTTGCTGTGAGAGAGCAATCTTGGTTTCTGACCCAGACACATGTCCTCTGCCAGCACCCACAGAACTGTGGCAAGTTCATTTGTTCACATACAAGTAGGTAACTCTTAGAACCTTCACAGTTCTTGATAATACACAGCTTCATTTTCCCGACAAAAGACTCACAAGCTCTCCACAAAAACACTTCTGCAGAAGGTGTCATGGAGAGGACATCTCAAGACAATGGGGTTTCTTTTTTTTTTTCCCAAAAACTTAAGAAATAGATTTTATAGTAATTTCTGAATCCAATTCTGGTTTGCTTGAGTCATAAGATTTCTAGTATCTTCTATGAATGGAATATTTTACGCAAGTGTGTGCTTAGTCATGTCAGATTCCTTGTGACCCCCATGTAGCCTGCCAGACTCCTCTCTCCTTGGCATGTCCCAGGGAAGACTACTGGAATGGGTTTCCATTTCCTTCTCCAGGGGATCTTCCTAACCCGGAGATCAAACCTGTTACTCTTGTATGTTCTTATTGGCAGGAGGATTCTTTACTGAGTCACCTGGGAAGCCCAGGTGGGAAAGCTTTATATATTTGCTTAATTCTGCTATAGTTTATAATAAACTGTCTATATTTTAAAATATTCTATTCCTTCAAATAAGAATAAGGTAGCCTGATACTAAAAGATTAAGAGGTGAATTTTTTAAAAATATATTGATAAATTTAGCATTAAATATTATGTAATAGGATTGATGCTTACAAAACATTTTTAAGTGAAAAAGAGAAAAGAAAATTTAATTCTCATATGTATGACTGTTCTCATAATCCCTGTCATTTTATTTTTAAATGAGTGTCCATTCCTTGTGAGTAAGCCTCCTCCCGTGGAAGAACACATATGGACTAAGTTAGCTGGCATTTTCCTTATCAAAAAATAAACAAGTCTGAACGTGGGTGTTCTGTCAATCAGAACACTTAGCCATGTTACAGGCTGCCACTGATGTACAAATCCATTATCCAGACATAAAACACTTTACCAAAAAACAAATTAAATAGCTTTATAGCTCTTAGCCGGATACATCGCCAAACTATGCAAAGGATGAAATATGTATGTGACTTCAAGAGAAGAAATTGAAACCAGGAGCCAACTACTTCTCAGCAGTGCAAATTACACTCCAACGCTCTGTGTCTTCATGTCTTGTCTTGTTTGTCTTATTGAGATGGTAAACTTGGTGGGGGTGGGGGAGGATGGGTCCCTTACTATATTCCATCAGCGGGGACAGCATATGCCTATTAGTATTTCTATTGCAAATAAATATTTATTGTCATAGGAAGGAATTCATTTTTCTAAAAAAGCAATGAAGAGCAAATCTGGAAGGCTTGATTCCTGGCCCTGATGAAAATGTGGATAAGCCATTTCACCTTTATTTTCCTCTCGAATAAAATGACAGTAACCACTTTCCTCACCCAGACCGTGGTGTGAGGTTTCATTATACAATACCTGTGAAGTCAATTTAGCTCCTCAGAAGATTGGTGTTACATAAACAGCAAATATTATTACCATCATTGGGTTGAGTTGTGTAACATCCCAGCATTTCAGCTAAAAGATTTGAGAAGGATGTTTGTAGATTTAAAATGGTTTATTTCATAAAAATTGTGTTCTCCTATTTTTTTCCATCACGAGACATTACTCTTAATAAAAATGTATTCCTGATATTTCGTAAACACTGTATATTATAATGAAGTAGTTCAGTTCTGTGCTGATGTCAGAGAAATGTTTAATGAAATCCAGGAAAATTCAGAGCAGCATCAGGGTTTTCCTCACCTTTTAATTCCTTTTGACTTTTTAAGTTAAAAGGAAATGTCAAAGAGAAGAATGCTCTTTGGAAAATATTGAAAACTATTTCTTTACCTAGTGATTTGTAAAGTTTTAGCTTTTTCCCCTGAATACCTCAGGATCGTACACAGTGCTCAAGTGAACTGGGGATGTTGCAAATATCATTATTTTCTATAGATGGAGAAGGAAATGGCAATTTACTTCAGTGTTCTTGCCTGGAGAATCCCATGGGCAGAGGGGCCTGGTGGGCTACAGTCTATGGGGTTGCAAACAGTCAGACACAACTAAGCAACCAACACACACACACACACGTTTTCTAAAAATGTCATGGAGAAATTTCACTGATGTCAAAGCAAGAATGCTCCCATTCCCCTGCTAGGCTCATTTCAGCTGCCTTCAATTACAACACATAGAGAGCTAAGGTTGCAAATGGATTCCAACTCAATCAACAATAAGCGCCATTAAATTATCTTACTTTTTTGTTCAATGTCTCAAAAAATATAACAATACAAAAGAAACTGCCCTTTTAGACAAAAAGAAAATGTAGAGAGAAGTTTCAAAATTCTGAGCAGAGCTACAACCAACTATCCTTCTCCAGATCACACTTTCTGAAGTCAGGCTCAGACCCTGATAATCTTATGGTTCAAATGCCAGTTCAAAAGACTGTAACATCACATGGTCATTTTCCTTGAATGACCTGATGTGGAATCTCAAGAATGGTTGCATTTATCCAGCTTCATAACTCCTTTCCTGATTGAGCAATGTATAAACAGCAGAACAATATTGCAACCAAATTTAAAAAATAGAGTGTGAAACATGACTTTTCCAAATACAGCTTAGAAGAATACATCACCTTCTGCTCTCCATTCATATTCACCAGGGGACAAATTTCATCAGAAATCAAACCAAACAATTCTTTTACTTTATTGAATCAGGCACAAAAATACATATACCAAAACATTTCAAACAATGGCAAAGTTTAAACTGTAAACTGCCTATAGGGTTTAAAAACCAGGACTCTGAACAAAAATAAAGAAATCAAAATAAATAACCACTCAAAAATCACACAGGCCAGACTTGGCACCAACAATCCAAGACTAAGAATTTAAGGTATCCTTATTTTAAGCCAGGCTTCTATTTAAATCTGTATTCTAGTTTTTATGATAGTGTGAATTTAGAAATTTTCTTTGAAAAATCTAACAATGATCCTAAATAAAAGGTTTCAGGATTTGGAGCATCATTAATTGGGGCTTCCCAGGGGGCACGAGTGGTAAAGAATCTGCCTGCCAATGCAGGAGACTTAAGAGACGTGGATTCAATCCCTGGGTTGGGAATATCCTCTAGAGGAGGAAACGGCAATCCACTCCGATATTCTTGCCTGGAGAATCCCATGGACAGAGGAGCCTGGCAGGCTACAGTCCATGAGGTCACAAAGAGTCAGACACGACTGAGCAACTTAGGACACGCTCACAGCATCATTAATTATTTTGTTCATCTAGTACA
This sequence comes from Capricornis sumatraensis, assembly GCF_032405125.1. Classification (NCBI taxonomy): domain Eukaryota; kingdom Metazoa; phylum Chordata; class Mammalia; order Artiodactyla; family Bovidae; genus Capricornis; species Capricornis sumatraensis. The sequence goes on from NC_091073.1 coordinate 27,781,993, forward strand.
ACAAACGTTTGAACTGAAAGAATATTAGAAAAGGAAAGGGATATTCCTGTCTACCTTCTTTGAATGTGTCCAGAGAAGATGACTGTCTGGCACAAAATCACCTGGTTAGTTCATAACCGAGCCAGTTATTGTTGTTGTTTAATCTCTAAGTCATGTCCAGCTCTTTGTGAGCCCATGAACTGTACCCCACCAGGCTCCTCTGTCCACAGGATTTCCCAGGCAAGAATACTGGAGGTATTTTCTTCTCCAAACCAAGTCAGGGTGAAGGCCAATTTGATAATGTTAACTGCCATTCTATCATCTCTTCATTGGTCCTTACTGCAATGATCTAATTGATCTGTTTGTTTTTTTTTAATCAGACTTTTCTTTCCAAAATGATTTAAAACCAGTTAAAACTCATTGTATTTTATGACAGAATATATAATATGTAATTTGTGATATGGCATAATAACAATGGAATAAATCAGGGGTCAGCAAACTATGGCCCTTGGGTCAACCATAGCCAACAAGCTATTTTTGTAAATAAAGTTTTATTAGAATACAGCCCTGCTCTCTCAATTAGCTGCTAGAGTCCGGCAGTTGCAACAGAGACTTTATGACCCACAAAGTTTAAACTATTTGCTATCTGTCCTTTAACAGGCAAAGTTTGTCATCATTCAGAGTTTATTGCTAGACGCAGTTATTTTAATACATTTTATCCATTCAAAGTAGATTTAACAAAAAACATATTCTTAATTGAGATGAATGCTGAAGGAAGAATGATTCAGTGGCATACATAAGGTTTTTATTGTAATGAAATGCCCCCCCCAAAATGACAGACTATATCATTTTATACTGGGTCTCATGAAGTTTGAAGGACCTCTTCTAAGGGAAAGAAAATGACTCTTGCCCTCTAGCATTTGATAAAGAACAAGGTTCCGGTAAACTACGATTCTGATTTTGGCACCAAAATAGGTATAATGTAAAACAGCGTAGATTTAAAGATCCTGTTGGTGGAGAAAACTGAACTACAGTAAACTCACAACGGCTCTGCCTAACATTACAAGTGACGACTGCTCTCCCAGGACAATTTTCTATCTGTGTAATTGGGCTAGTACACCACGGTCATTTTCAAATACACTGTGGTATTTAACATGCACTATCAATTAGCATCTACTCCCTGAGCTCATAATAGACAATAGACAAGAATATACAGGGCAACACAATAAGACAGGCCTCATATGAAGTGGCTGAACTCAACCGAAAACTTTTAGATTTCTAATCCGAAAAGTAAAAGTAGCAGGTAGGGTATGGGGGAAATGGCTCCATGAATTAAATTCTCAACAGGTAATAATATAGCACATTAACTGCCTACAAAAAAGGAAATAAATCTCAGTTACTAAAAAGAAAAGGCCCTCATCACTCAGTTGTCATTGCGTCATTCCTGGTTTGTAAAATACATACCATGTCTGGGAATTAAAAAGCTCTTTTTAACAAACAGATGCTCTGATTTGTGAATAAAATTAATGGCTTATCTATTTTATAAAAGATGATATTAAAAACATTATCAGCTTCTTTTTTATTTTTAAGTGAAGAAAACACTCTCAGAATTGTTCTTCACAGGGAAAACATCCAATCTCATAGTCCATCTACAAAAGTTAAACAATGTAGCCCTGCCATCTAGTGGCCATCACTGGAAACGCGGCTCAGGTTTCTTTGAACCCTGAATTAATTTCTCTCATTAAGCACCCCCCCAAAAAATCTTTTAACGAAACACATACACTATAAATCTAAGAATACCAATATAAAGTAAATTATGTAACATTAACATGATGGACATTAATGGCATAGAACTTTCATTCCGCTGAATTAAAGAAATTGCTGCTAGAAACCGGAAGGAAAGGAAAGAGAAGCCGCTCAGTTGTGTCAGACTCTTTTAGACCACACAGACTGTAGCCTATCAGGTTCCTCCGTCCATGGGATTTTCCAGGCAAGAGTACTAGAGTGGGTTGCCATTTCCTCCTACGGGGGATCTTCCTGACCCAGGGATCGAACCCGAGTTTCCTGCATTGCGGCAGACATTACCCTCTAAGCCACCAGGGAAGCCCTCTAGTATCTGGGGTATACCATATTTGTTTAAAATATTTTTAATTAACATTCATACAGATTTGTGGACCCAGGCAATGTTCATAATTTCACAAATATCTGTACTTATTAGTAAAGCTGCAAAAAATTTGTAAGCAATGTCTTCCAAAGAAAAATATTATTTCAAATTTTTTCTGTGATATTAAAAATATAGATGTTTCCAATTCTCCAGTTTCCTGTCAAAAAAACCTGATATTATCAAATAATTTGCTTGCTCATTCCTAAATCTTCTCTCATACTAGAATTTCCATAAATGCTTAAAAAAAATTTTGGTTTTAAAAGTATAAAATTCCATTTTAAGGAACCACTATCATTGGAACATCTTGAATAGTCATTTGCCAACTATTTTTCAGTACAGAACATACACCAAACCTTCTGAAGTTAGGATTTTGTCAGTTTATTTTCTGTTTCACCCAGTATTCTGATTTACATATGCCTTTGTCAGAAAGTATATTAAAAAATGAAAGAAATATTTTTGATGCAGAGATACATAGTAAGTTATTACAAGAAGATACTAGGTTATGTATAGTATAAGAACATCAGACACAAGAAGTATTGCTTTATTAATTCTCAAAATGTGGAACTATGTATCTATTAATAAGGCCTATATTATTTTTGTTTTAATAAATTATTTACCTTAAGATTAACTTCCTATTTATCATCTATTAGTAATTCTACTTTTCCCTCCTCTGACCATTTCTAAAATCCCATGGGCCCCATAAGATTAACCTGAATGTAGAAGAATTTGAAGATCCAGATGAAACAGACGAATTCCACCATCCCAAAGCCCATTTATATATTCCCAAAATAATATGTAAAAAATGTGCAACATATTTTTACACACTATCACAGATTTTACACAGACAGCAAGAGCTCTTGGGAACTGACTTCAAAATTGGGTATCTTGAGTTAATTAGAGCATAGTCTTGAATTTGAAAACTGTTATTGCTGGTAACAAGAAGTATAAAAGGGGCTTCCTTGGTGGTTTGGTGGATAACAACCTGTCTTGCAATGCAAGGGGTACCAGTTCAATTCCTGGTCCAGGAAGTCCCCGATGCTGCAGGGCAACTAAGCTCAGCTGCCACAACTACAGAAGCTGTGCTCTAGAGCATGGGAGCCGCAACAAGAGGAACCACGCAATGCGAAGCCCACGCCCCACAACTAGAGAGTAGCCCACTCTGCAGCTAGAGAAATTCCACACATAGCAACACAGACTCAGGGCAGCCAAGTAAATAAATACTTTAAAAAGCATGAGAAGTTTGGGTGGCAGCAGAGAAGCAATGAACACTATGATCTTGCATCTCAAAACTCTAACTATTCTACGTGCCATACTGCTTTCCATAAGTAATGCTCTTTGAATCTAATTATACATTATACTATCTGAAGGTGATAGTTAATTCTTATTTATTAAAGCTAAGTATAAAAATCCAGTATTGAATTTTTAAATTAACTATTACCGAAATTCAACCACACTGGGGTAGTAAGCTCTAGATTCAAAGTCACTATCATATCACATTCTGATCTTAGGTTGCTATGTTATTCCCCAAACCACCAGTTTTAATTACCACTGGAGGCAGTGATATGAGAAAACGCTGACAGGATTAGAAGGAAAAACTTTGGCAGATTACTGCTATGTAAGGAAAACAGAAAGATGCTTGCTCCTTGGAAGGAAAGCTATGACAAACCTAGACAGCGTATTAAAATGCAGACACATCACTCTGCCAACAAAGGTCCATATAGTCAAAGCTATTGTTTTTCCAGTAGTCATGTACAGATGTGAGAATTGGACCATAAAGAAGGCTGAGTGTCAAAGGATTGATGCTTTCTAATTGTGGTGCTAGAGAAGACTCCAAAAGTCCCTTGGATAGGAAGGAGATCAAACTAGTCAATCCTAAAGGAAATCAACCCTGAATATTCACTGGAAGGACTGATGCTGAAGTTGAAGCTCCAATATTTTGGCCACCTGAGGCAAAGAGCCGACTCATTGGAAAACACCCTGATGCTAGGAAAAACTGAGGAGAGGAGGAGAAGGAGCAGAGAATCAAACAGCTAGAGGGCATCACTGCATCAGTGGACTTGGATTTGAGCAAACTCTGGGAGATAGTGAAGGACAGGGGAGCCTGGTGTCCTGCAGTCCATGGGGTTGCAAAGATTTGGACACGACTGAGCAACTGAACAATATATATGGAGAGCTGTGGAGTGTTAGTCACTCAGTTGTGTCCAACTCTTTGCGGTCCCATGGACTGTAGCCGTCCTCTGTCCCTGGGATTCTCCAGACAACAGTAATGGAGTGGATTGCCATTTCCTTCAACAGAGAATCTTCCTGATCCAGGGATCAAACCCCGGCCTACTGCATTGCAGGCAGATTCTTTAACGTCTGAGCCACCAGGGAAGCCCAAAGTCCAAAATATGCATACACTTACGTGTACATATAGTCAACCACCTCGATTATAATTGGCTCCTCCACTTACGGGTTTGTTTACCGATAAACTAGATCATCTTCATGAGGAGAGGAAGTATAGAAATGGATGGAGTGTGGTAAGAACCACAGCATGCAATCATGCTGGGGCATTTCTTCCATTAGATAAAATGAGGTCAATACTTTGTAAACTAGATTGCACTTTAAATAGTGGGGAAAAGAGAGCAATCATGTATTAAACAATAAGGTGATACCTAAAATGAACTAATATATTCATGGCAAGTATTACTATACAAGGAGCTACTGTTAAATTGCACAGTGTCATACCTATTAGAAGGATCAGGCACTCAATAAATACTTAATTGTAGAAAACAGATGAATTTATAAGCAAAATGTATAAAAGAGGCCTCCAGTGACTCACCACCAGGTTACCTCATCTGTGTAAATACTTACATTTTCTAAGCCCAGGAGCACAAGGAGTGGAATTGTTGTCATGCCTCCTTGAATCCATTCCTCCAGAGAGACTGTCCCATCATGATCATAGTCAATTTCTTCCATCATTTCATGGAGGATCTGGAATAGAGAAGATGAGGAAAAATTTGATAATGAATCAATAAAATAAGTTTCATGTGATACAACCAAGTATTACAATGAATTGATTATAATAAAAAACTCGTCTGTGTGTGTGTGTGTGTGTGTGTGTGTGTGTGTGTGTGTGAAGTTGCTTCAGGAGTGTCTTACCCTTTGCGACCCTATGGACTATATAGCTCTCCAGGCTCCTCTGTCCACGGGATTCTCCAGGAAATAATACTGGAGTGGGTAGCGATCAAACCCAGGTCTCCTGCCTTGCAGGCAGATTCTTTACCATCTGACCCACTTGGAAGCCCAATAAACTATGACTAGCAGCGAACTGCTCCCTCCCCATACCATCCCTCTGGGTCATCCCAGCGCACCAGCCCCAAGCGTCCTGTATCCTGCATCGAACCTGGACTGGCGATTGGCTCCTCCCAATTCAGGAGACACGGGTTCAATCCTGGGTTGGGAAGATCCCCTGGAGTAGGAAATGGCAACCCACTCCAGTATTCTTGCCTGGAAAATTCCATGTACAGAGAAGCCTGGAAGGTTAAAAGTCCAGGGGGTTGCAAAGAGTTGGACATGACTCAGTATGCATACCCACATGTGCACGGGCATACGCACACACACACACACACACACACATACACCAGCAGCTAACTGGGAAGTTGAGGTGACTATCTAGATAACTTGGTACAATGTTAATCCTGTCATTGAGAATAACAGTAGTTTTGCTATGATTTCTAGATCATGACTACTTATACTGATCAACTTTTAAACATAATTGCTTAACTTTTTAATATTTTGTCATTGAATGGCAGAGCTCAAACAAAAAGGTATCTTTAATTTATGGATGAAAGTGATCTTTAATTGCTGTCTCTAGATTATTTCTTTTAATTCAAATATATGCCAGATAATGACTGAACAAATTAACTTCATGGCAAAGAGCTGAAATAATTCTTTGCTAAGTGGTATGGGGCAGGGGAATTAAGTCACTTTTAATTGCCTATCAGGACTTAATAGAGCCAAGAAGTTAAACAATCAGACCATTTGGATTAGATCTCTTTTCTAAAGATGACTTGCATACAGTGTCTCGAAGTGTTCTCCACAGTATGTGTGATACATTTACCTCTTGGCTGCATAGTGCTAATGTGTGTTTTGAATGCCAAGGGTTGGTGTGAGAGTCAGATGCGCTAATACAGTATAAGTATCTTTGAAGAGTTTCTAGCATACATAGTAAGTTTAATATAGGTGCTGTTAGCGTTATATTGTCTGTCCAGTGGGTCAGTCATGTCTGACTTTGTGGCCCATGGACTGTAGCCTGCAAGGCTCTTCTGCCCATGGGATTCTCCAGGTAAGAATACTAGAGCGGGTTGCCCTGTTTTTCTCCAGGGAATCTTCCCAACCCGGGATCAAACCTACGTCTCTTGTGTCTCCTACATTGGCAGGCAGATTCTTTACCCTCGTGCCACCTGGGAAGCCCTATGTTACATTAGCAGAAATTATATTACCCTAGGCAGCTGGAAAGGCGTAGTACCTCCTATCTAATGGCACCAAAGAGGAAAATGGGGAAGAATCCAGGGAAGGAAGTAACTCACCTCTTTTATCTAATATGGAAGTTTTAATCCATTCAAAAAGAAAGAAAGAAAGAAACACAGAGCGCGTCAGAAGAAAAATGTGAAGAGGTGCAATAAATGGAATACTTGATATGTTTGTTGATAGAAGGATCATTTGCCCCAACATCGCTGAACTTGGTTGATTGGTGTTTTTCCTCAAGAAGTATTTTAAAATCAGATTATTTTCCTTCATAGAAACAAATATATCTATAGGTATTGGAAAGAGTCTTGTTGGGAAAAAATGATGCTGTAATACTTTCATTACTCTCAAAATGAAGCACAAGGGAGTTCATTTAAAATTGGACATAAGGTCTGATTAAAAGGCTTTACCTCTTTTTTGTTTGTTTGTTTGTTTTGTTTTAATTTAAATTTATTTATTTTAATTGGAGGCTAATTACTTTATTGTATTGGTTTTGCCATACATCAACATGAATCCGCCATGGGTATACACGTGTCCCCCATCCTGAACACCCCCTCCCTCCCCCCACCATCCCTCTCCCCACCATCCCTCTGGGTCATCCCAGTGCACCAGCCCCAAGCATCCTGTATCCTGCATCGAACCTGGACTGGCGATTGGTTCTACCTCTTGAAGGCACTCTCATGAACTAGCAGAAATGAACAAATGGGAAGAGAACTAAAACACAGAGCATTTGTTTCAGAGAACTGATCCATTCATTTTGTACTTAATTATCTAATGGGAGAGCCTGGGTTAGTTTTTAAGAACTCTGTTCAAGGACATCTCATCTCCCCTACTAACTGCCATCAACATCAAATGTACCCTTCTCGTTATTTATCATGCCAACTTAAGAGTCAAACAATGTATATAAAAGTACACACGCTTGAAATGGGGAGAGTTGCTGAATCATCAGGCAGGATGAGGCAGTTACTATGACAGCAACTACAGACACAGGCAAGGCTTTTATCCTGACACTCTATACTGCCCACAGAAAGGACAGACTTATTAGTATATGCCACAAATGACTAATACTGCTATTTAGCTTCTTAATCGCATTTTCCAGTATGTATTTGTTCTAATTAGACCACCCAGCCACCACTATCCCTTCCATAGAGCATCCAGATCCCCATTTTCTCAAACCCCACCACCACCAAATACTTTTGTTGTGATGTAGTGGTACTTCCGTCTGCTTAGAAAGCTGACTAAAAAAGGTTCTCTTCCCTTTATTACTCCAGTGAGCACAAGAGGCTTGATTAATAGATAAATTATATTCACAGGTATTAAGTATGATAGTGAAAGCTGTTTTACATAAACACAACCAACAAAGGCAGCAGAACTTACAAGAAGTCCTTTGATTTCAGTGAAAACGGTATCACGGTGAATCAAGAGATATGCTTCTAATTAAATATGTTACCATCTACTTTATTATTCCATATGCAAACTGAAGGTTTGTCAATGATATCTGCCACTCATTCTGTGTACAGTATATGCATTTGCACATTCAAAAAGGAAAAAGAAAAACCAGGTGAGTTAAAATGTGGAAAACCCTAATCCCAGTAAGAATGGCGCTGGCCCCGTGCACAACATTGCACTGATCTGGTTGTGCTTTAACTGCATTAGTTTGCAACGCAAGGAAAATGTGATTTGAGCTCTCCTATCACATTATCATGCCATCACCATGGAGCTGACTGCATAAATGGGAATTTATGTGGTTAAATGGGCTCTTTGAATTCATATAAAATGTAAACCATTTAAATTAAATTGATTTGTATTTACTTAATTAATGTACAATTTCCTAAATTGAGTTGGTTTCAAACAGAAACTAAAATCAATAACATTCATTAACTCTCCCCCAAATATTACCTGTGACTGAAATAAAAATTTCAAACCACGTATGTTTTAATACATATTTGAATAATATTGGTAACTTGGATATACATCTATGGAAAACAAGACGTTTTTATGCTCTTATAGGCACTGTTCGATACTGTTTCTTTAAACAATATGATTAATGTTTCCTAGATCAATCTTTAACTAGCTAGAGAGTTCGGGGTAAGTCACTAACATTTTGGGGTCTCCCTGCAATCCTGAGCATGTATCTGGAGGAAACTACGATTCAGAAAGATACACACACCCCAATATTTATCGCAGCACTTTTTACAACAGCCAACATGGAAGCAACCTAAATGTCCACTGATGGAAAATTGGATAAATAAGACCTGTTACATAGACACAATGGATTATTACTCAGCCATAAAAAAAAAAAAAGATGAAATAATGCCATTTGCAGCATCAAGGATGGACCTAAATATTATCATTTAAAGCAAGGTAAGCCAGACAAAGACAAACACCATATGATGCCACTTACACGTGGAATCTAGACTATAATGCAAATAAACTTACCAATGAAACAGAAACAGGCTCACAGCCACAGAGAACAGACTTGTGCTTGCCGGGAAGGAGGTGGATGGGAAGGATGGACTGGGAGTTTGGGGTTACCAAATGCAGGCTATTATACACAGGATGGATAAACTACAAGGTCTTACTGTATAGCACAGGGAACTATACTCACTCCTGTGATAAACCATAATGGAAAAGAATGTGTATATAAGTACAACTGAATCATTTTGCCATACAGTAGAATGTAACACAACATTGCAAATCAACTATACTTCAATAAAATAAATTAAAACAAAAACTTTTGGGGTCTCAATTTCCTCATGTGTAAAATGAGTCAAACAGTAGTACCTACCTCTTAGGGTTGCAAGCCTTAAATAGCACAGATGGAAAGCTAACAGTGTTCTGTGCACAGACTACATCACAATCATCTTCATAATCACCTTCTTCCTCTTTCAGGTTGACTACTCCAGCTATTCCCATATAAGGGAAAACGTGGAGATCCTAAAATAAGTGTCTATTTGATTTTTTCATGGCATGGTATGACCTTGGTAGTGTCATCAACAGCGTGTTTACTTACACTTATTTAAGACCATCATTCAGATTAATTTCCATGAGAAAGAAAAGCAAGATATCACTGCTAAGAACTTCAGAAAACCAAATACATTATTTTATACTCAGAATCCACTTTGACTACTGATTATAAATAATAACTTAAGAGTTACGAAAAGATAAAATCAAATGCCAGTTACATACTAGGACGGCAAAAAAGATGAAAGAGGCAAGTGCCTTCTAGAAAGTAGCCAAGAGTTAAATCATCCCTATACTTACTGGATTCAGTTCAGTGACATCCCATTCGAGGTACTCGGCCACATGCATCATCTGACTGATGATGTTTTCTAGTTCCTGGAGGAGAGGGGAGGGGGAGAGAGAGAGTGAATACAAGGTCTTAGTAAGTTCTTCAGCTTTGACTTGCAGGAATTGATTTGTTCAACATGTAGCTCAAACACTAAAAGAGTGCAATGATTACTTTTATATAAAAAGTAAACATATGCATGCATGCTCAGTCATGTCCAACTCTTTGAGACCCCATGAACTACAGTCCTCCAGGCTCCTCTGTCCATGGCATTTCCCAGGCAAGAATACTAGAATGGGCTGCAATTTCCTCCTTGAGGGTATCTTCCGGACCCAGGAATCTAACCAGCATCTCCTGTGTCTCCTGCACTGGCAGCAGGGTTCTTCACCACTGTGCCAACTGTGAAGTCGACTGTACTAAATATCTGCTCCTTCTGGACTTTGTCTAGAAAGCTTCACCAGGAGAGGGCACAATTATACAAAGAAAGATTTCCTTCCAGCAGAAGATTTTTAGGAAAAGTTTTGTTTGGAAAGCAGTATCTGGTGAAAGTAGGAGCAAGCATAATTTCACAAACTGTCATTTTCTTTTTTAAATTTGTTCTTTAACTGAAGGTTAATTGCTTTACAGAATTTTGTTGTTTTCTGTCAAACTTCGATAAGAATTCAGCCACAGGTACACCCTTGTTCCCTCTGTTCCAAACTTCCCTCCAAGTATCCTTACTCCACAGCTTGAAAAACAGGTGTGGAAGGGTGGGAGGAAGTGTTTGAGGGTAACTCTGAGGTTTATTTTTATTCTGATATAATGAGAATGTATATTGACTATTTTAGCCATTTATTGGTATAATTTGCTCTGCTAGAGGTGTGTTCAGCTCAAGGTTTGGAGGCTAAGGCATGTAGAATTTATTTTATGAGGAGACAGAATTTTAGTTTGAATTTTCACATTCTTCTGCTCAGTGACAACTTTGTGAAGAAGTGCTGGTTAATATAGATGCCTTGGCTAACTAACTTAAAATATATTTTCATACCGATTTATTTAATGTTTTAATTCTTCTGTATCTTTAGAACAGACTAAATGCACTTTGTGAATGTTAATAATTTTAATAGTCAGTAAATGATATAATTATTATATCATTTATATAATTTTATAGTATGACAATTTAAAGTATAAGAAGTATAAAGGAAAAAAGCTGAAAAGCATATCAATAAAATATATTCTACTCAAATCTCTAATCTAATATATATGGTTAATATAAAATGAAGAAGAAAATATGGTTAAAGAGGTTCTCTTGATAGAAGGATTTGTGGATCCTTCTGAGAAATTGAAAAATATAACTCTAATCATAAAAGTATTATTTTTATAACATAGGCTGTCTCAGAAACAATGCAAATACAAATGTTATTTATTTATTACAGATAAGAAACAATTTTAAACACATTTGGCCAGGATCAAGTGTAGTATCAGGACTTTACTGTAGGTCAGATGGTAAAGAATCTGCCTGCAACACAGGAGACCTGGATTCAATCCCTGGATTTGGAAGATCCTCTGGAGCAAGGAATGGCAACCCACTCTAGTATTTTTGCCTCAAGAATCCCATGGAACGAGGACCCTGGTAGGCTACAGTCGGTGGGGTGGCAAAGAGTTGGCCACGACTGGGCAATTAACACTACTATTTTGGAATTCGAGGCTAGAATTTGTGTGTGTGTGTGTGTGTGTGTGCGTGCGTATGTGTAACTAATTTTCCAGATACTTTATCTTTGCGTATGTACACCTTGCTACTTCTGACAATGCCCTCACTGGGCTTCCCTGGTGGGCCAGTGGTTAAGAATCTGCCTGCCAATGAAAGAGATGCAGGAGATGCAGCTTCCATCCCTGGGTCAGGAAGATCCCCTGGAAAAGGGAATGGCAACTCATTCTTGCTTGGGAAATCCCATGCTCAGAGGAGCCTGGTGGGCTACACTCCTTGAGGTTGCAAAAGAAGTGGACATGATTTAGTGACTAAACAACTATGATTTGGGACCATTGAGGTCTCTGGCTATGTTTTGAGAAATTGAAACTATTTTAGGTATGCTATTGTATGGGCATGTGATATCAGATGAGTCATTTAACCTCTCAAAGATTCAGTTCTTTCAACAGTAAAAATCGATATGCTAATAGTACCTAGTTCATAGAGTTGCTACAAAGATTAAATACATTATATAAAATACATTGCTCTTATCTGACACAAGTAATCAATAAACATTAACTAGTGTTATTAGACATATTGGTCATTTCTCAAAGTATTAATTTTCTTCTGCTGTGTCTCCAATATATGAACAGCTAAGCCTTTAAATTTCTAAGAAAATGAGATTGGAATTGCAGTTCCAACCTGGTGGTGAAGGAAATCTCCTGGGGCAGAAAATTGTGTGGCCAAAAACCATAGAGCTTTATTTACAAAAAAGACTAATTCAATCATAAGCAAACATTTATCCTCAGCTTGTTGTGTAATATTCAGAATATAATTATAAATATTGTTAGTAATCTACTATATGTTAACCAAAAAATATCCAGAGACCAAAAGAAGCATTTGACTGGATTTTCAAATCAGTTGCCAACCCATGGCTAAAAGTCTAGTAAAGACACATTCTTTAATTGAAAAGAAAATTATTTAAATAAACTAATTTTTTAAATAAAGTAATAGAACTATTAAAAAAATAAAAATTAAAACAAATCTGATTTAAAAATAAATTTACATTAGTATAGTCAGAAGTGTTACAATAAGCATATTGACATAGGTGGGAGAAACCTAAATGCCTAGCCATGAAATGCCCCCAGAAAATGAGAGAATGTATCATGCAGCTTAATATTCCTAAATGCAAAGCTGAACACTACTAGGCACTAAAGAAAACAGTATTTGAAAAATTAGAAATACCCTAACATAAGAAATCCCACAATCACAGCATCAGTTCAGATTGGTGGTCATTTTCTAAATGAGGAATTATATATTTTTATCTCTCTGTGGAGAAGCTAATGTACCATTATCCTACTCAGTGTTACATTAATGTGTGTCCAGCTTCATTGTTCTGCTTGTAAAATCTGTTTGAGTTCTGCCATTGGGAAGTACATCAGATGATGAGAAAAACTCATTGTCAGAAGTGTTTATTTTAATCAGTATTCAGTATATTGAAACATTTGTTTTTATAGGTACCTATGTACTTCAAAATTTCCATAATCTGATACTTATTCTTTTAATAATATTCTTATATTTTCTTCATACAATAGGACATGATATAATATACAAAATGTTAGAAAATATATCTGAAATACATATATACATTCATCTGTTAAACAGATATATTTATAAGGCTCTGATTTGAGAACTAAGAAGCTAACTACTCCTCTGAAACCTGGGAATGATACACCTATATTATGAATAAAATAAACATTTATTTATTGCTTTCTGTGAGATTATATTTTCTTCTATTTCTTTTCATAACTAAAACCATAGAGTGTAAAATGGGATAAGGTGTTTTTCAAAGGGAAGTTTACCAAAGCATTTTTAAAGATAACTGCCAATTTTATCAACATATGAGACTAAGAGTACTTTTAAAATGTGTGTGGGTGCTATGTGTTGTCATGTCTGACTCTTTGTGACCCAATGGACTGTAGCCTGCCAGGCTCCTACGTTCATGGGATTCTCCAGGCAAGAATACTGGAGTGGGTTGTCATGCTTTCCTCAGGGGATCTTCCCGACCCAGGGATCAAACCTGTGTCTCCTTCATTGGCAGGAGGATTCATTACCACTGCACCACCTGGGAAGCCTCTTTAAAAAGTGGGAAAATAATAAAATGACTGAATTGACTTTATAATTCCTTTAAATTCTACCTGTATTCTTGACATTTTCCTAAGTGTTAAATCTCACTGATATATATATATATGTATAGATACCTTTTTAGAGCATTGCCCTCATCTTTCTCTTACACTTTATTCAGACAGGGCTGGAGTCTTTTTCTTTCTTTGTATAAAAAGTCACTTTTTTTGTAGTAAACTTATTTAATAGAACAACTATAATCCTAATAGTTTCCTCAGATCACTTGCTTTCAAAAAGTCAGATGATAAAAATGTTGTATGAGTGCATGGAAATTATATTGTGTCTTCTGTGGTAATAGGTATAAATTTATTCATTGCATTTTTCAGAACAAACTACTCTGAAATTTTCACAGAAAATTTGAAGAAAAAATTACCGAGCTGTCCAGGAAGCCATTTCCATCTGTGTCATAGAGGCGAAACATAACTAGAAATAAAAGAGGTGTTGAAAAAAAGATTAGAGGTGAGTAAGATCAATGCTAGGATAAGGCATACTCTTGAAAATTTATTTTCTGTCAGAAATAAACACTACTAAATCCACCCCCCACCTTTAAGTAGTTGATTTATGGGATCATTTCTTAAGCTTTCAATGTGAGTTAATCATTAATCATTAATAAAAGTACTGGATATCAGATATAAGTTCTACTGATTTTTGTTATTCAGCAAGAAATCATGAAAAACTGCTATTGTTTGTTCAAATTTTTTTACAAGATCATTAAATGGAAATTCAAAATTAACAGAAGAGCAGGAGTTTAGACATTCAGAGTCTGGATATTAAAGAACACTGTGGATAAGAAGAAATAATTGATTTAGAGGTTTGGAGATCAATTATAATCTGAAAACTGCCATCCACCGTTATGTGAGCTTAGTCAAACACTGCTTTCTTATCTATACTATGAGAATCCTCACCATGTCCTAAGACACATATTTGTTGTAAAAGTTAAGCAAGATGATACACACACACATATATCAAAAGCTATAGGTCATAACACACATATAAGCCGTTGATCTGACTGATCATTAGACAGTATGTGAAAGGAAAACTTAGTGTAAAATACGGGAGTTTTTCTGACAGAAGATGCAGAAACAAAACTGTGTTATTGTCATGGGTATAGTGATATATTTGTTTAAATCTGAGCTGTAGTTTCATGGGGTAACCAATTTTTGAACTAATCAAACATGAAAAAGATGTTGTTGGCTCCACCACAGAGAGCTCAGGAAAGCAGGATGGCAGAGGTCCATGGCTGGCCTAAGGACCCCTTGAAGAGCTCACACACCACCAGGATACTACAGAAAAGGCTGCAGGTGCTGGGCTGAGATCAACAGAGAAGAATGCCACAGCTGTAAAAATAGAGGAATGGAAATGAGGGCTTGTGTTGGGTTTGTATAATTTTCTGAAGAGTCTTGATGTCTGAGGCTTATAATGAACTAAAGACAGCGACAACTAGGAGACATAGTTATGAAATGATTTTAATCTGTAACTCATTATTTTTCATGTTTAAAAATAAGTATTATATTTTAAAAATTCTAAGATATTTATAAGATGCAAAACTAGCCTGCTGTTGTTCAGCTGTTAAATCATGTCCGACTCTTTGTGACCAGGAACTACAGGTCTTTAGACTTCCCTGTCCTTCACTATCTGCTGGAATTTACTCCAACTCATGTCCACTGAGTCAGTGATGAAACTAGCCTGCATATCACTAAAAGGAAAAAAAATGCTACCAACCTAGCTATGATGTCCTATTTATTATAAAATGGAAACAGACTTTAAAGATGTTGAAAAGTAAGGGGAAAATGTATACCTATTGAATTAAAGGATACAATGTTAGGCTTGCTTAATGACATACATATCTCTTGCAGACCATGATAATTGTTCTTATATACTAAATAATAAAATTCAGGAAGAAAAAAAAGAATTTATCACAACATAGATACTATGCATTTCAAGATTTTCTAGTATACCACAAAGCTACAGTCATCCAGACAGCATGGTACTGGCACAAAGACAGAAATAGAGATCAATGGAAAAAATTAGAAAGCCCAGAGATAAATCCATGCACCTATGGACATCTTATCTTTGACAAAGTAGGCGAGAATATACAATGGAGAAAATCTCTTTAACAAGTGGTGCTGGGAAAACTGGTCAACCACTTGTAAACGAATGAAACTAGAACACTTTCTAACACCATACACAAAAATAAACTCAAAATGGATTAAAGATCTAAACGTAAGACCAGAAACTATAAAACTCCTAGAGGAGAACATAGGCAAAACACTCTCTGATGTAAATCATAGCAGGATCCTCTATGACCCACCTCCCAGAATACTGGAAATAAAAGCAAAAATAAACAAATGGGACCTAAACAAACTTAAAAGCTTTTGCACAATGAAGGAAACTATAAGCAATGTGAAAAGACAGCCTTCAGAATGGGAGAAAATAATAGTAAATGAGCAACTGACAAAGAATTAATCTCAAAAATATACAAGCAACTCCTGCAGCTCAATTCCAGAAAAATAAACCACCCAATCAAAAAATGGGCCAAAGAACTAAACAGACATTTCTCCAAAGAAGACATACAGATGGTTAACAAACACATGAAAAGATGTTCAACATCGCTCATTATCAGAGAAATGCAAATCAAAACCACAATGAAGTACCATTTCACACCAGTCAGAATGGCTGCGATCCAAAAGTCTACAAGCAATTAATGCTGGAGAGGGTGTAGAGAAAATGGAACCCTCTTAAACTGTTGGTGGGATTGCAAGCTAGTACAGCCACTATAGTGAACAGTGTGGAGATTCCTTAAAAAACTGGAAATAGAACTGCCATATGACCCAGCAATCCCACTGCTGGGCATACACACCGAGGAAACCAGAATTGAAAGAGACATATGTACCCCAATGTTCATCGCAGCACTGTTTACAATAGCCAGGATATGGAAGCAACCTAGATGTCCATCAGCAGACGAATGGATAAGAAAGCTGTGGTACATATACACAATGGAGTATTACTCAGCTATTAAAAAGAATGCATTTGAATCAATTCCAATGATTTGGATGAAACTGGAGCCTATTATACAGAGTGAAGTAAGTCAGAAAGAAAAACACCAATACAGTATATTAATGCATATATGTGGAATCTAGAAAGATGGTAACGATGACCCTATATGCAAGACAGCAATAGAGACACAGATGTAAAGAACAGACTTTTAGACTCAGTGGGAGAAGGTGAGGGTGGGATGATTTGAGAGAATAGCATTGAAACATGTATATTATATGTGAAATATATATATTACATGTGAACCAGTCCAGGTGCAATGCATGAGACAGGGTGCTCAGGGCTGGTGCACTGGGATGACCCTGAGGAATGGGATGGCGAGGGAGGTGGGAGGGGGGTTCAGAATGGGGAACACATGTACACCCCTGGCTGATTCATGTGAATGTATGGCAAAAACCACCACAATATTGTAAAGTAATTAGCCTCCAATTAAAATAAATTTTATAAAAAAACAAACAGAAAAAAGATTTTTTAGTATAGCATAAAATGATAAAAATATATTTTAAGTGGCAAGAATTCTTACACGACTCAAAGAAGGGGTTAAATGCCAGGAACAAGGCAAGGACTTTCAAAAACCTAACTATATTTTACAATGAGGGACAGTTGTGACTGTGTTAATCTTTACTGGAATAAGGATTAAGTAAATGCCAAACAATTCCATACAGCTCTGCTAGGTGGAAAACCTATGCCTACTGGCAAGTTTTCGTGGAAATATGAGCTCAAAGACAGACACACAAGTGGTGTGAATGTGTGGGTATCTGCCATTCATTTTGGGCAGCATCTGAAACTTCTTCCTCGATTCTAAAAGCCAAACTTTATAAAGCACCATAACAGGTGAAAAGTTAGAGCCTTTTCTCCACCAGCTTGACTTGAAAATAGAGTTTGCACAGGAGGCAGCCTCCACCGATCAGAAGCACAAGCCGAGAAGATTAGCCAGATGGCAGTGACCCAAGGAAAAAGGACCTTTTCATAACCCACGGTGAGGACAGGCAGCAGCAGTGGTAATTGAAGAGAAGGGTGTGTGACAGGGGGCTAACACTGAAAGGTGCCGTCTGTGCACAGAGAAGCAGCAAGGGGTTGGCATACATATAAGAAAATAATTATTAAAACTCTTTAATTACAAATGATGCATCTGTATCTTTACACAATTCTATTGAATCATCAAAAAGAATTGGAACTTATATATAAAAATACATATTTCATATATATAAGAACTTACATATGTATTAGAACATATATAACAAATATATATGAAAGTGAAAGTGTTAGTTGCTCAGTCATGTCTGACTCTTTGCAAACCCATGGACTGTATGTAGCCCACCAGGCTCCTCTGTCCATGGAATTCTTCAGGCAAGAATACTGGATTGGGTTGCCATTCCCTTCTCCAGAGGATCTTCCCAGGGATCTAACCTGGGCCTCCTGCTCTTACCATCTGAGCTACCAGGGAAGCCCCATCATATATATATATAGATATGTCTTACATTGAAATATATATATCATATTTATTATATCTATATTAGAACTTATATAACTATGTTAAGTAGTACATCTTATATAACATATATTATATATTATATTATAAATTATAATGTATAAATACTGATATAGATGTTTACCTATAACTATATATGTATACATATTCAGTGATGTGGTAAGATAAAAGTGCAACTGCAGTTTTATTTCTTGTAAAAAAACAAAAAATTGAAATTGAGGAAAACAAAAATTAGAAATTGAAACAAAATATACCTTTCACAATAATATTCAAAAACTTAAATACGTAAGAAAAATTTATTGAGTTGGACAAGACCTTTGTGCTAACCATATAAAACTTCACCAAGAAAAACTACATAAAACCTATATAAATGAAAAGATATATTATGTTAATGAATTGAAATATTTAATATCATTAAAATGTAAATTCTTCACAGATTGTTCCATATAATGGAGACAATCTCAGCAAAAATAACAGCAGCTTTGTTTTAAATATTCACATGACTGATGACTTAGCAGGTAAGAATCTTCTGGCAGTGCAGAAGACACAGGAGACTTGGGTTCAATCCCTGAGTCTGGAAGATCCCATCAAGGAGGAAAGGACAGTATACTCCAGTATTCTTGCCTGGGAAAGCCCATGGACAGAGGAGCTTGGTGAGCTACAGTCCAAAGCATTTCAAAGAGTTGGACACAACTGAGCAACTAAGCACAGAAAAATAAAAATTAAAAAAATAAACTTGGAATATCCAAACAACTTTGAAAAGAAAAAAACAAATCCGAAGGATTTACATGACCTAACTTCAAGAGTTGATAAAAATCCAAGGAATCAGGACAGTGGCATACTGAATATGCAAATAAAACAATGGGCGCTAGAGAGGACAGACAGAGATCCATACATGCATGATCAACAAGGGCCAAAACAACTCAGTGAGATAAGAAAAGTCTTTACATCAATGTATGGCAAAACCAATACAGTATTGTAAAGTAAAATAAAGTAAAAATAAAAATTAAAAAAAAAAAAAAGAAAAGTCTTTACAAAAAATGATGGAACAGCTGGACGGATATTCATACTAAAAAATCACCATGACCCTTACTTCACACCAAGTATGAACATTAAGCTCAAACTGAATCACATGAAGGCAGAGCTTTAAAGATTCTAGAAGAAAATACAGGACAACATCTTCATAAATCAACATAAGCCAATATGAACCATCAAAGATTGTATTTTTTAGTAGTTAAATTAAAATTCATCAAAATTAGAACTTCTGTTCATCAAAAAAAAGACTTAATAAAATAAGTCAGCTGCAGATTTGAAAAAATATTTTCAGAACACACATCTATATAGCAAAGGACTTGTTTCTAGAATATTATGAACAGACCATATAGCTCAGTAATTTTAAAAAAACTGCATTTAAGAAAGGCAAAAAAGTCAAGCAGATGCTTCAGAAAAGGAAGATGTATGAGTAGTTGATCATAATAAAGTACTCAAAGTTTTCCATTATAAAGAAATTGGAAATTTAAATCGCACTTAGAAGCATAATACACTTACTAGAAAGACTCCAGAATTCAAGTTTTTCCCCCAAGATCTGTCTACCAAAGCTCTTTACCTTTCAGCCTCTCAGCCATCTAAGAAATCACAGTTTAAAAATATTGCCAAAAACCTGGCTCCCCACTCCCACGAAAATGACCCACAAGTTGGACAACGTTGTCTTAATAAGTTTACAAACAGGTTTTTTTTTTTTTTTTAAATATGGAGTTTAAATGTTCTAGTTGTTTTGAGCAGGAAAGTTGATCTGAAAACACTTTGTTGCAGAAAAGAAGCCAATTGTGACTCCATGTTGGAACTGTTTCTTCGACTTGCTTTTAGTTGCTTTCCTTATTATTATCATACAGAATGGGCTGCCTCAGAGAATGCTGCCCCCTACCTGACTGTTCAAGCACCTTTGTTCAGAAAGAGGTCCACCTGTAATTGGCAGGAAGGGAGAAATTAACACATCCCCTGCCAGAGGCTTGCCATTCTAGGAAATGTTTGCAAAATTAATAGCTGTTTTCCTTTGCTTCCTCACCTTCCTCCCCCCCCCCCCGCCCCGTTTCTGATCTATAAAAGAACCTGGCATCCAGACCCTGATAAGACAGTTTATTTTGAGGCAGCAGCCTGCCATCTTCTCAGTCACCTGGCTTTCCAAATAAAGTCGTTTTCCTTGCCTCAACACCTCCTCTCTCAGATCCACTGGCCTGTCATGGAGCGGCGAGCAGGGCAAGCTTGGACTCGGAAACAGTTTCACTACTGAATGAAATAGAAGCCCTAGTATACTTTTAGTGTTGATTTCTAAACACATTAACAGGAGTTAACGGCTGTCTACAAATTCAAATTCATCAGGGAAGAAAGCTGGAGAAATTCAAGTTTTAGTTATTATAGCAATAATAAAAATAACATACATATATTGAGCACTAAGTATCCAGTAGTCCAAATCTCAAGTATAAATCAAAGACAAACATTTTCTTTGATCCTGGATGAGACAGAGGAATTCTAAAACTTCTCTTTTCAAAAGTAAGTCCACTTTCCTAATTTAAAATTGTAGTGGGGTCGTGCAAAATATGAAATATTAAACATGTACATTTAAGTTACCTTTCTATTGAAAGTCCACTGGCAACAATTAGGGATGAAACAGGCATAAACCCACAAGTACAAAGGAAACGTGAGGGGAAATAAGAATCATAAAATTTTAAAACCTGGAAAAGACATGGGGACTGACCGAGAAACTTAAGGAATATAAACTTAAGCTGGTGGTGAAGAGGGGGCACAGATTCGCACAGAAAGGGAAACTAATTAACATTGTTCATGAAGAGAAATTAGTCCTTTCAGTGCAACCCCCTCACACCTTGGACCTGAGGGTATGCCAACCCCCCTAACCTATAGGATACTGGACCTTTGACCTTTACAGCAGTCAAACCACAGGGGCTCTGAGCTCAGGGTGTTCAGGTATTCTGATGGTAGGTGTATCATACCAAACAGACTGTAATCACATGAAGGTGTATACACTGAACACTGAGAAAAGTTAACTCCCCCTGCCTCATCTCTCATGAGTCAGGCTTAAACCTCACCCACCCATCCACCTACCCACAAGCACCAAGCAGTTGTTTCAAATCAAGGCAAAGTATTTTGGAAGAAACCAGCAAGCAGGAAAGGCGGAAGGGGAATCTTGTAACTAAGAGGAAAGTCTCAAGCTATGAAATAATAATAAAGGTAAATAAGGATGGTGTTGAGAACAAAATGGATTCTCTGTGAAGTGCAAATTACGCTAGAAAGAGTTAAAAAAAAAAGGCATCATAGATGTAGAAGATGTGCTCAGTCATGTCCACCTCCTTGGGACCCAGTGGACCGTAGAGCGCCAGGGTCCTCTGTGCATGGGATTTCGCACGTAAGAATACAGAGCGGGTTGTTGTTTCCTCCTCCAGGGGGTCTTTCCAACCCAGGGATCAAACCCCTGCCTCTTGTGTCTCATCTCCTGCTTTGGTAGGCTGACTCTTTACCACTGTGCCACCTTGGAAGCCCATAGTAGATGTCTCAGATGTCAAATAAAAGACACAAGAAAACAAGTTGTAAGATTTAACAATACTATAAGTTCTGTCTTGGAACTCTAACATCTAAAAATAGTGATTTCAAAGATTGAGAAATTAAGATAAAAGTGGAAGGTAACTAGAAATGAAAGATGAGGGAACGGATGAAGAGCACAAGTTTCTAAACCAGAATTTAGGGTGGAAGATTTGAAAATTAATTAGTTATATAGGAATAGAAAAACTAATCAAATGAAGAAAATAAGGCAGTTATTAACATTATGGAAGATGAAAATTATTTGGCTTGGTAAGCCTATAGATCCCATGGATGGAGGAGCCTGGTAGGCTGCAGTCCATGGGGTCACTAAGAGTCAGACACGACTGAGCCACTTCACTTTCACTTTTCACTTTCATGCATTGGAGAAGGAAATGGCAACCAACTCCAGCATTCTTGCCTGGAGAATCCCAGGGATGGGAGAGGCTGGTGGGCTGCTGTCTATGGGGTCACACAGAGTCGGACACGACTGAAGACTTAACAGCAGCAGAAAGCCTATAGATACCTTCTGTTCTAAAATCATGTCTGAATAATATTGATAAAATTAATACCTATCCTCAAACATTATAATAAGCCTATTTTTGTTAGAATTTAAAAATACAATTAGTCTCCAAGGTCAAGTGAATTATTGAACCAATAGGTTTTATTTTTAAAGCCAATATATAAGGACATAGAATTTTAGGTGCAAAAATAATTTAAGCTCAATATTAAAATTATTCTGTCAGCACGATACCTTCCAAAGATGGGTACCTGTTACAAAATCAGAAACTCATTTAAACTACTTTTTTTCTATTTTTATGCTCATGCAATTACACTTTATATAGAAACAATTATGTGCCCACACATGAATTTGGTTAAAAGATCAAAGGAAAGGCACATTATGTAATATGAGGATAATTCATCTAGAATTAATTTGTTTTCCAAAAGATTTTCAGGTTTTTAATCTATCTTTGCATTGAATATGTCTTTGTTTTTTGCATAATATGTTATTGATATGAAAATATTATTATGGAAATTGTTTTTAAAGATTACAGTCTATATTTTAAAAGACATTTAAGCCAGAATTTATTTAACTCTTAATTTTCTACTGTTTTATGTATTTCAAGACCTACTTAATAAAACATAAGGGCAGTGGCAAAAATAATACTTCGAGTTTTGGCATCTAAGGTAATGGTGTTACACTTTTTCCTATTTTCTACAATAGAAACAGTAATCTAAAAAAGGAAAGGCAGCTTTGCAAAATAAAAAGAGCATCAAGTCAGAGGGACCTCCTTGATGGCTAAGACAGTAAAAAATTTGCCTACAATGCAGGACACTTGGGTTGGTCCCCTGGAGAAGGAAACGGCAACCCAATCCAGTATCCTTGACTGGGAAATCCCATGGACTGAGGAGCCGATGGACTACAGTCCATGGGGTTTCAGAGTCAGACATGAAAATGACTAACAGACACACAGCAGGTCAGAAATCATGCATTTTAGTCAGAGCCAGCTAAACTTATAGTATAAATAATAATAAACCTCTCTGGGCTTTAGATTTTTCATTGACAATACAGGAAGATTAACTAGATGATGTCTAAGGAAAGTGAAAAAGTTGGCTTAAAGCTCAACATTCAGAAAACGAAGATCATGGCATCCAGTCCCATCACTTCATGGGAAATAGATGGGGAAACAGTGGAAACAGTGTCAGACTTCTTTTTTTTTTTGGGGGGGGGGTCCAAAATCACTGCAGATGGTGATTGCAGCCATGAAATTAAAAGACGCTTACTCCTTGGAAGAAAAGTTATGACCAACCTAGATAGCATATTTAAAAGCAGAGACATTACTTGGCCAACTAAGGTCCGTCTAGTCAAGGC
This sequence comes from Capricornis sumatraensis, assembly GCF_032405125.1. NCBI lineage: Eukaryota > Metazoa > Chordata > Mammalia > Artiodactyla > Bovidae > Capricornis > Capricornis sumatraensis. The sequence continues at coordinate 27,805,791 of NC_091073.1, forward strand.
TATGGTTTTTCCTGTGGTCATGTACGGATGTGAGAGTTGGACTGTGAAGAAGGCTGAGCGACGAAGAATTGATGCTTTTGAAGTGTGGTGTTGGAGAAGACTCTTGAGAGTCCCCTGGACTGCAAGGATATCCAACAAGTCCATTCTGAAGGAGATCAGTCCTGGGATTTCTTTGGAAGGAATGATGCTAAAGCTGAAACTCCAATACTTTGGCCACCTCATGCGAAGAGTTGACTCACTGGAAAAGACTCTGATGCTGGGAGGGATTGGGGGCAGGAGGAGAAGGGGACGACAGAGGATGAGATGGCTGGATGGCATCACTGACTCGACTGACGTGAGTCTGAGTGAACTCCAGGAGTTGGTGATGGACAGGGAGGCCTGGCGTGCTGCAATTCATGGGGTCGCAGAGAGTCGGACATGACTGAGCAACTGAACTGAACTGAACTGAAGGTCTTTTCAATGTTAATTTTCAGTAGTTCTAAGATTGATTCTAGACATAGCAGTAACTTTAATGTACAGGGTAGTTCTCATTATCTGTATGTCAATTATCTATTTTCTGGATATTTTTGTATTGATTTCCTTTTCACTAACTATAAGCTCACTTAGAACTTATTCTAGCTAAGTCATCAATAATTTGATAAACACTAATTCAAAACTGAATGGCAAGTATTTTAAATAAATGTGTAAAATTAATATTATTTGATAACTTCAAACAGTTCAGTTCAGTCACACAGTCGAGTCCAACTATTTGCAACCCCATGGACTGCAGCACACCAGGCTTCCCTGTCCATCACCAACTCCTGGAGCTTGCTAAAACTCATGTCCATTGAGTTGGTGATGCCATCCAACCATCTCATCCTCTGTTTTCTCTGTTTCCCCCACCTTCAACCTATCCTAGAATCAGGGTCTTTTCCAAAGAGTCAGTTCTTTGCATCAGGTGGCCAAAGTATGGGAGTTTCAACTTCAGCATCGGTCCTTCCAATGAATATTCAGGACTGATTTCCTTTAGGATGGACTGGTTGGACCACCTTGAAGTCCAAGGGCCTCTCAAAAGATTTCTTCAACACCACAGTTCAAAAGCATCAATTCTTCAGTGCTCAGCTTTCTTTACGGTCCAGCACTCACATCCATATGACTACTGGAAAAACCATAGCTATGACTAGACAGACTTTTGTTGGCAAAGCAGTGTCTCTGCTTTTTAATATGCTGTGTAGGTTGGTAATAGCTTTTCTGAGAAGGAGCAAGCATCTTTTAATTTCATGGCTGCAATCACCATCTACAGTTATTTTGGAGCCCCCAAAAACAAAGTGTCACTGTTTCCATTGTTTCCCCATAAATTTAACATGAAGTGATGGGACCAGATACCATGATCTTAGTTTTCTGAATGTTGAGCTTTAAGCCCACTTTTTCACTCTCCCTTTCACTTTCATCAAGAGGCTCTTCAGTTCTTCTTCGCTTTCTGCCATAAGGGTGGTGTCATCTGTGTATCTGAGGTTATTGATATTTCTCCTGGCAATCTTGATTCCAGCTTGTGCTTCCTCCAGTCTGGCATTTCTCATGATGTACTCTGCATATAAGTTAAATAAGCAGGGTGACAATATACAGCCTTGATGTACTCCTTTCCTGATTTGGAACCAGTATGTTGTTCCATGTACAGTTCCAACTATTGCTTCTTGACCTGCATATAGGTTTCTCAAGAGGCAGATTAGATGCTCTGGTATTCCCATCTCTTTCAGAATTTTTCACAGCTTGTTGTGATCCACAAAGCCAGAGACTTTAGAGTAGTCAGTAAAGCAGAAGTAGATGTTTTTCTGGAATTCTCTTGCTTTTTCCATGATCCAGCGGATGTTGGCAATTTGATCTCTGGCCCCTCTGCCTTTTCTAAATCCAGCTTGAACATCTGGAACTTCATGGTTCATGTACTATTGAAGCCTAGCTTGGAGAATTTTGAGCATTACTTTACTAGCATGTGAGATGAGTGTAATTGTGCAGTAGTTTGAACGTTCTTTGGGATTGGAATGAAAACTGACCTTTTCCAGTCCTGTGGCCACTGTTGAGTTTTCCAAATTTGCTGGCATATTGAGTGCAGCACTTTCACAGCATCATCTTTCAGGATTTGAAATAGCTCAACTGGAATTCCATCACCTCCACTAGCTTGTTCATAGTGATGCTTCCTAAGGCCCACAAGACTTCTGACTCCAGGATGTCTGGCTCGAGGTGAGTGATCACACTATCTTGGTTATCTGGGTCATGAAGATCTTTTTTGTACAGTTCTTCCGAGTATTCTTGCCACCTCTTCTTAATATCTTCTGCTTCTGTTACGTCCATACCATTTCTGTCCTTTACTGTGCCCATCTTTGCATGAAATATTCCCTTGGTATCTCTAATTTTCTTGAAAAGATCTCTAGTCTTTCCCATTCTATTGTTTTCCTCTATTTCTTTGCCTTGATCGCTGAGGAAGACTTTCTTATCTCTTCTTGCTATTCTTTGGAACTCTGCTTTCAGATGCTTATATTTTTCCTTTACTCCTTTGACTTTAGATTCTCTTCCTTTCTCAGCTATTTATAAGGCCTCCTCAGACAACCATTTTGCCTTTTGCATTTCTTTTTCTTGGGGATGGTCTTGATCACTGCCTCTTGTACAATGTCACAAACCTCCATCCATAGTTTTTCAGGCACTCTATCAGATCTAATCCCTTGAATCTATCTGTCACTTCCACTGTATAATTGTAAGGGATTTGATTTAGTCATACTTGAATGGTCTAGTGGTTTTCCCTACTTTCTTCAATTTAAGTCTAAATTTGGCAATAAGCAGTTCATAATCTCAGCCACAGTCAACTCCCAGTCTTGTATTGCTGACTGTATAGAGCTTCTCCATCTTCAGCTCCAATGAATATAATCAATCTTATTTTGGTATTGACCATCTGGTGATGTCCATGTGTAGAGTCTTCTGTTGTGTTGTTGGAAGAGGGTGTTTGCTATGACCAGTGCGTTCTCTTGGCAAATCTCTATTAGCCATTGCCCTGCTTTGTTTTGTACTCCAAGGCCAACTCTGCCTATTACTCCAGGCATTTCTTGATTTCCTACTTTTGAATTCTTGTTCCCTGTAATGAAAGGACATCTATTTTGGATATTAGTTCTAGAAGGTCTTGTAGGTCTTCATAGAACCATTCAACTTCAACTTCTTCAGCATTACTGGTTGGGGCATAGACTTGGATTACTGTGATATTGAATGGTTTGCCTTGGAAATGAACAGAGGTCATTCTGTTGTTTTTGAGATTGCATCCAAGTACCACATTTAGGACTCTTTTGTTTACTATGAGGGCTACTCCATTTCTTCTAAGGGATTCTTGCCCACAGTAGTAGATATAATGGTTATCTGAGATATCTTCAATAATTTCCATTATTTTTCTCTTGTCAAGCACCCATAGTCTACAGTTCCATATAACTATCCTTAATCAAGCATCTATCTTTTGAAAAATACACAAACACAAGTGGTAGGTACTAGAGTGGGAATTTATACCCAGCATAAGGGTACAAGGAAGGAGAGTGAAATACTTTAATTAGAGATGGCAACACAATTCATGAGGTGGGCAGGGCTTCAAGTGCAGACTATACCAGATGGCGATAGTGGTAAAGAGCCCATCTGCCAATGCAGGCGACATGAGAGATGCAAGTTCAATCCTGGGTTTGGGAAGATTCCCTGGTGGGAGAATCCCATGGACAGAAGAGCCTGGTGGGCTACAGTCCACGGAGTTGCAAAGAGTCAGACACAACTGAAGCAGCTTATCATGTATGCACAGACTGGATCTAATATACTGTGGGAAACATATACACATCTAGCGAAGGCACATTTTAAGCAAAGGCATGAAGCTGGAAAAGGTCCGGGTTTGTCCAGTGACTAAAAAGTAGATTCATGAGCCTGGGACTTTTTATGCAAATCAAAGCCAAATGCAAGATGGGCCCTGTAGGTTGGGGTCAAATTGTGGAGCTGGATTTGTATATGGATGCTTAAGTTAAGGGCTCACTTTTGTGTGTTACTCAGTAGGGAATGATCAAAGGCACACATTCATCCTGAGTCAGAAGAGAAAGAGGAAAGTACAGGTGTAAAAGCTGACACGTTTTAGGTAATATGAGAGGAAGTTACAAGAATTCACAGCTCAGTGAAATGATGATTACGTAGTAGGTGTTTGAAGTAGCAAAACACCTAAATGAACTTCTAACTAGAGGAATATCAATGATTAAAGAAACAGAAAAGGCACTGAAGGCCAGCTGAGGTTTGTGAGTAGAGTTATAATCCATTGAACTGTATTTGTATTTCACAATATCTCTGGCAGCTTGGTATATTAGCACATAAACTGGACTGTCAGAACCTAAGTGAAAAGGAATGGTTGACCTCACAGATTATGAATCAGTCTTTACGTGATGGGGTGGGAGATGCAAAAAATGCAGGCAAGCTCGAGAGGAAGAGGTCAAGGGGTGAGAATTCTCGTTTTTATTTCACTTAACATTCACAGAAATGTAAAGGAATTTATGTTAGCAAATAATGGTTCATTTAATTCTTAAAGGAACATACAAGATAGACACTATTATTATATCAGTTTTACAGTTGAGGAAACTAAAGCCTGAGAGGTTTTACATATGTTCCCAGATCACTTAGATAGTAAGGGTCAAAGCTAAGATTCATTCAATTAGTGAAATGAAGGGTCCAAGTTCTCGAGAATTGTGCTATAAATATTTAAAGTAAAAGCTGGAAAGTAAGTGAAGTAAACACAGGCTGTAGTACAAGTAAAACCCCAGAATTTAAATTTTTAGAATGAGAGTAGTCTTTGGAAATTACAAGCCTTGCGCATGTGTGCTAATTCGTCTCAGTCGTGTCTGACCTTTTTCGCCCTTATGACTGTAGACCACCAGGCTTCCTCTGTCCATGCGATTCTCCAGGCAAGAATTCTGCAATGGGTTGCCATGCCCTCCTCCAGGGATTGAACCTGCGTCTTTTCTGTCTCCTGTATTGGCAGGCAGGTTCCTTACCACTAGCACCACCTGGGAAGCCCTACAGGTTTTAGGGTGTAGCAACAAAAGTGAGTGGCTGAAATAAAATGGAGGTGAAGTCACAGATTTGAGGAATGTAAGGAGACTCTAAGAAGGATATACTGAATGACTCTCCATAAAGCACTGTCGTGGGCTTAAGGGAAAGAGGGCAAGTCGGCCCTGGCACAATGTTCTCGTCTATGCGTCTGGATGGTTGGTAACTTGTGCCAACGAGGAGACATAAAAATAGAATTCCTCCACAACTTGAGGACATGCACACACATGCATGCACACCTACTTTCCAAGGGTGCGTGGGAGCAGGTGAATAAATACCTTGTACTGATTGGTGGGGGGAGGGCGGCGAGGGTGGTCTCAGTACCTGGAAAGCCCACATTTGGGCATTAGCATTGAGTTAAAGACCAGTGATGGAAAGCAAGTTGAAGATGATGTAATCAGGGGAAAGTTCAGAGCTTTGGTTTATTAGTTTCCTTTCAATGGGGAAAAAAAAAATGCTTTCTTCTAAACATTTTGTAAATGCCTGGCAGAGAAGAGAGGTGGAGAGATTAGAAGTGGCAGCAATCACTGAATAGATCTATAAAACATTGTTTTGTGGGGGGAAGAAATTTAAAACAGTCCCATTCATTTGTGTAATAACCCAGGCAAGTGAAGTGAAAGTCACCTAGTCGTGTCCAACTCCCCATGGACTGTAGCCTGCCAAGCTCCTTTGTCCATGGGATTCTCCAGGCAAGAATACTGGAGTGGGTTGCCATTTCCTTCTCTAATAATCCAGGGAAAGCATATCAAATACTGTCACAGACAATTCCAAGAAACAATTGTAGTTTCAGGTGAATTGTGTGTCTGTGTATGTGTGTGTGTTATGTATTTTCATTAGACAAAAGGAATTGCATAAACCAATGCTTCTCAAAATGTGGTTCCTGCCACATAAGCATGACCTGAAAATTCTAAAATCCCATTCCAAGCCTGTTGAATGACTAGAGTTGAGGCCCAGTAAGTGTGTTCATAAGTCCTGCAGGTGATTTTTACACGTGATAAAGTTCAAGAATCTCTGACCCAAGGCAATGTGTCTCTACTCCTTTATTACTTAGCTACTTGAAAACTGAGATTCCAAAACAACACTCAGCTGCAAAAGTTAATTATATCAGGTGCTTCATCATATCCACTTTTGTGTTAATTTTAATTTTCTTAGTTTCTTCTCTCTAGTATATATTGTGTTTAATAAGTCATAACCATTTTGGAAATAAGTATGTATTAAATTAACTACCAGGGGTTTCCTTGCTGGGTCAATGATAAAGAATCCACCCACAGTGCAGGAGCTGCAGGAGATGCTGTTTCGATTCCTGGGTTGGGAAGATTCCTTGGGGAAGGAAATGGCAATTCACTTCAATGTTACTGCCTGGGAAATCCCATAGACAGAGGAGCCTGGGGGGCTACAGTCCATGGGGTCGCAAAGAATCGGACACAACTGAGTGACTAAGCACACAGGCACACCAATTAACAACCATTAAATTTTTTAAAAAACTTATTGAAAAACTTTTCAGAATCTGTAACTGTAATACAACATATGAATGTTCAGTTCAGTTCAGGTCAGTTGCTCAGTCATGTCCGACTCTTTGTGACCCCATGAATTGCAGCACGCCAGGCCTACCTGTCCATCACCAACTCCCAGAGTTTACTCAGACTCACATCCATTGAGTCTGTAATGCCATCCAGCCATCTCATCCTCTGTCGTCCCCTTCTCCTCCTGCCCCCAATCCCTCCCAGCATCAGGGTCTTTGCCAATGAGTCAACTCTTCTCATGAGGTGGCCAAAGTACTGGAGTTTCAGCTTTAGCATCAGTCCTTCCAATGAACACCCAGGGCTGATCTCTTTTAGGATGGACTGGTTGGATCTCCTTGCAGTCCAAGGGACTCTCAAGAGTCTTCTCCAACACCACAGTTCAAAAGCATCAATTCTTTGGCACTAAACTTTCTTCACAGTCCAACTCTCTCATCCATACATGACCACAGGAAAAACCATAGCCTTGACTAGATGGACCTTAGTCGGCAAAGTAATGTCTCTGCTTTTGAATATGCTATCTAGGTTGGTCATAACTTTTCTTCCAAGGAGTAAGCGTCTTTTAATTTCATGGCTGCAGTCACCATCTGCAGTGATTTTGGAGCCCCCCCTCCAAAAAAAAAGTCTGACACTGTTTCCACTGTTTCCCCATCTATTTCCCATGAAGTGATGGGAACAGATGCCATGATCTTCATTTTCTGACTGTTGAGCTTTAAGCCAACTTTTTCACTCTCCCTTTCACTTTCATCAAGAGGCTTTTAGTTCCTCTTCACTTTCTGCCATAAGGGTGATGTCATCTGCATATCTGAGGTGATTGATATTTCCCCCGGCAATCTTGATTCCAGCTTGTGCTTCTTCCAGCCCAGCGTTTCTCATGATCTACTCTGCATATAAGTTAAATAAGCAGGGTGACAATATACAGCCTTGACATACTCCTTTCCTATTTGGAACCAGTCTGTTGTTCCATGTCCAGTTCTAACTGTTGTTTCCTGACCTGCATATAGGAATTTGTAAATGTGCAATTGTAAAAGGGAAAATGTACAAGTACATGGCTAGGGAAGTACATGAAAGAAATGTTTCTGATTTAATTGGTAGAGCAAGGAGCCAAACTCTGGCATTTAAGAAACAGACATAAACAGAAGCTCCAGATGAGTAAAAACCAGGGTAAGGTCCTCCAAACTTGAGGATGGTAGAGAGGAAAACCACAATATAGCTGGTACCTTCATGTGCTTCTGAAACTGAAATGCATTTACTTTCCAGACCTGGTGAAAACCACAGCAGTAATGTCAGGAGCTAACAGGTCTGTCTATGAGGAAAAGCTAAAGATATGGTTAAGACAAAAAGAAAATGTAGCTGAATGTTATAAGCTCAAAAAAGAGCTGGAAAACTCAAAGAACAGAGAGAAGGGGAGTGATTACACTGAAGAAAGGTAAGCAGCAGATCAGGTTTGACTTGATTCATCAAATGTTTTTGAATCATTCCTGGGTTAACATTCTGCCTTGCAATAGCGGACAAAGACTACAGATTCAAAGATTCAAACAGAGAACTTAAAACATACCAAAACATACGTCTTAAGAATTCTACCTTAAAAACAAAATACTTCCAGTTGACCTAAAAATAATTAAACTGGAACACAAAGACTGTCTTGGGAGAAGTAATGTTGTCTTTATTCATTCTCAGACCTGGAATAGAATATTTGTCTTTGGATTTTTAAAATCATCCCAAACCTGGCCCTGATAACACCTGAGAAAACTTTCTCGCTGGCCTTTACTTCAATAGAAATTCACTAAACATTAATATTTATTTTGGAATGAGAGAGATTTCTGCAGGTTCTTAGGAATACAAATAAATCTTGAAATGCAAATATTCAACATTTAGAACTAATAAATATGTATTTAAAGAATGATGTTAATATGGTTTATTCATAACCTAAGCAGGTGTGACTTAAATAATCATATATTGAATTCTTTATTAGTAACAGAAATATTATTTTAAAAGTTATCATTAAATTTAACCAATCATGCTACCTAACCATAGTTCTGAGCTGTCATAATATTCTATATTTGATTTTAAAATATCAAATTTAGGATTCATTGTCTTTACTATCATCCCAGTAGCTAGCAAGAATGTTTAATTCATTTTAATGCTATCTAATATAACCAGGTTAATCAGATTACCGAACAAACCACCAGCTCTCTATTTAGCAAGGACTTTAGAGACAGAATAGATTATTAAATGATTGGGCTTACAGAAAAGGTTTTTAAGAAAGTATATTACTGCCTTGCAATGAGTACAGTCCGCCACCAGAGAGAGCTCAGTAACTGTATTTTATTAAAGAGATCACATTTCCTTTCAACTAGATTGAAATTCTCCATCAGAAATGCCTGCTACATGCTAGAAGGAAAATAGCTATTCTTTAACTATGATATTCAGAGCTAGTTTCTAGAAATGAAACTTCCATATTTGGCATTTAAGAAATTATTTGTTCCTAGGGAAGAAACTTAGTGCAGAAGCTTTCAATGAAGATTTCCAAAGAGAAAGGCTCAGGTGGACTGTGTACAATGAACTGAATCCTCTTTCTGACCAATGAGAAGATCTTTTATATATTAGAAGTAAGCGTTGTTTTTTTTTTTTTTCAGAAGAACACAAAAGATACTTTTCAACATTAACCTGGTTAACAAACTGAGCAAATTTAAAAAATAGGTCAATTGATGAACATACTCAAATACTCAGAAATAAATAGACTTTGATCAATAATAACCTAAAATTGATAGATTCTTAATATCTTTTAACTGTCTGATTTTCAGTTGGAGGATTTTTTATTACTAATAACCGAGGTCACTTCATTTAATAAGAATATAGGCAACCATAGTAGAAACAATTTTAGGTTCGTCAATATCCAGGCCCTTCCCCCACCCCAATCATGAAAAGTAAATTAAATGAAGAGGCACATACACTCCAGTTTATCCTCAGGTCTTCCTCTTTCAAGGAGAGACAGGTAACAGACTATGTCTTTCAGGTGGATTACTTCTGGGGAACACGTGTTTGCTGGAGAAGTACGAGGAGGGGTGATGGCACCTTTATTCATTTTCAGACCTGGAAAAAAAATGATTTGTCTTTACATACGTAAAGAAATTCACAGTGCTCTCAAACAAAAAAAAAAAAAAAAAGGAAATGAAGAGATAATGAATACATAGACCATATAAAGAACTGTATATTTCTTAGGCATCAAACAACCCAGACCTCTGGTACTAGTACAACGGAGACAGACATTCCATGACTCTTTTAAGTAATGGAGAGTTCTTTGGCATTCAGGGACACTAGGCTGCTCTGCAGACTCACTGGAGGGTATGTGGGTCAGAATTCTGTTGCCCAGGGTTGGCTGGTGGACAGAACCCAAAGCATGAAGCACTACTTTCGTATTCCACCTTTCTCCACTTTAGGCAGTGACAGCTGTAAATCATTTAGAAGACTGAAAAATGGTCTTTCATTAAAATTTAAAAGAAAAAAAAGAGCTGAGGATGTGTGAATCTGTCACAATGCGACTTATATACTGACAACCAGGTATCACTCATACATAAAACATGCATTTATGTCCAGTCATGCAAAAGACATCCTTTATGCCATCAAGGAATCTTCCCATGGGTAAGAGAAAAAGAACATACAAAAAACCTGGATAAACATGACAGATTTAATTCGCGAAGTAAGACTACACAACTGCAGTTTAAATACGGTCCATACTTTATTTCTGACACCTATTCATTGTGCCTATTCCAAGACAAGGGTAGTGAACTTGACTGTGTACTCATAAGAGCTAATGACTGCAGATTATCTGGATGATGATGAATAAGCTGAAACCTTTTCACAATAAACAGTTCCATCTTACGAGAGAAGCCTCTGAAACAAGACCATATGCATCTGACAAGGAAAACCCCGATCACCCTCTGAGGTCTGTCTGGTCATACAAAAAGTATGAGGGTGAGACGGCTAATGGGGCGAATGGCTACATGGTTCCTAATCAACCAGGTGTTACTGGAATGGAAGGAATAACCTTAACCAAATACAGCAGTCTAAAAGCCTGTCATTCATCTGTCATTCACCAGCACACCTCAACCTGATGACATCTGCTGCTCTAGTTTATTTCCTTCCACGTGCAACTTTGATAAAATACCTGTCATTTCCTTCACCCATGTCAAGATATCCAGGAATACAATTTCATGCATTATGAAAAGTCAGAAGTTAGTTTAGTAATCACAAGGTTACTACTAAGAAAATGTGTCATTTACTGACTGTGTGATATGCCCAGGAACCACGCTGGGCACTTGAACGTGAAACATTGTCTTACTTAACTCTCCCATTAACCCTGTAAAGGAGACTGCATTATTACCATTTTACAGATGAGACACAACCTTAGTGAAATTAATTGCCAGAGTTTCATAACTAGCAAATTTGTCCTCTTTAGTCTACACTAAGCTTACAGACTATTTTTGTTCAAGGCCAATAGGAAGAAAAAGTAAGGAAAACAATTTACATCTTAATCCAGCACAAATACACACACACACTAGGAGGTTTCCTACATGTGCCAATATTTTCCTTCCACTGCTAACCTATTCTCTTCTATTTCATTCTTAAAATTCTTTTGTCAAAGACCCCTTAAGTTGAATTCATTATGGGCCACAACCCACAGTTTGAAAACCAGTGCTTTACATCTTTCATTTTTACCAAAGCCTTATTTCAAATATAACTCTATGCTTCACGTTAATGCTACTTCTGTTTACTGTTATTGAAAAAGATATACACACACACATATATACATATACACATACATACATTATAAATTGATTTCCCCCCCTTGACAAAGTGTCACTGTATAGCTAATGCAAAGTAATATGGTCACTTTTATAAACCAAGGGCAGAGAATAGAAGACAATCCTGAGCTTTAAAAAGAAAATACCTGACTACTTCTAACTAACCATCTAAAGCCTCACGAGCTGCAGGAATAAGCAGTTTCAGTCTATGATAAAAGACATTTTGGCACTGATCCTTCACATGGCCATAACTTCCAGACTTGGAGAATACAGCACTTGAATTACGGTTGGATAAACTATGACCTAACTCATCCTGCATGATGAGCTAATCCTCTCTTCCGTGCTCCCCCTTTATGGCACTGATTTAATAAGTTACATTTAATTCTTTTACACCACAACTCAGCACAAAATAAGAAAGAATAAAAAGCGTGTGTTGTCACATTCATCTGGAAGAAAGACAAAAAGTATCCATTTTCACTTACATCTTTTCATTTATGATCATCTTTATTTATAAAACGAAGGTTATGGTATCTCAGTATCAGTTTTCATAATACTGAACACGAAACTTTGGAGAACATGAGTATCACAGTTTTCTGCTTGCCTTTCTTGTATGTAATGTACATACTGAACATAACACAAATGTATAATTTAAATTTAATACTACTTTTGGTCAAGAAACATGTTACTCTACTAAAATTGTTTCTGCTAGACAAAACGACCATTTGCCATTTGCAATTCGTGATACGTTATAAACTAAAAGTTGTATGATGCTTTGAATTACACCTTAATTTCATATATAAAAGAATTGAAAAGTTATTTAAAAAGAAATTATGGGCATATATGACAACATACAAGGAAGAATGAATCCAATTTTCCTTAAGCCCAAGTTCAGCTAAATTTGAGAGGTAACATGTATACTTTTTGCAAAGATTTATAGGGTGCATCAGAGAAAACAAATAAAATGTCAAAGGCCTTTTTCACAATTACTTTACAACAACAAAAAAATAGAGAGAGAGCTGGACTACTACTAAATCTCGAGGTATTGCATTAAAAACGCTTGGGATGGTTCTTGCCCTAACCTTCTCCCTTAGATCAGCTCACTTTTTCTTATGTGATGAAAATGTTTATTTTTTCATTTAGTATTTTGAAAACAGGTCATAGGGCCTCAATCTGTCTTCACAGAGGTTATTTTTACATCTGTACTCTACCCTGTAAAATTTTTTTTCCTGTCCCTAAATTTGGCTGTAGGTCTTACCCAGTATTTACTCATCTCTCAGAAAGTACACTTCCCTGAAGAAAAGTCTTTTTCCTTTTAAGCAGTTTGTGCTAAGCGTTATACAGAAAACATAGGAGATTGCAAATGGCAAATGAACATAGCAAGCCTTGTTTCCTGCCTCCAGCACCTCATGAAGTGAGATGGTAAATGGAAATCTACAATTCTCTTTAGCAGTAATAGCCTCTGAAGAAGAGGCTCAAAAGCCTACTTCCCTTTAACAAAGCCCATTTTAACCCATCCAATCACTGGCGAAACTCTCTCTTCACAATTGGAACTGTACGTGAAGCTAGATATAAAAGCAAGGTGTCTTTGTTTTGCCTCAAGCGGTCAATATTTAGTTCTGAAGATCATGTGATTGACACCCAAATTCACACATTCTCTGACTTGCCCAAGGTTATGCTTCTTTAAAAATTTCCCCACAAAAGTGAAGAGTATACACCTGCACATATGCCATTTATGTCCACAGACCCATATATAGCTATACACATATAATATATATTACAAGATACAACAAAGTACAAAATAAAATGAAAAATAAGCATGGCAATTAGAGTCTATTAATTTTATTAGGAATAATTAAACTGTACTCTGACAGCATTCTTCTGCTTTTATGATGATTTTATATATACATATATATACACATATATATAAACATTCTTCTCTGCAAAGTTTTAAGTACAAAAATAATTAACATTAGTCAAATTGAATATTGTTTATAACTAACAAATTCTTCAAACACCTTATTTTCATTGTATTCTGATATGGATACTCCATTTCTTGAAACAATGATTTTAAAGGTTCTATTCTAATAGATACATTTAATTCCAGTCTCAAGGTTCAATTATCAGCAAATCTGTCTTGGTACATGTTCAATTTCCGTCTCTGCTCCAGTTTATTTTATTTTCAAACACTAGCATTCCAGATAATGAAAATGGTAGTGTTATCTCCATTATTTTCCTTCCTCTATTAAAATGAAATATTCAAAGCTAATAACACAAATTAAAATTCTGAAGTTATCACGCAAGAAAACACTCTGGTAATTTGGTTTTTCCAGTTTTTATACTGGTTCAATTTGCAGAAATTTGTCGGGCTTCTCAAGCAGTTTATCACATAGTATAATCACATATCAAGGTTTCCGAGGTGGCTCAGTGGTAAAGAATCTTCCGGCCAGTGCAGAAGACACAGGAGATGTGAGTTCAGTCCCTGAGTCAGGAAGATCACCTGGAGAAGGAAATGGCCATCCGCTCTGGTACTTATGCCGGCAAAATCCCATGGACAGAGGAGCCTGGCAATCCCAGGGGTCACAAAGAGTCAGACACGACTCAGCGACTGAGCATACAAGCACATCTTATTTTGAACTTCGGGCTCTTTTCCAAAAGCAGTAAAAACAAGACTTTTCTCTCAGTCCTGACCAGTATAATATTCTGCAATGATAAAAATGTTCTGTACATTGCACTGTTTAAAGCAGTGCTATTAACCACACACAGTTGTTTAGAGCGTAAGACGTGGCTGGTATTTGAGTAAAGAACTGAGTTGTTTTAATTGATTGTTGAATTTAGATTTCAGTGCTACCTTGAGCTAGTGGCAACCACAGTGCAGGCGACACATTGTCTGTCCACAGGCCGCGTATTGAGAGTTGGTTGAATTAATCTCAGTTCCCTAAATATACTCTAAGTGTGGGAATTAAACCAGCACATGTGAAAAGTCATGTTACCAAAATTCCTGCACTTGTCACATTAAAATGAAATCTCCATAATACTTTTTATTTTTAATTAAAGAATTAACTAATTTGGCTGTGCTGGGTCTTCACTGCTGCATGCAGGCTTTTCTCCAGCTGAGGTGAGTGGGGGCTACTCTCTAGGTGCGGTGTACAGGCTTCTCATGCGGCGCTTCTTTTTTGGCTAAGCATGGGCTCTCGGGCCCACAAGGCTTCAGCAGTTGTGGCCCTCAGGCTCTAGAGCACTGGCTCAGTATTTGGGGCCAATGGGTTTAGTCACTCCATCGCATATGGGATCCTCCTGGACCAGGAATCGAACCCATGTCCCCTGCACTGCCAGATTCTCATCCACTGTAACACCAGGGAAGTCCCTAATAATACTCTTTAAATTTTACTATGCTCTTTCTGGATGTATGATATTGTAAGGGGGAAAAGACTATACTGAATTTGATCTTTATTCTGTATTTGCAAAACTGAAATACAGAAAAATGACCTATTTGTGAATAACAGTAATAGCCGGCATTGTTAATGTAAATTACATTTTTGAGTCTCACACGACCCAGTAAGACAGATATTATTTCCATTTTGCATTCAAGAAAACAAAGACCAGTTGTGTACCCACAATTTAAAAGGCAACCTGATGCAGGATTATTTCAAGCTTTAAGTATACTTTTGTGGCGCTAGAGAGCAAAAACCAAATCAGTGAAATCTGTCTCCTGCCTCTCAATAAATGACCTTTTAAGACTGGTTTTCAAGACTCTCAAGAGTACCTATATTGATTATTTCATAAACTTCTGGAACCAAATTAGAGATCCTAGGCATGGCTGAGAGCTCTTAAATGTTCACCTTCCATTCAGATCAGTCCTTGGGCCATCTATTTAATACAGGTTTGTGAAAAGACTGTGTATACACTGGCTTGCATGTATGAGCATGCACACATAAAAATACATATTTACCAAATCTTTACATGCATTTTCTCAGAGGGAAATGGATTATGAATGATTTTTCTTTTTGTTTAATAGGTATACAACTAGCATAAGCATGTTGTTGTTATGTTTAGTCACTAAGTCATGTTTAACTCTTTTACAAGCCCATGGACTGTAGCCTAGCAAGCTCTCTGCATTTCCCAGGCAAGAACTGGAGTTGGTTGCCATTTCCTTCTTCAGGGGATCTTCCCAACAGAGGGATCAAAAAAAAACCACTGTCTCTTGCATTGGTAAGTGGATTCTTCACTGCTGAGACACCAGGAAGTCCCAAACCTAAATAAATATTAAAGACCTTTAGTGTTATTCATGTAAAACTAGGTTCTAGGCACAGGAGATCAAATATTGAACAACACAGATGAAAATCCCATTTTCATAGGGCTTCTGTTCTAGCGCCTAAAAGCAAATACCTAATATCATGGCATATTTTCTAGCTTGCTACTAAATATTTTTAGAACACATCACACAGTAAACGATACCTATGATTGATTTGAAGCTCTGCAAACTAATCCAGCTGGTTTTAGAAAAGGCAGAGGAACTAGAGATCAAATTGTCAACATCCGCTGAATCATGGAAAAAGCAAGAGCGTTCCAGAAAAACATTCTTTTCTGCTTTATTGACTATGCCAAAGCCTTTGACTGTGTGGATCATAATAAACTGTGGAAAATTCTGAAAGAGATGGGAATACCAGACCACCTAACCTGCCTCTTGAGAAACCTATATGCAGGTCAGGAAGCAACAGTTAGAACTGGACATGGAACAACAGACTGGTTCCAAATAGGAAAAGGAGTACGTCAAGGCTGTATATTATCACCCTGCTTAATTAATTTATATGCAGAGTACATCATGAGAAACGCTGGGCTGGAAGAAGCACAAGCTGGAATCAAGATTGCCGGGAGAAATATCAATAACCCCAGATATGCAGATGACACCACCCTTATGGCAGAAGGTGAAGAAGAACTAAAGAGCCTCTTGATGAAAGTGAAAGAGGAGAGCGAAAAAGTTGGCTTAAAGCTCAACATTCAGAAAATGAAGATCATGGCATCTGGTCCCATCACTTCATGGGAAATAGATGGGGAAGCAATGGAAACAGTGGCTGACTTTATTTTTGGGGGCTCCAAAATCACTGCAGATGGTGACTGCAGCCATGAAATTAAAAGACGCTTACTCCTTGAAGAAGGAAATGGCAATCCACTCCAGTACTATTGCTTGGAAAATCCAATGGACAGAGGAGCCTGGGAGGCTACAGTCCATGGGGTTGCAAAGAGTCGGACATGACTGAACAACTTCACTCACTTCACTACTCCTTGGAAGGAAAGTTATGAGCAACCTAGATAGCATATTGAAAAGCAGAGACATTACTTTGCTAACAAAGGTCCATCTAGTCAAGGCTATGGGTTTTCCAGTGGTCATGTATGGATGCGAGAGTTGGACTATGAAGAAAGCTAAGCACTGAAGAATTGATGCTTTTGAACTGTGGTGTTGGAGAAGACCCTTGAGAGTCCCTTGGACTGCAAGGAGATCCAACCAGTCCATCCTATAGGAGATCAGTCCTGGGTGTACCTTGGAAGGTGATGCTAAAGCTGAAACTCCAATACTTTGGCCACCTCATGCGAAGAGTTGACTCATTGGAAAAGACTCTGATGCTGGGAGGGATTGAGGGCAGGAGGAGAAGGGGACAACAGAGGATGAGATGGCTGATGGTATCACCGACTTGATGGACATGAGTTTGAGTGAACTCTAGGAGTTGGTGATGGACCAGGAGGCCTGGCGTGCTGTGATTATGGGGTCACAAAGAGTCGGACACAACTGAGCAACTGAACTGCACTGAAACTAATAAATATTATATTGCCCTTATAGGGTTTCAGGATAAAAGATTTATTGGGAGTAACATAATGTAAGCATTACTACTAATAATAGTACTAATTAGAAGTCTGAATTTGGCACTATAGTGGTACAAAAAATGTAATGGTTGAAATATAAATGCTAGTTGGCCAGTGTATAAAAATTCTTTTATCTTTATTTCTAAAGCATATGTATGTAGGCATATAAACTGCACAGACTCTAATCATTATTATCAATAAAGTATATCTACATGAATAAATGCTCAAATATCTTTCAAATGGCCTACTGTGTGCCAAGAATCTACTCATCTCATAGTTACATCATCGTGTACTGTGTTCAGTTTGCGTTTGGGGGCAACTGCCCCACCTCTGTTTGCATGGTGGAAACTGAATAGCTTATTAGACACAAAAGACCTATAAAACTACTTTACAGTAAACACACACAAACACACACACATCCACTGAATATCCTTAAGACAGTCCTGATAAGAGTGATACTTTCTTCTCAGCACAATTAATGAAGTGCATCTTCTGGCAAGAACATTCAGCAAGGTCATTCGGCAAAGGAACGTTTTCTCAAAGTTTAAGTACCTCATTTTCACTATACAATTTTCTGTTCTTAAGTTGATTAACCTCCTTATGAACCAAAAGGATTTGCTTCACCTTTTCTGTCTAAAACAAGCCCTTGTGGTATGACTGTTTGGTTATGCAGACAATATGACAAGAGTGAAATACCATTATTGATAATGGAGCATCTCAGAACAAATCCACTGTGCTGTGGCCACATCAAACAGGCAATGAGAGCGGACCCAAGATGAAAAGTACCTTAACGTTTGCCAGAAATGGTGTTTGTTATTCTCAATCTTTTTTATACTCTCAACCTCATCTGCCTCCGTGATAGCTTCCACACCCCTGACAGTGGGTATTTTCTGCCTTACATCCTTTCCACAGCTCTCCATTTTCTTCTGGATAAAATTCAAAACGCAGCATGATGGACAACGCTCTCCACCATGGGATCCTGGCTACCCAGCTCATCTGTGTTCTGATCATGTCATCTGTCCCAGTCTAAATGAGTCAAAGCCCAGCCTAGGTCTCTGAGGGTGCCCAAAAAGCCTACCTTCTTGCCCATTCCAAAGGCCATCAGGACTCTCATCCTGCCAGAACCCCTCCCCCAACCCTATCTCCAGGCTGAGCCAAATACTTCCAAAGTCATGACTACTATCCACTCTGGCACCATCAAAAATTACCTCCTTCTGACCCTCATCCCAGTTTCAATCAACCTTGAGAAACCTAGGACTTTCATTCATCCTCAGCCTCTACCCACAGTTCCTGATTCATTATTGCCAAAAGCACTCATTACCATTCAACCTGATATAATTTTTTTAAACTTTTTTATTAGTCTTTCTTTCACAACTAGAATGTAAGTGACTATGGGAAGGTTAGTTCTATTTTGGTCACCGATGTACTCCCAGTAATTTTAATAGTACCTGGCACATTGTAAGTGATCAATAAATATTTTTGAATAAATAAATATTGACTGTCTTAAAGTTTGTGCTCTGTACTGTGATGGGACACGATTTTATTATTTAAAGAGAAATGTACAGGTTGCTTTCTATTCCTGGAACTTCCAATCCACTCCCACTCATACCTACCCCTACCTCTAGCTAACCTGGATATTTTTAATTTATGGTTCAAATCTCAGACACTCCTGATAAATAGAGGGGAGCATTTATTTTACTGTTAGATGATTGATCACCTAACTGCCTGTTTTTCTCCCTGACTCTAAAGGATCCTCTGTTTCTTATGGAATTCCTGACACATAGTATGTTTTGGAAAAGGAATGTATGCACGAATTAATGAATAGTAAAATGAATAATTAAATGGCACAACTGGTCAATTCACTGCAAGATCTGATTTAAAGAATACTAGGAAAACGGTCTCTTTGTACCCTATAAAACAGCTAATAAGAAATAACCACCTAAATTTTACACTGACCTAAGGTCCCATCGCAGAAGGCAATGGCACCTCACTCCAGTACTCTTGCCTGGAAAATCCCATGGACAGAGGAGCCTGGTAGGCTGCAGTCCATGGGGTCGCTAAGAGTCAGACATGACTGAGTGAATTCACTTTCGCTTTTCACTTTCATGCATTGGAAAAGGAAATGGCAATCCACTCCAGTGTTCTTACCTGGAGAATCCCAGGGACGGGAGAGCCTGGTGGGCTGCCGTCTATGGGGTTGCACAGAGTTGGACACGGCTCAAGTGACTTAGCAGCAGCAAGGTCCCATCATATCATGGCAAATAGATGGGGAAACAATGGAAACAGTGGCAGAAATTTTTTGGGGGGGGAGCTCCAAAATCACTGCAGATGGTGACTGCAGCCATGAAATTAAAAGATGCTTACTCCTTGGAAGAAAAGTTATGACCAACCTTGATACCATATTCAAAAGCAGAGACATTACTCTGCCAGTAAAAGTCTGTCTAGTCAAAAGCTATGGTTTTTCCAGTAGTCATGTATGGATGTGAGCTGGACTATAAAGAAAGTTGAGCGCCGAAGAATTGATGCTTTTGAACTGTGGTCTTGGAGAAGACTCTTGAGAGTCCCTTGGATGGCAATGAGATCCAATCAATCCATAGTAAAGGAAATCAGTCCTGGATATTCATTGGAAGGACTGATGTTGAAGCTAAAACTCCAATACTTTGGCCACCTGATGCGAAGAGTTGACCCATTTGAAGAGACCCTGATGTTGGGAAAGATTGAAGGCGGGAGGAGAAGGGGACGACAGAGGATGAGATGGTTGGATGGTATCACCAATGTAATGGGAATCAGTTTGAGTAAACTCCAGGAGTTGGTGATGGACAGGGGGGCCTGGCGTGCTGCAGTCCACAGGGTCGCAAACAGTCAAGAGACAACTGAGCAACTGAACTGAACTGATGGCTAATAAAGAACGTTTACTGTTATAAGGGAGATTCCCTGGTGGCTCAGTAAAGCATCTGCCTGGAATGCGTGAGACCTGGGTTCAGTCCCTGGGTCAGGAAGATCCCCTGGAGAAGGAAATGGCAAGCCACTCCAGTACTCATGCCTGGAAAATTCCACAGATGGAGAATCCTGGTCGGCTACAGTCCATGGGGTTGCAAAGAGCCAGAGACAACTGAGCGACTTCACTTCACTTCACTTTTCTGTTATAAAGTTAATATTCTGGACCCTGGGAGCCCAACAGGAATATACAGAATGAGTGTTTGAAGCATCTAATAAACCATACAACCTCCTCTTCTAATTGCCCTATTATTAGAGAAAGGAAGGTTACAAATGTCACAAATATCTACTTTGAATTGCTATCTTATACAAAAAGAAGTAATATTTAGCTGAAGTGCGTTATTTCTAGGAATGCATGAGCTACAACAGTCACAGGTGGGAGCTAGAGACAGGCATGGATATGCCAGCTATCCTGCAAGCGGCAGATGGTGGGACTTTTACAAGGGTGCCCAGGGTGCTTCCCAGCTGCATTCTCTAGGGACCCCATCTCTCCCATCACTGCACCCCTAATATGGAACACAGCATATCCTCTTGAATTAGAATGAAGCCCTCTCTGAGACATGAAGGAATGGTGTTTGCTGTGAAATAAGGGCAGAGGAAACATCATGCAGTAAAGTTCAGAGTCCTGAGCAAGCAAAGCACATGTTAAGTCACAGCTAACAGTTGGACATGAAGAGGATCTGGGTGCATGGGGCAAGGAGACAGAGAGTGAGGGCTGGAGGCAGACTATGCAAGCTGCATGTGCATGCCTGCATTGTGTGCTCAGTCATGCCCAACTCTTCGCGACTCCATGGACTGTAGCCCACCAGGCTCCTCTGTCCATGCAATTCTCCAGGCAAGAATACCGGAGTGCCTTGCCATGCCCTCCTCCAGGGGATCTTCCCGCCCAGGGACAGCACATATATCTCTTAGGTCTCCTGCACTGGCAGATGGGTTCTTTACCACTAGGGCCATCTGGGAAACCTCCTGAGTGAAGTGAAAGTCACTCAGTTGTGTCCTCTTTGTGACCCCAAGGATTACACAGTCCATGGAATTCTCTAGGCCAGAATACTGGAGTGGGTAGCCTTTCCCTTCTCCAGGGGATCTTCTGAACCCAGGGATTGAACCCAGGTCTCCTGCATTGCAGGTGGATTCTTTATCAGCTGAGCCACAAGGGAAGCCCATGGCATGGACTTAATGCTATGAAACTCAGACTTTGTCACCTTCTTGACTGTCCTGCCCAGGCCCTGGAGGCTCAGCGAGGGCACTTCAGGAGGGGGTGTATCCAGCCTGGGGAAGGGGGTGGCGATGAGAGTGTAGGAGTGAGGCAGAAAGATTAGGACTTCCTTGTACTTAGACCTCTCCTGTACCATCCCCAAAGCAAAGGAACTCAGCTTTAATTGACTTTAAATAACTAGGATTTACGTTTACTTGGAAAATAAAGGTTTAAAGAACATTCCAGCAGGTGACAGTGAAAGCCAGAACCTCAAAATAATATTATCACACTGCTGTGTTAGAAAAACCATTTTGCACACAGAAGGGTAGGGCCTGGGAGTCATGCTAACTAAAAGTCTATGACACAATGAATCAAATGACACTGGCAGAACGTTTGAGAAGAAGAAGTTACAACGAGTAACAGAGAGCACTTTTCGATTAATTAAACGTGAAGAGAAAAGCAGTGAAGGGTAGGGAGAGTCCAAGATTTTCAGGTAGGGAAATTGATAAATACTCAGGTTCCATTCACCAAGACAGAAGATAGGCATAGAAGCAGATTTGGGTAGAATATAATTATTTGACTTTCAGATACAATTAGTTTGATTCCTTATGGAACACTCAGACGAAGGGCTCCATCTGGAATATAGTAATATACGTTCTCCGAAAGGGTAATAAAGAGTTTTGGATTGTGTGAGAAATAACTGAGGCTTTTTATGTTAGACAATGCCTGCTGTGTGTGTGTGTGATGTTAAAAAATAAATGTCATCTGTTGAGAGTGAGGGGAAAGATACGAATAAACCAAAGGAGGTTTCAAAAGTTTAATCTAATTGATCTAGGAGATGAGAACAAGAATAAATACTTTTCAGAATAGATTTTTTTTCTTTTTTTTAAAGCTGAAGAGGTGTTAAGACCATGTTAATACTGGGTGTTAGCCTGTTGTTCTTTAGTTGGTAAGCTCTATCCATTATCTTTGAGACCCAGTGGACGATAGCCCACCAGGCTCCCCCGTCCATGGCATTTCCCAGGTAAGAATACTGGAGTGAGCTGCCATTTCCTTCTCCAGGGATCTTCCCCAACCAGGGATCGAACAAGCATCTCTTGCACTGGCAGGCAGATTCTTTACCACTGAGCAACCAGGGAAGCCCGTGGGTATTCAGTCACCATGAGTAAATTAGATAGCTAGCAGGAAGCTGTGGAGAAGGCAACGGCACCCCACTCCAGTACTCTTGCCTGGAAAATCCCATGGACGGAGGAGCCGGTGGGCTGCCATCTGTGGGGTCGCACAGAATCGGACACGACTGAGGCGACTTAGCAGCAGCAGCAGGAAGCTGAGGTACGGCACAGGGAACTCAGCTCTGTGCTCTGTGATGACCTGGAGGGAGGGAGGGATAGAGACTGGGACGGAGGCTCTGAAGAGAAGGGATACACGTATACTAATGACTGATTCATGTTGTTGCATAGCAGAAACCAACACAACCTTGTAAAGCAGTTATACCCCAATCAAAAAATAGAAGGGAAAAGATACCTGGTGTTAGGAATTTATAGTGGCAAAAATCTGTGTATTTATGAGATTTCTCTCTGGTTATGTTGTGTTCAAATCATAGGGACTGAAATATGGGATCATAATAGAGATCCATGACTGAGGGTTTGTGAGCCTCTTGAAAGGAAGAAAAAAAGGGATTCCAAATGAGAAAACCTTTTTGTAATAGTAATAGTTCAAGTGATAGATTCTAGAGAGGGTAAAATGAGAAATGGGTCATTGGAATAGTAAAGAGATTTGGGATTAAGGATTTGGCATTGACAATGAAGCAGAAGAGGTTATGGGAAAGGTGGAAAGATGGTACATAGGAGATACATTCAAAAACTAAGAGTACAACATGGGAACAATAGAATTAATCATCATATGTTTAAATATGTGATAAGAGGCACTTATCGGCAACAAAATGTTCCAAAACAATATATCATCTGCTACATGAAATGCCAGGTGGATCATTTGGCTTTACGAGTTCAACAAACACAACTACCTACACACTCATAACACTTATACCTGCTGCTGCTGCTACTGCTGCTGCTGCTGCTGCTGCTGCTGCTGCTGCTGCTAAGTCGCTTCAGTCGTGTCCGACTTGTGCGACCCCATAGACAGCAGCCCACCAGGCTCCCCTGTCCCTGGGATTCTCTAGGCAAGAACACTGGAGTGGGTTGCCATTTCCTTCTCCAATGCATGAAAGTGAAAAGTCAAAGTGAAGTCGCTCAGTCGTGTCCGACTCTTAGTGACCCCATGGACTGCAGCCTACCAGGCTCCTCGGTCCATGGGATTTTCCAGGCAAGAGTACTGGTGCGGGGTGCCATTGCCTTCTCCTTATACTTACTTATGTTTATCTTAAAATATTTCATTCTATAAAAACTAAGTATTTTACTTCTACCAAATACATGATCACTGTTCATTAATAAGAACAATAGTTTTTCCTTTTAAAATGTATGTCGTCCTGTTAAGAAGCTCTTATTATTCAGTCTATATAATCAAGAATGGCTATCATATTCCTGATGGTAATGTGGTGATGAAACAGATGAATTCTCAGAGTGATCAACAAAGCAGATTATAGCACCTCATTATTCAATAATAATTTGTGACTTGTTTTCAAACATGAATACATCTTATGTAGATAACTTAGATTATTTTAAGTCTCAAGGAATTATATATATATGGTTTCTGAGTCAAGGTTACCCCAGGTCTTGAAAATTTTACTATTTACAGTGTTCTTTATTTCCAAGAAAAAAAAAAAAAAAGAAAACTATTGAAGGTAATCCTGCAAAGTACATAGAATGAGAAAGAGTGCTACCAAGGACACTATGCACCTATGTTTTAAAATTGGAGGCCATGCTTTGAAAAGGCATCATGGTTTAATTTATTCTTGTGGTATAAGAGTTACATAGCCTACCTTATAATTCCTTTCAAGTAGGTCTTTGCAGAATGTGTGATTATCCCAAATGAAGTACAAGCTGTTAGTCCTCATTTTTTCCCCATTTTGAAACCCCATTTGATCTCTACTCCTTGTAAATTTGGCATCTTACATGTAGCATTTACTATATGCTATCTAAAGAAAAGAGGGTTTGAGACTTGAATTCCTTATGAAACTACCAAAATAATTCGACTTGTCTCTTTCTTCCAAGTCTGACACAATTAGTCTGAATCTGTTGACTCAGAGAGAGAACATATCAAAAAATATTCCCGCTTTTTTTCAAAACCCAAGGACAGTATTGCTTGCTCATGTAAATTTAAATAAGGGACAACTTTGCTATGTCTGAATGTGCAAACCATTTATAGAATGAAACAGAGAATACAGAAGTTTTAATCTCTAGATCCAAGTAAGAATCTCTACCATTTAAAAATATGCAGCACAGAACACTGGTAAGCTGAAACAGATAAATCAGAATAAACTAAATGAATTCCACTCAGAGAATCAGCAAGTGTGGGGAGTCCTCTCACTTCATGAGATATGGGGAATTATTTGAGGAACTAAAATATTTGATGGGTAAAGGCATATTAATTGTTTAATATTTCAAAGGGATCAAAATATCACATATGAAAGGTGTACATCTGTTTTAAAAAGCAGCTGCTAAGTCACTTCAGTCGTGTCCGACTCTGTGTGACCCCATAGATGGCAGCCAACTAGACTCCCCCATCCCTGGGATTCTCCAGGCAAGAACACTGGAGTGGGTTGACATTTCCTTCTCCAGTGCATGAAAGTGAAAAGTGAAAGAGAAGTCGCTCAGTCGTGTCCGACTCTTCACGACCTCATGCACTGCAGCCCACCAGGCTCCTCCATCCATGGGATTTTCCAGGCAAGAGTACTGGAATGGGGTGCTATTGCCTTCTCTGTTTAAAAAGCAGGGAACAACATAATTACCCAAGGAAAAATATATGACTTTTCTAACAGAAAGGAAAGGAGTACAGTATAAGACTTAACAGTGTGGACTCTGCATCAGATTGCTCAATTTTGGTTTATGACTCAATCACCTATTTCTTAATTACATGTTTTATTTTTTGTTGTTGTTATTTTATTTATTTTATTTTTTCAGATTTTATTTTATTTTACTTTATAATACTGTATTGGTTTTGCCATACATCAACATGAATCCGCCACAGGTGTACACGTGTTCTCAATCCTGAACTCCCCTCCCACCTCCCTCCCCATACCATCTCTCTGGGTCAAGTGCTAACTAGTAAAACTCCCATCACTTCTTTACCCACACGTTGATATTCTACATTGTAATGTCGGAGCAGGAAGTCTCTAGACCTGTGGCTCCCATAGGATAGCTGAGTCTCTCTCAGGAGATTTGTAAGGTCAATATGGTGTCAGTGTGGATTCTGAGCTGTCATTTGTTTTTTTCACTCTCATTTCCTCATGAGGGTACAGTGGAGTTTTCAAGGGGTTACATGACATACATGTTGACACAGAAGCAAATGTGGTTACTCAGCTGTCTTCTATGTAGCTGGACAGTAGTCATTTGTAACAGTATAATATAATGTATACCTTTTCATTATTTAGTTTGAAAATGATCATTTTTCATAAAGATAATATTGTTGTCAACATCTAAGGGGTTTATCCAAAGGAATATTTCATGCAAAAATGGACACAAAAAGGACAGAAAGGATATGGACTTAACAGAAGCAGAAGCTATACAAAAGAGATCTTAATGACCCTGATAACCAAGATGGTGTGATCACTCACCTAGAGCCAGACAGCCTGGAGTGCAAAGGTAAGTATGCCTTAGGAAGCATCACTACAAACAAAGCAAGTAGAGGTGATGGAATTCCAGCTGAGCTATTTCAAATCCTGAAAGATGATGCTGTGAAAGTCCAGCATTCAATGTGCCAACAAATTTGGAAAACTCAGCAGTGGCCACAGGACTGGAAAAGGTAGGCTTTCATTCTAAATCCAAAGAAAGGCAATGCCAAAAATGTCAAACTACTACACAGTTGCACTCATCTCTCACACCAGGAAAGTAATACTCAAAATTCTTCAAGCTGGCTTCAACAGTACATTAACTGATAACTCCCAGATGTTCAAGCTGGATTTAGAAAAGGCAGAAGAACCAGAGATCAAATTGCCAAATCCTTTGGACCATAGAAAAAGCAAGAGAATTCCAGAAAACACCTATTTCTACATCATTGACTATGCTAAAGCCTTTGACTGAGTGGATCACAACAAACTGGAAAATTCTTGAAGAGATGGAAATAGCAGATGACCTTACCCGCCTTCTGAAAAACCTGTATGCAGGTAAAGAAGCAACAATTAGAACCAAACATGGAACAACAGACAGTTTCCAAATTGGGGACACCAAGGCTGTATATTGTCATCCTGCTTATTTAACTTATATGCACAGTACATCATGAAAAATGCCTGGCTGGATGAAGCACAAGCTGGAATCAAGATTGCAAGGAGAAATATCAATAACCTAAGATACGCAGATGACACCACCCTTATGGCAGAAAGCAAAGAGGAATAAAGAGCCTCTTGATGAAGATCAAAGAGAGTGAAAAAGCTGGCTTAAAGCTCAACATTCAGAAAACTAAGATCATGGCCTCTGGTCCCATCACTACATGGCAAGTCTATGGGGAAACAGAGAAAACTGTGAAAGACTCTATTTTCAGGCTACAAAATCACTTAGAAGATGGCTGCAGCCATGAAATTAAAACACGCTTGCTCCTTGGAAGAAAAGCTATGACAAACCTAGGCAGCATGTTAAAAGCAGCAACATTACTTTGCCAACAAAGGTCCATCTAGTCAAAGCTATAGTTTTTCCAGTAGTCATGTATGGATGTGAGAGGTGGACCATAAAGGAGGTTGAGCACTGAAGAATTGATGCTTTTGAACTGTGGTGTTAGAGAAGACTCTTGAGAGTCCCTTGGACTGCAAGGAGATCAAACCAGTCAATCCTAAAGGAAATCAGTCCTGAATGTTCACTGGAAGGACTGATGCTGAAACTGAAACTCCAGTACTTTAGCCATCTGATGTGAAGAACTGACTCACTGGAAAAAACCCTGATGCTGGGAAACATTGAAGGCACGAAGAGAAGGGTACAATAGATGATGAAATGGTTGGATGGCATCACCGTTGCAATGGATATGAGTTTGAGCAATCTCCAGGAGATGGTGAAGGTCAGGGAAGCCTGGCATGCTGCAATCCATGGGGTCACAAAGAGTCGAACACGACTCAGTGACTGAACAACAGTGGGTTGATCATTTTCATTTATAGAATGTGTCATCTTTAACATGATAAATAGAAATAAATATCACACATATAAACAAAACCGTTTGGGGATCTTTAAGGATTTATGGTGTGATCACTCACCTAGAAGCAGACATTCTAGAATGTGAAGTCAAATGGGCCTTAGGAAGCATCACTACAAACAAAGCTAGTGGAGGTGATGGAATTCCAGTTGACCTATTTCAAATCCTGAAAGATGATGCTGTGAAAGTGCTGCATTCAATATGCCAGCACATTTGGAAAACTCAGCAGTGGCCACAGGACTGGAAAAGGTCAGTTTCATTCCAATCCCAAAGAAAGGCAATGCCAAAGAATGCTCAAACTACCGCACAATTGCACTCATCTCACATGCTAGTAAAGTAATGCTCAAAATTCTCCAAGCCAGCCATCAGCAAGACATGAACTGTGAAATTCCAGATGTTCAAGCTGGTTTTCGAAAAGGCAGAGGAACCAGAGATCAAATTGTTAACATCCACTGGATCATGGAAAAAGCAAGAGAGTTCTAGAAAAACATCTATTTGTGCTTTATTGACTATGCCAAAGTCTTTGACTGTGTGGATCACAATAAACTGTGGAAAATTCTGAAAGAGATGGGAATACCAGACCACCTGACCTGCCTCTTGAGAAACCTATATGCAGGTCAGGAAACAACAGTTAGAACTGGACATGGAAAAACAGACTGGTTCCAAATAGGAAAAGGAGTACGTCAAGGTTGTATATTGTCACCCTGCTTATTTAACTTATATGCAGAGTCCATCATGAGAAATGCTGGGCTGGAAGAAGCAGAAGCTGGAATCAAGATTGCCAGGAGAAATATCAATAACCTCAGACATGCATATGACATCACCCTTTTGGCAAAAAGTGAACAGGAACTAAAGAGCCTCTTGATGAAAATGAAAGAGGAGAGTGAAAAAGTTGGCTTAAAGCTCAACATTCAGAAAACGAAGATCATGGCATCTGGTCCCATCACTTCATGGGAAATAGATGGGGAAACAGCAGAAACAGTGCCAGACTTTATTTTTCTATGCTCCAAAATCACTGCAGATGGTGATTGCAGCCATGAAATTAAAAGACACTTATTCTTTGGAAGGAAAGTTATGACCAATCTAGATAGCATATTGAAAAGCAGAGACATTACTTTGCCAACAAAGATCCATCTAGTCAAGGTTATGTTTTTTCCAGTCGTCATGTATGGATGTGAGAGTTGGACTGTGAAGAAAGCTGAGCACCGAAGAATTGATGCTTTTGAACTGTGCTGTTGGAGAAGACCCTTGAGAGTTCCTTGGATTGCAAGGAGATCCAACCCGTCCATCCTCAAGGAGACCAGTCCTGGGTGTTCATTGGAAGGACTGATGCTGAAACTCTAATTCTTTGGCTACATCATGTGAAGAGTTGATTCATTGGAAAAGACCCTCATGCTGGGAGGGTTTGGGGGCAGGAGGAGAAGGGGATGACAGAGGATGAGATGGCTGGATGGCATCATCAACTTGTTACACATGAGTTTGAGTGAACTCTGGGAGTTGGTGATGGATAGGGAGGCCTGGCTTGCTGCGATTCATGGGGCGCAAAGAGTCGGACACAACTGAGCGATTGAACTGAACTGAAGGATTTTTCAGAAGCCTTAAAGAGTCCTAGATCAGAGTTTGAGACATACTGCTGAAGATTACATTTCTCCATTGACTGATGGAATCTGGCTGGGTTCAGAGAGGGCATGAAAGAGACCTGAGAAGGGAGAAGAGAGAAGGGCTTGGTTCCTGCCATTCTACCTGCACTTCCTCTTAGACCTTTCCAACATCTCACTCTCGCAGAACCTGGTTCCAGCAGCAACTGTCCTCTAGTCTGCAGCTTACAGCCCGCCATTCAGTCCTGCAGAGACCATGGTGATGTTGAAAGAGGTCTGACTTCCAGGGCTGTGGGCTCCTCCCTGAGTTCCTGAGCTACCAGAGCCTGTCAGGAAGGATCCTCTGCACAGGAGTCTGATGGTCACCATCTGCCAGGCAAAATTCCCCACCTTCAAACTCTGCCTTCCGGCTCAAGAGGTCTTCCTTCCTAGCTTCTGGGTTTTGATGACTCCAACCTGGGGGAGGCATATGCTTCCCATGGTTGTACCTCCGCATGCCTCAGTGTTCATCTTTGCATTTCAAACTCTCCAACACTGTTTTACCCATTTCCTATTTCACATTCCCTAAAGTAACATAGTGAGATTTCTGTTTTCCTGACTGTGTGGAGAGTGACATACTTAGTGACAGGTAGTAATGCATTAAAACCTACACCTAATAAGAGACCTAAACATCTCTATGGTGACAAAATTGAATTAAGTATCTAAGAGGAAAATTAATACTCTGAGGTTACAAATCTAAAAATGTGAAAGAATACTGGTAATTTGAACAAGTGATATTAAATACTATGTTTTTTAGACATAACTGCCTTGTGACTACTGATATATGATATATGATACATGGTGTATGATATATGATATTATATATATCCCAGTAATTTAAAAGAGCACTTTCTTAAATTTTATGGAAGCATCTCTTAAAATTATTACCTAAAACATAGACTTCTAAGACACTGTAATGACAAGTGATGTATAAGGATAAAGTATATTTTCTCTAATGTTTAGTTGTACAATCTTAGTTTGAAAAGATAAATCCTGCAACAAAGGTAATTTCTAAGCAAATCATCTCATCTTATAGAGAACTTGTACTGACATTGCCCTTTGAGGTTTTTTGCATTATATAGACTTTTAGTAAATACTTGGACTTACCACTTGAGAGGAGAGCAGGCTTACTTTTTACCATTGGACTAGAATGAGGAAACTTGTTGCTAAATGACATGAAAAGGTGTGTTGTGAAATCATCAGGAAGCTCAGCTTCCAGGAACGTCTTCATAAATAGCTTGAAACCTTCAAAATCTATTGTCTGAAAAAAAAATTTAAATATATATTTTAAGACTCAGCCAATGTTAAGATTGTTTGCAGCGTTCAAGAGCATTAGCAGGAGAAATGATCTCAAACATTCGTACATCCAAGTCTACAAAAGGAAGGTAACTCTTTGAGAAATAAACCAGGCAATCCTACACTGACACTGGTGATTAGATTTAGATGTCTTACCTGCAGCAATGGAGCAAGAAAAACAAGAGCTTTCCAGTCAGGCATCCCTATTTCCATAGTGTCTGTGTGGCCTTAAAAACTTTACTCTTTGAAAGTTAATTTCCTCCTCTGTAAATTGGGGAGAATAGTCACAATTCCATGGAATTATGATGATTAAATCAGACAACTATGTGAAGGTGTTGATGCAGAATCAAGAACACAGCATGAACACAGAAAGTTATCCCTCTTGACTCCTTTCTTTGTCTCTAATAATAAACACTATTTTCAACCACTGGAGAAAGTGGTTAACATGAAAGTTTTACCTTAACACCAAGACCAATGGATATAAAATCCTAAAGTGAAATTCTAAATCTTCCTAGGCAATTGTCAAAGAAATCTACTTCAAGATCTCTGCCCACTCGTACTCAGAGCAGAGCTATAAAAGAGCTGACATTTGCATGCAAAGAACCATTGCTACACTGAGAATCTCCATGTCCACTTGGGGAAATGGTGATGGGCGCTACCTTCTATTCTCAAGTTCATGGGAGAATTTCACAGGAGCTACTGAGAGAGCTTGCTTTCTCCAAGCAGATGAGAACAGTGGGCCAAGATCTGACTCCTGCCTGGGAAACTGAGAACAAGGGTGCAGGTACTTTAGGGCCGAAACAGGACAATGGCATTGCATTGGGCTTAGCCAACTCTCCTTGTCACTGCAGGGACACTCGTGCATAAATGTTGTCCAGGAAACAGATGTAGACCTCATGGAAGAGAAGGCCCCTGGAGCTGTGTTGGATTACTATCTACTAGGCTATTTGAAGGGACTGGGAGACTTACAGAGAAGAAACTGAAATGAAGCCACATCTGTCCAGATCAAAGGACTGCAAGAGCTATAGGCCTCATAGGAAGCCCTTAAAAGGTTTCTTTTTTCTTACCAATTACTTCAATATAATGGAGATGAAACTAAAAATAAGGCAAAAAAACAAACTACCAATTTTTTTAAAACTCCTGGCAGATGAGAATAAACTTAATTCCATAAACTGCAAATTTTGGATACAAAAAGCTTATTTTTTCTTACGTAAAATTATTGGGATATGGTGGTAGGGAATGACCAATTTTATCACTGTACTACTTCGAATAAACCTAAAATGGAATAATACATATAAGGATATCAATATGAGAAAGTAAATTTTTGCATATTAGATCATATAACATTTAACTATATATACTATGTATGCTTTTGTACCAAATATTATCTCAAGCCAATATAAAAAACACTTATTCTGTTTATTAATGTTCTAAGATCCTGTCTGCAACTTAATCTGACATTTTTAATTAAGTCTTGTTTTGCTTATTCATTCTCAGTAGGGCACTTCAAATATTTATATATATGTGTGTGTATATGTATATTTATATATATGGCAGTGGTGGTTTAGTTGCTAAATCGTCCCTGACTAGTGCAATCCCATGGACTGCCAGCCTCCTCTGCTCATGCAATTCTCCAAGCAACAACACTGGAGTGGGTTGCCAGTTCCTTCTCATATATATATATATATATACATATATATATATATATATATATATATATATTTATAGTTGGTTATATATTGGCGGTGGTAAAAAGACTTCATTTCTTTCCATGTTCAGTGGATCATCACCACCACAGAATATTACAAATTCTACTAGTAGTTCAGTTCAGTCTCTCAGTTGTGTCCGACTCTTTGTGACCCACGGACTGCAGTCTACAAGCAGCTGAACCACAAAACTAAAATCTATGAATATCATGAATATTTAAAGAACAGCATCAATCAGCTGAAGTACTTTCAGAAAGCATTTGCTACAACAAGTGAAGAAGGAAACCAGGAGTTAATTCAAAAAGTTACAGGAAATTTGTGTGATAAACGTATTCACAAGTATCATGATTAATATTAAAGTTACTTATAGTATCTCTTCTCTCTGTACCCTTTGGTAAGTCAGCATTATGTTTGGAAACATAACAGATGATAGAATCATGGTCTTGAAGTAAGACTCCTTAGATCAACTCTTGACCCAACACTATCCAGCTGTGTGACAGTGAGCAATTTATTCATCTCTCTGTGACTCAAGTTCTTTATCTATATTAACAATCTCTTAGTTTGTTAGGAAAAAAATCCCAACAATATTGGAAGAATGAACCTTAAACCAAATCAACATAATGTTTCCATTTGCCTTTAATAGATCATTACCTAGTCTACTTTTTTCTTTCTTTTCTATTTTTGTTTGTTTGTTATTTGCTTTTCCTTTGTTTTTGCTTTTGAGAAATCTGGTAATTAAGTGTGAACCAAGGACTGTAATTACTGAATTTTTTCCTCTGAGTCTTCCTTTACAGTAAGATTATATTTTAAAACAGAAGTTTTTCAAGTTAAGGGTTTAACACAGGAAAACAACAACAGCCAACCAACAAAAACAACAACCAGGACTTCAGAACAAAACAATTTTGTTTCATATTCCAATACCTCCACTCACCACCTGAGTGATTTGGGGCAAGACATGCATCTGCTCTTTTAAGGAAAACTCTGCCTCATCCCAAATGTGTTTATGCCCTTTATAGACCCCTATATCACCCACATAGAACATCCTTGAAATCGGTGCCTGTGACTTAATGATGAAAATCAGGAAAATAGCCAGTCCAGAGGAAAAAACAAGTGAACTTAATGTATGACATCTCTCTTAATGAGGAATACATTTCTCCTTGATACCTTTTTTTTTTCAGGTCTCAGGAAAACTTTTTTGAACTTGCTCCAGTGTTGCAGCTCTCCCTTGCTCAGCAAGCAAAAAAAAATAGCTTATTTTTATTATCTGACACCTCGATACCTTAATTTCCTCCATATAAGATGAACCATTCAACAGTGCTGCCTCAACATAATAATAAATTGATGTAAAGCACTTAATGTACCCTTGGCCATCAAGGATGTAAATACCCTTGGGCATCAAGGATGTAAAAGAAATAAAACAGTTTAAAAAATAAAAGTGAATAAACAAAAAGAAGCACTGATTTGAAGTTAGACTTTTATAACCTTAATTTGCCCTAGTCTATTGATTCAGAATATTAGAATTTCATTGCATTTTTCCAAATTTAACCCAGAGTTTTTGTGTCTTAGATATTGGGCTGTAATTGTTCTGGGTCAGGCAACATTGGCAAATGATTGCCTTCAGAAAACAAGCCTTTAAAAGGAGATTAACCTACTTTAAAATAACTAAAAGCCTTTCAAAGACATAAGAATAGAATAAAAAGTTCCTTAGTTCTTAAATGATTTCCACAAGATGATGTCATCCTATTTATGACTGATGTATTAGTGATGATGTCAGCTTCTTCCTCTAGCTTCTTTACAGTGTTGGTAGGAGCAAACTTCCTTTCTCTTACATTTCCTGTCATTACACACAGCTTGCTGCTGCTGCTGCTAAGTCGCTTCAGTCATTTCCGACTCTGTGCAACCCCATAGACGGCAGCCCAACAGGCTCCCCCATCCCTGGGATTCTCCAGGCAAGAACACTGGAGTGGGTTGCCATTTCCTTCTCCAAGGCATGAAAGTGAAAAGTGAAAGTGAAGTCACTCAATTGTGTCCGACTCTTTGCGACCCCATGGACTGCAGCCCACCAGGCTCCTCCGTCCATGGGATTCTCCAGACAAGAGTACTGGAGTGGGGTGCCATTGCCTTCTCCATACACTCAGCTTACAATGTTGTAAAACCCAAACTTCTTCAAAGCCAAAAGGCAGCTGCTTCAGTGTTTCATGTTCATTGAGGAATTAATCTTCAATGCCTTTCCTGGTTAAGTCATTTACTTCTCATTAGCAAAATCATTTTCCAATCTTCTCTAAAATTTTGTGTTTTACATTGATACTATCCTCAATCTGTACATTTTTCTTATCTCACGATTTAGCAGAATATTTCCAAATTTACATCTCCTATTTTCTACTGCTGTCATGTAGCAGCATTAGCATTGGTTTCTGAAGATTGTGACCTTTAAATAGAATGAAATCATTTATATGCATAGCAATAGAAACACTAACGCAAAAAGTAGGATCAAACAACCAAATGAGTTCTCAAAAATCAAATTGGCTGGAAGTTCAGAGACACACAATCCAAATTATATTTAAGATTTTGAAAACTGTTTTTTCTTTTTTTTTTTTAACTTGAAGGAGCGGCCACAGACTATTTAGGGAGATATAGAGAATCTCTAAAGAATACAAACTCGGGAAGCTGCTCAGAGCTTGCTGCCAAGTTGGCACAAATTCAAAACACATTTCTATGTGCCTTTCATTATTCTATCTGACCATCTGGATTCTTGATGTTTAAATTCCTGCTAATACTAAAGAAATAGCTCTAGTATTCATCCAAGAAGATTCAAAGTGAATGAAAAGAAATGCCGTCACTCTATCATTAATTTATTTTGGTAGTTTCAGGATGAAGTTTTCTCATATTCAGCAAATGTACATTATACTTATATCCACTTTGTACTGGGCTCTGTTCTAGGTCATGGGGTAAAGATGTTACTGATACATGCAAAATCCTTCCATCAAGGGGCTTATCTTCTAATAAAGGGAATAAGAAAAAATAATAAATAGCTTAAATGTATAGTGTCTGAAGGTATTAAGTAGTGTGTACATATGTGCTAAGTCATATCTAACTCTTTGTGACCCCATGGACTGTAGCTCACCATGCTTCTCTGTCCGTGGGATTCTCTAGGTAAGAATATTGGAGTGGGTTGCCACTGCCCTCTCTCCAGGGGATCTTCCCCATCCATGGATCAAATCCACATCTCCCGCTTTTCCTGCATTGCAGGTGGATTCTTCACCACTAGCACTACCACCAGGGAGCCCTATTAAATGTTGTATAAGAAATAAAGAAGGAAGATATTGTATATTGGGGGTGGTGCTTGTAGTTTTAAACCTGATGATTAGGTAATAAGAATCTGTTCTTTGAATAAAGACTGAAATGAGATGAGGGAGCAAGCCTCACACATATTCTGGAGAAAAAAACATTCCAGAAAGATTAAAAAAAGGTGGTGCAAATGTCCTGAGGCATTGAGATGTTCTTGTTTTAGAGGACTTTCTATAAGAGGTACTGAAGAAAAGCAAGAGACTAGAGCAGGATTGAGGAAGGACTAGAATTATAGAGAGGAGGTAAAAGACAGGATCTTTGGTGGTGTGTATATGGGGGCAGACTCTGTAAAAAATATTTTAGACCATCAGTACAGTGCTATGGTGAGACTTTCCTGGTGGTCCAGTGGTTAGGACTCTATACTCCCAATGAGAGGGCCCATGTTCAAACCTTGGTCAGGGAACTAAGATTACACAAGCCACAACTAAGCTTGGTACAGCCAAATAAGTAGGTAAATAAAAATAAATAAATTTTAAAAATAAACCATTATGGCTTTAAAGTCGAGTGAGAGGAACAGTTATTGGAGGGTTGCAGCAGAAAATCATGTGATCTAACATATTTTAACAGGATCATATCATTATAATAGGGCTTCCCTGGTGGTTCAGATGGTAAAGAATCCACCTGCAATGCAGGAGACCTAGGTTCCATCCCTGGGTCCAGGAAAACCTCTGGAGAAGGTAATGGCTACCCACTCCATTATTCTTGCCTGGAGAATTCTATGGACAGAGGAGCTTGGTGGGTTACAGTCCATGGGGTCACAAAGAGTTGGACATGACTGAGCAACTATCACTTTCATGATCACAATAGGATAGTAAGACTAATAATAATAGGATAGTTTTATATAACAGGATCTTACAACATTTATATCAGACAAAAAGTCCAATTTTCACAATTGCTAATGAGCTTGTATACACCGCTGATTAACAGGTGATCTTTAAAAGACACAAATGAATCACTGAAGTATCAAAGATTAAGTAGCTAAAACCATTAACAAAGAAATTACTTCAATTCATTTATCATTAAGTGTTGACTGAGTGCCTACTATGTGTACAATACTGCTGGCTACCGAGCAAAAGAACGCAAATGATGTAGGCAGTAATTTGTTAGTCAGAGGCTTTCTTTCACCATTTCCATATCAATTTTCCTAGTTTGTATCATTATATGTAAGTTTATAACTAATTTATATCATTAACTAATTATGTTAAATCAAACGCTGATATAAAGGTTACTGAACCAAAACATATACATTAATATGTAGTATGGCTAACTTTCTGAGATTCTAAATAAATAACTTTGATATTAAAATATTTTCAGAAAAGAAAATCTACATTTTAAATGTCTCATTGCTTATGCTTATCAGAAGGCAATTGCACCCCATTCCGGTACTCTTGCCTGGAAAATCCCATGGATGGAGGAGCCTGGTAGGCTGCAATCCATGGGGTTGCTAGAGTCAGACACGACTGAGCGACTTCACTTTGACTTTTCACTTTCATGCACTGGAGAAGGAAATGGCAACCCACTCCAATGTTCTTGCCTGGAGAATCCCAGGGACGGGGGAACCTGGTGGGCTGCCGTCTATGGGGTTGCACAGAGTTAGACACGACTGAAGTGACTTAGCAGCAGCAGCAGCAGCAGCACTGAAATTGATTCTGCAATAGACTGTACATTACTTCAGATTTCAGAGCACTCCTTGATAATCTCCTACACTGCCACAGAGAAACTTCCATCAAAGAGAAAGAGTGAAAGTGTAAATTTCACATTGGATATTTAAAACTTAGTTTTGGCAAATGGAATTAGCTTCACTACCTCAGAAGTGCATAAT
The DNA here is from genome assembly GCF_032405125.1 of Capricornis sumatraensis. NCBI lineage: Eukaryota > Metazoa > Chordata > Mammalia > Artiodactyla > Bovidae > Capricornis > Capricornis sumatraensis. The sequence continues at coordinate 27,843,358 of NC_091073.1, forward strand.
TTATTAACTGTACCAGTCTTTACTTAAAACTAACATTTATTAAGTCTCACAGAGAAAATTGACCTTTTTTTTCAGCAAGAGATGGCAAATGGCAAGAATAACAAACAATGATACTTCAAATTATTTTAGTAATTATGAAATTCACATAATAGATTAGAAAAATTTTAAGCGGGTTACTTTTATTGTGATTTTCAGTATATCTTGTGATCAAGAGTCTGTATCCAACTAAATTTTGTACTTCAGCTGAAATCTACTCTTTTAAAAAATTTTTACTGGAGTATAGTTGATTTACAAAGTTGTGTTAGTTTAAGGTGTTTAGCAAAGTGAATCAGTTATCCATATACATATAAACACTATTTTTAGATTCTTTTCCCATATATATAGACCACTGCAGAGTATTGAGCAGAGTTCCCTATGCTATACAGTAGGTTCTCATTAGTTATCTCTCTTATACATAGTATATATATATATAAATATATGTCAGTCCCAACATTCCGATTTATCCCTCCTCTTCTAACCCCCTTAACCATGAATTTGTTTTCTACATCTGTGACTCTATTTCGGTTTTGTGGACAAGTTCATTTGTACCATTTTTTAAAAATAGACTCCACCTTCATCCCGTAGGATGCTGTCTTGCCCATGTTTCAGTGTTGTCACTAGAACTGGTGTGAGTTATAAGTGAATGACACACCAAATGCTCTAAAAGTTATTTCTCCTCGAAAAATAAAACAGAATAAAGATTTTGTGAATAACCATGCATCTGTAAGTTTTTAAGGATTGCATACTTGCATCTTCAAGGAGGGAGATGGGAAGGCGGTTCAAGAGGGAAGAGACATATGTACACCTATAGCTGATTCATGTTGATGTCTGAGATAAAATAACAAAATTGTGTAAAGCAATTATCCTTCAATGAAAAAAATAAATTTTTAAAAATTACCAAATGACTCTCTTAATGCATGTATGTGTACAGGCAGAATTACAAGTATCTCTTGTTTCCTGCTAGACTATAAGATCCAACACAACTCTGCACCACAGAGTGCTTAACATAATTCTTTTACATTGCAGGTTATCATGATATATTTGAAATATGGACACTGGAATAGCAAAAACAAAGAAAGAAGCACAATTTCACTTAATACCTCTTTGTATGACATCTAGCAAGAAAGAAAACTGATTCAGGTAGGATGGTAAGAATTTGTGAAATAGAATAAATGCAAAAAGTTTTTGACCAGGAATATATTGTTTTAATAAATCTCAAATGAGATTATTTTAAAGTATGATAGCATATGAATATATATGTAATATTGTAGCAAATTAAAATAAAACTAAATCAACAAAACTATTGATAAGAATATAACCAAAAATTTGGAATGATTTCAAATACATATTATCCTAAAAATTATCTTCTTTCTAATCCATCAAGGCCCAAATATGTCTGGGTTATTATTGGGAGAAACATCAAGATGACAAGGTGTAGAAGACAGATCAGGAAATGCTCAGCTACCATGTGAGAGTGAGGGATTGAGAGTCTACAGGGGGGTCAGGGAACTCATTGATTATTTTCAGGACTTAAGAATTCCTCAGTAGTTTAGCGTTAGTCTCTCAGTCATGTCCGACTCTGACCCTATGGACTGTGGCCCACCAAGCTCCTCTGTTAATGGGATGCTCCAGGCAAGATTTCTGGAGTGGATTGCCGTTCCCTTCTCCAGAGGATCTTCCTGACCCAGGGATCAAACCTGGGTCCCCTGCATTGCAGGCAGATTCTTTACCATCTGAGCTACAGGGAAGATTCCCTAGTTGAAGTATTTGGCCAGCAATTTGTAAAATATATTTAATTGCTTGATACTTCTTGGTAGCAAAGATCATCTTGACCATTTCTATTTCTTCCACATGTCCAGATACAATGCAGGTAAAAGTGTTAGTCGCTCCGTAGTGTTCGACTCTGTGCAGCCCTATAGACTGCAGCCCACCAAGCTCCTCTGTTCATGGGATTCTCCAGGCAAGAATACTGGAAAGTGTTGCCACTTCCTACTCCAGGGGATTTTCCCAATCCAGGGATTCAACTCTTGTCTTCTGCACCGCAGGCCAATTCTTTATTGTCTGAGTCACCAGGGAGCAATATCTGATACATATCTGATACATAATATACATGCATTATTTGGTATGCAATCCAGTAATTTTTCATCCATGTGCTTTTCTCACTTGCTATATGTTTATCCTCACTGGTATCTTTTTTTTTGTTTTTTGCCAAACTACTTCTTAAAGACTTCAACCTCTCCTTTCAATCTTTATAGTCAGTAATATGCTCTATTATCCATACATGAAAAAATTAAATTAGAATTTCCTTAAAGTATTTGTTGTATATATGGAAACTTATCTAAATGTTATTGTATCCTAGGAACTGGACTAAGTATGTTATGTGTATGCTATACTTTAATAATCACAATAACTCCGTGAGCAAATGCGACTATCACTCCTATTTTATAGCCAGGAAGGCTGTAATGAATTCTCTGAGCCTCAGAAAAATCAACTAAAATGCCCAAAGTCAAAGATTCCTATTCATTGCCAAGGAGCTAAATATTTATGATTTCAAAAGCTTCTATGTTACAGCTAAGTATAATTCTATAGGCAGATTCTGATTTTCCAAAATCCATATCTAGTACAACTGGTTTGTCACCATCAACTCTGTTGACTAGTCTAATAATAAGCTAATCATTAGACAAAAAAGGGAAACAAATATAAAAATAAACAGTGATGAATTATCTCAGTTCGACAATCTTGAAAACTCTGAGTTGACTATAATTCTTTTTGATATTCTAAATGTAACCTATTACTTTTGACCCCATTACTGAAAAATATTCTAAATCTGCCCTCAGGCTCTATTATAATCCTCCTTGCCATTCCAGTTTTCATCATTTGATTGGAATTCTTCAATAATATATACTTGGTCTTCTCTTGAATGCAAGCCTGTTATTCCCATTGGCTTTAGAAATAAATTAATAAATAGAAAAGTTAACTTATTGATCTTCAGTTCAGTTCACTTGCTCAGTCGCGTCTGACTCTTTGCAACCCCATGAACTGCAGCACACGAGGCCTCCCTGTCCATCAACAACTCACGGAGTTCACCCAAACTCATGTCGATTGAGTCAATGATGCCATCCAACCATCTCATCCTCTGTCGTCCCCTTCTCATTCTGCCCTCAGTCTTTCCCAGCATCAGGATCTTTTCAAATGAATTAGCTCTTTGCATCACGTGGCCAAAGTATTGGAGTTTCAGCTTCAACATCAGTCCTTCCAATGAACACCCAGGACTGGTCTCCTTTAGGATGGACTGGTTGAATCTCCTTGCAGTCCAATGGACTCTCAGGAGTCTTCTCCAACACCACAGTTCAAAAGCATCAATTATTCGGCACTCAGCTTTCTTTATACTCCAACTCTCATATCCATACATGACTACTGGAAAAACCATAGCCTTGAAGAGTTGGACCTTTGTTGGCAAAGTAATGTCTCTGCTTTTGAATATGCTATCTAGGTTGGTCATAACTCTCCTTCCAAGGAGTAAGTGTCTTTTAATTTCATGGCTGCAATCACTATCTGCAGTGATTTTGGAGCAAAGTCAGCCACTGTTTCCACTGTTTCCTCATCTATTTGCCATGAAGTGATGGGATCAGATGCCATGATCTTCGTTTTTTGAATGTTGAGCTTTAAGCCAACTTTTTCACTCTCTTCTTTCACTTTCATCAAAAGGCTCTATAGTTCTCCTCTTTCTGCCATAAGGGTGGTGTCATCTGCTTATCTGAGGTTATTGATATTTCTCCTGGCAATCTTGTTTCTAGCTTGTGCTTCTTCCAGCCCAGCATTTCTCATGACGTACTCTGCATACAAGATAAATAGGCAGGGTGACAGTATACAGCCTTGACATACTCTTTTTCCTATTTGCAACCAGTCTGTCGTTCCATATCCAGTTCTAACTATTGCTTCCTGACCTGCATACAGATTTCTCAAGAGGCAGGTCAGGTGGTCTGGTATTCCCATCTCTTTCAGAATTTTCCACAGTTTATTGTGATCCACACAGTCAATGGCTTTGGCATAGTCAATAAAGTAGAATGGATGATTTTCTGGAACTCTCTTGCTTTTTTGATGATCCAGTGCATGTTGGCAACTTGATCTCTGGTTCCTCTGCCTTTTCTAACACCAGCTTGAACATCTGGAAGTTCACGGTTCACATATTGCTGAAGCCTGGCTTGGAGAATTTTGAGAATTATTTTACTACTAGGTAAGATGAGTGCAATTGTGCAGTAGTTTGAGCATTCTTTGGCATTGCCTTTCTTTGCGATTGGCATAAAAACTGATTTTTTCCAGTCCTGTGGCTACTGCTGGGTTTTCCAAATTTGTTGGCATATTGAGTGCAGCACTTTCACAGCATCATCTTTTAGGATTTGAAATAGCTCAACTGAAATTCCATCACCTCCACTAGCTTTGTTCATAGTGATGCTTCCTAAGGCCCACTTGAATTCACATTCCAGGATGTCTGGCTTTAGGTGAGTGATCACACCATCATATCTGGGTCAAGAAGATCTTTTTTGTACAGTTCTTTTGTGTATTCTTACCACCTCCCAGTCTTGATTTTGCTGACTGTATAGAGCTTCTCCATCTTTGGCTGCAAAGAATATAATCAGTCTGATTTCAGTGTTGGCCGTCTGGTGATGTCCATGTGTAGAGTCTTCTCTTTGTGTTGTTGAAAGAGGGTGTTGGGTATGACCAATGCGTTCTCTTGGCAAAACTCTGTTAGCCTTTGCCCTGCTTCATTCTGTACTCAAAGGCCAAGTTTGTCTGTTGCTACAGGTGTTTCTTGACTCCCTACTTTTGCATTCCTGTCCCCTATAATGAAAAGGACATCTTTTTTGGGTGTCAGTTCTAGAAGGTCTTGTAGGTCTTCGTAGAACCATTCAACTTCAGCTTCTTCAGTGTTACTGGTTATTGATCTTAAGAATATCATTTATCATTTCCTCTAGCTATTAAAAAAAAAAACTTAAACTCCTTAGACACTCTAAATCCTTATACCCAAATGTCCAGATTTTCCACTAATATCCTTAAATGTATTCCTGCTGAAAAAATCTATTCCTATTGATGCAAGTATACAAATAAACACAACAGACAAACCTTCAGATAAGTTTTAGGTGTAGCAAGCACCTAAAGAATTTTCTCTCTTTGCCTTTGTGCTCTGTCACTCAGTCATGCCTGACTCTGCAAACCCATGACTGTAGCCCGCCAGGCTCCTCTGTCCACAGGGATTCTCCAGGCAAGAATACTGGAGTGGGTTGCCATGCCCTTCTCCAGGGGATCTTCCAGAATCTTGCAGATTCTTTACTGTTTGAGCCACCAGGGGAGCCCAAGAATACTGGAATGGGTAGCCTATCCCTCTCCAGTGGGTTTTCCCAACCCAGGAATCAAACAGGGGTCTCCTGCATTGTATCTGGATTCTTTACCAGCTGAGCTACCAGGGAAGCCCCTATTTTTCCTTAAACAAGTAAAAAAGATCACCTGAAGTTCCCAACATCACTTTTTCTCTGATTTTTAACTTTTATATGAATTATTTAATAACTTATGAAAAAATGAAAGACCATCTGCAAGTCTTCTTTGGAGAAATGTCTGTTTAGGTCTTCTGCTCACATTTTGATTGGCTTGTTTGTTTTTCTGGTATTGCGTTGCATGAGCTGCTTGTATATTTTGGAGATTAATCCTTTGTCAGTTGTTCCATTTACTATTACTTTCTCTCATTCTGTCTTTTCAACCTGTTTGCAGTTTCTTTTGCTTTGCAAAAGCTTTTCAGTTTAATTAGGTCTCACTTGTCTATTTTTGGTTTTATTTCCATTACCTTAGGAGGTGGGTCATAGAGGATCTTGCTGTGATTTATGTCATAGAGTGTTCTGCCTATATTTTCCTCTAAGAGTTTTATAGTTTCTGGTCTTCCATTTAGGTGTTTCATCCATTTTGAGTTTATCTTTGTGTATGGTGTTAAGAAAAAAAAAAAAGAAAGAAATGCAAGAGTAACCTATACAGAATGTTTACTACATGTCAAAGTTAGTGCTTATCATCAAATTAAAGAGAGTTAGCAGCCTATTTTTCAAATTATTTAAGCTTGTTTTAGCAGCTCATCTGTAGAAAAAGCAATTGGAAGCAATTAGTATAATTACATTTTATATATTCTAAATATTTACCTATTTTCAAATTTCTGTATATTTATTACAGAACATTAAGGGAGAAATGGATCATTTGTGACATGTTGACTGTGACAGATATCACCTAGTCACTTTAAGCAGTTAAATCATTAAGCTTGCAATTTAGGATAAGAAGTGGCAGATGGTCCATTCTCAAATTCTAAATATTTTCACAGATATAAAACAGTGTGTTTTTTTGGAAATGATGAGATTTGCTCCTCAGTGCAATTACTAGAAACCTGCAAGGAGTTATTCAAATTGATTTGTTTAATTATGACATAACTAATTAATCTCACAAGCAGCTAGGCAAATATTTTCTCAAATTTCTGGACATGGTCCATTCCATGTGAGAGCAATTCTTGGAGTATCAAGGGCATAAAAACTGAGGCCACGTGTTGAAATAAAAGTTACAAAGTATTTCAACAATAAGTAATACATAATCAAAATCCCGACAGGATGATAGTAGGCATTTTATTCTTCCATTTCATGGTATGTTTTCAAAACTGTGTTCTGGCTATAAGTTTGATAAGAGGAAGAGATGACTGAAAGTGTTTTGATAGCAATAGGGTAGAAGTGAAGCAGAAATATTGGTAAACATGTTACATCAATTCCTTGCTAACTAATTTTCCTGACATTTATGCAGTCGTGGGGGGTGGGGAACAACAGACACCCTAACTAGACCACCAGGACAGCATTCTAGATCGCAACAAGGCTTGATCGGGGAAGCAAATCACATGACTTGTGCTCCACTCATACCTTAGAAGGAAATCAATTGAGCAATGGAAAAAGACATCAAAGTCACCGTGTTATACCTCCTAACTTTTTGGATGAGAAACACTGAGGCTATGAGAAAATTGAGGTTCTAGGACTGGTTGGGATATCTCAGATATTCTTGGTTTTATCATTTATATGTTCTCCAGAAGTTTCACTGAAAGCCTGTTGATCCGTACAATGTGACCAACAACCACTGCCTCAAAACATCAGTGGAACACCTGTAAGACACAGGGTTAAATATTTTACATCTACTTGAGAATGTTACCCTTTCAACAACTAAGCAGAGGCAATAGTCTCTTCATTTGATAGGTGAACTAACTAAGGCTAGGAGAGATGAAGTAACTCGTCTAAGACCTGCTTGTATGTGGCAGACGTGGAATTTAAACTCAGTTCAGTTGGATTCCTAAGACTGTATTTTCTCTATTACACTTCAAGGTGGTTTCTTTAATGGCAAAGGTTGAATTTGATTCTGGAAGGACAATTATAGCTTAAAATAGAAGGGTGTTTATCTTTGCTACTAATTATAATTGCATCAATATCCTTTTTAAAGACATTTAAAATATACATTAGCCAGCAACACTACAAAATGTAGGTTCTGAATTCCCAGGTTTCTTCTTAAGGGACTGAGGCAACTCACTTGTCTGAATATAAAGGCTATGCACATTAGCACAAACCCAGTACAGAGTACTAGGTACAAAGATAAGGTATACCCAGGGAGCGATAAAAAGTTAACTCAGCCTTGGGCCAAGAATCATCTACTGACAGGAAATGTAAAAAGAAAATCTTACACTCACAGGACAAGGTAGACAAAAACCACATGGAGAGCAATAAGTATGCAAGCCTCACACGACTTTTTCCCTTGGGCTACCCTCAGCTTTCCACGTTGTTTATACTCTGCAACTGAAGTGGCTTCCCTGCTAAACTGCATCCAGAACAAAGACTGAACAAGGAACAGGAAGGAGGCAGCTCACTAGGCTGACCCCATACAGAGACAGGCTCAGCTGCCACCAGTTTTCAGACAGCCTGGAGCGGGAAGGCAAGTTGTGTGGGATGGTGTGTTTGTGAACCAAAGTATACAACAAATGCCCTTCAGAAGCTAGAGCCTGCTTCATAAAAACAACTGCTTATTCTGAAGTGGTGGTTGTTGTTTAGTTGCTAAATCATGTCAGACTCTTTTGCAACTCCATGAAATGTTGCCACCAGGCTCCTCTGTCCATGGGAGTTGCCGCCTAATAACATAAACCTCATGGAACTGCCTTTGGGGGAGCTAGTAGGTTTCCTGAGAGGTCAGGTCTGAAAGGGGCTAGTAACAATTAGCACCAGTGAATTTCCATTTCAGCTGTGTTGCAACCTAGGAGAGTGTAATACATAGGATCAGCATCTAAGTCAGTCAAGTTCATTCTGATGTAATCAATCATACTGAAACATGTCAGGGACGAAACTACAGTGCATGCTGTCACTGAAACAACATGGAAACTAGCAAATAAGAAGCAGCTAGTGCATTTTTCTTCAAAACTCTAGATAGAGTTTCTAATGAGTAGCCATGCTTAACAGCAACTAGACTACATGATGACCCTTTATCCAGCTTGTTTCACTTTTTCTATTGCATACCAATGCTTCCATTTCATTTAGTTTATGTTTTCCAATTTCTCTATCTCTTCTTTTTTTGATGTTCTTTCTAAGCCTTTATCAAGCATAGAAAAAAGCCTTTTCTTTTGCGCATTATGTATATGTATTTTTGAAAACATGAATTTTTTCCTAGCTAAAATTTTTATTGCATTTTGATTCCATTTGTTTGACTTAATATGAATAGAATGCTAGATTTCTAATTTAAAACAATAGATATACAACAAGTAAAAGTTTAAATGTATAGCACAGGGAACTATAGCCAATATCTTGTAATAATCTATAGTGGAAATCATCTGAAATGGAATATATGTGCATATGTATAACTGAATTGTGTACCTGACACATTATAAGTCAACTATACTTCAATAAAATATATATATTAATAAAAAAAATAAGCAGCTAATACATACCTAGTATGGTCCAAGGGAGACAATATGGTTTTAGACAGCTCGTGCATTTTATTAATAGTAAAATCGCATGCACACATTCCTACTGGGATATAAACATCCATTCAGAGAACTCCACAATGTATTGTAATTCTGTGCATCCAACTGAACTATGGACCTAAAACCTCCTTTACGAAATGGACATGACTAAGAGAGAGTGGCTGAAACCACAGATGGGTTTACTCTTTTTCCCAGGAGGGTGAAAATCAAGAGCTTTTCATTCATATTTTCCTCACATATGCTAATAGCACTGTAGACCAATCAGAAGTTCTTATCAATTGCATTTAAATCCTATTGTTAAATCTCTCATCATAAATTAATAATTTAAGACTTTCATTAAACAAATATTTTTACCAGAGCCTGATGATATTTTGGTGAAATTAGAAAAATCAAGCTCAAGAGTCTACAAAACTGAAGCCTGCACTCTGGACCCTTTTTGATTCTATTGAGGTATAGTTTCTCTATTTGAGAACTTGAACAAATATCAGTCACTTTTATCTTTATAAGTATTACAGTTAATCTTATATATGCATCTCACTGGTACAAAAGTATAGTTCAGTGATATAGATGAGAAATTCATAGCTCACATCAGAATAAAGAAAAAAAAGACAGATTTTAATAGAAAAGAAAATGTCTTACTTGATTAAGAATGTCTTGTTTCTGTGCATGCAAGGAAAGAAAGAATACATGTGTTAATGTAAGATAATTTATACTCATCATCTCATACTGCTGATAATGTAACTACAAAGTCAAGTTTACAGATTGATTTGAAAACACACTTTAGATGCAGGGGTCTCAAAATGTGGTTCCGAAATAGCTCCAGCATCAACTGGGAAACTGATAAAGAGAAATTTTTGAACTCCATTCCAGAAACTAAAGTGGGGAGTCAGCAAACTATTTTAGGAAGACCCCAGGTGATTCTGATGCCAGCTAAAACTTGAGACTCATTGAGTAGATCAGTCTTAGAATGTAATAAGCAAACAGTTCTAATTGACATAGGAAAATATAATGAATAACACATACAGTATAATGGAAACCTTCCAGAGAATATAAATATATAATAGAATATATAAAGGTATATTTGATTATACTTATTCCCCACTTCTAATGATTCCTCCTGTCAGAATAACATGCCTAGCTTCTCTCCATCTCTTTAAAGGTAAATATTTAATTTCTCTATGTATATGCTACTACTTAATTTCTTCCCATTGTTTTAGATGCCAACAAAATAGTTTGATATGGAATTTGAAATCCAGAGGAAAATATTTACATTTTCAATGCCAAACTGATGGTCATATTACAAAATTCTACTACTCTTATGAATCTATTATATCTGTGATGTTCTGACTGGTTTACTATGAACCTTCTCACTAAGAATGGATGGCCATTACAATCTACCTATATGATAAGCTTTACATTGTTCACATAAGATTAGGTGAAACTAATAGGCATCTCTTACCTTACTGGGTATGAGTTAGTGATAATTGGGTGCAATGGAACACACCATGCTCATATATAAGTTATGCCAGTCAATGCATAGGAAATAGGTTTTCCTTCCCCTCATCCTTCTCATATCCCCTGGTTTCCCCTCTCATTCTAATGGCCTCATCAATTAAGTAAACAGGAAATATCTTAAACTGAGATTATATACATCTAGATTTTAATTATAGTTATTGTCACAAACCTAGATGGTGCATCTTGGGAAAGGCATTTTACTCTTCTTAAAGTGAGTTTCTTTATTTACCATCATATTTGGTTCTCTCAAGACCGTCCTCAAGCTTTCATGCTTAAAACATCTTTAAAGCCATTGTTTAAATGTATATTTTATGATTCTGTCATTTATTTCTGCATAAGAACTAAAAATAAATGATTCATCCATATATTACACTTAATATTCTCTTCACATAGGCTAAAACAGGTCACATTTTCATTCGATTAAGTTTGTATACACAGCTTTTATAATTCAGTAGCTCAAGTAAGTGATAACAAAAATAATGCATCTACCCTTTAAGGAACTTTACTTAGTAAAGGAGAAAATGATTTGAGAGAGATTTAGGTTGTAGTCTCTTTGAAAATACATTTTCCATGGATGATACAGACTATGTCTATTTTAGAAAGCAAAGTATTAGTCATTTACTATAAAGCGTGACTGGATTAATCACTTTCCTAGTTTTTGTTGTATAGCTGAACATTAATTAGGTACTCAACTATGTCTACTCTGAGCTCAACTTGACCAGTCAATAGAGTGATATTTTCACACATGTGAGTTGACAGTATGAATTATTTTCTACTATTAGAGCAAACTTTTATAAACTTGATGAAGGTATGCACTGAACAGAATCTTTAGACCTTGAAGTTTTAATTCTAAACACTGAATCTAAATATTTAAATATATAGATTTAAATATACCCTATTGATTTTTATAAAATACATACTAGTGTTTAAAAGATTCATAACAACTTTAAATTTTTCTCCTGAAAGGAAAATACACATCAACTTTAAAATTTGAGAGAGGTTTTACTCAAATTAGAGATAATTTTGAGTCTTAATAAGATCTAGCTTTTTGTTTTTCAACTGTTCATTATTTTAATAATGCATTTCAAGAGCAAATCTGTGCAATTATGGAGAGGTATTACATTATTGAGAAGGCTGACATCATATGCATCTAATAACAAATCTAGTAATTACCTCAATAAATCCAGTTATCAGTCAGATTAAGTCCTGAAAGCCCTTTAAATAAGAAATAATTGAAGCAAAAAGTCTATTTGCAAACAAGACCACATTCCAAATGAATTTATAGATGACAACTATCTTTAGGGAGAGAAAACTGGTTTTCTCTCTGTATATAAATAGGTAATGCAGGTTTTCAACTATGTTTGAGAATGTAAATAATTACTGAATTTTGGAGGTCTTGTAACAGTTCAGTAAAGCTGTCATTTTTACCTTTTCAACCCTGCTTTCTTGGTGTTTGAGATTTTCAGTTCTACAAATTTACCTGCCAACATTTTTTTTTTCCTCTCTCTCTAAAGATCTAGGAAAATAAAATCTGAGCAGAATGAGGGCAAATATGTGATTTTTTCCCCCCATGATATAGGCAAATGGAAATGACTTTAAGTTGTCTATTTTCTGTATCATTTGTAGGCACTAAACATTAACTTTATTTTTAAAAAAAACAAAATTAATCTCAGACTAAAAAGTTTTAAAAAGTATAGTTATGTATTGGAATGCAGACAGAATAAAAATATAAAAGGAAAAAGAGTAATTATTGTAATAAAAATAGTTAAGTATTGAAAATACTAAAAGGAGGTCAGAATTTAAAGATTGGGTTTTGACTAAAACATTAGTTCTATAACTCCCAGAGAAGCAAAATATTAAGGATAGCCAAGAACTGTCATTTTGTGAACATTCAAAACCACAATAACAATGATAACAAAAACCAAATCACATTTTAATCAGCAAACAAATCTGTCTAAATAACTAAATAATATATCCAGGTAAAAGAGTTCTGGGCAGTTTGTTTTAACTCCCATACAACCCAACTATCTGGGCAGTTTAACTCCCATAAAATCCAACTATCACTTGGTAAAGTTGCAAAATAACTTAGAGCAGTGGTGATCAAACATTTATTATGTAGCATTTCTCAGCGAACATAAAAGACAAGGTTATTAACAAATAATTAGGAAGAGAAAGTCATTCATTTAAGAAAGGGGTTTCAAAGCAATTGGACAGTACATCAGGTTTTTATAGGGAAAGAATTTCAGGGACTCAAAAGCTTACTGGTACCAGACAAAAACAAGATAAGGAGAATAAATTCCTCTCTTTGTATCAAAGCTTGCTTTTTAAAGTAATAGATCTGATATCCATCACAGAATTTTTCTTCAGTCAAGGCACCACTTCCTGCCCTGATGCTGAGTTAACATTAAGTCGGTCTTAGAGAAAGTCAGACACACTTTCTCTCTTTTTCTATCTAAAAATTTTTCCTGACTTTTAGGAAAAGAACCTAGCATATATTATAGATAATCTATATACTACCAAGCATACAATATAGAAATGCAATTTTCAATAGCAAAAAAATTTTTGGATGAAAATAAGCAGTATACCATTTAATGTGTCTTCCAGAATAGCATCTCATTATGAATTTCATTTTGGATATGAATATATGTTTCCAAGAACTCTTCGTTAAGAAATCCCTCCTCCAAACATCTACATGAAACTTAAATAAAGAAAAAAATGAAAAGGCTTTACCCCTTCAGGATTATACTTTGCAAGCACACCATTACCATGGAATTCTTCAAGTACATCTTTTAATTTCTTTGTAGAATCTATAAGAAATAGAAAACATATTGTTTATATATGCTAGTACGCTTGCATAACCCAGTTCAGAAACAAAGACTTCTTAAAATATAAATAAATACCATCAGATACTAAATTTTAAGATAAATATGCAAAACATTCTTTATCATTTTTGAAGGGATATATAATTGGAAAAGGCAATCACACATACACACAAAAAGAAAGAAATGGGAAATTTCTGGTGGTCCAGGGGTTTGTGCTCAGTGCTTTCACTGTTGGGCCCAGGTTCAATCCCCAGTCAGGGAAGGGAACTATGATCCAGTAAGTTGTGTGTGTGGCAAAAAAGAAAAAAAAAGGAAAGAAAAAAGAAAAGAAACAGAAGAAAACATGTTCTGTCCAAGAATGGGGCCACTGTTTATTACTATATGAATTAATATGCAAATAATGAATCAGTAGCATGTTTTTCCCCTTTCTTTTCTTTATAACATTTAAGTGAATGACATAGTTTAAAAAAAAAAAAAAAAACAGAAAACCTAGCTATTCTTTGTTGAACTTTACCATACACAGTGCATTTTCCATATATCACTCCATTAACTAAAAATAGCCCTGCTGGATAAATAAGAAAAATAGGATCCATTCAGAGGCAAACTATACATCTTAGTATTTTGCAGGAGAGAATTTTCTAAATATCCATAAGGCTCAATTTACCTTATGTCAATTAAGAAAAAAGTCTAGATATGTTACCAAAAGTATTTTAAGTTATGATTTTCCAAAAGTTTTATACCTTTGTGGGGAGGGAGGTGGGAGGAGGGTTCATGTTTGGGATCGCATGTACACCCGTGGTGGATTCATGTCAATGTATGGCAAAACCAATACAGTATTGTAAAGTAAAATAAAGTAAAAATAAAAATTAAAAAAAAAATTAACACAGGAAATCATGTCATGAAAGATCACAATTATGAGCTTAAAATTTATATATAAATGTAATAAAAATGTGTGTAGTCAATCTGCTAACATAATGTTATCATATCAAAATACAATTTTGACCAAGACATCTAAGAATTACAATATATTTAAAGAAGAAAGTTACACAAGTATCATTGTCTTTTAAATATTCAATCAAGTGTAAATAACAATGATAAAATGAGCTTGAAACTAAAATCTGGGAAATAAGCAGATTTTTAGTTTTCTATTACGGGCTAGGGAGTGGATACTATTTCCCAGCACTTGAATATAATCCTTCCTGCCTACCCTCAAAACTCAGTTATATTTGAATCACCATAAAACATTTTCCAGTTCCCAAAACAACTAATTTACAAATGAGCTTTCGAAAAACTCTTAGAAAATTCACTTTTAGATGCCCATTAAGTGCATCATGCCTATATTTTACAAATGATACTTTTATTTGGAATTTATAATTTTCTTTATATTGCAAATTGTGTTTAGTTTTAAGTGTATGTGACTATACTTTTTTACTGCAATAAAACTCACAGAACATAAACTTACCACTTTAACCATTTTAAACTATACAAGTCACTGGTTTATTAGTATATTCACAACACTGTGTAGACATCACCACCATCTATTTCCAGAATATTTTCTTCACATCAAAAAGTAACCCATATTTTAGACATTTCATACAAAAGGGATCATATAAGGCATTGTCTTTGTGTTTGACTTCTTTCATTTAGCATAAATTCTTCAAGGTTAATGTATGTTGTAGCACATGTCAGCACTTCATTCCTCTTTACAGCTAAAAATATTACATTTTATGATTATACCACATTTTATTTTTTATTCATCAGCTCATACAGGACTGAGTTTTTTCCATGAATAAAAATGTTACAAACATTCACGTATACATGTTTTTATTCAAATATATGCTTCAGTTCTTTGGGTATATGCCTAAGAGGAGAATTGCTGGGTCATATGGTAATTCTATGTTTAAAGTTTTGAGGAATTGCCAAACAGATTTTTACATGGCTGTACTATTTTACACACCTACCAGCAACGTGTAAGGGTTCCAATTTTTCTTATCTTTGTCAATACTTGCTATTTTTTAGTTTTTGTCCCTTGGACTGCAAGGCGATCCAACCAGTCCATCCTAAACAAGACCAGTCCTGGGTGTTCACTGGAAAGACTGATGCTAAAGCTGAAACTCCAATACTTTGGCCACCTCATGTGAGCTGACTCATTGGAAAAGACTCTGACGCTGGGAGGGATTGGGGCAGGAGGAGAGGGGGACGACAGAGCATGAGTGACTGGATGGTATCACCGACTTGATGCGCATGAGTTTGAGTGAACTCCAGGAGTTGGTGATGGACAGGGAGGCCTGGCGTGCTGCAATTCATAGGGTCGCCAAGAGTCAGACACGACTGAGCGACTGAACTGAACTGAACTGAACTGATGGATAAAATGATTACGATTTGTACTAGAGTAGTCATTTACTAAAGACTAATGATCTTCAACATCTTTTCATGTGCTTATTGGCCGTCTGAATATCTTCTTCAAGACTTTTGACCATTTTTAAGTGGATTGTTTTGTCTTTTGGCTGAGATTCTCTGGTGTGAGTGTTTGTGTGTGCATGCACTATTACATGCTTAAAGCCTGTGCAGCTTTCTATAAATAATTTTTTTCATTATATATTTTGCTAGCAATTTCCATACTGTGCTCCAGGTTAAATTGTTTTATTGTGTCCCTTGCTAGATTGTAGGTGACCCTAGAGAAGAAAATGAACATTTTTATTTTTGAACAACATTCAATTTATTACAAAGCTGAAGCAATAGAATTGCAATAAATATTTGGATTGAAATGATCAGAGCTATTCCTAAAATACAACAAATTACAGTAATTGCTTTGACATGCACCTTGGCAGAAACATACTATTTCAGAGACCAGGTGCTATATTAAAAAGAATAAAAAGCTGATTCTTTATTCTCAAATCCTTCTCTGCAGATAAAAAAGGCACTAGTCTAAGTTAGGACAAAATCTTTTACTTCCTCTTGCTTACAGATTTAGGTGTATAACCTTCTGTACATACCTGCAGAGACATACACATATATAGACATACATATATTCATATGTGTAAAAACTAGAATAATCCTAATAGAATATATCCCAGTGGACTATTTTAACCACACCTTGGCTCCATAATAAAACTGAAGAGAGAAAATGTTTTCTGGTTTCTGATACACAGGCCTTACAGAGAACTTTAGAGATACCACCTGAAGATGGGCTTTTCATTTAAGCATGCACAGAAATGAAAAACACATTCAGTAATCATTTATAAATGCCCCAAGAGAAGACAGCAGCCTTCAGATTTTTCCTTGTCACTTTTTAACAGTCTTCTGGTCATAGTTCACCCTGGAATAGTTTTAGAGGGAGACCACTAAGAACAAACTAATGAATTAAAAGCCAAAATCTCTATTTTGATGACTGCATTTTCCATGATCTGAGGCTCAGTGACGATCAGGGTCTGGGACAATTTAAGAAGCTCTGATTCATGTTCAGATGAATCACCATCAGCTCAACTGGTACTCCTCTTCCAATTCTCAAGTTCCATTTTTAACGTCTTGACATCTGAAGTTTACCCACAATCCAATCCCCACTCCATAGTCTAGTTTAGAACCTGGAACCTTATCTTGCTCTTCTATTCATGTCCCAGGAACTCCTCTTGGGTCCAATCTTTCAAAGACTGAGGTCTTGACTTTCCTAGCCAACTTTCTATAGATAGAGATTTTGGTACAGAATATCAAAACATTCCAGATATCTTGTCTTAGCCTCATGCTTTTTAAACAGAATCCCCTTATGTAGATTGTCTACACATCTGCTTGGATTCCCAAATTGTGCTAGACTGTGAAATACCTACTGCTGTGTGCTAAGTGCCTTTATAGGAGAATTACATACTAACTTATTTTGTATATCAGTTGCTTTTCTGGATTTCACCCTATTACCTATAATATTGCTAACTTTTTGCTTATATCAACTCTAAATCAAGTCTGTCTAAAACAATACTGGGCAGGAATTCCCTGGTGGTCCGATGGTTTGAACACTGGCTTAAACTGCAGGGAGCATGAGTTCCATACCTGGCCAGGGAACTGAGATCCCACAAGCCACATGGCACCTCCAGAAAACAAAAACAAACAAACAAAAAAATGGAGCAACAAAGAGAAGAAAGGATGCCTAGCTATATTCATCCTACCCTCTAGCAGAAGATAAACCAAGGACGTGACGCCTAGATGAACAGATAGCAGCTGAGTGAAAGACATAATTTCAGTCATAGTTCAGCTAATATTAGAGCTTCAAGTATAAGAGCACAGTGACAGATTCTGGGCTGAGAAATCCAGGCAGGGAGCCAAACAGGCAGGCAGCTGTGAACTGGGAGATCAATTCACAGTTAATATGTATTTGTAATGGGACAAAAGTCCAGCTTCCAAAAAGACTGACAACTGAAATACTGGGCAGCCAGATTCAAACAGCTGGTTTAACCCTTGGAATAAGGAATCAGCATAGATGCTCAGCACAAAATACCGAGTCTCCTACAAAGCCAAGGAGGATTGTGACTTGAGGCAACTCTGAAATACAGGGCTAATTCCAGAGTCCTCAAAGCTTGCCCTGGCTACTAGGAAAGGAAACTTGGAGAAGAACACTGGATACCAATTGCTGCCTTTGACTAGCATATCCATCCTACGAGGAAGTAGTTTCATGTTAATAACCACAACAAAGAGAATGGGTTCATTTTAGCTGGTCTTTTCCATCACTCTTAGAGTGATCTAAAAAGCAAGGTGGTACCGAGTCTAAAAGCAGGGGTAATTTTGTTCAGCAAATGCCTTTGATGTATGCTTGAATGGAGGAAATTTACCTGGGAATTGATAGAGGAGATTTTGGCTTCTCTTTCTAACACCTGCTCTACTGCATGAGTTGTTCCAGAAGTCTTTTAAAGGGCTCAATCTCTGAATCCTTTCAAGTTTGGCTGAGTCACAGGAAATCTAATGCCAAGAGAGCTAAACTAGTTATATTTTAGAAATGTATAGCTAGTAAAATTCTGAATGTGTACATGATTTTCAAGGAAAATTTAAATCCTTTTACATAATTCTGACATAAAAATAAAGTGTATTTGGCAATGTTAAGAAAATAAAAGAACCAAACTAAAAGGTCCTATAAAACACAGCTGAAAAATAGGTTTCATATCTCTTTAGGTGTCTGTTGCATCTCAAATGAGCTTCCTTTGTGATTTCACTGCCTCTTTGCTTCCTTATTCCAAAAAAGCTCAATGTGCAATTGTCAGATTAATTGCAAAGGTCCCATAGAGTCTTGGAAAGATTTAAAGGCAGATAAATTTGGATTTGAGTCGTGGCTCCAGAACTCTTTGTCTGAATGTCCCTGGGTATATATTTAATCTCTCTGTGGCTCAATTTTCTAATACTTAACATTATAATAATGACACAGACCTGGAAACACTGCGTACAGCAAAGTGTCAAGTATCCAATAAATTCCTTTTCCTGTCGTGTTCCATCCTAAACAGACTTCAAACATATCACCATATTTCAATGCTTTCTTTCGCCTTTGAACTGAAGTACAAGCTCCTCCTGTTGGCATCACAGATGTGTCAAAATATGATCTACAGCTACCTGTAAATAATCCTGTTCTGTGCCTTCCCTGTCAGCAATACACAGACATTTAATTCCCAAGGCAACTCATGATTTCAGAGCCCTTCCTTTCTTCATGACATTCTTTTTACCCAGCATCCCCTTCAATATCAAGTTCAAGTTCAAGTGTATCCCATATTTATCTGACACCTTGTCCGCAAAACTCTCAGGGTCATCTTGAACTATAGCAGACAATTTGCCCTGTGTGGAGCTCCTCATCACAATTCTCTTAAAATCTATACCTGCTTTATGCTCTGAATACTATGAACACTATGAATTAAAGTTTGTGTGCGTAGAGTGTTTTGGAGATTGCAGTGTTTTATCTTAAATTAGTTAAAACTCAAAATTACCTTATTACCTAATCAAACTTTCTCCCCACTTAACACATACAAAATCAAGGTTAAAGAAGCCATTATTATTCAAAGTCTCACAGATAAAAGAGAGTAACATAGTGATCCAAACTCTTTTATATAACATAAATCTGGTCTCTTTATGATAGAAAAATAAGTAATAGAATTTTCCATTATAGCCAGGTCTTCTCCTTTGGAATCCATGACTTTTGTGAGTTCAGAAAATTATATTACTTATTTTTCTAGTACAAGAAAATAGTCTATATTTTTACTGACTTAAATTAACAGATGAAGAAATATCATCTATGTATACAACAAGCATAACAGGAGGGGCCAAGAGAGTGGAGGAGAAGTTTATCTCCTTCCACGGCACACCAAAATTACAACTCTTTACAGAGCAAACAGCAATGAAAACAATCTAAAGACCAGCAGGAAAGATCTTATAAAACCATAGATACAAAGAAGCCACAAGACTAGAGAAGGGATAGAAATGTGGTATGGATGGTCAAGACCCACAAACTGGAAGGCGCAACCTGGAAGCCTTGCACTAGAAAGACAAGTCCCCAGAACATCTGGTGCTGAAGAGTGAGATGGGTATTCAAGAGAATGGAAGGATGGTGGGAAACAGACACTCTCCCCTTAAAGGGTGCCCACAAGGTCTTCACATGATCTGAGACCCAGAGCAAAGGAGTAATTTGAACGGAACCTGGGTTGGACCCATCTACTGATCTTGGATCTACAACCCAAAGGCAACCTCTACTTGACTTTTGGAAAGGCAAGTCCCTAGTGTCTCACCTGGGGACACAGGACAGCCAATAGTTTTACCGTCCAAATAACAGTCATAACTAATAAGAGAAGATAATCATCCCACGGGTTAACAACATGACTATTCAACTTGTCAAATTCATTTGCCATTTTTAAAAAATAACAAGTTTTAAAGAATTCATAATAAATTAATAATCTTATCATTTATTTGCCAAACTTAACAATGCCATGGGTCCCTCCTTCAGTGAGGACATGGGGTTTTCAGGGAAAAATAAAAGCTTTGATAACCTGAAAGAGGCTAACAATGCCTTTAATATTCATGTTAGATGGGACTATGGAAAAACCATCTTTTAGGTCTCTCAACTCAGTGTTTTCAAAAGTTTCCTTCAAAACCTAGACTTATCAGCAGAGGTTTTCCCCTTATCACAAAGATTTGTGACTTAGAAATCTTTCCTGTGCCCAGTCAGAAGCATCTTGGCAGTGGCTGTTTTAACCCTGTAATAGTAGGGTTGCATAGCTGCAACTGTGTAAAGAGACACACACTTTAGACATACTTTTCTAATATACGTACTGAGTTAGCATTCATGTGTATAACATACTAGCACAGATATTCGTAATTTTGATGGGGTAATGTTCTAATAAGCCCAACATAAGCTACAAATACCATAACCTGAAAACACATTTAAGACATCTAATATCTCAGCAAACACCACAGCATAGCCTAGCCTAATGGAAATGTGCTCAGAACACGTACATTAATGTTTTTAGTGATTCAGCAAAATCGTCCAACACAAAGACAATTTTACAATAAAGTGGGAAATGTGCATTCAGATGCTAGTCATGTCCTACTCTTTGAGGCCCCGTGAACTGCAGCCCGCCAGGCTCCTCTGTCCATAGGATTTCCCAGACAAGAATACTGGAGTGGGTTGCCATTTCCTTCTCCAGGGAATCTTCATGACCTGGGTATGACACCTGCGTCTCATATGTCTCCTGCATTGGCAGGCGGATTCTTTACCAATACCAATAGTGCCACCTGGGAAGCTAGGTGGATCTCATGTGGAATATCTCAAGCCATTTGTTGAATACTGTTGTGGTTCAGTTGCTCAGTCGTGTCATGGACTAAAGCATACCAAGCTTCCCTGTCCTTCACCGTCTCCCAGAGTTTGCTCAAACTCATAAACATTGAGTTAATGATGCCATCCAGTCTTCTCATCCTCTGTTGCCCCCTTCTCCTCCTGCACGCCATCCTTCCCAGTAACAGGGTCTTTTCCAATGAATTGGCTCTTGACATCAAGTGGCCAAAGCACTGGAGTTTTACCTTCAGCATCAGTCCTTCCAATGAATACTGTACAGAAAGTGAAAAACCAAATGATTGTATGGGTAGACAATGGTGGTAAGTATGTGGGTTGTTAACCCTTGCAATCCTGCAACTGACTGGGAGTTTCAGCTCACTATTACTGCCCAGGATCATGAGTGAGTAATGTACTGCAGACTAGCCTGGGAAAAGATCAAAATCCAAAACTCAAAGTAGAATTTCTATTGAATATATATTTCTTTTGAACCACCATAAAATCAAAAAAGCAATAAGTTAATCCACCATAAGTTGAGGACTATCTGTAAATGGTACAAAATTATATGTGATAATTAACATTTCCCTTAGCAACATATGGTATTTAAAATTAGCAAAAGAGTCAGACACCCTGGAGTGTGAAGTCAAGTGGCCCTATGAAGCATTACTATGAACAAACCTAGTGGAGGTGATGGAATTCCAGCTGAACTATTTCAAATTGTCAAAGATGATGCTGTTAAAGTGCTGCACTCAATATGACAACAAATTTAGAAAATTCAGCCCTGGCCATAGGACTGGAAAAGGTCAGTTTTCATTCCACTCACAAATAAATGCAAAGCCAAAGAATGCTCAAACTACCATACAGTTGTGCCCTTTTCACATGCTAGCAAAGTAATGCTCAAAATTCTTCAAACTAGCCTTCAACAGTACATGAACCAAGAACTTCCAGATGTACAAGCTGGATTTAGAAAAGGCAGAGAAACCAGAAATCAAATTGCCAATATCTGTTGGATCAGAGTAAAAGCAGGAGAATTTCAGAAACATCTACTTCAACTTCATTAACTATGCTAAGCCTTTTATTGTGTGGATCATGACAAACTGGAAAATTCTTAAAGAGATGAGAATATCAGACTTCTTTATCTGCCTCCTAAGAAAAATATATGCAGGTCAGGAAGTAAAAGTTACAACCCAACAAAGAACAACAGACTGGTTCAAAACTGGGAAAGGAGTACATCAATATTGTATATTGCCCTTCTGCTTATTTAACTTATATGCAGAGTACATCATGCGAAATGCCAGGCTAGATGAAGCACAAGCTGGAATCAAGATAACTGGGAGAAATACCAATAACCTCAGATGTGCAGATGACACCACTCTTATGGCAGAAAGGGAAGTGGAACTAAAAAGCCTCTTGTTGAAGGTGAAAAAGGAGAGTGAAAAAGCTGGCTTAAAATTCAACATTCAAAAAACTAAGATCATGGCATTTAGTCCCATCACTTCATACCAAATAGATGGAGAAAAAAATGGAAAGAGTGGCAGATTTTATTTTGGGGGTCTCTGAAATCACTGCAGACAGTGACTACAGCCATGAAATTAAAAGACACTTCCTCCTTGAAAGAAAAGTTACGACAAACCTAGATAGATCATTAAAAAGCAGAGACATCACTTTGCTGACAAAGGTCCATATAGTCAAAGCGATGGTTTTTCCAGTAGTCATATACAGATTTGAGAGTTGGACCATAAAGAAGGTTCAGGGAGGAAGAATTGATGCTTTTGAGCTGTGGTGCTGGAAAAGCAAGATCAAACCAGTCAATCCTGAAGGAAATCAACTCTGAATATTCACTGAAAGGACTGATGCTGAAGCTGAAGCTCCAATCCTTTGGCCACCCGATGTAAAGAGCCAGATCACTGGAAAAGACTCTGATGCTGGGAAAGATTGAGGGCAGGAGGAAAAGAGGGGAACGGAGGATGAGATGGTTGGATGGCACCACCAACTCAATGGATATGAGTTTGAGCAAACTTCAGGAGACAGGGAAAGACAGAGAATCCTGGTGTGCTGCAGTCCATGGGGTCTCAAAAAGTAGGACACAACTTAGCAACTGAACATCAACAAAAAGCTTTATCTTTGTCCAACCCAAACAGTTTTGTGTCTAATCCAGTGGTACTCAAACCTAGATCCATCTTACAATCACTTGTGTAACTTTTAAAATACACTGATGCCTGGGCCCAAAACATTGTGATAAACAGTACATTGGTCTGGGATGGATCTGAAAGACCAGGATTTTTTAAAAAGCTCCTCACATGATTCTGATATTCAGGTAAGGTCGAATTAACCATAGATCTGATTCTCTAAAAGATATACAAATAAATTGAGAATTAATCAGCAATTAGTCCCTGCTGCATTTTCCTATGCATGTGTGTGTGGGTGGGTGGTGTGTGTGTGTGTAGTCTGGTTATTGCTCAACTAGCTTCAATCCATGAAATAAAATTGTATTAGAATAGTTTATTTAAAAATTTATGAACTCTCACTCCAGTTACAATGGCCAAAAAACGGTATTTTGAAAATCCAGAAATTGATATTGCTGTTAAAGCAATTCCTCAGGTGATATAGAAGATGCTCTACTTACACTCTATTCAGTAGCAGAAAAGGAACACCGACGGCAATATAAAATAAGATATTTGGAGAACTAGTCATCAGGAGACAGAAGTTCACGTCTCTTTGTATGAAAATTACAGTAAAAGCACCAAGAGACTGAAAAAAAAAAGGGTAACTTGTTAAAAGTAAAGAGTCAGAGAGTAGCACTACTGGAAACCTATACACCTGTAGTTTAAAAGAACATCCTAAGAAGAATATTCTAGTGATACAAGTACATAGAGAAGAGATATAAAATAAACTCTTGACCTGTTCTCACTGTATGTTTCCTCTCCAAATATTCTTGCAAATTTCTCGGGATTACTATTAACTTACAAGGTGACGGCCATAATATCATTGAGAAAGGGGCTACAGGCATTGCAGTAGTTATCTCCATTATTCCAGAAAGATACTTAATTCCAGAATAAATATTTAATTTATTCCAAATATTTAATTCCAGAATAACTGTTGGTTTGAGACTATGAAAATTTCCTTTTTCCTTTTAATATTCATTATTTGCTGATAATGCTCTTAAACAACTAATCCTGAAAACACTTTTATGCATTTGCTCTTATTTCTTCCCTTCTTCATCTACCTATACTCAACTTCTTGATGTGTGCCTCTGCCGCGATGTCTTGGACAGGATATTCGTAGGAGAGAATCTTGGATAAATAAAACATCTGAGAATTTTGTTGACAAACTGAAGGCATCTGGATACTGTCCTAAAAGCCAGTGAAATAATATATATTGTATACACACTGTACTGAATAGGAAATTCATTATGACAATATATACTTTTATTTGAGCCACTCATGTATACAACATCACAAAATTGATAAGGAAAACAATTTTATTTAAGAATTTTAATTGGTGGCTGAATTGACTGGCCAGATGCAGTGTTGTGCTTGCAAATGTTTAACAATTACTGAGGATACAGGGTGCTGACTTGATGTGTTTGCTGGTTTAGCTCTTATAAATATTCCCATCGTGGCCACTTCAAGCCTTCGACGAGACATGAATGTGGAGTTGGGAAGAGATGATAACACTGGACTCATATGGGCAGTATTCAATGAACTAATAAACACAAAATGTTTATATAAAATATACTTCAGGGAGAAAGAACAGGTCTTTCATAACAAACAGAGATAAAGACAAAAACAAAAACCCCAGTTTTCAGTGTGCTATTATTCTTCCAAATATTTTTGTCTAGAACAAGTATTATTCTAAGTCCCTGAAATATATATCATTGCACAAAACCAAAAATATTCCAGCTCATCGGGTTTATAGTCTAGTACAAGAAGATAGAAGATAAACATAATACACAAATATAGTACGTTAAGAGATTTCAACTACTATGGAGAAATATTATAAGGTAAGAAGGATTATCCGCTTGCAGAAAGTTTATGGTTTAAAAGAACAAGATTAGAGCAGACTATTGTGAAAAAGCAAGATCTGGGCAAAACCCTGTCTAATTTATACTTTAAAAGAAGCACTCTGTTCATGTAAAACTGATGAATAAGTTTTGTGGATAATACCGACATTTATTTTCTGGTTTTGAGAGAATTTTATAAACTGTAGTTACATAAGAAGTAACCATCTGCAACCGGTACATGGAGCCTCCTGTACATATATTTTGGTACCTTTCTGTGAGTCTATCACTATTTCAAAATATTTTTTAAAGAGCACTATATTGTATTAAAAACAGACTGTAGAAAAGAAGGATAAAAGCAGGGAAATAATTATGGAAGTATTATATCAATTCAGTCAAGAGATATGATGACTTTGCATGAAAGTATTAGTCTTGGAGTAGTTATCTTGAAAGCAGAGTCAAAAGGATTTTCGGATGGATTGGATATGGACTGTGAACGTGAAGAATCAACAAGGATCCCCAGATTTTGTTGATATGTTTCAAGAATTAGAAGGATGACATTGCCGTAAAGGGGAATGGGGAACACCACAGAAGGAGCACTGAGACGGAGAGTTCCCAACTTTAGTTTAAGGCAGTTCATATTTGAGAAATCTACTAGACATCCAAATGTGTCCATCAAGGAGGCAATAGCTACTCAGTGTGGACTTCAGAAGACTGTCTGAGCTAAAGAACTAACTTTGAGTGTGATTTGTATAAATGACATTTAAATGCAGAACTGGATGATACTACGTGGAGAGTGACTGTAGAAAAGAATACCAAGGACTGAGACCAGAAACAGTTCAAGGTTCAGATGTCAGGAAAAGAGGGGGAACATGCAAGGAGACTAAGAATGAGTACTGAGTGAAATACCTCAGATACGCAGATGACACTGTCCTTGACAGAGAGTGAGAAGGAACTGAAGAGCCTCGATGAAAGTGAAAGAGGAGAGCGAAAAACCTGGCTTAAAACTCAGCATGCAGAAAACTAAGATCATGGCATCCAGTTCCATCTCTTCATTGCAAATCGATAGGGAAAGAGTGGAAAGAGTGAGAGACTTTATTTTGGGGGGCTCCAAAATCACTGCAGATGGTGACTGCAGCCATGAAATTTAAAAGACACTTGCTCCTTCAAAGAAAAGCTATGACCAACCTAGACAGCATATATTAAAAAGCAGAGACATTACTTTGCTGACAAAGCTCCATGTAGTCAAAGCTATGATTTTTCCAGTGGTCACGTATGGATGTGAGAGCTGGACTATAAAGAAAGCTGAGTGCCAAATAATTGATGCTTTTGAACTGTGGTGTTGGAAAAGACTCTTGAGAATCCCTTGGAATGCAAGGAGATCCAACCAGTCCATCCTAAAGGAAATCAGTCCTGACTATACATTGGAAGGACTGGTGCTGAAGCTGAAACTCCAATACTTTGGCCACCTGATGTGAAGAACTCACTCATTTGAAAAGACCCTGATGCTGGGAAAGATTGAGGGCAGGAGGAGAAGGGGATGACAGAGGATGAGATGGTTGGATGGCATCACTGATTCAATGGACATGAGTTTGAGCAAGCTCCGGGAATTGGTAATGGACAGGGGAAGCCTGGCATGTTGTAGTCCACGCAGTCGAAAAGAGTTAGACATGACTGAGCTGAACTGAACTGAGTGAAATAACAAGAACACCAGGAGAAGCAAAGAGGCATGAAAGCAAAGTGTTATATAATGTAAAGTAAGATGAAGAGCGGACTGGATTTAGCAAGAAGAACGTCATTCATGTTTTGTCAATAATGGTTTCAGTTTGCTGCTGCTGCTAAGTCACTTCAGTCGTGTCCGAATCTGTGACCCCATAAATGGCAGCCCACCAGGCTCCCCCGTCCCTGGGATTCTCCAGGCAAGAACACTGGAGTGGGTTGCCATTTCCTTCTCCAATGCATGAAAGTGAAAAGTGAAAGGGAAGTCGCTCAGTTGTGTCTGACTCTTCACAACCCCATGGATTGCAGCCTACCAGGCTCCTCTGCCCATGGGATTTTCCAGGCATGAGTACTGGAGTGGGGTGCCGTCGCCTTCTCCCAATGGTTTCAGTTTAGAGGCTGAGAAAAAGCCCAGTCAGAGTGAATTAAGAGAAAGTAAGATGAGGAAGGGTGCAGCAAACAGAGGCAACTCATTAACAAGATTGCTCCAAATGGAAGCAAAGAATTTGGGCAGTAGCTAGACTGCAGGAAGTGGACTCAAGATGATTTTTTAAGAGGAGAAAAAAGAAAACAGCATGCTAATAGAAATGATCTAGTAGATGGGGAATTGTTGAAAAGGAAGAGGGAAAAAAAAGAGAAAAACCACTAAAATAGTGGGAAAGAAATGATGCAATCTCATTCACAGCAGGAAGTCAGAAGGTCTGGGTTAGGTAGGGGTTTGGACAGTTTACCTAAGGGAGATGGGAGAATATATGAGTTCATGTGCTGGGGCAACTAGGTGTGCAGTTGGTATATGTAAAGCTCTCTTCCGATTAGAGTAAGTCTTCTACATACAAACCTTCAAGTTGTGAACTTTCAGAAATGTGCCCCTATATGCCAGTTGTACTGTACCACTGTACAAGGCACTGAACTGTGAAATTAAAAATATTTCCTTTGCTTTTTTATATATCATTTGTGTGAAAGGAATTATAAACCTATTACAGCACAGTACTATATAGCCAATCGTGTTAGTTAGGTACCTAGGCTACCTCTGTTGGTTGATGTTCAGTTGCTCAGTCGTGTCCAGCTCTTTGCGACTCCATGGACTGCAGCACAACGGGATTCCCTGTCTTTCACTATTGCCTTGGAGTTTGCTCAAACTCATGTCCATTGAGTCATTGATGCCAACCACCCATCTTATTCTCTGTTGTCCCTTCTCCTCCTGCCCTCAATCTTTCAGAGCAGCAGGGTCTTTTCCAATAAGTCTGTCATAATGTGGTCCACTGGAGAGGGAATGGCAAACCACTTCAGCATTCTTGCCTTGAGAATCCCATGAACTTTGTTGGACTTATGAGCAAACTGGACTTACAAATGAGCTCTTGGGACGGAACTTGTTTGTACATAGATGACTTACTGTACTTTACTCAATGAAGAAGAAAGAAAGGGCATTAACTGAGAAGAGAGAAGAGAGGAATTCATGGAGATTTGAAGAAAGGTCTGGGGTTTTGAGGGCTTCCCAGGTGGCACTAGTGGTAAAGAATCCATCTACCAATGCAGGAGATGAAAGAGATGTGGTTTCGATCCTTGGGTGTAAAGATCACCTAGAGGATGGCATGGCAACCCACTCCAATATTCTTGCTTGGAGAATCCCATGGACAGAGGAGCCTGGAGGGCTACAGTCCACAGGGTCACAAAGAGTTTGAACTATGGTATTGGAGAAGACTCTTGAGAGTCCCTTGGACTGCAAGGAGATCCAACCAGTCCATTCTGAAGGAGATCAGCCCTGGGATTTCTTTGGAAGGAATGACGCTGAAGCTGAAACTCCAGTACTTTGGCCACCTCATGAGAAGTGTTGACTCATTGGAAAAGACTCTGATGCTGGGAGGGATCGGGGGCAGGAGGAGAAGGGGACGACCGAGGATGAGATGGCTGGATGGCATCACTGACTCAATGGACATGAGTCTGAGTGAACTCCGGGAGTTGGTGATGGACAGGGAGACCTGGCGTGCTGTGATTCATGGGGTCACAAAGAGTCGGACATGACTGAGTGACTGAACTGAACTGAACTGAACTGAAGAGACTTAGCACATACATGCTGGGGTGTTGAAAAGTCATGCAGAAGACAGCCAAAGTGAACAGATAAGAGAAATAGGGCATGACTATCTCACTAAACCAGTGAGATATATTGCGAGGGAAGAGTTCAAGTTACCTAGGGTTATGGTTTGTCCATCCAAGTGCTACGGAGTGAGACAGGGCCAGAGAGCTGCAGGAGGAAACAAGGGTTCAAGTTCAATGACTTCTCATGGGGGCAGCCCTTGGGTTCTAGATCATTACTTCAACTTGGGAGGACTCCACTGTGATGTTGCTGGTCATCCTCTTGAGTTTGAAAGAACAATTATGAGCAGTTGCTATGCTTTTCAGAGCTTTATGCCTTCTACTTAGACACCAACCTCCTTTGTACCAGCTATAATGGGATGTGGAAGAGAGAAACTGGCACCTTGGGTTGCTTTCTATGTGTGCCTCCCCGGAGCCAACAGTACCTCAGTGGTCCTCATCTTTCTTTGTGCTCCCGTCCCTTCCATTTTCTCTCTATTCTGTTAAGTGTCCAATTACACTTAGACTCACAATGTTCTATTCAATAACGGTCCTTTTCAGCCTTCTTCCTTGTTCAGAGGAAAACAAAATAGAAAGCTCATGCAGTTCAGCTCTAAGTTGAGTCATCACTATTCATAATGAAAAGGATTATTTCTCTAGAGAGGCAGGATAAGACTCTTGTCCCCTTTTCGACCACCCTTGCTCTTCCCTGCCTGTCGGATGATTCTCCACCCACGCCAGTACAGACTCATTCAATTCACTTTGGAGAGGATGAAACATAAAGAGTGAAATGATTCTTAATACTCTCCATTCCTTGATGACACTTTCTAACTCGTGTGTGGTTGAAATTACTTATTCTTTCCCCAGTCTTTGAACTTAAAGTCAAGCTCATTTATTCTCTATAATTTTTTCTTTCTTTTAAAACATCATCTTAAGTCATTTATCAGCTTCAGTGAAGGTAGGCTTTACATACTGAATATGTTGCATTAATATTTTTTTTCCAGAAAAAGACTATACAGACAGATATATAGGTAGATAGACAGATGCACAGTGGCAAGAAACAATCATTTCATGCAGTATTATTCAAGCAGCCCCTTCACACATATGATGTAACATCTTCAAATTAACGAGCTCCTTTTCAACTAAATATTGATTTTTAGATTCCTAAAGAGTCTGACACAACTGAGCGACTTCACTTTCACTTTTCACTTTCATGCACTGGAGAAGGAAATGGCAACCCACTCCAGTGTTCTTGCCTGGAGAATCCCAGGGATGGAGGAGCCTGGTGGGCTGCCGTCTATGTGGTCGCACAGAGTTGGACATGACTGAAGCAACTTAGTAGCAGCAGCAGCAGTGCTAATTAAGGGGGTTCCCTGGTAGCTCAGCTGGTAAAGAATCTGTCTGCAACGCAGGAGACCCCAAGTCGATTCCTGGGTTGGGAAGAACCCTGGAGAAGGGATAGGCCACCTACTCCAGTACTCTTGGGCTTTCCTTGTGACTCAGATGGTAAAGAATCCACCTGCACGGCGGGAAGCCTGGGTTCAATCCCTGGGTTGGGAAGATTCCCTGGAGGAGGACATGCAACCCATTCTAGTATTCTTCCGTCAAGAATCTCTATGGACAGATGAGCCTGATGGGCTACAGTCCAAGGGGTCACAAAGAGTTGAACACGACTGAGTGACTAAGCATAGTGTTAAATAACTACCATTCACTATTTGTGATGACAAAACTGCTATTTGTAAATTGGATAACGATAATACCTTCCTTGTGCTTCTGCTGAGATTAGTACCCGGGACACTTTAACTATTATTATATTATTATTTAATTATTTTTAATATAAGTTTATTTATTTTAATTGGAGGTTGATTACTTTACAATATTGTATTGGTTTTGCCATACATCAACATGAATCCACCACAGGTATACACGTGTTCCCCATCCCGAACCCCCCTACCCCCCCACCCCGTACCATCTTAACTGTGAGCCCTTATCATCATCTGTGCTGTCAGATTTACACTGAGCTCTGGGAGTGTTTGGTTTTTTTTGTCATAACCTTAATTTGAGATTATTATTCATTTTCATTCTCTTTGCATTTTCACTAGATATTTTAAACTTCTTATTTACAACAATAACCAAGACATAATATAAAATGTTTTAAAGTTATATTTAAATTATTAATTTTAATCTTATGGGAAATTCACTTATAGGCAACAGAATTAAATGGCCATGTATATGTGCTTCAATCAAAATATTTAATGAAATGCAACTATGAGTTATAATTTTAATCTACACATCATTAAAAATTCTGAAACTCATATAAGCTCAGATATGTAAGTTTTATTTTACTGTTTAAGTTATTTTGTGGGCTGCAAAACATGTACTGAGGAACCAGACTTTCTGGAAACAATACTATATTCTGTAGTTGCAATGCTAACAATACCCTGTTTTAAGACAATACAAAAATCATCAAAATTTCTAAATAGTTTCTGACTGTAAAAATTTCCAGCACTCTGTACGTTTACTAACATACACAGTATTATGCAATCTGGAAAAATGGAAACATTTATTTTGCTGGTATACAGATTTCAGAGAACATAATTTGCTCACATACATATTTTAAAGAACATAAAACTCTAAAATACTGTCCCCATGTTTTAAATTCAAAGCAGAACTCAGGGAAATGGGCCATATTTATCTTGCGGCTTTCTGCACCCACTCATCCTTACCATGCCTCTGGAGAAAGTGAAAGCTTTAATGCAAAAAGGAGAGCTGTCACCATACATGGAATTATTCTAGACCCCGGATCTCAGATGATCTATAGCAGTGGTCCCCAACCTTCTTGGCACCAGGGGCTGATTTCATAGAAGACAATTTTTCCATGGATGGAGGTGGAGGGGATGGTTTCAGGATGATTCATGCACATTGCATTATTGTGCACTTTATTTCTAATCTAACGCTGCTGCTGATCCGACAGCCCAGAGACAGACTGGGGACCCCTGATCCACAGTATAGCCCTCTCATAAGACAGACCTTCAGTTTCTCCCTCTAACACTGATGAAATTAGAAGAAACAATATTTAAGGACTCTTCCAGCCACAACAGTCAATGACTCATAGTTGAAAACATTACCAGATATGCTAGAAGGACACTCAGCTCCGCAAGCCATAAACATTCCGTTCCTAATATGCTCATCTCTCTTAAATACTTCTCAAACTTCTCTTAAATATTATCCAATTTTTAAATAGAAAGTTCAGATTGAGGCACTTGGAGATTTCTGATCCCACTACCAGATAAAGTGAGAAAAGGAGAGAGGAGCAAGAAATCCAGGTCTAAAAGGAATATGCTTTTCCGGCATGTCAAATTCCTCGGGACATCAGAACCTCTAGTAACATTAGCACAGGTATCAATATTTGAGAAATGTATTTAGAATTATACTGACTACTCTGAAAAGTGATTGGCTTTGATTACATTCCCTTAAATCGACAATGTTAAACCGAAAATTTTACCTACCATGTGACAATCAATCTTTACATTTTTACAAGTTATTGATCAGAAAGTAGACTGGAGATAAAACACTGGGTTTGGATATTGTCACTTAGTGTTTTGAATATCACTATCGGTATTCAGAAGATAAATTTATGGCTTTTTTTTTTTAATGATTTCTCTCACATTCTACAACTTACATTGGAATATTTGCTATAACAAGTTAAAACTGACTTTTTCCATAATCTGCAATCAAACTAAAAAAAAAATAAATCTTGCTAAAACGCTAATAAATGTGGTGGCTATTCTGAGTGAAAGGATTTATTTCTGATGCAGTTTAACTGTGTTTCAGCCATTCATCTATTAGAGTAAAAGCTTGCCCCAAAATATTTAAATATTTTTGAAGATCTATAGAAAAGAAGGGAATGATTAAGGGTGACGATTTTGTAAAGGAGTTTAGTTACAAAGCAGCCAGAAATGCTTTAAGGACTGTGCACCATTGCATCAGTTAAGAGTCAGAAATGAGAGAATTGAATGGGGCTGTAGCAGCCTCCGCAGGGAATTGCAGGAATCCATTGATCAAAGTGTTCTACTACAGAAAACATTCTCAGTCATGTCTGAGAAGGGGGGAAAAAAAAACCTGCCACCAAATCAAAAGCTGCCAAAAGTAAGTTTAGGTGTTTCTTAGGCTGCTGCAAAAAAAAAAAAAAAAAAAAAAAACAACAGACCAGGAAGTTTAAAACAATAGAAATTTATTTTCTCATGGTTCTGGAAGCCAGTAGTTTGATATTAAGGTAGCATCAAGGATGGTTCCTTCTGCAGACTCTGGTGGAGACTCTGTCTTCTGCCTGCTCTTTAGCTTCTGGTGCCAGAAATCCTTGGCAATCTTGGCCTTGTTGACCCATCACAATGGTCTCTGTCCTTATTGGAACACGGCCTTCTCTGTTTCACTGTATCTGCTCCTCTCCTGCCTTTTATAAAGGACACTGGCCTCTAGACTTAGAGCTTTCTATAAATCCAGCATGAGATCATATGGAAACTTTTAATGACATTGGCAAAGACCATTTTCCTCCAACAGTTTCCAGGGGTTTGAATTTGGCCATGTCTTTTTGAGGGGCACTATTCTACCTACTGCACACTAGATTCAGGCAGAAACTTTAAAGGTGATGTTCAGCCAAAACTTTTATGGCAGCATTGCTTTGAAAAACTCAGGGATCTTAATGGAATCTTGTGAGGTTAATTTTTTGTTAAACGGTATGTTACCTCAGCTTCTCTGAGATGTTCATGTAAAAAAAAATGGAGAACATGTGTGAAAGATAAAAGGGAGAGGGAGCAGGCAGGGAGAAGCTTCAGAGTCTAAAGCTGGTATAGCACTTGAGGAA
The DNA here is from genome assembly GCF_032405125.1 of Capricornis sumatraensis. Classification (NCBI taxonomy): domain Eukaryota; kingdom Metazoa; phylum Chordata; class Mammalia; order Artiodactyla; family Bovidae; genus Capricornis; species Capricornis sumatraensis. Next base: position 27,877,210 of record NC_091073.1, read on the forward strand.
GGAGATGAGAAAGAGAAAAGAGAAGCCAGGCCTATGAAGTGCTGCAGCTCTGAGAAAATCTCCACCAGAGCAGCGAGGAGCTCCTGAGCAAACACCACCCACTGGAAGCCTGTCCTGTTGAAAACTCGATCTATTGCCAACACTGTCATGCTTGGTCACTGCCTAGGAGCAATCCAGGAAGAAGACTGTGGTGCATCCAAAGCGTAACATGTACATGATGAAGAGGCAGTCACAGCTCAGTGACAAGTTTGCTGCCACCATTCACCAGAAGTTTCAATGTTCATTGCAGCATTATTTACAATAGTTAGGACATGGAAACAACCTAGATGTCATTAACAAAGGAATAGATAAAGGTGTGGTACATATATAAAATGGAATACTGTGTGTGTGTGTGCTCAGCTCTGTCCAACTCTTTGCGACCCCATGGACTGTAGCCTGCCAGGCTCTTCTGTCCATGAGATTCTCCAGGCAAGAATACTGGAATAGGTTGTCATGCCCTCCTCCAGGGGATCTTCCCAACCCAGGGACTGAATCCATGTCTCTTATACCTCCTGCAGTGACAGGTGGATTCTTTACTATTGAGCCACCTGGGAAGACCCAGATGGAATACTACTCAGCCATAAAAAGGAATGAAATTGGACCATTTGTAGAGACAAGGATGGGCCTAGAGACCATCATACATAGGGAAAGTATGTCAGAAAAACAAATATTGTATATTAACCCATATATGTGGAATCTAGAAAAAAATGGTACAGATGATCTTGTTTGTACAGCAGAAATAGAGACAAAGATTTAAAGAACAAATATATGGACAGCAAAGGGGAAATGGGGGTGGGGGGAGTTTGGTGAATTGGGAGATTAGGACTGATACATATATACTATTGATACTATGCATAAAATAGATAACTGATGAGAACCTACTGTATAATTCAGGTAACTCTACTCATTACTCTGTGGTGACCTAAACGAAAAGGAAATCCAAAAAAGAGGGGATGTATGTATGCATAGAGCTGTATGCATAGAGCTGATTCCCTTTGCTGTACAGTAGAGACTAACAAAACACTGCAAAGCAACTAAACTGCAATAAAAATTAATTTAAAAGAAGTTTCAAGAAGAAAGAAACCCCTACAAACATCTTTTCTGCTATATCTAGGGCATGTCTTGCTCAAGGACATCCTTCTAGGATTGTTGATTATGAGATAATATGCAAGCAACCTTTCTATCTCCCCTTACCACTGTTATTAGTACAGCCAGCGATACTGGCAATATTGGAGATAATATGATGTGATGCAGTATCTGTGGTGGGATGCTGATGCACATGACTTTGCTCTGATGGAAGATTAATTATAATGGTCCTGATATCAAAAGATATTCAAATCGATCAACTGGGATACAAAACAGATCTCATGCCTAACAATAAATAAAATATGAAAAAAGACCTTGTTTTATACTTTGCTGCTAAACTTTCAAAACTTTTATGAAGAGAAATAACCAAACACACATCTTGGGTCTAACATAGAGGTCACATTTACTACTATGAACAGTGAAAATATTGCAGAATAAGTTTGTATGCAACAGCAAGGAATTGCAGCAAGAAATTCATTAAAATAAAGTATTATTATAAATTGAGAGAAAATATAAATATTTGATGCAAATCTTTAAATAAATATTAGACCATACAGATGAAAACAATTTGGCAAAACGTGTTAAAAAAACATAGTCTGTCAATTATTCTTTCAACTAAAACTGGTATCCTATGAGAAAAGAGATTAATTCATCTAGCACCTCCAATAATTATGCAAGTGCTTTTCCTTGGGAAAACATATTTCTCTGTCCATCAGAATTAATAGTGCCATGTTGGTATTGTTTTAGCCACTAAGTCTTGAGACTCCATGGACTGTAGCCCTCCAGGCTTCTCTATCCATAGAATTCTCCAGGCAAGAATATTGAGTGGGGTGCCATTTCCTTCCTCAGGGGATCTTCCTGACCCACCCAGGAATTGAACATACTTCTCCTGCATTGGCAGGTAGTTCTTTGCCACCAAGCCAACTGGGAACCCCCTTACTAATGCATATTTCTTATTAATCTTTTATTACATCAAATATTAAAAAGACACACTCAACTGCAAAGATTGAATTAAACTGATTATTTTAATGCTTATTCAAAGACACCCTTAATTAACTAAATAAATTTTAAAATAAATGCATGTTCTCATGAAAGGAATATGAATAGTTCAGATTGTCATATTATCACATTTTATTGACACAAACAAAGGGAATGGAAATGGACGTGGAGTTAAGAGTTTCAGCCTCTTGTTGTTATATATAGCATCAGCTGATAGTTTTACAAGCATCCATTTCTAGAGCCAAAAGGGCCAAAAGGACAAAGCTGTCTACTGGTTGCATGTACTTGGACATGGCTTTGTACTGAGACATGGTCAAGCCTCAGGCATTTATTCCTGCCTCGCTCACACTTTCATCAGCCCCCTCCTGCTCCTCTTTCCACTTCAGCAAGCAGCAGCAGCTTTGCCTATATCTTCCACCTCTTTTCTCACCACTAAACTTCAATCAAAAAGTCTGAGTTTAATTTAAAATCTACCTTGTCATTTCATTGTTTCCCTTTTCTAAAGGTTATTTTTATTTACTTCATCTTTAACACATTAATCATTCTTCAAGTCTTCAAGTCTGTGCTTAGGAGGAAAGGTAATTTGTATTTCTAATACTTTACATGTCAGTGTCATTATGGACTGCACACATATATACTAATACACTCCAAAGTGCTAAATAATTGTGTTAAATGATTAAGTAACTGTTGCTTTAGTGCTTTACATTATGCAAAAGTCTGTGAAATTTTTATCAATATATATGTGCTTCAGTATTCATTACAACTTGGGAAAATTTGGGTGATTTTATAGGCTGGGAATGCATTTTAACTTTCCTATTAAAAATAATGGCATAAGACTTCTATTTAAAAAATCAATAGTCAACACATTTTCAATAATAGATTTGATACAGATAATGAGGGATGCATACATTCCAATTACTATGTAGAAATAGAATGTATACACCCAGCGAATTCAAAGTAACTGAAGAATAACCAAGGTAATGAGGAAGAGACCACAAGAGTGAGAAAAGCCAAGAACGGCACTGGAATTTAATGCAGTCTATCAGAGGATCCAGGCAAACCTGAACAGTATGATCCCCAATATCAGTTGTTCTCAATAAGGAGTAATATTCTCAGGTGTATTTTAAAAAAGTGTGAAGTCATCAGTAGTGAAGAGCAGAGAATACATAATTAAACTATACTGTAGAAAATGTCAGGAAATGAGTATCAGAGGACAAAATATGAGATCATCAGGAGACATAAATGAACCATAAGTAAAAATGACTATATTGGGCAATATCTCTGGGAAATTCTTTTTTGTTGTAACCTGTCAAACATCATGATAAAAGCACCTTTGACCTGTGAAAGTGAAAGCCACTCAGTCGTGTCTGACTCTTTGTGACCCCATGGACCTATAGTCCATGGAATTCTCCAGGCCAGAATACTAGAGTGGGTAGCTGTTCCCTTCTCCAGGGGATCTTCCCAACCAAGGGACTGAACCCAGGTCTCCCACATTGCAAGCGTATTCTTTACCGAGTCACCACAGAGATCCTCTATAAACGCATACTGCCTCACAAATTTTTTTGCAGTGTCTGCAGCAAACAGCAAAAAAAAATGACAATAAGCTCATTTTCCTGACAGTGTGACTTCTGTAAATTGGCTTGAGTTACTAGAATGTGTAACAGCCAGCTGCCTTGTTGGATTTTTGGCCCTTACTTGCATCAGAATCATTTGCTCTCACTTACAGAATTGGGAAGAGTATAAGGACAAGTTGGGCTTCCCTGGTGGCCCAGACTGTAAACGGTCTGTCTGCAACGTGGGAAACCTGGGTTTGATCCCTCAGTCAGGAAGATCCCCTGGAGGAGGGCATGGCAACCCATTCCAGTATTCTTGCCTGGAGAATCACACTGACAGAGGAGCCCAGCGGGCTACAGTCCATGGGGTCTCACAGAATCAGGCACAACCGAGAGACTAATACACACACACACACACACACACACACACACACACATACACACATACAGACAAGTTACAAGCCTGAATGATTGGGCATAAGAGATTTACTGGCTATGGTGAAATCATCTTGATGTTGTTTCTGTGATAGGAGAGACTGAGAAAACTGAGAAAGTATCTCCTCCATAGTTTAAGAGAATCCCAAGAAATTAAAATAAACTCATTATTATCTAGCAAGAGCTTTATGTAACTCAGGCACATAATTCAAGTACATACACAACTATAAAGAAATTCTAAATAGTTTGGAAAGTTGTTTCAGTTGAAATCTGAAATTATGGAAAAGTTGAGAATAGTGTGAAATGGAAAGTGGTGAAAGGGTTTAGGTTTTCTCTTACTCATTTGTTATTATCATTGTCATTTTGCTGTGGCATACTGACTGGTTTTGCTTGAATGTTACTCTGAAGTTATCAGATTAAGTCTGTAACAACTGTCCCTTTGCCAATGCTATTTAAAGCTTAAACAGATTACAATGGAATATCAATCATTCTTTTTTTAAGTTTAAGAAACTATGTATCATATGCAACAATCTTTTCCAAATTATTAGATTTTCTAAGAAAGTCTGAGTTAACCAAGACAGATGGCCAATTACGTGAAACTGGCAGCCAATTTATCCAAACTTATGACATTATAAACAATAATTTGTTATTGTCTTAGTATTCTCCAATTCCTTTCCTCCCTTCTGTCACACATTACTTTACATGTCTCAGCTCTCAATGCCCAGAATGACATCATGTTAAGTGGCGTGTGTTCCTTTGCCATTAAGATTTTCATATATAAAGGCAAGATCATTGTATTTTTTATGAATATATAGATAATAATGCTCATTAAAAAAACAGAATGCACTTAAATATAAAAAGATATGACCATTTATAATCTCTCTACCTGCAAATGACTACTATTAACATTGTGATACTCTTCTGGAATGCTTTCAATATGCATGTATAAATATATATTTAGAAAACTGTCATCAGAACTTATGAAAAATGTGATTACAGATTACATCACATTTTCAAGTTGCTTTTATATTTACTGCATTTTTAAATCTTTTTTTAAGTTGATAGACATATATCCACGCCATTAGTATCATTAGAACTGGATGAAAATTATGTCCTTGTATGGGTGTGTTTCATTTATGAATCTCTTATATTTAAGAGCTATTTTTTTTAATATGTTAATATTGAAAGCATCATAGACATGCATGCGTGCATGCTCAATCATTTAGTCATGGCCAACTCTTTTGTGACCGCGTGGACTGTAGCCCACCAGGCTCCTATGTCTGTAGGATTTTCCAGGCAAGAATACTAGAGTTGGTTGCTATTTCCTCCTCCAGGGGATCATCCTGACCCAGGAACTGAACCCACGTCTCTTGTGTCTCCTGCGCTGGCAGGCAGTTTCTTTACCCTGCTCCACCTGGGAAGCCCATAATGAACATGACATATATATACATGCATCTTCACACCGTATTCACTTCTGTCCTTGGATGAATTCCTGAAGGAAACATAGACGTGTCAAAGGTTTAACGTATTTGAAGACTTTTTTTTCCATCATGTTGATTTGCTCTTCACCAAGTTTGAACCAATTTAATTTGTCATCACAGTGTATATGTGGTACTGGGTACAGAGTCTGGACATGATTCAAACGTGGTGCAAATCTGCTTGCACTCTAACTATAGTGATCATGTGCTCAAGTAAAAATGCCACATTAATTTCTGATTCTACACTGCTATGGATATTAATAATTAAGTTGCGTTAGTTATGTCCGACTCTTCCCAGCCCCATGGACTGTAGTCCACCAGGCTCCTCTATTCATGGGATTTCCCAGGCAAGAATATTGGAGTGGGTTGTCATGCTCTCCTCTAAGGGGTCTTCCCAGCCCAGGAATGGAACCCACATCTCTTTCATCTCCTGCATTGGCAGGCAGGTTCTTTACCACTAGCACCACCTGGAAAGCCTGAAGTAGACATAGGTATTACTAGTAAATTATTTTTCCTTGCATTGTAGCAGTGTGATTACTGAACATCATGCTCTTAAAGAATATCAAGATAAACAGATTGAAGAATAAAAGTGCTCTCAAGTGGACTGAACACAAGATTCAGAGTTAGGAGAGCAGTACCACTAGGGCAAATATACTCCTTGGACCTAATTTTGGTTATCTGTAAACAGAGATGATAGATTGGGCAATTTCTAAGCCTTTTCCAGTTGTAAAACACTCTGTAAATGCTATATTGCAAACTCCATTAGGTAAATGACTATGACTTATTCCTAATTTTTTCCACAGCACCTGATATATAAAGTACTTCCATAAAAGTTTTTTTCATAATTGGTACACTGATTATGTTAAAATCTTTTCATAAATGAGTACACTAGCTGCTTATTAACCAAATCTCATTTCATAGGATTGTATCAAAATAAACTGAGAATTGATTTTCTAGTATTAATTACTCTAGAACCCTTTGGAGATGGAATCATTTTTCCTAATTGCTTGATTTTTTCTAGAAAGTAAAGAGAAAAAGGTTCAGGTCCTGTGTAACACTTCTGATACAAAATATCCAGTCAACTAAGAAAGCATTATTTTCTTATTTCTTGCCTTCAGCTAAAAGAACTGAAGGAATTGACCTTTACCTTTTATTCTTGTAGAGATAGCACTGCAGTTTCAATATATTTTAATTAAGAGACACAGCTATCATGTTTTAACATTATTCTATTTTTAATTACAGAAATACTATTACTGTAACCATCATTTAAGAGTAATGGTTAAAGTATTTATTTTACGCTGGATTAAAATACTCAATCAGTACCAAAAGGTATGAAAGTAAAAAGCTCACCCAAACGCCAGAATTAACCATTTTGCTATCTCTGTTCTATCTCTATCTGCTGTTCTGCTCAGTGATCTGTTTCTTGTCACAATATCTTTTATTATAAAAGAAAAGAACTGTGTTGTAAATAAACCTTTCCCAAAACACACAGACCTATTCAAAATCTTACTGGTTCTACCCCTAGTTTTAGTTCTCTTGATTAGCATTTTATAACTGCAAACAATTCACTAAAACTCTATCTCTTGATCCTCCAGTCTCAATGTATCTGCTGTCTGTTCTCTATGCAGTCTGGGAAAATTGTTTGGTCTACACTATTTCACTACTACTTTTCCCAATTTTTCTTAACCATGTCTTTATGTTTACATATTTATTCTGTGATGGAGATTCCTCTAATGTAGTAGCTGGGCATATGGCCAGCTTAGATGTAAAAATAGGGCATGGAATACCAGGAAGTTACTTGTGCTAATTCCAAACTGGGACACTTTGATAGTGATGCACCTTCTTCAGGCTTTCTGTTTCCTGGTTTTGCCAGCTGGAAAATGAACAGGACCTACTCGCAGCCTAGAGTGTGCTCTGGCAAGGCCACAAGATAAAAGGAAATGACTCCGTGATGTAGAACCACCCACAGATCTGGAACATTCACTACCCGTTTTATGCAGGAAGGGTATAAATTTGTTCCTTTTATAAATCAAAGAAAGTTTAGTTCTCTCTGTTTGAGCTTCTGAGTTCAATGTAACAAACACACTTCTATATTTTCCCTGTTCTTTGATTCTAAAATTTCAAAACCACTCAGCATTTATAAAAATAAGCACTTACTAGTAACATTTACTTCTTAAACAAATAATGTGGCTTCTCCCTGAGGAAAATAGCTGTAAAGCTAATCTTATGTTATTAGAAATGCATCAAGTAGATGCCATTTCTTACAGTCAACAGCTCAAACCATTCCACACATTTTAGTCTGCATAGCATTTTGAACATGTTATTTTTATGTAGATTTTTTTCCAAATTCCCTAACATCTTTATTATTTCTAAGATTTTTACTAAATGAATATTAGACTTTACAGCTCTCTGTTATTTTGCCCTTTGTGCAAAATGGATCCATTATTTACACTCACAGCATCAAGGTCTTCTTCACCTATATATTATTTTGTATTACTCAACATTTTTTTAATATTGGCATCATAATTTTAATATTGGAAATGTCTTGCTAATCTTTGTTCCTACTCCATCATAAAATTGCTGTTTTATTATATAGCAAAATTTCTTAAATCTCCCTAACAATTTAGTAAGAATTTCTTAATTAACAGTAACAATAATATTTACAAATGCTTTTTTAAAATATTAATTAAATCTATGGCTTGGTTAGTGGAAAATAGGTGATTTTTTTAATAGCTTCCTAGCCATGAATATGAAATATGACACCTTATATTTATGTCAGCTTCAATAAATTGTAATAAAATTTTATGACTTTCTCCATTAGGCTATTGTACATATTTTGTCAGAATTATTTTCAAGTACAGTATATATTTACTGCTATTTTGAATAACATCTTTTTTCTTCTTAATTACATTTTTTTGCTGTCATTTTTGGAATGTAGATATGTTTTTTGTATTTTTCTTACACCTTCAGTTCAGTTCAGTTCAGTCGCTAAGTTGTGTCCAACTCTTTGTGACCCCATGAATTGCAGCACGCCAGGCCTCCCTATCCATCACCAACTCCCGGAGTTCACTCAAACTCACATCCATCGAGTCAGTGATGCCATCCAGCCACCTCCTCCTCTGTCGTCCCCTTCTCCTCCTGCCCCCAATCCCTCCCAGCATCGGGGTCTTTTCCAATGAGTCAGCTCTTCGCATGAGGTGGCCAGAGTACTGGAGTTTCAGCTTTAGCAGCATTCCTTCCAAAGAACACCCCGGGCTGATTTCCTTTAGAATGGACTGGTTGGATCTCCTTGCAGTCCAAGGGACTCTCAAAAGTCTTCTCCAACACCATGGTTCAAGAGCATCAATTCTTCGGCGCTCAGCTTTCCTCACAGTCCAACTCTTACATCCATACATGACCACTGGAAAAACCATAGCCTTAACTTGACGGACCTTTTTGGCAAAGTAATGTCTCTGCTTTTCAATATGCTATCTAGGCATAACTTGTCTTCCAAGCAATAAGTGTCTTTTAACCATCTGCAGTGATTTTGAAGCCCCCAAAATTCAAATCTGACACTGTTTCCACTGTTTCCCCATCTATTTCCCATGAAGTGATGGGACCAGATGCCATGATCTTAGTTTTCTGAATGTTGAGCTTTAAGCCAACTTTTTCACTCTCCACTTACACTTTCCTAAGAGGCTTTTTAGTTCCCCTTCACTTTCTTACATCTTGCACCTATTCAATTATTAATCCTCAAAATGTGTTTATAAAGCATTTAATTTTTTTTTTGGCTTAATCACTAATTTTCAGTTAAGTTCAGTCGCTCAATGTGTTCTACTCTTTGCCACCCCAAGGACTGCAAACCACCATGTTTCCATGTCCATCACCAACTCTCAGTGCTTACTCAAACTCATGCCCATCAAGTCGCTGATGCCATCCAACCATCTTATCCTCTGTCATCCCCTTCTGCTCCCACCTTCACTCATTCCTAGCATTAGGGTGTTTTCAAATGAGTCAGTTCTTCGCATCAGGTGGCCAAAGTATTGGAGTTCCAGCTTCAGTATCAGTCCTTCCAGTGAACACCTGGGAGATGGAACACCCAGTGTATTTCCTTTAGGATGGACTGGTTAGATCTCCTTGCAGTCCAAGGGACTCTCAAGAGTCTTCTCCAACACCACAGTTCAAAAGCATCAATTCTTCAGTACTCAGCTTTCTTTATAGTTCAGCTCTCACATCTATACATGACTAGTGGAAAAACCATAGCTTTGACTGGAGGGACATTTGTTGGCAAAGTAAAATCTCTGCTTTTTAATATGCTGTCTAGGTTTGTCATAGCTTTTCTTCCAAGGGTCAAATGTCTTTTAGTTTCATGTCTTCAGTCAGTATCTGCAGTGATTTTGGAGACCAATAAAATAAAGTCAGCCACTGTTTCCATTGTTCCCCATCCATTTGGCATGAAGTGATGGGATTGGATACCATGATCTTAGTTTTCTAAATGTTGAGTTTTAAACCAACTTTTTCACTCTCCTCTTTCACTTTCATCAACAGGCTCTTTAGTTCTTTGCTTTCTGCCATAAGGGTGATATCATCTGTGTATCTGAGGTTATTGATATTTCTCTTACTAATCTTGATTTCAGTTTGCGCTTCATCCAGCCCAGCATTTTGCATGATGTACTCTCCATGTACGTTAAATAAGCAAGATGATAATATACAGCCTTGACATATTCTTTTCCCGATTTGGAACCAGTCTGTTGTTCCATGTCCAGTTCTAACTGTTTCTTCTTGATCTGCATATAGATTTCTCAAGAAGCAAGTCAGGTGGTCTGGTATTCCCATCTCATAAAAGGTTTGTGGTGATCCACACAGTCAAAGGTTTTGGCATCAACAATAAAGCAGATGTAGTTGTTTTTTCTGGAATTCTGTTGCTTTTTCTATGATCCAATCGATGTTGGCAATTTGATCTCTGGTTCCTCTGCCTTTTCTAAATCCAGCTTGAACATCTGGAAGTTCATGTTTCATGTACTGTTGAAGCCTGGCTTGGAGAATTTTGAGCATCACTTTGCTAATATGTGAGATGAGTGCATTTGTATGGTAGTTTTAGCATTCTTTGGCATTGCTGTTCTTTGGGGTTAGAATGAAAACTGACCTTTTCAAGTCCTGTGGCCACTGCTGAGTTTTCCAAATTTTTTGGCATATTGAGTGTTGCGTGGTGCTGGAGCAACTTTAAGGAGATACCCCATGTCCAAGGGCAAAGGAGAAGCCATAGTAAAATGGTAGGAGGGGTGAAATTTTGCTTAGAATCAAACCCCATATCCACCAGAGATGCTCAGGGGGCTCAAAAATACCTTGTGTGCACCAGGCCCCAGAGACCCCACAGAGATTGAGACAGAGGGTTTCCTGAGGAGGTACGGGTCAGCAGTGGACTGCTGCACGGGCAGGGGCTCTAGATTCAGTAGACCTGGGTATGGCATACTCCGTCTTGGAGGAGGTCACCATTAACCCCACCACAGAGCCACAGAACTTACACAGCACTCTTGGAGGGCACAAACAGAACCTTGTGTGCACCAGGACACAGGAGAAAGGAGCAGTGACCCCAAAAGAGACTGACACAGACTTGCCCGTGAGTGTCCAGGAGTCTCTGGTGAGGCGTGTGTTGGTGGTGGCCTGCTGCAGGGCTGGGGGCACTGAGTGCAGCAGTGCGTGCATGGGACCTTCTGAAGGAAATCTCCATTATCCTCATTACCTCCACCATAGTTTGGCCTCAGGTCAAATAACAGGGAGGGAACACAACCCTGCCCTTCAACAGAAAATTGGATGAAATATTTACTGACCATGGCTCCACCCATCAGAACAAGACTCAGTTTCCCCCTCAGTCAGTCTCTCCCATCAGGAAGTTCCATAAGCCTCTTATCCTGCTCCATCAGAGGGCAGACAGACTGAAAACCACAATCACAGAAAACTAACCCATCTGATCACAGCGACCACAGCCTTGTCTAACTGGATAAAACTATGAGCCATGCCCTGTGAGGCCACCCAAGACGGATGGGTCACGGTGGAGAGTTCTGATAAAACATGGTTCACTGGAGAAGGGAATGGCAAACCACTTCAGTATTCTTGCCTTGAGAACCCCATGAACAGTGTGAAAAGGACAATGAAAGATGTCCTCCCCAGGTCGGTAGATGCCCAATATGCTACTGGAGATCAGTGGAGAAATAACTCCAGAAAGAATAAAGCAATGGAGCCAAAGCAAAAACAACACCCAGTTGTGGATTCGACTGGTGATGGACGTAAAATCCAATGCTGTAAAGAGCAATATTGCATAGTAATCTGGAATGGTAGGTATGAATAAAGGCACATTGGAAGCAGTCAAACAGGATGGCGAGAGTGAACATTGACATTTTAGGAACAAGCAATCTAAAATGGACTGAAATGGGTGAATTTAATTCAGATGACCATTATATTTACTGCCATGGGCAGGAATCCCTTAGAAGAAATGGAGTAGCCATCATAGTCAACAAAAGAGTCCAAAACACAGTACTTGGGTGCAATCTCAACGACATAATGATCTCTGTTCGTTTCTAAGGCAAACCATTCTATATCACAGTAATCCAAGTCTATGCCCCAACCAATAATGCTGAAGAGGCTGAAGTTGAACAGTTCTATGGAGACCTACAAGACCTTCTAGAACTAACACCCTGAAAAGATGTCCTTTTCATTATAGGGGACTGCAATGCAAAAATAGGAATTCAAGAAACACCTGGGGTAACAGGAAAATTTGGCCTTGGAGTACAGAATGAAGCAGGGCAAAGGCTAATAGAATTTTGCCAAGGGAATACACTGGTTATAGCAAACACCCTCTTCCAACAACACAAGAGAAGACTCTACACATGGACATCATCAGATGGTCAACATTGAAATCAGACTGATTATATTATTTGCAGTCAAAGATGGAGAAGGTCTATGCCACCAGCAAAAACAAGACCAGGAGCTGGCTATGGCTCAAATCATGAACTCCTTATTGTCAAATTCACTTAAATTGAAGAAAGTAGGAAAAACCATTAGACAGTTCAGGTATGACCTAAATCAAATCCCTTATGATTATACAGTGGAAGTGACAGATTCAAGGGATCAGATCTAATAGGCAGAGTGCCTGAAGAACTATGGATGGATGTTTGTGACACTGTACAGGAGACATTACCCATAGACTATATTAATTTGCTCCTCTTAATCCAACCCTGTATCTTTTGTTTCTTTTCTTATTTTACTGATAAGAACCTCCATTATAATGTTCAACAGAATTAGTGACAATGGGCATCCTTGTTCTAGATTTTAGAGGAAACACCTATACTGTCTTGCCATTACAAATGATACTTATTATACTTTTCTGCTAAATGCTTTTAATCAAGTTAAAGACTTTTTCTGTTTTTCTAGTTTATAAATAATTTTTAATCAAAAATGTCTATTGACTTTTATTAAATGTTTTTAATGCTCCTTTTTCAAGCATAATATGATATCGTAAACTGCCTTAATTGCACTTTTACTGTCAAAAACTTTCATTTCTGGAGTAAATATAGTGAGATTAGGATATACTGTATTAATAATTTTTTCAGCTATCACTATCTACTGACTTGCTGCCCTCAGCTCATGTTCTTTTTTGTACTTTTCTGCTTTGTACGTCCTATTCTGTACAATATTATTTGAATGGTTACACTTGAGATAAGATTATACTTATATTAATAAAGTCTAATTTTAATAAAAATCTGAACAACAAAAGAGCCATTGAATACTTTAAACATATTCACCTCCCTTCCAAATTATATGCAAGTTGATTAGAGTTCTAACTATGCATTTTTTAGTCTTCATAATAAATTATTATGATTATCTATATATTTAAGAGTGATTGAATTATTGATAGCATTCTTTTCCCCAGGGTAACAAGGTTTCTTTGTTCTCTTACCCATTCTGTTTGTTTGTGTGTTTTTTCCTTTGGAAATTTTTCATGGTTTTTTTTGTGTGTGTGTGAGTTCCACAACAATATATTTTAGTGCATGCTTACTTTTGCAAAACTTCTCAACATGGCTAGACTGCCACACTGCTGAAAGACTCTCTCCTTCCTTTACCAAAGCCCAGCTGTCATAAACTAAGATGCTGGCTGTGTCAGAGTAACATGTCCCACATCACTATGTACCATAAGATGAAGGTACTAATGTGCTTTCTATGATAAAGAGCAAGTCAGAGTCATCTAAATACTCTGATCGACTTTCATCTCTATTTTCCATTTCCCTTTGACAGTTTACATTTATTTTCCATATGATTATTTCTCATATCAAAGTCTCAGAAAAATGCATGGTAAAAAGTAATATGATATAAAAATATGATACTTCAAAGATTTAGAATCAGCTAATCAGCTTTTTAAAATCATTTTCAGGGATCTTAGTATCTCAAGAAAAGTATAGGAAATGACTGGCAAATTTACTGGCTCTAAGAAATGCCTTTGGCCACCTCATGTGAAGAGTTGACTCATTGGAAAAGACCCTGATGCTGTGAGGGTTTGGGGAGAAGAGGAGAAAGGGATGACAGAGGATGAGATGGCTGGATACCATCACCGATGGATGTGAGTCTGAGTGAACCCCGGGAGTTGGTGATGGACAGGGAGGCTGGCCGTTCTGTGATTCATGGGGTTGCAAAGAGTCGGACACGACTGAGTGACTGAACTGAACTGAACTGAAGAAATGCCTTTGGTCATGCTTTTCTAACCTTGCCTTGTCATTTGATTTATTTTTAAGTAAAATATTTTGGCTGTAATATTGTTAGGTCATTAAAATCATACATGTATGTAAGATTATACATATATGTAATCATATACCATACATATATGTAATAGAGAACTAAATCACACATATATGTAATAGAGAACTGAACTAGAAATCTAAGGCCTCCTGCATGAAAACAAAAACTTGTGAGAAAGAGCATGTAACAGGATGAGTGTGACACAAAGAAAGTCAAGTCCGATTTTCCAAGCTGAAAACCCAAAATAGAAAATCAAATATTGAATCATAATCGCAAACTGTACAGACACTGTACGTTCAAAAAAAATCATAAATAAGACCACTTCTGAAATACCAGATTAACATAAATATTTATTTCATATACCAAAATTTGGGGTAAATCAAATTTACCTCAATAGTATTGAAAAGTGCAATATTCAGATATCAAAGGAATAATTTTTCTTTTTTCACTACAGCTGAAAGATCTGTGGCTCAAAGAGAGCTATATTATAACTTTCTGTCCCATAAGTTCAAATAATTATTTACAAATAGTGTTTGAACTCTTTAGCAGAAAGTCATTAGGAAGCATCACCTATCTCTCTCTCTTTTTTTTTTTTTTTGCTTTTCATGTTGCTAAGCAATAACAGATATCTCCTGTTACAAACTTCATAGGAAGCAAAGGTTCAAAAATTTTTCAGGAATACACAAACATATACATTTACAGTATTATAGATTCTGAAAAAAATTCATGGCTAAGACTAGGCTAGAGCAGAAGAACAAAGACATGCCACGGGACCCCAGGGGACTGGACTGAGTAACAAGCAACAGTAGGACACCGCTGGGGAAGGGACAGACAGCCCTCTGAACCGATACCAAGCATAAGCTTGCTGCTATTGAAAGAGGAGCAAGAAAATCCCTAATGCCTTTCAGAACATGGCCCTGATTCAGAGCAGAGGTATGTTGCCTTTGAGGAAAGGCCAGGAAAATCCGGAACCTCAGGAGCCCTGAGGAGAAGGTCCACAGAATCTTTCTAAGTCTGAGAACACAACAGATGATATGAAATTCTCCACGGTCGTTCCTATTCCACCAAAAGCATTTATATTGCCCATGCCTTTGGGTTTTGTACTATCACGCTTTGATGTCTTGGGGCCTTGCTGAACCTGAAGGGATGGTTCCTTGCAGGGTGAGCTAACTCTCAATCTTGCCTGTGGGCTTCCCTGATAGCTCAGTTGGTAAAGAGCCCATCTGCAATGCAGGAGATCCCAGTTCGCTTCCTGGATCAGGAAGATCCCCTGGAGAAGGGATAGACTACCCACTCCAATATTCTCAGGCCTCCTTTGTGGCTCAGCTGTTAAAAGAATCTGCCTGCAGTTCAGGAGACCTGGGTTTGATCCCTGAGTTAGGAAGATCCCCAGGAGACGAGAACGGCTACTCACTCCAGTATTCTGGCCTGGAGAATTCCAGTCCATGGGGTCACAAAGAGTCGGACATGACTGAGTGACTTTCACTTCAATCTTGCCTGTGGGGTTTCCCCGGTGGCTCAGTGGTAAAGAATTTCCCTGCAATGCAGGAAACCCAGGTTCGATCCCTGGGTTGTGAAAATCCTTTGGAGAAGGGAACGGCAACCCACTCCAGTACTCTTGCCTGGAGAATTGCATGGACAGAGAAGCCTGTCAGGGAATAGTCCATGGAGTCACAGAGTCGAACATGACTGAGTGACTAACACTTTCACTTCTTGCCTGTGAGCAGACCTTTTCATCTCAATCCAGAACTTACAGTCCAACCTCTCCTTAATCAGATTTTTACTGTGGACCATCTATTTGCTCTGTTTACCCCAGAGTCAAGCACCACGCAACCAGAGCCAGGTCCAACAACCCACAGCTTGCTGAAATTCATTATTCAAATTAACCAATCCTCAACTGACTTACCCTGCCTCACTCATTCTTTCCCTGCCTCAACTATTCTTTCTCACAGAAATCATAATAAAGGCTCTCACTCAAGCTTTCTCCTCGCTTCCTTTGCCTCCTGAGTGGCCCTGGTACTTCCACATATAGCCCCTCATCACAGGATGTGCCCGTTCTCTTTTAAGATCTGTGAATGCATCAAGCTATCTTCTCAATTGCCAGCATCTCCTGATCTGTTAGCCTTGCTACACCTAATAATAATACAATCTATTTTTTAAATTGTATTTTCCATTGGAGTGTAGCTGACTAACAATGTTGTGATAGCTTCAGGTGGACAGCAAAGGGACTTCCCAAACGTATACATGTATCCATTTTCCCCAAACTCCCCTCCCATCCAGGCGGCCACATCACACTGAGCAGAGTTCTCTATAGGACACAGTAGGTCCTTGTTGGTTATCCATTTTATATATAGCAGTGTGTACCTATCCATATCAAACTCTCTAATATAATGTATTTTTAAAACACATTACACCGAGCAACAGGGGACCGCAGTCTACTACTGTAGCATGGGAGGCAGCAACAAAGCTTCATCTGTGCCATCGGCACTGAGGGTCTGCTGAAAGAGGCAGTGGATGCAGCAAGGTCACAGGGAAAACTGCCTCAGTACTCCCACCCTGAACTTCGGCAATGTGCAGCTGCAGTTTACCCTGGGGGGTGGGGGTGGGGGTTAAGCCAAACATTTAAATCTGAGCGTACTGTAGACGTATACGTAGTTCTAAGAAATGAAACAGAAATCTCATGTGTTCTTCTCCTAGCTGTTCTCAACAGTAATATCTTGCCATTTCCCAGTTTGCTCTAGCTGCCACCTCCTTCTTAGTCTGACAAACACTCATCTCTTCTTTGTTTTTATGACTTTGTATTTTCGAAACCATGATATATATGACATCATACAGCACACAATATTTTTTGGAGGACTTCTTTCTATCAGCATAACCTCCCTTAATTTATCCAGGCTGTCACATGTGTCAATAGTCAGTTCGTTTGTATTTCTGGGTACCATCCTTCTGTATGGAGCTCCCAAGGTTTGTTCAACCATTCACGAGGTGAAGAGCAACTAGGTGGTTTCTAGTCTATGGTAATCACAATGCTTTTTAAAAGATTTATGTACACATTTTTATGTGAACATACTTTCAGCTCCCTTGGATAAATGCCCAAGGTGGCATTGCTGGGTTATATGGTAGTTGCATGCTTAGTTTACTAAGAAAACTGCCAAACTACTTTCTAGAGTAGCTGTAACATTCTAAATTCCTGCCAGCAAAGAATGAGCAGTTTCTCCACATTCTCTCCAGCATGTGGTGTTGCCACTATTTCTTTATTTAGCTATTCTAATAGGTGAGTAGTGATGTCTCATCAATGATATTGACATCTTTCCACATGCTTATTTACCATCTGCATATCCTTTTCAGGGATATAACTGTTCAGGTCTTCTGTCTATGCGCTAATTGGAATGTTTGTTCTGTTTTCTACTGTTGAGTTTTGAGAGTTCTTGGAATATTTTAGATAGTGATCCTTTTTCACACACATTTTGTAAATACTTTCTCCCAATGAGTAGCCTGTTCTTTTTCCTTGTAACAGAGTCAAGTGCACAATGTTTTATTTTGATGAAGTCCATTTTATCAGGTTTTCCTTTTATGGACCTTGTTTATAGTATCAAGTCTAGCATTAAATCTCCAAGATTTTCTTCCATTTGGTTTTTCCCTAAAGGTATTATTTCATTAAAAATAAGGTTGTGATTCATTTTGAGTTAATCTTTTAATAAATTTTAAGATTTAGGCTCATTTATTTGTAGCTTAATGTTTAGCTAAAGCATGCCTAATCGCTTAAGCACTTCTTGTTTCAAAAGTTCTTTTCTCCATTAAGTTTTGCACTTTTGTCAAAAATTGGCTAGGCATATTGTTTGTGGGTTTATTTCAGTGTCCTCTGTCTACATTAATCATGTCTCTAACCTGAAAAAAAAAAAAAACACAGTCTTGATGACTGTGGTTATACAATAAAATTTTGAAAGTGAGTAATTAATTCCTCTCACTTTATTCTTTTTCTAAATTGTTCTGGCTATTCTAGTTCCTTCAGCTTTTTGATATATATTTTAGAAAAATACTGTCTGTATCTACTTAAAAAATCTTACTGAGGTTTTGATAGTAATTGCCTTAAATCTGTATATTATATTAGGGATAATTTCCATCTTTGCTATGTTGAGGCTTCCAAACCATGAACATATCTGTCCATTTACTAAGATTTTATTAGATTTCCTTCATCTCAAATTTTAATTTTGAGCACACCAGTCTTATGCATATTTTGTTAGAATTACATCTAAGTATATTTTGACTAATTATAAATAATATTGTTTTGAACTTCAGTGTCCCTATGTTCTTTTCTAATTCACAGGAAAACAACACATATGGGAATCTTTATATTTTATCTTGAAAACAGAAACTCTCTTAATAATTCTAAGTTTTAAAAATTGATTTCTGAGGATTTTCAACAAAGACAACTATTTTATCGGCAGATAGTGATAGATTTATTTCTTATTTTTTTATTTTTATTTCCCTTTCCAATACTTTGGCCACCTGATGTAAAGAGCCCACTCAATGGAAAAGCCCCTGAAGCTGGGAAAAATTGAAGGCAAAAGGGAAAGGGGGTGGCAGAGAATGAGATGGTTAGCTAGCATCTCTGACTCAATGGACATAAATTTGAGCAAACTCCAGGAGATAGTAGAGGACAGAGAAGCCTGGTGTGCTGCAATGTATAAGGTCACAAAGAGTCAGACATGACATAGTGACTAAACAACATTTCCTGTCCTTTCCTTATTGGGTTGACTAGAAATTCAAACACTCTTTGAATCAGAAGGGGAAAATAAACATCTTTCCCTTGTTCCAGTCTTCAGAAGAGACATTTTGTCTTTCACCATTAAGCAGAATGTTGGCTGTGTCTTTTGTATAGATGCTCTTTATCAAGTTGAGTATATCCCTCTCTTTTTTTGACAGTTTTTCTTTATGACATATATTTAATTTTATCCAGTGATTTTTCTGCATTGATTGAAATAATTGTGCGGTTTTCATTCTTTGGCCTGTTAACAAGGTATATTGAATTGTTTGATTTTCTAATACTGAGTCACTCTTATATCCCTGGAATATAGCCAAACTTAAATATACTGCATTGCTTTACACATTGTATTTGCCGAAATTTTATTAAGAATTTTTGCGCCATTTTTGTGAGGGATGGCAGGCTATCATTTTTTGATATTCTACTATCTTCATCTGGTTGTGGTATCAGGGTAATGCTAGCTTCATAAACAAACTGCTCAGTATTTCCTTCCTTTCTATTTAATAGATCAGTATGTATAGAACTGGTGTTCCTTCTTTAAATGCTTGATAGAAATCTTCAGTGAAGTCATCTAGGCCTAGAGATTTCTTTTAGGAAATTTTATCAAACCACAAATTTAATTTATTTGATCATTATAAATGGGGAAACAGTGTCAGACTTTATTTTTCTGGGCTCCAAAATCACTGCAGATGGTAATTGCAGCCATGAAATTAAAAGAGGCTTACTCCTTGGAAGAAAAGTTATGACCAACCTAGATAGCACATTCAAAAGCAGAGACATTACTTTGCCGACTAAGGTCCATGTAGTCAAGGCTATGGTCTTCCAGTGGTCATATATAGATGTGAGAATTGGACTGTGAAGAAGGCTGAGCACTGAAGAATTGATGCTTTTGAACTGTGGTGTTGGAGAAGACACTTGAGAGTCCCTTGGACTGCAAGGAGATCCAACCAGTCCATTCTGAAGGAGATCAGCCCTGGGATTTCTTTGGAGGGAATGATGCTAAAGCCGAAACTCCAGTACTTTGGCCACCTCATGTGAAGAGTTGACTCACTGGAAAAGACTTTGATGCTGGGAGGGATTGGGGGCAGGAGGAGAAGGGGACGACAGAGGATGAGATGGCCGGATGGCATCACCGACTCGATGGATGTGAGTTTGAGTGAACTCCGGGAGTTGGTGACGGACAGGGAGGCCTGGCATGCTGCGATTCATGGGGTCGCAAAGAGTCGGACACAACTGAGCAACTGAACTGAACTGAACTGAACTGACAGGGCTATTCTGATTATCCACTTCATAGTATGTGAGCTAAGACTGGCTCTGCTCCCTGCTTCATTCCTGATAGCGGCAATTTGTGTCTTCTCCCTCTTTACTCTGTCACTGTTTCCAGAGATTTGTCAATTTTTATTGATTTTTTTCAAAGAACCAGCTCTTTGTTTTATGTAATTTCTCTGTTGTTGTTGTTTGTTTTCAATTTTATCGACTTCTGCTGTCTTTGTAATTTTTATCCTCCATTTTTGGTAGGATTTAGTTTGGTCTTACTCTTCTAGGTTCTTGAAGTGAGAGATTGGAATATTGATTTGAATTGTTCCTCTTTCTAATATATGCATTTAGTGCTGTCGATTTCCCTCTTAGTCTTCATTAACCACGTCCCACAAATATTGATATGTTAAATTTGCATTTTCATTAAGTTCAGTCTTGTAAGGCGATGATCCGTCCCATGGTTATGAGAGCAAGAGGTAAAAGAATAACACTGAAGTACTTAGGAAAATGCAAACCAGTCCTTGAAGAGAGCTAACAGAAGCACAGGAATGGTGGAATAATCAGCTTTGTTTTGCTAATATCCATAAAAATATTAAAAATAAATAGGAAAATTATTTGGTGCATCTTAAAAGCTATCTTTAATCTGCTTTTCTGAAAGAGTTCATAGAGGTCATTTTCAGCTATAACATAAAGCATCTTACAGTCCCCATCAGGAATTAAATATGAACAGATGTGTCTTCTTATTTGCTAGTCCTCTGTCAAATGTTCAAAAGCAATAAAAAGTGGACAATGAGATGAATCACAGATCAGAGGGCATCTTGCCAGTTTAAACTGTCTGAAGAATTTTCTGACATTTTCAGTACTGTATTACTTAAAATAGCCATCTAGCTGGGTGTGGTGGTTATTACTGTTCCAGGAATAGATTTGCTTACAAGTGGCAGGAAGCCTTGACAGAATTCAGACTGAGTTGTATGGTCATTCGCCTTGTTTCAAGAGCTATAATCTGCTTTGCCTTCTCAGAGCAAAATGTTCTAACATCACCAAATATGAGAATGAAGAAGTGCAGAGCTTATGCATGCCACTCTAATCCTCAAATCCAATTAGCATTCAACCTTGTCATGTAGCTACCCTTCTCATGCTTTTTTAGCTCCATGCAGTTCTGCAGCTCTGATTAAAACCAGTGGGTGGCCTTGATCACTTAAGATGCTTCTTATAAAATCATCAGAAGCCTAGCACAGAAAGAGACCAAATAGAAAGATGGAGACTATATAACAGTTCAAAGAAAACCGCATTGCTGTATACCAAGAAAGACATTTTCATCGTAAACATTTTAATTTTCATTCGTTGACAAGATCAGATGAGGAAGATGGAAAAGCAAACTCATATTTTTTATAAGATTAACTTGAATAATAACGTACAGAAAAGAAGATATAATTTTCTACTATATGGCTACAATATGCTGCATACTCTCTATGTTCATATTAATTACCTCATTTACCCTCATCATGATCTTCTGAGGCATCTATTATTTTTCTCATTTTACAAAGGAGGTAAATGAAGATCAGAGATGCTAAACAACTAATTTGTGTTCATGGATTCAGTAAGTAGCAATGAAGACTTCAAATCCAGGTCTCTCTGATCCTAATGACTACAGTTTAGGGGAGGGGGTTTGGTCTCCAAAACCTCTCATTATATCATTCCACTTTTTAATTCATCAATTAACTTCCTGGCATCTCAATAACTACACTGTCTTTTATTCACACCACATCTCTGATATACCAATTTGAAATGACTTTATCTCTGTAATTACATAGAAGTATGAGATGGGTTTGGTAACTGCCAGGAGTGAAAAAAAGATCCTTCCCAATTTCTAAAACAAATATATATATATATATACATATGCTTTGAGGATCACTGAAATAGGACTGCTACAGGAAACATTTCCTTAGATAATAAAGAATACAATGTAGCTATTAAGAAATAATGAGAAAGATCTTTATATTCAGCTAGGGAAACAGTACCAGTTAAGTAAAAAAGCAGAGTACAAGAAAAAATATATATCTCAGAAAAGTTTTGCTTAAAAAGTAAGAAAGAAAATGATGTATATTAGATGTTGCTTATATTTGCAAAAAGAGACCCTGGGAAGATAAATAAGAAACCAATAAAATGAGTTACCAACAGGGAACCAGAGATGAGGAAAGGAATCAGTAGGGACAGCCCTTCAGTGTTATGGGAATGAGACGTCTTAGATTATTCTCCTTCTTACTGTCTAACTTTTAAACCACATACATATTCAACCTATTCGAAAATAATTTAAAGAGAAAACTAAAGATCCATTTCAGACAGTGAGAAGAGTGAGGACAGCAGTTGATAAGGACAACCTTAAGGGCTGTTCAGCACAGGATCTTGGAGAAGGCGATGGCACCCCACTCCAGTACTCTTGCCTGGGAAATCCCAGAACGGAGGAGCCTGGTAGGCTGCAGTCCACGGGGTTGCTAAGAGTCAGACATGACTGAGCGACTTCACTTTCACTTTTCACTTTCATGCACTGGAGAAGGAAATGGCAACCCACTCCAGTGTTCTTGCCTGGAGAATCCCAGGGAAGGGGAGCCTGGTGGACTGCCGTCTCTGGGGTCGCACAGAGTCGGACACGACTGAAGCAACTTAGCAGCAGCAGCAATGGATCACAAACATTTACTGTTCCATTCAAGTAAAGGATCAAGAAGCTTAGTTGTAATGTCAGTTGGGACAAGACTGGACATTGGGACAAACAGTCATGAGTTTAAATTCTAGCTTTCTTGTTTCCTAGCAATGTGATACTTGCAGGTTACTTAATATCTCTGAGTTTCAGTTGTATTCGTAGTAATAATGGTATTGACATCAATAGGATATAATGAAAGTTAAATGAAATAATGATTGCAAGGTACTTACACACCTTAAAGAACTGCCATCATTATAATCATCATTCTCATCATGAAGTGGAAAGGAAACAGACAATACTTCTTAGAAGCCATTCAAAGAAGGAGTAGAACAGTCTCAAGTAGCTGCACAATGATAGAACTAAACTGTTCTGTCTACTTTGAAACTTACTTTGTAAATATAGTATTAGAGCATTTTGGATTTGTTTAATATAATGACACCTCATCTTTTTGCAAAATGTCTTTAAGGAAAATGCATCATATCTCCAGAATTATCATTAAGCCCTTCATACTTTTTCCGTTCAAATACCTTTAAGTCAATCCACTAGAAAATTTCACCACATGGAAACATAATATTAGTTTCATAAAAAGAAATTCTATAGGAAATTATCTCCATGTTAAACTAAATTTCTTGAATCTGACAATTAAATTTAAAGAAATACATTCTTTCAGCAGAACACTAACATCCTCATTAAGGAGAAAAGGAAAGCACATGTCTATGAAAATATATACACGATATAAAAAAATCTGATGAGGCAAAATTACCAGTTGAGATGCTTAAAAAGGACTGCACTGCATTACCCATACTTGTGTATAATATACACTATAATATACATCTTAGAAGAAGAGGAAATGAAAACATCCGAGACAACAGCTAGAGAAGCTTCTTAGAATTCCTAAAGGAATAAGATGCATTTGCTATTCTGCATTAATATTGGAGTGAATTTTAAGAAAAATAATGGCAGTCATTCTGGCAAAAGACTATTGGCAAAAGATTCATGGACTATAAGAAATAGTCCATGGAGCTTCTCAGATTCAGAAAAGAGAAAACTATTTGAATGGGATTCCTCTCTTCATCATGACTTATCAAGATGTGTCAATCCACCACTAACGTCCCAAGAGAGCATTCCTGCCTCTTCTCCTTCCATCCTTCACTTGTGATATTCAAATACTGTATTTCCTCTTTCAGCTTCCATAATGCATTGACCCTGCATCTGCCTTCTCTGTCTGGGTATCTGAATCTTACCACAATACTCAGTTTTTAGAAATCAGGGAAAACTGAATGATTTTTAAGTATCCCTCAAATATTTTGTATACTTTGTACTCAGAATTTTAATGAAGACAATTAATAATGCTTGTATACTTTGGCCACCTGATGCAAAGAGGTGATTCATTAGAAAAGAACCTGATGGTAGGAAAGATTAAAGGCAGGAAGAGATGGGGATGACAGAGATGGCATCACTGACTCAATGGACATGAGTCAGAGCAAGCTCTGGGAGATGGAATGACAGGGAAACCTGGTGTGCTATAGTCCATGGGGTTGCAAAGAGTTGGGCACGACTGAACGACTGAACAATAATATTGCTTTCCAGAAGCAGAGAGATGTACACACATCTCAGGTTTTACAAAAAAATGTATGTACAAGTTGACTTTAAAAGCAAACTTGTGATAAGATTAGCAATCTCCCTGAGAAATTCTTATATCTAAAGTTACATCTATTGTCAATGTCAAGGATTTTGTCCCAAATTTATGGTCCTTTTAAATCAAGAGTTCACTATTATATTATAAATTAAAGCCTATTAAGTTGATTTTAATCATTTTTGTACTTAATTTCCAATTTACAAAATCGCTGCCACTACTGTAACTGCAATCTAATTTTAAAGGAGTACTCCTTTCTTCAATTCTTTTTTGCCTCTCTTATTTCTCTGCTGTCATGAATTTTACAAATGCAATTATTTTTCTGCAAATGTTCATTACAACCAGTAGGAATGTGGGGTAGATCCATTAAGTTGGTAGATCCATTAAAATCTAGCCAGCCTGATATTAATAAGGCCAGCAGTATGTATTTGGCTTCTCTCAGGCTATTTTGTGAAGATCACACAAAATATTATTTTTAATTTCTGTGATCATCTCTGAATTTTTTTAAAATCTTTACTTGTTAACATTTGTAACATTAACATTTGTAATAACATTTTTTATTACATTTATAATGTAATTAATTTATGAAACAAGGTTGAAATGTTATCAAATTCTGATTGAAGAAATTATTATTCTATTAGTAATATTTCAAAAATGCAGAGAAGCTTAGAGAATAAAATTATAGTCATAAGTATACCCACCACACATATTTAACAAATGCTGTGTTATATTTTTCTTCAGTTCACTTTTAACAATTCAAAATAAAATCCATTCAAAATAAAAAGATTCATTAAGCCTGTATACATATTCCTATCAATACTACCTGCAAATAACCACATCATAAAACTGAAGAGGATCTTCGCCATCCTGATTTCTTTTTACATTTGCTGCATATTTATGAATTCATAAACAGAAAGAGTATATATATTTAATACTTGCAGAAAATTTTTCTCATAAAAATTTTAGCAATTTATCTTTATTCATAAACTAAAAAACAAACTATAAACATAATGAAAAATCTCAGAAATGACAAGGCTGAAAAATAAAGCAAGAAAGGAGGGTTTGAAGTGTTTGAGCTGAGGGTAGTTTTCAATATAAATAGAGGAATGAATTTTAAGTTTCTTGGAGAAGGTGTCATTTGAGCAAACATTTTAAGAGGAGAGAGTGTTTTATTTTCCTCCCCTATAATTACATTGGTTTGGATCTCTCAATACCAGGAGACAGCCTACTTATTTTTATTAACACTTTTGCTTTTAATTTTTTTTCCTAGCATCGTTATACCAGCTAATTGTGTGAGTCTGTTTGTGTGCAAGGAGTGATTACAACTTACCTAAATACCTCCTGCCATTATTTTAGTTTCACCCTGTCTTGTTTATTTCTCATGTCTTCATTTTTGGTTGATTTAAAAATATCAAATGGCTGTCTTTTTCTTCAAACCTGTTAGGCACCATCCCTTCATGACTGAGTTAACGTGTTTGACTTAATTATGATTGCTTTTTAATTGAACTTATTTCTATCACATGGTATATGTGAGTGCCTATGTATTTGTGTAGTTGGGTATGTGCGCTTTTTGTACCATTTTTTCTTTGTTTTATCTTTAGAAAACTAGACACGATGTTTTAAGTTGATTATGCTTATATGTATTATACCAAGAGCCAATATTTCTAATATCTAAGATGGTTCTGTTTTTCTATTACTGTTTCAAAAGGGTGTTAGCATATTTCAATAACAAGTGAACACTGCCCTTATTTTCCTTGTAACTATTGTCTAGAATTGCAATATTTTCTTTTGAAACTTAAAAAAATCCTTATTATTAATTTTTCTACTCAACAGTGCATTACATTTACCACGTTGCTTCCTGTATGTTTCTTTACATTGAGTTCACTTCTGTTTTTGGTGTTTTTGTCAGTAGTTTTTTAAATTCAGGTAGTTTTGGGGCTAAGCTTTGAGGCTGAGTATTTACTTGCCTCTACTTTTAAATCAGTTGACATCAATTTGAAAAAGTATATTTTTTCCAGTTAATTTCCTTGAGCAGTTTGAATTATTATTTCATTGTGTGGTGATTTCACTTATTGAAGAAGATTTCAGCCCCTAAGCATTTAAAAAATAGATCAGGTATTGTCTTCTTCATCAAATTTCTTTTAATATTTACTTCTTATATATTCTGCAGCTTCAACATTATAGTCTCAACACATTTTTTGTGTTTCTGTGCTTATCTACATATGCATGTATGTATCTCTTTATTTCTACTCAACCATCCATCCATCTATCCATCCCTCCACCTTTCTGTCTTTCTTGGTCAACACTGGGCATTCACTTTCAAATAGAATATTTGTGTCTTCCTTCAGTTCTAGATAATTCAGGGGAAACATTTTTCAAACATCAACTCACAACTTCCATTCTCTTTCTCTAGCACTCCCAACAGTCACATGTCACATATTTTCAATCTAATTTTTCGTGTCTTTGTAATGTTCCTTTCTTATTTTAACTTCATCTGTTCTGCATAGGGAATCATCCTCTACTATCTTCCAATTTACTCATCTACTTATTTCCAACTTAGGCATTTTTCTACCTATTCAGTTTATTGCATCTCAGTAATGATATTTTCTTTCCCAGAGATTTCTTCGCCTCTTTTCAGATGCACCTATTATTATTTCACTTCTATTTGTTGTAATTCATTTTGTCTTGTTCCTGCAGTTGTTTACAAATTCTAGTTCTTTGTGAAATTTTTCAGTCATAAAATTATTAAAATTCTGTTAGAACTGATTTTTATTGGCTGCGTTTTGTTTGCTTGTTTTCTTTTTCCTTATTGATTATCATATTTACATTTTTAGGTTTATTTTGAGCAGATTTATTCCTTGTTTTATTCTCATCTCTTTCTTTATAGAAATTATATAATTGCCTTCATTCAGTCTTAAAGCCCACTGCCTAACCTTAAGATTTAGGTTGGTGAATTGTTATCCTAAGACCACGCAACTCTAGTGGATCCATTTATTTGGGCCACAATGCAAATCATAACCCTGAGAATTGTGCAGTATACCATCCATCTGAACACTGCAAGCTGCTGCCCTGTGGAATACTACTCAAGAGAAAATGGAACTATCACAGAAGTTATAATCCAGTGGGTAGTCATTCTAAGATTCTAGCTGCTTTGTTCCCCTTTCTTGTTTTTGATGTTCCAAGCAACAAGGACATCATTTTCAAGCTTATTCTCACAGATTAGACTCACCAAAGAACCTGTTTCCTAACTTTGACCATATTTCTGGCATCTCATCTTTTGTGGGGTCCTTTTAGCTCTCAGTGATACACAAGCACTGAAATCTCAGCCTCTTATATACGATTCTAAAAGCAAATTCCAGGATGCCTACATATTTAATTACACATCTTATTTCACGTTTCTCTCCAGTTTCTAGTCCATGGAAGCGTACAGATTTTTTTAAGATAAACTATGATTTTGTTTTCAACTATTGAAATACCTAATTGATCAACACTAGTAAGATTTTTAAATAAAAGGTGTGACCTTACAATTCCATCTTGGAAGTATTCCACGGAAATGATCTCTATGCTTCTTTCTGGTTCTCAAAATTTTTAAGCCTATAACTTTTCCTTCCAAAGTAATTTTACTAAGAATTCATAGAATTTAAATCTCAAGTGTATTTATATATTTTTAATTAAAATATATCCTATATTTGTAATCATGTTTTAAAAAGATCTTTATACCAATTCAAATCATTTCTGCTTACTTGAATTTGCAGTTTACAATGTTCTGGTAATAACCACTATTATTTTACATATACACTAGGATGTTACTAGTTCTTCATATTTCATTCCAAAAATATTTGAGTACTTTGTGCAAATTTATATGTCATGTTATTCTCTGATTTTTCCATCATAATTTTACACAGCAGTGTTTAGCTTCTATTTTTCTTATAACTCTATCTTAATTTACAATATTCCTGAATAGCTAACTTTAATTCAAGGTGAAGTTCAGAAAGATTAAAAAAATGTTCTATAACTAGTTTATATTTGAATGATTCTAGTATTCTTTCACATACGTATATGGGATTACTTCCTAGCATTGGACTGTATTTACTGATGATATGGCTATAGGTTTTATAGGTCTTCTATAAAGTTCCTAATGAGTCTCTGGATCTTACACATGTATAAATTAAAATACAGTGAAAATCATGACACAATATCTAGTTCTTCATAACTAGTTCTGTAAATACATGATCCCAAATAAAGGGAAAAGTAAACACAAATAGGCAACTTATTCTCTGCTTCATAAAAGCCATGTGAATGCATGTATAGTGCTAGAGCTAGTAAGAGGGAAAATTCTGAATATGAAATCATACTCTTGTCCTTAATTCACATGCAGTCACCTTGGTTGATGTACAGGATCCCTCCTAAGCTTCCCCAAGTACCATGTAACATCTTATTGGTCAACATCTCATTTTCTGTAATGAATAGCTGTCATATTTGCCTACTTACCAATCTCTTTTAGAATCCACTTCCCTCGTACTCTAAGTGTTATTCCAGAGGCCCTCCCTGGATGGCACTATAATAGAGGCCCAGACAGTCAAAGCCACGGCACTTGTGGCAACGAGCGAGTTGAGACGCTATTTAGCATCATCAGCTCTAGGATTTCCCTGAACAATCACAATCACAGCTCTTTCTGCCAGGTTTGTACACCAATAAGGTATTCATGGATCACTGCTCAAGTCACCCTGCCGCCAGAAGGAAAGACAAGGAAGCTTCAGGGAGAGAAAAATCAGAGTTGAGAAATGGAGACAAATTCCTGAAAGCAGGAAGCTATGCCTAAAGCTAGAGCAGTCCTGGAATTTTTCAGGTAATTAGGTAAATTCTCTCTCTCTCTCATTCTCTCATTTTTCCATAGACAATCAAAGTTTAGCTTCTTTGTAATTGCAGGAGCTTTACCTCCCAGATCATATAATTTCCCATTCTCTCCTTTGTATCACCCACTATATTATGTCTCTTGGGAACAGAGATGATGCCTTATTAATCCTTTTATGTTAAGTTTCTATCATAGTATCCAACTCAAATACTTAATAAAAAGAACAAATGAATAAGCATCAATTTTCATAGCTATAAGACTAGATCTTAATAATTTAAAATAATTGATACTTTCATCCATAAGTCTGGGTTAAATATTTTGAACTGGCACCAAATAAATATTATTTTCCTTCTACACTGCCCCATGGGGGATTACTATGAAAAACTGGAACATTAGTTTAGAAAAACATGGCATCAAATCACACTGATGAGGAAAGATTAATATTGATGTGTAACAGAAATTATATAAGTGGCATTGAAAGGGATAGTGTTGCAAGTCCTAGAAATGCCTCCTAACACACATCTTCTCATCTCTGTCATAGAGTTCCTACATTCCAAAATTATATTATCCAACAAATAGGAGAGAAACATTTGGGTATTACTGCTTTAGAGCATCTTCTTAGTATAATAGTCCTTTGTTTGGTTTCAGTTTTGTTTATAAAAAATTTCACAGTATGAAAAACATCCCCTCAAACCAGCTTCAGTAATTGTAGCATTGTGTCATATTTGTTTATCTGTCATTTATCTGCATAAATACATGTTTCGGTGTTACTTTATGGTAAGTTATAGACATGACACCTCACCTATACTTTCTTCATCATATAACTTCTAAGAATAAGGATCATGCAAAGTTAAAACACCATTATGACACCTATAATAACTTACAAAAATTCATATCTAGTCTTTAAACCATATTCAAATATCCCCAGTTGTCATAAGAAAGTACATTAGCCTCCTTTTTTAAATTAGACTCATGCACTGCAAGTGGTCATTCAGTGTTTTTATTCTAAACTAACAGGATTTCTGTGAGTACTGTTTCTAGGAACAGATAAATCAGATTTTCCTTACTTGAACACTCCCCAAAATACTACTGCTAAAAATTGTTAATATTTACAATACATAAAATATTATTATGAAGCAAGTAAGTTCTTCAGAAAGAAGAGTCCTGTACAAAAGTAATAAATAAGAGGACACATTTGTTAACAAGTGGAGTAGCTGTACAAAAGATTTTGAACTATTCAAGTCAGGCATAAACACTAAGAGTTCATCACCCTCCATTAAAACTCTTCAGAGTTCAAAAGAAATGTAGTAAGGCTGAATTTAAAAGAGAGAGAGAGAGAGATTGCAAATCAAAAAGATTTCAAGGACAGTTTAAGGACACTGAACTGGAATGAGTAGTCAGTGAAGGAGTATTGTACAGGATAAAGACTTGATGAAGACAATAATTGGGGGAAGACATAAATGTAGCAAATTTTTAAATTTTTCATTTTTCATTTTAAAAATGAAATTCTTGATAGCCAGGGCAATTCAGTAATAAAATATACAACCCTAGAGTTGCTTCTGCTCAGTGCTCTGTGACGATCTAATTGGGAAGGAAATCTAAAAATGAGGGGACATATATATATATATATATGGACTTCCCTGGTAGCTCAGCTGGTAAAGAATCTGCCTGCAATGAAGGAGACCTGGGTTCGACCCTTCAGTAGGGAAGAATTCTAGTATTCTGGCCTGGAGAATCCCCATGGACAAAGAAGCCTGGCAGGCTACAGTCCGTGGGGTCGCAAAGAGTTGGACATTACTGAGCAAGCAAGCACAGCACAGCCTGAATGTAGCACAAGAGATTACAAAAAGGAAATAAAGCATGGACTTGGGCTGTCATAGCAACCCAAGTGAAAACAGACAAGAGAAAAATGTTGCTTTTAATTCACACGATTCATTTTGCCAGGAAAGGCCAAGAGCTTCTCCAGAAATAGTGGAAAAAACTATACCAAGATACAGATATTCCGGGTCTTCACCCCAGATATGTCACTACTTAGCTATGTGACCCTGTATAACTCACGTACCTAGGCCTCCTGAAATCTGAGGAACAAAACAGATGACAACTAAGGTAACAGTTCCAAGTGTCTCTTACTTCAGGATTAGCTCGACCATATCAGACACCCTTCATACACACTTAAATTTTAAAGTTTTCAAATGATGTGGATATAAAAGCTCTTAGTTTTTAACAGGAGAACTCTAGAAACAAAACTTGAGAAGGTGATAACTTAAATGTAGGCCAAGTTTTTGCCTAGCATCCTCTTTCTAGCTCTTATGGGAAGTGTAACTAATTAAGAGGAAGACATAAATCAAAGTATCTCATTGTTGTTGTTCAGTTGCTCAGTCATATCTGACTCTTTGCAACCTCCTGAACTGCAGCATGCCAGGTTTCCCTGTTTTTCACTATTTCTCTGAGTTTGCTCATACTCATAAGTCAAGCTCATAAGAAAGTCTATTTATAAGTTTAAAGATTCTCACTAAATTATTTCTAAGTGTTTATATTTAAATATTTATTTGCATGTGAAGTTTGTGACTTAATTTACAACAATATTAATTATTCACCCATAAGCACCAGGTTTCTTGCTGTAGGCCAAGGGTTAATATCTGATAGTTCAGGTCAACTACTAATAGAGGTCATATTTTCAAGGTCATATCAAAAGGAGTGAACGAACATTAAGTTTAAGATTTCAAGTTCAACTGAAGCTAGGGTCAAGGAGTCTGTGAATTATACGAGAGGTGCCATCATTCCCAGAAACATGGAGGTCTTATTTTACCTTCCACTCAAATAAGAAAAGCAGGAAATTTTTTTTTAAACAAATATTCTAACACATTTGGGATTCTCTAATAAATGTTCATTTTCATTAGTAAACAATGTCTAACAGTGGGCAATTTTTTTTCCATGAAGATTCTTAGGTTTTAGGAAATGTTTTACAAAATCAGTTCGAATGCATGTCTGATCAACAGATATCAAATAAAAACATAGAATAATTTAGAGTCAACAGTACAGCAGAGTTTTAGGCAGTAAAAGGATATAGAGTGAAAAACATCATTCAAAACAGTAAATGCAGTTCTTTCCTCAAGAAATTTTAACCTTGTTGCTTTAGATTACATATATGAAAGTGAACAACAGATCCTTTACTCAGGAGGCACATTTTAATGATATCAGTTTACTGCATTAATAGGAAAAAATGCATCTATGTAGATTTCCAATACGAAACTTCTAGGATTGTGCTTACCTGCCTCTTTTCCACTAACTCTGGTGCACAAGCAAATTCCTGTTAAGCCTGTTAGGATCTTGTGTTAACTCTTTCAGCTCACTGAATTCCACATTTTTTAGTCTCCTATTTAAGTTTTTCCCAAAGACTTGAAAGAATGTACTATAGTGCAAACTTGAATGACTTATTAACTTAGAAATTGTCCTGAAACTAGGAAAAATAACTCTCAAAGGCTCTACTCAGAGATCAGTGGCAGAAGCATCCATGTTGCAGCTCTCAAGAAATGGCAGAGATTTGGGAAGAAGGAAACTATGGTTTGGGGCTTCCCTGGTGGCTCAGATGGTAAAGAATACTCCTGCGATGCAGGAGACGAGGGTTCGATGCCTGGGTTGGGAAGATCCCCTGGAGAAGGGAATGGCAACCCACTCCAGTATTCTTGGCGAATTCCATGGACAGAGGAGGCTGGCAGGCTTCAGTCCACGGGGTCACAAAGAGTTGGACACGACCGAACAACTAACACTTTCACATTCAAGCTATGGTCTTGCTTCTGGTAATCTAGCTGAAACCTAGTCACTCTTGACAATTAATCTCTATTCTAAGTGAATGCATCTCATCCTGAAGTGGTTTTCTCATTGTGAGGTTCAGTTACGTTTAGGTAATAACATTCTAGGACAGCATTTGCTATCATTTAAATAGAATGCAAGCCACAAAGGTAATTTGCCACAAAAGTGCCACAAAAGTTGGTTAAAATTTTGTAGTTGCCACATTGAACAAAGATAAAAAGAAATAGGCAAAATACTTTTAAATAAATTTAATTCACAATACCTAAAATATCAACATTTCAACATGTATTGATATTTTAAAATATGAATGAATATATGTACTGATATTTTAAATTATGAATTAATACCTTTATCTTACTAAGTTTTGAAACATAGTGTTCATTTCATGTTTGTTGAAAATTGGAGTAATACCAAGTCACACACTCAGTAGCCACTCATGGCAGTAGCTACCGTATTAGACCATGCAGCTCTGCAATGTTCAGTTTTCAAAAGCTTTAAACAGTGCCAAGTAGAGTGCCATGAGCTGGAAGATTATTTAAATACCCTTTGATTATCATAGTATAACTAAAAGTTGGGGCTTTGGAGGACTGGAAGAGACCTATTTGAAATAGTCCATACTTCTCAATCTCTATTAATATAATATTTATAAAGTTGTGTTGCTTTAAAACCAAATAGTAAGGGATAAATCAGGTGTTTGAGAATAACATATACACACTACTAAATATATATATAACCAACAAGAACCTACTATATAGCACAGGGAACTCTACTCAACATTTTGTCTCAACCTATAAGGGAAAAAAATCTGAAAAAAAAAGATGTATATGTATGTATAACTGAATCACTTTGCTATACTTCTGAAACTAATACAATATTGCAAATCAACTATACTTCAATAAAAAAATAGGACAGGCAATATTAAATTATTCTTAGTGTTTAATTACAAAGAATTATGGACTTCCCTGGTGTTAATAATTAACTGGAGATTAATAATTAATTGGAGATTAATAACAGTCTCCAATTATTATTGGAGAAGGAAATGGCAACCCACTGCAGTATTCTTGCCTGGGGAATCCCATGGACAGATGAGCCTGGCAGGCTATAGTCCAAAGGGTCACAAGAGTCAGACACGACTTAGCGACTAAACCACCACCCTGGGTATTGCAGTAAGAATTTAGTTGCCAGTGCAGGGGACACAGGTTTAATCTCTATTCTGAGAATATTTCTCATGCTGCAGAGCAACTAAGCCCATGCACCACAACTACTGAGGCCATGTGCTGCAACTACTGAAGCCCACACGCCTAGGGCCTGTGCTCCACAACAAGGGAAGACACGGCAGCGAGAAGACCACCCCTACTCGCCACAACTCGTGAAAGCCCATGCACAGCAGTGAAGACCCAGCACTGATCAAAGTTAAAAAAAAAAAAAAAGTTACATCTAGGAGTTATACAAGAAGAAAGAGTACATACTTTAAAACAATGGCTCTTCTAAAACAAAATTCATAGTTTTCATTAAGGTTTTATTATTCAGATATGAAGTACTTTCAATATTTTTTATTTATTCTATATAAGTGGAAATGAGTACATTATCTACTTTGAATGAAAGAATATTCAAATTATGTACATAATTTGTTAAAACAGCCTAAGATCACAATTTCCTAAGTTGATTGTTTTCATCTCATCCCTTAAAGTTTCTAAAATTGGGGAGGGGGAGGCTTCACTATTTTTTTTTATTGTGGTAAAATACACATAACACAGAATATACTGTTGCAACCATTTTTAAGTGTATAGTTCTGTGGCGTTAAGTACATTCAGGTTGTTCTACAACTGTCACCAGCATCCATCTCCAGAACATTTTTATTTCTCCCCCAAGGACATGACATGTTCTACCCATATCAAATCATAACTCTCCCTTTCCCTCTTCCCCTAGTCCCTGGAAATTAACATCCTGTTCTTTGTCCCAAGGGCTTTGATTACTCTAGGTACTTCATACAAGTGGAATCATACAATAGTTGTCTTTTGAGACTGAAATATCTCACTTAGTGTAATGTCTTCAAGGTTCATCTAAGTAAGAGAATGTATCAGAACTTTCTACTTTTTAAGGGTAATATTTCTTTCCATGGCATTTTGCTCATATATGCATCATTTGACGGACATTTGGGTTTCTTCTACCTTTTAGCTTTGTGAAAAATGCCACTATGAACTTGGAGCATACAAATAACTGAGTTCTGGGCTTTTGCTTTTATTACCTACCTAAGTTTGTGGTCTGTCTAGTCAAGGTTATGGTTTTTCCTGTGGTCATGTATGGATGTGAGAGTTGGACTGTGAAGAAAGCTGAGTGCCGAAGAATTGATGCTTTTGAACTGTGGTGTTGGAGAAGACTCTTGAGAGTCCCTTGGACTGCAAGGAGATCCAACCAGTCCATTCTGAAGGAGATCAGTCCTGGGATTTCTTCGGAAGGAATGATGCTAAAGCTGAAACTCTAGTACTTTCGCCACTTCATGTGAAGAGTTGACTCATTGGAAAAGATTCTGATGCTGGGAGGGATTGGGGGCAGGAGGAAAAAAGGACAACAGAGGGTGAGATGGCTGGATGGCATCACCGACTCAATGGAAGTGAGTCTGAGAGAACTCCGGGAGTTGGTGATGGACAGGGAGGCCTGGCGTGCTGCAGTTCACGGGGTCGCAAAGAGTCGGACACGACTGAGCGACTGAACTGAACTGACTGAAGTTTGTGGAGCACTTATCTTTCCTATTCTTCTTTCATTAAAATGGTAGCAGATTTTTCTTTCACTCTAAAATAAAATCTTTCCTCTTAGTGCTGGCAATACAATATATTTTCCTAATAGAACAGACAAACTTATTCTCTTGAAACATCTCAGTTTTTTCTGCCCCTTGCTCCCTAGTTCTTATTTCACTATATTCTTCTAAGATTATCATTCTTTAATATTAAGTCATTGTCCATGTAGAAATATTTGCATAATGAATTCAGAAAATTAAAAATGTCTGTAGAATATTCTAACCTACAGCTCCCTGGGTCCCAGATAAATGATCCCAGTTTCACATTTGGGTTGGAATTTATCTTGTCACAGACTTGAGGCTTCAGTCTTTCAACCCTCTCTTCACTCTATTCGTTCTCTCAGCTCCCACATGTGAACTATTCTTGGTATTAAAAACTCATTTTTAAAGCAATACGATTTCAACAACTAAAATACCATGTGTGCTTGTTAGGTTAAATTTAGCCTTGTGAAATTGCACCTTAGCAATTTTGCAGCATCAGTAAGTGTTTCTCCTATCTTCAGTTCCCTTTTATCCTCAATCCACAACTTGGATTCAATTGTAATTTCTTCCCCTCTAGTAAATACGGCTTTGAGGGCACAAGATCCAAACCAAGGAGAAAAATAAACACAATGATGTACTAAGTATGAGCTCAAAATATGAAAACAAAGCTCATAAAATTTTGAGAACTGATGCGCAAAGCAAAACCAGCCTGTTCTCTTACTTTTGCAATGCCATACTTAAAATGTTCAAAGACTTGTGAGAAGCATAAGATCATTTTGTTAATAACCAGCACTATTCCAAGGACCTTGACTGTCTGAATTTCTAACACATTCAATGCTCCTAACTTGCAGCTATTTCCTTTAGCAAGCCTTAGTAGGAGAGGAAGAGAGATATAGATGAGCAGATGTAAATAATGCAGCATTCAGTTTTTGCTTCAATTGCAACAGAAAAACTACTCTCATATTTAGTATACCTAAGGCATATTTCCCCAGCTTTCCCAGCCAAGATTGCTCTTGGGAACATCAAGCTATCACAGAAATGAAAAGCAGTGAGAGAGAAAGAGAGATGACATGGAAAAAATATAGGCATACATATAAATGTTGGAACCACTATGAGCTAGGATTTCTACTACTGTGGCCCAAAATACTGTTGACAGTAAGAATTTTTTCAAGTAATACTATTCTGATTAATAAAGAACCAACTGATTTCAAGATCACAAAACTCATATAAATATCTGGGTATTCATCTCTATTGTGTTCATTTATCAAAGGGTTAGCTTCCAAATCTTAAACCTATTCTCCACTCAACTTTAACTAGCATAACTTCATCTTCTTCTGCAAACTGGCTCTGAAGAGAGAAATCTGAAATCTGATCAAATGTTCTAATTTAGAAATCACCTGCTTAAGTACATATAAATGTTTTCCTTATCCTTCAAAGTTAAAAGTATTATGAGAGTATTCTAGGCAAGTGTTTCTTTTTATTAGCTCTGTTCACCCTTTTGGTCAGTAGACATGTGTCCTTCAGCTCAGAAAGGCATATTCTAATATATAATTAACTACTGTTTATGATCAATTTCTTCTGCTCTTTTGTTCTGGCATTTCAATTACAGTATTTTATAATTTCTCTAGTCTTCATATTTTCTGTTTTCCTGGCAATCCATATTATTTTAAATGAAACATTATGAATTATACATGAAATGTGATGAATTATGAATAAATATAAAGGGTTATAATCAGGAAATGGAGGGATTCGGAAGGAGGGGCTACTTTTATGTTTTGTTTGTCTCTTTGGTGCTTCCTTATTTCCAACGTGCCATGTTACCCAAAGTTTTTCTGAGCTCTTATCCATGTTGATGGTTGAAAATTATCATTGATCATTGTTTTTGGCTTTTATTTGCTATAGGACAGAAGGAATCGTGACCATTCAACAGAATAGCAAATGAAAAAAGAACATAGAGTATGTAATCAGACACACATATATTCCATTTCTGACTACATAGTAAAGCTGTGGCACCTCTTAAAACCTTAACCTGAGGCTTCTGGTTCAAGTTGAAGTAACAGACGGACATGCACCCACCACCTCCTGTGAGAGCATCACAATTACAACTGGTTGTTGAACAACCATCGAAAAGAGGATGCTGGAACCCACCAAAAAAAGATACCCCACATCCAAAGACAAAGAAGCCATAGCAAGATGGTAAGAGGGGATCAATAATGATAAAATTAAATCCCATACCTGCCAGGTGAGTGACCTACAGATTGGAGAACAATAATACCAAAGAAGTTCTTGCACTGTTGTGAAGATTCAGAATGCCATGTCAGACACAGACAAAGGGGACCAGACAAAGGGACAAGGAATCCCCAGGGAATCTGGCCTTGAAGCCCAGCAGGATTTGATTACAGGTCTTCCAGAGGACTAGGGTAAACAGAGACTCCAGTCCTGTAAGGCACAAACAAAATTTTGCATGCACCAAGACCCGGAGGAGAGGAGCAGTGACCTCACAGGAGACTGAACCAAAATTGCCTGCTAGTGTTGGAGGGTCTCCTGTGGAGGTGTATGTTGGCAGGGGCTCACCACAGGTTTGGGAGCACTCCAAGGTCCTCTTTGGCATAAACCCTCTTGTAGTTTGCCATTAACCCTACCAAAGAGCTCCTAGATCCCAGGGCTGAGTCCCCTCAGTCCAAACAACTGAGAGGGAGCACAACCCCACCCATCAGCAGATAATTGAATTAAAGCTTTCCAGATGTTCAAGCTGGATTTAGAAAAGACAGAGGAGTCAGAGATCAAACTGTCAACATCTATTGGGTCATCAAAAAAGCAAGAGAGTTCCAGAAAAACATCTACTTCTGGTTTCTTGACTATGCCAAAGGCTTTGATTGTGTGGATCACAACAAACTGTGGAAAATTCTTAAAGAGACAGGAATACCAGACCACCTGACCTGCCTCCTGAGAAATCCATATGCAGGTCAAGAAGCAATAGTTAGAACTGTACGTGGAACAACAGACTGGTTCCAAATCAGGAAGGCAGTATGTCAAGGCTGTATATTGTCACCCTGCTTACTTAACTTATATGCAGAGTACATCATGAGAAATGCCAGGTTGGATGAAGCACAAGCTAGAATCAAGATTGCCAGGAAAAATATCAATAACCTCAGATATGCAGATGAGACCACCCTTACGGCAGAAAGTGAAGAAGAACTAAAGGGTCTCTTGATGATGAAAGTGAAAGAGGGGAGTGAAAAAGGCTTAAAACTCACTGAAGGCAGGAGGAGAAGGGTATAATAGAGGATGAGATGGTTGGATAGCATCACCAACTTGATGGACATGAGTTTGAGTGCACTCTGGGAGTTGGTGGTGGACAGGGAAGCCTGGCGTGGTGCAGTCCATAGTGTCAAAAAGAGTCAAACATGACCGAGTGCCTGAAATGAACTGATCTGAGCAAGGCACTGCCCACCAGAGCAAGATCCAGTTTTTCACATTGCCAGTCCCTCCCATCAAGAAGTTTACACATGCCTCTTGGCCTCATCCATCAGAGGGCAGATAGTAGAAGCAAGAAGAACCAAAATCTCACATTTTGTTTTGTGGCTAAAACAAAAACCATATTACAGAAAGCAGATCACAATGAAAAATCAGAAAGTTATGTCCCAGATAAAAGGACAAGATAAAACCCCAGAAAGACAACTAAATGAAGTAGAGATAGGCAACATTCCAGAAAAAGAATTCAGAATAATGATAGTGAAGATGATTTAGGATCTCAGAAAAAGAATGGAGGCAAAGCTTGAGAAGATGCAAGAAATGTTTAGCAAAGAACAAACAAACACAGATGAAAAATACACTAGAAGGAATCCAAAGCAGAATAACAGGGGCAGAAGAATGGATAAATGAACTGAAAGACAGAATGGTGCAAATCACTGCCATATAATAGAACATAGAAAAAAGAATGAAAAAAAAGAAGATAGTCTAAGAGACCTCAAGGACAACATTAAACACACCAACATTCACATTATAGGGACCCCAGAAGAAGAGAGAGAGAAAGGAGCTGAGAAAATATTTGAAGAGATAATAGCTGAAAACTTCCCTAACATGGGAAAGGAAATAGTCAACCAAGTACAGGAAGCACAGAGAGTCCCAGGCGGGATAAACCCAAGGAGGAATACACTGAGACACATAGTAATCAAACTGACAGAAAATAAAGACAGAGATAAAATAATAAAAGCAACAAGGGATTAACAACAAACAACATACAAGGGAATCCCATCAGGCTATCTCAACAGAAACTCTATAAGCCAGAAGGGAAGAACCTACAACCAAGAATACTGTACCCAGCAAAACTCTCATTCAGATTTGATGGAGAAATCAAAAGCTTTCCAGACAAGCAAAAGTTAAGAGAATTCAGCACCACCAATGACCTAGGGAATTCTGTAGGCATGAAACACAAGATAAAGAGAAGACCTACAGAAAATAAATCAAACAATTAAGAAAACAGTAATAGGATCATACATATCAATAATGAACTTAAATATAAATGGACTAAATGCACCAACCAAAAGACAGACTGACTGGACAGATGTATGCACTTCCACTTACTACATCACTCTGCTTGATGACCCCATCCCCACCCAAATTGTATACAATTATTTTGGCTTGTAATTATCTTTATTTATTTATTTATTTCGTCTATTAATTATAAAAACTAATAAATATCTTTTACTATTGTGATTATGTAAACTATTACTCATTTAATACCGTTGTTATCATGATCGGTCAACAGAAAAATAATAGAACGCTGTATCACCAAAACTAAGATCTAATAGAAAAATCTGTAATCATTTTGTAAAATCCAGATGCATATCAGACTTATCTTGAAATTTTTTGAAAAATATAAATGCTTAGGTATTCCTTTCTATCTCCAGAGCTCCAGATATGTCTATAATGACGAGTCATGTTTAAAAACAAATGGAAGATATGATGATCTTTACTATTATCAAGTTTGTTTCATTTTTTGTATTTCATGTCCAGTGCTCCCATATCATTTAGTTTATATTCTCCAATTTCTCCATCTTTTTTTTAATGTTCTTTCTCAAGTCTTTATCCAGTGTAGAAGAAAAGCTTTTGTGTGTGTATATATATATATATTTAAAACATGAATTTTTGCTTTACTAAAAAATGTATGGCATTTTGATTCCACTTGTTTGACTTTGTAGGAATAGAATCAGTCAGTTCATTCACTCAGTCGTGTCCGACTCTTTGCAACCCCATGAATCGCAGCACGCCAGGCCTCCCTGTCCATCACCAACTCCCAGAGTTTACTCAGACTTGCGTCCATCATGTCAGTGAAGCCATCCAGCCATCTCATCATCTGTCATCCTCTTCTCCTCCTGCCCCCAAACCCTCCCAGCATCAAAGTCTTTTCCAATGAGTCAACTCTTCGCATGAGGTGGCTGAAGTACTGGAGTTTCAGCTTTAGCATCATTCCCGTCAAAGAAATTCCAAGGCTGATCTCCTTCACAATGGACTGATTGGATCTCCTTGCAGTACAAGGGACTCTCAGGAGTCTTCTCCAACACCACAGTTCAAGAGCATCAATTCTTTGGCACTCAGTTTTCTTCACAGTTCAACTCTCACATCCATACATGACTGCTGGAAAAACCATAGCCTTGACTAGATGGACATTTGTTGGTAAAGTAATATCTCTGCTTTTCAATATGCTATCTAGCTTGGTCATAACTTTTCTTCCATGGAGTAAGCATCTTGTAATTTCATGGCTGCAATCACCATCTGCAGTGATTTTGGAGCCCTAAAAAATAAAGTCTGACACTGTTTCCACTGTTTCCCCATCTATTTCCCATGACGTGATGGGACCAGATGCCATGATCTTGGTTTTCTGAATGTTGAGCTTTAAGCCAACTTTTTCACTCTCCTCTTTCACTTTCATCAAAGGCCTTTTAGTTCCTCTCCACTTTTTGCCATAAGGGTGGTGTCATCTGTATATCTGAGGTTATTGATATTTCTCCCTGCAATCTTGATTCCAGCTTGTGCTTCTTCCAGCCCTGCATTTTTCATGATGTACTCTGCATAGAAGTTAAATAAACAGGGTGACAATATACAGCCTTGACGTATTCCTTTTCCTATTTGGAACCAGTCTGTTGTTCTACGTCCAGTTCTAACTGCTGCTTCCTGACCTACATATAGGTTTCTCAAGAGGCAGGTCAGGTGGTCTGGCATTCCCATCTCTTTTTGAATTTTCCACAGTTCATTGTGATCCACACAGTCAAAGGCTTTGGCATAGTCAATAAAACAGAAATAGATGTTTTTTCTGGAATTCTCTTGATTTTCCATGATCCAGCAGATGTTGGCAATTTGATCTCTGGTTCTTCTGCCTTTTCTAAAACCAGCTTGAACATCAGGAAGTTCACGGTTCACGTATCGCTGAAGCCTGGCTTGGAGAATTCTGAGTATTACTTTACTAGCATGTGAGATGGGTGCAATTGTGCGGTAGTTTGAGCACTCTTTGGCATTGCCTTTCTTTGGGATTGGAATGAAAACTGATCTTTCCCAGTCCTGTGTGCAGCGGAGAGGAGCAACCCCACGTCCGAGGTCAGGGGCAGCAGCCAAAAGGAGTTATCCCCCGTCTGAGGTCAGGGACGGCAGGCTAGAGGAGCTACCCTGCCTCCGAGGTCAGGGGCGGAGGCCAAGAGTGCCAGGCTACAACAGTTCAGGAGTTTTTGAGAGGAGATACCTCTGCCCAAGGCCAGGGGCGGCGACCAGGAGGAGCTGCAACACACCCGAGGCCAGGGGTGGTGGCCAGCAGGAGCAACCACATGTCCAAGGAGCAGTAGCTGAGTGGGTGCCAGAGGGCCTAGAGGAGCTATTCCACGTTCAAGGTCGGGAGGGGTGCGGTGAGGTGATACCTCTCCTCCAAGGTAAGGAGCAGCGGCTACGCTTTGCTGGATCAGCCATGAAGAGATACCCCACGGCCAAGGTAAGAGAAACTCAAGTAAGACGGTAAGTGTTGCAAAAGGGCAGACACACTGAAACCATAATCACAGAAAACTAAAATGGCTGTCTGGGGAGGCCTTACAAATAGCTGTGAAAAGAAGAGAAGCGAAAAGCAAAGGAGAAAAGGAAAGATATAAGCATCTGAATGCAGAGTTCCAAAGAATAGCAAGAAGAGATAAGAAAGCCTTCTTCAGTGATCAATGCAAAGAAATAGAGGAAAACAACAGAATGGGAAAGATTAGAGATCTTTTCTAGAAAACTAGAGATACCAAGGGAACACTTCATGCAAAGATGGGCTGGATAAAGGACAGAAATGGTATGGACCTAACAGAAGCAGAAGATATTCAGAAGAAGTGGCAAGAATACACGGAAGAACTGTACAAAAAACATCTTTATGACCCAGATAATCATGATGGTGTGATCATGCATCTAGAGCCAGACATTCTAGAATGTGAAGTCAAGTGGGCCTTAGAAAGCATCACTATGAACAAAGCTAGTGGAGGTGATGGAATTCCAGTGAAACTATTTCAAAACATGAAAGATGATGCTGTGAAAGTGCTGCACTCAATATGCCAGCAAATTTGGAAAACTCAGCAGTGGCCACAGGAC
This sequence comes from Capricornis sumatraensis, assembly GCF_032405125.1. Classification (NCBI taxonomy): domain Eukaryota; kingdom Metazoa; phylum Chordata; class Mammalia; order Artiodactyla; family Bovidae; genus Capricornis; species Capricornis sumatraensis. The sequence continues at coordinate 27,920,983 of NC_091073.1, forward strand.
TGGAAAAGGTCAGTTTTCATTCCAATCCCAAAGAAAGGCAATGCCAAAGAATGCTCAAACTACCACACAATTGCACCCATCTCACATGCTAGTAAAGTAATACTCAAAATTCTCCAAGCCAGGCCTCAGCAGTATGTGAACTGTGAAATTCCTGATGTTCAAGCTGGTTTTAGAAAAGGCAGAAGAACCAGAGATCAAATTGCCAACATCTGCTGGATCATGGAAAATCAAGAGAATTCCAGAAAAACATGTATTTCTGCTTTATTGACTATGCCAAAGCCTTTGACTGTGTGGATCACAATAAACTGTGGAAAATTCAAAAAGAAATGGGAATGCCAGACCACCTGACCTGCTGCTTGAGAAATCTGTATGCAGGCCAGGAAGCAACAGTTAGAACAGGACATGGAACAACAGACTGGTTCCAAATAGGAAAAGGAATACGTCAAGGCTGTATATTGTCACCCTGTTTATTTAACTTCTATGCAGAGTACATCATGAAAAACGCTGGACTGGAAGAAGCACAACGGGAATCAAGACTGCTGGGAGAAATATCAATAACCTCAGGTATGCAGATGACACCACCCTTATGGAAGAAACTGAAGAAGAACTAAAAAGCCTCTTGATGAAAGTGAAAGAGGAGAGTGACAAAGTTGGCTTAAAGCTCAACATTCAGAAAACTAAGATCATGGCATCTGGTCCCATCACGTCATGGGAAATAGATGGGGAAACAGTGGAAACAGTGTCAGACTTTATTTATTTATTTATTTATTGGCCTCCAAAATCACTGCAGATGGTGATTACAGCCATGAAATTAAAAGACGCTTACTCCTTGGAAGAAAAGTTATGATCGATCTAGACAGCATATTCAAAAGCAGAGACATTACTTTGCCGACTAAGGTCCATCTAGTCAAGGCTATGGTTTTTCCAGCAGTCATGTATGGATGTGAGAGTTGGACTGTGAAGAAAGCTGAGAGCTGAAGAATTGATGCTTTTGAACTGTGATGTTGGAGAAGACTCTTGAGAGTCCCTTGGACTCAAGGAGATCCAACCAGTCCATTCTGTAAGACATCATCCCTGGGTGTTCAATGGAGGGAATGATGCTAAAGCTGAAACTCCAGTACTCTGGCCACCTCATGCGAAGAGTTGACTCATTGGAAAAGACTCTGATGCTGGGAGGGATTGGGGGCAGGAGGAGAAGGGGACGACAGAGGATGAGATGGCTGGATGGCATCACTGACTCGATGAACGTGAATCTGAGTGAAATCCTGGAGTTTTGATGGACAGGGAGGTCTTGCGTGCTGTGATTTATGGGGTCGTAAAGAATCAGACACAACTGAGCAACTGAACTGAACTGAACTGAATCACACTAGGACCACAGTCTTGTCTAACTCAATGAAACTAAGCCATGTCATGTGAGGCCACCCAAGACGGGCGGGCATGGTGGAGAGGTCTGACTCAATGTGGTCCACTGGAGAAGGGAATGGCAAACCACTTCAGTATTCTTGCCTTGAGAACCCCATGAACAGTATGAAAAGGCAAAATGATAGGATACTGAAAGAGGAACTCCCCGGGTCAGTAGGTGCCCAATATGCTACTGGAAATCAGTGGAGAAATAACTCCAGAAAGAATGAAGGGATGGAGCCAAAGCAAAAACAATACCCAGTTGTGGATTCGACTGGTGATAGAAGCAAAGTCCGATGCTGTAAAGAGCAATATTCATAGGAACATGGAATGTCAGGTCTGTGAATCAAGGCAAATTGGAAGTGATCACACAGGAGATGGCAAGAGTGAACGTCGACATTCTAGGAATCAGCGATCTAAAATGGACTGGAACGGGTGAATTTAACTCAGATGACCATAATATCTAATACTGTGGACAGGAATCCCTTAGAAGAAATGGAGTAGCTATCATGGTCAACAAAAGAGTTCAAAATGCAGTACTTGGATGCAATCTCAAAAACGACAGAATGATCTCTGTTCCTTTCCAAGGCAAACCATTCAATATCACGGTAATCCAAGTCTATGCTCCAACCAGTAACGCTGAAGAAGCTGAAATTGAACGGTTCTATGAAGACCTACAAGACCTTTTAGAACACCAAAAAAAAAAAGAAGACCAATAGAATGCTAGATATCTAATTAAAAAATAGATGTGCAACAAGCAACAAAGCTTTCAGTTCAGTTCAGTTCAGTTGCTCAGTCATGTCAAAGCTTTACTCTATGGCATAGGGAACTAGAGTCAATATTTTGTGATAACATATGATGGAAAATAATTTCAAAAATAGTATGTGTATCTGCATGACTGAATCACCTTGCTGTGCACCTGAAACACTATAACTCAACTATACTTTGATGATTTTATATATATATATATACATATATATATATACATATATATATAATATATACATATACATATAATATATATATGTATGTATGTATATATATATGTATGTATGTATGTATATATATGTATATATATATATATATATATATGTATGTATGTATGTATGTATGTATGGCTTCCCTCATAGCTCATTTGGTAAAGACCCTGCCTGCAATGTAGGAGACCTGGGTTTGATTCCTGGGTTGGGAAGATCCCCTGGAAAAGGAAATGGCATCCCACTCCAGTATTCTTGCCTGGAGAATCCCATGGACAGAAGAGCCTGGCAGGCTATAGTCCATGGGGTTGCAAAGAGTCGGACACGACTTAACTATTAAACCATATGTATTAAAAAAAAAATACAGGGAACATTATAAAGGAACAGTGATCTAAATACACACTGGAGGCAATGGAATAATGCCTTCAAAAGTCTGGAATAGAATTATTTCTAACACAGAATTCTATACTCAGCCAAGTGTTCCATCAACCGGCAAGGTAAAACAGGGATATTTTTAGATATTCAAGTTGCAAAACAAACAAACAAAAAACAAAACCAGGATGCAAAAAGAGTGTGCCTACCTTAATAAGAGTGGAAAATGTGTGTTACCAAAATATGAGAATAAACCAAGAAATTAAAAAAGCAGAGAGAAAAACCCCAAAACTAGACAAAAAGGAAAGGGAGGCACAGTTAAGAGAGAAGACCCGCAAAGCACTTATTCAGATTGAAGCAGTGCAATTCAGCAGACAGGATTTGGGCAGCAGTCATCAGGTCTTTTGTCATTTTCAACCTGACTAAGTTACTGAATGATGCAGCCTTTTGAACAAGAGAGTAGAGCAAAGAAAGAAGAAGGCATAAAATCCATGAAGTGGGTAAACAAACTCAAAAAAAAAGGTAAAGGGAATTCCAAGGATGAAAGCAAAAAGAAAACAAGGGAAGCTCAGATGAAAGAATTTCTCAAAGGATTTCTCTAAGAAAAAATATGTAACTCCTCATGCTCTAATGTTATGAAAATGATGTTGAGATTAATAAAGTGTATGAGAAGAATAAGTGTGTAGCCATGAATCAGATACAATAATATATAATCAATGCATTAAAAAATTGGGGGAGAAAGAATAAGTACAAACAGAAAAAGTTACTAACTTCAATAAAAATAAAAATAAGAAAGAAAAAAAAACCCTTAAACTTTTTAGTCTAAAAAATAGTATAAATAGTACTGTCTCTTAAGTTCAAAGTACAGAATAGCAAAGGACATATCACACTGCTTTACATATGGGCGCATGATATTATAGGATGATACCTGTATTCCCTGTGAATGCTTTTACTGCAACAACAAACATTCAAATTTCTGAACCAACATGGCTTATAATAATAATGTTCACAAAAAGAAACAATCCTGAATGAAAAATGCCCTGTAGGAAAGCCGACATATTTATGCACATATCATTCAGGGATGAACTCCTGATGCAAAGTATGACTTATGTTCTACACTGCTGCTGCTGCTGCTGCTGCTAAGTCGCTTCAGTCATGTCTGACTCTGTGCAACCCCATAGACGGCAGCCCAGGACACACTTACTAAAGAGAGCTCACAGACTACTGCCAGTTTTCTGTCTGTAATATGCTCCATTTCATATTACGCATCAATACTTGTTTTTTTATTTTCCTCATTTCAAATCCCTTCTAAAGTTCAGACCTTGTTCCAATTTTTGAGATTTCATGAAATACCTTAGGGCTAAGAGTATCATGAAGTTCATCTCCCACTTTAATTTGATCATAATCTCGCTCAGAGATTGTGACATTCTGTTTTGAGGATATTGGTTTATAACTGCAACTACCACACACACATACATAAAACTAAATGCCATTGAGATACTTTAAATCATCTGTCCCACTAAGAACCCATCTCATAGTCTAGTAAATGCTGTGTTTTAATTTGTTAACCATAATATTAATGTCTAGTTACACTAGAATAAGAATTACAAAAAAAGAAAAAAAAAGGTATAATATTTAGCTTTAGTTAAAAAAAATAAAGATGAAATCTAGTCTGACATTCTTACTATAATTTTAAAAACTCAAATAACCAACTATATAAGTAAAAACATAAAAGCGTCAAGGGGTTAACTACAACAAAAATGATCAAGGAGAGATTAGTAATAAAACCAAGTAAATATTAGATTAGAGTTTGAAGAGTTTTAAAAAATATTCTTTTTCAAGGTGTCTAACATGTATGCTTCTTTAGTAATATACTGATTTTAGAATTTGAATCAGAAGTAGATATGTTAATTAACATACATTTTTGCTTCTTACTAGGGAAATACACGTTTTCATCTAAATCAAACACAACTGACACAATGTCTAGATTATATTGTCAAAACCAATTGTCTACTTAGTGTCTATTCCCATATCCCTGTCACAGATATTGACAATAATGATACAGTACAAAGTAAAGTATATTTTTAACCACTTCCCCGTGAAATATAATAATACAAATGTACATGTGCTTGCAGAAGCACAGAGATCATGGCCTGATGCTGACAGCAAGAATCAATTCTTGCAAAAACAACAATAAAGTACCAGTAGGCGTCGCATGTATCTGCCAAGCTTAATTCTGAATTGCTCTACTATGTACTAATGTAAGAGAAAGCAACCCAGATAACAACTGGGAAAAACTCCAGGTTTTCTCTTGGGTATACAAATCGTGACTTCTGCTAGGAAACTTTGATAATATCAACGTTCCAGAAGATTAGAACATGAATTCTTAGGAGCCTGAAACTGCTATAGGCTCACTGAAGGGGAGCTTTGAACAACTAAGCACATTTGTTTCAAAAATATCAGAATTTGAGACATTGTAGCAATCCTCCTACAAGGGGCTATTGAAAGTGGTTGAAAGGTATTTTCCAGAAATAAAAATACAGTGACTGAAATCAGGGGTGGTCCAAATTCTATTCTTTCTTAATTCAGTCATTTTAACTCTGCCCCCTCTAATGCATGCAGTTCTAGAATCTTGAACCAGCAGGCTAAGATGAGAATGCCAACCCACCTACATCAAAGGAGAGCAGTAAAGAGCCAGGTGGAGTGGCCCCCTCTGCTCTCCAGCAGTGAGGAGAAACAGTCCATTAAACCCCTGCAGGCGCCCCTTTCCCTTCTCCCTCCTGTGACAGCACCAGAAAACTGGGTAAGGCTGTCAGTTGAGGATTTGAACAAAGGAACAATAAAACAGCTGCAACATAAGGGAAACAGAAGCAGAGGCAATGGCTGTTTGGTAAAGAAAAAGAACTAAAAAACACAATTGCCTCCAGTCCAGTTATTATATTAGTCAGCATTCTAAATCCAACTTCCAGTTGTTAAGCGAAGTTTCCACCTTGCAAGCAAGAAGAAGGGAATAATGATAAAGACGATTGCGTGTTTATGTTGTTGAAACTATATTTGGATCACTGTATGCTCAAATTTCGGAGAAGGCAATGGCAACGCACTCCAGTACTCTTGACTGGCAAATCCCATGGATGGAAGAGCATGGTAGGCTGCAGTCCATGGGGTCGCTAGGAGTCAGACATGACTGAGCGACTTCACTTTCACTTTTTACTTTCATGCATTGGAGAAGGAAATGGCAACCCATTCCAGTGTTCTTGCCTGGAGAATCCCAGGGATGGGGGAGCCTGGTGGGCTGCCGTCTATGGGGTCGCACAGAGTCGGACACGACTGAAGCGACTTAGCAGCAGCAGCAGCATGCTCAAATTTCATCTATTAGGGATGGTACTATCTGAATGAGGGACAGAGAGAACAACTAGAGATAATGGGACTGTAAGGATGTGCAGAAACACAAAGTCAGGCATGAGTGCCTGTTACAAAAACAGGTTTAGTTCTAATGCAGTTTAAAAATAAATATAAAGCAACAAATATTTGATTATTCCTTAAAATAACTGATTGCACTTAATCATTAGAGCATTTGCTCTTGCCGTTACGCTACTCGCTTTTCATTTCTGCTTCCATTATTCTATTCTCAATCATTTCCAGATGCAAAGGATACACTTTCCAAATTTGCTTTCTTTTGAACAATATCTATCATTTTTCTAATACATACAGAGTGTATATGATACAAAAGGGGAATAAATGGGCATGGAGACATTGATGTCCAGTTATATGTATTCTATTTGGATAAACTAATTGGTTTATTGACCAATAATGATAAGAAGTAAAAATTATACTTACTGGCAGTACGTCCCCATGACATATATACTATAATCATCTACATTTTACAGATGAGGAAGCTGAAGAACACAAATGAAGCCATTTGTCCATAGCTGCTTAGCTTGTAAAGCAAAAATCAAACCTAAGCAGCTTAATTCTAAGACTACATTCTTAACCACTATATCATATGACTTAGAGTTTTTTAAAAAGTACATAAACATTATGTTAAGTCATTAAATGAAGAGTAAAATGAATGGTATATCCAATAAATCTAATAAATTCTGAAAAGACAGAGATTAGGATAGTTTGAAATATTCAGAAAGAAAACCCTCCTCCCCCACCCCATATATTTGGGGATCCTGTGGGTAAGAAAAAAAGCTAGAAAAAAAAAAGAGAAGGTGGGAAGAAGAGAGGGAGAAGTTACCCATTTTTTTCACCCTTTCAATATACTGCCTCATGCCAGTTCATTGAACAAAGACCTAGTAACCTTCAATTATCATTCATCTAATGATGCCCTGTGCCTTAAATCATGCTTGGTCACCTTCTATATAAACAACAGAGATTCTAGATCAATTAAAAAAAAAAAAACTTTTAAACTCAGTTTAAATAACCTCTTTTTTCAAACATCATCCAGAAAATCCTACCCTTTTAGTATAATAATATGCAGGCAATCTTGTATTATATAGCACTGATATATAGTAGTGTCTCATTGTTTTCCAAATTGCTTAGACCACACTCTATTTCAAGATAGAGTTGACTATCTCCATAATCGAGTTCCGTTAAGTACTAAAATCTTCAAACAAACAAACCCAAAAACCAAAAAAACTTGACACTGGCATTTTGTAGTGAGTGATGATTTAACACTTGGAGAAATGCCCTTGTATTGACCATTTTAAAACATTTTTTTAAAATTTTAACTGCACATATAAGCAGGAAATAGTGTTTATTATTTATGGTTTCCCATTAGCTAAAGTCATGTATTAAATTAGCTTGCTCAAAAAAAAAAAAAAATCTTGTCGAAAAATTCAAAGTATTTCAATTCAAAGATAAATACAAAAAAGAAGCAAAATACTCTCTATGAACTTAGAGTTGATCATTGAGTGGACAGTTGGAAAATGTTTAATGTAAGTGGACTGTGTATGAAATGCTTTGAGGGAGATAGACCTTGATATGTCTTTTTTTTTTTAATCAGGTTTAAGCCCAGAAACTCTAACAAAGTTAATCTAAAACTATCAAAGAGATTTATCTCAGAACTAGAACTCTGAAAAGTATAGAACAAAGTGTGGCTTTGTTGTTAAATCAGACCCGGAAAACCTTAGTGAGTCCACTGAATACTTTTTGACCAAAATTTCATAGTTATAATCTCAGACTAAGCTTTTTAGAAACACTTCATATATCTGCAATAAATATGCTAAGTTCTCTGTATGATTCCAAAGGTGTGTCCTACAGACACGTTATTACTTGGAGATTAAAAAAGAAGATGAAAAATAAAGGTCTATTTATATTCTTCACATCTAAGTCAATAACATACCCATGACTAGAAGAAGGGAAATCTTGAAATTAGAAAAGCTTATCTTTGTATCAAAAGTTTATTTTTGTTTATTTTTGAGTATCATATCATGTCCCGTTCTATATATATAGACTAGAGCAATTTTCTCTATCTTAAGTTTCATTAATTCAGTAGTTTCTTATTTATTCAATGCCCATTGTGTGTTAAACGCTATGTTTAAAGTTGGAAATACACTTGTGAATTCCAAAGTTATGGAATAATAATAGCACAAATTCAAAATGCAGCAACCTAATAGATTAACAGAATTGTATTTTAACTTTTGTTTTATTTTGATGGAACAGAAGGGAATTAAGAATTCAATTTTAGATCTGTTAAATATGAAATGTCAAGGAGACATCCCGCTGAAGATGTCTACTAGACAGCTGCAAATTTAGAGCTGAAGTTGAGGGGAGAGGATTGGGTTAGAAATCTACATCTGGAAGTCATTGTCCTATACACTGCACTTAGAGGAAATGAAAGCTGAGTTTTAGAAGCTAAGTGAATAGGAACAAAACACATACTTCTCTGGCGTAGTGATTATTTAAGCTGGCTGTTTTTAAGAAACGGTCAACACAAAGTAAAGCTCTGAAAACTAAGTACAAGTTACATTTTTGTAACAACAACAACAAAAATACATTCAGTAATTGCAGGTCCCAGATTCCAGAGCACAGGTTCAGTAGCTGCATGGGCTTAGTAGCTCTAAGGCAAGTGGGATCTTCCCAGACAAGGAATCCAACGCATGTCCCCTACACTGGCAGGCTGATTCTTAGCCACCAAACCACAAAGGAAGCCCAAGGTAAGAATTCTTATGATGTCAGTTTCACAAATCTCTGCCAATAGGGCCTGAGGAAGTGGGAATCCTTTCATTTTCCTAAATTTAGCTTAGCAGGAGAAAATACCTGTGAAATTAATTATGTGAGTATAGCTAAAACCAGAGGGAACGCAGCAGGGCACAACTTTTGAAAGAATGACATAGCCAGAGAACACAGCATAAACTGATTAGAATCAAATGGGTCCAAGATGGCAGACAAGTTAACTTCCACTGGCCCTTGATCCTCAATCAGCAAGCTAAATGACACACCCAGAGGCACCTTGACAGTTCCAAAGCACTGTCAATTGACCAAACAGTGGGCAGTGGCCCAATTCCTCCACCCCTTCCCCAAAAGAGTTGGAATAATTCTCCCATTCATTAGCCTATGAAATACCCAGCCCATAAAAACTAATGTCACCACATTTTGGAGCAACCGCACTCACCCTCTGCAATGGCCCACACTCTGTCTATGGATTGTGTTTCCCTCTGCATAAATCTACTTCTTTGTATCACTTTGTCTCTCACTGATTTCTTTCTGCAATGAGACATCAAGAACCTAAGCTTCATTAGGTCCTGAAACCAGGTCTGTAATATCAGTTGGAAGACTGTGGATTTTGGCTGGGTTCGAGTCTTGGCCACGTGGGTTCAAGTCGCAAACTAGGTTTTGGCTGTGTTTGAGTTCTGCCTTCATGGATTCAAGTCCCTATCTGAGGTTAAGGGTTTCATAGCAACTTCGGTAATAATTTCTTTTAAGTACTCTCATTTTATGATTCAGAGATAGTTATTGTTTTGTTCTGTATGTCATTGGTATAAGGAGGAAAATCACAGTCTGATGAGGTTTTCCTTTCATCTTGTTCTACGTCCTGATAGACTGACTTTGTTACCAGTGAGAATATTCCCTCTGGTCTCCACTAATTGGAGGATGTATGTACTGGGATGCATTTGGTGGACAGCTGAACAGGCTGATCCAATAAGCAGCATTCTCTTTGTTCAACCTTGATGGCTCTCAGAGGAGTTTGTCAAAAATTTGTTGCAATGCAGGGTCTTTGTCATCACAACCTTCATTGTTTTGTTAGTTCTAGGAAAGTCCCATTCAGGTAGCACCTGAACAATGTCAGAGATTAGTGGGTCTACTGCTGGAAGCATCTCACATTCTTGGAACCTGGAATGTTCTGTGACAAGGAAAGTTCTTGCTTTCTTAGGCTAACTTTGGGAGTGAACTTTCCAAATCTTCTTGTGTTTTACCTCCTACACCCTTAGTCAAGCCACAAAATGGCATATTAGTTTAAATTACTACTGAGATTAATAGACCCTACTCATCAACAGACAGATAATGGATCTTTTGCTCTCATCCTGAACAACTGTATTATTGATACCTAAGGAAAGAGGACACAAAGAAGTATAACACCCTATACTTCTTCTAAGGCCATAGGAGTTCCTTAATAGAATGAAAGAACAGAAAATGGACTTAGAATAAAAATTAAGGTCCACATCCAATGTAAATTCTCTTCACAAAATCTCCCTCCATCTGCCTGTTTTAGCTTCCCTTATCTTATAAGATTTAAAATCACTCCAGCCTGATCTCCAGGACCTTGGTATACAGGTTAGTCATGTAAATACTGAAAGCCAGGAGGTGAATTTAGCGAAAGAACCTAGAACAGGCAGTAGGGCTCAGTTTGCTGTCTCTCAACACTCCTTCTGAAATGGAGCAGGACTCTGTGGGACTCTCCCAGGTACAAATTATTTCCATATCCCTGTCTCTTCTTTGTAGGAAATAAACTTGACTTTCCCTGAGTTCCAAAGGCAGGTTCAAACAGCTGCTACAGGGAAGGCTCACAGTTTCATTGAGTTAGATAAGGCTGTGGTCCCTGTGATCAGAATGGTTACTTTTCTGTGATTGTGGTTTTCATTCTCTCTGCCCTCTGAATGAGAAGGGTAAGAGGCTTAAGGAAGCTTCCTGATGGGAGAGACTGATTAAAGGGGAAATTGGGTCTTGTTCTGATTGGTGGGGCTGTGCTCAGTTCAGTTCAGTTGCTCAGTTCAGTTCAGTTGCTCAGTTGTGTCCGACTCTTTGCGACTCCATGAATCACAGCACGCCAGGCCTCCTGGTCCATAACCATCTCCCAGAGTTCACTCAGACTCACGTCCATTGAGTCAGTGATGCCATCCAGCCATCTCATCCTCTGTCGTCTCCTTGTCCTCCTGCCCCTAATCCGTCCCAGCATCAGAGTCTTTTCCAATGAGTCAGCTCTTTGCATGAGGTGGCCAAAGTACTGGAGCTTCAGCTTTAGCATCATTCCTTCCAAAGAAATCCCAGGGCTGATCTCCTTCAGAATGGACTGGTTGGATCTCCTTGCAGTTCAAGGGACTCTCAAGAGCCTTCTCCAACACCACAGTTCAAAAGCATCAATTCTTCAGTGCTCAGCCTTCTTCACAGTCCAACTCTCACATCCATACATGACCACTGGAAAAACCATAGCCTTGACTAGACCGACCTTAGTCAGCAAAGTAATGTCTCTGCTTTTGAATATAGTATCTAGGTTGGTCATAACTTTTCTTCCAAGGAGTAAGCATCTTGTAATTTCATGCCTGCAGTCACAATCTGCAGTGATTTTGGAGTCCAAAACAATAAAATCTGACACTGTTTCCACTGTTTCACCATCTATTTCCCATGAAGTAATGGGACCAGATGCCATGATCTTCTTTTTCTGAATGTTGAGCTTTAGGCCAACTTTTTCACTCTCCACTTTCACTTTCATCAAGAGGCTTTTTAGTTCTTCTTCATTTTCTGCCATAAGGGTGGTGTAATCTGCATATCTGAGGTTATTGATATTTCTCCCAGCAATCTTGATTCCAGCTTCTGTTTCTTCCAGTCCAGCGTTTCTCATGATGTACTCTGCATATAAGTTAAATAAGCAGGGTGACAATATACAGCCTTGACGTATTCCTTTTCCTATTTGGAACCAGTCTGTTGTTCCATGTCCAGTTCTAACTGTTGCTTCCTGACCTGCATACAGATTTCTCAAGAGGCAGGTCAGGTGGTCTGGTATTCCTATCTCTTGAAGAATTTTCCACAGTTCATTGTGATCAACACAGTCAAAGGCTCTGGCATAGTCAATAAAGCAGAAATAGATGTTTTTCTGGAACTCTCTTGCTTTTTCCATGATCCAGCGGATGTTGGCAAGTTGATCCCTGATTCCTCTGCCTTTTCTAAAACCAGCTTGAACATAAGGAAGTTTACGATTCACGTATTGCTGAAGCCTGGCTTGGAGAATTTTGAGCATGACTTTACTAGCGTGTGAGATGTGTGCAATTGTGCGGTAGTTTGAGCATTCTTTGGCATTGCCTTTCTTTGGGATTGGAATGAAAACTGACCTTTTCCAGTCCTGTGGCCACTGCTGAGTTTTCCAAATTTTCTGGCATATTGAGTGCAGAACTTTCAAAGCATCATCTTTCAGGATTTGAAACAGCTGCACTGGAATTCCATCACCTCCACTAGCTTTGTTCATAGCGATGCTTTCTAAGGCCCACTTGACTTCACATTCCAGGATGTCTGGCTCTAGGTGAGTGATCACATCATCATGATTATCTTGGTTGTGAAGATCTTTTTTGTACAGTTCTTCTGAGTATTCTTGCCACCTCTTCTTAATATCTTCTGCTTCTGTTAGGTCCATACCATTTCTGTCCTTTATTGAGCCCATCTTTGCATCAAATGTTCCCTTGGTATCTCTAATTTTCTTGAAGAGATCTCTAGTCTTTCCCATTTTGTTGTTTTCCTCTATTTCTTTGCACTGATGGCTGAGGAAGGCTTTCTAATCTCTTCTTGCTATTCTTTGGAACTCTTCATTCAGATGCTTATATCTTCCCCTTTCTCCTTTGCTTTTCACTTCTCTTCCTCTCACAGCTATTTGTAAGGCCTCCCCAGACAGCCATTTTGCTTTTTTGCATTTCTTTTCCATGGTGATGTTCTTATCCCTGTCTCCTGTACAATGTCACGAACCTCAGTCCATAGTTCATCAGGCACTCTATCTATCAGATCTAGTCCCTTAAATCTATTTCTCACTTCCACTGTATAATCATAAGGGATTTGATTTAGGTCATACCTGAATGGTCTAGTGGTTTTCCCTACTTTCTTCAATTTGAGTCTGAATTTGGCAATAAGGAGTTCATGATCTGAGCCACAGTCAGCTCCTGGTCTTGTTTTTGTTGACTGTATAGAGCTTCTCCATCTTTGGCTGCAAAGAATAGAATCAATCTGATTTCGGTGTTGACCATCTGGTGATGTCCATGTGTAGAGTCTTCTCTTGTGTTGCTGGAAGAGGGCGTTTGCTATGACTAATGCTCAGTAAACCTTTAATCCAATTTTCTGTTGATGTTTTCCCTCTCTGTTAGTTTCCTGGGGCAAACTATGGTGGAGGTAATGAAGATAATGGCAACCTCCTTCACTCAGTGCCCCCAACCCTGAAGAGAGCCAGCGCCAACCCACGCCTCCATGGCAAAGTCCTGGACACTCACGGGCAAGTCCAGGTCAGTCTCTTGTGGAGTTCCTTTCTTCTGGGTTCTGGTGCACACAAGGTTCTGTTTGTGCCCTCCAAGAGTCTATTTCTCTAGTCCTGTGTAAGTTCTGGTATGCTAAATGGCGACCTCCTCCAAGAGGGCTTATGCCGTACCTGAGCCAGCTGCACCCAGAGCCCCTGTCCCTGCGGCAGTCCACTGCTGACCCATACTCCATAGGAGACACTAACACAGCTCTGTCTCAGTTTCTGTGGGGTCTCTGGGTCCTGGTGCACACATGATTTGTTTGAGCCCTCTGAGCATCTCTGGCAGGTACGGTGTTTGATTTAAATGCCATTTTGCTCCACCTACCATCTTGCTGGGGCTTTCTCTTTGCCCCTGGACATGGCGTATCTCTTCAAAGTCGCTCCAGCACCACGCAGCCACCGCTCCAGCACCATCCATCTTGCTGGGGTTTCTCTGCCCTTGGAAAAAGGGTATCTCCTCACAGCTGCTCCAACACCGCACAGCCACCACTCCAGTGGCTTTTCACTTGATCATTGAAAAAGCAAGAAAGTTCCAGAAAAACATCCACTTCTGCTTTATTGACTCTGCCAAAGCCTTTACTGTGTGGATCATAACAAACTGTGGAAAATTCTTCAAGAGATGGAAATACCAGACCACCTGACCTGCCGCTTGAGAAATCTGTATGCTGGTCAGGAAGCAACAGTTGGAACTGAACGTGGAACAACAGACTCATTCCAAATAGGAAAAGGAGTCCGTCAAGGCTATATATTGTCACCCTGCTTATTTAACTTATATGCAGAGTACATCATGAGAAATGCTGGGCTGGAAGAAGCACAAGCTGGAATTAAGATTGCCGGGAGAAATATCAATAACCTCAGATATTCAGATGATACCACCCTTATTGCAGAAAGTGAAGAAGAACTAAAGAGCCTTTTGATGAAAGTGAAAGATGAGAGTGAAAAGGTTGGCTTAAAGCTCAACATTCAGAAAACAAAGATCATGGCATCCGGTCCCACCACTTCATGGCAAATAGATGGGGAAACAGTGACAAACTTTTTTTGGGGGGCTCCAAAATCACCACAGATGGTGACTGCAGCCATGAAATTAAAAGATGCTTGCTCCTTCGAAGAAAATTTATGACCAACCTAGACAGCATATTAAAAAGCAGAGACATTACTTTGCCAATAAAGGTCTGTCTAGTCAAAGCTATTGTTTTTTCCAGTAGTCATGTATGGATGTGAGAGTTGGACTGTAATGAAAGCCGAGAGTCAAAGAATTGATGCTCTTGAACTGTGGTGTTGGAGAAGACTCTTGAGAGTCCCTTGGACTACAAGGAGATCCAACCAGCCCATCGTAAAGGAAATCAGTCCTGAATATTCATTGGAAGGACTGATGCTGAAGCTGAAACTCCAATACTTTGGCCACCTGATGCAAAAAACTCACTCATTTGAAAAGACTCCGATGCTGGGAAAGATCAAAGGCAGGAGGAGAAGGGGACAATAGAGGATGAGATGGTTGGATGACATCACCAACTCAATGGACATGAGTTTGAGTAAACTCTGGGAGTTGGTGATGGACAGGGAGGTCTGGCGTGCTGCAGTCCATGGGGTCACAAAGAGTCACACACTACTGAGCAACTGAACTGACTGAATCAGGGAAGGAAGGGGATGGAGAGAAATGGAGAATCAGTCAAGAAACAATAGTGCAGCCTTGGGGCAGGGTCCTGGTTCTTCCTCAAAGAATATACATAATATACGGAACAATACCTTTGATTTCTTCAGTAGGAACTAAGGCCCCTATTCGCGTAGAGGATGGTAACTTTAAGCTGAACACAAGATTCCTGGAGCAACACCCTGTTACCACGAAATCAACCATTCTGATGAAAGCTGTAGATAACATGCATTCTGACCCCTTCCCCAAATGATTCGCCCTTTAAATGTTTTCATTGGTTTTGGACATGAATATGCCTTCTCCCCAGTCTGCTGGCCTCCTAAATAAAGCCATCTTTCCTTTCAACCAACACTTGCCTCTAACATATTGGCTTACAAGCTACAAGCAGCCAAACCTGAGTTCAGTAACACTGTTACTTCCCAGGCCTCTATAATCAGGATCTGCCAACTTTAGACATTTTTATACAATGTCCTCTGCAGATGTATCCTGGATCCCCAATGCAAAGAATTCAGTTCTCCTGGACAGCGGCAGATTTTCAAAAAACTAAGGAAATCAGAGGGTATAAGGAGTTGTTTCATTTTGTAGATCAGTGTCATCAGGTTCCTAACGAAACTACTGAAATGCTGTTGATCCTTGAACAGTGCAAGATTTAGGGAAGCCAACCCCTCAAATGGAGAAGGCAATGGCACCCCACTCCAATACTCTTGCCTGGAAAATCCCATGGACAGAGGATCCTGGTAAGCTGTAGTCCATGGGGTCTCAAAGAGTCAGACAGGACTGAGCGACTTCACTTTCACTTTTCACTTGCCTGCATTGGAGAAGGAAGTGGCAACCCACTCCAGTGTTCTTGCCTGGAAAATCCTAGGGATGGGGGGGCCTGGTGTGCTGCCGTCTATGGGGTCACACAGAGTCGGACACGACTGAAGCGACTTAGCAGCAGCAGCAACCCCTCACACAGTTGAAAATCCATGTATAATTTTCCTGTTATCCCTCAGTATTTGTCGTTCTACATACATTCAGTCTACTACAAATCTTGTAGTACTATAGTATACATTTATTGAGAAAATCCTACAGTAATTGGAACGATTAAGTTCAAACTTGCTGAACAAGGGTGATTAGTTTGGAAGTCATGTCTTCGATTTTGAAGACATGGCTCCTAGAGTAGAAAAGCATGTTTCGGTTGATATAGACCCAAGAGCTCACTACCCAGGTCACATGGTAAATGCTATAATTAAGGGGTCCTTTGCACAGGAGCACCTCATATAATCTTATTGTTGCAAAACCTAAAAGCAGTTTGGGAAAGCTTATTAGATTTGTTGTCTGATCTTCCCCTTAAGGGTCTTACAGATGCTAATAAAAACATTAAGTTAATTCATAAGAGTAAGAGAGGAGGCCAAGGGTACAGTAAGGAGAAACTTCCCTAAAAGGTGGAAATTTTTAAATTATAATTAAAGAATAAACTGAATACTGACTGGGTCAAAACAAAGAGGAAACATAAAGAAAGGGGAGAGTAAAACGACTCATCCCAACATTGTAAACATCTTTATATTTTTACTAAGAACTGGTTAAATCAACCACTGATGGAGTCAAAGTAAAGGCTGAAAGTTAGAGTTACTCTAGTAGTCATGTATGATGTGACAGTTAGACCGTAAAGAAGGCTGTGCTGAAGAATTGATGCTTTTGAACTGTGGTGTTGGAAAAGACTGAGAGTCCCTTGGACTATAAGGAGATCAAACCAGTTAATCCTAAAGGAAATCAATCTTGAACATTCAGTGGAAGGACTGATGCTGAAGCTCCAACATTTGAGTCATCTGAGGCAAAGAGCCAACTCACTGGAAAAGACCCTGATGAGGGAAAGACTGAAGGCAAAAAGAGGAGGGAAAAACAAAAACTAAGATGGTTAAATAGCATTACCGACTCAGTGGACATGGATTTGAACAAACTGTGGGAGACAGTGAAGGACAGAGAAGCCTGGTATACTGCAGTTCATGGAGTTGCAAAGAGCTGGACAGGACTTAGTGACTGAACACCAACAACAAAAATAAAATAGATGGACTTAAAGCAAAGGTTTTGATACAACACAATCAAAGGTTCTTGTGACAAAAGGAACCTTCTGTTGGTCCCCCAAAATTAAAGGTCCCAAACTAGTCCACTATAGTTACTCTAGCTTGAAGAAATTTTAAAATGGGAAGGTAGTAATTACAATGAAATATCAGACCAGCAACCATTTGGGTTAGCACTTAGGCAGGTTAGTCAAGTTAAAGGCTGACAAAAGGGCCAATGTCCCTTGGCTCAGTTCCTCACTGAGTACCCACAGCGTTTTACACAAGAGTCAGCAAAACCATCATGAGGTGAAGGAAAGAAAGTTTCCAGGAGTATGCAGGAGACTCATGCACTGTGGCCCAAAAACCACTGATGAAGCCCTGGTGTGGGCAACAGTTAGTCTGAAAGACTACAGGAATGTAAGGGATTATAGGATTCTAAAGAGTATAACATTTAAACAAGCTTTATGTAAAGAACTTGTGTCAGTTTTACCTGAATACTTTATGGGAAAAGATATGTCTGGCCAGGAGCACTTGTATTCACTACGTAAAAACAAAACTTGTTGAAGTTTTAACTATATTCTTATAGTTAGGATATAAGAGTTGATGGAATTAAGTACAAAGTTTACAGTGTGAAGTAACAATCCTGTATTATGGC
The DNA here is from genome assembly GCF_032405125.1 of Capricornis sumatraensis. NCBI lineage: Eukaryota > Metazoa > Chordata > Mammalia > Artiodactyla > Bovidae > Capricornis > Capricornis sumatraensis. Next base: position 27,938,801 of record NC_091073.1, read on the forward strand.
AAGACATTAAAAATTTTGACTTTAAAAAAATGTTCTCTGCCCCTCCTCTCTCCCCATTATTGCATTATACATGGATGCCGGGAGCCAGCGTGAGGAATCAGCCCATAGCAAAGGTCATGAGGAAGGAAGCCCAACAAAACGCAAAGGTGTGATCTAGCTTCAGGGGTTCCCCCTGGGTTTTCCTGAACATCTACCCCCCAAAAAGCCAGAGTTGGCCTGCTCTATTGTACTGTGCTTTTCATTCTTCTGACATTCTCTGGAAAAAAGTTAATTCAGGGCATCAGTCTCCCGCATATGAAAGGAATGTTTCAGCTCAAACCTCTCTGATGGCTCTCTAACTTGCCTGACAGTTCCCCCGGACTTCTTACAACTTGTGACTTGCTTACAGCCCCCCAACCATGAGAGGCACAAAGCTTAAAGCATCTTAAAGATACAGAGCCTTTTCTAAAGAGCTAAAAATTATATTGGTGACGGGTTTTCACTGTTGACTCAATGACTGCTGCCAGGCCTCCATATTCATTATCTTTTAGGCACCTGGGAGGATATTAATCAATGTAATCGGGATGCAGAAATAGGAATATAGTAATTTTGATGTTAGCAACACTAGACTTTTGAGTTAATTACTTTTCTCTTTGTTATAAATCACTGTACTTCTTTCATTGTTATAAACTGTTGTATCCTTGCTATGTAAGAATGTAACTTTATTTAGTGCTTTCTGAGAGTGACACCAGACTTTGGCAAGAACAACACAAATAAGTCTTCTGATTGACAAATCCTTATCAGAAAAGGGCCATAAAATGTTAATTGGCCTTCTGGCCAAAAGATGATGTAAATCACTTAAAACCTGTGTATACAACTAAGTATGCAGAGAGAAAGCCTGGTCCCGACAAGAGTCAGGGCTGCTGACGCTGCATAATTTTATATTATCCATTGATCTCTATGTGTAAAAAAAAAAGGTATAAAAAGCCTTTACAACAATAGGGGATGGGCCAGTCACTGGAAAGACTGGTTTCCCCTGTGTGGTCTATTCTCCTTCTCTCTTTTTCAGGCTGAATTCCCATCTGAAGCGAGGAGGCTCGCCATGTCTACTTACTTGCCCCGGCTTCTAAGATCCATGAGAGAGGGAGCCCAAGGCGGGGCACTCTCCGCTATTCAAACGGACACCAGTGGCCTAACGTAGATGGTACAAACTTCTTGTCCTGAAGTTTTATTGGCTTTCCCCGTAAACCAAGTTATTCAGCCTCTTTTCTCCACTAAATTTTCCTACCATACTGTTTCTTCTTAATTTCTTTTATATTTCTAAATTAATAAGTTTTTCCTCACCACGCCGTCTCCCCTTCAAATTTCCTGGACCCACCGGGGCTGGACCCCGGCACATGGACCAAACCTCCCCGTGTACAACCAGCTCAACCATGAAGAGCAATGTTCTCCTAGCACCTATCAGACAACTCCTTAAAGATAACATTTCCTCTTGATCTTGTAAGGGGTTATGATGACCTACCACTTTGTACCTGCAGATCTGCATTGTGTAAACTGTCAGTTATACATCATTTAATGCAGAGTTTCTGTTTCAAAAACATATCACTGTGCTCTGAATACTAACTGGTGGATTCTAACTATGCTGACTTAAAACTATGCTGGGTTATAATCCACAATTTGGCTCTAAGAAAATTTCCCACTTTTTTCTTATACCAACTGATTAATTCTTCATGGACAGTAGGAAAAATGGTATACTTTAACAAGCTTTATGTAGAGTGACTGTGTCTCTTCTACTTGTATTTTGAGGATGAACACTGTAGCTCAATGGTGAATGTATACTTTATCCAGTACTGTAAAAACAGAAGGCATATAGGGCTAAGCAGTATTATTTGTACATATTAAGGGGACCAACAAAACTGCCAGAAATCACACAGTATGGCACAGAAGCTAGAAGCTGATAGTTAAGGCTTGATAGAAGCCACATTAGAGGTTTTTTCCCCTTAGAGTGAACTGGTCTAAGATTGAATCATGCACTTAGAAAAAGAATATCCAAATGCCTTTGTTAGAAAGCTTTATCCAGAGTTTAAACAGGTATAAATCTTTTGGTTTCCATCTTAGCTGGAAATCTTCTACATGATATAATAAAGGAAATAGAAGATAATTTAATTGATGAGTGAGCCAGTGCTTGATATTCAATATGCAATCCAATTCTTTGAGAATTTGGAAGTAACCATTCCCTCAAAGACTCTCAAGAGTCACTTGGAAAGCAAGGAGATCAAAAAAGTCAATCCAAAGGAAATCAACTCTGAATATTCACTGGACAGACTGATGCTGAAGCTGAAGCTACAATATTTTGGCCACCTGATGCAAAGAGCTGACTAACTGGAAAAGGCCCTGATGCTGGGAAAGACTGAGGCAGGAGGAGAAGGGGGCAGCCACAGATAGGATGGTTGGATGGCATAAGCCACTCAATGGACATGAGTCTGAACAAACTCCAGGAGATAGTGAAGGACAGGGAAGCCTGGCATGCTGCAGTCCATGAGGTCACAAAGAGTAGGACATGATTTAGTGACTGAACCACATCCCATCAGAAAATCTCCACAAGGCCAGTGGTGTGGTTCCACAGCCAAGTCTAAGCCCTACCAAGACCCAAACCCCTATTCATCCCCAAAGGCCTGTAGGTACTGCGAGATTACAAACAGAATTGTTCTCCACCTAAGAAGAGAAAAAAAATTAAATACTAAGTACTCTAGATCTGTGATAATAAACAAATGTGCCCTGAAACTCCATCCTGGAAATAAACAAAAGCAAAAAAAAAATTTGGAAACTTCCTCTGTGCTTTTGTGATTTGGATTGTCTAGCACTCCTGTTTTCTAGGACCTAAGAGCCATTCTTTGAAATGCAAATTTTAGAGAGAGGTTTCTAATCAACAAGAAGAAAAAAATAAGAAGGAGGGTATTTGGAAATTGGGCAAGAGAAAAATCCTCTCCACAAATATTAAAACTATATAAATTCTCTGCGTCTGTATTTATGTTTATTTGTGTCTACACAGGTACACTCTAGATAGAATATTTCTCTACCAACGGATGATATTACCAACATTAATTAGTAAAAGAGGGTTAATTAGTCAGGTGGAAGTCAAGCATATAAGAACTGCAAGTATATAAGGCAGGTAATCCTCATATAAGATTTCAGTTCAGTCGCTCAGTCATGTCCGACTCCTTGCGACCCCATACACTGCAACACGCCAGGCTTCCCTGTCCACCACCAACTCCCGGAGTTTACTCAAACTCATGGCCATTGAGTTGGTGATGCCATCCAACCATCTCATCCTCTGTTGTCCCCTTCTCCTCCTGCCTTTGATCTTTCCCAGCATCAGGGTCTTTTCAAATGAGTTCTTCGCATCAGGTGGCCAAAGTATTAGACTTTCAGCTTCAGCATCAGTCCTTCCAATGAACACCCAGGACTGATTTCCTTTACAATGGGCTGGTTGGATCTCCTTGCCATCCAAGGGACTCTCAAAAGTCTTCTCCAACACGACAGTTCAAAAGCATCAATTTTTCAGTGCTCAACTTTCTTTATAGTCCAACTATCACATTCATACATGACTACTGGAAAAACTATAGCTTTGACTAGACAGACCTTTGTTGGCAAAGTAATGTCTCTACTTTTTAATATGCTGTCTAATTTGGTCATAGTTTTCCTTCCAAGGAACAAGCGTCTTTTAATCTCACGGCTGCAGTCACCATCTGCAGTGATTCTGGAGCCCCCCAAAATAAAGTTTCTCACTGTTTCCATTGTTTCCCCATCTATTTGCATGACGTGGTGGGACCAGATGCCCTAATCTTAGTTTTCTGAATGTCGAGTTTTAGGCCAACTTTTTCACTCTCCTCTTTTACTTTCATCCAGAGGCTCTTCAGTTTCTCTTCACTTTCAACCATAAGGGTGGTGTTGGGGTATACTAAAATTCTCAGAAATATAGAAACTAACCCAAATTTTTTTCAAGTTCATATAATCTGGGGTAATCTTCCATAAATAAAAGCTAGTTGAAGTTTGTTGGCTTAATTAAAATAGCATATCTTCAGAGCTACAAGGACTTCCCAGGTGGCTCAGTGGTAAAGAATCTGCCTACCAGTGCAGAAGTCATGGGTTCCACCCTTGACTTAGAAGATACATGGGGGAGGAAATGGCAACCCACTCCAGTATTCTTGCCAGAATAATCCCACAGACAGAGAAGCCTGGTTGGCTACAGTCCACAGGGTTGCAAAGAGTCAGACATGACTGAGCACAGCACAATTCAGAGTTATAAGTATTTCATATAATTCAGACACACAACTTTAATTCTGCCTGAGTTTACTAGTCATATAAATTCATATTATATCTTTTACAAAATTTGTCAGCAAGAAAATTAGCTTGAGATAATGGCTGAGTTTGTCTAATGTCTCATGGGTTTTCATGAATAATCCAAACAAAATTGTTAGAAGCAATTGACTTATTGTAGATAGATATAAGTAGGATAAGAGTTTTTAAGTAAACCTTTTGCAATAATTATGTTTTAGGGTGTGTGTGGGTATGTATGTGTGTGGGTGTGTATATGTGTGTGCTCAGTCACTCAGTCATGTCTGACTCTTTGCTACCCCATGGACTGTAACCTGCCAGGCTCCTCTCTCCATAAAATTTTCCAGGCAGGAATACTGGAATGGGTTGCCATTTCCTCTTCCCATGAATCTTCCAGACTCAGGAACTGAACCCATGTCACTTGCATCTCCTGCATTGGCAGGCAGATTTTTTATCACTGAACCATTGGGGAAGCCCCATGTTTTAGGGTGAAAGTGTGAAAGCATTAGTCTCTCAATCATGTCTGACTCTTTGTGACCCCACGGACTGTATGTAGCCCACCATGCCCCTCTGTTCGTGGAATTCTCTGGGCAAGAATACTGGAGTGGGTAGCCATTCCCTTCTCCAGGGAATCTCCTCAGCTGAGGGACAGAACCCAGGTCTCTTGCATGTGGCTGCTAAGTAACTTCAGTCGTGTCCAACTCTGTGCAACCCCATAGACAGCAGCCCACCAGGCTCCTCAGTCCCTGGGATTTTCCAAGAAGGACTCTGAAGTGGGTTGCCATTTCCTTCTCCAATGCATGAAAGTGAAAAGTGAAAGTGAAGTCGCTCAGTCATGTCCAACTCTTAGCGACCCCATGGACTGCAGTCTACCAGGCTCCTCCATCCATGGGATTTTCCAGGCAAGAGTACTGGAGTGGGGTGCCATTGCCTTCTTGCATTGCAGGCAGATTCTTTTCTGAGCCACCATGGAAGCTCCCATGTTTTACGGTATATATACTTAAAAATAGCTTTATAATCTTTTTGATAAATTGAAAGTTCAGTCTTGCTAACTTAAATGTTAGAAATTTACTGAATTCCCAAAGAAGAAATCAAAATTTTAATAATATGTATACATCCTATATAGGCTTCCCATGTGGTGCAAAGGTAAAAATTTGCCCTCCAGTTCAGAAGATGCAAGAGACACAGGTTTGATACCTGGGTCCAGAAGACCTCCTGGAGGAGGAAATGGCAACCCACTTCAGTATTCTTACCTGGAAAATTCCAGGGACAGAGGAGACTGGTGGGCTACAGTTCATGGCATTGCAAAGAATTGGACACGACTGAGTGACTGAGCATAGAATATATCCTGTATACGTGACAGAAACCCAGGAAAACTCAAAATAGCCATTTTGAGCATCCAAAATGGCCATCGCCACCACCTTAAATACTGTTTCAAGCAAAAGACAAAACAAAGATTTTGATGTATGAAAGATCATTTAGGGGAGGTGATAGGGAAATTAAGTGGAAATAGTCTTATTCAGGCTTTAGAGACAAGAAAGCAGAGCAGGCCTCTGACCTTGCTTCTGACCTGCCTGGACACTGTGCTGACTAGGTATCTGCCAGTAGGTGCACAGACTGTTACCAGTAAGATGAGCAGCAATATAGATAAAATAGGGAGCAAGTCTTGGAATTCTTGAGCCCCTGGAGGAGGTCTAGCAAACCATGCATAGGGCTTAACGAAATCCTATAACTCATAAGATAAAACAAATAACATTATAAAAAAGATTAATGTGATATTAGACCTGCAATTTGCTCACAAGCTGATGACTATATCAGTTTTTGGTCTGGGACTATAAGTAGAAGCCCTCAAAACTGCAATTTTGAAATCTCACTCGTCAGGTGTACACACCACCTGGGTGAAAGTGTTAGTCACTCGGTTGTGTCCAACTCTTTGTGACCCCATGGACTGCAGCCCACCAGGCTCCTCTGTCCATGAACTACTTATGCCAAAGAGGTATATTGGGGGATGGCAAATTCTGTTCACCTTCATAGTGAAAAAATAGTGAGGGACTACATAAAGGGACAAGGGAGCTTATGAAAGGATAAGCATAAACTACTAAAAGACAGATGGAACTACTAGAGTGTTCTACAACTGTTCTTGCAAGCACAAAATCACAAATTTAAGACTTTGAAGTTCTGATTATGATGGCTTATTTGTAGATTTTTCTTTCATCTCAGAAATCATGTATATCTAAAACTATAATATTTTTCAACTCAATATTTTAAGTATAGTTGAATGATGTAATCTATTCTCAGCTAAATTCACCCAAGATTTAAACTAATTTATATATTTTTATTGTGTGAAATGAAATTCATATTTTATGGTGAAACATGAAAAATTTAAACATAAAAAAACCTTTCTCTGCCCTTTATCCTCCATTCTCCCTCCAATTTTGCATTGTATATCTACATTATGCATTAAACAAACCTCCCCATTGGCAGAAATACCTGCTCCACCATAAAGTACAATAATCTCCTGGCATCAACAAGACAGCTTCTTAAAAGATACATTCCTTCTTGATCCTGTAAGGGGTCAGGATGACCCAACACTTTGTACTTGCAGATCTACCTTGTGTAAACTCAATAATACATCATTGAATGGACAGCCCTCTGTTTCAAAAAACTGATATAACTGTGCTTTGACTTCTAAAGGGTAGAAGAGTTCTCAGAGCTTTCTGAGTTGTTGCTCCCAGGTTGTATGCTCAGTTTAGCCCAGACAACATTTTCCATTTCTTTCTTAGATCAACTGATTTTTTTTTCATGGACAATTGTGAACAATTTATTTGATAATTAAATTTATATCTACTTATATCATTTGAGACAAGTTATGAGCCTAAAATTTCTTCACACATTAAAAGAAAACTAAGAAGGAAAAAACTTTTCAAAAACTATAATTGAGGAAGCAGTATGATCTCAGTGCAAACTAAAGTTAAAGTAGGAAGGACAAAGAAATGACTAAATTAATGGATAGAATATTGAAATATGTAGATAAGATGCAACATTTAATTATTAATTGATTAACATTTCTTATATCCTCAAAACGACATTTGATTCCTAAACCAGCAGATTTTTAAAGTGGCTTCTTAAAAACATTATGTCTGTATACACTGAATATAGGATATTTTTGCCAAATTAGAAATTAGTTTTTGATTAAGGAAACAATTCCATTCACCACTGCAATGAAAAGAATAAAATACTTAGGAATATATCTACCTAAAGAAACTAAAGACCTATATATAGAAAACTATAAAACACTGATGAAAGAAATCAAAGAGGACACTAATAGATGGAGAAATATACTGTGTTCATGGATTGGAAGAATCAATATAGTGAAAATGAGTATACTACCCAAAGCAATCTACAAATTCAATGCAATCCCTATCACGCTACCAGCGATATTTTTCACAGAACTAGAACAAATAATTTCAAGATTTGTATGGAAATACAAAACACCTCGAATAGCCAAAGCAATCTTGAGAAAGAAGAATGGAACTGGAGGAATCAACCTGCCTGACTTCAGGCTCTACTACAAAGCCACAGTCATCAAGACAGTATGGTACTGGCACAAAGACACAAATATAGATCAATGGAACAAAATAGAAAGCCCAGAGATAAATCCACACACCTATGGACACCTTATCTTTGACAAAGGAGGCAAGAATACACAATGGAGTAAAGACGATCTCTTTAACAAGTGGCGCTGGGAAAACTGGTCAACCACTTGTAAAAGAATGAAACTAGATCACTTTCTAACACCACACACAAAAATAAACTCAAAATGGATTAAAGATCTAAATGTAAGACCAGAAACTATAAAACTCCTAGAGGAGAACATAGGCAAAACACTCTCCGACATAAATCACAGCAGGATCCTCTATGATCCACCTCCCAGAATTCTGAAAATAAAAGCAAAAATAAACAAATGGGATCTAATTAAAATTAAAAGCTTCTGCACAACAAAGGAAACTATAAGCAAGGTGAAAAGACAGCCTTCTGAATGGGAGAAAATAATAGCAATGAAGCAACTGACAAACAACTAATCTCAAAAATATACAAGCAACTTATGTAGCTCAATTCCAGAAAAATAAACGACCCAATCAAAAAATGGGCCAAAGAACTAAATAGACATTTCTCCAAAGAAGACATATGGATGGCTAACAAACACATGAAAAGATGCTCAACATCACTCATTATTAGAGAAATGCAAATCAAAACCACAATGAGGTACCACTTCACACCAGTCAGAATGTCTGCAATCCAAAAGTCTACAAGCAATAAATGCTGGAGAGAGTGTGGAGAAAAGGGAACCCTCTTACACTGTTGGCAGGAATGCAAACTAGTACAGCCACTATGGAGAACAGTGGGGAGATTCCTTAAAAAATTGCAAATAGAACTGCCTTATGACCCAGCAATCCCACTTCTGGGCATACACACCAAGGAAACCAGAATTGAAAGAGACACATGTACCCCAATGTTCACTGCAGCACTGTTTATAATAGCCAGGACATGGAAACAACCTAGATGTCCATCAGCAGATAAATGGATAAGAAAGCTGTGGTACATATACACAATGGAGTAATACTCAGCCATTAAAAAGAATTCATTTGAATCAGTTCTAATGAGATGGATGAAACTGGAGCCGATTATACAGAGTGAAGTAAGCCAGAAAGAAAAACACCAATACAGTATACTAACACATATATATGGAATTTAGAAACAAGGCAATGATGACTCCGTATGCGAGACAGCAAAAAAGACACAGATGTGTAGAGCAGACTTTTGGACTCAGAGGAGGAGGGAGAGGGTGGGATGATTTGGGAGAATGGCATTGAAACATGTATACTATCACGTAAGAAACGAATCGCCAGTCTACGTCTGATGCAGGATACAGGATGCTTGGGGCTGGTGCACAGAGATGACCCAGAGAGATGTTGTGGGGAGGGTGGTGGGAGGGGGGTTCATATTTGGGAACGCATGTACACCCGTGGTGGATTCATGTCAATGTATGGCAAAACCAATGCAGTATTGTAAAGTAAAATAAAGTAAAAATAAAAATTTTTTAAAAATTAATTAAAAAAAAAAGAAATTAGTTTTTGGATGTAACACAAATGATACTCCAATAAAAATTACCTTAAAAAAGAAATTAGTCTTTAGAGGAAAACACATAGCTATTATAGCATCTTACTAAAGGTAAAAATAATACAAGGACATAGAAAGCTTTATAGTTCAGTTAATTTCAACTGAGAGAATGCAAAAAGTTGATAGTACTTTACAATATCAGAGATAAATTTTTTAATTTATGATTATTTTCTTAACTGAGAGAAAAATAAACAATATTTACAATCAATTCAGTTCAGTTCAGTTGCTCAGTAATGTCCTACTCCTTGCAACCTCATGAATTGTAGCACACCAGGCCTCCCTGTCCATTACCAACTCTAGGAGTTCACTCAGACTCATGTCCATTGAGTTGATGATGCCATCCAGCCATCTTATCCTCTGTGGTCCCCTTCTCCTCCTGCCCCCAATCCCTCCCAGCATCAGAGTCTTTTCCAATGAGTCAACTCTTCGCACGAGGTGGCCAAAGTACTGGAGTTTCAGCTTTAGCATCATTCCTTCCAAAGAACACCCAGGACTGATCTTTAGAATGAACTGGTTGGATCTCCTTAAAATCAATTACCTCCAAACAAACAACTCTTAGAAAAATAGATTAACAATGAAGAAAGAAGTGAAACTAAAGGTATTACATTTTTTCCCTCTTTCTCTATATTTTAGAGATTACCTGAAAAGAAATACATGGCTTTTAAAATAATTTTAATTCATTTCATTGTTCTCACTCCCCAGTCTATATTAGCATAACCTGTAACCCTATTAACTTTTGTTTTAGATGTGTTATCTTTTTCACCTCATTTATTTTCTCCCTAAATAAACAGCAAGTAATAAATGATACAAAATTCCATGTCAGAGAATAAAATAATTTTGTTTTTTCCAATGAGGATACTAATTTTTCCTAGGATGATAACTTTCTCTCTCAGAATTATGATTAAAAAATGGTGTTTGAGGGAAGAAAATAGGAATGAAATAGAATGACGATAGAATACAGCCTGAGAAGAAAAGAGGATGAGAGGTGGATCAAATTCAATTACTTAGGAGAGGAAAATTAGTAGCAAAATATTTTCATTACTGATTACAATTCAGAATGCTACATTATATAGCTAAAAAAATATATATATATATATATTAACATATTTGAAAGTTTCTTCAATAGCCTAGATTTGGAGAAGTTTGTGTATACCGTTTGATGTATCACAGCGAAGTTGGGTTATTCCAGAGATCAGAGGCACATTAAGTTTATTTACACCTACCATTTATTTAAATCACTAAATTGATGGTTTGATTAGTCTTTGTTATTTGAGATCACATTACAAAGTTATATAAAGCAAAACTTAAGGATCTATTTTTATTGATTGTAAAACAATAATTTTAGATGTTTCAATTCTCATGATAAAGGACCCATTTCATATGGATTAGTCCCAACAGAAACAGCTTGCTTGATGGACATATAAATTGGAGCCAAACTAAGAAAATTGTGTACCAGGTGAGCAGAACTATTACAGAGCATTCATTCAGCTATTGTTCTGCAAGTTTTCTAGGTGGGGGGAAATACACGGTACCCTATAGGCTTGAACTGAAGATCCCCTTTCTAGAGCCAGGTATCTCTTACATGTACTAGGCTGTTCACTGGCTACCGCCTAACAAGGCACTGCCCCAACTCTACAAAAATACTTTTCAAAACGGTCACAATTTAAACAAGCGATCCAGGCTATTTCTCCTTTCCCTAAAATCAACTCTCTATTCAAAAGAAAAGGATAACTGAATTCCTACCCATTTAAAACAAAAACATAACCGAATTCTTACCTCTACATCCTAGCAACAAAGGATAGAGTATGAGGTGGAGTGCAAAAGGAACACAAACACAGAGCTATCCTGGGCTTCCTGGCCGATTCATTTCATTTTTGTCAATTGCATTAACTCTCCAATCGCAAACTTCCCTTTGCCCACTTACTAGATTATACCTTCAGCATTTCTTGTTACTGCTGCTGCCTGAGGCAGCCTATTTGATTTTGCCCACACTGCTCAGGGACTTCCACAGAGCAGTAGTGTTAAACTTGCAATAAAAAGGAGCCAAGCCTTTAATGCTTCCTCAAATAACTTGGCAGACCCCATCATGCTTCTTCCTACTAAAGTCCAGAAATAGATTCTGCCTGGGGGAAATATAGCTTCTTCATCAAAGCTTCTGTCCATAATCTCTAATTTTTTTCATGAGACTCTGACTATTTTCAAGTGACTCCAACTCCCTGCCCATTGGAACTATCTTCAGGCTGCCTTAAAAGGTGTATTTTTACACCTTTTCCAACACTTGGAAAATGATTCATTTCATAGCCCAGCAGCCTTCAAGAAATACCATACTTTATATTTTGTATTCTTGGTCATAGCAAATATGCACATCCTTTATGAATCATTTGAACTTCTTAGGACCTTCATTCATTTTTCCCCTTCCTATTCTCATTTCTGCTGGAGAGCAATTTTGTTTGTTTATACTTGGTTTAAAACTAATGATCAACCAAAGGATAACAGTATAGCATGGTGATAACAGTAATGCATGGATCCAAGACACAGTCCACCTGATTTGAACCATGTCTCTATACTTTAATACCTCTGTGACCACAGGCAAATTATTTAATTTCTCCAGACTTTCATTTCCTCATCTTTAAAATGGAGATAATCACAGTAATTGCTGGCCTCATAGAGTTGCTATGGGGATCAAATATGTCAGTATAGTTAAAGCACAAGTACTTAGAAGAATGTGACCAAAATGAACTCATGGTAAACTCTTTGTAAGTATTAGACAGTATATTATATTTGTCATCCAAGATGTGTTCTGAGTAATAATAAATAGCAGCATGCAAACATTTGGCTTGCTTTAAAAGCGCACCACTCTGAATACTCTAATATAGACCCAAGGTCTGCAACGAGCTATCTTTTGCCCTCATGGGATGAAGCTATGGATAATAGCTGATCATAACTACCCAGGACAGCAAAATAGTGGTCTTGTCAGCTTTGATCCAGTGGGACTCAGGCAGGAGGGAGCCAAGACATTGCAAAGAGCTATGGAAAAAAAAAACAGAGAGAGAGACAGAAGAAGGAAAACAGGAGAATAAAGGGCAGAACAGATGAACAAATGTTTCGTCTTATTTTTTGTATTCTAGGTTATGTTTTTGATCAGATATTCATGGCATTACATTTTTTGTGAAACATGGACAGTTCCTGAACACCCTTTGAACTTCGTATGGAGTAATAGCATGGGACTAGTTGGAGAAGGCATTGCTCAGGATTTTTGACCTTCAGAATGGTTTCACTTACATTCAAGCATACAATAGACAGTTTCAGAAACTTCCACTGTGGTATTTTACTTGACAGTAGAGTCATAGAGCATTTTAAGAGAAAAGGCACTGGCAGCATGGAGATATCTTGGACTCTGAAGTGAACCTGAAGGAGAAACATAAGCTTTGAGAATAATGTAATAATGTCTCCACTCAAAAGCTAGGAACAAGCTATACTGTGTGTGTGTGTGTGTGTGTGTGTGTGTGTGTGTGTGTGTGTGTGTGTCGAGGAAAAATTGGAGGAAGTGGCAGTATCTCTGTATACTGAGGTCTACGCTATTAGTGGTTTCAAAAGCAAATTTTTATTAGAGAAGGAAATGTCCAGATACCTATGCTAAGTTCTTGATCACCCGGGCAATAGAAGATAAAATAAATGCAATTCTGTGATACACTAGAAAGTTTTTACAAAATATGCTGGAGAGGAGGGCTAAGAAAAAGAAAGCCAGGTACAATTCAAAGAAGACCTCGTAGGAGCAATTATATGGCCCAGTGTCATGCTCTGCCAGCCATCCATCTCTCTTAGATGTCTGGGTATCTCTGTGGTTGTTATTAATTCAAACAAATCAAGAAAAGTCAGAGGTTATGGTGAACCAGAAAAAAAAAAAGCTGATAAAGCAAGGGTCATATCGACTTATAAGATACAGACAATTGAAAGCTGAGATGTTAGTAGACACTTTATGTGGCTGCAATGAGAATTTCCAATTTTCACCTCATTAAGTGAAGTGACACAGTGGGCAAGCTACAGGATTCACTTCAAAAAAATCATCCCACCTACTACTGAGGAAGACTTTCTGGAGAAATGCATAGTACAGGCTGGTAACTATGTTTCAAGTGGACTCTTTCCTAGAGCTGGACAAAAATACCATACTATTGCATCTGACTGCACTTCCTATAGTAGTGTCCTGCTGGAGCTACTGACTTGAAGACCCTGAGAGAAGTGTAATGATTCCAAGGTATCTGCACTAACAGAGGAAGAATTCTGGACAGAGTCTCCGGTGACTGTTATTATTTAGTTCACCTCTGGGCATTACTGTTCACATTTCCCTAGAAAGAATATGGGCATATCTCTACAGTCTAAATGTAAAAAAAATCTGTGCAGCTGGGTTGACTACACTGAGAAGGCTCTGAAGCTGCCAGAGGAGAACAACGGCTTCAGAAAAATGGTGGACTCAGAAAAATGTGGGCTTCAGAAAAATGTGGACTCAGCACCTGTAAGCACCTGTAAGCAGACTAATGCTGCTACCGAAGGTCAGTTTCAACTTCTTTTAGGTACTGACCTATTCTTTATCTCTCACAGGAAAGACCAAGTGGTACCTTAACATGTTCCCCTTATGTGCTTTTGTGCCAATTTGTATGGTCAGTTAGAGGTCAAAATATCATCAGAACAAATCCACATGTCTTAGCCTACAGACTGCAGTGGAAAGGAGCCAACAGAAAGTGGAAACTTTTTTGATATCGAAAGTTTTCAGGTACCAAAGGACCTGCAAGAAGTAGATGAAAGGGAAACTACAAAGTAGGAGAAAGAGTTCTTTCACTTTATACGGAATATGGACTCAGGAATACTGAAGCAGCATATAATTATAGGAGACATGGAATTTTATCCATGATCCATTTACAAATGTCTGTTTCTCCAAGATGGAGCCTTTGAAGGATTACATTAAGTAACTCTTAAGTTAATGGTGTTGTTTTTCACTTTTGAACTCTATGCTTTTTAGATTAGACTAGATAATGCAATATAAGGAAAATGAGCAGAGAATTCAATATAATGCAGATGGCAGCCAATAGTGGAAGAAGGAGGAAGAGTTCTGCAAGGTTCTTTGGCCAGAAAGCAGCTTGGGAAATGGCAGAAATCATCATTAAATGTACCATATAACAGTGCTTCATGAAAGGCCTGTGAAAGTACTTATTGCTGCTTCAGAAATAATTCCCAGAGACACTGAGAGAAACACCTGATGTCTTTGGCACCCAAGAAGAGAAAAGAGGCTGGATATAATGAGGATGTAAGTTTTCTGGTCCCAAAGACTCCAAAATGTTTAAGATGTCTAATTTTCTTTAAAATTCTGCCATTCGTCAAGTGAATATATGAGAGGAGTAGAAAGGAAAATATGCCCTCCCAGAAAGGTTTATTATTTTAAAATAATTCTGGCTCATTTATAATATTTTCTTATCATAAACAGTTTATTTGATATTGGTAACAGGATATATCAGTAATCATATCAAATTATATCCTACCAATAATCAGAATATAAACTCTGTTCCATGCTTTCCTTGGCATTCCTTTCATTACAGGCTACCTCCTTGAATAGTTAACTAAAGCATATCTTTCATGAGTAAATTTCTAGATAAAGATCCTCATTTGAAAGAATTTAAAAATTACCACTACCAACGTCTGATATCCATAGGGAGACTATAAATAAGAAAGATTTGGCAGAATTTTGTAAACATCTGGGGGATGCTCATGTCCAGGTTGAAGTTATGGCTACCACCATTTTACTCTTTTCCTGATTTTTTTTTTTTTTTAATGTGAGAGTTTTGATTTCCCACTGTCTTCAGTTTGGGGGCATGTTTCAAGGGAGAGTGGATTATCCTAATTTATCCTAAGTCTTAAAAAGATCTAGAAGTCATTTATCATTTGGCAGCTGTAGAAGCTCAAATGAGCTTCCCTGATGGCTCAGCTGCTAAAGAACCCACCTGCAATAGGAGAGACCTGGGTTCGATCCCTGGGTTGGGAAGATCCCCTGGAGAAGGGAATGGGTACCCACTCCAGTATTCTGGCCTGGAGAATTCCATGAGTTGCAAAAAATCAGACATAACTGAGCAACTTTGACTTCTACTTTGAGAACTCCTTGCAATTGCATGAATGTTGAGGATCCTGCCTCATGTCATCAGTACCTTTGGAGCAGAACGTGTTACTATTTGAGCTTCTGAAAGTGAAAGTCGCTCAGTCCGACTCTTTGAGACCCCATGAACCATTCGATCCATGGAAAACTCAAGGCCAGAATACTGGAGTGGGTAGCCGTTGCCTTTTCCAGAGGATCTTCCCAACCCAGGGATCGAACCCAGGTCTCTCCCATTGTAGGCGGATTTTTTACCAGCTGAGCCACCAGGGAAGGGGCAACGTATTCAACGAAAGGGGAGAATTTGCCCGGAGTGGAGCTTTTGGTCTCCCTCTCCCAGATCCTTTCTTTCTGTGCTCATTCTATAACGAAGCAATGAAAAATAAATTAATGATTGCTACTTGCAAGAAAAAGGTGTGTGTGTCTGTGTGTGTAACTGTATTTTAAAAGACTGACTTTTAAAAAATAAAATATAAGAATTATGCCTCTTTTTCACACTAGGCTCTAAAATAGCTTTAACTAACTGTATTTCCCTTCATCCTCTCTGGATGAATATAGAAAAGTAGGTGACTCTCCTATCTTGAAAAGTAGGGTGTAAATAGGATGTACCTGGAAACCCAGTGTTAGGGCACAGGGAAAGAAGAGGAATCAGAGACCAAGACAAGGAGATATCTGGGCACAAATCTGAAGTTGTCTTTATATGAACTGAAAGGCAATCTGATGGGAAAGTTTTCAACAATTTGTGGGGTACTGATTATGGTGGTAAAGACAATCACAAGTTCTTCTAAGACTATAAGTATGGTAAGATCTCAGACCCACTGTAGTCTTGGCAATGTTCTTCCTTATAAAATACACTTTGGGAGTATGCAAAAATAATCCCTGTACCTGATGTTCCCTAGGCAAGGCTTTGAAAGAGGCAACTGGATTTGAAGATAAATTGTGGAAAATTAGGCCACAAGAAATAGGATGGTATTTCTTACATAATCTCACAGAAACAAACTACACAATTCAATAAATAATAAGATTATAAATGTGTATTTGCAAGAAACAGAGATACTGAACTACGAAAAAGAAAAGAAATAGCAGAACGATAACTCAGAACATTCTAATGATAGTAACAATAAAAATAATAATTAACTTACATATGGTAGTTTGCCATTTACAATGCATTTCCACACATATTATTTTGAGACTTACAATATTCTTGTGAGTGGGCTTTTTATTTTCTTAATTACACAGTAGAGAAAATTAAACTTTAGAAAGGTTATGTAACTTGATAATGACCAAAACTAATACATTAAGAAAATAAACAGTAGAGAAGGACTGAATAAAGGACTGAATAAGAAAACTGAATAAAACCAAAACATAATTCTAGATTTGGCCATAAGCTCAAAATCTTTCATCACCAAGTGTTTCTCTTTATATGCTGCCCAACTTGTTTCCTATAAACATGTCTTTCTTTCCTATGTGAAAGAACAAAATCCCTCTTTTTATTCGATTAACTTTGAGTCTTCCTCTTTTTTCTCATGGCTAAGATTCTATGAAGAGTTTGTATATATTCTGCCTCTCTTCCACTCAGCATCTTTACTTTCTCCCAATGATTATATGTTGATAGGCAATGTTTTATTAATGTCACTTACAGATTGGTATTGTATGACTGGCGCTGAATTCTTTAGTATTGTCTTCATACACATGTCCGTGTACACATATATCTGCTGAGACACAAATATATACATACACCAACACACATTTCCAACTCTTCCCTACTTTCCCAACTTTCTTTCATGCCTCAACACATGCTCTGATATCTATTTGGAGTTTCTCTGCTTTTTGAAAAACTCTATTCAATACTTTCAATTAAAATTCCTCTCCCCTTTCAACACCTATCCATGCGAAGAAGAGTTAAAAGCTCTCAAAGAGTCTTGCTAGATTTTGGTTCAAAAAGGTGACTCAGGAAGCTCCTGAACTCACTTCCTCTACAGCTACATGGAATAATTCCCTAAGTAAGAACGCTGTAAACAATGAGGATGTGAATGACCCCTACGTATAGGGCAAACAAGAAAAAATCCACATCAAAATAGGTACTAAAGGCTGAGGTACAATTCTGCCATGAGCCCCGGCCCCACTGTGGTGATCCACAGCTAGGAGGGAACTCATAAATACCACTTTTCCCTGATGAGCCAGGGGTCTGAACACCACATATGGTGTCCCAGCTTTGAATCCTTTCACTTGAAAGAGGGGCCTCCAAAACGTCTATCTGTGAAAGCCAATGGGGCTTGTGTCTAGGAGGCCCACAAGGCTTTTGGGAACTGAGAAAATGTTCATAACAGCCCAAGCAGACTTACTGTGGCTAAGCCCCCAGGTCCAGTGCAGAGGCAGCAGATTAAATATGTAATGCTCAGATTTCAAAATGAAACATATTATGTATTGTTTATCAGACATCTGTACATACATAGAGAGATGTAGATATAGGTATATTAATGTAATCAATACCACTGAGAGATCATGGAGTGATGCAGAATTTTAAATGAGTAAAATTATATCTTCCAGAACAAAATATGCAAAATTTTGTGTACGAAAGATGTCCAGTCTTTTCATTAAAAAGGGCTATTTTCTTAGCTTAAAAGCTGTGGCCTGAGGAGCAAGCATCTAATTTAATACCCATCTAGGGGCTGACTGTAATACTCTCCAAAGACAGGAGGCTAGCAGGCACCATCTTTGCTCTCTTTCTCTTTACCTGCCTTGCTCCAGGTGGCCTGATATTCCAGAAAGGAGTTTGCACAGAGGTCTGGTACCCCAGCTTTTGCAGCTGTGCCCAGAGGATTTACCCCCTGATTATCTGGCTCTCCTGGCCAACAGGGTTTATGTCCCAAAGTCTCACAAGTCTATAATAGAATATAAGTTTTCAATTGGCCCACAGGACACAGTGCAGAAGCTATGGACTGAAACACCCATTTGCTCAGAGAAAGATGCGTATTTCTGGTACAAACAGGGGTGCTCTACATCACTTATCATTAAGAAAATGCCACATGAAATCACAGTGAGATAACACTTCACACCTCTTCAAATGGACATCATCAAAAAGAGGTAACAAGTATCAGAAAGGATGTGCATGAGAACCTTGTACACTGTGATGGAAATATAAATTGGTATAGCCACTATGGAAAACAGTATGGAGATTATTCAAAAATTTAAAAATAGAACTACCATATTATCCAGCAATTCCACATCTGAGTATTTATATGAAAGAAATAAAATCAATATCCTGAAGAGATCTCTGTACCTTCATTTACATTGCAGCATTATTTGAAATTGCCAAAATATATAAACAACCTAATTGTCCATAGACAAATAAATGGTAAATAAAATTATGTGTATATATATATATAATTTAAATGCAGTACTTGCATGCAATCTCAAAAATGACAGAATGATCTCTGTTCATCTCCAAGGCAAACCATTCAATATCACAGTAATCCCAGTCTATGCCCCAACCAGTAATCCTGAAGAAACTGATGTTGAATGGTTTTATGAAGACCTAAAGACCTTTTAGAACTAACACCCCCAAAAAACGTTCTTTTCATTATAGAGGACTGGAATGCAAAAGTATGAAGTCAAGAAACACCTGGAATAGCAGGCAAATTTGGCCTTGGAATGCGGAATGAAGCATGGCAAAGACTAACAGAGTTTTGCCAAGAAAATGCACTAGTCATAGCAAACACCCTCTTCCAACAACACAAGAGAAGACTCTACACATGGACATCACCAGATGGTCAACACCGAAATCAGACTGATTATATTCTCTGCACCCAAAGATGGAGAAGCTCTATACAGTCAACAAAAACAAGACCAGGAGCTGACTGTGGCTCAGATCATGAATTCCTTATTACCAAAATCAGACTCAAACTGAAGAAAGTAGGGAAAACCGCTAGACCATTCAGGTATGACTTAAATCAAATCCCTTATGATTATACAGTGGAGGTGAGAAATAGATTAAAGGGACTAGATCTGATAGATAGAGTGCCTGATGAACTATGGATGGAGGTTCATGACATTGTACAGGAGACAGGGATCAAGACTATCCCCATGGAAAACAAATGCAAAAAAGCAAAATGGCTGTCTGGGGAGGCCTTACAAATAGCTGTGAAAAAAAGAGAGGCAAAAAGCAAAGGAGAAAAGGAAAGATATAAGCATCTGAATGCAGAGTCCCAAAGAATAGCAAGAAGAGATAAGAAAGCCTTCTTCAGCGATCAATGCAAAGAAATAGAGGAAAACAACAAAATGGGAAAGACTAGAGATCTCTTCAAGAAAATTAGAGATACCAAGGGAACATTTCATGCAAAGATGGGCTGGATAAAGGACAGAAATGGTATGGACCTAACAGAAGCAGAAGATATTAAGAAGAGGTGGCAAGAATACATGGAAGAACTGTACAAAAAAGATCTTCACGACCCAGATAATCACGATGGTGTGATCACTCATCTAGAGCCAGACATGGAATGTGAGGTCAAGTGGGCCTTAGAAAGCATCACTATGAACAAAGCTAGTGAGGTGATGGAATTCCAGTGGAGCTGTTTCAAATCCTGAAAGATGATGCTGTGAAAGTGCTGCACTCAATATGCCAGCAAATTTGGAAAACTCAGCAGTGGCCACAGGACTGGAAAAGGTCAGTTTTCATTCCAATCCCAAAGAAAGGCAATGCCAAAGAATGCTCAAACTACCGCACAATTGCACTCATCTCACATGCTAGTAAAGTAATGCTCAAAATTTTCCAAGCAAGGCTTCAGCAATACGTGAACCGTGAACTTCCAGATGTTCAAGCTGGATTTAGAAAAGGCAGAGGAACCAGAGATCAAATTGCCAACATCCGCTGGATCATGGAAAAAGCAAGAGAGTTCCAGAAAAACATCTATTTCTGCTTTATTGACTATGCCAAAGCCTTTTGACTGTGTGGATCACAATAAACTGTGGAAAATTCTCAAAGAGATAGGAATACAAGACCACCTGACCTGCCTGTTCAGAAATCTGTATGCAGGTCAGGAAGCAACAGTTAGAACTGGACATGGAACAACAGACTGATTCCAAATAGGAAAAGGAGTACGTCAAGGCTGTATATTGTCACCCTGCTTATTTAACTTATATGCAGAGTACATCATGAGAAACGCTGGACTGGAAGAAACAGAAGCTGGAATCAAGATTGCCGGGAGAAATATCAATAACCTCAGATATGCAGATGACACCACCCTTATGGCAGAAAGTGAAGAGGAGCTAAAAAGTCTCTTTCTAAATTCCATATATATGTGTTAGTATACTGTATTGGTGTTTTTCTTTCTGGCTTACTTCATTCTGTATAATTGGCTCCAGTTTCATCCACCTCATTAGAACTGTTTCAAATGTATTCTTTTTAATGGCTGAGTAATACTCCATTGTGTATATGTACCACAGCTTTCTTATCCATTCATCTGCTGATGGACATCTAGGTTGTTTCCATGTCCTGGCTATTATAAACAGTGCTGCGATGAACACTGGGGTACATGCGTCTCTTTCAATTCTGGTTTCCTCAGTGTGTATGCCCCGCAGAAAGATGGCAATGATGACCCTGTATGCGAGACAGCAAAAGAGATACAGTTGTGTAGAGTGGACTTTTGGACTCAGAGGGAGAGGGAGAGGGTGGGATGATTTGGGAGAAGGGCATTGAAACATGTATACTATCATGTAAGAAACGAATCATCAGTCTATGTCCGATGCAGGATACAGGACGCTTGGGGCTGGTGCACAGGGATGACCCAGAGAGATGTTATGGGGAGGGAGGTGGAAGGGGGATTCATGTTTGGGAATGCATGTACACCCATGGTGGATTCATGTCAATGTATGGCAAAACCAATACAGTATTGTAAAGTAAAATAAAGTAAAAATTAAAAAAAAATTAAACAAAACACACAAAAAAATAAATAAATGAAAATAAAAAGTCTCTTGATGAAAGTGAAAGAGGAGTGAAAAAGTTGGCTTAAAGCTCGACATTCAGAAAACGAAGATCATGGCATCCGGTCCCATCACTTCATGGGAAATAGATGGGGAAACAGTAGAAACAGTGTCAGACTTTATTTTGGGGGGCTCCAAAATCACTGCAGATGGTGACTGCAGCCATGAAATTAAGAGATGTTTACTCCTTGGTAGAAAAGTTACGACCAGCCTAGATAGTATATTCAAAAGCAGAGACATTACTTTGCCAACTAAGGTCCGTCTAGTCAAGGCTATGGTTTTTCCTGTGGTCATGTATGGATGTGAGAGTTGGACTGTGAAGAAGGCTGAGAGCTGAAGAATTGATGCATTTGAACTGTGGTGTTGGAGAAGACTCTTGAGAGTCCCTTGAACTGCAAGGAGATCCAACCAATCCATTCTGAAGGAGATCAACCCTGGGATTTCTTTGGAAGTAATGATGCTAAAGCTGAAACTCCAGAACTTTGGCCACCTCATGCGAAGAGTTGACTCATTGGAAAAGACTTTGATGCTGGGAGGGATTGGGGGCAGGAGGAGAAGGGGACGACCGAGGGGCTGGATGGCATCACAGACTCGATGGATGTGAGTCTGAGTGAACTCCGGGAGATGGTGATGGACAGGGAGGCCTGGCGTGCTGTGATTCATGGGGTTGCAAAGAGTCAGACACGACTGAGTGACTGAACTGAACTGATACATATGTTATCTATCCATTAGAAAGAAAGACATTTGTGACAACAACATGTGTGGTCCTTAAGGACAATATAGTAAGTGAAGTAAGTCAGAAGAGAAAAAGACAAATATTGTATAATCTCACTTACATGTGGAATCTCAGAAACTTACAGGAACAAAATTGTGCTTCTCCAAAAGCAAGGGGCAAGGGATGAGTGTAATGGGTAAGTGTGTTTAACAGGTACAAACTCTCCCTTATAAGAACAGCATAGTGACAATAGTTAACAATGCTGTATTATATAATTGTAAGTTCCTAAGAGAGTGCCTCTTAAAAGTTATCATCATAAGGAAAAAATTGTCATTGTGTTGATAGCTGTTAACTAAATTTATTGTGGTAATCATTTTGCAATACATATCAAATCACTGTGTTGTACACCTAATACAATGTTATATGTCAACTGTATCTCATTTTAAAAGAACCTTGCATATATATTAGCAGGAGTAAGTATTTTATTGCTTTATCATCATTTGCCATGGTATTTACTCTCTCTGAATAGACTAAGCTCTTTGACTAAAAGAACCATGATATTCATTTCTGTATTATCTGAAACCAAGCTTACTGCCTAAGAGTAAAAGGTACTAAATATTTCTGGCTAAATAACAAGCAGTGAGTAAAATTAAGTTCCTCTAAATAGATGGGGAAACAGTGGAAAGAGTGTCAGACTTTATTTTGGGGGGCAACAAAATCACTGCAGATGGTGATTCCAGCCATGAAATTAAAAGATGCTTACTCCTTGGAAGGAAATTTATAACCAACCTAGACAGCATATTAAAAAGCAGAGACATTGCTTTGCCAACAAAGGTCCATCTAGTCAAGGCTATGGTTTTTCCAGTAGTCATGTATGGATATGAGAGTTGGACTGTGAAGAAAGCTGAGCACCGAAGAATGATGCTTTTGAACTGTGGTGTTGGAGAAGACTCTTGAGAGTCCCCTGGACTGCAAGGAGATCCAACCAGTCCATCCTAAAGGAGATCAGTCCTGGGTGTTCATTGGAAGGACTGATGTTGAAGCTGAAACTCCAATATGTTGTCCACATGCTGCAAAGAGCTGACTCACTGGAAAAGACCCTGATGCTGGGAGGGATTGGGGGCAGGAGGAGAAGGGGATGACAGAGGATGAGCTGGTTGGATGGCATCACCAACTCGATGGACATGACTTTGGGTAGGCTCAGGGTGTTGGTGATAGACAAGGAGGCCTGGCGTGCTGCAGTTCATGGGGTGGCAAAGAGTCGGACACAACTGAGCGACTGAACTGAACTGAAGTATACATACTCATATTAGTGCATGTGTGTGTGTGTGTGTATGCATATGTGTGTGGAGGGCACTTCCTGCTAAAATGTAGATGGCAGCATCTAAGGAAATTTCTAGAAAATAGCAACCTTTAATCTACAACTCAATTAAGGATGAAGTGCATAATTTAACCTCTATGAATTTTTGTGATAACTTTTGTTACAATTCATCATACTAATATTAGTAATAACAACAAGACTAATTATTTATAAGTGGGGAGTACTAGCCTCATTTTATAAGGTGAAGAAACAGAAGCTTAAAGAGATTGCAATGACTTTCTTAATGATCCACAATAAATACTTGTGAGTTACTGTTCACATTTGTAGTTTTCACCAAATATTTCTATCTTCCCCAGTGCTAGACAGACAGAAAGAATGCACTTCTGTACTCCTTTCAAGTTAGATGTGATCATGTGGATTGCTTGGGCCAAAGAAACGTAAGCAATGACATTATCAGGACGAAGCCTTAAGAGTCAGCCCCCAGTGTACAAAGTCTATTTCTCTCTGTTACAGCATGTGCCAATTTTTAAAGCTGATGACTACTCCATCTGACTGGGACTTGATTAAGGACAATGTGAAATTAAACCATTTGCTGATTCAGATTTGGAAATGTACATAGGACCAAGAAATAAGCTTCTGTTTTGTTAAGCCACTGAGATTTTGTTAACTTTTCCAATCATAGCCCAATTTGGTCCACTCTGACCAAAACATTTCTCAGAAATCCTAACTTCAATATTAAAGTTTGTTTGACCATAAATCTTAATTTATGGCTTTGGGGCAATTTTGAAAAGTTGAAAAAAAAGTAGATGTTAAAAGTCATTGAAAATGATGGTTTTTCAGGATACTGAAATAATGGAAACTTAGACATTCATAGTTATTACTTTCTTTTACTACTACAAGATTCAGGTATTGAAAAACTTAAGCTACATGGACCCAGAGAAGCCACCAGCAGGAAATTCGGCCTGAAGCAGTACAACAAATAGGAACCAAAGCCAGAGATGAGGCGAAAGAGATTTTGCAGCCAACATACATTCCAGAAATAAAATCTGGGTGAGAGCCAGGAACTGCTGAGTTAATCAATGTGAATAAGAAGAAACAGGGTTGGAAATGAAAGACATGGATTATCTAAAATAGAGTCACAGATTCCAACTGCAGACAAGTGTCAGGGCAAAGTCAAGACAGTCTGCGTGAGTAGTAGAAGTGAGTAGGCATAAATCCAAGAACAAAGTCCTCATTTTCACAGGAAATCACCTCCATCACCACCATTAGGATTCTCAACAAAAGAGTTATTTATTGAGTACTGAGCATGTTACAGGCCTCTTCACGCTGAATCATTATTGCAATCCTATGGCATAGTGAGGAAAACAAGGTGTGCATCACAGCCCTTGAACTCAAACCCAGTTTAACCTAACAAGGAGTTATGTGTTTTCAGCCACTATGCTAATTGACTCTGAGCCATTTATTCTTCTGTCTGGGCAAAGAGAGTAATTAGCATTAAGTGGCTTGGCCTCCCAAAATAGAGCCAATGTAACAAAGAGTCAAGGACAAAAGTAAGAGAGCTAATCCCACTGAGATGAATCAGAGGGCTAATATGTGATCTAAACTTGTTTACCAATAAGCTGAATATGCACAGGGGAGGTCTAGTCTCTCCCTCCACTTCCTTAAACCTTCAGGTATGGATCAAGCACAGAAGACATCTCAAAGATACAGATCATCATGCTGAAGGGTGGGGTTTCTTGAGAGAGGAAAGCTACTTAAGACGGAAAAAGACTCTGCCAATTTTTTTTATTATTATTACAATTGTGTGCTGATTTTATTCTCCTCTCTTTTCCCTCACATGTTTTTCATAACGAAGAGTAAGGGAGGTTCCAGAAATAGGAGAAAGACGTGTGGGCAGGATGAAGAAAAATGACTCCACTTAAGACAGGGCATCATGGAAGTCCACACAGGATCCAGTGCGATGAAGCAGAATAAGAGAGCAGAAGGGTATATTTGGGAGCAAAAGCCACAGCCACAGTTAGAAGCTCTGTCCTGTACACAAAAGCCCTTTGAGAGATGGTTGTGGCTGTTGGAGATAAGAGGACCCGATGAATCCTGGATTCCAGTTTCTCCTACATGTGAAACATGATTAAAAGCCTGTTTAAGAACAAAGTGATCTTTGTAAGAAATATTAAATGAATTATTACTGTTCTGATCTTTGCCATCACTTATTGTGCCACAGCAATGGGCCAAGTAATCTTCCTAAGAGATCATCTGCCTCCTCTAAGGTTTACTGTATTAAATGAATCAATACTTGTATTTAGAACAGGGTACTAAAAATCTATTATTGATGATGATGGCTACTGTCTCATTAAATCCTACAACACTGTGAGGTGGAATTCCACTTTTCCAGGTGAGTAAGCTGAGCCACAGGTAGTATATATAACCTCCCCAAGGCCCTAGGGCTAATAAGTTGAAGACAGAGCAGGAGTTCAACGCTGTCAAATATTAGTTTGCCTGCAAAGCCTGTGTTTTTTCCACAAAGTCATACTGCACGCCTCTCTCCAATGGAAGAAACTGTACACTTGGTCCAAATATTAGGCACACTGGTCCTTATTGAAAAGAACAAGTTCATCATATAATTTTGCAACCCTCTACAATGCCAGCTGCTATAAACAGTATGAAATTTATGAAAGTTCAGAAGTGTTCCCACTGTAATAACACAGTATTTCTCAAAAATAATTTACATGCTCTATAACACTCTTTATAAATAGCAAATAAAAAGATAATCCTAAGTGACAATATGTGGGCAGATAATGAATCACTTGGAAATACTGTGTAGATTTTACATAGAAAATATTTTCATCCATGAAAAGATTTGGAATTTCTTAACCCTTTGCTGTGTCTTGAAACCACAGCAGGAAGCACTGACAACTAGTAATCTGATAAGCTCAATTCTCTACACGGCAGGAGTGAGAGCTCTTCATTTTACAACAACAGTTTGGATGACTTTTTATAGAGTGGGAAAGAAAATTATACTCCTCTCCCACATATCAATGGAAATGCTTCCCATGGAGTGACTCAGTCTGAAAACTTAAACAGGAGCATGCGCTCAGCATGCTGTAGGCGGCCACAGCGGGCTTCGCATTAGCTGCCTTGAGCATTTGTGGGGACAACACAGATCTGAGGCTGCCAACAGCACCAGAAGCTTCTACCTTGTGGGAAAAATTTGGTCCTGTAGCAGAAAAAAAAAGACATTGGTTCTTCATGCTCCAAAATGTGGCACTTTTTAACTCGATCATCAACAATATGTTCAAACAGCCAACAAAACAGTCCCTCCTTCTCTACTAAAATAATGATTGTAAACAGCTACATTACTTGCAATTCACAAGGCACTGTTCTCATTACTTGACATATATTAACTCATTCAATTTAATACTCACAACATTTGACATATTTATTATTTTTCCCATTTTAGAAGTATGAAAATTGGGACACAGAGATGTTATATAACTTTTGAAAGTCAGACAAAGTACTATGTACTTTGCTGCACTATGGTGGGACCAGGACTTGAACACAAACTGATGTGCTAGCTGCCTAGCCAGGAATGCTATGCTAATATCATTTAATTTTTCCCCAATTAATTATGAGGAAAGCCTAGAAGTTGAAACAACATGTATAGTTGCAGGGTATAATGGACTAAAATTTGTGTCTCCCCGAATGCGTATGTTGGAATCCTATTTCACAATATGATGGGGGGGTTGTGGTTAGGAGGTAAATGGGCTTCCCTGATGGCTCAGCCATAAAGAATCTGCTTGCTCTGCAGGAGACGCAGGAAACCCTGGTTCAATCCCTTAGTCAGGAAGCTCCCCTGCAGGAGGAAATGAATTTCTCCTGAGGTCCTGAAGCTAGAACTCTGATTAGAGCCTTTATAAGAATCCCAGGAGAACTTGCTGCCCCTCTTGCTCTTTCGACCATGTGAGAATACAAGAAGCTGACAGTTTGCAGCTCAAAAGACCTTTATCAGAATCCATGCCAGGCACCCTGATCTCAGAATTCCAACCTCCAGAACTATGAGAAATAACGTTCTATTCTTTATAAGTTACCCAGTCTGTGGTATTTCATTTTAGCAGCCTAAAAAAAGTAAGACACGATATATTATGGCAATTGTGGAGAGAACTCAAGATCAGATAACTTGAGGAAAAGATCTATATGGTATTATAGGACTAACGCTGAGTGATTTGGTTTTGTGGGGGTAAGAGTTCCATGAATTCATTCATCTCAACCAAGAAATTGACAGCCACACCTTCATTCCCCAAAAGCATATAAAACACTTATTTGAAATATATCACATATAACCTTGGCATGCTACAAATATAGACTTAAGTTAATAACTTTTAAAAATTGAGTCATTTAATATATACAAACAATTTCTTATTGAAATTCACAAAACAATTAAAATCAAGAAAGCAATTAAAATCTAATATAGCATTTTTCTAATAGACTGTGGAAGAATGTCACTTTGCCAACATTGCATTGCAACATGAAAAATCTGATTTAAAGGCTGCAAATAAACTGATGACATGTACTGAATAGCATGGAAAATATATCCCTTTTATAATCTTCAGGCTAATAAATTTGTTTCCAGTTATGTTTTGACAATGGCAATTTATTACACAAAGATACATCCTAATCGTAGCGGTCTTTGCTTTTTAATTATACAGGAAACTTCAAGGATTAAATCTAGCACTTTTCATTGCTGTCGAGGTCATTTAAAAAAGAGAAGAAGTTTAATGATCATGGAACCAGTACTATTTATTTCTTTACAGTTAACTTGTCTCCTTAAAAAATCTGCTTTAATAATGTTCTTATACTCACTGGGTCACTGCTCACTATTTTATGGAATGCCCATTAGTCTTTGTCTCAATAGGTTACAACTTTTACATTTGACAATTTTTATTATACCTGTCATAGGTATTTCTGCAAATTTATTACAAAATGAAGGATTTTAATGATGTAATTAAATGTACTCCCATATTCCTTAGCCAATAAAATAAAAGTAGTGGTCAATAATATATTTAATACTTTAGCATTAAATTCTACTTATCAGTTCAAATGCAATTTAAATAGTTGAGCCAAAGTTATTCTAAATAATAATTTAGCTGCTCTGGCAATAATTTATCTGTTTTATATTAGTGCCTCCATAGGTATGTTTCCTGTAGGTATCTAAGCACTGGAAAATATATTTTAAAAGTCCAGCTAAGTTCAGTATAACCTAAACAAAACTATCATGTTTATTCTACTTGGGGAATTATGTCACCAAATACCCCGGTCTTTCCAATCAAATTTTTAGAGCTGAAATCTGCTCCTCTCTCTCAATTCTCATATTTTATTATTGCCTAAATTCTCTTCCATTAGTTTTAATGATATAATATTAAATCTATGTTTTTATTATCATCTTTCTCCATTCAAATTTTTAATTTATTGCAGTAGCTCACTGCCATAATTTCTGTCTGTTTCAAATACTATTTTCATATTTGCAAATCCAAATTCTTGGGCTATAATGCTGTTCATAACAACCAACCCTTAGCATCCTACAAATACTTTTCACTGTCTAACTCAGGTTGGGTATTGTATATTTTAATTCCATCTCAGTTTTACAGCCTTAATTCACTCACTTCTTTAATTTGTGTTGTAGCTAAATGTGGCTCATCTCACTTTCTCAAATATATGCTAAATTTTTCTTTTAAAATATATCATTTGTTTGCATGTACCTTGTCTTTTTTTTAAATTCATTTCAAATTCCTCTTTCATGAAGATTTCACTTTCTCCCTATCTCAAGTGGCACACTGTAACCCTACAGATACCTAAACTTTGCTTGTAGCCCTTCGATTATATTTTATCTAGATCTAGAGTCATTTATCCATCAGTTCCTAGCCTTCACTAAACTGTAAATTCCAAAAATGCATATCTTCATTTCCCACCATGCCAAGCAAAATACTCTCTGTAAAGATGTTCAGAAATATTTACAGTAAAGAGCATATAAAAATTAGAAAACACAGGTGAACCAATTTTTCAGTTTCAGTTCAGTCGCTCAGTCGTGTCCACTCTTTGCAGCCCCATGAATCACAGCACGCCAGGCCTCCCTGTCCATCACCAACTCCCGGAGTTCACTCAGACTCGTGTCCATTGAGTCGGTGATGCCATCCAGTCAGCTTCAAAACTACTGAGTTATAAACATGCTGACAAGAATTCAGCCATTCTGGACTAAGCTGTCCTCATGAGATAAGTAGATGAACCCGGCTTTAAGGGGCTCCAAACAGTTTTTGAAGCTGGGACCACATTTTGATATCAATTATTTGCCCTCCTCCCCCCAATTTGGTAGTCACTGTTTGTTTTGTTTTGTTTATTTTTAATCATTATTGATGGAGAAAACTCACAGGTTCTTATAGGAATTTGCATCTTCCTTACAAATACCCATCAGCACTCTCAAAACCTTACCCAGAACACTTCAGCCCTCCAGTTAGAAAGACTGGAATACCTATTTATTGGCCTTTCCAGATAAACAGACATTCTAAGATAGTTCCTGTCTTATAATATGTACCCCATAAATCAGTCTTATTATCACTCACCTATCTATTTATTATTATTCAAGATCCCTCATTTGAGTTTAATCCTTTTCTCCACCTGTCCTTCAAAACATCATTCAGTTCATTCTTGTCACTTCTCTCCTACACACCCCAGCTCTTGGCATAAGCATCTCCAGCCAGCTGCTCCACCTTCTGCCTCCTTCACTACTGTGTGTGCTATTGGTTCTTTCTCACTGTCCATTTCTTGCATTTTCGTCACTCATAATCACCATTCTTATGACATTCTCTGCTTATTTTTTCTCTACTCATCATGCTCCCAGCAACCTTTTGCTGCTTTCTATTTCTTAGTTGCTTCATTTTCTCTAATACCTTGACACAGCTGCCCCCTATATTTACAGCTGAAACTCAATTTGTGAAATATGTAAATTTTCAAAAATCCATGGTAGAAACAATAAATACAATCCTGCTGTTTATGTGTAAAGATAATCATATTTAAAAATTGCACACTATAAAACAAATCACCATGGCTTATCTTCATATTAATACACACACCCTAATACCTTCTCTTTCTTTTACAATCTCTTATTCTATTCTGTATTTTTATTTTACAACCTCTTATTATACATGTGGGATTGGCCACAATGTATCTAAGACTCCCTGTTCCCAGTCTTATAGAAATGTTATGCTAACAAACAAGGGGGGAAAAATTTCACTTTTCCTCTTACTTCTGCTAATCCTTCTTCTTGGTTACAGACTCGCCAATCTCTCTTCTCCCAAACTTCTTTTTCCTTTGCATCGCACCTATTACAGCTGGAGGGTTCCCAAGTTCAGTGTTGCATCTAACATCCAGTTCTTTTTCTTCTAGATTTAGTGATTTTCCTTTTCCTCATGCCAAACAAGTAGCTTCAAGTCCACTTACTTGCCAACACAAAAGACGTTTATCCCAGTGCTGAACAGGACCTATAATCTGTTATTGAAAGTATATAATATGCCATTTAAAATAAATACCAAGTAAAATCATATCAATATGAATACTTACACTCAGCATATTTCTGAAGCTGGGAAAATTCTGAGGGGCTGAGATGGGCCCACTTTTCCTGGTTTGTCATGGTGGTGGTCAGGAGATCTCTTACATACCAGGTGAGGAATTCTTTATTCAGATTTTGGCAGAATTTAGGCTTCAAAGTTTCCACATGGCATGTTTCATTATAAAATATGTCATGCTTTCAAACTATGTAATCTGTCAACATGAGACCACTGTGGATATGAGTTTGTAGTTTCAATAAGGTATTAAATCACTGTAGAGAGAAAAACATAAAGATTGAAAGATTAGCATTATTAAATGAAGAAAAAAACTGACAAGTTACAGAATGCTAAAGATTTTAAATTCCTAAATATTTCAGTTATTCTATTTTGCATAATAATATTTCATTGCTCACTCTTTAATGGCATTTTATATACGTTTTCTAATACCAAATCATAGAAGAAATATGATTAAAAATACAAAGTGTGAAGTAAATTTTATAAGGTCTAGTTTCATACAAGTAGTTTTTTTATGTTGTTCAGCTTTATAAACTCCATATTCCAAGAGCAAAGAAAGGTGCCATTTTTATCAATCTGAATTAGCAGTATTTAAACATCTAAATGAATGTTATATTTAAACCAAAATTTTTAAATGAAGCTAAGTAAGATCTAAGTTACCTATACAAACAATCTGATGCCCTGTCCATTTTCTAACAATGGTTTGCAATGGTAATCAATGGAAGCACAGATATTTGTACTTGTGTGTGTGTGCACGTGTGTGTGTTCAGTCACTCTGTTATGTCCGATCCTTTGTGACCCCATAGACTGTACCCTGCCAGGCTCCTCTGTCCATGGGATTTTCCTGGCAAGAGTACTAGGGTGGGTTGCCACTTCCTCTTCCTGGGGATCTTCCCAACTCAGGGACAGAACCTTCATCTCCTGCCCTACAAGCAGATTCTTTATCACTGAGCCACTGAGGAAGCCCACAGCATATATATTTACAATTATGCATATCAGTATGGGAGCCATATAAACTGCCTGTTTTCTTAGCAGTAAAAAAAAAGAAAAATTAATTTTACCATGTGTAAAACTCCCAATAAAATTTACCAAACTAAAGCAATTTCAAATGTCTGACAGACTTTCATAATGATAGTAGATGGAACTACTGTGAGTCATGCTTAAAAATAAGCTCCTAGGTTTCATGGCCCTACATTCACTGCAACATCTATAAAAGCAAACAAAATGAAAAACCATCTGGCTTTAACTTTTTATCAGAGACAGTAATCAATCGCTCACTGACCCACCAGACTGGCACTGTCATCATTACCGAAACTAAAATATTTAGAAACAATTACTTAGATATTTATGCAATTAAATCACTGGAAGGCTTAAGTACATAGATGTCATTACCTAAAGGCATGGAACCTGTATTTGGCATTATTGCCTAATCTTTTTTCAATATCTCTTTACTCTTCTCCACTATCAACCCTACAACCTTATTGTCACAGTCTGTCATCTTACCCTAAAGAAAAAGCAACAACAAATCTCTTTGTGTTCTCTTTTAAGGTTCTGGCAATTAGTTTTACAAGGTGATAGTTTGCTTTTAAATGGAAAAAAAAAAAAAGAAGATACCAATGCATTAACAGAGGCCAAATTGCTAGATCTTTTTCTTTTCCTCCCAGGATATGCTCTCACATCACAACCATAACATTGTGGAAGCAACACAAACTAAAAGGAATGAGACTATGTGATAGACAATTTTGCGCTTTCCACCCAGTTTCTTTCTGCTGATTTCATCCTTCACGTTGATTTCATCCTGACTCTTTGCTTCTCTCCAGTTAGATGCAATTTTGGTGGGACTGTAAAACAAGGTGCACTGTTGTATCCAAAGGGAGACAGATGATTCAGTAACATTTTGATCATCAGACTCTGTCTCATGGGGCTTTAACTGTTGAACAGAGAGTTACGCAAGAACAGCATGAAAATAGCTCTGGTCTTAATGATTATAGCAATAATGAGGATACCTGTCCCTGTTTGACCCTGACATTCTAGGTATCCTGTCACTTCTAAAGGTATCATTATTTTAATAACAAATAAGCAGGCCAGAATCAGTTTCTGTTACCTACAACTCAAAAACCTAAACTGATGACAATGGCAGTTCATTAATTTATTCCAAAAAATGTTTCCCAATCTCTTGTGTGCTTGAAAGCATTCCAGACACCAAAAATATAACAAAGAAACATAAAAGATGAAAATAAGGCAATTTCAGCAATGTGTCAGTTTTACTAAGAGCCTACAGTATACAGAATGTTCTCCTGACAGTATTTATGTGTTGGATTATTCAGTTCAGTTCAGTTGCTCAGTCGTGTCCAACTTTTTGGACCCCATGAACCGCAGCACACCAGGCCTCCCTGTGTATCACCAACTCCTGGAGTCCACCCAAGCCCATGTCCATTGAGTTGGTGATGCCATCCAACCATCTCATCCTCTGTCATCCCCTTCTCCTCCTGCCCTCAATCTTTCCCAGGAACAGGATCTTTTCAAATGACTCAGCTCTTTGCATCAGGTGGCCAAAGTATCGGAGTTTCAGCTTCAACATCAGTCCTTCCAGTGAACACCCAGGACTGATCTCCTTTAGGATGGACTGGTTGGATCTCCTTGCAGTCCAAAGGACTCTCAAGAGTCTTCTCCAACACCACAGTTCAAGTGCATCAATTCTTCAGCGCTCAGCTTTCCTTATTGTTCAACTCTCACATCCATACATGATCACTGGAAAAACCATAGCCTTGACTAGATGGACCTTTGTGGACAAAGTAATGTCTCTGCTTTTGAATATGCTGTCTAGGATGGTCATAACTTTTTTTCCAAGGAGCAAGCGTCTTTTAATTTCATGGCTGCAATTACCATCTGCAGTGATTTTGCAGCCCCAAAAGATAAAGTCTGTCACTGTTTCCACTGTTTCCCCATCTATTTGCCATGAAGTGATGGGACCAGATGCCATGATCTTAGTTTTCTGAATGTTGAGCTTTAAGCCAACTTTTTCACTCTCCTCTTTCACTTTCATGCTCAAACTACTTCATAACTGCATTTATCTCACACGCTAGTAAAGTAATGCTCAAAATTTTCCAAGCAAGGCTTCAGCAATGCGTGAACCATGAACTTCCAGATGTTCAAGCTGGATTTAGAAAAGGCAGAGGAACCAGAGATCAAATTGCCCACATCCACTGGATCATAGAAAAAGCAAGAGAGTTCCAGAAAAACATCTATATGTGCTTTATTGACTATGCCAAAGCCTTTGACTGTGTGGATCACAATAAACTGTGGAAAATTCTGAAAGAGATGGGAATATCAGACCACCTGACTTGCCTCTTGAGAAACCTATATGCAAGTCAGGAAGCAACAGTTGGAACTGGACATGGAACACCAGGCTGGTTCCAAATAGGAAAAGGAGTCCGTCAAGGCTGTATATTGTCACCCTGCTTATTTAACTTCTATGCAGAGTACATCATGAAAAACGCAGGGCTGGAAGAAGCACAAGCTGGAATCAAGACTGCCGGGAGAAATATCAATAACCTCAGATATGCAGATGACACCACCCTTATGGCAGAAAGTTGGATTATTCAGTCTTTACCAAACAACTCTGTGAGGCACTAACAGTCTCCCATTTTGACAAATGAAGAAACTGACACACCTGTTAGGAATCTGACAGGACAGAGACTGCTAGAAACCCACACAATACCCATTCTTTCTTGCTTTCTTCATAACAAGAAACCTAACTTTATTAAATGAAAATATATCCACCTAAACAGATTCCTTTGGTGCTTTGCATGAAGAAGTACTCAGTGAGATGTGGCAGATGTCGGGTGAGATATGTAGGAAGGTTCTATTTGAGAAAAGAGCTGGAAAGTGCTCTCTTAATCTCTTCTCTCTGCCTCCAACTTCCCACCTGGAATGTTGACACACTGGCTACAAATTCAGCAGTTTCTTATACTAGTGAGATAACTTCTAGAATGGAAGCCATAAGCTAAGAATGGAAGTCTCATAAAGTAGACCTAGGCTAGGCAAACAACTGATTACAGAAAATATTGGCTCACCACCTATTTATGTAAATAAAGTTTTACTGGAATGCAGACAAATCTATTAGAGAAACCAATAAGAGGCCAATTTTTTACAGAATTTCAATGCTAAATAGGGAGGTTGGGGCACTTTTCTGAAAGTAACAAGGAACAAAAAGAAATACAGGAAAGGCAAGAATCCTGATTACATTGGGAAAATGTCATTTTGGAAAAACGTCAACGTCTTCATTTAGTTTCTCATTCACTCGGATTGTGATAGCTGCTTCTTTTTTTTTTTTTTTTTGTGATAGCTTCTTAACCTGCTCCCCTGGTCTCTCTACTCTCCTTAACATGGCCTGTCCGTGGGTATTCATGAACTGACATGATTCCAGAGGTCTGTCTGATAAATTACCAACAAGCTAATTAAAATTACAATAGTAATTTATTAATTAACTACAGGTTTCCACCTGGATATCTGCTCTGAAATTTACTAAAATTCCTCAGTTAATTTGGTATAAGAAACTCAAATTTAAAATGATGCATTAAGAGTGAAATAAGTCAGAAAGAGAAATACAACTATCGTATATTAACACATATATGTGGAATCTAGAAAAATGGTACAGATGATCTATGTACAAGGCAAAAATAGAGATACAGGTGTAGAAAATAAATGTATGGACACCAACGGGGGAAGTGGGGTCGTGGGATGAATTGGGAGATTGGGATGGACATTCATATACATATTACTGATACTATGCATAAAATAATTCACCTACATATAAAATAGATCACTATTGAGAACCTACTGTATAGCACCGGGAACTCTATTTAATGCTCGTGGCAACCTAAATAGGAAGGGACTCCAAAAATGGGGAATATATGTATACACATAGCTGATTCACTTTGCTATAACAGCAGAAACTACTCACACAAATTGTAGAGCAACTATACTCCAGTAAATATTTATTTTTAAAAAAGACTGATTAACTAACATTCTTCAGATCTTTACACAAATTATGTTTTCTCAGTAAAGTCGCACCTGGTCATTCAATTTATACTTGAACATTCATACACACCATCCCTCCATTACACTTTTGTTTGGAATACAATATCTTATCAAATGTTCATATCAAATTTGTTTATTATCAAAAAGAGACATGTCCAACTCTTTGCAAACCCATGGACTGCACAGTCCATGGAATTCTCCAGGCCAGAACACTGGAGTGGGTAGCTGTTCCCTTCTCGAGGGGGATCTTCCCTACACAGAGATCAAACCCAGGTCTCCCACATTGCAGGCAATTCTTTACCAGCTGAGCCACCTGGGAAGCCGAAGAATACTGGAGTGGGTAGCCTATTCCTTCTCCAGGGGATCTTCCCAACCCAGAAATCGAACCAGGGTCTCCTGTATTGCAGGTGGATTCTTTACCAGCTGAGCTGTGAATTAAGTAACTAAAAATACTTATTGAACTTGCCTTTCATCGGAATCATATTTATTAGATTTTGAGTCACCATCCTCTCCTGTGCTCTAAGAGAGAAGTTCCATGAAGGCATGGATTTTTATCTGTTCACTGCTGGTTCACAGGGCTTAGAAGAGTGCTTGGGATATGTAAATATTTATAGAATGAATTCACTTAAATGCTTTTTTCCATAATGAAAAACAAGGATAGGGCAGTTAAAAGGTGGCCCTGAAGTTGATAAAGACAAAATGGCTCATAAAGAAGGAGTCAGGAACAGCAGTCACCAAAGGTTCCACTTTCCCTAACGCCACCTCCCCTCCCTTCAACTGACTTGACATAAACAAAATAAGCTGAGCTTAGAGATACAAAGTTTTTACAATTAAAAAAAAAAAAAAAAGCTTTACTTCCCATAGCTTCTATGTTTGGTTGTTAAATATAATCGACTTTGTATAAATGAGCATTTCCAAAGGATGCCATAATTGAGCTGTCAGTTAAGCAATATGTAATAACAACACTTACACATGAGCACCAGGACAATCTATAAATTACATCTAGATATTTAACAAAAGCACTACTTAGCTTTTCTTTATTTAGCATTATCTTGTCACCTGAGGTCTGCACATTTTGTAGCAAGGACAGGATTTCTGAATTGATCCAATCCATTTGCATTTCAGCAAGAGGTATTTAGAGGGTAATGACATCCCTGAAGGATTCAAAGTAAGTTCTCTGGCTCTTTGATCTGGTTAATCCCAACACCAGTGTGCTCTGAATAGAATTTCTCCTTCTGACTCTTCTCCTAATGGAAGCCTTTTGATTTTCACAATTCTGGTTATTTCCAACTCTCACCAAATGGCATGCAGCCAAATAAGAAAATAAGTAAGGGTGGGGTAAAAATGAAGACGGTTTTCCTAATCAAATGTTTTAAACTAGATGAACGAACATTTCATATTTCCTAAGCAAATATTTTAAACTAGCTGAAATAATGTATCATAAGTCTGTAAAGAAAAATGTTGCATGTGTAATATTAAATCAAGAGGCACAGCTATGCCTCAGAAGGAGGTGGGAATGATGGCAACATTTCCTTATAGTCTCTGCCTCTGTATAAATGTATACAAAGAAAACAGCAGTATTCAGCTGAGATTTCTTATGACACTTTCAACAGACTTCCTGTTTTCCTGCATGGGGATTTCTCTGCGCACGTAAAATGAAAGCCAGGAAGAATCCACTCTGCTGGCTGTTAGAGTGCATTCTCAACTAGTCAATGGATGTGCCACTTTGCTTAGTTGGTGGTAGGAAATACATATAGTGGAGGAGTTGGATAAGGCTCTTCGGCCTGTTGCACCTGAATTAAAACATTTCTCCAGAATTAGGAAAAGAAATCAATCCCTTCACGAATGAGGCAAAAACAATGTCTGGATAAGGGGCTTCCCTGGTGGCTTAGGGGTAAGGAATCCACTGAGCCATGCGGATTCAATTCTTGTGTCAGGAAGATCCCCTGGAGAAGGAAATGGCAACCCAGCCCAGTATTCTTGCCTGGAAAACTAACCAACTACTGAAATAAATAATTATAAGCTGCAGTGTGTGTGCTCAGCCACTAAGTTATGTCTGACTCTTCACCACCCCATTGACTGTAGCCTGCCAGGCTCCTCTGTCCATGGGATTTCCCAGGCAAGAATACTGGAGTGGATCGCCATTTCCTCCTCTAGGGGATCTTCCCAACCCAGGGATCGAATCCACACCTCCTGCGTCTCCTGCCCTGGCAGGAGGATTCTTTACCACTACCCCAAACTGTAAGTAAGTTATATGAGATACAGGTAACGGAACTCTATGAAAGAGCCCTGGTTTAGATTAAGAGTTCCAAAGTAGAATACACAGAGAAGTTTTATTTAAATTAAATCATAAAAGTTGAGTAATAGTTATAAACTTGAGTGAGAAGAAAAACATTTTGAGCAGAACCTGGAAGTGAAGAAACAAACACAAAACAAAAGAATATAAATATTAGAAGACCTCCAGAGAAGGCAAGGGTGACTGAAGCCTGGTGAGGAAGAGGGGAAGGGGATTAGACCTCAGAAACAGGTAAAAGCCACAGCATGAACTTTCTCAGAGGCCATGTTGAGGATTTAGCTCAAGTAAATTAGGAAGCCACTGACATCTATGACAGGAGACAAACATATTCCCCATATATCTTACAAAGTTTTTTTTTTTTTTTTTTTCTTCAACGGATTGGAAGATAACAGGAATGGAAGTGGGAAGGCCAAAACAGAAGGCTATTCCAGTAACTGGATAAGAGCTGATAGTGGCTTTAAGTAGGAAAGTCACACTAGAGGTGACAGTGAAAAGCCAAAATCAAGATACATTTCCGGAGTCATATCACACAATAGGATACACTGTGTGCAGCATGAGGGGGTCAGGAATGACTCCTATAGTTTTGGCTTGAGCACAGTGTATAGAGGGCTTCCCTGGTGACTCAGTGGAAAAGAACCCACCAAGCAGTGCAGGAGACAAGTGTTCAACCCCTGGGTCAGGAAGATGACGTGAAGAAGGAAACAGCAACCCATTCCAGTTCTTCTTGCCTGAGAAAACCCTTGGACAGAGGAGCTTGGCAGGCTTCAGTCCATGGGGTCACAAAGAGTCAGACATGACTTAGCAACTCAACAACAACAACATAGGGTACATAAGGGTGGAGTTTAAAGTTTCTAAATACTAGAGCAGTATCAAGTTTCAGAAGAAGAGAAAAATCAGTATATTTGTTTTGGGATGTGGCAAATTTGTGAAGAGAACTCTAGATTTAAAGGATTATTAGAAAGTGAGATAAGCCTAGAACTAATAAAAAAATACGGTGGCATGATATTGTGAATTTTCTGATACAGACAATGTGTGAAGATACGGAAATACAGTTTCCCTGATACGGCGACCATAAAGCTGTGCTACCAAGCTCTGCCTTCAAGAAAGAACTTGCATTCAGCTGCAAAGGGTTCAGTTAGCTGACAGTTTTGAGTTCTTTTTCCTTCAGAATACATGTAGCTTTTGAAGCAAGGTCACATTCTTCAGAAGTAAAGGTTGATGATGAAAGATGATGGATGGATGAAGGTCATGCCACTTTGTCCAATGGAGGAATCCTTTAAAGATCCATATTTGCTCCAAAACTCCCCAGTGGCCTGGCTGAGGCTGGCCTGTCTGCATTATAATCTGACGCTATTCATAACCAATGCTGCATCTCCCACCTTCCTTCTTTTCTCAGGTACTTGAGCTACATTGTTGTCTGAAGGCTCTTTCTGCCTTATCTTCCTTTTCTTCTTTTTTAATCTTTCACAGGAATAACTTCCAGATAAGCCTTTGTTTCTGTAACTCCATCTCAGTCTTTGTTTCCTGGTGAAGGATCCCATTTGTCAGGATCCCAGTAGGAAACAGAAGATACCAATAAAATGAATAAGTAGGAGTTTAATAAAAGGATTATTTAGGAAGTGTAGACAGAGATTAGCAAAGCTATTAGAGGCTGGTGCTGTATCCTGCTCTAGCAAAAGCTGGGAACTTACTGACCCTAAGCCCAAAGGGACTAGAGATGTTGCAGGTAAGAAACCCCAGAGTATACAAAATCATGATAGGAAGCATAGACTTGTATAGTAGGGTACTAGAATGTATCTCCCTTTCAATGATTTAGCTGGGAGGAGATGGGCAATAACTTCCCCCACCGTGTTATCCTCCAACTCTCCCTTGCATCACACTGATCAAACCCAGTCATAAGCCATAGTGCAAAGACAGCCACTGGTGCAGCCCATAGGAAACCGCCCCATGAGTCACCAACCCAAGTGGGAGGAGGATAAGTAGGGAATCTGAAGGCACAAATATGAAATATCAAGCACATCAGCACAAAGTGTGTGGTATGAGGAAGTGGGCCCAGACAGAGCTTTAGGGCATTTCCAAATTAGCGATTACAAGTGGAAAAACACTGGGGGAGAAAAGAATGTGGTGTCAAACCAACTACAGAAGGGAAAGAAAAGAATCTTTTAAGGACAAGGAAGAAAGGCATTTTTCAAACGTTGCTAAGCAGTTAAATAAGAAGAGAATTGAAACATCCAATGGCAATATGCTGGTCTCTGGTGACTTCAACAAAGCAATTTCTCTGAAGCTGACTATGCCAAACTGAAATGGGTTGCATAGTAGAACTGGATTTGGGAAGACTGTGAATATCATCAACTCCTTGAGAACTGTGATTGTGGGGGTGAATGGATGGCCAAAAGGAGCTATGGAGAGGAGAGAAGAATGGGCAGTGGATTTCATCTGTTTGTAGGACTCCCTGGGAAAAAAACTTGTAAACTGAAGAGAATAATTTATAGTAAGAGTGATTCAAACTTCAGGAAAGAGAGCAACTGACTGGGGTTTCAAAGTCCTTTTATAAAGGATTTTTAAAGTCCTTAACAGCAGGAGAAGATAAGTTCCATGCATTACATAAGGACCAAAATTAATCTTACCAATGTGTATAGATACAAGTGATTTTATAGATTTGGTGCTGATAAAGTGAAAGACTTCTGATTGACAATTTTGGTTTTCTCAATTTTTATATCTCTATATATCTGTTATTAGCTGAGAGATTAGTTAGGCAATGATAAGGGAAGAGGAAAGTAACAGTGTATAACTGAAAACAATTATACACCAGTGTGGTAAACTGAGCTCATTAAAGGCATGTAGTATAAACAACAGGCAGAGTTAAAAACTAATGGGATATTGCTTTTCATTAATTTAAAATTATAACAGCCTGATTTTAATTGGTTAATTCTTAATATATTCTTAAACTACTACTTCTGAATCTGATAGCTCTGTATCCCCATTCAAGTTTCGAGTTGTATTCCTGAGGTAAAGCAATTTAATTAATCTATCTGAGCTTTAATTCCTTTTTCATGAAAAGTAGATAACACCATGCACCTCCCACAGGTATTATTAATGAAATAACATGTGCTTGGTGCATAACAAATAAAAGATTCTCCATAGCAGTTTCTTTTTCCTTGCTTTTGTAAGTAAAGATCTAAAATATATCTATAGTATTTAATTTATACATATATACAGTATGCATATATGGGAAACAGATTCGAAGTCTACAAACCTTTTAGAAGACTGTGTGGGTGGCTTAATATAAGACTCATAATTGTGTTATTTTTGAACTCTGCCAACACTTTCAAGGGAAATCTTTGATGATGTAAAACAGGGAAATAAATCAAGCTTTGTATTAATAGTCTGCATTTTGTACTCCTGGTTTTTAACCTGACTATTTTATTCTTCTTAAGAAAATTAGTTTATGTGAATTTTGTTTTTCTTTTCACACATAGTTTCAAGGAGGATACCCCTCAGGATAGAGAATAGACGGTAAGGGGAAACGATGATCATGCCCTGGGCACAACCTTTCTCAATGTGAAATTGAGTATAAATGCCCTTCTAGAACTCTGTATAGTACCTTTCCAACAGGTGCAGTCTGTTTCCTCCTTGTGTGAGTACATTTACAACTAGTTGTTAGCCAGTAGATTACAGTGGAAGTGATGCTCTATGATGCTCTGGAAGAGAGCCTGAGGTAGTCATGTGAAGGGACCACCTGCAGATGCCATGTGTAGGTGTATCAGTCAACAGTCTAGGGGAGTCTCGGTCAACATCCAAAATCACTCTCAAGTATGTGAGTGAAGACGCCTTCGGATGATCCCACCCCAAGTTATCAAGCAGTCCCTTCTTCAAGCTGGCAGTTTCCCAGAAGAGGCACCAAAGAGAGTAGGAAAAAAAAAAACAAGTGAACCCATGAAACCCATTCTAAAAGCCTGACCCACTGAGTACATGAGTGCAATAAATGGTTTTTTTAAAGCATAGAGTATTTTGTACTTTCTTATGGGACAGTGAAAAGAACAAGTGACTTGGAGCAATATTTGACACACACAAAAAGTACAAGAAGTATCATTTTACTATGGTGATGGTGATTACATTTTCATAGATGTTCAAATATGCAAAATGTATGTGAGTATATGAGTGTTTAACTATTAATTTACTATTCTTACATTATACAGTCAAGTTCATATGGCCAAGTATTTTCTATCTCCCTCTGAAGGGAGGAATAGAGCCTTTGGGAGTGGAGTATAAATATTTAAAGTGGGTTTTCTTCTAACTTTGGACTTTGCAGTGATGGATTGCTCAAAGACTGAGAATCTTGGAACAAAAAATCAAAACCTAGCAGGATATATTACTCAAAG
Organism: Capricornis sumatraensis; assembly: GCF_032405125.1. Taxonomy (NCBI): domain Eukaryota; kingdom Metazoa; phylum Chordata; class Mammalia; order Artiodactyla; family Bovidae; genus Capricornis; species Capricornis sumatraensis. Next base: position 27,981,787 of record NC_091073.1, read on the forward strand.
GCAAAGATCATGAACTCAGAAAAAGAAAAGATACATTTCATATGCCAGTTTTTTGTTGGTGTTATATTTTGACAGGAAACAAGGCTTGTTTGTCTTCTACAAAGATTTTCCAAGTATAAATTTAAGCCCAAATAAAGAGGAGAAAATGAAAAGGAAAAAGGATAACCCTTTCCTTCCACCTCCAGGATGGAACACTGATCAAGGAAGAATGCCATTAAAAGGCTTTTTCAATCTATTTGACCTGGGACTTCTTCAACAGAAACAGTACCTAGAGTGCTGATTATGGTAAACTGATAAACATTTCTTTACTGTTTTCGACATCTAGCTTAAGAAAGCAGAAATTCACTAAAAATAATTCTCCAAATATTAACTCCTTTCCTGAAGAGCCTCCAATATAATACATTCAGATTTTGTATTGAATTAAGAATGCAGGTGCTTATAATCTTCTATTAATTAAAAAAATAATAAATTCAGTCTCAGGCACTTCCTGTAAATTGATGATTGCTGGAAGAACTAGTATCCTTCAAACCTTTAATCCCTTGAAAATAATCAACTCTAAAGATGTTATTCAACTTCAAGTTACAGTACACAACTGCCTAAGGAAAATCATTATTGAAGTACACCAGGGACCTTTTTACCAAATGAAATTTGATCTTTGCTCTGAGGAACAAGTAATGCTTGTAGTAAATCCACAGTACAAAAACATAGAGCTGTATTCAATTTACGGACACACAGGTAGATATCAGCAATAGAATATTAAACATCTTTTACCAGCCAGTCCATTCTAAAGGAGATCAGTCCTGGGTGTTCTTTGGAAGGAATGATGCTAAAGCTGAAACTCCAATACTTTGGTCACCTCATGCGAAGAGTTGACTCATTGGAAAAGACTCATGCTGGGAGGGATTGGGGGCAGGAGGAGAAGGGGATGACAGAGGATGAGATGGCTGGATGGCATCACCGACTTGATGGACGTGAATTTGAGTGAACTCCAGGAGTCGGTGATGGACAGGGAGGCCTGGCGTGCTGCGATTCATGGGGTCGCAAAGAGTTGGACGTGACTGAGAGACTGAACTGAACTGAAAATTACCAAGGGTTCAAGATTAGTGATTTTTTTTTACCATAAACTACAGAAACTTTTAGAAGTGAGCTTGTACATTTTTTGAATGTAACTATTTTCCCTAAAATTTATGTAAAAAAATGGTGGTTAGTTTAAATTTCACATGACATCCTATAAGCAAAACATACATTGTCTCCATCCCTCTGGTCACTGCATTACAAAATATCTATATGACATCTTCCCTCATTCATTTGACCCCAGCCCTCTTTATTCCATTATCAGCACTGCAATCAAGGTACCCTTTCTAAGAACCCATCGGCATTTGTGAATCTGACCTCTGATCTGACCTCTGACATCCTTTAATGGTTCTTTATTACCTACAGAATAATGTCCAATTTGTATCATTAAGCATATAGAAGTAAACCATAAACTCTAAACTGACTAAGAAAACACAATTTTAGCATGGTAACCGCAAAGCCATATTTGCCCTAAAACTGTTACTTGGAACAATATTTAATTTCTTTATATCCTACCTTGGGCAAAATGATAATATAATCTCTGCTGCTGCTGCTGTTCAGGGGGTATTAAATATGTTGTGGAAGGCACTATATTTACTACACTGAATAACTGAATGGAAAGAAGGAATTTTTTTTTCTTTACAAGTTAAACTTTTAGCCTGCAGAAGTTTGTCCTCATAATTACGGAAGGAACAAATCAAGTAATGAAATCAGGCATATGTTAATTGTCATGAAGGGGGAAAAAAGTGAACATTTCTATAACCAAAGAGACATACACAAAAAGATTATTTTAATTATGGAATTATTCTAAAATTCTGGAGTAATTCCTCAGGAGAAGCGTGCTGTAGGGTAATGCATTCCAGACAGCCTGTAGGACGTCCTTCAGAAACCAGAAACAGTGACGAACTGAACCATATGACAAAGGTTGTAATGTACAAGAGGTTTCTTTAAAAAGGTACTGAAATTAAATCACTCTTTCTGAGAAGAATTCAAGGTGTGAAATGAGGTTGTAATATTTTAAATCAGGTCTATCTCAAAAAAGATTGAGGAACAGCAGCAGCTGTTTGGAGATCAGCAGAGAAATAGCACACCTCAGCCTCTCCTGGTTAGAATGGCCTAAATTTAGCAGCACTTGTAAATTCAAGGAGAGCCTAAATCACCCATGAGAACTCTTTCCAACTAACAGATTCTATCTTCAAAGTTCTTCCAGAGACAAGCTGTATATCCCTTCGACTTAAGGCATATACTTTTAATCTTGAGATGTTTGTTACAGCTGTTTCTACGACACATTGGACAAGGATGAAGATCTGAACATTTGATTCTGTAAATGTGTATTTCCATTAATCAACAGACATAGCTGACTCTCATACACTCACACAAGCACACACACACTCAAAACACATGTACCCATTTTGTTAGAGACTGATTGAGCATGTTGCTTTCCTAAGTTAAAAGTGATTAAACTCTTTTAGTCTCAGATATTTCAAAAGCGTTTTTGAATAGATGTTTTTGGAAAGACCAGATTCTTTCTATATTCAATTCATTGTTCTCATTTTAATTTCTAAATATTAACACTCTATTTTGATTGCAAATGGCTTTCGATAAAATTCTATTCTTTTGAAGAATACCTCATGTGCACTTTAAAAGATATTTGTTTACCCTGAGAATAGGGCAAAAGTAATAAAAATTAAAAGATAATGTAAAACATGCAGAAGACAATATATAAAAATATCATTTTATAGTTATACTATGGCATTAGTTTCAATTTAGACGGTGCAATAAATACTAGTAATTAAATTTTTCCTAAACCTATAGTACAATTGAATTTCTGGATTTCCATCAATTTTAATGATAGAAATAATACCATAGTCAAATATGAAATCTCATAATATTCAAGATACTTTTTATAAGGGAACTTATAACTGAACAACTTTCAAGGAATAAACTTCACCTTATTAGCCTCCTGAGGCTTACTTCTAAGAACAGAAAAATTCCAGATTAAATTTTAAAAACCGTCTGCATGGAATCTAGCAAATAGATCCCCAGGTGTCCTTTGAAAAAAGTTTCTTATTGAAATACAAATTAAAAAGTTCTTAGTTACAACTGATATTTTTCCAACTGGTAAGCATACATTTTTTTCATGCATACAAATTCACTCACATCTTCTAAAGTTCAGATGTTAACACCACTATTTATCACTTCTAGCTTCTTTTTTTCTTTTACTGTGTCTGTAACATATCGACAAATAGATAGATGTGTGTAGGTATAAACACTATATAGTATCATTTTATATGTTTTGTCACTTTATATACTTTGTATAGCACTTTCTATATCTTGCATTTTTCACTCAATTCTTCTATAAATAAATACATATTTTATTTATATATTTTATCTATATATATATGTGAATGTATAGCTCTGATTCATTCATTTTTACTGCTCTGTGGACCAAAAGTATTCATTGTATCAATACATTGTATCAAAAAAGAATAAAATAACTTGGAATAGATCTACCTAAGGAGGGAAAAGACAAGTACTCTGAAAACTATGAAAGAAAGTGAAGCAAACTCAAACAGATAGAAAGATACACAATGTTCTTGTATTAAAGAATTAATACTTAAAATGACGATATTACTCAAGACAATCTATGGATTCAATGCAATCCCAAATTACCAATGGTATTTTTCACAGAACTAGGAAAAAAATGTTTAAATGTATGTGGAAACACAAAAGACACTAAATAGCTAAAGAAGCATTCTTGAGAAAGAATTACAGACCTAGAGGAATTAGGGTTTCTGACTTCAGCCTATACTACAAAGCCACAGTCACCAAAAGAGTATGGTAGCAGCACAAAAACAGACACATAGATCAACATAACAGGATAGAAAGCCCTGAAAAGAATCCCATGCACTTATGGTAAATTAACCTATGACAAAGGAAGCAAGAAAACACAGCGGAGAAAAGAAAGTCTCTTCAACAAGTGGTCCTGGGAAAACTGGACAGCTACACGTAAAAGAGGGCTTCACTGGTGGCTCAGCAGTAAAGAATCTGCTTGCCAATGCAGGAGATGTGAGTTTAACCTCTGGGTCAGGAAGATCCCCTGGAGAAGAAAATGGCAACCCCTCCAGTATTCTTGCCTGAGAAATCCCATGGACAGAAAAGCCTGATGGGTTACAGTCCATGGGGCTGCAAAAGAGTTGGACACGACTTAGTGAGTCAACAACAACATGCAAAAGAATGAAATGAGAACACTCTCTAACACCATACACAAAACTAAAGGCAAAATTAAAGACCAAACTATATGGCTGGATACTCAGAGAAAAGTACAGGCAGAACACTCTTTGACATAAATTGCAGCAGTATCTTTTTGAATGTGAATCCTAGAATAATGGAAATAAAAATAAACAAATGGGACCTAATCAAACTTACAAACTTTTGCACAGCAAAGGAAATGATCAAACTAAAAGACAACCGACAGATTGCAAACTACGCAATTAACAAGAGTTTAATTTCCAAAATATATTACACAAACAGCTCATATAGCTCAATATCAACACAACAACCCAGTGAAAAAATAGGCAGAAGATCTAAGCAAGACTTTTCTCCAAAGAAGACATACAGATCGCTAATAGGTACATGAAAAGGTGCTCAATATCTCTAATTAGCAGAGAAACATAAGTCAAAAGTACAATGAGGTATTGTCTCACTCTGGTCAGTACCAATCATCAAAAAATCTACAAATAATAAATGCTGGACAGAGTGTGCAGAAAAAAGAACCCTCCTTTACTGTTGAGGGACTGTAAATTGATACAGCCACTGTGGAGAGCAGTATGGAAGTTCCTCTCACAACTAAAATAGAGTTATCTGCAATTCCACTCCTGGGCATATATCCAGAGAAAAATTCTAATTCAAAAACATATATGTACCCCAATGTTAATACAGCAATGTTAACAACAGCCAAGACATGGTAGCAACCTAAGTGTCCAATGATAGATGAATGGATAAAGATGTGGTATATATACACAATGGAATGTTATTCTGTCGTAATAACAAATGAAGTATGCCATTTGCAGCAACATGGATAGACCTACAGATTATGATACCAAATGAAATAAGTCAGACAAACAGATACCATATAATACTGCTTTTATGTGGAATCTAAAAAAAAAAATGATACAATGAACTTATTTACAAGACAGAAATAGACTCAGACATTAAAAAACAAATGTGTGGATACCAAAGAAGAAAGCGGGGTTCAGTTCAGTTTAGTCGCTCAGTCATGCCCGACTCTTTGCGACCCTATGAATCGCAGCACGCCAGGCCTCCCTGTCCATCACCATCTCCCGGAGTTCACTCAGACTCACGTCCATCGAGTCAGTGATGCCATCCAGCCATCTCATCCTCTGTCATCCCCTTCTCCTCCTGTCCCCAATCCCTCCCAGCATCAGAGTCTTTTCCAATGAGTCAACCCTTCGCATGAGGCGGCCAAAGTACTGGAGCGGGGTAGGGAGTGACAAAGTAGGAGGGATGATCACCCACTACTACATACACAATAGATAACCAAGGACACACTGTATGGCACAGTGAAAAAGTGGAAAAGAATCTGAAAAAGAATACATGTGCAGAACAATCTCTCTACATAGAACTGAATCACTGTGGTACAACTGAAACTAACATCATGAATCAGTTATATTTCAATAAACTTTTTATGAATATGTCAAATTTATCCATCTACTTTTCTACTTATAGAATTTATATTTTATTTCCTATTTTTCATTATTAAAAACAATAATGCAATTGGACATTTTTTCATATATCTATCAGGCACATAAGTATACATGTGATTGCTGGCTTTTTAGAGCACACTTTACTATATGCTGCCAAATTTCTCTTCACAATGAACTTATGTTAGCAAGCTTAAGTTTTTGCCCATAAGATGAGTGTGAGGGACACATCTGAGGTTGAATCCCAGTGAGTTACACCCTTAAATAATCCCTTCCCCTTAACTGTGGATGACAACTGTGATTTACTTTTAACCAACAGAATATGGCAGTGGTCACTCCTTTGATGAAGTTTCATTATATGCCAAGGGGTTTGTAGATAGAAAAAGTCCTATAAGACCTCTAAGAGTATTCTTTCAACAGAATCCAAACAAATATTCAAGATTGTGTTAAGAATTTAGAATGTGAGCTGAAACTGTTTTCTAATATTGGCCTGTTGTTATTGTTTAGACACTAAGTTCTCTCCGACTCTTTTGCAACCCCATGAACTACAGCCCATCAGACTCTGTCCACGGGATTTCCCAGGCAAGAATGCTGAAGTGGGTTGCCATTTCCTTTTCCAGGGGATCTTCCCAATCCAAGGACTGAAGCTGTCTCCCACACTAGCAGGTGGATTCTTTACCACTGAGCCACCTGGGGAGCCAATACTGGCCTGTGTTACTGCTGCGAAGTTGCTTCAGTCGTGTCTGACTCTGTGCGTCCCCATAGACAGCAGCCCACCAGGCTCCCCCATCCCTGGGATTCTCCAGGCAAGAACACTGGCGTGGGTTGCCATTTCCTTCTCCAATGCATGAAAGTGAAAAGTGAAAGTGAAGTCGCTCAGCCGTGTCCGACTCTTAGCAACCCCATGGACTGCAGCCCACCAGGCTCCTCTGTCCATGGGATTTTCCAGGCCTATAGCACTACTGAAAGAAGAAAAGTCAAGAACCACACTTTAGGTTATTTGTTTCCAATTGCCTCCATAAGATGATACTTCAGAGACTGTCCACAGCAGATCTTTAGGTTAAAAAATAACAATTAAAAGGATGTTGAAGACCAACAGTAATATACATCAAAGAACTAGCATGACTACATTCTTCTCATGTTATTGTAGGGTATGAATGTATATATCCTGAGGAAAGTAAAAACAGAAAGTATGTGTATCCAGACATAGAAATGCATGCAAAAGCAATGGAAGGCATATGCAAAAGGACACAATCAACTCTACATGAGATTAAGATTCTGCCCCATGGAACACAAACAAAATTTGTTTAGTGAGGTGGCACTCGCTTTGAAGGGAGCACAATTACTTGGCCTGCAAAATGGGTATTATAATTAGGTGGCAGAGAGCCATGAGGGATATTAAGTTGTCACGGTGTCACATGGCAACAGATCAAGGAAGGAGAGGAAAGAGAAAGAACCACTAGAACAGCAGGAAGATACGAATAGGAGCCTCCGTTAATGACCAACAAAGCCACCAGGCAGATCATCCAGGGAGCTGATAAAAACCAGCCAGAGTGGGCAAGGCACGGATATTCCAATCACACACTCATCAAGTGACAAGTGCATGTCACTGTCGTGGGTTCTGGAGAAAATAAACACAATTAAGCAGTGTTTTTGCATCTCAGTGAACTCATAGTCTATCTGGAAAGACAAACATAAACACATTCACCTTCACATGAGGCAGCTCGGTGAACAAGCGCACTATTGGAAGCACGGAGGTGAGAACGCGATTCTGGCTGGAAAGATCAAGGTGAGCTACAAAGCGGAAGTGTACAATCCAAGTCTGACCTGAATAACATGTTCACCAGGGGACAGAGAACAGGACAGAGGGCTTTCCAGGCAGCAAAAGCACTGTGGTCAGCAATCAAGAGATAACCCAGGCAGAGAGTATGGACTGTAAGGTATGTCAGGTAAGAAAACCAAAATCCGAGCAAAACGGGTTGGCACCTGGACAAGAGATCTGAATATAACAAAAAGTTAGTGTTATACATGATAGAATGCCATTCTCCCAAATCATCCCGCCCTCTCCCTCTCTCTCTGAGTCCAAAAGTCCGTTATACACAGCTGTGTCTTTTTTCCTGTCTTGCATACAGGGGCATTCTATCATGTATACTATCATGTAAGAATTGAATCGCCAGTCTATGTCTGACGCAGGATACAGCATGCTTGGGGCTGGTGCATGGGGATCACCCACAGAGATGTTATGGGGAGGGAGGTGGGAGGGGGTTTCATGTTTGGGAACACATGTAAGAATTAAAGATTTTAAAATTTAATAAAAAAAAAAAAAAGTTAGTGTTAGTCGCTCGAGAGTGTCTGACTCTTTGTGATCAAGGACTGTAGCCCACCAGGCTCCTCTGTTCATGGAATTCTCCAGGCAAGAGTACTGGAGTGGGGTGCCATTCCTTTCTCCAGGGGATCTTCCCAACCCAGGATTCAAACCTGCATCTCCTGTGTCTCCTACACTGCTGGCAGATTCTTTACCATCTGAGTCACCAGGGAAGCCCAAATATCAAGAAAAGAAGGTAGTAAAGGGATGTGGTATCAGAGTTGATTCTCCTTACTAGTCTTGGTAATGACATTTGATTCTTCAGTCATATGTGACAATATTGGGTAAGGAAGAAATAAGTTCTGGAACCAATCCCCAGTGCATACCCAGGGACAAGAGTGTATGTCATTATCAAATATGTGTTTTTTCAGAGTCATAATATAAGTGAGTGCCATAAAAGATAGGAAAGCTTGACTCCAAAAAGATGAACCAAGAGAACTGAAATACAAAGATCACTGGCTTTCATCTTCAGACAAACAAGAGCAGAGAAGGAGGTAACTAGTAGTGTAGGAGGTTGGAAAGACACTTTTTTCTCTCTCATTATTGTTTCAAGAGTTCACAATTTCCTTCTCCAGTCTCCTCCTACCAAACCACTGAAGATTACTGCTGCTTTAATTATGGAATCTTCATGTTGTTTAATAAATACCTTCCTTTCTCACCTCCTTTCTTTGCTAAATGCAAATATTAATACCTAAATTAGATTAAATGCATATCTCACAATAGTTATGTTAGATCCAAGAATTATTTTATGTAATAATGTCACTTTCGATATACATTAAGGGCACCCCAAAGAGATGCAAAATATAGCCAAAGTTGTAACAAAAGGCCTAGTAGCAAAAATTAAGGTGATTTCAATAAACAGCCATATGGTCAGAAAACAGTAGCAAGACATAAGAAACAATTTGATGACATGTATTTACTTATTTTCACTAAAACAAAATGACAAGAAAAAATTTCATTAACTATACATATATGGGCAGAAGTGGCTTTATATTTTCATACTTCAATGATAGGCACAGTCTAACAACAATGTGCCAGGTATTTCCTTTGTTAAGTAACTTCTTTGACTATAAAAGACAGCATAATAAATACTTTAAATATAATCTATCATTTCTGTCATTTTAGAAACTGAAACTTTGTAACTTCAAGCACCTGTTTTAAAATGTTTTGTATTTTAGATCTATAAGGTGCTAAGTATTTTCTTACAAAACACAAATTCACTTTTGAATGACAAAAGTCATCCACTCTTGAAAACTCTTGGCCTCTTTCATAATATAAGTGCTTCTTGAACAAACTTTGAGCTCTGACAACAATCATGTACATCTATATTTATCTCCCGTTATATATTTCTTTTATATGTGTACATAATCCTAATAAACTGGAACTCAGGAAATGATTTTGTGAAGGGCAGACAAAAACTGAGATAAGACAGGAAGCAAAAGAAAATGATTTTAAAATGGCATTTTGGCATCTTTTTCTAAAGACAGATACTCTATTCTCTTTTTATTACACTGTAAAATTGGATGATATGTAAATACTAAGAGGCATTTCATTTCTCCAGTGTTAATCTGGGTTTCCCTGGTAGCTCACTGGTAAATAATTCACCTGCAATGCAAGAGACGTGGGTTTGATTCCTAGGTGGGGAAGATCCCCTGGAGAAACAAATGGTAACCCATTCCAGTGTTCTTGCTTAGAAAATCCCATGGACAGATGAGCTTCATGGGCTACAGTCCATGGGGTTGCAAAAGAGCCAGACACGACTTAGCAACTAAACAGCGATAACATTCTATATTTATTTACTAATTTTATAGGTTCAAATGGCATAGTTAAATATTATTCACGTTTAGAGGATCATGTATAACAATCTCCTTTCTTCAGTTTCTCCCCTCAGGATATTTAATCATTCACAGACAGTGTCAGGGAATCTTTGAACACCCTATTAGTATGTGCAAAATTGTCTGACTATGTATATAAACAAGAGAGAAAATTCATAGATTTGGAGACATTCTAGAAAGGCTCTAAGAATTTAAATATTGACTTCCCCTGGGAATTTTGAATGATGCCAAACACTTCCTTCATAAACAGTGAATGATACATTATATCCCTGTATTACTATATTGGGGTAAGAAAATGACTTAGTAGTGATACAAGATACCACTGTAGGGAAAATTCACACTCAGAATTCAAACTCAGGATGATTTTTCCCACAATCCCATTTTATTTCAAGATAGCTGGCATATATATATAATACTAGGCCCCTGACAGTCTTCGGCCACTGTATTTATTTATGAATCATATAAATGTATGGGTTTTTCTCACTATTTGCATTGGCACATGTTATCTTTCTCATTCTAGCGTGGGCTCAGTTGTTCAGTCATACCAGACTCTTCGTGCTCCTATAGCCTGTAGGCCACCAGGCTCCTCTGTTCATGAGATTTCCCAGGCAAGAACACTGGAGTAGGTTGTCATTTCCCCCTCAGGGGATGTTCCCAACTCAGGGATCAAACTTGAGTCTTCTGCGTCTCTGCATTACAGATGGATTCTTTACTGCTGAGCCACTGCGGAAGCCCCTTTTCAGACTCTAAAACCTCCAGTAAAATATATAAAAATATTTCTGCTCAGTTATACTTTCAAATATAAGTATACTAAATAGATTTTACAACAGAAGAAAATGTGCTTAAATGTTTAACTTTCAGCATAATCTAAGTAAACTGTGAAATGGTTAAAAATAGTAAATGATCAATACATAGAAAAATATAAAAAGATAGGTAACATTTATTAAGTGTTCTCTATAACCTAGATACATGTTTAACCCTTTATATTTATTTAATGGTTATAACAACGTTCCAATGAGGTAATATTATTTCCGTATTTTATATAAGAAAACTGAGATGAAGATTTATTTGCCTCAAGTTACACAGTTAAATAACGATGGAGTCAGAAGTCAAACTCATGGGGTCTAGTGGAGGAACCTCCTCTCAGTGGATTGGAACCACTAAATTCTACTGCTACCTTATTTATAGACTAAATATTTTAAAGGGCCCTCATTACTTCTCTTTTCTTTTTTTCTTTTCAACATATAGTGTAGTTGTATCATTAACTTGAGTTTCCCTGGTGGCTTGGATGGATCTCCTTATTCACCTTTACAATTTTCTTTTTTAAATTTGTGTATTTACAAAACATTTTGTATATTTCTGTTTTATTTCAACCACTCTACTTCTATTGCATTAAATGTATTATAAAGGTCACAAAAACCTTTAAATTTACTTTGTTTTCTGTACTTTCCCTCAGGAATTATTATTTATAATAACTCTCGGTAGAACTCATTTTCTACTAGACATGACAAGAGGTGAAGAGAAGAGGACTAGTATAGAGTCAGGAATTGCAGACTTGCCCATGGCACTGAGCTCTGAGGAAATGCTGGATGCTTCTTAATCTATTTTATTTAATGATCCAGGAATGGTAAACCATTGTAAATTACACTTCTTTAAGTTGTAGTGAAGCTGTGAGCAACTTTTGATATTTATTAGACATTTGTAATTTTCTGTCTCTTCTTTTTCACTTTGTCCATTTTCCACTGGGACTCTGCTTTCTTGTATATGTAATTAATTTTTTATATTAGGTATTAATCATTTGGGTCTCATATGTCATTAATATTTCTCATTTAAATTTCAAAAAATATTGGGTATAATTTGCAATTATAGCAAAAGAAAAAAAAAAAACAAACAGACCATTCTGTGGTAGGGTTCCAAGGTGTGGGAACATAAAGACCTAAGGGAGACACCTGACAGGTTTTCGGGGGCTTTGTTGGTTTGGGCGGCAGATAGCTGAGCAATGGGTGCTGAAAGGACAGCTCCTACCTGCCCCACTGCATGGAACAGCACCTCTGTGTGTAGTCTGCCCCTCCAACGCCCACGCTGAGTGGACCACCTGCCAGGCCTAAAGGGATGCTAAAGGAGTCAAGGTGAAGGGTGAATCACAGAGAAGGTTTTTAAGGTTATCTACTAAACCCACTCCTTCAAAGTCAGAGCCCAAACCGAAAAGGCAAAAGGAAAACTAAAAAGATCTTGATTAAAGTTACATATTTTAGAATGAAATAGAAAAGTAAACCTCAAAATATACTATTTAGTATGAGAAAAATGGGAAAACCACTTCAAACCTAAAAGGAATGGATATTTACTACATATCTCTAGTTGTGTAAGGATTTAAGAATATTATAAGATACATTAAAATACAACTTTAAAATTTCAGGTAGCATGTGTTAAAATTTAAAAGATACCAAATTAAAGATAGGATACTGACTTTGCAAAATTAAAATTGTAAACGTTAATCTTAATTCAATTTTCCTATAGAAGCTACTTTATAACGATCTTTATTTTACATAATAGATATGTTTCTGTAGGTACCCCTACATGTTCTTAAGTCAAAGGACAGAGTGTATGTATTAAATTATTAAATACAAGGAGATAAATATGGGCTTGCACGGTGGTAACGAATCTGCCTGCCAGTGCAGGAGATGCAAGAGATGTAGGTTTGATCCCTGGGTCAGGAAGATCTGCTGAATAAGGAAATGGCAATCCACTCCAGTATTCTTGCTTGGGAAATCCAATGAAATGAGGAGCCTGGTGGGCTACAGTCCATGGGGCTGCAGAAAGTCATACACAACTGAGCATAGTACAGCAAAGGAGAAGGAGATAAATACAAATAGAATTACATATGACTGGGCATTAGAGAAAAGGTTTTGCAAAAAATGAGGCATTTGAGAAGAATCCTGTAGAAGCACTAGGAACTAGCTAGGCTGAAGGAAGAATACATAAAAAGAAAGAAAAATAAACAGGTAACAGCTAAGGGTATTATAAATCATTTAAAAGCACTGAAGAGAGGCTATGGAGAAAGGGATGATAGATGATAACTGGAGGAAAAAAATGGAATCAGAGACCAGGCTGAGGCCTCCAGACTACTCTTTGGAAAATCGGTAATTATGGCAAAAATATAAGCAGGAGAATCTCATGGTTCTAATCATATCTCAGCAAGAACTGTGCTGGCAGTGAAGTCTAGACCAGGGCTCCTGTGAGGCAGCTCTCAATTCAGTTCAGTCACTCTGTCATGTCTGACTCTTTGCCACCCTAGGGACTGCCCACACCAGGCTTCACGACTGTCCATCAACAACTCCTGGAGCCTGCTCAATCTCATGACCATCGAATCAGTGATGCCACCCAACCATCTCATCCTCTGTCATCCCCTTCCTCTGTGCCTTCACTATTTCCAAGCATTAGGGTCTTTTCAAATGAGTCAGTTCTTCACATCAGGTGGCCAAAATACTGGAGCTTCAGCTTCAGCATCAGTCCTTCCAGTGAATATTCAGGGTTCGTTTCCTTTAGGATTGACTGGTTTGATCTTCTTGCTGTCCAAGAGACTTTCAAGATTCTTCTCTAGCACCACAGTTCAAAAGCATCAGTTCTTCAGTGATCAGCTTTCTTTATGGTCCAACTCTCATATCCATACATGACGACAGGAAAAACCATAGCTTTCACTAGACGGACCTTTATTGGCAAAGTAATGTTTTGAGGTTTGTCTAGGTTTGTCACAGCTTTTCTTCCAAGGAGCAAGTGTCTTTTAATTTCACGGCTGCAGTCACCATCTGCGGTGATTTTGGAGGCAGCTCTGTAGGGTACAAACAGAGCTCTAATGGGCTTCCCTGCTGGCTCAGATGTAAAAGAATCTGCCTGCTGCTGCTGCTGCTGCTCAGTCGCTTCAGTTGTGTCCGACTCTGTGCTACCCCATAGACGGCAGCCCACCAGGCTCCCTCGTCCCTGGGATTCTCCAGGCAAGAACACTGGAGTGGGTTGCCATTTCCTTCTCCAATGCATGAAAGTGAAAAGGGAAAATGAAGTTGCTAAGTCGTGTCTGACTCCTAGTGACCCCATGGACTGCAGCCTATCAGGCTCCTCCACCCATGGGATTTTCCAGGCAAGAGTACTGGAGTGGGGTGCCATTGCCTTCTCCGAAAGAATCTGCCTACAACACAGGAAACATAAGAGACTTGCATTTGATCCCTAGGTCAGGAAGATCCCCTGGAGAAGGAAATGGCAATCCAATCCAGTCTTCTTGCCTGGGAAATACAATGAACAGAGGAGCTGGGCAGGCTACAGTCCATGTGGTTGCAAAGAGTCAGACATAACTGAGCGACTAACACTCTCACTTTCACGGTTAGACGCAAAAGTCACAGCGGTGGGGATGGAGAGGAAATGGCAAATTCTAGAGATATTTCAGAGCTAATTTTGTAAAGAATTGACCTATTGATGAACTAAAAGATGATCACAAACAACCCAGGTAAATATTAACTCCATTAATAGGACTCTAGAATGGGATTCCCTGGTGGCTCAGATGGTAAAGAGTCTGCCTGGAATGCAGGAAACCCAGATTCGATCCCTGGGTCAAGAAGATCCCCTGGAGAAGGAAGTGGCAACCCTCCCAGTAATCTTGCCTGAGAAATCCCATGGACAGAGGAGACTGGTGGGCTACCGTCCATAGGGTTTCACAGAGTTGGACACAACTGAGCAACTTCACTTTCACTTTCAGAAGAGGAATGGATTTGTTATCATCAAGGAAAAGGACTCTAATGAAATGATCTTTTGAGATATATGAGCTCTAGTCTGGTTATTTACAGTTCCTGTTATTCCTACTATAACCTCACCTCCTTTGCTATCTGAGGTTAGCCAACTGTGACAAAACTCCCATACAGAAACCAGCTCACAGGAGAGTCAGAAAAATTAATCTGGTTTTTAAAAGTTTCAACTAAGTTTAGAATTACAGATGGTACCTATTTTTTTTAGTTGTATTTGAATTTATTGGGCTCTTCCTTAGGTATAAGAAGTCCATTTCTAAAAAGCAAAATGACAGTAGTTGTCAAAGAAATTGACATTCAACAAAGTAAGTCTAGTCACAGGCAGAATGTTCCACAAATAACATTTTATCTCTTCTGAAGAGCATCTTCAAATAAAATGACTTTAATTAATTCATTCATTAGTAACAAATAATCTTGGTTGGCCAAGATGGAAAGGATCACAATACTAATTTTTTGAGCTACAGTATTATACAGAGCTTGTGAAAGTCAGCACAAATAGGAAATCTAAATTATTTTGTAATAATTATGAATAATATGAAAGTGTGAAAGTGTTAGTCACTAAGTCATGTTTGACTCTTGTGACCCCAGAGGAGCCCACCAAGTTCCTCTGTCCATAGGATTCTCCAGGCAAGAATACTGGAGTGGGCTGCCATTCCCTTCTCTAAGGGATCTTCCTGACACAGGGATTGAACCAACGTCTCCTACATTACAGGCAGATTCTTAATCACCTGAGCCACCATGAATAATATAAGCAAGTATTAAGCCTTAGAATAATGTATGAAGGTAGCTCAGATGGAGTTAAAGATGACTTTGATGGGGCACAAGCTCTCACACTGTAACAGTTTTTCCCCGGGAGACAGTTGGCAATGTCTGGAGAGACTTTTGATTGTTAGGACTGTGGGTGGGTTTGAGGACACTATCGGCATCCAGAGGGTAAAGGTCAGGGATGTGGCTACACACCCAGTGATGCCCATGACAAGCCCCAAAGAATTCTCTGGCCTCAAATGTTAATAGTGGCAAAGTAGAGAAATTCTCTTATAAAGCACTGTAATGTAAACTAGTATTTTTAAGATATTGATATGCATAGTCTTAGGTAAATTACTATATTTATAAGGCTGGTGACTACTTTAGAGGCTACTTAATTATTTGAAGAGAGTGGTACTATGTTCTAATCCAATCACATAAATTTATGAAATACTTTCAGAAAATACTCATTTTCTACTTACACTGTTCTTCTAAAATGTCATTTCTCTTGAGTTTCAAGCACTTCAAGAACTAATTTCCAGCAGGAGGCAAAATATATTAAAGCCAATATTTTTCTGCTTACATTAAAAAAAATATACATTCTTGAACTGCATTTCACTTTATGAGATAGTATTGCTAAATTACTCTTTAAAGCCTGACTGTGTGTTTTTTGAAACTGGAACACTAATTTTTCAAATTCATTTGCTTAGCAGTGTTTATGAAAAACAGTAATAAAGCTCTGAATATTTTTAAATTATTAAAAGAAAATGTAGTTAACCTATATAAATATCTGAAATGAATCATATTTTCTCGTTTACTTTTAATGGAATGTGAAACTAACTTAGGCTTCCATTCACTCCTTTGAGAATCATCCTTAATAATACCAGCAGAGCTGAGAAGTACACTTCCTTAGGACATATTACTATATTCAAGAACCACTAGCACTGATTCTCTGACGGATGTCTAATTCTCAGATATCTGTCAAAACAATCAAATCAGCTATCCAGGCATCGTTAACAGAATAATTACTAAGCTATCATCAACAAAGGATATAGCAGTGTTTCTGAGGTGTTTCCTCTTGGATTGATAGCTGATCTCAAGTGGCATGCTAATGGAGTAGCAACATATGAGGTTTGGCATCAGACAGACCTGGACTGCACTGTTTTCAACATCTCTGCTTCTCCATTTCATCATCAACATGTAATCTTCATCTAAGAGAACTTTGTTCTGGCTCTAGTCTGACCAAGAACCCTCCTGAGGTGTTTCTCATGGACAACAATGTGGACTATATGGAAGGTTTTACAATTCAGTACAGAAGAAGGAGCTATTAATATTTTCCTTTAACCTTCCCTGGTCAGTTCAGTTCAGTTCAGTCACTCAGTCGTGTCCGACTCTTTGCGACCCCATGAATCGCAGCACGCCAGGCCTCCCTGTCCATCACCAACTCCCCGAGTTCACTCAGATTCACGTCCATCGAGTCAGTGATGCCATCCAGCCATCTCATCCTCGGTCGTCCCCTTCTCCTCCTGCCCCCAATCCCTCCCAGCATCAGGGTCTTTTCCAATAAGTCAACTCTTCGCATGAGGTGGTCAAAGTACTGGAGTTTCAGCTTCAGCATCAGTCCTTCCAAAGAAATCCCAGGGCTGATCTGCTACAGAATGGACTGGTTGGAACTGCTTGCAGTCCAGGGGACTCTCAAGAGTCTTCTCCGACACCACAGTTCTAAAGCATCAATTCTTCGGCGCTCAGCCTTCTTCACAGTCCAACTCTCACATCCATACATGACCACTGGAAAAGCCCTGGTCACCACTCCTCTATAGCTCCCGTGCTCACATTCTCACTTAGAGAAGTTCTATGCACGGTGACTCTGGTTCTACCCCCAATCTCAGGCCTTCCTCCCACCTTCGCTTTAAATCTCCACTTCCTTTCATGAACCGTTTCTCTTCCATTCAACTTTTCTAATGTTCCATTTTCCAGTTTCCCTCTTTAGAAGTGGAGAAGAGGGTAAATCTTCCCTAATATATGAAATGAGAAGACAGTACCTACCTCAAGGGGTTCTGATGGAATTAAAGTGTAACCCTAAGAAGCTACCATAGTCTCTGTTCATATTTCAGCACTCAGTCTATATTAATAGGCTGTGCACTCCTTGCTTCCTGGCACGAAGGCAAATTTCAGATGCCTCAAAAGGAAGATAAAGACATTAAGTAGTTCCAAGAAAATAGTGGAAAAAGAAATCCCTGCCACTGCATCTTCAAGACAGAATGTTTTTATCAAACTGCAAGGACATGCCCTCTAGATTTTATAATCTAAACACTGTAAGAATTCTTTATAACTAAATGTTATAAATCCTTGTGATGGCAATCACTAAAATTTAAACCTACAGAGATGAGCAATGACATCTTGCCAAAGGGAGTATTACATACAAAGAAAAAGAATTACGTTGCTCATCAAAATGAGTAATGAAAAGCCAAAAATATCCTATGTAATTCTTGGAAAAAGCAATTAAGAATTCAGTCTAGGTTTTTATTTTACATCATGGTCCACTCTAGAGACTTTGAGACTCTATCATGTTTTAACAATTAAACACGTAGGGCTTACCTCAGTCCATAATTTCCTGTACATTTTATTTTGTACCAATGCAGTTTATCACAGTTTTGTAATTGAGCATACATTCCTCCGAAAATAAAATATTCATTCCACTTGTAGGAAAATGTTTACGCTGCTATGTTGTATCATATCAATCAATTCATAGCAGTTAAGTACTTTACTTTGAACAATATATAATTAATCATCTCAGTAAAAGTTTCTGAAAGTTTATTCTCATTAAATTTTATAAAGGTAGTTCACTAATAGGAAAGTAAACATACATTTACTATACATGGGCATTTCTCTGTTCTATAACCAATTTTTCTTTGAAACAATTATATATACAAAATATACAGATTTTTAAATTAATTATGCTGTGCAGTTATAATAATTTACTGATATGTAGTTACTATCAAGGAGAAGTAAATGGCAACCCACTCCAGATTTTCTTGCCTAGAGGATCCCAGGGACGGAAGAGCCTCTTGGGCTGCCATCTATGGGGTCATACAGAGTCGGACACATCTGAAGTGACTTAGCAGCAGCAGCAGTCACTATCAATGACACAGCAGTAGACAAATAAGAGATAACTCATTAATGTTCATGCTATGTCAGATCTAGTTTATAATCTGGGAGACAATATTAAATTATGTTTTATAATCTGGCACTTACTTTTTATATTACGCTCTCTTTGATGATACTTCTACCTCTCTATTTTCTAATTCCTGTTATCAACTTTTCTTAATTTCCGCAACACTTTGGCCCAGAGTTGTATCTTGTGGGTCTTGACTTTACATACTTTTTGCCTTAGTGACCTCACCATATCTATGGATACACTGACACCTATATGACAAGCCTTCTAAACTTATCTGGGTCCCTAATTTTCACGTAAAATCCAAGCCCACAGAGTCATATATTAACTTGAGCTTTTCATCTAGGTATTCCACAAATACCTTAAATTAAGTGGTTGCTTCAATCCCCTGTTTATTCCATTTTGCAGCTTCCTATAATCTGCACTATAGGTACACAAGCAATTTTTTGGGCATTGAATAAATGAGTGAAATGAAATAAATACACACATGAAATAATGAGTTAATTCTTTAGAAAATACTTTGGCCTTCCACTAAGGCTATTTTCTCTAATGCCTTGGAAAAAAATCTTTTCTCATTTTCTCTAATTATGGAAATCCTGACAAAGACTAACTTAAGCCTGACCTTCTTGAGAAAATTTGTCTCTAGGTTCCAAGATTAACTTTATTCTGATTTACTATCCGTAAGGTCAGTCCTATACAGTTTATTATTTATTTATAACATGCTTACTGTTTTTTGCCTTTGATAATGTTAATATACCTCAACATTTGGTATGCTAATATTATCTAGAATTCAGACTCAGAAAGACTAGGTTTTTCGTTTCTTATAAAATATGCACAGTATAGAGCTGAAAAAAAGACTTAGGACACATAGACCTGCCATCTATCAAATAACAAGCATTCAGTGAGGCTTTACTAAGTACCCAGCACTGTTTAGATCTCGTAAAAACATAAACAAGTTTACTGTTAATTGCTACATATGGGGAGATATAAAGACAGGTGGCACGGTGCAGACAATAGCCGATCATTATCAAAATGAACTGCAATGTTTACCCATTTAGTTTCTGTACTTTTTTTTCTTAAATGATCTTTAGAAGCTTGAAATGTTAACATTCTCTAATGTTTTTTGCTAAAACTTCTATCATGGTTATGGCACTTGGCCAAAAACAAGCTATCATTGAGACAGGACTAAAATTCTCAACAACATTCACCTCTCTAAGTTCATTGTGAAGCAAAGGGCAAATGGTGATTCATTAGATCTAAAAATAAATACGAGTTTATAAAGGATGAAGACTCTAGCATCATAAGTCATTTCTGCAGTTTAATATAAAAATTATTATTAATCTGCTCATATTATATTTATATTTATATAAATATGATACCTATAAAGCACAACTACTTTTTTTCAGTGAAATGCCAATTCTAAAAAAGAAAGGTGTAGAACAGGGATAGCAAATACATCACATACCTGCTACCACTAGACACTCAAACAGCCACGATAATAAATAAACAATTTAAATAGTTAACTGCGGCACCAACAGGCAGGCTCAGACATTTCCTCTGTACAAAGCACTGGAGGCAAATACTAATAGTTGATTAATGCTGGCATATGTAATGAAACCTATTTCTTGCCTGCTCTAAAATCACAGAATTTACAGGAAGTATCTAGACAAAGTATCTGTCATATATTTTATTATATTCCAAATGCCCAGCACAGTTACTGATTTACGGCAGGTACTAGATAAATGCTTGTTGAATGAATAAGATAATTATTAGTGACTATTTCTATAGCATTGACATCATCAGTATTGTTTCAAGAACCCAAGTGGCTCCAAAACTTCTGAAAATGAACCCTGCTTGTTTTGCTGCCTTTAGTTATTTTCAGAATTGTGCCCTTTATAAGTGCCTTTTCTCTAAGACATTCTTCCAGCCTCACTCTTAGCTCCCAGCAAAGAAAGTTGCTTATTAAAATATTTGCATGCTGTAAATAATAAATATTTCTCTGAGAAGCTTTTTCAACTCTGAAATAGCCAATGTGAAAGGCGTAAGGAATCTAACATTTTATTTGACAAACAACTTAGTAGGAATACAACTATTTAGTGATAATCATAACATACTCAAATGCAATCCAAAATGTAAGTTCAAAAAAGTCATCAAAGAGTGGCGTCATCTACAAGAACTGACCAGTGTAATGGAAAATTCTAATCACTGTCAAAAGTAAGAAAAGTATCCTGGCTCAAAAATAGAATTTTCCAAAAGCTCTGTTAAACTTCTTAGGAATAATATATCATCTTTCAGTTCAGTCGCTCAGTTGTGTCCAACTCTTTGCGACCCCATGGACTGCAGCACACCAGGCTTCCCTGTCCATCACCAACTCCCAGAGCCTACTCTAACTCATGGCCATTGAGTCAGTGATGCCATCGAACCATCTCATCCTCTGTCATCCACTTCTCCTCCCGCCTTCAATCTTTCCCAGCATCAGGGTTTTTTCTTCACATCAGGTGGCCAAAGTATTAGTTTCAGCTTCAGTATCAGTCCTTCCAATGAATATTAAGGACTGATTTCCTTACAATGGACTGGTTGGATCTCCTTGCAGTCCATGGGACTCTCAAGAATCTTCTCCAACACCACAGTTCAAAAGCATCAATTCTTCAGTGCTCAGCTTTCTTTATAGTCCCCTTCTCACATCCATACATGACTACTGGAAGAACCATAGCCTTGACTAGATGGACCTTAGTCAGCAAAGTAATGTCTCTGCTTTTTAATATGCTGTCTAGGTTGGTCATAACTTTCCTTCCAAGGAGTAAGCGTCATTTAATTTCATGGCTGCAGTTAATTTCTTGTTAGAAGTACAAATTCAACACAGTCAGTGTTCCTTCCCACTACCCCTCTGCAGTCTTCCATTCAAATATGAACCCACTCAACTTCATCTTTACTTGTGTTGTTATCAAGGACAAATAAACATTTTCACATTTTGTTCTTAATCATGAAAGTAGCCTGTTTAGTGGGCTTCCTAGGTGGTTCAGTGGTAGAAAAACCTCCTGCCCAAGCAGGAGATGTAGGTTTGATCCCTGGGGTCACGATGACCCCCAGGAGAAGGAAATGGCAACCCACTCCAGTATTCTCGCTTGGGAAATCCCATGGACACAGGCACCTGGAGGGATACAGTCCATGGGGTCGCACAGAGCTGGTCACAACTTACTGACTAAACAACAACAGAACAGCCTGCTTAGGAGTACAATAATTAACACCTGAAAATATTTATTGATACCCTATGCTCTTGTGCGACGGCACACAAACGCGGGTGGCTGCGACGGTGCACGAGCACAGTCAAAAGGAGCTACCCCACGTCCGAGGTCAGGGACAGCAGTTGAGAGTGCCAGGCTAGGATGGCACAGAAACGGCCAAGAGGAGCTACCCCCCAAGTCCGAGGACGGGGCGGTGGCCAGGAGGAGCTACCCCTCATCCAAGGTCATGGGTGGCAGCCGAGAGTGCCAGGCTGCGACAACGCAGGAGCATCCAAAAGAAGCTACCCCATATCCGAGGCCTGGGGTAGCGGCCGGGAGGAGCTACCCCACGCCAAAGGAGCAGTGGCTGCACGGGCACAGAAGGGCCTAGAGGAGCTATCCCATGTTGAAGATCAGGAGGGGCAGCAGTGAGAAGATACCCCTTGTCCAAGGTAAGGAGCAGGCTGTGCTTTGCTGGAGCAGCCATGAAGAGATACCCCACGACCAAGGTAAGAGAAACCCAAGTAACACGGTAGGTGTTGCAAGAAGGCATCAGAGGGCAGACATGCTGAAACCATAATCACAGAAAATGAGTCAATCTGATCACACAGACCACAGCCTTGTCTAACTCAATGAAACTAAGCCATGCCATGGGGGGCCACCCAGGACGAGCTGGTCATGATGGACAGGTCTGACAGAATGTGGTCCACTGGAGAAGGGAATGGCAAACCACTTCAGTATTCTTGCCTTGAGAACCCCATGAACAGTGTGAAAAGGTAAAATGACAGGATACTGAAAGAGGAACTCCCCAGGCATTAGGTGCCCAATATGCTACTGGAGGTCAGTGGAGAAGTAACTCCAGAAAGATGGAGCCAAAGCAAAAACAATACCCAGTTGTGGATGGGACTGGTGATAGAAGCAAGGTCTGATGCTGTAAAGAGCAATATTGCACAGGAACCTGGAATGTCAGGTCCATTAATCAAGGCAGATTGGAAGTGGTCAAACAGGAGATGGCAAGTGTGAACGTCGACATTCTAGGTATCAGCCAAATAAAATGGACTGGAATGGGTGAATTTAACTCAGATGACCATTATATCTACTATTGTGGGCAGGAATCCTTTAGAAGAAATGGAGCAGCCATCATGGTCAA
This sequence comes from Capricornis sumatraensis, assembly GCF_032405125.1. Classification (NCBI taxonomy): domain Eukaryota; kingdom Metazoa; phylum Chordata; class Mammalia; order Artiodactyla; family Bovidae; genus Capricornis; species Capricornis sumatraensis. The sequence goes on from NC_091073.1 coordinate 28,004,871, forward strand.
CAAAAGAGTCCGAAATGCAGTACTTGGATGCAACCTCCAAAACGACAAAATGATCTCTGTTCGTTTCCAAGGCAAACCATTCAGTATCACAGTAATCCAAGTCTATGCCCCAACCGGTAACACTGAAGAAGCTGAAGTTGAATGGTTTTATGAAGACCTACAAACCTTTTAGAACTAACACCCAAAAAGATGTCCTTTTCATTATAGGGGACTGGAATGCAAAAGTAGGATGTCAAGAAACACCTGGAGCAACAGGCAAATTTGGTCTTGGAACACAGAATGAAGCAGGGCAAAGGCTAATAGAGTTTTGCCAAGAGAATGCAGTGGTCATAGTAATCACCCTCTTCCAACAACACAAGAGAACACTCTGCACATGGACATCACCAGATGGTCAACACCGAAATTAGACTGATTATATTCTTTGCAGCCAAAGATGGAGAAGCTCTATACAGTCAGAAAAACAAGACCAGGAGCTGACTGTGGCTCAGGCCATGAGCTCCTTATTGCCAAATTCAGACTTAAATTGAAGAAAGTAGGGAAAACCACTAGACCATTCCGGTATGACCTAAATCAAATCCCTTATGATTATACAGTGGAAGTGAGACATAGATTTAAGGGACTAGATCTGATAGATAGAGTGCCTGATGAACTATGGACTGAGGTTCGTGACATTGTACTGGAGACAGGGATAAGAACATCGCCATGGAAAAGAAATGCAAAGAAAACACATTGGCTGTCTGGGGATGCCTTACAGATAGCTGTGAAAAGAAGAGAAGTGAAAAGCAAAGGAGAAAGGGGAAGATATAAGCATCTGAATGCAGAGTCCCAAAGAATAGCAAGAAGAGATAAGAAAGCCTTCCTCAGCCATCAATGCAAAGAAATAGAGGAAAACAACAGAATGGGAAAGACTACAGATCTCTTCAAGAAAATTAGAGATACCAAGGGAACATTTCATGCAAAGATGGGCTCGATAAAGGACAGAAATGGTATGGACCTAACAGAAGCAGAAGATATTAAGAAGAGGTGGCAAGAACACTCAGAAGAACTGTACAAAAAAGGTCTTCACAACCAAGATAATCACGATGGTGTGATCACTCACCTAGAGCCAGACATCCTGGAATGTGAACTCAAGTGGGCCTTAGAAAGCATCGCTATGAACAAAGCTAGTGGAGGTGATGGAATTCCAGTGGAGCCATTTCAAATCCTGAAAGATGATGCTGTGAAAGTGCTGCACTCAATATGCCAGCAAATTTGGAAAACTCAGCAGTGGCCACAGGACTGGAAAAGGTCAGTTTTCATTCCAATCCCAAAGAAAGGCAATGCCAAAGAATGCTCAAACTACCACACAATTGCACTCATCTCACACGCTAGTAAAGTCATGCTCAAAATTCTCTAAGGCAGGCTTCAGCAATATGTGAACTGTGAACTTCCTGATGTTCAAGCTGGTTTTCAAAAAGGTAGAGGAACCAGAGATCAAATTGCCAACCTTTGCTGGATCATGGAAAAAGCAAGAGAGTTCCAGAAAAAACATCTATTTCTGCTTTATTGACTATGCCAAAGCCTTTGACTGTGTGGATCACAATCAACTGTGGAAAATTCTGAGAGAGATGGGAATACCAGACCACCTGATCTGCCTCTTGAGAAACCTATATGCAGGTAAGGAAGCAACAGTTAGAACTGGACATGGAACAACAGACTGGTTTCAAATAGGAAAAGGAGTACGTCAAGGCTGTATATTGTTACCCTGCTTATTTAACTTCTATGCAGAGTATATCATGAGAAAAGCTGGGCTGGAAGAAGCACAAGCTGAAATCAAGATTGCTGGGAGAAATATCAATAATCTCAGATATGCAGATGACACCTGGAGAAGGAAATGGCAACCCTCTCCAGTATTCTTGCCTGGAGAATCCCATGGACAGAGGAGCCTCTCGGGCTACAGTCCACGGGGTTGCAAAGAGTCAGACATGACTGAGCAACTTCACTTCACTTCAGATATGCAGATGACATCACCCTTATGGCAGAAAGTGAAGAGGAACTAAAAAGCCTCTCGATGAAAGTGAAAGAGGAGAGTGAAAAAGTTGGCTTAAAGCTCAACATTCAGAAAACGAAGATCATGGCATCTGGTCCCATCACTTCATGGCAAATAGATGGGGAAACAGTGGAAACAGTGCCAAACTTTATTTTGGGGGGCTCCAAAATCACTGCAGATGGTGACTGCAGCATGAAATAAAAGACGCTTACTCCTTGAAAGGCAAGTTATGACCAACCTAGACAGCATATTGAAAAGCAGAGACATTACCTTGCCAACAAAAGTCCGTCTAGTCAAGGCTACGGTTTTTCCAGTAGTCATATATGGATGTGAGAGTTGGGCTGTGAAGAAAGCTGAGCGCTGAAGAATTTATGCTTTTGAACTGTGGTGTTGGAGAAGACTCTTGAGAGTCCCTTGGACTGCCAGCAGTTCCAACCAGTCCATTCTAAACGAGATCAGCCCTGGGTGTTCTTTGGAAGCTGATACTTCAATACTTTGGCCACCTCATGCAGAGTTGACTCACTGTAAAAGACTCTGATGCTTGGAGGGATTGGGGGCAGGAGGAAAAGGGGACCACAGAGGATGAGATGGCTAGATGGCATCACCAACTCGATGGATGTGAGTCTTAGTGAACTCCAGGAGTTGGTGATGGACAGGGAGGCCTGGCGTGCTGCAATTCATGGGGTCACAAAGAGTTGGACACCACTGAGTGGCTAAACTGAACTGAACTGAACTGATACTTTGATCACAATGACCAAATAAAAACATAAAGGAAGAATATAATAAAACAGATATAAATTTAGAAATTTACTCAAGTAAACGTTACTCAAGAATAGCAAATAGTAAAAGTTCAAACACATTACATTTTTTTGCAGACTATACCTATGAATTTGTGTGAAATATTCCAAATATAACAAAACAAATAGAAATATCACCAACCTAGTATCAACTATCCCAATAACTTTTTTAAATTACTTTTTAATTGAAGGATAACTGCTTTACAGAATTCTGTTGTTTTCTGTCAACTAAGTTTTTATATGTTTTTATATATACACATGTACATGTTCATATATACATATATGCAAGCACACATTTATATATATATACATTTGCACATGTGCATGGTTTTTTATGACACATAGGTGTACAATGATGTAGTTACTTTTGCGCTCCACTATTCCTGGGGAAAGTTACCAAAGTGCAAACTTACAAATTCATTATTACTAAAGATGTCTGAACTGAATGAAAATTATTTAAAACTGTTTCAGTTTCTGAAAGAAATAAAAGTGGCAGATTCAGTAATGGCAGTATTTATGTATTCCATTAGTAAATTAATTATAAAATATTACATAGGTGGTGAGTACACAGATATGGAAAAATAATTTTTATTAGTCAAAATGTGAAAAACTAGAATGCTGAGTTACTCACAATGAATAAAAAATATACAGTTGTGATTTTTAAATATTTTTAGTAATAGCTTTTTGTCCTCTGAATAAAATTCTACTAGTTCGGTCAATGCATCAGAGAATGAATTTCTCTAGTTGAAGAGACTTATCCTGTTATCCTGCAGTATTACCTATGTAAGTGTGCATGTCCATGCATGTGTGCACGTGCAAACTCACACACACACAGACATACGCACATACACGCACACCTGTCCTTGAGAAATCTGTTTTGAAAATGATGATAAAATAAGGACCTGAGTTCCTCTGCTCTATTTCTTTAGTTGCCCCATTTACTTCTCTCTAATCAGGATTTATTTTATCATAATTGAACTCATGGATCATTTCAGTAGACATGCATTCACTATAATGCAATTTTTGTGGAGAAAAGTTAGTTGATACAGCTTAGCACTGGAAATAGAATATACTTTCCATATTTCAGATTCAATCCATTAAGGTTAATAACACAAACTGTTTACCTCCATTTGTCCTAATATATCAGATGGATTAATGTATGAGAATTTCAATTTTGTTATCTACAAAATCTCACCATGAGTTTATAATTAAGAAAAATATTATATTACTTTAAAATACAGTAAGCAGTATGATATTGCTAATAGATAATACTAAACATTAACGTACAGTTAAAATACTGAATATACATATATGATAAAAAGGAGAGTATCACTACAAAAGATTTAAGTCATCTGAAATAGGGCATTTTTTCAGTAACAACTGGAAAAAAGTAACAACTACAACAAGATTCATTATATCCTGAGTTTTGAGGCATTATTTGAAATCAGTCCCCCTACATGGATTTATTGTTAGATACAACAAAAAAACTTAGATCACACAGTCCCCTGAATGTAAATTTTCAAGTTGTTCCTCTAAAATAAGAAGGAAGAAAAAATAGCTTTGCAATATCTTCCTTTCCCAAACCCTTTTTTCATCTTGCTAGCTTATGGGAAGAAAATTAAATGACTAGATATTTTTGCATAATTCCATAAGCATCTTTGCATGGTAAGGGATTTTCCTTCTGTGTGAGAAAATAATGCTCATTATCTACAGAGGAGTTCGATGTGTCATTAACAGTTTCAGCGTGATGAATTTCCCTGAGTTAAAATGAATTTACCTGAAATCCAGGACAGCATTCAAAGAATAAGAATTTAACCACAGTTCGATCAATAACATATTAACAGAAGTGACGATGAAGAAATGAAGCTGTCTCTACAAGCTGCAGACAAAATAAGTTCTGTTCCTCTAAAGTTATTTGCCATCTAGGACTTTCTATTCTTTTCCAGGCATCCTCACTAAATGCCAAAACCACTTCCTTTATTTTGGAAGGGAAATTCTGCTTCCTATATCTGCTTGTAGCTTAAAAATCTAAGAATATTTTAACAGTCACTTTTTAGAAGTCATCATGCTTTTTCTCATTAGGCCACAGAGGTAAGTGAATGTTCTATATTTGAACTATAGCAATTTGCACCCCTCTGTAAAATAAAAATGCTTCTGGTAACTACTGATACAATGTCTTATGAATACCATTTAGAAATTAATGTGAATGAATATGTACATACATGCTAAATGTTAGATTTAGTACACACATACCATATCCTTAACTCACAATCATTCATGATAGAAAGAAATTATCTTGCCTAATACACTATTAAGCATCATTCCAGTAAATAACTGTTGTGGCTACATTTTTGCCTTGAAAACTAAGAAGAGTCAAGCTAGAACCCAAATAATTTTCCTCAGCTGTTTTTGTTATATTTGTTAGGTTTTCATGCTTATTTATATCAGTGCTACTATGTCAGCTTTATACTGGTTTTTTTTTGAATTGTAAATTGCAACAAATTCAACTCAACGTAACTCACCTGCATTTCTGAAGTTGTCTTTCCTATACAGCTGGTGCTCAAGACGAACTGCAGGGTGCTCTACAGTGTCATTTGGTGACATGGGCATGTCTCCTTAAACAGGCCACATACATGTTCTGTACTCCAAATCTACTGTGCCTAGCACTATCTATAGTCTATTCAATGTAAATAATTGTCATCAATAGAATCAAATCATAAAAAACTTTTATTTCAAACTGCTGCCCTCATATCCTGTGTATCCTTTAATGAAGATTAGTAACAGCCACCAAATTCTGTTTTAGAAAATAAAAATTTCTCAATGTTCGCCATTTCAAGATCTCGAAGCTTTTTCGGTGCTAAGAACTGTGCTTAGTGCTGAGAAGATAATAAAAGGACATTAATAGTCTTAGACATCATGTGAAAAAATTAAGAGGACTTACATGACCACAGTTTTCTAAACACATTCATTCATTGATGTTTGTCTGTGCTGGTATTTGTGCTGTGCAGGCTTTTCTCTAGTTGTGGCAGGCAGGGGCTACTCAGTGGGGTGACTGCTCTCACTGCAGAGCACAGGCTCTAGGCACACAGGCTTCAGGAGCCGCGGCTCGCGGGCTCTGTAGCCACGGCGCGCGAGCTCTAGAGCGCGGGCTCTGTAGCCGCGGCGCGCGGGCTCTGTAGCCGCGGCGCGCGGGCTCTGTAGCCGCGGCGCGCGGGCTCTGTAGCCGCGGCGCGCGGGCTCTGTAGCCGCGGCGCGCGGGCTCTGTAGCCGCGGCGCGCGGGCTCTGTAGCCGCGGCGCGCGGGCTCTGTAGCCGCGGCGCGCGGGCTCTGTAGCCGCGGCGCGCGGGCTCTGTAGCCGCGGCGCGCGGGCTCTGTAGCCGCGGCGCGCGGGCTCTAGAGCGAGGGCTCAGTAGTTGCGGCACCCGGGCTTAGTTGCTCCATAGCACATGGACTCTTTCTGGACCAGGGCCTGAGTCCATGTCCCCTGCATTGGCAGGCGGATTCCTATCCACTGTACCACCAGGGAAGTCTCGACCACAGTTTTAGTTAAGAGTTTTTCTCCTTGTGAAACAATGCTGGGGATGCTAAGGGAAGTTTCGTAACTACTGTATATCATTACTGTTGTCTCTGAGAATTCACATATGTAATTTAAGGTCTACAATATTATTGCTGAAATTCAGCCAATTTTTTGGTCTCATTCCTACTGATATATTCTTTTGAAAAGTCCTGTTTTGGGTAATCACTTGGGCACTGCACTTCCATCACCCTTGTGCGCAGCTGGTGCTGGCTTGCATGTGTCAGCGGCTTATAACTTATATATATGCCTTCTTTAGCTTTGGAATGTTCTCCAGAATATCAAGCTTGTGATCGATGCTCACTGTTTATTTACTAAAGAAACTTTTCCTAGGGGATGATGAAGTAACTCTCCACAGAGCAGCGTTCTACAAAAAAATAGTCCCTTGAAGCTTTTGAAAATATGCTGATTTGTCATGAGGAAAAACTATATATAGGAAAATTAAACCAAAGCCCTTGCTTTGAGGGACTGATTGTCATTTTATGATTTTTTGTAACTCTAGTGCCTAATTTATATGTGTTCAAAAAAAGAATTCATATTTGTGCCAATTTTTACAGAAGGGGCAGAAATAGACTTTTCATTTTAACTTACAGTGACTTTGAAATTGTCCAATTAATGGGGAAGCTGATAATATTTTATCAGTGAACTGTGTACATACACAAATAAAGTCTGTCAACAAATTTTTTATGTCTGACTGTTATACATATGCATCTATAAATCAAGTGAACTAGAAAACTTTATGCCAAAAATAATCCAGAATTTAACACTTCCACCTTTCCCTTTATTTCATCTGTATCCATAAAGAATAATGGAGAGTAAAACTTGGACTAATGTTCTTGCATTGAAGCTTTAAGTGATGTCAGCAACTACAGTAGTTATACAACTATATATACATAATTTATAAGCTGGTGAAAAGTTGTAGTTTATAAACTATATTTTTATTGGGTATAAAAAACTCAGATGCAAATATTTTTATATTATGTGATCTATTTAAATATCTTACATACTAATTTTGCTTCCCTCCTATTGAATTAATTTTATATCTTGCATATATTTTAGCTTGGGGCATAGGTCATAAGATCTCCCCAGGCCATTCGACTTGTATCAAAAACCCAACAACTATGTAAACATCACCACCAAAATAAAACCTATAGTTCTATAAATCATTCTATTTTAGGACACGAAAATTCATGCCTTTCTTTGATAATGAATGGTATACTCACAGCCTCATGTAACCAGACAGAAAAATCTATCATACAGATTTCTGATACATCTGTTTTATTAAGGATGTATTGTGTATCAAGGCTCACACTCAGGGTAATGTAACTCTTTCCAAACAAAACAAATAAAAAGATCTATAGTGATGTGTTTCAAAATATTCACCACCTGGGCTTCCTGTTGGCTCAGCGATGAGGAATCCACCTGCCAATGCAGGAAACATGGGTTTGACCTCTGATCTGGGAAGATCCCACATGCCGTGGAGCAAATGCTACTGAGCCTGTGCTCTGGAGCCTGAGAGCCGGAACTACTGAGCTTGCGTGCTGCTGCTACTGAAGCCCACAGACCCTAGAGCCCACGCTCCGGCAGCAAGAGAAGCCGCCACAGTGAGAAGCCTGCACACCACTAACAGGGGGTAGCCCCTGCTTGCCACAAATAAGAGACAACCCTGTGCAGAATCGGAGACCCAGCACAGTCAGAAAGTAAATAAAAATAACATTATTTTAAAAATATTCATAACCAAGGTAAAGGATATCCTCTTAAGATATGATTTGTCTATGGTTAGCTAGCCAGGCCTATCTAATGCGACAATTTAATATGATAAGCTTCCACTCTTTGCATTCAGTACATGACTCTGGTCAGATAAATCATTTGAAAGAGACTGTTTCTATTACTTCAGTGGGAGTTTGCCCCCTAAATATAAAACACTTCACTCTTCTTCCAAGTTAGTTGGATAGTTTATACTTCATCTTGTCAGAACATCCAACATAATGCTTCATTCTATCTAAATATTTGTCTTTAGAAGGTTCTAAACCAAATAGTCAAAACTTTTTTTAAAATCTGAAACAACCTAAGTCTATAAAGTCCAAAAAATAGGCCTATGATCTTAAATATTTAGGCTAGTAAACAAATTTATAAAACTCCCTTCTTTTATCCAATGAAAATGTTTCCAATTAACCACCTTATAGTTGGGAATAAAGATCAAGCAAGGACAGTCATTCTTATCCAAGGCAAATTAATACTATGTTGAAATAATCTTGCCACATGAGACTTTTGCATGATAAGTCAAAATCCTTTCTAAATGATACAGTCCAGAATTGTACACCTGATCCTTGTTTTCTCTCATAATAGGGTTCTACTTTTTAAAAATTACATTTAATGAATATTTATCTAGTTCATCTTGCAAAGCATGCTCAAAATCTTCATATTAGCAATTCTGAGCTTCATATGAGGTAGATTTGGTTTCTATTAAAAAACTAAATTCTCCGGAATCCTTTTGAGAATTCATGACTGGGGGACCTAATTTCTACTAAAGGATCAAAGTGACAATTACAGGCAAGTGACAGAGTGAATCAGCCAAAAAAATTTCGGGAAATATGGTTCCAGCGAGAGTGTATGGTAGTGAATAGAAAGTGTTTAAGTTAAGAAAGAATTACTCTTTTTCAAAATAAATTAAAAATTAGATATTATTCCTCAAGGCTGTTATGGAGTACTAGAGTTGCTCAAGGTCAAGTTGGAGCAGAAGTGAATCACAAAAGACTTACAGATGGGGAAAGAAGTTTAGATTGCATTCTTCATGCCATAAGAAGTGCCTTGAAAGATAAATTTACATGTAAACTCAAAAACACTAATGTTCTTTTAAACAAAATGCTAAATTAATAAATTTAAAAATGTATTTTGGAACCTCATATCAGTCTCATAACTGCAGTCTGATCACTGGTAAAATTTTGTGTGTAACTTTTCTCTGCTGATACAACCTCATCATAAATAGGAAATACTTAACGCTCTTCTCTTAGATGTTTTTTTCTTTTTTAAAGATATGATCTTCATGTAAGTCAAATCACTATGCTATATACCTCAGGCTTATACAATACCATATGTCCATTATAATCTCAATAAAACTGGAAGAAAAAAATAGTTGATCATAAGCTACACATTCCATAGTTTACCATTATTACTTTTAAAACAGAAAAGACATACGGTGATTCTAACATTCTCTGTATCCACAGAATATTACATGTATAGAAGTATAATTTACTCAATAATAACTATTGATGCTTATTTGCTCTTATTTCCAGTTTTATGCTATAATAGATAATGCCACAATTAAAAAAACACTGCCATATTTTATGTTCAGATATCTTTACTGAATAAAAATTAGTGGAGCTGTTGGGCCAAAAAATGATGGGAAATTTGAATTTTAATAAGTTATGGCAAGATGCTTTTCAAATTTTCCACAGCATTTACAGAATTGCTGACAGCTCCTAAGAGCAATTTCTTTATATCCTTGTCAATACTGGAAGCATTTAAATGTTTTTAAATTTCTCCAATCTAATGGGTGAATTCTGAATTATATTATTGTTGGTGGTGCTGGTGGTATGGTCATCATTTTGTTTCTATGACAACAATTGAGACCGGGATCATTTCATATTCTTAGCTATCAGAATCACTTTTATAATTTGTTCTTTCTATAGCTCTATCACCTTTTCTAAAATTGTTTTTTACACATCATTGAACATGAGAGAATTTAGCACTTTGACTATTATTTGAATAAAATGTATTTCCTCCCAACAAATCATTTTTAAAATTTTAATTGATACCTTTTTCATAAAGGTGATTTAAATTTCTATCTAATAAAACTGTCAAAATATTTATAACATTTTACAATTTCCTAGGGAAAATAATAGGAGTTAAGACTATACACAGAAAAATCAAGTCATGCACTTTTGTCTCTATTTGGAAACAGCCAAAGGATTACCTGGTGTTATTTCTGTAGAGTGGTTGGGTGCTATATACCAGACACACCCAAAGGGGAGATTTTTTGACTTTCCAGGGCTGGGTACTTTTGTTCAGCTTCCTATTTATTATTGATCAAGATATGCTGCAACTACCTAAAAGTAAAGGTTAACTTGTAGAACTGACTGAAATGCCGATGACCCTTCTTTGAGAAAATTTTAAATGATTTTTGTCTAGGAGAAATAGAAATGACTTCTATGACAAAACTCAACTGCTATTATTTATTACCTTGTATGACTATAATAACCACTTTTGTATCTTTCGTTTAGTTAATTTTTCATTCCTATGTGACCAACTCTGTAAATTTCAACACTGTCTAATTCTCTTTTGAATCATTCTGGGCATTTTACTAGGTCCTTCAGTAACTGATAAAGTGAATAAAATCTTTGGAATGAGCTCATATTGAGTCACTTCCATGAAAGTCATATTTTTTGCTATGAATATTCTGCATTTATTATATACACATATACATGTATACACACTTTTTGTTTTATATATTTAACTGTACATATGAATATATACACATACATAGACACATTACTTAAATTAGTACATACTGCTAAGTCACTTCAGTCATGTCCGACTCTGTGCGACCCCATAGACGGCAGGCCACCAGGCTCCCATTCCTGGGATTCTCCAGGCAAGAATATGGAGTGGGTTGCCATTTCCTTCTCCAATGCATGAAAGTGAAAAGTGAAAGTGAAGTCGCTCAGTCGTGTCCAACTCTTTGCGACCCCATGGACTGCAGCCTACGAGGCTCCTCCGTCCATGGGATTTCCCAGGCAAGAGTACTGGAGTGGGATGCCATTGCGTTCTCTGAAATTAGTACAGACACATGATTTAAATTTCAAGAAGTTAACTATAGGTACTAATCTTGTACACTAGATCTCTAGAACTTATTTATCTTATATAATAGAATTTTTATTGTGCACTTTAAAATATTAAAAGGTTAGATCTCACGTCAAGGTTCTTCCCAAAAATACAATCAAAGAAACCACACACACACACACACACACACACACACACACACACCACCACCAAAGAACACAAGGAAATTTGGGGGAATTTGGAAGTGATAGATACTTCAGCTTTAACAGAAGTTTCGTAAGAAAGAGAATTTGGTGGTTTCAAATAGAATGATGAAAATAAACAGTAGGGGAGTTTGGAAGTAAGAAAACAGAAACTGTAAATATATTTGAGAGAATGAGGAAGAAAGAGGATAAAGGATAAGACAAAGAACGAATGAGACTTATTAAGGGAAACAAGGCAGTCCACAGAAGGGGAGAGAGTCTGGCAGAGTATATACTGAGACCCTGATGCTGGGAAAGATAGAGGGCAGGAGGAGAAGGGGGCAACAGAGGATGAGATGGTTGGATGCCATCCCTGAATCCATGGACATGAGTTTGAGCAAACTCTGGGAGATAGTGAAGGACAGGGAAGCTTTGCATGCTACAGTCCATGGGGTCCCAGAGTTGGACATGACAGTCACAACCAAACAACCACAAATGCTGGGACCATTAGACTCCACAGAGGACCAAATCTTCCTCTCATACTAGCAGAAAGAAGGAGGGGTGGGGATGGAATCACTCTGTAATTTGGTAGGGAGCGCTGTATTTCCTGTTTCAAATGTTTGAATTTCTGTTACATGTTTCTACATGAAATAGGAGCTCCAGTGATCTGAGAATTGCATGAAAAGTAATGGCTGAAAATTTAAGGAGAATGGAAAAGTTAAGTGTCATTTTAAGCATATAAAAACAAGCTTTTAGAAGCCCCCTTGTGGCTCAGACGGTAAAGAGTCTGTCTGCAACGCAGGAGAACCAGGTTCAATCCCTGGGTTGGGACTATTCCCTAGAGAAGGAAATGGCAACCCACTCCAATAATCTTGCCTGGAAAACGCCATGGATGGAGGAGCCTGGCAGGTACAGTCCATGGGGTCGCCAAGAGTCAAACAGAAAAAAATTAATGGGATTAGTAGAGTGAAGTGGAAAAAAAAAGTGAAGTAAAAGTGTTAGTTGCTCGGTCATGCCCGACTCTTTGGGACCCCATGGCCGGTAGCCCACCGGGTTCCTGTCCATGGGATTCTCCAGGCAAGACTACTGGAGTGGGTTGTCATTCCCTTCTCCAGGGGATCTTCCTAACCCAGGGATTGAACCAGGGTCTCCTGCAATGGAGGCAGATTTTTCACTGTCAGGGAAGTCCCACAGTGAAGTACTTAGTATAATTATGAATGTATAAAGAGACTTCTCTGGGATATATTTTCTCCTCTCATCTTGTTATTTCCTTCTCACTTTTTGCCTTAGCTAAATAATCACTTTATTAGAAAAAAGGTTCTGTAACTCTTCTGTCCAAATGATCATGCCCTATAACAAACTCTGTTTTTACCTTCTGTGTATATGGCCCATGATAAATTTGTCATTTTACATATATTTTTTTTCTTTTTGATGTACTTATTTATCTCTAACACTACCTTGTTACACAAAAGACAAAAGGCTCAAGGGGGTCAAATGTACCAAGACTTTGAAACTGCCATCAAAAGATGCAAAAAGACAAGTGTTGCAATCAGCAGGCCAGGCAGGTGGCCAAACCAGGCAAGTCAATCTGCTCCTGTTGCCTGGAGAAGGGAGTACACACACCCAGGACAACCAAGATCTGTTTCTCAAAGGATGGCAGATATGCACATGTCCTGATTTGTGTGTATCAGAAACTCAGTGCTTTTGGAATTTCAGGCCTGAATCTCTGAGGTTAGAAGTCAGGCAGTGCTTTTCCCTGAAGGATGGGGATGACCAGGATGGGACATCTGGAGGAACAATGGGAATTTTCTGTTTCTTGATCTGGCTTGGCTACATGGGTGTGTGCAGCTTGTATTTCATGGAGTCATATGCTTAAGATTTGTGCCTTTCCTCTCAGATAGAAGGTAAATGGGAGAAAAAAATATACATGCATGTGAAAGTATGAATTTGTCTGTGATGTATTGTCAGGGAATGTTTAACAGTAGGATTCCTGTGTGCTGTTTCCTATCTCTCTTGAGCCCTCTGTTCCTTATCAGTTCCTGATAGGAGCAAGCAGAGTGGCAAGCCACTCCCAGGACTGAGATCAAAGAGATGGGATTTTTGCATAGGATTGCCTTCATTCAGTTCAGTTCAGTTCAGTTCATTTAAGTCGCTCAGTTGTGTCCGACTCTTTGTGACCCCATGAATAGCAGCACACCAGGCCTCCCTGTCCATCACCAACTCCAAGAGTTCACTCAAAATCATGTCCCTTGGGTCGGTGATGCCATCCAGCCATCTCATCCTCTGTCGTCCTCCAGCCCCTAATCCCTCCCAGCATCTGGGCCTTTTCCAAGGAGTCAACTCTTTGCATGAGGTGGCCAAAGTATTGGAGTTTCAGCTTTAGCATTAGTCCCTCCAATGAACACCCAGGACTGATCTCCTTTAGAATGGACTGGTTAGATCTCCTGCAGTCCAAGGGACTCTCAAGAGTCTTCTCCAACACTACAGTTCAAAAGCATCAATTCTTCGACGCTTAGCTTTCTTCACAGTCCAGCTCTCACATCCATACATGACCACTGGAAAAACCATAGCCTTGACTAAACGGACCTTTGTTGGCAAAGTAATATCTCTGCTTTTGAATATGCTATCTAGGTTGGTCATAACTTTTCTTCCAAGGAGTAAGCATCTTTTAATTTCATGGCTGCAGTCACCATCTGCAGTGATTTGGGAGCCCCCCCAAAATAAAGTCTGACACTGTTTCCGCTGTTTCCCCATCTATTTCCCATGAAGTGATGGGACCAGATGCCATGATCTTCGTTTTATGAATGTCGAGCTTTAAGCCAACTTTTTCACTTTCCTCTTTCACTTTCATCAAGAGGCTGTTAGTTCCTCTTCACTTTCTGCCATAAGGGTGGTATCATCTGCATATGTTAGGTTATTGAACAAACCCACTGAACCTATTGTTCAAACCTACTGAACAAACCTATTTCTCCAGGCAATCTTGATTCTAGCTTGTGCTTCCTCCAGCCCAGCGTTTCTCATGATGTACTCTGCATAGAAGTTAAATAAGCAGGGTGACAATATACAGCCTTGACGTACTCCTTTTCCTATTTGGAACCAGTCTGTTGTTCTATGTCCAGTTCTAACTGTTCCTTCCTGACCTGCATATAGGTTTCTCAAGCGGAGGTCAGGTGGTCTGGTATTCCCATCTCTTTCAGAATTTTCCACAGTTGATTGTGATCCACACAGTCAAAGGCTTTGGCATAGTCAATAAAGCAGAAATAGATGTTTTTCTGGAACTCTCTTGCTTTTTGCATGATCCAGCAGATGTTGGCAATTTGATCTCTGGTTCCTCTGCCTTTTCTAAATCCAGCTGGAACATCTGGAAGTTCATGGTTCACGTATTGCTCAAGCCTGCCTTGGAGAATTTTGAGCATTACTTTACTAGCATGTGAGATGAGTGCAATTGTGCAGTAGTTTGAGCATTCTTTGGCATTGCCTTTCTTTGGGATTGGAATGAAAACTGACCTTTTCCAGTCCTGTGGCCACTGCTGAGTTTTCCAAATTTGCTGGCATATTGAGGGCAGCACTTTCACAGCATCATCTTTCAGGATTTGAAATAGCTCCACTGGAATTCCATCACCTCCACTAGGTTTGTTCATAGTGATGCTTTCTAAGGCCCACTTGACTTCACATTCCAGGATGTCTGGCTCTAGGTGAGTGATCACACCATTGTGATTATCTTGGTCGTGAAGCTCTTTTTTGTACATTTCGTCTGTGTATTCTTGCCACCTCTTCTTAATATCTTCTACTTCCGTTAGGTCCACACCATTTCTGTCCTTTATTGAGCCCATCTTTGCATAAAATGTTCTCTTGGTATCTAATTTTCTTGAAGAGATCTCCTTCATTAGCTTTTCCTTATGCTGAAAGGGATTATCTAAGACCCTCTTTTCATATAGATTGTCTTTTGGCTTTATGGCCTCCATTACTGTTGTTTCCTTCGTAACTTGTAAAGTCTGGTCTTTTGATCTTTATCTGAAGAAGCTACCTTGTAATATGGTATGTATATCCATACAGAATTCATTAAAGTACCTTTGTTCCACCAGAGACTTGGGTCCCCGTGTACTTCTTTCTCTCTCTCTCTATCTCTCTTTCTGGCTGATTCCATGGAGTGCGGAGGCCAAGCTCATTTTCCTGCCTGGGCTTTCAAGACCTCTCCAGAATTCTTGAGAGGGCACCCTGCGCCTACATGAGCGGTACAAGCTCTGTCCTAGGGCTTTATTGGTTTTCTGCATAACCCAGGGAATATTAGCCTCTTTCTTTCTTTCACGTTTTCTGGTCCATTAAAGAACCCCAACAAAGTATTAAATATTTATCCTCTCCAATTATGAAGATTTGGCAAATTTGGGAGTTGTGCCTTTTTGCTCCCTTTTAGTACCTATCACAGTGCTAACATTTGATTAGATGATCATCAATGAGTGCTTGTAAACATTTAATACATAACTAGAACACAAAATATGTAGATCTATATAAAGTATTAATACATTCAAGTTTTCTAGTTTCTTTGAGTGAATATGTAAGATGGAAGAATACACACACACAGATTGAGATGTTAGAGACGGAAAGAGACAGAGACAGAGGCAGAGTGTGGGACAGTCTCTAGGGTTTTCGCTAAGAGTTTATACTGAGGGCTTTGTGGTTTGACATTAACCACTGTGACCATTTATACTTTTGAACAATTTGGAGAACCTTGAACCTACAGGTTTAATTGGCAATTTGCTCACACCAGTAGACTGTCTAGCTCTACAACTAATACCTAACTCTGCGAGGTCTAATTAAGCCCCTCATCAATACTTTCGCTGGATGAGGCTGATATAAATATATTGTCTTTTCACTGTTAGCCCTATTTTAAACCCAATTATATCTGACAAATGAACCAATCAGTAAAATAGCATACCAATAATTAATAGATGCACTTCCCAGGTGGTCCAACGGGTAAAGAATCTGCCTGCCAATGCAGGAGGTGCACTGAGTCAGGAAGATCCCCTGGAGGAGGAAATGGCAGTCTGCTCCAGTATTCTTGCCTTGGAAATTCCATGGACAGAGGAGGTTGGCTGGCTACAGTTCATGGGGTCACAAAGAGTCAGACACAACTGAGTGACTGAACACATACACACACAATAAACACAGCTGCCATCACAATTCTGTCATTTATCACAATTAGAGTAAGCTTCTTATTCATGTCATTCTAGAAAACAGAATAGAAAAAAATGTCCTTCTTGGCCAGAAGTTAACGATCTTTTTCTTAAAGGGTCGCCAAGCAAGTACTTTAGGCTTTGCAGGACTAAAGGTCTCTGTTGTGACTACACAACTCTACTGTTTTCGTGCAAAAGCTGCCACAAACAATATCAACAAATGACTTCAGCCACGTTCCCAAGTTTTGTTTACAAAAACAGGCCAATATCTGCTTTAAGCAAACCTGGGACAGTACTTTTTAATATAGTTATTTCTCATATCAGGATATCTATTCCCGAAACAGAACTTAACTAGCCAATCTTCCTCAGTTCTGCATTACTACAGGAAAAAGAAATATTCATGTTTGAATAGTCATGGATTTCAGATTATTCTTTATGCCTGGGCAGCCCATAAATTCTAAACAAAATGGATGGAAAGCCATGTCAGACTGACCTTCTCCCTTACCTTAAAAAGTTCTCACACAGGTTTTTAAAAGGTCTGTGCTTCTCCTGCCCCTGCTTCCCAAACGTGGAGATAAATATGTTCCCTGACAGCCTGACTTTCTCTAAGGCAGCACTCAATTTATCACTGCTCCTGGAGCACATTTTCCAAAACCTGACAAAAACATCCCTGAAACCTTCAGAGGGGAAAAATAAACCCTCATCTCAGGCTGTGTAAATTACCACCAAGTATAGCCATGAATAAAATAAGAATCAATCCTGATTCATGCCTTTGGAACACCCTAAAAACCGGCAGCTCATGCTCCAAAGGCCAGGACTCGGCAAAACTTCGACCACAGGAAATTAGGCAGGAAACAGAAAATATATTAAATATTCTTCTTTTATGACACATTTTTTTTTTTAAGAAGCCAATTATTGGAGATCTCTGAGTGGAACAGCATTAAGCCGGCTGTTTGGCTACCTCTGCTAAGACTGCTTCCTCCAAATTATGAATAACTGGGAGAAAAAGACACCAAAAAATCCCCCAACTAATGACTTGGAACACAAAAGCAGGCCCATTGTTGCCAGAAGGGCTTAGTTAAATGTACTCAGAGTTCCTGAGAGCACAGGAAAACACATTAGCAATGATTGGTTTAGAAGCCTGCTGACTTAAAAGCTCCTATCCTTAAGGAAAAAGATCTGGGACAGGTAATTTGATGTTTCTGGATGTGGAGTAGAGCCAAAATCAGTGTGTGAGACGGAAAAGAGAGAATATGTACAGGTGATTGAAGGAATTGCCCACTTACACCATACTCATTTCTTTACAAATACTGGAAACACTATGAATGTTATACAAATAAATTTCCTATGTTCAAGGACCACTGGGTGGTTAAGGCAAGAAAGCAATAGACAAGGCTACAGACAAAGAGCTGATAAGATACTGGGTTGGGCAAAATGTTCACTTGAGTTTTTCTGTAAGATGTCACATGTTGAGGTATATAAACATGTGGGGGAACAGAACCTGAGACTGGGGAGGGGAAGGGCTGAATGAGGAACGCTTACAAGAGGGAGAGAGAAGTAAACAGGGAGGGGAAGAGAGAGGAGAGAGAGTGAGAGAGAGAAAATGGACCTGTTCCTTCAAGATATGAAATAATTCAAACAGGAAGAAATTGTGTTGGGGGGAGAATCTGCCAAGAGAAGGAGAAAGCATTCTAGGCAGAAGTATGTGCGATACGCCATGTGCTCCACGTCCGACTCTTTGGTAGTCTACCATGGAAGTCCACCGGGCTCGTCTGTCCACGGGATTTTCCAGGCAAGAATACAGGAGTGGGTTGCCATTTCCTCCTCCAGGGGATCTTCCTGATACAGGGATCAAAACTGCTGATTTTCTTTAACTTGCTACCCTGTCTAAGGCAATAAAAAGTGAAAGTGAAAGTGAAGTCACTCAGTCGTGTCCGACTCTTCAGGACCCTGTGGACTGTAGCCCGCCAGGCTCCGCTGTCCATGGGATTCTCCAGGCAAGAATACTGGAGTGGGTTGCCATTTCCTTCTCCAATGCTTAGGTTCAAATCTTGACTTTAGCACTTAAACCAGTTGCATGATTTGGGTTGTGTTGTTTAGTTACAATTTACATCTCCTCTGTCTCCTGTATTAGCAGGTGGATTTGTTACCCACTGAGCCATCAGGGAAGGAGTCTAATATGGCACCAAAGGGAATTGAAAGGTGTGCTCACGATGTGGTTAAATCTGCGTCTGCATACAGAGCAGGCACATAGTGCAAGACTCACAGAATTATCCCAGAATTTGTATTAAATGTGTGTCAGCTTTGTGCCAGGGGCTGTGCAAAGAGAATGTCATGTATTTTGACATTAAAACAACCATGTAAAATGAGTTGCTTTTATTAACTCCATTTGAAAAACAGAAAATTGTAACTAACCAATGCAACCCAAATCACACAACTGGTAATTGCTAAAGTCAAGATTTAAACCTAAGCATTGCCTTAGACAGTGTAGCAAGTTAAAGAAAATCAACAATTTTATTTATTTATTTATTTTTAGCTGGATGCAAACCCGAGGGGAACTTATGGCTTATTTCAAAGGAAATGGGGAGACACTGAATTATTTTGAGCACAGACATGAGAAAGTCAGAATCTTACACTGAAAATTTGATACGGAGGATTAAAAAAGAAGTACAAAGCAAGGAATGGATTGAAAATGAAGACACTACATAGCAGGTTAAGAGTACAGATGAGTAAAATTTAACAGTTTGAAATTGCCTGGTTGTGTAAAAAATGTAAAAGAAGGGAAAAAAATGTGAGAGAGAACAGATAGGAAAGATCAAGAGGCTTGATCTTGAGGCAGCTAATATGGAAGCTGAGAGGGTACCAGGAAGAGGGGACATTTAGGTGACTGAGCCTGGGATCATGGAAAGGAGAAAGTTGGGAGGATAAACATAAACTTAGTTTTAATAATACTCTTGAGAAGTCAATAGGGTGACAGAAAATTCTAGTAGGCAGATGAAGAGGGCTCAAAAGTCTCTCAAATGCAACTGAATTCATTAAGGCCCACAAAATTAATAGCAAACCCCTAGAATCCTGCTCCAATTTTCTCTCTATTTGGTACCAAGGTAGTGCCTCTCTACACCAAATGATAAAAGTTTAGAGCTCATTTCAACTTCTCTACATCATTTCCTCATCATCTCATAACCAGATTGCTATAAGCACTATTCACAGTTCATAAATATCACTCAGATTTATCTTTATCTCCCTTGGACAGCAAAGGAGATCAAATCAGTCAATCCTAAAGAAAATCAACCCTGAATATGCACTGGAAGGACTGATGCTGAAGCTCCTTTGGCCACCTGATGCAAAGAACTGACTCATTGGGAAAGAGCCTGATGCTGGGCAAATATAGAGGGCGGGAGGAGAAGGGGACAGCAGAAGATACAGTGGTTGGATGGTATCACAGACTTAAAGGGTGTAAGTATGAGCACACTCTGGGATAGAGTGGAGGACAGAGAAGCCTGGCATGCTGCAGTTCACCAGTGGTTCTCAGGTTTCCATTTTTCACACGAGGTCGCAAAGAGTCGGACATGAATTAGCAGCTGAACAACGACGACTTTCACTATAACTGCTATAAACTAGACGAAAAAATCACTAACCTTTCTCACCACAATGCCTTGCTAATGGGTTACTCAACTGCCATCAACCCGCTATTCATTCTATACACACTACAGCTAGAGTAATCTAATCAAAATAGATGATATTGTCTCCTTAACAGCAGCTCCCTTAACGCAGCTTTATACCGTCTGACCCCTCTTTAAGCTCATACATACTCACTCCAAACTGAAAAGACTTCTCTTTCACCCATCAAGTATGCCATGCAATTAACTCTTCTTATATCATTTTCTATTTCTGCTTTATTATCTAGCTGATACTTTCAGACCTCAGTTTATTATCACTTCATAAAACATTTCAAGCCCTCTTGACTGGGTCAAGTAATACTGTTATATTTGGACCATTCATTTTGTATGTGATTTCCCAACTTACTTGCACTGGTATTTAATTCGTCTTCTTTCTACATTAATACCAATCACTCACATTTCAGTCTGCTTCAGTCTGACTTTTGCCCCACCACTCCCCTGAAACTGCCCTTTGCAAGGTCAACCAAGAACTCTCTCTTCCAATCCTGTGATCGACCTGTAGCTATCTTGCTGGTCTTCTCAGTGGCAACTGCACATTTCAGCAGACCTTACTGAAACACTTTCTTATTTGGCATCCTGGGAAGTAGTGATACGCTCTCCTGGCTAGCTCCTGCCGCTCCTTCTCAGTTGTTTTTGTAGATTCTCCCACCTCTTCTCTATCCCATGAAATGTTAGTTTACCCCAAGGCTCAGCACTGGACTTCCTTTACCTACATTCAACCTCTAGGTGACCTCCCTTGGTTCCAGGTCTGTACACATGTTCACTTTTTTAAACTGAGGTAACACTGATTTATAACATTAAAGGAATTTCATGCATACAACACTATTTCTATTTCTGTACACCCTGCACAATGACCGAGACCAGCAGTGTAGTTTCCACCCATCACTGTATAATTGATCCCCTTTACCCACTTCTTCCTTCCCAACCCTCCTCCTCTGGTAACCACTACTCCGTTCCCTGTATCTCTGTTTTTGTTTGGCTTGGTTTGTTCATCTGACTTGTTGATGCTCACATTTTTTTGTCTCCAACAACTTCCCTTAATTTCAACTTTGTTGACCCAACTGCCTACTTAATACCACCTCTTGAATACATCAAAAACATTTTAAACTATTATATACAAAGTAGATAAACAACAAGGTTCTACTGTTGAGTGCAGGGAACTTTATTCAATATCCTGTAATACATCATGATGGAAAAGACTATGAAAAAGACGCACACACACCTATATATATATATATATACATAAAACTGAATCACTTTGCTGTACACCTAAAACTCAACCAGCACTGTAAATCACCTATACGGGAATAAAGAATTTCAAATGTAATATGTATACAGAAAATGGGACAAATTTTTAAAATAAATATAAAATAGTACAGTATTTAAATTAAAACCTGTTCTCTATCACTTTCTTCTTGTCCTTAGTTTTCTTCATGACACTCATATATAAAATTATATGTTTCATTGTTGAGCTTCCTAGGTGAGACAGTGAAATTCACACGGACAGAGGAGCCTGGCAGCCTATAGCCCATAGGGTCACAGAGTCCGACATAACTAACAACTCCTCTAAGAAAATTTAAGTTTTTCAATGTCCTATTTTTTACACTCCATTTCTGATGCCTAGAATAGAACTTCACACCACATAGGTAGTCTGAAGTGAAGTGAAGTGAAGTTACTCAGTCATGTCTGACTCTTTGCGATCCCATGGACTGCAGCTTACCAGGCTTCTCTGTCCATGTAATTTTCCAGGCAACAGTTCTGGAGTGGGCTACCATTTCCTTCTCCAGGGGATCTTCCTGACCCAGGGATCGAACCCACATCTCCCACAATGGTGGCCAAATATATTTATTAAATTAAATAATAAATGATTAATATCAATCCAGCTCCCTAAACTGTAAGGTCAGTAGGGACAGAAACTATTTATGTGTTTGAATAGCATTGTTTTCTGAGTGCCTGGCAAATAATGGTCATTAAATGCTTTTGACTGCTTGAATAAATAGAAATAATGCTATAGTAGTGCATTCTTAACATATGACAGAGGATAGAGATGTGACAGTGAGTGAAGCTATCAAAAATGGCTAATGCTGAAGAGGCTGAAGATGATAAGAAATGATGAAAGGTGAATGCACCTGATAATTCAGAAATTATTAATAAATTATAGGTCAATTATAATCTAGGTGCATGTTGATGGCAACTGTAACTGTTTACAGAATTAGTGGGTGGCGAAATGGTAAAGAATCTGCCAACCAATGCAGGAGAGCCAGGTTCAATCCCTGGGTTGGGAAGATCCATTTGGAATAGGAAATGGCAACCACTCCAGTATTCTTGCTTGGAAAATTTCATGGACAGAGGAGCCTGGTGGGCTACAGTCCCTGGAGTCGCAAAGTGGCAGACACAACTGAGCAACTGAACACACACACACATACACAGAGGCCACCAGAGTAAGAATTCTATAGTAGACATTATTCTTAACACCTGGGTCTCCTTCATTGTACATGCCAGTGTTGGTATTTCTTGAATCATTTAATCAACTAAGACTCTAATACCTCTCTTGCCTGTGTTTAATGAGTCTCCTTTCCAATTGCTATCTTAAATCTGAAAGGATCAACCCTCTTCATTGTCATATTTTGTGTGAAAAGAGAGGCATATTTCTGAAAATTAGAAGGCAAGGTCATTGCTTAGAATGTTCAGTTCAGTTCAGTTCAGTCACTCAGTCATGTCCAACTCTTTGAAGCCCCACGGACTGCAGCACGTCAAGCTTCCCTGTCCATCATCAACTCCTGGAGTTAACTCAAACTCAGATCCATTGAGTCGATAAGGCCATCCAACCTTCTCATCCTCTGTCGTCCCCTTCTCTTCCCACCTTCAATCTTTCCCAGCATCAGGGTCTTTTCAAATGAGTCTCTTCTTCACATCAGGTGGCTTCACATCAGCTTCAGCATCAGTCCTTCCAATGCATATTCCGGATTGATTTCCTTTACGATGGACTGGTTGGATCTCTCTGCTGTCCAAGGGACTCTCAAGAGTCTTCTCCAACACCACAGTTCAAGAGCATCAGTTCTTTAGCGCTCAGCTTTATTTATAGTCCAACTCTCACATCCATACATGACTACTGGCAAAACCATAGCTGTGACTAGATGGACCCTTGTTAGCAAAGTAATGTGTCTGGTTTTTAATATGCTGTCTAGGCTGGAGAAGGTAATGGCAACCCACTCCAGTACTCTTGCCTGGAAAGTCCCATGGATGGAGGAGCCTGGTAGGCTGTAGTCCATGGGGTCGCAAAGAGTCGGACACGACTGAATGACTTCACTTTCACTTTTCAGTTTCATGCATTGGAGAAGAAAATGGCAGCCCACTCCAGTGTTCTTGCCTGGAGAATCTCAGGGATGGCAGAGCCTGGTGGGCTGCCATTTATGGGGTCGCACAGAGTCGGATATAACTGAAGCGACTTAGCAGCAGCAGCCACATCAGGTTGGTCATAACTTTTCTTCCAAGGAGCAAGCGTCTTTTAATGTCATGGCTGCAGTTACCATCTACAGTGATTTTGGAGCCCAAGAAAATAAAGTCTCACTGTTTCCATTGTTTCCCCTCTATTTGCCATGAAGTGATGGGACCAGATGCCATGATCTTAGTTTGTAGAGCATAGAATATAGAGCATTGCTATGAAGTTTCAAAGTTCGTAACATGTATGTAGTGTTTGTGCTCTCTTATTTAAATACTGAAATTAGGAAGTGTAAGTAAACAAGCATTGGTAAGCGTAATAACTGCTGGCCTGTCAGAATTTTTTTAAAACTTAATGATTTCTGTAATATTTATTAAAAGTGTACATCTTGCACTCCAGGGGGTATGATATGGATAAAAAGGAACACGATGGAACCAGGTAGTGGTGATGTTATAGAGGACATGGCAAGGAATCTATGCCTAGCCCAGGAAAGATCTTTTCTATCACTGACTCTAATATGGTGAAAAGAAAAAAATCTGGTTCAGATTCTAGCATTGGCAAGAATTAGGACCATGACTCAGCTCTGTTTGGCTTTCACTTTGATTCACAATTACACTAGCAAATAATCCTTGCAGAGAATAAACACAGGATTAAGAATGTGGGTGAGTAGGTGCTCCCTGAGGCTTTGTTTTATTCCACACAAGGGCACAGTCAAAGTTCAAAGTACCAGAATATCATGCAGAGGGCGGAATCCTCCCCGCCAACACAGGGTAGGACCTGGGATTTGGTTCTTTTAATCACCACCTGGGTAGGAGGACCATATCAGTACTAAAGGGCCAGCCCTCTTCATGTAACTGGCATTCTTGCTGCACCAAAGAGCTATTTCTTCTTCTCTTTCCTGTCCTTTATTAGGCCAACCAACCAAACTGCAGAGGGCCTAGCTCTAGCCTACCAAAAAGCCCACTGGGAAAATCCTCCAGCTCCAAAACAGATGGGAGAGGAAGGTCATCTCATAAATCAGTGCTCATTTTAAGAAACAGAACTGCATATTACCCAAGAGACAATGAACATCCCCTGGTTTGTAACAGGCCACCAACACATTGCTCATTGTATGGTATTGCTGCTGTTTACTGGCTAAGTTTTGTCCCTCTTCTTGTACCCGATGGACTGTAGCCTGCCAGACTCCTCTGTCCATGGGATTTCTCAGGCAAGAATATTGGAGTGGGTTGTCACATCCTTTTCCAGGGGATCTTCCCAACCCAGGGATAAAACCCTTGTTTCCTGCTTGGCAGGTGGATTCACTACCACAGAACCACCTGGGAAGCCCAGGGAAGAACAAGTCTTCAGGTGAATCAATGAATAGTTTTGAATTAATCCCTTGGCAATATAAAGTGGAAAATGAAAAGGAAAGATGTCAAATAAGAAAATAAAATTCCACCCCCAACTGACAGAAACAAAAGAGTGGAATAAACAGACTCTGGACAAGTAAGACAGGGGGAACCTTGACTTCCACCACCTTCAATTCAGACCAATCAAGGAAGTCACTTTTCAAAACCGAAAACTAGTTTTTCGTGTTTTTTTCCTGTTTAAAAAAGTGAAAGTCACTCAGTCGTGTCCGACTCTTGGCAACCCCCTAGACTATACAGTCCATGGAATTCTCTAGGCCAGAATACTGGGATCTTCCCAAGCCAGGAATTGAACTACGGTTTCCTGCACTGCAGGCAGATTCTTTACCAACTGAGCTATTCCTGTTTTGCCTACAATAAATGTTATACAGAAATACATTAACCTCTTTCAGTGATGTAAAAAACCAATAAAAAGGAAAAAATCTAGCATATCCAGTTACATGTGTCAGCTTACCAGAATTTACCAAATGTAAAATCTAATAGCTTCCCAGTTTGAAAGGCTTCTCAAAAAAAAAAAAAGAAAGAAAGAAAGAAAGGCTGCTTTTTCCACACAGTTTTAATTTCCTTGTGAACTTATACTTTTTTTAAATCCTAGAAATAAAATTAACGAGGGCACATACTATACTGTGTTCCAGGCAAAATGACACTCTGGTATTCTTGCCTGGAGAATCCCATAGACAGAGGAGCCTGGCGGGCTACAGTCCATGGAATCACAAAAGAGTCAGACATGACTTAGCAACTAAACAACAAGTTTTTTATAGGTCTCAGTTAACCTTACTCATTTATATTGCTTAGGTAAAAGTACATAGGGAAAAAAAAAAAAAACATTAGAAATTCAAAAGCTTTTTCAGGGACACCCTCAGTCTATGATTTCTGAGACTATATGTAAGTGAAAAGTTCAAATTGCAAAGCAGACTAGTGTATAGCTATGAATAAATTCACTTGAAATCAAAGTTGACAGGAATAATATTTCCTCCAGAAAATGCCCTCAGTTATCTCCTTAGTTGAGATCTGCTTCTATGGGAAGACTGGAGGATGGATGAGGTTATGGGAAAGCAAGAATCTGAACAAGTGACCACCCACACACCAATTGTGCCTGAAAATCACAATGAAAGCTTTCTATAAGAATTTTTCCACATTTTTTCTAATATGCCTGAGAAAACTATTTTTTTTTCTGTTATTGGCACATCACCATTTAAATAAGGCTCTGAGAAAGTGTCCCAGCACCGGGGAAAACAGACTAGGTTATTTTCTATTCTCTCCACATTGGTGACCTCTTAGCTTTCTGTTTATTTCCTATAAGCCCTCAAAGTCTCCCTCCTTGTTCTTGTCAAATATTGAAAACAACCCTGATCCTTTTCCCTCCTTATATTCAGGTTCACAACTGAATGCCAATCATCAATCCGCAGATAAATGTCACAAATAAAACAAATGCCTAAATCTAATGTAAGCTGCCAATCCTGCAGAAATAAAGCTCTAATTCCTACCCTCATATAAAAAAAAATATAATCTCTTCCTGTATGGCAGAAACCAACACAACATTGTAAAGCAATTATCTTCCAATTAAAAATTTACAACTTTTTTAAAATTAAAAAAGATTACTCTCATTCTCTCAAAACAGAATCACATGACTTATATCCAATTGAGCAAATATATTTATTACTATTATGTTCCAAGGGGAAAACATATGCTAAAGCATAGACAGTTGTTCAGAATCAGTGAAAAATCATGCTGAAAAATGCACAGGAAAGACATAAGAAACAATGTATTTCAGAGAATGAGGATGAAAACATTGCTGACCCAGGGAGATGCTCTACAAGATAACTGATCGACCCTAGTCTAGAAAGAGACATTTTCAAAGTTCACTTACATATTCAGTGATTTTTTAAGGCACCTGTTTTATACCAGTTACTGTTCTAAGCTCTGAGAAATAAAGAGCGTGAGACACAATGGAGAACAAGTCAGATGAGAAAGGAGCACTGACAGAAAGGGTATTTTAAGCAGCTTAATGTCAAAAGAATACTGGGTTGGAAGAGAACAGAGTGGCAACAGACATTCTTGAAGCGATAAAGAGGGGCAGTGTCATGGAGTTTTATCTCCATGCATGCTTAGTCATATCTGACTCTCTGCGACCCCGAGGAGCATAGCCCACCAGGCTCCTCTGTCCCTGGGATTCTCCAGGCAAGAATACTGGAGTGGGTTGCCATTTCCTTCTCCACTGAGCCAGGGTATAGAGAAGGTGGGTGGCAATGGGGAACAAGGTTGAAGTAATTGTGGATATTCATATTTTTTAAAATTCAAACCAAAGTTAATTAAAATGTTTAAATGCCAGTACAAAAAATAAATGACACAGAGGAAAGGTTACAGATATTCAAGTGTTTCTTTTCTTAAGGAAATATGCAGTACATGTGCGGCAGGGTTATGAGAAGATTGCTGTGGAGAATGGTAAGGAAAATAAAACATAGGCACTTGAAGAATTACAAAGATGAGACTAAGATGGGAGATCACAAGTTTATTATGGTACTAGTTTTCAGGTTTTCTTTTTTTTTAATTTTCACTAGCATTCAGTACCCCAAGTGAAAAAGCAAAGCCAGGGTGCTCAATAGAGAGATGGTAGATTTTGTCAGATATAAAATGAAAGAAAAGAATACAAAGGAATAAAGATCTGGTTGAGCAAAGAGTTATTTATTTAAGTTTTACACTAGTCCTTGCCCGAATAGTATAGAAAAGATGAATGAGAAAAAAAGCATGGGAAGAAAAGAAGGTATGTCAAGGTACTAGAGACTGGTAGGAGGTAGAGAGAATTAGGCGATGACTGCTTCATGATTCATTATCTCAAACATGATAAATTTCAGGTAATATCAAGATTCAGACTGGAGTCATTGTCCAGTGGTTAACCTGCAACAGAGTGGTATGTTAACGAAGGTAAGGTGGCTAAGGAATTTCTGTAGGGTATTGATTGACTTATCTACCTATATACTTTCATTAATCATTATCAAAATAGGAGATATAAAAAACTGTCATCCAGATTTCTAAATTTGAAAGAGTAATAAAGATGACAGATGATACCAAAGGCAGTTGCTGCTGCTGCTGCTGCTGCTAAGTCGCTTCAGTCGTGTCCGACTCTGTGCAACCCCATAGACAGCAGCCCACCAGGCTCCCCTGTCCCTGGGATTCTCCAGGCAAGAACGCTGGAGTGGGTTGCCCTTTCCTTCTCCACCAAAGGCAGTAGGGGATGATAATATAAAAAGCAAAGCAAAATGAAACCATGTATCTCAGGTGAACTGTTTTTATGCCATACCCTGACCTGCTGAAAGGAGTCACAC
The DNA here is from genome assembly GCF_032405125.1 of Capricornis sumatraensis. NCBI lineage: Eukaryota > Metazoa > Chordata > Mammalia > Artiodactyla > Bovidae > Capricornis > Capricornis sumatraensis. Next base: position 28,033,323 of record NC_091073.1, read on the forward strand.
ATTGAGTGATAAACAGTAATATACTACTATCATTGTAAATTGATTACTTAAATGCCCCCCAATATAATCCAGATTCTAGATTTCTCTTATCATAAAGTCTCCAGCACTGTCAAAAAACTTTAAATTTTCCCCACTTTGTACAAAGTCTACAAAATAAATTTAAATTCCAGAAATATCCTCAATTTAGCACCACAAAACATGCACACCTACTCAGATTGCTCTTCTCCTCCTTCCTTTCCTCTTTCTTTATAGAGAATGTTACTCATGGCCCAAGCCACCAATTCAATTCCACATTCTGTGGTATCCATCAAACATCCCTTTAGCTTCTACATTTTAATTATTTCAACATCTCATAGTTATGGAAACATGCTCAAGAATCTCCCACATTAGAAAAGAAAAAGCTTCCTCAAATGTCTATGATTCTTCAGAACCAGCCTATCTTTTCTCAAAAGCTTTGTAGACAGACATGTACCATGAGTCACTCTATCTCCGTTTCCTGAGCTCCTACTCAGTCCTTAACACATTTTTTATGTCGGCTTCACCCCAATCACACCATTAGCTAAGGAAGATCAGCATGGAGCCCCCTGTGTTCAAATCCAAGGATTTTTTTTCTTTTCACTCCTCATCTTAACCTCTCAGCAACATCTGGCAGCTATGAATACTTCGTCTTTCTTGTGGGAGGTTTTTCTCTGGTCTTTGGAATACCACAAATCTCTCACTGTTTTCCTCCTCTGTGACGATTCATTTTCCTCTTCACAATTCCATCTACTCCAATACACTCAAAAATATTCGAATTCATCAAGATGTGTTCCCTAAATTATATGCTTTCTCATTCTACATTATTTTCTCATGAATTGTTATCTATTTCAAAGGAATGAATTACCATCTGTACCACACAATTTATATATCTCTTTCCCTTCTTTGCTGCTCTCATCTCTCTATTCATGTAGCCAACTGTTCACTCAAGAGTTGTGCTGGATGAATGAAAGGAATACTGGTTTCCACTTGAGGGTAAAAGAATAATGATCTCTTGTGAATATACCCTTGTGGATACTTTTATTGTCCTTTTTTTTGATAAATTCCAAATTTCCCTCAAGACCCAACTCAAACTCTAAATGATCTGTGATTAATTTCTTAGTGTCTTATTTCTTCATCTCCTATAGCAATCAGGTAAACCTCTGCAACTACTTTTATTGCTGCACGTAGACCACGATATTATAATTTCTACATCTATGTGTCTTCCTGCAACACCCAATTTAGAAGCTACTTAATGTTAGGGCCAGATTCTATTTATAATTTTCTTCCCAGAACTTACTAATCTGATGTATGGTAGATGCTTGGAAATTAGAACAACACATTGTGTTCTGGGGTTTTCAAGTATATATTAATAGATACTTCCATAAAGAGGGATTCTGTGATTAAATAAGGTCAGAGAAGTTTGTACTAAATCTCACTCCAAGAGAATCTAACACACACTTGCATCTGAAGAATTGTAAGACATCCTTAATATGGAAAACTATTTAACTTTGCTTAATGTGTAGATGGGTTTCCCAGGTGGCACACTGGTGAAGAATCTGCCTGCCAAGCAGGAGATGTGGGTTTGATCCCTGGGTCAGGATGATCCCCAGGAAAAGGAATGGCAACACACTCCAGTATATTTGCCTGGAAAATCCCATGGACAGAGAAGCCCGGCAGGCTACTGTCCATGAGATTGCAAAGAGTCAGGCACAACTGAGCAACTAAACAACGTTTAGATAAGGAAAGCTTCCTTTCCCTTTTCTTCTCTTAAAACACATTGGTATTTCTCAAACAATTTTTCCTTATTTCTTGAGATAGTTAGGATTTTAACTTATTAGGATCAGCAAAACAGATGTCAAAGACCCAGAGAGTATGGCACGTCCTCTTCACCCATGATACTCACCAATGTATAGCTCCTTCAAAAGAGCTCTGACACTTAGCAGAAAAGAAATTTTGATCAACAAAGTACTACAATTCTATTGACATATACATCAAATCTAACAGATTCTTAGTGTTTCCTTTTTTGCAAAGTTATTAATTTCAAGAATTCAACCAATAGAATAGGAAAATTATTACAGCCACATTGAAACCATTCTTTTGGGGTTTTTTTGAAAGTGCGCTTATAAAGATAATATGGGCTTCCCAGGTGGCGCCAAGTGGTAAGGAACCCAGCTCCCAATGGAGGAGATATAAGAGATACAGGTTCAATTCCTGGGTTGGGAAAATCCCCTGGAGGAGGGCATGGCAACCCACTCCAGTAGTCTTGCTTGGAGAATCCCATGGACAGGGGAGCCTGGCAGGCTACAGTCCATAGGGTTGCAGAGAGTCGGACATGCCTGAAGTGACTTAGCACACAAAGATAATATAGTTACCTCAACACCAGCTGGGCCACCATGCAGTTCTGCAGGTAGTTTGAATGAAAGGAGCATTAGTAGCTCCAAAACAGAATCCCCATTTGAAGCTCAAAAACCTTACCACTTTACTCCCACAGAATGCTGTCTAGTACACTTTGGATAGAGCACATTTAAAACCAAAGACCCAAAACAAAACAACAGCCCTCCCATGAAAGGCTTTTATGTTTTGCTTTCTTCCATGTGTTATAGGGAAGGAACCTCTACTTGCCAAACAGAAAGTTCTGACATATGGCGTGGCAAATAACATTATATAACAATAAAGCACCCATCCTGGTAATCAGAACTCTTATTAGGAACAACAGGATCGCAAAGTGACTCATCAGCTTGTGTGCTCTTTCCCGATTCTAGTAATTTGGGACAAGTGTGGGGAAGTTACGAGTTGTTTATGTGCAGCCCAAAATGACAGGCAAGAGAAGTTACTAAGCAACATTGAGTACATGCATTTTTCTCATCTTTAAAAGCTGCCACGAGCTGAATAATCCTGTAATATAAAGGTAAAGGGAAAAGCAATGTGGGAGTCATGTTTTTGCCTGAATGAAAATGTTTTGCTCAATAATTCTGAAATTCTGATTCACCATGAGTTCATCTGTCTTGGTTTAAAGGATTATCTCAGGTGTATAATCCCCTTCTATTCACTGTGAACACTAGAAATTTGTTCTATAATGAAAAAGGAAAAAAAAAAGAGGGGGGTGTGGGGGAGAGTAGTTCTTACGGGTCTTGAAACCAGTTTGTCCTCCAGTAAATGGGATCTTTGTTCTCTATTTAGCATTTTGTGTTTTTTCATAGCATGTATTACAATGATAACAACCACAACAATAAATCACGCCCTGGGGTCTTTGTTTAATCTATCTGCTTCCTGTTTCTCTCTCAGTGAAATGAGGCCAGTACTGTAGGAACTTGTCTATTATTTTCCACTGCCTTCCCTGAGTCTGGCCCAGTGCCTGACAAAGACAGTAGCCCATCCATGACTGAGAGATGAAACAGAATCCAGTGTCGTGGTGTTACGAGTTGTGTTTCTTAAGGAGATGGTTTTAATAATTAAGTCTACTGAACCTTACATTTCCCAGAAATAGTTGAGTGTTGCTGACAATCTCTACAACATATACTACAAAGAGCAGGCAAGTGAGAATTCCGCAGCTCTTATGTCTTTTGATTAAGGAAGCAGCAAAGGGATTCCTTGGTCAAAAGCCCAGGAAGAACTTTTCCTTACATTCTCTGTCTCAGCAAAACAACTTGCTGAATAAACTACAAACTCATCTTTTGTGCTTTAAGCCTGTTTTCAGGTCAAGGATCCTATAATGCTTTTGCACAGCACCTCTGTTTCTTCTTCTATCCAGTTCATCCAATTCAAAAGGAGCTGATCTAGGGAGTAATCAGTCTCCTCACAGAAGAGGTCACATTTCCCAGCAGGCTTGGCTATAAACAGCAGAGTAGTCAATATCAACGAAAACAGAATATCATTCTGTACCTTAAATGAATGATGTAGGTGTGTTAGTCGCTCAGTTGTGTCCGACTCTTTGCAACCCCACGGTCTGTAGCCTGTCAGGCCTCTCTGCCCGTGGAATTCTCCAGGCATGATACTGGAGTGGGATAGCTGTGACTATACTTTTAAGAAGAAGAATGAAAATGAAAGACCTCTTATTATGATTCTAGTTAAGAGGAGGTGAATTAAAATTTTGCCAGCCACTCTATGGGTGGTGTTTACATGTGTTATTTAAATGATCTGGGTTAACTGTTACCATTTTTTAAAATTCAATAAAACCTTTTTGGGAAAAACAATAAGACTCTATAGAGAATGTTGATTATAACACTTAATAGATTTTATGAGTCATATTTTTAATAATATAAAACTAAGATTAAAAACTACTTTTAGATTTAGATTTTATTTCAAATATTTTCTGTTATTGATATTTCATTCTTTACCTAAGACAACATCCCCCAAATTAATAGGAAATAATAAATAACTAATACTTTTAAATATTTATTATGTGCCTTCTGTTCTCAGACCCTTACATGATTAAATCATTTAATTCTATGAAGTGGGTATCATTTTCATTTATCCCTGCTTTTCAAAGAGAAATCTAAAGCGTAGAATTTAACTAACTTGCTCAAGGTCATCCAAGTAGTAAAGATTTGCAGCTAGGCAATTTGAATATAAAATGTAAGTTTTAACCCCTATATCATAGTGTCTAAGAAGGGAATAATGAAATTCAAATGAGCATTGTTGCATGTTCAGAAATTATACATGGAGTCAACTTCTCCACATCTTCAAGATGAATCATCAAACTATGATATGAGCTAAGATTCTTTCAACTTAATTGTAATTATATTACAAAAGAAGGCCTAGCCACCTTAGTGGGGGAAGCTTATCCAGAGATTAGTCTGTTGACAGAATTTCAAAGAGATTTTAAATAGCTACCGCACTTCTCATTCCGTCTGTCCTTTTCCTGGTTATAATTTAATATTTCATAACTAATTCATGTGGATTAGAAAGAGACTGAAATAGAATCATTTGACCTAAGATGATATTTTTAATAAAAATATTGTGTTTTGGAAAGCCTTATGTGATGTCCATCTAGTTCACATTGTTATAATATTTACATACTTACTGAAAGAAATTTTAAAAATCATTTACCAAGTAAAACCCAAATTATCCCATAAACAGAAAATGCTTCTTTTGGAGGAGGAGAAATGGGGATTAATTTTCCCACCATTATCCAGGCTTCCCTTGTGGCTCAGCTTGTAAAGAATCCTCCCACAATGCAGGAGAACTGGGTTCTATCCCTGGGTTGGGAACATTCGCTGGAGCAGGGAAAGGCTACCCACTACAGTATTCTCGCCTACCCACTCCAGTATTCTCGCCTGGAGAATTCCATGGACTGTATAGTCCATGGGGTCACAAAGAGTCGGACACAACGGAGCAACTTTCACTCTCACCTTCATCCATTTCTTCATTTTTCTCTAGTGGTAGTCAACTTTCTATCGTCTGGTCACAGATATGACTCAATATTTTTGAGCAATGACTGAATTAAAGCCTCAAGACTTTTCCTCAAAAAAGAGTTCAACAAACAATTTATAAAAAGCACCATTTCGCAACTTTATGGTCCCACAGAGCAAAACATTTTTAATGGATAATTTATTCCAATATTTATTCCAATATTTCCCCCTTAAAAATACATTAGTACCATAAACTAGCTATCATTACAAATTTCAATATTATGATTTGGAAATAAGTATGACATCTATCATATCATAAAACATTAGCTCCTATGTTCTAGATATGCAGTCCCAGACAGGGTGAGAAATATCTTGTGAGTAATTTTATAATAATTATGAGTTCAATGTATTAAAATATACTACATGGCTCAGACCTTGCAACTTACAACTGAAAGACTATTCTCTAGCCTTCCTTTGCAGAGGTAAAGCCTGTGAAGGGCCTCCCTTGTGGCTCACTGATAAAGAATCTGCCTGCCAATAAGATCCCCTGGAGAAGGAAATGGCAACCCACTCCAGTATTCCTGCCTGGAGAATACAGAGGAGCCTGGCAGGCTATAGCTCATAGGGTCGCAAAGAGGCAGACACGACTTAGCGACTGAACAACAGCAAAGCCTGTGAAAGCGACTAATTTTTTCATAGAATTGAATTAGAGCTTTGAATCCAGTGTACCAGCACTGAAGTCCCAGAGATAAAAAAGGCTTGGTTTCCTTAGATAAGATTATTCAACCTTCTGTGGCATATTCAATTTTAAAGTCAAGCACACATTTCAGTGGAACCATTGAGAAGGAGAGTGGGGCCAGTCGTGGAATATAAACAGAATTCAAGAAGGTGATGATACTAGAGCAGAAGCTTAAGAGATACAGATGCATCAGCAGGTAAATCCTAACAGACTGACTGTATCCAGAAAGAAGTTATAGACAGAGATAGCCTTCTCCAGGGGAATCTTCCTGACCCAGGGATCAAACCTGAGTCTCCTACACTGCACACAGATTCCTTCCCATCTGAGCAACCAGGGAAGCCCCAAAATAGCCATAAGTGAAAGTGAAGTTGCTCAGTCATGTCCAACTCTTTGCAACCCCATGGACTGTATCCTATCAGGCTCCTCTGTCCATGGGATTTTCCAGGCAAGAGTACTGGAGTGGATTGCCATTTCCTTCTCCAGGGGATCTTCCCAACCCAGGGATTGAACCCCGGTCTCCCGCATTGTAGGTAGACAGACGCTTTACCGTCTGAGCCACCAGGGAAGTCCCAAACAGCTTGTAACATGCAGGGTCATAACAAATCAGTGATAAGAGTAGGTTGGAGCTCTTGGTTAAAAGCATGGGCTCCAAAGCCAGACTGTTGGGTTCCCATCCCAGCTGGATCCTAGTCTCTAACTGTGTGGTAAGTCATTTAACCCTCTTGTGCATCAGTGTTCTCTTTATAAAATGGAAATGATGATGATAATAGGATTATCCCATATGAGTACTTTCAAGATTATATGCTCAAAATGCTTAAACAAGCAACTAGCATGTAGGAAGCACACAATAAAAGTTACTGTCACTATTTTTAAAATGTGGGGGCAAGAAAGCCAAGGCACCACATTCAAAAATCAACCCTTGAAACTAACTCTATTCCTAACCTCCACCGGCAGTATCACAAATGATAAAGAAAAGAGAAAGAATCAGGGCTGACATCATGAATGTATTTGCAAAGCCCCATCACCATACGGATCTATGAAAACAGCTCAGTAGCATCACCTTTCCTTATGGAGCATCTACATTTATACATTGATTTTGAAGATGACAGCTTTCGTGCTCCTTAATCTGTAGTGACTGGCATATTGCCAATAAGAAATAACTGAGTCAAGGACATTGTGTTTCAAACTTAAAATGCAATACAGACTCCCTGTTACAAGGCAAATTCTTCATTTCCAATTGTTGACTCAGATAATACTTAAAAAAAAAGAATTTCAGCTGTTTAAATTTAGCATGCTGAGAAAGACCAATCTTAAAATATTGCTTGGCATTACGCCCATAACATTTTCATTTTATTCCTTGTTAGTATTTGTCTTCTGTGATGAGATGACAAATGACAGTAATCATGTTATTCTTAACACTTCAAATTTTACCTAAATGAACCATTTTGCTTTTATCCTCACCAGTTAAAGATGGCCTTTCATTTCCTGGCAAATTTTCAGAAGGTGATTATGCAAGAGCCAGTGATATTTCCAAGCACTGCTTTTCCTCTTCAGTCATCATCTAGTCTTTATCCCTACTTTCCTTTGAATCATCATTTTTACTCTTGAACACACATACACGCACACACACACAAAGGAGATTATCTGGACACAAGGCTAATCTAATTTTTATAATCAGACCTATTTAAGGAGATATTTTGGTTCTCTGCTTTATCTGTGTCTTTAAACATCTCCACCCCACACACAGCCAAAAGAGGTTGTTTTTAAGAGTTCCCCAGAGCACAGAATCTAGACAAGGTCTCAGCCCAGCCTCCAACCATGCGATCTCCTTATTTCACTCCCACATTAACTCCATCATCTTTCTTCCCAGCAAAGATGCCCTCAGCTTCATTTTCATGATTCATGAAGCCAGAGCAGAACACTGAAATTGGAATTGTAAAGTACGCCACATTTGGTTTTGGGGTCAATTTAGGTTCCAATTTAAGCAGATTCAATCTTGGGTATCAGCAAAGCTGAGAGTTCTCTCTTGACTGATATAATTTTTCAAGCACTCTGAGCCCACACCATCCACAAAACAATCAGCTCATTCCACTTGATCCATGGTAGAGTACCTTTGTAATAAAACAAAGTGACAAAGTGATGAAGGGTTGGAGCTAGTCACACTTGAGGGCTAATGCAAACCCACCATTACTAAATATGTTCTTTTGGTAATTTGCTTACTCCCTCTGGGGCTGAATTTCTTATAAATGGGAGAGAATGCCATCTCTCTCCTGTAGCTCTTATCCCATAAGTGAGAAAACATATTCAAAGTGCTTAACCTTGGGAAGGGCATGACAGGGGAAGGTACAAACTACTTGGTTTGAAATAAATAAAATACAAAGCTGTAATATACAGCTCGGGTTATACAGCCAACATTTTATAATTTTTCAATGGAACACAATCATAACAATATTGAACCACGATGGTATACACTTGAAACTCATACTGTAAATTGACTACAATTATAAAGCAAACAAAGTGCTTAACCTAAGTCCTGCCATTACTGCTCACTATAACCAGGAACTTCTAATGGGTTACACGGTGAGAAAACCACGCATGCAAATAACTTAAGGAGCTATCAAGGAGTTGAACCTACTTCACAGTCAATACCTTAAGGATGAACAGGTGGGTGGGATTCTTACTGGAGGTCATATTTTGTGTTGGTGTTTTGCAAGAGAAAGAAAATGCCATGGATGCAAGAGGAACACTAGGAAGAGGCTTCACCAATATCTTGTCTAGAACTCCCTCCAGGCAGGTGCTTCTAAGCTAAAGGCGTTACTCTTATAAAGCGAATAACGCTAGAGTACCAAGCATACATAAGCACAGTTCTATTCCTGAGGCCAGCCAGGAAGAGAAGCACCCAGGAAAGGATATTCTTAAAATATCATTTCAAGCCTGGATATCAACGTCACAGTCATGATTGGTAGGCAGAGTTAGATTGAGGGACCAGATGATCTTCGTCCGGCTTGTCTGGCCACAGCTCTTCCTTCTTTCACGTGTGCAAGGAAAAGCATGAGTCACAGGAGACTTGTCTAGTTCAGACTCTGTTCCAGCAAACCTTACCAATAGTTTAAACTTCAAAATAATTATTTTATTCCAAAAATGGCTTTGAAAATCTTCTCGGATATAACACGAGGTTTGTTTACCAATAGGACAACCAAATTACCAAGCAAAGGTATTCCCCAAACTCAATACCACCTGCCTAAGTTTTTTTCTTTAAAAGATCCTGAAGGATTCCTATTCAATCTAAATTTTTATCAATTTTAACCAGGTTCTCAGGCTGATTTTTATTCTCTTTAGCTAAATTATTGAAGTTCGGATAATGATTTATTCTAGAGTTATCTGGGAACTACTTATAAACTCACCACAAACATATTCTTTTAGTCTTTGTATAGATTTTTTTTCTTTTTTGCTAAAAACTTTAACCACCATCATGCATGCACTATCATAACAAATATATCCCCTGGATTATATTTGACTTTGTGATGTAAGTTTTTTTGCACTGAGAAATTATGCATGTGTGGAATGGACTACCTCCAACAAGCTGTGTATTGCAATAAGAACACAAATATATCTGGAGATCCCTAAGATGCATAGGCAAAGTAATTTAATTATATTCAGAATATGTTTATAAAAAAACACAATTAGGTAGTTAGACAAATATTGATAAAACTGAAAACTATAATATTTGGAGATTATTAAACTAAAATAATTGGAAAAGACTGATCTTTTGTTTCCTCTTTTCTAATAATAGAGAATTCCAATTAATTTATATTTCACAATAGTTGCCTTTATTTGACACCCCTTTCCACCTATAGAATTTATGGCAGTACATGAAAGTGTTCATCTCAAAATTCTGGATTATGTTTTGGATAACCTCTGCTTTTCCATTAATATTTCTTGGAGAAAACTATAGTAACAGAGTATTGTCTTCAACTATCCTGTAGCTAAATCTAGTATTTTTGTGACATATTCTTTCTGCTTGAGAGTCCTCTTTTTTTCTCTATTATAAAAATATAGTCAGTGTAAGAGAGGACCTGGTTAGAAATACCCCAGTGTTCTTAGATTATTCCTGGTTTCCTTTTTGAAAAAGACCTTTCATGTTCTGCTTGTATTCACATTCATTTGGTCATTTGCTTTACAATGGGCTGACCTGTTTCTACCTCCTTTTAAAAGTTGGTTATCTGCAATTTGAGCAACCAGTAGAAGTCATTTTCTTAAAAAGTTTTTTAAGCCTCATTTTTTTTTTCCAGTGAACACAGTGCTGCTTGGATCTAAGTATAAATCCATGTATGTAATAAACCAACACTTAGAAATTTCAAAGAAGGCACCGTTTAGCAAGTGGAAGAGATTATTGCTGGAGTAAGAAAGTGGGGAAATCCTGTACCCACTAAAGAGTACTTGAATGTTTCTCATATCATCAGTGTCGCCTCAGGTTGTTGCCTAGCAATTATTTAAAGACTTACTTCACGTCTTAATAAAGTAAATCAAAGACTCTTGTTTTGTTTGATGGCTTCTTTACAGGTTACCAGTAAGTCTGGAATGAAACTTAATTAACTGGGCATTTGAAAATCTAAGCCAGCCTCCTCACAAATTTTCTGTTGAAAATGCAAGCTGTTATGCATTAGTAACTTTGAGAAGCCCACTCTTGTAAGTAAATCTAGAAAACGTATTTACCAGTGTTGTTGCCGAAAATCACCATAAACAGGGTGCTTCCTGCAGACCTACCCGACAAGCAGTGTCCGTAGGTACCTAACAGAGTAACTCGGTCACAGCATAACTAGGACGGAAGTCAAAGAGACAAACCGATTCAATATCTCCTGGAGAATCCAAAGCTCTGCTTTTCTAACTTTCCTCGCCATTTCTGGTCAGCTTCCCTTCCCCCCGCACCACATACCCAGAAGCCACTCAAATTACCAACCGTGTCGAGCTGAACTTACTGCAGTGTGATGCAGGCGAAGGCTGGGCACAGCTCTGAAGCCAGAGCGACTGCTTTTCCGGAGAGGAACCGGGACTCGCCAGCTAACAGGATCCCTTCCAATTCACACGCTCCGCTCAGTCAGAAGGCTCCCTCTCAGCTCGGCTTCCCCAGAGGAGTGGAGCTTCAAGAACTCTGCTCACAGCATCTCCTCCTCTCGACTTCCACCCCCCTTCCAGAACACCCAGCCCAGTCTAACTAGTGTCTGAGAGATGGAAATCCACTTCCAGTCAACAACACGGGCTGCCGGCAGCCTCCCGGTTCCTGACAATTTGCAACTCAAAAACCGCGGAGGCTGAAAGCTGGAGGTTTCCGGAGCCTCAAAGTCATCTTGGCAGCCCCCCTCCCCACCCCTCACTCCTCCCACTTCCCCCCGCCTCTACCGCGGCCGCCTCCAGGCTCCCACTAGGTATCACGAATGATTATTTTATTATCCATACCAATAAGCATCGGGAGGAATTTGTCAGAGATGAAATACCTGTTGTCCATGACTAATGCTCTTCTCTCGTGTCTTTGAGTCCTTGATTTATAGCAAGATGCGTTGATATTGAAGTGTGTGTGCGTCTGTGTGTGTGTGTGTGTAGCGAGGAGGAGGCGATCCACGCAGCGGCTGCAAGCAACAGCCTTGCCTATCTCTGGCTGCCGCTTCTACAGCTGCTGTTGCTACTACTGCTGTTGGAACTCAGGGAAAATGAGACAGGAGATGGTGCTCTACAGCTATTTAACTGCTGGACCAGTTATAAGACAAGGGAGGAGACTGGACAGGTATGAGTGGCTGTCGTTGAAGCACTGAGCTTGATTCACGGCAATTACTACCATTCAGAATACAATTCCCCTCCAGCAGGAAACCTGATACCTGTCTGTCTCTCCCTTCAGCCAACTAAAGTCCTTGATGGGTCATTGTTCATCAATGACCTGCCTAACCCACTTCTAGAAACTGTAGCAGCTGCACACTCTTTCTATATTTGGACTTGGTAACCTGGGAACAGGTGATTAGGGGATGGATGAGGATGAAGAAGGAAAGGATGGGAGAGAGTAGGCGAATGTTAAAAGAGTTGTACATATGTCTAACCAATTAGGGCACAGGTAAAAATGAAAGTTTTGAACTATGTGTATAAAATAATAAATTGGGGGGGAATAAAAATGTCAGTAAAAAAAACATGCCTGTTTTACAAAATGTGTGCAAAGACAGACAGCTATTAAGGAGTGTGTTTAACAGCTTAAATGCAGACAATGTTGATATACATGCCCCTGGGTGTCTCTCAGCTCCCCTGTGATACATCTACTGTGATTTCAATGTGTTAATAACACTGTTGGCTACAAATTCTGGTGAAACCTACTGGTTACCGCTGTCTATGAATGTTCCTTTTCTCCTTATTGGCTGCTCGTTCCTTGCCCTGTTATATCTCCAGATTATTCTCACATAAGGTGATATGCAGCAGAATTTATAAATTAAAGAGGGTCTCCAAACCCCCCAAGACTAGAATACTTCTTAATGACTAAATTTATCTGCTATAGTCTGTCTTCGTGTTCTTGTTCTGTAATAGGATGGGAAACTATGAACACACATATGCACGAGCGCTCATGCACTTACCTTAATTGAATATTACTTTTAATCCTCTTTCAGCATTCAATTTTCTGAACTAAAAATAAACTTAATTATTTTTTATTTTATTAGTAATGAACACCTTTAATTATCTCTACCTTGCTCTGAGCAATCTTCATATTTGCCATACATTTTCCCAGTTGTTAGAAATTGTAGAGTCAGGATTAAATTGAACAGATGTTAATGCAAAAAAAAAAGAAAAAGCCCCTGGAAATACAACAGGGAACCCAGAAGGAGGGAAGAAACCCAAAAGGATTAGATAGTACATCTTTTCCTGATCTGTTTACATTAGAAAAATCACTGCCTTTAGCAAAACAAAGGCCAGTGAATGTTCAAAGCATTTCTCAATTATCCAATAAATATCAATTTTACTAAACCAACCCAACTACAATTGTAACAGAAAAAAAAAAAGTTTTCTTTTAAAAATCATGCAATACAGTAAATTCAGAGTATCTACAACTTTTCAAATGTCAAATTCTAATGAAAACTGATGCCAAACAGCCACATATTTTTGCCTCAATCTCTCCCCTGGTGGCTCAGATGGTAAAGCGTCTGCCCGCAGTGCGGGAGACCCAGGGTTTGATCCCTGGGTTGGGAAGATCCCCAGGAGAAGGCAATGGCAACCCACTCCAGTATTCTGGCCTGGAAAATCCCATGGACAGAAGAGCCAGGTAGGCTACAGTCCATGGGGTTGCAAAGAGTCGGACACAACTGAGCAACTTCACTTTCACTTTCATTAAATAAGTGTCATATAACATGCAACTGATATTAAAAATCTGAAAAGTAAATAGCATGAAAACATATACACTACCATATGTAAAACAGATAGCCAATGGGAATTTGCTATATGACACAGGGAACTCAAATCAGGACCCTGTGACAACCTAAGGGGTGCAATGGGGGGAGAGGGGGGGAGGAGGTACAAGAGGGAGGGGACATATGTATACCGGTGACTGATTCATGTTGATGAATGACAACACAATATTGTAAAACAATTATCCTTCAGTTAAAAATAAACAAATTAAAAACATAATTAAAAATGTGATGAGTAACTCCACATTTCGTATTTATATACAATGGAACCTAAGGAACTAGCCAAAAGTAGTGTACATCACTGAAAGACACATTTGATACAGAGACTAACTTTATTCCTAGGTGATGTGATGTGAAAGTTATTCTGCCCTTCAAATCCCATCATTTAGCAATATCGGTGGGGGGCAGCGGTTCAGCTTTACTTTTACTCTCATTTTAAAATTCAAATATATTTAGGAGGAGTAGTTACGTTGTAAACATTCTCAAGACAGAGAGAATTTCTTAGATATCTTTATTATAGACAAACAGGAAACTAAAGATCCAGCCTAGACAGAAAAGAAAGAACCAGGAAGAATTGAAATAATTGATCATGAGCACTTAGTTTGGCTGGCTTTTAAAAACTTGCTTACAACTTTTGTGAGATTTAAAGAAGAAACCACTTTCTTAACAAGACTACCACACAATCCCCAAGGTTTGATAATGGAAGAAAAAAAGTTTTGGTTGGGGATTGATGGCCGATCCTTATCTCTGACCCTTGTAACTCAGTATTTTCCATTTTGGAGGAAAACTTAAAAATAGCTGCTTCATAAACTCATGCCCGTTTCTCTAAGATGGTTCTTGGCCCCCAGCTCTAAATTTTCAGAAACTTCCTAGGGATCATTGAATACTTAATCTAAAAAGATAGTGATAGAAAAATGAACGTGTCCTATAAATTCCCATTAGTCAAAAAAAATCTACAATTTATGGGAATACAGAAAGAAACAATTTCCTAACTTTCAACTAAATCTCTTTTACCATAGAAACATGTATTCTCAAACTAAATTCAGTGATTTAATAATACTCATTCACTGCAAAGAAAAGCCAAAGTTTAGTAAACCTACAATGGCAGAAGTCCTGTTTGTTTAGCTCACTCATGTATCTCTGGAATCCATCAAAGTGCTTAAAATATGTGTATGCACAGTAAACAGTTGTGTTTTTTTTTAATAAATGAGAAAATGAGTCAATGCATTAGCCTATGAATGCAAGGCATTGGAAAGATAAGTGGACAGGGAATAAAGATGTTTAAATTCACCCAGCCCTTACTCTGCTGGTAAATAACTGTGGCAGTTTAGGGAAGTGACTCAATTCTTGTGGTTTCAAGCATCCTTTCAGGCATATCACTCAGACCCCACAAAACTGTAATAAATGCCTCTCCCCAGTACTTCTCCAAAATGGTTTTTCTACTATACAAATTCAATCAATAAAATTCCCTAAAATCTCATTTCCTGAACATTGTACAAACCAGTCACAACAGGACCCATATAATCTCTAAGAAACACATGGTTTTCTCCCACTTTTGACTTTTAAATCTGCAAAGGGTCTAATGAGTACTGGGCCAGATGCTTAAAGAAAATAGGATGTTACACGTTTAAGCGTGTGTTTCTAAAATAATAGTCCTGAATCGGTGATTACAAGCAAGACCTTTGTTGACCTTCTACAAATAGAAAGAAGGTAAATCTTATACAAACAAAAATTATGAGAAGCAAAGCTTAAATAATGTAATACCATAGATTACTTACAGTAAATATAAGTCCATGTTCAATCACAGACTTTCATGTAAGCTGGTATTTAAAAACACCTTGTCATGTTAATTTTATTCAACAAACATTTACTGAACATCCATTTACTGCAAAGCACTGGAAAGATAAACACCATCCAATTGCATTCACAGGACATATGGCCCCATAAAAAATGTATTCCTACTTTGTAATGAAAGTTTTTTGATTTAAGTATATTATGATTTATAAAAATAAAATAGTTCAAACTTATATCAAACATGATTTAAAACCTAGCCAAATTCGACTTAGATGATGAAAGGAAAGCTACCTCTTAAATTGAGCAGACTGTCACATGGGGAATATTCCACTGGTTTCCAATCTGTGAATCAGTAGATGTAGCCTGGGAGGTTGGGGAAGATCCAGAAAAGATACAATCTTATGGAACTGACTTTAAAAAGTAATAATCACATGCTGGCTATGGACAGGCCCTTTGACCTCATCTAGTTCAATTTTCATATTTTATAGGCTAGAAGCTAACATCTTATTTCATCACAGTTTACTGCTGGGAAGGTTATTTATGAGTTTATCCACTGTGAAAGAACAGCACAGTGTTAGAGACGGGAGAACCAGATGATCTTACCTGCCTCCTGAGAAACCTGTATGCAGGACAAGAAGCAGTAGTTAGAACTGGACATGGAACAACAGACTGGTTCCAAAGTGGGAAAAGAGTACGTCAAGCCTGTATACTGTCATCCTGTTTATTTAACTTTTATGCAGAGTACATCATGCAAAGTACCAGGCTGGATCAAGCACAAGCTGAAATCAAGATTACAGGGAGAAATATCAGTAACCACAGATATGCAGATGACACCACCCTAATGGCAAGAAAGTGAAGAGGAACTAAGAGCCTCTTGACGAAGGTGAAAGAGGAGAGTGCAAAAGCCTGCTTAAAACACAACATTAAAAATGAAGATCATGGCATATGGTCCCATCACTTCACGGCAAATAGATGGGGAAATAATGGAAACGGTGATAGACTTTATTTGCCTGGGCTCCAAAATCACTGTGGAAGGTGACTGCAATGATGATATTAAAAGAAGCCTGCTCCTTGGAAGAAAAGCTATGACAAACCTAGGCAGCATATTAAAAATCAGAGACATCACTTTGCTGACAAAGGTCTGTATATTCAAAGCTATGGTTTTTCCAGTATTCATGTAAAGATGTGATATTTGGACCATAAAGAAGGCTGAGCACCGAAGAATTGATGCTTTTGAACTGGAGAAAACGCTTGAGAGTCCCTTGGACAGCAGGAGATGAAACCTGTCAATCCTAAAGGAAATCAGTCCTGAATATTCATTGGAAAGGCTGATACTGAAGCTGAAGCTCCAATACTGTGCCATCTGATGCAAAGAGCAAACTCACTGGAAAAAGACACAGGTGCTGGGAAAGACTGAGGGCAAGAGGAGAAAGGGGCGACAGAGGATCAGATGGTTGCATGGCATCACTGTCTCGATGGACATGAGTTTAAGTAAACTCAGGGAGACAGTGAAGCACGGGGAGGCCTGACATGTTGCAGTTTATGGGGTCACAAAGAGTCAGACACAACTTAACTAATGAACAACAACAACATGTACATTATCAGGATCTTAGAAGGAGAAGAGAGAAATGGGCAGAAAATGCAATTGATGCAATGAAGGATGAAAATATCCCTTCACTGAGGTATAATCAACAAAATTAGAATATATTTAAAGTGTACAGTGTGATAATTTGAGGTACATATACATTATGAAAGAATTCCCATTACCAGCTTAACATACCCATCACTTCATGCATTTGATTTTTTTCTTATTTTTGTGAAAACACTTAACATTTCTACTCTCTTGGCAAATTTCTATTATAAAATATAGTTTTACTCACTATGTCACCATGTTATGTATTAGGCCCTCACAATATATTCATCTTAAAACTGAAAGTGTGTATCCTTTTACCAGCCTCTACCTAATTCTCCAACTACTGTTGATAGTTCAAGTATTTTTTTAATTCCATATATAAATAAAACCATGCAGTATTTTTTTTTTCTCTTACTTATTTTATGTAGTTTAATGCCCTCCAGGATCACCTATATTATTAAAAACCACAGAATTTCCTTCTTTTCAAGGCTGAGTTATATGTGTGTGTGTGTGTGTGTGTGTGTGTGTGTGTGTGTGTGTGTGTGTATGCCCCAGGTAATTGCAGAGTGGTGGATGCTAAAAAAAGGAAAATGCTCTTTTTGGATCAACACTGTTGGCAGGTCATAGGTGGGACTCACAGTGACCTCACTCCTGATTCTTGCAACCAATGCTGCTGCCTGGAGTGAGAGCTACTCCCTGGTTCCCAAAGGGTACCCACCTGAGGACACAGAATAGGATGTCTAGAATGAAAAATGCAACTTAGGGTGAAGGGCAAGGAGAAGCAGAGGCTCTGCAGTGGCCAGAAAATGTTTACATGCTGAGGTGGAGGCGCATCCTGTTATGTGGGTGCGGGTGTGGGTGTGGGTATAATGGCTTCCCTGGTGGCCCAGACAGTAGAGAATCTAACCACAATTCAGAAGACCTGAAGTTTGATCCCTGAGTTGGGAAGATCCCCTGGAGAAGGGAATAGCTACCCACTCTGGTGTTCTTCCTTGGAGAAGTCAAAGGACAGAGGAGAAGCATCTTCTTTATTCATTCATTGGTTCACAGGCCCTTAGGTTGTTCCCATACCTTGGTTATTGTGAATGATGCTGTCATGAACATGGGAGGAGAAATACTTCCTCAGGATCATGATTTCCTTTCCTTTGGATATATATGTATATACACACAGAAGTGAGAATGTTGGATCATACAGCATTCTTAATTTTTTGAGGAATCTGCATACTGCTTCATATAGAAGTCACACTGATTTATTTTCCCACCTACAATTCATGAGTCCCCATTTTTCACATCCTTGCCACCATTTAGCTCTTGTCTTTTTGATAACAGGGGTAAGGTAACATATCACTGTGGTTTTGATCTGCTCTGATCTATGTTATTTCCTTTCTTCTGCTAATGAGCTTAGTTTGTTCTTTTTTTTTTTTTCTAGTTCCTTGAAGTCTGAAGCTAGGTCATTTACTTGAGATCTTTGCTTTTTCTAAATGTAGGCATTTATCACTACCAACTTCTGTCTTCCAACTGATTCTGCTGCATTTCATAAGTTTGGTATGTTGTGTCTCCAACTTCATTTGTCTCAAGATTTTTTTTTTTTTTGATCCATTTGTTGTTAAGGAGCATGCTGCTTACTCTCTATATATTTGTGAATTTTCACTTTTTCCTCTTGCAGTTGGCTTCCAGTTTTATACTGCTGTGCTTGAAAAAGATACCTGATATGATTTCAATCTTTTTTAATGTATTAAGACTTGTTTGAACTCTGGGAGTTGGTGATGGACAGGGAGGCCTGGCGTGCTGCAATTCATGGGGTCGCAAAGAGTCGGACACGACTGAGCGACTGAACTGAACTGAACTGAAGACTTGTTTTGTGGCCTAACATTTAATCTGTCCCAGAAAATGTTCAATGGGCATTGTGAAGAATGTGTATTCTGTTATTGTTAGAATGACTGTTCTGTGTATGCGTGTTATATCTATCATGTAGCCTGAGTCCACTCTTTCCTTATTGATTTTCTCTCTGGATAATCAACCATTATTGAAAGTGGGGTATGAAGTCCCCTGATACTGTACTGCTGTCTATATCTCTCCTCAGATCTGATAATATTTGCTTTATACAATTATGTACTCTGACACTGGGTGTATAAATATTTATAATTGTTATATAATCTTGATGAATTGACCTCTTTATTATCATACAATGGCCTTCTTTGTCTCTTGTTGCCATCTTGGCTTAAAGTCTGTTTTCTTTGATATAAACATACCTACCTCTGCTTTCTTTGGCTTGTCTGCATGTACCCTCTCTTCAGTAAATCACCTATCCCCTTTTCACTAAGATCATTTTCTAAAGATTTATCTTGTTCTGTTGTTTGGAACATATTCCTATATTTCTTCCTTTCCCTTGCCTTTCCAAGTTGGTTTCTGAACATAAGGTAAGACAGCCATCTCTCCTAATCTTGACACACTGCTTTCTTGTAGGAGACGAA
Source organism: Capricornis sumatraensis (assembly GCF_032405125.1). Taxonomy (NCBI): domain Eukaryota; kingdom Metazoa; phylum Chordata; class Mammalia; order Artiodactyla; family Bovidae; genus Capricornis; species Capricornis sumatraensis. Next base: position 28,052,768 of record NC_091073.1, read on the forward strand.
GTCTATCAGTCAGTCCAGTTCAAGCTCTGGGTTTTCTCTCAATCCTTTGTGATTGTCCAAGCTGCAGTCTTTGTTCTCAGTGGCTCCCAGTATTTGAGGGTGTGCCAAGACCTGTCAGTACACCAAAGGGACTGCTTGCAATCAGCACCTAACAGAGTATCTAGCAGGGTAATTAGAAGCCAGATCCTCGAGTATCAGCTGGAAAAGTATGCAGTTAAGCCTCCACCCAGGAAAAACTGGGAGATGGGCAACTTTGCCTGTTTCTTCTGTGTTGAGTATGGGTGTATAATTATGGTACAGGGGTAAGGTACTCCTGTTCTCATTTAAAAACTGCTTCTTTTTAAATTAAATTTATTTATTTTTAATTGAAGGATGATTGCTTTACAGTATTATGTTCGTTTCTGCCAAACATCAACATGCTAACAACTGGTTCTTTAGAAGACACAGATACATGAAAAGATATACTGTGCTCATGGATTCTAAGAATTAATGTTTAAAAGTGACCATTCTACCCAAAGCAACCTACTGATTAAATGAAATCTCGATCAAAAATCCAATGACACTTTTCACAGAAATAGAAAAGTCCTGAAATTGGTGTAAAATCACAAAATACTTCAAACGGCCTAAGCAATCTTGAGAAAGAACAAAGCTGGTGACACAGTTCCTCATTTCATACTGTGCTGTGCTAAGTCTCTTCAGTCGTGTCCAACTCTTTGCGACCCTATGGAGCCCACCAGGCTCGTTTGTTCATGGGATTCTCCCGGCAAGAACACTGAAGTGGGTTGCCCTGCCCTCTCTCAGGGGACCTTTCCGACGCAGACATCAAACCTGTGTCTCTTATATCTCCTGTGGGTTCTTTACTACTTGTGTCACCTGAGAAGTCCAAGTTCCTTGACTTTGTTTCTGGCAAATATTTTTTTAGATATAATATCAAAATACAGAAAACCAAAATAAAAAGTGGACTACAAGAATCTAAAAACTTCTGCACAACAAAGGAAACCAACAAATAAAAGGGCAACCTGATGCAATGAGAGAGTATATTTGTGAACCACATATCCAAAAGGGTTAACATCCAAAATATAAATGATATTTACATAACTCAATAACCAAAAAAATGATAATTACAAAATAGGACAAAGATGTGATAGATTTTTTTCAAGGAAGACATGCAAATGGTAACAGATATGTGAAAGAGTGCTCCACATCACCAGTCACTGCTGCTGCTGCTGTTAAGTCGCTTCAGTCGTGTCTGACACTGTGCGACCCCATAGACGGCAGCCTGCCAGGCTCCCCCGTCCCTGGGATTCTCCAGGCAAGAACACTGGAGTGGATTGCCATTTCCTTCTCCAGTGCATGAAAGTGGAAAGTGAAAGTGAAGTCGCTCAGTGGTGTCCGACTCTAGGAACATGCAAATTAAAACTACAACGATGTATTGTCTCTCACCTGATAGGATGTCTCTCATCAAAAAGACAAGAGATTGCAAGTATTGCTGAGGATATAGACAAAAGGATACCCTTGTGCATTGTGGGTAGGAATATAATTGGTGCAGTCAGTGCAGAGAACAGTATGAAAGTTTCTAAAAAATTAAAAATAGAACGAGCATATGACCCGCAACCTACATTACTTGATATATATCCAAAAACTGAGAAGAGGATCTCAAAGAGACATCTGCATCTGCATGTTCATGGCATCATTATTCACAATAGGCAAAATATGGAAACCTAAGTGCCCACCAAAGAATGAATGGCTAAAGGTGAATTAAACCTATAATACATACACACAGTGGAATTTTAGTCAGTGATGAGAAAGATGATACTGCCATGTTCAACAACATAGAAATCCTTTGATTTGTATACATGCATTAAATCATCACAATATACACCTTAAATATCATAATTTTACATGTTGATTACACCTCAATAAGGCTGAAACTTTAAAAAATTTAAATAAAAGCTATGAATTTATATTCAAAACAGAAAGAGACTCACAGACACAAAATCAACCTTATGATTACCAAAGGGGCGAAGGGAGGAGTGATAATTAAGGAGTTTGAAATTAACATATACACACTAATTATATATATATAAACATTTCAGACTCTTTTGTTGACTATGATGGCTACTCCATTTCTTCTAAGGGATTCTTGCCCACTGTAGTAGATATAATGGTCATCTGAGTTAAATTTCCCCATTCCAGTCCATTTTAGTTCACTGATTCCTAAAATGTTGTTTACTCTTGCCATCTCCTATTTTACCACTTTAAATTTGCCTTGATTCATGAACCTAACATTCTAGGTTCCTATGCAATATTGCTCTTTACAGCATCGGACCTTGCTTCTATCACCAGTCACATCCACACCTGGGTGTTGTTTTTGCTTTGGCTCCATGTCTTCATTATTTCTGGAGTTATTTCTCCACTGATCTCCAGTAGCAAATTGGGCACTACCAACCTGGGGAGTTCCTCTTTCAGTGTCCTATCTTTTTGCCTTTTCATATTGTTCATGGGGTTCTCCTAGAGCCAGACATCCTGGAATGGAAAATCAAGTGGGCCTTAGAAAGCATCACTACGAACAAAGCTAGTGGAGGTGATGGAATTCCAGTTGAGCTATTTCAAATCCTGAAAGATGATGCTGTGAAAGTGCTGCCCTCAATATGCCAGAAAACATGGAAAACTCAGCAGTGGCCACAGAACTGGAAAAGCTCAGTTTTCATTCCAATCCCAAAGAAAGGCAATGCCAAAGAATGCTCAAACTACTGCACAATTGCACTCATCTCACATGCTAATAAAGTCATGCTCAAAATTCTCCAAGCCAGGCTTCAGCAATACGTGAACCATGAACTTCCAGATGTTCAAGCTGGTTTTAGAAAAGGCAGAGGAACCAGAGATCAAATTGCCAACATCTGCTGGATCATGGAAAAAGCAAGAGAGTTCCAGAAAAATATCTATTTCTGCTTTCTTGACTATGCCAAAGCCTTTGACTGTGTGGATCACAATAAAGTGTGGAAAATTCTGAAAGAGATAGGAATACTAGACCACCTGACCTGCCTCTTGAGAAATCTGTATGCAGGTCAGGAAGCAACAGTTAGAACTGGACATGGAACAATAGACTGGTTTCAAGTAGGAAAAGGAGTACATCAAGGCTGTGTATTGTGACTTATTTAACTTCTATGCAGAGTACATCATGAGAAATGCTGGGCTGGAAGAAGCACAAGGTGGAATCAAGATTGCCAGGAGAAATATCAATAACCTCAGATATGCAGATGACACCACCCTTATGGCAGAAAGTGAAGAAGAACTAAAAAGGCTCTTGATGAAAATGAAAGAAGAGAGTGAAAAAGTTGGCTTAAAGCTCAACATTCAGAAAACTAAGATCAGGGCATCTGGTCCCATCATTTCATGGCAAATAGATGGGGAAACAGTGGAAACAGTGAATGACTTTATTTTGGGGGCTCCAAAATCACTGTAGATGTTGATTGCAGCCAGGAAATTAAAAGACGCTTATTCCTTGGAAGGAAAGTTATGACCAACCTAGACAGCATATTAAAAAGCAGAGACATTAATTTGCCAACAAAAGTCCATCTCGTCAAGATTATGGTTTTTTCAGTAATCATGTACAGATGTGAGAATTGGATTATAAAGGAAGTTGAGCAATGAAGAATTGATACTTTTGAACTGTGGTGTTGGAGAAGACTCTTGAGAGTCCGTTGGACTGCAAGGAGCTCCAACCAGTCAATCCTAAAGGAGATCAGTCCTGGGTGTTCATTGGAGGAACTGATGGTGATGCTGAAGCTTTAATACTTAGGCCACCTGATGGGAAGAACTGACTCATTTGAAAAGACCCTGATGCTGGGAAAGACTGAAAGCAGGAGAAGGGGACGACAGAGGATGAGATGGTTGGATGGCATCACTGACTCAATGGAGATGAGTGTGAATGAACTCCAGAAGTTGATGACGGACAGGGCGGTCTGGAATGCTGTGGTCCATGGGGTCATGAAGAGGCAGACATGACTGAGCAAACTGATATAAAAACAAAAAACAATCAAGGGCTTAATGTGTAACACAAAGAACTATACTGAATTCTGTAATAACTTTAATGGAAAAAGCATCTGAAAAAGAATACACATACACACACACACACACACACACACACAAACAAATCACTTTGCTGTATACCTGAAGCTGACACAATATTGTAACTATACTTCAACTTAAAATAAAGCAAAAGAACAAAACAACTCTGCTGTAGTTCTGTTGGAGTTGTGAATGCAAACTCTACTGGCTGTCAGAGCCAGGCGATCTGATGGTCACACCCCTCAGGTGGTTGTCATGAAAACTGGGACCCAGGCTCTTTAAATGAGCTATTTCCAGAAAGATGTTGGGGATCTCGTTTTGTTAGAGTGCACTGGAGGAAGGAAGCAGTGGAAGTACCCACTGGCTCCTCCTGACATCGTGGAGAATCACAGCTTGCTCCTAGACACAGGGAAATTAGACCTGAGAAAGGAAGCATGCGAAGCATGTAATAAAATCCCTTCCAAGTGAAGACTGAGAGCATGGGCATTTTTTCTCCTCCTCCTGTGTTGAGCCCCGGGGTGATAGTTTGGTCAGTTCTTGAGTGCCTGTTAAGAACGGCTTCTTTGTTTTCTATAGCCCAGATAGTCTTGTGGACATAAGCCCCTTTGACTTTCAGAACCATCCCTCACATGGAAGCCTTAAAAGTTGGTCCATTGAGGGGTGCTTCAAACCATTCACTCCTCAGAGAGAAGCTAGGAGTTAGGGGTTCCCTCCTAAGTATATGGCTCTGTGCCAGGAGTGGGGTTTCTGGGGAGAGGATGTCTCAGCTTTTTCTATCCACTTTGATGTGGGTATTTTCTCATTCACCCGACGTGGAGGAGTCGCTCAGCTAGTGTCCGGGCTTCTCTCAGCTCTCTATATGTAGCTGTGCAAGTGGTACTGCCGTGAGCTGCTCCTGCAAGGTGTTGGGAGCCAGTGTTGCCATCTTGGTCCCTCTCAAAATGAGGATAATAACAGCGCCATAGAGTGATTTACAGAATCAAAGAATTCGGCACGTGGAAAGCACACTGGTCACTGCCTGGTAGAGTTCCATGTGCACTTATGCACACGTGTGCTCATGCAAGTCTCCCCCCACATCCACACATGCATTCACACATGCATGCATATGCACACATTCACACACTTTCACACACACACACACATGCTCACACTCACATGCACACACATTCACACACACACATACACACACACAAGAACTATCCGTTTTATGGTTATTATCTCTCCTCCTCACTGGAGGTTAAGTTTTAAGTAAACGGCTTTCCTGTTATTTAATTTACTTTAAATGAATAACAGTGTAGAATCTGCATGATTCCCTTATGGGCAGCAAGCACACTGCTGGTATGACAAGACACTTTTTAAAATCACACAGAATTCCCCCTCTACTTCAAGGATGGTAAATGGTATTGTAAAGAGGTCTGACAGAACAAGTGATAATATGAATTACTGAAGAAACAGCTCAACGAAATTTTTTAAAGCATCCACACTGTGTGAAGTCCTGAGCTACACACATGGTTAAACATTACAGGAAATGCAGCAAAACATGATTTAAAGCACAAAACAGAAAGCCTATGACAGACAAGTTGGAGTATTGAAATGGAAGTTTTACATGGGAAATTAGCAGTCTAGCCACTCATTTGACTGTCTCCATGATAGATGTGGATTACGCTGTAATTGATTTAGCAGAGTGAGTTGTAAGACAATTCCTGCAAATGGTCATATTTTATATTGTATATTTATTAATTGGGCCAATGACTTGAAAGAAGACAAAGCATACCTATTATGCAATGACTGGTTTTGTGTTACTAAGAAACCAGATAGGTGGATTTAAATAATTCTCTAATCCTAGAACAACAACCTTGTCATTCTCTCTAACATTTTAGAGCTATTTGTTTGTCTTTTCCTAGATTTACAGGTCAAAATGTACGTGTATTGTATTTGGACATGGCTTACAAACATAAAACACTCATGTATACTTATGGCTGATTCATGTTAATGTATGGCAGTAAACAACACAATATTGTAAAACAAGTATCCTTCAGTTAAAAATTTTAAAAAGAGAAAGCACTCAAAGATTTTTCAGTTGCACTGATATGGAGTTGTAATAAATAATCCTTTTAAATGCAATTTTTGAAAGAGAATACCTAAGTCTTCATTTAATAGCTGGATTCTCTCATAGCTCTCTTAACAAAGAATCTGCCTGCGATGCAGGAGATCCAGTTTTGATTCCTGGGTCGGGAAGATTTCCTCTGGAGAAGAAAATAGCAACCCACTTCAGTATTCTTGCCTGGGAAATCCCATGGATAATTTCAAGCTTATTAGCTTGATAATTTATAGATACTTTAGCTTTAAGCTATTTAACTGGTTAAATATGGTTTCCATTACTTAAGTTTAGGAAAGACGGCCATAAGACGAAATGCAGGTATTTCTGACTAGGGACAGAGGTTGAAAAGCTTTCTATTGTATCCTTTATGTGATTTAAACTTAAATGTCTATTAAACTGGAACTTACATTTCTATAACTTCTAGAGTGGCAAGTAACCTGAAAGGAAGAGCCTGTATTAAAATCTGTAACAGTAATTATGCCTATCTGCACTATGTGTTGACAATGTATATACATACAGATTGTTTCAGGTGAATTTAACAAAGCACTTTGTTGAAAAGACAAATGCTATACAATCATGAAAATTTTAACAAGATTCATTATCTTTATCTTCACTACTATGAAATCAGCCATCTGTATGATATTTGAAATTAGTTTGAGAAACTTAGGATGTATCTTTTTAATGAAACGTCTCAGTCTCAGTGAGATAAATATTTACCAAGAGATAAATATAAATATGAAAATATTAAGTACATGCACAAAATAGAGAAGCTCATTCTAAGCCTTAAGTAATTTTTTTTTTCTTAAACTGAACTCATTTCTTTGTGATGGCTTTCTATGAATTTTTTGCATCCAGTTTGATGGAGGGAAAAATCATATATGTGACCTGTATACCCCAAGCAGTTATGCCTATTAAGACAAATTCATTTCTCCCTACAGTGAGTAATTTCTTCTCTTCAGATTGTAACTATTTTTAAACATCAGATTCTCAAAACACTCAGTGTATAGAAAGATTTCCTGAAAGAGGGGATGTTTTGGTGTCCTGTTATCTTTTTCTAATCATTCTTAACAATTTTTATAATCTTGCCATTCTTCTTATGTATACCAATATCAGGTATACACTGCATTATTGGGATTCAGCCTTGTAGTTCTTCTTAGAGTAATATGAGGAAAAACACAACAGTATTTTTCATTGCAGATTTACTAAATAGTTATAAATATACCCAGGCCATTGTTTAAAACTAAAATTTCTTGGCCAATATGAAAAATTAAATTTGCAAATGGGCTTCACTACACATCAGCCTACAAATAAATTGCATAATTAAAACAGACAATGACTAAATATATTTTTAAAAATCAGTCACTTTTCCTCAGTTGGCATGACCTGAATTCCAGGCACTGTATTTGTCCTGGATGATTTATCTAAAAATGGTTTTTGAGGTTGAATAATTCCATGAAGTACTGGCTCATAAGCACTTCTATATCAATGGGAATTGACGTCAAATGCTTACAGGAAAGCTTACACCTATTATGATAATTCTGGGAAGCTGTGATGTCATGATACTTTGTACAAAAAAAAATTATGACATTATTTTAAAAGCTACAGAAACAAACACCTATAGTAAGCAAATATTTTATTGGAAAGATTTATTCAAAAATACATTTTTAAAAAGCTTGACAGCTTTTTTAAAAAGCTTTATGTTAACTTTTTGTTTCCTTTTCATCCACCAAAATATATTCATGTTCAATAAGAAATCATTTTCTTCTAGGCACTAATCTAAAAGTTATGTAATACACAATGGTACTTCATTTAATAATCAAAACCATCTCAAAAGGCAGATACTGTTGTGATTTTCAGTTTTCAGAGGAAGAAACAAAGCATTGAGTATTTAGGTAATTTATCCAAGGACCATATTCAGTGATGAATGGTGAAGGGCCTAGAACTTTATAATGTGGCTCCAGATGTCATATTCTTAACAGCTCTGCATTATCATTTCTCTACTTATAACAGGGAAGTATCATTTAAGATATGAAATTAGAATACTTAAGGCAACACAGCAGATAACTGTTTAATCTATGTTTAATCCGTACAGGATGTTAACTAATATTTGAAACGTCAATAATTTATATTAACATTAAATTACTTAGAAGCAGATTTCTTGACAATTTAAAATCTTAATTAAGCTACGTTTCTCATCTTATAATTTATTTCAGGCAGATGCATATTTATTATAACTGATACTTTGTATCTGATATACATCATACCAAATTAAAGATTAACAGAACCATTAATTTATGTGTTTTAATAATCTTGTTAACTTTAAATGCATGCATGCAGTGGGACAGGCTACAATAGTACAGTTACTCTGTGGGCTCACCCTCATTACACAATAAACTTGGTGAGGAAAAGACACTCATTTGCCTTTGTGGTTTTAGTTCTTTGAAAAAAAAACTGAAACTAGAAACATGCCATAATTATCACAGTATCAATAAATGTGTCCGTGTGAGGATCTGTCCAAATGCTGAAAACACTTTAAGCAGTTGATTTTACATCATGTAAATGTTATAGCCAGGTGCTGAAAAAGAAGTATGTGTTCCTTTTGAGGGCTTAGGATAATTATTAATTAAATAGTGCATTTATTGTTTATTTGATTAATATTTGCCAATGTCACTTGTAAGCTCTATGAGAGGGAGGATTCTAATTTTTCTTTTCTTTTTTTAATATTATACCTTCAACATGTAGCTCAATGTCAGATAGTCACTAAAGTTTAATGATTTATTAATTACTCACATCTAAATAAAATTAATAAATTTAAGAAGAGGTGGTAAGTCTTTTTGTTTGTTTGTTTTCCTTCAAAAACCACACTGACTTTTCCAAGTCTCAATCATCTGATAAAGATGTGTATGATTATCGGAGACTTTCAGGAGTGCTTTAAAGTACATTGTAAGCACCTGAATACCAAAAGCCAGAGAAGTCAAGCTGCAGCAATATTGTATTTCATTTAATCTCAGATGGGAGACCAAGGGTGTCGAAGTAAAAGTGAGAGTACTGGTGGTGGTTTAGTCGCTAAGTCACGTCCGACTTAGTAAGTGATTATTTATTTTCTGACTTAATTTATATAACAATATGTTGGAATGTTGTTGCTCAGTTGCTCAGTCATGTTCTACTCTTTGTGACCCCATGGACTGCAGCATGCCAGGTTTCCCTGTCCATCACCATCTCCCAGAGCTTGCTCAGACTCATGTCCATTGAGTCGGTGATGTTATTTGTATAACAATATGTTGGAATGTTGTATGACACTGAAATAGTATATGGAAGCCATACAAAAAGAAAAAGGTTGGCTATCAGGCTAAGATCTTTGGACTATATTCAAAACATATCTGAGTTTTGATTTTTGGACTTGTTTTAGTTTCTGTCTATCCCTACTTAGCTCTACTTCCCTATCTTCTGGTAACAAACTCTGATTTTCCTTTGGATACAATTTTGTTGGATGGTAAATAAAGATATCTTGTTACTAAAGTCAAGGGAACTAACTTAAGCCAGTAGCACTCTCTCACTAGAAATTTAAGTTTCCCAAACTATATGAAGATATTGCAGTTGATAAACTTCCATAGAAACATCCTCACATGTTTCTGTCTAGATCAAGTCAGCCTGTTTTCTAAACTTTCTGAAGCCTTGTCCTATTGTGGTTTATTTAATTTATGAACCATTTTCTCTTGGTGAAATGATACTATCTTGCGTCAAGTAGCCAGGATCTGTTTCACTGGTCAGCAACAGGAACATTAGCAGTTGATCAAGCAATGTTGAAACACTCAGAATGTGCTTCAGAAGAATGAGTTCATTGGGAGAACAGTTAGGATGATTCACTTGGTGATAATGAGTTGAATGGACTAGAGTCAAAAGAGACAAGCACCAGGAGAATAATACAGGAAACTGTTGAAAACTTCACATGAGAAGCCAGAACTGTTTTAATGATGCTAAAATGAAAAATATTTAGTGTTATATAGATTCAGGGAAGCCTGGTATGCTGCAGTCCATGGGGTCGCAAAGAGTCAGACATGACTGAGCAACTGGACAACAACAAGTTTCAGACACAAAATTCATCATTTCCCCCCCTAGGTACAAAAGTGAAAGTAAAGTCGCTCAGTTGTGTCTGACTCTTTGTGACCCTGTAGACTGTAGCCTAACACATTCCTCCATCCATGTGATTTTCAGGCAAGAGTACTGGAGTGGGTTGCCATTTCTTTCTCCAGAGGATCATCCCAATTCATGGATCAAACCCAGGTCTCCCACATTGTAGGCAGACGCTTTAACTAGATATGAAAGTAGAGATAAATAGATGCCAATGTCAAAGCTAAGTATTTTAGTGGAAACCTATTACCTGGGGCTTCCCTCAGTGGTTCAGCTGTAAAGAATCTACCTGACAATGCAAGAAGCAGTAGGAGACATGGGTTTGATCCCTGGATCAAGAAGATCCTCTGGAAGAAGAAATGGCAACCCACTCCGGTATTCTTGCCTGGAGAATCCCTGGAGAGAGAAGCCTGGTGGGTTACAGGGTTACAGTTCATGGGGTTGCACAGGGTTGACCGTGACTGAACATTGCCTTGTCTGCTTCCTCACCATTTCCACTCTGATGATCCCAGTGGTGGCTTCAGGCTTATTTCTTTTGTAGAGTGCTAAGTGTCCTGCACACATGATGGCCTGCACTTCTCCATGTCTTCCCTACCTTCACACCCTCTCTCACACTGCCTTGGTCCAGAATTTCTTCTCTGTTCCCTTTAAGTTGCCCCTTCTTGTTTTGAACCACTTTCAACGGTCACTACTCTCATTTCCTTAATAATACACTATTTCAGGTGTTAGGGTTTTCCTTGAGACTCCCACTTGACACACGCCTCTTACTCAGAGCAAATGACCTTGTCTTCCGCTTCACCGAGAAAGTTGATACTGTCACGCATTCTGCTCAGCTTCAGCCAGACTCACACATAATGTTCCGACATATGGATCAGTGAGTCTTCACCCCACCATGCGGTCACTCACATTCACACTCTAAGATGTCATCTCTGTTCTTTCAAGATTGGTCCCCCTGGGACCCTTTTTTGTTTTGTTTGATTCAAGCAACTCTTTCATATTGAGTTCAGGGTTCCTCTTCTCTAGAATACATGAAACTTATCCTCTCATAGGTAGTACCTGTGCACTCAGCAATTTTTTGTACTTTTTACCTTATATATAGAATACCTATTAGTTTCCCTGTTACTCCAACTAAAACATGTAACTTAAAGTTAGGCATCATATTGATCATAATATTCATTACTTTTGCATATGAAAATTAAGCCCTGCATGCTAGATATGGTGCTCTGCATTATAAACACTGAGATGAATGATACACCACTTTCCTAACATAGAGAGCCCACCAAGCAATTCAAAGATTACAGACGAAGGTGACAGCATCAGTAAACGTAGGAGAAGGAGAGTAAAGAAGGGTATGCGGTAGATCAAATCCAATCAAATAAAAATGGGAAGAACGTGACATGAAAATTTCCATTAGGTGCTTGATATTTGAGGAGAATTTTTAAGGATGAAGTGCTAAATGGAAAGAAAAAAAGATAGTCTATTGACTCAAAGTGTTACCCTTGATATATAAAGAGCTTGGAACTTGTCATTCCCATCCTCACATCAAGACATATCTGAAAAATGGAAATCAATGACTCTTCTTATAACTATTAGAGATCTGAGGTCACAAGACGAAATATCATCCAAAACTAGAGAGACCAGCAAATATAGAGAATCACAGTGGTAACCAGCTTAGCAGTGGCAGAAGCCATATATTTTGAGGCTTTGTTGAGTACACAATCATTCATAGTTAAGATCACTGTGTATTCTTGGCAGATGGAACCTTTTTTCATTATGTAAGGGCTCTCAGTATCTAGTAATTCTCTATGTTCTGAAGTCTACTTTATTTGATATAAATATAAGTATTCCTGTAATGTTCTACTAATATCTACAAAGTATATTATTTCTTTTTTTTTTTTTTTACTTTCAACCTGGGTATGTTATGTTTAAAATAAAATTGCAATAGTTGCACTGGGTTTATTTTAATCTGTCTTTTAACTGTTGTATTTTGACTACTTATATTTTAGTAATTATTCATATCTTAGATCTTAAGTATGTGATGATAATTTATGTTTTGTATTTTGTTGGTTTACTCTTTTTCACTTTTCTTACATTTCTATAGTGAAGTGAAGTCGCTCAGTTCATGTCCGACTCTTTGCAACCCCATGGACTGCAGCCTGCCAGGCTCCCCCGTCCATGGGATTCTCCAGGCAAGAGTGCTGGAGTGGATTGCCATTTCCTTCTCCAGGGGATCTTCCTGACCCAGGAATCGAACCCAGGTCTCCCGCATTGCAGGCAGATGCTTTACCATCTGAGATTCCTATAGGTGACTTTAAAAGTTTGTTTTTTAAAGACTTTGTCTTGATTTATTCATAGTGCTTTTGACTACTGATACATTGCATTGTGTGTTTTTCAGTGGGTGTTCTAGGTATTACCATATAGTGCTTCACGACAACTTTAAATCTCACTTCCCTTTAGAATGATTTACCTTACTTTTAAAAGTGAAATTTTAAGTTAATGTTCACTAACAATTCTTTTTTAGTTTTCTTTTGTCTGAGAAAGTCTTTATTTTTTCCCATTCTTGATGTTTACTTTCATCAAGAATTTGCAGTTGACATTTTTCTTTCAAAACTTGAAAAAGGTCACGTCCTTCCTTCTGGCTTCCATAAATTTCAGATAAGAGGTCTACTATCAACAACAGACTAGTTTCAAATAGGAAAAGGAGTACGTCAAGGCTGTATATTGTCACCCTGCTTATTTAACTTCTATGCAGAGTACATCATGAAAAACACTGGGCTGGAAAAAACACAAGCTGGAATCAAGATTGCCGGGAGAAATATCAATAACCTCAGATATGTAGATGACACCACCCTTATGGCAGAAAGTGAAGAGGAACTAAAAAGCCTCTTGATGAAAGTGAAAGAGGACAGTGAAAAAGTTGGCTTAAAGGTCAACATTCAGAAAACAAAGATCATGGCATCCGGTCCCATCACTTCATGGGAAATAGATGGGGAAACAGTGGAAACAGTGTCAGACTTTATTTGAGGGGCTCCAAAATCACTGCAGATGGTGACTGCAGCCACGAAATTAAAAGACGCTTACGCCTTGGAAGAAAAGTTATGACCAACCTACATAGCATATTCAAAAGCAGAGACATTTCTTTGCCGACTAAGGTCTGTCTAGTCAAGGCTATGGTTTTTCCAGTAGTCATGTATGGATGTGAGAGTTGGACTGTGAAGAAGGCTGAATGCCGAAGAATTGATGCTCTTGAACTGTGGCGTTGGAGAAGACTCTTGAGAGTCCGTTGGACTGCAAGGAGATCCAACCAGTCCATTCTGAAGGAGATCAACCCTGGGATTTCTTTGGAAGGAATGATGCTAAAGCTGAAACTCCAGTGCTTTGGCCACCTAATGTGAAGAGTTGACTCATTGGAAAAGACTCTGATGCTGGGAGGGATTGGGGGCAGGAGGAGAAGGGGACGACAGAGGATGAGATGGCTGGATGGCATCACTGACTCGATAGACATTGAGTCTGAGAGAACTCTGGGAGTTGGTGATGGACAGGGAGGCCTGGTGTGCTGCGGTTCATGGGGTCGCAAAGAGTCGGACATGACTGAGCGACTGAACTGAACTGAACTGATCGTTCAAATTGGTGGATTCTCTACAATTAATGGCTTGCTTCTCTCTGGTCACTTTTGATAATTTTTTCTTTGTTTTTAGTTTTCATAAGTCTAATGATAATGTGTCTTGGATCCCTTGAGTTTATCCTTTAAAAAATTTAATTCAGCTTTAGCTTTTAGATTTATAGCTTTAACCAAATTTGTGAAGTTTTCTGCCGTCATTTCTTTGCATACTGTTCTAGTCCCACCTCTGTCTTCTCTGCTTCTGAGACTGCATGAGAGGAATGTTAACTTGTACTGCAAATTTAAAAACTTTACTTTCTGGCTGTTTCAATATCCTCACAAAGAGGCTGTGATAAGCACCAATGTGATAAGGCTTGCTGTTGCTACAAATTACCCCATTCACTTTCCTATGACTGAGAGCTAGTGACATTCAAAGAACCAATGTAATCCCCTTGCAGCTTCTCTTTGTGTACTCCACCTGACCCCATGAAAGGCATTTATCCACAGGTCCTTGCTTTCTCAGCTTGCCACTGCTTGGTTGAACCCATTCTCTTAGTACTCATCCCATCTGGTCATCTGTGGCATGTGGTGACTCTGTCTCTCTAGAACGTGTGAATATGATATCATTAAATTTGTGTGTGTGTGTGTGTGTGAGATTCTTTTCTCTTTATCAAGCATCAAGTTTTCAATACAGGCAACTCCCTCCTGTTGTTGGAGTTGTTGGTAGGCGGATGTATCTACTTAACTGTTTCAAGGTGATTTAGATTTTGTGCATCCTGATTTTATGCAGATGGGGAGGATGGTGGTCTCGTCCACAATGAGTGGAACCTAGGCTCTTTTCTTCTCTCTCCTGTATTGCTATTACAAACATATCACTCATAGTACTATATCTAGATGAGATGACAAGAGCAAGTAATGGAGTTGCTTGAAATTTTGTGATATCTAATTAAATAAAATTTTATTGCAGAAGTCCTTTCAACTTGGCAACAAAAATCTATTTAAAATTAGATTTATAAATAAAAGTTAATGAAAATAGATATGCTAAAATATAGAATAAGTCTTTCAAATATTCACTGAGCAAATACTATTTGTCAAGCACTAGTAATTCATAAATGAACATAATTATGGCAACATAAAGATTTATCATATACATAAGAAATGCTAACTATATAAATACCTAGTTATCCTAGCAATATGCTAATTATAATCAAGCTTTCCTTAGAATTTTATTGAAACCACTAGCAACTCAAAATAATATGTTCTTTCCTCTGCCAGACTATAAAAATCTCTTTGATCACACATATTTCTTTGTCTGTTACTGAATTTCTCTGTTCTTTCAAAGCAAACCTTTTTTTTCAGTAGAAATATACACAGCCTGGATTAATATCTTCATTGTTTCAACACACTCTTCTCTGTATTCTGTGTTCTACGTGTCATTTAAACTACTCTTAACAATGCCAGCAGGGCCTCCCTGCTTCACTGAGTGTGGATCATGGGTAAAGAACCCTCCTGCCAGTGTAGAAGAGGTGGGTTTGATCTCTGGGTGGGGAAGATCCCCTGGAGAAGGAAATAACAACTCACTCCAGAATTCTTGCCTGGGAAATCCCATGGGCAGTCTGGCAGGCTATAGTCCGTGGAGCTGAAAAAGAGTAGGACACAACTTAGTGACTCAACAACAATGATGTCTGCAAGGACTTCCCTTCTATCAAAACCAACTCACATTTTTGGCTTTATCTGAATTACTAGCTGTTTCCCAAATGCATACCATACTTGAGATTATCATGCATTTTATTAATCATACAGACAAACTTTGTAACACACATGACTTGTTATATCACATCCACGGCAAAATCTCCCAATGCTTTTTTAATTGAGGTATAGTTGCTTGGCATCACTAACGTGATGGACATGAGTTTGGGTAGGTTCCAGGAGTTGGTGATGGACAGGGAAGCCTGGCATGCTGCAGTCCATGGGGTCGCAAAGAGTTGGACACGACTGAGCGAATGAACTGAACTGAACTGATAGTTGCTACACAATACTAATGGAAATTACAGGTGTACAATATTGTGATTAACAATTTTTAAAGGTTTTACTCAATTAATAGTTACTATAAAATATTGGCTATCTTCCCTGTGTTATACAACATACACTTACAGCTTATTTTACCTCTTAATCCCATACCCCTGTATTCCCCCTGACCTTTCCTCTCCCCACTGACAACAACTGATTTGTTCTCTGTATTTCTGAATCAGTTTCTCTTTGTTACATTCACTAATTTGTCAAATTTACCGATGCTGTTCATATACATTAAGGGACATTCAAGAATTAGGAAACAAGCTAAGCTTTTCAAACATGATTGCTTACTGTAAATAACTGGTTACTCAGATATCAAAAGGCTAAAGGAAAAATGGGATATAAAAGAAGTCGTTGCAGTCCCCAAGGCAAGGAAAAAATAAAAAGATTCAAAAGTATCATCAAACTGGGAGTTGAACAAAACTACTGAATGATGGGCAAATTTAATTGAGATAACCATTATACTGTGGACAAGAATTCCTTAGAAGAAATGGAGTAGCCCTCATAGCCGATGAAATAGTCCGAAATGCAGTACTTGGGCACAGTCTTAAAAACAACAGAATGATCTCTGTTTGTTTTCAAGACAAACCATTCAATATCACAGTAATCCAAGTCTATGCCCCTACCACTAATGCTGAAAAAGCTGAAGTTGAACAGTTCTATGATGACCTACAAGACCTTTTGGAACTAACACCAAAAAAAAAAAAAAGTGATACCCTTTCCATCAAAGGGGACTGGAATGCAAAAGAAGGAAGTCAAGAAACACCTGGACTAACAGGCAAGTTTGGCCTTGGAATACAAAATGAAGTATAGCAAAAGCTAACAGAGTTTTGCCAAGAGAACACACTGTTCAGAGCAAACACCTTCTTCCAACAACACAAGAGATAACATATCTCTACACATGGACATCACCAGATGGGCAATACTGAAATCAGATTGATTATATTCTTTGCAACCAAAGAGGGAGAAGCTCTATACAGTCAGCAAAAACAAGACTGGGAACTGACTGTGGCTCAGATCATGGACTCCTTATTGCTAAATTCAAACCTAAATTGACAAAAGTAGGGAAAACCACTAGGCCATTCAGGTATGACCTAAATCAAATCCCTTACTATTATACAGTAAAAATGAGAAATAGAGTCAAGGGATTAGATCTGATAGACAGAGTGCCTAAAGAACTATGGACAGAGTTTCATAACATTGTACAGGAGGTGGTGATCAAAACCATCCCCAAGAAAAAAAAATGCAAAAAGGCAAAATGGTTGTCTGAAGAGGCTTACAAGTAGCTGAGAAAAGAAGAGAAGCAAAGGCAAGGAGAAAAGGAAAGATACCCATCTGCATGCAGAGTTCCAAAGAAAAGCAAAGAGAGATAAGAAAATCTTCCTAAGTGATCAATACAAAGAAATAGAGGAAAACAATAGAATGGTAAAGGCTAGAGATATGTTCACGAAAATTAGAGATACCAAGGAAACATTTCATCCAAAGATGGGCACAATAAAGGGCAGAAAAGGTATGGACCTAACAGAAGCAGAAAATATTAAGAAGTGGTGGCAATAATTCATGGATGAACTATACAAAAAAGGTCTTAATGACCCAAATAACCACGATGGTGTGATCACTCACCTAGAGTCAGATCCTGGAATGTGAAGTCAAGTGGGCCTTAGGAAGCATCACTACGAACAAAACTAGTGGAGGTGATGGAATTTCAGTTGAGCTATTTCACATCCTAAAAGACGTATGCCCTTATAGTGCTGTATTCAATATGTCAGCAAATTTGGAAAACTCAGCAGTGGCCACAGGACTGAAAAATGTCACTTTTAACTCCCATCTCAAAGAAAGGCAATGCCAAAGAATGTTCAAACAACCACACAATTGGACTCATTTCACAAGATAGTAAAGTAATGCTCAAAATTCTCCAAGCTAGGCTAGGCTTCAACATTATGTGAACCCAGAACTTCCAGATGTTCAAGCTAAATTTAGGAAAGGCAGAGGAACCGAAGATCAAGCAAGAGAATTCCAGAAAAAAAAATCCATTGTTGCTTCATTGACTATGCTAAAGGCTTTGACTGTGTGGATCACTACAAACTGTGGAAAATTTTTCAAGAGATGGGAATACCAGACCACCTTACCTGCATCCTGGAAGCCTGTATGCAGGTCAAGAATCAATGGTTAGAACAGGGCATGGAAGAATGGACTGGTTCCAAATTGGGAAAGGAGTACTTCAAGGCTGTATATTGTCACCCTGCTTATTTAACTTATATGCAGAGTACATCATGTGAAATGCCAGGCTGCATGAAGCACAAGCTGGAATCAAGATTCCTGGGAGAAATATCAATAACCTTAGATATGCAGATGACACCACCCTTATGGCAGAAAGTGAAGAGGAACTAAAGAGCCTCTTGATGAAGGAGAAAGAGGAGAGTGAAAAAAGCTGGCTTAAAACTCAACATTCAAAAAACTAAGATCATGGCATCCAGTCCCATCACTTCATGGCAAATAGATGGGGAAATAATGGAAACAGTGATAGACTTTATTTTCTTGGGCTCCAAAATCACTGCAGATGGTGACTGCTGCCAAGAAATTAAAAGGTGCTTGCGCTTTGGAAGAAAAGCTATGAGAAACATAAACAGCATATTAAAAAGCAGAGACATTACTGTGCCAACAAAAGTCAGTATAGTCAAATCTATGGTTTTTCTAGTAGTCTTGTACAGGTATGAGAGTTGGGCCATAAAGAAGGCTGAGTATCTAAGAACAGATGCCTTTGAACTGTGGTGTTGGAGAAGACTCGTGAGAGCCCCTTAGACTGCAAGGACATCAAACTAGTCAATCCTAAAGGAAATAAACTCTGAATATTCATTGGAAGGACTGATGCTGAAGCTGAAGCTCCAATACTTTGGTCACCTAATGTAAAGAGCTGATTCATTAAAAAAAGACCCTGATGCTGGGAAAGATTGAAGGCAGGAGGAGAAGGGCGTGACAGAAGACGAGATGGCTGGATGGCATCACCGACCCAGTGGACATGAGTTTGAGCAAACTCCAGGAGATGATGAAGGACAGGGAAGCCTGGCGTGCTGCAGTTCATGGGGTCACAAAAAGTCATACAGGGGTGAATGACTGAACAACAACAACAACGGTAATCATGACCGAAGGGCTTCCAGGTGGCATGCAGGAACCTGGCTGGGGATTACAGTGTAAGAAGAAGAGGTGACGGAATATGGTAGGAACTTTATGAGTAATTCTTGGGCCACCTTGGAAATGCTAAGTGGTTGACTCTAGAAGTACCAAATAGCACTAGAGCTGCTAGAGTTTGCTGATGCTAAAAAGATGCAGATAGAAATTGTAGGGAGAAAGACAATCCCTGCCCTTCCAATAACACACCATCGCTTCCCAGATAGTAAAGAAATTGCAGAAATGGAGTTTGTTGACTCCCATTCCCAATATCACAGAGAATACAATAAAATGGGTGAAGCTGGCACTGAGAAACAATAACCTCCACAGGATATTTCACTTAGGATATACTTTTACTTCCAGATTAATCATCTACTTACGCATCTCCAGGCTTCGCTGGTGGCTCAGTGGTAAAGAATCTGTCTGCCAATGCAGGAGATGCGGGTTAGATCCCTGGGTTGGGAAGATCCCCTGGAGAAGGACCTGACTTAGCAACTAAACAGCAACAACAAAGCGTCACCACTTACTCTCTAATAGATTATTCTCTGCCACCTGAATACACTTAAACTTGCCTTTATGCACATTACATCATGACAACTTTGTATGCCTGGAGTTGTCTTCCTATTCTCTCTTCATCACTGGAAATTGTATCTACCAATCCCTTAGTTCCTATCTTAAATTGATTTGTTTATAAAGATTTTCCTTATCCCCAGAGTTAAATTTTTATTCTTTGCACAGTGTTGGCATATAATCTATGGGAACTCTGTGCTGCATGAATCAGGTCCAGCTATATTTGTACCTCTCTCAAGGTTACTACATTCTGCCTTTTTATTTAAGTAATTATTGTGCTAATTTGATCACTTCACAAGTTCCTTCAGGGTAGAAATGATGTCTTACTTATAACTGCAGTCCCCATAAGTTAAGTGCCCATCAATTGATGGAATTTCCAAAAGTGATGTACAAAAAGAGAGGAAAAAATTTCACATACACACAAACAATAATTTTATGAAGATAAAATTTCAACTAGCTTCAGAACTCAATTTTTTTCAGTTTTTCTACTTTCTGCTTTTCTGCTCATTAATTATAGTTAATATTTAAAACAACAAACACACCTCACTTTCAATGGTTCCAAAAGCTTCTCTATTCAATTGATGCTTGAAAATTACAAGGCACTGCTTTGTTATTTTCTCTGTTATCAATTATGGCACAGAAGTGAAGAACTGGGAAAGGCTGCCTCCTTAACAATATTACATCTCAATATATCCTCTCCAGAATCTACCCCCTGACTCTGTAGAAAAACGATGCCCTGTCAGTAGCAATTTTTCTTTGTGGCATCACAAAAAACGACACCCTTTCTGACTACCCTTTCATTGTTTTGTATCTGCAGATGATCAATGTCCTCAGGAAAAAGCGAACATTTAAAGTACCTGTCAGCTCTAGATTCAGTAAGTATGCTTTCAGTGTTTCAACCTCATGAATAATTTCAACTTCCGTTTGATCAGCAGAAAAATAATTTCAATTATTTTTCCCTTTTGACATCTCTAACATTCAAAATTACTAATTTAATAAATCACTCACAGGAGAGGAATAGTACTCCAAAAAATTTTAATGGCAAATCTTATTTTTCGTTATGCAAATATGCTACAAGTATATTTTAATATGATAAATAAACATTTGTAATAAGAATAAAAAATATGCTATTTATAAATGCAATTATCTGATAATCTGAAAATTATCAATTCTTTGAGTGCAGGAGTGCTTGGCATGCTATAAATTATCAATATGATCTCATTGAATTAAAATTTCATTTTCATTTATTTATTTTCAGTCATTGTTGAGAGATTAAGCTATTGCTTTTTTAATGTGCTGATTGAGGACTCCAAAGTAGAGAATTTATAAACAATAAGAAATCATTAAATGCTAATTTTAAGAATAATCAAGAGTGAATTTTTATATATATTCTACCACAATTTGTTCCTATTGATATCTCTACAATATAATCTGTCTAATATAATAAATTTTATCATGTAAAAATAATATGCAGAAATGGGTATATTTCTGAATGAATACTCACTTAAGGAAATGAAAAATAAAGCCAAACAATTACAAAAGAAATGTCTGTTTCAATCAGCCCCCTTAGCTTGATTAAAATGCCATGTGGTATATTGATATGTACCTGACATCTGCCCAATTTTTTTTAATTCAATGACTTTTATCAGTGACTGAGGCAAACAAAAGAAAACCCATACAACTATATTTCTTTTCCATCATCATTTTCTCTACAGCCTAATGTTACATTTGGAGTCTTGAGGTTCTAAAAGCACTTTACTAATGCTGAGACAAGCCTTAAACTGCTTTGAGTTTTATTGGACAAGAAAGCATTCACGTGTCATCTTTACTTTGGACATATCAACTGACAGATCAGTGGTGACTAGGTCCTATCTCATTGTGGGCTTTAATGAGCTTGCAAATAGGATACCAATTTAAAATGGCTTCGGCAGCCTTATCCGTCTGTGAATTCATGATGTTTTTATAGGAAATCTCCAGAAAGGACGAGAGTCTTTATTGTGAAAATGTGTAAGATAGGTGAGTGTGTCACACTGAGGGTATTTTTTTTTAACCAAGGAGAAAAATAAAATTTATCTCACATCAACAGCAGGATGAACTCTTTAGATTTTAAAAGAACCATGAAAGAGTCTCAAAGATTCAGGAACACCTCAAATAAGATAATGTCTATCAAGAAATTTTTTTCTAAAAATATCCTACCATATAACTCCAAACCAAAAAAATCTGTGTAAAAATAATATAATAAAGCTATTACATGCATTTTTGACTGAAAATGTTCACATAAAACAGTCACATAAATGTTTATAGTTAGGTTTGATAATCATGAATAAGAGCAATAATGCTATATGAAACAGAAAATGAGGGAGTCGGTGAATTAGACCAGTGTCCAATATGCTCTTTACAAGACCTCTAAAGTATATTACATGAAAATATTCTTTCTTTATGTAAGGCTTTAAGCAGCTCATCACACCGGGAATATTTAAGAGGAAAAACAATCGGTACTCTCTCTCTTCTGTCTGCTGCTTCCTTTCCTTCCCCCACCCTTCCCTACTCACCCCTTCCTTCCTTCCTTCCTCCTCCTTCCCTCTTTACTTTCCTCCTTCCCTCCCTCCTTCACCGTTCCTGAGTGCCTGTCTCCCTCCAAAAAATTTCATGGAACTCATATTTGACAGAAAATGAAGTGTTAGTCATTCAGTCGTGTCTGACTTTGCAACCCCATGGAGTGTAGCCCGCCAGGCTTCTCTGTCCATGGGATTCCTTTCTCCCGGAGATCTTCCTGACCCAAGGATTGAACCCGGGTCTCCTGCATTGCAGGAGGATTCTTTACCATCTGAGCTACCAAAAAAAGGCTCTAATTAAAAATGTAGGTTCTAATTCAGTAGGGTCTGAGGATTCTTCAATTCTAGAGTAGCATTGAAACATATACATTATTATACGTAAAACAGATAGTTGTGGGATGTTACTGCATAACACAGGGAACTCCACCTGGTGCCCAGTAACAAACTAGAGGGTGGGATGGAGGTGAGGGGAGGGAGCCTCAAGAGGGAGGGGACACATGTATCCTTACGGCCAAATCACGTTGTGGTATCGCAGAGACCAACACAACACTGTAAAGCAATTATCCTCCAGTTAAAGATAAATTTAAAAAACAAACAAACAAAAAATTACCTGATAAGAACTATATAGCTGGTGTCTCAACCATACTTTGAGTAGCAAGACTATAGGATTCATCCTGAGAAATGCTAATCTAGGCAAAAGATAAATGGGCAGCCAGTCAGGAACTGTTGTCTATAAAACTGAGAAGAGGGATTTTTCAGAGCCAGAGGTTGAGTGATGAGAAGCATCTCCATGAATTATTAATGAGAGGATTGATAAGAAAACAAAGGTGATATTCTTAGCAAGAACAGAGGTGTCACTATTTTGGATCTGACTTGCTGGGAAGCAAGTTCCATTTTGGTATAGTAAGTGAAAGTGAAAGAAAAAGTGAAGTCGCTCATTCGTGTCCAACTCTTTGTGACCCGTGGACTGTAGCTCACCAAGCTCCTCCATCCATGGGATTCTCCAGGCAAGAATACTGGAGGGGATTGCCATTTCCTTCTCCAGGAGATCTTCCCAACCCAGGGACTGAACCCAGGTCTCCCACATTTGGCAGATGCTTTAACCTCTGCACCACCAGGGAAGCCCTTTAGTAAGTGAAGGACCTAAGCAAAAGTTAGAAAGTTGTTAGTGGAGAAGTCACACTTATACCTATACATTTAGCTGAGGTCTAAACAGAAAATGTTTAGTGCAATGAAAAAAATGGTTGAAAAACAGCTTAGAAAACACACATATTTTGGAGGTGGGGAAGGTAAGAAATATCATAGCAGAGACAGAGAAGTAGCTATCAGAGGTAGGAGGGTAACCACACATGGAGTGCTTGAAAAATGAAAGAGAAGAAAGTTTCCATCTGGTGCTTTCTGAAAATACAGAGAACATGAGAGTAAAAAGAGTAAGGACACACATAAAACGATTTTATTTGCTAGTTATCTTTTTAAAAACAACCTCTGGAGTATTCAGTATCAGACCCCAAAGTGTAGGTGAAAAATAGGGACAAGAAAATGAACCTAGCAGGGATAGAGTAAAAAAAGAGAGAGAGAGAGAAAGCAATGAGGAGAAAAAGAAAGAGTGATTGAGAGGGTATTAAGAGTGAAGCAAAGACTTGTTTTGCTTTCTCTGCAAAGGGCACGCCTGAGTACACCAGCTGGGAATTGTACAAAGGAAAATGAAGGAAACTGATGTAGAACAGTTCTTGTAAGAATTGGCTAAATTGAATCAAAATCACAAGTGAAAGTACTCCACCTGAATGAATACGGAGATAATTTAGGAGCAGAATGGAGAGGAGGATGAAGAAAAAGAAATTCCTGGGAAGCTTCCCTGTGTTATAACAGTGGGGACTTGGGGAATGGCAGACAAGTATCTCTAGAGGGCACTTTCTGTTCCTTTTCTCAGTTTTTAAATGTCCTCCTTAACTTTGACTTGTCTATATAGAGCATTCTTCTGCCCCCTAAAGAAAACATGAAAGGAAGGAGAAAAGGAACCGAGGAGGAAAAGATCACAATTTATGGTTGCATGTAAACAAAGGGCAGGCTCATCTGCCTGCTCAGCATCCTTTCCACCCTCTTTTGCGAGCGGATGTAGACTTTTCTTTGGGAAACTCTCCTATCACTCTGTATCATCCTGTTCAAATCATTACTCAGGAGTCCAAGTTTCTAGGCCAATAAAACTTGCCTTTACAGGAATGCAGAGTTCCAAAGAACAGCAAGGAGAGATAAGAAAGTCTTCCTCAGCGATCAGTGCAAAGAAATAGAGGAAAACAACAGAATGGGAAAGACTAGAGATCTCTTCAAGAAAATTGGAGATACCAAGGCAATATTTCATGCAAAGATGGGCTCGATAAAGGACAGAAATGGTATGGACCTAACAGAAGCAGAAGATATTAAGAAGAGATGGTAAGGATACACAGAAGAACTGTACAAAAAAGATCTTCACGACCCGAATAATCACGATGGTGTGATCACTCATCTAGAGCCAGACATCCTGGAATGTGAACTCAAGTGGGCCTTCGAAAGTATCACTATGAACGAAGCTAGTGGAGGTGATGGAATTCCAGTTGAGTTATTTCAAATGCTGAAAGATGATGCTGTGAAAGTGCTGCACTCAATATGCCAGCAAATTTGGAAAACTCAGCAGCGGCCACAGAACTGGAAAAGCTCCGTTTTCATTCCAATCCCAAAGAAAGGCAATGCCAAAGAATGCTCAAACTACCACACAATTGCACTCATCTCACATGCTAGTAAAGTAATGCTCAAAATTCTCCAAGCCAGGCTTGAGCAATACATGAACCGTGAACTTCCAGATGTTCAAGCTGGTTTTAGAAAAGGCAGAGGAACCAGAGATCAAATTACCAACATCCGCTGGATCATGGAAAAAGCAAGAGAGTTCCAGAGAAACATCTATTTCTTCTTTATTGACTATGCCAAGACCTTTGACTGTGTGGATCGCAATCAACTGTGGAAAATTCTGAAAGAGATTGGAATACCAGACCACCTGATCTGCCTCTTGAGAAACCTGTATGCAGATTAGGAAGCAACAGTTAGAACTGGACAAGGAACAACAGACTGGTTCCAAATAGGAAAAGGAGTACATCAAGGCTGTATATTGTCACCCTACTTATTTAACTTATATGCAGAGTATATCATGAGAAATGCTGGGCTAGATGAAGCACAAGCTGGAATCAAGATTGCCGGGAGAAATATCAATAATCTCAGATATGCAGATGACACCACCCTTATGACAGAAAGTGAAGAGGAACTAAAATGCCTCTTGATGAAAGTGAAAGAAGAAAGTGAAAAAGTTGGCTTAAAGCTCAACATTCAGAAAACGAAGATCAGGGCATCTGGTCCCATCACTTCATGGGAAATAGATGGGGCAACAGTGGAAACAGTGTCAGACTTCATTTTTGGGGGGCTCCAAAATCACTGCAGGTGGTGATTGCAGCCATGAAATTAAAAGATGCCTACTCCTTGGAAGGAATGTTATGATCAACCTAGATAGCATATTCAAAAGCAGAGACATTACTTTGCTGACTAAGGTCCGTCTAGTCAAGGCTATGGTTTTTCCAGTGGTCATGTATGGATGTGAGAGTTGGGCTGTGAAGAAAGCTGAGTGCCAAAGAATTGATGCTTTTGAACTGTGGTGTTGGAGAAGACTCTTGAGAGTGCCTTGGACTGCAAGGAGATCCAACCAGTCCATTCTGAAGGAGATCAGCCCTGGGATTTCTTTGGAAGGAATGATGGTAAAGCTGAAACTGCAGTACCTTGGCCACCTCATGAGAAGAGTTGACTCACTGGAAAAGACTCTGATGCTGGGAGGGATTGAGGGCAGGAGGAGAAAGGGACGACAGGATGAGATGGCTGGATGGCATCACTGACTCGATGGACATGAGTCTGAGTGAACTCTGGAAGTTGGTGACGGACAGGGAGGCCTGGCGTGCTGCAATTCATGGGGTCGCAAAGAGTCGGACACGACTGAGCAACTGAGCTGAACAGAACTGAAGTTACAGGAGTAGTCTAGTAGTATTACACCAGGATAGAGAATGATTAAAGTGAAACTATTATATTTGTAGGTTTTATAGAAGCATGCTCAGTTGCTCAGTTGGGTCCAACTCTTTGCGACCCCATGGACTGAAGCCCACCAGGATCCACTGTCCATGGAATTCTCCAAGCAAGAATACTAGAGTGGGTTATCATGCTCTGCTCCAGGGGATTTTCTTAACCCAGGGATCGAACCTGGGTCTCCTACACTGCAGGCAGATTCTTTACCGTCCGAACCACCAGAGAAGCCCCAGATGACTTCAAACCTTCAAATGTTCTTCTTGCATGCTTTTTTAGCATTCTGTGTGCATACTTTATATCATTACATAAGATATTACAATATCTTACTCATCAAATTTTAACTCTTCAAAACTAGACTACTCATTAATATTTCTGTTCCATGCATTTTATTCTGTGCCAATCATGTAGGTGATGAATATATATATATTTATATATATGTTTTCCACAGTATGAAAGAAACAGTAATAAATCAGATCTTTTTCCTGCATGTACAAAGAGTTAGCCTCAATGTTAAAATAATCACTTGCACTTATTTTGGAAACATAAAGTTAGTGATTTGTGAAATGTCCAACACTCCCTTAAGTGTTTCATTCTTAACCTTGGTGGTAAAAATGTTTTTCTCCACTTAAAATCTTCTTTATGCAATACTCAAATTCTGAGAAAAATTTAACCGAGCAGAGACTGGCAAGAGTGGCAGTGTTCTTTCTTTCATGACATTAAAAAATATATATATAATATGTATGTTCTCTAAAACATCTGATACATGTAACATGTGTTATCTCATATGTAAACTAGGATGATGATGAATACCAGCTTCATAGCATTGTTGCAAAAATTAAATGAAATAATACATATGATACACCTAGACAGAATCCAATCAAACAAGCCATGAATGAAACATCTGTGCCTTGCCTTTTCTTTCCTCTACTGTTTTTACGGCCTCTGTGCCCAGCTATAGCGTATGTAAACCTGCACACAACACACAAGGACCCGAGTAGGCAAACGTGATAATGCTCACGGATGCGATTAGCGACACAGAAACCATGGAGGTTCTGCATGTTATCTGTACCTCCTCAACACACACACAATTCCAAATTGGTTAAAAATATGAATATGTTGTCCATGTCCAAAAGTCCCTGAAAGGATTTTTAAATGCAGTTTTAGAAATGACATCCAAGAGAGGAAAACAGCAAGTGAGAAGGGCCCTAGAGTAAAGACTATTAGGCATTGGAGTTGGGCTGACTGAAATAAATGAGCAGATAATAAGGCTTGAGTCTCCCTCATAGACAGGCTTCCCTGGTGGCTCAAATGGTTTTCTTTTTTTTTTTTAATCTGCCTGCAACGCAGGAGACCCCAGTTTGATCCCTGTGCTGGAAAAATCCTCTAGGGTAGGAAATAGCAACCTACTCCAGTCTTGCCTGGAGAATTCCATGGACAGAGGAACCTGGCGGGTTACAGTCCATGGGGTCGCAAAGAATAGGACACGACTGAGTAACAATACCTTTCAGAAGAAATACATAAAACTTTCAGTTGCATTGTTTTTCCTGTCCAATAAAGCAGATCATATCAACAAATGTATAAAGTTAAATATTTTATTCTGGAGACACAACAATATTTTTCTGTAAGGCACACTTGTCTGGAACCATATTTTGCCAAAAGCATCAAAAATCACTATTCAAAATTTAACATTTCCTATGTTACCATTTTTTTAATGACTAAGGACACTGATAAATCCTATTTCAATTCAAATATATATATTTTATCATAGTAAGATATGATTCTAGGTATTTTGTTTCATGGGAACATGAAATTAAAAGGTTTTTAATAATTCCTTAGACTGTTCCTTTCAAGTAACATATGTCCAAAATAAAACTTTGATTGAATATAAATTTATTATTTGAAGTCTCAAAGTATACAGATCATACCTTTACCTTCAGCATTTTTTCCACTGACGTATAGTTGATTTACAGATCGTACTTTTTGTAATGGTAAGGATCATGATTTAAATATTAGATGTGAGGAAAGCAGAGTTATATTTTTTCATGAAAATTTATGAGATGAATTACTTATTCTTGCTCAGAGCAAAGGTCAACTAACTTCAATAGAGCATAGACAGTGGGAATGATTATAAAAAGAACTGATATTATCATAAGAACTGCATCTGTTCAAGCACATATAAAAAATTATTAAATCAGTAGTGTCTTATATAATGAATAGGAATCTTAATTGGAGATTGTTTGGGGGAGGATTTTTGAAAAGACTGTCTTATCCATAAAAGAATTCAATGTGTGATTTTAATGGATGATTTTTTTTTTATAAAAGATGATTTTTGAAATAGTAATTTAAATCAGAATTCCTATCTTGTGTGTGTGTTCAGTCGCTCAGTCATGTCCAATTCTTTGCAACCCCACGAGCTGTAGACTGTCAGGCTCCTCTCTCTGTGCAATTTTCCAGGTAAGAATACTAGAGTGGGTTGCCATTTCCTCCTCCAGAGGATGTTACTGACTCAGGGATCGAGCACACGTCTCCTGCATTGGCAAGCAGATTCCTTACCACTGCACCACCTGGGAAATCCCTGAGGCTTGTAGAATTAAGGGGTGCTTAAATGGATTTTATAGAGAGTGTTCACTGCAGAAAACGTGCATAATTTATACACGTATACGTTGTTCATGGAGATGGCTGATAGTTTACAAAAATTCTTGAGGTGGTTCTCAGGTAATTAATAATAATGATTGAAATATTGGTGAATAATACCCAGTACTAACTTAAATTTCTTGTCACTTATTCTGAAAAATCCTCTGGAAGTGACTAACTAGCTAGAAAGGTCAATTCCTAATCACTTAAAATAATGATCACATAAGATTTTAAAAATAATACTAGATTTTAGAAATTGGTTATAATGGAAAGATACAGAAATTATACTAAACAGTTTAGATAAAAATTAACAAAGTGTATGCTTAGAAGCAGTATAGATTTAACAAGATATAATTTCACAATTTACTAAATTATTACTTTGAATGCAACTTAAGTAACAGTCAATTTTAGAATCCAATTAGTAATAGTTTCTTTGGAGCTGTACTCATTTATATTAATCTAGTTCACAGATTTATCTTTGCTATTGCATGAAAGATTTATCAGTTCAAATAAACTGAGGAACATAAAGTGACAGATATTGTTTGCCCACTCAATAGCAATTTTCCCCAATCTTACCTTCCTTTTAAACAGAATCATAAATTTATTTTTAAAAAATTACATTAGGCAAATAATTTGTTAGGTAAAATGGGCCTTTGTCCCCACACTAGATCCTGAATCATGGATGTCCAAAATGAGGAACTCTGTCCTCCTTTGCCAGTGACAAATTTCTACTGAGACCTGATGGAGGTTTTCATATCAGTTCAAAAGAGAAAGAGGCATGAGGAGGTGTAACATGCGTTGAAAATTGCTTCTCTCTTACATTCGGCAAAGACATGATACATAGAGGACAAAAAGAATCCTTAGGCCATCAGAGAAAAAGAGTAAAAATTTGTATAATATAAATTTCAGTGGCATTCTGACTCGTTGAGCCTTTAAATTGCCTAGAATTGCCTAACTCTAGCTTCTAGTTCAGGATAAAAAAGAATTAATGAAGATTCCTACTGTTTAAGACACTTTGAGCAGAGGTTTCTATTACTTGCAGCTCAAAGTATCCCAAATGAGTCCATGGCATACTATCTTCAGGTTGTTTTACATGGAAATATTCCTACAGCTGAACTTTGAGTTTTATTCATAATAATGTTTTAAACTACAGATAAGCAATATTTAAATAAGTCTATTATAATTTCAACCACATATGTTGAAACATATAATCATAATCATGAAAATTCTAAAGTTTTAGATATAGTATTTCAAAAGAATTGCATATAAAATGATGAATCAAAAGTGTGTTAGAGATCTAGAATAGTGAGTGAATATAAAAATGTCTTTATAATATTTTCAAGTACAAAATTGAATATAGAGGGTAAACAACATTGAGAAAAGGAAATTTTTCATTGCACTTCTTATTTCTTACTCCTAAAAAAGAGCCTGACACTAAAATAATGCATATAAATACTCAGTAAATAAATGAATTAATGAAGCAAATTTCTCCAAAGAAAGGTTATTATAACAAAACTGTATACAGAAGATGCAGGTTAATTTAACAGGAATAATACTATGTTCATTCCTGGTCATTTGTATTATTATATTATTAATAATAACAATTTTATTTGAAAGTTATTTCTCATATATATTTTTTATAAAGGGGCAATTGGGGGGGTCATAATTTCCCTGTTTTAGTTTTAATATTGTGATATATCCTAACAGGGCTTAGCAATTATTGATTCAGTCCGTGATTCTGTTTTCTTTTCCATTTACTGTTCTCAATATACTCTGCTCCAGCTTGCTTTCCAGGTGGCGCTAGTGGTAAAGAGCCTGTCTGCCAGTGAAGGAGATGCATGAGACTCTGGTTTGATCCCTGGGTCATGAAGACCTCCTGGAGGAGGGCATGATAATCCAGTCCAGTATTTTTGCCTAGAGAACCTCATGGTCAGAGAAGCCTGGTGAGTTGTAGTCCATGGGGTTGCAAAGAGTCAGACATGACTGAAGTGTCTTGGGCACGCATGCAGCTTTTTTCACTTCCCTCTGCCCTTTGAATTCTCCAAACAAGCTTCTGCCTCAGGGCTTTGGCACTTTCTGCTATCTCTGCCTGGAATTCTCTTCCAGATAGTCTCGCCCCTAGATATGTGCATGACACAGTTTCTTATTTTACTTCAGGATCAAGTCAAATGTTATCTTTCCTAAGGTCCTTCCTTCATCACTTTAAAATACCTTCTCCATTTCACTTGCAATCCTCTTCTTTTCAAAGAACAAACATAAATGAATCAACATGAAATGAAGGACAAGCCCCAAAATGAATGCAAAAATGTGCTCTATTTTATTCATACCTGGAATAATTTAACAAGCACACTGTAACTGCTCATTAAATATTTACTGGATAACCAACTGACTTATTGAAAAAAGTATGTTTATTTTCTTTATTTTTGTATTTAAAATACAGAAGTATAAAAAAATATATGTACAGATTCCTTCACTTGAGATATAATGAAAGGTCATTTTCTGTTGTATTGTAACATTGCTTTTAGAAGGATGAAAACAGAGATTATTAAAGTTAATGAAGTCTTAGTTTTAGAATGGAAAAAATCATGTTTATACACATCAATGAATTTATTTTCTGAATTCTAATGCTATACATAATATGTCATAGGAAAATAAAACCCCACAAAAAATTCAGATTATTGTAATAAATCAAGTGTAGCCTACAATAGATAACAATGATTACAAGTAAATGGTTATTTTATAGACATATTTTCTGTTCAGGGAATGTATGAACTCATAATCCAGAAGAAATTATCCACATTATTTTTATTGTCAGGGAATGATGAAGATGAGTCTTAGACTCTGGTTTCTAGATAGTGTGATAATATGCAGATATTTTTTGCCAGACATTTGGTGAATAGAACTTTGATTGTAATGCCTGTTTTGAGATAACAAAGCACATGTGCAAATATCACTCGTGCATTTTCACAATCAGTGTCCCTCAGTGGTTTGCAAAAGGCAATTGTACCACCTCAGGAGAGTCAACTATACTACTGAATTTTCAAAACTCTGCTGATTCAATTGTTAAACACAGCTATTGCTAGAATTAACTTACAGTTAAACAAGGTACATTAAAATAAAGTGAATAAATATGCAAATAAATGTCTTCTAATTACTACATTTTACTATTAACAAGTGCATTTCACTCCTCTCTTGGTCCCCACAATTCTTTCCTTCACAGTGTTATTTGACTTCTCTTTAGCTGTGGATTACTCTTAAGCTATTACCCTGCAAAGACTGTCCCTCCTTCTCTCAAGAAATGTGCCCATCAAAGGTCACTTTATCACTGTAGCAGGGTTTTTCTGGGGGTCATTGTTAAATAAATTCAGGCTCATTGTCAATAGCATCTAGACAATTAGATTTCATTGAATGACCTAATAAATTCATCAGTGTTGTGCTTTATTATCCCAATGTTTCACATACTTTACATGAGGAATTGCATTCAAACCTCAGAATAACTCTACATACTAATGCCAATAGTCTGTACATGGGAGGATTGGGAAAAATAGAGACTCACTAGCTTATCTACTATTACAAAATTTGTAAATGGTAGATTCAGGAATCCAGCATTATTTGGACCCGCTTAAACACAACAGCTTGCATTAGAACTTTTTGGATGCTGCAATTAGCTAATTAAAGAAGAAATCTGTGATACTTGTGAAGAGATGCACTAAGCAATAACTGCTGATGATAAAATTTGGGGGGAATTTATAATAAGGAGTTTAAAGTCATTCTTCTGGATTTTGTTTTTGCTTTTTTTGTTGTTGTTGTTGTCAAATGATCCTTTATTTTTCTTTTTCCTTTGCAGTTCTTAACTAGTGGGGTGCTCCACTGTGCCACTGTTGATATCATCTATGATGTCATGAGGGTGGCAGCCATCAACATTGCAGCCCACAGACTGGGTGGTCCCAAGGAGCTCTTTAATGGTTCCAGAAACTTCTCTAGCTAGAGACTGATGCCACATCTGCCAGGCAATGTTGACAATCTCATCAGATCTCATCAAAAGTGATGTTTCCACTGTGCTTAATGTTTTTCTGCTTCTTTCTGTCCCTTGGTGGTTCCTTGAGGGCTTTGATCAGGGCAGAAGCAAAAGGTACCATCTCAATCTGGGCTTGTCTGTTCTGAATGGTCAGTTTCACTGCAATCCTCAGACCCTTCCAATCACCAGTTGCCTTGGCGATGTCATCACTGACCGTTTTTGGAGACAGACCCAGAGGGCTGATCTTGCGGGCCAGGGCAGACGTGGCACCGATTTCCCCACCGGTGCACCTCAGGTACACGACTTTGATCTCGTTGGGGTCGAATTTAGGTGGATGGTGGAGGCAGCTGGTGTCGGATGAACCTGGATTCCGAAGGACCGAAGAAAGTTGCACCTTTGCCGCCTCCAAGCCAAAAGCCGAAAGCTGGATTTTGTTTTAAATGGGATATTCATGCTACAATTTGATGTAGAATAAAATTTTAAAATTATTTGTTATGGGGGGACTTCCCTGGTGGTCCAGTGGTTAAGAATCTGCCTTCCAATACAGGGGAAACCAGTTTAATCCCTGGCATGGGAACAAGGATCCCACATGCTTTGGGGCAACTACTGAGCTAGTGGAGGTAATGGAATTCCAGCTGAGCTATTTCAAATCCTAAAAGATGATGCTGTTAAAGTGCTGTACTCTATATGTCAGCAAATTTAAAAAATTCAACAGTGGCCACAAGACTGGAAAAGGTCAGTTTTCATTCCAATCTCAAAGAAAGCCAGTGCCAGAGAATGTTCAAACTACCACACAACTGCACCCATTTCACATGCTAGCAAAGCAATGCTCAAAATTCTCCAAGGGCTTCAACAGAACATGAACTCAGAACTTTCAGATGTTCAAGCTGGACTTAGAAAAGGCAAAGGAATCAGAGGTCAAATTGCCAACATCTACTGGGTCATATAAAAAACAAGAGAATTCCAAGAAAACATCTACTTCTGCTTCATTGACTATCCTAAGGCCTTTGACTGTGTGGGTCACAACAAACTGGAAAATTCTTCAAGTGATGGGAATACCAGACCACCTGACCTGCCTCCTGAGAAATCTGTATGCAGGTTAGGAAGCAACAGTTAGAACCAGAAATGGAACAACAGACTGATTCCAAATTGGGAAAGAGTAAATCAAAGCTGTATATTGTCTCTCTGCATATTTAACTTATATGCAGAGTACATCATGTGAAATGCCAGGCTGCTGAATCACAAGCTAGAATCAAGACTCCTGGGAGAAATATCAATAATCTCAGATATGCAGATCACCCTATGGCAGAAAGTGAAGAGGAACTAAACAGCCTGTTGATGAAGGAGAAAGAGGAGAGTGGAAAAACCTGGCTTGAAACTCAACATTCAAAAAACTAAGATCATGGCATCTGGTCCCATCACTCCATGGCAAATAGATGGGGAAACAATGAAAACAATGACAGACATTATTTTGGGGGCCTCCAAATTACTGCAGATGGTGACTTCAGCCATGAAATTAAAAGACACTTACTGCTTGGAAGAAAAACTATGACAAAACTAAACAGCATATTAAAAAGCAGAGACAAATTGCTGACAAAGGTCCATTTAGTCAAAGCTGTGGTTTTTCAGTAGTCACGTACGCATGTCAGAGTTGGACCATAAAGAAGGGTGAGTGTCTAAGAATGTATGCTTTTGAACCGTGGTTCTGGAGAAGACTCTTGAGAGGCCCTTGGACTTCAAGGAGATCAAACCAGTCAATCCTAACGGAAATCAATGCTGAATATTCACTGGAAGGACTGATGCTGAAGCTCCAATACTTTGGCCACCTGATGAGAAGAGCCAGCTCATTGAAAAAGACCTTGATGCTGGGAAAGATTGAAGCAGGAGGAAAAGGGGATGACTGAGGATGAAATCATTGGATGGCATCACTGATTTGTATGTGTTTATTAAGTTATTTTTGTGTGCGCTTTTGGATTTTCATGATCTGCTCATCACCTCCAGTAGAATTTAAGCTTGACCTTTGACAGAAAGTTTTCAGAAAAAAAAAAAAATCACGAACAAATTCTTGCAGAGAAAAATCAATACACCATCTATTTTCTTAACTATCATATTTTTTCTTTAGGCCAGACTCCACTTGCTTTTATACTCATTTCTTAATATATTTCTATTTTAATCATGGTAATCTTTGTTTTAAACTGATTTAACTCCCCTTAAAACACGCACACATGCTGCATGAAAACAAAAATTTGGGCGTCCCTGGTGGCTCAGAGGTAAGGAACCTACCTGGCAGTGCTTCAGTCACTGGTCCGGGAAGATCCCGCATGCCGTGGAACAGCTAGTCCCGTGTGCCACAACTATTGAGCCTGTGCTCTAAGAGCCCAGAAACCACACTACTGAAGCCCACACACCCTAGAGCTCCATGTTCTGCTACAAAAGAAGCCACTGAAATGAGAAGCCTGTGCACTGTAACTAGAGAGAAGCCCCGCACTCACCACAAACAGAGAAAAGCAGCAAATAGCACAGCAAAAATAAATAAATATAATTTAAAAATATATAAATTAGAATAAATCTAAATCTACACTTCATAAGTTGTAGTCGATTCTGTATCTTTTTAATGTGATATAGCTCAATGAGAGCATCCTCAATTCCCATTTCAAGACTATAAGCGTACAGTTCAGTTCAGTTCAGTCGCTCAGTCGTGTCCGACTCTTTGCGACCCCATGAATCACAACACGCCAGGTCTCCCTGTCCATCACCATCTCCCGGAGTTCACTCAGACTCACGTCCATCGAGTCCGTGATGCCATCCAGCCATCTCATCGTCTGTCATCCCCTTCACCTCCTGCCCCCAATCCCTCCCAGCATCAGAGTCTTTTCCAATGAGTCAACTCTTCACATAAGGTGGCCAAAGTACTGGAGTTTCAGCTTCAGCATCATTCCCTCCAAAGAAATCCCAGGGCTGATCTCCTTCAGAATGGACTGGTTGGATCTCCTTGCAGTCCAAGGGACGCTCAAGAGTCTTTTCCAACACCACAGTTCAAAAGCATCAGTTCTTCTGCTCTCAGCTTTCTTCACAGTCCAACTTTCACATCCATACATGACCACTGGAAAAACCATAGCCTTGAATAGACGGACCTTATTCGGCAAAGTAATGTCTCTGCTTTTGAATATGCTATCTAGGTTGGTCATACCTTTCCTTCCAAGGAGTAAGCATCTTTTAATTTCATGGCTGCAGTCACCATCTGCGGTGATTTTGGAGCTCCCCCCCCCAAAAAAAACACATTGTTTCCACTGTTTCCCCATCTATTTTCCATGAAGTGATGGGACCAGATGCCATGATCTTCGTTTTCTGAATGTTGAGCTTTAAGCGAACTTTTTCACTCTCCTCTTTCACTTTCATCAAGAGGCTTTTTAGGTCCTCCACTTTCTGCCATAAGGGTGGTGTCATCTACATATCTGAGGGTATTGATATTTCTCCCGGCAATCTTGATTCCAGCTTGTGTTTCTTCTAGTCCAGCATTTCTCATGATGTACTCTGCATATAAGTTAAATAAGCAGGGTGACAATATACAGCCTTGACGTACTCCTTTTCCTATTTGGAACCAGTCTGTTGTTCCATGTCCAGTTCTAACTGTTGCTTCCTGACCTGCATACAGATTTCTCAAGATGCAGGTCAGGTGGTCTGGTATTCCCATCTCTCTCAGAATTTTCCACAGTTGATTGTGATCCACAGAGTCAAAGGCTTTGGCATAGTCAATAAAGCAGAAATAGATGTTTTTCTGGAACTCTCTTGCTTTTTCCATGATCCAGCAGATGTGGGCAATTTGATCTCTGGTTCCTCTGCCTTTTCTAAAACCAGCTTGAACATCTGGAAGTTCACAGTTCACATATTGCTCAAGCCTGGCTTGGAGAATTTTGAGCATTACTTTACTAGCATGTGAGATGAGTGCAGTTGTGCGGTAGTTTGAGCATTCTTTGGCATTGCCTTTCTTTGGGATTGGAATGAAAATGGACCTTTTCCAATCCTGCGGCCACTGCTGAGTTTTCCAAATTTCCTGGCATATTGAGGGCAGCACTTTCACAGCATCATCTTTCAGGATTTGAAATAGCTCCCCTGGAATTCCATCACCTCCACTAGCTTTGTTCATAGTGATGCTTTCGAAGGCCCACTTGAGTTCACATTCCAGGATGTCTGGCTCTAAATGAGTGATCACACCATCGTGATTATCCGGGTCGTGAAGATCTTTTTTGTACAGTTTTTCTGTATATTCTTGCCACCTCTTCTTAATATCTTCTGCTTCTGTTAGGTACATACCATTTCTGTCCTTTATTAAAATACAAATATCAAGACCTCAAAGTTTCTGACTGTCTTGCACCCAAGGAATCTATGTCATCATGAAAGTTGGGCAGTTGAAAAATTTCAGAAGGAGACATGACCTGCCCACAGTTACATAGCCAATGAGTAATAAAAAGAAAGAAAGAAAGAAAGAAAATTACTCTGTCATTTTAAATTCCTTTCTCAATACTGTACCCCTATCACTTGGCAAGATTCTTCTAACATTTGAATCAAGTTTCTTAATCTGTTGTTGTTATACTGGATTGATTCATCAAAACTAGCCACTTTATATTTTTCATCAGACAGATATAGTGGAAAAATGTTTCCAAATAAAATAGTTTGTTTCTAACATGCAAGAAATAATAGGTTATAACCTAAGAGAATATTTAAATAATATTGTATTTTTTAAAAATTAAAAAAATTCACATAGTGAGACTGTTGTTAAGACAAGTGATTAACAAAAAAAGGCAGAAAGTCTGAAGAAAGAATTATCTGTTGTATACAGTTTCAAGAACTAGTAGAAGAGCAAAATTCTAATTTTTGCAGTGAGTCATCTTCTTATTTTTACTAAGCATCTTTATAATGTTTCAGTTTGTTATGGTTAAACCTAAAAAGTATAAGGTCTGTTTAGGGATCTAAGAGCCTAGCAACAAGAATATTGTTTTAAGCCATTTGTCACTTTGCTTGTAAAACAATTTCCTTTACAAAAACAAAACTGTTCTCTTATGAGTCTTTTAATTTATGTTTCTGTCATTCCACTTGTTTCTAGGTGAATTACTGTTCAAATGTAAATTTCTACCTAATAATTTATTTTTGCATCCTTAGCTTTTTGAAACACAGAAAATATGTATATGTATATTTAACCACTATTCTTGTATTAATGAGATTTATTCTGAATACACTGGAGTCAGGTTAATGTAATTATATGATCGTATAATAGAATGTCGGAGAAGGCGATGGCACCCCACTCCAGTACTCTTGTCTGGAAAATCCTGTGGACAGAGGAGCCTGGCAGGCTGCAGTCCATGGGGTCACTAAGAGCTGGACATTACTGAGCGTCTTCACTTTCACTTTTCACTTTCATGCATTGGAGAAGGAAATGGCAACCCACTCCAGTGTCCTTGCCTTGGGAATCCCAGGGATGGGAGAGCCTGATGGGCCGCCGTCTATGGGGTCGCAGAGTCGGACACAAATGAAGTGACTTAGCAGCAGCAGCAGCATAATAGTATGTACTGAATAATCCACATAAGAAAACACTCTTCTTGGTTTATATACATGAAGCACTTTAAAATCAAAATCTGAAAATATATGTGGTTATCTTAATTTGTATCATAAATAGTTTATCATGTATCTTCAAATAGAAGTTCAAGAAAAGCAAATGCTGAAAGAGATATATTAGACATAGCTGAATGTACTCAGTTCCAGTATTTTTGTCCAATCATTTTTTTTCTTTTGGTATGGAACACTTCATGAATTTGCTTGTCATTCTTGAGCAGGGGCCATGCTGATCTTCACTGCATCATTCCAATTTTAGTATATGTGCTGCTGAAGCAAGCCCTATCCATGCATCTCTCATTTTTTCTTTATTTTAGAGGGTTCAATAACTCCAATCAGTCCATTACCATTCATCTACGGCTTTCATTGCACAACTTTCCACATTAATTCTGAACCTTTCCCAGTCACTGGCTTCCACATAAAACCCGCATATTATGAAGACCCAAAGCGAAATATACTCCTCCCAAGGTCAAAATAATAAAGGGTAAAAAGTCATTTGTTTAACCAACACACCTGGAGCGATCCCTTCTATTAATAGGTAGTTTACAAATCTAAGTATAACATATTGACGATTGTATTTTCCTATCTGAAGAGAAACTTGCAAGAGAAGAAAAATAATTCTTGAGGTCTAGAAAATGTGGTTCAATAGGAAGACTGTATCAGAGTATCCAAAATAGAATAATTCTGAGATTAAAAACATCCTAATGTCACCCTTTTCTATCTTCACTGTTTTTTTTCCTTAACCTGGACTGAAAGATTATTTACTTTAAATCCACTCATTATGAAAATTCATAACAACTCTTCCCTCTTATGTTTGTACTGAAATTTTACTTTTTAACTTCAAACTTTTCAGCATGCCATTTAAAACAGTGACTTGGTAGACGAATCCTCTAGAAACCCAGCCTCCATCCCACTGAAATATGCTAAGTCTCTGTATTAACTACAACATACAAAAATTTAACACTTTACTGGGTTAATTAGAATGTGGAGGACATTTCCAAATTGTAAATTCACAGCAACAAACATGGAGTTTAACTTTCAGCAGAAATAACAGACAAGAAAATCTTAAAGTGTTTTATCTTAAGATATTAGTAATCAGAGATCAGGATGTTATTATAGGTCCCCCAAGTATCTGAAGAAGCTAACGCTTGCCATCTTAAGTTCAGGATCCATAGGAAGGTCCCAGAAATGTTTATCTAACTGACTTAGGATGTGGTACAGGAATCAGTGTTTTGTTTTTTTTTTTTTTTTTAAAAAATACTCCACCAGTTATTCCTACCTTGCAGCTAAGACTGCAAACTTCTCAGCAGAGCAAGGCTTCTTAAAGTGTGGTCCTTGGACCTGCAGCATGAACAGCACCTGGGGACTTGCTGGTAACATGGATTTCAGCCTTTCATACCAGCCTTACTGAGTAAGAGACTCTAGGGTTGGGACCCAGACATTTGTGATTTACTAAGCCTTCCAGATTGAGGAGCCTGGTAGGCTGCAGTCCATGGGGTCGCTGGGAGTTGGACACGACTGAGCAACTTCACTTTCACTTTTCACTTTCATGCATTGGAGAAGGAAATGGCAACCCACTCCAGTGTTCTTGCCTGGAGAATCCCAGGGATGGGGGAGCCTGGTAGGAGGCCGTCTATGGGGTTGCACAGAGTCAGACACGACTGAAGCGACTGAGCAGCAGCAGCAGCAGCAGCAAGCCCTCCAGATGATTATGATGCTGCTCTAATGTGAGAAGCACTCTATCAGGGGATCAAAGAAGGCTTTTCTAAAGAAGTTTCATCCATGTAGGGAATCTCAGATTTAAGTATGCGTGAAGAGAGAAAATGACGTAGATCTGCTTGTTCAAGTAAAAAACCTGGATGTCATCTCTGACTCTTCGACCTCCACATAAATTTCTCTCTATGTGCCGAGATGCTGCACTTCTAAGTGACAACTGATGTCCATGGTAATGGCCATGACAAAGAATCTTTTAGTCATGGGTAGAGAGCACTTCGGAGAGATGAGCACTGAGGATGAGTTTGGAGAAATACATTAAATATTAGGTAGAGAGTTATGAGATGAGGCTGAAAAATAAAAAGTTATGAAAAGCCTTGCAAGGAGCACCAAGGTTTTGAATTTTATCATATTACAGTAAGCCATTAATTGATTTAAGCAGCGTAAAGATGATATTTGCATTTAAAATAATCACTCCAGCCACAGAATTGAGAATAAACTGCAAGAACAGAGAGAGTGAAACTTAGAAAGTTAACAGGAGGCTCTTAGAGTCATTCTGGTAAGCATGGTGATTCCTTTGAATTACAGAGCTGGTGTCAAAATAAGTAAATGTGGACCTAGTTGAGACATTCTGGAGGAAGAACCAAATCCAACAATTATTTATATATTAGATATTCAGTTCAGTTCGGTCGCTCAGTCGTGTCCGACTCTTTGTGACCCCATGGACTGCTATAGCATGCCAGGCATCCCTGTCCATCAACACTAACTCCCTGAGTTTACTCAAACTCATGTCCATTGATTTGGTGATGCCATCCAGCCATTTCATCCTCTGTTGTCCCCTTCTCTTCCCACCTTCAATCTTTCCCAGCATCAAGGTCTTTCAAATGAGTCAGTTCTTCGCATCAGTGTCCAAAGTATTGGAGTTTCAGCTTCAGCGTCAGTCCTTCCAATGACTATTCAGGACTGATTTCCTTTAGGATGGACTGGATGGATCTCCTTGCAGTCCAAGGGATTCTCAAGAGTCTTCTCCAACACCACAGCTCAAAAGCATCAGTTAGG
Source organism: Capricornis sumatraensis (assembly GCF_032405125.1). Taxonomy (NCBI): domain Eukaryota; kingdom Metazoa; phylum Chordata; class Mammalia; order Artiodactyla; family Bovidae; genus Capricornis; species Capricornis sumatraensis. The sequence goes on from NC_091073.1 coordinate 28,094,167, forward strand.
TATAGACAAAGGAGATAAGAAGAACATATAATATAATATATTAAATATAGAATATATAAAATATGCAAAGTAGATGCCTACTAGATATCTAAGTGGGGATTATGAGTAAATAGTTGTCTACATATGTCCAGAGATCTGAAGAGAAGTTTAGGTTCAGGATCAAATTTAGATGTCACTGGTATGTAAATATTTTTCCAAATACATAGAAGCTGCAGGGAGAACACACAAACAGGAGCTGGTACACAGTTGAGTCTGAAGAAAGTCTAAAATTAGAAGGTTCATTAGAGGAAGAGTGGCCAACAAAAGAGACTTAAGCCAAAGAGTTAGGAAGAAGTCTCTATAGGGCTTCCCACTTGTTCAGTTGGTAAAGAATCTGCCTGCAATGCAGGAGACCCAGGTTTGATGCCTGGGTCAGGAAGATCCCCTAGAGAAGGGATAGGCTACCCACTCCAGTATTCTGGGCTAGAGAATTCCATGGACTGTATAGTCCTTGGGGTTGCAAAGAGTTGGACACGACTGAGCAACTTTCACTTTCACTTTCTCAGAAGACTGTCAGGTATAAAGAAAACAAAGTGTCTGGAATCATGTGAGATCAACTGCGATAAGTTGTTGACACGTCAAATAAAATTAGGACTTGGAAGCACACGTTTGATTCAACAATGAAGATAATTTGCAGGTGCCAGTCCAATGGAAACTTTAGGGCAGAAGCCAGAGATTTTTCAACTGCAGAGTGAAGAAAAGAAGTAGAGAGAACCCCTGTGAACAAGTCTTGTCAAAGTTAGTGCTTCACACAATACTGTTTGCTAGTTGGCTATACCCTAGATCAAAAAAAAAAAAAAAATTAAATAGTGTTTCACAATCTCTTTTGCAAGCTCAATTCTCTTTTAATTTCTTAAATCTTGGAATTCCACTCTTTGACTTTCATTCTACACACTTTTCATAAGTTATCAGAACTATACTTTTCCCATTAAGTAAAACTTTGACCTCAGAAATATTTCTTTGTATTTGCCTAAGTTCTTTCTAGAAATAGATTTCTATTATCAGTGGTGCTTCAATCTCAACTTTTCGCCCCAAATAAACACATGTATTCTTGATCATCCTCCTGTTTTCCCTTCTTCTGTGATTGGCATGAACTTCAACAAAGTTGCTCAAGTCAGAAACTCGGGAGTTATCTTTGACTTTCTAGTCTTCACCCTGACTAAGTACAGTCATCCATACAGCCTGTTGATTTCTGACTCCCTTAATCACTCTATCAAGTACTCTATTCATATGTCAGCCTTTGTTTCAATCCTTTTTAAAAATATTTTTCAATTTACCTGCACTTTGTTTTCCCAATCTACAGTGCTCTTTCTCTCACAATTTATTCTCCAAATTAAGTATATTCCATGAATCTAATCTGATCATCTTATTTCCCTTCCTTCCTTGTAACCAGAAGTCTATAGTTTTTTTAGCAAAATGTGCAGTTTGTAAAATATCACTATTTGACAATCTAGTGAAATCATATCCTACCACTTTCACTGTCATGCCCAGTTCTTAAACCATAAAGCATCTGGTTTCCCAAAGCACTGTATTATTTCTGTTTGCTCTCACATGAACCCTTTCTTTTATCTTTAAAACTCCATCTTTGGGGCACACCATCAAAAATTACTTTCTCCTCATCTTTCAAAATTCAATTTAGGTATCCGGCTCTCGACTCTTTGTCACTAAGTCATGTCTGACTCTTGGCAACCCCATGGATTGTTGTCCACCAGGTTCCTATGTCCTCGGAATTCTCCAGGCAAGAATACTGGAGCAGATTGCCATTTCCTTCTCCAGGGCTCTTCCCGACTCAGTGATTGAACCCGGGTGTTCTGTATGGCAGGGAGATTCTTTACGGTCTGAGCCACCAGGGAAGCAGGTATATTTTCCCACATTAACTGAGTTTTTAGCCCATTCCCCTTCCCAACCTCTGCTGTTGGGTCTCTTCCCCAGGTTTACATTGTTTCTATTATAGCACCTTTGCAAACTGTAATTGTGTGTTAACTTGTCCCCTTGACCACACTGTGAGCTCCTTTTTTCTGTGGCACCAGCACTTGTCATATAGGAATAATTCTGTTAATACTTGGAAAGGAAATGGGTAAATACTACATGTATTAAAAATGGTTGCTTTGCTATTGTATTAAGAGTCAAAAAGAATGTTGTTGGAAAATTATTTGTTTTCAAAGTAGGGTAAAATTGTTAAGCCATGTACAATGGTTTAAAACAAAAAATGATAGTTGGAGACAGATGGTTTTGATTCAAAATCCAACTATAATGTAATAGTCAATGTCCTAGGAGAACCATTTAACATAAGTTTGTCACTTAAGAGATTTAATGACCCTATAGGATGGTGTTATAGACTAAATGTGTCCTCCTCAAATTCCTATCATGAAGCCATAAGCCCCCAACTCCAGTGTGGTGATATTTGGAGGTGGGACCTTTGGGAGGTAATTAGACATAGAAGATGACATGTGGGTATTGTTCCATGATGGGATCAGTATACTTATAAGAAGAGGAAGAGACCAGAGCTTGCTGTCTGTTTCTCCCCATTAGAGGATATGAGAAGAAGATGGCTGAATTCAAGGCAGGAAGAGAGTCCTCCTCACCTGGAAACCTAGGTGTTTGCACTGAGATCATGTACCTTTCAGCCTCTAGAATAGTCAAAAATATTTATTGTTTAAGCTACCCAGGTTCTGAGATTCTAATATAGAAGCCTGAATGAATTAAGACAAGGACCAATATCATAGGATAGCCAGGTTTTAAATAAGATACTGCATAAGAAAATGATTTATGTTCTGTGTTGCTTTTAGCAAATATTGGCTACAATTTTGAAGACCCAGTTCATGAAGCTATTGAAGAGGCAGAACAAGGACCAAAAATCTAGGTTTATTTACTCTTAGTTTAATAGGTTTGGTTTGAGCATAGCACTGCTTGGATCTCCTAACCTTCCAGTGGGGCCATGCAGGCCTACAGAGGCCACAATTCATCGCTCTGACTGTAACTGGTCCTTTACATTTTCTCAATGTACTATACAAATGGTAATGTTTTGTAATTGTGCAGTGACTGCATCAAATGTAGATATCACTAGCGTACAAAACCAGCCCACCTCCCCCTTACTTACTGATGGTCTGTCCTGGTTGTCAGGCTCTGAGTGGTTTTAAAGCAGAACACAAACAGGATTTTGGACAGGGAGCTGTAACCCTGATGCTACTGGCTAGAGGCAGTTTCAATGTCCTTTGGAACCAAAGAGGGCCTGTTTATGGCTATGAAAATGGCTTTCCCACTACTCCTGCATCAGCTGCGTGGAACTTCAATGATACTGTCTAAATTATGAACACAAGGGTCAAATCTCTGAGTTTCCCTGGAGAATTTTGTTTTATGTTGCTTTGATTACTTGCAAAGTAAAAAGTTGACATACTTTGAGGGGCAATGACCTAGCCAAAGGATTTGCTGCCTGAAGGGTAGAGTATGTTAAAGTCAACAGGAGGAAAAAACTCATTGTATACACCTTCAATGCCCTTGAGCCATCTGTAGTGGAGGCCAGTCCTCTGATGCCACAAACCCTCTATTTGGCAAAACTTAATGCTAATATTGAACAGGTCCAACTTTTCACTGCGGGATAGAGTCAACCTTCTTGGCTGAGAACAGGAAAGCCAATCCTATAAAAAGGCAGTCCTATAAAATTTTACTTCATGGACTAACGGTGACTTATCTGGAAGGACAGTCAAGTTCGCTCAAAGAACCAGCAAAAGTGCTCCAGTTCAAACTGACTGACTTCAAAACACACCTGAAAGTCATCTCTGAACACTGCAAAGCAGCAGAAGGAGGAGGGAGACATTTAATGATATTGATGTGAACACGTAGCTTCAGGAATACCTAGAACTGCTTGTCTAAGAAGATGCCAGCTGGAAACAAAGAGTTCAGGAGCTGGGACAGAAAGATACGGTTTAAAACTTCAACACCCAGTGAAAATGGAAGGCAGTGATAAACAGAACAGGATAAAATGTCTGACTGAAACTGCGCTAAGTTGATAGTCACAAATGATACACAGGATCATGAATATACAGGTAATAACCATGTAAGTATTTGCTGTACAAGCACTATAAGCAGAAGGCATATCTGAAGGTGGGCATCTCTTCATTTGACTTTAGGCCTTTAGAATGTAATTCTTTAGAAAGAATGATCACAAGTTCCATTGACGAAGCCAGTATGAGATATATATCTTCTGGGGGACAATAATACCTGTAACATGGAAAAAGCGATCATTTTAAGAGACAGATTAAAACTAACATTGGCAAAGCTCAAGTGAGGCTACTTGACACTTTTCAAAGACTTTTGAATACAGTGACTTATGTAAACAGGTCTTCCCCAAATCAAAACTAGTTTTGCCTCCTCACAATGACTCTGATGCCCACATAGTCAGTTTGGTTCAGTTCAGTCACTCAGTCATGTCTGACTCTTTGAGACCCCATGAATCGCAGCATGCCAGGCCTCCCTGTCCATCACCATCTCCCGGAGTTCACTCAGACTCACGTCCATCGAGTCTGTGATGCCATCCAATCATCTCATCCTCTGTCATCCACTTCTCCTCCTGCCCCCAATCCCTCCCAGCATCAGAGTCTTTTCCAAAGAGTCAACTCTTCTCATGAGGTGGCCAAAGTACTGGAGTTTCAGCTTTAGCATCAGTCCTTCCAAAGAACACCCAGGGCTGATCTCCTTCAGAATGGACTGATTGGATCTCCTTGCAGTCCAAGGGACTCTCAAGAGTCTTCTCCAACACCATAGTTAAAAAGCATCAATTCTTCAGCACTCAGCTTTCTTCACAGTCCAACTTTCACATCCATACATTATCACTGGAAAAACCATAGCCTTGACTAGACAGACCTTTGTTGGCAAAGTAATATCTCTGCTTTTGAATGTGCTATCTAGGTTGGTCATAACTTTTCATCCAAGGAGTAAGCATCTTGTAATTTCATGCCTGCAGTCACCATCTGCAGTGATTTCAGAGCATAGAAAAATAAAGTCTGACACTGTTTCCACTGTTTCCCCATCTATTTCCCATGAGGTGATGGGAACAGATGCCATGATCTTCATTTTCTGAATGTTGAGCTTTAGGCTAACTTTTTCACTCTCCTCTTTCACTTTCATCAAGAGGCTTTTTAGTTCTTCACTTTCTACCAAAAGGGTGGTGTCATCTGCATATCTGAGGTTATTGATATTTCTCCTGGCAATCTTGATTCCAGCTTGTGCTTCTTCCAGCCCAGCATTTCTCATGATGTACTCTGCATATAAGTTAAATAAGCAGGGTGACAATATACAGCTTTGACATAATCCTTTTCCTTTTGGAACCAGTCTGTTGTTCCATGTCCAGTTCTAACTGTTGCTTCCTGACCTGCATATAGGTTTCTCAAGCAGCAGGTCAGGTGTCTGGTATTCCCATCTCTCTCAGAATTTTCCACAGTTGATTGTGATCCACACAGTCAAAGGCTTTGGCATCGTCAATAAAGCAGAAATAGATGTTTTTCTGGAACTCTCTTGCTTTTTCCATGATCCAGTGGATGTTGGCAATTTGATCTCTGGTTCCTCTGCCTTTTCTAAAACCAGCTTGAACATCTGGAAGTTCACGGTTCATGTATTGCTGAAGCCTGGCTTGGAGAATTTTGAGCGTGATTTTACAAGCATGTGAGATAAGTGCAATTTTGTGGTAGTTTGAGCATTCTTTGGCATTGCTTTTCTTTGGAATTGGAATGAAAACTGACCTTTTCCAATCCTGTGGCCACTGCTGAGTTTTCCAAATTTGCTGGCATATTGAGTGCAGCACTTTCACAGCATCATCTTCCAGGATTTGAAATAGCTCCACTGGAATTCCATGACCTCCACTAGCTTTGTTCGTATGACGCTTTCTAAGGCCCACTTGAGTTCACATTCCACGATGTCTGGCTCTAGGTGAGTGATCACACCATCATGATTATCTGGGTTGTGAAGATCTTTTTTGTACAGTTCTTCTGTGTATTCTTGCCACCTCTTCTTAATATCTTCTGCTTCTGTTAGGTCCATACAATTTCTGTCCTTTGTTGAGCCCATCTTTGCATGAAATGTTTCCTTGGTGTCTCCAATTTTCTTGAAGAGATCTCTAGTCTTTCCCATTCTGTTCTTTTCCTCTATTTCTTTTCATTGGTGGCTGAGGAAGGCTTTCTTATCTTTCCTTGCTATTCTTTGGAACTCTGCATTCAGATGCTTATATCATTCCTTTTCTCCTTTGCTTTTTGCTTCTCTTCTTTTCACAGCTATTTGTAAGGCCTCCTCAGAAAGCCATTTTCCTTTTTTGCATTTCTTTTCCATGGGGATGGTCTTGATCCCTGTCTCCTGTACAATGTCACCAATCTCTGTCCATTGTTCATCAGGCACTCTATCTATCAGATCTAGTCCCTTACATCTATTTGTCACTTCCACTGTATAATCATAAGGGATTTGATTTAGGTCATACCTGAATGGTCTAGTGGTTTTCCCTACTTTCTTCAATTTCAGTCTGAATTTGGCAATAAGGAGTTCATGATCTGAGCCACAGTCAGCTCCTGGTCTTGTTTTTGTTGACTGTATAGAGCTTCTCCATCTTTGGCTGCAAAGAATATAATCAATCTGATTTTGGTGTTGACCATCTGGTGATGTCCATGTGTAGAGTCTTCTCTTGTGTTGTTGGAAGAGGGTGTTTGCTATGACCAGTGCATTTTCTTGGCAAAGCTCTATTAGTCTTTACCTTGCTTCATTCCACATTCCAAGGCCAAATTTGCCTGTTACTCCAGGTGTTTCTTGACTTCCTACTTTTGCATTCCAGTCCCCTGTAATGAGCAGGACATCTTTTTTGGGTGTTAGTTCTAAAAGGTTTTGTAGGTCTTCATAGAACCGTTCAACTTCAGCTTCTTCAGCGTTGCTGGTTGGGGCATAGACTTGGATTACTGTGATATTGATTGGTTTGCCTTGGAAACGAACAGATATCATTCTGTCATTTTTGAGATTGCATCCAAGTACTGCATTTCGGACTCTTTTGTTGACCATGATGGCTACTCCATTTCTTCTAAAGGATTCCTGCCCACAGTAGTAGACATAATGGTCATCTGAGTTAAATTCACCCATTCCAGTCCATTTCAGTTTGCTGATTCCCAGAATGTTGACGTTCACTCTTGCCATCTCCTGTTTGACCACTTCCAATTTGCCTTGATTCATGGACTTGACATTCCAGGTTCCTATGCAATATTGCTCTTTACAGCATCAGACCTTGCTTCTATCACCAATCACATCCACAGCTGGGTATTGTTTTTGTTTTGGCTCCATCCCTTCATTCTTTCTGGAGTTATTTCTCCACTGATCTACAGTAGCATATTGGGCACCTGCTGACCTGGGGAGTTCCTCTTTCAGAGTCCTATCACTTTGCCTTTTCATACTGTTCATGCCCACACATAAAGGACTCTAAATTTGTTAAAAGGCTGAGTACTGTTACTGTAAAGTTGATTATTATGTATGTGCTGTTATTTCATTAGTTTCATTCAATATCTGGTAAAGATTTTATGAAGCCTTTTTTGAAATGCAAAATCTGCTGCTAAGTAGTAACATATTCATTGTTGTTGTTTAGTCACTCCGTTGTGTCTGACTCTTTTGGAACCCCATTAACTGTACCCCACCAGGCACTTCCCAGGCAAGAATACTGGAGTGGGTAGCCATTTCCTTCTCCAGGGGATCTTCCCAACCCATGGATTGAACCCGGGTGCAGGAAGATTCTTCACCATTTAGCCATCAGGGAAACCCAGTAACATACTAGAGGAGCCCACATTTTTATGGGATGTGAAAGTGTGTTGCTAATCAATTCTATTTATCCAAAAATTAATATGCATTCTATCTGTACCAGAGAGGCTACATGAATGAGTATGACAGTTTCTCAGCTTTTAATTAGAACCTCTTGGCTTCTAACAACATTCCTGTGTCTGTATAAGAAATATTATCATAACATCACCAACCAACTTAATTGCATAAGAAATATGGGCTCTTAGAGAAGAAAAAGATAAATATACCCATGTGTGCAGCACAGCAGATGTTAAGATGAAGTTTGGGTTGTATATTAAGCATGAGACTTTGCTTTGGTTAAAAAAAAAAAAAGAGAGAGAGAGAGAAGACATTTCATTCAAAAAAAATACAAAAGGCAAATGAACGGAGAACAACGTTAAAACATTTATGTAGCCTTCCTTCTTGTTTCTCTCTCCCTGGCTTCTCTAAATCACCCTTCACAATTCCATTGCAAAAGGAATGGTCTCTCTAACCTCTAGCAGGCCAATCATATGCTAACACCAAATCTGAATTTGTGAACCTCTTAGTTTTTTAGTTTCATGGTTCAAATTTCATATTTTTGAATCTATTATCTTCTTAAATATTTTTGCTTCATTTTTAAAACCAAAAATGGCATAAAAACCATTAATAAAAAACTCTAAGCATTTTTCAATGCCTCCAAAAATTAGTTCTCAGGCAATCTTTGAAAATTGCTGATTCTCCTCTTTTTTTTTTTTTTTCTTTCTATATTATTTCTGAAGCTTTCTGGAAATGTCCCAATAGGAACTGTGTGAAAGCTTCTTTGACCCACTTAAAGAGTTATTTACCCTGTGATACCTTTGGGATGGATAAAATAAATAATACTGCCTAGTACTGGAGATATTTTCTTATATCACAAAACCAGGCTCCTTCATCCATGGGATTTTCCAGGCGAGAGTGCTGGAGTGGGGTGCCACTGCCTTCTCCAGAAATATAAAATAGAATATGTTAAAAGTAGGGATTGGGAAGCATAAGAACATGAGAAGGAAAGAGAGAGATTAATTCCAACCAAGGAAGACTGAGAAATATTACAGATGTGTCTACAAGGATGGGAAGGGTTATGAATATATTTTCTGCTGCCAGCTATTATTCACCTAACAATAACCCTGATACCCTTTCCTCACATTACATCTTGACATGTGTTTTGTAAGCTCCTCTTTTTAACATGAGTCTGTGATGACTTTTACCATGCCTATTGCCATATACTACAGATTTTATACCTGTCCCAAAATATTGTACATAAAGGCCTAAATAATATAATTTGACAATAAGGCAAATAGACTCATTTATAGAATTTTTCATGAATGAGTGAATATAACATACAGTGAAATTTCAAAATTAAGTTCACACTTGTATAGTTGCACAGAATCTGTTTTACTGCAGACTCTATTCTATTGTACATGTACAATTTAAATGCACTGTTTTGAAACCCTTATACAACTTCTAAATCATTATATTATTCAAACAATTTTTACAAGAATTAAATCAACATCCAGTCAACCTGGCACCCATATCACTGTATCTTTTAGCATCCCCAACTGCTGTGATAGACATTTGTTTCCCTTCCATCTGCAAAATTTTCAATGATGTAGCTAAGAAGGCCTCCAGGCCGTTCTGGTGACCTCATGAGGATGGGATCTTCAACAGAGGAACCCTTTCATGACAGAAGATATTTTAGTAGATGGCAGATGGTAAACATGCAAAAAGGAACTGGGTAGTTTCTTAACTTGTTAAGCAACCCTGTTAAAAGATAAGCTGAGGCACATTTAATTTTCAAGAGTTGATTTTAGCATACATCAATTTGAATTGGGTAGGATGAAACCCAATGTAGTGAGGAGGGCTATATTGACAGGAATTAGGGGAGACCTTTTTATAGAGAAGATGAGGAAGCAAAGCAAGGACTTGATTGCCTATAGTTTAGACAGTTGCCTTAAACAGGAAAGCCTAGCTGGCTACGCGATAGGTTGTTCTTGGGTTTTATCTCCTCAGACTTAGTGGCTGCATTGACTCTGACTTAGATTTTGGTTTGCTTCCATGCGCTCCTGAAGCCTGAGAGCCATCTCGGTCTAGTGGCCTTCTTGTTTAATTACATTAACACCACTCTCCACCAATCTCTCTACATATACATACCCCTTCCAGAAGATATTACTAAAATAGCAAAGAGAGAGAGAGAGGAAGGAGGAAGAGAGGGAGGGAGCAAGAAAGTCAAAGTCTCGGGAAATGTGTTCAATACTTTTCAGCCCAAACTACCTGATTTTCTTCCTTTAATGATTGGTTTTATGACCAAAGTTCCCAAAGATACCATTTCTAGTTCTTAAAGTAACTGATGTTTTCATTACTTCAGGGTTTTCAGCCCCACCCTCTTTGTTGATCATCTCCACACAGGTACCATGCAGATCCTTAGCCAATTTTTAAATCATCTCTTCATGTCTTTACATCTCATCTTTTCACAGTGATTCCTATGAAAGAGACCATACCATGGTCTCTTGGTCGTCCATGGGAACTTCTCTTGAGAAGGAACTTTTAGGTGTTCTAAAATTCTAGGCATAAGGAAATGTCCCAGTTCATAGTTAAATAAATAGTTTTATTCTTACATCAAAAGTCAAGAAAGAACCTAGCTATGTAATTCCAAAGTTTCATGGTGGTCATTGTTTTTGAAATTAACTTCTTTTTGTAGAGAAATCACTGATGCTGATTATTTTACTTGGTATTTTGTTTGGGATTGGACTGAGTTATAAATCAATAGGAAGGGAGGTTAGACGAAACCTGACATCTTCACAAATATGTATTCACATTTAGGAATAGTGAACTTGCTTCCCCTTGCTCAGATCTCTCACACGTTTTTAGTAAAATGCTATAAATTTCTTGATAAAATAACTGCACATTTATTGATAGGTCTATTTCTGGTATTAATAGTTTTTTTCAGTTACACTGTGTAATTGCCTATAGTTGGGTTATGTGAGAACTGCTGATTCTGACAGAATGATTTTGACACCTGGCTCTGACTCTCTTGTTTGCCAGCACAGGAGGGAGATCTTTTTAAAAAACACATTTTTCATCTTTTTAGGGTATTTCAGGTAAACAAGAGTTACATGCCTTTATTTACTCCATCTGCCATCATGATCCAGTTTCTTGAACTAAATATCTTTAAATTTGAGGGAGGAAACTAAATCAGGTATTCACAGTCCTACAGTCCACTAAGGGCGGCATAACTCATTTGTAACCAGTAACCATTTTTGTTACTAAATTACATATTGTGGTGCTAGCTCACTAAGTACCTGCTCCAATGTGCCAACCTGAAAGAGGTCACTGGAAATCTCAGTAATTTAAACAGTTTAGTTCTATTCTTCCAGTCCCTGCTGTCAACAAATGAAAAGCTCTAAACATTAGATTTTATTACTGAAAGTGAAAAAGAAAAAAACGCAAATACAAACTTGTTTATGTTATAATTTGAGAAAATTTAATTTATAAATATCACTTTGTTTAATAGAGCAAATCTAGCCAAGGAGTGAAAATGACAGTGACAACTGTGATTTTCCTCCAAAACCTATATTGACACTGACTAGTGTGATACTGCTGTCAATGTCCCATAGCAGATCCTCTTTTGCTTCATTCTAAAGTTGATGTGAACACTGTATGCTCAGTGCTGAGAATCCACTTATCTTCTCTATCCAGATTTTGAAAGTTTTAATAATAAATACTTCTTTTTCTGTCAAATAAAATAAAAGCCATTGGTAAATTTTTCATTACTCAGGATCTCAGGCAGAAGGGCTCAGACACCAGAGAACATCACATCCGAACTTACAGATTTATTACATGTTTTAATTCCACATACTCACTTGCACATCTGGCAAACTCATTCTTGGAGGTGATAGTTATTTTAGGGGTTGTATGGTTTATTTAATATATGTTCCAGTTTAGAAAAGACTTTTTTAGGTCCTTCTTTTATTCCATTTTCTTTGGCATGACTCTACTTATGCTCATCATCTATTTCCTTTTATCCTTGAATTTTTATTCTATTTTGAAAATGGTTTTGTGTTTCATTTGTTTCGAAGATTTGTATACATGCAGGTTAACTGCTTATTTTTGTTTTATTGAACAGAATATTGATTTTATTTCCATATCTCTCCTTCCAATTGCCACTCGAGCACTTTCTGGATACTTCAGTAAGCAAAACCTTTCTAATTTAAAAACACAGTATTTAGAATTTTGGCCAACGGTCCTGTTTCTCAAAGAACTGTGCTTACTAACTTGATTAACATACACCTTTCTTTGTCTATGTATCTCCAGTGAGCCCAGATGGCTCAATTGTAAAGGATCCTCCTGCAATGCAGGAGACTCAGGTTTGATCCCTGGGTTGGGAAGATCCCCTGGAGGAGGAAATGGCACTCCATTTCCTTCAGTATTCTTGCCTGGAAAATCCCCATGGACAGAGAAGCCTAGTGGGCTACAGTCTGTAGAGTCGCTCAGAGTCAGGCGTGGCTGCACACCACAGGGATGTGCCATGGTGATGCAAGGACAGCATCCTTGACCAGCTCTGCAGAGCGTGGTTCAGATGATGGCTTCCATTTACCAGGTCTTTCTCATTCATCACAAATTTTGAGCCAAGGCCACTCTTTGGATGCAGCAGATAGTTGAGTAAACTGTGGTATACAAGTTGGGTCATTTCTGCTTAACAAAGGACTCTTCTAATGAGTAACCTTTCTTTCAGACTTCTTTGTTGGATTGACAGAATTTAATAAGTTCAAACCTTGGACTGAAAATGTCTCCTGCAGAATCCTGCTAATTCCTCCTCACCCACTTTTCTTTCTTCTTCTTCTTTTTTTTTTAACAAGTTTCTTTTTTTTTTTTTAATTTTACTTCACAATAAACCTTCACAGCCCTTCTGAGTAGATAGATCGCCAGCAACTACTTCTCAGAGGATCCACATTACATATAATAGAAAAAATATAATAACATGAAGACACGTAGTGCAGGCTGCTTCATTACGACATCTATCCACTGGCTAGACACACTTCTCCTCTTAGCCTTGATATCACATGGGATGATATATTTGCGACTCCTTTATAAGCATAGTCTCACCAACCACACAACCATTTGTCTAGAATTGTGAAAAAAACACTTGTCAGTATGAACACTGTATGAGAAAGTTTATAATTACCAATAATCATCAGTTTGACTTATTACTGATCATGTAATGGTTTACGTGTTTTTATGAGGTACTTCAGACTCTCCAACTTGAGAAATAAATTTATAAGCTTCCCTATTCCTCCAATTTCAGAAACGAATAAGGTACTTTCCAATTTGAAAAGAGTTGTCGTAAATGACATTCCTCATTTCAGCTGCAGAAGTATAGAGGACATCACATTTTTGCTTGAAAATAACAGCAGCAACAGCAAAAGCACAGCATCACCTTCTTCAAAGATCAGAATCAGCTTAGCACTTTATGTTTTGAATAAAATGATTTATCCTGGGGTAGAAAGTACATGTTCACATTAGAAAAAACGAGCTTTTCATCACAATCCTGGCAAATCAAGATTTTTGACGCAATTCATTCAAAGTATAATGAAACGTCTCCCTTTGCCTCTTTAGAACACATTAATGTTTATGGAATTCTTTGTAAATAGATATAGGTGTAGTGTGTGTGTGTGTGTGTGTGTGTACACACAAAACAAGATAGTACTAGTAGCAAAGCTAATAAATGCTTCTACGATTATTTCAAGTGGTAGTTTCCATTTTCCATCTTACTTTCAACAAATATATAAAACCCTGAAGCTGTTAATAAAAATACACATATATATGTATATATACTCAATTTTATTTTTTAGGATTCCATTGGTTTCAAGGGACAGAAATGCAGGTAAAATGAGCTCACGCCAGATATAGACCACAGGTCCTAAGGAAGGCCACCAGAAGCGAGAGCTTACGAACTATTTGTGTTCTCTGTCCCTCTGTCTGTCTGTCTGTCTGTCTCACTCTCTCTCTGCTGCTCAACTTTGTCTCTCTTGGCCTACTTGTTTGCTTGTTTGTTTTAAATAAGTTGACATTGGATTAAGAGTGGGTGGGATATCTGCCCTTGAGAATCAATTACCTTACTAAAATCCAAAGACAATGGTTTGATGTGCTAGGGAGTGATGAAGCAAGGTTTGACTGGCAAATAAGCTTGTTCTAGAATTCCTGGTGTTAAACATGAGCTGTACACCCACTCCACAGCTAACATGTATCAAAAATTCTTTATTCTTCCTTTCAGTAGGTGGAAGATTTATTCTGATTCAACCAATATTAATAAAAATCTATCATACTGCAGACACTGCATTAAGCAATGGAAATCTGTAGATAAATATAGAATAGACCTTTCCCTGAGGTAGTATATAATGCAATAAAAAATATATAAATAAAATTTAAAATATAAATATATGATATTTACCCTAAGGAGTTTACATATAAAACTTTACATTAGTAAACTTGATTATCTTTAGGGAAAAGGGTTGAAATTTAGGAGTAAGGAAAGACTTTACATTGGAAGTGATGTCTGATAAAAATTTGGAAGAGCTGATGTGTTTAATAGTTGAATTTTATAGATAAGAATATAAAGTGCTACATCATAGAGTCACAGAATAACATAGCACTCTGAATAATTGTAAATATTTCAGATAAATGGCAAGTAAAGAACGTAAATTAGTTTAGTAGACAAAGAATTAGATAATCAAATAAAAAAATAAGATCTTATAGATTATCAAAAGAACACTGGAATTTATTCTAACATAATTAAAATTTTTTAAACAGGATTTGGGTAATCTGGGGGCAGTGAAAAATTATTTTTAAATTTTCATTTTAAAGAGATCTTGCTGACAGTAGTGAGGAGAAAAGACTAATGAATAACTGACTGTTGGCCATTAAATGAGATAGGGGCAAGAAGTATAATTTCTTTAACCAAATCAGTGACGCTCAAGATGGCAGAATGATGATAGAAACTGGAGCACCATTTATAGCAAGGTCTGTAAGAAAAAAATTCCAATCTACATTTTAGAAGAGACATTAAATTAAACAAAACCAAACCAAAACACTTGTCTCTTAATTGTGGTTTAGTGATGATTTGTATTCATTACATACACAGACCACTTAGTTATCATTAGGAAACACAGATTTATTTCAAAACATAGAAAAATAAAACAGAACAGAGTAATAATAACATATTAACACCACCATCCAAACCCTATTAAATCTGGATAGGCCTACCATCAAAAGAACATTAAATATTATGAACAAAATTTCTGATCCGTTCTACAATCATATATTTGACTTTTCAATGCTCTTCATTATTTGGCAGCACTCCCATATATTTAAGATCATTTTCAGGAAGGGGAGGGTGAGATGAATCAGGAGAGTAGGATTGACATATATACATTACCTTGACAAAAATAGCTAGCTAGCGGGAAGCTGCTCTGTAATACAGGGAGCCCAGCTCAGTGATGATCTATCTACAGAGGTGGAAATGGGGCAGGGTCGGGGGAAGTACATGAGGGAGCGGATGTATGTACATATATAGCTGATTCACTTGGTTGTACAGCAGAAAGTAACACAACATTGTGAAGCAATTACACTCCAATTAAAAAAAATCCCAACTCATACATAGCAAGCACACTCCCAAATGGCCACTCCTTTCTCCCTCTTAAATACGCTATTTTCTTCCTGACTCATATATTTAATTATATTTTTCCCATCATAACCTATCTTTCATTCTTTCTGTCAACAAAACTATAACCTCCCAAATTCTCAAGGCCTGACTCGAGTCTTTTTCTTCCGTGGTGATTTTATAGTAACGGCCCATGCTAATCATTTCCTTCTCTCATTTCCTAGGAGTGAAGGAATAAGATACAATTTAGCTTTTTAATGTGCCTCCCTAGTTAAGACACAGTGTCTTGATGGAAGGACTAAGGCTTAAAATGCTTTTTTATATCTCACATAGTACAACATTAAAAGCATAGTAAAATTTTGCTAAATAACTTTTTAGTGATTCATGCTGGTGATATCAGAATGGATTGGCACCATTTTCCTGGTTCAAGGGGAAAATCCTAATTAGACAGCAATGGGAGAAGTTTGTAAAAGAATGTTCAATCACTGTTGCATACTCCCGGAGTCTGTGCTGCCTCTATTAAATCGACTGGCCAGATGAGGGATCGAGTTGGATTTTTCCCTTGGCCCCAGTGCACGATAACCTCAGGAGGTCTAATTAATTTTTAATTTTCTTATGTGGTTAACTCAAGCACAGGGATATTGTAAAGACAAACAGCTGAGAATTAGAGAAGGAAATACTTCCATTGGATTGCTAACACAATTTTGTTAAAATATACCATATAAAATCCATATTAGAGATCATTATATAAAAATAAGAAGATGGAAATTTCTTCACAGGTAAAGCCCTTTAAAATTCCATCTTAAGGACATAATATGAATAAACTGTACATTTTTACAACAGATTCTGCTGACATGTTTTATTCATTCCACATGTAATGGAAATTTTATAAGAGCCAGTTATTTGAGGTTTCTCTTTTTTAATATTTATTTTATTTATTGTTTACTTATTCGGCCTCACTGGGTCTTCATTGCACATGTAGGATCTTTAGTTCAAGCATGAGAACTCTTACTTGTGGTGTATGGGATCTAGTTATCCAACCAGGGATCAACCCTGGACACCTTACATTGGGAGCTTGGCATTTTAGCTACTGATAGACCAAGGAAGTCCTCTAGGAGCCAGGTATTTGAAATGAACAAATTTAATGACATGCCTCAAAATAGTTATTGGTTCAGTTAAACTACTGAATTAATACTAAGTTTCAGACTGAAACATAGCTGGCTATCTACACAATTTTTTTTTTTTACATGAAAGATGAAAGCACTTTTAAATGAAAACTTTAATCCAAACGTGCTAAGGAAAATTTAAGATTCTTAAACTCTCAAATAAATAGAAATAATAAACTATTTTATACACAGCATACCCTAAATAAGAAGAGCTTGCTAACTTTAAACAATGTGATTGATACTTTAGGTGAATGGCTTTTATAATTAAAGAAAATTATGAAAAACTACTTTGATGTGACATACTTTCAGATTTCATTTGGGGGCAACATGTAATTGTAGAGCTGAAAAGACTTGAATTATATTTGTTGAAGAACAATATTGTTTAAAATATAAAAATTACCGAAGTATGTACAACTAATAAACTCTACTGGAAATGTTAGCCAGAAAAATAATTGGAGCTCAAGGTGTCTGAGAAACTGAGAGACACGGGGAAAGACAGACAGGCAGACAGGTTTACATTTAAAAGAAGGAATCTACTCTAATATTTGCTGGAGATCTTTCTGGCAAAGAAATGGAGAGAAACATGTGGTAGCCCATGAAGCCATGTTCTATGTATCAGAGAAAATTGGAACAGAAATATCTGTGTCTACCTTCTGTTTTCTTTCTGGAGTTATTTCTCCACTGGTCTCCAGTAGCGTGTTGGGCACCTACTGACCTGGGGAGTTCCTCTTTCAGTATCCTATCATTTTACTTTTCATACTGTTGATGGGGTTCTCAAGACAAGAATACTGAAGTGGTTTGCCATTCCCTTCTCCAGTGGAACACATTCTGTCAGACCTCTCCACCATGACCCGCCTGTCTTGGGTTGCCCACGGACATGGCTTAGTTTCACTGAGTTAGACAAGGCTGTGGTCTTAGAGTGATTAGATTGACTAGTTTTCTGTGAGTATGGTTTCAGTGTGTCTGCCCTCTGATGCCCTCTTGCAAAACCTACCATCTAACTTGGGTTTCTTTTACCTTGGGTGTGGGGTAAGAATGAAGGGATGGAGCCAAAGCCAAAACAATACCCAGCTGCAGATGTGACTGGTGACAGAAGCAAGGTCCGATGCTTGAAAGAGCAATATTGCATAGGAAACTGGAATGTCAGGTCCATGAATCAAGGAAAATTGGAAGTGGTCAAACAAGAGATGGCAAGAGTGAACGTCGACATTCTAAGAATCAGCGAACTAAAATGGACTGGAATGGGTGAATTTAACTCAGATGACTGTTATATCTACTACTGTGGGCAGGAATCCCTCAGAAGAAATGGAGTAGCCATCATTGTAAACAAAACAGTCCGAAATGCAGTACTTGGATGCAATATCAAAAACGACAGAATGATCTCTGTTCGTTTCCAAGGCAACCCAATAAATATCATGGTAATCCAAGTCTATGCCCCAACCAGTAACACTGAAGAAGCTGAAGTTGAACGGTTCTGTGAAGACCTACAAGACCTTTTAGAACTAACACCCAAAAAAGATGTCCTCCTCATTACAGGGGACTGGAATGCAAAAGTAGGAAGTTGAGAAACACCTGGAGTAACAGGCAAATTTGGCCTTGGAATGTGGAATGAAGCAGGGCAAAGACTAATAGAGTTTTGCCAAGAAAATGCACTGGTCATAGCAAACACCCTCTTCCAACAACACAAGAGAAGACTCTACACATGGACATCACCAGATGGTCAACACCAAAATCAGATTGATTATATTCTTTGCAGCCAAAGATGGAGAAGCTCTATACAGTCAACAAAAACAAGACCAGGAGCTGACTGTGGCTCAGATCATGAACTCATTACCAAATTCAGACTGAAATTGAAGAAAGTAGGGAAAACCACTAGACCATTCAGGTATGACCTAAATCAAATCCCTTATGATTATACAGTGGAAGTGAGAAATAGATTTCAGGGCCTAGATCTGATAAATAAAGTACCTGATGAACTGTGGAATGAGGTTCGTGACACTGTACAGGAGACAGGGATCAAGACCATCCCCATGAAAAAGAAATGCAAAAAAGGAAAATGGCTTTCTGAGGAGGCCTTACAAATAGCTGTGAAAAGAAGAGAAGCGGGAAAAAAAGGAGAAAAGGAAAGATATAAGCATCTGAATGCAGAGTTCCAAAGAATAGCAAGAAGAGATAAGAAAGTCTTCTTCAGCAATCAATGCATGTTGTACTCTGCATATAAGTTAAACAAGCAGGGTGACAATATACAGCCTTGACATACTCCTTTTCCTCTTTGGAACAATGCAAAGAAATAGAGGAAAAGAACAGAATGGGAAAGACTAGAGATCTCTTCAAGAAAATCAGAGATATCAAGGGAACATTTCATGCAAAGATGGGCTCGATAAAGGGCAGAAATGGTATGGACCTAACAGAAAAAGAAGCTATTAAGAAGAGGTGGCAAGAATACACAGAAGAACTGTACAAAAAAGATCTTCACAACCAAGATAATCACAATGGTGTGATCACTCATCTAGAGCCAGACATCCTGGAATATGAAGTCAAGTGGGCCTTAGAGAGCATCAATATGAGCAGGGCTAGTAGAAGTGATGGAATCCCAGTAGAGCTATTTCAAATCCTGGAAGATGATGCTGTGAAAGTGCTGCCCTCAATATGCCAGGAAATTTGGAAAACTCAACAGTGGCCATAGGACTGGAAAAGGTCAGTTTTCATTCCAATCCCAAAGAAAGACAATGCCAAAGAATGCTCAAACTACCACACAATTGCACTCATCTCACACGCTAGTAAAGTAATGCTCAAAATTCTCCAAGCCAGGCTTCAGCAATACGTGAACCATGAACTTCCTAATGTTCAAGCTGGTTTTAGAAAAGGCAGAGGAACCAGATATCAAATTGCAAACATCCGCTGGATCATGGAAAAAGCAAGAGAGTTCCAGAAAAACATCTATTTCTGCTTTATTGACTATGCCAAAGCCTTTGACTGTGTGGATCACAATAAACTGTGGAAAATTCTGAAAGAGATGGGAATACCAGACCACCTGACCTGCCTCTTGAGAAATCTGTATGCAGGTCAGGAAGCAACAGTTAGAACTGGACATGGAACAACAGACTGGTTCCAAAGAGGAAAAGGAGTATGTCAAGGCTGTATATTGTCACCCTGCTTGTTTAACTTATATGCAGAGTACAACATGAGAAACGCTGGGCTGGAAGAAACACAAGATGGAATCAAGATTGCCAGGAGAAATATCAATAACCTCAGATATGCAGATGACACCACCCTTATGGCAGAAAGTGAAGAAGAGCTAAAGAGCCTCTTGATGAAAGTGAAAGAGGAGAGTGAAAAAGTTGGCTTAAAGCTCAACATTCAGAAAATGAAGATCATGGCATCCATTCCAATCACTTCATGGGAAATAGATGGGGAAACAGTGGAAACAGTGTCAGACTTTATTTTTTGAGCTCCAAAATCACTGCAGATGGTGACTGCAGCCATGAAATTAAAAGACGCTTGCTCCTTGGATGAAAAGTTATGACCAACCTAGATAGCATATTCAAAAGCAGAGACATTACTTTGCCGACTAAGGTCTGTCTAGTCAAGGCTATGGCTTTTCCTGTGGTCATGTATGGATGTGAGAGTTGGACTGTGAAGAAGGCTGAGTGCCGAAGAATTGATGCTTTTGAACTGTGGTGTTGGAGAAGACTCTTGAGAGTCCCTTGGACTGCAAGGAGATCCGACCAGTCCATTCTGAAGGAGATCAGCCCTGGGATTTCTTTGGAGGGAAGGATGCTGGAGCTGAAATTCCAGCACTTTGGCCACCTCATGCGAAGAGTTGATTCATTGGAAAAGACTCTGATGCTGGGAGGGATTAGGGTAGGAGGAGAAGGGGATGACAGAGGATGAGATGGCTGGATGGCATCACTGACCAATAGACATGAGTCTGAGTGAACTCCAGGATTTGGTGATGGACAGGGAGGCCTGGCCTGCTGCGATTCATCAGGTCGCAAGAGTCAGACACGACTGAGTGACTGAACTGAACTGCACTTTATGCTTAATGGTGATGGTAGCAGAAAATTCAAGAACATTTCTCTTATCCTCATACCTTTAAATCTCAGATAGATTTGATCTTTCTGCTTCCTTCCTTCCCGTCAAATATTAAAATGCATATCACAATAAGAAAAAAAAGCTTCAGTTGACTTTCTTTCAGATTAGTCAAGAAACAGTAAACAGAACAAGCCTGCTCCTAATTGATAAGCAAGTATGTTGATAAGCAACTAGAATTTGAATAAAGAAAAAAAATGAGCTTCTAATAACTTGAGGCTTTATAAAATTTTATTTAAAAGATTTTTGATTTGTTGAGTCTGCATGTATGGCTACCTGAATCAAAATATATGCAACAGTACTGTTTTCACAGTGAAAATTAAAATATTTGTGATAATAAATTACCCATTTGTAGCTCTTTTTAATACAGAAGGTGGAACTAAAATTATACATTCTCAAGAGAGCTCTCTTGAAAAACAAATTAATATATCCACTACTTTTGATAACTGGAAACAACAGACTCTGTCTTTACCCTTTTCTTTCTGGGGTTTTTGTTGTTGTTACTGTTTGGGTTTTTTGTTTGTTTGCTCTCTAGTCTTGAATTACTTAGCCAATAGTCTCATTCCAGTCTTGTATGAGACTTGAATATCATACACTCCTTTCTACTATCCATTACTGGAATGTTCCCTGTAACTTGACTGAGAGACAATTATTCATTTTTTCCCCAAAGATCTCCTTGGGGTAAGGGTCAGGTTTCTTGCTCCAGAAGAGCATGAACTAAATCAAATCACCTGTTGAAACAGAAGTAAAATTTTAATATCCACCTTATAAATGCAATGCATGATATCCTTTATTTAAGCATATATTTTTATCAAAGAACATGAAATTTCATGCTTTTAGCATTTTCACTATACATTTGCATCATTCAAAGAATGTGGTATGTTTTCTTCTCACACTAATATTCTGGGCATTTTCTTATTATGCATTGCTGACTATTTATTTTAACTTAAATACAAGAATTTCCATTAATTTTTGTAAAACACTAGCTCTTTATTTTGACATGTTTTCTGTATGTCCAAATTATTTTGATGGTTCATGGCGCCCCTACACGTTCATTGTCCTGTCCTGCATTCTGCCATTCGTAAGGGACCTGTGGTCCAGTGGTAAGGAATCTGTCTGCCAATGCAGAAGACACAGATTCCATCCCTGGTCGGGAAGGCTCCCACATGCCTTGGAGCAACTAAGCCCGTGCATCACACCTACTGAGCCAACGTGCTGCAACTACTGAGCCCACACTTTGGAGCCTGCGCTCCACAAGTGAAGCCACTGTAATGAGAAGCCCTTGCACTTTAACAAAGAGTAGACCCTGCTCACTGCAACCAGAGAAAGCCTGCATGCAGCAGTGAAGACTTAACACAGTCTAGATAAATAAATATTAAAATAATAATAAAAGTTAACAAAAACTCTGATAGCAACAACCGTGCCAGAGGCAGAGGATGTTGGAATCAAAGCAAGTATACACTCTTGTTGTTACCATCGGTCTTCTTTAAGGATTTTTGAATCATAAACAATATAAGGACAATTAGGGGCTTTGCCTCAAGTGATGGTTTCTTTAATACATTGTTAATCTCTCACACACAAAAAGTAATTCAATACTATCATGTAAGAATCGAATCGCCAGTCTATGTCCAATGCAGGATACAGCATGCTTGGGGCTGGTGCACGGTGATGACCCAGAGAGATGTTATGGGGAGGGAGGTGGGAGGGAGGGTTCATGTTTGGGAACACATGTACACCCGTGGTGGATTCATGTCAATGTATGGCAAAACCAATACAGTATTGTAAAGTAAAATAAAGTAAAAATAAAAATTAAAAAAAAAAGTAATTCTAATGCCTGTGGAATACCAATGGGCTGGAAAGATGATGAAAAGGAGAGATTGCAGAAACCCTCTGACTATAGGAAACTTTGGGTTATCTGAAAGTGAAAATGTATGGAATCAATTGGTCATTAAGTACATTAACATGATTGGGGCCTTATCAATGCCAATGATTCCCCTAGTAAGACTTCCTTCATTCATGCTTTCATTTTTGAACAAACATTAAAAAAATTTTAACAAAAGGTAGCTACTTAATTATTATTGTTGATGCCAGGCCACCCGCTAAATCTGGGAGAGTCAGCATTGAACAACGTGGAGACATTCTCTTTCTCACAAGGTGCAAATTGTGAGAGGGAAACAGACAATGAAGTGAACATTTGTTTGGATGGCATCAAGTAGTGAAGAAATACTAGATGGTAATAGGAAAACGTAAACTCTCGTATTAGGAGCAAATTCAGCAAATAGAGTGGCTTGCTGCTGCTGCTAAGTCGCTTCAGTCGTGTCCGACTCTGTGCGACCCCATAGACGGCAGCCCACCAGGCTCCGCTGTCCCTGGGATTCTCCAGGCAAGAACACTGGAGAGGGTTGCCATTTCCTTCTCCAACAGAGTGGCTTACAATGCTAAAATGGTTAGTACATACTAGTTGAATGAATAAGTTAAAGAATGAATGACAAGGGGAAAAGGAAATAAATGAATGAATGACTTGGAGGAGAAAAAGACAAAGAGGATAGAAATCAACCTCAAAATGCTTCCCTCATCAATATCAAAGAGAATGCAAATAATATTGCCCCTCAGAATTTCCTGCCCATTCCCCAAAGTTGCCTTTTTGGTGATTTTTCTCCTGGGAAAGCTATCCTTGTTTTAACAGGGAAACAAATCTTAATGAGAACATACTGTGCAATAGTCCTTAGACTCTCTTCCAAAAGATGGCCCTGAACTCCTGCTGTGGAAACCATTTATAAATCTCTCTGTTGAGTGCAGATCAGCTGTAAAGACTAGGTTGGCACAGAACACACGGCTAGAGGGTGGAGGTGTCACAGGGCTCTTGAACCATTTTTGTGCTAAGTCCTAAAGTGAAATTTCAAATGCAAATCTGAATGAAAAATAATTAGCATTTTCTTTCCATCCCAAGGAGTCAGATCAAGTAAACTATTGTATCACAATGAAAAAAAAAAAAATTTCTCTACTCCCTAAAGGACAATTTCAATTGTTGGAATAATTGATTTCTCAGTTGAACAACATCTGCACATCGGCTCATTCTTTTGCTGCCTCTATTCAACTCAAAATATTTTCTGACAGATGGTGATATAGCAAGTAAATAGGGCCTATGTATTTCAGAGCCTGAAACATGTCTGGGCTCACAAAATAAATATCATAAATAAATATATTTTATGGTATCCCTATGTACACTGAGCTCTGAGATGGTAGAGGAAAAAAATATCTCATTTATGTTGCAGAAAATAAAGCTTCCTACCTTCTTTTGCATAATATTAACGAAAGACTCACCTCATATTCATAGCAGAAAAGTCTGGTCCCAGGATATCTCATTTGTGGACACTAAATACAATATTTTTTAAACAGTTATTTGATTTAAAATTTGTAGGTGAGTAAAAATATCTATCGATTTTCCATTTCCTAACTACAAAACAAAATCTACTGAATTTAAAACAAACTTTGTGAAACCAATTAGGTTTATACAAGAAAAAAGGAAAGGAAAAATAATTAGGTATATTAACATTAAGCTTGTGAAATACAATACTGAACATGGAAAAATTCCTCGATTCATGAAAGCCTTTTTTTTTTTTTTTTAGTATCTGATCATACCTAAACCTGCTTATAAAAGAACACTGAATGTAACTTTAAGCTAAATCAAGATGATACTGTTTAAGGAAAGTAATGACACACTACTTTGCCTTAGGAACTGGATAAGGTAAAAATCAGTGTCTGGGATCTTTGTCGTGCTAGTCACAAATGCCATTTTTACCACACATTGCACAGAAACTAAGGCTTGATATATACTCTAACAAATGTACTAGAAAAAAGTTTCCATTTTAAATTGAATAGTTTTTTAAACGTTAGGATTCCCTGTGTGCAGTAAAAGCTATTTGATGTAACTTAAATGGGCAATCTGCAATAAATCAGTCTGTGTATAACACAGAGATTATGCTGTCCTTTCATTCTAAATTTATAAGCAATAAATTTTATTTATTTCCAGAGCAATTAAATAAAACACTTTCTTTTTAAATCCTAAAGAAAGAAAAAGAGGCGTACTTCACTGTCGTCTATTTCTGACGTGCTATAAAATCACAGAACTTAAATTTAAAATACTAGGTGAGGGAGTATTCATCATGTTAAAGTGATTGATTTAGTAGGATTAATATCCTATTAGATCTAAACCATATTCCTTAAGATTTGAACTCCTTTATGATTCTGATGCCCTAGCTCTCTCAGAGATTACCATAATATCTATAGCTGCTTAAATCTTCAAATAAAAAATTGTTCTCAGGGAACTGAGTTTTGTTTTTTTTTTTAAATTTTTTTTTTAATTTAATTTTAAAATCTTTAATTCTTACATGTGTTCCCAAACATGAACCCCCCTCCCACCTCCCTCCCCATAACATCTCTGTGGGTCATCCCCCATGCACCAGCCCCAAGCATGCTGTATCCTGCGTCAGACATGGACTGGAGATTCAATTCTTACATGATAGTATACACGATAGAATGCCATTCTCCAAAATCATCCCACCCTCTCCCTCTCCCTCTGAGTCCAAAAGTCCGTTATACACCGCTGTGTCTTTTTTCCTGTCTTGCATACAGGGTCGTCATTGCCATCTTTCTAAATTCCATATATATGTGTTAGTATACTGTATTGGTGTTTTTCTTTCTGGCTTACTTCACTCTGTATAATCGGCTCCAGTTTCAGAGGAGCATAAAGATGGCGGAGGAATAGGACGGGAAGACCACTTTCTCCCTCACAAATTCCTCAAAAGAACATTTCAACGCTGAGCAAACTCCACAAAACAACTTCTGTAGGCTGGAAGAGGACATCAGGCAACCAGAAAAGCAGACCATTGTCTTCAAAAACAGATTTTTAACCTTTGCTCTTAGGTTTTTGTTGTCAATTTTGTTCATTTATGATAGGAACTGAGTTTTAAGTTGGTTTACTTTTGTAAGAATTTTAAAGGACAGACATAAAAATAAAATTATTGTAAACCATATCAGATGGGTTAGAGAGAAGAAGAAACATAAAAGCATGTAAGTATGTGTTTGTGTCTGTGTGTATGGGAAAAGGCTGTAGAAATTAGGTTAACTTTATAGAGGATACAGGAAATCTAATGCTTGTGTTATTATATGATAAAAATAGGTTAGATGAGTGATACTGAGCAGATTTTTTTAGTTATATACAATATGCTCTGCTAAAGGCTTACTTTAAAATAGAAACTATAATTTGCAGGGGAATTATGCCTCATGGAAACAAATTTCTTAAAGCAATCAATTTGAAGTTGTTGTTATTTTTTCCCACTAAGAGTACAAGTCTGAAATTCTCTCTTCTCTTAAGTTTCTGCATAGCCAACAGATTCTTGATTATTTTTCTTCTCTTCATATCTATGCTTATCTGTGTTTAATTTTTGCTCAAGATGCCATTGAAATATTTTCAAAACACCTTCTATTGAAATATTTATTTTCTTCTTTGTATACTAGATGGTGTTTAATGCAGCTATCATAAGTAGAATTTGGAAAACAAAAGTTGTTTAATTTAAAAAACAGCATAATCAGGGAGCGAGGAAAAAAAATATAATCAGAATATGTACATTTGTGTTCTAAGACAGAGACTTATACCAAAATACATACATATTGAATGTTGAGTTAATCATATCACTTCTCAGAGAAACTTCAGGATGTTTACAGATAAATATTATCCATGTTCAATTTTTTGCAACTATTTTCCCCAACTGTTTCAGATGGATACTCGAGTAACACAAAAACATAGTGTTTTTGCATCAAATAATATACTTGGAATAGCACGCCTTTTGTCAAAAATGTTTATTTTTCCTTCAGTGTGTCTAGCACCAAATGATACAACATACATTTACAATTAAGAAAAGTCTTTCAATCATGTTCATTAAGGATTTTGTAATTAAGGGAACACATTGACTAACTCTATGACTGCAGCTCCTGTTTCTATGTGATATCTGTCATATTATCTTAACTCTCAAAATGAAAGGTAGAATTTCAAAATCAAGATAAGTCATACCTTTGCTTTCCTTTTTATAGGTCAACCAAGTCTTATAAAGAAGGAATTCCTCTAAAGAGTTTCTGTTTGGCTCAGATCAAATAAAAAGGCAAACATTCCTGGGAAGATTGAGATTTGCCAACTGCTTCATGTCATGCTGTGTGGTGATAAAGTTCTCTAAGCAACAAATGTCAGAATGCTGACACTCTACTGTACAAACCAACACAAGTACAAAATTGAGCATAAATATTCTAAAAATGTAGTCAGCGGAGTGTGTTTATGGGGGCTAATGTTGTCTCTCTAAGGGTACAGCATACCTTTGTTTATTTTCTGTAGGACATCCCTATTGGAAGGGGAACAGAGATCGCAGGAGAGGCAACTTATTTTTAAAGCTAACAATGAAAATATGGTTTTGAATCCTTGCTTAATTAAAAATGGAACAGTACAAGAGGGTGACTCACTTCTATCACAAGAAGCTGAAAGTTAAAAATTCTGCAAAATCCTAAAATCATAAAGACTGATTCAAATACTGCTTCACATAGAAAACTTCAAGATCCCAAAGCTCACTTATTTATTCAGACCGTTTGTTGATATCACAGCTCTGTGCTTCCTTAAATGAAAAACAAACAAAACAAAAAAGCAGATGAAGAGTACTTATTGCCTCCAATACTTCCTTATAACGATAAAACAATTGATTCCTTTCTAACCTCCTGAAAAATTAAAGTATAGAATCCTCAAATAGTCAAATCTTACCTTTAGGGAAACATAAACAGGAATACGGTCTTCATCCAACTGTGATTCAGAACTCCCTAGCCATTAAGGTACTAATTTATGCAGGAAAATAGAGATTCTAATGTGTGTTACATTTTATTCGCAAATACAGATGACAATTCCTTTTACTAGGTAGCTGAGAGTGACTAGTTCTTGTCATAATGTTGTCATAGTGATAGTGACATCAATGTACTTCATGGTAATCAGTGCAGAGATTTATCTGAGAAAATAGTAGTGCTGATTCCTGATGCGTTTTATATTTTAAAATGTTGAAAAATAGGCTATCTAATATATTACAGGTAAATGTGTTTTCCTTAAGCAAAGCAGACAGAAACTCTGGACTAACTGATGGATATATAAATATATCCATATATATATGAAATACACACACACACAAAAGCAAGCATCTGAATGGATGATGGGGATATGGGTGAACAAGCCATGAGATCATGATTAAGTGGTTGCTAAGGAAGAGTCTGCTCTCAAGTGCCTTTGCCAAATGCAAAAGCTCCTCTAGTCATGAGCCTGGTTTAATTATTTTGTTAAATCCTTTTTAATATTTTTGGACTCCAAGAGTGATATGGTGATGATAGTCCTGAATTCTGGATTCCGTCCCTCACATCTTGGCAAAACACTTTCCGTCCTCACCTTTCATGCCAAAGGGTTGTCATTGAAACTTCAGATGTTGCACTTAGTGGTTTAATTACCTCTTACTCCAACACTTCGCAGATGGATGTCACGATAAGCAAGGAGAACACTGGCAGAATCTCTCAAAGATGGAGAGAAATCCCATTTTTAGGTCACCAGCATATTAAAAATGAAAACTATATATATATATAGTTTTCAAATATATATACATTTATATAAATATATTTAAATATATACATATATTCAAATATATATTTATATATACACACAAAAATGATTATAATTCTCTATATTTAAAATGTCTTTTTAGAAACTAACATCAAACTATGATACAATAAGTAAGCTTTCACACAAAATTATAGAATTTATTATTTTAAAATAGTAATTCCTAATGAACCGTGGATGTTAACCAGTAAAGGATCCCAGGCTTAAATCTGGAAGAACGTTGCCTTCTTTTTCAATCCGGGCAACATGTGTCTGTGACTGATTGTGCAGCCTCATTTTGAGATTGTAATGCCCTTCATGCATGTGTGAGTATGGCCAGTCATAATTCCTTATCTATGAGTAATCAATCCTAATTAAAATAAAGGGATTAAGAGGCTCTCAGGGCAAAGGAGACCTCACCATACTCAAATTCCAAACTCAAAAGCTTTTGTTGGTGGTGGTTTTTAATTTTACATTTTCTGATTTGTGTGGTGGTTTAGTCGCCAAGTCATGTCCAACTCTTGCAAGGCACCTCTGTCGATAGAATTCTCCAGGCAACAATGCTGGAGTGGGTTCCCCACTTCCTTCTCCAGGGGATCTTCTCGACCTAAGGATCAAACCCAGGTCTACTGTGTTGCAGGCAGACTCGTCACTGACTGTGCCAGCAGGGTAAGATCTATCATTTTGTGGAGGATAAACTATAAACTATAATCATTGCATTGCATCTTCACCAGCCTTGTAATTTCACTTCAAAAACAGTGACTTAGATATGGCCAAACATAATAATTTCTCTGCACTAAAAGGACATCTTTTGGTTGAGTAAAAAAATGATGTGTTTACTCAGGGCTCTATTAATAAAGACAGATTACATAGAGGTGATTTTGATTTGGTATTATTAATCAAGGGTTTTATTTCCACTTACGCAATTTGCACAAGTCATAGATTTGATATTTGCAGATTTGAGTATTTACCTGATACCATAGCATCTCAGACTGGTTTAGTGTAGAGGGATTGGAGGCCAAAAGCAATATTGAATATTTGCTGTCAGTAGCATGTTCATGTGCTATATTTACATTTATAGAAACATACATATGAACATGTTCATAATTCTGAGAAATGATCATAGAACAGAGCTTCCCAAATACAGGCTATTTGGCCACCCAGGAGACATACGCCAACAGTTGGAAACATTTTTGTTTGTCACAACTGTGTATGAGGGGGCGCTACTAGCATCTATTAGGTAGAGGACATGGATGCTGCTAAACATTCTACAATGCATAGAACAGGCCTTCCTTCACAACAGAGGCTGACACAGTTACAAATGTCTCAAATGTCAACAGTGCTAAGGTTTAGAAACACTGCCATGCACACACACACACCACACATGAACATACACACACACACACAGGATATATAAAATGAGCTGATAATCATGGCCACATACAGCTGCTCAAAAAAGCAGATCAAATAATATACATTTTATAAAATGTGAATTTATCAAGGTTTAATCTTAAGCATGATATGTGGGGAACCATCCCAGCATTCAGACACATGCTCAGGCTACTTCAAAACCAGTACCAATGCTGGACAATGTTTCATACATGTTCTAAGTGAGCATGCGGTTTGCTGAACGGAGATGAGTATAAGTTGCTGCAATGCATATCTAATTGGGAAAGTCACCATGCTTCCACTCAGCAAGACTTAATAGACAGTACAACCCAAAAGGATTCATGATGACCTGTTCACATCATGCCCACACTCTGTCTGGATAGCCAACCACATTATCAGGAGCATATTTTCAGATGCATTTAGGAAAGTCTTCTGAACGTTGCATAAGAGCAAATGCTTGCTGTTTTTGTTTTGTATTACTACATGTGTGCCCAGAAAAACATTTACCACCCAGAAGAGTAGAGATCAAATCCAAGATAATATACTATCTCTGGTAGACAAAAGAGAAAGAAAGACTCATCCAAAAGGATTAGGGATACCAAGATTGCATAGAATCTTTTATCATAATTGGTATATCTGTCTTCTTTAGGTTAAAAATGATTTTTTCCTCTAAGTGCATTCTTTCTTACTTTTTATCACTTTTTCTCCTGGGTTGTTTTATCTTATCCTTCAGTTAGCAAACATTCACCTAAAATACTGATATGTTCCATAAGACTATGTCTACAAATAATACTGGAAGTAGTTGAAGGAATTAATAGGCACTGGTATTCCAGAAGACAGCTGTTCAATGGGACTTTCTGCAATGCAAGAAATGCCTTTTTGCACCCACCAGTATAGTCACAGCTAGTAGCATGCGCCTACTGAGACCTGGAAATGTGGTTAGTGTAACTTAAGGATAAAAAATTCTATTGTATTTTATTTAACTTTGACTAATAGCTAGTGTATTGAAGAGTGCCATTCTAGAATACCAATGGCTCAAAAAAGCTGAGATCAGAGGAAACAAAACTGATTTGAACAGAACGACAGGAGAAATACGAAGACAAAAAAGGACAATGATTATGATGAATCAATGCCTGTAAGAGTTTAATCTTCTTCTGACATTTAGGTTCTTTTGACATTTAGGTCACAAGGCTTTATTGGAGGTGTAAATGTATTATCTAAATTTTCGGTAACTTAAGGTGACTTATTTTTGCTTTGGGGCAATCCTAAGAATTTAGAAATTTCAGATTTGGGTGAAACATTCCTGTTATTGCTTTATAGTCAAGGAAAATAAACTACATGTTTCATGAGATTTAAAGATTTTTTGATAGAGGAACAAAACATACTGACATTTAGATAGATGAAAAGGAGAACTCCCTATCATTTAGAGTTCCAAAGAAGAGATGGCTACCAGACAGAGACATGGAAGAATTCCCCTCCCCACCATCCCATCAGGTACCAGCAAGCTATAGCTATAGAGGATAAGGAGAGAGGATTAGCTAGGTCCAGAGGGACCCCTGTGGGCTGGCTACTTTGTATGCTTTTTCCGGCTCAGCTCATAGGGGCAGTCCTCAGTTGCCTGCTTCCTGACCTTGAGGCAGTTAGCATGGAGGAGCAATGGTTCTGAAGGTGGAAGCCTGATAAGGGACACGGCTGGAGTGTGGACTTAATTAGTTGCTCAGGAAGTGGACTGACCACTTATTAGTTAGGTCCTCAAAACTGAGTCTAGACAGCACAAAACCAAAACTATATTACAGCTGACCTTCTGTTGTCTTGGCATCAGTTCTGGGCTCAATTATCTAAAGAAATCTAGTAGCCTAGGTAGTAGAGGAGATATCAGAGAGTAGCAATTTCCTAAATTGCTTAGGAAAATATTTTATTATGAGAGTCAGAAGGAGGAAAACAAGTAGAAGTACAAATAGGTCAACCTGTAACCAAGTTTCCTATTTGAAGGCAAAAACTGATCTGAAGTTTGGGAGTCTCTAACAATATCATGATGCTGTGAAAGTGCTGCACTCAATATGCGAGCAAATTTAGAAAACTCAGCAGTGGCCACGGGACTGGAAAAGGTCAGTTTTCATTTCAATCCCAAAGAAAGGCAATGCCAAAGAATGCGCAAACTACCACACAATTGCACTCATCTCACACGCTAGTAAGTTCAGTACAGTTCAGTCACTCAGCCGTGTCCAACTCTTTGCGACCCCATGAATCACATCATGCCAGGCCTCCCTGTCCATCACCAACACCTGGCATTCACTCAACTCACGTCTGAGTGATGGCATATTCAAAAGCAGAGACATTACTTTGCCAACAAAGGTCCATCTAGTCAAGGCTATGGTTTTTCCAGTAGTCATGTATGGATGTGAGAGTTGGACTGTGAAGAAAGCTGAACACCAAAGAATTGATGCTTTTGAACTGTGGTGTTGGAGAAGACTCTTGAGAGTCCCATGGACTGCAAGGAGATCCACCCAGTACATTCTAAAGGGGATCAGTCCTGGGTGTTCTTTGGAAGGAATGATGCTGAAGCTGAAACTCCAGTACTTTGGCCACCTCATGCGAAGAGTTGACTCATTGGAAAAGACTCTGATGCTGGGAGGGTTTGAGGGCAGGAGGAGACGGGGACAACAGAGGATGAGATGGCTGGATGGCATCACTGACTCGATGGATGTGAGTTTGAGCGAACTCTGGGAGTTGGTGACGGGCAGGAAGGCCTGGCATGGTGTGATTCATGGGGTCGCAAAGAGTCGGATACAACTGAGTGACTGAACTGAACTGAACAATATCATGCCGGACTTGTAAGGTGTGTTAATGTCCAAATTATATATTTTTGATAATATTATCTTGTATTCCCTGAGTTAAGGTGGTAGATGCAGCATTTTATAGATGGAGAGTATGAACTGCTTCAGGCTTCCCAGGTGGAACAGCGGGAAAGAGTCACTTGCAAATGCAAGAGACTCAGGAGATGCAGGTCCATCCCTGGCTTGGGAAGATCCCCCGAAGGAAGAAATGGCAACCCACTCCAGTATTCTAGTCTGAAAAATCCCATGGACAATGGAACCTGGTGGGCTACCGTCCTTGGGGTCACAGAAGAATCACAACATGACCGAGCACACACATACACACACACATGTATTGCTAGTTCAGAAAGGTATATGTAAAGGTTAGTGGTATTTGTTCATAGCCAAGGGCAAGAGGTGGTTTTGGTGGCCATATAGGGTGGGTGGTTGTGGTGGCAAGCTGGAGGGAGAGTGGAAGCGGGATAAGGCTCTGCAGAGTGGGAGGTCCAACTAAAGGGTGGACCAATGGGAGGCAGTTACCTACTTGGGGAAGAAATAATTCCTATTAATTTTTGGAATGGCACAGAGAGCAGTAACCTTTATAAGATGTCCCTTTTGGTCTGTAAGTGTAGATATAGAGCAAGGAGCATACCACAGGCTAAGTAAACAGCAAAAGTCAAGAAACATACAAAATCCCAAATCTACAAAAATAAATAGATAAAATAAAGAGTTCATGTCCAGTTGGTTGGCATCTTAGGAGAGTCAGTAAAGAGTGTTTCCGGGATGGTGGTCTCAGTGTTTGGGAGTAGCTGTCTCTGTCACAGGGTGCCAAGTCATTTCCAAGTCTTAGGCCCAGGTAGTATTATCTAACGTGGTATTTTTTCTAAGAACAGACTCCTAGTCCAGGGCAAAGAAATTTGGGATATGGGACTGACGTATCTTTATATATGGATATCCGCTCAAGTTAATCAGGGTCTTGATTTTGTGGCTCTATAGTGTTATAACAAGACTGAGCCTCTTGTAAAATATGAAGACAATTTTGATCCTGGGAGCTTGACTTAAAAAACATTTTTAAAATCAAGGCTTTGTGGATGAACAGCTAACAAAGATGATGTTTGCCTCAATGAAATTACCATAGTTGAACTAAAGCACCAGAACCCAACTGACATAATTAAATTTGTAATGAAGGGTGGCCAAATCTAAAAGCTCCCACTGTCCAAGAGATTGTCTAGATGGATGATGAATGGGATTCTATTGCAGACAGGTTTTAAATCACATGATCGATTTGGGGTACA
Source organism: Capricornis sumatraensis (assembly GCF_032405125.1). NCBI lineage: Eukaryota > Metazoa > Chordata > Mammalia > Artiodactyla > Bovidae > Capricornis > Capricornis sumatraensis. The sequence continues at coordinate 28,128,111 of NC_091073.1, forward strand.
TCTTGTTAATGGGATGTCATGTTTGTAAATTAAAATATCTGTGGCTGAGTGTGGAGCTCCAGCATTTCCCCATAGGCAAGCCCTCCCATTTAGCCAATTACCATGGACCCTTTACCTCAGTTGTTGACTTGGTGGGTAATGGGCAAGCCAGTAAAGACATCAGGTTGTAGGGATGTGGGTTCCAGAAACTGCCAAATTTGGTTGAAACAGTAACTTAGCTGGAGGATTGGAGCCTCTGAATTGCAATCCAATGAAAGCATCCAGACCAATAGCAATAAGATCAAGTTCTGCAGTCGCTCAGTCATGTCTGACTCTTTTGCACCCCATGGACTGTAGCTTGCCAGGCTTCTCTGTCCTTGGGATTTTTACAGGTGAGAATACTGACTGGGTTGCCATTTCCTTCTCCAGATCAACAGAATAGTATGTGACTGCACTTGAAAGACTTGTTGTTTGATGTAGAGTTTCCTCTGGCATGCGTAAGTACCAACAAGGGGTTGTCTGACTTCATCATTATGGGATATGATGTTGGTTTTATTATTATCTCCTCATGTTATCTTCATTTTATTTACTAAGTCCAGTTTTCTCCCTTTTGGTAGCCCACACTGCCTAAGGGAATGTTCCCAGGGAAGTAATTTTAATTTTCTGGAAGAAATCAGCTGGAGAGCCAAGATTAATTATCCTGAATATTGATGAAGATTCTTGGAGTGGTGGAAGTTTGGGCTCAAATGAGTCCCATGTCAGATGGGCAGGAACCTGGCCCATGAGACAGGCTATAGTGAATGGGTCTATGGGAGAGGAACAGAATTGAAATCTATAACAGCAGGAAAAGACATTATTAAAGGACCTCATATATAATGCATCTTTATATACAAGTAGGCAGACATCTGTCTCTTTAAATGAAGCAAACGTCTAAAGGTAGGATTTTCTGAAGGCTGGTGTGTGGTATGAGTTGGCTAAGAAGCCTTGACTTAAGAGGGATTAATGCCTGGGGGCAAGATAGACACTGTCCAGTGGTTTGTCATCTTTTGACTGAACAGAGAGTTCTTTGAGGGGCCCATTAGGCCTCTCAATTAGACCAGCTGTCTGGGACCTATTGGAGAATTGAGTTTTATTGGCTGCCAGTCCAGCAGCACAGCACCGTGTATTCTGAGAAGTGAAATATGTGCCTTGATCAGTGTCAGCAATGTCTGGAATGCCCAAAGGGATAAGGAATGACCTGCTGGAGCCTTATATTGTGACCTTAATACATGCAGAGATATGTGTGACCTTGATTTCTATTCTGGGCTGTGAGCAAAGAGGTTCACAGAGTTTTTTATCCTGAACAGAGGGAACAACTTTTAGGCAATGATTCAAGAATATGTATACGTAAAAAGAAAAGAAAAATGTATACAGAGTAATTCACTGATGAGGGCGTCCAGTGCTAAAATGCTTCTCTGAAGCATGGCAAATTTTCTGACTCTTGGGCCCTGTCCTTTATAACAGACTTACCACTTGGGAGATGGGAAGCAGTGCTATACCACTGAAGTGAAGCAAAGTGAAGTGAAAGTCTCAGTTGTGTCCAACTCTGCAACCCCATGGACTATACAGTCCATGGAATTCTTTAGGCCAGAATACTGGAGTGGGTAGCCCTTTCCCTTCTCCAGGGGATCTTCCCAACCCAGGGATTGGACCCAGGTCTCCTGCACTGCAGGCAGATTCTTTACCAGCTGAGCCATAAGGGAAGCCCAAAATGTTAGTTGCTCAGTTGTGTCGGACTCTTTGTGACTCTGTGGGCTGCAGGCCTGTCCATGGAATTCTCCAAGCAAGAATACTGGAGTGGGTAGCCATTCCCTTCTCCAGGGGATCTTCCTGACCTGAGGATTGAACCCGGGTCTCCTGCATTGCAGGCAGATTCTTTACCATCTGAGCACCTTCCCTGATAGCTATACCACTGAGCTTCATCATTCATGATGGTGGCAATGCCGCCTAATAGTTTACAAAACTGCACTTCTCTTCTATCAGTTGATCCCAAGGACCTCTGTTGGTAGCTAAGGTAACTGGGGGAAAGACGGCCTTATCAAGCAGCCTGTCATCTGGCAAGAGACTGAGGATAGGAAAGACCAAGCGCTCCTCGGGCAGAATATCCCAGAAGGCTCAGGTTTGGTTTCATCCTTTAAGAAGAAGGACTAAGTAGAGGCGCTAAGTTTGAGGGGTGTTGCATTTATAAACCAGGGCATAATTGCCAACTGGGTATAGAAGGTCACATGCTTAGGGATCTGTGAGAGCCACCATTTCTAGGAAAGGCCAGTATGTGGCAAGTGATTTTTGGTCTCGTGGTGTACAGCACTGAACCAAGCTCAGTTACTAACATCAAAAACCTAAGTGCAACCTATGGGCCCCATAAGCATCCTGAAATTCCTGCAGATGTGAGAAGAGGTTGATAAAACCTTTGTAGTGAAGAAGCCACTAACAGGACTGCCTGTCAATTTTTTTTTTTCTAAATCAGTGTTTTTAGTAAAGAGAAATATGTTTCTGAGAGAAAATAACTAAGCTTCTTGGGTTGTAGTCCTTTCAATGATACAATCGGATATTTAGCTGAGAATAATTACTACAACTGTTGAGATCAATACTAGTTAGTGACTCTGTATTAAGGTAGAGACAAGCCTCACTGGCGCTTCCTTTTAGAAGGGATATATCCACTGAGATGAAAGGCCCAACTCAATTTTTCATGAGATGCTATTACTTCAGATTTCATTTTCTGCCCATCAGTATCATGCTCAATGGTGTTCCCTGTGAGACTATGTTTTACTGCAAACCTTTAGCGCCAGCTAGCATGTTTGCACATACATGGGTGATTTTCCTCCAGCAGGGAGAAAATATGACTCTTGAGAGCAAGCACAGTTGCATGGCTTCTACCAGACTTTTGCCTCAGACACTGACACACACTGGGATGTGAGTTTCCATATGTTGCTTTCGGTCACCTCTGCGTTTGAACGTTTCCTGGCATACTTCATTGTGTTGTTTCATTTTTTGTGGTTTCTCTCCCATTTTTCTGCCACAGTGGCCATCCCTTCTAATGTAAGTAACCTTAATGTAGTGATCCACTGTGAGGCATTGCTCTTTTTTCCCTTCAATTATAAGAGGTTTAAGTATAGGTAAAATTCGACTATTAAATAGAGAGGTGGTGGACATAATCACCTAATTAATATAGCACCTATATTAATTAGGTCTTATACAAAGCTTGAATTTTTTTAAGGCCCTGTTTTAACTCATTGGGCCATCTTAACTATTTTCACTGGGAGGTACATGGAATCCTTTTATATCAAGTCATTACTTAGCTTCAACTTATTGCTCATTGTTTCAGAGTGTCCACATCCAATATAGAATATTTTAGGGCAACAGATATTATGACTATAGGAAACCTAGGCAGAGCTATAACAAAATGAAGAATACCTATTCTTTCTCCTTTATAGTCAGTTACTCTCCTAAGGTCAGAGGGGGTTCCATGTTTAAATTTAGTAGGATCTCCTGACAAAACTGTAATATGAGATCCAGTACAATTAAGTATATGAAGCTTTGTCAACTGGTGCACTTTAGAACTTGTTAAAGTAAATTTAGAGCCTGTGTTTAGAGGCACAAAAGGCAAACAGCAGCCTTTGAATCCTTTTGTTGAAGAAATGATTCTAGTAAATTTTGGATTTTCAATTGTTTTAAGTTGTGGACCTTTGTTTAAAAATATATACAGTATATTATATATATGTACGGGCTTCCCAGTTGGCATCAGTGGTAAATAAGCCACCCGGCAATGCAGGAGACATAAGAGACACTGATTCGATTCCTGGGTCGGGAAGATCTCCTGGAGAAGGAAATGGCAAACCACTCTAGTATTCTTGCCTGGAGAATCCCATGAACAGAGGAGTGTGGCAGGCTACCATCCATGAGGTCACAAAGAGTTGGACACGCCTGAGCAACTAACACACACACAGCAGGTCCCCGAAGGTGCAGCCTATGATATTCCTGAGAATCTACAGAGCATAAAGTTTCAATGAGATACACAGCAGCAAAGACCAGTAGTTTCTACCCCTACTCAAGCAACACCAAAATGAGACTCAGCTGCTATTTCTCTTTTATGGGGTGGTCTCTCCTATGGGGGAGCCCAATCGACATCTCCCTGCACAGGGGCCCCATGAAACACACAGACCAACCAGAATTCTGCCTCAAACAATAACAAAGAAACTACCACCACCAACAAGAAGAGTCTCCTGGAACAGGTCTCTGGCAAACACAGACTGTGACTAAAAGCAGACCTGCGGAATCTTCTGGCCTGAAAAGCATGGCTCAAGGGGCCTCAGGCTTCAGGACTAAAGCTCAAGCTCGAATTCCATTCCCAAACTGTTCTCTCCTTGGTCTGGAGCCAATTAGTGGGCCAGGAGTGGTCACCCAAGAAGTTATCCAAGTCAGTGGTTTTGACCACAGCGCCAATTGTTTTATAAGACTTGAAGAATTCTTTTAATGGTAGCATACAACACACTGATTAATGCAGATGAAAGGCTGAACACTTTGTTACTTAATGCAACTGAGGAGAGCTGGCCGCTGGGCAGGGCCACTCAGGGAGCTGCAACCAGCGAGGGGGTGACAGCCATACAGGTAGCTTTGGCAGGCAAAGTAGAGTCAGGTTTATGAGGCTCGTGAGGACGGGCCGATTTGAATCATGAGCAGAAGGGTTATCCTTCGTTGTCTGGTTGTTGTTTAGTTGCTAAGTTGTGCCTGACTCTTTTGCAACCCCGTACACTGTAGCCAACCAGGCTTCTCTTTCCATGGGATTTCCCAGGCAAGAATACTGGAGTGGGTTACCATTTCCTTCTCCAGGGGATCTTCCCGACCCAGGAATATAACTCACATCTCCTGCATTGCAGGCAGATTTTTTATTGCCGGAGCCATGAGGGAAGCCCAGATGTCTGGTTGTTGTTGCTGTTCACTCAGTCGTGTCCAGCTGTTTGCAACCCTATGGCCTGTAGCACGCCAGGTTTCCCTGTCCTTCACCATCTCCCATAGCTTGCTCAAACTCATGTCCATTGAGTCGGTGAGGCCATCCAGCCATCTCATCCTCCATCATCACCCTCTCCTCCTGTCTTCAATCTTTCCCAGCACTGGGGTCTTGTCAAAAGAGTCGGCTCTTTGCATCAGGTGGCCAAAGTATTGGAGCTTCAGCTTTAACATCAGTTCTTCTAGTGAATATACAGGGTTGACTTTCTTTAGGATGGACTAGTTGGATCTCCTTGCAGTCCAAGGGACTCTCAAGAGTCTTCACCAAAACCACAGTTCAAAAGCATCAATTCTTTGGCACTCAGCTTTCTTTATGGTCCAAATCTCACATCCACACATGACTAATGGAAAAACCATAGCTTTGACTACATGGACCTTTGTTGGAAAAGTAATGCCTCTGCTTTTTAATATGCTGTTTGGGTTTGTCATAGGTTTTCTCCCATGGAGCAAGTTGGTACTTGCCATTATTAGGGTGATGCGATGTGATCCAGACTGTAAGAGCCTGGAAAGGGAAGTTAACTTTCCAGGGCAACATGGTGGGCTCCAGCAAAATGAATCCTACACCCAGACGCTGACAGCAGCCAGGTTACAAGGCTGAAACAACCTGACCTTGGATAAATATCCAAGTCCCTTCACAGTTTATAGGCAGATTCCATTAAAAAAAAAGTCTAATGATTGACAAAGGTCTTTCCCCCCTCCACTTCTTGGCACATATATGGGATGTTTAAATGAGGCACTCAATTTTCTTAGTTACTTTTTAATAAACATGAAATACTGGTTCATTTGATGAGATTCTTTTCAGAATTTTCTAAAATTCCAATAAAATATGGATAAATGATGTCAACTCTTAAAAACCTTCCATCTGAGTGCTCATTTTGAAGTCTTGAGAGAGTTGCTGAATTTCACAAAGTGTTATATTTGTAAGAAGCCTGATGACTAAGGAATTCTTACCACAGATTAATTAAGCAGAGTTAGGCAAAAAAGAAAAAAAAAAGATTTTCCTACTCTTGGTCAGTTTTTTATTGTTTTTAAAAAATTAACAGACACTTCAATAAATGTAAGTTTTAGGGTTGATAGCATCCAAATTAATAAGGCAATGCAATATAACATTAACAGGCTATTATAATGATTTGTAGATTTGTGCAAAGTAGCTTCAATCAGTATGAGCTTTCATACAGCTCAGCAGTCCATCTGCATTACCCTAGAAACTTCCTCTCTCAGTTTCCCCAATGATTGATTCAAATTTTCTTCTCTTTCCCGGTATGTCTCCATCTTTCCTATTACATTAGGGGGAGTTTTTCTTTTCCTATCCAAGGCAACTCCTCCCATCTGTGTGTTTAGACCCCATCATAATTTCTCAGGAATATTATCTAACTTTGCTTTCTCTAATATTTAACCATACCTTCTCAACTAGAACTTTTCCATCAACATGCAGTCATCCTAGGCTTCTATCATATATCACCCTTACTTACATTTCCAGCTCTCTGCCACTCCACAGTTGGTCTTTAAAAGAAATTACTTGTTTTGCTGTCTTCATTTTCTCCTCTCCTATGCATCTACTAGCATACTTCATGCCAACATAGCTATGTACCATTTATTTATGGAACAATCCTTCTTAAGGTCATCAAGGACTTCCATTTTGCCAAATCTAGGGGATATTTTTAGTGCTCGTTTCATCAATTTCTCAGCAGCATCTGGCACTGTTAACTGCTTACTCTTTCTTTAATTGCCCTCTTACTTGTGCTCCCATGATGCAATGCTCCTGTAGGATGCCAGAATTAAAGTACCCGAGTGAAAGAAACATCAATAGGAATGTAAGATTAAAGAAAAAAGAGAGATAAAACCCATCACCAGTAAACCCAATTGTCCAAAAATAATTATGTGATGGTTGCCAAGACCATCCACCAAAATCTCTTCTCCCTTCTTTAATAGCAACTGGATATAAGACACCTAGTTACATTACATTTTTCAGTCTCTCTTAAAATTGGCTGTGACGACTTGCTGAAATTCCTCGAAAGGTAAGTAAGAAGCACTGCAATGGTCCTATGAATGACACATCACCTCACTCTGGTCAGAATGGCCATCATCACAAAATTTACAGTCAATAAATGCTGGAGCGGGTGTGGAGAAAACGGACCCTCTTGCAATGGTGGGAATATAGATTGATAAAGCTACTATGGAGAAGTATGCGTGCATGGGTGCTAAGTTGCTTCAGTTGTGTCTGACTCTTTGGGACCCTATGGACTGTAGCCCGCCAGGCTCCTCTGTCCATGGGATTATCCAGGCAAGAATACTAGAGTGGGTTTCCAGGACCTCCTCCAGGGGATCTTGCTGACCCAGGGATTGAACGTGTGTCTCCCGCATCTCCTGCATTGCAGGCAGATTCTTTACCACCAAGCCACCAAGGAAGCCCAGAGAATAGTGCAGAGGTTCCTTGAAAAACTAAAAATAGAGTTACCATAAGACCCAGTAATCTCACTACTGGGCATATAACCAGAGAAAACCATAATTCAAAAAGACACATGCTCTCCAATGTTCATTTCAGCACTATTTACAGTAGCCAGGATATGGAAACAACCCAAATGTGTATCAACAGAGGAATGGATAAAGAAGATGTGATATGTATACACAATGGAATACTACTCAGACACAAAAAGGAATGAAATTGGGTCATTTGTAGAGATGTGGATGCATCTAGAGACTCTCATACAGAGTGCAGTAAGTCAGAAAGACAAAAACAAATACCATATATCAGCACATATATGTGGAATCTGAAAAAATTAGTATAGACTATCTTATTTACAGTGAAGAAATAGAGAAGAAACATGGATACCAAGTGGGGAAGGAGGAGGTGGGATAAATTGGGAGATTGGGATTGACATACATATGTTATTGATACAATATATAAAATAAATAAGGATGGTATACTGTATAGCACAGGAATCTCTACTCAGTGCTCTGTGGTGATCTAAAGGAGAAAGAAATCCAGAAAAGACGGGATTTGTATACATGTAGCTGATTCACTTTTCTTTACAGTAGAAACTAGCATAACACTGTAAAGTAACTATGTGTGTGTTCAGCTGCTCAGTCATGTCCAACTCTTTTGTGACCCCATGAATTATTGCCTGCCAGGCTCCTCTATCCATGGAATTTTCCAGGCAAGAACACAGGAGCAAGTTGCCATGTCCTACTCCAAGGGATCTACCCATCAGAGGGATCCACCCACGTCTCTTGTGTCTCCTGCATTGGCAGGAAGATTTACCACTGAGCCACCTGGGAAGGCAAAGCAACTATACTCCAATAACAATTAAAAAAAGATTGCACCTAAAAAAAAGAGAGATAAAGAAACTTCCCACATATTCTGCTCTGTGTTCTTACCCGTTTCTTGAGGGCAAGTTGAAGATGGCAGAGATATAATCAACTTGGGTCTCTGAATGACTTAGTAAGGCAGAGATATCCCCTTTCACTATCATAAACATATATCTCCCTGGGTTGGAAAATTGTCACACAGATTTTAATGTACATCAGAAATATCTGGGAAATTTACATATATTGCTGGCCCTCTAGACGAGCATTTCTGATTCAGTACATCTACAGTGGGGCTTCCCAGTGGTAAGGAACCCAACTGCTATTGCCAGATACATAAGAGACACAGGTTTGATCCCTGGGTTGAGAAGATCCCCTGGAGGAGGGCATGGCAACCCAACTCCAGCATTCTTGCCTGAAGTATTCCATGGACAGAAGAGCCTGGCGGGCTACAGTGCATGGAGTCCAAAGAGTCGGACACAACTAAAGCAACGGCATGCAGAGAGGGGCTCAAGAATCTACCTCCCTTACAGTTCTCACACTTTGAGAAGTGCTGTCCTAGACTATTGTGTAGGAAAAAAACTAATATTTTTAAGTCTCTTTTTTACAGCCACTACATTCAGGGTCTATTGTTAAAGCACTGTAGCCTCCCCTATCTAACCTCCCCTAGTGATTATGGAAACATGGTCAAAATCATCATATTTTCATGCTGATACAAATAGCTAATCTGACACAAACTACAATGTAACCTTGTAAGCAGACTGAGTGATTGGGAAACGGGTCATACTAAGTTCTGTAGCTTGCCACCTTTCTACAGATTGTCCTATTTCTCCTACAACTGACCCCAGCTTCTAGGCCACAGTATCGTCCATAGATGCCCAATGTGTGAATAATTGAGTTAAGGCTTAGAGCAGAAGAAACGCAGAGACAAGAAAATGGAACGGGAAAGGTACTTCACAAAGCAAAACAACTATGAACTTTGAAAAATACAAAGATAAAATTATTCCAAACTTTATTTTGTAGCTTGGGGTGAGGTGTTTGGAGTAGGGGGAAGAATGTGTATGCTATTTTAAGCCAAATTTAAAAGGACAAATGCTCTCCAGAAAGAATGAGTGTACTGGATAAGAGTCAGCAGAAATGGTCACGGATTCAAATTCTGTAACTTTTCAGATGAGAAATATTGGATGATAGAATTCAATCACGAAGGGAGTGATTTAGATGAGCCCTAAGATCCCAACCAGATGTGACAACCTGACTCTTGCTGAATGGCTTATTTTATAACAGGGAAGAGAATAGACCTTTATCATTCTATAATGACACATATATAGTAGGCTCAAAACATTTTGATGCACAAATATGCTTTTCACGACATTTGACGAGAATAGAGAGAAAATTCCATCCTTAAGTCTGACATATTTTGATTTAAATGCCTTGGATTTTTTTTTTTCTTTTCCTATTTTGGTGGGGGAATAAGATTTAAAGCAGAAATGAAAAGTTGAGACATGCTGGCTCTTAAAATTTCCAAGTAATACAGGATAAGGAAGAGAGCTTTCCTTCTTAAAAGCCAGTTTGTATAATAGCTTTACTAATATTTAGTGTTTAAATTTGTCTCAGATTTAGAGGATGCTTTTATTTATCTTCTAAATGTCCATAGGCCACTCAATGACTAAACATAGGCTTTAACTTTCCCAATATTATTTTCTAGCTATTTCATATAACCATGATTAATTTAAATTGACAGTCTTTTACTGGTTGACATTCAAGACACCTTAAATTTTTCAAAAATCATTTAGAAAATAATGTTTCCTTTACTCCTTCTCTCCATCGATTAGAAGGATAAACCCTAAAGAAACACAAATATTGTCTTTGTGCTTTCAAAGATACTCCAAATTTTGCTCCTGGAAATACATTTTATAATTTCTTATCATCCCATGTCTCTCTTCTACTTTATTATTACATGAAACAATGGAAAAGTTTCCAAGCAAGAACAAAGTGTGGCAACTTACACAAACCAGAAACTAAAACAATAAGATGAGAAAAACACCTACCAAGGAAATCTAAAGTTGATCTGATTCTGTAAGGCAGGAATAGAATTGAATAATGATCACTAATATCACTGTGTGCTAAGCCTCTTCAGCCATGTCCGACTCTTTGTGGCCCTATGGACTGCAGTCCACCTGGCCCCTATGTCCATGAACTGAACAGTGGCTCAGCTGGTAAAGAATCCACCTGCAATGTGGGAGACTTGGGTTCGATCCCTGAGTTGGGAAAATCCCCTGGAGAAGGGAGTGGCAACCCACTCCAGTATTCTTGCCTGGAGAATCGCCATGGACAGAGGAGCCTTGCAGGCTACAGTCCATGGGGTCACAAAGAGTCGGACATGACTGAGCAACTAACACATACCACCTGGGAAGCCCCAAATCACTGCATTTTATAATACATTACAGAGGCACATTCAATGGAAAGAGATGAGAGACTAAATTCTCATGTGAGGGTGATTTCTAAGGCTATTAGACATCAGGTTATGTATGCTATGACGCAGAAAACCTGAAAATAAGATGGGCGGTCTGCTCTCAAGGCCTAACTGTCGCACCCTACATCATTTGAGGTTAACTGGTTTATTGAGTGAACTAAATTTGACAGAAATGTGTTCTGGAAGTCTATTTTTAACCAAGTATTCCACTTATCATTCCTTTTTGATCAACCTTCCCTGCTCCCTGAGAGCACATTATGCAAATCTCATAACTTCCAAGTGACTTCTATTTCCTCTTCAGTTATTCTGACTCACTCAGTCAACTTCTCCAAAAGTTCAGTCTAGTCTAATCTCAAATTCCATTCAGAGCTTCTTTCTTCTCCACAATTCAAGACTGGCCCATGGCTCAAAGGCTTCCTATGAGAAACGGCATTTTTCACTTATCTTTCACTTTCCCTCATCCTTCTCCTCCTTCCTTTCCTGCTTCCTCTTGAACTGAGGTGAGAAAAGAGGAATTAATTAAAGAAGGGCGAAAGTCTTTTCTCCTATTTCTGTAGTCTGGCCTTCGTTTTCTTTCATGACAGCATTCCTGTATGTTTGCTGTCTTCAGGCACATTGTGTGGATTTTCTCAGAGGGCTTGGAGCGGAGTATGGATCTCCACAATGCATAGGATTGTATTGTGGGTGCTAGGCTCTGGGGATCTCTTTTTGGCAGCTTTCCTCTTTCACCTGCTTGTGCTGTGCTTAATCGCTCAGACATGTCCGACTCTTTGTGACCCCATGGACTGCAGCCCACCAGGTTCCTCCACCAGGCAAGAATACTGGAGTGGGTTGCCATTTCCTTCTCCAGGAGATCTTTCCAACCCAGGGATCAAACCTGGGTCTCTTGCTTCACAGGCAGATTCTCTACCACTGAGCCACCAGGGAAGCCCAAAGCTTTCATTATATTCAGGCATCTACCCTTCAGGGATTCAATTAAGCAGTGTCTTGTGTTCTACTCCAAGGAAGCGCACAAGATAAGCCTGTGAGTTTCTGTGACTCCTAAGCATTCAACCATGGTGTAGCATGGTCTGCCTTTCTTTAAGGCACTGTCTCTATATGCTTTGCATGGGTCACCTTATCTTGGAGGGAAAGAGCCTCCATGCCCCAGTATTCTCTTCTGAGCTCATGGCTCAACAACCCAGATGAATTATTTGTTTCTAGATCTTATTTAGACTGAATGAGGTGCGAGTGTGAAGGTCAAGAGAACCGCATTAAGTGAATATGAAGAAGCAGATGGTACACCTCCTCCTGTTATATTTTATCAAAGCAATAGTGATGGCTCAGAGAAGGCGAGCCGATTGAAGACAAGGAATCTGACTGAAGAATAACACATCAAATATAAGCCATGTGGACCACAGTCCTCACTTACCTCCAGAATAGAAGAGCAGTTGCTGCACATCAGGTTGATGGCCTTCTTCTTAAGAATTTTGGTCACAAACTTTTTAGCTATCTCACCCCGCTGATACTGATACTCATTCTAAGCTGAAAGCACTATGGAATGATCTTATACCCCAATAAACATTGTTACTGCTGCATAATCATGGTAGAATTAGCTTGTTGAAAGTGCTAGGTTCATTCTGCAGAGAAGGAAGCAGGGCACTTTAGCATTGAAGAATGTGGTTGAATGTCTAATTCATAAAGGGCTGCTGTTCTGTAGGAGCAGGTGGCCTCTGGTATGGAAGACCTGTATTTGATGCTGAGCTTGTGAAACCTAAAATGAATAAATATTTTCCCATCAAAAAACCGCTTGCCATATCATCTTTTTGTAAGTGCTTTGTGAATTACTTGTAACTACTTGACAGTCTGAAACACGGGAGTGATTTCTGCCTATGATGATAAACTTTGGAGCGCTAAGAGCACAGACACAGAACACTTAACTCTCTTTTACCAAGGTGTTGTGATATTGAACAAGGTACCTAACCTTTACCTGAGTTCCCCAGCTGGGCTGCTGTATTAATGTCCTATGAGCATTATAACAACCTACCACAAACCTGATGGCTTAAAACAATGCAGATTTATTATCTTTAAAAAGTTTTGGAGACTAGAAGTTCCAAATCAATTTTATTGGGCTAAAGTCTTGGTGTTGACATGGCTCATTCTTTCTAGAGGCTCCAAGGAATTATCCACTCGTTTACCTTTTCTAACTTCTAAAGGCTACCTGAATTCATTGGCTCATAGCTCTTCCTTACATCACCTCAGCCTCGTTTCCAAATTAAACATCTGCTTTCTCTCAGATCTCCTGCCTTCTTCTTATCAGACTCCTGTGATTACCGCCCATCTGGATGATCAAATGGTCTCTTCTTCCCAAGGTCCCTAGCTAAATCAGGCATCCTTTACAAGTCCTGGGGATTAGGATGTGAGACCTTTGGAGGCTAACATTCAGCCTATCACAGTTGCTTTACGGATTATATTAGATCATAGACTTAGATAAGTACCTATTGTAATATCTGGCACATAGTAACACTCAGCACATGTTCATTTCCTTCCTTCTACCTCCTCATTCTATTTACTAGGTTTTAAGATTTGGGTTAAGACACCTGGCAACTTAAGAGCCCTTGCTACCTCATCTGGAGAACTGGATAGATTTAGAGACAGATATATTTATAATATACCATTTAGAACTGTAATGATGGATAAGACTGACTCAGCATCTGCTATCCTTAAGTTTTGAGATTCACATTCTATTCAAGGGAGCAGACAAGAAAATCATCTTATACATGATATTATAACATATATAGTTCTATGATATTAATTAGTGCCATACAAGACTTTAGTCAGGGGAGAAAAGATAATGGGGAAAGGGCAGGATCACACAGAGTCTACTCTTTGTATTTATTTAGCCCTGTTAAACCTCACCTCCTTAGAAAGGACCTGATTGACCATGTGATGTAGGAGAGTATCCCTGCCCCCCTATTTTTCTCCTTTTCCTTAAATTGAATTTTAGGGCACTAATTACTATTCCAAATTGTATACTCTTATTTTATTTACTAATGTCTCTCCCTCCAGTACAATGTGAGCTTCTGGACAATGGGGGTTCATTCATCTTGTTCATCATTACACTCATAGAAGAGTCTGACAAGAGTGGGAGCTCAGTTAATGTTTATCAAGTGAATTGAGAGGCTGTTTAAATCTCATTAAATACTACAGTCCAGGGTGTTGCAGAGTCAGACACAACTGAGCAACTAACACATTCACATGTGGCTGTATATCATCATAACAGACAATCCGATAAAAAAATGGGCAGATTTAAACAGCCATTTCTCCAAAGAAGACATAGAGAGGGGCAAGAAACACATGAAAAGGTGTTTAACGTCACTAACTACTGTTGTTCAGTCGCTCAGTTGTGTCCAACTCTTTGCGACCCCATGAACTGCAGCATGACAGGATTCCTTGTACTTCACCATCTCCCAGAGCTTGCTCAAAATCTTGCGCATTGAGCTGGTGATGTCATCTAACCTCCAACCATTTCGTCCTCTGTCATTCAGCTTCTCCCCCTGCCTTCCTTTCCCACCATCAGGGTCTTTTCTAACGAGTCTGCTTTTCTAATCAGGTGGCCAAAGTATTGGAGCTTCAGCTTCAGCATCAGTCTTCTAATGAATATTCAGCTTTGATTTACTTTAGGATTGACTAGTTTGACCTTCCAGTCCAAGGGACTATCAAGAGTCTTCTCCAACACCACAGTTCAAAAACATCAATTCTTCGGCACTCAGCCTTCTTTATGGTCCAACACTCACATCCATACAAAACTACTGGAAAAACCATACCTTTGACTATATAGACATTTGTTGACAAAGTAATGTCTGTGCTTTGTAATATGCTGTCTAGGTTTCTCATAGCTTTTCTTTCAAGGAGCAAGCATCTTTTAATTTCATGGCTTTTGTAGACACTGTCCTCAGTGATTTTGGAGCCCAAGAAAATAAAGTCTGTCACTGTTTCCATTGTTTCCCCACCTATTTGCCATGAAGTGATGGGACTGGATGCCATGATCATCAGTTTTTGGATGTTGAGTTTTCAGCCAGCTTTTTCACTCTCCTCTTTCACCTTCATCAAGAGGATCTTTAGTTCCTCTCTGCTTTCTGCCAAAATCGTGGTATCATCTGTGTATCTGAGGTTATTGATATTTCTCCCGGCAATCTTGATCCCAGCTTGTGATTCATCCAGCTCGGCATTTCATATGATGTATTTACTCTGCAGAGAACTTAAATAAACAGAGTGACAATATACAGGCTTGACACACTCCATTCCCAGTTTGGAACCAGTCTGTTGTTCCATTCTAGGTTCTAACTATCGCTTCTTGACTTGCACATAGGTTTCTCAGGAGGCAAATAAGGTGGTCTGGTATTTCCATCTCTTTAAAATTCTCCACAGTTTGTTGTGATCCACACAAAGGCTTTGGCATAGTCAATGAAGCAGAAGTAGATGTTTTTCTGCAATTCTCTTGCTTTTTCTATGATCCAATGGGTGTTGCAATTTGATCTCTTGTTCCTCTGCCTTTTCTAAATCTAGCTTGAACATCTGGAAGTTCTTGCTTCGTGTACTGTTGAAGCATAGCTTGGAAGATTTTGAGCATGACCTTGCTAGCATATGACCTTGCTAGCAATTGTCTGGCAGTTTGATCATTCTTTGGCATTGTCCTTCTTTTGTATTGGAATGAAACTGACCTTTTGTAGTCCTGTGGCCACTGCTGAGTTTTCCAAGTATGCTGGCATATTGAGTGGAGTACTTTCACAGCATCATCTTTTAGGATTTGATATAGCTCAGCTGGAATTCCATCACCTCCACTATCGTTGTTCATAGTGATGCTTCCTAAGGTCCATTTGACTTCACACTCCAGGATGTCTGACTGCAAGTGAGTAATAATACCATCATGGTTATCCAGGTCATTAAGATCTTTTTTGTACAGTTCTTCTGTATATTCTTGCCACCTCTTCTCTATATCTTCTGTTTGTTAAGACCATATCATTTCTGTCATTTATTGTGCCTATCTTTGCATGAAATTTTCCCTTGGTATCTCTAATTTTCTTGAAGAGATCTCTAGTCTTTCCCATTCTATTCCTCTATTATTATTAGAGAAATGTAAATAAAACTACAGTGAGATATCACCTTATACCAGTCAGAACTGCCATCATCAAAAAATCCACAAACAATAAATGCTGAAAAGAATTTGGAGAAAGGGAACTCTTCTATACTATTGGGTATGTAAATTCATATAGCCACTATTGAAAACAGTATGGAGGTTCCTTATAAAAATAAAAATAGAGTTACTTTATGATCATGCAATCTTACTCAGGCATAAATCTGGAGAAAAACATGGTCCAAGAGGATAAATGAATCCCAATATTCATTGTAACAGTGTTTATAATAACCAAGACATGGAAGCAACCTAAATGTCTATCAGCAGAGGAATAGATAAAGAAATTGTGGTACATATATACAAGGGAATGTTATTCAGTCATTAAAAAGAATAAAATAATGCCATTCAAAACAAACATGGATGGACCTAGAGACTATTATACTAAATGAAATCTTAGAGAAAAAGAAACGCAGTATGATATTGCTTATATGTGAAATCTAAAAAAATTGATACAAATGAACTTATTTACAAAACAGAAACAGACTCACAGATTCAGAGAACTCACCCAAGGGAGATAGTTAAGTGTCTGAGATGGACATATACACATTGCTTTATTTAAAAAAGTAAATAACCAATAAAACCTACCACATTAAAAAAAATGGAGAGGGAAAAGTGACACATAGATGAGATGAGATTGTTCATGTGTTGATAATTCTTGAAGCTAATTAATGGACTTGTGGGGATTTATTACACTACTCCTTTCACTTTTGTGTATGTCTGAAATTTTCCACAATAAAAAAGGTTTTGAAAAAAGATGTTCATCATTTACACTGATGTCCTCATTAATGAATTATTGATTAAAAATAAGAGCACATGGTATTTACTGCTTATTTCAACTAATCATTATATATGTATTATAAATATAATTTTGTGTAAATAAGTACATTGGTCAATAATAAGACTCTAGGTTTGGACACATCTTTAAGTAAAAAAAAATATTCAAAAGAAAACATGTGCTTGTTTAAAAAATCTCATTTGAGAATCCAATTTCTTTGCAGAATTGAAATTGGTAACGCTTATCTTCATAAAATTAAAATATATATGTTATCTGATCTACAAAATTTAAAAGCAGAGTTCACATACCATTTAAATATATACTGCTATCCTAGACATTCCCACTAGTTTCAACCATCTACATTATAGTCTGTTTAGTTGTTTTAAGAGATGGCAAATAAGAGCACCCTAAAATTGCTTACAAGCTACATTTCTTGATAAACTCAAACAACATATTTTCAGCAAAAAATACTAGTGGCTTCTTGATGGGTACCACTCAGTGTGTACAGTCTTTCTAGCATCCTTGGTTCCCTCAGGGTTGATATGTCAGAAGGTAGTAAACAAATAGATTCTACTTGTGTGGGAAGAGGCCCTGCCAGGTTTGAGACAGCAATGAGTGGAGGCTTCACCCAACTTCTCACACTCCCATCACAAACTAAATATGACCACAAATGCTTTGGCACTCTCCCCATTAAGAATCAGGATCTCATGGCCCTGCCCCTTAATTTGGGCTGGAGATGACAACTGACAAATAGAATTTGGCACAAGTGAAATTATGCTAGTTCTGGGCTCAGCTTTTAAGACTGTGGGCAGCTTCCACTGTGGTCTTTGGGAGCCCCATACATCCACGCAAGCAGTCTAACTATCTGGTAGAGATACAGAGATATTGTATGGTGAGGCCCTAAAACTACACAGCAAAAGGAAGGAAGAGAAACCCAGCTAAACCCATCACTCCAGCAATCCCCACCAAGAAATAAGTCATGTAAGTGTAAGTCTCAGACCCTCCAGTTGGGCTCAGCTAACTGGATACTGACCAGTGATCCAAACCACTTCCATGGGGAGCAGGACTGTCTAGATAAGCCCACCTGAATTTTTAACCCTCAAAGCAGGAGATATATTAAAGTGGTTGTTATTTTAATTCACTAAGCTGTAGGGGAGTTTATCAGGGCAACAGGTAACCATAATAGCTCCTAAGTCAGTCATCCCGACTTTAGCAAAATTAACCTTATATGTTTGAAAACAGTCTTTGTCAAGCTATGTTACCATATTAAGCTCCAGAACAGGACACACTGTCTTTACATCACCCATGCTGTCCTTCTGCAGTGGCCACAGTGATGAATAGAGGAGAGGACTGTCTCTCACTTGCACAGTAAATCAAAACTATGCAATGTTATAACAAGCATGCAAAATCACTCATGTTCTGCTTGACAAGGTCTAGGAGAAAGTGAGAAGGGCAGAAATGTCATCCTTTAAGATCAGTGGCTCTAAAGCAGATCAGTTCAACTTTCCTCTTTGCAAAAGAGCAAACACTGATTGTTCAGTCAGATTCAAGACATCAGAACCATTTTCCACTACTGTATTGCTCAAATAAAATTAATATCAGAGCTCTATAACATCTAACATTTAAAAAGTGTATTGTATTATATAGGCCTTAGCCCCATTTATGGGTTTGAGGTCTTTTCCTTTTCATAGTTTCCCAAATTCATTCCACTAGTATTTTTATGATTTCATTTTCTACCTTAAAAACTGTCAGCAATTCCTAACTATTTTGCTCTTTTTCAGTTGCTCGGTCATGTCCAACTCTTTGCGACCCTATAGACTTCAGCACACCAGGCTTCCTATCCTTCACCACCTCCCGTAGCTTGCTTAAAATCATGTCCATTGAGTCAGTGATGGCATCCAACCATCTCATCCTCTGTTGTCACCGTCTCTTCCTGTCTTCAGTCTTTCCTAGCATCAGGGTTTCTTTCTAATGAGTCAGCTCTTGGCATCAGGTGGCCAAAACACTAGAGCTTCAGCTTCAGCATCAGTCCTTCCAATGAATGAAAATGAAATGAAAGTGAAAGTCACTCAGTCATGTCTGAATCTTTGAGACCCCATGGACTAGACAGTCCATGGAACTCTCTAGGCCAGAATACTGGAATGGATAGCCATTCCCTTCTCCAGGGGATCTTCCCAACCCAGGAATCGAACCAGAGTCTTCTGCATTGCAGGCAGATTCTTTACCAACTGAGCTATCAGGGAAGCAATATTCAGGGTTTATTTCCTTTAGGATGGACTGGTTTGATCTCCTTGCAGTCCAAGGGACTCTCAAGAGTCTTCTCCAACACTACAGTTTGAAAGCATCAATTTTTCGGCGCTCAGCATTCTTTATGGTCCAACTCTCACATCCATACATGACCACCAGAAAAACCATAGCTTTGACTACATGGACCTTTGTTGGCAAAGTAATTCTTAACTATATGTGATATTAAAAATCAAATTCTCATTCTTGTTTTCCTGTCCTTCCACAGTTCTAGAGTATTTTCTGCTGACTAATCCTAAAATTACTTTAAAAAAAACCTCTGCTGATCAGTATATCTAACTGTAGAAAATAATATCCAATTCTGAGAAGGAAAAGGTTACATTCTTACTTTGCTAAAGAGAAAGCTGAGGTGAGGCTCACATCAATAGACATTATACTTTAATTATACATTATATTATACAGTAATTATACATTATACATAATTATACATTAATTATACAATATATTATACATTATATTTTAAATTAAGTTTTAAATGTTAAAGAAAATGTTTTACTTCACCCATGTTCTAGAATTTTTGCCCAGATTGAAGGCAGCATGATGGAGCGGAAAAGATAAAATGGGCTCATGTCCACTGGCAGCTTTCAGATGGTGGCTATGGGGTTTAGGTCAACTGAGAAACTGCTTGATGGGCCCTTTAAAGAGTATTAACTCATATGTCACAATAATAGATTTAGATCAAAGAAAACTAGAGGCAACATTTCCCTGTGGTTAATGGTGGTTCAAATGGTAAAGAATCTGCCTGCAATGTGGGAGACCTTGGTTCCATCCCTGGGTTGGGGAGATCCCCTGGAGGAGGATAAGGCAACCCTCTCTAGTATTCTTGCCTGGAGTATCCCTATGGACAGAGGAGCCTGGCAGGCTACAGTCCATGGGGTCACGAAGAGTCAGACACGACTGCAAGACTAAACATATACACTAAGAGCCCATAACCAATCAGTAAATACCTCCTGCTTCTCTCACTCTACCAATCTTAACTGATAATCTGTTTTGTACAACTCATTTTAAAACCACTCAAACCAATCTCCAGTACCCTGTAAAAGCTTCTCACTATTTCCTCAGATTGAGAAAGTCCCAAGGCTGGCCTGTGGAGTGTTCTCCCTTGCTGCTGCTGCTGCTGCTGCTAAGTCACTTCAGTCCTGTCCGACTCTGTGTGACCCCATAGACGGCAGCCCACCAGGCTCCACCACCCCTGGGATTCTCCAGGCAAGAACAGTGGAGTGGGTTGCCATTTCCTTCTCCAAGGCATGAAAGCGAAAAGTGGAAATGAAGTCGCTCAGTCGTGTCCGACTCTTTGCAACCATAGGCTCATGGACTGCAGCCTACCAGGCTCCTCCGTCCATGGGATTTTCCAGGCCAAAGTACTGGAGTGGGGTGCCATTGCCTTCTCTGTCTCCCTTGCTACACCAAGCTAAATAAACTTGACATTGTATGACTATAGGTGCGTCCTTGGTAGCCTTTGGCCAATGGGCTTCAGAATTATCACTAACAAAACATGCAATTATGGCCTAGTTACATAAAAGTCATGAAACTCACGTCTCTTTCTTTGTATAATACTAATAATACTTAACTTGTAGTTTACAGTGAAGTTTGGGCTTCCCAGGTGGCACTAGTGGTAAGGAACTCACCTGCCAATACAGAAGACATAAGAAACACAGGTTTGATCCCTAGGTTGGGAAGATCCCTGGGAGGAGGGCATGTCAACCCACTTCAGAGAGTCCCATGGGCAGAGGAGCCTCTGGGCTACAGTCCATGGAGTCTCAAAAGAGTCGGATATGACTAAAGTGACTTAGACCATGTGCACACGTGGTGAGGTTTAGGGACAATATGGGAAAAGTGTTTAGTGTTATACGTACTAGATAGTAAGCATTATTAGATACTGGGTAATTATTTGTATATTTAAGTTGTTTTTAAAAATACAAATTGCACCTAATAGAATTGGACTGCTCCTGATAGAACTCCTGGCTCATTTCTTTTAAACTTAATTTTCATAGTAGCCTATGTCTGGGAATATAAATCTGCATGAACTGTCAGACAGGGACATTTTGAACAGGGATGACTAATGCTAATTTGGAAGACTGAATAGAATGTTCATAGTCTATTGGCTTTTGAAAACTAGAACTGCAACTGGATTCAATGACCTTTCAAAATTTTCTGTCCTTATTAAATCATGCATCTAGAAAAGAAAAAGTTGGTGTTCTGTACTCTTGATGTGATCAAAATTTGATCAAGATTGCTAAAGAATAGAAAGTGGGAGGTGGTATAAGACTTTTTGAGACAATGAGCAAAGTAATTTAATAAAATGATGGTAAAGTAATGAGAAAATGCAGAGATTTCCCAATTTCCTGTTAGAGTGTATGCATTTTCAAACTGTAATTAATTAGAGAGGAGGCCAATGCCAAGGTCAGTGCCCTAGGAGGCAGACTCTGAGACTGACATTTGTTTACACGTGGTATATTGAATAGCACTCTTCAGAAAAACACCAGAAAGAGAGGTAAGGAGGCAGGATTGGGCAGAAGGAAGAGTGACCGCAGAGGTCTGACCTGATTCCCCGGGGAGTTCTGGGGTTGGCCTTCTACCTAAGAAACTTCCCAAATGGAGGCAAAGGGGCTCAGGTTTTGTTCCCTTTTACTCTTCCACCTGTTCTGGAGAGAAAGTTCCCTTTGGCAGAAGACAATTCTTAGGGAGGGTTGTGAGCCAGGAACTCCCCCATCTGCAGAAGAAACTTGTGCATTACTTCTAAACGGGTGGTCTATCTGGTATACCTCAACATCCACTACAGTAGAGTCAGGAAGAAGCTGCACATTTATCTAGTTTTGTGTTATAGGACATGTTATCTGATTATCTTCTATTTGTCCTTTGAAGAAATAAATATTAATTTAAGATTTATTAAGGAAACAAGTTTGATGAAGTCTATATTGTCAAATCCAATAATGAGACATTCTTAAAATAACCACCCCCTCACCCTTTTAGCACATAGATTGTTGTACTGCTGTTTAACAATTATTTTCACCTCATTCTCTTTTTTTAAAGATTTTTTTAATGTGGACCATTTTAAAAGTCTTTATTGAATGTTTCAATATTGCTTCTGTTTTATTTTTTGCTTTTTTGGCCACAAAGCATATGGAATCTTAACTCCCCTAAAAGGAATTGAACCCACATCCCTTACATTGGAAGGCAAAGTCTTAACCATGGGATCACCAGGGAAACCTCCCACTTCATTCTCTTGTCTGTATTTATTCTTTGAAATATTAAACTAGGCTTATGTGTGGTGGAGATGACAGTCTTCAGAACTGGGTTGCTCACACCTTTGTTCTTTAATCACATTTTTGGTGGGTCTCTACTTATTATTTTGTCAATGGCATAATAGTTGAGTTCTAATTTTGCTTTTCCTCTTACAGAAAATTGATGGACGGCTGCATGAGACAAAATGGTTTGCCAAGCGCAGCCACTGAGCATTTAATCATTAGTGCATGGGAGAAAGAAGTGGCTTCAGAGTGTTGGTGTGAGACATATATCATATATCAATTTATGAGCTGAAACTTTCCCAAAACACATTTACTTAGTTTCTATATGAGACTGTTTCCATTTGATTAGTTTATTTACACAGTGATGTAAAGTAATATAATCATTTGTGATATTTGTATCTGGTTTTGTTTTTCCTTCATTCAGTTTCTGAATGTCAACTCAATGCTGACCTATGCTAATCTATTTCCCATGGCAGTTCCCAAATCCATAATATGTCTAGTACTTCATCGAGCAAACAGAACAGTTAATAAATTATTTTCAAGTGTGGATCACATGACCAAGAATCAACTTATTTTAAAATAAGAAACATGAGTCAATAATGTGGTCCATCACGTTTAGATTTTTTTTTTCCCTTCTTTCAGGCACTAGTGTCTGTATATTGAAGACCTGATGAGAAGAGTTGACTCACTGGAAAAGACCCTGATGCTGGGAAGCATTGAGCGAAAAAGGAGAAAGGGGCAGCAGAGGATGAGATAATTAGATAGCATCACCAACTCCAATCGGACATGAATTTGAGCAAACTGGAAGAAAGTGAAGGACAGGGAAGCCTGGTGTGCTTCAGTTCATGAGATCACAAAGAGTCGGACGTGGTGGCTGAACAACAACAAATACTTATGAGGAATGCTAAATAGGTAAAGATAAAATGCTTCCCTGCAAATATTTAAAGTAGATTTTCTAAAATAAAACAATTTCCCTAGTAAGACAGTAGAACAGGGACATACTTGAAGACAGAGAGAATAAAATATGAGGCTAACATTCAGCTAAGAATGATGGCTGGTTCTGCTTGAGATGATTGATATGCTCTTAGTACATAACCTATGCTTCATTTTGCCCTGGGCACTGCCATTATTTTATTCTGTCCCTTAGAGTCTTTAAATTTACTGTGGAAATTTCAAAGACCACTTTAACTTATTGGTAGGGATAGTGTTGTTCATTTTCCATTCTCTATTGAGACTCTCAAAATCTCTCAATCAGCACTTTATTTTGTGATCTCACTGAGCCTAAGACATCCTGATAAGTAATCTGCAGTACCTGTGGAACACCTTTGTCACCCTTTGTAAATCTCTGAAGGGTAAAATCACACTAGAAATGAGAAGAATGTCCCCACAAGTGGTTTGTACTATTTGGAATGCATAAGACTCTCACTGTAAAATGAATTACCCTTGCTCATCCTCTTTCAGATAAACAGAGGTAAAGACATTTTATTTTCTGTCACGCTCTGTTTTGAGTGTGCTGTTTGGATCTGTCAGTCAGAAGTTAAAGATAATAGAAGTAAATTGATATGTCTTGGGAACCTCTCTGATTCGATACGTTTGATGAATAAAAAGATGTGATGATTAAAACTTTCAAGTTAATTAAAAGCTATTTATCTTCTCATTCTCTATAATGCATATGGAGTATGTTACAAATATACAACAAATTTGGCTGTTATTATTAAAACTAAAAATTGGTGTTTTAAACATTAGTATCTTAGCATGCTTTAAGAGGTGAGAATAATAGGATACATCATTTCACTAGAATCTTAAGAAAACCTCAAGAGGCATCCAATTTACTTAGGAGGCCTCAGCTCAGACAAGGTGAGTAAACTGTTTGAGTCCATAATACATGACAGGGCAGAGCTTAAACTTTTGATTCCCAATCCAGTTTCTTTACTCTTAACCACAGTACCTCAATTTATTGAAATGTACACAGTCCACTGGCCTACATGAAAGATCCTTGTTGATGAAAAATTAATTAAAAATTTCAGCTTATATAGCAATGCTGAGAGCTAAAGAAGGAAAAATGGTAAGTAGTAGTCAATAATTGGATTTAAACACATGCAGCAGCAAGATCTGTTTAAGAATTACATTTCTAATCAAGTGTGGACAATCTCACACTCTAGCTTCTTCAAAGATAGTTTACCTGACACGGAGAAAGTGAACATGAAACAGACCATTGCAATGTTTCATAAGCCTAATGACTTTGTTTGCGGTTCTATCCCTCATACATAAAATAGTGCTTGCACATAGTATACTGAATGAATGAAAGAATTAATGGTTTGTAAGCAGCCAACCTATGGAATGATTTATAAAAAATAGTTTCTTAGCAAATATGTGATTAGATACTTGAGCAGGAGGATAAAACAACTCTACTATTTTGAGATTACTCATTGAAGGCTCAATTTGATCATAAAATACATCCTTTTGTTCGGAAAGTTTAATTCTTTGATTGATGTTTCATAAGTAAATATTATGGAACTAAGTTAATAAACTGTGCAAACTGGAGAATCTATCAATGAATATGGAATGATTTCTTTCCATCTCTTACTCAGAAACAGTACAAAACTAATGCCTCTGACTCTAACTCAACATTTCTTCTTTATGGTTTATAATTAGGCTGAGAGGCCACCAGGAAAGTCCTTCTTGGGGGGAAGCAAACATTGCAATTTATTCAAACAAAAACATATTATTGATTTATTGATGTTACCTTATTTGTAAATAGTTATTTCTGAGGCTTAAAATTCTGACCTTTAGAAATGTCTCCAATTTATGAACTAGTAATGCTTTAAAATAATTTTTACTTTCATTTCTGAAATATTTCCCAGACTCATTTTGACAGAAAGCCATTTGATAATCTTCTGGGTGACATTTTTACCATTAGCTTCAATTACATCTGAAGAGTGAGTTGTCTGCCTCATCAGGTAACAGGCACAAAGAATTACAGAATGTTGAGCTGAGGTGGACCTCAGATAGCCTGGTACAGTCATTTGGCTTTTGCAAATGAAACAGAAGGAGATCCAGAAAGATGATGCGATCTTCCTGAGGTAACAAAGGGAGATGTTATCAGCACCACGATTGGCAGGCAGAAGCCCAGCCCATTCTGCTGCAGGGGACTCCATTGCTACAGAAACACAGTTCTTAAAAAGCCATGGAATGTTTTTTCTCTAGATTTAACCCATTTTGGACAAATTACAGGTAGCACTGTGCCACTAAGCGTCATCTAACCATAATCATGGAAGCATGAAACCCTATTTTCTCTAATCAAAGTATATACTCTGTAGTTTTCTCTGGCTCCTCTTTCTTTCAAGCACTACATTCATCCTGTCACCGCCTCCTTTGGGGCTACTTTTTTTTGTCTACCTTGAATTCATTTTCTTTCAAGATTCACCCACCTTGATCCAAATAGCAGTTGGCGTCCAATCCGTCTATTGCACTCGTCCTCCTCTAGCTGGTCTCCCCACTTCTAATCCTACCTCCCTGTGTCTAGTATCTAAGACAAGGGAAGTCAAGAGGGTTGCACAGGCCTGAAAACCTTTCTCTGATTCTCCATCTTTCTCTGAATCTAAACCAAAGTCCCTACTGTAACCTCTGGGCTCCATGTTAATATTCCCTGAAAATTTAAGTCAAAGAGAGATCCATTTTTCTCTCTCTTCTGTGTGTGTGTGTGTGTGTGTGTGTGTGTGTGTGTGTGTTTACGCACGTGCACATGCTCAGGAGTTGCCAAGCTCTACAGTCTCAATAGAACAGCTGGGGCATATAACCAAATTCACTACTTGCAAAAGAAGTACCATGGAGTACTTTTTCCTGGTGTTTAAGAGTCATAGCCTGAATACAGATCAAGGAAAATTTCAGATCCTTAGTGGCCAGGAATAAGCATTCAAGCCAGTGAACTGATATGGGTCTGTTGTGAACTAACTGTTCTTTACGTCTCAATCCTGTGTCTCCAACGAGGGCAGCAGGTTTTTCCATGAGATTAAATCATTTAACATCCCATTCAAGAATGGTATCTAAAAATAAGGATGAAAGCAACCTACAAAATGGTAGAAAACATTTGCAAATCAAATACCTGATAGGGGTTAATACCCCCCCAAAAATATAAAGAATTCACACAGTTCAATAGCAGAAAAAATAAATAAAAAGCAAACAAACAAAAATGATTCAAAACTGGGCAGAGGAACTGAATAAACATTTTCCAAAGAAGACACACAAATAGTCAACAGGTATATGTAAAGGTACTCAACATCACTAATCATCAGGAAAATGCAAATTAAAACCACAGTGAGATACCACTTCACAACTGTTAGGATAACTGTCATCTAAAAGACGAGAAATAACAAGTGTTGGCAAGGATGTGGAAAAAATGGAACACTTGCACACTGTAGGTGGAAATGTAAGTTAGTGCAGTCATTATGGGAAACATTATGGAGGCATCTCAAAAATTAAAAAAAAAAATTATTATATGATCCAGCAATCTCACTTTGGGTATATAGCCTAAGGCAACGTAATCAGAATTTTGAAGCGGTACCTGTATTCCTATGCTCACTGTAGCATTATTTACAATAGCCAAGATATGAAAACAACCCAAGTGCTAAGTGTCTGTCAGTGGATGAATTAAGATGATGCAACACATATATATAATGGAATATTATTCAGCCACGAAAAGGACATCCTTACATTTGTGACAACATGAGCAGAACTTTAGAGCATTAGGTGAAGTAAGTCACATAGAAAGATAAATATTATATGATATCATTTATATATGAAATATGAAACAGCTGAACTCACAGGGGCTGGGCATGGGAAAGAAGAGATGTTGGTCAGAGAGTATAAACATCCAGTTATGAGGAGGCTCTAGGGATCTAAGGTGCAATATTGTGTTTATAGTTAATAATACTGAATTAAGTACTTCAAAGTTGCTAAGAGAGTAGATCTTAAATATTTTCGTCATGCATGTGTGCATGCTAAGTCACTTCACTCATGTCTGACTCTTTGTGACCCTATGGGCTGTAGCCCTCCAGGCTCTGTCCATAGGATTCTCCAGGCAAGACTATTAGATGACATAATGCAGGTGTTAGCTAACGTGATGGTGGTGATCATTATTCAATACATCAGTGTTTTATTTTTATCTCAATTATATCTCAATAAATCTGGAGAAGTTAAATGGGCAGTCTTTCTTTTTTCCCATAAAACAGCCTTTGGAGGGAAAAACCAGTTGAAAAATGTGAGGTTCGATATGGGTTGTATCACCCATGTTAGCCAAGACTTAGCACATTTATGGGTAGGCTGGGCAGGGATGCAAAGCATTCTATAAAGTCTCTCACTTCTTTCCTGTCATTTCTACATATCTGTATGTGCTATATATGTGACTAACACAGAGAAAACTATAGTGAAGCCTTAAAGCAGAAAATGCAAATGATAAATAGAGGTGCAAATCAGGGCAAAGTTGCTGTGAGGAACTCATTCCCACAATATTTAAGAATTATGCGTGTCTTTGGTTTAAGTGTTTCTATTTCTAGTTGAGTTCTATTTTAGTGTCAATACTCCCTCAGAAAAGCACTGCACAACTAAAATGTTATCTGAATGTCTTTATCCAGAACTTTCTTCATCAAGAAAGAAGAAAGTATCCAAAACATGGGGGTGGGAGGCACTGGATGAGGGGGATGAGACGCGAAAGGAGAGTGGGTAGTTTGGATGGGAGGTGGCTATTATTTGACCTACAGTACACGTCTGTATACTGAGGCTGAGAAGCTATCCCACCAGTCGGCGAAGTGGTGAAGTCTAGACAGGCATGTACCTATTTGTTGCTGTTTAGTCGCTAAGCCGTGACCCCATGACTGTAGTCTGCCAGGCTCCTCTGTCCATGGGACTTTTCAGGCAAGAATGCTGGAGTGGGTTGCCATCCCCTCCCTCCAGGGGATCTTCCTGACCCAGGGATAGAACCCGGGTCTCCTGCACTAGCAGGCAGATTCTTTGCCACTGTGCCACCTGACTCCAGAGCTACATGATGACTCGCTAGACCAAAGGGTTAATTATGTTTAATGTTATCAAGCTGCCTACCTGTCCTTTGCTCCTTCTTGTCTATAGGAATAATGTCCAAATGCAATGTTACAACAAATCACAGCAGACAGTTGTGAAAGGGAAAGGCAGTATGGCCTGGTAGCTTACAGTGCTAAGTAATGTTGGGCAAGTTGTCTCTGTTCCTCAGTTCCCCCATCTGACAAAAAGGAGATAAAAATACTTACATTCCAGAGTGGTTGTGAGAATCAAATGAGGGCTTAGAATACTGCCTGGCACGCAGAAAACATTCAGGGAAGGTTTTGCTATTATTGGAGTTATTGGCTTCATTTCGAATCTACATCTTACTTTTTTTTCCCAACTGATCAGAATGTCTTTAGTTTTAAAGGAATTTTAGCTTGGGAGTAGTTTTGTATTTTTAAAAATATTACATAGTTGCTTAATTAAAGGCAAAACTGTTTAAATCAGAAAATGAAAGTGCCTACATTCTTCCTCAATACCGCTTCTCACTCAGATACTACTGTTTATAGGCATATATAATGGCTTCCCTGGTGGCTCAGAGGTTAAAGCCTCTGCCTGCAGTGTGGGAGACTCAGGTTCAATCCCTGGGTCGGGGAGATCCCCTGGAGAAGGAAATGGCAACCCACTCCAGTATTCTCACCTGGAGAACCCATGGACCAAGAAGCCTGGTAGGCTGCAGTCCACAGGTTCGCAGAGTCGGACACGACTGAGCGACTTCACTTTTCCTTTCATAATATATACCACTTTTTAAGTCATTCCCATTTCTTTTCCTGAGTTGTGATTTTGCTCTTCACAATTTCCAGCTATCAGTGGCCATGAAAATGAACTCCAAACGTTGCTCCTCTTACAATAAACTAGCTAGTGGCAGATTT
The DNA here is from genome assembly GCF_032405125.1 of Capricornis sumatraensis. NCBI lineage: Eukaryota > Metazoa > Chordata > Mammalia > Artiodactyla > Bovidae > Capricornis > Capricornis sumatraensis. The sequence goes on from NC_091073.1 coordinate 28,157,365, forward strand.
AAATGTGTAAAGATGCCACTTGGAGCAGATAGTGAAGTGCCTGGCGCACTGCTCTGCAGCTGCAAACTCCCATGTCATGATGAAAAGAAAGGTGTTTTTCATGCCAGCTGAGGATCACAAAAAGGGGTAAAATAAGGCCAGATTGTGAGCCCACCACTGAAAATCTCATCTGCAAACCCTAGGTCCTCACTCTCCGCATCCATTTTGCCCTTCCTCCACCCCCACACACGTGCTAACCCAGGTGCAACCTGATTAAAGTCAATACCAAGGGCAGAGGCAGTAAGTGAGAAGTGGGGAGAAGGGGGAGTGGGTGGCAATCGGGGTTGTTGGGATGGAGAGGGGGTAGGAAAGGAGGAGGCTGTCTGGGTTGCCTTGGCAATACACAGAAGAAAGTCAAAAGGGAGGGATTTATCTGCCGATGCTAATTGCTTTTGCTAATTGCATCTATTGTGCTGACCTGCCCGCTTCCCCAGCGCTTCTTTCTGAGTCATGAAGCCTCTTTCCCAGAGCTTCCCTAAGCAAAGTGTCTCCTTCCCGTCTATGTCGTCCCTCTCCCCAGCCCCAAGCTGGGTAATCAGAGTGCTACCTTTGGCAACGCGCTGGGGAAGGTTCTGTTGACTCTGCAAGGTTTTTAGAAATCTTGCAGGGAAATACTTCCCTGCTGGAGTGTGCTGGGAACTCCAGCAAAGCAGTTGCTTTGCTGCTCAACCGAAGCATGGATTTACAACTAAAAAAAGCAGCTGAAAAAAAAAAAACAGAGAAAATAAATCTGAAAGAAACTTCCCACAGTAAAATGCAGGCTGCAAATGATTCTCCGGGGTTGGGGGCTGGGGGGAATACTGAGCAGTTCCCTCTGGAATCGAGTGTACCTTCAGTTGGAAAGTTGCCTGGACAAGGCTTTGAGACGTGTTCGCTTGCTCCCCCTTGTGGGAGTTCCATTTAATTACAACAAGAATCTGAGCAGTTAAGCACATCTGAATACATCAGTAGCTACTTGTGAATAATGCTTTCTTATGCCTCCTCATCACTGAATGGAAGTATTAGCTTCCATCACTTCGTGCAGGTGGTAAAAATCACCAAGACATGACAAAGCATGAAGTTTCAATGGATATGTGAACACAGTCAAAGTCATGCCATATATTTAAATATTTCAAAGTAATACATATATGATCATGGCTACCCAGATTGTGCTAGTGATAAAGAACCGCCTGCCAGTGCAGAAACATATGTGGTTTCAGTTCCCTAGGTTGGAAAGATCCCCTGGAGGAAGGCATGGCAACCCACTCCGGTATTCTTGCCTGGAGGATCCCATGGACAGAGGAACCTGGCAGGCTAGAGTCCATAGGGTTACACAGAGTCGGATACGACCTATGCATTTTAGCCCGCATGCACATATGAGATCTGGGTTAAAGTAAGTTGTTTTTCATTTCTAGACGTATTCACTTTTCCCTTTGATCCTTATTTATAAGCAGAGCCTAAGAATTGGCAAGGTCTTTCTTCAGTCTATTCTTGTTTCCCTTAATTATTTTTATCTCTCTTGATTTAAACATTTGCCCTCCCAGGTCATTCCATCTCTACTAATTTTCTAAGAGTACAATTTTGCTATTTTGTTCCAACTCCTGCATTTTAACAGCAGACCTCTGAATTCTTACCTGGTGTTTCTGTATTTCTCAGGCAGTGAGGCTCTTCACTGCTCAGAGCTCAGTTGGCTCTTGCAAGGATGTAAACGGCAGGTCAGGCCTTCTCTAGGCTGTTCCGGGTCTATGATCCTGTTTTGCATTTGGTCATAAAGTATGGCAGATTTATCTGAGTGGAAAATTCTTTCTATGGAAAAGTTTAGTCACCTACACGTTGAAAAAACACTGCCTGCTGAAGAGCAGACGCCATGCTATTCTGAGTCCTTGGTCTCACACCAGTGTTTTTCCCTTTTATAAGCCTATGAAATTTCTTGCAGTCATCAGCAAAGATAAAGGGAAAAGGAGAAAGAAGGGGACATTGGCTGGGATCCCTGATCATTTTGATGGATTTGCTATACCTATATCTGAAACCTAGGCCCATTGCTGGCTGTGTGATCCTGAGACCACGTTCATTAGTTTGCCTTTGTATAGCGTCACAGTAAATAACAATAGCAGGTGGTTTGCCATGCGGAAATTGTTAAGGGGAGCAGAATTTACCACCCCAAACTATGCCTTCTTGAAATAAATGTTATTCTAGCCTGATTATTTTTAAGAAACAGCAGACATAGGAAAAGCTCTGAAAAATGAGTGGAAATTACCCTTTCGCAAGAGAACTTTACATTTATAAGAGAAATCTCTAAATCTGCAGCAATTCTTATCAATGAAAAAGGCAGTGACCTAAACCTACTTAACTACCATTCCCTTCATAGCCTTTTTTGCTATGTTTCTCCCAGTTACCTCCCATAACTGGCCTCCCCACTCCCAATATCTTTCCTTTGTCTTTAGCTGGAGAAAGTATTTAATGTGCTGGTTTTGGCCATTCTGAACACTCAGTTTTCCCAGTTATTTCCCATGTGTACAGGAGATATATATATGTTATAAATTTTTGTTTTTCTCTTGTTGAACTTTTATTATGGAGGGGGTGTTCCAACCATGAACTTAGAAGCATAGATGGAAAATTACTCTTCCTACCCGACAATTGCCATTTTCCATTAGATTTTAACACAGGGTCTGAATCTGCCTGGATGCGATGTTTGTTTGTTTTCTTACTGACACAAAATTTGGTGGGTGGGGAACACCTCAATGGTATTCCAGGCTTGGGAAATGGATGAGACATGTTCTCCCAACCACATCAAAGCCTCAGTTAAAAGAAAAGTAATGTAATTTTGAGAAAAGTGAGAAACAGTCACTAAATCTAAATCTCACTCAGGGTTTCATGAATTTGTGCCTGACTCCTAAGAGGGATGAGTATAAATTTTAAAAATATCAGGAAATAAATAATTTCTTCTCTAAAAACATCTGTAGAGGACTGGAATACAAGATGTTATTGTTGTTACAAGGTACAATTCAGGAAAGAGTGAGGAGTCTTTTCTCTTTCTCTGTATATTATTCAATGGAGTGAGTCCACACAGAATGTTTTAAAGCACTCAGCACTTTCAGAGCAGCAGCAGCACATACGGTGGCAGAGACCAGCAATGGTGCCTGATAAGTTCCTTCAGTCATGTCTTGACTCTTTATGACCCCATGGACTGTAGCCCACAAGACTACTCTGTGCATGGGATTTCCCAGGCAAGAATACTGGAGTGGGTTGCCAATCCCTTCTCCAGGAGATCCTCCTGACGCAGGGATCGAACCTGTATCTCTTACCTCTCCTGCACTGGTAGGCACGTTCTTTCCCAGGTACTTTACCACCTGGAAAGCAATGGTGCCTGAAAGGAAAAAATGGAATTTGACTTGCTGAGAGCTTGGAGCACAGTGGCAGAATCCATTCACACAGGTCCTTTAGTGGCAAATTATCCATAGAAGAGAGGAAAGGGAACGGCAGACATATGGTAACTGACAGGAGGGGTTCATGAGCACACGTGCAAATCCCTTAAGACCTCCCAGAAATAACGGAGGAAACCTGTTTTAGGGAATGAAGGTCCTGTATTAGTAATGTAGGATGACATGTTAACTAATTTCTATTAATGGTAATTAATTTGTACTCCCCAGGGAACCGGAATAGCAGAAAAGTGAATTCCCTATTTTCAAATATAAAGTAACAAATCGTTGTTCATGAACATTTATTTAGTTTCACCTCTGTTCTAGAAAGTCTGTAATGTTGCAGTAAACACGACAGACTTGGTCTTTACAGATGGTAAACAAAATTTAACAGAAAATAGGTTAATTATAAGTGGGATAAGAGATATAAATTAAAAGGACATAAAAAACATATTTGGGGGAAACCAATGCAGGTCGCAAGGGCCTCCCTCGCGGCTTAGATGGTAAAGAATCTGCCTGCAATGCCAGAGTCCGGGGTTCAATTCCTGAGTCAGGCAGATCCCCTGGAAAAGGAAATGGCTACCCACTCCAGCACTCTTGGCTGGAGAATTCCATGGACAGAGGAGCCTGGTGGGCTACAGTTCAAGGGGTCGCAAAGAGTCAGACAGAACTGAGCGACTAACACACACAATGCAGGTCTCAGGTGATGGGATGTGAGGTGGGTGGGGGAAACTTCACTGGGGAGCAATATTCAGTTGTGATTTGAAGGAAGAACGGAAAAGAAGTCCGGATAACTGAGAGGAGTCTGAGCTGAAGGATCACTCTGGGCAGAAGAAATGACACCTGTGATGATGCCAAAGCAATTATGCAGTTCATAGAGAATGGGAAAAGTTGGTGCTGACTGCAGTCATTAACATAGGCAGGTCCAGAGAACATCAGGCATGTTAAAAATTAGAGGCTTTTTGTAAAATAGTGATATCTTCATACTAGATATGTATAAGTATTCAAACCATTTATTCCCTCAAATATTTATTCTGAAATACCATGTCAGGCTAGATCCAGGCTAGACCCTACATGGAAAAAATGTTTATCATGTAATCACATTATTTTTAAAATATGAGAATAAAGTGTTGTGAAAATATACGAACTAACACAATTAATCAATTATAAGTAATTAATCAATTAATTGTAAGTAATCAATTATACTTGAAAATAAAATTTTAAAAATTAAAAAAACTTTTAAAAACTAAATAACATAAACTAAATAATTAAAACTAATACAATGGTACATGTCAATTTATATCTCATTAAAAAAAAGACAAATATAGGATAATTTATGATTTGAGAATTTTCAGGAATTTTCTGAGCGAACAAGAAGATGAGATTTCTCCTTTAACCAGAGTTTACATTTGAGTAGGGAAGTTATAACTAGTAAAAAAATGCAATCAAATTAATAGTTTATTAATGGAGACAATAAATCAGGTGACATGATAGAAACAGAGTAGAAAGGGCTTCATTAGATAAGATGGTCTTGAAATGCCTCTTTGAGAAGACACGTGGGCTAAGACCTAAAAATTGAGAAGCCAACTATTCAAAGCTCCAGGAGAAAAGCAACCACCACAATCTTGAGACGGACAAGAGCCTGTCCTCTTCGATGACACTGGGAAGATTAGTGTAGCTTAAAAACAGTGAGCGAGCAAGTGGGATTATAAAAAGGCAGGCCATGGAAAAGATTGTGGCTTTTATTCCAACTGGAGTGGGAAGTCACTGGAAGGTTCTAGTGAAAGAATGATATTGCTGCTGTTTTTGTCGAGGTCGTCTAGTACTTCTCCAGTGCTGATAGAGTAAGGACGAAAAGGGCAAAGAGCAGAAGCAGAGAGACAACATAAAGGCTATCACATTGGTCTAGGAAAGTGAAATTGAGCAAAAACTGAGACTGATGGTGCAGATGGAGAGAAGCACATGTGCTCTAGCTAAATTCTGGAGATTAGAAACAGCATAACTTATTGATGTATTGGGCTACAGGAAGGAATAGAAAGAAGATGATGAAGATAGATGGCTAAACTGATAATGATGCCATTTCCAGAGAGAGGGAGATTTAGGGGGACATAGTAAGAGCTCTGATTGGACATGTTAAGCAGGATGCCTTTTAGGCATTTGATGAAGGTGTTTTAGGAGTAGCTGGATATAAATCTAAAGCTCAGGAAGAAGATGACAGTCAAGAGTCAATAAATTTATGGACGAGTGGTCTATGGGCAAAATTTGACCCGAAGATATGTTTTATTGATCTATATATAATTTTATTTTGTTTGAAAATGGTCATCAACATTTAAAAATCAAGGGACTTCACATAAACTGGATCTGGTAATAACAGCTCTGCATTCTCACAAGATTCCAGTGACCTGGAGCCGAGTAATGCCTGTGCCTCTCCTATAAGGCTTTTGTCCTTCCATTTGCCATACTCCCCCCCACTCTTTATTGTCTCTTACACAATGAGTCTGAGTGTCAGTTTTCACTGATAAAATTTTTATAGTAGAAAAGTATTTATATTATAAAAGTATTTCCATTTACTCATGTCTGAACCACCCAGGGAGAAAACAGTAATCCCGAATACCGTATTTTATTTGTATCCAGCCTGCATGATGTTATTCATCTATGTTTCCTGTGAGGCACTTTCTGATATTGAAGGTTGGGATCCCCTCACATAGATCAGATTCCACAGCATGCAAGAGAATGGGAATGTAGACACAGGGAAGAAGAGGGCCCCATCACAGAGTTCAAGGTCTTGCCACTTGCAAACGATGTGACTCTTCCTTTCAATCCTATCAGGAAGGGGCCCAGTGGAAGATGAGAAGAGAATGCCAGAGAAAGCAGACATCAAGAAGGCAAGGAGGAAAAATAGTGGAGGAAGAGCAGTATTGGAATTTCCCCAGAATGAATGAAAAGGATGAGGTCTCTCTCTCTCACTCTCTCTCTCTCTCTCTTTCACACACACACACAGTAAATGGTCCCTCAACATCCACCTGAGATTACTGAAGGAGAGCCACAGTATGACTTGGTCACGGTTACTAAGGTCATTGTAGAGCTGGTGCTATTCTAGCGGTGAGTACTAATAACATTTATGACAGTTTTAGAAAAATTAGTCTTCTCCTTTCTGACATAATGAAGGAATGTGGTGTTCTGGTTAGTCAACTATCCTAAGGAATAAAGAGGGCATTTCACCCACATTGATACATCATATATACACCACAGATGTATTTCCACACTGCAAAGTTATAAAAACGATGACTAGTTGTATGCAGAGGAGGTGGCTGCCTCCATCGTATCCATGTCTTAAAATATTTTCATCACCAGGCTGTCTTAGGCATCAAAAGTCCATTATTCCTTAGACTTAAAGTACCCTAGTCAAAATAAAGTGTAAATATTCTACACTGACATTTCACACACTTTCAATATCATACAATTCAACTATCAATTGTCATAGTAACAAAAGTATGTGCAAATGTTCAGAGATTGGATATTTCCAGATGGTAAGATAGCAGGCAATAGATGCCTTTGCATATACTGTTTTGTGAGCACGCATGCTTTGTGTAATATGTAAGAAGCTAGAAGTGTTCATTTATTAAATGTCTATCAGAAAAAAATAAACTCAAGCAGTAGAAGATAATGGCTCAGATCTGATTCAAAGCCCAGCTGACCTGGCCACCACCCTATCAAGAGATAGAATCTGCTTCCCCTTGCACCTGTGCAGTCCTTAAGATGGCTTTGACCAGGAGCACACACTGAGGAGGATTCTGTGTCCCTTCTGGGCACAACCCTGAGCTGGGGTTGACAGGTCCTCTTTCATGGAAGTCAGCCACCACATAAGAAAAGTGAGTACCCTGAGATGACCATGGTGCAAGATGTCAGCGTCTCACTGTGATGCCAGATGGAGACAGGGAGCCAAAGGGCACCCAGAGAGCAGACCTGTGAATGAAGAAGTCATGCTGGAAGTGGGTCATCTGGTCCCAGCTGCTCCACCTGATACCAAGAGGGTCAGAGACACACCTCTCAGCTGAGACTTGCCAAATTCCTGATGCACACAGTTAAGTGAAGTGCTATAAATATGATACCTCATATGCCCTTAATAGGGCTTCCCTTGTGGCTCAGATGGTAAAGAATCTGCCTGCAAGGCGGGAGACCCAGGTTCAATCCCTGGGTCAGGAAGATCCCCTGGAGAAGGAAATGGCAACCCACTCCAGTATTCTTGGGAAATCCCATGGACGGAGGAGCCTGTAGGACTACAGTCCGTGGGGTCACAAAGAGTTGGACGTGACTGAAGCGACTTAGCAGGCACAGAGGTGGCACTAGTGGTAAATAATCTTACCTGCTAATGCAGGAGATACAAGAGTTGTAGATTTGATCCCTGGGTCAGGAAGATCCCCTGGAGAAGGAAATGTCAACCTATTCCAGTATTCCTACCTGGAGAATCCCATGGACAGAGGAGCCTGGGGGCTAGAGTCCATAGGGTCGCAAAGAGTCGGACATGACTGAAGTGACTTTGCACGCATGCATGCTCTTAATAAATTGTCATAAGCATAGAAGAAAACAATTATTTGCATAGTTCATTACAGTTTATAAAGTATTTAAATTTAATCCTTAAAATTTCTGAGGGAAAACTGACACTTTTGTTTTATCAATGAGAGTTTAGAGTCAGAGAAGATAAATCATGGTCCCAAGATATCACAGAGCTGTGCCAGAAATAACACCTGGTCTTCTAATTCTAAGCCAGATGCCTAGCCACAGCTGTCTTCTACAAAAAAATTATTTTCTCTTCAAGGCAGTGATTAGACTATGGGACCATATACACTAGGAGGAAAGAAGTTAATCATCTCTCTTCCCTTTTGCACAGTATCTGATTTTACACTGTAGGGAAAGGATTTCTGAGAATCATCTGTATGATTAATCCATGAAGCCCTGAACTAGCATTTATTTCCATAATAAATAGAAAGTGAATCAAGGACATTTTCTTCCATGCAATAAAGCACTTTGTGGTATGATTTAAACCAAGCCAAGTTTCTAATTAGGACCAATCATGACTAAATTATAGTAAGATAAAATGGATTTATAAATATATATATTCACATACATATTTATATTCATTTAAAGTTTTCAAGAACAAACTATGCTTTTTCTCATTATGCGTTTATTTAGTTTCAGCTTGATTCTAAAACTCCTTGAAAAATTTGCTTAGTCATCATTTGAGATTCAAAGATCATTCATGCGCAGTAAGTTGCTTCAGTTGTGTCCAACTCTTTGCAACCCTATTGACTGTAGTCCGCCAGGCTCCTCCATCCACAGGGATTCTCCAGGAAAGAATACTGGAGTGGGTTGCCATGCCCTCCTCCAGCAGATCTTCCAGACCCAGGGATCGAACCTGCATCTCTTATGCTTCCTGCATTGGCAGGCAGATTCCTTACCACTGAACCACCAGGGAAGCATATATATATACATACACACATTTATGAAATATATAGGAAGATTTCTAGCTCATGCATTAAAAACTGGATGCCTACTAGCCAAATTTCCCCCCTGAATTATATTTCAAGATAGGACAGGTATTATAAATGATCATAAATGTTTTTTTTAAAGGCATCTTTATGTGACTAAAGCAGTAGGTATTACTCCTTTCAAGTATCAAAAGGAGACTTCACATCTCCCTGGCATGAAGTATGATGCAATTAGGGAAAAGAGACAGAGGAAGGAGTGATTAAGCATTAGTGAGCACTCTAAAAATCATCTCAGTTTGAAAAGATTGCAATACTTTGTTCTAAGGCTACATGAGTTATAGTTATTTGATCGTTGTATTTAACCAAACAAAATTATGTATTTTACAACCTCACTGTATTAAATAGGGCTAATACAACTCATATGCCACCCTCTAAATAATTACATTTGACCCAATACTTTTAAAAAATATATTACCTTTTTAACAAAATATTTTCCTGTTCTGGGAGAGCTTTTTTTTTTTAAATCCACCTCCCTCCTCCCGACTTTCCAGCCCACACACATGCATATCCCAAATGGGAACTGAGATATTTACCACCCTTTGCCTTTGCAATTGCTTCCCTATCCTTTCTTTGGTGTTTTTTTCCCCCCATTCTTCCACTTTCTGATATTCTTTAAATCTCAAAACCTCAGATTTGTTTGCTCAGTTGTGAGCCCATTCTCTATAATTCCTACACAGGTATCAGTTTAGTTCAGTTGCTCAGTTGTGTCAGACTCTGTGATCCCATGGACTGCAGCACGCCAGGCCTCCCTGTCCGTCACCAACTCCCGGAGTTTACTCAAACTCATGTCCATTGAGTCAGTGATGCCATCCAACCATCTCATCTTCTGTCATCCCCTTCTCTTCCTGCCTTCAATCTTTCCCAGCATCAGGGTCTTTTCAAATGAATCAGTTCTTCACATCAGGTGGCCAAAGTATTGGAATTTCAGCTTCAACATCAGTCTTTCCAATGAATATTCAGGACTGATTTCCTTTAGGATGGACTAGTAGGATCTTCTTGCTGTCCAAGGGACTCTCAAGAGTTTTCCCCAACACCATGGTTCAAAAGCATCAATTCTTCAGCGTTCAGCTTTCTTTATAGTCCAACTCTCATATCCATACATGACTACTGGAAAAACCATAGCTTTGACTAGATCGACTTTTGTTGGAAAAGTAATGTCTCTGCATTTTAATATTCTGTCTAGGTTGGTCATAACTTTTCTTCCAAGGAACAAGCATCTTTTAAAATTTTCATGGCTGCAGTCACCATCTGCAGTGATTATGGAGCCCCCCAAAATAAAGTCTGTCACTGTGTCCACTGTTTCCCCATCTATTTGCCATGAAGTGATGGGACAAGATGCCATGATGTTAGTTTTCTGAATGTTGAGTTTTAAGCCAGCTTTTTCACTCTCCTCTTTCACTTTAATCAAGAGGCTCTTTAGTAGCCCCTTTAAAAAATAACCTATGTGGAAAAAAGTCATCCTTTTGGTTCTTATCCTATATACATTTATATATGTAGGTGATACATATATATGATGCAAACTAAGGTTCTTATGCCCAAAGTACTCATGCTTACAATAGCTGGTAGCAACACTACCCTTAAAACAAAAGAGGACAAAGATAGTTTAAATCATTATTCTTTTATTCCTATTCCTGTTTTTGTCATAGTGGAATGAATTCTAGGGACCAAAGCCGTTAAACCCAGCCTACTACTTACCTACAGAAAAGCAAGCCAAATCCCAGTTATATAAATAAAGTGAATGTATATTGTATTTCAAAGTTAAACATAACAAAAAGGAAGTAATTCCAAGTCAAATACTGAATGTCAGTTATTTTTCTAATATGTGCATAGCTATGAGATTGACTTTATCATGTGTGTACTTTTCTGGGAGCTCTTTTGAAAGAGGAAACAAATGAGTTCTAGCCTGGACCATTAGCTGGCGTCTTGTCTCCCCCTCGGCTGATAAAGACCTGTGATCACTGAGGGTGTAGCAGAGGCCTTTAACCTTGGCTGGAAATGAATCACCTGAGGATCCTTTAACATTTACTGGTGACTGAGGCCCTCCCTAGATGAGTTAAATCAGAAACTCTGGTGGCAAGATCTGACCTTAAGTATAGTGAAAAAAACTTCCCAGGGCTAGATCTGCTGTAGCATTATCATTCCATTATTAGGGGAGAAAAAAAAAAAAAAAGCAAAAATGATTATTGCCAAGGCCACACACTTTGACATTCTAGGCCTCTGGATTCAATATATAAAACCTGGTGATTTGTCCCACAGCTGCTGTAGTGAATGCTCTATAGTCTGGTATGGATTATGAACTTGAAACAAAACCATGGCACAAAGATAATCCTTTTGAGACTCTTAAGCAATGAAACCCATATCTAGATTTCAGCTGTCAGTCTGTTTCAAGCTGGTATGAAGATGTCAAAGGTTAAGCAGCCCTGAGGAACAGCTCTCACCTCAAATATAGGTTCAAAAGAGTAAGCACAATGAACAGAACGCAAGTGGAAAATGAAGTCTCTCAATCAATAGATTGTACTTTCAGATAAATCATCATCATAGTTGAGTATCATGACATGGCCTGAATGGATTTTGAAGGACAGCCAGACTGCAAATATACAGGTCCTGGAATATGTAAGGAGCTGGGCAAAGGAACCCAGGAGAGAGAGACTGGGGTTCCATTACAATGATTTCCCTACATTAACAGTTTTTTCTAAGCCTATTTTTATATTCTGGAAAGAAAAATCATTAATCATAGTGAAGTAGGACTAAGGATCTCTGAGTTGTCAGGTTATGGATACTTTAAATGTTCAGCTTTTGACCTAATTATAAGTGTCTAAAATTAGTATCTTAATTCAGAAAGAAAAATATAACCTTATATAAAAATGTAGTCAATCAAACTCAAAACACTTCATTTGCCTATTCCAAAATTCTTTTTCTAGCAGGCATAATAATATTTGGTTCCATTAAGAATCAATTGTGAAAAAACAATTTTGCCATAGTTACAAATGTTCTAAATGGTATGGAACAACTGATGCTTCTAATTTTGGTTCAGTAAATGAACCTTCTCAAAGGAAATGATGGCAGTGAATTAAAAGAAATCAAGTAAAATGTCTTTCTTGAATCAAATTAAGCATAATCTTTTGGAGTTTTAATAAATTTGTGATAGCATGAGTAGTTCATATATACTAAAATGCAATAAGCAGTTTTCTCTCTGTACTTTGCTACAAATTCCTTACTACTTGTATCCTCACTAGGAACAGTGAGCCAGGGATGTGTCTTGATGTACTGGAGAATGTCCTGCTTTAGAAACCAGGACATTTGGATCCTGGTTCTGCTTGTACTCTAATATATTCTATGACTTCCAGCAAATCACAAACCAACTACTCTTTAAATTTCTCCATCTCTTAAAAGGGAGCAATATACCTTATTTCTTCTGAAGACTTTCTCTGAGACTAGTAGACTTCAACAAGATAAAGAACACAAAGCATCTTAAATATGTATAAAACTACGTTATATTGAGCAACTTTTGGTATAGTGTGGATATACAGTTTGTGAAAGCAACTTATATGGGTACATGCTTAACCAAAATGTATGGCTATGAAGGGAGGAGGAAGAGAGGATATAAAAGCTTGTCAAGTGGTAGTGTCCAGTTTCACAAAGAGAAAAATAGATGGAGGAATGATGATGAAGCTCCTCATTGTCCAAGGGTAAACATGGAGGTGGACAGAATCAAAAAGACCCACCCACAACATCATGCTCCAGCAAAAGTGATTCTGTAGAAAGCATGAGGGTAGCTATTGAAACGGGTCAGTGCTTAGGGTTTTCCCCAAGGACAAGGTTTTCCTTCCTCCCAGTTATTGAGCGAATGTTTTCTTCTTTAATTAGTGTTACTGGAAGGCTTGTAAACAATATCTGATGCAGTCACATAGGCAATTATAACAGATTGTCATCACTCGGGAAACTAACCACATTTTTAGACTACACTAGGCTTAGTTTGTGGAGAAGGCAATGGCACCCCACTCCAGTACTCTTGCCTGGAAAATCTCATGGGTGGGGGAGCCTGGGAGGCTGCAGTCCATGGGGTCACTAAGAGTCTGACACAACTGAAGCGACTTAGCAGCAACAGCAGCAGCAGCAGGCTTAGTTTGAAAAACACTAAGAAATTAAACTTCTTTAAGAGGAAAAATACATTGTTTACTTAAAAACTATTCATACTTTGTATGAAGTGGCATGTTTAATCCAATTTTTATTAAAGTGTTCCCATCTATGTCTTTTTAGCTATCTATTCATGTGTTCTTCTCTTAAAATATATGAGAGGGATATGTGGAAATGTGTTAATCTAACTTTTAATAGTATTTGCTTGCACATATGAGGTGATCTTTTACATTTTTCTTCTGGATTTAATGCACTTCTAAAAACAGCAAGCATGCACTGTTTTTAGAAAATAAAAAATTCATTTCTTAAAACATTATTCAAGTATTTAAATATAGGCATAACAGTTACAGGGGAAATTCTCAAGAATCTACTAATGTGTGGTAAAGATTTGTTTGTTTCAATCACAGTGAGAAAAATGTAAAAAGTCAGATTTTATCACTGACAGTGATTTATGGTCTCTTTCATGATCCTGTCCACATTTCTATGCAAATTTATTATCTGTGACAGTGCTGGAAACTTTGAATGAAATATACTCACAAATAAGAACGTGACTGTGTAACAAATTCAAGATAGTAGAACAAATTCTGTAACTGCTTCTTTGAAGCTATACCTATTTTTTCATTTCTTTAGTTGGCATTGAAAAAAAATTGGTATTATTATCACACTGCTGCTGCTGCTGCTAAGTCACTTCAGTCATGTCCGACTCTTTGCGATCCCATGGACCGCAGCCTACCAGGCTCCTCCGTCCATGGGATTTTCCAGGCAAGAGTACTGGAATGGGATGCCCTTCTCTGATTATTATCACACTATCCAATTATTAAAACAGTTTTATTTTTTTTCCAATTTCTGCAATTCACTCTGCCTAAAGAGGTTGGAGAAAGACTCTTGAGAGTCCCTTGGACTACAAGGTACTTAAGAGTGGGTATCATGTCTCATTCAACTTTATCTTTTCTCCTAACAGAGACCTAAGACCCTGTAAAGCATGGGGGGAGATCAATGAATCGCTGAAGAATGAATGGGAGAAGCATGGCTCCTGCTTTCTTGCATTTCTACTAGGATAAGAACAGCAAAATGGACTCTACTGACCTCCTATGTGATAGAGAGAGCATGATTTCTGAATCAGACAAACCTGGACTTGAATCCTGATTTTCTCATTTAATAATACTACTCAGTTTCTCTAAGCTCATGTTTCTCAGCCTACCAAGCAGCCAGTAACCTTCTTTTTGTGTAGGATTGTGTGAAGATAAAATGAAATTGAGATGCAAATCCCAAATAGCTCTTGGCACAAAAATTGCCAGATGGAATAATTTTTTTTCTCTCTTTGTTAAGCCATTGAAACAAAGAATGACTGACTGAATGATCTGGTTTGCAAAGCTAGATGAATGTGGACAATATAACTAAACTGAGAGTAAACAGGATTGAGGTTTGCAGGTGGGGAGGGGGAGGAATGGTAGATACATAGAGAGTCCAGACTGGGATGACTTGAATTTAAAATGTCCATGAGACTTCCGGATGGTCTAGTTCATGAAAGAAGTCTTTATTACAGATACAGATTCAAAGGTTACTAGACTCTAGATGACTAGTGAAGTTTTGGAAGTGATGTGCTCATCCATGGAAAGACTTAACTTTCTTCACCTTTTCTGTGTTATTCACTTCTTTGAGAGACTGGTAAATCTATGAAAGCCTTAAACAACCTTTTTAAATGTGTAGAATTAAATACACAGGGTCACAAAGAAAACCATTTATTAAAACACAACTCCTAAAATGTTGGCAAAACACATTTGAATGATCATACATCCACCTCTTCACTAAAAAATCAATAACAAGATCCTGTGGAAAACTAAAAACTACTATAATTTAAAAGTAGTGGTGAGTATAAGTGATATATTGGGTATCTATAATAACTGTCATGTGATATAAAACGATTCAATGTCTATTGCAGTCACAAAGATACGGTACTGTTACTACTACTGTGGGTTTCATCTACATTCAAATTTTAAATGAAAGGTTAATGAATATAATTGTAACTCTTTTTCTTATCCAAGTTCACAGATCCGCCTCTGAGTTATAACAACAACTTTGAGGTCTGTGAACTTCAAGTTAAGAATATTTACCTGACTTGCACTGACAGAACCCTGGGGAGAACTGATCCTTAAAGGGGACACAAAGGAGAAGCAACTGCCAGCTAAAGAATAGAAGGAAAAGGAGTAAAGAGGGGGGAAAAAAATCAAGAAAGAGTGATCATCTTGAAGTCAAGGTAGAATACAGTAACTACCAATAGGTGGTGGTCAATGCAATGTAACGCCTGAAGGAGATCAAAACAAGTCTGAGAAACAAACAAGGTTAGTAAATAAAAAGTCATTGGTATTCCAATGTTCCAGCCTCTATTAGCTATGCTGGACACTGAAGAAGAACTCAGTGCCTATATTGAACACAAAATAGAACTTGAGATACTTAATAAAACAATAACCCAGATAATTTTGACCACTACCTTAGATATTGCAGATATTTCAGAATAAACTAAAATTAAAATAATTCAGAAGTTAACAGATGGATATTTACGGAGTATTGTCTTCTATATTAGGTCATACCACCTCTACATTACAGTTGCTTTGTATTTTTAACTAAATTAATTAAATGTATAATACATGAACATGAAAAAAATAAATCCACCACTGAAAAAGAGGTCAAACATAAGGATCTCTTCTGAGGTAATAAATTCTCCTCACAAAGGCTATGTCAGTTCACCATCTGTGTACTCTTCAAGAGATTTTCTATGCATATAGATACATATATATTATATATCAATACATATATAAACCTTTTTAATAATAAAAGGCTACATTATAAAAATTTTCCACCTTTCACTTTTTACTTAAGAATATATCTTAGAGATAAATTGTATACTTTTAAAAAGCTATTGCATAGTAATGTATTAAATGGATAACAAAAAATAATGATTTATTCAACCAATGACCTACAGGAAGTTGTCAGTTTCAATGTTTTGTTATTGTTAAAAAAAACACAACAATGATATATATGCATGAAACATACCTGAAAAATCTATCTCTGGGGTAAATTTTGAACAGTAAAATTTCTAGTTAAAAGTTAGATGTGAACTTCAAATTTTTATGCATAGAAAATATCACTCCTTTCTTGTGGTCCTACCAAGCTACACTCCCCCACATTTCTACAGTGTATGAAAAATTCTGCCTTCCCAAGCCCTTATATCTCTACTATCAAAATATGATTTTGCAAAAATAAAAAAAAAAAAAGAAAATGTTATTTTGCCAAAGTAATAGGATAAAAACATATCATTGTTGTAACTGCCTTTATTTAACTGTGATTGGGTGAGCATCTTTTCAATAGTTCAGAATACTATCTGAATGGCTAGATTTCCCATATCTAGATGGCTGAAATAATCCCAGTGAATGCAGTTGATCTAATTATTTAGGCTATTTCCACAACAGGTTCAGACACACAATCCTATTAAGGCTGCTTCAACAGAGTGTTCAAGACACATAAAATGACAAGATGAAGTCAATCTTGAGTTCCTTCTTTTTCTCACACCCTGCGTTTTTTCCATCTACAGATCCTTAATCCAGCATCTGAACCATTCTCATCACCTTCATAGCTATACTTTAGTGCCATAATCAACTCCTCCATGGGTTATTATAATCCTATTAATAGATCCCACCTACTCCATCTTTTCAAATCTGCATTCTGTTCTCAACACTCATGAGAGGGATTCTGCTAAAATGTAAACCACATAAAATCAACTCAAGTAAAACTCTTGAGAGTCCCCTGGACTGCAAGGAGATCCAACCAATCCATTCTGAAGGAGATCAGCCCTGGGATTTCTTTGGAAGGAATGATGCTAAAGCTGAAACTCCAGTACTTTGGCCAACTCGTGTGAAGAGTTGACTCATTGGAAAAGACTCTGATGCTGGGAGGGATTGGGGGCAGGAGGAGAAGGGGACGACAGAGGATGAGATGGCTGGATGGCATCACGGACTTGATGGATGTGAGTCTGAGTGAACTTCGGGTGTTGGTGATGGGCAGGGAGGCCTGGCGTGCTGCGATTTGTGGGGTTGCAAAGAGTCAGACACAACTGAGTGACTGAACTGAACTGAACTGAAAAGCAACAGTTCTTATCATGCCCTAAAACCCCTCCATGAGCAGGGCCTCTGAAGGCCATGGGCCCCTATCCATTGCTATGCCTGCTGCTTTTCTGCTAAGGTTAGGCCCAGCCACGCTGACCTTCTGGCTGTGCAGTAAACATGTGTATTAGGCTCAGAATTTTAACACTTCTCAAGTTTCTTTTCTCAGAGAACTAGAAAAATAAAAGAAAAATAAATAGAAAAGACTGAGAGAGGAGACTTCTCTGGTAGCTCAGATGGTAAACCATCTGCCTACAATGCGGGAGACCCAGGTTCAATCCCTGGGTTGGGAAGATCTCCTGGAGTAGAAATGGCAACCCACTCCAATATTCTTGCCTGGAAAGTCCCGTAGACAGAAGAGCCTGGTAGTCTGCAGTCCATGGGTCGCAAAGAGTCAGACCCAACTGAGTGACTTCACTTAGCACTTAGCACTTAGCACTTAGAGAGAGGAGAACGTTATCATTAGTGGTGGGGGTTTCATTTAGAAGTCTGATTTTGCAATCAGAAGTTTAGGATACCTAATCATTCATGCTAGTTGCTAAGTCACTTCAGTCGTGTCCGACTCTGTGTGATCCCATAGACGGCAGCCCACCAGGCTCCCCCATCCCTAGGACTCTCCAGGCAAGAACACTGGAGTGGGTTGCCATTTCCTTCTCCAATGCATGAAAGTGAAAAGTGAAAGTGAAGTTGCTCAGTCGTGTCTGACCCTCAGCGACCCCATGGATTGTAGCCCACCAGGCTCCCCCATCCCTAGGACTCTCCAGGCAAGAACACTGGAGTGGGTTGCCATTTCCTTCTCCAATGCATGAAAGTGAAAAGTGAAAGTGAAGTCGCTCAGTCGTGTCTGACCCTCAGCGACCCCATGGACTGCAGCCCACCAGGCTCCTCCGTCTATGGGATTTTCCAGGCAAGAGTACTGGAGTGGGGTGCCATTGCTATGATAGATGTGGAAATCTCATCCTGATTTTATAAAATATGGTTCCAAGAATAAGTAAATTATAGTTATGTCATTTCTAAAGATGATATAGATTTCATTAACAAGTATAGCCATGCCAAATGATTCTCAGATCCAGTTTGTTAAATTCTGATAAGAGAAGCATGTATAGTTCTGAGAAGGAGGTATTAAGAAAGGACACTCTGATAGATATTATATAGAGACAGCCTGTTAAATGTGTCCCAAAGATTGTCAAGAGAACCGTAAACAATTAAAATGGTTTTCTTTCATGACCCACTGAACTGCCCAAGGGCAGAACACTCTGAACATCCTCTCTGTTGGCTGCCGGCCAATCTAAAAGGAAAAAATTACTTTTACCAAAATCATCTGTATTTGTATTTCTTCTCACTCTCATCTTGGATATAAATCATTCTGCTCTTTTTCCTTTGATGGGTAAGAACAAACTATTGATTGTTATACTTTATATACAGGTGAAAACATTTCCAAAAATTAACTATATGCCTGAATTATTCTTTGGAAGTATTTATAATAACAAAAATTTTAATCTCCAGAGGGAAAACTTGGATTTAATTTTCAAAAGCCTTCTTTATATGTACTTGTCCATTTAATTTTTTGTCTCAACAATATTCAAAACCACTTTGAAAGGCTAACAGGGCACAGAGCTCTGCGGGTCACTGTGATATAGCATGTTTCCCAGTTTGGTCTGTTACAGGAGTTTCTAGTCCAGTGGGAAACAGATTAAACTAAAATCTTTACCTAGTTTTCTTGAAGTTCAATTTCTGCCCCCATTAAGGGGAAACTCTCGCTGTCCCTTTTCCACTACTGTCCCGTTTTGAACTGTTTGTGGGGTAGGAGAGTAGATAAACAGAGACGATAAGGTATATGTTCTTAAACTTTGTTTCTGCAACATGGAAGACCTGAAATTAATCGAACTATTTCTTCATGAGAGACTTAGTAAGGTTCTCAACGATGGACCAAAGGATTACAGGCACACATGAGGCAACGGTAGGAAGATGTACAGCTACAGCTGGAGGGTAAAGTGAGCCCACTCACTTTTGTGATAGCAAATGTGAAAGCTAGTCCTGTAGTAGGCATTTCTAATGTGCAGCTACTGTACTATACGCCTAGGATTGTGAAGGTTTAAACTTTCAATGTGCTTGAGGTCCTAGGTTGAAGAGTTCAAAGGTTGAACTTCCA
This sequence comes from Capricornis sumatraensis, assembly GCF_032405125.1. NCBI lineage: Eukaryota > Metazoa > Chordata > Mammalia > Artiodactyla > Bovidae > Capricornis > Capricornis sumatraensis. The sequence goes on from NC_091073.1 coordinate 28,176,800, forward strand.
GGAGAACGTTTACCTTTCACGGAAAATAGAAGACTTGAAGTAAAAAATGAACAGACAAAAAACACCGGGATAATTAGCCAGCACAATGTGATTGCCAATGTAAAAATTCTGGATAATTTTTAACTGAGTGGGGAATCTAAGTACCAGTAGAAGCTGGGGAAAATAGTGAAAAAGAAGGGAGTGGGAAAAGAGGGACAGAGGAGGAGAACGAGGCGGAGACAGATACCTTGGTAATTGCTAGCAAAGGTGGCTGGCTGGGTGAAATGAAACCGAAAACCACAGAAGAGAGAAAATATACTCATCACATTATTATTAATTTTGCTTTTAGTACCAACATATCTGGAAGCACTAAATCATGATATAACAACTAAGAGGGCTAATGTTCATATTGCCCATTAAAATACATAAAAGTTTATAAAAATGTAACTGTGTTATAATAATTCTAAAAACTATATGCTCAGGAAATTGATTAAGTCTCTTGGGACAACTAAACTCAAATTTTCTTTGGTGTGCTTTAAACCTGGATGAAGTAAGTTGCACATCCATCTACTTTAAATAAGAAATTAATCATAGGTGGAAAGGAGGCTGAAGAGGGAAGGGACAAATGTATACCTATGGCTGATTCATGGTGATGTATGGCAGAAATTAACACAATATTGTAAAGCAATTATCCTCCAAATAAAAACTAAAAAATAATAAAAAAGAAATTATTCATAAATGATATATAAATAATGTCAATTTCCTTAACATTCAACGGATAGATTACAAAATGTTTCCTCACTTTCATTTTCAATGCTCAGTTCAGTTCAGTTCGGTTCAGTAGCTCAGTCGTGTCTGATGCTTTGCGATCCCATGAATCGCAGCACGCCAGGCCTCCCCGTCCATCACCAGCTCCTGGAGTTTACCCAAACTCATATCCATAGACTCGGTAATGCCATCCAGCCATCTCATCCTCTGTTGTCCCCTTCTCCTCCTGCCCCCAATCCCTGCCAGCATCAGAGTCTTTTCCAATGAGTTAACTCTTCACATGAGGTGGCCAAAGTATTGGAGTTTCAGCTTTAGCATCAGTCCTTCCAATGAACACCCAGGACTGAACTCCTTTAGGATGGACTGGTTGGATCTCCTTGCAGTCCAAGGCACTCTCAAGAGTCTTTTCCAACACCATAGTTCAAAAGCATCAATTCTTCAGCGCTCAGCTTTCTTCACAGTCCAACTCTCACATCTTTACATGACCGCCAGAAAAACCATAGCCTTAACTAGACTGACCTTTGTTGGCAAAGTAATGTCTCTGCCTTTTAATATGCTATCTAGGTTGGTCATAACTTTCCTTCTAAGGAGTAAGCATCTTTTAATTTCGTGGCTGCAATCACCATCTGCAGTGATTTTGGAGCCCACCCCCAAAAAAAGTCTGACACTGTTTCTACTGTTTCCCCATCTAGTTCCCATGAAGTGATGGGACCGGATGCCACGATCTTAGTTTTCTGAATGTTGAGCTTTAAGCAAACTTTTTCACTCTGCTCTTTCACTTTCATCAAGAGACTTGTTAGTTCCTCTTCACTTTCTGCCATAAGGGTGGTGTCATCTGCATATCTGAGGTTATTGATATTTCTCCTGGCAATCTTGATTCTAGCTTGTGCTTCATCCAGCCCAGCATTTCTCATGATGGACTCTGCATAGAAGTTAAATAAGCAGGGTGACAATATACAGCCTTGACGTACTCCTTTTTCTATTTGGAACTAGTCTGTTTTATGTCCAGTTCCAACTGTTGCTTCCTGACCTGCATATAGGTTTCTCAAAAGGCAGGTCAGGTGGTCTGGTATTCCCATCTCTCTCAGAATTTTAACTGTGATCCACACAGTCAAAGGCTTTGGCATAGTCAATAAAGCAGAAATAGATGTTTTTCTGGAACTCTCTTGCTTCTCGATGATCCAGCAGATGTTGGCAATTTGATCTCTGGTTCCTCTGCCTTTTCTAAAACCAGCTTGAACATCTGGAAGTTCATGGTTCGCATATTGCTAAAGCCTGGCTTGGAGAATTTTGAGCATTACTTTACTAGCATGTGAGATGAGTGCAATTGTGCAGTAGTTTGAGCATTCTTTGGCATTGCCTTTCTTTGGCATTGGAACGAAAACTGACCTTTTCCAGTCCTGTGGCCACTGCTGAGTTTTCCAGATTTGCTGACACATTGAGTGCAGCACTTTCACAGCATCATCTTTAGGATTTGAAACAGCTCAATTGGAATTCTATCACCTCTACTGGCTTTGTTCCTCGTGATGCTTTCTAAGGCCCACTTGACTTCACATTCCATGATGTCTGGCTCTAGGTGAGTGATCACACCATCGTGATTATCTGGGTCATGAAGATCTTTTTTGTATAGTTCTTCTGTATATTCTTGCCACCTCTTCTTAATAGCTTCTGCTTCTGTTAGGTCCATACCATTTCTGTCCTTTATCAAGCCCATCTTTGCATGAAATGTTCCCTTGGTATCTCTAATTTTCTTGAAGAGATCTCTAGTCTTTCCCATTTTGTTGTTTTCCTCTATTTCTTTGCAATGATTGCTGAAGAAGGCTTTCTTATGTCTCCTTGCTATTCTTTGGAACTCTGCAATCAGATGCTTATATCTTTCCTTTTCTCCTTTGCTTTTCGCTTCTCTTCTTTTCACAGCTATTTGTAAGTGTTACTAGGAGATAAATATTATTCTCTTTATTTTTTTTCCCATGAGTAAGCCTCAGAATTTTTATAAAAACTTTTGAAATCTGTATTAATCTCCCATTGCCTACCGTTCTAGGCAAATAAAGAAAACAAGAGATGGGATTTCAAGTACTTTCAAAGGTTTCTTTAACTCTGTTTAAAAAATGTATTCTTTTCTTTTGTTCCTAGAACAGGTTTTTCTAATAAATGGCATATTCCCAAAGCAATTAATTTGAAGTGAATTATGCAGTGATGAGTTTGGAAATGTCCCATTTACTGCCCATTCATATTTCAGTCATCATACAGTCCTAAATGATGTTGGAACGTAAGTATCACTAAGACACTTGAATTAGGATACGTATGTGTCATAATTAAAAATCCTAGTGAATACCAGACAGCTATTTTCTGTATAACACAGAAAGAATCTATCCCCTGATTATTTTGATTTATGAATGATTTAGCCAAGGAAACATAAAAATAAACAAATACATACTGACAAAAGAATTTAGGTCGTACAGAGTATTATATGATTTCAATAATATAAGCTAAGAAAATATAAGATATCCACAGCTGAAAGTTAAGAAAGATTTACATAACCATGTATTTCAGTAATTCTTTGTAATGTAGTGGACTGCTTTGCAAGTGTTAATGAGGGAACTAAATTAAGTCTTGGAGGAAAATCCACAGTGACTAAAATAAATGAAGATGAGGGTGTAAAATTCGTGGCCAAAAGACAAAACATGAAAGGTTTATTAGGAAGAACAAAAGGAAATTAAAAGAGGAATTGTATAAGGATGCACGACAGTTTTGAGATATAAAATAAGCTTAGATTGGCATATTCTATAATAAAACTGATAGGTAAAACTGATAAATATATGTGAAAATTATAATAGACTTCCCTTTGCCTTCCCAATTTTCATTTTAAGAGAATCAAGACCAAATAATATATTTTAACTTCCCTTTCTTCTTTCCTTTATAGCATCTTTTGCAATCTTCTCATACATTTTACAATATGTTCAGAATTTAATCATCAGTTTCTGAAATTCTCCTTACTTAGTCACTGTAGTTGTAAGCAACAAATGATAAAACTGCCATTTACCCAGCTAGCACTGAAAAGACTGCTTTATCATTTTTTCTATGTATGAGTGAATGTTAAATTTAAGTATTAAGTTATAAACTATACACTAAAAACTAACTACCAGAAAGATAAATAAAGAAAACAATTCTATTTACCATCACATCAAAAAGAATAAAATTCTTAGGAATAAACACCCAAGGAAGCAAAAGACCCATACTTTGAAAACTGTAAGACACTGATGAAAGAAACTGAAGAAGACACAAACATATGGAAGGATATAGCATGCTCTTGGATTGGAAGAATCAATATTGTTAGAATGACCACACTACTCATGGCAATCTACAGATTCAATCCCTGTCAAATATTAATGGCATTTTTCACAGAACTAGAACAAAAAAATCTATAAATTTTTATGGAAACACAAAAGACCCCAATTAGCCAAAATAATCTTGAGAAAGAAGAACAGAACTGGTGGAATCATGCTCCTTGGCTTCAGACTGTACTACAAAACTACAGTAATTAAAACAGTATGGTGCTGGCACAAAAACAGACACACAGATAAACAGAACAGAATACAGAGCCCAGAAATAAAACCATGCACTATGGTCAATTAATATATGAAAGAATATATCATAGAGAAAAGAAAATCACTTCAATTAGTGGTGCTGAGAAAACTGGATAGCTACATGTAAAACAATAAAATTAGAACATTCTCTAATACCATACACAAAAATAAACTCAAAATGGATTAAAGTCCTAAATGTAAGACCAAATACTATAGAAGTGCTTGAAGGAAACATAAACAAAACACTGTTTGACATAAGTTGCAGCAATATTTTTTGGATCCATCTCTTAAAGAAAAGAAAATAAAGCAAAAATAAACAAATGTGACTTAGGTAAAAGGCTACCTTAAAAAGTTTTGTACCACAAAGGAAACCATTAACAAAATGAAAAGATAACTTACCAGATGGGAGAAAATATTTGCAAATTATATGATTCATAAGGGATTAACATCTAACATATACAAACAGTTTGCACAATTCAACATCCAAAAAAATTTCTAAAAATGGACAGAAGAACTGAATAGACATTTTACAAAGAGAATTTTTCATATGGAAGCATGTGAAAAGATGCTCAATATAGCTAATAATCAAGGGAATGCAAATCAAAACTGTAATGAGATATTGCCTCATACCTGTGAGACTGGCTAATATATATATTAAAAAATAGTTGTCAAGGATATAGAGAAAATGGAATCCTTGTACACTGTTGATGGGGATGTAAACTGGTACAGTCACTGTGGAAAACAATATGGAGTTTCCTTAAAAAACAAACAAAAAAGTCTAAAAGTAGAATTACCATATGATCCATCAATTCTATTTCTGGGTATGTATCCAGAAAAAAAAAAGCCACTAATTTAAAAAGATAAATACCCCACAGTGTATGTAGAATTATTTACAATTGCCAAGATATCAAGATATGTAAATCATCTAAGTGCCCATCAACAGATGAATGGATAAAGGAAATGTACACACATATACACACAAAGACATATTCATGGGCTTCCAAGGTGGCTCAGTGGTAAAGAACCCACCTGCCAAGCAGGAGTTGTGGGTTCAATTCCTGGATCAGGGAAGCTCCTCTGAAGGAGAAGAGGGCAACCCACTCCAGGATTCTTGCCTGGGAAATCCCACGCACACAGGAGCCTGGCAGACTACAGTCCATGGAGTTGTAGAGTTGGACATGACTTAATGACTCAACAACAACACACAAACAATGCAATACTACTCAGCCATTGAAGAGATGAAACATTGTTATCTGCAGCAACATGGATAGACTTGGAGGGCATTAATGCTAAGTAAAATAAGTCAGATAGGGATGGAAAAATACTCTATAATATTACTAATATGGAATCTAAAAGATACAAGAGACTAGCAAATGTAACAAAAAAGAAGCAGAGTCACAGATACAAAGAATAAACCAGTGGTTACCAGTGGTATGGGGCAGTATGGGAGTTGGGGACTGGAAAGTACAAATTATTGGATGCAAGATAGGCTCAAGCGTGGGTTGTATAACATGGGGAATATAGCCAATGTTTTTAAAGAACTGTAAATGTAAAGTAATCTTTCACAATTGTATAAAAAATAAAGAGATATACTACAAAAGACTGCTCAATCAGTTTTCTCTGTCTGATTGAATGTTAAATTTAAGCATTAAATTCTAAATTTTATCTAAGCACATTAGAGACAATTCAATTAGCTAAGGAAAAACTGGTTAAAAAATAAGTGCAAAACAGCAGAGCATTATAGGATATTTGAGAAATGAGGAAATTTTAAAAACTCACTCACAATCTACCTATAGTTAATAGCTCAATAAAATTATTCTGACTGCCTTTTAAAAAAATCATTGATTTTTAAATTAATTAAAAAAAATTTTTTAATGTAAAATACATCAGTATGTACTGACCAGGCATTGTTCAAAACATAAAATACAAGTCTCATGTTACTGCAAGCAGTCTTAGAAATACAGCAATAGGTGCTGTCTAAACTTGATTGCAAAATCAAACCAACTAAAGAACAGTCCACAAGAGGGAGCAGACAGCAAAGCGTGCAGTTGAGGAAACCACGAAGTAATCTTATTGTGAGGACAGAAGTAGAAGGTGGGTCAGCCAGTAGGAAAAAGTATGTGCCTTGTACCCAATGGATGCTAAAGCAGGTCATCTAACAAGATGAAAATGACTCCCAATATATGTGTTCTTGAAAAATTTGTGCATGTTATATATTCCTATTTTCCAGGATAATATTCTGGAGATTTTTAAAGATCTCTCCAAGAGTAGAAAATAGTGTTAATAAATCATCAAGCTTCAAAACACCATTTTTTGACTATATAAATAAACTATATATGTGAAAAGAACTTTTGAGTTTGTGTATGAAGTCCTTTAAGTTCCTGAAAATAATCACAGATTTTAAAGAAACTTGTCAGCTTGATCTCAGCTCAAAAGTGGAGGCTGGCCTGGAGGACTTAGCAATGAGACTATCGACTGACCACAGTCTTTGCAACTGGTCAATGAGTCCTTTCTTGAAGAAGATCTGCCACCATCCTCCCTACGTGCCACGTGAGTCCACTTACCCATATACCTTTAGGGAGCCCTCATCCAGAATTTGACTGTCCCTGCTTTAATGAGGGGACATTTAGAAGGAGGATGTTAATGTGGATAAAATATACTCCTTTTCAAGCTATATCTCTTAGGTCTTCCCAGAAATGTAATCTTCTGCTAGAACACCAGGCTTTACCCAGAATATCCACTCTTTCATGCCCACTTCCCTGAGCCTTTTAATTTGTTTCTCAACTGTCTGCCAAAGGATTTCTGGCATTTCACATTTGTGTCCAGCAAAGTCATCACTTTCTACAGGTTTCTAGTACCATCCCCACAGTAAATTTTAGGATTCTTTATGTGGTATTAAATCCTATATATCAAAAGAAGTTATAAGTCAATAAAGGCTTTTTTATCTAGTCTTATGGGTTGGGTAGATCCCCTGGAGAAGGAAATAGCAACCCACTCCAGTATCCTTGCCTGGGAAATCCCACAGGCAGAGGAGCCTGACAGGCTACAGTCCACGGGGTCACAAAGAGGCAAACACGACTTAGTGACTAAACAACAACAAATTCAGTCTTATATGACCCTCTTGATCAAGCACCCTTAAAATTGAGTCCTATCTGTACTACCCCAATTCCTGCCAATATCCAGCAGATAATTGCTATAGCTCTTGTGACATAAAGTCTTTCTCCCTTAAGATATGTGACCTGACTAAGATAAGCGGTTACTTCTCCCTTCCTAATGGCTTGAAGATAGAAGAGAAAGTAAGGATAGATCCTCATGATGGCCCCCTGTTGCCCTGGTTGGGAGAGGTTTTGCAGTGTCTTCTCTTGCAGGGAGACCATAAGCTCTTAACAGAGAGAACTGGCCACCTATGTGCACTCTGAGGCTTCAGATAAATCTGAGCAGTGGAATGTTCAGATTTATTCACCAAGATCCCATGTGTCAGGGTTCCAGGTTCTCCCACCTGCTCAACTGAATATTAAAAATGTCATTGAAATTTTAAAACTCTATTAAATCCTTTAGTTTATTATTTTCTTCTCTCCTCCTGCAGGAGATAAAACCCTCTGGCTTTCACACTTAGTTTTCAGTTATTTGTTAAAAGCTTTTAGGCTTTCAACATGCTTTAGTTAGGATATGAATGGAATTTAATTTCAGTCAACAGATTCTATTGACCTTATATGCATAGTTTTCTCTGCATTTGCTATCAGTGACAAGGTGGAATTTTAGTAACTGGACTGCCATCTTGAGCTAAGCAATATCCAGGCCCCACAGTCCTCTTCATATGTGGTTATCATTTCCAGCTAGGCAGGAAGTGATCCCATTCTGAAACTTCAGTTCTGGCATCATCAAGTCCTCTGAGAATCAGATACCCATATGGAGTTAGGAGTACAAAAGTTACATTTGGGAGACATATCTGGGAAAGGAAATTGGAAAAAGCCAGATTGGAAAGGGATAGTCATCAAACCACGGTGTATGTCAGTCTGCAAAACCTGTAATGAATTTGACAAGACCCACTCTGAGCAGAGGTGCCTGTGTCCTGATGCCACAGTCTGACTCAGTCATTGGCTGGGGCCTTTCTGTGCAAAGCCTGTCCTCAGTTGCAAAGCTGAAGTGGACTTGATGGAGTTTAAGCTACAGCTTTCCAGAGTCCTTGCTTGAAGGGGGATCTTGAGGCACTTCCATGTCCACCATAGGTTGCTCAGTTGTGTACAACTCTTTGCTACCCCATGGAACATAGCCCACCAAACTGCCCATGGAATTCTCCAGGCAAGAATACTGGATCCCGACCCAGGGATCAAACATGGGTCTCCTGCATTGCAGACAGATTCTTTACCATCTGAGCCACTAGGTAGCTCAATAACCAACTATTTGAAGGAAGGAAGGAACAAATAAAATAAATATTCTGGCAGCAGTGATTTCACTAGTAAAGCAGGATGTCCTGGGTAAGTCCATGACATACGATAACCAAAGGTCAATTCAGGTTTATCTTCCAGGTCATGATATGAAGACTTTGAACAATGATCTGTTACAGATCTCCCAATGTTAATTTGTAGAACCTGGGTTGTACTGTGAATCAGAAACCAGTTTCAGAGTGATCCATTAAGGACAAACACAGCGTTGAATTTGTCAGACACGAATAACCCATTTGTAATTCAATATCACAAATGCTTTTTCCAGCTGCACTTTATTCAAAATACCAGCCTTTGCACAAATGCCATTGTCTTCTGTGGGGAGCATTTATTATGTTATATGTATATAAACCAAATTCACTTCAATTCTTCACAAAGTAATAGGACACTATAACAGGGAATATGAATAAACATAATAAATTCATCCAGATAGGATGAACCAGAAACATGAAAGAAGATCAGTTTTAAAGTAGAGCTGACAGTGAAAAGACTAGTGAGAGTTTGTTAAGATATTAAAACTGGGATTGGTGGAGAAAAATTGATAACTATTATTCAGAGTGTAGAAAATCCATTTTCAGATACTAAACCCAGAAACAGAATGTCACGGATTGGGGAAAAAAATATTTAGAAAAACACATCAATTAGGTATTAGAGGATATTAATTAGGTATTAATTGGAGATTTAGAGAAACAAGAAGGAGTTTCTGATTGAAATCTTATACTGCATTTGCTAAGGCAGGTCTACTCAATGGCATCCCACTCCAGTACTCTTGCCTGGAAATTCCCATGGATGGAGGAGCCTAGTAGGCTGCAGTCCATGGGGTCGCTAGGAGTCATACACGACTGAGCAACTTCACTTTCACTTTTTACTTTCATGCATTGGAGAAGGAAATGGCAACCCACTCCAGTAATCTTGTTTGGAGAATCCCAGGGACAGAGGAGCCTAGTGGGCTGCCGTCTACGGGGTCGCACAGAGTTGGAAACGACTGAAGCGACTTAGCAGCAGTAGCACTGCAAAGTAATGAAGATCATGCAACTATTTAAAGGAGAGACAAGCACATTTTCTGAATCCTTTTCCTTTTCTTTTCCCAGGGGCATGGATCTGAGGGAAGGACAATGGAAAGACTGAGAAATCATGTTCTTAACTAAATAACTGGAAAGCTCTTTATAGAATCAGCCACAAGAAGAAAGCATGTTTGTGTTTATCTATGCATATACTTCAGGAAAGGCAAAATAATTTGCACAAAAATTTGGAGCTACACACGTCATAGAAAGCTACTATTAGCAGATTTTGAAAAATCTGATATTGCAAATATCTGAAACCGCTCTTCAGTTCCCATGTTGTAATTTTATGCTCTCCAAGCAATCTTCTGATTATAGCTTTTGTCCACAGTGAAAGAATGCATAGAGGAGCTTAGTCTCTGTACACCAGCCTTTACAATTTTTAATGTAAACCAGTGATTTTATCATAGACACACTGGTGTCAGTGAGTTTAACTGAATTCTACCTGTGAGAGATTTATGAAGCACCATTTGGTTTACAAAATATTGGGTTTCTGTAGCTATGCAGTTGAAGGCTGGCCTATGAAGTGAACTGATTTCACTAACATAAGAGCCAATTTACAGGGACCTGTCTAATAGGCTTCCACAGTAGCTTAGACAGTAAAGAATCCACCTGCAATGCAAGAGACTCAGGTTCGATCCCTGGGTCAAGAAGATTCCCCGGATAAGGGAATGGCTACCCAGTCCAGTATTCTTCCCTGGGAAATCCCATGGACAGAGGAGCCTGGCAGACCACAGTCCATGGGGTGGCAGAGTCAGACATGACTGAGCGACTAACACTTTTCAGTAGGCACATGATCCCAGATCCCTCATTTACTGTGAGACATCTTTGAAGTTTTCAACTAACTATGAGTATAAATAATTATTAGAATCTTTTAGAACTTAAGCTCTATGAGTGCAAGCAATTTTGCTTTATTCACTGATGTATCCCAAGCGCCTAGAAAATGCCAAGCATAGAGTAAGCACTCAATTAATACCTGTTGTTAACAACTCACTCTCATTAAATAACATTGTTTCTATGTATACTTTTAGTGTAAGTTTTAGATAAATTTAGATTTCTATGAGTAACTGGGGATTATGGATTTATTAATATTTCATGAAGTACAGAGCAAAATACCACTCCCTATTCTATAATTTATTACAATAAGCAACATATTGGGTTGGCCAAAAAATTCATTCAGGTTTTTCCATAACCTTTTGGCCAACCCAATATACTGTCAGCTCTTAAAATAACAGTTAACATATTAACTTATCTAAAATTATCTAGTTTACTCTAAACTATTTATTTTCTCCATTTTTATTTTTGTCCATATTAGAATTTAAGGGTGATGGATTATTTCCATACTTGATAGACTGTTTTCTCTAGAGAGGAATTTACCAGGTGTTGAGAGACTTCATGGGTGAAATTGTAAATTTCAATATAAATGGAAAAGTTAGTACAAACCAATTCTTGTCCTAAGAGTGAGTGCAGACAAGGGTTTGGCGCTTATAAAAGCTGGAAAAGTTGGCTTCCAATTTTCTGTTTTTCTTGCAGCGACAAACTACTTCTCAATTCTAATGATTTCAGGTATTCTATTGTAACACACTTGAAATCAAGTAAAAGAATGTTTACACTAGCCACATTGTAAATGGATTCTTAGAGTTTCTTTAAGTATGTTGTTTTCCTAAATATTTAAAGATGATGGAACTATCTTTCAAAGTGAGGTACTCTCAAAGAAATGACTAAAGTACAGAGTCAAAAAGTGAAGGAGGGCATAAACCTGAGCGCAGTGCTGGGGTGCCATGGTAGCTGCTTTTGGTTGCCAGGCATGGTTCTCGCCTGTCTTTCTTCTAGTCACGACTCTGACCTTGGCGACAGGTGAGCCCAGCATACTTCACAGTAATGTCTAGGCACACGACCCAGCAGGACCAATCAGTATGCTTCTTTAGAATTTTATATGAATGTGCGTGTATGCTCAGTCGTGTCTGATTTTTGTGATCCCAAGGACTGTAACCCGCTGGCCTCTTCTGTCCGTGGAATTCTCGAGGCAAGAATACCAGAGTGGGTAACCCCTCCCTTCTCCAGAGGATCTTCCTGACCCAGGGACTGAACCTGGGTCTCCCACATTGCAGGCAGATTCTTTACTGTCTGAGCCAACAGGGAAGCCCCTTCTAGAGCAACAGTGGGGAGTTATTCCTGCTCTAGAAGTTGATCTACATAAAATAAACTTGGAATTTGGGGCAGCATTTTCCCAAACCATGAAACAAAAGTTTGTCAACAGAAGGAAGAAACACACCGAGCAAAGCTGAAGTGAGATCAAGAGAAGGGCAGTTGCAATGGAACTGGTTGGATGTTGTTGTTTAGTTGCTCAGTCATGTCCGACTCTTTGTGACCCCATAGACTTTAGCCCATCAGGCTTCTCTGTCCGTGGATCCTCCAGGCAAGAATACTGGAATAGGCTGCCATGCCCTCTTGCAGGAGATCTTCCCAACCCAGGGACTGAACCCAGGTCTCCTGGATCACAGGCAGATTCTTTACCATCTGAGCCACCAGGGCAGCCCTTAGTTTGCTTGGGCTATCATAATGACATATCATTAGTAATATTTATAAGTATTTATTTCTCATATTTGCAGAAGTTTGGAAGCCCAAGGTCAAGTGCTGGCAGATCCATTTTCTGGTGAGTGCTCTCTTCCTGGCTTGTAGACAGCCACCTTCTTGCTATGTCCTCTCCTGGCCTTTCTCTTCCTCTTCATCTAAGTAGTCGATCTAGTCAGTCGATCTGATTAGAACCACACCCTTATGATCTCATTTAACCATAATTACCTCCTAAAAGACCCATCTCCAGATATCATCACACTGGGCTGTACAGCTTCAACATCTGCATTCTCTAAGGACACAAGTCAGTCCATAGCAATCATGGAGTGAAATGCCATTTCTTCACTTTTGCTTGATCTCTCCCATAGCAGTGCCTTTACGCTGTGTCTCCTCCACTTGGCCTTTAATGGTTCCTCTTCCACAGCTCAGCTAATCATCATTTCTTCATGGGAACTTTCTCTGACCTCCATGATTAGGTGAAATATCTTTATCACACTCATTTTATGTTCTCATACTGCTCCATGCTTTTCTTTTGCAGCACTTTCATAACTGTCAGGTTATTTGTGTAAGAATTTGCTCTCGGTCTGTTTTCCTAGTTTGACTTTTCTTTCCTTGGGGCCAAAGACTGTGTCTTATGGGCTCACCCATGTATCTGCAATGTTATCATAGCACCTGGTATGTTGTAACTAATAAGAGCAGTTTCTTGACCAAAAAGATAAAATATAAATATATGAGTCATTTGGTTATAAAATAAAAGACCAAGTATTTTCCAAGCAGAGGTAACAGCTTATGCAAAGACTCTGAAATAATTAGGATCATCTCTTATTGAAAAGTGGAAATGTTAGTCTTTCAATCATGTTTGACCTTTTGTGACCCCATGAACTGTAGCTTGCCAGGCTCCTGTGTCAATGGAATTCTCCAGCCAAGAATACTGGAGTGGATTGCCATTTCCTTCTCCAGGGGATCTTCCTAACTCAGGGACTGAACCTGGGTCTCCCACATTGCATGCAGATTCTTTACCGTCTGAGACACCATGGAAGCCCTTATCTCAGTGAAGGAGCTATGAAAAACAAAACTACATTGAGTGAAACACAGAGGGTGAAGATGGTAGATAGCTTAGAAGGAATTTGATTCTGCACGTTCTTATTTTTCCTGTGAGGGAATTTTGTCTTTTTTCCTAAGAGAAATGAGCAAATATTGAAGAATTTTAAGCAAGAAAACGGCATGCTCTGTTTTGCACATTATTAGAATCTCTCTTACTCCTAAGCGGGAAATAATTGGACAAAATCAAGATGGATATAGGTCAACAGAGGGAAGAATCTAGAAAGGAGATAAACTAAACTGAGGTGGTGATATGGAAATGGGAAACCAAGAATATTAAAAGGTGCTTGAATGAGGACATACAATAGTTTGTATTTGACCTATAGTAAAGCAGTCTGATGGACATGAGTTTGAGTGAACTCCGGGAGTTGGTGATGGACAGGGAGGCCTGGCATGCTGCAATTCATGGGGTCGCCAAGAGTCGGACACGACTGAGCGACTGAACTGAACTGAACTGAAAGCCGCCCAATACTTCCATTGTAACCAGCTAATTCTCCGCTTTGCAAATAATATGTCAATTTTCCACTTATGTCAAGACTACTCAATATATGCTGTTATGGTTAAGGTTATTTAGTGCCAAGAAAATAGAAATGAGGAGTAGCAGTAATAGATGAATGGAAAGTCAATGATCTGCTATTAAAATCCTTCAGGCATTCAATTTTATGGAGGCCCTGCAACCAGCTAAGAAAGAAACCAATTCATAAAAATGCATAAATGCACTTCATAATGTTCAGGGTATGCTCACTTATATTTAGCTGTATTCATAATAAATTCCAGAGCTTAAATCAATAGGTATATGAATTAGAGGTATTTTACTGAGTACTTTGTTTTATAGTCTTTTGGAGATGCTTAATTTCATTAAACAAAGAAAAAAAAATTTAGAGTGAAGCTTATAAAAATTCTCAATAATCAGAAAACATCAGTAAAGTTTTTGAAGGATATAAGCTGCTTTGTTCTTTGTTTTGTTTTTCCATTGACTTTCAGTCAACAGCTAGGAGTCAGGAATTTGCTAATTATTTTAGAACTAATTTAGTGACTAGTTACATCATAGTTAAAGATGAAGAAAATATCTGCATAATGATATATTTAGGTCAAGAAGCGTGACTGCATACTCAGGTTTTTTTCTATTCCTTTTGGAAAACATATTGAAATGCCAAAAATAAATACTAATAAAATAATACCTATGCCAGTGACCTCAGAAGACTGCAAGGACTTAGCAAAAAGAAAACTGAAGGGTTAACAGAATTGCTTGAGATCTAAAAGGGGTCACTGTGATTGTGAAACTTAGGATAACGGAAGAGTTGGTGAGCTCCCACCAAAGACAGAAACCAGCTTTAAAGGTGAGTTTTCATGACAGAATCTTGGAGTCAGCATGAGAAGGGGACTGAGGACTGCTTTATGTAGTCTGCCAAAGGGTGGCAAAACAACTATTCTTATTTTCTTTCTCTAAATGCTGCTGCCTCCAGTGTTAGACATGGCTTCACCATGGAGTCAAGTTCATCAACTGGAAATGTGGATGTTTTGATATAGGAAACTCTGAAAAAGAGCACTGGGGTTGAGGAAGTAGAGTACTGCCATAAGTAATTTTATCAAGAGTTTGTTCTGCATCAATTAATAAAACTTTATAAATCTCCTTTTTTTACTATTAATATATAAAGTACATTAATTTTTTACTTTAAACCTGCCTTGTATATCTAAAATAAATTTAACTCAGTTTTGATGTGTTATGTCTTTTATATTTTATATTTGTTTGTTGCTATTGATTTATTTATATTTTAACATCTATGTTGACTAAAAAGATTAGCCTGCAGATTTCCTTTAGGTCTTTGTCAGATTTTGATATAATCATGCTGGCCATATAAAATAAATTGGTAAGTATTCTTTTCTTTTCTGCTTTGTGTAAATTTTATAGAAATTAGTTCTTAAAGTCACCGTTCTCTAGTCTGCTGTTTCTTTGCATCATGCCTTTACCAAAAAAATAATGTAGCTTCATCACAGCATAACTCATTTTACTATTCACCTGTATAAAGTTTACAATTCAACATTTTTCTTTTTTTATTTTTAACTGCTTTACATTGTTGTGTTGGTTTCTGCCATACAACAATGTGAATCAGCCACAGTATATATATGTCCTCCTGACCCTTGAACCTCCTTCCCAATTCCCAAACCATCCCACCCCTCTAGGTTGTCACAGAGCACCAAGCTGAGCACCCTGTGCTATGCAGCAACTTCCCATTAGCTATCTATTTTACACATGGCTCAGACGGTAAAGCATCTGTCTGCAATGTGGGAGACCTGGGTTCAATTCCTGGGTCGGGAAGATCCCCTGGAGAAGGAAATGGCAATCCACTCCAGCACTCTTGCCTGGAAAATCCCATGGATGGAAGAGCCTGATAGGCTACAGTCCATGGGGTCACAAAGAGTCGGACATGACTGAGCGACTTCACTTTCACTTTACATATGGCAGTGCTTATGTTTCAACGATACTCTCTCAATTTGTCCCACATTTTATTTCCCCTGCTTTGTCCACAAGGCTGTTATCTATGTCTGCATCTCTAAACAGTTTTCTTATATTCATAGGATGGTACAATAATCACTACAATCAATTTTGGAACATACAGTTTATTCTAAAAAGAAATCCCATATCCTTTTGCAGCCACTTTCCATTTATTCTCAACCCCTACGAACCTAAGCAACCACTAGTCTACTTTCCAACTACATAGACTTTCCTAATATAGACTTTTCATATAAATTAAATCATAAAAAATGTGATCTTTTGTGACTCACATCTTACACTTAGTACAATATTTTCAACATTACACAAAAATGTTGTAGCATGTGTCAATATTTCATTACACTGTTAAAGAGATTGGTAAACAATGTCTATAGGCCATGCAACTCTAGAATTATCCAATCCCATCGTCAATCTTTTCATCTTTCAACAGTAGTGTCTATCACATGTATCATTCTCCCATTTATTTGATGATCAGTAATGGAACAACTGGCCTTCTCTGGTGGCTTAGTTGGTAAAAAACCCACCTGTAATGCAGGAAACCTGGGTTCGATCTCTGGGTCAGGAAGATGCCCTGGAGAAGGAAATGGCAATCCACTCCAGTATTCTTGCCTGGGAAATCTCATGGACAAAGGAGCCTGGCAGGCTGCAGTCCATGGTGTCACAAGAGTTAGACAAGACTTAGTGATTAAACTACCACTACCAATGGAACAACTCCTATGTGGCAAGTTCTAGTGTTACAAAGCAGTCTGGTCAAGGAGACAAGCAAATTAAAAGACAGCTGCAATATACTATGAAAAGTAAAATTAGAGAAGCTAGTACAAGCCTAGTGAGATGCACTGAAAGCTCAGTACCAACAAGAATTACAATAAAGTGAATTTTGAGAGAAAAGTGGAAATTAGTTAACTTTAGTGTTGAGACCAGAGAATAGAATTTTCAAAGTAAAGGGGACAGTACAATAAAGAGAGTAAAGAAAATTAATCTGTGACTTTCAAAACCACAGATGGCTTTATAGTTGAAGCACTGGGCCTGACAACTCTAGCGACAGGGTTTCATCTGAGCATACCATCACAGGGAAGTTACTGTAAAGTTCTGGGGACGACTTTAAATTTTCCATTCTATATGTAAGGCACTTGTAAATCATCACTCCAGTCCACACACCAAGAAAAAAGGTGATCAAACTGAAAAAGTATGTTTGAAATACACTGAGCACTCCCTGTGCTTTTTAACAAGACAACTGCCTCAAGAGAATCTATTTCATCAGAGCCTAACTTCCTGGGATTTTACCAAAGCCCAAACTGACCAGGAGAAAGGGAAATATGAAAATATAGCCTTCTCCAGTCTTTGATGTGGGAAAAGAGAAATACCCAACTCAAGCTTACTAGAAGACAGACCTAATCATGTAGAATGCTTCTCCTCTTCCACACCTCACTAGGGCTGTTGTACAACAGTAAGGGATTACAACTAAAAGACATACAAGGCTTAGATCCTATTGAAGGACTCTCTAGACCCAAAGAAAACATTGGAGATAAAAACAAGGATATTTCAGAAAATTTAGCCTCTGATACCACAGCTACAGCTGCGGAGTCAAGTCTGACTCCTAGCCAGCTAAACATAAAGCTGCATACTAACAGCCTCTCTACCCCAGTTCCTTTAACTTCACAGAATACATCTGACTTTTACAAAAGTTAACAAGATGTGCTGAAGGTCAAAAAACACAGTCTAAAGAGACAGAACAGGTATCAAAACCAGATTCAGAAATGGCAGAGATGTTGGAACTATAAGACTGGAAATTTAAAGCACCTACGACTAATATGCTAAGGGATATAATTTAAAAAGTGGACAATATGCAAGACCAGATAGGTAATAAAACCATCTCAAATGTTAAGAATTAAAAACAAATGTTAAGAAGATACAAATTACAGATAAAAAATGAAAGATTAGTCATCATTACCAATACCATGTTTTTTAAGTGGATAATAAGGGATTTATTATTAAAAAAACATATGTTCACAAATTTGATAACTTAGAAGAAAACAGATCTATTTCTTGAAAGATACAATCCACCAAAAGTCACACAAAGAGAAACAGACAATCTCAATAGGCCCAAATGCATTAGAGAAATTGAATGATGAATTAATAACTCTCCAAAGATAAAGTACCATGCATAGATGGGTTCACTGGTAAATCTACAGAACATTTAAGAAGAAATGATATCATTTTTCTACCATCTGTTTCAGAAAATAGCAAAAGGAACATATTTCCTAATTCATTCTATGAAGCCAAACCAGGTAAAGACATTTTAAGAAAGGAAACTGCAAATCAATATTTCTTATAATTGTAGATACCAAAATTCTTAACAAAACATTAGCAAATCAAAACCAACCATATATACAAAGAATTACACAGAATGACCAAGTGGGATTTAATTCTAAGCACTCAAGTTTTACTCAACATTTGAAAATATTTATGTACTCTGAGGCTATTTTTCTATGTGTATACACATCTAAAATTGTCATGAATTTCACTTTATCATTATAAAGTGTTCCCCTTACAACCTACAAATGGCTTGAGTGGAAAATATGGTGTGGCTTTAAGTAGGGAGAATTTTTTTTCCACATGTGCAGCTTGAAATACAGTTTAGCCATCTGCAATGAATTCTTCACTTTTGCCTGTTATTATACAAGAAGTCTTGATTGTGCATATTTATTGATATAGCTGAAATTTTCAAGTCTTTCTATAATTAACAGTTTATCTTTCAATTTTAGAAAGAGAAATGTGCATTCTAAGTGGGGGAGTTTACTAATATCAAACCAATTTTCTTGTCAAGAACAATTAACAAAGCAGATAAAAGAGAAATAAAATCTTATTTTTAAAGGCATCAGAGAGTCACCAGGTTTCCAAGGCAAGCCATTCAATATCACAGTAATCCAAGTCTATGCCCCGACCAGTAAGGCTGAAGAAGCTGAAGTTGAATGGTTCCATGAAGACCTACAAGACCTTCTAGAACTAACACCCAAAAGAGATGTCCTTTTCATTATAGGGGACTGGAGCGCAAAAGTAGGAAGTCAAGAGATACCTGGACTAACAGGCAAATTTGGCCTTGGAGTACAAAATGAAGCAGGGCAAAAGCTAATAGAGTTTTGCCAAAAGAACACACCAGTAATAGCAAACACCCTCTACCAACAACACAAGAGAAGACTCTACACATGGACATCACTAGATGGTCAATATCGAAATCAGATTGATTATATTGTTTGCAGCCAAAGATGGAGATGCTCTATACAGTAGGCAAAAACAAGACCAGGAGCTGACTGGGGCTCAGATCATGAACTTCTTATTTCAAAATTCAGACTTAAATTGAAGAAAGTAGGGAAAACCACTAGGCCATTCAGGTATGAACTAAATAAAATCCCTTACATTATACAGTGGAAGTGACAAATAGATTCAAGGGATTAGAACTCCTAGATAGAGTGCCTGAAAATCAATGGACGGAACTTCGTAACATTGTACAGGAGGCAGTGATCAAAACCATAGCCAAGAAGAAGTGCAAAAAGGCAAAATGGTTGTCCGAGGAAGCCTTACAAATAGCTATGAAAAGAAGAGAAGCAAAAGGCAAAAGAGAAAAGAAAAGATATACCCATTTGAAAGCACAGTTCCAAAGAATAGCAAGGAGAGATAAGAAAGTGTTTCTCAGTGATCAATGCAAAGAAATAGAGGAAAAAAATACAATGGGAAAGACTAGAGATCTCTTCAAGAAAATTAGAGATACCAAGGGAATCATTCATGCAAAGATGGGCTCAATAAAGTACAGAAATGGTATGGACCTAACAGAAGCAGAAGATATTAAGAAGAGGTGGCAAGAATACACAGGAGAACTGTACAAAAAAGATTTTCATGACCCAGATAATCACAATGGTGTGATCACTCACCTATAGCCAGACATCCTGGAATGTGAAGTCAAGTGGGCCTGAGGAAGCATCACTACGAACAAAGCTAGTGGAGGTGACAGAATTCCAGGGGAGCTATTTCGAATCCTAAAAGATGATGCTGTGAAAGTGCAGTACTCAATATGCCAGCAAATTTGGAAATCTCAGCAGTGGCCACAGGACTGGAAAAGGTCAGTTTCATTCCAGTCCCAAAGAAAGGCAATGCCAAAGAACACTCAATGTACCTCACAATTGCATGCATCTCACACACTAGCAAAGTAAAGCTCAAAATTCTCCAAGCTGGGCTTCAACAGTACATGAACCATGAACTTCCAGATGTTCAAGCTGGATTTAGAAAAGGCAGAGGCACCAGAGATCAAATTGCCAACATCTGCTGGATCATTGAAAAAGCAAGAAAGGTCCAGAAAAATATCTGCTTCTGCTTTATTGACTATGCCAAAGCGTTTGACAGTGTGGACCACAATAAACTGTAGAAAACTCTGAAGGAGATAGAAATACCAGATCACCTGACCTGCATCTTGAAAAATCTGTATGCAGTTCAAGAAGCCTCAGTTAGAACTGGACATGTTGTAGGGTACGGAGTTAGAGAAAGAGAGGTTCAGAGAAAGAATGAGACTGGCACTTTACAGGAACAGATCACCTTTAATGAGGCGAGAAGGGGCAGCAATCAGATTAGTGAGCTGCTCAACTAACCCAAGAAAAGAGTAAATGTATATAGGCATATTATGTGGAAATCTACTGTCTTAAGGGGACCTGTTCTTCTCCAAGGTTGTTCAGAGTAGTTATCTCTTAAATGGCTGGGGCAAGGAATTCTGGAGATAAGCCAGAGGCTGGACCGGCTGGGAGTTGGGCAAATCAACCTTAATGTCCATTCTTTTGTTCAGGTGAGAGAGTTCTTTGTTTTGCATAGAATGGTGGGGAGGACCAATGGGGAGGGGAGTTTAACTCCAGGCTGTTTTGCCATGTAACTTTCCTTCACATTGAACAACAGATTGGTTCAAATCAGGAAGGAGTAAGTCAAAGCTGTATATTGTCACCCTGCTTATTTAACTTATATGCAGAGTACATCATGAGAAACGTTGGGCTGGAGGAAGCACAACCTGGAATCAAGATTGCCAGGAGAAATATCAATAACCTCAGATATGCAGACGACACCACCCTTATGGCAGAAAGTGAAGAAGAACTAAAGAGCTTCTTGATGAAAGTGAAAGAGGAGAGTGAAAAAGTTGGCTTAAAACTCAGCATTCAGAAAACGAAGATCATGGCATCCGGTCCCATCACTTCATGGGAAATAGATGGGGAAACAGTGGAAACAGTGACAGACTTTATTTTTTGGGGCTCCAAAATCACTGCAGATATTGTCTGCACCCATGAAATTAAAAGACACTTGCTTCTTGGAAGAAAAGTTATGAACAAACTAGATATCATATTAAAAAGCAGAGACATTACCAACAAAGGTCCATTTAGTCAAAGCTATGGTTTTTCCAGTAGTCATGTATAGATGTGAGAGGTGGACTATAAAGAAAGCTGAGCACCGAAGAATTGATGCTTTTGAACTGTGGTGTTGGAGAAGACTTTTGAGAGTCCCTTGGACTGCAAAGAGATCCAACCAGTCCATCCTAAAGGAAATCAGTCCTGAATATTCATTGGAAGGACTGATGCTGAAGCTGAAACTCCAATACTTTGGCCACCTGATGCAAAGATCTGACTCATTTGAAAAGATCCTGATGCCAGGAAATATTGAAGGCAGGAGGAGAAGTGGACAACAGAGGATGAGATGTTTGGATGGCATCACAAACTCAATGGACATAGTTTGAGCAAGCTCCGGGAGTTGGTGATGAACAGGAAAGCCTGGTGTGCTGTAGCCCATGGTGTTGCAAAGGGTTGGACACGACTGAGCGACTGAACTGAACTGAACTGAGAGTTACCAAGACTAGTAAGGATTTGAGGAAATACTTAAGTGGTAAGAACCTTTCTACTTTCTCCTCAGATAGTACAATTTCTGGAATTTTTAAACAACATAACAAACCTACTTAAATATTTGCTTTATTCTGTAACATATTCTCAAGAGTTCAAAACTACTTCAATATTTCTTTATATTTCTTGAAATAATTTTCAAAATTTCTACACTTGTGTCCTTAAATCTTAGTGTTGGTAACAGTCTCTAAGAAACCTAAAGTCTGGCAATGTACACTGCAAATGTATATTCAATCAATAGGAATTTTAAACAGATACAGGGGGTATATAATTTTTGCTACATACTGGCCTCACTTAAAACAAAAATCTAATCAGAGACAAAGCTTCTTAGTTAGACAGATTAGAAATTAAGGCAAATAAATTGTCATCATGTCTAAATCTCCTGTAATTGCAAACTTATATGTTTCCTCATTGGCTTCAGATGGAACTGCTCTGCACTGAAAAGACAGACAGGATTAACTTGCTGTCAAGCAAGGAATGAAAACTAATCCTTGTTGACAAGGTATATCTGTTGTGAAGAAGTGATGACACTTTCTTCTAAACACTCAATTTTCCAAATGTTCCCTACCAAAATCTTATATTTTTCAAAGTTTCACACATGCAATTCTCAATAAGGAATGTTTTAAAAAGCCTGATAAAGACATGCTAATATAATGCCTAAATTTACATATGATTTACTTACATACTTAGGGCACATTGATTATTTTCTACCAAAAACAATGCAAGTGAGGATATTTTAGATATGCACATCTGTATCTTTTTTAAGACATGCTTTCTTCTAAGTTTTGGAAGACTACTATAGTAGACTTCTGATAGAAGACTTCTGATAGAAATACATTCCAGAACCCACAGTGGATGCCGAAAGTGAGAATAGCACAAAATCCTATATATATTACGTTTTCTCCTATACGTACATACCTATGGTAAAGTTTAGTGTATAAATTAGGCACAGTAAGAGGTTGACAACAAAAATTACCAACAAAATAGAACAATTATAATAATACACTGTAATAAATGTTGTGAATGTGGTCTCCCCCCTTTCAAAATATCTTATTGCGTAAGTGTAATGCCTTTTTCCATCTTAACTGAGCATTTAGGTACTTTGCAGTTTGAGGTGCATGGATTTCTTTTTCCTTCATCACAATTTCACAGATGGAAGATCTGTCCTTATTGAACATCTTAGCAATCTCAGCATGTGACTTTTTTTTTTTTTTAATCTCATTAAGTCAAGAATTTTCACTTAAAGGAAACACTTGATGGCTTCTCTTTGGCATAAATTGCCAGCATCACTACTTTTATGCACTGTGGCCATTAAGTAAAATAAGGGTGACTTGAACACAAGCACTGTGATACCAAGCAGTTGATCGGATAATGAAGATACTACTAAGTGACTAGTGAGCAGGATGTGTTAGACAAAAGGATGATTCACAACTGGTGGGCCAGAATGAGATTTCATCATGATAGTCACTGCTCAGTCAGTCATGTCTGACTTTCTGCAGCCCCATGGACTGTAGCCTGCCAGATTCCACCACTCATTGAATTTTCCAGGCTAGAATATTGGAGTGAAGTGCCATTTTCTCTCCCAGAGGATCCCCCCAAGTCTCCTGCATTGGCAGGCAGATTCTTTTCCACTAGCACCACCTGGGAAACCCCATGCTACTAAGAATGATGTGCAATTTTAAATATATGAATTATTATTTCATTTCATATTTTGCAGACTCAGCTGACCGTGGGTTAACAAATCATGGATGAAACTTCAGATAAGAGGAGTCTGCTGTACTTCAAAACAATGTATCTTTCTCAGTATGTTTTATTACATGATATAACTCAATTTGATATGTCATAGTAATAATATATCAGGCTGAGGACATTTTGAAAAGAAACATTCTTGTTCAAAAGACTAGCAATTCAAGATGCTGAAAATACTTTGCAAGATCTGGGGAATTTTTAATCTCAAATTTACAAAAGTCAGTAACTCTGCCATATTAGCTTTTCCTAAATAAATGACTTATCCTATTTAATGTTGCAAAGTAGTGTTTGTAGAGAAGGTCAGCATTGATTTTTATAATAATTACATGTGTTTAAAGATGTCCTCCAGTATATATAAGTGCTGTGATTATATAAATGGTTTTTCTCCCTTTGAGGCCTCCTCTATAAACTGAAGGTTTATCATTTTATCAAGTACACTTTAGATATTTATTTGCATAATGGAACATACAGAAATAAAGAGTCAGGCATGACTGGGAAGCTCTTTGTTGACAAATAAGATCCATCATTTTGTTGCTAAGTTCAATTCTGTAATAGAGAATAGAAACAGCCAGTTCCTAGAACAGAATAATCTGGCTGGAGTGGATTTGAACAAACATTTAGTTGCACAGTTCTTCATTTCAATGTGGGAAACAGGATCAGAGAAATCGACTCTTGTCCAAATTCTCCATATCAGTGTGAGAAAACATCACATCTGAAATTTGAACTCCTATGTGTCTATACACGGCCCATCAAGTATGTCAATGTCCTCTCTACTGGGGAACAAAGATGCCAGAGAGAGTGAAGAAAAGTGGCCCCAGGCAACCACCAACAGTTTCATTTCCAGTATAATCAATGTATTTCTGAAAAAGAATTCAAGTTATCATGAAAAAATATCTGAGCTTGGAGTCAAAGTCAAAAGGAAATTCACAGATACTTGTTACTGTTTTGGCCCCAAACAAGTCACTTTACAACCCTGAATCTGTTTCTGTTTCCGCCTACTTTCTTTCATAAGGGTGTATGAGTTAAATGAGTCATTGAATTTGAAAGCTCCTTGAAATCCATAGAGTGCTAAAAAGTAAAGGCATTAAAGAATTGTATGAAGCATTCTTAAAGCTGGTTGCAGCTGATTTGGCAAGTGTGAAGCCAAGAAGCAAGCCTAGCAATTTATCTCCATTTCCAATATGTAAGATATGCAGAAATTAAAATTTTTATTAATGATATTTTATTCATACATGATATATATATTAAAGATGATTTTATTTTCTCTCCTTAAAGCCTTTTACAGGGACTTGCACATAGCAGGCTCACTAAAATATTTTGTTTATATTATGTAAAATATTAATTATATATTCATACACAAATAGAGTTGAATACTCCTTTAGTTTTATTTTATACAATCACTCAAACAGAAAAATGGAACAATTAATGCATGAAGAAGGAAATAAAACTGTACAGAGCACATTTTAGACTCCTAAAGGAAATAACTATAGGCACCTAGATATTAAAGTATATTTGTATTCATCTGTACATATCATAATAGCATCCAAATCCCAAAATATCTATACTTTAAGAGTTGTGCTTTGTCTTTTAAAAATAAGGTATTTGTGAACCTAAAACACATAAAATTACAATAATAATAAACATATTTAGATTAGAACAGACAACATGGAAAGCAATATTAATAAAATATTGAAAGGAAACATGAAGGTTCAGTTCAACAAAATACACTGCTCAAATAAAAAATATTTTATTTTATTTTATTTTATTTTAACATATTTGTCTGTGAGAAAATGCTCATTTAATTTGTTTAGGGGTAAATGAGCATACTGATACTCATCAAATATTTAGTAGTAACTTCTAGGCTCCCATATAAAAATGATTAGTGTCCTTTTTTTTGTGAAATGTGTCAAGTTATAAGTTTGTTTTACTCTATGCAATGCACTGTGAGACAGCTGGGTTTTAATTTCAAGGGAAAATATAGAAACTTTCATATGTTTGATTTTTACTAATAAAATATTAAGCCATAATATCCTAAAATATATCATATAAAGTTAATAATATTAAATATCAAAAAAGCTCGAGTTAGGCATTATATTTAAATGTAGCAATATACCCATTTGGGATGAGAGCAGAGAGGAGATACAACTGACAGGTAAACTTAAACACACTGAATAGTGCATATTAGCTTATATGGAAAACTTTGGAGACCCCTTTGAGGGAAATGACTTCTAATCAAATCCATAACTGACATTAGGATATATACAGATTGGTAGATTTGGAAGAACAAATGGAAATGAAACTGTAGGGAACCAATGAGATGTGTAACAGATTTCTTCATAATTGAAAATGTCTGGTTTAGAAAGACCAATTTAGCATCAGGATATACCTTTTAGACTGGGATTGGCAGAACCAGAATCAGACTAACTCAGCAATTTAGTGAGTATAAAGATGTCTGAGAAAAATTATTCATTTGAATTGAAAGAATCAACCTAATAAATTCTATAACATGAAAAAATGTGTGCATATTTTAGGAGAGTTTACAAAATTTCAGTCACTTGGCAGCCTACAAATTTTAAGAATATTAGGAGATAAACTCTATAAATATAAGTAAATTGTGAAAATTTAAAACTATTTAAGAAATATTTTTCTTTTACAGATTAAAAGGGCAGAAAAAATGTATCATTTTCAATATATTGTTTTCTTGCAGATTACAGTTGTTTCTACAGATTACAAAAGAAGAAAACTGCAATAAACCTATAATGAATTTCTTAGAGATGATGGTGCATATTTAGTTCTAATTGCTGCTGAGGTTTTACAATATGAAGTAATTTTTTTTTTCCTTTTCCCTTTCTATTCTCCTCCTACTCCTCTATTGCAGACCCTTTTCTGCCACTCACAACTTGCTTATTCATCTCAAGAATTTCTAGCTAAATCATAACACTACTGCTAGCCTTCAGACTTTCCCATAGGGGAAAACTAAATAAAATGCACAAAACCTTTGTAGAGAATAACACAGTCTCTCTAGACTTTGCTTTGTTGAGAAAGCAAACTAAAGAAAAAGCTAGTGAATATACATGATTACTGAGAAACCAGCTGAACAGAAGTATTTGTCGTTTTCATACAAAATGGTAAACACAATGAACATGGTTCAAAGACTCATATTCACAAATCATTTACTCACTGACCACTGAGACATACACCTCAACTAAAAAATAACACAAAATAGAGAAACATGTCACTATACTATTAATTAAAAATGTAGAAATACTTACATCCTAAAATTATTTCTCTTTAAGATTAAAAGTAATAAGGATCTAAATCTTTACTGTTTATATGATGTAATAATATAATGAAGAGAGGCATATTAGGATAAAATGGAAAATATGTACAATCATTTGGCCATATTTTTTTAATTAGTTAATTTATTTGGCTGTGCTTGGTCTTAGTTGCAACACACAAGCTCTTCCATCTTCCTTGCAGCATGCAGGATCTTTTACTTGCTGCACGTGAGATCTCGTTCCCCAACCAGGGATTGAATCCAGCCTCCCTGCACTAGGAGCACAGAGTCTTAGCAACTGAACCACTAGAAAAGTCACCAGTTGGTCATTTTAATGAGTTAAGTATGAAATAGGCAGTTGTATCCTACCATGAAAAGTTTGAAGCTTTCAAACTATATAAGATCCCATACAAAGTTCCCAAGTATAATTATATATATATGAGAAAAAAAAAAATCTGTGGACCAAATAGTAATCTCTGGCACTTGAAATTATAAAGTACCAAGAAATAATATAAAATTTGCAAACAGTAAAAGAAAACCACAACAAAATGGAATATAGCATGCCCTTTTAATGTCATCATGTACCTTTTTTAATAAGAATCTTTTCATTTTTTGGACCCAAGAGAATGTATCTGTTTTTTTTTTTAACTTTCTGTTTATTATTTAATTGTAGTTCATAAAATGTGATGTTGCTATTAACTTGTAACTTTCTGTCTAGTGGACAAAGCTAGCCCAAAGGTATGGATTTATTGCCTTGTAAGACAATAAATAGGATTGTATGTAATTAATCTTATCCTCACAGCACTCTTCTCTTCTCTTCCTCCTACTTCTCCTTTAACTTTGTATACTTCAATAAATTCTCAACTTCTTGAATGTTCTTGAAATAAGCTTTACTGTTTTTATTTGAGTGATTTCCTGATTAATGAGTATTAAATCTTTGACATTTTATTGAGGTTTAGAATGGATCTTTAGAGTTACTGCCAAGTGCCAATATGCTGACAGTACTTTAATCTACTCCCCACCCCCACCCCCTTGTCCTCATTTTGTTTCAGGTTATTGATCAACTATGGTACTGATTCTACTTTATGTATGACCAATACCTTATTTCTTACTGGGCTGCAGAAATGATTAGGATTCTAGTTCTATAATCTGAACATTTGATAATCTTTTCTGAGGTGATGGAGATCTTTTTCAGTCACGTGAGAGATGACATAAATCTATTTAGGTTTTTATTTTGTTCATTTGCATTCTTTGTGAACTTGATGAAGAAAATATTTCTTACCCACTAGAAAGAATAGCCCTTTGAGACTTGCAGCATTGATTTTTTTGTTGTTATTGTTTTGTGCTTATTTTCGTGACTGATGTTGTAAAAACAAACCTGCAAGCTCTACATATCCGTGTATTTATAATTAGGAAACATCTGTTTCTCTTGATGTGAGTTTTGAAATTGTTCCTTCTTTCATGTTACATCAATATATTGAACTATAAAATCTCTTAAGGGGCACTGTTTAATTAGCTTATAGAGACTAATAAAGGTCACATAAACCAAATATTAGGGAACCCATGGCAGCCCACTCCAGTATTCTTGCCTGGGAAATCCCATGGACAGAGGAGCCTGGCAGGCTAGAGTCCAGGGGGTCACTAAGAGTTGGACATGACTGAGCAACTAAACGAAGTTTCAGGAAACCTGAGGGAGAAAAAACTTCTAAAACTTTATGCTAATATAAGTATTAGTTAAGAATTCATAAGTATTCAGTTTCATTCTTGTCTGTAAGCTTAACAAAATGTTCAATTACCTTACTTATTTAAGGATAAGCCTAGCCCAAAGGTACGGATTTATTTCAAATATTATTGTTGTTGTTGTTGTTTAGTCGCCCAGAATGTCCAGCTCTTTGCAACCCCCATGGACTTCAGCACACCAGGCTTCCTTGACCCTCTCCTTCTCCCAGAGTTTGCCGAAGTTCACATCCACTGCATTGGTGATGCCATCCAACCATCTCATCCTCTGATTACCTCTTCTCCTCCTGCCTTCACTCTTTCCCAGGATCAAGATCTTTTCCAATGAGTTTTCTGTTTGCATCAGGTGACCAAAATATTGCAGCTTCAGCTACTGCATCAGTCCTTCCAATGAGTATTCAGGGTTGATTTTCTTTAAAATGTACTGGCTGGATCTCTGCTGTCCATGGGACTCTCAAGAGTCTTCACCAGCACCACAGTTTGAAAGCATCAGTTATTCAGTGCTCTGCCTTCTTTATGGTCCAGCTTTCACAACCATATGTAACTACAAGAAAGACTATAGCCTTGATCACACTGAATAGTCACTGGAAGGACTGATGCTGAAGCTGAAACTCCAAAATTTTGGCCAATGATGTGAAGAACTGAATCCTTGGAAAAGACCTTGATCCTGTGAAAGATTGAAGGCAGGAGGAGAAGGGGACAACAGAAGATGAGATGATTGGATGGCATCACTGACTCAGTGGACATGAACTTAAGCAAGCTCCAGGAGTTGTTGATAGACAGGGAAGCTGGTGTGCTGCAGTCCATGGGGTTGCAAAGAGTTGGAAATGACTGAGCAACTGAACTATACTGATACAGACTGTCTAAGTTTAAGATCTGACAGAATGTGGTCCACTGGAGAAGGGAATGGCAAGCCACTTCAGTATTCTTGCCTTGAGAACCCCATGAACAGTATGAAAAGCCAAAATGATAGGATACTGAAAGAGGAACTCCCCAGGTCAGTAGCTGCCCAATATGCTACTGGAGATCAGTGGAGAAATAACTCCAGAAAGAATGAAGGGATAGAGCCAAAGCAAAAACAATACCCAGCTATGGATTTGACTGGTGATAGAAGCAAGATCCGATGCTGTAAAGAGCGATACTGCATAGGAACCTGGAATGTCAGGTCCATGAATCAAGGCAAATTGGAAGTGGTCAAACAAGAGATGGCAAGGGTGAACGTTCACATTCTAGGAATCAGCAAACTAAAATGGACTGGAATGGGTGAATTTAACTCAGATGACCATTATATCTACTATTGCGGGAAGGCATCCCTCAGAAGAAATGGAGTAGCCATCATGGTCAATAAAAGAGTCTGAAATGCAGTAGTTGGATGCAATCTCAAAAATGACAGAATGATCTCTGTTCATTTCCAAGGCAAACCATTGAATATCACAGTTATCCAAGTCTATGCCCCAACCAGTAATGCTGAAGAAGCTGAAGTTGAATGGTTCTATGAAGACCTACAAGACCTTTAAGAACTAACACCCAAAAAAGATGTCCTCCTCATTACAGGGGACTGGAATGCAAAAGTAGGAAGTCAAGAAACACCTGGAGTAACAGGCAAATTTGGCCTTGGAATGTGGAATGAAGCAGGGCAAAGACTAATAGAGTTTTGCCAAGAAAATGCACTGGTCATAGCAAACACCCTCTTCCAACAACACAAGAGAAGACTCTACACATGGACATCACTAGATGGTCAATACCGAAATCAGATTGATTATATTCTTTGCAGCCAAAGATGGAGAAGCTCTATACAGTCAACAAAAACAAGACCAGGAGCTGACTATGGCTCAGATCATGAACTCCTTATTGTCAAATTCAGAATTAAATTGAAGAAAGTAGGGAAAACCACTAGACCATTCAGGTATGACCCAAATCAAATCCCTTATGATTATACAGTGGAAGTGAGAAATAGATTTAAGGGACTAGATCTGATAGATAGAGTGCCTGATGAACTATGGAATGAGGTTCATGACATTGTACAGGAGACAGGGATCAAGACCATCCCCACAGAAAAGAAATGCAGAAAAGCAAAATGGCTGTCTGGGGAGGCCTTACAAATAGCTGTGAAAAGAAGAGAGGTGAAAAGCAAAGGAGAAAAGGAAAGATATAAGCATCTGAATGCAGAGTTCCAAAGAATAGCAAGAAGAGATAAGAAACCCTTCTTCAGCGATCAATGCAAAGAAATAGAGGAAAACAATAGAATGGGAAAGACTAGAGATCTCTTCAAGAAAATTAGAGATATCAAGGGAACATTTCATGCAAAGATGGGCTCGATAAAGGACAGAAATGGTATGGACTTAACAGAAGCAGAAGATATTAAGAAGAGGTGACAAGAATACATGGAAGAACAGTACAAAAAAGATCTTCATGACCCAGATAATCATGATGATGTGATCACTCATCTAGAGCCAGACATCTTGGAATGTGAAGTCAAGTGGGCCTTAGAAAGCATCACTATGAACAAAGCTAGTGGAGGTGATGGGTTTCCAGTTGAGCTGTTTCAAATCCTGAAAGATGATGCTGTGAAAGTGCTGCACACAATAGGCCAGCAAATTTGGAAAACTGAGCAGTGGCCACAGGACTGGAAAAGGCCAGTTTTCATTCCAATCCCAAAGAAAGGCAATGCCAAAGAATCCTCAAACTACCGCACAATTGCACTCATCTCACATGCTAGTAAAGTAATGCTCAAAATTCTCCAAGCCAGGCTTCAGAAATACATGAACTGTTCAAGCTGGTTTTAGGAAAGGCAGAGGAACCAGAGATCAAATTGCCAACATCCGCTGGATCATCAAAAAAGCAAGAGAGTTCTAGAAAAACATCTATTTCTGCTTTATTGACTATTCCAAAGCCTTTGACTGTGTGGATCACAATAAGCTGTGGAAAATTCTGAAAGAGATGGGAATACCAGACCACCTCACCTGCCTCTTGAGAAATCTGTATGCAGGTCAGGAAGCAACAGTTAGAACTGGACATGGAACAACAGACTGGTTCCAAATAGGAAAAGGAGTCCGTCAAGGCTGTATATTGTCACCCTGCTTATTTAACTTATATGCAGAGTACACCATGTCAAACGCTGGACTGGAAGCAACACAAGCTGGAATCAAGATTGCCAGTAGAAATATCAATAACCTCAGATATGCAGATGACACCACCCTTATGGCAGAAAGTGAAGAGGAACTAAAAAGCCTCTTGATGAAAGTGAAAGAGGAGAGTGAAAAAGTTGGCTTAAAGCTCAACATTCAGAAAACAAAGATCATGGCATCTGGTCCCATCACTTCATGGGAAATAGATGGGGAAACAGTAGAAACAGTGTCAGACTTTATTTTGGGGGGCTGCAAAATCACTGCAGATAGTGACTGCAGCCATGAAATTAAAAAACGCTTACTCCTTGGAAGAAAAGTTATGACCAATCTAGATAGTATATTCAAAAGCAGAGACATTACTTTGCTGACTAAGGTCCGTCTAGTGAAGGCTATGGTTTTTCCAGTGGTCATGTATGGATGTGAGAGTTGGACTGTGAAGAAGGCTGAGCGCCGAAGAATTGATGCTTTTGAACTGTGGTGTTGGAGAAGACTCTTGAGAGTCCCTTGGACTGCAAGGAGATCCAACCAGTCCATTCTGAAGGAGATCAACCCTGGGATTTCTTTGGAAGGACTGAGGCTAAAGCTGAAACTCCAGTACTTTGGCCACCTCATGTGAAGAGTTGACTCACTGGAAAAGACTCTGATGCTGGGAAGGATTGAGGGCAGGAGGAGAAGGGGACGACAGAGGTTGAGATGGCTGGATGACATCACTGACTCGATGGACGTTATTCTGAGTGAACTCTGGGAGATGGTGATGGACAGGGAGGCCTGGCGTGCTGCGATTCATGGGGTTGCAAAGAGTCGGACACGACTGAGTGACTGAACTGAACTGAACTGAAGTTTGTCATAGCTTTCCTGCCAAGAAGCAATCGTCTTCTAATTTCACGGCTGCACTCACCATCCACAGATATTTTAGAGCCCAAGAAGACGATATCTGTCACTACTTCCACCTTTTCCCCTTCTATTTACCATGACGTGAAATAAAATCATTAATAAACAATATTTTGTTGTTGTTTAGGGATTCCCTGGCGGTTCAAATGGAATCTGCCTGCAATGCAGGAGAAACGGGTTCAATCCCTGGGTTGGGAAGATCCTCTGGAGAAGGGAATGGCCACCCATTCCAGCATTCTTGCCTGGAAAATTCCATGGACACAGGAGTCTGGAAGGCTACAATCCATGGAGTCATAGAGTCAGACATGATGTCACTAAGTTGTGTCCAACTCTTTGAGACCCCATGGACTGTAGCCTGCCAGGCTCCTCTGTCCATGGGATTCTCCAGACAAAAATATTGGAGTGGGTTTTCCTCCTTCAGTAGATCTTCCCAACCCAGAGCCTGAACCCGTGTCTCCTGCATTAGCAGGTAGATACTGATGAGCCTGCAGGGAAGCCTCCAGATAATATTTAGATACTTTGTAAAATATTACAAAGTCTGAATTATATATATATATATATATCAGTATCAGTTCAGTTACTCAGTCATGTCCAACTCTTTGTGACCCCATGAACTGCAGCACACCAGGCCTCCCTGTCCATCACCAACTCCCAGAGTCCACCCAAACCCATGTCCATTGAGTCAGTGATGCCATCCAGCCATCTCAACCTCTGTTGCCCCCTTCTCCTCCTGCCCCCAATCCCTCCCAGCATCAGAGTCTTTTCCAATGAGTCAACTCTTCACAAGAGGTGGCCAAAGTACTGGAGTTCCAGCTTTAGCATCATCTCTTCCAAAGAAATCCCAGGGTTTATCTCCTTCAGAATGGACAGGTTGGATCTCCTTGCAGTCCAAGGGACTCTCAAGAGTCTTCTCCAACACCACAGTTCAAAAGCATCAATTCTTCGGTGCTCAGCTTTCTTTATAGTCCAACTCTCATATCCGTACATGACTACTGGAAAAACCATAGCCTTGCCTAGATGACCTTTGTTGACAAAGTGATGTATCTGCTTTTTAATATGCTGTCTAGGTTGGTCATAACTTTCCTTTCAAGGAGTAAGATATACATACACACATATATATACACACACATGTTTTTGTTACTTTAGCATGCTACAGAATGGCTATACTTGGTGGTCGAGTTAATGAACACGTCCATGTAGTCAATTAAGAATGGGTAAATGTAGTGTGGGTATCAGTAGGTAGCCCATTATTTTGCTCCAGATCCTTTGTTGTCTAGCAACATGGTTGACATTGACAGTTATCATTCACTACCTTCAGTTGCAATAGAACTTACCTGACTGAAAGTTATAATCAATTTTGATGTTTGAAATTAGACTAAGAATTTTAATGGCATGGAAAAAAATGACTGCACATATGCAATAAGTTCTTGGTTTTAAGAGAAAGAAAGATGTAGTCTTGTCCTCAAGCAAGTTTTTAAAATGTGAACTGATACATTTTTTACAGCCACATATTAGTGCAAGACAGAATTTAGGTATCAATTAATATCATAATTTAAGTATGTTGTCATTTCTTAACATCAGTCAGTTCAGTCGCTCAGTTGTGTCTAACTCTTTGCGACCCCATGGACTGCAGCATGCATGGAGTATTGAAATGGTATGCTCAAACAGCTACATTTTCATGCCTCATCAGAGTATCCAAATAAATGTATGATTTTGTTTTGTCCTCATCATGTCCCTGATATTTAAACAATGAAAAATATATTGCTCATATCAGAAGGAGTTGAGATTTCTTCTCTCATGTTTACTTAAAGTATTATATTGCCATACTGATTAATGGTTCTTAGACACCTAGGAGCCTATTTTAATCAGATGACCAAATTTTCCATGCTAATCTTTTTTGTTTTCCTTTAGATCAAACCCTAAATTTAGTCCCAAAAATGCATGTCTTTTCTATCTAAAACTAAGTTTAGAGTTCTTAGAGACATTTGGGGAATAATAAAGGCTTGTTTTCCTCATTTAATCAAAAGGGAAATAGAAAAAATTAGATTTATTTGAAATGCTCCATATGTCTTGGCCTAGTTTAACACTATTATAAGAGAAGCATGGAAAGAGATTCAAAGTAAACGATTTTATACAAGTAAATTGTGAATTACATAAATATTTCAGAGATTCTACAATTTTCAAAATGGATTTGAAAGCCCTAAAGATTTGTCAATGCCTTCGCTGTCCTTAACTTGTCCTCAGAGACAACGCTGATACAATTCTTATGAAAGAATTATTCCTGATACCCCAATAAAGAACTTTACTCCTCTCCACACTGAAACTGGTTCTGTAATAAATTAAACACAGCTATTCAGTCTCATCTACATATATTCTCTGCATTTATCTCAAGCATCTACAGATATTCTCTGGATCATCTCATGCTTGGTTCTGCATAGGATATAGGCAAATGTTCATCTTCAACAAAGAAAGGTATGCTCACTTTCCTGGAAACCAATAAACAAGGTTTTGTTTTGTTTGTTTATTTTTTTAATTACTGATACCTATAGGATTAGACTCACAGTGTTAGGCTTTGGAGCTTAAACCTACCATCATTTAGACAATGGTCAGGCTGTACCAGGAGATTCAATCAGGTAGTGAGGTTTTTGTTGTTTTTTAATCTAGAAGTGGAAAACTATACATGGTCATTTGCAGATTTCTGCCTGGAGAAAAGACACACTCAACAGGATTTTATTGCCTCCAGTTTTCTATCTGAACTAGAAATCTTCTAACAGTACCTTTTTTAAAATGTGTAAAAATATTCAGTTGCACTGGTAACTACTAGGCTTCCCTGGTGGCTCAGAGGGTAAAGAATCTGTCTGCATTGCAGGAGACCCAGGTTTGTGATCTGGGTCAGGAAGATCCCCTGGAGAAGGAAATGGCAACCCATTCTAGTATTCAGGCCTAGGAGATCCCATGGACAGAGGAGCCTGGTGGGCTATAGTCCATGAGACTGCAAAGTGTGGACACGACTGAGGGACTAACACTTTCTTCCTTCTCCCTTTTCACCAGGGTGTGATTCTGAATTACCTGTCCTCTGCCCAGATCCAACCCAGGCTTCAAGCCCAGCGAGCCCCTTCCCTTCCACAATTCTTCCCCCAAGTCCTCAAGTCCTAAAGCATCTCACATCTACACCACTGGTAACTACATTTTAACGTCCACTGGTTCCTTCATTAATGAGTTCAAAATTCTTTGACATGTTCATTCGATATATTTATGAGTCAAGTTATGAAAAATATGCTTTGAGAAGGTAAATGTGCTATGCTAATTTCTGTATTTTTTAATGTTTACATTGATTTTTATATTACTTTGTTATAAGAAAAAAGGAAAAAAGAAATAAAACAGGTTATTTTGTATCTGATATAGCAAAGCTGTTCTAGGGGGGAAACATTATCTTTTGTTATATTTTAATACATGGCAAGTCAAACTTTTTGTTCTTTCATAACTAAAAATACCACAGTTATTTGGTGTTGAGCACCCAGTTCACCTTCAGTATATCTGAAAAATATAAGACAGAGATTCAAAATACAGTGGTACTATGTGATCTCTCAGATATGCTCACAGGCATTGCTGTTCTGCATTGATTAGAAGTATTCTTACCTTCTCTGATACTACTGGTTATGCCTTCTTACTTAGTTCTGTGTATTAGGTCTGTCAGACAGTGGCAGTATGCAAGTGAATGATGGAGAAGAATAGACAGGTCAATGTTATATCCCAAACTCACTGAAAATAGAAACTCGGCACCACTTTTCTGCTTTTTCCTGCACACACCCTGAACAAATACTCCCTTGAAGGAAGGGCTACATACCATTGTCCTACAAAATATCCTATTACAAATGGAGCCCAGTTGCAAAAAGGCAATAAAAACTGTCCTAAAAAATTTTTTGGAGTTTATTTTTATGTTACTTTGGTTGAAGCAGGAAAGAAAATAAAACTCTGAATAAAAATAGATTTATCAGAATTTTATTTCAAGTAAAAATTTTACTAAATGGAAAAAAAAAAACCTCATCTTTTGCTACATTCCTATTAGGTTTGTAAGTATAAGACTGAAGAAAAAAATTTTAATGACTTCTCTGTGGCAACCAAATTTGTCACTTAGAGTTCAATTTTTAGAAGAAGAGACTGTATCTTAGGTTGCTCCTTGTTTTTCAACAGTTTGTAATTCTTTCTAGTGATCCTTTTTTCCCTGCTGACATTTTCAGTTTGCACAAATTGTATCAACCATTTGAAAAATTTAAAGGCTTTCCAAAAAAGTAGTTTTAGGTCTTTTATGGAAGGATATTTATGGATCATTTAAAAGTTTGAAGAAAAATTCAATACCCTACCTTCAAAGGCTTGACTAGAAAAGAAAAGCATGCTGTATTGAAGAGTGAGATGGTAACATGTTGATGCTATTCTTGGAATTGTAAATTTGTTCTGATGTTTCAAAGATATTGGTGTTATCTAGATGCTTAGGCTATTTCTACAGGGCTAAAAGTTCCTGAAATAAATTCTCAGATGAAGAAATTCTTGTTTGGAACTTTAGTGAAGGTTGCTATTAAACTATAATATTAACTTCAATATGCTGATTCATTAAGTAAATAAATTTTAAAAAATCTATATTCAGTCCAAGAAAATGACTGAAATGAAACATCCAAAAAATATGTTTAAGATGTGAAAACATGAAGATTATTATAGTCATTTGGATATTTTATATATTTGCTCTTAGCAGAACACCATCACAGATATTTTTACATCACAGAGATCAGGAATCATTCCACCCCCTAAAAGATTAAACACAAATGAAGTGACTGGAGACCCAGTGGCTTTCACCTATGAAACAGAGGTACAACAAGTACCCACTCCAGAGAGAGCCCCACACCCTAATCAAAACTCTCACTTTTCTTCCATTACAGCTCTCTGTTGGTTAAATAATACACTGTGGATATTTCTATTACTCCACCTCCCCTTCCTCTTGATGACTGCTGGCTCCACTGAGTCATTTAACTTGAATGAATTTGACAATAAATAAGCTGTGTATTCTCTGCAACCCATTTCCTTTTGGCTGGATTTTACATTTCCTGAAATAAAAGCTCAAGAAAAAAATGTCTCCTGTGACTTATTTAGCTTATTTTTATGCATGAATATGCATATGTGTGTATATGAAGAGGATACTTGGAAGGAGTACTTCTTTAATTTAGAGAAGTAGTTGTACATTAGACAAATCTAAAAACAGCTTATGCCCCCATCCTTTTATGACTTATCCATCTAGGCAAAGTCAAGAGCAAAGGGGGGAAATATGTTTCTAATGCATCAGAGAACATTTGGGGCTTAGATTTAAAATTTTCAATCGAGAAAGAAAAAGCAATGGCCCCTAAGGAATGGATTGAAAATGAAAAATAATTCAAAGGAACGTTTGTTTTTGTTCTTAAATCACTTAGTCACACACAAAAAGAAGTCACTGTAGAAGAAAAGAATGCTGTACAATTATTTTAATGTAATCTGCAGGAAATATTAGGCTATTTTCAAAAACTAGAAATTTTAAAGTTACAAACTCTAGGTAATACTGATATTACTACTTCCCTATTCTATTTTATTCTTTCTCCTACTTATACTGAGGGAGGAAAGGAACAGGCCAAGCTGACTCCATCTTGAGAAAGAAGGAAACTCCATCTTGCACTTTCACTGAGCCTTGGACTACGCGCCTGGTAACCATGGGTATAACATACCTATGGCCGAACTGGCCTCCTGGACTGATACACACCAGATTCTATACCAAGATTTCCCGTTGCCAAAAAGAATGTAATAATCCCCTTGTAGTCAAGCGCCTTTGTAATCTTTATGGCACCCATTGGTACAGGCTACAATGTATAAACAGCTGACCCTTCTTATTATGAATCATGGCTGTAACCTGATTGCATCTCCCTTTAACACTTTCCAGGCTAGGTTTAAGGAATTCAGGAATGTGGGCTTGAGCAGTGCATTTAAAGTATACAAGGTTTTCACAAAAGTCTGTCAGGGTCCTTGGCTAAGAGGAGACTCTGGGCCTGCCGATGTAATAAACTGCTCTCCACTATCTGCATTGTTCTTCTGAGTGAGTTTGTCTCCCAGAACATATGGCTACAACAATACTATTCAATGATTTCTTTTATTAATGATTATTCTTAAGGCATCAGTTCAGTTCAGTCGCTCAGTCATGTGCAACTTTTTGCCATTCCATGGATTGCAGCATGCTAGGCCTCCCTGTCCATCACCAACTCCCACAGTTTACTCAAACTCATGTCCATTGAGTCAGTGAGGCCATCCAACCATCTCATCCTCTGTCATCCCCTTCTCCTCCCTCCCTCAATCTTTCACAGCATCAGGGTCTTTTCAAATGAGTCAGTTCTTCGCATCAGGTGGCCAAAGTATTGGAGTTTCAGCTTCAACATCAGTCCTTCCAATGAATATTCAGGACTGATTTCCTTTAGGAAATCTTAAGGCATACTTTGAAAAAACGCAGTGGTCTAAAGTATTTAAGAACAAGTAGCTCTATTTTGGCCTTTCCCACACTTTTCTGATATATTTTGTCAAGGGGAAGAAGTTAACTCTTCAGATCAATGCTTTTGCTTAGAGGAAATTTAACATCTTTATATTTGAACCTGGTAGACTTGTTGCAAATCACAGTAATGAATGCTGTCAAACTTATAATTAAATGTCCTTCAGGCCTGAAATATTATTTGCGTCTTATCCTCTAGTAAGACACTATTTCAACTCTATGTATGTGTGTGTCATTTCATCACACACACACGTGTATATATGCATTCATCCATAAAAAGAGAGAATTGTCAATTAATCTACTAAAAACAAGGTGAGAGGAGATAATTATAATAATTTGCTTATTCCTTGAGTAAACTGAATTTGACATAAGAAATTATTTACTTGAAATGTTGACACTTAGGCATTAGTTGGTAGCTATACTGATCCCACTGTCAACAATATGTTGGTTTACTAAAAATGAATATATTTGAACCTTAAACTATTTGGTGAAAAAAACTACTTAGTATACTAATTGTCCCCTTTTAGGCAAAGAGTCTGATAATTCATTCAGATAATGGAGAGTCAATGTTGAAAAAGCTATTTATTCAGATATAGGTAAAAAAGAGTATGTTTGTTCTTAAATATATCAAGAGATAAAATCAGCTTTTTAAAGAAAATAAATAGGGAAGGATAGAATATATTCAAATAAATTTTTAGAACTCTTCTTTTAATTGAACTTTTATTACCATCTTAATATTTGGCAAAAGATACCACAATCCACAGAGTGGAAAAAATATTTGCAGTATATATACTCTAACAAAAACATATTTAAAATAAACTTATTATAGGAGAAAGATAAAAATCTAACAGAAGAATATACAGAAGACTTGAACAAATATTTGCAAAAGATACTAGATATTTAAAAGCCAATAAATATTTGAAAAGGTATTCCTTACTGTTACCTATAAATTTTTAGGTTGACTAAAATGGAATATCCTTACAAAAAGATACTACACAGTAACAGGAATGAATTATTTGCAACTAAAGGCAAAAGCATGGATAAATTTCACAAGTAAAATGTTGAGACAAAGAAGTCAGAAACAGAAGTGCACATAATGTATGATTCCATTTACATTAATAGCAAAAAAAGCAGAACTAATCTAAGCTCTTTAGAAGTCAGGGCAATAGTTACCTTTATCATTAGGGTTATTAAGTGAAATGGGGTACTCAAGAATGATTTTTGGTATCTTAATAATGCCCTACCTCTCAATCTGGGGGGCAGTTCCATTACTATGTTCAGCTTGGTGAATACTCATTGAGTTTGACCCTTGAGATACGGTCTTTGCTTGACAAAATTTCAAAAATGAAAGTTTATCTCCTGAACACTTCTAAAAGAAGAAAGAAAGATAAAATATTATGGAGGAAATTATATTTATGAAAAATAACATATATAATAATATATGAAACTATTTACCTATAACTCTTACTGTTTTAAAGATATATGTATGACAAGCTTCTTTGAACTATAAGTTTCTTTCCAAATAATTACCATTCATAATTAAAACAAAATGAGTTTTATTATACCTGTATTTGATTTTAGTTTAAAAATATGTCAATATATAATATAGCAATTAGCAATGTATCTACATAAAAAAAGTGAAGGATTCACTATGATTGGCCCCCATTATATCCCCTTTGGGGCTTCCCTGGAGGCTTAGATGTTAAAGAAACTGCCTACAATGCAGGAGACCTGGGTCCAATGCCTGGGTCAGGAAGATCCTCTGGAGGAGGAAATAGCAACCCGCTCCAGGATTCCTGCCTGGAAAATTCCATAAACAGAGGAGCCTGGTGGGCTACAGCTCATGGGGTTGCAAAGAGTTGGACAGGACTGAGCAACTAACACAGACAGACACAGACATATCCCCTTCAGTTCACTTATATGGCCTCTGGCTAGAACCATATGGATCACAGTAGATGATGATGTAAAGGGCTATAGTGTTATCAATATGGTAATCTTAATTAAAACTGCCATATCTCATATGGAATGACTCATTTTCACACATTCTTTGGCACTTATTCTGTAGAAACTGATTTGACAAAAATTTTCCTCTTTGAAGCTTCCACAAGCCTCTTACTCTTATCCATCAGAGGGCAGACAGAATGAAAACCACAATTACAGAAAACTAACCAAACTAATCATTTGGATCACAGCCTTGTCCAACTCAATGAAACTATCAGCCATGCTGTGTAGGGCCATCCAAGACTGATGAGACATGGTGGAGAGTTCTGACAAAACGCAGTCCACTGGAGAAAGGAGTGGCAAACCACTTCAGTATTCTTGCCTTGAGAATCTCATGAACAGTATGAAAAGGTAAAAAGATATGACACTGAAAGATGAACTACCCAGGTTAGTTGGTGCCCAATATGCTACTGGTCAAGAGTAGAGAAATAGCTCCAGAAAGAATGGAGAGGCTGAGCCAAACCAAAAATGAAGTCCAGCTGTGGATGTGACTGGTAATGGAAGTAAAGTCCAGTGCCATAAAGAACAATATTACGTAGGAACCTGGAATGTTGTGTCCACAAATCAAGGTAAGTTGGAAGTGGTCAAATAGGAGATGGTAAGAGTGAATAGTGACATTTTAGGAATAAGTGAACTAAAATGGACCAGAATGGGCAAATTTAATTCAGATGACCATTATATCTACTACTTTGGGCAAGAATCCCTTTTAAGAAATGAGTAGCCTTCATAGTCAACGGAAGAGTCCAAAATGCAATCTCAAAAATGACAGAATGATCTCTGTTCATTTCCAAGGCAAACCATTTAATATCATAGTAATCCAAGTCTATGACCCAACCACTAATGCTGAAAAAGGTGAAGTTGAACAGTTCTATGAAGACCTACCCAAGACCTTCTAGACCTAACACCAATAAAAGATGTCCTTTTCATCATAGGGGACTGCAATGCAAAAGTAGGAAGTCAAGAGATACCCAGAGTAGAAGGAAAGTTTGGCCTTGTAGTACAAAATGAAGCAGGGCAAAGGCTGATAGAGTTTTGCCAAGAGAACACAATGGTCATAGCAAACAGCTTTGTCTAACAACACAAGAGATGGCTCTACACATGGTGATCAACAGAAGGTCAATAACAAAATCATATTGATTATATTCATTGCAGTCAAAGATGGAGAAGCTCTATCAGTTCAGTTCAGTCACTCAGTTGTGTCTGACTCTTTGCAACCCCATGAATCACAGCACGCCAGGCCTCCCTGTCCATCACCAACTCCCGGAGTTCACTCAGACTCACGCCCATCGAGTCAGTGGTGCCATCCAGTCATCTCATCCTCTGTCTTCCCCTTCTCCTCCTGCCCCCAATCCCTCCCAGCATCAAAGTCTTCTTCAATGAGTCAACTCTTCACATGAGGTGGCCAAAGTACTGGAGTTTCAGCTTCAGCATCATTCCTTCCAAAGAAATCCCAGGGTTGATCTCCTTCAGAATAGACTGGTTGGATCTCCTTGCAGTCCAAGGGACTCTCAAGAGTCTTCTCCAACACCACAGTTCAAAAGCATCAATTCTTCAGCACTCAGCCTTCTTCACAGTCCAACTCTCACATCACAGGAAAAACCATAGCCTTGACTAGACGGACCTTTGTTGGCAAAGTAATGTCTCTGCTTTT
This sequence comes from Capricornis sumatraensis, assembly GCF_032405125.1. Taxonomy (NCBI): domain Eukaryota; kingdom Metazoa; phylum Chordata; class Mammalia; order Artiodactyla; family Bovidae; genus Capricornis; species Capricornis sumatraensis. The sequence goes on from NC_091073.1 coordinate 28,219,744, forward strand.
GAATATGCTATCTAGGTTGGTCATAACTTTTCTTCCAAGGAGTAAGCGTCTTTTAATTTCATGGCTGCACTCACCATCTGCAGTGATTTTGGAGCCCCCCAAAATAAAGTCTGACACTGTTTCCACTGTTTCCCCATCTATTTCCCCTGCTCTATACAGTCAGCAAAAATAAGACCAGGAGCTGACTGTGGTTCTGATCATGAATTCCTTGTTGCAAAATTCAGACTTAAATTGAAGAAAGTAGGGAAAACCACTAGGCCATTCAGGTATGACCTAAATCAAATCCCTTACATTATACAGTGGAAGTGACAAATAGATTCAAGGGATTAGATCTGATAGATAGAGTGCCTGAAGATCTATGGACGGAATGTCATAACATTGTACAGGAGGCAGTGATCAAAACCATTGCCAAGAAGAAAAAGTGCAAAAAGGCAAAATGGTTGTCTGAAGAAGCCTTACAAATAGCTATGAAAAGAAGAGAAGCAAAAGGCAAAGGAGAAAAGGAAAGATATATCCATTTGAATGCAGAGTTCTAAAGAATAGTGAGCAGAGATAAGAAAGTCTTCCTAAGTGATCAATGCAAAGAAACAGAGGGAAAAAAGACAATGGGAAAGACTAGAGATCTCTTCAAGAAAATTAGAGATACCAAGGGAACATTTCATGTAAAGATGGGTACAATAAAGGACAGAAACTGTATGGACCTATGAGAAGCAGAAGATATTAAGAAGAGGTGGCAAAATACACAGAAGAACTATACAAAAAAGATCTTAATGACCCAGATAACCACAATGGTGTGATCACTCACCTAAAGCCAGACATGGAGTACAAAGTCAAGTGGGCCTTACAAAGCATCACCATGAACAAAGTTAGAGGTGGCGACAGAATTCCTGCTGAGCTATTTGTATTCCTAAAAGATGATGCTGTGAAAGTGCGGTACTAAATATGACAGCAAATTTGGAAAACTCAGCAGTGGCCACAGAAGTGGAAAAGGTCTGTTTTCAGTCCAATCCCAAAGAAAGGCAATGACAAAGAATGTTCAAACTATAGCACAATTGCACTCTTCTCACACACTAGCAAAGTAATGTTCAAAATTCTCCAAGCTAGTCTTCAACAGTACATGAACAGAGAACTTCCAGATGTTCAACCTAGATTTAGAAAAGGCAGAGGAACTGGAGATCAAATTGCCAAGGTCCGTTGGATCATATAAAAAGCAAAAGAACTCCAGAAAAACATTTGCTTCTGCTTCATTGACTCTGGTAAAGCCTTTGACTGTGTGGATCACAACAAACTGTGGAAAATTCTGAAAGAGATGGGAATACCAGACCACCTTACCTGCCTCCTGAGAAATCTGTATGCAGGTCAAGAAGCAAGAGTTAGAAACAGATGTAGAACAATGGACTGGTTCCAAATTGGGAAAAGAGTATACAAGGCTATATATTGTCACCTTGCTTATTTAACTTATATGCAGTGTATATCATGCAAAATCCTGAACTGGATGAAGCACAAGCCAGAATCAAGATTGCCAGGAGAAATATCAATAACCTCAGATATACAGATGACACCACCCTTATGGTAGAAAGCGAAGTGGAACTAAAGAGCGTCCTGATGAAAGTGAAAGAGGAGAGTGAAAAGTTGGCTTAAAACTCAACATTCAAAAAACTAAGATCATGGCATCCGGCCCCATCACTTCATGGCAAATAGATGGGGAAATAATGGAAATAGTGACAGACTTTACTTTCTTGGGTTCCCAAATCACTAGAGATGGTGACTACAGTCATGAAATTAAAAGACGCTTGCTCCGTGGAAGAAAAACTGTGACAAATCTAGACAGCATATTAAACAGCCGAGACATTACTTTGCCGACAAAGGTCCATCTAGTCAAAGCTATGGGTTGTCCTGTAGTCATTTATGGGTGTCAGACTTGCACCAAAGCGAAAGCTGAGCACCAAGACTTGGTGTTTTTAAGCTGTGGTGTTGGAGGAGAGTTTTGAAAGTCCATTGGATTGCAAGGAGATCGATCCAGTCAATCCTAAAGGAAATCAGTCCTCAATACTCATTGGAAGGACTGATGCTGAAGCTGAAGCTCCAATACTTTGGCCACCTGATGCTAAAAACTGACTCACTGGAAAACACCCTGAATCTGGGGAAAAACTGAAGGGAGGAGGAGAATGGGATGACAGAGATGAGATGGTTGAATGGTGTCGTCGACTCAATGTGCATGAGTCTGAACCATTTCCGGGAGGTAGTGATGGACAGGGAAGACTGGAGGGCTGCAGTCTATGTGGTTGCAAAGAGTCGAACATGACTGAGTGACTGAACTGAACTTTCTTCTTTTTTTTTATTTTTTTTTTAAATTTTGAAATCTTTAATTCTTACATGTGTTCCCAAACATGAACCCCCCTCCCACCTCCCTCCCCATAACATCTCAGTGGGTCATCTCCACGCACCCACCCCAAGCATGCTATATCCTGAGTCAGACATAGACTGGCGATTCAATTCTTACATGATAGTATACATGATAGAATGCCATTCTCCAAAATCATCCCACCCTCTCCCTCTCCCTCTGAGTCCAAAAGTCCGTTATACACAGCTGTGTCCTTTTTCCTGTCTTGCATACAAGGTCGTCATTGCCATCTTTCTAAATTCCATATATATGTGTTAGTATACTGTATTGGTGTTTTTCTTTCTGACTTACTTCACTCTGTATAATCGGCTCCAGTTTCATCCATCTCATCAGAACTGATTCAAATGAATTCTTTTTAACGGCTGAGTAATACTCCATTGTGAACTTTCTTCTTGAGCTCCATGATAGAGAGCCCCAAAGCGGCTTACTTTCATATGTTAAAGCCAACAATGCAACTTCAATGTAGAACTCAGATGAATTCTCTTCTTCTATCATAATATACACACATAGGCTTTGATTTTCTTTGATATACCATACAAAATTACACAGGATGTTCTTGTGGTCTACAGAACATCATACACAATCTACTGTATTGGAGCAGGACCCTATGGGACTGTCCTGGGACAGGCCTTCTCCCATAATCTGCTTTAGCTTCTCTCTGAAGTACTTAGACAACAGTATTTGGTGCAAATTTCCTGAGCTGTTTTGCAGATGTGAAAACCCCCTACCAAAAGGAATATGTTAACTACCTCCTGGGTGAGCACATAGCCCCAGGCTTCCTAGAGCCTAAGGACTGACAATCTTAACCCCTGTGACACCCTGTTCCCGCATCATCAGTCAACCAGAGAAATGTGCACAGTCTGATCATGCACCCCGTGACCTCTTTCTCCCTCATCTGGCTTTTAAAAAATGCTTTACCAAAACCCTTGGGAGAATTCAAGGCTTTTTAGTGCAGGAGCCACCTCAGCTCCTTGTATGGCCTTGAAATAAACTTTTCTCCACTCCAGACTCCGATGTTTCAGTTTGGTTGGCCTCACTGTGTTGTTGGGCACACGACTTGTGTTAACAGAACCGTTGCCCTCAGACTGAAACTTGAACCCATGTGCTGGGACTCAAACCCAGCCAATACGCAGGTTGGGACTCAAACCCATGTGACCAGGACTTGAACCCAGCCAAGGCCCATGGTACCTGGTTTCAGGACCTAATGGACCTCAGGTTCTTGATGTCTCATCACAGAAGGTACTCAGTGACAGATAAAGTGGATTTATTCAAAGAGACTCAAAGAGAAGCACACCCCACAGACACAGTGTGGACCATTGCAGAGGGCCAGTCCAACTGCCTCGAAATGTGTCATGGTTAGCTTCTATGGGCTGGGTAATTTCGGGCTAATGAGTGGGAGGATTATTCCAATTACTTTGTCTAAGAGGTGGAGATTTCCAAGAGTTGGGCCACTGCCAATTTTTGGTCTTTTGATGGTGTCTTGGAACTGTCATGGGCTTCCCTTATGGCTCAGCTGGTAAAGAATCTGCCTGTAATGCAGAGACCTGGGTTCAATCCCTAGGCTGGGACGATCCCCTGGAGAAGGGAAAGGCTACCCATTCCAGTATTCTGGCCTGGAGAATTCCATGGATTGTATAGTCCATGGGATCACAAAGAGTTGGACACAACTGACTAACTTTTACTCACTGAAACTGTCATGGTGCTTCTGGGTGTGTCATATAACTTGCTGATTGAGGATCAAGACAACTTGACCTGTCTTATATCTTGGGCTCACTTGATTTTAATCAGTTTATGTTGTGTTACTGGGCTATACTATTCTTTCAAAAGTTGAGCCCTGCTCAACGTTTTGGTGTTGTTGTTGTCTGACTCCTTGTGACCCCATGGACTGCAGCATGCCAGGCTTCCTTGTCCATCACCCATCTCCCAGAGCTTGCTCAAACTCATGTCCATTCAGTCCGTGATGCCATCCATCCATCTCATCCTCTGTTGTCCCTTTCTCCTGCCTTCAATCTTTTCCAGCATCAGGATCTTTTCCAGTGAGTCGGTTCTTCACATCAAGTGGCCAAAATACTGGAGCTTCAGTTTTGGCATTAGTCTTTCTAATGAATATTCAGGGTTGATTTCCTTTAGGATTGACTGGTCTGATCTTCTTGTAGTCCAAGGGATTCTCAAGAGTCTTCTCCAACACCATAGTTTGAAAGCATCAATTCTTCGGCGCTCAGCCTTTTTCATGACTACTGGGAAAAAATACATAGCTTAATACTACTAGAAGTAACACCATACTGATCCTGATAAGCAGAATGCTACATGTATCCTAGATCACCGAGTAATTCATTCAGTTCAGTTCAGTTGCTCAGTCGTGTCCGACTCTTTGTGACCCCATGAATCGCAGCACGCCAGGCCTCCCTGGTCCATCACCAACTCCCAGAGTTCACTCAGACTCACATCCATCGAGTCAGTGATGCCATCCAGCCATCTCATCCTCTGTCGTCTCCTTCTCCTCCTGCCCCCAATCCCTCCCAGCATCAGAGTCTTTTCCAATGAGTCAGCTCTTTGCATGAAGTGGCCAAAGTACTGGAGTTTCAGCTTTAGCATCATTTCTTCCAAAGAAATCCCAGGGTTGATCTTCAGAATGGACTGGTTGGATCTCCTTGCAGTCCAAGGGACTCAAGAGTCTTCTCCAATACCACAGTTCAAAAGCATCAATTCTTCAGTGCTCAGCCTTCTTCACAGTCCAACTCTCACATCCATATATGACTACTGGAAAAACCATAGCCTTGACTAGACAGACTTTAGTTGGTAAAGTAATGTCTCTGCTTTTGAATATGCTATCTAGGCTGGTCATAACTTTTCTTCCAAGGAGCAAGCGTCTTTTAATTTCATGGCTGCAGTCACCATCTGCAGTGATTTTGGAGCCCCCCAAAAATAAAGTCTGACACTGTTTCCACTGTTTCCCCATCTATTTCCCATGAAGTGATTGGACCAGATGCCATGATCTTCATTTTCTGAATGTTGAGCTTTAAGCCAACTTTTTCACTCTCCACTTTCAGAATATAAAAGAGATTTCATGCAGCTGGCCTGCAACAGCTTTTGAGATCCAAATGTGTGTATCTCTTCCCAAGTATGGATTCTGAAATGCCACTTTGATGATTTGAAATAAGCCATGGTGACGATGCTGAGTAGGGCCCTATGGGACTCCTGGGCATAGAGGCCTTTTTGTTTCCCATCCTTGCAGGCAACACTCCAGCCTCATGACCTTCTCTGAGTTCCAAAGGGCAGAACAGTCACTAATCAAAGGAGAAGCAGCAAGGAAACCATCTAAGGCAAGGTAAAGTGACCATAGAAGCACATCAAGATTAGGAGACAACCTAAGACCCTGAACACACTATAAGCTTGTCAGCAACCCCACCCTTTCAAGATTTTGCAGAAAAGAAATGAAGATTATGACTGCCTTGATCCTTATCACATACCTCAGTTAGGGGAAGCACACTGACCGAAACCGCACCCCCTGGTCAGGCACCATAGTAACCATTTGCATGAGTTATTTTATGACAGGAGGTCCTAGTGGCAGAGCAATTCTCCCAGGTTCCCTTATACTACTGCTTCAGGGTGCTCCTTACCAATCAAATCTCTTCCTTTGTCAGCATGTAGGGCTCCTTGGACAACTCATCTCCACATGTTAGACAAGAGCACACTCTCAGGCCCTGAAGGGGTCCCTCTTCCTACAACACTCTTGCCTGACTATATAACCTCTCCCTATTCCCCAGGGAGGAGGGCACAGTTTTTGAGGTGCTAGCACCCTTTGCCTGGCAAATTAATGAAGCCAATCTTTCCTTCTCCTCCATAACTCTCTGTATTTCAGTTTGGCATTGGTGCACAAAGAGCCAAATTTTGGCAATAGTGGAAGTAGTTCTATGAAATAATTTACATATCTAAAAAAGAGTACTTTTTTTTTTTTTTTTTTTTTGCTAGAGAGCTAATTGTTAAACATTTCAGTTCAGTCACTCAGTCATGTCCGTCTCTTTGTTACCCCAAGGACTACCGCACCCCAGGCCTGCCTGTTCATCACCAACTCCTGGAATTTACTCAAACTCATGTCCGTTGAGTCGGTGGTGTCATCCAGCCATCTTATCCTCTGTTGTCTCTTTCTCCTCCTGTCCTCAATCTTCCCCAGCATTAGGGTCTTTTCCAATGAGTCAGTTCTTCACATCAGGTGGCCAAAGTATTGGAGATTCAAATTCAGCATCAGTCCTCCCAATGAATATGCAGGACTGATTTCCTTTAGGATGGACGGGTTGGATCTCTTTGCAGTCCAAGGGACTCTCAAGAGTCTTCCCCAATACCACAGTTCAAAAGCATCAATTCTTTCGTGCTCAGCTTTCTTGACAGTCCAACACTCTCATCCATACATGACTACTGGAAAAACGATAGCTTTGACTAGACAGAATTTTGTTGGCAAGGTAATGTTTCTGCTTTGGAATATGCTGTCTAGGTTGGTCATAACTTTTCTTCCAAGGAGTAAGTGTCTTTTAATTTCATGGCTGCAATCACCATCTGCAGTGATTTTGGAGCCCCCAAAATAGTCTGTCACTGTTTCCTCTGTTTCCCCATCTATTTCCCATGAAGTGATGGGACCAGATTCCATCGTCTTAGTTTTCTGAGTGTTGAGTTTTCAGTCAACTTTTTCACTCTCCTCTTTCACTTTCATCAAGAGACTCTTTAGTTCTTCTTCACTTTCTCCCATAAGGGTGGTATCATCTGCATATCTGAGGTGATTGATATTTCTCCCGGCAATCTTGATTCCAGCTTGTGCTTCTTCCAGCCCAGCATTTCTCATGATGTACTCTGCATATAAGTTAAATAAGCAGGGTGACAATATTGGGACCAATCTGTTGTCCCATGTCCAGTTCTAACCGTTAAACATTTACCAACACACTATTGGAGAAATTCTATAGATATTGAGGGGTCTGGATGACAACTGTCTGTGATGTTCTAGGATATTTAAGATAAAAAGATAGATTTTTCATTGTATTGTACTTCCTGACACTAACAACTAAGACAACAGCTTTAGGTCTTTTGAAATTTCAGAAGTAGCATACAATACACTTGAGAATAATATCCCAACTCAATTATATAAGTTGTGAATAGTTGCTAGCTGTGAGTGGATCCCAATGGAAAAGGATTCTGAAGCAAGTTCAAAACTGCCATCCATAATCTACATGTTGCTGTGTTACTAAGTCATGAAAACATCAGAAAATCATCATGCAGTGGAGATCATCTAATCAGGACAGAACTAACGACATTCTAAAAAACACAAGAAAATTATATGAACATGCAGTTTCACAAACAGACACGTCCATTAACTCAGCCAAACAGGATAAAAATACTATCTTTCAGAAAAGTATGGAAAGGGTAATTTAACTTATTTGCATATCTATTATTCTGAAGAAGGGAATGGCAACCCACTCCAGTATTCTTGTCTGGAGAATCCCCACGGACAGAGGAGCCTGGTGGGCTACAGTCCATGGGGTCGCAAAGAGTCAGACACAACTAAAAGACTAACACTACTATATCTATGATATCACTCCCCCACACCTACCCCCACCTCCAATGCTGGTCAAAGTCAAATCTCATGACAAGAGAAGCTAATATTCCTGACTTCAGGTGTATTATCTGGTCGTTCTCCAGCAATTGCCGAAGTCAATTTCTGGAGGAGGGAATGGCAAACCACTCCAGTAATCTTGCCTTGAGAACCCCATGAACAGTATGGAAAGGCAAAAAGATACGACATTGGAAGATGAGCCTCCCAGTTCAGAAGGTGTCCAATATGCTACTGAGGAAGAACAGAGAAATAGCTCCAGAAAGAATGAAGAGGTTGGCTGAGCTGACGTGGAAACAATGCCCTGTTGTGGATGTGCCTGGTGGTGAAACTAACGTCCAATGCTCTAAACAACAATATTGCACAGGAACTTGGAATGTTAGGTCCCTGAATCAAGGTAAATTGGACATGGTCAAGCAGGAGATGGCAGGATTAAACATCAACATCTTAGAAAATCAATGAACTAAAATAAATGGAAATGGGTGAATTTAATTCAGATGACCATTATATCTACTACTGTGGGCAAGAATCCCTTAGATGAAGTGCAGTAGCCCTTGTAGTCAACAAAAGAATCTGAAATGCAGTACTTGAGTACAATCTCAAAAATGACAGAATGATCTTGGTTCATTTCCAAGATAAACCATTCAACATCACAGTAATCCAAGTCTATGCCCTAACCACTGATGCCAAGGTTCAAGACCTTCTAGAAGTAACATCAAAAAAGATGTCCATTTTATCATATGGGATTTAAATGCAAAAGTAGGAAGTCGAGAGATACCTGGAGTAACAGGCAAGTTTAACTTTGGAGTACATCTGTAAGTAGTGGGAGGATAATGAGAATTTGGGCTTCACTCTCAAATGGGTGGAAGACCAAGGGCACGTGGGTTAGTTGTCCTGGTAGCAGCTGATGGAGCAAGGGAACAGACCAGGAGGCAGGTAAGGATAAAGGAATCTGACATCCACCGTGACTGAGATAAGCCCAGTGTACATACACTTACAAAAACTGAGAGTCTCACACAAAATTTAAATATATAGCTAAATTTTGCTTACTTGAAACAAAATAACTACTGTCAAATACTTATGTCGAGTACTTTTCTAAGTGATTTACATATGTTAAGTAATTTACTCTGCATCAAACCTTATGTCATGGACACTACTGACTTAGAAGATTAAAAGAAAAAAATCTACATAAGAAAATCATGAAAAATAAAGAGGTGAATTATAATTTTCAAGCAAAGTAGCATGCACAGCAGAAAACAATAAATGTGGAATGAAGTCACACTATAATATAAGCAAGTATGTATATTGCAAAGGCATAAGGATTAAAAACATATGCCAGCAATGGAGCAATAATATTATATACCTAGTGAAAATGAGCCCATATTCAGTCTATATATGTCTAAAGAGTAAAAATCAAGTAGCAACAGATCAAAATGAAAAATTATATTCAATACAAATAACACCCACATATAGTCTGATGACAGAGAATGCTAAGGCTTTAATACAGAAGAAGAAAAGTAATTCACCACAGAACACCATATGATCTTTCACACTATCCTGTCGTTTCCTTCTCGTGGACAGGCTTATTGGAATGAAAGCAAATGATGAAAAGCTGTACTGAAGACAGAAGAAGGAACCTAAGCTATGCGTGTTATAATTGCTTTCTAAAAGGAATTTTTAAGTTTTTCCTTACTGCTAGTGCTTTCAAATGATTTATAGAGCAATGAGATTATCTAGTTTGAAGGACTGGTAGAATTCCTTTGTGAAACCATTTGATCCTGGCACTTACATGATAGTTCCTTAATCATTTTCTTGATTAGGGAATTGCCCTGTTGAAGCTGTCTTAACTCGACTAGGGTTACTTTTGTTAATGTGTATTTCCCTAAGAAATTATCCATTTCATTGAGGTCTTCAAATTTATTTGAACTGAAAATATACAAATGTATTTAAATTTAAATTTCTTATGTTTCAAGTCATCTCTCCTTATTATTTCTTATTTTGAATATTAATGCCTTCTTCTGTTTTTTCTTCATCAATTTAACAGCTAATGGTAGGTTTGTTTTAATACCATATATTCATCATGAATGAAAAATTTACTGTATTTGACTTATGATAATCTTTTGCTTCTTTAATCTAGAAATTCATGAACACCTATCAGGAAATCTATGAATATGCTTCACTGTTTAATGGTTCAAAGGAGAAAAAAGATATGAATTAAAGAAATCTCAAATTTTAAAAAATAAATCACCATCCATTTGTGATTATAAAACAAATAAAATTCTTGGTAAAATATTAACAGAAGAGCTATTTCTATTAACTGAAGAATAGTGTAATATTAATAACTACTGTTAGGCAATATAACTATTTTCATTTATCTGAAAATGTTAGCTAATATTCTGGTGGCTCAGATGGTAAAGAATCTGCCTGCCAATGTGGGAGACGAGGGTTCAATTCCTGGGTTGGGAAGATCCCCTGAAATAGGAAGTGGCAACCCACTCCAGTATTCTTGCTTGTAGAATTCCATGGACATGGGAGCCTAGTGGGCTACAGTCCATGGGATTGCAAAGATGTGAAAATGACTGAGCAACTAACACTTTCACTTTCAGGATTGCTTTCATTTACCTGGAAATGTTAGCTAATATTAAAAGTGAGTGAAAGTCATTCAGTCGTGTCTGACTCTTTGCTGTATAGTCCATGAAATTCTCCAGCCAGAATACTGGAGTGGATAGCCTTTCCCTTCTCCAGTGGATCTTCCGGACCCAGAAATTTAACTGGGGTTTCCTGAATTGCAGGCAGATTCTTTACCAACTGAGCTATGAGGGAAACCCTTAGCTAATATAGATTAGAGAAAAATAAGACCTAAAATATTTAATCTATGGTGAAATTACTTAAGTCTCACAAAGCAAATCAATGATTATAAATATTTTGTGCAACAGTCTCCCTTCCTGGGGCAAAAATGCCATATAATTGTCAAAGTTAAAAAAATTTTGCATGAAACATATTTTATACCTTTAAAATTCAGTTATTATCTACATATAATACATAGACAATATTATGAAGACATAGTTCTCCTTTTTTTTAATCAAAAATTTGATTACCACTTCAGAAAAGAAAAGGAAATTAATACAAACTATACAATAAAGCAAAAGCAAAATTTAAATGGGCATCCTTGGTGGCTGGATGATAAAGAACTGCATGCAATTTGGGAGACCCAGGTTTGACCCCTGCATTGGAAAGATCCCCTGGAGAAAGCAATGGCAATAATTTCACTCCAATACTCTTTGCCTGGAGAATTCTATGGACAGAGGAGCCTAGTGAGCTACAGTCCATGGGGTCACAAAGAGTCAGACATGACTGAGCAACTAACACATAAATACACAAAATTTAATTACAGTAAAAAGTGATTTTCAAAATGAACATGTTAAAATGAAGTTTAAATAAATATTTGAAAACACATGAGATTGAAAATGACAATGCACACATAATTGTTTCTATTAAAACAGTTTTATTTTATTTTTTTAATGGCCATATGTGCTAAAAATTCAAACTCACAAATATATGCGGGAAGAAAAAAATACTAAGGTTCTCTTTGCCAAATAGGTCTGTTTTAAGGGACTAGATCTGATAGATAGAGTGCCTGAGGAACTATGGCCAGAGGCTCCTGACATTGTACAGGAGATAGGGATCAAGAACATCCCCATGGAAAAGAAATGAAAAAAAGCAAAATGGCTGTCTGAGAAGGCCTTACATATAGCTGTGAAAAGAAGGGAAGCAAAAAGCAAAGGAGAAAAGGAAAGATATACTCATCTGAATGCAGAGTTCCAAAGAATAGCAAGGAGAGATAAGAAAGCCTTCGTCAGCGATCAGTGCAAAGAAACAGGAAAACAACAGAATGGGAAAGACTAGAGATCTCTTCAAGAAAATTAGAGATACCAAGGGACCATTTCATGCAAAGATGGGCTCCATAAAGGACAGAAATGGTATGGACCTAACAGAAGCAGAAGATATTAAGAAGAGGTGGCAAGAATACACAGAACTGTACAAAAAGGATCTTCACAACCCAGATAATCACAATGGTGTGATCACTCACCTAGAGCCAGACATCCTGGAATGTGAAGTCAAGTGGGCCTTAGAAAGCATCACTACAAACAAAGCTAGTGGAGATGATGGAATTTCAGTGGAGCTATTTCAAATCCTGGAAGATGATGCTGTGAAAGTGCTGCACTCAATATGCCAGCAAATTTGGAAAACTCAGCAATGGCCGCAGGACTGGAAAAGGTCAGTTTTCATTCCAATCCCAAAGAAAGGCAATGCCAAAGAATGCTCAAACTACCACACAATTGCACTCATCTCACATGCTAGTAAAGTAATGCTCAAAATTCTCCAAGACAGGCTTCAACAATATGTGAACCATGAACTTTCATATGTTCAAGCTGGTTTTAGGAAAGGCAGAGGAACCAGAGATCAAATTGCCCACATCTGCTGGATCATAGAAAAAGCAAGAGAGTTCTAGAAAAACATCTATTTCTGCTTTATTGACTATGCCAAAGCCTTTGACTGTGTGGGTCACGATAAACTGTTGAAAATTCTGAAAGAGATGGGAATACCAGACCACCTGACCTGCCTCTTGAGAAATCTGTATGCAGGTCAGGAAGCAGCAGTAATTAGAATTGGACGTGGAACAACAAACTGTTTCCAAATAGGAAAAGGAGTATGTCAAGGCTGTATATTGTCACTCTGCTTATTTAACTTCTATGCAGAGTACATCATGAGAAATGCTGGGCTGGAAGAAGCACAAGCTGGAATCAAGATTGCCAGGAGAAATATCAATAACCTCAGATATGCAGATGACACCACCCTTATGGCAGAAAGTGAAGAAGAATTAAAAAGCCTCTTGATGAAAGTGAAAGTGGAGAGTGAAAAAGTTGGCTTAAAGCTCAACATTAGAAAACTGATCTTGGCATCTGGTCCCATCATTTCATAGCAAATAGATGGGGAAACAGTGGAAACAGTGCCAGACTTTATTTTTGGGGGGCTCCAAAATCACTGCAGATGGTGATTGCAGCCATGAAATTAAAAGACACTTACTCCTTGGAAGGAAAGTTATGACCAACTTAGACAGCATATTCAAAAGCAGAGACATTACTTTGCTGACTAAGGTCCGTCTAGTCAAGGCTGTGGTTTTTCCAATGGTCATGTGTGGATGTGAGAGTTGGACTGTGAAGAAAGCTGAGTGCTGAAGAATTGATGCTTTTGAACTGTGGTGTTGCAGAAGACTCTTGAGAGTCCCTTGGACTGGAAGGAGATCCAACCAGTCCATTCTAAAGGAGATCAGTCCTGGGCGTCCTTTGGAAGGACTGATGCTAAAGCTGAAACTCAAATACTTTGGCCACCTCATGTGAAGAGTTGACTCATTGGCAAAGACTGTTGCTGGGAGGGCTTGGGGACAAGAGGAGAAGGGGACGACAGAGGATGAGATGACTGGATGACATCACTGACTCGATGGAAATGAGTTTGAGTGAATTCTGGGATTTGGTGATGGACAGGGAGGCCTGGAATGCTGCGATTCATGGGGTCGAAAAGAGTCGGACATGACTGAGCGACTGAACTGAACTGAAGAAATATCATAATTCTCAAACAGTCTTCAAGGCAAATTTATGCTTTAATTGCCTTTTGTATGTATGCCAATTAAGTGATATCTATCTGAGTTTGAAAAGTGCTATGTTTACATCTGCAAAGAAACAACTGAAAAACCAACTTCCAGTTTGAGGCAATCTGAGTAGGTAACCTTCAAGAGTTTTGCAGTGTTTCCAAGTGACTGAATATTTTAACTTTCAGAGACAATGAAAGCCATTGTCATTCTACATCCCCTATGTCCTTAACACTTCTTTAGCTTTCAAGAGAGAGAAGGCAATGGCAACCCAGTGCAGAGCTCTTGCCTGGAAAATCCCATGGGCAGAGAAGCCTGGTAGGCTGCAGTCCATGGGGTCGCTAAAAGTCAGACAAGACTGAGTGACTTCACTTTACACTTTTTTGCATTGGAGAAGAAAATGGCAAACCACTTCCGTGTTCTTGCCTGAAGAGTCCCAGGGATGGGGGAGCCTGGTGAGCTGCCGTCTATGAGGTCGCACAGAGTTGGACATGACTGAAGTGACTTAGCAGCAGCAGCAGTAGCTTTCAAGAGTTTACACGGTTAAACATTTCCAATATATTTAAAGGAGACTCAGGATATTTTAAGAAAATACCATGCCCACACATAGGCCAATTAATTTGAAATCTCATTAAGTTAAATGTTTTTTCTAAACATATGTAAAGACAAAACTGACTGGGTAAAGCAAAAAGTGAATAAATCAATAACTTGGAAAATTATGAAAAATTAAAAAATTAAATCCAAATAAAGCTCTGGGATAATATAACTCACCAGTGATTTTTTTTAAGCTATAAAAGAACAGCTAATTGCACATTCTATAATTCATACTAACACTTTAAAATTTCTTTAGATTAACAGTATGTGTAAAAACCTAATTTTAGGTTTTCAGTTCAGTCGCTCAGTCATATCTGACTCTTTGCGACCCCATGAACTGCAGCACACCAGGCCTCCCTGTTCATCACCAACTCCCAGAGTCCACCCAAACCCATGTCCATCTAGTCGGTGATGCCATCCTCGGTCATCCCCTTCTCCTCCTGCCCCCAATCCCTCCCAGAATCAGAGTCTTTTCCAATGAATTGGCTCTTCCCACGAGGTGGCCAAAGTATTGGAGTTTCAGCTTCAACATCAGTCCTTCCAATGAACACCCAGGACTGATCTCCTTTAGGATGGACTGGTTGGATCTCCTTGCAGTCCAAGGGACTCTCAAGAGTCTTCTCCAACACCACAGTTCAAAAGCATCAATTCTTCGCTGCTCAGCCTTCTTCACAGTCCAACTCTCACATCCATACATGACCACTGGAAAAACCATAGCCTTGACTAGATCGACCTTTGCTGACAAAGTAATGTCTCTGCTTTTGAATATGCTCTCTAGGTTGGTCATAACTTTCCTTCCAAGGAGTAAGCGTCTTTTAATTTCATGGCTGCAATCACCATCTGCAGTGATTTTGGAGCCCAGAAAAATAAAGTCAGACACTATTTCCACCGTTTCCCCATCTATTTGCCATGAAGTGATGGGACTGGATGCCATGATCTTAGTTTTCTGAATGTTGAACTTAAGGATTTTAGATTTTAAAGGTAAAAAAGGTATACATAAAGAAGGTAAAAAACTGAAACAGCTGAATAATCAAACTTCACAAAATAAGAACTGGTAGACTACTCAGCATAAAATTGGCCATTATATCTTATCCTATTCTTGGCAGATGTTTATTTTTTCTATGTAATTTAGCTTATCATCTGAGCCATCAGAGAAGCCCAATCTAGCATCTCTTATTCACACCAATCACTTTTGTTTTTTTAAATCTACTTTTGTTTTAATGACTTATTTTCTTTTTGTAAATCTTTGAATTCAAATGTCTCATGGATAGAGAGGACAAAAAATGTGCCATTTGCTAAGTCAACATCATTAGTGATCCGCTTGTTTTGTTCAGCCACTACGTCACTTCTGACTCCTTGTGACCCCATGGACTGCAGCATGCTGCAGAACAGAGACTGTGGCTTTCCCATCCTTCTTTGCTCAAATTCATGTCCATTGTGTCAAAGATGCCATCCAACCATCACATCCTCTGTTGGCCCCTTCTCCTGTCCTCAATCTTTCTCAGCATCAGGGTCTTTTCCAAAGAGTCTGCTCTTCACATCAGGTGGCCAAAGTATTGGAGCTTCAGCATCAGTTCTTCCAAAATATAACTCAGGGTTGATTTCCTTCAGGCTTGATCTCCTGGCTGTTCAAGGGACTCTCAACAGTCTTCAGCACTACAATTTGAAGGCATCAATTCTTTAGTGCTCAGCTATTTCTGGTCCAACTCTCACATCTGTACATGACTACTGGAAAAACCATAGCTTTAACTATAAGGTCTCTTTTCAGCAAAGTGATGTTCTTGCTTTTGAATTTGCAGTCTAGGTTTGTCATAGCTTTTCCTTCAAGGAGCAAGAATCTTTTAATTTCATGGCTATAGTCACCATCTGCAGTGAGTGTAAAGCTCAAGAAAATAAAATCTGTCACTATTTCCACTTTTACCTCGTCAACTTGCATAGGTTGAATAAAATTTTTTTCATATGGGCTTTTTTTTCATACAGGCTCCATATGCATGAAGTGTGGATTCAATTAATTGGTTAATTGAATATGTGTTTTTAAAAGATTATGTAAGACCATTAAAATAAATATATGTTACAATCCTACTTAAATTCTTGGCAACTGAAATCAAACACCATGATTAACTGCTGCTGCTGCTGCTGCTGCTGCTGCTGCTGCTGCTAAGTCACTTCAGTTGTGTCCAACTCTTTGCGACTCCATAGATGGCAGTCCACCAGGCTCCCCCAACCCTGGGATTATCCAGGCAGGAATACTGGAGTGGGTTGCCATTTCCTTCTCCAATGCATGAAAGTGAAAAGTGAAAGTGAAGTCCGCTCAGTCCTGTCCAACATGTAGTGACCACATGGACTGCAGCCCACTAAGCTCCTCTGTCCATGGGATTTTCGAGGAAAGAGTACTGGAGTGGGGTGTCATTGCTTTCTCCAAGATTAACTGAGATTTACCCCACCAAGTAAATAATACCATTATGTTATCATTACATTATATCCTAGGTTGCTAGGGAAAAAAAAAATCATGACTACCTTAATAGATGTCTGTTTCTATGGAATTCAATTCAGTACAGTTCAGTTCAGTCGCTCATTCATGTCCAGCTGTTTGTGATCCCATGAATTGCAGCACTCCAGGCCTTGCTGTCCATCACCAACACCCGGAGTTCTCTCAAACTCATGTTCATCAAGTTGGTGATGCCACCAGCCATCTCATCCTCTGTCATCCCCTTCTCCTCCTGCCCCCAAACCCTCCCAGCATCAGAGTCTTTTCCAATGAGTCAACTCTTCCATGAGGTGGCCAAAGTATTGGAGTTTCAGCTTTAGCATCAGTCCTTCCAAAGAAATCCCAGGGTTGATATCCTTCAGAATGGACTGGTTGGATCTCCTTGACTCTCAAGAGTCTTCTCCAACACCACAGTTCAAAAGCATCAATTCTTCAGTGCTCAGCTTTCTTCACAGTCCAACTCTCACATTCATACATGACCACAGGAAAAAACATAGCCTTGACTAGACGGACCTTAGTCGGAAAAGTAATGTCTCTGCTTTTGAATATGTTATCTAGGCTGGTCAGAACTTTCCTTCCAAGGAGTAAGCGTCTTTTAATTTCATGGCTGCAATCACCATCTGCAGTGATTTTGGAGCCCCCAAAATAAAGTCTGACACTGTTTTCATTGTTTCCCCATCTATTTCCCATGAAGTGATGGGACCGGATGCCATGATCTTCGTTTTCTGAATGTTGAGCTTTAAGCCAACTTTTTCACTCTCCTCTTTCACTTTTATCAAGAGGCTTTTGAGTTCCTCTTCACTTTCTGCAATAAGGGTGGTGTCACCTGCATATCTGAGGTGATTGATATTTCACCCGGCAGTCTTGATTCCCACTTGTGCTTCTTCCGTTTCTCATGATGCACTTTGCATAGAAGTTAATAAGCAGGGTGACAATATACAACCTTGACTCACTCCTTTTCCTATTTGGAACCAGTCTGTTGTTCCATGTCCAGTTCTAACTGTTGCTTCCTGACCTGCATACAGGTTGCTCAAGAGGCAGGTCAGGTGGTCTGGTGTTCCCAGCTCTTTCAGAATTTTCCACAGTTTATCATGATCCACACAGTCAAAGGCTTTGGCATAGTCAATAAAGCAGAAATAGATGTTTTTCTGGAACTCTCTTGCTTTTTCCATGATCCAGCAGATGTGGGCAATTTGATCTCTGGTTCCTCTGCCTTTCCTAAAACCAGCTTGAACATCTGGAAGTTCACGGTTTGCATATTGCTGAAGACTGGCTTGGAGAATTTTGAGCATTACTTTACTAGCGTGTGAGATGAGTGCAATTGTGCAGTAGTTTGAGCATTCTTTGGCGTTGCCTTTCTTTGGGATTGGAATGAAAACTGACCTTTTCCAGTCCTGCGGCCATTGCTGAGTTTTCCAAATTTGCTGGCATATTGAGTGCAGCACTTTCACAGCATCATCTTCCAGGATTTGAAATAGCTCCACTGAAATTCCATCATCTCCACTAGCTTTGTTTGTAGTGATGCTTTCTAAGGCCCACTTGACTTCACATTCCAGGATGTCTGGCTCTAGGTGAGTGATCACACCATTGTGATTATCTGGGTTGTGAAGATCCTTTTTGTACAGTTCTGTGTATTCTTGCCACCTCTTCTTAATATCTTCTGCTTCTGTTAGGTCCAGACCATTTCTGTCCTTTATGGAGCCCATCTTTGCATGAAATGGTCCCTTGGTATCTCTAATTTTCTTGAAGAGATCTCTAGTCTTTCCCATTCTGTTGTTTTCCTGTTTCTTTGCACTGATCGCTGACGAAGGCTTTCTTATCTCTCCTTGCTATTCTTTGGAACTCTGCATTCAGATGAGTATATCTTTCCTTTTCTCCTTTGCTTTTTGCTTCCCTTCTTTTCACAGCTATATGTAAGGCCTTCTCAGACAGCCATTTTGCTTTTTTTCATTTCTTTTCCATGGGGATGGTCTTGATCCCTGTCTCCTGTACAGTGTCACAAACCTCCGCCCATAGTTCATCAGGCATCTAGCTATCAGATCTAGTCCCTTAAATCTATTTCTCACTTCCACTGTATAATCATAAGGGATTTGATTTAGGTCATACCTGAATGGTCTAGTCGTTTTCCTACTTTCTTCAATTTAAGTCTGAATTTTGCAATAAGGAGTTCATGATCTGAGCCACAGTTACTGGTCTTGTTTTTGCTGACTGTATAGAGCTTCTCCATCTTTGGCTGCAAAGATTATAATCAATCTGATTTCACTGTTGACCATCTAGTGATGTCCATGTGTAGAGTCTTCTCTTGTGTTGTTGGAAGAGGGTATTTGCTATGACCAGTGCGTTCTCTTGGCATAACTCTATTAGCCTTTGCCCTGCTTCATTCCCTATTCCAAGGCCAAATTTGCCTGTTACCCCAGGTGTTTCTTGACTTCCTACTTTTGCATTCCAGTCCCCTATAATGAAAAGGACATCTTTTTTGGGTGTTAGTTCTAAAAGGTCTTGTAGGTCTTCATTGACCATTCAATTTCAGCTTCTTCAGCATTACTGGTTGGGGCATAGGCAATTCAATTCAATTCAAGTCAATTAAACTGTACTTAAAGTTAAAAAAACAACTTTGAAAATTAAGAAATCCTCTTAAACTAAAAGCTAGTATGATACTAGAATCATTTACATTAACATTAGAATATTGCTGTCAATAGTATTAAGTCCTTCATTTGAAACATCTTGTCAAAAAAATTTTTTTCAAAGAATGTTGTAGCAGTGAAAAGAAAGAATCTATGTTTTTGTGCTGTTTGTTTTAATACAAATCTATATGTGAATGATTTCATCTAGAAAATCCAAAGCAATGATTTGGAAAATTATAAAAATTAAAATTAATGATTTCAGTAAAGTGGATCAAGATCAGGGTTGGCAAACAATTCTCTGCAGACCAAATCAGCCTACTCACCGTATTTGTAAATAATGTTTCCTTAGAACATAACCATGCCCATTCCTTTAGGTGCCATCTATGACTGCTTTTATAGGCAGAGTCAGAGCACTTGTGCCAGAGACTGTAAAGGGTGTCAGACCTTCCAAAGGTCTAAGATATTAATATTTAGCCCTTTATAGAAACATTTGTTAACCCTGATGAAGATAAATATTTGATAATCAAAAAATTTAACCAGCAATTAATAGTTCCAGAAAGAGATAACAAAGAAAGATACAGGGAGGGAGATTTCTTGGACCTGAATCCTATGGATTTTCAGATTACATATAAGGACTGTCTGATTATTCCATAGGAAGAAAAACATCACAGTAAGCCAGGCAAGATCATAATGATACTTCAAACCTATATTCAGATTTTCTTTCCAGAGAAGGAAAAAGGTTACATATAAAATTTGCAGGGTATTTCAACCTATATGTATTCAGGGTATTTCTAGAAGATCAATCTAGAAAATTAGAAGTCAATGAAATAATTTCAGCCTACAATTTAAAGTCAAGTCATGATTACACGTATGAGGTCTCTAAATGCTTTACTCCTGATCTCTTAGAAAATACTCCACCTAAATTAGGAAGTAAATACCAAAATGGAACACATGAGATCCAATAGAGAAGTCAGAGGAAGAAAATTCTCAGAATGATGAAAAATGGTAATATTCAAAGCCATATGTGCAGTGGGTTTTGTGAATAAACAGGTCAGATGGGAGCAAGGGAAACAGAGATCCAGGAAGAACATATCAAGGGAAAAATAGTAAAACTTACAGATGTATATTAAGTATTAGATCATATTGAAAATAATTTTACAGTTCTTTGAAAGCATTTGGGTGCTGAGTTAGTGTTAAGTATATAGAAAAAAGCAAATGAAGTGAATGAGGTAACTCCAAGATAAAGAAAAACTCATACAAGAAATGAAGTGTTAGTGTCTTTAGTACAGAAATGAAGTGTGAAAGTTCTGACAATGACTCAACTGAGAGCAATATTTGCAAAACCATAAAAATGTAAACACTGAAATCTGACTTAACCAGGAAGTTAGATATTAGTATTTTAGGAGAATGGCTATAGAAGTGGAATCCCAAAGGGAAGAACTCTACAAGGTAAATCCTCTTCTATAATGTAAGTCCATAAGTAAAGTTTAACAGTGAAAAATAAAGACATGGTTCTGTAAACTACATTAGTTAGAAATGTGGAGACAGTTTTTGAAAAGGAAGATGGAGGGCATAAAGAAAGTGATAATGGTTGATGGAAAAACAGGGGGGTGTTGTTATCATTAGCTGGGTACTACTATTAGAGATTTAGAAACAGAACAGAATTTATCAATTATGATTCAGTAAAGCTGGAGAAAAGTAATATAAATTGAAATGAATAAAACCCCAACAAATTATAGGTTAAGAATGCAAGTTCTATATTTTAAAGGCCTATGTATAAACTGAACTTGGCCAAATACTAACTGCAACTTTGAGTGACTAAATCTGTCTCAATTTTTTCCTTTTTAATATAGGTATAATAAAAGTACATGAGAGACATCATAGACAGTATATAAGCTAATGCAGGTAAGACTTTTATTTTAAAAACAGATTTTATTTTGTTAAAATAGCAATTATGATTTTAAAGTAATACGTATAAATGAGAAAACAGTATCATTACAGTAGGTCTACAAAAGAATAATCTGTATTAGTAATATCTAAGACCTATACAAAGTGTCAGCAAACTGAAAGAGAGAAAAATTTTGAAAAATCCTGAATATGAAATCAGTCTATTTAAAATAGCTGTTAATCCTAATAATAAAGCTATATTTTCCTGTTGTTGAATCAGACTATTTTATTTGAAGACAACTGTATACAACATTTATGAAAAAGGTGAATAGAATAATTTTCATAAAATTTTATACACATTTAGAAGACTACTGGCCCTTAGAAATTTTTTCCTAGGAAGAAAATCTTAAACACAAAAGAAAGAAGTTCTATGAACATCAATAATTTAGGTAATTTCAGAAATGTTTCTAAGAATCTATTTTTTTCAATTTGGTTTCTTAAACAGATTTCATAATTATATTATTATATTTACCATTGCATATTCACAGCTCTTTTAAAGCTGTCGGATATCATCCCCATTATACCAATAATATTTGTAAAGTAACCAATAACTATAATTTCTGGTTATTAACAAATATTACTATCCTTTTGATGAGATGGGGAGAACTGCTTTAAAAATGTATATACATAATCTAAAAGCTTGGTCCAGAGATAAACACTTAAAACTGCATAAAATAGTCCTGAACTCAAAGGAAAGTAAAATAGTTCAAAGATTTTTCCTCTCTCCAAATAGAATACTTATTTTGAATAGAGACTGACCTCATAGCAACCACTAACTTTCACTGAAAACTGAAGAATTTAACCACCCAGTGTGTGACATCAACAGGATTTCCAGTCTCAAAGTAGTTTGCCTAAATATACCCAGAAATACCACACCTGAACTTAAGAAAAATGTCCTGGCATCATGGAAAAAAAGTCAAAGATCATGCAATCTCCTCTGCTGGTTCAATCCTGCACTTATTACTAATATATACACATCCAGTTAGTTAAGATCCCCTCCCTGGCTTAACTGCAAAAGCATCCCCTTTTTCCAAGACACACTTTAGGATTTTCTCGAAAAAATGATATAAAATTCCACACTTCCTCCTGACTAGCTAATCTTTTAAAAGGGACAGTATCAACCTACTTATATGGCATTTTAAAAGCATTTCTAAAAGTTTTTCTTTCAAAAGACTTTCAGAGAACAAAAAGAGTTGCATACTAGGGATAACTGAATAGCTCCCTACCAGAGACAAGAGAGTAACTGGACATAAAACAAGCTTATTAGATAAAACGTAGCAGAACTGTATATACAGATAATTGCTGGCATGGACAAAATACGGTGGGACAATCTTGACTGGCAAGACACAATATGGGGCAGCAGACATCTCACAGGTGGTGGAGATAGCATATGAGAATGATTACCAGCCCTGATGGCTCAGTGGGTAAATATTCACCTGCAATGTTAGAGACACAGGAGATGTGGGTTTGATCCCTATGTCCAGAAGATCTCCTGGGGAAGGAAATGGCAATTCACTCCAGTGCTCTTGCCTGGAGAATCCCATGGACAGAGAAGCCAGGCTATAGTCCAAAGGGTCGCAAAGAGTCAGACATGACTGAGCAATTAAGCACACATCAGACCAGCCTGGAGCCCTGCTGAATGGATTTGAATTTCAGATCTGCCACTTACTAGCCATGTACTGAACAACTGATTTGCACATTGTGTGCCTTAGTTTAATCATCTATATAATAGACACAATGCTAACACCAACTTCTTAAGATTACAGCAAAGAATAAATCAACTCCTGCCTGTATTTAGATCATAGCAAACATCCTCTTTCAACAACATAAGAGAAGGCTCTACACATTGATATCACCAGATGGTCAACACTGAAATCAGATTCTTTGCAGCCCAAGGTGGAGAAGCTCTATACAGTCAGCAAAAACAAGACCAGGAGCTGGCTGTGGCTCAGATCATGAACTCCTTATTGCCAAATTCAGACTTATATTGAAGAAAGTAGGAAAACCACTAGACTATTCAGGGATGACCTAAATCAAATCCCTTACAATTATACAGGGGAAGTGAGAAATACATTTAAGGGACTAGATCTGATAGACAGAGTGCCTGAGGAACTATGGACGGAGATTCATGACAGTGTACAGGAGACAGGGATCAAGACCATCCACAAGAAAAAGAAATGCAAAAAAGCTTAATGGCTGTCTAAGGAGGCCTTACAAATAGCTGTGAAAAGAAGGGAAGCAAAAAGCAAAGGAGAAAAGAAAAGATATACCCATTTGAATGCAGAGTTCCAAAGAATAGCAAGGAGAGATAAGAAAGCCTTCCTCAGTGATGAGTGCAAAGAAATACAGGAAAACAATACAATTGGAAAGTCTAGAGAGTTCTTCAAGAAAATTAGAGATACCAAGGGAACACTTCATGCAAAGATGGGCTCGATAAAGGACAGAAATGGTATGGACCTAACAGAAGCAGAAGATATTAAGAAGAGGTGGCAAGAATACACAGAAGAACTGTACAAAAAAGATCTTCATGACCCAGATAATCACAATGGTGTGATCACTCACCTAGAGCCAGACATCATGGAATGTGAAGTCAAGTGGGCCTTAAAAGCATCACTACAAACAAAGCTAGTGGAGGTAATGGAATTCCAGTTGAGCTATTTCAAATCCTGGAAGATGATGGTGTGAAAGTGCTGCACTCAATATGTCAGCAAATTTGGAAAACTCAGCAGTGGCCACAGGACTGGAAATGGTCAGTTTTCATTTCAATCCCAAAGAAAGGCAACACCAAAGAATGCTCAAACTACCGCACAATTGCACTCATCTCACACGCTAGTAAAGTCACGCTCAAAATTCTCCAAGCCAGGCTTCAGCAATATGTGAACCGTGAACTTTCAGATGTTCAAGCTGGTTTTACAAAAGGCAGAGGAACCAGAGATCAAATTGCCCACATCTGCTGGATCATGGAAAAAGCAAGAGAGTTCCAGAAAAACATCTATTTCTGCTTTATTGACTATGCCAAAGCCTTTGACTGTGTGGATCACAATAAACTGTGGAAAATTCTGAAAGAGATGGGAATACCAGATCACCTGATTTGCCTCTTGAGCAACCTGTATGCAGGTCAGGAAGCAACAGTTAGAACTGGACATGGAACAATAGACTGGTTCCAAATAGGAAAAGGAGTACATCAAGGCTGTACATTGTCACCGTGCTTATTAACTTCTATGCAGAGTACATCATGAGAAACACTGGGCTGGATGAAGCACAAGCTGGAATCAAGACTGCCGGGTGAAATATCAATAACCTCAGATATGCAGGTGACACCACTGACAACGACAAATTGGCACTTACCAAGAGCACTGCCAGTGACTGAACAACAAATGCATTTGACATCTGCCTCTAGGGAGACTGAAACCCATGCTGCTATAGCTGTTGGTTTTCAACAGTCCCTGAAGGAGTTCACAGTGGAGTGAGCCACACTGTGCTCCAGGGAATCTGGTGGGACAGGATGCATATAGTTGGATGTTTTTAGAAACAGATTTTATGATCTCAATCTTTGCATCTCCTCATATCTACAGAAGCACTAAATCCCTTCATGGTGACATCAGACCCTCATGACTAACAAAAAACCTTTTGTAAATTGAGTTTCATGGTATTGAACTCACCCTTCACCAAAACCTTGTATATTGGCTTTCTCCCACTGCCGCTTTGGAGCAGTCTCTCAGAACTATCTGAGATGCTGCCTCCCGGGCTGCAGTTCTCGTATTTCACTCAAATAAAACTTAACTTGCAGTTCACAAGTTGTACATCTTTTTTAGTTGACACCACCCTTACAGCAGAAAGGGAAGCACCAAAGAGCCTCTTGATGAAAGTGAAAGAGGAGAGTGAAAAAGTTGGCTTAAAGCTCAACATTCAGAAAACTAAGATCATGGCATCTGATCTCATCACTTCATGGCAAATAGATGGGGAAACAGTGGAAACAGTGACAGACTTTATTTTGGGGTGCTCCAAAATCACTGCAGATGCTGACTGCAGCCATGAAATTAAAAGACGCTTACTCCTTGGAAGAAAAGTTATGACCAAGCTAGGCAACATATTAAAAAGTAGAGACTTTAATGCCAACAAAGGTTGGTCTAGTCAAGGTTACAGTTTTTCCAGTAGTCATGTACAGATGTGAGAGTTGGACTATAAAGAAAGCTGAGGGCTGAAGATTTGATGCTTTTGAACTATAGTGTTGGAGAAGACTCTTGAGAGTCGTTTGGACTGCAAGGAGATCCAACCAGTCCATCCTAAAGGAAATTGGTCCTGAATATTCACTGGAAGGACTGATGCTGAAGCTGAAACTCCAATACTTTGGCCACTTGATGCAAAGAACTGACTCATTTGAAAAGACCCTGATGCTGGGAAAGATTGAAAGTGGGAGGAGAAGGGGATGACAGAGGATGAGATGGCTGGATGGCATCACCGACTCGATAGACATGAGTTTGAGTAAATTCTGGGAGTTGGTGATGGACAGGGAGGCCTGGTGTGCTGCAGTCCATGGGCCACAGAGTCGGACACAACTAGCGACTGAACTGACTCACTGACTGTGTTTAGAGGAAGAGTAGCTGGTACAAAGAACATCCACATGGTCAACCAAAGGTATAATTTTCTGGTTCCTCAAGTTGCTCCTGGTCTATATCCGATTATTTCTTTTACCCTAGATTTGCTGCCCTGTGGCCTTTTTAGAGATTATTTCACATCTGTGTGAAACACTTCACATGAAAATTCAGGCAGAAAATTCATGTGAAAATTGACCTCCCTCAAACAAAGATTAACTGGTAAATGATTGCCAAGCACTTGGAACCCCTTAAGTGTTCCAAAAACGTTGCTTGTTAACTCTCCTCACCCTGAGAAGGGCCAGCTGATGACAATCCTAGGCTGAAGTATCTCATGTCATATAAACACTGAATCCAAAGTTGTTGTCAAATTTCCTATTTGCAAGCGGCCAGGGGGCACACTCAGAAGACATTCACAGAAGAGCATTGCATTCTGCACCTGGCATAAGATTAGCGGCTGCTTCAGGGAAATGTTATTTCCAGCATTTGGTTTTCAATTTGACTTATTTTTTCACATTTTTCACATCTGACTAGTTAAGGGAGCCTCACATAGCAATCTTCTTGTCATATAAGAAGATCATATGGTGAAAGGCAATATTATCTGAGAAAAATCTGGATTGAGACTATGGAAAAAAATCAATATTTTTTGTGTGTTTAGTAAGTCTTGCAGATGACATCACATTGACAATTTTTATTGTCTTATAATCCTTTAGGAAAGATACTTAATGGTCCCAGTGGCATCTTCAGCAGAAGTACACAGTGAAATCTGAAAGCAAGCTGTTTTCATGGTATTGTGAATTGCACAGGAGTACCATCGAGAGATAAATATTCATAAGTCATTAACAAATTCCAGGTCAGTCCATGATTATTCATCATAAGAGCACATGTACTCAATTTTAAATGAATTATTCATTGGCTTTGTTTATGAACATCTTTAACTGATTAATGGTAAATCTTGATGAATATTCCTGAATTGTTCAAACCAAAGCACAGATCATAATGAATGAAGTCATGCATTGCTTTTCAGGAGTGTGAGATGAATAGCTGATACTGGGAAAAAAATAAGAAATTGCAATGGTTTTGCAAATATGTCTGGTTTGGAAATCTTAGGGCTTAGCTTTTGATTAGTAACACATTGACAATCAACATCCTACTCTTTAAGCTATGAGTTTTGGCTTCAGACTCAGAAAAGGTGATGCAACATGGTGCCAGGAAACATGCCTCAAGCACTTTAGACTTTCTTTGGTCCAGTTTTCTGAAACCAGGCCTCAGCTTTTCAATAGGTAGATCATCCATTTGAGGAGCTTCTTCAAATATGACATTTAATTCTAATTTATCCAATAATATTATTTTTGTGTTTTACTGTGGCATGAGTGCTAAGTTGCTTCAGTCATGTCTGACTTTGTGCAACCCTGTGGACTGCAGCCCTCTAGGCTCCTCTGTCCATGGGTTTCTCCAGGCAAGAATATTGGTCTGGGTTGCCATACCCTCCTCCAGGGGATCTTCTCCACTCAGGAATTGAACCCAGTCTCCTGCATTGCAGGCAGGTTCTTTACTATCTGAGCCACCAGGGAAGCCCTTTACTCAGGTAGTAATTACTATGAGTTCTAACCTCCTACCAAATCTTTAAGTGTATAATGCAGAACTGTTAATTCTAGGCATGATAACATACAGCAGATCTCTAGAATGTATTCAGCATGCACTACTGAAACTTCACACCCTTTGGTTAGAAGCTCCCCATTTCCCCTTCTCTCCTAGCCCTGGCAACCACTATTCTGCTCCCTACTTGTATTAGTTTGACTATTCTGGATATCTCATATAAATGAAATCATGCCATATATACCCTCCTGTGGCTGCCTTATTTCATTTAGTACAATGTTTCTATAATTCATCCATGTTTTCACATATTGCACAATTTTCATATTTTTTCAGGCTGAGTAATAGTCCATTGTATTTTTATACCACATATCCACTGATGGATATTTAGGTTGGCTACTGTAACTAGTACTGCAATGTGGAAATGCTACTATCTCTTCAAGACCCTAATTGCAATTATTTAAATAAATACCCAGAAGTGGGATTGCTGGATCATGAGGCAGTTTTGTTTTTCATCTATCGAGGATCCTCCATACTATTTGCCATAGTGGCATCACCATTTTTGCATTTCCTCCAACAGTTTACAAGGGTTGCAATTTCTCCACATCCTGGACAATACTCATCTTTTTCTTTTAATAACCATCCTAACAGGTATGATGGAGAAGGCAATGGCAACCCACTCCAGTACTCTTGCCTGGAAAATCCCATGGATGGAGGGGCCTAGTGGGATGCAGTCCATGGGGTCGCTAGGAGTTGGACACGACTGCGCGACTTCACTTTCACTTTTTACTTTCATGCATTGGAGAAGGCAATGGCAACCCACTCCAGTGTTCTTGCTTGGAGAATCCCAGGGACACGGGAGCCTGGTGGGCTGCCGTCTATGGGGTTGCACAGAGTCAGACACGACTGAAGCGACTTAGCAACAGCAGCAGCAACAGGTATGAAGTGATACCTCATTGTAGCTATAATTTGTATTTCCCTAATGGTTAATGATGTTTAACACCTTTTCAAAAACCTGTTCACCATCTGTATGGCTTCTTTGGAGAAATGTTTATGCATGTCCTCAGTTCATTTTTAATGCTATTGGTAGTTGTTTCAATCTATTCATTGTTTCTTTTTCTCCAAAGAGTTTTAGTTAGACTGAAAGACATAATATTTTAAAAATGTCCATATTATCCAAAGTGATCTATAGATTCAAAGCTGCTGCTGCTGCTGCTAAGTCACTTCAGTCGTGTCCTGTGCAAACCCATAGACGGCAGCCCACCAGGCTCTGCCGTCCCTAGGATTCTCCAGGCAAGAGTGCTGCAGTGGGTTGCCATTGCCTTCTCCAATTCATGAAAGTGAAAAAAAAAAGTGAAGTCGCTCAGTCATATCTGACTCTTAGCGATCCCATGGACCGCAGCCTACCAGGCTCCTCCGTCCATGGGATTTTCCAGGCAAAAGTACTGGAGTGGGTTGCCATTGCCTTCTCCGATAGATTCAAAGCAATCCCTATCAAAATCCCAATGGCATTTTTTATAGTAGAAAAAACAATCTAAACTACATTTGGAAACACAAAATATCTAAATAACCAAAAAATTTGGAGAAGGAAGAACAAACAACGGCATTTTTTAATAGTAGAAAAAACAATCTAAACTATATTTGGAAACACAAAATATCTAAATAACCAAAAAATTTGGAGAAGGCGTCACATTTACTTATTACAAAATGTAATTCAAAGATAACAGTAATTAAAGAAGTATGGTATTGACATAAGTAAAAGCATTCACATCAATGGAATAACATATAGAAAACCCAGAAATAAGTCCATGTATCATATGGTCAATTGATCTTTGACAAGGGTGCTAAAAATGCACAATGAGGACAGGTTAGCTTCTTTAATAAATGGCATTTAGAAAAATTGATATCCACATACTTAAAAATGGAATTGGGCCTTAATCTTACATCATAAATAAAACTCAACTTAAAATTGACTGAAGACTTAAACAATTCCCCAGACTCCAAAGCTTCTAGAAGAGTATACAGACATAAAAGCTCATGACACTGGTCTGGCAATGTTTCACAGATAAAACACCAAGCCAAAGGCAACAAAATGAAAATAGACAAAAACAGGGGTATGCCATCAAAATTCTTGAACATCAAAAATAACCTTATTTTTTCATAAGAATTGAAGTTTCTAGATGAGAGGTTATTTTAAAACCAGTCAATGAAGCAGATTAAAAAATGGAAAAATTAAAATAGAAAATAGTCTATGTTTTTTCCTATGTTAAAATCTAATAGAGTTCTTGTACATATTTATGTGTTTTCAAGAGTCAATTTTCATATATATTTTCTTATTTCAGTATTTTTAACCTGACCTTTGATATTTTACTACAATAACATTTTATGATGGAGCTGGAAAATAACATTCTGGTATTAGTAATTCAAATGGCACTAAAATACTAAAGGCAGAGTTATTTTGTGGCATTGACTTTAGTCAGAGATTACTACTAAGCTATTATTAGAAAAGTCCACTGAATCAGAGCAAGTATGAGAATGAAGACAGATCCTTTGGGAAGTCTGGATAAAGGAAAAAACTGGATTATAAAATGAAATAAGTAGAAAAACCAAGTGAAAATATGAAAACAGGGAATCTAGGAGGACCATTTTATTGAAGTTAGATATTTATTATTCTTGATTTTTATATTTTAAAAAGTAAGCACAAGGGATAAATCACAAGTCCTAGAAAGAAATTTTCCTTTGAATAAATGGCTTACTTTTAAAGTTTCTGTGGATGCCCTGAACCAGATAAACTGCTTGACTGTTCCAAAAATATAAGTACATTCTTAGACCAATCAATTGCCACACCATATCTCTTGGTATTAATTTTATTAAGCTAGTGATTCCCAATCAGGTGTATATATTCCAATCATCTGTATGGCTTTTTGAACACATATACACTTTGAGTGAGAATTTTGAGGGAGAGGGGTATGTTTCGGTTAATATGTTCCACAGATGATTATAACTCCTACAGTAGTTTCCAATGTGTTCATATCACATGTGGTAGACTATTTCCATTGCTGACCTTATTCTGCTCCCCACCTAGTGTTCATGTTTTTTGACCTAAAACCAAACAGAACTCTCCCACTATTACTACAGATTTGGGCATAAGACTTACTTGGTCAATGGAATATTGGCAAGTATTTTAAAAGCAGAGCCTTGAAAAGTACTTGGACGCTTTCAATTGTGCCCTTGCATCTCTGTCCTCCCTGAGAAAATATGCTCAACCTAGACATTTAAGGGCAAATGGTGAGAGTCAGTTGCACCAGTTTTCCCATAGCTAACCTATATCAGTTTATAGCTATTGATTACTAGATCTGAGTAAGTCCAGCCAAAATGAACAGAACTGACCAGCTAAGACCAGGTTAAATCAATGAACTGCATGTTCATGGGCTAAAAAATGGTTATTGTTTTAAGCCATTGAGTGTTCATGTATTTCATAATTCAGCATTACACTCTCAAAAGAAAGTCAGTATACCATTTTAAGCAATAAATTATTTTAGCTAGATTCCAATTTATATTTCCAATTTCAATTATTTGGAAAAGTCCAAGGTAGTATGGGAGAATTATGGAAAATAGAACTAGATAATGAGCATATTTCATGAAAAATATTTTAAGTGATTTTGGTCATATGACCCATCAAATATGATGACCACATGATATATGCAAATATTTTAATCCCTTATTATTCCATTATAAATGCCACATAATATCCATTGAGTCTAATAAAATCTGTATCTAAAAATAAGCTAAATAAACATTAATGGAGTAATATGTAAAATTTAAGAATTATTTTATTCATTGACCTATTACTTTTTAAGAATAATGTTTCTGTTACTCTACTATATACAAATATATGTTAATTATGATACACATATACTACATATGTGCAAATATAATATATAAGCACATGAAAGAAATGGCATAAAACAATAAGGAAAATTACTTAACTGACCTCTCAAAAGATAAACAATTTTAATATTAGAAAGCATATTCTCCATCATATAACATGCTATTTGATCACAATTGTTTTGCAAGTTTTTAGAAACTAATAAGTCATGAATCTGTTTGGCTATAATTATTAATATTCCATTTTTTCAATAGCATTTTAATGACTCATACATTTGTATGTATGTAAAGAAGATATACTGTGTATTAAGAGATGCATTATACAGAGATGACACATTGCATATGGGGAGAAAATATATTATCATGTACATATAATTATGTATATATCACAGAAAAAAGAAAGAATCAAATGTAGCCCAATATATTCCAGTTCAAGAGTACAATGAGGAACAGAAATCAGCCTAAAAAAAGGAAAAAACCTGAGAAAGGAAAGCCAGAGAAGTAAGAAGAAAATCAGCAAAGGGTGACGTCCTGTGAATTGCAGAAGCCAATGTTCCAAAGAGAGGGTGCAGTCAACTGGGTTGTCTGCTGCTATTAATAAAAGTCATCAACCTTCATGGAGCCGCCATGGAGGAAGTGGTACTCACTTCTCCACTCTGGGAAACAACACAGAAGACATGAGAGAGGGTAAGGAGACTGAAACACTAAATATAGTGGAACATACAGAAATCTATCAAAGATAACTTCTCTGTCTCCAATAGATTGTCCAATTAGCTCCAGTGTCTTGGCCTACATAAACTGGGGATGGTGAAGAATGGTAGTGCTAAATGGTTAGCAGTCACATGTGGATTTAAAATGTGAGAATCCAGAAATCTTGGATAAATGGAGCCAGCGGAAGGTGCAGACAATACTAAAAAAGAAAGAAAGGGGGGAAAGAGGAATGAAGGAAGGAAAGGGGGAATCTGAAACGTAAATATAAAAAATGTTATTGTGTCTTTCAGTTTATAGACTTAAAGTGTGCATTATACAATGTGTCATGTTATAGTGATGGAGAGCAGGGGTGATCTTGGAGGTGATCATGAAATATTTCTTAGAAATTGAAAGCTAATCTGTTTAGTATTTGTGCATTTTACTAAAATGGCAGCTTAAAGTTGTGTATCTGCTATTGTGATGCCAATGCCGGTGTTTTAAGTGGAAAAAAAAAATGACCTTGCTTTGTGCTGTGTACACAAGATTTCTGGAAAAGAAAAACCCTTTTTATGGCTCACACAGCTTAAAAGTAGCTGTCACTCAAACGTGCGCTCACAGTTGAGCTGCTTTTGTTTTATTCTAAATAAATTGTTTCTTTTGAGGAAAAAAAAAAAAAAAAAGAAATTTTGGTTTTTGACCTGAATTAGAAATGGTACTTAAACTTCCTCTATAGCTTTCTTGCACAGAAAAAGCTGACACAAAACTTTGTTTGGTGAGTTGGTCATATTTTTCTTTTCTCTTTATTGGAGAAGGAAATGGCAAGCCACTCCAGTATTCTTGCCTAGAGAATCCCAGGGACAGAGGAGCCTGGTGGGCTGCCATCTATGGGGTCGCACAGAGTCAGGCACGACTGAAGTGACTTAGCACGCATGCATGCATGCATGCATTGGAGAAGGAAATGGCAACCCATTCCTAGCTCCTACAAAAAGCAGAGTTCTAATTCTAGTAATCCAGAGTGTGCAGAGCATTTTGTGGAGACAATACGTGGCATCAGAAAAGTGATAAAAACCTGTATCACAAAGAGTAGAGAATTTGAGTACAGCTACTTAGAATGCACCCTTCTACAAGAATTATGAACCTATGCCTCAAACTTGGTTTCCTGAATTTTGGGTTTCAAATCATTCCAACTTGTCATTCAGTCCTATAATTTTTTTTTTTTAAATCAGTAATGATATTTGAAATTACAGACTTTAGAGATTTCAGGTTTTCTCATGACAATGCAAAAGAGAAGGAAAAGAGATGAAGGGTAATAAAAAGGTATTTTTACAGCTAGCTAGGGCTGAGTGATATTTAAGATTTTACTTAAATGGCAGTTCCTATTATATATATACGCAATGCTCACTCACACTGTTGCAGTACTGTTGGTAGACTCTGGGAACACCGTTAAGTACTGGTAGATGAGAAATTATTGAAGTATCAGGTTGAGATACATAATCTTTTAAGTCAAAGAGAAGGTCACTTCATCATCAGTGACAAGGGACAGAGAGACCATGTCCTGGGCAACATTTTCTGTCCAGTATCATATAAGAATAATCAAGCCATTTCCTTTTAAATCTAATTTAATGCAGGTTTTTAAACAGGTTTTTTGTTTTTTAAATTTTGTTTTAGGACAGACTGCTGTCTCCATTATGTTTAGACTGACATAACCGAAGTATTATGAGTCTGATCTACTGGTGGTATCAAGGTCTGACTGCCCCATTTCATTTTGGGATTGTCTCCACAGGGCTACACATTTTAGACATCAACCACTATTGCAAATTGAAGCAGAAAGGTTAGGAGGCAGCAGGAAAAGTAAAGTGTAGGATGACGTATATCAACAAATGGTGGAAGTGCATTACACCCAAGCCAACAAATTCATGGTCAGAAAATCATTTATCTGGCATGTAGTTGCTTATTCAATAGGCAATTTTTCAAAGCAGGTAGATCTGTGGAAAAACTACTGTTAACTGTGTCTGAAAGCAAATAATGATGAAATTTAGGGAAACAACACTTGTTTTCATCTCCATATATGCTCCTCAATAATTCTTTTCTATAAAATCCCCAGCTATGGTTTTTGCAGTAGTCATGTATGGATGTGAGAGTTGGACTATAAAGAAAGCTGAGTGCAGAAGAATTGATGCTTTTGAACTGTGGTGTTGGAGAAGACTCTTGAGAGTCCCTTGGGCTGCAAGGAGATCCAACCAGTCCATCCTAAAGAAAAGCAGTCCTGGGTGTTCATTGGAAGGACTGATGATGAAGCTGAAACTCCAATATTTTGGCCACCTGATTCAAAGGGCTGACTCATTTGAAAAGACCCTGATGCTGGGAGGGATTGGGGGCAGGAGGAGAAGGGGACAACAGTGAATGAGATGGTTGGATGGTATCACCGACTCAATGGACATGATTTTGAGTGAACTCTGGGAGTTGGTGATGGACAGGGAGGCCTGGCATGCTGCGGTTCATGGGGTC
Source organism: Capricornis sumatraensis (assembly GCF_032405125.1). NCBI lineage: Eukaryota > Metazoa > Chordata > Mammalia > Artiodactyla > Bovidae > Capricornis > Capricornis sumatraensis. The sequence goes on from NC_091073.1 coordinate 28,254,327, forward strand.
ACAAAGAGTCGGACACGACAGAGCAACTGAACTGAACTGAACTCCTTTTATGTCACTAATTGTCCCAGTATGAAAATTCTCAAGTTTTTGTTTGAAACTTCCTTTCAAGCACTCTCCTTAGTTTTGATTTTTAAAAATGTTTATTTCAGGATTAGTAAATAACAATGCTTCAAAGAACTGTATATTTGTGGGCAAACAGAATACATGGTCATGGACTGAATAAGTCCTTTTAATGGAAAAGATGAATTATCACAGTATAAACTTGCCATGTTTTAATGAACTCAGTTAATTCAATTCATTGTTTCTAAATTATCTGGGCTATTATCACTTTGCTCATGTGATAGACACTCAAAAGTTCCCAAATTACCATGACTCTTCCACTGGATTATCCATACTTAGATATGATCATACTTAGATTATTCATACTTAGATATGATCTTCATGGCTTACTTAATGCTTCTTTCAAGATTATTAGAGATTCTTGCAGCCTGTGGTGGTTTAGTCACTAAGTTATGTCTGATTCTTGCAACCCCATGGACTTTAGACTTCCAGGCTTCACTGTCCATGGGATTCTCCAGGCAAGAATACTGGAGTGGGTTGCCTTTTCCTTCTCCAGGGGATCTTCCCAACCCAAGAAACAAACCCAAGGCTTTTGCACTGCTGGCAGATTCTTTACCAACTGAGCTAGCAGCCTATTCTCTTCTAAATCATTGTTTTGCTCATATCCTTTACAAAACAGAGCCACGTCTGAAACTGAGCTGGAGTCCAGGATCGAGGTGAGAACTGTAATGTTTATGGAACCTAACAATGTTGGCTTAAATTCTGCAGTTTTATAGATTGGAATGACATACAATCCTACATTTTTATGGAAAATTCAGTTTATTGAATTTTGCGCATGACTGGATAAAGATTCTTTTATCCTGAAAATAATTTAAGAAAAAAACAAAAAACACTTGAAGCAAAATAACGTAACCTGTATTTGAAAAACACTAAAATGCTCTTCCCCAAAAAGCATAAAGTTACTGAAGTTCAATTATCACTTTTATAAGGTTTGTAATAAATATTATGCTTTTTAGATATTTAAAGATCTCTATTATTAAAAAAAAACAAAACAAAACAAAAAAAAAAACTACTACTTAAAAGCATGTACCCTCCCAGTTGTATTACTTACAAGTCAATTGGCCTTGGGAAAGTTATCTGACTTTTTCTTTATCTCTAAATGTGTAAAAGATAAGTCCTTTTATCAGTTGAAATAAAGCTAAATGTGAAATTCTTCATAGTTGAGCTGAATACATACTACAAAGAAAGCTGTTCTGTGCCAATAGGGTCAAAGAAGCACTCATGATGATACCTCTATTATCAGTGACACGAAAACCATTTAGATGGTTTATGAACATGGTTCACTGGGCCTTTTATCATGTGACTTGTTACCATGTTGTCAACATTTTAAATCAATTTTACGTTGCTTTTTGTCATTTATGTACAGAAAGTGACATTTTAAATAACACCAGAAGGAAGGAGATAAGTGAGTCCATATGAATGTGAAGAAAAAAGCCGTCTAGAAGGGGGAACAATAAAGAGTTAAAAGTGTAAACTGGAGCATGCTGGTATATTTCAGGAATAGCACAAAGGCAATTGTTGCTGGCGCAAGTAAAAGAAGAGGAGCTTGGTAGGACATGAAAGAGATTAGGGAGGTTAGATCATATAGAGTCTCATTGGCCTTGGTAAGGAAATTATAGTTCTTTGAGGAAAGTATGTAACTTTCCTTATATTTAATATTAATAATTGATTCATGGCAGTCTGAGATGCTGATATATCATAAATTTAAACATATTAAAAAAATTTTAACATATTAAACTACCACTTCTAAACCAGTGCTTGAAACTTCTAACTAAAACTCAAATCATGCAATTACTTTATTATTCTGTTATAATTTTAAACTGTTCTATTATTGACCACATAGAATCTAAAAAGATATTCATCTAAACTCTTACCAGTATAATAAACAAATAAGTGTTAATTGCTCAATCATTATCTGACTCATTGCTGCCCCTTGGACTATAGCCTGCAAGGCTCCTATGTCCAGGCAAGAATACTGGAGCAGGTTGCCATACCCTCCTCCTGGGGATCTTCCTGACCCAGGGATCAAACCCAGGTCTCCAGCATTGTGGACAGATTCCTTACCATCTGAGCCACCAAGGATGCCGCAAAGAAATAAAGACAATTTTAAAACCTTAATTTCAAGACAAATATAGTGAATATGCTATATTTTTAAGTGGGCAATAACTTTAAAAGTTATTTTAAAATAAATTTTTATTTTAAATAAAATTTAAATGATACCACAGGTATATGACTGTCTAATATCAAAAAGTAAGAACTGAGTCAACATTAGAAAGCTTTTTTCCTCTCTCCACTATGATAGCACCATGGACAGTGACTAGCCAATACCAAGAGTTAAAGCAAGTCTGTTGGTTAATATTGAAAATTCATAACTACCACCAGTTTTTTTTAAAGACAACTACATAACAAGGCTTTAAGGTAATAATTAAAATCAGATATATGATTTAGTTCCTAAGCTTCATGAAAAAGCATAGTATAACATAAAGAGAATTGAATCAAGAATAAGGACAAGTATCTAAATATAGCTCTAAATACAGAAAACTAGACTCTCTTTGGTAGGCCAATGAATGTTTCAGGAGTTCACTGTACTTGTTATAAAATGGCAAGGTGGAAAGAAAATGTACAAAATGTTACCTTAGGTCCTCTCTGTTCTAAATTTTAATATTATCTAAAAGTTGTCCTACAAATTTGGATGAATGCAACCCTAATTGATACACCCATGCCATTGATATAAACTTTCAATGCTTTCAAATCCACTCAGAAAGAATGTCTATCACAAATAAGTGCTTCAATATATTGAATACCAAGCAGAGACCAGGGTTCGACCCCTGGGTCAGGAAGATTCCCTGGAGAAAGGAATGGCAACCCACTCCAGTATTCCTGCCTGGGAAATCCCATGGACAGAGGAGCATGGTGGGCTACAGTCCATGAGGTCACAGAGTCAGACATGACCAAGCGACTAACACTTCAAGTATCAACTATATGAAAGTTAGAGAAGAACCCAAACAAGCTAACTTGGCAGTATAGAAATTTCATATTGCAGCTAAAAAGATCAGAGTCAGAATGACTGGCTAATTTAGTGGATACATTACATCATAATGAGTCATTCTTTCTATGATTTTTCTCTGCCTACATGTATGTTGACTAAGTCTTTAATGTTGGCTCAAGTCATGTTCCCAAATGAGTGCCAAAGGTTCAGGTGTCACAAAAGAATCCATCAGAGAGAAGACTTATTTTGCCTCTACTTTTTCTTGCTATCAGTGAGAATAAGTCTTTTCCAGAACCCTCCTTGCAGATTTTCCCTCATCTCTATTGAGCCAGAAGTCAACCACATGTTTCAGCCATCAGTATGAAAACTGAATTATAATCATAGGCTTAGCTGAACAAAATTAGCCCCAGGTACATACACTCTAAAATATACGACCTTTAGTATTTGGCTCTCCAGTGCCTGAACAAAAGTGGCGCTCTGTTAAAAAGAAAAAATGAGAAATGGCTATAAAGTCTACCTTGTTTAATTTAAAAAGAAACACACATTCTACCCTATCCTGTACTCTTCTCTGTATGCAAGCTGACATTGACAGACATGTACAACTGCTTTGCAATGAAGTATCATTTAGGAAATGGACCATTTCTTAATAGAAAGACTGTTCATCCATGACTTTTCAAACTCTTGACTTTTATCAATTATAGCATCACTATTATATGATTTTTAGATTGACAAATAGTAATATCTTATTAGTACAGCACTTCTAACTCTAGTTCAACTGATAGGTTTTTGACGAGTATTACAACTACCTTGTTTCATACAATTATTCCATAAAATTCATCCCAAAAGCTTATTAACAAAACATGACCATTTCCAGTCATTCTCATTTCCAATTCGATGCTAAACTGTACCGAAAAATTTTACTAAATTTCCTTTTACCAGGTGTAATGTAACATTATCTTACCTAAAACCAAATAGTCTCCTTAAAACTGCATTTTATCATTTCCCTCCATCTTAATACCCTTAATATCTACATTTTAATTTTTACTGAATGCTAACAACCCTAAATATTATGATATAAATATGATGTGCAATTGACTTAAAATATTAATGTAATTATTCACTTAAAATCTTCTTCAAATCAGGACTTCCCTAATGGCATGGTGGATAAGAATCTGCCTGCCAACGCAGGCGTCATAGGTTCGATCCCTGGTTTGGAGAGATTTCACATGCCGTGGAGCAACTGAGCTTTCGCACCGAAACTACTGAGCCCAGGCTCTAGGGTCTATCAGCCACAACAAATGAGCCCCAGTGCCACAACTATGAAGCCCACACATCCTAGAGCAGGCAAGTCACAACTACGGAAGCTGTGTGCTGCTCCTGCTGCAGCTTGTGCACCTAGAGCCTGTGCTCTACAACAAGAGAAGCCGTCAAAATGAGAAGTCCCTGCATTGCAACTAGAGAGCAGCCCCTGCTCTCCGCAGCTAGAGAAAGCCCATGAACAGCAATGAAGACCCAGAGCAGCCAAAAATAAAAACAAACAAATAAAGCAGTGTATACATGTCAAAACAAAATCTTGAGGAAAAAAAAATCTTTAAATCATCATACGAGGGTATGCTTTAGTTTTCTTTGCCAGAGAAAGCCATTAGCACCTGAACAGTATAAACGTTTTCAAGTTAACATGCAAAATGTGAAATTTTACTTTCCAAAGCTCTAAGCCAGTGAGGAGGTATTAAGCATGATTAGCCTTACTTTATCAATGACACAATGTGCCGACAGGTCAACAGATTTCAAACACCAAAATTAGAGACTGAGAACAAGGTCAACTTGAGTATATTAACCAACTCTATTCTTAATTCTCTCAGTCACAAAAATATGATTAATACAGCAAATGCAGGCTTGTTACCTGATTATTATCCCTTCTGGGTATGACATAATCCTGCCTGTCTCTTTACAAATATATTCCATGTGTGATGTTGATCCAGTGCTCTGCAAAACACACCAGGAAGGCATTAAAGACTCTTTGCTCAAGAGAAAAAAATCATTAGATTTATGCAAGCATTGAAAATGGAGATTTATATTGTTAAATGCCATATGCCATTTTAGCAGGGCTCTGGTTTTTCCAAGTACGACATCATAATTGTCCTATGAGGGAGACAAAGAATGGGGAAAATAGTGATTAGTTGACCCTTCAAAGAGCAATGGCTCTTGGATCTAAAAAACATAGATTATTATGTATCAATCTTCTGATGATGTATTGTGGGCTTCTTTTCTTGAACATATGCAATATGAAAGGTCTTATTTAGTCCCATAAAGCATTGGGCTGGGCTCTATCCTTTGTGTTAAAGCCTAAAGTCAATGGGTAATTCCCATGAGAATGCTGCTTCTAATCTCTCCTTCACAGAATGCATTTAATATGTCATAGTTTCTGAAAATGAGGGAAAAGACAAAGGCAGAGGTAATGAAGAAGTCAGAAGACCCTCTAGGTCAGAAGGTATGCACCATCCCTGTATTTATACTGCTTAATATACAGTGATCACACTTTTTGAGTAGCTCTACTGCCCTGTGAAAGGTCAACTTGCCACAGACAGCAGCATCCTTATGAGAACCTAGTGCTTAAAGACAAGTGGTACACATTGGTGGAATAATACTGAAGAGGGGACTAGTATCACCTGGAAGCATTTCTCAGAATATTAAGGTCAGGTGGTCTTGCTTTGTGATATCTCTGCTTACACATTTAAGTTATGCACCTTATAAAAACTGCACTTACGGATTAAGAACTGCCTGTAAAACTTTTCTGTATGTAAACAAGGATTTAAGAATCTTGAAAATAAGTTCCTCAATAAAACAGTGAATAACACTTTGTAATGAACAAATCCTTATGATTGCATAATTAGGCAGAAATAAATTATTTTCAGGAAAATTATTTGTAGAAAATTGTAAACATGGAGGTAAAGTAATATTTCTGTTTTCCATAAGAGATTAAAGGTCACAGGTTCAGAGGTCCACAGCCATACTAAAAAGGCAATTAAAGTTCAACAAAATCTACGAAGATTTCATAGCGGTTGTCCTTCTGACTTTAACAGGTCACTAGAAGGCAAAGGCACCCCATTCCAGTACTCTTGCCTAGAAAATCCCATAGACGGAGGAGCCCGGTAGGCTGCAGTCCATGAGTTCGCTAGGAGTCGGACACGACTGAGCGACTTCACTTTCACTTTTCACTTTCATGCATTGGAGAAGGAAATGGCAACCCACTCTAGTGTTCTTGCATGGAGAATCCCAGGGATGGGGGAGCCTGGTGGGCTGCCATCTATGGAGTCACACAGAGTCAAACACGACTGAAGCGACTTAGCAATAGCAGCAGCAGGTAGATACTGTGAGAAAATCAAGTGGATTTGTTGATGTACATAAGTGTGAAGTCAAGATCTTTTAAAAAAGAAAAAAGTTGCTTTATTTTGAAATAAAGCAACAAACGAATAAATGGACAAACATAATTCTTATAAACACTGAAATAATGTAATTAGGTGGAGTTTGCTTTATTGAACACTTATTCTCTGTCAAATCAAATGTTCCTGTAAATCAAATTTTCTAATTTTACATGTTCTTTTCCTATAGAAAGTTTTAAATTAGTTTTGCTTTAGATTTTTTATTGCTTTATATTGATTTTTTATAAAATGCAGACATAATAAATAGATATAAGGAAGAAAACATGAACCACCCACAACCAGTATATAAAAAACTGCCTTTTCTCTGATTATCCTGGAGGAAACTTAAAAAGCACACTCAGAAAAATGTAACATTAACATAACATTAATCATTACCATTTTGTTTTAGCACAAGAATGCCCTATCCAAACATGTGAGGTTTTTTTAAAAATTATTTTCTTTGGTAGATGTTGAGGGTTTTGAAGTGTTCAACAGTTAATACACTCAGTTAATTTAACTTACATTTATCAAGTCATATACTACACTTCTGCATCAATAAGTTGCAACTGGAAGTTTATCTCATTTTATAAGATATGAGAGAATTGATTACCAAAGAAGAAAAGCTGGAAAGTATGTGACTCACGAAGACATTTGTTAAATCTTCAGTTTTCTAAATAATTTAGATGGTATAAATTTGCTATGAAATTTTTAACTGAAATTACTATTCCAAATGGGAAAGAAACACAATAAATAAAAATCAAGTTATTTAAAAATAACTAAAAATTAAAGAATTAAAGTATTGTTTACTCCCTAGAGTAAATGAGATTTACTTGAACAATTTCAGATCTATTATACTAAGGCAGTATGTGGAACAATATTTACACACTTGTTTTCAGGTCTTCAAAATTTTTGACAATTATTTTTCATATCTTGTTGTGGCAATACATAGCCACCACATTTACATCTATGTGTTTTTACATTTATGGTAAAACCATAGGATAGTTATCACCTTATGCTTTTATTAAATTGAATAAAACTCTCCATTATTAACTAACATTAATAACAACTATTTGCTGAGGATATTCTATGACAGAATAAACCAGATACTTCACCCACAGTTGAAGTCACAATAACCCAAAGATACGGATAGTATAAGAGGAAACTAGAGCTCAGAGAGGTGAAGTGGTTTACCCAAAGTCACTCAGTTGGTCAGAAACAACCAAGATTGAACCTATGCCTAGTTGATTCCATTTTGAACTCAGATAGCATATTCGAAAGCAGAGACATTACTTTGCCAACAAAGGTCCATTTAGTCAAGGCTATGGTTTTTCCAGTAGTCATGTATGGATGTGAGAGTTGGACTGTGAAGAGAGCTGAGCATCGAAGAATTGATGCTTTTGAGCTGTGGTGCTGGGGAAGACTCTTGAGAGTCCCTTGGACTGCAAGGAGATCCAACCAGTCCATTCTGAAGGAGATCAGCCCTGGGATTTCTTTGGAAGGACTGATGCTAAAGCTGAAACTCCAATACTTTGGCTACCTCACGTGAAGAGTTGATTCATTGGAAAAGACCCTGATGCTGGGAGGGACTGGGGGCAGGAGGAGAAGCGGACGACAGAGGATGAGGTGGCTGGATGGCATCACCGACTCGATGGACATGAGTTTGGGTAAACTCCGGGAGTTGGTGATGGACAGGGAGGCCTGGTGTCCTGCAATTCATGGAGTCGTAAAGAGTCGGACATGACTGAACTGAACTGAATTCTTAATAGGAATTATGTGTCACCTTGACAGCTAATATTCTTGTCACTTGCATATCAAGCAGTGCAATGGATTATAAGGAAAAAAATTAGGCTAGAAACCTGTTTAATAGAGTTGCTTTAAATTTCATTCAAAATACTTTGTTGGCATAACCTGAAGCCGTACTCTTGAACTGTTGACAAATGGTTTTTATACAGAAGAATCAGCTATGTAGGGCTAACATATCTATCATTTATTACTTATTCATTGCTTTCCTCCGAAAATGATCTGGGGGCATTTCTAAAATTGACAAAAAATTTATAATAGCTTTTAACATCCTAAATAATGTGGCAGAGTAAAGACTGGCTGATCCTGGAATTTCCTAACTCAAAAACTAACAAAAGTAATTGATGAGGATATCTGGGTTGTGTGTTTTCCAAAAGCAAAAGGATCCAAATGCACTGGGGAAAAATTCAAAGCTCAAAAATATCTCTAACAAGGATAGAACATATTCCAACCAGGTGGTGTAAGCCCTGTGACAGAACTCCTGACTAACTGCCAGTTCCCAAACTGAATACATAGTTCTAACGCAGCACTTTTGACCCTAACCCACTCCCACCTTCCCCTACACAAATACTGGCATATGTTCAGGCTCCTGGAAGACCAAAGAGAACATACAATTTATCCCTCTCAGATAAAATAGAGGTGGAGACAAACAAGTCTTTGATAAAACAGTAAGAAGAGTTGCGGAAAATGTAACTAAATCACATGAGAAAAACAAAATATTAATACAACTGTTCAAATTAGAAATGAGTGAATCTAACTAAAATAGATAACTAATGAGAACCTATTATATAGCACAGGGAACTCTACGCAATGCTCTGCGGTGACCTAGTGTGTGTGTCAGTTGCTCAGTCGTGTCTGACTCTTTGTGACCCCATGGACTGTAGCTCGCCAGGCTCTTCTGTCCATGGAATTCTCCAGGCCAGAATACTGAAGTGGGTTGCCAAACCCTTCTCCAGGGGATCTTCTTGACCCAGGGATCAACCTGGGGTCTCCTGCACTGCGGGCAGACTCTTTACCATCTGAGATGCCTGGGAAGACAGTGGTGATATAGACATGAAGGAAATTTGGTCATCCTGAGACAGAGAGCAAGATACTTATTTCACAATCAGTGCTACTGATGTATGGATCATTTATTTCAAATGCCTATAAAGAACAACATTTTGTATGAAAAATGTGTGTATAAAATTATGTGTTCTCCTTAATCCTGGTGCTTTGGGACTTGTAAATGGATTAGTATTATCATACTTTTCACAATAAAAATATTTGTATATAAATAAAAAAAGAGGAGATGGTGTGATCATTCACCTAGAGCCCAACATCCTGGAATGTGAAGTCAAGTGGGCCTTAGGAAGCGTCACTACAAACAAAGCTAGTGGAGGTGATGGAATTCCAGCTGAGTTATTTCAAATCCTAAAAGATGATGCTGTGAAAGTGCTGCACTTAACATGCCAGCAAATTTGGACAACTCAGCACTGGACACAGGACTGGAAAAGGTCAGTTTTCATTCCAGTACCAAAGAAAGGCAATGCCAAAGAATGTTCAAACTACCACACAATTGCACTATTCTCACACACTAGCAAAGTAATGCTCAAGATTCTCCAAGCCAGGATTCTACAGTACATGAACCTCTGTGAAATTCCAGATGTTCAAGCTGGTTTTAGAAAAGGCAGAGGAATCAGATATCAAATTGTAAACATCCGTTGGGTCACTGAAAAAGCAAGAGAGTTCCAGAAAAACATCTACTTCTGGGTTATTGATTACTCCAAAGCCTTTGACTGTGTAGATCACAACAAACTGTGTAAAATTCTTAAAGAGATGGGAATACCATATCACCTTACCTGCCTCCTGAGAAACCTCTATGCAGGTCAAGAAGCAACAGTTAGAACCGGACATGGAACAACAGACTGGTTCCAAATCAGGAAAGGAATATGTCAAGGCTGTATGTTATCACCCTGCTTATTTAACTTATATGCAGAGTACATCATGTGAAATGCCAGGCTGGTTGAAGCACAAGCTGGAACCAAGATTGCCATGAGGAATATCAATAACCTCAGATATGCAGATGTGCTGTGCTAAGTCACTTTAGCTGTGTCTGACTCTTTGTGACCCCATGGACTATAGCCCGCCAGGCTTCTCTGTCCATGGGATTTTCTAGGCAAGAATACTGGAGTGGGTTGCCATTTCTTCCTCCAGGGGATCTTTCCAACCCAGGGATCAAGTCAGCTTCTCTTATGTCTCCTGAAAAGTTCTAAAAGCATCCAACTATCTAAAGACCTGTCCCACCAGATTCCCTAGAGCACCTCACTCCACCCTGAACTCCCTCAGGGGTTGTTGAAGGTCAATAGCTATAGCAGCATGGAGCTCAATCTCCTATAGAGGCAGATGGCAAATGCCTTTGTTGTTCAGTTGTTGGCAATGCTGTTCATAAGTGTCAATTTCAGCCCCCTTGTGACACGGCTCCCTAGTGCTCATAAATCAGACCATACTTTGGGGGGCATTTCATGACCATTTTGTCCCATGTTGCTGGGAAGGCTTGTTCCCAGTTCTGTAGAAGGTTTTTTGTTGATAGGCTACTCAAGGTGCTATATATTACTGGACTAGGACTGGAATGCAAAAGTAGAAAGTCAAGAAACACCTGGAGTAACAGGCAAATTTGGCCTTGGAACACGGAATGAAGCAAGGCAAAGATTAATAGAGTTTTGCCAAGAAAATGCACTGGTCATAGCAAACACCTGCTTCCAACAACACAAGAGAAGACTCTACACATGGACATCACCAGATGGTCAACAACAAACGGATTGATTATATTCTCTGTAGCCAAAGATGGAGAAGCTCTATACAGTCAAAAAAACAAGACCAGGAGCTGACTGTGGCTCAGATCATCAACTCCCTATTATCAGATTCAGACTGAAATTGAAGAAAGTAGGGAAAACCGCTAGACCATTCAGGTATGACCTAAATCAAATCCCTTATGATTATACAGTGGAAGTGAGAAATAGATTTAAGGGCCTAGATCTGATAGATAGAGTGCCTGATGAACTATGGAAGGAGGTTCGTGACATTGTACAGGAGACAAGGATCAAGACCATCCCCATGGAAAAGAAATGCAACAAAGCAAAATGCTGTCTGGGGAGGCCTTACAAATAGCTGTGAAAAGAAGAGAGGTGAAAAGCAAAGGAAAAAAGGAAAGATATAAGCATCTGAATGCAGAGTTCCAGAGAATAGCAAGAAGAGATAAGAAAGGCTTCTTCAGCGATCAATGCAAAGAAATAGAGGAAAATAACAGAATGGGAAAGACTAGAGATCTCTTCAAGAAAATTAGAGATACCAAGGGAACATTTCATGCAAAGATGGGCTCGATAAAGGACAGAAATGGTATGGACCTAACAGAAGCAGAAGATATTAAGAAGAGGTGGCAAGAATACACGGAAGAACTATACAAAAAAGATCTTCATGACCCAGATAGTCATGATGGTGTCATCACTCATCTAGAGCCAGACATCCTGGAATGTGAAGTCAAGTGGGCCTTGGAAAGAATCGCTACGAACAAAGCTAGTGGAGGTGATGGAATTCCAATTGAGCTGTTTCAAATCCTGAAAGATGATGCTGTGAAAGTGCTGCACTCAATATGTCAGCAAATTTGGAAAACTCAGCAGTGGCCACAGGACTGGAAAAGGTCAGTTTTCATTAAAATCCCAAAGAAAGACAATGCCAAAGAATGCTCAAACTAACGCACAATTGTACTCATCTCACATGCTAGTAAAGTAATGCTCAAAATTCTCCAAGCCAGGCTTTAGCAATATATGAACTGTGAACTTCCAGATGTTCAAGCTGGTTTTAGAAAAGGCAGAGTAACCAGAGATCAAATTGTCCACATCTGCTGGATCATGGAAAAAGCAAGAGAGTTCCAGAAAAACACCTATTTCTGCTTTATTGACTATGCCAAAGCCTTTGACTGTGTGGATCATGATAAACTGTGGAAAATTCTGAAAGAGATGGGAATACCAGACCACCTGACCTGCCTCTTGAGAAATCTGTATGCAGGTCAGGAAGCAACAGTTAGAACTCGACATGGAACCACAGACTGGTTCCAAAGAGGAAAAGGAGTACGTCAATGCTGTATATTGTCACCCTGCTTATTTAACTTATATGCAGAGTACATCATGAGAAATGCTGGACTGGAAGAAACACAAGCTGGAATCAAGATTGCTGGTAGAAATATTGATAACCTCAGATATGCAGATGACACCACCCTTATGGCAGACAGTGAAGAGGAACTAAAAAGCCTCTTGATGAAAGTGAAAGTGGAGAGTGAAAAAGTTGGGCTAAAGCTCAACATTCAGAAAACGAAGATCATGGCATCTGGTCCCCTCACTTCATGGGAACTAGATGGGGAAACAGTGTCAGACTTTATTTTGGGGGGGTCCAAAATCACTGCAGATGGTGATTGCACCCATGAAATTAAAAGACGCTTACTCCTTGGAAGAAAAGTTATGACCAACCTAGATAGCATATTCAAAAGCAGAGACAATACTTTGCTGACTAAGGTCCATCTAGTCAAGGCTATGGTTTTTCCAGTGATCATGTATGGATGTGAGAGTTGGACTATGAAGAAAGCTGAGCGCCAAAGAATTGATGCTTTTGAACTGTGGTGTTGGAGAAGACTCTTGAGAGTCCCTTGAATTTCAAGGAGATCCAACCTGTCCATTCTGAAGGAGATAGCCCTGGGATTTCTTTGGAAGGAATGATGGTGAAGCTGAAACTGCAGTACTTTGGCCACCTCATGAGAAGAGTTGACTCACTGGAAAAGGCTCTGATGCTGGGAGGGATTGGAAGCAGTAGGAGAAAGGGACGACAGAGGATGAGATGGCTGGATGGCATCACTGACTCGATGGACGTGAATCTGAGTGAACTCCGGGAGTTGGTGATGGACAGGGAGGCCTGGCGTGCTGCGATTCATGGGGTTGCAAAGAGTCGGACATGACTGAGTGACTGAACTGAACTGAGGTCTTAAAAGTCAAAGTTCTCTGGACACCTGTATTCTAGTTACGGTCCAGGAAAGTATTCCCTTTTGTTGCATCTTCCTGTATCTAGAGTTACACTGTTACAATCATTGATCACATATTGAGCTATATGTTTGATCAACTGCTTTAGGTCTAGTCATCATTATTTTTGTTCAAGGCTCAGTCATACATTTGGTAATACAAGAAGCAATAATCTTGTGAAACAGGCAAAATACAAATAGTATAGTTAATATTATTAGTGGAATTAAAAGTAAATATTTTAGCCATTAAACTCCCACATCAAACCAGTTGTTTAAAAGATCATCAAGACTAGGGAATGGGTCACTTAAAGCAGTAATCTGATTTTTCATATGGTTCATCAAATGTATTACATACATTAAAGGATTTTTAGGAATATAAATATAGTATTCACTTTGAATTGTAGCACAGATATCTCCCTGAGATCCTGTAAGGTGTCAAGGACCTTGCAGTTGTGTAGCACTGCCTTTCTCAACAGAGAGATATCAGAATTCAATAGGCTAATAGTGCAGTTACTGTCATTTAAAGCTCATGTAATTTAAGGCTTTGATATGGCCAATTACATCCTCTAACCCCACTTAAGTCACACACACACACATAAAGCTGCTAGATGGTCAGACCAGTAGAATGCAGATCTTTGACCCATTGGGATCATCCCAATGGTAGATTAGTTGGGGTTACCTCTAATTTATTAACATGTATAACCTTAAATTCATGGGACTCCCATCCTACAACTTCATATTCATTCCTGTAGATGTCAGGGCCATAAATTAGTGCCACAAATCCACTGAGTTCTATACCAATCACTCTCTCTAAGGGTAATAATAGGCATATGTCATAAACCACCCAGCCTTGTCTCGTAATTATCAGGTTGATCATTTCTTAGTATGATTTAACCATTCCCAACATAGAGGGGCAGAAGGCAATGGCAACCCACTCCAGTACTCTTGCCTGGAAAATCCCATGGGCAGAGGAGCCTGGTAGGCTACAGTCCATGGGGTCGCTAAGAGTCAGACATGACTTAGCGACTTCACTTTCACTTTTCACTTTCATGCATTGGAGAAGGAAATGGCAACAACCCACTCCAGTGTTCTTGCCTGGAGAATCCCAAGAATGGGGGAGTCTGGTGGGCTGCTGCCAATAGAGTCGCACAGAGTTGGACACGACTTAAGTGACTTAGCAGCAGCAGCAGCAACATAGAGGAGCTTTTAAACTTAAATGACCATAGCCTGGTGTTAACCATGTAGATTCACCCCATAATTATAAGAGGTTAATTTTTTATTCAGACTTAGCTCATCATTCTGATTGAGTTTGAATGACCCTAAGAGAAAACTTAAATCTATGGCCAGCATCAGAGCAGGTATTGTTAACTGGTCAGGTGAGAGAATCCCATCTAGTAATATTATGAATAGATAGAACAGGACTGAACATTCATCTGAAATAAATTTCCTAGGGTGTATCCAACAGAGCCCTAGAGAACGGAAATTCCCCAAGGTAATCCAGAAGTACTAGACTCAGGTAACTGGCCACAACCAAACAATCTGATTGAGTTTTAAACTGGCATAGAATCATATCCATGATAGAAAATATTTGATTGATAGGCATAGGTCCAAGGAATCATGAAAACATGATAAATGATCATAAAAGTCAGATCAGCATCTTGGGCAAGCTGTCTGCTTCTGATGTCATCTTCTTCTTGTCCTGGTGTAGTGCAGTTTCCTCTGAGCATTGTTTTAAGGTGAGTTTGAAGTCAGAAGCCTTCTCCATAGACCAGTCCAGCTTAGGGGCCTTTGGAAGTGGGAATTAACCCAGGAGTCAATTTCCCTTCAGTTTCACTGGGTATGAGCACCTGATAGAAAGGTTCTTCCATCCATGTTGGAGACAGTTCCTTAAATAGTACCTGATAGAAAGGTCCTTCCATCCATGTTGGAGACAGTTCCTTAAATTATGTCTTCTTCCTGTCTTGGTTGCTGGTCACGCTTGAGGCATCTGATCTTCATCCAAAGAAAGATTACTGAGATAAGCGTCAGAACAACCCTAGAGTGTCCCAAATTCATCTGCACCCCCCGCACCCCTCCCTCCCCCCACCAAAGAGGCAGATGGGTACCAGGGGCCACTGCTGGTACCAAAGCTCCAGTTCCTCGTGGAGTCAGGTTGAAGGAAGTAAGTCCACTCTGGGTTGCTTCGTCGGTCGCCATAACTGTTGACTAAAAAATGATGTACAATTTGAGAGTTGTGAGTTAAGTTTTATTTGGGGCAAAACGAGGATGGCAGCCAGGGAGGCAGCACTGCAGACACTTTACCATCTGAGCCACCAGGGAAGCCCATATGCAGATGACACCACCCTTATGGCAGAAAGCGAGGAGGAACGAAAAAGCGTCTTGATGACAGTGAAAGAGGAGAGTGAAAAAGCTCGCTTAAAACTCAGCATTCAGAAAAGTAAAATCATGGCATCCAGTCCCATCACTTCATGGCAAAGAGATGGGGAAACAATGGAAACAGTGAGAGACTTTATTTTGGGGGCTCCAAAACCACTGCAGATGGTGACTGCAGCCATGAAATTAAAAGACGCTTACTCCTCAGAAGAAAAGCTATGACCAACCTAGAGAGCATATAAAAAGCAGAGGATTACTTTGCCAAAAAAGGTCCATCTAGTCAAAGCTATGGTTTTTCCAGTGGTCATGTATGGATGTGAGAGTTGGACAATAAAGAAAGCTGAGTGCTAAAGGATTGATGCTTTTGAACTGTGGTGTTGGAGAAGATTTTTGAAAGTCCCTTGGACTGCAAGGAGATCCAACCAGTCCTGAATATTCAATGGAAGCACTGATGCTGAAATTGAAACTCCAATACTTTGGCCACCTGATGTGAAGAACTGACTCCTTGGAAAAGACCTGATTTGGGGAACGATTGAAGGCAGGAGGAGAAGGGGATGGCAGAGGATGAGATGGTTGAATGACATCACTGACTCAATGGACATGAGTTTGAGCAAGCTCCAGTAGTTGGTGATGGACAGGAAAATCTGGCAGGCTGCAGTCCATGGGCTCACAGAGTCGGACAGGACTGAGCAACTGAACTGATGCACACTTATAGCTGATTCACTTTGCTCTACAGCAGAAACTAATATAACAATGTAAAGCAACTCTACAACAATAAAAAAAAATTTTTTTAAGACATGAGTGAAAGGAGAAATGAGGCAAAATGACATCTATCCACTATAAGAAGATACACTAAAGACATTAAAATCAGAGTGATGAAGTATTTAATTCTGACATTAAACAAAACCCAGCCACACAAAATAACTCCACTAGTATTATAGGTGTTTCCACAAAAGGATTTAAACACAGCATACTTTCAATGAAATGAGATATTAAACATGAGATGATTAATGTGAAAAACTAAACGAATAGGAGGATTTTAGACTCAGGGGAACAAAATCATGAATGAAGCAACAATATTACAAAAGTAATGAGTTTGAGAAAGTGAATAAAAATATCCAAAATAAAATGACATAAAGGTCTTAAAAATCACAGTTAACACCAAATACTAGAAAAAGAACCAATACAACAGAATATTTTCTTCCACTGAAAGAAGAATTAAATAAGTACACTGAAAAGGCATGTTGTATTACTTAATTAAAAAAAAACTGTTTAGATTATTCAGGGAAAATGACACACTGAGACACACCCTGTTTAAAGTGCTGTATTTTCAAGAAGAAAAATTTTTTTTCAGGCAATCAATACAAAAGTAAGGGGCAGAGAGTTTATGGGAGTGGAGGAGAAAAAAATCGGACTGATCTCAGACTTCTCATCAATATCCAGTGTCATGAGATAGTTAAAGACTGAAATATTCCAGGAAAAAATAATGTGATTCAATTTTTTTTTAATCTGCAGTTTAGCTGTCCTTACAGTATAAAATTAATGGGCAGATATTGCTAAACTGAAATATGTCAAGGTAAATAGAACACATGATCCCTTGCTTAAAAGATAAAATGTGATAAAATTCAATTTAGGAATTAAACTTTAAGAGACAGAGAATGGCTCACCAGACCCGATTTCTTTCCATTTTCCCCATTCAGCAACAGAAATGTACCAGATTGGGGTCAATAAACTTTTCAAAAAGGGTCACATAGCAAATATTTTAGGCTTGGCAGGCTTTAGGGTTGCTGATGCAGGTGTTTTCCTGTGCTGTCTTAGTTAAAAGTAGAAAAAATGAATATATAAATAGACGGGTATGGCTGAATCTCAATAAAGATGTATTTACTAAAACAGGGAGGATGCTGTATTTGGCCTGTGGGCTGTAATTTGTCAAAGCGTGGCTTAGATGGTCACTTCCCTATTAGCCTTGGGCCGGCAGTGGAGGTGAGCTAGAGGAAAACCTACAGTAACCCACCAAAGAAATATCATGAAGAGAAACAAACATGCTTTTTTTTTCTTTTTAATTGTAGGATAATTGTGCTACAACATTAGTTTCTGCTGTATAGCAATGTGACTCAGCTATAAGTATACTCTACCTGGTTTTAAACTGAAATTTTTGTATTTTTGGTTAAATGAGCATAACCTACTATGTTCTGCATAACAAAAATGACAGTGTGAATTAATGCAAACATTTAGCAGACTAAATTGAATCTCAAATATAACTAAGCTAGTTCATAGTTGTGAGATAATAAATCCAATGATAAGCTAAAAAAGTGAAAGTGAAGTTGCTCAGTTGTGTCCAACTCTTTGCAACCTCATGGACTGTAGCCTACCAGGCTCCTCTGTCCATGTGATTCTCCAGGCAAGAATACTGGAGTAGGGTGCCATTTCCTTCTCCAGGGGATCTTCCCGACCCAGGAATTGAACCCGGGTCTCCCGCATTGCAGGCAGACGCTTTATCATCTGAGCCACCAGGGAAGTATGCTAAAAAAGGATTAAAATGCTTATAAACAGATAATTACTTTGCCAACAAAGGTCCGTCTAGTCAAGGTATGGTTTTTCCAGTGGTCATGTATGGATGTGAGACTTGGACTGTGAAGAAAGCTGAGCGCCAAAGAATTGATGCTTTTGAATTGTGGTATTGGAGAAGACTCTTGAGAGTCCCTTGGACTGCAAGGAGATCCAACCAGTCCATTCTGAAGATCAGCCCTGGGTGTTCTTTGGAGGAAATGATGCTAAAGCTGAAACTCCAGTGCTTTGGCCACCTCATGTGAGGAGTTGACTCACTGGAAAAGACTCTGATGCTGGGAGGGACTGGAGGCAGGAGGAGAAGGGGACGACAGAGGATGAGATGGCTGGATGGCATCACCGACTCGATGGACGTGAGTCTGAGTGAACTCTGGGAGTTGGTGATGGACAGGGAGGCCTGGCGTGCTGCAATTCATGGGGTCGCAAAGAGTCAGACACGACTGAGCGACTGAACTGAACTGAACTGAAACAGATAATCTGTAAATAACCTCCTTTGCCTCCATACAGGTAACCTACAACATGAGAATTCTTTACTAGGAGCATGAAAGACTAGCTATCATTGAAATATCCTGGCGTTAGTCATGGTTCTCTCTTACTGTCTCTCTAATACATATGTATATTATGTGTGTGTGTGTGTGCATGCACACGTGTGCTCAGTTGCTTCAGGTGTACCCAGCTCTTTACAACCCATGGACTGTAGCTCACCATGTTCCTTTATATATATATCCTCTATAATTGCATAATTCATATATATGTGTGATTTATTGTAAAGAATTGGCTAATGCAATTATTAAGGCTGAGAAATACCATGACCTGCCATCTGCAAGCTGAAAACCCAGGAAAGCTAACTGTACAGTTCTAGTTCTAGCAAGCTCCAAGTACAAAGGCCTGAAAACCAAAATAATCAGAACTGATGGTATAAAATCTAGTCCAAATGCACCAGGATCGCTCATGGTATAAGTCCTAGTTGAAGGACAGAAGACCAATGTACCAGCTCTACAGCCTGGCAGACAGAATACATTCTCCCCTCCAACTTTTTGTTCTATTATTCAGGCCCTCATGACTGGATGATGCCCACCCATACTGAGGAGGGCAATATCTTTACTCAGTCTACTGATCCGAAAGCTAATTTCCTTCTGAAACACCCTCACAGACACACCGAGAAATAATATTCAACCTGGGTACCCCATGGCACATTTAAGCTGACACAGAAAATTAATCATCACAATTCTGCTCAGATAGTAAAGATAAAGGTTAAAATCTGGAGCCTTTGTGGCTCAGACAGTAAAGAAACTGCCTGCAATGCAGGAGACCTGGGTTTGATCCCTGGGTCAAAAAGATCTGCTGGAGAAGGGAATGGCAACCTACTCCTGTATTCTTGCCTGGAGAATTCCGTGGACAGAGGACCGTGGCGGGCTACAGTTCATGCATTTTCAAAGAGTCAGACATGACTGAATGATTAATACTTCAAAGGATAAAATATTTTTAAAAGCCTCTTTTTCAAATAGTTTAATTTGTCCAACAGTAAAGAGAACAGAGATCCAAAAGGTGAAATAAGATAGAATGACAGGTGTATACACGCTGTTGTACTTTTAGAAATTATAAGCAGTCCATTTTCATCATTAATGTATGTTACTGAAATCTGCAGTAGAAATTATAATTTTTAAAATAATTCTAAATTTTTATGTTATGATTTCTATAATTTCCAGCTATAAACTGCACATCATTACAATTTTTAGCCACCTGGCCAAAGGTGTATCATTGTGATGGTTAAATTATAAGGAGATATATTGAAGAAAATCTGAATCACTGAAATTTTCATCTGCTGTGTCATTAATAATTTCCTACTACATTGAAATACATACGATGTGGTAAATATAGTAAGTATTCTCTTTTATTAACTAGTCAAGGATATGACTATTGTAATATATTTAAATGTATTTGCAGCTTTCCTACTGACTTAAATTGTTTTTATTTTAGACTTGCTTTTACGGGTTTTATAATTAAATTGATTTTTCTGTGTTTCTGTGGGATTTTGGTAAACAGACATCCGAATACTTAAATGTGAAAAATCCTATTGAAAATATCAGTTTTTCCCCAGCTTCTCATTTAAAAGAGTTGTATTTATATTGAACTGTTCTTATTCTCCTCTAGGAGTGTTGATATCATTGCCTTGTCGTTGTTTAGTTGCTAAGTTGTGTCTGACTCTTTGCAACCGCATAAACTATAGACCAACAGGCTCCTCTTGTCCATGGGATTTCCCAGCCAAGAATACTGGAGTGGGTTGCCACTTCCTTCTCCAGGAGATCTTCCCAACCCAGGGATCAAACTTACGTCTCCTGCATTGGCAGGCAGGTTCTTTCCCAGTGAGCCACCATCTTCATCAGCTTTCTGCTCAAACTCATGATTACAAATTGTATAAATATGTGCTTCAGTTTTAATTTGTGTTTTCACCTATATTCATTGGAAACAGAAGTGGAGAGTCAATGTCACTACTGAGAAAACTGATAAAATGGTGATCTAGTGTGGCTGGTGGAAATAAATTCCCTCTTTAATTGCTTAATTCTTCATTTACTTCCTTTGTTTAGACACAGCTAAATTACACATAAATGAGACGGACAGTCATGACAATGTTAAGGACATGTGGTTTTGCTTGCTTCTTCAGGGTAAATTACTAACATTCAGAATTGGCTGCAATATAAACAACACTGGAGAAGCAATTACTACACAATTAATTTTTTTTTAAATCAAGCAGGGTACCCTCCAGTGTTATTGATGGAGGTTGCTCATTCTCATACTCCCTCTGGGAACTCTCACCAAATAAGATGTGTTCAATATGTCTTCAATCCGTTCTTGGCAACAGCAATAAAGGATATATCAACCTATGACATCTCCATAAACAGATCAATGAACCAGAAGCCTCAAACAAATTTGTATAGACCTTGTTCCCATAACACATTTCACTGGCTGTGCCTTCAAGTATCTCATTAGCTGTCCATTTAGTTTAAGACATTCTCTTTCCCCCCAGGGGCTTCACCCTGTGTGCTGTATGATGACAGAATGTCATTATCAAGCTTGCCTGGATGCACAGTCTTCATCTACAGTGTCAAAAAGGTGTTCCTGATAATGCAAGGAGCCATTCAAGTAAAACCTTAGAATTATTGGTTTTCCGGCGCAAGTTCTGAATCATTATCAGTCTAACTTTTTAGCATAATGGAAAGATTACCTGATAAAGCATTGGCTTTCTTGTTTTATAGACTGATCATCATAAATTTCAATACTAAAAATCACCCTAATGTATAAATTTGTTACAAGTAAAAAATTACATGTACTCAAGGTAATTTTCAAGGGATGTTCTCAGGTTTTTTTTTTTTTTTTCTCTTTTAATATGATAATTGATGCCCATGAAAGAAGCAATAGAATTATAATTATCAGTCTAGCTACTCACACATAAAAGCCAGTAAAGATGTAAATATTAGAGATGGCACCCTTATTACAATGCTTCATATAAGAGCATGGGTGAGTATGCAAATTAGATGACAAAGGGCAGGAATCTTTTATTTCAAGTGGAATTGCAGGATGAGTAGGCATTATTGTCATTATACTGAGAAAATCTTTGTTCAAATATGTGTTCTAATCTCTCCTTTTATTTCAAATGAAGATAAAAATAGGTTGAGGGATGCCAGAGGATTATGTGATAGGATTTATATAATAAACTTTCCACAGAACATGTCAAACAGTAAGTTCTCAGAAACGTTACCTGTAATCAGTAGCAGCAGCAAGAACAGCAGAAACAATCATCAGTACCATCATCATTATCATAATCAGCATTTGAATCTATTCCTACTTCTCTACTCATACTTCCTCTGGCTTAATCTGATCTCCAGCTCCTGACCTAGGTTGACATGATACATTCCTTATTACTCTACCTCTTTTCAGATTTATCAGTTTTTGAAAGTAATTTTTTTAAAATTTTGAATGAAAATTGATCATGCCTGCCCCCTACTTAAAATATATCTACAGCAAAATCCAACTCCTGAATATATAAGTTTTGATGATTTGATCATCGTGTGTCCCATCTGACTCATATCATACAATCCATCTATTAAGGAAACTATACTCCAGGTGTTTCAGAAGTGCAAGCACTTCTTAACATAACATTCCATCCAGTCACAATCCCACATTCACCTGGAAAAAACGTGCCATCTTTTCCTCTGGAAAGCTCTCCATGTCCCCCCAGTACAGAAGTGTGCTTCTGTGCTTCCAAAGCATCTCATTCATACCTCTCTCATGTACATTACTGTCTTAGGGTTAACTGTCTCTCATATAGATGTTATGCATCATAGTGTAGAGGCTATACATTCCGTATGGTTAGTCCTTGCACAGTGCCTCATGCATAGCTGATATATACATGGATGGGAAACGAATGCTATTTTTTTTTCAGCATTCCTTTTTGTAAAGACTTCTTGTTGTGCTCGATCTTACTGTCTCCAACAAACTACAAAAAATTATTTAAAAATCTGCAGAAGTAAATTTCTCAGTAATTTACACAGCCAATCCCAATTCCTTCTCATGCCACGAACTAATATTCATCAGCTTCCAATTAGTTGTTCTCTATTTTTTCTTTATAATGCTCAAAATTCTCCAAGCCAGGCTTCAGAAATACGTGCACCATGAACTTCCAGATGTTCAAGCTGGTTTTAGAAAAGGCAGAGGAACCAGAGATCAAATTGCCCACATCTGCTGGATCACCGAAAAAGCGAGAGCGTTCCAGAAAAACATCTATTTCTGCTTTATTGATTATGCCAAAGCCTTTGACTGTGTGGATCACAATAAAATGTGGAAAATTCTGAAAGAGATGGGAATACCAGACCACCTGACCTGCCTCTTGAGAAATCTGTATGCAGGTCAGGAAGCAACAGTTAGAACTGGATGTGGAACGACAGACTGGTTCCAAAGAGGAAAAGGAGTATGTCAAGGCTGTATACTGTCACCCTGCTTATTTAACTTATATGCAGAGTACATAATGAGAAATGCTGGGCTGGAAGAAACACAAGCTGGAATTAAGATTGCCGGGAGAAATATCAGTAACCTCAGATATGTGGATGACACCACCTTATGGCAGAAAGTGAAGAGGAACGAAAAAGCCTCTTGATGAAAGTGAAAGAGGAGAGTAAAAAAGTTGGTTTAAAGCTCAACATTCAGAAAACGAAGATCATGGCATCCGGTCCCATCACTTCATGGCAAATAGTTGGGGAAACAGTGTCAGACTTTATTTTTTTGGGCTCCAAAATCACTGCAGATGGTGATTGCAGCCAGGAAATTAAAAGACACTTACTCCTTGGAAGGAAAGTTACAACCAAGCTAGTTAGCATATTCAAAAGCAGAGCCATTACTTAGCCAACAAAGGTCCATCTAGTCGACGCTATGGTTTTTCCAGTCGTCATGTATGGATGTGAGAGTTGGACTGTGAAGAAAGCTGAGCGCCAAAGAATTGATGCTTTTGAACTGTGGTGTTGGAGAAGACTCTTGAGAGTCCCTTGGACTGCAAGGAGATCCAACCAATCCATTCTGAAGGAGATCAGCCCTGCGATTTCTTTGGAAGGAATGATGCTAAAGCTGAAACTTCAGCACTTTGGCTACCTCATGCAAAGAGTTGACTCATTGGAAAAGACTCTGATGCTGGGAGCAACTGGGGGCAGGAGGAGAAAGGAACGACCAAGGATGAGATGGCTGGGTGGCATCACCAACTCAATGGACATGAGTCTGAGTGAACTCCGGGAGCTGGTGATGGACAGGGAGGCCTGCCGTGCTGCGATTCATGGGGTCGCAAAGAGTCGGACACAACTGAGCAACTGAACTGACTGATTTTTTCCTTTGTCTAGTGCACCTCTGCATTGTTTTCGAATTGATCTTCCAAAGGGAGAGGGGGAAATGAATATACTCTCAAGCTCAGACTTACCTATCAGCCCACTCATATTTTCTTTAAAACATATTTCTGTTTGAATTTCTACTGCATGCACTAAGGCAAACACACACACACTCACACACACACACACACACTTCCTCTTCTCTGATTTGACTCCCTCTTAAATCTTTGGCGTTCTTCACTGTTGCTTTAAGTTGCAATGGTCTTATTCCACCACCTTAACTGATCAAACTATTACCAATAAGATGCATAACCTTTAAATTTATATGCTCCCTCCTGAAATAAACTACAACAAAAGTTTTTCTATTTCTATTCCAGTTATGTAATTGCAGTTATATAAGTTCCTTAGGATCCTCAGAGAACTTTGTTATTCTCCTAAGATACCTAATATGTTCTACTTCTCACATGAACTTTTCAGCCTAAATTATATCTACTTAAACTAACTCCACCTTAAAAAGTAGGCCAACAGTGTTATTGCCCTTTAGATCAAATAAATTAAACCCTGTATGTTTTTTAAATTTGTATTTTAATGAAAGTCATGGATAAGCAATTTAGCTTGTTATTGGAAAGCTGATGTAAATAGTTCAGGTATTACCAGGGTTCTATACAGAGTAACAGAATATTTTCATGCCTTTTCTCTTGGCATTTTGGAGGTCAACTTTTTTTTTTTCTAATAATACTATAATCTTGCTTTTCTGTTGTTAGTGGTAATTTTTCATTCTGTCAGTATGAGGATGTAATTGCTTTGTGGTCAAGGTGTCATTTTACTACTCATAAATCATGACAAACATCTCTCTCTTCTAAGTAAGATTTTTTATTTCATTTAAAAATGTACATTGGTACAAATGAACTTATTTACAAAACAGAAACAGAGTCAACAGATGTAGAAAACAAACTTATGGTTAACAAGAGGGAAAGGGTGAGAAGGATATATTGGGAGATTGGAATTGATATAGAGACATTACTATATAAATACTGATAATGAATAAGGACCTACTATCAGAAAACTAAGATCATGGCACCTGGTCCCATCACTTCATGGGAAATAGATGGGGAAACAGTGGAAACAGTGTCAGACTTTATTTTGGGGGGGCTCCAAAATCACTGCATTGGTGATTGCAGCCATGAAATTAAAAGACGCTTACTTCTTGGAAGGAAAGTTATGACCAACCTAGATAGCATATTCAAAAGCAGAGCCATTACTTTGCCGACTAAGGTCTGTCTAGTCAAGGCTATGGTTTTTCCTGTGGTCATGTATGGGTGTGAGAGTTGGACTATGAGCAAAGCTGAGCGCCGAAGAATTGATGCTTTTGAACTGTGGTGTTGGAGAAGACTCTTGAGAGTCCCTTGGACTGCAAGAAGATCCAATCAGTCCATCCTAAAGGAGACCAGTCCTGGGTGTTCACTGGAAGGACTGATGCTGAGGCTGAAACTCCAATACTTTGGAGTTTCAGCCTCATGTGAAGAGTTGACTCATTGGAAAAGACCCTGATGCTGGGAGGGATTGGGAGCAGGAGAAGAAGGGGACAACAGAGGATGAGATGGCTGGGTGGCATCATCGACTTGATGCACATGAGTTTGGGTGAACTTTGGGAGTTGGTGATGGACAAGGAGGCCTGGCGTGCTGCAATTCATGGGGTCACAGAGTCAGACATGACTGAGCGACTGAACTGAACTGAACCGACATAGCATGGGGAACTCTACTCAATACCCTGTAAAGACCTATATGGGCAAAGAATCTAAAATAGAGTGGAGATTTGTATATATATAACTGATTCACTTTGCTGTATAGCGGAAACTAACTCAAAACTGTAAATCAACCATTCGTCAATAAACATTAATTTAAAAATAAACAAACATTTGCTTTTCACAGCAAAAACAAACAAAATGTACACATTTAAATAGTTGATGAATATCTAGTTAAGCAAGGGATCATGTTTCACTTGAATGAACACAGGCTGAAAACCTGAGGCTGTTTGTAAATACGGGCTCATGAAGGTGGAAACTTTCTTGATTTAGATTGCTGTAAAGAGGAGTCTACAACCACTTTAATCAATTTAAACATACTGGATATAGAAGTAGAAAAGCATATTACTTTTGGTATTTACTTCACTTTATTAAGGATTTCTAATCATTTGATACCTGTGGAATTCCTTTTTACTTAAAAAATTTCCCTCTATTATTTTGAGTCCTATACTGTATATTGTCACCCTGCTTATTTAACTTATATGCAGAGTACATCATGTCAAACGCTGGACTGGAAGAAACACAAGCTGGAATCAAGATTGCCAGGAGAAATATCAATAACCTCAGATATGCAGATGACACCACCCTTATGGCAGAAAGTGAAGAGGAGCTAAAAAGCCTCTTGATGAAAGTGAAAGAGGAGAGTGAAAAAGTTGGCTTAAAGCTCAACAGTCAGAAAACGAAGATCATGGCATCTGGTCCCATCACTTCATGGGAAATAGATGGGGAAACAGTAGAAACAGTGTCAGTCTTTATTTTTTTGGGCTCCAAAATCACTGCAGATGGTGACTGCAGCCATGAAATTAAAAGACGCTTACTCCTTGGAAGAAAAGTTATGACCAACCTAGATAGTATATTCAAAAGCAGAGACATTACTTTGCCGACTAATGTCCGTCTAGTCAAGGCTATGGTTTCTCCTGTGGTCATGTATGGATGTGAGAGTTGGACTGTGAAGAAGGCTGAGGGCCGCAGAATTGATGCTTTTGAACTGTGGTGTTGGAGAAGACTCTTAAGAGTCCCTTGGACTGCAAGGACATCCAACCAGTCCATTCTGAAGGAGATCAACCCTGGGATTTCTTTGGAAGGAATGATGCTGAAGCTCAAGCTCCAGTACTTTGGCTACCTCATGCGAAGAGGTGACTCATTGGAAAAGACTTTGATGCTGGGAGGGATTGGGGGTAGGAGGAGAAGGGGACGACAGAAGATGAGATGGCTGGTTGGCATCACGGACTCGATGGACGTGAGTATGAGTGAACTCCGGGAGATGGTGATGGACAGGGATGCCTGGCATGCTGTGAATCATGGGGTCACAGAGTCGGACACGACTGACCGACTGATCTAACTAACATGGATGGGCTTCCCTGGTGGATCAAAGGTGAAATATCTGCCTGCAATGCAGGAGACTCAGGTTTGATCCCTAGGTTGGAAAGATCTCCTGAAGGAGGAAATGGCTACCACTCCAGTATTCTTGCCTAGGAAATTCCACAGACAGAGGAACCTTACAGGCTATAGTCCAGGGGATCACAAAAGACTTGAATACAAATTAGCAACTAAACAACAACAGTGTCATGGATATCTCTTGAATATTCACATGAATTTAAATAATTTGTTTTGAGAATTTTGGTGGGAGGAGAAGAATGCAATTTTCTCTTTAAAGGATGAACGTCAGTATTTTCTAGGTATAAAAAATACATTTTCAGAGATATAATCTCATTAAAAATGATTATTCTGCTTTTTAAAAATTATAAATAGCCTATTTCTTTCCAAAAAGGATTCTGAGGTTACTTGATCACATTGAAGCCATACCTGCAAACATGACTCTGTTTTAAGTATATTTTTAGTAAAATTCCTTTTACTGTCTTCTTTAGGGTAAAAGAATCTGCCTGCAATGCAGGAGATCCAGATTCAATCCCTGTGTTGGGAATGGCAACACCCTTCAATATTCTTGCCTGCAGAATTCCATGGACAAAGGAGTTTGGCAGGCTCCAGTCCATAGGGTCACAAACAGTTGGACATGACTGAGTGACTAACACTTTCACACTTTGGGGTAAATGCAATTTTTTCACACCCACTGTAAGACAGCATGCATTCATTTATTCAAATAATGTTAACTGTATGCCTTCCATGTACTAGGTATATGTTAAATGCTATTTCAATAAATGACTGAGACTATAAAGTTAAGACACTCGTTAAAGGGTACACTCTTCTATTGTACTTTTTATCTAAAGGGACTCTTTTATGTGGATCTTTCCTAAAGTGAATTTTCCAACAGAAACTTTGGAAATACCAACCTCTAATCTCAGCCAAACCGTATGTGTAACAATCCTTTATTTGTATAATAAAACTTCAGGGAATATTGGTACAGATTTTCTAAAACCCAAAACTACGAAGTACACAAACAGAACCACCCAATTCTGTTGAGTAATGTTTGAATTTTCAATAATGAAGAATCTTTCATTTTGCTTAATGAAGATTAAGATAATATTTAAAAACATATTTCTTAAGAGATGCTCTAAGATATAAAGTCATGCTGGGTCTGTTACTTTTTACTCATGTGTTTATTACTAGCCACATTTTATACATGATTCTATCTCCATATAAGACAAAACATGTCCCAGAAATTTCCTCAGGGCAAATTTTGATAGATGAACACAGTTTCTGCTCTGGTGAGGAATTATCACCAGAGTAGGGAAGTGAGAACATTCTTTACACATCATAATTTTATCTAGATCTGTTCTTGGCATAACAACTTATTTATATAGACATCTCAGAAATGTTCTTACAGTTGCATTATCTAAATTAATCCAATTAAATTTCCTGAGCAGGGCATTATAAAAGAGCTTTGTTTCCTTAAGGCTAAGGATAATGTATAAATGTGTACCTTCATTCAAACACATTCATCAAATCAAAGGCAAATACAGTTAACAAAAATACCAAATATTTAAATAGGAACTGTCATCCACATACTTGGACTTCTCTTCAAGCCAGAAGTGAAACAGTCTGTTTCATATCCATGAAAATTGCTATGGGGATAAATGCAAAACAATTCAGGAGTCAACTTTTAATTAGATTCCCTCATTTTTTATTCCTTTCATACAAGACAGTTCAATATTTTTCCCATGTGTTTATGCATTCACTATGTAATTCCTTTATATTCTATTTTCTTTCCTTTCTGTTCTACTTTCAATATCTTTAGTAGGCTTTCCACCACTTTTTAGCTTTGTTTATGGATCTGTCAGGGGAGTGTAATCTCCTCAGTTCTGTCTCATCACAACAAAGATTTGAAGTAACTGACATTAAAGTCCTCGGCATGTCACAGCTCTCAGACAGATCGTGTTATAGCTCTTAGACAGATCAGTGTTACAGCTCCGTGTTACAACTCAGTTTTATTTAGAAAATAGCAGGAAAATACATCTTCTAGGCATGAGGGCATGCCAACTCAAAGATGCGAAGAGAGAGAGCCTGGCCCTTTGGCTCCTCTTTTTATATGTTTTTTCCTCCACCCTGGGCCTGCCCTGTGTAAATTGGGCTAGCCAGGATCTTTTTGTGTTTTTTCCTCCCCCCGGGCCCGCCCTGTGTAAACTGGGCTGGCCAGGAGTGCTGTTTGTTCTACCTGAGGTCTTCACTCTGGTCCTCGGACCTTCCTTTGACCCTCCTTTGTTCTATTTTTGCAGGGTTTTCCCTTCCTTGTCTTTTAGCCACTGCCATTCTGGACTCCTGTTTCCTATTCTAACTACCTCACAGATCTAATTTTTGTAGTTTAAGTGTAAAGATGGCAATTGGTTTGGGGAGTGCTGGATCTTGTAAAGTTTGCTACGCTAGGGTAATATAAAATTATGGATTTAGTAATTCAGTTTTATTAAAGGAAAATTTAATATTTTAAAATATAATATTTGAGTGTTTAAAAATTCTAGCTATAAAATTCAAGATACATTTAGATATAACTTCAAAATCTATTCAGTTGTATAATGTTTTGAAAACAGACCTGGGAAACATGATATTCTGGATCATCATTTTATAATCTTCAAGTTGTTTGGAATTTATCTATTCCTCATCCTACTTGATGCACAAAAATTTACTTCAGGCTTTGATTACTTGCTAATTAAAAATTTAGAATCTCAATAATTGTCTTATTAGGCTTAGAAACTGTGTAAAATATTTTGATGGATATCTTAAAACTCTTATTCTATTCCCCACCCCCACTCCACCACGAGTAACTGAGGACACCTAGTAATACTTCAGTAGACTTCTACAGATTATAAAGCACTTCATTTGCAGACTATTTATCTGGTCCTCCATAACCTTGTCAATTTTATAAAATTTCAATTATATCTGCAAAATTTCGCCACAGCAGTAACCAGTGTTGAAGAGGAAAAACAGATTTCCCTTCACTCTTCTGAATTCTTGGTTAAGATACCACTGTAATTAAAGACAGATTAACAGGAGAAAAATAAACAGAAGTTTCATAACATGTATAGCTCCTGTATACACGGGAGAGATCCAGGAAAACTGAATAACTCTCTGAAATGGTCTAAGCCCACCACCTGAAATACCATCTTTAGTTGCTGAAAACAAAAGAAGACATTGTGAGAGGGTAGTTATGGGAGGTTTTCAAGCAAAGCACAGAAAATGAAAGTATGTTTGGCATGCAAATCTAAGTCCATGTATTTTCCATGATACATTTCTAAAGGGTCACTCATCCTTCTCTTCCTGGAACAGAGGAGAAACCTTTGCAAAGGAGATTTCCCTTATAAATATTGTTTATGAAAGAGTAAACTACTAGTTTTCAGAACTTCCCTCATGTCTCCTGTTTTTTTTTTTTTTTTTAATAATAGGCTCAGGATAATTCTTATGCCAAAGAAGTGTATTTGGGGTTGTACATTCTGCTGTCCTTCAGTAGATTCATGTTTTGTTGAATGAGTAGAAGGGCAAGTCTTGGGGGATGAAATTTTGTTCCCCTTTTATTTGGATTACCCAAGCATCTCTACTGCTTTCTGGTAAGAAATTTTATACCTTCAATGTTTATATTTTATATCCATCTTCTCTTCCTAACAGCATGTCTCTGTATAAGGCCAAATATCTGTAACACATTCCTTATTCTATATCTATATTCAATCTACTTTTCTAATTGAATGGACCATGTATGATTCCAAATGCACAGAATTTTAAAGATGCCTTCAGTGAATTGGTTTGGGGTTATGCCTTTGGTTCTCTGATATGATTAAAGTCAATAATAACTCTGCTTCCTAGGGAAAGGGGGATAGTAGCAATCCATGGCTGCAGTTGCAAAACAATTAAACAAATTGCATCTATAGAACCCTTAATCAAATATCTAAAGACATAATTGCAAGTGACCAAGTATTTGCTGCTGTAGAAAATGTTAGCGAAAATGAAAATAATGGGGTTGTTTGCTTCCTTCTACCTGTACTGAAGAACATGGATAAAAGAAAACAAGGAGCTGAAGGATTTAAGTTTTTAGCATAAGGACCACATATGAGAACTCAAATTTTCTGTGACTCCTTTCATTTCCTGTAACCATCAAGATTTCCAAACACCAGACCCAAAGTCTCACTTTATAGATGGATGAATTACAACAGAAATTCAATTCTCAACCTCTCAAAGCTTCTTTTGTTAAAGTTATCATCATGGCTTAGGAAATAAGACACTGAAAATTGGGACAGTGGCTTATGTACAAATTTCAGTGAAGCTGCTGCTGCTGCTAAGTCGTTTCAGTCGTGTCCGACTCTATGTGACCCCATACATGGCAGCCCACCAGGCTCCCCCATCCCTGGGATTCTCAAGGCAAGAACACTGAATTGGGTTGCCATTTCCTTCTCCAATGCATGAAAGTAAAAAGTGAAAGTGAAGTTGTTCAGTTGTTTCTGACTCTTAGCGATCCCATGGACTGTTGCCTACCAGGCTCCTCCATCCATGGGATTTTCCAGGCAAGAGTACTGGATGGGGTGCCATTGCCTTCTCTTCCACTGAAGCTAAGGACTCTGAAACCATAAATTCTATGGTGACCACTTGGCCAGCAGAAATGGCCCTTTGAACACTGCAGAAGAGATTAGTTTTCCTGACCTGAAGAATATGTAAGGTCTATCCCAGAAGTAGTTGTCTTGCCAGAGGTGCTTATGTTCCTTACAGCTACCACTAACTCTTGCTTCTTACTTCTAGACATTATAATCAAACTCCAGATTCACTGATGCTTTTCAGTCGTGGTGCTGGAAAAGACTCTTGAGAGTCCATTGGACACCAAGATTAAACCAGTCAATCCTAAAGGAAGTCAGCCCTGAATATTCATTGGAAGGGCTGATGCTAAAACTGAAGCTCTGATACTCTGGCCACGTGATGTGAAAAGCTGACTGATTGAAAAAGACCCTGATGCTGGAAAAGATTGAAGGCAAGAGGAGAAGGGAACAACTGAGGATGAGATGGTTAGATGGCATCACTGACTCAACGGATATGAGTTTGAGCAAGCTCTGGGAGATGATGAAGGACAAGGAAGCCTGGTGTGCTGCAGTCCATGGGGTTGCAAAGAGTTAAACACAACTTAGGGACTGAACAACAACAAATCTTATTAGGCACCAAAAGATGAGATACAAAATTTGATTGATGAGATAGTCCAATGAAAAAAGAAGAGCTGCATGATTCTACCACTTATATTTAATAGAAGCATAGGAATATGTGTGAGATTAGGGTAGAATATAATATAATGTTTGATTAGGGTGAATTTATTGACATGCTGATTCCAGCTCGAATGTATCAATTTCAATGGTTCAAAATGGTCTGTTTGGTTGGTTGACTAAAATATGAACAAAAGACAGTCTATATCAAATAAAACTCAACTTCTGTATCTTCCTTATTAAACTGTAAAGGCAGTTAACCAAAGGCTTAGTGTGACTGGAATGGTAAAGTGAACTTAATATGTAAGACATTCTTACTCACCCCAAACCTTAACTATGCTCCCTAGAGTCTAAAAAACAATGTCTTAACCAAGCTTATGAGAAAAATATGAAGGGAGCCCCTCACCTCCATTTTGAAGGAGCTCTATTGTGCCTCTTCTTTGTATGCTGTTTATAGAGGAAAGTGCTACAATCAATTTCTGCTGCTGCTGCTAAGTCACTTCAGTCATGTCTGACTCTGTGCGACCCCATAGACGGCAGCCCACCAGGCTCCCCCATCCCTGGGATTCTCCAGGCAAGAATACTGGAGTGGGTTGCCATTTCTAAATACCATTAAAATCCTGGAGGGTTTCAGAAGCCAGGTGGTAGCACTTAATTGTCAAGGACATGGTGAACATAGTTAATTGGCTGACATGGAGTTAAGACATTAATTAGAATAGTCTGATCCCCAGAGACCTTTGTATTGACTAGGGGATCATGGTATCCCTACAAATGAAATAGATGGGCAGCCTATTAAGACTGGATTTGATTCGTATAAGTGGAAAACTCTAGTCCAGATCTTCACCCCACCCCACTGCAAATATTTTGATTTGGTCTGAGACAGAGCCCAGGTGTCAGTCATTTATAAAAGCTTACCAAGAGATTCTGTCATTTATCCAACAATGGAAAACACCAAGTTAAGCTGTGGATTCTTTTCCTTTGACCTTTTAAGAACTGAATAAGAGGGGGAAATCGGCTGATATGAATGTCACTAGAGTGATTCCTTCCACCTGCTCTAAGATAAATGAATAAGAAATGAAAGAAATCTTGGGCATCTATAAGGACAAAATGTAGATATAGAGATAGATGGATAAATAGATTGATTTACATTTAGGTATAATTACACCTTACAACTTGAATACAGTCCCGTGCATGAGGCAGTTGGTATCCCTGACTTGTATGGCTATATCCAACTACAGAGATGTTTTGATTATACACAAATAATGTGCACTATATGTATATAATTTTAAAATTTTACCTCATATATTATAGTATGTATACATATATAATAATATTAATGTGGCCATATTTAAAACCTTAGAAATGGTGGCAAATGAAATTTAAAAATGGAAAACATGATGGCAAATTATTAAAATATAAGCATACAGTTGGAAAATTGGTTTGTGATGGTTATTAAACTTAAGACAAATTAGTAACAGTGCTACCTAACAATATATAAATAAATACACATATATTTAAAATTGATTTATAATAAATAATGCCTGGCATAAGATGTTCTCACCCTGTCTTATAGAACATAATCACATCAAGTGAGGTATAATTTTGATGATTACATCAAGAATGAATACTCTGATTCATAAAGCAAAATAATTTTCTCTAACGTGATAGTTCTAATTTCTATAATGTTAAAACTGACCCCACCATCATCTCACTACCCTGCTTTTTTCAATTTCTATCTGCCTTCCTTAACCCATCTTAATTTCTAAGGTCAGTCAATACAAACACTCCCTTACATATGCCCTGAGTTTCTTTGCACCTCTCTGACATGGTCAAATTTACCTGGCTTATTACACCCAATTTATGAACCTCTGAACACTTGTAATTGAACAGGGCTGGTGGGAGACACATGACCTATTCATGATTCCAGCTATAATAGAAGACTATTAACATCAAATACACTGGCCCTTCATGCTTTCATACAATTATACTATACTTCCAAAGACAAATATTTCACGATTTCTTAATTCCCAATACTTCCCCACCAGTCTCAATCTAAGATATTAATTATTTTGTATCCTACAGAGAAAATTAGCGGCAGCTGCGCAGCGCTGGAGCAATGCTGGAGCATTGCCTTTCTTTGGGGAATGCTCAAACGACTGCACAATTGCACTCATCTCACATGCTAGTAAAGTAATGCTCAAAATTCTCCAAGCCAGGCTTCAACAATACATGAACCGTGAACTTCCAGATGTTCAAGCTGGTTTTAGAAAAGGCAGAGGCACCAGAGATCAAATTGCCAACATCCGCTGGATCATGGAAAAAGCAAGAGAGTTCCAGAAAAACATCTATTTCTGCTTTGTTGACTATGCCAAAGCATTTGACTGTGTGGATCACCACAAAATGTGGAAAATTCTGAAAGAGATGGGAATACCAGACCACCTAACCTGCCTCTTGAGAAATCTGTATGCAGGTCAGAAAGCAACAGTTACAACTGGACATGGAACCAAACAGGAAAACGAGTACGTCAAGGCTGTATATTGTCATTGTGCTTATTTAACTTGTACGCAGACTGCATCATAAGAAACGCTGGGCTGGAAGAAGCACAAACTGGAATCAAGATTGCCGGGAGAAATATCAATAACCTCAGATATGCAGATGACACCACCCTTATGGCAGAAAGTGAAGAAGAACTAAAGAGCCTCTTGATGAAAGTGAAAGAGGAGAGTGAAAAAGCTGGCTTAAAGCTCAACATTCAGAAAACTAAGATCATGGCATCTCGTCCCATCACTTCATGGCAAATAGATGCAGAAACAGTGGCACAGTGACAGAGTTTATTTTGGGGGGCTCCAAAATCACTGCAGATGGTGACTGCAGCCCTGAAATTAAAAGACACTTGCTCCTAGGAAGAAAAGCTATGACCAACCTAGACAGTATATTAAAAAGCAGAGACATTACTTTGCCAACCAAGGTCCATCTAGTCAAAGCTATGGTTTTTCTAGTAGTCAGGTATGAATGTGAGAGTTAGCCTATAAAGAAAGCTGAGCATCAAAGAATTGATGCTTTTGAACTGTGGTGTTGGAGAAGATTCTTGAGAGTCCCTTGGACTGCAAGGAGATTCAACCAGTCAACTCTAAAGGAAATCAGTTCTGAATATTCATTGGAAGGACTGATGTTGAGGCTAAAACTCCAATACTTTGGCTACCTGACGCTAAGGGCTGACTCATTTGAAAAGACCCTGATGATGGAAAAGACTGAAGGCGGGAGGAGAAGGGAATGACAGAGGATGAGATGGTTGGATGGCATCACTGACTCAATGGACATGAGTTTGAGTAAATTCTGGCAGTTGGTGATGGACAGGGAGGCCTGGTGTGCTGCAGTCCATGGGGTTGCAAAGTGTTGGACACGACTGAGTGACTGAACTGAACAGAGAAAATGAAAACAATCAGGAAAATTACTTCTACACATTACCAACACCACATCCCAGCATCTGCTCCTATGTTCCCTGCTTTAATATCTTCTTCCATAGATGAATAATAATGGAACAGGTTAAACGAAGCCATTCTGCTTTTTAAAAAATGGGTATTACTTTAGTACTTTGAACTGGAAAAACAAGTTAATCAACTTAGATTTTAAAAACCTTCGATGAGTTCATTTCATTACATAAAAACTGTGATGTAAGAAGTAGTAAAATCAAACAATTTATCATAATAAAGCGGATGCACCCTTTGCTAGGGGCTTCCTTGGTTGTGCAGTGGTAAAGAATCTGCCTGCCAGTGTAGGAGACCTGGGTTCAATCCCTGGATCGGAAAGATCCCCTGGAGAAGGAAATGGCAACCCATTCCATTATTCTTATCTGGGAAATCCTATGGACAGAAGAACCTGGTGGGCTATAGTCCATGGGGCTGGAAAGAGCCAGATGTGACTTAATGGACTGAGCACGCATACACATTTTTCGATAAGATACTTTTCTTGCTCAGCTAACTTTCCGTAACTTTTCAATTAAATCTGCATCTGATTCGACCTCAAATATTCTTGTGAAATGTCTCAAATCAGTAACTCATAGCACAACAGTCTGAACTAAAAAGCTCTGAGTTTCACTATATTTGTGATGAAGAGCTTCAGTGGAGATAGTATAACTGATTAGAACACTAACTGCACAACCATTGTTTCACACGTATAGTTACGGGTGATAAGTGGCAGGCAAAGCAAGATCAAAACCAACAAACCAAAAGTCCATTAACAAACCAACAAACCAAAAGTCCATTAACAAACCAACAAACCAAAAGTCCTCTGCTTACTGGTGGCTGATTAGCTTTCTCCCTACCTTTTTACCTGAGCCACTTATCTCTGTGGTAGCTATGGAGTCTCCTTGGTAACGCTCTTCTTGTGTGACTCAAAAGGCACAGCCCAGATCTTTTTCCATAGCCTTTTAAGTTGTCAGTTTATCACGACAATAGAATTTTTCATCAGTCCATATTATGCTGCCTTTGGCCTAAATAATCCAGGATATAATCCTAGACAAAAGCTGGAGGAATTTCGTTTTGAGTTTAGTCACTTAACTTGAACCAGATAAAGCCTTTTCCTGTTTGTAAAATGTTTAATTCATTGATATATTCATCTGATTTCAGGAAGGAAACAAAAGATGGTATTGTACTCCTCACCTCTTTTTCATATAATTTCTTACACAGAACTAAAGAGAGACGTTTTTCAACAATGTTGTGCTGCAAGGAAGAATCAGTTCTGAGTCCATGTTGGATCCATTTCTTAGACTTGCTCTTTGTTGCTTTTGTTATTACAATCATACATGCTGACCTGCCTCAGGGAACCCTGCCCCTCTACCTGAATATTAAAGCAAAGTGCCTTTGTTCAGGATCCTGTCCACCTGTGTATGGCTACAGGAAGGAAGAAATTAACACACTCCTTTCCTAGGCTTGCCATTCTAGGAAACATTTGCAAGATTAATGGTCTTTTTACTTTGTTTCCTCGCCTCCCTCCATCTTTGTTCCGTAAAGAAACAGGCATCCAGACTCCTATAAGATGGTTATTTCAAGACATTAATCTGCCATCTTCTCGGTAGTCCTTGTCTCAACATCTCTCAGATTTATTGGCCTGTTGTGCAGTGAGCAGAGCAAGCTTGGACTCAGTAACAGTTGGAGTATAGCAGACTCTGGGGTAAGAGCAGTTAACCACCTGCCAAGATGTTAACAAGCTAGAATTGTTTGTAACTGGATTCAGATATTAAATGAATGTCCCTAAGAGTGGTGTATGCTACACAGCCTGAAGTCATCACCCCACTTAAACCATACAAGGTCCCAGGGGAGCCCCTGCCAAAGAGAACATTAATGTAATGGCTGAGAATGAATAGAGAAGGACACAGAAATCAATCATGAGAGTAGGGCTTGATATATTTTATAATAAAGTTATGGAGTACTATAGAAATTTAGAAAGTAGAAAGAAAACTATTTTTGGCATATGATGGCCTCAGGAAACAAATGACCACTGAACTATGAACCACACAGTGGGAATATTTTTATTATGATCAAGACCAATATACTTTCATGTCCAAGCTCAAATTTGCTTTCTAGTTCATAAGAACAGCATTCTACATTCTGTATAAATTTGTTGCTGTTTGTTGATTAGTCACTGAGCCATGTCTAACTCTTTGGTGACCTCATGGACTGTAGCCCAGGAGGCTCCTCTGTCCATGGGATTTCCCAAGCAAGAATCTTCCCTAGTAGGGAGGGTGGGGATACAGTGAGAATGCATGAGTTTGTGTTCAGAACACAGGGGCTAGAACTCTGTTTTCCCCCTACCCTGCTTCCATGTACTATTTAGAGTGTTCAGTGAGGGAGGGGGCCTCTGAGGGGTTTCAGGTTAGGGTCAAAAACATGCTAGAGGTAGGTTTCTATTATCAGACTATTTTCAAGAGACCCAGATGTTATTGCAAAGAAGCAATTTATTTTGATAATGAAACTATACATAAAGGTGGGCCCTTAGATAAAAGGTTAATAGATCTTTCCCAAACATGTTTTATCTTTTGCCTCAGCCTCAACTCTAGAATGCTTTAGCTATTATTAATCCTTTCTTTGTACAATCTGCTTTTTAAAAAACCAAAACCAAAAAAAAAACCCTCCTGTAATAATGTTTATGTTTGCTAGAGGTTTTATGTTTGTCTTCTAGACAGTGGGCATCTATATACATACAAACAACAGATTAGTATGATCAGTTCAGTTCAGTCCATTCAGTCCTGTCCAACTCTTTGAGACCCCATGGACTGCTGCAGCATGCCTGGCTTCCCTGTCAATCACCAACTCCCAGAGCTTACCCAAACTCATGTCCATCAAGTCAGTGATGCTATCCAACCATCTCATCCTCTGCTGTCCCCTTTTCCTCCCACCTTCAGTCTTTCCCAGCATCTGGGTCTTTTCTAAGGAACCAGTCCTTCGCATCAGGTGACAAGTACTGGAGTTTCAGCTCCAGCATCAGTCCTTCCAATGAATATTCAGGACTGATTTCGTTTAGAATTGACTGATTGGGTCTCCTTGAAGTCCAAGGAACTCTCAAGAGTCTTCTTCAACACCACAGTTCGAAAGCATCAATTCTTCAGCACTCAGCTTTCTTTAAAGTCAGACTCTCACATCCATACATGACTACTGGAAAAAACAGAGCTCTGACTAGATGGACATTTGTCAGCAAAGTAATGTCTCTGCTTTTTAATATGCTGTCTAGGTTGCTCATAGCTTTTCTTCTGAGGAACAAGCATCTTTTAATTTTATGGCTGCAGTCACCATTATCAGTGATTTTGGAACCCAAGAAAATAAAGTCTGTCACTGTTTCCCCATCTAGTTGCCATGAAGTGATGGGACTGGATGCCATGATCTTCATTTTTTGAATGTTGAGTTTTAAGCCAGCTTTTTCACTCTCCTCTTTCACTTTCATCAAGAGGCTCTTTAGTTCTTCACTTTCTGCCATAAGGGTGGTGTCATCTGCATGTCTGTAGTTACTGATATTTCTCCCAGCGACCTTGATTCCAGCTGGTGCTCCATCCAGCCTTGCATTTCACATGATGTACTCTGCATATAAGTTAAATAAGCAGGTGACAATATATAAGCTTGACTTATTCCTTTCCCAATTTGGAACCAGTCTGTTGTTCCATGTCCAGTTCTAACTGTTGCTTCTTGACCTGCATACAGATTTCTCAGGAGGCAGGTCAGGTGATCTGGTATTCCCATCTTTTGAAGAATTTTCCACAGTTTGATGTGACCCACACAGTCAAAGGCTAGGCAAGTTAAATAAATAAACCAATTGGTAGGTCCTTGGGGGAAGGAGTGCAAATAAAATGACTTTAAAAAGAGTCACATAAAAATAAAGAGGTGTTCTGTCTCTTAAATATACAGGAGATTCTGGAAGAAGCATAAAACTAAATAGACATGGGTATGAATTCTGTCAACCTGTGACTCTCAATTTTCTTATCTAAAAGTAGAGATAATATCAACTATCTTTTAAAATTATTGTAAGCATTAAAGACAATATCGCTAAGTCATCAAATACAGTACATGGTAGTTTAGAGATATTCTATATATATATTAATTTGCTATGTAAATGCTCGGATGCTAGGTTTTCTTGTATTGATAACTAGGCTCAGGCATTCAGTGAAGTTGTATACTCTCTACTAAGAGCAAGCTGGGAACCAGCCACAAATTAAGCCCCCTTCTGGTGAGACACACAGCCTAACAGAAATTATACTGTTGAAAGTTAGAGGACTTGGGCTTGGAATTAGAAATTACCACCTACTGATTATATATTTCCATAAAAACATGTAATTTCTTTGAATTTAAGTGTTTTCATATAAAACCAGTAGCATTCTACCAACTGAAAGTGAAAGTGTTAGTCGCTTAATTGTGTCTGACTCTTTGCAACTCCATGGAGTGTGTAGCCTGCCAGGCTCCTCTGCCCATGGAATCCTCCAGGCAAGAATATTGGAGTGGGTTGCCATTCTCTTCTCTAGGGGATCTTTTTGATCCAGGGATTGAACCCATGTCTCCTGCATTGCAGGCGAAATCTCTACCATCTGAGCCACCAGGGAAGCCCCACTATACCTTAGTAACACTATAAAAAAAGAAAAGTTTGTAAAACAAAAAGCGTGAAAGTGAAGTCACTCAGTCATGTCCGACTCTTTACGACCCCATGGACTGTAGTCTGTAGAACGTAACCAGGCTCCTCCGTCCATGGGATTTTCCAGGTAAGAACACTGGAGTGGGTTGCCATTTTCTTCTCCAGGACATCTTCCCGACCCAGGAATTGAACCCGGGTTTCTGGCATTGTAGGCAGACACTTTCACTGTCGAGACACCAGGGAAGTGTGATAATATCTAAATAATATAAGAAGTGCAATAAGAAGTGTAATAATGTCTAAATTTAACCAATCACAGAGCATGTCTTTTGGCTAAATGGAGGTATAAAGGGCTTCCCAGGTGACTCAGCAGTATAGAAAGAGATGCAGAAGAGGCAGGTTTGATCTCTGAGTGGGGAAGATCCCCTGGAGGAGGAAATGGCAACCTACTCCAGTATTCCCGCCTGAAAAAATCCCATAGACAGTAGAGCTTGGTGGGCTATAGTTCATTATATAAAATTAATGAAAATTTTATAACAGCCCCTTATTGTAATCTGTTGCTGCTTATAATCATGGGAAATAAAAGGATGTGTACTTTTGCTAGGTACCATGTAAAAATAAAACTCAAGTGACCAGATCTAAAAATGAAAGACCATCATGTACATATATGATTCAAAGACATTCCTTTCCCCAGATACCCTATTCATAATGTAGCACTGTCATGGTCCCTTGTACTGAAATGACCAACATTTTCTCAACTTTGGAACTTACTATGAGTAATATGTAAAAAAAATCCCAACAAATCTATTCTCTAGTAAAAGCATCAGGGTCTCCAGGATTTTTTCACATTGAGAAAAAGTTTACATCAGCCTAATGGAAGATACTGAGAGAATTATGTTGCAAATTGATGAATGGGAACAAAATCTTCTCCTTTCAAAGACTGAGTGATGATAATCCAGTTTTCCTGGTCTTGAGACAATAATCCAAATGCTTCTAAATAAAACCCTAAAGTAAAATTGTAGGCTTTAATCTAGAATTATTCCTAACAATAGTGTATTTTAATATTCATAACTTGCTTTAATATTTATATTTTAAAGTCAATATTTTAATGAAATCACCCTTCTTTTATTCCCTACAGAATCTTTTAAATCTGATACTCTGTGGCTGTCAATCTACTGTTACCTTAATTTTTTATTCTTGCTAATTAAGTTAAAGTAGTTGATCATAATTCATCTAATTTCTCTTCCTTCTAATGGTTTCTTTAGAAACTTAGAGCATTTTCCTCTTCACTCCCTCTTCCCTTGCTGACACTCCTGCGCCCAGTTTTTGCCATTCATATTCTTAATCTAAGTCCTCTTGTTCTAAATCATTGCTTGCAGTTTTGAGACACAACCATAGGGTTGAAAATGAATTTCTTGATTATTTTCTTCTCTCTGTTTTGCAGCACAACTCCTGTCTTGCTTGCCCTGAATCCCAACAGGGCTAGACAGTAATTTGCCTCTGGGTGATAGGGCTTTTTTCCCTATGCAGACCTTTTCAAAGGAGAAGATGGCTGGCAGCTACTCAAGCATGTGTGATAGTAGATATGCCTGGTGCCCTGGGCAGACAGAAAAAAAGTAGCTGTGGACGTATCTCCATGTAGCTATCGGGGTGGAGGGGGAGTTTTCTAAGGGAAAGGAAAAAAAAATAAGTAGCTTAGGTTGACTGAAGCTGAAGAAATTACTCAATTTTCAAAGAGAATATTCTTTGAGTATTCCTTGAGATAAACCCCTCCCCCCCCTTTTTGTTACAGTTTTTATTTTATAATGTTATAAGTAGCTTGTGTTAAACTATGTGCCTACTACAAATTTTGTGATATTTCTTTTGAACATATGATTTGTCTTACTTTTTAAAATAAAATTTAGTCCTCTAATTAAAAAAAAAAACAACAACTTATTTCTGATGATTTAAAGTAATTCTAAACAAAGCTATGGTCTATGGGATCAGTTTGATTAGTTTTCCGTGATTGTGATTTTCATTCTGTCTGCCCTCTGACAGATAAGGGTAAGAGGCTTATGGAAGCTTCCTGATGGGAGAGACAGACTGTGGGAAAAACTGGGTCTTATTCTGATGGGCGGGGCCATGCTCAGTAAATCTTTAATCCAATTTTC
Source organism: Capricornis sumatraensis (assembly GCF_032405125.1). Lineage (NCBI taxonomy): Eukaryota > Metazoa > Chordata > Mammalia > Artiodactyla > Bovidae > Capricornis > Capricornis sumatraensis. Next base: position 28,297,206 of record NC_091073.1, read on the forward strand.
TGCCATTGCCTTCTCTAGTGGACCACATTTTGTCAGAACTCTCTACCATGACCCTTCCATTTTGGGTGGCCCTACACAGCATAGTTCATAGTTTCACTGAGTTAGACAAGGCTGTGGTCCATGTGATCAGTTTGATTAGTTTTCTGTGATTGTGGATATCATTCTGTCTGCCCAATGAGGGATAAGGATAAGAGGCTTATGGAAGCTTCCCTGATGGGAGAGACTGACTGGGGGAAACTGGGTCTTGTTTTGATGGGTAGGACCATGCTCCATAAATCTTTAATCTAATTTGCTATAGAGCAGCAGGGCTGTGTTCCCTCCCTGTTGTTTGACCTGAGACCAAACTATGGTAGAGGTAATGAAGAAAATGGGGACCTCCTTCAAAAAGTCCTATGCACACACTGCCACACTCCTGACACTGCAGCAGGCCATGGCCAAACCACGCCTCTGCCAGAGACGCCTAGACACTCATGGGCAAGTCTGGGCCAGTTTCTTGTGGGATCCCTGCTCCTTTCTCCTGGATCCTGGTGCACACAAGGTTTTGTTTATGCCCTCCAAGAGTCTGTTTCCCCAGTTCCATGTAAGTTCCGGCAGTTCTGGAAGAGAATCCAGAAAAACATTTATTTCTACTTTATTGACTATGCCAAAGCCTTTGACTGTGTAGATCACAACAAACTCTGGAAAATTCTTCAAAAGATGGGACTATCACACCACCTGATCTGCCTCCTGAGAAATCTGTATGCAGGTCAAGAAGCAACAGTTAGAACTGGACATGGAACAACAGACTGGTTCCAAATTGGGAAAGGAATAAGTCAAGGTTATATATTGTTACCCTGCTTATTTAACTTATATGCAGAGTACATCATGAGAAATGCAAGGCTGGATGAAGCACCAGCTGGAATCAAGGTCGCTGGGAGAAATATCAATAACTACAGACATGCAGATGACACCACCCTTATGGCAGAAAGTGAAGAACTAAAGAGCCTCTTGATGAAAGTGAAAGAGGAGAGTGAAAAAGCTGGCTTAAAACTCAACATTCAAAAAATGAAGATCATGGCATCCAGTCCCATCACTTCATGGCAACTAGATGGGGAAACAGTGACAGACTTTATTTTCTTGGGTTCCAAAATCACTGATAATGGTGACTGCAGCCATAAAATTAAAAGATGCTTGTTCCTCAGAAGAAAAGCTATGAGCAACCTAGACAGCATATTAAAAAGCAGAGACATTACTTTGCTGACAAATGTCCATCTAGTCAGAGCTCTGTTTTTTCCAGTAGTCATGTATGGATGTGAGAGTCGGACTTTAAAAAAAGCTGAAAGAAAGTGAAAGTGAAGTCGCTCAGTCATGTCCGACTCTTTGCGACCCCATGGACTGTAGCCTACCAGGCTCCTCAGTCCATGGAATTTTCCAGGCAAGAGTCCTAGAGTGGGTTGCCATTTCCTTCTCCAGGGGATCTTACCAACCCAGGGATAGAACCCGGGTCTCCAACACTGCAGGCAGACACTTTACTGTCTGAGCCACCACAGGATTAAGAATTGATGCTTTTGAACTGTGGTGTTGGAGAAGACCCTTGAAAGTCCCTTGGACTGCAAGGAGATCCAACTAGTCAATTCTAAAGGAAAACGGTCCTGAATATTCACTGGAAGGACTGATGCTGAAGCTGCAACTCCAATACTTTGGCTACCTGATGTGAAGAATGGACTCCTTTGAAAAGACCCTGATTTTGGGAAAGACAGAAGGTGGGAGGAGAAGGGGACAGCAGAGCATGAGATGGTTGAATGGCATCACCACTATATGGACATAGGTTTGAACAAGCTTGAGGAGTTGGTGACGGACAGGGAAGCCTGTTGTGCTGCAGTCCATGGGGTCGCATATAGTCAAACACAACTGAACGACTGAACTGAAAGTAATTTTGGAATCAAAAAAGTCCTGTAAAAACGTATCCTTTGAAGAGACCAGTCCTCATAGGAATGTGAAGAGTGTAAGTAGCTCACCACCTGGGGCCAGCATGAAGAGTTTTTCCCTCACGGGTATAGAATTACATATCCATCCAATTGCATTATGGGTGGTTTTGCCTTTCTTTGTAACTATCTTGTAGAGGCTGCTTCACAGACAGGATATTGAGTAAGAGTTCTGTTCTAGTATGATAATAACCACAGGGGGGAACTGCAAATATTCATTTAGTGATCGTGTCTGCACTTAACTCAATATGGCCTTGTTGTCACTTGTCAAGGAAATCAAAGGCACATAGTGTGTATTGAATACCTGATAATATCTAAGTGTATCAGTCATGCTTGAGTAATCCCAATGGTTTAATTTAAAGAGAGAAATGGAAAACCTGCATTGTATAAAAGTTAAGGGTCTAAGACATATGTTCTAGAAATAGGAAATTGTAAAATGCTACATACAATTCCCCCCCTTTTTGCAATTTTCTATGTTATTTCATTGGTGTATGAATTAAACTAGAAGTATGCTTTTATTTTAAACAGCATAAAATATATTTACTCTGATATCAGACTATTTGGGTTTGTTTAGGGCAATAGTTCCCAAAATAATTATAATTATACTGTAGAAAATTATTTTCTTTTACTTTTCTCATGTTTAACCTGAGAGCTTACTTTTTCTTTCTGCATGTGGTCCAATATTTTCCTACTTTTATATACAATCTTTTATCCTTTTTTTTCCTCTTACATTGAAAATAATATTCTAGAACAATGGAACATTTTCATGAATGTTAGTATCATGTTTTTAACATCGTTTCTCTACTCCTTCTCACTCTGTAAAAAATGACTGAGCCTAAAAGTCATTTTAAAAAATGCTCCAAAATGGGAAAAACAGTCTCTAGTTGCTGTGACTTGTGATCAAGGAAATTATAGTGCAAGGATTGAACAAGGAAAGGAATACTTGAAAACAAGGGAACAGGTTAGGATTCTAATATTTCAGTCATGTAATCCATGTAATTGTTGGCTGTTGGTTTTATATTGAAGGAAATTCTGTGTATGCCTGAAGTATTGATTAAAAGACCAGAGAAATGATAAAAATAGTGTTAAAAATGACTTATCACTTAAATTTCAATGATATAACATCTGGCATGTGTGTGTGCTATGAATATATATAATATATAGATTTATCAGGAGTGAGTAATGAGTGACAATGCTTTCCAGTCACATCTTGAGTACCACATCTGTCATGTTGTTAAAAATAATCAACTTCCTTGAACACAGAGCACTGGTTTATGAAAAATAATCCTAAAATATCAAAATAATTTAATGAGCTTAAAACCTCAAAATTCTCAATGACAATAGTTACATCATTCAAATTCTGTAGACACGTAGTGGGGACAGACAGGTAAAATTGAACGCAGGTCAGCAAACAAATCAAAGATTGAAGACAGTGGACAGATTTGCTTTTCATGAAACAGTTTTACAGCAGGAGATTGATAGGAATGATAGTCCAAAAGAACTATTATGATCACATTGAGGAGGTCATTGAGCTCAAGCTCCAGAAAATATTTTACCACAGTCAAAGGGAGGTCAGTGAATATTTTTGCTGGAAAGTAACACGACTGAAAGTATTTTTAAAAGATGATCTGATTGTGTTGAGGGGGAAAGATAGCAGAGAGATGAGGTAAGAGGCAGTAAAATGCTACAGACGACTTTTTCTTGAAAACTGTTGCTCTGCTTCACTGTTTTCTGAGGACAGTTTCCTCTTTTCTGAGTCCCCAAAACTCTTCTGCCCTTTGTTCAACGTGTAGCCTGGCCCTGTCAGGCTCTTACCCTCTGTATTCACCAAGTAATTTGACACCCATTCCAAATCTGTTAGTGGCTCAGTCGTGCCCAACTCTTTGCGACCCCATGGACTGCAGCCCACCAGGCTCCTCTGTCCATGGGATTTCCAGGCAAGGATACTGGAGTGGGTTGCCATTTCCTTCTCCAATTCTAGCTCAATTCTAAATTTGCCCACTTGCTCCTCAGAGCCCCATCTCCTCCCCTTTGATCACATTTCTTTTTAAAAATACATATATTATTGCTACTTTATCTTGAATTGTTGTGGTTGTTTAGTCTCTCAGTCATGTCTGACTCTTTTTGACCCCCCTAGACTGTAGCCCGCCAGGCTCCTCTGTCCGTGGGATTCCTCAGGCAAGGATACTGGAGTGGGCTGCCATTCCCTTCTCCAGGAAGTCTTCATAAACCAGGGATTGAACCGTATCTCCTGTATTGGCAAGTGGATTCTTTACCATTAAGCGTGTTACTTAGTTCTGAACCTGTTCATCCAGACTGTCTTGAACAAGAAACTGTTTTAGTCACTTACATACTCAGAAAAATTGCTTGTGAAATTTGAGTTAAACAGTAACGGCAAGGTACATGTTTTATGTCTGATGATTTTCCTTACTTCTGGATGATTTAAGCAAAGAGTAACAGACAGCATGTAATTAGATTCCACTGTACCACCTGCAAGAGATAAATCATAATCATGACATCCTAAATATTGAAAATACTTTGAGGCAATGAGCTGCTGAATCAGTATTCATCAAGCTTAGGCGTACAAAACAAAATTCCAATTATCTATGTGAGAAGTATATTCTATACAAAACTGCAGACATAAATTAACGTGAAAGCATTTAAAACAACATGGTTGTCTGGATGATACATTACACACATACAACCAAGACTTAGTTAAGCAGGAGGAGCTGAACAACCTGTGACCCAAATACTGACTTTCCCATACTTATCTATTCACAAATAATGTACAGCTCGAAATAGTAAATTCTCAATTAACCTTAATGAAGCTTATCAACAGAAAATGAAACCCTTTCTAGTAAAGATAAAATATCCATGAAGGCAGAATTAGTAAATGAAATGCAGTACACATGCTGATTCCATAAATAAAACTTAAAAATGATAAAACAGCTTTTAATATCAAGTTCTTTAAAATGTTACTAGGTAATATTTGACAATTACAAATATCATACATGTATAAACTATGAAGCTTAATAACAAAACAAACTTCCCTCTCAGAACTAACCACTCAAATCAAGATCTATAGCATTTCTAGTATCTCTATCTTTGATCTGTATCTTCCTACACCCTCCTCTGCAAACTACCAACTGAGGAGCCACTACATGCAATTTTATATATATCATCTCTTCTCATATTTATTACCTTTATTATATATAATATACAACTTTAGAATATGTACTTTTGACTTTATTTTTGAAGTCTCTGAACTATTACGGTATATGTCACTATCATTGGCTTGCTTTTCACACTTGTTCTAAATTCCACATGAACTGGTAAACGTTACTGTTGCTGCTCATTCATTTTTCACTGTTTACAATATTCATTCTCCTATAAGAGGGCTTTTTAAATGCTTCCAGCTTTTTATTCTAGATAGTATTGCTATGAATATTTTGTGGACTGGTGTTGAGATATCAGAATCTTCTGAGGGCCAGGAATGGGTTCAATTCAGTTCAGTCGCTCAGTCGTGTCTGACTCTTTGTGAACCCATGAATTGCAGCATGCCAGGCCTCCCTGTCCATCACTAACTCCCAGAGTTCACTCAAACTCATGTCCATTGAGTTGGTGTTGCCATTCAGCCATCTCATCCTCTGTTGTCCCCTTCTCCTCCTGCCCCCAATTCCTCCCAGCATCAGGGTCTTTTCCAATGAGTCAACTCTTCACACGAGGTGGCCAAAGTATTGGAGTTTCAGCTTTAACATCAGTCCTTCCAAAGAACACCCAGGACTAATCTCCTTTAGAATGGACTGGTTGGATCTCCTTGCAGTCCAAGAGACTCTCAAGAGTCTTTTCCAGCACCACAGTTCAAAAGCATCAATTCTTCAGCACTCAGCATTCTTCACAATCCAACTCTCGTATCCATACATAACTACTGGAAAAAACCATAGCCTTGACTAGATGAAACTTTGTTGGCAAAGTAATGTCTGCTTTTGAATATGCTATCTAGCTTGGTAGTAACTTTCCTTCCAAGGAGTAAGCGTCTTTTAATTTCATGGCTGCAATCATCATCTGCAGTGATTTTGGAGCCCCCCAGAAATAAACTCTGACACTGTTTCCACTGTTTCCCCATCTATTTGCCATGAAGTGATGGGACCGGATGCCATGATCTTTGTTTTCTGAATGTTGAGCTTTAAGCCAACTTTTTCACTCTCCTCTTTCACTTTCATCAAGAGGCTCTTTAGTTCCTCTTCACTTTCTGCCATAAGCATGGTGTCATCTGCATATCTGAGGTTATTGATATTTCTCCCGGCAATCTTGATTCCAGCTTGTGTTGCTTCCAGTCCAGCGTTTCTCATGATGTACTCTGCATAGAAGTTAAATAAGCAGAGTGACAATATACAGCCTTGACGTACTCCTTTTCCTATTTGGAACCAGTCTGTTGTTCCATGTCCAGTTCTCCCTGTTGCTTCCTGACCTGCATATAGGTTTCTCAAGAGGCAGGTCAGGGGGTCTGGTATTCCCATCTCTTTCAGAATTTTCCACAGTTGATTGTGATCCACACAGTCAAAGGCTTTGGCATAGTCAATAAAGCAGAAGTAGATGGTTTTTTGGAAATTTTGCTTTTTCGATGATCCAGCAGATGTTGGCAATTTGATCTCTGGTGCCTCTGCCTTTTCTAAAACCAGCTTGATCATCTGGAAATTCACGGTTCATGTATTGCTAAAGCCTGGTTAGAAAATTTTGAGCATTACTTTACTAGCGTGTGAGATGACTGCAATTGTGCGGTAGTTTGAGCATTCTTTGGCATTGCCTTTCTTTGGGATTGGAATGAAAACTGACCTTTTCCAGTCCTGTGGCCACTGCTGAGTTTTCCAAATGTGCTGGCATATTGAGTGCAGCACTTTCACAGCATCATCTTTCAGGATTTGAAATAACTCAACTGGTATTCCATCACCTCCACTCGCTTGGTTTGAGTGATGCTTTCTAAGGCCCACTTGACTTCACATTCCAGGACGTCTGGTTCTAGGTGAGTGATCACACCATTGGTTGTGAAGATCTTTTTTGTATAGTTCTGTGTATTCTTGCCACCTCTTATTAATATTTTCTGCTTCTGTTAGGTCCATACCATTTCAGTCCTTTATCAAACTCATCTTTGCATGAAATGTTCCCTTGGTATCTCTGGTGGAGGTTAGAAATAGAATTGCCAGATCATTTGGTGTATGAATAGTTGATCTTACATGACTGTGCCAAATTGATTTCCAATATATACCAACAATATGTAAAAGTTGCATTGATTCACTTCTTTGCTATTAGTTCACATTTTGCCAAAATATTTTCAAATATGGGCTATGCATTAAATATATTAGATCCTGGTCATGACAGAGAACAGGAGGGAACAGATTAAAATTAGAAGGCTAAAAAGCAGCAAGAATAAACTAACAGAAAGAGAGGTTGCACTTGACAATAATAAAAATATAATATAACTTATATATTATGTTTAAGTATATATAAAAGTAGAAACATGTAGTACAGAAATAAAAAAAATATGCCATGAAATGTAGAGAATAATTCATTAAATACTTGAAACTGACCTAGAAGGGATTACAGCAATAATGAATAAATATAATTTGGTTAGCTATAAGAAATCAGGTTGACACTTATCTTCTCTGCATTTTGAAGATACTCTTCCAAGATCTGTCACGTCCATATTGCTGTTGGCAAACACTGTCCATCAAATTGTCACTCCTTTGAAATTTGTCCAATATCTTTAAAGATGTGCTTTTTTTTCCCCCATTTTGTGTTTCCCTCCGATAGTTTTAAACATTACTTACTTCTACTCTATTTTCAGCAGTAATAGAAACTGTCCAGTGGTCATTTTTTGAGATATTTCCTTTCTTTCATTTATTCTACCCTTCTGGGATTTAAATTAGATATATACTAGGACTTCTCTAAATAGCTAGAGCTCACTTTTATTTTTTCAATCCCCTTGCTTCTTTGTGTCATATTGTAATTTCTTCAGATCTGTTTTTCAGTTCACCAGTCTCTCAGTTTTGTCTACTCTGCAGTTCAAACTATACATTGATTTTTTTAAAAGTTATTTCAATAATTATATTTTTCTTTCTTAAAGCTTAGCCTCTAGATATCCCAATCATTTCAAAAAGTTTGTTCATTTTTCCTTTCTATTGCATGCATGCTCAGTCATGTTCAACTCTTTGTGACCCCATGGACTGTAGCCTGCCAGTCTCCTCTGTCCATGGAATTTTCCAGGCAAGAATACTGGAGTGGGTTGCCAATTCCTTCTCTAGGGGATCTTCCCAGCATATGGATTGAACCCATGTCTCTTGCATCTCCTGCACTGGCAGGAGTGTTCTTTACCACTGAGCCATGTGGAAAGCCCTTCCTTCCTATTATGTTATGGTTTATGTTTTTTTCCTAAATATTTCATGTATAATTATTTTATATTTTATATACGCTGATTCTGAAGGATGCATAACAAAATAGCCGCTTTGGCACAAGGATTATTCTCAGGGAAAGGTACTTGAAAAACAGCACATGTAAGAAGAGCATTCTAATCTTCTCTCTTCTTGGTGGCGTGTGCGTGTATGTGTTCAGTCATGACCAACCCTTGGTGACCCTGTAAACTGTAGCCCATTAGGCTCCTCTGTCCATGGGATTCTCCAGGTAAGAATACTGGAGTGGGTTGCCACACCCTTTTCCAGGGGGTCGTCCCAACACTGGGACTGAACTTGAGTCTCCTGTGTCTCCTGCATTGACAGGCGGATTCTTTATGAAGGAACCACTGAGGAAGCCCTTTCTTCCCAGAACAGGAAATAAAACCCTCATATAAAAATGTCTTCCCTGTACCAGGAGAAAAGAAACATTCTTTGATGGGTGCCAAAACCTAGAGAATTCTGTACAAACAGATCTTGCTAAAATAATTCTTACCTTCGATTAGCTTCCCAATATATCTTACTTTTTCATAATTGCCTCTTTTTGTTCAAACTAATATAAAAAATATTTAGGTTTTATTACTTCTTTGGATCTCCGTTTTATTCTGTCACATAAAACTGATATTTGCGTGTTTGTCTCTTGGTAATACACTTTATGTCAATTAAATTCTCCAGCCCATCTGAAAACCTGAACAAAGTAAAGGCTAAGTTTTGACTCTCATACAATTCTAATAACTGAGGCAATTGGGGCTCCTAAAATAATGCTTATTTCTACTAACTCTCACTCCTGGTCCTTCATTTTCATATGTATTTGGTGTTCCCTGATTATAGGCTTGTATTTAGTTGAATTAGTGATCTTTCAGAGTCGGTATTTATTTCCTCTTCTCAGCAAACAGGGAGCTACCAACTGGAATTGATTTATTCACCTTTTAGTGTCCTGACCTTCATTAAAGAGCCTAAGGACTCCTATCTTTGCAACAGCTTGCTGTCCAGTGACCTGACTCCAGCACTGATGGTGTTTATGTTGAGAGGCACCACACCTTTTGGGTATTAAACAGGCTCCAATTCCGATTTTGATCTCTTCTCTATCTTTGTTGCTTTTGTTTGGTCTCCTTGGAGATATCCCCAACTTTTGATTAATCCAATAATATAATAAAATCATGGGCTAGGCAAGATTTAGTTTATATTCCTAAAGGCCATTCAAAGCATTTATTGGGAATGAAATTTTACAAGTTTGACATTTTCAGAGGTTAGTACACCTAGTACATACTTCCAAATAAACATGGTGGCTACATTATTTGGGTTAATTTTCATATTGATAACTATAGCACAAAATCATCTTTGTAAATTAAACTGGTATTAGTGTCAAATAATACTGAATTTTTTGTTAAGTTTTTAGAACTAAACTAGCACTTTTACTCCATTGAGTAACAGAGTTCTCTTAAAGTACGTGTTAAAAGACCTTGGACTTCCCTGGTGGTACAGTGGATAAGAATCTGTCTGCCAATACAGGGAATGTGGATTCGGTTCCTGGTCCAGAAAGATCTCACCTGCTATGGAACAACAAAGATTACTGAGCCCTCACTCTAAGGCCTTCAAGCCGCAACTACTGGGCCTGTGTGCTGCAGCTCCTGAAGCCCACACACCCAGAGCCTGTGCTCCACAGCAAGACAAGCCACTGCAATGAGAAGTCCACGCAGGGCACTAGAAGGCAGCCCCTGCTCTCCACAGCTTGATAAAGCCAGCGAACAGCACCTAAGACCTAGTGCAATAAAAAACAAATATTTTTTTTAAAAAAGATCTTAGGAAGTCGGCATTTCTTTAGTCGGCATTTCTCCTCCTCTCAGAAGATTGATTAGTGTGACTTTGGCTTACGCTAATTACCAAAGTCAACAATTATCTGGTCTACGAAGTATTTATTCAGTCCCAGCTGCATATAATGTGAAAATGGAAAGGAAAGTGATAGTCGCTCAGTTGTGTCTGACTGTTTGCAACGCCATGGACTGTAGCCTGCCAGGCTTCTCTGTCCATGGAATTCTCCAGGCAAGAATACTGGAGTGGGTAGCCATTCCTTTCTCCAGGGGATCTTGCCAAACTAGGATTTGAACCCAATCTCCTGCACTGCAGGCAGATCATTTACCATCCGAGCCACCAGGAAGTTCAATATGAAGTTTCAGAACTCTCATAACATTCCTAATCCTTTGGTCCTTACTCATCTATGCATGCTAATGACAATAATGTAGAACATATGAATCACAATCCACAAACCCAAGTACTCAGCAAACAGCCATCCTAAATATGTATTAAAATAATCAAATTAGAATGGATTCTAAGTCTTGGTACATGGCAGGTGGGAAATTCTAATTAAGCCATTATTAAGGCCCCATTCTTTTTCAAAGTCTTAGTGAAATATGGCCTGGAAAAGGAAGTCTGACACACTAACATTTGAACTGTAGTAGGAGAAGGAAATGGCAACCCACTCCAGTGTTCTTGCCTGGAGAATCCCAGGGACGGGGAAGCCTGGTGGGCTGCCATCTATGGGGTCGCACAGAGTCGGACACGACTAAACTGACTTAGCAGCAGCAGCAGTAGTCACAACTAAAACTGTTACTGGATAAGTGTGAAGAGGTTCTAATCTGGAAACTATTTTAATGGTTTACTTGTAGTGCACATGCTGTCCTGAGAAACTAGGAATTCTCATGTTCATTGTTCAGTATCCATAGTCTTTCCTTACAACCTTGGTTTTGGTGTCTTTTCACCTACTGTCAGATAAGAGGAAATATTTCTGTCTTTTCTCATGATGTTTCAAATTTTCCTTTTCCCCTCTACTTACATTCATAAACAACTCTCCCATTCCTTCATCCCAAGGCTTTTAGGCATCAAATGGCAAGAAAAGATGTATCTTTTAAATGACTTTTACTTTTGGCCCAGGAAGGCAATTTGTCCTGAGGCTTTGGTGCAACACCAAAGATCCTGGCTACCTCACGGAAGGAGAGGGAGAGGGAGAAAGGCAGACAGACAAGACCAAAGTATTATCTTGTCACAATAATTACTGCTAACATTTCTTGAATGCCTGATATGTGTAAGAGATGGAGCCAAGAAACTTACTGTCATCTCATCTCAAAATAATCTTATGAAATAGGTATTATCTTGATTTCACAAAAGGCTAAAAGGAGTTTAAATCACAGGCCCTGATCTCACAGTTACTAAACTGAATAACCAGGATTTAAACCTCAACCATCTGACTATAAATTATACTGCTTTTGGTCATCAATTAGGCTCCTCCAATCCTGCTTGTTCCCGAGTTCTTCTTTTGTCGTTGTTTGGCCATTCAGTCATGTCTGACTCTTTGCAAACCCATGGACTGTAGCCTGCCAGGCTTGTTTGTCCATGGCATTTCCTCAGGCAAGAATACTGGAGCAGGTTGTCATTTCCTTCTCCAAGGGATCTTCCCAACCCAGTGATTGAACTGCATTGGCAGGCAGATTCCTTACCACTGAGCCACCTGGGAAGCCCCAGTTCTTCTTTCAGTAACTACCTAAGTTATCCATCAGACAGGACCTAGCAACCAAACAACAAAGTTACCCATCTAGGAGTGTCAATTAGCCTTAGATGTCGGTCTGCTTTCTGACAGTTTTCTCCAAGGATTTGGAGTCCTTTTATTATTGAATCTCAGACTGATGAATAGAAATCTCCTTGTCTGTTGACAGACTTCTCTAATGCCAACTTCTGTTCATGGCCAGCCATTCCATAGAGTCCCCAAAAGTCATGCTTTGCAAATTTGCTGAAACAACTTGCTGCTACTGCCCTAAGTCCTTCTGTGACAAACTGAGGTGGTAGCACAGGCTGCTCACCTTGTCTGTCCCATCAGTAGGGCTATGTTTTGTGTCTCTCTCTTTTCTCATTTTTTTCCCTTTACTAGACATGTGGTAGGATGCACTGGATGCCAATGTGCAATGAATGAAGCATGTAGACTCCAGTCAACTGAGAAGTACTTAAAAAGTCATTTTGATCAATGAATAAAATATTTACACTCTATAAACATTTGGTCTTTGGTGTCATATTCATAATCAGAAGGAACTTAAAAATACACTTCTACTCAGCCAAGAAAGTCTTACAGGGGAAAATAGCATGGAAACCTTCTAGTTAAAATATGTAAAACACATACTGTAAAACTTTCCACCACTATAAAATAGCTTGCCCATTGACATGTCATGTTTTCTTAGAATGGAAGAAGTGACGGGCAGATTTTGAGAATGACTTTAAGTGTCCTGGCAAACACTATCCCAGTACTGCTCATTTTGCAAATGTTCAAATATGGTAATTAGGCAGAAATTAGAAAGCAAGAACATTTAAAAATAGATAAATAGCATGTGGTAAATTATATAATAGAAAATTTTATAGTATAATCAAACTATGATAAAATGTATATTTGCTATACCACTGATCAACTGAAAAATCTCACATTTTTATTACTTGGCCAGTATAAAAAGACAAGTATCTGTGTCAAACTTGAATATCATATCTACAAATATTTCTCTTTCACATGCATAAACTGTTATCAGACCTAGAAAGAACACTGATTTTTTTAAGGTCTGGAATCTTGGGCTAAAATCTGTGTCACTAGGCAGATGAGTATGCCACAAAATTGCATCAAACTTTCTATAGGACAATCCAAAGAAACTAGCATCTGATTGACTTTCTCAGTACCGTTCTATACTGTATCTTTGATTTATAAGCAATAATTACGTTTTAGTTACTTAAATAACACTGGAGTACAGTACTTTATTCAAATGTTTCACAGAATAGAAATTAAAGATTGATATTTTAATTAAATAAGCTCAAAAGGTTATTTATCTTTTACCCAAGAAAGCATTAAAAAATGCAAATAAGAAAAATAAACAAGTACATGACTCTTACAATTACCCTAACATTCTCAAGTGGTGTGTATGTGGGGGGGCGAGTGGTTCACAAATATTTTTAGTAAGGAATAATAGATGTTTCCAAAATATACTATATTTACCTCCAGTATCGCTTCCTCAATTATGATTATGTATTTACATACTTATCTATGCCTACCCCTTTAAGGCAGGCTACAAAGTTTTCGGTATCATTAGAATTTATGTGCCAAGATGTTCTGAAGAGTCATTAGTGTTTGGAGAAATTTTAATGTCTTATTTGCAAGGGAACAGGACAGGTGGCATAATAACTTTATTTACATCAATAGGGTCAAAATATCACATGATTGCTGCACTAAAATTTTTAAAGATGAAATAAGATATTGAATAAATAATGTCTCAAATGCCATCTTCAATTAGCTTCCTATTAATAATATTTGAAAAGAATTGCTTTTTGAATGCAAATGACTACAAAAACCTTATTAAATAAAGTTATTAAAAAGCCTACTCAAAAGAGAAAGGGAATCTGTGTGTTTGTGTGTGTGTGTAGTTGAATCACTTCATTGTATGGTGGAAACTAACACAACATTGTAAAGCAACTATACCACAATAAAAAAATATGATGTGAAAGTACTCAGTCAAGGAAAGCGTGAATGCAATGTAAATTTATTATTATAATAGTTGTAAGTTTGTTGTAGCTATATAAACATATATTCAGAACAAACAACAGAATAGAAATACATCAAGATATTAATGATGGTTATCTCAAGACAGTAGTATTATGGGTAACTGTCTTTTCTGTATTTTCCATGTTTTTAAAACAATAAACTGTAGTGTTTAGAAGAACAATGAAATGCTATCTTTTTGACCATATCTTAGATTAAACTATTCTCACCTCTCATGTTTCTCCATGTACTTCACAATGTCAATTTCCATTATTCTCACAGTAGAAGATGCTAGGATTATTATCTGATGTCTCTTTAGGATATTCTGTAACAGAGAAATTTAATGATTATTACATGATAACACCATAGAGCAAATGTTATTATCTATATCCACTTTCTTCTAAACCAGAGGAAATTGGAAAGCTCTGATTTCACCTTCAAATTTTAGGGATAGTATGATCTAAACTGATGTTCATAAATAATGATTTAAAGAAAAATTTATGTTAGAAAATAAGGAGAAGGTACTTTTCTTATTAAAATATCTATAATTACATATGAAAACTAAAGTAAAGCATAGATCTAATCCTGTGCTCAAAACATTAATAAAATCCTGATATACAATCATATAGTTAATTCTGATACACTTTATAATCTTTGAAACATAAGCATTAAGTTGTGTCAAGTTAATGCTATAAAAATTTTAGATTTTTGGTAACTGATTCTTTTAAGTCTGCAAGATCAGTATTTTCTTATTGTAAATCTAATTTAAGTCACTAGTTTCTTAAGAGAAGGTAGAATCTAAATAATTTCTATATGAAACGATGCTTAACATGTGGCTCAAACATTGTAACCCCAAATGAACTACTAAAAGAAAGATAGAATTATTTAATATTGCATGAAAGGTAGACTTACATACCATGCCTTTTAATAATTTCTTAATTTTTTAAAAAAGGCTAGCTTTATGGTTTACAAAGTGATTTTGCCTAGACAAAGGAAATAATCAGCAATTTTTGTCAAAGTTCTTTTCATTAAAATGAGGTGATTAGACATATAAGTTGTCTTGGTTGTGAGAATGCATTACAATTTTATTAAAATTAAACCAAAAAAGACCATATCACATTATCTTTATTGCTACTTAAAATGACCTATTTGAACAAGGCATAAAAAGTCAGTCTTAAAGGCACAGCTTTTTTTCTAGAGGGTGCATGGTTTACAGATAAAAGTATTACCACAGAACATCCCCTAGTGCTCTCATCCCCTAGTGCTCATCATCTCTAGTGCTCTCATGAAAACAGATTTCAAAATTACTGAAGTATTTACAGCATATAATTGTTAATGTCTTCATAAAATATAAAGACAAAAGCTATTTGCAGTAAAATTTCAGTGTGCTTGTAAATTTACATGTGCTTTTTAATAGTCATTCTATTATTTAGTTCATATTCTATAGTTCAATTAAGTATCACAGATATAAAAAAGCAATGACTTGAACTTTAAAAGCATGAAAGTCCAGACTAACGAGCACTCTGCAATGCCAAAGACCCAGGCTCCTTCCCTCTTGTTCCTCTGCTATCTCTAGGGTCGGCTTCCTCTCCTCAGGGTCCAAAACTGCTCACTGCCACAGTCACAATTTAGTCATTAAAAAACTGTGTGGCAGGCAGTTGACGGCACAGTCCTTCCTCTTATAAGTTTACATCTTGGAACTTACATTCATTACCTTTTAAGGTAGCTCATTGCTCATCATTTAATCTCAAAGCTGCAGCTGGCTACCAGGGAGACTGGAAATTGTAATCTCTACTCTGGATGGCTTTGTAATCAATTAACAATAAAGAGCTCTGTCTCTATCAACGGGAAGAATATATACCAGAAGAAAAGCGGCACTTGCTGTAGTCAGATTTACATAAACTTTGAAAGTCTAGTCCCTCAAAACCACAATGAGAAATGACCTTACACCTGGTTTCTATTGAAAAGATAAGAAATAGCAAGTTTTGGTGAGGATGTGGAAGAAAAGGTAATCCCTGTGCACTATTGGTGGAAATAAAAATTGGTACACACCTGTGTAAACCAGTATGGAGGGTCCTCAAAAAATTAAAACTATCATATGACCCAGCAATACCACTTTTTGAGTATTTAGCTGAAGACAATGACAACACTAACTCAAAAACACATATGCAACCCCATGTTCACTGCATTGAAATTCACAATAGCCAGGATACGGGAATAACCTGAGTGTCCATTGCTATAAGAATGAATAATGAAAACATCAAAACAGAATATTACACAGTCATTAAAAAAGAATGAAAAAGAAGAAAGGAAAACCAACAGGCTTATAAAATATTCACCGATCAGCTTGGAGGCTGCCAGAGGAGTGTGGGGATCTAGTGGACATGAGTCTAGTCCCTGAAAAATTATAATGGTTAAAAGAATACTGAAACATAGAGTCCTTCTTTGATTTAGATATTACACTTGTCCTAGATCAATGATCATTATTTTGACCTTTATTCAATAATATGTCTGTCATAGGATCAAATTCAGGTGTCAATTTTGGAATCTTTCCCAACTCTGTAAGAGTGATGCCCCAACAAAACCAAGACAGCTACATTTGCAGGGTGTTTTGCTACAACAAAGATTCAAAACAAGTCACAGAAACCCAGGTGAGTCTTGTAAAGGCTACCAGAAAAAATCAGTTACTAAAGCTATTATAGTAATACTGTTTTTAGTAGTGTTTCTGATTTAACTTCAGTTACATTTTACATCTATGCTTACCATTCATTTTACATTTCAGGTTTTCTTTCCAGAATTATTTTCCTTTCATTTAAAGTACATATTTTGGAATTTCCATTATGAAAAGCTTCTCTAATGCCTCATTAAAAAGTTTTAAAATTTAAAAAAAAGTTTCTCTACTAGCAAATTTCTTGTGTGAAATTTTGCTATGGTCATGATAGTATTCGGAGAAGGCAATGGCACCCCACTCCAGTACACTTGCCTGGAAAATCCTATGAACGAACGAGCCTGGTAGGCTGCAGTCCATGGGGTCGCTAAGAGTCGGATTCGACTGAGCGACTTCCCTTTCACTTTTCACTTTCATGCATTGGAGAAGGAAATGGCAACCCACTCCAATGTTCTTGCCTGGAGAATCCCAGGGATGGGGGAGCCTGGTGGGCTGCCGTCTATGGGGTCGCACAGAGTCGGACACGACTGAAGTGACTTAGCAGCAGCAGCATGATAGTATTATGTTGACAATTATTTTCTCTCAGCACATTACGACAATATTCCCTTGATTTCTATTGGCTTTCAAAGTTGCTGTTTTAGTCCAAAGCCTCTCTCTGAGATTTAATTCTTCAAGAAGTGACACTGTTATTTGACGTAGATTTAGAACTGTTTTCACAATTATATTAGAGTCACACACTTGAATTGTGGCCTACTTTATGAAGACAGACAATAGTTATATTTATTTAGCACTTACCATGTGCCTAACGCTGCAGTGGAAACTTCTCACCTTATTTGTCTAATTCAGTTCTCACAATGAAACTTTTGCTGCACGCGCTCTTCTTGTCTCTGTTCCATGTTCGAAATGTGAGGCTCACAAAGTTTGGAGAATCTCTGCCATATCCCTCAGTGAGTGAGACAGGAGCAGGGAAAACACTGAATTCACCTGCACAACACAGCCTCGCTCCGGTGAAATTAATTCAACACGTGAAACTGATTCATTTTCTTACGTTCAGGAGGCGCAGCGATTAGTAGCCCGCGGGGCTAAGCCAGAACTACATTTCCCAGAATCCTTTTCTCAGAGGCCACAGGCGAGTGGCCACAGGCGCGTTTTGCCTGAGGTTTGGCAGGCGTGAGGGAAGCGGCCGTTACCCATCATAGGGCATCCAGTTAGCTGTGGTCAGTGTCCCAAGTCCAGTGCCTACCGGTGAATTCAAGATTGCCTCGCTGTTCCTTGCTCCATGTCCTACTCTTCTGCCAAGCAGCCAGCAGTGGTGGCAAAGGGCAACCCCGTCCCCAGCCTCCTACCCCATAAGATGCAGGGGTCACAGCCCCGCAGAGGCTTCTCTGGGCTCGCGTGTCCTGCTTCCCAGGCTGCAAAAGGCTGCCTCCCGTAACCCCCGGCCAGCGTCCACCTTGCCATCCATGCTCGTCCTGAGGGGAGCTGGCCTCCAAACCCGCTTTCCCGACCTTCTTTCTACAGGCCTCCCACAACAGTGTGTGGTCCTACGCCTCCAATATATCCCTTATTCTATTATGCAGTAAGTAATCGCATATCCCTAACTGAACTCTGACTGAACCCAGAGGGAATATAGTATTGAAATACTGCTCAAGTACTGTTTCCAAAACCTTCTTGTGTGTGCTCCTTAAGTGCAGGTATTCTGGTTGCTAAGTAAGGCCACGTTGTGACTTTTATGGGCCCTAGACACTTTTGTCTTTGGGGTTCCTCTTCATCCATAAAATATATATTAAACATTATATTTTACAACTGTTGATATAAAGATAAATATAATCCAAGTTGTTTTTCCAAAATTGATTTCTGGATCGGGAAAATCCCCTGGAGGAGGAAATGGCAACCCACTCCAGTACTCTTGCCTGGGAAATCCCATGGACCAAGGAGCCTGGCTGAATACAGTCCAAAGGGTCGCAGGCAGTCAGACACAACTGAGCACACACATGCACCAGCACACCATGGACCCTAGGAATTGTATCTACATGGCTAATGGAGAAGCTAGTCCTATTACTAGGTTTGACTAGGGACCAGGAATATGCATTTTAGTAACTCTCCCTTGGTGATTCTGCTCATTAGACAAGTTCCAGAAGTGCTACTAGAGGACTTGAGTGCCTCAGGACCTGAAGGAAACTGTGATCATGTTAGAGGATAAACAACAAAACCAACCTTCATATGGAAGGCGACATATTTGTGGGGAAACACTTTTTTTTTTAAGATAAAAGTAACTTTATTTGACAAAAAGTTTTGGAATTAGCTTTTCTCTGCTCCATACGATTGTTCCAAGTATATAGGGAATGTCATGCCCAAACATGTATGCATAATGGCTCATGAATGAATTCCACGTGATGGATTTGCATTTCTAAGAATGCGTACTAGACTATGAAGGAAGGCAAAAGATATAAAGACATCTTAAAAGGTGTGTGTGTTTGAATCCGGAACAAAGAGGCAACATGGTAGGGTAGAAAGAGCCTTAGATTTAAGTCAAAAAGCTGGTGTCAGGATTGTCACGAATTAACTGTGCAGTTACTACAGTTGACATGGAATCAACCCAAACTGGAGTAAACACAAGGGGAATCTGTGAACTGAGGTCACTGAACAGCAGCAGTAGAGATGGCTCAGGAAAGGGCCCAGTGAAACAAACACAACTCTCTCCTCACTCAGCTTCTTCACTTTTTAAAACTGTTTGTTATTTCGTAACTTAGTCACGTTCAACTCTTTTGTGACCCCATGACTATAGCTTGCCAGGCTCCTCTGTCCATGGGATTTTCCAGGCAAGAATTCTGGAGTGGTTTGCCATTTCCTTCTCTATTTAAAAAGTATATTGACAGCAAAATTTAGCTCTGAAAAAATAGCAGACACCCACCCTATGTCTTACGCTTATAACACATGTGATTTTCAAGTTTTGTTTCTTTCCCATGGATTGATCTTGCAATAGAATCACAATAGTGTTACTGCTGTAAGGAAATAGTTCTAGACCAATGAATTCATCTTACAAGCCCCCTCTGAGAATTAAAGTCCAAAAGCAAAAGAAAGTTATGATAAACTAGGTCTATTCATAAAGAAGAATTTCCCAGACTGCTGTGCTTATAAAGCTCCAGCATAAAATTGATTTGTTTTTATTCGTTTCCTGTCTCTGAATTAAATTTTAATCTCCTTCCTGCAGGGAAATAAACTGTATAATATATTCCAGGATTTAGGACAGTTCTTTAATCAATGGGGACTCCTTAAGAAACGCTAATGATGAAAACCAAGAAAACAAGTAAATTTTAATATCTTATTCAACCATGAAAATAAATACAAAAGTGCTGAGCATAACCAACTATAGTAATCAGTACTACAAGTTGTTTTTGTGAAAATATTCAATATATTCACTTATATGTGTATACATCTAATCTCTATTATTAGATGCTTTCCTGATTATATATATTTTTTTGTATTTGATTCCCAATAGCACCTCTACTGGAGAAGGAAATGGCAACCCACTCCAGTATTCTTGCCTAGAGAATCCCGTGGACAGAGGAGCCTGGTGCCCATAGGGTCGCACAGAGTCAGACACAACTGAAACAACTTAGCATGCATGCATGCATTGGAGAAGGAAATGGCAACCCACTCCAGTATTCTTGCCTGGAGAATCCCAGGGACGGAGGAGCCTGGGGCTGCCATCTATGGGGTCACATAGAGTCAGACACGACTGAAACGACTTAGCACCCCTACATAACCATAAAAGTTGAGATCCCTCAAAGATAACTTTTTGTACTTAATGAAAGAAGAAACAGTTTGAGACAGGTTACAAAAACATATTTCTGGTCATTCATTGTGAGGGCTGGGAAATGGGATAAACTAGGATGAATGAGTTTTCAGGTGGTGCCAGTGATAAGGAATGTGCCTGTGAATGCAGGAGACGTAAGAGATGCAGGTTCAGTCTCTATGTCAGGAAGATCCCCCGGAGGAGGGCATGGCAACCCACTCCAGTACACATGCCTGGAGAATCCCATGGGCATCCTGTGGGGCTACAGTCCATAGGGTGGCAAAGAGTCAGACACAACTGAAGTGACTTTGCATGCATGCAAAGTTTGCACATATGAGGGAGCAAAATTTGCTGCTCCCAAATTGTCTTTTTGGCATAAAGATTATCTTCAGTTCAGTTCAGTCCAGTTCAGTTGCTCAGTCGTGTCCTACTCTTTGTGACTCCATGAACTGCAGCACACTTCTTTATAAGGGTGGTAGAAATACTAAAAATACTATTATGTATACTCAGATATCATTTTTCATAGACACTTGAGACAGAGGTTACTGGACATTTTTCTGACTCCGCAGGGAAATGGCAGTTAAGTTTTCCAAATATTTGAACTAGGCATACTTTGGGCTTCCCTGGTGGCACAGTGGTGTAGAATCCATTTGCCAATGCTGTAGACACAGGAGATACATGTTCAATCCCTGGGTCAGGAAGATCCCCTGGAGGAGGAAATGGCAATCCACTCCAGTATTCTTGCCTGGGACATCCAATGGACAGAGGAGCCTGGGGGGCTGTTGTCCATGGGGTGACAAAGAGATCAACACCACTGAGTGACTGAGCATGTGCATGTACGCACGCGCACACACACACACACACACACACACACACACACACACACACAGAGGCATATTTTACCTCTTCCTTACATCTGCTCCCCAAGATGTTCCTGTAATGAAACATCAGAACACAAACACGTTCATTAAAATAATATACAGGGTAGAGCACAACTTGACAACTTTATGTGTAACTTAAACATTTATTTTGTAAATATTATGAATTACAAGTTATTTTGACTTTGAAATTATTTTAAATCTCAAAGTGATAAAACAAAATGAAATTACTTTTAACTTTTATTTAGGAAGATGCTTTTATTAAAATCGGTAGAAGGCAAGTTTTGATGTAGTTCCAACCTCACAAATAATGGTTTCCTGAGATCTCCATCCCCCATATGAAAGACCTCATTAGGAAGGGCCCTTAGGAACCTTCTTTATACATGAGACTTACCATCTGTGTTGTACTGGTTATGCCAGGAGTAAACATTTTATTCTATTTTAACCAGATTCCCTCCAATAAAATGGAAATTGAGGTCAGCAGGTATTTTGCACCAGGTTAGGTTACTGAAGATAGTCAGGTCAGTATTGAGGTGAAGAACCTGTCTGTTGAGAAACAAAAATGTTGAACTAGAGACAGAACAATGTCAGAGATGTAAAAAAGCACCCAGAATGAGATATATTGGCTCAAAGACAAAAAAAAAAAAAAAGGAAAAAAAAGAAATCAGAGAATGACTCCCTGGATTCTCTAGTTTCCGTCACTTCCATTATGAATTCCCAGTGTACTTTTTACTCTTAGTTTTCATAAGAGTTCCTTCATAGTTCCTTCCTTGCAAAATAAATTCCTCCTTTTTGCACAAGCTTATTCTAAGCATGTTTCCATAATATGAAGCCCAACTATCTCTAAGGCATCATCCTATAATTATCACTTGCAAATATTGGCCAGAAAAGTATTTTAATTTCTTCCAACATTTTAATGCCCAATCAATTGCACATGTTTTTGTTTTCTCTATGCAATTTACCCAAGACACCAAATTGACCTGCATTCACAGGTATGAATAACAAACCATATGTTCAGAGGTACTATGATGGTTTTCTGATTCTGCTGCCTGTTCACATTTCCAAAACAAACAATAAACTAATAACCAAACATTAATTGAATATAATTATTTTAAAATATTGGAGCTGTGGAGAAAGCAAAGAGAAAATAATGCAATTCACATGAGAAAACATAGTTTCTCAATATCAGACTGTCTTGACTATATGAAAAGGAGTGATCTATTCAGTAAATGTGTAGAAAATGTTCAGAGTAGGGGTGGTTTAAACACACAAAATTCATTCCCTCTAATTTTCTGAAGGAGTCACATCATACAATAATTTAATCATCCTTTGGAGAGTTCATTATACAGTATTTGGATTTACAGTCAGTGGTTTGATTGAACTTTTCAAAATTATTTCTCTTCATATAAGGAAGGAATAATTGCTTGGTATGGCACTCAGTAGTTTTACTTTTAAGTAAAATAAATAAGCTCTGACTGAACTAAGCAGAAAATGAATTTATCCAATACTGAGTAATACTCAGCCTAATGAGAAAGGCTGAAGAACTAAGATCGTAGGTGATGCACAGTGAATAATGCTTAAAGCTGTCCTGGAAAAATGATTTAGCCAGGACACTGTGTCTGCCCCCAGGCACTATTAACTGGCGCTCCCGCAACCCAAAACTGGCTGCCATGGATATTTTATAGGGCTCTCCACAGAGTCAGCACTCTACCTCAGGAACTCGGTTTCCCTGTACCTGACACTCTTTTGGAGAGAACTCTGTAGGTCATGCTTCTTTGCATCATTAGGACACATTTCAGAGTCTAGCAGAGCAGAGGATGCAAAGGATTCTGGGAAATAATGAGCATGCCATTTTCAACGTCACAGGGACAGGTAGGCACTACTCACTCAAAGGTCCAAGGAGTAGAGGAGTCCTTGAACATAGAAAGGTGGTCACTATCCTGATTAGTCAGGAAGTGTGAGAATTGTCTGCTGTACCAACAGCTAGTACAATTGATGTGAGTGTTGTTCCTTTTTCAGTGTTGTTCTTAGTAATTTTTCCCATCTCAAGTTGCTTTCTATTAGGGCCAGTGTAGCCAGAGGAATTCTCATCCCAAATAAAAGGTCACAAGTCGAAAGTATTTTTGTTTTATGGGTTTTACTGGTTTTCAGCACAACAAAAATATGGGTTGATAAAATAAAATGTATATAGGGACAATACTGAGGTATAGCTGAAGTCATTTTTTCAAAGTGATCACATGTGTAATTCACAGTGACTGTGAGGATTTTCAGAATCTCTTTGGTCAATGTTTGAGCTTTGGATAGGCCACTTCT
The DNA here is from genome assembly GCF_032405125.1 of Capricornis sumatraensis. Lineage (NCBI taxonomy): Eukaryota > Metazoa > Chordata > Mammalia > Artiodactyla > Bovidae > Capricornis > Capricornis sumatraensis. The sequence continues at coordinate 28,320,837 of NC_091073.1, forward strand.
ACTTTCTAAGGGATGAAAAATGTGTGCACTGATTTTCCGGTTTCCTTAATGTCTAAGGAAACAAAAAAACCAGAAAACTGGAAAAAAAAATTCCTCAATAGGGGCTTCCCAGGTGGCACTAGTGGTAAGGAACCCACAGGCCAATGCAGGAGAGATAAGATGCAGGTTCAATGCCTGAGTCGGGAAGATCCCCTGGAGGAGGAAATGGCACCCCACTCCAGTTCCTGCCTGGAAAAATCCTGTGGGCAGAGAAGCCTGGTGGGCCACAGTCTATGGGGTCTTAAAGAGTCAGACAGGACTGAGCATCTTAAGGACATACAAATATACACATTTGAAGACTTTATGGGAAACAACTATTGCATCTGACATACACCTGAAATGTGAAATGGTGACTATAATTTGTCATTAAGAAGGAAAGATAAAAATACTCCCAGGACCTGGGGACATCAGTACAATCGCACAGAAGTGGATATAATTATATGAGAGGATTAAACAATAGGTCCTTTGGAGAAGTGAAGGAACATATGGCCCCATAAGCTACCCTAGAGAGCCTTGCTGTTAAGACAAAAGGATTCCCTCATTCCTTACTCATGATTATGGTAAATTTGATTATTTTCATTAGTGCTCTTCCTAAATTCAATATCAACTCTGGGCCAATGGAGTTGACTCTTTTCTAGGAGTTGCACTTTCTCTAGTGATAGAAAGAGTTTCAAGCCAAGTGAAGTGCGGTCATGAAATCACCATTTGCTACTTTCCATTCACCTGTCTCCTCCAGCCCTTCCCAGAGATGTTCACACCAAGTGGCCAGAGCCCTTTAAACCAAAAGAAAAGCCAAGAAGATACAGATGCCATGAGTATGGATTAGTTATGATTTATTTACTGGTTTATGAAACGGTTTACTCCTAATTCCTACTGAAATTTTTTTTCTTATACAAAAATATAAAATAACCAGAAATCTCAGGAGATATATTGCAAGAAAGTGTAACTTAATATACTAGCTGATTAAAAAATCCAGAAACTAAAGATTTAATCTTGATTATGTCTCGGCTCATGATGCACTATGTGAAACAAGTACCTGAAATACCTCAGCTTTTCTGCTTCATTCTAGAAAAAGAATGATGTTTTCCTGAAAAAGTGGGGGGCAAATTTGCCACCACAAAATATATCTCTTTGGTAAAAGGATTATGTTTAAGAAATGGCAGACATAGGAGAAACTCTGAAAACAGAGGTTTCCCTTTTATCTGTCATTTATTTTATTTTTTGACATCGAGGACAGCATTCTGCTTTATTGACTAAGCTAAAGCCTTTGATTTGCTTCCTGATCTGCATATATGTTTCTCAAAAGGCAGGTCAGGTGACCTGGTATTCCCATCTCTTTCGGAATTTTCCACAGTTTATTGTGATCCACACAGTCAAAGTCTTTGGCATAGTCAATAAAGCAGAAATAGATGTGTTTCTGGAACTCTCTTGCTTTTTCCATGATCCAGCAGATGTGGGCAATTTGATCTCTGGTTCCTCTGCCTTTTCTAAAACCAGCTTGAACATCAGGAAGTTCATGGTTCACATATTGCTGAAGCCTGGCTTGGAGGATTTTGAGGATTACTTTACTAGCATGTGAGATGAGTACAATTGTGTGGTAGTTTGAGCATTCTTTGGCATTGTCTTTCTTTGGGATTAGAATGAAAACTGTCCTTTTTCAGTCCTGTGGCCACTGCTGAGTCTTCCAAATGTGCTGGCATATTGAGTGCAGCACTTTCACAGCATCATCTTTCAGGATTTGAAATAGCTCAACTGGAATTCCATCACCTCCACTAGCTTTGTTCGTAGTGATGCTTTCCAAGGCCCACTTGACTTCACATTCCAAGATATCTGGTTCTAGATTAGTGATCACATCATCGTGATTATCTTGGTCGTGAAGATCTTTTTTGTACAGTTTTTCTGTATTCTTGCCACCTCTTCTTAATATCTTCTGCTTCTGTTAGGTCCATACCATTTCTGTCCTTTATCGAGCCCATCTTTGCATGAAATGTTCCCTTGGTATCTCTAATTTTCTTGAAGAGATCTCTAGTCTTTCCCATTCTGTTGTTTTCCTCTATTTCTTTGCATTGATCACTAAGGAAAGCTTTCTTATCTCTCCTTGCTATTCTTTGGAACTCTGCAATCAGATGCTTATATCTTTCCTTTTCTCCTTTGCTTTTCCCGTTTCTTCTTTTGACAGCTATTTGTAAGGCCTCCCCAGACAGCCATTTTGCTTTTTTTGCATTTATTTTCCATGGGGATGGTTTTGACTGGACATGGAACAACAGACTGGTTCCAAATAGGAAAAGGAGCATGTCAAGGCTGTATATTGTCACCCTGTTTGTTTAACTTCTGTGCAGAGTACATCATGAGAAACGCTGGGCTGGAAGAAGCACAAGGTGGAATCAAGATTGCCGGGAGAAATATCATTAACCTCAGATATGCAGATGACACTACCCTTATGGCAGAAGGTGAAGAGGAACTAAAGAGCCTCTTGATGAAACTGAAAGGGGAGAGTGAAAAAGTTATTTTGAAACTCAGTATTCAAAAAACAAAGATCATGACATCCGATCCCATCACTTCACAAGAAATAAATAAGGAAAAACTGAAAACAGTGACAATTTTTTTTTTCTTGGGCTCTATAATCACTGTACACAGTGACTGCAGCCGTGAAATTGAAAGATATTTTCTCCTTAGAAGGAAAGCTATGGCATATCTAGATAGCATATTAAAAAGCAGAAACATCACTTTACCAACAAAGGTCTGAATAGTTAAAGTTATGGTTTTTCCAGTAGTCATGTATGGATGTGAGAGTTGTGCCATAAAGAAGGCTGAGTGCCAAAGAATTGATGCTTTTGAATTGTGGTGCCGGAGAAGACTCTTGAGAGTCCCTTGGACTGTGAGGAGATCCAACCAATCCATCCTAAAGGAAATCAGTCCTGAATATTCATTGGAAGGACTGAAGCTGAAGCTAAAACTCCAATACTTTGGCCACCTGATGCAAAGAACTGACTCCTTGGAAAAGACCCTGATTTTGGGAAAGGTTGAAGGCAGGAGGGAAAGGGGACAACAGAGGATGAGATGGTTGAATGGCATCACCAATTCAATGGATGTGAGTTTGAGCGAAGTCTGGGATAGTGAAGGACAGGGAAGCCTGGTTTGCTGCATTTCATGGGGTCACAGAATCAGGCATGAACTGAGCGCCTGAAAAACAGCAACATAACAATCTGTCTTATACTACTTTATACACAGTACCTTTTCTTGAATTCTACTGCTGCTGTTTAGTTGCTAATTCATCCCTGATTCTTGTGACCCCAGAGACTGCAGCCTGCCAGGCTCCTCTGTCCATGGGATTTCCTTGGGCAAGATAACTAGAGTGGGCTGTCATTTCTTTCCCCAGGGGATCTTCCATTCTCAGAGACTGAACCCACATCTCCTGCTTGGCAGGTAGATTCTTTACCACAGAGCCACCTGGGAAACCCCCATTCTTGAATAGCATATTTAAAAGCATACTATGGGTTTTATAATATTGTATTTAGAAAGCCATTAGAATCTCCAAACATTAAAAAGGAAAGAAAAAAACCAAAGAACATTTTAAAAGAAAAGCAATTTTAACACATTTCAACCTCTCACTGGGTTCTCAGATCTGACTGAAAACAGTTCACATCTACCTAAAGTTACTTGACTAAGATCACTGTTTTGAGAGCCTGACAATCACTTCAGAAGCTTCTTCAAGGCCAATTCAACAAGAAATTTACATCTACCATCAATATCTGTGTTATGGCATCATGAACCTGTGTTCCTTGTAACTGTGTAACAACAGGAATGTAAAATTCCCAGTCCTAGAGTTTTGCAAAATGTTTTAGAAATGGAAGTGTAATTGACTATTAAATGGTGTGTCCTAGGGGAACAGTTCTAAACCTTAATAAATATAAGATGTAGACATCATGATTTATTGCTGCGTAAAGTGACCTTGGGGCTTCCCAGGTGGCTCAGTGGGTAAAGAATCCACCTGCCACACAGGAGAAAGTGAAAGTGAAAGTGAAGTCGCTCAGTCGTGTCCGACCCCATGGACTATAGCCTACCAGGCTTCTCCGTCCATGGGATTCTCCAGGCAAGAATACTGGAGTGGGTTACCTTTTCCTTCTCCAGGGGATCTTCCCGACCCAGGGATCGAACCTGGGTCTCCCGCATTGGAGGCAGATGCTTTAACCTCTGAGCCACCAGGGAAGCCCATGGCTTCAGTTCCTGGGTTGGGAAGATCCCCTGGGAGAGGAAATGACAACCCATTCCAGTGGGATTACTTGGAGAATCCCATGAACAAAGGAGCCTGACAGGCTACAGTCCATAGGGTCATGAAGAGTCAGACACAACTCAAGTGACTTGGCATGCACGCACACAAAGTGACATTGTCTACAGGTAACTGGTTATCTCTATCGAAATTCAGTGAGCATACTGGGTCAAAGCAGGTCTCAGAAATGGTCCAGGGGCCAAACATATCTCAGCAAATACACACCTGTTAGGCATGCAGATATCCAAGGCAGATTCTGGTTGCACAGGGTCTAGCAAGCAATGCCAGTTGCACTGACCTCGGTAAAGTCACAGGTCATTAGTGAACATTGGTAGCCTCAGGGTACATATGCTCAATTTGATGATTGCTCTCACTTCGCCTCCTATGGCTACTGCAGGGAGAGGAGATAGGATACCCTGGCAAGTCTCAGGGGCTTTACTAAGCAGGTGCAACAGAAGAAAGGATTCAAAAAAAAAAGCAAAGAAAAAACAAAGGGAGTCTTTATAGTCCTTTTATATATTGCTTGTTAGAGCAACGTGTCCTTTTTTTAAACTGTAAAACATTAAAAGATCCTAGGTGTAAGAAATTGTGGTACATATATACAATGGAATGTTACTCAGCTTTACAAAAAGAATGCATTTGAGTCAGTCCTAATGAGGTGAATGAACCTAGAGCCTACTGTGCAGAGTGAAGTAAGTCAGAAAGACAAATATTGTATATTAACATATATATGGGATCTGGAAAAATGGTACCAATGAACCTATTTGCAGGGCAGCAATGGAAATGCAGACATCGAGAAGGGACTTGTGGACACAGTGTGGGAAGGACAGGGTGGGGTGAAAGAAGAGAGTGGTATGGAAACGTAGACATTAAGATACATGAGCTAGATAGCCAGTGGGAATTTGCTGAATGACACAGGGAGCTCAACCAAGTGCTCTGATAACCTAGAGGGGTGGGACGGGGTGGGAGATAGGAGGGAGGAGACATTTATATACCTATGGCTGATTCATGTTGATGTATGACAGAAAGCCACACAATATTGTAAAGCAAATATCTTGTAATAAGAACTTAAAAAAAAAACACCTGGTAGGATATTACCTGGTTAGCCAGCATCTGCAGTTGGAGATGTTCATATTCACATAGAGCTAAGAAGGGATAGTGGAGGATGAGCTTTGGATTCAAGGGCTTGTCCATAGCATTGACGATCGCCCCCACCACATGGTCTCCATTTGGTTCTTCAGTGGTTAATTATATGAGAGGAAGACTCTTTCTGGGCGTTTCTCAAGCAGGTCACAAAGAGTCAGACACAGGATTGAGCACACATAGACAAGACTCTTTTCAAGGAAGATGGCTATTTTTGAGCCTATGCATTTACATAGACAGAAGCAGTAGAAACAGTTCCTAAAAGACAGAATTGAAAATATTCACAGGAGAGTATCCATGCCAGTCACTAGATGGAGCCCACACTAAATTCAGCTTTGGGGTGTTAGAAACAGGACTCAAACCAACAGGAGAATTAGAATCCTTTAGAATCCTCCTGCCAATGAGGGAGACTCAGGAGATGCAGGTTCAATCCCTGGGTTGGGAAGATCCCCTGGAGGAGGAAATGGCAACCCACTGCAGTATTCTTGCCTATCCTTGGACAAGATGTGCCTTGCAAATCCCATGGACAGAGGAGCCTGGTGGGCTACATTCCGTGAGGTCACAAAGAGTCACAAATGACTGAGCATGCAAGAAGATGCACAAATACAAAATATATTAGACGGGAAAGAAAGATACTTAAAATAAACCCGGTGATTGGGGATGGCATTTTACATCCGTTGAAATTTTGCAAGAGGGTACTTTAGAAATTCCTGTTAGGCTATATGCAATAGCACAGTTGAAAACAGTTTGGACTGGACCATGGAAAAAGATAATTTTTAGCCGTGGAATTGCACTGATGAATATGCTGCTCTGACCTAGTTCAGAACTTTCTGGGAGTGTCATTCTAGGGGCAAAATCCATCTGCTTATTCCCCTCAGGAGGATAACCAGAAAAGCAGCGGTTGGTATTGGAGGAACCCTCATGAGGGTAGATGCATTTTGGCCAGAGAGACTGCTGATGTATGCTGTTGAGAGAGGAAGTGAAGCCCCTGATTGACTCCAGGTCAGGGGCCAGCAAACCTTTCCTGTGAAGGCCAGACAGTATATATTTGTGGCTTTGCAGGCCAGATGGCCTTTGTCACAACTACTCAACTGTTCCAACATTAGTGCAAACATGGCCATAGGAAATATGTAAACAACCAAGTGTGCCTATGGCCAGTGAAACTTTATTTATGGACACTGACATTTGCATTCCACTTAATTTTCATGTGTTACAAAAATTATTCCTTTTTTGATTTTTTAAAAACCATTTAAAGGGCTTCCCAGGCACTAGTGGCAAAGAACATGCCTATCAATGCAGGAGACATAAGTGACTTCGGTTTGATCCTTGGGTTGGGAAGATTCCCTGGAGAAAGGCATGGCAACCCACTCCAGCATTCTTGCCTGGAGAATCCCATGGAGAGGGGCAGGCTACAGTCCATGGGGTTGCAAAGAGCCAGACATGTCTGAAGTGACCATTGAAACAACCATTAAAACACCATTAGCAACCATTAAAACACTGAAGCCCATTCTTTTTATTAGATTTTATTTATTTATTTATTTATTTTTGGCTATGCTGGGTCTTTACTGCTGTGCTCAGGCTTTCTCTAGTTAGTTGCAGTGAGCAGAGACTACACTTTGTTGAGGTGCGCAGGCTTGTCATTGCAGTGACTTCTCTCCTTGCAGAGCACAGGCTTTAGGGTGAGGGCTTCCGTAGATGCAACATATGGGCTCAGTAGTTGTGGCTCCCAGGCTCTAGAGCATAGGTTCAACAGTGCATGAGCTGAGTTGCTCCACAGCATGTGGGGTCCTCTCAGACCAGGGATCAAACTTGTGTTCCCTGCATTTGCAGGTGGATTCTTAACCACTAGACCTCCAGGGAAGTCCCTGAAGCCTATTCTTATCTCCTAGGCTATACAAAGTCAGGCAGTAGGCTGGAATGGCCCATAGGCTGCTAGTGTCTGCTGATCCTTTTACTAAGTTGGCAGGTAACTTTTAACTACTGTGTTAAAGTGGAGCTCTTTTTACCCACCATGATGTCTCCTTTTTTGATTTGAGCCATCTGTCAAAGGTATACTTCTGGTCTCTTGTTCTACCCTTTACTCCTTCTTGTGGATATAGATTTACCAGATTGATGGATCATAGCATTAGTTCATATTTCTCAATTGTACAGGAGTAAACTATTGATGAAAGTGAAAGTAGAGAGTGAAAAAGTTGGCTTAAAGCTCAACATTCAGAAAACGAAGATCATGGCATCTGGTCCCATCACTTCATGGGAAATAGATGGGGAAACAGTGGAAACAGTGTCAGACTTTATATTTTGGGGCTCCAAAATCACTGCAAATGGTGACTGCAGCCATGAAATTAAAAGACGCTTACTCCTTGGAAGAAAAGTTATGACAAACCTAGATAGCATATTCAAAAGCAAAGACATTACTTTGCCAACAAAAGTCTGTCTAATCAAGGCTATGGTTTTTCCAGTGGTCATGTATGTATATGAGAGTTGGACTGTGAAGAAAGCTGAGCGCCAAAGAATTGAATGAGGTGTTGGAGAAGACTCTTGAGAGTCCCTTGGACTGCAAGGAGATCCAACCAATCCATTCTAAAGGAGATCAGCCCTGGGATTTCTTTGGAAGGAATGAAGCTAAAGCTGAAACTCCAGTACTTTGGCTACCTCATGTGAAGAGTTGACTCATTGGAAAAGACTCTGATGCTGGGAGGGATTGGGGGCAGGAGGAGAAGGGGACGACAGAGGATGAGATGGCTGGATGGCATCATGGACTCGATGGATGTGAGTCTGAGTGAACTCTGGGAGTTGGTGATGGACAGGGAGGCCTGGCATGCTGCGATTCATGGGGTCACAAAGAGTCGGACACAACTGAGCGACTGAACTGACTGACTGACTGAAACTATTGAAGGTCCTAAATGCAGGTAGACAGTGAATCATTGGTGTGTATTCTCACTACTTCTCTGAGAGTCAGTGCAGAGGCAAGTGTGTCCCATTTGCAGACTTTGTCCCAAGGAGTTGTCTAACGCACTTTGTTTCAGGCCTCTCATGTATCAGGGGAAATTGACTGGGTCCTGATTAGACCTAAGCCTTCATTTCCAACTCCTCCAATGGTAGCTGGTTCAAGACACTTGGCTGAAGGCCATTTAGCATTTGTAAACAAGTGATGGTAAATGTTACTACTTAGGGATGGGCACAGTGACCTGAGTTGACTCAAATCTTTTTCAAAGTTGGAGGAGCTGGTTTTCTTCTTTGTCACTGGATATGAACAAGGGAAGTGTGTTGCCATGTAATTAATGCTGGCATTTATCTTTTGACCATAAAGGAAGCAAACCCAAGGACAAAGCTGGCAGGCTGAGGACACAGAGCTGAGAGAGACAGAGAAAGCTTCTACAGCTCTGACTCATTCATGAGGGGAGCCCATCTTACCCCTAGATGTCTTGTTTTGTAAGCAAATGCATTTATGTATTGTGTAAGTCTTCTGTAGCTTATATATATAATGAGCTATGAAGAACTAAAGAGCCTCTTGATGAAAGTGAAAAAGCTGGCTTAAAACTCAACATTCAGAAAACTAAGATCATGGCATCCTATCACATCACTTCATGGCAAATAGATGGGGAAACAATGGAAACAATGGCAGATTTTATTTTGGGGGGGTTCTAAAATCACAGCAGATGGTGACTGTAGCCATGAAATTAAAAGACACTTGCTTCTTTGAAGAAAAGCTATGACCAACCTAGACAGCATATTAAAAAGCAGAGACATTACTTTTCCAAGAAAGGTCCAGCTAGCCAAAGCTATAGTTTTTCCAGTTGTCGTGTATGGATGTGAGAGTTGGACTATAGAGAAAGCTGAGCACTGAAGAATAGATGCTTTTGAACTGTGGTGTTGAAGAAGACTCTTGAGAGTCCCTTGGACTGCAAGGATATCCAACCAGTCAATCCTAAAGGAAATCAGTCCTGAATATTCATTGGAAGGACTGATGCTGAAGCTGAAACTCCAGTACTTTGGCCACTTGATGTGAAGAATTGACTCATTTGAAAATACCCTAATGCTGGGAAAGATTGTAGGCAGGAGGAGAAGGGGATGACAGAGGATGAGATGGTTGGATGGCATCACCGATGCAATGGACATGAGTTTGAGTAAATTCTAGGAGTTGGTGATGGATAGGGAGGCCTGGCGTGCTGCAGCCCATGGTGTCGCAAAGAGCCAGACATGACTGAGCGACTGAACTGAAGTGAATGAAAAGAGGACATGGTGATTTTACATTTGCTTTTTTTTTACACAGAATAAATAATAAATTATTAGTGAATAAAAAATGATAAAAAGAAAAGAAGTCTGCTTTCAAAAGACAACCAAGGTTGAATGCTGGGAGCCAGCGTGAGGAATCCCGCCCATGGCAAAGGTCATGAGGAAGGAGGCTCGGCATATGCAAAGGCAGGATTGAGCCTCAGGGGTCCCCCTGGATTTTCTCGAGCATCTACCCCCAAAACCAGAGTCTGCCTGCTTTACTGTGTTATGCTTTCCACCTACTCTTCTGACATTAACAGGGGGCTGTCCCCTCACCACCTTTTTCTGGAAAAAGTTAATTTAGAGCTTTTAGATAATAAGTCTCCTGGGCATAATAAGAGTGTTTCAATCCAAAAACCCCTCTGATGGCTTTCTAGCCTGCCTGCCGGACTCTTACAGCTGCGCATGTGATTGTTTGTGTCCTCCCGACCCGCAAGAGGCACAGGAAGCTACATCCTAGGAATGTAGGGGCTTCCGAGGAGTCAAAATCATTAGAATAGGACTGATTAAGGGTTTCATTTGTTGAGCCAATACTTGCTGCCAAATTTTCATATCTTTTATTTGTAGATATAGTTGGCATGTAGAAAAAATAGGTAGTAGACCTGGTATTAGCAACATTAGATCTCTGAGTTAAGTACTTTCTTTGTTATAACCCACTGCACCTTTGTTCTACAGGAATGTAACTTTATTTAGTACTTTGAGGGTGATGCAGATTAAAGAAAAAACACTTCAAGGGATAAAGAGTTTTCTGGTTGATAGACATTTATCTAGGAAAAGAGCCATAAAAATGTTAACAGGCCCCCTGGCCAGAAGATGATGTAAAACCACTTGGGACCTTTTGTATACGGGAAGGTATGCAAAAAGAAAGCCTGGTCTCAATAAGGGTCAGGACTGCTGCCCCTGCATAACTCTTTATATTTCATCATTTCTTTATGTACAACTTGGGGTATATAAGCTGCTTTTGAAAATAAAGTTATGGGTCTGGCACCAATGCTTGGCTCCCCCATGTCGTTCTTTTCTCCCTTTTCTGGCTGAATTCCCATCTGGAGCGTGGAGGCTCGCCATGTCTACTTACTTGCCCTGGCTTCTAAGACCCACGCAAGAGGGAGCCCAAGGCGGGGCACCCTCCGCTATTCAAGCGGGCGCCAGTGGCCTACGTAGGTGGTGCAAACTCCTTGTCTTGGAGTTTTATTGGTTTTCCGTGTAAACCAAGTTATTCAGCCTCTTTTCTCCACTAATTTTCCTACTACACTATTCTTTCCTAATCTCTATTTATATTTCTAAATAAATAAGTTTTTCCTCGCCGACTCAGTCCCTGCTTCGAATTCCCTGGATCCACCAGGGCTGGACCCCGGCAATTGATATATTATCATGTCACTCCAGATGTTGCCCTAGGTATATATACATGGTTGGATGATATCACCAACTCAATGGACATGGGTTTGAGTAAATTCTAGGAGTTGGTGATGGACAGGGAGCCCTGGCGTGCTGCAGTTCATGGTGTCGCAAAGAGTCAGACATGCGTGTATTTTATGTTAACAAGGATATAAGATAAAATAGATGCATAATGTTTACTTTTGTTTTTCAGCAACTTAAAAATTTTAAATAGTTTTAGATAAACAGAAAAGTACAGTCTTCAGAGGCCTTCCCAAGTGGCTCAATGGTAAAGAACCTGCCTGCCAATGCAGGAGACATGGCTTTGATCCCTGGGTTGAGCAGATCTCTTGGAGAAGTAAATGGCAACTCGCTCTAATATTCTTGTCTGGAAAATCCCATAGAGAGAGGAGCCTGGCTGGCTGCAGTCCATGGGATTGCAAAAGAGTTGGACAGGACTTAGTGACTAAACAACAACAGACTTTCCTTGTAACTCATATACAGTTTATTACATTAGTGTGGAATATCTATCACAACTAATAAACCAATACTGATGTATTGTTGTTACCTAAAGTCCATACTGGAGAAGGCAATGGCACCCCACTCAAGTACTCTTGCCTGGAAAATTCCATGTATGGAGGAGCCTGGTGGGCTGCAGTCCATGGGGTCACTGACAGTTGGACACGACTCTGTGACTTCACTTTCATGCATTGGAGGAGGAAATGGCAACCCACTCCAGTGTTCTTGATTGGAGAATCCCAGGGAAGGCGGAGCCTGGTGGGCTGCTGTCTATGGGGTCACACAGAGTCGGACACAACTGAAGTGACTTAGCAGCAGCAGCAGCAACAAAGTCCATACTAAATTCATATTCCATTAATTTTTACCTAATGTCCTTTTCCTGTTCCAGATTTCCTTCAAGGATACCATACTCTCAGACTCAGGAATGAGGAGGAAAGAGGTATTCATGGTAGCCTGCCGGGGTCCAGCCCCAGTGGATCCAGGGTAATTCGAAGCGGGGATGGCGTGGCAAGGAAAAACTTATTTATTTAGAAATATAAAAAAGAGATTAGGAAGAAATAGTATAGTAGGAAAATTTAGTGGAGAAAGGAGGCTGAATAACTTGGTGTACACAGAAAACCAATAAAACCTCAAGACAAGAGGTTTGCACCATTTACGTTAGGCCACCAGCACCCGCTTGAATAGCAGAGGGTCCCCCGCCTTGGGCTCCCTCTCGCGTGGGTCTTAGAAGCCAGGGCAAGTAAGTAGACATGGCGAGCCTCCATGCCCCAGATGAGAATTCAGCCTGAAAAGGAGAGGGAGGGAGAGGGAAAAAGAGAGAGAGAGATTTGACATGGGTAAAACCAGTCTTTCCAGTGACTGGCGCCCCCCTCTATTGTCCAGTAAGGCTTTTTATACTTTTGGTTGTACATAGGGATCAATGGATAATACAAAATTATGCAGCATCAGCAGCCCTGACTGCTATTGAGACCAGGCTTTCTGTCTGCATACCTAGCTATATACACAAGTCTTAGGTGATTTACATCATCTTCTGGCCAGAAGGCAAATTAACATTTTACAGCCCTTTTCTGATAAGGGTCTGTCAACCAGAAAACTTAAAAGTGTTGTTCTTTCCAAAGTCTGGTACCACTCTCAGAAAGCACTAAATAAAGTTACATTCTTACATAGCAAGGACACAACAATTTATAACAATGAAAGAGGAGTACAGTGATTTATAACAAAGAGAAAATTAATTAACTCAAAAGTCTAGTGTTGCTAACATCAAAACTACTATATTTCTTTTTCTATATCCCAGTTACATTGATTAATATCCTTCAGGTGCCTTAAAGATAAAGAATATGGAGGCCTGGCAGCAGTCATTGACTCCACTGTGAAACCCATCACCAATATAATTCTTAGCTCTTTAGAAAAGGCTCTATATCTTTAAGATGCTTTAAGCTTCATGCCTCTCATGGTTGGGGGGCTGTAAACAATTCACAAGTTGTAAAAGTCTGGGCAGACCGGTCAGGTAAGTTAGAAAGCCATCAAAGGGGTTTAAACAGAGACATTCTTTTTATATGCAGGAGACTGTTAACTGGAGCTCTGAGTTAACTCTTTCCAGGGAAAGGTGGTCAGGGATAGCCCCTGTTATATCAGAAGATTGGAAAGCACAGTACAATAAGGCAGGCAGACTCTGGTTTTGGGCGGTAGATGTTCAGGAAAACCCAGGGGGAACCCCTGAAGCCAGATCACGCCTTTGCATATGTCAGGCTTCCTTCCTCATGACCTTTGCCATGGGCAGGATTCCTCACGCTGGCTCCCGGCATCAGCCATGAATACCTCTTCTGAGCACATAATGGCCAAGATCTCAGATAGAGATAAGAAGCTATCTATAGTGATACCCCCCAAACACTAATAAGTGACTCTGACAAGGGAGTATCAATGGGTGGGATGGAATGGGTTAAGTCATTCCAATTCATCTTTCTCCCACACCCACCTCAGGACTCAGGTTGAAGACAGTACTTATTTAGCTACTTCTAGTCCACAGAGATGGCCACAAGTGGGATTGCAGTAGTCATTCTGTAAGCCTCAGCAAAGTTGGAGGAGATCATTGATATGTCTGGGTTGATGAAAGCATCATGACCTAAAGAAGACCTGATCTTTGACTTGGTTGTGGTGAAGAGCAGCATTTGTTGACAGACTGCAACCCTAAGAGTTTAATTGGTGGTTGAACACATCCTCTTTTGAAAGTCAGAGAGGGAGAGACCCAAGAGAGTTCCTTGAGCTCCAGTGCTAGCATTGTAGTAGGACTTGAAGGCTCAGCAAGCCCAGCTTGTTAGTGCCTCCACAGGCTGCAGACAAGAACGATACTTCTCCAGAATCCAAAACAGGCGGAAAAGAACAAACAGGCGAGGTGCTGGAAAAGTGGGGAGTGCTCTTTTGCCTTTCTCTCCTTTGCATCCAAATACAAACTCCACCCAGTAAAGGTTTTATGTCTGAAACCTCTGACCAGCACTATTGATAGACACAAAAGCATAAGTGAGAAAATCTTAAAGATATCTACTTCTGAAATATCAAAATTATATCCTGTTACATCTACTTAAGAGGTAAAATATGTCTTTACATCTTCTCTTATCATATGTATTTTTTAAACTGAATTTGATTTTGCATTGAGTTCTGTTAAACAAAATTCCTTATATCACAGTAGAAAGGCCAAATGCATGCAAAGGAACTCATTCAAAAGATACCAATGTATAGATTTTTAAAAAACAAAAGTTAAAAACCAAGAAACATCATGGCACATTTTATTGAAAGAGAGAAAATATCTATTTTTATGAAATAAATTTTCCAGCTCTTGGACTTTTTGTAGTATTGAGCCAAACATTTTAAAATCCACATTGATTTCTTTAGCAACATGCATGATATCAGTCCTCTGAAAACCAGGTTGAAATTAAGCTATATATATAGCCCATTGATGATCACCCCAAGATTCGAAATGAAACTATGACTGGAATGGGTAAAGAAATGAGTTTAATATAATTAAAGTTTATAAATGAAACATAAAACAGAGAAATATAAAATTACTAAATTATAGTATTTATGATTATAGAACTGTGATCATGTGAAATCAATACGGCTATAAGAAAAAGGAAAGAGGAATGAAAAAAAGAAGCTGAGAGCTTAAGTTTGTGAAGTTTCTTATTTCATTTAACAAAGAGTCAATAAATAATGTAGGAATCTGGAAATGTAGCTTACGGAAAAAATATGTTTTTATTTGTATTTCTTTAATATTACCTTCATATTTTCTCTTATGTTTAGAAGGATTTGTCTTTAGGAATTAATATCTTTTTGTGTAAAGAAACATTGATTTAAAGCTCAGTGGTTCCTTTGGCTTTATTTAAATTTCTTTTAGTTCTGTAAATGTCATATTAACTAAAATAACATGAAAA
Source organism: Capricornis sumatraensis (assembly GCF_032405125.1). NCBI lineage: Eukaryota > Metazoa > Chordata > Mammalia > Artiodactyla > Bovidae > Capricornis > Capricornis sumatraensis. Next base: position 28,335,885 of record NC_091073.1, read on the forward strand.
ATATGATCACATTTTATCTTTCTTATTTATATCTTTGTTATTGATGCAAAAGGTCTGAACTGCTGTTTGTAAAAACCGAGGGCCAATATTTCTTGACAGTAGCATTTGGGGGATTCTTACTTCTTTTTTAAAATTTTTACAATACTTCCATGTATTTTTGAATCGCTAGACTTGATGAAAAAAAAAAGTGAAAGTGGAAGTCACTCAGTCATGTCCGACTCTTTGTGACCCCATGCACTATATGGTCGATGAATTCTCCAGCCAGAATACTGGAGTGGGTAGCCTTTCCCTTCTCCAGCGGATCTTCCCAACCCAGGGATCAAACCCAGGTCTCCTGCATTGCTGGTGGATTCTTTACCAGCTGAGTCACAAGGGAAGCCCAAGAATACTGAAGTGGGTAGCCTATCCCTTCTCCAGTGGATCTTCCCAATCCAGGAATCAAGCTAGACTTGATATTTGCTCACAAGTACATAGATGTGTGTGTGTATAAAATAGATACATATGCCATCCTTTTGTATATACACATCCATAAATATGTAAATTCATGTAGTCTAGAAAAATAAAGGACAGTTTTTCTGGGCAGGAGAGGAGTGGTATTAGGGAAGGGAGAAAAGGAATGATCACTGTTTACTCTCTATATACTATTTGCATTCAATCCTATATTAGTTTTATAATTCTAAGTGTCAAATTTTTAGTCAAGAAAAGAGAGCAGTTAAATTCTAAGAAGAGCACTTTTCTCCATCACATGCATGATTTTCTTATATTGATCAAAGCTCAAAGAAAAATGATGAGTTATTTGGTAAGGTCTGCAACCCAGTTCAGTGTGGAAAAAATGTGTATCTTATACGTTGTTTTACAAAACAAAACTCTGAGGTCAAAGCTCACAGTTTTGTGTTCTGTATTTCCATGGAAATGTATTGAGAATTAGTTCCTTTAGATACAAAATGCCCTTTGTAGAACTGGTATACCCAGACCTACTCAATTGAAGAGAAGTTGAGTAGTAGTTATAGAATAACATGCATACTTTATTGAGAGTATTAGTTGCTCAGTCATGTTTGATTCTTTGCAACCCCATGTACTGTAGCCTGCCAGTCACCTCTGTCCACAGAATTCTCAAGGCAAGAATACTGGAGTGGATTGCCATGCCTTCCTCTAGGGGATCTTCCTGACCCAGGGATCAAACCTGAGTCTCTTGCATTGCAGAAGGATCCTGTACTGTCTGAGCCACTAGGAAGCCCATGGTTTATTGGGCAAAAATATTTTTGCTCAAGTGATGAATAGTTTGGAAAAACCTAGTTAAACTATTTCCCAAATATTTTTAAAAGGATATTCACATGTTGAGTCAATGAAATTATTTCAAAACACTTCCTTTTTTTATGTTATAGATTCATGATAGAAAAAAAAAAATTCTTTTCTTTAGAGCGTGATAGAGTACATTTTATTTTAAGTCAAACTTTCCTCTTTTCTTTCTCTGGGTAATGTTCAATATTTAGTTTGAATCATGAACATATTACCTAGAGTACAGGAATTTAAAGAGTATGTAATTATATTTGCAGTAACAACTACTGGCTTTTAAAAAAGGTCTGTAATATTGAAAACTCATGTAAATGTGATTTCAGGCAACTAGGAAATACTGTCATTAAAGTGATTAATCTATTCTTAATTTTTAACTTAATTGGGATTTTAAATTTAATGAATCAGTTTTTATTTGCCTTCAAGAAACAAACATACACATATTCTCCTGTTTTCCAATAGATGTCAGTATCAAAAAAGAAAAGAGCTACTCTAGTCATTTAATGTAACTGTCTTGCAGTACAAAGGAGAATATTCTTTTCCCTTCTTTACGGTTTCATGTACTCAGGATTGCCACTGCTGCTGCTGCTAAGTCGTGTCCGACTCTGTGCAACCCCATAGACAGCAGCCCACCAGGCTCCACTGTCCCTGGGATTCTCCAGGCAAGAATACTGGAGTGAGTTGCCATTTTAATTGCTAGAGTTGGCCTAAAGGATTCAACAAGGGGCAGTAGTTTTAAAACACACATGGTTATTATTTTGGGGGGGGGGGTTTAGTAATTCATATAGTCGGTGTAGGTAGGAATTATGGTACTTCCAGTGAAAGAAAATATGAAGGAAACAACTGAGTGTTTTCTAAATAATCTCTAGTTCTTTCCTTGCGCCTCTTCTCTGTATACAGATCTAATTTCTCCTTGTTAGTTTCCACTTCCAAATGTTGATTCACAAATGGTTTTCTGTTCAAAAAAGGAGTTGACATATTTTTACATGGCCTTTGAAATGCACAGTGTTTTTTTAAAAACACCACCACTAGTCCTTATCTCCATTCTGTTTTTACTATCATGGAATTTTAATTTACCTTAAATGAGACATTATATCAAGAATAAATATTCCCAAACATGAACCCCCCTCCCACCTCCCTCCCCATAACATCTCTCTGGGTCATCCCCATGCACCAGCCCCAAGCATGCTGTATCCTGCATCAGACATAGACTGGCGATTTGATTCTTACATGATAGTATACGTGTTAGAATACCATTCTCCCAAATCATCCCACCTGGGAACACATGTATTAAAAAAATAAATAAATAAATAAAATAAAGGGGATTGGTCTGTTTGGATATTAAAAATAAATAAATAAATAATAAAAAGTTTTAAAATTAAAAAAAAAAGAATAAATATTAATTGCCAGACTTTTCAAATTAATTCATCAACAACATATAGAATTCAAGGCTGAAGAAAATCAAGGATTTAGAATTTTGTCAAAAATGGGAAGGAATTTACTCTGAAATTTGTATTTAATCATATGTTATTAGTATAAATCAGGTCCCAATAGACTTTTTAAATTTATTTTTTAAATTGAAGGATAATTGCTTTACAAATTGTGGAATCAAGATTGCCAGGAGAAGTATCAATAACCTCAAATATGCAGATGACACCAACCTTATGGCAGAAAGTGAAGAAGAACTAAAGGGCCTCTTGATGAAAGTGAAAGAGGAGAGTGAAAAAGTTGACTTAAAGCTCAACATTCAGAAAACTAAGATCATGGCATCCAGTCCCATCACTTCATGGCAAATAGATGGGGAAACAATGTCAGACTTTATTTTTTGGGCTCCAAAATCACTGCAGATGGTGACTGCAGTCATGAAATTAAAAGATGCTTACTCCTTGGAAGGAAAGTTATGGCCAACCTAGATAGCATATTGAAAAGCAGAGACATTACTTTGCCAACAAAGGCCCATCTAGTCAAAGCTATGGTTTTTCCAGTAGTCATGTATGGATGTGAGAGTTGGACTATAAAGAAAGGTGAGCGTTTCAAAGAATTGATGCTTTTGAACTGTGGTGTTGTTATGACTCTTGAAAGTCCCTTGGACTGCAAGGAGACTCAACCAGTCCATCCTAAAGGAAATCAGTCCTGAATATTCACTGGAAGGACTGATGCTGAAGCTGAAACTCCAATACTTTGACCACTTGATGTGAAGAGCTGACTCATTGGAAAAGACCCTGATGCTGGGAAATATTGAAGGCAGGAGGAGGAGGGGATGACAGAGGATGAGATGGTTGCAAGGCATCACCAACTCAATGGACATGAGTAAACTCCAGGACTTGGTGATGGACAGGGAGGCCAGGCGTGCTGCACTCCATGTAGTAGCAAAGAGTCAGATACAACTCAGAGACTGAACTGAACTGAATAAAGACCTACTATATAGCACAGGGAACTCTATTCAGTACTCTGTAAAGACTTACATGGGAAAATAATCGAAAAGAGTGGACATATATATATGTATAACTAATTCACTTTGCTATACACCTAGAGTACAGGAATTTTAAAGAGTATTTAATTATATTTGTAATAATAACACACCTGAAATTAACACAATTGTAAAACAAAACAAATAAACCCAAACAGCATAAGAAGTATTATACAAGAATAATACAAGATAATGAAAATGAATAGTGTCCTCCCAGTCAACCGTTAAGTTCTAGCTCGTCAGAAGCAAATCCCCCTACTATTTTTTGGTTTCAGTTCCACTAGTATTTATTTTGATCTTTTTTCTTTTTTAACACTTTTTTTAAAAATCACTAAAGATATACAATGTCTGGGCTTCCCAGGTGGTGCTAGTCATAAAGAACCCACCTGCCAATGCAGGAAACTTAAGAGATGCAGGTTCGATCCGTGGGTTGGGAAGATCCCCTGGACGAGGGCACGGCAATCCACTCCAGTATTCTTCTCTGGAGAATCAGAGGAGCCTGGTGGGCTACAGTCCATAGGGTTGCATTGTTTCGGACATGATTGAAGTGATTTAGCATGTATACATACAATGTCTATTAATAGAAATTAATTAGCTCACATATGTCATCTGCTACATCTCTCTCCCTTCTCTACATCAGAAAACTGTCTTAAACCTCCATTTTTCATCCATTTTCCATCATCAACAGCATCTTTTGATCCCTTTCTCTGTAAAATGGAAGACATTAGAGCTTCCACCAATACCTCCACTTTTCTCTATCTCTTCCCCACTCTTTACTTTCTGTGTGATTCTCTAATTTTGAATTTAAAGATGTATAGAGTCTCTTGAATAGCCAGTTATATTGTTTACTATTTCCAAGAAGCATTTTAAAATAAATATTATTTCTTTCTCCTGTTTGTGCCCATATCCTTTTCTGTTTCTCTCCATAGCAAAAATTCAGGGTAAAATTTATTTTTATAGCCCAAGAAATCCCAATTATGCCCAAGATCATATTATCTACATATCCCACTCCTTCCAGCCCTCCTGACTCTGCACACTTCCTTTCTGTTCCAATCTCTTGGTCCTTAGCTTCATCCTAAAAAATCCTCTTACTACCTTCTTGGCAATGTTGAATCTATTGTTTCCTACATCATATTTTTCTGTTTCTTGGTTTATTCCTTGTTTTGCCAGAGCACTTTGTTGAAGAACTGACAAAGAAAGGAGTTTTCCAGGGAAAATTTCTCTGAGTGACTTAAAAGTCTTTATTCTATCTACCTACTTCACTGATATATTGCCTGATTTGGAATTCTAAGTTAAACCTCATTTTCCCTCAGCCCTTTGAAGGCATTGTTACCTCATCTTTCCCCAGACTATTGCTATTGAGAAGGAAATCTGAAAAACATTTGGCCCACAACCTGGTCTTTCACTCTGGAAACACTTAAGATTGATCCTTAATTCACAGAAATTTCATGGTGACGTGTCTGATTATTAATCTTTTTCTGTTGTTTTGTTGTTCCTGCACATATAAGTTGGTTGGTTTTTTGTTTATGTGTGTTTTTTTTTTTTTTTTTTGCTGGCTTTCCACTTCTTTCTAGTGTTTGTTAATGAGAATGAGGCTCTAATTAAAATGACTGTATGTACTACATCCACAAGTAGAGATTTTTGTCTCTCCTACTTAGATTGTAGGTGAATGGTCAAGGAGCCTTGTGTTAAGTTTTTTGTGTGTGTGTGTGTGTGGTTTTTTTTTTTTTTTTTTTTTTTTGTGTGTGTGTGTGTGTTAAGTTTTGAAACCATTAACAAAGGTCCACCTAGTCAGGGCTATGGTTTTTCCAGTGGTCATGTATGGATGTGAGAGCTGGACTATAAAGAAAGCTGAGCGCAGAAGAATTGATGCTTTTGAACTGTGGTGTTGGAGAAGACTCTTGAGAGTCCCTTGGACTGCAAGGAGATCCAACCAGTCCATCCTAAAGGAGATCAGTCCTGGGTGTTCATTGGAGGGACTGATGTTGAAGCTGAAATTCCAATACTTCGGTCACCTGATGCGAAGAGCTAACTCATTGGAAAAGACCCTGATGCTGGGAAAGATTGAGGGCAGGAGGAGAAGGGGATGACAGAGGATGAGATGGTTGGATGGCATCACTGACTTGATGGACATGGGTTTGGGTGGACTCCGGGAGTTGGTGATGGACAGGGAGGACTGGTGTGCTGCAGCTCATGGGGTCTCAAAGAGTTGGACACGACTGAGCGACTGATCTGAAGGCCCAAATGAAGCAAACTTTGTTCTGGAGTACCAATGCCTACTTACTCAAAGTTCATTAGAGAAAATTGTTTATTTTCTTTTTTCCGGGCAGAATCACCTGGCACTTGGCATTTTGTGCTAAGTGCAGAGATGTCTTCCACATAAAATTTTAATGGACTCTTATTTTAATTCTCACATTTCTTCCCTATCCATTTCTATCTATTGAAATTCCTCAGGGACAAATCTCCTTTTTTTCTGAGTGAGAGCCCCATATTCTTCACTGGATCCTATGCCTGACTACTTTGCCAGTCACTACTCATCCATGAATCAGCTTTTGCCTCTCCAAAGCTTCTAGCTTTCTGATTCCTCCCTTACTATTCTCTTCTTTATTTGTAGATACATACTTTTTTATTCCATTACACCTAAAGGAATAGATTTTTAGAGGGAAGAAGATAGACTTGTTGGTTCAACATATCATCTGAAATTGGAATCCTTTTTTTCTTTAATTTTAATATTCATTATAATGTAAAATTACCAGCGTTTGGATATCTGTGTTCTGATTCTGTTGGTTTTGATTTAAGAGGAAATTTTGTTACTCTGTTAATAGTGAATTAGCAGAACTCAGTGACTTTCAAAGCTTCTGAGGGTGTTGTAGGTCTATCTTTTAGTTACAGATGGACTTCCCAGGTGGCTCAGTGGTAAAGAATCTGCCTGCAATGCAGGAGATGCATTGGGTTGGACAGATCCCCAGGAGAAGGAAATAGCACCCACTGCAATAGTCTTGCCTGGGAAATCCCATAGACAGAGAAGCTTGGTGGGTTACAGTTCATGGGGCAAAAGAGTCGGATATGACTTAGCGACTGAGCAAGCACACACACATAATTATAGATAAAAACATACATCATACAACCATGTTCATATCAGCATTGTCACAATAGCCCAAAAGTGGAAGCAACCCAAGTGCTCATCAATGGATGAAAGGATGAACAAAATGTGGTATATACATGTAATGGAATAGTCACCGTTCCAAAGGAAGCAGATTCTGACACACAATACAACATGGATGAATCTTGAAAACATTACGCTAAGTGAAATAAACATGTCACATAAGGACAAATATGGTATGAGTCCATTTTTATGAGGTGCCTAGAATACTCAAAATCATAGAAACAGAATGTAGCATGGTGGTTTCCACGGATGGAGGAAGGAGGAGAGTTAGTGGTTAATGGCCGCAGACTTTCAGTTTTGGAAGATGAAAAGCTCTGGAGATGGATGGTGGGAAGAGTTACACAACAACGTGAATATACTTAATGCCAGTGAACTGTACACTTAAAAATGGTTAAAATGGTCAGTTTCATGTTATGTGTATTTTACAATAAACACTAGTAAAACATATTAGAAAATGTATTTCTTTGGTTCACATATGCTTTTCATTATTGATCATGATGGCATGTATTACTAGTTGAGAAGAATTCTGTATTTATATGTCTACTTTATCCTCTTTATATATTTTCCTTTCTCCTTCCTGACTTCAGAGAAAATAAAATTGCTCATATCCGAAACCCACACATTTGGAAGAAGATCCAAGTAAATGGATCTCAGGGTCCCCATCCATCCTGCAGGGTGAAAGAGAACAATAGACCAGGTGTTTGAAGTTTGCAAGTGTTCATTTTTTTTACCTCTCACGATATTCTGATGTTTCAATTTGCAACATATAAAATGTTAATTTCATGTTTTAGATTATTCATTTTCCTGGAAAAAAAACAGGCTTAAACACCTTTATTTGTCTAGGTTTTGTTTTTGACTTTCACTTCAGTGAGCGATGAGGTAATATATCAGATTATAGATTCAAATACTCCTGGTTCTCTTTCAGATCCTTCTATATAACCACCACCATGGGCTTCCCTGGTGGCTCAGATGGTAAAGTGTCTGCCTGCAACACGGGGGACCCAGGTTCGATTCCTGGGTCGGGAAGATCCTCTGGAGAAGGAAATGGCAACCCACTCCAGCACTCTTGCCTGGAAAATCCCATGGGCGGAGGAACTTGATAGGCTACAGTCCATGGGGTCGCAAAGAGTCGGACACGACTGAGCGACTTCACTTTCTTTCACTATGGGCTTCCCAGGAGTAGGAAATGACAACCCACTCCAGTATTCTTGCCTGGGAAATTCTAGGGAGAGAGGAGTTTGGTGGACTACAGTCTATGGGGTCACAAAGAGTCAGACACAACTGAAGTGACTTAGCATGCACATACATATGACTTTTAGCAAGTTGTTAACTCTTTCTCAAAGGCTCAGTGTTCTCAGCTACCAAATAGATAAAAATGACTACTTAATACTTACTGTCAGTGTGAAGATTCAAGGAGTTAGCACAAAAGTCAAGAAATTGAGAAACTGTCAGCATCTGTGAATATTTGGGGGGCAAACTGAAGTTTGAGTGAATTAGGCCTTTTAGCACCAAGGAATTACATTCAAGTAAAAACATGTATAAAACCAATCCTCTTTGATGCCACAAGGGGCACAACAAAAACAACACAAGCATTTTTCAGTTTATTAAACTCATAAAATTAGATACATGTTTCCTTTGAAAGTAGAGTTTTCTAAAATGTGATTGTCTTAGTCAAGTCCATATTAATTAGACAAAAAACAGATGTTCTAATCATTCCTTTAAAAACACTTTTAAAAGTAATACCTCCTGGAGAAACAGCTTTTAATTTGTTCTCCTCTATCTCCACCAATCTGAATATTTTGACAATTTTCCTATATTTAATCTCCATCTCAAATACCTGAATGCTCACTTGAATTTGAATTTCTGAAGCTTTAAAAGAAATAAAATGTCATTTCTCTTTGGAAAGAGGTGAAAGATGGAAGGAAAGGAGGGAGAGAGGAAGGAAGAAAGGGAGGGAGGGAGTAAGGAGAGAAGGAATGAAGGAAAGAAACAAGGAAGGAAGGCTGGAGAGAAAATGAAGGCTATTTTTATAAGAAGAGTCATGAGAGCTACTAATAAATTATCTTATTATCTGACACTGGCATTAACAATAACATTTGAAGAATCTGTTCTTCTAAATGTTCCCCAGAATATAAAGTAAAAAAAAATTCTGTAAGATTAAAATTCATGACAGCATTTCTTTCATATCCATATTACAATTTATTGTAACATCTTTAAAAATACCTTCAAAGTGGTCATTACCTCACTTACTTTTAGTCATTAATGCACGTTTTGGTTGAATAGTGATTTGACCTTTTTTTTTTCAGGAAAATAAAACAAAAGACATGATGCATGTAAGTCAGAAAATCTAAGGTCTTTTAGTTTGCTTGCCTGTTTTTTGGCAGTAAACATGTTGGGTCTCAACTTCATTCTAATTTTATGGTATTTTGTTGAAAAGGCTTCTTATGAATACATTTCTGTTTTTGGTAGCTGAGTGAATGAGGCCTAGGATTTCTGAGTATGTTTGACATCTCCTAAACCACACATTTTGGTCATAAATGATACGTGGCTCTAGGATAAGTAGTTCTTTCATGAAAGACAACAGGGCTTCTGCCTTCTGACGTTCAGTCCACATCCCAGGAAGGCTCCCCTTCTCGTGGATGCCAGGTGTGAATGGTGATGGGTGAAGGCAGATGGTTTTCTGAAACGTAATCATCGCCAGGGCTAGAACTTTCTTTTTAAAGATTGTAATCCAGGAGCCTTGCTCACTAAGGCTCTGAACCAAAGGTGAATAGTGAAAACCATGCCATGATCTCTAAAGAACGTGTATCTTGTTTTCTACAAGAAAAAGGTTAATAGAATTTCAATACCACCGCAACAGAGGCTTATTAAATTGGCCTAGAATCAAAATTAATTTAATAGGTTCCAAAAGTTCATGGTATGTATTTTTCCTGTCCAATTTTCTAAATATAGCTCTGTCCCACATAACTTTCAAAATTTTATATACTGAATTTTAATTGTCCTCATGCATAAGCTATTCAGTGTGCAAGCTATCAAGCCCCACATGCTGTAGACATAACCAAATCAACCCCTAAAACTCATCTGTGGGCATTTACAGGTATGTCTATCAATATTCTTTCAGCTCTCAATACTTTGGTCATTACAGCTGAAGGGTCTCCCCTTTATCGGAAAAGTTCAGTCTAAGGCTTGTTGTCTCTTCACTTATATTCTGTTGGTAATTTGCCACTTGGTGAAACTGTCTTCATGAGTTCCAGAAAACACTTGGCTCCCAACAAAACAAAGGACCATTGCAAGCATTTTTGGTCAGTGGTGATTGAATGCAGATTGCAGGGTTGTTTTCCTAGACCACATTATGCTTTCAAATGTTTCTGCAGTAGTCGCATATTACTTTCATTATAATGATCATTATAATCATTTGCATTTCAAGGCCCTTTTTGTCCCTGGTATTTTATGAGGAATTTACTCAGAGTTTAGCTTCCTCTTCACTGTGCCTGCCTCTGCTAAAAGCTTCTGGGCTTCCGCCTAGCCATCTTCATTTGCGAGTGTGCTAAGTTACTTCAGTTGTGTCCAGTTCTTTGTGACCCCATGGACTGTAGCCCGCCAGGCTCCTCTGTCCATGGGATTCTCCAGGCAAGAATACTGGAGTGGGTTTCCATGTCCTCCTCCAGGGGATCTTCCCAACCCAGGGATCGAAACTGTCTCTCACCTCTGTTGCATTGGCAGGTGGGTTCTTTACCACTAGCGCCACCTGCCATCTTCATAAATGGCTGCAATGGACCAACAGGAAGAAACCCATGAAAACCACCCAGCTTAGGTTCTAGAGAGTGCTTGTGTGTTCAGTCACTCAGTTGTGTCCAACTCTTCGTGACCCTATAGACCATAGCCTGCCAGAATCCTCTTTCCATGGGATTTCCCAGGCAAGAAGACTGGAGTGGGTTGCTATTATTTCCTTCTGCTGGGGGCGGGGGAGAGAGGGTGGGGGGTGGGATTTTTCCCAACCCAGGGATTGAACCCATGTCTCTTGCATAGGCAGGCAGATTCTTTACCACTGAGCCATCACGGAAGCCCTGTATCCTTTCCCATACTCATAGGGAAAAAAAAAAAAGAAATTGAAGGGCATGCTCTGATCTCTATTTCACCACCATTACTTAAAAGCTGTTTTTCACATGAATGTGACTGCTCTTAGATGTCTTATGTAACAGAAAAGGTAAACTGAAGGTTAGGCAAGTCAGGGGGAGGTAGGGCCAAAGCAGCTCCCAGTTTTTCTCTTCAGTGTCTGCTGCCTCTACACCCACATGCTTCTTTCTCTCCACTTCTGGTGGTCCAAGGCCTAGTCTGCAGATGTTACTCCCACACAGTGGAAACATTCCCTCTTGTGTCTGCACACTTCCAGGCTTTGCTCATATGGGAAAAGGAAAAATTGGAGAGAAATAATGAATTTTCTGGATTGGTCTTATTTCCTTTTGTGCCTTTCAAAAGTGCTGAAACAGAAAAAAAAATTACTTTAGACCTATTCACCTTTCCCACGCTGCTAGTAACAGAAATTGGTTTATAAAGTCATTTTTTTTTTTACTTTTAAAAAGTAGATAAATAAAGTGATCACACCATCTTTTAGAAGTCTCAAGAGAGCTAGTCTACATTAAAAAAAAGTTAATAATTTTGTTTAAATTGTATTGTTTCTAAAATCAGAGTTATAAATGCTGCAGATTTGGAAAATCAGAGTATCTGGAGCTGACTCTACCTAAAGCATATAGATTGTATCCTGCCTGTAATTTTCAAATAATTTTCATAAAGAGATGCTCTTCCTTGTTTGAGTAGCAGAGTATGAAACCAGTATGTTGAAAATGTAGCATATTCCCAGAAAACAAAAGAAAATAGTTGCTTTAATTTTCTCTATTTCCCCTCCTTTCTCTCTGTAAAGCCAGCCATTTATTTGCCCTTGAATGAATCTTGAGCAGCATCCATGAATGACCCAAGTCCTCTTTGAGTCTGTAATTTCTTTAATCATTTTAGTCATATAAATATTCTCAGTTCAAAAATTAATATGTCAGTGTCTAGTTCTGAACTTTATCAGAGGTTCTTCCTCTCCTGTGACCTCTTCCATCTCAATTTGGCTTGCTGCAGGTGAGAAGTGTGTGATGAGTGTGTGACTGAGTGTGTGTGTGTGTTGTGTAGGGGCGATACTAGGGGTTAGATCTTGGCTTCTTTTTAGTCTATCACATCGTTTCTCCTAAAGCCCAGAGTTTAGTCATGGTTGAAGCAGAAGACTCAGGAAAAAACATTTCTGGCCACCATTGATTTCCTGCCATTCTCCCCACACCCTGGGGTTTTTAAGGCTAACTGTGTCCACTAGGATCTCTCAGGTCAATTCCTGACAATAGTGATGACTCCCCAGCTGCTGCTCCTGGCTCCACCCTCACACCAGCATCTGGCTGTACATTCCCAGCATCTCTCAGCCAGCATCCTGCCCCCCAACTGTCCTATGCCAGCTCTCACACTCACTGTGGCTCCTAGTTCATGGGAAAACTTGCAGATGAGATTCAGTGCCATGAGTGTGGTTACTTCCCAAACGCAGTCACTGGCTGCTTGGCCAGACAGGGATGGGTCAGACAGGAGTCCACCGAAACATGCCACAAACTTCAGGGGATGAACGGTACGCACTTTGCTTGACTTTCTGAAGCTTCACGTGCCCAAGTTGAGGGAAGGGGAAGGAAGCACCACCACCTTTCCCCACATGAAAGGAGGGACAGGTGGAATCTTCACCCCATCACGCTCTCTCCAGAAATTCTCGTATCCTCACTTCCTAAACTCATAAATCTTCTTTTGTGTGGGGAAACAAGGAACTTAGCACAATTTTAGATGATGGAGGTCTTTTGCAGTTTTCAATAATCTCACTTTGGAATTTGGGATTAGCTGGCAACTATTAATATTATCTTGTGTGTGTGTGTGTGCTCAGTTGCTTAGTCATGTCCTACTCTTTGTGACCCCATGAACTGCAGCCTGTTAGGCTCATCTGTCCATTGGATTCTCCAGGCAAGAATACTGGAGTGGGTTGCCATTTTCTCCTCCACGGGATCTTCCTGACCTAGGGATGAAATCCATGTCTCCTGCATCTCTTGCATTGCCAGGTGGATTCTTAACCTCTGTGTCACCTGTGAAGCCAACTATTATCTTGGGATTCAGCCAAAATGGAGGTTGAAGGAATATCAGTTTTACTTTGGGTTAATACATGGTCTTCAATAACTAGGGAGTTCATTCAGGACACATATTTATCATGTACCTCCTGTGTGTCAGTCATTATTTCAGTAGCTGGGAAAGCAGCACTACGAAATAACCAGAAATCCCTGCTTTTGAGGACTCAGTGGAGAGTACTAAGTATTCTCTGTTGATTTAAAGAAAATAAACTAGAAAAATTAGGGAAACTAAGGCTTGCAAGTAATATGGAGACAAATAAAGAGAAAAACTCTTTGGGGATGTGTATGAGATACGAGTGTGAGAAAACCTCAATCAGAAGGCACTTGATTAAAGACCTATTAAATTAAGAGGTCCAACTATACAAATAATATCACTTTGCTAGGATTTCCACAACAATGTGCCTCAAAATGAATGGCTGAAACAACAGAAATTTGTGATCTCACAGTTCTGGAGGCTAGAAGTCCAAAATTAAAGTGTCACTAGGGTTGGTTCCTTGCTAGGGTTGAGAAGGAATATATGCTGCACGCTTCTCTCCTAGCTTCTGGTAGCTTGCTGGCAATCTTTGTATCACTGACCAGTAGGTATCACTCTGATCTCTGCCTTCATGTTTACTTGGCGTTCTCCCTGTATGTATGTTTGTCAACATTTCCCCATTATAAGGAGACCAGTCATACTGGGTTAGGGTCCATGCTACTGCAGTATAACCTCATCTCAACCTAATTACTTCTGTTAACTATGATATTTCCAAATAAGGGCACATTCTCAGGTTTGCAGTAGGGGTGAAGACTCAAACATGTGAATTTTGAGTGGACACACTTCAACCAATAATGCCTACAAGCGGAGGAACACATTTCAGGCAGATGAAAGCAAGAGTAAAAATTCCTAATGCAAGTTCAGGGAAACCTGAAAGATGAAGCAGGGGTGGGTGCCAGAGAAGATTTCAGAGAAGGAGTATGAACTGGCAGGATTATGTAGGATCTTGTAAGTCATAGTTTGCCGGTGCTTTTTACTCGGAGTAGATAAGTAGCCGTTGGAGCGTTTTAAGAAGAATGACATTGTCTGACATATTTTCACAGAATCATTCTGGCTGCCTAGTGAGACTAAAGAGAAGAAAGTTCGAAACATGGAGACAAATTAGAACAATACTGTAACACTAAGAAGAAAGGGTAATGGCTTGAACCTAAGTGGTGGCAGGTGGAAAGAATGTGAGAAGAGTGGTGTTCTGAATATATTTTGAGGTTTGATGAACACATTTTGCAAGAGGATTGTGGGTGGGGTATGAGAAGAAAGAAGGTGGCTCAGACGGTAAAGAATCCACCTGCAATGCAGGAGACCCAGGTTCAAGGTTGGGAAGATCCCCTGGAGAAGGGAATAGCCATTCCAGTATCCTTGTCTGGAGAATTCCATGGATTGAGGAATCCGGTGGGCTACAGTCCATGGGGTTGCAAAGAGTTGGACATGACTGAGCAACTAACATTTTCACTTTTATGACAATTCTAGGGTTTCTGGCCTGAGCAGTGAGAAGTGCTTACAACCAAGATGTAAAGGACTGGGAAGAAGGCATAACAGGAACACAGTTTTCAATACCTGAAGGACACTTTTTAACTATATAATTTAAGAGGTGCAGTGGCATAGTTACAGGGGATAATAGCATAGATTCTATGGATAAAAAATAAGGTCCTACTGTATAGCACAGACAACTTTATTCAATGTCTTGTGATAAATTTTAACGAAAAAATATGAAAAAGAATGTATATGTGTATAACTTAATCACTGCTATACAGTAGAAATTAGCACAGCATTATAAATCAACTATAATGCAATAAAACACACACATACACACACACACATACATATACATTATAGAATCAGATAGAATGCCTAGGGTCAAATCCTAGCAGTGCTATTACTGGTTGTTTGAACTTGTGTAAAGTGCTTAATCTCATTCAGTTTTCTTAGGCGAAAGTGAGGATGATACCATCAACCTCAAAAGGCTGCTGTGCGAATCAAGTTAATACATGTAAAAAACTAACAATAGTGTCTGCCACATAGTAAGTGCTATACAAGATTTCTTTTTTCTCTTACTATGTTTGAAGAGGCAAAGACAATGGATAAGAGCCTATAACAAGAAGGATAATTATGGGCTAAAGATACACACTTAGGGCTTTCAGTCTACAGATGATGTTAGTACAATGATTGGGTGATGACACCTAGACAGTGAGTGTAGACATCAAGAAAACTCAAAGACTGAGTTCTAAGCCCTCAACACTGAAAGGATTAGGGAAAAGATAGATGAGAAAACCCAGCAAAAGGGGTCCATGAGTTCAGAGAAAAACAAGGTGAGTGAGTTATTCTGTAAACTGAGTGAAGAAAGGATTTGAAGGTGGACAGTATGGTAACTCTCAGTGCTGCTGAGAAGTCCAGCAATGGAATGGCCTTGAACTGGTGATTGGACTTAACAACTGAGCATTGTGTTATTTTGGAAAGAGCAAATGCAGAGAGGCAGTAAGGGTAGAAATTCCCAACTAGGGTGTGTCCATGGGAGAATGGGAAGAGAAAAATGAGAAACAAGGATTATAGATAACTTCTGGAAGGCAGTTTGAGTAAGGTCATGGAGATAAATAGGGGTAGCTAAAAGCAAAGGAGGAATGAACTAATCTCTCTTTTAAAGTTGGGACAGATAACAGCATTTTTGTACATTGACAGAAATAATACAGATAGATGAAAAACTGAGAATTGCTGAAGCAGATGGAAACTGTGACTTGAGCACAGAGGTTAGCTTTATTTAAGAGCAGGAGTAGCTCATTAATAGACATAGGTTTGGGTGGTAGGTTAGATAGGTGAAGTTCTCTTTGTTCGTTTTGTTTTCAGTGAATAAAGGAACAAGGTCATTAACCAATACGGAGGACATTTTGAAAGTTTGAGGAGTAAGAACCAGTCATCAAGGATTATGGAGGAGTGAACAGAGCTGGAGGAAGAGAGCATGATAGCTCAACAGAATTAAAAACTCACTTGAGGTGTGCAGCCATGAATAGGTAAGGCCATTTTCATGGTTGTGTATTTATCCATTTTTAGCTACAAGTCAACAGACATGCAGAAGACCTATAACTGGATTTAACCATTTTGGTGATGTATCAATACTAAGACCAAAAGAGCAGTTATAATGATCGACCACGAAATTCAACTACCTAGAAAATAAATACTGGCAACTCACTCCAATATGCTTGCCTGGAGAATTCCATGGACAGAAGAGCCTGGTGGGCTACAGTCCATAGGGTCGCAAAGAGTCAACACAACTGAAGCGACTTAGCACACACACACTTTTTAGATGTGTTCTCTTCATTATCCTATTTAATCCTGTGACCCACAGAGTCACAAAAAGTTGCACACGGCTGAAGGGACTTCATGCACACACACAAGAAAGTAAGTAAGCACATGAGAAAGGGAGAGGAGGTGGACAGGCAGTAGAGATGCCTTGGTGGGGCAAAGGTTGCCATGGGGTGCCCAAGGCAGTGAGCTGAAAAGAGAGAGCAGCAGTCAGAGATATGTTTGAAACTATGTGTGAATGACAGTTATTGTAATGACAACAGGCCTGATAGAAAGTGGACAACAAAATCACTGGGGCAAGGAGACCAAGGAACTGAGATGCTAGTATGATCGATCATTTATGTGATTGAATTACTGAGAATCACAGCAGGAGGAGTACTGGAGAAACAGTCGGTGAGCCACCAGCAAAAGCCTTTGTGCTACAATCGCTGTTGCTGAATTTGTCAAACAACAGAATTTTAAGGAGCAAACTTTTCTTTGTGTCAACAACATGTATCATGTATCACTTGTATATGTATGTATATATACATATACACAACATGTATATCACATATATACAACATGCAGATATACAACATGTATATAAATTTCCTCCCATACTCTCTGGGGTCTCATGAGATTGTGACAGTGATTTTGAATTATCAAGATGTCCAAATAAAGCCAAATTTTATATGGCCTTTGCCTTATATATTTCAGTACAGAGAGGTAAGTAGAGAAATAATTTCTTGTTGCATTTTTAAGCTGATAGGTTACATTTCTGAAAAAGTATAACAATTCCTTAAGTGAATATTGTTTACTATTTACATTTAATAATAAATTTAAAACGTGCACGTTTTCCTGGTAGTCAGGAAGGAATTTCCTCCTGTGTTCTGGGACTTTCCCTACTGTTCCATGAGTCTGACTAGACTCATCAGTATCATATGACCTGAATTTCCTGAGTTGTTTGGGTAGTGCCTGTACTCAAGTTTTCCTAGTGCTATATGCAGTGGGCAATTATTTTTAATTTCAGAGGAAGTATTCAGTGAGGGACTACCTGAGATTTTTCTCTCCATAAGAATGAAAAGAAGGGCAAAGAAGTAATTTATCAACTAATAAGTCAACATGTGACCATAAGTCTACAGAAGGTAAAGTAGACCATACTTCATATAAAACTGCCTTAACTTAACTAGTAGGAAAGATGAGAATAGGAGAAGAAATAGAAGGAACAGAAAAGAAACACAAAGCAAAGCAAAGACAATAGGAATCAGAAAGGGAAGCATCCCTGAAAAATAAGAATGACAATTTGTAAATTGTTCTAGGATTCTTTAATCGATGAAGGAGGCTTTATTTTTCATGTTATAACTTTATAAAAAGACAAATACCATATGATATACTTAATATGTATAATCTAAAATATGGCTCAAATGAACCTATATACAAAACCAAAACAGACTAATGGACATAGAGAATAGATTTTTTGCCAAGTGGGAGAGGAGAGGGTGGAGGATTGACTGGGATTTTGGGGTTAGTGGATGCAAACACTTACATTTAGAATGGATACATAACAAGGTCGTACTGTATAGCACAGGGAACTATATCAAATCCCCTGGGATAAACCGTAATGGAAAAGAACATAAAAAAGAATGTATGTATGTATGTATGTATATGTAAATATATGTGTGTGTGTCTGTGTATGCCATGTGCTCAGTTGTGTCTGACTCTTTGCAACCTCAAGGACCGACTTTAACCTGCCAGGCGACTCTGTCTGTGGAATTTTCCAGGCAAGAATACTGGAGTGGGTTGCCATTTTTTTCCTCCAGGGGATCTTCCTGACTCAGGGATCAAACTGATGTCTCCTGTGTCTCTTGCATTGCAGGAAGCTTCTTTATCCACTGAGCCATCAGGGAAGCCCATCACTTCAGTTCAGTTCAGTTCAGGCGCTCAGTCGTGTCTGACTCTTTGCGACCCCATGATCACATTATATATATATATACACATACTTAGTCATTTTGCTATATGCATAAATAAGCAGACTAATGTAAATCAATATTATAATAAATTTAAAAAAATTTAAATTAAGGCATTTCTTTGGGGGAAAGTTTATTTTTAAACTTAAAAGTTGTCCTGGGTATTTTGCTGAAAATATTACATAGCATTCATATTTTAAAGGGACAGAAAAAGAATAATTTCTTTATGGACAGTGGGAACCAGTAATCATAAGCTCAAAAGGAAGCTTTTGAAACATAAGAAATACTGCTGGGGCACAAAATCTCTTGCTAAATATCAGAGGATGTATTAACCTTATTTTTCCCATAGAAAAGAAATGTTTACATTTTAGGGTACAAAGAACCACCCCCTATCTCTGAGGAGCTATTTATTTTTGTAGATGCTAGAATTCATCTCCTGGGAGTAGCAGGTGTTTTGATGCAGATAAACCTCAGCCTACAAATTAAAAAATATTACCCTATCAGACATCACAGATGAGACTGAACAACAAACCACTCAACATGAGTCCCTGTAAGATAACTCTTCATGAATGAATAATTAAACTTAAGAGTTGCTAAATAACTCTTCATCAGATTGAATGGACTCTTGAAACTGGTCAATGATAAAAAAAAGAAAAAAAAGAAAAAAAAAAAAAAAAACTACCCTTCAAGGATTTCAATACATTAGACCAAATCTGTATTACTTAGTAAAGGTTTGTAAGGCACAACTGCTTTAATTCTTTTTATTTACTAAGTTAATATATTTAGAATTTAACTTCATTTGCAGCACTTCATCACAGGACACATCATGTTAGTGTTTAAGAACATGGAAGTATTTCCTGTCTTCAAAGTATTATGAACAGGTAGAGTAACTGTCAAAACTGTGCCAAACAAGATTTCTCTCTCTCTTTTATTCATTTACACACACACAAATGTATGCATGTACACACACACACACTTATTCATTAAACAAAAATCCATTATATTACATTGCAGACTTACAGAACAGTATATTTAAAACTATTTTCCCAAATAAAATTCTTACAAAAAATAAAAACTAACCATATGATCAAAACAAATTAAAGAAAAAACCATCATACTGATTACCTAGATTCTAGATAGCATTTTCTTAAAATGAGGACTGTTCTTTGAAATAAATGCTACTGCTTCATCAGCAAATTGATTTCTTCTAGCTTTCATACAATTAGTGATCTCACTAAGGCTCTCTCCACCCTGTGAATAGTACAGACTGATAAACATTTTATACAAGCTATATACTTAGGATAAATTTTCTGGAAAAATTCAACACATCATTAACATGCATTTATTACGTATTCTTTGACTTACTGATGCAAATTAGCAGCCTGATGATTTTGTTCCTGTAGGATACTGTATAGGATAAGGCACGGCTTCTTAGGATGTCACGTGGCTGCCAGATGCCATTGTTACACAGATTCCCCACATATCCTGCCTAGAAGGAATAGCCATACTTAGACACTGATTGACTTGGCACACATCACTTTACCAGTGAAGCTGCATTTTGTCAGGATGGGGCAGAAAGGAACGTACAGAAACCATGATATGTGGACATCTTTCATATGTAACTTTGTGCTAAAGTGAGAATTCTTTTCACAGCACATCTATCTTTCACATTACCGCAAGAAGCCCTGGCAAAAGCCAAAAGTACGAAATTGATGTCTACCAAACCTAATCCAGCACATTTTAATTCTGCTATTAATAATATCTTATTAAATGAAATATCAGAAGCAAACATAAACAGAGCTATGGCACCAATATTTGTTTGATCACATCTCTTTGCCTACTAGACTTCCTTCTTCTCCCCAATCACAGGGTTGCTTACCTAGGTTTTAAAATTTCAGTTTGTTTTTTTCCCCCCACAGGCTCGTAAGTATATGCAAAATAACCTTATACTAAAGTGATATTTTTCTCAGGGTGACATATTGAAATATACATGCTTACTTAGTCATAATCATCCTATTCTTTTAATTTTCTAGATAAACAATATTCCCTTACGTTGTGCATCTCTCCTGCATATTTCTGAAACTCAAGGCTAGAATCTAGAGAAGTTTTCTTTCACTCTAGATTGCTTATAGCCTCTGTTGTTCCGACTCTCGGTTGTGTCTGACTCTTTGTGACCCCATAAATTGCAGCAAGGCAGGTTTCCCTATCTTTACTATCTCCCTGAGTTTGCTCAAACTCATGTCCATTGAGTCAGTCATGACATCCAACCATCTCATTCTCTGCCGCCCCCTTCTTCTCCTCTGTAACTTTTTAATTAAAAGAATTTTGAAGAATACAGACTCTCTGGCACCACTTGAATCTTACTAAACCAGAATTCCAATGCTCTTACCAAGAGTTTTAGTTTTTAAAAAGATCCATGGATAACCCTGATACATAAAGACCAAGGCTGTGTCTTCCTGTTTTCTGTAATGCAAATCTATGCAAGTTAGAATTGTGGATATATTGTTGCTAAAACAAAAGGAGAACACACCCAAGAAATGAACTTACGATTGATGGATGCTGGCAAGACCGGAATGACTGGAAAATCTGACTAAAGAGATATTACACTTGCAGAATGCCAAAAAGAAAACACAACCCACAAGAGAAAACCATCAGTGCTTGCTTATTTGCTTTCTTTTTTTTGACTAATAACTTTTTCTAATTGAGCCTTTGGTGAAGGAGGAGTTATCTGTTATGCTGTTGAGAAGAAAAGGCAGCAGTCTGGAGCAAGATCTGAAAAAATATCCCAGTAACAGATAGAACATTGTTAATCTACTTTTCTTGAGGTATATTTAAGATGGGGGCCTGACCCCTTCTACAGTGCTGCGGAAAATAATGACATGAAAAGTATTTTAAAATTCTGAAAGCCAAACTAGCTCTGTGTTTTCTATCATTCCTTGGGATTCTGGATGGTCCAAATGTAAATATAAAAAGAAACATAAAAAGAGACCTCATTTTCTAGCTACTGTTGCTCTCCCTAATAAATCACATTACTACGCATCATAATGTATCCATACTTTAAGAAATCCCACTCAATGCTTCTGCTGAAGAGCGTACACTGAATTACTGAGTTATGTGTGAGTGTGTCAGTTGCTCAGCTGTGTTCGACTCTTTGTGACCCCATGGAGTACAGTCCGCCAGGCTCCTCTGTTTTGGGATTCTCCAGGCAAGAGTACTAGAGTGCACTGCCATTCTCTTCTCCAGGGGATCTTCCCAACTCAAGGATCGAACCTAGGTCTCCCGCATTGCAGGCGGATTCCTTGCCATGTGAGCCACCAAGGAAGATTGAATTATACATAACCAGTAAAGAGAAGTGTGAGAATCTCCAATAAACCTTCATACAAGCTGATCATGTTAAATATAACAAAGTTTGCATATTTTATGATTAACTGAACTTTGGATGCTCAATGACAGATCCACATATTGCTGAATCTCATGGTCATAAGTTGATTAGCTTACGTTTAACCAAAATAATTAGAAAGCACAAGATGAAGGGAAAGTAAGTGACACAACAAACAGAGTTAGAGTAATGGGCAGTTTTATCAAATTAAGTATAGGAATGAATTTCTTTTAGACATATGGCAAGCCTATTAAACAAAAACCCTGGGGCCTTATTGCTCTCAGATTATATGTTCTGTACTCATTCATCTAGTCAACTAATTTGTCCTGTAACTAAACGGCTTATTCTCTGAACTTTGTTTTGTATCTTGGAACATCAAATTGAATGAGAAATTTTCTGAACTTAAACTCCTGATACTGTATTCCAAAGGCTTGCCTTGGGGATATGACATCATATAATGGTGAAACATGGCCTTCTATGTCAGAATTCAGAGGTTTTAAATTTTCTTCTGACTATTGATTAAGCATGATAGGCCTGAGCAAATTTTTTAATCTTCCTCAGCCTCAGAATTCTCTTCTTTAAAATAGTTTCAACAGCGCTTAATTACCAGGACAATAGAGAGTAAAAAAAAAAAAAAAATTGAGTATTACTCAATAAACCAATGTATCTTCCCTCTCTCTACCTCTTCCTTTCAGTAGATAAGCAAACCTGAGAATACTCATAATTATTTCAAAGTCAGTTTTCAAAGGCATTTCTCCAATACAAGTGCTGAGTAATTGGTGAGTTCTGTTTTTACTGCTTTTCTCTTGAAAGAAAGAAGAGAGAGAGGTAAAGTGCTTCTAGTCAAGAGTAAGCATAAATTACATGGCACCACTCAAGATTACTTTATAATATTAATAATAGTCATATGATCTGTCATCATGCACTAGTGCTCAACAAGAGAAAACTAGACTGGAAAATTAACAAGGTGGAAGATGAAGAAAAATGTGCCCTGGTCAATGCACAGGCCTTGGGAACACTACCTGTCTGGGAATGACTTCCACTTTCAAAGGCCTGAAAACTCCTAGCTTGAAAATGTTTGCATCTTTAAGAAAAGTCATTTTTAATCATAGTGAGAATAACTAAGAAAAGAAAATGGATTAATTTGAGTCTACTCAAAGAAAACTAAACTTCACCATAAAAATAACTTTCATCAATTTTGAATTCTTTATTTCCAGTAACTACTCTTTATATATATATCCTAGGCTACTCCTATAAATTCATATATATTCAGGTATATATACATATTTATATATGATTCATGGGGAAACCAGTAAACTGCCCTACTACATTAAAAACCTACTTAATGATTTGTGAAAGCTGTCTTTTCTTTGCTGTTCTTAAAGGCTATAACCTATAGACTGAAGGGTATTTAGGATGTAGAATATGGGTATTCAGAGCTTTTGTGCTATGAAATTAGCAGTTTCAAGCCAGCAGATGACTCCTTGCTTTAACTGGATTCTAAATACACAAACTCCAGTAAGAACTGTTGGTAAGGGACAAGGATAGGGCCTAATATTTGTTACGGGTTCAAGTATTTGCTCTAATTCTGTGTTAAATTAAGAAGTAAAAAAGAACGATGAATGAAGCAAAGCCAAGTCTTTACTTCTGACGCTTGAGATATAATTTGTTAATTTTTCCATCATGCAAAATTTAACTTTCTTCTGTTTGTCCAGTTTAAAAAAAAAAATGTGCTTCATGACTATGCACAGACACCTGCAGTTTGACTCTTTTTACTACTTCCACAACTTTTCTCTATTCAAAACTTAAAAACCATATATTAAAAATAAGCCAGCCAACTGATCAGTCTCTTTAAATCAGAAATGAACAGAGGCAAAGCTCAGAGAAGGATAGTATTAAGTGTTTTAGTGCTTATAGCTTTGGTAACTTAAACTGTGACTTTAAATCTAAGAAATAAATGGGCAGAAGAACCTGAACAGACATTTCTCCAAGGAAGACATTGTTGTTATTTGGTCTCTAAGTCATGTCCAACTCTTCTCTGACCTCATGGACTATAGCTGCCAGGCTACTCTGCACATGGAATTTCCCAGGCAAGAATACTGGAGTGGGTTGCCATTTTCTTCTTCAGGGTATCTTTATGACCAAGGGATTGAACAGTATCTCCTGTTGGCAGGCAGATTCTTCACCAATGAGCCACCAGGGAAGCCCAGAGAAGACATACAGATGGCCGACAAACACAAGAAAAGATTCTCAACACTGCTTATTATCAGGGAAAGGCAAGCCAAAACTATAATGAGGTATCACCTCACATCAGTCAAAATGATCATCATCAAAAGAATCTATAAAAATAAATGCTGGAGAGGATGTGGAGAAAAGGGAACTCTCTTACACTGTAGGTGGGAATTTAAAGTGTTACAGCCACTGTGGAGAGTGCTATGAAATTCCTTTAAATATGAGGACTATAATTACCATAAGCAGTCATATATATATGTAATTATACTGTGCATGAACCCTGAAAAAACCATAATTCAAAAAGACACATGTACCCCAATGTTCATAGAAGCACCAGTCACATAGTCAGGACATGGAAGCAAAGTAGATGTCCATTGACAGATGAATGAATAAAGAAGTTGTGGTACATTTATACAAGGGAATATTACTCAGCCATACAAAGGAATGAATGTGAGTCAGTTGAGCTGAGTTGGATGAACCTAGAGTCTCTTATACAGAGTGAAATAAGTCATAAAGAGAAAAATGAACATCATATATTAATGCATATATATGGAATCAGAAAAACAGTACTGATGAACATGTTTGCAGGGCAGGAATAGAGACTCAGATGTAGAGAATGGACTTGTGGACACAGCAGGAGAAGGACAGGGTGGGACAAATAGAGTAGCATCAACATATATACACTGTTATGTGTAAAACAGATAGCTGGTGGGAGGCTGCTGTATAACACAGGGGGCCCAGCCTGGCAACCCATAAGGACCTAAAGGGGTGGGATGAGGAATGCAGGAGGGAATTTCAAGAGGGAGGTGGTACACACATACTTACAGCTGATTTGCATTGCTGTACAGCAGAACCAATACAATTTTGTAAAGAAATTATCCTTCAATATAAAAAAGATTAAACAACAACAAAAAAAAGATCTAAGAAATACTAGAAGAAGGAAAGTTTGAACCATTTCCTGTTTGTCAGTTCCCTGCTAAAGAAACACATGGCAGATTTTTACAATTTCCATGAAAAATGTACACAGAATACCTGGGGTAATTTTATTTAGAGACTATTATTAACATGACTGTGAGACAATTTAAGGCAGAAATACTCCACACCCCTCAATTTGAAAGAATAAATTGACCAAACATATTAGACATATGCATCACAAATAATCTGTTGAATAAATGAATTCTGACAAATCCTGTTCATTTTCATTTTGGTGATGTCATTTTGTGTAACGTTACTCCTTACGTTATATGGCTTTCAAAGGTAAACCTAGCCTTAGGCAGACAACTCATGTAATATATTTTTATGATAACGAATATGTTTCCAAGCACAATTTTAGCAGACAGCAAGTGAAAAATTGTCAAACCAATGAAAATAAAATCTTCATTCTTTCAGCTGTTTTGAAATTTTATTACTTCTTCTCATACTTATTGGCTTAGATGTTACCAGTGTACATAATATCATTATATTTGACATCATTTTCTTTCCACCCTAGCAATATAGTAGCTGCAGCTGACTTTAATTTTAATAGAGAATGAGAAATGTGAAAAGGAAGCAAGAGTATATAGATGTTATCTACCTTTTATTAGAAAAAACTGTCCATACAATCATTATATAAGATAATTATATTTCCATAGAGAGTAGTAACATACTACAGTTGTGGACAGATGATTAAAACAAGAGAATTGTGTACAAACGTAAGTTATCTCCAAGGGTCTGAGACAAGTTGCTTCACACTCCTTACTCCCCAGAAAGCAATGCAGATGGAAAAAAAAATCTGAAGAAATAAAACACAGAGAGGAAGAACAATTAAAATGGATTCAACACTTCAGTTCAACTGAGTTAGAAATACTTTTCTAGGGAAAAGTGAATAAATATATTTTAAGCAATTAAATTATTCAAATTTAACCTAGCAGTTGTTCAGTAATAGAATTTAGCCAATCCAGCTTAAAACACATTATATGAAGAGTAGGATTAAAAAGTTTTGTTTCTGTGGCTTAAAAAAAAATACCCTCACAGATCTGGGTCATTTCTAGGGATGAGGCTATAAAATTAGTGAATGAAACAGAACTGTCTTCTGGCATGTGCAACATGCAACATACTGCATGTTGTTTGTATTGTACTAAACAACCTCATTATTTATATAGTTTAAGAAGCCTTTGGAAAAGGAGAAATAAAAATGTTATTAAGGAATCATTCCTCTCCGAGGCAATGTGACCTAGCATATCATGAACTTCACCCAACATGAATTAAATTTTAAAGACTGCTGACTTAACTTCTTAGTCTCTTGATCTTACCAGATAAAAAACTGTAACTGCAAAATTCTCTTTAAAATTTAAAAGAAATTGCTGAATCATGATAGGCAGCCATAAGAGTTCACCGAGTTTATTCCTTTTGCTTTCAAGTGACACCATACATTCCCAATAAATCATCAAAATTTAGCCAAATAAAATTGTTGAGTTCTTATAATCCTAACAAGAATAATTCAGCCATCCTCAGTAAGAATTCACAGGTTGCAGAATTTCTCACTGTGTGTCATCTAAAGGCCATAATGACCCAAACACACACCTCTTTGACTCTTCTTGAGGTAACATCTAGGCTCTAGTCATAGTCGTACACCTGGGAGATTTCCAAAGTCAACCTTTCCCTTTATCTATGCATTAAATTAAGCTATATGATTACTTTCACAATCCCCATTTTAGGTGTTATTAGAGTGATGATGAAAAATGCTCAAACAGCTGGGGACACGTGGATAGCTGTGAAAGTTTCTCAATATTTTCTTTTATGGTGCAAACTTCTTCAAAAGATTAAAATAGGACCATGTGCCTCTTCCCAGAAAGATCACTATTACTGAAAGATCCAGTAAAATGCATACAAAGAAACATGTTTAAGTAAAAAGATGAAGGCATGGGGAACGTTTTGGGGTGACAGACTAAAATGAAGCCAAGGCGTTGGCTGAGGCCAGTCATGCAGTCACAGGAAATACCTTGAACTACTGTGATTTTGCTATTAAAGCCTGGATATGAAAATAACAAGACCTTCTTAAACCTGGATATTTAGATTAGATGGATAATTAGATTATAGGTCATTCAGTTTCATATGAAGTTTCTTTTTCTACAGAACCATTATCCTTCATATTAACTAATGTGATAGTTTTATTCAAATCCACGTATTACTTCCAGTCTATAACATTGACAGTATAAAAAAATGTAGCAAGAATAAAATAAAAAGTTGTATTGAGGCAGGCGTTAAGAATAACGTTAACATTCTGGAGTTGCCTCAGAAATCAAATGCAGTTTATTTAAAGGCTGGTTTTAATTTTGTTTCTTTTGACTATGATTCAAGTAAAATGACCTCATGGGATTTCTCATGGTGGTACCAAGCAAAGTAATATCAAGAAAAGGAAGTATTTGTGAAAGGTAGTAGACTGCACACTGAATTACATTTATATGTGAATATGGGTTAGTGCTGACAGAGGGATAGCTGAGAAGACAGTTTTCAAATGGAACAGAGGTGATAAATCTATGATATCAGTGGAAATAGTTTAATTTAGGTCCATAATATTAATTGAGCGACTTGTGCTGTGCAAGGCACTGGGATCTGAAATATATCTGGCAGTAAAAGTTTTTACTGGTTTTGAATCTAGTGCCTGGGGTCACATGGATTATTTCATTGGTTGAAGTCTAGGGAGTATGATTTCAGTGAAATCTGTAAAACTGCATGCACAATTTTGTGAGTCTGTCATAATTCTTCTTGTCCCTACTCCCTACCCACTAGATGATCTGTACTTTCACCTTGGGTCTCTGAAATATTAAGAACTTCTGGTCTAACAAGAGAACGAAAAAGATTATAATTTAGTACATGCCTTTGCTGTTAATTCACTACTTCTCAACTGTATCTTTCTACTTTTGAAACTATAATTCCGGTCCTACTTTCTTCAGGAGCTGTTCCTAACTGAAACACAGGGATCTTGTCTTTTCCAATTAACCGAAGTGCTTTTAGGGCCTTCCTGGTGGCTCAGATGATAAAGAATCTGCTTGTAATGAGGGAGACCTGGGTTCGATCCCTGGGTTGGGAAGATCTCCTGCAGAAGGGAATGCCAACCCACTCCAGTATTCTTGCCTGGAGAATTCCTGCCAATTCCTTGGCAGGCTACAGTCCAAGGGGTCACAAAGAGTTGGACACAATTGAGCTTCTTACCAAAAAATGCAATGTTGCACAGTTTGTGGTTTTGTTTTCTGTTTTTGGTTTCCTATTTTTTTTTCAGGCCCCTATGTGTTACCCCTCCAAATAGATGGAGAAGACAAGCTGATGAAGAAAAGGGATTAGATTCACATTCAAGATTAATGTGCAGAGACTCTTGCTTAGGCTAGACACTGTCTTAGGTGCCTTTACTAGATTATAATGTTTTATTTTCATGGCAAACTTGGAGAATTAGCAAACAGTTTGTTGGTGAGCAATGGGAACTCATAATTTATATGTTTTACCATGGAGTAAATATTAAATATCAGAATACTAATCATGAAATGTTAAATATCATAACTGGTGTGATGTTTTTGTTTACTTAATGACCTCCAGAAAATTAAACTACACATTCTGGAAAATGAACGTGTACATCAATAATGAATTCATTTTCTCTTTTAGTAACCACCTATATTTTTTGCCAGTAACTATTAGATTGCTAAGACCTTTTCACAATCAATGTTTTAAGCAGAAAGTGGATTTTTTTTATATATAATGAAATCCAAATGGGCACAGGATCATAGAAAGTAAACACAATGAATAAGTCCTTCTCAAAATATTCATGACTGAACTAGACAGTTTTATTAGAAAATAGTTAAGTAAGAAAACACTGATTTGCTTTCATAGTTTTCAGTGTGTTTATATATATAATAGATATAAACATGTATTTCATATATAATTTTCACATGGAAAATTACTTAACATGGACTCAGTATGATTACTACAGTCATTTCATTTAAAATTTTCCCTCATCCAACCTTTCTCTCAATTTTTGTATTAGGCTGTTCCTTTTAGTTCTCCATATTTGATCAGGTTAAATGTGTCATTCAAGATAAAATATTCATTAACATATTTCTCAATCAACTATTGTACAATGAAGGCAGGAGAACCACTACTTAGGCTAGCGTAAGAGCAAACAGCAACCATAGCATTTTTTTTTTTACAATATTCTTCCCTAATCTCTAGATATGATATTTCCGGATACATAAACAAACTTGGAACACTTATTTTACTCTAGGTCTGGGCAAGTCCCACGATTTTAACAGCTGGATTCAAAATATGAAACAGAGGAAGTTCACTCTTGGTGTCAAGCCCTCCCCATGTAACACATCATTAGTAGCCCATGTCTTCAGGCTATTTCCTTGACTTCCCAGAACCCTGGACTCTGATGCTTGAACTTTGGCCTGTACAGATGCTCTCCACGTTTTCTCCACCCCTTCCCCAAAAGTTCATCATCTGGCAGGTGGCTGATCTGAGCCATTAATCTATAGAAAAATGTCAGTGGGAACTGACGTGACATTGTGCTGCTCCTCCCTGTTAGATACAGACCTTATAAAATTGGAGCAAATCTGGCATCTAATCTTTCTAAACTTTAAAAATTGAAATATGGTTAATTTACAATGTTGTGCTAATTTCAGGTATACAGCAAAGTGATTCAGTTATACATATCTATCTATCTATCTATCTATCTATCTATCTATCTATCTATCTATCTATCTATCTTCTTTTCCAGATTCTTTTCCATTATAGGTTATTACAAGATACTGAGTCTAGTTCCCTGTGCTATATAGTTGGTCATTGTTGGTTATCTGTTTAATATTTAGTAGTGTGTATATGTTAATCTGAAACTCCTAATTTATCTCTCATCCCTCCCCCTCTGTCCTCTTTGGTAACCATACATTTGTTTTCTATGTCTGTGAGTCTATTTCTGTTTCATAAATAAGTTCATTTGTGTTTTATTTTTAGATTATACATATAAATGATATCATATAATAATATTTGTCTTACTTCACTTAATAAGGTAATCTTTAGGTTCATCCATGTTGCTGCAAATAGTATAATTTTACTTTTTTATGGCAGAGTAATATTCTATTGCCTTCAAACTGTGGTACTGGAGAAGACTTCAAAGCCCCTTGGACAGCAAGATCAAACTAGTCAATCTTAAGGGAAATCAACCCTGAATATTCATTGGAAGGACTGATGATGAAGCTGAAGCTCCAGTACTTTGGTCACCTGATATGAACAGCTGACTCACTGGAAAGGTCCCTGATGCTGGGAAAGATTGAACGCAGGAGAAGAGGTGTCAGAGGATGGGATGGCTGGATGGCATCACTGATGCAATAGACATGAACCTGGGCAGGCTTTTGGAGATGGTGGGGGACAGGGAGGCCTGGCTTGCCACAGTCCATGGAGTTGCAAAGAGTTGGACACAACTGGGAGACTGAACAACAATATTTGATCATATATATGCACCTCATCTTCCTTATCCATTAATCTGTCAATGGAAATTTAGGTTGCTTCTGTATCTTGGCTATTGTAAACAGTGCTCCTGAAAATTGGCATGTACGTATCTTTTTGAATTATGGTGTTCTCTAGATATACGCATAGAGTGGGACTGCAGGATCATATGGTAATACTATTTTTAGTTTTGTAAAGGTACCTGCATACTGTTCTTCATAGTGGCTGCACCGATTCACATTCTCACCAACTGTGTATAAAAGGAAATTGTTAGCTGCTCAGTCATTTCCAATGCTTTGCAATCCCATGGACTATATAGCTGATCAGTCTCCTCTGTCCATGGAATTCTCTAGGCAAGAATACTGCAGTGGGTTGCCATTCCCTTCTCCAGGAAATCTTCCCAATCCAGGAATCAAACCCAGGCAGATTCTTTACTGTCTGAGCCACCAGGGAAACCCAACAGTGAAGAAGGGTTCCTTTTTATCCACACCGTCTCCAACATCTATTATTTGTAGATATTTTAATGATGGCCATTCTCACTGGTGTGAAGTGACACCTCATTTTTGTTTTGATTTGTATTTTCCTAATAATTAGAGATGTTGAGCATCTTTTCTTGCGCTTGTCGTCTATCAGTTTGCCTTCTTTGGAAAAATGTCTGTTTAGGCCTCTGTCCATTTTTGTTTGTTTGTTTGCTTTTTGGTATTAAGTTATATAAGCTGTTTGTATATTTTTGAAATTAATCCCTTATCAGTAGCATTGTTCATAAATATTTTCTCCCATTCCATATGCCATCTCTATAGACTAAATCTGCTGCGCAAAAGCTTTAAGTTTAATTAGGTCCCATTTGTTTACTTTTGTTTTTATTACTTTAGGGCATGGATCCTCCCAAAAATACTCCTGCAATTTATGTCAAAGACTGTACTGCCTATGTTTTTCTCTAGGAGTTTTATAGTATCCAGTCTTACATTTATGCCTTTAATCCATTTTGAGTTTATTTTTAGATAGGATGTAAAAGAATGTTCTAAATTTCATTATCTTACACGTAGCTGCCTAGTTTTCCAGCACCACTATTTGAGGAGACAGTCTTTTCTCCATTGTATATTCTTGCTTTCTTTGTCATAGATTAATTGACCAGAAATGCCTGGGTTTATTTCTGGGTTTTCTATCTTGTTCCATTAATCTATATGTCTGTTTGGGTCATATATGTTTGGCCATATTTAATTAATGGGTCTAGATTAACCCATTAATCTATATGTCTGTTTTTGTGCTAGTACCATACTGCTTTGATGACTGTAGCTTTGTAGTATGGTCTGTAATCAGTATAGTATAATCTGTGTCAAATCTGCAGGGAGCAAGTTTATAGGTGTTATTTTTTTCCAACAACAATTGTTCACTTCCTATCTCTGTATCACATTTTGGTAATTCTCACAAATTTCACACTCATTATTATTGTATTTGTTACAGTGATCTGTGGTCTTTGATGGTATTGCTATAACTCACTAAAGGTTTAGGTTATGGTTAGCATTTTTAGCAATAAAGCATTTTTAATTAAGGTATGTAAAATTGTTACAGACATGATTGAATTATACACTTAAGAGACTATAGTATAAACATAACTTATATGCAGTGGGAAACCAAAAAAATTGTGTAACTCATTTAGTGCTGTATTCCTTTACTATGGTGTTCTGGAACCAAATCTGTAATATCTCCAAAGTATGATTGTACTTCACTGTGTACATTTTCAGCCAAATTTAGACCTCCATGTTGCGTTCCTAAAATTCTTCTGGAATGAATGTGCCTATTTAGTATCACTAACAAGTCACATCCTACCTATAGAGTGAAGAGTATATTTTTATTTAAAAATTTTAATTTTTTTTAATTTTAATTTTTAAAAAATTCTTTTAATTTTATGAAGTCCATAAGATACAAGTTAACTGGCTATTTAGCACAAGGGTAACAACCACAAGAGCAGCAATTTCTTTTAAGGGAGACACATTAAATATACAGAAGTTTTACTTAATTATTTGAAGAAAAATAAAACCAATTCTTTGTTAAGTATACTTTTGAACAATATATATTTTTTAAAGATGACTGCTGTCTACTATATAGATAGGAATTTAAAATCAGACCTGAATGGATAAAAAATATCTCTATTTCCTATTAATGCAAGAGAATAAATAAACACAAACAGAACCAGAATAAAAAGTGAAGCCACATATATTGAAGGTCCTTCTGAAATGAAAACATTTGAATATATTTCTGTTGATTACTTGCTAAGTTGTATATGACTC
Source organism: Capricornis sumatraensis (assembly GCF_032405125.1). NCBI lineage: Eukaryota > Metazoa > Chordata > Mammalia > Artiodactyla > Bovidae > Capricornis > Capricornis sumatraensis. The sequence goes on from NC_091073.1 coordinate 28,368,658, forward strand.
TTTGTGACCCCATGGACTGTAGCCTGCCAGGCTCCTCTGTCCATGGGATTTCCCAGGCAAGAATACTGGAGTAGGTTGCCATTTCCTTCTCCTTGGGATCTTCCCGACCCAGGGATCAAACCCTGGTCTCCTGTTTAGCAGGTATATTCTTTACTACTGAGCCGCCTGAGAAGCCCTAAAATATATTATTAGGTAACAATAATTTTTTTTCCCTAGAATTTTGCAAGAACACAATTTGACAAATTCCAACTCAAAAGAAGTTGAGAACTATTGATTTTGCTTCCAGTATATCCTATGTATGAACAAAATACTGAGTCATATGTAGACAAACAAAAGGCTTAAGAGAAATATTTCTAGACACTGCACCTTTTACTTGGAAGTCTTGTGTTCCCTGTTTTTATTTCTGTACTCTATATAAGGGAAAGTATAATCACAGCTATGTTTAATATAAAGTCTGATAAAGATTCATTACTATTTAGACACTAAATCAAACAGTATAATTTTACATTTGCTTAAAAGTATATATTAATGTTATTAATTAAGGAAGAACAATATGAAAAGAAAGTTCTTGTGAATGCCCATGTACTAACAGTGGCTTATTTGAAAAGAATATATGTTTTCCTCAATCATTAAATATTTTCTGAAATTAATGTTCAAACAAGAGAATACACTAAACATACCACAATCCTGTTTTTAAAAAGAAAACAAACACAAAGTTTTAAAATAATTCAACTGAACTCCAAAACCAGAAAAATCAGGTATTTTATTATTTTTCTCTTCAGTGAGGGGCAAAGATCCATGACAAAAAAAGCATTAAGTTAATTTAGACAACAAATGCAGAATCTTTATTACAACCATTTCTTCAGTTCCCCAGAGATAACTAACTCCTATTGCGTACAATAATTTATTCACTTCTTAAATCTAAATTGCTCAAGAACATGTTTTTCCTTTTCAGCAGTACTCCTATAAAATATCCTATTGTTTACCCAGACCACCTTGGAGATATCACAGTGACATTTGAAAGCCATAATATTAGTAAGATTAGCGATCACTTTAGTTCAGTTCAGTTCAGTCACTCAGTTGTGTCCGACTCTTTGAGACCCCAAGAATCGCTGCACACCAGGCCTCCCTGTCCATCACCAACTTCCGGAGCTCACCCAAACTCATGTCCATCGAGTCGGTGATGCCATCCAGCCATCTTATCCTCTGTTGTCCCTGTCTTCTCCTGCCCCCAACCCATCCCAGCATCAGGGTCTTTCCAGTGAGTCAACTCTTTGCATGAGGTGGCCAAAGTATTGGAGTTTCAGCCTCAGTATCAGTCCTTCCAATGAACATCCAGGACTGGTCTCTTTTAGGATGGACTGGCTGGATCTCCTTGCAGTCCACGGGACTCTCAGGAGTCTTCTCCAACACCACAGTTCAAAAGCATCCATTCTTCGGTGCTCAGCTTTCTTCACAGTCCAACTTTCATATCCATACATAACCACAAGAAAAACCATAGCCTTGACTAGACGGACCTTTGTTCGAAAAGTAATATATCTGCTTTTGAATATGCTATCTAGGTTGGTAGTAACTTTCCTTCCAAGGAGTAAGTGTCTTTTAATTTCATGGCTGCAGTCACCATCTGCAGTGATTTTGGAGCCCAGAAAAATAAAGTCAGCCACTGTTTCCACTGTTTCCCCATCTATTTCCCATGAAGTGATGGGACCAGATGCCATGATCTTAGTTTTCTGAATGTTGAGCTTTAAGCCAAATTTTTCCCTCTCCTCTTTCATTTTCATCAAGAAATCTCCAAAACCTAGCTACAATTCAGAGAATATACTGGAAGACAGTTGGCATGAACTAGCTACCGTGTATACAAAACCATCTGGTGGAAGCTGAATAAACCACAATTAGCATAAAGTGAAAATAGATGTTACATTTCTCAAAAACATCTGAAGACTTTTTCCTCTCTGAATTCAAAGTTATGAATAAAGTGTCTTTACAGATATATTATTTTAAATATTTCCAGTATTACCAACCATTACTCTATGAGTCCAGCCATCTGGTAACATGGATTTTTGAGTCCCTGGTGGCTCAGATGGTAAATAATCTGCCTACAATGCAGGAGATCCAGGTTTGACTCCTGGGTCAGGAAGATCCCCTGGAGAAGTGAATAGCTACCCACTCCAGTATTCTAGCTTGGAGAATTCCATGGACAGAGGAGCCTGGCCAGCTCCCTGTCCACGGGGTCACAAAGAGCTGGACATGACTGAGTGACTAACACTTTCACTTTCTTTGATTATTTACTACATTCTTATCTTTCCTTACAGGCAATGATGCATCTTCAATTTACACTGATTTCCTAAATATTTTCTCTAAATTTTCTAAGTATTTTAATACATATACTCTCAATATCCAGGCTTCCTTCTTCTCAGTTTTTTCCAGCTTAGTTTTGTTGTTGAAGTTTTTCAAAAGGACAGGAAGAAAAAAATACCCAACTTACTACACGCAACACATAGAGGAAAATTATACAACCAAAGTTGATAAGACATGACTTATACTCAAAGTATGATCAGAATGCTTGCCTTGTCAAAACAGAAGCCTCACTTTATATTTTTCTAATTGTCCAAATTCTTAATGATAATAATGAAATTTTAGAAAATTTTCTTGAACTATAGTAAACAATATGGAGACATGAAGACAGAGTTATAATAAGGTCAAATTAATAACAGAAGATCTATCACATGTGAGAATGATTATTCAGATGAATGATGACCATTCTTTTGGGAAAACATCTTAGGAAAGATATATTTTGTGGATACAGTCTTTTTACACTCATAGCCTTCCTCTTACACTTATTATGGAGCTACACATTAAAAAAAACTTTTTATGAATGTGAGAAGGGAAAAAATTGGGACAACGAAAAAATGTTAAGGATAGTCTGTTTTGGTTTCTATAAAGTTGAGAATAAAACAAGAGTAGGAAAAATAAAGGAACTCAATGAACATTACCTAGTTTAACTCTGTGCTGAGACATTTTTATGTATTAAAATTAGCAATGGGTTAACCATTAAAAATAACCTGACTCCTTGTACTGTGCACTATGACTTCACTTTTTTAAAAAGTATAATCCAATGAATTTAAAAATTACTTACTATAATTTTTACTTTTATATTTCTGCAAATGTCTAGTTATAACTAGAAATAAAATTTTATTTAGTTTTCCCAAACATCCCTCACATTGGCATAAACTTGTTTGCCTCATACCCAGTATGTTTTGAAACTGAAGATTCTTGAATAGAGTGTTGCTGGATTAATCATGGTCCTTAAGTGTCCTAACAGGACTCTCCGAAATGCTAAAAAACATGATATTTAATCTAAAATTCAAAGTACCACACCTTTCTAGTGCCTTTTCTGACTACTAAAATGAAAAAGCACTTACATGTTAAAATCAGAGTTTTGCTTCAACAAAAATTACCAAGAAAATCATACAGTGCTAATCCATCAAAATGCCATTTTCCTGGTAAATGAGAATTCCCTGCCATACAACCCTACCACAATAGCACATTGATTCTCAGTGTATCCTACATAGCAGTGCTCCTGGCCTCTTTCTGACATAAATCAACACATAAATAACTTATAAAACTTGATGTACAAAAATTTATATCTGGAAGAGAATACATTTACGCCTGCAGAATATCATTCAACACTGCTCATCCAGGACTTTGACCCTACTGTTAAAAAAAAAAAAGTTCTTTGTACTTGCCTTCTATCTAGGAAACCAAACAAGTCTCTTAAAGAAATGAGTTCATTTGTGGAGGGGGTGGGGAGTTGGTGGGAAATGCCATGTTTACAGAAAAAATAGTGATGTCTGGTTTTAAAAACAGGACAGTATATCTTGGAAGGATATGTTTTGCAAAGATCCTTTTGTATTGTTTTTGCTTGTGTCAAAGGAACGATTAGAGCCCCAGTAAATGGGAACTTCCCAGAGTAGGCTAAATAGAAGGCCAACAGCTCACATATGGCTTGCAGCTTGGGGGAGTTTCTCTCAATGTTCTGCCAGAGATGGGACTGCCCAAATGCTTTCTCGCGTAAGTCCTAAGTCATAAACCGCATCCTCCTAGTCCAGCCATGCCAAAACTGGACCCAAGGGGATAGAGAGTCTTGGCTGATGGGAAACAATGACTGCTTCCTAAGGAAGCCACAGCTGCTTTCCTGAGAGACACCCAGATGCCTGAATTTTTCCTTACTTTCCATTTCTGACTACCTGTTCTGGCAACAGTTCCAACAAAGGGTGAGGCAGGCAGCAGGCACCCAGCTGTTTTCAATAACCCCTGGCAATGTAGGAACTGATTACATAAACACTACAAGCATTCAAAGAGCATATTTTCTAGCTTTTAAGCTATAATAAAAATGGTGTATGCCTGTACAAAAACCCTACATCTTCTCTGTCCCAAATAGTGATAATGACAACAGCAATGCTGATGATGAGGATAATACTAATAATGGCTTTAATTATGAAAGCAAGGATTATTAAAGGAAACATGATAACATGAGCTGCTGGGAAACAGTTCAAATTATACAGAGAGAATTGGAAAGATGTGAAATTTCCACATTACAGGGTTGGTCAATGTTTCTTTATGAAACAGCAAGGTCAAAATGTGCACTCAATTCACTTGATTTCTTATTTTTTCCCACAACCCTGGGCAAAAAACAATCAGATGTTGCATTATCACATAGGGTTCTCTTTATTTTAATATCAGGTCCAAAGACCAACAGAAGATGTTGATTTACATTTTAATTAAGATGAATTTTTCTGGCTTAAAAAGTATAAATATAAATCTGCTTCTTGGATTTGACAGTTGAAAACTGGAAGTTTTAAATAACACACTCATGCCTATAGTTCACATACACAGCTTATTATTTTTTAATGTTTTCTATATTTGAAATATTAGATCAAGAATCTATATGAACAATGTAAGAAGTGAATTGGAGTTTCAGTAATCTATATTTCTACATGTCTGCTCAATTTCCTGTACAACAAAGTGATATCCCTGTTCCAAAGAACAGAATTGCATTAAATTTTTTTACCTTGCACATTACTCATTTATTCTTACCTCATTAACTCACAAAAATGAATGTTTGGCTAGGCCAATTCTCTTCAATATATTTATTGTTCTAGCCATAATTTTCTTACCTCCAAGACGCACTACATATTCTTTGATATGGATTTTAAATTGGACTCTTTCAAATAACAAATGCTACAAAATAAAAACAACACAGGGAATGTTTTTCAAATTGTTCTAGAAAAAAGTTTTGGACAAAGTGATCAATTGTAAATCCCAAAACAAAGCTACTGACAGGAAATCTGAGTATCAGGTATGAATGAGTGGAGGCTAAGAGTGATAAACCATTTACACATTGGAATTAGCTTGGGACATAAGTGACCTTAGTCAAACCAGAACTCTGGAGAAAGAATAAGAAGATTGGGTTATCTCAACTCAACACAAATTATTTTACTCCAGAGATTACTAAGAATTTCAGTTTCTGCCTCTATAAAATGGGAAGAATAGTGTCCCTACTTTTCATAAGATTATGGTGAATACTGACTCATTTTCTCTAAATTTTAAAGCTATATAAAGATACAAGATGACTAAAGTATGTTAACTTTTGTGATAAGAAGATTCAATAAGTTAAAAGTGAAAACAGAGGGAAAGATAAGGAGATATAAATAATAGGCAGAATTTGGAACATTAAACATTTTATAAATGCCAGCTCTGTGTCATTGATGGTCATAGTTAAAATGACGCTTTTAACACTTGTATATAGTAACTGCAAGTAGAGTAGGATTTCAGTGGGTAAGTACAGTTATAGATTGATCATTGTCTGGAGTATTTCCATTATGTTTCTCATCCTGTAAGAGCATGGAAGTTCTATGTTCCTGATGAATTTTCATAACGCCAACCTTCTGAACTATATCTTTTAATGTCTTAAAGTGTCCTTAATTCTTTATTTAAAACAAAAGTGTGGAAAAGAATAATTTTTAATGATCTTCCATCCCACACCTACTGCCAAACTACTGTTTTAATTTCCTTTGCATAGCTAAAACTGTGTTAAAATAGTTGGCTTTTTATACAGATGCTACCCAGAGGGATCCTGGGTAATATAATGTAAAATGTTTTTCTGAAAATTCTATAATAAATAAGTAATTCTATAATGGTGGTATTTCTTAAAATATACATTTTCAAGAAATGTTAAAAGATTATTTATTTAGCACTAGGTGTGACATCCATAAGAAATAATAGCATGAGTCCTAGTTCAAAGGTGAATGTACCTATAAAAAAAATTACATTGAATCTATCCCCATTGGGTACTATACAGTTCATGAATATTTATCACACTATTATTTTATGCCAGGCATATCACTGCTGACAGAACTCACTGGTGAGCAGTATAGTCCCTGAATTCATAGAACTTAGAACTTCATAGTTTTTCATGAACATACCTATTAAAGACTGGTGTATGTTGTGTATATATATATCCATCTCCCTGGAGGAGAAAATGTTAACCCACTCCAGTGTTCTTGCATGGAAAATCCCATGGACAGAGGAGCCTGGTAGACTACAGTCTGTAGGGTCACAAAGAGTTGGACACAACTGACTGACTGAGCATATATATATATATATATATATATATATATATATATATGATGTGCATGTGTGTGTGTGTATATATATGTATATATATGTATGTTATTTATAAATCTTCAGGTCAAATTTTCTTCACAATATTGAAGTTAAATATAAAATAAAAATGATTTACTAAAGCAAGGTCAATCACAGAGTTATGTTAACTCACTCATTGGACAAGTTATTTAATGCTGGTATGCCTAAGTAGCTTCCCCTGAAGAGTGTGGATAATCTTTCAGAGTTACTGGAGTAATTAAATTAATGTTAACATAACATTATTACAGTGTTTCATATGTGCAAATGCTTCAACAAATGTCAACAGTTAGCTGACGTTATTGATTTGTTATTGTCACTATTGATGTTTCTGCTGCTGCTCAGCCATGTCTGACTCTTTGCGACACCCTGGCAAGGGTCCTCTGTCCATGGCACATTCCAGGCAAGACTACTAGAGTGGGTTACCGTTTCCACCTCCAGGGGGTCTTCCTGACCCAGGGACTGACCTGCATCTCCTGCATCGCAGATGGATTAGTGTTTTCCAAACTTTGTTTGAAAATACAGCATTACGGTTATTCCCCCTCATTATATTTACCTTCATAATTTTTTACTTAAATCATTATCTGTGTATTCTAAGACATATAAAAACAAAATTTCTTTTCAAAGAAAGGATAAAACTATAAATAGAAATTATAATTTTTACTTCTTTCATTCCGATGGATCTTCTGATCCATTCACCTTAGAAAACTCTATCATAAAGATAAAGAGTCTTCAAAGTAGCAAAGTTTGATGCCCTGGGAAAAACACAGGTTTTTGAGAGCCTTGAAACTTGGGTTCTTGTCCTTTCTGTCATAAAATGGTTGAGTCATTTTATTTTCTCAGGATATCTGTTTCTTTAGTTTCTTTTTCTGTTCAGTGACAGAATAAAAATAGAAAATCTCTAAAGTCTATTTTTAGTTCTATTATCTGAAAAATAATAGAATTGGCTAAGACAATATTATAATGGTAGAAAGTTTCCGAATAGTTCCCCCAAATAATTAAATTTGTAATAAAAAGAACACAATATTTCTTCATCTTGCCCTAATTTATTGCCACAGTAAGGTAATTGAAATAACAGCAGAAATGACAGGGGAAAAAAAAAAACTTAAAAAAAATCATTCTTTACACATGTGGAATATGTGCAGAGAATTTGACTCTACACATGTGAAGAGACTGGCAAAGGATGGGAAACATGATTCCCAAATCGTGCATTTCTAAATATCAAGATTCCTAAGCTTCTTCCTGGATATAAGCTGACTTTCTGGCACTCTGATGCCTGAAATTTAGAAAGTTAAGACCTGCTATATTCATCTTTGAAAAAATAACTTAGCGGATATCATCAGAAAGGTACAGAGAAGTGGCCACAGCAGTGATTCCTACAAAAATTTGCAGAGGCATACACTGAAATAAAAACAAGTAATGGACAACTTTGAAAGCTATTGGTAACTGATGAGTTTTAAGGACAACAGTAATTTCAGAGGTAAAATACTTTGCCTGTTCGTGTGTATAGTCCAAGAAATAACAATCATATTTCAGGAAAGCTGAGGTGGAGGGAAGAAATAAAGTTTCACCTTTAATGGTGAAGTTACTAAATGAAGCTTTCAAAACTTTTAGTTTTTACCTAGTCCATAATTCAGGGTCAATTGTTTCTCCAGTGAGAAAGAAAGATGAGAAGGGATAGGGGAAGAGAGATTATTACTTGAATTCGTTAAAACAGATGAACGGATACAGAAATTGTGGTACATATATACGATGGAATATTACTCAGCTATAAGAAAGAACACGTTTAAGTCAGTCCTAATGAAGTAGATGAACCTAGAATTTATTATAAAGAGTGAAGCAAGTCAGAAAGACAAATATTATATATTAACACATGCATATGGAATTGAGAAGAATGGTACTGTTGAACATATCTTCAGGGCAGCAATGGAGAAACAGACATAGAGAACAGATTTGTGGAAGGAGGAGAAAGTGAAACAAATTGAGAGAGTAGCATGGAAACATATACATTATCATATGTGAAACAGATAGCAAGTGGAAATTTGCTGTGTGACACAGGGAACTGAACCAGTGCTCTGACAACCTAGAGGGGTGGGATGGGGTGGGAAGGTTCAGGAGGGGGGGGACATATGTGTATCTGTGCCTAATTCATGTTGATGTATGGCAGAGATCAACACAATATTGTAGAGCAATTATCCGCCAATAAAAAAGAAAAGAAAAAAACACCACTATTATAAAAATTCTGGGGGAAATTTATAACCAATATAAGATATTGAATAAAGGAATAAATATACTCTAGTACAGGATGAGTTTTCAGAAAGCATCTTTGTAGCTATAAATGTGTCTATAATTATGCCAAAAGGTATATTTTCTGGATTCTGGGGAAATGTGTTAATAATTTTCATAAGTAAGTAAAGGCAAGTGGAACCTCTTTGGTTAGCTTCTGAAGTTAGCACATGCAACAAAAGTTGTACAGAGTTTAAAATTACCCTAGAAATTCCCTTAAATAACCCATAGAGTATAATACACATGGTTTCAGGTACACAAACCCTTTATGGTAATTCCTTCACACACTCAACTTTGAGAACCCTTGTGCTACTGAAGAGAGTAATCAAAGGAAAGTATGTAGATGTCTGATAATTTAAACCAATCTTGACTTTTGATTAAGTGGGAAACCTAGCCAGAAAAAAGAAAAGAAAAGAAAGGACAAGAGGGATGGAAGGAAAAAGGAAGGAAGGAAATGGATAATAAGCTCTAAATTGTTTCTGGTTATGTGTAAAGTTTATTCCTTTTTAACACTGAATCTCTGCTGCTCTAGTAATACATGTTACATGAATGTGTTTACTTTTGTGAGGGTCAAACAAATATATTGGAGTTCATCTAGGATTTAGCACTAAGTTTCAAATTCTGAGAGCTGCACACATGCACATATGCTGTTACTCATCTTTACCTTAATATGCAGGGGAATCTTTAGCTTGACTTCTTTGCCATAAAAATTTTTGCTTCAAAATGATGTTTTAACTGGTGGCTCAGATAGTAAAGAATCTGCCTGCAATGCAAGAGACCTGGATGTGATCCCTGGGTCAGGAAGCTCCTCTGGAAAAGGGAATGGAAAGCCACACCGGTATCCTTGCTTGGAGTATCCCATGGACAGAGGAGCCTGGTGGGCTACAGTCACAAGGATTTGTACATGACTGAGCAACTAACACTTTAACTGCCCTCAACTTTTAGCATTCACTGCTATTTCTACCTGCAGCTTTGACAGCAGTGATCATTTAAGACCTATGCAGGCAGAAGTTTTATTTCAAACGTTCATATGAATAAACCCAATTCAAATTCTGTCACAGTGTGACATGTATCCACTCTGTTATGAGTTAACTAATTTTAGGATGGAATATTATCTTTTTTTTTTACCTAATTATGATCTTCTACATTAAACCAGTCTATCACAGAGTATTTAGCATAGGGATTTCCCTTGTTATAAAGCTGAAATTATACAGAGAAACTTTACAGAAGCTCATAATGAGATGACTTATCATGATCCTTGAAAACTGCACCAGGATGAATATGGATGGAAGTGTATTTTAATTGACTCAATTTTTCTGTGTTATCAGTAGAAAACACGTATATTCAGAAATGTTACTTTTCTTTCTTTTTCCTTTTTTCTCTTTATTTTTTTCTTTGCTGTGGTGAAGTTGAGCTACAAGCTCCCACAGGACTTGAAGTCTCAACACAGCTTGAGTTGTGGACTGCATTTCTCCCACATGAATTTGGTGGCCGGGTCAGTCAGAATGATATTAGAACATTTAATTTTCAAAACACACACAGTGGAACAGATGTGTTTTATAGGGACTGCAAAATGAAGTTCAGAAGTAAGGGGGCCTGGGTAATGTTCTGGTACAATATGGTAAGAGATCACTGTATGAAACTAATTCCTGCCGATAATCATAACTTGTCTCAGTGAAAACTAGCTTATAATATTTGTGTATAGAACTGTGGAGAATATCAAAGCTACCAAGATTTGAAACAGTGCAGCAGGAGCTCCAGAACTTTATGTAAATTAACCCCACAACATGGAACACATTAACTTGAGGGTTTCAGGAATTTGGAACTCAGAATGCTTGGGATGTGGGTTTAATTGAAACATGGTCTTATGACAATCAGTTTTTCTCTGGAGACGGGATTTTTTTAAGGTGCATGCAAACGTATAATTGAGCATTGACATATTACATCATAGTGATACATTTTAAACAACCCATATCTGCTTCACAGTATTTATTTCACTAAAATACCACTGGATATTTAAAGATTCCTCCTTTCGAGTCCAACCATCTGAATAAATGAACAGTACACGGAGGTGAGCCAGTCAACTCTCATATGGGGCCAGGCCTCAAAGACTCACACATACACAAAGCAGTTCTTCTGGAAAAAATGTTTCTGGGTTTTCAACATAAATCAGGGTCAACACATAATACAATCATGCTCTAGTACATTTAGAAGCTGGAAAACAGTCTAACTAGGCCAGTGATGCTTCCAGCAAACCTTCAGGCCAAATAGCAATCAGAGAATTCATGGCTTTGTGCTCAAACCTCATCTCTGTTTAAGTCCATGAAGGGGTTGCCTGTTCTCATAGGGAAATTTTAAAGGGGAGTTAGAAACTGAACTTTCTCCATGGCTATGATTTTAATGGATTTCTTTTTCTCTTATTCTTTTCCTTTCCTTCTCATTTCTTGTTTTCAAGTGTAGCCACAAATGAACAGATCTACTTGCGAGTAATACTAAATTCCAGCAGTCTTGATTTTCATACCATAACAATTATATTTTTAGGGGTAAAGGAATAAGCCAAATCTTCTGAGTGAAATTCTATATGTATTACATATAAATAGGAATAAGATGAAATAAAGTATGACATTTTTTAATTGTAAAAAGTTAGTCTAACAATATAAATTTGGTCAAATTGTACCTTGGATTAAGAATATATCAGATGAAATCAAGTATACTATTATTTGCTGCTGCTCCCTCACTCAGTTGTGTCTGACTCTTTGGGATCCCATGGACTGGAGCCCACCAGGCTCCCCTGTCCATGGGATTCTCCAGGCAAGAATACTGGAGTGAGTTGCCATTTCCTTCTCCAGGAGATCTTTCTGACCTAGGGATCGAACCCACGTCTCCTGCAGCTCCTACACTGCAGGCAGATACTTTACCACTGAGCCACCAGAGAAGCCCATAATATTGTTTATGTTCTTTTTATATAAAACACAAAAGTAAGAGTTACTTATTGCATGGCAGAACTGGAGGTTCCAGGATCGAGACACTAATACACATCCCTAGAGCATGTCTAGGAACGTAATGCATGCTCTATGGGTACTAGAACTAAAGTGATAGTGAAACAAGACAAAACAACATGGTCCAACAATCCCACTTCCAGTTATACATCATATCAAAGGAAATGAAATAATTATCTCAGAAAGATATCTGCCCTCCCCTGTTCACTGTAGCCTCACAATAGCCAAGATATGGAAGTAATCTAAATGCTCATTGACAGAAGAATGGATAAAGAAAATATGATAAATTATTCAGCCAAAAATTTGAGAGAATCCTACTACTTCTGACAACATGTATGGATACATCCTGAAGGTATTATGCTAATTGAAATGTCAGACACAGAAAGACCAATATTGCATGATATCACTTACCTGTGGAACCTAAGAAAAAAGAAAGGAAGTTGAACTAAAAGAAAAACAGAATAGAAATGTGGTTGCCGGTAGTCGGTGGGTCAGAGAATGAATGAACAAGGAGATGTTAGTGAAAGGGTACAAACTTACAGGTATAAGATGAGTAAGATCTGAGGATCTAATGTGTAACATGGGGACTATAGTTGAAAACTATGTAACTATATACACCAAATAACACTGTACTGTATAAACAAAATTGGTTAATAGAGTAGAACTCAACTCCATGGTGATGGTTGTGATAATGAATTTGATAGGGGAATTCTCTCACAATGCATACATACAGCAACTCTGGGTGCGTACACTTTAGCTTACAGTGTTGTCAATATACTTCAATATAACTGAAAAAATAAACTAAAAATTTTCACTCTAAGTTTGGTTAGTGTTAAATCATGGATTTTTTTTCATATTTCTGAAAAATTATAGCTTATAATATTTTTTAATTCAAAAGAGGGAGCTAATGAGACCTATGAATGTTCAGGATAAGTTCAAAGTAGAAATGATGTTCCCCTGGGCCTGAGCAGTGGACTGGACTTGAGGTAGAGAGAAACAGAAGTAACACCACTGAAACGAGGGGTCCACGGTCACCCTTGCTGTAGAGAGAGCTAGCCTGACTCTCTTTGAACTTATTTGAGAGTGAAAGAAAATTTGAAAAAGAAGCCCTTCTATAGGGGCTTTTCAAAACCAGACTGAAGAATAGATAACTCGTTGGATGACTTTGTAGGAGAATACCATTACAGAACTATGAGGTACATGAGATAAATTGAGTAGGAGATCATTCAAGTCAGGAAAATCTGGTAGAATCACGTGTAGTACGAGAAAGACTGATATAGGTTTATTAACTTTTGCTCAAGTTTGATTACATTCATGTATGGGTTATCAATGCAATATTAATCAACCTTCATCAGGCTATTTCTACTCATATGAGATTTGTATTGGACTAGTTAATACAGATCTCTGCACAGACAATGACAATAGAGGATGCTGTGTGTACTGGGCCACAAAACACAGTCTGGGAGATCAAGGTGTGTCTTGAAAGAAGGAAGTGCCTAGAACATATTACTTCCTCAACTAACTCTTTATGAAGAGTGATGGCACGATTAAACAAAATGTTCTTTAAACATCAGAGATAAAGGGGAGTTTGCCAGTTGAAAAAAGAAGGGAAAACTGGGGGTCCAGAGATATGAATCCAGGCAGGAAAAAAGACCACTCCCTGAAAGAATTAAGAGACATTCAGGGAGCACAGGAAAAGTGTAGAGAGAGGTAAGGTTTGCCTAAAACAGGGAAGGCAACTGAGGGATTTTCATCATGAAGTGATATGATTATCTTTGTTTTGCAGCACCAGGCTGTGGTGCAGAGGGTAGTGCCTGGCACATTGTGGGAAAGACCTGTTAGGATGCTGTCTCCACAAGCCAATGATGACAGTGGCCAGAACTAGAATAGTTTTGGCTGTGGGGATAGAGAGATAAAATATGGATTTAAAGGATTATAGGGGATTTAACTATGAGAGTGAATGAGTTCCCCAAGGAATCTATACATAAGAAAATATTTTTATACTCTCCTGATAATCCCTTGGCATACTTTCAGAAAAACCAGACAGTTTATTACTTGTTTCCTAAATACACCCCAGATCTTTCCTGTTGTACTGCTCTCCTCATACTCGCTTCTAATTCTCTTCTCCTCCAATCCCACTTCTCTAAATCTCACCCATTCTTCAAGGTGTGCTTCAATGTTACTTCCTTCATGGAATCTTCCATAATCTCAGTTTTAAAAAATACAGAATCTGTAACTCCTCTAAACCTCGAGATTTTCCACTTTTCTTTCTTTTATTGCTTTTACTACATATTGCCTGCAGAGATGGCTATGGAATATCTTATGCAGCTACCCAGAAAAAATATCCAACTCAATCTGTTTCCCTCTAAAGCACCTGATGTACTGTTTTAAGCATACCAAAGTTAGTCTTTACATGTAATACAATACAATTTATGTAATAAATAATACACTGTATCCATCTGGAAGGGCTCCCCTGGCGGCTCAGTCAGTAAACAATCTGCCTGCAATGCCGGAGACCTGGGGTTCCATCCCTGGGCTGGGAAGATTCCCCTGGAGGAGGGCATGGCAACCCACTCTAGTATTCTTGCCTGGAGAATCCCCATGAACAGAGGAGCCTGGAGGCTATAGTCTATGGGGTTGCAAAGAGTTGGACATGACTGAGTGACTAAGCACATCGGACTAGAAATGTTATATTAAGCGTGGATTTGCAACTTATTTCTGTAGAAAATTAACCTCATTTTAAAACTATTTAAGTTTTAGAACTGATTGCAAAAACCAAGTCTAGAACTCATTATTAATTGATTTCAATGCATGCTTATTATTATTATTAACTTTTTCATATATGGTTTTTATTACATGTCCCTTAAAATAAATACAATTAATCTAATTTTCAATAAAGTAGGTTTCCAAAGTGATCAGTAGGCTTATAATGATGCTATTTTTGTTAATTATAGTCATAAATTTTATAAAACAAGAAGACCATGAAAGTATTCAATAAATTTGATAGAGAAAAAATGAAATCAAGGTATTCGAATTTTTCACAATTCAGTTTCCTTTTACATCCCCCCAAAGATTAGAAAGATAGAGAGGCAAACTGGATAAACTTCCTTTAAACGTTTCTGAATCAGTGTGCCTCCTTGATACTGGGCCAATAGAAGATGCAGAAGCATCATTTGGCCCCTATCTGGCTTCTGGATATTGAGGACATGTGTGCCGGATCAGAGTTACAGGGCGATTTCCATGAATCTATTCCAACTCTTTTGGAATGAAAGTCCATCTGTCAGTCCCTTGAGCCAGAGCTCAGCTTTTTCAAGTCATCTATCAAAACTCTGGAAACTGGCTGATAATGCTGACTTCTGCAGAGGTGACTTTCATGAACTAACTCTACCTACATCATAATCAGAGAAAGAGAGGGGAAAAAAATTGCTCCTGGCTTTTTTCTTTGAATTCTTTATTTCCCTCACTGAGACAAAGGGCAAATAGTGGCAACCATATGCATAATTCTCTTTCCCCCTGAAAAATCAAATACAGAGTCTTGATTTCTCAGCAGTCAAGTCTGATATTTTTTCATCTTTCTGATGAGCTGGATATACTACTTTGCTTTTGTTTGCAGACATAATGGAAATAAACTGTAGAATTCCTTTTAAAGAGAATAAACACATGGGAGCTCTTTTGAAAAAAACTACTGTGTGGTTGAATGCTAAACATGCCGCTCATAAAATTAACTTTAAAATTTGCTTCCTTGAAGGAACACCCACTTACTCTCCTGGACAAAAACTCAACATAAGGAATGCAGTATTATCTCTCTTCCAATATCCATCAATCACCCAGTTATTGCTAGACACATGTTATGCAGTTTATCAATTTCATAACAATTTCTATAAATTTACAAGTCAAAAATTCTTAATGTTCATATAGCATGACATTGTTTACCTTCAAATTATTTCAAAATTTACAAAGAAGATATAGAAAACTTAAATAATGATTTTCTGATTAGATATTCCATTTGGAGAATAAAATATCTAATCTTCCCAATCATTGTTCTTTGAAATATTTTGGTCTGAAATGCTATCTTTGGAGGAGAAGGCAAGATGTAAGCTTCAAATTGGTCTACTTTGCTATGCTTCACTCACTCTATTAAAGCATTCTGGAATGAATAGTGTTTCTGTAATAAATACAATTATTCTGGGCAGTATCTGATAACAGTAGTTTGGTGAGGTTACTCACAATTTGGTGATCAATTTAATTAACTAGTTTACAGATCTCTGAAACGTAGCCTCAATTTTGATTCTGGAAACCAGACAGCAAACTTAGACAAAGGCTAAAAATATTTTAAAAATAAAACAGAGGAAAAGAAAGAAAATGTGTGTGTGTATGAGAGAGAAACAGACAGAGAAACAGAGAGATAGTATATGAATGAATGGAGATTTGGTGATTTTTAACATTCGCCCCAATATTCCCTTAAAGCCAGAGCCTTTTTCTGTGTAAGCCCCCTTCTGCAACTTATTTGACTAATGATTAGAAGTGTTCAGCAGATACTAACAACCCTACTTGGATATTTGGTTACAGAGCAAATTGCTACATCTACCAACTTATCCTTTAATTTGTTTAAAAAAATAATAAAACTTCCACATCTTCTTAATAGTGAAAATTTAAACCTGCAAAAATGGAAACAATATACCACAGGCACCTCTATATCTTTACCCCTACTTACACTTGGCCATATATGCGTTCTCTCCTGTCTATCCTCCTCCCTCTTTCTAAACACTTTTTACCATTTGATACTGCAAAAGCAAGAAATCTTACAGCTATATACTTTAGTATGTGTTTCCTAGAAACAAGGACTTTGTTGTACATAATTACAAAACTATCGCCACATGCAAAGAATTTAAACTGATAAAATAATTACAATATGCTTTCATAGTTCTTCAAATGTCTCCAAAAATGCATGTGTGTATGTAGGAATATACATGGATTCATGTAAATCCCAGACATGCTCAGAAAATCAAGCACTGCATTTAAATTTCATACCTCATTTAATCACCAATACCACTTTAAGATCTTATGGGCATAGGAGAAGCATAGCAGTTGGCATCTAATAACTTTGCAAACTTTAAATGAATGACCGAATTTTAAAGAAATCATTGAAATTCAATTTCTGCTAAAGCCTAAAATATGTGAAGAAAATTCAAAGTGGCACAGCAATGGGTATTTCTCATTTGATCATTGTTGTTGTTTAGTTGCTGACTCTTGGAATGCCACAGACTGTAACCCACCAGGCTCCTCTGTCCATGGAATTTTCCAGGCAAAAATACTGGAGTGGGAATCTGATCATTATCCCTGTTCAATTTAGTACTGATATTAAATGTTATTAGAAATGCTACTGTCTGATATCCAAGACAAAATTGGCAGATAAAATTTTTGATGAAGTTATTGCAGTGATATCATTATATGGAAATTCTTCATCATATTTTCAAATAGAAATGACTATTTTCTTTTAAAAAGATAATTTTCAGGAAAAAAAAAAGTGAATGTCATCTAGATATATGAATGAGCACTTGTTAGGGGTTAACTAAATAAGGATCCAGATCTTATATCTGGATCAAAAAAGAAAATTAAAAACAGGCACACTTACAAAATATTAAAATGAATGTGCAATAGGATCTAAAATTGATTTTTGTCATGTGAAAGAGGGAGCTAGACAGGACAGAATTTACATGTCTACAAAAAGAGCTATATACCTTGCTATGAGTTATCTATAATTTATAGAGTTGTAAAATAGCTTCCCTAGAATAAGAATCTGATACCTAAAAAACATCTTTTCCAAAAGTCTAGACAATGTGTAGTTTTTATTTAGTTTTTCTCTATATCTTTTCAAATGCCTGCCCTTCCCTATTTAAAACTTATTATAATGATGACTACAATTACCTGCAAAGGAACAGCAATGTTATGGCAATTGAATTATTGAGGTCTGTACTATTAACTGAATTGTGACAAATAAATTATGAATATGCAAATAAACTTTTTATCAGCAGCTTTATAGGGAAATGTGCTAAAAATATGTGCTCTAAGTTAGCAGTCCCCAACTTTTTTGGCTCCAAGAACCAGTTTCATGGAAGACAATTTTTCCATGGTACAAGTCCATGGCTCAGAATTTGGGGACCCCTACTCTAAGCAACCCTGGCTGAAGAAATCATACCTTCATTGAAAAATAACTACTATTTGAAGTATTCTTTTGATGAACCTTTGAAATGTAACATTTATTTTCAGACACGTGTCAGGATTATTACATATGGTTAATAAGAATGAAAGGGATCTAAGTCAGAGAGCCACTGTTTTTAAGGAGGTATGATGTTCCCTCCAATCTCCAGGCTTCCAAGGAGTTCTAGAATAGGAGTATAGTAAAAGAGAAAAGGATTTCACAGAGCCACACTGTTCTTCTGAACTACACACCAGATCTTTGCCCTCTATCTTACATCCCTTCCTCATCACCCAATTCCCCTAGATATCTATACTTGAAATTTCTCTTCTACTGTTTATCTGAGCACTGCTTTCCTAGTCTAAGTGATTAGATAGGACTGTTCCTAGGCAATATGACACAGTGGTTGGGTCATGAATAGGCTCAAAGTAGTCAGCACATTTGCAGTATTAGAAGCAAGGTTCAATTATATCTTCAAAAGTCCTAAAAATTATTTTGCTTCATATTACATATCTAGTAATATTGGGGTGTGTAAACATTTAATTTTGTTTAATAAAAATGTACATATGTGGAAATATTAAAAATAGGAATATTATAAAAAATATATATGCAAATCTGAATGAATAGCATATATATATTTTAAAATATTCCTAACTAAACTGTGGAAAATTCTGAAAGAGGTGGTCAGGCAGACCACCTGACCTGCCTCTTGAGAAACCTATATGCAGGTCAGGAATCAACAGTTAGAACTGGACATGGAACAACAGACTGGTTTCAAATAGGAAAAGGAGTACATCAAGGCTGTATATTGTCACCCTGCTTATTTAACTTATATGCAGAGTACATCATGAGAAATGCTGGGCTGGAAGAAGCACAAGGTGGAATCAAGATTGCTGGGAGAAATATCAATAACCTCAGATATGCAGATGACACCACCCTTATGGCAGAAAGTGAAGAGGAACTAAAAAGCTTCTTGATGAAAGTGAAAAGAGGAGAGTGAAAAAGTTGGCTTAAAGCTCAACATTCAGAAAACAAAGATCATGGCACCTGGTCCTATCACTTCATGGCAAATAGATGGGGAAACAGTGGAAACAGTGGCAGACTTAATTTTGGGGGGCTCCAAAATCACTGCAGATAGTGATTGCAGCTATGAAATTAAAAGACGCTTACTCCTTGGAAGAAAAGTTATGACCAAGCTAGATAGCATATTCAAAAGCAGAGACATTACTTTGCCAACAAAGATCCGTCTAGTCAAGGCTATGGTTTTTCCAGTAGTCATGTATGGATGTGAGAGTTGGGCTGTGAAGAAAGCTGAGCACCAAAGAATTTATGCTTTTGAACTGTGGTGTTGGAGAAGACTCTTGAGCTTCCCTTGGACTGCAAGGAGATCCAACCAGTCCAGTCTAAAGGAGATCAGCCCTGGGTGTTCTTTGGAAGGAATGATGCTAAAGCTGAAACTCCAATACTTCGGCCACCTCATGTGAAGAGTTGACTCATTGGAAAAGACCCTGATGCTGGGAGGGATTGGGGGCAGGAGGAGAAGGGAACGACTGAGGATGAGATGGCTGGATGACATCACCGACTCGATGGACATGAGCTTGAGTGAAGTCTGGGAGTTGGTGATGGACAGGGAGGCCTGGCGTGCTACAATTTATGGGGTCGCAAAGAGTCAGACATGACTGAGTGACTGAACTGAACTGAACTGGATCTGAATGATGGAAAAGGCAACCTAATGGTTTTTGTTGAGCCTCTTTTTTTAGGGATAGTTGCTGAGGTTCAGTTCAGTTCATTTCAGTCACTCAGTCATGTCCGACTCTTTGTGACCCCATGAATTGCAGCACGCCAGTCCTCCCTGTCCATCACCAACTCCCGGATTTCACTCAAACTCACTTCCATCGAGTCGGTGATGCCATCCAGCCATCTCATCCCCTGTCGTCCCCTTCTCCTGCTGCCCCCAATCCCTCAAGCTTCTATTAGAATTGTTACTCATACTAGCTCCCAATAAAAAATCAACATATTCACTCCTAAGGTCATTTATTATTCATATGAATAAATAAATATGTCTTGGTTTATGAAATGTTATGGAAAGACTAGCACAGACATAGTAAACATTTTAACGCATCTTCTCAAATATTTGAGTTCTGATTATACTGATTGATATCATTTATAATATTCATTCTGAGCAATTTGCCTTTTTCTTGATAGTTTTTTTCTACAGTTCTCCTCCTGCATGGGTATCTAGGCACCTAGCCCACTGTCTGAACTCATAGTACTTTCTCAATAAATATTTGATAAATGAATGAAAAGTCAGTCCCTATTGTGATATACCTTTTCTCATTGCATATTTCACATGTGTAAATGTGACCCACGTTTGTCCCAGCTTTATTTGCCCTTGTCTTGTTCATCATCTGCCCTAATAAAAACCAGCCCTTCTCACATCAGGTTGTATGCACTAAAATCTTATCAAATCTGGGTCTGGACAATATCCAAAATGCAGAACTTTGACCTCAACGTTACCTGTTCATAACATATGATAATGCACTCTTACTTCAAGTATCACTGGCCTAGATCCAGATTTAAAGTCACACTGGTAGTCAAGGAGGTGACCTGCACTAAAAATACCCCAAACAGTCTACTCTTTGTTTATATGGATTCTATATTATTTGTCCATTGTCAGATATGACCTAAGAAAAGTCAATTATGCTGTGAGATGTCAATTATCTTCTGACATCACTTCTGAAAAGGATATTCTGAGTTGATTTCTAATGAGAAAACAGTAGATAAACAGTTAATCACAATAATCTTCTATAAGTCTTCTACAAGTTTATCAACAAATAATCCTTGATGTTACAGTCCATTTTACATAGCTCATTGAGCCATACTACATTTTTTTCCCTTTTACACACATACACACACACACACACACACACACACACACACACACACACATATATATTATTTTATGGGACTCCCCAGGTGGCTCAGGGGTAAACAATTCAACTGCCAATGCAGGAGACACAGGAGACCCAGATTCGATCCCTGGGTCAGGAAGATCCCCTGGTGAAGGAAACAGCAACCCACCCCAGTACTCTTGCCTGAGAAATCCCATGGATAGAAGAACCTGGCAGGCTACAGTCCACGGGGTTGCAAAGAACCAGACACAGCTGAGCCACTTAGCAGCAGCAGCGGCATTTTATTTTACATTAGAGTGTAGTTGATTAACAATGTTGTGTTAGTTTCAGGTGCAGAGCAAAGTGATTCAGTTATACAAACACATCTATCCTGTTTCAAATTCTTTTCAAATTATTTTTATTAGAAAGCGAAAGGTGCTCAGTCATGTCCGACTCTTTGTGACCCTATGGACTGTACAGTCCATGGAATTCTCCAGGCCAGAATACTGGAGCGGGTCGCCTTTCCCTTCTCCAGGGGATCTTTGCAACCCAGGGATTGAACCCAGGTCTCCTGCATTGCAGGTGGATCCTTTACCAACTGAACCACACGGGAAGCCCAAGAATACTGGAGTGGATAGCCTATCCCTTCTCCAGTGGATCTTCCCAACCCAGGAATCAAACCGGGGTCTCCTACATTGCAGGTGGTTTCTTTACCAACTGAGCTATCAGGGAAACCCTAGTTTATTACAAGGTATTAGTAGAATTTTATGTGCTGTTAATAGTAGGTCCTTGTTGGTTCTTTATTTTAAATATAGCACTATGTACATGCTACACTTTTAAAGAACAGAAATATAGGACCAAAATTTCTGTTTAGGTAGAGATGGATTTTGAGAAATGAAAAATTCTCTCTGCATAGGCCATTCACTTTATTATTAGCCCTGGAGAAAATAGCCCAGTATAATGTCAGCTTGCTCACTGACCCACAGCAAATCATTTTGGCACTTAACTGCACACTAAATTACTCTCAAACTATTTTTAGGGCAAAAACATTGGATCCTCATCTCACAGGTATAACTCATTATCAGAGTCATCTTCTGAAGAGTTTCATATCCATGAAAAATGATGCAGCAAAATACATCATTATAAAATAAAAAAAGAATAAAACAAGAAATGCCTTTTTCTTATTATCTCCAACAAATTATCTAGCAGAAGAGAGGTAAGGATATCTAATTACAAAACTTTACAGGTGGTGCTAGGAGTAAAGAACCCACTTGCCAATGCAGAAGATGTTAAAAGCCAGTTTGATCTCTGGGTTGGGAAAATCCCCTGGAGGAAGGCACAGCAACCCACTCCAGTATTCTTGCCTGGAGAATCTCATGACAGAGGAGCCTGGCAGGCTACAGTCCATAGGGTAGCAAAGAGTTGGACATGACTTAAGTGACTTAGCATGCACGCATGCTGAATTATTACCTGAGTAAAAATCCAAAGAAATGTGAAAACACTGCCTTATCTTCATCTATTTTCTTAGAACCATCTTACTTTTATTTTTACCCATTTTTCCTATTGTTTAAAATAAAACTTGTGTTTCTTCCCACAGGAAATTAAAGTCTACACTTTTCCAATAGGTGATACTACAAGTCTCTACTTTGGTGGGCAAGTGATAAAATATATCTTAAATTAGCAGGTAGCTTGAGGCACATGTGGCCAAAACATGAGTTGAAGGTGCTCCAGATGTTGACAAAAAGTACTTCACGACAGGCAGGGAATGTCTCAAAAGCTCCATAGAGCTCAAGGAATGGTATTTAAAACCAACTCTGCAGGTTATAAAACTGGAAAGGGGTTTAAAGGGAGGTTGAGGAAAGAGAGACACATTGTAGAAGAGGGGAGAAAGACAGGAAAAACGGCTGGAAGGTGGTTGTGAAAGGGTCAACTAAAGGAGCCAAGAGACCCAACTCAAATATGAAGAGTTAGGCAGAATGGCATATTGGAAATGCATGCAGGACAGAGAAGTGAAAGAGCTCATCATTAAGAGACAAAGAAGAAGAAAAGACAATAACTAAAGGAAAATAAGTAAAAGATACCAAGAGATACAACTGATCATTAAAAAAAAAAAAAAAACTATCTGGCATTCCTTTGTTGTTTTGCCATAGCAATTATCTGCCAAAGCTGAAATTACAGTATTCCTCCGTGATTCACCTTAATAGACTCAGCCAGGTGCATTATCTGCAAGCATTTTCATTCAGGAGAAAAATTAGCCAATCATGAATCTGGATGTGAATTTTAGGGACAAAACTAAGTGAAACCTCTCCAAATGATATTTATGCAGTGGGCCAATCAAAATTGCATAAATTACTGAATTCAATTGCCAGGAAAGGGGGTTAAATTTAATACAGCCAGACAGCTGAGCAGCTGCTTTCATGATTTAAATAAAAACAAGCTGAAACCTTTGCTGTCAACTCAGTGATATATGACTTGTAATGGGATGTTTCCAACCTTCACTTCCATATGGCTGCCTCCACTTTAGGTAATGCTCCTTGCCTTCAGTGCGACCAACTTTTCAGAAAACATCTGGGTCCCATTCCTGCTCTGTTAGCTGCAACGCTGCCTCCTACAAACACATATGATTCATTGGATAACATCTCTCCACTTGAGAATCAAATTAGGGCGTTTCACTGATAATTTTATCATGTTTACAACCAGAGATACTGCACGCAAACACGGCACACATTCAATCCAGAAAATTTCTTCACATGGTGGGTGTTCATACTAGTGTAGATGGTATATATAAAAGGAGAGGTGAACTTTAGTAGTTGGAATTAGAAAAATAAAGAAAGGCTAGCCTCAACAGAGTAGTCTAGTGGTCTTGCTACTGACCTACTCCTTTGTACTAGAAACTTCTCTTCATCTACACATTCCCCCTCTCTTTCCAAAAAATAAAGGGAAGGGAAGAAAAAAAGACAAACATTCTTCTGAAAGGTGGGTGTAGCACAAAAGAAAGATGAGAATTTTTCCAATTTCACTAAAGTTTCACTCAGGTCAAGGTCAAATCAAAAGGAATTTATCCTAAAATAAGAACAAAGATGCCAGAAATGACAATGGCTATGGACAAATGAAAAACTGAATATATAAAATATTCATGATTTGAACCAGGACAGTTTGTGTCTTGCGAAGTGAAAGTGTTAGTCGCTCAGTTGTGTCCAACTCTTTGCGACTCCATGGACTGTAGCTGGCCAGGCTCCTCTGTCTATGGGGATTCTCCAGGTAAGAATATTGGACAGGGTTGCCAGGCTCTCCTCCAGGGGGTCTTCCCAACCCAGGGATCAAACCGAGGTCTCCCACATTGTGGGCAGATTCTTTACTGTCTGAGCCACCAGGGAAGCCTCTTGCAAAGCAAACCCCAAAGCCCACATTTCTGTGAAGATATTCACTACTGTAACATCCAAAACAAGGTAGATGTTATCCTGAAAAGGGGATTTGAAATAGTCACTTGATACGTTAAGATCGTGCCCCCAATAATTGGTTTGCCAGCTGTAACAATCACTAAAATCAAACCCTATGTCCATTTTTAGTGAATGAAACAAATTAATATAACGTATACTATTTGCAAGAATTTCTCTCATTTTAATACAGCAAGCATCTACATGCTGCTGCTGCTGCTAAGTCACTTCAGTTGTGTCCAACTCTGCGTGACCCCATAGACGGCCTCCCACCAGGCTCCCCCGTCCCTGGGATTCTCCAGGCAAGAACACTGGAGTGGGTTGCCATTTCCTTCTCCAATGCATGAAAGTGAAAAGTGAAAGGGAAGTCGCTCAGTCATGTCCGACTCTTAGCGACCCCATGGACTGCAGCCCACCAGGCTCCTCCGTCCATGGGGTTTTCCAGGCAAGAGTACCGGAGTCGGGTGCCATTGCCTTCTTCATGTAGGCACATAAAAAATTTAAATTAAATTTTATAAGACGATTACTTTCCCCATTAAAAGTCAACAAAACGGACTTAGAGAAGCAGGGGGAGGAGGAGGAGGAAGAGAGGGGAAGAAAAAGAACAGCAGTAGAACCAGTGGCTGACTGGGGGTGACTGCAGGAACTGAGAATTTTGTTTCAGGAAAGGAGGGGGGGGAAGCAGTAGCAGTTAAAGAAGAGGGTTTTTGTTTTGTTTTGTTTTTCTTGCAAAAATATACCAAGTTTCTTACACTTCCCCCCTTATAGTTAGTTACAAGTTTCTTTACTACTCTGAAAATTTTAAAGGTCAAAAAAGTTCACCAATGAAGACAACTGGGGAGTCCAACTTCTACATAAGAACCAGCATGTAATTTTCTGGGCCTTACTGCAGGCCTTTCCAAAGACTTTCCCTGGCATCCCTCCAGTGGGGAAGCTGCCCTCCTCCGCAATCAGCCTTGGTGCAGGTGCTGGGGGAGTTTCCGTCCAGGACTCAGCCTTTCCCTTCTCCACCCCCACCCCTCCCCAACCCCAGCCCAGGTGGGAAAAGCTCTTTCACATACTGACTTTCAGAGCCCAGGCAACTTCATTCCCAGCTTTCTTGACCCCAGGTCTTGGGCAAAGGTCTTCTTTAGATGCCTCTGCTGAGACCTCCTGGTGGGGAAATGTCAGGGCAATTTACAAGATTCCCTACTGTCTGAGAACCCTGGATTTTTTTTTCCACTCCTAGCCCTTTCCCCTTGCTCTCTCTCCAACCCAGGGTGTCTTAAAACTGCCAGAGCATTTTATTGGGAGCTCCGTCAGCACTGAGCCATGATCCACGACCCCCCCAACCTCCATGTCTATGCTAATCCACTTCACCCTCCACCTGTTCAAGGAGACTTCAGCACCGGGTGTCTGCGCCTCCTTTGGTTGTGGACGACTGCTCCTACTGTTGTGGTTTTAGAGGCTTAATCAGCAATTCTGACACCTGTCAGCTTAGCACTCTCTCTTGCAGGTGAGCTGAGCCCCAGACAGTCAGAATGCACACAATTCACTCATTTATAATGTCAAGCATCATCAGAAGAGGCTTTTGAGAGCATCACAAACTACAAATTAATTTCTCATTAGTTCCTGAATATACAGAGGTTACAAGAGAACAGGAACAGATCATTGCTATCTTCTGTTGGGCTTCCCACATGGTGCTAGTGGTAAAGAATCCCGCTGCCAATGCAGGAGAGGTAAGAGACACTGGTTTGATCCCTGAGTAGGGAAGATCCCCTAGAGGAGGGCATGGCAACCCGCTCCAGTATTCCGGCCTGGAGAATCCCATGGACAGATGGAGCCTGGCAGGCTACAGTCCACTGGGTCACAAAGAGTCGGACATGACTGAAGCAACTTAGCAGGTATGCACCTTCTGTTACACTGAAAAACTTGCTCAGCTTCTAAGACACTTTTACGATCTTTGTTTCACAATCAAAACCTATCAGTAAGACACCGTGATGGATGCTTCTGCAATCATCTCTCACTTTCCCAGCAATGGGAGCCAATCTGTGCCTGCTTGGTCTTCCACATTCTCCATCTCACCATAAAGCATAGATCACACTGTCGTCTCTCACCCTTCATGAGCTTTCCCTGAAGTTCTACTTTATATTTAACATAACGCAAAATGTGTCTTGTATTTTATGATGTGATTATGTTTTAAGAGAAAACTCACATGTTCAACATCATGCCCTTTAAGAAATTACATGTTTGTGTTCATTCAATAGCTCTACATAATGTGACCTTAATCAACTGATATACATATTTCATGTTGCAAAGCAAAACCTAGTGGAGCCAGTCAGACCTGGGTTAGGCTCCTAGCTCTTCTAGGCATTAGTGAATTATCTATGGGGATAATATTTCCATCTTGCTGGGTTGTATGAGGGTAAAACGAAATAATGTGATATTCAACACCTATTTCTTCTCTTTCTTCTGCACCTCTTTTCATATGTAACTGGTTAAAAAGCTGCTCAACTTTGTGGCCCAGACATAGTACGGTGTCACAGCCAATGTAACACCAATCTGACAATCAGAAGTAACAGAGAGGTAGTTTATAATTCATTGCAAACTCTTCAAAAAATATCAAAGGGAGATTATGCACAGAAAATAAAAAGCTCAAAATCATTTTCACCATCTTTTCTTCCAAAGGCATATTTGTCATATAAGTGTATCTGTTCTCTATCTCTCTCACAAAAATCTCCAAAGTGATTTTTAAAACTTTTCATCCTCACATCTGCTGAATGTTTTCTTCTCTTTTCCTAAACTATCAAGCTGACCTCTCCAATGCAAAGCATTCGCCTCTTACCATTACTCCTTTGCTGACTTTGTCCGATGCTAGTCTAAGGATCTGGCTGCGAACATCTGCTCCTTACCAGGCACGGGACGTGGAAGGGTGGAGTACCCACATGCACAGGGGCAAATAGGATTTGTGAAGCTAAGTGACTTGCACAAGGTCACAAATTTGGTAAATGCAAGATTTAACATTCACTTTTTAAAAAGTTATTTTTAAAGGAGAATAATTGCTTTCCAATGTTGTTTTGGTTTCTGCTGTACAACATGAATCAGACATATGTATCTATATGTCCCCTCCCTCTTGAGATCCCTCCCACCCACCCCCACCGACCCTTCTAGGTCATTAGAGAGCACCCCTGAGCTCCCTGTGCCACACAGCAGCTTCCCCCTGCCCAACTATTTTATACATGGTAGTGTACACAGGCCAGGGCTACTCTCTCCTTTTATCCCACTCTCTCTTTCTCCCACTGTCTCCTCGTCCTTCCCTCCTTCTCCCCTTGGCTGTCCTAGTTCCAGTCCTTTCTTTTCATAACCCAAACAGCCTTAATCATGCATCAGCATGTCAGAATACATGAGGCATAAAAATGTGAGTCTTGCACTCTTGCTGACTTGACTGACAACAGGATTGGGGAAGAGCTCAAAGTATTCAGTTAATTAACATCAAAATAGTTTACGAAGAAAGGATTTCTGCCTTAAGAACTTAAAATGTCTGTGCTACACAATTTGAAGAATCTGTACTACGTAGCAGAGATTTAAAAAAAAAAAAAAGAAAATCGGCCAGTTGGTAGAACCTGACTCAAACGAAGTTTAGGCTAACAAAATTACCCTAATTAAAGTCCAACAGTACTCTATAAAAACACAATAATTACATCAAGATTTAACTTTAAATGTATAAACCACACACACACACACAAAGAAACAAAAAATCCCATCTGGTTCAACCTATCATTTTAAGTAGGTAGTACTAGTGATAAGTGACTAGGAGGAAAAAACTTAGGATGCCTTCAAAAGCAGACAAGAGGCTCAAAATGGGATCACTTACACTAAGTCCACATTACCAGAAAAACCTGAGACTTAATAAGTAACCAAATAACAGTTTCAAAACCTCCCCCCACGTCTCCCGGCCCCCTGAAACATAATGTTAATAAGTCAGTCTGGAATTTCCTGCCCAGCACCAGTGAGGGAATTTGCCTGATAGATCCCTTCCAATACCCAAGAAAGAAGAAGTCCACCCCTTCCTTGTTCCTGCCACTTTCTGCCTACAAAGACCTTCCATTTTGTACAGCTTCACAGAGGGAAGTGAGCAACAAGTGAGACCATTCCTATTTGTTAGATGGCTGCTGCATCTGCATCGCTTCAGTCGTGTCTGACTCCATGCGGCCCCACAGACAGCAACCCACCAGGCTCCTCTGTACCTGGGATTCTCCAGGCAAGAGTACTGGAGTGGGTTGCATTTCCTTCTCCATTTGTTAGATGGGATACTACCCAATTCATGAATAATTAAATTAAACCTATAAGATCTTCCAGTTTACCCAGTTGAATTCTGTCTTTTAAGGAGAAGGAGGGGCTTTCCCTGGCAGTTCAGTGGTTAAGACTTTCCTTCCCCTTTCCAACACAGGGGATGCAGGCTCCATCCCTGGTCAGGGAACTAAGATCCCACATGCCTCACTGCCAAAAAATCAAAACATAAAAAATAAACTATAAAGATCAAAACATAAAACAAACAGGAAGCACACACAAAAAATCAAAGCTTAAAACTGTGACATTAAAATGTAACATTTGTTATATAAAATTGTAACAAATGCAATAAAGGCTTTAAAAAAATAGTGCACATCAAAAACAAAAAATCTTCATATAAAAAAAAAAAGAGAGAAAAGGAAAAGGACAGAAGAGCTCCAAGAGAAATGAACAAGCCATTTCAAAGATGAAGTAGAGATTATAAAATATCAAATGGTGGCATAGGTGGAACTTTATATCATGCTTTCTCTCCTAAAGTCACACTGTTGTTCTAAAATAATAATCACTTACTATTTTTTGATTCATTATCAACTCTCAAAAAAAAAAAAATCCCAAGAATACAAAGAGAAAAATTGAGGACATCAGAAAAAGAGAAAGGGGATTCAAAAACTCCAAATTTGTAGGTTTTTACATGAGCATATTATTATTATTTTTGTTTTAAAACTCCATGAAAAAGTTTTATGATAAGTGTGTTAAAAGGTGTGGGGAAACACAAGTCCATCAAAAATGCTAGCCACTCCTGTGTACTCCTCTATCTGGGTGTAGGGAAACCCTAGGACTCACAACGCATAGCAGGCAAAGTCCAGACAAGATACACCTCACTCCAGGGAGCGTGATGGTGGTGGTGATTTAGTCTCTAGGTCGTGTCTGACAATTGCGACCCCATGGACTGTAGCCTGCCAGGCTCCTCTGTCCATGAGATTCTCCAGGCAAGAATACTGGAGTGTGTTGCCATTTCCTTCTCCAGGGGATCTTCCTGACCTAGGGATTGAACCTGGGTCTCCTGTATTGCTGGCAGATTCTTTACTGACTGAGCTATGAGGGAAGGAGATATGGAAATCAAATATGGAAAACCAGTGACAAAAGTGATGGTAGAGAACAGAGCACCAGGGGTTGGGGAGAGAGGATTAGGCAATTATTGCTTCAAAGTTACAGCATTTTTTGTTTTGGATGATCGAAAAGTTTGGAAATAGTGGGAATAGATATATAGCATTGTGAGTATACCCCATGCCACTGAACCATACAACTGAAACGCTGACTTAAAATACACTGAATTGTAGAATTAGAAATGGTCAAATTAATCAACTTTCTTTGTGAAAATTTTACCACAGTTGAAAAGAAAAGAATGAAAGAAGCAGAGAATAAGTGACAGCAGGGAACAAAAGCCAGAGGAAATTGTGTGGCCATTTAAAGATTAATAACAGCAATGGATTAACCACAGCAAGAAGACTTACTACTTAGGCTGGAGGGACCAAGGGAGTTACCAGAGTCTGGGAGACAAGGTCATAAGACTGCAACAACTGGAAAAGCTGTAACCGCCAAAGAGACACAACCGCTGCTGAAGACGGTGTCCAGAGCAGCCAGAATTCTGAATTCTGCCGTCTTCCCAACTATCCGTTTCCCACTGCTGCCCTACAGCGGCCATGAACCTGTGTACAAGCCCCTGTGTCCTTGTCATTCGAAGTAAAATGCTGACTCTAGAGTTAATGACTGGGAAATGTGAAGGTGCAGAAACAAAGACTAGCTGTTGGGCTAAGGAACTGGCAACAAGTGAGACCGTAATTCTGCCATACAGCAGAATCACTGAACTTTATCTGTACAGATAAAGGCCTGGTACACATTCCTAAGTTGTTTTTACAGGAAGCAGCGCCCGTCACCCCCTGCCAGATGAAAACTGCTGACCACAAGAATACAACCCATAAGGCTGCTTGGTGATGCTTGACACTTCACCTTGAGGCAAAGCAATCCAAGAATTGTCCATGAGCTGATCACACCCTGCTCCTTGAACACTATAAAACTCCTCACTACCCCCTCCAGTGTGGATCACGTGGTCTTTAGGACATTAGCCCACTGTGGCCCTCTTTGCCTGGCAAAGCAATAAAAGCTACTCCTTTTCACTTCACCCAAAACTCTCTCTCTGTTTCTAGTCGGCATAGGTGAATAGAGATCGAGTTTTGGCAACAGCCAGAAGGCAACCCACTCCAGTACTCTTGCTTGGAAAATCCCATGGACGGAGGAGCCTGGTGGGCTGCAGTCCATGGGGTCACGACTGAGTGACTTCATTTTCACTTTCCACTTTCATGCACTGGAGAAGGAAATGGCAACCCACTCCAGTGTTCTTGCCTGGAGAATCCCAGGGATGGTGGAGCCTGGTGGGCTGCCATCTATGGGGTCACATAGAGTTGGACATGATTGAAGCAACTTAGCAGCAGCAGCAGCAGCAGCAGAACTAGGTGGAAGAGAGGCTAAGGAGCCCAGCAATGGACTCGGTGAGGTTCAGCCCCCTCAACCTAGAGCAGAGCAAGGAAAAGGCAAGGAATGGATCTGGGAGAAACCAGCAAGTAAGCCTCATGCCAACCTTCAAAGCTGGTGGGGTGAGGTTTGGCATTTCCTAAAAACATCTCATCAAAAATAAGGATTTTGACTAAATTATAAAACGCATTAAAGAAAGGAACTCAAAATAAATCTTGCCCTGAAACTCAATGAGTAACAACAACTTTGGAAAGGGATTAAAAATAGTTCTTTCCATCCATTTACTTTTGAGACCACAGATGAATTTATATTTACCAAATAGATTATAATGTGACTCTTCCAACATGAGGCTCATAATTTCCTATCTCAAAGGAGACTTAGTTGTTATCTTGCCATCTCTGCAAGATCATGCCTTATTCTCTGTGAATGTCTATCTCTCCCAAGGTTAATGTCATATACTAATATCTGTTTCATCTGCCCATCACAGAAGGACCAAATATGTCTTGACTCACTTATCTGCTTATGATGCCTTCATTCAGTTGGACACTGATCTTGCCTGCACTCAAACTATTTTCAAAATATGCCACCCAAGAAAGAGTTTACAAAACATCTCTTGGTGAGACACTTTCTTCCTTAAAAACCTGCCCATGGCTTTTTTTTTTTTAATAGCATAAACTCTTAAAGTCTTTGCTCTACAGTAAGGGTCAGCAAAATTTTTCTGGAAGGGAACACACAGTAAATATTTTAGGTTTTGCAGGCCATAGGGTCTCTGTCACAACCATTCACTTCTACCATCGAAGTGCTAAAGCAGACTCAGACAATTTGTAAACAGGAGAGGCTATATTCCAATGAAGCTTTACTTATGTACACTGACACCTGAATTCCATATAATTTATGTGTCATGAAATAGTCTTCTTTTGACTTTTACTCTACTATTTAAACATATAGGAACTATTCATAGCTTGTTCAGTTCACTTCAGTCGCTCAGTCGTGTCCGACTCTTTGAGATCCCATGAAATGCAGCCTGCCAGGCCTCCCTGTCCATCACCAACTCCTGGAGTTCACTCAGACTCATGTCATCGAGTCAGTGATGCCATCCAGCCATCTCATCCTCTGTTGTCCCCTTCTCCTCCTGCCCCCAATCCCTCCCAGCATCAGAGTCTTTTCCAATGAGTCAACTCTTCACATGAGGTGGCCAAAGTACTGGAGTTTCAGCTTTAGCATCATTCCTTCCAAAGAACATCCAGGACTGATCTCCTTCAGAATGGACTGGTTGGATCTCCTTGCAGTCCAAGGGACTCTCAAGAGTCTTCTCCAACACCACGGTTCAAAAGCATCAATTCTTTGGCGCTCAGCTTTCTTCACAGCCCAACTCTCACATCCATACATGACCACTGGAAAAACCATAGCCTTGACTAGACGGACCTTTGTTGGCAAAGTAATGTCTCTGCTTTTGAATATGCTATCTAGGTTGGTCATAACTTTTCTTCCAAGGAGTAAGCGTCTTTTAATTTCATGGCTGCAATCACCATCTGCAGTGATTTTGGAGCCCCAAAAAATAAAGTCTGACACTGTTTCCACTGTTTCCTCATATATTTCCCATGAAGTGATTTCCCACTAAGTGATCTTAGTTTTCTGAATGTTGAGCTTTAAGCCAACTTTTTCACTCTCCTCTTTCACTTTCATCAAGAGGCTTTTTAGTTCCTCTTCATTTTCTGCCATAAGGGTGGTGTCATCTGCATATCTGAGGTTATTGATATTTCTCCCAGCAATCTTGATTCCACCTTGTGCTTCTTCCAGCCCAGCGTTTCTCATGATGTACTCTGCATATAAGTTAAATAAGCAGGGTGACAATATACAGACTTGAGATACTCCTTTTCCTATTTGGAACCAGTCTGTTGTTCCATGTCCAGTTCTAACTGTTGCTTCCTGACCTGCATATAGGTTTCTCAAGAGGCAGGTCAGGTGGTCTGGTATTCCTATCGCTTTCAGAATTTTCCACAGTTTATTGTGATCCACACAGTCAAAGGCCATAGCTTGTGGGCACCACTAAAATAAAAGGCAGACACAGACCCCTGTTTACAATGTAACCTTTCCTAAGGTCTGGCCCCTGCCCTCTTTTTCGTCATATGTCTTCCTATCCCCTATTCTTACTCTGTAGTTTAGTTATGCTGAGCTACATACCACTCTGAGCATATTGTATCTCGTCCTATTTGCTACGTTTCCTCTGCCTGGAATGACTCTTCTTTTTTCTACACATTCTGCAAATTGCTGCTCAACGAGATCCTCCTCTGAGACTTCCTCAGGCCACTGAGTCCTTTATCCAATATTTCTCATAACATCTCACTGCCTATAATAGTGTTTGTGCCCTAAGTTCTTACTGTACTGAAGTTATCTCTGCATTTTCATTCCTATTGCCCTTTAGCTTCATATATACGGAGTTTCCTTGTTTTGTTTGCGTTTTCATCCCTAGAATTTTATAAAATACTTAGAGTTTGCAAATACTCTAGTGGTTAATTGTGCTTTGAATGGAGTGCCAATTAACTAAAATAAAATTTCACTCTTCATCATAACAAGTTAAGTAACCACCGTGAAGGTTGAGCTTAGCAGTATTTCCTCATCTAAGCACTGGGGATTAAATTATCACTAGAAAAGATCCTGACGCTGGGAAAGACTGAGGGCAGGAAAAGAAGAGGGTGACAGAGGGTGAGATGATTGGATGGCACCAACTCAACAGACGTGTTCGAGCAAACTCCAGGGGATAGTGAAGGACAGGGAAGCCTGTGCTCAGTTCATGGGGTCATAATTTAGTGGCTGAAGAACAACAATCATAAGTAAAGAGTTCCTTCAAACCTGACTCGGCTCACAGACAACTACTACAATCCTTCCAGCATCCTGGTTCCTGTTAGTGTAGAAATAAGTTGTCATGTTTTGGCTTTATTTTGTCTTCGCTTTTCCCAGACATTAATTAATTATTGTTTTGGAAAACAGATCCTAAAGAAGAAAAATAGAGATTGAGGTCACTATTGCCTCCAAGAGCCACAGAATCTTGGGAACATGCAGATTAAATGCCCAGAAACCATACTGGTGATGTTTAGTCAATTTTATTCTTTTCGGATAGAAGAAGGAAATAATTCATTTGGAGAAGTAATTTAAAACATTGCTTATTAAAAACAAGCTGGTAAACAAGGCAATATTGTCTTCCAGGCGACACAATTGACATGATTTTTAAAGGAAAAACTGGGAGACTGGAGAAGAAATTACACACCAAAAGTAATTTTTTCTTCTCTGCACTTTGGTATCTTGTAGAAGAGGATTCCTAGAAAGATTAGTGGGTGGGCAATCTGAAGAACAACTTTAAAACAGTGTTTCAAACATCTAAAGAAATATTAAATAAAGGAAATGAGATATTCTTTTCTATGTCTTGAGTAAGAGGAGCAAGTGAAAGGAAAGTAAGTTAAAAGGAAAATAAGTTACACAGTTTTAAAACATTCCCAGTGTATAACCAGCAGAGATTCAGAAAGGTTTCCTTATTTGAAGACAATTTTTTCTGAAGGATTTTAAGGAAAAATCTAACTATGTGAGGTAGGTTGTTATTGTACAAGATGTTATTGTATTTTTCATAAATTTAGAGGGCAGTCATGTTTATTAACAAAATATAGAACATCAAGAGACAACTTTTGATAGGTAACTATGGCAAAAGAAAATAAGGATCTCTGTCTTGAAATATTTATATTAGATATTAGATGTGAAAATACTGTGTTAAGATCACTGCTTTGACTTAGACATAAGAGGTTATGTACAGAAACAATAACTGGTTCCAGAACTAAAGTGTGTAACTCAAAAGCTTAAAGTCACAGATGATATTATTGGCCAGTGCAATTAAGTGACAGACAATCAACTAAGATGTGAATTATAAATACAAAATTTTAATACCAAGAGATTTGGGCAGGCTGCCCTCCTTTTACCTATTAGAAGTTGTCCTAATTTAAAAGTTCGAGTCTAATTACTGGTTAGTGGCAAAAAGTTGGTCTGGGTCTTTTTTATACACCCTAGATTTTCATAGTACTTCCAAAATCAAATTTCTCTTAAAAACTTTCCGAACACTGTAATTACACGAAAACAGACTGAAGGTCATGACAAGTGCAACCATCATCTAAAACCTAAACAACTAAGAAATAAGAAACAGCTATCTGAGAAATAGAAAATATTCAAACCCCACTATAAAAAGTGAAGAGCTCTTCATGATGAAGGCAAAGAAAGAGCCACTGAATGCTTTTCTTCTATAACCATTGTGTAACCAGCCTCTAATTTGCTTTATAACTCTTGGAACTTCCTGAAAGATTATTTTGCTATGAAGCTCTGTCTCTGTACATATTCACACCAGACAGTGGAGAGAAAGCAAGGGGAAGTAGCTTCCAGAAGCAGCAGCTGAGCTCCAG
This sequence comes from Capricornis sumatraensis, assembly GCF_032405125.1. Lineage (NCBI taxonomy): Eukaryota > Metazoa > Chordata > Mammalia > Artiodactyla > Bovidae > Capricornis > Capricornis sumatraensis. Next base: position 28,404,415 of record NC_091073.1, read on the forward strand.
AACATGTGGGTGGAGGAACTCTACCAATGTTGTCTGTTCTTTTCTTCGTAGGAGGGTCATGCTTATGTCAGAGTTTTCAGACATTTTCACCAGAAAAGATGAAAGAAACATTAAGGAAAAAAAGAAGCTCATGCAGACAACCTTATCCTTTGTGTCCTTTATGTTCTTTTCATCTGTGAGAAGTAATATGTCTACTTGGTAGTTAAGATCTTGTCTACAGTTCTGTGACAATGTCTACATAGCATACTTGAATTAGATACAGAGATTTTTTTTTTTTTCCCTTGCCTATAGAACAATTTACATTTAAAATCTGACCACACAGAACTACGAATTTCAAGTCTGTTTCAGGATGTGGGATGCAAAGTGTCAAGGAAACTAAAAGATATCCTTCTGTAAGAGTTTGGTGAAGATAAGAGTTCCTCTTGCAGGTGTAAAATATCCAACATTGTCCTTTAAATAATAGTTATATACATATAGATTGACCAAGAGAACCTAAAGTGAAAGTCACTCAGTTGTGTTCAACTCTTTGTGACTATGCAATCCATGGAATTCTCCCGGCCAGAATACTGGAGTTGGTAGCCGTTCCCTTCTGCAGGGAATCTTTCCAACCCAGGTCTCCCGCACTGCAGGTGGATTCTTTACCAGCTGAGCCACTAAAGATTCCCTCAGGCCCATCAGACTTGTGACAGTATTCATCCAGACTCCAGGCCCCTGATCTCCCTCTTTTCAAAGTATTAGTTTAGAAAACTTGGAGTTGTAAATTATTTCTCTGTGCCTTTGAGATGATAGCCTGACAGCCTCTCACCAGTCTTCCTACGCATACATGTCTTTCTCAGGGACCTGGAAGCCATTGTTCCGAAATGTAATCAACAGGACAAGCGCCTGTCTCCAGTGTCTATGGGAAGGTAGCAGCCTAACTTCAGTAAGCGACAATTATCCAACGCAGATGGTCTTATTACACTGCCCAACCTCCCCACAAACATCCTCAGGTACTCTTCCTTAAACTCACCCCGGCATTTACAAACCCTCTCATGTTTGGTTTTAGGGGAAGTGAGTTCAGTTTCGCTCCAGTATCTCAATAGTCTCAAGTTCTATTGCAATATTCTTAAATAAAGACTTTCTTGCCATTTTAACAAGTATTAAGTTATTCCTCTTCTACAATACACACACCCATATATACACATGTATGCAGGCACACACATATATTTTTAAAGCAAATTATATTTTAAATTATTCATAATTTTTAATGTTGTTAATAAAATTATTCTAAAGTTTAAAACATAATGTAAAAAGATTATACATTAAAATTAATATCTGAAAAATAAAGGAAATTCAAATGTATGAATTTCACAGAATTTGAGAAAATGAAAATTACACAATTTGTTTTTAAAATTTTCCAATTTTTCATACTATTATCATAAATAAATTATATCCTAAAATATAATTAGTGGTCATGGAAAATTATAGGTGTAATTATTTTGAAAATAAAAATATTTTAAATGTGCTAAGGTATTTAATAATATTAATAATTTTAATTATACTAATTTAAGTAGAACAAAATCTTAATATTAATAATTTAATGACACATTCCTCTATTACTACATGTCAGGTACTATTTAAAGTTGTTTTCAATCAGTCAATACAATGACTTTATGAAATAGGTCTTCTTATATCCCATTTTACAGACAAAGAAACTGGGGCACAGAGAGGTTAACTAACTTGCTCAAGGTCACACAGATAGTGAGTAGCAGAAGTGAGATTTGAGTGTGGGAAATCTGGTTCTACGTCTGTGCCCTTAGCCTGTAGAAGACCAACTTCCCAAATATCCCCAATACCACCTGTCGATAAGACAAGGTAGAGTGGGCCGCTTATTGCCTTGCAGGGTAAAATACTTCCAGAGCTGTAGACAGAATCAAAGGTCAGAACATCAAATGAAAGCTAGGGTTAAGGCTAGGGTTAAAGCTAGGGTTAAGGAGTGACTTGATTAGGATTGGCCGAAGATCCAGATACAATAGTCTAGGATTGCTGGAAACAACAAACTAGAAATTTGAGGCAATTTGAGGCAAAAGATTTAAAGAATTGAGGGCACAAACTGTCTGTCGAAGTTTTCCGTTAAAGACAGATCAGTCTGGACCTCTATGAAATATCAAGCTGTTCTCATGGGCTAAAGTCATGCCAAAGAAAACAATGGAACAGTAAAGTCACCCGAATGTACATGCTAGGCTGTATGGAGGCCTGGCAATTTGGTCTTGCTGTCTAAGCTGGGTGTGGGAGTATATACTTTGGGTTCTTAATATCTCTTAAAAGACTACTATAGCAATTTGATATGTTTTTTAAAGCACCATTTATGTTAATAAACCAATCAGGATAAATGATAACTTAACCAATGTGTTTTATAAATAACTTAAGTTGCTGTGATTTGATTCTATGTAGATGTGTCTGCAAATTAACATATTTTGAACAACCTCCTGAATTTGATACAACTGTTTATGGACCTCAATGGCTTTTAGTCTTAAAAGCAAACCTTAGAGCTTAGTTTGGAGAAGGCAATGGCACCCCACTCCAGTACTCTTGCCTGGAAAATCCCATGGATGGAGGAGCCTGGTGGGCTGCAGTCCATGGGGTCGCTAAGAGTCGGACACGACTGAGCGACTTCACTTTCACTTTTCACTTTTATGCATTGGAGAAGGAAATGGCAACCGATTCCATTGTTCTTGCCTGGAGAATCCAAGGGATGGGGGAGCCTGGTGGGCTGCTGTCTATGGGGTCGCACAGAATCGGACAGGACTGAAGTGAATTAGCAGCAGCAGCAGCAGCAGCAGCAGCAGCAGAGCTTAGTTTAGGACATTTTAGTACAGGCTGTTTCTCAAATGTATATTTTCTTATCTGTGCATTTTCCACCTAACATTTTCCCTTGTAACAATCTTTTCTCTTTTAGGGAGGGGTAGCGCCACCTAAGAGAAACAAAAGAAACTTAGGAGTGTCACATGCAAGGGAAATCAGAGGAGGTTATGAATAGGTTTGATGTTGTTTGGCCTGGGTGAGGTGATTTTAAAGTAAGTCTGTAAAGGAAGACAACTATTTGGAATTGGAAAAAGGTCATGTGAAATGACAGTTTTGGGTTGGAAAACTCAGCTTTGTATTAGAAGTGAGACTTTGTGAACAAGTCGATAAATAAGTTATCTTAGTTGATTCACAATCTCATCACCAGGTGGGATTTTGGATTTCCTTTTTCTTTCCATTCAGTCACTTAGTCCTGTCTGACTCTTTGTGACCCCATGAATCGCAGCACGCCAGGCCTCACTGTCCATCACCAACTCCCAGGGTTCACTCAGATTCACGTTCATCGAGTCCGTGATGCCATCCAGCCATCTCATCCTGGGTCGTCCCCTTCTCCTGCCCCCAATCCCTCCCAGCATCAGAGTCTTTTCTAATGCGTCATCTCTTCGCATGAGGTGGCCAAAGTACTGGAGTTTCAGCTTTAGCATCATTCCTTCCAAAGAAATCCCAGGGCTAATCTCCTTCAGAATGGACTGGTTGGATCTCCTTGCAGTCCAAGGGACTCTCAAGAGACTTCTCCAACACCACAGTTCAAACGCATCAATTCTTTGGCGCTCAGCCTTCTTCACAGTCCAACTCTCACATCCATATATGACCACTGGAAAAACCATAGCCTTGACTAGACGGACCTTAGTCGGCAAAGTAATGTGTCTGCTTTTGAATATGCTATCTAGGTTGGTCATAACTTTCCTTCCAAGGAATAAGCGTCTTTTAATTTCATGGCTGCAGTCACCATCTGCAGTGATTTTGGAGCCCCAAAAAATTAAGTCTGCCACTGTTTCTACTGTTTCCCCATCCATTTCCCATGAAGTGATGGGACAAGATGCCATGATCTTAGTTTTCTGTAGAGACAGACAACTAGATTCAAATTCTCTTTCTGTTGATAGACCAGTAGTTTACATGATAGGAAGTTTATAGGAATGAAATCAGATATCAAGTCAAATACATTTTTAAATCAGAATGTTTGGAATAAATTATCATTTAGTAATAAATAATATCAACAGTCTTAAGACTGAATGCTGGAGGAAAGAAGTCAAAGACCAATGAAGCTGGGCTGCTGACTTGTCATTATGAAAATCCAGTCCCTCATATGGACACACGTTAGTTCCAGAGACCAGGACAGAGAATTAAATTGATCAATGTACAACTGATTTAAAAACTGCATCATATAAAAGGGGTAAAGAATTTATATGATTAATCAATAAAACTGAAATTATATTAGAGAAGGACCTAAGTATTTACATAATTACCACCATCCCCAGTGTATGGTTAAAAAAAAACACACTCTAGGAAAAGAAACATAAGCTAAATTACATACAATATAAAATAAATATGTGAAATAAATGAATAGAAGCTATATTACCTGACAATTATAGTATCTTAATTACATTTAAAAAATAAAAAGCTTTAATTTATTGAATTATAGAAATAAGGTAAGTAACATTAAATGTAGATAATAGACGCTACTACAGATTTTACGAGATTCACTAACCTAAGATGGAGAGAAATTTTAAGTCAGAAAATAAGCATTGTTGTTTGGACAGAGAGTTTGGAACAGAATATGGGAATAGCTCAAAGGAATTTCTTATATTACTTTTAAGGCCCACTCTGTCACGGTATTTATAATTTTATAATACTTTAACAATTTAAATGAAAAAGGAACTCCTTAGTGTTAATACACACAGAATGGTCAGATCTCAAGGGACTGCTTTTACATCCTGCTCACTAAATCCAAACCATCAGGAAAGTAATCTTCAAATTAAATGTAAGCAAAGTATCTCTTTTAGAGTTGGGTGGTAAACATTCTTTGTTCTCCCAAGAAGCTACAGCATCATTATTTTCTAGACTACCCTATTATTGTGATGTCATCTGGAGACCCAAAAGTGCATCTGGTGAAAATTGATGGACCTGGTTACACAGAAATCCTATGAACTAGAGTTTTACCCAGAAGATAGAGCAAAAAGTTAAATCAATCCAGATCCATTTTATTCTCTATTGGGACTTGGAAGAATCTCTGTTTTTTTACTGTTGGCCCATGACCGATAGTTATGGATAGTGTCAACATCAGTTGACACTAAGCTGAGAAGAGTTTGTAGTGATCATGCTAGAGAGTTTCAAAGAGAGAAGCTACAAAGTGATCAAAACATATGCCAATTAAGCCTTCAATTGGATTTTTAAATATTTTAAGTAGTAACATAAAAACCATTGAGTTGTTTGGTCAAAGGCAATTTTAGCACTCATCTAAACCCAGAAATCCACCAACTCCAGGAATGCAAAATCAGTATATTTTTTCCCAAAGGATGGAAAAATTTGAGGCTATAATAGACAAAAATGCCCATAATTCCCCCCAAACCATTTATCCAATTTCTCCCATTATTCTATTTATAGCTCAATTTCATATTTTCTAATCATTCCCTGAACTTCCACTTCCTGCCTCTGGACTTTTGGTATTCTTCCTTATAGAATGTGCTTTCCCTGAATTACCAAATTTAAGGATGTAAATCAAACAAAAATCTCATCCTTGAAGTGAAGCCTTAGTCGCTCAGTCATGTCCAACTCTTTGTGACCCCATGGACTGTAGCCTGCTGGGCTCCTCTGTCCATGGAATTCCCCAGGCAAGAACATTGGAACGGGTTGCCATTCCCTTCTCCAGGGGATCTTCCTGACCCAGGGATCAAACCCGGATCTCCTGCATTGCAGGCAGATTCTTTATCGTCTGAGCCACTAGGGAGGCAGTCTTGAAACATCCCTCAATTCTTCTTAGCTATAAGTTATTTCCATCTTTTGTCCTTTCCTTATGTGTCTTGCTCACTTAACCTTGCACAAGGGGTAAAATGATGTGTATATAGTAAATTATGTGTATAAGAAAGAAACATATGCATAGAAACATATTTGCATAAAGAAATATAGATATACAAGCGATATCCATACTGAGAGGGAATAAATATTCTCAACATGGACCTCTATCTAACAACTTGATTTTTTTGGATTATTTCTTCAAAGATGTATTCAAATATAAGAAAGAACATCTTGCATCACTACTTATGAACACTCTCTCCCTTAGGTTTTTGTTAAGTTCTCCTAGAACAGGGGCCATACATTGTTCATCTTTTATATCCCTTACCTGATTGTGTAGTGTACGCATTGCATATGTTACGGGTAATGCATGCCCCTCAATTTGCCCCGAGGGTATATTCTGAAATAAAACTAATGAAAATCAATGCAAAGAGAGCAAATCTTCCCAATCTATAAAAGTGCTAGTTTACATCATTAATGTGTTGATGATGAGACCAGAACTTCTTTCCCATCTTAATCAAAGACAATAAAGTATTGACTAATTCTTTAAGAGATAAAAATGTTTGGGAACGCATGTACACCCATGGTGGATTCATGTCAATGTATGGCAAAACCAATACAGTATTGTAAAGTAAAATAAAGTAAAAATAAAAATTTAAAAAAAAGAGATAAAAATACAATGACTTTTCACTATCTTGAAAATAGTTGAGCTCTGAAGAATTGATGCTTTTGAACTGTGGTGCTGGAGAAGACTCTTGAGAGTCCCTTGAACTGCAAGGAGATCCAATCAGTCCATCCTAAAGGAAATCAGTCCTGAATATTCATTGGAGGGACTGATGCTGAAGCTGAAGGTCCAGTACTTTGGCCACCTGATGTGAAGAACTGACTCATTGGAAAAGACCCTGATGCTGGGAAAGATTGAAGGCAGGAGGAGAAGGGGCTGACAGAGAATGAGATGGTTGAATGGCATCACCAACTCAATGGACATGAGTTTGAGCAAGCACTGGGAGTTTGGTGATGGACAGAGAGAGAAGCCTGGTATGCTGCAATCTGTGGGGTCGAAAAGAGTTGGACACAACTGAGTGGCTGAACTGAACTGATCTTGAAAATAATAATACATACCACTGTTAGACTATAAAAAAGAAATCTGAGTATCTAGATAATGTAAAATAGAGGTTAGTCTGTGGATTAGAAGGGTAACAATGTCAATAGCAGATAATCAGAATATCCCAGAATATCCTAAAGTTCAGATCAGAATATCCTAATGCTTTAACTGATTAGGTTATCGTATATAATATGACACATTCCCTTACAAATCCTTCATTTCCTTTTACTTTACTGCAATAAAAGATTTCTTCCCTCTCAACTGATCTCCCATTTTACCAGATTCCCAATGTCATCACTGCCTAAGTTTTTTTTTCCCTTTTCTCTGTAATATCTAGGACTTAAGAATATACTTCTCTTTTCCCTTTGACCTGAGGAATCAATTAGAGCCTGAGCTAGACTAATTGACTGAGAGTGACTCTGAGATTTGCAGGTTTCTACATAAGCCCTAGATTCCTAATTAGCTCAACAGGGAACAAAATAGCATTCAGCCTTTCTTTTCTCTTCTGATCCTCCCCCAACTTGGCAAGACAGTTTGCAGCCCATGAGGCTCAGTAAAAATAAATCACCATCACAGAGGTATGGCACACCATAAATATTCAAAACCTAGAATCACAAACTTACAAATTGGAAGGGTTTCATAGATATGTCCAGAGTGCCCAGAGTTATGGACCATTTTCTCTACTGAAAAGGAGGAAAATGCCACAATGATTACTCATGACAATTTAACCACCTCTATTTTTAGTTAATTAAGAATATCTTTTAACTGTTAAGTACAAGTCTAATTTTCCAATCCAGAAATAACATAAATTCTTGTGTTTTCTCCCTAGGATTAGTACAGAAACCAGAGCTCAAAGGAATGATAGAGGAAGAGAAGGGAATCCCCAAAGCATTAAATAATAGGTCTGCATCTTATAGCTCATCATCCCTGGACAATCAGACACTACATAAATGTTTCCATTGTTCATTTCCTTTATTGCAGATACAATGAAACTGTCCAGCATGATTAAGAGATGTCTTACCATAAAAAATAGAGGCCTTTTCCTAGAATACATCATTGAAAGCATTTTTTAAAAAGCTGATTAAATGTCTCATCTGTTTCATCACAAACCCTCACTTACTAAAGATAAAGAAATCATGCAGTAATTCAAACTGTATTTTTAGAGATTAAGTTTTATGCCAAAATGATTACATATTCCAGCAACAGCTCTCTAAGGATGCTGGTTTTACAAAATAGCTTCCAGTGGTTAAAACAGATAAGCATTTCCAAACCAAATATGCTGCATTTGGTACTCAGTAGGAATTTGTTGAACAAATGAATAAATTTGCTCCTGTGGTAGTAAACGCCACCTGCTGTTAATTAAAATGGCCTAAAATATGTTTTACATGGTGACTTTTGGGGGGAAAGCTCACTAAGAGAAACTTCTTATATTCCTTAGCAGATTAAAAAAAAAGTGTCAGTTAATAGATGCTGACTTTGAAGTTTATTCACTCTCTACAAATTAATGCTGTGTTCTTTTCCAACAGAAGCTATCAAGCAAAGATTTCTCAAATTTTTGTAATCATCCTCCTCCACCAATAACATTTTTTTACATATTATTTATTTTTATTATCTTATCTCTTCTTACTTTCCATGATAAAGAGATCTCCAGCTGGTGGGTTGTTCCCAATGCTCTGAACTCAACATTCAAACTCCTTCATTGTATACCTACTTGCATATCAAATACCTCATTGTTTTTCTTTTTAATCTAGAGTTTTTCATCTTCTATTCCACCTTTAAACAGGTTTAGGACTCTTAAGTTTCTGTTTTTGCCCTCTTTCCCTTTGGTCCGTTCCCCCACTTTTGCCCTCCTTCTAAACCTAAGCTTCTGAAACGTGTATTCCATAGTCACTCTCATCCTTTCTGGCTTCTCATTCCCTGCCTTAACCCCAAAATAGGAATCTTTTTCCTACCCCTCCTTCTCATCCTCTCCTGGACATGCCACCAATGCCACCTGGGCATCTTGCAGTCCTTATCTTATGCAGTTTCTATCAACATCTTTCTTGATACTCTATCCCTTCGATTTCTGTGATACAATTCTCAGTTTTGCTCCAGATCCTTTGCTCCTGACTCAACTTCACTCTTCATCATGAGAAAATATACATTAAAAAAAAAAAAAGGAAAGCTCACTGGTAATTAAAGAGATGCAAATTAAAATATGATTTATAATGTGTTTCTGATGAAATTTACAAGGAAAGGAATTCATTTGCTAGCTGCAAATACAAATGGAAATAACCATTTCAGAAGAGACTTGGCTAAATGTTTTAAGAGCTGAAAAAAGTCATATATACCTTGACCTAAAATCATTCTATTGTTATGAATATGGCTTAAGGAAATACTTGTGACTATACAAAGAATTTTGTTTGTCAGGACATCTATCTCACAGCACTGGTTATACTAAGGAAATCAATAAATGACTAAAAATGCTCAATAGTGGAAAAACAGATAAATTATACCTTGTCAATACAAACAAATGCTAGGCACCTTTTTAAAATAATGCAAACAATTATATGTACCTATGTTCTCACTACATTTTCAAGTTGAAAAGACAGGTTATAAAAATGTATTTATTTATGAAAAGAGTATGTTTACAAATGTGTATGTGCAAATACATAAAATAGTGAAAGGTTTTGGATACAACTGTCTGCTGCTGTTTCACGTGATTGGTGGAAATAAAGGTAATTTTTTTTTAAACTTTTCAATTTTTAAAAAAATTCTTAACAATAAACAAGTATTATTTTTGCCAGAGTGGAATAAAAATGAAAATATTTTCAAAAGTGTTTGTATCTGAATAAATTAAACATAGTACTGAATTTTTAGTATGGAACTTTGAGCTTATAACTTGGATGAATTTGTTTTTCTTTCTCTAAAGACAGATATTCAGAGTTAATAAAATAAGTGAAGGTTGTTTCAAAATGATGTGTTCCCTTATTCTTATCTTGCTTATTGAATAGAATGGAAAAACAAAAGATTTGGCATGAAAAACTCGGAAAATTTTACACTGCAAAACAGTAGTGTCTAAGAGATGTTAGGGGAAATAAATCAATGCATTATGATTTCTGAGCTATCAGAGAAGGTAGTAAGTATATGCGGGCTTCCCTGGAGGCTCAGATGGTAAAGAATCTGCCCACAATGTGGGAGAGCACTCTGAATTACATTTTTATTCCACCAACACCAGCCACTAATGTTTATTGAGCAATATGTCCAAGCACCATGCTGAGGCCTTAATTTGAGTCATCTAGTAGGTCACTACATCATGTGAAATGCCGGGCTGGATGAAGCACAAGAAGGAATCAAGATTTCCGGGAGAAATATCAGTAACCTCAGATATGCAGATGACACCACCCTTAAGGCATAAAGTGAAGAAGGACTAAAGAGCCTCTTGGTGAAAGAGGAGAGTGAAAAAGTTGGCATAAAACTCAACATTCAGAAAATTAAGATCATGGCACCCGGTCCCATCATTTCATGGCAAATAGATGGTTAAACAGTAGAAACAGTGACAGACTTTATTTTTTTGGGCTCCAAAATCACTGCAGATGGTGACTGCAGCCATGAAATTAAAAGACGCTTGCTCCTTCGAAGAAAAGCTATGACCAACTTAGCATATTAAAGAGCAGACTTTGCCAACAAAGGTTTGTCTAGTCAAAGCTATGGTTTTTCCAGTAGTCATGTATGAATGTGAGAGCTGGACTATGAAGAAAGCTAAGAGCCAAAGAATTGATGCTTTTGAACCGTGGTGTTGGAGAAGACTCTTGAGAGTCCCTTGGACTGCAAGGAGATCCAACCAGTCCATCCTAAAGGAAATCAGTCCTGAATATTCATTGGAAGGATTAATGCTGAAGCTGAAACTCCAATGCTTTGGCAACCTGATGTGAAGAACTGACTCATTGGAAAAGACCCTGATGCTTGGAAAGATTGAAGGTAGGAAGAGAAGGGGACAACAGAGGACGAGATGGTTGGATGGCATCAGCCACTTGATGGACATGAGTTTGAGTAAGCTCTGGGAGTTGGTGATGGACAGGGAAGCCTGGTGTGCTGCAGTCCATGGGCTCGCAAAGAATTGCACACAACTGAGCAACTGAACTGAACTGAGTTGGTCACTACAGCAAAAAGATGAGGCAGGAACCATTATGATTCTATTTTAAAGATGATAAAAAGGAGATAAATGAATTTATTTTTGGTCATGAGGGTGAGTGATGGGGTTTGAACTTAATCTAATTCCAGAGTATGAGTGTCCCATTACTTTGTGATATGTCCTCATATTTATCATTTCAAAACAGAAATTACCATTACCAAAATTTCTCATACATATGTGATCCAGTTTTATAAATAGCATTATAAAGTTTAGATAGAATATTTTCCTATCCATATCCTCTAATTAGTTAAAGGAGAATAACTTGGAGAAACACACATACATAGATGTACATACACACTTGAGTACGATATATAAAACTTTTTATACATATGAATAGCTACTCTACTATTACCATTCACCATCAAAGCCATTTTCTAATTACCCTCAACATACACAGACACCTCACATTTTCAGAGTTCTAATGATAATGGAATACACTGTATACATAAGTAAAAGAAAATTGTGTGTAATGAAAACTAATAAAATATTTACCCCAAACATGATCAAATGTTTTTACTATATTATGTTATATACTATCATTTAAATATTTAATTATTCATTATTTCATTTGATAAAAATCAAGCATGCCAAACCATGCTCAGTTCAGTTCAGTTCAGTCACTCAGTTGTGTCCACCTCTTTGTGACCCCATGAATAGCAGCACACCAGGCCTCCCTGTCCATCACCAGCTCCCGGAGTTTACCCAAAGTCATGTGCATCGAGTTGGTGATGCCATCCAGCCATCTCATCCTCGGTCGTCCCCTTCTCGTCCTGACCCCAATCCCTCCCAGCATCAGAGTCTTTTCCAATGAGTCACCTCTTCGCATGAGGTGGCCAAAGTACTGGAGTTTCACCTTTAGCATCAGTCCTTTCAATGAATATCCAGGACCAATCTCTTTATAATGGACTGGTTGGATCTCCTTGCAGTCCAAGGGACTCTCAAGAGTCTTCTCCAACACCACAGTTCAAAAGCATCAATTCTTCTGCGCTCAGCTTTCTTCACAGTCCAACTCTCACATCCATACATGACCACTGGAAAAACCATAGCCTTGACTAGACGGACCTTTGTTGGCAAAATAATGTCTCTGCTTTTGAATATGCTATTTAGGTTGGTCATAACTGTCCTTCCAAGGAGTAAGCGTCTTTTAATTTCATGGCTCCAATCACCATCTGCAGTGATTTTGGAGCCCCAAAAAATAAAGTATGACACTGTTTCCACCGTTTCCCCATCTATTTCCCATGAAGTGATGGGACCAGATGCCATGATCTTCGTTTTCTGAATGTTGAGCTTTAAGCCAACTTTTTCACTCTCCTCTTTCACTTTCATCAAGAGGGTCTTTAGTTCCTCTAGACACAAGCAATAAGAAATACAAAATTGAGGTCAGTGGTAGAGGTCAAAGTATAAATGACAATTCAAAAAGTGTTTTGATAGAAGACTACATGAAGTAGTTAGAGGATGAATTCCCATCTTCACCAGAAAATGGTTTGAGCGAACAGGGAGCTCAAGAAAGCTTCCTAGTGAAAGTAGAAGTCCAAACTCTTAATAAGAAGGAAGGGATTAACAAAGGCAGGGAGTAAAAAGAATGTTCCAAACAGAAGAAATCCTGTGTATAAATGTAGCCCATGCAAGAGTATACAGGAAAGTCATTAGCTGCTATGGGGAGCTTAAACATGTCAAAATTTGAGTCATAAAGTTCACGATCTAGCACAACGTGCAGTTTTTTCCCCCCTTCTCAGTTCAGGTTCTAGTGAAGAAAGGAATCTTTTCTTCCAAGGATTATATAGATGAAATTTCTCTTGCCTTCAAAAGCTGGGATAGAATGAGAATCACACAGAACACAGAAAAGGCATTTAGGGAATGACAGTCCCAAGGAGGGTGGAAAAACACAACAAGGGAGCATTTTAGAATAGGCTAGCTCAAATGGGACGGAGAAGGCAGTGGTACCCTACTCCAGTACTCTTGCCTGGAAAATCCCATGGACGGAGGAGCCTGGTAGGCTGCAGTCCATGGGATCACGAAGAGTCAGACATGATTGAGAGACTTCACTTTCACTTTTCACTTTCATGCATTGGAGAAGGAAATGGCAATCCACTCCAGTGTTCCTGCCTGGAGAATCCCAGGGGCAGCAGAGCCTGGTGGGCTGCCGTCTATGGGGTCGCACAGAGTCAGACACCACTGAAGTGACTTAGCAGCAGCAGCTAGAATGGGGAATGCAGAGAGTTTCATCTTGAGAGTAATTGGAAATAGCTGTGCTAAGAAAAATTTCCATTCCCACAGACAAGGGGTGCCTTGTGAGTCCTTAGTTCCTCCCTCTAGATGCAGAGATTTTGTAGCTTCTCCTGATGCAGGTTCGGTGGTGATAAGTGCTGTAAGCAACTAACGACACTCACTGTGGACACTGAATTCAACAGTGGTGACACATAAGACACATATTATCTTGCAGCTGTTGCTGGTCCACAAAACAGACTGCATTTGGGGCAGTAGCAAGGAGTGATGCTGAACTGAGTAGGTAACTGTTGTGGGGCTGTTGTTCTACATCTCAGGAGTCTTGAGTGTAGTACAGAGGCTTTACAAAATTATAACCAAAGAGACAACTTGATAATCCCATTCCTATAATGACAATCACCAAGTTTTGTTACAATATCTTGTTTTATCATCTGATTTCCTCACTAGACTCTAAGCCCTTTGATAACAAGGGAATACAAATTTCTGTACTTGCAGTGAAAAACTCTACACAAGTGAGTATCAATGAGGCATTTTTTTTTCTTCCAGCATTTAAGTCACATTCGAGACACTGAGAACTTTTCAAGACTATGAAGGATTGTCCAGAGAATTAAGAGCATTATGTGTCACAGAAACCAACAGAAAAGAGTTTTTCTGTTTTTTTTTCAAAAAAGTTATTATTTCATTGTGAGAAAAAGTCAGAATAGTCATGTAGAGAGCTGAATTAATGGCAACAGAATTCATCAATTGATGATCTTAATAGATATCAGTAAAGAAGTATAAGTACAAATTGAAACTACAGTGGGTTTAGGAGTAAAGAAGTAAGAACAGAGAGCATGTTCTATTCTAGGGGGAGGGTATAGAAGAGGAATAACAGTAACTAAAGCATGTATAAAGTTGGGAAATATGTGAATAAAGATCTCCTTAAGATTAGACTACCTAGAGAAAGATGCAAAAATATTCAGTTATTTCAAGTGTGCAATATTCTAATTTGTCATGGTTTTCCTACCAGCCCCATGTCTGTTGTGCTGAAGAAACGATAGTTTTAATCAGGATAAAAGTTAATTTTTTTAAAAAGCAATTTTGAAGCATGACACAGTTTTCCATGAAAAGCCATTGTCAGATAAAGGCGGACCCCAGATAATGTGATAAAGCCAGGGTTAGGTTACTAGGAAGGCCATGGACATTTAGAAGAGTTATTTATAGAGATATGAAGAGGAAAACAGAAAGCAGGTAATAAGATGCAAAAACTAAGGTATGTCTACCTCACAAAATTTCCTAGAGTTACACTCACACCTGGGTAATGGGTGAGGAATGTCCTCACTCAAAACTCTTTCCCTAGATGTGAAATTAGGAAAGAATCATGACCTACTATCATAAGTTTAATGATTTCTAAAATTTAGCTTGAAAATTTTAGACTTACATAACATTTTCTCTTAGGGAAATGTCCAAAACGTGTTATAAATTCTGAACTATAATGTCTTTTGATAAACAACCTTTTCACAAGTTTGCATCTTTAGGTATTTATTGCAGGCTAAGAGACAGATGGCTGCATTCTACTCACAGATTTATGCTCAGTCTTTTAGTAACTGTGGATCAAGTCTTCAAAAATGTAACATAATCATGCGAGTTATCACATTAAAAAATGATTATTAACTAAAATCCAATATTCATATTCTATGGCTGAACTAGGCTTTTCTAGATGATCTGGGAAACAATGCCTGTGAAGATCTATTGTAAACCATCAAAATCCACTAATTTTTATTAATGACCAAGTTAGTTGTCAAAAAGTATTTAGTAGGATATTCCCAGTATTATAGAAATAATCCTCAGACACTCAAGGAATGGCTCTATTTTCTTCTTAAGGTGTCGCTTGAAAAATTAAGGCTCACAATATTAAAGAAAAGTTATTCTGCATGTGTGAAGCATTTACTAGATATAAAAATGATCTTTTTATTCTGTGAAGGGTAGAACCATAATCTGGTAGTGTTCAAGCATCATTCAGACTGTCTGATGGTTTGATAATATATTCCAATAAGGGGAAGTCTCAGATGGAAATGAATCTAAAAGGAAATTGAATCCCACACCTACAGTCTTATGTGCCTGAACTGATCTGAGTATATAAATCTGATGTTGAAGAAACTCCTGAGGTATCACTTGAAAACATTAGAAAAGCTTCACCTCTGAATTTTGTTGAAGGGTCAGACAGACAAAGTACAGTCCAATAGGAAATGAAGAATTTATGTGTGAATGTTTAAGCCAGCAAGAATTGTTTCTGAACCAGTTTTCTCATACATACATCTATGTGCTTCTGATCCAAGCATGTTTTGTTTGAATATGCTATTTGACAGCTCAATAAGAACATTATGCATCCCAGTGCAGCTCAATATACCTGTCTCTTTCTTTGAGACAGTCCTTTGATGTCCCCATCAGTCAGTCCCATACTACATGGCCTTGTTTCTTTGTCCATAGATGACAAATTCAAGGGTGGGCACCTGACCAAATATAAGCCAATTAGATCTTCTCTCAAACAATGTTGGAATTTTGAGTTTAATCGGAGACTTTGGGTTTGTGCCAATCAGGTACCATCAAGGAAAATAAAAACTATTCTAGGTAATTAAATACATTTGAAATGTGTTGTGCGTGAGCTCATCTGGGCCCTCAGCGGCATTTCCCAGATTCCTCAAGTGCCGTGCTTGAGCTGCTGAGTTGCAGTCCCTGTGGTGGGTCCCTAAGGCCCACCGTTCTCGTCAACCCCCTACCGAGTCCAGCATCCCGCCCTCATGTCTGGGAAGTTTGGAGCTTACTACCATGAAGCCAGCAAGGACTAACCACCCAGGAAACCACCAGTGAAAAAGGGATCCCACATGAGTCTTAAAGACCCAGTTGGGGTGTACTGTAGTGTACACCCACTGAGCCTTCCTGAGCAAGAGTGTTGCATAGAAGTAATCAATAATACATACTTCATACTCCTGAGGGTTACAGACTCAACAGAAATGGAGACTATCAGGAGACTCTGTATTCATTTAAACAAGTTTTGGCACTCATACCACCCAAAAGGAGCTCTTTGATATTGTGGCTAATCCCTTGGCAGATGACCTCATTCATGGCAAAAATGGGTTTTCTATACATGGGACGGCAGCTGAGACAAGCTACCCTGGCCCGAGGTCAGGGGCAGTGGCCAAGAGGAGCAACCCTACGTCCAAGGAGCGGTGGCTGTGTGGGAGCAAGAGGGCGGAGAGGAGCTGCTCCATGTTCAAAGTCAGGAGGGGTGGCCGTGAGGAGATACCCCTCATCCAAGGTAGGGAGCAGCGGCTGCACTTCGCTGGAGCAGCTGTGAAAAGATATCCCATGTCCAAGGTAAGAGAAACCCAAGTAAGATGGTAAGTGTAGTGAGAGGCATCAGACAGCAGACACATTGACACCATAATCACAGAAAACTGGCCAATCTGATCCCACAGAACCCAGCCTTGTCTAACTCAATGAAACTAAGACATGCCAGTGTGGGGCTACCCAAGAAGGATGGGTCATGGTGGAGAGGTCTGACAGAATGTGGTCCACTGGAGAAGGGAATGGCAAACCACTTCAGTATTCTTGCACTGAGAACCCCATGAACACTATGAAAAGGCAAAATGATAGGATACTGAAAGAGGAACTCCCCAGGTTGGTAGGTGCCCAATATGCTACTGGAGATCACTGGAGAAATAACTCCAGAAAGAATGAAGGGATGGAGTCAAAACAAAAACAGTACCCAGTTGTGGATGTGACTGGTGATAGAAGCAAGGTCCAATGCTGTAAAGAGCAATATTGCATAGGAACCTGGAATGTCAGATCCATGAATCAAGGCAAATTGGAAGTGGTCAAAAGGAGATGGCAAGAGTGAATGTCGACATTCTAGAAATCAGCGAACTAAAATGGACTGGAATGGGTGAATTTGAAACACAAGCTGGAATCAAGACTGCCGGGAGAAATATCAATAACCTCAGATATGGAGATGACACCACCCTTATGGCAGAAAGTGAAGAGGAACTAGAAAGCCTCTTGATGAAAGTGAAAGAGGAGAGTGAAAAAGTTGGCTTAAAGCTCAACATTCAGAAAACGAAGATCATGGCATCTGGTCCCATCACTTCATGGCAAATAGATGGGGAAACAGTGGAAACAGTGGCTGACTTTATTTGGGGGGGCTCCAGAATCACTGCAGATGGTGATTGCAGCCATGAAATTAAAAGACGCTTACTCCTTGGAAGGAAAGTTATGACCAACCTAGATAGCATATTCAAAAGCAGAGACATTACTTTGCCAACTAAGGTCCGTCTAGTCAAGGGTATGGTTTTTCCATACATGTGTGGTCATGTATGGATGTGAGAGTTGGACTGTGAAGAAGGCTGAGCGCCGAAGAACTGATGCTTTAGAACTGTGGTATTGGAGAAAACTCTTGAGAGTCCCTTGGACTGCAAGGAGATCCAACCAGTCCATTCTGAAGGAGATCAGCTCTGGGATTTCTTTGGAAGGAATGATGCTAAAGCTGAAACTCCAGTACTTTGGCCACCTCATGTGAAGAGTTGACTCATTGGAAAAGACTCTGATGCTGGGAGGGATTGGGGGCAGGAGAAGGGGACGACAGAGGATGGATGAGATGGCTGGATGGCATCACTGACTCGATGGACGTGAATCTGAGTGAACTCCGGGAGCTGGTGATGGACAGGGAGGCCTGGCATGCTGTGATTCATGGGGTCACAAAGAGTCGGACACGACTGAGTGACTGAACTGAACTGAACTGAACTGACCATTATATCTACTACTGCGGGCAGGAATCCCTCAGAAGAAATGGAGTAGCCATCATGGTCAACAAAAGAGTCCGAAATGCAGTACTTGGATGCAATCTCAAAAAAGACAGAATAATCTCTGTTCGTTTCCAAGGCAAACCATTCAATATCACAGTTATCCAAGCCTATGCCCCAACCAGTAATGCTGAAGAAGCTGAAGTTCAACGGTTTTATGAAGACCTACAAGACCTTTTAGAACTAACACCCAAAAAAGATGTCCTTTTCATTATAGGGGACTGGAATGCAAAAGTAGGAAGTCAAGAAACACCTGGAGTAACAGGCAAATTTGGCCTTGGAGTGCAGAATGAAGCAGGGTAAAGGCTAATAGAGTTTTGCCAAGAAAATGCACTGGTCATAACAAACACCCTCTTCCAATAACACAAGAAAAGACTACACATGGACATCATCAGATGGTCAAAATTGAAATCAGATTGATTATATTCTTTGCAGCCAAAGATGGAGAAGCTCTATATAGTCAGCAAAAACAAGACTGGGAGCTGACTGTGGCTCAGATCATGAACTGCTTATTGCCAAATTCAGACTTAAATTGAAGAAAGTTGGAAAAACCACTAGACTACTCAGGTATAACCTAAATTATACAGTGGAAGTGAGAAATAGACTTAAGGGACTAGATCTGATAGACAGACTGTCTGATGAACTACGGACAAAGATTCCTGACATTGTACAGGAGACAGGGATCAAGACCATTCCCATGGAAAAGAAATGCAAAAAAGCAAAATGGCTGTCTGAGGAGGCCTTACAAATAACTGTGAAGAAAAGAGAGGCGAAAAGCAAAGGAGAAAAGGAAAGATATAAGCATCTGAATGCAGAGTTCCAAAGAATAGCAAGAAGAGATAAGAAAGCCTTCCTCAGTGGTCAATGCAAAGAAATAGAGGAAAACAACAGAATGGGAAAGACTAGAGATCTCTTCAAGAAAATTAGAGATAACAAGGGAACATTTCATACAAAGATGGGCTTGATAAAGGACAGAAATGGTATGGACCTCACAGAAGCAGAAGAAATTAAGAAGAGGTGGCAAGAATACACAGAACTGTACAAGAAAGATATTCACAACCCCAATGATCACGATGGTGTGATCACTCACCTAGAGCCAGACACCCTGTAATGTGAAGTCAAGTGGGCCTTAGGAAACATCACACCAAAAAAGCTAGTGGAGGTGATGGAATTCCAGTTGAGCCATTTCAAATCCTGCAAGTAGATGCTGTGAAAGTGCTGCACTCAATACACCAGCAAATTTGGAAAACTCTGCAGTGGCCACAGGACTGGAAAAGTTCAGTTTTCATTCCAATCCCAAAGAAAGGCAATGGCAAAGAATGCTCAAACTACTGCACAATTGCACTCATCTCACACGCCAGTAAAATAATGCTCAAAATTCTCCAAGCAAGGATCCAGCCAGGCTTCACATGAACCGTGACCTTCCAGATGTTCAAGCTGGTTTTAGAAAAGGCAGAGGAACCAGGGATCAAATTGCCAACATCTGCTGGATCATCAAAAGACAAGAGAGTTCCAGAAAAACATCTATATCTGCTTTACTGACTATGCCAAAGCCTTTGATTTTGTGGATCACAATAAAATGTGGAAAATTCTGAAAGTGATGGGAATACCAGACTACCTGACCTGCCTCTTGAGCAACCTGTATGCAGGTCAGGAAGCAACCACAGACTGGTTCAAAATAGGAAAAGGAGTACATCAAGGCTGTATATTGTCAGCCCTGCCTATTTAACTTCTATGCAGAGTACATCATGAGAAATGCTTGGCTGGAAGAAGTACAAGCTGGAATCAAGATTGCTGGGAGAAATATCAATAACCTCAGGTATACAGATGACACCACCTTTATGGCAGAAAGTGAAGAGGAACTAAAAAGCCTCCTGATGAAAGTGAAAGAGAATGAAAAAGTTGGCTTAAAGCTCAACATTCAGAAAACGAAGATCATGGCATCTGCTCCCATCACTTCATGGGAAACAGATGGGGAAACAGTGGAAACAGTGTCAGACTATTTTCGGGGGCTCCAAAATCACTGCAGATGGTGATTGCAGCCATGAAATTAAAAGATGCTTACTCCTTGGAAGGAAACTTATGACCAACCTAGATAGCATATTCAAAAGCAGAGACATTACTTTGCAAAAAAGGTCCATTTAGTCAAGGCTATGGTTTTTCCAGTGGTCATGTATGGATGTGAGAGTTGGACTGTGAAGAAAGCTGAGCGCTGAAGAACTGATGCTTTTGAACTGTGGTGTTGGAGAAGACTTGAGAGTCCCTTGGACTGCAAAAGATCCAACCAGTCCATTCTAAAGGAGATCGGTCCTGGTTGCTCATTGGAAGGACTGGTGTTAAAGCTGAAACTCCAATACTTTGGCCACCTCATGGGAAGTGTTGACTCACTGGAAAAGACTCTGATGCTGGGAGGGATTGGGGC
Source organism: Capricornis sumatraensis (assembly GCF_032405125.1). Taxonomy (NCBI): domain Eukaryota; kingdom Metazoa; phylum Chordata; class Mammalia; order Artiodactyla; family Bovidae; genus Capricornis; species Capricornis sumatraensis. Next base: position 28,425,036 of record NC_091073.1, read on the forward strand.
CAGGAGGAGAAGGGGATGACAAAGGATGAGATGGTGGATGGCATCACTGACTCGATGGACATGAATTTGAGTAAACTCTGGGCGTTGGTGATGGACAGGGAGGCATGGTGTGCTGCAATTCATGGGATTGCAAAGAGTTGGACATGACTGAGGGATTGAACTGAATTGAACTGAGGTAATTAAAACAGAGGATATTTCATGCAAGAAATGTGTTATATCTGTTATGAAAGAGCTGTGAAACCAAATGGGGGTAGACTGATCAATACACAAAGGGAGTCCCAGCAACATGAGGTCAAGGGGACCTAAGAGATGTAGTGGTATCACTAGAGTGCCTAGAAAACAAAACGGTCAAAAGTCTTTGCCCTATGGAGATAATACACTAGAAAAGGAGGGAGAGAATAAATTATGAAGCCCATCAAGGAACTTTTTCTGTTCAGTTCAGTCGCTCAGTCGTATCCAACTCTTTGCGAGCCCATGAATCGCAGCACGCCAGGCCTCCCTGTCCATCACCAACTCCTGGAGTTCACTCAGACTCATGTCCATTGAGTCAGTGATGCCATCCAGCCATCTCCTCCTCTGGCGTCCCCTTCTCCTGCCCCCAATCCCTCCCAGCATCAGAGTCTTTTCCAATGAGTCAACTCTTCACATGAGATGGCCAAAGTACTGGAGTTTTTTAGTCTCTACTAAACATCCAGAATCAAAGGCCTATTCAGTACACAGCACAATGTAGGGCAAGAACTACTGCTTGCTGAAGGCCAGTGTCTGGCATTCCTCCCAGTGGGGTCCTTGCAGCAGCCACACAGAAGACAGCTGAGGTATAAGGATATGAGGTCCCCATGGGGCAGGTATGGGTTTCCCTGGTGGCTCAGTTGGTAAAGAATCTGCATGCAATGCAGGAGACAGCCTGCCGGAGACGTGGGTTTCATTGCTGGGTCGGGAAGATCCCCTGGAGAAAGAAATGGCAACCCAGTCCAGTATTACTGTTAAGAAGTCCCATGGACAGAGGAACTTGGCGGGCAAGACTATAGGGTTGTAAGAGTCAGAGATGACTCGGTGACTAAACCACCACGGGGCAGGTGCAGGAATGGCCCACCAACACCACGCTGCCTCAGATCTCCATGCCTCACTCCTGTTAATGAGGCTTTAACGATTCCATGGGTGTAGACTTCAGTGTCCCTTGAAGGGACACCCTACTTACAAGACTCAAGACATTTAGAAAAGCTTAAAATATAATATCCTTAGTATGGATCTATAGTTCATTCTTATTTTCTCCCAGTCCAGTGGAATTTACCAATCAGGGGTAATAATTAGCAATAATGCCTCATAATATACGGACATCATATTTAAGTCTTTTCAGGAAAACAGAGTCAGGAGTTTAATGGAAGCTATGAGCAACTGAACTGAACTGAACTGAACTGATGTGGGTAAAAGTGTTTTGTTAACTCATTGTGATTTGTTAATCACAATGAAAACCTAAATTATATAGTATGTTAGAAGCTGTTAAGTATTATTGAGGAAAAAAAAACTTGAATAGGATAAGAAGTTCTTTAGAAGTTACAAGTTCAAGGTGGTTACAATCTTGAACATGGTGGTAAAGTATGATGGACAGTCGAAAAAAGCAGTAATTCCCATCACTGTGAGAGTTACTAATTTTACAAATATTACCTCCAATACACATAGACTGGCATCACAGTTTCTCTGAGATGTTTTTATATGCTTAAAGCTAAATAGTAAATACCATTTTTCCATTCAAATATTCACTTAAGTGTCTTTTAAGGAGAGGATGATTGTAATATTAGTGCGATTTAGGTTTTCCAATGTAGACTTGAAAATCATCTTCCTTGTCCCTTAAAGACCTATATATAAGAGAAAATGGAACATTTTTAAAAAGTACGATGGACATACTTTAAAGTTGGACCACAGGATCTCTAGCGTCTGGTAGTCTTACAATTGTGATATCTTGTCTCCTTGACTGTGGATGGAGCCTGCGACTTATTTATAACAACTAGAGTATGCTAAAAGTGGCAGAGTATCAATTTGGGGATCACATTACAAATGATTATAATACCATTCCACTGTTAGCTTTGAGGAAGAAAGTGGCCATGTTGGGAAGGCCCATCCACAAAGGAGCTGAGGGAAGACTACAGGCCAAGAATCTGAATCTCTCACTCAACAGCCCATGAATAACTGAATTTTTCCAACAACCATGTGAGCAGGGACATAATAGAAAATCAAGATACATAATGAAGCCTTAGATGTGACTTTAGTGTTGGCAGTTTGATTGTAGCTGTGCAGAGGACACAGCTAACCCATGACTAGACTGTGAGAAACTGTGAGGAAATAAATGACTGCTATTTGAAGCTGCTCAATTTGGGGTACTATGTTATCAATCAATAACTAATACCATAATGGACTTCATATCAACAAGGTGCTCCAACAGTCATGTACTTCTCAAGGGGAAGAGCATTTGGTGCTGCGAAGTACATCAGCTGTGTCTGACGCTTTGACCCCTATCGACTGTAGTCCGCCAGGCTCCTCTGTCCATGGAATTCTCCAGGGAAGGATAGTGGAGTGTGCTACCATCCCCTCTTCCAGGGTATCTTCCTAACTCAGGGATCAAACCGTGTCTCCTGAATCTCCTGTGTCTCCTGCATTGGCAGGTGAATTCTTTACCCGTGAGCCACCTGGGAAGCAGAGGGAATTGAAAGCAAAAAATCCTCAAGTAGCAGAATGTTTAAAAGTGAGTACATCTGAAATTTAATGAGCAAAGGAGAGAGTAAAAGGAGAAATTTATGTCAGAATTTATAAGCCATAGTAAGGCCTCTGAGATTGAGATTTTGAGTGAAATAGAGACACATTAATTAGAGGGTCTGAACAAAGTAGCATGTTGTGAGTTAACATTTGAATAGCTTCATACTGACTGGTGTGCTGAGAATAAGCTGTAGAAGATCAAAATAGCAATAAAAGAGACCAGTTAGGAGGGTATTACAATAATATAGGTGAGAGATGATGGTGACTTGGATCAGAGTGAGTGATAGTATAAGTGGTGAGAAGCGGTTGATTCTGGTTATATTCTGAAGCTACAGTCAACAGGAATTCCAGATGAACTGAATGTGGAGTGTAAGAAAAAGAAGACTCAAGGATGACTACAAAGGTTTGGGTGGAAATATATAAGACAGAGAAAACTAAGAGTGAGTAGGTATTTTGTATTTTTGTTTTTACTTTGTTTTCTTTTTCAGTAAGAGCATGGTGAATATTAGAAGCTTAGGACATGCAAGCTTAAGGAACATGACATGTCAAGGTCTATTAAACATCCATCTGGAAGTGTTGTAGCAGTCTTGTTGTATCATTAATTCAAAGGGGAGCCACAGCCTTGTGGATAGATTCAGATATTTAAAATTGTGAGGCTGAATCAGCTTCCTAGGGGGCTGAATGTAGAGAGAGGAGAGAGTCACAGATTAAGTGCTGGAGCACTCCAAGTGGGTTTCGGAAAAGATGGAAGCAGCCACAGAAACTGAGAAAAGGGGGACCAATAAGTCAGAATAGACCAAGGGACAGTAGCATCTGGAGAGCCAAGTAGAGAGAATGTTTCCAGGAGGAAGACATAACTGACTCTGTCACATGATGCTAAGAGATCAAACAAATTGAGAACCACTGGATTCAGTAGAAGTTATTTATAAACTTCACAAACACAGGCTCAGAAGAGCAGCGAGATACATTTGATAAATAGGTAGGAGCTAACGGCATAAAGAACAAAGATGAGTTTGTTACTACAGTTGTTTTGAGATGAGAGAAATAGCACAGGGTAACGGACAATGTGTAACAGAAAGAAGAACTGCTGGAATGATCATTTATGAAGATGAGAAAGGATGAGATTGGCTGAAACGCAAAATCATGGGTAGGAATGAAGAAAGTACATGTGTTGAAAGAGGAGATGTGGTATAAGATGGAGGTATCAATGCTGGTAGGTAGAAGTTTACAAACACTCTTTCATTATTGCTTCAATTTTGTCAGTTAAACAGGAAGTAAGATGATCAGCTAGGAATGATGACAGAGAATAGCTACTAACAGTTCAAGTAGAAACTCAATGATACATAATAATCATCTGGAAAAATAGGAAAGAGAATGGATGGAAAAGAATGTCACTTGAACCCACCAGCCCATTTTCCAAGGCACAAAACAGTAATATTTTCATACAGTAACTATGATTGTGGAAACTTTTCTTTAACATTAAGTTTAGATTCCTCTGGATAAAGTCCAAACCCTACAGTGTAAACAGCCCAGCATAATCTGAAACTTGCTTACCTTATACCTTATATCTCTGAAAACTCTAGCCATGTTTATTTTGCTTTAGAATCTTCACAAATACCAGGTTTTTTCTTTCTCCCAAAATAGTCTCTGAACCTCTCTGCTTCCATAGTCCTTATCATCCATATCATTAGCTAAGACCCCCTTCATTTCTTAGTTTTTAATACAATTTCCTCTAGCAAGTTTTCCCATAATCAATCCAGTCTACGCTAGTGTCCCTCCTAGGCCCTTCCAGAACAATATTTACACCTTCATTCACATTACCACTCATAGCAAACTCTCAATTTCATGGGCAGGGGCCATGTCTATCAAGTTTATTCTTCTAAATTCAGTCTTGAGTACCATGCCTAATAAGTGACAGACGCTCAATAACCGATGGTTGTACGCATGAAACAGTGGTGAAGTACATATGAGCATTAATTTAAAAAGAAAAGGAATTTCCTGAAATTAAAGACATTTCAAAAAAATAATAAAGAGAGAAATATCAGAAAAAGAAAAGCCATTCTTCAAATTTCCAACTTATTTACAAACACATGTTTTGGGCTCCAAAATCATTGCAGACGGTGACTGCAGCCATGAAATTAAAAGATGCTTACTCCTTGGAATAAAAGTTATGACCAACCTAGATAGCATATTGAGAAGCAGAGACATTACGTTGCCAACAAAGGTCCGTCTAGTCAAGGCTATGGTTTTTCCAGTGGTCATGTATGGATGTGAGAGTTGGACTGTGAAGAAAGCCAAGCACCGAAGAATTGATGCTTTTGAACTGTGGTGTTGGAGAAGACTCTTGAGAGTCCTTTGGACTGCAAGGAGATCCAACCAGTCCATTCTGAAGATTAGCCCTGGGATTTCTTTGGAAGGAATGATGCTAAAGCTGAAACTCCAGTACTTTGGCCACCTCATGCGAAGAGTTGACTCATTGGAAAAGACTCTGATGCTGGGAGGGATTGGGGGCAGGAGGAGAAGGGGACGACAGAGGATGAGATGGCTGGATGGCATCACTGACTCAATGGACGCGAGTCTGAGTGAACTCCGGGAGTTGGTGATGGACAGGGAGTCCTGGCGTGCTGTGATTTATGGGGTCGCAAAGAGTCAGACATGACTGAGCGACTGAACAGAACTGAACTGAAGTAGTATGGAGAAATATAGAGGAGTACAGGTCTCACCTTGTTACAAAAGTATGCCTATATTCACAGAAAAGTTCAGTCAAGTAATTCAATACATTCTCAGATTATATTGGAAAAGTAAAAGCTGATTAACTACCCAAGAAATTATCATCAAGATACAAAAGAAACAGCAGATAGATGCTCCATATGTTCTTCTAGTAAGTCTTTAAATAAAGAGGGACAATTCTCCATGAGAGTCTTATATTTGTATTTCTACAAGATTCTGTAAATTTTAGATAAGAATGATAAAAGCAATTACCTCAACTTTTAACACAGTTTTTTGGTTTGGTTTTAGTATGAATCGTACTTAAAAAAATTCTTTAAAGCACAACATGCACGATAATCCATGAACTCAAAAGAAGTGAAAATGTTTCCAATACGCTATTTACAGAAACCAGATGAACAAATATGGAATGTGTGTCATACAATGCACAGGACTCCTATCTTAGGCAGATTTCTATATAATTCGAGTATTAAAGTATGAGCTGGGTACTTGTTTTGGAAATATTATCATTGTTTAATGCTATCATCATAAAACATAATTTGGGATTGTTTTATTGAAATAGCTATTCCTTTATCCTCATCTTATAACAAAGCAATATTTATTAGTGTGATTGCATGTACATTTAAGCCACAGAAAAGAAGTTTAACTGAATGTCAGTTCTCTTGATTGTAAAATATAAAGAACATCTCTTTCTACTTAAGCCACAAAATGCTTTTTAACAATTTTCCCTCTGATTAAACATAATTACAATCTTCTTATGGCATAGAACTTCTTAGAAAATGTAAAGTAACAAGAAGAATTGATCTAAAGTATGTGACATTTTACTTATAAACATAATTCACTTGAAACACTGTGCATTTGAGACATTATAGAAATATGAATTGCAATTTGGCAATGAAAAGCCTGCCTGGCTAAAGCAGGGGTGGAAAGAGGGAAAGACAATGGAGAAAAGTTTCAATGGCTGCTCCACCTAAAGTGAAATCATATGCTTTCACCCTACTTTTTAAAATTTCTGTGTAAAACTGGTATGCACAGTGGAGATTACCAGCCATTTAACAATTTATGCTAAAACATAAAGTTGCTGTTCAGCACCACATCCAATCACATATCCTAAAACGATTTTATAGAGCTTTTCTTTGTAGTTAACCAAAGCTGTATTTTAAGTAATCTGTTTAACAGAATATGAAAACTCAGAATAATACACTAAAAGCTCGAGTCTCCATTCCTCATTAAACATATAAATTCTTGATCACAGTGCCATCCTATAACATTGTGATGTACACTATCCATGTAAATGTTAGTAGCAAGGTGTTATTTTAGGTTACAATTTTACAAAAGTTAACGTATTATCTTCAGTTAATAACTGGTGTGTTTCTATTCTCTTATGGCTTCTAATTTTGAGGCACACAATCTGAAATGAATTTTTGAAGTAGGAATAGATTATGTGAGACCAAAGGTAATTTTTCCAGTTAGAGGGTGTGAATACTATTGGGTTGGCCAAAAAGTTCGTTTGGGTTTTTTCACAAGATGTTACAAATTTTGTTTTTGACCAACCCAATACTTTTCTTTAAGCTTTTTTTGTCTCTCTTTTTTTAAAGGATCAAATGACCTAACTAGCACTGTCTACTGATTCATCATCTGCAGTTAAAAATACTGATTTTTACTGATGTTTTAGGTATGTTGCAAAATTCCTATGTACAACTGGTACATCTTCTGCAATCTTTACTTACTTTTTTTTTTTTTTTTAACAAAAGTGAGATCATGATGGATTTAACAGGAATACTTTCTGGAAATTCCTGTAGTTCTTCACTGATAAGCACCAAGAAAATGCAGAGGTTGTTTGTGAATGAAATAATGAAATGATATATTGCCATGCAGGTTATTTCTAAGCAGAAAAGAATGAACATGAAACAGAATATCAATGGCTAAAAAATAAACTAAATGGAGGTTTGAAATATCAGAAAAGAGAAGAAAGCAACACATATTTTAGAGTTGTATTGGTTAACTATATGTATGTATCTTTAAATAATAATAGCTAAACACAACCTTTTTAAAAGATAGATAATTATCCATTTTCTTTTTCTTAATATATTTTCAAATGGTAATTTTAGAAAAGCTCAATAGATATTTAACTCCTTTCATCACACGTCACTACTCAGTCAGAACTGGCAAAAAAAAAGAATTTCTTCAAAGTAAAATAATTGGCATACACTCTGTCTTAAATACTGTGTAAGAAAACAAACAAAAAAATGGATAGCCTAGGCCAAAAAATACCTTAAATTTTATTTGGGAGAAAAAGGTATCTTAGATTAATTCATCATCAAGGCTTTTCTGTAGTATTAATTAGTATCTAATGCAATAAAGCAGATCTTCAAATTGATACTTTAATAAAATGATTATTTTTTTCGACCTTCACTTTAAAAGTAATTTTAATTAACTTCAAAGGGACTATTATTGTGGAAGCCTCTTTGCTTATACTCTCTCATATAAAATTTTTATTGTATCAAGTCTTTTCCTTTTGGACTGTGATTCATTTCTCTACCCATGTGGCTTATTGCTAATTCTGTTTGTCCTCTGCTCACTGTTGCTTTCAGACTCTTTCCCAGTAGCTTACAGCTTCATAAAAAAATGTCTTAGAGACATTTAAGAGAGAGATCCATTTTAAATATGGGGAGCCTTTACTTCATGAGCTTTTATGAAATTATTCTTCTCACTAACATAAATACTACAAATAAAATGCTTTCTATATTCTTCTTTCATATGTTTTCTCACCTGTGATAAACAGTCTCAAAAATTTGGAAAATATATGTAATTTAATAGTATAACAAAATATATACAAATGGCATTAAAATCTCTAGAGAAACAAAAATAAAGGGCTCACCTGCAATCGATAATCTCAAATCAGATAAGATTTGAGATGGGTTGAAATTGTAACCATTTGAAAAGTTCAAGGAAGGCACAATCTGATGTCTAAAACATTGACATAACTAGACAATAAATATTTTCACTTTTGCTAAAACTATTATTTATGGAAGAGAAAATTTAGAAAAAACGGAAAATGTTCTTTCTTTGACCTCTTGGATAAAATCATTCCATTAGAGGTGCTTACTTTGTTTCGGAGAATTTTAGTAGGTGGGAGTTTGGTTCTCATTAAAGAGAATCTCTTGAGATTTAGTTAAAAACATTTGCAAAAAATTGGCAAGTGTTTCTTGTGTAGCCAGTCCTCATTATTTTACTTAGAAAAAACCATTATTATAAAACTAATTTCTTTTTTGTTTCATGGAAAAATACACTGCAGATAATTATAGTGAGATACACTGACTACACCAAAATGTGTTTTATACATTAAGCTAAAGATAGTTGGACTTTTCACTGAAAAAGACTTAGAAAATAAACTCAAAGTATTTTTAAACATTTCATGAAAGAAAGTGAATTTCTTAAATCATAATAATTTTTAAAGCTAAAAAGACATCCAGATTATTATTTTGGGATGTCCCAACAGTGATTTCATGTAAACCAATCCATATTTGTTTTCATTCAATATTTTACTTATGGTCAAGACAGTTATTCAGGGATGAATTGGGTTATACAGTTCAGTACAACAGTTCACATTTTTCCACATCCACCTTTTGTTAGTGACTCATTATTGTACTATAGGCTCACCAAGGAGACCATACAGCTTCTTATTTATCTATCTCAATTGGTAGGGTGGCAGGATAAAAATGGGTGCACACATGCTGAGAAACATAAATTGACAATATCCAAGAGCCGTGATTAACAAACTGAAGGCAAAAATTTATATCACAATGGAGGTCATAATTTCATCATACCTCAGACAAAATGGTAACACTGAATTCCAAGATACTATAAATATTTCTGGTCCTAAGAAATATAATGAACAACTCTGAGATAATGACAGACGCAATAATATGTACTAGAGATAATCAATATGTTAAAATTCACCCTAAATTAAATGTCTATATTATTCATCACAAAACCACAATCAAACATTTGTTGCACATTTATTATGGGTACCACACAAAGGTACATGAGAATAAAGAAGGGTCTTTTTCTTAATAGAAGCATTGATATGAACATACATAGAGAAATACTTATCTCTGTATCACTGTTTGACAACAGAGCCCCATTAGTTTCCTTTTTTAAGTTGTCTATTTTTATTAGACATTATTAATATAATGTTGAGAAAACAGAATCATTACAATCACAGAAAGTCTCAGTTGCACTATACATATAGTGCTTAGACATATATTTGCTTCCAGATTATCTTTAAAATTTTTTTAATAAAAGTAATTTTCTATTTCTTCTCTTTTTTTCTCACTATTTCTCGAGATCAATTGTTTCAAAATCAAACTTTACTTAATCTCTCACTGTCATTTTTGCCCTCCTCTCTATACATGTGATTACCAACATGAAGTCAAAATTCCTTTTTAGGGTCTTTGAGGATTTGAATGAATATCCATTGGCAATTATCAATGTTTCCAAAAGCTTAATGGAAATTTTATGTGTCTTTTCCATAAAATGATAGCTATCAGGTGTCATTTTTGTTTATTCATTTGTTTGGTTTTAAAGGGGCTTGGAATTATACTAACTCAGGGTGTAATTATCAAATGATTAAAAAATATAAAAGGATTACTTGATAAATATAGTTGTTTAAGCTTTTCAAATTATAGAACCATGGGCAATAATTGATAATAAGTAACTCAGGCAACTATATCTTAGGACTTCTATTACAATTTGTCCCATATTTTATATTTCTACTATATTTTCTGCCACCCATATTTCATCAGACAGAGTTGTATTTTCATCAAGTCATTTGCCCTGTTCAGGTATAAGCGATGTTAACTCTGAAGTCTTCTACTTGGCTCTCAAGACAACTCATGATTTGGTCCTATACCTGACACAAGATAGATTATTTTCCCTATCCTGTGTCATGACAGATTGTAGTCAATTTTTGAATAGGTGAGAACATTTATAAGTACAATGCAGAGGTCATATAGACTATTTTAAAAGTGAATTATATCAATTTGATCTAAAATACTGTGAGAATTTATCAATATGCACATACATAAACATAGTTTTTTAAAAATTAAAACTATATTTATTTTAATTGAGACTAATTACTTTACAACATTGTAGGGGTTTTGCCATACATTGTCATGAATCTGCCACAGGTGTACATGCGTTCCCCATCCTAAAACCCCCTCCCACCTCCCTCCCCATCCCATTCCTCTGGGTCATCCCAGTGCACCAGCCCTGAGCACCCTGTCTCATATATCGAACCTTGACAGGAGATCTGTTTCACATATGATAATATACATGTTTCAATGCTATTCTCTCAAATCATCTCACCCTCACCTTCTCCCACAGAGTCCAAGACTGTTCTATACATCTGTGTCTCATTGGCTGTCTCACATATAGGGTTACTGTTACCATTTTTCTAAATTCCATATATATGCATCATTCCAATCCCAAAGAAAGGCAATGCCAAAGAATGCTCAAACTACCGCACAATTGCACTCATCTCACACACTAGTAAAGTAATGCTCAAAATTCTCCAAGCCAGGCTTTAGCAATACATGAACCGTGAACTTTCAGATGTTCAAGCTGGTTTTAGAAAAGGCAGAAGAACCAGAGATCAAATTGCCAACATCCGCTGGATCATGGAAAAAACAACAGAGTTCCACGAAAACATCTATTTCTGCTTTATTGACTATGCCAAAGCCTTTGACTGTGTATATTGTCACCCTGCCTATTTAACTACTATGCAGAGTACATCATGAGAAATGCTGGGCTGGAAGAAGCACAAGCTGGAATCAAGATTGCCGGGAGAAATATCAATAACCTCAGGTATGCAGATGACACCACCCTTATGGCAGAAAGTGAAGAGGAGCTAAAAAGCCTCTTGATGAAAGTGAAAGAGGAGAGTGAAAAAGTTGGCTTAAAGCTCAACATTCAGAAAACAAAGATCATGGCATCTGGTCCCATCACTTCATGGCAAATAGATGGGGAAACGGTGGAAACAGTGTCAGACTTTATTTTGGGGGGTTCCAAAATCACTGCAGATGGTGATTGCAGCCATGAAATTAAAAGACACTTACTCCTTGGAAGGAAAGTTATGACCAACCTAGATAGCATATTCAAAAGCAGAGACATTACCTTGCCAACAATGGTCCATCTAGTCAAGGCTATGGTTTTTCCAGTAGTCATGTATGGATGTGAGAGTTGGACTGTGAAGAAAGCTGAGTGCCGAAGAACTGATGCTTTTGAACTGTGGTGTTGGAGAAGACTCTTGAGAGTCCCTTGGACTGCAAGAAGATTCAACCAGTCCATCCTAAAGGAGATCAGTCCCGGGATTTCTTTGGAAGGACTGATGCTAAAGCTGATAGTCCAATACTTTGGTCACCTCATGCAAAGAGTTGACTCATTGGAAAAGACGCTGATGCTGGGAGGGATTGGGGGCAGGAGGAGAAGGGGACGACAGAGGATGAGATGGCTGGATGGCATCACCAACTCGATGGACATGAGTTTGTGTGAAGTCTGGGAGTTGGTGATGGACAGGGAGGCCTGGCGTGCTGCGATTCATGGGGTCACAAAGAGCTGGACATGACTGAATGGCTGAACTGAACTGAATACTGTATTGGTGTTTTTCTTTCTGGCTTACTTCACCAATGTTCATTGCAGCACTGTTTATAATAGCCAGGACATGGAAGCAACCTAGATGTCCATCAGCAGATGAATGGAGAAGATAGCTGTGGTACATATACACAATGGAATATTACTTAGCCATTAAAAAGAATGCATTTGAATCAGTTCTAATGAAGTGGATGAAACTGGAGCCTATTATACAGAGTGAAGTAAAAATATTTATATGTAGGTATCAAAACTTTTCAAAATATTTCACAAAACATATTGGCATCAGTGAATATTTTAGGTGCCTTTGAACACAGGTAAAATAATTCTATCTATGTTAAATCTGATTCTTTGGAATGCATTACCAGATGAGTTTTCATTTTAAAAAAGGTATTTCTCATAATTTCTATGCTTTTAATTATTTCACATTTTCAATCAACATTTATATACACAATATTTTCTCGATGCTAGGAGAATCTTGAGTGGCATTTAATTCAACTAGAATGCTTACTGCCATTTCAAATAATAATTTTGAAAAAATCAATTTTGATTAAATTATTATGATTTGAGGCCCAGAAATATTGTACTAGTCTTTAAATATAATCCTTTCTAAACTTTGAACTATGTTTCCCTAATTTAAACATGTAAAATATAGAAATTTAAGCTAGAATTCTGCTCAGTCAAGCTTATATGGTAAATTGGAGTTAGGTTTATGGACTCATCTTACCATGAGGCATTTTTCCCCAACAGTAGCTTTTAATATAATAAATATGAATGAAAACTATGAATTATATCTTATTTTCTTTTTAAAATTTCCCTTAAGAAGGGATGAAGAACACTGATATACATTAGAAAAGGAAACAGTTTTGCACCCAAATCTGTATATGCATTTACTTACTAGAAATTTAGATATACATGTGTGCACACATGCTAAGTTGCTTCAGTCATGTCCAACTCTGTGTGACCCTCTGGACTGTAGCCAGCCAGGCTCCTCTATCCATAGGCTTCTCCAGGCAAGGATACTGGAGTAGACATACGTGGGGGAATAGAAATTCTACTTTCAATTTTATCTGAAATTTTCTTATGCTTTCATAAAGATTCTGATGCACAGTTTTGGTTTTTAGTTTAATTTTATCACTTTGTTTAAAATACTGCAAAATAAGTTATTAAATGTGCTATAGTAACAGATTTTAGGAATTAAATCACCCTGGAGAAAAAGGAGAACTATGTATGGAGAAGAAGGAACATTTCCATCTTTATAAACAAAAGGCTTTTTTAAAAAAAACATTCTTGGAGCTTCCATCAATTTTGGCAAATATCATACCAGCTGCATCCAACTTCTAAAGCTGGGAGCTTATCCAAAACTCTGGTAGTTAGAGGTCTGCTAAGTGTGTTGATGCTCTGTTACCTGACACTTCTGGCTAAATTTGAAACATTTTTTATTCATTCTTTATATTTTCTTTTCCTATTGTTGAATGTTAAGAGTAATGGAAGAGCTGCTTCTTCCTTCTTATTTACCAAAAAAAACAAAACTGTCTTTTAAACTTGTATGTCCATACACAAACTAATTTACTGTACTTGAATTCAGAATTCAAATCATTAAAAACTTTCTGGTCCCTTGCTTTGCATTATATCAAAAAAGAAATTGCAGGTTTTTTAAAAAACTTCCAACCAGTTGCATGTAGCAGATTTTTTAAGAATGTTGGCTGTATTCTTTTATAGGAATAAATGATGAATTATCATTTGTTATCCAGTTAAAAAACTTAACAGTTGTCTACCATTAAGATTCTTAGGTTTATAAAACACAGCAGTCACATTTTAAGAATAATATTTACTCATATATAGTTATAGAAAAAAATCCAAAATATATCTAATAAGTATAGAGTTTTACTATAATAACTTTGGTTTAGTCATTATTTGGGTAATATATGCTTTGTGGTTCACCAAGAGTACATACTATCTGAAAAAGATATTTACAAAAGCATTTGATATATAGACTCCAGAGACCCTATAATATTTTTTCGCGAATATATATTGCTTCATGAGTATATCTATGAAAAATTTGTTACTAGCTTTTACTGACTTCCTTGGGAAACATGTGTGCTTAAAAAGTAATTCAAAGAAAGGAAAGTAAGTATTATGCCTTAATTTACTGATCTGTTAAAATAGAGAAAATGATCTATGCTAAACTTTACTAAAGTAAAAGGTGAATAAATGCATACTCCTTCATTAGAAATTTACACAATTATTCTTTTTGACATTTTTACTTTTAAGTGTCTGTTATGCCATCACATGCAACAGTATTATTTATTCAAGCATTTTTCAAAATTTGTTTTCTAAAGCACTGTTTGCATAGAACACTAATGGTTGTTAAGGATGAAGGTAATAAGGAGTTCATGATCTGAGCCACAGTCAGCTCCTGGTCTTGTTTTTGTTGACTGTATAGAGCTTCTCTATCTTTGGCTGCAGAGAATATAATCAATCTGATTTCGGTGTTGACCATTTGGTGATGTCCATGTGTAGAGTCTTCTCCTGTATTGTTGGAAGAGGGTGTTTGCTATGACCAGTGCATTTTCTTGGCAAAACTCTATTAGCCTTTACCCTGCTTCATTCTGTACTCCAAGGCCAAATTTGCCTGTTACTCCAGGTGTTTCTTGACTTCCTACTTTTGCATTCCAGTCCCCTATAATGAAAAGGACAACTTTTTTGGGTGTTAGTTCTAAAAGGTCTTGTAGGTCTTCATAAAACCGTTGAACTTCAGCTTCTTCAGCATTACTGGTTGGGGCATAGACTTGGATAACTGTGATATTGAATGGTTTGCCTTGGAGATGAATAGAGATCATTCTGTCATTTTTGAGATTACATCCAAGTACTGCATTTCGGACTCTTTTGCTGACCATGATGGCTACTCCATTTCTTCTGAGGGATTTTTGCCTGCAGTAGTAGACATAATGGTCACCTGAGTTAAATTCACCCATTCCAGTCCATTTTAGTTCGTTGATTCCTAGAATGTCAACGTTCACCTTTGCCATCTCTTGTTTGACCACTTCCAATTTGCCTTGATTCATGGACCTGACATTCCAGGTTCCTATGCAATATTGCTCTTTACAGCATCAGATCTTGCTTCTATCACTGGTCACATCCAACACTGGATATTGTTTTTGCTTTGGCTCCATCCCTTCATTCTTTCTGTAGTTATTTCTCCTTTGATCTCCAGTAGCATATTGGGCACCTAATAACCTGGGGTGTTCCTCTTTTGGTGTCATATCATATTGCCTTTTCATACTTTTCATGGGGTTCTCAAGGCAAGAATACTGAAGTGGCTTGCCATTCCCTTTCCCAGTGGACCACATTCTATCAGACCTCTCCACCATGACCCGCCCGTCTTGGGTTGCCCCGCAGGCATGGCTTGGTTTCATTGAGTTAGACAAGGCTGTGGTCCTAGTGTGATTAGATTGACTAGTTTTCTGTGAGTATGGTTTCAGTGTGTCTGCCCTCTGATGCCCTCTTGCAATACCTACCATCTTACTTCGGTTTCTCTTATCTTGGACGTGGGGGTATCTCTTCACAGCTGCTCCAGCAATTCAGACTTAAATTGAAGAAAGTAGGGAAAACCGCTAGACCATTCAGGTATGACCTAAATCAAATCCCTTATGATTATACAGTGGAAGTGAGAAATAGATTTAAGGGCCTAGATCTGATTGATAGAGTGCCTGATGAACTATGGACGGAGGTTCGTGACATTGTGCAGGAGACAGGGATCAAGACCATCCCCATGGAAAAGAAATGCAAAAAAGCAAAATGGCTGTCTGGGGAGGCCTTACAAATAGCTGTGAAAAGAAGAGAGGAGAAAAGCAAAGGAGAAAAGGAAAGATATAAGCATCTGAATGCAGAGTTCCAAAAAATAGCAAGAAGAGATAAGAAAGCCTTCTTCAGCGATCAATGCAAAGAAATAGAGGAAAACAACACATTGGGAAAGACTAGAGATCTCTTCAAGAAAATTAGAGATACCAAGGGAACATTTCATGCAAAGATGGGCTCAATAAAGGACAGAAATGTTATGGACCTAACAGAAGCAGAAGATATTAAAAAGAGGTGGCAAGAATACACAGGAAAACTGTACAAAAAAGATCTTCATGACCCAGATAGTCATGATGATGTGATCACTAATCTAGAACCAGACATCTTGGAATGTGAAGTCAAGTGGGCCTTAGAAAGCATCACTACGAACAAAGCTAGTGGAGGTGATGGAATTCCAGTTGAGCTATTTCAAATCCTGAAAGACAATGTTGTGAAAGTGCTGCACTCAATATGCCAGCAACTTTGGAAAACTGAGCAGTGGCCACACAACTGGAAAAGGTCAGTTTTCATCCCAATTCCAAAGAAAGGCAATGCAAAAGAATGCTCAAACTACCGCACAATTGCACACAATTGCTAGTAAAGTAATGCTCAAAACTCTCCAAGCCAGGCTTCAGCAATACGTGAACCGTGAACTCCCTGATGTTCAAGCTGGTTTTAGAAAAGGCAGAGGAACCAGAGATCAAATTGCCCACATCTGCTGGATCATGGAAAAAGCAAGAGAGTTCCAGAAACACAACTATTTCTGCTTTATTGACTATGCCAAAGCCTTTGACTGTGTGGATCACAACTGTGACTGTGGAAAATTATGAAAGAGATGGGAATACCAGACCCCCTGACCTACCTCTTGAGAAATCTGTATGCAGGTCAGGAAGCCACAGTTAGAACTGGACATGGGACAACAGATTGGTTCCAAATAGGAAAAGGAGTACATCAAGGCTGTATATTGTCACCCTGCTTATTTAACTTATATGCAGAGTACATCATGAGAAATGCTGGACTGGAAGAAACACAAGCTGGAATCAAGATTGCCGGGAGAAATATCAATAACCTCAGATATGCAGATGACAACACCCTTATGGCAGAAAGTGAAGAGGAACTAGAAAGCCTCTTGATGAAACTGAAAGAGGAGAGTGAAAAAGTTGGCCTAAAGCTCAACATTCAGAAAATGGAGATCATGGGATCCGGTCCCATCACTTCATGGGAAATAGATGGGGAAACAGTGGAAACAGTGTCAGACTTTATTTTTGGGGGCTCCAAAATCACTGCAGATGGTGATTGCAGCCATGAAATTAAAAGACGCTTACTCCTTGGAAGAAAAGTTATGACCAACCTAGACAGCATATTCAAAAGCAGAGACATTACTTTGCCGACTAAGGTCCGTCTAGTCAAGGCTATGGTTTTTCCTGTGGTCATGTATGGATGTGAGAGTTGGACTGTGAAGAAGGTTGAGCACCGAAGAATTGATGCTTTTGAACTGTGGTGCTGGAGAAGACTCTTGAGAGTCCCTTGGACTGCAAGGAGATCCAACCAGTCCATTCTGAAGGAGATCAACCCTGGGATTTCTTTGGAAGAAATGATGCTAAAGCTGAAACTCCAGTACTCTGGCCACCTCATGCGAAGAGTTGACTCATTGGAAAAGACGCTGATGCTGGGAGGGATTGGGAGCAGGAGGAGAAGGGGACGACCGAGGATGAGATGGCTGAATGGTATCATGGACTTGATGGACGTGAGTCTGAGTGAACTCCAGGAGATGCTGTTGAATAGCGAGGACTGGCGTGCTGCGATTCATGGGTTCGCAAAGAGTCGGACACGACTGAGTGACTGAATTGAACTGAACTGAAGGATGAAGGAGCTCAGAAAAAGTTTCTGAATTGTGTTAACGTAGGGAACTCTTTGGTTAAATAAAATCCATGAAGTTTTCTTTCTGTTGGACTGCTCAAAACCTAAGAGACAATAATAAAATGCATTCATTATTATCTTCTGACAAGACTAAATTCAATGTCCCTCATGTGTTTTTCGTTGTTCTAGGTGTTGCCTAACCTGAATATATGGAGAAGGCAATGGCACCCCACTCCATTGCTCTTGGCTGGAGAATCCCATGGATGGAGGAGCCTGGTAGGCTGCAGTCCATGGGGTCATAAAGAGGCAGACATGACTGAGTGACTTCACTTTCACTTTTCATTTTCATGCATTGGAGAAAGAAATGGCAACCCACTCCAGTGTTCTTGCCTGGGGAATCCAAGGAGCGGCAGAGCCTGGTGGGCAACCGTCTATGGGGTCACACAGAGTCGGACATGACTGAAGCAACTTAGTAGCAGCAACCTGAATTTAAGGAGAAGAAGTTGGGCTTACATGTGGTTACGGAAGAATCAAGCCACTAGGAAACTGGTTCATATCATGAATTTGCATATAAATAAGGTGAATTCTCTCTATCTCTCTATTAGGTTATTATGTTGTGTTTTCAGAATAAGCATCTTTGCTGCAAATATTTTCAACCCATAACTAATTGGCCATAATGCAATTTTGCTCATGAACATAAAATAACTGGTTGGCAGTTTTTGGTTTGACAGTTTGGTTTTAACTGGTTGAAATATATTAGCACTTTCTCCAGTTAGTGACAGTATTGATGAATTATCAAGCTGACAGATGACAATGACTTGCTTCAAGAGTTTGTTCCTTGTTTTCATGTACACTACATTGGAGGAGAAAGAGATCAAGAGCAAAAAATAACTATTGGCCATAGGCAATTTTGTCAGTGAAAGGTACAATAACTGGTTGACAGTAGGGTATCAACTAGTTGAAATGGGTGAGCATTGCTTTCAGTTAGTGACATTATTGATGGCTTTTTTGAGTGGACAGATGATAATGATTTGCCCAATGAATTTTGTTTTTAAAAATTTTTTTGAAATGCTACATTTGACGAGAAAGAGGTCAAAGATGCTGAAGGCACAGAGTAGAACCCACATTTTCCATAGAACTATAAAACATTAATCACAGGATATGAGAAAATATGCCAGGAGCAAACAATTGTACAGAGGTCTTTACAATGCAACATGAAGCTCAGTTACAAATATGCCTCCTGATGTGAAAGAGATGGGAATACCAGACCACCTGACTTGCCTCTTGAGAAACCTATATGCAGATCAGGAAGCAACAATTAGAACTGGACATGGAATATCAGACTGGTTCCAAATAGGAAAAGGAGTACATCAAAGCTGTATATTGTCACCCTGTCTATTTAACTACTATGCAGAGTACATCATGAGAAACGCTGGACTGGAAGAAGCACAAGCTAGAATCAAGATTGACAGGATAAATATCAATAACGTCAGGTATGCAGATGACACCACCCTTATGGCAGAAAGTGAAGAGGAATTAAAAAGCCTCTTAATTAAAGTGAAAGAGGAGAGTGAAAAAGTTGGCTTAAAGCTCAATATTCAGAAAATGAAGATCATGGCATCTGGTCCCATCACTTCATGGCAAATAGATGGGGAAACAGCAGAAACAGTGTCAGACTTTATTTTGGGGGGCTCCAAAATCACTGCAGATGGTGACTGCAGCCATGAAATTAAAAGACGCTTACTCTTTGGAAGGAAAGTTATGACCAACCTAGATAGCATATTTAAAAGCAGAGATATTACCTTGCCAACAATGGTCCATCTAGTCAAGGCTATGGTTTTTCCAGTGGTCATGTATGGATGTGAAAGTTGGACTGTGAAGAAAGCTGAGTGCCGAAGAATTGATGCTTTTGAACTGTGGTATTGGAGAAAATTCTTGAGAGTCCCTTGGACTACAAGGAGATCCAACCAGTCCATCCTAAAGGAGATCAGCCCTGGGTGTTCTTTGGAAGGACTGATGCTGAAGCTGAAACTCCAATACTTTTGCCACCTCATGCGAAGAGTTGACTCATTGGAAAAGTCTCTGATGCTGGGAGGGACTGGGGGCAGGAGGAGAAGGGGACGACAGAGGATGAGATGGCTGGATCACCGACTCGATGGACGTGAGTCTGAGTGAACTCTGGGAGTTGGTGATGGATAGGGAGGCCTGATGTGCTGTGATTCATGGAGTCACAGAGTCGGACATGACTGAGCGACTTATCTGAACTCAACTGAACTGAAATTTTGGAAACTGATACATCTTATAATGAAGAAAGAAATTTTAGTGAAAGTGTGGTGCTAAAAGAAAAGTTGAAACAAGAAGCCAGAAAAACATAACGCCAAAAAGAATATAAAAATACCATGAACAAAAGACTTGGAAGACAAAGGCTTAGCACAGCCTCTAAATAAAATCTGTTGTTTGTATAGAATTGTCATGAGTCTATACATATTTTAAATGTATTCAAATATTTTGTTTCACAATAAAGTCTTATTAATTTTGTTATTTATTTCTCATGTTTCTTTATGTCTTCTTTAATGTCTCATCTTACATTTTCACTGTTTAATCTTTATGGCAAAACTGCCTGATGACCAATTAGTTATGAGTAAATGTTTGGGACAAAGATGCTGAGGCAAAGATATCTACAGCAAAGATGCTGACTGTGAAAGTACCTAGAACCAAGGAAAGTCAGCATACTCACTTTCTCTTACCAGATCATTTAAAGTAAACCAAACAAAAACCATTTAAATTTTACTTATGCCAGTATTTCCAAAACTTCTGTGATGATTTAAATAATTGGTTGAAGGATAGTTAAGACAGAGATTTTTGATACCCCATACTGATATTCAATTCATAATTTCTGGATGACTGGGTAGGAATCTATAATTTTAACTTTCCCCCAATTTTTTATTAAGAAAGAAGAGCTAGGAAATCATCTATTAGGACAGACAATGGAGGCTGTTTAACCTAATTTAGCTCTTTTTACTGAGATAAATTTCATTCATTTCACTCACAACAAAACAAGCTTTATGAACTCTCTGGATCCCAGAAGTTCCTCTAGTACTTAGAATACCACAAGATGTGCAAGTCAGATGATATTTACAATTTTGTCAGATCCTTAGATGGTGCATGTTATATTTCTTAAGGTATTTGAATTTTTAGTTTATCTTTAAAATAAGCTTCTATACAAGCTTATATATAAGTATAGAAAAATGTAGACTATACAAAAACTTTCTTTGACAATTATTATTTATTACACCCAAAAGGAAATCTTTAATACTTTGATCATCGATTATATATTCCAGAAACATGGAAATCTGTACAATACAGAAGCTTTTGTTTGATCTATTACTTTTCAAATTTTGTGCATTTAGAGATTTCTTAAATATGACTCAATCTCTGTAACATGGAATTTTTTCAAAAATATATAAAATATTCTCATTGCTTGACTATATATTAATGAAAAAGAAGCTCTTTATAAACCATGAAAAATATTATAACCTTTAAAGTTCACTTTTTCACTTTAAAAATAATCCACTGAACAGCTCTTAAGTAATAAGAACCATAGTATACACAGTGAAGTAGATATAAATAATTTTAATACAAATTCCCTCCCTTCAAAGGACCGAGTCTAGCAGAAGACAGCCATATAAACACATAATAAAGACATTACGTGAAAGTATCAGAGAAGATGCAGCCTTTGAGCACCTAAGAAAACCTCAGAATGGGTGCTACCTTAAAGGGGAGCATTAGATGGAAGGCAGGAGTTCATTGAATGAAGAAGAAAAAAAAATTATACAAAGGCAGTAGAC
This sequence comes from Capricornis sumatraensis, assembly GCF_032405125.1. Taxonomy (NCBI): domain Eukaryota; kingdom Metazoa; phylum Chordata; class Mammalia; order Artiodactyla; family Bovidae; genus Capricornis; species Capricornis sumatraensis. Next base: position 28,446,713 of record NC_091073.1, read on the forward strand.
ACCCATGGTGGATTCATATTAATGTATGGCAAAACCAATACAGTATTGTAAAGTAAAATAAAGTAAAAATAAAAATTAAAAAAAAACAAACAAAGGCAGTAGAGGAAGCATGGGGACTGTAAATAGGGAAGAAGGACTTGGGATGTAGACTGCAGCAACAGTGTGAGAAGCATGAACATGGCCACATGTTGAGATTTTAAGGTAGATGTAAATAAATTTATTGATGTAAATAAATTTATTGATGTAAATAAATTTATTGATGTAAATAAATAAAGGTAGATGTAAATAATTGATTAAATGCCTTTCAGACATATTTGGATCATCTCCCATAGACAATGAAGAGTCAAGGATTTTTTTTTTTTTTGCTTTTAAAAAAATTTGTATATTTTTTAATTGAAGGATAATTGCTTTACAGAATTTTGTTATTTTCTGTTAAACATGGACATGAATCAGCCCTAGGTATATATATGTCCCCTCACTCTTGAACCTCCCTCCTATTCCTCCCCATCCCACCATTCTAGGTTGATAGAGAGCCCCTGTTTGGGTTCCAAGACATACAGCAAATTTCTGTTGGCCATCTATTTTACATATGGTAATGTAAGTTTCCATGTTACTCTCTCCATACATCTCACCCTCTCCTCCCCTCTCTCCATGTCCACCATTCTGTTCTCTATGTCTGTTTCTCCACCGCTCCCCTGCAAATAAATTCTTTGGTACCATCTTTCTAGATTCCATATATATTTGTTAGTATACAATATTTATCTTTCTCTTTTTGACTTATTTCACTCTGTATAATAGGCTCTAGGTTCATCCACCTCATTAGAACTGACTCAAATGCATTCCTTTTTTAAAGCTGAGTAATATTCCGTTACAGAGAAGGCAATGGCACCCCACTCCAGTACTCTTGCCTGGAAAATCCCATGGATGGAGGAGTCTGGTGGGCTGTAGTTCATGGTCACTAGGAGTTGGACACGACTGAGGGACTTCACTTTCACTTTTCACTTTCATGCATTGGAGAAGGAAATGGCAACCCACTCCAGAGTTCTTGCCTGGAGAATCCCAGGGACAGGGGAGCCTGGTGGGCTGCCGTCTATGGGGTCGCACAGAGTCAGACATGACTGAAGTGACTTAGCAGCAATATTCCATTATGTATATGTACCACAACTTCTTTATCCATTCATCTCTTGATTGACATCTAGGTTGCTTCCATGTTCTAGCTATTGTAAATAGTGCTGCAATGAACAATGGGGTTCATGTGACTTTTTCACTTTTGGTTTCCTCAAGGCATATGCCCAGGACTGGGATTGCTAGGTCATATGATGGTTTATTCCCAGTTTTTTAAGGAATCTCCATACCGTCTTCCATAGTGGCTGTATCAATTTACATTCCCACCAACAGTGCAAGAGCGTTCCCTTTACTCCACACCCTCTCCAGCACTTATTGTTTGTAGACTTTTGGATGATGGCCATTCTGCCAGTGTGAGGTGATATCTCATTGCAGTTTTGATTTGCATTTCTCTAACAATGAGTGATGTTGAGCATCTTTTCATGTGTCTGTTAGCCATCTGTATGTCTTCTTTGAAGAAATGTTTGTTTAGGTCTTTTTCCCAATTTTTGATTGGGTTGTTTGTTTTTCTGGTATTGAGTTGTATGAGCTCAATTTCGAAATTAATCCTTTGTCAGTTGTTTCATTTACTATTACTTTTTCCTATTCTAAGGATTGTCTTTTCACCTTGTTTACAGTTTCATTTGCTGTGCAAAAGCTTTTAAGTTTGATTAGGTCCCACTTGTTTACTTTTGTTTTTATGTCCATTACTCTAGGAGGCGGGTTATAGAGGATCTTTCTTTGATTTATGTCATTCAATGTTCTGCTTATATTTTCCTCTAAGAGTTTTATAGCTTCTGGTCTTACATTTAGATCTTTAATCTACTTTGAGTTTATCTTTGTGTATGGTGTTAGGAAGTGTTCTAATTTAATTCTTTTACATGTAGCTGTCCAGTTTTCCAGCACCGCTTATTGAAGAGGCTGTCTTTGCCCCATTGTATATTGTTGTCTCCTGTGTCAAAAATAAGGTACTCATAGGTGAGTGGGTTTATTACTGGGCTTTCTGTCTTGTTCCATTGGTCTATATTTCTGTTTTTGTGCCAGTATCATACTGTCTTGATAACTATAGCTTTGTAGTATAATCTGAAGTCAGGAAAGTTGATTCTTCCAGATCCATTCTTCTTTCTCAAGACCTACCATGGCTATTTGGGGTCTTCTGTGTTTCTACATGGATTGTGAAACTTTTTGTTTTAGTTCTGTGAAAAATGCCACTGGTAATTTGATAGGGATCACATTGAATCTATAGATTGCATTTGGTAGTAGTCATTTTCACAATATTGATTCTTCCCACCCAGGAATATGGAATATCTCTCATGTGACCCAGTAATCCCACTACTAGGCATATACCCAGAAAAAACCACAATTCAAAAAGACACTTGCACCCCAGTGTTCACTGCAGCACTATTTACAATAGCCAAGACACAGAAGCAACCTAAATGTCCACCAACAGGGGAATGGATAAAGAAGTTGTGATACAAATATATAGTGGAGTATTACTCAGCCATAATAAGGCTGAAACTGGGTCATTTGTAGAGACGTGGATAGACCTAGATACTGTCATACAGACTGAAGTAAGTCAGAAAGAGAAAAACAAATACCATTTATTAATGTATATATGTGGAATCTGAAAAAAATGTTATAAATCATCATATTTACAAGGCAGAATTAGAGACACAGATGGAAAGAACAAAAGTACCAATACGAGAGAAATTGGGAGAGAGGGATTAATAAATATATACTAATGATACTATGTGTAAAATAGATAACTAATGAGAACCTACCATATAGCACAGGGTGCTCTGCTCAGTGCTCCGTGGTGACCTAGTGTTTTAGCTGCTCAGTTGTGTCTGACTTGCTGTGACCTCATGGACTGTAGCCTGCAAGGCTCCTCTGTTCATGGAATTCTCCAGGCAATAATACTGGGGTGGGTTGCCATTCCCTTCTCCAGGGAATCTTCCCAGCCCAGGGATTGAACCTGGGTCTCCTGCATTGCAAGCAGATTCTTTACTGTCTGAGCCACGAGGGAAGCCTATTTACTTCCTACTTAACAAATAATGACATTTATTCTATGACTAGGTTTATAGTAAAGGTTCCTCAAAGAGAAGTGAGACCTATTGTCATCTTCATCTAAGATCCATCTTCCTTTCAGTCTCTGACCACTGGTATACCTGGCCTTGACTTAGTTAATGCCACTTAGGCTGGGCAAGTTTTACCCACTTCAAAGCCTGATGATTTTTTACAATGAAAAGCTAAGTAAGGAAAAGGAGAGACCTATAGCTAACCTGGCCTTGACTTAGTTAATGCCACTTAGGCTGGGCAAGTTTTACCCACTTCAAAGCCTGATGATTTTTTACAATGAAAAGCTAAGTAAGGAAAAGGAGAGACCTATAGCTAACCTGGCCTTGACTTAGTTAATGCCACTTAGGCTGGGCAAGTTTTACCCACTTCAAAGCCTGATGATTTTTTACAATGAAAAGCTAAGTAAGGAAAAGGAGAGACCTATAGCTATAGGTCATTTTTCTGACAACACTGAAAGATTTCAGAGTATACCTAGCTAACCAGGGCAGCTTAGGTAAAGTTTAAAAAGCTGGTAGAGGAATTAGAGTAAGAGAAAGATGCAGTTGTTCCTGAATGATTTCTATATAATCCTAATAAAGTACGGATTATCCCATGATTTCTCCAAGCTATATAAAATTAAAAAAAAAGAAAACAAAAACACAAACCCAAGGTACTCGTTACAAAGGAGTGGTACATCACAGCTTGCAGTCTGGCTCCTCAAGCCAATGACTAAAACCTATGCCTAGCTGTTCACAGAAAGACCAGTAATAACTGGTGAAAGTCATATAAACTATGCCTGATTTTCTGCACTGTGTGCGTGTTTAAGCCATGCTCAGCCTTTTATTCCAGTGAGCATTAAACTAATACTCTAGCCATTTTCTTTGTTTAAAATAATGTCTCCCTCATCACCTTCAATTTCAAATATATCCAGACTCTTAGAACTTACACATGGTAAACTGTTGTGTAATGACTAAAACATTCAGAATGCATGAAAATGCAGTATCTCTTAAGGAATAGTGGTATTAACTAAAATCACATAATAAACTTTCAAGTACTACAAAGATAAGCAGTTATTAGTACACAGCAGAAATGGTGTAGCTGAGATATACATCAGGCAAAAAAATAGCATAAATCTAAGAAGAAATGTTTTAAAAAGGAGAGTTAGTTGCTTAATATTGGTTAAAATGTATTACTGAATAGGTATCTTAGTTTCAAGCATTTATATTTAATAACAAGCAAATAGTTCAAGTCTAAAATCTTGAACAGATTCAAGAAAATAAAGCATATGTTTCAAACTATGTAGCAAATCACTAGCACATCCTACTGAGATTAACCAAGGTGTAACCAAGCAGGCATTTAACCATAGAGGAACAGACATAACATTTAAGAGTTAGTTTTTCTTATATTATTAGAGGATAGAGTATAAACGCACAACAGCTTGGTCATAACATGCTAGCATATTACATCATGCTGTAATACAGATATACCTGTAATATTTTACTTACAATGAAACAAAAATAAAAACAGAAAAGCAAAAAAGTAAATTATCAAGTCTCATAATCCCAAAGTAATACATTAAACAATTAGAATTAATAATATTGCAAAATAAATATTCAGTTGCAATATAAATGTGAACTAATATTTTAATACATCAATAATATCAAAATATAACAAAATTTCACTTTCAATAACAAAAGTATAAACTACATGGGGATAATCCTAATAAAAAAGTGCTATATACCTGAAGATAATCTGCTATATACATAAAGCAATATTAAAAATATTCCCTTAAAAAATGTGTATAATTTAATAATAGATAATGGGGGGATGGAAAAGCTGATTATTTTAAAGGTGTTGAATAGTTTTATATTTGTTTAGAGGCTTAAAATACCATCAAACATCACTAGAAGTTGTTTGAACTTTTCCCAAATTAAACTAAAGTGTAAAGTTTCATTATGATCAACAAAACATGACAATGGAAAATAATTCATAGGATACATGTAATAATTCAATATATGATAAAAAACATAAAAATAGAAAGTCAAGCTATTCGTTCAAAAACTAGTACAACAATGATCACGAAACCACAATTTTAAGCCCATATCATAAATTTAATATCTAAAGAAAATAATAAAAAATAATAAAGAAACCATATAAATTAAAATCTAATAGAACTGAATTACTTTTTACAACCTCAAAAATGATAGAAAAATATCTGATCTTTAAAGCTATAGACATAATTATAACTGCAAGAGAAAAGATGAGCAGATGCTCACAAGTTTAAAATATCTATTTTCCCAACTTTATTAAGATATAACTGATGTAGAACATCGTGTCTTCCCAGGTGGCCCTAGTGGTAAAGAACCTGCCTACCAATGCAGGAGGCATAGGGATGTGGGTTCAATCCCTGAATCAGGAAGATCCCTTGGAGAAGGAAATGGAAATCCACTCCAGTTTTCTTGCCTCGAGAATCCCATAGACAGAGGAGTCTGGTGGGCTATACATAGTCCATATCGTGGCAAAGAGTTGGACACGATTGAAGTCACTTAGCATGCATGCACATTGTGTCAGTTTAAGGTACACAAGTTGTTGATTTGACACATTTATATATTGCAAAATGATTATATCTATGGTGTCAGCTAACACCTCTATCACATCACACATCTACTGTCTTTGTGTGTGTGTGTGTGTGTGTGTGTGTGTGTGTGTAAGAACATATAAGATCTGTTTTCTCAGTAACTTTCAGGGGCTTCCCAGGTGGTGCTAGGGGTAAAGAACGTGCCTGACAAGCAGGAGACTTAGGAGAAGCGGATTCGATCCCAGGGTCAGGAAGACCCCCTGGAGAAGGAAATGACAACCCACTCCAGCACTCTTGTCTGAAAAATCCCATGGACAGAGGAGCCAGGAGGGCTACAGTCCATGGGGTTGCAAAGAGTCGGACACGACTGAATGACTAAGCATACAGCAATCTTCAAGTATAGGGTACACTATTATTAACATAAAATCATCATGCTGTACATTAGATCCCCAGAACTTACTTATCTTAAAACTGTAAGTGTGAAAACTTTGACCAATATTTCCCTATTTCCTCTACTCTCCAAACTCTGGTAACTACCATTCCAGTCTTCATTTCTTTTATATTCCTGAAACATATATCTGATAGAAATATTGGTAATATTTATGTCTATACTGTCATAAATAAATTTATGTATTTATTAATTAGACATTTTTTCTAGTATATATGTCAAACTACAAACCAGGAAAATATTTTCAGAGCATAATATGTTAATAAAAGACTTGTATACAACCTTGTATACAAATATTGTATACAATCTTATATACAAAATATTTTCAGAGCATAATATGTTAATAAAAGACTTGTATACAATCTTGTATACAAAAGATAAAAGACTTGTATACAATCCTCATTAATATTTAGAAAACATACACCACTTAAAAGATAAATGGACTAAAAAACTGACCAAAATAAAAGTAGAATAAATGTCCACTTATTCACTTAAATATTTACTAAGCACTTGCTATAGGGCTTCCCTAGTGGCTCAGCAGAAAAGAATGTGCCTGCAATATAGGAGAGGTGGATTCCATTCCTTGGTTGGGAAGATCCCATGGAGAAGAACATGGGGACCTACTCTAGTATTCTAGAATAGTCCAAGAAGGTCACAGAGTTGGACACAACTGAGTGACTGAACAATAACAACAAAGTGCATGCTGTATGACAAGCACTGTTCTAAATCTGAAGAAACAGTACCATACAAATAGGCAAAAAGTGTTGCCCTTAATCAGGAAGGAGAGACACTAAAAAGATGAATAGGTGTGACATTATTGGCAGTAATTGCCACGGAGAACAATGTAGGGAGGAATGATAGGAGATGTGGGAATGGGAAGGAGACTACAGCCTCCAACTCACAAAAATATGGTTAGAGAATGACAAGATGGTGTAAAATTTAGTCCTCACTTTTAACACAAGAACTTTTAATTAAAATAATACATAAATAAGCCAATATTTCTACCATCGAGTAATGTATGATAAAGGAGGCAAAAATATACAGTGAGGAAAAGAATCTCCTCAATAAAAGATGCTGGGAAAATAGGACAACTACATGCAAAAGGATAAAACTGGACTAAATACATCAATATAAAAGACCCTCAAGATGGATTAAAGATTTAAATGTCAGACCCGAAACTGTAAAGTTCCAGAAGAAAACACAAGCTGTATGCTCTGCTCTTTGACATCAATCCTAGAAATATTTGGGGGGAATCTATCTCTTCAAACAAAGGCAACAAAAGCAAAAATAAACAAACAGGACTAAGTCAGCTAAAATGGTTTTGCATGGCAAAGGAAATCATCAACAAAACAAAAGGCAACTTACTGAATGGGAGAAGATATTTGTAGAGATTTATCTGAAAATGGTTGATATCCAAAATATATAAAGTTACTCATATGACTCAATATAAAATAAAACAAACAAACAAAAAACCCAATTTAAAAATGAGCAGAGGACCTGAATAGACATTTTTTGAAAGACATACAGATGGCAAAGAGGCACATGCAAGAAGCTTAACAACATTAACCATCAGGAAAATGTGAATCAAAGTTACAATAAGATATACCACCTCACATTTGTCAGAATGGCTATTATCAAAAAGACAAGAAATGACATATGTTGGTGAGAATACGGAGAAAAGGGAAACTTGCACTGTTGGTGGGAATGGTGCTTCCTCCGAAAATTAAAAATAGAACTCCATATGATCTAGCAATTCTATGCCTGGGATTTTTGCAAAAGAACCAAAAACACTATTTAGAAAATATATATGCACCCCATATTCATTGAAGTATTACTTACAATAACTAAGGTACAGAAGCAACATGTTTCCTTTGACAGATAGATGAATAAAAATGATGTGGTATGTATATATATATGTGTGTGTATATATATATATTCTCAACTCTAAAACACAAAAATGAATCAAATGTTGCCATTCATGACAACATGAAGGAACCTTTATTTTGCCAAGTAAAGTAAGTCAGAGAAAGATAAATGCCATGTAATTTAACTTCTAAATGGGATCCACAAAACAAATGAACAGACAAAACAAAAAAGAAAACAGACTCATAGACTCAGAAAACACACTGGCGGTTGCTAGAGGGGAGGAGGGGGGGAAACACGAAAAATAGGCGAAGAAGATTAAGAAGTACAAACTTTCAAGTATAAAATATCAAGGGGATATAGTGTACAACATAGGGTATGTTGTCAAAAACATTGTAATAACTGTATGGTGACAGATGGTGACTAGACTTACTATGGTAATCATTTTGCAAAGCATAAAAAGTATTGCATCTTTATTTTGTCCACCTAAAACTAATATTGTATGTCAATAATAATATAATAAAATAATAATGCACAGATGTGAAAACACAGAGGTCAGTGAGTGTCCATCTCTCATAGAAATGTATAATCTTATAAAACTTTTATAAAGTACAGTGCTATATTTATCATAATTCTTAAAAAATGTTCATAAGATTTCATACAGAAATTCCAATTCTGGAAAGTTATTTGGAAGAAATAGTAAAACCTATAAAAACAGTTCTTAGGAACTGCATACTCAGCACAGTTTAATGTATAACAATCAAAATTTGGAAGAAATTTTGGAAGTCCACATTCCATAAATAGGGACTATTTACTCATAACGTTATGGCATCATTATATGCACATTTTTGTGATCATTAAATAGTATGGTGTTGAGTTCTGAAAATATACTGAAAATATAAACAATACAATGTTAATTGAAGTATATCAGAGTATTATACTGTATATAAAATTTTCTTAATTTGTCTTTCTTATATATAAACATTTATGAATGGAATAAAAATATTTCATGAAAAAATACACAGAAATAAACTGATTTAAGATGATAATATTTTTACCCAGAATTAAAAAATTTTATAGTGAATGAGACCATACAATGATCAAATTTAATCTCTCAACTAATAAAGTATTCTATATTGTGCCCAGATAATTTAGTTAATATCAGAGGATCACTCCCTACTAATACACACTTCTGTATAGCTCACACTGTCCCAGCCTCTTGACCCTGCTCACAGTACCGATCATATCTGAGTGAAACAGCTATCCCATTTTCACCTTCTTTTTAAACTGTTCTGCATGTCTCAAGTCATGTCTTAAATTCCCCTTATTCAATAGTAAAATTAACTATTAACTATTAGCAATTAGTAATAATAGGCATAGTAACAACAGCAGTGAAAACACATCATAAAAGGACTGTAATTGAGAGATTACTAGTAAAAGTATTTTAACAATATTAATTCTGCGTTAGTCCTTCTCTACCCCAAACCACAGAGTAGTTTTATTTCTCTTTTCCAAATTAGGAAACCAGAGTCAGGAAGGCCAAATAAACTTGCCACAGCAACATGACTACAAAATTAGCTGAACTGAGATTTGTCCTTGGGCCTAAAAGAAGCCAAAACTAGGGTTTTGTGGTTTTTTTCTCCTTTTTTCCACATTACCATAGACTTCCTAAGATCTCTTAGATGGAAAAAACCTCTCCCTTCACTGTTTCTCAACTATATTTTGTTCCTGCATACAGCATTGAGTTTACAGGCAATCTTATACTTTAGATCCCTATGTCTCATGGTCTCATACTGCCAAGCCATGTCTCTCTCTCTCTCTCTCTCTCAGACACACATATACAATGTATCACAGAGGAAAGGACTTGCTCAGTAAATACTTACTAAACTAACATAAAGCAAATCTCATTCTAACCTAACACTAGTCAGCTTTTGCTGTTGTTTTGCTGTTCAGTTGCTAAGTCAGGTCTAACTGTTTGCAACCCCAAGAACTGTAGCACACCAGGCTTCCCTGTCCTTCAATATTTCCTGGAGCTTGCTCAAACTCATGCCCATTGAGTTGGTGATGCTACCTAACCTTCTCATCCTCTGTTGCCCCCTTCTCCTCCTGCCCTTAATCTTTCCAGCATCAGGGTCTTTTTAAATGAGTCAGCTCTTTGCATTAGGTGGCCAAAGTATTGGAGCTTCAGCTTCAGCATCAGTTCTTCCAATGAATATTCAGTGTTCATTTTCTTTAGGATTGACGGGTTTGATTTCCTTGCAGTCCAAGAGACTCTCAAGAATCTTCTCCAGACCCACAGTTCAAAAGTATCAATTCTTCTGCATTCAGCCTTCTTTATGGCCCAACTCTCACATCCATACATGACTACTGGAAAAACCATAGCTTTGACTATACGGACTTTTATGGCAAAATGATGTCTCTGCTTTTTAATATACTGTCCAGGGTGTGTGACAGGTTTTCTTGTTAGCATTTCTAATTCCAGTGTTCAAGGTAACATGGGCATGAAATCCCTGGAATATACCATCAAAACCAACCACACTGACGCAGGGCTGTGAAGAATGTGAAGCAGTGAAAACGGAAAATACTTTTAATACTTCTAAAGGAATAGAGTATATAAATCCTAGGCAGTGCTACATTTTACTATTGTAGTTATTGGCATTATGGAATACAGTTTTAAATGGACTATTTTCAAGTCAAATATCTTAATAGACATGGAGCTATAATTGTACAGTGTGGTAAATTTTCAGCATCTAATGACTCATGAAAGCTTGCCAAAACATGCAGATTTTGAAAGAAAAGGTTCACCTCTTTCCTGATTTACTACAGAGTGAATCACAGGCAAGCTAGTGTTGCTTTTGGCCAAGGACTTGAGGCTAAGACATATAAATGTGCAAAAGAGAAATATCTAACCAGCATATTCTCCTTCCTGGGCAACATTGATCTTATCATGTGAGAATGTACAAGATTTTAAGACAATTATGAAAGTATTTACTGCAGGAATATTTCCATGAAATCTTTTCAAGTATGAAAAGAGAATAATATAATTTAATGAGTTGACAGGAAAGTAGGAAAACATGAGTGTGTGAGCTTTGTGTAAAGAATAAATGATTGTTGTTGTTCAGTCACTCAGTCATGTCCAACTCTCTGTGACCCCATGGATTGCAGCAAGCCAGGTCTCCCTGTCCTTCACCATCTCCCAGAGCTTGCTCAGACTCATGTCCGTTGAGTCTATGATGTCATCCAACCATCTCGTCCTCTGTTGTCCCCTTCTCCTCCTGCCTGCAATCTTTCCCAGCTTCAGGGTCTTTTCCAATGAGTCAGTTCTTCACATCAGGTGGCCAAAGTACTGGAGTTTCAGTCTCAGCATCAGTCTTTCCAAAGAATATTCAGGACTGATTTCCTTTAGGATTGACTCGTTTGATCTCCTTACAGTCCAAGGGACTCTCAAGAGTCTTCTCTAACACCACAGTTCGAAAGCATCAATTCTACACTCAGCATTCTTTATAGTCCAACTCTCACATCCATACACAACTACTAGGAAAACATACCTTTGACTATATGGACCTTTGTCGGCTGCATAATGTCTCTGCTTTTTAATATGCTGTCTAAGTTTGTCATAGCTTTTCTTCCAAGGAGTAAGTGTCTTTTAATTTTATGACTGCAGTCACCATCCACAGTGATTTGAAAGACCAAGAAAATACACTGTTGCCATTGTTTCCCCTTCTATTTGCCATGGAGTGACGGGACCAGATATCATGATTTTAGCTTTTTGAATGTTGAGTTTTAAGCCAGCTTTTTCACTCTTCTCTTTCACCTTCCTCAAGAGGCTTTTTAGTTCCTCTTTGCTTTCAGCCGTAAGGGTGGTGTCATCTCTGTATCTGAGGTTACTGATATTTCTCCTGGCAATCTTGATTTGAGCTTGTGCTTCATCCAGCCCAGCATTTCTCATGATGTAGTCTGCGTAAAAGTTAAATACGCAGGGTGACAATATACAGCCTTGATGTACTCCTTTCCCAACTTGGAACCAGTCCATTGTTTCATGTCTGGTTCTAAACGCTGCTTCTTGATCTGCAAATAGATTCTTCAGGAGGCATGTAGTGTGGTCTGGTATTCCTATCTCTTTAAGAATTTTCCACAGAGAATAAATTTTCCACCAAGAATAAATGCTAGACATTGAATTAACATGAAATTCAAATGACAAGGAAGGCTTTTCCCATTGGTTAAATATTTATTCTTAGGGGAGGTGCTAAAATCAATGTTAAAAGTAAATATTTTAGTCCATTTTTAAATATGACTTTTTTCCAAAGGACCTAGCTTAACTCAAGACAAGTCAAGAAAACATCCAAGTACATTTGATATGGAATATTTGGGTAAATCCATAAAAAGAACATAAAGATTCATGTCCTGTGAGCTTCTGAAGAATATTTGTTTAAAGCTAAGAAACAGAGACCTGCTATATATAAGAATTATTTTGGCAAACAATAAGCTAATCAACACTCCATATATGATACGATTAATGTAATATTAGTTGCTAAGTTTTGTCTGACTCTGTGACCCTATGGACCATAGCCCACTAGGCTCCTCTGTCCGTGGGAGCTGACAGGTAAGAATAAGGAAGTGAGTTGCCATTTCCTTCTCCAATAAAATACATTAAGGATATTTAGTAAGTTCAACAAACACTTTTTAACAAGCTAGCCCAGTTCAGTTCAGTAGCTCAGTTGTGTCCGACTCTTTGTGACGCCATGGACAACAGCACACCAGGCCTCCCTGTCCATCACCAACTCCCTGAGTTTACTCAAACTCATGTCCATTGAGTTAGTGAGGCCATCCAACCATCTCATCCTCTGTTGCCCCCTTCTCTCACCTTCAATCTTTGTCAGCATCAGAGTCTTTTCAAATGAGTCAGTTCTTCACATCAAGTAGTCAAAATATTGGAGTTTCACCTTCAGCGTCAGTCCTTCCAATGAATATTCAGGACTGATCTCCTTTAGGAGGGACTGGTTGGATCTCCTTGCAGTCCAAGGGACTCTCAAGAGTCTTCTCCAACACCACAGTTCAAAAGCATCAATTCTTTGGCGCTCAGCTTTCTTTATAGTCCGACTCACATCTATGCATGACTACTGGAAAAACCATAGCTTTGACTAGATGGATCTTTGTTGGCAAACTAATGTCTCTGGCTTTTTAAACAAGCTAGCTCACTGGCTTTAATTTTCCCCTGTAATGATTTTCCTTCACACTACTCTAGTTATTAAACATCTGATAAATTCTATCTTATAGTTATCTCCTATCTCTTTCACATTTTTCTGTTATCATTGCCACTTATCTCAAGCTATAACCTCTTCTTTCTAATGAGAATTAAAGTATGTTACTACTTTTTTAATTGAAGTAGTATTGATTTACAATATTATATTAATTTCAGATATATAACATAGTGATTCAATACTTTATAAAGTATACTTCATTTAAAGTTATTACAAAACAATGTTTATATTTCTCTGTGCTGTAAAATATATCCTTTCTGCTTATTTCATACATAGGTTTTTTGGCCTCAATTCCCTATCCTCGTCCTGCCCCTCCCCCATCCCACTCCCCACTGGTAACCACTAGTTTATCCTCTATAGCCTCTTAAATGTTATACTTGCCAGCCATCTAGTAGAGCAACACTAACATTTTAATTTTGGGCTTGAACCTTCATGACTCTTGAGCTGAAATGCAAATGTCTTAGGGTTCACATCCACTATGACTTTATTCTTGTCCACTTATACGTCATCACTTTTGTCTCACTCAGATTGAACTATTTTCATTTCCCTTGACTTCCCATTGTATTTCACACCTCTTGTCTGCTTTTGTCATTGTCCTCCAGGCCTCCCTACACTGCTATTTCTATTTATCTGCCAAGGCTCAAGTCAAGTGTTACCTCCTTCTCTTGTAACTGATCTCTAGCAATTTTCCCATCATCTCCCCAAATTGTTAGGTTCTTCTTCCCGTGTTTCTTTTTAAGATTAACCAGACCTGAAATTCAAAACCTGTTCCTTTTACTTATGAGTTATTTATGTTGAGCAAGTTAATCTCACTAAGCTTTAGTTATCAGATTTATATAAAATCATACCATATGATATGTGTAGTATTGTTTTGATGAAAGAAAAGTACATGGTTTGGAGAATAACACTTCTTTTTCTCTTTGTTCTATGCTCCCTGTTCATGATATTACTTTAAAAAGTACTTGTCCATAATTTATTTTTCTTGGTGTCTTCAAATAGATGGAACTTTTTGAGAGAAGAAATGTGTATTTCTCAAATATGTATCTCAACACTTAATCTAGGACTAATAATACCTGACACCTATTTCTAATGTAAGCATCTACTAAGGGCTAATATTACACTCAGAATTTTATGGATTAGAAGTATAAATTCAAGATATTCTTTGCCTTGCTTACAGATAAGACCATGTCCAGAAAATATGGATAAACCATGCCATGAGGAAGAAAGCTGTGAATATTATTAAATAAACACTGATAAACACTGGCAAATACTTCATCCTCATAGAGAGGAATGGGGGGAAAACAAAGGTGGAGGTAACTGAGTAGGAAATGAGGAAGATTTTAAGAAATTTGTAGCATTTGAATTTATGGTTGGAGAGGCGGGATTTGAACATAGAGATATCCAAGAGGTAGCGGCAGAAGCAATGTCAAATAGAAAGGAAAAAATAAAAGCACAGTGAGGAAATTCTGGGCACCTTTAGTTGCTAGTAAATAGGTACACTTGCTGAGAGTTCATGATGGTAAAACTGGTGAGTGTCCTTCACGGACACTAGATTGGTGCCTGGATTGACAGTTCAATAGCTTAACCATATTTGGATATGCTGAAAGCATGGTATATTCCCAGGCATAGCAGCTACACGACAGGATTAATTCATCACAGTGGTATTGACATTGCCAATGACATAAAACAGTGGCTGATACAGCCATTGTTCATTATTAATGGAGGTGAAGAAAACTTTTTAATTGTCAAGAAAATAGTTTTGCACAGTTATCCTAAAATCCTTAGGGAGTAAAAGCACAGAAATCATCTTCAGAAGAAACAACTTATTTTTTCTTGCTGGTATCATTTAAATATAACACTCACAGTGCCTTCAGATTGAAGAGGAACAGAACATGACCTCATCTGATGAATGAAGAAGCTATTTTTCTACCACTAACTGGCATGAGAAACAGCAAAACTCCTGGAGGAAATTAGCAAATCTTAAAGGTGTGGATGACATTCTGTAGTAGTGTTTGTCCAAAAAAAATGACACAAATTATGGCACTGAACTGTAAAGCCAAACAGCGGCAGACACTCTACTCTCTCCATGGCAAAATGCACATTTTTTCCCAGAGATTAATTTCTAAACATGCCAACATTTAAGTCTAAGTTTGTAGTATATTCCAAGTTACACTAAGGAGTCAGTTGAATCTCTCCTCTGGTTTAAACACACACAAAGAGAAATTTTCCACTGGAGAACACAGGAAAACAAATTCTTACGTTCCTACTATTGTATATTTAATAAGTCTTTCCCATATTTACATTATTTTAGTGATTGTATTTGTGGGTGACATTAAAAGTGTCATTGATGGTAATTTGAATGCAGATAGTGAATATAACCACAAAATAAAGGCAGATCATTTTTTAAAAAATGCCAGAGCAGGACAACCAAAATCAAATAATTCTCATAACATGATCTAAAAACAATCTAATAACTGGCAATTGAAGAATTTATCTTTCTCTCAACATCACTAACTATTAGAGAAATGCAAATCCAAACTACAATGAGGTATCACTTCACACCAGTCAGAATGGCCATCATCAAAAATTCTACAAACAGTAATTGCTGGAGAGGGTGTGGGGGAAAGGAAAGACTTTTACACTGTTGGTAGTAAGGTAAGTTAAGAACCATTGTGGAGAAAAGTATGCAGGTTCCTTAGAAACCTAAAATACAACTACTGTATGACCCAGTAATCCCACTATTGGGCATACACCCAGAGAAAACCATAATTCAAAAAGATGTTTCCTTTGTTGTGCAGAAGCTTTTAATGTTAATTAGATCCCATGTGTTCATTTTTGCTTTTATTTCCAGTATTCTGGGAGGTGGAAGGAAACTATAAGCAAGGTGAAAAGACAGCCTTCAGAATGGGAGAAAATAATGGCAAATGAAGCAACTGACAAGTAACTAATCTCAAAAATATACAAGCAACTCATGCAGCTCAATTCAAGAAAAATAAACGACACAATCAAAAAAATGGGCCAAAGAACTAAATAGACATTTCTCCGAAGAAGACATACGGATGTCTAACAAACACATGAAAAGATGCTCAACATCACTCATTATCAGAGAAATGCAAATCAAGACCACAATGAGGTACCATTTCATGCCAGTCAGAATGGCTGCAATCCAAAAGTCTATAAGCAATAAATGCTGGAGAAGGTGTGGAGAAAAGGGAACCCTCTTACATTGTTGGTGGGAATGCAAACTAGTACAGCCACTATGGAGAACAGTGTGGAGATTCCTTAAAAAATTGCAAACAGAAATGCTTTATGACCCAGCAATCCCACTGCTGGGCATACACACCGAGGAAACCAGAATTGAAAGAGACACGTGTACCCCAATGTTCATCGCAGCACTGTTTATAATAGCCAGGACATGGAAGCAACCTAGATGTCCATCAGCAGGTGAATGGATAAGAAAGCTGTGGTACATATACACAATGGAGTATTACTCAGCCATTACAGAGAATACATTTGAATCAGTTCTAATGAGGTGGATGAAACTGGAGCCAATTATACAGAGTGAAGTAAACCAGAAAGAAAAACACCAATACAGTATACTAACACATATATATGGAAATTAGAAAGATGGTAATGATAACCCTGTATGCGAGACAGCAAAAGGGACACAGATGTGTAGAGCGGACTTTTGGACTCTGAGGGAGAGGGAGAGGGTGGGATGATTTGGGAGAATGGCATCGAAACATGTATAGTATCACGTAAGAAACGAATCACCAGTCTATGTTCGATACAGGACACAGGATGCTTAGGGCTGGTGCACGGGGATGATCCAGAGAGATGACATGGGGAGGGAGGTGGGAGGGGGGTTCAGGATTGGGAACTCATGTACACCCGTGGCGGATTCATGTTAATGTATGGCAAAACCAATACAGTATTGTGAAGTAAAATAAAGTAAAAATAAAAAAAAAAAAAGACACATGTACCACAATGTTCAGTTCAGTTCAGTTTAGTTGCTCAGTCATGTCCGACTGTTTGCGACCCCATGAATCGCAGCATGCCAGGCCTCCTTGTCCATCACCATCTCCCAGAGTTCACTCAAAGTCACGTCCATCAAGTCGGTGATGCCATCCAGCCATCTCATCCTCTGTTGTCCCCTTCTCCTCCTGCCCCCGATCCCTCCCAGCATCAGAGTCTTTTCCAATGAGTCAACTCTTCGCATGAGGTGGCCAAAGTACTGGAGTTTCAGCTTTAGCATCATTCCTTCCAAACAAATCGCAGGGTTGATCTCCTTCAGAATGGACTGGTTGGATCTCTTTGCAGTCCAAGGGACTCTCAAGAGTCTTTTCCAACACCACAGTTCAAAAGCATCAATTCTTCGGCGCTCAGCTTTCTTCACAGTCCAACTCTCGCATCCATACGTGACCACAGGAAAAACCGTAGCCTTGACTAAATGGACCTTTGTTAGCAAAGTAATGTCTCTGCTTTTGAATATGCTATCTAGGTTGGTCATAACTTTCCTTCCAAGGAGTAAGCGTCTTTTAATTTCATGGCTGCAGTCACCATCTGCAGTGATTTTAGAGCCCCCCAAAATAAAGTCTGACACTGTTTCCACTGTTTCCCCATCTATTTCCCATGAAGTGATGGGACCAGATGTCATGATCTTTGTTTTCTGAATGTTGACCTTTAAGCCAACTTTTTCACTCTCCTCTTTCAGTTTCATCAAGAGGCTTTCTAGTTCCTCTTCACTTTCTGCCATAAGGGTGTTGTCATCTGCATATCTGAGGTTATTGATATTTCTCCCGGCAATCTTGATTCCAGCTTGTGCTTCTTCCAGCCCAGCATTTCTCATGATGTACTCTGCATAGTAGTTAAATAGGCAGGGTGACAATATACAGCCTTGACATACTCCTTTTCCTATTTGGAACCAGTCTGTTGTTCCATGTCCAGTTCTAACAGTTACTTCCTGACCTGCATATAGGTTTCTCAAGAGGCAGGTCAGGTGGTCTGGTATTCCCATCTCTTTCAGAATTTTCCACAGTTGATTGTGATCCACACAGTCAAAGGCTTTGGCATAGTCAATAAAGCAGAAATAGATGTTTTTCTGGTATTTTCTTGCTTTTTCGATGCATAGCAGCACTATTTACAATAGCCAGGAAATTGAAGTAACCTAAATGTCCATCAACAAAGAAATGGATAAAGAGGATATAGTGGATATAATAATGGAATATTATGATTCAGTCATAAAAAGGAACAAAATTGTGTCATTTTCAGAGATGTGGATAGATTGAGATAGACTCTGCTATACAGACTCTGCTATACTCTTCCCTCATCATTCAGTGGGTAAAGAATCTGTCTGCAATGCAGGAGACCCAGGTTCGATACCTGGGTCAGGAAGATCCCCTGGAGAAGGAAATAGCAACACACTAGCATTCTTGCCTGGAGAATCCCATGGACAGAGGAGACTGGTAGGCTACAGTCCATGGGGTCACAAGAGTTGGACATAACTTATTGACTAGCCCACATACAGAGTGAAGTAAATCAGAAAGAGGAAAACAAATATCATATATTAATGCATATGTGTGGAATCTAGAAAAATCGTACAAATGAGCCTATTTGCAAAGTAGAAATAGAGACACAAATGTAGAGAACAAGTGTATGGACACAAAGGGGGGAAAAGAGGAGGTGGGGTGAACTGGGAGGTTGGGACTGACATATATACACTATGCTGCTGCTGCTGCTGCTGTCACTTCATTCGTGTCCTACTCTGTGCGACCCCATAGACGGCAGCCCACCAGGCTCCCCTGTCCGTGGGATTCTCCAGGCAAGAACACTGGAGTGGGTGCCATTTCCTTCACCAATGCGTGAAAGTGAAGTCGCTGAGTCATGTCCCTGGGATTCTCCAGGCAAGAGTGCTGTAGTGGCATGCCATTGCCTTCTCCGCATATATACACTTCTATGTATGAACTAGATAACTGATGAGAACCTCTTATATAGCACAAGGAACTCTACTCCCGGCTCTGTGGTGACAAACAGGGAATATATGTATGCATATAACTGATTCACTTTGATGTACAGCAAAAAACTAACATAAGATTGTAGATGAACTAAACTTCAGTTTTTGGAAAGGAATTCATCTTTACAGATGAATATATGAGCAAAACACAGAAACGAAATCAAGACGGACTTATCCACTAGGTATAAGAGCCACAATGCCAAGGGCCTAGGCTACTTTAAGGGGCTCAAACAAATGTTTTAATTTTAATGTTTTTAAGTCAGTAGAAATGAATATAATAACATTTAATATATAACAATGAATCCATCCTAGATTATATTCACTTTACTATGAATACAATTGTAAAATATAACTTTTTAAGAATTTTATTATGGAAAAAGTGGTGTAAGAAAACAAAAGAAACCATGAAATTCAGAATGTAGTACTCTTTGAATTCTAGTATTGAAAGGAGGAAAATGATATTAAAGAAGAGGATACAGAGAGAGCTTCTCAACATTTCATGTAATATCTTATTTGCCTAAAAATTTTAAGCAGATGGGACAAAGTGAGATTTGATAAAACTCTTTGGGTACTTAAACACTTATTCTGTCTTCACCATCCTTTTTTAAAATAACTCATAATTAAAATGTTAATAAATGATCCTCTTGATTGAATGAATTATTTGCTACTTATCATTAGATTGTTTTAAGGGTAAAGTTTTAGAATGTCCCTTTAAGCAAGATGTTAGTTTTGTCTCCATAAATATTTTTCATCTCTCAAATGAAAAAACTTTCTGTGGAAAGAAATATTTCATCTCAAGAGAAATGTGATTTTAAATTATAGAATTGTTCTTCTAACCCCCAAGAAATGAAACAATGAATTTTTTGAAAATCATGTTGGTTATGGATTTTTTATAGAGTATTAATATTCCCTAATAAAATCAGTATGGTGACAAAAGGTATGGGGTATTTTTGCATGATTTCCTTATTTTTAAATGTATTATATTGTTCCAACTCCAAAACTTAATAAAAACAAACTTAGGAATGTAAAAGAGATGGAAAATGTAAAAGTTATTTTAAAATTAAAATCACTGGAAATAAGAATGAAAAACACATAAATCAAGTTGACTGGTATAGGGCTTTCAGTTCAACAGTAGTAACAGAACAGATATTTATTTTCCAGTATATTGGCTTATTTGAATTAGAGTCTATTTTTCATAGACTGAAAGCTCCATGAAAAGAAGCCTTTTTTGTTTTGTTTTGATCACTGCTGTATGTTCAGAATCTGAAGCAGTATCTGCCGTGTAAATACTATGTTTTCAATTAATATATGTCAAATGAATCAATCAACTAGGATTGAGCTTCATAAAGAAGACAGGGTTCAAGCCGTGAAATTGTTATTGACAGGAATAATTTTTTCTGCCCATATACATTCCTTCTTGACTATTCTTATGAAAGATTAAAACAGGAGAATTATCTATATGTTTTTAATCAGTGCAAAACATCTGGCAACCTTGATTGTATCAGAAGTGAACATTTGAAGGACCTTAAAAGACAGACATCGGGGATATTCAATGAAGAAACTGGAAGAACAAACCTCGCGGGAAGAACAGACGTTTAGAGCTAATTCTCAGAAGACAGCTCACAGTGCAGACGGTTATGCGAAAAGTACAGTCCACAGATGGTATTAAGGCCACAACACCAATGCAGAGAAACGGCTGGATAATATAGGCGCTTTGAGAATTGGACATTCCAGTTTAAAAAGAAAAGAAAAATGAGTATCTGTGACCTACAGCATATTCTAAATATCAGCTGGGGTTTTTGTTTATTTTGTATTTTCTTTTTGTATTTAAAATACATTAGATAGAAATAAAGATCAGTCTTTTCTCAACATTGCACTAGATTAGTAGCAAGATGAATGATGCCTAAGTGTGTGTTTGGCAGCCAACGAGGAAGAGGCTGGAAAAAAAATAGAAAAAGAAGGGGTGGTGAACATCTGGGGTGGTTTCTTTTCTGTGAAAAGGAAAAAGGTCATATCCCACCCAGTGAGAAGAGGTGACCCCCTCAAAAATGTAAGTGATCTTGCCTGACCTGTGACGCGAGCAAGAGGATGACCTCGGCTGCCTCACTTCAATGTGTGTTTCTTGTTAGAAAAAAAAAAAAGCACGAGAGTTGTGCTCTGCCGTAAAAGAATGTGAGGGGTAGGAAGGTGCTGAAAAGCAGAAGAAAGAAGTGGAGCGTGGGGAACTTGATGCAAGCTATGGAAAAAATGGAATACTAAGTCAGATCCATCTTTTAAAAATATGAGGTAAAAAAGATAAAAGAAATATGTGTCTATGGCACTTCCCAATACTCAAAGAAATATGCACACAGACACACAGAGCTTCTTTTTGTTCTTTCATTGTGGGAATCTATTCTTTTTCTGATAATGTTTCCTGCTTAACATGAAAATAATGATCTTTTACCTGGAAGGGACCAAGGTCATGGGCATGTCCCTAATTGCTCAAAATATCTAACACTATTTTCTATGAACACCCCGAGTCCCAAGTCTAAAACATAAATAGGTTCATTCAACTTTCAGTCCTTTCACAAATAACAATACCAAGCCAACACCCATATCCAAGGCTTAACAATACTATCCTCAGAATTTTTTTATTCTGTAAAACAAGTGGGCTCTTTGCTCAAAGTAGCTAAAAAAATCCCCACAATATATACTAAAGGAAACTTAAATGGCTTGACTTACGTAAACTCCTAACATTTGTTTCATCTTTTAAAGTTTCTTTCATCCCTTTCTCCTCTCCGGCCCTCTCTACTCCCTCAATCCCCCTGAGGACTTTTCCACTGAGTCCCATTTATTTAAGTAAGAATGCACCCAACGAGCAGCTGTGGAAGTGAAGTACTGGACGGAGGCACCTGGCCAAACCAGGACAGAAACACTGGGTACAATATTAAATCTACCGGTATAAGGACAGCCAAACAATTTTGACTTCTCAATTAAACAGTGGTGATTCAGTGTTTGTAAATATAGGGGAGATTTTACAACAGAAGGATTGGGTTTTTTTCCAATTATTTTATAATAAAAATCTTACTTATTCAGATACTACTTATGAGTCAAAGATTCTGTTTATCTATTTCAAAAGCCCATGACTGAAACTTTACTGGGCCATGATTTTTAATAGTCCAGTGAATCCAAAGAAACAGAAATTTTCATTTTTTAGGATGCTACCTGCAGGAACTGAGATGAAACTATTTATCAAGTTATTCAAACAGAACTGAGAAGTATGATATCTTTTCCCATCCCCCCAAATATTCTTATGGAAATATGAGGCACTGTTCCTCTTTCACTTACACAAAGCACCAACATTTAATAAGAAAGTCAACTCTGGCCAATGATTTAGCTAAACCCTGGGAAGCACACTGGATAATAATTTCCTCTCTCTCTCCCTTTTCTTCTGGGATTCCATCCTGAAATCTTGAGGCAGAGTGAGCCAGCTGACATTCAGTAGTGTAAAAGAAAAGCAATATTAAAAGTAGGGAATTGTTTTGAAACATACACATTTTTACTATGATGTTACTGTCTAGTGATACGTGGTTACACCTATCATAAGTAATTATTCATCTCATCATGGATGTTCTGACACATTATTTCTTTCTCTTTCCTTTTTCTCCTTATGCTCCTGCTGTTCTCCACGAGAGGGCAGCCAGGGGCAAGGAGAAGGCAATTCCGTTAGCAACTCTGGTTTAGAAAAAGCAATTTGATAGGACAGGAAGTAAAAATTATTGTCTAAATCCAGATTTGAGGATTATCTGCAAATTTTTTTTTTTCTATTCTTCCATAGCCCTAACTCTCTTTGATATCTCCCCCAATGGGGACTGACATTTATTGAAGTAAATTGAAGTATTTTCTGTGTGTTTGGGTTCACTAGTGAAACATGAATGATCAAAGTTCAACATGTTGCATCAATTTCTTTTCACCTGGCAAGATGGGTGATTGTGCCACTTTTAAATCTTGTGATTTTATAGTTATTTCCTTTGACTCAGACTGTTACAGTAAATAATTCTTAATAATAATTCCCAATTTTATTCTCAGGAAAATTGCTTCAAAACTACATTCCCGTATACATGATCTGGATTATATATATATATGGTTTAGAATTTGAAATGGTGATCTGGATTTTACTTTAGATATGTTAATTTACTGGCATACCTTAGTTATATATAATAACCTAATTTTTCCACTGTGCTATTGTAAAACAGTGACTGTAGTTCTAGAGAAATTATATAGAAGATTCTATGAATTACAGTTGATTTCCTCTATTAAAAAATACTAAAAATGTCTAATACGTGTATAATACCCACCATGGTACTATGGGTACATGGATGGGCTGTAAGAACAAGTCATTTTTTTTTTAAAGATTTTTTTTCACCTTAAAATTCTGAGTGACAAAAATTTTAAAGCAGCAACAATCAAAAATCTGCATATATCTTATTTTTTTAGAAATTCATAATAAAATAATCTTTGTGAAAAGTAGAAAAAACTGTAACTTTTGATAAAACCAAGTTGTTAAAAATAATCAGAAAGCTACTTGAATTCATCCCTTAATATTGCTTTAATTAACTTACTTCCATTACTCATTCTACATTTTCTTTTACATCATATTATACTCATCTTAAATGGAACAAAAATCTTCTGATATGCACTGACATTGACTTCATTAAAATACAAAGTTTTGACAGGGAAGGATTTTCTGATTCCATACTAATAAGTGGAGGGTTTTGAATTTCAATGGCCGAAAGGAAGTCAAATTTTAGTTATACGAATCCAGCGTAACTTCATTCATGGATCAAAAAAGACCTCTTGGGGCTTACAAAATCTTTATTATTTTCAAGCTACAAGAAATAGTTTGGTAGAGAGCTGGATAATGGAAAACATATTCTGTTCCGATCAGTCCACTTTGGGGTGCTTTCCAGCTGTGAGACAGTCTCTCAAACTTACAAGTCCTCCAAAATTCTCCTTGGCCAAGAGCCCAAATTTACTTATAACAGAATATGACTGTGTAAAAAAAACATTACAAAATATAGCAATTTTTGTTACCTTGCTAAAAAGTTAAAATGATTTATGACACTGTTAAGGATTGTTAATGCTTCAAATGGTTAGATCTTAATGT
The DNA here is from genome assembly GCF_032405125.1 of Capricornis sumatraensis. Taxonomy (NCBI): domain Eukaryota; kingdom Metazoa; phylum Chordata; class Mammalia; order Artiodactyla; family Bovidae; genus Capricornis; species Capricornis sumatraensis. The sequence goes on from NC_091073.1 coordinate 28,471,184, forward strand.
TTAGAATTAGCACAATTTAATTTTTCACCTACTATTTTAGATCGTATTAATTCTTGTAGGCAGAAAAGTATGTTCCCAAACTACAACAGCGCCACATTAGAAAAGTGCTAATGGAAATACATGCCATACATTTGGTATGTAAAATATTATTAAGACAAGTTATAATCACCACAACAAAGATAATGAACATTCTTTATATAAAATAGTTCACCATTTCTAAATGTATAAGTTACAATTACGAGAAATAAAAGGCACTAAAGCGTGTCAAATCTGGGGGAGTTCTGACATTAAAAGCTATATAAATGTCCACATTTAAACTTATTCAAACATGAAACAATGATAACATAACTTCGAAGGAAAAATATAATAATTTTCAGTTTGTAATTACACACTTCTTTCATTCATTGCTTATTAGCAAACCAACCAGTAATGATGATGAAATACATATATTACACTATCTAAATGTCTAGTCTTTTCCCCGAACTCTAGTAATCTTGTGAAGAATAAAGACACAATTTATATGCCATCACAATGGATTGCTTTGGGATCCTAAAATCTAGGAATTCTTCTCTGACATGACTTGTCTTCAAACTGAACCCATTTACTTGGAGAAAACTGAATCACCCACTTTATCATATGGTTAAAAACTAAAACAGGTATACACTTTTGTTCATAGATATAATAGAAAATCTAAAAGTGATAGTAACAGTTTCTGATATGACTGTTTTTTTAGTTGGACAAAACAACTTAAAATCTGATGTGATATAACTTTAATTTACTTGTTTTGAAAACTGATGTGGATGTCTTAAAATCACTAATTTATATTAGACTTTTTTTTCTTATGATGCCTACAAGAAGGAGACATTGTAATTATCTAATCATGTAATTGCATCAAACTGAGGGACAATAAAACATTTCCCAAGGTGATTGCTTCTATGCAGCTGGTTGCAATTACCACCTTCAAACTGACACCTAAATCTATACCTCCAGGCCTGACCTATTTTCTTGAGTTTCAGACTTAAACTGCGATTCAGATATGTCATAGGTACCTCAGTATAAACATGCCAACAAGTAAACTCAGTATTTTTCCCTTCAAATCTTTGCCTTTTCCCAGGTCCCTAGCTCAGTGACAGTAAGAACTTACCACTTCTAAAATTCAAGAGGCTATGCAAGACTCCTCATATATCCCCCACTTCTGACTAGTTAGTAAACAAGCCAGAGAGACTCTCTTTTAAAGCTGTCTCTAGTCAATACTATGTAGTCCCAATGCCTAATGCTTCAGCCTACCTTAATTCCTACCTTCTAAATGTCCAGAATATCCCAAGACCCCATGCCTCCAGCTTTGCTTGCTGCTTTTCTCGCTGCTTCCCTCCTGCTCTCCATCCATCACCCACAAGATACCAGAAGAATCTTCCAAAAGAGCAAGTCCATTCATGTCACTGCTCCAGTTAAATTTCATTTCTTCTTGTTAAATACAGAGTAGGATAAATTCTGCTTATCGTGTTATGTATGTCCTCAACTCATCATATCCCATTCACTCCTCACACACGCACCCACCACTTCAACAGCTAGGACATGGAAGCAACCTAGATATCCATCAGCAGATGAATGGAGAAGAAAGTTGTGGTACATATACACAATGGAGTATTACTCAGCTACAAAAAGGAACACATTTGAGTCAGTTCTAACGAGGTGGATGAACCGAGAGCCTATTATACAGAGGGAAGTAAGTCAGAAAGACAAATATTGTATATTAACACATATATATGGGATCTAGAAATGTGGTACCAAGGAAACTACATGCAAGGCAGCAAAGTAGACACAGACATAAAGAGCAGACTTTCGGGCTCAGTGGGAGAGGCAGAGGGTGGGGTGATTTGAGAGAGCAGCATTGAAACACATACATTACCATATGTAAAATAGATAACCAGTGTGAGTGTGACATATGACACAGGGCACCCAAAGTCGGTGCTCTGTGACAACTTGGAGGGATGGAGTGGGGAGAGAGGTAGGAGGAGGGTTCAGGATGGAGGGGAGACACATGTATGCCGATGGGAGATTCATACTCAGGTGTGACAAAAACCATCACAATATTATAAAGTAATTATCCCCCAATTAAAATTAATTAATTAATCTAAAAAATGCATTACTCCCTGAATATACAAAAATAACTTTGCACATGCTTTCTTCCTATTTAAAAAAATGTGTTCTCTTTCACTTTTTCTGCTCAATTTATTCTCATTTTTCTTCTATAAGCCTTTGACCAAGTTTACCTCATTTGAGAAGTCTTTTCTGAACTACCAGTCAAGATTGGAAGGAAGGAAGTGAAGTCGCTCAGTCATGTCCAACTCTTTGCGACCCCATGGATTGTAGCCTTCCAAGCTCTTCTGTCCACGGGATTTTCCAGGCAAGAACACTGGAGCGGGCTGCCATTTCCTTCTCCAGTCAAGACTGGACATACCTTCTATTCCAATCCTGCATCATTCTCTTAATATCTCCCTAAATCCTAGAGTTCTTTACCCTGCATAATAATTGTTTCCTCATTTACATGTATCAATGTACCATAAGCTTCTTAAGGGTAAAGTTGGTATCTTTAAATGCATTTTCACCAGAGCTTTTTATAACAATATATTATAAATCATAACTCAAAATGCTAAACAAAATCACAAAAATACTTCTTGGCTAAGCAAAGCTCTTGATATTCCTGTATCTGTTGATAATCATATTATTACATCACATTTGAGAATATAATAAACATGATATGCTTTATCATTTATAGAGGATTTCACATAACTCTTGGAAGCAGGAGATGCTTTCTATACACATTTTGCAGATAAAGAAACAAAGTTTCACATTATTTAAGTAATTTACCCAAAGTCCTTCAGCCAGTGTATCGTAAAATCTGTATTTAACCCAATTTTCATCCAATTTCAAAAATCACTGTCTTGCAGTTGGTCACAGACAGTGACTGGCTTAAATTCACAACTTAAAAGCTTACCATTTCTTACTATTAAGCAGCTTTACTATGCATTCCATTATCCCAGATACTGGACTGGAGTCACGGGCTGAAACAGCCACATCCAGCAAAATAGTCCATCAGCAGCATTCCCTTCAAGCAGCTATTTGTCAAGTACTCAGGATAGAAAAGACACAGTCTATTCTAGAAAGGCAAGCCTTGCTAAAAATCCTTAGGGGGAACACGTTAATTGCAACTGCAGGCACACATTATAAAGAATTATCATTACCCTCCCTGAGCTGTTTTACAGCTCAGCAAGATGAGAAGAGCCAACATTTTTTCCATAGGAGAACATCTCCAAATTTTGGAGTAGGTACTAGCAAAAGATGATCAGCAGAGGGGAAATACTTGATACTCCCTTAACATCTCTGTAATAGTGATGATCTTCAACAATATCAAAGAGCTATAAAATAAAGTTTGTGGATTACAGGGAACGAAGACAACTTTAAGGGGCATTGTCCCAGCCACAATGAGAGGTACCTTTTTTAACAGCTCCTCTCCCCCAGCATAAGATCTCATCTAGCCAGTTTAAATCAGGTATTGTTTCTACTGAATTAAAAAAAAATTCATATTCAAAATGTTAGAGGAGGGTCTTTTCATTACTATAAGTTATAATATTCTGTGAGCATATGCATGGGTATATAGGTTTGTGTGTATATAGCCTCTCTAAAATGGAATGTTAAAGAGAGAAGGACCTTAGTTATTATATTTATTCTTTACCATTTTAGAGATAATATGAAGAAGACCAAGAAGGACTCACTGACTTGCCTGAGGCCCCTCAGTAAATGATCATCATTCTATTTAATAAACAGCCTTCCCTATATTTAATAGCCATTGTCACACATTGAAAAGTATACTTGACTCCAGGATCAGTAGTGAGGTTTAATTCTCCCAATCCCACTTTTGCAGGTTTCCAAATTAATGCTAAATAAATCTACATTCCTTCAACTTCATATAAATTTTATAATGAAACATATATATCATATGCTGTCTGGAAGGAAATCTTTGCTCATCATGACTTGTCATAGGATCCTGCCCTCAAGGTCCTCACATGTCGGTGCCAGTCCTTTTAGGATTAGCAGCTGCTGTGAGCAGACACATAACAGGAATACTGAGTAACTTGGCACACTTTAAATAGATCGAGTTTGGTTTTAATTTAAAGAATAATTTGATTCAGCAATGTTATTTAAACAAATGTAAAACCTCTCACAAAAATACATAGGAAGTGGTCAAAGCTGTGGTTATTTAGGTTTTTATTTGCTAAAAAATCAAGATAATATTTTTAGCAAAAATTTCCATTCCTTTCTTAGCTATAATTTTGGAGGAAGGGACCAGGTAAAATTTCAGTTTCTATCACTTTGCCAGAAATAAGCATATTTGGTAACCATTTGAAATATTTTTGTCTTTTAGCCTCAAACCAATAGGGATTTAAGGTAGGGAGCATCAATCACTAATATTATAACAAATTGGTTAGACAAAATGCCCTTATTTTCCTTAGTATCATGCTATTTCACTATAATATTGCTTTAATTAATTCATGTGTAAAGTAATCAGGAATATGGAGATAGTACCCTTGGTTCTTTTTTTTAATATTTACACCATCTATAAAAAAATTGAGAGCTTCTATTTCTGGGAAGATAGAGGATATTATTTTTCTATTACTGTTGTTATAAATTAGCACAAATCTAGTTATTTAAAATAACACAGATTAATGATCTTACAGTTATGGAGGTCAGAGGTCTGAACTGGGTCTTGCTGTTCTAAAATCAAATATCTTGGCCGGGCTGCTTTCCTCTCTGGAGGCTCTAAGGGAGAATCCGTTTCCTTGCTTTTTCCAGCTTCTAGAGGCTGCCCACATTCTTTGGCTCAAGGCCCTCTTCCATCTTCAAAGCCAGTAACAACCAGTTGAGTGCTTCTCACATCACCTCACGCAGACTCCCCTGCCTCCTTTCACTTTATAAAGCCCCTGTGATTACACTGGGCCCACCCAGAGAACTCAGGCTAATGTCCCCATTGCAATGTCAAATGATTAATAACATGAATTCCATGTGCAACTTCAATTTCTCCTTGCCATAGCATATATCTTATTCATAGGTTCATGAAACGGAAGGACTTGCTACCTTGGAAGGAAAGCTATTAATATACCTACACAGTATATTAAAAAGCAGAGAATTCACTTTTCCAACTAAGGTCCATATAGTCAAAGCTATGGTTTTTCCAGTAGTTAAGTATGGATGTGAGAGTTGGACCATAAAGAAGGCTGAGCATAAAGAATTGATGCTTTCAAATTGTGGTGCTGGAGAAGACTCTTGAGAGTCCCTTGGACAGCTTGGACATCAAATCAGTCAATCCTAAAGGAAATCAACCCTGAATGTCATTGGAAGGACTGATGCTGAAGCTGAAGCACCAATACTTTAGTCATCTGAGGCAAAGAGCCAACTCATCGGAAAAGACCCAACTCATTGGAAAAGATTCTAACACTGGGAAAGATTGAAGGCAATAGGAGAAGAAGGTAGCAGAGGATGAGATGATTAGATAGCATTACTGACTCAATGGACATGAATGTGAGCAAACTCTGGGAGATAACGGAGGACAGAGGAGCCTGGCATGCTGGGGTCCATGGGGTAGCAAAGAGTCAGACACAACTTAGTGACCAAACAACAACAACAATAATTCACAGGTTCTGGAAATTAGGACATGGTCATATTTAGGGAGCTATTATCCTGCCTATAACACAAAGTTCAACAACCCTGCCACTAAAAGCAATTATGTAATTTTGCTTACATATGTAAGTAAAATATGTATTACACATATGTAATTTTTTTTATTCCTTGGTGGTTCAGATGGTAAAGAATCTTCCCACAGTATAGGAGACCTGGGTTCAATCCCTGTGTGGGGAAGATCCCCTGGAGAAATGCATGGCTACCCACTCCAGTATTCTTGCCCAATAATTTTTTTTAAGTATTGAAGAGCGAATGAAAGAAGTAGAGAACCTCAAATTCAAGAATTTGGGGCTGAAATATCTGTCATGTATGAAACATGACTGGTTTTTGGCATCCTCATTTGGGTGAAAGGGAAATAAATGAAAATCCAAGAACCACGCAAGGTGAGGAATTTAACAAAAAACCAAGTAACCACATCTACCTTTCTACACCAAGACACCAGAAAGAAAATTGCTTAGGCCCTGAGCAGAGGTAAGAGGAAAAGTTTTTTTTTTTTCTCCTTCTCTTTCAAGAAGGTGCAATCACAAGCCAACCTGTGCTCAGATAGGCAACAAAGTATGTATATAACAGGGGACCAAAAGACTTGTCTGGTCGAAACTCCAGACCTAGACAAACTAACCACTGTATAGTCAAAGCAGACACAAATTCTCTCCGGAGGAAATCATTCATTTTAGGTCTTAAGTCTCTCTCTCTCTCTCTCTCTCTCTATATATATATATATATATATATATATATATATATATATATATGTATACACACACACACACATATATATATACATATTTATATTTAAAGGTGGTGACCAACATATATGAAAAGCAATTAAGTTTGCAAGAAAACAAAGCATCATAAGTAGAAATAAACACAAATAATAGAAAGTTGAAACAGACCTGTTGAAATTATCAGACAGATATTCTAAAAGAATATCTCCTTTTGCCATATTGAAAAAAATAAAAGATACATTTGGAAATATTTGCAGGAATTAAACTATACAGTAATACATTTTAAGAAAACAGAATTCCTGATAATAAAAAAATACAATAACTAGAATTTTTAAGCTCAGCAGATGGGTTTAATATCAGATTATAAAATCAAATGAGACACACATGGAGCAAGGGTTTGTAAACTGTTAAGAACATTTTATCTAAATGTAGTACTGAGAGAAAAAATTATTTTTTTTGAGAGAGAGAGAACTTAAAAGACATGGAAAACTGTGAGAAGGTCTAACATATGTTTTATCAGAATTCCAAAAAGAAAGCAAGAGGGAGTTGAGTGGCAGTATTTGAGTTGAAGGGATGAAGGCTGGAGATTTTCCATGTGCTCAGTTGCTCAGTTTTATTCAACTCTTTGACACCCCATGGATATAGCCTGCTAGGCCTTCTGTCCATGGGATTTTTTAGGTAAAAATACTGACGCAGGGGATCTTCTCGACCCAGGGATTGAACCCTCATCTCTTGTGTCTCTTGCATTGACAGGAGGATTCTTTATCACTAGCACCACCTTTTCTAGCACTGATATAAAACACAATTTCTTAGTTTCATGAAGTCAGTGAATGCAAAGCACAATAAATAAAAAGAAAGCCAAGCTTAGACATATCACGCACACATACTCAGTCGTGTCCGTCTCTTTGCTTCCCCATAGACTGTAACCACCAAGCTACTCTGTCCATGGGATTTTCCTGGCAAGAATACTGGAGTGGGTTGCCATTTCCTCCTCCAGGGGACCTTCCTGACCCAGGTGTTGAACCCGAGTCTCCTAAATCTCTTGCCTTGGCAGGCAGATTCTTTACCACTGCACTACGTGGGAAGCCCAGATAGATGTATTTTAATATTTTTATGATATATCATATTAAAACTGTAAAACACAAACTGTTTAAAGTTTCTAGGGCAGGTAAGAAGAAAGGCACGTTGCCTTCAAATAATTGACAGTTTAAATGAGAACTGATCTCTCAAGAATAGTCACAGAAGTCTTAAAACATCCAAATATACCTTTAGTATACTGGAAGTAAATAGCTGCCAACCTAGAATTCTGTACTTGGGGGGAAGGGTAGGAAAGATATTTCAAGAATGGAGCTGTGAATTAAAATATTTTCAGACAAATAAAAACTTGGAGAGTCCACTGCTAGCCAACAGTCCCTGCAGGAAATTCTTCTGAAATTTATCAAAAGAAAAGCGATAGAGGTAAGTCAGAGATGCAGAAAGAACACAGAGAAGGAGACAGCTAATGTGTGGGAATGTCGATATGAACATTCACTATGTAACAAAATTATGATCAATGTCTTATGGGGTTAAAAAAGAAAACAAGTTTTAGGTAACAGAGAAAGCCCTTTTATGAATTTGACTTTTTTTCACGGCAATAAAGGCATGTTTCTCACTGATCCCATGTAATAATAGTTTTAATAAAAATAAATCCTCCCTCACTGACTTTCTGTTCATTGTATTGCACACATATTGCTAAACATTTCACAGTTACCACCTCAGTCCTATGAGGTAACTACTATTAAACAAATTTACAACTAAGGAAATAAAATAGGGAGTTTACATAATATTTAAATATCCAAAACTACTAAGCAACTGTATCCAGATTTATCTTAGTTTTGTCAGTAAAAGTTTCAAAAAACCCATATCCTAACAACTAGGTTTCCTGAAAAGAACGGGAAATTTTTACTAACAGATATGCCTATATTTTAGAGAATGAAAGGATGTAAGGTTATGAAAAACACAAAATTTTTTTCGATAAAGCAACTGTTTTCTGAATTCAAACATAAAAAAGAAAAATAATAAAAAACAGTAATGTCATAGTAATATAGTGATATAATTCACAGACAAAATAATTTATTTTGTTCAGTAACTTAGGAAAATAGGCCAAAAAAAAAAACCCTGGTAAAATATGCATGCTTAAAGTTTGTAAATATTGATTTTATATACCTAAATCTAAAATTAAAATAGCTACATTGTACTATAAATCAAATTTTATCCTTCAAATATTTAATGAAATTTCTTTCATATTTAGATTAATCTGAGGGCTTTTCACCCAGTTCACTGGAATATAATTATTTTTATTGGTTTATTCTTTTTTTAATCTTTTATTTTAATATTGAAGTACAGCTGATTAACAATGTTGTGATAATTTCAGGTGGACAGCAAAGGGACTCAGCTCTACATGTATGTGTATCTATCTTGCCTTGTTTTATTCTTAAGATGTTATTTATGATATCAAGAAACAGCATATAAATATTCAAAAAATATACTGCAGTATGTTGGGAAAAAAAAAAAAAAGATGTTCATACCTTAATCTCTGGGACTGTGAGTACATTGCCTATCAGGGCAAAAGGGACTCTGCAGATACTATTTAATTATAAAGCTTAAGATAGGAAAATCATCCTGAATTATCCAGAAAGACCCAGTCTAATCACCTGAGTCCTTAAAAGCAGTGAAATTTCTCTGGTTAGAGGCAAAAGAGGAGAAAAAATATGTAGCAGAAGAGGAAATCAAGGATTTCAAGCTAGAGAAGGATTTAGTATGTCACTGCCATCTCTGAGATGCAGAGGTCTTAAAGTAGAGGTTAGAGGGAGGTCTCTAGGCAATAACAACAGTGGATAGACAGCAAATAACCTAGTGGATAGATAGCAAAAAGATGGGAATGTCAGTCCTACAACTGCTAAACTCTGGGTTCCAACAACAACCTAAATGAACTTTGAGTAAATTTTTCCTCAAGCTTCCTGATATGAACCCAGCAGACTGATACCTTGATTTTGCTGTTTGAAACCTGGAGTTCCAAGAGGAAGGAGTTGAGCCAGCCCAAACTTCTGACACACAGAGCTGTGAAATAATAAATCTTAGTTGCATTATGCCATTAAATTGTGGTCATTTGTTACTGCAACAAAAGATAACATATAAGAAGCAAAACACTTAAACTATAAATGAAGAACAACTGAAAAGCAAAACTTCTGTAGATATTTGCTCCATATTTGACTCTGAGCTATTCAGCAATCAACACAAGTAGAAAAATAAAACCTAGTTACAAAATTCACAGACATCAATACATAAGATAGATATAAGTGAGTCTGTCAAGATTACATAACTATACCAGTAAACTTGGGTGCTTTCTCAGAAACGACAGAACGATCTCTGTTCACTTCCAAGGCAACCCATTCAATATTACAGTTATCCAAGTCTATGCCCTGAATAGTAATGCTGAAGAAGCTGAACAGTTCTATGAAGATCTGTAAGACCTTCTAGAACTAACACCCCAAGAAGATGTCCTTTTCATTATAAGGGACTGGAATGCAAAAGTAGGAAGTCAAGACATCCCTGGAGTTAACAAGCAAATTTGGCCTTGGAGTACAAAATGAAGTGGGTCAAAGGCAAACAGACTTTTGCCAAGAGAATGCACCAGTCATAGCAAACACCATCTTCCAACAACACAGAAGAAGACTCCACACATGGACATCACCAGATGGTCAATACTGAAATCAGACTGATTACATTCTGTGCAGCCACAGATGGAGGAGATCTATTCAGTCAGCAAAAACAAGACTGGGAGCTAACTGTGGCTCAGATCATGAACTCCTTATTGCCAAATTCAGACTTACATTGAACAAAGTAGGGGAAACCACTAGACCATTCAAGTATGACCTAAATCAAATCCCTTACGATTATACAGTGGGAGTGATAAATAGATTTAAGGGATTAGATCTGATAGAGTCCATGAAGAACTTTGGACGGAGGTTCATGACATTGTACAGGAGGCAGTGATCAAGAGCATCCCCAAGAAAAAGAAAGTCAAAAGGGCAAAATGGTTGTCTCAGGAGGCCTTACAAATAGCTGAGAAAAGAAGAGAAGCTAAAGGCAAAGGAGTAAAGGGAAGATATTGCCATTTGAATGCAGAGTTCCAAAGAATAGCAAGAAGAAATAAGAAAGCCTTCCTCGGCGATCAATGCAAAGAAATAGACGAAAACTACAGAATCGGAAAGACTAGAGATCTCTTCAAGAAAATTAGAGACACCAAGGGAATATTTCATGCAAAGATGGGCACAATAAAGGACAGAAATGGTGTGGACCTAACAGAAGCAGAAGATATTAAGAAGAGGTGGCAAGAATACACAGAAGAACTAAACAAACAAGATCTTTATGACCCAGATAACCACGATGGTGTGATCACCCATGTAGAGCCAGATATCCTGTAATGCAAAGTCAAGTGGGCCTTAGGAAGCATCATTACAAACAAAGCTAGTGTTAAGTGATGGAATTCCAGTTGAGCTATTTCAAATCCTGAAAGATGATGCTGTGAAAGTGCTGCTCTCAGTATGCCAGCAAATTTGGAAAACTCAGCAGTGGCCACAGGACTGGAAAAGGTCAGTTTTCATTCCAATCCCAAAGAAAGGCAATGCCAAAAATGTTCAAACTACCACACAACTGCACTCATATCACATGCTAGTAAAGTAATGCTCAAAATACTCCAAGCCAGGCTTCAGCAATACATGAACCGTGAACTTCCAGATGTTCAAGCTCGTTTTAGAAAAGGCAGAGGAGCCAGAGATCAAATTGCCAACACCCGTTGGATCATCAAAAAAGAATAGAGTTCCATGAAAACATCTACTTCTGCTTTATTGACTATACCAAAGCCTTTGACTATGTTAACCACAACAAACTGGAAAATTCTGAAAGAGATGGTAATACCAGACCACCTTACCTGCCTCCTGAGAAATCTGTATGGAGGTCAAGAAGCAACAGTTAGAACTGGACATGGAACAACAGACTGGTTCCAAATTGGGAAAGGAGTATGTCAAGGCTGCTTATTTAACCCTGCTTATTTAACTTCTATGCAGAGTACATCATGTGAAATGCCGGGCTGGATGAATCCCAAGTTGGAATCAAGACTGCCAGGAGAAATATCAATAACCTCAGATATGCAGATGACACCACCCTTATGGCAGAACGCGAAGAACTAAAGAGCCTCTTGATGAAAGTGATGAAAGTTAAAGAGGAGAGTGAAAAAGTTGGCTTAAAACTCAATATTCATAAAACTAAGATCACGACATCTGGTCCCATCACTTCATGGCAAATAGATGGGAAAATGATGGAAACAGTGAGAGACTATTTTGGAGGGTTCCCAAATCACTGCAGATGGTGAGTAAGGCCATGAAGTTAAAAGACACTTGCTCCTTGGAAGAAAAGCTATGACCAACCTAGACAGCATATTAAAACGCAGAGACATTACTTTGCCAACAAAGGTCCATCTAGTCAAAGCTATGGTTTTTCCAGTAATCATGTATAGATGTGAGAGTTGGACTATAAAGAAAGCTGAACACTGAAGAATCGATTCTTTTGAAATGTGGTGTTGGAGAAGACTCTTGAGAGTCCCTTGGACTGCAAGGAGATCCAACCAGTCCATCCTAAAGGAAATCAGTCTTGAATATTCACTGAAGGAGTGATGCTAAAGCTGAAACTCCAATACTTTGGCCACCTGATGCAAAGAACTGACTCACTGGAAAAGACTGATGCTGGGCAAGATTGAAGGCAGGAGGAGTCAGGGACAACAGAGGATGATATGGTTGGATGGTATCAGCAACTCAACAGACATGAATTTGAGCATGCTTCAGGAGCTGGTGATGGAGAGGGAAGTCTGGCGTGCTGCAGTTTATGGGGTTGCAAAGAGTCAGACACGACTGAGCTACTGACCTGAACCAAACCAGTTAACTTCCTAAAGAAGACCATAAGAAACAATGTCCTTTCTATATTCATAAATAGAGAATAAAAGACCATCATAGCATTTTTCGTAATTTTCTTAATTGTAGGGCAACTTCACAATACCTTAGCAGTTTCTGGTGGGTGATGCTGGTTTAGTTGCTAAGCTGTTTCCAATTCTTGTGACCCCATGGACTGTAGCCCGATAGGCTTCTCTATCCATGAGATTTCCCAAGCTAGAACACTGGACTATAAAGAGAGCTGAGCGCCAAAGAACTGATGCTTTTGAACTGTGGTGCTGGAGATGACTCTGGAGAGTCCGTTGGACAGCAAGGAGGTCAAACCAGTCAATCCTAAAGGAAATCATCCCTGAATATTCATTGAAGGACTGATGCTAAAGCTGAAACTCCAATACTTTGGCCACCTGAGGCAAAGAACTGAGTCACTGTCCTGATGTTGGGCAAGACTGAAGGCAGGAAGAGAAGTTGGTTGTCATTTTCTTCTCCAGGGGATCTTTCAGACCCAGGGATCAAACCTGTGTCTCCTGCATTGCAGGCAGATTCTTTACTGCTGTGCTACAATGTCAATAAACACAAGACTTCTCTAATATCTGAAATTTCAATTATCTTTGCAAATAATTTCTAAATCATGTTCCAAGAAGCACTAATTTTGAGAGATATTATTAAAAGCAATACTGTTGATTAGAACACCATGTACCAGTTACAGATGCTAGGGAAGAATCCAACGCGATGGAGGATAGCAAAGATATCACAATGCCAGCTACCAGAAAAGAGGTCCAAACACTTCTGCCCATTGCATCTTAGTATAGGCGTTGCCAAGGAGAGCACAACACAGGCAAATAATGCTTTAACAAGGAAGAGTCAGAGCAAGATCTGCACCAATAGAGGCATCAATTCCTACATGGCTGGTGGATCCTCTTGGAAGTGGAAACAGAGTAATTAACCTAGCACCTCTCTTTTGATGCAATAGAAAGACCTCATCTCCTCCTCCATGGAGTCTAAAATACTGAAGCCTGTCGAACATTGACACATATACTTAGACATAACAAAGGAGTGCTACTTGAGCCTGAAATAGAGCAAGACATTACTATTTCAGGTGATAAAGTCTGCATAGGCTGTGTGGGCACTTTATCTCTAGGTACAGAACTGTTTCAGGCCCAAGATCTATTCTTTTGTGGCTGCCTGATGGCAGAGTGGGGAGGGCAGGGATAAAGACTACCCATGAGAATGCTACCTTTCCCCAAAAATATCCAAAAACCTTTTTCATTAGTCAGATCCCTAGGCAAAGGTTATCTCAATTTAGCAAACATATTTTTTGCTGTAAGACAAATTAAAGTCCTTAATAGGCTAAATACTTACTCTTTAACTTTGTTAGCAATAAAATTTTCAGCAACAACAAAAAAAATACAAGAAAAAAATTTCAAAGTAAATTTCTGTGTAACTTAATAAATCAATCTACTTTAATGGCTTATTAACTGTCACTTAAATTTTTTTATTTAAGGTAGGCAGTATGTAGATAGCATAATTCACTGTCTGCCAATGCCATTCCAATTTCACGGCAGTAAAACCAAATTGCCTTCACATAAAGGGAACATTTAGCTTTTTACTCTCTATAACTGGCAGGATGGACATAGGAAAAAAGAAATACATCAAGTAAATTCACATGTGGTATTGTTATTAAGCTATAAGTACTTTAAAAAGACTTTCAATTTACAGCTCTGTTTTTCCCCCAATCAGTCAAGTGAATCTTCCTTGTGACTGACCCTCAAAAGAGTAACATCGACTTTCATTTTAGTAAATTCTGTCATTATTTAACATAAATCAGAGAAATATTCCATTATATTGAGGATCAATATGAACTTAATCTTTGTCCTTTAAGATTATTTTTGACTGGAACTGTAGATATACACTATACATAACAAATGTAAGATTTAAATTTATGACCCTGAAAAGCAGTCAATTCCATAATCCTAGGACATTGTAAAAGCTTATTTAACCAACTGCAACCCAACCACTGGCAGATGTCTAGATGAAACTAGAAGCTTGTATTTAGGGTTGGGACATAAAATAAAAGCAGACTAGAATAAATCAATACGAGCAAGCCAGTTTTCCTTATTAAATCAGCAGTGGGAATAGGCAGAAGGTTCAAATTCCACTCAAATTATTAGGTTCAATATCATCTTCTAATAAAAGAAATTTCCTAACCTACTGGTTGGTCAAACTTCCTCACCATTTAAAAAATCTGATAAATCCTCTTAAAGATGAACTTGATTGGAGTGAACATAAACACATTATTACTAAAGCCACTAAAAGTAAATCAAGGGCTTCCCTGGTGGCTCAGTGGTAAGGAACTTGCAGGAGATGCGGGTTCCGTCCCAGAGTTGGTAAGAACCCCTGGAGGAGGGCACAGCAACCCACTCCAGTATTCTTGCCTGGGAGATCCCATGAATAGAGGAGCCTGGGGGGCTGCCGTCCACAGGGTTGCAAAGTGTCAGACACAACTGAGCAACTAAATCACAACAACAAATAGCAAAGAAAAATATCTGAGCAGACTTTCATTCATTTATGAATTTCCAAATACAAAGTCAGAAGGATTTGATACAAGCATCTGGTATAGCAAGCAGGAGAAGAGAATATGCTACCCAATAAGACAAAGATATTATTCAATGGATAGCACCATTTAATAATTTCCATGGGAAGGGATTCAGCAAGGTTTCCCTTTTTGTTATATACAAACAAAAAGATTTAAAAGTCTCAGAATTGTCCACACTGTGAGTTTTATTCTAACACATGGCAATCAAGTTCAGGTTTTTGCTGTTAATGACAGAGCTTTGGATGTACTGAATCTCTCAAAATGGTATTATTTTAAAATGGATTCATTTAAAGATAAAAAAATACCTGCTGCTCTTGAGTTCCTAATCTATATTTTCAGACAGGTAGAGATGTTTGCCTTACTTCAAAGAAATTGAATATTATGAAATTAAGAAAAACATGGAAAATCCAAAACTATCATTGTTCCAGTCTTAAGAGAAATTTCTCTTATATGCCTTGTCAGGTTAATTTTAGGATCAGCTTGATAAGCATCATCCACAGAATCTGATAATGAAGAAATTTAATTCCAATTTAATCACAGTATTGATTGAATTTTACATAAAGTGTCTTTAAATAGGCTAGAATTATGTTCTACATTGCCTCAAAACACTTTTTCTTTTCTTGCCTTTACCCAGGTTCTTAAAGAAATTGATAAATATGCTTTTCACCCAACTAGTAATTCAGAAAACTATAAAATTAGTCTTCCTGAAGATGTTCACACTAAATTCTCTAATGCTTTCCTAATTACCAAATTCAATTACCCTTTTCTCAATTATCCTATTTGGTTATCTTACAGTGTTAATCATTGTCTCTTCATGACACTCTTTATCCCTTTGACTTCCATGATCTTTTATTCCTACTTCCACCACTTGTTACCAAAATCTTTCAGTGGATCTTTTTCTTAATCCACCTTTTCCTCTACTAGCCTTGCCCTGATCTAAACTCCTACTAATCATTTCTATTCTATTCAAAATTGATTGTTGAAGTCTTTTCATGGAATTTCCTCTTTGAAGAATGGCAAACCTGGTAATCACTTTTCCATTGAAGAAATTTAAAAAGTGAGACAAAATTGTTTTAAAAAATATGTTGGGGGAAATTAAAGAATGTTTTTGTAGCATTATTAGAGCAATAAATGGGAGTAAATGGAAATCCAGGGAAGTGAGTTCCACATTCAGGATTCTCTTGCTCCTATAGAAGTTACCAACTGGAAGAGGATGGAGGAAAAAAATCAAAGTCTAAAGTCTCCCAAAGGAGTGACCCCGCTAAATCAACTCTGGAACTGGACTGAGGATGAAAAGGATACATCCTAAGACTGACAATGTAAACCAAGTAAGCCCTGCTTTGCATATTCTGAAGCTTGGTTTTGAGACAGGTATACAGAAAATACCATGCCTCAAGGTTGAATTAAGGTTATCTGGATTTTTAGAGACTGATAACGGTAATTTAAGATCCTCTTTGGTGGATTTTCCTAGGACTCAAATTAATCTCTATAGGTTAAACTCTAAAATTTAGTATCTATCACACACTTAAAGATCACCAGAAATACGAGAGAGAAGACTCCATGAGTGAGAAGCAAGAGCATGAAAGGCAACAGAACAGAATCTTGGGTGCTCAGAGATACTGGTATCATTTGACATAGATTATAGATACATATCTTTAAGGTTTTTAAGGAGATATATGCCATCCTTGGGCGTCCCACGTGGCTCAGTGGTAAAGAATCTGCCTGTTAATGCAGGAGACACAGGAAATGTGGGATCGATCTTGGGTTGGGAAAATTCCCTGGAGGAGGAAATGGCATCCCACTCCAGTATTCTTGCCCAGGAAATTCCATCTACAGAGGAGCCTGGATGGCTACAGTCCATGTGGTCGCAAAGAAATGGACACAACTTAGCAACTGAGCACGCATGAAAAGACACATGCCAAGCTTCAGTTTTGTGCTCGAAAATGGTTACGTTACATTAAAAAATTGAAAAAGAACTAGCTAGATATAGAACTGAAAAATATAGTAATGCAGTGGTTTTTGTTTTGGAGGAAGTTAGATACATGCGAAGCAAAATCAAATGAAGTAGAGTATAAACCTAAAAAAGTCAATCCAGAGTAAAAGTCAGAAGGTAGAGGACAGGAGTGGGGTGAGATGATGAGACAGTAGGGAGTGTAAAAGGATACAATAATGAAGTTTAAAATATGCTTAACTAGAGTTTCAGGATGAGGAGGCAGACAGAATGTATCAGAAGCAGGATTTAAAGGGATTAAAGGTAAACATTTCCTAATTGATGAAAGACATCAATATATAACTTTAAGAAACCCCAAGAATCCTAAGCAAATAAATAAAAAGAAATCTAAAACCAGATGTACCTTAATGAAACTGCAGAAAACCAAAGACAAAACCTTCAAAGTAGCCATAGAAGCTGTAACATTGTCACCTCTCTAGGAGAAAATACTAACATCTTGATTCTTTCCCAAGCCTTCTCAAACTAGAGAATTTGATTACAATCGACTAGAGATTTTGCTTTTAAATACTGTAAGTGAATTATACCTAAGTTTGTAAAAAGGATTTTAAATCACTTAACCCTCTATTTACATATTAAAATGTTCACATTGCATTTTCATATATTGAAAATAATAAAGAGGAACATTAACTATAAACTTAGAGAGAATTTATTTCCTAAATGATTAGATTTTGTAGGTAGTTCAACATTCTTGTTTTCCTTGTCTTTACTGGGAAATGAACTAACAACCATTATTAAATGAGATGATAGATGTCACACAGTGTTATATGTGTCCTATTAAGTGAATTGATATAAATGAACTTGAAAAAACAATCTCCAAACTAGAACAGCAAAAAAAGCACAAGCTTTTCCTTTCTGATCAAAGAAATCAAATTCTAAAAAATGACTGTGTTTAACATCATTGTCAAATATATGTTCTATTTGGGTTGTAGAGCAAATTTTGTTAGTCTTTAAAAACACAAAGTTTAAATGTTGTATGACTTACATTTTTTAACATGAAGCTAAATGTTATAGCAAATTGTCCGAAATAGCTCTGCTAGGAAATTCTTGCTCCAGATCCACTCATTCCATTTCATTTAAGCCCCTATTCTGGCAGAAAAATGGAGATCCTCCAGGGAAGATTCTTTGCACAATATACTGTTCTTTTTTCTGAAATTCAAAAGCTCTGAAATCCATCTGTTGTATCTGGTGTATGTGTGTATTTCTTATTTGTCTGTTTACTTTTGCCATAGAATTTAACTAGAATTGACAGAAGACTTTATATTTTTCATTTAGACAAAAATTTGCTACAAAAAATATTGCCTGCTGGACTAAAGGGTGCTGGCACAGACCCCCTTGGGGTGTTCCGTAATAAATGGTTTATGTGTGAGCGCCGAAGAATTGATGCTTTTGAACTGTGGTGTTGGAGAAGACTCTTGAGAGTCCCTTGGACTGCAAGGAGATCCAACCAGTCCAGTCTAAAGGAGATCAGTCCTGGGTGTTCTTTGGAAGGACTGATGCTAAAGCTGAAACTCCAGTACTTTGGCCACCTCATGTGAAGAGTTGACTCATTGGAAAAGTCTCTGATGCTGGGAGGAATTGGAGGCAGGAGGAGAAGGGGATGACAGAGGACGAAATGGCTGGATGGCATCACTGACTCGATGGGCGTGAGTCTGAGTGAACTCCGGGAGTTGGTGATAGACAGGGAGGCCTGGCATGCTGCGATTCATGGGGTCGCAAAGAGTCGGACACGACTGAGCGACTGAATTGAACTGAACTGAACTGTACCTATTAAAAGCTCTAAAATACACTGGATTCCAAAGACATAATGCATTAAGTTTCCAAGAGGGGTATGTGGCAGTGGGGAGGATCCGTTGTTGACAAATGTTTATGCAAACATCATCACCTCCAAGCAAGAGCAGAAATGTCCAAAATTAACTAAGAATAGAGCTCTGGAGAGCTCAGGGGCAGAAGACAAGGGCATGATATAAAGAAAGGACTTTTGTCTCTACAGTTTGCATTTGTTGATAAGACAACTTGCTTAAAGTTTTGCATTTAACAGTGTAAGATAAATATATTTCTAAAAGACATACATCACTGCTATATTTAGAGGATATCTACTCAATAAAAACCATCTTTGGTAGAAAATAGACAAACAAGACCTGAGATTTAGTTTCAGTATTTTTTTTTTTTAACTTGAACTCAGGGAGATTCCAAAAATATGGGTAGACTGGTTATTATTCTCCATAGGGTGCTAAGCTGGCTATTTTTCTCTACTTTAAACTTTCATACCAGACCCTCTTTAGAACTGAGAATCTTGGGCTATGACAATGGACAACTACTATATATCCTTTTCCTACAGTGTTTTCTAGAGTAAAAAAGTTATTTAAAATGGAAATAAACTAAACAAAATAACTTAGACCTTTTTAAAAAAAAATCTAATTACTACAGGAAGCTTTATTTCCTTGTTACATAGAAATTATAAGATTAGGCAGGAACATGAGATACCAAATTACACATTATCAAATATCAATTGAAATATCAAACACACTTTATGAATCTTAATAGAAAATTGGCAGATACTTGTCATATCAATGAAGATAGACTAATAAAGGATAAATAGAATAAAAGCACAAGTTATCAAGACTGGTAAGCTCTGAGTTAAATATATTAACTTTTTTCTGTATAAAGAAAATAGTAGGCTATATATACACAACTTTGAAAATCAACTTGTGTTACTAAAACAACAACAGATAGCAATTGAGCATATCTAGCGCTTAAATAAATAATTCATACTTCAAGAACAGTGTAATCTTTAGAATAATAATTCTTTTAAATTTCCAATATAAAAAGACAATAAGCAAATATATTAGTAATGAATAATCTTGTTTTTGACAGTATAGTTAAGAGCAGGACAAAGTTATTAAATTATCTCCACAAAGAGATACATGCAATTTGCCTTGAGAAAATGTTCCAAGTCATAAATGAATTACTTCTGAATGGATATTGGGAGCATTAAGGTAAGTGAAATAAGTCAGACAGAGGAAGACAAATACTGTATGATTGCACTTATATATGGAATCTAAAAAAATGAACTCATAAAAACAGAGCAGATTGGTGGTTGCCACATGAGTGGGGGTGGGGGAGAAGTGAAGGAGGTTAAAGATATACACTTTCAGACAAAAGATAAATAAATTCTGCGGATCTAACATCCAGTAATGATGACTACAGTTAACAGTGCTATATAGTATACTTGAACATTATTAAGAGAGTAGATCTTAAAATTTCTTACTGTAGAAAAGATAACTCTGTGAAGTAATGGATGTGCTAGCTAACCTAATGATTATGGTAATCCTTTCATATATATGCTGTACATCTTAAAATTGCCCAATGTTATATGTAAACTATATCACAATAAAGCTGGAAAAAATCTTTGGCTCAAAAAAAGAAGCAAGTTAATTCTGACCAAGTTTTTGTTTATATATTTGTATTGTCTTTTTAAAAATCATTCGATGTGAAAGAACTGGGGCTTCCCTGGTGGCTCAGTGGTAAAGAATTCATCCGCAATGCAGGAGACCTGGGTCAGGAAGATCCCCTGGAGGAGGAAATGGCTACCTACTCCAGTATTCTTGCCTGGGAAATCCGATGGACAGAGGAGCCTGGAGAGCTACAGTCCATGGGGTCACAAGAGTCAGACATGAATGAGTGACTAAGCAAACAGCATGAAAGAATTAGAGGAAAGCAGACTGGGAAAAAATAACCATCACAAGAAAAATCCCATTATCCTCCTTTTAAAGGGCTACGAGAAAAACTGAAAGGAAATACAGTGTATACAATATAAGTATTTAATATGGAGATGGTAGGAGGGATGCTGTCAAACTATACTGATCTTTCCAGTTTTATTTTAAAATATTTGTTTTTCTTCATGGTTTCTTTCTTTAAACAATCAATATATCTCTGATTTTATGCTACAGAAACATACTGAAATATTTGGTAGGATATTGAAACACTTCCAATCTTTTATAATATTTAGATAAAAAATAACTTAGATATTCACAGATCATTCAGGATAGGCCTATGCTACTGAACTGTTATGATGTTCTGTTATGAGGTACTGTTATAATGCTATTTGTTGTTGCTGTTTTTGTTCAGTCATCCAGTCACGTATGACTGTTTTGTAACCCCATGGATTGGGATTTTCCAGGCAAGAATACTGGAGTGGGTTGCCATTTCTTTTCTCCAGGGGATCTTCCTGACCCAGGGATCGAACCTGCGTCTCCTGCACTGCAGGCAGATTCTTTATTGCTGAGTGAGCCACTAGGGAAGCTTCATGATGTTATATTTATTTAAAATGGTAATTATTTTCAAAACAGATATGAGATGTTTTCAAAAAATTTTTTTACTATCTTTAAGTTCATTTAACCACAGACAACAGCCTAAAAGTGAATATTTATTGACAAAGGCATAAAGAAAGAATCAACATGGATTGTTTTTAGACTTTGAGAAGACTTGATTAAAATGGAATCGATCTTTGAAAAAAAAAATGGGAAAAGTGGTTATTTACATAGGAGAAAATATCACCAAGACATTGAGTGCTAGGCCCAAGGATTTAGAATAGTTTGATGGGAAAACTTCAAATTATATTTACTTTCATCTTTCTCTGTATGTCCCAAATACATACAGAAAGTATAGGATTTTCTTTTTTGGGGGGGGAAAGACTAATTTAGGCCAATGCTTCTATCAGATAATTATGCTTATCACCTTGCAGCAGTAACTTGGCACTAAGCTACCACCGTCAGCCTTCTGCTCTGGGAAAGTCAATATCAAGGGAATGAGAACAGAAGTAAAGCCACAGCCTGGGCAATAATATTTCCAAAAGAAACATCTAGAAAAGGAAAAATAACGGAGACAGTAAAAAGTATAGTGGTTGCCAGGGATTAGGGAGGAAGGGATGGATAAATCTGGCACAGAGAATATTTCGAGCAGTGAAGATACTCTGGATGGTACTGTAAAGATGGATACATGACATGTGTCCAAACTTACAGAATGTACATCAAGTGAAAAGCGAAAGGAGTGTTAGTTGCTCAGTTGTGTCTGACTCTCTGTGATCCCATGGACTGTAGACTGCCAGGCTTCTCTGTCCATGGGATTCTTCAGGCAAGAATACTGGAGTGGGTTGCCATTTCTTCCTCCAGGGGATTTTCCTGACCCAAGGATTGAACCTGGGTCTCTTGCACTGCAGGCAGATTTTTATCATCTGAGCCACCAGGGAAGCCAACATGAAGACTGGGCCCTAATGTAAACTATGAACTTGAGGTGATCTTGATGTGTCAACATGGGTTCATCAACTGTAACAAATGGACCACTCTGCTGGGAATGTTGATAATGGGGAGGCTTATGCATGTGTGAAGACAGAGGTGTATGGGAAATCTCTATACTTCTTAATTTTGCTGTGAACACAAAACTGCTCTTAAAAGACAAAGTTCCTTAATTTTTTAAAAAATCACTCTTGAGAAATATGGATATAGTTGATATAGTTGGTCTTGTGCAGAGATGTTTGAATTTTACATCTGAACCAAAACGCATTTTAAATTAGAAATGACACTTTTATTGTGAAGGTTAGAAGTAAATAAATTATATCAATTTTATCTAATATATCAGTATACTTTCAGATATACATAATTATAAATATTAACAAGTATACAGTTGATATTTATATATAAAATTTAATAAGTAATTTTATCTATTAATAGCTTAATAAGTGAAGTATAAAGGCATCTCAGATTAAAATTTGCTATAAAAAGCTTATAAAATAGTTTGTTTAACTTTCTCCACAAAGTTCATAGCTGAACTGATACAATAGAGAGCAAACCATCCCACAAACACACACATACAATCATATGTATGGACACACAAGCAAATGACAGCACTTTAATTCATCAGGACTTTAAAATATATTTAGGAAAACATTGTTAAAATAGAAAAAATAACAACTCAAGACACCAAAGCAAATATCATGCAAGAAGCAAAATGCTTAAATTGAAAATAGAGTCCAATTCAGTTTACTTCAGTTCCCATCTCACTTTCAACTAGACAACTTGGATATTCATCCAATTCTTTCTTTGATTCTCATTGTTTCACTAGTTTGTTATTATTTTTTGTTCATAAGCTTTATCATTTCTGAACCATAAGATAATTGAATGACAATTTGTGTCTGTCCTCTTTAATGATAAAAAAATAAACCAAAAGAATAGAAACTTAAAAGAATGAATATTTACTGTAGGTTAAATTTTATAAAGCAGAAGAAATAAAATAGTCTCATGAGAAGCTGTACAAATTAAAATGTTGAAAACAAGTGTTTAACTTGGATATTACTGTTTCTTAGAGAAAAATGTAAAATTTAATTCATAGTGTTCTCAAAATGCAATTATCTATTAAATAATTTTTTTAAGGCTCTTTGGGAAAATGGTAAAAACTTAGTTACCTTCTGCCACTAGATGGAGCCCGGGCATCTATATGGCAAAATTCTCACCAAGTTTGCATTTGGCTGTATTTGATCACTTAGAACCTGACAACAGAGCAGTTTAATATGAATGGGGGGAAGAGGAAATGGGTGTTTTTAGACCGTAGTATGTAGGCAAAATGTAAATTAAGTCTAATTTTACATTACTTTGTCTCTTTAGAGTCCCTTTTCCTGAATATAGATTCTCCAACACACAAAATCCACAGACCTCTTGTGTGCCTGCCTCTCAACATTCTATTTATTCTGCAAAGGCGTCTCTAGAGCTATCAACAATACTTTAAATGTTATTCTAACTCCATTTTTCTTCTTTTTTCTCTGAACCTGTTAATCACATGAAACACTTGTTCTTGATCTTGGTCATATAATATCTCTTACACGTGGTTACAATGATTTCACTTAAAGAAGTGTCTTTCTCTCTTGTGAGAAGATGACAAAATTCTAGGATCACCTCTTTAGAATGGATATCAACTTCAAAAATGCAAATAGCCTACTTGAGACAAAGGGACACCGTCCATTTTTGTGGATTGTGTTTTAGGCCTCTGGGAAGTAAGATAATCACAGAAGGGTTTCTCTGTGCAAAAGGTATGGTGAAGAAGAAAAAGAAAAAAAGAAAAACAGAGTTTGGGTGCATCCTGCCTTCAATAATTAAGCTTGTCAGAATGCCAGGTATTACTTTGGAACAGACTCAAAAACTGTAGTCCCAGGACTAACATAGGAAAGATTTTGTGGAGTGCCAGAAAGTTTGCAACTTTCCAGAGAATAAAATTGGCTTTTGTTGTCACCCTGCAAATTATTTCTATTCTTTTTTATCAATCCAGAAAGTTCACAATGTTTATATCTAGTATTTGTAATTTTGCTGAGGCAATGTATTAAACCTCCTGTTGTGTTATGAAACCCTTGTACAGGAATGAATCTCTTAGCTTAAGAGTAGGTCTAGTTAACAGCCTAGAACACACATAGCAACTCAGCTCTGTTCTCAACTTACTATGTATGGAAAAATGTTTTTTGACTTTCCTGACAAAGGTCACCTAAATGATGCTTTGTGTTTCATATCTGTAATTATAAGAAAGGATGCTAAAAAATGAAAAATGCCCAAGGCAAGGGTTCAGAGAAGAAGGGGAAACCAGTGTTGGAGGAGATAGCACCATGGGACATGGAGACTGTATCAGCCACTAAGAAGAGGACCTGAACCTGGATTCCAGAAAGAAAAGAAGCAAGTGTGGGGATGAGTAGACTGAGTCCCAGGCTTCTTCCTGGAGCCTTACTTGCTCACAAGGAAAGATCATTTGTTCAGCACCTACAACGTGTCAACCACTGAGTTAAGGAGGCTGCATATCAATTAATGCGTCTCAGTTATGAAACTTAGGAGTTCAATGGGAAAAAAAAAGATTAGAAAAGAGACAACTATAGTACAGCGAAAGAGAAAATATAAATTATAGTGGGACACTACAGGAAGGATATCTACCTTTGGGGTATGTACAGTGAATAGTTTGGAAGTAAAAGTGAGAGACGAGAGGCTTCCACAAAATAATGCTAAGCGTATTTCTTAAGCTATAGGCAAATTAAGAAGAGAGAATTATCATTGAAGAGCAAGGGAAGGGGACATTTCCTATTTCCCCCATGAGTAGCCTGTACTCAGGCTAGAGTAAACTATGAAAACTGCTTTCCTTCCAAGAGGAAGACACCAGGATAGCAACTGAAAGAAAAATCTGGCGTAGGAGAAACTAATCAAAAAGGATCTTACTACACTACACCTGATATCTACAGTCTCTGAGGATTTTAGAGAGGCAAAGGAAATTTACTATGTCTTTATTTCAAAGTAGACCATCAGTATTCCTTTTAAAGCTAAGTTTTAGAGTGATTTGTTTCCCAGGAGGCACTAGAGATATGAGTTTGATCCCTGGGTTGGGAAGATCCCCTGAAGAAAAGAATGGCAACCCACTCCAGGATTCTTGCCTGGAGAATCCCATGGACAGAGGAGCCTGGTGGGCTACAGTCCATGGGGTCACAGAGAGCTGGGCATGACTGAGCACACACAGATCCTCCCTTTGAGAGGTTAAGTCACATATCACACTGCTCTTCTGCTCAGAAATGTCCAATAGTTTGCCACGTATCCTTATGCTAGCCAGCAGGTCCTGGTGAACTCTGTTCCCAGGTTACTTATTTGATGCGTCTTCAACTCCTCTCTTCTTCCACCAGTCCTTTCCACCACATTGCTCTTCTAGCTCTTCTTTGATTACACCAATCATTCTCCTACAACAGGGTTTAGAATCATCCTTTTCTCTCTGCCTGGATTCCTGCTTCCTAAAATAACTGTATGGTCTGTACCTCCTTCAGGTATTTGCTGAGAGTTTTCTGGAACACTTCATCTCTTGCTATCCTTTTTCCCCCAGCTGCCTCTTCACTTCTCTTGTTTTGCTATTCCTCATATCACTATGTAACACACTATATATTTTATTATCTTATTTCTATAGCCTTTCTTTATCTCCTAAAATGGAAGCCCCTTGAGGGCACTGATTTTTTGTATTTTTTTTTTTACATATCTTTAGAACCTAAGGAAATTCCTGGCACATAGTATTCCCACTAAGATTTTTTTTCAGTGAATTAAATTACAGCTAATAAGAACTAGTTATTAAAAATCTCAGAAATATAAGAAGAGCGGTGATGAGGATTTCCAGTTAAAGTTTGATAGTGCACAGGTAGAAAATTTCCACAGCTAACCAGAAGTTCCTAAAAGGTATGATGAGACATTGACTATAATCAGCCAGCCTGGGGCCAGGTAAATAATGAATACTTGCTTGAGGGAAAAATATTTGTTTCTGAAATGAATATGACAAAACAAATATATGTTTACTTTCAGAGAAGAATCATCTAGCAGCTAGCTGAGACCACTTTTATATAGTTACCATTTATTGACACTCTAGTCATCACCATTATCTGTTTCGGGGTCTTCCCAGGGGGCTCAGTGGTAAAGATCCGCCTACAATGCAGGAGTTGCAAGAGATGCAGGATCGACCTCTGGGTAGGGAGGATCCCCTGGAGGAGGGCATGGCAACCCAACTCCAGTATTCTTGCCTGGAGAATCCCATGGACAGAGGAGCCTGGTGGACTACAGTCCATGGGGTCACAAAAAGTTATACACGACTGAAGCGACTTAGCATGTATGCACACAGTTTATCTGTTTTAGATAATATGTTCTCTTCACTATCTTATTAATCCTCTCAAAACCAGTGTCCCCACCTCCCCATTTTACAGAAAAGGGAAGAGTGATTATGGATAGGAAGTGGCAGCTTTGGATTCAAATCCACCTCTGGCAGTTAGGATGTTATCTGTTGCAGAAGCATAAGGGGGATTCATTTCCATGAATGCATTCTCCTAGTTGAGTTTGGTAGAGAGTGAAGATGCAGCTTACTAAAGTTAATGGAGTATGAACCTTGTAGTTAATGTCAGAGGCTGAAAATAAAACAGGACGTATATCTTGTGCTTAAGTGGTTTACGAACTGGTGGAGAGGGAATATCACAATATATGGAATTACATAGCACCATTTATTTTTGCTACATTAAATTTAATGACAAATTATAGAACTTCTTAACTGTTTTTGAGTCTATTAATTTTAAACATCGTATTCTTTTTACTGTAATCACAATGATAAACTGTATTATTTTACAGTGTTATAAAACTAAAACATCCATCTGCCAACCTACTTAGAAATAATCTAAGAAAACAGAACCTCAGGCTCCCAGCTTAATTGTGCTTCACTTGGAACCACTGGTAAAAGTTAACTTTCTTTTGAGGAAGGAGAAAAATAATAGGAGCAATGGTCCTGGTTTCACAAAGGGACTTTTGGTACCCATTGAATTTCAACCCTAACAATAAGCCTCACTGAACCCCTCCTCTTCTGTTAATGTCAATACTCAAAAGAAACTAGTGACTCTGTAATACAATCTGTATGTAAGACAAATAATTTTGACACTCATTTATGTTGTAATTTCTAAATTGTGTAACTTCTAAATTAGGTCATAAAATGTATTACAGCTTCTCCTTTAACCTCTTAGATTGTTCACTCTGGGCAACCCAGAAGTCACATTTTAAAAACCTTTAGACAAACAAGATGAGTTTGACAAGGAGAAACTGAATTACAAAGTCCATGACCAGTTTTATCTATCGAGCCTTGGAAGTGAGATCTCTGGTCCTAATCAAGCCTTTAGATAACTTCAGCTTCACTCAACATATGACTGCCACTGCAGGAGAGATAGAGTCCAAGTAAGCACTGCCCAGCTATTCTTTTCCTGAATTCCTGGCCAACAGGCATGGTGAGAATACATATGATTATTATCGTTAAGTCAATAACGTTTAGGATAACTTGTTATGTGACCAAAATAACTATAACATAAGTGATATATCATATGGAATTTATGAGGATAAAATGAAGAAGCACAAACCAGGAGGTTAATATAGTGACCAGCACACAGTAGGCACTTTGAAAGACTGTGATAGGTGCTATTATACTTTTGTGTTTTGAGGGGATGGTGCTTAAAAACAGAAAAAGAAAAAAAAAGATAGAGAGGTCATGTCTCAGGACAGGCTGTGCTACCACACGGATTTCTGCAACTTACAGTTAAGACTAAGCACTTACTAAAACATATTGTCTCTTGTTAGGCAAGCTTGTGTTTTCAGCCCCCTGTTAAGAATGGTCATGTGATTAAGTCCTACCAATGAAATGGGAGCACAGGTCATACGAGCTGCCTCCACCATGGCCCGAAGCCCTCTGTGGACAATCTTCTCCTTTCCTTCCATTCTTCCTTCAGAATAGAGGGACGTGAAACCAGAAGATGTAAGGAGCCTGGAGTCCTAAAAGACCACGTGGAAGACTATGCACCAAACAAACTGACCTCGGTCTCTTCACGAGCAAAAAATAGCCTTCTGTTGTGGTAATCTGCTGATTCTCAGCGCTTATCTGTTGCAGTAGGTAATGTGATATTAATACATAGCTTCACTGGACGCTGGTATCTTCCTCCCTATAAGGACTCCCCTGTCTATCACTAACAGTTTACTCTGTGCCTGGCTGAGGTTTAATCATAGAAAGTCAACAATATATGAGGAAGTGAATGGATTTAGACTGTCAAAAGCACTGCTGAGGTCAAGATCTAGTTCACCAGGAACTCTCAGTAAGTCACATCTTCAGGGACTGGATTTGGTGTACTTCACTTACATTTTTCTCTAATGTATTCTCTCTATATCCTCTTTCTGAAATTTCAACTTATTTTTTCTTGCCTGCTTTAGGTCCAGCTTCTGACTCATTTTAACCTGGTATCTTGATTTTTCCACTCACTAGCTGTATGACTCTGGGCAAGTAAAATATGAAACAAAGCCATTCTGTATAACTCCAAGAATAATTAATATAAAATTAGATGAACAAAATGTAGCCAAGGTCCCAAGAGAGTACCTAGTACTTAGTAGAGGCTTAACAAATAATTATTATTATTCAAAATAGCTTATCAAAATGACATATTTTTATTCATTACCAAAATGAAAACATTTTAGTTTTTTGATATATAATGATAGAACTATATTTTCACATCTTAATTCTCTGGCAAATATTACAGAATAATATCAGTGTCTCACATTATGGTCTAAATTACATGATGCTTTCTGGGCATATGGAAGATTAGTTCTGTATTCTATTTCCCTTGGAATCTCTTTGGCAATATCTCTGGAATCAATAGAAATTCTTGATGCATACTAGAAGGAAAAACTTATAGCCCAAACATACAACCAGAAAATTGAATTTATATTTTACCGTAATATCTTGTACTAATGTGATGACACAGCTGACAAAATTTAACAAGCTTGCTGATATTTATTTCAGAGCACCACTTTGTAGCCTGAAATGGATACTTATCCCAGCAGGTGTCAAGACTCAACAACAATCCACTTTCAAAGTTAAATGCAAATTACACACTGAAATTCTATAGAGAAAACAACTTTACTCCTTCCTCTCAAAAAACACCTTTTCTGCAATATTCTCTAATGAGAGAGCATTCAGCTGATACAGTGAATGAATTGGGGGAAAGATCCCTCTGGCTTAAAGGAACATCAAAGTCCATTTCATAAATGAGAAATAAAATGTAACTTCCTTTCAACAAAACACCTTGATGAGGATTCCTTTACCACATTAACAAGGGGTTTAGAAGCACATATTCTCTCTTTGAACTTGGTAGTAAGTTTCCATGTGTTTAGCATGTTGATGTGGCCCTGACAAGTGCTAACGTATACCCTTTGCGTTACTTGATACTCTCTGTTGAGATGCACTACGAGTTGAAAAAAAGAGAAGAAAAAACAAAGTTACTGCCATGGTTCAAACGTTCACTTGTAAAGATAAGAACTACAGAAAACCAGCCATATTTAAAGCATACTGATTGGGCAAATTATTTTACACTAATCTAGACATCACAATCAATAGTTAAAAATATTATAGCAGTTAAGTATTAGGAAAAGTGGTTAAAGTAATTCTAGTATGTCATTTTACAGTTATTTTGGGGGCAGAAATTCTAAATTGCAACTCTATTTATTCCTTAAATATCTCTTCTTCCAGTGATCTCAATAAATCAGCATATACTATGGACTCAATATTTTAAATGTCCCATAAATTTTTTTGCTATCAATGATAAGTAAGCCCAAGTAAGTGCAACAGAAGGAAGCAAGTGAACAACAGAGAGAATTAATTTCCCACAGCACAAAGAAGATTCCTGGGAACAGTAATGCTCCAAGTAATATAAAGGGACGTTGCATAAGCACCTTTATTTTCTCATTTTTTTTCATGTAAAGAGCTATGAATAAATAAACTACTTTAAAAGTGGCCAAGGAAAACAAGAAGAAAGAAAATCTCACAAAGCAAATCTCAAACTTGGAACATCATCTTGAAGCAATATATGGGAACGTAAAATTTCCCGTTAAGTTTCTGACAACAAAAACACACACAGTACAATGTGTTTACACCCTTATTGACTAGTTTCAGGAATGTGTATGTGCTAGCTTGTATATTGACAAATACAGTTATTTTCTTTCAAACGGTAGTCTCTTTGGGTTTTTCAGGAAAAAAAAAATCTCTGCATTCTATCCTCCTTTGGTGATATGAGACTGATTTAAAAGTAGGTGATTAGAAAATAGCAATCTGCTGTAACTTCAACTTTGCTTTCCCCTGGGGCAGTGGCTTATTCCTACATCATAATATCTGTTAGCTAATACCAAAGGCTTCACCCAACTTCAAAGCAGAGATATTAAAAGCTCACTTTCCACTACGAGCAGGTGTATTTTTATTAGCTTTCTCTTTCAAAATTGCTATGACTTCACTTGCAGATATCCCGCCAACAGCCATTATTGAAAGCCTTACTATAATTGCTAAGTTACATGCACCGTCTGAAGCACAAAACCAATGTCACTTGCAGCCCTCTAACAATTGACTGAAACCAAGTGTTACATCATTAAAGCTGAATTACAACACACCCATGGCGTGTTTTCCATGTGTGCTATTTTAAACAATAGTAGAGAAAAACCTGGCTATAAATTCACAGATCCCCAATTTGTTCAGATTCATGAACAATAAGAGCTGTCCTAGCCTTTTCTGGCTCTATTTTAGTCAGAAATGTCATGCACCAAAATTAAATGTCTGTTTGGATTTTATTGGAGATGGAAATGCTAGCTTTATGTTGTAAATTTAAACAACCTGCCACAAAGGGACCCTCACATTTGTATCGCTTGGACGTGGGAAGGCATATTCATCTCTAATTGCTGAGGGTAACACAAATAAACTAATGTAAAGTGTTCACTTTCTCAACGGGTGCTGTGTAGAATAAATCGAATGAAGTGATGATGGCATGGGTTTTCAGTGGGTTCTGATTGGATTTCTTTTGTTTGATAGAGTTGGATGTGGAATCAATGTATTCAGTTGTTGCTAATGAGTAAGGGGTTTTTGGAAATTCATAAAAATTCAGTAAGACATTCATTAGTGTTGGTATAAAGAAATAATTAGCTGCATACTTGTATAACCTTTTTTTTATAATTAGGTTCAACTCATACCATCATTTGGTGATCTAAGTGGAAATATTTCTTCTGTCATAGTGGTACTCAAAGCTATTATAATTACTTTTTAGAAAGGTCGACAACTTTTTTATTTGGCTTCAGCGATTTTATGGTGCCTAGATTCCACCGGAAAATATTTAGTCACTCACTTACTTGGATAGAAATCCATCACCTGGAATAGAAATCATGGTTAACGTGCCAGCATCTTTGTGCAGACAGGCCTGAAAATATATACTAGGCAAGGCCACTGCCAAATGACTTGTGTCTGGCCAGGACTACCTTTCAAATGTTCTCTGCATACCAGTTACTGTTAAGATTTATTGTAGCATGTGTAGATAAATATACTTTAACTTTCATATCCGTAACTTAGATAATACAGTAGCAGTCTACACTCTGCACGTTACCTGTCTTCAGTTTTACTGCAGTAGTCACTAGAATATTCAGATTTCTCACCAAAACTTAACAGTAGTCTTCATGTTACTTTAAATAGGTCACATTAAACCCAGTGTAGGAATTTCATATATACTTATATGACTAATTCTTAAAGACTTTAGCATCTTAAATCACTATCACGAGAAAATATTTATATATTATCATAAGCAGATCTGCTCTAAAATACGTGAGAGAACTGGGGCCCTGGAAAAATATATACTAATCTCAAAGCTAAGTGCTTTGTCAGGCAAAATGAACTACTTCTATACTCCTTACTATTTAAATCCTTGCATTCACATGAAAAGTAAATAACCTCTATTCACATATAAACACAAATACATACACATTAAAAACTTGTATGGGCCATCGCTTCTACCACATTCAATTTACATCACAAATTATGACAGCAAAAGAAATCCATCACACCTACCAAAAGAACAACAACAAAAAAACCCGCAAAACTATGCTCTCACCGCAAATATATGCCCACCCAGTTCTTTCCTTTATTTGGAAAACCTCAGTGCCAATTGAATCAAAGAAACCATACTATTTTGGGGTTTTTTGTTTTCCTTAAATTTGGCAGACACTGTTCTTTACTATAAAATTGGTTGACTCAACATGGAAAAAAAATATCCACCATTAACTTTCAGCATCCCCTCTTATTATTCTTCATCTTGAATCCCAGAATTAATCTTACTGATTCATGTTTAAGGACCACTGTTGAATAAAAGATATTTTATGAAGCTATCTGCTCTGAGTTAATGATTTGGGGGAAATTTGTCATTTCAGTGCATGCCATATTAATCACATTCTTTAGATTCTAGGATCTGGGCTGTTATATTCATCTTCAAGTATTTGGATTCTGACTACTTTGTGTGCTTTGACAAACATTGAGAAAGTCACGGAGAAACTAAACTATGACTTACTTCCAATTTAGACATATCTACCAAGTTGTAGGTTGTAGTATTTACATGATTAGAAAGGCAGTTATTAAGTAATTTCTTAGTAAGCCCTAAATATACTTCAGCAAATCAGGATGGCCTAGACTGTATTTGCATTTAGACTGTAATTTTCCAAAACCACATAAACAAAACCATTTTGACACCTGGTCCTTTGGAGTTCATGAACTTCAACATCTGAAAACATGTGCAGGATTGTCAAACATTCCAGTGCCCTCCCTGGGGGCAACCAAACACATGTATCC
Source organism: Capricornis sumatraensis (assembly GCF_032405125.1). NCBI lineage: Eukaryota > Metazoa > Chordata > Mammalia > Artiodactyla > Bovidae > Capricornis > Capricornis sumatraensis. Next base: position 28,504,454 of record NC_091073.1, read on the forward strand.
GTGTATATCACAATGTCATATGCCATCAAGTTTCCTTCAGAGAAAGTAACTGGGCCCTTTTATCGTGGCAGCAAAATGTCCCAGCTCTGAGCCTGTGAGATAAGCAGCAAACGCTCCTCAGGAGAGAAGAGCAAAGGGCAACCATGGACTTTCTAAAGTTGGAGTCAAGTATACCCACTGTCTCTGTTTTCTTTCATTTGAAACCCATACACGGTACTGAATATTAAAGGCAGAAGTATTCAAGAGGGAAGACCTTAAGCCAAAAGTCACATTCCAGTAACAGAACATATTTTCTAATTATATAGAATTTACATTCTCAATCATTCTGGCAGAAGGATAGGACAAATTAAAAAGGGGAGACAGTGGAGAAGGAAATGGCAACCCACTCCAGTATTCTTGCCTGGGAAATCCCATGGACGTCCTGGTAGGGTATGGTCCATGGGGTTGCATAGAGTCAGACATGACTGAGGGATTAAACAATAACAATGGCAGTTCTAACCAATAAGTGAGAGCAAAGTTGTGAGGAATTGGGAGTTGGGGCTAAAACAAAAATCTTGATGTTTACAGATGTGATTGTCTATTTAGAAAAACCAAAATAAACTATAGGTGGATATTTAAAGAAAAATAAATATAAGGTGGGGGAGACAGGCAATGAGAGGAGCCATCACCCATAAAACAAGAATGTGTCCCCTCACTTACCAAGCTAAAGGGGACACAATAACATCCTCCCCGCTGCTCACGTCTACATGTCAGAGATCTTCCAAACTGAGCAAAGGATTTTGGAAAAGGGAACAGATGGAAAGACTGATTAAATACACCCTTACCTGCAAGACAGGCAGCCTCTCCCCAGAGAAGAGCTCTCTGTAATTCTGCCAGGGGATATGGAGGGTCAGGTGCAACCCACCTGCTCACCCTGCACATCTTAAAGCTCGCTAGCAACATGTTCACAAAATGCAGTCACTGCAGCCACCAGCCGCCGTAGCACTCAGGGGTGAAATCTCTTTAGCAGTCTTTCGTCCACCTGTCTCTCAGTGCACTGCCTGGCTGTGTTGTGTCAGCTGTTTTTGACATTTACCAGATTGCTGGCCCTTTTGACCATGGGCAGATAAATTAAGGCACCTGGGCTCTACCTTCCCAACTTTGAGCAGCACAAGGAAGCCGCTCTCCAGTGAATTCTTAGCTCCAGCAATTAACTGAAGAAAGCGATTAAAGGCTCCCAGGCAGACATAATAGAGGATCTGGGGTTTTAATTAAGAAGATTCCCTGGAAAAGGGAATGGCTACCCACTCCAGTATTCTTGCCTGGAAAATCCCATGGACAGAAGAGCTTGGTGGGCTACAGGCCATGAGGTCACAAAGAGTATGCATGACTGAAGCAATTAATACTTTTAGCCTTCAGCCTTAGGATGCTAGAGGGAGTATGTTCTGAAAATTTTGTCTCTGGTGAAGAGGACCGTTTCGCAAGTACTTTAGAAACACTTTTCTGTACGTAATTAGGGGGATTTTATTTTTGCTTTTTCTATGATCTAGAGACATTTTGAAACATTGATTTCATCTTTTTTCCTCTTCATGACACTATTTTTCATTTTTTTTTGTTGTTGTTGCAGACAAATTCACATAAGGTAAAATGAATCACTTTGACGGTGTACAATTCAGAGAACTTTAGTCGGGTAACCACCACCCCTGTCAAGTTTCAAAATATTTTCATCACCCCCTAAAAAAGGTAAAATTTCACATATTTACTTGATAGGCAATACTTAAAAGTTAATTTATTGGTAACTATACATAAAAACAATATAATTTCACCTTAATCATTCAAATTATCATTACCCAAATATTTTGCTGCTGTATCTCTGCTTTCATATTTGCTGGCTGTACAACTCTGTGAAGCTCTGACCTCTGATTATCTTTATCTACTTTGAAGGTCAGCACATGACAGATAGCTCAGTTGGTAACGAATCCACCTGCAATGCAGGAGACCTGGGTTCAATCCCTGGATTGGGAAGATCCCCTGGAGAAGGGAAAGGCTACCCACTCCAGTATTCTGGCCTAGAGAATTCCATGGACTTTATATTTTCATGGAGTCACAAAGAGTTGGACACAACTGAGAGACTTTCACTTTCATGAGATTGATGTACTGCCTACTGCACTAAAGAGGCAGATGAAGATGCACCTTTAAAACTTCCATGGGTGTACCTCCACAAGCCTCCTCCCTCCCTCCCTGCAGTCTCTACTCAGAAACCATACTTTTTATGCACCCTAAAAAGTAAACTAACATAAATGTATTTTGTGGATTATAAATGAGTAAACATATAAAGGGATGAAAGAAAGTATATTTCAAAAAAGGGTAGATTTCATGAGCACCTACTCTGAATCTTTCATTTAAAATGCAGTGTAGGGACTTCCCTGCTGGTCCAGTGGCTAAGACTCTGAGTTCCCAATACAGAGGACCCAGGTTCAATCCCCAGTCTGGGGACTAGCTACCACATGCCACAACTTAGAGTTCCAATCCTGCGACTAAAAAAAGAGACTGCATGCTACAACTAAAGATCCCACATGCTGCAATGGAGATCACAGATATTGCATGCTGCAACTAAAACCTGGTGCATTCAAATAAATAGTTTAAAAGACTGAAAAATACATAAATAAAATAAAAATGTAGTATACAAAACGAATCACCTTCACCAAATCATATTGCCTGCAAGTATTTGCATTTGTTAGATCTTAACCCCACTCCAGTACTCTTGCCTGGAAAATCCTATGGACAGAGGAGCCTGGAAGGCTGCAGTCCATGGGGTTGCTGAGGGTTGGACACGACTGAGTGGCTTCACTTTCACTTTTCACTTTCTTGCATTGGAGAAGGAAATGGCAACCCACTCCAGAGTTCTTGCCTGGAGAATCCCAGAGACAGGGGAGCCTGGTGGGTGCTATCTACGGGGTCACACAGAGTCGCGCATGACTGAAGTGACTTAGCAGCAGCAGCAGCAACACAGATCAATGTTTGGCATAAGAGGCTGAATTTGAGCTTCATACAGAAATGCTGCTGCTGTTGTTGCCAAGTTGCTTCAGTCATGTCCAACCCTGTGTGACCCCATGGACTGCATGCAGCCTACCAGGCTCCTCTATCCATGGGATTCTTCAGGTAAGAACACTGGAGTGGGCTGCCATTTCCTTCTCCAATGCATGAAAGTGAAAAGTGAAAGTGAAGTCGCTCAGTCGTGTCTGACTCTTAGGAACCCCATGGACTGCAGCCTACCAGGCTCCTCTGTCCATGGGATTTTCTAGGCAAGAGTACTGGAGGGGGTTGCCATTGCCTTCTCTGCACACAGAAATGAAGAACTGGCAATAATACGAACTTTTAATTTTATCTCTTCTCTCATGTACAAATTGGTTAGAATGCTAACTGGTGGTTCTAAAACAAACCAAACATTTGTTTCGGTTGGGAATAATCATTATATAACTTAATTAGGTTTACATGTATTCAGATAACATAATATGAGATTGTTTTATGTCTGCATTTTTGTAGTTAGAATAATATAAGAAACCTAATTTGCCTCTCTAACTCATCAGTTCCCATGGATCTTTAAATAGCTATCTCCTAAATTTACATCTCCAGCTTAGACAACTCCTATTATTTCCAAACGTATGCTTCTCCAGTTAGATACAGATTAGGCAATTAAATATATATCTGAAATTCAATGGAGAAACCAGGAAGCAGTACATAAAATTTAACATCAATAGCTTTTAGAAGGCATTGAAATCCCTGAAACTAGGGTAAAATGCCCTGGGTTGCAAACAGAAAACACAGAGTAAAACTTAGCAAACTGAGCCTGAGACCCTATGAAAAAAGATGGTCAGAACAAAGTCAGTTCTTGCAGCTGAAAAGGAAGGGCCAGTAGGGCAGGAATACAACTCACAGGGGGCGATTGCTGTGGAAATCTGAGCAATAAAACTCACAAAGGGACATTGCTGTGGAAATCTGAGCAAAAGGAAAGAGGAAAAGGTCAAAGTTGTTTCCCCAAAATTAAATTGAAGTAAATTCATGAATGTCTTCCAAAGCCTTTCCCACCTACGGAGAGTTAACTTGTTTTTAAAATCCAGTGTTAATGACTTTACTGATAACCTCCCACTACCAACTTCCATCATTACCCACTACTTCTGCCATTAGTTAGACAAGAGTTCATATCATGGCCTCCCAAGGTTTCAGCAGATTTATCAATAAAAGTTCTCAGAATAGGAATATTTTTAGGAGGTCAAGGGATTTGAGCTTACTGTCCTGATCAGACTTTTAAAAAATATCTTATTTCATTAATGTATATATTTATAAATGAATTATCATATATGTGTAAATAGTCTCATCAACACAGTCATTATTCTTCTTTGGGAGACAGAATAATATAATATTATTATGTGGGAATATATTATAATAGCAAACAATAGATGGCAAAAAGGTTTGAATTCTACGATTATAGCTTATAATCATATGGCCTTGGAAAAAATTGACTAACTTTCTGGGTCTCATATTCCTCATCTGAAAAGTGTGGATAATAATATATACTAAATGATGCTATTCAAGTGTTGAAACTGTTAGTCACTCAGTTGTGTCAGATTCTTTGCGACCCCAAGGACTGTAACCCGCCAGTATCCTCTGTCCTTGGAATTCTCCAGGGAAAAATACTAGGGTGGGTACCCATTCCCTTCTCCAGGGGATCTTCCCAACTCAGGGATCGAACTCTGGTCTCCTGCATTGCAGGCAGATTCTTTACCATCTGAGTCACCAAGGAAGCCCAAATGATGCTGTGAGTAAATGAAAATGCATACTTAGAATGGACTAGACACTTGGTAAACATCAGTGGCTATCATGCATGTTTTTTGATGTTTTGAATGCATGTTTTGCCTTTCTGGAATCTCAGATGTTACCTAATAATAATTATACACATGCAAATCTTTCAGAAATTTTATATTTTCCTATAGCAATTTATTAAAACCTAAATTATATTTGATATTGTTACACTCTAAGGAACCCCTTGCAATAGTGTATTAACATAATAGTATATGGTGTATTTCACAACTCTCCACTGTAAAATGATCAATTCTATTTATTACTATGTATCTTTTATACCTTTTTCTCTTAATATATTCAATATAAAATTGCCTGTCAATGAGCATTCGAAGATTCTAGTGGTTAAATCACCTTTATTTCATATATAAAATTTAAATATCAAATTACAATAACTATAGGCAATGTTGTATCAAATATTTAACTCATTTCCTAAGTTACATACCTCTAAGTCACCAGCATACCTCTAAGTCACTGGTCCCCAATCTTTCAGCACCAGGCATGGGTTTCATGGAAGGCAGTTCTTCCATGAACTGAGGTGAAAGTGAAAGTGAAAGTTGCTCAGTAGTGTCCGACTCTTTAAGACCCCATGGATATACAGTCCATGAAATTCTCCAGGCCAGAATACTGGAGTGGGTAGCCATTCCCTTCTCCAGGGGATCTTCCCAACCCAGGGATCGAATCCTGGTCTCCAGCATTGAAGGTGGCTTCTTTACCAGCTGGGCCACCAGGGAAGCGCTATGGACTGGGTTGAGGAATGATTTTCGGATGATTCAAACCCATTACCTTATTGTGCACTTTATTTCTATCGTTATTACATTAGCTCCACCTGAGATTATTAGGCATTAGCTCCTGGAAATTGGGGAACTGTGTTCTCAGTGATATGAAAAGTAAGGCAAAGAGCCCTGAATATTTGGTTTATAAGGTTTTTGTATAAATGGAGTTAGGGAAAGCACTAACAGAATTTTTAGCAGGTCCAGGTTCACTTTTTGGCATTTAAGATATCTTATAATCTTTCAGGACTGGTTACTATCAAGAAAAAAAATATAACTCAAAGGATCAAATATGAAAGTAACACACACACAAAACTACCATATACACAATGCTTGCCAATCCCCTTACGTCACCTCACTACTGTTGTTTTTGTATCTGTAGATGTTTGAAAATGGCATGAGCTTTAAAGTTTCCACTTACATTTTACTGTAATATTGACCACAAAATCCTGCAAACCTGTCTATGATATTAGTGTTGGCCTTCCAAAACTGATTCTGAATCATGGAATGGTGAGGAGAGAGATCCATTTATCACTTGGTACTGTAATAGTGGATAAAATTTTCCCTCTGGTAGCATGTCTTTAAACATGGCTTAAAACATGAAATTTGTACTCACTCTTGCACACATGTGAATCAAGATTTATAAAATAACATTTCTCCTTTAACTATCCATAAAATCACTGGAAGATGCTGGCTATCATTGTCTTCTTAAAGATTAAGGAATTTGAAAAAAAAAAAAGGAAAAATTTTGGTAATCACTAGGGCCAATAAGCAATGGCAACCTACTCCAGTACTCTTGCCTGGAAAATCCCATGGACGGAGGAGCCTGGTACGCTGTAGTCCATGGGGTCACAAAGAGTCGGACACTTACTGAGTGACTTCACTTTCACTTTTCACTTTCATGCATTGGAGAAGGAAATGGCAACCAACTCCAGTCTTCTTGCCTGAAGAATCCCGGGGATGGTGGAGCCTAGTGGGCTATCGTCTGTGGGGTCGCACAGTCGAACATGACTGAAGCGACTTAGCAGCAGGGCCGATAAGAATAAAAACATACAATTCTAAGCTTAAGAGTTAATCGTGATGAATGGAATTGTTTCCTTAATTTCTTTTTCTACTTTCTCATTATTAGTGTGTAGGAATGCAAGGGATTTCTGTGTGTTAATTTTATATCCTGCAACTTTACTATATTCATTGACTAGCTCTAGTAATTTTCTGGTGGAGTCTTCAGGGTTTTCTATGTAGAGGATCATGTCATCTGCAAACAGTGAGAGTTTTACTTCTTCTTTTCCAATTTGGATTCCTTTTATTTCTTTTTCTGCTCTGATTGCTATGGCCAAAACTTCCAGAACTATGTTGAATAGCAGTGGTGAAAGTGGGCACCCTTGTCTTCTTCCTGACTTTAGGGGAAATGCTTTCAATTTTTCACCATTGAGGATAATGTTTGCTGTGGGTTTCTCATATATATAGCTTTTATTATGTTGAGGCATGTTCCTTCTATTCCTGCTTTCTGGAGAGTTTAAGAAACTAAAAACCTATATATAGAAAACTATAAAACACTGATGAAAGAAATCAAAGAGGACACTAATAGATGGAGAAATATACCATGTTCATGGATCGGAAGAATCAATATAGTGAAAATGAGTATACTACCCAAAGCAATTTACAAATTCAATGCAATCCCTATCAAGCTACCAGTAATATTTTTCACAGAACTAGAACAAATAATTTCAAGATTTGTATGGAAATACAAAAAACCTCGAATTGCCAAAGCAATCTTGAGAAAGAAGAATGGAACTGGAGGAATCAACCTGCCTGACTTCAGGCTCTACTACAAAGCCACAGTCATCAAAACAGTATGGTACTGGCACAAAGACAGACATATAGATCAATGGAACAAAACAGAAAGCCCAGAGATAAATCCACACACATATGGACACCTTATCTTTGACAAAGGAGGCAAGAATATACAATGGATTAAAGACAATCTCTTTAACAAGTGGTGCTGGGAAAACTGGTCAACCACTTGTAAAAGAATGAAACTAGATCACTTTCTAACACCATACACAAAAATAAACTCAAAATGGATTAAAGATCTAAATGTAAGACCAGAAACTATAAAACTCCTAGAAGAGAACATAGGCAAAACACTCTCTGACATAAATCACAGCAGGATCCCCTATGATCCACCTCCCAGAATACTGGAAATAAAAGCAAAAATAAACAAATGGGATCTAATTAAAATTAAAAGCTTCTGCACAACAAAGGAAACTATAAGCAAGGTGAAAAGACAGCTTTCTGAATGGGAGAAAAAAATAGCAAATGAAGCAACTGACAAACAACTAATCTCAAAAATATACAAGCAACTCATGCAGCTCAATTCAAGAAAAATAAATGACACAATCAAAAAATGGGCCAAAGAACTAAATAGACATTTCTCCGAAGAAGACATACAGATGACTAACAAACACATGAAAAGATGTTCAACATCACTCATTATCAGAGAAATGCAAATCAAGACCACAATGAGGTACCATTTCACACCAGTCAGAATGGCTGCAATCCAAAAGTCTATAAGCAATAAATGCTGGAGAGGGTGTGGAGAAAAGGGAACCCTCTTACATTGTTGGTGGGAATGCAAACTAGTACAGCCACTATGGAGAACAGTGTGGAGATTCCTTAAAAAATTGCAAATAGAACTGCCCTATGACCCAGCAATCCCACTGCTGGGCATACACACCGAGGAAACCAGAATTGAAAGAGTAACATGTACCCCAATGTTCATCGCAACACTGTTTATAATAGCCAGGACATGGAAACAACCTAGATGTCCATCAGCAGATGAATGGATAAGAAAGCTGTGGTACATATACACAATGGAGTATTACTCAGCCATTAAAAAGAATGCATTTGAATCAGTTCTAATGAGGTGGATGAAACTGGAGCTGATTATACAGAGTGAAGTAAGCCAGAAAGAAAAACACCAATACAGTATACTAACACATATATATGGAATTTAGAAAGATGGTAATGATAACCCTGTATGCGAGACAGCAAAAGAGACACAGATGTATATAATGGACTTTTGGACTCTGAGGGAAAGGGAGAGGGAGAGGGTGGGATGATTCGGGAGAATGGCATTGAAACATGTATACTATCATGTAAGAAACGAATCGCCAGTCTATGTTCGATACAGGATACAGGATGCTTGGGGCTGGTGCACAGGGTTGATCCAGAGAGATGATATGGGGTGGGAGGTGGGAGGGGGGTTCAGGATTGGGAATTCATGTACACCCGTGGCAGATTCATGTCAATGTATGGCAAAACCAATACAGTATTGTAAAGCAAAATAAAGTAAAAATTAAAATTTTCTTAAAAATAAATAAAAGATATAAATAAAATCACACATAGATGGAGTAAAAAAATAAAGAGTTAATCATGAATTTCTTGGTTACTCATTTTAAAAATGGCACATACTTTTCATTACTGATATATCTGAACTGTGAAAGTTTAGTTGCTCAGTTGTGTCCAACTCTTTTTGACCCCATGGACTATAGCCTGCCAGGCACCTCTGCCACAGAATTCTGGCAACACTACTGGAGTGGGTAGTCATTTCCTTTTCCAGGGGATCCTCGCAACCCAAGGATCAAACCCAGGTCTCCTGCATTGCAGGTGGATTCTTTGCAGGCTGAGCCACAGGGAAGCCCAAGAGTCCTGGAGTGGGTGGCCTATCCCTTCTCCAAGGGATCTTTCTCACCCAGGAATTGAACAGGGGTTTCCTGCATCATAGGAAGATTCTTTACCAACTGAGCTATCAGGGAATCCCAATGCTAGCTCAAGTCACTAGCATATCTCACCAGAATTACTGCAATTAGTCCCAGATGTACTTCTTGTCTCTTACGTTTTCCCTACCAATTCCTTCTTTACAGACTCTATCCAGTGATATTAAAATATGAATCTAAGCAAATTCTTCAGTGGTATAGGTAATAGTGCCCTGAGGACAAAGGCCCTAGCTCCTATTGTGTACTCTATACTTCTTTTTCTACTATTGTTCTTTTCCTTTTTCTAATACTATTCCTTGGGTTCTTCCACTCTCGCTCCACGATAGCCATAAAGAACTACCGTCAATTCTCCAACATAACAGGCATTTTCTCACCTACTGGCCTTGGCCCCAGCTTTTTGGTCTGCTTGCCATGTTCCCACTCATAACTCTTCAGTTGGTAAGTTTCTACTCATGCCCAAGATACATATCATCACCTCAGGAAATCTTATCGCACACGACCACTGGTTCATTTGTTTTTCTTCTTTACTTCTCTCAGAGCACACTGTGTATAACTTTAACAGAGCATTTATCAAACCCTACTTGAAGTACTAGTTTATTCGATCATCTCCTCCACATTCTTAAAGACTGGGACAATGTCTCATTTGCCATTTCTCTTAGTATCAGTCTCAGTACCTGATTCTGGTGATGTCATTGTTGTTTTCATCATCAATAACAAGACACGTTAGGACTTGTTAAATATGTACCATGCAGTGAAACTACTTTAAAGGCTTTACATACAATATTGCACTTAATTCTTGCAAAAATTATATTGTTATCCCTAGGAAGCTTGAAAACTTCCTAACGTTCATATAGTTTGTAAATATTAATACCAAAGCCAGAACCCAAATCAAACTTTTTGCATTCCTACTCTCTGCTCCTAACCTCTATGATAAAAATCCCAGTGCAAAGCTGGTACTTCATATTTCATGAGTACATGATTCTTGGATATATTAAAATCCAAGTAAGTTGAATGAAACATCAATGTTTTAATAATAACATACTAATTCTTTAATACAAGTGCTAACATTATTATTCAATATAACTTACCGTTTTCCTTATAAATCAAAGAGAGGATCATTTAAATAGATTTTATTGTTAATAGTAAGAAAAATACTATTCTTTCTTGGTAGGTATAATAAAAAAAAAAAGATGTGTTATATTCAGGTATATTTCAAAGCCCATTGATATTATTCTTTGTCCTGTAAAAACTATACCCTTTAAACTGGAAACAGGCATTTCAAACTGCATATATTGTATATTAGCTTTAAATCAGCAACATAAACAATGTAATATAAGCATTACATGGACTTTACATTAAGATAAACCAATCCACTTTTGCCAAGACAGATGTAATCACTCAAATCCCATTGGGAAAGAAGTAACAGCATTATTTGGTTTAGGTCTCAAGTACTTTATTTAGTAAATAACTTGGGCTTTGTATATTCATTTCTTCATAACACCTATTTCCCACATTTAAACATTACAAAGTGTTTCAAGAGTTCTGGGCTTAGGATTCAATGGTAAAGCATGACATTTGTTAATATTACCTCATCAAGCAATTTTTATTTGACAGTTATGGGGATAATTTACTTTAACTGTGCTTTCTTGCATAACACCTAAATAATAAGAGGAATATTGTTTTGTTTTACCTTCCTTCTATTTCAAGCTCCCTCATTTTTCTAAATCACAGATACAGAAGAAAAACATAAAGCAATTTTTAAAGTTATAATAAAAAAAAATTCAACAATTTGATTTCAGTCAAGATGTTAAACTTTAAAAATTATTCAAGGGTTAATATCAGACAATGAGTATATTCAACACATGACGGAAAAAATGTGATTTCAGTATTGAAAACAGGAAAAAAGCAAAGCTGTCTAAATTGAAGTAAACCTTCTTACTTTTAAATTAGATCTATTTGTTTGAATTTATAAGTAGCCATTTTATATATCTAAATTTATATGCTTTAGTGTATTATATTTATTTCCTATACATTCATGGAAAAAATTACTCTTTGGTGTATCAATAAGGTCATAAAAATCAGTAGTACATTCACATGAATCAAACTTTAAAGATTCTTTGAAAAGTTCCCTTCCACATCTGTTCTTTTGCGATGCAATTCCTCTCCCCAAAGCATTCTAATGTTGGTGTGTGTGTGTGTGTGTGTGTGTGTATACCTCCTGACAAATTTTATGCACATACAAACCATAAATAATACAAATATCAAAAGACTTAGATCTTTGTCTGGGCTCCACACTAACCATGTAACTCTGGACAAGACACTGAATCTCTTAGATGTAGGGCATATCTCTAAAGTGCCAAAAAGGATGATTCGATTTCTTCTAATTCTAAAATAGCTCAAATGATGAAAGCTAACAATAGTGGTTTATCCCTTCATTTATTTTTGCCTCAAAGTTGAAATATCGTCCTTTAATCTATAAAAGGTAATCTACTCATTTTCTCCCATGGCACAAATTACAAGTACTCATATGCTGTCTGGAACTTCTATTTGCCTGTCCTTTCTGACATCTATGACCTGAAAGAATCAAAACCTTGCCTAGAGGAGCATTCATGGACTCAAAACCATTCTTTGGCTTTAACTCATTGATGTTCAAATGTTATGTTCAGTGTTGCCAGATTGTCAAATTTTTCAAGAGATATTATTAATCTGACTTCTTAAAAGTGTCCTGATATTAAATGTTGGTAAAATATCAAAAACCTTTACAGTTTTATTGAAAAATAAGTGACATATATCACTGAGTAGGTTTAAGGCATACAGCACAATAATTTAATTTACATGTATTATGAAGTAATTACCCATGGTCTTCGCCAGATGATCAATACCAAAATCTGACTGATTATATTCTTTGCAGCTGAAAATGGAAAAGCTCTATACAGTCAGCAAAAACAAGACTGGGAGCTGACTGTGGCTCAGATCATGTGCTCCTTATTGCCCAATTCAGACTTAAATTGAAGAAAGCAGGGAAAACCACTAGGCCATTTAGTATGACCTAAGTCAAATCTCTTACGATTATACAGTGGAAATGACAAATAGATTTAAGGGATTAGATCTGATATAGTGCCAGAAGAACTATGAATGGAGGTTCATAACATTGTACAGGAGGCAGTGACCAAAACCTTCCCAAGAAAAAGAAATGCAAGAAGGCAAAGTGGTTGGCTGAGGAGGCCTTACAAATAGCTAAGAAAAGAAGAGAAGCAAAAGGCAAAGAAGAAGGGAAAATTATACTCAACTGAATGCAGAGCTCCAGAGAAGAGCAAGGAGAGATAAGAAAACCTTCTTAAGTGAACAATGCAAAGAAATAGAGGAAAACAATAGAATGGGAAAGACTAGAGATCTCTTCAAGAAAACGGAAGATATCAAGGGAATATTTCTTTGAAAGATGGGCACAATAAAGGAAAGAAATGGCAAAGACCTAACAGAAGCAGAAGAGATTAAGAAGAGGTGGCAAGAATACATAGAAAAACTATACAAAAAAATCTTAATGATACAGATAACCATGATGGTTACTCATCTAGAACCAGATATCCTAGAGTATGAAGTCAAGTGGGCCTTAGAAAGCATTACCAAGAACAATGCTAATGGAGATTGCAGAATTCTGGCTGAGCTATTAAAAATCCTAAAAGATGATGCTGTTAAAGTGCTGCACTCAATATGCCAGCAAATTTGGAAAACTCAGCAGTGGCCATAGGACTGGGGAAAATCAGTGTTTTGTTTTGTTTTGTTTTGTTTTTCCAATCCCAAGTATGGGCAATGCCAAAAATGTTCAAACTACTATACAAATGCATGCTAGCAAGGTAATGCTCAAAATCCTTCAAGACAGGCTTCAGCAGTACATGAACCAAGAAGATCCAGATATACAAGCTGGATTTAGGAAAGGCAGAGGAACCAGAGATCAAGTTGCAAACATCTATTGGATGCTGAAAAAGCATGAGAATTCCAGATTTAAAAAAAGAAAAAAAAATCAAGAGAATTCCGGGAAAACCTCTTCTTCTGCTTCATTGAGTTCACCAAAACCTTTGACTACATGGACAACAAGAAACTGTGGAAAATTCTTAAAGAGATGGGAATACCAGACCACCTTACCTGTCTCCTGAGAAACCTGTATGCAGGTCAAGAAGCAACATGGAGCAATGGGCTGGTTTAAAATTGAGAAAGGAGTACTTCAAGGCTATATATTGTAACCCTGCTCATTTAACTTCTATGCAGAGAACATCATGTAAAATACTGGACTGGATGAATCACAAGGTGGAATCAATAATGCTGGGAGAAATATCAATAACCTCAGATATGCAGATGATACTACTCTAATGGCAGAAAGCAAAGAGGAACTAAACAGCCTCTTGATGAGGGTGAAAGAAGACAGTGAAAAAGCAGCTAAAATCAACGTTCAGAAAACAATGATCATGGCATCCATTCCCATCAACTCATGGCAAATAGCAGAGGAAAGAGTGGAAACACTGACTGACCAATTTTATTTTCTTGGTCTCCCAAGTAACTGCTTATGTTGACTGCAGTCATGAAATTAAAAGACGCTTGTTCCTTTGAAACAAATCCAAGACAAACCTAGATAGCATACTAAAAAGCAGAGACATCACTTTGCCCACAAAGGTCCATATAGTCAAAGCTATGGTTTTTCCAGTAGTTATGTGTGGATGTGAGAGTTATATTATAAAGAAAGCTGAGTGTCAAAGAATGATGCTCTTGAGTTGTGGTGCTGGAGAAGTCTCTTCAGAGTCCCTTGGACAGCAAGGGTATCAAACCAGACAATCCTAAAAGAAATAAACTGTGAACTTTCATTGGAAGGACTGATGCTGAAGCTGAAGTTCCAATACTTTCATCACCTGACGTGAAGCGCTGACTCCTTAGAAAAGATCCAACGGAGGGAAAGATTAAGGGCAGGAGGAAAGGAGGCAATAGAGGATGAGATGGTTGAATGTTGTCATCAACTCAATGGACATGAGTTTGAGCAAACTCCATGAGAGAGTGAAGGACAGGGAAGCTTGGCATGCTGCAGTCCAAGGGGTCACAGTCAGACATGACTTAGCAACTGAACAACAATTACTACATTAGATTTATCTAACATCCATCTTTTCATATCATTTTTGTTGTTTAGCCACTAAGTTGCATTAGGCTCTTTTGTCTCCCCATGGACTATAGCCCTCTGTCCAAGGGATATCCCCAGCAATAATACTGGAGTGGGTTGACATTTTCTTTTTCATGGGATTATCCTGACCTAGGGATCAAAGTCATGTTTCTTGCATTGGCAAGAAATCTTACCACTGAGTCACCTGGGAAGCCTATGTCTTTCATATAGATACAATAAAAAGAAAAGAAAGAAAAAAAAGGAAAATAACTTCTTATAACAAGAACTCTTAGGATTTATTTTCTTAACAAGTTTTCTATATGTCATACAGCAGTGTTGGCTATAGTCATCATCCCGTACATTAAATCCCTAGTACTTATTTAACATAACTATTCACATCTTTTGAGTATTAATAGGGATATTTGGAAGGGTTTCTGTTGAGTTATATGAGTTCATATATTTTAGCTATTAGTCCTTTATCAGATATACAGTTTGGAAATACCTTCCCCATTCCATAGGTTTTGATGATTTCCTTTGCTGTGTAGAAACTTTTTGGTTTGATGTAGTACCACTTATTTAATTTTGATTTTGTTGCTTCTATCATATCCAAAAAAATCATTATGAAAACCCATATCAAGGAGCTTTACTCCTGTTTTCTTCTAGGAGTTTTATGGTGTCATACATTTTTTAATCTATTTCAAATTAATTTTAGTAAGCAGCATAAGGTATGAATCTGGTTTCATTCTTTTATATGTGAATATCCAATTATTTCAGCACCATTCATTGAAGAGATTGTTCTCTCTCCATTGAGTATTCTTATCTCCCTTATCAAATATTAATTGATTGTATATACTGGAGTTTATTTCTAGGCTCTTAATACTGTTCATCTGGTCTATTTGCCATATCATACCATACCATATAGTTTTGATGACTATAGCTTTATAGTATATCAGGAAGTATGATATCACCTGCTTTGTACTTTCCTGGAATTTCTTTGACTATTTGGGTTTTTGTTTTGTGGTTAGATATAAATTTTAGGTCTATTTTTTCTACTTCTTCAAAATATGCCATTGGAATCTTGATAGGGATTGCATTATACCTTAGAAGACTTATGGTAGTATTGCAAAGTCAATAATATCAATAATTTCAATCCATGAACATGGATACCTTTCCATTTATCTCTTCTTCAATTCCTTTTAATATTCTTTGGTTTTCAGCATAAAAATTTCACCTCTTTAGTTAAATTTACTCCTAAGCATATTGTTTTTGATCATTTTACAAATGAGACCAATTTTATTTCTTCTTCAGAAATTTTGTTCTTAGTGTATAGAAATACTACTGATTTTTCTATGTTAATTTTGTACCCAGTAATTTTCCTGAATTCTTTACTGTCTGTTTTGTGTATGTTTTCTTAGGTTCTTTTAATCTATAATGTTGTTTCCTTGTCGATTCTCTGTCTACATAATCTATTCATTGTTGACAGTGGGGATTAAAGTTCTCAACTATTATTGTATTACTGCTTACTTCTCCCTTTAATTATGTTAGATTTTGCTTTACATATTTAGGTGCTCTACCATTGGGAACATATATATTTATCAATGCTATATCTTCTTGAAGGATTGTCCTCCTTATCATTACATAGTGACATTCTTTGTTTTTTATCATTTTTAGTTTAAAGTATATTTTGTCTGATATAAGTATGGCTATATCTGCTTTTATTTTGGTAACCATTGATTGAAATGTGTTTAAGCCTATAGTAATTCTCTTGTAGGCATGTCATTATTTAATTTGTTCTTTTATCCACTGAGCTATGTAACTTTTGGTCAGGGAATTAGATCCATTTACCTATATATATAATTATTGATAGATAAGGACTTACTATTGCCATTTTGTTAACTGTTTTATGATTATTTTATAGACCTATTTTCCCTTGTTTCATATCCTGCTGTCTGTTTTGTATTTTGATATTTTTGGTATCAGTGTGTTTAGCTTCTTTATAGTCTGTACTTCTTTCGTATAACTGCTATAGGATTTTCCTTTCCGGTTACTATAAGGCTTAGATAAAATATCTACAATTTTAACAGCCTATATTGAATTGATAACAATTCAATAAAATTTCTAAACTTTACATTTTCACATCTCTTCCCCTCATGTTTTAGGATATTGTTGTTAAAACTTACATATTTTCATGTTGTATAACTAAAACAGATTATTGTAGTCATGGTTATTTTTACATGTTTTTTTTTTTAACTTTTAAACTGAAATTGTGAGTTATGCATCAGTATTATTGTATAATAAAATCTAATTGTGACTACATATTTACCATTAACAGTGAGATTTGTGCTACCCTATTATGTTTTTATGTTGTTAATTACCATTATTTAATTCCACTTAAAGAATTCCCTTTAGCATTCCTTGTAAGGCAGGTCTTGTGATTTTGTTAGCTTAGCTTTTTTTGTTTGAAAGCCTTTATCCCTTCTTTGTTTCTGAAGAATAGCTTTACTATTCTTACAGAATTCTCAGTTGACAGTCATTTCCTTTTAATATTTTGAATAGATCATACCATTCTCGCCTGACTAGAACTGTTTCTACTGAGAAACTCCCTGATACTCTTAGGGGGGTTAACTTGTATATAACTTTTCTGTTCTCTTGCTGCTCCTAAAGTTATTTTTTTTTTACCTTGACTTTTGACAATTTAACTAGCCCTATATGGGAATTCCCTGGTGGTCAGACCCAGGTTTGATCCTTAGATAGGGAAGATCTTCTGGAAAAGGGAATGGTAACCCACTTCAGTATTCTTGCCTAGAGAATTCCACGAACAAAGGAACCTGGTTGCCTACAGTCCATGGGGTTGCAAAGAGTTGGACATGACTGAGCGACCAACACTTCACTTCTCTTCTTCATATGCTGCTGCTGCTGCTGCTAAGTCGCTTCAGTCATGTCCAACTCTGTGCGACCCCATAGACGGCAGCCCACCAGGGTCCCCCGTCCCTGGGATTCTCCAGGCAAGAACACTGGAGTGGGTTGCCATTTCCTTCTCCAATGCATGAAAGTGAAAAGTCAAAGTGAAGTCGCTCAGTCGTGTCCAACTCTTAGTGACCTCGTGGACTGTAGCCTACCAGGCTCCTCCATCCATGGGATTTTCCAGGCAAGAGTACTGGAGTGCGGTGCCATTGCCTTCTCTGTTCTTCATATGGGTTCAACCTATTTGAAGCCTTTGGACCCCATGGATGTGTATGTCCATTTCTCTCACTATGTTTGGGTAATTTTCAGCCATGGTTGCTTTAAGTATTCTTTCTGTCTCTTTATCATTGTCTTCTTCTTCTGGAATGCCCATAATGTAAATATTATATATTTGCATTACATCCTATAATTCCCATTCTCATAGTAGGCTTTTTTTACTTTTTCATTTTTTGACCCTCTGACTGTATAATTTCAAATATCTTATCCTCTAGGTAGCTGAATCTTTCTTCTGTGTGGTCACATCTAACTTGAAAACCTCTATTGAATTCTTCAGTTCAGGTTTAGTATTTTACAACTCTAGTTTTTCTGTTGCTTTGTTTTGTTTTGTTTTTATGGTTGCTATTTCCTGGTCAAACTTTTCATTTTGTTCACACATTGTTTTGATAGTTTAGTTTCTGTGTTTTCTTGTAGTTCACTAAACTTCCTTTAAAAGATTATTCTAAAATCTTTTTATGACAGCTCATATATCTCCATTTCTTTAGGGTCAGTTATTGAAGCTTTATTAGTTTCTTTGGTGGTGTCATATTTATATCTGGAATATCAGTTCAGTTCAGTTCAGTCGCTCAGTCGTGTCCGACTCTTTGCCACCCCATGAACTGCAGCACGCCAGTCCTCCCTGTCCATCACCAACCCTATGATTAATTGTGAACAGGTATTCTCAAACATGAATTAATTTACTATAGCTTTGGCTAGAGTCCCTTCCATTTGCTACTTTGTAACATTTGTGTATTTGTAGTGAGATAACGCACTTTTTCAGGGCCATTATTCAGTTCGGTCCAGTCGCATCCAACTCTTTGTGACCCCATGAATCACAGCATGCCAGGCCTCCCTGTCCATCACCAACTCCTGGAGTTCACTCAGACTCACGTCCATCGAGTCAGTGATGCCATCCAGCCATCTCATCCTCTGTCGTCCCCTTCTCCTCCTGCCCCCAATCCCTCCTAGCATCAGAGTCTTTTCCAATGAATCAGCTCTTCGCATGAGGTGGCCAAAGTACTGGAGTTTCAGCTTCAGCATCATTCCTTCCAAAGAAATCCCAGGGCTGATCTCCTTCAGAATGGACTGGTTGGATCTCCTTGCAGTCCAAGGGACTCTCAAGAGTCTTCTCCAACACCACAGTGCAAAAGCATCAATTCTTTGGCGCTCAGCCTTCTTCACAGTCAAACTCTCACATCCATACATGACCACAGGAAAAACCATAGCCTTGACTAGATGGACCTTTGTTACTAGAGTTAAATATAAGGAAAGAATCGCCCTGATTTTCATATGAAGATTTTCCTCTGGAATAATGAAATAAGACTGAGCTTAAAGTACCATTGTAGATTGAAATCAGTCTATCATTTTATTTGTTGGTTTTAGTTCAGTTCAGTTCAGTTGCACAGTCATATCTGACTCTTTGTGTTTCCCATGTAGTGCAGCACACTAGGCTTCCCTGTCTATCACCAACTCTCAGAGCTTGCTCAAATTCATGTCCATCAAGTTGGTGATGGCATCCGACCATCTCATCTTCTGTCATCCCCTTCTCCTCCCACCTTCAATCTTTCCTAGCATCAGGGTCTTTTCAAACGAGTCAGCCCTTCACATCACATAGCCAAAGTACCGGAATTTCAGCCTCAGCATCAGTCCTTCCGATGAATATTCAGGACTGATTTCCTTTAGGATGGACTGGTTGGATCTCCGTGCAGTCCAATGGACTCTCAAAAGTCTTCTCCAACACCACAGTTCAAAGCATGAATTCTTTGGTGCTCAGCTTTCTTTATAGTCCAACTGTCACATCCATACATGACCACTGGAAAAACCATAGCTTTGACTAGAAAGACTTTTGTTGGCAAAGTAACATCTCTGCTTTTTAATATGCTGTCTAGGTTGTCATAGCATTTCTTCCAAGGAGCCAGTGTCTTGTAATTTCATGGCTCCAGTCACCATCTGTAGTGATTTTTGAGCCTCCCAAAATAGTCTGTCACTGTTTCCATTGCTTCCCCATCTATTTCCCATGAAGTGACGGGAGGAGATGCCATGATCTTAGTTTTCTTGTTGGTTTTAAAGTAATGTAAATCTAATGGATAATTATCCATAGCTTTCAGCAATCATCTGAAGGTTAATTAGCAAACTGAGAAAAATATTTTTTGCACTCTGATTTCCATATATCACTAACAAAATAATGGAAAAGCAAACAAAGTTTTTCTAAATTATCTGCCTAATGCATTTGGATTAAACGCTTCCATGTGCTTATTGTAAACCACTCATGTGCCTCATATTGAGACATTTTTCTGTGAGTGACACCTCAGTGAATTACAATTATCACTTTAGGAGAACAAAATGGAAGGAATATATTACTCTGGTTGCTTTTGCTCTAGGCACAATGACCATAACAATCTTGCTGAATGTTGGTAGCACTTTCTATGTACAGTTATTATCAGTTTTTTGACATAGATTTTCTTAGAGAGCCTTGGTAAAGACTTGCTGTAAGTTTACATCGTTGGTCCTGGTTTCAGTATTTCAATAACCAGTGTTTTCCCATTCACAAATTTGCTCCAGGTTACAATCCAATGACTTGAATTCAGTTCTAGTGGTTTGGAACCCTTCTGAGCTCCATCTTCACCAGGAAGGAATCTTGTCTGGGAAGCGAATTTACAACAGGCAAACTTTTGAAATCTATTTTGATTAGGCATTCATTCGGAGTGATTGTGTAGGCTGAAAAGGGCACAGTGGTGATTATATGAAGGTGCAGTTAAATTCTCACAAAGCATAATTCGGATTATTATTGTCCCTGCACTGTCTCTTTATGTTCTCACATATCATGTACAGAAAAATCTCACGGACTCAGTTCTTCGTTTCCCACAGATTCCTCAGAATTCCATTCTTATTAGTGAATGAATCATATGAATGTAAAACAATAGCATCTATTTTATCTGTTTTTCTCTTTAAAGTACATAGTTTGAAACCTGTGACATCTGGTCCCATCACTTCATGGCAAATAGATGGGGAAACAGTGGAAACAGTGAGAGATTTTTATTTTGGGGGGCTCCAAAATCACTGCAGATGGTGATTACAGCCATGAAATTAAAAGACACTTACTCCTTGGAAGGAAAGTTATGACCAACCTAAATAGCATATTCAAAAGCAGAGACATTACTTTGCCAACAATGGTCCTTCTAGTCAAGGCTATGGTTTTTCCAGTGGTCATGTATGGATGTGAGAGTTGGACTGTGGAGAAAGCTGAGTGCCGAAGAATTGATGCTTTTGAACTGTGGTGTTGGAGAAGACTCTTGAGAGTCCCTTGGACTGCAAGGAGATCCAACCAGTCCATCCTGAAGGAGATCAGTCCTGGGTGTTCTTTGGAAGGACTGATGCTAAAGCTGAAACTCCAATACTTTGGCCACCTCATGTGAAGAGTTGACTCATTGGAAAAGACCCTGATGCTGGGAGGGATTGGGGGCAGGAGGAGAAGGGGACGTTAGAATATGAGATGGCTGGATGGCATCACCAACTCGATGGACATGAGTTTGGGTGAACTCCGGGAGTTGGTGATGGACAGGGAGGCCTGGAGTGCTGCAATTCATGGGGTTGCAAAGAGTCAGACAGAACTGAGTGACTGAACTGAACTGAACCCTCCTATGCTGCCCGCTAGACCAAATTCCTTACAAATACCTAATTAAGTAATTAGTTTTGGAAGAAATAATGTAAAATACAGTGTAAACTCTTGAAAATTCATATCAGTTTTTAATCTGTATCGTCTAATTTCTGGATCCTTTATGTAAGCATAAAGAGAAGATAATACCACTGAGAAAGCAAACTAGGAGTCATAAGCAAGGGCATCAGGTAATAATCCTCCATCAGCTAGAGTGCTTTTCTCTGAGATTGCATGTCCAGATGGTTATTACCAGGTTTGTAGTCTTATCTGATCTCTTCAAGGATCTTCCTCCATGAAGAGACTGTTTCTATTGTCAGTGGGTTTACTACCAAATAGCTGGATTTTGCTCTTAGATTTGAACATATTTAGAAAAAGGTGGCACATGGGACATTTCATCTCAGATAAAAGGAATAAACTAATTAGTCACCTTTTCCTTTCTGTAACAAGTTGATCACAGGGAAGTAACTTTTAGGATGTTGTTAAAGACTACATATAGGGTTTTTGTTTTATTTTATTTTGCTCAATACAAGGAATTTTGGCTTACCAATTACATGAAGAGCATATGGAGGATATTGAGAAGGAACAAGGCATTGTTTTTGAAAGATGGAAATTAAGTTGTTCAGCCTTGTTTTGTTTTGTTCTTGTTGTTGTTGATATGGTAATTTACCCAGGAAACTATTAGGCAAAATATAGGTATCTTTTTTACCTTCATTACATTGTGTCATACATGTGACATTAGGTAGCCTACTGAAAAACTAAAGTTATTCTATGAATATGATAAAATTGAATCATATTTTAGGTACACTTGATAATTCAGTCATTTATTCATTTAGTTCTACTAACTAATATATTTCAACCTAGAAACCACACTGATTGGTAGGCAGATGTCTGCACATGTGGAGAGAGTTCTCATAAAAATTCAAATTTAAACTTATCTCTATGGTCTTTAAATATGATGATACTATCAAAGAAATAGACATAAAATTCCTTCCACATACCCACCATCATTATATAAATAGAAACCACATTACTTTAAGAGGAAGTAACAGGTGCTTACAGTTCCATTTAACTATAGACTAGGCTGTTCTGGGAACTAAAACTCAGCATTTAATGGTCATTCTCTGAGAAAAATGAAATGGCAACCCATACCACTATTCTTGCCTGGGAAATCCCATGAACAGAGGAGCCTGGAGGGCTATAGTCCATGGGGTGGCAAACAGTCAGACTTAACCTAGTAACTAACTACCAACACCACCACCATCTCCACCATAGAGGAAAACAAAAATCATAGCATTTCTTAAAGGCATGATTGAAACTTTTAGTGCCTGAAAGTTTTTCTTCTTTTTAGCCAGTGGGAGGAACAAAAGCAGGCTTCCAGGAAGCATATCATGTACTCAGGAAGGAAAAGGACTTGTGCCAGGTCATAATTTGGATACCTGTGTTACTATGCCTTTTAGTTTGGCTTTAGAAAAATTTCATTTTCATGCTCGAATAGCTGATGTGTTTTAGTGGAACACATAAATTAAAAAAAATGCTGATAGTATCTTATCAAATAAGAACTAACAAAGACTTACCAAATAACTATATTTATAAAGGAAAAAGTCCTTATTGCAGTTTTTGTATTAAATAACTTATATACACATATAGCTAGAGAGAAAAAGAGTATCAAATGTACTACACTATTCACCTTATATTCATAAGGTGGATTCTGATTTCCATTAACCTTGACTATCTTTACTTTCAAACAATTAATATGACAGAAGAAATAACAGATGTTTTTTAGCTATTACCTTCAGAAAGGAGATCCCTATCTCCAGAATTTATAATCTTTTGGCACAATCTATTAAAGGAATGAAAAGATACCCCCTATCGGAGCTCCAGCTTGTTCATTGTGGATAAAATAAACACAAGATCCAAATTTAACTCACTTTCAAAGGCATAGGAGTCAGTCTCTTAATGTGTCTTGCCTATTTTTAAAATTTTTATGATGGTAAATAAACCCTGGAAAATTCCTTCTTAGATTTTACCACCTGAAACTGCAGCTGTTGGCTGCCGCTATCAAAGCCTCACAACTCCAAACTCACGTGCAAACCTCATCAAGGGCAGACATTTCTAATTGATTCCAGAAGTATTTCTTTTGCTGAGATCAGGGGGCAAAGGAAGAATAATGAGCAGCTTTTTAGAGGGAATTGGGGGTTAGGGTGTTGAGGGGAGGGGGAGGGGAGTTTTCAAAATCTCAGGTTTGGCCAGAAATGCATAGCAATTTTACGGTCAATTGGCAAGAGCATCTGGAACCAGGCATTCTGGCCTCATAGTTGATGGTAGTGAAACCAGCTCACAGGCAACAGCAAGCCCATAATGAGTCTCTGTCATGTTCTAGTGGAAACCATGTTGACATTCTGCCAAATATCCCTGCACCTTTTTCTTGAGGTCAGGATTCCCCTTAGAGCCCTCATCTAGTATATGAAATCCTGTTCACCCATGCATCTTATTTTAGCCATTTTTAAAGGCAATGCCAAAAGAAGACTAAAAATTAGAACTCATGTGTGTTTAATTCCTTGAATGCAGACAAAGCTTTATAACACAAGGCTGTGTTTGCTTTCATTGGAGGGGGGGTATATTTCAAATGCAGTGGGCAGTCTTGTTAGTGCATGGAGGGTGTCGGATGCTCAGGTCATAAATCATAGCACAGCGCACGGCACACTCAGGCTAGTGAAGGCAGAATTCGAGGCTCTTTGTTATTTCAAATGTATGACAGGTGATTATAAAAAAGGACAGGTTTTCTTTTTTTTTCTTTTTTCTTAATGCCAAGTCAAAAACCAAGGTGATGTGGAAATAATTTCTTATGAGTAAATGATGTTTACCTTAAGCTGCTGCTCGTAATTCACTATGCTGACATTGGTAGATTATGCCCACAAATAAGGCAGGTAAAAGGATAGCCATGAAAAATGTAGAGTTATGTGACTCACCAGGACGGAAACTGGTTCCACTGAACCAGGAAGGGGCAATGCAGAATGCTAGACTTCTAACATTCCTATACTTCTGTTTTTATCTAAGCAATATAATTAAGAGAGATGGTATCAATTTTAGAAGTCACTCAGAATTCCAAAGTTTGTGATACTGAAAAAAATTCAACATATTTGCTCTTGTGGTTAATCTATTCTTGGCACTCCTATTTCCAAACAAGAAAAGTTAAGCAGGCAGAAAATCAAGACCAAGTAAACAAACAAAAACTATACAGAGAGAAATGCATTGTAAAACATATTTTCTAAAAAACTCAATATATTCATAGATAAAATTCTCCTTAAAACACCTATGCTCTGATGATTTGAGTATGTTAACAGAAATATATAAAATTATTAATAGCATTCTTAGTAATATACATAATATTAAAAGGCAGATAAAAGTGCTTGATGGTGAAAATGTCCTTGAAGCCATAGTATTTGCAAAAGCAACCATACTTGTTAGATGTCTATTCTTATACTTTTTAAATAAAAGCCGAAGGGAAAAGGGATGGGTGGGTAAAATATAAGATATTTATACCTCTTAATTTCTAACCATCTTTATAGAATAAGATGATAAGTAGAAAATTATTATAGATTAACATTTTCTCATATGTAGATTCAAAATTTATTTTGAAATCCCACACAAAGGTCAGTAAATTTCAGGAATTTTAATGTGCTCATCACAATCCAGTGTCAAATGTTTCTTCCTTCTATCATAAGACAAAAGAGCAGCAGCATATTTTAATATTATTTTGTTTACTAAGTATTTTATAGAAAGAAAAATAAATTATTTCTAGAAAAAACACAGTCAGAAGATCTTTTTTTTAAAGGGGCGTCATATAAATCATCCTAATCAGTTTATTTTCACTTGCTACTTAGCCTGCTCTGCATTCAATGCATTAAATATCTTTTAAGTACTCTTATAAAACTATAAATGAATGGACATGAGAGATACATATACACTATGAATGAGTTTACATATATAAAGCTCTCTGCATAGGACCTGGAGCAGAGTATTTGCTATTTGTGTGTGATAATATACCTTGAAATATGCATATCTTTAGATACTAAATACACAAGGAATATAAGGGAAAATGAAAGAATGAAAACATGTCAAAAGAAAGTGGCAGTAATACTTAATCTGAATTAGAGGTAAAGACAAAAGAATGAATAAGTTTATTATCAGTTCAGTTCAGTCAGTCAGTTGTGTCTGACTCTTTGCAACCTCATGGACTGCAGCACACCAGGCCTCCCTGTCCATTACCAACTCCAGGACCTTACTCAAACTCATGTCCATTGAGTCGGTGATGCCATCCAACCATCTCATCCTCTGTTGTCCCTTTTTCCTCCCACCTTCAATCTTTCCCAGCATCAGGGTCTTTTCAAACGAGTCAGTTCTTTACATGAGGTGGCCAAAGTATTGGAGTTTCAGCTTCAGCATCAGTCCTTCCAATGAATATTCAGGACTGATTTCCTTTAGGATGGACTGGTTGGATCTCCTTGCAATCCAAGGGACTCTCAAGAGTCTTCTCCAAGACCACAGTTCAAAAGCATCAATTCTTCAGCACTCAGCTTTCTTTATGGTCCAACTCTCACATCCATACATGACTACTGGAAAAACCATAGCTTTGACTAAACAGACCTTTGTTGGCAAAGTAACACCTCTGCTTTTTAATATGCTGTCTAGGTTGGTCCTAGCTTTTTTTCCAAGGAGCCAGCATCTTTTAATTTCATGGCAGCAGTCACCATCTGTAATGATTTTGGAGTCCCCCAAAATAAAGTCTGTCACTGTTTCCATTGCTTCCCCATCTATTTGCCATGAAGTGATGGGACTGGATGCCATGATCTTAGTTTTTTGAATGTTGAGTTTTAAGCCAATTTTTTGACTCTCCTCCTTCACTTTCATCAAGAGGCTCTTTAGTTCTTTGCTTTCTGCCACAACGATGGTGTCATCCAACTGCATGTCTAAGGTTATTGATATTTCTCCTGGCAATCTTGATTCCAGCTTGTGTTTCATCCAGCCCAGTGTTTCTCATGATGTACTCTGCATAGAAGTTAAATAAGCAGGGTGACAATATACAGCCTTGAAGTATTCCTTTCCTGATTTGGAACCAGTCTGTTGTTCCGTGGCCAGTTCTAACTGTTGCTTCCTGGCCTGCATGGAGATTTCTCAGGAGGCAGGTCAGGTGGTTCGGTATTCCCATCTCTTTAAAAATTTTACACAGTTTGTTGTGAGCCACACAGTCAAAGTTTATTATATGAATACATAAAAAAATCTAAAGGAAATTTGCTAATAATATCAATGTGTGTTTATTCTATTCTGTGGCTGTCGCATATTTTCCTCAAAATAAAACTCTCTAATGTCCTATAAAACATATTCTCTTATATGTCACATATAAGTAGTTTTCAAATTTCTCAATTCACGGAGTACACAAGGTTTTACTTTCTGGAACTGTGATCTGGTTGGTGAAGCGGCTTACATTCACCTTCTGGATAAATAGCTAGCGGTGGTTTAGTCACTAACTTGTGTCCAACTCTTCAAACCCTCCAGGCTACTCTGTCCATAGGATTTTCCAGGCAAGTATACTCGAGCGTGTTGTCATTTCCTTCTCCAGGGAATCTTCCTGACTCAGGGATAGAACTCAGGTCTCCTGTACTGCGGGCAGATTCTTTACTGACTGAGCTACCAGGGAAGCTCAAAGATAAATAGCTACTGAACAGAAAGTAATGGCTAATAATTGCATTGTTTAATAGAAGCCGCAATTCTCTGTAACATAGCATCATAGATACAGAAGCCTTCCAGTACATTTTAGCAGTTCTGCTATGATGTAAAGATTTTGAATTAATTTTAAGTTTGAGTACTCTCTCCTAAAATAGGATACAAGAAATTCTGATAGATGTATTTAAAACTTAAATAGTCAATAAATGATAAGTCAGTCATGCTTGTGGAATTAAAGTTCACATTATATGTTTTATATTTTTTCATAATTATAGATAAGATTCATACAGACTTATGCTAGTAGTTACAAGAAGAACTGTAGCTGGATATATTTAGCACTATGTATGGGGGAAAAGTGTATATTTATCTGAATTGGTAATAATGAATGATTTAGTAATACCATCTTTATGTGTGGAGGTAGTATACAATTATATGGGCAACCAACTCCCATATTCTTGCCTGGGAAATCCCATGGATGGAGGAGCCTGGCAGACTACAGTCCATGGTGTTTCAATGAGTTGGACACACCTTAAGTGACTTCACTTTCACTCTATAGAAATAAAATCCATCTGAGTTCAATACAGGGGCAGTGAGACAAACTACAAGCTAGGGAAAGCTTTTTAACAAATGTGATGAAGGAATGGTATCCTACATAGAATTTCTTAAAAGCAGAAGAACTAAATAACAACTGAATAGGGAAATGGGTAATGACATACAAGTGCATATCACTGGAAAAGAAAAATAAATAACCAATAAAGATGGAATAATGGCCATCCTCAGTAATAAGCAAAAGAATAGTTATTAGGAATATATTGAGCAATCATTTAATCTCCAAAAAGAAACAAAAGTTAAGATATCTGACAATTTCAATTTTGGAGAGGGAGTGTATACTCTTTCAGTGGTAAATTTTAAAATCACTTTGGAAAAATAATTTGCATTCTCTTAAACTCCAGAAGTTGGTGATGGACAGGGAGGCCTGGCATGCTGCAATTCATGAGGTTGCAAAGAGTCGGACACGACTGAGCGACTGAACTGAACTGAACTGAAGAATGTAATCAGGCTACATTTCCTATAATCCAGCAATTCCATATCCAGCTGTATAACCCTAGAGAAACCATATATATTTTACGTTCACTAGATGTGTGCATGGATTTTCACTGTAGCATTGTAAAAGCTGGAAGCAAACACTGGAGAATGGATACTGGATATAGTTATATAACATGTATAGAATCTACAACCACATGCAACTAAAAGGATACATTTTAGAAAGAAGATATTCAGTAAATTAAAGGAAATTGCAGGAAACTATGTATAATATGGTATCATTGTATTATACTCAAAAAGCTTTAAAATAAATTAAATATTGTTTAGTGATAAGTTCAAGAATATATGGAAAAATTGGGGTTTGTTTAGAAAAAAGCATAGCAACGTAAACGTACCGTACAGAACAATGGCAGTATGTGTGGGAGTGTGAAATAGAGCAGGATCACCCAGGTAGCAGGTCATGGTGTTAATAATACCTCACTGGTATTGTAACATTTAGTTTTAAGGTGGGTGGCTTTAATTTTATTGTCTTTTAAAAGTTGCTTTATTTGATTTAGTGTATAATAAATACTATATAATGGAAAAAGTTATGAGTTGATATGAAGAAAGTATTATTTAAAACAGACCTATAATTCACAAATGCGAACTCTGTATAGTTGATAAAATATTTGAGGCTTGAATAAAATTAAAATAGATTAGTCAAAACTGTATACTATGAATGTTCATAAGTCAGTGTGTGTGTGTATGCATGTGTGTTATTTTCCCCCTTAAATCCAAAAGTTAAGTTTATGGTAGACTAGTATGTATTTCATGATTAAACGTTGGGTGCAGTCTATTCTTTATATTCATTATGAGGCCAGGTGTATAGCTGAAAAAAATCAGCTAAGATGTCTCCAGACAAACATGTCTATGTCCTGTGATAAACCAATCATCAATGTGAGATAAACCTAAATAATATAAAATCCATCTGTGGTAGACTGGCATACTCTTTTATAATTGACTATTCTTCTAATCAAGAGATGGAGTCTACTTTTCCACTCCTTGAACAGTGACTGGCCTGGTGATGTTCTTTGACCAATGGAATATGGCAGGACTGACACTTTTTGAGTTTCAGAGCCTTGGCTCCAAGAAGTGTGGCAGATTCCATTGTCATGAACCTGAAACTGCCACGTTAAAAACCTGGTCTGGTTTACTAGAGAGTGAGAGGTCTCATGGAGTGAAAATAAAGATGTTCCCACTAACAGCCAAAATGGAGCCCCCTCATGTGACCCTTTTGTATGTCCAGCACAGCTGACCTCTAAGCTGAATATCATCTGATGAATGAGTTTACATTAAAGCAGCAATGGAAATACCACACAACTGTGAGAAATAATAAATCTTCATCATTTTAAGCCATTAAGTTTTGGGTTCTTTTTTATATAGTAATGGATAACTTAAACACCAAGGAAGGTTGAATGTTACTTTAAAAAAAAGAAGAAAGGAAGACCTATGTATGTGATACCAAGAACTGCTAAGCCTCTCTTCACTTTCTGATGCATGTATTTTAATCAACCATTTGGGTAACAAGGGACTTCTGACTACCTACGACTTGTCATTTGAAGTCACTCAAAATTCAGAATTCTATGTCAGGTGAAAAGTCCAGCAACTTGCTCTCCTCCATTTTGGTAACAGCTACCAAGTAGGGAATGTCAGTGTCCACTCAATAGTTGCTGAATCAATAAATAGGTGTTAAAGAGTCTTGACTATATTGTCTTGACCATATTCTATTGGCCAGAAGCATCCATAAGTCTCACCCACATTCTGGGGAGGGGAGTACACAGGCTGACAGGTCATAAACAGCAGTGGCGGGAATCATGGGGCCACTCAAGGTTGAGTGTCACAGTTGGAGAAGGTACAGACAGTAACTCAGACATATATATATGTGTGTGTGTTAATATTATACACATTTATATATTTAAATATATATATTTCCACTATTTTCCTTCTTGTTTACTGAATTTTATAAATATATATATTTATAAAACATATATATATATATATATTCAGTTCAGTTCAGTCGCTCAGTCGTGTCCGACTCTTTGCGACCCCATGAATCGAAGCATGCCAGGCCTCCCTGTCCATCGCTATCTCCTGGAGTTCACTCAGACTCACATCCATCGAGTCAGTGATGCCATCCAGCCATCTCATCCTCTGTTGTTCCCTTCTCCTCTTGCCCCCAATCCCTCCCAGCATCAAAGTCTTTTCCAATGAGTCAACTCTTCGCATGAGGTGGCCAAAGTACTGGAGTTTCAGCTTTAGCATCATTCCTGCCAAAAAAATCCCAGGGCTGATCTCCTTCAGAATGGACTGGTGGGATCTCCTTGCAGTCCAACGGACTCTCAAGAGTCTTCTCCAACACCACAGTTCAAAAGCATCAATTCTTCGGCACTCAGCCTTCTTCACAGTCCAACTCTCACATCCATACATGACTACTGGAAAAACCATAGCCTTGACTAGATGGACCTCAGTCGGAAAAGTACTCTGCTTTTGAATATGCTATCTAGGTTGGTCATAACTTTTCTTCCAAGGAGTAAGCCTCTTCTAATTTCATGGCTGCAGTCACCATCTACAGTGATTTTGGAGCCCCCAAAAATAAAGTTTGACACTGTTTCCACTTGTTTCCCATTAGATAATGATAAATACTAGAGTGAAAAACAAGTCAGGAGCAGAGGAGGCAGAATTAGAAAATAACAAAAAAAAAATGGTGCCCAAGGAAGGCTGGTGGAATTTCAGTTCAGACGTGATACAAGGGGAAGGCCAGGTGGATTGCTGGGAAAGAAAAGGTAAAGGAAAAATCAAGAGCCAAGTTTCAAGACAGGGTAGAGTGAGCACATTCCTAGAGCACTGCACATGCCTGGAGTTCAGCAAGCAAGAAGGAAAGTAGTGGAAATATTTTTGGAGGTTCCAAAATCACTGATGATGGTGACTGCAGCCATAAAATTAAAAGACCTTTCCTCCTTAAAAGAAAAGCTATGACCAACATAGACAGCATATTAAAAAGCAGAGACATTACTTTACCAACAAAGGTCTATCTAGTCAAAGCTCTGGTTTTTCCAGTCGTCACGTATGGATGTGAGAGTTGGACTATAAAGAAAGCTGAGTGCCTAAGAAATTGATGCTTTTGAACTGTGGTGTTGGAGAAGACTCTTGAGAGTCCCTTGGACTGCCAGGAGATCCAACCAGTCCATCCTAAAGGAAATCAGTCCTGAATATTCATTGGAAGGACTGATGCTGAAGCTGAAACTCCAATCCTTTGGCCACCTGATGCAAAGAACCGGCTCATTGGAAAAGACCCTGATGCTGGGAACTATTGAAGGCAGGAGGAGAAGGTTGGATTTCATCCAACAGAGGATGAGATGGTTGGATGGCATCACCAACACAACGGACTTGAGTTTGAGTACGCTCCGGGAGTTGCTAATGGACAGGGAAGGCTGGTGCGCTGCAGTCCATGGGGTCGCAAAGAGTCAGACATGACTGAGCGACTGAACTGAACTGATCCTGGATGAGCCAGGCTGTAACAGGTGAAAGCCTTTAAAAGAGGGTCTGAGCCTTCCCCGAAGGGAGAGTTTCTCCTTAGAGCCTGATGAAGTAGACCATCATGTGGAGGAAGCCCACATGGCCAGGACCCACGGGCGGCCTCGGGGACCTCCAGGGCAGCCTCCAGTCAAAAGCCCCAGAAAGTGAGGCCCTAAGTCATACGAGTGCAAAGCAATGAATCCTGTCAACACCCTGAGAGAGCTGGAAGTGGATTTTTCCATAGTTAAATCCCAAGATGAAAATGCTATCTAGCCAACACCTGCAATGCGGCCTTTTGAGACCCAAAGCAGAGAGATGAGCATGAAGTTTAAACAGTGCCTGACCTCCCAATCTCTGGAAACTGTTAGACAGTGAATGTGTTTAGTATTAAGTGATTAAATTTGTGGTAAGTTTTTCCAGAAATCAAAAATTAACACTACACTTATTAAAATCAAGCTCCACACAGACAAGGCTTTTGCTGTGCTTTTGCCCGGCCGAGACAATCAGTGAGTACTGAATAAATGTTTCCTTTCGTCACTTAGAGCATTAGGCAAGCTGGTTCTGTCTTCTGCAAGGATTTATTTATCTGGGCTTTTCTTACCAGGTTCATCTCACCACTCAGACCATTCATGGTCACCCTTGCCCCCAGACCTTTCCCTGTAATCTCCCTTCAGCCAGTCAAGTGCTCTTCACCTTCCCCTCTGCTTGTTCAAATCCTACCCACCTCTTGTGTGCATCTTCAGCAGATACAAGTTTGTTTACCATTTTAAAATAATGGGGCTTCCCTGGTGGCTCAGACGGTAAAGAATCTGCTCCAGGTCTGTCCCTGTGCCATAAATATCCTCTGGAGAAGAGAATGGCTACCCAGTCCAATATTCTTGCCTGGAGAATTCCATGAACAAGGCTACAGTCCATGGGGTTGCAGAGTCAAACATGACTGAGCCAGTAACATTTTTTACAGTGATATGCTTCCATCTTAATGATTTCAACAAAAAGTGTAAATCAGATTTTAAAACATTTTGAGGTCTAAATTTATAGACATGGCATGTCCTTTTGGGATCAACTAATAAGCAGATATTCTCAGGTTCATGTTTTCATTGCTTTAAATGATGTAGTCCTCAAAATATTATTTTAAATGTATGTATGTAGTTTGTATGGGTATATTATATAGATAAGTTGATACAATTATTACTTACATGCCAGATATTATGGTAGGTTTTACAGACTATCTTCTTACTGCTTTGAATTTAAAAATAAACTTTCATCTGTTTTTTATTCTCCTTTTTCATGGAGAGAATTAAGGTGTGTTTATTTTAGATAATCACTCAGGGTCATAAAACCAATTGGCAGAGCTGGAGATGGCACTTAGATTTGTGTGACTTCAAAATCAATGTTTTTTTTTCCCCCAGTATTCTAAGCTATCTCCAATGCTCAAACTACCACACAATTGCACTCATCTCACAGGCTAGTAAAGTCATGCTCAAAATTCTCCAAGTCAGAATGGCACTGAAACATGTATACTATCATGTAAGAAACGAATTGCCAGTCTATGTTCGATACAGGATACACGATGCTTGGGGCTGGTGTACGGGGAAGATCCAGAGAGATGATATGGGGTGGGAGGTGGGAGGGGGGTTCAGGATTGGGAACTCATGTACACCCGTGGCAGATTCATGTCAATGTATGGCAAAACCAATACAGTATTGTAAAGCAAAATCAAGTAAAAATAAAAATTAAAAAAAAAAATTCTCCAAGCCAGGCTTCAGCAATACGTGAACTGTGAACTTCCAGAGGTTCAAGCTGGTTTTAGAAAAGGCAGAGGAACCAGAGATCAAATTGCCAACATCCACTGGATCATGGAAAAAGCAAGAGAGTTCCAGAAAATCATCTATTTCTGCTTCATTGACTATGCCAAAGCCTTTGACTGTGTGGATCACGATACACTGTGGAAAATTCTGAAAGAGATGGGAATACCAGACCACCTGACCTGCCTCTTGAGAAACCTATATGCAGGTCAGGAAGGAACAGTTAGAACTGGACATGGAACAACAGACTGGTTCCAAAGAGGAAAAGGAGTATGTCAAGGCTATAGATTGTTACCCTGCTTATTTAACTTCTATGCAGAGTACATCATGAGAAACGCTGGACTGGAAGAAGCACAAGATGGAATCAAGATTGCCAGGAGAAACATCAGTAACTTCAGATATGCAGATGACACCACCCTTATGGCAGAAAGTGAAGAGGAACTAAAAAGCCACTTGATGAAAGTGAAAGAGGAGAGTGAAAAAGTTGGCTTAAAGCTCAACATTCAGAAAACGAAGATCATAGCCTCTGGTCCCATCACTTCATGGGAAGGAGATGGGGAAACAGTGGAAATAGTGTCAGACTTTATTTTTGGGGGCTCCAAAATCACGGCAGATGGTGATTGCACCCATGAAATTAAAAGACGCTTACTCCTTGGAATAAAAGTTATGACCAATCTAGATAGCATATTGAAAAGCAGAGACATTACTTTGCCAACAAAGGTCCGTCTAGTCAAGGCTATGGTTTTTCCAGTGGTCATGTATGGATGTGAGAGTTGGACTGTGAAGAAAGCTGAGCGCCAAAGAATTGATGCTTTTGAACTGTGGTGTTGGAGAAGACTCTTGAGAGTCCCTTGGACTGCAAGGAGATCCAACAAGTCCATTCTGAAGGAGATCAGCCCTGGGATTTCTTTGGAAGGAATGATGCTGAAGCTGAAACTCCAATACTTTGGCCACCTCATGCAAAGAGTTGACTCATTGGAGAAGACTCTGATGCTGGGAGGGATTGGGAGCAGGAGGAAAAGGGGACGACAGAGGATGAGATGGCTGGATGGCATCACCGACACGATGGACATTAATTTAAGTAAACTCCAAGAGTTGGTGATAGACAGGGAGGCCTGGTGTACTGCAGTCCATGGCTTTGCAGAGTCAGACACGACTGAGTGACTGAACTGAACTGAGCTGTACATTTATTAAGCACGTACTATGTGTTAAGCACTGTACTAAATTTCTTACATAGATTGTCACATTTAATTCTCAAAACCCTATTTCATAGACATTATTAGTTTCTCCCTTTACAGATGAGGAAGTTAAGGCTAAGAATCTTTAAGTGATCAAGTAACTGCAGGGACACACAGCCAGTAAGTTCCTGAGCCAGGAATCAAATTTAGACAATGTGGCTCAAGTCTTAACATTCACTTTCACCTACTGACTAACTTACGTAAAGAGGTAGCATTTCAACCCTAGATTTCATCCCAGTCAGAAGTTGGATCCTTCACCATCCCACCATCAAAAACCCCAGTGTTTTTGTAATCATATATTTTCACATTTACAACATGGATAACTTGAGAACCTATGTTCTCTCATTGTTTTGGAGCATTTAAGATAAACTATCACAATATACCTAAGAGTAGGTTTATTAACTGGAATTACACTGTTTCATCCCTACAATTAGAATATCTTCCCTTCTACAGAATGTGAAAACGCTATGATTTTAGATTTTAAGGTTTTTTGGCATTTATATTTCTAAACTTCATTAAACATGTACAGTTTATGCTTTTTCATTTCAATTTTGGGTTGTAACCTCAAGAAACAAAATATATGTAGATGTATAAATTTTATTTAATGCCTACTTAAATATATAGATTAGATGATATCCAATATACCAATTCTAAGATTTAATGCTTCATCATTTTTAATTCAGATACTTTTAGAAATGAAATTAGCTTAATGAATAATCTTTCCTCTAGTCCTTTCTTCGAGCCACACAGTTCACTTTCCCACAGGCAACCATTTATTAGAATCTTGACTATATTTCTGGAAATATTTGCAAACATACAAAAATATTTATATGCATATTACTCCCCTTCCTCATTTTTATACAATGTGCTTTGTATGGCAGCACACTTCACATATTTCACAGACTCTCCTGTATCATGTCTTATTCTCTCTCTCTTTCTTTTCTCTCTCTCCATTTTATATATATATATTTACACACACAAACACACACACACACCTGTTGTTATTGTTTAGTTGCTAAGTCATGTTCGACTCTGCCACCCCATGGACTGTAGCCCTCCAGGCTCCTCTGTCCATGGGATTTCCCAGGCAAGAATACTGGAGCGGGTTGCCATTTTCTTCTCCATGGGATCTTCCTGACTCAGAGATCAAACCTCCATCTCTTGCACTGCAGACAGATTCCTTACTGCTGAGCCAGTAGGGAAGGCCATCCCTATGATGGAGCAAGCTCAAATATATATGCATTTTTAATAAATGCTCCATACTGGTATTAAAGACTTCCCTGTTTCCTCTGCTAAATGCACATTCTTCTTCATTATGTTAACCATAATTTTTAAGCAGTTTCCTATTAATGGCTTAATAGGACATTAATGATTGTTAATGACTGTTTTCAGCATTCCATTACAAATGACTAATATCCCATATACATTAATTCACACACATATATCATTTGTGTAGCATAAATTCCTAGGAGTGAAGTTGGATCAAAGGGTAAGAGTATTTGCAATTTGATACATATCACTGAATTCTCTTCCAAACAGTCAGTCCCAACTCATAACTTTTACTCAGTTATGAAAGTGTCTACTTCAATTTTTCCATTAACATTGGAGAAAATGTTAGCATTTATGTTTTATGCTTAAATAAGGTTACACAATGCACATTCCAGGGATGTTGGCAGGTTTCTTAGCACCAAAGTTAAACGATATAACCTTAAATTTAAAAGACTAAAACCTTGTCCATTAAAGCATTAGTGATAAAAATAATATTTTAAACAGACATCTAAGATCTGAAGTCATAAATATGTATTCAAAGTTTCTATGTAGTTCTTAGAAGACAAGTTTTATTCCTAACAACACAAGGTCAAATTAAACATATTTTCAGTTGTAGAAAGATCTCAATGACATTAATGATTTAATTTCTAAAGAATTATTAATCTGCAGGTACTTGACAAAATGTCTCTTTTTTGGGGGACTAAATATCTTAATCACAATTTTTACTTAAGAGCCTAAAAAGGAAAAGTCTCAAATGGTACAGTCTCTGCCAAGAACTTTTCTGTAAAAATCACTTTTACTACTTGTGGAGAAAAAACTATATGGCCTAATTTCTTTATAAACATCATGCGATGCAATTTGTCCAACTGTTTTATGAAGGTTAATGATATCAATCCAAATTTAGAGAACAAAAAACTGAGACTCAACAATATTAACTAGCTCAAGGGAACACAGCAAGTAAGTACTGTAAGTAAATGGGAAAAATCTCCCACATGTAATAGTCACAGAATAAACACGCAAAAACATTGTTGAATGGATGAGTTAAATATGCAACCAATTTTTAATCTTGCTACAGCTATCTAAAGCAAAT
Source organism: Capricornis sumatraensis (assembly GCF_032405125.1). Taxonomy (NCBI): domain Eukaryota; kingdom Metazoa; phylum Chordata; class Mammalia; order Artiodactyla; family Bovidae; genus Capricornis; species Capricornis sumatraensis. The sequence continues at coordinate 28,541,590 of NC_091073.1, forward strand.
ATCTTACCTCAAAAGCAAATGACAAAGAAGAGATGCAAGGTTTCAGATGACCTGATCTACAGAGCATTAGGAACACCAAGCAACGGAAAGTTTCCAGAACAGCTGCCTTAGGTCTGAAATAAAATGTCATTTACATGCATTACTTTTGAATGTTCTTTATTTTCCTGTTATATAAGAAAATGTATTGGTTTATTAATAGATTTATTTTCATAACTATAAATTGTTAATAATTCACTGATTATTTTAATAATAACTTGTTTTCATTTTCAATAAACCCCTAGTGTTTTAAGATATTCGAGGAGTATGTACCTCTGAAGCTATTTGTAAACAGGCATTAAACTAAGACACAAAATGCATCTTTTTAAAGAAAATCTATTATTGATCAATGTATTACTTAGTTTGAGCATTGATGAATTGGGGTGAAACATTTTCAACTAACAAATAAAATATCAGACAACTAAATTTCTAGGGTTTAGAGACTAGACTCCCCTCACTCACCCAATATCTTAATATTTCATTCATTTAATAAATGACTACTTAGGAGGGCTGATATAGTTAACTAGTCTAAAATAATAAATGCTTGAATAGTGAAATATTGGGAACATGATAATATGTTGTTAATTCTGATATTATAGGTAGCATGAATATAAATCTTTGTCAATAATTTTGTGATGAATGTTTTCTTTATAATACAGAATTCTTGAAACTCAAATTATGACATACATAAAATAGGTATGTGTATTTAAAACAAAGTTGAGGGTCATATATAGGCATTTATAAATTGCCTTATAATAGCAGTAGTGAAAAGCTGCTTTATCAGATTCAAATAGGCTTCACAATGAATTCAACCAGCACTTCTTGTATAATTACATATTTTCATAAAAGGCAAATGGTATTTTTATGACAGGTACATTTTCTAATAAAATATTATTGAATGAATATCATTATAATATAGCTATATTTTATTTAGTAATTCAGAATATAGTAGTATGATTTTTCGGAGAAGGCACTGGCAACCCACTCCAGTACTCTTGCCTGGAGAATCCCATGGACAGAGGAGCCTGGTAGGCTGCAGTCCATGGGGTCGCGAAAAGTTGGACACGACTGAACAACTTTACTTTAACTTTTCCCTTTCATGCATTGGAAAAGGAAATGGCAACCCACTCCAGTGTTCTTGCCTGGAGAATCCCAGGGATGGGGGAGCCTGGTGGGCTGCCGTCGATGCGGTCGCACAGAGTCGGGCACGACTGAAGCGACTTAGCAGCAGCCCCAGCAGTATGAGTTTTGTGTATGTGCAAAAAGTTAAGAAATTTCTCCCTTTGTAAAATAATTTTGTATCATCACTGTAAACTATTTTCTAATTGATATTTGGGTAATTTTTAATGATAAAACAGAAAATAAAATTTCTATTTTAAAACAATTTATTTTTATTAATTCTGTTCTATGGCCTTTTATATTGTGAATTAAAACATACATAGGAAGAAGCACACAAAGCAGAAATATACAGCCCAATGACTTTCAACAAACAAACAGCCATATGAACACCACTCAATATCAGCACCCCTAGGCACATCTCACCTCTTCAGTGTTCCGCCCTCCCTCTGTTGCAGAAAGAATCACTACCTTTTGTTTATCGTTTATGGTACTCATACCATCTCCTACCTTTTTATTTACATTTTTATTGATTTAGCATAAATTCCTAAAAACTATTTTTTACTTTTATCTTTTTTTCTATTTTTTGTAAATGGAATTATATCATGTGCACTTTTTTGGTACTAGTATCTTTTAATCTGTATTGTTAGTGAGATACATCTACATTTCTGCATATAGCCGCAGCTCATTCTTCACTTGTGCACAGTATTCTGCTGTGTGAAGAGACCAATATTCACACATCCATTCACCTCGGGAAGGACAGTTAGATTGTTAGCCACATTTTTTAATTAAGAACAATGCTTTCTGAACATTCTTTTATATGCCTTTGGGTGTATTGGTTAGTATACACCTGGGATTGAACAGCCAAATTTAATGAAATACACAAACAATCTTCAAATTAGGTATCCCAATATAAACCACCTTCTGCAGAGTATAAGCATTTCACAGCTTGTATTGTCAATTCTTTTCATTTTAGACATTTTTGACGTAAGATCTTCAAAGTTTATAAAAAATTGCAAACAACTTTTTCTACCTCAAAATTTTATTTTTTTACTGTCTTAGGAAGAGTTAATTTTTGAAGAACTGACTTTTATAATATTATTATAACCTAATTCACCAATTTTATCTATATTATGGATTGTTGTGGACCATTCAATATTTTTACCTACTCCAAGGTAACAGACATATATTACTACGCTATCTGCTGGAATCTGTACTGACTTTCCTCTCACTTTAAAGTCTACATTCCCCTGAAACCAGAATTAATTTTTATGGAGTGAATTATTTGTCAAGTTTATTCTTCTTATTCCTATGTGGAAATCCAATTTTTCTAAGACCATGTGCTGAAACGACAGCGTTTTCCTTTTCCCATAGCTCTTCAGGGATGACTTTGTCAGAAATCAATTCTTTATATATGCGTAGATCTGTTTCTAGATTCTCTGCTCTAATCTTTATGATAATAATACATGTTTAATTATTATAAATTTATAATATATCTTGATAGCCAGTAGCTCAGCTCCTGCCATAAAAAACATCTCAAGACTGTGTTGGCTATTACATTTCCATATATATATATTTTAGAAAGAGTCTGTCAAATTCTACAGGAAAGAAAACTTTTATAATTTTAATCCAAATTGCACTGAGTATGTAAACTAACTGCTGTGACTGTAATCTTCACAAAACTGAGTACTCCAATCTATGAATATAGTATCTCTCCATTTTTTAATTCTTTATTTTTCATAATATTCAGCAGTTTTATGGTATGGTTTAGAGATATACTACTCATTTTTTAGGACTGTTTTTTCTCAGTATTTGGTATATTTGATCTTTTGCATAAACTTTTTATATTTTCTAGTATATAAAAATATAGTTGATAATTTATTTAAAACTTTTCTTAAATTCATCCATTAATTTGAATACATTCCCTATAGATTCCTTGGATTTTCTAATTAATTCACTACTCAGATTTCTAGATTAATTAATATAAATTAATTTTCTAATTAGTTTATTAATTCCTTTCAAATCTCTATGCCTTTTCTTTCTTTCTCTTTCATTTCTCCACTGTTTCCAGCCCAACATTAAATAACAAACATATCTAACTGGTTCTCAGTTTCAAAGGAAAATTGTCAATATTTCACTTCCTTTCCACCATGACATAGTATAAATTCCTAAATAAGGCCAAAGGCAGGGATCTGGGGCAGGAGGAAAAGGGGTCGACAAAGGATGAGATGGCTGGATGGCATCACCGACTCGATGGACATAAGTTTGAGTGAACTCCAGGAGTTGGTGATGGACAGGGAGGCCTGGCATGCTGCAGTTCATGGGGTTGCAAAGAGTCAGACACGACTGAGCAACTGAACTGAACTGAACTGAACTGAATACCATAACTTACTATACCTTAGGATCTATTGCAATAAAATCTATAGCCTGCTATTCAGCTTATTTATTTGTATCCATGGAAATAAAAAAGTCTTCATTAAAAAGCAGTATACTGTTGCTATTGCTGATTGATCATTTTAGTAAGTATATGCAAACAATAGAATTTTGATCCTTAAAATGTGATCCTGATGCTTTGGATCCGGGTTATCATTTCAGATTGTCTTCTGACTCAGTTTTCTATTTCCTGTGGCTCAGTATGCATTTTATTTCTAGTATAGAAAAGTAGGGATGAAAAGCCAAACAAAATAAATGATAAAAATAAATACATTTTTTATACTGTACTGTATGAGGGTAAGAACATAAACTTTAAATACACTGGTGGCCCTCCATAATCATGGGTTTTGCATCTCAGATTCAACCAATCTAAGATGAAAACATATTTTTTAAAAATTTCAGAAAGTTTCAAAACACAAAACTTGGATTTGCCACTGCCAGCAACTATTTACGTAGCATTTATACATATATACAGCAATGTATACTGATTTATAATACAGTATACATTGTATTAGGTATTATAAGTGATCTAAAGATGATTTAAATTTATGGGAGCCTATGCATAGGTTCTGTGCATATATACATCATTTTATATAAGGGACTTGAGCATCTGCAAATTTTGGTATGAGGGGCTAGGTTCTGGAACCAACCTCCAATGGATACCGAGAAACAACTATACATACATTTAGGCATATATTGTGAACTATTCAGTAGCAAAGGAAAATACTCAAATCTTTTTTACATTTTATTTAGTACTCAGAGTTATACTCTATGTTTTACCAAATTAATCATTTTATTTAATGGGTTTTCTTAATATATTTGAAAAATCTAAATTTCATCTAAAAGGCTTAGATTTACAATGAACACTTGATATAAAATCAGACAAACCACTACTCTGTTACATTTAAAATGAAAGTGTGAATTTGCAGTTTCAGCTTTACTCTTTTAATAACAAATGTTTGCTGAATTTTAAATTTTCACAAATATTTTTAAAATCACATTACAAAGTTACATAAGAGGAAAGAATTTCACTTTTTACCTTTGATCCAAAAGAAATCCAATGGAGGTCAAAGTCAGGATAATGAAGCAAACCCTCAGAAGGAGAGTGACCTGAGATAGTACCTGTCAAACAAACACAGAGACCAATGGATTCTTTAGGTAGGTCAGCCAACTGAGCATTAGAATTTAAAACTGACGGGAATAACAGCCCCAATTTTATTTTTGTTGCATCACTTGTTACTGACATTTTTCAAGAAGGTTGAATATACAAGGAATATTTTGGTTTTCCTAATATCATTTAGTTATCTTGTAGGGCACTTGGAGAATGAATTAGACAATTCTAATGATTGCAGCCATGAAATTAAAAGATACTTACTCCTTAGAAGGAAAGTTATGACCAACTTAGATAGCATATTAAAAGCAGAGACATTACTTTGCCAACAAAGATACATCTAATTAAGGCTATGGTTTTTCCAGTGGTCATGTATGGATGTGAGAGTTGAACTGTGAAGAAAGCTGAGTGCCGAAGAATTGATGCTTTTGAACTGTGGTGTTGAAGAAGACTCTTGAGAGTCCCTTGGACTGCAAGGAGGTCCAACCAGTCCATCCTAAAGGAGATCAGTCCTGGGTGTTCTTTGGAAGGACTGATGCTAAAGCTGAAACTCCAATACTTTGGCCACCTCATGCGAAGAGTTGACTCTTTGGAAAGACCTGATGCTGGGAGGGATTGTGGGCAGGAAGAGAAGGGGACGAGAGAGGATGAGAAGGCTGGATGGAATCACCGACTCGATGGACATGAGTTTGGGTGGACTCCAGGAGTTGGTGATGGACAGGGAGGCCTGGCGTGCTGGGATTCATGGGGTCACAAAGAGTCAGACAGGACTGAGCGACTGAACTGAACTGAACTGAATGATACTTTGCTTAAAGTGTTCTTGGTAATAATTCTTTAAAGTTTTGACTTTCATAATTCTTTGAAACACCTGTATCCTCATGTATGGAGAAATCCCTTACATTTTATGAATAAATACCACCTTTCAATGGTTATTTTAAATATCAGCCAACTCTTTGTTGTTTCAAACCCAAAGCTGCCTTTAATAAAGAAAATATTTAAAGAAGAATGTGTTTATGAGTGAGAACACATACATGAAAGAGATTACACATATCCACTCACACTTTGATGAAACCTATATATTCCTACCTATAAGTCAAAAGTCCTTTTTTGAGTCAGTAACAAAAACAACATATCTCTCTGTCATAATCACAAATTAACTGTATGTTTTGTTTAACATGTAAAAATTTAATAATTATGTTTATTGAGCATCTACTGTTTTACAGCTTCCATGCTATGTGTTTTATACAGATTAATTCTTTTTATATGCCCAGCAAACTTGCAGAGTAGGTATTATATAAGCTTTGAATACAAAAAAGCAAATGAAATGAGACTTAAAAGATTAAGTAACTTTCCATCACACAGAAATAAATGATACCTCTGAAATTCAAAATAGACCTAACTGACCCCAAAATGTGACGGTGGTAGAATCCATATGAGCAACACACTTAAAGGGATTGTAAGCAGAGGTCTGTACTAAAGTTATTCGTGTAAGGGCCAGGTGGTTACTGCTCCAGATTGAGAGTAGATGAATAAAATCAAGGAGGTGGATACACAGCCAGCCACTGGACGGCTTCCCTACTCACTGATGGTATTGATGTTTCATAAGAACACCAAAGGTTGTATTACATTGGCTAATAGAGTGATCAAACACTTTGTCTTTTTTCTTTTTCCTAACTAGAGGTAATGTCAACTCATTATTAACTAATATACTCTTTCACAACTAAGCAGCATCTGTCCAAAGTTATAAACAAAAGGTGCCAATTGCCACTGCGGCTCACACCCAGTATCCCAGTTCCATATCATTTTCTGGATCAGCCCCGTCTCTCGTGGACAATTTCTAACACTTCCCAAGTCACTCTCTATATGCCTAGGATGGCATCCAGAATTCCCAAGGGAATTTAACCCTCCAGAGCCATAATTCAGTACAAGACGATTATTGAGTTGTCAGAGATCTGAATAAAAAGTGTCAGGACGCTTAGGACAATGGAGACAGTGCTGGATCTCAGATATAGGATGGGGAATTTAGTGAATTCCACAATGTTTGAGTGGAGAGTTGGAGAGCAGGAAAATGCTATTTAGGTGTGTGGCATTCAGCAGCAGCTTCTCTGGGACAGTAAAGCAAAACAAAATATTTTTCCCATGGTAGAAGTAATGAGGTGTGCTTGAGCAGAGAACAGATTGTGTGTGTATGCTCAGTCATGTCTGATTCTTTGCAATCCCGTGGACTGTAGCCCACCAGGCTCCTCTGTCGATGGGATTTTCCAGACAAGAATACTGGAGTGGGTTGCCATTTCCTCCTCTAGGGGATCTTCCTGACCCAGGAATCAAACCCATGTCTCCTGAGTCTCCTGCATTGCAGGCAGATTCTTTACCACTGAGCAACAAGGGAATGTTGGCTTAAGGGGAATATTTTGTTTCTAAAAACATGCTTCTTATTACCATTATTGAAGAAGAAGTGGCAACCCACTCCAGTATATACACACATATATATATGTACATAATATATATTTTCTTCTCCCATATATATATATGGGAGAAGAAAATGGCAACCCACTCCAGTATTCTTGCTTGGAAAATCCCATGGACAGAGGAGCCTGGCAGGCTACAGTCCGTAGGGTCGCAAAGAGTGGGACACGACTGAAGCGACTTAGCATATCATTACTGCTTCTTTTTGATCTTTTAGGAAAAAAATTCATGTGGAAGGGAGAGATGATTTGTGCCTCACACCTGTAGCGTGATTTTAAATGCTCTAAAAGAATGCAGGGTTTGAAATTATTTGAACCTATTAGCCACGTAAACATGGCCAGATTTTTCAGCATTTCTAAGCTGTGTTAAATGTTCAGTATATTTCGAATAAAATATGAGTTTGGAAGAGTGCTTGACATAAAGTAAGAAGTCAACTAATGGTCATGATAAGTATCAATGCTATTATATTTAGGCTTTACTAATTTTCCAAATAGCACTCAAGCTAATCTTAATAATTACAATGATAAGGAAGCACAAATAAAAAGTCAATCAGCTCTTCCAAATATCACAGGAAATTAAGAGACAGGACAAAATATATTTTTTTGTTTTGGTAAGGGAATTTATGATCCCTGAGCCAAAAAATGATGAAGAACTCCTCTCTCTGTAAATTGCAACCTGGCTAATGGTGTTGGTGTGAAAACCAACTTAATATGACTATCTGCCTGCCTTGTCAAGCCTCTAATGGCTTCTAAGTACCTGAAATTTAGCCTGATTACAACCCTGTATTTGAGTTCCTCTTCCATACCACACTTTGCCTGCTTCTCTTTGTTTGAGGGCTGGCACCTCCAGTTTTTCATCTGCTCATGCACACAATTAAAACACCCTTCTGACTGGCCTCTCTAATTCTAAGTTGCGTGTCCACCTATCCTGGCTTCCCACCCTGAGTATGTAGCCAGAGTTATCTCTTCAAAAACATAAGTCATGTTATATCATTCTTATATTCTAAATCCCCCACGAGCTTCAAATCTCACTCTGAATAATGTTCAGTCTTTACTCTGGCCTCTGTACAACATACCCACTATTATCATATGACCCCTGAATAACTTCTGCCTTTCACTCTTAAGCTATATCAGAAATTCTGCTCTTCCTTGTATATGACAGACTTTCCACTCAAATCTATTTCTTCTACAGTTTCTTAGGCTTAAAATGACTTCCTCCAGTGATCCTTAAGGTTTATTCCTTTATTTCATTCAGGTAACTATCACATATCCTTGTTCATCCTATGTAAAATAGTAATTCTCCATATTGATCTATAACTTTATTCTGTTGTATTTTCCATATAACATCAATAGTATGTTTGTTGAGTGACTGACCAAATGATTGGCTATTTTACATATGTGTTTATTATTCATACCTTTAATATAATTCTAACTGGCTTAATAGTTTAATATTAAAACATTAATTATTTAACTTAATATAAAAATATTAGTTCCTTAAAATTAAAAAATTCAGTTTTTTAATTAACAATTTAATATTAATATACTAAATACTTGTGTTAAATATTTAAAACATAGACTGCTTTAATATTTCTATATTTAATTTCATAAAGAACAAAACCATCCAGAAACTCAATTTAAAGGAAACAGATTACTCAAAAAAGGAATTCAATATAGAGCACATGTTTCCTTAAAGAGTCCATTTTTCTATGGAACTTTTACATTTTTCCATATAGTATCCTTTGTTGGGGCTTCCCAGGTGGCACTAGTGGAGAGAACCCACCTGCCAATGCAGGAGACATTCTCTGATTTCTACAAATTCATTGTATAAATACGTATTGAGCCTTTGCTAGACACTGTGGTAAACAGGAGTTTACGAGAGTGAGCAGGAAAGTCAGAATTCCAGCCCCAGAAACCATACAGCTTTAATGCCTGCTGGTTGGACAATAATCCAGCTACACTAAAGCAAAAAAACAGAATAGACTTGATAGACTTTGATCACTGTAAATACTTAGGCTCCTGTGTTTTAAACAAGAGATAAAACGACATGAAGCTTGTTAATTTTTTTATGACAGTACAATTTCATTTTTCACTGGGCTTATCACCATTTCACACCATTTACTGCTAGTATATCTTTCATGTAGAATATCACTCTCAAGTGCTAAAATGGAATTATTGTAAATTAAGCATTGAATATGTCTTTATCACAAAAATGAGGAAGTCCAGAACTATAGAAAGCTTATGAGGCAAGGAATTAATTTTTCTCCCTTAGAATTATCTTTCAAATCCCAAGCAGTTTGGTAGCTCTTATTTCCTTAGGTTTCCTGGTATAGGAATCACCATTCATGCATTTGTGCCTGAAGAACATTACTTCCCTTCTACTTTAAATAGATGAGAAAAAAAATACTCATAAGGCAACATTAACTACATAGGAATGCAAAAATTACATGCTTGTTGCTTTAACAATTAATGAAAGTGTGAGAGTCCTTCCTTGCCCATAGGTACATAAGGAAGAAAGCTGTTTTCTTCTTGAATGGAGATATCAATGTCTTACTCGTTCATGGAAAAATTCTGGTGATCAACACAATGACCTTCTTTATTTTCTCACACAACAAACCTCACAAAGGGAGATATCAGACCCACACACTACATCCTCAAATAATAGTAATCTTCTATATAAATTCTTTTTTAGAAGTTTATTGTCAAAGATAATTTGATAATATTTTCCATAATCCTATGGATTTAGAGATGAAAATGACTTCATTTTATTATATCACGGTGGTATATTTTTAGGAGTTTCACTGTAAGGTGTATGAAAAAGTCTACTAAAATCATTCTTTTGATTCAGAGTGCTCATCTTCCCAAACATCTGTAAAAATAAGGTAAAAAATTCCCTAATATTTAAATGTCGGTAACCTCTGATGTGAAGGAAGAAAATCTGGTTGGAGGCATACCTGCTCCGCGACCTCATCATCCGCGTGACTCTAATGGCTTTTTTAGATTGAAGTTGTTGTTGTTCCGTCACTAAGTCATGTCTGACCCTCTGCAACCCCGTGGGCTGCAACATGCCTGGCTTCCCTCCCCATCCTTCACTATCTGCCATAGTTTGCTCAGACATATGTCCATTGAGTTGGTGATGCCATTCAACCATCTCACCCTCATCCTTTCGATACCCTGAGCTGAAACCTGAAGGCTTGAAGATGCTTCCCAGAATTGCAGCATAGACACAGGAGCAGAACTCAAGGTGATGCCATAAAGCAATTTGTAATTCTACATGAATCTAAATAATATATATCAAGACAAAATTCTGTTTTATTATTAAAAAATCAATACTGACCATATTGTTTTCTTCTACATTTTTAGAACTTTTGGTTACTACTGAAGTATACATAAAGATATTCGATTAGAATGAACATTTTCTATAATGTCAAACTAGAAGCAAGCAAAATAAACATATATCAAAGGTGAAAATATACTGCCTAAAATGTATAACAGATGCACACTTAAGAAGCAATTAATTTATATGGAGTTAGTGACTTTCTACAAAAACATGTAAGAAGTAAAAGCAAAAATTTTATTTAAAAAATTTAATGTAACATAACTTGAATAATTATTTTCAGTTATATATTAAACTATGATTAAATGAATGTGCACTGAACTAAATAGAGAAATAAGGATGGATTTTCCCTTCCACTTGAAAACAAAATAAAAAATATATCAACAAAGCAATCGTTTTCAAGACCCTGGATATTAGGCAACAAAGATCAGTGAATCCAGGGAAATGGGATACAAAAGACATGAACCCCAACTATTGCCCCAGGTACTACCTTGAGAGAGCTTCTAGGCTGCAGCCCAGAGGGAACTCAGAGGGACCTGGTAGACTTCCTGATTTGAGGAGAGCTGGGGTTTTGGAGAAGCCCAAGGAGGCTATTGTTTGGAAGAAAAAGTTAGTCGCTCAGTCGTGTCTGACTCTTTGCGACCCCATGGACTGCAACCCTCCAGGCTCCTCTATCTATAGGACTTTACAGGCAAGAGAACTTGAATCCCCAGGGAATCTTCCCGATCCCTACTGAAACTGTGTCACCTGCACTGCAGGCAGATTCTTTACCGTCTGAGCCAGGAGGGGCTGTTTGGTAGATGGGAACAAAGAGGAGACAGCTGCATAGACAGAACTCTCTTCTTCTGCAGCGGGTGCCCATCAGGTCTCGTATATCAGCTCCTGCATATATGAGGAGACTTTCAAAGGCTAAAAGAGAACTAGAGTCCACAATGCCCAGGGCTCACAGCAGGGCCAGCTCTAGTACAAGTTGCCACCAGCACAATGAACCACCTCATGATTCACTGGGAAGTGGGTAGAGAAGATGGAAGGGTCTTGCCTCAGTATCGAATAGCAATTAGTCCTCAGCTGAGCAAACTTAGCAATGACAGGTCCTATGACATTTGCTTAGGAAGACATTCACATTGATATTATCATTTTTGGATGTTCACTAGAACTATTCCAGGGTCACTGGAATCTTTCTAAGTTATCAGTATTTGTTTTAAGATTGCACTAAACTCAGTATGCCAACTTTTTCTATACTCTTGATAGGATACTTCTATTTTTTCACTAAGAAATGAATAAAAATATCATTTATACGCCTTTTAGTTCTTTCCCAAAATACAAAAGATAACAAAGACAGTCTCAGAGAGAAAAACTTGCTTTCAGGATGCTCAGTCACTCAGTTGTGTCCAGCTGTTTGCAACCCCATAGACTGTAGCCTGCCAGGCCTCAGAGTCCATGGGATTTCCCAGGCAAGAACACTGGAGTGGATTTCCATACTATCCTCCAGGGGATCTCCCCAACCCAGGGATCAACCCATGTCTCTTGCATCCCAGGCAAATTCTTTACCATTGCGCCACCTGGGAAGCCTGCCTTTTCAGGAGGATAACTTTTATTAAATAAGACCCTCAAAGTCTGTGCACTGAGATTTTGAGTTTCCAACGCTAAATTAAAATGTCTAATTTTTACATAGTTTTAATAAATCAAAATGAGATACTAATTCAAATTATAAGCAGTTTATTGTTGGTTGTATTTATTATATGAAAGCTTTTAAAGGAGTTGCCTGATATTGACCAAACTTTAAGACAGTACTAATAGTATGAAGATATATTGGATTTCAGTTAATATTCCATTATTTGATGCAGAAGGCATTTTAAACTTTCAATTTTCCACTTTATCATATTTCAATACAATGGACAAAACTGTATTTTTCATTGGCATTCACAGGAATCACTTTTCTAAGTTCCTGGAATCTATGCTTATTAGACAAGTAGCTTTGGTTAATATCCTCCCTTTACTAATACACATTTATTACATTCATTTCATGGCTTTAAATTATAATTGATACTCAATTTAGCTCACATTTCTTTTTTCATATTACTTCAGTTACCACCTGAAAACTTTAGGAAATTAAATTAAATCCCAGTAGGCTGCACTGGAGGAAAACAGTATGCATTGAATACTGACTTGAGAGATTTCACGTAGGTCCTGAATTAGATCTAATCTGAGCAAGCGACACTCTTTGTTATTGACAGTACAACTAGATATATTGATTTTTTTTTTCCTAAGGATCTGTTAAAACCTGTCAATATGAAAGCACTGGTTGCAAAATTTTAGTGCCCATAATGTTTTACAGAGTACAGCATTCAGGGGAATTGAAGACTATAAAAACCTGTTTCCAAACTTATCCCAAATACCTCATTAACTTGAAATGTATCACTAAATAATCTGTGTTAGACATATCTGCACTAACTTTACTATTTTACATTCTATTATGTGAAAGTGTTAGTTGCTCAGTCCTGTCCAACTCTTTGCAACTCATGAACTGTCGCCCACTAGGCTCCTCTGTCCATGGGATTCTCTAAGCAAGAATAGTGGAGTAAGTAGCCATTTCCTTCTCCAAGGGATCTTCCCAATCCAGGGGATGAACCTGGGTCTCCTGTACTACAGGCAGATTCTTTACCATCTGAGCCACCAGGGAAGCTCATATTCTATTATAAAACCTTATTAAATAGTCAAACTGTTTTGAGTCTATTACTGCAAAAGATAGCATTGTCTTTAAAGTTTTACTTTGCAAACATGCTAGTGTATCCATATTTCCATTTCAAACCCATATTCATGACATCACCCCATGCAGTGAACCCTGGCAGCTTAGGAATTGACTTCCCAAGCATTACTAAAGTAAAATCAACATGAAAGACCGTGGGTCATATCACTAAACTAAACAATATATATTTAAATGTATGCACTGCAAATTTCAGTGAGAAAGGAATGTGACTTTTTACATCTTTCTGGCGGCCATCAAATTGCTTTTTTGATTCTCAGAGTTATTTATGCAGAACTTGGGTACATTAAACAAGTAAGTATTTACCTACTCTGGTATATGCGTAAACAGAAAGGGCTGTCAGACTACAGCAGGGTCCGCAATTACAAGTCAGCCACAACTTTTTCTGTGTGATTATTGGCTACAGTCAATCTGGAAAAAAAATATTTCTGTTGGATTTTAACGTCTTCAGATGCTTTTAAACATCCCTGAGACTACAAAGGCACTATAGAATTTTGCAAATAAGCAAACTTTTTCCCCCAGTTGCACAGCATGTTTTTAGCAAAGGAAAACATGTGTGGGAAATAAGCAAACGCACTTTTCAAAATTAATTTGTGTCAAGGATGAAGCTGTCTCCAACTCTAATTTCAATCTGAAAAGGATTTCATCACTTGATATTTCTATTTGTCGACATATCTACATCAGTTTCTCATATAGTTTTTTACGACAATGGAAAAATCTTGCGAAAACCGTGCTATGAGTTACATATTGTAATATACACCCTGTCTGGCTACATTTTAACCTAAGTAGCATTCATGCACGCCTAGACATTCAAATTCTCCTGGTGAAATTAATATTAAGGCCTCTCTTGCAAAGTCAAAATGGATAAATCTTCATTTTTATTTCTGTGAATTAGGTTAATTTATTTTGAGACTATATTTAGTCTAAAAATTCAATAATGCCAACTGTACTCAGTATTGATCAGTATATCAAAAGTTAGATAGATATTTAGATATAGAAGATAAAGCTTTTTTTCTGGTGTTACTCAATTATCTAACCTCCATTAATGCACATATATTTTAATCATAATGTAGGTGAACAAGTTAAAATAACAAAGTAATCAGTGATGGGATAATTATGTAATACTTGAAGACATGATTATGAGGCCCTAGGTGAAGCAATTAATAAGTCTAACCATTATAGTAGTTTGACATCAACACACGCATTGCTCACAGTAATGTAATTCATGCTGCTTTTAAGAAACCTTTGCTCCTGAAAGAAATTGTTGGCTTCAAATTTTGTTTCTTTTGAAGCTAAAGACAAATGAACTTGCTACAATATGGAACTGGTTTCATTTGTGTAGCACATATATGAACCAGTAAAGAGTAAACCAGTGTATTTCCTATCATGATATTTCCAAAGCATTTCTGGTCACACTGTATCCTATTTCCTCTTTTAAGTTCATAGAATGGAAACTAGAAATGAAATCACTGTTTTCTGCGAAAATCAGGGAAGTCTTTTCCGTAGGTTTTTTTTTTTTTTTTTTTAAGTTATACATGGAGTGAGAGCACAAATGAACTTGTCTGTTGCCCAAAACTGGAGTCACTGTGTATAGCAATATTGGGTTATTAATTTTAAATGCAAAAAACACACAAACATACATAGATCATTAAAGTCTTTAAATAATGCTTAAAAGTAAAATGGCTTTCTTCAAGGTTATCCAATAGTCTCTGTAATAACTTTCTGTAAATCTATTTTATTTAGCAAGATACACTGTATATACAGTTATTTGTCCAACTAGAAAATGTCCCCCATTTCTTCTGTATTAATACTATGCTGATTTTATCCAGGTATAAGGAAGGGATATGCTCAGCAAGAAAGTGAACCCTTTATCCCCAGGGCTTGAATTACGATATAACTTAATAGGATTTATTCATACGATATATTCATGGTTAATTCATGACCTGGTGTTAGTTATTGTTTCAGTGTGGGCATATGAATTTGTCCTGAACAAAGAGACACGAAAGGACATTTGCTGAGAAATACTCTGAAATTTTTCCCCTCTCTTTCTTAAAAGAAATTTCTAAGAAACTACTTGCTGCCTTTGGTGTCACTATCAGGACAGGATGCCCAGAATTGCTGTAATTGTGATAATGGAAGTACAGAGAACTGTAGAGAAGCAAGCCTTTTGGAAACTCTGCATGTTTGAACTGCTAAACTAATCACTCTTCAAAATACTCGACTCTGAATTTTCAGTTTCATTTAAGCTGCATTTAATTGGATATTCTGTTCCTTAGAACAGACTCTTTGTGACCCTGTGGACTGTAGCTTGCCAGGCTCCTCTGTCTGTGGAATTCTCCAGGCAAGAACACTGGAGTGGGTTTCCATATCATCCTCCAGGGGATATTTCCAATTCAGGGATCGAACCCAGGTCTCCTTCTTTTCAGGCAGATTCTTTACCATCTGAGCCACCAAGGAAGCCTTTATACATTAAAGTTATTTTAACATAACCTTATACTAGACTAATTTTTCTGCATATCTTATTTATCAACTTCTACTATGGAGCTTTCATGGATAGACTGATATCTGTCAATAATCTTTGAAAAAAGTGATTAACCTTGCCTGAATGCACTGCCCACTAATCCCTTTTGTATTCATAAGCATTTTCTTGATTTTTACATTTTCTCAGACTTTTTCACACTATTTTTTTATGTCTAAAGGTAATTTCTATCAGTTATTTTTATATCATTGTCTGTTAGCACTGCATTATATATATATATATATCTTGCACTTTTAATGCACTAATTCTCTCTTTAGTAGTCTTCAAGTGGTGTTATGGTAAAGTGCGGTTTCCCTAGTAGCTCAGCTGGTAAAGAATCCACCTGCAATGCAGGAGACCCTGGTTTGATTCCTGGGTCAGGAAGATCCCCTGGAGAAGGCTACTCACTTCAGTATAAATTTGTGGACTTCCCTGGTGGCTCAGAAGGTAAAAAATCGACCTACAGTGCGGGAGACCTGGGTTTGATCCCTGGGTTGGGAAGATTCCCTGGAGGAGGGCATGGCAATCCAGTATTGTTGCCTGGAGGATCCCACGAACAGAGGAGCCTGGTGGGCTATCATCCACAGGTTGCAAAGAGTCGGACACAAGTGAAGCCCACTGTATTTTTGTGTTCTAGAAGTTTAATTTGATTATTTCTAAATGTGCTTCATCATTGTATCTTGATTTTCCATAATTTCTAATTTATTTTTAATTTCAACGTTGCATCTTCAAACATATTAAATTTACTTAATTCATGTTTTAATTGATTTTATTTTCAAAATCTATTAACTCTTTTGTTATTTCTGCTAAGTGCTTTGTCACGATGGCTTTCTCCTAGTGTGTTTCTGTGCTTTTTATCTCTATGTTCATCATCACTGAGATATTACCTGGGGACTACGCTGAGACTTGTGTCTGAGAGGAATGCTCTAAGCATGATTTGAACATGAATCTTTTAAACATGAGTCCTCATCTGACACCAAACTATATATTTAGTTTAGGTTTATAAACTAATAATTCGTGTAAATCCTGAATGCATATTTGAGTGAGAGATGGTTTGTAGCTAAAAAATCACGGGGAAGACTTTTTTTTTGCCTCCTCAAAGCCAAGTCCAGTAAGGGTGAGTTTCTGTTCTATGCTTCTTTTCCTCTTCCTCCTCTCCATCCCTTCACTAAGAGTATTTCTTTTGCTTTCAGTTGTTTTAGTTGAAATTCTATAACTGATCTTCTACCCATGTAGACTCACAGCTTTGTTTTGGGTCCCTTAAGGAACTGACCAACAGTGACTAGTCAGTGCCTGGGACAGCTGTCAGGTCAGAAATAGCACCTTATTGAATTTGCATTTTCTCAACATTTTCAGCCTCTAAGGAGTACCTCATTTTTTTTTTTGCCAACTCATCTATATAGTGTAAAGAGTTTTCTTAAAAATTATATTTTGTCAGAAATTTTAGGTGTCCGATACACCTTAAAAAGATGTCGGTGTATCTAACCCACTTTGCTGAAAATGGAAACACCCTTTTCTTTGTTTCTTTAGAGCCTAACAGTTATTCATAGAGAGCTATGAATGAGTCCTCACTGAGTCCTAAACATTCTTAACTCAGTGAGGTTCTTTTATGAGGTATGTATTTACTTGGTAACAAAGTCAAAGACACCGATTTTCCATTCTGTCATTCTTCTTTCAATTTCACCTATTTCCAAACTAGCTGTGCATGCGTGCTCAGTCACTTCAGTCATATCCGACTCTGTGACCCCATGGACTGCAGCCCACCAGGCTCCTCTGTCCATGGGTCTCTCCAGGAAAGAATATTGGAGTGGGTTGCCATGCCATCCTCCAGGGGATCTGCCCCACCCAGGGATCGAACCTGTGTCTCCTGTGTCTTCTGTATTAAAGGCAGATTCTTTACCTTTGAGTCATGGGGGAAGTCTCCAACCTAGTTACTTCACTATAATTTATGTACTTCTTTGAAATATTTTAACTATTTTTTGAAAAAAACATAATGTGAATACATCTATGATATAAAACAAATATTTAAAAATACTTCTGTTTTTATCTTTTTATAGTTTATAGGGCATTGTTATGTACATTATGCTATTTTTGTTTTCTTCAAGGTGTAGGCAGTGAGGGTGTTCTTATGTGGCCAAAAAATGATTCCCCAGGTGGCAATGCCTAAATCAGAATCCAGATTCTAAATCCTGGTCCAGTGCTCTTATGCTTGAGTAAGATGAACTGAATATTTTGAATATTTAGAAAGGACACAATAAATAAACTTCATCATACATTGCAAATCCCCTAAATTCAAGTTATCAGGGTATTCTCTAACTGAAGATAAGTATGTTGAAATTAATGTAAAGTCCACTTTCCCCAAAACATTTAATTCTAACTTCTGAAATACTTTCTTTATAATTGTTGAAGAATTTATTTCTGGCAACTCAGTTCCTACTTGCCATTTAGATTAATAATTTACTATTTGATGGACACTTTATACAGAAATATTTCAGATAGAATTAACTTATAATTGGCTCAATTAATTAAGTTGATTGTAGATGAATTCATTTATCTGTTTAAATGTGAGATATTGCAAAAATTCAAAAAAAACTACAGAAAAGAATACAGCACACGGAGAAAAGAGAGCTTATTTTCATTTTCAGAGTGACAGATAATTTTTTCACACGCTATTTAAAATTAGCACTACTTACAGCTTTATCTGCAAAGGTCTCTTCATAAAATGCCAGTATCAGAGCAAACTGTATCACTACATATATCTTCAATAGCTGAGAGGCCGATGATGAGAAAGGAACTTCTTTCCCCTCGACCTAGGAAGACAGAAAAAAACTTTTCCATGATATTGCTCCATTATCTCTCTCACTGAAATGCACACTAAGTGAAGAGGAGATATGAAAACAGAAATGAAAGATTTTGCTTTTTTTTTTAGACCCTTGAAACTACTCATGTTTATTACTTCAGATAGGAAAAAATGTGAAAATTAGGAGACTTGTTTCTCATTTCAGAATCATTATGAGTCTAATCTTGTCTGCTTTATATAGAGCAATGTAAGAATTGATACTGATGATTAACATAAAAAAGAACATGTTATATGAAATAGTAAAATATGTTCATGATTATACATCGAAGTATAGCAAAAGAGAAAATGGAAGGTGATTTGGGGTAGTGGAGATAATCTTGCTTCAAAGAGAAACACTGTCTTATTGAAAACAACTTTCCCAGACTACAGTTTCCCAGAAACACACTATAATCCTATCCTTATAATGCAGATTTAGGCATCAATATGACTTTAAAATATTCACTTAGAATTATTTATTAAAAAAAGGAAAATAATAAATGAACCATAGCTGACTAGACTCTCTGGAGCTGAAATAAGCAAACTATTTTCACCTATATCAATTTAAAATGTTGTTCTATAACTAGCTGTGAACATAACCAGGTGTCTGGCAAATTCCAACACAGCAGCTTTTGTAACTGCAAGAGAAAACATCCTTATTTAAACCGAGATTTGAAAAATAACATATTCAAATAAAACATATGATTTTCATTTCCTTGAAATACTGGCTAAGTTTTATACTCATAATTATCTCTGAAATCAAGAGTAGCTTATTGTTTTTGTACTATTATTAATGACAGTTATCTTGATAAGCAATCGCAACATATACGCTGAATGATGGAAAGAAATTCTTTTTTCATCAGAGGAATTCCATATTGAAACTGAATTTCTCATTTGGATTTCTGTGTTTTACATCTCCACTTTGCTTAATGTTTTAGTTTTAATGGATTCCTGCATTTAATGCTACTATTCCACTAGGGAATTAATAAGGTTGTGGTCTAATCCAATAACCACATCATTTTGGTGTGGCTTTAGACCTTCAATTCTGGAGATCTCAATTTTTCATAGACAAATGAAGACTAGACAGAATCATCCAAAAGGCTCCCTCCATCCCTCACATTCTAGGTTCTGTGATGGACCCGCAAGTATCTGTGTGGTTTCTGCACTACACAAAGGCTCTCGACTGTGGGTTTGAGCCAAGAAAACCAGCCTCTGGTGCTCTTCCCCAAAGCACGCTCCCTAAGAAGAGGCAGCATCCGTCTGGGAGAGGGCACCCCTTTTATTGGCCCCTAGGTGGTGTCCACCCATTAAGTTACACATTGCATGACTGCATCTGCTTCAGGAAACACCTTTTTTTCAGATTTGCATGAAGTCAGCATGAATTACAGGCTGGCTGAAGACCTGACAATAGGAAATTAATCTTTCCCATCATCAAATTCTTGAACACTATTTACCTCTGGGATTTCTTCAATCAGTCCAAGTCTTGGTTTACCTGGACTCCATCCTGGTCCTTTAAATATGACAGAAAACTTATTGAAGGACCCAGGCGTGGCCCAGAATGTAGTCCATATGTTAACTAAATGATGGAACTAGAAGAATAAAAATAGAATTCATTTGAAATAAGGAAATCCTATAACAAACAGGTTACATACGTTAAATCATGTGTTTTATTTTATTGTATAAAGCAATTTATAAATTATTCTTTTATAGTTATATATAATTTGCTAATGATGATTAATATGCAATTGTGTTATAAATTGAAATTTATTCTATGCATTCTGTATACCTTTATGCTTAAATGTATTCTTATCAATATTTCTGAAACTCCACAAAATTTGAAATTTTAAAACATGGCAAAGGCTTAGAAAATCAACAAAGAATAAAACAATGAGTTCAGAGACTTTACTTCCAATGCTATTAACTAGCAGCCTGCGCACTCAACAAGCCATGTCGAATGACATCTTTTCTAGACTTGCTAAACAGTTGTTAAAGTAGAACTAGAATCATATAAATAGGCATATCCGCTATATATTTTTAAAATAATTTTATTTACTAACATATCACATTAAGAAAAAAATTTCAGTGCCATTTCTGAGGGTAGATTTATAAGTATTTTTCATATTCTGTAATAAGAAAAAAGTTTGCTGAGTCAAAAGTTTACCTTGAGGCTTATAGCAGCAATTCACATTCTTTAAATAAAACACATTTGATAGGTATAAAGTTAAAGTACGCACATGCATGACAAGTATTCATTAAATATTGGCTATTAGGATAATTAGCTATATATGCCACACATGTTATAATAATGCATCATAGAATTAAAAATAGTCCTAGATATTGGGCATCAGCTATAAACTCTAAAAATGAGTTCTATTATAAGTGTAGTAATAAATTAATGCAGAAAGAAGTTTTGGTTCTATTAGACTTTGTGGTCTCATGTGCATTTTCATGATCTCTTACAGAATTTAAACTGCTAACATTATAAAAATGGCTTTTAAAATTACTTGAAATATTACAATAAGGAATCTAAAGCAATTAAGGAACAATGCAGGATTTAGTTGAGGCTTTGTAATAAAAATAATAATAATACAGAAAATTAATGGCATGGCACACATTAATACACTTACCCGTTTTGCTATTTTAAAAACTGACTGCAATTGTATTACTATCATTCTAGACACAAGCCATGAGAAATACATGGTAATGTTTTAAAATAAGGAGCACTTTCTCACTTATTTCTTTGCCAATGGCCTGAAATACCTGGACCCCAAAGGAAAGCAAAATGAATGATCTATGCTTAAAAATAAAGGAGGAAAAAAAAAGCCCTTTTTATCTAACAGGGACCATTCTAAGCTGCTTTTGAATCCTCTGATGGGAAGGTGAGAAAATTAGCTAAATATAGAGCAATACAAGTGAAAGTAGATATGCAATTTTGTAAGTTGAGGGACTCCTTATATTACAATTTCCTGATTTGATATTTCTGACAATATAAGGGAGTATGAGAAGACTAAACCTTAGACACAGTTCTGACAATTATTATGCTAAAGGAAATTTTATTTGAGGGCAGAAGCCTGGATTATTGAACACAGATTCAGCAGCAGCTCATAAAGACCTGTGATTGTCCGAATATTGTGTCTTCAAAACCTAACCATCCAATTCCTTGTGCAGCTCATGCCATGCAGTTTTCAACCTCTTATTGTATCTCGAATAAGAGCCCCTTTTCCTCCACATGTACACTCCCCAAGTCTTGCTAGTTAAAGGATCACCATCAACCAGCAGTGTCTGCATCTCCTGGGAGCTTGTTAGAAACACAGAGTGTTGGATGGAATTCAGACCTACTGAACCCACCCTTTAATCAGATCCTCCCATGATTCATATGCACATTAGGTTTGAAAGGCTCTCTCTTAGAGCACAGAGACTAAGCTGTATTTCCTTTTTAATCTCTACATTATGAAGAGAAGACCACACCCAATGAAGAAGTGTCTCTAAGTGTATTATCTCGAAACTTGACTTCAGTTCTATAAAGAAAGTACCTAGAAATATTTCTTAAAAGTACCTGGAAATATTTGCTAATATCTTCCTGAAAAAAAAAAAATCCATCACATTCTTAGTAGCATCTAAGAGTGAGAAAGTGAGAGAGAGAGAAAATACAATTAGTTGAGAAGAAAAAAGAGAAATAATAAAATTTCTCTTCTGAATAGTGACATAAAAGTGCCTTTCATTTGAAAAGTGAAGTCAATTTATGACAGCCTTTTCCATAAAATTGAGTTGATCAACTTTGGAACTGGGCCTTCAACCCACTCTACTTTTAGGTTTGAATCTGACAAACTGTGAATAGTTGGAGGAATTATTTAAATCCTGGGAATCTCAGTTTTAGCCACACACACACACACACACACACACACACAAAAAAAAAAAAACAGCAACAACAAAAAAACTGAGGCTAACAGAAGACATGAGGGATAACAGAAGATATGAAAGAGATGGGAATACCAGGCCACCTGACCTGCCTCTTGAGAAATCTGTATGCAGGTCAGGAAGCAACTGGACATGAAAACAACAGACTGGTTCCAAATAGGAAAAGGAGTCCATCAAGGCTGTATATTGTCACCCTGCTTATTTAACTTACATGCAGAGGACATCATAAGAAATGCTGGGCTGGATGAAACACAAGCTGGAATCAAGATTGCTGGGAGAAATATCAGTCACCTCAGATATGCAGATGACACCACCCTTATGGCAGAAAGTGAAGAAGAACTAGAGTCTCTTGATGAAAGTGAAAAGAGGAGAGTGAAAAAGTTGGCTTAAAGCTCAACATTCAGAAAATGAAGATCATGGCATCTGGTCCCATCACTTCATGGCAAATAGATGGGGAAACAATGGAAACAGTGATAGACTTTATTTTGGGAGGGCTCCAAAATCACTGCAGATGGTGATTGCAACCATGAAAATAAAAGACGCTTACTCCTTGGAAGAAAGGGTATGACCAACCTAGACAGCATATTAAAAAGCAGAGACATCACTGTGCCAACAAAGATCCATCTAGTCAAGGCTATGGTTTTTCCAGTAGTCATGTATGGATGTGAGAGTTCGACTATAAAGAAAGCTGAGCACTGAAGTATTGATGCTTTTGAACTGTGGTGTTGGAGAAGACTCTTGAGAGTCCCTTGAACTGCAAGGAGATCCAACCAGTCCTTCCTAAAATAAATCAGTCCTGAATAGTCATTGAAAGGACTGATGCTGAAGCTCAAACTCCAATACTTTGGCCTCCTGATGAGAAGAACTGACTCATTTGAAAAGACCCTGATTCTGGGAAAGACTGAATGCGGGAGGAGAAGGGGATGACAGAAGATGAAATGGTTGGATGGCACCAACGACTCAATGGACATGAGTGTGTGTAAACTCTGGGAGTTGGTGATGGACAGGGAGGCCTGGTAAACTGCAGTCCATGGGGTCACAAAGAGTCAGATACGACTGAGCGACTGAACTGATCTGAACAGAAGATAAACCTTAGTAAGTTTTAACAATGGTTAAATATTTGTGCTGTTAGTAATGCCCTGTGTATAGTCAAAGCCCAATAAATGTCAATTTTCTTACTTTAAATTTCTTTAAAAACTTTGAGGAAGTAGGTTTGTAAAGCAGACCCAACAGGAACCTGGACTTTCTCCCTTTCTGAATGCTGTATATCCAGTCCCCTGGACAGAGCTGTCACTGACTGACCTCCTCAGGTTTTCAAGTATTCTTATCTTTTTCTCATTTACTAGTCCTGACCCCAGGGAGGGTTTGCGGTGGTCTGCTGCTGACGGATCAGAGCTTCATAGACATTCCTCATCTCTCTAGTGCCAACCATTGAGACCAGCGCACAACCAATACCACATGTCTGACAGAAAACTAGTCCAGGGCAAAGAGTCTTAGCAGGTGAGGTAATGTGCAGACCTAACCCACCCATAATAGCTCTTGACACCTCAGTCCAAGAAGAGGAGGGCAAAGGCCTCACCTTGAATTTCTAACCAGAGTCATGTAGCCTTGAAGCAAATATTTTTCTTACTCTGGGATCAGCCTTAATTATACATTTTACTACCACTCCTTCTGAACACACGAATATATTTCAGGTCTATTCTGAGAGGTATGTTGCTAAAGAACTATTTCTTTTAATCCTAGGTAACAGACATCTTTAAAAATTGTGGTGATGAATTGTTTTCAAATTTATTTGGCCCAATTTGATTCAAATCTTGGCGTGCCAGAGTTATTTTCAAATTCTTCTACAGCTGAAGTAATTTTTTTTTTCAGGTCAATGTAATGTACTTTTACCTTTCAGCAACTAAATTTCCTTTCAAATATAAAATTTATAAGAAGATGTAATCAATGCAGAAAGAATAAGATCAATAACATTACCTGCACCTTGAAAGGTTCAAATGTATTAATGGGATGTGTTAGACCATATACAACTTTTTCATTTTCTGCCTCAAACGTCCCTGGAAGACAAACAATAATGATATGATCTTTGACTTTCTGTGAATTAAGGAGTTAATTTAATTTTTTAAATGCTTGTACTTTTTACTTACCAAAAATTCTATCCCATATAATAAGAGTTCCAGCAAAATTTTTGTCTATACAATAACGGTTTCTGCCTGTGAGACAAAATATTAAGTTTTTTTTTTAAAAGGAAGTTATACTTTTGAAACAATGATATTCCTAAAAATATCTTTTCACTGACAACACTAGGTTCTATGAAGTGTGTACTCCGTCACCTGGTTAACTCTTTTTCCCACTGCATCTGAGGAGATCTAAGGAAAAAGGAAAATCTAAAAGCCAGACATGTAAAGGTTTTTTGGTTTTTTTTTTTTTTTTTTTTTTTTGCTTTTTTCCCTCCAGTCCTTGCTTTGAAGATGAGGTTTGTCCAGCTTCAAAAGAAGAAGCAAATGCCTACTTATAAAATGTGTGGTGACTAGGTTGGGTAATTGTGATGAAATGATACAAAATAATATCATTTTCTTTAAGAAATGAAAAAGATAAGATCAAATTTCCTCACCGTGATGAACTCTATGATGGCTAGGAGTATTAAGAATCAGTTCCAAAGGACCAAGGTTATCGATGACCTTTTTAAAATAAAAGGAATATAGTTATTATTAAATTATATGCAATATTTAAGTACTCACATTAAAATTCCCCATGGGTTATAAAATGTTGCAATTTTCAGAGTCAGAAGAAATTTCTCTATCTTCTGTTGTTTATATAAAGATAGCAATAAGCTCATCATATATTCAAAGAGACAATATAGTATAGTAGTGAGGTTAAGAGCTTGATTGCCTCAGTTCATTTCCTGAATCATCTGTTTATTATTATGTGGTACTGGGGAAATTACTTAAAGTTTTTGTAACCCAGTTTCCTTACCTTTAAAATGGGAATAATAATAATATCTAGCTTCCCTGGTGGCTCAGACAGTAAAGAATCTGTCTGCACTGCAGGAGAGCCAGGTTTGATCCCTGGGTTGGGAAGATCTTCAGGAGAATGAAATGGCAACCTACCCCGATATTCCTGCCTGAATTCCTTGGGCAGAGGAGCCTAGCAGGCTACAGTCCGTGGGGTCACAAAGAGTGGGACACAACTGAGGACTGACACTTCCACTTTAGTAACCACACAATAGTGTTCTGAGGATTACAAGTGTTGCTGTGTTTAGATGCTACTATTGCCAAGGCATGCTTTCAAGTTTTAGGTCATTTTATGCTATTCACCTACCAACTATTCTTTGTTAATTAATAATAACAAAGCACAACCAGGGGAAAGAAAACCAAGTATTACATTCATTTTCTGGAGTTGGTTTCACAGAATAATCAGTCATGTAGCAAGTTACTATTGCAGTAGCAAGGGTGGTCCTTGCTTATTCAAGTAGATGCCTAAATGTTCTCTGACTGTAGATGCCCCATTTTGCAGTCCATTTTTGAGGCATATTTCAAAGTCAAATATGTAAAGGGGCCTTTTTTTTTTTTTGGAATTAAAGATCCTTTAAAATCTGGTCTAGAATTCTCTAATGTTATCTCCCAACATTTCTCAAGTAGAATCCCTTGTGCCGGAGTCTTCAAGAAATGTAGAAACCAGACAAGTAGCATTAAAAAGAGCAGCCCATATATAAAACATTTGTTATGGTATATGATTAATATTAAACAATGTGGGAACTCTTTTAATCTCGATCACATTATTCTTTCTTCCATCAATGATGGAAAATAACAGCCTTTTACTTTTCTTTAGATCAAAATCTAAATGATCTGTTAGAATCTACATATTACAAAATCAGTACACTGTAATGATACTTTAAGAGGTTGCTCACCTCCAAAGTTAATGTCCATTTAAAGGATAGGTCAATATAAGGAATAAAGTAACATGTTAAATACTGCTTAAGGGGAAAAAACATCGCTGACAATCATGACACGGACATAGATTTGGCAAGTCAATGGTACACGAGAAAAATAGGGAAATGGGACTGCTCCAAACACAAAGACATTTAAGATACATAACACCCAAATGTATTGTGGGGAATCCTGCTTAGGTAACAAACCAAATATAAAATATATTTTATAGGCAATGAGAGAAAATTGATTATAAACATGGTATGACATAATAAGAATACTTTTATTAGGAGTTATGATGTCATTGTCACTACATAAGAAAATGTAGTTGCTTTTTGAGTTGTATAACTAAGGTATGAAATCTAGGTTTTGCTGCATTATATTTGGCAATTAGAAGGAAAAAAATAACTAATGAAAATGAATCAAAATCATTATGTTTTTATTGAAATATAGTTGATTCACAATGTTGTGTTAGTTTCAGATGTACAGCAAAGAGATTCAGGTAGACATATCTATTCTTTTTCAGATTCTTTTCCACTATAGGTTATTATAAGCTATCATAATGATTTTTAAATTGAAGTGATAGAGCTATGAACATTCACTGTATTATTCTCTCCAGTTTTCTGAATGCTTGAAAATTTTTAATAAAAGAAATTACTACTGTGGTATTATACAGCCATGCTCATTTAGCCAGTTGAAAATATTAATAGATTCCTACAGTTCCAAACAAACTTCTAGATTATAACCATTTATTTAGCAGAGTTCATCACATTTTGGCAACCTCTGATATTGAAACATCCAATTTACAGTTGCAAATGTGGACAGTTGCAGCAGCCACACAGTCCTCAGCTTGTGGAGTTCGGAAGGTTCCTAACGTAGAAGAAACAGCAGCATTACCTCATAACAGTGCTGCAACTCTCCACGTGGCAGGTGCAACCAGCATCTCCTTATGAGACTCACTGTTTACACACCTGAAAGAAACAGTCCTTGCCCCGTACCCTGCTGACCAGCTTCTAAGGGCTTCTTGGTTTCCGTTACGGAACAGACATGCCAAGGATACAAATGTTTGCAATGCAGAGGATGTGTAATGTTATGTAGTGTATGTTGGTTTAGGCTCTTCTCTCTCTCTTCTTGTCTCTCTTTTCTAATCTATAGTTCTAGTGTCATTTTCAAAGTTATTTCCATAAGAAATGTATTATGAGGGCCAAACAACAGACTTGTTGGTTGATTCATAGATCAGAACTCATTTATATATGAAAAACTCTGTAATTTTTCACTTCAGAAGTTCAAAATATTGTGGATATATAGCCCTTATATCAGACCACAGTTCCACGAAATAAGGTGCAAAAATATTATCCTACAAACGCATTATTAATGACCAGGAATTGGGAGGGGAGTTAGTGGAAACAACCCTGGATTTTATTGGACTCCATTGCTTTGTACTTGATGGAAAAATATTTGTTGAAAAGAAGAATGGTGATGGATAGAGAACAAAAAAGTGGGATTTCTCAGCAGTCGGGACACTGAAATCTGATGCTTTGCAGGCCCTGTATCTCTGGCAGAGAACCAGATGGGAAAGGAGAAAAGCATTTATCCTTGTTTGTCTCTTTGGTGGCTAACATATGTTACAAAAACAGACAACAAAAGGGGGTGGAGGAGGCCACACTATCCGGCTTCTGCTACCCAGATGCATTTCTGATCCCTAGAACTGGTGTGTGTGCAGCCACATTTAAAGCCACACAAATGGTGAGTGAATTCAGATGATGAGAGCCTTGGCTGTGGGCCTTGTTTTTTTTAATGTCAAGCACTTTTCCTCAAAGAAAATCTTTTGCTTCTGCAGGCTAAAGCATGGTGATATCAATACTGAAAGTGAGGGGTTTTTTTGTGTTTTTTTTTTTAAGTAAAATGCCAAGTACAACACAGGCAACCACAGTCAAATTTCCTGGTAGTTCCTATGAGTACCTTGGAGCTGGGGAAGACCTCCTTGGTGTGGGAGATGATTCATCATTCAGACAGCCCAGTCAGAACCTCTCCTGAAAAAAAACTCTTCTGATTCAAAGTCATGGAGAAGTCATTAATAATTAATTAGGACTGACTGTAACAACTTAATTATCGCCCACTTTTGCAAATTCAGTCGTTTAGCAATTCAACTATGTCCAGCTTTGAATCACTTCCTGATAATATGTTATTACTGTGAAAATAATTGGAGCTATTCTCATTTTTTAGAAGTTATTTATTTATCTTGTCTCTTTCGATTTAGATGAGTTAATTTAAATTATGAAATTTTAGACCATATAGAGGACTTAAAAATAAGATAGTACAAGACTGTATTATAACAAAGTATAAAACTGAAGCTCAGGGAAGCTAAATTACTAGTCCAAGTTTAAATGTCTTGGAAGGAGCCCTAAAGGCTTCTCAGTTTCAACTCAATCCTTCTATTGCTCTCTCATGTTGCTTTTAAAAGATACAGCACTTTTTCCATCAAATAAAAGTAATCTACATTTTCAGAACTTTAATAGGAAATGATAACTAAATGCTTTCTGACTATATTTCAAAATGAAATCCAGGTATTTATAAAGAGCCCAGGAATTTCAGCTTCTAAATTGCGCTTACGGTTATTTTAGGCACTTCTAGAGTTTCTTAGATCTCTGAAACAATGGTCTACGTTTTGTAGCTGTAGTTTTCTGTCAGGGTTTTTAATAACCCAAGGGCCATGGATGCCTAGAAAGGCCATGTATGGGCTTCAGAAGGCCAAGAACACCCTGAAGTGTCTTACCAGATTTTATGAGTATGTTACTACTGGTATTTTTCTTGGGGAAACTATCACTTTCATAGTATACTCAAAGGGATCCTTATTCCCCAGAGGTTAAGAATCAATGTCTTAAACAGACAGCTTTAGATTATATCCTTTGCCTTTCTTATTTATATTGTGCTTTTGGTTTCAATATTATTAAAATTGGGTGCTAATTTCCCATCCAATCTTCAAAGATAGTAACTTTAATATTTTTCTGCCTATTTCTTGAAATCATTGTTTTCCAACAAGATTATTTCTTAAGTTGTTTTACTTGTTTAATAATAAACTATTAAAAATGAATAAATAATAAAAGCAACAATTTTATAAGTATAAGCTCCATCCATTCTATCAATTAACATTTACCCAGGAGAAGGAAATGGCAACCCACTCCAGTGTTCTTGCCTGGAGAATCCCAGGGACAGAGGAGCCTAGTGGGCTGCTGTCTATGAGGTCGCACAGAGTCGGACATGACTGAAGCGACTTAGCAGCAGCAGCAGCAGAAGTACTCTGGACTGGATTTGTTGAACTGGTCACAAACTCCTTATTTTTCTACCCACAATTTATGGTGGATGTAGAAAAGAGTTAAATGTAAAAGTAAGAGAACAGGGGCCATGAGTTTCATCATGTCATTTCCCTTCATCAAAAATAAAACAAACTTAAATGAAAGTAACTTCATAATGAACAAAGGTCCAAACATCTGGAATTCAAAGCTGTTCACAATTCTTCCTCAACACCTTCATGTTCCATTCTGATCACTGCAATCATGTTCTACCTCCAGTGTGTTAGTCGCTCAGTCATGTCCGACTCTGTGAGACCCGTGGACCCAGGGATCTCTGTGAGACCCAGAAATCGAATCCAGGTCTCCTGCATTGCAGGTAGGTTCTTTACTGTTTGAGCCACCAGGAAAACCTTTACCTCCAAGACCTACCTACATTTTCCAAGCACTCTTTTTTATTTTTCCAAAGGGAATTTCATTTTCCTCTTTCTGAATACACATCAAGAGATCACTACTTTTTATTTCCTATATATTCCAGAAGTTCTGTGAAGACAGAAACTGGACCTCTCCCTTCTCGAAGTTTTTCACAGTACATAACAGTAGTGCCTTGCACATTGTGATTGCTCAGCAGGATTGTACTGGGGAGATAAATCTGCCTCCACACTGTTTCTTTTAGGTGAGGGTGATTCTTCTTAAGAGGGGGTGATTATGCTCCCAAGGGATGTGTGGCAATGCCTGGAGATACATTTGGCTGTCTCAACTGGGGAAAGTAGTATTGTATCTAATGATTAGTGCACTTTACGGGCTTTGCAGGTGGTGCCATGGTAAAGAACCCATCTGCCAATGCAGGAGACACAAGAGACTCAGAAAGAAATGGCAACACACTCCAGGATTCTTGCCTGGAGAATCCCATAGACACAGGAGCCTGGTAGGCTACAGTCCATGGGGTCCCAAAGAGTCAGAAATGACTGAGCACACACACACACACACGCACACACACACATACATGCAATGGATTTTAGTGCTGCTAAACATCCCAGAGGGCACAGTCCCCCAAAATAAAAGTTATCTGGTCCAAAATGTCAATAGTTTACGGCTGAGAACCTCTACATCATGGGTGTGTCTTGTTGAGCTCCAGTCTTGTGTAGTTCAGAAGGGAAGCTCTATATAATTTCCACCTTCTAATTGGGAGATCAGAGGGGAAGAGATACATTAAGGAATGAGCCTGGTAGTCACTCCCAAGGGTGGAGGCAAAAATGAGTCTAAAGTGTCCTCAGAGATTAAAGCCAGGGAAGTGAGTCCAAACATAATGTTCATTCTAGTGAGGTCAAAAATTAAGATAAATAACTAAAACAAAGGGGCTAAAAGTAACAACAAAAAGAAATACAAAATCACAGGCTAGATGATGGGATGGTTGAATTATGGTAACCATTGGCAGGTGACTTTCTTGAATTATCTTTATGCTCTCTTAGAACAGGTGTGTTTGGACTTCAGTTTTAATGAAAAGAATCAGAAACAGAAAATACAGTTTCCTAGTCATCTGCTGCTGCTGCTGCTAAGTCGCTTCAGTTGTGTCCGACTCTGTGCGACCCCACAGATGGCAGCCCACCAGGCTCCCCTGTCCCCAGGATTCTCCAGGCAAGAACACTGGAGTGGGTTGCCATTTCCTTCTCCAATGCATGTCATCAAGTGCTTTGAAATTTTTTGAGAATTCTCATAATACCTCCCACGCTGTCCCATCCACCCTCCAGTTGCACTCCGAGTAAGCTGAATAACTTAGAGGCCTAAAGGAGTGATGAAATTTCCATAGTATGTGGGTTACCAAACTGAAATAATTTTGCTTTGGAAATTGATAAGCTAAGCAAACCTAGTACATGTGGTAAATTAAATATTTAACTGTCTACTATGAACTGGCTGCAATTAATTCTTTCCATGATATACTTCTCAGAAGTTTCACTCATTACCATATATTACATGAAAAACATATCTCTAGATGAAATAGAAAAATCACTTAGACTTGAACTCTAAACACACTAAAATAAATGTTCAAAATTAGTGTCTTGTCTAAAATTATTTCTTATAAAAATAACAGTTCATTTTATACATTTAATTAACTTCACTGACTCTTCTGATTCTGAAATATTGGTTAGATTTTTATAATTAAGCATACAGAAATAATTAATGGTTGCTCAAGTTGGATGACAAGACTTCCTTTCAACAAAAGTAATTAATTCAAGAGAAAAGTATTTCATTTGTCCATATTGCTTAGAAAATTGCCTCCTCTCAGCTCACTCTGACTTTTGAGGTTAGGGAAGATAACTTTCTAAATCTAATTTTTAAAACTCTTAATTCTATTTTTTTCCAATTTTAGAATATGAGAATATCATATTACATTTCTATCCTGCAGTTTTTCTGTCTGCAAATTGGCACTAAAATGCTGAAACATATTACTAAAAGGTAATAGATATACTTCTAAGAACTTACTTTTTAGGAAGAAGGCATGAGTTTATAGTTATTTGTTAAGTTCTTTCCAAATAAGAGATGCACAAACAGCCATGCTTCCTGTCTGAGAGGAAAAATTTATAATAGAGAAAATGTGTCCTAAAAAGCATGTGTTTTACAGAATTCTCATTATAAAAATGAATGTGTTAACAATATGATAAATGCTGAGGAGCGACTGGGTTGAGGGTGAAGTGAAATAAAATCTCCACAATAGAAAAATACCTGCATTCAGATGAGCGTAGGTTACAGTGACAACATTGAGTCTAACTCGTCAAGACTTCTCCTTACAGCATCATACATGATTGATGTTCCAAAGGGACCCATACCACTGAGGGCCTCCGGGTTTTACTGCATCAGTATTTAAGGGAAAAACTAAGCAAGCTTCTAATACATTTATCATCTGATATAAAAATTATTGTCGTATATGTAACTGAGAAATACATGTATGAAGAGCAGTCTAAAAATGGCAAAACTTTTCAGGTTAATTAGTGGCAAGATTTAGTGCAAATCCAAATTAAATTAAAGAGACTAATAGTTATACTATGATTATTTGCCTTTTTTCTATCCAATTTTCTTTCATCCTTTCTTCCCCTCTCTATTTTTCACTTTATCCTTTTTCCCTTCAGCTATCTATCCATGGGTGTTTTTGTATAAAAGAATGTGATGTATCTTTTATTTGGAAAGATCTTTACAATTCACTATGGGCTTACCCATATCTTCCTGAAAAGCAATTGGTTATAAATATTTCTATGACATTTCAATAATATATTCCAGTATATTAGTCCCACTTACAGATTACACATGTGAAGGGCAAAATTATTAATGCATATACATAGATTTATTCCTATTAAGGATATTTATTATATGCACTAAACATTAAATCCAAAGTCAAATGTCAATCAACAATTTTAGTTACCAAACTACTGATAAGGGTTTTATATTAGTGTTGGAAATAATCTGTTATAGGTCATTATCGAAGTCTACTATCGAAAGCTACTTACAAATAATCAGAGCAAGAAGTCTCTTGTCTTCCATTCATTCTGTAAACTTTTATTGCATTTCTATGAAGTATGCTAGGTTTTAGAAGCAAAAAGAAATAAAGTACTTCCCACAGGAAGCATATTACAGGTACTTCCCATAGGAAGCTTATTTACAGTCCATTTCTTCAATAGAAATGTACAGTTATTTCAGAAATAAAATTTTTCCAAAAAGTTATCTTTCTCATAAAATTTTGAGTTTTGGGGGAAAGGATGAGAAAAATCAGTCTTTTTGACTTCAATTGCAATGCCCAATACAGATATTACATTTGAACTTATAATCAATTTGAATGTATAATTGGAACAAAAATTATTTAATAAGAAACAGATTGAGTTCCTTTTCCAGGTCTCAAGCTGAAAATCACCTTTAGTAAGGATTTATGCTTTTATTTAGTTTCCCTTAGTTCAGCTTTGCAAATAGTCCCATTGCTTATTGCTGGAAAACACTGTAGAGAATTCTCCCTTGTTCATGAACTTCATCTGATTATATGGAAATTAAAATAACCTATGTGGGTTTCATTTATTAAATAGACATTTACTGAGGGTGTATTTTATGGAAAGTACCATGTTAAGATCTTTTAAAAGTTCACAAAAAAACAACAGAAATTAATACAATTGAGTAGCAGGTAAATTAACTATTGATGTAGAGGAAGTATAAGTGACAATGTTAGATTTTATTACTGCATAAATATATATAAAGTAATATGTTTTTCACTCTCAAGAAAATCTGTAGCAACTTCTCATAGAACAAAGGATAAAATACAGAAACACTACAAGTCGACATATTAAAATAATTTTAATTCTTGTTCTGAATTAGTTGATCTTTAAATACCCATTGTTTTCCTTGGGAAAATTTAATCAATTTGAATATTAATGGATAAATTTATATTGTAGAGCACCTGGTGGTGAAATGTAAAAATAAAATCTTAATTACACCCTCCACTAGATCTGTTGTGTTCATTCAAGACAACACATTCAAGTATTTAGACAGATGGCAGTGGAGGTCATATTAGCCTCTGATTTCTCTACAGGGAAGCAAGAGAAAGCAGAGCTCTTAGGATCTATGCTTGTCTGCCTAACTTCACACTTTGAAATCCTCGACAAATGCTGATTTATTCACAGCCAAATGTTTTCCTATCTGATTAGGCAGTTTTCTACTTCAGTAAGCATGTAATATGGAGGTAGCTGAATTTCCACACTAAGGAGTGAAAAAAAAATATTTATAGTTTGGAAATAAAACAATCTGTAGGAATCAGGACTGTTGGGATCATAAAGAGCTTCATAGGGAGTAAATTTTTTGATGAATCCATACTGTAGGGTTAAAGAGTTAAAAGCTTAGTTTTAAGAAGAATGAGACTAAGCTATGTTTATACAATAAACAATGGTTTTAAAGGACCACATTTATAATAAATTAGCTTGAAGGCTGATTCTTATCGCTTACGATTGTATTATTTCTCAAACAAAAGGACAAGAGTTGGATAAGTTAGCATTCTATTTTAATTCATCTCAGTTTACATTTTGATTATGACTTTTAACTTTCCCTTAAAAAAATGAACGTAAGCAGCTGCTGAAAGTGTTCCTTCAAAGGGACGTGGGTTCCAAGTGACCTTTTTTTAACAACACCAATTAAATTGACATGGGGAAAATGAAAAATATTTGTAAGCACAACTATATAAAACTTCATTCTCATGTAACATCATTTTATATTTACAATTTGGGCACTCAGTGAGAAAAGAAACCATGTAATTAGTATCAGTAGTAGTAGCAACCCTATGTTAAAGAAAATAACTGATAAACTGAGAGGTTAGGTTAATGTTTCACTCATTCTAAGACTCAGTACATTGTCACTGCCATGATCATAGTCCCAATTTCAGTGTCACTTTGACATCCATTAATCAACAAATATCAATGATTACCAACCTTGTACCTGGCCCTAAGGGTTAGCTGCTTTCATGAGACAATGGGAAAACAAAGAGGAATAAAATATTGTCCTTGTCTTCAAGAAGTTTACTGTCAGTTCCTACAGTCCTTGTACTCAAACTTCGTCACATCAGTGTTCAATCTAATCTCTAAAGGTCTTATTCAAAATGAAGTTTTCCTACACTAACTGTTCCAAAGACTTAGACCCTGGAGTTCTTAGAAAGGGACCATGATTCCACATCTTAAATAAGCACAAGTAATTCTGATGCATGTGGGTGATGCACAACAGTTATACTAGATTCTATTTGCTCTGTCTCTGTCTCACCAATTCCAATAGGTAGTTTAGTATTTTTTTGCTCTTTCATAATCGCCATTCATTGAAAACATATTATTTTCCAGACTATGTACTTAACACATGCTATTTCATTAATCCTAATAACATTCCTATAGGATAGATAGGCCTATTTTCACTTAACAGATTTGGAAACAAGGTCAGAGATTTTAAATAACTTTATTAAATATCTATACCCATCCCTTCAACAAAGGGTACAGAACTACTATTAAGTAGGTACTTTTAGATTCTGGGATCACACTGGTAAAGAAGTTGTTTAAACCTCTAATAGAGGATAGACTTCTCTTTGACTATAAAACCTATATTCTTAGCCATTAAGTTTTATTACTCCCTTTCACCTGAAATGTCTTCCTCTTCAGTTCTGGTTATAGAGTCCTATCTCACTTCTTGTGTCTGAAGGCCTCCAATTCCAGCCCTAAACAGACATTTTAAAAATGATGATCTATGAATTTTTAAATAGTCTATTGATAATCTTCAGTAAATTCAATAAAAGTCTTAAAATTTCACCAATTTTTTCCTTTGGGAAAGATTCACCAGAACCCAACAGTTTCTGGAAAGAGGCTGTGATTCTCAAAATGTTAATAATAAGGGGTACCAAACCAGGTCAGAAAATTGGAATCACTCTTTGGCCCTAGAATAGGTAATTACGAAATGTTTTCAAATATATGAACTTCAAAGAAATTTATATATTCAATACATGTGGAAAGACACTATTGATACATACATGAATAAGCAGGATGGGGGTGAGTTACCTTAAAAGGTAACTAGAACAGAACAAAAGATTCTTTCTAAAGAGAACATGCATAGAACTTAAAGACTGGCTACAGGAGAGATCAAGGAGTCAAAGGTGACACCAAGATTTCATCTTGACATTGTCTTCAAGGAGCAATGGAAGCAAAGAAGCACAGATGATCCGAGGTGGGAGGAACTGTAATGAAACATGTTTCAGACTTGTTGACTCAGAATGGTATTAAATATTCCTATCAATAAGTTATATCAAACATTAGAAACATTGATCTGAAACCCACAAGAAAATTTGTGCTAGAGCTATAGACTATATATGCAATTACTTACAGAGAACCTAAAAATGGCAAAGTAAATTAAATTCTAAGAAGAAAGAACACTGAGAGAAGAAAAGAGATTTGGAACCAGAAGTTTAGCAAGAAGTTAAACAGAGTAAGGGAGTAAGGAGAGCACAAGTGCTGAGAAATGTCTCAACTTATTTCAAGAACAAAAGGTTTATTAAACTAGGTACTATTGGAATAAACATTAGGTAGAAAAATAGCATGATTTTTGTTAAAGTAAGCATTTCTCAAAAGCATACATTTTGAAATACAACTTACTTCTCCAAAATTCCTTAAAATTCCAAAAGATAAGGAATCACCACCCTCAAAAATTCACATTTTATTAGGGGAGATATAGAATAAGTATATTCTACCATAAATATAAATATGTACACACCATATATTTACTAATATCTAACACTAATAATTATCATCAATGTTACAACTGTTTATTTAAGTACTGTTACTTATTTTTATTCAGTTTTATATGCATATATTTATATAATATATGAATATATACATGTAAACAGATGTTCACACAAGAGATTAGGGACATTTGGTGACATCAAAGAACTCAGACAATAATTAGAGAAAGAGAGCTAAGCAATAACAATACAGTGGTATAAGAATTAAACCACCATTATTAATTGAATGCTTCCTATGGGCAGGAACTGATAAGTCATCTCATTTATGCCACCCAACAGAGCCCATGCTCTTAATCATTAACTGTCAATATGGACACAAATTTTAAAAAAATACACAGGGGTACTGTTAAGAAAAGTGCACTTAACATTAAGAGGTGAAAAAGACATTTCAGAGTAACTTGTAATTGAGCTGCATCATGGAGAATGTTTGGGAAAAGGCAAAGAAATAGCCTGTGCAAGTACAGAGAAAAAAAATGTGTTCAATGTGGTTAGGGAGCAAAAAGCCGTGCTGATCCGGCTGACTAATGGGATGGGATTGGAGAGGTAAGTAGGGTCATATTACATGGTTGCTGAAACCTGTAGATGTATTTAGGGTGTTTGATTCTATCTTGGAGGCAGTCGAGAGCCATTTATTATGAAAATGTCTGTTGTTAATGTTGGCTGTGTCCTGATATTATTTGGGTTCTAAAAAGATCATCACAGTTGTATGCAAGTATACAGGAGAGAAAGGAATCTGTATGAATAAAGGAAAAATAAACAGAATTTTGTTGTAACCATCTATGTAACAGATGATAAGGGTATAAACTAAGTGGAGGCAGTTAGAAATGAAAAGGAAAAGAGAGAGAAAAGAGCTGTTTAGGAGGAAAACTCAACAAGTATACCATGAACCTTTCAAGAGAGTGAAAGGGTATGCTAGTTACAACTATGCCAGAAACAAAGATATATATTGGGGATGGACCAGGCAAACTGGGACATCACTGAGAGATGTGAACTCAATGATACAAGATTTCAAAGGAGGAAAAAACAGAAAATTGTTAACTAGGATTTGAATCAAACATCAACTACTAACAGCTGCAACAACACTAGT
This sequence comes from Capricornis sumatraensis, assembly GCF_032405125.1. Lineage (NCBI taxonomy): Eukaryota > Metazoa > Chordata > Mammalia > Artiodactyla > Bovidae > Capricornis > Capricornis sumatraensis. The sequence goes on from NC_091073.1 coordinate 28,579,730, forward strand.
TTCTTCATCTCCATATAGCTGAATTTCCTCATTCTGAATAGAGACAATAGGGTTGCCTTAATAAACACATTGTATAATCAAATAAATACACCTTGTGAAATACTTCGTAGAGTGACTGACCCATGGTGTGAGCTACATATTCATAGCAGTGCGTGAGAAACCGGAAATGCAAGAAATTTAGACTTTACTCAGCAACAGTGGGGCTTCCCAGGTGGCGCTACTGGTCAAGAACCCGCTTGTGAATGCAGGAGACAGGGTCGATCCCTGGGTCAGGAAGAGTCTTTGGAGGAGGGCATGGCAACCCACTCCAATATTCTTGCCTGGAGAAGCCCATCGACAGAGAAGCCTGGCAGGCTACGGTCCATGGGGTTGCAAAGAGTCAGACACAACTGACTTGGCATGCAGGCACAGCAAGCAACAGATCCCCAGAGAACTTCCAGCAGACGTAGCCTCTGAGAATGGATTAAATTTCAGGATGGACAAGTAGATATGTGTAAAGGCCACACAGCAGTTTGTTACAGGCAAGATTACAACTGAGTTCTGTCTTAACCAATTGCTGTTGTTGTTCAGTCGCTAAGTTATGTCTGACTCTAACTCCATAGACTACAGCCAGCCAGGCTCCCGTGTCCAAGGGGATTCTCCAGGCAATACTGGAGTGGGTTGCTGTTCCCTACTCTAGGGGATCTTCCTAACCCAGGGATTGAACCTGTGTCTCCTGCATTGCAGGCAGATTCTTTACCACTGACTCACCAGGGAAGCCCCTAAGTAATCAATGCCTTGATCTTTTCAGTGTATCATACTGGTTCTTTATGAACTCTGTTGTTATCAGCCATGGTATGCTGAGACATAATTGAACATAAATTTTGTTTGAAGAAGAAGTGTGATATGTGAGTACTGGCATAACATTAGTTCTGAACCAGCCACATAACTTTATATAAACCATAGAGTCTCACCATTACTAGCTTTAAAGCGATGCTATTTGCTCAGGGCTGATGAATATAAAAATTCCAGTTTTCTAAAATTATCTACTGAATTTCTGGTATGGCTTCCTGCTGCATGTACTTCTCCACGTCCCCTTAAAATAAAGGCCCCTTAACTGAAGTTACTTGAATGACTATCCATTCTTTACAAACTGTAAAAGTTTAATATGCCTATGGTGACTCAAATTATTTTATGGGAATTAAATGAAAAATTTTTGCTTGGAATATACTGGATGCTTAATGCACAGTGGCTATTTTATTACAATATTAAGATGAGAAATGAACCATCTACAGAGAAGCTGTATAATGTGTTGAATGAGAACAAGGAATCTGCATCCTGACTTGGTAAAAACTGAGCTTTGACATTTACTAATTATGTGACCCAGAGTAAGTTACCTAGTATATTTAATTGGAGGAAATAGTATTATTCATAGAGTTGTTATGAAGATTTAATGAGATAATATTTGTTAAGATGCTTAAAGTTTAATATCTTACATATTTTTATAATTTAATAAAATAAAATTAATTTTAAAATGAATAATAAATTGAATTACCTAATAATTTAATAAAATGCTAAAAAAAGGTAGTGCTATATATGTATATGATACTTAAAATGAAATAAGTAAACAAACAGAAACATCATCTAGTCATATTTTCCTTGTGGTATATCAGCAATAACAGCTATCAGTAATGGAAAATTATTGGTCTGGGATGACTGTAACTGTTTATCCTTCTAAACTTGTCTTACTTTTTTTTTTTTTTTTTTCAGAACTTTCAAGCTCAGATAATTTTCCTTCTTCCAGAATATTGCACTTCATTATTCCAGTCTTTAACCCTATGTTGGTGTTTTGTTATTATATGAACGGCTAGGAAAGTAGTAATCACTCAGTGAATGTCTGTGGTATACAAAAATTAAGATATTTAAAAAGATACAATAAACAGGCAAATTTAATAATTTTGTATATTGATTAGTTTCTAAGTCGCACAAAAAGTTTATTTAGTAAACCTGAACAATGCATTCATAATAATCATCTCAAACTCTTATAGTTAAGAATGAATTTTTTTCTAAAGCAAATTTGTGCACTAATTAATTATTCAAGTCTAAAATCCAACTGCATTCATTCTTATTAGTAATTCATATTAAATGAAGTATATATTATATCAAAATTATGTCCTAAAATATAGACAAATGACTATATTGATGGCTAGGTATGAACAGCAAGTGTCATACAATAAAATAGATATCTAGAGGGTAAAAATAGAAATAAAAGCAATAAATGCACTGAATACAATTTTAGTACTTTTTATGCCACCTGTTATAATAAACAGATTGTAACATAAACTATTGGAGAAGGCACTGGCGACCCACTCCAGTACTCTTGCCTGGAAAATCCCATGGGCGGAGGAGCCTGGTGGGCTGCAGTCTATGGGGTCGCTAAGAGTTGGACACAACTGAGCGACTTCACTTTCACTTTTCACTTTCGTGCACTGGAGAAGGAAATGGCAACCCATTCCAGTGTTCTTGCCTGGAGAATCCCAGGGACGGCGGAGCCTGGTGGGCTGCCATCTCTGGGGTAGCACAGAGTCGGACATGACTGAAGTGACTTAGCAGCAGCAGCAGCAGCAGCAACATAAACTATCTTTCGTAATCCTCACAGCAATGCTATGTATTTTTATTATTTTTCTTTTACATATGAAGAAACTGAAGCACAGAAAGGTAAACAGTTCAAAGTTGCAGTGATGATTCACAATAAACAAAACATGGAAACAACCCAAATGTCCATGGACACTTGAATGGATAAAGAAGATGTGATACATATATATATAATGGATGCTACTTATCCATAAAAAGAATAAAATAACTTCATTTGCAGAAACAGAATTTAAATGCAATTAGTATAATTAAGACAGACAAAAACAGTCATAATAGCTGACTATTTCAGCAAAGAAATAATTCTAAAGTTTAAAACATAATATCTGATGTGAGAAATCCACTGAGTGAGCTTAAAAAAATGGATTGGTGAAGGCAAATAAAAGGATAACTGATCTTGAAGACAAATTAATAAAAATTATAAAATCTAGATTTTGAAAAGTGAAATGTTAAAAATTATGGAGTACTACTAATTTGACTGTGTGGATTACAATAAACTGTGGAAAAATCTGAAAGAGATGGGAATACGAGACCACCTGACCTGCCTCTTGAGAAACCTATATGCAGGTCAGGAAACAATAGTTAGAACTGGACATGGAACAACAGGCTGGTTCCAGATAGGAAAAAGAGTACGTCAAGGCTGTATATTGTTACCCTGCTTATTTAACTTCTATGCAGAGTACATCATGAGATACACTGGGCTGGAAGAAGCAAAAGCTGGAATCAAGACTGCCGAGAGAAATATCAATAACCTCAGATACGCAGATGACACCACCCTTATGGCAGAAAGTGAAGAACTAAAGAGCCTCTTGATGAAAGTGAAAGAGGAGAGTGAAAAAGCTGGCTTAAAGCTCAACATTCAGAAAACTAAGATCATGGCATCTGGTCCCATCACTTCATGGCAAATAGATGGGGAAACAGTGGAAACAGTGTCAGACTTTATTTTGGGGGGCTCCAAAATCACGGCAGATGGTGATTGCACCCATGAAATTAAAAGACACTTACTCCTTGGAAGGAAAGTCATGACCAACCTAGACAGCATATTCTAAAGCAGAGACATTATTTTTCCAACAAAGGTCCGTCTAGTCAAAGCTATGGTTTTCCAGTGGTCATGTATGGATGTGAGAGTTGGACTGTGAAGAAAGCTGAGTGTCGAAGAATTGATGCTTTTGAACTGTGGTGTTGGAGAAGACTCCTGAGAGTCCCTTGGATTGCAAGGAGATCCAACCAGTCCATTTTAAAGAGGATCAGTCCTGGGTGTTCTTCGGAAGGACTGATGCTAAAGCTGAAACTCCAGTACTTTGGCCACCTCATATGAAGAGTTGACTCATTGGAAAAGACTCTGATGCTGGGAGGGATTAAGGGTATGAGGAGAAGAGGATGACAGAGGATGAGGCTGGATGGCATCACCGACTCGATGGACATGAGTTTGAGTAAACTCCGGGAGGTGGTGATGGACAGGGAGGCCTGGGGTGCTGCAATTCATAAGGTCACAAACAGTCAGATGTGATTGAGCGACTGAACTGGAACTAATTTATGAGTCAATATCAATAGTCTAATAAGCATGTATTTGGAGTCCCAAGAGAAGATAGTGAGAATGGTATAGATATAATATTTAAGGAAATAACATGCAGATTTTTCCACCCAAATTTGATTTAAAATATACTGTCTGTGAACTCTAACCAATAAGGCAAGGAAAATAAATAACATAAACACAGGAAAGAAAGAAATAAAAGGCCATAAGTCATACACAGAAAATATTCCTTGTCGTTGTTGTTTGTTTGTTAAGTCATGTCTAACTCTGGCAGCCCCATGGACTGTAGCCTTCCAGGATCCATTGTCCATGAGATTTCCCAGGCAAGAATACTGGAGTAGGTTGCCATTTCCTGCTCCAAGGTATCTTCCCAACCCAGGGATTGAACCCATGTCTCCTGCACTGGCAGGCAGATGCTTTATCACTGGGCCACCTGGGAAGCCCCAAAAGCATACCAGAGAATCTTAAAACAAATTAGTTTAAACTCGTACAAACAATTCTTCCTATGGAGATATAGTAAACAATAAAGTAAGGGATTCGTATAAGAGGAGACAAATAAACCAATGGAAAAGAAGATTAAAATTGGATCTAACCGCATATATGGTCAATTTCTTTTCAAAAAAGGACTCAGATAATCCAATGGATAAAATAAAGTCTCCACAATAAATAACGCTGGAGTAAGTGGATGTGTGCATAGAAATAACAAATTTTGACCCTTACCAAATACTATTCACAAAAATTTATTCCAGTGTTACATACCCAAAGGTAAAATTCAAACTCAAAAATTTCTGAAAGTAATCCTAGTATAATTTCTTTCAGAGTTTATGAAAGCAAATATTTCTTATAGAAAATATGACTAAACTAAATAACTAAAGTTTTAATGACAAATTAATCTTCAAAATTTAATGTTTATTTTCATGAAAAGTCATCAAGAAGAAAATTAAAAGGTATGCTGAGGGAATAAAAAGGAATATATTTAAAATACAAATATAAAATACATATACTTAACAATGATTTCTATCTAGAATCTATAACAAATTTCAACAAATCAATTAGGCAAACAAAAAGAGTCTAAACAGTCGTACATGTATTTAGTGCACACTGTTTTAATGTAACAATGTGCAATAAATACATATAATACTGCTAAGATCATTAGTTACTAGAGGAGTATTATCACAAAATGATAACTCTTAACCCACATTAGAGTGGATAGAACCAAGGTTAACATTTCATGTTTATCCTATCTCCCAGCCATCCCAAATATCACTCTCCTGGGAAAACAATCAGTACCCAAGTATATTTCTAGAGGCATTTTAGGTACATATGAACATGTAAAACAGTTGTTTTTTAGCATACAAATATTAGTATATACTAGACTCTGTTGTGTAACTTGGTGTATTTGGAGATCTATCCATATGAGTACATAAAGAGATCACTCATATTTACAACTGAAAATAATGTTCCATATAGAAGCTCCAGTTCAGCATTATTAAAATCATCAAATCATACAGTTCAAATCTTCAATATCAATTCATTATTTTCTCTATTTCTTTGCTCAACCATCACCTGATATGTATATAACCAATATGCTAACCCAAATTTAAGTGGAATTAAATGCATGATAAAGTTACTACTATTACTGTATTGTCTAAATCAGTTAACACTTATCAAATGAGACTTAGTTGCTCAGTGTCTGACTTTTTGTGACTCCATGGACTGTAGCCCACCAGGCTCCTCTATCGTTGGAATTCTCCAAGCAAGAATACTGGAGTGGGTTGCTATTTCCTTCTCCAGAGGATATTTCCAACCTAGGGATCAAACCCAGGTCTCCTGTATTTCAAGCAGATTCTTTACTGTTTGAGCCAATAGGGAGTCTAATATCTTAAAAAAATAATTCCAATATTCCAGAGTTACTACATTTAAAACAAGTGTTAAATATTGTTTTCTCCTATTACATGTAGAAAACTCACAAGAAAAAGTATAAAACTATATATTGCAGACACTAGATGAGTGAATATTAAACAAAAATGTAGTCATAAAAATTAAGCAGCAGTGTATACTTCGAAGTAGCATGTTTTGTAATTTTTCCCCCAAAAAGGAAGGAGATAGATGCTATTGCTTTCACTGAAGTAACTCGAAACTAAGCAAAAAATGTCATTATAAACTCTTTAAAGTCATTATAAACTCTATATGACCTACTTTATCTCTCATTTACAGTTTTTCAAAAACATGTTAGTTGGCTGTTTTTCCTTCCTCTTATACTATCTGATTAAAAGGAATACACTTCTCTTCACTTTTAGAAAATCAGTCCTTCCTTAAGGCCAGATTCCTCTCCGTTTAAGAAAAGTGATTTTATGGTTGTCAGCAGAAGTAAAATAACTGTAAGATATCAACCTCCATCCAGGTATGGACAGAGCTCTATGGTCAACATGGCCGTACCTATGGCTCATATACTGCTTCTGCAAATGGAGCCCCAAGGATTATGTCTGAAGTTAAACAGCGCCAAAGTGGCCGAAAGGGGCTAATATATTTAAAAGTCATGAAATGGGTATATTTCTCTAGGCTAAAGCCCATTGTTTTCAGCTTTTGTTTCTTAATTTAATATGTATTCATCTTTAAAAGTAGGGTCTTCTCCTTCCAGTTCTCTGTATCACTTGATACAGTTTCTGTATCAATTCTCTATATCACTCTCTAGAAGCAGCCACTGCTATGAATCTCTTGGCTCTACTTCCTGAGTGGTCCTGTTATTAGTAAAAATTGTAGTATGATGTCTATAATAATCAATGTAATTAAGTACACAGGTGCAAAAAATCTTAGAAATGTACTCACAGCTAATGTCTAATTTAAAATTCTAGGAACTTTAATTTCAGAAGGTACGTTCTTCCTTCTGTGCAGCTCAACTGTAGTGATTGTACACGATATAGTACTTGCAAAAGTACAAAGTACAAACCAAGTGAGAGGCTCTAATGCACTGCTTTCAAGTTAGAAGTGAAGCCACATGGAGCTTCTGAGACTAAATGTCTGACTATTGACTTTCCTCCACTCTCCACTTTCTTCCTAGGATGGAACTCAAGCCCGGGCTCATGGACTTTTTGGATGACTATAGGAAAAGGCGGAAGTTGCTTAGGCACCATTGTTCTGTATCCAGACTAATACTAGACCCAACACATGGCATGACCTGGAGCAGAGCTGCTATAAAAATGTAATTCTCCTTTAACCCCTCTGTGTAAATCATCGGAAAGTTTCCCTCCACTGATTTAAACAAATTTGGTCTTTGACCTCTGGAGTCAGAATTGGTCTCAACCACTCTTTCAGATGGTTGTAGTATTGACTGTTTGATGTATGTCAACTACCATAAAATGCAATACTATTTCATGACAGATCTTCAAATAATGCCACATATGTCCAAAGTTATGGTAACAGTCTCTTTATTCCAAGTAAATCAGTAGCATGAAATACTGCAGATTAATGAAATAATGCACTTTGTTGTATCAAGCTTTGGCATCTACTGCAGCTGTGATTTGTGGTATTGTTCAACCAGTTGCAACACCTGTCAACATGCTTCCTCTAGGACTTCAAAAGGCTTCCGATAAATACCAAATGCTTAAAAGGGTTCTCATGTGTATAAGTAAGAATTTTTCTGGGTCTGTGATTTGGGGTATTTAACAACCAGATCAGTATGATAGTTCATAAAACAATCAGTTTTTTAATGATCTATCTGCAAACATTCAAGTCTGACAATTTGAAACACCACAGAGGACCCAAGAAATTATACTTGTCCACTTTTTCTGCAGGAAAAAAAACAATATACTGAATACTCTTTAAGTAAAACCTAACTCTAAAATTAGAACAAGATTTCCAATCAAAACATATTTTGATAAATTTCTTTAACATTGACCTTCACAAGGAGTTTTCAAGCAGTGTCTCCCAACTGATAAATACATATTATATAAATGTATAACTATTATATATCTTATATAATTAAATATTGCTTATTATATAACAAGTTATATTACAAATATAAATTATTATACTAACATATTAAACATATAAACAAAGTATTTACTAATATATACTTTATACATATGTATTTAGAGTTAAGTTTATATCTCTAAATTGAAATGAATTTCAATATCTTTGGTGAACAATGTTTAATAAAGTGTAACACAGGAAGATATTGCACTGCATACAGTATTTAAATGTTTTCGTACTTAATAGTTCAAAAAATTGTTTTATTTAATTGAGACCAACTGGCCTCATTGGTTCTTATAAACTTTGCAATATATATTCAGTAAAAAGGAATAAAAATGAACAGATGTTTCTCCTTAAAGAAAGCAGACAAAGATTTTTCTTACACAATAAATCAGTTGCTAGTGGATTTCCAGGACATTGCTTTAGGCTATGTAGGTAGAAAACTTAAAAAAAAAAAAATTACCTCTGTATGGATCCAAAACTGGTAGAGGAGATTGAACTGAAGATGAACAGCATATACTGAAGGTGGTATGAAGAGGGCCAGGGGAGAGTAGAATATCTGAAAGATTGAAACGTTGTACATTTGCACATAGGCTTTCTCAACATAACATATACTGTTACTAATGGTTCAACATTCTGAGTCTATACTTCAGGGAATATGCCTTATTCTTTGACAAATACATCTTATTCTGTACATTTTATTGTCATGTTTGACTTTGCAACATTAATTTTCCATGTGATGATAAAGTTATAGACATATTGAAGCTAAGTCCACTGGACTTCTGCTTCACATTTAATAATGCCTGGCTAAAATAGCATACACAGTAGATTATTTCCTTAATTTTGAAAAGGTTGGATGTATTTCCTAGAAGTAAAGAGGCTTTTTAATATACACAAAAATACTTTTTTAAAGTAAAAAAAATGTAGGAGCATGTTCCTTTATACCTTGACAGCTCCTAAACACTGTATTATTATGACATTCTGAGTAATAAAATGGAATTATAATAAAAGAAAGTAACTTCATATGAGAAGAGGATAGAATATGTTTTCCCTTTAATTATTTTTTTTCTTTTTTTGTGGTTTACAATATCTCTTGATGTTTTCAAAGTTATTAAGGGCTATGATATTGTGCCATCGTGGAAAAAGTTTTGAAGGTCCCTATTTCCTAACAGACGGAAATGTCTCCGCTTTGGAAAAACAACTTGTGCTTAAACCACAGAACTGGTTAGAATCAACTAACAAGCACAATCTGCTGTGTTCTCCCAATGACTTTGATCCCCAAGAGTGGATTCATGTTGTGAGAAAACATTTTGTTAAATGAAAAACTAAACAGCCAAATAGGAAGAAAAAGAAGCTGACTTTCACTTATATTTTGGGATTCATAAAGTTAATATTTCCAAAATATGAGATTTAAAAAAATATGTTTTCAGAATATTACAATTTTATTTCTGAATCATTTTAAAGCTTTTGTTCTCAATTAGACCAAATATTATTTCAACAATGTTTAGTAATGATGATATATTTGAAATCAGACATTTATGTAAACTCTTCCAGTTTTTGTTTCAAACTTTAAGTCATGAAAACTCTTAACTGTCATCACAACAGGATCAGTTTCATTATTTATAAATTCATTATTAAGCATTGGATTAGATTAGTGAGCAACAAAAGAACATTGGGCTCTTATTCAAGACATTCCCTTTTAAGCCTTCATTCCACTACAGAATCACTCTGTAATATTTACAAATCTCTTAAACTTCTCTAGGCTCCAGTTTCCAGGTCAAATGAATGGTGAAGGAGAAGATCATTTGAAATCTAGCCATCTTTTTAGTTCCAAAAGATCTCTAGTGTTTTGATTTGATTTGATTATAGTAATATATTAAAATAGTTCTCTTACAATAGGTTAATAAAAATATTTGAAAAACATGCATGACCTATAATTTAACTATTTTGTTTAATAAGTTAAGGCATATTTTAGAAAGTTTGAGATGTAAATAAAAATGCAGAACATGCTTACTAAATAGTTCTATTTGGAAAGACAGTGCATTCAAGATGTACATTTAAAGTTCATTATAATTCCTTAAAGTGTTAAAAAATAGTCCTTTGAGATAACAACAGTTATTGAGAAAGGGTGTTCTGTCATAAGAAAAATTGTGAGGAGATGAGTTAGGCAGTAAAGTTCTTTACCATAGGACTGCTCAGAGTCTTTATTGTGCTAGTACTAACCACAAGTCTGTAAACCCAAAGAACACAGGAATTTTCCATAAGTTTAGATTTCCTAAACCTGTGTTTGTTGAACCATGCTCTTGAATTGGAAGAATCAATATTCTAAAACGAACTTATTATTCAAGGCAATATGCAGATTCATTACAATCTCTATCAAATTACCAATGGTATTTTTCTCAGAACTGGAACCAAGAGAAAAAATTTTTTAATTTGCATGGAAACACAAAAGACCCAAAACAGCCAAAGCAAGCTTGAGAAAGAAGAATGAAACTGGAGGGATAACTTTCCTTTACTTCAGACTATACTACAAAACTACAATACTCAAAACAGTATGGTACTGACACAAAGCCAGACACATAGATCAATGGAAAAGGATAGAAAGTCCAGGAATAAACCCACACATTCATGGTCAGTTAATCTATGACAAAGGAAGACAGAATATATAATGGAGAAAAAACTGTCTCTCCAATAAGTGATTCTGGGAAAACCGGACAGCTATATGTAAAGGAATAAAATCAGAACATTTTCCAATACCATATACAAAAGTAATCTCAAAATGGATTAACAACCTAAATGTATGATGGGATATGATAAAATACCTAGAGTAAAACACAGATAGAACACTCGTTGACATAAATTGTAGCAATCATGTTTTTGGAATCCATCTCCTACAGCAATGGAAACAAAAGTAAAAATAAACAAATGGGACCTAGTTAAATATAAAAAGCTTTCACAGAGCAAAGGAAACCATAAACAAAAATACAACATATGGAATGGGAGAAAATATTTGCAAACAATGCAACTGACAAGGGCTGAATTTCAAAAATATACAAACAACTAATACATCCTAATATAAAAAGCAAACAACCCAATAAAAAAACAGAGCAGAAACAAAGATTTCTCCAAAGAAGATGCACAGATGGTGAATAGACACATGAAAGGATGCTCAACACTGCTAATCATTACAGAAACACAAATGAAAAATACAGTGAGATACTACCTTACACCTGTCAGAATGGCCATCATAAACAAACAAACAAAAAAAAACTAAAAATAATAAATGCTAGAAAGGATGTGGAGAATTACTCTTGGTGGGTATTAAATTGGTGCAGTCACTATGAAAAATCATATGGAGGTTCCTTAAAAAACTAAAAACAGAGTTACTATGCAATCCTGCAATCCCACTTCTGGCAATATATATGAGGAAAACTCTAATTTGAAAAAATACATGCACCTCAATGTTCATAGCAGCACTCTTTTCAGTAGTAAGGATACAGAAGCAACCTAAATGTCCAATGACACATGAATGGATAAAGATGTAGTACATACATACAATGGAATATTGCTCAGCCATTCAAACATAAGGAAATAATGCCAGCGGCTTCAACGTGCATGGATCTAGGCATTATAATGCTAAGGGAAGTAAGTCAGAGAAAGACAAATATCATATGATATCACTTATATGTGAAATTAAACTGTGATGAAAATAAACTTGTTTATAAAACAAACATAGATTCCCAGGCATAGAAAGCAAATTTATGGATATCCATGGGGAAAGAGGGTTTCCCAGGTGGTGCTAGAAGTTAAGAATCTGCCTGTCAACGCAGGAGATATAAGAGAGATGGGTTCGATCCCTGGGTCAGGAAGATCACCTGGAGGCGGGCATGTCAACCCACTCCAATACTCTTGCCTAGAGAATCCCACGGACAGAGGAGCCTGGTAGGCTATGGTCCATTGGATCCATATGCATAGAGTCAGAGACAACTGAAGGGACTTAGCACAGGCACACAAGGGGCAAAAAAGGAGGGGGTTGGGATAAATTAGAAATTTGGAATTAACAGATACATATTACTATACATAAACTAGATAAACAACAAGGATCAACTAAAGCACCGGGAAGTAAAAACTAGATAAACAAGGATCTACTATAGCATAGGAACTTACAGTTTAGTTCCCTATAAGACAGGTTATATGTTATAATAACCTATAATGGGGAAGAAATGAATAATTTTTTCATATATTTATAAATGTACTTTATAAACAGTAATATATTTTATAAATATATTCATAGATTTATACATATATATAAATATATTCATAGATTTATACTTATATATACATATACATGTGTGTGTATATATATATACATACATATGTATGTATGTATGTATATATGTATGTATGTATACATGTAACTGAATCATTTTATCCAAATTAAAAGACGCTTGCTCCTTGGAAGAAAAGTTATGACAAACCTAGACAGTATATTAAAAAGCAGTGATATGACTTTGCCAACAGAAGTCCATACAGTCAAAGCTATGGTTTTTCAAGTAGTCATGTATGGATGTGAGAGTTGGACCATAAAGAAGGCTGAGTGCTGAAGAAGTGATAGATTTGAACTGTGGTGTTGGAGAAGACTCTTGAGAGTCCCTTGGACTGCAAGGAGATCAAACCAGTTCATCCTAAAGGAAATCAATCATGAATATTCATTGGAAGGACTGATTTTGAAGTGGTAGATCCAATACTTGGAGAAGGCAATGGTGCCCCACTCCAGTACTCTTGCCTGGAAAATCCCATGGATGGAGGAGCCTAGTAGGCTGCAGTCCATGGGGTCGCTAAGAGTCGGACACGACTAAGCGACTTCACTTTCCCTTTTCACTTTCATGCATTGGAAAAGGAAATGGCAACCCACTCCAGTGTTCTTGCCTGGAGACTCCCAGGGACGGGGGAGCCTGGTGAGCTGCCGTCTATGGGGTCACACACAGTCAGACACGACTGAAGCGACTTAGCAGCAGCATAAGCAGATCCAATACTTTGGTCACCTGATGCAAACAGCTGACTCATTAGAAAAGTCCCTGATGCTGCGAAAGACTGAAGGCAGGAGAAGAAGGGGATGACAAGGGACAAGATGGTTGGATGGCTGGACTCTATGGACATGAGTTTGAGCAAGCTCCAGGAGATGGTGAAGGACAGGGAAGCCTCCTGGCATGCTGCAGTCTATTGGGTCACAAAGAATCGGACACGACTGAGCAACTGAAAAACAACAACAATATATGTAACTGAACATATATTTAACTGAATCACTATGCTGTATACCAGATAATTATAAATCAACTATATTCAATTAAAAAACTGGTGAAACAATGTCTCAAATCCTACAAATTAGTAAATATAATGATGAACTGACAATTAGAGAAATGAACTCAAACTGAATTCCAAAAAATTAAATTTCTAATAAGAAATAAAAATATATGTCAGGGAATAAATCACATGATTCATATTAAAATTAATTTCTTGTGATTAATATAATATTGTAAAAAGAGACTAATGATACATCAAAGTTCCAATTTCTAAAACTGAAAACAACTTAGTAAATGACATCCCCTTCTGAGAATTCTTATCTATTCTATTTCCAAATCCTATACAGTTTTTAAAATCAGTTTAAATGCCACTTTCATCATAATGCTTCCGATGGTACTAATTTGTCAGAAGAAATTTATTTTTCCTCAAACTTAAACTCTCAGTACCTAGGCCTGATTATATGATACTGTTTTCCAAATATATCCATTTCAGCCATGCATTCAAACCCATGTTATTCAGATTCCAAGACTCTTTAGCTTTAAATGGCACTATTGAAAGTGAAAATGAAAGTTGCTCAATTATGTCCAACTCTTTGCAACCCCTATGGCCGGTAGCCCGCCAGGCTCCTCTATCCATGGAATTCTCCAGGCAACAATACTGGAGTGAGTAGCCATTCCCTTCTCCAGGGCATCTTCCCATCCAGGTATCGAACACGGATCTCCTGCACTGCAGGCAGATCCTGTTCCATCTGAACCACCAGGGAAGCCTGCTGCTGCTGCTGCTGCTAAGTCACTTCAGTTGTGTCTGACTCTGTGTGACCCCATAGATGGCAGCCCACCAGGCTCCCCTGTCCCTGGGATTCTCCAGGCAAGAACACTGGAGTGGGTTGCCATTTCCTTCTCCCCAGGGAAGCCTAGCCTAGGTTATTTTTCTTATCCATCTATAAATGCCATATATAATGGGGTTATAAAGGAAAGAAATGACACAAATCTGTAAATGTGAGGAGAGAATGAGAATAAGTCTTAGGGTGACCTTACAGCAGTGGTGAGATGAGTGGGTTTTATTTTGTTCATCAAGTAAATGGGGCAGGCAGGGGTGATGTGAGGAACATCATGAGGAAGAAACAACATGGCCCGGAAGGGGACCATAAGTATTCTGGCATTGCTGAAGTTATTGGGAGACTGCGGCAAGAGATTGGATGGAACCACGGAGTCTCAAGGATTCTGTGAACTCCCTTGATAGGACTACAATAAAGTGTGAGCTTGTGTGCATGGGGAAATGTGTGATTTCTAAAGAAACAATTGATATGAGATGAGATGGCTGGATGGCATCACTTACACTATCGGCATGAGTTTGAGCAAGCTTCGGGAGTTGGTGATGGACGGCGAAGACTGGTGTGCTGCAGTCCATGGGGTTGCAAAAACTAGACACAACTGAGCAACTGAAGTGAACTGAACTGAAAGGCTAACAGAGTTTTGAGAAGAGAACACACTGATCATAGCAAACATCCTTTTCCAACAACACAGGAGATGACTCTACACATGGACTTCACCAGATAGTCAATACCAAAATCAGATTGATTATATTCTTTGCAATTAAAGAGGAAAAACTCTATACAGTCAGGGGAAAAAAAATGACCAGGAGCTGACAATCAGCTCCTTACTGCAAAATTGAAGCTTAAGTTAAAGAAATTATGGAAAACCACTAAACCATTCAGGTATGTCCTAAATCAAATCCCTTATGGCTATTCAATGGAGGTGATGAATAGATTCAAGGGATTAGGTCTGGTACACAGAGTGCCTGAAGAACTATGGATGAAGTTTCATAATACAGGAGGAAGTGACCAAAACCATCCTAAAGAAAAGGAAATGCAAGAAGGCAGTGGGATTGTCTGAGGAGGATTTTCAAATGGCTGAGGAAAGAAGAGAAACAAAAGAAAAGGGAGAAAGGGAAATATACACCCAATTGCATGCAGAGTTCCACAGAAGAGCAAGAAGAGATAAGAAGGACTTCTTAAATGAACAATGCAAAGAAATAGAGGAAAACAATAGAATGAAAATGACTAGAGATCTCTTCAAGAAAATTGCCAAGTTCAAGGGAGTATTTCAAGCAAGGATGGGCATGATAAAGGATAAAAAAAGAGGACTTAGAAGAATCAGAAGAGGTTAATAAGAGGTGGCAAGAATAGATACAGATACTATACAAGAAAGGTTTTAATAATTGGGATAACCACAATGGTGTGATTACTCAACTAGAACCAGACATCTTGGAGTATGAAGTAAAGTGGGCCTTACAAAGAATTACTACCAACAAAGCTAGTGGAGATAATGGAAATCCAGCTGTGTTATTTCAAATCCTCAAAGATGATGCTGTTAAAGTACTGCACTCAATATACCAGTAAATTTGGAAAACTCAGCAGTGGGCACAGGGCCGTAAAAGGTCAGTTTACATTCCAATCCAAAGAAAGGCAATGTCAAAGAATGTTCAAACTACCATACGGTTGCACTCATTTCACATGCTAGTAAGGTTATGCTCAAAATTCTTCAAGCTAGGCTTCAGTGATATGTGAACTGAGAAATTCTAGCTGCACAAGGTGGGCTTAGAAAAGGCAGAGGAACCAGAGATCAAATTATAATAGCCAAGACATGGAAACAACCTAGATGTCCATCAGCAGATGAATGGATAAGAAAGCTGTGGTACATATACACAATGGAGTATTACTCAGCCATTAAAAAGAATTCATTTGAATCAGTTCTGATGAGATGGATGAAACTGGAGCCAATCATACAGAGTGAAGTAAGCCAGAAAGAAAAACACCAATACAGTATACTAACACATATATATGGAATTTAGAAAGATAGCAATGACGACCCTGTATGCAAGACAGGAAAAAAGACACAGTGGTGTATAACGGACTTTTGGACTCAGAGGGAGAGGGAGAGGGTGGGATGATTTGGGAGAATGGCATTCTATCATGTATACTATCATGTAAGAATTGAATCGCCAGTCTATGTCTGACGCAGGATACAGCATGCTTGGGGCTGGTGCATGGGGATGACCCACAGAGATGTTATGGGGAGGGAGGTGGGAGGGGGGTTCATGTTTGGGAACACATGTAAGAATTAAAGATTTTAAAATTAAAAAAAATAAAATAAAATAAAAATAAATAAATAAATAATAAATTTTAAAAAATAAATAAAATTAAATTAAATTTAAAAAAGTATAAAAAAACATGAAAAAAAAAACAAAAAACAAAAAACAAATTACCAACATTAGGTGGATCATAGAAAAGGCAAGGAGATTCCAGAAAAACATCTATTTTGCTTCACTGAATATGCTAAAGCCTTTGACTCTGTGCATCACAACAAACTGTGGAAAATTCTTAAAGAAATAGGAATACCAGGTCACCTGACCTGTTTTCTGAGAAACCTGTATGCAGGTCTAGAAGCAACAGTTAGACTCAGACATGGAACCACACACTGGTTCAAAATTGGGAAAGCAGTAGTATAAGGCTGTATACTGTCACCCTGCTTATGAACTTCTATGAAGAGTACACGTGTGGAATGCCAAGCTGGATGAATCACAAGGCTATCAATGCTGAATATACACTGGAAGGACTGATGCTGAAGCTGAAGCTCCAATATTCTGGCTACCAGATGTCAAGAGCCAACTCATTGGAAAAGAACCTGATGCTGGGAAAGATTGAGGTCAAGAGGAGAAAGGGGAAGCAGACAAGGAGATGGTTAGAAAGCATCACTGACCAAATGGACATGAAGCTGACCAAATTCTGGGAGATAGTGAAGGACAGGGGAGTCCATGGGGTCCAAACAGTCAGACTCAACTTAGTGAATGAACAACCAGCAACAGCAACAGACACTGGTTAAACCAGAGAGGGAGTCTTTTAATATGATTACAAGGAGACTGAATTTATCCTAGACCAGGAGAGAGTAGTTAATGTACGTGGTTTTTTAAGCTTGTAAGAAATTTTAAAATGGCATGAAATCCTATTTCTATAACCCAGTGAAAAATCATATACATTCAACCACAGCAGTAGCTATAGGGATGGAGAAGCAGAATACATGCAAGAATACATGCAAATGGTAACCATTTAAACATAGGAGATGAGAGAAACAGAGGAGAATCTGAAGACACCCAGATTTCTGGCTTGTGTGAAGAATGATATTTCATCAAGATGGTATACAGGAGGAAGACTAGATTTATAAATTTCAACCTAGGGGATATTGTGTTGAAGAGCTGGAGGAATATTCAAAGAAAGCTGTATGTAAGTAAGCAAGTATGTCCTACAAATATCAATTAAACTAAAAAATTACCTTGGATTTGCAGCCACGGATCAGTGGAACAGTAGGCCTACAATCCAAACCTCAGTAGGTTTAAGAATCGTTCAAAGAGAGTGATGAAATAGAGGTAGGTTTGATTTACTTCTCTTTTCCTCTGAGGACAAGGAAGAAAAGAACTAGAAGTATTTCTTGAATATAAGATATGGATGAGGGAGGAGATTGTGTAGATGTATGTATGGTGTGTGTGTACAGGGGTGTGTGTGTGTGTACAGGTGTGTGTATGTATAGAGGTGTGTGTATGTATAGCTGTGTGTGTATAGGTGTGTGTGTGTATAGGTAGATATGTGTGTGTGTGTGTATGCAGAGGTGTGTGTGTATGAGTGTGTGTATGTTTTAATAGGAGAAACATGAGTATATTTATCGTGTATTCATAAAGAGTCAGTTGAGACGAAGAAGAATAAATGCCAAGAGTTGTTGATAAGACAAAGTTCAAGAGAGGAACAAAGTAGAAGCAATGTCACCAACCTAAGGATTGTTCTCACTGTTCTTTTAGTGGCTAAGATGTGTCTGACTTTTATGTGACCCCATGGACTATAGCCCACCAGGATCCTCTGTCTATGGGATTTCCCAGGCAAGAATACTGAAGTGGGTTGCCATTTCCTTCACCAGGGGGTTTTTCTGACCCAGGGATCGAACCCACATCTCCTGCAGTGGTAGGTGGATTCTTTACCACTGAACCACCAGAGAAGCACTATCTAAGGGTTAGATCTCTTGAAGAGGGGTGAACATTTTCTACAATACTGGAGGTTAAAATGTATATGTACTTGTACTGTACTTGAGCAGAGGAAAAAAGAGGAAAAACCAGAAAAACTCTCAATTCTCTGTGAAGTTTTAAATTCATATATTGGCTGATAAAAAAAAAAGAGGCAACAGTAGAAACAAGATCTTCAGAAGGGTGCAGAATTCTAGAAAGGCTTCTCCCAGGTAGGGGAAGGCTCATGCTTATATCTTGGCAAACATCACTGACAGCTCATCTACATCTGGAAGCCATTCATGGAGGGACACCTAGCTCCCAGCTAGGACTGGGGGACTTCATGGCACTTGACAAGCTGAGAATAGGGGTGATGAGGGGTGACCACATTCAAGCAAGGCTAGGGACCTACAGGCAGATGTAACAGAACAAGATAACCTGTGCTTGCCAGAGTGTAGGTGTTAGTCACTCAATCATGTCCAACTCTTTGTGACTTCATGGACTGTAGACCACCAGGTTCCTCAGTCCATGGTATTCTCTAGGTAAGAATACTGGAGTGGGTTGCCATTCCCTTCTCCAGGGGATCTTCCTAACACAGGGATTGAACCTAAGTCTCCTGCATTGCAGGCAGGTTCTTTACCATCTGAGCCACCAGGGAAGCCTTTGAAGTCCTTGCCAGAGTCCTTGGAATTAAGCATCTTAGACTAGACGTAAGATGAAGCATATGCTGAGAGTATGTGCTTGTGTTTCTACTTCAGTTCAGTTCAGTTCAGTTCATTCGCTCAGTCATGTCTGATTCTTTGCAATCCCATGGAATGCAGCATGTCAGGCCTCCCTGTCCATCACCAACTCCCAGAGTGTACTCAAACTCATGTCCATTGAGTTGGTGATGCCATCCAACCATCTCATCCTCTGTCATCCCATTCTTCTCCCGCCTTCAATCTTTCCCAGCATCAGGATCTTTTCAAATGAGTCATTTCTTGAATCATGGGGCCAAAGTATTGGAGTTTGAGTTTCAGCATCAGTCCTTCCAATGAATATTCAGGATTTACTTCCTTTAGAATGGACTGGTTGGATATCCTTGCAGTCTAAGGGACTATCAAGAGTCTTCTCCAACATCACAGTTCAAAAGCATCAATTCTTCGGTGCTCAGCTTTCTTTATAGTCAACTCTCATATCCATACATATTTATTGGAAAAATCATAGCTTTGACTAAACAGACTTTTGTTGGTAAAGTAATGTCTCTGCTTTTTAATATGCTGTCTAGATTGTTCATAACTTTCTGCCCAGGGAGTAAACATCTTTGAATTTCAAGGCTGCAATCACCATCTGCAGTGATTTTGGAGGCCAAAAAAATAAATTCTGTCACTGTTTCCACTGTTTTTCCATCTACTTGCCATGAAGTGATGGGACCAGATCCAGTGGTCATGTATGGATGTAAGACTTGGACTGTGAAGAAAGCTGAATGCCGAAGAATTGATGCTTTTGAACTGTGGTGTTTGAGAAGACTCTTGAGAGTCCCTTGGACTGCAAGGAGATCCAACCAGTCCATTCTAAAGGAGATCAGTCCTGGGTGTTCATTGGAAGGACTGATGCTGAAGCTGAAACTCCAGTACTTTGGCCACCTCATGCGAAGAGTTGACTCATTGGAAAAGAAGACCCTGATGCTGGGAGGGACTGGGGGCAGGAGGAGAAGGGGATGACAGAGGATGAGATGGCTGGATGGCATCACCGACTTGACGGACATGAGTTTGGGTAAACTCCGGGAACTGGTGATGGACAGGGAAGCCTGGCGTACTGTGATTCATGGGGTCACAAAGAGTCAGACATGACTGAGCAACTGAAATGAACTGAACTGAACTGATGGGACCAGATGCCATGATCTTTGTTTTCTGAATGTTGAGCTTTATGCCAACTTTTTCACTGTCTTCCTTCACTTTAATCAAGAGGCTCTTTAGTTCTTCTTCACTTTCTGCCATAAGGTCATCTGCATATTTGAGATTATTGATATTTCTCCCGGCAATCCTGATTCCAGCTTGTGCTTCACCCAGCCCAGCATTTCTCATGATGTACTCTGCCTATAAGTTAAATAAGCAGGATGACAGTATACAGCCTTGACATACTCCTTTTCCTATTTGGAACCAGTCTGTTGTTCCATGTCCAGTTTTAACTGTTGCTGCCTGATCTGGTCAGGTGGTCTGGTATTCCCATCTCTTTAAGGTTTTTCCACAGTCTCTTTAACAATTTTCCAAGTGTTTCTACTTAGAAAGTCTTTATCTTTCTGACTTACTTCATTCTGTATAATAGGCTCTAGATTCATCTGCCTCATTAGAACTGAGTCAAGTGAAGTAAGTCAGAGAGAAAGACAAATACCGTATATTAATATGTATATATAGAATCTAGAAATATGGCGCTGATGATCCCATACGTAGGGCAGCAAAGGAGACACAGATGTAAAGAACAGACTTTTGGCCTCAGCGGGAGAAACAGAGGGTGGGATGCTTTGAGAGAACAGCACTGAAACATATACATTACCATATGCAAAACAGATAACTAGTGCAAGTTTGATGTCGGAAGCAGGGCACCCAAAGCCAGAGCTCTTTTACAACCTGGAGGGATGGGCTGGGGAGGGCAGTCGGGGGGAAGTTCAGGATGGAGTTGACCTATGTATTCCTATGGCCAATTCATACTGATGCATGGCAAAACCCATCACAATGGTGTAAAGTAATTATCCTCCAATTTAATTAATAAAAAATAAAACAGGGAAAAATTCTTTAAGAAATCTAGGCCCACCTTTCTTTTCTCATTTCTGTGCTCTTAGCCATTTCCCCCTTTCCTCATTCCGCCTTTTTATGCATCCTATATTCTCACCATAATCATGCTGTGAAGGGTTGAGTTATGTCTCTTACAAAGGAGATTTGGACATGGACATAAACAGAGGAAGAATTCCATGTGAAGAGGAAGGCAGAGATCAGAGTGATAACATCTACCATCCAAAGAATACCAAAAGCTGCCAGCAAACCACCAGAAAGAAACAACCTTGCTGATAGTTTGATTTTCAATTTCTAGCCTCCAGAACTATGAGACAATGCATTTCAGTTGTTCCAAGTCACAGAGCTTTGGCTTCTTTGTTAGGGCAGTTCTAAGAAAATAATATGCATACCATATATTGTATGCATATCCCCTAAATTTGCCATCCCTAAATTTATCATTTATGTGCTAAGTCACTTCAGTTGTGTTTGACTCTGCAATCCCATAGACTGTAGCCCACCAGGCTCCTCTGTCCCTGGGGATTCTCTAGGTAAGAATACTGGAGTGGGTTGCCATGCCCTCCTCCAGGGGATTTTCCCAACCCAGGGATTGAACCCCAGTCTCTTATGTCTCCTGCATTGGCAGACAAGTTCTTTACCATTAGTGTCACCTGGGAGGCCCCAATAATTTTGTACTTTCATGGACATTCTCCTTCCATGTAATGGTCCACTTAAAACCATATTCATGGCAAAATTTTTCTTCTTCTTACAGATTGGGCTCAAGCCTCTACTCTTCTGCCATGCTTCCCTTGACCCTCCATGGTTCTCAGAGCAGAAATAACTTTCTACAGTCTCAACAACTTGTATTACCATGGTTGCAGGGTTGCTTCAGTCCTTCAAAGGAAAAAAAAAAATCACCTTAAGAATAGAAGTTCATACCTTACTTCTCTTCATATCCCTAGCCTCTGCCACCATGAAGACTTCTACCAGTCAAAAGTGTATATGCAAAAAAACCCACGAGTGGATGCACTTCTCAAAACAACGTGTAAAAGGAATTGAGTATTTTAGCCACTTGTACCTGTTTTTCTAAAGTGCCAGTAAGTTGATGCTATTTTATGTAGAGTACCTCACTATGACAGAGGATTCCCTGGCAGCTCAGACTATAAAGAATCCACCTGTAATGCAGGAGACCTGGCCAGGAAGTTCCCCTGGAGAAGAACTGACACCCCACTCCAGTATTCTTGCCTGGGAAATCCTATGGACAGAGGAGCCTGGCAGGCTACCCTCCATGGCGTTAAAGAGTCAGACATAACTGAGCCATTAAGCACACCTGTATGCTTCACTTTGACCCCCTTATTTATCCTTCATTATAAGGACTACAAATGACTATTGTAAAGAAAAGTGTCAAACATCAAGGAACAATTTTGTTCTTACCTAATTTCAAAGCAAGTCAGTAAACAGCAAAATAGTTCCATTTTGCTGATGTATGCTATACTCAAGGATCTGAAACAGGTCATGACACAAACTGGCAGAGGGCTTCATTTATTTAACGTCTGGACACAAACTTTGCTTTAGTAGCTGTCTCCGAGTGGAGGTTGAAGGTAGTGAAGGAAGACCACGGAGTTCTGCGGCAAGGTCTTGAGAGAGGTTTTGTTTTTTCACTTCATGGGGGGCTCAAGGCATGCTTTCCTTCCATGACATAAGAGTTATGAGAATTTTATCCCCAGTGAATTTGACTGCATTACATGAAAGTTGTTAGTTTCTTGTGTCTATTTGTTCACATTTATCTTTATAGAATTCCAATTCCCCCCATATTGAAAAATAGTCTTTGCTTATGTAGTTTGGCAGGGAGTACATTGTAATAAAAAGATCTGAGATTTTGTCAAAAGTTTCTCCGCAGTTTTATGTGTAATATAAAAACAATATTATACATGTGAATCATACTTGATATAGTTCAAAGAATTTACCCATTCATTATTTAAGGTGATCCTCAAATAACAATATGAGAAGGCAGAGCAAATACTAATTGCCTAATTTCACGGACAAAATCACTGAGATTCAAATATTACTTAATTGGTTGAGGGTGGAAAATCTAGCTAGTAATTTATCTAAGGCTGGGACAGACCACTTTCATTCTAGTGAAGTGTTCTCTTCTGTTTTCTAAATGAAATTAACATTTATTTTGAAATTAATATGTACAAAAATAATACCATCAGTTCAGTTCAGTTCGGTTCAGTCACTCAGTTGTGTCTGGCTCTTTGAGACCCCATGAATCGCAGCACGCCAGGCCTCCCTGTCCATCATCAACTCCTGGAGTTTACTCAAACTCATGTCCATTGAGTCTGTGATGCCATCCAGCCATTTCATCCTCTGTCGTCCCCTTCACCTCCTGCCCTCAACCCCTCTCAGCATCAGAGTCTTTTCCAATGAGTCAACTCTATACATAAGGTGGCCAAAGTACTGGAGTTCCAGCTTTAGCATCATTCCTTCCAAAGAACATGCAGGGCTGATCTCATTTAGAATGGACTGGTTGGATCTCCTTGCAGTCCAAGGGACTCTCAAGAGTCTTCTCCAACACTACTGTTCAAAAGCATCAATTCTTTGGCACGCAGCTTTCTTCACAGTTCAACTCTCACATCCATACATGACCACTGGAAAAACCATCGCCTTGACTAGACGGACCTTTGTTGGCATTAGCTTATTCTCTAACTTACAACGGTTTTCACAACTTGATGTTATAACTGTATGTCTTTCCTTCGATGCTAGTTAAAATTTACTTCTTTTTGAGTTTTTTAATGTGCTCGATAAAGGACAGAAATGGAATGGACCTAACAGAAGCAGAAGATATTAAGAAGAGGTGGCAAGAACACACAGAAGAAACTGTACAAAAAAGATCTTAACAACCCAGATGAGTGTGGTCACTCATCTAGAGCCAGACATCCTGGAATGTGAAGTCAAGTGGGCCTTAGAAAGCATCACTATGAACAAAGCTGGTGGAGACAATGGAATTCCAGTGAAGCTATTTCAAATACTGAAAGATGATGCTGTGAAAGTGCTGCACTCAATATGCCAGCAAATTTGGAACACTCAGCAGTGGCCACAGGACTGGAAAAGATCAGTTTTCAATCCAATTCCAAAGAAAGGTAATGCCAAAGAATGCTCAAACTACCACACAATTGCACTCATCTCACAGGCTAATAAGTTCAGTTCAGTTCAGTTGCTCAGTCGTGTCCGACTCTTTGCAACCCCATGAATCACAGCATGCCAGCCCTCCCTGTTCATCACCATCTCCCGGAGTTCACTCAGACTCACATCCATTGAGTCCGTGATGCCATCCAGCCATCTCATCCTCAGTCGTCCCCTTCTCCTCCTGCCCCTAATCCCTCCCAGCATCAGAGTCTTTTCCAATGAGTCAACTCTTCGCATGAGGTGGCCAAAGTACTGAAGCTTCAGCTTTAGCATCATTCCTTCCAAAGAAATCCCAGGGCTGATCTCCTTCAGAATGGACTGGTTGGATCTCCTTGCAGTCCAAGGGACTTTCAAGAGTCTTCTCCAAACCACAGTTCAAAAGCATCAATGCTTTGGTGCTCAGCCTTCTTCACAGTCCAACTCTCACATCCATACATGACCACAGGAAAAACCGTAGCCTTGACTAGACGGACCTTAGTCGTCAAAGTAATGTCTCTGCTTTTGAATATACTATCTATTTTGAGCGTTTCATGCTCAAAATTCTCCAAGCCAGGCTTCAGCATACATGAACCGTGAACTTCCTGATGTTCAAGTTGGTTTTAGAAAAGGCAGAGGAACCAGAGATCAAATTGCCAACATCCGCTGGATCATGGAAAAAGCAAGAGAATTCCAGAAAAACATCTATTTCTGCTTTATTGACTATGCCAAAGCTTTTGACTGTGTGGATCACAATAAACTGTGGAAAATTCTGAAAGAGATGGGAATACCAGACCACCTGACCTACCTCTTGAGAAATCTGTATGCAGGTCAGGAAGCAACAGTTAGAACTGGACATGGAACAACAGACTGGTTCCAAATAGGAAAAGGAGTATGTCAAGGCTGTATATTGTCATCTTGCTTATTTAACTTACATGCAGAGTACATCATGAGAAACGCTGGACTGGAAGAAACGCAAGCTGGAATCAAAATTGCTGGGAGAAATATCAATAACCACAGATATGCAGATGACACCACCCTTATGGCAGAAAGTGAAGAGGAACTAAAAAGCCTCTTGATGAAAGTGAAAGAGGAGAGTGAAAAAGTTGGCATAAAGCTCAACATTCAGAAAACGAAGATCAGGGCATCTGGTCCCATCACTTCATGGCAAATAGATGGGGAAACAGTGGAAACAGTGGCAGACTTTATTTTTGGGGGGCTCCAAAATCACTGCAGATGGTGACTGCAGCCATGAAGTTAAAAGACACTTACTCCTTGGAAGAAAAGTTATGACCAACCTAGATAGCATATTCAAAAGCAGAGACATTACTTTGCTGACTAAGGTCCATCTAGTCAAGGCTATGGTTTTTCCAGTGGTCATGTATGGATGTGAGAGTTGGACTGTGAAGAAGGCTGAGCACCAAAACATTGATGCTTTTGAACTGTGGTGTTGGAGAAGACTTGAGAGTCCCCTGGACTGCAAGGAGATCCAACCAGTCCATTCTGAAGGAGATCAGCCCTGGGATTTCTTTGGAAGGAATGATGCTAAAGCTGAAGCTTCAGTACTTTGGCCACCTCATGCGAATAGTTGACTCATTGGAAAAGACTCTGATGCTTGGAAGGATTGGGGGCAGAAAGAGAGGGTGACAACAGAGGATGAGATGGCTGGATGGCATCACGGACTCAATGGACGTGAGTCTGAGTGAACTCCGGGAGATGGTGATGGACAGGGAGGCCTGGTATGCTGCAATTCATAGAGTTGCAAAGAGTCAGACATGACTGAGCGACTGAACTGAAGTGAAAACATATTTAACTAATTCTTATAATATTGATAATATTAATCTAAAAACAAGTACCTCTGAGAGATACTACAGAACCTAAAAAGAAATTATGTAACCCAGTCATTCAAATTAACTGTTTATCATTTTTACTAAGCTTTTAAAAGAAATACTCAGCTTACTGAAATGTGGATAGCTTACTACTTCCCATTCAATAGCTTCATATGTTATGTAAATATGTTAAAATATCTTTTATTCCAAAAAATAAATAACTTACTTACCCTTTACTAAGTTTTTGAGAATCTATCTATTAGAACACAAACATTTAAATGAATGACAGGCTTAAATTATTTCACACAATGGCCTTTTCATTTCGACAACTTAAAACTTTCATTTCCTTCATTCATGCTATATGCATTTATTAAGCACTGACTGCATTGGGCACTTTATATATGCTAGTTTTACAGAAGTGAAAAAATAGAAGTAGATTCATTTCCTTTAAAGTATATGTGCTGGCGTCAACAATGCAAATGATAAGTATTTACAATAGAGATATACAAGGCTGATAGCTCAGTTGGTAAAGAATCTGCCTACAATGCAGGATATCTTGGTTAGATTCCTGGGCCAGAAAGCTTCCTTGGAGAAGGGATAGGCTACCCACTCCAGTAGTAAAGAGACGGTAAAGCATCTGCCTGCAATGCAGGAGAACTGGGTTTGATCCCTGGGTTGGGAAGATCCCCTGGAGGTGAGCATGCCTAACTCACTCCAGCATTCTTGCCTGGAGAATCCCATGGGTAGAGGAGCCTGGTGAGCTAAAGTCCATGGGATTGCAAAGAGTCAAACACAACTGAACAAGCATAATCATATAGGACAAAAAAAAAAAAAGCGACCTGGGGAAAGCTATGTAGAAAGGAATTGAATCTTGAAGGAGATAATAATCAAAGGTAAAGCAGAAACAACTTTCTAGGCAGAGATACATGGGTGTTCAATAAAATACCAGGGCATTATGTCACAATAGATTTAGAAAATTGAAAACTAATTGCTCAGCTGGACATGGAGTAACAATGGGAGAGGGATGAAGATGAACTCAGAAAGACAGGTTGGAACAGGTTTAGAGCAGCTCTGCCTGTGATAAGGACTCTATGATGTTCCTTTTTAACAACTATAAAGGAGTTTAGTTTGTTCTGAGCAGGCATATTGGAAAGGTAACAGTCAGTGATGGATTGAGGGATTAAAAATGGAAACATGGTTACTTTAGCACCAGCACACGGGAAGTCGTATCATTGGTATCTGACTCTTAGTGACCCTGTGGACTGTAGCCTGCCAGGTTCCTCTGTCCGTGGGATTCTTTAGGCAGGAATACTGGAGTGTGGGTTCCCATGCCTTCTTCCAGGGGATCTTCTTGACCCAGGAATCAAACCCATTTCTCCTGCACTGGCTTTCAGGTTCTTTACCACTGAGCCACCTGGGAAGCCTGGTTACTACAGAATAACAGCTGATTTAAAATAGCATGGAGGACAACCTCAGAGACCTCTGGGACAATGTTAAACGCCCCAACATTCAAATCATACGAGTCCCAGAAGAAGAAGACAAAAAGAAAGGCCATGAGAAAATACTTGAGGAGATAATGGTTGAAAACTTCTCTAAAATGGGGAAGGAAATAGCCACCCAAGTCCAAGAAACCCAGAAATTCCCAAACAGGATAAACCCAAGGCGAAACACCCCAAGACACATATTAATCAAATTAACAAGATCAAACACAAAGAACAAATATTAAAAGCACAAGAGAAAAACAACAAATAACACACAAGGGGATCCCCATAAGAATAACCACTGATCTTTCAATAGAAATTCTTCAAGCCAGAAAGGAATGGCAGGACATACTTAAAGTAATGAAAGAGAAAACCCTACAACACAGATTACTGTACCCAGCAAGGATCTCATTCAAATATGAAGGAGAAATCAAAAGCTTTACAGACAACCAAAAGCTCAGAGAATTCAGCACCACCAAACCAGCTTTTCAACAAATGCTAAAGGATCGTCTCTAGACAGGAAACACAAAAAGGGTGTATAAACCCAAAACAATAAAGTAAATAGCAATGGGATCATATTTATCAATAATTACCTTAACTGTAAATGGATTGAATGACTCAACCAAAAGACGAAGACTGGCTGAACGGATACAAAAACAAGACCCCTATATATGTTGTCTACAAGAGACACACCTCAAACCTAGGGACACATACAGACTGAAAGTGAAGGGCTGGAAAAAGATATTTCACACAAATGGAGACCAAAAGAAAGCAGGAGCAGCAATACTCATATCAGATAAAATAGACTTTGAAATAAAGGCTGTGAAAAGAGACAAAGAAGGACACTACATAATGATCAAAGGATCAATCCAAGAAGAAGATATCACAATTATAAATATATATGCACCCAACATAGGAGCACCGCAATATGTAAGGGAAATGCAAACAAATATGAAAGGGGAAATTAACAGTAACACAATAATAGCAGGAGACATTAATACCCCCCTCACACCTATGGATAGATCAGCTAAACAGAAAATTAGCAAGGAAACACAAACTTTAAATGAAACAATGGACCAGTTAGACATAATTGATATCTATAGGATATTTCACCCTAAAACAACGAATTTCACCTCTTTCTCAAGTGCACACTGAACCTTCCCCGGGATAGATCACATCCTGGGCTATAAATCTATCTTTGGTAAATTAAAAAAAAAAAAACTGAAATCATCTGAAGCACCTTTTCTGATCACATGTGGTAAGATTAGATGTCAACTACAGGAAAAAAAGCTATTAAAAATACAAACATATGGAAGCTAAACAACACACTTCTGAATAACCAATAAATCACAAAAGAAATCAAAATATGTATAGAAATGAATGAAAATGAAAACACAACAACCCAAAACCTATGAGATTCAGTAAAATCAGCGCTAAGGGGAAGGTTCATAGCAATACAAGCTGACCTCAAGAAACAGGAGAGAAATCAAATAAATAACCTAACTCTACACCTAAAGCAACAAGAAAAGAAAGAAACAAAGAACCCCAGGGTTAGTAGAAGGAAAGAAATCACAAAAATTAGGGCAGAAATAAATGCAAAGGAAACAAAAGAGATCATAGCAAAAATCAACAAAACGAAAAGCTGGTTCCTTGAGAAGATAAATAAAATAGACAAACCATTAGCTAGACTCATCAAGAAAAAATGGGAGAAGAGTCAAATCAACAAAATTAGCAATGAAAATGGAGAAATCACAACAGACAACACAGAAATACAAAGGATCATAAGAGACTACTATCAGCAACTATATCCCAATAAAATGGACAACTTTGAAGAGATGGGAAAATTCTTAGAAAAGTACAACTTTCCGAAACTGAACCAAGAAGAAATAGAAAATCTTAACAGACCCATCACAAGCACAGAAATTGAAACCATAATCAGAAATCTTCCAACAAACAAAAGCCCAGGACCAGATGGATTCACAGGTGAATTCTACCAAAAATTTAGAGAAGAGCTAATACCTATCCTACTCAAACTCTTCCAGAGAATTGCAGAGGAAGGTAAACTTCCAAACTCATTCTATGAGGCCACCATCACACCAATACCAAAACCTGCAAAGATGCCACAAAACAAGAAAACTACAGGCCAATATCACTGATGAATATAGATGCAAAAATCCTCAACAAAATTCTAGCAAACAGAATCCAACAACATATTAAAAAGATCATACATCATGACCAAGTAGGCTTTATCCCAGGGATGCAAGGATTCTTCAATATCTGCAAATCAATCAACATAATACACCACATTAGCAAATTGAAAGATAAAGACCATATGATTATCTCAATAGATGCAGAGAAAGCCTTTGACAAAATTCAACATCCATTTATGATAAAAACCCTCCAGAAAGCAGGCAGAGAAGGAACATACCTCAACATAATAAAAGTCATATATGATAAACCCACAACAAACATTATCCTCAATGGTGAAAGATTGAAAATATTTCCCCTAAAGTCAGGAATAAGACAAAGATGCCCACTCTCACCACTACTGTTTAACATAGTTTTGAAAGTTTTGGCCACAGCAATCAGAACACAAAAAGAAATAAAAGGAATCCAGATTGGAAAAGAAGAAGTAAAAATCTGTTTGCAGACGACATGATCCTCTACACAGAAAACCCTAAAGACTTCACCAGAAAATTACTAGAGCTAATCAATGAATACAGTAAAGTTGCAGGATATAAAATTAACACAGAAATCTCTTGCATTCCTATATACTAACAATGAGAAAACAGAAAGAGAAAGTAAGGAAACAATTCCATTCATGTTGCAATGAAAAGAATAAAATACTTAGGAATAAATCTATCTAAATAAAAAGACCTATATATAGAAAACTATAAAACACTGCTGAAAGAAATAAAAGACGACACAAATAAATGGAGAAAGATAGAATGTTCATGGATCGGAAGAATCAGTAGTGAAAATGAGTATACTACCCAAAGCAATCTATAGATTTAATGTAATCCCTATCAAGCTACTAATGGTATTTTTCAGAGAATTAGAACAAATAATTTCACAATTTTATGGAATTACAAAAAAACCTCGAATAGCCAAAGCAATCTGGAGGAAGAAGAATGGAACTGGAGGAATCAAACTGCCTGAGTTCAGGCTATACAACATCAAGCAACAGTCATCAAGACAGTATGGTACTGGCACAAAGACAGAAATGTAAATCAATGGAACAAAATAGAAAGCCCACAGATAAATCCACGCACCTATGGACACCTTATCTTTGACAAAGGAGGCAAGAATATACAATGGAGAAAAGACAATCTCTTTAACAGGTGGTGCTGGGAAAACTGGTCAACCACTTGTAAAAGGATGAAACTACAACACTTTCTAACAGCATAAACAAAAATAAACTCAAAATGGATTAAAGATTTAAATGTAAGACCATAAACAATAAAACTCCTAGAGGAAAACATAGGCAAAACACTCTCTGACATAAATCATAGCAGGATTCTCTATGATTCACCTCCCAGAGTAATGGAAATAAAAGCAAAAATAAACAAGTGGGACCTAAGTAAAAGCTTTTGCACAACAAAGGAAACCATAAGCAAGGTGAAAAGACAGCCTTCAGAATGGGAGAAAATAATAGCAAATGAAGCAAAGGACAAAGAATTAATCTCAAAAATACACAAGCAACTCCTGCAGCTCAATTCCAGAAAAATATGCGACTCAGTCAAAAAATGGGCCAAAGAAATAGACAGACATTTCTCCAAAGAAGACATACAGATGGCTAACAAACACATGAAAAGATGTTCAACATCACTCATTATCAGAGAAATGCAAATCAAAACCACAATGAGGTACCATCTCACACTGGTCAGAATGGCTGCGATCCAGAAGTCTACAAACAATAAATGCTGGAGAGGGTGCAGAGAAAAAGGAACTCTCTTATACTGTTGGTGGGAATGCAAACTAGGACAGCCACTATAGAGAAGAGTGTGGAGAACAGTGGCAAATAGAACTGCTATACGACCCAGCAATCCCACTGCTGGGCATACACCGAGGAAACCAGAACTGAAAGAGACACGTGTACCCCAATGTTCATTGCAGCACTGTTTACAATAGCCAGGACATGGAAGCAACCTAGATGTCCATTGGCAGACAAATGGATAAGAAAGCTGTGGTACATATACACAATGGAATATTACTCAGCTATTAAAAAGAATGCATTTGAAGAAGTTCTAATGAGGTGGATGAAGCTGGAGCCTATTATACAGAGCGAAGTAAGTCAGAAAGAAAAACACCAAAACAGTATATTAATGTGTATATATATATATATATATATATATATATATATATATATATATGAAATTTAGAAAGATGGTAATGATGACCCTATATGTGAGACAGCAAAAGAGACACAGACTTAAAGAACAGACTGTTGGACTCTGTGGGAGAAGGTGAGGGTGGGATGATTTGAGAGAATAGCAGTGACACATGAATATTATCATGTGTGAAATAGATCGCCAGTCCAGGTTCAATGCATGAGGCAGGGTGCTCAGGGCTAGTGTACTGAGATGACCTTGAGGGATGGATGGGGAAGAAGATGGGAGGGAAGGTCAGGATGCTGAACGCATGTACACCCATGGCTGATTCATGTGAATGTATAGCAAAAACCACCACAATATTGTAAAGTAATTAACTTCCAAGTAAAATAAAATAAAATAGCATGGCTGAATCAGTGCTCTTCATGATATTCTAGGGGGTCCTAGGAATCAACGTCTATTGGTAATGACTAGGTGTACATTGCTTTTTTCTTGAGTCAGTATATGATTTATCATGGCCTTGAGTTTGCAAATGTAGGTATGGAAATGTGGTTCTATCTTTTTATAAATTATTTGTTTTATAATAGTTTTATACTTGCAAAAGGGTTGCAAAGATAGGAAGTTGCCACATATTCTCACCCCAATCTCTCTATTGTTAATATATTACTAAACTGCATCAAAACAATTAAGAAATTGACAGCCATTCATTACTTCTAACTAAACTCCACACCTTATTTAAGCTTCACTAGTTCTGTTTTTCCCCACTAACATGCTTTTTCTACTTTAGGATCCATCTAAGATAAAATATTACATTTAGTTTTTATCTTACAGTCTCCTCTGATCTGTGATTGTTTCTCAGACATTCTTTGTGCTTCATAACCTTTACACTTTCCAATATTGGCTAGGTATTTTTGTAGAATGTCACTCAATTTGAGATTGACACATGTCTTTTCTTATGGTTAGACTGGGGTTATGGGTTTTGATGACAGAGATCATGGGGGTAAATACTCATTCCCATGTATCTTGTCATAGGGTACCAGCATATATTTTTTATCACATCTTATCAAATGGTATCTGCTACTAAGATGTCACTGCTGATGTTAACATTGATCTTTGATTTATTGATTGGTAAGTTTCTTCACTGTAAAGTTAAATTCCCAACCCAGATTTTGTCCCCTTTCCATACTCTATTCTTTGTAAAGGTGTTTTTAAAGTAGAGCCCAGGGACTTCCCAGTTGATCCAGTGATTAAGACTCTGTACTCCCACTGCAGCGGGGACAGTTTCCATCCCTGGTTGTGGAACTACGATCCCACAGGCTGTACACCACAGCATAAAAATAAATATATAAATAGAGTGAAGTCCAAGGGTAAAAGGGATAAATTGGGCATTAATCCCAGTTTTCCTGGAAGGGGGCCATTATCTACAGATATCATTTCAATTCTTTAGGGTATTTCATTTTCTGTTTGTTTGCTCCTATTTATTTATGTATTCAATTATTGATCTATGTCATTGTGGACTGATTTCAAATGTATTTGAAATACAGGGGCTTCCCTGGTGGCTCAGATGGTAAAGAATCTGCCTACAATGCAGGAGAAACAGGTTTGCTTCTGAGTTGGGAAGATCCCCTGGAGGAGAGCATGGCAACCCACTCCAGTATTCTTGCCTGGAGAATCCCATGAACAGAGGAGCCTGGTGGGCTACAGTCCATGGGGTCACAAAAAGTCGGATACAACTGAGCAACAGTCACCTTCATTTTCACATGTCAGTGCAGACTGATTTCAAATGTATTCATGTTATACTTTGGATTATGACTTCATACTATGTTACGTATTAAATTGTTTTGCATTATGGCCATTGGGAGCTCCTTCAAGTTGGCTCCCGTATCCCCCTGACTGATGCCATTCTTTTATTTTTTGAGCACTTCTAAAGCTAAGTTTTCAATATAAAGCTGTAGCTTTCAGATTATTTTATTTATAAAGTGGGAATAAAATGAGATGTTAATCCTGACCCTAGTATATACTACACAATATTCATGAGTCTAGACACATTTTATTATTTGTAAAGTGAAGAGACTATCATATTAAATGCATTATATTAAGACATATAATTAAAGACTGAATAGCAAGTAAAACCATATATTTAATTACATAATAAATAGGCCTCACTTAAACTGCAGAAGGGGCAACATAGGGATAGGGGACTAAGGGGTATAAACTATAATGTACAAAATAAACTACACAGATATATCCTACAATACAGGAAATAAAGCTGATATTTTACAACAACTATAAATTGATTATAACTTTTACAATTGTAAATCACTATTTTGTATACTTGTAACATATTATATTGTTTTATACTTCAATAAAAAATGAATCAATAATTTGAGGGAGGGAATGGTACTCCACTAATTGTAGCTCTTTGGGGATGAGTAATGTTAAATTAGCCAAAACTGGGTTTTAAAAATGCAAAAAGTATGTTATAAATTCTTGAATTTTCAATTCTCATCTTAAACTACTTTAAATGACAGGCCTACCACCCTAATTTTCATAGCAATATGAAAGAAAATACTCTGAGCTTAATCTTGCCTTTCACTTCACAAATCAGTTTATTATGGGCTCTAAAATACCTTGTTACCTTAGTAACTACCAAATTATATGCCTTATGTAGCTGTGTCAGTGAAGACAATCCTACAAAAGACTCAAAGAAAGTGAAGAGAGCTGACAGCTCTTTTTGATTTTAATGTGTAGCAAGACCTATTGTAGAGTGACAACCGTCACAGACCATCTAAGTTATCTTCAAACACACCTACAAATATTAACCAAGAATCCAGGCTGATTTACAATCCCTTCCTTTCATGTCTCATACTGCACATCCTTTCTTCCTCTCCATCTCCGCCCCAGATTGGCAACTTGTGATGCATTCCCAATGCTAGTTTATTTATTCAGCATATTTTCTGTGTCTGTGGCAAAGTGATATGAGGTTATAAAGGGAATATAGTCTGGCAATAAATAAATGTGAACCTACATTTCACTTAGATTTTCAATAATCTGTATTTTTGGATGTTTTACCTTAATAGGGGAAAGGACACAAGCTAAGCCAGGTTAAAGATGGGAGTCAGATACCTGAATTCAAATTCCAAATGACAGTGTTCAATATTGTATGATATTGTATGATATCTCAGTGGGCTCCCCTGAGATTTATTTTGAGGCTATAAAAAATAGATTATTTAAATATATGTAATATGTTTAAATATAATATATTTAAATGGATGATTTAAATATATATCTCCCAGGTTTTTTCTTGGAGAAGGCAGTGGCACCCCACTCCAGTATTCTTGCCTGGAAAATCCCATGATGGAGGAGCCTGGTAGGCTGCAGTCCATGGGGTCACTAAGAGTCGGACATGACTGAGTGACTTCACTTTCACTTTTCACTTTCATGCATTGGAGAAGGAAATGGCAACCCACTCCGGTGTTCTTCCCTGGAGAATCCCAGGGACGGGGGGAGCCTGGTGGGCTGCTGTCTATGGGGTCGCACAGAGTCAGACACGACTGAAGTGACTTAGCAGCAGCAGCAGGTTTTTTCTACTTATGAAATCTATGATGCTCAGATAAAAATTTTCCTCTGACAATTGCTCAGGTAATTAACTCACTAACAACATATTTCCCTTGAGCAACTTCCAGCACAGCTACATCATTTCTTGGAGACTTTCTCCTCCAAAATGCAAATACTAGAGGTTTGAGTTATCATTATGTACAGAGTAAGATATACATCAGGAGAGAATAAATATCTTTGAGGTTATTATTTTAATCAGTCATATGCTCAGCCTATTTTGTACAGGTTAATAGAAGTTTGCATTAATGCAGCTATTCCCTAAGAAGGGAGGGTGGACACTATTTCCCTCCATAGTCAAAGGCCTGTCCTTTCCTCCATTCACTGAAGCCCTGAACAACTTGAGCTATATACAGCTGTGTAAGAGAGAGCATTTTCTTCTACATTTAACCATCTAGAGTTCCAGAACAAGCTATAGAAGATATGAGAGGGGAAATACCTATCTATCTTTTTCATCTATATTGCTTAGAGCTGTGCTATAGATGGAATCATTTCTCTCTAAAGTCCATGTGTTGAAATCCTATTCCCTAAATACCTCAGTATGTGACCTTATTTGGAAATAGGATCACTGCAGATGTGATTAGTTAAGAGGTTCTCATAATGGAGTAGGGTGAGCTCCTAATCGAGTATGACTGCTGCTGCTGCTGCTGCTGCTAAGTCGCTTCAGTCATGTCCGATTCTGTGCGACCCCATAGACGGTAGCCAACCAGGCTCCCCAGTCCCTGGGATTCTCCAGGCAAGAACACTGGAGTGGGTGGCCATTTCCTTCTCCAATGCATGAAAGTGAAAAGTGAAGGTGAAGTCGCTCAGTCGTGTCCGACTCTTGGTGACCCCATGGACTGCAGCCTACCAGGCTCCTCCACCCATGGGATTTTCCAGGCAAGAGTACTGGAGTGGGGTGCCATTGCAAGTATGACTTGTGTCTTTATTAAAAAAAGTTTGAGCCCAGATGCAGGAAGACCCCCCATGTGAAATTGGACCCCCATGATTTCCTCAAGATTGGGGAACCTAGGAGAAAGGACTGGAACAGCCTCTCCCCTAGGAGCTGACCCTGCCAACACTGGTTTCAAACTTCTGGCCTCCAGAATGGTGAAACAATAAAATTCTGCTGTTCTAAATCACCCTGTTTGTGGTACTTGGTGACAACAGGCTTAAGAAATTATAGGCTATAACATAGGTGCACTGCTGTGGGGAGGTGGGGGTTGATTTCTTTCAATATCCATTTCAGCACACGTATTAGTACCATCATTGGCTTATCCATTTGTATGGCCTATGCATCTGTCTGGGTCAGAACACATGCCAGTTTATCTTTCTACGGACTATGTGAGGCATCTGATTACAAATATGGGGCTTTGTCACTTACTAGCTGTGTAATTAACCTCATTGATCTAAAGGTCTTGATAATAGTAATACTTGATCTAGTATAGCATGGGGCTTATTTGTGAGGATCGAAGGAGATGACAAAAGTGAAAGGCAATACCAAGGCACACAGAAGAGGATTCAGTGTAGAGGTTAAGATCGTTGCAGCCAGGGTGAATGAGTTCAAATTCTACCCCACCCTTTACTAGTTTTGTTACTGAACTATGGAGTCAGCTATAATTTTGAAATGAGAGCTATAACAGTACCTGTGCCAGAAAGATCAAACAAATTAATATGTTAAGAGGTCTTAGAAGATTGCCTGGCACATGGAAAATATTCAATAAATGGTGTCTATCATGCAAGCTATCGAGAACCATACAAATATTAGATCATTATAATTTATAGTTAGTAAAGGCTATTGATGAATACCCTTGTACACTGATAATTTTGACATTCCAGCTCAAGGTGCATTTTAGTAGCAGTATTTTAGACAGCTATTAATGCAAGAGTTAAAGAGAGAATCACAGATGTCTGATAGTAGGTAGATCAGGTTTGTCCAGTGACTCAAAAGAACCTTAGAACTAGAGGCAATTTCTGATATTCATTAGTCTTGTCATTTCCTTGTTTTAAAATATTATGGAGCCAAATTTTCTGTTGAGCATTATACTAACTGCCCTAATATGTAAATAAAAAGCAAAAGATTTGCTTGGATTTTATTTCAGCATGCAGAATTGGGAATTGGTTTTTTTAACAACTGTTTTTTTTTAAATTTCTAATGAAATCTTTGCATATATTTGAATTGAGATACACTGTCAGTATATCATGCTCCTTGTTCTTGCTGTTGTTCAATTGCTAAATCATGTAAGACTCCCTGTGACCCTGTGGACTGCAGCACACCAGGCTTCCCTATCCATCACCAACTCCTGGAGCTTGCTCAAATTCATGT
This sequence comes from Capricornis sumatraensis, assembly GCF_032405125.1. Classification (NCBI taxonomy): domain Eukaryota; kingdom Metazoa; phylum Chordata; class Mammalia; order Artiodactyla; family Bovidae; genus Capricornis; species Capricornis sumatraensis. The sequence continues at coordinate 28,617,696 of NC_091073.1, forward strand.
CCATTGAGTTGGTGATTCCATCCAACCATGTCATCCTTTGTTGCCCTCTTCTTCTCCTGCTCTCAATCTTTCCCAGCATCAGGGTCTTTTCCCATGAGCTGGCTATTTACATCAGGTGGCCAAAATATTGGAGTTTCAGCTTCAGCATCAGTCCTTCCAATATTGATTTCCTTTAGGATTAACTAGACTTCCCTGGTGACTCAGACGGTAAAGCATCTTCCTACAATGTGGGAGACCGGGGTTCAATCCCTGGGTTGGGAAGATCTCCTGGAGAAGGAAATGGCAACCCATTCCAGTATTCTTGCTTGGAAAATCCGATGGAGGAGACTGGTAGGCTACAGTCCATGGGGTCGCAAAGAGTCAGACATGACTGAGTGACTTAATTTTTAGGATTAACTGGTTTGATCTTCTTGCAGTCTAAGGGACTAAGAGTCTTCTCCAGCATCACAATTCAAAAGAGTCAGTTCTATGGTGCTCAGTCTTCTTTATGATCCAACTCTCACATCCACACATGCTGGAAAAACTATGGACCTTTGTTGGTAAAGTGATGTCTCTCTTTTTAATATGCTGGCTAAGTTTGTCATAGCTTCCCTTATAAGGAGCAAGCATCTTTTAATTTCATGGCTTCAGTCATTGTCCATAGTGATTTTGGAGCCCAAGAAAAGAAAATCTCTCATTACTTCCACTTTTGCCCCATCTATTTCTCATGAAGTGATGGGACAGGATGCTATCATCTTAGTTTTTTCAATGTTGAGTTTTAGGCCAGCTATTTCACTCTTGTCTTTTACCCTCATCAAGAGGCTTTTTAGTTCCTCTTCATTTTCTGCTATTAGAGTGGTATCATCTGTATATCTGAGGTTGTTGATATTTCTCCCAGCAATCTTGATTCCAGCTTGTAATTCATCCAGCCCTGCCTTTTGCCAGATGTACTCTGCATACAAGTTAAATAAACAGGAAGACAATATACAACCTTGTCATATTCCTTTCCAAAGTTTAAACCAGTCAGCTGTTTCATGCAAGGGTTTAACTGTTCCTTTTTGACCTGCATGCAGGTTTCTCAGGAGATAGGGAGAGTGCTCTGGTATTTCCTTCTTCTTAAGAATTTCCCACTAATTGTTGTGATCCACTAAGTCAAAGGCTTTCATGTAAAAGCAGATGTTTTTCTGGAATCCCCTTGCTTTCTCTATGATTCAGTGAATTCTGGCAATTTGATCTCTGGCTCCTCTGCCTTTTCTAAATTGAGCTTGAATATCTGGAAGTTTTTGGTTCACATACAGCTGAAAGCCTAGCTTGAAGGATTTTGAGCATAACTTTACTAGGATGTGAAATGAGCACAATTGTACTATAGTTTGAACATTCTTTGGCATTGCCCTTCTTTGGAATGGGAATGAAAACTGACCTGTTCCAATCCTGTGGCCACTGCTAAGTTTTCCAAATTTGCTGGCATATTGGCATATTGAGTGCAGCACTCTAACAACATCATCCTTGAGGATTTGAAATAGCTCCACTGGAATTCCATCACCTCCACTAACTTTGTTCGTAATGAAGCTTTCTAAAGTCCACTTGACTTCACACTCCAGGGTATCTGGCTCTAGATGAGTGACCACACCATCATGGTTATCCTGGTCATTAAGACCTTTTTGGTATAGTTCTTCTGTGTATTCTTACCACCTGTTCTTAATCTCTTCTGCTTCTGTTAGTTCCTTACTATTTCTGTCCCTTATTGTGTCCATCCTTATATGAAATGTCCCCTTGATATCTCCATTTTTCCTGTAGAAATCTCTAGTCTTTCCCATTCTATTGTTTTCCTCTATTTCTTTGCATTGTTCATTTTAAAAGGCCTTCTTATCTCCCCTTGCTGTTCTCTATAACTCTGCATTCTGTTGGATATATCTCTCCTTTTCTCCCTTACTTTTTGCTTCTCTTCTTTTCTCAGCTATATGTAAAGCCTCCTCAAACAACCACTTTGTTTTCCTGCATTTCTTTTTCTGTGGAAAGGTTTTGGTCACTGACTCATGTACAACATTATGAACCTCTTCCATAGTTTTTCAGGCATTCTGTCTACCAGATCTAAACTCTTGAATCTATGCATCAACTCCACTGTATAATCAAGAGGGATTTGATTTAGGTCATACCTGAATGGTCTAGTGGTTTTCCCCACTTTCTTCAATTTAATTCTGAATTTTGCAATAAGGAGCTCATGATCTGCGGAGAAGGCAATGGCACCCCACTCCAGTACTCTTGCCTGGAAAATCCCATGGACGGAGGAGGCTGGTAGGCTGCAGTCCATGGGGTCGCTAAGAGTTGGACACGACTGAGCAACTTCACTTTCACTTTTCACTTTCATGCATTGGAGAAGGAAATGGCAGCCCATTCCAGTGTTCTTGCCTGGAGAATCCCAGGGACGGGGGAGCCTGATGGGCTGCCGTCTCTGAGGTCGCACAGAGTCGGGCATGACTGGAGTGACTTAGCAGCAGTTAGCAGCAGCAGCTCATGATCCAAGCCATAGTCAGCTCCCAGTCTTGTTTCTGCTAACTGTATAGAGCTTCTCCAGCTTCAGCTGCAAAGAATATAATCAGTTTGATTTCAGTATTGATCATCTGATGATGTCCATGTATACAGTTGTCTCTTTTGTTGTTGGACAAGGGTGTTTGCTATGACCAGTGGGTTCTCTTGGCAAAACTCTGTTAGCATTTTCCCTGCTTCATTTTGTACTCCAAGGCCAAACTTGCCTATTACTCCAAGTATCTTGTCTTCCTACTTTTGCATTCCAATTCCCTATGATGAAAAGGACATCTTTTTTGGTGTTAGATCTAGAAGGTCTTATAGGTCTTCACAGAACTAGTCAACTTCAGCTTTTTTACCATCAGTGGTTGGGGCATAGATAGATTATTGTGTTGTTGAATGGTTTGCCTTGGAAATGAACCAAGATCACTCTGTTGTTTTCAAGATTGCATCCAAGTACTGCATTTTGGACTCTTTTGTCTATGATTAGGGCTACTCCATTTCTTCTAAGGGATTCTTGCCCACATTAGTAGATATAATGGTCATTTGAATTAACTTTGCCCATTCCCATTCATTTTAGTTCAGTGATTCCTAAGATGTCAAAGTTCACTCTTTTCATCTCCTTCTTGACCACTACCAATTTACCTTGATTCATGGACCTAACATTCCAGGTTCCTATGCAATATTGTTCTTTACAGTATTGGATTTTACTTTCACCACCAGAAACATCCACAACTGAGTGTTGTTTCCACTTTGGCCCAGTTGCTTCATCTTTCTGGAGCTACTAGTATTCTATTACTGCTGCTGCTGCTGCTGCTAGGTCGCTTCAGTCGTGTCCGACTCTGTGCGACCCCATAGACAGCATCCATCAGGCTCCCCCTTCCCTGGGATTCTCCAGGCAAGAACACTGGAGTGGGTTGCCATTTCCTTCTCCAATGCATGAAAGTGAAAAGTGAAAGTGAAGCCGCTCAGTCGTGTCCAACTCTTTGCGACCCCATGGACTGAAGCCCACCAGGCTCCTCTGTCCATGGGATTCTCCAGGCAAGAGTACTCTATTACTAATTGTTACTAATTAGTGCTATTGCTATTAGCTTCTTTGTTGTCAGTAAATAAGGATTAGCTAGACACTTTCTCACCTTTCCAAACACCTCAGAGTGAGTTTTGGGCTGTCAAAAAAAAAGAGTACCTTTGGACAATACCACTTGCTTCTTATGTGTCTGGCTTAACAGAAGAGAAAGAAACACTTCAGTCTCTGGCCTTATAGAGGAGAAAGAAGTGTTTAGCAAAACACCTTCCATTCATTTACTCAGAATAAGAAATAGGAACAGCTGTGACTGAATGAAATTATATTATCACATAAATTCAGTTTTGTAAACTTACCCAGGAAGTGTAAATTTGGAGGACGGATTGTCTCAGTGCTGTGGATAAGTTATAGCCTTCAGAACTGTGGTGTGTTTGGTGACCAGCCCACATAATGTTAACCTCTGCAAAACACATAATTTGAAATGAGCCATGAGAATAAGAACAAAGCAACTTCCATTTTCAGTTGTGTATGCTGCTCTATTGAATGAGAAAGAAAAGTCTGGAATATCTCTGGAAAAGCAGACCAATATAATTAAAATAAGCTGCCTTGAATCATTTTTGGAAGCAGAGAGGAAATAAATTATAAACAAAACTGAAACATAGCCAATAAATATGTATAGTGTATACGATATAATTAAATGCCTCCAGCAAACTGAAATGACTTCCAAAATTTACACTTTGCTAACATATTACAATATAACAGATCATAAAAGCTAACTTGTAATGTTCAAACAAAACAGTCAATGCACTGTGATGATTTTTCAGCATCTGATAACATATTTCTAATTAAAGAAAAATACTCTGATGGGAGAAATGGTGTATAAATTTAAAAATGAAATATTATACCATATTCTTCCCTAATGGCTTTGTAATAAATTTCAAAATCTGTCTATTGGAGTAAGAGACAATGGAGAATAATATTTGGCCCTAAGATTTAACGTTTCAGTTTCATTTATAGCTATATATATTAGTAACTAGTAGTTACATATATTTCTTCCCATATCTCACCAAACACTTTACCATTTCTAAAACTGTCCCACATAACTTCTGTTTATCCTCAAAAAAAGAAAATGCAAACATTTAATTTTCATTAACCATTATTCAAATTGCCCTCATACTGTCTTGAAATTCATATAAATCCGAAAGATAGTTGTTTGTTTTTTCTGCAGCAATATGCCTCTCTAAAGACCATCTAAATGTATAGAATTTAAAAAACAAGCCCATATTTTTCATTTTGTCCTCATTATTTCATTTTCTACCAGAATTATATATCAAAATTCCATATATTTTACATTATTAGAAGAAAGTATGTTCTTAGTTAAATAATTTAAATTTTGTCCTTTGCTACAAATATAGAAGATAGAATACAACACGACAGTTATCCCTGCCAGCATACATTGAAAGTTAAAAAAAAAAAAAAAAGGTTTGGATGCATGGGAACTTAACAGTGAACCTAAGAGTGGAAAGTTATGACCAACCTAGACAGCATATTAAAAAGCAGAGACGTTACTTTGTCAACAAAGGTCCGTCTAGTCAAGGCTATGGTTTTTCCTGTGGTCATGTATGGATGTGAGAGTTGGACTGTGAAGAAAGCTGAGTGCTGAAGAATTGATGCTTTTGAGCTGTGGTGTTGGAGAAGACTCTTGAGAGTCCCTTGGACTGCAAGGAGATCCAAGGGATCTCCATCCTGCCAGTCCATCCTGAAGAAAATCAGTCCTGAATATTCACTGGAAGGACTGTTGCTGAAGCTGAAACTCCAATACTTTGGCCACCTCATGCGAAGAACTGACTCATTTGAAAAGACCCTGATGCTGGAAAAGATTGAGGGCAGGAGAAGAGGACAACAGAAGATGAAATGGTTGGATGGCATCACCGACTCAATGGACATGGGTTTGGGTGGACTCCAGGAGTTGGTGATGGACAGGGAGGCCTGGTGTGCTGTGATTCATGGGGTCACAAAGAGTCGGACACGACTGAGCGACTGAACTGAACTGAAGAGTAGAAATACTGAGTTATTAGTCTTTGCAATTGCCACATAATCAGAGTTATAAAGAACCCATCTGCTAATGCTGGAGACATGGAGATGCATAATAATATGTATTGGGACAACCTTTTTATAACCTCTACAGACCTAGGGTTAGATCCCTAGGTCAGGAAAATCCCCTGGGGTAGGGCATAGCAATCCACTCAAGTATTCTTGCCTGGAGAATCCTATGGACAGAGAAGCCTGGTGGGCTATGGTCCATAGGGTCACAAAGAGTTGGATAAGACTGAAGCAGCTTAGCACGGACACACACACACGTTAAAATACATAGCACATGACAGAATAATTTGTTAAAGAGTTTTAATGAAAAACATGGATATATGGAGAGATAGACATAAATATAGTCAATCCTTGTGGGCTTTTCTTAGCCAAGAAAAAGCTTTCATTTAGCAAATGAAAGCTCTGTGAGCAATCTATATAAAGTGAAAGTGGCTCAATTGTCTCTGTGACCCCATGGACTATACAGTACACGGAATTCTCCAGGCCAGAATACTGGAGTGGGTAGACTTTCCCTTCTCAGGGGATCTTCCCAACTCAGGGATAGAAATGGGGTCTCCTGCACTGCAGGTGGATTCTTTACCAACTGAGCTATCAGGGAAGCCACAATCTATATAGTTTAGTTCAGTCGCTCAGTCGTGTCTGACTCTTTGCGACCACATGAACCGCAGCATGCCAGGCCTCCCTGTATATCACCAACTCCCAGAGTTTACTCAGACTCATTCCCACTGAGTCAGTGATGCCATCCAACCAGCTCATGCTCTGTCATCCCTTCTCCTCCTGCCCTCAATCTTTCCCAGCATCAGGGTCTTTCAAATGAGTCAGTTCTTTGCATCAGGTGGCCAAAGTATTGGAGTTTCAGCTTTAAAATCAGTCCTTCCAATGAATAATCAGGACTGATTTCATTTAGGATGGACTGGTTGGATCTCCTTGCAGTCCAAGGGACTCTCAAGAGTCTTCTCCAACAACACAGTTCAAAAGCATCAATTCTTCAGCACTCAGCTTTCTTTATAGTCCAACTCTCATATCCATACATGACTACTGGAAAAACCATAGCCTTGACTAGACGGACCTTTGTTGACAAAGTAATGTCTCTGCTTTTTAATATGCTGTCTAGGTTGGTCATAACTTTCCTTCCAAGAGGTAAAGTGAAAGTGAAGTCACTCAGTCATGTCCGACTCTTTGTGACCCCATGGACTGTAGTCTACCTATGACTGCAATCACCATCTGCAGTGATTTTGGAACCCAAAAATATAAAGTCAGCCACTATTTCCACTGTTTCCCCATCTCTTTGCCATGAAGTGATGGGACTGGGTACCATGACCTTAGTTTTATGCATGTTGAGCTTTAAGCCAACTTTTTCACTCTCCTCTTTCACTTTCATCAAGAGACTCTTTAGTTCTTTTTCACTTTCTGCCATAAGGATGGTGTCATCTGCATATCTGAGGTTATTGATATTTCTCCCAGCAATCTTGATTCCAGCTTGTGCTTCATCCAGCCCAGTGTTTTTCATGATGTACTCTGCATAGAAGTTAAATAAGCAGGGTGGCAATATACAGCCTTGATGGACTCCTTTTCCTATTTGGAACCAGTCTGTTGTTTCATGTCCAGTTCTAACTGTTGCTTCCTGACTGGCATACAGGTTTCTCAAGAGGCAGGTCAGGTGGTCTGGTATTCCCATCTCTTTCAGGATTTTCCACAGTTTATTGTGATCCACACAATCTATATAGGGAGTTACCAAATAAAATGTGCAAAAACAGTTTTGGTAAACGAACTATAAGAAAGATTTAATTCTGTGAGAATGAAATTATGAACAGGATTATGAATAGATAGGCTTATCAGAAGTCATTTCTATTCAACTCATATATTTTCAAGTGAGGCAAGTATTTTCACAGGACATCAGTTTATATCTAATGTAGATTCTAATCAGTCCACACTTTTTAAATCATTCCTAGTAATGACCCTATATTTCTACTCAAGTAATGAAGGAAACTATTCCTACACAAATAAGAAGTATTTCACCATAATGACCTTAAACTTCCCAGGCATAATCCCTGAAATAACCTAGAACCTAAATCTGTGGTTTATTGATTAGCCTGTGTAACTATGAATAAGAGAGGTACAAAGAATCCCATGACATTCAAAATCTTCAGATGTTGTATGGAGTACTATTAAGAGATAATATATCTAATGAACATACTAAATCTTTTAAATCTTCTTATAGATTCAACATTTGAAGACATCTAAACACCATTTTCTCTTTAGAACATACTCATTATTGAACATTTCAGAATGTATCACAAAGAAACTTCACTACAAATCAAAACTATTTCACTGGACCTTTCAGAATTTGTGTAAAAAATTCATCATAATGTATCTATGCTTCAAGTTCATAAGTGGATGAGCTAAGTAGATGATTTGATTAGATGGCAATAATATGTATTGGAACGACCTTCTTATAACCTCCACAGAAGCTAGATGGTGGAACAAAGAATCTACCAGGGTGGAGGTTAAAGACCTGTCTCTATAGTTGTTTTAAAAGCATTGACTTCCCATCAAAAACTGTGTGTAACACAAGCCTTCATTCAATGAAGTACAGCTGTATAAACAGGTTACAGTAACTGGATCCCACTGTCTTACCTCTGTTACTTTTCAGAATTGGGGAAAACAAGAAATACAGGAAGTAAATTATTTTCAAGGGTGGCTTTAAAAATACATTTTTAGAAAATTGTTCCAATAGTACTTTGGTAAATAAGATACATTTAACAGTACATTTACAAATATGTTCATCTTTCCTAATATTTGAATTGATGAGTTGTCTGTTCTAAGGAAGAAAAACAAATGTTAAAGAGAAAAACTGATATGATCACAATAAACTTCAGTGAAAAATTCATGCAAGTTGTCATCAATAATAATTTTCTTTTTCTATAAGAAAATTATTGATTGTAAAACTTATGGTATATTATTATGTCCTTTCAATGATACTAGAAATAATAATGCTATTAATACTTTCCACTGCAAAAATATATATTTCTTTACATATATTTTATTTATACATTAACTATTCATTCAATTTGGCCAAAATTTAATGTAATATATGTGTGTATGTATGTTATATTCTTGAGTTTGCTGTCTTGTTCCTTTTTTATTAAAGTCCAACTTACTTACAATGAAATATATCCCTTTTGATATTTAGTTCTGAGTTTTTATCAAACAAATACAACTGTGCAATTACTGTCAATATCAAGATATGGAATAGTTTTTATTATTCCAAAAGACACAGAATAGTTATGATCACCCCAAAGTTCTCTCTTCCATTTTGTGCATGGCAGGCTAACTCTAACGTGGCTCCCAGATTCAGATGATGAGATTCCTGCGGAACTTGGGAGAGTTTAATGTGTTCTGGGTGTGAAATAAGAATCCATGGGATCCAGAGGGCTTCCTACGGGAGGCAGTCTCTAAGGCGGTCCCCAGTGATTCTAGTCTACTGGTACTGAACCCCCTGTATAAACTCTTCCCTTGAATGTGGTTGGATTTGACTTCCTTCCAGTAAATGGAGGGCTTTCCTGGTGGCTCAGTGGTAAAGAATCTGCCTGCAGTGCAGAAGACCCAGATTCAATCCCTGGGCCAGGAAGACCCCTGGAGAATGGAATGGCTACCCACTCCAGTATTCTCGCCTGGAAAATTCCATGGACAGAGGACCCTGGTGGGTTCATGGGGTCGCAAAGAGTTGGACACAACTGAGAGATCCAAAAGTGTCAGACACAACTGATTAATGTTACTGTCAGACAGAAGTGACTAATGCTCTTCTGCTAAATATACTTTTGGCAAAGGTGACAGGATGTCACTTCCGATATCAGGTGATTAAAACACTGAGGCTGACGTCTTGGGTGCTTTCTCTTACATCACATGCTCTGTCCGAGGAAAGTCGGCTGCCATGTTGCAAGCTGCCTTTTGGAGAAGCACCTACGACAGGGAACTAGGAAAGGCCTCGGGTTAACCAGCTAGCAAGGAACTAAGCAGCTTAACCCAAATTCCATGAGAAATTTAATCTTGCCAAAACCATGTATGTTAGTTTGGAAGCAGATCTTCTCCAATTTGAGTCTTCAGATAACATTGCAGCCAGAAACTAGCTTATTACTTAATTGCAACCTCATGAAAGACTGGGGACCAGAAGCACTCATCTAAGCTGCCTGCTCATTTCTGACCAACAGAAGCTGCAAGAGAAGCCATGGGTATATTACAAAGCAACGGACCATTAATACACTGGTCCGTTCTCCCTGATCTTATACTCTGTCCCTAGCATCCTCTGATAGCATCCAAGTTTTTTTTCACTTGTTGTTGGTGTTTAGCTAAGTCGTGTTGAACTCTTTTACACCCCGTTGGCTGTAGCCTGCCAGGCTCCTCTGTCCATGGGATTCTCCAGGCAAGAATACTGGAGTGGGTTGCCATTTCCTGCTCCAGGGGATCTTTCCGACCCAGGGACTGAGCCTGTGACACCTGTATTGGCAGGAGGATACTTTACCACTGAGCAACCAGGAATGCCCTTCTTTCCCCTAGTTTTGCTTTTCTAGGGATGTCTTATCAGTGAATTACTGTGTATTAGGCCTTTGGGTTTGGTTTCTTGCACTTAACATAATGTATCACAGATTCTTCCATTTTGCTGTGTTTATGAGTAGTTTGTTCCCTTTTTTTGCTGAGTAGTATTCTATTTGTACAATATGCCACAGTTTTTGTTTTGTTTCGGTCCACTTAGTAGTTGAACATTTCAAATGTTCCTAGTATTTGGCAATTACAAAAGAAGCACCTATAAATTTTCCAGAATATTTTTCAGATGGACATAGTTTCATTTTACTTTGGTATATACTCAAGAGTGAGATTACTGAACTGTATGGGACATTTACATTAGGTTGTCAACAAAATTAAAATTATTTTCCAAGTGACCATGCCTTTTTGTATTATCACCAGCAGTAAATGAGAGTTAAAGGGCCTCCACATTTTTGATGGCACCTGACACTAGATGGGGAAACAGTGGAAACAGTGTCAGACTTCATTTTGGGGGCTCCAAAATCACTGCAGATGGTGAATGCAGCCATGAAATTAAAAGATGCTTACTCCTTGGAAGGAAAGTTATGACCAACCTAGATAGCATATTGAAAAGCAGAGACATTACTTTGCTGACTAAGGTCCATCTAGTCAAGGCTACGGTTTTTCCAGTGGTCATGTATGGATGTGAGAGTTGGACTGTGAAGAAGGCTGAGCGCTGAAGAATTGATGCCTTTGAACTGTGGTGTTGGAGAAGACTCTTGAGAGTCCCTTGGACTGCAAGGAGATCCAACCAGTCCATCCTAAAGGAGATCAGTCCTGGGTGTTCTTTGGAAGGACTGATGCTGAAGCTGAAATTCCAATACTTTGGCCACCTCATGCGAAGTGGTGACTCATTGGAAAAGCCCCTGATGCTGGGAGGGATTGGGGGCAGGAGGAGAAGGGGACGACCGAAGATGAGATGGCTGGATGGCATCACCGACTCGATGCAAATGAGTTTGAGTGAACTCCAGGAGTTGGTGATGGACAGGGAGGCCTGGCATGCTGTGATTCATGGGGTCGCAAAGAGTCGGACATGACTGAGTGACTGAACTGAACTGAACTGGCACTATTAATTTTATTTTTATTTAATAACATTCTAGTAAGTGTATATTGTTATCACATTGAAATTTTAATCTACACTGCTGCAGTGGCAAATGACAATAGTTACTTCTTCGTGTGCATTTTTGCCATTGATATGTCTTTTGGTCTATTCAGTATTAGTGCTTTCAGTTTAATTGGGTTGCTTTTTTATTATGGAGTTTTGAGATTCCTTTATATATACAGTACATAAACATTTTCTCCTTATGAAGTGTCTTATGAAGAACACTGTTTTAAGTTTGATGAAACCCAATTTATATACTTGAGAGTTTTATTAAAAGATACTTTTAGTATATGTAAGAACAGAGATTACTTTGAAGAAACTTATCAGAATGATGAGAAATTTGCAAACAGAATAAACTTGTAATCTAGAAGCTAATAGATTCTATATGCATTACACATCTAAAGTATATTTAAATAAGTCTCATATCTCATATCTTGTCACCTATAAAGTAGACAGAAGTAATTCTCTAGGTTAATCTGAGCCATAAACACAAGTCTACAAGGAATGTTCACAGCTATATGATAACTATTTAATCTTCAGGAGTGACAGGCCAGAAGTCTTGGGGCACCCTGGAAGTGATGATGTTGCCTTCACTCATACTGTGAAAAACCTTCAAGTTATAAAGGAAAAAATGTTAGGCCTGTTTGTAATATGTTAGTGATGTTTAGTACCGAGAAAGTCATGTTAGTAACACTTTGTGGAACATTTAGCATATTGTGTAGCAGAACATGGAACATGAGGACTGAACTAAAAGGAGCCTTATGAAGCTACTTAGTTCAATTTCTTTATTTTATAACTAATAAAAATGAAATTGAAAAGAAAAAGGGAAAAACTTACATTAGAGGAAAAGAAAGCTTTTTAAAATTTTCTCTCTCTCAGCAGTGATTTATTTGGGGCATTCTCCCCCATCTTGGATTTTTCGTTCTCCTTCAGAAATGGAGGTGAATGGGACCAAGTGTTCTCTGGGTCCCAGCTGACATATATTTTGTAATGTCCAGGAAGTAAAGGACAAACAGAGCTCAAAACACATTCTTGAATGATGGTGCTGAGCTTCTTGAATCAGCACAACTGCCTTTTGCTTTTTACAGTAAATCTAACACTATAAAGCACTGAACTTACCAATTTTTGAATGATAATTGTCACTTTGAATTTGAAAATACTGAGTATAAGTGAACCCTTCAAAATTTGTTCTATCTCTTCCCAACAGATAAACATGATTGATAAGTGATTTCAAAAACTTAAAAAGTTAACTAAGTAATCAATATAATAGTAACAGACTCAAACTATCAAACTGAAGTCAAAATGGGAAATGTAAGGAGATGCATAACAATGAATAGATCCTCATTTATTTTTCTATTCTTTACTCAACGAACTGATGGTGATGTCATCAATTTTACCATCACACTTTCATTCACTTCTTATGGCAGCAAATCAAATTGATGAGAAAATTGATGATATTTCAAATTCATTCAATGAATAGAGATTGATATTCAGTTCAGTTGCTCAACAGTGTCCGACTCTTTGCAATCCCATGGACTGCAGCATGCAGGCTTCCCTGTTCACAAGCAACTCTTGGAGCTTGCTCAAACTCATGCCCATCGAGTCAGTGATGCCATCCAACCATCTCATCCTCTGTCGTGCCCTTTTCCTCCTGCCTTCAATCTTTCCCAGCATCAGGGTCTTTTCCAATGAGTCAGTTCTTCACATTAGGTGGCCAAAGTATTGGAGTTTCAACTTCAGCATCAGTCCTTCCAATGAATATTTAGGACTGATTTCCTTTAGGATGGACTGGTTGGATCTCCCTGCAGTCCAAGAGACTCTCAAGAGTTTTCCCAACACCACAGTTCAAAGCATCAATTCTTTGGTGCTCAAGCTTTCTTTATAGTCCAACTCTCACAACCATACATGACTACTAGAAAAACCACAGCTTTAACTAGATGGACATTAGTTGGAAAAATAATGTCTCTGTTTTTTAATATGCTGTCTAGGTTGTTCATAGCTTTTCTTCCAAGGAACAAGTGTATTTTAATTCCATGGCTGCACTCACCATCTGCAGTGATTTTGGAGCCCCCCAAAATAAAGTCTGTCATTGTTTCCACTGTTTTCCCATCTATTTGCCATGAAGTGATGGGACCAGATGCCATGATCTTAGTTTTCTGAATGTTGAGCTTTAAGCTGAATTTTCCTCTTTCACTTTCATCAAGAGGCTCTTTAGTTCTTCTTCAGTTTCTGCCATAAGGATGGTGTCATCTGCGTATCTGAGGTTATTGATATTTCCCCCAGCAATCTTGATTCCAGCTTGTGCTTCATCCAGCCCGGCATTTCATACGATGTATTCTGCATATAATTTAAATAAGCAGGGTATCAATATTCAGCCTTGACGTACTCCTTTTCCTATTTGGAACCAGTCTGTTGTTTCACGTGCAGTTCTAACTTTTGCTTCCTGACCTGCATACAGATTTCTCAGGAGGCAGGTAATGTGGTCTGGTATTCCCATCTCTTTAAGAATTTTCCACAGTATTTTTGTGATCCACATATACAAAGGCTTTGACGTAATCAATAAAGAAGTAGATATTTCTCTGGAAACGCTCTTGCTTTTTTGATGACCAACAGATGTTGGCAATTTGATCTCTGGTTCCTCTGCCTTTTCTAAAACCAGCTTGAACATCTGGAAGTTCATGGTTCACATACTGTTGAGGCCTGGCTGGGAGAATTTTCAGCATTGTTTTGCTAGCGTGTGAGATGAGTACAGTTGTGTAGTGGTTTGAGCATTCTTTGGCATTGCCTTTCTTTGGATTGGAATAAAAACTGACCTTTTCCAGTCCTGTCGCCACTGCTGTGTTTTCCAAATTTGCTGGCACATTGAGTGCAGCACTTTCACAGCATCATCTTTTAGGATTTGAAGTAGCTCCACTGGAATTCCATCACCTCCACTAGCTTTGTTCTTTGTGATGCTTCCTAAGGCCCACTTGACTTCATATTCTAGGATGTCTGGCTCTAGGTGAGTGATCACACCCTTGTGGTTATTTGGGTCATGCAGATCTTTTTTGTATAGTGCTTATGTGTATTCTTGCCACTTCTTCTTAATATTGTCTTCTGTTACATCCATACATTTTCTGTCCTTTATTGTGCCCATCTTTGCATGAAATGTTCCCTTGGTATCGCTAATTTTCTTGAAGAAACCTCTTGTCTTTCCCATTCTATTGTTTTCCTCTATTTCTTTACTTTGATCAATGAGGAAGGCTTTCTTATCTCTCCTTGCTATGCTTTGGAACTCTACATTCAAATGGGTATATCTCTTCTTTTCTCTTTTGCCTTTCACTGCTCGTCTTTTATCAGTGCTCGTCTTTTATCAGTGACTTGTAAAGCCTCTTCAGACAACCATTTTGCCTTTTTTCATTTCTTTTTCTTGGGGATAGTCTTGATCACAGACTCCTGTACAATGTCACAAACCTCCATCCATAGTTTCTCAGGCACTCTGTCTATCAGATCTGATCCCTTGAATCTATTTGTCACTTCCACTGTATAATCATAAAGGATTTGATTTAGGTCATACCTGAATGGTCTAGTGGTTTTCCCCACTGTCTTCAATTTAAGTCTGAATTTGGCAATAAGGAGTTCATGATCTGAGCCAAAGTCAGCTCCCAGTCTTGTTTTTGCTGACTGTATAGAGCTTCTCCATCTTTGGCTGCAAAGAATATAATCAATCTGATTTTGGTATTAACCATCTGGTGATGTCCATGTGTAGAGTCTTCTCTTGTGTTGTTGGAAGAGGGTATTTGTTATGACTGGTGTGTTCTCTTGGCAAAACTCTGCTTTTGACCCACTTCATTTTGTACTCCAAGGCCAAATTTACTTGTTAACCAGGTATCTCTTAACTTCCTACTTTTGCATTCCAGTCCCCTACAATGAAAAGGACATCTTTTCTAGGTGTTAGTTCTAGAAGGTCTTTTAGGTCTTTAGAAAAATGTTCAAATTCAGCTTCTTCAGCATTACTGGTTGTGGCATAGACTTGGATTACTGTGTTCTTGAATGGTTTGCCTTGGAAACAGAGATTAGTCTGTTCTTTTTGAGACTGTACCTAAGAACTGTATTTCAGATTCTTTCATTGATTATTAGGGCTATTCCATTTCTTCTGAGGAATTCGTGCCCACAGTAGTAGATATAATGGTCATCTGAGTAAAATTCACCCATTCCAGTCCATTTTAGTTCACTGATTCCTAAAACGCCAACCTTCATTCTTGCTATCTCCTGTTATGCACACACGTCCTCAGCATAAAAACTGAGAGCACTTTGGAAACAACACAGCTTTCCTGTAAACTGGGAGAGAAGTTTGAAGAGACCACAGCTGATAGCAGAAAGACTCAGACTGTCTGCAACTTTACAGATGATGCATTGGTTCAACATCAGGAATGAGATGGAAAGGAAAGCACAATAACAAGAAAACTGAAAGAAGGGAAATTAGTAGTGATATGTGTCACTAACAGTGTTACCTGTATTCGGGTCTATGAAAAAGTAGAGTAAAAATTCCATCATCATTTTGCACAGAAATTAGTTGCAAGGATGAACAAGCTAAGTTCAATGAGCAAATCTCCATACTGCTGGTTTTTTTTTTTCATTATTGTGTTCAATTATCTTTATCACAAACAATTAAACTATTTCAAAGTGTTGATATAATTAGGGTCATCTCTTTGGTTAATAAATAAATGTTTGTGCAAAAAAAAAAAAAAAGCTTTTGTAAGCTTCATCATTCTCCATGTACATCCCTCTGCTCCTTTGTGCTGAGATTTGCCAACTCTAAATATTAACCTAGATTTCTCTTCTTTCTGTTGATATTACCTCAGCTCTAGGTCATAGGTCAAGTGATCTGCTAGAAGATCCTGATTCCATCTCTGGTGATACATGGAAGGAGCTCTTCTCCGCTCATAGGAAAAAGTATTGTTGTACTAAAGTACTAAGTGGTTTGAAAGCCGGTATCTCTAGGATTATAATAGATAAGCAAAGAGAGATTTTTGGTTAAAGGAGGTTCCCATACCTTTCAACTGTTGAAAATTAGCTGTGTTTATAGAAAAGCGAGGGCTCCCCTTGTGGCTCAGCTGCTGAAGAAACTGCCTGCCATGTGGGAGACCTGGGTTTGATCCCTGGGTCAGGAAGATCCCCTGGAGGAGGGCATGACTACTCACTCCAGTATTCTTGCCTGGAGAGGCCCATGGACAGAGAAGCCTGGTGGGCTACAGTTCATGGGATTGCAAGAGTTGGACACAACTGAGCAACTAACACACACACACACACACACACACACACACACAGAAAACCTATCCCCTCTCTCCAAAAGTTGACAGAATTAGATAAAAATCCTTTGAAATCAAAGTTATCAGTATTACATTTTAAAAGAATTATGAAGCTGACAATTGTATCTCACAAAGGCCACTTATCTATTGAATGAAACCAAATTCTAGTGCACGTGGGTGCTGATTAGCAGCAGCAACCATAGCATCATGGCTTTAGGTTTGGGGACTGCTAGTAATTTCATCATGGGACTTACCATATATCCAGATCAAAAAGGAACCCACAAGCTTTGCATAGAATAAAAATCAAGAAATTGTCCAGAGGATTTAATGACATCCATTTGGCATTCATAATGACCTAAACTAGCACAATCCAAAGGCAGAAATCATGGGAGAACTATCTTTATGTCAATAGATTTCGCTACGATTGGCAAGCACTCCTACAACACTCCTTCTGTGCCGCATGCTTGCCTGTGGTGAGACACAATGAACTTCTGCTGTATTATGTTTGGAATAATGACTCCTATAATTTATCTCCACAAGCCACAGAATCCAAGAACACATTAACCTCCAAAGTTTGAAAGGAGAGCAATGTTAAGGAAGTGAACGGGAAAGCAAAACAACCAGGGATTGTCAGGAAAAGACAGGAAAGCAGGAAAAAAAAAAAAAAAAAAAACGGCACTAAAACCACAGTTAGAAAGTGGCTGCAAAGTGTCTTTATTCTCCCTCTGTCTTATGAATGGATGGAGATTATCCTTGTCAACGGCAACAAAAACCTACCGGGATCTCTTTGCCAATAATAAGGGCTTTCTATTGGTCTTACCATTTGCCTTTGTGTTCTGAAACTAATTTTTACTGCTTCATTGCAAATGAGTAAGAAGCCTGTAAGATTACTGAATTTGCAAGAAATGTGATGGTGTCCACGGAAGGTGCCAGAGTGAATCAGGATTGGATGTCCCAGTTGGAACAGGTCAGTGTATCCTTAGGTTTCATTTTGACATAGATTAGCATGGTGACTGGTCTTTGAGAAACCAATCTGCATCTGACAGATTTTTGTTCTACATGTATGGGAACTGTTGTTCCTCATAATAATAATATGTTATTATTGCTTGTTGACACCTCATAGAACTGAATGTTGTTACTCTGTTGAGTTACTTTGCCCTTTCATCTGTTACCTGCAAAGTAAATGTATGTCTGAAATCTGAATATATATCTGATTTTAAAAGGAGGCTATCAATGACTATAAGTCTCACTACTACTGGAGGAAGAGATCTCATGGAATATTCTTTGACCACTGAAAGATGGAAGTGGTTATGCAGGAACATAGCTTCCATTACTCTAATAGAAGTAACCTCATATTCTACCCTGTAAATCTCTAAGCATGACTCCATTGCTCTATGACCTTCAAACCCAAATGCTATTTGTTAAATGCATTCATCATTTTCTGCCCGTGCTTCCTTTTTCTGTTTCTGATCTCCTAGTATGACAATTATGCCTTTGATCACTTCCTTTTCCTTTCCTCAACCTCCACTAAGATTTCACAACTGGCTTCAATCAATCCATCGAGTTACCTGATTCTTTCCTTTCCTATCGCATTCCTGCTGTCCTAAGTGAAGGCCTCACTGCCTCGGTAGAGTACAGCGCGTAACACTGTGCGCTATCTATGTGTCACAGTCTAGTGAAGTTTAGCAAACTGACATCACAGGCCAAAGTCCAGTCCACCAACTGTTCCATACAGCCAACAAGCTAAACTGGCTTTCACATTTTTATTGACTGAAGTAGAATCAGAAGAGTAACAGTTTGTGACACATGAATAGTACATAAAAAAAAAAAAAGAAATATGTATCTTCATTTTTTTTTTCTCATGTACCCTCCATTTTCTGGGCATCTTGAATACCCTGAACCCTTTCCTGGTCATCTGTATCTGTGTGACCTGTCAAAATAGTCTCCATCTTTCAAAAAATGTCATTTTCTCTAAGCAATCCTACTTGGTCTTCCCAGCTACAATTATTACACAATCCTTATTACTCCTAGGCCTCTAATACAACAAATACTAGGTTATTTTCCTCCTCTATTTTATGCATTTCTTTAAAAAATATTTATTTATTTGGCCATGCTGGGTCTAGTTGTGGCATGTGGGATCTTTAGTGAGACATGTGAACTCTTAGTTGTAGCATGTGGGATCTAGTTCCCTGACCAGGGATCAAACCTGGGTCCCTTGGATTAGGAGTTCAAGTCTTAGCCACTGGACTTTGAGGGAAGTCCCATAAGCTTCTTAATTAGAGGGATTAATTTATCCATTTGTACTTTTTACAGCACCTACTATTAACTTTGCATAGTAGATCACTAATATATTGTCTTGATTAAACTTGCGCTTACCAAATAAAACTGTTTCATTTGAATAATCAATGCCTAATAAATAACTACTGATTTTATCTGTGAAATACATGTATTTTCACTACTGAAATCAATGCTTTTACAATTTTTGTTTGTCCTTCACACTGACTTCATCTCCCTAGCTTCAGTCATATCTAAACATTCCACTTTGTAAAATATGAACTGTTAACCTTGCTTTCCTTAATTTGTTTTTATCTCAAATGTCTTAAAAGAGTAATTTATTCACTTATTTACCTCAAATTCATTCTTAAACTCATTGTCAATATCACTTAGTTCTCTCCAAAATCATAATTGGTCCTTTCTTTCTTGCCAAAACTAAAGATCTCGTTCTAGATGTCATCTTATTTGAACTTTCTAAAACACTGCTTCTGTCTTGAAAATCTTTTCCTTTGGCTTCAGTAACCCCCCTTTGCTCCCAGTTTTCTCTTTATCATTAAGGTGTAATTCCCTGACTTCTTCCCTAATTCGCTTGGGACCAACTCTTCTTCTCTTTGCTCCTCATTCTCACTGTTTTTCATCGTGTGAAATGACTTCAATAATCACTTAACCAAAATCTGACAGCTCCCAAATACTTCAGTCTACAGGTTTCCATCGACTCTGGGTCTGAATTCCTTTTAGGAAACTCTACACATGGATGTGAGAGTTGGACTATAAAGAAAGCTCACAGCAGAAGAATTGATGCTTTTGAACTGTGGTGTTGGAGAAGACTCTTGAGAGTCCCTTGGAATGCAAGGAGACCCAACCAGTCCATCCTGAACGAGATCAGTCCTGGGTGTTCATTGGAGGGACCAATGCTGAAACTGAAACTCCAATACTTTGGCCACCTGATGTGAAGAGCTGACTCATTTGAAAAGACCCTGATGCTGGGAAAGATTGAGGGCAGGAAGAGAAGGGGATGACAGAAGATGAGATGATTGGATGGCATCACTGACTCAATGGACATGGGTTTAGGTGGACGCTGGGAGTTGGTGATGGACAGGGAGGCCTGGCATGCTGCGGTTCATGGGGTCGCAAAGAGTCGGACACGACTGAGCGACTGAACTGAACACATATTGTGCCCTGAGCCTGTGTTATGGTCTTATTTTCTGTCCCGTCATCCTTCTTTCTCAATGGGATTACTATCACCTTGGCCACCCATGCAAGGGAGACGACAGCCAGGGAAGGTCTAAGGCAGAACTAGATCTCAGTGCTTTTTGTACCCTTCTGAACCCTCTTTTGATATTCAGGCGTTGCTTAGTACATAATCAGGAAAAAAACCCAGAATCGCTAAATGAATTTTTTTAAAGATGTGACTTTATATTAGCTTGTGATGTTGTCTTCTAATACTCTTTAGCAAACAGGCCCATAACTTGGTTTTATTACTAATAGGAACAACAATATATAAGAGAAAATATAAAGAGAAAAATAGAGTGGCAAAGGCAACATGGAAAAACATCATTATTTGTGAAAGTCAGTAATAAATTATGAGATTTTTTTCCTCAAAGAATTGACATGTTAGGAAATATCAATAAGGAAGGATATGTGAAGAAACTCAAAAACTATTTGACACAAACTAAAATAATGAGCTTCCCAGGTGGCACTAGTGGTAAAGAATCCCCCCTGCCAAGGTAGTAGACATGAGATGCAGGTTTGATCCCTGGGTCAGGAAGATCCCCTGGAGGACAGCACAACAACCCACTCCAGTATTCTTGCCTAGAGAATCCCATGGACAGAGGAGCCTGGTGGGCTACAGTCCATAGTGTTGCAAAGAGTCAGACTGAACACAGCCACATGCACACTAAATAATGAGATAGCTTTTACACTAAAGAAAAATTTCCTCTAATTCCTCAAGGTATTTTAAATATTATTAAATTGTGTGTTACTTTCCCTCTAGTCCTCAAGTTAGAACATCAGACTTGAAGCCTGTGCCCCTGATGCTGTTTATAAATTTCTTAACAATTTGCAAGGAGTCATGACTACAGTTATCTCACCTGCTGACAATTAAGCTTACCTTTCCTTTACCTGAACATATATATTTTGATACGCTTAGGTTGGAAGAATATAAATGTGATATAGTACTTTAGTATTATTTTTCACAAGCCTCGAACATTAAAAACAAATTAAAAAATAAGGCTACACAAAGTTCCCTAAAAATTCTTAAATTCCCAAATGGAAAACAAAGATATTGTCAACGCACAAAAGGCTATCCCCATAGTTCTGTTGCTATGTAACCCCCACTTACTCATTACATTCAAAGAAAGTTAGGGATTTGCTGCACCCCCTTGTCCCTCTCTTCTGCCATTCCAAATATGGGTGGCTATTCTGTGAACTGAACTTAAAGTTACCCCATCAAAGACAGAGTGCCAGATTTTTTACTGAAAAAATACTCTTCCCTAGGAGGACCATTGTATTGATATCTCACTATAATTTTGAAAACAAGTTGTTGGAAATGTTTTATAACATCATCAGTATCCAGAATTGTTATTTTTCAAGTTATTTTGCAAGCAATGAAGATCAGTTAAATAGGCTGCCAGTGGTGGCTCAGCAGTAAAGAATCTGCCTGCCAATGCAGGAGAGGCAGGTTCTATCCCTGGGTCCAGAAGATCACCTGGAGAAGGAAATGGCAACTCACTCCAGTGTTCTTGCCTGAGAAATCCCTTGGGCACAGGAGCCCCATGGGCAACAGTCCAGGAGGTCACAAGGAGTCAGACACAACTTAGTGACTAAATAACAACAAAAAAGTCACAAAGCAAAATATTATCCAGGTTTAACACATACACTGACATTTCTCAGCACAATCTAACACCCAGGAGTCCACAATAACTTGCCTTTTGATCCCTGAGCTTTGCAGTACAGTGTGAAACTTAGCAGCCACAAATCTATTAACAGTAGTGCAACAAATTTGTATAGGTCAAAACAATGATTTGAACACATTTCATGTAGTAATTCCCTATTTCCTTGTGATCAACCTGACTGAAACCTTGTCCAATGACCAAAATACCCTGGTGTTGCATAATGTGATTTCCTATAATTACGTCACATTTGATGCCACAGACCATGCAAAACAGATTAACTGTGACTGAATTAGCTTTCTAAGGCCAGCTGATATGCGTATGTAAATCATGAAACATACTCACACATTGAGAGGCAATTAAATGACTCTCAAACACTATGCCATAAATAATTTAAACCTCATAAATATCTACCTTACAAAGTAGCAATTGTTTTTTATTTGTTTCTTTAAGTATCCATCATGATGACCTAAGTCATTTCAGTGCATTTTCATCTTGGGGAAACTTATAAACTTATTAGGAAAACGCTTTGGTGGCTTTTTTTTTTTTGGGGGGGGGGGTTGGATAATGCCTCGTTTGTTCTTTTTAAAGAGTTCTTATTTTCATAGGTTCTTGGTTGTCTTTTGGAAAGATTGATGTCTGGTGTCACTGCTAGGAAGTGCAAACTGTTCAGCCTCACTGCACCCTAGGTCCTCACCCTCTTGCTCCACAGGATACCACATACTTTGGCAGCCAATGTTCAGAAGGGAAGTGTTTTAATGGTAATAAGTGATGCCAGTGAAACCTTTACCCCAGTGCTCAAAACTCAGTGATTGGAGCCTGAGGAACCAAATAGCGGAACTGAAGGGAATAAATGACCATGTTAGCTGAAAGGGACCGATGCTGTTTATCTAGCCAATGCTAAAAGGGATTCAAAATTTCCTCCGTCATTAAATTTTTCACCAAAATATCATCCTCAGGGTAACCTGGGAGAATCTGGATCTATTTAACGATGCCTTGACCCTTTTCTTCCAGACGGAAGGGTTTAGTGATCAATTGTGTTAATAATAGCAATTGTCAGAGTGCTTTTTAGAAGTAATTTCCACAGTATAACATGTTCCAGTTATACCTCCACCCCTATGGAGAGTCAAGCAATAGGAGGGAACCCCTTGCACTGTAAGTAAAATGAAAAGAATTTATATAAGATGACGTGAAGCAGGTGTTTGAGACACATTGAGCTCCTTAGTGGGGGAAAAAAGTGCTATTCTGGAAGCAGTATGTTGAGAAGCTGTGTGATGGTGGCAAAGTCATTTAATTTAAAGCCTGCAATGTTCTCATCTCAATGAGTGAGTGATGGTATTGTTTTTCATGAAGAACAATATGCCTACCTTTACAATACCAAGCTTAAATAGAATAGGAACTTTTCTTTCGAATAGATGAGTTGGATTCCAATTGATAGAAATGAGTTATTCACTTGTTGCCTCAGTCAAAATTACCAAATCCAGTGAAAACAGCTAACTACATGGGGACCTCACCTACCATGTTGGTCTATTTCCATGCTTTAATCAAATTACCTAGTTCTTTGAACCATCCAATGAAATTGACATCCAGTTGTTCGGAAGCAAAACTACTAAGGGGGAAAACTCAACTTAATCTTAACAGCCATGACTAATTTCTCTAATAGTTTAGATTGGCTTTTGTTTTTTTTTTTTTTAGTTTTTGCCTAAGTCACTGCCAAAGCTATATCAAATATAAATATTAATAAAATTTTAATATTGCTTTTGAATTAGACACACCAAAAAGCAATCATAAAAGGGGGGGGTAGTAAAGACTGAAAAAAAATGATTCTTAAAACCAATTGTGAGGCAATGTGAAGGCAGTTTGAAAGAGAAATGAAGTATACACTGAAGAGTGAAAATGTAGAGTTCTAGGCAGATACTTAACAGTGAGTTAACTCTTATTTTCTTGCTGTTTTAAAGGAGAGGAAATTGAGGAAACAACTTTTCAACGTCACAGCTAGAAAGATGCAGAGCCAGAGTCTGAATCCAAGCCTATCGGGCCCCAGGGACCACACTTTTTCCTGAGTTCTAATGTAGGTACCTGCCCACAGCTCTGCAGGAGATAAAACATACAGTGAATGATGCATGGTGTCTACTTTTAAACGTTTGTTGTTTAGACAGAAAGAGAAGATAAAGACTTTCATATGAAAAAGTAAATGGTATAAAAGTGTAAACCTAAACCGCTGGTGCCAGATTAGTTGTGTAAGCACTACACATAATGGAGATCAGGGAAAGACGATACAGCTGAGACTGGATTACGTAGGTTATATCTTCAGAAAAGGTTAGAGTCAAAGTTCAGCCTGAATGTTAACCATTGCTAGAAGACTGAAGTTTAGCATATTAAGAGAGTAACTTTCATTTACAATATACAGAATGCAAAATAATTGTTATAGTATGCACTTAGTCACTCAGTCTTGTCCAACTCTTTGTGACCCTGTGGACTATAGCCCATCAGGCTCTTCTGCTGATGGGATTTTTCAGGCAAGAAATACTGGAGTGGTTTGCTATTTCGTTCTCCAGGGGTTCTTCTGAACCCAGGGATCGAACCCACACGTCCTCTATCTCCTGCATTGCAGGCAGATTCTTTACCCCCTGATCCATCTTGAAGTTCTTTTGTTATAGTATGCCTTCCTTTAAAACAAACTCAAAACACTGACATTGAGATTAACTCTATTTATGTATTTTTTTTTTACTTTTATAAAGTATTACTTGGTTTAACAAAGGTAAAGTACTACTTGGTTTAGTACTTTAAAAAATCACTTTATGTGTATTTTTAGGAACTATTACTAATGTTCAAAGTGAAGAATACAAAACATAAACAATTTAATAATGTTCCATTTAGGGAAAGGAAAAATGGAATTCAAACATCTTTTGTTTTAAATAAAGAAGGACCACTTAACACTTCATCACATCTTAAAAGCCCCTTTTCTCAAATTTTACAATAAAAGTTTTAAGACACAGACACTTAAATGAATTTCTGTTCAACTTTTTTTTCAATTTAATTTACATAATCATGAAGCTTAAATTTTCTTTAAAAGCCTCAGTGAAGTTTTAGTAAAATATCATAAATGATTTCTATTGGAGCAGCTAAATACTTTAAATTTCTATTTCAGTTCACTAAATTTACTGAAAATATATTTTTTCCTCAGAATTTTTGGGCTAATATTTTCAAACATCAACAAAAATATCTACGTAAGTGTATTTACTTTTCAAATGAAAGAAAGGAACAAGTCCCCTGACAGATTTCAGAATGAATATTTACATAAATAGGGCTTGCTCAGTGGCTCAGTGAAAGAATCTGCCTGCAGCGCAGGAGACCTGCAGGACACATGGTTTGATCCCTGGATGACAAAATCCTCAAGAGAAGGAAATGGCAACCTATTCCAGTATTCTTGCATGGAAATCTCCAAGGACAGAAGAGCCTGGTGGGCCACAGTCCATGGGGTCACCAAGAGTCAGATGCAACTAAGTGACAAAACAATGACACATTTACATAAATGAGATGATTCATCTTCGGTAGTGTATTCACAATTATATACATGCACACACACACAAATGCAAAGTGCCTGATATTATTATCAATGCATAAAGTTATTGGATTTTATACCTTTTTAGCAATAATATGTGATCCTAGCAATTAAATGCACATGAGCATATGCTGCTCTCTTTGGTTTGCTGCTAGCCAATTCACTCTTCTTTAAAACAATGTACACATCTGAAATATTTTTAACTTATCTTGGAGAAACAGATTTAGGAATCAAAACATGAAATACTGACAAGAAAATTAAATTGTTTTATGCAATACTTTGGAAGGGGCAAAAATAAAATTCAAACTAAAATAAAAAAGTGTTCAAAAGATAATATTTATTATTATGTAAACAAAAGACCTGGAGCTGACTGTGCCTAAAATCATCAGTTCCTTATTGCAAAATACAAGTTCTAGTTGAAGAAAGTAGGGAAAACCACTGGGCCATTCAGAGATGACCTAAATCAAATCCCTTATGATTACACAGTTGAGGTGATGAATAGATTCAATGGACTAGATCTGGTAGACACAGAGACTGAACATCTATGGACAGAAGTTCATAACGTTGTATAGGAGGTGGTGACTAAAACCATCCCCAAGAAAAGAAATGCAAGAAGACAAAGTGGTTGTCTGAGAAGGGCTTACAAATAGCTGAGAAAAGAAGAGAGGTGAAAGGCAAAGGAGAAAGGGAAAGATATTCCCAACTGAATAAAGAGTTCCAGAGAATATCAAGGAAAGATTAGAAAGCCATCCTAAGTGATCAATGCAAAGAAATAGAGGAAAACAGCAGAATAGGAAAGATCAGAGATCTCTTTAAGAAAATTGCAGATACCAAGGGAACACTTTATGCAAAGACAGGCATAATAAAGGTCAAAAATGGCAAGAAACTAACAGAAAAAGAAGAGATTAAGAAAAGGAGGCAAGAATAAACACAACTGAACAAAAAAGCTCTAAATGACCCACATAACCATGATGGTGAGGTCACTCATCTAGAGACAGATATCCTGTACCGTGAAGTCATTAGAAAGCATTAGAAAGCTTTACTATGAACAAAGCTAGTGAAGGTGATGGAATTTCAGATGAGCTACTTCAAATCCTAAAAGATGATGCTGTTAAAGTACTGCACTCATTATGCCAGCAAGTTTAGAAAACTCAGCAGCGGCCACACACTGGGAAATGTTAAATTTTCATTTCAATCCCAAAGAAGGGCAATGCCAAAGAACATTCAAGTTCAGTTCAGTTGCACAGTGATGTCTGACACTTTGTGACCCCATGGACTGAAGCATGCCAGACTCCCCTGTCCATCACCAGCTCCTGAAGCTTTTACAAACTCAAGTCCATCGAGTCAGTGATGACATCCACCTGTTGTCCCCTTCTCCTCTCGCCTTCAATCTTTCCCAGCATCAGGGTCCTTTCGCATGAGTAGGTTCTTCTCACCAGGTGGCCAAAGTATCAGAGTTTCAGCTTCAACATCAGTCCTTCCAATGAATATTCAGGACTGATTTCCTTTAGGATGGACTGTTTAAATCTCCTTGCTGTCCAAAGGACTATCGAGAGTCTTCTCCAACACCACAGTTCAAAAGCATCAATTCTTCAGCACTCAGCTTTCTTTATGGTCCAACTCTCACATCCATACATGACTACTGGAAAACAATAGCTTTGACTAGATGGACCTTTGTTGGTAAAGTAATGTTTCTGCTTTTTAATATGCTGTCTAGGTTGGTCATAGCTTTTCTTCCAAGGAGCAAGCGTCTTTTAGTTTCATGGCTGCAGTCACCATCTGCAGTGATTTTGGAGCCCAAGAAAATAAAGTCTGTCACTGTTTCCACTGTTTCCCCATCTATTTGCCATGAAGTTATGGGACTGGAAGCCGTGATCTTAGTTTTTTGAATGTTGAGTTTTAAGCCAGTTTTTTTCACTCTCCTTTTCTACTTTCATCAAGAGATTCTTTAATTCCTGATCACTTTCTGTAATAAGGGTGGTGTCATCTGCATATCAAAGGTTATTGATATTTTTCCCATCAATCTTGATTCCAGTTTGGTCTTAATCCAATCCAGCATTTCTCATTATGTACTCTGCATTTACATTAAATAAGCAAAGTAACAATACACAGCCTTGATGTACTAGTTTCCCAATTTGGAACCAGTCTGTTGTTCATATCTGGTTCTAACTGGTGCTTCTTGACCTGCATTGAGGTTTCTCTGGAGCCAGGTAAAGTGATCTGGTTTTCCCTTCTCTTGAAGAATTTTCCATAGTCTGCTGTGATCTGCACAAAGGCTACAGAGTAGTCAATGAAACAGAAGCTGATGTTTTTCTGGAATTCACTTGCTTTTTCTATGATTCAGAGGATGTTGGCAATTTGATCTCTGGTTCCTCTGCCTTTTCTAAATACAGTTTGAACATCATGGTTCATGTACTGATGAAGCTTAACTTGGGTGATTTGAGCGTTACTTTGCTAGCCTGTGAGATGAGTGCAACTATGTGGTAGTTTGAACATTCTCTGGCATTGCCTTTCTGGACTGGAATGAAAGCTTATCTATTCCAGTCCTGTAGACCTCACTTTCACTTTTCACTTTCATGCATTGGAGAAGGAAATAGCAACCCACTCCAGTGTTCTTGCCTGGAGAATCCCAGGGATGGGGGAGCCTGGTGGGCTGCCGTCTATGGGGTTGTACAGAGTTGGACACAACTGAAGCGACTTAGCAGTAGCAGCAGCAGCTTCTACTGAGTTTTCCAAATTGCTAGCATATTGAGTGCAGCACTTTCAAAGCATCATCTTTTAGGATTTGCAGTAACAGCTGGAATTCCATCACCTTCGCTTCCATCACCTTCACTAACTTTGTTCATAGTGAAGTTTCCTATGGCCCACTTGACTTTGCACTCCAGGATGATTGCCTCTAGGTGAGTGATCATACCTTCACGGTTTTCTGGGTCATGAAGATCTTTTTGTATAGTTCTGTGTATTCTTGCCACCTCTTCTTAATATCTTCTGCTTCTGTTAGTTCCATACTGTTTTAGTCCTTTACAGAGCCCATCTTTGAATGAAATGTTCCCTTGGTATCTCTAATTGTCTTGAAGAGATCTCTAGTCTTTCCCATTCTATTGTTTTCCTCTATTTCTTTGCATTCTCAGAGTAATCCAAGTCTATGTCCATAGCACTAATGCCAAAGAAACTGAGATGCACAGTTTTATTAATACCTACAAGACCTTCTAGAACTAACATCACTAAACGATGTCCTTTTCATCACAATGGACTAGATTGCAAAAGTAGGAAGTCAAGAGATACCTGGAGTAACAGGCAAGTCTGGCTTGGAGGACAAAATGAAGTAGGCTAAAAGCTAACTGAGTTTTGCCAAGAGAACATATTGACAATAGCAAAAACCCTCTTCCAACAACACAAGGGAACAAATCTACAATGGACATCACCAGATGGTCAATGCCAAAACGAGATTATATCCTTTCAGCTGACGATGGAGAAGCTCTACTCAGTCAGCAAAAATAAGACCTGGAGCTGACTGTGGCTCAGATCATGAACTCCTTATTGCAAAATTCAGACTTAAGTTGAAGAAAGTAGTGAAAACTACTAGACCATTCAGTTCAGGTCAGTTCAGTTGCTCAGTAGTGTCCGACTCCTGCGACTCAATGAACCACAGCACACCAGGGCTCCCTGTCCATCACCAACTCCTAGAATTTACCAAAATTCATGTGCATTGAGTAGGTGATGTCATCCAACCAACTCATCCTCTGTCATGCCCTTCTCCTCCTGCCCTCAATCTTTCCCAGCATCAGGGTTATTTCAAATGAGTCAGCTCTTCACATCAGGCAGCCAAAATACTGAAGTTTCAGCCTCATAATCAGTCCTTCCAATGAACACCCAGGACTGATCTCCCTTAGAATGGACTGATTGGATCTCCTTGCAATCCAAGGGACTCTCAAGAGTCTTCTCCAACACTGCAGTTCAAAAGCATCAATTCTTTGGTGCTCAGTTTTCTTTATAGTCCAACTCTCACATCCATACACCACCACTGGAAAAACCATAGCCTTGAGTAGACGGACCTTTATGGACAAACTAATGTCTCTGCTTTTTAATATGCTGTCTGCTGCTGCTAAGTCGCTTCAGTCGTGTCTGACTCTGTGCGACCCTATAGATGGCAGCCCACCATGCTCCTCCATCCATGGGATTTTCCAGGCAAGAATACTGGAGTGGGTTGCCATTTCCTTCTTCAGTGCATGAAAGTGAAAAGTGAATGTGAAGTTGCTTAGTCATGTCTGATGCTCAGCAAACCCATGGATGCAGCCTGCGAGGCTCCTCAGTCCATGGGGTTTTCCAGGCAAGAGTACTGGAGTGGGGTGCCATTGCCTTCTCCAATACACTGTCGAGGTTGGTCATAACTTTCCTTCCAAAGAGTAAGTGTATTTTAATTTCATGGCTGCAATCACCATCTGCCGTGATTTTGGAGCTCAAAAATATAAAGTCAGCCACTGTTTCCCCATCTATTTCCCATGAAGTGATAGGACCGGATGCCATCATCATAGTTTCCTGAATGTTGCACTTTAAGCCAACTTTTTCACTCTCCTCTTTTACTTTCATCAAGAGGCTCTTTAGTTCCTCTTCACTTTCTGCCATAAGGGTGGTGTCATCTGCATACCTGAGGTTATTGATATATCTCCCAGCAATCTTGATTCCAGCTTGTGTTTCTTCCAGTCCAGCATTTCTCATGATGTGCTCTGCATATAAGTTAAATAAGCAGGGTGACAATATATAGCCTTGACGTACTCCTTTTCTTATTTGGAACCAGTCTGCTGTTCCATGTCCAGTTCTCACTGTTGCTTCCTGACTTGCATACAGATTTCTCAAGAGGCAGGTCAGGTGGTCTGGTATTTTCATCTCTTTCAGAATTTTCCACAGTTTATTGTGATCCACACAGTCAAAGGCTTTGGCATAGTCAATAAAGCAGAAATAGATGTTTTTCTGGAACTCTCTTGCTTTTTAGATGATCCAGCACATGTTGGCAATTTGATCTCTGGTTCCTCTGCCTTTTCTGAAACCAGCTTGAACGTCTGGAAGTTCACAGTTCATTATTGCTGAAGCCTGGCTTGGAGAATTTTGAGTACTACTTTACTAGCATGTGAGATGAATTCAATTGTGCAGTAGTAAGAGCATTCTTTGGCATTGCCTTTCTTTGGGATTGGAATGAAAACTGACCTTTTCCAGTCCTGTGGCCACTGCTGAGTTTTCCAAATTTGCTGGCATATTGAGTGCAGCACTTTCACAGCATCATCTTTCAGGATTTGAAGTAGCTCAACTGGAATTCCATCACCTCCACTAGCTTTGTTTGTAAGTGATGCTTCCTAAGGTCCACTTGACTTTACTTTCCAGGACGTCTGTCTCCTGGTGAGTGATCACACCATCATGATTATCTGGGTCATGAAGATCTTTTTTGTACAGTTCTTCTGTGTATTCTTGCCACCTCTTCTTAATATCTTCTGCTTCTGTTAGGTCCATACAATTTTTGTCCTTTACGGAGCCCATCTTTGAATGAAATGTTCCCTTGGTATCTCTAATTTCCTTGAAGAGATCTCTAGTCTTTCCCATTCTATTGTTTTCCTCTATTTTGTTGCATTGATCACTGAGGAAGACTTATCTCTCCTTGCTATTCTTTGGAACTCTTCATTCAAATGGGTATATTTTTCCTTTTCTCCTTTGTTTTTGCCTCTCTTCTTTTCACAGCTATTTGTAAGGCCTCCTCAGACAGCCATTTGCTTTTTTGCATTTCTTTTTCTTGGGAATGATCTTGATCCCTGTCTCATGTACAATGTCACGAACCTCCATCCATAGTTCCTCAGGCACTCTATCAGATCTAGTCCCTTAAATCTATTTCTCGCTTTCACTGTATAATCGTAAGGGATTTGATTTAGAGCATACCTGAATCCCCACTTTCTTCAATTTAAGTCTGAATTTGGCAATAAGGACCTCATGATCGGAGCCACAGTCAACTCCTGGTCTTGTTTTTGCCGACTGTATAGAGCTTCTCCATCTTTGGCTGCAAAGAATATGACAATCTGATTTCGGTTTTGGCCATCTGGTGATGTCCATTTGTAGAGTCTTCTCTTGTTTCGTTGGAAGAGGGTGTTTGCTATGACCAGTGCATTCTCTTGGCAAAATGCTATTAGCCTTTGCCCTGCTTCATAAGGCCAAATTTGCCTGTTACTCCAGGTTTTTCTTGACTTCCTACTTTTGCCTTCCCATCCCCTATAATGAAAAGGACATCTTTTTTTGGGTGTTAGTTCTAAAAGGTATTGTAAGTCTTTATAAAACCGTTCAACCGCAGCTTTTTTAGCATTACTGGTCAGGGCATAGCGTTGCATTACTGTGATATTGAATGATTTGTCTTGGAAACAAACAGAGATCATTCTGTCGTTTCCAAGACTGCATCCAAGTACTGCATTTCGGACTCTTTTGTTGACCATGATGGCTACTCCATTTCTTCTGAGGGATTCCTGCCCACAGTAGTAGATGTAATGGTCATCTGAGTTAAATTCACCCATTCCAGTCCATTTTAGTTCGCTGATTCCTAGAATGTGGCGTTCACTCTTGCCATCTCCTGTTTGACCACTTCCAATTTGCCTTGACTCATGGACCTAACATTCCAGGTTCCTATGCAATATTGCTCTTTACAGCATCAGACCTTGTTTCTATCACCAGTCACATCTACAACTGGGTGTTGTTTTTGCTTTGGCTCCATCTCTTCATTTTTTCTGGAGTTATTTCTCCACTGATGTCCAGTACCATTTTGGGCACCTGCCAACCTGGGGAGTTCATCTTTCTTTTTGCCTTTTCATACTGTTCATGGGGTTCTCAAGGCAAAAATACTAAATTGGTTTGTTATTCCCTTCTCCAGTGGACCACATTCTGTCAGACCTCTCCACCATGACCCGTCCGTCTTAGGTGGCCCCACATGGCATGGCTTAGTTTCATTGAGTTAAACAAGGCTGCGGTCCATGTGATCAGATTGGCTAGTTTTCTGTGATTGTGGTTTCAGTCTGTGTGCCCTCTGATGCTCACTCTTAGCATCTACCAACTTACTTGGTTTTCTCTTTCCTTGGACGTGGGGTATAGCCTCAAAGCCTCCCCTCATGACCTTGGACATGAGGTATCTCCTGGTGGGCACTTCTGCGCCTTGCCGCTGCTACCCAGCTTGTACATTTGGATGTTCTCAGTTCATGTACTACTGAAGCCTAGCTTGAAGGATTATGAACATAACGTTATTAGCACAGGAAATGAGTGCAATTGTGTGGTAGTTTGAACATTCTTTCCCATTCTATTGTTTTCCTCTATTTCTTTGCATTGACCACTTAGGAAAGCTTTCTTATCTCTCCTTGCTAGTCTTTGGATCTCTGCATTCAGATGCGTGTATCTCTTCTTTGCTCCTTTGCCTTTCACTTATCTTTCTTTCTCAGCTATTTGTAAGGCCTCCTCAGATGTCCATTTTCCCTTTTTGCATTTCTTCCTCTTGGGGATGATTTGATCACTGCCTCCTGTATAGTGTTACAAACCCCCATCCATGGTTCTTCAGACACTCTATCAGATCTAATCCCTTGGATCCATTTGTCATTCTCACTGTAGAATTGTATGGGTTTGATCTAGACCATTCCGGTATGACCTAAATCAAACCTGTACAGTTATACAGTGGAAGTGACAAATAGATTCAAGGGATTAGATCTG
The DNA here is from genome assembly GCF_032405125.1 of Capricornis sumatraensis. Classification (NCBI taxonomy): domain Eukaryota; kingdom Metazoa; phylum Chordata; class Mammalia; order Artiodactyla; family Bovidae; genus Capricornis; species Capricornis sumatraensis. The sequence continues at coordinate 28,650,760 of NC_091073.1, forward strand.
ATAATATATTCAAATGGCAATGTATCTGGTGGATTATGAAAGTTCCCTGTTGTTTTTCTTTTTGTCTATAGTTTGTGGAGACTTTGTGTAATCAACTTCTCAATCCAGATTGACTATTCTTAGGTTGGCTTCAGAGTTTTTGTCTGAAGACAATAAATTAAGAGTTTTCTTCAATGTCTAAAGAGACATTAAATCAAATGAAAGCATTTGATTTCCTATTTCCTAAATGCCACTTCTTTTTCTTCTTTCTTTAATTATTCTCTTATCTTGATAAATACCTCTTCTAATACACAGGAGGTAAGATTTTTGATAACAGGCACATCTGAATATACTTTTATTCCAGTCACATACATGACTGACCATTTGCTTAGGTCAATTTCAGGTTGGGAATGATTTTCCGTCATAATTTTGAGCACTTTGATATACTGGCCCCTAGCATCTGGAAATGGAACAACACACTGGTTCCAAATAGGAAAAGGAGTACGTCAAGGCTGTATATTGTCATCCTGCTTATGTAACTTCTATGCAGAGTACATCATGAGAAATGCTGGGCTGGAAGAAGCACAAGCTGGAATCAAGATTGCCGGGAGAAATATCAATAACCTCAGATATGCAGATGACACCACCCTTATGGCAGAAAGTGAAGAGGAACTAAAAAGCCTCTTGATGAAAGTGAAAGAGGAGAGTGAAAAAGTTGGCTTAAAGCTCAACATTCAGAAAATGAAGATCATGGCATCTGGTCCCATCACTTCATGGGAAATAGATGGGGAAACAGTGGAAACAGTGTCAGACTTTATTTTGGGGGGTTCCAAAATCACTGCACATGGTGATTGCAACCATGAAATTAAAAGATGCTTACTCCTTGGAAGGAAAGTTATGACCAACCTAGATAGCATATTCAAAAGCAGAGACGTTACTTTGCCAACAAAGGTCCGTCTAGTTAAGGCTATGGTTTTTCCAGTGGTCGTGTATGGATATGAGAGTTGGACTGTGAAGAAGGCTGAGTGCCGAAGAATTGATGCTTTTGAACTGTGGTGTTGGAGAAGACACTTGAGAGTCCCTTAGACTGCAAGGAGATCCAATCAGTCCATTCTAAAGGAGATCAGTCCTGGGTGTTCATTGGAAGGAATGATGCTAAAGCTGAAACTCCAGTACTTTGGCCACCTCATGTGAAGAGTTGACTCATTGGGAAAGATGCTGATGCTGGGAGGGACTGGGGGCAGGAGGAGAAGGGGACAACAGAGGATGAGATGGCTGGATGGTATCACTGACTCGATGGACGTGAGTTTGAGAGAACTCTGGGAGTTGGTGATGGACAGGGAGGCCTGGTGTGCTGCGATTCATAGGGTCGCAAGGAGTCGGACATGACTGAGCGACTGAACTGAACTGAGCATCTAGATGCTGGTGAGAAAGAGGCCGCTTTTATCGCATCACCATTAGATATCTTACTGGATTTGTTCACCTTTCTGGAAGATGTCAGTGTATATTCTTGTCCCTAATTTTTTGAAATTTCATGATGAAGTATTTATGCATGACTGTTATTTTCATTTGCTTAATTGAAACATGCTAAATTTCATAACTGTCATCCCTTAGGCCTCAAAACATATTTTATTTCTTTGATAATAAGTTTATGTCCATTTTCTCTATTCTTTCTTTTCGGAGGAAAAAAAAGTTGGTTAACCAAAACTATACAAAGTCAATACAGGAAAAGCAAACTATAGACTGATGTCTGTCATTAACAAAGGTGTGAAATCCTCAAAATATTAGCAAATTGAATCCAACAACATATAAAATATTATATATTACAATCAAGTGGGATTTATCCTAGGTATGCAACTGTGATTAAATATTCAAAAAATAAGGTAACCTATCATATAAATAGGCTAAAAGAGAAAGAAATCACATAATCATATCAATAGATGCAGAAAAAGCCTTTGTTAGAATCCAACACCCATTCATGGTAATAAATGGAAATAAATGGTACACAGATTGGGAAGAAAGATATTTAAAAATTTGTTCAGACCAGATGTGATTGTATGAGTGAAAAATCCCAAATAATTGATGAAAAGTTCCTGGAAATAATAAGAGATCACAGCAAGTTACAAGAAACAAGGTTAACACACAAAAGTCAATTGCTTTTAAATATATCAACAATAAACAAGTGGAAGTTGAAATTAAAGATATACACAGATGTAGAAAACAAACCTATGACTATCAGATGGGGAGAAGTAGGGGAGAGGGATATATTGGGAGACTGGGATTGATGTATATACACTACTATATTTAAAGTAAATAACTAATAAGGATGTACTGAATAGCACAGGTTACTCTTCTCAATACCTGTAATGACCAATATAGGAAAAGAATTTCTACAAGTGTGGATATATGTATATGTACAACTGATTTACTTCATAGCAGAAACTACCACAACATTTTAAATCAACTATATTCCAATAAAAATTAAAATAAAATAAACTTGATGGCTTAAAACAAAAACAAAACAGAAAATAAAGACATGATACCATTTCCATTAGCACTCTCAGAAATGAAATACTTATGTATAAATCTCATGAATCATGTGTAAGACATATATTCAGTTCAGTTCAGTTCAGTCACTCAGTCGTGTCTGACCCTTTGCAACCCCATGAATTGCAGCATGCAGAAACACTAAATAACTCGACTGAATAAAATTCAAGAACTAAATAAATGGAGGGACATTCCATGTTCATGAATACAAAGACTCAATACGGTCAAGATGTCAGTCCTTTTCAAACTGATTTATAGATTCAAATGCAATCCCCATAGAACTTTGGTAAGTTAAACTATGGATATTGACACATTGATGCTGAAGTTTTGCAGAGAAGCAAAGGACCCAGAATAGCCAACACATTATTAAAGTATCAAATAACTGACACTATCTGATTTCAAGACTTACTATAAACTACAGTATTAAAGACAGCATGCCATGGTGAAAGAATAGACAGGTCAATGAATCGAGCAGAATAGAGTACCCAGAAAAAACTCTCATAAATATAGCCAATTAATCTCTGACAAAGGAGCAGAGGAAATACAATGAAAGAAAGATGGTGTTTTCAACAAATAGTGCTAGAATACTGGACATCTATACACCAAAAACAGTGGAAACAGTGACAGACTTTACTTTGGGGGCTCCAAAATCACTGCAGGTGGTGACTGCAGCCATGAAATTAAAAGACACTTACTCCTTGGAAGGAAAGTTATAAGCAACCTAGACAGCATATTAAAAAGCAAAGACATTACTTTGCCAACAATGGTCTGTCTAGTCAAGGCTAAGGTTTTTCCAGTAGTCATGTATGGATGTGAGAGTTGGACTGTGATGAAAGCTGAGCACCAAAGAATTGATGCTTTTGAACTGTGGTGTTGGAGAAGACTCTTTAGAGTCCCTTGTTCTGCAAGGAGATCCAACCAGTCCATCCTAAACGAGATCAGTCCTGAGTGTTCATTGGAAGGGCTGATGTTGAAGCTGAAATTCCAATACTTTGGCCACCTGATGCAAAGAGCTGACTCATTGGAAAAGACCCTGATGCTGGGAAAGATTGAAGGCAGGAGAAGGGGACAACAGAGGATAAGATGGTTGGATCACATCACCAACTCAATGGACATGAGTTTGGGTGAACTCCGGGAGTTGGTGATGGACAGGGAGGCCTGGCGTGCTGCAGTCCATGGAGTTGCAAAGAGTCGGACATGACTGAGAGAGTGAACTGAACTGTACTGAACTGAATACACCTAAAAAAAAAAAAAGGAAACTAGAATCTATAGTTCTTCACAAACATTAACTCAAAGCATATCACAGACATACATGTAAAATACAAAACTCTAAAACTCCTAGAAGATAACATAGTAGAAAATCTAGATGCCCTTCGGTATTACAATAACTTTTAAGAACTGATGAGATAGGCTTCATTAAAATTAAAAACTGATCTGTGAAAGATGTTGAGAGGATGAGAAGGCAAGCCAGAGTGAGAGGAAATACTTCCAAAAGACACAACTGATAAGGCACTCTTATCCAAAATTTAAAAAGAACTTTTAAAACTCCATAATAAGAAAACAAACACTCTGATTAAAAAATTGACCAAAGGCCTGAACAGACTCCTCACCAAAGAAGAAATATAGATGACAACTAGCATATGAAAAGATTCTTCATTTTATATTTCCTTAGGGAAATGCAAATTCAAACAATGAGATATCACTATACACCTATTAGAATAGTCATAATTTGGAACACTGCCAACATCTAACTCTTGATAAGGATGTGGAACAACAGGAACTTTCATTATTGCTAGTAGGAATACAAAATGGTATCACCACTATAGAAGACAGTTAGGTGTTTCTTACAAAACGTACACTTACTATATAATCCAGCAACTGTACAACTTGGTATTTACTCAGAGGAGTTGAAAACATATATACACAAAAATCTATACACAGATGTTCATTCATACTTGGCAGCTTCATTCATACTTGTGAAAATTTGGTACAACCAAAATGTCTTTCAGTATGTGAGTGGATAAACAGTAGTGCATCCAAACAAACAGAATATTATGCAATTCTAAAAAGAAATGATCTAGAAAGCCACAAAAACATTTGTAGGAACTTTAAATATGCATATTAGTAAGTGAAATAAGCCAATCTAAAAAGCCACATAATATATGATTCCATTTATATGACTTTCTGGAAAACGGAAAACTATGGAGAGAGTAAAAAAATTAAAAAGATCAGTGGTGCCAATGGTTGCAGTGGTGAGAGGGATGAACAGGTAGAGCTCAGAAGATTTTTAAGACAATGAAAACATACTACATTACCATAATGATAAATACATGTCATTATACACCTGTCCAAATCCACAGAATACACTAACCACTAAAGTAAATTAGAATGTTTGGACTTTGGTCATTATGATGCATCAGTGTGGGTTCATCAATTGTAACAAAAGTACCATGTTGTGGGTGATATTGATAATGGAGCAGCTGCTATGTGTGGGGGTGAGTATATTGAAAATTTCTGTATGAACCTTTCTCTCAATTTTTCTATGAACTTAAAACTGCTCTATAAAGTCTTAGATTTAAAAAGCGGATTTGTTACACATACCTCCCGTACTAATCCTCTATTTTTTTAAAAAAAATTAATTCTAGTGTTTTGTTTGTTTTCTCTCCAGAGGACTTTCTCAAATTTCTCAAGTCTCAGTCCTTGTTTTGAGTATTTTATCTCTGTTCTCATATAGCTAATTTGCAAGACTTCACTTTTGTTCTTGCATATCCTTTTATTTAGCATTCTATTCTTATTTCATAAATACAGTGTTTAGTCTTCTCTAGAGACAGTGGAAACAGTGTCAAACTTTATTTTTGGGGGTTCCAAAATCACTGCAGATGGTGACTGCAGCCATGAAATTAAAAGACGCTTACTCCTTGGAAGAAAAGTTAAGACCAACCTAGATAGCATATTCAAAAGCAAAGACATTACTTTGCTGACTAAGGTCCGTCTAGTCAAGGCTATGGTTTTTCCTGTGGTCATGTATGGATGTGAGAGTTGGACTATGAAGAAGGCTGAGCGCCGAAGAATTGATGCGTTTGAACTGTGGTGTTGGAGAAGACTCTTGAGAGTCCCTTGGACTGCAAGGAGATCCAACCAGTCCATTCTGAAGGAAATTAGCTCTGGGATTTCTTTGGAAGGAATGATGCTAAAGCTGAAACTCCAGTACTTTGGCCACCTTATGCGAGAGTTGACTCATTGGAGAAGACTCTGATGCTGGAAGGGATCGGGGGCAGGAGGAGAAGGGGACAACAGAGGATGAGATGGCTGGATGGCATCACTGACTCGATGGATGTGAGTTTCAGTGAACTCCGGGAGTTGGTGATGGACAGGGAGGCCTGGCGTGCTGCGATTCATGGGGTCACAAAGAGTCAGACATGATTGAGTGACTGAACTGAACTGAACTGAAAAAACATAATTATAATTTAGTTCTAATAGGATTTTAAAACTATTGCTTTTGCTCCTATACTGTCTTTATTTCTCTCAATTTTCTTTTGTAGCTATTGCTGTTGTTTTGTTTTTTATTTGTAAATCTCTGACACTAAATATCCATGAGTCAGGGAGAAATTCCCCTATTGTGGACATGAAGGATTTTCCAGATATTTTTGAAGCCAGTAGGGAAAGATTTCCTCAGTTTTCCTGTGTTCAGTTTAGTTATTGTACCTTCAGCTCTGTCTGCTCTTCCCCAGTGCAAGGACCTTCCATTTCACTCCAGTCAAAAAGTAAGTTTCATATCTTTTGCTAAATAAAAAAAATAAAGTTTTCCCAGCTGTTCTGGGGACCTGGGGATCACTAATGTTGATAATGAAAATCAACTTATCCTCTAGTTTTCAACTCCAACTATATATCCTCTTCAGATACACTTACTGATCCACTTTTTGAGACTTTCTAGGATTTTCTCATCCAGATCATCTTTATTCTTAGCTTTATAATCAGGAAGTTTTGCTTTCAGCCTTCTCGATTCCATTAATTAATTTAACCTTGTCCATCAACTCAGCTTTCAAGATTTTGTTGCAGTGAACTCCACTTGTTGCTTGATGTTCTTGAGGTTTATACCTTTCTTTGTCACTCTCCTATTGTAATTTTCATGAAGGTTTTCAAAGGAGCAGAGATGAATGCAAGTAGTCAATCAACCAGGTTTAAGTGGAAGCATTATCCATGATTTTGTACTTTAAACTACCATCTGTGTGCATGCATGGCAAGTCGCTTCAGTCGTGTCCAACTCTTTACAACCCTATGGACTGTAGCCCACCAGACTCCTCTGCTCATGGGATTTCCCAGGGAAGAATACTGGAGTGGGTTGCCATTCCTTCTCCAGGGGATCTTCCTGACCCACAGATCAAACCTGAGCCTCTGAGTCTCCAGTACCTCCTGCATTGACAGGTTTTTTACCACTGAGCCAAACTGGAAGCCCATCAGGAAGTAAACTGAGGTAAATTTACATTAAAATATTAAGAACAAGAAAGTTAAAAAAAAAATAGAAAGGTCATATAACTCATAGGACTATTTCTATTTATTCTCTCACTTGCCTACAAAAAGCATCACTTGAATTACCAAAGTAACTATTTTCCTGCTGTTAGCTCTTAACCAAATATTGGCACCTAAGAACACCGTCTCTCCTTCTGTGGATCAAGCCAAGCACAACTACAGCCCAGAAAAGACATCCTGTCCCTCCTTCAACAGCCAGCAGTCTCCTCTCACAGTTCCAAAGAAAAACAAGAAAAAATATTTGCAAAGATTTTTGTCTTGTACCGAAAATGAGCATTAATTAAATCATGCTTGGAAGGAAGTGCTGAGAGACTATATAAAAACGATATTGTAATGTCAAAGTGGAAAGCATTAATTCATAATGTGCAGGAGTATTTTTAGATGGTACTGACAGTTTGCGTGAAGCTTGGGAGTGGTGTGACTTGCTTTCATAGGAAAGGAATGGCCTAGCCTGGGAATTTTACTGGCAGATATCATAGCTCAAAAATGCACACGGGATGTCTGTCTTATAAAGCAACAAGTATAATATTTTACAGTTTTTTCATTTTATGATAGCAATCAGTTATTATACAAGAAAAAAGTTTTCTTGCTTTTCTCATTATTCATTGTATTTTTGCTAGACAGTACTAAACAGAAGACTGCATCTTATCTTGGATTTTATCACTGTCTATGATTTATAAAGTTCTTTCACATTCATTGCACCCTTTTAATCCTTGCAACAACTGTTGAGGGTTATTAATTATTAATTAAATTAATATATCTTCTTTATCAAAGAAAAAATGGAAGATCAAAAGGGTTTAGTGAGTTGCCTAAGATACAGAACCACTAAATAATAGAATCAAGTTTGGAACCTTGAACTTCTGCTTCCAAATCCAAAAAGGACAATCCCCTCTCCCACCCCTGTGACACATTTCATGACTCAGGACTTTACAAAATGTTGGGCTACATTAGGGAGTTATTTTCCATTATATGTCAGAGTGAAGCACACATAATTACCATTTTTTCCAGGTCAAGAAGCAGGTGAATATCAGCATTTTACACAGTATAATCTAATAGATACAGAACCGTTGTAAAGGTATTGGATCATTTGCAACACTGCTCATACATAAATGTCCTATTTTAAACCTATATCATAAAGTTTAATGATTCAAAAAAAATCATCTCTAGCACTTTAAGCTGTGCCCATAGACACACACTTGTTTCATCAGTTTGATTGACTTCATTAAGCCAAGGCAAATAAAATCATCCAAAGGGTTGTTTGGACTTAAAAATTTTTGTTTCTGTTTTGTAATGAATCTATCAATAACGTTAGTTTAACAGGGGTCATGTGTGTAGAAACAACGTAAGTGGTGCAGTGAGAAAGGTGCTTGTGGGCAGGGGTTCGAGGGAGTTCTCGGATGACAGAGGCCCTTGTGCAAGGCCTCAGGATGCTGGGAGGGAGGGAAGAGTGGTCGTGTTCAGAATGCTCTCATTTCCTGCCCTCTCCCCAGGGAGGCATAGATGTCATGAAAGGTCCTGGAATGAACTCTTCTGAATCTTAAAATAATTCATTTTCAACTTTTAAAGGATGGATAAAATTTAAGTTTGATCTTTCTTTGAAAAAGACATGATTTTCAGTCATTAAAAAAAAAAAGAAATACTGCCCAAACCATGAATAACTTGTGTTCACAGAATTTTATGATGGTTTATAAACAAAGCGTATATTTTAAGAAGCTTAAATTTTCACTCAGTTTAAACTGAGAGAGAAAAATAAGAATAAGAAGAGCAAGATATCCACACATCAAGCTATTTGACCAGGCAAACTGTAACAATTATTGCTTCAGATATGGGTATTCTCCTTCATGTTAATAGATTCTATCAGAAGGGTAGTATGTTTTATAGGGCATAATCAATATTGAATTTTAAGTTATACTATGATTAAAATTTATTAGAGTTGTCATTCACTATTTAACTCATTCCTTGATCAAATTTTATTTGTTCAAATACCTAATGAGTGCTTAACATGAATATAGCAAGATTACTAGGGTACTTTGCAGTCCTGGGCGTACAACAGTAAACATGATACAATAGATACATGAGGTTTCAAAGTGGCTATTTATCCAATTTCACATTTTTTTCTAACGAACTCTGTTTGTCAAACCTTAGACACAAGTCCCCATTTTTCAATTTTTCATAGATACAATATCAATAACCACACATATTCCAGTAATGCATTCTTTATTATGAACCTCAGGAAAGTACATTCATTATCATTTTGGAAAATATTTTATCTCATTTAAATATAAAGAAAGTGAAAGTGATAGTCGCTCAGTCGAGTCCAGCTGTTTGCAACTCTATGGAATGTAGTCCACTAGGATCCTCTGTCCATAAAACTCTCCAGGCAAGAATACCGGGTGGGTTACCATTTGCTTCCTCAGGGGATCTTTACAACTCAGGGATCAAATCTAAATAGGGTTGTGTTCAATTATACTTACTATATTACCAATGCATATGACTATTAAATGATAGCTGGAAACAAAGAATATTTAATAAGCTCTTCAGCACAAACTGAGAAATTAAATATGGACCTAGGCTATCTGCCATTTAGAAATAAGATTTTCGACTCACACTGACATGATTTCAAAATATGACAGTAGTAAAAAAGTAGCAAACATACGTAATTAGGAACTTTTATAAACAGCTGATCAGAAAAAGCTGGGACAAAAATAACTTCTATTTAAAGCAGCATTTAAGGTAAAATATGAAATGAAAGGAAATAATTTATAACTTCTGAATTGGCAATTAAACTGAGGTTTTTTTTATTATTAACAACATAAAGGCTGTGATATATTAGTGGGTGATTCCTTCACTGAATTATAATCATAATGTTCTAATAATTCATGCAACAGACATTTATTGTGGGTGAAGTGTGCATAAAACAGCCAATGTTGAAGGAGAAAGAGTTAGTCCCTGCTTCAGTGGCGCCTTCTATTGAACAAAGGAAATGAAAGTTGTATAACGTCCAGAGATGAGGCGACATCTCTAGCTAAAGCATGGGTCATCCAACAAGAAGTCATTGCTTCAAATTAGTTAGAAATTTCTACCCGCCTGTTAACTGTCTCATTATTACAAAGCTGTATGCTTTTGAGATTGGCATAGCATTTCTTTAAAATAATTATAAATATCCCATGTAATCATAAATAAATGAGTAAACAAATATAAACCACATAATTATAAAATCCCATACTAAACCCCATGTATAAAAAATAATTTGATCACTCTATTTTCAAAAAATACATGTTAAATAACAGCTGTGGAAAACAGAATAATTCATATTTCCCCTCAGTGTTATAACTTGATCTTCACCACTTCTAAATAATAGCAACCATAATGGGTTATACTTAAGATCATGCATAAAGAGCTTCAGTAAAAAAACTATAGGACATGGTGATCAACTCAGATATTAGCATAGCCACCAAGGACCTATTTTACCAGAGTTTCAACTTGTCTATTTCTGAGCAGTAGGGGTTTTCATTAACATTCATCAAATCCTCCTGCAGAGAGACCTGGGCTGCTGGTCTCTCTTGAATGAGCATGTCTTTTGGCACTTTGTTGATCAGACCCCTGGGAGATCAGAAGGCAAGCATACTCAGTAAATGATGCAGGATTGTAGAATTCATTTCCCTTGCCAAGAGAGGAAAACCAAGGTCTTTGGGGGGCTGAGAAGCATACATATTTACACATGTATTTACTCGAAGAAGTGTGTGCAAATTCCCAGGACTCCTAGTGAAATAAGAATACTATTTTGTGGTTATATTTGGCAAAAGGGACCAGGGATTCAATGTCATGATAGACAAATATTACAAACACTGAAGTAAATGAAAGAAGACCTTTTCTCTATTTATGCAGCACAAATGTTTCAAATAATTCATATTAGTTCTGCAAATGACCACAGGTCCACAAGCTTAAGATTGAATGATATTAAGTTGGACCCAGAAGAATCTTACATTGAAAAGGTAAAATTTTTTTTCAAACAAACACAAGACACAAAATATGTGGGATAGCATAGGCCCATTTTATCACCTATATCAACCTAGAATTTTAAATTAAGATATGTTTTAGACAATATCAGAAAGCTTATTTCATTGTGCATATTCCCAGTATGCCAAATAATGCCTAACATACTATATGATCTCAATAAATATCAGTTGATATTGATGTATTGTAAAATTTTTGTAAAATAAAATTATTCTATCCTAATTTGTTTGATATTCTAAAAAAGATGGAAGGTTTCAAGCCTGTAAAAATTAAATGTCCTTATGTAAATGTTCCATTAAATGTAAGTCACTGAGATTACTTATTAATCTGCTGGAAATCAATTCTACTTATGTCATGGAAGTTTTTCTTTCTGTACTGTGCAATCACTGGCAGAATCCTACTATTTCAAATACCCAATTATGAGTTAAAATATACTAAGAAAAAAAGTTTAAAAAAAAGCACATTTCCTGTAGTAAAATGATGCGCCTTGACTGCTGCTGCTGCTGCTAAGTTGCATCAGTCATGTCCAACTCTGTGCAACCCCATAGACGGCAGCCCACTAGGCTCCCCCACCCCTGGGATTCTCCAGGCAAGAATACTGGAGTGGGTGCCATTTCCTTCTCCAATGCATAAAAGTGAAAAGTGAAAGTGAAGTCACTCAGTCGTGTCTGACTCTTTGCAACTACAAAGCACTAAAAACTTAACAGGCATAACTAAATCAGAGTCATTCAAATTGCAAGACATGTCAGAACCTTAGGTCCATATTAACTCTCTCAAAACCTGTCTATGTTTCTGATTCACTAACTGCAAAAGTTATACATTTTTCTTTACAGAACTCTATCACAGGAACCAAGGATATGCTAAGCTCTATCATGTGATTGGCCAAAATGTCCTATATAAACATGTCACATATCTGATCCACAATGGTAGGATAATAGTGATTTATAAATGAATCCATGCAAAATAGGGAGAGAAAAAATGAATTATTGTACAAAGCATAGTCAGTCCTGTCTCCTAAGATTCATAGAGCCAAATTTCCTAGAGGGTTGGGGAAGTTGGCAGGATAAATTGTGTTATAGGATGACAGGCTGTCAGATTCCCTGTAGAGATCTCCTGTCACAGAGTTTTACTATAAAGTGTGAATAAATTAACTGGATGGAAATACATGGGTTGTAAGATTATTATGAATTAGATAACTGGGATAAATTATAAATAAAAAGCTTATTCTACTCTCTTTTACATCTCAATCACCGGATAAAAGACTGATATACATAGTGGGTATATAACAATTAATCAGTACAGAGTGGATAAAACTAAAAAAAAAGAGTGAGTATAAAAAATTATAAGTAAAGGCATTTTGTTGTTGTTGCTGTTAGTAAGCAGAGGCAGGGGACAGAGACCTTAATAAGGAAGCATACTGGAAGCAGTGAGAACATCCCAGAAATTGTTCACTGCTGGCAAAGTACATAATCTTACTTTACATTCCTTCTCTCCCTTTCCTACTGTAGTCCAGTAAGTTGAAGTGTATTTATTTTAAAATAGTTGCTTGAAGAGAAAGACCAGTGTTTCCTCTACCAACAAGCTTCCATACCCGCTTTTACTTGAAACACACACACACAAATAATAATAATAAATTGGGTTGTCCTTAAGATTCTGTAATAGTACTTTATTTCTGTTTACTTTCAAGAGAAAAACAAGCACTTATTAAACATGTGATAGATTCAATACTAGAGATCCAAGGAAAAAATCAGATAGGATCCCTTCTCATTCTTAAAAAGTTTACATGGGTATATTTACAATGGGCTACCTAAGCCAATGTCTCTATCTGTGAAAACTGGATAATGCAATAACCTTCTACTAGAGTTTTTATCAGGTAGGAAAGGAAGGTGGGAATTCCAGATGGAGAGTAAAATAAACATGTAAGGAAAATTTTAAGACAAACAGGAATAATTAGGTTTGTCTCAAGTGTAAAGAAATGTTACAGTAATGGAGAAATTGTAATTTGAGCAGTCAGATACAGGACTACAATAATCATTTCAAATATTTGTGACTATAAAAATAACAGCCTCTGAGTTATATTTGATTATTTTCATCTAGACTTGATGAAGCTCTATAAAACAAAATTGGAAAAATGTCCTCAGAGTATTTCATCAGGCTGACTGAAATTTAGAATATAATTTGGTATATTGAGCCATGAGAAATATTTTAACCAATGTCTTGTAATAATATGCTCCATTAATAGTCAAGGGGATTCCTTACTTGTTGACTTGAAGAAGATAAGCTAGAACTCTGATCATTTAATGAAGGTTTTCTTCATAAATTACCCAAGCAAAACTGAGATAAATGCACACTCACTAGACTTCTTTTCTCTGTGCTATTCTGGTGGAATTAGGGTTTCCCTGGTGGCGCAGATGATAAAGAATCTGCCTGCAACACAGGAGACCCTGGGTTTGATTCCTGGGTTGGGAAGATCTCCTGGAGAAGGGAATGGCAACCCACTCCAGTATTCTTGCCTGGAGAATTCCATGGACAGAGGAGCCGGGTGGGCTACAGTCCATGGGGTCGCAAAGAGTCAGACACAACTGAGTGACTAACACTGATGGAATTGGATGGGACCAGAAATTTACCAGATTTTTTAGCTCCTCCCTCCATAAAAACATAAAATTTTAATCAGAGCTACTTGGTCATTTGACATAAATAAACAAAGCCCTTGTCTGCTGTCTTTCAGATATTAAAAAAAAATTCTACAGCTTAAAACATAGACTTTAGCTAATCATTTTAGGCAAAATTAACTTCCAGTGCTACACGGTACCTCTGACAATAAAAAATTTCTCATAAGATTTTTTTAAACAGACAAGTCATACCCATATTCATGAATTACTTAATTCTTCTGGCAGTTTCTTTATTATTATACTTTCTTCACAACTCTTGAAAGACACTGGACAATAAAATCTCAAAGTAGTCAGTTCATTAACCTAAGAAGAATGTCTTCTAATATAAAAGCATTCAGCCAAATAAGCCTAGAAAAATCTAGGGTGAGGTTTGTGGTTGTTTCAGAATATCATATGATGGTGTTACTCGTACACAAGACAGCAATTATAAGCATCACACAGTATATTGTAATAATAAGCAAAGACTTTTGTTTTCTTATAAAGGAAGCACCAAGTATAATTACAAAAGAAGCAATAACAGAACTTGCTGACCTCACAACAATAACTCTTGAACAGAAAATAATGACTTGATATTTTGTAATTAATAACATAAACTGAGACAACTTCGATAAGAAGCACAGTTTGCAAGCACAGACCAAAAGTCAATGATGCCTTGACACATCACTGGCTCCACAATGCCACAGCATGACAGAAAAATAGAATCTGTTTGTTAAATGTAAACCTCGGATCATAATTTAAACGTTTGTGGAAAAGTAATAATCAAAAAAGGGCACAATGGTTAATCTCAAAAATTTACTGTGTGGCTTAGGGGTAAATGAGACAGCAGTGAATGGACATTATAATGGCATATATATATATATATATAATTGCATATATTGGAAAATACATGCTTCAATTTATATGAACCTCTATTCAAGAAGAACAGAAGTTATTTTCTCTTTATTAATCCAAAGGAGGAAGCTCCATAACCCTAAACTTTACAATTTGCTCTAAAGCATCAGTTTTAGTACAGGAAATAGCCTCATATATTTAGGAGTTAATCTATGCTACTACTGTTATCTACCATTCTTTACTTAAAGCTGTGGCCTCAAGGTCACCCAAGACAAGTACAACTAATAGTTTATTACTGTAAAAACTACTCTGCACTTCAAATGAAAGTGAAGTCACTCAGTCGTGTCTGACTCTGTGGGGCCCCATGGACTATAAACTACCATGCCCCTCTGTCTGTGGGATTTTCCAGGCAAGAGTACTGGAGTGGGTTGCCATTTCCTTCTCCACTGTTGTAAAGCCTCCTCTAAATCAGTGTAGAAAGCTGAGCGCCAAAGAATTAATGCTTTTGAACTGTGGTGTTGGAGAAGACTCTTGAGAGTCCCTTGGACTGCAAGGAGATCCAACCAGTCCATTCTAAAGGAGATCAGCCCTAGGATTTCTTTGGAAGGAATGATGCTAAAGCTGAAACTCCAGTACTTTGGCCACCTCATGCGAGGAGTTGACTCATTGGAAAAGACTCTGATGCTGGGAGGGATTGGGGGCAGGAGGAGAAGGGGATGACCGAGGATGAGATGGCTGGATGGCATCACCGACTCAATGGATGTGAGTTTGAGTGAACTCCAGGAGTTGGTGATGGACAGGGAGGCCTGGTGTGCTGCAATTCATGGGGTCACAAAGAGTAGGACACGACTGAGCGACTGAACTGAACTGAACTGAAATCAGTGTAAGGTTCACTTTCCAGACCACAAATAAAACAAATATAATGGGGTTAACTGACTCATTTATCTAATCATTCTGAACATTCTTCTTAAAATACCTAGTACATTTTTAATTCTCTCTTATTTTATAAGTTGGAGCTCCAAAAAGGATCAGAGAAGACCAAAACCTCAGTCCTCACGGATTCCATGCTTTATTACTCCAGAGCCTCTTCCGCAGGGAGCAAAGTGCTAACTGCTATAGGAACAAAGATAATGATGGTGGTGATGACAATGACAATAGCTAATATTAACTGAGTGCCTCTCCTTTAATGGGCTTCCCTGGTGGCTCAGATGGTAAAGAATCCACCTGCAAGCAGGAGACCGGGTTCAATCCCTGGGTTGGGAAGATGCCCTGGAGAAAGAAATGGCAATCCACTCCAGTATTCTTGCCTGGGAAATCCATGCACAGAGAAGCCTGATGGGCTACAGTCCATGGGGTCACAAAGAGTTGAACATGACTGAGTGACTAACACACACTTTCCCCTTTGATATCCAGAACCTTTACCCTGTTCGGAGCACAGAAAAATGAGGTAATTTTCCCAAAGACACAGAGTTAGCAATTAGTGGAGCCAGGATTCAATCTAGGTAATCTGAACTTTATGGTACCTTCCTATCTTTAAGGATTCTTTCAGTCTAGAATGAAAAAAAGAATTAAAGTAAATGAACTTACAAATAAATATGTTATTGCAAACTGTGAAAAATGCTATAAAAGAAAAGAGACCTGGATTTATAAATGTGTATAACAGAGCACACCAGCCTGAATTCTGCATGTCTTCTCCTCATTTTGTGTACTTGACCGGCTTTATAACCTGAAATATCCTACCTGTGCTCTTTCTGAAATCATGAGGCCAACTGCAGATGCTGCAGCCACCTGCAGTCCCCACTACACACCCAGATGACCAGCAGTGGCGGCTTTTTCAGTCTTCATGTGATGGTGCACATGGACTTGTGTCTTAAATCTAGGCTTTACAAAGAACCTCTAACCTTTCACCTTGTGTATCTGATGTTGCCTTTGAACCAAGAAGCATGGTAGATCTGCTTGGCACCCAGGTATGCACGGAAATATATAAAGGCCTTAAAACCTCATGGACCATCTTTGAGTAATGGAAACAAGAACCGGAAGAAGTAATTATCGTCCCTTCCCAACCCTCATGGACAACTTAGGGGGCTAATCGGGACTCTGGGAAGATGCAGTAGGTGAAGGAGCAATCGGCTTGGCAAGAAGCTGGGCCATCTGAGTAACGTTCTCCCTTGCTTTTACTATCTCTCCCTTTCAATGCCTGGCTTTCATTTTCCTCACTCCTGCTTCCCTGGGATTGTACTTCCCAAGAAAGTGTGCAGCCAAATGGAAAAAACATACGCCTTTGCGTCAGGCTCTTTTTCCCAGGAAGCCAAAGCTAAGGGAAGGGGAGTGCTCACCCCATATAAGGCTTAGGAAAGGCTTCCCTGAGGAAGGCGCAACAGGCTCATTGGAGATGAAGGTCAGGAGGGTCAGAGGTAGACCCAGGGAGAACTGCAGCTTGCTGGTGCAAGGCTCTGATGAGGGTAGGAGCACAGTGCTTCGAAAGAAATTAAAGAAGGTCAGTAGGGAAAGCAATAGCCAAAATAACAAAATTAACACTACACACTCTGTGCTGCTCTAAACATTTCATGCCCTTTATCACACCTAATTTTCACAAATCTCCGAATCAAGTATCATTAGCAGTCCTATTTTATAGATGAAGAAAGGTTGAGAAAGTTTAAGGAGATTGCCCAAGGTTGTGTAAATGGAGAGGCAGCTCAGAACAATTTAAGAATCCAGACTTTAGAACTAAACTACCTGTGTTTGAATAACGGCTCTACTGTTTGTAAACTGTGTGACTCTGAATTCTCTGTGATACAATTTATTCATCTATTTAAGGATCTAATCATATCTTTCTCATATTATTGCTATAGAATTAAACAAGTTAATATTTGTAAAGCATTTCAAGCAGTTTTAAGTACTCTCAATTTAAAGACTGTTTGATAAGTAGTCAAGTTGATTTCAAGTAAATGCTGGGTCTAAATCCCATACTTCATAGGCACTATACTGTTTTTCACTATATTAACAGTAATAGATCAGGTTAACCAGAAAAACAGAAAGGAGAAAAATGCTTAGTAATGACTTAGCATGGTGAGTACAAAGTAGAGGTATAAAACTGTATTATTTGCTAGTGTGGACCTGTTGATTCTCAAGTACTTTTGCAATAACATTCTCAAATACGGATCATACAGTTTCACAGTACTGTTAAATTTAAAAATATAGAACAAAGAGTGGAAGAATGTAAATCTTTTTCAGTGTAATAGTCTACGGGCATTTTACAGGGAAAGCACGTTCCAGACAACAATGAAATGTTGTATCCTTACTTGCCTAATAGATGTGTTCAATTTACTGTGGCTCCCCTGATTTCATGTATACACATGAAATATATCGAGCAGGAAAAGGGGACAGTGAGGGAACGTAAAGGCCTACGAAGAGCAAGGGGATTCTGTTGTTGGAGGAAAACTTGGCCAGACACATCAGGCTTAATTCATGAGAAAGGAATGGCGGCTACAATATTTGTCCTGACAATGTAAATGGTTACACTATTTTTACTTATTTGGACATAGGTGTTTCTTAAGGAAGCTTGTTTTAATTGAAGATATTTTGGTGTTCTCCCTTTCCCAAATAAACAAACAACAAAAAAACAGAATCAAAAGCATTTAAATATTTACAAAAGGAGTAAAACTTCACAACAGTGCATGGAAATTTAATAATAGCAGGATTCCTGAAAATATTTACACCCCAACACTGAGTCTATAATGGCTCTTGCAGGCAAATAGAAAATCCAGAATTTTACACAGGGTATTTGCACCATATTAAATAACACGTATCTGTAGTTTTAGATATTATTTCTGAGGCTGTTATGGGATTTGTTAAATAAATCTATATTTGAATTCACTAAGGGATATTCATAATTCTATAATTTTAAGGAAATATAATTAGAGATGAATATCTTTAATTTAGAGGAGTGGTTTTATATGTTCATGCTTTATGAAGATGCTCATTGTTCACTATAGTACAGTCCTGAGATGCCGGGTAAGGCATTTGTCCCATTCCTGACCCCTCTGAGGCCCCTGCCACCTCCCACACAAACTCAACTTCTCCTTTGACCTCAATAAACCTAATAATCTGTTTCTCATTTGTAACTCTTCCTCTACCTCACTTAACAAGCTGTTCTAACAGATCTGTTCACAAACAGCGCTCCTACCCGCTCCTGACTCAATAGGTAAGCAATTCCATTCTCATATGTTTGTGGGATAACTCATCAAGAAGATAATGAATTGAAATGCTCGCTCTAAACTGCTAATTCAAAATGGTGATGGCAATAATCTCATCACAACTGTTACATCCACTGTCATTATTCTTACAAGTGTGGCAACACACACAATGCAAAGGTTGCCTTTACTTCTGGTTTTATCTTTGCCCTGAATTATGACAAGAACAGATATTGGTACCAAGATGTCTATGCCAAGGATATATTTTCTACAAGAATTATTTTTTATGAATATTTGAAGGCAAGATCATTATGTTTGAAATTTCCTATGCTGCTTAATGGTTTCACTGCAGGAAAAAACGTGCAGTCCTGTGAATTGTATAATTATATGTACATGTATAATATATATATGTGTGTGTGGGTACTAAACATTGGTAATAATTATACATATGCATTAAATATTTGTGTATACATACAAGTGTGTATGTGCTTATGTATAGAAATTATATATGCATATATAAAATTTACATACATGTATATATATGTGTGTATATGTATGCATGTGATATTTTTTCTATACTTGGTAAGATCATGTCTCAGAGGTATAGACTCAGATTATCCCCAAAGACATATATTTATATGTATTTTGGGTTCCTGGGCTCAACTGCATCCTGTGTGAGGGGAGGGGGCCTTTCACACACACTGGGAAATTCTTGGTCATCAGCAGGGTGTCTGAAAAGCCAACTCAATTCCAACACCATCCATCCAGGGATAGCACCAGAGTCCATAGGTTAAGGCAGGGTTCAGCCCCACAAGACTGCCCTGTCCCACTTCAGACTACAGTGGCAAACTGAGGTAGGTGCCTGTGCTTTTGACCCACCAGCTACAGATTGGAAGTTCTGACGATCCTCTCCTTGGACTTCAGACTCCAGCCTCAAGTTCAAGGTGTTAGCTGTACTCATGACAAACCGGCTGTACATCAGAGTTTCCCACACCTCTCTCCTCAGGTTCAGTTAATTTGCTAAAGTAGCTCAAAAGAACTTGGAAAAACATTTTACTGACTAAATCAGTAAAAGGATGTTATAAAAGGATGTAACTCAGAAACAGCCAAATGGAAGAGATGCACAGGGCAAGGCATAGGGAAAGAACACAGAACTTCCTTGCCCTCCCGGAGCTTACTATTTCTCCCCAAACCTCCACAGCATCAGCAACACAGAAGCACTCTGAACTCTCTCCTTTTAGTTTCTTTTTCCATATACAATTTATTTTTAATTATGATGTATTTATATAGCATTTAAATACACACACTCCTCTCATGCAATTTAATCAGATTCATGTATTCACAATTTTTATCAAGATTTTAACTTCAGCAAAATGCCAACAATATCATATATGCTAAACATGTAGTCTATAAAGTTTACATAAACCTATAAAATATTACATCCAAATTCGTTTGAATTAAAATGCTATGAATTGATTTGCATGCATTAAAATATACTAGATGTATATTATCAAGCAAGCATTCTGCAAATATTCAGAATATTTTGCAAATATTCAGAATATTTTGCAAATATTATAATTTTGGATTCCTTAATATTATGAGGAAAGAAATCTCATCTCTCCAAATAAAACACTGTGATTTATCTGCATTTTCAGAATTACATACTGGTTGATTTGACAGTATCATCAATGTCATCTTATTAACAGAGGCTTCATTACAAGGGTATTTGATTAATGTTGTAGATATGTAATAGCAACTGAATTCAATCTCCAGTCCCTTCTCTTCTAGAAGTTCTGGGGGTGGACTGGAAATCCCCTAAACAGGAGCAAAGACCAAATATATATATTTCTTATTATAAAACACAATATCACAGCATATATTTATATATCATATATATAGACACTATAAATTTATATTTTATAATTATATATACATATGTGAGTACACTTATTTATGTATTTGTTAATATTAATTATTATCAGCAAGAGTTTATATTTAATTTGCTTTTCAAATAATGCCTGAAGCTTACACAAGTTTGTAGATTGGAGTAAAGAAAGTAGAGATGAGTGACCTTAATATTCCATTTTTCTTCTAAAACTCAATACTATTACTGCAAACTGAGAAAATTTGCTAAAATAATGACTTTCTTGCTATGTTCAATATTTTTGTATCAATAAAATATCACAACAATAACTGAGTAAACTAAAATTCTATTTGCCTTGAAGGCTAACTTCTGTTTCCCTTTTCTTCTCAATTTGTGTAAATGTATACTCAGAACATGGTTAGGGAGTCAACGTTTCAAATGGGAATTTGTGAGTTGTTTTCTCTTTATGTTACAAAGTAAGGACATAATAACTTGGTTGGCTTGATAAATTACCACAGTATAAAATCAGGAGGGAAGTTCTGAACACTCTCCACAGCTTCTCTTTACTCTTGGAAAGTAGCCCCAGTAGTAACAGGACTCTCATTGTTATGCAAAATAATGTTTTCTTTCATCTTTTATCTACTTCTCATTTTTGAAATGAGAACTTTTAGAACTCCTTATTTTTAACCTATTTTAATATCTTTCAACTTTTGTCTATTTGACGGCTATTTTCAAAATTTCATTATGAGTGTATAGTTTATTCCTCTGGTCAAAAGCTACGGAGATGAAACTTCTGATGAAATAAAACATCTGATATCACATTTGAACTGGGGTGTTGGAGAAGACTCTTGAGAGTCCCTTGGACTGCAAGGAGATCCAACCAGTCCATCCTCAAGGAGATCAGTCCTGGGTGTTCATTGGAAGGAATGATGCTGAAGCTGAAACTCTAATACTTTGGCCACCTTACGTGAAGAGTTGATTCACTGGAAAAGACCCTGATGCTCGGAGGGATTGGGGGCAGGAGGAGAAGGGGACGACAGAAGATGAGATGGCTGGATGGCATCACAGACTCGATGGACATGAGTTTGAGTGAACTCTGGGAGTTGGTGATGGACAGGGAGGCCTGGCATGCTGCAATTCATGGGGTCGCAAAGAGTTGGACACGACTGAGCGACTGAACTGAACTGAACTGAACTATCCTCACGTATATAACTGAGGAAAGTCAGTTAATATTTTATCCATAACCATCCAACACAGATTTTTAATCAAGTAAAAGGTCATGTAAAAGCAATAATAACTACAACATCTATTAAGCCAGTTTTAACAAAATGAATGGATTGTACCATTCATGATCTGACTAAAGAACAAGAAGTCAGAGAACTCACTGACATTCAGCCACTGGCTGAGGCAGTTAC
Organism: Capricornis sumatraensis; assembly: GCF_032405125.1. NCBI lineage: Eukaryota > Metazoa > Chordata > Mammalia > Artiodactyla > Bovidae > Capricornis > Capricornis sumatraensis. The sequence continues at coordinate 28,672,808 of NC_091073.1, forward strand.
TGACTGTGTAACCTTGGACGGTCAACTGAGCTCCTCATGAATTATGGGAAGAGAGCGAGCCTGAAGTAGCACCATAAGAATGAAAAGAGATGGGCAGACTCAAGAAGTTCTTGTAGTTAATTGACAGGATTTTGTGACTGGCTGAATATGAAAGAGAATTAAAGAGGCAACACCTTAACCTGTGAGATGGCTTTCACATGGCAAGATAGTTTACAGAGATACAAAATACCCAAGGAGAGTCTGGACAGAATAAGGTTTCATCTTGTCATGCTTAATTTTGAAGTGGCTAGAGGATATCAAAGAAATAATGTCTTGGATATACAGTTGATAATAGAAATCTAGATCTCAGGAGAGAGGGGTCACATGAGGATTTGGATAACAGTAATATTTAGCACACTTGGAAAGGCATCTAGAGAAAATCGATACAATGGAAGATCTCCTTCAGGAATAGCTGACTTAATGGTAAATGGACCAAATAACAAAAACTCAATGGAAACAATGTTTAAGGCTTCTATTAACAACAAAAAAAAGGAATGGTGAATGACTAGAAAGGGTACTGAAGATGCAGGAGACTCGGAAGTGTCATGAAATAAAAGGCAGACAAGCCGCAAAGAGGGAGTAAGTAGTATGGAAAGAGATCAAATAAAATAAGGTCTGGATATATGGCATGTAATTTAATCTTTTAACTTTTATAGGAAGACTCTGCTAGAGTGTTGGAAAGAGAAACTAGATGGGACAGCTTTGAGGAGCATATTGCAAGAAATTTGAAAGTGAAGAGATATAATATTAATAGTCGAAACAGTCATATTAGCATGACTTCAGTTTTTTCAACACGTTAAAAAGTTTTACCTATTACAGGGGCTTCCAACAGTAAGAAATAATAGACTCTGTTTCTCTAATCTTACAGCTTCAGGTATCCATAATTAAGATGCTAGCAGATTGACTTTCACAAATTAAAATATCAATTTGAAGTCTTATATTAAAGATGGGAATAGTTCCGAATACTATAATGTGACGGAAGTGAAACTGCTCCTCTCAAACCTATGTAACACCGAAACTAAACTTTGAGTAACCTTAGATCACTTAAAAATCTTTGCTATTTTTTCAGTTATTATTTTTGAACTTTTAATTCCCTAGGACAGAAACTAAAAGAACATAAATATTTAATCTTATATACATACAGAGCTTTTTAGAATACTCATACATACAAATATTTATTTCAAATGTACCTTTTTGAGGGAGTGAATGAATAGGTAACACTTCTTTTTATTATATATGGCATGCATATATTTTTATAAATAACTAAATATACTCATAATCTTAGACCCAAACTGTATGTATTTTAAAAGAATAACCAGATCCTTCAGGGACAAACAGCTGCCTCTGAGTAAAAATTAAGTGCTTGTGCGGATATATCTGCCCTCTGGATTTCATGATATATTGCAACTCCAACACATTCAGATGAACACATTTCCCTAAGTGGCTTATTTATACCTCTAGACTAGTGTGCACATAAATCAGAATCATACCCAATTGTCATCATTATCATTTCCCCATTTCCTCTATAATTCTTCGTATTGATATTGCACACTGGTATGATCTCACAACTTTGCAAGCTGGAGATGAGATATTAAATACCATGACCATTAGTGGACAGAGGTAATACACTGAAGTATAGGACTTTAAACTTAATATTCTCTGACTTCATCATATTTCTAGTCATAAACTATGATACTAATAGTACCCCCCCCAAAAAAATAAGATAATAATTATGGGTCTACATGGAACCTCTTCGGAGCCTATTCCATTCTGTATAAAAATGAGATCATGGCCCAGGATACTTCTTCCTGCTTTAATTATCAATGAATAATGTCATGATTGTCATGTCTCAGCTATACTTGGCAGGGCATGAAGGGGAATCTTCACTCTTGAATGTTGTTTAGTAGCTTAACTATAAATGAGGATTACCTCTACACTATAGCAGCATTGTTTCAGAGACAATGTTAACTTTGTGATTAATGAGGTGATGGATGAGGCACATATGACTGTTTCCAGGTTCATTCCAGCATTTTTCTCAACTGCAACCCCAGCCAACACTGTCAGCACTAATGACAAGATGACCAGATAATGTTTCACCTGCAAGTGGGGATCTTGACTGCAATTTTAAATTTCCAAAACTTCCACAAGGCACAGCTCTTATGCAAAGCCAATTTTTTTTTCTTTTCTTTCAAAAAGCTTAAAAACAAATGGGACAGCAAATCTCTGAGGAGGAAAAGCAGCAGTTCAGTTTGCACTTTTGGAAGTCATGTAAGTATAGACTGATTAGCAGGGTGATTCAGCTGCACAGAGGTTGGAACATCCAAACAAGGAATTTTGTATTAAAAAAAAATGATAGAAACGAATTTATACACAAAACAGAAATAGACTCACTTATGGCTACCAAAGGGGAAAGGTGCAGAGAGATGGATTGTAGCCCGCAGACTCCACTGTCCATAGGATTTTCCAAGCAAGAATACTGGAGTGGGTAGCCATTCCCTTCTCCATAACATATACACACTACCATATATCAAAGAGATAACCAACATGCTCTATAAGCACAAGGATTATATATACTCAATACGTGTAATACCATATGGGAAAATAATCTGAAAAAGAATATGTATAACTGAATCACTTTGCTGTACACCTGAAACTAACACAGTATTGCGTATCAATTATACTTCATAAAAATATAAAATAAAGTACCAAAAAAAAAAAAGAATTCTAACAATAAAGATGAGCCTGATTCTGAATGACCTATCTATTCAAAATGCTTGAGTCTACAGATGTTGATGAAAAGTTTTTGAAAGACATATTGAATTTTAGCATCTTGCAATATGCTTTCAAGTCTTTGAAGTTAAGGACTGTGATGATTCAAACCTCTAACCTTCACAGCACCCGTATACAGTGCTCTGGACCACTCAGATGTATGCACGTAGAAAATTATTTTAACCCATTCCCCTTCTATAAAATGACAATACAGAACTAAATCTGGGATATCTTCAGCATGCTGAAACACCACAGAATCATAATGTTTCAGAACTGAGACTAGACCTTAGATGTCACCCAGACCTTCAGTTTTACACATAAGAAAGCCAAATGAAGTACTGACTTGAAAACTGTCACACAATCCTATGGTAAAATCACAGGAAGAACCTGATGTTACAATTATAAAATATTTTTATTGTGAAAATGTATTTGTTTTATGTTTTAATAAAGTTAATATGATCATATATCTGGACAATATTTAAAGGAATTTTGTCATGGTGATATTGACGTGTAGGTGGTACCAATCACTATTGGCATACATTGTAAATATACATTGAAAGTGAAAGTGAAGTCACTCAGTCGTGTCCTACTCTTTGCGACCCCACGGACTGTAGCCTACCAGGCTCCTCCGCCCGTGGGATTCTCCAGGCAAGAGTACTGGAGTGGGTTGCCATTTCCTTCTCCAGGAGATCTTCCCAACCCAGGGATCGAACCTGGGTCTCCCGCATTGCAGGCAGACGCTTTACCATCTGAGATTCCATCTTTCTATGTGGATGAATTCTTTTATAAGATAACTGAGCACGTGTAATGTGATTAAGAGCAGACCTGAAAGTAATGTATGAATGCCCATTTAAAACAAACCTGAGTACGAAACCAAACAATAGGAGATCCGGCGTCCTACCTTTACAGTTCCGAACTATTAACTGAGCTCGCTACATGTTTATCACATATTTCACTAGCAGTGGCAAACCTAACTTTCCTCAGTGCAATATATTAAGATTTGTAAATCTACAAATAAACTTGCTAAGAAGGAATTTAGGTGTGAAAGTGAAAGTGAAGTTGCTCAGTTGTGTGCAACTCTTTGCAACCCCATGGACTGTATAGCCTACCACGCTCCTCTGTCCATGGAATTTTCCAGACAAGACTGCTGGAGTGGGTTGCCGTTTCCTTCTCCAGAGGATCTTCTCCACCCAGAGATTGAGCCCAGGTCTCCTGCATTGTAGACAAACACTTTACTGTCTGAGCCACCAGGGAAGTCCTTTTAAATGTATTAAATGTAAATCAAATAATGCTTCTCTGTCTCATTTGGAATCTCTAATGTTGTAACTCAGCTAGACATGACTGTAGGCTAAAAAAGAAAGAAGGAAAATGATTTGAGAGGCAGGACTTAAAGAGGATTTAACTGAGCTGTAAATATAAATGGTTATATTTTCCATATGTCTAAAATAAAACAAACAAAAATTCATTTTTGTGAGCCCTGATTTTCAAACCCTGGGACAGAAATACTTACAAATCATCACTTAGTAGAGCATCAGCAGTGAACTGGAGTTTAATAATCAAAACAAGTGAGATGTTGCGGCTGGTTCAAACTGGACTGAGGCAAAATTTCTAGGCAGGCCATAGAAGTGTCACTTTAAGAGGAAGCTTATTGATATAAATATGTACAAAGTGGGAATGCATTTCAAAGTAGAAATCTAATTTCACTTCTAGTTTGTTTTTAATCCTGAAGGACTAGAAGATGACCTCAATTACCAAGAATCACTGCTGTTTGAATAAGCAGAGGATATTAAGAAGGAACTGTAGAAACCAAGGTAACAATTTGCCAAAACAGGGTCTCACATTACAAAGATTTCTATGAGAGTACATTAATCCACACATGAATTGTATCACTCTTGACTTTTTACTGAAAGTAGTAAATTATAGCACTCATGAAAAATTCAGTCTCTGAAGAGTCTTTCCATGGAATGCTTCTTCATGTCCCAATGTGTGGTTATTTGACAAGAAGATCCATGGAGGGCAGGACATGAAGAAAGGATATTGCTGTTTCATCGTCATCTTTCTATGGGTATAAAGTGCATTATTTATATGCTTTCCTGGTGCCTCAGTAGTAAAGAATCCACCTATCTAATGCAAGAGACACGGATTCTATCCCTGATCCAGGAAGATTCCTACAAGCTGTGGAGCAACTAAAACTTGTGTGCCACAACTAGAGAGCCAGTTCTCTAGAGCCTGGACGCTGCAACTTCTGAGCCCATGAGCCACAACTACTGAACTCTGTGCACTGAAAGCCCCTGCTCCACAAGAGAAATCACCACAAAGAGATGCCCGCACATCACAACTAGAGAAAAACCCATGCAGCAACGAAGACCCAACACAGCCAATAAATAAATCCAAAAAAAATTTTAAGCATATTATTTTCTCTACAACTTCCTCCTTCCAACTTTATTCTTTTCAAAAACTCGGAGAAAAATTATGAATCTGGGTTTGTGGTGGTAGTGGTTTTAATCGTTTTTGTTTTTCTTTTCTTATAAAGAGTTCTTTCTGACTAGGTCATGGGTTTGTGTTCTCTGAGAGGAGAATGAAATGCTGAAGAACCAAAGAGCCTTTGAAAACTGTTGAGAAGGCTATGTCTGCTGGACTTTAAAATATTTGACACCCATTTCCAAATACTGCATTGCAGGCAGATGGAAATAGCATAGGTTTGTGTCAAATAATGTGCTACACACACATTCACTCCATCTTCTTGTATAATCCTACCATCATATACCATGATATAACTAAATTCAGCATAGTACAACTGTGAATGTAAATGAGTAAGAAGTTAGAGCAAGGAAATGAGAAAGCATTGTCTATTTGCCAGTAGAATATAAAGTTTCATAATTTATAGACTTTGAAAGGAAAAAATAGGCAATTCTAGGAGGCCACCTAATATTTTAGGTGGCTGGTATCTAAAATGCCAATGAAGTATGACGAGTTCCCAGTGAGTCAGTAAAATAACATTTTTTCCTTATTGGATTCCAAATTTCTTACCATTAACTATCACAAGAAATAGTATTACTTTGATACTAGACCCTCAAAAGTGACGTTTCCTTTCTTTTTAAATTTTATGTCTCTTCTTCCGAATCACTGCTATGAAACTGATTTTCTCATACATGAAAGCAGTAGAAAGACTGAGTCAATTTCAGATTTTTAAGTCAAAAGTCTAACAGAATAAAAAGGCCAGTATACTTAGCAAGCAATTTTAAGTTATTTACCTAAATGTCAACATTCTCCCACAGTCATTCCATTTTTAAAATAATGCACACGTCAGCTCACTCCTTCCCTGCCTCTGCTTTGAAAGCTGTAATTTTAACTTGGAGTTCATGCTTGAAACTTTGATGAAATGTAGGAATCATCATGAATAATCCATAAAGACACGTTTTATAGATGATAACCTAAAGCTTTGTTGCCCTAGAATTTTCTGTGTGGTATTATTCAAAGTTTGAAATCACCTTCTACACACCCATTTAAAAATGTTACAACTCTTCCAAGTGATATCACTGCCCCTCAGGGTAGGGCAATAAGACCAGTAGAGAAAAAGAGATATTCTATACTTCTCAGGCATAATTCTGTCCAAAAATACATATGTCCATTTCTGATGGCTATTTAGCTGCATATTATGGAGAAAATAATATCTTATGAAAAGACCAGGAAGGCATTATTGTCTAAATGTATGGACTTGTCAATGTGGAGCAAACTTTCCAAACTTTATTGAAAGGTGTTATATGACCTAAACATTTCCAGTTGTAGCGCATAGCTGCATGGCGTTACAGCGGCTTATGCTACAGCAGAAAACCACAAACAGCTGAGTCCTCCTTCCACAAAGGCTGTGAATCCAGAAACTGACTGTAAGTCAGAATCACCTCAGAACATTAAACCAGTACAGATTCCTTGGTCTTGTACAGATTCAAGATCGCCTAACAACAGAGGTTATCATTCTGCTGTTCCTTCATGACTCTTGAGAATCTGTATGAAAATATAAATAAATAAAAACATAGCAGACAAATAAATACATAAAAACAGATTCTGATTTCTAGCCAAATTTGAGAAAGACTTCTGTGCTGGACATCTGTTGAATGTGAGTCACCTCGCAACTACTTTTTTATATTTTGGAGGAAATCCCAAAATATAAGATGGTGAACCCTTGAACCCTTCCCCCATGTGTAATAAAGAGACATATAACCTCCAGAGGAATGTTCCATCTTTTACCAGCTACCATCCACTCATGGGAAAAATAAAGCCTGTTTGTAGAGATTGTTTAATCATATGTATGAATTAAATACAGCTCTAACCTTAATTGGAAAATAAGCATAGACAAGTGGAAAACCCTGAACTTTTAAGTTAGGAGAAATTGAATTCATATACCTAAAGCATTCCCTAATTTGATATATGACCTTAAGCATGTCACTTAATCCCTCCAGCCCTTTAATTCCTTCCCTATGAAACGAGAAGGTATGGTCTGGTAGTCTCCAAGGGTCCTTCTATAAGAGGAGGGACCACTTCTGTCAAGTATCCTTGAGGACACACTGAAGCACAAGGAAACAGTTTCACAGTTTTTTCCTTTCCAGACTCAGCGTGGAGCAGACTGTAAAGTGATCACTGAAGCAAACCAGCCAATACACTCTACAAAAACCAGAAGAGTGAGTCCAACACATGCTCACAACAGGCTGTGACTTTCCTGTCTGCTGACAGACATCAGATCTTGTCACTAGTACAGTCAATGGGGTGCAAAATCCTCTGGAATTTGCTGAACTGAACAGGACGCCACACAGAACGATGGGAACCTCAGACACTGGCCATGGCATATGTTGTCAACGCTGATCCTGTTCCTGTTCTCACTCCAGGGCCAGCCAGAGAGTCTGTTACTTACATTAAAGACAAGACTCTTCAGATCAGATCAAATCTCAAGTCATTCTTTTGACTTAATCAAGACCTCCTCTTTCATTTGTGAGTTAATGATTCGGTTTTTGAAAAATATATACCCCAGATAACCAACTTTATCTGAAATGTAGGGCCCAAGAACTTTAATCCATCAGGCAGTTCAACATCTGGGCTAAGCACTGGAAATGTAACTTTGTGCAATAACTTTACATCCTATGATGTCAGACAAATGAGCTAATAACATTGTGCCTGTGAGCAATGCAGCTCTGAGACTGGGGAAGTTAGACATACAATTGCTCATCACAGTTTTCATTAGAATCACAATGCATATCTATAGAGACAAAGCAAAGATGCATTGTTTTACACAACCATTTGCTCTGCAGAAACGACAGCCATTAAAAAACCTTGAACTGGTATGGAAACAAGGGGCCAATCCAAAATAAGAGGCCCTTTTATGTTAGTGCGACCAGAGTTTAAAATGACAAAAGTGAAATGAGGCAAGATCAGGAAAGGGAAGAAACCAATCAGAGCCCAGAAAAACAGAACGAACCTAATACAAACACGAGTGATGTGAGGCTCAGCCTGAATCCATAGAATTCTAAAGCTGGAAAGGCCCAAGAAAGACCTAGGAGAAAATGAGTCGCTGGGACTTTAGGTGATTTTCTTAAATTCACAGGACTAAAACCAGGAGCTCTGGACTCCTGAGTCCATGTTCTTTCCACTCCAGTCCATAGCTACAGTTTTAGGTCATTAAGTAGCTTCACAGAATATGCACGGCTCAAAACAGAAAGAGGTTACCTTTTTATTTTCTTTTTCATGGACTACCACAGGATGAAAACAAAGAAGCGATGGATGGTGATTTAGGTTGGAACACTGGCAGACATATTTTGTGGGAGTCATTCAAATGAAAATTGACCTTTCCTCTCAGGCATCTTGCATTCCTGCATTCCATCTGCACTGAGGGCTTACCTCGTGCCTGGGCATTTCCTCCCTATAAACAGGACTGGAATATAAATAGACAGCTGCAAAAATTAGATGGTAGGAGAGGTGATAAGTTAGTAAAAGGGCTGAAATTGTAAGAAGGACCCAGATTACAAAGAAGTTGTCCTTGATAGAAATTTTCAACAGCCAAGAGTTAGTGAATGACTTTAAGCAAAAAGTGATTTGAACAGGCTTATTTAGGAAAATTACTCTGGCTCCTTGACAAGGTAAGTGGAAAAAAGAAGGGAAGAGAGCAAGGTGACCAAATCAGAAGCAGTTACCATAGCCTGAGAAGATAGTGAGCTTGAAAGAAAACAGATATAGAAATGTTTGCATCAGTAGTTATTTCTGAGATGGAAACATTAGTCTCGTGTAATAATTAGAAAGTGATTGTAAATTGCTCATGCATGTAATAAAGGAAAGTTCTTTTTTCCAGATTAAAGTATGAGTGATTCAGTCATGTGGAAGAAAGTACAGGTTTATGAGCACAGAGAAGCTCTGGTCAAGGCATCTTTAGTGTAAAGTTCTGAGAGAAAAATAGCTAAGTCAGTTGAAGATAACTTCCTAAAGTTTGTAGTGGGGGATGAAATAGGACTGGGAACTGGGTAGCCTTGAGCATGTAGCTAATGTCACGGATGGGTAAAGCAAAGTTACAGATATGGAGAAAATCATATCACTGCATAGAATAAAGAATCCTACCATTTCCTATCACTAAGTCACAAATTAATAACCAGATGTTACAAGCAGGGTAAGATCAGATTAAAAATTTTAGTTGCCCTTATTTGGCTGGAACACTCCTGGTTCCATACTAATTTAAACACTTCTTCAAATTAGTTGATTCATTAGGATCACACTATAAAACATTTTTAGATGGAAATTTTTTTATTTTCCATTTCATAAGAAAACTTTATAGTTTGAATCTTATAATTCATATTTTTCTGAGTCTTTACTACTACACATATATATTAGAAAAGTCACCTGTTATTGCCACAAGAAGGTGCTGGTAATTATTTGAAGCCTCAATCAACTCCCACCTAAGGTTAAAGTGAGAACTAAGTGTGTTGGTCATGATGACAGAATTATTGAATTATTCATTAATAAGAAATCCTCCCAGCCAAAGGCTCTCAGGTGTCAGAGAGAAATGGAAACAGAGATAGCATTAATATACATTGTGACATCATCACAAGACTGTGGATTCGAAGGAAAATTACTTCTAGATTTTAATAGTTTCTCTTCATTGCTCTAAAAGGAAATATTGACGTATAAAAGGAAAAGGAAATAGGGGAGAAAATATGATGGCTCTGAGTATAAAATATTTTATTGCAGAGATCTTATCCATAGTTTCTAATAATGGGAAGGTCTGGAAAAGTGCTGTGGAAAAGTCAGTAGGAAAGGACCTTGAGAACACTTTGAGAGTGACATAAGTGTTGGGAGTTACCACCAAGTCCTTGAACTGCTGCCAAAGAGATCAAAGCCTAACGTGAAGAAGAACTAGATAGTTTCCTGGATTCTAGAAAGTCGTAAAGCATCTCTAACAATAAAGAGGAATATTTCATAATGGAAAGATCAATCCATAAAGAAACTGTAACTGTCCTAACTGTATATACCTAACAGTACAGCTTTCACTGACAGAGCGGCAGTGACGTACATAAGTTACCATGCGTGAAATAGACAGCTAATGGGAAGCTGCTATACAGCTTAGGGAGCTCAGATCAGTACTCTGTGGTGACCTTGAGGGGTGAGACTCCGGTGGGGTGGGAGGGAGGCTCAAGCGGGAGGGGATATATATACACTTATAGTTGATTCACTTCGTTGTACAGAAAAACTGACACAACATTGTAAAGCAACTATGCTCCAATTTAGGAAAAAAAAAAAAAAAACCACTTTACCTGACCAATCCAAAAAAAAAAAAAAAGAAGGAAAGAAAGAAAATGACAGAAATAGAAGATAAAATCAATCTGTATTCAGGCTTGGATATTTAACATACCTTTCAATAATTGATAAGACAAGTAGACAAAAGAAATTCTTAGTAAGGGTACAGAAATTAGATGAATTTTGTGCATTTTGTTTTTTAGGATCCACTACTACAGAATTCAATTCTTTTTGAAAACTCTTGTTGTAATTTGGGGGCTAAATGCTGGACCATAACCAAGTTAAATAATTTTCAAAAGACTGACATAGTACAGAGCATGTTTTCTGAACACAGTGATTAATCTAGAAATCAGGAAGAAAATTTTAACTAGAAAACTACCAACTGGAAATTAAGCAATACACTTATAAGTAACACAATATGCAAGAAGTCACAACAAACTGAATGACAATAAAAACATATATCATACATTGTGAGATAAAGATAAAGCTGTTTTGAGCATAATTTATAGTTTTAGTGCACAAAAAAGGTTAAAAATCAATGATATAAATATTTATATTAAAAAGTTAAAAAAATAAAATTAAGCTGAGAGAAAAAAGAAGAAAATAATAAAAGTAAGAACAGAAATAAAAGAAACACAAAATAAACATACAGAAGAGATTAAAACAACAGATATTTCTACGAAAAAAATTGAGGAAGTGGTACACCAGCAGTGAGACTGATCAAGAAAATTGTAAGGAAGGTACACATTACCTACATAGCTAATAAAAAGAAGATACTCTGAAGTCTACAGTTTTCAAAACAATGCCCATAGGATGAAATTATAAATAGTTTCACTGCAACATATTTTGAAAGTTTAGATAAATTGAACAAATACCTAGAAGCAAAAATCTATGGGAAAGAAAACAATAATTAGAACATCTTCATTTTTTTTTTTTAATATTAAATTTTAAAATCTTTAATTCTTACATGTGTTCCCAAACATGAAACCCCCTCCCACCTCCCTCCCCATAACATCTCTGTGGGTGCTCCCCATGCACCAGCCCCAATCATGCTGTATCCTGCGTCAGACATAGACTGGCGATTCAATTCTTACATGATAGTATACATGATAGAATGCCATTCTCCCAAATCATCCCGCCCTCTCCCTCTCTCTCTGAGTCCAAAAGTCCGTTATACACAGCTGTGTCTTTTTTCCTGTCTTGCATACAGGGTCGTCATTGCCATCTTTCTAAATTCCATATATATGTGTTAGTATACTGTATTGGTGTTTTTCTTTCTGGCTTACTTCACTCTGTATAATCGGCTCCAGTTTCATCCATCTCATCAGAACTGATTCAAATGAATTCTTTTTAATGGCTGAGTAATACTCCATCGTGTATATGTACCAAAGCTTCCTTATCCATTCATCTGCTGATGGACATCTAGGTTGTTTCCATGTCCTGGCTATTATAAACAGTGCTGCGATGAACATTGGGGTACATGTGTCTCTTTCAATTCTGGTTTCCTCGGTGTGTATGCCCAGCAGTGGGATTGCTGGGTCATAAGGTAGTTCTATTTGCAATTTTTTAAGGAATCTCCACACTGTTCAGTTCAGTTCAGTTCACTCGCTCAGTCGTGTCCGACTCTTTGAGACCCCATGAATCGCAGGCTTCCCTGTCCATCACCATCTCCCGGAGTTCATTCAAACTCATGTCCATCAAGTCAGTGATGCCACCCAGCCATCTCATCTTCTGTCGTCCCCTTCTCCTCCCGTCCCCAATCCCTCCAGCATCAGAGTTTTTTCCAATGAGTCAACTCTTCACATGAGGTGGTCAAAGTACTGGAGTTTCAACTTTAGCATCATTCCTTCCATAGAACACCCAGGACTGATCTCCTTTAGAATGGACTGGTTGGATCTCCTTGCAATCCAAGGGACTCTCAAGAGTCTTCTCCAACACCACAGTTCAAAAGCATTAATTCTTTGGCACTCAGCTTTCATCACAGTCCAACTCACATCCCTACATGACCACTGGAAAAACCATAGTCTTGACTAGATGGACCTTTGTTGGCAAAGTAATGTCTCTGCTTTTGAATGTCTATGCTATCTAGGTTGGTCATAACTTTCCTTCCAAGGAGTAAGCGTCTTTTAATTTCATGGCTGCAATCACCATCTTCAGTGATTTTGGAGCCCCAAAAAACAAAGTCTGACACTGTTTCCCCATCTATTTGCCATATAGTAATGGGACCAGATGCCATGATCTTCGTTTTCTGAATGTTGAGCTTTAAGCCAACTTTTTCACTCTCCTCTTTCACTTTCATCAAGAGGCGCTTTAGTTCTTCCTCACTTTCTGCCATAAGGATGGTATCATCTGCATATCTGAGCTTATTGATATTTCTCCCAGCAATCTTGATTCCAGCTTGTGCTTCTTCCAGCCCAGCGTTTCTCATGATGTACTCTGCATAGAAGTTAAATAAGCAAGGTGACAATATACAGCCTTGACGTACTCCTTTTCCTATTTGGAACCAGTTTGTTGTTCCACGTCCAGTTCTAACTGTTGCTTCCTGTCCTGCATATAGTTGTATATTTCCTAAGGAAATTAAATCTATAGTTAGAAACTACCTCAAACTAAATATCCAGCCCCAGATATTTTTATGAATGAATTCTATCAGTCAGTAAGGATGAAATAGTGCCCAATTTAAACACTAGAACTCTATATACTACAAAAAGCAGGAATACTTCCCATTTTTATTTTGTGGCAGCATTTCTTCTGTACCAAATTCTAAAAGTAAAATTGTAAAAAAGGAAAATAATAGGGCAAAATCTACAAAAATAGATGAAAAAACATTAAAATATGAGATGTATCAGAGCTGGAGAAAAAAGGTAATATCACATGCCTAAAAACATTACTGAGGACCAACTTGTTTAATAGGTCTTATGCTTTCTATTCAGCTAGGTTTACACATGAATGAAATGTGTATGAGGTGCATGAGAAGTACTAGATGCCAGAAGCTACCAGAAGTAAATGAGAGAATTTATAGGACAAAGTGATATGAGTACAGAGAGAGACGAGAAAGGTGGTGATCAGAAGACGATGCTTTGTTTTTAAGCATGGGAAAACGTGAGAAGATTTAAAAGAGAGAGAAAGACTCTACAAGAGAAGGACTATACAAGACTCATGGTCAACAATGTCAGCTCAGAGAATGAAAACAAACCCAAGAAAGCCATACATTTTTGTTTACTAAGCTTTTGACTGTGTTTAAGTGAAAACTGATCAGACCCACAGAAGGTGGCACAAAAAAGAGCAGGCGGAGGCTTGGGGGTGCTGGGGATCAGGTCTCTGGCACATCTGCGTAGTGTTCCTGTTCTCATCCCAAGTCTTCCTCTTGCTCCTCAGTGCTCGTAGGGACAGCCAGATCAGATCTCCCCAGATCAGTGAGTTATTGCAGCAAGCAAAGGGTGAACAGGGTAAGAGATAGGTCTGTATATCTGTGGCCAGGCGCTTTTAGCAGGCTTCATCAATTTTCTCATGTTCGGCTGGGGTTTCTGGGGCGGTTTGTGCTGCGGTGACCAGGGAACCCTGCACAGTGTTAACCAATGCACACTGTAGCTCACTTCTTAAAGAACAACACAGATATTTCTCCAACTTTGATGGGAGGTATGGGAAAAATTGGAGTCTGATGGAGATTGATGACAGCCTTGGAAGAAAACTGAGATGATAAATTACAGGCTTCATACTCCTCACAAGGTACTCTCTGGATCACTACCAGGATTGTATTACTCCTATTTTTTTTTTAATTGAGGTATAAATGATTGTAACATTGTTTTAGTTTCTGGTGTACAGTAAATTCATATATATGCATATTCTTTTTCATATTATTTACCATTATGGTTTATTACAGGACAGAGAATATAATTTCCTGGATTATTCAGTGGGACCTCTATTTTATATATAGTAGTTTATATCTGCTAATCCCAAACTCCTATTTTATCCCTTCCCTCTCCCCTTTCCTCTTTGGTAACCACAAGTTTGTTTTCTGTCTGTGAGTCTGTTTTTGTTTCATAAATAAGCTTATCTGTATCACATTTTAGATTCCATGTATAAGTGATATCATGATATTTGTCTTTCTCTATATGACTTACTTCACTTAGCATGATAATCTCCAGGTGCGTCCATGTTGCATCATTTTATTTTTCTTTTTTTTTTTTTTTATGGTTGAGTACACACACAGGCTTCCCTGGTGGCTCAGACAGTAAAGAATCTGCCTGCAATGCAAGAGACCAGGGTTCCATCCCTGGGTCAGGAAGATCCCCTGGAGAAATGAAGAGCAACCCACTCCAGTCTATTTGCCTAGAGAATCCCATAGACAGAGGAGCCCAGCAGGCTGTAACCCACAGGATTCCAAAGAGTTGGACATGACTTAGCAACTAACACTTTCACTTTCAACCACACAGAGATACCACATCTTCTCCATTCGTCAGTGGACATTTAGGTTGCTTCCATGCTTTGCCTATTTTAAATAGCACTCTTATGAACTTAGGGGACTTCCCTGGTGGCTCAGATGGTGAAGCGTCTGTCTATAATGTGGGAGACCCGGATTCGAGCCCTGGGTTGGGAAGATCCTCTGGAGAAGGAAATGGCAATCCACTCCAGTACTATTGCCTGGAAAATCCCACGGACAGAGGAGCCTGGTAGGCTACAGTCTATGGGGTCGCAAAAAGTTGGACACGACTGAGCAAAGAAGTGCATGTATCTTTACAAATTAGAGTTTTCCTCTGGATACATGCCCAGGAATGAGATTGCTGGATCACATATCAACTCTATTTTTAGTTTTTTTAAGGCACCTCCATACTGTTTTCCATAGTAGCTACACCAATTTATATTCCCACCAACAGTGTAAGTCCTTTTTACAGTTCTTATAATCAAGGAAATGTAATACTTTTTTAAATTTACAAACAAGGCTACATTCTCAGTGAAGCATGTTTCATCTCCTTGTATCAACCTCTGTGTGTGTGTGTGTGTGTGTGTGTGTGTGTGTGTGTGTGTGTGTATAGGACTTATTTGTGGCTCTAAGGAATGAAATATTCCAAGGTTTTGGTACAGAGACATTTGGTACAGAGACACTTTTTGAGGTAGTTTTCTTAAGAGGAATTCAATTTTACTTAACTACATTTTTGCAATTTCTCTGTTTTGTAGGGTTAAAAAAATGCTTATTGAAAGGAGTTATAAATTTAATATTCAGAATAGTATTACTGTAACACAACTGTTTTTCCCACTGTACCATGCAATCCATACATCTGATTCTTGCTGTATCATTTGCAGAGACTATAAGCCACCTTTCATAGGTACAGAAGTGTTGTTATTCAGTGTTTGTAAGCTTGGACTGCAAAATTGCTGGTTCAGTATCTAGACTTCATTGCCCCACCTCAGTGGTCTCTAGGAACACCTCAACACATGGTCTTCAGACACTCAGGAATGTAATTTGGATTTTTAGGAGGCAGAATGTTGTTTCTAGAAAGTGATGTGGCCTATGTACAGTTTCATCCTGTGATACTGGGTTTATGAAAAACACTTTCTCAGGAATTGAATTTAAAAGGTTTGAAAATGTGACAACACCTACTAAATATGAACACATGGAGATTTTGCTTGACGGAGCAAAACATGCAAATGATTCTTGAATTTTTGTAAACCATTCTAAATAAACACGTAAGAGAAAAAAGTCAAGTTGAGTTTGTGAAAAGGAAAATAGAGACTGACAATATGTGGCAGTTAAAAAGAAATTGTGCTGTAACTAATTTAAGAAAAATGTAGCTACATTATAAGAACCCAAGCATAAATATACCTTGCATGTTAATAGTGATTTTATTGTCATGGCAAATAAAATGAACAATGCTCACTTTAGATTTTGGGGAAAAAAAATATAGCATTTTTAAATTTATATCTTATATCAAAAAATCAAGATGATTTTGATTAAAACATGTCCTTCATGGGGAAAATGTCTTACTCACTGGGGAAAGAAATGGACAAAATCGTTTTTCATGAAGTAACCTGCTTGCTCTACATTCTGCTTTACAAAAATATATGCAAGCAAGACAAAAACAAAGAACCACTGACGAGAGTGTCTTTCTTTGCTGCCCTGTTTTCTTGACAACCACCAGGTACTTCCTCCATCCCTCCCATCCTCTGTGGAAGATCTGTCAAATCTCATTCAGCATAAACACATTTTAAAAAGTTAAGAATTAATGAAAAGAACATGAAATTACCTTATTAGTAATTGCTCTAAAATTTATTCTACTCTATTATATTTAAAATTAATAAAGAATTTAAATAGTGTATTTTATGCTCCAATTTAGTTGACTGAAAATGATTGTAAAAAGTAATAAAAATGGAAAAATATAAATATGACATAAAACAGAATTATTGACAATGAAATTATAAAAGGAGTTAAGAGACTAGCCATGGAATGGAACACAGATAAGTCAAAAGCCATATATGATCGTACAAGCTTTTGACAAAGAGCATTTTATGACCTCCTGTGCTGGCAAATTTAATTCAAGCGTAAGTGAATATATTAAATTGAATAATGTACTTAAATTTGTAGAATTGAAAAGTATATATTTACTTTCATAATAAGTTTGGTACTTGATCAACTGGACGATGGTTCTGTTTATATGGCATCTTCTTTGGGCAATTTACTTAGATATACAATTACTTTTAAAAATATATTTTAAAAATACAAATTTCCCAAACACAAAAGAGTTCTCTCCTGAAATGCTACGAAAAACAATGAGAAAATCTACTATTCTATTTAAACATGTTTCTTAATCACAGCTTTTATTTTATATTTAAACTTTTTGCCAAATAATGTCAGATATTTGAAGGGAAAAATTACATTAAATGGGCATAGCTTTCCAAAGTAATTAAAACTATATTCAGAGCTTTTAAAAATATTTGAAAACATTTAATAAATTCTTGGGAAGTCAATTCCGGTTAAAATATATTTTTAACCTACAGTGTGATTAGAACAGACTCAGAATAGTACATTAGCTTCTGAGGATAATGACCTAACAAATTAAAACTCTTAAAAAAAAAAAGTAATGAGCAAGAATTAAAATGCTAAGTCATCAGTGGTTTCTTCCCTTGATGATATAATTTCCCCCAAGATCTGCTTAGAGTGAGGCTTTGTTTCTAACAAGGGAAGGTAGTGGCATTTTATTGCTGGCCCATACACAGGGAACAAGGCATAAAGCCACTAAGTTTATTGAAATGTGGAACACATTTATCCCAACTTCCAAAGGCTATTCAACTTCAGCTTCAGCTAAACAAAAGGTAGAAAATGGTTTTTGAATATCATACTCCTAGTGAATCCATTTTAGCCTAGATTATTAAAGATGCTCTTTGGAATTGTAGTTTCCCAGGCAATTATTTTTTTAGTAGTTTGGCTCGTTGATCATTCCCAACAGGTACATATAGCCAGATATCTATTACAAAAGAGGAGGGCTTTTGTTTTGTTTTCATTTTGTTTTGCAGGGAAACATACTAAAAGGGAACCTGACATTTGCCATGCTCTCCATCTTCATGATAATATATTTTGGTAATAGCTGAAAATGACTTTAAGCAACAAGACTCAACAAATTTTAAACAAGCCCATTCTTGACTTTATTATATAACATAAACCTTGTTTTATCATCTGTTTGGCAAAGCATGGGAAATGACTGGGCTTGGATCTAACCTTAGAAAATCAAGAATCACATCACATACTTCATATAAACTGCAAAGCACCTAAGTAGGTACATAATAAATATTTAAGTCAATGTATGGGAAAACCAATACAGTATTGTAAAGTAAAATAAAGTAAAAATTAAAATTAAAATAAATAAATAAATAAATATTTAAAAATTATTGAATTTGGAGTCTCACTAGCTATTTCCAAGATAGTTGAAACCGCCAGCAGGAAATACTACATCTTGACTTTCTTATGCCCAACTACAGGTATGTAAAAACACCTTCTGTTGTGATCCTTACACTATCTGTAAACAATAACAGAAATATAATTTGTGCTAATAATAATATTTTAAAATGGATGGAAACAAATGAGATTATTTGATAAACTGTATGGTAAGTTAGTTTATTAAAACTAAGGATTTCTAATCAAATAGAAGGATTTGGGAAATAGTTACAATGTAACATTATCAGTTTATCCTTGCTTTCATTTGTAATAATTGATAAAATATAAAGATTTCAACAAATTACATACTGTGTCTTCAAACTGTGACCACGACTACAAAAAAGGTGAAGTGTGTAGTTTGTCATGATTGTCTTTGAATTTAGGAAAAGTTCTTGAACATGTTCAACATAAATAAGTGAGAAACATTTTCATAACGGCCATAAAACAACAAAAAATAATCAATCTTTATTATAAGATTGTGTAGAATTGTAGGAAGCCTTTCATTAGGGAAAGAAAACTCCAAATGACAATAAAAATGGTATAACTTTTTAAAGAATTTTCCTTAATTCAGAAGAAAAAGAAGAACCTAAAATTAAAACTGTTATTAGAAGCAGTTGAAAGCAGGCAGGAACTGAAGCTGTGCCTTGCAGTCTTGGCTATTGTTATATTATTGCAGAGTCCCATAGGCAATCCTCACATGTACAGTACATCCTGGATCTTTCGGTTCTTTTGTCCGCCCTCCAACCTGCACGGCCAGGAACCTTCAGCCACGAAAGATTTATGGAGCTCCCACTAACAGGGTCAACCCTGTTTTATCACCAGAGGCCTTCTTCGTAAAAATAATAACATCCATCTACAGCTCTGTTGCGCTGATTCTCTTGGCACCAACATTCTGTGTTTATCTTAACAACCAATGTACACTCAAAGCCCCTGGTTGCAATGAGCACGCTCATCAATTCTGCTGGGCACAGTAGCCGTGACTCCTGTGGTTTGTCAACCCAATGTCATCTAAGGTAATGAATAGTTCAGAGTGTGTGTCCACTTCAAAAGGTTGATAGGGTTTGCAGTCTGAGGTGAAGATCATGAGTTTTAGGAAGAAGAATTTGCAACAAAGAAAGCAAACCTACTTCAGTATAATCATGAGTAAATGACCTCAGTTACAATGGTGACAATATAAAATATTACAGAAAACTAACTGGAAGAAACCTAAAATATTTTTTTTTTAATCTTTTTTAGAACTGCTGCTACTCCATGCACGTGGCACTCAGAATTGAAAGATGTTTAATTTGAGGGTATCTATCAACAAGTTATTTCAAAGTAATCTTTGTTCTACCTTTAGAAGGCTTCCCTAAGCTATTTTAAAATATTAGATTTATATAAAAATAGTCTCCTGAGTTGTAAACATTAAATACTTTTAGAGGAGCAAAACTCACTTTTAGCTATTTAGTACTTGGGATATTTTATGGATCAACTAAATTATTGTTTCTGAAATGTTGATAATTTATTTAAATCATTCCTTTTACTTGCTGGTAGTATAAATTTGTGAGATTTTACAAAATGTTTTGGGATTTCCTCTTGGAAAGGAATGTGCATAAAATCCAAAGAAATGCTCAATATTTTATTATAATTGTATAAAGTAGTTCTCTCAGAAAGATCGTTCTTAACAATCTTAATCCCCTGTGTTATGATGAGAGAGGCTTTTCATGGGTATTTGGCCAAAGGTTTTTTTCTAGAGTTAATACTCCCACTCTTCTTCCTTAAGTGTCTTGGGATTTTTAACATCCGCAACACAGACAGGAACTTGGTTTTATGCCTCAAGAAAAGAATGGATCTTTTTTCATATAATAATCTGCAGTGCAATTACCAATGAAAAAGTAATATTGTGCACCATAAACTGAACAATCTGCAAGGAACATTTTAGTAATAGACAATTCTAAATGCAGGGAGCATACGGAATTTAAATCAAGTAAAGAAGGAAACCAATACAAGAAAATAAAAAAGAATCCCACTATTTCTTATACGAATTAAATTAGGGAAAAGGGAATGGAATACGGTTGTCTGCTTCAGACTTTGAGCTCATCAGAAAAGACTTAAAAAAAAAGAGTCTTATAATTTAAAAATCAAAATTTTTAAGATGCTTGAAGACAGATAAGTAAACACCTACATTGATGAAAGGAGTTATTAATGCTAGCTTAGTTCAGGAATCAATACTTTGGTAAGAATGTCACCTACCAACAGGATTTTATGCCAGGAGGAGGCATAAGGAGAATCCGGATGGTTCAGTGTCCCATCTGAAAACTGAGAACTCTAATTTGCTCAGTCTTATGGTTAAGTAGGATTACATGTATTTACTATTTCTTTTATTTCTCAGTCTGTTAATCAACAAAGATGAATCAAACAACGACTCTATGTCCAGGCCCTGGAATACACAGAATTAATGGAGAAAAAGTCCCTACCAACCAGAATTTCTTGGTATAGCTAGGGGACAAACATATGAGCAAGTAATAATTTTTCAATGTCATGTGTGTGAAATAGAAAAATAAACTAAGATGGGCATTATGAGATAAACAGTGCTAGGAATAGTCTCAATCCCACAGTGATCTTAACATCACTTGCTGAAGTGGTCTCACTGGTATTTATTCTATTTGCTCTCCATTAGTTATGAGACTGAAAATAAGTAAATTCACCCATGTCTCCTATTAAACACTTAAATATGATCCTTATTACGTGTCATATCACAAAGTAAGCACTATATATAATGTTCTAAAGAGCTGAACAATATTAACTTATTTATTTCACTTCATCACACTAGTAACAAAAAATGAAGTACCATGTTTCAAGGCTACATTTAAACAGCACAGCTTAGGATGACATCCCAGAGGCAAATGGATTCCCTTATGACATGTTTTAAAGACAAGGCATTTATTCATTGATGCAAAAGTCACACTTCCGTACTTGTAAGAACCGAAGAGCATACCTCGGGAAATCTAGAAGAAGGAAACAAAAGAAGACGTCTCTCTCTCGGTGTTTTTTTTATATTTGGACTGAATTAAAAAATGTAAATCTTAAGAGAGAATTAAATCTTAAGAGAGAATTAAATGGTCATTTTCTGAATCTTAGAACCGGAAAGACTAAATAAAATATATCATCTTTTTTTGGGGGGGTGGGGAGAGGCTATGCCATGTAGCTTGTGGAATCTTTGTTCTTCAACCAAATACTGAACCCAGACCTTTGGCAGTGAAAGCACAGTCCTAACCACTGGACCGCCAGGGATGTTTCAAGTCTATTATCTTTCAGCTGGTTGGGGGAAGCAGAGATATTGTCCTGGCGTAAGGCCAATTACTCTAGTTAGCCAAAGCTATGAATATTTGCACTATATATTTGAATATATAGTTCTAGAACAAATGATCTAGTCACTAAGACCTTGGATAGTGGCAACACTAACAATGATGGTCCTATCATACTTCACTTTGCTGTACAATAAAAACTAACACAACATTGTAAAGCAACTGAACTCCAATTCAAATTAATAAAAATAAATAAAAAACAAAACATCATATTCTGAAGCATTTCCTGCATTCTAAAGCGCCTTCAAAGAAAACATTTTATTTGATATTCATTCCACGGTTGTAAATAGAGCTAGATGTGTTTATCGCTTGGGGAAACTGACTCTCTGTCAAGTAAAATGACTGAATCTCTGGGAAGTGAGTGACTGAAGTGAAATATACAGCAAGAACTCGACTGTCAAAGACCAGTTCTTTTTTACACTTGGCTCCACACCAGGGTTGTTGGTCTAGCTCCTCTCTAGAGATAAAACTGTTCTTCTACTGAGCTAACACGATAGATAAATGCTACTTACGGACACTTGTAGAAGGTCCTTTTGAGGCCTGATACAAGTAGTGATAATAATTATTATTATTATGATCATTATTCACTCACTAGCAATGGAAATGTTCTGATTTTCTACAGAGCGACAAAAGTTCTGTGGAGGCCAGAAATGGAATCATCCAGAATTGCAGTTTCCAAATTATTCCTTAGGTAACCCAGGCCCCTCACAGCTATACTTAATGTCTGTCTGATACCATACCAATTACTAACTCTGAAGGAGGAAACAGACAGAACAGGCTCCATCTTGAAAGCAGGACTCCATCTTGGGCCAGACTATGGACTTTTGAGCTATATGCCCAGTATCTATGGACATGACAGACCAACCGGAAAACCAGACCCCCGGAAGGAAGAGCCCCAGGGCTCATACCTACACTCTCCATTGCCTAAAAGGATACCCTAATTATCTGCGTAACTGAATAGAATCATACATTCTATTATGCTTACTGGGGTATGACCACAGGCCTATTGATAATTGTCCACTGTTAACTACCTAGGCTGAAGGCATATGATTCACGGGTTAACTTTGATGGTATGTTTCTTTTCCTTTGTTCAGACTAGTTTCAGGGAATCTGGGGTGGTGAGTTTGGGCACGCACTTAGGGTATGTAACGTTTTCACAAAAACTCGTCGGGGTCCTTGGCTAAGAGGAGAGCCTGCCTTGGGCTCGCCAGTAATAAACTGCTCTCCACTATCTGCATTGTCCTTCGGAGTGAGTTTGTCTCCTGGAACGCGTGGCTACAACAAATCAAAGTATTCATGGTTCCAACGTTACACTGCATTACATTTCTTTCAAGACATCCTGTCTTCGTGAAGTGGGATTTTCATAAAACACAAGTACCATGCCTAATGCAATATAGGAAAGGAAATGAGAGCATTGGTGTACAATCTGATTCCCAGATCTGAGAAACTGTGCAGTGCCCAATAGACACACGTATCCCATTAGGAAGTAATTGTGGTTGTTAAAGAATGAAATAAATGTCTTCAATTCATATATCTTACTTTTTCAAACAGCTACTAAGTTGTTAGGACATAAATACATTTAAGTTGATTTGACCTAACTGCCTAATAAACAGAATGGCTGGCTATTTCTCCTAGCCTAGGGATGCTATGAGAAAGTAACTGAGACACTAACATCATCTTAAGCCAAGAACTTTGGGAACTTCTGTTTAGAAGTTCAGAATCACTCTAAATTTCTTAGTAAATGGCTTCTTCAGGTTCCTCTATTAAGGAAAAGGAATAACTTTGTAAAATGGAGAAAGTAAGTGTATTATAGTCAACTCTTTCACAAAGTAGTGGATGTTGATCTTTATGATAAACTAAGATATTTTTCTTTTAACAAAAATGGAATATTCACACAGTAAAAATTCAAATAATCCAAATGCACTTACTTTAAAGAATATCCGTTCCATTTTACTCCCAGTGCTCCCTGAATGTGTTTGAACACAAATATTTCTAATGTTCTTTATGTTTCTTCTTACTTAAATTTTTTGTAACATTAAACCCTTAATCGTCTTCTCCTTTTGTTATTATTTTACTGGATCACTGGTTCAATAAAGGGAAGGAACTTCTTTACCTAGTTCATTGTTTTCCCAATATCAGTAAAATGCTTAGGACCTAGTAGGCATGAAATAAATACATATTGAACTAACAGAAGAAGGAAGGAAAGGAGCAAGGAAGGCAGGAAGACCGCTTCCAAAATCCTCCCTTAATCCTGGTCCTTTTAAACCTTTATAGTCCAGTCCTGTTCTGGGTTTCGTTTTGTGTTTTGTTTTTCTGCCTGACCTTTGGCCTTCTACAAATGAAACTTGCCATTTCTGACTTCATCACTTTCTTCTCTTATTATGAGATAATTAGGATGTTTCTCAAGTGTTAGGTACCATAACCAATGCTGCATAACAACGTTCCAATTATTTCCTTAGTATAGATGTCTGAGTAGAAATTTTCTCTTAAACCTCATATATAAACATGTTAGACATGCTGACTTGCTCTAGCAAAGGTTTATATCAGAGCTTTATTTATTCTTGTTTCTATAAAATCTTAACCTTAGTTAAAAATTGCAAACAAGGTGCAAGGAAGTCCCATATAATCATTACCCATACTCATCAATTTTTTTGCACTTGCTTCATTTGTTTTATTATCCTCTCCTTTTTTCTCTCTCTTCTGTGCACGTGCACACATACACGTACACACTGTAGATTGTTTTCTGACCATTTGTTAGTAACTTGGAGGCCTCATATTTCTTTACCTCTAAATCTTTCCATGTATATTTCCTAAACCAGTATATTTACTTACATAATCCCTGTACAAAGATCAAAATAGAGACATGATTTCACAGATATTTATTTGTAATGCATGTTTCTTATTTCCTCCTTAACACTAAATTAAGGATCTTAAGTTCAATGACTGAATCCCACAGCACACATACCTTCAGAATCTGGCAGAGTCTATTACTCATAGCTGGGACCAAGTAAATGCATCCTGATTACTTTC
This sequence comes from Capricornis sumatraensis, assembly GCF_032405125.1. Taxonomy (NCBI): domain Eukaryota; kingdom Metazoa; phylum Chordata; class Mammalia; order Artiodactyla; family Bovidae; genus Capricornis; species Capricornis sumatraensis. The sequence continues at coordinate 28,697,693 of NC_091073.1, forward strand.
CTAAAGCAAAGAGAAAAGGGCTTTCCTGAAGCACTGCTCGATCAGGTTTTTTTAAAGCAAAGGCTCATCAAAATTAAAACCTAAGGAGTTCTGGATAGTTGATATTCACAGGCTGAAGCACATGAGAAAATGGAACTCAGTATCAGATCGAGAGCATTATGGTTGATTATATTCATGCTACAATTAAAACAATTACTTCATTTAAAATTTAATGCTCTCTAAATATGTTTAATGACTGAAATGAAAACAGGCAATTATAGAATAAATACATGAAATGATGTTGGAGTATGTTTATACTAATTATCACGAATCAGCTGAAACAGCTGTAGTGAACACTTTAAGTCAGGCTCCAGTGAAGCTGTTCACAGCCCATCTAGCAAAGGTGCCTCTGGACCAAACTCCAGGTGGACAAAGCACGCTCACTGTGACTAGAGGTCTGAGCAGAGAAAATGTTGCTTTCTTCCTCAACAGTCTTGACAACTATACAGAAAGTAGCTAGTTTACAGAAAACACCAAAGGCATAGTCGTTTAGCAGCGGCAGTATAGGAGGCCACCATACAAACACCAGGGAATGTTGGCTCAGTTGTGTCTGACTCTTTGCGACTCCATGGACTGGAGCCCAGAAGGCTCCTCTGCCCATTCGATTCACCAGGCAAGAATATTGGAACGGGTTGCCTCTTCCTACTCCAGGGGATCGTCCTGACTCAGGGGTAGAACCAGGGTCTCTTGTGTCTCCTGCATCAGCAGGCAGAGACTTTACCACTAGCATCACCACCAAATGCATGAATATCCTCAAATAAGATGTAAACGATCTTGAATCGAGAGTTCCATTTTATAGGAGCTTAGAAATACAGTCACAACCTACCAGACTAAATACAACATCTTAAAAATATTATAATACTGATGTACAGCCACTTCCCTCTTGTGACTCTATTAACCAATTTTTATAAATTCAATGCTTCTAGGACTTCAGAAATTTTAGCATGGCAGTAGAATATGAAGTATGACTTTTTCTTTTGTTTACATTAGTAAATGAAACTTTGGCAAATACACTCTCATAATCAAAAATAAAATCCCCCACTACTGATGCATTGATGCCCTTTGCTAGCACACACTTTATTTTTATAGTATTTTGCCCCATGATTCAAATTTTTAGGTTTCTGGCGCCTTAAATTCCAGGACACAGAAAGCTCTGGTTGCTCCTCTAAGCTGTAAAACTCCCCCTCTGCTTCTCAAGCTAACTTGAGTGCCCCACAGGATTTGGTATTCTTCCAAACACTGCCCCTTCCCCTTCAAGTTTATGCTCAAAAGTATTTCAAAGATCATTTCATCCATATGTTTCTGATTCATTTACCCTTATGTCATCAAAATACTGTTTGCTTAGAATTACTTGATGCCCAAGTAGTCTTACCAAATTAGCTCATACACCATTTTTTTTCTTTAACAGAGGAGGGATTTTGTAAGTTTTATACAGGAACTACAGGGGGAAAGTGGTTTTGATTTTAAATTCCTATAACCCAGAGCTTCCTATACTTCCATTTTTTTTAAGCACATCTGTTGAATAGGGCTGCTCAGGCTGCTATTACAAAATACCATAGACTGGACATCTTGATAAATGAGATATTTCTCAAGAGTTCTAGAGTCTGGGGTTCTTGGTGAGAGCCCTCCTCCTGGCAGGTAGACAGCTGCCTTACTACTGTGTGCTCATACCACCTTTCCTAGGTGAAAGCACATGGGCCTCTTCCTCTTTATATGGATCCAGTCCCATAATAAAGTTCCTACTCTCATGACCTAAAATAAACTTCTTAATTTTCTCCCAGAGGCTCCACCTCCAAACACTACCATATTAGGGGTTAGAGCTTCAACATGTGAATTTGGGGAGAATACCAACATTGAGTTCTTAACATTTACAAAACACATCTAAACCCATTAAAGAAGCAATATCTTTGAATACTGTCTCACAAAGCCTGGGCTACATGCAAATATCATCACACTTCTCCTTAAGCAAGCGGTAAGACTCCAGCTCCCACGGGAGCAGACTTCCATCTTTAGAGGGTTAATGACACAGGCAATGAATAACAAATTACTACATTTCAGATAGAGATTCTCTTTAGCACAAGGGGAAAGTATGTTAACTGTCTCTTATAAAAGACTTGGGTTCCCTAAGATCAAAGTCCTTCTCCTTGAGGGGACTCTCTCTGTGTAACTCTCTCTGTGTTCTGATGTCACCTGACACTCTCGTCCTGGCTTGTAGGAATCAGGGCTGGAAGATCCAGTGGAAATGCTAATACCTAACCTAGTGCAATTACTGTGAGATGGCTGGACAAACAGGAAGATGTGCGATAAAGCAAATATAAGAAAAGGCAATTGTAGGATCTGGGTCAGTTCAGACAGTCAGTTCAGCCGCTCAGTCATGTCCGACTCTTTGCAACCCCATGGCCTGCAGCATGTCAGGCCTACCCGTCCATCACTAACTCATGGAGTTTGCTCAAACTCATGTCCATTGAGTCAACAATGCCATCCAACCATCTCATCCTCTGTCATCCCCTTCTCTTCCTCCCTCAGTCTTTCCCAGCATCAGGGTCTTTTTCAGTGAGTCAGTTCTTCACATCAGGTGGCCAAGGTATTGGAGTTTCAGCTTCAGCATCAGTCCTTCCAATGAATATTCAGGATTAATTTCCTTTAGGATTGACTGGTAGGATCTCCTAGGTGTCAAAGGGACTCTCAAGAGTCTTCTCCAACACCATAGTTCAAAAGCATCAATTCTTCAAAACTCAACTTTCTTTATTGTCCAACTCTCACATCCAAACATGACTACTGGAAATACCAAAGCTTTGATTAGACGGACATTTGTTGGCAAAGTAATGTCTCTGCTTTTTAATAAGCTTTCTAGGTTGGTCATAATTTTCTTCCAAGGAGCAAGCATCTTTTAATTTCTTGGCTGCAGTCGCCATCTACGGTGATTTTGGAGCCCCCCCCCCCCCCCCCCGCAAATAAAATCTGTTACTGTTTCCATTGTTTCCCCATCTATTTGACATGAAGTAATGGGACCAGATGCCATGATCTTAGTTTTCTGAATGTTGAGTTTTATGCTAACTTTTTCACTCTCCTCTTTCACTTTCATCAAGTGGCTCTTTAGTTCTTCTTTGCTTTCTGCCATAAGGGTTGTGTCATCGGCATATCTGAGGTTATTGGTATTTGTCCCAGCAATCTTGATTTCAGCTTGTGATTCATCCAGTCCAGCATTTCTCATGATGTATTCTGCATATAAGTTAAATAAGCAGGATGACAATATACAACCTTGATGCACTCCTTTCCCGATTTAGGTAGTAGATGGTTATATGGGTGTTCACTGGCAATTCTTTCAACCTTTCTACATGATTGAAATATGCATAATAAAATATTAAATATATGTTTTCAAAGTCCTACTTCAAAACTGGTAGTTTAGGATCTTAATGAAATTACAAGTCCCATTTGATTTACCTCAACCCTTGTGCAGTATTCATTTATTCACAGTCACTATTTTCTTAATTATACATCATGTTCCCAGTTATCCCAAAATTTAGTGGTACTTCATTTAGGCCTTCATTTAGGTTCCTCACAGTGCCCCTAGCCTTGAACCTACTTCTCTATTCTCAAAACTAATCTACACTGTACTGTATTCTTGCACAACTCTCTGCTAGCTGTAACATCTGAATCAGATCTGACAACAAGCAACTAAGGTGTGCTTCAGAGGAAAGAACAATGAACGCTAAGTCAGAGAACTGGAATATTCACCCTAGTTGCCCCATTTATTTGTGCAAATGGCTTTTGATTATTGAGCTCTGAGGTATTCATTAAAATCATTTTAACATATTTAATAATCACAACAACCCTATTTTTACTATTTTATAGATGAGAAGAGGTGAGTCATAGTAGTAAAATATTTTGCTCAAAGATCCATGATGTAGCCAAAATCTGGACATGACCTATCAGGCTCCAGAAAGCCTCAGACCATAATCACTTGTTTGTATTGTCTCTAGGTGACATTACCTCTTTGAGTCTTCATTTCTGCAATAAAAGCATCTTATTTAACATAAGTTTGTTTTTTTAACATCAAATAAAAAACAGTCAAGAAAGTGTTTCAAATTGTAAAGGGCTCTATAATTGCAGGTATAAATTTTAGCAAGGAGTAAGAATCTCTGAGCTGGTTTTGACAAGTGAAATAATTATCATATCTCATGAAAGGAAAGCTGTAAAAAGTATCTCCTTATTTAATCGTTAGACCTCCACTCCTTTGGTAATTCCAAACAGTGGGGGTGCACACACATTCAGAGAAATCAACTCTAAAACACAACTCTGAAAATGATCATTAGATTCTTTTTTAAAACCATGTCTTGATAAGGGAAAAAAACACATAAAGAGACAGGACACCTCTAGAAATACAGAGAAGCCAGGAGAATTGCAATAAATGTGTCTTTGCCACACTGATATTAACACTGCCGGGACTTGCCTGACTTGTGAATCCCAGTACAGTCTGTTTCCACTCACCGGGCAAATACAATGTGACAGAGGAACATAAAGATTACAGTTCCTTAACTCAGTGGTTCCCCAAACTGAAAGCCTATAAACATCAACATTTAAAAAAAAAAGCATTAAGTTTTGTGTCCGTCTCTAAGAGATTCTTAAAGTAGTTTATTGGGACTTGAGAAATGGAAGTTTTAGAAACCTTACTAAGAGATTTTGATAAGCAGCTTGTTTACAGAGTAATGCCTTAAGCAAAAGAAATACACTTGGAACTATATATGCTTTGAGGGAATCACATCATGCTTAATGGGGAAAATATTCAATAGCAAGAAGTCAAATTATACTGTGTAGGCTGTCTCTCCACATACTTAGTATATGTGGAAAGTGAGGTCATTTCCCCCCAGTGAATTAAAAGACACTGATTAAACACAATTTGTCCCCAAATTTATAGAGACTATTAATTTGGCTGTCTAAATGTTAAGTATATCTACTATCACAGAACAACAACAACAATACAAGCTGTCTAGAATAAAGGTTTTAAGAAAAAAAAATTAAGATTTTTTAGCACTCAAAAAGTAAGTGGATATAACACCTTATAAAAGTTTTTCCTGGGGAAAAATGTGATAGTAATCACTGACTTTGTATATTAACACAAAAGGGTAACTTATAATGGTTTTGAGGGTAATTCCAATTTTTACATCAGAAAACTGAAAAATGCCTTTTTGGGAGATACTATTCTTATTTGTAATTTTTAGTCACTTATACACATAGAGGAAGCAAAGAATGACTTTTCCATGCTTATGTTTCTGCAGTTTGTTACAGATGAAAAATAGTTTAATTTTGTGTGCTCAGAATAAAAGAGGTTAGAAGGTTACAAATCATGTTTGTATAAGGTATTACAGCATCTCTCTAGTCAATTGGAAAATTAAACTTACTGATGCATTGACCAAATCAAAACAATGTGCTTATTTTTTTTTTCTCTATAAAGTCTCCAGCCCAAATAGCAATTTGGCTTCCTATTCCTTCACTTACAAAATACGGTCTGATTTACCACAAGTGTCTAACTTAATCAGAGGTACAAACATATAAAGGGTGTCTGGTTCTTGTTTCACTGTGATTTTAGAATATAAATGAGAAACAGTGAGAAATGTACTTTCTGAAGACATTTATTGTATATTCTCCCAGCAGTGTTTATAAACTTCAAACTCTTCTGCAGCAGTTTCTAAAATGTATGAACATTTTATTTGATACCTAAATATGAAAAGAAAATCTATGTCTGATATATAAGTCATGTCATCCTCAAAGAACATTTGAACTTGCATGAGTCATGAGTGTTTAGAGAAGAAAATATGAAGATTCATAGACTCGTAAGTGTTCATCTATTTTTGTTCTTAGTGTAACACTTGAAGTTTTAAATCATGGTTCTCAGATCTTTTTAGAGAAGATCACTATTAAGTGACCACCAGGAAGTAATAAATACTTCAGTGAAGTACACGTGGGCCCTTCATCCTCTCTGGTGGTAAGTTTGAGAACAATGCTGATGATGTTTTTATTCCCCTGCAGCTATCTATCTATAAAATTGTTTACCCCACACTCTCCCCTCATGTGTGCCCTCTGCCTTGCACAGAACTGAACAGAGTTTTGAAGCAAATTCTTACCTCCGAAAGGGTTTATTGGGAGGTACACGTACATGAAAACTCTTAATATTCATGATCACTTATTCTATCAATCATATGTGCTCCAAATGCATTTCAATTCCATTAAAATTATTCCGAGATGCTATTTACACCTATCAGATTGACCCATATTTAGAAGTTGGACAATATATTCATTTTGGAGAGGCTATGAGGAAACTGGCAAGACTGATGTGTATACAAGATGGATCAACGCCACTGGCAGGGAATTCTGCAATAACTTGATAGTTACTGCATATTCATTTTCGCTTTGTGGTTTCCTTTAAAATAATCTATGTTAGATATACACTGCCAAGAAATAATAAAGTATAGACAAAGCTATTTATTGCTGCCAAAGACTGAGATAATCCAAATAACCAACAACAGTGAGCAGCCTGAATAAACTATGATACATCCTACAATGTATTCTGCAATGGTAATTGAACAAGGCAGATTTCTTTGAGCTTTTTCAAAATGATCTCAACATATATTACTAAGTGAAAAGCAATGTAAGCAATGTAGAAAGTTATACTTAACCATAATCAAGCAATATTTGTGAAGCTAGAGAATACAATTATGTGTGTATATATATATACACACATATACATATACACACACATATATATGGAGAAGGAAATGACAACCCACTCCAGTACTCTTGTCTGGAAAATTCCATGGACGGAGGAGCCTGGTAGGGTTGCAAAGAGGTGGGCATGAGAGTGACTTCACTATCCCCATATACACATAGACTTCCCCAGCGGCTCAGCAGTAAAGAAACCGCCTGCATTACAGGAGACCTGGGTTTGATCTGTGTGCTGGGAAGATCCCCTGGAGAAGGAAATGGCAACCCACTCCAGTATTCTTTCCTGGGAAACCCCATGGATAGAGAAGCCTGGTGAGCTACAGTCCAGGGGGTCACAAGAGTTGGACATGACTTAGCGACTAAACTACCACCACCATATATTGTGTGTGTGTGTGTATATTCATATATACACACATATATACATACATACACAAATTTCTCTATATATAAAAAGAAGCATTTGAATTTTGAAATAATAATTAGTAAAAAAAAATATTTAAGCAAATAGGAAAGGATAGAACTAGGTGTTTTTACACGTCTTATATTAAAGCAAATTCTTTCTGAATATATGCTATAGTTTTGACTTTGGATACAAATGTTTTATCTAGTAAAGAAACAAGATTAAAATTTTTAACAAAGTTTAGAAAATGAAAACGATTAATAAGTGGGCTTACCTGAATACCCTGTCAATGGAATACCAAACACACACTATATCAAGTGATTTTAAACAGAATATTTTAAGGATTTATCCCTAATGAGTTATATCCAAAGGATACTAAGAGCCATAAAGTAATCTAAAACTTCATTAAGTCACCTGGTTTTTAAAGAGAGTAGGATACAGTAGATAAGTAATTACATTACTTATACTAGGAAGCAAAAATTTTAAGTGAAAAAGATTTTTTAAATTCAAGAAGCAAAACCTTACAATATTTATTTTCATTTGCAAGTATTAGTATAAATTCACATGTTCCTGTGTTACTTTTTATTTTGATATTATACTAACCTTAGAGGAAAGTTTCAAGTGTAGTGTAAAGAAACTCCACAAACTCTTTCTAATTTATCATATTTCTTTTTTTAAAGAAATAAAAGTATTTCATAGCTCTGTTTATTAAAATGGCCTCTAAGTAGTGACAATCTCCTTGAAACAAACATCACGAACCTGGACTGCAAACTCTATCTGCTATCTACCTTAAATGAAATGAAAATTCTTTGGAAAAATAACCACCTCCAGATGTGGGTCATAAAACCTACACAAGGAACCTAGGTCAGCTTATCTTGCCTGAAAGCAAAAGGTTATCAACAACTATTAAGGTCATATTAAAAGGTCATAGAGGTACTCCAGTATGAACACAAGTGCTGTCTCTCTAAGATTTAAAACAGCAGATATATTTTTGAAAGCTCATAAAGGCAGAATGTTGTTATCATATTCCAAAAGATAGCTACGCTCATGGATCATCTTTGCTAGTCTGTGAATTCATGAATATGAAATTTCACAGGAAAAAAAAAAAGCGTTTACCGGGCCTTTCCTGAACTAAGTAACCAGCTGGTTAACTAACTAAATATATAGTAAGGGGAAACTTTTCTTTGGAATTATCTAATGCAGGAGAAATAATATACTTAGAAAATTGCCATTTAACAACTCTTGATGAGATCATGAATTAAGAAAGTCCTAAAAAAGAGAAAAAAAAAGTCCTATCGGAGTGTTATAATCCCTAGATTGATAGCTGATGCGGACCTTCATAATGGATAGATCAACCTGAAACTAGAGGTGGTATGTTAACCTAAGTGTATATATCACCATCTTGGAAATATCTTTGTCCTTTTCACCTTCAACCTAAACCTAATCAATTCTCTAGATCTAATTAGGGCTTTCATGAAATATTAGAGTGAAGGAAAATAAAGATTAAATGGTATCAAGAGAATTAAATGTGGGGAAATCTTGGAAAATAAGATGTTTTCTATTAAAAAAAAATGGCAAGAAAAAGGGTAGATGGCTGTAACAATTTCTGGCTTCCCTTGGTGGCTCCAGTGGTAAACATTTGATGTCAATGCACTGTTTGACCTTCTCTGTGTCTCTGTGTCTCCTGCATTGGCAGGCAGATTCTTTACTAGCTGAGCCACCTTATTTAGATACTAATTTAAATAATCAATTTTTAAAAACAAATACAAACTGTTCACTAGATGCTGTTTACAGAATTATGAAAAATTATGCCATATGATAACGGCATTGTTATTATTTAAAACAAAAGTGTTGTTATAGGGTAAACTGAAATATTCATAAGTTAAATACATTGTTTTGGATTATTTTTATATTTCAGGCAAAAATGTATGTATTTGTAATGGATGAAATAAGAAGGCTGCATGTTAACAGCTTTGTAACTGGGTAAGGAATACCTTAGTGTTTAATGTATTATTCTTTCCGCTTTTGCATACATTTGAAATTTCCATAAAAATTTAAATAATAGTAATAAAGTATGTGACTAAAGGCTTCCCAGGTAGCACAGTGGTAACGAATCTGTCTGCCAGTGCAGGAGAGGCAAGAGACTCTAACTTGATCCATGGGTGGGGAAGATGCTGTGAAGTAGGAAATGGCAACCCAGTCCGGTATTCTCACCTGGGAAATCCCACGGACAGAGGAGACTGCAGGGATACAGTTCCTGGAGTCCCAAAGAGTCTCACACCACTGAGAGACTGACACACACGGGACAAAATGACTCAATCACTGTAATGACTGGTTTTAGGTCAAATCACATCAGTACACAAGAACTTCACTACTGCCTTCAACAGGGGAAGGAGATGAAATAAAGGGGAACACTGTGACAAGAGCGTTAAGTGATGGGCCTGTGACGACAGCAGGGAAAGAGGACCAGCGGCATATGAGTTGTTAAAATGAAGAAGAGACTCAAGACAGTAATTCTGATAGGAAGGTGAGTGTAACTGAACAAAAAGGTGGAAAACATAAAAGAAGGACAGGAAATCTCTGTGAAAAGCAGAGTCCATTAAAATGTAATAATCCAAGAGTAAATAATCCCAAGGGAACATACCAAAATGAACTGCAGAGGAATCTAACTGATGTCCAGGAGCTTTCCTGTTAGGGTTGTTAAATTAACTCTATAGTTAGTTAATATTGCAACTTCACTGTGCATTTAAAATAAATGTTACCAAAACTACTCAGCAAGTATAAATAAAAAGAACAACTTGGAGGCAGAAAGGTTTTTCCAGTCTCCCAGTTCACAAACCTAAACACAAATCTCAGATTTTGGACAATAGATTAATCCATTTATCCTCTCTGGTCATGCATTTTCTCACCTTCTAAATGAGGCTTTTATGTCAAATGATACCTTGAGTGCTCTAGAATTGACATTCTGTAATTATTCACAGATGACTCAAATTTCTTTTTTTTTTCCCCTAACTTTCCAAAATTCCCTGATCCCTCACACCTTTTCAGATCAGAGGAGATCAACTGTATGCAGCCCTGCCTGCCCCCCTCCTCTCTCATTTCTAAACATTCTTTCACTATCCAGCCCTGCCCAGCCCCCTACCCACACACCTCCTGGCAGCCTGTGTGAGTGTCAGAGACTGGATGCCAGGAAGTAATTTATAATCATATACACCACTGCTATCACCTCAGACAGGGAGACGATTTATAATAAACAATGGACCTCTTACAATTATCAAAGCAGTGGTCCTCAGCTCACAGGGTCAGTTCTCTAGAGAGACACTGATGGTTTCAAGGGCCTGGCTAATGTTCGCCTCCTGTGTTGCCTCCTCATGTAGTCCCCTCTCATCTCTTCTCCTGGATTCTGTAAGGGCCACCCTAGAAAATGCCAGGACAAATCATTCTAAGGAATAAACAATAAACTCCAGAAAGGAAGACTTCAGTTTGGCTACTAAAATAATGCCTGAGGTAAGTATATGTTGCTGCTGCTAACTCGCTTCAGTCGTGTCCGACTCTGTGCGACCCCATAGACGGCAGCCCACCAGGCTCCCCAGTCCCTGGGATTCTCCAGGCAAGAACACTGGAGTGGGTTGCCATTTCCTTCTCCAGTGCATAAAAGTGAAAAGTGAAAGTGAAGTCGCTCAGTCATATCCGACTCTTAGCGACCCCATGGACTGCAGCCCACCAGGCTCCTCCATCCATGGGATTTTCCAGGCAAGAGTACTGGAGTGGGGTGCCATCGCCTTCTCCAAGTATATGTTAGGTAGAAATAAAAGAGTGGAGAGTAAATGAGACTTATTTCACTTAGTCTCCAGTGGACAAGACAACATAAGTGTGATAGAAACAAGAATATGGAATTTGAGGACTGAAGGTCCCTGTGACAATTCCGTCATGGTACTGGATTTCTCCTAGGAAGAGAGGTTTAAATTTAGGCACACAGAATAACACACACACCTTCCCTCACACACCTTACTTTACCTGTCCCCACCACTGCCCTAATGTCATCATTGGTGGCATTTTGGGAATTGAAGCAGTGAATCAGAAAACAAAGACAAATCAGAGTCAAATTGGCCCACAACTTCTAAGTCATTCAGTTATTCTCTGAATTTATTTATTCATTCTGTTCTTTGAGTCATGTTTGCTAATCTGGGATAGAGGTTATCATCAAACAAATTGCCAGTGTTAAACATTTACTGCTCCCAATCACCTAGATGAGGTTTTTCATTATCACAATTTTACAGATAAATATACTAGGATAAAAATCATTAAATAAATCATCCTTTTGCATCCAATTGCTAAATGACAGAGCAGTGAGTTTGCACCAATTTTGCTTCTTCTATGTAGTATTTGTTGATTGAACAATTAATGTATTTTTCCAGAATGGTATCACTCAAATATTGTATTTGAGTATCATTGAAATAGACTTAAAATTACAATAAAAGCTTTTTTGACTTGTACATGAACCACGGTATGGAAGAAATATAAACATTGATTAGTATTTTCTGACAATATTACAAAACATTTATCTAAAAGCAATGATAGGAAGTAAATCCTATTTCTTGCCCCCATTTCAAAAAATTAATAAAAAATATTACATTTATGTAGTAAGGAAAATAAGCTTCTCTTTTTCAGAAGATGTCTCTGTGTAGTTTTAAAACTCATTCTTTCCTCTTCAGTTATCCCCAAAGCAATCATAAATTGGGCAATCCCACTCAATTTATGTAAAAGCCCTCCAGTTCTTCCAGAAGAAATGTAGACATCTATCTGAATACCAGTAGAGGGAGTGGAGAGCTCTAAGGAGACATTTTTTGATGGAATATAAGGAAATATTTTAAAAGGCAACAATGTTTTTCTGACCCAGCACATCAATTGCAAAACACATCCTTTTAATGCATGGATTCTATTGTAAACATCCTATCTTCTCTTTCTATCTCCAGTTGAATGAATCAAAATTTACAGCTAGAAAGTTTATAATGATAAATGTGAGGGGGAAAAAAATTAGTACCACTACTTTCCAAAAAACATTTGATATGGTCCAATCCTGGGCTTCTCTGATGGTTTTTACAGCACCATGTGTTAAGAAGGAAGGCTTTAATCTGTAAAGATGAATTTCAACCTCAAAACCCCCACTGGTTTTAATGGGAGTGACACAGCTAACATGTCACAACAGACTTTGGAAAGGTACCCCTGAGTGTCCAATTATTTTAAGTGCTTTTCCTATTCACTGTTGCTCAATTGATCACAGTGGATTTATTTGGCAATAACATTCTTCTGACATGAACTTCCGGAGGAACTGCTCCATAATTCAGCCTGAGTTAATGCTGCCTTAGAAATTAAGTGTTTCCGTAAGTTTTAAATAGATAACAGTACTTTCTAACAACTACATTCTTGGATACAAGCTTATTACTCATACAGGGTTAAAAAAAAATCTGGCAAGAAAGATTTTTCCTTTCTAGCTAAAATGGAAAAAAAATTTAAAAAAAGGTTAAGAGAAAACATCCTGTCATAGGTCCCAGAAAAAATATCCCCAACCAGGAACTGGAGATTCAATTATTTTCTAATATGCCTCAACAAATGTAAAACAGTTCAATATTCATCTCTTTTTAAAAAATTATTGTTTTTAGTATTATTAGTACATACTTCTCCATCTCTGATGTGTTTTTCTAGGATTATTATGTGCCCTAAGTCTTCAATTTTATAATGTCAATGGTAATATCATGTTTCTTATAAAGTGGCATTAATCCAGTTAGCCAAGTATGATCTCCAGTAGGTACAGACCTATAGCTCTGGGTTTATCCATGCTTCAGTTGAATTTCCTATTGCTAAATGTCTACCTTTACTATGTAACAATGAAAACACAAAGGAATGGAATATTTTCATTCTACTTTAAATAAAAGAGACAGCGTCTATTTAAAATAACAGGAGAAAGGGGTGTTTGTTTTTCCTTCAAAGCAGTATAGATGATGGACCATATAATCAAGCTAGAGTGAGGCACAGACTAGTATTCATAGATGATAATATGAAGCTAACAAGTGTCTGTCTGGTTGAAAGACAGTCAATAGTTTAACAGAATTTATAGGTATCTGTGCTAACTCAAGTCTACAGCTAAAACTACTTTCTGCCACTTCAACCAAGGAGGTAGGTATTTCCATATAATCCAAATGCCAGCAAGGACTATGACATTCTTTCTAATTAGTTTCTTGTGTTAATAAAGTAAAAGAAGCATAGGGTATCTATGTGTTACAGAGTTGTAAGAAGTCTTGACTTTTTATTTTTCAAGACAAAGAGAAGTTGATATGGATATAATAAAAATGAATACTTCTTTAAAAATTAATTGATATTAAATCTCCATGCAGTTGAAACTTTAAAACATTTTGATTAATTCCTATCTCTTTAGAATTTTGGAAATATTTTTCTTCTTTAAATTATTAACAACAGAGTAAGTCTAAAATGTTCAAACAGACTTTCTGTCTTTAAAGAAGAAAAGTAAAAGAAAAAATGACTATCAGATGAGTAGTCTGATGATTTTTAAAGCTTAATAGCTTCAGCATAATTTAAAATTCAGTATTTTATCCTGCGTCGGACATAGACTGGCGATTCGATTCTTACATGATAGTATACATGTTACAATGCCATTCTCCCAAATCATGCTTGGGGCTGGTGCACGGCGATGACCCAGAGAGATGTTATGGGGAGGGAGGTGGGAGGGGGGTTCATGTTTGGGAACGCATGTACACCCATTGTGGATTCATGTCAATGTATGGCAAAACCAATACAGCACTGTAAAGTAAAATAAAGTAAAAATAAAAATTAAAAAAATAATAATAAATAAAAAATAAAATAAAATTCAGTATTTTAAAATGAAGTGTCCATCAAGTTGCCAACATCTCAACTACCACAATAGCAAATTTAGAAAAGGTCAAGAAAACACAATTTTAATCTTATAAAGATCAAAGCTACCTAGAAGGAACACACATTTTTCACTTGAATGATGATTTGTCCGATTTAAATTAAATTCAAGTAAAGTCAAATTTCTAAATTTACATGGAAACACACTTTGAGCTCAGTAACTTGAATTCTCCTCCAAGCCTCTGAAGATGAACCAGTGAAGTTCTAGTAACCAAGTATTTACTATATGCCAGGAGCTACATATAAATGACATAAGGGTAGTTAATTACTATTACTTTCTTTTTATAAATGAGGAAACTAAGACAAAAAGAAGTTAATACACTGGCCCAAGTTGCAGAAATTTTAAATGATAGAGCTGATTCAAATGCCAGGAGTCAGACTCCAGAGTCTGTGCTCAGAACCAGTGCCACACTTGCCCTCTAAGACAGCATTTTTATGACCTGCTGTGCTTTGTGGCCATAAGTCTGCATTCTAGCCATCTGCATTACTCCCTGGGCATTGATAGATCACTACAGCATACTGTGTTTCTGCCTGCTTTTGTTCTGAACCTTAGTTCACTATTTCCTCCTGTAATGTTGCTTGTGGAACAAAAACAAAAAAGAAAGACAAGTTTCTCAAATAATATTTGGCATGAATATTGTATGTGAAGGATGTTAATATGTCTGCATATTGACTTTAATACTACTGAAGGTATAGAAACTGTTACAGAGTATCAGAAATGGGAAATTCATATAAGAAAGGGGAGTAAATAGAGACAGATCTCAGAAAGCATAAGGTGCTACTGTCTATATATGTGTAGTACATATATAATAAAAACTTATGTAATATGTATGAAATATATATATATTGAAATTTCAGAAAAATAACCAAAGAGAGAGTGCTAGCGCTATGAGGTTTCAAGACCTATAGTAGCACACCCTTTCTCCTAAAGTTAAGGAAAACTAAACTCCCATAAGATGAGTAAAAGGATCTTGGTCTCACATACCAGAGATTAGATTTGGTCACTAAAGAAGGAAAGGAAATCAAATTTCTGTCAAGTTTATTAAAAATAATTTTTTATTTTTAAAAAAGGAAATGAGAAAGGAATAACATATTTAAGATACTTAAGGAAAGAAAATGGGAGCCAAGGATTTTATATGCAGCTAAACTGGCTTCCAAGTAGGAAAGCCAAGGACAAGCTGTTATCAACATACAAAAAGTCAAGAGATATTGTTCCCAGAGGAATATCCTGAAGAACAAACTTCACAAAACCACAATGAATGGAGAGACATTGATAAAAGGGTCAGTTGCAAGAATCTCAGTGCTAATCTTATGAAAAGAGAGAAAACAAAACAGTATGCTCCTCTTGAAAGAAGAAAATACTATTTATAAGGCAATCTTTTCCTCACAAATCAAACTTGAATCTTACCCAGACTCTTACCCAGACTCAAATAAAGACTCTTTCCAACAAACAAAAGTTAGGAGAAGTCATTACCTAGAGATCTGTGTTATATAAAAGCAAGTGAGTAAAAGTCACTCAGGCGTGTCCAACTCTTTGTGACCCCATGGACTATATAGCCTGCTAGGCTCCTCTGTCCATGGAGTTCCCCAATAATTCACAGGAATCACAGAAGACAGTATGTTAAGCTACACTGCTGCTGCTGCTGCTGCTGCTAAGTCGCTTCAGTCGTGTCTGACTCTGTGTGACCCCATAGACACTACAATCTGCAAAACCCAAACAGGTGTACATATGGGGAAAAAAGAGTACAATTCCTTCAACAAATAAATTACAAGGGAAAAAAAAAGAAAATGAAAATGACATTTATAATTAAAAGATATTTAACAAATCAAGCAATCATTGCAATAAAGGAGTTTATTGCCCTTCTTATGAAAAAACTAAGCTGCAAAATGTTGACATTCATGAGACAATGAGAAATTCGAATACTGAATGGATAGCACATGACAGGAATCAATTCTTTTTTAACCATTTGTATATATGATATTGGTCAGGTAAATATATAAAAGAAGGAAAAATGGCTTATTCTCCAGATAGTAAACTAAATCATTAACAGGTCAAATAAATGCACAAATGCAGTGTTCAAGTCTTGCTCAGTCCTAATTTGGATGGATATGGATGTGAAAGCAGTAGAATCAGTCATGGGCTGATGGCTGTTGAGTGGATGATGGATCCTAGGTGACTATTTTTGTCTGCGTCAAAAATCAAAAATTCACCATAGTAAACATTAAAATGGAAATGAAATAAAGACTCTTTCCAACAAACAAAAGTTAGGAGAAGTCATTACCTAGAGATCTGTGTTAGTGAGTGAGTGAAAGTCACTCAGGCGTGTCCAACTCTTTGTGACCCCATGGACTATATAGCCTGCTAGGCTCCTCTGTCCATGGAGTTCCCCAGGCAAGAATACTGGAGTGGGTTGCCATTCCCTTCTCCAGGGGATCTTCCAACCCAGGGATGGAACCCAGGTCTCCCACACTGCTGGCAGATTCTCTACTGTCTGAGCCACTGGGAAGCCCCAGTGTTATATAAAACCAGCACTATAAAAGGGGTTTGCAGGAAGAAAACTTATTCAGATGAGTACACACACTAATACAGGAAGGAAATAAAGTCCTTGGAAAAGCCAAACAAGTGAGTAAATCTAAATGAATATTCACTGTGTGAGACAATAGATGTTCTGTGGAGTTGAAATACATAGAGATTAATATACCTGACAGAAATTGAACCAAAGATAGAAGAAGGATTAATGGAAGGATTCTGTGATCCTTGCATTGTCCAGGAAGCAGTAAAAGCACTAATTTACAATCAGCTGTAATGAATCAAAGATGCAGGTTGCCATCTGTAGAGCAACCTCCTCTTTGCTTGGGAAGATTAAAGACTATAGTGGTTTATTTATTTGTTTATTTTTATAAACAGTGGAACTATTGAAATGCATTTGTTTGCAGCAGCTGCTCCATGCAATAAAAATCCTCTTTTGTCTTGTTTACATACCCCACTAGGAAATGAGTGATAAACATATGTCGGGAACTAAATATGGATGAAGAGATAAAGAACATGACAAGACTGAACTCAACAGGCTCCACCAGTGAAGAGACATGAACGCCAAGGAAAGCCCACCAACAAGAGTGCCAACACAAGACACGGCTGTGCACATCAAACTCAACAACAGATTATCTTCCCTCTTCACTCCTCACCCATGCTGACCTTGACCGAGTGTGGAAAAGCATGTTTTTATAATAAGAGAACAAATGAAATGTGGCCATATTTTTGGCATATTTCTGTTTTTTATGTCACGTAAATAATAATGTTTGAAAATTTAATATAGTGATATATCTTAATACATTCTATTCAGGCAAATGCAGTAAGATATAGGAAACACCTTCTAGATAATTCAGCTTCTCTTAAGGAATAGGGATGAATAACATAAAGAAACAATCATGCTACAAACTGACCTAGCAATCTTGCTTCTATGGGAGTTACAGAAGTTCTGCTTGTGACCACTACTTAGAATTGGGGGGCCCTCAGCAATCTAACACAAATCACCTCAAATAAGTCTCATAGCAATCTAATCAAAAGGTGAGAGCTTTATTATTCCTAATTTTTTTTTAATTTTTATTTTTACTTTATTTTACTTTACAATACTGTATTGGTTTTGCCATACATTGACATGAATCTGCCACGGGTGTATACAAGCTCCCAATCCTGAACCCCCCTCCCACCTCCCTCCCCATATCATCTCTCTGGGTCATCCCCGTGCACCAGCCCCAAGCATCCTGTATCCTGCATCGAACATAGACTGGCGATTCGTTTCTTACATGATAGTATACATGTTTCAGTGCCATTCTCCCAAATCATCCCACCCTCTCCCTCTCCCAAAGAGTCCAAAAGTCCGCTCTACACATCTGTGTCTCTTTTGCGGTCTCACATACAGGGTTATCATTACCATCTTTCTAAATTCCATATATATGTGTTAGTATACTGTATTGGTGTTTTTCTTTCTGGCTTACTTCACTCTGTATAATAGGCTCCAGTTTCATCCATCTCATTAGAACTGATTCACATGTATTCTTTTTAATGGCTGAGTAATACTCCATTGTGTGTATGTACCACAGCTTTTTTATCCATTCATCTGCTGATGGACATCTAGGTTGTTTCCATGTCCTGGCTATTATAAACAGTGCTGTGATGAACATTGGGGTACATGTGTCTCTTTCAATTTGGGTTTCCTCGGTGTGTATGCCCAGCAGTGGGATTGCTGGGTCATATGGCAGTTCTATTTGCAATTTTTTAAGGAATCTCCACACTGTTCTCCATAGTGGCTGTACTAGTTTGCATTCCCACCAACAGTGTAAGAGGTTCCCTTTTCTCTACACCCTCTCCAGCATTTATTGCTTGCAGACTTTTGGATCGCGGCCATTCTGACTGGTGTGAAATTATTTCTAATTTTTTGTTAAGGGGAGGGAGGTTTTGAAACAGTAAGTAGTTTACTTAAGGGCAAAGAGTTAATTACTGATTGAGAAAATGAACAAAATAATTTAAATAAGCTACATGGAATTCATTTGGTGCAGTATCCATCATTTCATCTAAATGTTGCACACTCAGAATCACATAACATTTGATTTTTGAAATGATTAATCTCATGTATTTGAGCAGACTCTGGGAGATGGTGAAGGACAGAAAAGCCTGGCATGATGGAGTCCATGGGGTCACAAAAAGTCGGACATAACTTAGTGACTAAACAACAAAATCTCTTGTATTGGTTTTAAAAATAACTTCAGCAGATAACATTGATTTATCTCGTTATAATTCACCCACGATGGGAACTTCCCTGGTGATCCAGTGGTTAAGAATCTGCCTTCCAATGCAGGGGACATAGGTTCAATCCCTGGTGGGGGTACTGAGATCCACAACTAAGCCCCCACAGCAAAACTAGAGAAGCCTGTGGCGCCACAACTAAGACCCAACATAGCCAAAAATAAATAAATATATATTTTAAAAAATAATAATAATTCACACACAATGAAGTTTGATATTTTTCAACTGAGAAATATGTAAATGAGAGTCCTGTCTACACCTTTAATAAGATCGATTATTTGAGGTCACTCTTTTATAAGACAGTGTCTTCAGACAATATTTTCTAAGGCTTTCTCCATTTCAATAACATTGTCATTTATTCTCTATTTTTAGAGTAATGCTAGGATTAGCTCCACGATTATGAAGTTCTAGAGAAACAGTCCACTTCAGCATACTTGAGACGTCATTCTGTTCTCTTTTTTATACCCTTTCTTCCAGTTTTCACCCCCCTCTTCCTTTTTCTTCTCTAGGTTACATGATTTGTAGTTTCTTGTGATCTACTATACAAAAATATTCTCTTCTGCTTTATACATCTATTATTAAACCTGAGTATACAGAATTTAATTTCAAATTTTACTCTTCATTTTTACAAATTCTATTTATTTTTCCAAATTTGCAATGCCATTTAAAATTGTTTTCCTAATATATCTATTTGCAAGATTTTTTAAAATCTCTTTTAAACACAAATGTATTTGCTAGAAACAGCATCTGATACAATTGGTGTCTAAAATCTTTGCAAGTGAGTTTCATTTGTCTGTTGTTTTTGCTGACTGTCAAATATAATTGCTTGTTTCCTTGTGTGCCTGAGTTTCTGTGATATGTGCCAGTCATTGCTGCTGAAAGGCTAAAAAAATAATTAAGGCATAAACAAGCATCACTATTTTTCCAGAGGAGTTTACTTTTTGCTTTAGTTGTCAGGTACCTGGAGGACCACTTTAAGTTAAGGGCCTGAAATGTCTTGCATAAGTCTGGCAGTGTACATTTTGACTATAATTACATTTGGACTGGTGTTTGATTTACAAACTCTCAGGAACCAGTTTTGTTTTTATCTTTATTTCCTCTTTTTCCAGCAGCAAGACAATTTTCCCCACATTCTAGTGGGAGTGTTAAGTGAAGAAGTGGGTTTATGTCTGTTCACTTCTTAGCTTTTGAGGTCTCAGCTTAACTGATAGAGTCCCCACCTCTGGAGCCTCTATCCCCTTGCCCCCAAAGACAACAAACATCACCACTCATTTTAATAGCTATTTTCTAGGAAAGAAAGCTAACAGAAGCCCACACAATAAAAGTAGATTAGAGTGCTTTTTAAGTATTTATTTATGCATTTGGCTGCACCAGGGTCTTGATTGCAGCAGGCAGGATCTTCCTTGTAGCATGCTGGATCTTTCATTGCAGAGCACGGGCTCTAGAGCTCATGGGCTAAGTGGTTGAGGTGCATGGGCTTTGTTGTCACGTGGCATGTGGGATCTTAGTTCCCTGATCAGGGATCAAACTTGTGTTCCCTACGTTAGAAGGCAGATTCTTAACCGCTGAACAGCCAGGGAAGTCCCTGGAGTGCTACCTTAATTTTGGTGTCCTCGCCATCTTCAATATGTGACCTGGTGATTCCTTACTATTTGGACACGTCTCTGAATCTGTTAAGCCAGTTTTTATACTTCATCCAGCAGTTTTAGTCGCCCTCAGAGAGGAAGTTAGTCCCAGCAACCTGCCCTACTTTTCCTAAATCAGGAATCTCTCAGCAGTACTTGATACAGTTCATCATGACCTGTGTGTATGTGTGTGTGTGAGTATATACACATAAATATGTATAATTGCCGGGAGAAACATCAATAACCTCAGATATGCAGATGACACCACCCTTATGGCAGAAAGTGAAGAGGAACTAAAAAGCCTCTTGATGAAAGTGAAAGAGGAGAATGAAAAAGTTGGCTTAAAGCTCAACATTCAGAAAATGAAGATCATGGCATCTGGTCCCATCACTTCATGGGAAATAGATGGGGAAACAGTAGAAACAGTGTCAGACTTTATTTTGGGGGGCTCCCAAATCACTGCAGCCATGAAATTAAAAGACGCTTACTCCTTGGAAGAAAAGTTATGACCAACCTAGATAGCATATTCAAAAGCAGAGACATTACTTTGCCGACTAAGGTCCGTCTAGTCAAGGCTATGGTTTTTCCTGTGGTCATGTATGGATGTGAGAGTTGGACTGTGAAGAAGGCTGAGCGCCAAAGAATTGATGCTTTTGAACTGTGGTGTTGGAGAAGACACTTGAGAGTCCCTTGGACTGCAAGGAGATCCAACCAGTCCATTCTGAAAGAGATCAACCCTGGGATTTCCTTGGAGGAAATGATGCTGAAGCTGAAACTCCAGTACTTTGGCCACCTCATGAGAAGAGTTGACTCATTGGAAAAGACTCTGATGCTGGGAGGGATTGAGGGCAGGAGGAGAAGGGGATGACAGAGGATGAGATGGCTGGATGGCATCACCGACTCAATGGATGTGAGTGTGAGTGAACTCCGGGAGTTGGTGATGGGACAGGGAGGCCTGGCATGCTGCGATTCACGGGGTCGCAAAGAGTCGGACACAACTGAGCGACTGAAATGAACTGAACTGAACTGATATATAATACACACTGGTATAATTGAAAAACATATATATATTTCCAGCCTAGACATCCTTCCTGAACATTAGTCTTATATAAAACATTCTCCTTGGCATTTCCATTTGAAAGTCTAACAAATACCTGAACTTCAACATGTCCAAAATGGAACTCATGAATTTCTGGCTCACTAAATCTACTAACTCTGTTTTTCACGACTAGAGGATCAGAAGTAAAACTATATTCATTTTTTCATTATCATGAAAATCACATTCCTTTAAATTATTTTTAAAATGTGTGTATTATTTGGTTTAAATAACCTCTTAAGCCAAACAATTCAAGACTGAAAGACATAAGGGAAGGTATTATTTTAACTTTTTTAAAAAAAGATAAAGTGTAAATGCAGAGTAGTACAATGAATAGTACTCATCTAGAATATTAATTCAGAAAGCATTTGTATGTATTTGATGTTGAAATTTTTAAAACGAGTAAGACAAGATCCCTGCTCTGACCATCACATATTCCTTTATCATAAAGCGATGGAACGTGAGTTTCATCCTTAGAACTAGTTGTTTAAAGCACTCTGCTAAGAAAGATTCTGAGATTGTATGCTATGAGTGAGACAAAGCAAAACAATCAATTAGCACAATCTCTTACAGTCTGGAATTCTGGAATTCCTGGAATAATGATCACATACTTAGTGTGTGTATACACATATATATACACACACATACACTGTGGTACGCACACATACACTGTGTCTGCCAGTCATCAAACACATAATTATTTCATTTAGCCTCAAAGCATTTTGAGAGGTATATAATATTAATGCCTATTTTACAAATAATAGAGACTCAGAAAAACTGAGTAATGTGTACCAGCTCATAGTAACTAACAGATGATGGAGTTAAGATCTGAAATCATGTCAATCTGATTTAAAAAGCCTTTTCACATGAAAAAATAGAAATCTAAAAAATGATAAAATTAACTTATTTACAAAACAGACTCACAGGTATAGAAAACAAATTATGATTACCAAAGGGAAAAGGGAGGTGAAGGAATAAACTAGGAGCTTGGGATTAGCAAATATAAACTACCACATATAAGAAAGATAAACAAGGTCCTACGGTATACCACAGGGAACTATATTCAATATCTTATACAGAACTGTAACAGGAAAGAATCTGAAAAGGAATATAGATATAAACACATGTATGTATATAACTGAATCATTTTACTGTACACCAGAATCTAACACAACATCGTAAATTAATTATAGTTCAATTAAAAAATAAATACATAAATAACTTCTCCCCTATCCTCTGCATGAAACTGTCTGAAAATGAAGGGCACCTGAAAACTAAGAAAGCACATTAATGAATGTCTTAAAAGAGACATCCTTTTAAGAAGGAAAAACATATGAAATGCAAATGTGTATGAAATGTAAAAGCAAATGAAAATGCTTTTATATCTTGATAAAAGAGCTGTCATTTGCATTGTTACTTAATGTCATTGAGGAAAGAAAAGAAAGGGTTTCATTGGTATATTTCATGAGACTAACTAAATTAACCCTTCCATCCAACATCTCTCCCTTATAGTGTTTAGAGGTGTCGATTAAAGTGTGGATGCTTTGCCAGAGACAGGTCCACATTTGGACAGCTTGCTCAGTCCCTGCTCTCACCTCTTCACTCAAACACAAGTAAGGGAAGTGGGGAGGTGAAATCTCCCTTGGTTTGGGAGGCTGTTTTGGGAAAGGGAAGGCACTGATGAACTCTGTGATGCTGGAACACCTCCAGTCTGACTCCTCTTCTGTAGTTTCCCCCTCTCTTCCTCCCACCAGCTGTCCATAACAGGAGGAGGTTAAACCTCAGAGAAAGTAGCTCCTCCCTTGGATGCATTTACAAAGGATGAAAAGGAAGTGCTGTGACTTTTTAAGTTTCTTTTCTGATGTGAGGAGTCACTCTCTGTCTGCTTATGCTCTGAGATGACTACAAGGTTTCACCCTAGTCCAAGTCTCTAGTGAATTTTCACTGACACATTTCACTTTATTGAAAGTTGCTTATTTCATTTCCAATCAACTTCCTATTATCTAAAGCAAGTTATCAAAGTTTTACTTTGGACGTCATTGTTCTGTCTGAAACTACATGCAATTTAGGGATGCACGGAGCCCAAATTGCTTCTTTCTTCTCCCTAGGTGTGGGTTGGAGCTCAGCCAAAGATGTGTCAGCTTCAAATCCCAGAGCCCTTTAAAATTTCGAATTCAGATGTGTTTTGTTGTCATTCCCATGGATGTCTGTTTGGCTTCTAAGAAGCATGTGATGCACAGTAACCATGTAGAGCAAAAATAATATTTTGTTGTGTATAAATGAATATTTGAATGAGGGCAGTACCTATCCTAGTGTGCGCATGCTTAGTCATGTCTGACTTTTTGCAACCCCATGGAATGTAGCCTGCCAGGCTCCTCTGTCCATGGAATTTCTCCAGGCAAGAATACTGGAATGGCTTGCCATTTCCTCCTTCCAGCAGATCTCTTTCCAACCCAGAGACAGAACCCACGTCTCTTGTGTCTGCTTCATTGACAGGCCGATTCTTTACCACTGAGCCACCTGGGAAGCCCCTATCGTACATGTGAACAATAGCTTTCTCATGTAGAAAATACTCCATTTTTTATACCACATATTTTAAGATATTATTCATACAAGTTCATAGGAGAATTAAGAAATATACCACTAAAGAATGACATTGTTCTGTAGGATTTAGAAGCAATGGAGTAATTTTGTTATTTGTCTTTAACAGTTTGCCCTAGGCTGAAGTAACTCAGAACATTTTGCCAGGTGTTTGTGAAGATACTTAGTATTGTCTAAGAAAGAACTGCAAGAAATCTGTAGGTATAGATAAGAGAAGAATAAAAAAGGAGTCTACTTTAATCTTGGTTGTTTAGTCACTAAGTCATGTGTCCAACTCTTTTGTGACACCATGGACTGCAGGGTCCTCTATCCATGGGATTTCCCAGGCAAGAATACTGGAATGGGCTGCCATTCCTTCTCCAGGAGATCTTCTAGGCCCAGGGATAGAACCCACATCAATAGCATTGGCAGGCGGGTTCTTTACGACTGACCAAGAAGGAATCCCCCTACTTTTATTTTACAGTGAAAACAAATTCATCAAAAATGTACAACCACATATTAAAGATAATAAAACAAAAATAATCACGTTTTAATTCCTCATTTAATTCAATCTATGATCTTTTTTGATCTGGTTTTACTTATATAAGGACTTTTTTTAAGCACTGCTAAATAGTGTAGAGATGAAAAAAAGTATTTGTTAGGGTTGGACTACAGTTAACAGAAGCTACGTGTTTACTATTTATAACTTCCTCTCTAAAAATACAGGTATTGCATTTCTTGTCTTTTAAGATGTAACCTTACACATCTGTTGAACACACATCTGACATTTAGCCTAACTCATCATTTCCTTCTATATGTCCAAAAACTGTCAGTTATTTCAGCCGAGATTCAGCCCTTGAGACAACTGAAAGAGTTACATCCTTTTTCTGTCCAGGTTTTATAAACTCTCCTTTACCTTTTTCCCCAGGATATCAGTAAGTATAAAAATAAGCAATCTGAATTCTTTCTGGCTCTGGAGAAAGGAATATAAGAGGATGAAGGCATATGCTCCATTTGCTTCCATACAGTAAAATAACAAAGCCTTTATCTGAAAGAACAGACACTGACTGTCTACACGGGTGACTAAGAACAGCACAGCATGCCTATGTACATATATGTATGTGTGTGTGTGTGTGTGTGTGTGTGTGTGTGTGTGTGTGTATGTTCTAGATCTGTCCACTACTAGAGACAGACAATTGCAGACCAATTTTAGGACAAGTCATAGATTAAAAAAAAAAAATCATCATAAAACCCTCAAAATAAAAACCTCATAATGATAACTGACCCAAACAATTTTTTAAAGTGGAAGCTGAAATCATTATATGACAGGTTTATCGGGAACAGGGAAGATCCATGTGCCAAAGCTATGGTTTTTCCAGTAGTCATATGGATGTGAGAGTTGGACCATAAAGAAACTCAGGGCCGAAAAATTGAATCTTTTGAACTGTGGTGTTAGAGAAGATTCTTGAGAGTCCCTTGGACTATAAAGAGATCAAACAAGTCAACTCTAAATGAAATCAGACCTGAAGATTCATCGGAAGGACTGATGCTGAAGCTCAAGATCCAATAATTTGGCCGCCTGATGTGAAGAACTGACTCATTGGAAAAGACTCTGATGCTGGGAAAGACTGAAGGCAGGAAGAGAAGGGGGTGACAGAGGTTGGATGGCATCACTGACTTGATGGACATTAGTTTGACCAAGCTCCTGAAGTTGGTGATAGGGAAGCTTGGCCTGTTGCAGTCCATGGGGTCACAAAGAGTCGGACATGACTGAGTGACTGAAATGAACTGATGTGTCAAAGCATAGACTAACTGCTAATCGCTTTTAAAACAATGCTAATTTTTGAAACTGATTAAATTCTCAAAGGTCAATAGGAAAATCTGTTTTCCTCAGCTTACTGAATCAAAGTGGCTATGCAACAATCTTTCTAGAAGTTTGTCATGAGTTTATTTTACACACAGCTATATGAAAAAATTACAGATAAGCATTTATGTATTGATTTCTTACTAACTACAAAGGAAAATGTATAACTTTATGTGTTTGGAC
The DNA here is from genome assembly GCF_032405125.1 of Capricornis sumatraensis. NCBI lineage: Eukaryota > Metazoa > Chordata > Mammalia > Artiodactyla > Bovidae > Capricornis > Capricornis sumatraensis. Next base: position 28,723,958 of record NC_091073.1, read on the forward strand.
TAAAGCAACCATAATCTTTCACAATCTTACCTAATGGTCTGTGGCAACTTGTTTTACAGGCATCTGATCAGAAGCACTTAATGTCATTTATGAACTATTCTTGCCACAAATATTGACCCTGGCTCTAATCAATCTAGAGTCCAGAGCTAATATCCATCAGATTACTCAGGACAGATGGTAAAGTTAAGCAACACTGAAAGAAAATAGATATATCTAGAATGTGGACCATTTTACAAGACAACTGACTTGAACATTTCAGATAAAACTTGCATTTAAAAATAGAGTTTTAATATGATATCACTTATATGTAGAAACTGAAAAAAGGATACAAGTGAACTTATCTATGAAAACAGAAAGAGAGTCACAGATGTACAAAACCAATTTTTGGTTACCAAGGGTTAAAAGGGGTTGATAAACTGGGAGATTGGGATTTACGTATGCACTGTTGTTGTTTAGTCACTCAGCTGTGTCCAACGCTTTTGAGAAAAGAGTATGAAATGTAGCTTTCCAGGCTCCTCTGTCCATGGGTTTCTCAAGGCAAGAATACTGGAGTAGGTTGCCATTTCTTACTCCAGAGATACATATACTACTATATTTAAAATAAATAACAAGGACCTACTGTATGACACAGGAAACTCTACTGAATACTCTATAATGGCCTATATGGGAACAGAATTTTTAAAAAGAGTGGAAATATGTATAACTGATTCATTTTGCTGTATATCTGACACTAATACAACATTGTAAATCAACTATTTTCAGTAAAAATTTTTATAAACTCTTGCATGATATGGAGTGACAACTCTACTTTGAAAGTGAAAATCACTCAGTTGTGTCCAACTCTTTGTAACCTCATGGACTATAGAGTCCATGGAATTCTCCAGGCCAGAATATTGGACTGGGTAGTCTTTCCCTTCTCCAGGGGATCTTCCCAACCCAGGGATTGAACCCAGGTCTCCCACATTGCAGATGGATTCTTTACCAGCTGAGTCACAAGGGAAGCCCAAGAATACTGGAGTGGGTATCCTTTCCCTTTTCCAGCAGATCTTCCTGACCCAGGAATCAAACCTGAGTCTCCTGCATTGCAGGCGGATTCTTTACCAACTGAGCTGTCAAGGAAGCCCAAACTCTACTTTAAGAGGTACAAGTTAGACAAATAAACCTATTCAATAAGTATTGATTTGGTCTAATTAAGAATTTAATAAAAGACATCCTTGGCATAATTAGGAGAATTTAAAATGGACTATTATATAATTGCTTCATTGTGTCTTAGGGATGACAAACTTCAATATTCTTACAATGAATAATTGTTGAAATATCTGGGGGTAGAGTTATATTTCAACATATAGGAAAATTGTTCAGTTATACACACACAACTTTATTTTATTTAAATATATATAATCATCAATTCATCTTTAAAAGAGTTAGAATGCTGCTTGTCCCATCTGTCAAGATCTTCAATGAGTAATCAATGTTAATCAATTTAGGCTACACATTAAAATAACTGGGCTGCTTAAAACAACATTGACAACAAACACAACTAAGCTCAAGGCGCTCCCGCAGAGTTTCTAATTTAAGTGGTTTCATTTCTAGGCTAGGTATCAATATGTTTTTTAAAGCCTTTAAGGCGATTCTAACATGAACCCACAGAAAGCACCACAGCACAGTCAGCTAACAATGTGCTCAAGGCTTGACAACACAATGAGTGTAATACTAATTGCATAAGGACAGAAAGAAAGTGAGCCCTGCTGTATTCTATTGGAGGTTAATTCTCATTTTCTATAAATTTTTTGACACTTCAACAACCAAGTAACTAGATTTTCTTTCCTACCAATATAACTGAGGATTTTAAATATACCAACAACAAAGCAGATTGGACAGATGATGATATTAGTATATGTCTTATTTAATTAAAATTAATTTTAAAATGATAGCCTGTGGGAAGCTGTTGTATAGGCACAGGGAGCTCAACCTGGTGCTCTGTGACAATGTAGAGGGGTGGGTAGAGGTTGGGGGGGAAAGGGGAAGGTTCAAGAGGGAGGGGACATATGCATATTTTGACCAATTCACATTGCTGTATGGCAGAAACCAACATAACACTGAAAATCAGTTATCCTTCAATTAAAAATAAATTTAAAAAATAATTTTATTAAGAGCTTAGAGTAATGACAAATCTAAGAGACTCTGATCAATGACTTCAGTCAAAATATCCAGGCTGTGGCACGTCAACACTGAGAGTTGGGCAAGTTAGTTAAATAATAGTGGTTTTAGTTTCCTCTCTCATACAAGTACCATGATAGAACTCATCACCTAGTTGTTCTAATTAAATATGAAAATGGATATGAAGCAATGGAAACAATGCAAAAGAACTCAGTAAATTTTACACAGTATTAGTATAATATCAGAAAGTGACAGGTTTTTGGGGGCTCCAAAATCACTGCAGATGGTGACTGCAGCCATGAAATTTTTAAAAAATGCTTACTCCTTGGAAGAAAAGTTATGACCAATGTAGATAACACATTGAAAAGCAGAGATATTACTTTGCCAACAAAGGTCCGTCTAGTCAAGGCTATGGTTTTTCCTGTGGTCATGTATGGATGTGAGAGTTGGACTGTGAAGAAAGCTGAGCATCGAAGAATTGATGCTTTGAACTGTGGTGTTGGAGAAGACTCTCGAGAGTCCCTTGGACTGCAAGGAGATCCAACCAGTCCATCCTGAAGGAGATCAGCCCTGGGTGTTCTTTGGAAGGACTGAAGCTGAAGCTGAAACTCCAATACTCTAGTCACCTCATGCAAAGAGTAGACTCATTGGAAAAGCCCCTGATGCTGGGAGGGACTGGGGGCAGGAGGAGAAGGGGACAACAGAGGATGAGATGGCTGGATGGCATCAGTACCTCGATGGACATGGGTTTGAGTGAACTCTGGGAGTTGGTGATAGACAGGGAGGCCTGGCGTGCTGCGATTCACGGGGTCGCAAAGAGTCGGACGCGACTGAACGACTGAACTAACTAACTAACTAACAGGATGAGATGTTCTGATACTTGGCCTTAATATATTCAATATATTCACTGATATTTTTGTTTACTATACCTAATTCAAGTGCAGAAGATTCAGACTCTGGAGTCCCATAGCATTTGAAAATGGCAAGAAGACTTCTTGTCACCTGCAGAACATCCTAATTATATTTAAATTTTAGTGAAGTTCAGGGCTTATCCTTTACTCACAAACTTTTGGTAAAACAACTCAGAGTGGTATCTTTTAGTTCTTCCTGTTGAAGTTATTGATCTGTGTATATGCCAAACTATCCCTATAGAGTCACTAAAAAGATGATGGGTAGTTAAGATCTAAAGAAGCATGTATTCTCATTCCAAGTAGCTCGTATTATGTTGTGGTCACATATTTCTTTACAAGGCAATAGTCATATCCATCTCCATTTCCATAAAATATTAGTCAACTTTTCTTGACATTACTAATCATATCTATCCCTGTTCGTATGCCAGTTTCCCACTGATCTTTATCTAGTAAAAAAAAATAAGTTATGATGATAACTTGGGCTTCCCTGGTGGCTCAATGGTAAAGAATCCACCTGCCAATGCAGGAGAAGCAGGAGATGCGAGTTCAATCCCCAGGTCAGGAAGATCCCCTGGAGGAGAGCATCCCAACCCACTCCAGTACCCATGCTTCAAAAATCCCATGGACAGAGAAGCCAGGCAGGCAACAGTCCACGGAGAGCACATGATGATAACTCCAGTTTTCGTCCTATATTATTGCTTTCGTTGCTTCTTTTTAGTAAATTTTAAAACTATAAATTATTGTTATAACATGATTTATACTTTATAAACATGATTTATACATAACCACCTGCACTAAATATCTTCTACTCAGACTCATTTTCTTTATTTTCTACATTTTATGCTTTATTTGTAGTTCACTCTGTTCTTTAACTCTGAGTCAGTTTATTTCCTAAGCAATATTATTATTACAGTGGAGGCTTTAAAATTCTGCATAACGACTTATTTTCCCACTATATTTCAAATTTTCTAATGAAAAAGAGAGCACTGCAAAATAAATCTAATACAATGAAATGAGATACATTTTTTGTTGACTTGACTACCTCCTGTACATCTGGTACATTTTTCTGGGGCTTGCCTGTACTGTTTATTTAACTCATGGTATAAGCACTTCACATGAGAGGACGTGTGCCCTTCAAACAGCTCCATGGCACAATGCTTCAAACAGCTCCAAGGCACAGGGCTGCACTAAACATTTGTTTTAAAAACTGATGCAGCACAAGCTACATACTGCAAAACCCTACTACTGTGGTGCTTTTTGCATTATCAAGATGTGTGTGAATTTGGAGAGGAAAAAAATTTACACACATACTTTTGAGATGCCTATAACACAAAATTACATCTCAGAAAGCATCCTAAGAAATACAAGCCATCAAACTGTAAGAAAGAGGAAAAAGTCAAATTACCTATTTGTGTAAGAGAAGAAAGTACACGACTGTTTTAGAGATTTTTTAAAAAAATCATTTTCTAGGTCCTAGAAAAAGAGATTTCAGTCTCTAAGCTGGAAAAATCTTTTAATAAATTAAAATTTAATTAAGCTGAGAAGGCAACAAAAGCAACTTTAAAATCTAAATAGTAAATACAAATTCTAGTAGATTTTGTTTCTTCCAAAAGAGCAAGGTAAAAACAGTGATGTTTAAAGTAAAAGGGAATATGGATAAGTTTGATCTATCAAAAAAATTTCAAATTACCTAATATTAACCTGAGGGAAAAAAAGCAATTTTAAAAGAAAAAGACACTAATTTTATTATTATAGTTGACACCCATCATTTAGGGAAAGATTGTTAATATCCTATCTTTATCACTGGAAGCCTAAAACACTGTCTTGCAGTGTTCCCTACTGTCTGTATATCCGACCTAGAGGTGAGGCCTGAAATGTTCGTTTTGCAATATATTCATATTATTAAATACAGAGGCCAATTTTTTAACATTGATAAATCAAAATCCACATGACCTGTTTGATACAAATAGAATTCTCTAGCGTTAGTGTTATGGGCTTCCCAGGTGGTGCTATTGGTAAAGAATCTGCCTGCCAATTCAGGAGACCTAAGAGACTGGGGTTTAATCCCTAGTTTGGGAAGATCCCCTGGAGGAGGACATGGCAACCCACTCCAGTGTCCTTGCCTGAAGAATCCCATGGACAGAGGAGCCAGGCAGGCTACAGTCCATAGGGTGGCAAAGAGTTAGACACCACTGAAGCGACTTAGCATGCATACACACAGTGTATGTTATATAATACATTTTGTACATATACCCTACAAATATATAGCACATCTTTACAAGAGCCTTCATGAAGTATTATTATTAATCCCATATAACAAAAAGAAAAAATGACTCTGAATGATAATAAGTAAGCTTCACTATGCATTGTGAAAAAGAGAAATATTTTAACAACTGTCATTTAAGGGAAACATGACAGTTTTCAGGATATTATTATACATAACATATAACATAAAAAGAGAGACCAGACAACATGAGTTTATATTTAGTTTTTTATTTATTATGTATCAGTCTCTGCCCTTAGCATTTCTCAACTGTAATTCATTTATACCACACAACGATCTTACGTGGGTTACACTATTGTTATTTGCATCTTACAAATAAGGATAAATAAGAGGAGGTATAACTTGCTCAATATCACACTGTAAGTTGTAGAGCCAAAGTCTGAACCCAGGCAGTCCAGCTCCGCAGAGTCTGTAATAGCTTTTTGCATATTTTGGATAATAGTCTATTATCAGATGTGTCTTTTGCCAATACTTTCTCCCATCTGGTTTGTCTTCTCATCCTCTTGACACTGTCTCTCATAGAGCAAAAGTTTTTAATTTTAATGAAGTCCAGTTTATCAATGTTTTAATGGATCATGCCTTTTATGTTGTACCTAAAAGGTTATCTCAATACCCCAAATCTTACTTACACACTTACTCCCATGTTATCTTCAAAGAGTTTTATAGTTTTGTTTTATGTTTAGGACTCTGGTTAACATTGGTGAAGGATTGTAAAGTCTGTGTCCAGGTTCACTTCTTACATGTAAATGTCCTGTTGTTTCAGCACTATTTGTTGAAAACTCTTCTTAGTTTAATTGAATTGCCTTTGCTCTGTTTTGCCAACCACAATTATGCCGATCTATTTGAGGGTTTCTAATCTGTTCCACGGATCTATAGTTGTCTGTCTTTGACAATACCACATGGTCTTGACCACTGTACCTTCATAGCTTCATAAGTCTTGAAGTTGGGTGGCATCGATCTTCCAAGTTTGTTCATCTCCTCCAATGTTTTGTTGGCTATTGTTTTCTTCTTCAACATTCTGTGTTAGTCTTTTTGCCTCTCCACGTAAACTTTAGAATTAATTTGTCAATATTCACAAAATAACTTGCAAGATTTTGATTAAGGATGAATAGAATCTATGGGACAAGTTGGAAAGAATTGATATCTGGAGAATATGGAATGTTCCGATATTTTGGCTCCAGAATCTATGTGTTTCTAACACTACATTTGTTGCTTTTCCAATGGCTTTCAATAATAACTGAATTTTAGTTATTAATCCTGATACTATTACTAGGATCATCATTTCAGGAATATGAATTTTTAACAGGATTCCATTTGGTTTTTATGTAAGTACTTTGAGAAAGGTTAATGAGCATATTCAGAGATTTGGAAATTTAAGAATCAGTGCCAAAGAAAGAGGTGAGGGAGACTAAGAGGTACAAACTTACAGTTTCAAATCAATAAGTCATGGGTATGAAGTATACAGTCTGGGAATATAGGAAGGAAATAAAATCTATCTCAGAGAGGTTAATCTCAAGGTCATGTGGATAGCACATAGTTGCACATACAGAGTTACACACCTAAACTTCACTCAAATTCCATTGCTCTGCTATGTACCAGGCAAGAGTACTAGGCCCAGCAGGAAAAGAAAATCAGCATATTCTCTGTCTTAAAAAGAGTCAGTCAGGTCAGAAAATGCTGATAAATTAATCTTTATCTCTCTTTCAGTTTCATTCCGAATATTCATTTCAGAGCTTTATAATTCTGTAAAATATTACTAAAGTCATCCTCAAATACTTCCAACTATCCCCAGAAATATATCTATATTCTAGTTACCAGTGCTCAGAAGTAGGCTAATTAAGATTTCTGAAAGTTTTATCCTTTATTAGCAGGTGTATGAATTCTCTATTTGAAAGGATCTTTACTTTCAACCCTCTGATCATGGCTAGATTCTTTGGATCAGGTGTGCTTTTCACACATTATCTATGTACAGAATATAAAAACAACAAAGGAAATTTAGACTGTGGCTTTAAGGGTGACTGCAGCTGTCAGTGATAAAAGTACGTTATTTCTAGGGGAAATTTCCTTCAAATGGTGCTCTCTGTGGGGAAATAACAATAATATTTCAGTGCTCCTGCAGATAAATGTTTAATATTAGTCATAAGATAGCCCTTGTCCTAGAAATGAAAATGTGAAAGTGTTAGTTGTCCAGTCATGTCAGACTCTTTGAGATCCTGTGGAACTCACCAGGCTCCTCTGTCCATGAAATTCTCCAGGCAAGAATACTGGCCTGGGCTGCCATTCCTTTCTCCAGGGGATCTTCCTCACCCAGGGACTGAACCTGGGTCTTCCACGTTGCAGGCAGATTATTTACTGCCTGAGACATGAAGGAAGCTCAGAGGAAATGGTTAGCATAGGTGTCAGGCTGCTTATCAGAAAGTAATGATGAGAAATTGGAGGTCATAGGCACGGTCATGGGAATTCAAGGCTTCTTTTATACATACTCTGAAGGACGACTCCTCCAAGAGCTGAGAGAAGGTGAGAAATCATGGGGAAAAAGCAAGAGGAATAGCAGTAAACAAGGCAAATAAAGAGTAGACTTCACCTCAGTGATTCAATAAAAATATAGCCACATATTTTTTTAAGTGAGGCATAATATGTGGCAAAGACTTACAAAAATACTGGGTGCCAAAAAAAAGATAGAAAGACAAGAATGCTTAAGTAACTGGTTTTTCAACATAGACTACATTTCTGGCACCATCTCCCAACCAAAAAAAAAAATTTCTGTTCAATATATCTGCTAATGCTTTGTTTAAACAATAATGAAAATTTAGTTCAGTTCAGTTCAGTTCAGTCGCTCAGTCATGTCCGACTCTTTGCAACCCTATGAATCGCAGCACGCCAGGCCTCCCTGTCCATCACCATCTCCTGGAGTTCACTCAAACTCATGTCCATCGAGTCAGTGATGCCATCCAGCCATCTCATCCTCTGTCGTCCCCTTCTCCTCCTGCCCCCAGTCCCTCCCAGCATCAGAGTCTTTTGCAATGAGTCAACTCTTCGCATGAGGTGGCCAAAGTACTGGAGCTTCAGCTTTAGCATCATTCCTTCCAAAGAAATCCCAGGGCTACTCTCCTTTAGAATGGACTGGTTGGATCTCCTTGCAGTCCAAGCGACTCTCAAGAGTCTTCTCCAACACCACAGTTCAAAAGCACCAATTCTTTGGCGCTCAGGTTTCTTCACAGTCCAACTCTCGCATCCATACATGACCACAGGAAAAACCATAGCCTTGACTAGATGGACCTTTGTTGGCAAAGTAATGTCTCTGCTTTTGAATATGCTATCTAGGTTGGTCTTAACTTTTCTTCCAAGGAGTAAGCGTCTTTTAATTTCATGGCTGCAGTCACCATCTGCATTGATTTTGGAGCCCCCCAAAATAAAGTCTGCCACTGTTTCCACTGTTTCCCCATCTATTTCCCATGAAGTGATGGGACCAGATGCCATGATCTTCATTTTCTGAATGTTGAGCTGTAAGCCAACTTTTTCATTCTCCTCTTTCACTTTCATCAAGAGGCTTTTTAGTTCTTCTTCACTTTCTGCCATAAGGGTGGTGTCATCTGCATATCTGAGGTTATTGATATTTCTCCCGACAATCTTGATTCCAGCTTGTGCTTCTTCCAGCCCAGCGTTTCTCATGATGTACTCTGCATTTAAGTTAAATAGGCAGGGTGACAGTATACAGCCTTGACGTACTCCTTTTCCTATTTGGAACCAGTCTGTTGTTCCATGTCCAGTTCTAACTGTTGCTTCCTGACCTGCATACAGGTTTCTCAAGAGACAGGTCAGGTGGTCTGGTATTCCCACATTTCAGAATTTTCCACAGTTTATTGTGATCCACACAGTCAAAGGCTTTGGCAAGTTAACCCCCTTAAAATTTAATTAGGAATGAAAAGCTTAATTAATCATATACAAATGCTCACTGAGTGACAATAAACTTGTGGGAATAATAGTTTAGTTACACAAAAATTGTGAACACTCACCTTATTTAGATAAAGGAATAAATAAATAGAAAATGAATTAAGTAGTTTACTTGTTGAGTAAAAGTAAAAGCACCTTACTTGTTGAGTAAAAGAACTAGAATTTGAGGAAACTGTATAGGTTTCTTTTTATAACAATTTTACATATCAATGTCTTGTCTTTCAGAACTGGGCTCAAGTGTTACAGTCTAAATGTATGATCAATGCCTCAAAAGGAAATAGTAAAGGTTACAGCCAGCTGAACTCTAATTTATAAGCCTATTTAATATGTGGGAAGGCTCACTGCATCAGTCAGGGTCCAATCAGGAAACAAAAAGCATACAATCATTGTAAGAAGTAAAGTTAATATAGTGAATTATTAACTAGTAAAAAGGTAGTTAACTGAAAGAGTTAAACAAGGTATAGGTCAGTAGCACAAAAGTAGAATCTGTAGAACACAAATATTACCCATAGATCTTAAGGAGAGTGAATGAGGCAAATACTTATAAGTTTCAAAGAGCCCTTTACCATGATAAACACCAAGTCTAAGAGTTGGCATCTCTGTACAGGTTGTGCTCCCATAGGGACTCTACTGGGAACAAAGAGATTGCGAGAGTGTGTTGACCCCAGCGGGTGTGGGGTACACACAGTCCACTGACCACCTAGAGGGCGGAGGGTCCATCAGATGCTAAAGGCTACATCTTAACGATGAGATGAACACTACGAGGTTCCCCACATATTAATCCATTAAGGGCTGATAGAAAACGGCACTTTAGAAAACGGAATCAAAGTCCCTCCCTCTTGTTCTGCCTTTGCTGTGTCCTATCTGACCTTTGAATTGGCAGAACCTAACAACAAGTCACTCGCAAGAGGAGCATCTCTCAGGTTCACCTCTGATAAGACAAGAAATAGCAAAGAAGAATGTGGGGATGAGAGGCAATACAATGAATGACTGGCAAGCTGGTACTTGCACCATCTTTAGATATGGAAACTGATGCAGTAAAATCTGTGTACGTTCATATGTTTATGCTTACCATCACAAAAGATAACTTCTTGATTCCTATTTTTAAATTTGGTTACTCATTGTAACATTCTGACTGTTCAGCAGAAAGTACATTAGTGGCATTATTTACTAGCTGAACATTTTATTGAGGTATAGATAAAGTACATCTTTAAATGTGCAAATTAATACATTTTTACAAGTATATACACACATATAAAACTACAAGTCTATCGTCTATACAGTCCATGGAATTCTCCAGGCCAGAATACTGAAGTGCGTAGCTTTTCCTTCTCCAGGGGATCTTCCCAACCCAGGAATTGAACAACGGTCTCCTGCATTGCAGGCAGATTCTTTACCAACTGAGCTATCAGGGAAGCCCAGAGATAAAGTTCATAAACTTTAAATGTACAAACTGATAAATTTTTACAAGTATATACACTCATATAACTACAAGTCTATTATCAAACTCAAGACAAATCTATTACCATCACCCTGGAAAGCTCATTCTGGCTGCCCCTCAAGAAATAATCATTTACATTTTAAAAGTTCCCTTAAAAATCTTTACTCTTTCTCTTATTACATGTTTAATACAACTAATAGGAAGTACAAAGAAAAATAATATAGCTTTCTGAAATGGAGACTAAGCATGCAAGAAGTTACTTTGAGACCTACTTAATGTTATCATTCCGTCTTTCTAAAGTAGTCAAAGCACTGTAGGATAATTATTGCGCTACTCTTGTTTCTGTGTAAACTGATAAGTTATCAATTTCTTTCTCATTTTTTCCAGGGGAAAAGGGAATGACATATAAAGAATATATATAGCCTCAAATAATCCTCTGCCATTTTTCATAGAGACAGAGATGGAATTCAAGGTTTTCTAAACTTTTCTACAAATACAAAAAGTGAAAGTCACTCACTCATTGTCCAATTCTTTGTAACCACATGGACTGTAGCCTGTCAGGCTCCGTGGTCCATGGAATTCTATAGGCAAGAATACTGCTGATTCATGCCAATGTATGGCAAAACCAATACAGTGTTGTAAAGCAAAATAAAGTAAAAATAAAAATTAAAAAAAGAAAAGAATACTGCAGTGGGTAGCCTGTTCCCTTCTCCAGGGGATTTTCCCAACCCAGGGATCAAACCCAGGTCTGTCCCATTGCAGGCAGATTCTTCATCATCTGAGCCACCTGGGAAACCCAATAATACTGGAATGGGTAGCCTATCCCTCCTCAGAGGATCTTCCGAACTCAGGAACTAAACTGGGGTCTCCTGTATTTCAGGTGGATTCTTTACTATCTGAGCCCAATAATACTGGAGTGGGCAGCCTATCCCTTCTCCAGAGGATCTTCCCGTCCCAGGAATCAAATCAGGGTCTCCTGCATTGTAGGTGGATTCTTTACCAGCTGAGCTATCAGGGAAGGAAACTGTCTCTTTAATGTAAGAAAATTCTACATGTATGCAAAGCAAACTAGTAAAGCAGCAACAACAACAACCACTTAGCAATAATGCAGGTTATTAAAGAAGTGACTTAAATGCATGCAAAAACAAAATTTTAAATATATAGTAAACTGTTTCTTCAAAAGTCATAGCATTTAACATTTAGCAAATGTGGAGTATACTTTTATTATGTCATTTTATTGCAGTGAAAGGAAAGTAACACATTAACTAGAAAAAGGAGGATCTTAAAAAATATTTTAAGACAACATTAAGACTTTAGACCTGTTCAACTTTTCAGCTGAATACATTTAACCAATTAATTGCTCAGTAATCCAATAGACTCAAAAAATTTGATATTACTGGCTTTATCTTGTCACTCTGTATGTCTACAGATTTAGATTTCTAAAACCCATTTTAATATTTTGCATTATCATATAAAATTTAAAAATTGATTGTTACATTGAAATTTGACACATTTAGCTACATAGTTTATTTTTTTTTTCCAACTAGCTTTCCATCACAAGTCAAAAGTCTTTGAACTTATGATTAAGCTTCATGGCCTGAAAGTGGTGAGTGTTTTTCCAGAAGGTTTCAGATTTTTTTAATGGCTGCCTATACTGGATTTGATTCAAAATTTTCTAATGGGAAGCATACTTTAAACAACTTGGATTCCATGATTTTAACATATTATTTTATTTTACTGTTTTTCCCTGAGAGCACTTACAATCAACATATTTTTAAACATTTCATATTTGGTTGTATTTTGTTGGTTCTTTGTTTTCTGTTATAATGGAGTTTCAAAGATTAAGCGAATTTGCAGATTTTCCAAACGAACACATCTGTACAGGACAGTGTGATATTAGAAAGTTCCTGAAATTAACTAATACAATGTAAATGCTTTCTGCATTACCCATTTGCTACAACAGAAAGTGAGGGAAATTGCCAATGGGTTTGCTTCAGGGAAAAAACTACTGTTTTGAAATGAAATACAAAATTTACTGCGTAGACCCTATTTTATTCTTAATCATGTTCAATTTGGGAGTATCCTCTTTCATTTATATACAAGGAAATGATGTCAGGAGATGATCTATTATTTTCAAAGGCAAAGGTTATCACACACAAAACAAACAACTTTTTCTAGTTTATCTGTTCACTCCAAATTGTTTTACTGAATTAACACTCTTTACAGTGTCATTAAAAATGTCACATTTAAAGTGCTTAACAAAATAACGCTGTGTTTAAAGTTTCGCTGCCTTTAGCCTGATGCTGTCTGTGCTACTCCTATTTCCTTCATCCTTGCTTGGCAAGGACACTTAGTCACACATACTCCCACACACATAGCTCAGTTATTCACTCTGATCTCCAGGGCTCTTCTTTCCATCCCCCGTCTATTTCGTATTATTATTCCAGGTTTCTTCCTCTTCCTTCCTTCCTCCCCACCCACTCAACCCAACTACCCACTGAAATCCCAAGTTCAGTTCCTCAGTAGTTTCCCAAAATTAGCACTTTGCTCCATTTCCTTGCAGAAATACTTTTGCATGCCTCCTTCCTCCTTACAGACCACTAGCTCACCTTACGTCTACAATCATTCTTCTACCCCAGCTTATTCCAATAGAGATTTAGACAGCTCCTTGCTCCTCCATTTTCCTTTCCATAACGAAACATTTCTTTGGAAAGTGCAGCCAAGAATCCGCACAAGCAAACTCAGTGAACCAGTACAATATGAAGGTTTTATACCAGATGAGAAATTGTGCAAAGCTGTGGTCACACTCAAGTGCATTATGGCTAGTGCCTTAGCTGATTGCATTTTCATTTGTAACACAGCAACACAGCCAAGAACTTGAATCAAGCTTACACGACAGCACGTTAGCTAGGACTCTATGCTGTTACAAAGCTCTTCTGAATGATCCTAGGTAACTGGGATGTGAAGTGATGCAATAGCCAGGACTTTCTAAAGGGTTAACAAAAATATATCAGATACAAGAAGTGTGAAATATGTACCTCTAGTAATTTCACATTTTTTCAACAGTGACTTCAGATTGTTTCCATTTAAAACACAAAGCAAATTTTCATTGTTAATCTTTAGATACTGTAAGTAAATTAAGTTATTCATTTAGTCATTCATTCAATAAATATTTACTGAATACCAGCTATGTGGCAAACACTGTTCAACCTAAGTTCAGTAGCAATAAAGCCTTGGTTTGGAACTTACCATGAGCCATACGGTGGAACCAGTAGTAACCAAAGTCAACTCCCAAGAAAGTTAAATACCAAGTCCATGGAGAATCCCAAGGCAAACTAATGACTCTGTAGTTCTCCCAGATATAAACATAACTAGTCAGCTCAATGCTCCTGTAAAACAACCTGGAAAGATAAAATCTATCAGTAATGATTATACTATATTTTAGAGGTTAACTTGTGCTAAAACATTTTAGATTATATACAAAAGTGAATTTGTTCACATGTAAAAATAAAATCCTTTCCCTCTTCTTCATTTCTTACTGTTCTATCATGCTTTTGAAGAGGCTCAGTACCCTTGGTATCCAAGTGATTCATACCATGTTTCCTTTTGTTTCACAGGCATCACTGATGCCAACTATTTCTCTATTTCATGGAACTTAGCAGGACTTTTTTTTAATGTGTCTCTTAAAAATACTTTTCACAGAACCCATATAGCATAAATATGACAAAACTATGACTATTTGCTGTGATTGTCATTTCTAAATCTTAATAAAGAACACAAGAAGGGTCCTTTTTAAAGGAAATGTAGAAAATTATAAACAGCATGTTTTTAAAGAGGACTGAAAAATGCCTACTAATTTAACATGTGTTAATCCAATAAAGTTTAAGTTGCTGCTGCCTAACTCCATCCTCTCTTCTTCTCTACTCTCTCCTTCCTTTCACACACACACACACACACACACACACGCTTCAAGCTTTTTAGATATTTTTCTTAGCATCTCAAACTGGATCCTCATAGCATCTCAAACTGGATCCTCACGGCACTCCAGTATTCCTTGTAGTAACAAACTATAGATCTCAAAATATAAAATAATATTTTTCCTAGAAGTAAACAATTGTTTTTAAAACTCATATAAAGTATCTCTTACCACCTATTCTATCAAGCATCTGCAAATTCTATTTCAAGAACTTTCAAAAATATACATAATATACTTCAATTTTATAAAGAGGCGTATTTTTCCTTTTAAGTTTTCTGTGAGCAAATTTAAGATCAGACTCAAGCTAATCATTCCTTTTATCACTTTTATAGATAAGATTGAACTGACTTTTTCATTTATATTTATCATTCATATATAAAATGAATGATACTACTGAATAAAGATTTATTTATAAACGATGAACTGAGGAAGTTCTTAAATATACTAATTTCAAATAAAAGTCAAAGAAGCAGATCTTTAGTTTTCTCTTTATATTGATTCTTTTACTAATATTTCCCTTTATACAATCAGCCTCTATGAATTAGCATGTTACTGGGTTTGCTCGAAACCCAGGTATTTACTTTTAATCTACTTTTGACTTTAATTATGATATGATTTTGACTGTGATTTATCGCTAAGAACTTTAAAATAGCCCCTTATTTTGAATTCTTCAAGTTATTATTTAATCAGTAACACAAAACACTAGGCCTCTTCCCAATGGCACTGTATTAATACAAATAACCAATAGAAATGACAAACGCCTATACTTTCAAGAAGGATTATGTATCATCAGATCTTAAAACTCCATTTTCAATTTGATTATTCTCAGTTTATAAATTGGTGGTCATACAGGGAGAGTAAGAAGAGACTAAAGAATGAGACAGAACACTCTAGATTGGGAGGTGGCAGGTTTTATAAACAAAGGAGCTTACAGAGCTGGTTTGTCGGGCGGCTATAGGACATATATATCTCCATACTCTCCCTCCAGAATCTTAAGAGTTTCCAGAAAGGTCCTCACTGGGTTAATTCATTTATTCAGGCAAGATGGTCTCTATAACACCTTACTCTCTCAAGGATTCATCTTTGAAACAGCTGCTAATAGCATGGAATTGTGGGTGGAACTTACATTCCACAGACAGGGGAGAGTGCAGAAGAGAGGGGAAGGGTAAGAAAGGTTCAGCTTATAGGTCAACCGGCGTCACGTCCTCTCCATGACCTCCTCCAACAATTATTTGATTGGAAAGAACCGTTTTGTCCTTCAATGTGAGTCCCTGACCCAAGCGGGCTGCCTACCCAGCACTCCTGTCACAACTCAGTCCAAGCCCTGGACACTCTAGAACCTTCCCGTCAGGCGGCCTCCAACCTGCTTCCAGGACCTTCATGAGTCTCTTTCCTGGTCCAGACCTCCAGAGGGCCCACCTGTGGCTATGGAAAAGTCTTCAACATGACAAGGTAGATTAAAGTGGCTTTTTCGGACATGTAGACAGAGATGGGATGACCAATCTGGGTGTTCACACATAGGTATGTGAGGTCCCTCATGGGACAGGACAGACAATGGGCCAGGGGCTCTCACCCTGTTCTGGAACTCTGAGGAATTCATGAACTTGAAATTTGAAATGTGTCTTCCAGTTTGCCATCCAGGTTATTGATCAGGATGAAAGTGTTAGTCACTCATTGTGTCCAACTCTTTGTGACCCCATTGACTGTAGCCCCCCAGGCTCCTCTGTCCATGAAATTCTGCAGGCAAGAATACTGGGGTGGGCCACCATTCCATTCTCCAGGGGATCTTCCCAACCCAGCGATTGAACCCACAGTCTCCTCCATTGCAGGCAGACTCTTTACCGTCTGAACAATGATCATGGTGGGAGATGGGTAGAACAAATTTTATTGTAAAGTAAGTTAGCTTGGTTGGTAACTCATATCTAGACTATGACTTCTGAACAATGTCATTCATTACTGACATTCAGACAAGATAATTTTCAGTTGTAGGGGTCTGTCTTGTGAAAACAATTACCCAAACTACAAAACTTAACATTGTTCCCTAGGACTCAGTGGAAGAGGACTGACCAAATAAAACTCAAGTTCTAGGTAAAAAATGGTGAATAATATGAATTTTAAAGGGTCTAACTTAAGTTTTCTGAGAGATTCTAAAGTTTAACACTGTTGCCTTTGGGGCCAGATAATTCTTTGCTGTGGGGGTCGGTCCTGTGCATTGTAGGAGGGTCAGCACCGTCCTCCAGCCTCTACTGACTGGATATCAGCAACACAGCCCTCTACTTCTGTTGTGACAACAAACTGTCCAAATGTCTCCTGGGAGCAAAACTGTCCCAGTTGATAACCCTAAATGCAAAAGACTGATCCAGAAAGAAAAAAAAATTAAGACTTAGAAAATGCAACGGAAAGTTGAAATAATCTGCAGCCTTTTGACATCTGTTTTAGTACCTAGTGTCAAAGCAGGTCAACTCACGGATTCATTCAATCTTTCAGTGAATTTGCATTAAGAATCTACTGGGTGTCAGGCACAGCACAAAAAAGGGAAGACATATCCGTGAAGAGGGGGAATACATCCTCCTGCCTCATCAGTGTCCCACCAGCTCAGTATCTCTTTTCAAAGTTGCTGTCTTTCTTGTCAAGTTTTCCAGTGACAGTTAAAATAGGCTTTTCAGATACCAAGATTCCAATAAAAGAAATGGGGGATCCCTGGAAAACTTCCATTTGTAAAACAAAAAGAACCTGCCTGCAATTGAAATGTTTCTTTATTTCCTGTACAGGTGCCAGGTCTTGAGCAGGCACTCAATTTATTATTCTGTCAACTTACTTATTAGGGTTGACACAAATCGAGCTGAAATATGCCTGACATACTACAGTCAAGACTTTTTCTGTTTTTTTCACACCTTAGCACAAAGCTAAACTTTTTCAAGGTGAAGAGGAAGAGAGGAGAAGCTGTGGGAATTAAATCCCCAGCTCTCTATCAGCAAGATGGATATGATCCTCTTCCGTCATAAATGGGAAAAAACGGCCACGGAGTGCCCAAAACTTTCAATTCAGCAAGGGATACAGCTGGGAAATGATTATCAAGCTCTGCAAAGCTCTTGATTGCAGGAAATAGCACCTACATTTTCAAAAATATTCCCACCAGACCCAGAATTGTAAAGCTAAACCTTTTCCTCTTTCTCTTCCCAATTCCGCCATTCTCCCCTGCTTATGACTGTGCACGCTGAAATTCAAACAATTCTAACCCCTATTCTGAGGGAAGAGACATATGCAATTTGCATATGTAGTGAGCTTACTTTATCATACAGAGATGGAAATGAGGTGGCACAGGGGCTTGGAATAACCAAATGCTAGATCCCTTTCTCATGAAGTTTGAGTGCAAGAGTGAGAACATGATCTAAATAGGAGGCATTAGACCATTCATCAACAGCCTGTATACCTAGAGGCTCCCCTCCCATTGTCCTATATATTTTTTATAAATTCTTCCCAAATAGCTATTTCTCTTAGGCCTGAGGCATATCTGTTGGCAAATGAAAGACAGCTAATTTTTAATGTGTTTTACTTAACATTTTCTGTTCACACTAGAAATTTGTCCAGTCAGACTGGTGGTTGCCAAGGGGTAGGGGGTTGGGAGAGAAATGGAGTGGAAGGTTGGGGTTAGCAGAGAAAAGCTTTTATATTGTTGTTGTTTAATCACTAAGTCGTGTCCAACTCTTTGCGACCACATGGACTGTGGCTCACTAGGTTCTCTGTCCATGAGATTTCCCAGGCAAAAATACTGGAGTGGGTTGACACTTCCTTCTTCAGGGAATCTTCCTGGACCAGGGATCAAACCTAAATCTCCTGCATTGGCAGGCAGATTCTTTACCACTGAGCCACCAGGGAAGCCCAAGCTTTTATATACAGAATGGATGACAACAAGGTCCTACTATATAGCACAGAGAACTATATTCAATATCCTATGATAAACTATAATGGAAGAGAATATTTTAAAAAAAATTATATATATATATATAGATAGATATACTACTGAATCACCTTGCTATGCAGCAATAATTAACATATTATAAATCAACTGTACCTCAATAAAAATCTCTATCCTGTCAAAGTTTAGTGACTATAAAATCTGTTACGATATCAAAGTACTGTTCCAGTACTGATGCTGGATTTTTAAAAATACAATTTATTATGTTGAGATTTTCCAATAATCAATAAGTGAGAATAAATATCATTTGGGGATTGAGAATTACAAAGCTAATTTTTTATCAAAATCATCTCAGTTTGAACATTCCCATCATCACAGGTAGAGAAAGGTAACACTGGAGAGATTGTTTATCTTCTCACTATCTAATTTCAGATATGAGAGCATTAGGCTGAACGGATCCTAAAATTATCTAGCTCTCAAATACTTGCATGCTCTAATCATTAATCAAGCAACTGATATTTGATGTAATGCTCTCACTGCAAACTGTAAACATTTCAAAGCAACTATCAGAGTCAGTAGAATTATGCACCCAGTGTTCACAGACATCTGCCAACTTGTACTATTTCATAACTATCATTAGGGCAATGTGTACTGTTTAATTTAGCCAGATCATACAAAACTGAAAAAAAAAAACCAAGCATCTTTATTTCTAACAATCTTGTCATAAACTAGAAAATAAACCAATATTTAAATGAGATCACTCAAAATGACCTTACAAGTTTCAGGAAGTTATAAATAAATAAATAAATATTTGAAATATAGATGTATTTATATTGATTTTTCCAAGAAATTAAATTATTTACTTCAAAATCTCTATACCTGGCCCAGGAACTTGCACCGTCCGTAAAGCTACTGCCACTTTTGCTCCATCTAGTGGAATACTGGTTTTGGCTTAGTAATAACAAAATATACAACAACAAGCTCTACCTTCTGCAGGCAGACAACATTTGTACTGCTATTTCCTACTGTGAAATGACATTTACAAATCAATCATTTAACTGAATTTCTTTTTAAAACAACCACACAACCAGAGACTTCTGTAAACACAATGCGGTGGATTTGAAAGAACTAAATACGCTACATTTTTTACTTTGCAAGAAGTAAATTACTTCAAGTAATTCAATAATTCTATTGAATAAGCACACAAACACAGACTTAATAAGCACAAGGAAGCTTCATTCATTCAGGAAGGACAGTGTAAGAGCAATCTCTGAAGTTACACCATTAAGAAAAACAAAGTCTACTGATGAGGTTTCTAAGGTAAAAGTTAAGAGGACATGAGGCATTCTCTCTAGCAAAAATAACTAACATAGCAGCAGGTTTTTAAAATGTATTTTGTTTGCCGGGGATGTTCTTTTCATAATTTTCTCAGTTAATATGACTATATTAATATTCACAATAAAATACCATTATTAATATTACATAAATGAATATATCTCTTATTTAGGACAATGAATAAATATTTACTAAATCTCATCACCCCAAATGGCAGACACTCATTTGTTAGAAGTTTGATGTTGCCAAAAACAGTATCAACTCTGCTACTAAAGTCTAGTATACAAATGCAGTACACAATTTTCCTTTATTCTCTAGTCCTACCTGAAGGAGTCAAAGAATCTCAAAGAAGTTTAACTTCCTTTTAAGTTTTGCTTTTTATTTATTAATTTTTTTGATGAATTGAAACTTTCCAGTCAGGAATGGAAAATGACATGGCAGCCACAGCCAATGAAACTGTAGATACATCTGGTGCAACATCGCAGACATGGTTCCACGGTAAAAACTGGCAATGACTCATACGTATTAAAAGTGGAGTGTCCCCAACTCCTTTGAAAATTTACCTGCTTAAATTATACCTCCAACTATTGCAATTTGATTTATAATCTGCTGTTTCAACAGAATAAATGAACCCATTAAAAACAAACATACTATAGGTATTTATATCAGGAATAACATTTCTCTGGGGAGGATGCAATTTATGGAAGCAGAAACACTGGAAGGAAGTAACAAATTGAAGTCCCAGTTTTCTAATGAAGGGTTGGAAATTGAGTTCTGCTTCAACAGCAAGAAAAACAAAAATAAAAGATGTGATTATTTTTCACTCATTAGCATTTCAGTCAGTAGCAGGATGTTTCACAAGTTTTAGCTAGATTAAAAAAAATGAATAAAAGTCAATATTTCATTTCATTTTGTACAGTCATATATGCAGTTAACCAATAGAAAGGCATGTAATCGGCAGATGATACACTGCATTTAACTACGATAAATACACATGCTTGTCTATAACTACAGGACTAGATTCTTACTAAGAAGTCTGCCTACTGGATTCTAGAAGAGGAAAACAGATGCAAGCCTGCCCAGAATCTGGTTCTTAGGACAGATGGACATTTATTACACATTGTGGGCTGTCTGACAGGCTTGTAAACAAGGTACAATCTTGTCTCTGTTGAATAATTTTCCTTACATAAAGATTTGAAAGATACACATAGATCTTTTCCATCAATATGGTAAGTATGCTACTGATCTTCAAGCTACTTTGACTTTTATGTTATAATGAAACTGAGATCCTCAAATAAACATTGTTTTTCCTCAAAGTCTGCACACAGCATTTCCATTACATGAATGGCAAAGTGGAAAAATATGTTCAGGGTTTCACTTTGATTTCCCCAACTATTTTTGTCAGAGGCCACATGCCTATTTGGAATTACTATCCAAACTATAATTCCTCACAAAGGGATTAACAAATAGTATACTACCATTTTTCTTGCAATTATGTATTTTAAGGACATGGCAAGCCCCTGTTGCTGGTGTAGAAAATGCAATGAGTCCCTCGGAGAGGGTATGATCAATGTCGTGATAATCTACCCTTCAGCTGTTAACGATCTGTACAAGGATCCCCCTTGATGCTGCGGTTTCAACTGAAATATTGTTCTAAGAGTTTCGGTCAAATCCCCCTTCTCATCTTGTGCTGAAAGAGGATTGCAAAGAGTGGATCCTAAGGATCAGCTTTCCTTCTCTGCTTATGTCTGGGAATTTTTGTGATAGCCACACAATAAATTAAAACATTGGGAAATTTCATTTCCAGATAATCTGCTTTGCTGAGATCTTTCAGACAAAAGCCTGTGAAAGATAAAATTATTTGTAAAATGTACCAAGTTATCCACATTTCATAATTTAAAACTGCGAACAAAAAGAGAAGGTGCTGTTCTCATTCAAAATACAACTATAAAAAATAGGCCCCAAATTCAAGTTCACAACCTTTTCCCTTTCTTTCAAAGGGCACCAGAGTTCACAGCCTGTGCTAGCTTAAGGAGTGTTATGAGTAGTGGGACCTGAAGAAAAAAAAAAACTGCAGGCTTATCCCTGAAGGACTGGTTTGTTTTATTTTCTCTTTCTCTCTCCCCATTTCCCTTATATTTGGGGGTTTCTTTTTTAGCAGAAATATTACTCCTTGTGTATCTTGTTAGAATTCTGTACCTTTTCTTTTAATCACAGTGTTGAAGAGAAATAGAGTACTGAGGATACAATTTACATTTCTAGTTGTTACAATATAATAAGAGAACAATCTAATCTCACTTGTGACCAAAGTCAAACTTAAAACAGTTAAAGAAATAATGAAGCATTCATCCGATTTGATGTCTCCCTGAGTTCTTTATAAATTCATTCCAGCTCAACAAAATATGTGATGCATAATCGTTCCTGCAGGGCACTTCTCAGTTATCAGGTTATTTTGACAATTCATCAATTGTTCCATTTCCATAAAACTATACACTCAAGTTTCTCAGAATAAAGTATTATAACCGAGTATTTTTCAATAGTCAAATATACTTGTCCCTTGAGTATGCTGAATATAGTTTTTGTTCACTTCTGTTTAAGGGAGGCATGAAATAAAGGAAATTATGTATAATTGCAAATTCCCAATTAGAGTATTCTGGAAATTGAAAATAATTTGAGATATTATTCTCTGATTCTGACAGCAGTATGCAACCATATGAGTAATTTTTCAGAGAATCACTATTCTGATTATCATTACTATTATTTTATAACTATTAACCTATCTTTTTCATAGTAATATTTATGAAATAAATTTTGCCTTTAGGTTTACTTTCTATTTACAATTTTATGCAATTATAGGAAATGATTTTACCTTTTCTCAGCTATCTTTAAGTTCTTATTTTATTTTTAAAAAATCCACCTTGGTTTCCCACTGGGCGGTTCATGCAAACATTCCAAAGCAGTGAGCACTGGTCAGAAGTGAAGCTCTTAAAACAGTAAAAGCAGCAATGGGTGGGAAGCAGAAATGAGAACATTCACCAGTAATACAAGGCACAGACTTCTGAGGGAATCTTCCCTCACTCTCTCCTCTTGGGAAAACTCTTATACACTGAAGAGCCTTCCTTTCACTGGTACCTCCTCTAAACACATTATAATTTATTCTTTCTAAAAAGTAGTAGAGCATTCATTATTTTGGGGTCCCCATGTGGTGCAGTGGTAAAGAATCTGCCTGCCAATGCAGGAGACGCAGGAGACAAGTGTTCAATCCCTGGGCCAGGAAGATCCCCGGAAGAGGAAATGGCAACCCCAGTGTTCTTGCTGGGAGAATTCCATGAACAGAGAAGACTGGTGGGTTACAGCCCACGAGGGTTCCAAGAGTCAGACACAACTGCGTGAGCACACTAACGCAGCACACGCAAGAGACTTGGGTTCAATCCCTGGGTTGGGAAGATCTCCTGGAGAATGAGCAAATGCCAAGCCACTCCAGTACGCACTGTTTGATCCCTTCATCCTCAGACTTCACCAGCAACATAGCACTGTAAGAATGTGAGATTTAAAACACATTCTGCCGTATCTCTACAAATGATCCAATTTCATTCCTATACCTAGAGTCTATCATACAGAGTGAAGTAAGTCAGAAAGTGAAAAACAAATACCATATATTAACACATGAATGGAATCTGGAAAAATGGAACAGATAAAACTAGTTCCAGAGCACAGTCACAGAGACACAGACATAGGGAATGGACATGCATACATGGAAGGGAGGGGGAGGGTGGGAAGAACTGGGAGATTAGGACCGACATATATACAGTAACATCCATAAAATAGATAGCCAATAGGAGCCTACTGAATAGCACAGGGGGCTCAGCTTTGTGCTCTGTGACGACCTAGAGCAGTGGGATGGGGGTGAGGGAGGCTCAAGAGCAAGGAGCTATCTGTTGCTGTTCACATAAGTGATTCACATAACTGATTCACTTCATTATTCAGCAGAAATTAACTAGCATTGTAAACCATACTCCACTAAAACACACACACGATTATTTTGTACATCATCATAGGCATAGGAGTTAAAACCATGAAGAACACCTCTTTTTCCCTAGTTACATGCAACCTAGCAGGAAGGGCCAGCGGTGGGGGCGGCGGGGGGCGGGGGGGGGCGGGGTAGGGCAAACAGGTGAGCTTAATACCATGTGACAATTCTATTATGGTGTAGGCACAATACTCCACTGTGATTTCAGTCCATAGTGAAATGATGCCTAAAGGAGGGTTGGAAAACAGACAAGACTTGCTGAAGAGTATGACTCTTCATGAGAAGTCTATATTGAGACTGAAGAAATGAATGGGAGCTGGCCACTTGGACGACCACATGAGACATCTGGGTGATGGCAAATATGGAGCAAATGGCTACTGCAATGGGGGAAGAAGAATCAAAGGACAAGAAGGCAGGCTGGATAGACAAAGGCCTCCATAGATTAGGGAAGAAATTATCCTCACACCATAAGGAACCTATGAGGGAGTTTCCACCAGATTCACGTTATGGAAACATTTGGCTGCAAATGAAATAGGACTGCTGCTGCTGCTGCTAAGCCGCTTCAGTCGTGTCCAACTCTGTGTGACCCCATAGACGGCAGCCCACTAGGGTCCTCCGTCCCTGGGATTCTCCAGGCAAGAACACTGGAGTGGGAAATAGGACTAGAGACAGAGATACCACTTAGGAGACCACGGTAGTAATCTAGAGCTTTGTGTGACATTGATTAGGGAGATTGCTGCTGCAGGTGAATTTGCCTGAGGCAAAATTAATTTCCCAGTAGATAACTAGGACAAAACTCAGGCCTGGGACTAGGCTAAAAGAAGTGAAGCAATTGCCTTGGGCACAAAATTTAAGGAGGCACCAATAAATTCAGTAATCACAATAAATAATACTTAGAGCAGTATTTTCAGTAACAGATGTAAAACATCCATGATGAACAAAACATCAAACATTTAAACAATGACCGTAACTGAGTTCTTTGGGGATGTATGTAAAAACAGACCAATTCCCCATACAATGGTTTTCTTCATGTTACCTGGAGAATTTAAGTTCATTCACTCACCGCAGCTAACCAGCTAACTCACCTCGGAAGCCGAGACATAATGCCAGCAGACAAAGATGCTAAGGCATCATCCAAACCACCTGGTGGCTTCCCTTTGCGAATCCAGCCGACAACCAGCTCAAGCAGCATCAAGGAAATGAACAATGGAGTTGCCTGGAAAGGAAATTACAGAAGAGAGATGATACTGTGCTTGGTATGAAATTCTTCCAAGTTTCCTGATTAGTCATTCCCGAAGTAGGAGGCCCAGAATGACAGTTCATAGCAGAACAGGTATGAACCTATCCTCGATTATTTCCTCCCAACAGGCAAAGAAATCTGTTTATTTCAGACACACACTAACAAGGTGCTCCAATTCTATCATCCGATTTGGACACGAAATATAACCATGGAGGCTTCCCTGGCGGCTCAGTGGCGGAGAATCCGTCTGCCAGTGTGGGAGACATGGGTTCGATCCCTGGTCCAGGCAGTTTCTGCATGCTGCAGAGCAACTAAGCCTATGTGCCACAACTATTGGGCCTGTGTTCAAGAGCCCAGGAGTGGCAACTACTGAGCCCAGTTGCCGCAACTACTGAAGCCCATGCGCCCTGTAACCTGTACTCCCTAGAGAAAGAAGTCACGGCAATAAGAAGCCCTCACACCACAACTAGAGGGCAGTCCCTACTTGCAGCAAGAGAAAGGCCCATGCAACAGTGAAAACCCAGCACAGTCAAAATAAATAAATATATTTTAAATAGAACGAAATACAACCATAGATGTAACCACAATAATTCAGCCAAGAAAATAAAGATTAGGCAGGACATGCTTCAAGGTCTAAAAAACACTTTTTAAAATAAGTGCAATAATCAGAAATCTATCAATACACTACAAAGATAAGGTCCACTTTAAATCACTTTCCTTAAAGATGCGCATGATTTTTTTTCATATTAGGACAGGAATCACAAAATTGAAATTGTAGGAATACACACTACTTATATAAAAAATATACAGCTAATAAGAACCTACTGTATAGCATACGGGGAACTCATCTCAGTACTGTGTAAGACCTATATGGGAAAACAATCTTTAAAAGAATGGATATATGTATGTATAACTGATACACTTTGTGGTATAGCAGAAACTAATCAACACTATAGATCAATTATACTCTAATAAAATTTTGAAAAAAATTGAAACGGTAGGAACAAAAAATTTGCTTCTGAGTAGTTCAGAGAATGAGATCATTTTAAACATTTTAGACATCATTCAAATTCTATTCATTCAGTTTTCTCTTATAGAAAAAAAAACCATCATCTGTAATTGATGACAAATATCAGGCTAGGTTTGATGTCATAATACAAAATAATAATGATTTATAAAGACGTGGGTACCACATTCTTTCCTTAAAAAATCAGAAAGGGGTAATATAAAATCCTGAAAAAATTATGGGATTATCTCATTTGAAAGTTGATCATGAGTACTGAAATTTTCTAAACCCAAAGCCTAAGAACATATTTTCTGATGTCATTTTCTTTTCTATTTTTGGTCTGAACTAGTAAGTGTTTTAGGAACAACTCTGACAGGGTGGGGAACTTGAGTATTCAAGTTCTAATTCTGGATATTTCCACTTCCAATCATAGCCAGGAACCAGAAGTGAAAAGTGCCTCTGAACACTTAAGAGTTTCAAAGAAAACTTGGTTTAAGTTCAAACTTAGGAAATCAGAGTTGATCTCTCAGCTTTGTATCCATTCTGCAGAACCACCCTGCTTAAAACAACAACAACAAGGACAAAACAAAACAGGAAATCATTTCCTGGGAGGTGGTAGACAAGTTTTCCTTTAGAAACAAAATTGTTACAAAGTTTACTGATACCACATAATCATTGGATACCGAGCTTCTAACAGCTAAACTTGTAATGCCACTGTGTCCAGGAAAACTTTTTTAGTTTTATCAGATCCTGGAGTGACATTTCAGGGAAGAGAAATTTAATAGGAAGAGATGGTTATGGATATTGTACAGAAAATCAGTTCAAGTGGAAATTCCACTTTTCCCTCATGCTTTGTTTTGAAACTATTTTTATTAGAATTATTTGAAGAATGGACATGAATGAAACCCCACACTGTGTTTAAGTTACTTGTTATTAAGAGAAAAGCAAGAGCAGCCTCTTCCCAGAGAGCCTCACCTTCCGTACATAATCAGGCACCTCTTCCAGGGTTTGGAATGACGTTTCACTGGGCTTCATCACATAAAACATCATGCGAATCCCCTGGGAAACCGAAACATCCTGTTGGGCTTCTGGGTTCTTCATCTCTGCCCTTGTCTGACTCCCAGCTGGAGAGTATTTGTGCTTCAGTGGTTGAAGCCAGAGGCTGAACACAGAACGAGCTGTGCTGCACGGATCAAGCCCTCTGTCAGAGAGAGACCCGGGAGGAACAAAGCCCCACAGAGCAGAGCCAACAGCGGAGTCTGTGCAGACGGTGTGTGACGAGGCAGAAAAGTACAAGGATCAATCAGGAACGAGTTCAGAGTTCGGAGGGCGCTGACCCAGAGGCCGCCCACGCTCGGGAGGGGCAGAGGAGGAACGGCTCCTGCCCAGATCACAGATAAACAGTGGAGTTTAGCTGCAGGTGGAGCAATTTATCACTAAAAAAGAGAAACAAACAAAAAACCCACATGATACCTCCTTGGAGAGAAGGAACAAAGTGATGGCAAGTGAAAGTTCGTTCTGAAAAAGTGGGTGGAAATTCAAGATGCAAATCACATGAGGAAAATATTATACCTGTTTTTCTCTCCCTTTGGAAATTCACACTGGGCTCAGGTTTGTAGTCTCCCGACAGTGTCACATTTCCTGAGAGACAAGGTGTTCTGATCTCAGGTAGTAAGACTAACCTCAAAAGCCAGTAAGCACCAAATATATCTTCCTGGTGACTGCCTATGTATTCCTGCATCTGTATCATGTTCACATCTGAATGTCTGCAAACCAATTTAAGGGCATGCTTGACTAGTCACATCTGTATTCTTCTTAGTGCTAATGGGGATTTGGATTGAAGCAGCAGTTAAGGTGTTGCTGAGAGACCTTATCTCTGTTTTCCAGGAGGAGCATGGGTTGTTTGTGTCACTTAGGTAGGCTAAAAGGCACTTAACTGCATCACCAACAAGTAAGTGAAGCTTTCCAAATCAGTCCTTCACCTACAATAGGCTATGATCATCCTTTGACTCCCACCTCATCTTTCAAAACTTTGCTGCTGCTGCTAAGTCGCTTCAGTCGTGTCCAACTCTGTGCGACCCCATAGACGGCAGCCCACCAGGCTCCCCCATCCCTGGGATTCTCTAGGCAAGAATACTGGAGTGGGTTGCCATTTCCTTCTCCAGTGCATGAAAGTGAAAAGTCAAAGTGAAGTCGCTCAGTCGTGTCCGACTCTTAGCGACCCCATGGACTGCAGGCTACTAGGCTCCTGCATCCATGGGATTTTCCAGGCAAGAGTACTGGAGTGGGGTATGTAGATGTAATTAGCTTATTGACACATGACTGTTCTCAGAGAAATAAACAGACACTATAGATAAGCAACAAATAAATTGCTACCCAGAGACACTATTAACATTTTGATATTTGTATAATTAGCTCCACTATCATATGACATGCTTATTACTAGAAATCACTGCACTATGCAAGTCTGTACAATAAAAAACCATGGGGCTAATGAGAAAAATGGGATTAGAATGCAATACTCAAAAACTTCTTAATGGTCAACAAGGAGAAAAAGGAGACATTCAAAAAGGAGAAAAAAATCAGAACCTAATAAAAATGGTAGCACACTTTTATACATGTATGTATTGACTTAAAATATACAACATAAAAGCTGCAAGTTAAATTTTATTTGGGGCAAAATGAGGACAATAGCCCGGGACACAGCATTTCAGATAGCTCTAAGCTTCTCCAAAGAGGTAGAGGGAAAAGTCAGTATATATGTGATTTTGATGAGGGCAACCACATGCAATCAAGCATATATTTTTTGCAGAAAGTTTCTGCTACTTTCAGGAAGCTCACTGCTAGTGACAAGGAGCAGATGTAACCAAGGAGTTTAGTGTTTTTCTAGAATGAGGAGATATAAGAATTGGGCTTCTAAAAATATCTATCTGAAGACCTGTTCTGCCAGTTTTCCCAGAGCACAGAGTGCCTCATTTCTGCTCTCCACCTTGAATTCCTTGCAGGGGGTGTTGAAAATCATCAGCTGCAGTAGCACATTATTTAACTGTTCCAGAGGTGCATGGCAGGTGCCAGTTTGTAGCCGGCACATGTTATATGATGAAGAAATGCATGAAAACGACAATAAATATGGTATTTCATTATGAAAAAGATCTGACCTGACCTTTGATTGTGGAAGCTAGTCTTGGAAGACTTGCCCACTGTACTATGGAGTATGAAGGAGGCTTATCTGAAACCATATGGCAAGCTGTGAAACCAGAGATCTGGATACAATGGCTCACAACACTGAGTCAGATTTGTAGACAGTGGCAGATGATTAAGGCACATGCATGTGCGTGCATTTTGTGTCTCCCTAAGCTTTTCTGTTCTTCTATGTATTCTTGGCCACCTCTTTTAAATCTCTTCTGCCTCTGCTAGGTCCTTACCATTTCTGTCCTTTATCATGCCCATCCTAGCATGAAATGTTCCCTTGATATCTGTGGCAAGAATACACATTAGAACTATACCAAAAAGATCTTACTGACCTGGATAACCACGATGATGCAGTCACCCACCTAGAACCAGACATCCTGGAGTGGAGTGTGAAGTCAAGTAACGTTTTTTACGTTTCTTATGAAGCATTACTACCAACAAAGCTAGTGGAGGTGACAGAATTCCTGCTGAGCTATTTAAAATCCTCAAAGATGATGCTGTGAAATTGCTGCACTCAATATGTCAGCAGATTTGGAAAACTCAGCAGTAGCCACAGGACTGGAAAAGATCAATTTTCATTCCAATCCCAAAGAAGGGTAATGCCAAAGAATGTTCAGCCTATCAGATAATTGTGCTCATTTCACATGCTTGCAAGGTAATGCTCAAAATTCTCCAAGACAGGCTTCAAAACTACGAGAACCAAGAACTTCCAGATGTTCAAGCTGGATTTATAAAAGGCAGAGGAATCAGAGATCAAATTGCCAGCATCCACTGGAATATAGAAAAAGCAAGGGAATTCCAGAAAAGCATCTACTTCTACTTCATTGACTACGCTAAAGCCTTTGACTGTGTGGATCACAACAAACTGTGGAATATTCTTAAAGAGATGGGAGTACCAAACCACCTTACCTGTCTCCTGAGAAACCTGCAGGCAGGTCAAGAAGCAATAGTTATAACCTTACATGGAACAACAGACTGGTTCAAAATTGGGAAAGAAGTACATCAAGGCTGTATTTTGTCACCCTGTTTCTTAACTTATATGCCGAGGATATCACGTAAAATGTCATGCTAGATCACTCACAAGCTTGAATCAAGCTGGCAAAAACATCAATAACCACATATATGCAGATCATACCATTCTAATGGCAGATAGTGAAGAGGACTAAAGAGCCTCTTGATTAGGGTGAAAGAAGAGAGTGAAAATCTGTCTTAAAATTCAACATTCAAAAAACTAAGATCATGGCATCCAGTCCCATCACTTCGTGGCAAATAGGTAGGGAAAAAGCTGGAAACAGTGACAGATTTTATTTTCTTAGGCCCCAAAATCACTGTAGGCCATGACTATAGTCATGAAATGAAAGGACACTTGCTCTTTGGAAGGAAAGCTATGACAAATGTAGACAGCATATTAAAAAGCAAAGACATCACTTTGATGATAAAGGTCCATATAGTCAAAGCTATGATTTTTTTTCAGTATTCATTCACAATATGGATGTGATATTTAGACCGTAAAGAGGACCAGTGCCAAGGAACTGATGCTTTTGAATGACGGTGCTGGAGAAAACTCTTACGAGTCCCTTGGACAGCAAGCAGATGAATCCAGTCAATGCTAAAGGAACAAGCCCTAAATATTCATCAGAAGGCACTGGAAGGACTGATGCTGAAGCTGAAACTCGGCACATGATGCAAAGAGCCAACTCATTGGAAGACTCTGATGTTGGGAAATATTGAGGCCAGGAGGAGAAGAAGATGACAGAAGATGAAATCTTTGGATGGCATCACTAATTCAAAGGATATGAGTTTGAGCCAGCTCCAGAAGATAGTGAAGGGCAGGGAAGTCTGGAATGTTCCAGTCCATGGGGTCGCAAAGAGTCGGACACAACTTAGCAATTCAACAACAACCACCACAAGCCTTTTGGTTCAGTTAGGTACTACCTTTAGCATTCACCTGGAACTCTCCCTGACAAAATCACATACACATATAGAAGGCATGTTCAAATTATTCCATAATATATTAATCCTTTTGGAGCAAATTCACGCTTTCAAAATATTACAGAACTGACTGTACTTTCAGGGGGATTCCCATTACAAATGAACACATACAGAAATATATATTTAATAAAAGTGATCATATTAGATACAATGCTTATTACCTGCTTTAAAAATGTTTTAAATTACAAATGTTATGCATCATGGGAAAAATCCAAGCATTTAGGTATATAAAGTGAAAATACTTTTAAAAATAAATGAATAAAGTAAAAATAGGTACAGCCCTTCCCCTCAAAAGATTCATATACATGCCTCCCTTCTACTTCACACTAACAACTTATCCTGGTGGGCATTTTGTCATACCTACATACCTATTTTTCCCTACAAAGGTTAATTATTATCACCATTATTATCATTTAATATTTAAACATACACATTGTTTTGTTTAAAAAAAACTGATCATACTAAACAAAGGTATAGGTAAAGTATTTTTAAATTAAAAAAATGGTACAGTAACTTTCCTTCTTGGAGTCAGCAACTTATCAGGAACATTCTTCCACTCAGTATATGTTAATACAGCTGTTTTTTTTTTTTTTTTTTAACTAGCTGCACAGTTGTATGCATATTCCAAGCAGGCAATCAAAATAATTTAAAGCATTTAAAGTAGAGAATTTTAATGCAAAGAATCAATTACAGAGATAATGAAAGAAGTAAAAAAAGCCAAATGGGAATAAAGAGACTCTAAAGATTAATATATGTCAAGGCTGTATATTGTCACTCTGCTTATTTAACTTATATGCAGAGTACATCATGAGAAATGCTGGACTGCAAGAAACACAAGCTGGAATCAAGATTGCTGGGAGAAATATCAGTCACCTCAGATATGCAGATGACACCACCCTTATGGCAGAAAGTGAAGAAGAACTAAAAAGCCTCTTGATGAAAGTGAAAGAGGAGAGTGACAACGTTGGCTTACAGCTCAACATTCACAAAACAAAGATCATGGCATCCAGTCCCATCAGTTCATGGGAAATAGATGGGGAAACAGTGGAAACAGTGTCAGACTTTATTTTGGGGGACTCCAAAATCACTGCAGATGGTGACTGCAGCCATGAAATTAAAAGACACTTACTCCTTGGAAGAAAAGTTATGACCAACCTAGATGGCATATTCAAAAGCAGAGACATTACTTTGCCGACTAAGGTCCATCTAGTCAAGGCTATGGTTTTTCCAGTAGTCATCTATGGATGTGAGAATTGGACTGTGAAGAAGGCTGAGCACCAAAGAATTGATGCTTTTGAACTGTGGTGTTGGAGAAGACTCTTGAGAGTCCCTTGGACTGCAAGGAGATCCAAACAGTCCATTCTGAAGGAGATCAGTCCTGGGATTTCTTTGGAAGGACTGATGCTGAAGCTGAAACTCCAGTACTTTGGCCACCTCATGCAAAGAATTGACTCATTGGAAAAGACTCTGATGCTGGGAGGGATTGGGGGCAGGAGGAGAAGGGGACGACAGAGGATGAGATGGCTGGATGGCATCACTGACTCGATGGACATAAGTCTGAGTGAACTCCGGGAGTTGGTGATGGACAGGGAAGCCTGGCGTGCCGCAGTTCATGGTGTGGCAAAGAGTCGGACACGATTGAGCTACTGAACTGAACTGAGCTGAAAGATTAATATCAATAGGAAACCACTCCTCCAAGCCCTTCTCCAGGGGATCTTACCAACCCAGGGATTGAACCCAGGTTTCCCACATTGCAGGTAGATTCTTTACTGACTGAACCACCAGGGAAGCCCAGAAAACCACTAGCACCCTTAAACTATAGGCAAAAAGAGAGGAGGTCAGGTGAATAGAGCTTGGGGACTGTGGTCACCCAGCGAGAAAGCACCATGATGGGCCTGTCAAATAAAAGCAGAGAGGGAACAAAAATAAGTTCTGTGGCTTCTCAGTTCTTCCTCCAAACAAACCTTTCAGCCGTACTTCCCCTTAACCTAAAGGAGCCCAAAGCCAAGTGAGGAAGGATCCTAGGAAAAGAAGTCTGCAGGAGCGGCCTGGAGAGCACAGCAGAGAAGAAGGGGAGGACTGGATCTAAGGAAAAAGTCAACCAAGGACTAGCATACCATCGCAACTTAACTGTTTCTCCATTGTTGTGCAGTTATGTGTAGTCTTGCAGTTAGGCCAATAAATTTAACGCAACAATGAACATCACAGTATAAATACCTTGAACATTTGTGCACATTTTTGAATTAAGTAGATTTCTAGCAGTGGAATTATGTTGCTGAAGGCTTTATAAAATTTATATCTTGCTAGCCACTGCCAAATTCACTGCCAAAATTGCATTTCCCTCTTGCTTGACACTGGCTACTATCAATCTTTTACAGTTTTCAGCCAATTGATTGGTGAAAAATGACATCTTGTTTTAATTTGCATTTCCCCAGGAACGTGGAAAATCTTTTCAATACATTAGCCATTTGTTTTCCTTTGTGTGTGCTTTATTTTTTAATATATGTTGCACATGATTTTATTATATTGTCTTTCTGTATTGATTTATAGGCTATGTCTATTCTATATATGTATACATGTCTCTCATATATGTGGCAAATGTTCTCTCAGTTTTTATGTTTATTTTAACTTTGCTATAACTATGCTGTCAAATAGCAATTGCACCTTTCTCTGTGCTATTATCTTTTATTTTATTATCTCTGCTTTTGGGTCTGGCTCATAGTTTTTTTTTTTTACTAGAATTCTATAAAAATGATCATTTAGATTTCACGTGCTATTCCTTTAGTTAACTGGAGTTTGGTTTTGTATCTGTCATGAAGTTGTTCTAATTTCATGTTATATCCTCCCTAACTGCCTTTGGCGGATCCCAGTTCTTCCCATATCAAGAATTAGAGTCCATATTGTTCATATATTTGTCTACTTAGCAGGACTCTTTTCAGGCTCTCTACTCAGTTCCACTGATGTATCTATTTTCACACTGGTACCCAGCTCTCTTAATTATTGCATTATCATAATAAATTCTGGTAACCTGTAGAACAATTGCTCATTTATGAATTTTGTTTTTCAGAAATTTAAAATGACTTTTTTCACATTTGCCCTTGTGACCCTATTAAAACAAAACTTGACAGAATTCTATCAGTATTTTAACTGGAACCTCACTGCACCCGATTGATTTGGAAGCCCTTATATCACAGGAACTCAGTCAGCTTGCCTGCACAAGTGAACCGATCTACTACAATCATTTGAACTTAGCTCACTATTTAAATAATGCCGATGCTCATGGCCAATCTTTGTCTTCCTTATTTTCTCCATTCTTATTTTTTTGTACGGCTTAGATTCGAAAGTTATCTTTCTTTTTTTCCCGAAGTTTACACATGTGTGGTATGTTTTACTAAATATATTTTCTTACCTATATATGTGAGGAATAACACAGCTAAATATAAATCTCTAATTCAAAAATTGGACCCCTGTCAAAATTCAACAGAGGTAGGCACTTTCACTGCAAATCTGTTAGGCAGAGCAAAGGCGTGTAGAACAAAGGATGTTAACACTTCACCTGAACCAAAAAGAGGAAGTGCAAGATATCTCCAGGTACCTTTCTGTCCAAATATGTTGGTCAGAGCTTCCTAGTCAATGGGGCCTTGCTGACGGTCGCTTCTTTCATCCAGTTAAATTGAAAATGGTTGGAAAGTGCTGATATGAGTAACAAATGTCTCATGATAATGCAAGGCACGGAAACCTGCTGCTCTTCTGTGCCCTCATTTGCTACTTGCAAATAACTCAGTACAAAGAGACATCAGAAACATTCTGTCAAGGAAAAGAAAAGTCATTTAAAGGACTTCTCTGGTGGTCCAGTGGCTAAGACTCTGTAATCTCACTGCAGAGGTGGCCAGGTTCAATCCCTCTTCAGAAAACTAGATTCCACATGCTGCAACTAAAGAGTTCTCATGCCACAACTAACGATTCCACATGCCGCAACTAAGACTTAGTACAGCCAAAATAAATAAATACATCAGAAGTCATTTTACAAATTGACTAGGGACTTCTCATGATATTGTGATTGATAATGCCCATTCATTTCAGTTCAGTTCAGTCGCTCAGTAGTGTCCGAATCTTTGCGACCCCATGAACTGCAGCATGCCAGGCCTCCCTGTCCATCACTAACTCCAGGAGTCCACCCAAACCCATGTCCATCAAGTCAGTGATGCCATCCAACAATCTCATCCTCTGTCATCCCCTTCTCCTCCTGCCCTCAATCTTTCCCAGCATTAGGGTCTTTTCAAATGACTCAGCTCTTTGCATCAGGTGGCCAAAGTATTAGAGTTTCAGCTTCAGCATAATGAACAACCAGGACTGATCTCCTTTAGGAAGGACTGGTTGGATCTCCTTGCAGTCCAAGCGACTCTCAAGAGTCTTCTGCAACACCACAGTTCAAAAGCATCAATTCTTTGGCACTCAGCTTTCTTCACAGTCCAACTCTCACATCCATACATGACTACTGTAAAAACCATAGCCTTGACTAGATGGATCTTTGTTGGCAAAGTAATATCTCTGCTTTTGAATATGCTATCTAGGTTGGTCATAACTTTCCTTCCAAGGAGTAAGCGTCTTTTAATTTCATTGCTGCAATCACCATCTGCAGTGATTTTGGAGCCCATAAAAATAAAGTCTGACACTGTTTCCACTGTTACCCCATCTATTTCCCATGAAGTGATGGGACCAGATGCCATGATCTTTGTTTTCTGAATGTTGAGCTTTAAGCCAACTTTGTCACTCTCCTCTTTCACTTTCATCAAGACGCTTTTGAGTTCCTCTTCACTTTCTGGCATAAGGGTGGTGTCATCTGCATATCTGAGGTGATTGATATTTCTCCCGGCAATCTTGATTCCAGCCCAGCATTTCTCCTGATGTACTCTGCATATAAGTTAAATAAGCAGGGTGACAATATACAGCCTTGAAGCACTCCTTTTCCTATTTGGAACCAGTTTGTCATTCTATGTCCAGTTCTAACTGTTGCTTCCTGACCTGCATACAGAAATTACAGTAACTTGTGCAGGGAAAGTATAATATAAATAATTGTCAGCTATAATGGGGAATAGGAGTAATGATGGAGTGACCAATAAAATTTGAAGGAACTCTAAAATTATAGGAAGAGCAGATGAAAGGAGCCGCCACTACCTCTAGGACTAGACTAAGGGACTTGCTGGAAATTGTGTTCAAAGATGGGACTGCAGAGTGATTCACTAGCTTGGACCCAGTTGGAGGCAATCGGAATCTCCTCACCCACTCCCCTGTCCTTGGGATATATATAACTTCTGCCCACCCTTCCCAAAGCCAGAGTCATTTTCAAAGACACAGTCTCGAGAGAGCAATGTGTTGTTGGTACATCAGGACTGACTAATGACTGAACCAATTAAAGACCTCAGAAAAACTTTAAAAGACTCTGGCATATGGGTGCAGAGATCTACTTGCTCTGTGGCTGCTGAAAACAAGCCTTGTATGAAAGTTTTCTTGCCTGTTGAACCTGCCACCTCCCAATCTAGAATGGCCTCTCTCTTTGGTCTTCTTGCCCTCCATGTATAGGGAACAGTTTCAGATTTCATCCAGGAAGCTTCCAAGGTTTCAAACCACGAATCTGCCCTCTAGGATGATGAAGAAAGCTCTTTACCAGGAGTATTTCACCAAGGCACTTCCCTACAAAACCTCCTGAGGGAGTAAAGCTGCTGGCTGCCAGCATTGCAGGGATTGGGCACTGGAGAATCCTCCTCTCCTCACCCAGTGCTATAGGGCTCTGCCAAGTGAGTACAGGGCACTTTCTTTCAAAATAATGGTCCAGGGCCTACCCCCAGCAAAGGCTAACATCCTGTTGGATAGTACAGTACCACTATATAAGGACTCAGATTCATTTTCACAGATCAGACAGTGTGGTATCAATTTGGAGACAAGAAGCAATACATTTATAACTAACACAATAAATTTATATAACCTAACACTTTTTAGTAATTATAAAATGTTTTCTTCATCATGTTTCTCTTATGCATGTTGTACTTAGTCTCAATTTTCTTGAAATTATAAATCATGTAAAAATAATTTCCTAGGTGCTCACTGACTGAGAAGAAGATTGGAGAGTTTCTGTATGTAGTTCTGTATTTTCTTTTAGTATGGAACATTTCAGATTAATGTGAAGTCTGAGTACAACGGTTTTCCCCTTAGTTATTTCTGCTTCTTGGATGCTCACAGAATATTTATATGCCTTTGAAATCAAATCATTCTGGTGAGTTGTTTCTTTGGTTGGAATATTTTAGAGTGGCAAGCCTCCTTAAACCTTGGATTCTAATCTTCCTTTCCTTTAAGGAAATTTTTTGCTATTATATTGTTGTCTATTATTTGTGCTCCATTTCTCTTTCTACACTTCTTCACAAATGTGACTCACCTGCTTTGCAGATCCCATTTGTCTTTGACATTCATATATTGCTTCTGACCATTTTCATCTGTTTTATGAATGCTCTCTGATTTGCTCAAGCTTATGCTTTAGGTTTATTTTTCTTCACTGTTTCATTTTTCCTTCTGGTTCTACTTTAAATTCTACAATAACATTATTTGTTTTCTTAAATCCATTCCTGAACTCTCTTAGTACTTCTATTTCTTATCATGCTAAGTGGCTTCAGTCATGTCCGACTCTGTGTGACCCCATAGACGGCAGCCCACCAGGCTCCCCGTCCCTGGGATTCTCCAGGCAAGAACACTGGAGTGGGTTGCCATTTCCTTCTCCAATGCATGAAAGTGAAAAGTGAAAATGAAGTCACTCAGTTGTGTCCGACTCTTAGCGACCCCATAGACCGCAGCCTACCAGGCTCCTCCATCCATGGGATTTTCCAGGCGAGAGTACTGGAGTGGGGTTCCATTGCCTTCTCCAATTTCTTATCATATAATCTCTTTTTTCTTCAAATTTATTTCTTATTTAACTTCTTCAAGTGCATAAAACAGAGCTGTCTAAAATTCTTGTTTATTTCCTGGGGCTGGCAATACTCAGGATACTTAAACAGATGCCCTCCATCTACTTTTGTCAATTTCATTCCCTGGCCTCAACCTCGATTTATTTATCCTTGAATCCATAGGTCTTTTGGGGTTTCCCCCTTCCCCGACCCCCTGCAAAACACACACAACACACTACATACACACACACGTGAAGGACTGTATCTTCAGGTCTACTGGTCACTTTGAAGTTTAGTTTTATCTTATCAATTCAACCTGAGGGGGTGGAGGAGGCGCTCTGAACATGACTAGTCTCTACCAGTCTCTGCCTGGTTTTTCAGCCAGCTGGAACTGCTGTAGTGTTAGCCAGCTTTCCTCGTCTTGA
Source organism: Capricornis sumatraensis (assembly GCF_032405125.1). Lineage (NCBI taxonomy): Eukaryota > Metazoa > Chordata > Mammalia > Artiodactyla > Bovidae > Capricornis > Capricornis sumatraensis. The sequence goes on from NC_091073.1 coordinate 28,762,758, forward strand.
ATCCTCTCTTTGACCTATTTTACTCATACAAAAAGACCATTTAAGCTATCCTTCTTGTAATTTCTCTTTCTTGAGACTAGAGTGTCCATGGCCCATCATGGAAGGCTTCATATCCAGTCAAGTAACCTTGTCCTTTGGTTTTAGGACAACTAGGAAAAATGAGAATTTGTTTATGGAATAGGTTCTCAGCCTTTGGGCTTTCTCTTTTGTGAAAAATTCCGTACTCCCCTCCAACCTGGATGATAGTGTCCTCCTCTGCTGTCTTTGGCAACAAAAGCCAAAATGACTCCAACTCAACCAAGTCAGTCTTAGCCATAGTTCTCACCACCAGTCCTAACCACGTGCATATTACATGTGGTAATCCCACCCACTGCTGTGGAGGGATCAAACTCTGCTTTTGCAAACCTGGCTTGGAGAAGTAGCTTATTGTGTAGTCTTCTTTCTATTAAGCATTAAGAATCACACATACAGTTGAGCTTCAAGGTGGCTGCAAGAAAGGTGACCCTCTTTTTTTCTTTTTTCTTGGTGCTACCACAATTTTATCCCTCTGAATAAGGGGATATTTAGCTTGCCATTTACTCCGGAACTCATGAAGTCTTTTCTCTCCTATATTAACTTGCTAAAACTGTCTTAATAAAATGTCATAGACATGCTGACTTAAAACTCAATTTGTTTTCTCACAGTCCTGGAGGCTGGAAGTTCAAGATCCAAGTGTTGGCAGGTTGGGTATCTTCCCATGCCTCTCTCTTTGGCTTTTGACTGATGTCTTTTCCCCCGTCCTCGTATGACCTTTCCTTTGTGTACATATATATGTGTTGCCTCTCCTATTTTCGTAAAGCCACCAGGCCTATCAGATTAGGGCTCCACCCATAAGACATCATTTAATCATAGTTACTGATGTAAAGACTCTATCTCTAAATACAGTCATATTGGGGAGGAGGGAAGATTTCAACATATGAATTTGGTGGAGTGATCATTCATAACACCTCTTCATATATCCTTTTTAGTCATTTGAGTGAAATTTCTGGGGATTAGACTGGAAACCTGCTCTAACATCACCATCTTTAAAAGTTCATTTTTCTAAGATTATAAAAACAATATATGTTTGCTGTGGAAATATAGAAAATGGCAAAACATGAGAAAAAAAAGTAAACCAGTATCATCCCACCAATCAGTTTAGAGCCTTGTCAATATTTTAACATATATTTTACATTTAAGGTATTTTTCAGGGACATTATTTTACACAGATGAGTTCACACAATGTATAAATTTAGGTCCATCTTTTTAAAATTTAGAAGTTATATGATGAATGACAAAGTCTCAAAATGGAAGATGTCTTGCTCTTTGAATCACTACTGGGAGAGGAACTATTCATCAATCAGAGCATTATGTAAGGAAAATTTATACTTACAATGTGCTTTAAAAAAATGTTATTATTTGAGGCTAATGGTGGCCTAATATAGCAAACTGGCATTGGAGGGTTTTGATCAGAAGAATCACATAATCTATAATAGGTATTTTAAAACCATCAATCTGGTTTCTATGTGAAGGATAGACTTTAGAGGAGGAGAATGAAAGCAAGGGAGTGTTCAGAAGTGACTGATCCTGTATAGGCACTACACGTGGGTGACTTCCACTAGGAAGGCTTCACTGGAATTAGTGAGGAGTGGAAAGATTCTGGATACATTTTGATGGTAAAGCTAACAAGGTTTACTAACAGACTGGATAAAGGAAGAGGCATAGTTTCAAAAATTTGGTTTAAGCAGATGAAAGAAGGCTGAGTGCCAAAGAATTGAGGCTTTCAAATTGTGGTGCTGAAGAGGGCTCTTGAGCATTCCTTGGACTGCCAAATCAAACCAGTCAATCCCAGAGGAAATCAACCCCGAATATTCACTGGAAGGACTGATGCTGAAGCTGAAACTCCAATACTTTAGCTATCTGATATGATGAGCAGACTGATTGGAAAAGACCCTGATGCTGAGAAAGACTGAGGGCAAGAGGAGAAGGGGACAACAGACGATGAGATGATTGCATGGCATCATTGACTCAATGGACGTGAGTCTGAGCAAACCCCAGGAGATAGTGAAAGACCGTGAAGCCTGGTGTGCTTCCATCCATAGAGTGTCAAAAAGTCCAACATGGCAGTGACTGAACAACAGCAAGACTGGAGTGGCTATTGACTACGATAGACAAACTAGGCGATTTGTCTTTATATATGACATGAGATTGCTATAGATATCTCAGTGGAGATAGATGTAGCAACTGGATATATATATCTGCAGTTCAAAGCTCAAAATAGGGGAATTAGTTATGAATAGAAAGAAAAAGCATCAGCAAGAGTAGAATAGTTACAAACTAAACGTAAGAATGATTTCCATATACAGATTGTTCAACCATGTTCATATGCATGAACAATGTTCATTTTTATTTGAAGATCATGCCTAGTAGATTTCTTTTGTGTAATAAACTAATTTTATTTCCAATACAGAAAACTTAAAATATTATAGTTGGCATTTTATTATGAATAATCTCATTATGGAAGTAATCAAAAAGCTATATCTTATTCCTATATTATTAGCAATCATATATGTTTGATAGTAAGAAACTGCCAAACTGTTTTCCCAAGTGTATGCACTGTTTAGCATTCTCACCAGTGTGCGAGTTCCAGTCGCTCTGCATGCTTTATAGCACTTGGTATATCCAGGATTATTTTTATTTTTCATTCTCTTTCTTGTATCTGTATGGCTACATAATTTGTGTAGACTATGTAAGCTGTCCTAATGCAAAGTTTATTATCTTCATTCCTATTTTATTCCCATATATTTGGAACACATTTGCTTTTTCAGACTATAGCTATATGTTGCCAAATTTTCGATATTGTCTCTAAGAGTCTTTGAGGGCATCTCTGGTGGCTCAGATGGTAAAGAACCTGCCTGCCAATGCAGGTAGACATAAGAGAATGTGGGTCAATCCCTGAGTCAGGAAGATCCCCTGGAGAAGGGAATGGCAACCCACCCCGGTATTCCTGCTTGGAAAATTTCATAGACAGAGAAGTCTGGCAGGCTATGGTCCACAGGGTCACAAAGATTGGAACACAACTGAAGCGACTTAGCATGCATGCACAAGAGTCTTTGAATCCTTTTGTATTAAAATGGCACCGTATGAAACTTAGATCAACCTCTTTATTTTCTTAGATCAGATTTTATTACTTTTGGCCGAAGTCCTTTCCACGACTTAGAAGGCAAAGATCAGGTAGAACATGATCTTTAAAGAAATTTATGACATGCACTTGAGTTCAGAGCATAAAAAACAAATAGCATTTCAGAAGTTATTTCTTTAAAACCCCATCAAGCTAATACATCTCATTGTTATTTTAACAGTAGTCAGTGCCAAAAGAGCAGCTCAAAGTTCTGCGCTCGTATCAGTGTCCGAATGCATGTAACTTGTTCTTTATAGGATTGATTTTCAGTCAATGTTGGAATTAATCCAAATGCACAATACAGAATAAAAGAATGTGGAAGATCTCAAGAGTATTTCTTGAAATAGCTCAGGAGAGTCTCTGCAAAGAGAAGGCTTTTTTTGTGGGGGGCATTAAGTTTGGGAAACAAAGTATTATATATATATATACCACTTAAAGGTTAATTTTGTATGTAATAAATATTTTAAAACTTCCAACAAAACCAGCAACAGAGAAATTTATTTTAATTTGCTCAACTTGCAGTTTCTCAATTGTAATTCCCTAGAGAATGACTGTTAATCTAACACTTTCAAACACATCTGGGAATGTGTATGACAGTGCATGGTTTGAGAACTGCTGTCTTACTTAGGGTGTCTTTGGAGCTGTCACTCTTGCAGGGAAAGAATGGCCACCCATCTTTGGTAATAGTATTTAATGCCCCCTGATTTGAGGCAAAAAATCATGATAAAAGATGTATATTTCTGAAAATAAGTAAAAAGGCAACTTTAGCGTTCTACGCTACATACAAAAGTGTGTTTCTCATAACAACAGCAGATTAGACAGAGTCCTTTACCTAAATATCCATCACAGGAATTGCTGGATGCTGATGAGAGGAGCTATGAACCTTCTTTTATGAAACAAAGTTGAAGCAATTCATCACAAACATAAATCCAGTTCTTATCATTCTCTGTGACACATGGTTGAGAATTTCTCTCTAGTTTCAGTACCATGAAATAATGTATTTCTCCTGAACAGCATTTGCATTATTTAACTTTATGGAGGCTATCCATCACCCACTTAATCATGTTTCCCACTTCAGATGGTTGAATATGTAGCTTAGTGCCAAATTCACAATATAAATCCAGCAAGTGTGTAGAATCCAAGTGGGGGGCATACAAAACTCACCCCTGGATCCACACTGATTCTGCCTACATTTTTCTTATGTAGTCTTTATCACCTATTTCACTTGTGTTTTATTAAGCTTCATTGAGTGTAGTGGTGTAAGATGTTTTCATTTCTTCTTGTCATGAGGTAAATAATTGTTTAATGTTAATAGATTATTTAATGAGTGAAACAGATATTCTGTCATTAGATGGTGCTGCCATTTTGATAGGCGTTCTCGGGAGGCAACTGTAAATTTTTATTGTCCACACAAATGCACAGATTGCAATTTGAATCATAGCTGAATTTTACTTCAGACTTTTTCTTGGGAGAAAGGGATTAAACCTAGTCAATATTTTGTATAAAGAACTGTGCTGCTCTAAACTTCAAATATGTAACTGTGATGTCTGGAACTTCATTTGAGAGTAGAGCAAATAAAGGTTTACACGAACATAAGAAAACAATTCTCAGTCACACCTGCCTCTGCACTACTTCCCCACGTCTCCTTCTCCAGGAAGTTCAGAAATCTTACTTGGGGTCAGGGTTCCTAGTTGGAAAAGGACAGGTCCATGTTGCTCATGTACCCCGCATGTAAAACTCTGCCTTTAAGGCTGCATGACACCCCAGTACTAGCAGAACTTGTTTGCTTCATAATTAGTCACTGTGCTATGTCGTTGCCATCAGCAGGTCAGAAATTCTTCTGTGCCAGCTGAAATCAGAAATTTCTCAAAGATGATTTCTCTTCATTTTTGCTGCCCCCTCTGGAACACTCCTGCACGTAACTGTCACCTGCCCTGCTCAAAGGAATAAATTTTATGCCTCCTGATCTGCTTGCTGCTTTCTTTATTCCCTTGTGAAAGAAACTCTGGAGTTATAGGGACTATTTAAGTAAAAGAAGATACCTCACATACATGTATCTGAAGCCACATACCTTCTCCACCTTTTCCACTCCCTCAGAACTACATCAAAATTTAAAACTTTCCCTCTTCAAAGACACCGTTAAGAAAAATAACAGGATAACCCCAGACTGGGAAAAATGTTTAAAAATCCTATATTGAATATGAGGCCTGGATCCAGAATAAACAAATAACCAAATAACTCGGAAAGTCAAAACTCAAAAGCAATCTAACTCAAAAAAAAAAAGAAAAAGAAAAAAATGGGCGAGAGATTTGAAGAGTCACTTCCCCAGACATCTTTCAAATGGCAAATCAGTACTTAAATAATGGTCAATATCATTAGTCATTAGAGAAATGAAAATTAAAACCATTAACACCAATTAATATCAATAAAATCTGCAAGACTGGTGACAGCAAGCGTTTTTGAGGATGTAAAAGAATTGATGCTTTCATATACGACTGGTGCGTAAGAACATGGAACAATAACTATGGAACGCTGCTTGGTATATTCTTTAAAAATTCAACACAGATTTACCTTATGACCTACCCAATTAACTCTTAAAAACTTAATGGGAAAAAAAGGAAACCATATATCCATGCAAATATTTGTACACGCAGTCATAGCCTATGAATGTTGGTATTTATAACACAAAAAACACAATAATCCATAGGCTCATTATACAGCTCACAGGATGTTCCAATTTCCACAGTGGCTTTCTGGGGATTATTCAGTTATTTTGTCAAATTTCACTACACAGCATATATCTGGGGATTTACCTTGATGCTTCCATTTTTCTTACTTCCCATGTCTAGTTTACTTGCTATCAAGTTTGACCAGCAAATCAGCGTGGGATTGCAACCTACTAGTGAGTTGTGAAATCAATATGGTAGGATGTGAGTAGAATTTAAAAAAAATAAAACTGAACCAAAAAATGATAATAAAACTATTTCAAAATGTCAGCATTCTTGACCAGTGATAAAATCAAGCATCATTTCATAAAATTTTGTTTCAGTCACATACATACCACTCACAGACACACACATCTCAGGAGCTGAAAATTGATTTCTATTTAAGTAGCCTATCCTGGGTCTTTCCAATGCAGGAATCGAACTGGGGTCTCCTGCATTGCAGGCAGATTCCTTACCAGCTGAGCTACCATGGAAGCCCTCTATTTAAGTATAAATTGCAATAAAAAATTGAATACCACTGCTCCGGTTCTGACTGTTTCCACTTCTCCCCAGGAAGCTTTGAATCCACTGCTCACGCAGCAAGTAGAAAAATCTTTCCAGCACGCTAATCGTAGCAATTCTTTTTCCTCCTTAAAATTTTGTATCCCATTTCCTTGCTTTTTGATCATAATGAGGACACATCCCCATGCCCACCCTACCTAGATTTGAGTGTAGAATGTGAACAGATCCCAGCAATAACCTCCCTGTGTCTCGTCCCTTTCACTTTACTCCTTGTGGTCCTTATGTCAGTATTTCAAACACACCTCAGCCTCCCTGAGCTTATTTTTGCCTCAACCTGGAATACTTTGCCCAACCTCTGAAAATCATTGGATCCTTCTCATCCTTCACAAATAGTGTAAATATGCCCTTTTTCAACTAGTCTTCTTGGAATATACACTGACTCCTTGATATCCCTACTTCGATACTATAGACAGAACCTGAGATGTTAATACTGAGCTCATCATTGTTTTGCCCCACTCTCCCCTTATATCACTATTGTCAAGGCTGCTTATCTTTCCTGTATGCTATCTCTGTGAATGTTGCCACTTAAGTATAGACATTTCTCTACAGATCCATTCTGAGTCCTCCCAATCTCACATCCATCTTATCTCCCGGCTGTGTCAATTCTGCTTCTCCTGGCACTGGCCAGGTAGATGTCTGTTGTCAACCACGGAGCTCAGTATGTCAGCTTTTCACGCATAACCAAAACAGGGACAACAATAGAGAGACTGGGAGGCAGGCACAGAGAGACAGAAAGACAATGTTTGAGGCACACAACTTCCCAGGATTTTCCAACTTGATAGGTATTATTATACTATGACCTGATTTGCGAATGGCCATCCCTGTCTCTAGGACTGTACAATGCCCTATGCTGTGCATCCATGGCTTGGGTAGTAGGTTAAGAACCTAGACCATGCCTGCTTTAGGTAGAGGCCTCTAAGCCCAACAGCAAAGGGGGCCTACCTGGCAAGTTCCAGCTCCATGCTAGCTCCAACCTGCAGCAGAGTCTCCTACAACTAGGCAGCAATAAGGGCTTTTCCTTTTTAAAAATCCTTTAATACCTTATTTGCGCTAGTCTTTTTCTTGTGTTATCATTATCTTTTTCAATATTCTTTCAAGATAAATGTTCGTCAGTTTTGTTTAAACCCTCTGCCCAGTTAAATATATTTTTTGTTAAATTTATTTGTAATATTCCTAGAAAAAAAAATTATCAACTTTTCTTAGAAGTTGCATAAGAAAGCATATTTGCTAGTTTACATACTTTACATTTCACCTATGATACACTGAATATTCCTGAAAGAATCTTCAGATGTGTAGAGTCTCCACGATAATTTGGCATATCTTGAGATAAACTGACAAACATCTGCATCTCTCCTGTACAGACAGTAAGGTTGCCCACCTCTATTAAAATTTTAAATGACAACCCAAGGAGTGATACAGTATTTATTCCTGTTGCACACATATCATTTGGTATTCCTGTGCTAACTGATATCAAAAGAACGAACACTAAAATGTCTTATAAAGAATCTCATCTTCGTCTTAGACAGCATTATGGAGTTCAATGCTGAATTCATCACCAAATAATTTTTAAGAGTTCTCTTTATTCATTCAATAACTTTCTTCAGTTATAAAGCATTTTATAAGTTAAAATTTTATTATTCATATTTATTTGTATATGTTAAATATTTAATGATGTTTAATTTCGTTGTTTTTTCTAAGACTGCCATCTATAGAAAGTATTCCTGAGTATTCAGTCATGTTTATGGTATAAAGTTTCTTCTTTAAATGGTTGTATTTTGAAAAATAATTTCATTTTATTTACATATTTATTTTCGGCTGTGCTTGGTCTTTGCTCCTGCCTGGGCGTTTCTCTAGTTGCAGCAGGTAGGGGCTACTCTTCACTGAGATGCGTGGGCCTCTCACTGCAGTGGTTTCTCTTGTTGCGGAGCACAGGGCATGTGAGCTTCAGTAGTGTGACACGTGGGCTCAGTAATCGCAGCCCCTGAGCTCTAGAACACAGGCTCAAAAGTTGTGGGGCACAAGCTTAGTCACTCTGAAGCATGTGGAATCTTCCCAGACTAGGGGTCAAACCCATGTCTCCTACATTAGGAGGCGAGTCTTCACCGCTGAGCCGCCAGGGACGGCTAGTTGTATCATTTTTAAATGCAATTAATTTAAAGACATCCGATATGCTGTACAACACAGGGAGCTAAACTGGTGCTCTGTGACAACCTAAAGGGGTGGAATGGGGTGGGGGGTGGGAGGGAGGTTCAACAGGGAGGGGACATATGCATACTTATGACTGATTCATGATGATATATGACAGAAACCAACACAATATTGTAAAGCAATTATCCTCCAATTAAAAATAAAGAAATTTGAAAAATAAGGATCAAACAAGAAGCATTTAATAAATGACTGGGCTGGGACAATTTTCAAATTTGATACTCACATGACTAAGGTTGAACTAATATTGTATTACACTGTTTAATCTTTAACTTCTGATGTCTATATTTTTATTCCATTTTACAAATGAGAAAACTGGGGGTCCAAAAGAGTACTTAAATTATTCAAGGTCATATTTATAATTTCAAAAGCAACCAAAGTAGAAGAGAACTATGATGAAGGCAAATACAACCTTTTTTTGATCATCAGAAAATTAACACCAGTGATATTAATTTTATTAATAAAAATTAAACATTAATTTTATGCTTAGCTTTTATGTTTCATATTCCTACAACCTCCAGTAATGAAAGGTGCAAAGATAAGCTAACTTTGAGGAGCTTGTGGTGTTGTTATTGACAACCAGTGGAGCCCACCCTGAGGACACAATGTTCTCAGTGCCTTAGCAGGAAGAACTGGAAAGGGGGCAACGAAAAGGAGGCAGAAGATAGTCATACTGACCCTCCTGGGAGGTGAAAACGGAAATATTGATGCCTGATTCCAACAACAGCCATACTTTAAAAAGCAGTATAAATTTAAAAATTAAAAAAAAAAATACCCTGGAATTTCTCCACCTACTAACTTCAGAATGCCTCACATTAAAACCATTTAGTTATGGAACTATCTAGAAGATGTAATGAAATCCATCAAACTTGAGTGGGATCAGAAATGTAGCCCACCTGGAAAGCAAGCGGTGTTCTCACTTCTCCAGGTTACTTCTAACCCATCCACACTTCAAAGCAGAGAATTCCCAGGTGCTTCCTGCTTGAGTTTCTGAACCCTGGACCTCAACTAAACACAACTCATGAAGTGCAAGTTGGAGAGAAGCTACAGACAGAACACCGTGAAATAAGCAGCCACTTATTAGATTTGCAATCCTATTCAAAACAGCCAATGCAATTTACTTTTGTCATTTAACCTTATCGTGGAATATTAAATAAGCTAACAAAAAAAGAGAACATCCTTGAAAAAGTGACTCATACTGTTTTTCCAACTATTTGCAGACTATCAAAATTGGCAGTGGTCTATTTTTAGAGATTTATAGGACATTTACTATTAGTCTGGCTACCAAGGGTAGCAGGGACTCAGTACAGAGAACGCCAGATCAAAAGCTTCATTCTGGCCAGCATCTATAGGTTAGGGGTGGGTGCATTATACTTAAAATTGTATGTACGTGGCACTGACATATCTACCAGAAAATGGGATATGCATGGGTTAGACCTTTGTGACTGAGCCAGGTTGCCTGGGGAAGCTTCAAAGGCGATGCCAAATCAAGGCCTGGTTGAATCTTACTCCTTAACAGGATACATGATAAAATTCAGGCAGCCAGATTCCTGGAGGTTGTAAGAATGTGAAACATAGCAGCTGCTATCCCTGGTATCAATTTCCTGCAAGCTTTTTTAGGGGAAAATTGGGCCCTCAGGTGGGCTTCCCATATAGCTCAGCTGGTAAAGCATCTGCCTGCAATGCAGGAGACCCTGGTTCCATTCCTGGGTGGGGAAGATCTGCTGGAGAAGGGATAGGCTACCCACTCCAGTATTGGGCTTCCCTGGTAGCTCAGCTGGTAAAGGATCTGCATACAACGTGGGAGACCTGGGTTTGATCCCTGGGGTGGGAAGATACCCTGGAGAAGGGAATGGCTACCCACTTCAGTATTCTGGCTTGGAGAATTCCATGAACTGTATAGTTCATGGGGTCACAAAGAGTCAGACACAGCTGAGCGACTTTCAGTTTCACTTGGGCCCTTGAAGTCCATAGCATTCCTTTTGCAGAGCTGTAGCATCCTCCAGGAAAGAGCTGTGGAGAATTGGCCCGTAGTTAATCAGAGATGAAACGGACATTGCCATTATTACTCTGGAAGACTGTTCAAGGGTCAGACATAAAGACCTTTCCTTGAAAGCAAATAGAAGCAGACTAATTTAGAAAACAAAAATCATAATGCTGAGCTGTCACACAGAGTTCACAGGCTGTTTCCCAGGGCCACACCAGGGCATGACATGAATTCCCAGGCTCTGGGCTTGGCCAGAGACTTTGGTACATTTCAAACCATTTAGCGATTCTAATACAACTCTGAAAAAGCTGCTTAGAGTTTCTGATGCTTTGCTTTCTCTATTTCTCAACTAAAATCATTTTATTTCAATGATATTTATTTCTTCAATGACTCTTCACTGAGGCTCTTCTACTTGCCTGGCACTCTTTAAGGAGGCGCCCCCAAGTGGCTCAGGGACAAAGAATTGCCTGCCGATGCAGGAGATGCAGTTTCGATCGATCCCTGGGTCAGGAAGATACCCTAGAGGAGGAAACGACAGTCCACTCCAGTACTCTTGCCTGGGAAATCCCATGGACAGAGGAGCCTGGCGGGTTACAGTCCACTGGGTCATGGAGTCAGACATGACTGAGCCCACTGCTCCTATGAGCAGGGCATGCAGGATGAATACTATGGTCTTACTATCATAATTCATACATAAGATTACTATGAAGATTAAATCCAATGATGCATGAGGCAAAGAGTAGGCACTCAACAAGCATTAATTTCTTTCCTTCCCTTTCTTGAAAAAGGGCACTTACCACCAGACTGTAATTTTATTTACACTAGAATAGGTAGAGAAAAATGAAGTTGTATCAGATAAAATTATTTAAAGGATATCACAGTATTTCCTGGACCCACAACAACAGCATGGCAGCTATACATTTACTTAGTAGTTATTAAGAACCTAGCATACGCCAGACCTTGTACTAAGCATTAGACTATAAAGAATAAACAGCGTATACAAACTCAAGGGGATCGAATTTAGAGACTCATTACCGTGAGAGCAATGCATACGAGTTAAACCCCAACTCAGGGAAGATAAAATATTTGTTTATTTATGTTATTAATTATATGATTCTATACTTATTTTCTATAATTTATAGTATAAATTATATAAAGATTTAAATTAAAATGATTTGATAATTTATTTATATGCACTATATTCAATACAATATATATTTCAAAACCTGATTTTATTTTTAAAAAACTACAGAAGATGCAGTGTTGAAAAGCATCATTTTCCCTCCTTGCTGCTGCTGCTAAGTTGCTTCAGTCGTGTCCGACTCTGTGCGACCCCATAGACGGCAGCCCACCAGGCTCCCCAGTAGCTGGGATTCTCCAGGCAAGAACACTGGAGTGGGTTGCCATTTCCTTCTCCAATGCATGAAAGTAAAAAGTGAAAGTGAAGTCACTCAGTTGTGTCCGACTCTTCGCAACCCCATGGACTGCAGCCTACCAGGCTCCTCTGTCCATGGGATTTTCCAGGCAGGAGTACATCAGTCCTATTCCCTAGAAACAGAATTCTATTATTTATACTTTAAATTCTGTCAGAAGCTACTTCCATGACACTCCTACTCCAGTGTTGATTTCTCAGTTTCCACAAGGTGGTCAGTGGCCACCTTGTCTTAGAAACTGAAGATTTTGCTAAAATTCATGACATCACACTTCTCTCCATCTCCTTCAAATGTCACTATTTGTAGGATTGTTTATACTTTTGTTACAACTGTAACTTTAAATACTTTATTTAAATCTGATTTCCATGTTCAGTCCAAAGTCCAGTGGTATCTTTTGCTTCCCTTTCTTTTTTTTTTTTTTTAGCAGCCTTGCTCTCTTCCACCTTTCCTCCCTTCCACATCCACACCCCATCCTTGGTGAACTCTTCTTTCTCACAGTCACAATACATGAATTTGTTTTGCAAACCTAAGCAAGTCTTACATGGTTTGTCCACTTTAAGGTAAAAAATAAACAAGATTTGAATTACATGACTATGTAAATATTGTTCACTACTGGCCAAAGAATAGACAAGGACTATATTTCCTTTTTATATGTTCCAATGTCATGAACCGTGGACGACGTAATGAAAATATTAGCAGGAATCATGTTTAAGACACTCTCTGAACTGTCTAAAAATCGTGCCACATGTTAGTTTGCTTTATATTTGGAACAGAATTTACTTGTTTAGTCTTTTTCCCAGGTGTTTTTAATTGCTTTGTTTCCTACTACTCGCCTTTACGATATTTCAACATTTTTTTCTATCTTGCGATTATGTCATCATTTCCAGTGGTTCTCAAAGTGTGGTCTGCAACACCCTGTGGTTCCTCAAGACACTTTTAGGGGCTTACAAGTCAAACCGTTTTTATAATGACACTTAGACAGTATTTGCCTTTTTCACTGTGTGCAAAAGCAACAGGTGGGTGAAACTGCTGACGACAAACTACCCTAGGAATCAGTGTACTCTTCACCCCTGCACACTGGCAGGGCAAAACAGAAACAAAGAAACAGTGATTTAAACATGTCCCTGGATTCCCTGGTAGCACGGTGGATAAGAATCCACCTGCCAATGCAGGTGACACCGGATTCCTGGTCTGGGAAGATTCCACATGCCCAGGAGCAACCAAGCCAGTGTGCCACCCGCTACTAAAGCCAGCGCCCTCTAGGACCCAGAAGGACGACTACCGAGCCCACGCGCTGCAACTACAGAAGCCCGAAGCCTAGGGCCTGAGCTCTGCAGGGAGAGAAGCCACCTCAGAGAGAAGTGCAGTGCAGAGTAGCCCCCACTCGCTGCATCTAGAGAAAGCCTGTGCAAAGCAGCACAGCGAAAAATAAATCAATAAATTAAAAAAAAGTCCTTGCTGATGCAATTAAAATTGTTAATTTCATTAAACCTCAACCCTGAGTGGACATCTTTTTAACATTCTGTGTGACAGGATGGGAGTGTTCTTCAAGCCTCACCTTTGCATTTTAAAGAACAATGGAAATCTTAAGAAAAAGCACTTTCATGATTGAGTTGTGAGCTTCACTTTCCACTTTTTTCATGGAAGTCATTTTGACATAAAAGAACAACCAACTACGGTTGCTCTGACTTTAGTACTTAGAGATATTTTCAAGAAACTGAAGTAAGTCTGCCAACTCGACAAAACATCTAGCTTTTGAATGAAAAATATCATCTTGGAAAATTTGTATAGGTCATCATTAGTTTGACAGCATAATTCGGTGACAGTTATTTTCCAAATTACCACTGTATATTCTTCCAAAATCATACAAGGATAAAGGATTGATTCCAAGTGCAACCTGGATCAAAGTATTTTCAAACAGCTTTTTCAAGGTATAATTGACATACAACCAACTGTACATATTTAAAGTCCATTATTCACATATGTATGTATACATCCAAGGAACCATCACCATAATCAAGATAATGAACATATTTGTCACAACCGAAATTGCCTCACAGCATTTGTAATAATGCATACAGATGGTCCCTAACTTAATGAGGATTCAACTCATGATTTTTCAACTTTATAATGATTCTAAAAAGATATGCATCAATAGGAATGCTACTTCCAACTTTGAATTTTGGTCTTTTCCCATGCTTATGATATTGAAACTGTATGCCACTAAAACTGAGTACCTCTGCTGAGTTTATGATTAACTCTCCATCCAAAACTTCACTTCTTTTCTTTCCCTAAACCTAATCCCCTCAAGACTGAGGAATATCAAAGAAAAGGGGGTATTGAAACCATATACAAGCCCCTGTGGCCCTGTCCTTTAAGGTAAGAGGCTTTTGCTTTAGTCTCTCAGGCCTCTCCTGAAACATTCTGACTGGCTGACTCAAGAGTTAATCAGTTAATGACATAACTCAAGAGTTAATGCTTAAGAAATATGAAGATGTAGAATCAAAGAATAGTTGGGCTGAGAAACTGCTAACAATTTAGACTCTCAATCCATCACACACAGTAGAATCACCCAACTCTTGGTTCCCTGAAAGATATAAAGACCTGGCAAACATTCCTAAGGAGCTCTTACAGGAAGCAGATCCCCACCAGATGAACACTACTGACCACAAGAACACAGACCCTATTGTATTTATGATCTTGGAGGGAGAGCAGTGAGCAGGCCTGAAGAGATATCTTAGTTCCCTGCCCAGGGACTGAACATAGGTAGCCTGGATGAAAACCCAGGAATCCTAGTCACCAGACCACCAGGGGCTAGAGTCTAGAAGCAAAGTGGCCCTAGTTCTTCCCCTCATTTGAAGGCAAGAATGTTTCAAGGAAGCAAAAACTGTAAAAAAGGTACAAAGCTTATTATTAGAGATGTTGGTGATGGGCAGGGAGGCCTGGCGTGCTGCGATTCAGGGGGTCGCAAAGAGTCGGACACGACTGAGAGACTGAACTGAACTGAACTGATGGGAGAGCACACAGCAAAAGAGGTTGTTTATTTAAAACGGATGCAAAGCAGATTAACACCTCCAGAGAGAGAAAGGGTATGGGCCTCTTCTCTAATGAGGAGAAGAGCAGTTAAGTCAGAAGCTAGGCAGAGACACACATCTGGAGAGGAATATGGGTGTCCTAAGTGAGGAGGAGCGCGGCAAAAAAGTGATGTAAATCACTTACATGGGGTAGTCCTTCCAGGTCTTTGTTTACCTTTAGTCAATTGTTTCTTTCTTCACACCTGACTAGCCCATGGACCCTCCCCAAGACACATGCACAAATTTTTTCTAAAATGGATCCCACTGCAGAGGCCAATGGGTGCATGTACAAACTTCCCTTTTCAACCCCCAAGAAGCCTTCCTGACCATGTGTAGACAGGGAAGAATTCCTTGACCTCGGGAGTGGGCACCTTATCTCTTTGCTTTAGCAGAGCCCAGTGTTTGCCACTAGATTTGTCCTTGGAGTCTCTGGGTGAGAACAGAGATTGAATTTTGCTCCCATTGACAAACAGCACTGTCTAGCCCAGTGTGAAGTGAAGTGAAGTCGCTGTCGTGTCCGACTCTTTGCGACCCCATGGACTGTAGCCTATCAGGCTCCTCCATCCATGGGATTTTCCAGGCCAGAGTGCTGGAGTGGGTTGCCATTTCCTTCTCCAGGGGATCTTCCCGACCCAGGAATCGAACCTGGGTCTCCCGCATTGCAGGCAGATGCTTTACCATCTGAGCCACCAGGGAAGCCCCGTCTAGACCAGAGGCACACTATATCCTATGCCGGCTGTAACTACAAAGTTGATGATGCTTGAAACTTCACCACGATGCCAACCCGAGGGTTGATCACAAGCTGATCACATACGCGGCCTCCTCTCTCATATTGTCTTTTTTTTTTTTTTTTAATTTTAAAATCTTTAATTCTTACATGTGTTCCCAAACATGAACCCCCCTCCCACCTCCTGGTGCATGGGGATGACCCACCCTCATATTGTCTTTAAAACTACTTCCCTAAAGCCATCAAAGAGTTTGGCTCTTCTGAGCATGAGCTGCCCATTTTCCCTGCTTGACACTCTATGATTAATTATGTACTTTCCTTCACTATAATCCAGTGTTAGCAGATTGGCTTTACTGTACATGGGTGAGTGGACTCGAGTTTGGGTTATTTTTCTTCTTTTTCTCCCTAATTAGATATTGCTGGAGAATTCTTAACATAAATACAGCTTCGAAAGAAAGTAAAACTTTTGACATAATTATGGTTCTAGCAATTATTAGCAGAGGTTGCTATTACCATCTTTGTGAAGACATTCAATCATCCCATATAATTAATAAGGGTGCCAGTGAATTCATTCTAAATTTTTTGTAATCCTTATTAAATTGCCAGAGTGCAGATACTGATATGAAAAACATTTCTAGTGAATGCATTTCTAATTTCCAACAAAAATCTAAAGAGCATGCTTTTAATAACTCTTGCTGCAAACAAGTATTACATAACTGATTTCTTCTTGATATAAAAATATAAATATCCCAAGAAACTTTGGATGAACTGAGATTCAACAGAGTATGACTTTCTGACTTTTACAGAACTTACTAATTTTTAAGAATCACCACAAAGTACAAACCTATTTCAAAGCAAGTTAGAGGAAGCTGAAAGAAATACTGACATTATGAACTCTGAAAATGGAGATACTTGGATGATTTCTGTTTTCAAGGCTTACGAGTTCTTAAAATAGGAAGGCCTGCTCCATAGATTTCACTGAGGCAAATTTGGCATAAACCCTGGCCTGCCTGGAAAAATTCCATTGTGCTAATGTATAAAGCAGAGTTAAAGGCCTGTCTCCTTGGCATAATATGGTCACATAGAAAAGGATGCATATGGCTCTAGTTTAAACAGTTCTCTCCCTCAAAGACTTTCCTTGCTGCTTTGAGTACTAGAATTTTTCTCTGTAACTTTGCAAATACTTATTTAGAATAAGAGGACAATTTTTCTTTAAAAGGAATAGGCCCTAGAAGGTTTAGAAGGCAAATTCAATATGCCTAGAAAAATAATTAATAAAAATGCTGAATCCTAGAGCCTACTTCAGGTTCTTACAGAAAATAAGATTTTTGAATAAGTATTCTTGAATAAATAAATGACAAAACATGCCACCTTGCCTTCAGAAGAGAAAACTCTTCTGTACTATTTTGTCTCATGGACTTTCTCTGACTGCAAGGTTACTATTCAGTGCAGGACACATCACACCTCAGTGTATAAACTATGTCCATTATCTGAGCTGGAGACAGTAAACTCCCTTCATACCAAAAAGAACTTGCAATGGTGTTGTGGAAACAGGATATAAAAAGATGACTTAAAGGGAAATGTAATAGTAAAGTCAATAAGAGCTACAGAAATTGAAGAGTGAGAAGGTGGGAGATGAATCAGTTCAGTTCAGTCACTCAGTCATGTCTGACTCTTTGCGACCCCATGGACTACAGCATGCCAAATTTCCCTGTTCAGCACCAACTCCTGGAGCTTGCTCAGACTCATGTCCATAGATTCTGTGATGCCATCCAACCATCTCATCCTCTGCCATCCCCTTCTGCTCCTGCCTTCTTTCATCCCCAGCATCAGGGTCTTTTCCAGTGAGTCAGTTCTTCGCATCAGGTGGCCAAAGTATTGGAGTTTCAGCTTCAGCATCAGTCCTTTCAATGAATATTTAGGACTGATTTCCTTTAGGATGGACTGGTTGGATCTCCTTGCAGTCCAAGGGACTCTCAAGAGTCTTCTCCAACACCACAGTTCAAAAGCATCAATTCTTCAGCACTTAGCTTTCTTTATAGTCCAACTCTCACATCCATACATAGCTACTGGAAAAACCATAGGTTTGACTAGATGGACCTTTGTTGGCAAAATAATATCTCTGCTTTTTAATATGCTGTCTCAGTTGGTCATAGCTTTTCTTCCAAGGAGCAAGCGTCTTTTAATTCCATGGCTGTAGTTACCAACTGAAGTGATTTTGGAGCCAAAAAAAATAAAGTTTCTCACTGTTCCCCCATCTATTCGCCATGAAGTGATGGGACTGGATACCATGATCTAAGTTTCCTGAATGTTGAATTTTAAGCCAACTTTTTCACTCTCCTCTTTCACTTTCATCAAGAGGTTCTTTAGCTCTTCTTCACTTTCTGCCATAAGGCTGGTGTCATCTGCATGTCTAAGGTTATGGATATTTCTTCTAGCAATCTTGATTCCAGCTTGTGCTTCATCCAGCCCAGCATTTTTCATGATATACTCTGCATATAAGTTAAATAAGCAGGGTGACAATACAGCCTTGACGTACTCCTTTCCTGATTTGGAGCCAGTCTGTTGTTCCATGTCCAGTTCTAACTGTTGCTTCTAGACCTGCATACAGATTTCTCAGGAGGCAGGTCAGGTGGTCTGGTATTCCCATCTCTTTAAGAATTTTCCACAGTTTGCTGTGATCCACACAACAAAGTTAAAGGCTTTGGCATAGTCAATAAAACAGATGTTTTTCTGGTTTTTCAATGATCAAACGGATATTGGCAATAGAAGGTTGATATTTGGGTGAAAATACAAAGGGAATAAAATATGCTAATTGGGAATATGTGTCTGGAGACACACTCCTTTTGACAACCACTGGTCACTTTGATATTGTTTTGCCTTTTTTAGAATGTCATACATTTGTAATCATACGTTATATAGCCTTTCAGATCCACTCACCAATATGAATTTAAACTTCCTTTATATCTTTTTATGACTTCACAGTTAATTTATTCTTATCATTGAATAATATTTTATTGTATGGATATACAACACTTGGTTTATCCATTAACCTATTAAAGTAACCTCTTTAACCTCTAAGTTTTGGTACCTGTGAATAAAGCTGCCATAAACATTTTTGTGCAGGTTTTTATGTAGACTTAAAATTTCATGTCAGTTGGGTACATACTGAGGAGTTTGTGTTTGGATCATATGGTAACACTGTCTTCATAAGAAATTACCAAACTCTCTTTCAAAATGGTTATACTTTTGCATTCTCACCAGCAATAAACAACAACTCCTGTTGTTCTGCACTCTTGCCAAAATTTGGTATTCCCTTTCTAAAAATCTAATATATATATTCTAAGTCTAATGGTAGATAATATTGATACTATCTCATTATTTTACTTTTTTTTATTTTTTATTTTTTTATTGTTTTAATTTTAAAATCTTTAATTCTTACATGCGTTCCCAAACATGATGCCCCCTCCCACCTCCCTCCCCATAACATCTCTCTGGGTCATCCCCATGCACCAGCCCCAAGTGTACTGTATCCTGCGTCAGACATAGACTGGCGATTCAATTCTTACATGATAGTATACATGTTAGAATGCCATTCTCCCAAATCATCCCACCCTCTCCCTCTCCCTCTGAGTCCAAAAGTCCATTATACACATCTGTGTCTTTTTTGCTGTCTTGCATACAGGGTTGTCATTGCCATCTTTCTAAATTCCATATATATGTGTTAGTATACTGTATTGGTGTTTTTCTTTCTGGCTTACTTCACTCTGTATAATCGGCTCCAGTTTCATCCATCTCATCAGAACTGATTCAAATGAATTCTTTTTAACGGCTGAGTAATAAAATTTCCTAATGACTTATAGTGTTGGAGAAGACTCTTGAAAGTCCCTTGGATAGCAAGGAGACCAAAGCAGTCAATCCTAAATGAAATCAACCCTGAATATTCATTAGAAGCACTGATGTTGAAGCTGAAGCTCCAATACTTTGGCCACCTGATGCAACAGCTGACTCACTGGAAAAGACCCTGATGCTGGGAAAGATTGAGGGCAGAAGGAGAAGGGGCCGACAGGGGAGGAGATGGTTGAATGGCATCACTGATTCAATGGACATGAATTTGAGGAAACTCCAGGAGACTGTGAAGAACAAGGAAGCCAGGTGTATTACAGTCCATGGGGTTGCAAAGAATCAGACAGGACTTAGCAACTGAACAACAACAACGATTTATGATGTTGGACATCTTTTTATATTCTTATTTGTCATCTGTATATCTTGTCAAGGGTCTTTTAATATATTTTACCCATTTTTTAAAAATTCAGATGCTTGCTTTCTTACTGTTAAATTTTATGATTTCTTTGTATGTTTTGGATAACAATCATTAACAGAAAAAAGTCTTTATCAAGTATGTGTTTTGCAAATATTTTCTCCCAGGCTTTGACTTGTATTTTCTGTTTTAAAAGTGTCTTTCACAGAGCAAAAGTTTATAATTTTAAAAATACCGACATA
This sequence comes from Capricornis sumatraensis, assembly GCF_032405125.1. NCBI lineage: Eukaryota > Metazoa > Chordata > Mammalia > Artiodactyla > Bovidae > Capricornis > Capricornis sumatraensis. Next base: position 28,783,173 of record NC_091073.1, read on the forward strand.
TCACATTTCTCTTTAATGGAGCACATTTTTGGTGTTCCATTTAAAAAGTTATTGCCAAACCCAACATTAAACAGATACTCTCTGAGGTTATCTTCTATAAAAGTTACAGTTTTGTATTTTATATTTAGGCCTATGACTTGAGTTAATCTTTGTGAAAGGTATAGGTCTATGTCTGATTAATTTTTAAAAATTGTACATGGATATCAAGTTGTTTCAGACTGAACCTGGGTCTCCTACATTGCAGGCAGACTCTCTACCTTCTGAGCCACCAGGGAAGCCCACGTGAGGAGATTTAATGGGAAGTAAGCACTTAATGCTTATGGGTTTTTTTTTTTAGGGTGATAAAATGTTTTGGAAGTAGACAGAAATAGTGGCTGCACGACACTGTGAATTTACTAAATGCCGCTGGATTGGTCATCTTTGAAAGGGTTAATTTTGTTATGTGAACTTCACCTCAAAAAAAATTTTTTTTTTGAGCATCACTGTTTAAAGACATTAGGGAATGATCCAGGCATGACTTGAAAAGGCCTTGTCCTGGGGAGAAAGGAAGTGAACTTTAGTGATTCTGCCATTTAGCACTGTTTCTGCATTAAACCATTTTGCTGACTCTAAGTATCAGCCCAGAGGCTAAATAGTTTAAAGAAATGACTGTCATAGAATCTCAGCAGAATTTTCAATAATTTGATGGGACTAAGAGTGGCTGTAGCATGCAGGACAAAAGTTATAGTTTAGCTTCCAAAAATGAAGACAGGCTCAAACAACCTAGGATAAGGATGAATTAGAAATAAACCAGCCTCCATTTGCAGAGACGTGGATGGACCTAGAAACTATCAGACAGTCAAGTAAGTCAAAAAGAGAAAAACAAGTATCGTATATGAATGCATACATATGGAATCTAGAAAAATGGTATAGATGCTCTTCCTTACAAAGGAGAAATGGAGAAGACATACAGAATAAAACATGGATAACAAGGGTGGAAAGGGGAAGATAGGAAGAAGTGGAAGACTGGGATTGACCGATATACATTAGTCATACTATGTATAAAAATATATAACTAATGAGAACTGCTGAGTTTTCCAAATTTGCTGGCATATTGAGTGCAGCACTTTCACAGAATCATCTTTCAGGATTTGAAACAGCTCAACTGGAATTCCATCACCTCCACTAGCTTTGTTTGTAGTGATGCTTTCTAAAGCCCACTTGACTTCACATTCCAAGATGTCTGGCTCTAGATTAGTGATCACATCATCATGATTATCTGGGTCATGAAAATCTTTTTTGTACAATTCTTCCGTGTATTCTTGCCACCTCTTCTTAATATCTTCTGCTTCTGTTAGTTCCATACCGTTTCTGTCCTTTATCGAGCCCATCTTTGCATGAAATGTTCCCTTGGTATCTCTAATTTTCTTGAAGAATGATGCTAAAGCTGAAGCTCCAGTACTTTGGCCACCTCATGCGAAGAGTTGACTCATTGGAAAGGACTCTGATGCTGGGAGGGATTGGGGGCAGGAGGAGAAAGGGACGACAGAGGATGAGATGGCTGGATGGCATCACAGAGTCGATGGACGTGAGTCTGAGTGAACTCCGGGAGATGGTGATGGACAGGGAGGCCTGGTGTGCTGCAATTCATGGGGTCGTGAGGAGTCGGACATGACTGAGCGGCTGAACTGAACTGAACTGAACGAGAACTTACTATATAGCACACAGAGCTCTACTCAATGTTCTGTGGTGACCTAAATGGGAAGGAAATCCAAAATAGAAAGGCTGTGTATATATAAAACAACTATATTCATATAAAAATAATTAATTTTGAAAAAGAAAAACAGATCAGCTCAAATAGACAAATTCAGCTAAGAAAATACTTCATTCATAATTGAGTTAAGTTACATGCTCCTACCCAGAAGAATGCTGGAAGCAAACCTGAATGAATCCTTTTTGGAGGAAGGTAAAATCATCTGGGTCTCTAATGAGTGTCTTGGTCAAGGTGATTAGAGCAAAGATGGAATGAAAGGGTTGGCTGTAACATGAAGTTAACTGAACTATCTACCATCACACTGAGTTTGAGGGCAGGGAAGGAATCAGAAGGAAGAGGCAGTTTTTATTCAGAATTACAATTTGACCATCTAGGAGGATGATAGTGGTATCAACTGAGTAGGATGTAATACAGGAGTCGGTGTAGGAAATTAAAGAGCTAATAAGTTTGGATGGCGATTTACTATGCTTTGAAATATCTGTGGATTTGTTCCAGGTGGAGATGTGCCCTGTTACAGGAAAAGTGTCTAGGAAAACAATATTTTTTATGCATCTGGACCTAACTCTTTGCATTTCCTGTCACTGGGCAGCCTGAATATACATGATGTGAATGCCACCTGTTAAAGTTCAACTGAAATAGCCTTGTGGTGAAAATCTAAGAAGTACAGATTGTCATGTTGGCAATGAACTGCTAAGAGCACAAAAGAAAAGTCAATTTATGAAAATGAAGTGAAAGTATTACTTCACACATTTGAAACAGAATTCATAAACTTAGTCAATTTTTAAAACCTTTATCTCACTGTGTTTTTTTTTTCAATCAGCTGAGAACCTGATGCTACTGAAATATCAGTGTTTGCTGGAAACATATTCTCCTCTTCAGTCTGCAACTTTGCAAAAGACATTCTTGTCTCAACTCTGGGTTATACACAAAATTTTAATTATAGTATAAAACTGTATAACTAAAAGATGATTTACATTTTCAGTTGTTTGCAAATTTTCATCTAACTTTTATTTATCTGAACACACTAAATTCTGTTAGTCTCTTTCTCTCTTTCTTTCCCTGTCAGCATACTTCACATAAAACTGCCTTTCCAAGGACTTACTTCTTTCAATTGAGAAAAGTGGTTTGTAAATCAGTTCTGGGCCTTATAAGGAAACAACCAATGAATATTGATTAATCAATTTAGAAACATTATTAAAAGTAAAATATGAAATTATTGAATTCAATATAAACATATAAATGTTTTACTTCAGTAAAGAGATCTAAAAAGAGTGTCTACATTGGATACACAAGAAGAATGAATAAGAGGGGTTACAAAGCATTTCATGAGAGGAAAAGTTTATCCCTTTATTTTGATAGAAAAAATCAAATAGTTGATTTGGGCAATTTTTAAAATTTGAATTATATCCATTTTCAGAAAAGTGGTGAAAGAGGATAAGAGCCAATCAATAACAATTGATCCAGGGTATCAGTTCATCTGCTTAGATTTCAGCTCACACTCACACCCTGCTCTCAGAGAGCTCCTTATGGCAGAGCTCATGTAAAGGTACTCCTAGACATTAAATGTCTATGATTACTCAAAGTACTCCCTGCAACTGCTTGCTGTAATGTTATAGGCAGGGATGCTCCTGAGTCGTCCATTCAGATGGAAGCCTGGTTTAATCCAACGAAAAGGACTGGGGCCAATAAAAGAAGGATGTGGGGTATTCTAACTATCTGATCTAAACCTCTAGAAAAAAAAATTTTTTTACAAACTTTTGTTTATCAATGAGCAAAGATAATATGAATTAATAGCAAAATTCAGACAGATGGGAAAACAGTGGAAACAATGACAGACTTTATTTTCTTTTTATTTTTTTTTCAGACTTTATTTTCTTGGGCTCCAAAATCACTGCAGAGGGTGACTGCAGCCATGAAAGAGGCTTGCTCCTTGGAAGGAAAGTTATGACCAACTGAGACAGCATATTAAAAAGCAGAGACATTATTTTGCCAACAAAGGTCCATCTAGTCAAAGCTATGGTTTTTCCAGAAGTCACGTATGGATGTGAGAGTTGGACTATAAAGAAAGCTGAGTGCTGAAGAATTGATGCTTTTGAACTGTGGTGTTGGAGAAGACTCTTGAGAGTCCCTTGAACTGAAAGGAGATCCAACCAGTTAATCCTAAAGGAAATCAGTCCCGAATATTGACTGGAAGGTCTGATGCTGAAGCTGAAACTCCGATCCTTTGGCCAGTCAGTTTAAGTTCAGTTCAGTTCAGTCGCTCAGTTATGTCCAACTCTTTGCAGCCCCATGGACTGCAGCACTCCAGGCTTTCCTGTTCATCACCAACTCCTCAAGCTTGCTCAAACTCATGTCCACTGAGGCAATGAGGCCATCCAACCATCTCATCCTCTGTCATCCCCTTCTCATCTTGCCCTCAATCTTTCCCGGCATCAGGGTCTTTTCTAGTGAGTAAGTTCTTCACATCAGGTGGCCAAAGTATTGGAGTTTCAGCTTCAGCATCAGCCTTCTAATGAATATTCAGGACTGATTTCCTTTAGAATGGACTGCTTGGATCTCCTTGCAGTCCAAGGGACCCTCAAGAGTCTTTTCCAACATCACAGTTCAAAAGCACCAGTTCGTTGGTGCTCAGCTTTCTTTATAGTCCAACTCTCACATCCATACATGACCACTGGAAAAACCATAGCTTTGACTAGGCGGACCTTTGTTGGCAAAATAATGTCTCTGCTTTTTAATATGCTCTTTAGGTTGGTCATAACTTTTCATCCAAGGAGCAAGTGTCTTTCAATTTCATGGCTGCAGTTGCCATCTGCCATGATTTTGGAGCCCAAGAAAATGAAGTATGTCACTGTTTCCACTGTTTCCCCATCTATTTGCCATGAAGTGATGGGACCAGATGTCATGATCTTAGTTTTCTGGATGTTGAGTTTTAAGCGAACTTTTTCACTCTACTCTTTTACTTTCATCAAGAGGCTCTTTAGTTCTTTGCTTTCTGCCATAAGGGTGGCATCACCTGCATATCTGAGGTTATTGATATTTCTCCTGGCAATTTTGATTCTAGCTTGTGCTTCATACAGCCCAGAATTTCTTATGATGTATTCTGCATAGAAGTTCAATAAGCAGTGTAACAATATATAGCCTTGATGTACTCCTTTCCTGATTTGGAACCAGTCTGTTGTTCCATGTCCAGTTCTAACTATTGCTTCTTGACCTGTATAGATTTTTCAGGAGGCAGGTCAGGTGGTTTGGTATTCCCATCTCTTGAAGAATTTTCCAGTTTGTTGTGATCCACACAGTCAAAGGCTTTAGCATAGTCAAAAAGCAGATGTTTTTTTGGAACTCTCTTGCTTTTTTGATGATTCAGTGGATCTTGGCAATTTGATTTCTGGTTCCTCTGCTTTTCCTAAATCCAGCTTGACCATCTGGAAGTTCATAGTTCATGTATTGTTGAAGCCTGGCTTGGAGAATTTTGAGCATTACTTTACTAGCATGTGAGATGAGTGCAATTGTGTGGTAGAGCATTCTTTGGCATTGCCTTTCTTTGGGATTGGAGTGAAAACTGACCTTTTCCAGTCCTGTGGCCACTGTTGAGTTTTCCAAATTTGCTGGCATATTGAGTGCAGCACTTTCACAGCATCATCTTTCAGGATTTGAAATAGCTCAGCTCGAATTCCATCACCTCCACTAGCTTTGATCATAGTGATGCTTTCTAATGTCCACTTGACTTCACATTCCAGGATGTCTGGCTCTAGGTGAGTGATCACACCATCGTGATTATCTGGGTCATTAAGATCTTTTTTTGTATAGTTCTTCTGTGTATTCTTTCTACCTCTTCTTAATATCTTCTGCTTCTGTTAGCTTCATACCAGAAGGAGGTTTAGGTACTGGTCAAAAGGATGGGTTGGCTTTGAATTGTTTCTAGAGCTACATTTCTTCTCTTCTCTCGTTTGTTTCTAATCCCTCAAAGAATTGGGTTGCAACCTGAATGACATCAAGAGACTTACCCAGCCATCCAACTACATTATCTTCCTTTGCTTGTTTGTATCAGGGAGAAGACCTTCAACTAAGATAGAAATAAAAACTTTCTATGTTCTAGATTTGGAACTATGTATCTTTGGAATGTTTAAGTACATCCTTCCACAAAAGTCTCAGAATCTTAGCACAGGGAAGAAGACCTAAAAAAAACATTCCTATTGGGCTCTGAATATCAGCTTTCAATCTCACCAATTTCTGATTATAGAGCTACTAAAAAAAAATCTTTTAGAAAAACTTATAGAATTTCAGCTGAGAATGAATATTCCTGGCAGCACTGAACAATCCCATGGATGTAAGAAGCACCTTCAAAGAAAGTGAAGAACATACTACTTTTCTAAGATCCAGTGAAGGGAAAAGTATTAGTCAGTCAATCATGTCCAACACTTTGCAACCCATGGACTGTAGCCCACCAAGCTCCTCTGTCCATGCGATTCTCCAGACAAGAATACTGGAGTGGGTAGCCCTTCCCTTTTCCAGGGGATCATCCCAACCCAGGGATCGAACACAAGTCTCCTGCACTGTAGGCAGATTCTTTACCATCTGAGCCACTGAGGAGCCCCCTGAGATCCAGAGCCACACGCGAAAACAAACCAAAAGAAAGACTTAGACAATTTCCCTGAAAGTTGCCAACAGTTGGTAGGACCCTAGCCACAAATGGAGTGAAATCCAGATTTCTGTTCAGCCATTTTTTGGGGGTATTCAACCTGACAGTTAAGCTGCCCAAAGTCGCAAAAGCCTGCATGCCCCAGTCAGGCAAAAAGTCAAATTCTTAGGACACAGACCAGGAAGCCAAATGGGAGGCAATAGCTGTCCCTGGAGAGGAAAGATCAATAACTGAAGAGTTGAAAGCAATTGACAAGTCACAATTCAGAGATCCAATTTTACAAATGTTTTTTCTCTGGCCAACATGAACGAAAGGGGGAATGTAAAATTTTGCCTTCCTCTCTCAGCCAGGCAAGAGGAGTAGAGATCTGGGAGAGCTTTGATAATAATTCTCACCCTTTTCCATCTTCTGTCAGTTTTCCCATTATCTTATCTACAGGCTCTGGAACAAGTAGGGTGTCCCAGAAAGCCTCTTTCTGTTCACTAGAAATTGTTGAAGAGGAAAAAATCATTTCCCCCTCTATCCTTTATGGTGACTGTTTGGCTACAACCCTTTCTCTCTGGGCTTCTAAGTGTCTTCACTGTAAAGAATCCACCTGCCAATGCAGGAGATGTGGGTACCATCCCTGAGTTGAGAAGTTTCCCTGGAGCAAGAAATGGTAACCCACTCTAGTATTCTTGCCTGAAAAGTCCCATAGACAGAGGATCCTGGCAAGCTGCAATCCATGGGGTTGCAGAGTCAGGCAGGACTTAGTGACTGAACATGTCCATGTACACACATGCTTTTTTCTCTAGAGCACCTGGTAAATAGATAAACTAATCTAGGTCCCATCAGTTCAGTTCAGTTCAGTTCAGTCGCTCAGTCATGTCCGACTCTTTGCGACCCCATGAATTGCAGGACGCCAGGCCTCCCTGTCCATCACCAACTCCCGGAGTTCACTCAGACTCACGTCCATCGAGTCCATGATGCCATCCAGCCATCTCATCCTCTGTCATCCCCTTCTCCTCCGCCCCCAATCCCTCCCAGCATCAGAGTCTTTGCCAATTACTCAACTCTTCACATGAGGTGGCCAAAGTACTGGAGTTTCAGCTTTAGCATCATTCCTTCCAAAGAAATCCCAGGGCTCATCTCCTTCAGAATGGACTGGTTGGATCTCCTCACAGTCCAAGGGACTCTCAAGAGTCTTCTCCAACACCACAGTTCAAAAGCATCAATTCTTCGGCGCTCAGCCTTCTTCACAGTCCAACTCTCACATCCATACATCACCACAGGAAAAACCATAGCCTTGACTAGACGGACCTTAGTTGGCAAAGTAATGTCTCTGCTTTTGAATATACTATCTATGTTGGTCATAACTTTCTTCCAAGGAGTAAGCGTCTTTTAATTTCATGGCTGCAATCACCATCTGCAGTGGTTTTAGAGCCCCCCAAAATAAAGTCTGACACTGTTTCCACTGTTTCCCCATCTATTTCCCATGTAGTGATGGGACCGGTTGTCATGATCTTCGTTTTCTGAATGCTGAACTTTAAGCCAACTTTTTCACTCTCCTCTTTCACTTTCATCAAGAGGCTTTTTAGTTCCTCTTCACTTTCTGCCATAAGCGTGGTGTCATCTGCATATCTGAGGTGATTGATATTTCTCCCGGCAATCTTGATTCCTTGTGTTTCTTCCAGCCCAGTGTTTCTCATCATGTACTCTACATATAAATTAAATAAGCAGGGTGACAATATACAGCCTTGACGTACTCCTTTTCCTATTTGGAACCAGTCTGTTCCATGTCCAGTTCTAACTGTTGCTTCCTGACCTGCATACAGATTTCTCAAGAGGCAGGTCAGGTGGTCTGGTATTCCCATCTCTTTCAGAATTTTCCACAGTTTATTGTGATCCACACAGTCAAAGGCTTTGGCATAGTCAATAAAGCAGAAATAGATGTTTTTCTGGAACTCTCTTGCTATCACTTCATGGCAAATAGATGGGGAAACAGTGAAAATAGTGTCAGACTTTATTTTCTGGGCTCCAAAATCGCTGCAGATGGTGATTGGATTCATGAAATTAAAAGACGCTTACTCCTTGGAAGGAAAGTTAAGACCAACCTAGATAGCATATTCAAAAGCAGAGACATAATTTTGCAAACAAAGGTCCACTAGTCAAGGCTATGGTTTTTCCTGTGGTCATGTATGGATGTGAGAGTTGGACTGTGAAGAAAGCTGAGTGCCAAAGAATTGATGCTTTTGAACTGTGGTGTTGGAAAAGACTCTTGAGAGTCCCTTGGACTGCAAAGAGATCCAATCAGTCCATTGGAAAGGAGATCAGCCCTGCATGTTCTTTGGAAGGAATGATGCTAAAGCTGAAACTCCAGTACTTTGGCCACTTCATGCGAAGAGTTGACTCACTGGAAAAGACTCTGATGCTGGGAGGGATTGGGGGCAGAAGGAGAAGGGGATGACAGAGGATGAGATGGCTGGATGGCATCACCGACTCAATGAACATGAGTTTGGGTGAATTCCGGGAGTTGGTGATGGACAGGGAGGCCTGGCGTGCTGTGATTCATGGGGTCGCAAAGAGTTGGACACAACTGAGTGACTGAACTGAACTGAAAATATACATGATAGCCTATTCTCAAGGCATTGAGCTTTATGAGAATCCCCAGAACAGAAAATAATACTTGTTTCATTTCAGGTTTATAGGAACATTGTTGTTGTGACCAGACCCTCATGGACAGCCACCATATTAAATGATTCCTACACCAAGAAGCCTGCAATGACCAGCTGCTCATCTCTCCATTCAGTATAAAAGAAGCCTGTACTGTAGCTTGGGTAAAATGGCTACTTGGGACTAATCTACCACCTTGTCTGCTGACTTTCTGAATAAAGCTTCTATCAGTTCAGTTCAGTTAAAGTCACTTAGTCAGGGTCTTTTCAAATGAGTCAGTTCTTCACATCAGGTGGCCAAAGTATTAGAGTTTCAGCTTCAGCATCAGTTCTTCCAATGAATATTGCAGACTGATTTATTTTAGGATGGACTGGTTGGATCTCCTTGCAGTCCAAGGAACTCTCAAGAGTCTTCTTCAACACCACATGCTAAGTTGCTTCAGTTGTGTCAAACTCTTTGCAGCCTCATGGACTGTAATCCACCAAGCTCCACTATCCATGGGATTTTTCAGACAAGAGTATTGGAGTGGGTTGCCATTTCCTACTCCAGGGTATCTTCCCATCCCAGGGATGGAACCCACATCTCTTATGTCTCCTGCATTGGCAGGTGGGTTCTTTTTATCACTAGCACTACCTGGGAAGTCTTCAAGTTGCTCTTCTTCATCTGTGTATTTAGTGGCCTGTCCTGTGGTGAGCAATTTGAGCTTGATGCATGCATGCTAAGTTGCTTCATCCTGTCAGACTCTTTGGGACCCCATGGACTGTAGCCTGCCAGGCTCCTCTGTCCATGGGATTCTCTAGGCAAGAATACTGGAGTGGGTGGCCATGCCTCCTCCAGGGGATCTTCCCAACCCAGGGGTCAAATCTGCATCTCCTGCGACTCCTGCATTACAGGCTGATTCTTTATCTCTGAACCACCAGGAAAGCCCTTCGAGCTTGGACTCGGTAACAAAACAGATAACTAAGCTAACTGGAATTGGATATAAGAAGAAACTTCCTGCTTTAAGCCTCTAGACTCTTAAGAGACCCACTAGACTTAGGGTAAAGAAAAGGCCTTTTAAACTTCCTGTTTATATCTCTATTAGATTTGGCTATAGTGACTGTGGCTGGAATTTCAGCTGAGATCTTTTGCTATGTAAACTTCAATATTTTGCTATACAGGTGACATTTCCTCTGTGATCAGTTAAGCTGATTAGCGAAATCCTTCTACTTAATGTACCTGTTTTGTTGTTGTTGTTGTTTAGTTGCTATGTCCTATAGGAAGAGGCTATTTTTGGAGTGGTCAAAGCACAAGTTTTGGGGCTTAGATTTGACTATAAACCCCACTTAGTGGCATGTGGGTTTAGGCAAGATGCTTTAACTAGCTACGCTTCAGTGATCTCATCTGTAGCCTAGGACAATACTGGACTCTAATAGGGTTGCTATCAGGATTAAATGATATAATGTATTAGTACAGTTCAGTATTAACCATATTGTAAAAGGGAAATAGATCACACATCATAAGCAATGACAAAGTTAGATTCTTATAATGATCATGACATTTTTTGTGTGTATTAGATACATTTATACCCGAACTTCAAAATTTGAGATGTTTTTCTCTTATTTATATGAACTAGCACAATATCAAATGAGTATGTCATTGTAAATCTATAGTCTAACTGTAAAAGCCTATAGTAATTCTATTTAAATAATATATTTAGGAAAAATAAATTGGTTATTTTGCCCCACAGGGGCCTAAAACATGCCAATGAGTCTATTTATTCTGATAATATAATAGGTTCCATTTAATTACCATAAAATTTTAATTTTGACTAATTTTCCAAAATGTATTTACTTTGGAATTGGTAGTCATACTCTTCAGCTCACTGTTCCTCCTTCATATATTTTTCATAAAAAAATATAATTGGGACGTATTTCAGTGAGGAAATGTGTAACTTTGATGTAGTCTATATCATTTATTTAAATTAAAGCTTTATGCCATTGTTGATGGTGGAAGTAATTTGAAAGTTTTACAGCTTTGCTCTGCAATCTGACCTTTGCAACACCCCAAAAATGGAACACTTACATGTTATGCTTAAATTCCATTTTACAATATGCTTTGCCATTCTGTTTCAATATAGCATAGTCATTTTAGACAATTGTAAGCTTGACACCTGATTTCACTTTAACAGCACCTGCCTGGAGTATAATTAGCAGTCCATTTTTAAAAAAGGATTTCCATAGAGCACAGATGGCATTCCTCATACCAGACAAGCAATGATGTATGTTTGGAAACCAGCCAAAATGTCTGCAAAAAAATTGTGAGAATTTCAAGACGGGCATGTGAGCAAAAGGAAAATTTTCCCTTTTCTGTCCAAATGAACATCTGTTAAAGCCTATTCTCCTTAACTTTTCTTTCTAGTTTTTTTCTCATCCGACTTCATATATTTTTAGTACAATTTCAAAGACTATAACTACATTTTTGTTTTGAATTATGACACCCACAGACCGCCCCGTTAGAAAGTGTTCCTGAGCGACATTGTAAACAAATTTAGATCTACAGGTATATCTTTGAATGGATGTCATGTCATTTCAGTCATGAATTAATTCAACCAATATTCTTGCTACAACTGAACCCTGCCCCACAGATTTAACAGAAGCTGATGGCTAACAGGAATTCTTGAGCTTGTCCTGCAGAGCAACAGATATAGTAACAGCCCGTAAAATCCCCTCTGCTTTTAAGAAGCCAGTGTTAGCTATTTTTCCTTTCTCTTTTCCCCTAATTGCCTACCAGCTCAGCTTCACGTAGCCCAGCTGTTCTATAAGAACTCGGAGTCAGCTCTTCTCCACCGTGAGCTGGCTAAAACCAGTTGGGACCGCTGATCCTAAAACTGACCTGAGTGGTGTCTCATGAATGGCCTTTGGAAGGCAGAGGACTAGAAAACTCCACCCTCAGATCCTTCTGGGCACCTCTATTTAGAATATGCAGAGGCGAGCAACCCAATGCGCCTGTGCAGATGACCTCACCTCTTTCTGCACGAATCTTTCCCCAATACTTTGGCCACTTCATGCAAAGAGTTGACTCATTGGAAGACTCTGATGCTGGGAGGGATTGGGGGCAGGAAGAGAAGGGGACAACAGAGGATGAGATGGCTGGATGGCATCACTGACTCGATGGACATGAGTTTGAGTAGACTCCCGTAGCTGGTGATGGACAGGGAGGCCTGGCGTGCTGCAATTCATGGGGTCGCAGAGTCAGGCACGACTGAGGGACTGAACTGAACTGAACTGAGGACCACCCTGCTCATTCCATAAACATTCCAACCCTCTTGGCTTCAGGGCAGCAGAGCTAAGTCTTGTTTTCTGTTACCTTGTTTGACTGCCTTGTGTATAAACTCTTTCTCGATTGTAAACCTTGGTTTCTCAGCATTTGGCTTTGTTGCGTGTAGGGCAAAGGAAATTAGTAACCTTGTCAGCTTAGGGACGATGTTATATAATGGAGCAAATCATGCTCCCAGGTTGCCTGCCACCCGAGGATGTCACTTACTTCTCAATTACCAAGCAGTTTTACAATGAACACTCTGGTCACAGGTGTTGACTATCTAATAATCTGAGGCAGGAGTGTCCTTTCTAATTCACGTGGATTCAGGGTATAGGCTGGTAGCCGGGCTTCCAAGGACAGTTGAAGGTGCTGGAGACAGAGTAATGAATCCGAAAAACAGTCCTTGCTCTCAGGAAGCCTGTAGTCAATAAGGGTGAACACTCAGTAGATATTTACCTAACAGCTGAAAAACAAACAAACCAAACCAAACCTGGGGAGACCCCTTGGCAGTGCAATGGCTAAAACTCTGTACTCCCAATGCAGAGGGCCTGGGTTCAATCCCTGGTCAGGGAGCTAGATCCCACATGCTGCAACTAAGAGTTCCCATGCCAGAACTAAGGAACTGGCCTGTTGCAAGGAAGATCCCTTGTGATGCAACTATGATCCATCACAGATGAATATTTTTTAAATAAAGAAAAAATAATACTATTTAAAGGGGTAGAATGTTGATGGGTGGTGCCATTTTATTTAAGATCAGGGATTGCCTATATAAGGAAGTGGAGGTCTAAAGGAAGTGAGGGAGTAAGTCTAAGACGTATGTGGTCAGAGCATTCCAGGCAGAGGGATTAGGGAATGCAGGCCTCAATGGGAGAAGCATGAACTCAGTGTGGTCAAGGGTAGGCAGGTAGCCAAGAGTGCTTGGAGCTGAGGCCGTGCAGAAAAAGTATTGGCAGACAAGTCACCAGCTTGTAGTCAGATTTGACTGTCTGGAGCCCAGGTAGAGGCTTTGGTGTTGTATGCAAAATGGGGACATGATCTGATTTGCCTTTTAAAAACATCTGCAAAGGTTTCATTATGGACTACAGCTTTCACTTGAAATTTTATATTTGCAAGAGTCACCATGAGCCACTTATTAATCTTATTTGCATTTTAAAAGGACTGCAGTGTGGAGAATTGAATATAGCGAAATAATACAAATGAGAAGGACAACCATTTTCATGTGTTTAATTTCCCTAAATAGTTTGTAATTGAATTCAGCGTGGGACCACTGCATTCTTCTGTCTTTCTGCCGAGAGAAACACCTGTATCTTCAAATTCTGTTTGGAAAAGAGTAACTATTTTATAGGAACTTATTAGTGAAATGATTTTGTTTTAATTGTGAGTAAACTTTCTTTAAATAAGTTCATCAAAATTACTTTGAATATCTTTAAAAGTCACCTTTAAATTAATTTTTATAATTTGATTATTCATTGGAGAATGACAAAGGAAACTGTAGCTACCCTCAAATATCTAAAAGAAGTAAAAGGAACAAATTTTTTATGTGCTCTAATAAAGTTCCATGTAATGGTCTAACAAACTTAAAAAAAAAAATTTACATTTTCTGAGTAAGAAGCAGGAATAAAATAAATGATTAAAGTGAATTTCAATATATAGAGCATTAATGGTCATGTTCATCATTGGTTTTGCTACAGTTCTTGAAAAATCTGTTGGCAGAAATATAATGATAGTTGTGCATGTGCTTAGTCATGTCCAGCTCTTCCTGATTCCATAGACTGTAGCCTCCAGGCTCCTCTGTCCAGGCAAGAATACTGGACTGGGTTGCCATTTCCTTCCCCAGGGATCAAACCAGCATCTCTTGCATTGGTGGGTGGATTCTTTACCACTGGGGCACCTAGGAAACCCATAATGATAGTAAAATACATAGAAATGATGAATAATAGATGTCAGCCAGCCCTCGTCAAGTGCTTCCTCTCTTAAAGACACCTTCACTGTCCTTACCTAGCACTCAAGGGATGTAAATGGGTTTCTGCATTAACCAAATGCAGTTAAGTATACAGAAGTGTGGACTGAGTAAATATACAGAAGTGTTAAATACACAGTCATTTCAAATGTGCTCTAAGATGAAGGAATATATGAACAGAAATCAATAACAATATATAAAATGATGCTGCAGAGCACTACATGTAATTAGTATACACATATTTATTGACTGAGTGAATTGAATTGACTAATACTCAAATATTGACTAAGAAACCTTGGGAAAAACAAAGAAAATTTAAGGCAAATAGTTTTGAATAAGTTCTTTGGTTTACCAATTCTACAGTATCAGAACGGTACCTAGGTTTCTCCATAAGGGTATTCTTTAATAATTTAAATTTTGCCATTAGGTTTAATAAGCTTTTAAAAAAAATTTAATGAGGAGTGAGAAATGATTTCTATTTGGCTCTCATAGCAACTTCTGTAATGCCTTGCAAGCACTAGGAAAATTTTAATAAATAATTTTATTTATTAAAAATTACAATTAATTATCACCAGTAATTTCATAAATAATGTTGGCAATCACACAGGCTCTTTAATATATCTGTAAGTCAATTTTGATTGCTATTTTTAAAAAATAATTAAAGATCAAGAAAAAGTTTTTCTTAAAATAACTGTTTCTCCTTCTTAAGGGCTCAATTCACATTCCCCTCTCCTCCCTGTCTGTCTTCATTGCAATCAAGGAAAGTTTACTGCATTCATACATCTTAAAGGTATTTTTTAATCTTTGCAATCGTATCATCCAGTGTTTTATCAATGGCTATGTGACTCGCTTAGAAGACATGACTGGTAACTTCTAGAAGAACTTTTATTTCTAAAGTATTTCTCATTAGAAAACACTTGTCACTATGTAGAGTTTAAATTTTCCTATTGTCTAAGAGAGAAAAATGGTGTTTTGTATATTTTCATAAGCATATTACTGCCAGTAGAGGGAGAAAATGTTTTAATGGAAATGTTGAGATTTGTTTTTGTTATTGCTATTTTCCTTAAGCCCAAAGTCTAAAAATTTTTTAATAATTATTATATTTGTTAATATCAAGATATCATATGCACAGTCTCTTATTACATGGAACAGTGTAACTATTTTGTATTTAAAATGATGCTTTAATAAAGGCAAAAATATTGACTGTGATTTTTAATTTAAAATTTTAATTAAATTTTTAATGTTTAATTTTCAATTAAAATGTTTAATTTTTAATTAAAATGTTTAATTTTTAATAAAGGTGAAAATTTTGACTTTCCTGGTGGCTCAGACAGTAAAGTCTCTGCCTACAATGTGGGAGACCTGGGTTCGATCCCTGAGTTGGGAAGATCCTCTGCAGAAGAAAATGGCAACCCATTTCAGTACTCTTGCCTGGAAAATCCCACGGACGGAGGAACCTGGTAGGCTACAGTCCATGGGATTGCAAAGAGTAGAACATGACTGAGTGACTTCACTTTCACTTTCACTGACTGTGAATAAAATAAAATATACATTCATTTGGTCTATGGTTTTTTTATAAGAAATGAGGCTTTTTTTCTTATATTAATTACTGTTTTTGCAACTGAAATAGTAAAATTGAGAATTTTTCATTTCATAATTTTATAGGCATCTAATATATGACAGAAAATTAATACATTTAATATGTAAAACCTTATCAATTCATTACAAAACAAACAGACCAATTAAAAAGTACTAGGGATCCAAGCAATGATTTTAAAAATATAATTGTCAATAAACACAATAAGATGTTCAACATTATTAGAAATTAAAAGCAAATTAAAACATGCTTTTCCTTCAACTTAAAAGTAATAAGAACTATGATGGTTATTATTGACATAAATATAGTGAAATAAGTGTAGTAGGTATGTAAGTGGATATTTTTAGGTGGGAAATCAGCAATCTGTATAAAAATTCCTAACAACAAGCACACTTCCTTGTCCCAAATAACCTACTTCTTATAAAATCACTTCATGGGAAAAATCAGATTTTGCAAAGAGGAATGTAAAAAGTAGTTCATTTCAATATTATGTAGGGAATACTTGGGGGGGCAGTAAATATTCACTATAAGGTATTTATTAAATATTGCATATGCATCCACTTAAGGGAATACTATTTAGGTATTAAATAAGCTTATATTATTAAAACCAAACCAAACAGTTTACAGAGCAGAGTGTATGCTATGTTTCAACTGTTACTCAAAATATACATTTTTACTGATAAATACTTTCTAAAATTTGTGTAATAAAAACTTTCTGTTACCTATGTATATTCTGAGAACACATGCACAGCATTTCTCCTCAGGAAACATCTACGCATGATTTAAACATTGCTAAGTAAGCCTAAATCCAGTTAAAGAGGCCTGCACAATTTCATGTCACTAATACATTTTAGTAATCAGGGTAACAGTAAGGGTTCTGCTAGAGTCTTCATGAGGCTACCAGATAAGAGTGTGGTCACAATTAAGCACCATTTCATTTAATCAATCTGACCTGTGGTGGTCTGTTGTCAAACTGAACATTTCACAAGTCATTCCCACACTTACTTTATGTAATGTCCTTCAGGAGTATATTAAAACTGTGAACGTGAATGTGAAGTCGCTCAGTTGTGTCTGACTCTGCGAGTCCCCATGGACTGTAGCCTACCAAGCTCCTCTGTCCATGGGATTTTCCAGGCAATAGTTCTGGAGTGGATTGCCATTTCCTTCTCCAAGGGATCTTCCCAACCCAGGGATCGAACCTGGGTCTCCCACATCGTAGACAGACGCTTTACCATCTGAGCCACCAGGGAAGTCTATTAAAACTGTGGTTGGGGTTATTTTAAGTGAGTTTTTTTTTTTTTTTAAAAAAAAGGCAAGCTTGGTTCTCAAGCCTCTGCAGAGGAACATATAGGCTAACAACCATGCGTGAGTACGGGAAGTGGGAAGTAATTGGGATCATATTAGTAATAGGGTAAAAATACATGTATCAGTTTTTGGAAAAGCTTTGTAGTGTTCGTCCCTCTAAATCTTGTGGGAAAAATCACTCTAACTATGACTCCATACTATTTTCAGAGAAAGGTACTTTCATGCCATTATAAATTACTACGGAGTTACAAAGTCTGCCACCGAATTATATGGAAAAAGGGCATTATGTGAAAAGATACCATGGAAAGCCAGGATCTTAGTGGAGAATTAAAACGAGTAAAGTTCTTTTAAATGCTGTCATTTCTGGAATAAATTAAACCTGCTACTATGTGAGAATGTCTTAAGTTCCCTTACAGCAAGGATGTTGAGTTATTGTCTAGCAAACAGGCGCCTCTTTTAAGATAATACAAAATATTCTAAAAAGACAGAGTTTTTCCAATTAAAATTAACCTAGCTTGCTTGCTTACCTATCAGTGTGCCATTATTTTGCTCAAGTGTTCAAGCATCTTATGTGGTGTATCATTTTAATACACTGTGAATAAAAGTGATGCCCCCTTTTGGTCAGCCAGCAGCCTATCCTGTCTGGTGATTCTTAATGTTCTCTGTAGTCAAATTTCATTACATCATTTTAGAACAGCTCACAACTCCCTAATAAAGGCATGGTCCACAATACAAATGCTTCACATTTCCTAAATGTCATATCAATTCAGAATTACTTTTTCCTATTTCATTTATCATGCTAAATTGTAATTTCTATTTGGCCATAGTCCTTAACTTTCCTTTTAGCTACTAAGCTGTACTTTCCTCTTATTTCTGGAAATTATTTTCCTGCTGAAATGAATTATTCTCCACTTTGTCCCTACAGAACTCAATTTAATTTTTATCTTTCCACTTCTCCAATTTGTCAAGATGCTTTGAATTTAAATTCTACAATAAGAAAGTCAATCCCCCCAAGTAGATGTCATCGGTACAAATGTAATGTGTATTCATTCCAGTAATTGAGAGAAGAGTGTCTGTTTTCTGCCTGGAAGATGTTAATCTGAGCCCTGCCCTCTCCAGTTAATTTAGAAATATTGTTAACTGCTATGATAAAATTTATTATGCAAAGGGAAAAATGTGATATAAATAATCAAATTATTTTATTTCTCGAATGCTTTGTATATATCATACTAGACTAAGCAAATTAAAATCAACCAAATGTATTTTTTATCAGTCTCACATTTCTAAAGCAGATGAAATCAAATAATAAGGTTTTGGAAAATTTCTACAGATTAGTGTTCTTTATTTTTATTTCTAATTAATCAGGGGGTAGGAGGAACTGCTGGATATTTCCAAATATTTGTGGTTAAAATATGGGACACATGAAGAGCAGTGCCATAAAGTTATTAAGTAGGATGTAGGTATCCAATGTATGCACAATTCGCATGATACCAAGCACATTAAGTCAGTATAGCCCTGGACTTCTTACATTGGTAATTTCCTCTAGGGCTGAGAATTCGGATTAGGTTATGGAGCTTATTTTCACATGAAAAACTCTGGGTATTTTTGTGTAAAAACAATCATTGGATGAATTTATGTCCATTATACATACGCTTAAAAATATATGACTGGTTTCTCTCATTGTGGTGAATAATATTACTTTTTTCCTTTTATTTCATAAAACACAAATCTATTTGGCATACTCTTCAATTCAGGGAAATGGCTTACCATATGCCTATTCTCAGATGCTTTTTTATTACACAAGGATTTTTTCATAATAAAAAATTTCAGAAATAAAAATGTAGATGATTCACTAATTATGATCATCTGCTTTTACACAAGTGCACGTGAATTGGGGAGTTTCTTATTTACATTAATGCTTGTAAACACAGGAAATCACAGTAGGAAGACCAAGATTATTTACAAAGGATCATTTATTTAACATTTTTTTTTTTACAAAATACAAAAATTGTTGTTCTGCATGAATACATCATATATGAAAAAAATGTGTTTTTACTGAACTTAATTTGAAGCCATTCAGAATTTTACCTTCTACCGACTTGAGGAATCAATTTTGTTTTGCAAGTTGTCTATTATCATCGCCAATCGGGGGGAAACCCTTTTTCTTGTTAATTAAATCATATTCACAACAGGTAACATTTTATAGAAATAAAATCAGACAATGTCTGTCATACAAAAGCTCTTTCTGCAAGTAACTGATTTGCCTATGATCCTAAATTTTTTTTTTCCAAGCTATAGATAGGAAGAATTGAGGAGCTAGGTAAGTTATAATAATGTATTAGCAGCAGTTGATAGAAAATGCAACATAAGATTTGTTTTGTCTGTGGTACAAGAATATTCCCTATCAGACTCTAATGTATTTTTCTCTACTTGAACACAAGTAAGCATGTGATGATTGTTTCTGGGATGACAACATGTATAAAAATACAAGAAGCTGGTTCTGTTTGTCATCGTGAGTGGCTATTTTTATCAGCTAATATGAATGCATTGCTAAACGTAGTGAAGACAGGAAAATGACTTAAGGGTAATATATACAGAGTTAAAATACATTTTTTTAACCCACTTAAGAATGATTTCAGGCACTGTGGCTATTTGAGATAAAAATGGTTCATGGTTTATTCTTGAATAGTAATGTAATTGTCAGTGCAAGCGAGAGCAAATACCTGCCCACTGTCACACACATGACCTCAGACATCTGCAATGTTCAAAGCCAATTCATCTTCTGCATCTTCACTCTGGAGGCACCTTCAATACAAATGCTTCATAGTTTGCTCTTGATAGCAATTTAATTTTCAGTGCAAGCAAAAGCAAACACAAAGGCTGCTCACTGTCATACACACGACCAACACCTCTGGAATATTCACCTCCATCTTCTCTGTGGAAGCATCTTTCGTAAGTGGCACTTAGTGTAAACCCTCTATAAATCATGAAAAACAGACTCGGGATGCCTGAACTTAATAATATTAAAAATCAAGGTCATAGTCCTTTCTCTGTGTAAACGATGTTCGAGTAAGGCTTGCCATCACCACATTTCTTTCCTGAGAATGGAGCTGGTCCCCTCTGTCTGTATCATAAGTGTGCATGCTCAGAGCTGTGGTCACTGTCGTGGCTGTCTTCGTTTGCTAGCGAGTCCCCTGTTTGCTGGAGGGTGGCTGCACCGATTCCCGAGAGCTCTGAAGGGAGGAGTGTTCCCTTTTTCACATTGACCAGTTCCTTTTCTCGAGCGGCAGCGCCTTGCTGTCCTCCTTTTACCCTCTTCCACTTCATTCGCCTGTTCTGGAACCACACTTTCACCTTTAACAAAGAAAGGGAACAAGTGAAAGAAAGAAAGGGAAACGGACAAAATTTTTTCTTCCATTTCGGTCATCAATGAAAAAAAAAAGGCTTTTCAAAAGCTTTTACAAACACACTGTGAAGTAATGAATATGAAAATAAGTCACCATTGAATTTAATCAAGGCCCATGTTCATAATAATTTTAAAACATTCAGAAGGTACCAAGTCCTGTATTGTGTATTTTATGACATCTGCTAAGTCGCTTCAACAGACCCTGATGCTTGGAAAGACTGAAGGCAGGGGGAGAAGGGAACAACAGAAGACAAGATGGTTGGACGGCCTCACTGATTCAATTGACGTGAGTCTGAGCAAGCTCCGGGAAATGGTGAAGGACACGGAAGCCTGGCCAGCTGCAGTCTATGGGGTCGCAAAGATTGGGACACGACTGAGTGACTGAACAACAACAAAGCAGCTTCAGTCGTGTCCAACTCTGTGTGACCCACAGGACCGGAGCCCTGCAAGCTCCTCTGTCCACGGGATCCTCCAGGCAAGAGTACTGAAGTGTGTGATCAAAACCCCATCATTTACATCTCCTGCACTAGCAGGCAGGGTCTTTACCACTAGCCCACCTGGGAAGCCCATTTTATGACACACCATGTAAAAGAATAGATGGGAAAGTGCTGTATCATTTTAGGTTGTTCAAGGGTGTTTAGTTTGTAAAGAGTTTCTGTGCATTAGAACTACCATTCAGTAATTGTTTTGGTCAAACAACACCCACTTTGCCCCCTCCCCCTGCTGTCAGTCCCTGGACCAATCTAAAACATACTCAGGGAGCTACTGATGAAGCTCCATCTGGAATGTCATTCTGTGCCACCACAGTCCACTGCTTCACTCACAGAGCTTTATTTGGCCATTTCACCTCAGAGTGAGTTCATCTTCTTTGAACTATGCTTTTTCTCATCCCTTAATACTTTGATTTTACATTACAAATATGTGGTTCTGATTTCCTCAAAACAAGATCAAAATTTTTCCCTGGTACTGTTGTTCAATTGCTCAGTTGTGTTTGACTCTGTGACCACATGGACTGCAGCACACCAGGCTTCCCTGTCCTTCAATATCTCCCAGAGCTTGCTCAAACTCATGTCCATTCAGTCAATGATTTCCCCTAACCATCTCATCCTGTGGTCCCCTTCTCCTCCTGCCCTCAATCTTGTTCAGCATCAGGGTCTTTTTTCAATGAGTCAGTTCTTCGCATCAGGTGGCCAAAGTATTGGAGTTTCAGCTTCAGCATCAGGCCTTCCAATGAATATTCAGGGTTGATTTCCTTTAGGATTGACTGGTTTGATCTCCTTGCTGTCCAAAATTTTCACTAATACTTGTTAAATGCTAATACTGAGTTTGTATATTATGTTAATCACATCAGCTTTGTAGAGATATATTTTCCTTCTAAAATCTTAATTGAAGTTACCTAATATATGGCATCTGGTCCCATCACTTCATGGGAAATAGATGGGGAAACAGTAGACACAGTGTCAGACTTTATTTTGGGGGGTTCCAAAATCACTGCAGATGGTGACTGCAGCCATGAAATTAAAAGACGCTTCCTCCTTGGAAGGAAAGTTAAGACCAACCTAGACAGCATATTGAAAAGCAGAGACATTACTTTGCCAACAAAGGTCCGTCTAGTCAAGGCTATGGTTTTTCCCAGTGGTCATGTATGTATGTGAGAGTTGGACTGTGAAGAAAGCTGAGTGCCAAAGAATTGATGCTTTTGAACTGTGGTGTTGGAAAAGACTCTTGAGAGTCCCTTGGACTGCAAGGAGATCCAACCAGTCCATTGGAAAGGAGATCAGCCCTGCATGTTCTTTGGAAGGACTGATGCTGAAGCTGAAACTCCAGTACTTTGGCCACCTCATGTGAAAAGCTGACTCATTGGAAAAGACCCTGGGGGCAGGAGGAGAAGGGGACGACAGAGGATGAGATGGCTAGATGGCATCACCGACTCAATGGACATGAGTCTGGGTGAATTCCAGGAGCTGGTGATGGACAGGGAGGCCTGGCGTGCTGTGATTTATGGGGTCGCAAAGAGTAGGATAGGACTGAGTGACTGAACTGAACTGAACTGAATATATGATAGAGTCTTCCCTGGTGGCTCAGATGGTAAAAGCATCTGCAGTGTGGGAGACCCGGGTTCGATCCCTGGGTTGGGAAGATCTCCTTCCGTGATTTAGCATGCATGCATATAATAAAACAAAAATTGTACGTATGCATTAAATGACCATCCACGGCCACAACCATAATAATGGCATCATTTCATTTTCTTGTTTAGGAAGAAATTAGTTCCTCTCCTATTGCACTTCTCATCTTTGTATCTTCTTATTAAGCTAAGTAAGCTAAGTGTTCCTTTTACATTGCATTTCTCTGCCTACTCCACTCAAAGTTACCACCTGCCTGAATTTTGTGTTTATCATCCCTAAGCCTTTATTTGGGCTTCCTCGATGGCTCAGTGGGTATAGAATCTGCCTGCAATGCAGGAGACAGGAACGTGGGTTTGATCCCTGGGCCAGCAAGATCCCCTGGAGGAGGAAATGGCAACCCACTCCAGTATTCCTGACTGGGAAATCCCACGGACACAGGAGCCTGGCGGGCCACAGTGAAAAGGGTTGCAAACAGTCTGACACAACTGATCACACAGAGCACAAGCCTTTATTTGAAACAAACAGAGACAACAGCTTTTTTCACCACACATGGACCCTGAAAAGTACTGTTTAATTCTTCCTGTCTTAGGTTTATCAAAATGGAATGCTTTTAACCATAAGACATGTTTTTTTTCTTTTTTTAATACTGTCCCATTTTATTTGGTTTCTTTTTTTTTTTTTATTGAAGAACAGACCCTGATTCTGGAAAAGATTGAGGGCAGGAGGAGAAGGGGACGACAGAGGATGAGATGGTTGGATGGCATCATCGACTGGATGGACATGGGTTTGGGTGGACTCCGGGAGTTGGTGATGGACAGGGAGGCCTGGTGTGCTGCGATTCACAGGGTCGCAAAGAGTCGGACACGACTAAGCAACTGAACTGACTGACTGATAGCTGTTTTACAATACTGTATTTTTGCTGCTATATAGCAAAGTGACTCAGTTACAGATTCTTTTTCATATTCTTTTTCATTATAGTTTATCACATGATATTGAATATAGTTCCCTGTGCTATACAATAGGACCTTGCTGTTTATCTATAGTATACACACCATTAACTCTAGGTTTCTTGCCTAATCCATGTTGATTCAAGGCATGGCATTCTTTTTTATGATTGTGTGCGATTCCACTCTGTGAATATATCACTGTATACCCACCCATTCCCCTGTTCATAGACACTTGAACTATTTTGTTTTTTCTTTTATAATTGATGTTGTTATAAATATTCTTGTAGTTATGCTGTGATAAATGTGTGATAGAACTTCTCTGAGTATACATCCAGGAGTTGCCATCAGTGGGCCACAGGGTATATGAATGTTGAATTTAATGTGATAATATAGAAAAATTATTTTCTAAAGTTACATTAATATTCACAGTCCAAAGTGTAAGAGTTCTTATTGATCCACATCTTAGTGTCACTATTTGGATTTATAATTAGTTTTTTTCCAATAAAATGAACATAAATGTTATCTCACCATGTTCTAATTTTCCATTTCCTGATTACTAACAAGGTAAAGCATCTTTAAGTGTTTATGGTCCATTTGTATCTCTTCTTTTGTGAAATGCCTCCACATCTGTGGGTTACAGTGAATGTTTTTTGATTTAATTTCATTCCTTATTTTGTTGTTCAGTTGCATTCCTTATGGCCTCATAAAATATGCTCCAGACGCTAACTTAATGCTTTGGGGTTATACGGCTGTTATTACAAGCTATCAGTTTACAGCGTGTCCTCTTCCTTTCCTTGGGTATCTTTTGATGATCAGAAACTCTAAAATTTATTACATTCAAATTTATCAAATGTTTCTGTTATGACTATCTTTTTCATGTCTTAATTAAAAATCTTTCTTCTGAGACCATTAAGATACTCTGTCTTCTTTTAAAAAGTTTTAAGGTTTGCATTTCAAATCGAAGTAAGTGCTTAACTCTGACTATTGATTTTAGTATATACTGCAAAAAAATTTCTAAATTTACTTTATTCCAGTTGTATAATAAGTTGTTCCAAGACCATTTAACAAATAGTCCACCCTTTTCCCAGAAATTATTATTTTCAACACTGTCATATGTCAAGTTTCCACGCATGCATAGCTTTACTGATGTACTCGGTTGTTCTCTCCTTTTGACAAAAGCATCATCTTAATTATTATAATTTCATAGGAAGTCTTCATATTTGACACAGATAGTTCTGTTTTATTCTACTCCAGGAATATTTTGAATATTCTCCATTTTCATTTTATAAACAATCTCAATTTCTGTAAATTCAAAGTACTAAGAGAAGCTAAAGAGAAAGATACTATATTTCTAAAGATGTATTTATTTCAGTGGTCTTCAAATCACAATAAATCACAATACTCCATCAAAATTAATACAGTTTTCTCAGCTGCTGGCACGAAAACAATCTTTAAAGCATGTCATTTCTCAACTCTGCATTTTCATTGTTCTATCAGACTATAATTGAAATCTTGTATTATACATTCCCTGGTTGCTTAGAGGTTAAAGTGTCTGCCTCCAATGCGGGAGACCTGAGTTCGATCCCTGGGTCGGGAAGATCCCCTGGAGAAGGAAATGGCAACCCACTCCAGTATTCTTGCCTGGAGAATCCCATGGACGGAGGAGCCTGGTAGGCTGCAGTCCACGGAGTCGCAGAGAATCGGACACGACTGAGCGACTTCACCTTACCTTATTCATATATTATCCACTTAATTATAAAAAAATAAGAAAATGTAGACACTCAGAATTTGTACTAAAATAGATTGATTAAAAACAAGTGGATTGGTATTCTTGTATTATTGTTACTTAATAACCAAATGATAAGTTGTGATTTTTAATCACATATCTACTTAGGGCTAAGCAACTATACTGATAGGTGCTACATATGCATTTTCCAAACACGAATTTTTATAGATGAGGAAGTTGAGACTTAAAGGTTAAACGACTTGGCTAAGAACACAAAAATAGGTAAATGTGGTGCCAGAATTTAAACCTGGGGTTGGTTTGGCTTCAAATTGATTTTATTTTGTTTTGTTCCTGTTATATTTCAAGCTCATACTTTTTAAGCCTTCAGGTTAGAAAAGTAAAGCATATAAAGAATGGGAATGCCATCCATCTGATTAGTATCATTCAGGTAATTCTACTCAATATAATTAGGTTTGTAAATATGACACTATCTTCCTGTACTGTAATTTAGGTAATTATACTACTCAATTTAATTACCACTGTAAGCTTGACATCGCATGTTTCATTAGATCTTTTCCACATGAATTGGGCTCTACTTCTGGCTTCACTTCTGTGTGAATTTGAGAAAATTATACTTCTCTCTGCCTCAATTTTCATATTTGTACTGTTGGAATAATGAGCCTTTCAAGATTCTCCATAGAGACATTTTCTCCGTGGACGAATCCTGATGGAAGAAACACATCATCATCATTGTCACTGAAGAGTGAAACATCCAGCCAAAATAATCTTGGCAGAAAATGGGAGGAATAGATTTTGTTAAATCTACACCTATTTCCTTTTTTAGGAGAAGGGGTGCAGTAATTCTGTAATACCAGTATAAAACCTGTTATGTGCAATTCTACATGAGAAAAATGTAAGAAGACGGTATGGATTTTAGAAACAGCACAGGCTATTTTGTGATGTTTCCTGTGTCTACCATGTGAAATTCTGCCATTTCATTTTCTTAAACAGACTAATGCAAGATTTCATTAGTTGCCTCAATAGTAGTTATGTAACCAATCATAAAGGGCTTCCCAAGGGGCTCAATGGTAAAGAATTCTGCCAGTGTGAGAGACGCAAGAGTCATGGGTTCAGTCTCTGGATTAGGAAGATCCCCTGGAGGAGGATCTTGCACTAGTGGAATGGCTGTCCACTCCAGGATTTTTGCCTGGAGAGTCCCATGTGTATAGGAGCCTGGTGGGCTACAATCCATGGGGTCACAAATGAGTCGAACAAGCCTAACTGAGCACACACACACATCATACATATATGTGGTTTATAGATATGTGCATGTAGGTGAAAGCATTTGATGATTATATAATAAATCTAATAATTCTAACACCTTTACGTATTTTCTCAAGGGATCGGGCTACATATTTCATATGGGAACTCCATGAATTTAGTAATGAAACAAAACAGCAATACATGCAATGATGAGTGCACCTTATAAATTGTGAAGAAAAAGTACAGAAATTCAATAGTCAGTGTGTCCAGATGTATTTTCAAACATACTATGAAATATTGGGACAAATTAAAATAAGGAGAGGAAGATCTGGCGGAAAAGCATATATTTTTCCACAAGCATCACAGTATTAAAAACAAATCTATAAAAGTAATTTCAAACTACGTCAGTGTTGCCATTAGAATAATAACACCATGGTTTTATAAATAAAGAAGCTTTATAGTTTAATTTATTATCACTTAATAATCCAGTTTTGTTGACTAGATTGAAAAAATACTTTTGTAAGACAGCTAAAGAATAATCATTCAAATGCTTGACAATTTTTAAAATAAGAAAATTATTTTGATTAAAGTTTATAAGTTTGTTTCATGTAAAAATCTGTATTTACAAACTAAGTACAGTTAAACTAATCTCATGCTTTCTTGGTGACTTGGAATCTCTATTTATTCACTTATTCATACACTCAGTATTACTGCATGCTTAGTAATAGGTAAGAGGGGTTAGACCAAGGAATTCATACAGATAAATAAGAAATAATTCCAGCCCTCAAGGGCAGTTTACTGACTGTATGTGAGGCCTTTGGCATATACTGAGATGCAGAAAGATTAGTTTCATCTTTTACAGAATATCCTTAAATTGCTTGCAGTTGTAGTTGGTGTCATTGGTAATCCCCTAATAAGAGATTCCCTGAATGGTCCATAAGATGGCATGAACTCTACCCCTACACTGAATGTCGCACACTGCTTTGTTGCCACACAATTATTATAGAAAATGATTTCCTTCCTCTGGGAATCTCATGATGTTATTGCTACTGGCATCCTGTGTGCCTCTGCTTTTTTCGTCCTAGTAACCTAGAGTAGTACCTTAGGAGCTGGAACACTGTATCATCAAATATTTTGCATACAACTAAAACAAATCTGCCCATCTTGGAGTATGATATATAAATTTTGCAAACCTTTATTGCTTTATTTGGGCTTAAAGTCAATTTATGTCATATCTGCAATTTTTTTATTATTTCCTTTTTTAAAGTTTGGCTTTAAGGCAAGATCCCATATAAAGTATATTTTGTTACATAGTATGATGAACAACTCAGATAAAAATTTCTCCCACAAGAATCTGAGTAATGAAAAAATACTATTTTTCATGAAATCAAATATAAACTAGACTTGTAGACTCTCAACGACTGCATGAAGATAATATTTTTTCAACAAAATCTTCATAATAAAAATAAAAATGAAATAACAGCCTATAATATTAGTTGTACACATTTAAGGTGCTCAGTTATAAACCTTACTGTTCAGAATATCTGATTATTATGAAATCTCACTTCTTATCCCTTAGTTAACAAAGAATTTTGTATTCACATTGCCTGCATGATCAAACTACTATATAAATAAATATAAAAACATTTATTCACATATCAGTAAAGAAAACAGCTCAGAGAATCTTATTGTCACTAATTTGCTTAAATGATGTATTTCAGAATCTAGAAATCTAATTTTTCTCTTTAATGAAAATACTGTAAGTCAGAATCATTCTTGATATTTGTTAAACATTCATTTTATCTCTTTAATTTATTCAGTCATTCACATATGGCCTTGTATGTATAAGTTCATTTGAGGGTTCACAATACATCAGGAGAACACAAATGAAATATGTATCTGGATTGTCATACAATTTCCTAAAATGGCCTGAGGCGAAATGCTGATAGAAAGTAGAATCTGCATGATGCTACAACCCATATTTATAGAATACCATAAATGTCTGTCTTTTGAAGAAACAATCATAACACATAACATCTGGATGAAAATAAATATTTCAGTGACATATCTAGATGTCTCTAAACATCTGGAATTTGTAGATTTAATATTCCAACTGTTTCTATTTGTATATGAACACTTGAAATACTGTAGACACTGTCTAACAAATATTTATTCACATCTTTAACATGTGAAAGCATGCAAAAGAGTAACTGTATAAATACAATTTGGAAATTTCATCACACCTGTGTGATTAAATTGATCATGGCTGCTGATGTAGTAAACCTAATGTAAACAGACTCTAGTAAGATATAGTAATTCAGTGGCAAAGTCAGTAGATGAGCTGAAGAATTAGAGCCCAGATTGCTCTCTAAGGTAGGGATGAAAAATGGGGGAAAAGAAAGCTTCCTTACTCTTCCTGCCTGAACAGATTTATATCTGGTTAAGAGAAGGAATCCCTTGGCTGTTTCCAAGAAGTTCACCGGAGCTGCCAGTGGGCTCTCCTGTTCGACAGCAGTGCAACATGGGGTTGGGAGGTAGTGTGCATGCGTGTGTGTGTGTGTGTGTTTCTGGGGGGTGGGACTGGAGGGTGAAGGGGGTTAGAACATATTCCATGACTAAAGACTGAATTCCTGCGTAGAAGGGTGCCTCTCACCTTTCTCCTCTATTTTAAAACAATGTTTATGACCAGGAAATCACTTCCTGGCCTCTATAATTTTCGGTTTCAAAGGCTCTTTTTTTTTTTGTCCTTAGAATGCCTGAGAACCAGGTTCACTAATGTAGTCATAAAACATTTACTATTTCACATGTTTTTGGACAAACTGAATACACATTAGCCATTGGTAGTCATGGGCAAATAACATGTTGAACAAGAAATAAACTTTTTTTTTAGGAAACAAATGAAATTCTCCATAATAAACAGTAATGCAATGAGTACTATTACAAGACAATCGTACGCATTACATTCTCCTTTCCAAAAATGCAGCCACAGTAATAATTCACACGATGAGCAAAATTCTTAGAGGACTGATTACTTTTATTTTGACCCTTTAGAAATGTTGTAGCAGTACTAAATGCTAACAATTATACCTCTTTCTGTCAAACATGATGGAATTCAACTCAAATGACCCATTTATGAGTAAAAATTTACAGTGAAATTTTACTACTCCTAATCCTATTTCTACACAAGATTTAAAAAATGGATATGAGTTTTACTTATTTTAAGTGAAATCTTGTCACCTCAGTAGATCATGAACAAAAGACTTCAGCAAATCCGAGTGGACATATCAAAACTAAATTAGGCACTTTTCTCCATTACTGTGTTCAAAATTTCCTAAATAGCAGTCTTGAATACATGGAATTTATGTATTCTGATCCACTGCTGGTACTTACCTTGTTTAAACTACTAAGGTCAACTAGAATGATGGCCTTTGTTCTCAACATCTTGTCTAATCTCTGGTTTAAGGTTTAACAATAGCAACACATCACAACCAGTGCATACTATTAAGAAATGACCTCTTCCCTAGCCACTGTCTAATTCCGTGAAATATGTCAAATATAAATATTTGATTGAAACACATAAACTCATCATTCTTATAACAGTACAACACTAGCAATTCTTAAGATTCAATCTAATTAAATATTCTGATTATTTCTTGATGAGCAAGTTTAATATCAGAGTATATGTAAGCCCTCATTGCACTTTTATTAGATTTAGGGGCTGTCTCCAAAATTATTCTAACAACTTGTAATGGCAATTGCTACTGTCATAAGAATATATATTGACACAAATGTATTCAGTAATTTCAACAACTGGAAAAATTTTTTAAATTGAAAAACATCAGTCTTGCATAAAATTTATAAGTGCTAAAGAGAAATGAAGTTAAAATCCTAAATTGACTATGTTTCTGAGGTTTTTCATGACAAGTCATAGAAATAGGGAGATTAACTTGTAGCAAGTCTCCTATAGCCAAATTCTCTAGAAACTGTCCTTTATTAGACTTGTGTTTATTCTTTTATAGATGTTATGGAACATATGCAATGCTGTATATACATATTTAGATAACAGAACATCTCTTTAAAGTTGAACATATCAACATAAAAGTTGAATCGGCTCCTCAAAATTTTCAGGAACTTCTTAGTAAGGCTTTACCTTACATTATATGAAAAAAAAAGATTATATGACTGCAAGGATAATGTGAAAAAGGAGTAATCTTTCACAGCAGAAAATGTTTTTCTTTAACATTACACTTCAAATGATGATCCGTGTTGCAACAAATGATATGTTTCAAAATGTTACTGTTGATTTGCTGATTAAATATAAATTAATTGTTTCCTTATTGAGCAAATTCCCAAAATTAAAGCTTATTTTATATTCCACCATCAACTCACTCACTCTGTTCTATACCCCCACTTTTCTGGTCCAAGCCCAGTCATATTTAATCACTCAAAATAGCAGTCATACCATGGTGTAAGCAAAAGAAACATCTAACTGTTACTCTAGATGACTGTTTAAAACTACTCTAAAGATACAAGGAAATATCTAAAATCACGGACTACACAAGGTTACCTTGAATAGACAATATGTCTGACCTTGCAGATATAAATTCTTAGCTAAATAACTAAAAGTACTCATATAAATGTATAGAAATTAACCTAAAAAGGAGAAGGGTTGTGTAAAATGCTCAGTACAAGACAAAACCACTATTTACTTGGCCCAGGAAAAATTCTCCTTCATAGTCATCCAAAAAATTGATGTCTATTTGGAAAACACTTGGCAATGAGCCATTTAATGATTTATGAGTAACAAACAAAACATAATCCCTCTCATTTCCACTAATGGAATGTGATCCAACTAGGTGGGATTTTTCCATTTATCTTGGCAGCGGAATCATTAATTCAGTCTGTTTATTCTGGTCAGTTAGCTTACAAATCTGCAACATTGCACAAAAAATAATTCTGTGACATGGAAGAAGCTCTCATTCTTTCTATATCTGGCAGTATTGACTTTATAAATATGTCCATTTTTTACACTCTTATAGTTTTATGCAACTGCCTTCCCTCTTCATCCCACTGTGAGATATTAAAACTTTGGCATGAGCTTTTTCTAAGTGCATCTGGATGGATGAAAAAGCCAGAATAAGCTTGTCAAACTTAAAAATACCTTGGGACAGGAGGGTCTTTAGACTGACTGGCTCTTCAAAGTATTCCAAGTGACTCTGCCAATTAAGGATTATTAGCTGTTGATTGAGAACAGTATAGAAGAATACGTTGTACCTGTGAAGGTGTAAATTAGAAGCTGGATGGTTACTACAGTGGTAACTGTTACACAAAACAGCGCTGGGCTTTCCTCGTGGCTCAGACATTAAAAGAATCCACCTGCAATGCAGGAGACCTGGGTTCAATCCCTGGATTGGGAAAATTCCCTGGAGGAGGGCATGGAAACCCCCACTCCAGTATTCTTGCCTGGAGAATCCCCATAGACAGTGGAGTCTGACAGGCTACAACCCATGGGGTCGAAAAGAGTCAGACACGACTGAGTGACTAAGCACATAATTAAAATATTTAAAGCTTAACTTCGTCCCAGTGTCTCCATTTTTACTGAACATAAAACAATTTTATTTAAGTGCTAACATGGAATTACTTTGCAGGATAAGCCTCTTTTCTCTTTACCCTTCTTCTTTCTCTTTGGCCAGATGGAATTCAAAGGGGATAATAGATGTCCCCTACCTGTACAGGCATTGCCGTGTGGGAGACACAAACATAAAAGTCCAATTTCTTTGGAGATTTCAGAGTTGTTCCTCCAGATTTGAAAATTTGAGTCCTGAGTAATAGTCAAGGATTTAGCATATATTATTTTTTTCTAAAAGGAAATCTAATCATTATTTCAAATATTTAAATCACATGTATAGCCCATTGTAGAATATGTGGCAGGTATATTGATTGGGACATGAGTTTGAGCAAGCTCCGGGAGTTGGTGATGGACAGGGAAGCCTGGCATGCTGTAGTACATGGGGTTGCAAAGAGTCAGACACCACTGAATGACTGAACTGATGTTGCTTGGGTGATATAAACAAAAAAGCAGTATCTACAAATAACACATCAGTTATACATATTTCATAGGCCACTATGTAAGTTTTCTAAATAAAAGTACATTTAAAACTGCTTCTGTTTATAAATTAACTTTGATTTAGGAGAAAGTTATTTCTGTGAAATAATTTTGCTGCTAGTGGAAATGATTCAATATTTGCTGCTTTTTCCCTTCACATTATATACAACATATCTGTTCTTTCTCTGTATTTGAATCTTGAAAGGCTTTTAAAAAATAGAGAAAAAATATTTTAGGAGATTAAACATCCTATTAAAGTTTAGGGAAACACTGAAAAATATGGGAGTAAATATAATATTCTTTGGTATATACATTTAAGTTACTTTAATAAATCCCATGTTATTTTAAAGTATGGAAAAAATATATCTTTCAGTAAAATGGAATTGAAAAATTACAAATCTAGAATTAGAATATTTACAGATGGAAACCCTATAAAAGGGATGCTATTTAATATTTTAAATCAAGACATAGATTACATATATAAGTATGAATGACATTAATGCAAAATCAAAGAAATGGAATAGCTGCATCTCAATTAAAAGAAGATGAATGAAAAGGCTTCAACTGATAACTCTATGTTTATAATTTTAAAAGCCTAACCATGAGAAAATTAACTGAAAATATCTCCCTGGGATGAGAGGTATTTGTATTACAAAAGGATTAACTCACTAAGCCTTTCATAGCAAAGAAGTTTTCCCCCTCTGAGTAATAGATTTGTTTTATAGTTTATGCTAAAAGTTCTTTCACATTCATTGTAACATATAAACCTGAGTAAAAGAAAGAGAAGGTAGTTTTAATTTCCACTTTATGCCTTGGGGAGATTGTTACTTGTCTAAGAATACACAATTCCATCTGGCAAATACAGGGTTTTTGTTCTGATTTTTTCTCATAACAATTGAATTTTTCTTAGTAACAAAAACTAAAGACATAATTTTGATTTGGAATTTAGATTCCACATATATCCATTATATCTTTTATTAACTTGAAAAACTAATTAATAGAGATATAGGATAAAAAAGCTTCTGAATAATACCAAATTTGCAATTATTTGAAAACCTAATTATCTCAGGATGTACTTTTGTTGTTGTAATTTTTCCCTTTATGAGGCTATATTTGGATTGTTTCCCTAATGACCTCCAAAAATTTTTGCCTTCCTTCCATGTGTCCACTCCCGTAGGTGGTGCTCTCTTACAGAGCTTGGTCATATGATTTGCTTTAGACAATGGAACATTAGGAAACATGATCTGAGCAGAGGCTTTGAACACCTACACACACTGATGTTTTTTCTCTAAATACTCCTGGGAATACTTCTACCACTATTTGAAGAATGTCAGGGAGCCTATTAGAAGATGAAATCATGCATGCAACAGAGATAGAGACAAGCTGTCCCAGGTGAGGCTGCCTAGAACAACCAGTTCTTAGTCACCCACCAGCTGAACAGAGTTGCACAAGGTCTCTAGGTAAGGCCAGAAGTAGAACTGTCCAACTGAGCTCAGATAAAAATTTTTGATCCTCTAAACTTTGAGGAAATTAAGCGCTGGTTATTATTTAAAGCCATTAAGACTTTTAAGAGGTTTGTTACACAGCAAAGTCTAAGTGATACAGAATTTTAAAGAGACTCTTAAAAAAAAACAAAGATTAAAACTGGGTATGTGTGTGTGTACAGTATGAAAAGTGAAGTGAAAGTTTTAGTCACTCAGTCGTGTTTGACTCTTTGAGACCCCATGGACTGTAGCCTACCAGGCTCCTCTGTTCATAGAATTCTCCAGGCAAGAATACTGGAATGGGCAGCCATTCCTATATCCAGGGGATATTCCCCACCCAGGGATCCAACCTGGGTTTCCTGCATTGCAGGCAGATTCTTTACCATCTGAGTCAGCACGGAAGCCCTGTGTATATAGTGTGTGTATACATATACATATAATATAATTTTTCATGTAATTGCTTATAATTCTTTTCCAAGAACGGCAAGTCAGGAAGAAAGAAGAAATACTCAAAATGCCTTCAAATTTTCCAAACAAAATTTACAGAATTCCTCCTAAAAAGAAATCATTCTTGGCCAAAAGTGAAACCTCTACTCTATGATCAGATAATGACAGGGAACCATAGGACATCTCCAGCAAAGAAAGCACAGATTTTGACTTTTCTCTTAATTAAGAGCATAGTTATAAATCCCACATTTCTGTAGATTGCAAGCAAACTCTAGTTTCTTATTTCCTTTATGTATCACTTTAAATACAGTTACATTTCCTAGAATTCACATTCTCTTTACAAAAACATTAATGTGTAATTCCATCCCTCCATCATATTTTTTCTGTTCCCGGTTAAAAAAAAAAAAAGAGCAAAAGAGCAGATGTCTGATGATGTAGATTTTGGATCCTGCTTTCCATCATGCCAAATGTTGTACACTTATGGAGAGAACTTTGTATGTGAAGTTCAAGGGAAGGAAAATGTTGTGCTCCATAACTTAGGTACCAGTCATAATATTTAATAAAATATAAACTGCCAATAAATAGAACCACATAAAGGTGTTCCTCTGTATATTTTCACTACCCAGAATGATCCTACTAAAAGCTGAAATACAGAAATTAACAGAAGGAAAGCAAATGATTTAAGAAGTTGGATAAAATAACTCGCTCTCCTAAGATAGTATTCATTTGTCCACACCCTGTTGATATTTCTTTGGTTCCAATGGGATCCCTGGAGGAGGTGCACACAGTGAAAGAGGAAATGAGACTCTGCTCCTAAGAGTGCCAATCATAACTGCACTGTCCATAAAGATGTTTGCGTTTGCCTTTCAGGAATGTTTTTCTAAAGATTAGCAACTATTAACCATCAGTAGGCTAGATTCTTCTAGGGAAAATCAGAACCCATATATAAAAGAGTGCTCAGGAAAACTATTCGAGCAAATCATTTGCCATTCAAATAAAATCCAAGAAAGGATCTAAAATGTAATTAATTAAAATATTATTTATGTCTTATTAACTGGTGTTCACAGATCACTAATCATTTCAAAGTTTCTCTAAATGAGTGGGTACCAGAATTTTTAATTTCCGAGACAAATACAATTTCAAAAATATTTTGAGCAGTAGGGTAGATATTTACCAATGATGTATGTGCCCTTGTGCCAACCATGTCTCAGCTCCCTTAAATTTAAGTGGTACCATTGAATATTTCCAGACATTAGAGTGAAAATGGAAGTGACATGGGTCATTTCCAGGTGAAAACATTTAGAGGTCAATGCCTGAACCTCCAGCTCTTTCTTACCTCTTGCAGTTACCAAGGACACCACATGTCAGGATGCTAGAAGGTCAGACTGGGTCCTGAGTGATTATTTGGAAAGCTGGACTTGCAAAGTTAGTAGGGAGAGTGAACAAACAATAAACTTTATTCTTATGTTATTCAGATTTGAGGGTTAACGTATTACTGTGACAAAAACCCTATTCTGAGCAGTAAACGAAACTAACATGGGGTTTCCAAATTTCTATTATGTGAAATAAGGAGATTTTAACAATAAACAAGATGAATGGAGAGAGTAACATGGAAGCATATACACTGACATATGTAAATAAATAGCCAATGGGAACTTGCTGTAGGACTCAGGGAACACAAACTGGGGCTCTGTAACAACCTAGAGAGTGGGACGGGGTGGGAGGTGGAAGGGAGGTTAAAAAGGGAGGGGACATATGTATACCTATGGTTAATATATGTTGATGTATGACAGAAATCAAACCAATATTGTAAAGCAATCACAAATCAATTAAAAATAAATGAATATAAAAAATAAACAAAAGTCCTCTCCATATGGTATCATTATATAAAAGAAACAATACTTTAGAAACAAAAAATATAAGATACAATCACAGAACAAAGGATGATTCCATAAACTGAATAAACCCAGAGGGATGGGATGGGGAGGGAGGTGGGAGAGGGGTTCAGGATGGGGAACACATGTACCCCCGTGGCAGATTTATGTCAATGTGTGGCAAAACCAATACAATATTGTAAAGTAAAATAAATAAATATGACTATTTTATTCTTCAGGGAGCCCTTGGTGGCTCAGACAGTAAAAAGTCTGCCTGCAGTATGGGAGACCTGGGTATGATCCCTGTGTTGGGAAGATCCTCCGGAGAAGGAAATGGCAACCCACTCCAATATTCCTGCCTGGAGAATCCCATGGACATGGGATCGCAAAGAGTCAGACACGACTGAGTGACTTCACTTCACTTTATTTTATTCTTCCTTAATTATATCATTATGCTGGGCAAAAGCTTCATCATGAAAAAGAAAATTAATCTTCCCAATGATATTTGAGAATCACAGATCCAGATATCTAGAATTACAGATCATGATAACCACACCACGGTGTGATCACTCACCTAGAGCCAGACATCCTAGAATGGAAGTGAAGTGGGCCTTAGGAAGCATCACTATGAACAAAGCTAGTCAAGGTGATGGAATTTCAGCTGAGCTATTTCAAATCCTAAAAGATGATGCTCTTAAAGTGCCAGCAAGTTTGGTAACTCAGCAGTGACCACAGGACTGGGAAAGGTCAGTGTTCATCCCAATCCCAAACAAAGGTAATGGCAAAGAATGCTCAAACTACTGCACAATTGCATTCATCTCACATGCTAGGAAACTAATGCTCAAAATTCTCCAAGCTAGGCTTCAACAGTATGTGAACCAGGAACTTCCAGATGTTCAAGATGGATTTAGAAAAGGCAGAGGAACCAGAGATCAAATTGCCAACACCCATTAGATCAAATTCTAGAAAAACATTCACTTCTGCTTCATTGACTAAACCAAAGCCTTCGTCTGTGTGGATTACAACAAACTGGAAAATTCTTCAAGAGATGGGGCTACCAGACCCTGTCTCCTGAGAAATCTATATGCAGGTCAAGAAGCAACAGTAAGAACCGGGCATAGAACAACAGACTGGTTCCAAATTGGGAAAGGAGTACGTCAAGACTATATATCATCACCTTGTTTATTTAACTTCTATGCATCATAAGAAATTCTGGGCTGTATGAAGCACAAGCTGGAATCAAGATGGCCAGGAGAAATATCAAAACCCCAGATATGCAGATGACACCACGCTTATGGCAGAAAGTGAAAAGGAACTAAAGAACCTCTTGATGAAAGTGAAACGGGAGAGTGAAAAAGCTGACTTAAAACTCAACATTACAAAATCAAAGATCATGGTATCCAGTCCCATCCCTTCACGGCAAATGGATGGGGAAACAATGGAAACAGTGAGAGAATTTATCTTCTTGGGCTCCAAAATCACTGCAGATGGTGACTGCAGCCATAGAATTAAAAGATGCTGGATCCTTGGAAGAAAAGCTATGACCAACCTAGACAGCATATTAAAAAGCAGAGACATTACTTTGCCAACAAAGGTCCGCATAGTCAAAGCTATGGTTTTTCCAGTACTCCTGTATGGATGTTAGAGTTGGATCCTAAAGAAAGCTGAGCAACGAAGAACTGATGCTTTTGAGCTGTGGTGTTGCGGAAGACCAGAGAAGGCAAAGGCACCCCACTCCAGTACTCTTGCCTGGAAGAGTCAGACACGACTGAACGACTTCACTTTCACTTTTCACTTTCATGCATTGGAGAAGGACATGGCAACCTACTCCAGTGTTCTTGCCTGGAGAATCCCAGGGATGGGGGAGCCTGGTGGGCTGCCATCTAAGGGGTCACATAGGGTCAGACATGACTGAAGTGACTTAGCAGCAGCAGCAGCAGCAGCAGTTGGAGAAGACTCTTGAGAGTCTTGGACTGCAAGGAGATCCAACCAGTCAATCCTAAAGGAGATTGGTCCTGAATATTCATTAGAAGGACTGAAGCTGAAGCTGAAATTCCAATACTTTGGCCACCTGATGGAAGAACTGACTCATTTGAAAAGACCCTGAAGTTGGGAAAGACTGAAGGCAGGAGGAGAAGGGGACAACAGAGGATGGGATGGTTGGATGGCATCACCGACTGGGTGGACATGAGTTTGAGTAAACTCCAGGAGTTGGTGATGGACAGGGAGGCCTTGCATGCTGCAGTCCATGGGGTCACAAAGAGTCTTACACTACTGACAGACTGAATTGAACTGATCTAGATATTTTTTAAATGGTGAGAGAAGACTGTTGACCCAAAGCAACTAAAAATATATAATGACAATGTCCAACATTACCTGTCTTTCAGTGAGATCCAGATTCACTGCTATCTCATATCGCCTCAGTCTGGTCAGATAATTATGATGGGCAAATTCTGCTTCAAGTTCTCTGATTTGCTCTTTGGTAAAAGCTGTTCTTTCCTTTCTGGGTTTGCTGTTGACTTCTGACTTGTAATTTCCTTCCTGGGAGTCTGGTGAAAAAAAGTAAAAGAATTAGATTTAGTTCATTCACTCAAACACATTCAATCATTTCATTTAGAACAGAAACATTTACTGAATAACTACTTTTCCAGGTACTCTATTAAACACAGTAAAAATAGAGAGAAACCAAAGACAGTAAGATTTATCTTGACAGGGTGAGATAAATTGCATTTTTTTCCTATGTGCCCTGAGGTGACTCACAGCCTAATTGGGGCTGTGTATAGTTTTCTTCTTTTGAAATATCAATATACACACAAAAAAATAACTGTTCTTAATATGCTTCTCTGGTGGCACAGATGGTAAATAATCTGCCTTCAATGCAGAAAACACTGGTTCAGTCCCTAGGTTGGGAAGACCCACTGGAGAAGGGAATGACAACCCACTCCAATACTTGCCTAGAAAATTCCAAGGACAGAGGAGCCTGGCAGGCCCCAGTCAATGGAGTTGCAAAGAGTCAGACATGACTAAGTGACTAACACTTTCACTTAATATGCTATTATAATATTAATAACAAGAAAAACAAAGCCTCTCTATTAAACAAGTTTTTATCTAAAACTATTCAGACACAAGATTTCTTCTAATAAGTTTTTCAACATAAATTCTTGACTTCTAAGTTTAATTGAACAGATGATCCTAAAAATAGTGGTGACTCAGTATGTGATTATTTGAGAAATTCAAATTTAGCAACTAGACCACAAGTCAGTTCAAGCTCAGACTAAGCATACATAAGTGTGTATACTTAAGTGTGTGTGT
This sequence comes from Capricornis sumatraensis, assembly GCF_032405125.1. Taxonomy (NCBI): domain Eukaryota; kingdom Metazoa; phylum Chordata; class Mammalia; order Artiodactyla; family Bovidae; genus Capricornis; species Capricornis sumatraensis. Next base: position 28,823,070 of record NC_091073.1, read on the forward strand.
GTGTATGAATGAGTGTGTCTGTGTGAATTTATTGCCTTTTCAATTTTTATTGAAGTGCAATCTCCTTAAAGGCAATAACAATGCTCTATTCTTGCATAATTCTTAGGGCAAAGTAGAATCTATAAATAAAATTTTGCTCATTTAACTCAAAATATGAAAAGAATTTTAAATGATTTTTCACTATATATGAGATAAACATAAGATGCATAACATCTAACATAGCTAGCCAAACACAACATCTTATAATGTCTTATAAAAATGATAATTTACAGTATATCATGGCATTTTTTTCCCTAAAAGTTCAAGACATAATTAACGTAGACTATTTTCTTTATCAGACTTCCCCTGTGGCTCAGCAGTAAAGAATCTTCCTGCAATGCAGAAGATGGCGGTTCGATCCCTGGGTCAGAAAGATCCCTTGGAGAAGGAGCAACCCAGTCCAGTATTCTTGCCTGGGAAACTGCAAGGTCAGAAAAGCCTGGCAGGCTACAATTCATGGGGTTGCAAAAGAGCTGAACATGACCAAGCAACTAAACAACAAAATCAAATCTTACTTGTCCATATAATATCCCTGATACGTAGGTTAGAAGATATTCTTAATACTCATGCATATATATAGTGCAAGGAGATCCAACCAGTCCATCCTAAAATAAATCAGTCTGCAATATTCACTGGAAGGACTGATGCTGAAGCTGAAACTCCAATACTTTGGCCACCTGATGTGAAGAACTAACTCATTTGAAAAGACCCTGATGCTGGGAAAGACTGAAGGCAGGAGAAGGGGACAACAGAGGATGAGATGGTTCGATGGCATCACCGACTCAATGGACATGAGTCTGAGTAAACTCAGAGTTGGTGATGGACAGGGAGGCCTCGCATGCTGCAGTCCATGGGGTTGCAAAGAGTCGGACAGGACTGACTGACTGAACTGAACTAAACAGCTTTATGAAGGGTCTTTTAAAGCAATATTTGCTTCTTCATCTAATGATACTTAAATATGCTATGGGCAAAGATGCTGGGTTTTTTTTTAGTGCTCTTTTCCTGTCTGGCTGAGGGAAGTCTAGCTGAAGTTAAGAGGGGCCTGCATAATGGAAATCCACTAGACAAGGTGGCCTAAGCTAAACAGTTTTGATTTGATTCTTACCAGGATCAAAGCTGGCCAAATGCAAAGTTTCCTAGGTCTAAGTAGCAGCCCTGGGTTGGAACGATCCCCTGGAGAAGAAAATGGCAATCCACTCCAATATTCTTGCCTGGAAAATTCCATGGACAGAGGAGCCTGGCAGGCTACAGTCCATGGGGTCGCAAAGAGTCTGATATGACTGAGCGACTAACACACACACACAAGTAAGCAGCAGTGGCAATAGGTCAAAACTTTGGCATGCAGGGCCATTATTTCTTCTCTGCGTGATCATGGGCGTGTTTCACTGAATGGTACGGTGGCGCTGTCGGAAATTCTTCAGACTCATAGATCGCATTTCTGGGCTTGTCACATAACCCTATATTGACTGGCTCCCTACCTTCGCAGGGCAGGCAGGCTTTATCCAGTGTGAAAAGTGGTTTGTGACATGTCAGACACAGGCTGAGTGTATTTTACTCTAAGCTACTGGGACCGGATGAGTTAGTTATTATGTGATGTGTGAGCTCTCAGGTCGGCTGTGTTTACACAATGCCAATTTACCTGGCTCTAAGTGGAACCTGCTGTCCATTATCCACTCTTTAAGCTACAGATTTGCAAACTTCCACATCTTCCGTGCATTTTGCTACTCTGGTAACGTGTGAACAAAACTTTCCGACGATTGCTTTCTTTTTTTTCCCCCTTAACTTTTCCATGGGCTGTTCTGGCAGAAGCAAACTCAGTCACAGCCCAGAATATTCAGATAGGTCCCTCTCACAAGGATGCATGTTCTCACGTGAATCAAAAGTATTTTCGCCAATTTGGAGCCACATTCAGTTTGAAATCTGTGGCTAATTATTCTTTATGAGGGGACAATGCTTTACTCCCTTCAGTATAAGTCTGGAAACTGACAGCAAAGCCAGAGCATTTTTTCTCATGAGCAATTCAATTTGAATGATTCATGGTTAACACATTCCCTTATATAAGCATGAATGAACAAACTCACATTGAGGAAAGCCTATTAAGTGGTGTTTATTTTTGAAACCAATCTCTTTTAACTTCTCAGTATTCAACAGTACTTCAAAAATACCACAGACACACACAAACATACAAAACTTGGGCCAGTCCTTGGAAGAAGGGTTACATGCAGTGTATCTATCTATATACATGCCCCCTGAAACTAGAAATACACAAGAAGATGGTTTATACATCCCATGACTGAATTGGAACAAAAGTCTGGCTATAATTCAACATTTATATCCAAAAGCAACTTAACCAAGTGCCTGAATTCCAAATCTAAGTAGCTCACAAAGTGAAATCCAATGACTAAAACCACGTGAACTGTGCACAGTTACATTTACAATGATCACCCAGGAATAATTACATTGTAATTTACATGACAAAGAGTGGGTATGTGCATCTTGACTTCATTACCTAAAAGAGACTGTCAATGCAATTTAAGTAGAATAGGACCAATGTCAATTAATTCTGTGGGCACTTACACTCTTGGATCTATGATTCTGTTGTGGTTTCCACCCATGATGCTCCCACTTTTTCCTTCCTATTAAAAACATGCTCCTTGGGATTGCATTTCTGGACTTCTATAATCTTGGATTTCAAACATCTTTTTGGACGTTTCTTGCCTCCACTTTCAAAAGTCCATCATTTGCTGACCCTTAAGCTCCTTCTGCCTTCACCTGACTAACTCTTCCTTGGTGGAAAATGGGTGGGAGCCTTGGATGAGGCTTTTGGCAAATGGCAATTTAGCTTCCATCTGTTTCCCAGCTGTTTCAACTGAGGCAAAACTCCCTCCGTTTTCTTCAGCCTCCCATATCCTACGCCAAATGGTAGGTGTTGAGGGAGGGGAGTCTGGAAACTGCCTTCCTTTCTTCCCTACAACCACAAACAAAATGTCACCATCTGTACAGTACATTGCAATGTAAAATATTACAATTGTTATTTCTCGTCTCAGATACTTTAATGCACATGCGGGTGCACTCTCACACTCCCTCATCGCTTGGAGGAAATGTTGACTTATGTGTTCAGGTAGAGCTGGCAGTCCCAGTTCTCTAACCTTTTGCTCCCTGGGACTATGCTAATGGAAGAAGTCTGCAATACTTCCGTGGAGGATAAAAATTGCCCTCCAAGGATCATTTCTGTCTAGCATTTAGAACTTCTCCACATGTGACTTTTTATTTCCCCTAGTGCAAGAGGATGCCAAAAGATAATAATGTTTTATGGAAGACAAGTAATGTAAGGGCTAGGTCTGTTCACTAGTGGCACAGAATACCTCTTAGCAAAAGAGAAATAATAAAAGTCTGATTGAGTATATTTTTGGCTACCCTGAGTAAACTTATTAACTCGTTTAAATGAAGAACATAATTTACCAATGTCTGTAAAAATATCAAAATGTAAAGGAATGCTCTTATAGCTCAGACTAAAATGAATACTTATTTCATATTCTGAAGAAAGAATGAATGTTAAGCCATAGTCTATAGTTCTTTGCAACTTTTTGTATTAATGTTTTGTAGGCTATTCAAAATGAGAGATGCTCTGCTATTAACAAAGCTCCACAAATAGCAGATACTGGAAGCTAATAATTATATTTACAGAGGCATAAGAATTGTGGATAGAGGTAGGGAACTTAATAGAATAATCCTATTGATGCTAGTAATTTTCACATTTAAACAGGAAATCACCTGTCTTATGAGAAACTTATCCAACTTGCTACTCAACATTTTTAATGAGTGGGCATTTCAAACTTTCCAGGGGTTTTTTTCAGGGTAAACGATCTTCCCCAGGGGTTTTTTAATCCTCTAGCTGATTCACTCTCCAGATCTGAGAACCACAGCCATTCTAAGCTTCTATTACTAATGAATGTGTCTCTTATACATTAAGTGAAAAAAAAGGGGGGGGAGGTTGAAAATTACTGTGCTAAATCTAGAATAGAAATTAGCATTGAAACCATCCACTATTTCTTACAGCATTGATATGAAAAATCTATAGCCATTATAACAGTTTCTCTTTACTTATAAAGAAGTGAAAGTGAAAGTCACTCAGTCGTGTCAGACTCTTTATAACCACATGAACTGTATAGTCCAAGGAATTCTCCAGGCCAGAATACTGGAGTGGGTGACCTTTCCCTTCTCCAGGGGATCTTCCCAACCCAGGGATGGAACCCAGGTCTCCTGCATTGTAAGTGGATTCTTTACCAAGCCTAATTATCAAAGATTTAAAAAAAAGAAATTTCTATTTTTGATAACAGTTTAGTTTTTGATAATAGTAATAGTTGTATTTAACATGCAAAAGTCATCCTATGGGCTGGACCAGTGATTATCAACTGGTGGATATACTCTTTCATCATCCAGTCTCCTTGCTCATTGCCTCCTTGATTATTCATGGGGTTGTCTAGTTACGCTTTCAGGAATGAAATAAGTCAGATAAATCTCACATTATGAAACAGAAGATATATTTATTTTTCTAACATTTGTGTTCCCAATTGTATGTTTTGAACAGATAATTTTTAAAGAACATCTATTCATTTCTGTTAAAGGCATTTAGGCTTTTACTTGCTAGGAGATAATTGAAAGATTAACCATATATAGCTGAAACTTTTATGACATAGAATAGTTACTATTATATTAGAGTAAATTTTAGTTTACAGATTTGACTTTTTTCCAATACATTTGGGGCATGTTTTGTACAACTAATTCTGAAAGTGAGAAGAATCAAAATTCAGTATATATGACCATGTCAATATTTAGCAGTAGCTACCCACATAAGCAAGTATTACAATTGACAACATTACACAATCATGCAAAATTACATGATGTACTTGCATAAAGGGAAAGAATATGAAGACCTGAGATACTTTTTAAAATCTGTACACTTTTAGATTACATTTTAGAATGAGAGAAAAAGAGAGACTGATAATGCCACAGAATTATTCTTAAATTGTTACCTATTTAATAACTTACTATGAATATGGATATAAATAATATGAAAACAAATATCTCAGAATTTCCTTAAAAATAGGTTATTTGGGTCTCTAAAGTTATCCATACCTTATGTGTAGATGGTTTCTCACAGTAGGTAATAATCTTACCTTGGCATTGCATTGCATTCCTAGAATAAACTGGCAGATACTACAACTAAGTCCTTCTCTTTGCTTCCTTCTTCCTCTATTATTTTAAGATAACAGCTGCTGCTGCTGCTAAGTTGCTTCAGTCGTGTCCGACTCTGTGTGACCCCATAGACGGCAGCCCACCAGGCTCCCCAATAGCTGGGATTCTCCAGGCAAGAACACTGGAGTGGGTTGCCATTTCCTCCTCCAATGCATGAGAGAGAAAAGTGAAAGTGAAGTCGCTCAGTAGCAGTTAAAGGAATTTTAGCCAATTTAAATCAGATATGGGCATTTGAACAGTCTTACTTCTAATCCATGAATACGAATGCCTTTCCATTTATTTGTGTTTTCTTCAATTTCTCTCATCAATATCTTAAGTTTTTCATGTACAGGTCTTTCACCTTTTTGATTAAATTTATTCTTAAATATTTTATTATTTTTGATATGACTGTAAATGAGGTTGTTTGTTTTCTTGAGTTCTCTTTCTGATAACTTGTTACTAGTGTATATCACTGCTCTGCGGTAGCCTAAATGAGTGCCATGCTGCGCTAAGTCGCTTCAGTCGTGTCCAACTCTTTGCGACCCCATGGACTGTAGCCCATCAGGCTCCTCTGTTCATGGGAATCTCCAGGCAAGAATACTGGAGTGGGTTGTTGTGCCCTTCTCCAGGGGATCTTCCTGACCCAGGGATCGAACCCATGTCTCCTGTGGCTCCCGCATTGTAGGTGGATTCTTTATTGCTGAGCCACCTGGGAAGCCCAACCTAAATGAGAAGGAAATCCTAAAAAAGAGAGGATATATTTGCCATAGAGCAGACACTAATACAACATTGTAAAGTTAACTATACTCCAACAAAATTTAACTTAGAAATGCAATATATGTTTCGTATATTAATTTTGTGTCCTGCAACTTCACTGAATTTATTTGTTAGTTCCAACAGTACTTTGGTAGAGTCCTTGGGGGTTTTCCATATACAGTATCAGGTCATCTGAAATAGTGACAGTTTTCACTTCTTTTGGTCCCATGCAATACTTGGGGTATACTTAAACTAAAATGCTATTCATTGTTTATCTGGATTTTAAATTAAACTGGGAGTCCTGTGCAATATCTGACAACACTAAAGTGGAGCTGGGGCTTGCTATAGCATCTGGTGAGTAGAAGCCAGGGATGCTGCTAAACATCTTATAATGCCCAGGACAGCCATCACCACCCATTTATCTTGAATGGGTTCGTATTTCCCTGCATATAAATATAGTAAGAATTATCCAGTCCAAAATCTCAGTAGTGCTAAGGGTAGGAATTATGAACTATGTGCAGTCTGTTCCTTCACTTGGTATACCATTTAATCTCTTGGGTTTTAAATTTTAAAATCCTAACACTGATTTGGTACTTTTTTATCTGAATGTGTATAACCATGGCATTATAGAAATAAATTGGAGTTAATATTACTTGTCTTCATCTGCCATCAATTACGTGATAGACGTGTGCTTTGAAAAATTAGTTAATATAAAGCAATATTTAGTGGCACTTTCTGTTGTTTTTTTTTTTTAAAGCTGAGGGTCATTCAAATTTTTATAACAGATGAAGGCCCCTTAGGGTTATCATGGAAATCACAATCCATGATTTCAGCATGAAAATCAGAGATCCAGAAGAGATTCAAAATTAGGTGCTTAGCATTGGGAATATGAAGATGAATTAAGGCAAATATCTTACTGTTAAATTACCTAGAGTCTAGAATCCAGAGGTGCAAAGCAGACATGAAGATAAATAAAGAGCTCAATAATTTATAAGAGTTACTGCTATAAAAATATATTAAAGTCACTTGCCAAAAAATATACCGTGAATTGCCAAAAAAAAGGGCTCAGAACAACAGCGTAAGTGCAAGCCCTTACACCCTTAGAAGATACAGACTTGTCTTCTATAATATAAAATAAACTTTATGGAAGTTCTGTTGTGGTATGTCCAAGGGATTTATCAAGCTGCTAGCAGAATTGGTGCTGAGTTTTCTGGGCCCTCATTGCAAAAACTGTATGGTGCTGTCCAATATAGAAAGGGATCTCAGTGCTTTTTGCCCCATTGACAGATGTAAATTAGAGATGTCACAATTCTTCCGGCCACCGTCAAGTTACCTAGATTTCTGATTTCTGAAAAGCATTTCTTTCCTTCCTCATCCTCTCAGGGACACAGTAAGACCATGTAACTCCCAGTCATTTGCTGACATAAGAGCTGAATAGGAGGTGAATGGGGAGTGGATCTGGAGGTTTGCACCTGCTTCATGCCCTTGACTATTGCTTCCATGTGTATTAAAATATAAATGTGAATGCCACTTTAATTGCTCACCCCCGATTACTAAATAAATGAGAACACTGCTGCTGCTGCTGCTAAAGTCACTTCAGTCATGTGCGACTCTGTGTGACCCCATGGACTGCAGCCCACCAGGCTCCTCCGTCCATGAGAATAATAGTTGACATCAAACATTTATATTCTAGTAGGGGAAATAAGGGTTTTCCTGTTAGCTCAGACAGTAAAGAATCTGCCTGCAATGCAGGAGACTTGGGTTTGATCCCTGGGTTGGGAAGATCCCCTGGAGAAGGGAACGGCTACCCACTCCAGTATTCTTGCCTGTAGAATTCCATAGACAGAGGAGCCTTGCAGGCTACAACTGAGTGACTTTCACTTTCCCTTTCAGAAGAAATAAATAGTGGCAGAATGTGATAAGCATTGTATTTAAGAAACAAGATCATTTCTTGGGATCCCAGAGGAGCGGTGCACTTTTAAACTAATAAGATGGGGGAAAATATAATGGAAAGCTGTATGTCAAAAACTCTTCCCTAAGGCTCCTGCTCCCATTGAAGGTACAATGTTGATTCTTGTGAAAGCCATTGCTATCAAATGCAATCCAAGTAGGTGCATGAGCCTGATTCTGTTGCATTCCCTTGTTCTAGGATGTAGCTAGAGGCACAAAATTAATTCTGGGCTTCTGTAACTAAGCCTAGAAGTGTATAGCAAAATTGGAGAAAGTTACATTTACCCTGAAGACATGCGCTGATTTTGTTTTTGTGTTAAATACCTGAATTTGGTGCATGCTAAGTCACTTCAGTCGTGTCTGACTCTTTGCAACCTCATGGACTATAGCCCGCCAGGCTCCTCTATCCTTGGAATTCTCCAGGCAAGAATACTGGAGTAGGTTGCCATGCCCTCATCCAGAGGATCTTCCTGACTCAGGTATCGAACCCGTGTCTCTTGCATTTGCAGGTGGGCTCTTTACCACTAGCACAACGTGGAAAGCTCTTGAATTTGGTGTGAGAACTAAATTTATGTTAAATTTGACTCAAGATAAGTTGCATTATATTTCCATTTAGTATGTCTTTGGACTCTTTTGAAATTTTTAGCAAAAATAGTGTCTTTATTAAATATATTTGGAATTTACAATATCAATCATATTAGTTTCATCAAAGTTTATCAGTTCTTTGATATTTCACCCTGTATTTATGTCACGAAGGAAGAACCATTTGATTGCACCTTACTATCAGAAAGGGCTACACAGTAAAGAAATAATTGAAAAGGCAAGGTAGTGAATTTAAAATAAAATCAACTGTTCACATCTCATTACTTAAAAACAAAGGGACTCCATTTAGAAGAAGTTGTAAGGTAAAACTGGATTCATATATTGGTAGGCACAAAAAGTGGGAACTGAAATTAGTTATTGCTGAGATATCTATTATATTTTATTTTTATTAATATATTTTTACTGAGGAAAATAGACATATTATTATAGCAGTTTCAGATATACAACATAGTGATTCAGCATATATATATATATATATGTATATATATACTGTGGAATGATTCCTACAATGATTCTAGTTATTTTCTGTAACCACACAATTTTAATACAATATTATTGACTTTATTCCCATATTTTACATCCCCAGGACTTGTTTATTTTATAACCAGGAGTTTGTACTTGTTGATCTCCTTCACCCATTCCGTGGACCCCAGGCCTATAACTTCCCTCTGGCAAACACCAATATGTTCTCTATCTGTGAGATAACATATTCATAAATGCAAGTTATGCAACTCTCTCTAGGGATGACCAACTTGAATCAGAAGTTACTGTAAATGCCTTATGTATAAACAACACCACCTTTATACCACAGCCAAGCCTTATCTCTTCCCAGCCATTGACTAGACTGCTCATGAATTGTTTTTCTTAATGTCATGTTTCAATGATACATTAAAGCCCATAAGAGCTATGATAAATTCATTATTTTAGTAAATATATATCATTAAATTAATGAAGTTGGCTTAATTAATAAACCTTGAATTAAAATGCATGTATTTTAGAACTTGAACAGATTCCCACAAATCTTAAAAGATTCCACGTGCTGTCGTTATGGAGGAGAAATAAAAAGACTCAGAATGACTAAATGTCCTCATCAGAGATCGCATACTATTAGGTGATGTTTTTAGGGCTCAAGTGTCATTCAGCTATAGAAAGAGACACGAAAGCATTCTTTCAGATCCCTAAATATCCTTACCTATTGCATGGCCTCTTCACAAGAACAAGGATTCAAGAAACATCATTATTTAATTGTGGTATTAAATATAGCTATCCCTTCCCAGGTGTCACTAGTGGTAAAGACTCTGCCTGCCAGTGTAGGAGATGTAAGAGACACGGGTTCAAATCCTGAGTCGGGAAGATCCTCTGGAGAAGGACAAGGCACTCCAGTACTCTTGCCTGCAGGATCCCATGGACAGAGAAGCCTGGTGGCCTACAGTCTATACAGTCACAAAGAGTCAAACGCAACTGAACCACTGAATCGACTTAGAACAAACATGGCTGTGAAAACTATGCAGAATATTTATGACCCAAGATGCCAAATGAGCAGATGTTAAGAGCACAGTTTCTGCCATTTGTCTGCTTATTCAACCATGAACTTGCCTTTTCCTTATATTTAACACAGAATTAAAGTGAACAGGATTAAATTAAGTAAATCATTTAGCACCATAACTGCATACTCTAGGCACTCAGGAATTAACTGCAAGCTCTAGCGATTATTAGTGGGGACTGGGCTCTAAGAACCTCAGCAACTGAAAATGATAGATTCAACAGAATTAGGAGTTAGACATTTTTTTCAAGCATATGAAAATTTAGTTCTAGAAACAAAAGTCTACCTAAAACCCAGGAAGTTTAGGTTTTACACAGTAACTAGGAGAGTTTTATTTTACACTGAAAAATGGACAAATCTTTAAAGGGATTTTTGGCTAGTCTACAAATGAAGCTGCAGGTTTAATTGTGATTTTCCAATGAAACTGTTGAGGTGACACTTCACAAGGCCCAGTGGGATAACTATGAATTTTTGTCTCCTCTGAAGGTTAAAAACTGGAGTCAAATTGTGTGTGTGTGTGTGTGTGTGTGTGTGTGTGTGTGTGTGTGTAACTGTGTGTGTTTCTTCTCCTGCAAAGAATCCTAGTAGCCAGGTATATAGTTTTAGGTAAAGAAGATTCTGCCTTGATATCTGAGTACATAAAATGTATAACTAACATTCTTAAGTGGGTTAAAAAATAAGATCATGTGTTTACTGAACAACACTATGAACCCATTATATTGTCCACTCACAACTTTCTTCATATAGAAAGTTTGAGAAGTAAATCACGTAAGTATTTTTTAACCACAATAGTAATTGTAGAAATAATTATTTGGGAATATTAATAGCAAATGACTTATAAACTGATATGCTTTAATTTCCAAGTATAAAAAACACATATAAAATATTAAGTAATAGATAACAGTAATAAAATAAAAAAGATTGAAAAATCCCAATCAACTCAGGATTCTAGCCCAGGCACCAAGCAGCAGTTGGTTTCCTCTTGATTGCTGCTGGTAGAGTTCAGTGCTTTGTGATGTATCTCTCTACTGCAGCTGTCTTGGCAAGAAGGAAAACCATCTCAGGGTAACCAATCTGTATTAAGTCAATTTGTGACTGCTTCCATAAAGGAATTTTCACAATTGGGATAAGGCTAAGTATTGAGGACTTACATTCAAGGAACATTACTTATATACACTCAACAGGCAGAATTCTGTTTGCACTAGAGTAGTACATGCTTTCTAAAAAAATAAAAAATACAATAAAAATAAAATCAGTGCTCTGTGATTAAGTCAACTTGTGATTTAATAATTTTCCAAAATACAATGAAAAATTCTGATGCGAGTATGTTTGAACATAATAATATTAAAAAGACAAGGAAGTGCTGCTGAAGGTTCCCAACGTATACAACTCATATATCATCATCTTTCTCCCCATAATTATTACCAGTATTTACTATCTAATATGTATTTTGAGCTGGGAAAACCTGCAACAAAATTTACTTTGAAAAAAATCTGAAACATGAGCTCTAACCAAAAAGATGAAACAATTTAAAAGAGTTTCTGATGGTAACATGTGAAGAACTACTGGGTTATGCAATAAAGAATATGTACACAAAGTTGGTTGCTGACAGAGACCAGTGAAACCAGAATAGCTGCAATGAATAAGGGAAAAAGAGAGTCCATTTACTATATAAACGCTATTCTGAGAGATGAAGGAAGAGATTGACATCAGAGACACTGATTATAGAGTTACACATTTTGGACAAAAGAATGATGGTCAGGCCTGGGATCTGCTGGTTTGTGAAGAAAGGAGTATTAGAAATTAACAATCTTGTTGAGCTCTGAGGCTCAATAATAAAGTGGCATTTGCATACCAATTTACGCTATAATCCATCTCTGAATCAGGCTGTTACTGCTACTGCTAAGTCGCTTCAGTTGTGTTCGACTCTGTGCGACCCCATAGACAGCAGCCTACGAGGCTCCCCCGTCCCTGGGATTCTCCAGGTAAGAACAGTGGAGTGGGTTGCCATTTCCTTGTCCAATGCATGAAAGTGAAAAGAGAAAGGGAAGTCGCTCAGTCATGTCCAACTCTTAGCGACCCCATAGCCTACCAGGCTCCTCCATCCATGGGATTTTCCAGGCAAGAGTACTGGAGTGGGGTGCCATTGCCTTCTCCGCTGAATCAGGCATCCATAGCCAAATACTATATGATGAGAGTGTGGTTTGTTAGACAAAAACATGAAAAGTTCATTATGTAATGTGCTTGGACATAGAACAATATGACAGTGCTTATCCTAAGGTAGATTACAGACAAGTTGGGGATGAAAGCAGCTTAAGATAAATCCACAGGTAATTAAAATTAATCATTTTGGGTATACTATCATGGCAGTTTGATGTTTGCTGTCAAAAGTTGATATTTTGGAAGGCATAATCTGTGCTTTTGTTAAGAGTAACTTGTGAGAAATACCTGGATAAAATTATTATTTGTCCCTTTCATGGGGGGGGAGCAATTTTAGAAAGATACATATGTATATTTGCATATTAACTTGTGATAAACATCTACCCATGAAGCCTTCCTTTATTCCCACCTGTGGCATAAAACATTTTGTCAAGCCTTAAGAACTGCTAACTACATAAGGAGCTTCTAAAATTTTACTTTGTGTATGTGTGTGTGTGCTCAGTTTCATCTGATTCTTTGTAACCCTTTGGACCGTAGCCTGCCAGGATCCTCTGTCCACAGGATTTTTCCAGCAAGAAATACTGAAGTGGGTTGCCATTTCCCCGTCCAGGGGATCTTCCCGACATACGGATGAAACTTGTGTCTCCTGTGTCTCCTACATTGCAGGCAGATTTTTTTTTTTACCAGCTGAGCCACTGGGGAGGCCCCAAAATACTTTTTAGAAGTCCTAAATGAAATTACACTTATATAGAAACTTAAGAACTTAAATGCAATTATCTATGCATTCAGAATATTTTCAAGACTAACGTGAAGGTAACACAGTTAAGAATTTCACTAGGAAATTCACTCTTCACTGAAGTCTGAAAAATAAAAATGATCATAATTACTTTTTATATTAGATTTGCAAAATTTTCTACACTTATTTTGAATGTCTACAAAGACAGCATATAAATGATATAAGGTAAATTCTGTGACAAAGTAAAGATTTCATCTGGGTCCTGCGGACAATTCATGGCTTGTAATTTTACACTGAGTTAAGGCATTCTGTCAAAACTCAGAATTTAATAATTTTCTCACATGTCACAGAGCAGAGCTCATAATTTTTGAAATGAAAGTTAGGTATTAAATAGCATTCAGTATTTCACTACTATGTGGAGGGAAAGGGGCTTGAAGTATAAACATGTTTGTTGTACTTAATACTTGTGGGTCAACACCTGTGTTGTACAAGAGGATTATAAATTTTACTCCTAAAATGTAATTTTCCAACACCCACATACATATAAAGTGTATCCTCTCTTTCTTGCAATAATTTTCAATCAGTGGAAAAAAGTCTTAATAGTATACATTTTTAAAACTTTTGCATTGATTAAACAGAATTGTGATTATAATTAAAGCTACGTACATTTTACAGTTTTACATATTATTTATAAATTTTATATATTTAGGAAGGAAGAATGACTGAGAGAAAGTAGCAGGAGCTTTGAAGCCAGCCATCTGAGTTAGAAATCCACTATAGCTAGTTAGAACCTGTGTGGTCTTAAGTCTTTTGAAATTCAGAGTCCCCATTTACAGAATTCACATATGATTGCTGTACAGAGGAAAATGAGCAAATTTACAGTGTGTATATCTGAGATGTATTATGAATCCAATAATATACACCTATTATTAATAACATTATTAAACTTAAAATGTATCATGAGATTTAACTAACTGAAATTTTTACTAAATCACATTTATTAGTATTTTAATTTTATTTGAATCACTTAGGTGTCACTTCCCACCTAACTTCTAGTTAAATACATCTTTATTTGTTTTTAAAAAATGATATTGATTTCAAAAGAAGGTAATTATATTTTCTAGCTCTTTCAACCAGCACACATTTTAAAAGACCCAGCTGTGCTCATAATTTCTTTGGCCAATCAACAAGGTTTAATTATGTTTCCTTTTTAAAAATAAATGGGTTTTGCAAGTCTGTATGATTTTATTTCTTTCATACTTTGTTTTTACAGTTTTGCTACTAAAAACTATAGTCAAAATTAAAGCGTACATTTTTCCTGAGTGTAATTAAATGTCATTGTCTTTTCTTTTTTTTTTTTTTTTTCAAAGTGGTGGTGGTTTAGTCACTAAGTCATGTCTAACCCTTGCAGTCCCGTGGACCTGTCAGGCTCCTCTGTCCATGGGATTCTCCAGGCAAAAATACTGGTGTGGGTTGCCATTTCCTTCTCCAGGGGATCTTCCCAACCCAGGGATCAAACCCAGGTCTCCTGCATTGCAGGCAGATGATCTACCAACTGAGCTATGAGGGAAGACCTCATATTTTCAAAGTAAGCCCCCAAAAAAGTGTATATATGTTTGTGTGTGTGCATGCATATATATTTATACTCTAGATATTTAAACTATTTTGTTTTATTTAGTCATCATTTTCCACATAAGCAAATTTTGGCAGATATGTGAAGCATGTCTAGATTTTTAAAAGTTCAATTACTTATGCAATATTTGAATCCTCTTTTTGAATGACTGCAAATGAATTTTATCCAATTTACCACTTTCATGTTGTATATATTCTTACCATAGGGTGATGTCAACTAGCTCTGAAACTTCCTGAAAACTTAACATTGCCTTTCTAGAGCTACTACTAACTGGCTCTCTAGCACACTGTTGTGACACCTCACTATTCCATAAAGCTAGATTCTGGTATTTAGAAGCTGTCATAAGAGCATGGATAAGAGTCAGACACGACTGAGCGACTTCACTTTCATGCATTGGACAAGGAAATGGCAACCCTCTCCAGTGTTCTTGCCTGGAGAATCCCAGGGACAGGGGAGCCTGGTGGGCTGCCGTCTCTGGGGTCGCACAGAGTTGGACATGACTGAAGTGACTTAGCAGCATCAGCAGCAGCAGCAGCAACCATCTATAGTTAGAACCTTCTAGAAAAGAAAGATTAGGTTTATCTATTCTTAGTCTAATCTAACATAATTCTTCTGGCTATGGTGATCTGGCAGTTCATCAAGACAGGTAAATCACAAAGGCTAAGCTCATGTCACTGTGACAGAGAAAGAGCTAGAAGTTGCTATAAATTTTTCATCCTGTGCAACACACAGTGAGCTGATGCTAATCACAGATTATTGAGGTATGCAGCAATGACCACCACATCTGAGTGTTTTGTTGTTTAAATGAAACAATAGCTGTGCCAAATCTAAAGCATAGAATGAAAGATGTAAAGAAGAAAAAGACCATTTTCAACACCTGAGTAATGGAAACTACAAGCACAGACAACTAAAAGTACTGGAAGCCAAAAAACCTCCAAATTTCCTGCCATTGAAATAATAACTTCATTTTAAGATGGATGTTGATATTTTCTCTTGAAGATATTTCCACATTGAAATTACTTAAGCAACTTGTGACCTAAAACAAAGAAAAATATAAACAATTGTTTGGAAGACAACAGAGTATCTAAAATGTCAGGACTGTCAAGAAAGGAGAAAAAAAAAAACATTTCTTCACTGCTTTCTTGGTTATCATGCTATTTTAAGTAGCAGAAAATGTAAGTAAACCATACAGTGTACCAAGTTTCTAGAAAGAGTTGGCTTACAAATAGCAAACAGAAGGAAAATAAATAAGCTTTGCAGTATTCTGAGACATAGGTATGCGTATTTTTGTGTCCTGTGCATTTTGTTTCACGTATATTAAGTGTGTGCTTATGGGTATGTACTTGCGGCAGTACTAAGGGAAAATTTTCCTATTTTTAAGCGTATATTTAATTACAACATCAAATTACACTTATTCCATAATGACTGTTTTTTAAAAAAATACTGTAAATTAAAAAGAATGTGCTTATAATTAAGCTCCATGTAGGTAGCCACACAATAAATGTCAATTAATCTACACGAAACACCAAGTTTTCTGGCAATAGCTTTGGAAATGGAAATGGCAGTACATTTGATGTGAAAATCTCAGTGGTGTGAAAGAAACCTGTTCATTTATTTAATAGTTGTAATCCTTTTATTTTCAATTTACTGCCAGCCTCATAGATTTATTAAATGAACACATGAGATAATATACATGAAAGTACTTTATAAACATCCCCATAAATAAATAGAACGTTCTACCTGGGAGAAAATTTCTATAGCACTTTGAAAATATATTTTTACAATATAATTGTATTTTTTCCTCCCTACCGACTTCACTTTTCACTTTCATGCATTGGAGAAGGAAATGGCAACCCACTCCAGTGTTCTTGCCTGGAAAATCCCAGGGACAGGGGAGCCTGGTGGGCTGCACAGCCTGGTGGGGTTGCACAGAGTCAGACACAACTGAAGTGACTTAGCAGCAGTAGCAGACACTAAATAAAGTGATACTGATTTTCTATTACTGTCTCATTCAAATACCTGTACATTTCCTTCTGTCAACTCTGGAATACACTATTTCTCAACTGAAGAAGAGACTATCTTTGCAACACAGAAAAGTTTTCCACTTGAGTTTGAAGTATGTCAAACTCAGTAAAACCCATGATATGAAAGATCTAGGCTGTTAGAAATACTGTACTGAAGTGTTTATAATTTAATTGCTCATTATATTACAGAGCTCCTAGTGTGCTTAATTAGCTATAAAGCAATGACTTATTAAAAGAAAATACTCCACGGAACCTAAGTTTTTTCTAATGAAAAGAGAACGGTCCATAATTCATAATTACAGTTAAACATCGATTTGAGAAAAGCACTAGCATTTTTCACTTAAATAAATCACACTGACCTAAAATTAACAGCCAGATTGTCTGTCTGTCTGTCTGCTCAGTCATGTTCGACTCTTTGAGACCCCCTGGACTGTAGCGGGCCAGGCTTCTCTGTCCATGGCATTTTCCAGGCAAGAATACTGAGTTGGTTGCCATTTCCTCATCCAGGGGATCTTCCTGACCCAGGGATCGAACCTACCTCTCTGTGTCTCCTGCACTGGCAGATTCTTTACCACTAACGCCACCTGGGAAGCCCTAATATCCATATTTGTGGCTTAGTAAATGTTTTATTGACTCTGTATTGGTCTTCCTTTCTAGGATAATAATTGATTTTAATAAGTGTTTTCTCTTTATTAATAGCTCATTATCGTCAAGGAACTGTACTGAATATGATGTGTATATCTCAAAATGTATTTGCCACACTAAATACAACTTACATGCAGTTTTAACTACACATTCTCTGTATTTACATAGACAAGTATACACAACCAAGAAACAAATGTAACAAATATATTTATTATGTGAAACAAACCCTAGCTAAAGCTAAAATTGTCTAATGTTAATAAATAAGTCTAATAGAAAAAGTTCTTATTTTAGGTATTACAATAGTTCTATAAGAAGAAAGGTTTTATTAGCTTAAGTAAAGCCTCTGCTGAGAAAAATAAACCATCATACAATTTCCTTAAACCTATGATAACTTGAATATACATGAAATGAGTTTTAGAAGAATAGTTTCATTGCCCGTTTTTCCAATAATTCAGATTTGCCTCATGAACTCATCATAACAGTATCTTGCTGAGGCCTCTGTGCTTTCCACATTAAAGTGGTAAGACATTTCCAGACATATGGCTCAAAGATATGTTTTAGTAAATGCTATCGCTAAGTTCAACAAGCACCAAGATTCTGCTTATTATGGAAAAGTCTACTTTGATGGTTCAATTTCTTTGTCTTCTCATGTTACACTATTTCCTTTCCTCAGCAATTGTATGCATTAACACAGCAAAAACTCAAGGATCATGATCTAGCTTCTAAAATGTAAAGACAGGAAGCTCAATTTTATGGAACATGAAACTAAAGCTGCTGTGAACAGTCATTATATTCTAGTGGCAACTCTACAAGATTTAAACATTATAATTGCTTTTAATAGTGAAAAAGAACTACAAACCATGGAAAGTTTATTATTGCTATTTTCCTGAAATGGCTAGAATGTAATTTCTCATTTTAAAAGATGACCATTAACAAAACAAGACGACTTTTAAATTTTAGTTAACTGAAAAGAACAATCACTTTTTCGAGGATTAGTATGCCTACATTAGCTCATCTTCTTTCAAAGACTTGACTTCAGAACTTTCTTTTAGTTTTAAATTCCTCAATTTACAAATCATGTTTTGGAGGGTTCACAAGACAAACTCAAATAATGGAAACATAATAATCTCAGAAGAATTTCCTTTATCCATTCATTGAAGTGGGAAAATATGGCCTTGGAAATGCTGAATGTTAACATGTTGATCCTATCATGCTAGAGATATTCCCAAAGGATTCAAATCCATCCTTATGACATGTGTTTTTTAATTAAGTTAATACAGATTTGGAAAAAATATCAAGAGTAGGCAGGCTTTGTCTTTCATATCTAAAAAGCCTTCAAGACTTAATGTAATATTTTCTTTTCTGAATTATCATTAGCAGCATGAATAATAAATGTTTACAAAGCACAGCTACTTTAAAAGTTGACTTAAATAGCATTATTTAATTAAATAACAAGGCAATTAAGAACCATATAATGTAGTGGGGGATTTCTTTCTTTTCTTTAAAAATGTAACCAACTACACATAAAAAAAAAATTTGATGCTTCTGTAAATGAGGAAAAAAATAAAAGTAGGAAAGTGAAGATCACAGAAAATAAATGTGATCACACAGAAAATAAATGATAGATTTCCTTTGGAAGTTTTAAGATAGCCTTCTTTTGGAGGCTGTGTAATCAGGGCTGTACTAGAGCGGGAAGGATAGCGGGCCAGAGAAGGGGATCTGTGTCCTTTATTTTTACCATTAAAGTCATACATAAAACTGTCTCCACATTCCATAAAAATGCCATGGTGCTTCAGGAAAAATATAGACCTGAGACAATAGTTTATTTTGGCTGCAACTAAAGTTCCAGAACTGAAGAGTTACTGCCAGAAATAGGAACCATGTTTGAGAAGAATTTAACTGAACTAGGATGCTAAGAAAGTGCTGCAGCCTTAATGCCCCAGTGCTTTAGGATATGAATCAAGGGTCCTTTGTTAAGAAGCTTGCGGCATAATTAATCATCCAAAGGAAGTGAAGAGGTTTGAGGTTGCAGCCCAGTTACCCAGGGAATTCCCTTTTCCTCTGGCACCCACTTGCTAGCACAGCTATAAAACAGGAGCAGAAATGTCTCACTCTGGGAATGATTAATAAGAGCCGATTTACATGAAATCGAGGTGTTCTCTAGCTAAGCCTCAGCTGACCTGGGTTCTAGGGAGGCCCTCCGACAACTCTCTGAATAACCAAAGAAAGTCACCCTGTCTGGGCTTCCTCATCTCTGTTCCCCTTATTCTCTCCTCCCAAAACAAAGAATTCTCCAAAAGTCTATGCTTCTTCTGCTATCTTCCATTATGAATTTTCATATCTTAACAGTTCTCCATCTTCAAGCTGTCAATTACCATATAAATTCCACTCAAACAATATTTATTGAAGACGTACTAACTGGTAAGTAATATATCATGTAACTTCATTACGTTACTGAGCAACTAAGCACACACACATAGAAGAAGTAAATGTCATATTTCATCTATAAATACCAAAATCAGACACTCAAAATGAATCAGTCACTTATTGTGTGTGTGTGTGTGTGTGTGTTGGGTGAAGATATTAAGAAAAGGGATATTTTTAAAAATTTAAAAACGATTCAAAACATCAAAGAACAGGCTTAGTGCCAGAACAGAGATACAAACACCCATGGTCAATCAAACAAGAAACAAAATCACATGAAATTGAAGAATCAT
This sequence comes from Capricornis sumatraensis, assembly GCF_032405125.1. Classification (NCBI taxonomy): domain Eukaryota; kingdom Metazoa; phylum Chordata; class Mammalia; order Artiodactyla; family Bovidae; genus Capricornis; species Capricornis sumatraensis. The sequence continues at coordinate 28,843,114 of NC_091073.1, forward strand.
GAAAGTTTCATAAACAGATTATATTTATGCTAGTATTTTAAAATACAGCAGGGCTTCTACAGTGGGAGGTGGCAGAAGACACCTTTCCAGGTAACAGGGAAATTAAGAGTAAAAAGTAAGGTTAGAGACTGACCGTGAGTACAAACTATAGGAAGTACCCAGAGTATACGTACACGTGGACTAGATGACAAAATCACCCTCAAAAAATAGGTTGAGGACATGTGGTGCCTTGAGTGACAGGCTGAGTCAGTAATGTGTTTTTGAAAGAAAAAACAACAAAAAAAGTTCTATCACAGTGGGAAAGAAGGGGATATAGCAGAAGTACAGGTGCCGAGCTCATGGGCTCACAGGACAAGGAAAGACAGAGCAGGACACCATGCTGCTGACGAGCCACCTGGAACGCAGGGCAGGCTTTAGTTCAGCAGAGAGCCTGCTATGTCATGGAAAAGTAAAAGAAAAGGCTTTCAAATTGAGACAACACTATAGAGACTACGGGCTTCCCCGACAGCTCAGACAGTAAAGAGTCTGCCTGCAATGTGGGAGACATGGTTTTGATCCCTGGGTTGGGAAGACCCCCTGGAGGAGGGCATGGCAACCCACTCCAGTATTCTTGCCTAGAGAATCCCATGGACAGAGGAGTCTGGCAGGCTACAGTCCACAGGGCTGCAAAGAGTGGGGCACAACTGAAGCGACTTAGCAAGCACACATGAGTCAACAGATTCCTGTTAAGTTCTCAAAACTAAACTAGCTATCTTTTCTAAACTGTCAGTGACACAACAGTTTTCTCAATTCCAGGTTCAAAATCCTTGAAGGATTGTGATTCCGTTTTTCTTCATCCCACACAACCCACTAGTCACATGCTTTGTGTAATTTTCCTCTGAGAAGGCAAATAACGCTCTGAGTCAGGTTTGGCATTTCACACTGATTACCACAACAACCAATTAGCTTAACACACTAGATAAGTATCTGAATTTGCTTTTACTCTGCCTATAAAACTATGTTCTTATTTTGTCAAGGTAGGGACCATATGTTCAAATGATACTGATCTCAGTATTCTATCTCAAGAACATTTTAAACTAGTTCCATCTCTTGTGAATGCGATTATTCATAAGACATTTGCTGAATGCTTCCTATGTGCCAGTAACTGTGCTGGGGACAGTAGAGAACAGGAAGATGAGTAAAAATTCTTCCTGCCCCTGAGGAGTTCACAGCATTGGGGAGGGTTGGGCCGCAGAGGGTGGAGAGAGAGAGGGAGATGGAGAGGAAAAAAAAAAAAAAAACATGGATGCCAATTATACTCTTCTTTGTACTTTATTGTAGTTATAAACTTTGAAATACAAAATCAATCATTCTGAAAAAAATAAGACAATACAGTGAAGGGGATAGGGTAGGTACAGTGATCTGAAAAGAGAAGGGAAGCATTCAGTCTGTTTGATTTTAGTTAAGCGGGAGCCCATAGAAGGCAGAGGTGAGCCAAATTTGGAAATGGGGAAGAGTTTGCCTAAAGAGAAACTGAGAATTACATTAGGATCAGAGTGGACAAAGGACTGAGAAGGAGGACGTTGAATGTGCTAGGAACACTCTCAAAGTGCTAGAAATGAGTATGTGAGGAAAGAGGGGATTTGAGACCAGGCCCTGTGAGAGACTTTAATTTTTATGCTGAGTGTTTTCCCTTAATGAAAGCCACTAATGGTTTTAAAACAGTGGGAGTAAAAGATTTGTTTTGAATGTCTAATTTTGGTATTTATAAATGAAATATGAGATACATGTCCTCTACGTGTGTGTATGCATGTGCGCTCACTCATGTGTGATGCTTTGGAACCATATGAACTGTAGCCCACCAGGCTCCTCTGTCCATAGGATTTTCCAGGCAAGGATACTGGAGTGGATTGCTGCTTCCTCCTCCAGGGGATCTTCCTGACCCAGGGATTGAGCCCACATCTGTGAAAATCTTCAAGCTCCTGTTCAGAGCAATTAAAATCAGGGATGATTTAATACACGCCCATTAATGGTAGTGTGTGGTAGACATTGAACAAAAACCAATCAATTAATTTTAGCATGAATTTGGTGATCAAAGATGGTAAGTTATTGTCTCTGGTAAAATTCCAATACAATATCATTTCTAATCACTAAAAAAGAAAAATTCTTTAAGAATATAATGTAATTTTACACATTCTTGATGTTGATATAATAGTAATGGCTACCTTAAGTTGTGCTTATTAAGTACCAGGCTGTATTCTAAGCACCTACATTTATTGATTTAATTAATCCTTCAAGAACAAAGAAACTGAGGCACAGAGAGCTCCAATAACACATGCAAGGTCACATGGCCAACAAGGCCAAAGCTAGGGTTTAATCCTGATGATTCTTCCTCCAGATTCTGTGCATTTAGCCATTGTACAAAACAATCCTGTCCAAATACTCCATTTTGAACCCATATCAAAAGAGGTCTTACTGAAAGAAATGCAAAATAAGGAGGAAAAAAAAACACATGAGCAACATCTAAACCTTAAACCTTTCCCATATAAAAACTCCAAAGCCAAACAGTTTCAAAATTCTCAAGGTTTTCAACTACAGAGGACCACACTGTTAATAAACTGACATGATTACTAGGTAATTTTCCTGCCCCAACATAAGGCTACTAGACATTAACAAGCATATCTTGGGAAGAAGGAATGATCTAGAATCCATCCACTGATAAACTCAGCAGGTTCAGTCTTAGATTCTGCCAACAAGAGACCTAAACAGCTTGCAAAATACTATGTTTAGCAGTGTGATGTCTCAATCCCTGGGTCAGGAAGATCCTCTGGAAGTGGAAATGGCAACCCACTCCAGTATTCTTGCCTGGGAAATCCCATGGACAGGAGCCTGGTGGGCTATAGTCCAAACGGTTGCAAAGAGTCAGACACGACTAAGTGACTAAGTGTGCCTGCATGGGTGCATTTACTATTAAGTATGATGATAGGATATTAGGCTTTCACTTTGAACATAGAGGCATCTCAGCAATTGATTCATTTCCTTTTTTGATTTTTTTCTGAAAATTTGTTTTCAAATGCAGTTATGCTTTTTTTTTTTTTTCTTTTTAACTGCTTAAAAGAAACTATGGTAGGTGAAAATAGTTGTAACAGGGTATTCTTAGGATGGCTCTTTAGAACCTTGCCACTCATTGTGAAACTCCTATGGATTCACTCATGTTCCCCAAATACTCTCACTAAGCAATTTACAATATTTTCAACAAAATTTATGTGGCATAAAAGCATAGAACTTATGTTGTGACATCTTTTGTAAACACCAGTCATGTAAGCAGAACTTCTATACTCAGCCAAAAGAAGTAGCTCCTATTTGGAAAGCAGCACTGACAACTCCTCTTTGGAAAAGAAAATATATACTGTGAATATAAACTGTATCATGGCCTGTATAAAAAGTTAAATAAACATATTTTTTAATATAATAAGATATCCTAAAGAACTCCTAAGCCACTGTGATGTTTTATTAAATTAACTGATTACTGATTCACATTCAGGCATAAATAACACTAGGAAATTCCACGTAGTCTTTACCCAGTTTTACCAAATGGTAATCTTGCAAAAGTAGAGCACAGAATCACAATCAGGATGTTGGCACTGAAACAATCAAGATTCAGAATATTTCCATCTCGCATATTACTCTTTTGCAGCCACACCCAATGCTCTCTGGGCTCCATCCCCTCTTTATTTCTAGCAACCAATAATCTGGCCAACTGCTGCGAAGAGCTGACTTATTGAAAAAGACCCTGATGCTGATAAAGACTGAGGGCAGGAGGAGAAGGGGGAGACAGAGGAGATGGTTAGATGGCATCACTAACTCAATGGACATGAGTTTGAGCAAGCTCCAGGAGATGGTGAAGGACAGGGAAGCAGCGCAGGCTGCATTCCATGCGGTTGTAAAGAGTTGGAGACGACGACTTAGTGAATAAACAACAAATCTCCTCTATTTCTATAAGTTTGCCTTTCAAGTATATTATATAAATGAAATAATACAATATATAACCTTTGGGATTGACTGTTTCATTCACCATCATTCTCTGTAGATTTATCCAACCAGGTGAAATTCATCAATACCTCCTCTTTAAGTGCCGACCCTTTTAATAGGGGCTTTCAGAGAGCAAAAGTTTTTTCACTTGAGTACAGCAGTTGCTGTATTGAAGTATTTTGCTCTGTGAGGCTACCCCTTTTCTGAACCTTTGCCCAGAGACAGCAGACTTTTGTCAGAGCTATTTTTTTGTTTGTTTGTGTTTGTTGGGGTTTTGAGATTGTTGTCTTCTTCAACTCCATACGTGGGACATAGAAGGCAAATGCCAACTCAGGGACCTGAATATCATGTCATTTCTTGGTGTCAAAGTCTCTAGCCATTCTGCCTTACTTTCTGTACCTTTCAGAATCTTCTGAGGTTTGTTTTTATCTACAGAGTCCAGTATTTTCAGCTGTACTTAATGGAAGGAATTCACAAAAGTACATCTAGTGTATCTTTCTGGAAAGAAGCCCCAAAATTTACTTTTAATCTATGAACTTATTTAGAAATGATGCATGCAACGTTATTTTAAAATGTGAGTGGTATAGAAGCCATAACACTGCGTCTTTTCTGCCAGCAATTTCCATGTGTTTATTTTCAAGTATAGGGATTAGTAGTAGGCAAAAAGGAAAAGAGCTCTTACTCTCCTGCGTGGAATGCAGATTTCATACTTATGGCTGTTAGCTGTCAAAGGATGAATAATGTCTAGACTCAGAATTTTTAATTCGGAGTAAAGCGAGTCAAGTTTATTTATTTTTAGAAGTTTTGTGCAATTTAGGTCTTTCATTCTCTTTCTACAGTTGATTCAGGTATTTATTTTACACTTTTATCAAATACTTAAAATAGAAGCTCTGTGTCAGATGCTATGCTGTGTACACTTGAGGCTCATGGCTCAATTTCTGCCATTAAGGTTAGGAGATATGGGTTAATACATAATTTTAATGCAAATAATTCACTCAAAAATAAAGGGTGCGCAATACGGTTCAAGACTATTGAGAGGAAGGGAGTAAACACTGTTTCTAGGCTGAGTTAAGGATGACTTGAAGGAGGAAGTGACTTCTAGGATGAGTCCTAAAGAATGAGTGGAATTTCTGTACATGTAGAAATACGACTATTTCAAAGAAAACAGCAAGAACCAAAGTTTACAAACAAACAAGAGCACAGAATACCCTTCCCTTTGGAAAGTAATGCTCTTCTGGGAGTGAAGCCTAGCACATGCAGAATGCTGAAATGCTGGCAAAAAAACATTGGCAAGACAGTGTGGGCTGGAAGTATATTAATTTGAGGGTTGAAATCAGGGCAGGATTAGGTTGCTGTGACTTTTGAGCAAGAACCTGACCTTATTCTTTAGATTCTCCTCAACCTTCTGACCCTACCCTTTTGCCCCAAGGATTTCTCAACGTAGGCAGTAGTGACCTTTGGACCAGGTAATTCTTTGTTGTGGGCACTGTCCTATGCATTGGGAGATGTTTAGTAGTATCCTCGGCTGCTAAGAGATACCAATAACATTTCACCTTCCTTCCAGTTGTGACAGCTATATTTCTCTCTGTATTGCCAACTGACTCCTTGAGGATAAAAATGAGCCTGGTTTGAAAACAACTAATTCCATTGTACAGGAGACAGGGATCAAGACTATCCCCATGGAAAAGAAATGCAAAACAAGCAAAATGGCTGTCTGAGGAGGCCTTACAAATAGCTGTGAAAAGAGAAGCAAAAAGCAAAGGAGAAAAGGAAACATATAAGCATCTGAATGCAGAGTTCCAAAGAATAGCAAGGAGAGATAAAAAAGCCTTCCTCAGCGATCAATACAAAGAAATAGAGGAAAACAACAGAATGGGAAAGACCAGAGATCTTTTCAAGAAAATTAGAGATACCAAGGGAACACTTCATGCAAAGATCGGCTTGATAAAGGACAGAAATGGTATGGACCTAACAGAAGCAGAAGATATTAAGAAGAGGTGGCAAGAATACACAGGATAACTGTACAAAAGAGATCTTCATGACCCAGATAATCATGATGATGTGATCACTCACCTAGAGCCAGACATCCTGGAATGTGAAGTCAAGTGGCCCTTAGGAAGCATCACTATGAACAAAGCTAGTGGAGGTGATAGAATTCCAGTTGAGCTATTTCAAATCCTGAAAGATGATGCTGTGAAAGTGCTGCGCTCAATATGCCAGAGAATTTGGAAAACTCAGCGGTGGCCTCAGGACCAGAAAAGATCAGTTTTCATTCCAATCCCAAAGAAAGCCAATGCTAAAAAATGTTCAAACTACCGCACAATTGCACTCATCTCACATGCTAGTAAAGTAATGCTCAAAATTCTCCAAGCCAGTCTTCAGCAATACATGAACCGTGAACTTCCAGATATTCAAGCTGGTTTTAGAAAAGGCAGAGGAACCAGAGATCAAATTGCCAACATCTGCTGGATCATTGAAAAAGCAAGAGAGTTCCAGAAAAACATCTATTTCTGCTTTATTGCCTATGCCAAAGCCTTTGACTGTGTGGATCAGAATAAACTGTGGAAAATTCAAAAAGAGATGGGAATACCAGACCACCTGACCTGCCTCTTGAGAAACCTATATGCAGGTCAGGAAGCAACAGTTAGAACTGGACATGGAACAACAGACTGGTTCCAAATAGGAAAAGGAGTATGTCAAGGCTGTATATTGTCACCCTGCTTATTTAACTTATATGCAGGTGCATCATGAGAATCGCTGGGCTGGAAGAAGCAAAAGCTGGAATCAAGATTGCAGAAGAAATATCAATAACCTCAGATATGCAGATGATACCACCCTTTTGGCAGAAAGTGAAGAGGAACTAAAAAGCCTCCTGATGAAAGTGAAAGAGGAGAGTTAAAAAGTTGGCTTAGGCTCAACATTCAGCAAACAAAGATCATGGCATCTGGTCCCATCACTTCATGGGAAATAGATGGGGAAACAGTGGAAACAGTGTCAGACCTTATTTTTTAGGGCTCCAAAATCACTGCAGATGGTGATTGGATTCATGAATTTAAAAGATGCTTACTCCTTGGAAGGAAAGTTATGACAAACCTAGATAGCATATTGAAAAGCAGAGACATTACTTTGCCAACAAAGGTCCATCTAGTTAAGGCTATGGTTTTTCCAGTGATCATGTATGGATGTGAGAGTTGGACTGTGAAGAAAGCTGAGCACTGAAGAACTGATGCTTCTGAACTGTGGTATTGGAGAAGACTCTTGAGAGAATCCCCTGGACTGCAAGGAGACCCAACCAGTCCATTCTAAAGGAGATGAGTCCTGGGTGTTCTTTGGAAGGACTGATGCTAAAGCTGAAACTCCAATACTTTGGCTACCTCGTGTGAAGTGCTGACTCACTGGGAAAGACTCTGATGCTGGGAGGGATTGGGGGCAGGAGGAGAAGGGGACCACAGAGGATGAGATGGCTGGATGGCATCACCGACTTGATGGACATGAGTTTGAGTGAGCTCCAGGAGTTGGTGATGGACAGGGAGGCCTCGTGTGCTGCAATTCATGGAGTTGCAAAGAGCTCAACACAACTGAGCGACTGAACTGAATCCCATTTTAAAGTTCTAGTACCGTGCCTGATACATTGTCAGTGCTCACTCAAGAATATTTAAATCAATGTTCATATTTGCATGTTAAAAATGAGTAAGGAAACATTGGGATAAACTGGAAAGGAATTATTTTTAGGTACAGGTCCTAACTTTCCTTCCAACAGCATTTTTAAGCTAAGAAATTTGGTTAAGGAATATATAAGGAATTGTTCAGAATGTAAAATTGATAGCCTTTGTTAACTAATATAGGAATGATTCTCCTATAGTAAGTGGTTTATCTTCTTTCCTTATCAGACTTTCATAAAATGTAGCTGAGATTTTGGAGCTAAGCTATTAGCATGATTTGAGAGAGGAATATTCAAATTATTTCAATTTTACTCTTAATTGATGAGTACATTAACACATTCATTAAATTGACTCGGTCAAATAGGCACCTACATAATATATATGGGACCTGGGCTTTAGACTTTTCCCTTTAAAATCAACCACGTGCTCAATTGCTCAGTTGTATCCAACTCTTTGTGACCCCATGGACTGTAGCCCAACAGGTTCCTCTGTCCATAGGATTTCCCAGGCAAGAACAGTGGAGTGGGTTGCCATTTCCTTCTCCACAGGATCTTCCTGACCCAAGGATCAAACCCCTGTCTCTTGAATCCCCTGCACTGGTAGGCGGATTCTTTACCACTGAGCCACCTTGGAAGCCCCATTTTTCTTTTTTTTAAGTACAGCACTTTGCCAATGGGAGGCACTCAATATGCACATTATAAATGACCAAACGACTAAACAACTCAGGGAGATGTATCAATCATCCTAAAAATATGATCAACCATTTCAAAGTGGCTTCTTTGAATGGGTTTTCCATTTATAGCTGAGCAAACACACATGGTTCCCTGTGTAACACAGAATGCATTTACTATATGGCTGCCAGCGATTAGGGCAGTGCTCTATAGCCACAGAAGTTGTTCTCTAAAAGAAGCTAATGTCACAAAACCTGAGCCTGTGGTTTTGGCATCATTAGCACTCTATCCACTTCAGCTAACTGACAAATTTTACAGTAACAGATAATGACTGGCTGGGGTAGCAGATATAGGTGCTACTACCACCGTAATTATATTTAATCATATAATATGAGATAGCACTATGCAATGGAAAGAGTCACATTCAATGCAGTAAAATCAAATAATCTTGTAGTTAGAATTTTGCATAGTTAACCATTTCATATTTATTTTAGGCAAAACAGTCCTTACACCGTGGAATTAAAATGAATAGCATGACTGCCTCCACACTAAACTTCAGTAGCCTCTTGTTTGGTGTTGACTAAGGAAATCTGGAAAGGAAAATCAACACCACTACTGCTATTTGCCTTTTGGATTATTTTTGAAAAGGAAAATTAAAGTCAACCAAAGACTATTATTTAGAAAATTCTATATTTAGCAACTTTGAGTTCTTCAAGAAACAGTGCCATATTAATACATAATACTAGTTCCTTAAGGAAAGGCTTGACTTTTAGTGTTCTTCAGTTCTCCAGTTTCTTAAATTAAAAGCAATTAAGCAGACATGGAAAGAAATCTTGAATCCACTCTATAATCGATAAGGTGGATATATTAGATCGTTCCTATAGCATGAGGAGAATATCAGCTGTACAATATTCCAATGAGAGTTTAACTGTCAGCAGAACAGAACTTGAGAATGATACTGGATTCAAAATAAAGGAGTAAAGACAGGATTGGAAATTAAACATATTTTGTAGTTGCCAGGCAATATAATTTTTCAAGGTTGAGTAATGCATTAATTCCCTATAGGAATAAGCAGACTTTTAGTTTCCATAGTCTTATAAGCCAAATTTTGATATTTTTGGCTTAAAACAATTGGAGCAAGCCCCCATTCCTTCAACATTTTTCCACATCCTATTTAATATCCACACAGCGCAGGAACTGAGTATTTTTGGTCATTTATTTGTATTTCATCCTGAGATTTATAAAGAATGAAATGACTCCAAGAGATTTATGATTTAATGTCCTGCATATGAAAATATAAAAACACAGTTCCATTAAACCAATCAATGATTCCTATAATTAGAAAGTATTAGCCTAACAGACAATGAATTCTTCACCTTCTGGAGATGAAGGTAGTATCTTCTAAAAGGTATTATCAATACCGCATGAGTAGAAGCCCTAGAATTAAAAGGCCTCTATACCTTCTTATCAAATAATTTGAGAAATATAAATTACTCAAGCCTTGGATATACTCACGCAGTGTTCATTTCCACATTTATAAATAACCAAAAGCTAAACTTGTGGATAGAAAATCAACTTTCCTATTGCAATTCTCAATAAATGAGGTCGCACAGAGCATAATGGTATGGCACTCTTTCATAGCTAGAAACTGTATTTTGTTTAAAAGTATCAGGACTCTCTGAAAACCAATGTAATTTTAAATTTATTGATAACAAGGTGATAAGTAGAAAGATTCAATTTTAAAAACAATGAAATGAAACAAGAACTCTCATCTTGGTGCCAAATCTGCTTGATGTCAATCAAGAGAAATGTCTACAGTAACCTTAAAAATACCTGATTGGCATAGCACTAAATTTATTTCTAAAAGGTAAAATAAATGTGCACGTTTTCTGGAGGCAGAGCCATTATAAATAACTGCACAGTGTGCTGCTGCTGCTAAGTCACTTCAGTCATGTCCGACTCTGTGTGACCCCAGAGATGGCAGCCCACTGAGCTCCCCCCATCCCTGGGATTCTCCAGGCAAGAACACTGGAGTGGGTTGCCATTTCCTTCTCCAATGCATGAAAGTGAAAAGTGAAAGAGAAGTTGCTCAGTCATGTCCAACTCTTTGCTACCCCATGGACTGCAGCCTACCCGGCTCCCCAGTCCATGGGATTTTCCAGGCAAGAGTACTGGAGTGGGGTGCCATTGCCTTCTCCGTGGGCATCCTTAAATTAGTCACAGATTAGTGGAAGGAAGGCAATGAGAAGAGTGAGAAGCCTGAGCAATGGCACAATTTCAGTCACTGGGCTATTGGCACACACAAAGCAACTCACTGTCTTGACATGCCCAGTTACACTATTGGCCCTTATCTATTTGAAATCTGTGTGTATGTATTTATATGTATGTATGCATCTACTTATCTATCTCTTACCTGAGTTAAGAGGTTTCTCAACCTTGAAATAAAAGTTTTTAGTTCAAACAAAAAAATGTAATCTGGATCAAGTGTGTCTTGCTTCTTCTTTTTTTCTCTTTCAGTATTATAATTGCTAAAACAAATATCAACCACAGCAATTTGTGCTCACAGAGCTACACATAAATGACACAAATTAAAAGAAATTTGCTGTTACTGGGACTTCCTTGGTGGTCCAATGGTTATGAATTCACTTTGCCATGCAGAGGACGAGGGTTTGATCCCCAGTTGGGGATCTAATATCCCACATGCTGCAGGCGACTGAGTCCACGTCCTAACTACTAAACCCATGTGCCACAGCAAGAGAGCCCCTGCTGCAATGAAAGACCTGGCTGCTGCTGCTGCTGCTAAGTCGCTTCAGTCATATCCGACTCTTAGCAATCCCATGGACTGCAGCCTACCAGGCTCCTCCGTCCCTGGGATTCTCCAGGCAAGAATACTGGAGAGGGCAGCTCTCAGCAAAGATCACATGTGATACAGCTAAGACCCTATGCAGCCAAATACATAAATACTCTTTTTTAAAAGAGAGAAATTTGCTGTTCCTGAGACTAATTTCTTGACTATAAATAATGAACACAAAATTTAAGGGAAATAGCAATGTATAACCCTTTTAAATTTAATCTGTAAATACACTTGGGTTTTCTTATCTCCTTTGTATTTTATTTGCTTTTTAATCTCTCTAAGGAGCTCTAAAATTTTGCTTCTTTTGTTCTGCCTCTCACATGACTTCATATTTTCCTAGTGATTTCCTTGTTAGACTCCATGTGCATTTACTTTAAAGAAACCCATTCATTTTGACTGAGATAAACAAGAATAAAATACAGGTCTGGATTTCTCTGAAATTAAATACACAAGCAAACAAACAGAAAAGCCCTCAGTGATGGATGCTTGATGTTTACTCTTTAACCAAGACCCTGACTTTCTAATATACATTCTTACACAAGGATCAATTGCCATTTGATTTAAAGTAGAAAATGAAATAGTCTAAAGAAAAAATAACAATAGGGCTAATTCAGTTGAGGGTCATGGACCTCCAGATTCCTCAATTTTCCTCTTCTAATTTCCTAGGATTCCACAGTTCATGCTTTCAACTTATGAAGTTTTCAAGGGCCTTACAGAGTTTATTCTCGGCTTCATCTCTGCACTTCTGCTGAACATCAGGTCTGAAGTTTGTTTGAATTCCTGCTCTGTGGAGACCTGCTGGACTTTCTAGCAGGTGTGAAGACCCCATGGCTCCTTCTGTTGCATCTCATTTCCACTTATTAAATACTTTATCTTGGAGGATGAAGCAAAAGTGACTTTCGTGTTTCCTGGCAGTCTCCTGCTTCAAAGAACTTAATAGTGATTTGTTTATTTCAAAGGAAATGGAGACCAGTCAGTGATGACAGATTTATTAGTTAAGTGGACATCACACACAAAAAATCCTTTTCTTACAGTTCAGGCTTTCTTCTAAGTACACTCTGAATGTTGAAGACAATGTCATACATTTTGGCAAATCAAACCCATGTGATTCAATAATAGTCAAATTTGTGAATTGATATGACTTCTTCCACATACATTTCCAGAATAACTTAGAGAAAAGAAAATGAGCAAAGAAAGCTAATATTACCCTAAACTAAGAGGGGAAAAAAGCACCCTGATGAATTGGTAACAATGAATATGTTTTGGAAGATAACTAAAGGAATATTAAAGCAAAATGTGATGAAAGAAAAGGATTCAAATAAGACGTCTGGAACTGACAAAGAGCACTTGAACCACTGCTGCTGCTGCTGCTGCTGCTGCTGCTGCTGTTAAGCCGCTTCAGTCGTGTTCAACTCTGTGCGACCCCATAGAGGGCAGCCCACTAGGCTCCTCTGTCCCTGGGATTCTCCAAGCAAGAACACTGGAGTCGGCTGCCATTTCCTTCTCTAATGCATGAAAGTGAAAAGTGAAAGTGAAGTTGCTCAGTCGTGCCCGACTCTTAGCGACCCCATGGACTGCAGCCTGCCAGGCTCCTCCATCCATGGGATTTTCCAGGCAAGAGTACTGCAGTGGGTTGCCACTGCCTTCTCCGCTTGAAACACTGGGAAACCCTCAAATGCCAGATCAGGAAGTCAATTCAAGTATAACAACACTATAGATTTAATTCTTACATTAACCACTGATAAAATATATATTAATGTTTAAAGTTTCAGGGTAAATATGAAGAATAGGCATCGACTTCAGAATGGCCCAAGTTGTTCCTCTTCCATGAATGACAAATTTTACCAGGAAATAAATGTCAAGTAAGGCAGATACTGGGATCCCATTGATGGAAATTCTATTCCTTCTAGATTCAAGTAAAAGAAATCAGCTGACTAACACATAGTATTTATTCAAAACAAAAATAGACAGTGGTAATTAAATGATAATATTGCCAGTCTGGAGAAGATTATAGCAATAAGAAAAAGTTACTGAGTTGGACGTTGTTAGCCCCAGCTCTGCATACATTATTTTAGGGGTGCCACTTTCTGAGCCTCAATTTTCTCATCTTTGCTCACAAAGGTCTGTATAGTCAAAGCTCTGGCTTTTCCACTCGTCACGTATGGATGTGAGAGTCAGAACATAACGAAGGCTGAGCACTGAAGAATCAATGCTTTCAAACTGTGGTGCTGGAGGAGACCCTGGAGAGTCTCTTGGACAGCAAGGAGATCGAACCAGTCAATCTTGAAGGAAATCAACCCTAAATATTCAATGAAAGGACTGATGCTGAAGCTGAAACTACAATACTTTGGCCACCTGATGCAAAGAGCTGACTCTTTGGAAAAGACCCCAAAGCTGGGAAAGGTTAAGGGCAGGAGAAGAAGGTGACAACAGAGGATGAGATGGTTGGATGGCATCATCGACTCAATGGACATGAGTTTGAACAAACTCTGAGTGATGGTGAAGGATAGGGAAGCCTGGCATGCTGCAGTCCATGGGGTCACAAAGAGTCAGACACAATTAAACAACCAAACAAGACTGAAAGGATGGTTTTGATAAATTCTATAATCCCTTACAAGTCTAACATTCTGTGAAGTTACTGAATACGGTCTGCAGGGACGTCTTTAGAGCTTTCAAGATAAAGACGGAGAGAAATGCCAAGAAGCCCAAAGAAGGAAAACCAAGCAAGGACTAAAAGTCATTTCACATGTTCACAATATTCTACTAAAGTGAGCCTCTGAGATACGGGACAGCTAACAGTATCACAGTCCTGCCTAAAAATGTATTCTACAATGTCCTCCATGGACTTAATCCTTTCTTGCCTTCTTAAGATAACATTAATATCCTGCCAAATATACTCCCAAATATATAGTCAGCCAGCTAGCAAAATCTTATACCTTTCACTGTGATTTTATCAAACAACATCCTGGGAATAAAATTTTTGAATTATAAAATTTAGCTATCTACAATCAATTACTACCTCTTGGTGCATAAAACAAAGGAATCCTTGAATCATAAAAATTAAGGATTTGGTTAAGAATGCCCTAGGGGCAGGTTTTGTGCATGATCCCAGGGGCCCAAAACCTGCTTTGCATTTCATAGCTCATTATTCATATTTTTCTCCCAGGATGATTTGATCCAGGTCATTGTTTAATAGATTTTCATATGCTCATAACTTCAAAAGGGAGAAGTAAGAAGGGAGAAGGAACAAGGGAGGTTTTCGGAAACCTTCCTGGACTTCTCCAAATATTTTCATCATCTTTGCTACACTATTATTTCTCCTATCATATTGTTGCATCTGGTTGTTTCCATCTTTGCCTTCCATGCTATGTTGTGGAACCTTCCAGAAACCTCAAGGTGTTCTATTCATCTGAGTGTACCCACAGCACAGAACTAAGTCCCTAGCACAGAGTACCCATTTAGCGAATTATGTCTGAGTTTGTGAATTATGAGGCTACTGAAATACGTAAGGCATTGTGTGTGTCCTGTGTATTTCTGGGACCAGGGGGAGGATAGGCTATAATTTGATACTAATTACCATTTATTTTGTGTCTCTGTGGTGCAATTGGTTATCATGTTCAGCTGTTAACTGAAAGATTGATGGTTCGCAGGGATGCATCACACACTTTTGGGGTCCCTATGGCTCTGCAGTAAAGAATCTGCCTGCCAATGCAGGAGAACCAGGTTCTATCCCAGAGTCAGGAAGACCCCCTGGAGGTGAAAATAGCAACTCACTCTAGTATTATGCCTGGAGAATCCCATGGACAGAGGAACCCAGCAGGCTACAGTTCATGAGGTGGCAAAAAAGTAGGACATGACTTAGTGACTAAACAACACCACCACCATTTATTCAGTCATCCCGATGAATGTGAAAATGACTGAGTCTTTTTTTTTTTTTTAAAGGAATTCAGCTTTATCTAAAATACTAATACAGCTTCCTTACCAGGCACTAGAAAATGAATTGTAATTATATTAGAAAAGGTAAAATGAGAATTTTTTGCATTTTGTTTTTAGTATTATAAGAAGGGTAGAGAAAATATGAGAGTATTTATGTCTGATCACAATAAACTGGAAAATTCTGAAAGAGATGGGAATACCAGACCACCTGACCTGGCTTTTGAGAAACCTATATGCAGGTCAGGAAGCAACAGTTAGAACTGGACATGGAAAAACAGACTGATTTCAAATAGGAAAAGGAGTACGTCAAGGCTGTATATTGTCACCCTGCTTATTTAACTTATATGCAGAGTCCATCATGAGAAACGCTGGGCTGGAAGAAGCACAAGCTGGAATCAATTGCCGGGAGAAATATCAATCACCTCAGATATGCAGATGACACCACCTTATGGCAGAAAGTGAAGAGGAACTAAAAAGCTTCTTGATGAAAGTGAAAGAGGAGAGTGAAAAAGTTGGCTTAAAGCTTAACATTCAGCAAACAAAGATCATGGCATCTGGTCCCACCACTTCATGGGAAATAGATGGGGAAACAGTGGAAACAGTGTCAGACTTTATTTTGGGGGGCTCCAAAATCACTGCAGATGGTGATTCGATTCATGAAATTAAAGATGCTTACTCCTTGGAAGAAAAGTTATGACCAACCTAGATAGCATATTAAAAAACAGAGATATTACTTTGCCAACAATGGTCCGTCTAGTCAAGGCTATAGTTTTTCCAGTGGTCATGTTGGACTGTGAAGAAAGCTGAGCGCCAAAGAATTGATGCTTTTGAACTGTGGTGTTGGAGAAGACTCTTGACAGTCCCTTGGACTGCAAGGAGATCCAACCAGTCCATTCTGAAGGAGATCAGCCCTGGGATTTTTTTGGAAGGAATGATGTTAAAGCTGAAACTCCAGTGCTTTGGCCACCTCATGCGAAGAGTTGACTCATTGGAAAAGACTCTGATGCTGGGAGGGATTGGGGGCAGGAGGAGAAGGGGACAACAGAGGATGAGATGGCTGGATGGCATCACTGACTCGATGGACATGAATCTGAGTGAACTCTGGGAGTTGGTGATGGATAGGGAGGCCTGATGTGCTGCAATTCATGGGGTTGTAAAGAGTTGGAGACGACTGAGCGACTGAACTGAACTGAACTGAGACAGATACGAGAAACAGAAGTGAGACACAACTACCTCGTGAAGAAAATTCCTTTTTCTGTGACTTATTTAAAGCAGTCTCTCTCTTATTCAGCACCTCTTTAGGACACAGTTAAATTGTGGAGCCTCTTTAATCCATCCACTTTGAATAACATATTTAAATTTTCCGTAGGTTTATTTTTACTTTCTCACAACCTGAATTTTCAAGGTAAAACCATCCAACTTGGAAATCACCTATTTCTACTGGGTACTAACATCCATTCAACTACCTTATTGCATTTAACTGGCATACTTTAATTAGAGATGTTTTATTAAAAAACAAAAACAAAAACAAAAACAGAGATGCTTTGCCTGTGCAGACTATTTATTCTAACTGGTTTTTATAAAAAATACAACCCATCATTACTGTGTCCATGGTAAAAGCACACTGTTTTTTAAACTGGGGAAAAAGTTAAAAAAAAATGCTATTAGTAATAGAGATTACCACATCCACACATTTGCACACCAATGGCCACCAACATCTTATGAGCAAATTTTCAATATAAAAGCAAACTCATAAATTTCACTTACTGAAAATTACTAAAATGTTTTCCTTACTCGTCTTCTACACTGCCAATAAAACTTTATTACAAATTACATTTGGTCTGGCCTGATTCTGTTCCAAAACCTCTCAAAAAACAATGAGAGTTGCCTGGACACTTACATATGCTTGGCCCAGTACTGTAATGTGTGTGTTTGTTTTGTTTTTTTTTTTTCGCGTTTCTAAGATGGTCTGAACACAATTGCTAATGTTTTTCTATACTTTCCTACATGAGCATACACTCTCAACTCATAAATTCTAACGTGAAATTACCCCGTGGTATCTTGGCTTAATATGTAGTGTTAATATTGCCTTTTCTCCCACTGATCACTAGCAGTTCAAGTATCAATTAGTTACCAATCAATCTCTGTTAAAAATGAATCCACTGATGAATAGTCCTGCTTTCCACACATTCAGAATTCTGCGGTTGGCAGCTTCATTGTGTAATGTATGGCTGCAGCCAAGCAGACCCAGATGGTTCACAGGACAGCTGTGAGTCTCCTTATACTTCATTTTTCCTTGCATTTGCTCTTTTCAAACGCCAAGATGAATACTTTATCCTCATTTTCTTCCCCCCAAAAGTCTTGTCTAATATGCTCTTTCAGTTTGTCAGCTACCTGACTTGAAATTCTGGAATTCATATCAGGGACTGTAAAAGATCAGATCTTGTGAGAGGCTTTGAAAGTCAATAACTCTTTGTCATTAATTGCCACTGTCTGATTCTATTAAGTTTTCATACTTTCCCCCTGGAAAATCTAGCCTAATTCCTGGCATGTTCCCCACCCTTTCCCAGAAAAATGTTCTCCTCCCTATTCCTCAAGAGGCCTTCTGAAGAATCTCCCTAGTTGACCTTACATTTTTTAATATGCTTTCATTGTTTGTCTTCCCACTTTCAAAATTCTATTATTTCTCACATTTACATTCATCATATGTTGTAATTTGCTTCTTTAATTCTTCATTTACTTCATTTTAATTTACCACTGAACAATTGAATTGATTACTCTTTCAGTAGCTGAACAGAGTAGTAAAGCTGTCTAGATGCACTGTTCAATTAGACTTTTTAACAGATCAAAATGTTCTATATCTGCACTGTTCAATACATTAGCCAGTGTCCACATATGGCTAGTGAGTATTTGGAATGTGTTTACTAATACAAAGGAACTGGTTTTTAAATTTAATTAATTTTAATTAATCAAAGTTTAAATAGTCTTATATGGCTAGTACTACCATACCACACAGCACAGGAGAGTAATATGATTATTGGTGATAAACACAGATATACAAATGGGCATTTCTAGTAATTTTGTAATCTTTTATTGAGCAACCATGTCTAACAATGCTCTCCATGTGAAGGAAAGGATAAGATTTAGAATACAGAGTCTCTGCTTCTCATAAAATTTTCAACCGAGAGACAAGAATGTTCCATTGGTAGTTCTCAGTCTTGGCTATAAGTTAGAATCACTTGAGAGCTTTTTAAAAGTATCAATGTTCAGATGAAATAACAAGCTACCTGAAATATGTTTCAAAGTAACTGGGACAAGGTAAGGGAGGAATGGAATGGCATAAATGAGTTAAGATGTGCCATGTGTTGACATATATTGAACATGATGGGCACCTGAGTGTTCATTATATTATTATCTCTACTCTTTTATGATTTTCTATTATAAAAGGTTTTTAATTCCAGATCTACTCGAGAGTAACATAATCATAATCTATGAAGTATTAGAATTTTTTGAGAGTTCCCAGACCATTCCAATGTAACATGAGTATTGAGAGTTACTGGTCTGAATAAATTAACCTTATGCATGTGTGTGTGCTAAGTTCCTTCAGTCATGTCCAACTCTTTGCCACGCTATGGACTGTAGCCCACCAGGTTTCTCTGTCCATGGGATTTTCCAGGCAAGAACACTGGAGTGGGTTGCCACACCCTCCTGCAGGGGATCTTCCCGAGCCAGGGATCAAACCCTGTCTCTTACATCTCCTGCATTGGCAGGTTGGTTCTTTACCAATCGTGCCACCTGGGAAGCCCTAAGTTAAGCTTATGATACCAAGTTATCAAAAAGGTCCAGAAGCATGTAAAATCTGAGAGTTATTTTTCTTTTTGAGTTGAATGAATTATTAAAATAGAATCAGTGTCAGAGTCATGGATAATAGATTCTTAAAAAATTATTACAATGTTTTGCAATATGGATTAATTTTATTTTTATAGAAATAAATGCTAATTTACTTGGACAAGTAGTCTTGTTGCAACCTTTCTTTTCATGAGACAGTTCATGTGATAGATGACTAAACTCAAAACAAGTGAGATGATTTTTATTTAGCTTTCCCATTCCTCTGTCACTGTTCTTTTCCTTAATAGCCAGGCCACCTCATGTGTGGTCACTTGTCAGTGTCTTGGATCCAAATTCTCTAATCGCATACCATTGTGTGATCTGGTTAACCAGTTATACTCAAAGCAGAATGATACAGACTGAGGCATCATAGGTTGAATCAGCATCACTATATCAGGGTGCTCAGAAAATGGACCTTACATTTGTTTTTTAAAATTCAGTCTACTTGAAAAATTAGAAAATAATCTATCTTCTTTTTCAAATCACCAACTATCTGTGCCACTATTCAATACTACAGTATATGGATTAATACTCCATATTTTCCCCAGTTGCCTGATAATTTCAAGTTCAATTTAATTTTTTGGCTTTGTTGAACAGATATTTTAAGTACTATGATTACTTGGCTGTATTTAATGTGCAAAAGATCAACAATTCATAGCATAGCTGCACAGAATGTTCAGAGAATCTCACATCTTACTCCCAAATAATGGAATGAGAAATTCCTATATATTAGTTAACAGGAAATTGGCTTGATAATCACTGAATTATCAAAAATAAATGCATCTTACCTCTTAAAAGGTGGACGATTTTTGATGATTTATAAAGTTTCTAACAAATGTATGTTTCTATGCCCCATCAGTTCACAAACGGCAAATATATGCCATGTCATCAAAGGTATTTCACTTTAGAAAGCATCCATAAAAATCATTCAGAAACAAATACAGATAATTACTTGAAGTCGATATTCATTCAACTCCCTTATGGACTGGCCAACAATCTTCTGAATTTGTCAACTACTAGAGTCCTGGAACCGAGAATTTCAGAAAACCCCTCATACAGACAATTCATTCAACATTAATGAAAATGGGATTTACCAAGCACTTCTGTGCACCTATCCTAATGCAAAATGCCACATTAAAAGATAAAGAAGGCAGACTTTTTCTTTGTGGATACATGTAATGCAAATCACAGACTACAGACATGTGGAACAGGAACAGCAAAGAGAACCATGAGGCAAAATTCAACTGTGCTGCTATGCAGTATACAGACATTAATGTGGTAAGAGAAATGCAACGATTAACTTAAGAGTAGTATTGACCTGGGAAGTTGTCACAAGCTGTATTTTAATGAAAATAGTAAATATGGATAGAAAAAAGATCTTATAGGCGGCTGCTGCTGCTGCCAAGTCGCTTCAGTCATGTCTGACTCTGTGCGACCCCACAGATGGCAGCCCACCAGGCTCCCCCACCCCTGGGATTCTCCAGGCAAGAATACTGGAGTGGGTTGCCATTTCCTTCTCCAATGCATGAAAGTGAAAAGTCAAAGTGAAGTCGCTCAGTCGTGTCTGACTCTTCGCGACCCCATGGACTGCAGCCTACCCGGCTCCTCCATCCATGGGATTTTCCAGGCTACAGGATCAAAATTTAAAATAAATCTGGCAGGCAGCACAGAGCTAAATACACACGCACATGCATAAATATACACAGGAGTACAACAGAACTAGTGAAATCCGAGTAAGATTAGCAAATTTTATCAAGATCAATTTCTGGTTATATTATTGTATTATAATATTAACCCTGGGGAATACTAAGTAAAGCACATTGAGATCCTTCTTTATTATTTCTTATAACTATATGTGATTATGCAATTTTCTCAAAATAATAAACTTCTAAAAAGAGGCAGACATAAACAAGTTTATTGAGGAAATACTGGTTTTAAAAAAACAAAAGCAAAATCAGTATCAGACCAATTGGCCCAGCTGGTCAATAAAGCCTCAAATGACTGGGTTGGGAGACTGTTAGATGGAATCCAATTAACATATATCCCTAAATCCTAAGCAAACAAAATAAACATTGGATGGTAAGTAATATTAGCATGTCTTGACAAATAGAAGATGCAGAAAATCTTGTGGGAAAGATTCTTGAATGAAACTATGACTATATGTATTTAGGTACTCACATTAAGAATTATCAAAAGATAGTCTTAAACCAACTAAAGACTGTATTTCGAAGACTAAATGAAAGATGACTTTGACAGAAAAAAACTGATCTAAGTGTATCTATCTGATTATGTATATATTATGTGTATGAGATTATGTTACATTTAATTGTAGGTAATACATAATTTATATTAGATATATATGATATTAAACAAAACGTACTGCACACAAGAAGCAGCGCAAGTAAAATCTAGTGTTGTATCATTGGCAACTATTGGCCACTCCATGCATACTCATCAAAGCCTATAATTAAACATTCGTACTGTAAGTATAGAATACTTTCAGTTTAATGCAGAATTTCAAGAAGAGGAATGACAAAGTCCAAATATTATTATTTGTTGAATAAAGGATTTCATTAGGGAAGAATGAACAGAAGGAAATACATTGAGAAGAGAGAGGTGCATCAGAAATCCTGGGGGCGGGGGAACAAAATTAAGCAGGAATATGAAGAAAATATGGAATGGTAAGCAATAGAATGGATTTGGGCTTAGCTGTGCAGGAAAAAGCAGCATGACTGAGTTTTGAAGTGAAGTCTGCTGGAAAAGGAGTGGAAAATCATCAAACTAGGTAGGAGAGTAATTATTTATTTTATTTTGAAAACAGAGTTGTATGTAGTCAAAAAAGGGTAAAAAATTTCTTAGAAGAAGCAACTGTGTATTTTATGTTTAATTTTGTTTTTGAGGGTCTAGTAAGAACCAAGGATCTGGAATTACCAGGCAAGTTCAGTGTTAGAGTGTTCCAGAGGTTATGTGGTTCTCTGCACTGGGGATGAGCAGATGGGTCTGGTGTTTACAGATTGTGGGGAAGATGAGTGTGGGCAGAATCAGAGGAGAAACAGGGAAGGTATGCCTGCTTAGCAAAGGCAAAAAATAGCCACTTATTAACATTTCTTCGCATATTCTGGGCAAAAAGATTGCATTCAATTAAAAAATAAGATCAATACTTATTTTAAAATGGAGTTAGATTTAAGACTTGAGACAAGGGAAAGTCATGTGGTGTCTACTTGCAGTTTTTTATGACTTTCCATACAAAATGCAAATATAGGTAAAGTCCAGCTAAATAAAATCTATTAGTAGCACATTAAACATTTTTAAACAGGAAACAGAGTCTTCAGTTCACAAATGGCTACCCAAAATATGATTCCATTTACATACATACCTATTACTTATAAACATCATATAACAAAGTTCATCAGCACATTCAGTTCAGTTCAGTTCAGTCACTCAGTCGTGTCTGACTCTTTGCGACCCCATGAATCCCAGCACGCCAGGCCCCCCCGTCCATCACCAACTCCCAGAGTTCACTCAGACTCGTGTCCATCGAGTCAGTGATGCCATCCAGCCATCTCATCCTCGGTTGTCCCCTTTTCCTCCTGCCCCCAATCCCTCCCAGCATCAAAGTCTTTTCCAAAGAGTCCACGTATTAAACTTTAGTATGCTATGGTTCATTGTATGCAGTATCAAAAATATACAAGGATAATGGTAACTCATAGCAAGAACTATGCCCTCAGAAAACTAAGAAGCTAAAAAAGAATAACAGTGTTCATATTCATAAAACAGTGAAAAATGACCGAGGTAATCATAAATTCAGATTCAGAGACAGGCAGCTTACACCCAGGTAAAGCATTTTGTCAAATACACTTTTATTAGCTCAAAAGCAGTAGCCAACATTTTAAATGATGCTGTAATTTACTTTTATTGGGAAAACTAAAAACTTAAGGTTTCAAAATAGGATAGATTTTCCTTTTAAGGGCACTAGGCTGAAGTCAGGATATGGAAGTTCAGCTGGCACTACTTGGCTGAAATGACAGACATTACTTCACTTCTCTGGGTGCACTCTCTCATCAAAAAGTACACTCATTGAACTGGGTGGTGGCTCGGGTCTCTTCCAGTGCCTTGATAATTCTAATCATCTGTTGAAGCATTATAGATTATAAGTCAGTAAGAAGACTGACAAATCAAGCCTACCCTGAAAGCCAAAAGGAGCGAAATAGCTGATGCAGTCAGCCCTTTCTTGTCGCCTCTGTGTATTACTGAACATTTAATGTTTTGTTCTTCTCCATGTACCTGCTCTCTGCCCTTCCATGATCTAGAAGAGAAGCAATCACTAGTCCTTTGAAACTCTCATTTTAGGAATTAAACTGCTGTCAGTCTAACAACTTTGAGAGTTAGCTCTGGACATTTAGAATTTTAATACAGTATCTGATTCCACTATTTATTCAGAAGCAACTGCCACAGACCATCATATATAATAATATAAAATTTCTCTGAAATATATTTCTGAATTTTCCCACATTAAACTCAGGCATAGAAGAGGTGAGTAAGCTGCATAGAATGAAACTAGCTAATCCCCCACAACTTACAACTTCGGGCGAGTTTTGCACTCTATTGCCTCAACCTAAACAATAGTTCTCAACAATTTATTAGATATAAGTAAATTCACAAACAAATAAATATTTGCTTTGAAAAAAGAACTTACCACCATTATAAAACTGTCCTTTTGTATTTAATGTGAGATATAATACAGCTTTAGGTGTTTGTTTTTTTTTAAGTATTTGCATATTTGTCATTCATGAGGGTCTCCGAATGGAAACACTCAAAGTAACAACAGGCTTATTAACAATATTAACATATTTTTATTACTACATAATTACAATATTATGTAATTACAATATTACATTATTACATGTTAATATGTAATATTAACAATATGTTAAGTTCTCAAAGCAATGAACTTTATAGCTCAGCAGAAAAATGTTCTGCCCAACTTCCTAGTTAACAATGGCAACAGACACCTGACATTTCATTGTCATATTTAAAAAACCTTTTGGTTTAAGTTCTCTTCCCTCTTGACTAAATACCTCTTTGTACCTTCCTCTTGAAAACAAGTGTTTGATGCAGAAGTGAAGACATTTGAGAAAGGTTACGAGATATCCAGTCAAAAAAGGCAATGGAATGAGAATCTTAGGGGTTATTAAGTGAAGGCCTCTTGAGTTTCTCATAAAGGTTGGTTTAAAACTCACTCTGCCTTTCAGGAAAATGGCACATGATGGATATACAATTCTAAGGATAGTTGAAGATTATTTAAAATAATCTTTCAGGCAAGTAACATTTCCTACAGCAATATTACTACTAAAACACAAATAAACAGGCAACATAAGACAGAGATTGTTTTTTGACGGTGAATACCCACAACAGAATTGTACCTACATTGATAGAAGACAAAAACAACAATACTTACTGAGCCAGACACTGTTTTAAGTACTTTATGTTTATTGACTCACTTTAATTTTTAGGAAACTACACTACAGAGACTCGGGAAATAGATGGAGAAACAGTGGAAACAGTGTCAGACTTTATTTTTGGGGGCTCCAAAATCACTGCAGATGGTGACTGCAGCCATGAAATTAAAAGACGCTTACTCCTTGGAAGAAAAGTTATGACCAACCTAGATAGCATATTCAAAAGCAGAGACATTACTCTGCTGAGTAAGGTCCGTCTAGTCAAGGCTATGGTTTTTCCAGTAGTCACGTATGGATGTGAGAGTTGGACTGTGAAGAAGGCTGAGCACTGAAGAACTAATGCTTTTGAACTGTGGTGTTGGAGAAGACTCTTGAGAGTCCCTTGGCCTACAAGGAGATCCAACCAGTCCATTCTGAAGGAGATCAGCCCTGGGATTTCTTTGGAAGGAATGATGCTAAAGCTGAAGCTCCAGTACTTTGGCCACCTCATGCAAAGAGTTGACTCATTGGAAAAGACTCTGATGCTGGGAGGGATTGGGGGCAGGAGAAGAGGACGACCGAGGATGAGATGGCTGGATGACATCACTGACTCGATGGACACGAGTCTGAGTGAACTCCAGGAGTTGGTGATGGACAGGGAGGCCTGGCGTGCTGCGATTCATGGGATCACAAAGTCGGACACGACTGAGCGACTGAACTGAACTGAACTGAACTGAACTGAACACTACAGAGAAGTTAAATCATAGTTAGCAAGAGACAGAGGCAAAACAACTCTTGACATTTCTCTTCTGTGGCCTGCGTTCCTTTAGGTTGCTATCTAAGGATTTTATCCACCAAGACCTGAGTGATCTGCTTGTCTATCTTGATTGTGGTGGTGGTTTAGTTGCTCAGTTGTGTCCATCTTTTTGTGACCCCACTGACTGTAGCCTGCCAGGCTCCTCTGTCCATGCAATCTCCCAGGCAAGAATACTGGAACTGCCTAGAAGGGAATTGCCATTCCCTTCTCCAGGAGCTCTTCCTGACCCAGAGATCAAACCCATGTCTCCTGCACTGGTGGCAGATTCCTTACCGGCTGAGCCAACAGGGAAGCCCCATCTTCTGAGTACACCCAGACAAAGGGATGCAACAGAAGCAGATTGGAATGCATGAAGGGAGGCTACTGCAAGACATTTGAGATGGGCTGCAAATTCCACCTAAGGTCCCAACTTTGCTGGAAGGCTTCTGTTCTGCCGCTCTCACTGGATTCCAGTGTAAAAGCTCCCTCTCTTCGCCCTATCATGTACAGAGGTGCTAATATTTTCCAGTTGTGGGCAGACCCTGGGTAGTCTCCATCCTGTTGCTTCCCAACACACTGCCCAACATCAGATAGTCAGCATCAAACTCTCTTCAATCATCCCTATGAGTGTGCCCCCAATTTTCCTAAGAGAATGACAAAGAAATTACATAAATGCTTTGTGATCTATCAACTACTGACTAAAGCTGTTAAAAAAAAAAAAAAGGTGCTGCTCCTTCTTATTTTCCCAAATATTTGGGTATCCAAGAAAAAATGTGGTGCTCTTCTTCTAGGAACAAAGGATAATTCGGGAAGAAAAGGCATGCAGGATTCCTTGAATTTTGAAGGCGTACATTCAAAAGATCATAATCTTGGAAATGCATGTGGCAGCAGCCCCTAAATTTAGGTGTCTAACAGCTGGTTTTCATGCCATTTTGGTCTTTCTTAGCAATTTACATCTAGATGCTCTCTAGTTTAATATATCCACACCCGTTTATACTACAAATAAGGAGAAAAAAAAAAATCCAAAGTAAACATAGCATGTAGTTGGGGAGACTTTCATTGTCAGGCAGAAAAATACCTGAAAATTCCTTTTATTTTTGAAAAATATTAAAGAAGAGAGATATCACTTAATGACAATCCATGCAATTAGGAGTAAATCTCTCTTTGTATGGTTCTTAAAAGGTGAAAGCCATTCAATAAATTACTGGCATCCTAAAAAAATCAAAGCTACTTTTCATCAATTTAGCTCCCACTAAGTTTTTGATGGCACAATTCTATTTTCCTGAACTGTGTGTTCTCACTATCACAATAAAATCAATCATTTGTAAAATTTACTTGGTATTATTTCTTTGATGAGAGTCACTGCCCATTTTACACCTTTTTTTTTTTTAACTAATAATATACTTCAGTTTAATTTGCTACTTTTTCAGGAGGCTAAGAATCGAAAAGTTTTCTATGCAGTCCAGAAAGTTGTAAGAAGCCGCCTCTACACACACTGAATGTATTTCACCAGTACACTTGCAAATAACTATCATTTACAAAAATAAGTTTTTATTTGGGTGTCACTTCTGGCAAAGCATTAAAGCTGTATTTTCAAAGAGCAAAATTCTCAGCCTTTAAAATTCTACTGGCATCCACCAACCGAAGCTGGACCCTCCAGTAGGTTTCCACACAGTCTGAGAGAGAGATGACTTCATCTTAATCATTTTCTTGCCCACAGTCATGTAAGATAACTGGGATTTTTAATTTTTTTCTTGTAGCATTATGGAAATCTCTTGAACTGTAGGCAAAATAAAGAGCCAGAGGAAGTGAAAGACAAAAGAAAAACTGCAGGGAGTTGGCAGATTTGATTTTATGACTATCATCGATTATCAGGTTCAGTCGTTAGGACTCTCCACATAGCCGTATATATGCTCCAAGTTTAGGATTTTATTTTGTAACTGCAACATTTAACATCATATTATACTCTTTAATATGGATACTTTCGTTCAGATGATCTGGTATGAAGAAATTAAATTTGAGATTCTATTAGTGTATATACATACATTTATATAAATAGATTATTTTAAAGTGTGCTTTAAGTGTAGCCGCCATGGTGAGTTCAGCATCTTCCCTGTCTTTTATGCCATTAACCTTTCTACTAAAATATAGTAGGGACTAAAAACTATAAAAACGAAACACCTTATATTTACAATTTCAACCAATATAGGCTATCCAGCTTCAAGAAACATACCTAAAACATCTTAGAAAGAAGACGTACCAAAAAAAAACACACAAAAAACCAACCACAACGCTAGGATGTTTAAATACATTTGAAATATTCTAATTGAATTGATTCTAAGAGCAATGATTTCTGAATTTGTCTTTAAACAAAACCCTAATGTTTTTCACTACCACGAGTTATTACCTACTAAACGTACATCTGCTGTAAAAGTAAAAACTCCAAGGCTGTAAGAATTAAGTCACCAAAAAATACAAGTATTTTAGAATTAAAAAATTTTAAGGAAATGCTAACTTTGAAAAGTACCGTAACTATGGTATTAGATAAGCTGAAGTTCCAATTTCTTAATTTTTAAATCTATATAGGATAAGACAGTAGTTATTTTTGAAAGAATTTTCTTCATATAAACCCCTTCCAAAAATGTATACACATTAATACATATTTTACCTGATTTTTCTTTTTCATAGGTGCATGGAAGAGATCAAAAAACATATCATACAATAATTTCAGAGCCCTAAAAAATCAATATTCTGATACACAGTATCAAATTTGCAGACAGTAATGTAATACATTCAGAAACATTATATTGCTGTGGAAAATGTGACAGTATAAAAAGTTTTTCATGAATAAGTGGATTTTAATTATATAGTTCAAATTCCAAATATAGAGGAGTATTAATAATTGACCCATTTAATTCCAAATGAATGTATATTTTCCCCAAGTAATCTTTAATTTAATAAAAAAATTTTTTTAAGATTTTAAAGAGAAACATTTACTCTGAAGTATGAAAACATCTGAAACATCTGAACAAAAAGCAACATCTGAATTTTATACAGATTAATAGATATATTATTTATTATTTGTATCCTAAAATACTATCTAACACACTTTCTTAAAGAGAAAACAAATTCCTTACCCTACTATAATGTAAGTAAAAAATCATCAGAAAAAAGGGGCTCCAATTTAAATTAATTCTACCTCTACATAGGTGATGCAAATTGAAGTCTGAGACCCCAAGCGACCTTTACTATTTTAAGTTTTACTTCACCAGAGCAATAAAACATTCTAAAAGGTTTTTTGCAATTGGATTTTGAACTTCACTGATGACTATGATTTAGAAGTAGTGTGGAGAATAAGGCAGTGTTGAAATTTATATTTCTTTATTATTGTGTCACTTCATCTCTACACGAGGGTTTCAGTTTGATACAACTATTCTGAGAAAAAATATCATAGAAGTATCATAACAAAAATAGGAAGTGTTAGTGTTTGATTTTCTTTACAACCTTAACAAAAGCTGATTATTGATAAGTAAATCATATTAATGACTAAAACACATAAAAGAAGTCACAACAATAAAATGTGTTTTGCCATTTGAATAAAAATGCAATTTCTACTTTGTGCACTTTGGCCTTGGTCTGTGTTTTATACCGTTTTTTCTAATTTAACCATTGGAATCAGTCACCAATGCAATAATCCAGGATATGTAATTTAGCTGGTTACTCGATATTTAATCCTTCTTATTTTATGATTATAATCAAGGGGCAAAATTCTACTGCTGATATATTTATTTATTTTCTAATATATTTTCCTCACAAAATTTCTATTATAAAAAACAATATGGCAAAATTACAAGAAAATGAGAAATAAATCATCCACAACTATTAACTCAACAAATATTAGTTAAGGAATTCCTGTGTGTATTTTATTTTGTAATATTTTTCACCCTTATCATTTATCACTCATAAATGTTTGTAATAATCATAGCAATTCTTGGAAAAAAAACATGGTCTGAAATTTTAAGAATAAATTACTGAAGTGAACATGGTCTAAAACTACATTATTGTATTATATAGTTTTTTTATTTGAAATGAAAATCTAAAGAGCCATCACATTTTCTGTGTGTTTCTGGCTGCGATTTTTAATCCAGTAAATTAATGAAATTGCCCAGCATATATATATTTAAATGTAGTAAATGAATAAAACTGGCATCGTTACCAGACCAAATACATAAATAGGTTTACATGTGGAGATTTTTTTTTAAAGAAGTTAGTTATTAATTCACCCATAGGTTATTTATTTTTAAAAAAGTTAATTCTTTTACTAAATATAGCAATAGTTTGTCAAATTTCTCTGAATCTAAGGTAAGGGGTTGTCCCTTTCGTTATTTTATACTTGTTTAAAATTAATTAGGTCTTATAATAAATAACTTGTGATAAATTCCAATCCTGTGATGAAGGGTCTATGTTTTGAAACACAGACAAACAAGGTAATGCTTAAAATAAATTTTTTGGTTTATTAGTGGCGATTAGCTTACAGTGTACCAACATAATGGTTTCCATTGAAAATTACTGTGAACAAAGATTAAAACTTAAAATGCATGATAGAGGGCTTTTAACTCAAATCAAAGTTTTAGCAGTGCAATGTATTATGTTTGATGCTGTTCCTTTCAAATAACTATAAATAAAGGTATTTACAGAGAAATGGAAACTTTTTCAGTATTTATTTGCATTCTCCCTTCCATCATTGCTGAGTTTCCACAATAAAGCACCTTAATTCTGAAGGAATTAATGCTCTTGACTTTTGAGTGTAATCTTTTTGCAAACACTCATGTAGGTCAATGGTACTCAGAATGTTTTTATGTCAGGACATTGTTTTAAATATTCACATCTAAAATTAATCTACTACTCCAAGAAAATGACTGAAAATGGTTACTTTTTAAATTTCATAGATTTGAGGCATTTAATTTGTTCAATACAAATACTGGCCTATAACCATCCGCATCCAATAGACTGCATTTTAAATTCTAAAGCAAATGCTGAAAGTCATGATCCAGTCACACAGAAATGAATAATAATGTAACTTCTTTTCTTTCAGAAAACATGATGATAGAATTTCTAAAAGAAAGTACAATATAATACCAGAGGTAGGGCAAGTAAGATATTATTCTGTGTTTAATTTCCAGCATATTATCCTAATCCTTGCCTATCAATCTGCAGTGCCAGACAGACATAATATGACAACACATATTTTATGATCTTGTAGCTATAATAAAATACTTACAGTTTTATAAGAATCCAATATGATTCAGTCTTGTAAAATTGACACCCCCAAATCACTCCTTTTTGATATAATTTTGATTTTTTATAAAATATGCACTTATATTCATTCAATAAATTTGAACAGAAGATACTCATACATTTACACTTTCTATTACCTGCATTAAAAACTAAAACTAGATTAATTTATTTTGATTTACTAACTGAAAAGTAAGCAGTTTATACTTACTACTATGTTGCTTGGTGAACAATCAAAGGTAACTGAAGTGAAGTAATTCACAGTATTTATAGACTTTTTTTTCAGAATCACCTGTTTTGTATAGATTGCTTGAAGTACAGTTGTAAAGTTTTGATTTCTAAGAGTTCTTTTGAAGATGTGGCAGATGTTGGCTTTGATAATAATGCCGGAAAGCATAGCAGGTTCAAAGTTGCAAATATGCTTAACATATATAAAAGATAGTGCGATTTTCTATTAAACGTTGTTGTTTTCAATTGTTGATAAAGTGCAGTGGAATTCTTAAGTCCATAAATATTTGCTTCTAGACCCTTAAGCTTCTTGAGTTTGTGTATGCGTGTGTTCATGTATTTCTGAGAGGTGAAATGCATACAAATGCACACTGAAAAATGTTAACTATTATAGTTTCAGCATCATTATCATGGATAAAAATTGGGGTTGTTTTTCAGTATTTTCCAGTGCTTAAAATTCCATTAGAACTTCACATAGTCAATACACACATACATAAAATCCGTGAGATGCAAGCACACAGAATTTTGGTTCCGATTTTGTCCTGGATTTATGTACTACGTTTACTCTCAACTAGAAATACATACTAATTATACATTGTCTGACAACATAAAAATGGCCTCTGTAATGCATGGTGTGAGTTTTGTCAAAAATAATTTTAAAATTTGAAGAGTGTCAACATTATGTTAATTCAACTTTTTTGGAAATATTGAAACATTAAAACTGTGCTCTAAGCAATTAGAGATATATGTGCTAATAATATGTCAGAATTACATTGACTTTCTACTTTGCTTTAATTTCTGCTAGATCAAGATACCCTTATAATAATATGAAATGAAATAGCTGTGAGCATAAATTATAAAAGACCAAATACAACATCATTTCAATAAAAAATGATACCTTGAATTTAAATTCACTTAAAAAGAATATAACAAATATTATCTAAAATAGTAAATCTGGCTATTTGAACTTTATTTTCAAAGACTGTACATATATTCAACAAGAAATTAAAAATATATTTCCTTTTAGACAGTCAAGAGTTGCTTCAAAATATCCCATCAAAGAAAAAATTCATTCTAACTTCCCAATGATTCTACCCTTGGTGATGATTAACTGTATTTCCCATTCAAGATGTAATCTATTAATATTTTATGTATCTGATGAAAACTTTTGTTTTTCCAGGACTTTAATGATCAAATTCAACATGAAAAGATAAACTTATTTTGTTATATGGTTATTTCCCACCAAAGGACGGTAGCAGTATTAATATAACCAATTTTCTTAAGAAAGTCACTATTAACATAACTGAAGGGAGTCAGTTCTTGGATCTCACTTTCTTGATTTCTCCTTGATCAAAGTAACATAGGCCTATATGAAAATTCAGCTTGTCCTAAGAAACTTAGGTGCGTTTGTTCAGTTGAAGAAGCATATTAAACAATCCATGATATAGGTTTCTCACTGCAGAAAGTACAAGGAACAGTAAGAGCCTCTGGTAAATTGCAAAAGCGTCCCTGGCTAACCTGTACTCAGATCTTATCCCAGAAAAGTTACACTGATATCAAATGCTGATCCTATGAAAGGATGACTGCATTCTAAAAATGACTTGTTTTCTAATGAAGATGGAAGCCTTCTTGCTATATTAACTTTTTCACTCTGTCTGAAGAGTGTCTCACTTAGGGTTAGTAAAAACCATTAAAAATGAATGATACTGCTGGCAACCTTTTTGGATATAAACTATTTTGTGATGGAGCATTAGAAGTTCACCCTGACCTTGGAATGTAAACGTGAGATTCTAAGTTTGAGATAGAAGAACCCATTCCGTACTCACTGAAGAATAATTGATACCATTGCTGCAAAAGAACATGAAATATGCGGCTCAATCACTGTCATTCATGTGAAATCTAATCTAAATTATTATAAAGGATAGACATTATCCAGTCTTTCAAATCAGTACCTGGAATTATCTTCCAGGATTCTTAAAACCAGTGCCGCAAAGAAAGAAAAAACGTAAATATTATATTAAATAAACGACAGCTTACAAAAAGATGGGACGCAGGTTGCGTCGTAGCTACTGAAGAAAGCTCATACCCTCCTTATAAAGCACCTTTTAACAATTTCTTTAGGACAGAGACAGGTAAGGGCTTTGACAGTTGACTGCAAAGCTTAAGTTTCTCTGGATTGCTAAAGTTTAGTTGGCTGCCGGTGCCTTCAAGCATTCGCGTTTGGTTAAGATTCCCCTTTCGCTACGCGGTTCAAGATATCCTCGCGTAGATCAGCGCCTCCTACGCACACCCACTTGTAGCAGCGCTACCCCGGTTGCTGTTAAGTTTCCCAATCCTTGTTTCGGATAGTACTCAACTGGAGGAGGATTTTACTTTCCACTTTTGAAACTCAGATTTTCTTTTTGGTTAGCATTACATGAATGCAACTACAATAAAGAATCGTCTTTCGTCAAGGGTCTGAGAGTATATTTAGTTGCCATTCTCTGACACATTCCTTAAAATCCTCTGAATTCCTAGACAATATCTTCTTCCCCCAAGAAAGAGAAATTTTAGCATTTGGAATAGGGTGCTATTTAAAGAACTCTGAAATCAGAATTAAAAAAAAAAAAAACTAAACTAAAACTTTTTCTCATGTGCTCTGCCAAGTTCCACTGCAAGTTCCAAATGTTGTGCAATAATTTGGAAATCCAGTTAACGATGGGAAAAATCGAGCCATTCAGAGTCGGGAAAAGTCAAGGAAAGGCACCCGCACGCACGCCCAGCGGACGCTGCATCCCAGGGTGCATTCCTCTCCCCATCGCTCAGATGGAAGGTCACGCTTCGCAATCGATTTCACATACTTGTCACTTGTCCTTTTTTTCTCAACCCTCTGGTAAACTAGTTTGAATCTTGGAGAGCTTAACGCAGTTGGCTGCAGTGCTGCCCTCGGAGAAACACGTGCCCCCAAATAAAAGGACCAAAGCAGCCTCGCCGAATTTGGCGGCGAGGAGCCAGAGAGGAAAAGACCTGTCCCATAACGCCCGCCGCCTCACTCTAGTAGGAGAATCTTCCCATCTCCCCGCCCCCTTTCGCCGAGGGTGCCCGGCGCGCCCTTACCTGAGCTATCGCTTTTCCTCTTGCTGCCACTTCTCTTCTCCGCCTCCGCGGGTGACAGCGCCTGGCGGCCGTAGTCCCCTGGCGGGCACGCGGCCCCGGTCGGGGTGCTGGAGCCCAAGCTGGAAGAGTTGGAACACAGGACCGGCGGGCTGCTTCCCAGCTCCGGGGGCCCTCCCGAGTCCGGCTGGAGGCAGAGGCTGTGCCGAGCCGCGCTCGGCGGGGAGGACATCTGCGGGAGGTGCCAGTTGGTTTGCAGAGCTTGGTGCTGCTGCTGCTGGTGGTGGTGATGGTGATGGTGGTGGTGGTGGTGGTGCCCCCTGTGATGCTGGCTGGCAAACATGCCCTCCTCGTTGGGGTATCCCGCGATTATGCAAGACGAGGAAGAAGTGGAGAGCTCGGGGTAGGACATGTGGTCAGATCTTCCATGGAGGGCGAGAGAGGATTGGGAGAACGGGTGCAAGCCTTGCGCCGTGGCGTGAGGGCTGCGCAGGCAGCCAAAGAGCGGGTGTTCCATAGCATGCAAGTCTCGGGTTCCAGGCAGAAGACTTCACGACGGTTCCAAACGCCACCACCCTCTGTCACTTTTCACTGGAAACCGTGTGACTTTTCCCCCTCCCAAAGCAATAGCCGCCCGCGTTTCGTCAGAGCTCGGATAATCCCGGTCCTGAGCCCTAGCGGCCAGTCTCCTTTACATATAAACACTCGGACCTGGAGAAGCTTCCCTCTGAGCTACTCAGATGTCAAGAGCAGGAGAGGTTGAAGCCAAAAGAAGGTGGTCCCAGAGAACTGCTTTCAGGGGGAAACGGCTCTGAGAGGTTATAAATAGAGTGTAATGTGAGCTGGGGGCTGGCTTAGGAGCCCAGTGCTGACCACATGCAAACTCCCTCCAAAACTCCCGCTCAGTTCGCGCAATGCGCTCCCAGTTCCACTTCCTATCGCCGGCTGGACGCATGCAGCGCGTCCACGCCCTCCCGCCGCTGCCAACAGCCTGGACTGCAAGCGGCAAGCCGGGCGCCTAAACCCGAGCCCCGGCGGGCAGCGGCTGCCCTTCCCGCTCCGCCGGCCGGGGAGCGCCGTGGCGCCCGCCAGCTCCAACCCCACACCCAGTGTCCCACCTGCTCACTTCTCTCCTGAAAGGTGTCTTGTCAATGCCACTTGGGCACTGTCACCTGCAGAAAAACTTAGGGTGTGCCTAAATGTGGAGAAGCACGAAAGGTGGAGGATTAAGGAAAAGAATCAGAGCTAGTTTGGCGCGCACTCAGATTAAGGTTTTCCAAATTCGCATCAACTCGTGTCATGGGCTCAGTGGCGTTTCTAGCTTTTTTATACAGCTGGTGTCTGTGGGTGGGTTGTTAGAGCGCTGAGACGCCAGATTCGAGGATGCAGGAAAAGTTCCCCACGGGCGAGAAAGGGCCGCAAGGAACGAGACTTGATAGGGTGGAAGAATTCATGGGGCCGTGACGGTCGCAGACGCTCTGCTTCTGGCATCCTCACCTGCGGTCCCAGGTGGGGTCTCTTCCCCTGCTTTCCTCAAATGTCCTCCCCCACACCGCTCTCGATTTCCGGGTCCCACTCCATTTCCTTGCCACTTGTCCGCCCAGAAAAACTTTTCCTGGATCAGGAGTCTTCTAAAGCGATTTCACCCTAGTCGCAAGCGATGTGTATATTGCATGTACATTTCCAGTACTCTCCCTCAGGAGCCAGCCCCCTGTCACCTCGTTTCCCTGCAGAAATCCATCTCTCTTCCGCTCAAAAAAAATCAGCTAATTGCACCCCTTTCACTCCCACGCCGCCATGGTTCCATTTACCAAACAAATATTACACTTTGGTATCCCTTAAAGTTCGGATCTTCCTGGTTACAATTTTGCATCCTAGAAAATGACTTAGAAAACTTGCCACCGGTGAATTAATGCGAGCGACGGCTGGGCTTTGATACTGCCACATGCTTAAAGGGCGACACTGTCTGCTAGGGGCCAAGTCGTTTACACAACGCACGCACGCTGGCCGAGCATAATGAGCTGCGGGAACAGTTGAGCCTTGCCTAGGACTTGTCGCATCAGGAGAATGTCGGCGCTCACCTATCCCTCCCGGGACCCCAAATTTGCCACCAGGAGCGTCGCCGTCTTACTTTCATTGTCTCAGGTGTCCAGAGGACGGGGGGGTCAGGTCTTGGAAGTTGTTAATGGGATTATTGGGGACAGCAAACTGGGCCAGGCATCTGGTTTGAATTAGGAAAATGTATTGATTAATCTTTGAGAAATGTCACCAGGGTAGAACTTTTCCCCTAGTCCTGTCCCTCAGGCTTCAGCCTGACCATCTCCTTTTTCTTTCAAGTATCCTGGAGAATAGTGGCTTTGCAATAAACCTTTATATCCGTGTGAAAGTTCGAATTGTTTTCCAATGCTCAGAGGTGAGATGGGGTGGGAGTGATCAGGAATTCTGAGATTTGTTAGCGCTGCTTTCTTTAACGGAAATTGAGCCCTATTTTGAGGGAAATTAGTTTTGCAGACTTCGTTAAAAAAAAAAAAAGGTTAAAACTTTTGTTCACCAGCTGCTCAACTTTTCAGTCTGGGTTTGAGCTGGAACCTGCTGCAAGCGTTTGACGGTAAGGCTTTCTTTGCCGATATGTTTTGGGAATCTAATATTGTTTTAGACTTCGAAAGGGGGTGTTCTTCACGTTGCACGTTTCTAAGGGTTTTAAGCGCTCGCAGGATGGCGTCCAGGGCTTAGATCTTAAGAATGTTTCTTCCTGCCACTCCCCACGCCCTTGGCTCTTAAAGGATAAAAAAGGAAGGGATGTATTCTTCTAATATCGTCGGAATATTTTTTGAATTTTCATTGTGTTTATGGTTTCAATATGTGCTCTGATATTAAAAGTTAAAGTACAAAGAGCAACACTAAACTTCCCAAACTCGGGTAGCTCCTCTATGGATTCTGGATGAAAGCATTAAAGACTTTATCCAAGAAAAATTTAGGCAAGCACCTCCATAGACAGTCACTAGAAATATTTATATAGTACTGTCTACTAAACGTATTGTGGAAAATGTCAGACAGGACTAATTAAAGATACACTTGATTTGCACACATCAATAAAAAACATCCATAAAGGTCCTTTTGGTTTGCATTACAGTGGTTTAGAGGGAGAGACACAATTGAGAAATGAATGGATTTGAATTTAACCAGTGTGTTTCAGGCAACCAGCAAACACACATAAGTTTTCATCTCCAGGAGCTGCCACTTCTTGAACCTGCCCTATGACTGTGCTGGGGTTTTTTCTCACTCACTGTGTCAGATGTTAACAACATGTCCAGAAATTTCTCCACAACCTGCCTCAGTCAGTCAGCTGAGTGTAAGACTAAAAGTCTGGTAAAGAAAAATTAGAAAAGGTTAAAAATGAGAGAAGTCTCTTTGAAAGGCACACAATTAAAAGAAACCTAGCAGAAAAGGTCTTGTTAAGTGAAGACTCAAAACATCTATCAGTTAACATGAAGTCCTGATATCTAATAAAAAGTATAAGGAAAATGTTATTTGAAAGAGGAAAAGTGTGGTTCAAAGGAAAAAAAAAAGTGGAAAAGGAGGTCTGGATGTATTCCAGAATCAAATATGACTGGTCTATTTTATCTGAATTTCTAAATATATGTTAATTATTCCATAAAGCTTTTTTTTTTGTCTTCAAATTTTTCATTCTTAGAACATTTGGAATAACAAAAAATATTAACTTATTTTTTAGGCCATAGAGAATTTTTTTAATGTGATAATAACATGAAAAATCTTTAGCATTTCCTATAATAGCTGTATCAATGTCTATATTTATAAAAACCAACATTGAAAGATGCTTTTTACCTCTAATGGCTACTTATAGGGAGAATGGTAAAAATCACCAAACTTAGTAGAGAATTTCAATAGCTTTCAGTTAAAACTATGTACAGTATAGTATTTATCCTATATTTACAATTACTTGAATTTCTCTGAAAAACATTTAATATTTTATACAAGATTTTGATATAAAGCATTCAACAAGAGGTTGAATGTATGAAAAATGTAACCTGCTCATCTTTTGCAGGAAACATGATCAAAATTATTTTAGACATGTGCCATGCTGTTTAAATTTCATAAATGTGTATATCTATTATTTCTTCTGCTAAATGAAATGATATTCAATAATAAAGGCAGAGGTATTTTTAAATTAAGAATGAGGAGAGAACTTAAGCAATCTGAAAAATTTATTTTTATATTTTAAGACTCACGATGATTCTTTTGAGTTGCCATTTTTGTATGTTTGTGACATGAAGTATGATGGGAATAAAAAAACTTAAAAATGATCCTTAGCTACAGATATTATAAAACTTTATTTTGAATTTTACCTTCTGGATAAAATTACCTTGGTAACATATAGTCATGATACATGCATTTAAGTGCGGAAAATTACATTGAAACCAGAATAAGTCTCTGAAAGTTTTGTTGAGAATGTAAATATTATTTCTGTTATAGTTCTCCAAGAAATAAAGGATTAGTTCTTTTGAAATAAATAATTTTTAAAATATATTAAAATATGCTAAGTACCCAATGGTAATTTATGTGATTTACGATGCACTCCAGTTTTAAAAAACTTGGGAACTGCCTTTCTCCAGGAATTATGCACTATAAAGTTTAAGTGCATGGCTACTGCATGTTATTTAGTGAATCTCTATATTTTACTGATTTTTGAAATGAGTTACTGTTTTTACACAATAGTAATTAGTGATTTCACAATAAAATCTGTTATGTTTCTACATATACTAGGAGATATGAGTACCTATTCATTACTCTGAGAGTATGATAACGTTCAACATATTTTGTTTTTCTATTTTCTCTCCCTTCCTACATTTAGATTTATGATTTCTTTTAGAATTTGATGGTTTTCTTCAAGTACCACATAGTAAAAAATGTGCTGAAAAGTAGCATGGAATATAGATTGACTGATAATAGTAATTTTATAAGATTTGAGTAAAAATTCAAAATATATGCAATATTCCCTGATGCCAGTTGCTTTCCATATATACTTCATGACATTCTAATTATCTTATTTGCAGGGGGGACAATGGCTGCCTCTCAAGTTTCAAAAACTTCTCTTTGCCCACCTTAAATCAAATATTATTCAACAAAGTTACTTTAAAATGATGCCTATGAGGAATAATTCCATTCAATGCCTACATTTTCATCTGCACTCCAGTTGTACGTTATTTTTATTAATAAAGGATGCATCTTAAATTTTTATAGTTGAAAACTGCCTCCTTCACATATCTGACTACTGATGTAGAGGCACAGGAATGCAAGACAGTTCCATAATGAAATGCTATATATTACATTATATATTCTATACCATCAAGCTCATAAGCATTAAATCTCTATCCATCCACATTTTAAGGAAAATATACCGTTTATTTCTCCCATGCTATAAAAAGCAATGCTATAGTTTTAAGTGGACTGAATTTAGAACAAGTTCATAAATCTTGGGGAACAAAAATTCAAACGAAACTAAACAGGCAAATTTTAGGTAAACCTTTAAGTCTTCTGTTTCAGGTTTTCCGACTTGAAGAGTTTAACATGACTAATATAATTTTGGCGCCATGGTGGGTTAGTCTTATGTGTTTTC
The DNA here is from genome assembly GCF_032405125.1 of Capricornis sumatraensis. NCBI lineage: Eukaryota > Metazoa > Chordata > Mammalia > Artiodactyla > Bovidae > Capricornis > Capricornis sumatraensis. The sequence goes on from NC_091073.1 coordinate 28,882,624, forward strand.
GTCTTTCGTGCATCAATTTGTAGCATGTTTTATTCTTAAAGTATTGCTTTCATTGTGAGCCTGGGTTTATGATTTGTATCACTAAAAAACTGTGTTTTAGTTGTGCTGGTATAGCTTCCCTAAAATATTTAACTGCACACTCCAATTTTATATAATTCAGACTTGGCAGAGAAAGACTAGCTGCCTTTGATATCGACATTTTTGTTTATATTAAAAAAAGGGAAAATTCTTTGCTTACCAAACAAAATGGAAAGTGAAGGCCAAATACAAATATTTTGTCATCTTACAACAACATATTTTTAAGGGTTTAATATTCGTACTTTGATTCAGTTTAGATTCATAAAAGATTTTAAGAAACGACCTGGAGTATTTTTATACAATGTAGTGAACATATGAAAATGGATCAAGACAAGAATGAAAATGACTAAATGATGACTATCTGCTAATGCCTTAGTTGACCTAAGAAATTAGGATGGTCGGAGGACAAAGTCAAGGGAAAACCAGAGATAGTATTTAGCAGGGGAAAAGAGGGAGAAATAAGATATGCGTAAATATATAGAAAATAATTCTATGTTTGTAATTCATAAGCCACATACACTTATAATAATGGTAAAAGGATCCCAGGTACATGTTTTAGTTTAACTGGAATTTTAAAAATGAGTAATCAGAAAGGTTTATGTTTAAACAACTAGATGCCACTTAGATTTTTGACAAAAGTAATAATAATAAAATACTGCTTGAGAAAGAGTTTCAAGTAATTGCACAAGCATAATGTGAAATGTTGGTAGCAACTTAGTCAATGCCTTAGAAATGTGCAAGCTACTGAATGTCTGAGGTTCTGAATAATTGGTGCCTTCTCAGCTTAAAACTCTGTAACCTGAAACTCATTGTAGTCCATCGTTTGCTAAATTCTATTTATTTTTAAAATGATATTTTTGCTAAGTTGGGGTAATAGTATATTGGAAGGGAATAAGCTGGCTTTCAACAGCTTTTAGTGACTGAGGGGTGGGGCAAAATAATGTGTTGGGCTAACTGCATCCTAAAGCGCTTCAAAGTACAAGGGAACCCAGTAGAATAAAGCACAAACTACAACTCAGAAGGAATATCTTCTCTGAGCCCCAGGGCTCAGGTTAGGACAATTCCTTCTACCATCAGCTAACAGTTGATTTACCAGCAAGGAAACCGGTGGTCAAAGTCAAGCTTTTTGCATACTGCATGAGTGTCTAAGTACCAGTTGAAAACTCTTCAACACAGAGCAGCTATACAAGATAATACTCCCTGCTTGAAATTCATTTTGCATGAACCTTGGCTTATAACCTCAGAATTGCAAGTATTGCTTTGGTCAAATTTCTAAAGGTTAATTCTTGAAGGCATGAGTAATAATGGATAGGAAAATAGTCATGATTGAAAAAGTCAAAACAATCTTGGAAAACTTTCTGATAAAATACAGTAAATCTTACTAGGGATCTTGAAAGTGGGCTGCGTGAGCAGTGGGAAACCTGAACAGTTCTTTTCTTTAATCCAGAGCACCTGTAGTAATCTGCAGCAGCATTTCTGCAGTAACTTAAGAGGATTCCATGTACAGGTTAGAGTAAGTGTCCATGAAGATAAAGTCAATTTAAATAAATTTGACCCATTATCAAATACAGTAACACATCCACTTGCTGCAAGCAACTTTATGAAGATTTCCCTGATATAGTAAATATAGAGAAATAAATATAGCTCAACTCTGACTTTCTAGGATAACTGTTGCTTTTTTTTTTTTTAAACAGTTACCATCTGTGGGCGAGTAGTCCCTGTCAGTTGCTTATGAGATGCTTGGTTTCCTCCAAGTTTTGTTCTTAGTCACCTCCTGTATCCTGCATGATGCAGTTAATGATGTGATTTGATCAGAGTAAACAGCTGAGTTGCTTTGGATTATTAAGATCAGATTTTCTAAAGTACACGGCCTACCCATCATCCAATAGACCCTGCCAAGGCAGATGGCTCAGGCCCAAGTGGCATCACTTGGAATTATTCTTCCAGTTTTGAAGATAAGCACATAACTATGAAACTCCACAAAAATCTCCACTGTTGCATGTGTGGTGACAAAGCTGAATGAGTATCTTTTAAAAATATATAAAGAAGCACATAGAGGCTTGTAAACATTACGTGCTGTAAATCTGAGGTTGTTGAATTAGCTGTTGGTGTTCCTCTTTCTGTAATAATCCGAAAGATTTGTTAATCCATGTAAATAGTTCTGTTATGAAGATATTATTTTTATTAAATAGTTAGCAATCACTATCATGAGGCATTTGTGACCAAATGGAACCAAATCTAACCCTTCGACTGCAAGGAAATCAAAGCAGTCAGTCCTAAAGGAAATCAACTTGAATATTCATTGGAAGGACTGATGCTGATGCTGAAGCTCCAATACTTTGACCACCTGATGTGAAGAGCCCACTCATAGGAAAAGACCCTGATGCTGAGAAAGATTGAAGGCAAAAGGAGAAGGGGATGGCAGAGGATGAGATGATTAGAAAACATCACCGACTCAGTGCACATGAATCTGAGCAAACTCTGGGAGATAGTGAAGGAAGGGAAGTCTGGCGTACTGCAGTCTACGGGGTCACGAAGAGCTGGACATGACTTAGCGACTAAACAACAACATAACCTAGTCATGACTAAAACAAAAAACATGGGTTAGTATCTTTGTACTGTAGTAGCAATTGCAGTGGTCATAATTGCTAAATTTCAACTTCAGGTTCAGTTCAGTTCAGTTCAGTCACTCAGTTGTGTCCGACTCTTTGCGACCCCATGAATCGCAGCACGCCAGGCCTCCCTGTCCATCACCAACTCCTGGAGTTCACTCAGACTCACGTCCATCGAGTTGGTGATGTCATCCAGCCATCTCATCCTCCATCATCCCCTTCTCCTCCTGCCCCCAATCCCTCCCAGCATCAGAGTCTTTTCCAATGAGTCAGCTCTTCGCATGAGGTGGCCAAAGTACTGGAGTTTCAGCATCATTCCTTCCAAAGAAATCCCAGGGCTGATCTCCTTCAGAATGGACTGGTTGGATCTCCTTGCAGTCCAAGGGACTCTCAAGAGTCTTCTCCAACACCACAGTTCAAAAGCATCAATTCTTCGGCACTCAGGTTTCTTCACAGTCCAACTCTCACATCCATACATGACTACTGGAAAAACCATAGCCTTGACTAGACAGACCTTAGTTGTCAAAGTAATGTCTCTGCTTTTGAATATACTATCTAGGTTGGTCATAACTTTTCTTCCAACTTCAGGTTAACAAGTCCCATATCAGTCTGTCTTTGAACAGATCATTGCCAATCCAGTTTCTCAAATCAGAAGCAGGAACCCATGCTTGACAAGCCCCCCCATTCTCACCTGTCTATATGCAATCAGTCATCAGGTAGAGTAGTCTGACTATACTTCTTTAACGTTCATTAACTTCACGCTTCTCTCCATCACTAATGCTGTTACCTTATTGGGGGGGCTTCACTATTCTTACTTGGATGACATGAAGCTCTTCATTGTAATATACTTGCTAAGAGCATCACCACATCTCCAAAAGCCAGAAGGAGAATGGGTGTGAATCTTAAGTCTGTCATTTTCTGACTCTGTCAGTGCATTCGTTAACTCAAAAGAATACTACAATGAGTGAACTCAACGATGTTGTGAGTGTGCCTAATACAGTGTCTAACATAAACCTGATACACATGGAATAAATTTAAGCTGAATCTAGAGCTGCACTGTTAAATATAGCTTCCTGTGGTTATTGAGCATTTGAAATGTGTCTAGTCTAAATAAAGATGTGCTTCAAGATTAAAATGCACATCGGATTTCAAAAACTTCACGTGAAATGAATAAACTTTCGTACTGATTACATGTTAAAATTACATGTTAAAATGATATTTGGTGGATATACTGGTCTAAATAAAGTATATTATTATAATCAATTCTCTTTTTCCTTTTTTAACGTAGCTACTAGAGTATCTAAAATGACTAATGTGGCTTAAGTAAAATTTCTCTTGGACAGTGCTGATCTAGAGAATGTAATTTAACTTTTTTTTTCTTTTATTCTCTCTCTCACAAATAGGTACCAAATTACAAATATATACACATATATCTGTCAAAATGATGTAAGACCTGAAATCTCTCTGTAAGTTGATCCTCTTGACCCCATGATTAGGAGCTTCACAATGTGGTACCACACCTGGAAATCTCCAGAACAAGATCTCAAGGAAACACAGGAAATTCCTGGAGTGGCAAAACATCCTATTTGAAGATATTCAATTATTCCTCTGTGCATCAGGAGCATCGCCATGACTTAACTATTCATATGCTTAAAAGAGTTTGTTTAACAAGAGCCTTTGCAGGAAAATAAAAAGAGCCAGGTATATTATTGATGATGGACTAGACAATGCCGTCATGGTGAGTTAACCTCTACATTCTATTCCCTGGGCCAAAGTTTAGTTCTTATTCCTGCAAATTCTGATGCAAGATGGTTGGCTCTCCAGGCAGATACTGACTTTGTGAATTAGACATCTCAACATGTTCCTCCAAAACAAAACTCCACAGCAGGGGAAGATGGAAGTGGAGGGTCACACACCTGGTCTTATATACTTGGATCCAAGGTGATATGTGTCATTTTTACTCACAGCTTGTAGGCCAGAGCAAAGCCTAACAGACCTGCCAGGAGCATGGAAAATATTCTGGAGCACATGGTGGAATGGTGAACAGTAAATGTGTCTGCCACATCAGGCTTTGGCAGACTTCAAATTTGTTCCTTACATGCCTAATTCACACTACTAACTGTATATTCCTGAGTCTTTCTGGAATGTTATGGTAATGTGTTTCAAGTACAGTGTCTGGCACAAAGCACTCAATAAATAGACTCAGCAAAACGCTTAGACCTGTAAGTTTCACTGTATCTTTGGACTTTAGGATTGTAGTTGCTGTATCAAATCAGGAAAGTATAACTGTTGCATCTCTAACTGCAAAGAAAATTAACTGATAAAAATGCTCAGCCCAGCTTCAACTGTGTTTTGGTTTTTATAGGTTTTGCTCTGTTTCTTTGTTCCAGAGCAGAAGTGCATACCTAACTGTCATGGGAATTAGAACAACAGTTGTGTCCACACACAATGAGAGAGTGGTTCAAATTCTTGGTGGAATTTGTCTTCAAGTGTCTGCACTTGTGCTGGGACACCAATCTCTACATGTGAATTAGAGTCATTCCCTGTCAGATACTATGTTTCGTTTTCAAACAGTACTGTCCACTCTGTAATGGTTCATTGCGTAGAGCTGAAGATGACATTTTGGGCTGTGTCTTGTATTTGTCGCTTACTGGCATTTTGATTGTGGTCAGGTTAATTAACTTATTGTGTCTAGGTTTTCTCATTTTTAAAGAAAGATGTTGATTTCTATAGTTTCATGTTGGCAAACTAGCAAGTCCATGTAAGTCTAGACTTAATACTAAGTCTACTATATCAGGGAAAGATACTGTTATCATAGTGATAATTTTTATTATTGTCTATCCTAAAGATCTTATTCTGTCTAAAAAGAAGTCCTTATAAAAATCTTTAAAAGTATTCACCTATATATATATGTATATACATATATATATATATTCATTCATTCCATTTCCCCGTCAATTAACACTCTAACATCTTGAAACATCTTGAAACATCTTGACCTAGGACAAGATTCCATGCATGTTTGTTGAATGAGTAAATGATATACTAACAAAAAAAATGTAACTTTATTCTCAACATTTTATACATAAATGATCATACATTTACTTTGCATGCATTTCACTTTTCACTTGCTTCAAAATATGATTTTAAAAAACCTCCTGGCATATAAAACCTAGAAATAGGGCTGAGTGACAAAAAACTCTTCAATATGGCCAAAAGAAGTATTAAGTTCTAAGGAAGAAGCTATATAATATTGCTTAACTATAGTACTTTAGAATACACTTATATGTGGTACTTGGCACATTTTATTTTAGGTTTTACTGCATCCAGACTTTGCTTTAAAGGTAATTAATTTCTCTTTAATAGCATATTTTTAGTGAAAAAATAACAACTGGACAAATCCTACCTTCAAATGTGTTGAAACATGCAACCCCTTGAACTCCAAATAAATAGAGATTTTAACAGTGAAGCAAAATCCTCCCCCAAACAAATAACATTATAGGATTTAAGATTTAACATTTATGCATGAATTACACTTCATTTATATATTAAGTGTATATAAAGTATACTAAAAGTAAGCTAATTATTACACAGGTAATGATCAGGACTTTCTATATTATCTATTCCTGAAAAATGTCAGATAGCTGTATTAGATATACATGAACCTAGTTTTATTATATGACTACAATTTCTATTATTTTTTAATTGAATCTCTTTGTAGTTCTGGAAAGGTTTACTGTTGATTTACAGTCAAACTTGATATTAACAAAATAACACAAAGAAAGGAAAACTTCCTAGAGCAGTTGTTTCAGAATCCTAAATAACAGAAGGACCTTCTTTTGTTTGTTTAACAAAAGAAATTCATTATAGAACCAACTCTCTGAAGTGAGCAATAAGAAGCAGAGCAGTCATGATGGACTCAGATAAAGGGACTCTGGTAGCACATGCCTACGGTTCTGCCTTTTCCTCACCTACCTGCCACAGGTTTATGGGTATAACCTACAAAGAATGAAAGGAGCTAGGCACACAATCTGAAAACCGCTAATCTCTCTCATGTGTACAATCCATCTGGTAAAATGACCTCTGAAATGCCATACCTGTGTTTTCCTGATCCACTGATGTATTCGATAGGCATACTTCTGGAGTAAACATTTGAGTCATATTATTTTCTTCTATTTTTGTCTTCAAGTGTCTAGTAATCAGCCCTTCAGATTTTCTATTAAAAATATATATATATAGATTGTCAAACTTTGCAACTGTAGAAATATTTTAGTGGAGAAGATTTTAATGTAATAACCCCATATTTATCGAGAGTCAAAATTAGAAGAAAAAAGCTATATGAGGTATATTTCCATAAGATCTGAGCAGCACAATGTTATTGAGCAGAATCCAAAAATGATCTAATCTGTATAGAATTCAGTGCCAGAAAAACAGATTGCCAGACTGAAAACCGGGCAAATAACACAAAATTTTAAATTATCAAAGAAAAAATACATGTGATCAAGAAATAGAAAATAATGCGAGCTACTTGTAATCAAAATACAGGTTAAAGGATATATTATTTTCCTCCTACCAAACTGACAAAGTTTAAAAACAAGTTATTGTGACAAAGGATTTAGGAAAATAATGACACATACACTATGGGTAAGAGTATAATTAAAACAGATTACCGAGACAAAATCAGCATCAAATGTTAACTTTTGATGTGAAAATGTCAGATAATTATATATTCAAAGTCATCACAAATATCAAAAATTTGTGTGAAATTATCTGAAGTGATATTCCTTATATGAAAAATGTATATCTAACAATGAAATTGATCAAATGCTTTATGTTAAATCATTATGAAAAATATAGTTGAACTAAAATTTCATGTTCTAAAGTAACAAGAAAGAATACAGAAAATCAGTTTTACTTCTAAGAAAAAAAGGCTACAAACATGGCAAACAATCCAAAAACAATCACAACATACATCTTTTGTTTTGTATATTTTATGTATTTGTTATGTATATTATATTCTTTCACTCACTATGTATATTATAAATTCACATATAATTGGTATCATTCAGTCAGTCATCAATTCAGTTGCTCAGTCATGTCCGACTATTTGTGACTCCATGGACTGCAGCACACAAGGCTTCCCTGTCCAACATGAACTCCTGGAGCTTGCTAAAACTTATGTCCATCGAGTCTGTGATGCTATCCAACCGTCTCATCCTTCATCATCCCCTTCTCCTGCCTTCAATCATTCCCAGCATCAGGGACTTTTCAAGGAGTCAGTTCTTCGCATCAGGTGTCCAAGGTATTGGAGCTTCAGCTTCAGCATCAGTCCTTCAAATGAATATTCAGGACTGATTTCCTTTAGGATGGACGGGTTGGGTCTCCTTGCAGTCCAAGGGACTCTCAAGTCTTCTCCAACACCACAGTTCAAAAGCATTAATTCTTCAGTGCTCAGCTTTCTTTATAGTCCAACTCTCACATCTATACATGACTACTGGAAAAACCATAGCTTTGAGTAGATGGACCTTTGTTAGCAAAGTAATGTCTCTGCTTTTTAATATGCTGTTTAGCTTGATCATAGCTTTTCTTCCAAGGAGCAAGCATCTTTTAAATTCATGAATCCAGTCACCATCTGCAGTGATTTTGGAGCCCCCCCAAAATTGTCTGTCACTATTTCCATTGTTTTCCCATCTCTTTGCCATAAAGTGATGGGAATGGATGCCATGATCTACATTTTTTTAATGGTGAGTTTTAAGCCAAATTTTTCACTCTCTTCTTTCACTTTCATCCTCTTCTTTCACTTTCATCAAGAGGCTCTTTCATTCTTCTTCACTTTCTGCCGTGAGGGTGGTGTCATCTGCATATCTGAGGTTATTGATATTTCTCCCGGAAATCTTGATTCCAGCTTGTGCTTCTTCCAGCTTGGCATTTCGCATGATGTACTATCCACATAAGTTAAATAAGCAGGGTGACAATATACAGCCTTGACGTACTCCTTTTCCTATTTGGAACCAATCTGTTGTTCCATGTCCAGTTCTAACTGTTGCTTCCTGACCTGCATATAGGTTTCTCAAAAGACAGGTCAGGTGGTCTGGTATTCCCATCTCTTTCAGGGTTTTCCACACGGTGATCCACACAGTCAAAGGCTTTGGCATAGTCAATAAAGCAGAAATAGATGTTTTCCTGGAATTCTTGCTTTTTCGATGATCCAGTGGATGTTGGCAATTTGACCTCTGGTTCCTCTGCCTTTTCTAAAACCAGCTTGGACACCTGAAAGTTCACGGTTCACATATTGCTGAAGCCTGCCTTGGAGAATTTTGAGATGACTTTACTAGCGTGTGAGATGAGTGCAATTGTGCAGTAGTTTGAGCATTCTTTGGCATTGCGTTTCTTTGAGATTGGAATGAAAGCTGACCTTTTCCGGTCCTGTGGCCACTGCTGAGTTTTCCAAATTTGCTGGCGTATTGAGCGCAGCACTTTCACAGCATCATCTTTCAGGATTTGAAATAGCTCAACTAGAATTCCATCACTTCCACTAGCTTTGTTCATAGTGATGCTTCCTAAGGGCCACTTGACTTCACATTCCAGGATGTCTGGCTCTAAGTGAGTGATGACACCATCGTGATTATCTTGGTTGTGAAGATCTTTTTTGTACAGTTCTTTTGTGTATTCTTGCCACCTCTCCTTAATATCTTCTGCTTCTGTTAGGTCCAGACCATTTCTGTCCTTTATTGAGCCCATCTTTGCATGAAATGTTCGCTTGGTATCTCTAATTTTCTTGAAGAGATCTCTAGTCTTTCCCATTCTGTTGTTTTCCTCTATTTCTTTGCATTGATCGCTGAAGAAGGCTTTCTTATCTCTTCTTGCTATTCTTTGGAACTCTGCATTTAGATGCCTATATCTTTCCTTTTCTCCTTTACTTTTCACCTCTCTTCTCTTCACAGCTATTTGTAAGGCCTCCCCAGACAGCCATTTTGCTTTTTTGCATTTCTTTTCCATGGGGATGGTCTTGATCCCTGTCTCCTGTACAATGTCATGAACCTCATTCCATAGTTCATCAGACACTCTATCTATCAGACCTAGGCCCTTAAATCTATTTCTCACTTCCACTGTATGATCATAAGGGATTTGATTTAGGTCATACCTGAATGGTCTAATGGTTTTCCCTACTTTCTTCAATTTAAGTGTGAATTTGGAAATAAAGAGTTCATGATCTGAGCCACAGTCAGCTCCTGGTCTTGTTTTTGTTGACTGTATAGAGCTTCTCCATCTTTGGCTGCAAAGAAAATATAATCAATCTGATTTCGTTGTTGACCATCTGATGATGTCCATGTGTAGACTCTTCTCTTGTGTTTTTGGAAGAGGGTGTTTGCTATGACCAGTGTGTTTTCTTGGCAAAACTGTATTAGTCTTTGCCCTGCTTCATTCTGTATTCCAAGGCCAAATTTGCCTGTTACTCCAGGTGTTTCTTGACTCCCTACTTTTGCATTCCAGTCCCCTATAATGAAAAGGATATCTTTTTTGGGTGTTAGTTCTAAAAGGGCTTGTAGGTCTTCATAGAACCATTCAGCTTCTTCAGCATTACTAGTTGGAGCATAGACTTGGATTACTGTGATATTGAATGGTTTGTCTTGGAAACGAACAGAGTTCATTGTGTCGTTTTTGAGATTGCATCCAAGTACTCCATTTCAGACTTTTGTTGACCATGATGGCTACTCCATTTCTTCTAAGGGATTCCTGCCCGCAGTAGTAGATATAATGGTCATCTGAGTTAAATTCACCCATTCCAGTCCATTGCGTTATCCCTCAGGATCTGCAATAGCTCAATGTCATTCTGTCACCTCTACTAGCTCTGTTCTTAGTGATGCTTCCTGAGGGCCACTGGACTTCACATTCCAGGATGTCTGGCTCTAGACGAGTGAGCACACCATCGTGGTTACTTGGGTCATGAAGATAATTTTGTGTAGTTCTGTGTATTCTTGCCACCTCTTCTTAATATCTTCTGTTAGGTTCATACCATTTCTGTTCTTTCTTTTTTTTTTAAGTTGTCAAGGTTTGTATTTTTATTTATTTTTAAAATAATTCTATTAAAGGGAATGTTTTCATTTCAGTCAGTTCTTTTTTCAGAATTTCAGAAATAGAACAGAAATATGACTGCAGAAAAATTAATAAACGCTTTATTACTTAAATAATAAAATTAGATACAAATGGAAATCACATTAAATTTTAGTATGCGTGCATGCAGGCTAAGTCCCTTCAGTTATGCTACAGATTGTAGCCCATCCAGGCCCCTCTGTCCATGAAATTCTCCAGACAAAAAAACTGGAGCGGGTTGCCATGCCCTCTTCCAGGAAATTTTAGTATATAAAAAAATAATACAAAAGTGTTATTGTGCAAAATATCCATTATTTGTAAAATAGTAACAAAGCTGGGGAATTTAAATTATTTTTGGCATTATTAATGTTTAAATATGCTTTGTTGACAAACTGTATAGAAAATATCTTGTAAATTTAATGTTTTAAAAGACAGAAATCATATAAACTGTGAAATATAGTATTTCCGTTTTATAATTACATTTAAATATTTCTTTTTTTAATTTATTATTATTTTTTAATTTTAAAATCTTTAATTCTTACATGTGTTCCCAAACATGAACCCCCCTCCCACCTCCCTCCCCATAACATCTCAGTGGGTCATCCCCATGCACCAACCCCAAGCATGCTGTATCCTGCGTCAGACATGGACTGGCGATTCAATTCTTACATGATAGTATACATGATAGAATGCCATTCTCCAAAATCATCCCACCCTCTCCCTCTCCCTCTGAGTCCAAAAGTCCGTTATACACAGCTGTGTCTTTTTTCCTGTGTTGCATACAGGGTCGTCATTGCCATCTTTCTAGATTCCATATATATGTGTTAGTATACTGTATTGGTGTTTTTCTTTCTGGCTTACTTCACTCTGTATAATCGGCTCCAGTTTCATCCATCTCATCAGAACTGATTCAAATGAATTCTTTTTAATGGCTGAGTAATACTCCATTGTGTATATGTACCACTGCTTTCTTCATTTCTGTTCTTTCTTGTGCCCATCTTTGCATGAAATGTTCCCTTGGTATCTCTAATTTTCTTGGAAGAGATCTCTAGCCTTCCCATTCTGTTGTTTCCTTCTATTTCTTTGCATTCATCACTTAGGAAGTCTTTCCTATCTCTCCTTGTTATTCTTTGAAACTCTGCATTTAAATGGGTATATCTTTCCTTTTCTCCTTTGCCTTTCACTTACTTTCTCAGCTATGTGTAAGGCCTCCTCAAACAACCATTTGCCTTTTGGCATTTCTTTTTCTTGGGGATTGTCTTGATTACTGCTTCCTGTACAATGTCAAGAACCTCTGTCCATAGTTTTTCAGGCACTCTATCAGATCTAATCCCTTGAGTCTATTTCTCACTTCCACTGTTTAATTGTAAGGGATTTGATTTAGGTTATACCTGAATGGTCTAGTGGTTTTCCCTACTTTTTTCAATTTAAGTCTGAATTTGGCAATAAGGACTTCATGATCTGAGCCACAGTCAGCTCCTGGTCTTGTTTGTGCTGACTGTATAGAGCTTCTCCTTCTTTGGCTGCAAAGAATATAATCAATCTGATTTCGGTATTGACCATCTGTTGATGTCCATGTGTAGAGTCTTCTCTTGTGTTGCTGGAAGAGGGTGTTTGCTATGACCAGTGTGTTTTCTTGGCAAAACTCTATTAGCCTTTTCCCTGCTTCATTTTATACTCCAAGGCCAAATCTTCCTGTTACTCCAGGTATCTCTTAACTTCCTACTCTAGTATCAATAGGTATACTCAAAACGACAGCAGTTTAATGAATTATTTCTGGTTGGTGAGATTAGTAGGTATTTGTATTATTTCTTCAAATGTTTCAAAGTTGTCTAGTAATTTTGCTTAATGAAGGTATGTCACTTTTATAATCAAGAAAACATTATTATTTCCATACAATTAAAAGATGTCTGAAAAAAATAAAAATAAAAAAATAAATAAAAGATGTCTGACGAAGCAAAAAAAGTCTCTGTGGTTTGAGAGTGCCGAATCCTAACCACTAGACCACCAGGAACAAAGAGAAAGTCTCTGTGGTTTGAATAAACATTTTTATTCAAGAAATGAATAGAAATAATTGTATAATTATTGACTGGCTAGAAGCTTGTGTCAAATACAATGGTTATCTTTGCTATGTTATTCCTTAGAAACTACTGTTCCTCTTTCTAAATAGCATCCATCACTCTAAAACTGTTTTATCTCCAATTTAGAGCTGCTAATCTGAATCAATTCAAATGTGAAAAGGTTCAGTTGTCTGCCTCTACAGTACAGTGAAGCATATGGAATGCATTACACCGAAGGCTGAGAGATCACCCTGGCTGCATGGCAGTGTCTGGAGTATAAGCCAAGGTGTTGTCTTGGACAAATATAGTCCTTAATGGTTTGAGTTATAGTAAATTTGAAACCGATTCTTCTCCAACGTGTGAAAACAGAGATTGAGTTAGGGAATTTTTTTTTTTCTTTTTTTGGCAATGGCAATGTTTAATCTTTAGTGGGGGTCAGAACAGTAGAAGGTGTTCTCATATTAAGGTATGACGAGGAAAAGTTCAGAATATCACATGACACCTCCCATTGTCTAAGATCCATGAACTGCCATAGTGTTAAGGCAGAAGTTCACAGAACTCCAGTGTCTTGAGATTTTCAAACACACTGTAGAGCTCAAACCGCTGCCTGTTCTCCAGCTGATATCATTTTGGGAAATATGTTATTTAACTAACTGTGAAAATAGCACATTCAAATTTCTAACATGTAACCAAAGGAGTTTTCTTTCGTTACTTGGTAGTGAATGTATGGCACAAGAAAACACAGCTTAATATCCATGTGCAGTGAGGAAACACTCCCTCTCTCCCTTTTCCTCTCCTTCCTCTCCCTACCTGCTCCCTCTCTAGCATATGACTTAGATACTGTTATTGGTATCTTTATTATTAAAATAACCCTGGCATCATCAGAGTTTAAGCCAGGCTGGAAATTCTTTGAAATGTAAAATGAACAACAAAAATTAGGGCTGGAAGAGAATTTAGAACTCATGAGTTTAATCTTCTGTTTAAAGAAGAATACAAAGGTATTGATGACTTGTGAATGACCCATAAGGTCTTAAGTTAAATTAGTTGTAATTTACTAATGGACTGTGACAAAATTTAAATCCCATATAGTTAACAAATCTAATACAACATTTTAAAACAGCACTGATATTTGCTATTATTGGATTATTATCAACTTTAAGCTCTCATTACAGGGGCTTTGTGATAAAAAATCCACCCACAAATCCAAGAGACATGGGTTTAATCCCTGGGCCCAGAAGATCCCCTGAAGAAGGGAATGGTAATTTGTTCCAGTGTTCTTATCTGGAAAATCCCATGGACAGGGTTGCCTGGCAGGATATGGTCTGTGGGATCTCAAAGAGTTGGACATGACTAAGCACTCATACATGCAAAGATCTGAAGAGGTCTATCTCATTTTTAGTTATATTTTGTTTAACTGAGGAGGAATACATATGAATATACATGATATTAACAAATATATGAATCCTCAAATGCTAGATTAAATTCCTTTACAAATGATAGCATGCTTTTATATTGTGCAAAAATTTTTATTGAAGTATAACATATATAAAGAAAATAACATATATGTTGGTGAGAAAATTGTTTTAAGAATTTCCTTAAGATCATAGACCCAATATCATTCTTTAGCCTTAAATGTACTGATGGAAAAATGAGAAACATCAATTGAAATGTTCATTACTCATCATGACATTCTCTCCAGAGCCCGTGAGAGCTTCATCCAGTCAGGCCACAAATGGCAGTCAAAGCAACATGATTCCTCAGCTGGCACTTGTTTATGCTGAGGGCTTAAATGTGACCACGGTCCCTGAAGAACTGTGATATCATGTAACATTGCCATGGTAGCCAAACTCATTTACAAGGGCATATATATACAACAACATGAGCCATATGATGTGTGTATAAATGAATTTTATCTGGAATAATGAAAGTATATTACTGAAGCAATTGCAACATATTGCTTAATTACCATTGGTATCAGTTAAGTTCAGTCGTGTCTGACTCTTTGCCACCCCACGGACTGCAGCACAACAGGCTTCCCTGTCCATCACCAACTCCCGGAGCTTACGAGTCGATGATGCCATCCAACCATCCATCCTCTGTCGTCCCCTTTTCCTCCAGCCTTCAATCATTCCCAGCATCAGGGGCTTTTCCAATGACTCAGTTCTTTGCATCAGGTAGCGGAAGTACTGGAGTTTCGGCTTCAGAAGCAGTCCTTCCTATGAATATTCAGGACTGTTTTCCTTTAGGATGGACTGGTTGGATCTTCTTGCAGTCCAAGGGACTCTCAAGAGTCTTCTTCAACACCACAGTTCAAAAGCATCAATTCTTCAGTGCTCAGTTTTCTTTATAGTCCAACTCTCACATCCATACATGACTACTGGGAAAACCATAGCTTTGACAAGGCAGAACTTTGTTTGCAAAGTAATGTCTCTGCTTTTTAATATGCTGTCACAGGGAGGCCTGGTGTGCTGCAGTCTATGGGGTCGCAGAGAGTCAGACACGACTGAGCGACTGAACTGAACTGAACTAGGTTGGTCATAGCTTTTCTTCCAAGGAGCAAGAATCTTTGAATTTCATGGCTGCAGTCACCATCTGCAGTGATTCTGGAGCCCCAAAAAATAAAGTCTCTCACTGTTTCCATTGTTTCCCCTATTTGCCATGAAGTGATGGGACCAAATGCCATGATATTTGATTTTTTAATGTTGAGTTTTAAGCCAACGTTTTCACTCTCCTCTTTTACTTTCATCAAGAGGCTCTTTAGTTCTTCACTTTCTGCCATAAGGGTGATGTCATCTGCATATCTGAGGTTATTGATATTTCTCATGGCAATCTCGATTCCAGTTTGTGCTTCATCCAACTCAGCATTTCACATTTAAGCATCCCTAACTGTCTTCTTCCCTAATGCTATTACTGCATATTTTACCTCTAAAATGCTAATTTTTCACGACCATACTTGTCAGTTGGAGAAAAATTCAAAGCAAAATGTGTTTATGTTTGATTAAATTACAGAGTTAATTTGGCTATTTGTAATGTGACTCATAATTTCTAAGTGGTTTCAGTTAACACATACTTTCAATCTTGAAAGAACTAATCTGATGATTGAGAAAAATGGACTGCCCTAATTCATAGCAAAATATATGTGAGAAATTATATTATTTTATTGTCCTCTTAAATTTTTAAAGATTTTTTTTATCTAACAAATGCTAACTAAAAGCAATTGTTCATAAAATTCTTCTTGCAAAATACATATTACCAAGACACTATTATGATTTACCTTTAGGGAAAATGAATAGCACATAATTTCTACTGGTGATAAATACATCTTAAAGTCATATCATCTACTATAGCATCAACATTATTATACTTTAAAAGAATATCTTCATACTATAATAAACCATATGTAAGCAACCATTTTCTCATAAAATAATTTTGCAATGTAAAAGGGAGAGTTTGACCCATGATTTCTGTGTATATTTTACTGTAAAATAATGAAAAATCCAAGAAGTTTGGCAAAAATTGCAGTTTTAAGGAAGAAAAGAAGCTCAAGATTCCATTGGCTTAAAAGTGTGTTAGAGAGAAACATATTATTTTATATTTTATATCTGATAAATCTCATAGTGTATTTCTGTTTTTGACTTTTTTTGTTCTAATAAAAAAATTTTATTATATTTTATACAATTTCAGCTGTAGGTAATAGGAATATTTTTAAAAATACACCTGACACAAGGATGGGAATATTTGGCTCTAAAATAGTCTATATATTTCATTTTTAATAGGTCAGATATGGCTTGGATCCAAAGGTGAGTGCAATAAATTTACACTATAAAATTTGCCAGCAGCTCAGCATTTCCAAATGAGGTGTCAAGAATATGAATATACACCATTTGTTTATTTTTCAAAACTTAAGACTATGTTGCTATCAGATAATAAGTCTTTACTGAAAACTTAAACAAGTGTGACATTTAAGTGCATGTTCTACATGGGCTGCAGAATCAGACAAACCAAGAATTCAATGTCTGCTCCACTGTTTACTGTCAAATGACTGAAAGTTAACCTCTGAACTTCAGTGTCCTTCCCAAAGAGATCACTTGTATTAGATTAAAAGAGATTGAGCATAGGAAAGATTTGTATGATATTTGGACTTTATTAGTCAGTCATGAAATTTTAGTTCTCCTCCTTTATTTTTATATTATCATTATAAGTTACATTTATTCATCAAAATAACGACAGTGAAAACAGTGATTTTTACCGATGTGTTACATATATAGTCATGTAGTCACTCAGTATTTTCACAGGTGTATCTAATTTAATTACCTAATTTAAAATCTCATTTTGCAAGACTTCAACTCTTAAAAGTACGTGTGTATACATGCTTATGTGAATGTACCCAAGATTTTCAAAGTGTTTCTTAATAAAAATATTTTCCCCTCTACTTTACGCATGTTAATATGAACATTCATAGAATGAGCTACACAATTCAGACTAGACTGAAAAGAAGATAGCATTTTTAGAAATTTATGTTTTTTATGAATGCATGCTAACTTGCCTCCGTCATGTCTAACCCTTTGTGACCCTGTGGACTGCAGCCCACCAGGCTACTCTGTCCTTGGGATTCTTCAGGCAAGAATACTAGAGTGGATTTCCATGCCCTCCTCCAGGGAATCTTCCCAACCCAGGGATCAAACCTGCATCTCTTACGTCTCCTGCATTGGCAGGCACATTCTTTACTAGTGCCACCTGGGTAGCCCGTTTTTAGATGGCTACAAATGTTTTCTTAGTATCATAGACTTTGGTGATAATATAACCAGTAAATAACATTAACCATGTGCTATAAAAAGTTAATAGTTAATAAAAAATAGTTAATCAAAATTAAAAAATCATTTTCTATGTTTACGAAGACAAGTATTACTAATTTAACTCAGACAGAATGTACTTACAAAGCATGCATATTCTACCATTGTGCTATGCTCAATCATTCAGTAATGTCCGACTCTTTGGGAGCCCATGGATTGTAGCCTGCCAGGCTTCTCTGTTCACGAGATTTTCCTGGTAAGAATACTGCCATATTTTCCTCCAGGGGATTGTCCTGACCCAGGGATCGAAGTGATGTCTCCAGTGTCCCCTACATTGGCAGGCAGATTCTTTACCGCTGATTCACCTGGGAAGCCCATACATTCTACCATTATGTTTAGTGAAAATGAAAACCATCCACTTAATTTTAATAATTTAATTCTATAGTGGGAAAATACAGATGAAAAAATGTACAAATACATAAAAGCTCAACAAATGTTGTTGTTGTTCAGTTGCCCAGTTGTGTCTGATTCTTTGCGACCTGGTAGACTGCAGCACACAGGCCTCCCTATCTCTCCATATCCCAGAGTTATCCCAGAGTTTGCCCAAGTTCATGTCCATTGCATTGGTGATGCCATCCAGCCATCTCATGCTCTGACTTGAAATAAAAATAAATTTCTATCATTTAAAAACAGGAATTAGTGCTTATTTCAGTAGGCTCTAAAGGATGCAAAGATCCTTATATTTGCCACACTTGGTTGCTTTGATTCTGGACTGAAAGAAGTGACAATCAGCTAGGGTTAAGTAAAACATTAGAGATGTTTTTCTTCTGCTTCACCTTTTCCCATTTGCTCTCCTTTTTCATTTTAAATATGTTATATGCAAATAATTGCTCATTGTGAACTAAAACATTTCCATTTTAAACACTCTTCTAGCTTCACTAGAAAATTGTTAGCAATTCAATAATTCAGCTAAGCCAGACATGAAAAAAGCCCAAACAGCCCCAAAGAAGTGCTCATCAGAAAGGTAATATTTTACAAGTATAGTCAGATTCCTGTCCTAAGAAATTTGTTGTATTTTTAGTAAGACAAGATTTATACACAGGAACAAGCTAAATAATAACACAAGAATACATAAAAAAAACAGATATTCTTCTATAGTTTATGAATGTTAAAAAAAAAAAAAAGGCTTTATGTATTAGAACTGCAAAGGTTCTAATGGGCTTCCCTAGTGGTTCAGTGGTAAAGAAATCGCCTGCCAATGCAGGAGCCACAGGAGACGCAAGTTAGATCCCTGGGTTGGCAAGATTCCCTGGAAGAGGAAATGGCAACCCACCCCAGGATTCTTGCCAAGATAATCCCATGGACAGAGGAGCCTGGTGGGCTACAGTTCATGGGGTTGCAAAGAGATGGACACGGCTGAACATACACCTATGCAAAGGTTCTATAGGAAGATAAAACAGCATAAATTTTAGAGAAGTTTGACATTTCATTTAGGGGAATGCTTATATGTTGTTTGGACAGCAAGTTAGATCAGTAAGAATAGTCAACTGATTACTTCTTAGGATCAAGAAAGTAGTTATTAATAGTCATGGTGTCCATACTTTTAGGACTAGGAGAATGTTGTTGTAGTTGACAGAATCAGAAACATCAAAAAAGCATTTCATTTAGAGAGGAGGGTAGTGAGGTTTATATTAAATACAAGGTATTTGAGCTGATTATTGCTTTCTGAATAGATCCCTTTATTAGATGAACTGGAGTATGCATTAAAGATAAGTATAAAAGTGAGGCTTAGTTGCCAAGTGTTCACTGATACTCTGATGATGAATGGTTTTCTGACAGTATAGGAGGTAACAATACAAAAATACCCATTCAGCCTTGATAGTCTCACGGAGAGAAAGAAAAGAACTCAAAGCCATATGGAAGGCTTATCAGATGAAATATTAGAGAGGTTTGTAGCAAACACAACAGATATTCGGAAAGCCAAGAGAAAAGAAAGATTTTTATGAATGGGTGATGGCTAGTTTCAAATAGAGTAGAGTTACTGGAAAATCCCATGGATGGAGAAGCCTGGTAGGCTGCAGTCCATGGGGTCGCAAAGGGTCGGACATGACTGAGCAACTTCACTTTCACTTTTCACTTTCATGCATTGGAGAAGGAAATGGCAACCCACTCCAGTGTTCTTGCCTGGAGAATCCCAGGGATGGTAGGCTGCCATCTATGGGGTTGCACAGGTCGGACATGACTGAAGCGGCTTAGCAGCAGCAGCAGCAGCAGCAGCAGCAGCAGCAGCAGCAGCAGCAGCAGCAGAGTTACTGTGGAAGATAATATTTTAGAAAAGATTCAGAGAAGAATACAGTTGATAGCACAGTGAATGTTTCTGCAGAATATCCCTGGATCTTGAATGCAAAGGAAAGAAGGGAATGCAGCATTTTTCAAAAATTTGTAAATCACTCAGAAAAAAGAAAATAGTGCAATTATCTAAAAGACAGGCAAAAGTAGTGGCAGTGTTTTTTTCCCCTCACAAAGAAACAATTTTTGAGATGTAGGAGGAAAGAAGCTGATTATGTTGTCATTACTCACTACATGTCAATATTGATTGAGTGGGTAATTAATTAAGCATTAGTTGGAAATGGTAAAGTTAAGTAAAAAATAATACTTCTTGGAAGTCAGAGAGGGTGACTACAAGTAAGGAGTTTATTTAAATGAAGAGAAAGATAGAAGTATGCTACTTGTAAAATATATTTTAAAAGTCGTATCTTTTCTAAATTTGGGATGGGATTGTGGAGTTTTAATAAATTAACACTTTGATATTACAGAATATTTATTAAAGAATAATAAAAATTTATAAATAATAAGAAATACTGTTTGGAGGCTTTGGTTTACCTTTTCCATGTAAATTTTTCTTTCAACCTTACTGCTTAAGGATGCTGAAATTTGATATACAGTATTCTGCTTATGTGGAGAAGGAAATGGCAACCCACTCCAGTGTTCTTGCCTGGAGAATCCCAGGAACGGGGGAGCCTGGTGGGCTGCCGTCTATGGGGTCGCACAGAGTCGGACACGACTGAAGTGACTTAGCAATTCTGCTTATGGGGCTTCCCAGGTTGCCCTAGTGATAAAGAACCCTCCTGCCAATGCAGGAGGCCCAATTGATGTGGATTCAGTCCCTAGGTGGGGAAGATCCCCTGGAGGAGGAAATGGCAACCCACTCCAGTATTCTTGCCTGACGAATTCCATGGACAGCGGAGCCTGATAGAGACTACAGTCCATGGGCTTGCAAAGAGTTGGACACGACTTAGCAATTAAACAACAACAAAATATGTAATAATGTAATCAAAATATGAGTATCAACATTCTGATCAATAAGAACTTGTTAAGGAAAGACAACTAAGCAACTCTCTCATTAGGACCTCCGAAAGTGTTAAACATGCTATTTTTAGACATTATCAGAAGAAAGTACTTTGGACTTCAGGTCAGAATTCTGAAGACTCACACTTTCACACAAATTTATAACTTGTTTTGTCAATCTTAAATTACACTTCATCACACTATGAAATGATCAAGAATTGACCATTAGGTTCAATAAACTTAAGCTCAGCTCTCCTGTTTGCTTAAACTGAAGCTAGCATATTTTCTCAATATTATCTTAGAGGAAACGGGAAGACACATTTTGGATCCTTGAATTCTTGCATAGCGCATATAGGTCACTTTCTTTCTTACTTTATTTTGAACTATAAACCACTCTCTTGAAAGACATATTAATCTACAGCTTCAATCAACAATAAAGTAAATGATAATAATTTAAATGCTTACAGAAATCATCCAAAAAGTAGGAAAAGATATTTAACACAGATTTAAGTTTCTTCTGGGAAATGATCTCAGAATCACAAATATTAGATATCTAATTAGGTTGCTGTAAAGAAGTCGTTTAGAAATTACTTAAAAGTGGGGAATGATTAAGTTGTGAGATCAAGAATATGCATTTTTAGGAAAAGTAAAATAATGTTTTAATATTTTGCAAATGTTTTGTGGTACATAAAAAGACAAAATTTCATGAAAAACAATTTTGCAGTTTTTAACAGTTCTATGTCTCAAAAGCATAGAAAGTGAGTATCACGTACTTTTGAAAACTATCTTGAAAGATTAGAAAAGTAGTCCCTGTATGTATAAATGCACTGGGGTCAAATGTATATTAAAAGTGCAAAAATAGTCATGTAAATGCATTCCTAGGGCTGTTATAACAAACTACAACAAATTAAGTGGTGTAAAACAGCAGAAATTTATTCTCCCAGAGTTCTGAAGACTAGTAGTCTGAAATCTACTACTGAAATCAGAAGTCATGGGCCCTTTGAAAGCACTAGGGAAGGATCCTTTGTTGCTTCTTCCTACCTTCTGGTAGGAGCCAGCAACCGTTGAAGGTCTTACGTTGCAGATACATCACTCAAGCCTCCGTCATTATGTGGCTTTGTTCACTGTGTCTCTTTTTTTCTTATAAGGAGACCAGTCATATTGGATTCGGAGCTCACTCTAACCTAGTATGACCTCATTTTAACCAATAACATCTGTAAATAACCTATTTTCAAATAAGATCATATTCTAAGGTACCAGGTAGACATGAATTTTGGAAGGATACCAATCAATCTAATAGCAAATGAAAGCATTCTGTAAAAGTGGAGAGTGGAAAAATAGCAATATTTCTAAATCACATTTTATATATAGTTTAATTTAAGCATGTTTTTGAAAACAGATAGATTGAATAATATAGACAGAAAGTCAGTCACATCTTTAGGTTCCACTTCTAATTCAAGTTCTCTTGTTAATTCCACCACATCTGCAGTTACTTTCTCCACTGGTCTGAAAGTCATCCATGATGGTTGGAATCAGCTTCTTTTAAACTCCTGTTGATGTTGATATTTTGACCCCTTCACATGAATCATGAATGGCCTTAATGACATCTAGAATGGTGAATGCTTTCTGGAAGGTTTTCAGTTTACTCTGCCAGAATCCATCAGAGGAAAGGAATTATGTATGAAATTCCTTTAAAAAAATGTATTTCTTAAATAATAAGACATGAAAGTCAAAATTACTTCTTGATCCATGGGCTGCAGAATGGATGTTGTGTTAGCAGGCATAAAAACAACATTAATCTCATTATACATCTCCCTTAGAGCTCTCGGGTGACCAGGCACACTGACAATACTGACAATATTTTGAAAGAATTGTTTTTTTTCCCCTGAGCAGTAGGTCTCAATTGTGGGCTTATAAATATTTAGTAAACCAAGTTTTAAATACATGTCCTGTCATCCAGGTTTTGTTTTTCCATTTATAGAGCACAGGCAAAGAGTAGATTTAGCATAATCCTGAAGAGTCCTAGGACTTTCAGAATGGTAAATGTGTACTGGCTTCTACTTAAAAGTTACCCACTGCATTAGGCCCTAATAAGAAAGTCAGTTCATTGTTTGACACTTTGAAGTCAGGTGTTGACTTCTCTCTAGCTATGGAAGTCTCAGAGGGCATCTTCTTCTAACAGACAACTGTTTGTTTAGTGTACCTTGAAAAATATGTTGTTTGGTGTAGGCTACCTTCATTAGTTATCCTAACTAGAAATTCTGGATAATTTGCTGCGGCGTCTACATCAGCACATGTTGTTTCACCTTGCACTTTGAGACTATGGAGATGGCTTCTTTCCTTAAACCTCATGAATGAACCTCTGCTGCTGCTGCTGCTGCTAAGTCGCTTCAGTCGTTTCTGACTCTCTGCGACCCCATAGACGGCAGCCCACCAGGCTCCCCCGTCCCTGGGATTCTCCAGGCAAGAACACTGGAGTGGGTTGCCATTTCCTTCTCCAATGCATGAAAGTGAAAAGTGAAAGTGATGCTTCACACTTTTCTTCTGAAGCTTACTCTCTACCCTCATAGAATTGAAGAGAGTTAGAGTCCTTCTCTGTATCAGGCTTGGCCTAAAGGGAATGTTTTAGCTGGTTTTATTTTCTATCCAGACCACTAAAACTTTCTCTTGTTGTTTAGTCGCTAAGTTGTATCCGATTCTTTGTGACCCTATGGACTGAGCCCACCAGGCTCCTCAGTCCATAGGATTTCCCAAGAAAGAATACTGGAATATTTCCAACTCCAGGGGAGCTTCCCAACCTAGGGATTGAACTCGCTTCTAATGCATTGGCAGGCGGATTCTTTACCATTGAACCACCAGAGAAGCCTAAAACTTTCTCTATACAGGCAATAAGGCTGTTTCACTCTCTTAATCATTCATGTGTTTGCTGGAGTAGCACTTTTCATTTCTTTCAATGACTTTCTCTTTGCATTTGCAACCTGGCTAATTGTTTGGTGCAAGAGGTCTAGCTGTCAATCTACAATGAATTTTGACATATTTTCCTCACTAAGCTTAATCATTTCTGGCTTTTGACTTAATGCGAGAGACATGATTCTTCCTTTCACTTGAACAGTTAGAGGCCCTTTTAGGGTTACTAGTTGGCCTAATTTCAATACTGTTGTGTCTCAGGGAATATGTAGGCCGAGGGGAGGGAGAGAGACCGGGAACAGCCAGTTGGTGAAGCAGTCAGACATGTATACTTATTAAGTTTGTAGTCATTTGGGCATAGTTCATGGCACTCCCAATTACAATTGCAACATTAAAGATCGTTGGTGATAGATCACCATCAGCAATATAATAATGATGGAAAAGCTTGAGATATTATGAGAATTACCAAAATGTGACACAATGACACAAAGGGAGAAAATGCTGTTGGAAGAATGGCACCAACAGACTTGCTTGATGCAGGGTTGCCACAAGTCTTCAATTCGTGGAAAACAACAGTATCAGCAAATACAAGGAAGTGAGGCATGATAAAACAAAGTGTGCCATATTTATTCTCAAGGAGTTTACCAGAGATGTTGATACTTGGCCCAAGTGTGCAGAGTTTTTGGAGACAAGGACTGTGCTAATGTCTAATACTTTCAAACTGCAATCTGTGCATTTATGATAAGTCTTCGTTGATTTTCTACTTTCTCTAAGTACTTTCAGCTTTTGTAATTGATATTATGGGACTGAAAGTGTTTCACAATAGTTGTTTCGGTTAACCTTATCTCCATAGATTCCTATGGGAAGCAGCAGATTAATACATTTGGGAGCCAAGGATTTAAGACCCTAGAACTGTAGCCTGGCTTTACTAAATTCTGTTCTATGACCTTGGGCATGATATTTTATCGCTCTGCACCTCAGAGTCTTCATCTGGAAAATGAAAAAGTATCAGAAGTATCATGGGAGTGAGAGTTTAATGAAGTGGTCTTCATCAGGTAAACAAAGTACCAGGCAGGCAGAGAGTAAGTCCTCAGTAATCATCAGCCATTGTTCTGTACCTCCTATTGCCCCTCAAGCATTAAGCATGCAAAAAGCATCCTTAGCATACTTTGTCCTTTGTAACAGTTCTTTGAAATATCTGATTTGATTTATAAGCTGCCTTGTGTTGAGTGCATAATTTAACTTGAAAATTAATTGAAATATTATATTCCAAGTGTTATTTTAGTAAATTTGAAGTCCCTGATTAACAGTTCTTGAAGAGATGGAAATACAAATAATTTACAATTTTTTTTTAAAAACTTGGCTTTTAGGCACATTCTTTCAGATGTACCAATTTTCGCTCTGCTACTCAAATGGTATTAAATTCAAAAGTGTAGTAACATGATAGATACAAGGTCTTGGGCTGGATTTCAAAAACACCATCTAATTCCACTGTGTTGGTAATGCTAAATAAAAGCCAATATTTAATTGTGTGAGATATGTGCAATGTAAAGATATGGAATATAAAACTATGAAAACTAATATATGAGAAGAAATATACTAATGAAGTAATGCTATCTGTATTTCATTAACTAAAGGTAATGAAAGTTCCTATGAGGGAGAATTCCTATTTAAATGAAAATTGCATGAGAAATAAAAGTTGGGGACTGAGGTTATTGAAAAATATACACAATATTTTTACACCCTTTGAAATAAAAATTTATCTAAGATGAACTATATAGCTGGATTCCCTATCAGAGTTCACATACTTATAACAAGTAAAAATAAGTAACAGGCATTTCACTTCTATTTACCATACATGCTCAACGGAAAAATTTCAGGGTCTACTCTCCTTGAAATTCCAATGAGATTTATACAATGCATTTTATTGGCTGCATGAAATACTCCGATTTACAATTTAGAATTGTTGATCCTTATTTTATACACAGAGTAACTAGAAAACTTGAATAACTTTATTCCTGTAGTATTTGCTCTGCCAAAGTTAAGTTCATGATGAAAACCAGGACCAACCAGGCAGTGTTTCATACTCATCTCAAGCCTTTCTCATTTAGACAGTCAAATATTTCTAAGAAATAGTTTATTCTAGCATCTTCCATGTCTCTTAGCCATAAAACTCTACCAGTTGTCAAGTCTTATCAATCTTAAATCCTGTCTTCTAAATAGTCCTTTTCTTCCATAATCATCTCTATTGCACAGTTTTGT
The DNA here is from genome assembly GCF_032405125.1 of Capricornis sumatraensis. Classification (NCBI taxonomy): domain Eukaryota; kingdom Metazoa; phylum Chordata; class Mammalia; order Artiodactyla; family Bovidae; genus Capricornis; species Capricornis sumatraensis. The sequence goes on from NC_091073.1 coordinate 28,908,778, forward strand.
AAAATAACTTCCATGTTCTTTTGATTCTAGTACAGGCATCATCAAACCAACCTACATACTTATAGCCTGAAGAATAAAATCCAGATTTGTTTATAAGATTTTCTTTATATATACATAAAGCACACGCAAAATGCCTGACATATAGAAAGATCCCATTTTAAGGTAGAACAGTGATATTTTCTTCTTTAAAATCCCCTTCCTAAATTGCCACAATACTTTTTGTCTTCAAAATAAAAAATCTTTTGCCCTGATTGACTGATACAATGAGTTTGCTGCTAGAAAGCTAGACTCCAAGTGGCTTAACAAGAAGGCTATTTTGAATTTCAAATCATGTGGAGTTTAGAGGAAGGGGCGCTTTGGGCTAGCAGGTACCTCAGAGGTCAAGCCCTGCTTCTCAGGGTTTTTGGCTCTACCTGAGTCAGTTAATTATTCTCAGTCTGACTCCTCTCATGTTTGCAAGAGAGATTCCAGAGGTACCTATAGAACACAAGTCTCACCCTGCTTGGAGAAAAAGGGTTTCTCTTTTCCATGGAGAAGGAAATGGCAACCCACTCCAGTATTCTTGCCTGGAAAATCCCATGGATGGAGGAGCCTGGTGTGCTACAGTTCATGGGGTCGCAAAGAGTCGGACACAACTGAGTGACTTCACTCACTCACTCACTTTTCCATGGAGCAAGGAAGTTTCTCTGTGATTTCCTGTTTAGACCCATTACTCCTAGGCCAATTATTAGAGAAAGACTGAAATTACTGATAGGTGTACCACTATCTGGGCTTCCCAGGTGGCGCTAGTGGTAAAGAACATGCCTGCCAAAGCTGTTGACTTAAGAGAAGTGAGTTTGATCCCTGGGTTGGAAAGATCCCCTGGAGGAGGGTATGGCAACACACTCCAGTATTCTTGCCTGGAGAATACCACTGACAGAGGAGCCTGGAGGGTACAGTCCATTGGGTCACAAAGAGCTGGACATGACTGAAGCAACCTAGCCTTCGCATATCACCATCTGGAGTATAATGAATATCAAAGAGTCAATCAATCGTATTTTCTTCATATAACATATCTAACTTTTAGATGTTATAGTCCCGGTTTGCCTATACATAGCCTAAATGCTAATCACAACAAACTACCTCAGGTTTCCTAAATGTTATGGTCTTCCTTCCCATTAGGTACTTTCCCACTTTTGCATTCTTTAAAGGTTAACTCAAGTCCCAACTTTTCTGGATACATTTCCTAATTCTACCAGGCTGACTTAAGAACACCTTTCTTATGATCTTGATTACCTCAGCACAGTATTTCACAATCTCTTGCACATTCAGATTACCTGGAGGATAATTTCAAAATATTGATGGCTGGAGAACATGCTCAAATACTCAAATATCCTGATTCAGTTGGTTTGGGAGGGAGCCTGGGCATGGGAAATATTTTAAAACTTCTCAGTGATTCTAATGTGAAGTCATGGTTGAGAATCCTGCTCTAGCATATCACTTGCCCTCTGTGATAATTATTACAAATTTGTTTTTCTCTTCTTGGCTGTGAGCTTTTGTGGATAGGACTAGATTTTCACCTTTGCAACTCAAGCACCTGAGAAAGTGTCTGATACAAAGTCAGTACTCAAAATCAGTTGATGAAAAACAAGGCTGAGTTTTGAAAGACAATCATTTCAATTCAACTTAGCAGTGATTAGCTGAACCTTCTACTGTGTGCTGGACTCTACTGGAGATGCTGGTGTACACAAGTAAGCAACTGAGTGTCAGCCTTTAAGGAAACATAATTCAAAGGGGTGCTCAGAAATGAGCATACTGATAGTAGCTTTTTAAATTACTCCACAAGAATAACCAATAATCTCAAATGACATCAACGTGTCATTCTTTCCTTCAATCATACTCATTACTAAAAGTTACTAAATGCAAAATTTTTAAAAATAAGGTTTTAGCCTTTATGCAAAGGCTAACTATAAATAGTTCCCTTTCATTTTTTTCTTTATTTAAATATTTAATATATATGTTTGTATTTTTATCTTAGCTCCAAAATAAATATACCCCCCAAAAAAAGCCTCTAATAAGTCTTACTTTGGTTCAATATTCAAGCAAAGGCAGGTGTTCACTAAATAGAATGTGAAAATTAAAAGCAGTCTAACTGCAGAAAACCCTTTGAGCCACAAGTTTAAAAATTTTAATGGTTTTACAGTCTTCTCAAACTGTCAATGGAAAAAAGTGGCTTGACATTGAACACATACCAAGTCAGTAGCATAACTATTTTACAATGTCTGATTGGCCATTGAGAAAATAGTTTAAAATTCAATCCATGTGATGGAAATGCCACTTAGAAAAAGACCATTCATATTGCAGAGCTGCAGGAAAATTGTGGTTGTAACAGTTCCCTTTTCATTCAGCAACAAGATTCTTAAAGAATTACAAATGGAATGGTTCCTAGAATATTACATATTGGGTATTAGTAATATAAATTTTACCATCATAAACTTCATCATTAGTAAGAAGGAAAAAAAATATTATTTTTCCATCCTATGGGTTAAAATGATTCCTCACATTAAATGAAGATTCTCAGGTTAATTTATGGGTTACCCTTTGGCAATGTCCATTCATAAATCCACTAGGATATTTGTACAGTAATTTAACTGAAATATACTGAACACTAGTTGTTCCTGTTTCTCACAGTAGATGTGGTTTTCCTAGTCATCCGTCCAACTTCCAAGAGTATTAGCCGTAGAGCCTGAATTCTATTTGGAAGTCTATGAGTAGATACAGATGCATTAGTGATTATAGGCTGCTAAAACAGAATTGGTTGCTTCATAGGGTTTATATGCTGAATAACCCTCTCTACCCCTTCTGTAAAAATAAATTAATATAATAAGGAACTAAATCAAATGGTGAATTTTAAAATTCAATATATGCAAGGAAAATTGTTATGAAAAGCTAAGTAGACTTAACCACATTTAGATCAGATTCATCTCATATATCTCAGTACTAGACAGTTCCGAGGCCTGTAACCTTTCAACTTTTGTGTTAATTTCAGCTACATGTAAATTTCCTAGTTTTGAGAAATCCAAACTAACTGATTTTCTTTTATGCCTATTTTCTTATCTACTTTTGGGCTTTTTGTTTTTGATTATTAATAGCAGTTTCCAAAATGAAAAGGGGCAAAGAAAGAAAGCATTACAAGTTAAACAGGATTCGCCATATCTTAGTTATTGGCTCTGTTAATAATTTTAGTAGAAGGTTAAAATTAGTGGATAAAATTAAAAATTCAGATAATTTGTGAATTTCTAAGATCTCTTTTATCCATTTCCTGACCATTGCTCATATCAGCAATTAGTCCTATCAGATAATTGTCTGTTTATATAAAATGAATTCATATAAAATTCTATAAAATAAAATTAAACATTAAAGTCTACTTTGATAATTATATGTTGATAAGTAATAAAAATTCCTGTGAAGTACTGAGAAATTTTCAAAGACAAAAGAGTTATGAGGTGATGTCCTTAAAGTACTTTGAGACCTGGAAAGGAAGCTAATTTACAGTTACATTCATTTTCTGATATAATTTCAATTTACTTAGTTCCTTAAAGAAAACGTACCACTACGGTTTCATTTTGCTTTTTAAATGGACTTTTTTAGGTTTACAGAAAAATTAAGCAGAAAATTACAGAGCTCCCATTTAACCCTTGCTTTCACACCCGGAGCTTCCCCGCCATCAACATGCCCCACTAGAGTGGTACGTTTATTATAACTGGTGAACATACATTGACGCATCATTATCACCCAAAGTCCATAATTTACCTTAGGACTCACTCCTGGTGTTGTACATACTATGGGCTTTTACAAATGTGTAGTGACATCTGTATACCATTACAGTATCTCCAGAATAGTTTCACTCTCCTAAAAATCCTCTGTGCTATGCCTGCCCATCCCTCCCTTCACATAACCCTGGCAATTTCTTCTGTCTTCATAGTCTGTCCTTTCTAGAATGTCATATAGTTGGAGTTATACAGCACAGCATCTTTTCAGATTGGCTTCTTCCACTTAATATGCATTTAAATTTCTTCCATGTCTTTTCATGTTTTGGTAGCTCATTTCTTTCGGGCACTGAAAAATATTCCAGTGTCTGTACAAAGCACAGTTTATGTATCCACTCACCAATGAAGGGCATATTGGTTACTTCTGAGTTTTGGCAATTATAAATAAAACTGCTATAAACATTTGTGTGCAGGTTTTTGTACAGACATAATTTTCCGACTCATTTCAGTAAATACCAAGTAGTGTGACTGTTGGATCATATGGTACCATGTTTAGTCTTCCAAAATGGCTAAACCAGTTTGCAATGGTTGCTTCACATGCTTGTCAGGATTTGGTGTTGGCAGAGTTTGGATTTTGCCATTCTGTTATATAGTTGTAACTCATTGTTCTAACACTCAATTTCAAATGATATAATGTGGAAGGCCTTTTCACATGCTTATTTGCCATCTTCTTTATATATAAAATGTTAGGGCCTGCAATGCATGCATGCTTAGTTGCTCAGTTGTGTCTGACTCTTAGCAATCCTTTGGGCTATAGCCTACCAGGCTCCTCTGACCACAGAATTTTCCTGACAAGAATACTGGAGTGGGTTGTCATTTCCTTCTCCAAGGCATCTTCCTGACCCAGGGATTGAACCTGGATCTTCTGTGTCTGCTGCGTTGCAGGTGGGTTCCTTTACCTGATGAGCCATTGGGAAAACTGCAGGCTTCTTTGGACTTCCCAGGTGGCACTAGTGGTATCTTCTTTGGGGAGATGTTGGCTCAGGTTTCTGACCTATTTTTTAGTTGGCTTGTTTACTTTCTTAGAGTTTTAAGAGTTCTTTGTATATTTCAGATCACACTATTTTATCAGATACGTCCTTGGCAAATATTTTCTTAGTTTGTCTTATCTTACTCTTTTGACATTTTCATTCACAGAGAAGAATATTTTTTTTCTTTAAATTATAATGAAGTCCAACTTCTGAAGTCTTTGTTTCCTGAATCATGCATTTGGAACTGAAACTAAACAGTCATCAACATACTCAAGGCCATCAAGATATTCTCCTGTTATCTTCCAGGAATTTTTTAAATTTACATTTCATACATTTAGTTCTCTAACCAATTTTGGGCTATTTTTTGCAAAGCAGGTAAGATCTATGTCTAGGTTCATTTTTCTGCATGTGGACGTTCAGCTGTATTAAGGTTTTAATGTTTGTATTGTGATCTGTGTATTTGTGATAACATCATTTAAAATTTCATCATATTTATTTACAAATATATTGTAAAGTTAACCTTTAGGAGTAGCTATTAAGGCAAAATAATAAATAATTATAAGCACAGCATTTATGAAATGACTATTCCTTATAAAGGCATGTGACAAATAAGTAATATAATACTTCTACAGAAATCGGCAGGGACATTGAAAACATTTCCCTATTATATTTTAAATTAAATCTTACAAAATTATATTTTCCTGAAGAAATAGTGAACTCTGATTTCACTATCCACTTGGGTAGTAATAGAAATCATTTATTAGATTAATTCATAAGCCAAACCTCATTCATAATATTAAACCTAAGCCAAAAGAAATGCCATCTGTAAACAGGATTGGTATAGTTCCTATTTGAAAAACCTACGTCATTGCTTTATATAAATGATGAGAGAAAGGAAAAGCAAGGATGATAAACATCTTACATGTTCATTCAACCTCTAATTTTAACAGTTTATATGGCAACCACTATATCCCCATTTCAAACATTACTGCTAAAACATATTCTAAGCATAGAAGCTTGCTTTAGAAGTTAATTATTCCACCTTTAACAGTGAAAATGAATGCACAGTTACCACAAAAAGATGTGTGGCTTAAAGGGATTTTAAAAGTGATTGTCTGTTATTGTGAAATATTAAATGTCTTTTCCTCAACAGACAAATAATATCCTTTTTATTGTGCACTATTAATATCAATTGTTGAAAAGTCAAAAGCAGTGGGGGGTGTGTGTGTATGTATATGCCTATGTATGCTATTTTTTCACATATATGATAAAGTAAATAGAGAACTTTTTTTCATCACTTTGAGAATTACATATTTACACCTCTTCCTAAATCAGGCACAACAAGATGGTGTTAAAAGTGATGAAAAATACCCAGAAATGAGGGGAACAGAAATCACTGACAAAAACTTATGTGATATAGAGAAGAGAGTTAAATATGTGTGTAAAGAAGTTAAATCAATCAAGTTTTTCTTGGATACAGCTCCATGCACACACTATTTCAATAACTTGTTCTTTTGGGGGGTATAAAAGAACAAATTTTGTTTTTTCTCTTAGGTATGTTATTAAAATAAGCAGATTTCCCCTTTCTCTTTCCTCTCAATTTCTGATCCATTTTGCAATCCCCCACTGATTCCATGTCAGCATGGTCTGTTTTTGACTAGACAAATAGTACACAGATTTATTCCTACAGAAACAAGCTCTGGTAAAATCATAGAATGTCTGCTTAAAAATACCCAAAAGTTAACTGCGTGCTTTCCACTGGCCAGAAATAACTCACAGCAAATGAATCCACAAACCGGTCAATGGAATATTATAACCCTCTTAGGGGAGCCATTGTACTATGAGAGAAATTTGAAGCAGTGAATCAGCCATTACTACACACACACACACACACACACACACACACACACACACACACACACACAGATACAGTGTATAGTATTAACTATGGTAACAAAAAGACTGTAGATCTGTAAAAAATTTCCACTTGAAGCACATAATGCTATCTTAATATTTCTTTCATTTACACTGTAACATGGTGATAACTTTTTAATTTTCACTTATTACTGTTACAACACTGACGAAGATCTGGATTGCAATAATTTCAAAATAAGAATGGGCTGGTGTTAGACGTGTATCTAAGAAGATATAAAATTTCTTAGATATAAATTGGCATGGATTGAAAAATTGGTAATATGGGATAAGTGTCACTTAAACTAAATTTCAGAACTTATTTCAGGGGAATAAATCTCACACTTTCAGTGCATATAGGGATTCCATATTTCTGAGATTAACTGTAAGAACTAATTTGATGAATTTTTCACTAAAATCACTTTGGAAATTGGTTTCAAAGCTAGGGTTGCAAGTGTGGAAAAGTAAATATGGAAATAGAAACTTTTAGAAATAAAACTAAAATGTGCCACATGGAGAATATCATTAATTTTTCAAGTCATGATGTTTGATGACCATTGTTATATCATGGATCTGCCAATGCGTAGATTCATCGTGTCATGATGACATGTTGTGTTACAATTTTTGTGTTATTTTTGGAAGCTCATTTTGAAACTCTGTGATCCTACTGGGAAAAGATCTAATGTGCCTGAAAACAAAGGAATGCAATTTTTAAGGAAATAAATGTATAATGAAAAGTAGAGACACACTCTCAATTTGCATCAATCCAATTTAAATATGTCCCTTAAATCTACATGTCATGAAGAGTTAAGAGTATTCCTTCCAGCCTAGGGAGTTGGAAAATCTTTTCCCCTTCCGAAATGATATTCCAGGGGATTTCCAGATCCTTCTACTCTATTATACTTGATTGCTTTCTATTTCATCACCTCAAAATCTGATGTTGCCTAGACTATCTATGCACTTACACCAACATACACACGCGAACTACAATGACTGTATTGTTTTCTCTTTCGTCCTTGTCGTGTTTCCTACTTCATATAAATTCTGGGCTAGGCACATTTCTCACTTCATCTGACTTCTGGGCTGGTTACATTTCTTCACCTCAATTCTGAGTAAGGGCAGGATTTTACATGTCAGGATTGACCATGAAAAGAGCATGATGGCGAGGAAAGCATACCCTTGCTTTCCACCCCTCCTGAGAATACAGATGTCCTTCTCCTTCAGAGGTGATGCTTCAAGGGCTGTAAGGAAGTGATCAGATTCACTGCCCATTTGAGTGGCTCTGAGTACACAGGATCCTCCACAGGAATCTCAAGTTTTCTGCACATTTCACAACTATTATTGCTCTGTGTTTGTATATCTCTACATTATTAATGGGGAAGACAAACAGGGAAAAAGAGAGAAGAATCACAAGGAGATATAAGTGGAGAGCCTTTTACACAATCTCCTAAGACAGCTTTTCTTCCAACCCGTGTTTCCACTTCCTTGGTCCTTTCAGACCCCTTGTCCCAGACATGGAACCACAAACGGTTCATGAAATGCAAAATATTGCAACTATGGCAACCCACTCCAGTATTCTTGCCTAGAGAATTCCATGGACAGAAGAGCCTGGTGGGCTATACAGTCCATGGGGTTGCAAAGAGTTGGACATGATTAACACACACACACATTTCAGTTGCATGGCTGGGGTGTGACTGTGGCATCTCAGGACAGGATTGTGACTGAGTTCTCCTTGTGTTTAATATTTTTTGTGATTTGGTACAAGGTTATTCTCTATGTACAATATATAGGCTAAACAAATACTGTGGGTCAGGTTAGAAATGCAACCAGCACTGACAACACTGGTTTTTATTCATTTGCTCAATAAATATCCATTAAGCACTATAAGGATGTATTCAAATTTGCAAGCTAATGAGAATATAAGGATCATAAATTTCTTAAATTGGCAATTATCTGGAATTAAGCTGTGTATGCTGAAGTTATTCCTTTTGTCCTCTTCTTGAAGATGTTACAGAATAAGTTTTATTACTTAATCACCACTAGAGATTTAATGATTTCTCCAGTTAGATGTCTTAGGGTAAGGTAGGGGAAGGTTTTTTACTTTCAAAACATGGGTAACTTATACCCTAATTTTTTAAAGAAATGAAAGATAGTCTGCCCCTCTCTGTCTTTCTACCTATCTATATAAACAAATAGATATGTATATCAGTTCAGTTCAGTCGCTCAGTCATGTCCGACTCTGCAACCCCATGGACAGCAGCACGCCAGGCCTCCCTGTCCATCACCAACTCCCAGAGTTTACTCAAACTCATGTCCATTGAGTCAGTGATGCCATCCAACCATCTCATCCTCTGTCGTCCCCTTCTCCTCCTGCCTTCAATCTTTCCCAGCACTGGGGTCTTTTCCAGTGAGTCAGTTCTTCACATCAGGTGGCCAAAGTACAGGAGTTTCAGAAAAGCTTCAGCATCAGTCTTTCTGATGATTATTCAGGGATGATCTCCTTTAGGATGGACTGGTTGGATCTCCTTGTAGTTCAAGGGACTCTCAAGAGTCTTCTCCAACACCACAGTTCAAAAGCATCAATTCTTCAGCGCTCAGCTTTCTTTATAGTCCAACTCTCACATCCATACATGACTACTGGAAAAACCATAGGTTTGACTAGATGGACCTTTGTTGGCAAAGTAATCTCTCTGCTTTTTAATATGCTGTCTAGGTTGGTCATAACTTTTCTTCCAAGGAGCAAGCATCTTTTAATTTCATGTATATGTATATGCAGAGATATTTATATATATACATATATATGTATATATATATATAAACACACTTAGATATACATTTTCTCTATATACAGACAAATGTATATAGTTATAGATATCTATACTTATATCTAGTATTTATCTAATACCTAATATAGGTCAGAACGTCTGTGTAGAAATATCTATAGAGAACCTTTCATTTATTAATAATTAGGATATTTTTGAGTCCAGTCTCAGGTACAGAGAAATAAGAGGCATTTTATTGCTAATCATACAAAGTCAATTTCACATCTATAATAACTACTACATGATATTTAAAAATCTCTGTATTATCACAGATAATATCACCTGGCGCTTCCCAGGTGGCGCTAGTGGTAAAGAACCTGCTTACCAATGCAGGAGACATAAGAGACGAGGTTCGACCCCTGGGTTGGGAACATCCCCTGGAGGAGGGCATGGCAACCCACTCCAGTATTCTTGCCTGGGAATCCTGTGGACAGAGGAGCCTAACGGGCTGCAGTCCACGGTGCTGCAAAGAATCGGACACGACTGGAGACTTAGCATGCATGCATGGATATTATCACAAAAATAGATTAAATTATTTAATTTACTATTACTTTATTTAATAATTTTTATATCAGTGTGTATTTTAAATTAAGACACTCATAAAGACTGAGCTGATTTTAAGAAGAACTGAATGGATGAAGAAAAACAGACTTCCCTGGTGGCTCAGTGGTAAAGAATCCATTTGCGATGCAGGAGACCTGGGTTTGATCCCTGGGTTGGGAAGTTACCCTAGAGAAGAAAAGAACATCCCACTCCACTAGTCTTGCCTGGGAAATCCCATGGACAGAGGAGCCTGGCAGACTACAGTCCATGGAGTCACAAGAGCCAGACACGACTTAGCAACTAAACCACCAGTACTACCAATATTGATATAGTTGAAGGTATATAGTCAGGCACTTAGAAGCACTAAGGAGAATTTCTACTTCTTATTAAATTCTAGTCAACAGTTTGGGATTTTCAATTTTGAATATCTGAGTATATAATATCTTAGTATGTAAGTTTGTTTCAAAGACATTTTGACATTTCTCATAACATTTTAAAATTTTTATATTTTAATATTGTGTTTCATACATTGAATCACAAAAAAGTTTTCCTTGAATCAATTAGGTGAAAATAAAAGCCTTTTATTTTAATAAACCATATGTACAAGATTATCTTCTAAATTGGAGGTATTTAACATAGACCAGCCTATGATTTGGAGAAGGCAATGGCACCCCACTCCAGTACTATTGCCTGGAAAATCCCATGGACGGAGGAGCCTGGCAGGCTGCAGTCCATGGGGTCGCTGAGAGTTGGACACGACTGAGCAACTTCACTTTCACTTTTCACTTTCATGCATTGGAGAAGGAAATGGCAACCCATTCCAGTGTTCTTGCCTGAAGAACCCCAGGGATGGTGGAGCCTGGTGGGCTGCCATCTATGGTGTCGCAGAGAGTCAGACACGACTGCTACAGCAGTAGCAGCATCAGCCTATGATTGCCAAAGTAACAATCTAGCTATAACCTAACTGTAACTACATGCATATAGTAATAACAAGCTCTTTTCCTGACAATGATAGTTACTTGCAGTTTCTAAATGCATTTTCCCCTTTTAATTTCATTTATTCAGTGACATATTTCCAGTTATCTTTTCCATTAAGTATTTTCCATAATTTTAACTTTCATATGATTCTTAGCAGTGAATATGAACCATTTCACACTGCAAAACATTTCTTTCAATGTAGCAGATGTTAAGGATGACATATTTAACTCAGTTGCACCTATACGTGGAATAATACATTTTGAGCATTTGGGTTAAAGTTGGAAATAAAGGTAATCTACAGAAGGAATGAAAATATTTTAATAACATTATTTAGTTTAGATGATAAAAATACGTTTACATTGCCCCTTTTTGTATTTTCATATTTTTGGCAAGAAATAAATACTTAGAGATCTCCTGGAATTGAATTTTAAAAATTAAGATGTTAAACTACTTCTAAAATAAAAAATGTTAAAATGTTATATTAAAATTATAGATTTTAATGTCCCAAATTTAGAAGGATTCTTGAGTGCCCCATTTATACATGGCCTATTATTAAATACTATGTGATCCTCACAGAGAAAAGAGTTGTCATCTTCAAGATTATTCCTTATTTAAATAAAATAGGTAACCAGCAAGGACCTACTGCATAGCACAGGGATCTATACTCAATATTTTATAATAACCTATAAGGGAAAAGCCTCTGAAAAAAGATATGCATATATATATATATACATATATACACCATATATATAACTAAATCGCTGTGCTATATATCTGAAACAAACAACATTATAAATCAACTATACTTCAATTTTGTTAAAATTCAACCCCCCCCAAAAAAAACAAAATCTTTGAAGCCAACACTTAAACAAAAAAAGAAAAAAGATTTCTTATCTGCTTTTAACATGAAATGTCAAAAACTATATATTGAAGAGGGTCTTTACGGGATTTTTTTAGTATAACCATTAGGAAATGGACATCCTTAGGTGACAGGCAAGCCCTGTTAATTTTGCAATCCATTAGACAAAGACATTTTGCCAATTATTATATATGTACATTGCTTTAAAATATGTATTTTAAATATAGAATATAAAATAACAGTGAATAGCTCCTTCAGATAACTACATTTTAATTTCTAGTAACAAAGCAAATCTAGGAAATAAACTTGTAAGAGTGTTTTGTTATTGTTGTTGTTATGAAATAACCCATAATATGTAGATGTGGAAAATCCCTATTTTTCCAGTGGTCAGATGTTTTGAACTTGTGTTGACTGAACCTTGAAAATGGCTGATTCTAACACTCTACTGCTAAGGAAACTGGACCCGAAAGGTGTATTTCCTTGTTTTGTTCTTCTTCCCCCCTGCCCCCGCCCCCGAATTACTTGCTTTTCCTACAAACTCATAATCCTTGCTCTTATATTTTAAAATTATTCATTGAACTGTCAAACAAGTGAACAATACAGACTTAACCAGTTATGTGGCTGAAAGGTGATAAAAACAAATACTGTACAACATAATTTATAATTATTTGGCCCTGCATGATTTTAAAGGTTTAGATGTTATGGAATTTAAAAGTTGAATTGGAACAGTTTACAGTTATAGCTACAGACAAGAAATAAAGACCTTATTTCCTAAAAACCCTCTCCGGCCTACACACTATTAGGATGCAAATATTGGGGGGAAAAACAAAAAGAAAAAAAATACTTAAGAAAAGAAAAATTGGAAAATATGCCTAAGTGTTGGAGAAGTGTTGGAAATCAGAAACTTCAGATTTAAACATCTTATTTGCAACAACAGTCAACCAAAAGCACTTGACAAAATACAACAATGAGATTTCTGAGAATTACTTGGAAAACTGATTCTTGATATGTGCAACACTGAAGAACCTCCCCTCAACAGATACTGCAAATATGGAACATGCTTTTGAAATTCTGAGACTAGAACATTTTCATCCCAGACAACAAATCACACCCTGTTAGCGCCATCTACCAGTTGCAGTTCAAACTGCAATGGAAGAAAAGATGGTAAAACAAGGCCTCCGACTATAAATAACTCACTTTCTTAAACTATGTAATATACAGCTATGCCTAATATGAAACACTTTATTTTGAACTCATCATTTTATACTTTTTATATGGCCTCATAATAAATGATGTTGGTGGTTTCCAGTTACCCAAAAGTATGTAGTCATATAGTCTATGGATCACTATATACAGATATATGGGTCACACAAAAACACAGCTTTCTAAGCTAATTACTACGGGAAAATTTAATAATTTTAATCAGGGCCAGTGTTTTCTCCAGGACAATATAGTGTTCACACTTTGTCAACGTCTTTCTAACTGTGATGATGTGTCATGGCAAAGAAACTTTTTCTATCTTTCTGTATCACTGGCCTTCTCATGGTATTCCAGTGTACAGAAAAGATTCTAATTTTTTCATTCCAGTACAGACTGGAGCTTTACATGGAAAGGCCTAAAGGTTAGCCTTTATTTTTCTCTTCTGGTACTTGAAAATAATTGAAATGAAGCTTATTACTAAATCATTAAAGTATTATCACAAGATATTTTTATACAGTTATTTGGTTTAGAGCCTGCAGATTGGGAGGCACACTATTCTAAATTTTGCCTTGGAACACTGCTTTAGTTAAAAGACATTAAAGTCTCTCATGGGCATGTGGTATAGGCTTTTCCTTCCAAAACTAACATTCAATTGGCTTCATTCTCATTTCCTACCCTCCCTTTCTTCCTCTTCCTTTTTCTCCTCCTCCTTTTCTGACAGAAGCAGGGAAATTATTTGAGCATTTTGAAATGAATGTCCTTTTGGGGCTCAACATGTCTCTCTTTTCACTACACAATTAGAAAAGCAGAAGAGGCTACGTAAACCCTGAGAACCAGTCCAAACTGTGAGGCTAAAGGGTAAGCAAGTTTCCAAGACGAAACACAAATGCTTCCATGGGTAATTGAATTGGCTTTGGCAATTAAATCTATACTAAAGATTCAAAAAGACAGTTAGCTTATAAGCATAAACATACAAAGTTGTACACATTATTGCCTCAAAGTATTTCTTCTTTCATACATAATCTCCATTATGTATTATAAATGAAATGAATGAAAAGAACATTTGCTGGATCATAAAGTTCTATCTGGTTGACTTTGTTAAAAAACTCTATGAAGAATTTTAAAGGACTACAAATAATGTTCTGATTGTTTTACTTTTGGGAAGAAAGAATATTCAGTTAGCACTTGTCCAGACCTCAGCAATATAAAGGCCTTTTCCTTTTTGGAAAGGAAGCTTTTTTATACACTTGGTTGACTTCACAAAAAACAATCTGGGACGCAAATGTAGGCAATTTAAACTAGTCATTTGGGTGAAAATCTTTCTGTCTTCATCTCACTCAAAATATTACCTAAATGTAATCTGAACCATTTAAAGTAGCTCTACTTAAATCGTGTTATGTTTTCAGTAGTAAAGACTGATAACTTGATAGTTCCCAAGGGTTTGATTCTTACAGTTTAAGTACAGAGTTGACATTACATGCTATTTTTCTGAAAATCCCCAGGGCTATAGCAGAGATGAGATAAGCAAAGATGTACAGAGCTGTTTAGAAATCTGGAGCTATCTTCAAGCCCAGTACTACTGGCCAACATCTCTACAGATTCATTCATTCTCACATTAATATAATCTTATTAACTGGTCATTAGAAGTAGATAATGAAACCTTGGCCTCTTAGTTCTAAATATATATGTATACATTATTTGTACTGTGAAAATGCCATTAAATATACTTTGTAGGTGTTATTTTTGGAGGTTAGGAGTTCATTTTTTTCATTCTAACACAAAATTAAAATTTTATTACCAGAAAAGCTCTTAGTTCAGGCCATTATTACTTCTCCTCCAAACTCACTTGTGTCCCTTCTTCACACTTTGTGCCCCTAACTTCAACCACACATTCTTCAGTTTTCCTGAAGATAACCTTTCCACAGTTATCACATTGATCTTTTTAATGTGATTATCCCACCAGTTCAGTTCAGTTGCTCAGTTGTTTCCGACTCTTTGAGACACCACGGACTGCAGCATGCCAGGCTTCTCTGTCCATCACCAAATCCTCAAGCTTGCTCAAACTCATGTCCATCAAGTATGCCATCCAAACATCTCATCCTCTGTCATCCCCTTCTCCTCCCGCCTTCAATCTTTCCCAGCATCAGGGGCTTTTCCAATGAGTCAGCCCTTTGCATCAGGTGGCCAAAGTATTGGAGTTTCAGCTTCAGCATCAGTACTTCCAATGTATATTAAGGACTGATTTCCTTTAGGATGGACTGGTTGGATCTCCTTGCAGTCCAAGGGACTCTCAAGAGTCTTCCCCAATACCGCAGTTCAAAAGCATTAATTCTTCAGTGCTCAGCTTTCTTTATAGTCCAACTCTCACATCCATGCATGATTACTAGAAAAACCATAGCTTTAACTAGACGGACCTTTGTCAGCAAGGTCTCTGCTTTTTAATATGCAGTCTAGGTTGGTCATAGCTTTTCTTCCAAAGAGCAAGTGTCTTTTAATTTCATGGCTGCAGCCATCATCTGCAGTGATTTTGGAACCCCCAAAAATAGTCTCTCACTGTTTCCTTTGTTTCCCCATCTATTTGCCATGAAGTGATAGGACCAGATGTGATGATCTTAGTTTTTTGAATGTAGAGTTTTAAGCCAAATTTTCACTCTCCTCTTTCACTTTCATCAAGAGGCTCTTTAATTCTTCTTCACTTTCTGCCATGAGGGTGGTGTCATCTGTGTATCTGAGGTTATTGATATTTCTCCTGGCAATCTTGATTCCAGTCTGTGCTTTATCCAGTCTGGAATATTGCATGATGTATTCTACATATAAGTTAAATAAGCAGGGTGACAATACACAGCCTTGATGTACTCCTTTCCCAATTTGGAACCAGTCTGTTGTTCCATGTCCAGTTCTAATTGTTGCTTCCTGACCTGCCTACAGATTTCTCAGGAGGCAGGTAAGTGGTATTCCCAACTCTAAGAATTTTCCACAGTTTGTTTTGATCCACACAGTCAAAGGCTTGGGTGTAGTCAATAAAGCAGATGTTTTTCTGGAACTCTCTTGCTTTTTCAATGATCGTATGGATGTTGGCAATTTAATTTCTGGTTCCTCTGCCTTTTCTAAATCCAGCTTGAACATCTGGAAGTTCATGGTTCACATACAGTTGAAGCATGGCTTGGAGAATTTTGAGCATTACTTTGCTAGCGTGTGAGATGAGTGCAATTGTGTGGTAGTTTGAACATTCTTTGGGATTGCCTTTCTTTGGGATTGGAATGAAAACTGACCTTTTCCAGTCCTGTGGCCACTGCTGAGTTTTCCACATTTGCTGGCATATTGAGTGCAACACTTTAACAGCATCACCTTTTAGAAATTGAAATAGGTCATCTGGAATTCCATCACCTCGACTAGCTTAGTTCATAGTGATGCTTCTTAAGGCCCACTTGACTTCACACTGCAAGATGTCTGGCTCTAGTTGAATGACCATACCATTGCATTTACCTGTGTCATTAAGATCATTTTTGTATAGTTCTGTGTATTCTTGCCACCTCTTCTTCATATCCCACCATCGCTGCATAAAAAGACACATTGGTATTCAACAGCAGTTCCTCGTGTTAAGACTTGATCTCCTCACTTCTCCATCTCGAATCCAAAATTCAGCCACACTGAACTCATGCCAGTTATTTTAAAGGCCATATACTTTCTCTCTCAGTCACTCACTCCTAACCCCAATATCATATATTTATGACATATTAATATTTTAGTGAGGGATAGCATTCTACTAAATGCTTACTAATTCTATCTACTTTTTTGGGCGGAGGGGTACACACAGTGTGGCTTGATGGATAGTAATTCCCTGACTAGGGATCAAACCCTGGCCCTCGGTTGTGAAAGTGCAGTCCTGACCACTGGGAATCTCCTGCCCTCTATCTACTAAAAGAGCATGCCTATGAGGTCTTTCTTGACCTCTTCAATGCTCTATTCATCTATCCAGGTTACCTACTCAAAGTGTACTGTAACCACTTCATAAGTAGTTTTCATGAGTCTATAAGATTTTAAAGGCAGAAACATACTAATCCACTTAGTTATCTTAGAACTGGACAAGGCCTGACTAGAGGTAACCAGTAACAGTTTACCAAAAGCATGAATGGATGACTGAATAAACAAATAGATCAACTGAACAACTTTAGAAACAAGGAAATTGAGAGAGAGCTTGATTCAGAGACTTGCCTGAGACAACTTGTTGAGGAAAAACTGCATTATAACTTACCAGATGACAATTATTATTAACCATGCCGTGTTCCTCCCCTTCTGATATCTTGATAGCAGTACCAGAAAAATCTAAGTATCCATATCATTAGTTTATAACTAAATCTTAGCTACAATAGGCCAGTAAGAATAATACATTATTTTTTTTTTAATTTCTTTGTATTTAAACAAACTATGTACTTTGGCCACCTGATACAAGAGCTGATTCTTGGAAAAGACCCTGATGCTGGGAAAGACTGAAGCCATGAGGAGAAAGGGACGACAGAGAAAGAGATGGTTGGATGGCGTCACCACCTCGATGGACATGAGTTTGAGCAAGCTCCAGGAGTTGGTGACGGACAGGGAAGCCTGGTGTCCTGCAGACCATGGGGTTGCAAAGAGTCAGACACGACTGAGAGACTGAACTAAACTGAATAATTTGAATATAGTGACCTCTGCCTCATGCCTAAGGTGGAGAACAGCTTTGGCAGCTATGATTGAGTGACAACCCTTTTTATGAAATAACTAGGCTGCCCTCTTAGCTCTCTTCTCCACAGTTTCTTGAATACTTGAGTTTTCCTGACTTCTCCAGTGATTTTTTGTTGTTGCTGTTGTTAAGTTTGGAGAAGTACAGCCAGCTGGCCAGAATCTGCTTCCCATGTGTTCTCAATAATCTTTATTTCTCTAAGGGCTAGCCTATGCTCTCAAAGCTGACTACACGTAAGAATCACCAGGGTAATTAAAAAATACCAACAGGTAACACTATAATGAAAGATAGTGATGAAATTGTTCAGGGGTGGCTCTTGAGCAATAATAGGTTATCAAAACTCCTATCTGATTCCAGTGTGTGGTTAGACTTGGCCAAGTCCATTCTTTACTTTTCCAGAATGGCCTGACCTTTAATTTGATTTGCACATTTCTGCACACAACTTCCGGGGCAGGAGATGATGCATGCCAATATATAATGACTATTCAAATGCAGAAAGAATGATGCATTTGAAAAGACTGTTCTGTCCTTGTGTTTCATTTTGGGAATGTGGCTTGTCAATAATGCCTGTGGGGGCCAATGGGAAGACAAGGAACCATTGGATTCCCTACCATGAATGTCTGACCTTGTCTTGGAAAGAACATACTGGAATCCTTTACAGGTTTAGTTTTGGAAAGCCCCTCAGTTTCACCTAGAAGTTGAGGCATGTGGTGAAAGTGTCTGAATACAGAACAAAGAACCATTTCCCCTAATTTCTTCTCAATTTCTGCATATTTTTAAACTCAGTTCCCATTCCCCTAAACTCCTTGCCTTGAATATGTGACATGAATAAGTCCTATAGCAATGTTAGATGTTTAAAAAGATACTGCTAGTATGCAGCCCTCCAGACTCCTCAGTCCATGGGATTCTCCAGGCAAGAACACTGGAGTAGGTTGCCATTTCCTTCTCCAGGGGATCTTCCCAACCCAGGGACTGAACCTGGGTCTCCCACATTGCAGGCAGATTCTTTATCCTTTGAGCCATAAGGGAAGCCCAGTATTAACACAGAAGATTAATGAAAAATGAACAATGAGCTATACTAAGGAGGCAAAATAGAGAGATAGTAGCCTCTAGGGCCTTGTGCTGTGCTAAGTCATGTCCAACTCTTTGCAATCTCCCGGACTGTTGCCCTATTCCTCTGTCCATGGGATTATCCAAGCAAGAATACTGGAGTGGGTTGCTGTTTCCTTCTCCAGGGGATATTCTCAACCCAGGGATTGAACTCAGGTCTCCTGCACTGCAGTCAGATTCTTTACCATCTGAGCCAACAGGGAAGCCCCCCTCTAGTGCCTTATGACTAGCTAATCAGTAATGATATAAATTCTGGTGTTGGTGGAGATTTAGGCAAAGCAAACTGCAACTAATGTACCAGCCAATTCACCTGTCTTTTTTATGCCTCCTTTACAGAGAAGTTGCTATAGTATCTGTCGACTCAGTAGTGGGTCTGGAGAAACCCCCAACTCTGGCCATTGCTGACTGGACAAGAACAGACATTTGATTTAAAGCTACTCAGTTTATTGGTTGGCTAGTGACCAACTGGCTTCTCTTCCAATCACTCATACTAATGGTGTCAGAGATATGAGGGTTTTGGACACTGAAACCTTAAGGTTATACATTCTGTGGGCTAATGACCACTTTCACCAATGTGCAGGCTGGTCATTAAACAGAAAAATGTGGTTCCAAATTAAATGTACAATGAATTGGGTATTTGGATTAAAGAGTGACAGAAAATCATCCAGTGTAACGCTCCCTTGACATGACCAGGGGCAAGAGGGGAAGTTCACCCAGCTCACTGCCCCCATAACCCCATCGGCCTGAGCGATCCGGGGCACCAGGACCCCACGCCTGCCGAGCCTTCCTGGCGCCCGCACCTCCTGGCCAACGACTTCAAGCTCATTATCCAAACCGCGAGTTTCCACACTCTCCAGGCCGCTACATGGCAAACAAGCAGCCCTCGTGCCTCTGCGCCTGAGCACCCTCGGGCCACCTGGGCCCGAGGCCCCCACCTTGAGTCTCTACGTCCCCCGGCTTGGTGCGGGTTCTGCTAGTAGGCAAGCGCCAGGCCACCCCCAAGTGGATATCTGGTTAGCGGTCGAATGCTGCCAGCTTTCACTTGCCACCTCCTCGCAGCCTCTGTCTCATCGTCTCTTCTCTGCAGACAGCCTCAACGGAGCTGAAACAGCCACTCCTGTTCCCAGCCACCAGGCCAGCCCGCAGCCCGTCGCCGGCACCAGAAACTCTGCTGTCTCCTCCCACGTCCTCTTCCCACTCAGAGGGACTAGTGCATTCCAGACCCCTGGCAGCCACGGGTACTGTGGTCTGTGCACCATCAGGTTCAGTACCCCATCCACCTTCATCGCCCACGAGAAGTATTACTGGTTCTCGCGTGCCATGGAGCACATGAAACGAGCCAGGCGCCACAGGGTGGAGTGGTGTGCCATATGCACAGCCCACTTGTCTCTCCAGCTGCGGGCTGGCTTGCTCATAGGCATACAGAGAAGGGGCAGACCCTTGACTGCTGGGATTCTTGCTTCTGGAACGTCATCAAGCACAGGCCTCGGTGGAAGGGTCCTCCTGGATCCTTGGCTTGTAATAAAGATGTTCGGTTCGATGAACCAGCCTTAATGAACAGAAACTTTTAGAGCCGCTCCTGGGGCTTGGATGACTTTTTGGTTGCTGGGAATCCTTCTGTGTTTCCTTTGAATTAATTCGAGAAATTCCTGTATTCATTTTTACCTCAGCTACTTTTGGTTCATTAAAGTAACACTGCCCTTAATTACGGAGAAGGCAGTGGCAACCCACTCCAGTATTCTTGCCTAGAGAATCCTGTGGACAGAGGAGCCTGGTGGGCTGCTGTCCATGGGGTCGCACAGAGTCGGACACAACTGAAGCGACTTAGCATGCATGCATGCATTGGAGAAGGAAATGGCAACCCACTCCAGTGTTCTTGCCTGGAGAATCCCAGGGACGGAGGAGCCTGGTAGGCTGCCGTCTATGGGGTCGAACATGACTGAAGCGACTTAGCAGCCGCAGCCCTTAATTAGGAAAATAATGAGTTCAAGAAGGTAAATATCTGTACTTTGATTTTCTTTTGGCACAAAAAGATTAAGTTTGGATTGACAAATATTCAAGGAAGGTTTTTCACCAGAAGATCAGCGTGGAATGAACCATAGGCTTATGGATGGAGGAAAAAGCAGGAGAACTTGAAAAATGAGAAAGGCATTTTGAAAGTTACTGGTTACTTCATATCAGTAAGATCTTTCTTATATAAAACATCATAATATTTTTTGCATGTCTAGAAATATTTTTGGATACTTTTAAAAGGCTACGTGGGTAACACTGCTAAGAAATGTGTAAAAAGAAAAGAAAAGAAAAGAAAAATGTTGTCATTGGAAAGAATGGTGATGATGGTGATGATAACAATTATTAATTATATGCCAGGCTCTGAGCCAAAACCACAAGGAACTTCATATAGAAGATAATGTTGAATTCTAACAACAGTTTTATTAAATAAAAATTTTATGAATATCATGCCTATTTTATGGGTAAGTAAAGCTGAAGTCACAAAGAGTCCAACGTGCCTGAGCGACTAAACACAGCACACCACGAAACTAAGCTTAGATTAAATCCTGCGTTTAAAGTCATGTCGCTGGAATGTGGTTATGCAAATTCTGAAGGAATTGAGTCTAAGAGGCTGTGATCTTAACCACTCTGCTTTTATACTTGGAGGGTAACTTTCCTTAATGTCTTGAGTTGGAACATTATCCGGGGTAGTGGCAAAGCAAACCATCTAGAAAGGGAGAGGCTGGAAGTGTGGCTGTCTGACCACACAAAAAGCTGTAACATTTTGTTACAAATGGTGTTCTTGGCATGCATAGAGACTTTGTAAGATTTAATTTGAAAAAAAGATTATCTTCACACGTCTCAGGAACTTGATCAGGAAAAGAAAGGTAAGTCAGAGGACCACTTCAGTAATTAGAACAAAATAAAGATATGGGCTTGGGTTATGGTTGTCCAGGTTTGTGGAAGTTGGTCAAGGAGAAAAAGAGTTATTGACAATTTTAAATTTCGAGACTAGTGGACTAAAATATTATGGTGCCCTGGGGAGCAATAGGAATATTTGAAAGTGTCCATTCTTCTCTATGAGGGAAGGAAAAATAATTTTACTGGTTGTTCAGTCAAATTGCAAGCAAAGATGTGAGACAGACCTTTCTTTTGTTCGGGTGAATTGTTTTTCTCTTCTGTTCTAAATAAGCCTCCTGAGTGTGGAGCTCAGTGGCTCACTTCAGTATTTTATCTGGTCTTACTGTGTTCTTTGTCTTGTTCTCTGGGACTGTGATTTTTTCCTCCCTTATCTATATTTCGATAGCTGGATAGTATACTATTGTATGCCCTGATATCCTGTTCTGTTTCTCACAAGGATCCAAGGTTATGGAGATCTGTAGCTCAATACAGTGGTTGGAGTTTCTAACCAGCAGTAGCTCTTTGGTGCTGACTTTATATATTGCTGGATCCTCTCTTACTGACTGATATGCCTAGTTCTCATGATGTTGTATTTTTCTTACCATCCACTATATTAACTTGGTAACTGTTCCTAGATAAGCCTGAATATCATAGATACCTATCTAGTTTCCAGAAAGCAACTGTTTCTAGTGGGGCTAATTCTACTTGGGTCACAGTCCAAATATTTCTGTTCTCTCATTGGTGCAGGATTCCTTGATTTTATTTAACAGATCAGATATAATGTGTTGCTCTAAATCTATAGGTTAGTAGCCAGTGTACCAGTGTTTCCTTCCTCTTTTTAAACTTGTAGTCACAGAAAAAGGAAACCACCAATAACCTTAAATTCTTTTCTTTTTTATCTTATACAGTGAAAGTCATTCTTATGTTTGACTTGACCAGTTCTGTCTCCCAAATGTAACCACTACAGAATTTGCTAAGTGAATCTTTTCTAATTTCTGTACATTGATACATATCTGCATATGCACTCTGATACATTTATTATATTAATTAATTAGTTTCTTTGTTTATAAAACTAGAATCATGGTATGTATATAGGTTTGGGCATTTTTATCCACTTAATTATTATATGTAAGCTTACAAGTCAATATCTCATTTCATTTAATCATTTTATAGTACTCCTTGAATGAAGGTACCGTATTTTTGTGGTTGTTGTTATTATTTTACTGATGTTGAAACTGCATGTAATGTTTGCAACCAGTATTGTTCTGTGTGAGAGTGTGAATTGTGTGTGTGTGTGCTACTTAGGCTAGTATAACTGAAGATTAGATTCTTAAAGGCTAAATTGGGGCAAAGAATAGGCAAATTTTAAAATTACATACACATTCCCAGAGTATGCTTTAAAATTCCTATCTTTTTGCACCAAATATTTGAGTGCCCTTTTACCACAGACTTGCCAACATTGAATGCTATCAATGGTTTGATTTAGTTAGGTGTGTAAAAAAATATAATATTATTTTAATTAAAGTAATGAAGATGAGGATCTCTTTATGTTCTTCATATGCTACATTTTTAAGGCACAGCCAGTTTTTAGCATATTTGTGAGAGACATGTATAAACAAATTTACTATGTTATTTCCTTGCAAAGTACTGTTTTATGACTTCATATTGATTATGAATATAATAGTGATTACAGTGGCAATTTAGGGCTAGATTTACAGGCAACAATAGGATTTCAGCGAATGTGTTTTTAAAAGATGAAGACTGAGGCCTTGAAAGAGAAATAGAAGATGAGAAATGATCATTTCTGGATCTGGAGAGAGATGCTCAAGGAGCAAATCCCAGATTACTATGGGAATCAAGATAAAGATATCAGACTAGGGAAACTTTCCTTCATTCATTTTCTCACCTTTCTTTCAGCTCAGTCTCTTTTAATTCCTCTAGGAAAAGGAAATCAGTGGTAGAATTGAGTATATACCTATACCCATGTATCAGTAGACATCTATATCATTCTTCTGTAATTTTTTTCCCTATGACTAAATCAACTGGAAACTTCCTTCACCACTCCAGATGATCTTGGGTTACGAAAAAGACATCTCTTAAGAGAATTTCAGAGGAGAAAAATTCTTGCTGTCAGAGAATTATAACCAGCACAAATGTCCATTGTCTCCTAAGCATGTAATAAGCGTGCAGTCAGTTTAAACACTATATACATTAAAATCAATCAGTATGTGTGGATTGGTGAATGAGTTATCCGGTATTTCTTGTGTATTTATGATATGCTAAAGAGGACAATGGTGAGTCAAACCAGCAAGTTTCTTTTGTGAAACTCAAATATGTAATACTATATAAAGAAAATAGTGGTATGGTATAAATCATGGTCTTTGGAGTCTCAGATATGTAGTCTTGTCCCAGCATTGTCGCTTAATAGCTATATGACCTTGGACAGTTTATTTGACCTCTCTAAGTGGTCTTAATTATTTTGTCAGAGATTATTTCCTCCTGTCATTCCAGAAGGTATAATAGGAAGAACACTGAATTAGAAGCAGAGTCTTGGCTTGTTGGCGTGTACTCCTGCCTCCTTTCTCCTACTCACTCGGGGCCTCGGCTTCCTTATCTGTGAGAGAAGAAAATTGGATCAGGTAAGCTACTTCTTGAGCGTCTTAAGGAAGCTTTCTTAAGCATCTCCGTATTTTAGGATGCAAGGAACCTGTCTTCACAGTTAATTTCACATTCATGAGGTACGATTAGCTTTCCTAGAGTTTCTCCATTCCTTTGGTTTTCAAGTCCTCTTGCAAGACTGTAGTTTTGAAGCAAGGAACAAAGTATGTTGAAAGTTTTCAAGTTTCAAAATCATTTATTTACGAGAAAAGACCTTTGCCATTGGATTTCAAACAACGATAGGAGTGGTTTTAAGAAACGCAGTCTACACTATAACTTATTTCCCAAGGGCTCCAAAAGACAGACCTCTCCTTCTAAAACTTACATTTTTGGGAAAGGTGGAGCTGAACTCTCATCTGTAGAAAACATGTCAGAATACATGACTCATTGCCAGAAGCCCTCTTCTGGAATCTTTTCTTAATAACAACAATGTATAACAAAAAGACGCTTTGTATTTCAGTAATGCCTTTATTTAGACCTCCTTTCCAATCCATTTATAAACATGTCTAAGAAACAGGCTATGTCTAGACTACCAAACAAAAAAAGGCACCAAAATCGAACAGGAAGCGTGTTGGAGCATTGCTGAACTGCTGTGTTCAGGAGTTTGAATATTCACAGTAATTTATTCCATTTATAACTTTCATATAGACGCTAAGAAGAAAATACAAATTTTATGGCAGCAGATTTCATTTAAATCCTTCTCTATAAATTTGGATGCATGTAAAACATCTTTGTTAATTATGATTGGGGCTGGTAGTCTAAAGAAATGTAGGCTATGCCATGCTTACACACACACAAAAGCTAAACACAGAAATAAGAGCATCTTAAAGTATTTTGCCCATTTTTAAATTGTAATATTTTCTAATTATTGAATTGAGGGCCATCTTCATGTATTCGAGACACAAGTTCTTTCTCAGATACATGTCTTAGAAATATTTCATCCTAGTCCTTTGTCTTTTTGTTTTTGAAAAGCAAAAACAAAAGTTTAGTATTTGGAAAAGTTTAGTATTTCCACATAAATTTGGGAAACAAATTGTAGGTTCCTAAAATACAGTCTACTGAGATTTTGATTGGGATTGAATTGAATCTAAAGATAAATTTGTGGGAATTCCTTGGTGGTCCATTGGTTAGGACCTGGAGTTTTCACTGCAGTGGCCCAGGTTCAATCTTTGGTTGGGGAACTATGATCCTACAAGGTGCACAGTGCCATCAGAAAATAGGAGATACATTTGTAGAGAATTAATGTCTTAGTAATACTGAGTCATCCAAGTTACAGATTCAAGATATTTCTCCGTTTACTCTAGTCTTCATTTTATCTCAGTTAAGTTTTATAATTTTCAGTATAGGTCTTACATCTCTTCTGTCAATTTTATACGTAAATGTTTCGTATATTTGATGTTACTGAAAATGACATTATTTTCATAATTTAATTTCCAGTTACTCACTGCTAACATAATAGAACTATGATTAATTTTGTAAATTGATCTTATACCCTTGCAGTCTTGTAAATCCATTCACTAGTTCTGATAGCTTTTTTGTTGATTTTATAGGGTTTTATGTGCAGATGATTGAGATGATTGCCTTTTATTTCTTTTTTCTATCTGAATGCATCAGCTAGAATCTCAAGTACAATGTTGGTAATAATGAAAATTATAACCACATTGCTTTGTTCCTAACTTTAAAGGAAAATATTTTGTCTTTCACCGTTAAGTATAAGCTGGTAGTTTTTCGTAGATGTCATTTTCAGATTGCAAAGATTTTTATGGGTTTCCCTGGTGGCTCAGAGGTTAAAGCGCCTGCCTCCAATGTGGGAGACCCGGGTTCGACCCCTGGGTTGAGAAGATCCCCTGGAGAAGGAAATGGTAACCCACTCCAGTATTCTTGCCTGGAAATCCCATGGACGGAGGGTAGGCTACAATCCATGGGGTCACAAAGAGTCGGACATGACTGAGCGACTTCTCTTCACATTTGAAATAAATGTAAATTTGAAATTTACATTTGAAATTCATCAGACTCCACAGAGCACACACATTCGAGGGTAGTGTTTAGAGGCAAAGGATATGGTACAGAATGAAACAGAAAATGCAGGCAGGCAGCATTATCTGAGCGGAATTCCACAAGGGAGTTCTGGTTCATATGCATGTACCACATGTGTGCCATGCTGTGTCTCCAGCTTGAATTGGTTGATGTGTGCAAGGGTTGTTGGCTCCAGGGGAGTTCCCTGAGAAGCTTTCATTGGCCATTTAATCTGTCAAGCAAGCTTGTCAAAGTGGATATGCTAGTGGCAATCATCAGCAAAGAAACTGACTGAGATCATCAGAAGAGTTTCAGACCTTAAACAGCACATCATAGAGTCTGCTTCCTTTATCTGGTCCTAAAGGCACAAAGCAAGCACCCAGGCAGTCTGGTGAGATAAAGAGCTTTTCCAGTCCAATGATAAACCAACTCATTGTCTTCTTATCCTTGGAAGTTCACTTCTGTCCTTAGTTCCCTGAGAGTTTTTATCAGGAATTGATTGATAGTGTATTTTCTCAAACACTTTTCTCAGCAGCTGTTCAGATGATCACATGGTTTTGCCTTTTAAAGATATTAACAGGGAGAATCACATTGGTTAATTTTCGAGTGAAATTACATAGGCACTCCTGGGATAAACCATATTGCTCATGATGTTTTTTTTTTTTTCATATTGTTGGATTGAGTTGCTAAATTTTTTAGAAATGTTTACATCTATGATAATAAAGGATATTCATCTCTAGCTTTCTTGTTATAATATTTTTACTTGGTTTTGGGTCAGGATCATTATGGTCATATAGAATTTGGAAATGTTCCTTTTTCAATTTTCTTGAAAATCTTCTGCAGAATTGATCTTATATTCTCCTTAAATGTTTGGTAGAACTTTCCAGTGAAGCTGTTTGATCTGGAATTTTTGTTACAGGAAGATTTTTAACTAGTAGTTTGATTCCACTTAGGGCTATTCAGATGACCTGTTTCTTTTTGAATGAGCTTTATTGGTTTGAGTCTTTAAAGGAAGTTTTTCAGTTCTTGCAAAATCTCATATTTATTGTTTTAGAATTTATTATATTCCCTTATTGTTTCAGTATGTTTAAAATTTGTAGTGACATCACTGCTCTTGTTTAAAATTTGGTGATTTGTACCTTCTCACTTATCAATCTAGTTAGAAGTCTTATCAGTTTTATTGGTCTTCTCAAAGAAGCAGTTTTTACTTTTATTTATTTTGTACTTTTCTATTTCCATTTATTTCTGTTTTTCACAATTACTGTTTCATTTCTTCTGTTTTCACTGTGGTTAACTTTGTTAGATTTGATAATTTCTGAATATAGAAGAAATGCTCAGTTGTGTCTCCCTCTTTGTGACCCCCTCCAACTGTAGCCCTCCAGGCTCCTCTGTCCATGAGATTTCTATGACAAGAATACTGGAGTCGGTTGCCATTTCTTCCTCTTCCAGTGGATCTTCCCAATCCAGGAATTGAACCCACATTTTTTGCATCTCCTGCAATTGTGGCATTTTTACCACTAAGCCACCTGGGAAACCCATAGAAGAACAGACTACTGAGTTGATAATTTTCTTTTATAACATAGGTAGGTAGTGCTGTGATTTTGTCTTTTAGTGCAGTTTCAGCTGTATCTCAGACTTTTTGATAGGTTGTGTTTTCATTTTTCTTCAGTTCAGAAAACTTTCTTTTTTCATATATTCTTTGACTTATGGATCATTTAAAATTTGGTCTTATAGTTTCCAAATATTTTGGGGCTTTCCTAGTATTTTACTATTACTAATTCAATTTTGGTATGAGAGCATACATCATATAATTTGAGACCTTCTAAATTGAGACTTCTTTTATGGCCCTGAATAAAGCCTTTCTTGGGAAATATTCTGTGTGCGCTTGAAATAAATGTGTGATCTGTTGTTGTTAAATGGAGAATTTCATTAACATCAATTAGTTCATGTTGATTGGTCATTTTGTCCATAGTTTCTATATCCTTAAGGATATTCTTAAGGATGCTGAAGCTGAAACTCAACATTCAAAAAACTAAGATCATGACAACCTGTCCCATCACTTCATGGGAAATAGATGGGGAAACAGTGGAAACAGTGACAGACTCTATTCTGGGGGCTCCAAAATAACTTCAGATGGTGACTGCAGCCATGAAATTAAAAGACGCTTACTCCTTGGAAGAAATGCTATGACCAACCTAGACAGTATATTAAAAAGCAGAGAGATTACTTTGCTAACAAAGGTCCGCATAGTCAAAGCTATCGTTTTTCCAGTAGTCACGTATGGATGTGAGAGTTGGACTATAAAGAAAGCTGAGTGCCAAAAAATTGATGCTTTTGAACTGTGGTGTTGGGAAAGACTCTTAAGAGTCCCTTGGACTGCAAGGAGATCCAACCAGTCCACCCTAAAGGAGATTAGTCCTGGGTGTTCACTGGAAAGACTGATATTGAAGCTGAAACTCCAATTCTTTGGCCACTTCATGCGAAGAACTGACTCATTGATTGGAAAAGACCCGGATGCTGGGAAAGATTAAAGGTGGGAAAGATTAAAGATTAAAAAGGGACGACAGAGGATGAGATGGTTAGATGACATCACTGACTTGATGGACGTGATTTTGAGCAAGCTCTGGGAGTTGGTGATGGACAGGGAAGCCTAGTGAGAGAAACTAGATTAGTGATTTCCTAGAATCAGGAATGGTGCACAGTGGTTGGTTGGAATTATGAAAAGGCCAGTGGAAAAACACCTGGAGTTGATGGATCGGTTTAACAATTTGATGGTGATGATGGATCCATAGATAGATAGATAAATATTAAACACTAAATATTGTGAGCCAACTATATTAAAGTAGTGAGAAAAATCAACACAAGGTATTTCATACTAAATTCAAAGTAGAAAGTGGAGGAAATCTGAATTTTAAGGGTTCCAAGAATTGATCATCATTGAGACTGGGACAGTTACTGGTGGTATTTTAGAAAGTATGAGTTAAACTTTGTCTTGAAGTTAATGGTTATGTTCATGAAGGGAGTTTATGGTTAAAATGGACCCTGATTTTCAATAGTGCTAAACATGAGCAATTTCCTGTAACTTTACACAGAAGGAATGTCTCCATATGGTACAAGTAGAAAACAATTGTATTCTATTTCCCCTTTGCCTATTCAAACTTTTCTGTGGGGCTCGTTATTTCCTGTCTTCGGTTACATGTAGGGAAGCCCTCATGTCTTGTCTAGTCTTATTTCAGTAATTAAAATGTCTAGACTCATGTAACTGGCAAGCCCATTTCACTTAGAATCAATGATCTCCTCTCTCCACTTCCCCTTGTACCTGTTCAGGTGTGGGGTCTTTAGTAAAAAAAAGAAATAAGCCTTCAGTTCATGCATTTTTCCAAGTCGTTGCTTCTTTCTCTCCAACCCCTCCCCCTACAAGCTGCCAGCTTGCCAACCCACATTTCTGCCCTCTCCAATGATGCTGGGAGAAAAGAGTTAGGGGAAGGAAATACCTAGTACTGTCACGATCTTGTTTTAAAAGCATTTAACTCTTTACCTTATGGAGTGTTCTACTGCGCTTCTGGTTACTCAGGTAGTGTATGTTTTTGTTTGTCCCTTGCCCTCAGCTCAGGATTCTTCTCTCAGCCTTCTGAAGATATACTCATTTGGTTGGGTAGTATCAAACCTGCAGATGGTCCTTTTTAAATCCATTGCTGGCCACCAGCTCTTTCTTGTTTGGTACAACTCTAGGTACAGGACACAGCCCATTTTATTGCAGGGGTGTGTGTGATAGCTGCCTCACTTCCTTCCACCTCTGTCTCTCCATCCTCCTATATTTCTCAAGCACTTGAGTGCTCTTCCTTCACTCCAGAGCACATATATCAAGGTCTCCAAATGGTTAGATTAATCCCCCTCTTAGTGAATTCAGTTAAGAATAGAATACCATCCTTACTTTTCTGACACTTTGAGTGGAAGGCAGGGGAAAAAAAAAATGCCATAGCAGTTTAACAACTATATCCAAGGAAAAATGGTTATTTTCTCTTAGCTTCTTCTTTTTAAAAAATTTTTTTACTTTTTTATTTTTTGGCTAAGGTAAGTGACATGCAGAATCTTAGGTCTCTGAGCAGGGATCGAACCCATGACCCCTGCAATGGAGTGGGACCACCAGGGAAGTCCCCTTCTTAGCTTCTTAATCCTTGAAATGTTTGTGAGTATTTAACTAGGGCTTGTAAAACAGTTTTCATTTTTGTTTTCTTTGCCAGTCTGTTATAGGCAGTATTTCACCTCAGCGTGGAATACGGAAGCACTTGCTCATTATTGTTTTCTTCTTGGAATTTGAAATCTCAGCCAGAACTGAAACAGAAAGGTTTCCATTTTGACATTTTGTTAGAAGACTATATACTGCCAAGGGTAGGTTGTAATTGAATTCTACTGTCAGAGTCTGTGGTTCTTAGAATATATGATTGCAAGAGGCATCATTTATAAGCATCTTGAAAGAGGTGTGACTAGAGTTAAGTTATTTAGTTTTTTGTTGGTTTGCATTTATTTTGAACTGTGTCAAGATGGTATTAGGATTTGGATTGAATAACAAAGCAAAGTTATGTATAACATTAAAAATGACAAAGTATCAAAAAAACAATCTTCTAATATAGTCATTTCTCATGGAAGCTATCAGAATAAATATTATTTTGAAAAATAGATATTTCTTATAATATCATAGATTTATTTAGATTGACATTAAAGTCATAATTTACTTCTTGCAACTAATAAATATGATTAATTCTTTTGGGTATGGGATAGTATGACTAAATGCCCAAATAGTTTTTATTGTATCATGAATTTATCAGTCAAAGCTTCAGGTTGAAAAATTTGTAAAAAGTTAAAATAATAAAGTCTTGTGCACCCCAGTGTTCTTAACAGCACTATTTGCAATAGCCAAGATATGGAAACAACCCAAGTGCCCTTGAACAGACATTTGGCTTAATAAGATGTAATATATGTGCATATAATGGAATATTACACAGCCATATAAAAGAATGAAATATTGCAATTTGCAGCAACATAGACATAGAGAATACTAAGTGAAGTAAGTCATTAAAAAAACAAATATTATATGATTATCACTTACATATCAAATCTAAAAATAATATAAATAAATTGATATACAAAACAGAAACAAACATGTAGAAAGCAAATTTATGGCTACCAAAGAGAAAGAGATGAGGCTAGGGATAAATTAGTAGTACATGCTTAACAGATATAAACTGCTACACATAAAAGAGATAAGCAGTGAGCATTTGCTGTGTAGCACAGGGAGCTATATTCATAATTTTTTAATAACCGATAATGGAAAATAATCTGAAAATATGTATGTGTGTATATATATATATATATGTATAACTGAATCACTGCTGCTGCTGCTGCTAAGTCGCTTCAGTTGTGTCCAACTATGCGACCTCATAGACGGCAGCCCACCAGGCTCCCCCGTCCCTGGGATTCTCCAGGCAAGAACACTGGAGTGAGTTGCCATTTACTTCTCCAATGCAGGAAAGTGAAAAGTGAAAGTGAAGTCACTCAGTCATGTCTGACTCTTCATGACCCCACGGATTGCAGCCTACCAGGCTCCTCTGTCCATGGGATTTTCCAGGCAAGAGTGCTGGAGTGAACTGAATCACTGCTGTACACCTAAAACTAACACAATTGTGTAAATCAACTACACTTCATTTTTAAAAGGTTGTTGAATATAAAAAGGAAAAAAAACAGATAAAATCTTTAAAACTATTTCATAAAATGGGGATATTAATGTGTAAATTTGTTAGGAGGTGTGTCAGAGACAAAAATCCAGACAAGTAAGGTAAATGATTTTATCTAGGCCTAATAGAGAGAGTATCTCAGATCTGAATATTAAAGTTACTGAACAGAGTAGTTTTCCTCTAAGTGTGTTTAGCTGGGAATACACAGTTTATAGGCTTCCCAACAGTTGCATAACACAAGAGAGAAAATACTTTTGGGCGAAGGTATGGGAACACAAATATCTGAGAATGATTTATTCTAGAACAGTATGTACTTGGGAAGACCTACTTAATGTTCTTATAGAAGATAGAGGAAAAGATTGCCTGAATCCTTTCGTAAAAGACTGATTTGAACTTGTTACTGGGTATGAATCACATCCCTGTATGTGGGTGCAAAGTCGATGTGTGTGTCAGGCAGTATGGCCTTTTATAGGCAGGATGGCTGATGAGCCAAGAGAAACAATTTCTTTATCTGTATTGTTCGCAAATCGTCTGGTAGATTTGCTACCAGATTCTGAAGTCCAGTGAAATATTATAACTGAGTTTTAAAAAAGCAACTTATGTCTACTATAACACAGTTATGTAATACATATTCTAGCAGATCAGTGATGTTAATCATATCTAATTTAGTCATATGTATTTATGGTAAATATAATGAAACATTTATTCCATAGTCACCACTAAATAAGGTCAGTTTTAAAACTCTCGAGAAAATAATATATAATGTTCTCTGATTGAATACATATTACACAAAGCATGAACAGATCCCACCAAAGTATTTCCCTGTGACACTCTGAGTTGCATGTGATTTTTATAAATACTTTCTTGCATTATATTGAGTTCAAAATCAGTGACATATGTTTAACATTACCTGTTGAAGAAATTCCAAGTTTACTTTCAATAGTTAAAGTAAGCAGATGCTTAGAAACATAGAAAATTCTTATAAACTGTCACTACCTAACTGTCACCTGTCAGTGTTAACATTTTAAAACTAACAGGAATTCACTCACTGGCTGGAGCGATCCCGTGAAAACCGTGCCCAGAAAAAGTCTGAGGAAATGAACATAAAAATATCATGCAGGTGAAAGAAGATAAAAGGAGATAGTCTACTAAAATTTAGAGAGATCTCAACTGACCCTTTTCCTGCTTTGTTTGCTGCTTGTATAGGATGGCTAGGAGCCATCCTGGGTTCTGAGGAGGGAGAGGGGGTTTCTGCCTGGGATGGTAATCTAGTCTCTTTTTCTGAACTGGCCAATATATGTGGCACAGCAGATGTGTATGTTGCCAGTATGCCGAGAGTTGTCAGGATATAAGAGCCATCAATGTATCTAGATTCTGGAGTATTGTATCAGTCAGCTTTGGCTGCCAGTTTACACAGAATGGTGCAAATATTCCAGCAGGTGGTTGGTAAGGTGGATTGGCTGTCACTTCCCTGGTAGCTCAGCTAGTAAAGAATCCGCCTTTAATGCAGGGGATCCTAGTTTGATTCCTGGGTCAGGAAGATCCTCTGGAGAAGGGATAGGCTACTCATGCCAGAATTTTTGAGCTTTCCTGGTGGCTCAGCTGGTAAAGAATCTGCCTGTAATGTGGAAGACCTGGGTTCTGTTCCTGGGTTGGGAAGATCCTCTGGAGAAGGGAATGACTACTCACTCCAGTATTCTTGCTTGGAGAATTCCATGGACAGAGGAGCCTGGCAGGCTACAGTCCATGGAGTCACAGAGTCAGACACAACTGAGCAACTTTCACTTTTCAGTTTTGTTGGGGTTGGAGTGATTCTGCCCTTGTAGCTGGGATATTGCTACAGACAGATTGCTGCTGGAGTGGATTGTTCTAACAGCAGTTTTGGAATTCAACCTTTTCTTGCTCCAACAATTTTCTTCTGGCTAGATATATCGGAACCATCTGTCACACTCCCGACTAGGCAAGAAGTAAGAGAATGGATCTCTGGAAGATAACTGAAGTCTTACGTAATCCAGACAGTGGGAATCTCTTCCTCCCCAAACTCTCTTCCCATCTTAAACCTGGAGGAATGTGGATGTTATAGCCCTAATGGTTGCCCTCTGCCAACCTGTAGAGTCTGATTGAATCAAAGTGTTAGCTTTACCAGTTACTGGCTGAGCAACTCTTAACCCTTGTGGGCCTTAGTTAACTCATGTAAAGCAAGCAGAGCAATCAAACTTGACAATAAAGATTCTGGAATTGGAATTCCCAGCTCTACTTTCTGGCTTAATCATCATTAGCAAATTATGTAACCCTTCTGTGCCTCAGTTTTTTCATCTGGAAAATGGGGATCATAGTAGTAGCTACCTCATGGAGTTGATACGAAAGTTAAATGAGTATAAGTACTTAGAAGCTGGCACATAATAGACACTGTATAAATGTTATTATTACTGTTCCATCATCATCGTGACGTTTTTCAGATAATGGAAGGTTGGAGAGTTTTTGACATGATGATTAGATGTCAGTGGATTTGTTGGCCAGTGTGATCATGTAAATCTTACATACAGGTGAAACTTCAGAAAACATAAGTAGATAGAGAAATAGTTAAGTAATGTAGCATATATTATAGATATTAGTATTTAAGTGACATTTCAGTATTTTCAATGGGCTGTTATGTTTTTCTAACTTTTCTATGTTCAAAAAATGTATAAATAAATGTATCATTTAAAAAAGTACAAACTTGAAAAAAGCTCATAACTGATAAAGAGGAATAAAGCCATGCAAAGAAGAAAAGGGAAAAATTATTTACCTTGCGGTTGTTAGACAATTGGCTGCTGCTACTGCTACTACTGCTAAGTTGCTTCAGTCGTGTCCAACTCTCTGCGACCTCATAGACGGCAGCCCACCAGGCTCCACCATCCCTGGGATTCTCCAGGCAAGAATAGCTTCTATCAAAGTAAATTTCTAATGCAGGAAATTTTAAATGTTGAGATGTCAAGTAAAAAAAGAAAATATAGAGGGAGAATTAAGAAATCCTGAATAAAGATGAATTTTATAAAGTTAAAACTTATCGCAGTAACATTTGAGATTTGAACAGGACTAATGGCGTGGTGAAGTGAGAAGTTTGGTAAAGTTCTCCACAAAAACAACAAATATCAGCAAAACCAAGTCCTTCAGAACTCTCAAGATTAACCAAAGGCTTCCAACAATCTGAAGAGGAATTATTCAAGAAAAGCTACCAAACTTCAGTGAAAACACTGGAGTCTTTGATGTTTAAGTTGGCCTACTCCCATTTCCCTGTCCACAGAAATGCAATTTAAAACCGCAATAAGATGTCACTTCGTATCGCCTAGAATGCCTGTAATAAATGAGACCGACAGGAACAAATGTTGATAGGAATGTGAAGAAACATGCTGGTGGGAATGAAATTTGTACAGCCACTTTGGACAGTGGTTTGTCAGTTTTTCAAAAAGTTAAAGTATCTTCACAAGAGAATTGAGCGCATTTGTCCCCACAGGGACGTTATTGTTCAGTTGCCCAGTCATGTCCAGTTCTTTGTGACCTCATGGACTGCAGCACACCAGGCCTCCCTGTCCCTCACCATCTCCCGAAGTTTGCCCAAGTTCATGTCCATTGCATTGGTGATGCCATCCAGCCATCTCATCCTCTGATGCCCTGTTCTCCCTCTGCCCTCAATCTTTCCCAGCATCAGGGACTTTTTTTCCAGTGAGTCAGCTATTTGCATCAGATGACTAAAATACTGAAGACTCAGCTTCAGCATCGGTATCAGTCCTTCCAATGAGTATTCTGGGTTGATATCCCTTAAGATTGACTGGTTTGATCTCCTTGCTGTCCAGGGACTCTCAGGAGTCGTTTCCAGCACCACAGTTTGAAGGCATCAATTCTTTGGTTCTCTGCCTTCTTTAAGGTCCTGCTCTCAAACACACTGTAGGTTTATGATAGCTTTCCTGCCAAGAAACAATCATCTTCTGATTTCATGGCTACAGTCACCATCCACAGCGATTTTAGAGCCTAAGAAGAGGAAATTTGTCACTACTACCTTTTCCCCTTCTGTTTGCCATGAAGTAACACAGCCAGATGCCATTATCTTAGTTTTTTTTTTCTTTTAATATTTAGTTTTAAGCCAGCTCTTTCACTCTCCTCCTTCACACTCATCAAGAGTTTCTCTTTGCTTTCTGCCATTAGAGTGGTATCATCCGCATATCTGAGGTTGTTGATGTTTCTCCCGCCTGTCTTGATTCTAGCTTGTAACTCAGCCAGCCCACCATTTCTCATGATACGCTCAGCATATAGGTTAACCAAACAGTATGATAGCAAACAGCCCTGTCATAGTCCTTTCTCAATTTTGAACCAATCAACCAATCAGTTGTTCTATACAGAGTTCTAACTGTTGCTTCTTGACCCTCATACAGGTTTCTCAGGAGACAGGTAAGTTGGCCTGGTATTCCCATCTCTTTAAGAGCTTCCCACTGTTTGTTATGATACACACAGTCCAAGACTTTGGCATAGTCAGTGAAACAGAGGTAGGTGTTTTTCTGGAATTCCCTTGCTTTCTCTATGATCCAGTGAATGTTGGCAGTTTGATCTCTGGTTCCTCTTTCTTTTCTGAACCCAGCTTGGATATCTGGAAGTTCTTGGTTTGCATAGCACACAAGATTTTAAGCATGGTCTTACTGGCATGGGGGATGAGTTCAGTTGTCTGATGGTTAGCACATTCTTTAAGACTACCCTTCTTGGGATTTGGGATGAGGATTGACCTTTTCTAGTCTACGGCCGCTGCTGCGTCTTTCAGCCTTGCTGACATATTGAATGCAACACCTTGATGGCATCATCCTTAAGGGTTTTGAATAGCTCTGCTGGAATTCCATTGCATCCACTAGCTTTATTAACAGCAGTGCTTCGAAAGGCACACTTGACTTCACACTCCAGAATGTCTGGCTCTGGGTGACTGACCACACCATCGTAGTAATCCAATTCATTAAGATCTATTTTTGAGGAGGGAATGGCAAACCACCCCAGTATACTTGCTGTGAGAACCTCATGAACTGTATAGAAGGACATAGGAACATGCTCATTGTTAAATTACTCATCATGTCCCCAAACTGAAAACCTGGTGTCACTCTTGAGGAAGAAGTTGCATTGGCAACAGGAGGGAGGCTGGGTTAGTGCTTCTTCCTGACTTGGGCGTATGATTCAGAGCTATGGAATCTGTGATGCCAGAGCCTGAATCTCTCTCGGGGGCCTTTACTTTTCAAAGGTATAGTTTTACTCCCTGTGATCTATGGTTTGGCCAGCTTCTCCTTGTTTGAACAGAAGGAGCTGAGAGTGGTTAAAGGGATGAGGCAAAACAGCAGCTGTGTATTGAGTGGTTGCCCACCACCCAGTGCTTTGCATTCCCCCAGTTGTTCTTCACAACAGCTGTGCCTAGGACCCCCTTTGCTCCCATCTCCCTCCTGCCATAACTTCTGCTCATTTAGATTTGAGCAGAAGGAGGCTCAAATGCCTCCTTCCCTAGGGAATCATCTCTACTTACCCTCTACCACCACATTCAGTTACTCTTTACTGAAATAACTTTATTACTTATTTCTTCTATGGTATTTGCCTCATTTATTCCTTCAGAATAAATTCACATGAATTATCTCATGTATTTATTGTCTTAGTTATTATCTATCTGTCAAATGTGACATATCCATACGATGAAATACTATTCAGCAGTAAAAAGAATTGACATTTGCTATAACATGAAGGAGATCAACCCTGGGATTTCTTTGGAAGGATTGATGCTAAAGCTGAAACTCCAGTACTTTGGCCACCTCATGCGAAGAGTTGACTCATTGGAAAAGACTCTGATGCTGGGAGGGATTGGGGGCAGGAGGAGAAGGGGACGACAGAGGATGAGATGGCTGGATGGCATCACGGACTCGATGGACGTGAGTCTGAGTGAACTCCGGGAGATGGTGATGAACAGGGAGGCCTGGCGTGCTGCGATTCATGGGGTCGCAAAGAGTCGGACATGACTGAGCGACTGAACTGAACTGAACTGAACTGATAACATGAAGAACTTTAAAGTAGTATGCTAAATGACAGAAGCCAAACACAAGAGAGGATATATTGTCTACTTCTATTTGTATGAAATATCCAGAAAATACCAATTTTTAAAGAAATAAATTAATGGTTGCCTAAAGCTGAGAACAGGAATTAGCCATAAGTAGATAAGAACAATCTTATTGGAGGAATAAAAATATTCTCAAAATGATCCATGGTGATGATTCCACCAGTCGGTAATATTAATAATCTTTAAAATTTATACTTCAAATGGATGAATTGTATGATATGTAAAATATAGCTCAGTAGAATTTTTGCAAGAATATTTTAGGCCAGCTTTTCCTCTCAGCAATCAGGGAGTACTTTGCTGGGTATATACTCTGGGACCAATGGCCTGGAAGTCTGATTGGACAAAGAGCCAGAGTTTCAATTGCTAATAATTTGCTGTGCCTGGTACTGAAAGCAGGGATAGAGAGGAGAGTGTATGAAACAGTTTCTTGGAAAACCTTTGGATGAAAAACCCTTATAAATAAAAAAAGAGAATAAAAAATTCTTTAAAAAAGAAATTATATTTTAATTTTATTTTGGATTTTTATTTTATATTGGGACACAGTTGATTAACAATGTTGTGTTAGTTGCAGGTATATAGTAAAATGATTCAGTTATCCATATACATGTATCCTTTTTCAAATTCTTTTCCCATTTAGGTTATTACAAAATATTGAGCAGAGTTCTTTGTGTTATCAGTAGGTCCTTGTTGATTATCTATTTTAAAAATAGCAGTGTGTACATGTCAGTCCCAAACTCCCAATCTAACCCTTCCCCCATAGAAAGGGGGTTTTGAACGTGAATTTAAATTGCCGGGTGAGAGAGAGTCTACTATGTGAAAGAAGATTTGAGGCCAAATTTAAGAATCAGAACTCAGACACACTTTTTTAAAAACAAAGAGATAGCTAAGTGGCCTTGGGCAGCTGTGTGTAAAATCGAGCTCATAGTCCCTCTCTTCCTAGATTTTGTCTAAGGAAATAAACATGGATAGGTAACCAAGGAAAAAAACAAAGTAGAACTTCATTGTTATAAATAAGCATCTTTTATCATTGAAGCTGGATTTGAGGAAAATCCAAGTTACAATTGCAACATTTGTTTATTGAATACTACTGATTCCCATACCAAGAGTATCGGGAGGGCAGAGGTTCCATAGTCCTTCTCCTAGAGAAACTACTGAGGTCCTATTACGTGGCCCCATTGTATCTGTTCAGGCATTTGTTCAATAAAGATTTATTAAGCATTTATTGTGTGCTGGGCACTGTGCTAGTTGCTGGGGATACAATGGTGAACAAAACAGATACAGATCCTCGCCCTCGTGGAGCTCACATTCTAGTTGAGGAAGACAGGCGAAAAACAAGTAGACACATAGAATAAGGCAGCTGCATATATTTCACCTTTCTCCCTTAACAGATGGTAGGATAATGGCTCAGAGCTATTTAAAAATAACAATAATCAAGCCAGTATAATGCTTCAGGTAATCTTCTAAGCTCTTGGGATACAGCAGTAAACAAAACAGACCTCAAATGTCGCCTTCGTTGAGCTTGAACTCTGAAAGGGGAAGAAAAGCAATAGCACAGAAGTAAATATGTCAGGTATGTCATATGCTAATGCTGTTGGAAGACGTAAATGTAGAAGGGCCTGTGTACTGCTATGGGAAGTGAGCTGCAGTCATAGTTAGGGTGGTCAGGGATACTGCAGAGAGAAAGTGGGGGCCACTTCAGGTGTTGCTGACCAGGGTTCTTGGCTTCCTTAATTAGTAAAAATTGATAAGAGGCCAGACAAGAAATTCGGGCAAGGCTTTACTGGGACTCCTGCTTCAGCAGGAGGGAATGAAAACAAGATTCCCTTGTTCACTCCCTGGTGGTGGGTGTGGGGGTGGGGTGAGCTAGTTCCTTATATGGGATGAGTGCAGAGGTGAGTGGAGAAGGAAACGGCAGCCCACTCCAGTGTTCTTGCCTAGAGACTCCTGTGGACAGAGGAGCCTGATGGGCTGCCGTCTATGGGCTCACACAGAGTCGGACACGACTGAAGCGACTTAGCATGCGTGCATCCATGTAGGGGTGAGTCCAGGGGTTGGGCTAGAGGGGGAGCTTAGTTGGGCTTCCCACCTTCTTGGTGATTCTGTGTGCTTGGTGCCGTACCCTGCTTTTGCTGCTAACACCTTGCTTCTGCTGGGTTTTGGGTCTTTTTGTATCTTGTTTTTTGTAATTAATCCCAACCGCACATGCATGCAGTTATTTGTAGTTCGCCATTACTTTCTTTGGGTTTTGCTGATGTAGGAGACCTTTGTCCAGGTGCAGGCACTTCAGCAAATGGTCCCAGGTCCCAGCCTGTCTCATAGGAAGGGACACAACCTTAGATGAGGCATATCTCTATATCTGAGTCAGTCACCACAGTGGCTAACAGCTAAACACTACTCACCAACAGCAGTCTCCGCTACGTTGACTAGTCCTTTCCTGAAGAGAGATCCAGGCCCATCTTATAGTCCAGTATTTTCAAACTATGGAATTACAGAATGAATCATTCATCAACTGTTATATATATATGTGTATGTTTAGGTGTTTAAGTCCCAATATGGTCAAACCATATTGGGACCGTTTTTGTTTTAAATCTGTAGATGTGTACTTCTATCTACTAAAGGATCTTAAGTCATTAGGGCTATATTACCTAACATAGGTTTAAAAAAGTGAAACAAATATCATAATAAACATAAGTAGAATACTTTAGTGCTAACTTTTTAGGTACAAAATATGTGTGTAAGAATTCAGAAAGTATAATAGTAATATGGTGGAAGAAATCAAGGAGTAGATAGGTTTTTACTTGGGCATTTGCCATCTTTTTAATTCTTAGACTTGGTCAAAAATAATACTGTTGTTTTGTTTTCTTTTTTTCTCAAGTCCTTTATGATTTAAGCAAAAAGATGATAAAGTCATATGTATAAAGTTCTGTTTATTTCAAGCCTTCAACAAATTCTAGTTCTTTTACATTTAATCACAACCTGATACAAGGTAATTTAATCTAAATTAATAGTTATTTCATAAAGACTTCATGAGTGTATGTTTTCACAAAGAGTAATAGCTATATTTATTGAGTAATTTCTGTGTGTCAAGCATTATGTGGAACATTTTAACTATCTTAATTAATCCTATAACATCCCTACCAAAAATATTCCAGTCTTAATTATCTTCATTAATATATGAGGAATCTGAGAGTTAGAGCCTCTAAATAATCTATCTAAGATTATCAGGTACTAAGCACATTGAAGATCCAGTCCCATCCTTGGGGATAATTGCAAAAGTCATGAGAGCTTTATTGCAAATAATCCTGTCTAATGGCAACAGGAGAAACAATCCTGATATGAAATTGAGTATCAGAGATAGTAGTTATATATCAATGATATGAATAGCACTCCTCAATCTGGTCTCAAGCCCCAACTTTAGCTCTTCACCTCAAATCTTGAATGGAACAGTCAATCACCATGTGACCATTCACTTTTTAAAACAAATTTAATTGAATAATTGCTTTATAGAATTTTTTGGTTTTATGTCATACATCAACAAAAATAAGCCATAGGTACACCCATGTCCCCTCCTTTCTGGACCTCCATCCCATTTTTGTGATGAGAAGTTAAAAAGCCAGATGCTAAAAACCTGAGTAATGACATGAGAGGTGATTGATAGTTATTTGGTAAAAACTAACAAAGATAATTCAGTTGCATAAAATTTCATAGAAGAAGTATATGATCTTTAAGATTTGCTATGGAATAGGGATGATTCTCTGAAGATACATAGAAAAATCAGTCCAGCATTGGAGGAACGGAATGCAAAGTTTAACACAAGCCAATTGCTGAAAATTGTCTTTGCAGAGAAATTCTGTAGTATGCAATTGCTTTAGCTGAAGCACATGGAGTTAATCATGCCATAATCGAGATTTTTTTTCACCTCTCCTTGAAATAATTAGCCACAAGACTGTAAGTGCATTTTTCATGTCAAATGGACAGTGGCTTCAAATAAATTGGAAA
This sequence comes from Capricornis sumatraensis, assembly GCF_032405125.1. Taxonomy (NCBI): domain Eukaryota; kingdom Metazoa; phylum Chordata; class Mammalia; order Artiodactyla; family Bovidae; genus Capricornis; species Capricornis sumatraensis. Next base: position 28,951,116 of record NC_091073.1, read on the forward strand.
GCGGACGTGCAAGAGAGTGAGAAAAGAAGACTGACTTGATGCATGAAAGACAAAATATCAACATCTCTTGTATAACCACTGAACACATGTCAGCAAGCGTGAGGTCACTATTCACTGGAAATAATAAAACTAAAATAGGTAGTTTATTAAGTAAGAGAAGCAATAAAGTAGAGCTTATCTTGCCTATCAACCAGTAACTTGCAGAATATTGAGGACAGCACAGGGATTTAGTTAACTCTGAATTCAAAGAATACGAGTGAAGGTATGATAAAACTTCTAGAAAACCTAATGCTAAATATGATGTCTGCAGAAGAAGAGCAAAAACCTAATTGCTTCCTTGATCAGATCAAAGTTGATGAGATATGTTCTGCTCAGCACAACAGTTGAGATAATGATGGCAAAGGAGGGTATGTTACAAGAACATGTTCTAGAAAGCATAGGAGATCTTTTATTCAAGACAATTAACCAATAATACTAGGTTAGGTAGTTCTATTTTAGTTCAGAATATCAGTTGTATGACTTCTGCCTGTGGTCATCTGTATCTGAATTTTCAGTAAGGAGTAGTCATTGTATTTTTTGAATCTCAGTTTAGTTTCTGTCAGATTCCAGTTGCATGAATAAAAATGAGGCACACTTCTGGTTTGGTCATGCTAAGACTATTTACTGCCAAAACCTGTACGGTGTATCACCAACCACAAATAATAATAATAATAATAGCAATTATAATAATTGCAGTGTTCTTATAAGACAACTTTATATATCAACTCCTGTAACTGTCATAATAGACTTTGAAATAGATCCTATTATATTCATTTTACTAATAAGCAAGCAGAGATGCCAGGGGGTTGGATGGCTTTACTGCCTCACGCAGCTAGTAAGTAGCAGATATCGAAACCCAGTTGTCTCTTCTTTAGAGTCTGTCTCTTAACCACTATATACTGTACTATAAACTGTGACAGCTATACTGAAACCACTTGGCTATCATACATGCCATACTCTCCTTCTTGAATCTAACTAAAAGTTTCTCATTCACTACTGCTGCCCATGGAGAATCTCTTTTTGCTTCTTCTCTAGGGTCTAGCCCAAGTAATATTTAGGAGAATGCCATAACTTACATGTAGCCTCTGGTGGAACCAAGTTGCTTTTCTTCTATATTGTAGAACAAGGTCCTGGGAGGCCTAAATATAAGGTGAATGGAAATTTACCCAATTCAAAAGAACAGCATCCCGTATATCATAAATAAGAATGCTCAGAGGGGCTGTATCTAAGCTCTGCTTATATAAACTTGGACTAATGATTGAAAAATGTTTTTAAAAAACTCAAAAAAAAAAATGTTCTGAGCAGTTTTAAAATGAGTAATTGATGTTTGTGGTATCCAGGGACAAATTAGTCATTCAGAAATTTAAGAAAGGAAGAAAAACCCCATGGGTGTTTCTCCAAATCATATTTTTCTTCTTTTTTCTTTCCTGTTGTCTCTGTTTATTGTAATGATCTGTCTGATTTTTGGATAGTTCCATTCTCTCTTGATGTAGCTAAGATCACTTAAGAGGCATGTGCATGTTATTGCATTTCCTGGGTGTAGAAGCAGTCCTGAGGTTAGTCAGTGACAATATAAGAAGTTGGAAAGCAGAGAAGGTAGTCCTGATAACCTAGGACTTCTCTCTCCTTATAGATACATGCTCCTACATCTTAATTTTGTTTTTACAAGCTTCGCCATCCCATTATCCATGGCAGCAATATGTCATTCCTTGATTGTCTCTCTTTCTAGCCTAAAACCTATTAGACTTCTATCTTAGACTTAAATTATTATAACCAAAAGATTTAAATTTCTGACTATTCCAAATATTGACCTGCCCTAGAGAAATTGTCTTTTTAAACTCATTTGGGCTCATTCTCACTTTGACCTCTATCCACTCATTTGGGCTCATTCTCACTTTGACCTCTATCCAGAATCTCCTAATACTACTGCCTTTTCAGCCACTATTTGTGTCCCGTTGTCATGGAGACTATTTTTCTGACCCATAACTTCATTGACATCCCTCACCCTTTGCCCTATCCTTAGGCCATAAGCCCAACCTAGAACAGCTATTATTTCTGATGGTCTCTGTCTTTATGCTCCTTTACATATTAGAAACACAAATTCTATTTTCAGTCAACCATGATACATTATTTGATGCCTGATTCACTAATTTCCTTTTTGAGGGTCTTTTTGTGATTAAACCTGTGGTGTTTAGTACATTACTTGGTGTATAGTGGATACTCAAAAATATGTGTTGAAAAGGGGAAGAAAAGAGGTGGGAAGAACGTGAAGTCAAACGTTCTTGTGTTCCAACTTCAACTTAACCTCGTCTTAGTTGTGTGAATGTGAATGAGTAAATTAAGCTATGTGTAACATATATTCCTCTCTATAATGGGGGACTAATAATACATTTCATGTAAATTAGGAAGAGGTAATTGTTTTTGCCTTTAAAAACAGAGTAGAATATTGTTTAAGTATTGGAATAAATAAACTGAATTAAAAAGATGTACATATCATATGTAATTGCATGTGATTTATATCATATATAATTGTATGTGTATATGATATATGTAATTACTGGGATAGCAGCTAATATGGAAATTTAATATGTTTCAGATCAATGTATTTAGTACATTTGTTTTCTTAAATACCAGAAAACTGATAGATGATAACTTGCCCAAAGTAATGTATATATTAGTAACATTATTTTTAATCAGTTAATAGTATTTTAAATGAAGTGACAGGAAAGCCAGTATTTACTATTTTTATTTTTTTAATTCTTAATTTTAAACTAATCAATGCAATTTATATCTGTCACACATTAATTTCTCTTTCTGTGCAATAAGTTATACTACTTTTCTAAGTATAGAAGAAGGAATATAAAAAAGTTTGAGAAAAGTTTCAGTTACTTTGAACAACTAATTCTTGATTACAATAACAATGCATGATAGAAGTATGGATGCAATATATTTTACACTGTCATGTTTCAAGGTCTCCCCAAAATGTTATGTAATTTCGCTTATTAGTTGCACTGGTCTATTTCACTTGTCCTCACAGCAAGCAAGGTATTGAAATAGGAAATTATTTGAGCCAAGTAATTTCACTGGAAGTAATTCAGTTCAATAGTAGTTTTTGAGTCTCTCCAGGACAAGTCAAAATACACCTTAACTTACAAATATCCAAAGTCCTGACCTTTTGATTTTTCATAACTTTTATTTATTGACATGAGTTATTCTTCCCGCTCTTTTCCAGTTAGTAATTTGGATTCTTTCCTGAGGAGGATTTTTCCATGCACACCACATAAAGCTATCCATCAGCTTCTTCCCATGGTTAGGTTTTTATTCATCTTACTAACACCAGTTTTTGTTGGAAACAAATCAGAAAGTTAGGAAAACTACAAATGGAAAAGATATGACATGTCAACCAGTATAACTTCCTACAAACGAGATTACTACTTATAATTTATTTTGTTTGTTTTATTATACCTGACACCATCACAAGAGCACCGTTATCCTTTAATCATAAAGTGAGAACATTTTTCTTGTTTAATGCTTAGTGTAATACTCAGTTTTATGTTTTCTCCCTTCCCAGAGTTGAAGGAAAAAATGAAGAGAAATATTTTGGCCGCATGATTCTCCTCCCATCCCTGCCCATGCCAAGTCTTTTCCTTTGAGCCCTGAACTGTTAACTCTCAGTGTACTCAGAGCCATTACTAAGCTAAAGGGGATTCTCTTCACCAAGGAAGAAAGCTATTTATCATTTACTGGAGAAGGGATAAACAAAAAGTATCCAGATCTCTTCTCTGGTTAAAGATGGCTAGCACCATGATCCTCTTAATTGCTATCTCCCTCTTCCAAAGTGCCCTATCTATGACTCTCAACACTCTTAACCAATTATTCAGGCAACATTCAAGTAGTTCATACCATATGGCAAGCATTTTCCTAAGCATAGGGTTTAAAAAATTGAAATTCTGTAATTCTAACCCTTCAAGTGATGGGAAAAGAGATGGCACACCACAATTACACACTATATGTAAAGTGATTTAATGGAGGAATGCGCCAGAAGTGGTGAAGACATAAAAAGACATTGCCTCTGGGGTTACAGAAAGAGCTTCAGAGGAGGAATGATCGGTTTTGACTTGAAGAATGACTAGAAGGAATTCATTAGACAAGCTGGCCAAACAAAGGGAACAGAGCATGTAAAAATTGAAAGCTGTGAGTGAACGCAGCACACTTGGCACACAGTTCTGAGTCATAGGATGCCTGGAAGCAAATAGTGAATTTGGAACCAAACGTCATGATATCTTTGATTTTTATTCAAAAAAAATTTGATCCAAGAGTTTGGACGGTTTAAATAATAAGGGGTATGTCAATCAAGTTTGCATTTCTAAAACTTTATCCATCTTATTGGTATAGATCTCCTGCAAAGATCTATTTAAAATGTTTAGATGGTGGTAACCATATTCTCTGGTGAAAAGAAAGGCAGGAAAAGCACCATGGAATGGCCATGTAAGGAATTCTGAAAATCCTTGCTTCCATAAAATAATGAAAATTTCCTTTTCAAAACTCTAAAAATTGACCAGAAATCTTACAACAATACTAGGAGCATTTATTTATGAGAAATGGATGATGTGGGAGTGATGTCAGCAAGAGGCTGTATAAAACATTCCTCATTGTAACCCCCCTGAACAACAATTTGGCATCCATCCACAGACAGCAGTACCCCTGAGGGACCTGGGGATCCAGCACCATACACCAGGGCATCTGAGAGGACCCACCCCAGCAGTGGGTCTTAGGCATACAGGCTTCATCTTGGTGCTGGCCCCTGTAGTGGTATGTGAACTGGCTCCAGGTACTCTGTACCCTTCTCTGTGTTCTCTCCTAGGGAACAGTATTTTAGACAGTTATTCATGGATAGGTGAGCTTTTATGGAAGTCCAGGAGAACTTCTGGCACTTAATTGGAACAACAACAACAAAACCAAGTTTGAAACCATTCAAGAGGGTGAGAGGAATCATTTGATTTTATCTATATCACCCCATTCCAAGGTGACCTAGTCCAGTGCCAAGAGAGAATCTGGCCAGAGATTTTTCCCAAGGAGGAAAGGAAGAACAGTTGAGTGAGTGCCCAGTTTTCCCAGCAGGGTGAGTGGAATGCTGCCACAGAGGACCATTTCTCTCTCCATCCAAAGCACCAAGTGTGAGCTACAGCAGTTGCAGACAAAAAGAGGCTGGGAGAATGACAGGTAGGACTCTCAGAGAGCATGAACGGGTCCCACCACGAACTTTGTGAGGAAGTACCTGTGAGCCACCGGGGATGCCTCATCTGTAGACATCCTCATGGCTGATGGCACCTGTGGCTCTGTGTACCTCACCCACACATTTGTGGTCCACTCCTTGTGCATACTCCAAATGGTGGCATAAGTGAGCTTTGGTAGAGAACTAGTGAGCAGAAAACTGACCTCAGTCCTCAGGTCAGGGAGGGACCGCAATAAGATCAACGGCTGACTTTTCATCAGAAACAGTGGAAACCAGAAAGCAATGAGATGATATTTTCATATTTCTGAAAAAGACTTACCCAAGAATGAAGTATTTTACAAAAACACCCTTGAAAAATCAAGGAAAAATTAATTCATTTTCAGACACTAAAACTAAAAGACTATCATTAAGCAGACCTGCTTTACAAGAAATAGTAAAGGAAGTCCTTCAGGCTAAAATGAAACTAGATAATAACTGGCTTCAACGTGAAGGAGTAAAAACCCTAATAAAGGTCATTACATAAATTAATACAGATTACAGTATATTTATCTTTTTCATAAATCTTTTGTCTGATACAAAAGACATATGTATAAATCAGTAATTAAAAGTTATGTTTATAGCTTATAGAGATTATAATGTACAAAGATGTGATTTGTAGGATGATAGTATCACAAAGGAGTGGAACGGGGGTGGAACTATATTGGAGCAAAACCTTTATATAATATTAAAATAAAGTAGATACTTATTTGAGCTAGCTTGTTTTAGTTAAGATGTTAATTATAATTCAAGGGCAGTCAGTCAGAGAATACATCAAAAAGTAAATAAAGTGGCTCAGTTGTATCCAACTCTTTGTGACCCTGTGGACTAGAGAGTCCATGGAACTCTCCAGGCCAAAATACTGGATTGGGCAGGCTTTCTCTTCTCCAGGGGATCTTCAGTTCAGTTCACACTCAGTCATGTCCGACTCTTTGCAACCCCAAGAATCACAGCACACCAGGCCTCCCTGTCAATCACCATCTCCCAGAGTTCACTCAGACTCATGTCCATCGAGTCCGTGATGCCATCCAGCCATTTCATCCTCTGTCTTCCCCTGCTCCTCCTGCCCCCAATCCCTCCCAGCATCAGAGTCCTTTCCAATGAGTCAACTCTTTGCATGAGGTGGCCAAAGTACTGGAGCTTCAGCTTTAGCATCATTCCTTCCAAAGAAATCCCAGGGTTGATCTCCTTCAGAATGGACTGGTTGGATCTCCCTGCAGTCCAAGGGACTGTCAAGAGTCTTCTCCAACACCACAGTTCAAAAGCATTAATTCTTCGGCACTCAGCCTTCTTCACAGTCCAACTCTCACATCTATACATGACCACAGGAAAAACGATAGCCTTGACTAGATGGACCTTTGTTGGCAAAGTAATGTCTCTGCTTTTGAATATACTATCTAGATTGGTCATAACTTTTTTCCCAAGGAGTAAGCCTCTTCTAATTTCATGGCTGCAGTCACCATCTGCAGTGATTTTGGAGCCCAAAAACATAAAGTCTGACACTGTTTCCACTGTTTCCCCATCTATTTCCCATGAAGTGAGGGGATCAGATGCCATGATCTTCGTTTTCTGAACGTTGAGCTTTAAGCCAACTTTTTCACTCTCCTCTTTCACTTTCATCAAGAGGCTTTTTAGCTCCTCTTCACTTTCTGCCATAAGGGTGGTGTCATCTGCATATCTGAGGTGATTGATATTTCTCCCGGCAATCTTGATTCCAGCTTGTGCTTCTTCCAGTCCAGCATTTCTCATGATGTACTCTGCATAGAAGTTAAATAAGCAGGGTGACAATATACGGCCTTGACGTACTCCTTTTCCTATTTGGAACCAGTCTGTTGTTCCATGTCCAGTTCTAACTGTTGCTTCCTGACCTGCATACAGATTTCTCAAGAGGCAGGTCAGGTGGTCTGGTATTCCCATCTCTTGAAGAATTTTCCACAGTTTATTGTGATCCACACAGTCAAAGGCTTTGGCATAGTCAATAAAGCAGAAATAGATGTTTTTCTGGAACTCTCTTGCTTTTTCCATGATCCAGCGGATGTTGGCAATTTGATCTCTGGTTCCTCTGCCTTTTCTAAAACCAGATTGAACATCAGGGAATTTGCTGTTCACGTGTTGCTGAAGCCTGGCTTGGAGAATTTTGAGCATTACTTTACTAGCATGTGAGATGAGTGCAATTGTGCGGTAGTTTGAGCATTCTTTGGCATTGCCTTTCTTTGGAATTAGAATGAAAACTGACCTTGTCCAGTCCTGTGGCCACTGCTGAGTTTTCCAAATTTGCTGGCATGTTGAGTGCAGCACTTTCACAGCATCATCTTTCAGGATTTGAAATAGCTCAACTGGAATTCCATCACCTCCACTAGTTTGTTCATAGTGATGCTTTCTAAGGCCCACTTGACTTCACATTCCAAGATGTCTGGCTCTAGATTAGTGATCACATCATCATGATTATCTTGGTTGTGAAGATCTTTTTTGTGCAGTTCTTCTGTGTATTCTTGCCACGTCTTCTCAATATCTTCTGCTTCTGTTAGGTCCAGACCATTTCTGTCCTTTATCCAGCCCATCTTTGCATGAAACGTTCCCTTGGTATCTCTATTTTTCTTGAAGAGATCTCTAGTCTTTCCCAATCTGTTGTTTTCCTCTATTTCTTTGCATTGATTGCTGAAGAAGGCATTCTTATCTCTTCTTGCTATTCTTTGGAACTCTGCATTCAGATGCTTATATCTTTCCTTTTCTCCTTTGCTTTTCGCCTCTCTTCTTTTCACAGCTATTTGTAAGGCCTCCCCAGACAGCCATTTTGCTTTTTTGCATTTCTTTTCCATGGGTATGGTCTTGATCCCTGTCTCCTGTACAATGTCACGAACCTCATTCCATAGTTCATCAGGCACTCTATCTATCAGATCTAGACCCTTAAATCTATTTCTCACTTCCACTGTGTAATCATAAGGGATTTGATTTGGGTTATACCTGAATGGTCTAGTGGTTTTCCCTACTTTCTTCAATTTGAGTCTGAATTTGGCAATAAGGAGTTCATGATCTGAGCCACAGTCAGCTCCTGGTCTTGTTTTTGTTGACTGTATAGAGCTTCTCCATCTTTGGCTGCAAAGAATATAATCAATCTGATTTCAGTGTTGACCATCTGGTGATGTCCATGTGTAGAGTCTTCTCTTGTGTTGTTGGAAGAGGGTGTTTGCTATGACCAGTGCATTTTCTTGGCAAAACTGTATTAGTCTTTGCCCTGCTTCATTCCGCATTCCAAGGCCAAATTTGCCTGTTACTCCAGGTGTTTCTTGACTTCCTACTTTTGCATTCCTGTCCCCTGTAATGAAAAGGACATCTTTTTTTGGTGTTACTTCTAAAAGATCTTGTAGGTCTTCATAAAACTGTTCAACTTTAGTTTCTTCAGCATTACTGGTTGGGGCATAGACTTGGATTACTGTGATATTGAATGGTTTGCCTTGGAGACGAACAGAGATCATTCTGTCATTTTTGAGATTGCATCCAAGTACTGCATTAAAAGGAACTCTCCAGGTCATTAGGTGCCCAATATGCTACTGGAGATCAGTGGAGAAATAACTCCAGAAAAAATGAAGGGATGGAGCCAAAGCAAAAACAATACCCAGTTGTGGATGTGACTGGTGATAGAAGCAAGGTCCAATGCTGTAAAGAGCAATATTGCATAGGAACCTGGAATGTCAAGTCCACGAATCAAGGCAAATTGGAAGTGGTCAAACAAGAGATGGCAAGGTTGAACGTCGACATTCTAGGAATCAGCGAACTAAAATGGACTGGACTGGGTGAATTTAACTCAGATGACCGTTACATCTACTACTGCGGGCAGGAGTCCCTCAGAAGAAATGGAGTAGCCATCATGGTCAACAAAAGAGTCCGAAATGCAGGGGATCTTACCGACCCATAAATTAAACCGGGGTCTCCTGCACTGCAGGTGGATTCTTTACCAACTGAGCTATCAAGGATGCCCTAAAATGGTATGTTACAATAGAAAATCTCTAACACAGAGGAAGCATGGAGAGATAGAGGAATGACAGCAAGAACCAAATAAACAACATAAGATGTGTGGAAAACAAGTAGAAAACAGGCAACTGCGAATGCTTCTTTGTTCATGATTACATTAACTGTAGATAGGCTAAGCTTTAAATCAAAGAACAGATATTTGCAGAATGGGTTTTAAAAAAAAATCCAGCTGTATGCAGTCAATAAGATACAGAGACATTAATTCAGAGGCAAAAATACATTGAAAGTACATGATGAAAAAAATAAGTACCATTCAAACAGAAACCACAAGAGAGCTTGAATGGTTATACTAAAATCAGACAAAATACACTTCAAGACAAAATTTGTTACTAAAGACAAGGGGAAATATTTTTTTGTTGACAAAAGAGTCTATTCAGTCAAGATGATAAAACAGTTATGAATTTATATATCCACTTAAGAAAGAAGAACCCCCTCCAAAAATGAAATACACACAGAATTAAAGGAAGAGACATACATTTCAATGATATATTTGGAGACTTCCATACCCCGCTTTCAATAGTGATTACAGTAACTAGGCAGCCCATCAAAAAGGAAAAATAGTATAACCCAGTTAACATTACACACATCTGTTGGTCACAGTCCAACATAACAGAAGACATGTTGTTCTCTAGTGCACATGGGACATTCTCCAGGACAGATAATATGTTAAGCCCCTAAAAAACATTTCCAAAAACTTAAAAGGATTGAAACAAAATATGTTTTCTGACCACAAATGACAGGTCATTAATAGAAGAATGATGAGTTCAAATCTGATATGATCAAAATATGAAGTCATTTTTTAAGCAGAAAGAAAAATTATGAACATTTGCTTTTAAGGGAAATTAATTTAAAAGTCTAATATTCAGTAGAAGAAACTGTATAATCATATTCATAATGATAATTGGTAATTTACATAATCATATTAGATTGACCAAATTCAAGAATTATTCTAAGCACATCATATTCATGAATATATTTTATCTTTTGTAAAACCTATGATAGAAGAGATAACATTATTATATTTCCATTTTAAAGCTAAGGAAATTAGGATAATGAGTAATTAAAACTTGTATGACATCACACATACCATAATTTATCAACTTATCAACAAGCATCAGGGTTGCTTCCATTCAAGAGCTATTATGAATAGAGTTGTTATTAACATATATATATACTTGCTTTTGGAACTCTGTGCTCATAATTCAGTTCTTCTGAAACTCATACATTAAAATGGGATTAAGTGTGAAAAAGATTTATTTGCAGAAGTGATTATGAAGGATAAAGGGGAGAATCAGAGAAGATGGAATAGATTTCAGACCACAGTTCAGATCTGACAGGAGAGGAAGGAAGGATGATTGCTAAGGAACTGTGTCAAGCTGCATGCTGTTCTAATAAAGCTTTGGCTGAGTTAATGTAGGCCAAATTTGTTAATGTCATAAGTCATATTAGTGAAGTTGCTTTGTAGTCTTTATTTGCTGATATTTTCTTATCATGAAAGGCATTAAATTTTATCAGTTGAATTTTTGTGTCAACTAAAATAATCATATAGTCGTTTCTCTTTATTTTAGCTTCCCTGGTTGCTCAGCTGGTAAAGAATTGCTTGCAGTGCAGGAGACCCTGGTTTGATTCCTGGGTTGGGAAGATCCCCTGGAGAAGAGATATGCTACCCACTCTGGTATTCTTGGGCTTCCCTTGTGGTTCAGCTGGTAAAAGAATCCACCAGCAATGTGGGAGACCTGGGTTTAATCCCTGGGTTGGTAAGATCCTCTGGAGAAGGGAAAGGTTACCCACTCCAGGATACAGTCCAAGGAGTCACAAAGAATCAGACATGACTGAGTGACTTTCACTTTCACTATCAACATAGTGAATTACACTGATTTTCAAATGTTAAACCAGCCTTGTTTTCCTAAGATCATGATCCATTTTCTGATTTTCCTGGAATATGAAAATCATTTAAAAATCTTAATCACATTGAAGTTTTAGAACAAATGAGACCCATTTGTATACCATCCATTTTCCTTTTCTATGGCTATATGGTATACGGAGATAAAGTTATGAGTTCACATCAAAACCTCTAATTCATATGTAACAGAACAGTTTAATTAGCTTTCTCAATTGTGATATTTATAAATCCTTTCACATGCAGTGAATAATGTACACATTATCATTTATTTGTTTATTTACTTAAACATTTTCCCTGGATGTGAACAGTTTTTCATCCCTCTTGCGGTCACATCATGCTTGTGGCTACCTCATCACCCTATTGAGCTGTGACTTCCAAGGCATCGTCTACCCTCTTCCACACCAATGCTCTGTTTAGCTTTCTTGGGCTTCAACACCTTATGCTAGACACCCGCTCTGTATGGACATACTTCTCACCTTGCTCAGGCTCTGACTCAGGGCCACCTACCTTCTTGCGTAGAAACCCTTGTTAGCCCACTTGGGCTCCAGCAACTTTTGCTGGGCTGTGCTTCTACATACATGTCCTCCTCACCTTGCTTGGATTCTAACTGCCCACTCTACTGGACATGCTCCTTGTCCTTCATGGGCTCTGCTGTCTCACACTAGGCTGTCCCTCTTCAAGAACACACTACTCACTCTGCCCTTTCTCTCCCTGCATTGGAACTTCTTTCTGTGCACGTATATTCCTGGTGTCTCTTCCCCTTCTTATAAGACAGCAAGTTATTTAGATGAGGGCTTCATTCCTATGACCTCATTTAGCTTTAATTACTTCATTAAAAGCCTTACCTTCAAATTGAGACCTGCTGATGACTGGGGCTTCAACATACGGATTGGGGTGGAGGACACAACTTAGTCCATAGCTTTCTATACTCTTGCCCCCTCCAAGTTCATAATCTTCTTGTATGCAGAATATATTCACCTCATCCTAGCAGCCTCCAAAGCATCAACTCCAAGTCCGAAGTTTTATCTAAATATCATCAAAGTCAAGTGTAAGTGAAGCTCAAGGTGTGCCTCATCCTGAGGCAAAATTCCTCTCCAGGTATGAAGCTATAAAATTAGAAAAGTTACGTGCTCTTAGAATTACAGTGATAGGACAGGCATAGCATGAATATTCCCATTCCGATGGGAAACTGGGAGAAACTATAAAGCAGAAAGGGATAAGAGGTCTCTTGCAAGTCTAAAAGTCCTGCTAGGCAAATTCCATTAGATCTTAGGATTTCAGAATAATCCTCTTTGACTAGATGCTCTGCCCTTTGGCTCCACCACAGGGGTGACCTCTCCTCCCAGGCCTGCTGGAATGGGGCCTGGCTATCAGGGCACACAAGGCAGCAGTCCCATCCCATTGGCTCTGACTGGTAGCCCTGCCCTCTCAGGCATGGCCTATGGCCTTGCCCTTGCGGCCCCAGGCAGGAACAGCCTGGCCTACTGAAACCAAAAAGGCAGCCTCAGCTTCAGTAACCTAGAGGAGACAGCCTTGCCCACTCCAGGCCTTTGCACTCTGGGTTTGTCGTGACACTGAACTAATTATAAATCAGTCCTTAGCAGGTATATAGCTAGGAGAGGAATTATTGGATCATATGGTAACACTGTGTTTAACTTTTTGGGAAATTGCTAGACCTTTTTTCCAAAGTGGTAGAACTATTGTATATCCTCAGCACTGAATGAGGATTCTAATTTCTCCCCATCTTCTGCAATCCTTGTTACTGTCTGAAGCTTGTCATTTTAAAGGAGCTCTTGAGCACACTCACTGCCATCATAGTTTTAACCACAAGCCTCCCTAACATTCTTTCCTCTGCCCTTTGCTGACTTGTTTTCCTTTCTCTATCGTTCTTTCTCATCAAGCTTATGCCAGCAGACTCCCAGAAAGCAAAACATGAAAGGGACCTTATGAAGCTATTTAAGGTTTTTATTTATTTATTTATTTAAACTTTGTTTTTGGTAGTATGACATTTGCCATCACTTAGTTACTATGGTTTTGCAAGGCAAGCTCTCTGAAGCTGGTTAGTTTTTGCTGACTCTCTGTACAGTTTCCATCCAGACAGTTTCTGATTGCCTAGAATTTAGGTAAGTGAGCCTCAGGCAAGGACTGTCTAATGTCAGACCATGTAGGTACACATTAGAGAAACGTACATTTTAAAAAATCAATATAACTAATTGATATAATAGCATAAATTAGGTAATTGCTCAGTAATTTGTGCTGTTTATGTAGCAAATTAGTCCATAGTTTTAAAACAAATTTATGCCCTTGTAATAACCTTTTCACAGGCACCAATATGGGACACATCTAAATACCAAGGGAAAAATAAATGAGGTAGAATAAATATTTTGTATTCAGTTAACTGTGAATTTTCTTAATAGCCCAAGTGAAACTGGTGCTTCTGGTGTCCAGCTGTGTAGTCCTTGTCTGTAATTTTTTAATGGTGTTGTTTTGGTTCACAGTGGTCACTGTGGGATATCCTTTTTTAACTTTCAGTTGAAGATGATCAATATCAGACTGGAATTACATCATGAAGGATTGTTGACTGATTCACTAGAACCGGTGCTGTAACACTTCTTCAGCTCATACAGTGCATTTACTGTGAAGTCAGAGTTTCAGGGATTTTCTGAATACAGATTTTTCTATGGTAACAGAGAATATCTTGTCATTTTTTAATTTATTAGACTGAAGTAAGACCCAAGTGAAGAGAAAGTCAGCGGATGCTCACAATAGGAGGAACAAATTCCAGGCCACGACTAAAGACATTATAAATGCCTAAAATTACTCTCTTTATCTCTAAGGCAGGTGTTTCAAAACTGGATGGGTCCCAGACTTTTTTTTTTCTTTTTGGTTATTGTTTTTCTGGAAGTTGAAAAGGATGTTAAAGATAAGGCAGGTGTTAAGATAAAATTCCTCACTAGGAATGACTCATCAACAGCCAATCAGGGGTTCTGTATCTGAACATGACCAGGGGGTTTGGCCTGGTCATGGCTATGAAAACTCCCTTCAGTCCAGGAGAAAACAATATTTTTAAACAAAAGTTTGAAATAATTCCCACTTAAGGAAGGAGAAATCTCCATAGCCACTTGATAACACCATTTAGGTAACAAAGAAACTGTTACTTTGTCACTATAAAGTTAGCAGCTCTGATTTCAACCTTGCCTTTTACATTAATGTGTATTATATCTTTAATATTTAAAATTTTATAGGATGATAAGTGTCTTACTACATCTAAATTGAGCTTATAAAAATGAATTATTAAAATATGCTAATAAATGATCATTAACAAAAAGAACCATAGAAAGTTTAAGGTGTTCAAGGCCAATATCTTCCAGAGCTACACCAAGTATTTTTTTCTTGGAAGAAAATGGATTAACAAATAGTAACAAGAAAGAAGTTTATTGGCCCCTTTTGTCATTTACCTCCTTTGGGAATTACGGCAAGGAACAGTTGCCCTTGTTAACCTGTGAACATTTTTCACTCCCATAGGTCACTGACTCTGGCTCAGGGGTCCAATTTTCCTTTCATTCATTAACTACATTGGGAAGCAGAGTTCCTAACCCTTTCCAGTCTAAATGTGGAACAATCACATCCCCTCACAATCAACTGCCAGTGTGCTGGGACCTTTACGTTTCACTGTGCTCTTGCAGTGACGCAAGTTTTTAACAATTGAAGGATATTAACTCAAAAACTTGTTTTCTAATTGGAGGAGCTCAAGGGATTTCAAATAAATGAGCTTGTATAAACTGGAAGCTTGTACATGTGCCTTTCCAATTATTTTTGTTCAAATTGGGGGAGAGGGCACTGCTAATCTCAGAAAGCAGATTTAAGAAATTATTTTAGCTATGAAACCAACTCAGGATAACAAAACTGAGCAGCTGTGAATTGTTTGGATAGCTGAGAAGACATAACTTTGTGTTTTATCTTAGTAAAGATAGCATATATTCAAAATAACATAACTTTTAATTTAAATTTGTGTATTTTTTGTTGATCCTCTAGATTATTTCCTATTATTAGACCCATTGGAAAGAAGAAAAACAAGTGCCTGTCTAGTTGAATTTTAGACTTCTACCAGACCTTTTTCACCTTCCTCCCACTTGCGTAACTTAATTGTGAATTTAGAAACCACACAGTATCCATCTGTAACAATCATTGTCTTCGTTAACAAAAGAGATGCCAACAATATGTTGGCAGAGTGAGGGTCTATGTTCCTACACTGTTTGAATTAAATACATTGCTTTCTGGAGATTGATGGGAATGCATTTAACAGAGCTTTCTAGGAAACTTCAAACTGTGTGCTAGTATGGTGAGTTAAAGAAATTTGGTTTGGAAGTATGATGGGGAAATCCTCTGTGTTCTTTGTCATTTCCTACTCCCCGCTACACAAGTGAATAAGAGAGAGAGAATGGGACAGGGGGTGGGATGGTGATTCTAATAGTTAATTAAGCTTTTATTCAGATAATATTAGATATTTCTTGAACAAGATTTAAGCACGTAAAATCTATACTTGATCTTCACAAGGGAAGATATTCTTTAATAAAATATTTGATCATTCAGGAATAACATATAAAATGGTGTATTAATATATGAATATATTACAAAATTCAACATTAAGAACTTGCCAGTTTTCACACACACACACACACACGCACAAACACCATATCTCCTATGGTAAAAGTGTCTTACTCTTAAATAAGACTTTTTTCAGTCAGCTCCTGGAATTGAGGCACTTACTGGGTCAGTTGATAAAGAATGCACATTTGGGGGTAGAATTGAAATAATTAATCATTCATTTAGCTTTTTAAAGCCTTTTTTTTAAAATTACAGAAGTAATTCGTAAAGACATATCTCTTATAAAGGATTCACACTATACACAAGATATGTGGGCAACCAGTTCTGAAAAATAAATTACCAGTAGTAGAATTTTTGGAAAAGAGGATATCTATTTTTCACTCTCTTATTTTTTCTACATTTATTGTGTAATATACTACAGATTACCAATTTACAATTTCACCAAGTATATGTGAGAGTGCCTGCTTTTTATAACTATATTAAGATTCAATATTATCCATTACATTGTTTTCAGTATTATGGACAAAAATATTTTTACTGTTCTTTTGATTTGCTTTTCTCTAAGTGAATTTGAGCTTCTTTCAATTTATTATTGATTATATATTACTTTTAATTTCTTTTTTTGTATACTTGTGTCCTTTAGATTGTTTGTATTTTCCATTTACTTTTATCAGAGCTCATTATATAGTCTCAACTTGAGATAGTTGCATTAAATGGTTTATTTGTTCAACATATATTTACTAAGGGCATTTACTATAACTTGTCAGTCACTGTTTTATGTCTTAGGAAAGCAGTAATAAACAAGACAATCCAGTAAGGGAAGACAGATTTAAGAATAAACAAACAAATGCATACATAAGATAATTACTGTGAAGAAAGTAGATTATAAAAGAAAATTATACCAGAAACTCTCATTGCTTGTGGCAACAGAAAATGGGACAGCCACTTTTAAGATAGTCTGGCAGCTTTTTACAAAACTAAACATACTCTTACCAATGTGATTCCACAATAATGATCTTTGATATATACAAAAATTAATTGAAAATGCATGTCCACACAAAAGGATGGATGTTTATAGCAACTTTATTCATAATTTCCAGAACTTAGAAGCAATCAAGATGTCCTTAATTGGTGAATGGATACATAAACTATGATACGTTCAGAAAGTAGAATATTATTCAGTGCAAAAAAGAAATGAATTATCAAGCCATGAGAAGACATGGAGGAAATTTCAATTTATATTATTAAATGAAAGAAGCTGAAAAGCATACATCCTGTATCATTACTACTATGTGACATAATAGAAAAGGCAAAACTATAGTGCTGTTAAAAAGATCACTGGTTGTCAGGAGCTGTGTGGGGAGGGGAGGAGGGGTAGGGATGACTAGGGAGGACACAGCCTGTTTGGAGGCTAGTGGAACTATTCTGTCTGATACCATAACTGTGGAAACTTGTCATTACACATTTGTCAAAACCTAGTATACAACATCGGGAGAAGGCAATGGCACCCCACTCCAGTACTCTTGCCTGGAAAATCCCATGGACGGAGGAGCCTGGTGGGCTGCAGTCCATGGGGTCGTGACTGAGCAACTTCACTTTCACTTTTCACTTTCATGCGTTGGAGAAGGAAATGGCAACCCACTCCAGTGTTCTTGCCTGGAGAATCCCAGGGACGGCGGAGCCTGGTGGGCTGCCATCTATGAGGTTGCACAGTCAGACACGACTGAAGCGACTTAGCAGCAGCAGCAGCAGCAGTATACAACATCAAGGTTAAACCATTATGTAAAGTCTGGACTTTGGGTGATAGTGATATCATCATAAGTTGTACCATTGTAGTGACTGTGCCACCACTCAGGTGTGGGATTTTGATAGTAAGAAAGGCTGTGCCTGTGTAGGGACAGAGGGTCTATGGAAACTCTATACTTAGAGCTCAGTTTTGCCATGAACCAAAAACTACTCTAAAATAATAGTCTATTATAACAAATTATAATAGGTTATATATTTATATAGATATTATATGATAAATTCATATTATAAATATTACATTTATATTATATACATTTATATAATATACATACACATTATAACAGGTTTTATATTTCTTCTATTTTATTTGTAATTTTGCATTATTATATACACTAAATACTATGAGGTAAGAGTATCCTGGTGGCTCAGATGGTAAAGAGTCTGCCTGTAATGCGGGGTCCCTGGGTCAGGAAGATCTCCTGGAGAAGGAAATGACAACTCACTGCAGTATTCTTGCCTGGAAAATCCCATGGATGGAAGAGCCTGGCAGGCTACAATCCGTGGAGTCACAAAAAGTCAGACACGACTGAACGATTTCACTTTCACTCCTTCAAGTTCTAACTTAAATTTGTTAAATGGATGAGTTTCCACATGTTTAGTTTCATAATCATTTGGAGAGCTTTTGAAGTCTCACATTCACATGGGTCAGTATATGGACTCTGTACTATCCCATTACTTACATGTCCATACTTATGACAATGCCAAGTAGTTTTCATTACTTTGACTTTATATTTCAACATCACGATGCATATGGTATAGGTCAAGGATGTGGACTCTAGAATGAGACCTGCTGCTGCTGCTGCTGCTGCTAAGTCACTTCAGTCATGTCTGACTCTTAGCGACTCCATGGACCGCAGCCCACCAGGCTCCTCCATCCATGGGATTTTCCAGGCAAGAGTACTGGAGTGGGGTGCCATTGCCTTCTCCGAGAATGAGACCACACAGTTACTAATGGTATATATAATTTGGGCAATATGCTTAGTCATCTAGTGTCTAAAATAACTCATCTGTCAAATTAAGATATATTGTGAGTGAAAGTGAAGTGAAGTCGGTCAGTCATGTCCAACTCTTTGTGACCCCATGGACACCAGGATCCTCCCGTCCATGGGATTTTCTAGGCAAGAGTACTGGAGTGGGTTGCCATTTTAGGAGTTTTAATTATATTCAATAATATATATATAAAGCTTTTAGACAAATGCCTGACAGAAGTGACATTTATTACAGTGTTTACTGATTCTGTGATTGTATCTCTCATGTGATAGCACAAGGACTCCCCTTTACTGTTCTTAGTTTTCAATAAACGTTTGTTCTTTTAATTGAAGTTAAGTTTTAATTTGAAGTTCTGTATTCAGTACGATTTTGGAAAAAAAATTTGTTGATCATAAAAAAGATAAAATTTGCTGTCTTGATTTCTTTTGTAACAGGTTACAATTGAATGTGTATGTTAACTTGTATTGAATGAGTGTTTTAAATTTATATCGAATGAGTGTTGTCAATGTATTGTATCTTTCCCTACTGAAACAGTGAAATTCTTCACTGTTATTCAGCTATTTATGCCCATTGGTAAATTTTTCTCCATATAGTGATGACCCTTTTTGTGCTTATTGTAAGACTATTATTATTTTGTTGTTGTTTATGGAAGCCACTCTCCTCCTCTCATTCTCTCTCTCCTTAGTTTTTAACTTTTAATTTTTGGCTTAAAGGAAAATAAATAATTGATATTGATATTATGTAAGTTCACCTTTTCAGCTTCCTTATTAATTCTATTGATTTTTCAGTTGATTCTTTGTATCCCTATTTTTTCAGGGGTGTGACTGTATGAAGTATGATTGCTTTTCTTACAAGAAAAGCAAGATACCAGGTGAAGACCGGGGATTCTGTGCCACTACAGAGGATAAGCTGAGAGTGATTTAGAGAAGGAAAATAAGGATAGAAAGTCACCACCAGAAACTAGGAAGAGATAAGAAGCCCCGAGAAGCGTGTCCCTGCCAACACATTGATTTTTCCCTTGTAGTCTGCAGAATTGTGGGAGAATCAATTCTTACTATGATACATGATTCTCTAGTTTGTGGTACTTCTTTACGACAGCTTTAGAAAACAGATACATTTATGAAGACATATGACAAACAAATAGAGTTTTAACCTTTTCTATTTATACATCAGTTCTTTTTTATTGTGTGATTACATTGCTTGAGATCTCCCCGCAGTGCTAAAGGGGAGTGGAGATAATGGACAATAATCTCTCTCTTGAATTCAGTGAGATTCTTGTTACTAATTTACTAATAGTATGTTGCTTTCTGGAACTTTTATTAGATAACATTTATCAAGTAAAGAAAGTTTCCTTCTATTGCAGTCTGCCTGGCAAATTCCATTAATTGATTTTGGAAATTTGAGGGAAACCGCTTATTAAAATTGGAGAAGGCAATGGCACCCTACTCCAGTACTCTTGCCTGGAAAGTCCCATGGATGGAGGAGTCTGGTAGGCTGCAGTCCATGGGGTCATGAAGAGTCGGACACGACTGAGCAACTTCACTTTACCTTTTCACTTTCATGCATTGGAGAAGGATGAAAATCATATATTTTTTCCTTCAATCTTTTTCTGCAGTGACTTGATTTATAATATTCCTTCATGCGGTAACATTTTTATGTTCTTGAAAGAGTTATTTATAATGCATTGTTATTTTATTACTTGATTCAATTTATTAACATTTTATATAGGATTTTTCATAGAAGTTTATAAATATAATTGACTGATAGTTAATTTTATCTTTTTGTGTTCTTTTGGTTTATTTCCGACTCTTTGCGACCCCGTGGACTGTAGCCTACCAGGCTCCTCCGTCCATGGGATTTTCCAAGCAATAGTACTGGAGTGGATCGCCATTTCCTTCTCCAGGATTATACTAGTTTTGTTAAATGAATTGGGAAGTTTTATATCTATTTCCAACTTTATTTCTTATTCCTGAAAACATTTAGTGATGTTCTTGCCTTTTTTCTTTTACTTTTAGTATTCCACATTATATCTATTTAATGTAGTCTTTAAATGATAGTGTTCAACATTTTGATCATGACTACTCTTTCTTTAATTAAAAAAAATTATTAGAATATAGTTGATTTACCATGTTGTTAGTTTCTGTCATATAGCAAAGTCTATCTTAAAAATTGTGCCTATCTATTTAATCCTTTTTTAAACTGTTTTATACAGGTTTTATTTTTACTTTCTTCAGATGAAGCTTGGATAACTTCATTTTTACATTTTTTTTTTTAGTAATCCATTTATGGATAAATGTTTTTTTTAGAGCTTGACTTTGGTCACCTCCCAAAGATTTTGATATTAGGCATTCCTGTCTTTATTTATAAAGAGATTATTTTCATCTTGGTTTCTTTATTATCCCAAGAGATGAAATCAGTCAGTTCAGTTCAATTGCTCAGCTGTGTCTGCATGTAGACATACTGATTGTGATTATTAGATAACATTTATCAAGTTAAGAAAATTTCTTTCTATCTCAGTCTAACTAGCAAATTCCATTAAATTCCATTTATTGTTTAAAACTTATTTTTAGTTTTTTATTGTGACTTAAAAAATAATGCGAGCTACATAGTCTCTTCTTTTTGGAATCGATAGAGATTTTGTTTATCTCCTAGTTCCTAACTAATTTGTGAATTCCCCAACTTTAAAAAAAATTTTTTGTTTGTAGAATATAGACACACACTTTTTAAAATTATATACACACAATCATGTTTCATTGTGCCTTAAAATTTCTCTATACATTTTTAAGCTGTTCTTGTATTTTTAAGACTATTTTTAAAGTGTTTTTTCTTAACATTTATTACGACTTCAGTCCTATTTATTGGATTTATTTTGCATTTTGTTGGGAATAATCTACTAGTTCTCTTTTGGAAGATCTGTAATTAGGAATTTTTGAGTATTTATGTTTTATAATGTATTTATTTTTTCTTCTGTTGATTAATGGTTTGGGTGGATATAAGATTAAGACTTAAATTCACAAATTCATAGTCGTATTTTCCGAACTTGATGAATATTGCTTCTTATGCTATAGCATCTGCCTTTGAGAAAGAAGTCGGATTCAGGTCTAATTCTTATTCTTTTGTAGGCAAGATGTTTTGTTTTTTTTTTGGTCTCTCAAGAAGCTTTTAACTTTTCTGTTCATTCTCATAGTTTTACATTTTACCATGCATTTCAATGTGCAGTTCTTTCTTTATCCATTCATGTTAGGATTTTGTTGTATGTACATTTAAGTGTAATATGCCAAATTTTATGGAGGAAATTTTCTTTTACGTTACTGATTATTGGTTTTCCTTCATACATTTGTAAGTTCATTATTGTAAACTCATTGTTTTATTTGATAATACTTGTTCAGATTTTATTAGAACTATTTCTGATTGTATGAATTTATATGATAAATGAATAAAAATAAATCTATATACCAGTAAGAAGTGTAATTGTAGTTTGTCCTCTGAACGTGGGGCTCCGTCTCCTTTTAAAAATATTGTCCAGATACCTTTGCTTCCTCTGGAGTAACCAAATCAGGAGACAGAGGAAAGATAATTTGCATGAATTACAGTTTACAGTTAGTTATCTGCATAGTGGTTCATTAGACAACAGTGGTTATCATTCTGCTCCTTAACATTCAGTTACTTTACTGTCTTCCATGACAGCTTGTCTGTAAGTGTTTTATACCATACTGAGCAATAGCTTCCCTCTCAACCTGATTCTGCCTGCTTTCTGTTTTTGTAGAAATCCTAATTTATAGAAAAACTGATTTCTAACCCGCCAGTGTAGGTTTTCTGTATTATGCATGGTATCTTTGAGTCATGCCCTGCATAGCCTGTTAATACATGTATCATTGGGCCAGGCAGGCATTATTTTCATTTTCCAACTTGTTGAAATTAATTTATCAAATTAGAAATTGTTTTCTTCTCTATTAAAAGATTAACGTAGGAAGCAAGCCAGAAGTATTTGATTAGTTTGAGGTCTTCTGACAGACCTCTTTATTGACTTTATCATTTGACTGTTGCTGTCATCTGTGCACTATAACCTAAAGTTTTCTTTTTTTTTTTTTTTTGAGTAGTAAAGAAAGATCTTTCCTTGTCATGAACATAAGACTATTACTACATGTAATCAGATAACATAAATTTCCCACTTCTCTCTCTTTTGTGGGGGTGTGTGTGTAAGTGATGGCAGTCCACTGTTTCTGAGGAAATTCGGAATATGTTGACTCTAATCAAATAATTATGTTCTGTAACTTTGTCTAAAAATTAGCAGAAAATTATTATGAAAGTTATTCAAGAGAAGCAATAAAGGAAAGTAATTGACACTCCTAGTCTTTTCAGAAAAGCCATGGCTTGTCTGATGTCTAAAATGATTAGTTAGACATCAAAGACTTTACCTGGCTTATGCCCTGTCAATAGTTTCATCCTGGGTACAATATTTTAGGAAACATAAACATGGTTTTCTAGATTATTAGAGAACTTTTGCTCCACACAATGAATTACTGAAGTGAACTTCCCCCCATACACATTTCATTATTCTGTACCATTTGACCACTAATAAGTCCATCTGGAACTTTATCTAGTCCTTAGCCAAAATCCTCCTCCTTCTTAAAGATATTCTGACCCTCCTCTGAGTTGTCATTTCCTCCTACTCTACCCAAGTGATGAGCTCTAACCTCTTCCCTCCAGATGTCAAACCCGCCTATTCCGCTGAGATAAAATATATATAACAATTTTGCTTCACTGCTAACCATTCACCAAGGGAAAACTGAATTTTCATATGTCCATCTCAAAAAAACCATCAAAAGAACCCACTTCAACTGAAAAGAATTATATCTCTTTTGAAACTTATCCTTATTCTACCAAGTATATCAATTTGAATGTAAGAAATTAGTTTAAACTGTTCATACAGTTTTTTCAGTGTGCACACATGTGCAGACACATACCATAGTCATGATAAATTATATCCAAATGACCCATTTCTGTATATTAACTCATAAAAAAAATCATTCTATCATGTCTGAACCATTTGGAGGCAGGATTCTTCCATATATCTCATATATGCCTTGTATTCTAACTCTCCACTTTATAATTTCTTATAGTAATGATTGCTTATAACACTAATAGAATTATCTAGTGTTAGCAATAGAAGAGAACACAGAAATTATCTAATATAGCTTCTTACTCCCAGCATAGAAGCTTAATCTAATTTTAGATGCTTACTATTTTATGATTACAAAAACTATTTCATTGTCATTGATTTATTAGCCTCTTTTTCAAAGTAATGCATTTGCCACTTTCCAGAAATACAAGGATCTTGTTTATTTTAACCTGTTTAACTATCTCCCATTATTTATTTCTACTTTGGTAACATTTTAAATCTGTAATATATATATATACACACACACACACACATATATGCATATACATACACACAGATATATGTATATATATACATACATATGTATAGAATGTATGTATATATATATTTTTTACGCTGTATAAGATATTGTTGCCATTGCTTTCTACAGACAATATTCACTTATATTTACCCTTATATTTAACCTTTCTATTGTTTTTCAGTCCTTCTTGCATGACCATGATTTAGTCTTGGATCATTTTCCTTCTGCCAGAAAAATCCCTTTTAATGTTTATTTTAATGCCAATTTATTGGTATTGCATTTTTTGGTCTGAAAATTATATGTATTTTCCCTTCATTTGTGAAGCTAGCTTTTGCTGCTTTTGTAGAGTTGCAGGTTGTTAACGATTGCTTTCAAAACTTTACAGATATAATTTCACTATTTTTTGTCTGCTGCAAAGTCTGACTGTAAGTCTGCGATTTTATGCTGAAAGCCGCGAGGTTTTTTTCCTGGCTGCTTTTAAAATAATCTCAGATTTTGGTGTTAAACAGTTTTTCTAGCTCATCGAGAGAAGTGGTTTTTATTGTATATATCCTGCTTAGAGCTCATACTATTTAATACCTAACTTCGGTTGTTTCATTTTCTTAGTTGTAGAATTTCCATTTAATTCTTTTTATAAATTCTACATTTATATTGAAGTTCTCCATTTTGTGCCTGTTTTTTCTTGATCATATTAATCATAATTCTTTTAAAATTTGTGTCTGGTTCGGTACAGTATCTAGGTCACCTATGCATTTGTTTCTCTCGTCTGATTTTTTTCCTCCTGATTTTTAGTCATTTGGTTCTATCTCTGAGATACCTGGTAATTTTTTTATTACATGCTAAACTTTGCTGAAAAAATATTGTGGAGTCTTTTCTTACCAGAGATTTAATTTTTATCCACCAAAAATTAGAATATGAGTGGGTTAATTTGTTTCAGCTACAAATTTTAAATAATTTTTATTTAGTTTTCTGTGTGTTTGAAAGCTGGTTTACTTCTGCTGTGCTCTTAAACTCAGGAAGGATCTATTACTAGGTCCTCAGTTTATGAGGGCCTCTTTTCCTTAGAGGGCAGTAAAGTAATTTTTTCTCTCTGTAACATTGGGAGTTTGACAAAATCTGTTTCATTTTTTAACTCCTTATCATCTGCTTTCTAAATGTCTTTTTTTTGTAAATATGGCCCACACAGGAGTAGCTTAGGAGCTAGGAATTCCCTTAAGGGAAATAGTACAGAGACTGTTAGGCTCATTTCTTTATGATTCTCTTTATTATCTCAGATCTTGGAATCTTGAATTTTGGCTGCCTTGGTGGTCTAGAATTCCAAATTTTTATCTCCTTAACCTAAGTATTCTTGCTGGGAAAATCCCATGGACAGAGAAGCCTGGCGGGCTATAGTCCATGGGGTCGCAAAGAGTCAGACATGACTGGGCAACTGAGCATTCATGCATGCCACCTAAGTTGATTGCCAAAATCTTTAGCCTGTTATTTTCTGCCTCTTTGTGCAGTGCTTTGAATTACCAGTTGTCCCAAGGGGAAAGTAGCAGTGGCAAATATATATCTTACTCTGATGCATTTCCTTTCTCTCCTAGGTCCCCTGGTTTGTTTGCCAGTTCCTCTGTTGGCTGTGTTTTACATTTGCATTTTCACATTTTACATTTTATTCAGCCTTTTTTCAGTAATTAGCCTTAGCAGCTGCCTTCGTCAGATAAAACCTACGTTGTTACAGTAAGAAGCATTCCAATATTTTTTTAATATATTTTAAAATTTGGATTACAGGTTTATGAGTTAGATTAAGAAGATCAAGTTTACTACTTTTCTGACTCCCAACTATAAGCAAGTTAGCCTGAGTTTCTTCATATGTAAAATGAAGATGACAGAGTTGCAACATCACAGAATTGTGAGAAAGCATAGTCGGTGTTCTGTATGCATAGGTTCTATATCCACAGATTCAGTTGCAGATCAAAAATATTCAGAAAAAAAATCCTGAAAGTTCCAGACTGCAAAACTTGAATTTACCGCACACTCGCAACTGTTTGTTATATAACATCAACATTGTGATAGGTATTATCAATTATATAGAGATGATTTAAATATGCAGGGCGATGCATATAGGTTACATGCAGATACTATGCTATTTTACATAAGGAACTTGAGCATCTATAGATTTTGGCATATGTAGGGTAGTGGCAGGGGGTTATCCTGAAGCCAACCCCCCTGCAGATATGAAGGGATAACTGTATAAGAGTTATATACTCAATGTGTTAATAAGCATCGAGCGTGGCACTTGTGAAGCACAAAGACAAGTTACAAACATGAATATCAGGTTCTGCTCTGAAGATATCACTCAGCAGAGTAGAGATGTCACATTGCTTTTTAAATTAACTCTTGCCAGTGCTTAGCAGAATCTATTCAGATATTGTTGCAAAGTTTACTAAGTTATATTTAATTTTTTTTCTTTTTAAAATCTTTTTTCTATCTCCTTCCTGTCCTGTGGCACCTCAGTTGTTCTGCAAAAAAATTCTCTAGTATTACGTGGAGTAATAGTATATTGTCTGTGTTTATTTGGACTCCGATTGGCATAAGTTTTATACTGTTGTCTGTTTAGCTTGTATTTATGTTTTCTCTCTAATACAATTTTACGTCCCTGATGGAAACGAGGAATTTTGCTGTTACTGTTGATAATACTCCCATGAGCAGAGTATAGAGCACATCGTTGCCGTTCAGTAATTATTCGTTGAATTTAGTTGGGGTATGAGTTGAAAGAAAGAAACTAGAGAAAGAGATTTCCATTTCAGTTTAAAAAGTTGCAAAAATGTACTGGAATTCATGGTTTTTAAGTCTGTGCTTTCAAGAAAATATTTCTGTGCTCTTTGATCACCCAGAAGATGTAAAATGTTAAGTCTAGTAAAAGAGATCATTTTTTTCATATATTCAAAAGGTAGAAAATACTCCAAATTACATATTTATTAATTTCAGAAACCAATTATGTCTTATAATAAAAACCATTAGCCTGTACTAACATATGAGAGCCATTGCACTATAAAAGTTGCATTAAAGTCTTTTGTTACTTGAAAACAATTGATCTTAACAGTTTGATTTTATGATTAAAATATCCAGGCTCTTTGGTAAGAGATAATTCCAGGAAGGCATAAACTATGAAAGCCTCTCTTTAAAGGCCTCTTAGCTGCCTTGGTCCATTAGACCATTCTTAAGAAAGGCCTGGCTTGTTAAACTAAGAGACTTACCTGAAACAGAACTTGATCTTGCTCTGTCTCAGTTCTTTGTCTAAGTCTACTTTTGATAAAGGCTTTTCTGGTGGCTCAGTGGTAAAGAATCCATTTGCTAATGCAGAATATTCGAGTTGAATCCCAGGGTTGGACAGACCCCCTGGAGAAGGAAATGGCAGCCAACTCCAGTATTATTATTGCCTAAGAAATCCCATTAACAGACGAGCCTGGTGGGATACAGTCCAGGGGGTCACAAAGAGTGGTGTGACTAAGCGACTAAACAACAGTAACAACTTCTGATGAACTCTGTGTAGGCATTGGAGCATCCTATATTATCTACATTTGAGCTTGTTCAGATCTTCCTTGCTTTCAGGTTCTTTCCACAGAGGGCTCAAGTTCACATTTTCTTCTTAGGCTCCCTCTATAATTCCAGTAAGTGCCTATATGAAGCTTTTACCAATATGGGATAATAATTACCTAACATTTTCCATAGAAGCTTTTCTTCTCCAGCTTTTAAAAGATGCCTGGACCACACCATAGCCTAAAAAACCAAACTTCCATTTAAAAAGATGAACCCAAACCTATCTGAGGGAAAGATATAGGAGTGCTATTAGTGATTTAAACACTGTATACTGTTTTCAGATTAGTCTTGAATTTGGATTGGCAAACAGAGTCAAGATATACAGTCAACTTCACCCAACACCAAGTTGGCTTAGCTTTAAGAAGGAACATATTACAGGAAGAAATATAGCATGAAAGCAATAGCATAGAACTCCCAGGCACAGTTTTCAGTTTCCTAATATTTCACATTTGTGTTGCGCATGCAGTCTGTGTTGTTCATGAAAGATGAAACTAAGCCATCATCCCGGGGACCTGTCATGTTTTATACCTGCTTAGTCACTCAGCCCCTTCAGAAGTATGTGACTCTCCTATTTCTTCCTATTCTCTGGAGCATCTGTGACCATCATCAGTAGCTTCCACATATTACTTGGTAACAAGTGCTTGGTAGCTCTTGGCCTAATTTCCATTTATCTTAGATTCAGTATGGATAATCTGCTAATAGATAATTGAGTTAAAAGCAGAATTGTCCATAGATTAGGTGTCCTGAGACCAGAGAAGGCTACAGAACGAACTGTTAACCTATTTAACATTTTTTATGAATTTATGAATAATGAACAAAACTAACATCTGAAAAGGTCAATTATTTTGTATCAGTTCATGATATTCACTCAAGGAAGCATCTATCATTTACTGTATTTTTGGCACTGAACTTGTAGCTAATGCAAGGATTTTTCATTCTTTTAGCTTGCTAGTTTCAATCCAAAATAAGTTTTGTTATTAAATGTCGGAATCATATTTTTAAAAGAGTGCTATAGTGACTTCACAGAGAAGGCAATGGCACCCCACTCCAGTACTCTTGCCTGGAAAACCCCATGGATGGAGGAGCCTGGTAGGCTGCAGTCCATGGGGTCGCGAAGAGTCGGACATGACTGAGCGACTTCCCTCTCACTTTTCACTTTCATGCATTGGAGAAGGAAATGCATGTTTGTGCCTGGAGAATCCCAGGGACGGGGGAGCCTGGTGGACTGCCATCTATGGGGTCGCACAGAGTCGGACACGACTGACGCGACTTAGCAGCAGCAGCATAGTGACTTCACATTGAAATTATTATGTATTTTACTAATATTAGCACAGGAAAGGTTTGATAGCAAATAAGTCAGTGTGAATGGACTTCATTGTCTAGCTATGTCTTTATGTTCAAAATATTTGTACCAAATGAAGCTCAGAATGACGAAAAGTTACTTCTTTACTTCAGTTATTGACAACAGTAAACAACGTGAGGCCGAGCAGTAAAATTCTGAGCTTAGTTTTCTTTAACAGGATCAGAGTAAAGCAATGTGATCTGTCATAGCGTGGTTACCATAAAGATGTTTCAGTACTAGTGACATTTGTTATATGTTTAACTAACACATTCATACATTTTTTAGTCAAAATACTGGGCTTCCCAGGTGGCCAGTGAATCCTCCTGCCCATGCAGAAGACACAAGAGACACGGGTTCAGTCTGTGAGTTGGGAAGATACCATGGAGGAAGGCATGGCAACCCATTCCAGTACTCTTGCCTGGAAAATTCCGTGGACAGAGGAGCCTGGCAGGCTACAGTCCCTGGGATCCCAAAGAATGTGACATGATTGACTATCACTGAGCACACACACACACACACACACACACACACACACACACACACAATGAAAATATAAAGTACCGTTAACTAGTCAACATAATACTATGGTACTCTTATTGTAAATTATAAAACTGTTGTCAGTTTTAAATTACTCTTCCATTACAGTCATTCCAAGAAAGTGCGTATGTACTTGATTCTGAATATATCATTTAGATATCTGAATAACCTGCTCATCATTTGATGAAATTCTTCTGGAAGTCTTCCTAGTATTTGGTGGTTGCTGTTCTATAAGAAGGGGCATTTAGAAAAGCCAATTAGCTTGCCAGGCTCCATAAGTGTTTTAAAGCTGGTATTTAAAAGAGGCAGGTGGCTACTTTGATTTTTCAAATTTTACTAGGTGATGATTTCTCAGCTATTAGAATTAATGAAAATGCAGGAAATATCAAACTTCAGAGGATATAAAACCTCACATAAGAACATTTTAGAAGAAGGATTCAGTAACCTTCCCATGTGACAAATCAGGCCTTTCTTTGTACACAGTAGAGAAAAAAAGAGGTGGTAGGAGGTGTGGGTCATACGGGAGGCAAAGTTGGATCTGAAGTTTCTGACAGATGTATTTTGATCAACTACTGCCCCTGAATATGGATCCATCTCATTTAATTAACTAATCCTTCTCACATATTTTGTAAGAATGGAATACATGATAGAGCTCTTGCCAGACCTGATAACTGAAAGAATGAATGGAAGTACAGAGGAAGTGGAGTGATGCAAGCAGAGCTGTTGCAGCTTCACATGCTCGCTAAGTCGCTTCAGTCGTGCGTCCAAGTCTTTGTGACCCTATGGACTATAGCCCTACAGGCTGCCCTGTCCATGGGATTCTCCAGGCAAGAATGCTGGAGTGGGTTGCCATGCCCTCCTCCAGGGGATCTTCCTGACTCAGAGATTGAACCTGCATCTGTTACATCGCCTACATTGGCAGGCAAGTTCTTTACTACTAGCTCCACCTGGGAAGCCCACGTAAGACGTATGTCCATCCATGAGCCTTCATAAGTCCTATTCTAGAAGGTGCTGACCACACGTTAAGGAATACAGTTCTCAGTGTATTAATCTTTAGGACCAGCATCTGTGAAGGTGATTGAAATAGTATATTAGAATGTTCCCTATAAAAGGCAGGAAGGAAAATACCTCTGGCATAAGTAGATTGATTTTTTCCTTTCCCCTAAGAAATGCATGTCTCACTTAGTTAAAGAAAGAAACATTCTCTTTTGTAAACATCAGCTCTAATGCTTTTTTGAACTTTTCTTACTTCTGTGTCACTTCTGTGTACTTGAAATAATCCTTTGCGGATATCCCATTTCTCTCTGTGTCTTTATTGAGAAAAGACCAAATTCTGGATACAGGTGAATGAAGAGTTTTGAAGCTTTGGTGCTTTGTGTAGGTAAACCTTTGGAAGGGCATGTATTTATTTAAAACAGGTCATGCATCTGTCAATATATTTAAATTTTTTTCGCTTCATGGTCTATGGGTTTCAAAACAAATTGTTCTGATAACACTTTTCATCCATTTTTCACACTGCACTCAGAAACACAGCTTAAACTAAAACAAAGGTGACTCATAGCCAAGGGAGTCTTCTTTTACTAGGTCTGTCCTCTGGAAGCACTTTCTCCCCTCCCTAAAGAGCTTATGGTTTTACCAGCTAAACTTAAAATGGGTTTCTTCCATGTCCATTTCCTGCATATTTTGTTCTCAATCCAAAATATTTTTTATCTACCTTTCATGTCAGTATTCTAAAAACCCTATTGTGCCTTAGTGAACATGTTAAATTTTAAAATAAGAGAAGATTAAATGTGTAAATGGAAAACTCAGCAAGCAACTAAAGAGCCTAATACCCAACTGAAGTAGGGCAAAAGGTTAGAAAGGAAAAGAATATGGGTTTCTGAAAGAGGCTTAAATATAAACAGCCCCCTGACTTTGGGTTCAAATACAGAATGAATAGAATGGTTGGACATATTTATTAAGGCAGATGATTTGAAAATTTTAATCCTATGCTAAACTGAAAAACATCCAAGGAAGGCAGTATTTGAGTGTCTGCCCTCAAGTCCAAGAGGAGGAACCTCTAGGGATTTTCTGGAGAGAAGAAATTCTATTACAACATTTTCCTGGCCTGAAAGCCTTCTTAGGAGGAAGTGAACAGAGCCTTTTGCCCCAAGGCCAAATTTCAAGAGGTTGGACTGCCAGGACATCCTACACACCGGACAGAGATAGTGAAGCCAAGACTACCCACATTCCCATGCTTTTAAAAACTGAGGAACCTCAAGGGGGTACTTGATTTATGTGGAATAATTGGCTTGCCCAAATATATTTCAGAAAGAAAACCTTTTCCATCACCCTCACCTGGGACTGAAAACTGTGGAAAATGGGGGTAGAAGAAGAAGGGCAAAGATTGAATTACTCCTTGGCTAATGCATTAGGACTCTTGGAAAAGAGTGCAATGTTGGGAAAATAACATTGACCAGCAGTTATTGAGCGATCATGTAGTTTTAAATGTAGCATCTGCTCTCATCCTCACAAAACTCCTACTAGGCATATGCAATTATTATATTAAATTATTATATTAATTTTTATAAATGAAGAACCTTGAGCCTAGATTGATTACCTAACAGATGAACCAGAAAGCATGCTATGATCATAAAATGAACAGCTATTAAGTGATAAAGCCAGGACCAAACCCTTAACTGCCTGACTTAGCACCTGTATTATTGGCAACCTACAGAACTGGATGAATGAGCCACTGCAATAAAGGTAATCATGAACTGGGAAACAAACTTATTACATATATGATGTGTATGGTTCTTTACTCAAAGTAATGAATCTTATGAGTAAAAGATGTCAAAGACTATTTGGAACCCACCTATAGGTCAGCAAGCGCTTAGAGGACATAACATTACACTTTTCGTATTTATTCACATTGTAAAATTTGTAACCTCTACGAACTAGCCCTACTCTGTTGCCAGCTGTTAGCAATCTACTGATACTAAAACAATGAAAAGTAAAATTTTAAATTAAATGTCTACAATATGTTGTTTCCCATGCTATTGGTTTGTATTCATTCACACACGTTCTCTCTCTTAATCTAATTGCCCTGCTCAGTGGTTAGCATAAAATATACATTGAAGAAGTATTTCTAAAATAATGAGGTAGGTGGTATTTCCCTCATTTTGCAGATGTGACAACTGACTCCCAGAGAAAACTTACCAAAGACCACAAGACCTCATGTAGGATTCAAATTTAGTTTTTCTAACTTCAAAAACCATACATTTGGTATAATATCAAAAGCCACAAAATTACAGAAATATGTTATTACAGAAATGAATAAAACAACTGGAAAGGAGATTTCACTTGTGCAGAATCTTAAATAATAATGAAAACCTTTCATGGAACAAGAATTGATTCTTTATGGGGATGTGGAAGAGTGTTGAAGGAAGTATTCTTGGCCACTGCTTCCAGATTTGTTTGTATCATATAATATTTTTATAGCATACTGTGGGAAGTGAGGAAATAATTGTCAGCTGGAGTGCCCTGGCCACCCATGACTCTGACCAGCTTACGACATGAGCTGAGAAATGCGTAAGGTATTTTTTAGATCTTGAGATGTTCAGCTTGGTTTAAGAGATATGGTGGGAGATGATTTTGGAGGAGTAGTTTAGAGTCAGATTATGAAGACTCTTATATGCCGTGTATTAGGGTTATAAAATCATAATAAATATACAGAAAGCTAAAATAGTGCAATAATGAAAAAAAGCTTTTATTTTACCTGATTTTTTTCCCTCAATCATTCTGTATATTTAAACCTACATTTATAACTTAGGGTTTCTTACTGTGATGCAGTTGATGTTATACAAAGCCTCCCGTAGAAATTAACTATGAGAACTGAATAAAATGAAATAAAATAAAAGATAAAAGAACAACTGTTTAAAATTATTCTTGGGACTTCCCTGGTGGTCCAATGCAGAGGGCATGGGTTCAATACCTGGTCAGGAAACTAAGATATCGCATGCTGTATGGTTCAGCCAGAAAAACTGTTCTCCAATAACTAAGGCAACAAGAAAACAAGGAAGCAAATTCCTAAAGAGAAAGGAAATTCTTTAAAGTGAACACTACATTTGTCTCCACTTTTTCACTTTGGCTGCCAATAAATAGCCCTGAAAATAGAAACTGATCTCAAATCAGCAGCCTAGAAGTTGCAGAAAGACAACAAATTGGACTTTAGGATTACCAGAAGAGTAATAATTTGAGGAGTGAAAGTCAGGAGACCTCTGACAATCTACATATAATTTCTACTCTAAGCATTTACTGATTTTGATCTGTGGAGAACACTGAGATTCTGCTCAGAAGTTAAAAAATATAGTGGAGATTTTGAGAATCTAATGGTTATAGAGAGACAAAAAGCAGTGTTAGACCCCCAAATAAGAATGATCCCATTTACTCAAGTCTTTTCCACTGAAATTTCCGCAAACATTACATATAAGGAGTAAGAACAAACTAAAAATAGGCTAGTTCTTCCTGGATGAATAGATCTAATGAAAACTGTAATACTTTGGAACCGAAATCTACAAAATCAATTCAGTTCATTTCAATCACTCAGCCGTGTCTAACTCTTTGCAACCCCATGGACTGCAGCACACCAGGCCTCCCTGTCCATCACCAACTCCTGGAGCTTACTCAAACTCATGTCCATCGAGTCAGTGATGCCATCCAACCATCTCATCCTCTGTTATCCCCTTCTCTTCCCGTCTTCAATCTACCCCAGCATAAGGAAAGTATAGTCTTTTCAAATGAGTCAGCTCTTGATATCAGGTGGCCAAAGTATTGGAATTTTAGCATCAGCATCAGTTCTTCCAACGAATATTCAGGACTGATTTCATTTAGGATGGACTGGTTGGATCTCCTTGCAGTCCAAGGGACTCTAAAAGGGTCTTCTCCAATACCACATTTCAAAAGCATCAATTCTTTGGCACTCAGCTTTATAGTCCAACTCTCACATCCATACATGACTACTGGAAAAACCATGACTTTGACTAGATGGACATTTGTTGGCAAGGTAATGTCTCTGCTTTTTAATATGCTGTCTAGGTTTATCACAGCTTTTCTTCCAAGGAGCAAGCATCTTCTAATTCCATGGTTGCAGTCACCATCTGCTGTGATTTTGGAGCCTCCCAAAATAAAGTCTCCTACCGTTCCCATTTTTTCCCCTTCTATTTTCCATGAAGTGATGGTACCGAAATCTATAAAATAGTGTAAGAGAAATCAAAGTAAACCAAAATAAATGCAGAAAAAGACTATGGTCAAAGACTGGTGGATTCAGCATTACTAAGATGCTAATTCTCTCTAAATTTATCTGCAGTTTCAACATAATTTCAGTTAAAATCCCAACTTTTAAAACAATCAACAATTTAAATTTATATAAGTATGCAAAGCTTCAGGAGAAGGCAATGGCACCCCACTCCAGTACTCTTGCCTGGAAAATCCCATGGACGGAGGAGCCTGGTAGGCTGCAGTCCACGGGGTCGCTGAGAGTTGGACACGGCTCAGCGACTTCACTTTCACTTTTCACTTTCATGTATTGGAGAAGGAAATGGCAACCTACTCCAGTGTTCTTGCCTGGAGAATCCCAGGGGCGGCAGAGCCTGGTGGGCTGCTGTCTATGGGGTCGCACAGAGTTGGACACGACTGAAGTGCCGCAGCAGCAGCAGCAGCATGCAAAGCTTCAGGAATAATCATGATAAACTTGAAGAACATGTTTGGAAGATTTATATTACCAAATACCAGTTATTTTATAAAACTACCATACTGAAAAGTATGTGAAATCTCTGGTACACGAATAGATAATTTGACCAATGAACAGAATAGAGAGTCTAGAAGCAGACCCATTGAAATATACTCATCTGATTTATGACCAAATTGCTGTTAAAATTCAGTAAGGAAAGGATAATCTTTGCAGTTAGTAGTATTAGATGAGTTTTTTTATGAAAAGTAATTTATTCCTACCTCATACCTCATATGCAGAATTCAGTCACAATAAATTGTAGACCTAAATGAGTTTTTGTTGTTGTTTTATTTATTTATTTTTTCGTTTGTTGTTTGGTTGCCAAGTGTCGTCCAACTCTTTGCGACTCCATGGGCTATAGCCCACCAGGCTAACTCTATTATTTAAAGCTCAAAACTGGCAAAACAAATTTAGTTGATATAAATAAGGATAATGGTTAATATTTAGGGATATTTTAATGGATAGACTGTTAGGGAGGCTTTTTGGATTGTCTATATGCTGTGTTTTTTCCTTCTTGTTGTTACTTACATAGATTACTTTTGAAAAATATTCATCGAGCTGTGCCTGTCAAATGTGTGTGCTTTATGTGGGTGACATTTCAGTAACAATGTAAATATATCTTTATGCATAGTGTACAGAAGTTGTATACAGTTTATTATACATATACTTAAACCATTCTCTTTTGGGTGAGTGTACTGCTATCATCCTAAACTAAGCCGTATAAACTTGCCCTGTCTTTGGTGTCACCTTCCTATGCACATCTTTCTTTCTCTTCCCTTCCTTGATCCTCACAGGCCATAAAAACCTGAAAAAAAAATTTATACTTTTAGGGCTCCTGATTCTGTATATTTAAAATATAAAGTTTATGCTACTTTGCTTCAAACTTTCTTTCATTTTCTTAAACCTTTTCTCAAACTACTGCCACTCTATTCTTCCTTAATATCATTTTCATTACTCCTCTAAACAAAAATTGTGACAATATTGTCAACAATAAATTTTAAAATATATGCTTGGTTTTGAAGGCAGAAACTGTTCTCTGCCTGTCCACTCCTATGTCTGGGAGCTCTTAAGAACATCCACCTGTCCTATCTGCTGGTCCAGAATCCTCAGTGTCTTCTTTCTCTCCCTCTCTCTGTCTCTCTGATCACTGCTTACTGTTCATGGCCCCAGTCAAGCCTTCTTTCTCCAATAAACATCCCTCATTGGTGTGCCTATTTTCAAATACTTTACAGATAGAATGGTGTAACCTTATGCTGCCATAATTTGCTCTACCTGTGACCATTATAGCCTCCCAAGAAGGCATCAGCTCTTTAAGGAGAGGAAATATGGGTCTTCATTCCATATTATTAATTTGGCATGTGTGGTCTCCTGATGTAAGGCATTTTCCCCATTTCTGAAGTGTGATTGACATATAGCCCTACATAAGTTTAGGGTATACAGTGTAATGATTTGACATACATGTATCAAGAAATGATTATCACATTAATTTTAATGACCACCCATCATCTCACATAGATACAAAAAAAAGCCCAAAACAAATCTTTTTTTCCTTGTAACCAAAACTCATATTCTCTTAACAACTTTAATACATACACTTTCATACAGAAGTGTTAACTATCATAAAGTTGTACATTGCATCCCTAGTGTTTATTTACCTTATAACTGAAGTTTGTGCCTTTTGACCACCTGTCCCTAACTCCTCTTCCCACCTCTTTTATCTGTGTATGATTCTTCTGCTTGAATACTCAGTAAGATTCTAGAGGCCAGATTTCTAATTATACACTTTATTTTCTCAAAAGATGAGCCTAATGTCTTGCATAAAGAAAACCTTCAATACATACTCATTAATTGTTTTTTCCTGATTCTTTCAAAGAAACAGATAGGCTATTAGGTTATGGATACACCACAGAATTTTCCTTTATTAAAATCTTCCAGTCCACTCACCTTCTGCCTAAAATCCTAACTCTCCATTATTTTTGCAGGCTGTATAGGATCTAGGCCTTGCCTTGCTCTCAGGCATTTCTGTCTTTGCATCTCTCCTCTTGCTGCTTCTCAGTTTTTTTTTTTTTAAAACTTTTTATAGAATATAGCCAGTTAATAGTTTCAAGTGCACTGCAAAAGGACTCAGCCATATATATATACATATACATATATATAGAAATATATACACACATGTCCATTCTTCCCCAAACTCTCCTCCCATCCAGGCTTCCACATGACATTGAGCAGAGTTTCCTGTGCTATACAATAGGTCCTTGCTGGTTATCCATTTCAAATAGAGCAGTGTTTGGGATGGACATGTACACTCCTTCTCAGCCTTTAATCTTACTCTTCTCTTGGCCTGGAAATGCTCCTCCCCAGGTCCTTACAGTGCCTAATTTTCATAAATGTTACCTTCTTAGGTAAGGTAACACTCCCTATTAAGTATTTTCTTTTGTTTTTCTTCATAACTTTACCTGCTCTCACCCCAAATGTAAACTACCAAAGGCAGAGACTTTGAGTTTCTTATTTTTGGTATATCTCCAAGCCTTGCAATACAATATGGTTAATAAATGTGAGTTGAATAAATATATGAAGAAATGAACAAATGAAATAAACACCTACAATTATGATTGAATCAGAAATTGTAATTCAGAGTGAATTAAAGTGAATCAAATTAAATTCAGAGTGAATTAAAGCAGAAGATCCTGAGGGACAAAGTAGTAGATCAACCATCCAGGAAAAAGGCACAACCTTAGAATATGTGGATATAATCAATAAAAATAGGGTGAATGTGAGTTGTGGGCAAATTTTTCTTCCAAATGATAGGATAAATGGTAGTGTTTTTAAATCTCTGAATTCAGCCTATATCAAATATTGAGCTACATGGTAAAAAAAAAATTAATAAAGTTGACTGTTTATGTCTAATTTTATTGTAAAAAAGCAGTGCATCTGGGAGGCCAAATGACATTAGAACACATTATAGACAATAACTCTTTAATTATTTGACACAGGTGGAGACAGAAATCATTATCTCATTTAGCAGATCTTAAAAATTGAGGCAGTGAAAACAAATGTTTGTCTAACATTTCAACATCAATTTTAGAGTATTATGTGGAATTTCAGTTCATAACTGCATGTCTGTTCCTGTGTCTACTATATTTATGATCACATAATCAAAATTATTACCAAACTTATACTGTGAACATACACTTCCACATGGTGAGAGAAGCATCTCACTCCGTGTCCTACAATAGATTTCTCTTCTGTAATCATCCAATTATGGGTAACCAGAAAGGCCATGGATACAGCACTAGGTCTTAAATGTGGGCATTCCCCCCCATCAATTTATTCAAAGAGTGCTGCATTCATGGTCAGGGAATTGGTTCAGGTTCAAGAATGGACTGACTATGGAAGGACATTAATTCAAGCCCAAAGTATAGTGCCCCACCAAGCAGAGAAAATGGGTTTGTGGTGGCAAAATTGTAGCACATACCAATTTGATGACTCCTGACAAATCACATAGAAGAAGTTTCTCAAAAAATTATATCAGGATTTACAAATACTATTAGTGGTATGTGATCATTTTTCCCCTTGTGTGTCACTTCCTCGAGATTTATGTCTTTACTTTTAGCTATTTTTTATTCATGGGTATCCCAAATTCTGCTCTCCTTCCACTAAGAAAGTTCCAGCCTTAGAGTTGTTAAAGTAAAAACAATTGTTGTTAAAGTGGAAAATAGAAGCAATTTTTATCATTGGCCCACCACAGTTTGGCTCAGTTCTTCAAGTCTCTGCTCTAGTTGAGAATGAAGCCAGACCACACACTGAGGCTGAATTACAACACTTCAAAAAGAAGAAAAACACTAATGGAAAAAGTCAAATGGGTTTCCAAATGGGACGTGGTAGACAGTGCAGAAACGTCCTAGCACAGCTCTTATGAGGAGTACACTTTGAATCCAAGGCCCCAACACAGGCATGAGTTTGCATTACCACTGTAGAGCAGGAAATGTCCATTCAGCTGCAGAGTCCATCAGCCTCAGTGGGAAAGCCTACTGAGAGCCTTTCACCCCAGTTCCCACTTTGTGTGAATCGATCCTAACATTTATGAAAATAAAAATGAGGGCTACATGGAATATTTTTTCTTTAAGACTATTTCAGCAAGTGAATGAATAAATTAGGGAGTGAATAATTGGAAAGAAAACCTTAAGTTGGTAGTGTCAGAGAAACATCTGATATCTTGGACACAAAGGCTGCTTTCTAAGTCCTAGAATCCAAGTCAGTGTTGATAAATCAAATTGTGGGAAGGATGAGTGATGGTATATTTTAGGGCAAAATCAGAAAAGGTACTTGATTGTTTCTGTAATATTCTCCATCATTTGTGTCTGGCCTAGGCACTTGTCGTTTTCAACAACAAGACTCAGCCGTGCCTGACTTTTTGTGACCCCATGGACTGCAGCAAGCCAGGCTTCCCTGTCCCTCACCATCTCCCAGAACTTGCCTAGGCACTTAGGGTATAGCAGTAAGCAGAAGGATTGTCCTTCCTTCAGAGAGGCAGATGTAAATTTAAAAATGGCTACACAGATCCAAAATTAGAATTGTTGTGAATACTAAAAAAGAGAGACATATTAATATGAGGGTGTATAAAATGTGTGACTTGACTAGGGAATCAGGGAAGACTTTTCTGAAATTGTAAAGGAGTTGCCCTATACTGTGTGCCAATCAGTTTCAGACTCGTTAAGACTTTTATATCCTAAACACAGCCAGGCTGAGAAGGGTTTTCCAACACTGTATCTAGGTTACACCTGAGAAAGTTAGGGTCATTTGGTGAGACATGTATGCTTTCGTGGCTCTTTCACAAATATTATGCAAACTTTTGAAAATCTGGACCAAATTTGGTATTTTAGGAGTCCTTTGTGGAAGAGCACAAAAGCTTAGGGGCTGAGGATGATGCTTTAAACTCACCAGAATAGGTAAAAGGGAAAAACAGAGGAAAGATGCAAAGAGAGAAAATGGACGTTTTTAAGAAACTAGGTGCTCTATATAAATTATCCCATTTAGTCTCGAATGATGCTAATGCTGAAACTCCAGTACTTCGGCCACCTCATGCGAAGAGTTGACTCATTGGAAAAGACTCTGATGCTGGGAGAGATTGAGGGCAGGAGGAGAAGGGGATGACAGAGGATGAGATGGCTGGATGGCATCATGGACTCGATGGACGTGAGTCTGAGTGAACTCCGGGAGATGGTGATGGACAGGGAGGCCTGGTGTGCTGCGATTCATGGGGTCGCAAAGAGTCGGACACGACTGAGCGACTGAATGGAACTGAACTGAACTGATATACTGTGGACGTTGAATATAACTATCTACATTGTGTAGATGTGGAAACTGAGGTCTCCAAGAGTTAAGTAATTTACTGTGACAAATCCAGTTAACAGATGTGCTAGAATTTTGACACAGGTCACTGGCTTCAGACTCATGCTCCGAATTTTTCCATACACAGTGCTTCTTCTCACTAGGCCTTATCAGTGGCTAAGATGTGTCATTCTAGAATAACCTCTGCCTCTAATCTAATTTAAACTAAGGGGAATACTCTTGAGAATTCAACACAATTGCCATGATTCTAGGAGAAAAATTCCAGAGATTTGCTTTAGCTCTTTGATACCATTATTTCTATTAATCTAGTCATACACTGACCTTTTTCTTGTGAAAACAGATTGTCAGTCCCCTAACTATAGACGTAGGCTCATAAACCAGGCTGGAATACTACGCCTGGAGAATCAGTTTCTGTTCTGTGGCACAGTATTGATCAATATGTCAGACATTGTGATTTGGTTCCAGTACTCAAACATAATCCATTCTTCTCTTCCTGACTCTATCACAGAATTTGGAAAAGGTGAACTAATCTTTATCCCAATCTCCTGTGAGCTAAAAGTAGTCATGCAGTCCTTTTCTGCTCAATGAGATGTTTATTTGCTAAATAGTAATTCTATGAAAAAAAATAATAGATAATAATAATAATAGTAAATAATAATTCTATGAAAAATGTTGCTTTCTCAGTGAGAAAGAACAGACTATGTTGGCTTATTTCTTTTGCCTATTTGTTCTCTTTCCAATGTGAAATTTGGTTGTAATACCTGGAGATGCAACAACAATTCTGTAACCAACAAGCAGTGAGGACATGAGCCAACTTTGAGGGTATTGGGACAGAAAAATGGAGAGAGGTTGGGATTTTGAGTCACTTGGCTGGCTATTGATTATGTTCCCTTAGTTTTGTTACGGGGAAAATTCATGATCGTCTGATTGTTTTAGC
Source organism: Capricornis sumatraensis (assembly GCF_032405125.1). Lineage (NCBI taxonomy): Eukaryota > Metazoa > Chordata > Mammalia > Artiodactyla > Bovidae > Capricornis > Capricornis sumatraensis. Next base: position 28,992,712 of record NC_091073.1, read on the forward strand.
CACTGCTGCTGCTAAGTCACTTCAGTACTGTCCGACACTGTGCGACCCCATAGACGGCAGCCCACCAGGCTCCCCCAACCCTGGGATTCTCCAGGCAAGAACACTGGAGTGGGTTGCCACCTCCCTCTCCAACGTATGAAAGTGAAAAGTGAAAGTGAAGTCACTCAGTCGTGTCCGACTCCTAGCGACCCCATGGACTGCAGCCTACCAGGCTTCTCCGTCCATGGGGTTTGCCAGGCAAGAGCACTGGAGTGGGTTGCCAAGCCACTACTTTTAAAAAATTCTTTTCTGTTATGGCTTATTACAAGCTACTGAATATAGTTCCCTGTGCTATACAGTAGGATCTTATTTATCTATTACATATGTAATAACTTGCATTTTAAGCCATTATTATGAAGATATCTTCTGTTTTACTGACAGAAGTGCTACAGACATATAAAGTCAGAGGTGCGGTCATAAAATCAGCTGGCCAGTTGGAAACCTTCCTCAACATTTTTCTGCTTGAATCAGAAAGATTATACTCTTTTCAGTGTTTTGTCTGAAGGGAGTAGTCATGTTCCCTCTGATTGTGGCCACTCCACAGAAACAGAATGGACCCCCAATAAAACTGAGTTTAGATGTCTAGATTGATGATGCCCTGTAAACCCAGTAAGGGTAGGAAAAAACTAGGGATAAATCAGACAAAAGGTGTGCCAGACCTGTACAAAAACTATAAAATTTTACTGGAAGTAATTAAAGAAAGCCTAAATAAATGGAGAAACATACATTGAACAAAAATTGGAGAATTCAATATTTTAATACATAAATTCTCCCCAAATTAATTTACAGACTCAAACCAACAACCAAAATCTCAGAAAACTATTTTTGTAGTAAATGGTAAACTGATTTTAAAAATTATTTAGACTGCATGCTGCAACTACTGAACCCCGAGCACCTAGAGCCTGTGATCCACAACAAGAGAAGCTGCTACAGTGAGAAGCATGTTCACTCCAATGAAGAGTACCCCCTGCTCACTGCAGCTAAAAAAGCCTGCCCTAAGCAATGAATACTCAATGCAGCCAACAGATATTTCTCTATAGATATGGATATATAGGCTCAATATGGATCATAGAACTAAATTTGAACTGAAAAATATAAAACTAGAGAAGAAAGCATAGAAGAAAAGCTTTATGACATTGCATCAAGCTATTGTTTCTTAGATATGACACTATTGCAGTGGATGGGTAATAGTATTTCATTGAGATTTTAACTTTCATTTCCTTATTGATATGGAATGTTAAGTATCTTTTCATGTGCTTATTTGTCATTCTTAAATGAAATGTTTGTTCATTTTTATCCCATTTATGTTTTATTTTGTCTTGAGTTGTATGTTCTTATATTCTAGATACAAGACATCAGATCATTGTTTTGTAAATATTTTTCTCAGTTTGTGGCTTGCCTTTGCATTAAAAAAAAACACAAAAACAATTTCCCTCCAAAACTAAAAATGACGAATTGGCTTTATTTTAGGGTTCAACTTTATATAGACTAAGAAACCTTTACTTCCCACAAGGTCATGATAATTTTCTACTGTTTTCTTCTAAAAGTTAGAGATTTACCTTTCTGTATGGATATTCAGTTGACTCATCATCTGTTTGCTAAAAACACTGTCCTTCCACTCTTCACTTATCTTGACATATTTGATAAAAATTGGTGGTTCATGTATATGCATTTCTGGACTCCCTGTTCTGTTTCATTGATTTGTTTGTGTACCCTTGATGTCAATATCACGAGTTTGATTACTGTCTGTTTGTTGGTTAGTCTCTAAGTTGCATCTGACTCTGCTGCAACCCCATGGACTATAGCCTTTCAGGCTGCTCTGTCCATGGGATTTCCCAGGCAAAAATACTGGATTGGGTAGCCATTTCCTTCTACAGAGGATCTTCCCAGCCTAGGGATCAAAACTGCATATCCTACATTACAGGCACACGCTTTACCACAGTTGTTGTTCAGTCACTCAGTCCTGTCCAACTCTTTGTGACTCCATGGACTACAGCACACCAGGCTTCCCTGTCCTTCACTATCTCCCTGCATTTGCTCAAACTCATATGAGTCCATTGAGTCAATGATGACATCCAACTATCTCATCCTCTGTCGCCCCCTTCTCCTGCCTTCAATCTTTCCCAGCATCAGGGTCTTTTCCAATGAGACAGTTCTTTGCATCAGGCAGCCAAAATATTGGCGCTTCAGCATCAGTCCTTCCAATGAGGATTCAGGGTTGATTTTCTTTAGGATTGGCTAGTCTGATCTCTTTGTGGTCCAAGGAACTCTGAAGGGTCTTCTCCAGCACCACAGTTAAAAAGCATCAATTCTTTGGTGTTCATTTTCTTTAAGAAGATCCAACTCTTATATCCACACATGACCACTGGAAAAACCATGGCTTTGACTATACGGATCTTTATCGGCAAAGTGATGTCTCTGCTTTTTAATATGCTAACTAGATTTGCCATAGCTTTTCTTCCAAGGAACAAGCATCTTTTAATTTCATGGCTTCAGTCACATGTGATTTTGGAGCCCAAGAAAATAAAGTCTGACACGGTTTCCATTGCTTCCCCATCTATTTCCCATGAAGTGATGAGACCGGATGCCATGATCTTCGTTTTCTGAGTGTTGAGTTTTAAGCCAGCTTTTTCTTTCTCTCTTCTTTTTTTAAATCTCATCTTTCACTCTCATCAAGAGGCTCTTTAGTTCCTCTTTGCTTTCTGCCCATAAAGGTGGTGTCATCTGCATATCTGAGGTTATTGATATTTCTCCCTGCAATCTTGATTCCAGCTTGTGCTTCATCTAGCCCGGCATTTAACATGGTGTACTCTGCATATAAGTTAAATAAGCAGGGTGACAATAATACAGCCTTGATATAATCCTTTCCCAATTTGGAACCAGTCTGTTGTTCTATGTCCAGTTCTAACCGTTGCTTCTTGACCTGCATATATGTTTCTCAGGAAGCAGTTAAGGTGGTTTGGTATTCTCGTCTCTTGAAGAATTTTCCGCAGTTTGTGTGATCCACACAGTCAATGGCTTTAGCATAGCCAATGAAGCAGAAGTAGATGTTTTTCTGGAATTTTCTTGCTTTTCTATGATCCAGTGGATATTGGCAATTTGATCTCTGGTTCTTCTGCTTTTTCTAAATCCAGCTTTGTATCCAAAAGTTCTCAGCTCACGTACTGCTGGAGCCTAGCTGGAAGGATTTTGAGCATGACCTTGCTAGCATGTGAAGTGAGTGTGACTGTGGTAGTCTGAACATTCTTTGGTGTTGCCCTTCTTTGGAGTTGGAATTAAAACTGACCCTTCTCAGTCCTGTGGCCACTGCTAAGTTTCCCAAATTTGCTGGCATATTGAGTGCAGCACTTTAACAGCATCATCTTTTTGGATTTGAAATAGTTAGGCTGAAATTCCATCACCTCCAATAGTTTTTTTGTTTGTTTTTTTGTTTGTTTGTTTGTAGTAATGCTTCCTGAGGCCCACTTGACTCCACACTCCAGAATGTCTGGCTCTAGGTGAGTGACAATACCATCATGTTTATCGGTGTCATTAAGATCTTTTTTTATACAGTTCTGTGTATTCTACCCCCCTCTTCCTAATCTCTTCTGCTTCTGAAGGTGCTTACTGTTTCTGTCCTTTATTGCATCTGTCTTTTCATGAAATGTTCCCTTGGAATCTCTAATTTTCTTCAAGAGATGGCTAGTGTTTCCCATTCTGTTGTTTTTCTCTATTTCTTTGCATTGTTCACTTAAGAAGGCTTTCGTATCTCTCCTTGCTATTCTCTGGAATTCTGCTTTTAGTTGGGTGTATCTTTCCCTTTCTCCTGTCTTTCACATCTCTTCTTTTCTCAGCTGTTTGTAAAGCCTCTTCAGACAATGACTTTGCCTTCTTGCATTTCTTTTTCTTGGGGATGGTTTTGGTCACTGCCTCCTGTACAATGTTATGAACCTCTGTCCATAATTCTTCAGGCATTCTATCTACCAGATCTAATCCCTTGAATCTATTCATCACCTCCACTGTAAAATCCTAAGGGATTTGATTTAGGTCATATCTGCATGACCTAGTGGTTTTCCCTTCTTTCTTTACCACAGAGCCAAGCTTTATTAAATTCTTGAATTCTGGTGTGATAACTTTGGCTTTTACACCAGCTGAATTGATTAGCATATTCTTTGTCCTTTGATTTCCATGTAACTTTTAGTTCAGCTGCACATTTCTAAAGAAAATGCTGTCCTTTTATTCAACTTCCTTTTCTTTCTTACTCTGATTCACAAATTCCAGCCACCTTGGTTTCTCCAGACTCTGATGTCTGTCTTTTAAAATCTGCAATCCACAAGGCCACCAGACTCCTTTTGGGCTCATCCTTCCTACCCTGAGGCCTGGAAATTGCTTCCAGGAAGTACGCTGGAGAGTTTACAGGACTGACCTTGTTTGTTTCCTTTCTCTCAGGAGTCTCAGGTCTCTGCTGTCTGTTGTTCAATGTCTGGAAACATTTGTTGCAGATATTTCACCCGGTTTTCTGTTTACATTGAGAAGGCACTGCCTGCAGCAGTTAATCCTTCATGGGCAGAAGCAGAATTCCTGTCAGTCACTTTAATTTTATCCCTTCCAGTGGATGTGTAATTTACCTTACTGTGATTTTAATAGCTCATGATCTTGAGCAAATTGTCATGTGCTGATTGTTCTTTCACATATCTTCATTTATGAAAAGTTTTTCAAATATTTTGTTCACTTGTCTTATTAGGTAGTAAGATTTTTTATACATTCAAGATGCTCTTGTCATAAATATATATTGTAAATATTTTCTCTAGGTCTTTGTCATTCTTAATCATGTCTTTTGAAGGGTAAAAGTTTTTAGTTTCAATAAAGTCCAATTATTGATTTTCTTCTTTTATGATTCATACTTTTCCAGTATCAACAAACCCTTTGCCTACCCCAAGGTAACAAACAGTTTCTCCTATCTTGTTTTTCTATAAGCTTTATAGTCTTAACTTCTATGGTTGCATCTATAATCCACTTAAAATTAATTGTGCAAATATAATGTAAGAATTGAGGTATATGTTTTTTTCAAATGGACATCTAGTTGTATCAGCATCATATGTTGGAAAGAAAATCTGCTCTTATTATTACTTTAACATATTTGTTAACATTGATTAACCACATATGTAAGTATGTTCATTTGGGGGCAGTCCATTTTTTTCCCTTGATTTATATATTTATTATACTTGAAGTTAGGTAGTACAAGTCCTTCAACTTTGTTCTTTTTCAAAACTATTTTGGTTTGAAAAAAAGAACAGAATTTCACAAGAGCAAACTTGAAGTCATTCATGTCTAATAGCCAAGAAGGAAAGAACTGAGAAAAAATTAAATGATTATAACATTGAATTTTAAACCATAAAATAAATATTTATGTCCCCATACTAATATAAATAAAAATTTTATAAATGTGTATAGGGGAAGAAAAAGCTCTTCCATTCAGATTTTCAAGTAAATATAGAAAGAATGATGGAAAATTCTGTAAGATTTTGCCGTGAGTATTGAATTATGTCATCTTTTAAGGTGATTTTTTTAGTTTGTGAACATACTGAATTAAGTGATTGATCATTAATGTTAAAAAAGCAATATACTGATATAAATAAATATGTATTGTTGATGTTGTTTAGTTGCTAAATCATGTCAGACTATTTCCAACCTCATGAACTGCAGTTCTCCATGCTTCCCTGTCCTTCACGATTTCCTGGAGTCTGCTCAGACTTATGTACATTGAGTTGGTAATGCTATCCAACCATCTCATTGTCTGTTCCCCTCTTCTCCCCCTGGCTTCAGTCTTTCCGAACATCAGAGTCTTATCCAATAAGTTGGTTCTTCATATCAGGTGGCCAAAGTATTGGAGCTTCAGCATCAGTCCTTACAATTAATATTCAGGGTTGATTTCATTTAAGATCAACTGGTTTGATTATCTTTGCTGTCCAAGGGACTCTCAAGAGTCTTATCAGAACCACTATTTGAAAGCATCAATTCTTTGGTGTTCAGCCTTCTTTATGGTCCAACTCTCACATCCATACATGACTACTGGAAAACCATAGTTTGACTATACAAACCCTTGTCAGCAAAGTGATGTCTCTGCTTTTTAATACACTATCTGGGTTTGCCATAGCTTTTCTTCCAAGGAGCACGTGTCATTTAACTTCATGGATAGTCACCATCTATAGTGATTTTGGAGCCTGAGAAAATGAAATCTGTCATTGTTTCCACTTTTCCCCATATATTTGGGGAAATGATGGGACTGGATGCCATGCCAGCTTTTTTACTCTCCTCTTTCACTCTGATCAAAAGACTATTGAGTTCCTCTTCACTTTCTGCCATTAGGGTAGTATCATCTGCATATCTGACTTCTCCCTTGATTCCAGCTTGATTCCAGCTTGTGATTCATCTAGTCCAGCATTTCCCATGATGTACTCTGCATATAAGTTAAATAAGCAGGGTGACAACGTACAGCCTTGTTGTACTCCTTCCCCAATTTTGAGCCAGTCTGCTGTTCCATATCGTGATCTAACTATTGCTTGGTCTTCACGACAGGTTTCTCAGGAGGCAGATAAGGTGGTCTGGCATTACTATCTCTTGAAGATTTTTCCACAGTTTGTTGTAATGTACAGAGTCAAAGGCTTTAGCATAGTCAATGAAGCAGAAGTAGATGTTTTTCTGGAATTCCCTTGAAACATAAATAAATCTATAAGAACAATATATTTTATAAACATGTATATATTATAGTATTATATATGTATTGTTATAATGTATTAATAGTATAAAATATATTGATACCTTATAAATATATTTATGTTTTAATACTAATAGCAATAGCAAATATATTAATAATCATACACTGTAATATATGTACTTGATGTAATGACTTTATAATAAGTTTTCCTGTTTATCATAATAAATCAAAATATAATTTTTCTGATATTAATATAGCTATTCCCACTTTCTGTTAGTTAGAGTTTATTCTTTTTTAATATAAATTTATTTATTTTAATTGGAGGCTAATTACTTTACAATATTGTATTGGTTTTGCCATACATCAACATGAATCCACCATGGGTGTACACTTGTTCCCCATCCTGAAACCCCCTCTCACCTCCCTCCCCATACCATCCCTCTGAGTCATCCCAGTGCACCAGCCCCAAGCATCCTGTATCATGCATAGAACCTGGACTGGCAATTCATTTCACATATGATATTATACATGTTTCAATGCCATTCTCCAAAATCATCCCACCCCTGCCCTCTCCCAAAGAGTCCAAAAGACTGTTCTAGACATCTGTGTCTCTTTTGCTGTCTCACATATAGGGTTATCGTTACCATCTTTCTAAATTCCATATATATGCGTTAGTATACAGTATTGGTGTTTTTCTTTCTGGCTTACTTCACTCTGTATAATCGGCTCCAGTTTCATCCACCTCATTAGAACTGATTCAATTGTATTCTTTTTAATAGCTGAGTAATACTCCACTGTGTATATGTACCACAGCTTTCTTATCCAGTCGTCTGCTGATGGACATCTAGATTGCTTCAGTGTCCTGGCTATTATAAACAGTGCTGTGATGAACACTGGGGTACACGTGTCTCTTTCAATTCTGGTTTCCTCAGTGTGTATGCCCAGCATGTTGGTTAGAGTTTAAATGTTATATCTCATTCCATTCTTATCGTTTTAAAACAGTTCTAATTAGATTTCTTATAAACAGCATATGGTTATATTTTGCTTTTTATGTACAATCTGACATCTTATTCTTTTAATTGGATTGTTGTCTATTGATATTTAATATAATTATCAATATTTTTTGTATAAACAGCATATTTTTACTAGTGTTCAACATGATACATTCACTTCGTGGTTTTTTTCCCCTAAATTAACAGTATTTTTTCATATTCTTTCTACATATTATCTTGTTATATAAAGCATATTTAAAAATTTTTTACCTTGTATTATGGCTTCATCTATATGTATTTAACATCTCCAAATTTATGCACATATAGAAATCTTACTATGATATACTTTGATTACTCCCTCCATCTATTTTTCAGTTGTTTTCATACATTTTTCCTACATGTGCTACAATTCATTGTTATTAAATTTTATTTAAGGAGTTAATTATCATTTTAAGAAATTAGTGCATTTTATATCAAAACCACAATTTCTAATTATCTTACTCTTATTTTTAGATACATATTCATGCTTTATTTCCTCTTGCCAAAGAACCTTCTTTAGTGTAGCATGTAGTACAGGTCTTTTGGCAACAGCTTATCTCTCTTTCATCCTTTGTTTTTCTCTACTTTCAGATGTTTTTATTGTGTCTACATTTTTTTCAGTACTTTATTAATATGATATCATTGTTTACTTTCTTATATTTCTGAAGAGTAGTGTGCAGTCATTTTATTCCCTTGTATATATGTGCATTTTTACTCTCTTCTCTTGAAAAATTTCCCTTTGTTGTTAGTTATTTATTTGATTACGATATACTTTGATATTTGTGATAGGCAGAATGAAGGCACTCCAAAGATAGACACACTATAATACCCAGAATCTGTGAATATGTTGCCTTTTGTGGCAAAGGGAAGTTAAGAGAGCCAGTGGAATTAAGGTTTCTAATCAGTTGACCTTAAACTAGGGTAATTATCATGGATTATCTGGAAAGATTCAGTGTTTTCACAGGGGTTCTTTAAAGTTTAAGAGAGACTAGAGAATTATGGGAAGATGTGATTATAAAAGAAGTTTATAGGAATATACTTACTGCTTTAAGATGCCTGAAAAGAAGGGGCCATGAGTCAAGAAATATGAGTTGCCTCTCAGAGATGGAAAGGGCAACAAAAAAATTCTGTGTAGTTTTCAGAAAGAAATTCAGCCTGCTGACACCTTAATTTTAACCAAGTTAAGTGTGTGTTAGATTTTTGATATATACAATTTTAAGATAATAAATTTGTATTGTTTTGAGCCACTAAGTTTGTGATACTTTGTAAAAGCAACAGTAGAAAAATGTCAGAGTATAACTTTGTGTGTGTCTGTCCTCTTTATGGTTTATTTATCTTCATGTGTTAGTGGAGTTTTTTTTTCTTTTCTTTTTTTTCATTAATCTTGGAAAATGATAGTTATTTCTTTCCATCTTACTTACATTTCTCACTTCTGGGACTCAAATAACACTGATACTACCTCATAAATCCCTGAGTGTTCTATACCTCTTTCAGTCCTTTTCCTATCTGGACGTAACAGTGGTGTTTTGTTTTTTTTCTTGTAGTTTCAATTGTTGTATTTGCATACTAAACGATCTTTTCTTTTGTGGTGGCTAATCTTCTGGCAATCTCACCCAGGATCATTTTTAACTCATGCATTGTATTTTTTTAAGTAGTTTTTAGTTTCTTTTCTAGCTTATATTTATTTTCTCATATGTTTATGGTTTCCTTTAAATACTTGAAGATATTTCTGATAATCCTTTTAAAATCATTATCTGTTATTTCATCTTTTCTGTCATTTTGGAGTTTGTTTCTATTACCGGTTATGGGTAATAATTTCCTGTTTTTTCACATGTCTCCTCATTTTTACTGGATGTTAGGCACATCTAAGTTTTATACTGTTGAGTATTATAGGTCTTCAGAAATTCTTTTCAAATTGGTAGACTCTGGTCAGGCTTCCCTGGTGGCTCAATGGTAAAGAATCTGCCTGCCAATGCAGGAGACACAGGTTTGAGCCCTTAGTTAGGAAAATCCCCTGGAGAAGGAAATGGCAACCCACTCCAGTAATCTTGCCGGGGAAATCTCATGGACAAAGGAACCTGGCGAGCTACAGTGTATATGGTGTTACAAAAGAAACACACGCAACTCTGGTCTGCCATATAGTCTTACTTCTTTTGTGGCTTGCTTTTAAGTTTTATTAGTGCAAGTTTAGAGTAGTTTTACTCTAGGGATGTTTAAAAGTCCTGCAAATATGTTCTTCTGCTGTCTTTAGATTGTCTTGAGTATTCAATATAATCTCTCAATTCTGGCTGGCCAAAATTCAAGTCTTCTAGCCTTGTGCAAGCTCAAAATGCTTTTTATTTTATTGTCTCAGCTCTCTCTTTTCCTAGACTAGTGCAGATTTTTCCTATGTGCATGGACCTTAGAATTCAGCATCAGAATCAAGAATATTATATGCAGATTTCTGGGTCTTTTTTTAAAAAATATAGTTCCCTCTTTCTTAAATTCCAGGCTTCCCTGGTGGCACAGATGGTAAAGAATCTGCCTGCAATGTGGGAGACCTGGGTTTGATTCCTGGGTTGGGAAGATCCCTTGGATAAGGGAACAGCTACCCAATCCAGTGTTCTGGTCTGGAGAATTCCATGAACAGAGGAGCCTGGCAGGCTACACAGTCCCTGGGGTCACAAAGAGTCAGACACGACTGAGCAACTTTCACTTTCACTTTTTTTCCTTAAACTCCACTTTCCAGTTTTCATTGCCTTCACCTCTCTGAAGTTTTATCTTTGCCTCTTCAGATAGGCTACCATTATGTAGCTAGGATTCCCCTCCCTACATCATGCATCAGAAAGTGCTTCTAGAGAGAAAACCCTGGGGAAGGAAATGATGACTCACTCCAGTATTTTTGCCTGGAGATTCCCATGGGCAGTGGAGCCTGGCAGGCTATGGTTCATAGGGCTGCAAAGAGTCAGACACAACTGTAACAACTTAGCATGCATGCACACACTCACTGTATGTAACATGGATAAGCAAGAAGGACATACTGTACAACATGGGGAACTTTAGTCAATGCCTTGTAATAACCTGTAGCGAAAAAGAATCACTTTGCTGTATACTTGAAACTAACACAACACTGTAAATTAGCTATACTCCAATTCTTAAAACATTTACATAAACAAGAATTTAATACATATATACATTGCAATTTTCAAGTTAGTGTAAAATTTTATCAAATATTTGATTATTTTTTCAAGAGATAGGATTTCTAATATATGGGAAAAATTGGCATTAAAACAGTCTCCTCACTAGTTTATATGTTTAATGCATTAATAAATATCATAGTTTTGATGTCCTCTATAATCTATTTTTTAAATGTGTATACGAGTTTTTTTCAAAGCTGACTCTGTCGATGTAATATGTTTTGTCATAATGTAATGTATTTTTAGCCTTGAATGAGTTTGCTGACTTCTCTGTTATACCTTTCTGTCACAATAATAAGCATTGATATTGAAAATTAAGCTTTTCCCTTCATTTTATTAAACAAAATATCTTACATTTTAAAGTATTTTTATGTTATTAGAATTATTGATATTATCCTAAAAATTTATCTAAGTAGCATAAAATGCACATTCTGTTAAGTAATTATTAAACATTTACAATGAAGTTTTTATGAAATGCATTTCTTAATGAGACCGATAGATTTTGTTTGTTTTGTTTTAGGTTGTTTTTGTATCCTTGGATGAACATTTCTATTAGAATATAAAGAGTCTCAACATTTATTAGCCACCCATTTCTTATTTTTATAGAACTAAGGCCTGAGGAATCACATACTCATAAATAAGAAAAGTGAAATGGAGGGAATTTTATTTTAACCATGTCATTCAATTCTTTGTACATCTTCTGAGTCACGTGTCAAACATGACATGGTGATTTATCATTAAAAGTTACTTTTAATGATTCATAAGTGTATAACTAGATTATAGTCTATGGTTTCACAGGTGGCTCAGTGTAAAGAATCCACCCGTCAAAGCAAGATCCATAGGAGATGTGGGTTTGATTCCTGGGTTGAGAAGTTAGCCCAAGGAGGAAAAAATGGCAACCCACTCCAGTATTCTTGCCAGGATAATCCCATGGACAGAGGAGCCTGGTGAGCTACACTCCATGGGAGTTGCCAAAGAGTCAGTCTTGACTGAGCAACTGAGCATGCACACACAAATTATAGTCTACTTCAGTGTTCCTAATTATAAAGAATGTGGAGCCATCTGGTCTGCAAAGAAAGACTTGAAAACGTCAGTTTTCATTCTAGTCCCAAAGAAGGGAAATGCCAAAGAATGTTCAAACTACTGCACAGCTGCACTCATTTCACATGCTAGCAAGGTCATACTCAAAATCCTCCAAGCTGCACTTCAACAGTGCATGAACTGAGAACTTCCATATGTACACGCTGGATTTAGAAAAGGCAGAGAAACTACAGATTAAATTGCCAGCGTCCATTAGATCATAGAAAAAGCAAGAGAAATCCAGAAATCCAGAAAAACATCTACAACCTTTGACTGTGTGGATCACAAGAAACTATGGAAAACTCTTCAAGAGATGAGAATAACAGACCACCTTTCCTGCCTCCTCTGAGAAACCTGTATACAGGTCAGGGAGCAACAGTTAGAACTGGACATGGAACAGCAGTTCCAAATAGGGAAAGGATTATGTCAAGGCTGTATATTGTCACCCTGCTTATTTAACTTATATGCAGAATACATCATGTGAAATGCCAGGCTGTATGAAGCACAAGCTAGAGTCAAGATTGCAGGGAGAAATATCAATAACCTCAGATATGCAGATGATACCACCCTTATAGCAGAAAGCAAAGAAGAACTAAAGAGCCTCTTGATGAAAGTTAAGAGGAGAATGGAAAATGCTGGTTTAAAACTCAGTGTTCAAAAAACGAAGAACATGACCCCCGATCCCATCACTTCATGGCAAATAGATGGGGAAACAATGGAAACAGTGACAAACTTCCTTTTCTTGGGCTCTAATATCATTCCAAGCTCCAGGAGATGGTGAGCATGCTCTGGGAGATGGTGAAGGATGCAGAAGCCTGTCCTGTCCTGTCTATGGGGCTTCCCTCAAAGCTCAATTGATAAAGAATCCACCTGCAATGCAGGAGACCTGGGTTTGATCCATGGATTGGGAAGATCCCCTGGAGAAGGGAAATGCTACCCACTCCAGTATTTTGGCCTGGAGAATTCCATGGACTATAGTCCATGGGGTCGCAAGGAGTCAGACACAGCTGAGTAACTTTCACTTTCAAATCATTGCAGATGGTGACTGCAGCCATGAAATTAAAAGACGCTTGCTCCTTGGAAGAAAAGATATGACAAACCTAGACAACATATTAAAAAGCAGAGACATTATTTTGCTGACAAAGTTATGTCTAGTCAAAGTTTTTCCTGTAGTCAGGTATGGATGTGAGAGTTGGACCATAAAGAAAGCTTTAATCCTTTTGAACTATGGTGTTGGAGAAGGCCCTTGAGAGTCCCTTGGACAGCAAGGAGATTCAACCAGTCAAGCCTAAAGGAAATCAAGCCTGAGTACTTGTTGGAAGGACTGATGCTGAAGCTGAAGCTCCTATACTTTGGCTACCTGATGCCAAGAGCCAACTCTTGGAAGAGTCCCTGATGCTGGGAAATATTGAAGGCAGGAGGAGAAAGAGACGACAGAGGACAAGATGGTTGGGTGACATCACCAACTCAATGGACAGGAGTTTGAGCAAGCTCCAGGAGATGGTGATGGACAGGGAGGCCTAGCGTGCTGCAGTCCATGAGGTTGCAAAGAGTCAGACATGGCTGAGTGACTGAACAACAAACTGTTATTCATCTTCATTGATATCATAACTCCAATATGTAGAATATTTTGAATTTTTTTCAACTCCCTAAATGTTTGAACAGCATTGAAAGTGAAAGTCAAAATGAAATCGCTCAGCCGTGTCCAGTGTCTTTTTGACTCCATGGACTGTAGCCTACTGGGCTTCCCTGTCCATGGGATTTTCCAGGCAATAGTACTGGAGTGGATTGCCATTTCCTTCTCCAGGGGATCTTCCTGACCCAGGTATCAAACCCAGGTCTCCCACGTTGCAGGCAGATGCTCTATCTTCTGAACCACCAGAAAAGTAAAGCATTAGTTGTGAATTAAAGCATTAGTTGTGAGTAAAAGAAAGATTCAATCTTTCTGTGGTGAAACAAAAAAGGAAGTATGAGTCATTTTCTTAAAAGATGACTTTAGGGAAGACCATAGATTGAAGTTCAGGATATGGAAATAGGCACTGTTTTTTTGAATGTATCCATCTATTTCAATGTATTTACTTGGAAAATCTTTATGTACCCTATGTGGTCACGGGTCACAGGACCAGAAGACTCTGGGTGTGTGCATTCTAGACATTGTACAATATAGAACGTAAGATCTTTATTTCTCTTTCCTATAAGACTACTTTATTTGAAAGCAAAAGACTACACAGTTAACTCTATAAATATACTATTCTTTTTTATAAATGAGACAGATGAAGCTCAGAAAAGTAATGTAGGATGTCCTGTTTCATGGGTGTTGGACCTGGAACTCAAACCTGGGCTTCTGTTATTCCAGAGTCCATACTCCTTTTATATATACTGTCTTTCAAGTGGGCAGAAAAATAACTACGTTTGATAAACTTCATAAATGTAAGCTACTAGCTAAGTAGGTATTCACTGGAAGTCTACATAAAGAAAGAAAGAGAGAAAAACAAACAAACAAAAACTTGAGCTTTAAAAATGCGGAGGATTTCTATATGTAAAAACAAAGAGCAAAATAAACTAGGGAACAGTACAAAGAAGTCGGGGAAGTGTAATACACATTGTAGGGGAAAGCGACAAGGGGGAGAAAAAACTATATATGGAGTTTAATTGGACAGTAGAGAAAATTGGCAAGTTGTTGCTGAGTGGAATATGGGAAAATCTTAATGAGTCCGTCCTTAAGAATTAGGAGTCACTGATGGGTTTGGAACAGGGGACATGATAAAAATCATGTTTTAGGAAGAATTATCTGGTAGTTGCTTGCAGTATGGTTTGAAAAAAGCTTTGACAAGACTACCTAAGTAGGCTGTTGTAATAATCCAGATGTGAGATTATAATGGAATAGGCTACAGTGTTACCTATGGGAATATAAAGGGAAAGACAAATACCAGAGACAGTAAGAAGAGGGATATCAGAGACTAGGGTAGATATTCATGTGGGGAATACTGAAATATTAGGCAAGAGTAACTGCCTTGGGTGCTCAGACGTTTTAATGCAAGCTTAGGGCTCTGGATATCGTAAGTAGTGAGGAGCCAAAA
Source organism: Capricornis sumatraensis (assembly GCF_032405125.1). NCBI lineage: Eukaryota > Metazoa > Chordata > Mammalia > Artiodactyla > Bovidae > Capricornis > Capricornis sumatraensis. Next base: position 29,007,815 of record NC_091073.1, read on the forward strand.
ATTTTTTTGAACATGAGCATAAGAGTGTTTAAAGGATATTAATAGTGAAATAAGTATTTCCCCTTATTTTTCAGCAATAGCATTAGAATATAATTGTAATATCTAGACATAAATAAAGCCTTAATTCCATAAATTATGAATTCCATTCCTCAAAGGGTAAAGTTACTTATGTGTCATATTAAGTCACAGCCAGATTGTTATTTCTTGTGTTTTGTGTTTAACAGGTAGTATAAGATGGTCAGTGAGACTTTATGATTGCTCTGGAATTGGCTTCTATCAGGAGACAAAGAGAGTATAAACAGTTTGTGCTTAGACACAGCTTCAGACAGTAAAGCTTGTTTAAGCAACGGCTCCTACTCCCAGCCTGTCACCACAAAACATGCCTCTTCCTGTCTGCTCATAAAGTCTTACTGGGAAGATAGTGATGAAAGGTGGTTTAGAGGTGGCAGAGAGAATCTGGTATTTTCCTAAGAAGATTGTAAGAGATCTGAATTTTTAAAGCAATTTAAAATTTTAAAGTAGTTTCACATTTTTGATGATTTTTAACTTAGATATACTTCCTAACTTCCTGACAATTTAAACAATATTAGAAGGAAACTCCTAACTGTCCACAATTTACATGTTGTTTACATTTTATTTTATCATCATCATCTATCACCTGAAAGTTGGAGATAATGAATCATTTAACCCTTAAATACTGCACTGTATGTACATTTTCTAAGACATCTGGTTCTTTTTAGAATGTGTCAGGACCAGCAATTTGTCCTAATTTTCAATTCTAGTGATAAAATCCAGACCAACTGAAAAAGTCCCACTCAAGATCTTATTATAAAAGCATTCTATGAAACATTTTTCTTAGAAATCAAATAGATAAATAATGTGAGGCAGATTTGTTATAACAGCTACTTATTGAGATTTTAAAATGTACTTGGCCATGTATTAGTCATTTTGTATTTGTAATTTGTTACTCTCATGATATATTTCTAATCATGCTATTCTTCACAATAAACTTACAATGGAGGCTCTATTTGGACAAAGTAGACACAAATATTAGTTCACTGAGTAAAGAAAACTGGAAATGCTATAAATTAATATTTGATAAATGTAATTTATGCTCTTTTATGTTAGAAAGGATACATTTATATCCTATTAATAGAAAATATCATTAAGTGATGTAAAGCATGTACAAATTGCAGAAGACTGTATCAAATAGATTCTCAAGTTCTTATTGAAAGTGTTCACTTTGAGCAGGGAGTTGGGGTTGCTTTGTTTTTATATTTCCTTTACTTTGTTCTTGGCTTCTTCACTGGGTACCACTGAAGAAGCTTTTTTTTTTCCTTGAACATTAGTAGCTTTTTATCCTTGAATGTTATAGTTGACTGCTTGTTCACTGCTCTTCTGATGCCCCAGTGTTCATTTCCATCTTACTGTTTGTTCCATTTTCTTTTCCTGATACTGTATGTCTAGGGAAGCCTTTGGATCTAGGAGAAAAAAAGAACTCAGAGGGTCAAATAACTGCAAAATTATTAAATCTTTTAAATAACCCAGAGTAGATCATTCTTAAAGTAACTTCCATGTTAAGATTTGCCTATTCATTTCTCATAAATGAGAATTAACACATGATTAACACATAAAATATGATTAGTTTAGTGTCTTCTAAGAGTCATGCATTGTTTTGTCATTTTACAGAAAGCAGTTTAATCTTCAAAATGATTCTCCAAGGGAGTCATATAGCCAATAACTGAGAAAAGATTACTATTGAAAAATCTGTGATAGAATATAAATAAAATATTATGTTATAATTAAATAAGCTACTAGAACAGAAATAATATGATAGAATGAATCTAAATAATAAAATAAATAAGAATATCTAAGCATTTGGGGCCCATTTTATAAAATACTTATTTTGTTTCTGTTACTGTTGGGTGTCACTTTGAGAAAAAAAATACTTAAAAGTTGTTTGAGATGCTTTTCCTTTCCCCACCTTACACTGTATCTTCTCTTTCTGCCTTCTGGAACAGATAGTATGGCTGGAGTTCTAGCAACCATCTTTTATCATTAAGAGATCTTGGGAATGGGAATCTTGTGCTAAACATGGTAGAGCAAGAAAAAAAGAATTGCTGGTTATTAATGACATTGTGAAACTTCCATACCAGCCTAAATCTCCCTAATCCAGACATTTTCCACGTGGAAAAGAAATGTGATTCTCCCTCTTGTAAGCAACTGTGTGGTATCATTTTTGTTTTTTCTGTTATATAGAAATAAATCCAAACTCCTAACTTTAAGTACATAAAGAATCTATATGATTTAGGTGCTACTACCTTGTTTTACCATCATCTCTACAGACAAAGTAAGAGCTGTTAGGCGCGGTAGAAGGAGATGAGATTTTTTTGTTTCAGACTTTGGTGACTACAATATAGGGGATAATTTGGAAGTAAAACAAACAAACAAACAAAAACCCGGTACTGGAGGCAGAAAACCAAATGGGAGACTGTTAGTATCATCCAAAAAAAAAAAAAAGATAATGAAGCCCAATCTAGGAAAGTTGTGGTTGGAATAGGAGGAAAAGGAGAGATTAAACAAATACTTAAGATATAAAACTGTCAGGAGTGTAAGATTGGTTGGAATCGGGATGGTAGAAACTAAAACCTCTTTGAGTTTCTGAAACTAGAGGTGCAATCAATAGAGCCAGTGCACATTGGAAGAAGATATGTCAGTGGAAAAGTTGACTTTCCAAATGTTGAATATTAGTTATTTATGTTAAAGCCCAAAGGATAGACGCAGGATGCCACTGGATAAGAAAACGTTGCTATTGTTTAACAGAGGAATTTTGACTGGCAGTGTGTGGTGAGGTGAGAGATGGAGGGGGCAGGGATGAGAACACAGATTATCAACTAGAGAACAGATACAGAGTGGGAAAATTAGTGAGCAGATAGTATAACCCAGGAGGTTCTCAGGATTGAGAGGTTGGTGGAGTAAAACAAGTGTCCCATAGGGGAGACAGAGAAGAAAAAGTAAATGAGAAACAAATGTATCCAAAAATCATTTCAAGAAATGTCAAGATGGAGTGAATAATAAAATATGCACAGTATAGCAGATCATCATTGGATTGGGCAGTGAGGAAGTCATTATTGTTAATGAGCACAATTTTGGTTGAGTTGTTGTTGGGTTGCGGCAATATTACAGTAGATTAGGAATGAATGGTAAGTAAGAATAGTTGACCATTCTTTAGAGAAGCTTCAGTTCACTTCAGTCGAGTTCAGTCGCTCAGTTGTGTCTGACTCGTTGCGACCCCATGAATCACAGCACATCAGGCCTCCCTGTCCATCACCAACTCCTGGAGTTCACTCAAACTCACGTTCATCGAGTCAGTGATGCCATTCAGCCATCTCATCCTCTGTCATCCCCTTCTCCTCCTGCCCCCAATCCCTCCCAGCAGCAGAGTCTTTTCCAATGAGTCAGTTCTTCACATGAGGTGGCCAGAGTACTGGAGTTTCAGCTTCAGCATCATTCCTTCCAAAGAACAACCAGAACTGATTTCCTTTAGAATGGACTGGTTGGATCTCCTTGCAGTCCAAGGGACTCTCAAGACTCTTCTCCAACACCACAGTTCAAAAGCATTAATTCTTCGGCACTCAGCTTTTTTCATAGTCCAGCTCTCACATCCATACATGACTACTGGAAAAACCATAGCCTTGACTAGACGGACCTTAGTCAGCAAAGTAATGGCTCTGCTTTTGAATATGCTATCTAGGTTGGTCATAACTTTCCTTCAAAGGAGTAAGTGTCTTTTAATTTCATGGCTGCAATCACCATCTGCAGTGATTTTGGAGCCCCCAAAAATAAAGTCTGGCACTATTTCCACTGTTTCTCCATCTTTTTTCCATGAAGTGATGGGACCAGATGCCATGATCTTAGAGAAGCTTAGATGAATAGTAAAAGGAAACATTCAGTAATAGTGAACAAAATCTATGATACATTGAGTGAGTGAGTGAAGTTGCTCAGTCGTGTCCAACTTTTTGTGACCCCATGGACTGTAGCCTTCCAGGCTCCTCTGTCCATGGGATTTTCCAGGCAATAGTACTGGAGTGGATTGCCATTTCCTTCTCCAGGGGATGTTCCCAACCCAGGGATTGAACCCAAGTCTCCCGCATTGTAGACAGACGCTTTACCATCTGAGCCACCAGGGAAGTCCTATGATACATTAGAAGGTGATTAAATGATAGCTGTTGTTTAGTTGCTAAGTTGTGTCCAACTCTTTATTAATGCTTTTGAATTGTGGTGCTAGAGAAGACTCTTGGGAGTCCCTTGGATTGCAAGGAGATCAAACCAGTTAATCCTAAAGGAAACCAACCCTGAATATTCATTGGAAGAACTGTTGCTGAAGCTAAAACTCCAGTACTTTGACCATTTGATGCAAAGAGCTGACTCATTGGAAAAGACCCTGGTGCTAGGAAAGATTAAATTATTATTAAATAGTGATGCTATCAAACATAGCATCACTGACTAAATGGACATGAATTTGAACAAATTCCAGGGAATAGTGAAGGACAGAGGAGCCTGACACACTATAGTCCATGGGGTTGCAAAGAGTTGGATGTGACTTAGCAAATGAACAGCAACAAAATGACAGCTGATTTAAAAAAATAAGAGGATGGACGTGTCATTAGTAAATAATTGACAAGAACATTTGGAGTGGAATCAAAATAATGCTCTTGGTCTAAAGAAATAGTCTTGGCTTTAATTGCTTTAAAAAGAGAGCAGTATCTCAATGTACATTTTAAGTTCTGTGTGGTAATGGATGAGATTATTAGATTGGAAATACTAGATATTCAAGTTGTTGCTGTTGTTCAGTTGCTAAATCATTTCCAGCTCTATGCTGCTGTATGGACTGCCTCACGCCAGGCTCCCGTGTCCTTCACTGACTCCCAGAGTTTGCTTGAATTCATGTCCATTGAGTCGGTGATGCTATCTAACCATCTCATTCTCTGAATAACTAAATTTTGGTTGGATTTTGTATCAGTGAGAGAAAATGAAATAAATCAGGAAGACAATGAGGCAAATGATTGGTCCACTAATATATTTTCATACTTCTGCTGGCGATTAGGAAAATGATGTACCAGTCACATCTGTACTTTTTCAGTCAGCCTACAGATCCGGGAGTAGACTCCTAATTAGTTATCCTGAAGCCAGCAAGCCCATGCAAATGTTGTAACTCACGTTCTTGAGTTTCACCATTTCCCAAAGCAAGTTGACCCAATGATCTATATTTAGTGGTGATTTTTATTCCCAGATGTTGAAAACAGCTTCTTTGCTGGCACTAGGTCCTTGAGGATGCATTTTCCCTAAGCTTTAAATAGCATACTTTAGGGAATTAGTATTACCCAAGATATAAAAAGATTAATAAGGATTTAAAGTTAAATAACCCTGGTAATTCCTTTAATGGATATGCATCTAAACTGTTTCCTTGGTTAATATTATAGCAGCTTATTTATCACCGCATTCCTAGGAGATAACTCTCTTAAGTTTGTGACCATAGTGTTTCAGGCATAATGCAGTGCTGAAGCCACAGGCCTTAATTCTTGGCACAACATGAGCAACCTTGCATAAGTCCATGTGTGAGACTTTGGAGAGCCTAGCCCTTTCGATACCCTGTAAAGTTTCTTTTTAAAGACATCTGAATTTTATCTGTGTCTTTCTGGCTTTCATTGAGAATGTTTACTCAATTCCATGTGAGAGAATTGAACTCTCGACAAGGAGCATGATGAATTTTCTAATTCAAACTGGGTACCAAGAGGTGGCCTGTCATCATTTTCCTTTTGTTGCACTGAAAAAAAAAAAGAGTGAGTGAGTCTCCTTGAGCGCACTTCCCACTTCTGTTTCAAGTTCCCCCATCAAGTCATTAAACATTCTCTGGGTTTTGTCAACAGCCTGGTAAACATCCAGCGAAAGAATCAAAATAAGATCGTTTATTTAACATTCTTCTCCTCCAACTGCTGATTAGAATAAATAGTTTGGATAAAACTCCTATCTGATCCAACAATCACAAAAAGAAAGCATTTTAGCTGTTGGGAGTTTAGATTGAGTTAGAAATACTTTAAACAGTGAAGAATTTTTTTTGCACACTTTGATATTTCCTTTATCTTCAACTCATCTTGTTAAGGCAATGTAAGAGCTAAATATTAATGTTGAAAAACTATTGAGAAAGCTTCTTAGCATTTAAGTAAGAATGTAGGCACTGATTTCCAGAACAAGCTATAGACGGGAAAGGCTCAGTGTTCCATTATAAGTAACTGAAGGAAGTTGAGTCTAGATAGCTGTTTCTGAAAACTACCTGAAAAGTCTGAAAAGACGATAGGTGAGATGTGTGCTGATTCTGTTTATCTCTGTTTAAAGAAGCCAGTAACTGAGCCAAAGGGGAAAAAATGTTTCTAATTATCAAAAAGACTTTTAGACTTCTAGAAGAGCACATTATATTTTTCATGTAGCATTCAAGATTCTATAATTGTTCACAAAATCTCCTCTACCTCCACCTCCTTCCAACTTTATTCTTATTAATTATCCTGTGCTTCAGATAAAATAGTATAAATACAGGCCCCACAGGATACCAAACACTTCAGTGCATTTCTGTCTTTCACAGCCCTCTACCTCGGATGCTCTTTTCGCTCTTTAAGGTGAAGGTGAAGTCGCTCAGTCGTGTCCAACTCTTTGCGACCCCGTGGACTTACCCTACCAGGCTCCTCCGTCCATGGGATTCTCCAGGCAAGAATACTGGACTGGGTTGCCATTTCCTTCTCCAGGGGATCTTCCCGATCCAGGGATCGAACTCAGGTCTTCCTGCATTGGAGGCAGACGCTTTAACCTGTGAGCCACCAGGGTTTAAGGCTGATTATAATTCTAGTGTTCCTTCTAGAATGACCTTAAATGCCACCATGGAACATTATCTTTACTCAAAATAATGATTGACTGACAAACTATGATCCTTCAGACCTGGACATTGGGCAAATGTTTCCTGGAAAAGGAATAAAATGAACCTGGCATTTTGAGAAAAACAACTAACAATAACTGTGATAAAATTAGAGCTGTCAAAAGAAAATGAGGGTTTTGGAAAACTTTCATCTACCACCATGAATTCTGTCATTTCCCAGTACTTTAAACACTTTGGTGATGAAATTGGTGAGGACATTAATGAATGTGACTTTTTGATAATGCATGATGAAATATGCCAGCTTTTGGAGGAGCAGCCTACGTCAATGATCTCCTGAATGATGAATATATGATTAGGAAATCAAAATCACATATAAGTAAAATGTAAGAAAAACTAGTGATTTTAATGTGATGAGGTAAGAAAAGTTGATTGGTATGATTTCAGGTTTTATGTTTCAAATAACTTTTAAGAAACTAATACTTGTCTGGTTTTGGTATAGTATCAAAGAAGAATATTTGCAATTATCTGGAAATTCTCCTCCCTTTTCCAGTTATTGTCTGTGGAAAATACCAGATTTTCTTCATATACTTCAACAACAAAAAAATACTCTATAAATTGGCTGCCGAAAAAAAAAGTAAGAATACAACTATCTTTGATAATGATATCAAAGAGATTTCTATAAATGGAAAACAGTGCCACACATTTCACCAAAATGTTTCATACATGGTTATTTTTCAGAATAGCTGCCAGTAGGTATGTTTTATTGCTGCAAGTGTTAATTTATCCATGAAAAATGTAGATATGTAAGAAATCCAACTTTGTAAACTTTAGCCCGGTTTATTTTCTGCATGCAAGCAAATTATTTGGCTGATGAAGAATAAATACATATATTTCCTAGTAGTCTCATTGAAATTCAAGAATTTCTGAATGGTTTTAGGTTTAATACAAATTACTTTCACCCCTTTCTTCCCATCTAAATTTGGTTATAGGAGGGGAAATGGAGATAGAGCTGGGCAAGTGCTACAACACTCAGTGAGGCAAGAGTGTTAATTTCTCAGTCTTGGGTGAAGGGAAATAAGTTAAGTATATGATGTCAGGAGAGCTATGAAAAGCATATCCATTGGAATTTTGATATGTTATCATCACCACATTTCTTTAAAGCCTAGCTCGAAGGATTTTGAGCATAATCTTACTAGCATGTTAAATTGTTGTAATTACTTACACTATAATTATTTCAGTGATGTTAGTAACGCCTGCCTGTTCTTTTGTTTGGTTCATTCTTTTATTTTAAACTTTGTCTATCATTATCTTATAAATATATTTGTAAAGTAACAAATGCCAGGTTTTTATTTTCCTCAAATTTCAACCAAAAATTTAAAACTTATTCAGGTATTTTTACAATTAGTGTCTAAGTTTGAACTTAATTATGTCATCCTCTTTGCTTTCTGGGGTTTTTTGTTTTTGATGTAGGCTTTTTCCCCTCTTGTCTTTTGCTATTTAAGCATGTTATGTTTTCTCTGCACAGTTTTTTAATAATATGGATATTTTATTTCTAGCTTTATTGAAATTTAAATGATAAATACATTTTTAAGATATTTAAAGTGTATGATACTATGACTTGATATATTACGTATACATTGTGAAAGGATTTCACACTTCAAGTTTAATTATCAAATCCATCACATTACATATTTACCTTTTCTTCTGGTGAGAACATTTATGTTTTAACTTTCTTAACAAATTTTAATTTATCAATACAGTGGTATCAACTACAGTTGCCATGCTATATATTAGACCCATTATACTTTATTAATCTTATAGCTGAACGTCTTTACCATTTTACTTACTTATCCTTACTTCCCCCCAGCCCACAGCCCCTGGCATCCATGTTTCTACTTTCTGGGAGTTTGACTTATTTTCCGTCATTTTCCACACAGGTGAGAAGTGATACCATGCAGTACTTGTCTTTTTCTACCTTATTTTACTAAGCATAATATCCTCTAGATTCGTCCATGTTGCCAAGACAGAATTTCCATCTTTTTAATGGCTGAACAATATTTCTAGTGTGTGAACAGTCCTGCACTTAATATGGGGCTACAGATATCTTTTGGAGAAGTGGTTTCGTTCCCTTTGAATATATACCCAGGAGAGGGATTTCTGAATCCTATAGATAGAAGGATCTATTTTTATTTTCTTAAAGAAACTCCATACTGTTTTCCACAATGGCTGTAGCAGTTTACATTCTCACCAACAGCGTACAGGGGTTCCTTTTTCTCCACATCCTCATAAGTATTTCTTAACTCTTGTTCGTTTGAAGATAGTCATCCTAATAGATATAAGGTGATATCTCAGTGTGCTTTTGATTTACATTTCACTGGTGATTAATGATGTCAAGCACCTTTTCATGTACCTGTTGGCCATATGTATGCCTTCTTTGGAAAAATGTTTATTCAGGCCCTTTACCCACGTGTTAAGTGATTTTTTTTGCTATTGCGTTGTATGTGTTCATTTTATACTTTAGATATTAACTCCTTATCAGATATGTGGTTCACAAATGTTTTCTCTCATACCATAGGTTGTCTTTTCATTTTGTTGATGTTTTTCTCTTTTTTTGCTGTGCAGAAATTTTTTGTTTTAATGTAGTACGATTTGCTTATTTTTACTGTTTTTTGGCTTTGATTTTCATGCCAAATCCCACCCCCCCCCCCAATCATTCCCAAGACCAGTGTCAGTTAGCTTATTAACCCATATGTTTTCTTGTAGGAGTTTCAAGGTTTCATGTCTTTATTTCAACACTATAATCTATTTTGAGTTGATTTTTATGTATGGTATAAGATAGGGTCTGGTTTCTTTTGCATGTGGCACTATCCTATTTCTCCATAACCATTTAATAAAGGTTCCCCATTGCATAGTCTTGGTTCCTTTGTCAAAAACTGACTATATATGTAATGGCTTATTTCTGGGCTCCTTTCTGTGTGTCTGCTTTTATGCCATTACTATACTATATTGATTACTACAGTTCTGTAATATATTGCATATTGGGTAATTGCATTATTTTCCAAACTACCATAGCAGGTATTTGGACCATCTTTACCAGATAAATGTGTGAGTGGCAGCCTTCCTCATCCCTTGTATGTCTGGTGATGTCTGCTTCTTCACCTTGCGCATAAATGAATTTGGCTGCTCATAGAATTTTGCCACAAGTCAAAAACATGACACCATTGTTTTCTGGCAGATGAACTTTTTTTTTGTATCTGGATGCTTGTAGTATTGAAAAATTTATCGTGTGTGCGTGTGTGTGTACTCAATGTGTCCGATTCTTTACGACCCCATGGACTATAGCCTGCCAGGCTCCTCTATCTGTGTGATTTCCCAGGCAAGAATATTGGAGTGGGTTGCTATTTCCTTCTCCAGGGGGATCTTCCCAACCCAGGGATTGAACCTGCATCTCTTGGGTCTCCTGTATTTGTAGGAGATTCTTTACCACTGAGCCACCTGGGAAGCCCAGAATGTTTATCATCAAAGCAATCTAATAATTTCACTCATTGGAAAAGTAGCCTTTTGGTGACATTTGTGTGACTGTTTCTGACATTTGCCTCCACAGATTTTGCTGTTCCTTCAGGACATTTCCAGTGCACACAGTGCTTTAGCCTTCTGTCACCTGCCAACAGAAATGCTTCGGTGAGCTCCATTACCTCTTCTCCTACACCATTATGCACTAAAACTTTAGATTGGAAGCTGGCATTTTCTTATTCCCCTGAGACTGGTGGTATTTGCAGAATCCTATTCCCATTTCCCTCCTCCAAGTTTAGATGAGAGAAAAGGGATTAAAGTAGTTTAATATTAAACCCACATTCATTTAGAAACCTCTCTAAATTATTGATTTCATCACTTAATTTTCCTGGCTCAAAAACTGTCAGTGCACCCAAGATGCCTATTGGATAAAATGTAAATGTTGCAACTTATCATCCAAGGTTGGTCATAATATGCTTTTTAAATAGTCTCTCCAGTTCCACCTCACATATCTCCTCAACTCAGTTTTTTCTTCAATGAGATTGTTTTCTCATTTTTTTCCAGTTAAGCTATATAAGATTCTACCCACACATGCCTTTCACACTGTATCACTGGTCTGAAAGGCCTTGTATCTTTGCAGTAAATTGTATTACTTTATTCCTAGCTTAAGACTTCCTTCTTCATTGAGCCCTCTAAAACCATAGTAGCTTGTTTAGCATTTTCTTTCCTGTGTTACTCATGTTAGTGGTTAATTGTGTTGATTATTTTATCATACACAGAATGAGGAATTGTCTCATCTCTTCTACTTCGATAATACCTTAGAAGTGGCACTCAGCAGTAATACTGTTTTATCTTCATTTTACTGCCAACATTATTTAGATAATAGCACTTAACAAATGCTTGCTATGTAAATGTGTAAACAGGGAAAACAAAAGAAGAAAGACCTAATAACTGGTGTTCATTTTAAGGTACTTTACACATCTTGGGAAAAAGTCTAAAATTCTCATTGAAAAATTCAGCTGAATTAGAGTTTATTCAGTAGTTTCCACAAAAACATTTAAATTGGTATAGAAGAAAATTAAGCCACGGTCAGATGGTATTTCGAATAACTGTCAATGCTGTCATTACTAGGGAGAGGTAGTATTATCTATCATGGAGGAAGACTGTTGAAATAGGCTCTGAAGTGAGAGAACCTTGTTCAGCTCTCTACTCTTTCACTGTCTGATGAAGTCCTCGTGGGCAGTTTTCTAATTCCACTTGAGTCCTCTTAGGCAGTCTTCTAATTCCACTTCACAATTTTTTCATCCATAAAATGGCAAGAATAATGGTTCATGAGTGATATATCAGGAAATTAAGTGAAGACTTTCAGATTATTTCTAGAAGTACATTGTCTACCACATAGGAAATAATAAAAATCTTATTTATTTATTACATTTCTATCACCCTAAAATACATTAATTCATCTATTGTAACTTGATAAGTCATATTATTACCTCAAACAAAGATGCAAAAACAGAGAGACAGGATAAGTAATTGTCCAAGATCATATAGTTTTTAAAAAGTAGCGCCATGGGGTCGTCCAAATCTTTGCGAACCCATGGACTACAACCTGCCAGGTTCCTCTGTCCATGGAGCTCTCTAGGCAAGAATACTGGAGTGGGTTGTCATTTCCTTCTCCAGGAGATCTTCCCAACCCAGGGATCAAACCCAGGTCTCCCACATTGCAGGCAGATTCTTTATTGTCTGAGCCACCAGGGAAGTCCCTTAAAAAAAGTAGTAGTACCAGACAATTCATGTTGGGTATGTCCAGAGCTCATAATCTTGACTGCTAGGCTAATCTGTAAAGGGGGCTTCCCAGGAGGCACTGGTTGTAAAGAATCTGCCTGCCAATGCAGGAAACAGAGGAGATGTGTGTTTGATCCCTGGGTCAGGAAGATCCCCTGGAGGAGGGCATGGCAACCCACTCCAGTATTCTTGCCTGGAAAATTCCATGGATAGAGGAGGCTGGCAGGTTACAGTCTGTGGGGTTGCAGAGAGTCAGACATGAACTGAGCATGCACACACACAGGCTAATCTGTTACCAAGATGTATAGAGATTCTTGGTATCTATTCCTACCCATATTAACTCACGTTGGCAGTCAAATTTCATGTAAGTTACATGCCTACTTTTGCAGAGCTGGTGTAAGCCTGTTGGGATGTTAATGAGAAATGATAATCCTCTATTTCTCTTGAGATGTGAACACGAGATGAAGGGATTTTAGAAAATATATCACATTGGTACAGAGAGTCATAAAATCTCTTTTCTGGTAATTTTTAACAATATTATTTGGAATAGTTAAGCTATTTCTGGATGAATTTCACATTTCATGGTCCCTTTTGAGCCTTATATTCATATAATTTGATTTTATAAATCCATTGATATATGGTACAGATAAGTTTTCCTTCATGTGGAAATGAAATAGCTAGTATCCTAAGTGGGAAAGAACTCATATTTCTAAATTAGGCTTCTGTTTATATGTATTTTTTGAAAAAAAAATTAGTTTTATTATATATACATTTAAATTAGACATTACATTTTTTGTAGTTAATGAGATAACTGCATTCCAACAAGATTTTAAAACATTCAAGCTGCAAAATCTCTTTCATGGCTATGGCAGATTCTGTACATTTTAGCTAAAGTAATTAAATGGTCATCTTAGAACATTCATAGCGTAGACATATTAGGAGAGATAGAAGCAGTAACAGAGTAGGGAAGAAAAGTGAAGAGATAGGGTAGCAATGGAAGAGCAGCTTGCTGGGCTTGAGATGCTGCTGAATATGTATGTATCCTCGCCTCAGTATCCATATCAGAAGATGATGACAGTTCTAAAGGCAGCTCCCCAGATCTGCCAGACTTTTGGAAGTGGATGGCATGAGCATGAGTGGGTGTGTGAATGTTTTTTCCTAGCTGGACAGACATTTTTCTTCTGTTGCCAAAGCCTTGTTGTTTGTGTGCAAGATGAAGTCCCTGTTTCTGATGCTCCACCAGGAAGCAGTAGGAACACACTGGGAGCCAACTCCTATTTGGAAAACCAGACCAGCTCTTGGAAGGAAGCCTCAAAATATTAAGTTAATCTTTGCGAAGAAAATCATTTTTCTCTGGTTTGTATATCATTTATTTAAATATCCTGAAACTGAGGTAGGGAGATAGCACATTAAAAAAACCGAACTGAAATGACCTTAAATGCTCATTTGGACCAAGTCTTGTGATACTGTCAGAAAGCCAACAATAAGAAAATCATGCAGGATGGTGGCCAATCAGCTTCCTGAATGCAAAGAGAAATATCACAATTTTTCACTTGTGAGGCCATTCCTACATTTTATCACCTTTCAGTGATGAAATGTCTCTTTACAAATAGTGAATGTAGACACATGTGGGTTGAGATATAAAAGAGAGGAAAGAAGTGGGAAAAAATTGCCTTTTAAGTACTTTAACATCAGGCACAGAGAAGATGTCAATGAATACTAGTCCCTTCTCCTTTACAAAAGTCCTCTCAATAACCCTTAAATATGAATGTTATACCCATTTTCCAAAAAGGAAACTAAATCCCACCACTTACAAATGATGGAGCTTGACCTGGTGTATTTGACCACAAATGACACAGACAAGCTTTCCACAACATCAGGATCTTTCTCCAATGGTACTGACTTTCATATAACTATAGCAAAGATCCTTTTTTCTATTTAATTGGTGTAGTTTCTTCTCAAAATGCCTGATTTAATGAGGAAAACTTTCTCTCCCAAGCCATTATAAAGAAGTACTTAAAAGTTTGGGCCTCTGGAGTTAGTCTGAGTTTAAAGACAAGTTCTGTCAACAACTATGGTATAATCTTGAAAATTACTTTAATAAAATTCTCATGTTCAGAACAGTGAAAGGACATTAAGAACTAAGGAAATTTGAATGAAATGTGGACTTTGGTTGAGAATAATGTATTCGTTCCTTAACTGTAACCATACTAATGTAAGATGCTAATTTTAATGTTCATATTACTTCCGGTCTTAGGGTATATGGGAACTCTCACAGTTTTTATGTAAATGTAAGTGTTCTAAAATGTAAAATTTGTTTTTAAAAATGTTGTGCATCTCCTCTTGGTTTTCTTATGATAATTTGATGAATTAAATACATATACAGTACTTAGTTCCTGGTGAGTGAGAATATGCAAATAAGTGTTAACTATTTTTTAGCGTTAGCTATTTGGGGGAGATGTTTAGGAAAAGGCTTCCCTCATAGCTCAGTTGGTAAAGAATCTGCCTGCAATGCAGGAGCCCCGAGTCCAATCCCTGGGTGGAAAAGAGAGTGCTTTTGGTAGAGAAGGAAATGTTTTTTATTGGGAATCTGTTTATAGTGTGGAAAGAACCAGTAGTCAGACTAAAGGGTTCCTGCCTTTCTACATCAGAAGTCTGTATAGCAAAGTATTATCAGGGATGTGGTTTTTAAGGTCAGCAAGTATCCTTATATCTTCCAAGAAGAATCTATCAGCCTGCTTCTCTCCAACCTGTCCCCAGTTACCAAGAAGTGTTAGATAAGATTGAAAAGAAGAAACACTGAGAAAAATTAAACTAAGCATTGAAGTGAAGCACATTAATCCCACAAACAAGTTAGGGATATTCTGCTTAGAATGGATCTGGTGTGACTGGTTGAACTGTGTGAAGCTCCATGTTGGAAACTCAGTATTCTGCTGCCTAAATTTCTCAGTCACCAGCTGCCAATCACCAGATTCCCTTACCCCTCAATATTTGGCTGTATTGCCTTCTGTTACAATTTCCTTCCATAGGATGAAAAATTCTGTGTAGTACCGAAGAAAGAAAGCATATGTGAAAAACTACCCCATGAAATGAAACTAAGTGTCAGATGAAAAGAATTAACTAAGATGAGTATCTGTGAATCATCTTGAGAAGCTCACAACATAAATCTGGGGGACAATGTCCCTCTCTTCTTCTTAACATGGTACTCATCTCATCTTCTAGTGTAAAACCAGATCACAAGAGCAGTGAACTTCTAACTTCAAAAGATTTTCCTATAACTGAAATTATACATCGATTTCCCCCAGTCTTGAATGTGCATCTCTAACAAACTTCTAGACCTTTGAACCACACTTGGTTGTATAAAGTTATAAAGGAGATACACTACATTATGCCTGCACATGGCATTTGAACTCAATAAAGGCCAGCAGTTCTGTCTACCACTGGGTAATAAACTCTTGCATTCTAAAGTGTGAAAGTCGCTCAGTTGTGTCCTACTTTTTGCAACCCCATGACTATACAGTCTATGGAATTCTCCAGGCCAGAATACTGGAGTAGGTAGCCTTTCCCTTCCCCAGGGGATCTTCCCAACCCAGAGGTCGAACCCAGGTGTCCCACGTTGCAGGTGGATTCTTTACTAACTGAGCCACAAGGGAAGCCCAAGATAGGGGAATTAGTATTTTTTTAATCTTTCTAGATGATTCTATCATGCAACCAAGATTGAGAACCACTGTAGAAGTAGATGAGCTTAATTAATGCCTTTTTCCTTTAGCTTTTTCATTAGTTAGATTTCTCACATACCCCAAATGGTACTAAGTTCTGAGGCAAAACAAAATGAGTGGCGTCTAGCCTCTAGGATTCTGAAATCAAATATGTTTGAGAAATGCGGTCTACTGTACTTCTTAGAGATCTCCCAGAGAGCGCTAGTGATAAAGAACTTGCCTGCCAAATGCAGGAGGTATAAGGGAAGTAGGTTCAGTCCCTGGGTCGGGAAGATCCCCCTGAAGGAGAGTGTGGCACCCCACTCCAGTATTCTTGCCTGGAGAATCCCGTGGACAGAGGTGCCTGGTGAGCTACAGTCTGTAGGGTCACCCAGAGTTGGACAGGACTGAAGCAACTTAGTACACACGCACCTTCTTCTTAGCCCTTTCTTAAAGAATCACTGTGCATTTATTAAAACTACAGGTTCTCAGATTTTCTGTTGAATATGAGCAAAATCCCAGAACTGTGGGGCTGTCAGCAGGCTGATGGGAAATGGACTTTGGGCAGACAAATGTGTAGACTTACATGTCTATAGGATGTGTTTAAGGCAATGGCACCCACTCCAGTGCTCTTGTCTGGAAAATCCCACGGGTGGAGGAGCCTGGTGGGCTGCAGTCCATGGGGTTGCCAAGATTCGGACACGACTGAGTGACTTCACTTTCCCTTTTCACTTTCATGCATTGGAGAAGGAAATGGCAACCCACTCTGGTGTTCTTGCCTGGAGAATCTCAGGGACGGGGGAGCCTGGGGGGCTGCAGTCTATGGGGTCGCACAGAGTTGGACACGACTGAAGCGACTTAGCAGCAGCAGCAGCAGCAGGATGTGTTTAAAACCTGCCCTACCAAAAAATGAACTAATCTCTAGAGATGACACTGAGAATAGCATGGGTGACAGAGTCTCCCGGGCCTAATTAAGGACATGGGTATCAAGTTTGTGTCAGTGGAAAGCACATTAGGATCTTTAAATAACACCATCACAGCTGTTCCCCTCGCTTGTCGATCTGAAGGGAAGAGAAAATTTCAGAAATGTTATAAATAGTAGAAATAGACCTTGGCTCTCCTTGGATCTGTGCAAGGAAGGAAAAGTGGTGTCTTCTGTCTGCAGTGTGGGACTCTGCATACAATCAGCACCGACTGCTGACAGATTTCTCCCTCACTCCACCCTTGGAGCCAGGCCAGAAACTGGGCTTCAAAGTATATCTAAGTGAAAGTTCATTTCAGCTTTATCAACAAACATGAGTGCTGCCAAGTCATTCTGAATTGCCCTTATATAAACAATGTTTATCTGTTATTTCCCTTTGAAAATAAGTATTGTGTTTTTTGAATAAGCCAATAAAATACTGTTTTTCTTTGTGATTCCTGACATATTTGTTTATACGAATTCCATCAGTAAAACCTACTTTTGACGTTTCCCCAAATTGGAAAAACATTTCGTATTTTGCCTATGAATGAGAGTACGAGTACAAAAAGGGCTATTCTGCATAATGAAATATTCAACATTACCACATTGAATATTACTATTAATAAATATGACCTCAAAGTATTCCCCTCCTGTCAAATTTTAGTTTCCTTATTAGTAAAATGGAGTGGATCACACCTACCTTTGTGGTAGTGAGGATAAAGTGAGAAAATATTCACTCTATTTAACAGCTTTGAAAGCCATCCTCTGTCAATGGTTTGCTACTTGGTGCTCGACAAAGTCAAGTCTGTCCTGTCCTACATTCAGTTTGTGCATGACCCCACTGGGGGGGGGAGGGGGAGATTGCAGTACACACACACACACACACACAAAGTAGTGCAATTAAGCTTAAAATAGGAGCTTCTTGAGTCTGCATTAGACTCAAGGGCAGAGATACCCTTTCAGCTTCATTTACTCTCAAGCTCATTGAGATTCATTCTGCTTTTAATTAGTGCAAACAGGTACGAAGGGTTGTGTTTCTTTCTCCTTTTAGGTCTTTGAAAGTGAAAGTGTTAGTTGCTCAGTCATGTATGATTCTTTGTGACCCTATGCACTGTAGCCTGCCAGGCTCCTCTGTCCATGGAATTCTCCAGGCAAGAATACTGGAGTGAGTTGCCATTTTGTCCTTCAGGAGATCTTCCTGACCCAGGAATCAAACCTGCGTCTCCTGCATTACAGGCATTTACCATCTGAGCCACCAGGGAAGCTCTTTTAGGTCTTCGCTTTTTCGAATCAGTGCTTTCCAAACTAGTTCTTCCAGAGCCCAAACACTTCCTCAGAAGTATTGGCGGGGAAACATGTATAATATCATAAAAGAAACGAATCACCAGTCTAGGTTCGATGCAGGATACAGGATGCTTGGGGCTGGTGCACTGGGATGATCCAGAGAGATGGTATGGGGAGGGAGGAGGGAGGGGGGTTCAGGATTGGGAACATGTGTACACCCGTGGCATATTCATGTTGATGTATGGCAAAACCAATACAGTATTGTAAAGTTAAAAAAAAAAAAAGTATTGGCGGGGACAGAGAAGGAATGATTGCGGGTTCAAACAGATGCTTCCACTTCCCATTAGAGCAGCTTTACTCCTACTCTCTTATAATTACTTGGCCGGAATAAGATTTCTGGAAAGGAAAGAGTTCTTTAGCTCAATAAACAAGGTGACCATTGCTTAAGGAATCACAGGAGATGGAGCATTGCCTAAAATGAACCTTCCTCCATCCAAAATGATAAGTGATTAAGTGACCTGACCTCCCATATTGAAGGGGTATGTTAAATGGCAATACGTATGTTAAATTTTGTTTCCATTTACCTCCTATGTGCTTTCAGATGGTTGTTTTCACTAAAAAAATGTTCTTTGTTTTCCTATCTCATTAAAATACTTAATCAATAAAAAATGACTTTGTCAATTTGGTTAAAATACAGTATGTTAAATGTCATTTTATTGGAACATGATATTCAAGCCATCGCTCTGGACATTCAACACTTTAAAACGTGCAGAAGTCAGATCAGCAACAGATATGACTACCTGGTACATTTTCATAGGGTTGCACATGGAGTCTTTAATATGTGCTCTGAAAGTTTTTTATTTTTAAATTGTTGTTAATCTTTTAAAGATTATTTCTGCATAGCAGTTTTTTTCATATTTGCTATCAGAATAATTCCAAATACAGAGAGACACTCAAATAAACAAACTGGACTCCAGTAGCACTTCATTCAATGCAAGGATGTGAAAGTTAATTTAATAAATATGAATACAATGAACTGACCTATTAGACATGTGCCCTACTGAAAGGTATATGAATCTCAAATACTACAGTTTAAATGTAAAATCCAGGCACTACTGATGCTTTATTTCAAAAGAATTCAATTCACTAAATTTGATTCAGATCAATGTATAGATATTTGGACTGATTTCCCAGATAATCACAGGTGAAAAAGATTATGTTTGTTGTCAAGTCAATCTAAGTAGGTTTGGGAGAAGGTATGATTTATTTCTCTTTCATTAAAAGCAATGGAGAGAGAAAATATTTTTCTTTTCTCTCTTTTCTTTCTTTCTTTTTGGCCTAAATTTGTTCTTCACTCTAGAGAGAGCTAGAGGAGAATGAATAAAGTCTATCAGTTATTTCAGGAAGTAAATTGTACTTTTTCCATAGGCTATCATAAACAGATTTTTTCAGTGTTACTGAGGTTATTGGCCACCTCATGCGAAGAGTTGACTCATTGGAAAAGACTTTGATGCTGGGAGGGATTGAGGGCAGGAGGAGAAGGGGACGACAGAGATGAGATGGCTGGATGGCATCACTGACTCCATGGACGTGAGTCTGCGTGAACTCTGGGAGTTGGTGATGGACAGGGAGGCCTGGTGTGCTGCGATTCATGGGGTCGCAAAGAGTCGGACACGACTGAGCGACTGAACTGAACTGAACTGAGGTTACCAAATTAATGAAAAACATTTTGAAACCCTAATATCTCCCCTTTGCTAAAGTTTGTTATGAAGTGTAAATTGGAAGGATCTGATTGGAAATAGATATGTGAGGTTCCTTCAGGGATATGTAAGAAGATACCCACTGTAGCATCTTTTTTAGCGGTAATGGTTTGAAGGCAAACTGGGACTCCATCCAGGAGAAAGGCTAGCGAAAATGTGGAGGATGCACAATGGGAGATTATAGAGCAGTTAAATACTATGGATCAGATAACGTGATGCAATGTAAACTGACCTTAAAGATGTGTGTGCTCTCACACTCAGTCACACAGTCGTGTCTGACTCTGCAGCCCCATGGACTGTAGCCCCCCAGACTTCTTTCTCTGTCCATGGAAATTTTCCAGGCAAGAATACTGGATTGGGTTGCCTTTTTCTCCTCCAGGGGATCTTCTCGACCCAGGGATCTAAGCCGAGTCTCTTGGATCTGCGGCACTGGCAGGCAGATTCTTTACCACTGAGACACAGGGGGAGTCCCATAGCAGATGTAGTAATGGTCAGTGCCAAGGACAGAAGAGAGTGTGACGCATAATGTAGTACTATGTAACTACGTATGTAAACTAAATGTCTCTGCACCCTAAAACACAATATGTATTTCGCAAAAGTACACATAAATGGCGCCCCCAAAATGTGGATTGATTGAAAAGTAAGATTATTTCATTCAATCTTGTGCAACCACAGGCCACTGAAAAAGGGTTTATGATGTTAGCCTTCCATCATATGTTAAGAAATACAAAGAGGGACTTCCAGGGCTATCCCCTGGTTAGGGCTCTGCCCTTCCAACGTGGGGGCTCAGGTTCAATCTCTGGTTAGGGAACTAAGACCCCACATACTATGTACTGTGGCCAAAGCAATAAAAAAGAGAAATATAAGGGAAAGAAGCAGACAACTTAATGCTCTGTTATGTTTTTTCCCTTTCTTGCATATAATTTTTTACAAGAATTAATAGTGTTTACAGGACTCATAAAAAGGTCAGGATTATTAGCTATCTTGAAGTTAATTTAATCATTATTTCTGATATTAAAATTCTCTTTATAGCATTGCTTTCAAGTGCTTGTCCAGAGTCCTCTTCATTTTTGAAGGAGCACGCTTTTTTGGAATGTGCAAATTTATTCCATTAATAGGAAAACCAATAGCAGAATGAATAAGAATAATCTGAATTAGTATCTCAGGATCTAAAAATTTGATTTTCTTTTTGGTTTAGTATTTTTTTATTGAAATATCATTGATTTACAGTGTTGTGTTAATTACTGCTGCTGCTGCTAAGTTGCTTCAGTCGTGTCCAACTCTGTGCGACCCCATAGACGGCAGCCCACCAGGCTCCCCCATCCCTGGGATTCTCCAGGCAAGAACACTGGAGTGGGTTGCCATTTCCTTCTCCAGCGTTAATTACTACTGTATGGCAAAGTGATTGAGTTACATATACATACATTCATTTTTTAATATTCTTTTTCCATTGTGGTTTATCTTAAAACATTGAAAATAATTCTCTGTGCTATGCAGTAGGACCTTGTTGTTTACCCACTCTATATATGAAAGCTTACATCTGCTACCCCTAACCTCCCACTCCATCCCTTTTCCAACAACCCTCCTTTAAGGCAACCACCTGTCTGCTCTCTATGTCAGTGCATCTTGTGTCATATGTAGACTCCACACATGAGTGATATCAGATAGTATTTGTCTTTCTCTTTCTGACTTCACTTCAGTTTGATAATCTCTAGGTTCATCCATGTTGCTGCAAATGGCATTATTTTGTTCTTTTTAATGGCTGAATAATGTTCCACTATATATATATGCACCACATCATTGGGCTTCCCAGGGACTCGGTGATAAAGAATCTACTTCCCAGTGCGGCAGATGAAAGTTCCATCCCTGGTTTGGGAAGATATCCTGGAGAAGGAAATGACAACCTACTCCAGTATTCTTCCCTGAGAAATCCCATGGACAGAAGAACCTGGTGGGTTACAGTCCATGGGCTGCAAAAGAGTTGGAAATGACTTAGCAACTAAATAATAACAACAGCCACATCTTTATCCATTCATCAGTTGGTGGACATTTGTTTCCAGCTCTTGGCTATTATGAATAGTGTGCCATGAACATAAAGATGCGTGAATCTTTTTGGACTAGTTTTGTCTGGGTAAATGCCCAGGAGAGAGATTGCTGGATCTTACAATAATTCTATTTTTAGTTTTCTGAGGAATCTCCATACTATTTTCCCTGGTGTCTGCACCAACCTACATTCCTACCAGCTGTGTAGGAGAGTTCCCTTTCTTCCATACCTTCTCCAGCATTTGTTATTTGTAGACTTAATGAAGTCTGTTTTGACTGGTGTTAGGTGGTACCTCGCTGTAGCTTTAATTTGCATTTCTTAAATGATTACTATAAGGGTGGTGTCATCTGCATATCTGAGGTTATTGATATTTCTCCCGGCAATCTTGATCGCAGCTTGTGTTTCTTCCAGCCCATCATTTCTTATGATGTACTCTGCATATAAGTTAAATAAGCAGGGTGACAATATACAGGTTTGACATACTCCTTTTCCTATTTGGAACCAGTCTGTTGTTCCATGTCCAGTTCTAACTGTTGCTTCCTGACCTCCATATAGGTTTCTCAAGAGGCAGGTCAGGTGATCTGGTATTCCCATCTCTCAAAGAATTTTCCACAGTTTATCGTAATCCACACAGTCAAAGGCTTTGGCATAATCAGGGCAGAAAGTGAAGAGGAACTAAAAAGCCTCTTGATGAAAGTAAAACAGCAGAGTGAAAAAGTTGGCTTAGAGCTCAACATTCAGAAAGCTAAGATCACAGCATCTGGTCCCATCACTTCATGGGAAATAGATGGGGAAACAGTGGAATCAGTGTCAGACTTTATTTTTTGGCACTCCAAAATCACTGCAGATGGTGACTGCAGCCATGAAATTAAAAGACACTTACTCCTTGGAAGAAAAGTTATGACCAACCTAGACAGCATATTCAAAAGCAGAGACATTACTTTGCCAACAAAGGTCCGTCTAGTCAAGGCTATGGTTTTTCCAGTGGTCATGTATGGATGTGAGAGTTGGACTGTGAAGAAAGCTGAGTGCCGAAGAATTGATGCTTTTGAACTGTGGTGTTGGAGAAGACTCTTGAGAGTCCCTTGGACTGCAAGGAGATCCAACCAGTCCATTCTAAAGGAGATCAGTCCTGGGATTTCTTTGGAAGGAATGATGCTAAAGCTGAAACTCCAATACTTTGGCCACCTCATGCAAAGAGTTGACTCATTGGAAAAGAGTCTGATGCTGGGAGGGATTGGTGGCAGGAGGAAAAGGGGACGACAAAGGTTGAAATGGCTGGATGGCATCACTGACTCGATGGACGTGAGTCTGGGTGAACTCCGGGAGTTGGTGATGGACAGGGAGGCCTGGCATGCTGTGATTCATGGGGTCGCAAAGAGTCGGACACGACTGAGCTACTGAACTGACTGAAATGATTACTGATGTTGAACACCTTGAAAATTTGAATTTTTAACAAGCTTCTTACCTCCATATCCACCAAGTGATTCTTATGCTCATGAAAATTTAAGAACTACTCAATAATGAAGCAACGATAAAGTATGCTTCACTCCACTCATGTTCATATTCATGCTTGTGTACACGCTCTGTCGTTTCAATCATGTCTGACTCTGTGACCCCATGGACTGTAGGCTACCAGTCTCCTTTGTTCAAGGGATTTTCTTGGCAAGAATATTGGAGTGGGTTGCCATGCCCTCCTCCAGGGGATCTTCCCAACCCATGGATCAAACCCACATCTCCTGCGTCTCCGGCCATGTAGGTGCACTCTTTACCACTGAGCCACAAGGGAAGCCCTTGTTCCTATTCATAAAAAACATTTAAGATGTCTAGTGGTGAGCTACTTTGTATTTTCCCTGCATACCAAGTTCACACTTTGTTCTTCTTCTTTTTAATTTTCTAAGACATCAAATTTGCAATCAATTTTAAAATAGAGGAAAAGAATTTATTAGCATTTTAAAATCATTGTCTTGTTATTGTTGAAGAGGAATGCAAAGCCATCAGGAATAAACTTAAAACATGATTAAACTTATGTTCTTCTGTCTTGAATATCCCTATAGTTATCCTATCCAAAAAGTCCTTTTCCTTTCAATAATATCAAAGTGAAACAAACAAACACTCATTCACTGGCAGAATTGAAAGAAGGCATTAGGGATAAAATAAGATTTGGCACTGAAGTTGTATTTGTCACATATACATGTCTCTTACTAAAAGAGACTACTACTTAAGGATTTTGAACAAGAGTAACACTGTTTTGAAATCTGACTTCTGAAGCCAAAATTTTTTGCTGTGTGGTAATAAGAGGACCACTTTCCCTTTGTCATTCTCTCTTTTGTAAAAATCTGAAAATTTACACTTTATGCTAAGGGGAAAAAACATAGGAAAAATCCACACATTTTCTAACCACAGTCCGTTGAAATGGACAGTATATTATTGGACATTAGAGATCAAGTTATTGTGGTTTTTAAGGCTGTTTTCTGCCTCATTGATTTGACTTTGTTAATTTTGGGATTCTGGCAATGATGCCAGGACAGGGGACTTTTTTTTCCCTTCTATTCTCTCTCCAAAAGCTCAAAGAAAACTAGTCACACTGCTGACATACACACACTGACTACAAACTTGCACATGTGAGTGTGTGCATATGCACGAGTGCACGCGCCTTGCAAACACACACAGCCTGTCCCTCTGAGAATAGAAATCTGTTCCTTTGAGCATTACAAAGAATACTAAGGGCCAAACCTCTTAGGGCTGGAAAATAGCTTATGTTCTTGCCAGTGAGTTAAAGCCGGAATATCCCCTTTGTCATAGCCAAATTTATGACATGGATCAAAAACTATAAAAAGCTATGTTGCATCCTGCCATTAAGGAGAATTAATATTTTCAGTGGTATGTTAACCAACGTTTTTCCAGTGTCTCTCGTTAAAAGCAGATTGTTGACTTTTCATCATGGTGTGCCAAACATTTTCATTGAAACCCTAACAAGACTTTCATCTTAGAACCATTATTTCTTAATGGACTTGGATGGGGCAACATAAAGGAATGGCTCTGCTTTGCAGCACGGCGGCATTCGACGATGGCCATCATTAGCGTGTTGGGCCTTGCTGAATCATTACACATGTAGACATTTAAGGCATTTCCAGTGTGACTTCATTTTTTCCCTTGAAGCACACTTCATGTTTTATCTATTATGCTTAAGCATCATAGGTTCTTTTTCTACTTTTATGTATCTTTATTATGATTCTTTCTGTTCAAATGTCCTGTAAAAAAATATAATAAATCATGCATACACCCACAGAGCTCTTTTTTTGTTTCTTTTTTTAAACTAAGAATATCTATCTGTAGAGTTTTCTTCTATGTTTAGGAAATAAGTGCATCTTTAACAACCTTCAGCCCCAATAATTTTTTAGCAACGGACAACCTGACATCAATAGTTCAGATTCCCCAAATATATATGCTCTCTTACCTCATTGTCTGGATGTGAATTGGAAGTGACTGTACCATGGCAAAGGAAGTCTATAGCCTAGATGACAAAAGGTGCTATGAAAGCAGAATGGACCTTCCATTTGGCCAAGTTTTGAAAATATGTGATGTGAAAATGCTTATGATACAGCCACTGAGCTGCTGATAGACTCTGCTGCTGCTAAGTCACTTCAGTCATGTCCGACTCTATGTGACCCCATAGACGGCAGCCCACCAGGCTCCACCATCCCTGGGATTCTCCAGGCAAGAAAACTGGAGTGGGCTGCCATTTCCCTCTCCAAAGCATGAAAGTGAAAAGTGAAAGGGAGGTTGCTCAGTCATGTCCAACTGTTAGTGACCCCATGGAATGCAGCGCACCAGGCTCCTCTGTCCATGGGATTCTCCAGGCAAGAGTACTGGAGTGGGGTGCCATTGCCGATAGACTCTAATTTGCTCTAATTTCTAATCTCTCAAATACATATTCAGAGTCAGTGACACCCAGAGATGTAAATTTTAGCTTTTGGTGTGGGTTCTCACTTGACTGTGTTGGCCTGAATGTCTGTTGAGTGTTTTATGATATGGTCAATCAAACTGTAAGATATGGCTATACACCACACTGCTGACTCTGAAACCAGCAAGCTGAGAGTCACCTGAAGTTAGTGCTCAAAGTCAGATAAACTTCTGAACTCCAAGAATGTGTGGAAGACGGCCATTTATCCAGGAAATAATGCTTAATTCTAGAAATCTAGGTTTTATTGAGTTTAATATGCCTCCCAAGAAGTTTTATGATTCGGAAACCAGCATGAATTAAATACCTATTACAAAATCCTTTATTTGGAATATAAGTATAGCTATTCAGTTTTTATTCCTAGGAAGGAAAAATCAACCCACTTGCTCTAAATATAGCATTTCAGTTCAGATGCTGCTGAATGCAAGTAACAGTTTTTCACAGCGTAACTCAACTGAAGAATAAAATGTCGTCCATCCCAGGTGGGTAACTGAGCAACTCAAGTTTGCAGGGGTCTGGTCAGTACTTCTGCCAGTGGCTTTTCTCTTACTTCCAAGACTATTGTAGCTCCAAGTATCACTTCCTCACACAACAATATTCAAAGCTAAAACAAAAGTAATTGAGGCTTTCTACTTACGTTTCTTTTATCTCAAAGAAAAAATATTTCTCAAAACTGAATAGATTTCCCTTTAAGGTTTTGTTTATGTTTGTGTTTAGCAAGTTATAGCACTTATGTAAGGTAGATGCAAATATTTTAAAAGTTGTTTGAAGGAAGCTCCAGTGATTCAAATATCTATTGTGTCTAAACAGACATGCTATTACACTATTTAATAAATCGCTATTTAATAAAATGCTATTTAATAAATGCTATGACACTATTTAATAAATTGTGTCTAAACAGACATGCTATTACACTATTAAATAAATTACTTTTCCTGGGGACTAACCAGAATAGATACAGTGACCAATCAGAATGGTCAGGTGTAGTGACTCGGGGCCTATTCAACTGAGAACTGGCTGAATTGAGTTGTCTTTATTTTGCCTTACTAAATGTTTAGATTAAAGGGCTTTAAAATAGAAGGTGATGGAAACCCATGCTGTCATTACCTCCACCAGGCTGTCGATTTTTTGTTGTTGTTCACTCACTAAATCCCGTCCGACCTTTGTGACTCCATGGACTGCAGCATGCCAGGCTTCCCTGTCCTTCACTATCTCATGGAGTTTGCTCAAATTCATGTCCATTTATTCAGTGATGCGCTCTAATGATCTCATTCTCTGCTGTCCCCTTCTCCTTTCACCGTCAATCTTTCCCAGCATCAGGATCTTTTCCAATGAGTCAGCTCTTTGCATCAGGTAGACAAACTATTGGAACTTCATTCTCAGCATCAGTCCTTCCAATGATTACTCACGGTTGATTTCTTTTAGGATTGATTGGTTTGATCTCTTTGCTGTCCAAGGGACTCTGAAGAGTCTTCTCCAGCACCACAGTTCAAAATCATCAATTCTTTGGTGCTCAGCCTTCAAAATGGTCCAGGTCTCAACATCCACACATGACTACTGTAAAAACCATAGTTTTGATTATATGGACCTTCGTCAGCAAGGTTTGTCATAGCTTTTCTTCCAAGGAGCAGGCATCCTTTAATTTCATGGCTGCAGTCCCCATCTGCAGGATTTTGGAGCCCAAGAAAATTAAATCTGCCACTGTTTCCACATCTACTTGCCATGAAGTGATAGGATTGGATGCCATGATCTCAGTCTTTTGAATGTTGAATTTTAAGCCAACTATTTCACTCTTTTCTTTCACCTCATCAAGAGGTTCTTTAGTTCCTCTTTGCGTTCTGCCATAAGTGTGGTTTCATTAGCATATCTGAGGTTGTTGATGTTTCTCCCAGCAATCTTGATTCTAGCTTATGTTTCATCCAGCCTGGCATTTTGCATGATGTATGATGCTAAAGCTGAAACTCCAGTACTTTGGCCACCTCATGCGAAGAGCTGACTCATTGGAAAAGACTCTGATGCTGGGAGGGATTGGGGGCAGGAGGAGAAGGGGACGACAGAGGACGAGATGGCTGGATGGCATCACTGACTCGATGGACATGAGTCTGAGTGAACTCCGGGAGCTGGTGATGGCCAGGGAGGCCTGGCATGCTGCGATTCATGGGGTCGCAAAGAGTCAGACATGACTGAGCGACTGAACTGAACTGAACCCTGCATATAAGTTAAATAAGCAAGATGACAATATACAGCCTTGATGTACTCCTTTCCCAATTTGTAGCCAGTCTGTAGTTCCATGTCCAATTCTAACTGTTGCTTCTTGACCTGCATGCAGGTTTCTCAGGAGGCAGGTCAGGTGGTCTGTATTCCCATCTCTTTCAGAATTTTCCACAGTTTGTTGTGATCCACACAGTCAAAGACTTTAATATAGTCAACGATGCAGAAGTAGATGTTTTTCTGGAACTCCCTTGCTTTTTCAATGATCCAACGGATGTTGGCAATTTGATCTCTGGTTCCTCTGCCTTTTCTAAATCCAGCTTGTACATCTGGAAGTTCTGTTGAAGCTTAGCTTGAAGAATTTTGAGGATTACCTTGCTAGCCTGTGAAATAAGCACAACTGTATGGTAGTTTGAGCATTCTTTGGCATTGTCCTTTTTGGGATTGGAATGAAAACTGACCTCTTCCAGTCCTGTGGCCACTGCTGAGTTTTCCAAATTTGCTGGCATATTGAGTGCAGCACTTTCACAACATCATCTTTTAGGATTTGAAATAACTCAGCTGGAATTCCATCACCTCCACTAGCTTTGTTTGTAGTAATGCTTCCTAAGACCCACTTGGCTTCACACTCGAGGATGTCTGGCTCTAGGTAAGTGGCCACACAATCGTGGTTATCGGGGTCATTAAGATCTTTTTTTTGTATTTTTTTTGTGGATTTTTTTTTTTTTTTTGCTATCTCTTCTTTCTTTTAACTTTTAATTAGAGGCTAACTACTTTACAATATTGTGGTAGTTTTTTCCATACATTCACATGAATCAGCCATGGGTGTATATGTGTTTCCCATCCTGACTCTCCCACCTCCCTCCCCACCCCTTCACTCAGGGTCATCCCAGTGCACCAGCCCTGAGCACCCTGCTTCATGCATCAAACCTGGACTGCTCTTCTTAATCTCTTTTGCTTCTGTTAGGTCTGTACGATTTCTGTCCTTTATTGAGCCCATCTTTGCATGAAATGTTCTGTTGATATCTCTAATTTTCTTGAAGAGATCTCTAATCTTTCCCATTCTATTTTTTCCCCTCTAATTCTTTGCATTGTTCACTTAAGAAGGCTTTCTTGTCTCTGCATGGTATTCTTTGGAATTCTTCATTCAACTGAGTATATCTTTGCCTTTCTCCTTTGCCTTTCACTTCCCTCATTTTCTTGGCTGATAACTATTTGCATTCTTGCATTTCTTTGGGATGGTTTTGGTCACTGCCTCCTGTACAATGTTGTGAATCTCTGCCCATGGTTCTTCATGCACTCTATTTATCAGATCTAATGCCTTGAATCTGTCACTTCAGTTGTATAATCATAAGGACTGTCAGTTTATTGAGGGCAGATAGTGTGTTTTACTTATTACTGAATCCCTAATATTCAGCATGGCACTTAAAACTCAGAAGGCACTCAGCTATCTGGGGAATTTTTAATAATCAATGACTAGATGTAGTCCAGTCACAGAATATCTGGATATGCTTACTATGAAGTTGCAGTTCTTTTTTTTTTTTTAACTCTTCTGTTACATTCTTATTTAATTTTCAAGTTTCCTTTCTTTAAGCTCTTTCTGTGTTTTTATGGAGTATAGTTGGTTTGAATATTTTATTCTTGATATGATGAAATGCCTAACCATTTTATTGCTGATATAATAGAATTTAGTTACTCTGTAATTTTTGAAAGGAAGTAGAATTTGCTACCCGAAAATATGTCTCCCTGGGATAAGGATTATTTTAGGCTGATCTTTTTAAAGAAACAGCAGACCTAGAAAAAACCCTGAAAAATGAATAGAAGTTACTACTTTTGTAAGAGATATTTACATTTATAAGGGAAATCTTCATTTGTAAGGGTGTGTCCTTCCAATTTGTCTTCCTTCATGGCTCAGCTGGTAAAGAATGCACCTGCAATGTGGGGAAACCTGGGTCCTTCCAATTACTAGGAAGAGGAAGATGACTATATCTCTAGAAACTCTTATCAAAGGAGAGGGCAAGGGCCTAAATCTGTATAAAGACCTTATCCTTATTTGCTGTGCTTTGCTTGAAAGTCTTCCATGACTGGTTCCCTACCTCCCAACAGCTTGTTTTGTCTTTAGCTGCAGATGGTATTTAAGGAGATGGGTCATTTGGGGGAGTTACCACGTTGAGTCTTGACACTTTCTAGTGTGTACAGGAAGAATACATGCTGGTATATTTTTGTTTTTCTCATGTTATTTTGATGTTCTTACAAGGCATGCCTCAGCTGAGAACCTGGAAGGGTAGAGGAAAATTACTTTTCCTCTCCTAAATGTTATTTCTGAATCAAATAAATGTATTATAATTGTTTCAAAGTAGGTATATTCTTCCTGTGACATATTTTGTTTCCACTATCATGGTGATTATGAGGTTAGAAATAATACTGCATTTTATGTTTTAGCACAAATTATTTGGTTTATGCTTCTTCTTTGGGCAGAGATATATATTAGGTGAATTTCCTAATTTTGCAAAGTGCAAAATATAAGTTATCTTTAAGAAGTACTTTGCCTAAACATGCAAATATTGTGTATCTTAAAATACATACAAAGGGAAGATTATGATAATAATATTATCTTAAAATCATGTATATATATGAAAGACTGTGATTATGAAATCAATTCCTTGTTCAATCGGTCCAAAAAAAGTCAGGGTACTTTTAAAATTTATACTTAAAAAAAAAAAAAAAAAAACTGCACCAAAAGATAGGAAAAGCAAAACTTTCAAAATGTGCTTTCGAACTAGTGAACAATATTAATACAATATTTGAAGTACTAAAATACTTTTAATTATTTCAGAATTCAAACTTACTTATTTTGCTTACTTGAAATTGCATAAATCAAAAGTGCCTTTATAATTCAACCCAAATGGTATAGTACTTCAGTCAGCTGGTGGAACTGATTCAAAACATTAAAGAGATGCCTGCAAAGTTATAAATCGCTATTCCAATCGGAAGTGAAGAGGTTAATAATACAAGATTCCACTAAAAAACCGACTAACAGAAAGGTTTCCAGCGAAATGCATTCGTTTTGGGTTTGTTCTCCTTTTTCCCCCTCTACTCTCTCCTCTCTTGCTCTTTCTCTCATCTCTCTCTCTCTCTCTTTTTTTACTCAGTAGGGGTTTAGAGAAGATGTTTGGAAGGGAAGGAGAGGGCTGGTTGCTGGCCCCCAGCATTCCCCGGAGCCCCGTTACGGAAGGGGGAGGGCTTCCTGCCCAGGCAGCCATCTGTAACATTCTGTGAACAGCAGGAACCCGGGGCTGCTCCAGTCAGTAAGCCAGGGTGAGGATTCTGTCTGCATGCAAAGAAAAGCCTAAAGGAGTTTCCCCCCTTATTTCTCAAATTCTCTCTGCCTCTTTTCTTTTACCTGTTGCTGGCAAACAGTGGAGCTGGCTTTATTAGGAGTTGCTCGTATAAATAAAATAGCATCTCAGCAATGTCAGACCAGAACTGTTGAGGAGACTGGTATCAAAATACCCAGCCTGCCTCCTGGAATGTGCTGGCAGCAAGCTGGCAATGTCATCATTCAGCTAATGTCACACTGTGGAACTCTTTCTGGGTTTAGTGGACGTGCGTCTGATGTTCCCTAAAGTTACTGCTTTCTAGGCTTGAGTCAATTAGAGCTGACTTTTTGGAAAGTGGTGTCGTTTAAAACCTATTTTATGAAAGTTATTTTTGTGCCTATAATTTGGGGCTCACACGTCTGTTATTTCCTCCAGTCCTTGGCATGCACAATATGCTGCCTATGGAAAGTAGTAAAGAGTGACAATGGAAAAAATAACAAGGGCTTTTTAACTTTCAACATCTGGAGAAAATGCATTTAAGGAAATGTTAACAAATAGGTACAGGAATTGATAAAGTAAAAAATATATGTGCTTCCTTATAGAAGCAAAAATAAAAGGAATAGGTGGATATTTTTAATCATCAGTTTTTTACAAAGAATACATTACAATTTAACAGTGAAAACGATCTTATTTAAGAAGATTCCATTCACATCCTTTCCTGGGGTCAGCCAAATGACTAATGTCAAGTCCCCAAAGCACATAGGTACAAAAATATTTTCTCAGAACTAAGGCACAAGGATTCCAATTTTCAAATTTTCCTGTTTTCCACTTGTCAATAAAGTTTTACTATTATATTTAGATTCCTGGCAACAGTCTAGAGAAGGTAGAAAATTCTACTGTAGAATATAACACTTATAAAAAAACAAATACTTCAAGAAGAAGCATTCCGATCCAAAGATAGATATTAGGATGAGCGATGTAGCCATAGTGTTATTGAGGAAAAAAATGTACACATATGAAAGTACCCTATCTTTATACACCAAAATAACTTAAAGATAAAATATGCTTCAAGCGAAAATAAATCATAATGAATATCTACTACAGTTTTACTAAAAAAAATAGTAGATACATTTCAACATAGTTTTTCTACCTCACTTTTTTCACATTTTTTATACCTTAAAGAAAGCATCAGTAAATATGCCCATCTGGTCTTTTTATTTTTGAATCTCAGTCTTATGTCAGTCTGTAAGTGACAGTCTTATGGTAGTGTAGGCTAATTTATAAAAATATTGCATCAAAATTTGAAAACACAAAAATTCAAATTTAAATAATTTAAATTAAAATTAAATAATTTAAATCTTTTTTTTTCCCCTAGACTTAGCCATTGTTTAGATGAGAAAAAAATTTCCAAATCAGTATTTGGAGAAAGAATACATCTTGACAGAATACTGTAACAAAACTTATTTAAAACTGCAGAATCAGATCTGTAGAAAAGTTTAAGTTTTAGAAAATAAGTGAATTGCTTCCAAGTGCATAGAGTTAGTGCTTATAGAGTTAGAATGCCCTTGTTGGGGGGATGGGGTGGGAGAGCCACTGCTTTAATCCCTTTCTTGTGTCCAGTCATCCTAATGTCAGTATCCAGCATTAAGCTTGGAGTTTAAATGTCTCAGAACTCTTTTTTCTTTTTAATATTACAAAGGAAAAAGCCAGTTCCATCATCAAGAGTGTGAGACTGCTATAGCATACCAGAAAAAAACAAATGATTACCGATTTTACGACAAATCATTACTGTAAAAAGGAGGCTCCCCTGATTCATACAACCAGTGTTTCTTACCTGTCGGTAAACCACCTAGGAATCCAACTAGCTGATGAATTGGCAATGAGAACATACTGTCCAGGATAAGCATGGTCCAAATTCTTGCGACCAGCATGTTTTCTCCATTAAGGTAGATGTTCCTTTTTTAAATGAATTAATACGTTGAATAATATTACAGTCTGGATAGGAGGTCCTGGGAGCCATTTTGCCTCTTCAGGGAAAATATAAATATGTTGAATGTTATACAGTTCTAAAGTACTAGTCTCAGTGAACAGTTTCACCTTTGTCGGGTCTACATTTCCCAGGCACTTTTTATTTTATATGACTCATTAGTAATGACAGCAGAGTTTTCTTCCCTGTATTGACTGTTTTTAACGGCTCTTCAAGAGAAATATTGTTGTGAAAATCTCTAAATTAATGACAGCCCACATTTTTCTGGGCTACAGCAAGATGTTCTTGAACCTTAGCTATATAGGTGCCAATAAAAGGCTGTGAAAGTTGTTATGGAGACGTCTACACCTGCTTAACCATTTTACACTGCCCCTGTGGTTAATACACAAAACCCTTGAGTCAGGATAATCATCCCTATTTTTCTGATGAGGAAACTCAACTTACACAACATTTTCTAGTCATTCCTCTAGTAAACACAACTTGAACTGCTTCTCTCTGACTTCTCAGAAGGGCTACAGGCACTTCTCTATTTTGACCTATCCTTGGCTAAAGAAAGATAATGCTCCATAAACTGGCAACAGGTTCCTAGAGACCAAGAACCCTGGGGTTTGATTTATACATTCCCAGAAACTAGCACAGTGAAACACAAATAAGACCCTCAGTTCGTATTTGCTGAATGAGTCAACGAAACAAACTCAATAAAGGGTTTAATTGCCATGTTGAAAAGCTGTAAACTGACTTGCATTTCATTAAGCTATTTCCTTCCAATTTATACTCATCTTTGAAAGATACATTTATTGGGTTTAAAGTGAAAGCTGCTCAGTTGTATCCAACTCTTTGCACTGACAATTTTGGAATTTTCATCTTATTTAGCTCTATTCCTTAGAATTGATAAGGTTAAGGAAAAAGACTTTTTATCTATATAATTTAAAAATATAATCAGAGCTCAACATCACTAATTAAAGAAGTACAAATCAAAGCTGCAGTGAGATAGCATGCCACATGCATTAAAATGGCTACTATTAAAACAAAAGACAAAATAACAAGTGTTGCTGAGGATGTGGGAGAATTGGAACCTCTGTATACTATTGTTCAGAATGTAAAATGTCACAGCTGCTATGGAAAACAGTATGAGGTTTCCTCAAAAAATTAAAAATAACATTACCATATGATGTAGCAATTCTAATTCTGGGTATATGCACAGAAAGTTGAAAGCACTCTCAAAGAGATATCCGTACATCCATGTTCATAGCAGCATTATTCATAATAGCTAAAACATATAATCATCCCAACTGTCCATCAACAGACAAATGGATAAGCAAAGTGTGCCATATACATACAATGGAATATTATTCAGCCTCAAACAGGAAGGAAGTTTGACATGTGGTAAAACATGGAAGAAACTTAGGGACATTATGCAAAGTGAAATAAAGCAGCCACCAAAAGACAAATAATGTGTGATTCCACTTACAGAAAGCAGAATGGTAGTTGCCAGGGGATGTATGGGGAAGGTGGAATGTGGAGTTACTATTGAATGGGTACAGAGTTTCAGTTTTACAAGATGAAATGAGTTTTGAAGATGGATGGTGGTGATGGTTGCACAGCTATATGAATGTACTTTGTATCCATGCACTTTACACTTAAAAATGGCTAAGAGAGTAAATTTTAAATTTTCTGTATTCTACCACAGGGAAACATTTTGGAAAACAATATGATTAGGGAAAACGACATTGGTGCATATGTAGAAGCCCCTTTTGGGTTCTACTCAGCATTACCTCTCTCATGTTTTATTATGTTATGATTAATATAGGGGCTTCCCAGGTGGCACAGTGGCAAAGAATCCACCTGCCAGTGCAGGAGACAGAGGAGATGAGGGTTTGATTCCTGGGTCAGAAGATCCCCTGGAGCAGGAAATGGCAACTCACTCCAGTGTACTTGCCTGAAAAATTACATGGACAGAGGAGCCTGGTGGGCTACAGTGCATGGGGTTGTAGACTCGGATACAACTGAGAGCACGTGTGTGCGCACACACACACACACACACACACATTTTAATATAGCTGAATTTTTTTTTAGAACTTTTTATTTTGTATTGTAGTTTTAATAATTAACTGTACTTTTTTATTATGAGGAAAAAGATGAAGCTCTGTGGACCTCCATTAATTATTTAAGTGAATCTGGCATCTTTCAAATTAAAATCACCAATTTATTCTCAGAGAGTTTTATAGAGCCAGAGCTTAGGTATTCAGAGGAAAATATTGCCAAGGAGTCTTAAGAAAACCAAGAATTATAAGAATATCCAGTTCCTTAAAAAAAAAACAGTACCACCGTAACATGAATTATTTATTAGCCAAAAATTTTAAATTATTGATTAAAGCACAGGCCTAAAAAGACAGCAGCAGTTAATAATAGTGCTATATTTTAGACATTCTAATTCAATGTTAGAAATTTGGATTATATAAATCCAAATTTATATGATCTCTTATGTGGTCTCTTGCTCCACATTATATGGATTCTGTGAATTGATTTTGGAATTTTAGCCTCTGAGCAATAAAGCTTCTATGGTCCAGATGATTCTTTATCTATTCATCCACCCATTAAAATATGTATTTTTAAAATTCATTTAGCAAATATTATTGATGACATTTGCTATATTAGCCCTGAGTAAGTAGGAGGGAATACAATTATGACAAACATGGATATATTTAAATATGTATTTTTATAAAAATAAAAATTCTGAAATTTAAAGTTATGCATATTGTACAGACTTTTTAAAAAATTTGTATAATCCAAGTTTCTAACATTGAATTAGAATGTCTAAAGTATAGCACTATAAATTAATTGAGAAAATTTGAATATTGCATTCTTTTACAAGTGTTTGCAAGTGGTAGTTGTCAAATTTACTCATTTATGGTTTAAAAAGATCTTTCGTGGTTTTTGCTCTAAACTGTTTAATGAGGTCAGTAAAGTTCTCTCACTCTGAATTTTTTCTTCTGTGACTAATTATGTAATTATATAAACTCATGTATCAAAGAATTTAATTAAAGGCACCGTTAAGGATGTGGAGCAGCAGAGATTCAGATCCTGAAGCATGCTTTTAGTTGTGGGACATGTTGTTTGGGATTGCCCTTGTGGCTCAGATCGTACAGGATCTGCCTGCAGGACAGGAGACCTGGGTCCAGTCCCTGGCTTGGGAAGATCCCATGGAGATGGGAATGGCCACCCACTCCATTATTCTTGCCTGGAGAATTCCATGGACAGAGGAGCCTGGCAGGCTGCAATCCACAGGGTTGTAAAGAGTTGGACACAACCACACACACACACACACACACACACACAGACACACGTTGTTACATATTTAGAAGTCAGCAAAGTCTGTGTGGTGTACTGCCTAGGTTTTTCAGGAAACCCCTGGTGCCAGTGCCAGCAGCCTTTCTTAGGTAGCTGTAGGGACCTTGAATTTCAAATAGAAAACTGAAGAGAAAGAACCTTAGATGTCACAATTTTACACCCAAATCAGGAGTCCCCAGAAGCCCCAAGAAATAACCAGGTAAAAAAATTTTAAAGGTCGACTCAAGTTCCTGCGGTCATGCATGTGAGAGGAAAACCTTCCAATTGGGGGCTTTAGTTTTAGAGTGAACACATTTATCCAGTCCCCAGCCTATCTTAACCAGGCTGGGGACATTTAGAGAAGACACACTTTACATCTCTCCCACTTTGGTGTTTCTTTACACATTCATGTGTGCTTAGAAACAGCTTCTCTAGGAGAACGATCAATGTCTTTATGGCTTGTATGGTAAAGCTTTCGTCTCTGTGGAAGTTCAGCAGATATATTAATAGAAGATGCTTTCATACAAGGCACACAGAGCAGAGGAGGTTGAGAACCGAAGTAGCAGGACTCACTGCTGGCTTCTGATCACATATGTTTGGTAAAGGGTAACAGCAAGGAATTCCCTGATGGTCCAGTGGTTAGGACTTCTAGCTCTCATTGCCGGGGCCCCACACTTCAATTCCTGGTTGGGGTGTTCAGTCCCTGATTGGGAAACTAAGATCTCACAGGCTGTGCAGCATGGCCATAAACAAGGTAACAGCAAGTAATTTGTGGGGGGGAAAAATATATGACTCTTCTTTGGGAGGTGCAGATGAGTAGTTTTGAAGCTTCAATTGGTTATTAATGAAAGCAGTCATTCAGAGCTTTCAAGAAGTAACCGATACCCAGTTTTCATTTTCTAATGGCTAGTTCTACCAAGAGCTTCGCAGGAAAACATCCTATATTGGCGGGAGCATAAAGATGAAAGGGAGATGTTTGGAATATGGGGATTTATTTCCCTTCTTTCTGGCTCAGATCAATCTTGCTGTCCCAGAGTGGTTTTATCCCAGCCAGGTAGCACCATTCAGAAGTGGCATGTGGAGCTGGGTTGGGAGTAAATGACAAGCTCCCCCCCACAATGCATACATTATAATGCTTTTTTTAAGTCAGAAGGAGAGGTGTTGAAATCTGATGTGTAATCTGATGTAATCTGATTGTAATCTGTAAGGCTGTAATCTGATGTGGTAGTGATGGATTTCTCCAAAAAATCACACTCATCTTTGTTTTAAGGCTTCCCAGGTGGCACTAAAGGTAAAGAACCTGCCTGCCAATGCAAGAGAGGTAAGAGATGTGGGTTTGGTCCCTGGGTCGGGAAGATCCCCTGGAGGTGGGCATGGCAATCCACTCCAGTATTATTGCCTGGGCAGTCCCATGGATGGAGGAGGCTGGTGGGCTACAGTCCATGGGGTTGCAAAGAGTTAGACAAGACTGAAGTAATGCACACACGCACATATTCATACTTATTTAACACTTGCAATATTTAGGCTATTATAAAACAAGTTAAATTGTGCGTATATTTTAGTTTATCCAGCTTATTTCATGTACATATTGTGTTTCATGTATTCAAACATACAGTTTCTTCTGCACATGGGATATCCATTATAAAAGTATTACCTGAAGGTGGGCATAGGGGCAGGTGCCCTGGTTGGTGGTGATAAATTTATAATTATGATTATGCTATAATATGGGTAAAGGAACATTGTGAGCTACTATAATTTTTTGACAAGTTAATTTTCATATTTGCCTAGTGACAGCTAGCAAATGGGATTATGAAATTTGTGAGAAGTGAAAACAGTAATACAGAATAAGGTAACTTTTTTAGCATGGACTTAACATGACCTTCCCTGCCCTTCCCCACTGTTTCTTTGCACACTCATGTTACCCTATTTGATTCCCACAATGATTCTGTGTTAGCCCCAAATTATGGATGACGAAACTGAAAAGATTTCACTCAGTAGTACTAGAAGCAAATGAAGCTGGAACCAGGGACTCTCAGTCCAGGAGTCTGTGCGCTACTCACCAAGTAGGCTCTCAATAAACACATTCGTCCACAGAGACTGAGGGTTGCTTCCTGAATGTTCTTGTTTTCCTGAAAGACCTTTCAGCAAGAACTGTGCTAAAAAATAAATTGGGGCATCGTAATTGAATGCTCTGGTGTTGCTGTCTGCTCATTGTCTCTCTCCTAAACAAGAACACATGGCACAAACATTTCTCAGCAGCATCACAGAATATCACTACCTAATTTAGGCTCCATTCAGGAAATAAATAGCAGGTTCTAATAGGGCCTTGGGAGGTGCAAATACATGTGTATACATACCAGCATGAATGTACATAAGTCCCTTTGCTCTGCTCAGTCACAACAATTACTGTGAAAGCTTCTGTAACTTCATTTTGGCAAACAGAATGATAGGTCTGTGAACCAAATGTTAGCCTTGAAGAGTGTATTTTTCTGTTAGATCATTAGGTTTCTTTTTTCTGTACTTAACAGATGTGTAGGAACTAAATGGGTCTGGAGTCACTGATATTTTATGAATATGAAAAGCACTGTCCTTCCTTTGAATAAAAACAACCATTATCCAGTTAGTTGATCTAAATAAAAGCTTTTTCAGCATTAAAAAAAATATTTTCTAATGCTCTTAATTTTACTTCTTATCCTCTTAACCTCTGGAAACTTGAAAATAAAAGCCTATGAGGCTATAAATGAGAGAAAACCCTTGCTTTTGAATTTTTCTCCACTTGCCTGTAAAACTTTACTCATGTCCTTTTTGAGGAGGAGTGAGTGGCCAAGTTTGCAGCCCCCACCATTGTAAATAATACTGTAACGTGTGCTATGTCATCACACACTAATCACTGTATGGAATAACAGGAAGGGACTTTGGCGATTACCTGATTTAATTCCCTTACTTTATAGAGGAGGAAACCAAGGTCTGGAGAGGGAAGTCCCCTGCACAAGGTCACACATATAATTAGGGGCAGACCATGTTTATTTATATTAATACAATTCACCCTTCACTGTTCTACAAGCAGCTGGTGGCTCTGTGACAGGAAAGGGGAAAAAAATAGCACTGCTGCCACATACACAAACTTCATTTATTCAATTTTTAGCAAATATTTATTGAGCCTTCTGGCATGCTAAATACTGGGGATCCAGAGCTGAACATACAAGCTGAGATCCCAGGAGACAAAAGCAGTTCTCTGCTTCCATAGGCGACAATCAAAAGTTTTTCTATAATAAGCAAAGGCCATTGAGGACTCTTCACAGCATATGGGTATGGCTTAAAGGTAATGGCTTCTAACACGCAGAGTAAGAGAATTCAAGGGGTGGTACATTAATATTTCCAAAATTAGTAACAGCTGCCCCTTTCTGTAAGTAATGCAGTCATGAAAGATAATACATGAGGGCAAAAATAGAGTTGATGCTAGGACACTAATTCATGAACATCGCTGATTGTTAAATTGCAGTTTTCCTTAGTCTTCCTATGCTCTAAAATCATTTTTAAGATACTCTTTTAAGCTCTGGAATAGAGATCAAGAGATTAGAACTTTCTTCCCTTTGGTAAATGTTCTCAAGAAGTTTAAAACAAAATGCCAAAAAAATTACACTCCTTTAAGAAAATCAGACTACGTAAAAGCCAGTGTCCCTTTCAGTTAAAACTTCTATTTCAGGAACTATTTCACTTCATCTTTTGTAGAAAACATTTTTATCACTGAACTATTTTTAAAAATTGAAACACGTAATTTGAGTGATTTTTTTTTTTTTTTTTCTGTAACAGAGTTACACAGAATGGAAGAATCAGAAATACATTCCTAGAAGGTAGGGGAAGTGTCTAGGATATCTGTGTGAAAGGTCATGCTGTTGAGTCGCTCAGTCATGCCTGACTCTCTGCGACCCCATGGGTGATAGCCCCACTGGGTTCCTCTGTCCATGGGATTTCCCAGGCAAGAATATTGGAGTGGGAATCCTTCTCCAGGGGATTTTCCCTACCCAGAGATGGAACCTGCATCTCCTACTTGGCAGGCAGACTCTTTACCCACTGAACCACCTGGGAAGCACACATAAAGGCATAAAAAACGCTGAAAAATAGTGAGCACTCAGACTTTTGGCATATCTCAGGTAGGAAGGATTAAGTATCCTGGAGATAAAAATGAATAGAAAATATGGTTAGTTTCAAATAGAAGGTTGCCTTACTCATGATACATCCAGTTAACTAAACATAGAAGACAAAGCGACTCTGATTTCTAAATCTAAGTGGTACAGGTGCTGGGGAAAACAGATCCAGTTTGAAATGCTTGTTCTGTCATAGTTTCAATAAGATTTGAAAACATTAGAAACTGTGAAGATGAGGTAGCAAAGTTTTATGTTTTATATTCCTAAATCCAACTATCCTTGAAAGTGCAAATTTTTCATTTAACTTTAAGCAACATCTTAGAAATGATACCATCTATATCTCCTTCAATTAGGCAGGATGCATTATTCACCCAATCCTGCAAATCCTTTGTCTGGTTTCCCTTCACTGAGATTTTCTACAGCCAGTTGTTATTTTTCTTAAAGACAAGGACAGTTAACAAAAAACAGATAGAAAATGAAGTTAAAGAAGTTAACTGAAGTTAAAGAAGTGACAGAACCAAATAGGATTTGCTTAATTGCTTACTTTATGTCAAAGCAGGCCTTGGGCCCTAAAGAGGAAAGTGAGTCTGTTTCCTAACAGATAATTACCGGGAGGATGGTTTCAGTGACCATTCCACTGCCAGAAGATTCAGCAAATTGGCAGCCGGGTTCTTCCATTCCTCTCCTCTGGTATTTCAGCAAGATAAGGTGGTGCGAGATCGGTTACCCCCTTCCTCTTGTCCTGGGCTTTCCATCTTTCTGTAGCAATCAAGGACAGTTCCTTTCCATGTTTCAACGCCAATCACCCCTCACCCGTGCCTCCCCTCTTTAGAAATCAGTGGAATCTGCCTTGGGTTAGGAAAGTTCCAAAATACTTCCTAGCAGAATCATGGAAATTAAAGATGTGGAGGACTTCACTGGATCATCTCCTCCATCTCTTTCCCATTAAGGAGTTTTCCAGATGGGTACACTGGATGCCTCCTCTCGTTTCTGCGAGGGGTAAAGTCAAATTTTGAGCATCCAAGTCTAATGTGGAAAGGTGAATAAGGCCTGCATTCAAAAATTTCATAGACAGAAAAGTGCCTTATCCCAAAGGTGTTATCATATTACAACAGCTTTTGGATGGAAATAGGTGACACCTCATCAGAACGGTTACGTGAGAGCGCTCTATGGTCTTCCCAGCTTCATGGCCTGACATTTTTTTTTTTTTAAGCAGAGAGCAGTGTTTGGTTGCTGTGAGCACAATGGAACCCATTGGGAACTTGCCGCCCCCTCCCTGCCCCCCACCACTGCCTTTTTCTCTCTCTCTCTCTCTCTCTCGCTTTCTTTTTTATTCTGGTTTTCTACACATAAGAGCTATTCTTTCAGGTTTTTCCAACCCCCCCCCCCCACCAAAACCTCCTGAAAGATAGGAGTAATAATATACAGAAGGACATAGGTCAGTAATAGGTATCTTTTCACCAGAAATTTATTTCTGACTCTTCCCCTTCATATATTTCCATCAACTTCACACAATGCTGCCAAAAATGTGGTGTGAATTTCTTTCTTAGTATTAAATTATTAAAGAACCACCTTAAGTAAGTGCCACTGTGTTTAGAAGATTATGGACACATGAAGGCCAGAAGAACCTTCTGATTTTTCCTTAATACAAAAACCCAAATTTAATGTCAGGTGAAGTGGAATCCTGGCTTGCTTTTCCCTTAACTGTGTAAACTTGCATGAGTTATTTAGCTACAGTCTCAATCTAGTCATTTGTGCAATAATTTTTTTTTTAATAAGGCAAAGTATATGTTAAAATATCTGGCCCATGCTAAATGCAAAATAAATAATAGATTATTTTCTTCCTTTTTTTTTAAAAAAGTAATTAATCTAGGAGACCTGGAAGAATCCCCAAAACAGGGGATAAATGTGAAAATGTCTCTCCCTGTCTCATTTTAAGAAAAAAGCCCAAATTAATTCTATATTTTTCTGGTAGCAATAGTGTGCTTCTGAGTACACAGTTCTTTGATACTGCTTTTTAAAAGAAAGAAGAAAAAGAAACCTTGGCATTCATTATACAGTTGGCAAAAGCAGTTAAAAGAATTTTAGATACTAAACTTTTTAAATCCTCAGTATTCCATGATGCTCTTGCCCATGACACATTAAAATATACCTTAAAAATATTAATAACATTAGAATCATCAGACATATCATACTCATGGATCAAAATGGTAAAGTCTCTTAGT
Source organism: Capricornis sumatraensis (assembly GCF_032405125.1). Lineage (NCBI taxonomy): Eukaryota > Metazoa > Chordata > Mammalia > Artiodactyla > Bovidae > Capricornis > Capricornis sumatraensis. The sequence continues at coordinate 29,050,973 of NC_091073.1, forward strand.
TGCCAGTAGCAGGAAACAACTTGAATTAACAAGCACAGAGGGCAACTTACAGGAATAATGTGGGGAATATATTTCCTTGAAATACTCTTCCCTCAGATACTTCATTTTTACTTTTCTTCCTCATGCTGTTATTCAAATGTTACTTTCTCAGTGATGCTGTCCATGACCTTCCGTAATAAAAGTGCAATCCCCTTTTCATCCCCAATGCCCCTTCTGGATCCTACTGTATATGGATTTATTTATATCGTTTATTTCATGTCTACTGTCACTAAATATAAGGTCCACCACAGTAGAAATTTATTGCTAAATATTTTATTTATTGCTTTTGCCTTAGCAACTAAAATGGTGCCTGGCATACAGTGAGAACTCAGTAAATATTTATTGACTAAGTGATTCTGAATCTCATGGAATCTGAGAAAGAATTTTTTAAAAAATTGGCTTCAGAAAAAGCCAGTCATGTTTTTTAGAAGCAGGAGTCTTTAGATTTTTTCCTTTGAAGCACTGCCATTAACATGGAAGTCCACTTTTATGGATAGAATGTGTCTTCTAACATGTCATTCTGTGTTCATTCTCTGTTAGCAAACCAAAGAATTCATTTGAAGGAGGGTATGACTGACTTGCCTGCTATTATGTCAAATGGCACCTCAAACATTTCTGCTTAGATTCTGGAGAAGTAGCCAACACTCAGACACTTACCAAGTAATATAAATGTGTGAAGCCAACTGGATGTGATCCACTAGAGAGCAGTGTACCCTAGTGCTGTGCTTTAGGGGAGAGTGTATCGAAGCAGAGAACAAATTTCCTTTTTAAAGGGTGAAGCCCCTTTTTTAGTCTGGCTGAGTGCTGTATTGGGCCAAAGTCCACTTTTTTCCAGACATTCTAATTTTCAAAAGAAGTGGCGAATATGGATCTTTCTATAAATTCTCCCAATTTCAGAATTGTGGCGACTACTTAAAATGTGTTAAAATACACTGTGAAGATCATGCAAAGCATATGGAGAAGACAGATGTGGTCAGCTTGCCCTGTGTTTCTAATGTCCGGTTTAAAGTATCTTTCAATTCTAGTTATCTGAATTTCATAACCGAAGCCATTTTCATTTATTGGTATTTGTAACGTTTATAAAATTATTAATAAAATCCTCCATTTCCAAACTAGGTTTCTCATGCACATAGTTTTCAACTTTCTCCTTCTAAAGGATTCTCCGTATTCCCTTAATTCATTTAATGAATTCTTTTAGACCTTTCTAGTTCATGGCATTCATATCTTTTTTGAGTATTTAAGTGAAATAGGTGAAAAATACTGAATTTGCATAAAGAACATCTCAGCTCCACTAGTGTCTCACTAGTTGTGCAAGCTTGAACACAGTCATTTAAGGTATTGATACTTAGATCTATGCCTTTGGATGCGTAGAATGAGAATGACAGGGCTAATTCTTTTCTCTTATGTGAGGCCATGTACTTGAAAGACTGTACAAACTATAAATTGCTTAAAATGTAAGACTTATTCAAATGGAATAACATCATAGCTTAGTAGAGCTGTTGAGTCCCACTGAATACTTTATTTCTAATAGAGTGCTTTATTGCCAATAAAATTCTTTATATCCTATAAAACTTAGAATGCATAATTACATGGTTTTGTTGTTGCTCCTGCCATCACAGCAACATTCTGAGATGTTTTCCAGACTCTTTGAACTTTTTCTTAGGTCGTAATTTATAATTAACAGTGTAGTAGTTTATAAATTCATTTTGCCCTCAACCTAGCTCATCACATCCCTTTTCTGCCTTCAAATCAGATTCTAATTATCTTTCTGTTGTCAGTTATCTCTTTTGAGTCACTCCAGTTGTATTTGTCATATTTAATCACTCTTCCTCATTTGTTATTCATTTAAAAATACCTCCCTTGTTAATCCTTATCTTTAAAAATCACATTAAGACATTTTTAGCTGCTCAAATAAAATGTTTTTCTTTAAGTTCCCAATTCTTCCAATGAAAAGTTATCTCTTCCAAACATTTATATAACTTTATTAATTTAAACCTTAGTGCAGTTCACTTTGATAAATATTTATTCATGTATCACAGTAAGTACAATGATTCAGTCTTGTTCACTTTTATAACTCTTACAACTCTTAAAATAGGAGTTTGTATATAATAGGTACTCAAAATAAATTGGATAAGTGGATTTCTCTTTAATTTTATTACCTTTATTTTCCTACATCAAAGTTGTGTTATTCTTTATTTTAATTGCTTTCATTATATTCTTGCATGTTATACCTGTTAACCGAACCTTAACTGTAGTTAACCTACACTTAAGACCTTGGCAATTAGGAAAAAGAAAACTTAAAGAATTCTCTCTTTTTTTTTAAGCAATATATTTAACATGTTGGTTGAGACTATGTTCCAGCCTCAGCCCCCAGAGAACCCTGACACTAACTTTTCTAAGTAGAGAAATGATCATTTATTCCTACACATTGCTTCCTGTCATTAAGCCATTTCCGTACTTAAGACAAAACATTTTCCATAATAACAAGGAAACCAAGTGTTTTTCCTAAATTGTTGTTTGACCACCTATAGCATACACACACTTTCAAAGTTTTCTGAAAGTAGAAATTCTCTTTTGTCAATATCAGCTCTGAGAAATCTGGGAGATCCATCTATTTAATGTCTCTATTGAAAACCTGCTAAGTGCCAGGCACTATGAGACGCATGAAAGGAAATCCCATTTAGCCCTTGAGATGCTTTACCTTTGCAGTTGGCTACCTGCTTTCGTATGAGTACAAAGGAGTAATTCTATCTGGTAGGGAGGCCCATGAAGGTTTAACTGAGGTGGACACTTAAGCCAAGTCTTCAAAGACAATTTACTTCATGGTCAAGGATCAGGAGGTACATCCTGAGAAAATGGAACAGCACAAGTTGAATCATGGTGGCAGACACCAGCCCCCAGCGTGATGATCTGCATGCAGTCTGTCAAGCTCTTCTGGAGAGAAGCCTTAGAGCAGATAAGACCAGAAGAGGCCTGTTGCAGAAAGCCTTCTGCACTGTGGTTGTTCAGTTGCTAGTTGTGTTCAACTCTGTGACCCCATGGACTGCAGCACGCCACGCTCCTCTGTCCTCAGGCTCCTTTGGAGCTTACTCAAATGCATGTCCATTGAGTCAGTGATGTTATCCAACCATCTCATCCTCTGCCACCCCTTTCTCCTTTTGTCTCCAATCTTTCCCAGGATCAGGGTCTTTACTAATGAGTCTGTGAACTCATTTTCCATGAGAACTGTGGTGGAGAGTCCCTGTTTTATCCTGTAATCTAAACAGTCAAATGTTTGCAAGCAAGGAAGAGATCAGATAAGATATATCCTAGAGAGTACTGTGAATGCTGGGATAAAAGGTGTATATTGGAAAGTGAGGCTCTTTGCAGATTATTTGAAAACTTTAGTTCGATGCTCTAAGCTGTTAGAGCAGCAACAATGAGGAGAGAAGGAGATAAGCTATATTGTTTTGGAGGTTTAATCAAATGAAATATACAATTATAACGAGTTCATTCAGTTCAGTTCAGTTCAGCTTAACTTGCATAGTCGTGTCTGACTCTTTGCGAGCCCATGGACTGCAGCACGCCAGGGCTCCCTGTCCATCACCAACTCCCAGAGTTTACTCAAACTCATGTCCATTCAGTCGCTGATGGCATCCAACCATCTCGTCCTCTGTTGTCCCCAGCATCAGGGTCTTTTCCAGTGAGTCAGTTCTTCGCATCAGGTGGCCAAAGTATTGGAGTTTCAGCTTCAGCATCAGTCCTTTCAATGAATATTCAGGACTGATTTCCTTTAGGAAGGATTGGTTGGATCTCCTTGCAGTCCAAGGGACTCTCAAGAGTCTTCTCCAACACCACAGTTCAAAAGCATCAATTCATTAGTAAGGCATTATTTTCCCCTTGTAGAAGCCACATTACATATTTCTCCCAAAGTTATATTTTTCTAGGAATCCATGATATTATCATTCTTTCCAGGTGCTGCCATCCTGACAAGTATGAGGATACGAATCACCAGTTTGAGGTTCGCAAGTTTGCTTCCAGTTTCCTCCCAATGAACACTATGTACTGGAAACCATTAGTCTTTACTACCACAAGTCAGTTTAGCATGACAGTTTGCACTTTCTAGCCAGAACTTTCACCAGGATCCCTGATGACTTATTTGTATCTAGCCCGTCAATTAAATATAAAACATACTTTTGACTTACTCAGTACAACTTTGTTTTTAGATTTTTAACTTGCCATCGTTATGCATCCCTTGCTTTCCTTTAAAGATGAAGATCTTATCCCTCCCTTCAGTAATCTCTGCTCATCCCTCATTTCTCATTCTAGCTTGCTAGCGGGAGCTGTGGTTGAGTTACTTTTCAAAATATGTGACACACATCTTCCCTGAGGTTTTCAGTAAGATCGTCATAGGTGACTCCAGGCTTCCTGTGTTCCAATTCCTCTCTAAATGCTCTTTATTTTCTTTACCACTGTATGCCAATAAATGAGGATAAAGAAAGATGGGACAGAATGGAATTCTGATACATTATGTATCCTTTACCATGAAATTAAAACTGTTGGGTCTTAAATTATTTTATTTCTTGTAATCCCAGAAATTTAATTAAGGTATGTACCAGTTGTTCTACTTATTCCATATATTCATCCTGTTAGTGTTTTTAAGCACAGAAAAAAAATTGGAAATAATCGCAGCGGACTAAAATATTATATTTAATGACTCAGTTATGGTATATCTAGATAATGTACTAAGTAGCCATTTAAAAATGGTTATTTTAATCTGGTATTTTGACATGAAAAACTATAGTATAGTATATAATAAAGAAAAACACATTGCATAATTAGATATGGCATATGATTTGATCTTGTGATAGGTTTCTTTTTATATGATACAATTTGGGTAATAGAATTTCAGTTGAATTTGATTTAATTTTTACTGTTTTATATTTTCTGGTGAAGGGAGCCCCTTGCAGATTCCGAATACTTGCTGTCTTTATTTAGGAATGCTTGTCCTCTGTTTGAGGTTTGCTAACATTTTCAGAATAAAATTATTAGTAATTCTTGGTAATACAAATGATCCGCGGCATATTTTAAGAACGTTTTTGTCAGATGTCGCTAAACAAAATACAGTAAACCAAAAACCCTTGTGTCATTTCCTCTGAGTTAGTAGTCCTTGTCTGAGTAGAGAGAGACACTGGGTCTCCCCTCTGCTTAAGCCCAGTCAGCGTTAATTTCACAGATGATAATGCCGCCATGACTAAAACCAAATTGACAACTCCAGATTCACTATTTCTGGGATGATATTTAAACTTTATATATGTATATATATATATATAGAGAGAGAGAGAAAGAGCATTTTATATATTAAATTTACATACATTTATTTTTTTTAGAAAACCAAGTTTTTTGTTTGGTTTTGTTTTTCCCGTGCTCTTTGTTGAAAGGATCTCAGCTCCGCCGCTCGCCAGTCCAGCATACCAGGGCACAATTTGGCATTATTATTCCATTCTTAGAAAAGGAAAGGACAGTGCTGGGCAAGTTGACATTCAGTTCTGTATTTATTTTCTTGGTGGCATGTATCCTGACATTTCCAATTTGATACCGTGGGTTGATAGACTGTGTGCAGTTTTCTTTTACTTTCCTTTACTTGGGCAAGTCTTCCAGGAAGAAGAGATGACTTCTTCTAGTATCCAGTGAGGCTTTGTTATGTTTTTCCTTTACAATCTGGAAAATTTCTTTATGAAATCTGAAACTTAATATTTACGCCACCAACACATTTTGCATGTTAATTTGCCAAGAAGATAAATCACATGTTCTTACATTTCCAGAATCTCAAGGATTATGGGGCATCCCACACTTGCTCCGTGGATGTTCTACACTGGCGCTCCATCTGGTTTCCTTTTCTAAACGTGTTCCCCTGAGATCGTCTTTAATTTGAATTGTATTAAATTCATCAAACTTCTTAATGAGCCTTGGGCATTGTTCAACTTGTGTGGCAGTCCCTCCTGGATAGTAGCAGAGGAGAATCTTAACTGCCTTTAGTATCTGCACTTCTGGGCGTTCCCATCAGGTCTAAGCGCTGTTTCACATTATGTGAATGTCATAAATAACTTGGTTGAAAGGGTCAATGTTTTCTTATCTTGAAGAGAGTCAAAGGGCAGTTTGCATTTATCTAGGAAATGCACCTCACAGATGCTGGTCTTAAAAGCTCCTCAGGGGATGGGTGGGGAAATACTATTATCCTTACATAATTCTAAAAACCTGGGGGGTGAGGGGGTGGACCAACTGCACAAATTCTTTCCTTTCCTTTTCATCAAGGCCACAGCAAAAAGAAACACACACACACACATCCTAAAAATTTCATTTATCTTACAGCTCATAGTTTCTACTTAGTAGTATGTGCTTGTCACATCTTAGCTTGTTTCCTTCAGGATGTTTTTCACTTGTATACAGAGTGGCTTGTAAGAGGTTTACTTAAGTTCTATCTTGGAAACTGTTTCAAGTACACCTCCCCAAGTCAGAAGAGCAGAAGCCAAGGATTTTTTGTTTTGTTTTGTTTTGTTTTGCTATGATGAACTGGGACCTGACTTAAGAAATTTAGTTCAAATCAGGTTTTAAAGAAAAGGATTTGTAACTGTATTCTAAAGGCCCCCTACACAGTCTACAGCTGTCTGGATCTGTTCCTGAATGGAAATCATAGATGAAGTCTGTGATATCTCCCTACTGAATTTTCAGTCCACCACCCAGTTTTAGTTCATGCTATCTGTTTCTTGCCAAATTCCACTTCCTTGAGACTATAACCCATATCCATTGATTTATTTTGTATGTCTGGGAAAATCAGCTTCTAAACACTAAAGAATTTGAATATTATCAATTCACCTTAAAGAACAGGCAAATGCCTGCAAAATTCCCTCTTGAAACAAATATTTTGAGATCAATTCTACCTTATTATTGACTTCCATGACTGAATTAGAGGTTCTGTTTTCTTTAAATCAACTTTGTTGAGGTACATTTTCCTGGAATAGAATGCACTTATTTTAAATGCAGTTTAATGAATTTTCATAAAGACATATGAAGCCATAGAGCTTCCAATCCAAGCAAGATACAGAATAGTTTTATCCCCGTAAAAAATCCCCCTATGCCTCTTCTAGAGTGCAGCTAGTGAAAAATTCCAAAGATGAGACTGAGTTTGGCGGGTATCGGGATTGGAAAGAAAGCTGGTGCAGCTGGCTTAGTGAAGAAGCGGAAAACAACATGAAAAGAGAGCAGAGAAGCAGGTGGAACCTGATCTTGCATGAAGTAAAGTTTGACTTTGTGTCCAGTGTAAAGAAGCCCTTGGAATCTTATATATCAAGGAATATCATGATCTGATCAGCATCTCATTTTCCTTCCATCGCCATCTGTCCATTCCTAGTTTCCACTTGGCCGAGATCCCCTACTTCATGCTTTTCTGATCCCATCCACAGGAATTTCTGGAATTATTTTAACCCCTGAACTTTCATACCACATGTGTCTTCCACTGTTTACACCATTGCTTCTGCTCTACTGTCTAGCATGTAAAAGGGATAGAAGGAAATAAAAGAAAGAAGGAAGAGTGTTAAAAACCTATTGCAAACTGATCATGATACCAAATTATATATTTTATAATATATGACTGCCCTAATTGGCAATTTACTGCTATTTAGGTAGTTTAAGAAAAGTGAGACCAAGAAGAAAAACAACCATTTGTTAAATGCATACTATCTGGCATTTGTCCAGGCATTGTAGCCAGAACTATAGAGTAGAGCATTTAATTTAATAACTACTAGGTTCTTCCCTGGTGGCTCAGAGGGTAAAGCGTCTGCCTGCAATGTAGGAGGCCTGGGTTCGATCCCTGGGTCAGGAAGATCCCCTGGAGAAGGAAATGGCAACCCACTCCAGTACTCTTGCCTGGAAAATCCCATGGACAGAGAAGCCTGGTAGACTACAGTCCATGGGATCACAAAGAGTCGGACACGACTGAGCAGCTTCACTAGGCTCAGTAGATGCTGCTTGCTTTAGCAAATGAAGAAATAGCTTCAGAGAATTAACTTTCCCTAAGTCACCTAAGTTGTAAGAGTGTTCAGATCTTTATGATTCCATAACCTATTCTATTCCCCTAATACATACTGTCTCCTCAAAATTAGGATTTCCTTTCTGGTGTGTTGGGTGTGTTAGTCACTCAGTTGTGTCCGACTCTGCGACCTTATGGACTGTAGCCCACAAGGCTCCTCTGTCCATGGAATTCTCCAGGCAAGAATACTGGAATGGGTAGCAAGTTCCTTCTCCAGAGGATCTTTCCTACCCAAGGAGAGAACCCAGGTCTTCTGCATTGGCAGGTAGATTCTTTACCGTCTGAGTCACTGTAATAATGTGAACATTTTAACTATGTGAACAGAAAGAGGGACGGGAACTGGTACTGTTTATTAAGTTCCTAATATATGCTGCTCATTAGGCTAAATATCTAAAATGTTATCTGTTTTAATTATTCCAGCTATCCCAAAGAAAGGCTGAGAGAAGTTAAGAAGCCTTCTCTAAGTCATGAAGCTCATTGGGACAGAGCTGCGAGATGATTCAGCTGTGTCTGGTTCTGATACCCATATTCATTGCCTCTGATGAAGCCACCATTCCAAAGAAAAAGTTGGCCTCACCTCCATAGCGGAGAAGGCAATGGCACCCCACTCCAGTACTCTTGCCTGGAAAATCCCATGGGCGGAGGAGCCTGGTAGGCTGCAGTCCATGAGGTCACTAAGAGTCGGACACGACTAAGTGACTTCACTTTCAGTTTTCACTTTCATGCATTGGAGAAGGAAATGGCAACCCACTCCAGTGTTCTTGCCTGGAGAATCCCATGGATGGGGTCGCACAGAGTCGGACAGGACTGAAGTGACTTAGCAGCAGCAGCAGCACCTCCATGGGACTAAACTTAAAAGGTATATAATGTACTTATTGTGTAGAAACTTTCATCCAGAGATGAAATAGAAAAATCTATTTCTAGGAACTGGGAAGTGGGGCCATGATCTCTCTCCACTTCTGCAGTGTCTGTGAAGAAGAACGTAGTTGTCAAGTGCCCTAGAATAAACGACACATTTTGATAGAAGCACAAGAGGGTCCTGGCTTCAGGGCCCACAGCCGCAGAACAGGAAATGGAGAGGTTTCCAGGAGAAATGAAATTGCCTTCTCTAGGGAAAAACAAAAAGGAGCATTTGAACAGGCAGTTGATCAGTAGGAAAACTGCAAAGTGATAAAAGAACTGGAAGTCACAAAAGCCCTTGGCATACTAGTTTTAATAACATGGTTTGTCCCCAGCCACACTTTATTGAATGAGTGCCTTGACATATGTTTCTAAGAATTGTCTTTTAACAATGCAGGTGTTTCCACCGAGAGCCAACCTCTGTCTTTACCAAGGATAAAAGAATCCCTCTGGACTATTTATCTGATTGACCCATCAGGATGTGCATTTATTTCTTTCACTGATTTTAACCAGAGTTTTCACTGCTTTCTGTTGTCTCAGGTGGATAGATTCTGCTACAGTTTTGGGTGTGTGACTTTTTACTAATTATTCGTATGGTTAAGTTTGAGGCCATAATTATTAAGTATTTTAGTATTCCCTAAAAAGTCCTTTTTAAAATTAGATTGCTACTTGGTAAAAAAAAAAAAATCCTAACAATTCTGAGTAAAATATGAAATGTTCCAGATTGGTTTAACATGAGAGAACACATCTTAAAACATTGAAGAAAGTTAATATATAACATCTTGACTCTTAGAACTCTTATAATATGCTTCCCTATAATTTATTTTGTAATAATTAGATTAGAATCTCCAAACTAGATCATATAAAGGTGGTATAACAATAACATGCATTACATGATCCATAATATCTCCTTAATGTGAATATATTACAAGATGGCACAGAATCGTATTAGCTACAAAAGTGATTTTTCAGCTACAAATAAATATAAGAATTGCTACTGAGAATTTTCAGATTGAAAAAACACTGGTGACTCTGGCACCAAATTACACAGCTTGGTAATGAATAAGAATAAAAAATATCTTTGCCTGTGTAGAAACATTTTTGTCACATGGTGAGACAAGCATAGTGAAATTTTCTCTTTTTTGCTCCTTAAGACACTCAGAACTAGCATTCACCTGGCATTTATAGGTAATTTATGATTTCAGTACTACTATAAAACCCACTTCTCAAAACTAGCGTAAATGAGCCATATGCCCCAGATATGTTTTTTCTTCTGGAGTCTATTGGGAAACTATTTGTTCAAAAGACTCTGAAGAAATGCAGCATCACATCAGGGTCCTTGTCCATTGTGAGTGACAATAAAAGACACTAGGCCAGTGTAGACGTCATCTCTAGTGGTTTCCGGGGGAGGAGGGCTGTGGAGAATAGCGAGCAGAATCCTCTGACTTTGTGGATTAGGATAAAATGGCTACGACTTGTGTTTATTGCTTCTATTCACAATTTTTTGGAAATACTGTCTAGAATACAGAAAAGAATGAGACTCTCTCATGGAATGCTCTATCATAGATCAGCGCATCAGAGTCACAGTGGATGCTTGGACTGAGTTAATCAATTGTTTATATACTTTGAACAGACCCAAATTAATAATAATTGAAAGTAGCTAAGAAATTTAAAAATAGATTGATGTATTTTAGTGTTAAACGTTTCTGTATCCATTTATGTATTTACTTATCCTACCCAGTCAAAGAACCTTGTGCCTGCCACAGCTCCCCTAAACATGTTTGGGCTCTTACCTACTACCATAGTTTGTTGTTGCTGCTGCTGTTTTGCTGTTTATTACAATCATTTCCCCTTTAGAGTCTTTTTGTGACTTTTTTCGGATCTCTAGGTGTAGGTCTGATCCTGGAGAATATGTCAGGGACTGATTGCCTAACAATCAATTAATAATGATTGTTAATCATTTATGATTAACTGATTATGTAATTGATTAAGTAACTGATTATGAATGATAATCAGTTAACAATCAGTTAATGGCAAAGAGATGGTGAAACAGTGGAAACAGTGGCAGACTTTATTTTGGGGGGCTCCAAAATCGCTGCAGATGGTGACTGCAGCCATGAAATTAAAAGACGCTTACTCCTTGGAAGAAAAGTTATGACCAACTAGACAGCATATTAAAAAGCAGAGACGTTACTTTGCCAACAAAGATCTGTCTAGTCAAAGCTATGGTTTTCCCAGTAGTCATGTATGGATGTGAGAGTTGGACTGTAAAGAAAGCTGAGTGCCAAAGAATTGATGCTTTTGAACTGTGATGTTGGAGAAGACTCTAGAGAGTCCCTTGGACTGCAAGGAGATCCAACCAGTCCATTCTAAAGGAGATCAGTCCTGAATGTTCATTGGAAGACTGATGTTGAAGCTGAAACTCCAATACTTTGGCCACCTGATGAGAAGAGCTGACTCATTTGAAAAGACACTGATGCTGGGAAAGATTGAAGGCATGAGAAGGGGACAACAGAGGATGAGATGATTGGATGGCATTGCCAACTTGGTGGACATGAGTTTGAGTAAACTCTGGGAGTTGGTGATGGACAGGGAGGCCTGGTGTTCTGCAGTCCATGGGGTCGCAAAGAGTAGGACACAACTGAATGACTGAACTGAACTGATTGCCTAACAGTCAAACAAAAAAAACCCATGAAAATGGAAATAAATCATATTTAAGAAACTCCTTTGCAGTTTGTCATCCTACTTGTTTCCATCACTTTAGCACTTCTTAGTGAATTGTATATAGAAAATGAATAAAAATATTTTTGAACTATCATTTCTTGGCATTGTCAATCTATGAACAAGACAGTTTCTTTGTTTTTGTTTTTTTAATTTTCCGTGAAGAGAGGGTGTTTTCAATCTGCCATAACATGTGCTAACCCATCTCCACCTTGAACTTGCAGCATTTCAAACTATAGTGAGCATAGATGACTCCTTTATGACTTTTTTTAATGTTGCTGGCAGAAGTCTTCTCGCGTTTGCTTTGAATCCAGTCTTCAGTGCATCTCTGTGTGCTTTAGCCCAGATCTAGGAGTATAAGATGTAGCTGAGTCCAGCCTGTTGCCAGTACACCTCCATGATGTCACGAGAAAGGCCACAAGGACCTGTCAGTGTTGGCTTAGCCCTCTGCCCATTTGGCGCAAGTTCAGGAACTACTTTTTCTTTGGGTTAATCTGTGAACTTTGATGGTGTAAAACAAGGTTCATATCTGTAATAAAAACAATATTGTAGTTTGAAGATTCACAAATCCCCAAGGAAGTAATGCCTCAAGTATAAACATTGCTGGTTGCATTTATTCACTTGATTCCTCTTTATACGTTAAAAAGAAAAACAAACCAACCTAACAGCCTTTACAAAAAGCATTTTCAGAGTGGCTTCACTTTTCTACAGAACTTCAGTTAAAAATCAATAAAAGGCCAGGATAACACAAGATAGTGTTTATTTTTAAAGTTACCTCTATAAATGAATCTTCCAATTTCACATTTTTATGTTTCTCCTTTATGGTTAGTCTTTGGAGCAAATACAAATTACAGAGTTTTTATTCAATTGAAATGGAGGCTTTCTTTAGAAGGATTTCTTTCATAAAGCATAGATCAAATCTAAGCTCATATTTTGAATATGGAAATTCTCTTGGTGATGAAAGTTATACTGAGCAAATGTGGAATGTGTGCTTCATACTTTATGTGTTCTTGAAAATAATCACAATGCCAGTGAACTTCAAGATGATGAAGTTTAATGGGCCCTGGAGTCTGAATTGATCTCATTTCTTGGATTAGCATATGAACTTGCAACCAGAAGTGTGTGTAGAATCAGCACAAATCTGCAAAGAGTCATGGCTCTGGTGGGAAAAACACGTGTGCCAGTCAAAGGAGCCCCTGGTGCTGTAAGTGACTGAGGAATTGAAAACTTTGGCTCGCTCAGTGTAACTGGGTGCTAGACAGGATTCCACTAGGAAACTTGTGCTGAGATTAGACTAGTTTGTAAAGGATGCCAAGAAAAGCAGAGTTGTTGCTGCTAGGGCAGATGGAGGCATGAACAGTGAAATCATTGGACGGTATGAAATATGCTAAAAGATGAGGAGTTATCTAATAAAGAGTGTTGTCTTTAGTCTTTGGACCTGCTTTTTTGTTTTTGTTTTTCCTTCTCCTCCTTGTCGTGATCAGTAGTTGATCTCTAACCAGGTTCAGTTATTTGGATTCCCTGGCACAACTGTCATCTGGTCTGGGAATTATAATTAATTATTTTTGTGGAATAGCGACTATCTTGAAGCAATTCATTTATCCTGGCAGAAGGTCAAATCTCATTTCAGTGTTTTAAGAGCCTAAAAAGTTGAAAAGTTTTCTCTTCTCATGTCCTGACAATGAAAGCAAGTAGGTAATATCAAAGGGAACTGTGGGGTTTCTGGCATTATTGCCCTTTGCTTTGGTAACAAGAAGAAAAAGGAATGACTTGGAAAGACATAGGAAATTTAGCTCTTACCTGGGTGGATCATGTCAAGTTTTGGTTTTTCCATTTCCCTGTATTTCATTTATTTTTTGGATAGCGTTGTAATTTTACAAAGTGGTTGTGAAAACACTGCTGACCGCTGAATTTACATCCCTGGGTCATAATAGTCACCAGGAGATTGGGTCCACAGTGAATAAGCAGCAAGAAATCTGGGTAGAGGCATGGGGCATAGAGATATTATGTTAAAAATTTATTTAAAATAACAAAAGACCCCACCCACTCTAACATTTTTCCTATCGCTATAGCCATAAGCTAGTTCAGTCCTCAGACACAGTGTGGTGGATATGAAAAAAAGTCAATCATGTAAATTAACATCTTAAATGCATTATTTTGTCCTCAAAAATCTTTATAATTACATAAAAAATATATTAGCATATTTGAAATTTAGAATTAAAAGCTGACTTACTGCCAAATAATTAGCAGGCTATTTTGTTTTTGAGAGTTAGGAGAAGGAGAAAAATAAACTAATGAACTAAAAACAATTATTTATCAAACAGTACTTTGTTGATAGAAAATTTAGGAATTAAACAAGTCCTATGATGATAATCTAGTAGCAAAGAAAATTAACCAGTTGTTCCTTTCAGATTCTGTAAGGCTGTGCTCCTTTCTGTAAAGAGAAGCAAAAGAGACCAGTGTTTGCAGACTGTCTGCTTTAAGTCAGGTGTTTTACACGCACTATCTCACACCCTCTGGATTAAATGCCACTCAGGGAAGCTTTACAGTCATCTTTTTAATGAATAAAAAAACATGAACCTCAGAGGGAAAAAAAATAAATCCACTATTGTTAGTAAGTGATGAAGTTCAAATTTTGAACCAGATCTATCCACAAATTTATGTTTGATTTACTTCACTGGCAAGCTGGAAGTGGAAACCAATTAAACATTTTAAAAACCTGTATTTTTATCATTAGTACCATGGGAATGAAAAAAAAAATCAATGGGGAAAAAAAAAAAAACAACCCTGCTTCATTCACATTTTATTCATTCAGTGAGAGTAGTTCGAAGCAGTGAATGACCACGGCTGGAGCAAAGAACCGCCACATGTGCCTGAGCCTTCTCTACACATCCTCGCTCTCTGGAAGAGCTGGGTGCTTTTGTATGGTTTTCCTTGCGTGGTGGGCTGGCAGGTATGGTCACAAGAGGAGACAAAGGAGAGGCTCCGGCAAACAAAGTTTCTTATGCTCACAGGTCTGAGAGATAGGAGGTAGGCAGACCACATGGGAAAGACACAGGATGGTCAGGAGCCAGAAGATGGAGTGAGGGGAAGACGTGAAGCCTGAGCCTTGACTGGGGACAGCAAGGCAGAGTAGAAAGTACAGTTTAAAGTTAGTTGGTTTGAATCCTCTCAGTGGGCTTTCTAAAGCTATAGAGGTGGTTCCCAGTTGCCTGGTAGTCAGGTACAGATGAGAGAGTTGGACAATAAAGAAGGTCAAGTGCTGAAGAATTGATGCTTTCAAACTGTGGTGCTAGAGAAGACTCTTGAGAGTCCCCAGGACAGCAAAGAAATCAAACCTGTCAATCCTAAAAGACATCAACCGTGAATATTCATTGGAAGGACTGATGCTGAAGCTTCAATACTTTGGCCACCCAATGCAAAGAGCCAACTCATTGGAAAAGCCCCTGATGCTGGGAAAGATTAGAGGCAAGAGAAGAATGGGGTGATGAGTATGAGATAGTTGGATGGCATCACCCATCAATGGAGATAAGTTTGAGCAAACTCTGGAAGATGGTGAAAGACAGGGAAGCTCAGTGCACTGCAGTCCATGGGTCACAAAGAGTTGGATACAACTTAACGGCTAAACAACAAGATCCTGAGGTGATTAAAGCAGAAAAAAGAGTAAGGCAAAGAAGTAAAGAGTAAGGCAAATAGAGGATGTGTTGGTTCTGGCTTGGTTAGTGTGCATTTTAAAGGCACACTCTGGGCTGAACTCTTTGCTGTCATCTCTAGGAAGTGGCCGACCCCAAGAGGGGCAACTTCTCCCCAGCTGGAAAGTGTTTTTTCTAAGATATCAAAACATTATAATATATAGAAAAATTTAAATATATACACTGTACCTGATGACCTGTTTCACATGCCATGGTTATTGCTGTCCCTTGTCTTTCTAGTCACTATCCCTTCAGGTCTTGGGTTTGAGAATATAGTGAACATCTTGACCACCTAATTGGCAGGCATTCTTTCTTCCACCATCCAGAGAAGCCTGAGTCTTAGTTCAGCCTTCTTACTTCCTTTGTGTAACCTACATGACTCAAGAGAAAGGTAACCATACCACCCTCTGCTCATGAGTGAGCCTGAATTATCAAAGGTCCTGCTCTTCGTGATTAGTAATTGAGTCAAGTATGAGTATGTGGCTTTATCTTGACACCCCCCCCCCAAAACACACCAAAATAAAGATTTCTGAAGGGTTCTAGAGAAGTTTTCATAGATCTGCTAAAAGGAATACAGAAAACCTCTCATGTTGAACACTTCGGACCTTAATGCATCAGGCAGCCACTGCATGAATGCAAGGGAAAGAAATCTCAGGACGAAACCAGCTCTGCCTAGGACAGAGCAGATAGACAGCACTCGTGAACTAAAGGTAGAGTGGGGCTAAGGGCCGACCAGTCCTACCTCTGCATGTCCAAACTCTGGATGTCCTCTCAGTAAGTCAGGTCGAGTTGGATTTTTCTATTGCACATTTGGCTCTTTGCAAAAGCTCACGCCTGATACAGAAGTTTTAGATAAGTGGGAAAAGGCTTAAGAGGAACCCTACTACAACACTGGTTCTGGTGTTTATCCAGGACTTCTACTATTTGTTAGATTTATGCAAATGAAATTATGGTTTTTGGACCATGAATTTTAAATCATTATAACTAACCTCAAGCACATCTTTATTAGTCAAAATAAAAACCACTACCATTGACACATTTTTGCCAATTAGGAAGATGTTTGTTTATTTCTATAGCATAAAAACCCATGCTTCGGAATTCGACAAACTCTTGGAAAAGAGTTTCTGCCTCCTGCTGTTTGTGGAAGCATTTTCCCTGTAAAAGTTGTTGAGATGCTTGAAGAAGTGGTAGTTGGTTGGTGAGAGGTCAGGTGAATGTGGTGGATGAGGCAAAACTGTGTAGCTCAATTCATTCACCTTTTGAAGTGTTGATTTTGTGATGTGTGGTTGGGCATTGTCTTGGAAAAGAATTGGGCCCATTGTGTTGACCAATGACAGCTGCAAGCTTTGCAGTTTTTGTGCATCTCACTGATTTGCTGAGTGTACTTCTCAGATGTGATGGTTTCGCCACAATTCAGAAAGCTGTACTGGATCAGATTGGCAGCAGACCACCAAACAGTGACCCTGACCTTCTTTTGGTGCAAGTTTGGCTTTGAGAAGTGCTTTGGAGCTTCTTCTTGGTCAAGCCACTGAGCTGATCATCACTGATTATCATATAAAACCCACTTTTCATCACACCTCATAATCTGATCAAGAAACAGTTCATTGTTATTGCATAGAATAAGAGAAGACAACATTTCAAAATAATGAAATTTTGGTTTTTGGTCCGCTCATAAGGCACCCACTTACCGAGCTTTTTCACCTTTCCAGTTTGCTTCAAACGCCAATTGACCGTAGAATGGTTGAGTTCTTTGGCAGCTTCTCATGCAGTTGTAAGAGGATCAGCTTCAGTGATGCTTTCAGTTGGTCATTGTCAACTTCTGATGACTGGCCATTGCACTCCTCATCTTCAAGGCTCTCATCTCCTTTGCAAAACTTCCTGAACCACCACTGCACTGTAGGTTCATTAGTAGTTCCAGGGACAAAAACGTTGTGGATGTTGCGAGTTGTCTCACTGCTTCACAACCCATTTTGAACGCAAATAAGAAAATCGTTCAAATGTGCTTTTTGTCTAACATCGTTTCCATAGTCTAAAATAAATATAAAATACACAGCAAGTAGTGTCATTAGCCAAAAAAAAAAAAAAATCACAAGAAATGCACATTAAAATGATGTATAATATAACACTCATTTAAGACTGTATTCCTATATCAAACCACAAAGTTCAACAGTGCAAAACCACAATTACTTTTGCACCAACCTACTAAAGAGTCTCTTGATGAAAGTGAAAGAGGAGAGTGAAAAAGTTGGCTTAAAACTCAACATTCAGGAAACTAAGATCATGGCATCTGGTCCCATCACTTCATGGCAAATAGGTGGGGGAACAATAGAAACAGTGACAGACTTTATTTTTGGGGCTCCCAAATCACAGCAGATGGTGACTGCAGCCATGAAATTAAAAGACACTTAGTCCTTGGAAGGAAATTTATGACCAACCTAGACAGCATATTAAGGAGAAGGCAATGGCACCTCACTCTAGTACTGTTGCCTGGAAAATCCCATGGATGGAGGAGCCTGGAAGGCTGTAGTCCATGGGGTCGCTGAGGGTCGGACATGACTGAGTGACTTCACTTTTACTTTTCACTTTCATGCATTGGAGAAGGAAATGGCAACCCACTCCAGTGTTCTTGCCTGGAGAATCCCAGGGACGGCAGAGCCTGGTGGGTTGCCATCTATGGGATCACACAGAGTTGGACACGACTGAAGTGACTTAGCAGCAGCAGCAGCAGCAGAAAGCATATTAAAAAGCAGAGACATTCCTTTGCCAACAATGGTCTATCTAGTCAAAGCTATGGTTTTCCCAGTAGTCATGTATGGATGTGAGAGTTGGACTATAAAGAAAGCTGAGTGCCAAAGAATTGGTGCTTTTGAAATGTGGTGTTGAAGACTCTTGAGAATCCCCTGGACTGCGAGGAGATCCAACCAGTCCATCCTAAAGGAAATCAGTCCTGACTATTCATCGGAAGGACTGATGCTGAAGCTGAAACTCCAGTACTTTGGCTACCTGATGCGAAGAACTGATTCATTTGAAAAGACTGATGCTGGGAAAGATTGAAGGCAGGAGGAGAAGGAGACAACAGAAGATGAGAGGGTTGGATGGCATCACCAACTCAATGGACCTGAGTTTGACTCCAACAGCTGGTGATGGTCAGGGAGCCCTGGTGTGCTGCAGCCCATAGGGTCACAAAGAGTCAGACACGACTGAGCGACTGACCTGAACTGAGTGGAAGCCCTTCTGTTCCACCTTGCCTTTCAGGTGTTGCTTTAGAAAGAATGAGTACAAAGGAAATCATTTCCAGGAAACTGATGTCCAGAATTAGGATCACACAATAGGAAGTTAGTTGAACATCTCCACTGTATCAGTCACTCTTTGAGGCTGTAGAAATATAACAAAAAGCAAGAAAAATCTCCAATAACAAGTTACTCACAGTTTTAAAGAAGGAGAAAACCAATCAACAAATCAGTCAATAAGTATGTAATGTGCAAAAAAGCATGAATATTTTCATCCCAATGCAAAATAAGATTCTCAGTAAATATTAGAAAGTGTTGTGAAGAAAAGTAAAAGAAAATGGCTGTGCACATGGGGAGTGCTATTTGATACAAGGAGCTAAGGGTCAATCTTCCAAAGAAATAACATGAAAGCAGAAACCCCAAAGACTGAGAGAAGCAGTCATGGAGTTATCTGGAGGAAAAGTCTCCCAGGCAGCAAGAACAGAAAACACAAAGTGCCAGAAATAGGACCATTCCAGGCGTGTTAGAAGACTCTCAAGAAGAACAATTTGGCTATCATAGAATGAATGAGGGGAGTGGGAGAAGATGAGGACAGAGAGGGGACACAGAACTTGTAGGCAGACATAGGACATCATTAGCCACAATAAAGACTTCAGACTTTCTTTTTTTCAAGAGCTTTGTGTGGCGTGTCACATTCTCACTGCAGGGAGAAAACAGGCTCTAAGGAGGTCTGGGGGTAGGGAGACATGTTAGGAGGCAAATGCAGTAGTTCAAACGAGAAAAAATGATGAGTTGAATTTGGAAGACGACATGAAGGTAGTAAGAAATGCCAGATTCTGAATATATTCTGAATATTACTGAATGATTGACTATATAGTATGAGAGGAAAAAAGGCATCAAGAATTATTCCATGATTTTGACCTGAAAAAATAGAATCATCTCTTTTCTACGATGGTGGTAACTCATGATAGACTACTCATGTGGAGGTGGGTAGAGTTACAAGTTCACAGTAGCAATTTTCAAATTCAGAATAGGTGAAAAAAAATTAGATTTTTTATAGACTTTCATAGACAAATGTTGAGTACAGGCTGGGTATCCAGCACTAAAATTCAGAAAAGAAAGTTAAGATGAAAGACCCAAATTTGAAAGTTGTCTGAATCCAAATGTATTGAAAATTGTGGGACAAAATTAAATCATTTGGAGAATGAATGCAGATAAAGACGATTCTTGAGCCCATCAGTGTTTAGCAGTCAGGGAATATGAGCATCACCCGGGAAAGGACAGAAGGGGATTAAAAGAGGAGACCAGTGAGTTTAAAAAAGAAAAGGATGATCCAGAGGTCGATAAAGAATGTGCTTTAATGAGGAAAAAATGAGCAAGTGCTTCAAACACCACTAGTTGGTAGAATAAGATGAGAACTGGAAAACGTCCATGAAAAGGCCAAATTCATGCTTGACTTTCCTTTTCTACAGGTATCACCTTATCATACTTCTTTAGCATTTGGAAGGCAGACTAATTAGACTACTTGTTTTTATAGAGATTATATTTGATTTCTTTTTGTTCAGTCCCTAAGTCGTGTCCGGCTCTTTGCGACCCTAGGGACTGCAGCTCACCAGGCTTCACTGTCCTTCACCATCTCCTGGAGTTTTCTCAAACTCATGTGCATTGAACAGTGATGCCATGATAGCCAATAAGTGGTGTGATTAACAAGCTGAAAGCAGCTGCCTCTGTTTCTACCTAGACTCCAATTTGATGAGTGGCTTAGGAGTATTCTGAGGGTCAGCCGGCAGTTACATGGGAATCTTGAAAACATGCAAATAACATCCCTGCCAAAGCATTACATTGCTCATTGCACATCAAGGTGCGCATTTTCAAAGCCACCAGAAAGCTGTAAAACCAATCTGACTGGCTTTAGCAATAGTTGAAGAAAGAGGACAGCATATATTAATGCTTTCTGGCAAGCCATTTGGAGATTTTTATTTAACTTTCATTATACATAGGTGTTAAATTATCAGAATACCTCCTGCCAATATAATAGGGTAAGTCTTCCAAACTAAAGTATTTCCACCTCTGTGAAACAGCTGAATTTCTGTCAAGTTTGTGAATCTATATAATAATAAATTTAATTAAATTCCAAATGATATATTAATGAAGAATTCAAGCCTCCAAAATGAGTATTATGCACAAACTCTCTTTTAATATTAACAGTAAAATATTCAAAGTAAAGGCTTTGTATTTTATTCTGTAGTAGAGACAATGTCTTTAGGCTGAAGAGAGCTGATGGAGTGCAGTACAATGAAAGGAAGGCTATGCTGTTAACTAGCAGTTAGCAATTAACCTTATGCTCTTTCTTGATTATTTCTGTTATCATAGGAGTTAAAGCAATGCCAAGTTTTTTTTAAATTAAATTTCCCTTCTAACTATAGTTTGTTTCAATGAGATTATTTTTATCTTCTAATAAACACATGAGTCAAAAAAATCTTAGTTTTCATTATGTAGTGATTAGGCATTAGTGATTTCTGTGACTACAGATTTGAGGAATACCTCACTGACACTGTATGAATTCAATATGACTGTATTGTAGACAATATATTTATTACTAATTAGGGATAAATGTTAGCTTCCCAGGTGACTCAGTGGTAAAGAATCATCCTGCCATTACAGGAGATGCAGGAGACACGGGCTCAAACCCTGGGTTGAGAAGATAGAGAAGGAATTGGGAGCCCACTCTAGTGTGCTTGCCTGGGAAATCCCACGGGGAAAGGAGCCCAGCAGGCCGCAGCTCATGGGGTCCCAAAGAGTCGGACGCAACTGAATACATGCTGCTGCTGCTGCTGCTAAGTCACTTCAGTCGTGTCCGACTCTGTGTGACCCCATGGACTGCAGCCCCCAGGCTCCCCCGTCCCTGGAATTCTCCAGGCAAGAACATTGGAGTGGGTTGCCATGTCCTTCTCCAGTGCATGAAAGTGAAAAGTGAAAGTGAAGTCGCTCAGTCGTGTCCGACTCTTAGCGACCCCATGGACTGCAGCCCACCAGGTTTCTCCACCCATGGGATTTTCCAGGCAAGAGTACTGGAGTGGGCTGCCATACACAGGGATAAATGTTAGTTTTTGAAACAAAGAATAAATCAACATGTCCATGAATAATTATGTAATAGTTTTTTCATGTTTCAGACACTGTACTAAGCTCTTAATTTATAATTCTTAATTCCTCAGATGAACTCTGAGGGATAGGACTATTTTACAGATGAACCCTGTTTCAAACAATGAAAACTGGGGTCTGGAAATTTTAAGTAATTTGGTCAACGTCACAGTAGGTATGTTGGCTTGCCAGGCTCTTAAGCACTACTCTGTGGTGGGCCTTTATGTACAAGTACAAATCTATACTCCAAGGTTCTTCTAAAGCTTCTGTACCAAAGGAGATTAACAATAAATAAATAAATTTATGCAGTTTTTCCACATAGCTATCTCATAGTTTCTTAAGCTTTTATTAATACTTTTTTCTCAGTGGTGAATAGCTCTAATAGATACAAATATTATATATTATCCATTTCTAAAATACAAGACATGTATGCATTTTATTTATTAGTAAATGAGGAAAGTGAAAATGAAGTCGCTCAGTCATGTCCGACTCTTTGTGACCCCATGGACTGTAACCTACCATGTTCCTCCATTCTCCAGGCAAGAATACTGGAGTGGGTTGCCATTTCCTTCTCCAGGGGATCTTCCCGACCCAGGGATTGAACCCGGGTCTCCTGCCTTGCAGGCAGATGCTTTAACCTCTGAGCCACCAGGGAAGCCCCAGAGAAGTAAATGAGGAAACCAATAAAATATTAGAACATTTTAGTAAAGAATCCAGAGAGCACAGATATGTGCAGTCAGAAGCTGCTTGCTGAAGTGAATGTGTGAAAAACTGAATTCTTGGAGGTGTACTAGACAATTTTACTTTCTAGGAACAAGAATAATGTTCATTGCTACCCATTTCTACAAATTACAAAGTTATAAACTTGCTGAAAGATAATAAATGCAGATAATCCAAAAGTGTGCTAGACAGGACACCATGTCACCTTTTTGCCTGTTCAAAGTCTTTTTAATATCTGACAGTCCGTTCATCTTGTGATCGTAGTAATCTCAAAGATTATTCTTGAGCATAAAAAAGGCACAAATCGATTTGACCTGATTATTTACCCAAGTGCAACAAGAGTGTTAATGTATCATAAAGGCTCTTTGAGTTTGCTTTGCATTTTCTGAGTCATCCATATAGCACTGAACAGCTACAAGGGCCGTAAATTAACCTCTGCCTAGATATTTTCATAAGGAATCTCAGATTTTGTGTTTTTAAAGGCCTCTATTCTTCTATCCCAAGGGCAGGGAGCCAAGCCCAAGAATCTCACTCCACCAGATTTTACTGGCAATACCTAAACATCTAAGTGAATTCCTATCTTCTGGAAGTCCCCCAAATTTAAAGATTCCTAGTCTGCCAAGAACTTACTTACTAAACTTTAGAATGAGGCTGGGACCCTCTTAGCCAGGTATTGGACCAGTTTTCTTAGGAGAAGTTTGGAGGCATTGGCTCTATATGTTTCTTTCCCCTGGAAGGCAGCATGTCACGCCTGATTTTTTAAGAGTTTCAGTCTCTAGTACAACACCCTAGGCAAAAATCTTAGAGTACAGATTCTTGTTGTGGCTATGCAAATATTTTCATGAAAGGTAGGGGGCCATACTAAATTTCTGAATTCTTGAAAGAGGGGGTAAGTGGGTTGAATTGCATCTGCCTGCCCCACCCCCACCCTAAATACCTCAGAGTTCTAACGCTTTTGCATGTGCACTGTTTGGAAAGAGGCTCTTTGCAGATTAATTAAGTTTTCTTTTTCAGTCCCAGGAAATGAATTCTTATTCTACTGGATCTTGGACTAGTGGCCTGATTTTACGACACTCTGGTTTGAAAGTCGTCTATGTGAGCTCACCTTCAAAGCCTGTACCCAAGAGTTTATTCTTGGAAGTGTCAATCATTAATTAAGAATTTCAAGGCAAGATCATCCTAGATTTAGGGGGGGCCCTAAGTCCAATGACTGATGTTTTTTATAAGAGAAAGAAGAGGAAGATTTGGGACGCAGACAAATTGAGGGGAAGGCAGTGTGAGGACAGAGGCAGAGTTGAGGTGATAGGTCTACAAACCAAGGAGCGCCAAGGACTGATTGCCAGCTGCTCTCAGAAACTAAAAGGCCTGGGACAGCTTCTCCCCTCAGAACCTTCAGAAGGAATGAACCCTGGTGACACTTTGATTTTTAAACTTCCCACCCTCAGAACTGTGGAGAATAAATTTTTGTCATTTTAAGTCACCCAATTTTGTGGTCATTTGTTATGGAAATCTTAGGAAACTAACATAGGTGGCCAGTAAAAACTAAGTGTTATTTATAAATGCCATATTTCTGCTTTAAATGCAGATTTTACTAAATTGTATGCATTATAGGTAGCTTAAGAAGAAAAAGAAACGGCTTATTTATATGTCCAGAAAATAGAAACTTAAAGCTGTACCAACTGTATTCCAAACAAATAATTACAATAAAATTAACTTCATCACTTTTCATTTTCCACTCTAGGAAATAAATGCTTATTCCAGCGAATCTTGGGTTAGTGGTCTGATTTCATGAAGCCTCTAGCAGTGTCGGGTGAAAGTCGTCTGTGTGATGTCAGTTTCAAAGCCTGCACTTGAGTTTATTCTTTAAAATGTCAATCATTTAAAGTCTCAGAGACCTTTTCTGCCCATGATACAACTTTGCCCTGTAGCTTACAGCAGGGACTTCAGGTAAGAATTAGAGTAAAATAAAACTGTTTAGAGACTTAATGACCTTTGTTATTTTATCACCATAGTCGATAATATTATCATCATAATCAATAACATCAAACAAAAGAAAGTAAAATTCGCTATGGGGGTATAGCATATAACTACGTTCTAGAAATTTTGGTCAATTTTTCCCCTTAGGGTAAAACTGTATTATAGAGAAAAAGGACACTGACAAATTTCCAGGGACTTCCCATGTTTCTGAAATATTTACATTAACAGCATTTCACCCTCACATACATTATCTAAAAAAGGCTGAGTGTCTCTTCCGAACTGATAACTTTTCTATGCGACTCTTCCAATAGTAATAGATCAAATAAACGTGAAGTTGTCTCATATTTCTTTTTATTAGGTGATAGAACAAAGCTTTGTGATTTCTCAGGAGACCTCTGGGAAATCTCAAAAATAGTTAGTTCTAGATGTAAAATATATCCTGAAAATATTTTCATTCTTTCCTCAATGCAGGGACAGTTTTCAGAAGACAAAAGCAAAAGAGTGGTCACAGGCTATTTGGACACTTTAAGAAAATAGAAAATAGGTATCTGAGAAACAATTTCTAGTTACCTAGTTAATCAAAGTGACAGTAAAAGATATTAAAAACAAATCTAGAAGATAATATCTGTAGTGGATGGCCAGATCTTCCCAACCCAGGGATTAAAACTGGGCCTCCTGCATTGCAGGCAGATTCTTTACCACTGAGCCATCACGGAAGTCCCATTCAATCAAAGTGACAGTAAAAGATTTTAACTGCAAATTTAGAAGATAATATCAGTCTAAGAACTTTAGTTCTTTAATAGCTGAGGAATCGTTATTGTTTTTTGTTTATTTCTGCTTAATTAAATAATCAAAGACATAAGAAAGTAAACATAAAGCACAGAAGAGGCAGTATGTCCTGTGTAAGCAAGATAACAGAGAAAGTAAAAAAAAAAAATCCTTTTATAATGTAGATGAAGGCATGAATCAGTTAACCAAGGAATTTAGCCCATCAAAAGTGAGCAAAAGTGACTAAAATTTTAACATGCTTCATATTAAGAGCTTCTTTTCAGATTTAGGTATT
Organism: Capricornis sumatraensis; assembly: GCF_032405125.1. Lineage (NCBI taxonomy): Eukaryota > Metazoa > Chordata > Mammalia > Artiodactyla > Bovidae > Capricornis > Capricornis sumatraensis. Next base: position 29,076,524 of record NC_091073.1, read on the forward strand.
ATATATAAACCAGAGATAATCCCACCATGCCAAGTTTTGTCCTATATCACATTCTTTCAATATTCTGGAACGTGCTGATGTTTGGTTGGAGGACAACCTATGTTCTGAGACCCCTAGGGAATTCTTCAAAAGTCTTTGAGGTCAAAACTATTTTCACAATAACCTTAAGATTTTATTTTTTTAATTTTCATGCTCTCACAAGTGTGCATTGGGGTTTTCCAAAAGTGACACAATGTGTGATAGTGCAGTAGGTTGCATACAGAAGCTGGTTGAGAACCCAGCTGTCATCTATTATTTCATATATTAAAGACTTTTTTTTAATGTGTAGCAAAGTCACTTTTTAAGCAAAAATCTTTTTTAGTAAATAGTTATTTTCATAAAAATATGTTCTTTCTCTTAATATGGTTGATTTACTTCTTCTATCTTTAAATAAACCAGTAAATTATTACTTTAAAAATCCAACCATTTTAGGCTTGCATATGGCAAATGTTGACAGTTATAACCCACAAAATAATGCTCTTTGGGGTTGACAATACTTTCTAACAGCTTAAAGGTAGAAGTGAAAAAGTTTGGGGAAAGCTGCTTTAGGAAAAATGTACTCCTTTTCCTTAAAAAGGAAAAGCACAGAGTTGTGTTTTCTTTCTACTGCTCCCTGCACTGTCTCAACCACTTACTAATTATTACTTTTAACCATAGTAACTAACTTCCATATCTAAAGTCATAGGAAGAAACACATTTATTAAAATGCAGTTTGAGACCATTCTTTTATAGAATGGACTTCCCTGGTGGCTCAGACAGTAAAGAATCTGTCTGCAATGCACGAGACTCGGGTTTGATCCCTAGATCAGAAAGATCCCCTGGAAAAGGGGATGGAAACTCCAGTATTCTTGCCTGGGAAATCCCATGGACAGAGGAACCTGGCAGGCTACAGTCCACAGGGTCATAAAGAGTCAGACACAACTGGGTGACTAACACATTCACTTCACTTTTTATAGAATAGACATAAAATATGAACCGTACTGGTATCTAATATCTAGGTAGGAATAAAAACGTAGCTCAGGATAATTAGAGGACTAGACACAGTGGAGCACGTTTTAGAGATTAAAAGAACGTCATTAAAATCACAAGTTATCATGTAGAGGAATTCGATATTCACCAAGAGGCTGGCTCCCTATTTTATGGATGTAGTCAGAAAAATCTAACAAGAACACAGGAAGGACAATCAGAATCGCAGCCAAAGCAAATATGCTTTAGTTAGAAAGACTCATGTTAGACCCACTGAAGAGCTGTACACACCCCACCATCCTACACGTCTCCTAAAGGGATGGGAAGATCCAAATTTATCTAGAAATTCACTGAAGATCTAATGACAGAGAGAAGCCACAGTGACTTTCTTTGTAAAGATTATTTTAGCTGAGGTGAGTTTTATTTGTTTTTTGCTTTTCTCTGGAAAAAAAAAAGAAAAAAAAATTATTATCAGTCCTGTTTTTGGTTCTAACTAGGAAATGGGGACACAACAGCCAAGTACAATCAGAGTCTAGTGAATGGAAAGAAAATACATATGGATGTGAAGTCAGCTTGATTTGAGGAATTTGTAGGAAATGTCCAGGCTTCCCTGGTGGTTCTGTGGTAGAGAATCCACCTGCCAATGCAGGAGATGCAGGTTCAACCCCTGGGTTGGGAAGATCCCCTGGAGAAGGAAATGGCAACCCTCTCTATTATTCTTACCTGGAGAATTCCATGGACAGAGGAGCCTAGTGTGCTATAGTCTGTGGGTCGCAAAAGAGTCAGACAGGACTTAGTGACTAAACAGCGACAACACAGGATATGTCCTCTGCAGTCAAAGAAGACTCTACACGACTGCTAAGGAAAGCCGTCTGTGTGCTTCTCAGCTGAGATAAATGCTCCCATCTTGGCTTGTGAAAAACTTTATCGGTTTTTAATTTTGACTTATAGCTATTTAATTTGCATGAACGTACAATGACACTGAGATACTGTGTCAAGTTATAATGTCATATTGGAAAGTATTAGAATGAGACTCACTATGGGCAATGGATTGGACTAGAGACACTCACATGTACTGTTCAGGAGTGTAACTCTGCATCTTTTCTGGAGGACTATTATAGTCACATAATTAGGGCTCTTCTAACTGTGGCAGTCCTGTAAAACAGCAGTTCTACTTGCGGAAACTTACCTTAAAGAAACACTCAGATGTTATCAGTGTTAATGTAGAGTGCTAATAATAATAAAGAGATAAAAACAAACAGAACAAGCACCCATCCAGAGTTGGTTGAAGAAATTAGCATTTCATCCATGTAATGAAACACTGTTCAGTTCAGTTCAGTTCAGTCGCTCAGTCATGTCCAAGCTGAGGAAGGAGCCACTGAGAGAGTGAAATTTGCATCAAGAAGTGAAATAGATGAGCGAATAAACCACATAGATACCTGGAAGAGTAGGATCCTGTACAGACGGAACAGCTGATACTAAAGTCCCTGAAGAAAAACAAGGGGTCAGCATGGGCAGAGGGGATTGAGCAAGAAGACTCAGGTGGTGAGGTCAGAGAGGAAAAGTCTTAGGTGGTGAAGTCAGAGAGGAAAGGAAGTGCCAATGAAGAATTTGGCCATTTTAGAAGGAACAGGTAACATGATTTGTCTTACATTGTAATAAGATTACACTAATTGCTGTGTTGAGTATAGATGAGAATGAGCTAAAGATGGAAGGGAAAAGACCAGTTGAAAGGTTTCTGTAGTTATCTAAGCAAGTTATAAAGGGGTTTGGACCTGATTGTAATAGTGGAGGTAGGAAGTGGTAAATTTGGGGCTTATTTCGAAAGACAACAGCATTTTTATTAAATCAGATGTGGGGTTCAGTAAAATAGCTAAAAGATGACTTCAAGACTTATTTCTTGAATAACAGGAAGGATGGAGTTATTTATTGAGATTAGGAAAGAGGAGTAAGTTTGGCAGATAATATCAATGAGATTTGAACTTGAACTTTGAAGTTTTGCATCTTAAGTTTGAGATGCCTATGAAGTCACCAGATAGAAATGTCAAACAGTCCCTTGTATATATCAACCAGGAATTGAGAGAAATCCAAGATGCAGATATATAATTGGGCAATGCCATCCTGTAAATGGTATTTAGGGCCTTCCTGGCATCGCAGTGGTAAAGAATCCACTTGCCAATCAGGAGACTTAGATTCGATCCCTGAGTTGGGAAGATCCCTTGGAGAAGGAAACGACAACCCACTCCAGTATTCTTGCCTGGGAAATCCCATGGACAGAGGAGTGGTGGGCTACAGTCGATGGGGTCATGAAAGAGCCAGACAAGACTTAGCAACTAAACAACAGCCACAGTGAAATGGTATTTACAGACATTGGATTATATACAAACACAAAGGGTACAGGTATAGAAAGACAGGAGAAGAGGTGAACGGACTGAGCCTAGTAACACTACAAATGTTTAAAGACTGAAATTGAGGAGAAGTCAAAGAAATCAAGGGAATTCCCTGGTTTTCCAGTGGTTAGACCTCTGGGCATTCTTCTGCTTGGGGCCCAGGTTCAGTTCCTAGTTAAGGAACTAGAATCCTGCAAGTTACATAGTGCGGCCAAAAAAGAGAGGGGTGGGAGGAGAGACCAAGAAGAAGCAGCCAGAAAATAAAATCAGAAGAGGCTCTGAAAGCCAAATGAAGACAGTGGTTCAAGAAAAGAAAGGGATCCGCAGTGTCTAGTAAAGATCAAGTAGAATGAGGAATGAGGACTGCGCATTGAGTTAGAAGTTAGTGGTGCTCTTATGGAACAGTCAGTGGAATGGATATAAATGTCTAATTGAATCTATATTTAGGTAATATTTTTGAATCCTACTTAAAATAATGTTTAGGGTATAAAACAATGCATGTTTGAAAAGTGTAGTATGAATTTATTAAATATAAATTCATGTCTATTTTTTTTTCTTAAATTTTATTCTGAGACTGTACATTTTGTACTCATGACTTTCATTCTGTGACTGAAGTTTGTGCCTCTTACTCCCCCTCACCTATTTCTCTAACAAGCGGGTGGTTGCTAGAGTGGAAGGAGGGGAGAGATAAGAGAAACATCACTGTGAATTTATATGTATATGCATACTTTGGCCACCTGATGTGAAGAGCTGACTCATTGGAAAAGACTCTGATGCTGGGAAAGATTGAGGGCAGGAGGAGAAGGGGATGACAGAGGATGAGATGGCTGGATGGCATCACCGACTCAATGGACATGGGTTTGGGTAGACTCCAGGAGTTGGTGATGGACAGGGAGGCCTGGCGTGCTGCAGTTCATGGGGTCTCAAAGAGTCGGACATGACTGAGTGACTGAACTGAACTGATACATGTGTAGTATTAAAATACATATATAGGAGAAGTATGAAATAAAGTCCACCAAGATATTAACAGGGTCTGTTTCATCAAGCGATATATTAAAGCCTTTGGTTTGGGGACTTTCTCTATAGCTTTATTTTTTCTGAATGGGTATCTATTATGTTTGCATTGAGGGGGAAAAAAGCAAAGGTAAAGAATAAGGAATAAAAATAAACCACAAAAAATAAGATAATCTGTATTATGGTAAAACTCTTGGTAAGATAAAGATTAAGGTAAAAAAGACTGTTGATTCCTCTTAAGCTAGGAAATGATTTAGAAAAAGTTTAGTTGTAAAATGCATTTGTATTTAAACACTTGAAGAAGTTCATAGAACTCTTTCTTCTTACACTGTGAATTATTATTTAGTAAAGAGTGTTCTCGGAGAAGGCAAGGGCACCCCACTCCAGTACTCTTGCCTGGAAAATCCTATGGACGGAGGAGCCTGGTAGGCTGCAGTCCATGGGGTCGCTAAGAGTTGGACACGACTGAGCGACTTCACTTTGACTTTTCACTTTCACTGGAGAAGGAAATGGCAACCCACTCCAGGGTTCTTGCCTAGAGAATCCCAGGGACAGGGGAGCCTGGTGGGCGGCCGTCTATGGGGTCACACAGAGCTGGACACGACTGAAGCGACTTAGCAGCAGCAGCAGCAGCAGCAAAGAGTGTTCTTTCACTTAAAAATAAAAATCTGATTTCAATTGTTCTTAATGGTCTAAAAACAAGATGTTGCGCTTGAAAGCTAATAAGAATATGCGTTAGAAAGTTGGAATTTTGTTCTTTTTTAAAAATTCACTCTTTTTAATTTTCCTATAGCTTAGTAAGTGTTTAATATAGCAAGACTTATATTTTACGTGTTTTAATAGTGATACTTTAGGAAAACCTCAGTTTACCAAAAGATCCTCAAACATAATCATGACCCAGGAAGCAGCTGTATTCCATTTCCAAAGAAAAAATTACACCATGCTGAATTGTTTAAAAGAAGTAATATAGTGGTGATTTTTTTTTCTTGTGATTTAGTTTGAAATACTGTGCCTAAAATGCTGAGCTTGAAGTCCCATAAAGCTTGGTATGCTTTGCAAGAAAGCACTCCCAGCTTAATTTAGGCCAGGCTTCCTTTTGCTTTGAAGGAATAAAAAAGAAACATTAACTGTTCCTGGCCTTCTCCTTAGGAATTGACTCAACATTTCCTCAGCAGTCATGGTGATCATACCAAGCTGAGCTAATTCTTAAATGAATAGATGAATGAATGAATGAACTGTGGAAAACTAAAAAAATAAAATAAAAAAAAGTAAGTCACCTTTTATCTTAACAGAATGTAAATGGAAAGTCAGAAATGTGAAAGCTTCCAGTCAAATACATTTTTATTTCACGTGAGGCAATTTCTTTCAAAATCATGGTAGCTTCAAGCAGGCACCACAGTTTTTAGATTAAGCCTCATTGTGTTCTGTCACCTGTCTAAAATCTGAAATGAGATAAATTTTTTAAATATTTATTCCTCAGTACAAGTAACATAAATGGAGATTCAGTCTTCCTCAATATTTGTGGTACCTGTGCTTTTTGTCTCTTACTGTAAGAACTACCTTCTTCCCTTTTCTTGTACTCTGTCTGAAAATATCTTTCCACTATCTCTATAATCTGAGTTTAGAATACAAATTATTGGTGTCAAATAATCAAATATCTCTTCTACTGATCTTATATAGATGAAAAGTTCAAATTCAAGAATTAATCATATGGAATACATGTTCTAGTCTAATAAAGTAGAAACAAAAATTATAAAGCAATGAAGTATAGATTTAAAAAATAATTATGGGGGACGATATAAAATACTTGAAAATATTTGATCGCTCCAAAGAATCAGAGAAAAGAAAGAACAAAAGAATAGAAAACTTGTTGGGACAAATAGAGATAAAATAGATGGTAAAATTAAATTCAGTGCCAACAATTAAATGTCAATGGACTAAACACTCCTGTTTGAAGGCATAGGTTTTCAGATATATTGCTTAAATTGATAAAATTGAACAAGTTGGGAGATTTAACTGACTTTAAGTTTTGTTATACTGACAACAGTATATAAAAAAAGTGTGCCATTTGGTATTGGCATAATAATAAATAGATCAATGGATCACAATAGAGTCCAGAAATAGACCCAATTATACATGGTTAATTTCTTTTTGAAAAGATAATAAAGCTATTTAATTTAGTGAGAGAAAATAAAATCTCTGTGACAAGTGGCACAAGAAAAGCAGATAAACATATGGGAAAAAAATAAACCTTGACCCAAATCTTACACCACGCATAAATGAGTTGAATTGTCAGCCTACCTAATGTAAAAGCTAAAACAATAAATTCCTAGAAGAAGAAAATGAAAGAAATATCTTTGCAAACTTCTGTAGGCAAAGATTCATTAGAAATTTAAAAGATAAACTGGGGTTTATAAAAACTTTTAAATTTTCCTCAAAAAAATATATCACATGAAGAATCAAGCCATAGTATGGGAGAAAGTATTCACAATTAGCATCTTAAAAGAACTTGTAGCAATAATATATAAAGAACTCTTAAAAATAATATTCAAGTCTTCTAAAACTAGAAAAGATCAATGTCTTTCCACAGATGAATGGATGAACAAATAATGATATCATTATTCCACGTGGCAATGAATAAAAGACAGCTAATACAGAAAGAGCCTCAGCTATATTATATTGAGCAAGATAAGTGCGCATACTGTATTTTCCATTAATATAAAATTCTAAAATGTCAAAACTAAACTACTGTAATGGAGATTAGAATAGATGTTCCCTGATGGTGAAGAGAAAGAGATTGGTAAAGGGCAGGAAGGAACTTTCCAGGTTAGTGAAAATGACTTATGCCTTGATTAATTATTGATTACATGAGTGTATACAATTGTTAAGAGTCACTAAATTGTACACCTAAAAGCCATGCTTCTTATTGTACTTAAGTTATACCTCAGTTTGTAAAATGTGATTTGTGGAGGAGCTCTGGTTGCTGGGATTCATCTGCTGGGTTCAGGGGTATTAAGCAACACATTTTTTATTTTGCCCAGGAACGCTAAAGGTAACTAACTCTACCAATAGAATATATGGAGAGAATGTAATAACCCTTTATAGAAATTCAGTACATAGAGTTTTAAAGCAAACATAACTCTCCTTTGGCCTTAAAATAATATCTTGAGTTAAGTAGGAAACACCATTATTCCAAGTCATAAATGAGGAAAGTGAAGCTTTTTAGCAGGACATAAAGTTAGAAGGAGAATCTCAGTTTTTCTGACCATTAGCCAGTCCAGCTCTCTGAACCACTATATCTATATAGACCATTGTCATTTTAAGGCATTGATTGTCCAAATTCAACAGTCATACACTTATCTCCTGGCTGGGCTGTTGGGTTTTAAAGATGAACACAAGGCCTCAATCCTCAAGGAGAACACAGTCTATACTTACTCTGCTGAAGTACATTGTAGGAGGATATCTGTTTTGAACACCTATACAGACATCATGGGGCTTCCCAGGTGGTGCTAGTGGTAAAGAACCCGCCTGCTAGCACAGGAGGTGTAAGAGATGCAGGTTCGATCTCGGGCCCAGGAAAATGCCCTGGAAGACGGCACAGAAAACCACTCCAATATTCTTGCCTGGAGCCTCCCCATGGACAGAGAAGCTTGGTGGGCTATTAGTCCACAGGGTCAGAGTCAGAGACAAGTATGCAACTTGGCACACACACAGACATTAAGATGTGAATGCATTTTCCACATTACCTGATATGTTGGAATTAAATTAGACCTCTTAATCAATAATCTATCAAAGTGTATTTATTAGGAACAAATGCTTTTGGACTTTAAATTCATCATATGGCCAACTCTTCAAACCCTGAGGGGTAGTTTCTACTGCAGCTGACGAACCCTCTAACTGTGTCTTTATTTCTAAACTGAAAGTGGAGGCCTCAAAGCCCCAGAAAGGAAGCATTTGTTTTGGCCTTTTCTTTTCAGCTGTCCTCATTGAGAATATATGGACAGCTAGGTGCAGGAAGGATCCTGTCAAGTTTCCATAAAACCACCAGTCCTGACACAGTTTGTTCCTTTTGCTGGTTTTCACATTCCCTGAAAATTGGAGGGAGGACTAAAAGAAGAAAGGCTTAACAGTAGAGGGATGGGAAAGTGACTATAGAATAATTTGAAGCTTGGTTCTCCTACACAATATCTTTTATCGAATGAAAGGAAGAAAGAGTTTTAATTTCACTCTGAAACAGAAGGAAATGGTAACTTTACCAAAGATGCCCTTCAACCTTAATTTTATTTTTCATTATAGCTTGAAATGTAGGATACAATGCTTATTAATTTTGCACTTTAAAATTAGCATAGAGGGACTTCCCTGGTGACCCAGTGGCTAAGACTCTGCACTTGCAATGCAGGAGGCCTGGGTTCAATACTGATCAGGGAACTAGGTCCCACATGACACAATTAGGAGAAGACTGCAGTAAGACCCAGCACAGCCAAAGAAATAAATACTAAAAATAAAATAAAAGGAACAGTGTAGACTAAATACACCACCTATTTTAATACTTTAGCTTATTTGGACATATTGGAATTCATAGCTTATAATGTTTAAGAAAAGTAAGATAGATTGACATTTTATATGGCATTTCTGACAGATTAAAAATATCCCTAATTACTGTATAAATAAGGCGCTGTAGAGCAACTGAAGGCCTCACTTGTAACTTTAATGAATGTCAAGAGTAATTCTTATTTAGTATTTTAGAGGTGGCTAATATGTGAAGAAGGCTGAGTGCCGAAGAATCGATGCTTTTGAACTGTGGTGTTGGAGAAGACTCTTGAGAGTCCCTTGGACTGCAAGGAGATCCAACCAGTCCAGTCTAAAGGAGATCAGCCCTGGGATTTCTTTGGAAGGAATGATGCTAAAGCTGAAACTCCAGTACTTTGGCCACCTTATGCGAAGAGCTGACTCATTGGAAAAGACTCTGATGCTGGGAGGGATTGGGGGCAGGAAGAGAAGGGGATGACAGAGGATGAGATGGCTGGATGGCATCACTGACTCAATGGACGTGAGTCTGAGTGAACTCCAGGAGTTGGTGATGGACAGGGAGTCCTGGCGTGCTGTGATTCATGGGGTTGCAAAGAGTCGGACATGACTGAGCGACTGAACTTTACTGAACTGAATACCATATTTGTTGAACATTTTTCATATAAATTATGGTTTGCCATTAGTCTTCAGAAAAAAAAAACTTAAGACTATAAATTTTACCATAAAAATCACAAAAAATGGTCTTAATAATAAAGGTTTAAATATTATTCAGTAAGAAAAGCAGTAGGTGTTAGAATTATAAGATTTAATCCGAAATTACTATGAATGTGTCAAGTAACTTGTTAAATCTGAAGAAGAAACTCTGATCAAAAGGATAACCAGTTTCCATTTCTAGTTTTGCCACTAATTAAATGTGTGATACTGGATAAAAACAGAAAATTTTAGAATAATATGAAGGCCCAAAGAATTCAGTGAAGAAATTTTCTCCAGTGGCAAAGACCATTTCACTGATCTTACAGTCTTTGCCTGATCACTGACATTAACGAGGACTCATGGCTTCACGAAGCAGATGTTGATTTTCTGTAAATTATCTGAGATTACTTAAATTTAAATTAAGTGGTATAAGTGTGCATGTTAGTTTTAATCTGTGCCCTAGAGATAACATTAATTTACAGAGTTCTAATCAATGCTACACACCCCAGGGAAGTTGAACTACTGCTTGGAAAAATTTCATCAGAATCCTGCACTACAAATTTATGGTGATAATCAATTCAATGGTCCTAAGTGTTGATCCCTGCTAAATGTCAGATAGTATGATAATTAGCCTAAGGAAAGTTAGCAGTGATTTTTTTATCTGTGATGAGACGAGTATTGTATGAAACAATATGGGCTGATCACTCTGCTCTTGGTCAAAAGAGGTATGAGAATCTTGGATTAGTTTGGTTATTCAAACTGGTACCCTAACCCTAAGACTGTGTGCTCACTCTGACTAGCAGACTACAACAACTTTGCTACTGAAATGTTGTCACATTTGCCTCATGGGACCCTCTTATTTCATTTCATTACAAGAGTGCCCAAAAGAAGAAAGAAACTTCGTCTAGTTTGCAGGTTGCATTCCTGACATGAGTGTGCCTGTTAATGTGTGGCAGAATTTGGCCTGCAACTTGCTTTTATCGTAACATACCAAGTGGCAGTAAAGTGCTGGAGGCTATTGTGTCTACCCCCAAAAATCCAATAATTATTTATTTCCAACTTTATTGAGATATAATTGACATATAACATTGTGCAGGCTTAAGGTGTACAATGTGATGATTTGATGTATATATTTATTGCTAAATGATTTTCACAGTAAGAGGAACGCAATTATTCTGAAGGACTAGATCAGTTTAGGTAAGTTCACAACAGCAACTCATTCTGTTTTTATTTTTGTGTTAATGTCTCAGAATACTATTTATTAATTTGCAAAGAGAATATCAAATTTTAACTGAGCCAGAACATGTGTATTAGCTGATGAACACATTACCTCTTCTGGTTTTATAGTTCCCTTAGGAAATATTCTGTATATTTAGCTGACATTGACTTCTGTAAAACTTTCATGCGTTTGTCATGGTTTTTTACCTTCTGGGCCACACACATGAGCCTAATCCCTCTAAAGCAGAACTAAATTTTTAAACACGAACTCAAAACATGACTTATTTTTTTTCTGTTCTGATTGAGACCTCATTTACCCTAACAGTATAAAATTCAGTCTCAGTCCATTTGAGTGTTTACCCTTTCCAACTCATGTGAAAACCCTCGAGTCTCACAGAAGATAGTCCATACAAGGAGTCTTTCCTGTGTTCACTTCATGTTTCTTTCTTCTAAATTGCTCATTGCTTAAGATCCCCTGATGAAGGCTGTACCTTGTCGTAGTCCCACGGCCCTGGAGCTGAGACGGGGCCTCTCTAGTTGCACCAGGCTGTTCTACTCACATTCTGCCACTTTCTTGGAAGACAGTATCTTGGTAATCCATGATATTTGATAGAATTACAAATCTTGATCCTCTTCTCACCGTGGGAAAAGCAGCCTAGCTCCAGGAATTTCTACCTCCCCAATCTGCAAGAAATAGGCCCTTACACACTAGCACACACATACACGTTAGCTTTGTCCCACAATGTTTCATCATTCCCTTTGCCATGAGTCTTCACCACCATCTTCCCAGAGGCAATTACTGTTACGAATTTTTTAAACCATAGATTAGTTTTGCCTGCTTTAAAATTTGCATAAACAGAATTACATAATATGTATTATTTTCCTGTGTAAGAAATTCATTCTTTTTTACTGTCCTATAGTAGCATTTCATTATGTGAATATATCACCGTTTTAGGCATTCTCCTATTAAGTTGTCTCCAGCTTTTAACTACTATGAAAAGAGTATTTGTGGATGTATATTTAAACCTTTTCTTGGTTAAATATATTGGAGTACAACTGCTAGGTCATAAGGTAGTTATATGTTCAGTTTTATAAGAAACTGCCAGACCTCTATTGAAAGAGACAGTACCATTTTACATCCACACTAAAACGAATTCTTCCACATCTTCATTAGTATTTGGTGCTGTCAGTGTTTTTTTAACTAACCATTCTGTTGAGTATGTAGTTGTATCTCACTATGGTTTAAAGTCCATCTTGTCTATACTTTTGTGTATAGACATACACAGAAGTAAGCCACAGTAAAACCATCACTTGTGTATTCAAGTTTCGGATCTTCAAATATTGAGAAGTATCCCAGTTAAAAAGATAAATATTCAAGTCTATTCCTAACTCTTGGAGGCAGTGGGTACACATTCACAATTCATCCTTGAACGTTCTGGTCTCTATTGTTTCCCAGCTTTGACTTCCTCCCACCACCATGAGGTTGCCCTGTGCCCATTCATGTAAGTCGTCCAAGTCAGGCGTCTGAGCTTTGTTCTTCCCCATGCACAGCATCCCTTTTGGTCTAGGGAAGTGCACACCAGTGTCATAATCTGGAAGCAAGCCGAGTGGGCGAGGAATTCTGGGATTGCAAATAGCTGCAGGGTGGGCCACAAGGGAGAATGTGGACTTTAGGTGGACATAGCCTTTGACCCCCTACCCAAATCCTTGCTCTGTGGGAGAAGTAAGGACAGAGGCAGAGAGCCCTCTTGTCCAAATCTGAGTATAGTAGTGTGAGAACACCCATGTCATCTGCTACTAAAGTTGCATTCTATTACTTGCCTGAGCGATACCAATTTCCACCTCTTTTGCTGCAATAGCAAGTCCTAAAGGGCTCTGTCATTTCCTCGGCCATCTTGCCTTTTTACAGTGTTTGGCTGAGATGTAACGTTTTCACAGGAAAAACAGAAATGCAAAACCAACCACCAAACCCAGAAAATGCAAAAACACATATATGGATGTTTACCTACCTCAGAGAATTGTTTGTGGCTGATACTCAGAAATACATTAGTGATATAGCCAAAACATAACCAGAGCAAAAGAATTCACAGCCCCCTCCCACACACACAGCCACACACCCCCTTGCCAGATTTCTGCACAGATGGATCATTCAGAAATGCCTCAGAAATATTTATCAATCATAATCGAATTGAACACTGCTTATATATCCCAGGACTCTACATACACTACTTATTTAATCCTTACACGACTTAGCAACTAAACAACAATAACGATTATTATCTTCATTTCAGATGTGGAAACTGAGATAAATTAAAAAGATTGCTTCAGTTTACTCGCTAGGAAGTTGCATAGGCAACAGTCAAAGCCAGACAGTCTGGCTGCCGAATCCACAGCCTGGCCAGGAGGCTGTGCTGGGTAGGTCTATGTGTTAGGCTTTTTATGAGGTGTTTTATATAGATTAGCTAATTCAAACTGTGACAAAGGTATAATTATCTCTGCTTGACAGATGAGAAAACAGAGGCTAACTAAGTTGCCAAAATTATAAAACTAGTAAATGGCTGAGCTGGATTTTACTGACTTGTCAAAATCATATAACTAATAAGTGAGTGAGCTCAGTTTCAAACTTGATTAAATTATATTTGGGCCACATAGCATCTGAAGGCAATATGTAATATTTTTGAATTTTTTTTGTGTGTTTTCATTTTCAATTTATATATGGAAGAGTAAAATTCAATTATCTGGGCATTTCTTTTACATGGAGCACCCCAGCCTTTAACAATACCTGATAAATTAGGCATTACTGCACCCTGCTACACACAGGGAAGATTTGATTTGATTTCCAGTCCTGCAGCCTAAACCAAACTTGGGATTTTGAAAGTGGTGCTATAGTTGGCATTAACTGCATTTGATTTTTCTCTGGGAGGAAAAGAGTTCCTTTTTGAACTTAAAAAAAAAGAGCCAATATATCCATAAATATCAAACATGTTATTTCATTTCAATATACATTTATGGATAAGATAACTTAGTGATTTCATATTTCCTTGTGAGTGCAATAAAAACTGGAAGAAAATTAAAGAAAAAAACGTCTGCACCAAATCATTCAATATGCATACCTCGATGCATTCCACAGCTTGGAGCACATACAGGAAAGTATGGAAAAAATGACTGCCTGAGCTCTCCTACTTAGAAAGATTTAATTTTCCTTCTGAGCCCTTAGTGTGAGCATAGGTGCAGCATTTATTGTACATCTGTCACACGTTTTCAAGTTGCCACTGAATTGAGCATGTGCTTCTTAAACGTAAGAGAGAGTGAAAAACCAGGAAAGGTTCCTTAAAGAAAGCAGTGCATTTTCTATCCCTGAATAGAGAAATATTTGCACATTTAAGCATAAACAGCATAACAGAGACTATGCTTTTTACCCAACAGCTTTCTTTACTTCTCAGTACGCTGCTTCTATGATAACGAGTCTTACCTGAAGACATATTCATTGACCAATTATTCTGATTAAATTATGCTTTGCAAGCTTCAGAGTAAAATTCATTTTTGCACTGATCTTAAAAATACTAGATGATCTGAGCAGAGAGTTCTTCCACAAATGGGGAATCTCCAGTAGCACCATTGGGCTGGTGATTGGAAAAGAAGGGCAAACACAACTGCAATAAACCGTGCGTGTGTGTGTGTGTTTGTGTGTGCATTAGTTGCTCAGTTGTGTCCAGCTCTTTGTGAACCCATAGACGGTAGCCTGCCAGGATCCTCTGTCCCTGAAATTCTCCAGGCAAGAATACTGTAGTGGGTAGCTATTCCTTTCTCCAAAGGATCTTCCCAACCCATGGATCAAACTCAGGTCTCCTGCCTTGCAAGCAGATTCTTTACCACCAGGGAAGCCTGCAATAAATCCTACGACTCCTTTAAAATAAGTACCTCTGTGAATGTTACTTCTGATGAGAATGCCATATCGATATGGATCTACGTTTACCAAGCCTGGTGGTGGTGATGTGCGCAAATATTAGCAGATGATAGTGGCAAGAGAGGGCATCTTTGTCTTGTTCCTAATTTTAGAGGAACTGCTTTCAGCTTTTCACCATTGAGAATAATATTTGCTATGAGTTTGTCATCAGTTCAGTTCAGTTCAGTCACTCAGTCATGTCCGACTCTTTGCAACCCCATGAATCGCAGCACGCCAGGCCTCCCTGTCCATCACCAACTCCGAAAGTTCACTCAAACTCGTGTCCATCGAGTCGGTGATGCCATCCAGCCATCTCATCCTCTGTCATCCCCTTCTCCTCCTGCCCCCAATCCCTCCCAGCATCAGGGTCTTTTCCAATGAGTCAACTCTTCGCATCAAGTGGCCAAAGTATTGGAGTTTCAGCTTCAGCATCATTCCTTCCAATGAACACCCAGGACGGATCTCCTTTAGGATGGAATGATTGGATCTCCTTGCAGTCCAAGGGACTCTCAAGAGTCTTCTCCAACACCACAGTTCAAAAGCATTGATTCTTCGGTGCTCAGCTTTCTTCACAGTCCAACTCTCCCATCCATACATGACCACTGGAAAAACCATAGCCCTATGGCTTTTATTGTATTGAGGTATGTTCCTTCTATGTCTACTTTCTGGAGGATTTTTAATCATGAATGAGTGTTTAATTTTGTCAATAGCTTTCTCTGAATCTATTGAGATAATCATATAGTTTTTATCTTTCAGTTTCTTAATATTGTATATCACATTGATTGATTTGCCCACATTGAAGAATCCTTGCATTCCTGGTATAAAGCCCACTTGGTCATGATGTATCTTTTTAACCTGTTGTGGGATTCTGTTTGCTAGAATTTTGTTGTGGATTTTTGCATTTATGTTCATCAGTGATATTAGCCTGTAATTTTGTGTTTTTTTGTGGCAACTTTGTTTGATTTTGATATTATGGTGATGGTGGCCTTGTAGAATGAGTTTGGGAGTTTTCCTTCATCTGCAAGTTTTTGGAAGAGTTTGAGTAGAAAAGGTGTTAGTTCTTTTCTAGGAGTTGTGGTACATACACACAATGGGGGGCTTCCCTGGTGGCTCAAACAGTGAAGAGTCCACCTGCAATGCAGGAGACCTGGGTTTGATCCCTGAGCCAGAAAGATTCCTTGGAGAAGGGAATGGCTACTCACTCCAGTATTCTTGCCTGGAGAATTCCAGGGACAGTTCATGGGGTCACAAAGAGTCCGACACGACTGAGTAACTAACACTTCACTTTCATTTTCATACACAATGGAATATTACTCAGCTCTAAAAAGGACCACATTTGAGTCAGTTCTAATGAGATGGATACACCTAGTGCCTATTATACAGAGAGAAGTTAATTCAGAAAGAGAAAGACAAATACCATATATTAATGCGTATATATGGGATCTAAAAGATAGAACAGTTGATCCTATTTGCAGGGTAACAAAGTAGACACAGACATAACGAGAAGACTTAGGGTCACAGTGCAGGAAGGAGGGGGTGGGATGACTTGAGAGAATAGTATTGAAACATATACATTACCATAGGTAAAATAGATAGACAGTGGGAATTTGCTGTATGATGCAGGGACCCCAAAGCTGGTGCTCTGTGACAAATTACAGGGTTGGGATTGGGAGGGAGGTGGGAGGGAAGTTTAAGAAGGACAGGACCCATGTATGCCTGTGGCTGATTCATGTTCAGTTCAGTTCAGTTCAGTTCAGTCGCTCAGTCATGTCTGACTCTTTGCAACTCCGTGAATCAATCGCAGCTCACCAGGCCTCCCTGTCCATCACTAACTCCCGGAGTTCACTCAAACTCATGTCCATCGAGTCAGTGATGCCATCTAGCCATCTCATCCTCTGTCGTCCCCTTCTCCTCCTGCCCCCAATCCCTCCCAGCATGAGTCTTTTCCAACGAGTCAACTGTTCGCATGAAGTGGCCAAAGTACTGGAGTTTCAGCTTTAGCATCATTCCTTCCAAAGAAATCCCAGGGCTGATCTCCTTCAGAATGGACTGGTTGGATCTCCTTGCAGTCCAAGGGACTCTCAAGAGTCTTCTCCAACACCACAGTTCAAGAGCATCAATTCTTCGGCACTCAGCTTTCTTCACAGTCCAACTCTCCCATCCATACATGACTACTGGAAAAACCATAGCCTTGACTAGACGGACCTTTGTTGATATATGGCAAAAGCCATCACTATAATATAAAGTAATTATCCTCCAATTAAAAATAAAATTAAAAAGAAGAGGAAGGAGGGAAAAAAGAAAACTGAAGGAGATAAAAATATCCTTTAATAAGAATGGACTTCTTAAAAATTCTTACTTCTATGCCCAAAATTCAAACTAGGAAGAGAAGATTTAAACCAAGAAAGAACTCAGCAAGGTAATGACTCTCTATTTCACGAGTTCTACATATCATCACCATAAAAAAAAGAAAAAATTACTGGTTGTGTTTTTACTTCCCCTGAAGCCTCCACACCACCATGCTATAAAATGTCAATGCATAGTGTTGCAAAATTTATCTGTTTGTTTAGCTTTAGAACTTGACTTTCCAAGAATGCTTCAGCAATGAATGAGAGGCCCATGGTGAGAACAGACCCCACACAGCTGCTGGCACCATGGGTGCCTGGGCACAGTCCATACAGAGTGGGAAGTTGCTCCCGCATATTTGGCAGAGACTACCGGGGCATGGAGCCACTGGCAACCTGGCCTCCCCAGTGAAGCGAAGTGAAGTGAAAGTTGTTCAGTCATGTCCAACTCTTTGTGACCCCATGAACTATAGCCCATCAGGCTTGTATATCTGTGGAATTCTCCAGGCAAGAATAATGGAACTGGACGCTATTCCCTTCGCCAGGATGTCTTCCCAACCCAGGGATCAAACCCAAGTTTCCTGAATTACAGGTCGTTTCTTTACCATCTGAGCCACCTGAGAAGCCAAGAGATTTTTACTAAATGTCTGGGTCTCCTTGGGAGGATGGATGCCAACATTGCCAGAGGCAAGACTTAAAAATGAGTGGGGAACAAAGGGAGATGAGAATGGAATAAAAAATAAAGAAAAAAAGATTATGGCTTCTTTGCCAGAACCAACAGTGGATGGAGAAATCCTCTAAGTTCCTGGTTTGATAGAAAGGGCCTTCGAGGTGAAGAGTATTTTTCTTTTGTTCAGTGTTTGAACTCTGCCCTGCTTTGATTTGTGATTTTTACTTCACTTTGGTTTTTTTTTTTTTTAATTGCTGTTGTTTGTGGCTATTTAATTTTTGTTTAAGGAACAAAATCAAATCCAATAGGAAATGAAAACAATTGATTGCCTTCCAGACTATAATAAAGATTGTATAGAAACTAATTTTTTAATTAACTTTTACAAAATGTTGGGTAGGCAAATACACTCTCTTGAAGTTCTGCTATCTGCTAAAGAATGTGCTAGATATTTAATACATATTATCCTGTTTGGTGCTCATTATAACAGATAAAATATTCATTTTTGGCTCTGTTTTGCTGATGTAGAATCTAAGGTACTAATCTGGTGACCTCAGCCTGAAGCAGATTGAAATGAGGCCCCAGTTTCCCATCCAGAGACTGAGGTTGGGTCATGGCAGGGAGGGGAGCAAATCCTGACCGTTAGACCAGTCATCAATGAAAAGGCCCTGGCTCTTTGGCTTTGTAGCAAAAGGATTCCCATGAATATGGAAACAGTGAAACAAGTAAAGTCTTTATTAGGAGGAAAAAGAGTACAGTACTTGTGGATAGATACATGGGCAGACTCAGAGAATCACTGAGTTGCACCCTCATGACAGTTTAAATCACTTATTTGGGGCATTTCTTCCAGTTTTCCTTTGCCCATTTATTTCAATTTGCCTGGTTCCCAGTCCATATTTGGTCTATATCAGGATCCTCCCAAGTGTGGGCACGCATCTCTTAGCCAAGATGGATTCTACCAAAGAGACCTATAGGTAATAACCATCACTTAGCTTCTCTCCCCTTTTGACTTCCAAGGAGGCTTTCTGTGCATGTGTAGGTAGGTAGGTAAGAGGAGTGGGTAGTCTCTTATCTTCTATCTAGACAGGGCCCAGCCTCCCCTCTCAATTGTCCTGCCATTCTCATCTTGGAGTATTGGTCCACAGGGAATGAATCTCCAGTTACTTTACCCTGGCAGGAGGAGGACCTCTACCTCCTGCCTTAATATGAAGAAATAAAGTAACATGTCCAGAGTGACACAGCCACAAATGTGATTTATGACTTGACCCTTGTCCGTCAGAGAAGCTCATTCCCTGTCCTCACACTGAAAAGCATTTCCGATGCATTTCTCCTCATTGTTAATTATGAAATAATTTTGTCCCATAATAATGTCTTATGCAAATAAGAATTCAGGTGTTTCCAAGAAAATCCCATTGGCAGTATTATATTCTGACTTTAACAGATTTCTGTAAAGATGTAAGTTTCCAACCTATTTGGTTGTGTGGCTAGAATTAAATGTTATTATACAGAATCAAAAGAGAATTGAATTAGGAGGCAGTTCCAAATAGGAAAAGGAGTACATCAAGGCTGTATATTGTCACCCTGCTTATTTAACTTATATGCAGAGTACATCATGAGAAACGCTGGACTGGAAGAGACACAAGCTGGAATCAAGATTGCTGGGAGAAATATCAATAACCTCAGATATGCAGATGACACCACCTTATGGCAGAAAGTGAAGAGGAACTAAAAAGCCTCTTGATGAAAGTGAAAGAGGAGAGTGAAAAAGTTGGCTTAAAGCTCAACATTCAGAAAACGAAGATCACAGCATCCGGTCCCATCACTTCATGGGAAATAGATGGGAAAACAGTGGAAACAGTGTCAGACTTTATTTTTATGGGCTCCAAAATCACTGCAGATGGTGACTGCAGCCATGAAATTAAAAGACGCTTCCTCCTTGGAAGAAAAGTTATGATCAACCTAGATAGCATATTCAAAAGCAGAGACATTACTTTGCCGACTAAGGTCCATCTACTCAAGGCTATGGTTTTTCCAGTGGTCATGTATGAATGTGAGAGTTGGACTGTGAAGAAAGCTGAGTGCTGAAGAATTGATGCTTTTGAACTGTGGTATTGGAGAAGACTCTTGAGAGTCCCTTGGACTGCAAGGAGATCCAACCAGTCCATTCTGAAGGAGATCAGCCCTGGGATTTCTTTGGAAGGAATGATGCTAAAGCTGAAACTCCAGTACTTTGGCCACCTCATGCGAAGAGCTGACTCATTGGAAAAGACTCTGATGCTGGGAGGGATTGGTGGCAGGAGGAGAAGGGGACGACCGAGGATGAGATGGCTAGATGGCATCACTGACTCGATGGACGTGAGCCTGAGTGAACTCCAGGAGTTGATGATGGACAGGGAGGCCTGGCGTGCTGCGATCCATGGGGTTGCAAAGACTCGGACACAACTGAGCGACTGAACTGAACTGAACTGATAGATTTTTGTCATGTACCGTCCACAATTGTCACTAGCCACATGGGGCTTTTTAAAATTTAAATTAATGAAAATTAAATGAAATAAGAAAAACGTATCCTTTTGTAAAAGTAGCTACATTTTGAGTTCTTGAATAGCCCGATCTGGGTGGCTGGCAGCTACTCTATGGCACACTGCAGAGTATTACCTTCTCTTCTTTCAGACAGTTCCACTAAGCAGTGGTTCTCTATTCTTTACCACTTTAGAGTCCAGTTGAAGGAGTAGATTTCCAGAAAGTTTTTGTTTGTATAATAAATACCTCTGGTGTGCTTTCTCTTTCAGCCCTCTTGTCCCCACACTACACTGTCATGTAAGTTTATTTTTTTTTAATATGAGAACAAAAGTAAACAATTATAGGAAGAACTGCAGGAAATTTATTTCTTGTTTGTAACATGCCAAAGTGAGGGGAAATGATACTTTTTTTTTTCAGGATCTTATTGTGAACTGTAGGTTTGTTGGCAAAGATAGAACTCATGTGCCCCAAATCATCTTTCTTATGAAAATGCTTTAAAACCTTGAGAGGCAAAAAAAAAAAAAAAGTCCTATGAAGTTTTGATTAGTAATGTCTTTTTCCTAAATGTGAATATCTATGAGTTTCTAATGTTTAAGTGATGATCATTTAATAAGGACTGTTTTTCAAATGCCTATTTTGTGAAAATATAAAGTAATCCATTCAATTATGCTTAAATAATGAAATTTAAAATTGAAATGACCAATATATTTTGTGAAAATTAAAATAATTTCCAAAACATTTTAAACCTTAATTCTCATGGTATTTGAAAGTTGTCATTTCTTCACTGATTCTTTCATGTAATTAATCATATGTAGATTGTACACCTAAATCTACATTTTTTTCTCATTTGGATCTAAACTTCATCGAAAACAATTGAAACACATATAAAAAGGGGTCCCCAACTTCCAAGATCTAATGCCTAGTGATCTGACGTGAGCTCATGTAATAATAACAGAAATAAAGTGCACAATAAAGGCAATGGGCTTAAATCATCCTGAAACCATCTCCCACCCCTCCCCGCACTGGCCCACAGAAAAATTGTCTTCTGCAAAACCAGTTCCTGGTGCCCAAAAGCTTGGGGACCGCTGCACTTAAGGACATTTTGATTGAGACCCAAAAGACTTTTCTCTATACTTACTGAACGTTGACACGTGGAATCACTTTTCGTATAGTAGTTACAGCTGACTTTAAATAATACCTCACTGAGTCTTTGCGTTAATACTTGCACTTCTGTGTTCTAAGTCATATTCGTTTATTAAGAAGGATTCAAAGTGCTTTAGTTATTACTTTCCTCACTGTATTCTCCTGGTGCAGGAAAACAACTAGCTAAATTCTGATTCACAGGAGGGAAAAATCAAGCACAAGCCTGTGATTATCTGAGAGCTTTTTCAGTATGCTAAAACCTATAGCAACTTGGTTGTCAGGTAACCTAGATCTGATGGCTCACAAATGATCACAGACTATGTGTGAGCGTGCTAAGTCGCTTCAGTTGTGTCCGACTCTTTGAACTATAGCCCACCAGGCTCCTCTGTCCATAGGATTCTCCAGGCAAGAATACTGGAATGAGTTGCCACGCCCTTTTCCAGGGCATCTTCCCGACCCAGGGATTGAACCTAAGTCTCCTGTATCCCCTGCATTGTCAGGCAGGTTCTTTACCACTAGCACCACCTGGGAAGTCCCCACGAACTATGCAAGCCTCTTAATTTCCACTCTCGTAAAATCAGTGTTATAGTTAAAGGGCCCTGACAGATATAACACTTACGACTGTGTTCAGTGTATAGGTAAGTGCGTTTATCATTTAGGATGTACACCAGAGTGAATTATCTCTGCTAGATTCTGTGACTGTGACATAGATTGGGTGTGGGGTTAAGTCATGACATGGTTATAACATTTAAAGATACAGAAATTTTCACTATAACCATCCTAGCCCATCCTGTTCCACCATTAGGGATATCTCATGAAAGAAGTTAGACAAACATGCTTTGAAACCATTACCCTTCAGTTCAAAAGTTTCAGTGGTTTTTGTTTTTGTTTTTTTGCAGGAACCCGGTTCCCCAACTAGGGATCAAACTGTGCCTTCCTACAGTGGAAGCTCAAAGCCCCAACCACTGGATTACCAGGGAATTCCCAGTTTCAAATTTTTTCGTATATTTCCCATATTGTCTCTGTCTCATCCAAGTTTTTATTTTTTTTTCGTTTTAGTTTCTTTTAGCTTTCTTTTCTATTTTCCTAAACTGATTTTAGCAAGTCTCGACAGTTGTCTTCTATTTGAGGCATACCATGAAAAATGGATGAAGAAGGCAAAGCCTTGTACATTGGTAGGTATGAGCTGGCCACCCGAAATGGCGGTTCTCTTGCTCTCTGCCAGTCCCGTCTTCCACCAGTACCCACTTAGCCTACACCCTACTCACCTGACTGACCTTCCTACATACTTGCCTCAGCCCTAGCTAATGACTGTTCTGACCTTTAGATCAGAACATCTCACCTGATAGCCTATTTAAGGGGCGGTGAGGGGTGGCGGGCCTCCGCTAGCTTCGCTGATAACCAAGGAGCCAACCAGATATCACTTCCCCCTACAACTGGTACCCTCCCCCTCCCGGCGGGACCGAAGCCTGCTGCTGGGTACTGCCCACAGGCCTCTGCCACGCACTGTGAGCTGTCCCTCCAGGACCTTGCTTCAGACGTGTAAGTTTGACCTCTCTGTCGCCGACTCCAGGCTCTTTCTTTGGTCTCAAAGCTGGGCAGGGACTGGGCTTACAGGCCTGTGGGACGCAGCCCAACAATTGATTGCACAGCCAAGAGACCAAGGAAGCTCCTGTGAGCGCTGGAGACGTTCAGGAAAGGGAAGTTGTGGGGGCCCTGCACTAACACCTGGGGCCTGAAGGTTGGGGGCGGGGAGGGAACCTGAGGGTGACCCTCTACTGATGTGGGCCCGATGATTGCTGTCCTTGATGAAAGGAGACCACCCAGAGAGTACAGAGGATTCAGACACCCTCAGGCTGTTGCAGAGATGTGGCCGCCATTACAGTGGGAAAAAGTGGCCACAGGTGTGGGCTGGCTGCTGCTTTTTATATTAGGACCTCCGGTGCTGAGCTCACAGCCCAGGTGAAGCTTGAATGCTGATCGTGTTCCTCAGAAAGTAAGGTGTGGGAATGGGAGGGAATGATATGTATTATTGTCTATTACTGTTATTTGTTAAACTGAATTGGTGATTTAGAAATGGAAAACAGAAAATCCCTGAAAAATGACCAAGATGGGAATCTTGACATTCTAAAACTGGTTTCTGTATATGCCATGAGAGGAAATGAGCTTTCTGAAAGGAATTGATATTTCTCTTCTTGTGTTTTTGAGATGTAAATCATCTGCTTGGGATCTCAGGGACTTCATCAGAGAAAGGAAAAGAGACTTATTTATTTATGGATTACAGTTTTACAATGTTGTGTTAGTTTCTGGTGTATAGTATATGTATATTATATATTCTTTCTTATATTATTTTTCTTTTATAATTTACTATAAGATATTGAATATAATTTTCTGTGGTATACCATCAGTTCAGTTCAGTCGCTCAGTCATGTCCGACTCCTGCGACCCCATGGACCGCAGCACACCAGGCCACCCTGTCCATCAACAACTGCTGGAGTTTACCCAAACTCATGATCATTGAGGTGGGGATGCCATCCAACCATCTCATCCTCCATTGTCCCTTTCTCCTCCTGCCCTGAATCTTTCCCAGCATCAGGGTCTTTTCAAATGAATCAGCTCTTCGAATCAGGTGGCCAAAGTATTGGAGTTTCAGCTTCAGCATCAGTCCTTCCAATGATCACCCAGGACTTATCCCCTTTAGGATGAACTGGTTGGATCTCCTTACAGTCCAAGGGACTCTCCAGAGTCTTCTCCAACACCACAGTTCAAAAGCATCAATTCTTCGATGCTCAGCTTTCTTTATAGTCCAACTCTCACACCCATACATGACTACTGGAAAAACCATAGCCTTGACTAGATGGACCTTTGGTGGCAAACTAATGTCTCTGCTTTTGAATATGCTGTCTCGGTTGGTCATAACTTTCCTTCCAAGGAGTAAAGCGTCTTTTAATTTCATGGCTGCAGTCACCATCTCCAGTGATTTTGGAGCCCCCCAAAATAAAGTCAGGCACTGTTTTTCCATCTATTTTCCATGAAGTGATGGGACTGGATGCCATGATATTAATGTTCTTAATGTTGAGCTTTAAGCCAGAATCTTGCTATTTATCCGTGTTCTATATAATAGTGTGTATGTGTGAATTTCAAGATCTTAATGTATTCCTCTCCTCAACTTTCCCCTTTGATAGCCATAAATTTGTTTTCAAAGTCTCTATTTGTTTTACAAATTAAGTATATTTTTTATCATTTTTAAAGTTTCTCCATATAAGCAGTATCATATGATATTTGTCTTTCTCTGGCTTCAGTTCAGTTCAGTCACTCAGTCGTGTCTGACTCTTTGCGACCCCATGAATCACAGCACGCCAGGCCTCCCTGTCCATCACCATCTCCCCGAGTTCACTCAAACTCACATCCATTGAGTTGGTGATGCCATCCAGCCATCTCATCCTCTGTCATCCCCTTCTCCTCCTGCCCCCAATCCCTCCCAGTATCAGAGTCTTTTCCAATGAGTCAGCTCTTCGCATGAGGTGGCCAAAGTACTGGAGTTTCAGCTTTAGCATCATTCCTTCCAAAGAAATCCCAGGGCTGATCTCCTTGAGAATGGACTGGTTGGATCTCCTTGCAGTCCAAGGGACTCTCAAGAGTCTTCTCCAACACCACAGTTCAAAAGCATCAATTCTTCGGCGCTCAGCCTTCTTCACAGTCCAACTCACACATCCATACACGACCAGTGGAAAAACCATAGCCTTGACTAGACAGACCTTTGTTGGCAAAGTAATGTCTCTGCTTTTGAATATGCTATCTAGGTTGGTCATAACTTTTCTTCCAAGGAGTAAGCGTCTTTTAATTTCGTGGCTGCAAGGCTTACTTAGTATGATAATCTCTAGTTCCATCTATGTTGTGGCAAATGGTATCATTTCATTCTGTTTTTATGACTAATATTTCATTGAATATATGTTCCACATCTTTATCTATTTATTTGTCAGTGGATATTTAGGTTGCTTCCATGTCTTGGCTACTATCAATAGTGCTGCTATAAACATTGAGGTGCATATATCTTTTCAAATTAGAGTTTTCTTGGCATGTGTGCCTGGGAGTGATATTGTTGAATCATATGACATCTGTACTTTTAGTTTATTAAAGAACTTCCATACTGTTTTCCCAGAGAAGGCAATGGTACCCCAATCCAGTACTCTTGCTTAGAAAATCCCATGGATGGAAGAGCCTTGTAGGCTGTAGTCCATGGGGCTGCGAAGAGTCAGACATGACTGAATGACTTTTTCATGCATTGGAGAAGGAAATGGCAACCCACTCCGGTATTCTTGCCTGGAGAATCCCGAGGGCAGGGGAGCCTGGTGGGCTGCCATCTGTGGGGTCGCACAGAGTCGGACATGACTGATGTGACTTAGCAGCAGCAGCAGCATACTGTTTTCCATGGTAAGTGCATCAATTTACATTCCCACCAACCTGGTAGGAGGGTTTGCTTTTCTTCACACCTTCTCTAGCATTAATTATTTGTAGATTTTTTAAATGATGGCCATAAAAGATGATGTTTAAACTTTAGCAAGAAACTCTAGCAGGAAATCTGGGAGATGTGTTGACTGTGTATGTATACCTTACAATATACCTTATAAATAGAATGTTTCTCTGCCTCCAAGTAGCATGGCCAAGATCATTAGGCATAGAAGCAGCAAGTGACTTTGAGTAGTCATTAGGGGCGAAAGAACTTTTAATACAATTCACAGTTATTGATGGTATTAATAACTGACTGGGATAACATTTTAAAATAGGGGTACAATTGCTTTACAATATTTAAGTTTCTACTGTACAATAGCGTGAACCAGCTATAAGTATACATAGATTCCCTCCCTCTTGTGGGTTAACATTGTTGAAGCCTTATGACTTCAGGCAGTACTCACTTTGATTTTGGAGGGGTGTTTTTCATTTCTTTCTTACTCATTCACTCATTAATGTCTTTTACTACATATTGAGGCAAAAGGCAGGAATGAGCTATTAAAGAAACTGGAATAGCACCATGAAAAGAAGAAGATGGAGAAGAACGAGTTGGTTTTTCAGTTCAGTTCAGTCACTCAGTCATTTCCGACTCTTTGCAACCCCGTGGACTGCAGCACGCCAGGCCTCCCTGTCCATCACCAGCTCCTGGAGCCTACCCAAACTCATGTCCATTGAGTCGGTAATGCCATCCAACCATCTCATCCTCTCTCATCCCCTTCTCTTCCTGCCCTCAATCTTTCCCAGCATCAGGGTCTTTTCAAATGAGTCAGCTCTTTGCATCAGGTGGCCAAAGTATTGGAGCTTCAGCTTCAACATTATGATATCCTTCCAATGAACACTCAGGACCAATTTCCTTTAGGATGGACTGGTTGGATCTCCCTGCCATCCAAGAGACTCTCAAGAGTCTTCTCCAGCACCACAGATTGAAAAGCATCAATTCTTTGGTGCTCAGCTTTATAGTCTAACTCTCACATCCGTACATGATTACTGGAGAAACCATAGCCTTGACTAGACGGACCTTTGTTGGCAAAGTAATGTCTCTGCTTTTGAATATGCTATCTAGGTTGGTCATAACTTTCCTTCCAAGGAGTAAGCGTCTTTTAATTTCATGGCTGCAGTCACCATCTGCAGTGATTTTGGAGCCCCCCGAAAATAAATTCAGCCACTGTTTCCCCATCTATTTGCCATGAAGTGATGGGACCAGATGCCTTGACTTAGTTTTCTGAATCTTGAGCTTTAAGCCAACTTTTTTGGTCTTCTCTTTCACTTTCATCAAGGCTCTTTAGTTCTTCACTTTCTGCCATAGGGGTGGTGTCGTATGCATATCTGAGGTTATTGATATTTCTCTCAACTATCTTGATTTAGCTTGTGCTTCTTCCAGCCCAGCGTTTCTCATGATGTACTCTGCATAGAAGATAAATCAGCAGGGTGACAATATACAGCCTTGACATACTCCTTTTCCGATTTGGAACCAGTCTGTTGTTCCATGTCCAGTTCTAACTGTTGCTTCCTGACCTGCATACAGATTTCTCGAGAGGCAGGTCAGGTGGTCTAGTATTCCCATCTCCTTCAGAATTTTCCATAGTTTATTGTGAACCACACAGTCAAAGGCTTTGGCATAGTCAATAAAGCAGAAATAAATGTTTTCCTGGAACTCTTGCTTTTTCTATTATCCAGCAGATCATAGAAATTGGCAGATGTTGGCAATTTGATCTCTGGTTCCTCTGCCTTATCTAAAATCAGCTTGAACATGTGGAAGTTCACGGTTCACATATTGCTGAAGCCTGGCTTGGAGAATTTTGAGCATTACTTTACTATTGTGTGAGATGAGTGCAATTGTGCAGTAGTTTGAGCATTCTTTGGCATTGCCTTTCTTTGGGATTGGAATGAAAACTGACCCTTTCCCAGTCCTGTGGCCACTGCTAAGTTTTCCAAATTTACTTGCATATTGAGTGCAGCACTTTCACAGCATCATCTTTTAGGATTTGAAATAGCTCAAATGGAATTCCATCACCTCTACTAGCTTTGTTTGTGGTGATGCTTATTAAGGCCCACTTGACTTCGCATTCCAGGATGTCTGGCTCTAGGTGAGTGATCACACCATTGTGATTATCTGAGTTGGTTTTGGGGACCCACAAATACCCAATTTTGCTGAATGATGAAAAACTTGTATAGTAATAGCAATCATGATGGTTAACTTTATGTATCAACTTGACTAGGCCAGTGTGTTTAAATATTTGGTCAAAAATTACTCTGGATGAAAGTTACATTTAAATCAGTTGATTCTGGGGGAAGCAGATTGCCTTCCATCAGGTGAGTAACCGTCATCCAGTCAATTGAAGGCCTCAACTAAACCAAGGGCTAATCTCCCCTAGCAAGAGGGAATTCTGCAGCAAACAGTCTTTGAACTTCATCTGCAGCTTCTACCCTGTCCTGAGTCTGCAGCCTAATAGCCTTTCAGACTTAACTGTACAATCAGCTCATTACTTGGTGGTCAGCCTTTCAGTCCACTATGCAGATAGTTGGACTTGCTGGACTTCACAATTGCATGGGCTATTTCCTTAAAATAAATGTCTTTCTATATATACACAGTCTATAGGGTCAGTTTCTCTGGACAGCTGTGATTAATACAGTAATGAAAGAAAGGTAACAGAGGAAATTAGCAATAAGAGACTATTAGCAGTTTTTAAGTGGAAGAATGATAAGATTGGAGTCATGTTTCAGGAAGATGAATCGTGGTGAGATGTAAATTGCATGGAGGGATAAAGCACAGTAGAGAAACACATGGAGGGGGGATGTAATAGAGGTTAATAAGTATTCGAGAACATGAGTGGCACTGTAATAAAGAGACGGGATAGATAGCGAGAAAACATAGGTGGTGACACTTCAAATTTTGGAAACTGACTGATCATGATTTGAAACCCCAGCTTTTTCCTTTCCTATTTGTTTGAACTTAAATAAGTTCCAGAAAAGCTTTCCTTGTCTGTAAAATAGAAGTAATTGTATCTATTTCCTAGAGCTATTGGAAGATTCAAATAAAGGCATAAATACTCCTGTAATGTGTAACACAGTTTCTGTGTATCTTGGATAGTAACCACTGAATGAATGCTTGTTTCTGATACCCATCTCCCACATACACAGGACAGCTAGCACATATATGGAGAGTTAGCTACATGAGAGCCAGCATATTTATGTGCATACACACATATGCTGGCTCTCCATATATATGCTAGCTATCATACATATATACATGTGTGTGCATATATATAAAATGTGTATAAAGTACATGGCACAAAAACAGCACTTCAGACAAGTTAAAGAGAGGAAAGGGATTCAAGCTTCTGTGACATGAAAAAAAACGGTACTGTTAACAGGAATAGCAAAATCAAAAGCCATAGCTCTTTTGAGGTAAGAGATAAGGAAGGATAATAAACTCATTTATTTTTGAACATGCTAGAATTCATTTACTAAATGAGAGCTGAGGAAAATCTAAGTGGTTAGAAGTGAAAGTTTAATAATATGTAATAAAGCTGTTGGAGAAAAGTGATGTCTTAATTCCAAAATAACTGGAATGAAACTGAAGATTTTAATTTGTTCACTATGTATATTTCTATTAAGATAATATTAAGAAAGTTTTAATGAAATGGGAAAATGCTATATTATAGTTATTTCTTTCAATATACATATTAATTAAAATATAGTCCATTCCATGGTATAAAATTATAATTCATTTATTCTGTTTACATTCCAGTAATCTTACAGATGAACCTCTGCTTTTTAAAAGTGGGTACATGTGTCAGATGCCAAGTACTATGATTTATTAGCATTGATATTTGAAAATGAGAAATCATGGCCAGACGTACATACAGATGACTAATATTGATCACCTACTACATGTCAGGTTCTGTGCTGTAGTTACTTCTTAATCAGAATATCCCTTTGGTTTGGAATTTATTCTCTATTCTATGGATGATGCTCTCTTTCCTTTGAGAACACGAAGGTAATAAGAATACAGTTTGATCTGAACCCAAATTTGTGTGATTTTACAGCACTTAGATGTGTGGACTGGTTACCAGAAAGCATTTTTTTTTTTTAAACCCAGTGGTTATCAAAATTAAGCCTTTTTATTGGTCAGAAAAGCTTCAAACGCTTTCTGTGGCAAAGGGTTTTCTATCCCTTTTGGATTCTGCTCAATCACAGAGGAAGTTGTAATAAAAGTTCTCATGGTAAGACACTTATTTCTCTTCAGCTACTGTCTCCTCCCACCTTCTATAAAAAGTTTATGTACCACACAGACTATAAAGGACACAGCTGAAGGCAGACTCAGGATAGGGCTGAGGTAATCTATGCTCTGCAGACACTCTTCCTCTACACATTTGGAGGAAAGCACAATAAGATTTTTGAGACATCTGTTTTTGAGGTTAACGAAAACCGAAAACATCAACAGGACTCAAATAGCTTTAAAATCTTTAACACACTCTGCCATGTTGGAAACTACCAGTCAAAATACATTCTCTCAAAGCAACCTATTCCTTTCATTTTTTATTTGTAAAAGTATTCTATTATCCATTAGCCTAGCACCAAATCTATTTACTGTATCTGGGGGTAGTTTTTAAAGTAACATCGTAAATTGACGTATACTGTGTATTTATTGCTTCTTCCCATTTTCAAGCTCTGACAAAGCCCAGGGCCAAGACCTTTGAAGACAGTCTAGAATCCTGCAACTGAAGGGAACATGTCAGGAAATGGGCTTCCTGAGGAGGCGAAGCTGCCAGCTGCTCTGTAGTTAGGCCACAGACTGGCTAATGGGCAGCAGGCAAGTGACCGCTTCTAAAAAGGTGACTGGAACTAGAACCTACTTTGTTCTTACTCCATGAGCACTCATAGGTCAATCCATTTTTTTCTTACAGGTGGAATGATAGAGATTTCACCTAAATCCTTAAACCCGTTTCATACCATGCTGCTGCTGCTAAGTCGCTTCAGTCGTGTCTGACTCTGTGCGAACCGATAGACGGCAGCTCACCGGGCTCCTCTGTCCCTGGGATTCTCCAGGCAAGAAGACTGAATTGGGTTGCCATTTCCTTCTCCAATGCATGCATGCATGCTAAGTTGCTTTAGTCATGTCCGCCTCTGTGTGACCCTATGGACAGTAGCTCACCAGGCTCCTCTGTCCACAGGATTCTCTAGGCAAGAATACTGGAGTGGGTTGCCATTTCCTTCTCCAGTTCATACCATAAAAATACCAAAATAAACATTGAAAAATAACAGCACAAGCACAAACTTTTGAAATCCTCATTAAGTAAGTAAAACCAAACAGAATATAAAAACCACTTTGTTAATGTCCCCTGTGGTTAACCACCTTATATGAGTAGAAAGGGCAAACCATCTTACAAGGCAAATCTAGAAAGTTGGAAATATTCTATTCTTTTAGAATCAGTAAACCTTCTTTTGGGAACCACTTGTCTGCACCAGGATCAAGATTAGATTCACCTTAAATGTATTATTTATTAAACTATGAAAAACTTTGAATTAGTAAAGCTAAAGGCAGGACTGCCCCTAATATTTGCAGGGCCTGAGGCTTGCACTAGGCATGTCTGAGAATTTTAAAGTTATATATCAGACTATGGGGCTTCCCTGGTGGCTCAGTGGTAAAGAAGCCACCTGCCAGTGCAGCAGATACAGGAGACAAGGATTTCATCCCTGGGTCGGGAAGATCCCCCGGAGAAGGAAGTGGCAACCCACTCCAGTATTCTTGCCTGGGAAGTCCCATGGACAGAGAAGCCTGGCGGGCTACACAGTCCATGCCTTCACAAAGATCTGGATGTGACTGAGTGACTGAGAACATACACACATATCAGGCTACAGTCATGATCCCGCCAGGTTCCCACTAAGGCCCTTGGAACTTGCTTTTCACTTGCCCCACAGCTGAGGTGCAAGAGGTGTTGACCTCCCAGGCTGCATCAATCCCTGTAAACCCCTATAGCCACCTGGATCTGTTGACACAGGGCAAGGCAGAGGCTGGTCCAGCACCCAGGACGCCAGGGCATCACTGGAATTGCCCAAGCCTAAAGCACTTCTGACCTGGTAAAGTTCCCCCAGCGCCAGGATGGCCAGATCTCCTCCCACTCTCTTACTTTTCTAGCTCAGAATTTCCTGGCAGTTCTAAGCACTTCCCAAAGCTATATTACCCCAGGTCAGGGAGGGACGGCGTTTAGTTGTTTGGAGCATCCAGTCTGACTCAACACCAGCTTGCAGTGATTTGAGTCAACCGGCTTAAATAGAAGCAGCTCCATTCCCTGACTCCCAGGGAAGAAACGTGATTTTTCTTCACTCGCGTGACTCACTCTCAACACACACATCCTGTGTGTGTGTGTGTGTGTGTGTGTGAGGAGGAGGTGAGGGGGAGGGGGGAGTTGGTGTCCCAGACATTCCTCCCAAATAATTTTATTGGTCCAATTAGTTATTGAACTTTGGAAAACCTTCCTTAAAAGGCCAGAAAGAAAAAAATAATTGTATTTTGGTATTTGAGAAATGTGTTGATTCCCCTATAGCATGAGACCTAGCCCTGGAGCCTTTGAAGGCAGGACTTGCTCAGAAGAGATATATCTTCATGCACTTTAATGTCCTCTTCATTGCTTTTCTCCAGTGTCTAGTAATTCAGCCACATCTGCCAGAAAAACTAATTGCCTTATAATCATTGTGTGACAGTTATAGTGTTACTTACGATAACAGTGTTTGGTAGCAAGACTTTCAGATCTTTAAAGGTATAGTATCTCATATCTCATCACATTCTTACGGTTAGATTGCATTTCAGTAAGACCAAAACTTGCCACTGAGAACCCTTCTTCCAGCAGAGATGCACCCTTCTGCACCCCATGTGGTTCTTGGGGCATGATCACTCCAGGGGCCTTACCCGGGATCTGGTTTCTGGGTCCTGGGGACATGATTTAGGATTGGACAATCTGAGTGTCTCCTGCCCTGGCAACATGACTGCTGGCAAATGGGGCTAATCAGAGTCCAGAAGTGCTGACAGATGTTGGGAAGAGTATGTTCTTTTTCTCAGGAATCTAGAGCATGTTGGATTAGGGCTGTCTGTAGTCATCTTGCTGCCTCATGAATGAAATTGAAGTCAAACAGAAGCAAGGAGAGATGAGAGAGATAGCCCTCAGGATGGTGTTTAGATCCCTGAACCCACTTGTGCCCCTTGGAAAAGCCAATACATTTTTTGATTCAGTTTATTTTGAACTACTTTGAGTTGGTGTTGTGTCGCTTGTAACACAAAGCCAACTGAATAACAGAATTTCTGAAGGCAACAATTGATTCTGATCCCAGGCAAATCTGCCCAGATGTTCTACAACCACAACACTTAAAAAACTAAACCTATCTGTTTATCTCCCTCTTGACAAATCTGCCTTTCCTACTGTATTCCAAAACCTCTGACCCAAAAATATCACTCCCCTTGAAGTTCCATCTCTGTAAGTGCTGCCACACTTTGTCCTGAATATTTGTGAATCCATCTTCTCTTCTGTTGCTGTTTATTCCATAATTTTTATTTTCATTTTTTTGGCTGATCTGTTGAAATAACCTAATTTGTTTTCTGTACCTCGTTTTGCCCACTTGCAAACTGTATTTGATCTTGTTGCCAGAGTGAGATTTGTGACAAGCACTTTTAATGATGTGACCCCTGTGTTCCATCCCACCCCCGCAACACACTCTCTCTCAATTGCTCATCACTGCCTGAAAGGTAAAGCTCAAATACCTTAACACTGGTTAGCTAGCTTTATAATCTGGCTGAAGCCTGAACATTTCTAAGCTGGCCTCCTGCCACTGCCTCACAAATAATCTGTGGTTCCTCCATAATAAATTACTCCAGTTCCTTGGGCACAGTCAATTGTTTGCACATGCTGTTTCTCCTTTATCTGAGAAGGCCTTTATATTTGTTCTAGGCAGAAAATTAATATGTGCTTTTCTAGACTCAATCAAACCTTGCTTCCTTCTAGTAAATGTAATCTTTCAAGGATCTGTATAGAATGGAAAGTCCAAATCAGTCTACTACTACTTAAGCTCAGGATTTTATTTGTATCTATTGTTCTTAAATTCACTTAGAGAATCTGTGAGGTGTGATCATAGAGGAATGGGAAAGAGTAGAATGGATCTTAGAACTTTGCTGTAAAGAGGCCATGGTTATTATCTGCTGTTCCAGAAGCCAAGGCAAATATAAATTTTTAGTTCTTTTGATTCTGGACTATTTGGTTGGCTCAGTGTATCCATGGGTCACACGCTTATAGTTCACCCAAAATGCCCACTAGCGTGTGCTGAAAGCACAGGGACATTCCATGTTGTTTATGACCTTTAAATTTCCATATAGCTTTTCTCCCAGAGCCCAGTTTGTATTTCTGTCTCTGTACCTCTGAATTGGAGATTTTCCTATATTTGCATCAGTGTTTTACATTGGACATTTCCTCAAGGTCTCTGACTTGGATTCCCACTCTCCCTACTTCAGGTTACTTTGTAAAGCATATATATATGTCTATATTGTAGCTAGCCCATTACAGCTTTTCTCCCAGAGCCCAGTTTGTATTTCTGTCTCTGCACCTCTGAATTGGAGATTTTCCTATATTTGCATCAGTGTTTTACACTGGATATTTCCTCAAGGTCTCTGACTTGGATTCCCACTCTCCCTACTTCAGGTTACTTTGTAAAGCATATATATATGTCTATATTTTAGCTAGCCCATTGGAACCCACAGCTTACACATATGCCCCACTCTTGGGTATATGCGCTCTTCTTAATACTGACCAGGGTTTCCTTTTAAGTCTGGTTAGCAGGAAATATGAATGTTGGCTTAGTCATGAGCATGATTTAAAGACCCAGTAGTAATCATGAAATCCAACTAGATTTCTTTTTCAGTTACTTAGCACTCCTTCCTTTGTCTTGTTTTTTGGTCTCCAAGTAGAAGGAAACAAAAGTTCCTGTTTATTTCTCTAAAGTGCCTGTGACACTGATTTGTTCATTTCCAACCCAAAGGTAGTCGAAGCCAGCAATAGTGTGACTCATCCATTTGAAATATTTTTTTCAGTCCAGCTCAGCAGACTGACTTGTTCCGGCTCCAAGGCAACAATGCCTGGGCAAAGTGGTTTATCATTAACTCCCAGATTGCATGATGCCAAATGCTGGATTTTTAGAGTCATGGGTGTTCTGCAAAACCCTCAATGCCCAGGCGAGACATGCTGGATAGATTCTGTGCATTCTGGGAAATACATCAAGGTAATAATTACTTCCACATTTCCCCTCTTAAATACACATTTTTACTCAGGGCCACAGTTTGCCCTTACATACACCCAATGCATTTCAGATTTCTGTGTAATTTAAAGAAAAAGCATTGCTGAGGTGAGCCAAATTTATATACGAGTTCTTTGTATAAGTTATTTCAGAGCTACAAAGGCTGCGGACCCATGCTTATATACAGTTTGTTTCCTTGTTATGGCTTTCTGCCATCAATTGGAATACCTTTCTTACAGTGCTTTAGCTCCCAATATGAAAAAAGGTTACTTATTTTTTATTAATTTTTTAAAGAAAGACTCCTTATGTATGTTACTAAGAGGACTGGTTTACATTTTCGATACCCTTGATCTGGATATGGTAGGAGAGGTGATATGTTGGAATGGAAAACTGTGAATTGCAAGTCCAGTGGAAAGAATGGGATCGTTTTCTTTGGGGGCGAAGGAGAACATATATAATTTTTTATTCTGTGGAAACTGAAGGCAAAATGTATTGAAACATATCTTTATGAATTATAAATAGAACTAGCTTCTGTTGCACTCATTTATTCCTTGTAGGATATATACAGTCGTTTAGTTTCATATCATTTTGAAATCTTAGAGTTAACATTCAGACTATTACTCTCTGTTCAGTGTTGATAATGTCAATTACATTATTCATCTCCACAGATTTTTGTTTCATTACTGTTTGGAAATGGCTTTAACATTGCTTTGGTCATAGGTCTTTCATATAGAAATAGTTTTCTCAGTTTTAAGTGTGCCTTCTAATTATATTTGATTAAAGAACATTTGGGGCTTTATTTTGGGGTTCTCTTTGTATATTGTTTTTACATTTTCCTAAAACCACTGACAGTTTATAGATATATTAGGAAGTCACTAAATTTTTCTGTGTTTCTTACTGTTGTCCATGCTTTCTATTAAAATACTTATTTAAAATAGCACAACATTTTGTCTGTGGCTTTGGGAACATTAAACTTAAGTGCATTCTGTGACTCAAATGTGTGTCTGTTCAGAGACATTCAAAACGAAAAGCAATAGAAAGCTCAAGTGCAATGTTGTTACGTTTTTATTGAAAAGAATTTTTAAAAAGCCAGATATTGTGGTGCCAGATACATTACTTTAATGGTTAACTCCTTGACAGTCTGTCAAAAGGTAGAACTTGTATCTGGGATAGCTTTATGGGATAAACATGTCATAGCTTTGATTTTACTACTTCTGACTATAGAAAATTGTTTTAACTGATTAACCATGTAAATGGTCATGTGTTGAGTATCATCCATAGAGCTTTTGTGGAGAAATTATACTGGATGTATCATTTTTAGGGTGTCATTAGATTATTTGAATTTGCTTAAAATTAAAAATAACTTGAATATCTTAACATGACTTAAATTCCAGCCTAGACTTAATTGGCCTATTCTCCAAATGCAAAGTCCAGAATTGAATAGAATGTCATGATTTATTTATTAAAAAATCTTGTACCTAGAGAATGAGGAGTAAGCGAAGGTAGAGTTACCAAATTCTGAGTACTTATTCATTTGGGTTGATGCATCCAATTATTTCTAGCTCTGTAGCTCTCCTTTGGAAAAAAGGAGTCAAGTGGTTTCAAGCATTGGCTTTGGAATCACATCAAAAGTGTTCAAATACTAGGTTTTCTATTTGGAAGTGTTCAAATACCAGATTTTATATTTGATAGTCACGTGCATTTGGGAAAATTGTATGTTCTCTCTGAGACTTAATATGTCCTGGAAAATGAGTAAATTTTAACCTGTATCATAGGACAATTGGAAGGATCAAATGAGATTAATGCAAGCAAATTATTTATCTTAGACTCCTGACACATCGTAAGATTTGTTAAATCATTCCCTAAGTGTTAGAGGTGAGGTGGAAGTTAGGGAGTGACCACTGTACTGATGAATGGCATACTAATACCATTTGCTAATATTCTGATGACAGCATGAAAGTGATCAAATTTAATATAGATCCATCCTGATCTTGCTCTCTCTCTTAGTAATTCACTTGCCAGATCTAATAAACTCAGAAGTGAAGCTGACATTCTGGATGACCCAAAGACAGTGGCAAGCTAGGGAATGGTGACTGTCTAATGGCCCAGCAACTTCCTACACTATTGATACTGGAGAGGTTCATGACTGGGCAGATGAGCACTTGGCTTCCAGTGGCCCCAGTGGGACCATATCTGTCAGTTTCTCTTGATCACAATGCCTGGGAAAACTGAAATGTGAAAAATATGTGTAGTATGTGTGGAAATTCACAAAATTTGCAAGAAGATGCAAGTCTTGCCTATGTTTCCTACCAAAGGAAAATACAGTAGCTATAAACCATTGTTGTTGTTCAAGTTGTCAAGTTGTGTCTGACTCTTTTGTGATCCCATGAACTGTAGCCCACCAGGCTCCTCTGTCCGTGGGATTTCCCAGGCGAGATTACTGGAGTGGGTTGCCATTTCCTCCTCCAGAGGATCTTCCCAAACCAGAGACTGAACCCAAGTCTCCTGCATTGGCAAGCAGGTTCTTTATTGTCTGAGCCACCAGAGAAGCCCTTCTCATGGTTTTAGAGAAATTGTTTTGGAAAGATAATTAACTACAAATATATTTACTGAGTCGCTTCCTTCAGGAAAGAATGCATATCATCCAGAGGGCTAATGTTCAGTTCAGTTCAGTCGCTCAGTCGTGTCCGACTCTTTGCGACCCCATGAATATAATATAAAAGTGACTGTCAGTGTCAGATAAGTACCCAGAATGTTTCCTTAAACAATTCACGCAATAACTTCTTCTTCTGGAAACCCTGGTTCAATTCCTGGGTCAGGAAGTTCCCCTAGAGAAGGAAATGGCAACCCACTCCAGTATTCTTGCCTGGAAAATCCCATGGACAGAGGAGCCTGGTGGGCTACAGTCATGGGGTTGCTAAGAGTTGGACACGACTGAGCACAACTAATAACTTATCTAAGTGGATGTGGAGTGAGGTTTGAGAGGGAACATAGTGTTACAGCCCTTTGTTCAAAACAAGTCTGTGCACACAATCTGAGCTGTAATTTCTTGGTTCTGTTTCAGTCTTTGTCCACTCACATTTTAAATTATTTAGATACAGGGAACAAGTCTTGTCCTTTTGTGAAGAACAGTTCATACCAAATGACACTGATTTTAAAACGTTTTTCTTCTTCTGCCAAAATGTTGCTAATGAGGAAATACCATCAACTCAGTTACGACCCTCCAGTGTGAATGGTGGTGCTGAGTCACCCACACTCTCAACCTGATCCCCTTTTGGATCACAGCAAACTCGTGCAAGATAGCTGGGTGGAATGATGGTTAGCTGCCGTGAAACCATACAGCTCAGACTGGGACTTGAACCCATAGGCTGGGACTCAAACCTGGTTAAAACCCAGTTTGGGACTTGAACCCATATGGCCAGGACTTGAACTCAACCAAATCCCAGAGTTTTCCGACTGAGATCACAGACCTAGTTTCAAGACCTAATGAAGTTCTGGTTCTTGATGTCTCATCACAGGAAGAATTCAGTGAGAGACAAAGTGATAGGTAAGAAGTGGATTTAGTTAGAGAGAAACACACTCCACAGTCAGAGTATGGGTCATCTCAGAAGGCAAGAGCTGTCTTGGGAGAAACACACTTCATAGACAAGAGTGTGGGCTCAAAATGTGATTGGTTAGTTTTTATGGACCGGGTAATTTCATACTCTAATGAGTGGGAGGATTCTTCCAACCATTTTGAGGAGGGGTGGAGGTTTCCAGGGATTGGGCCACAGCCCACCTTGTGGTCTTTGGTCAGCCTTGGAAACGTCATGGCGCCTCTGGCTGTGTCATTTAGTTTGCTGATGTATTCCAATGATCATATACTGAGGATCAAGGCCTAGTTGAAGTTGACTTGTCTGCCTTCTGAGGCCCATTTGATCCTAATTGGTTTATGTTGTATCCTCGGGCTATGTCATTCTTTCCAAGGTTGTGCCCTGTCCCCTCCCTCCTGTTTCAGCAGCATGAGTAAAATGCTACATTTTTTGTTTTTGAACATGTTTCTAAAGGGATAAATACTACAATTCTGGCATCATTAACACTGTATTCAGCAGCACCACTAAGCTGTATGCTGAAATGTATATTTGAATTGGGATGAAATTCACAGTGGCATACGAGATATCTACACTCATTTACACTACACTCATTGAGTGTAGTAATATCCATACTCATTTGTGTTGATAAAGCCAAATCAGAATTTCTGTGTGTATTTTGTGCCTAAGAAGTTGGTGGACCTGAGCAGATGATTAAGGAGAAAGAAACATGGGTTCTAGGCCTAACTGGGTTGTCCTTCACTGGGTTAGTAATTTTCCTTTGTCTTAGTCTTCATTTCTGAAAAACAAGGGTTTGGGCTAGATGGTTGTTTTCCAAATGTACTGGATCTTGAAAAAGCTTATCGCGTCCTAGCCAATCCTAAACATTGCTATTCAGCAGGACTATAAATCTATTATATATATATAAATATATATAAATTATATATATAAATATTAAATATATATATATAATTTAATACTCCAAGTAACTTATATAAACACTGGATTAGGTGTTGTTTGACTTCCTTGCTCCCCACTTCAAAAACTCAGAGGTATAGGAAGTGGTAGTTATCACATTGTTATTAATGTTCATTTACAAATGGTTATGCTGAGAGATTGGCCTATCATATCAACAGAAAAATCTAAGAAAATCCTTTAAGGACACATTATTTCACTTTTACTTAACTAAATGACAAAATATACATTCATCAGTACATACTAATACATTGAAACCAACCGATAGAACATGGTAGTCATTAAAAGCGTGTGCCATCTTGTTGAATGAAGCCTGAGGAGAGGGAAAACAGTTTTACTTGTCTACCCTCTAGCCTTATCTGTATTGATAGAATCTCTTTGCAACATGGTATTGTAGGGTCTAGGAGCATGAAGAAGTG
Source organism: Capricornis sumatraensis (assembly GCF_032405125.1). Taxonomy (NCBI): domain Eukaryota; kingdom Metazoa; phylum Chordata; class Mammalia; order Artiodactyla; family Bovidae; genus Capricornis; species Capricornis sumatraensis. The sequence continues at coordinate 29,116,752 of NC_091073.1, forward strand.
TTATAAAAATCATGGAAATTCAGGCTTGATATGATCACAACTGTAAAGATTATAAGTATGGGCCCTATTAAAGAGATGAGTCATATAAAACAATACAATTTTATAACGCAGACACACCTTTGCTCATGCTCAAACAGCCACACACACAAGCACACTCATGCCCCCACAAATATGAACACATGCACACCCTCTTTGGAACACACGCTGTGTCACACTCTCAATTCTGGATTGAGTTTTTAGTTGATTAAACACATGAAACTGAAACTATCCAAATAAACTCTCTTGGCAGTTATGGAAAGCCTTTTGAAGTAAGCCAGAATGCCTCTGCCGTCCATGTTCCCATATTGAATCAGTCCCTGTCACAGTGATAGCATGTTTATTTTTTGTGTTGGAACATAGACTCCTTCTTTCATTGCACCAGCTCTGCGAAGATAAAAATAACAGTCAATAATGCAAGGTTCTCTGGGTTTGAAGACCTCCACTGTGGTGAAAACTTAGGCTCTAATTCTTTTTGCAGTCTATTTAAAAGATTAGGCTGCTACTTTGTAGCATTATTTTCAGACTTTCTCTCTCCCCTCTAAAAGGGAAAATAGTTTCTTGCTCCTATGAAGCAGTAAAGCTTCTTAATACTTTGGTGATTCCCTCATTCCTTTTATGTTTCTGGGGCCATGTGGTCTGTTGAAGCTTGTCATTTGTAACAGGAACTGACTGGGAGAGACCCATGTGGGAAATGCTAAAGGTAATTTTGAAGATTTCCCCAAAACCTTGTTCCTTTCCTCAGAGCCCTTTACTGCTCAAAAGCAAAATATTTTGAAATACCAAATTTGGAACTTGAACTATAAAGTAAAACAAAGTGAAATATTTCCAAAAGTTAACTCATACACCCTGCATAAAAGCACCCTCTTCCCCCAAAGTCCCTGCTTTGGATAATGGTATCAGCTGAAGTCTTGGCCTCTCATCCTGCCCAGTTGTTCTTCACATGCTGTGTTCCCTACAAAACAGCTCTTAGTTCTCATTCTCTGGGCTTGTCTCATGGCTGAGTAGGATTTTGTTGAATATAATCTGTTAATCTCCCTGCTTCCTCTTCCTCAAATCCTAACCCTGTTGAAACAGTCTTACTTCTAAAGTATGAATCTGATCTTGTCTTTAGAAACTTTGTAACTAGAATAACTAAGGAATGTTCTTCTCTTATGGTTATCAGCTCCTTTATAACCTATTTTAGACTCATATGCTATGATTTCCTTTAGCCCTTATTCAACCCCTCAGCTCCCTTTTAGGGACCCTGACCTTCTTACCATTCCCTAAATAGGCCCTGTTGTTGTCTGGGCTGTCTCCCTAGAAATGGCATTCCCCTGCCTCTCACATCAGGACACCTCTGTCCCAGGCTAGCAAACTCCAGTTCAACCTTCAATATTCATCTAATGTCATATTTCCTATGAGGCTTCCACATACCTCCCTCCTAGAGTACTCTGTTCAACCTCTATTCCAATGCAAATCATGCTATGGCTAGAATAATGAGTTGAATGCTGGCCACCCCACCTCCCCGAAAGGTATGTCCACACCCTAACCCCCTGAGCCTCTGAATGTCACCTCGTTTTGAAAAAGGCTCTTTGCAGACATAATTAGGAATCTTGAGATGAGATCATTACGGATTACACGAATGAGCTTTAAATCTGATTCAGGTGTCCTTATAGGACACACAGAGGAGAAACACACAGGGAGAAAGGGAGACTCTGTGAAGACGGAGTCAGAGATTGAATTGACCACAAGCTGAGAAACTCCCGGAGCCACCAAAAGCTGTAGAGATCCCCCTGCCCCCTGCCCCAAGACTTGGGAGGGAGCATGACCCTATCGATCTCCTGATTTTAACCTTCAGAACTGTGAGAGAATACATTTCTTTCTTTATATATATATATATAGCCACCAAGTTTGTGCTAATTTGTTGCAGCAAACCTAGGAAACTAAGGATGGTTATTTATACATCTGCCTCAAACTAGATCTGGGAATCCTAGAGAAAAAACTCACCATAGATTTTTTTGGTAATTAATAAACAGTTTGGGAGTGGTTTTAGGTTAATAGAAAAATTGAGCAGTAAGTACAGAGTGTTCTCATATACCCCTTCTCCTCCAGTTTCTTTTATTATTAACACCTTCCCTTTGTGGTATATATTTATCACAATTAATGAGCCAACATGTATACACGATTATTGACTTAAATCCATAGTATGCATTAGGGCTCACTCTGTGTGTGGTATATTCTATGAGTTCTAACAAAAGTATAACAACATGTATCCACCATCATAGCATCTTACAGAATAGTTTCACTAAGAAGCTAAAAAATAAAGCCCTAAAATGCTCTGATGCTCTGCCTCTTCATCCCTCCCTCTTCCCAAACCTTGATAACCATTGATGTTTTTACTGTCTCCACCTGTCTTTTCTAGATTGTCAGAGTTAGGATCACATAGTATATAGTCTTTTCAGATTGTCTCCAGTCACTTAACGATATGCACTCCTCTCTCTTCATGGCTTCATAGCTCATTTCTTTTCTCAGTGGCTGTTACTCAGGGTTTCTGGGTTGGTTCTGGGTTCTTCCTTGCTTTGATGTGATTTGTGTCATATCCTAAAGCCAAAGGACTAAGCGTGAACTGATCATAAAAAGGACACAGAAACACCTGCTGTCACATGAGAAAAAGGAGCCTTAAACCTCCAAAAGATGTATAACTCATTGGTTGAATACATTTTGAGTTTTATAGTTGGTAACTTTGACTTATTTATAAAACAGTTGAAGAGTGACTCATGTAATATTTATGAATCTTACTTTGAGTCAGATTTTAGGTAATTCCCATGGCTGAATGGCTAGGATCCGTTACCCTTTTATTTTGCCCTCCCACCATCTCTTTTTTAAGAAAAGAGTATCCTTCAGTAGCATTTGGTATGTATGAATGAATGATATGAAGTGGAGGTTTTCGGTTCAGTTCAGTTGCTCAGCTGTGTCCAGCTCTTTGCGACCCCATGGACTGCAGCACGCCAGGCTTCCCTGTTCATCACCAACTCCTGGAGCCTACTCAAACTCATGTCCATCGCGTTGGAAGATGCCATCCAACCATCTCGTCCTCTATTGTCCCCTTCTCCTCCTGCCTACAATGTTTCCCAGCATCAGGGTCTTTTCCAATGAGTCGGTTCTTTGCATCAGGTGGTCAAAGTATTGGAGTTTCAGCTTCAGTGGAGGTTTTAAGTCACAATAATTTTAAGAGGTCTTGGAATGAGAGATACTGGGTTGGCCTAAGTGTTCATTCAGGTTTTTTTTGTAAGCTGTTATGAAAAAATCCAGACAAATTTTTTGCCAAGCCAATACATATGAAGGAAGCTGGGTCCTGAGGTGATAGTTGTTAAAGGTGAGTGACAGAGATATGAGGGCTTGTTTTATTCTCTAAATTTGTGTGTTTGAATTTACTCATTTGAAAATAATACTGATAAAGAGAATTTCAACATAATTTTAGGCAATTATATTAATTGAATAGAACTTTTATCTCATCTCAAAGCAGAATTTTATATGCTGAAAAAAATTCTAAAAGACCAAGAATTTTGAAATGACTTAAGCTACTTAAGGATCTGAATGAAAAAAAAATGTATACACACATACATATATGGGGGGTATGTGTATTGAATATCTATAATATATTCTTAGAAAACATATTCCAATATAGTAACAATTAATAGGAAATATATTTGAATTATATTTATGAAAATACTAGAAAAAATGCTTGAACAAATACTGACAACAGATAATACATAGCCAAATGGAAATATCTTAGGTGCCAATTTAAATTCTAAAAAGCCAAATATAGAAAATTTTTTTACTATTAAAGAAAGTTTCAAGAAAGGATATTTGAGCAGTTTCATAAAACTGTTATTTTATAATATGATTTTGGGTGCAGTTTATTTGTGATAATTTCAAGGAAGACAGAGGCAACAAATCTATCACGCAATTCACAGTAAAATTTATGTTAATGTAAATAAATATGGGTACATTACATATGTACAATTATGGATACATTACAAATGGGAAGGATTCCTTTATTCTTCCTTAGTGATCTTTAATTAAGCTACAAATTCATATCATTCTCTTCTGAATAATGAAAAGTTCCCTTCAGAATGTCCCAAAAATATTGAACTGGAAAAAAGAAAACTAATATTTTGTTCACAATTTCAAATGGTTTTCAGTGTAACGTCCTAAAGCATAAACTTATTTTGATCAAACTAGTATTACTTAGCTTTGTTTTTTATAAGTATATGTATACTTACACTAAGAAAATTCATTTAACAAAAGAGCAAAAGGAAAAACTCCCAGCCTCCTGTTTTCGGAAAATATATTAGTAGATGGCTCAAACATAGAATCTTGGTTCCCCATAGGTCTCCAGCCAGCCCTCCCAGTACCTCGAGCTGTGGTCTTCTGTTGCATTCTCCCATTGTTTGTGATAAATATTTCTGCACACTTATCATCTTTGGTAAAGTAAATTGTTGAAATCTGATTTACTGCCAGCTTCCTGGTGAAAATGCAAAAGAGCTGAAATCTGTGTTTTGGATTAACATTTTATTATTTGGTTGATACTTTTCTTCTGCATTGTAGCAGTGCTGTGATTTTGCTTGTTTTTAAGCTTCTTCAAATTTTGCTGCATATTTTGTCATTTGACTAATAGGAAAATGTTTGCTTCTTAGTCATCTTATGTGAGATGATTCATTTCTTCTCCTTTTGTTTGTTTTTGTGTTTTTGATAACATCAGGCAATTATCATGCAGCTGTTAAAAAAATCCCCACTAGAATTCTAGCATGTGTGCTTTGGTGCTATAATGAATGTGCCTATTTAAAAATTTTAAATTGATACTTCAATGTATACAGAATACATAAAGGAATCTCTAAATCCATTGCCGGTCCCAGGAGTCAGAGTAGGCTGCAAAAAATGACTGTTGTGGTATGATTTTTACGAAGATTAGGATTTCAAGTAGTCACTGACTCATTTTTGTTGGTTTTGTTTTGGTGCTAAAATAATTTTCCCTTAGTCCCACACCACCTTCCTAGTCATTCATTTAGCTTAAATTTATGTATGTATTCAATTAACATTTTGTGACCACTGCTTGTTTGCCACGCACTAGAGGTCCAGCCAGTCCATTCTAAAGGAGATGAGCCCTGGGATTTCTTTGGAAGGACTGATGCTGAAGCTGAAGCTCCAATACTTTGGTCACCTCATACAAAGAGTTGGCTCATTGGAAAAGACCCTGATGCTGGGAGGGAGTGGGGGCAGGAGGAGAAGGGGATGACAGAGGATGAGATAGCTGGATGGCATCACTGACTCTATGGACTAAGTTTGAGTGAATTTCGGAAGTTGGTGATGGACAGGGAGGCCTGGCGTGCTGCAATTCATGGGGTTGCAAAGAGTAGGACACGACTGAGCGACTGAACTGAACTGAGGTTAAACATTGGAACCATGAGATAAATAAGACATGATCATTACATAGAAGTAGCTCATACATTGTGAGGAACATCTTTGTTCAAAAGGGAAAAAGAAACTTGTGTTAAGACAAAGAAGAATGAAAATAACATCTTTCTCTGACATAGGCATACCTGAAACGATAAAACTGTAATATTGACAGCTTTGGGGGAAAAATGGACTTGCAGAAACATTTTAGATTGGGAGCAAACATTTGGATTTAAACACAAGGCTGTCTAGAACCCACTTAAGTTGAATGACAAGGGTTTCTGGTGACATTTTGCAGCAATCTGCAGACAATGGTGCATATTTATAGTCTGGAGGTCATCAGGTGGAACTGCAGGGGGTTGGAGTGAAGACAGAGGAGAGTTAGGAAACAAACGGAAAGTGAAACTACTTGAATATTTAGAAGTTGGAATAGCTGAGACCTCCTATTGTTAATAGGGTGATAAGAATGACAGGTATAATAATGGGTATTTCATCTCACGTATCTGATAGTGTGGTGGTGGCTAAGCTGTAAGTGAATAATAGTATAAATATGATAAATGTTATTATAAATTAGTAGATTTAAAGCTGTTTGATTATACAATAGAATGGCTTTTATTCACCCTATATGAGCAATTAATGAATAAGCTATAATTTTTCATAGTTGTGTTTGGTATAGTCTGCTTTATCCAGTTATAATAGTATGAATGAATAGTAGGTTTAGGATCATGGATAGTGAGACTTGGTATAACACTGACAAGGGTGCAAGTTTCTGTCATGTTAGTAAGATTAACCCTGCTGTTACTGGGGTACCGTGTAAATTCAGGTACTCAGAAGTCGAATGATGATCATCCTAGTTTGATGGTTAGGGCTAATGTTATTACTATTGGTACTGTTAGAGTAAATATTTCTGTAATAGTTCATAGGCTGGAGTATAATAGGTTAATGATAACAGCTATTATAAGTAATATTGATGTGGTAGCTTGTGTTTGAAAATATCTAGTGCATGCTTTGAAAATATTTAGTGCCTCACAGGATAACTTTTTTTAATATAGGAAAAATGGCCAGTGTGTTTATTTTGAAACCGATTCAGAGAAGTAGTCAGTTCAGTTCAGTTCAGTTGCTCAGTCGTGTCTGATTCTTTGCGACCCCATGGACTGACTGCAGCATGGCAGGCTTCCCTGTCCATCACCAACTCCTGGAGCTTGCTCAAACTCATGTCCATTGAGTCAGGGATGCCATCCAACCATCTCATCCTCTGTTGTCTCCTTCTCCTCCTGCCTCCAATCTTTGCTAGCACCAGAGTCATTTCCAATGAGTCAGTTCTTTGCATCAGGTGGCCGAGGTATTGAAACTTCAGCATCAGTCCTTCCAATGAATATTCAGGACTGAATTCCTTCAAGATGGACTGGTTTGATCGCCTTGCTGTCCAAGAGACTCTCAAGAGTCTTCTCTAACACCACAGTTCAAAAGCATCAATTATTCAGCACTCAGCTTTCTTTATGGTCCAACTTTCACATCCATACATGACTACTGAAAAAACCATAACTTTGACTAGACAGACCTTTGTCAGTAATGTCTTTTTGCTTTTTAATATGCTGTCTAGGTTTATCATAGCTTTTCTTCCACAGAGGGAGTGTCTTTTAATTTCATGGCTGCAGTCACCGTCTGCAGCGATTTTGGAGCCCAAAAAAGTAAACTCTGTCACTGTTTCCATTTTTTCCCCATCTGTTTCCCATGAAGTGATGGGACCAGATGCCATGATCTTTGTTTCTTGAATGTTGAAATTTAAGCCAGTTTTTTCACTCGCCTCTTTCACTTTCATCAAGAGACTCTTTAGTTCCTCTTTGCTTTCTGCCATCAGGGTGGCATTGTCTCCATATCTGAGATTATTGATATTTCTCCTGGCAGTCTTGATTCCAGCTTGTGCTTCATCCAGTCTGCCATTTTGCATGATGTACTTTGCATGTAAGTGAAATAAGCAGGGTGACAATATTCATCCTTGACATACTCCTTTCCCAATTTGCAGCCTGTTCATCATTTCATGTCTGGTTCTAACTGTTGCTTCTTGACCTACATACAGATTTCTCATGAAGCAGGTGAGGTAATATGGTATTTCCATCTTTTTAAGAATTTTCCAGTTTGTTGTGATCCACACAAAGACTTTAGCATAGTAAATGAAGCAGAAGTAGATGTTTTTCTGAAATTCCCTTGTTTTTCCTATCATCCAATGATGTTAGCAATTTGAATTCTGCTTCCTCTGCCTTTTCTAAATCCAAACTTGAACATCTGGAAGTTTTTGGTTCACATACTGCTGAAGCCTAGCTTGGAGAATTTTTGAGCATTACTTTGCTAGTGTGTAAAGTGAAGTCGCTCAGTTGTGTCCGACTATTTGCGACCCCATGGACTATAGCCTACCAGGTTCCTCTGTCCATGGGATTTTCCAAGCAAGGGTACTGGAGTGGGTTGCCATTTCCTTCTTCCCAGCCCAGGGATCAAACCCAGGTCTCCTGTATTGCAGGCAGACGCTTTACCATCTGAGCCGCAGGGAAGCCTAGAGTGTGAGATGAGTGCAATTGTGCAACAATTTGAACATTCTTTGGTGTTGCCCTTCTTTGGGATTGGAATGAAAACTGACCTTTGCCAGTCCTGTGGCCACTGCTGAGTTTTTCCAATTTGCTGCCATATTGAGTGCAGCACTTTCACACCATCATGTTTTAGGATTTGAAATAGCTCAGCTGGAATTCCATCACTTCCACTAACTTTGTTCATAGTGATGGTTCCTAAGGCCCACTTGACTTTGCATCCCAGGATGTCTGGCTCTGGGTGAGTGATCACACCATCGTGATTATCTGGGTCATGAAGATCTTTTTTGTATAGTTCTTCTGTGTGTTCTTGCCACCTCTTCTTAATATCTTCTGTTTCTGTTGGGCACATACAGTTTCTGTCCTTAATTGTGCCCATCTTTGAATGAGATGTTCCCTTGGTACCTCTAATTTTCTTGGTGAGATCTCTGGTCTTTCCCATTCTATTGTTTTCCTCTATTTCTTTGCATTGATCACTGGAGGAAGGCTTCAAACACAAGGAAGGCTTCTGATTCCTTGAATCTATTTGTCACTTCCACTGTAAAATCATAAGGGATTTGATTTGTCATACTTGAATGTTCTAGTGATTTTCCCTACTTTCTTCCATTTAAATCTGAATTTTGAAGTAGAGAGTTCATGATCTGAGCCACAGTCAGCCCCTGGTCTTATTTTTGCTGACTGTATAGAGCTCTTCATCTTCAGCTACAAAGAATATAATCAATCTGGTTTCGGTATTGACCATCTGGTGATGTCCATGTGTCATCTTGTGTTGTTGAAAGAGGGTATTTGCTGACCAGTGCTTTCTCTTGGCAAAACTGTTAGCCTTTGCCCTGCATCATTTTGTACTCCAAGGTCAAACTTGCCTGTTACTCCAGGGGATCTCTTGACTACCTACTTTGCATTCCAATCCCCTATGATGAAAATGACATCTTTTTGGGGGTGTTAGTTCTGGAAGGTCTTGTAGTTCATCATAGAACCATTCAAATTCAGCTTCTTAGGCATTAGTGGTTGGGGCATAGACTTGGATTACTGTGATATTGAATGGTTTGCCTTGGAAACGAACAGAGATCATTCTGTCATTTTTGAGATCATACCCAAGTACTGAATTTTGGACTCTTTCATTCACTATGAGGGCTACCCTATTTCTTCTAAGGGATTCTAGACCACAATAGTAGATATAATGGTCATCTGAAATAAATTCTCCCATTCCAGTCCATTTTAGTTCACTAATTCCTAAACTGTTGACGTTCACTCTTGCCATCTCCTGTTTGACCACTTCCAATTTGCCTTGATTCATGGACCTAACATTCTAGGTTCCTATCCAATATTGTTCTTTACTTCCACACTGTCGTGCTTATCTGCGTCATGAAGATCTTTTTTGTATAGTTCTTCTGTGTGTTCTTGCCACCTCTTCTTAATATATTCTGCTTTTGTTAGGTCCAAGCCATTTCTCTTCTTTATTGCGCCCATCTTTGCATGAAATATTCCCTTGGCATCTCTTATTTTCTTAAAGAGACCTCTAGTCTTTCCCATTCTATTGTTTTCCTCTATTTCTTTGCATTGATCACTGGAGGAAGGCTTTCTTATCTCTCCGTGCTATATTTTGGAACTCTGCATTCAAATGGGTATATCTTTCTTTTTCTCCTTTGCCTTTTGCTTCTCTCTTTTCACAGCCATGTGTAAGGCCTCCTCAGACAACCATTTTGCCTTTTTGCACTTCTTTTTCTTGGGGATGGTCCTGATCCCTGCCTCCTGTGCAGTGTCACAAGAGCGGTGGGTGCACAGCGCTGGAGTGGTGGCTGCATGGCACTGGAGAGACTGTGAGGAGATACCCCATGTCCAAGGGCAGAGAAGCCCCAGCAATATGGTAGGAGGGGCAAAACTGAATTTAGAATCAAACCCCACACCTGCCAGAGACACTCAAAGAGCTCAAACAAACCTTGTGCCCACCAGGACCCAGAGACCCCACAAAGACTGAGACAGAGCTGTGTTTGAGTGTCTCCTGCAGAGGTACAGGTCAGCAGTGGACTATCGCAGGAGCAGGGGCTCTGGGGGCAGCATACCTGAGTATGGCATAAGCCCTCTTGGAGGAGGTTGCCATTAATTCCACCATAGAGCTGCCAGAACTTACACAGGACTGGCGAAACAGACTCTTAGAGAGCACAAACAGAACCTGCTGCACACCAGGACCCAGGAGAAAGGAGCAGCGCCCCACAAGTGACTGACCCAGACTTGCCCATGTGTGTCCAGGAGTCTCCAGTGGAGGCGTGGGTTGGCAGTGGCCCTCTGCAGGGTTGGGAACACTGAGTGTAGCAGTGCATGCATGGGACCTTCTGAAGGAGATCTCCATTATCTTCATTACCTCCACCATAGTTTGGCCCCAGGTAAATAACAGGGAGGGAACACAGCCCCACCCATCAACAGAAAATTCATTAAAGTTTTACTGAGCATGGTCCCGCCCATCAGAACAAGACCCAGTTTCCCCCTCAGTCAGTCTCTCCTATCAGGAAGCTTCCATAAGCCTCTTATCCTTCTCCAGAAGAGGGCAGACAGAATGAAAACCACATTCACAGAAAACTGACCAATCTGATGACATGGACTACAGTCTTGTCTAACTCAATGAAACTATGAGCAATGCCATATTGGGCCACCCAAAATGGACGGGTCATGGTGAAGAGTTCTGACAAAACGTGGTCCACTGGAGAAAAGAATGGCAAACCACTTCAGTATTCTGGCCTTGAGAACCCCGTGAACAGTATGAAAAGGCAAAATGATAGGACACTGAAAGATGAACTCCCCAGGTTGGTAGGTGCCCAATATGCTACTGGAGATCAGTGGAGAAATAACTCCAGAAAGAATGAAGGGATGGGGCCAAAGCAAAAACAACACCCAGCTGTGAATATGACTGGTGATGGAAGTAAAGTCCAATGCTGTAAAGAGCAATATGGCATAGGAACCTGGAATGTTAGGTGCATGAATCAAGGTAAATTGGAAGTGGTCAAACAGGAGATAGCAAGAGTGACCATCGACATTTTAGGAATCAGTAAACTAAAATGGACTGGAATGGGTGAATTTAACTCAGATGACTATTATATCTACTACTGCAGGCAAGAATCCCTTAGAAAAATGGACCCCATCATAGTCAACAAAAGAGTCTGAAATGCAGTACTTGGATGCAATCTCAAAAATGACAGAATGATTTCTGTTCATCTCTAAGGCAAACCATTCAATATCACGGTTATCCAAGTCTATGCCCCAACCAGTAATGCTGTAGAAGCTGAAGTTGAACAGTTCTATGAAGACCTACAAGACCTTCTAGAACTAACAGCGAAAAAAGAGGTCCTTTTTCATTATAGGGGACTGGAATGCACAAGTAGGAAGTTAAGAAATACCTGGAGTAACAGGCAAATTTGGCCTTGGAGTACAGAATGAAGCAGGGCAATTAGTGCCATAGGGTATTTTAAATTTCTGTCTTCTGTACTTTAAATGTTGAGTAAATGTTTTATTTAACTGGCTTATACTCACTCTTCCCTGGTGGCTCAGACAGTAAAGCATCTGCCTACAATGCGGGAGACCCGGGTTCGATCCCTGTTTTGGGAAGATCCTTTGGAGAAGGAAATGGCAACCCACTCCAGTATTCTTGCCTGGAAAATCCCATGGATGGAGGAGCCTGGTTGGCTACTGTCCATGGGGTCGCAAAGAGTCGGACATGACTGAGCAACTTCACTTAATACTCACAGAATGGGAGTATTGGGCTAGATTTAGTTCGAAGTACTAATAAACTACAAAATCTAGGTGTTAACTAGGTGCTTTATTAAAGCTGTGATTTGATTTATCAATTTGTTGAGCCTTGTCTCTTATATGATTAGGAAGTTATTATAATACTTGGAGCGTGACAGACAGTGTGTGTGTTTCATAGTCTTATTCATTAAGCACTTCTATTCTTAATTTACTGCTAAATCCTCCTTTGGTTTTTAGTCTTCATAAAAACTTTTGAGTGGTGAGAAATATGTTCTTAAAGTAGAAAACGTAGCCCATTTTTTCTGACCCATAGGTTACACCCTAATCTAATGTCTTTATGTGTAATAATTATGCTTACTTTTATCTCTTTTAGGATTTAGACTGAATGTAGTATGTAGACTGAATTAGCAAGAGTTGGTGAGGTTTATTGGGTTTTATTGATTATAGAAATGGCTCCTCTAGAGTGGTATGAAGCACTGCCAAGTCATTTGAGTTTTCAGCTGTTGCTAGTAATACTCTGGCCAATAACATTGTTTATTATTATTATTCTTTGAGTTGAGGGCTAAGCATAGTGGATTATCTAATCCCAGTGTGAGTCTTAGCTGTTGTGTAATCAGGAAGTAGTAAAGTCACTTTCATGGTAGATTTTTATTTTAGTTAATGGCTTTTTACAACTTAAAGTTTATTTTACATCACTTTTTAACATGCTTTGTGCTGAATTTCTATTAACTTGGGCTAATCATTTGACCGCAGTGGCTGGCATGAAATTTACTGACACTAGTTAGTATAACTTAGTCAAACTTTCATTTATGGCTTAATTTTTATCACTGCTGTTTCCCGTGGAGGGTGTGGCTAAGCAAAGTGTTATGAGCTGCTAATAGAAGTGTGCTTGATGACTGCTCCTTTTAATCTTAATGATTTAGGATGCATTCTCATGGGGCCTGGATGATTGGATGTGTAATTTTATTTAAAACCAGTAGAAAGGCTGGGCCCAAAACATGTGTTTATAGAGTCAGTAAACTCATCTAGGCATTTTCAGTGCCTTGCTTTAGGTTTTAAGCTACCTTAACAAGCTGTTCTTAACAATGAGAAGTAATATGTTTATAGTTGTTCTAAGGGATTTGTATTGAATTAAATGCTAAAATTTTTTTTAAATGGTCAGTAGATCTAGGGAGATCTCTGTCTATATAAATGTTAGATAAGTACCTCATTGGGTCTAGTTTTGAGGATTAAGTTATTCATTTTTATTAGGTAGATGGCTGCATTCTATGTATTTTTATTTTTTCCTTGTTTAGTGGGCGTTGTGGGGGTTCGTTAAACAGGTCACTTACCTGTTCAGTGTGTGCATGCATGTGTACGTGTGTGTTCATGTGTCAGTAATTTCCTTATGTCCCATAACCACTGACTGAATAACAGCTTATGGTTGGTGATGTTGGTAAATAATACTAAAATCCAACTACAATTTATTTGGCTGTGTTAAGGCCATAGATGGCCATAGCTGAGTCACAGCATCCCTTTAAATGAAAAAATTACCAGGTGCGTGAAACCATAGTTATGTATGAACATGGGCTGATTAGTCATTAGCACATCAAGATGTCTTACTTAAGGGGAAACAGTAGGTGATTTTAGGTGAGATGGTCCTAGGTAAGAATAAGACGCCTGATAGAGTTAATTAATACTTAGGAAACGGCGCAAGTAGTGGGCCCGAGTGAGAGAAGGGACACCTGCTATTGTGTGTGGTCTGTTGGATATGATACACATGTAGATGAGAACTGGTTTGATCTAATGTGCTAAGTATAATCAATAACAATATGTGCTGCTGCTGCTGCTAAGTCGCTTCAGTTGTGTCCGACTCTGTGTGACCCCATAGACGGCAGCCCATCAGGCTCCCCCGTCCCTGGGATTCTCCAGGCAAGAACACTGGAGTGGGTTGCCATTTCCTTCCCCAATGCATGAAAGTGAAAAGTGAAAGGGAAGTTGTTCAGTCGTGTCTGACCCTCAGAGACCTCATGGACTTCAGCCTACCAGGCTCCTCCATCCACGGGATTTTCCCGGCAAGAGTACTGGAGTGGGGTGCCATCGCCTTCTCTGTAATATGTACTATGTAAGTGTAATTATACAGTGTTTATGCATATAAGCATGGGCTAAATAATTAATATATGACTATAAATATTGGTATTGTGTACCATCAGTAATGTTCATGCTTATAAGCATGGGGGATGTAATTAATGCATGTTATACATGTAATGTATTATGTACAGTATATGTATGTACATAATAATGTGAGTGTATGTATGCATGAATTGCATAAGTTTATCCTCTACCCAACTTAACAATATCTTTCATGTCTTTTATCAGAGATCTTCTGTGTTCCCAATCTATGCCTTCTTCATATTTGAGTTCATTCTTTCCCTTTGGTTTAAATATAGTCTATAATCCTAAATTCTTCCTCTTTTTTTTTTTTTTTTTGGCTTAACATTCTCATTGAAGTTCCTTTTCCATATCCAGCTGCCTTGATATTACCATCAGGCATGGCACAGGTGCTGACTTGGCTGTAGACTCTTCTAGAACTTCAGCCTTCACCTCCTTCATCACAACCCCATCCACCTGGTTTTCAAGCAAGAATGCTGTTCTAGTCTTTTGTGACACTTGCCTTTCCTTCGATGTTCATATCTTCTCCACAGTGAAGTCTTGTGGATTTTGGCTCCGTCACAAATTTTCTTTCTTCACTGTTCTTTATCTGCACAATCATTGAAAGGTCTCTCTGGTTGTATTCTGGACAGTTTCCAAACAATTCTCAATATTGTCCCCCCAAAGAGATCTTTTAAAAAAAAAAGCAAAAAGCAAAAAAAAAGCATAGAACTGATGATGTTACTGTAGCTTCTTAAACTCCTTGACTCTATATTCTTTAAGACTTCCCATTATGTTACATAAAAATTTGAAATCCTTAACACGATCCTCCGTGATCTAGCTGAGGCTTGTCTCTCTAGCCACTCTCTGCCTTGCTTCCACTTCACAGTGGATTTTTTTAAGTTCTTTGGAAGGACCAGCTCTTTCGTAATGTCTGAACCTTCACACATGGTCTTATTTTCTGTCTGAAATCTCTTCTCTCACTATTTACTTTAATATTTCCTCCTTATACTCTTAATCTTTATATTCCTTTACAAAACTAAAAGCCTTACTTTGAATTCTCCTGTAATAAGTTCCACGTACTTCATTCACATCCCCTTTTTGTCAGAGGTGAAGTCGATGCTGGAAATAGCAAATGTCAATTGCTCACATTTGTATCTTTCAGTGAAAATGGTCATTTGCGGAGGGCTATGCCATGTCTAATGTGGCGATAAAAATGTCTGACCCTTTGCCTCAAGTTGAGACAGCTGAGCTCCAGATATCCATGTAGGATTTATTGAGGCCTCAGTTGCATGACAGGTCAACATCTCTGTCTGTCCAATGCTGTCTTTCCCACTTCTTCACAGACATCTCCACAGAGCTCTTCCCGGTACACATTTAGAACACAACCTTTTTTTTTCTTCAGAGTTTGTCTCCAGAGAACCAAACCTAAGATCATATCAGGAATAGTCCTAGGAAGTCAAGTATAAAGTGAAAACTTTAGTGCTGAACTTTTCAGTGCCCAGAGGGTAATAAGGACACAATCATCAATGTTAGGAGGGACGTGAAAAGCCTCTGGCATTCTCTAGTTCAGAATTAAGCATTCACTGGTGATGAACTGGTAAGGTCCAGTATCAGCAATAATATTTCTGGCACATAGGAGGGATGAGCAAATTAGTTAATGGCAATGCCTGTAGAACTGGACATGGAACAACAGACTGGTTCCAAATCAGAAAAGGAGTATATTGTCAAGGCTGTATATTGTCACCCTGCTTATTTAACTTATATGCAGAATATATCATGAGAAATGCTGGACTGGATGAAGCACAAGCTGGAGTCAAGATTGCCAGGAGAAATATCAATAATCTCAGATATGTAGATGACACCACCCTTATGGCAGAAAGTGAAGAAGAACTAAAGAGCCTCTTGATGAAAGGGAAAGAGGAGAGTGAAAAAGGTGGCTTAAAATTCAACATTCAGAAAGCTAAGATCATGGCATCCAATCCCATTACTTCATGGCAAATAGATGGAGAAACAATGGAAACAGAGACAGACTTTATTTTGGGGGGCTCCCAAATCACTGCAGATGATGACTGCAGCCATGAAATTAAAAGATGCTTGCTCCCTGGAAGAAAAGCTATGGCCAACCTAGGCAGCATATTAAAAAGCAGAGACATTACTTTGCCAACAAAGGTCCATCTAGTCAAAGCTATGGTTTGTCCAGTAGTCACGTATGGGTGTGAGAGTTGGACTATAAAGAAAGCTGAGCACTGAAGAATTGATGCTTTTGAACTGCAGTGTTGGAGGAGATTCTTGAGAGTCCCTTGGCTTGCAAGATCCAACCAGTCCATCCTAAAGGAGATCAACCCTGAATATTCATTGGAAGGACTGATGTTGAAGCTGAAGCTCCAATACTTTGGTCACCTGATGTGAAGAGCTGACTCATTTGAAAAGACCCTGATGCTGGGAAAGATGGAAGGCAGGAGGAGAAGGAGACAATGGACGATGAGATGGTTGGATGGCATCATCGACTCAATGGACATGAGTCAGTAAGCTCCGGGAGTTGGTGATGGACAGGGAGGCCTAGCATGCTGCAGTCCCTGGGGCTGCAAAGAGTTGGACACAACCAAGCGACAGAACTGAACTGAACTAAACTGTAAGCCTGTAGAAAGAGGTGGCTCTTGATGAGTTCCATTTGATTTATTGTCAAGAGAAAATGTTAGGCTCAGAGTAATTAGTCCCCAGTTGATTGCAAGATGTAAAGGCTGCAGGGCATCAGTTGCATTTAAAGAAACCCTACTCTCATGATGTGGGAGGAAGAGGTAGCAGAGGCTAAGGTACATGACTCTATCCTAAAGATAGCAGAGCTGTGGGTGAGTTTACATTCTCACCCAGAAGTCTTCTGCGCTAAGATCAGAGCCCAAATAAGAAAAGAGGGGACCCTAAGATACGGAATGAGGAGTTCTGAATGAATGCTGTTGAGAACTTCACAGCCCCAAATTCTCCTGAGCCTGCTGGACCTGAAAAATTGACCATATACTCTTTTTATTAGAATTCAATGGCTCCCCTGCTTTGAGGACTATGTAGATGCCTCAAGACACTTTGCAAGATGGTGCTTCTGTCCCCAGTGATCTCCTCCCACCTACCACCGTAGCAACCATTTCAATAACCATATCAAGAAGAAAAAACTCAAATCCCAGCAGAGCCTGAACAAGAATGAGCCTGATCTGCCAGGGAAAGAGGTGGATTCTATCCTGAAGGATACTAAAGGAGCTGCAGGATCTGGCTGATACATATCAGCAAGAGCAGGGAGACAGTGGGACTGGATTGTGAGATGTACTCAGGGAAGCAGAAATAAATCTGATCAGGAAAGGTTATTGATGTGGGCTACTTTTCCAGAAAATAAGATTTAAAAGTCTGACAAGGGTCCTTGGTGATAGTACTAATACATGGCTAAGGTGACTCTTGAAATTTGTAAAAAATGATGGTCTTCCTTAGTTAAAAAGTGTTAGTTTCTCAACCATGACCAACTCTCTGTGACCCCATGGACTATCGCCCACCAGATTTCTCTGTCCATGGAATTCTCCAGGCAAAAATACTGGAGTTGCCATTTCCTTCTCCAGGGTATCTTCCTGATTCAGGGATTGAACTCGGGTCTCCAGCATCACTGGCAGATTCTTTTGTAAAGTATAAATGTCAGAAATGCTGTAGCTGGTAGTGGAGTAAGGGTTTAAAAGGCTCCAGATAAACTTTCTAGAGTAGATGTACTCCCTTAGGCTGGAATAGGTTCCAGGGGAGGGCCAAGGGAACATTCCATTTACCAAAGCAGTTAGAAATGCCCAGTGAGAGGGGCAGCAGCATCAGTGGGAAGTTCAGTGAAGGATTTCTTCCGTAGGCAGTAGCTGATAGAACATTCTGCTCCTGTTTGGGCTTCATGATGGTGCTGGTGATGATAGGATGCTAGAATGAGGTGGCTGCACTTCACTGTGAGAAGCAATGGTGAATGTACTTTGCACAGTAAGGCGCACAATGAGATTGTAGCCAGGGCTACTGGGAGAGAGGTATGGAGAATGCTAATGAAACAGTTTTCGTGATATGAGTGAAAGTTGTTCAGTAGTGTCCGACTCTTTGTGACCCCATGGACTATACAGTCCATGGAATTCTCCAGGCCAGGATTCTGGAGTGGGTAACTGTTCCCTTCTCCAGGGGATCTTCCCAACCCAGGGTTCGAACCCAGGTCTCCCACATTGCAGGTGGATACTTTCCCAACTGAGCCACCAGGGAAGCCCAAACACAATATTCAGTTCAGTTCAATCATTCAGTGACTCTATGACCCCATGGACTGCAGCACGCCAGGCCTCCCTGTCCATCACCAACTCCCGGAGTCTACCCAAACTCAGGTCCATTGAGTTGCTGATGCCATCCAACCATCTTGTCCTCTGTCATCTCCTTCTCCTCCTGCCTTCAATCTTTCCCAACATCAAGATCTTTTCCAATGAGTCAGTTCTTTGCATCAGGTAGCCAAAGTATTACTGTAGACTAAATTAGGCATCCTAAAAGGGTATGTCTTGGTTTTACAGTGTAAACTAATTGAGGGAAGAGGCTCGATATATGGCGGAAAATACAGTCTGAATTTATTTGTACACCATGTTAATGCCCACTAGAGAGCATGAACCTCAGAAGAGAGACTAAGTAAAAAGGTAGAAAGAATACCTTCCCAGTGCGGGTAGTGTTAAGAACCTGCTTGCCAATGCAGGAGAGATAAGAGACGCAGGTTGGACCCCTGGCTTGGTATGATCCCCTGGATGAGGACATGGTAACCCACTCCAGTATTCTTGCTTGGAGAATCGCATGGACAGAGGAGCCTAGCAGGCTATAATCTATAGGGTTGCAAAGAGTTAGACATGACTGAAGCAATTTAGCATGCGTGCAATGACTAAAACTGAAAGACAGCCAGTTGCTGTCATTGGTCAGCCCAGTACTGGGACAAGGGGAGCACAATAGAAATGCTATGGTGGCAGAGAGGGAGGTTATACACAGGCAGTCTCGGTAAGGCATTTCTAGTTACTGCCCCTGCTGTATGTTTAACTGGCCAAAATAGATGCCATTACTGAACCTCTGATATGATGCCAACCCTAAAGAAAACTAGCCAACCACTTCGTGGAGAGTTAATTGTACTTGACATCTCCAAGCTAGAAAGATGAGCGAGTAAAATTCATACACTGATTATACATTTGCCTTTCCTACCCACAAAGACTTGGCCATCCTTTCTATCTGAAAACATACAGAAAAAAATGTTTTATCTACTGGCACGACATCCTGCATGTCTATGCCTTGAACAAAGGGATTAGCTTTATTAGCGTCCAAGATATGGCAGTGGGCACACGACCATGGGATCCACTGAGCCTATAATATATAAACCACCCAGAAGTTACTGACCTGCTGAATGCTAGAATGGGTCTGACCACATATGCATCAATTTGGTCTGAGAGTGTATTAATTTGCTTTGTTGTTGAGTTGCTAGGTCATGTCTGATTCTCTGCAACCCCATGACCTGCAGCACGTCCTTCGCTATCTCCTAGAGTTTGCTCAAACTCACACCCATTGAGTTGATGGTGCCATCCAACCATCTCATCCTCTGTCGCTCCCTTCTCCTCCTGCCTCATCTTTCCCAGCATCAGAGTCTTTTCCAATGAGTTGACTCTTTACATCTGGTGGCCAAAGTATTGGAGCTTCAGCATCAGTCCTTCCAATGAATATTTAGGACTGATTTCCTTGTCTCTGTGGTCATAAAAAATGCCACAGGCTAAGTGGCTTAAATAACAGACATTTATTTTATCTCTGTTCTAGAGACTAGAGGTCAAAGATAAAGGCAGGTTCTGTTTCCCCTGAGGCCTCTTCCTTGGCTTGCAGATGGCAGCCCTCTTGATATGTTTTCACATAGTTAATCCCTCTGCCCAAGCACAGCCTTAGTATTACTCTTTTAATTTCCTCTTTTAATAAGGACACCAAGTTGGATGGGCCTCTTTTTACCTTAATCATCTCTTTAAAGCTCCACTCTCCAAATATAGTCACATTATATGATACTAGGGTTCATAACTTCAAAATAGGAATTTGGGAAGTCAGTCCTAAAGGTAATCAACCCTGAATGTTCACTGAAAGGACTGGTGCTGAAGCTTCAATACTTTGGCCACCTGATGTGAAGAGCCAGCTCACTGGAAAAGACCCTGATGCTGGGAACCATTGAGGGCAGGAGGAGAAGGGGGTGACAGAGGATGAGATGGTTGGATGGCATCATCAGCTTAATGAACATGAGTTTGAGCAAACTCTGGGATATAGTGAAGGACAGGGAAACCTAGCGTGCTGCAGTCCATAAGGTTGTGGAAAGTCAGATGTGACTTAGCAACTGAAAAACAACACAGTTCTGCTTGTAACAGAGAAGGAAGGGTGCCATCCTCCAGAACACAGTATATACCTTGAGTGAAGGAACTTTATACGTTGGTTTGTCTTCAAGATCTCAAACACTTGAGACCAGGAACCAAAGAGTTGGAAGTATCAGTAGCCCCAGTTACTATCACTCCCAAGAACCCACTAGGAAAGTTTGAGCTTCCTGTCTTATCAAGGACACAGTAAGAGCCCCACTCAACGTTCAACCCTCCAGTAACTTCATACTCCTCACACCAAGGAAAAACAGGGAATCACCATCCCAACAGGTATCTTGGCAAGATGCCTGCCCTGATCATCTGCAAAATGGGACTAAACATACGTTGTGCTCAAGTGACTCACTGGGGTATCTCTCTGCTTCCGTGACCAGTTTTAATAATAATGAACAAGCATAGCAGCCATTGTCTGAGAAGAGCATGCTAACTAGGGACTCGGATCCTTCAAGGACAAAGATCTCATTCACTCTACCAAGAAAACCACCTAGCAAGCCAGGAGGTTAGCTGAGAATGAGGAAAACCTGGAATGTGTGGTAGAGCAGGGTGATGAGTTTTAGTTACTACTAAGTGATCACATGAGGCAGCAGTGGTTCATCCCATGGCTTTTGTAAGTTTCCCAGGAAAGGTCAATAAGAGCCCTGAAGGAGTTGTTTCCAGAGATGGACAACTAATTGGAAGATACAGGTGGATCTACGCCACTTGGTCATGGTGGTGGTTTAGTCACTAAGTTGTGTCCAGCTCTTATGACCCCAGGAACTGTAGCCTGCCAAGCTCCTCTGTCCATGGGATTTCCCAGGCAAGAATAGTAGAATGGGTTGCCAGTTGCTTCTCCAGAAGATTTTCCCAATCCAGTGATCGAACCTGGGTCTCCTACACTGCAGGCAGACTCTTTGCTGATTGACCCGTCCAGGAAGCCCATGCCACTTGGTAGTAGACTCTAATCATTACATGATGATTCCCTCAGATGCCGCCTTTAGGGCTGACACACCAACTCCAGCTGCAGGAAAAAAACAGACTGCTAAGAGCTCTGATAGACCCTTCACTGTGGATTCCTTCCCCTCAGTGATGAATTATTCCAGGGAGGCAGTCTGTAGCCAGTGCCCATGAAAATGCAAAGCTGTTTCCTCCCATTAATTTGGGATAGCTTTGAAGGACTGTCCCAGCAGCTAGACTTCCGTAGGGTCCACTGAGAGCTCAGGTGCAGCCTCATTGTGGCCCAGCCTCTCCCTCAACCCGATCCTGCTTCATCAGTGTCTCCACAAGTGTCCTGAGAGCACGCCACAATGGGTCTTCTCTGTGAAGCCACCACCTTGAATGTTTCCAGGATATCCAATCTAAAACATTCCACCCTCAGCCTTTCACCATATATCTTAGCTTTCTTTCAGAGCAATTAATATTATTGGTAGTAACTATACATGTATGAGTATTCATTTATTTCTATATCAACTACTAACATGATTGAGGGCAGGACACATATGTAACTGTTTTGTCCACTCCTGTATCCCCTTATATGTGGTACATAATTGGTACTTATTAAATAGTTCTTTCTACCACTAATCAAACTGGATAACATGAACTGTTTTTTTTTTAAGTCCTCTGTTAGTAATATATTCACCTTACACTAATGAATTCTTTAGTTTCTAGAAGAACCCCAAGCATAAAGGAATGTATCTGTCTACCTTGTGCAGGATGCTACATTCTTCAGGAGAAAATAGGACCAGCTCCCAGGTCATGCCATGAGCTGTAGCCTCTCCTTGTTCCTCAACACTGTTTACTCATCCTTTTAGATTCCCCTAAATCGGCTCCTTTCTTTTTCCCACAAATAGCTAATTCAGCCTTTTCTAATCTGCCTAAACACCTCCCCCTTCTGTCAACCTTGCTGTATCACTGCAGAGGACTTGAAGTTCTTGACACTACATCCATTTACAAAATATAAACACCGATGCCTATATCTGTGTCTACCTTTTTAGTGCCAGATCATTAGGAGTATTTTTTGTTGAAGGTTATCAGCCCTATTTTTTTAATTGACTTATGCCAATTTTATTTACTTATGCCTGCTTTATTGACTATGCCAAAGCCTTTGACTGTGTGGATCACAATAAACTGTGGAAAATTCTGAATGAGATGGGCATACCAGACCACCTGACCTGCCTCTTGAGAAATCTGTATGCAGGTCAGGAAGCAACAGTTAGAACTGGACATGGAACAACAGACTGGTTCCAAATAGGAAAAGGAGTACGTCAAGGCTGTATATTGTCACCTTGCTTATTTAACTTATATGCAGAGTCCATCATGAGAAATGCTGGGCTGGAGGAAGCACAAGCTGGAATCAAGATTTCTGGGAGATATATCAATAACCTCAGATATGCAGATGACACCACCCTTATGGCAGAAAGGGAAGAAGAACTAAAGAGCCTCTTGATGAAAGTGAAAGAAGAGAGTGAAAAAGTTGGCTTAAAGCTCAACATTCAGAAAACTAAGATCATGGCATCTGATCCCATCGCTTCATGGCAGATAGATGGGGAAACAGTGGAAACAGTGGTTGACTTTATTTTTCTGGGCTCCAAAATCACTGCAGATGGTGATTGTAGCCATGAAATTAAAAGATGCTTACTCCTTGGAAGGAAAGTTATGACGAACCTAGATAGCATATTCAAAAGCAGAGACATTACTTTGCCAACAAAGGTCCGTCTAGTCAAGGCTATGGTTTTTCCTGTGGTCATGTATGGATGGTGAGAGTTGGACTGTGAAGAAAGCTGAGCGTCGAAGAATTGATGCTTTTGAACTGTGGTGTTGGAGAAGACTCTTGAGAGTCCCTTGGACTGCAAGGATATCCAACTAGTCCTTCCTAAAGGAGATCAGTCCTGGGTGTTCATTGGAAGGTCTGATGCTGAAGCTGAAACTCCAATACTTGGCCACCTGATGCAAAGAGCTGACTCACTGGAAAAGACCCTGATGCTGGGAAAGATTGAGGGCAGGAGGAGAAGGGGATGACAGAGGATGAGATGTCTGGATGGCATCATCAACTCAATGGATGTGGGTTTGGGTGGACTCTGGGAGTTGGTGATGGACAGGGAGGCCTGGTGTGCTGCGGTTCATGGGATCACAAAGAGTTAGACATGACTGAGCGACTGAACTGACTGATCAGCCCTAATTTTTTTAGGATAACATTTATTCTTGCCCCTGCTCTTCATAGATGAGCTTCTTGAAAAGGTGTTGCTGCTGCTGCTGCTAAGTCGCTTCAGTTGTGTTTGACTCTGTGTGACCCCATAGATGGCAGCCCACCAGGCTTCGCTGTCCCTGGGATTCTCCAGGCAAGAACACTGCAGTGGGTTGCCATTTCCTTCTCCAATGCATGAAAGTGAAAAGTGAAAGTGAAGTCACTGAGTCGTGTCCAACTCTCAGCAACTCCATGGACTGCAGCCTACCAGGCTCCTCTGTCCATGGGATTTTCCAGGCAAGAGTACTGGAGTGTGGTGCCATTGCCTTCTCCATGAAAAGGTCTTACATTTACTGTTTCTGTTTCTTCACCTTCCAGAATTTCCCATCAATTTCAGCTTCCTTTGTGGAGCCCATCATTCCACTGAAATTACTCATACCAGGATTGCCAACAATCTCATTGTTAATATATCCCAACAGAATCTTTTTCAATCTTCAAACTACTAAGCTTTTCCTAAGAATATATGACACTTGTCCTGTCTCCTGAAATGCCCTCTTCCTTGGCTTTCCTGACACCAGCTAGATTTGTGTTCTCACCACTGTTCAGAATCACCATCTGGCAACTGTACTGACTCCTTGTCTTCTGGGACTCCTCTAATCATTGGTGTTCTACTGAGTTGTTGGCTCTCTTCTCTCCACATTTTATGATGTTCAAAAGATAACCCCGTTTAGTTCCTTGGAATAAATAACATCCATACCTTCAGTGCCAATCTCTATGTGAGTGTCAGATTCTACATTTCCAAACTCCAGTTTATTCTTCTCTACTTTCTCTCACTACACACAAACACACACTCACACACACACTCACACACTCCATTCACCCAGCAACACAAATCAGAAACTTAGGAATAATACTTGATTATTCACCACACAGAGTTTTATGAATTTGCATCTAATTATGTTAGTGCCTCACTTAAATCCCCTCAATGATCTATATAGTGCCCAAGAACAACCCCTATTTTGTTTATAAGACTCCTATACCTTTCATGAGCTGAACTCCCTCTCACCAGAAATATTTTAATCATTCCCATCTGTTGTCTAGAAAGGCAAGATAATTCAAGAGAATAGAACTGCCTAAATTTGAATTCGTGGTGTACCATCTGTATGACGTTTGTAATCTGTGAGAGGCAAAAGAATTAATTTGTTCATGTCTCATTTTCCTTTAATGTTAAATGAATATAGTATCCATTTATATATGCATGAGAATTAATTCATATCCAACATGTTAAAGTCTACCATGAGTGCCTGGTAAGTAGGAACCACACAACAAATGTTACCTATATTTATTATTTTTATCACTACCAGTAGTAGTAGTATCTGATTCTAGACATTAAATTTCTTCATGGAAGGTACTGTGGTAGTCATATAATAGATCTTAAATGTTCATTGTATGGAAAAAAAATAGAGTTCTTCTTTAGAAAACCAACTCATAATACTATGGAATATTTTACTTCTTTAAATGCTGAAATAATTGCAAAATTAGCACATTTCAAAGAATTTCAGTAAGTGTAAACTCTGAAACTATGACAGAAAGAAAATATTCTGTTACATATAAATTGAGAAGGGTGATTATCTTGAGAGACACATACATCATGTGTAAAAGCTTGAGAAGCAAATATTTTCTGAAAGAATCAAAAAGAAAATGAAAGTTAAGCCATCAATGTATCATGCCTGTTGGCATAGGAAAAAGTAAGTTTTGCAAAATAAAGCTCAACCAAAGCTTACTTGCAAACTTTCTTATTTAAACCTTCTGGAAGAGACCAAAAACTCAACAACTTGGCTTATCAAAGACTGCAGTCAATATAGCAAGGCTTAAGAAAGATTGGAATGAACAAGCTGCTTCACAGACTCGGAATGTTATTAGAGTCAAAGCCAGCCACACCATATGGTTGCTGAAAAATCCACTCATCAGGAAGAGCCATAAAATTGCACTGTATTTCTTGAGGCATAAAACGCCTACCTATTAAGGTTAAAAAAAAAAAAAAACAACACAACACTCACAGAGAACTTGGAAGGAAAGGGAAGCAAGATTAGAAGACTTCCAAAATGTTCTTAGAGTATTCACGCTGTATATAACTACATGGCCGACAGCAAAATAGGTCTTAGGTGCTGCAGACATAATATCAGTGCACAGAAACTCCAGGCTGTTTGTGAATTGTCTGTAGAAGTTATCAATTCAGTACCCACCCACAACTGATAGATGCCCTTCCAATGGCCTTTTCACCCACTTCATGATCTGATTCAACTACTGCCATGCATTTCCTTTTATTCCACAAACTTTTTGGAATGAAGCAAGTATTATGATTTTTTTTAATAAAACAGCCTAAACATTTAGGTATCAAATATATATATTTCTAAATCAAGATAAATTTGACTCTGAGTCACAGGTAAAAAAATTCTTATATTGCAGATTATCAGGCCCCCCAGATTATATAAAATCCAGAACATTTAAAGAAGTCCTCCAGTTTTTTTTGGGGGGGGGATTTCATTTTCTATTTGTCAGTGCATATTGATCATGTGGGGCTGGTCCCCTGAGGATGGGAGGCACCAGTGGTTTCTCACTAGGCTGGAGAGAGGGCATTTTGCCTAAATTTACAGCTTCAAAGTCCACCATCTGGTCTCCTAGGGAGGTCCAGAAGCTAGTGTCTTCTGAGGTCCTACTTCTCCCTCCAGAGTAACAAGAATCATGCACTGTAACTGTAAAAATGAAACTATATATTTGTTTCCTGCAGCTGCATTAAGTCTTATGCAATGGTAGAATTCTTCCCTATTCTTGAATGAAAACCTGGATGAAATCGAAGTCCCTGCATTTTATGCTGTTTATGTAATTGGTCGCAATCACTGTCTTGTTTCAGTTATTAGCATGTCCAGACCAAGATTCTAATTAAACTCTTGATTATATATTAACATGTTCTCTAGCCTATATGACCTTGAGGCTGGAGCCTGCAAAGGGATTGCAAGACCAACTGATATTTGAAGTCAACTGAACTCCTGGCTTTAAAAGTGAAAGTGTTTATTGCTCAGTGGCATCCACTCTTAGTGATCCCAGGACTGAAGATTGCCAGGCTCCTCTGTCCATGGGATTCTCCAGGCAAGAATACTAAAGTGGGTTACCATTCCTTCTCCAGGAGATCTTCCTGACCTAGGGATCAAACCTGGGTCTCCTGCATTGCACGCAGATTCTTCACCATGTGAGCCCCAGGAAGTTGTCACTCCTGGCCTTGGTCCATGGTTAAACTTGACTTTCTCTTGTGAAGCACTTGCATAGCCTCTTCAGGAACCCTCACCTGTCTGTTCAGTCCAGTTCAGTTGATCAATCATGTCTAATATTTTGCCACCCCATGGACTGCAGCACTCCAGGCCTCCCTGTCCATCACCAGCTCCCGGAGCTTGCTCAAATACATGTCCAATGAGTCCATGATGCCATCCAACCATCTCATCCACTGTCATCCCCTTCTCCTCCTACCTTCAATCTTTCCCAGCATCAGAGTCTTTTCAAATGAGTCAGTTCTTCGCATCAGGTGGCCAAAGTATTGGAGTTTCACCTTCAGCATCAGTCCTTCCAATAAATATTCAGGACTGATTTCCTTCAAGATGGACTGGTTTGATCTCCTTGCAGTCCAAGGGACTCTCAAGAATCTCCTCCAACACGACAGTTCAAAAGCATCAATTCTTCAGTGCTCAGCTTTCTTTATAGTCCAGCTCTCACTGATGCATGACTACTGGAAAAACCATAGGTTGGACTAGATGGACCTTTGTTGGTAAAATAATGTCTCTGCTTTTTGATATGCTGTCTAGTTTTATCATAGCTTTTCTTCCAAGGAGCATCATTTAATTTCATGGCTTCAGTCACCATCTGCAGTAACTTTGGAGCCCCCCAAAGTAAAGGCTTGTCACTCTTTCCATTGTTTCCCCATCAATTTCCCATGAAGGGATGGGACTGGATCCCATGATCTTCATTTTCTGAATGTTGAGTTTTGCCAACTTTTTCACTCTCCACTTTCACTTTCATTAAGAGGTTTTTTAGTTCCTCTTCACTTTCTGCCATAAGGGTGGTGTCATCTGCATATCTGAGGTTATTGATATTTCTCCTGGCAATCTTGATTCCAGCTTGTGCTTCATCCAGCCCAGCATTTTGCATGATGTACTCTGCATAGAAGTTAAATAAGCAGGGTGACAGTATACAGCCTTGACGTACTCCTTTCCCAACTTGGAACCAGTCAGTTGTTCCATGTCCACTTCTAACTGTTTCCTCTTGACCTGCATACACATTTCTCAGGAGGCTGGTTAGGTGGTCTGGTATTCCCATCTCTTTAAGAATTTTCTACAGTTTGTTGTGATCCACACAGTCAAAGGCTTTGGCATAGTCAGTAAAGCAGAAGTAGATGTTTTTCTTGCTTTTTCTATGATCCAGTGGATGTTGGCAATTTGATCCCTGGTTTCTCTGCCTTTTCTAAATCCAGCTTGAACATCTGGAAGCTCACGGTTCATGTACTGTTGAAGCCTGGCTTGGAGAATTTTGAGCATTACTTTACTAGCAAGTGAGATGAGTGCAGTTGTGCAGTAATTTGAGCATTCTTTGGCATTGCCTTTCTTTGGGATTGAAATGAAAACTGACCTTTTCCAGAGTTACTGGAGTGTGTAGCCATTCCCTTCTCCAGGGGTCTTCCTGATCCAGGAATCAAACTGGGTCTCCCACATTGAAGGCAGATTCTTCACCATCTGAGCCACCAAAAATATATAATTTCCCCTCAGTTTAATTTGTCTTTTAAATCTATTCTTATATTGGAGTAGGTAAATAAGATGTAAAGACCAGTCTTATATTTTTCTCATCAACTGATCCCACTATATGAATATTAAAAATGAAAGCAAGAGTTTCACATAACTACACAAATCAGTAACTACTGAGAAATAATACATGCCTATTATATATAATTTCCCCAAAGGAAAGATAGCTGTGTATATGTGTATACATTTAAAATTTTTATTCTCCAAATATCCACTGCATTTGAAAGCTCTGATAATTTTTGCAATGAGTGATACATCTTTAGTGCTATTGAAACATTCCTTGCACGTACCATGAACATTCAACAGGAAATAGAAAACTTTTAGGGAGGATAAGTATAACAAAACCAATAATTAAAATGAACAATCTGTGCTCATTCTTACAGATACTGTGACAGGTGAGAGCTAACATCATTCAACTCCAAGTTTTCTTTCCTCTTCTTTCTCTTGTTTTTGTCAAATGATGAGTGTACCTGAGTCCCAGTTGTGTGCAGTTCTCAGTTGATAAATATAAAGAATGCAATGAGGAATCTCAGAGAGGAGCCATTTATTTTTCAGTTAACAAAAGAGAAAGACAAGGACCAATCTGAAATACTTGACTGGGATCCCAGAGTTGATACTTGCACCGTAACAGAAACTTGAAATATGACCAAGGATTGGAATAGAGAAGTATGTAAAAAATGACAGTGATGTCAATTATTTGAGTCATCAGATAAAATACTAAGTGAAAAGCCCATGTGGAGAAGGAGCTCGACTATAGGTGAAGGTATTGCTTTGCTGTCTTATACATAAATTATCGCAAGGAAAAGGCAAATATTTAAACTGCCAATTGAATAAGTAACAATACCACTTATCTCCCTCAAATACAGTGAACATTCATTTAGTTCAACTCAAAATAATTTTTTAGGCCTCACTGCTTTAGGTTGTCATAAAATTTCTCTCTCTCTGTGTGTGCATGTGTACATGCAGTGAGAGCTCATTAATGGTACGAAAGTCATTCAAATGATGAATCAAACTGGCAATGTGGGAGGAAGAGTGGGTCATTGTAAATGTGGTACAAGGTATGATATATTACCTGTGAGCAGAAAATAAGTTCTCTACAACAACAGGAATGTGTTTGGGGTGTGCTAAGTGACAGTTTTAAATGTATTGGAGTGAACAGTAACTCATACAATCATGTGTAATTAAGAGAAACATAATACCATTATGTTAACATTTTAAAAATAACAGAGCTGAGAATGTTTTCTTGGGAGAACCATATCCAACTGGACATGTAAGCTGGGGAACTTCAGTACTGTCTTCACATGTTTGAAACTACCGTGTGGAACAGGAGATAGATATTTCCCTAGGTGCCAGAGGGAAATGAGCAAAAGGTGAAGGGAGATCATGTTTGGATCAAATATAAAATAGGTATCTCAGAAGGAAGGAGGTTCTCTGCCATCTGAGGTGTTCTGATGTGAGATGTTAATCTTGTCTGAGATAGAGTTTCACTTGACTCATGTTTTTGGACTCGAGAATCACTGTGCACCTCCTACTAACACATTAGACTGATATGGAACATAGTCTAACAGGTTAAAGAGGCAAATGTATAGGAATCCGCCTTGGCTCTCTACCCTAATTAGTGATGCCATATTAACTTAGCCTTGGGCTAAGAGGAGTTGGTATCCAAGTCACAAAATTCTTTCGCATCTTAGACCTTTCAAAACAGATAACTTCCTCCACTGGCTCTGAATCAGCGCTAAAGAATCCTCTATTTCTTTGTTCAATTAATCCATGTCTTCCTTTTTTTGTTTTCAGTCATGAAACTATTCTTTATGGATTTCATAACTTAAAAATTCCTATGATACATTGACAGACCAAAAAAGTACTTTCTCTTTTCAACATCTGTACTCTGGTGATTTATGACCTCTCTTTATTTGGTTTGCTGTCCTACATTTTTTAAGCAGTAGGTAGAAGAATGAGAATCAGTTCTCTGAACTGTATTGTATATAAATATCTGAGCTGAAGTACAATAACCAGTCTGTTGTGCATCACAAAATAAAACCAGTAAGGTAAATAATGTAGCCGCATAAAAATATCTTATTATTTCTATTATAAACACCTCTGATTTTACCTAAACACCGCCAAGTACAGAGTAGCCGTATTATCTTGGTGTTGTGCATAGCAACCATGAAGCATATAAACCTCCATGGGTATTTGTTTACAGTATTTTCTAATCATTAAATGGAGGCTAGCGTTGGTTCATCTTTAAATTCAGAGCATTATTCTATACAGATGGAGCTTTAACATTTTTTCCCATATGGTGTCATATTTATTTCTACAAAGGAAAAGTGATGACAGAATTTTTTTTGAAAAAAAAAAGTTCCAAAAAATATGTATTAAAACAGCAGTAGATTTCCCATTAAGCAAAGAATTCAGTACCTCATTTTTCAGCCAGTTGAAGGAGCGCCGAGAATGTCCTGGCTTTGAGAAAGATATATCTTTCCAGCCAAAACTCTTCAGAGAAGTTCAATAAGAATAATTTCCATTCAGGAATTCCATCTTTCCTATGCCAGGTGTCAGGACTGTCAAATCTTTGGACTGTTTAGTCTTATCAAAGCTAATAAAACAATCATATATAACCACAAGGAAACATTTTGTTGTTCTTTTCTTCACAGCATCTCTTTTAAGTTCAACTTGGTTTACTAAAATCCAGTTTCGCATTCTGAGACATCTTGTTCAGATTTCTAAAGAAAATTTTCTTGAAAAGTATGTCATATAAGGAGTTATTCAAATATACACATAATACAAGAGTGATACTCAGATGTTTATATATTGAATGTAAACTATGAGACATGAAGTTTAAATGGTAAAAAAAATCAATGATAGAAACCTTTTAGCTTTACCTTACTGACAGTTCACGTGGAGTTGGATGATGTTGGCTGGATATTTCTTTGTACCAAACATTTGAAATTTAGTACAGAAAATGGGTATGTAGATTGCCTCCTTGCACCATGATTCAGTCCTGTGACACCAGGGTTTCCCTTGTAGAACTTTGAGTTAAGGTGTCCTTATTTTACTTACTTCCCATAACTTGTAGTTGTAGAAGAGAAATGGAGTAGAGAGAATTTCTCAAATGAAATATCTTAAGTCTCACCTACAATTGGTATTGTTAAAATCAGTTCCTTGGATTAATAATATTAAAGTCTGTTTTAATTTCTCCAACAATATATTGGTAAATAAAAGGAAAATATATTTTTAGAGGGAAAAAGGTGGAAATGTTAGTCACTCAGTCGTGTCCAACTCTGAAACCCCCTGTCAGGCTCCTCTGTCCATGGGATTCTCCAGGCAATAATACTGGCATGGATAACAATTCCCTTCTCCAGGGGATCTTTCTGATTCAGAGATCAAACCCAGGTCTCTTGCATTGCAGGCAGATTCTTTAGCATCTGAGCCACCAGGGAAGCCCCAGGGAACTGATGCAGTTGCTTAATGTTGCTCAAGAACAGGATGAAGCATGATATAGGCTGCATTTTCATAAGCCTTTGTGGGTTAAATTTCTCTGGATATATGAAGGAATTACATAAATCGCTCCTTTGCATAGCTATCCTGGAATGGTTGTGGATGATCTTAGCAGTTCCTGGATTCCATTTAAGAAGGATGTAATAACTTTATTGGCTTCCCTGGTAACTCAGTGGAAAAAATCCCCCTGCCAGTGCCGGAGATGCAGGCTCAATCCCTGGCCTGGGAAGATCCCCTGGAGAAGGAAACGGCCTTGCTCCAGTATTCTTGCCTGGGAAATCCCATGGACAGAGGAGCCTGGAGGAAACAGTCCATGGGGTCACAAAAGAATCGGACACTGAGAGACTAAACAACAATGGTAATTCTGTTGACCAACTGCCAGATAATGGGCCAGGTACTTTTAGACATATTATCCCCTCTGCCAGTTTCAGTTGCCCCTTAGGTTTGTCAACCAGTCCTGCTTTTAGTTAGGAGGAAGTCTAAGCCATGACTTATTTTCACATCACTGGGTTCACTAGATCTTGTTTGTCTATAAATTATAGTTCTAAATTCAAGGATTCTGTCTTAGGTTGAAAATGAAGTCCTTGACCTTTAAATCAGTTTTATTAGGTGAGTGTGTGGTTTATTCTTTCAATACTGACCTGATACTTGAGTTCATCCAAGAATACATGGTTCTGTTGGCATTACCCATGTTTCTTCAGAGACTTGAACTCAATCCAGTAGTTCTGCCTCTGGGTCTTGATGTTTTATTGCTGACTGTGAGAATATCCGGTCATCAATCTGTTGTAGCCTCTATGGTGACATCTGTTACTCTGGAATTATAACTAATAACTAGTGGGATAGAGATACTTGGTATAAACCTGTATATTCTTATAGCAGAGCAATGTGTTTGAACATCAGCTATCATATTTGCCATTTTTTAAAAAACAATGGAAAATCATCGGTTGTAGGAATTATCAAGGCAGCGTCAAAGGACAGTTTGTCATCTAGATCCAAGGACATAAAATCTTCAAAGCCAGAGAGCGTATTTCATCATTGTATTCTTTGCGGCTAAAATGGGTCCTGCCCCATATGCCTCTGTCCTGTCTTGAAAAAGCAGGCAGGTCTAGTTGCTGCATTCTAATCCATTCCAGTCTGCTCCAGAGTTTGATTGTAGTGTCTGATCATTTTTTTTTTTTTAAGAGCCGTAGGTGCTTAAATTCTTAAAAGTATTTAAATGAGATTAGCAGTTGCAGAAATTTATGGCAGAGCAAAGCGAAAATTAAAGAAACTGAAGTGAAAGGGAGAAGAAAGAAGATATAACTAAAAATATCACAGATGATTTTGTGATTGGTCATAGAACTACATGGACAGATAATGTTTAGTTAAAAAAAAAGTTTAGTTTTAAAAATGGATATTTTAGGGGGAAAGTTTTAGGGGGAAAGTTCTGACTTTTTATTCATTTTACTTTTTAAATTACTTTTTATTAGAGTATGCTGGGATTCTCCAGGCAAGAACACTGGAGTGAGTTGCCATTTCCTTCTCCAATGCATGAAAGTGAAAAGTGAAAGTGAAGTCGTTCAGTCCTGTCTGACTCTTCGCGACCCGGTGGACTGCAGCCCACCAGGCTCCTCCTTCCATGGGAGTTTCCAGGCAGGAGTACTGGAGGGGGTGCCACTGCCTTCTCCTTATTAGAGCATAGTTGCTTTATAATGTTGTATTAGTTTCTGCTGTACAGCAGAGTGAATCAGTCACACGTTTACAGATATGGGCTTCCCAGGTAGCTCAGCAGTAAAGAATCCACCTGCCAATGCAGGAGACTTGGGTTTGATCCCTGGGTCAGGAAAATCCTGTGACGAAGGAAATGACAACCCAGCCCAGTATTCTTGCCTAGAAATCTCAGAGGAGCCCTGGCAGGCTACAGCTCATGGGGTCACAAAAGAGTCAGATGTATCTGACTCAACAACAAATATATATATATATATAAAATCTCCCCTTCTGTTGGACTGTGTTCCCATTTAGGTCACCACAGTGTATTAAGTAAAATTCCCTGTTTTATATCTATTTTATACATAGTATCAATAGTGTATATGTGTTAGGGGGATGAGAAGGACTGGGATATATATATGTCATCTTCTTGAAGAATACTTAATATGCTTAAATTAGTTTTTTGCACATCAGTTCTCATGGTAGTTGATGTTCCATACCTAACACTGCGTGGTGATATTCATGTTTAGGCACTAAATCTAGAATTTTCTCCCCAGTAGTCAAGAAAGCAAGGAAATGAAGATGACACCATACAGATGATTTGTTCTTGGTTCATGTCTAATCACTATTTAAAATAAAATTTGTATTTATTATAAAATTCACAAATTTGACACATATACTCTTGATAGTCGGAGATGTTTAAACAAAAACAAACAATCATTATGAAATAACATATAAAGTAAATATTAACCAAATGTGAAGGTAAATCGCTATACTGCTTAACATGTACAGTTGGAACACAGAAATATGAATTATCTAAGAGAACAAATAATTTTAGAAATGCAGGAGAAATCATTTATTGGGCAAAAGAAATATTTCATATATTTTTAGTCTGTTTTGGTTAATGAATAGTATGTCCCCTCAACCATTAATTGATCATGCATCCAGATGCAAAGGAAAATATTTTGGAAATATGCCAACATTTTATAAATTAATATATACAAAGTCCATAAAAGAATTTCTAAGGGATAATTTTTACATGGTGGTGTACAAACATTCTTGTAGCTTATAGAACTCAGCAGTATATTATCCTTCTTGAAAAAATATTCTTGAGTCTCAGTAATTATTTACTGGATTATATAAGAATATTTAAAGCCAGTGATGATACTGATTGTGAAACACATATATACACACACACACACACACACACACACACAGAAAGCATTTTTCAGAAAATGTATGTGCATATGTCCTCAGTCATGTTCGACTCTTTGCTCCTCTGGCCATGGAATTTTCCAGGCAAGAATACCTAAGCAGGTTGCCATTTCCTGCTCCAGGGCTTCTTCCTGACCCAGGGATCAAACCTGTGTCTCCTGCGTGTGCTGCATTGGCGGTGGATTTTTTACCACTGTGCACCTGGAAAGTCCCCAGAAAATGTACACATGTAATAAATATGGGATTGAAAAAGCATTCCTACAGAAGATAGTTAAGAGGTTTATATTAGCAAATTTCTTAGTCACCTGTTCTCACAGGATTTCAGTCACATCTATATCCTTATCTATTGTCTAAAATCTCTAGCTTTTCACTGAATAATTTTAGTTGAAGTTTTCACAGAGATTGAAAAAGCTGACTCTGTGAGACTGTACGTGTGAACCACTTTTAAAATGGATGCCCTTAACGTGATTTTTTGTCTATGTTTATTTTACTCATATTTTTGCTCTTCTATTTTTTTAAACATATTTTCCTTCAAACTTTGACCTGTACATCCTGAGGTAATGCTCCCCTACTTCCTGACACTTCCAAGTACAAAACTCTCTCACTCTTTACATCTAGTGGGGATCATGGCTGCTTGTCACAAGAAGGTGTACTGTGAGATTCAATCTATTGCCACTCAGCGTAAACATCTTTCTAATCCCTGGTGATGGTCAGAGGTCTAGGTGGCATACAATACTGTCAAACACACCACGGTGAAGCACAAGGAGTGAATATTCGTATTCAAACACTTATAAGGACACACACGATGACACAGTTGTCCGTAGTACTTGTGAGAATCAACTTAAAAACAAGAATCTCAGCTCGTTTATCTTCAGGAGATTTTTTTCCATGTGTAAAATCTCAGCATGTGCACTATTCTCAGCAAGTTGAAAACTACATTAATTGTTCACAAAAAGTAGCAGTTTGATACTTTTCTCAAACTTAGTGTTGAATTATTTTCACTTGTTTGAAATTATTTTCCTACTTTATTTCTATATTTCTCACGTCATCCACTGTCATATTTAAACATTCAAAAATATTTCACAAATATTTCTATGTGTTATATAAATAGGTTTGATATACATCTGTGTATGTCCGTGTGTGTATATGTGCCTGTATACACATACACACACATGTATATACATACATACACACATTTTGGTGAATAGAATATTTATCTGTGTGCTTCTCTGTTCTGACTAGACTTTAATTTCAAAGCCTGTGTTTTGAATAAGACCATGAGTGGCCTATTTGTTCAAATTAATGAAATGCTCTTCATTTTTTGCGTGCACATACTTGTAAATGATGATGCTCATTTTGTAACTACCTTCCCTACTATAAATTATCATTCCAGATGGCATTCCATTGTTTCAAAACTGATGCCACTTGCCATCTTTTAGGAAAAGATTGTATTTAATAGGAAGTCTGGGCAGTGTTTTTCTACAAAAAGGGAGAGAGGGTGTAGCTTGAGGAACAATATTAGGCTTTGCAATTGAATTGTTCTTCTACGAATTACTTCCTAAAAACTGATGTAAGCAAATAACTCTTCCAAGTCTCTAAGAACTTCTTTACAGTAGGAAGTAGCTCAACAATTTGCTGAAAATATTTCCATCTCTCTACTCAGGAAGTAAGGATCAAAAGTGATTATTATTTCTTCTTCCTTAAACACATCATAGGTGCCATGTGTCATAGAATACACACCCTAGGTGTGGGTGTGTATTCATGTTGGGAAACACTAGCATACTCTTACAAAGAAGTCTCTTCCTTCCCCTCCCCCCTAAAAATGTTCTTAAATAAATTAAATGTTAAGATTAGTGGGAATAGAGACTTTTATTTACTACGGTTGTCTCAGTGCTTAGTTCAGGGTCTCGCACAGATGCTTGATAAATATTAACCAGATGAATGAATGAAAGCTGTTTATAGTTTCAGCTACCAAGCAATGAACTCAGTGAACTAAAGGACTCCAGGCTGTCTCCTCACTCACTGTATCAGCCCCATAGGTAAGAAAGGTCTCAAGGATATCACAGAGTCAGTTTACCCTTTCAGGTGATAAGAATTGTCTATGTGGTGTTTGGGAAACACCAAATATGGAGATAAAGGTATATCTTTCTAGATAAAGATATAAAGGCCATATAGAACATAAGGGGAAAAAAACGACACCAGACTGAGCCAGGTAGTGACTGAATTATCCCTAGTCTGTTGTTAGGTGAAGGAGGTGATCCTTTCAGGGTCTCTATTCCATCATCCTTTGAACATTTTGCCCACAGTATACACTGCTTATATTCATGGATGTCCTGGCCCTAACAACCAACAATGCTAGATGAGATAGCATCAGTCCCTCAGTCTTGTCGGACTCTTTGCAACCCCATGGACTGCAGCATGCCAGGCTTCCCTGTCCATCACCAACTTTTGGAACTTGCTCAAATTCATGTCTGTTGAGTCAGGATGCCATCCAACCATCTGATAGCATAGGAACTGCTTAAAGCCACTGGATTCTTTACCACCTGAGCCGCCAGGGAAGCCCTGAAGTCACTGAGGAATGTAGAACTTAGAAGGTCCCAGCAGCTTCCCTAATACTGCTTTTGACATTTCTTTCCAAGTAACTTCTATTTCAAGTTTAGTTTCACACTCCCTCTGTAACTTTTTCATCAGTTCAGATTCTGCAGGGTGTGAATTTTAAGTTCTATAATGACTACTTTTTAGGGACTGGATTTTAAGGTTATAGGATAGTCTATAATAACTACTTTTTAGGGAATGGATTTTAAGGTTATAGGATAGTAGTTAAGGGCTTCCCAGGTGGTGCTTGTGGTAAAGAACCTGCCTGCCAGTGCAGGAGATGTAAGAGATGTGGGTTCAGTCCCTGGGTCAGGAAGAACCCCTGGAGCAGGACATGGCAATCCACCCCAGTGTACTTGCCTGGAGAACTCAAAGGACAGAGGAGGCTGGCAGGCTACAGTCCATAGGGTTGCAAAGAGTTGGACATGGCTGAAATGGCTTAGCATGCATGCACGCATGCATAGTAGTTAAATTCTGATTCATCAATAAGCATTTCTTTTTTCAATTTCATTTGGACTTTTCAACTGGCACCCACAGTGCCCTAAAAGTCGTGGTACTCTCTCTTCTAGTCAACACTGTTAATCTAAATGTCCTAGTAAACTTTATTTTTAGTGAAAATAGGACATGCTTCAAGTTTAATTTTATATATGCTACATACTGCACTTTGATGGTTTCCATAACTTAGGTAAGGGCGTGCTACATAGGAATTATGAGCAGTTCACTCGCATACCTTTTACTGCAAAAAGAGAAGGGACTGCTTCTCCCAAACCTTTGGTGATAACGTGGAGCCGTTCATGTCTCCTTCACTTCCACTTCAGCTTCTTTCATTCACTTGAACTCTGCTGAGGGCCTTTGTGATGAGCAACTATTGCTTCTACCAGCCCAGCATCCATTCTCCTTCTTCTGATATAATACCCTGACTTTCCTTAGGGATCCACCCCTCCCCAAGTCTCAGCCTTGTGGTAAGAAGGTGCCTGGCATCACTGCTAGATTCAGGACCAGACTTGCAACCCAAGTTTGTCATTATCACTACATCACATTGATACTACAGTTTGTTCAAGGGTAGGTGTGTCACTCAAGCCAAACTCACAAAACTCAAGTCTAGAATTTTATTCTCCATAGGGTCACAAGAGTCAGACAGGACTGAGCTCCCCTTTTTTTTCACTTTGTACATATACATATAGGTAAATAGAAAAATAGCTGTGGATATGTATGTGTGTATAGACACATGTGCATGCATGAGTTTGAATGGGGTTAGCATCAGTGACATCCTATTAGCAAATCAGTTCACTCCATGCCCAGATATGGATTTCTAAATACCACTCTGTAATAAAGGAACAGAGCTCCTGGGAGAAATGGTTTTCTCTAGATGTGAGGCAGGAAAATATGAAATGAACCTGGATCATTATACAGTAGCAGAAGTAAAGGAATGTAGGGAAAAAAGAAAATGAAGGAGGTCGGCATATGGAAGGGCATAAGCCAACCTGAAGGATCTCCAATGGACAAAGTTTGAATAGCTTGAACAACAGAGTAAGTTACTGGGGTGTTTTGAGATTTAAACCCCCAAATAAAAATCTGTAAGTATTTAACAATGTAAATAAATTAATTACTGCATAAAATAATAAGGAAAATTCAATGACTCTCCCTGCAGAAGACTTTCATTTAACAAATTGAAAAGTACCAAGAGAAATTAGAAACCACCATTAGGATACCACAGTAAAAATTGCCACAGGCAAAATCCAAAGGTGAATACTAAAGTGAGTGGGACCAAAGTTTAAACTGAAACAAGATATTTGCACAGTATTCCTTTAAGTACTTAATAATCACAAGAGAAAAGTAGTTCAGAATGGAAAGTCTTAGCAGTTATGCCCATAGCCAAGTGGTTAAGGTTGCCATTACCAGCATTGATTCATGTAGCCCCTGATACCAGGTATTGAAAAGGGCACATCACTTCTGTGATAGT
Source organism: Capricornis sumatraensis (assembly GCF_032405125.1). Classification (NCBI taxonomy): domain Eukaryota; kingdom Metazoa; phylum Chordata; class Mammalia; order Artiodactyla; family Bovidae; genus Capricornis; species Capricornis sumatraensis. The sequence continues at coordinate 29,156,063 of NC_091073.1, forward strand.
CTTTTCATTAATCCTAGCCTGAAGCTAATCATGAGAAAACATGAGACAAACCCAAGTTGAAGGGCCTTCTACAAAATAACCAGTACTCTTCAAACATGTCAAGGTCATAAACACAAGAAAAGACTGAAGAGTACCCCACACTGGAGGAGACCACATAGGCATGAATCCAGCATAGGAATCCTGGATTAGATTGGAACAGAAAAATAGCAGTATTTTTTAAAAAATGGTAGTATTTGAATAAGGCCTGTACTTTGGTTAATACTCATGTGTCAAGGTTAATTTCTTGAATTTTGATAAATGTTTTATAGTTATGTCACTGTAACAAAAAGCTGAGTGAAGGGTAAAGGGGACAACTCTGCTTTTGCAATTATTTTATAGGTATTAAATTTTCCCAGTGTTAAAAACAAATCAAACTTCTTGATCCTTTAACCAGTAGTAGGCTATTGGTGCTATTCATCTCATGCTGCCAATTTGAGTTTTTATTATTTAGGACACTTCCTAATTTTCCCCATTTTGTTTTCTGTGATCATAGGAAAAATGTGGAAATACCACAAAGCGTCATGTATATAATTTTTATTAAATTTGACTAAGCTCTTGTATCAAACAGCAGAGTCAGTGACTGTAGTTTAGTTCTCCATCCAGAAAAGCACAGCGTGGGGCTTCCAGGGTATCAGGCAGCTTTGGTTTATAGAGTGATTCAGAGGTCCAGGTTTCATTCATATTTTTTCTTTACCATCCTCTATGGGGTCCTCCCCCGTGTTACCATCATATCCAAGTTAGAACTGATGGGAAGTAGAAAGAAAAACTCAGGAAGCTCTGCCGGGACTTAAGAAATTATCCTGGAAGTGGCACGTGTCAGTTCACTCACATAAACTGGAACGTCTGTCAGGATGTCTAGGAACTAAATCAACTGTAGTTCTGTTGCTATGGAAGAAGAGAAGAAAGAGTTTGGTGGTTGGCTACCAATCTCTAGTACAAGAATAAACAGCATTTTTAGGAGATTCCCAGTTTAGCAATCACTTACAATAATGAGGAACTTCAAATATAGAAAAGAATCTTTAAGCAATATGAATAGTGTCATAAATATTAATGATAATAGCTGACATCTGAATAGTAAGTTATATTTCAAAAATGTTTTTCCTGTGAATTGTTGCATTTAATTCTGTGAAACAAATATATTAATCCTAATTTATAAAGGAATACATTAGAGCAGAGAGAGATTAAATATTAAATAATGGTGCTACAGGATTATAATTCTAGATTATCTGACCCAGCATGGGAATTTTCTTTATAGACTGCGTATGGATACCTTCAGTTTAATTGTTAAGAATGGTTTGAAAATTCAAAAGTAAAATTTCACCTCAGTATTATTAAAATCACATTGTTAGAAAATTGTATACACTGTTTTCAGGGAATTAGGAGTTTAAGAATGAGTCAGACTCTCCTTCTGAACGTGACCTAACCATATTTGTTCAGTTCATAATGACTGAATGTTTTATTTAGACCAAAGAACCACTAATTTCAGGCTCTGGTTAAAAGCCAGACCTCGAAGTCTCCTATTATTTCAAGACTCCATTTCCAAATATTTTATTTCCTTAATTTGTCTCATGCACTGGTTTTGTCCCAGGCAGTTCTCGTTCAACTCCAAGTTCAAACAAGAGCCTTCAGTTTCACAGTCCCTCTTCTCTCCCCCAATTTGTCTTGGCTGATCGCCTCCCACTGTGGCCACACAATTTCTCTCATTTGCACAGTTGATGCCGTAAGTCACTGCTGTTGGCAAGGGAGTACTTGAAAGGGTACGTTCCTTCCTAGAGAGTGTGGTTAAAGAACAGAACCCAGAGCAGAGGACCCCTCCAGTCCATCACATTCCATAATCAGTCCCCTCCTTGTGAAATGATGAATATCACTGCTATACAGCTTAGGATTCTAAATAAGTATTCAGGTCATTTCCTTTCCTGCCCATGTAAAATTGATGTCAAGATTGCAATGAAACTGCCAAATGGAAGTGTAGGTATCCGAACAGAGGAGCTACTCTATGTCCTTGCTCTGTGATAGACTAAGCCAACCGGAAACTTTAAGTGGAAGTGATAGTCTCATAGCTTAAGAGCCCTGTCTATACCTGTGGACTGTTAGAGAAGTGAAAGGACTCATACATTCCAAGAGGAATGAGAGAGGCTCTTACTAAGACTGAACAAGAACTGTCTCCAAGTGTCTCAAAGGCAGTCCTGAACCGTCCTTCAACAAGGCATCACTCTGCATTACCTAATAGAGAAAGCCCTACTTTGGTAATTATTAGAAATCATATCTTAGCTCAACATGAAGAAAAATAGGTGTAAACATCAGACATATCTGAAAAGGGAATGTCTGCAGTGAGCTAGTTTCTTACCCCTTGGAAGGCTTCAGGCGTGAGAGCAACAGTTTGAAAGTCTGTGGTTAAGAGAATGAATGCTGGGCCACATGGCCTGGCTCGGCAAACTTGGACACACTGTCCTTTAGCATCCTTGCAACATAAGTGGAATAACAATGTCATCCATCTTAAATATATGTGTGACAATTAGTTTATATGGAAAGTACTGAGATGAACTTTTAATGATACTAAAGTTATAATAAATATTGTAAATATATTTTAAAAGCCAGAACTGGAGAAAAATCTGTAAATGGGAAAAATAAAAAACACATGGGAGAATGAAGAGCTGCATTGAAAGTTATAACAAATTGTACACTCTCCTTAAAACTCCATACAGTCTGCCTTCTGTATTGTCTTTATTAAAAAACAAACTATTAGAGGGCAGAGAATGTAAGAAGACAATATCAGTTAGAAGCAAGTAAGATGCATTAGTGCTCTGCTTTTCCACCAATGTGTCATGGCTTATTGGTGGGCTGTGAATGCATTATGGGTAGGGTTACAGGGGATGACAAAATTTAAAACAATTTTATAACCATTTAAAATGTATATCAATTAAAATTATTGCATGGATCCATTTCAAGCATCAAAACTGATATTAAAAAGTTACATTTATTTAGCAAGTTTAAGTTGTTCGTTAAAACTTCTGGAAACATTAACTTAGACTTTTAATTACTGATAAATAAAGTACAGAAACTATGATGTTTTTCATCAGGCTTCACATAGATCACCCCAAAATTACTTCTAAATGATGCCAGTTCAGTTCAATCGCTCAGTCGTGTCCAACTCTTTGCGACCCCATGAATTGCAGCACGCCAGGCCTCCCTGTCCATCACCATCTCCCAGAGTTCACTCAGACTCACGTCCATCGAGTTGGTGATGCCATCCAGCCATCTCATCCTTTGTCATCCCCTTCTCCTCCTGCCCCCAATCCCTCCCAGCATCAGAGTCTTTTCCAATGAGTCAACTCATTGCATGAGGTGGCCAAGGTAATGGAGTTTCAGCTTTAGCATCAGTCCTTCCAAAGAACACCCAGGGCTGACCTCCTTGAGAATGGACTGGTTGGATCTCCTTGCAGTCCAAGGGACTCTCAAGAGTCTTCTCCAACACCACAGTTCAAATGCATCAATTCTTCGGCGCTCAGCTTTCTTCACAGTCCAACTCTCACATCCATACATGACCACTGGAAAAACCATGGCCTTGACTAGATGGACCTTTGTTGGCAAAGTAATGTCTCTGCTTTTGAATATGCTATCTAGGTTCGTCATAACTTTTCTTCCAAGGAGTAAGCGTCTTTTAATTTCATGGCTGCAGTCAACATCTGCAGTGATTTGGGAGTCCAAAAAGATTAAGTCTGACACTGTTTCCACTGTTTCCCCATCTATTTCCCATGAAGTGATGGGACCAGATGCCATGATCTTCATTTTCTGAATGTTGAGCTTTAAGCCAACTTTTTCACTCTCCTCTTTCACTTTCATCAAGAGGCTTTTTGCCAATTAAAGAAAATTATTTTCTACATGTCATGACATTAGAATGTATGAGAAGTACTAAACTGCGGTGTTTTTTTTTTTTTTTTTTTAATGCAGTAGTCCTTTGATATATGCAGCAGATTGGTTCCAGGACTCTCCCTACTGATACCAAAATCTAAAAATGTTCAAATCTTTTATATAAAAGGCATAATATTCCCATATAACCTATGCTCATCCTCCTGTATACTTTAAATTATCTCGATTATTTCTAATACCTAAAACAACGTAAGTAGTATTACATAGTTGTAAATACAATGTAAATGCTATGTCAATAGTTGAGAGTATGTAACAAGTTCAAGTCTTGCCTTTTCGAAATTTCTACAGGTTTTTTAAAACATATGTTTTCCATTCATGATTGGTTGAATCTGTGGATGTGGAACTTCTAGATACAAAAGGCTGACTGTAATCTTTTTATTTATTTATATCTTTTACTAAATCTCAATATAAAAATTATGATAAAACCAAGTTAATCTGGTCAAAACCAAATTTTGATCAAACCTGGCATAAGATTAGCTAGATTTTATCCTTCCAAGGGACATAGTTTAAAATTTTTGTGGAAACCACACTGCAGTGATCTTTTATGGTGTGGGCTATGATCTCCTTTTGGCAGAAAAAATTTCCCTGATGAGTGAAAATTTACATAAAATTCAAGTTTTTTGTTCTGTGCTTATGACCAAATAATGGTCAACTCCATGCAAGTATGTGTTTATGTATAACTTAGAATAACTTTTTAAAGTGAATTATTATACCTTACTAAATGTAATATTTATAAATAAAAATAATACATTCCTCTTATTTACTGTTGGTTTTTTCTGCAATGAAGTCTGGCTCTCAAACATTCAGCAGTGCTGCAAGCTTGCTATTGAGTGGTGCTCATACACATGGGTTGGAAATTTGGTGGTGTCCAAGAAGGCATCATTTGTTTTAGTCTTGAGTTGAACATATTTTTCAACTGCTTTTCTTGCTTTCTAATAAATTCTGCTTTTAAACTACTCTGGACAAATTTAGCTTTAGCCTGTATTTTATTTTTATTATAATTGCTCTTTCTTTCTCCAGCAATAAGGAAGTAGAAATGGAAAGTTTAAGTGGACTTTATGTACCTAAATGCATTATTATCAAAATAGTTTGGGAGCCAGTAGTACAGTGAAGGAATACTGAAATTTGACTCAGAATATTGGACTCTTAATTGTTAAATTACTTTAGACAATTTAGCCCCATTGGGTCTGCTTTCTCAGTAGTAAAGAGAGTAACAGCATGCCTATTAAATCTGTTACAAACAGAGAATTGAAGGATCGATCTACTGTAGAAGCTTAGAGATGTGAGTTATGTCTGTGTCTAAATGTTTTTAATGATCAGTTTAGTCTTAACATTGTTATTCTGGATTCTGAAAGGGACTACCAAACAGAAGCCACAGTAAACAACCTCCAGTAAAAACAAATGACATGAAACAGGCTCTCCTCCAATAACTTTCTCCCAGAGCATCCACTGACCACTAGCTAGCTGTGATGCAAGCATTCATTTATAAATACATTCAGGCAAAGAGTATAGTGACTAGACAGCCGCAACATAGCTGACAAAGTTTATTTAATCATTTTAACAGTTGTCTTGGATTTCTTACTGAATTTGATTAACTGCATGTAAATCTATGATAAATGTAAATAAAAGCTAAGGAAACCAATCAAAGCCAAAAATAATGGGAGGTGGGGAATAAAAAGGCAAACATGGATCAATTGCAAAATAACAAGGTGTGCAAACTAATGTCTAGGTACATATCTTCCTCCGTGATTCCAGAATACTACAAAATTCCACATGAAATACCAAGAACGGTCAGAAATTCAAAATATTTAGCAGGCATTGATGGATATAAACTTGAATACAAATATAATTTGAATGCAATTAAAAAACTCAGAATAATAGAAGTCATGGCACACACACAGTTATGTTCCATATTCTCAGAATACCTCATGGGCTGACAGCTGCACTGAACGTTCATGGCCAGAAGTCAGCACTTTTCCTGGTCACACTATTCCTAGTGCTTGGGAAGCAGAGATCAATAAATTCTATGAGAATAGTGAAGATTAGGGTTATTTGATTAGATTCAGAAGCAACATAAATAAAAGTCTTCTACAGCAAACTGTGATGTTCTACCCCTTATCTCAACAGAATTGTTGATCCCCCACCCCCACCCCAAACAAAGCAATAAGGAGGAAAAGCAACATTACATGAGTGGTGGCCTCAACTATGCCAAGGAGTATTTGTTAGTTTTTCTTTCCGGGGCTGCTTCCTCTCATGGACACTAGCAGTGTCGTGCAGGTAGACCTGTGAGGAAGTGCATACCACCCAGGGAAACTTTCCAAGCACTGGTTGGAGGGGACTGATTTTCTGTTTTTAAAGAAAAGTCTATATCTTTGAGTCTTATGTCCGTTAACTTCAGGTTACTTACTTGACTTTCTCTTGAGGTAGTGAATAGTCTGCAGTTATCATATGTACACCAAGATTGTGTTTACAACATGCTGGGGAGAGTATAGGACTATCAGTTACAGAAAAATTACTTTGATTTTGTTATATTCACTGTATACATGGTTTGCAAAGAGCAAAAAGCATAACTTTGTGATCTTATAAGTAAATAGAATTTATTAAGACTGAAGGATCCAAAAGAACAGGGGTTACACTTAACACGAGCTCATGGTGCTCCGAAATGTAAGCTAAATCAGGCTACTAGCTGATTAATTAACTATCTTTACTGGGTTGATAATTAACCATTTTTGCTGAGTTGACAAGAAATCTAAATCTGGAACTCAAAGGGGCTTCCAATATTCTGTTAAAATATTTTTGAAATGTAAGATAAATCCCAGTGTTAAGATAAATAGGTTTCTTGTTGGGGCTACAGTTAGGTAGAGAATCGGTGTCTCTAGAGCTTTGGATGCCTTGTTGAGAGTTTAGCTTCTTTTCTCCTTTCCCTGTCAAGCAGGCAAACAGCTCTATATGTAATCATTTTAGTAAAGATGTAGGCAGGAAAGAGGAATGAGCCACGAGTCTTTGTGGACTTTTTTTTTCTCAATTTTTAAGCTCTTAGGAGAACCTAGATAATTTTATGATGAAGCTAAATCTTGCTTGGTATCATAGGCATGAATTTCTGAACAGAGAGGGAGGATTGGCTAGACTGTGAATAAGGAGACAGACAGAGGGACCAGGGAAGCCACATCTTGTTCTTTAGCAGTTCCTCTGCAGAACTGGCTGGCAGGCAGGCAGGCAAGATAGATGGGCACGTAGGTAGATAAATAGCTAGATAGCTAGATACCTCGCTGTGTTATTCCATTGGGTACACATGATCCCTGGAAGGTAAGTGAAGGGATCCTGTCAGGCAAGCACATACAGGAAGCAGTAAGGAAGCAGCTGAATTCTAAGAGCCTGTGAATCCTCTACAATGGTCATCCCCAAAGCAAACCATAGGAACCAAAGACTGGGGTCAACATCTAGGATGAGTCACATGTCTCACGCTAGGACTTCCCCACTTGTAGCGGGGAATCTTCTCAGTGTCAGACAAACCAAGACATTTGTCATCTTCCCTTTTCATTCCTCCCCCAACCTCAAACACAGGTTTTAAGTATATGGAACTAGGGAACAAGTCTAAGATGAGTATTTCAGAAAGGACTGAGATTTTCACCTGACCTAAGGAATGGACAGGACTTTCCTGGTGGCTCAGACAGTAAAGCGTCTGTCTACAATGTGGGAGACCCGGGTTCAAGCCCTGGGTTGGGAAGATCCCCTGGAGAAGGAAATGGCAGTCCACTCCAGTACTATTGCCTGGAAAATCCCATGGACAGAGGAGCCTGGTAGGCTACAGTCTATGGGATCACAAAGAGTCAGTCACGACTGAGCGACTTCACTTGGAGGAATGGACAGATCAGAAATTGAGATTATGAAATCAAAAAGGATTATGAAAAATATTCTATTTTTTATATACCAGAGCTTGTATACTAAATGATACCTAAAATAGTTGAATACTAGAAGGAAAGGATGTCAGCAGTTTTCCAATATCACTAGTCTTAAATTCTATGCTGAGCTAAAACATTGTGTAGAGCGACCAAAGAAATATGTCATAATTACAAAATTCAGAAACTCTCATAGCATTTCTGAAGGTACCTGAAGAACTACTAGCTGATACAGAAATGAATCAATAGCAAAACTCAAGAATTAGAAAATTGTGTAATAAAAATCACATGAAAGCCTGTAGACTAAAATTATGTCTAAATAATGTTTGTAAATATGATAGTACAAGTAAATGCAAAAAAGGTGGAAAGTTTCTGAAAAGAAATTGACACAAGAATGATAATTCAAAGGGAAGTTTCATCATTTGGGCCTATACACACTGTACCTGCACATACAAATTGTACCCTCGAAGATGGGGAAGTAAGATTATTTTTAAAATTTGTATTGAAGTATGATTTATAATGTATTAATTTCTACTGTAGAACAAATTGATTCAGTTATACATATATATGTATATTCTTTTACATTATGTTTTATCATAGGATACTGATTATTGTTCTCTGTGCCATATATAGTAGTGTCTTGCTGTTTATCCATCTCCTATAGAATAGTTTGCATTTTCTAACCCCTGCCTCCTACTCCATCGCTCCTCTAACCCCTCCCGCTCGGCAATCAGAAGCCTCCATGTCCATGAGTCTGTCTCTGTTTCACGGATATGTTCATTTATGTCATATTTTAGATTCCACAGATAAGTGATATCATATGGTATTTGTCTTTATCTTTCTGATAAATTTCACTTTAGTCTGATAATCTCTAGTTGCATCCATGTTGCTGCAAAAGGTATTATTCCATCCTTTTGATGGCTGAGTAGTATTCCATTATATTTGTGTAACACGTCTTCACCCATTCTTCTGTTGATGAACATTTAGGTTGTTTCCATGTCTTGGCAATTGTGAATAGTGCTACTATGAACATAGGGGTGAATGTATCTTTTTGGATTAGAATTTTCTCTGGAGATAAGCCCAGGAGTGGGATTGCTGGATCATATGGTAATTCTATATTTGGTTTTCTCAGAAGCCTTCATATGGTTTTCCAAGTGTCTGTGCCAACTTACATTGGGGAAGTAAGGTTAAAAGCATTCTCAGTTTTTTTAATTTACCAAAAGTGTCAAAAGATTTGTTAAAAGAGATTTTATTTTATAATTATAAAATATGGTCAAATAATTGTCCAGAAATCATAAATATATTATTTTAGAAGAAAGAAAAATAAAATGCAAAAAGAAATAGGAACGTAGTATAAATGTGCTTAGTTGGCTCAGATGAAGAATCTTCCTGCAATGTAGAAGACCTGGGTTTGATCCCTGGGTTGGGAAGATCCCCTGGAAGAGGGTATGGCAACCCATTCCAGAAACCATACATAGATTATGTTAAATGAAAGAAAAATAAAAGGCAAAAAGAAATAGGAAGGTAGTATAAATAGGATACACAAAACAATTGCTAAAGTAGGTCCAGTCATATTGCATATTATAATGGAGGTTAATGAGTTAAACTCCTTAAATTATAAAACTCTCCATTTGCTTTGAAAAATAAAAAAACTATTATTGAACATATGCTGTTATAAGAGAAATACCTAAGTTCAGATGTATCTTTGAGCTATTCATTATTGCTGAATCTTGAAACCCTGTTGTAATATCACTTAAGTGATTATTGAGATTGCATGTACACCCGTGGTGGATTCATGTCAATGTATGGCAAAATCAATATAGTATTGTAAAGTAAAATAAAGTAAAAATAAAAATTAAAAAAAAAAAAAAGACACAGACACACTAGGATACTGAAAGTAGGAGTAGAGACAATAGCGACAGGGCTTTGAAGCCTGGGAAACACATGAATGAGAGGCCGTGGCCTGATCTACACCACAGAGTCTTCAAAAGGCTCAAGAATCAATGTCCACAGGTACTGCAGTGAGGGTGAGGCTGATAAGAGCTGTTGGATGAGAGCTATTCAAAAAGCAGTTGTCTGATTCTGTCTCCTTTCCCACTCTTTCCCCTAACTGCCCCTCCTTCACCCTATTCATTGTCTCAGACTCCATGGAAAATTGACAGACAGGATCTCTGGACTGAGAGATACAAGGGAAAGTTGAGGGCAAGCGTGATATGACAAAAACAAAACCCATGGGCATCAAGGGTACACATGCCAACTACCTAATGAGACTTCCTCCTCAAGTACCTTTGCCTTTTTACAGCCCTTCTACAGCCAGGACTTAACTTCTGGGTAGGGCCTTAGAGAGTTTTTCAGTGGGAACCGTGTACAGCCCCAAAGAAGGGGCTAAAGCACTGATGCAGAGACACATGGCCCAGTCAAATCCCCTACTGTCAATCTCAAGAGCGAAGGGCCCATCACAAGCACAGGGCTTCTAATCAACATTCAGGCCCTTCAATCCTAAATACAATAAAGAAACCAGGATTCGCAAGCATTTTAGGAAAACCTCTGATGTGAAAGGGAAGGGATCAAAACAAACAGAAAAAGAAAACAATTTGGAGGAAAAGAAAATTGTGAAAAGTGAAGGAATAAAGAATATCATAATCAGAAGTACTGAATCTCAAACTCAAGTATATGAGACTATTATTCAAAAATGGCAAATCATATCTATAATTACATCTAATTTTAATATCTAATGAAGGTTGAAAACAGTAATTATTAATGCTATAAAAGGTGTGATGTACTTTCCCAAACCTTGTAGGAAAGAAACCTGGAATAGTAAACCAAGATACATGAACATTTATCTGCATTTTTGCCTAGAAAACTGAGTTCTAGAAAATGATCTTGTGTAAATTATTATACATGCACAAATAGATACATAAGGACAGTCAATCTGAAAGTATTCAGAATAGCAGAAAGTGAGAAAAATTCCATATGTGCATGGAAAAGTGGATGGTTTGCATATAAAGTGACTCAAATTGTTTTAATTATTAGGAATCATGTGTAACAATAATTGAAGACTGAAAATTTTTGTAATATAATTTTAAAACTTATAAGTTACAATTTCAGCTTTGAAAAAGTTTAGGTATGTGTGCATATGTGTTTAGGTATACATATAATTAACAAATGCTCAGAAATAAAGAGGACTGAAAAATATATCAAAATTTAGCTGTTTATTTCTGAGTAATGGGGTTATAAATTAAACTTATTTTCTATTTTTGTATTTTTATTCATGTTCTTCAAGTCTTTAAATTCAAAAATAAATCTGAATATTTTAAATCTTTAAATAGAAATTTGAAATCCTGTGCAGTTGAATTGGTGAGTGACAAGTATGGAAAGAACAGTTGTCCAAAGCATTTGATTGCTATTATAGACTTAGTGTTCCTACTGGCAGAAGGAACCCAAAATAACCAATAAAGCTTGTTCACACAACTGTGCTAACAATGATATTAATGCCTAGAACAACACAACAGTTCACTAAGGGAAAACCATGTTGGGTTCAACTCAGAACCAGAGGAGGGTAAAAGCAAATGGAAAAAGATGAAACTGACAGGGAAACCCAGTGCTCAATTCAAGCTCCCTGCCTGGGTGGGCAGTTTGAGTGGGAAACCAACCTCTCCAGAATTTGGGTTCACTGACCGCAAGTAGAACAAAGGCTTGCAGAGCAGGCCAGATTGAAACAAGTAGCTATAAAAGTGTTCTGTCCTGTGAGTACCACCCTGCAACATAATTGGCCACCTGAACAAAGGAAAACAGTGCCCGGAGTTTCTCCATTCAGGAAGCAAATCTGAAGAGCAGGAACTGGAGCCATGTGCCAACACTTCCCCAAGATCAGAGGCCAAGAAAATAGTATAATATCTGAAAAACAAATCTGGTCAGTTTCTCATAGGACTTCCTAACTCAACTATTTTGAATTGGCAGTATATTTCTAAGGATCTGAGTATTGGTTCTATCTTAAAACCATGAGGTTTTGTGAGGTTACTTTTACATTCTAACAGACTTTGCTAAGTTATATAAACTATCATTTCTGATAATGGGAAGGGAGCTAGTCTACCTGAATTGTTGGAATACCTATTACTTTAATACAAAAAGCCAACAGTATGTATGTAAATACATATATACATAATACACACACGTGTGTGTGTCTGTGTGTGTGTGTCTGTGTGTGTGTGTGTATATAGAAGATAAATAGTTTCTTGTTGGGGATACAGTTTAGCAGAGAATTGGTGTCTCTAGAGCTTTGGATGCCTTGTTGAGAGTTTAGCTTCTTTTCTCCTTTCCCTGTCAAGCAGGCAAGCAGCTCTATATGTAATCATTTTAGTAAAGATGTAGGGCAGGAAAGAGGAATGAGCCATGAGTCTTTGTGGACTTTTTTTTTCCTCAATTTTTAAGCTCTTAGGAGAACCTAGATAATTTTATGATGAAGCTAAATCTTGCTTGGTATCATAGGCATAAATTTCTGAGCAGAGCAGGAGGATTGGCTAGACTGTGAATAAGAAGAGACAGACAGAAGGACCAGGGAAGCCACATCTTGGTAAAGAGTCTGCCTGCAGTGCGTGAGACCTGAGTTCACTCCCTGAGTCAGGAAGATTCCCCTGGAGAAGGGAGTGGTTACCCAGTGTTCTTTCCTGGAGTATTCCACGGACAGAGGAGCCTAGTGGGCTATAGTCCATGGTGTCACAAAGAGTTGGAAGTGACTGAGTGACTTTCACTTTCATGAAAAAATATATGTATACATATATATGAAAAAAAGTATATAGGCTTCAGTTCCTTTTTTTCCACTAATATAAACATTCAACCACTGTTCTTTATATATAAGGCATTGAGTGTGCCTAGCTATTGAAGAGTATTTAAAGACAAGTCCCATGTGTTGTTCTTCAAATCAAGTGGGGGAGGGAATAAAATTAATATAAACATGCTTTACTTATGTAATTATATATTATATAAAGGGCTCTTCTTAGTCAATATAGCTAGGCAATTTGCATTAATTAATTTGCATTAATTAAAAAAAGCTTGTTATATCAATGACTTCACATAATAAAACTTTATTTATTAATCATAAAAATCTAAAGAAGATAAAAAAGTTCTTTAGAGCAAAACTCCACCAAATGGTGGCTTAAGAATATAGACCAAAACCTAGCCTCCAAATTTGCTGCCAAAAAAAGATGGAAGTGGCACACTGGCTTTTAAATATTTCATATCAGAAGTGATGTTTGTACCAAGTGTGAGAATATGTGTGTGTGGTGAGAATACATAAGATCTACTCTCAACAAATTTCATTTATGTAGTATAGTATTATTAACTATAGTTATCATATTGATGAATTCATTTCATAACTGAATATTTGTACCTTCTCACTAGCTTTCCTGACTTTCCCCTGGCCTCTGGCAACCACCTTTCCACTCTCTGGTCCTATGAGTTCAATTTTTTAAAGTTCCACGTATAAATGAGATTATGCAGTATTTATATTTCTGTTTGACTTTATTTCACTTAGCATAAGGTCCATGTTGTCACAGGTGGCAGGATGTCCTTCTGTTTTATGGCTGAATAATATCCTATTGTGTGTGTGTGTGTGTGTGTGTATGAATGGATATTTACATATATATGTACACCCACCACATGTCTTTATCCATAGCCATCTCTTGAGTTCATAAGTTGTTGCCATATCTTGGCTATTGTGAATTATGCTTCAGTGAACATGAAAGGGTAGATTCCTGTTGGAAATAACTAATTTTATTTCTTTGAGATATATGCTCAGAAGTGAGATTGCTGATAGTTCATATGGTATTTCTATTTTTAATCTTTTTAGAAACCTTTACACTGTTTTCCAGAGTGGCTGCACCAGTTTACATTCCCACCAACAGTGTAAAAAAGTTCCCTTTTCTCTGCACCCTCCCCAATACTCATTATCTCAAATCTTTTTGATAACAGCTATCCTAACAGGTGTGAAGTGATAGCTCCTTGTGGCTTTGGTTTGCGTTTCCCTCAGAATTAGTAACGTTAAATACCTTTGCCTATACCTTTTGGCCATTTGTATGTCTTCTTTGGAAAAATGTCTATTTAGGTCCTTTTTCCACTTTTAAATCATGTTATTTTTTTATATTAGCTGTATATGTTTTTTACATTAACCCCTTATTAGATACATGGAATGAAGATATTTTCTCCCATTCTGTAGGTTGTCTTTTCATTTTATTTACTGTTTCCTTTGCTCTACAGAAGCTTTTTAGCTTGATGTAGTCCCACTTGTTTATTTTTGCGTCTGTTGCCCATGCTTTTGGTGTGCTACCAAAAAATTAATCATTGAAAAGACCAATGTCAAAATCTTTTCCTTGCATATTTTCGTAAGAGTTTTATAGTTTCAGTTCTTATATTTAAGTTTTTAATACATTTCAGTTTCATTTTTTGTGTATAGTATAAGACAAGAGTCCAGTTTTATTCTTTTGCACGTGGATATTGGGATTCCCAAACACAACTGATTGGAGAGACTGTCCTTTCCTCATTGTGTATTCTTGGCACACTTGTTAAAGATTAGTTAACTGTGTATGCATGGGTTTATTTCTAGGTTCTCTGTTCTCTTCTGTTGGTCTAGTGTCTGTTTTAATGCCAGTACCTCAGAGCTGTCTTAGGCTCTGCAGTTGGTTGGAGTTCAGTGGGCCTGCTTCCAGGGGCAAAGACAAGTGTTTCTCCCATCAAGTCTCTGGGCAGGCAGGACTTCTGTGAGACCATAGCTGAGACAGGCTGAGGTTGAGTGATAGAGCCATTTCTGGATCTGCTATCAGATTGAGGGTGGTGGCCTGCCTCAAAAGGGATGAGTAGGGGGGACAGATGGGCAGAATTGCCTCCAGATTTTAGCTAAGAGGGGCTAGAATCAGGTCACAGGACCAATGTCAGCAGGCCTGTTATCCAAGGCACCTATGGGCATGACTCCTGCTGGGTCCCCTGGTGGCTGGTCCTGGCAGCAGAGCCAAGGCCAGCTGGGGTTGCGGTTAAGCCAGTTCCACAGGGGATGGGGCTATTTCTGGGTCTGTATCTAGGACCATGGGCATCCCAGGTGACTCAGTGATGAAGAATCCACCTGCCAATGCAGGAGACTCAGGAGAGGTAGGTTCTGTCCCTGGGTAGGGAAGATCCTCCGGAAGAGGACATGGCAACTCATTCCAGTATTCTTGCCTGGAAAATGTCATGGACAGAGGAGCCTGGCAGGTTACAGTGCATGGGATCGCAAACAGCTGGACATGACTGAGTGACTGTACATGCACGCATCCAGGACCATGGATGGTGAGTCAGCCACCTGGGCATGAGCCTGCCTTCTCAAAATACCCCTCCTCAGTCTTGGACTCCACTGAGTTTCACAGTTTTCTGCGTGGGTCCCAAAGTTCCCACAAAGATACTTTTATCTGTGGATGGCTGCCAGATTATAGTTGCAGAGGGCGCAAAGGAGCTGGGGACCTCCTATTTTGCCAGCTTGCTGAAGTCACCTCTAATTTTCTTATTTTTGTATTTAACCTAATAGCCTTGGGGGGGAGGATGTTGATTATTTAAGATTTTGTATTTATTAATGTAAATGAAGGAAGCTTGCTTAGCACAATGCCAGCACATAACAAGCTCTTCATGACTATTTTGACCCATTAACTAAGAAACAATAGTAAGAAAATGATTCTGTAGCAAGCACAAAATTATGTCCTTGTATGACATGGTTAACTGTTTAAGAAATTCTCTTTAAAAATAGTAAAAAAAAAAAAAAAAAAAAAAGAACTGGAAGAGATAAGTCATCTGGTAGAGATTCTAGAAATATAAGATCAGCCCTCAGGCCCAAATCAACCAAAGTTCTAATCCAAATTCAGAAAACAAAGCTATTTAAAAATTCAGAACCATAGCAGACATAACAATTTAAGTGATCGTTTTCACAGATCGTTCTGTGAAATCGTTTGTAGGAATTTCTCAACAAACTTTGTTTCGATCTTAATTATGTCTTTTCCTACTTTTTTTCTTCCCTTTTGTTGTTAGCTGGCCCCATTTTTGTGTAATTATGCTCCTCTTATATGATGATTTCCACATTAGATGAGGCAGAACTGCTACAGTCTGTGATTATTGTTAAGGTGGGCGATGGTGCAGTGCTTCCATTCCTTTTTACCCTTCACTGACCGTTACAGACAGAATGGTATCAACTTTAAAATACAAAACACCTGGGTTTAAACAAACATCTCTGCTGCAAAATTACTGTTACTGAAGCTAGCTACAAAGACATGTACTAAGTTTAGAAGATAAAAATCCAAATAAACACATTAGAGATAGATCACACATAACAATGTGCCTTGAAACTTGGACTTCTCTGATTCTAATGACCTCTCTCACTCTAAGAAAGAAAATTTCTGAAGAGAAGTAACTTCCATAGACAAGAACTGCTGAACAAAATCCGAAATCATTGCTCCTAAGTATTTATGTTTTGGAGAAGGGAATGGCAGCGTATTCCAGTATTCTTGCCCAGGACATCCCAGAGGAGCCTGGTGTGCTATAGTCCATGGGGTCACAAAGAGTCAGACACGACTAAGCCACTAACACTTTCAAATATTTATGTTGACAGCAGTCAGAAAACAGTTCTCAATTGGCTGTAACTGCCAAAACAAAAACCCATAGAGGTTATAAAAATCCAGGAAATTCAGTTCAACTGTTTAAAGCATATTTGGAGATACCTACTAAGTGCTGGGCACCACGGGCCTCTGGAAATAAAAAAATGTGTATGGTATTTTCATGCTGATACTGGAGTAAGCACACTTATTCAAACCCTGATAGCAAGTCTGGATACATTACTGTTATCTAAAGAATATTCCTAAAGGCATTCATTAACCTTATATGACTCAGTCAACATTTATACTTAAATAATAATTAATAGTCATTTATTAAGCTCCCACAGCATTCTAGACTCTAAAATCCACCTAAATATGTAAAACTCTCACTCTCAAGGTGGTACCGGGAATAATGGTCCTATTTTTCCAATATCTTTCATCCCTAATTCTTTATCTGGAAGAAAAAAAAAGCACTATGTACATTGAAATGCTTTATTTCATTATATTAAATGAAAGTTTACAGATGGAGACTGCTGAGTGCTCCGTACATATGCTACACTATTTGTCCGTAAGTCTAGGGATTTCCTTTTCTTGGCATGAATTATAGGAGAAGTGCCTCACACCCAGACTGAGTGAGTTATTCTAGCTTATGGTGGTGTTGGAGAGAAAAGCACATAAACCAGAGGATGTCATTAGACCAGTGACAATGGAGGAGAAAATATCCAGTGCTGACAGCCTCGCTCACTTGCAAGCTGATGGGTGTCAGCATGCCGAGCAGTACAGACAGAATGGCTTAGGAAGGGGTTTGCTGCATCTGGCGAGAAAGGAAGTGTAACAGCAAAAAGAGAACAAAATATTGTATGTCTGTGTTTGCTCCACCTAGGAAAAACAGACACAATGAATCCACAGTATGTATAGAGAAGGAACTAACCACATGTATTAATACGGTCTTTGTGCCTCGGCTATAAAACAGGTTCTGGGCTTGTAGTTAAAGTGGCTGCACAGATGGGGCCTTTTCCCCTTTCTTTGCAATATTCCATATTCTAATTATGACTTGCACTGCTTCTGGCACGAAAGCAAGGCCACTGATGTGGCCCCCAGAGTAGGCATGATAAAAAGCCAGGCCCATGAACTCGTGTGACTGCTCTTTCCCACTTCCCTTCTCTTCCCTTGGCTAATTCAGTCTGGTTTTGGTGTTTTGTTTTTTTTTATTTTTTGACAGTGTTTGGAATTCTTCAAGCTGTCTCTGGTTGCTTTTCACTCACTGGGAAAAAAAAAGAGAAAAAAGGATCAGATCTTCAGAAGTAACTCTATAGTTACTGGCAGGAGTGGAAGCCCAGACTAGTTAATAGTGTGGTTGATATAAAACCCCACAAACATGTGAAGTGCTAATAATTGATTACAGTAAAAAGGACTGTGTGAGAGCTAGTGGAATTGTCCAGTGTTCTATGTAAAATCCAAGTGCAAATCTCCATCAAGGGTGACAGGTTTCCCCACTTCATATGGTACTTCATTTTGGCCCTAAAGGTTTAGGTTTTCCATTTTAGACCATAAAAGAATAACATCATAAAATTTATGAAGATCACTAAATGAGATAGATGGTCTAAGTCTTCTTATATTTTTGTGATGGCTAGTAGAGTCTTCTAAGTATTGAATGTTAGGAGATTCATTGAACTGTACCTTAACATTCCGTCAGATTCTTATGAAGAACAATTTTTGGCAACCATGAGTCTCAAGCTGTATAGCTGTAAGTATAGGAAAGTATGTTACACAATTGGTAGTTAGGTTTTAGCTCTTTGAATATAGTACTAACATAATTCGTAGGTAAAGTGCCTTTCATTTTAATGTTATCATTTAAAATACTTGATGCTTTTTCTCTCTTGCAGTCATTTTCCCCTGATATATCAATACTGTCATTTGATAATCATGAGCATTGTTGTATTCATTCACTCATTCATCTTTTTTTCAACAAATATGCACTAGAGCCTGGAAATAGAGTAGTTAACACACCAGAATGAAACCCATACTCTCCTCAAAGGAGATAGATAGGTAAAAGATAAAATAAATAAAATATATAGTAAGCTAGATATTGATAGAAATTATAGAAAAAATATATAAGAGGAATAGGCAATGGAATTTTAAATATGGTGGCCAGGGAATGCTTCTCTGAGAATGCTGTTTATACTTCAATAGAAACAGACAAAAATCCATTCATGTGTATTTATGATAGAAAATGATTTTGCTGAGGAAATGAGTGCAAAAGCTTTGAAGGTAGGTTATTCATGGAGTGTGAGAAGAGGAGCATAATGGACAAACCAATCTAACCAGAATGGAGGAACCAGTGAAGCTGGCCATGGAGACCTCACCAGTACCACGTTATGCAGACCAATGTAAGGACTTTAGTTTTTACTCTGAATGAGAGGAGAAGCCTTTGGAGGGTTTATGTAGAACAGTGACATGTTTGAATTTATGATTTGAAAGTCAGTTATATTGGTAATAAACTGTTGGAGTGAAAAAGGCAGAAATTAGAATATTAGCTGCAATTATTCATTCAAAAAATGATGATGCTTTGGACTAAGCTGATACAGATGAAGTGAATACAGATGGTTGGATTATAGATGTGTTTTAAAGGTAGATTGAGTGGTGCTTGGTGATGGATTGAAAGCAAGTTACGAGGAGAAAAATTCAGAGATGTGGGTGTTGGCAAATGTGGATTTGTCATTTACTGATATGGAGAAGACTCTATGAGAACAGATTTGGAGGGAATGGTAAGAGCATGATTTTGGAGTTGCTGAACTTGAGGTACCTATTAGATATCTAAATAGAGAGATGTTGAGTTTAGAGAAGAGGTCCAGGATGCAGTTATTCATCTGGGAGTTGTCCATGGAGAAATGAGTTTTGAAATAATCTAAAAAAGAGATGTGATACCCGAAATAGTGTAGGGAGAGGAGGCTCTGGGGTCTTAGGCCTGAATCACTCCAGTGATTCCTGGTCAGGGGGATTAAGAGAAACCCTCAGAGGAGTGTTAGCTGAAGCAGCCAATGAGGGAAAGAGAAAACCTGAAGACTGTAGTATCCTGCAGTCCACATGCAGAAACTTTCAAGTAGGACGGGGAGTGGTCAACTGCATCAAATTCTGATGACGGGTCAAATGAGATGATGAACAAGAACTGATTTGGATTTAGTAACATGGAATTCATTGGTGATTAGACAAGAAAAATTTCATTAGTGTGGTGAGTTCCAAAGCTTGACTGGAGAGGCTATAAGAAAGAAAGATAGGAAAAGAGAGAAGAATTGAGGACTGTTCATTTAGACAACATTTTGAAACCGTTTTGTTGTTGTTGTTTTTTTAGATGAAAGGAAATGAAAAGTGCTAGTTGAATGGGATGATAGAATCAATAAAATCCTTTTCTTTTTTCAGACAGGAGTAATAGGTGCATGTTTTGTTATACATGATCTAGTAGGAAGTAGAGGAAAATGAAACAAGAAGGACCACAATGTATAGAAGTAGGAGAGTAAGCAAACAGTCTCCTGCCCAGTGGAAGAACTGTCTTTAGATAGGAACGAGTTTAAATCATCCACAGTCCAGAGAACAGATACAGGTCAGTGGTTAGTTATTATGGTTGGACCTTGTGGAAGCTCTCTTCTGTTTGTTTCCATTTATCTGAAAGCAATGTCATCAGCTAAGAGTTAGGATTTAAGAAGAAGTATAATGACTTTGAGGAGAGAAGCAAAAGCAGGAATTATTTTTCAGGGAGAGTGAAAGAATGAATGGACTAGGGAAATATAATATGATTGCCAGGCAACATTAAGAGCCCACTTGAGATTAGAGGTCATAAATTTAAAGGAAGACAGTCGTTATGGTTGTGTTTTTCTGCAGTCATATTCAGCTGTATGGGAACAGATGTGGAGTAGGCAGAGAGATGGATTTAACCATGGATTAACCATGGGTGAAATTCTGGAAGACAACTATAATCAAGAAGAGAGATGGAGGGAGGGAGAGAGCCAGGAAAAGAGGGAAGGAAAGGGAGAGAGGGAGAAATTAGAATGATGGGTCATGAGATATAAGGTAGGTGAATAAGAAAGACAGTTCATAAAATCATAAGGGTGACAATTAAAAAGTGGTATAATCAATTTATTTTAGCCTCCATGATGTATAAATAAGCGTGAACTGGAAAGACAAAAAATAACTGTCATGGAGAGAGATTCCTGAAAATGCAGTTTTGGGAAGTTAAGTTGCTGTTATTCAGTTGCTCAGTCATGTTCGACTCTGAGACCCCATAGACTGCAGCATGCCAGGCTTCCTTGTCTTTCACTATCTCCTGGAGTTTACACAAACTCATTTCCATTGACTCAATGATGCCATCCAACCATCTCATCCTCAAAGCCCCCTTTTCCTCCTGCCCTGTATCTTCCCCAGCATCAGGGGTTTTTCCAATGAGTTGGCTCTTTGCATCAGGTGGCCGAAGTATTGGAGCTTCAGCATCAGTCCTTCCAATGAATATTCAGGGTTGATTTCCTTTACGATTCACTGATTTGATCTCTTTGCTGTCCAAGAGACTCTTACAAGTCTTCTCCAGCACCACAGCTTGAAAATATCTATTGTTTTGGTGCTCAGCCTTCTTTGTGGTCCAACTCTCACATCCCTACATGACTACTGGAAAAACCATAAGGAAGTTAAGAGTTGTTAGTAAAAAGAAGCTATATGGTATAACCTTAGTGTACTGTGTGTCTTACATAGATGGAGGTGATCATTTTAGAGGAGAGGAGGGCAGGGCAGCAAGCTAGACTGAAGGAACATCTACATAGATTTTGAAATCAGCAAGAATTAAGAGAGGAGTAATTTAGGAGAGAGTGACCTCTATCTAAGAATTAAATTCCGAAAGGAAAAAAGGGAAATGACCAGCAGCCAGCAAATGAGTGCAACAGGGAAAGGTAACATGAGCTCTCACAGCATGAGGTTTAAAGTGGGAAGAATTGATGAAGGAGAAAGAATTGCTGAGAAATAATGACAAGGGATGAGTGCATGGCCCATGTACAGGCCCAGGGGTAGGACAGTGTGGAAAAGAGCCACCTGTTAAGGGGACTCCTGAGGAAGCAGTGTTCTCAAGGAAGAACCAACTGCAGTTTCAGGGGTGGTTCTCAGCCTTGGCTGCTCATCTCATAAATAGATTAGGTAGATAATAGGTAGGATGAAGGGCTACCCCAGTGGCTCAGTGGTATAGAATCTGCCTGTTCTGAATAGAACAGTCTATCGATCTAGACTATCAGCCTATTCTATATAGTCTATTATCTAGACATTTCAAATAAATAATTTCCAGTTTCGCTTGTAAAGCTTTCCCCCAAAATTCTCATGGAAAATCTGCCATAGGATTAAAACAGGTAGTTTTTCAATCAATTAAATTCCATGAGAGACATTACTTACATTCTCTATTATGTAGTGAAAAAAGTATCCAGGGTCATGCACATAATCAGTTTTCATTATCCCAGAAGATCTAATCAAACATAATTAGGCAGGAAGTAATCTCACTTAAACATTCTTTTGGTATGAAGAGTTTTCCAACAATAATAAAGGCTAATCCTTCTTCATGTGTAACATTGAAGATATGGAATTATGTGTGTCACTGGGTACAATCCAAGATGGCTGTGCTACAGCTACAGGAAGGCCATAGTGCTCTATTGAGCTGGTTGTCCATAGTGCCTCTGTTACCCAAGGAGACCTAGATATACAGTAGCAATCTATGCTGGTTGTGAGAAAAGCTGTGTTTCTATTATTCCTATAAGGTGGTTGTTCAGTTGCTAAGTCATGTCTGTCTCTTTGTGACCCCATGGACTGCAACATGTAAGGCATCTGGGTCCTGCACCGTCTTGTGGAGTTAGGTCAAACTCATGTCCATTGAGTTGATGATGCTCTCCGACCATCTCATCCTCTGTCATCCCCTTCTCCTTTTGCCCTCAGTCTTTCCCAGCATCAGGGTCTTTTCCAGTGAGTCACCTCTTCTCATCAGTAGGCTAAAGTATTGGAGCTTCAGCTTTGGCATCAGCGCTTCCAGTGAATATTCATGGTTGATTTCCTTTAGGATTGACTGGTTTGATCTCCTTGTATTATGGTTTATAGTTCACTGTGAATTTGAGAAAAAGTTCAAGTGCTTAATTATAAGAGACCAAAGAGCCAATTCAAACCTTTTTAAAGTTAATATTTTATTACTTGAAAATGTATTCATTTACTTCTTCAAACAACAGTTTCTGAGTATCTAATATGTGTGAGGCACTCTACAGGCTAATGGGCACATGGCAGTGAATGAAACTCAAACTTCCCATAATTTACATTCTTCTTCACTCTGGTGAAGAGTCTTTTTATTCACCACCCAAAAAGCAAGATATATGAGTGTTCCCAGATAAATAGAGGCGGCAGGGATTAACTTTAAATTGGATATTTCCTCCTAAAATTATTTCCTGATATCCCTTGTGAAAATTGAAGATATATAGGAGTCTTACAAAACTTGGAATGAAAACTCACAAACTCAGGGAAAGCTAGTTTCTTAGTAAATCTCTTGTGATGTTCGTAATTTCAAAAATCAGAAACAAATGTTTCTGTCACCCCTAACAAGTGAACGGAGGCAGTTAAAATCAACTCATATATCTTAGATTTTTTGTTAAAGATGAATACTAAGAACATAGATGAGATTTTAAAAGAACAGGAGAGATCTGAGGGTTTAAAAATAAAAAATGTAGCCATAATTCCTCTGAGAGGAAGAGCTAAGACAAAATAGAGTGGTGTTGCAGAAAGAAATGAAAATCCCCAAGGCAACCCAGCAAAGGCAGAAGAGGTTCTCTTAAAGTATAAATGGGCTTTTGTTGAATTTTAACAAGCCCTCAAAGGACAGATGCCCGGAGATGTCTGAAGTTCTTCATTTAATGTGAAAATACTTTACACTTTCCTTTAAACAAAGAAATCACCCCACTGGCTAGGAGCCAGAGCTTGCACATTTTTTGAGGCACCACAGGAAGAGAGAAAAGAAAGAAGCCAAGCATTTCCACATTCCCCCTAGGGGAAGAATATGCCCGGGTCCCAGATTCTCATCAGTGGCAGCCCTGGATCCCTGATTAATGAGTCCTTCCATGCTCACGGCTTTGCCGCCCCCACCGCTGCGCTCCAGTTTCAATTTTCACCCCCTATCTGGACGTGGCTCCTCAGTGAAGAAAGCCCAGAAATGATGTGGAGGGAATAAAAGGGAAATGCAGATATTAGTGCTACCTGACCAGCAGGAAATTTGAACTGTATCAGTTGAGATGGCCCAAAGAGCTGTTGAAATGTAAGATAAAGTTTAGAACAGGATTACTATGCCATGGATTATTTGTGGGGGAGCGAACAGAGTTTAAACTAGAACTTTATGAGTCACTGTGGCATACTATCACTGTTTCACCCCCTCTTTCTCTGGATGGGGGCTTCTTTAAGTCACAGCTGCAGTGGGGGCTTTTTATTTAACCTCCTGGAAAGGACTCTCTGTGTCATTTGGATGGCTGAGCTGGGTTAACTTATCTGTGGGTTATGATTTATTTGAGTATGTGACCGTGATAATCGCAGATACAGATAACCATAGCAATAACACCTACCTGTCATACTATCTGGGTTCTATAAATATAAGGTAAATACATCTCCACAGCATGGCAATATGGCACAGAAATGGAAGATATGAGATGCTTGTGATTCACTCATGGTCTCCCAGCCAAGGGGCTTCCCAGATGGGCAGTGATAAAGAGTCCACCTCCCAATTCAGGAGACCTGGGTTCGATCCCTGGGTCGGGAAGATCCCCTGGAGAAGGGAATGGCAATGCACTCCAGTATTGTTAGTTTTTTAAATTTATTTATTTTAATTGGAGGTTAATTACTTTACAATATTGTATTGGTTTTGCCATATATCAACATGAATCTGCCACAGGTATACACGTGTTCCCCATCCTGAATCCCCCTCCCTCCTCCCTCCCCGTACCATCCCTCTGGGTCATCCCAGTGCACCAGCCCCAAGCATCCAGAATCATGCATCAAACCTGGACTGGCAATTCACTTCATATATGATATTATACATGTTTCAATGCCATTCTCCCAAATCATACCACCCTCTCCCTCTCCCACAGAGCCCAAAGACTGTTCTATACATGTGTGTCTCTTTTGCTGTCTTGCATACAGGGTACTCGTTACCATCTTTCTAAATTCCATATATATGTGTTAGTATACTGTATTGGTGTTTTTCTTTCTGGCTTACTTCACTCTGTATAATAGGCTCCAGTTTCATTCACCTCATTAGAACTGATTCAAATGTACTCTTTTTAATGGCTGAGTAATACTCCATTGTGTATGCATACCACAGCTTTCTTATCCAGTACTCTTGCCTGAAAAATTCCATGCATACATGAGCCTGGCGGGCTACAGTCCATGAGGTCACAGAGAGTAGACATGACTGAGCAACTAACAGTTTTACTTTCGGCCTGTTTCTGAGCTGTATGACCGTGGACAAGTAACAGCCTTGTTAAGACTCAGTTTTCTCATCTGTTAATCAGGGTGATGATCTTTACTTTAAAGATTAAATGAGATGATGCATAATAGATAAAACATAATCTGTATATTAACATTATAATAAATGATGGCAGTTAACTAGATGTCAATAACATGCCCCCCAAATAGTGGTTGCACCCCAATGGAATCTAAAATTTCTACTTGTTTTACTCCCAGAATATATATTAAAAGGTTGTTTTTTACAGCTCAGGGATTGGAAGATGGCAGGGATATTTTTAGTTACAAGAAAGAATTGTTAAAATTAATTTTTGTGTGTTAATCACTCAGTGTGTGACTCTTTGTGACCCCATGGAGTGTAGCCTGCCAGGCTTCTCTGTCCAAGAATACTGGAGTGGGTAGCCATTCCCTACTCCAGGGGATCTTCCTGACCCAGGGATGGATCCCGGGTCTTGTGCATTGCAGGCAGATTCTTTACTGTCTGAGCCACCAAGGAAGCCCGAAAATTAGTTTGAGCATACCTAAATCCTGGAGGAGAAGGAGACAACAGAGGATGAGATGGTTGGATGGCATCACCAACATGATAGACCTGAGTCTGAGCAGGCTCTGGGAGTTGGTGATGGACAAGGAAGCTTGGCCTGCTGCAGTCCATGGGGTCACAAAGAGTCAGACACAACTGAGTGACTGAACTGAAATCCTGGTAACAAGCTAACAAGCTGACAACACGAAGCAAATAATTAAACTTAAAAGAAACAGAGAAGGGGCTGTCCAGGGTAAATCAGAACAAGCAATGCCTTCTTCTCGTTTGCTCCCCGAATTGTCCCTCAGTCTTGGATTTCTTCTGGGCTGTTTAGTTTATAGTCGGTGTGTTCTTGGAGCAGCAGTTGCTTGGAGCTCAGCATTGTGGTTTCTAGCAGCAAAGGAAGCTTTGTGACTGGATCACTCTAAGTCACTCTGTGTCAAGCTGCCAAATACTCTGGGGTTAAGAAGAATGGTAGAGGACTTCTATAATTTAAGACCAGTTTTCTCTTTTGTTTTTTGTTTTTTTCCATTGGAGCGATTCAGTGCGCATTGTGTGCACATGTGTTCCAGTACAGATGGAGACTCAAATGACTGTCAGACCCTTTGGTGTGAGTTCAAATTTCCTGAAGGTGTTGGAATGTCTGTAAAACATCAGATGCCCTTCTGCTTGAGTTTTTTTTTTTTCTTTAAGTAAATATATTTTAATTATCTGCTGATGTGAAATCTCATTTTATTTAGGGAAAGTTTTGACAGTGTCTTTGAAAAACTGTTCATTAAAAAAAAAGCTTTTGAGTTTCTGGCAGGTAACTGATTCTCATAGTAAGAAGTTAGATCTGATTTGTCCATAATCAAAAACCAGGCATTGTGTTTGTGTGTCTTCCCGACCCTGCACCCCAAAATCAAAAATCTTTTTTCTTGTTCCAATACTATTAGTCATATTTTAAAGAATTATTGGTGAGCCGCTGTCATCACTCTTACAATGCTTTTTCCTACTTAAGCTTCAGAAAGTTTTTTTTTTTTTTTTCAGGGAGGCTTGGATGACTTTATCAATATTCATGCTGGGGTTTTATTCCTAAGCCTTCGGATAACTGTAGAGTAGCTTCCTCCAGCTTCATTTTAAACTAATCGCATTTGTCAAAGAGAGAGCAAAGAAACCCCACCCAGAGTTGTGCCTTCACTAGTGGATCCTGTAGTTGGCAGCTTCCCCCAGCTACTTTTGTAGCTGAGAATCAAAATGTTAAGAAAATGCTGCAAAAGATTTGGGGCAGATAGAATCCTCAGTTCATAGTATTTTTGTCCTCAGCCAAAAACTGAAAATACAAAAATAACCATCAGTTAAAACATCATCAGCTACTAATTTACAGGTGTGCTGAGTATGTGGCTGCTTATTTAACATGCCTTGAGGTGTGTGTACAGTCTCTATTTACCCAGTTATTCCCCTACATAAGATCTCTTGTTCCCTGTCCCATGGCAGACATTCTACCATTAGAGTCACTCCTATGGATTCCAAACCAAAGGCTAAAGCAAGGCCACTAGAATGCTCCTCTGACAATATGATATATGATACTAGTTCACTCAGGATAGGCTTGCTCATGCCATGGGAGCAAAGTACCACCAAGTCACTTAAAGCAACTTCAAGCAACTTAAAATGATAAATGTTTTATATTTTCTCATGTGACATGTCCATCATGGGGACAGAGGGCTTCTACTCACCACAGACATTCAGGGAATTTTCTCATGATCATTCCAAAAGAAGAAAAGGTTCCTAAAGTGATCTTGAAGTTACAGTTAAGTACTCAGATCTCCAGAGTGACACACATCACTTATAATTACAATTCATCTGTCATCACTGGTCACATGGACCCCATGACCACAAACACAGGCCAGCAAGTGCATCCAGTATGAAATGGTGGGAACTTGACAGCATTTGTTCAGAGCACTAATAACTCTTGACAGTTACCTCAAGGGAGGGGTTCTGAATTTGGAAACAGCCTTTGCCTTCTGGCTCCAGGAATTCTCAAGATGAAGTGCTGGATGAGCTGGGGGGAAGTAGGAGCAAGTCTCATTAGGTTGAGAGGCTTCATGGATGGAAGCCACAGGGAGAGGATCATGTTTGTCTGGAAGCAAATAGCAGATGTTAGAAAGGCAAAAACAAGATGGAGATCAATTTACTGTGCAACTTTGCTAATATCAGTTTTGCTTACAACTGTATTGTTGAAATCAATGTCAGACTTTTTAAAGTAAATATAACATATTTTAGACATAACAGAAAATAATAAATACTATATGTGAGATCATCATAAAAAATGTTATATATTTGTGGGCTACTACAAATAACAAACCAGGTCATTCACTGTACACTTAGCATCAAAAGAAAATAGCTGAAATTTGAAATGTACATACACTAAAGTTTATGTGTACAAGTTTCTAAGTTTGCTTAGATAAGTATTATTATAAATATTCTCAGAATTCACTAAAATGGAAAACTATTTGCCAGGAAATCAACTCTTTTTGTATAGTAAGAGGCCACTTATAGTTTGTTTCAATCTTAGGTGTCATTGTTTTGATTAATTGTGCATTTTGTGGTTAATTAATTGTGCATTTTTGTATAGTCACTCTTTCAAACCAGGAAGCCACTCATGAATACTAGATTGCTTAACTTTTTCTTATTTGTGTCTCAGGAGTTAATTCCTTTTTATGTTGCATAGAATTCCATTATTTGGGTACATGAAATTGTTTATCAAATGGTCTGTTGAGGAACACTTGAGTTGTTTCTGGTTTTTGGTATTACAGATAAAGCTGCTTTGAACAGGTAAGTACAAGTCTTGTGTAGACATATACTTTCAGGGCTCTTGGGCATATACCTAGAACTGGAATGACTGGGTCATGGGAAAGTATATTTTTAACTTTTCAAGAAATTGCCAAACTGTTTTCCAAATGATTGTACAATTTTCTATTCCTGTGAGCATCATATGAGAGTTCTAATTCCTCCATATGTTCATTGCCACTTGGTTTAGCCAGCTTTTTTAATTTTAGCTGCTCTCATAGATGCATAGTACTATTTCACCGGACATTTAATTTGAATTTCTCGAATATTTACCATTTAAAATACTTTGTGAAGTATCTGTTCAAATCTTTTGTTTATTGTTTGGGTTGTTGTTTTGTTGTTTGTAATGAACTTGCAAGAACTCTATATAATCCTGATACAACTCTTTTGTCTGAGAATGTTGTAGTTTCTACCTGGCTGTTTTTGCCTTTTCATTTTCTTAACTGTGTCTTTTGGGAGAAGAAAGACTTTTAAAATACAGGCAATTAACATTTTAGATTAGAAAGTAACTTTTCTAAAGGGAGAGACTGTCCTCAAAATTGTGTCACAGTTCTTCTGGGGCTAAGACACTAGGCATCGTTAAGGTATGAACAGTTCAGAACTAAAGATAATCATAACACCCAACAACCATATCCATTTCCTGAGTGCTGAGGCTGTGCCAAAAATGGGGTTGGCTACTTAAATAGGAAGTGACTGAGACAGAAGCCCTCCCAACTATAAAATTATACAAATTTTTATCTCTGCTAAAGTCAGCACATTTCTGGTAGTGTTTCATAACTACTCCGACAGCTTAAAAAATAGTGAGTAAAAAAAACACAATGTATTTTTTGTGTAATGTAAACATCTACTTCTCTGACTTTCTTTCAAATACTGTGACACTGAGATGGAAAAGTATGTTGGTGCAGGTGATAATCTCAAAATGTGAGATCAGATTGCTCTGCATTCATGTCCCTTTTTAAGAATTGAAACAATGATACAGCATTATATTAGATAAGAGGGGTTGTTTGCTTTTATTTATTTTTAAAATATTTTTATTAAGAGTTACCTAAAACATCACTATGAACAAAGCTAGTGGAGGTGATAGAATTCCAGTTGAGCTCTTTCAAATCCTGAAAGATGATGCTGTGAAAGTGCTACACTCAATACGCCAGCAAATTTGGAAACCTCAGCAGTGGCCACAGGACTGGAAAAGGTCAGTTTTCATTCCAATCCCAAAGAAAGGCAATGCCAAAGAATGCTCAAACTACCGCACAATTGCACTCATCTCACGTGCTAGTAAAGTAATGCTCAAAATTCTCCAAGCCAGGCTTCAGCAATAAGTGAACCGTCAACTTCCTGATGTTCAAACTGGTTTTAGAAAAGGCAGAGGAACCAGAGATCAAATTGCCAACATCTGCTGGATCATGGAAAAAGCAAGAGAGTTCCAGAAAAACATCTATTTCTGCTTTATTGACTATGCCAAAGCCTTTGACTGTATGGATCACAATAAACTGTGGAAAACTCTGAAAGAGATGGGAATACCAGACCACCTGACCTGCCTCTTGAGAAACCTGTATGCAGGTCAGGAAGCAACCAGTTAAAACTGGACAAGGAACAACAGACTGGTTCCAAATAGGAAAAGGAGTACGTCAAGGCTCTTTATTGTCACCTTGCTTATTTAACTTACATGCAGAGTACATCATGAGAAACGCTGGACTGGAAGAAGCACAAGCTGGAATCAAGGTTGCCGGGAGAAATATCAATAACCTCACATATGCAGATGACACCACCCTTCTGGCAGAAGGTGAAGAGGAACTAAAAAGCCTCTTGATGAAAGTGAAAGAGGAGAGTGAAAAAGTTGGCTTAAAGCTCAACATTCAGCAAACAAAGATCATGGCATCTGGTCCCATCACTTCATGGGAAATAGATGGGGAAACAGTGGAAACAGTGTCAGACTTTATTTTTTTGGACTCCCAAATCACTGCAGATGGTGACTGCAGCCATGAAATTAAAAGACGCTTGCTCCTTGGAAGAAAAGTTATGACCAACCTAGATAGCATATTCAAAAGCAGAGACATTACTTTGCCAACAAAGGTCCGTCTAGTCAAGGCTATGGTTTTTCCAGTGGTCATGTATGGATGTGAGAGTTGGACTGTGAAGAAAGCTGAGCGCCGAAGAATTGATGCTTTTGAACTGTGATGTTGGAGAAGACTCTTGAGAGTCCCTTGGACTGTAAGGAGATCCAACCAGTCCATTCTAAAGGAGATCAGCCCTGGGATTTCTTTGGAAGGAATGATGCTAAAGCTGAAACTCCAGTACTTTGGCCACCTCATGAGAAGAGTTGACTCATTGGAAAAGACTCTGATGCTGGGAGGGATTGGGGGCAGGAAGAGAAGGGGACCACAGAGGATGAGATGGCTGGATGGCATCACTGACTCGATGGATGTGAGTCTGAGTGAACTCTGGGAGTTGGTGATGGACAGGGAGGCCTGGCGTGCTGTGATTCATGGGGTCACAAAGAGTCAGACACGACTGAGTGACTGAACTGAACAGAAGTTATTTTTTAACTATTAAACTAGTACACTGTGAAGAAAATCTTATGGGTTTTTTAAGATAAAATATGACATTTCTGGAAAATATCATTCTTATGTTGGGTTATTTCAGTTGTACCTGGCACAGGATTCTTTGTTCACTGGCTTTTGTCATGTGGTTCTCTCTGAATAAAACAGCCAATAACTGAGTTGCAAGTCAAAAGGAGTTTGATGTTTAAGTCTTAAATAGTGGTAAAAAGCTATGTATGTACCGCTGCATAGGGTAAGCTCTAGCTTCAATGTGACCAGTTACAATTTTCAAGCAAATGAACTGAGATTAAATAATAAAAAGAATTCAAACTATAAGAGGTAGAAAGTAGAGTAAATATGTATATAAAAATGTGGGAAATATAAATTGTAAAATATAGATTTAAACATAAATGCTAGTGATTATACTCAGTGTTATTACATTAAATTCCCTATCAAAGTCAAAGATTTTAACTGAATTTATCAACAACAGCAACAGTTCTATGCTTATAATAAGGGGCATAGCTAAATACAAAGTTAAGAAAATAATTAAAAGTAAAAAAAATATTTGATAAGCAGAGACTAGACACACACAAAGCCACTAAAGTGATAATAATACTGAGGTATATAAGTCAGAAAGTGTTAGCAGAAATAAAAAGGAAATTTTCATGATGATAGAATGTTCAATTGACCATGGTGGGAAGAGTTTCAATTCTAAGTATCTAATTATATGGCTTCAGTTTTATGAGAAAAATTAACCAAAATTCAGGGAAATGTAAAAAATTAATATGGAATAGTATACAAATTATGATCACTTGGCTATAAAACAATTAATAAAAATAATATAAACTGCAGTATAAAAATTTTAAAGAAAAGATGTCAAAACCAAATCTTGTGAAATTAAAAAAAAATTACAATCAGGAAGAGATTATTCAAGTTCTGCTACATTGGTTCAGTATTTGAAAGCCAGTCAGTGTATTTAATTACATTAATATAATTTTAAAGAATCCTGATTTTCTTTATGCATTCAGAAAATAAACTAGGCAAATTACAATTACCATTACTTATAAAAACTTCTATAAAACTGAATTTAAAAAAAACTTCCTTCATGCTAAAGTGTATCTTCAAAAATCTATAGCAAAATACAAAGTCATAAAATATTAAAGGCTTTCCCCATTAGTGTCCTGTTAACAAAACTGCTATTCTACTTTTTATTGAGTTTCCTAGCCTTTACAAGAAAGGAAATAAAATGTACATGGAATGGAAAGAAAGAAAGAAAATTGTCACTCTTTGCACTCAGGAGATCCAAAATAATCTTTATATAAATGATTAAAATAAGTGGGTACATCAGGGTTGCTGGGTATAAGGTTGTATTTGGGTTCTCCAGAGAAACAAAATCAAAAGGAAGTGAGGAAGATAGATGGGTGGGGTGGGTGAGTGGATGGATGGATGAACGGAAACCGGAAATGTAGGTAGATAAATAGATGGATAGATACAGGGGCAGAATTTGAGAAAATGTCTTACATAATTGTGGGGGCTGGCAAGTCTGAAATCTGTAGGATGGGCCAGCAGTCTAGAAATTTGGGTTAAAATTAGTGTTGAATTCTTGAGTCTGAAATCTTCAGGACAAGTCGTCTGACAAAGTTTCCGATACTACAATCTTAAGGCAGAATGACTTCAGTCTTTGCTCTTAAGATTGTCAACTGGCTGGATATAGCTCCCCCACGTTATGAAGTGAAGTGAAGTGAAGTCGCTCAGTCATGTCCAACTCTGCGACCCCGTGGACTGAGCCTACCAGGCTTCTCCGTCCATGGGATTCTCTAGGCAAGAATACTGGAGTGGGTTACCATTTCCTTCTCCAGGGGATCTTCCCGACCCAGGCATCAAACCCGGGTCACCCGCTTTGGAGGCAGACGCTTTAACCTCTGAGCCACCATGGAAGTTAAAACGTCATCTCTTTTACTCAGTCTAATGATTTAATCACACTTAAAAAAAAATAGCTTCACAACAGCATCTTGACTGGTGTTGAAAATAGTTGGGCACAATAGCCTAGCCATGTTGATAGCCATTGCAGTCCACCCCTTGTCCATTTGGCACCCATACACATCTCCTTCAAACATACTTAATTTCTAAAGACATTATTAAAGTCTTACTTCTACTTAGTATGATACAACAATCCTGTATGAAACCCAAAGTTCACTAACCCTTTCACCAGAAGATGATGCAAAATCCTTGAGTGACAGTCTTCCCTTTATATTCTGTAACTCAAATACTCATATAAAGTTAATAAAGCTTAACTACTATGATGCAAAGTTAATACATCTCATATCATGATGAGAGGGGGAAGAAAAAATGTTATGTATATACACAAATATATTCATAATAAAATAAGGAAGACATACTCGAAATGATTACAGTTGTAGTTTCTGCAACTGGTCATGTGGTCATAACTGGTATTTGAAATTACCTACTCCTACATGCCTTCTATACTGTCTTAGCCCTCAGAAAGTACCTCAGGTGGTTGTGGTCTATACCTGGTAGCATGATACAAACCTTTGTTCCTGAAGGTTCTAAGCCATTAGTAATCCTGCCTCAATTGGGTTGTTGTAGTTTTCTGTTCACTTTAATCACAGGGCATGGTAGTACTAGGCGATGCCCTAAAGCAGGAGTCCCCAGCCTCCTAGATCTAATGTTGATGATCTGAGATGGAGCTGATATAGAAGTGAATGTAATGGACTGGACTTGAATCCTCTTGAAAATGTACCCCCCTCTCCCCAGTCCATGAAAAAATTGTCTTCCACGAAACCAGTCCCTGGTTCCAAAAAGGTTAGAGACTTTTGCCCTAAAGGAACTTGTGCATTACAAATATCTTCTTCCTTACCTCCATTTTATAATAACAGTCCAATTTCTTTTTAGCTTTTTATTTTATATTGGAGTATGGGCTTCCCTGGTGGCTCAGA
Source organism: Capricornis sumatraensis (assembly GCF_032405125.1). NCBI lineage: Eukaryota > Metazoa > Chordata > Mammalia > Artiodactyla > Bovidae > Capricornis > Capricornis sumatraensis. The sequence goes on from NC_091073.1 coordinate 29,189,897, forward strand.
TGTTAAAGAATCTGCCTGCAATGCAGAAGACCTGGTTTTGATCCCTGGGTCTATAAGAGCCCCTGGAGAAGGGAATGACTAACCCCTCCAGTATTCTTGCCTGGAAAATTCCATGGACAGAGGATCCTGGTGGGCTACAGTCCGTGGGGTCACACAGAGTCAGACATGACTGAAGGGACTTAGCATGCATGCATAGCCAATTAACAATGTTGTGATAGTTTCAAGTGGACAGCAAAGGAATTCAGCCTTACCAATTTCCGTTTGGTAGTCAGGATCAGTCCTCCTAGCCAGTGTAGTAATGCCCATATTTCCCTGTTGATTCAGAGGCAGAGGAGCCCAAAGTGGCCAGGTAGCAGTCTTCGCTTCCAATTCAGTGGAATCACCCTGTACTTTCTGCCAGAAACGTTCCTTCCTTTGGAGACCTACAGACCAGCAAAATCAGCAAGATGATGAGGACAGGAAGAAAAATTTTTTACTGATGAACTACTTGCAGTAATAGTGATGTCACTTCCATTTGCACCCCTTGATCCCTGGACCCATGGTCCTGAATATGGAAGAAACAAACCATATATTGAGCACTGACTTTCAAGATTCCTTGATATTTATATTGTATTATGTATGTGCACAGTTGCTCAGTCATGTCTGACTGTTTGCAACCCCATGAACTGTAGCCCTCCAGGTGCCTCTGTCCATGGGATTTTCTAGGCAAGAATACTGATGTTGGTTGCCATTTCCTACTTCAGGGGATCTTCCTGACCCAGGAATCAAACCTATGTCTCTTGTGTCTCCTGCATTGGCAGGTATTCTTTACCATTCAGTTCAGTTCAGTTCAGTCGCTCAGTTGTGTCCGACGTTGTGACCCCATGAATCGCAGCACGCCAGGCCTCCCTGTCCATCACCAACTCCCGGAGTTCACTCAGACTCATGTCCATCGAGTCAGTGATGCCATCCAGCCATCTCATCTTTACCATTAGTGCCACCCTAATAGGAAACCCTATTATATACACATACATCTAAATCCATATATACATACATATATATCAGGGAATCTTGAAAAAACTAAAACACAAAGAATAAGTTATGAACTATGATACCATTTTATATAACATATGAAAGCATACATCACAGTATTAGTTTACACACATATAAATAAGTAGTTAAGTATTAAAATCTGAACAGAAAAGATACACAAAATGCAAGAATAGGGTTATTATTAGAAAAAATTATATGATTGGAGAAATGTATAAAGGAATTTTCAATTATAAACTTATTAAAAAAGTTCTGAATCAAATAAAGCAAAACATGACATTTTTCAAAAAAAGGGGCACCTGAGTCTACCCTATGGACTGAATTGTGTCCTTCCAAAATTCATATTTTGAAGTCCAAAACCTGATATAACTTGGAAATAGAGTCTTTGGGAGGTAATTAGGTCTAGATGAGATTGTGAGGGTGGGGCCCTCGTGATGGAATTAGTGCCTTTATAATAAGAGACATCAGAGAGCTTGCTCTCACTCCATCTTGTGAAGACACAGCCAAAAAGTGATCATGTGTAGCCTGGAAGAGAGGTCTAATCGGGACTCTCACCCTCCTGGCACCCTGATCTCAGACTTCCAGACAGCAGCACTATAGCAGAGAAACTTCTGTTAGTCAGACCACGTTGTCTATGGTATTTTGTCATGGCAACCCAGGATGAGATAGTCTTTATCACCTTATTCAGAATATAATTCCTTATGTTTGAAAAATCACTCCCTTTAAAAACAAATCCATTGCCATGAATATCAAGCTCATGTTGCCCAAAGAGTTTATGGAAAAGCAGAATCCTAGAAAAATTAAAAGTAAGTGAAAGCGTTTTTTAAGTTTAAATGACTATACAAGTATCAACTATTGTAAAATCCTTTAAGGTAGGCGTTATGTGTATATCGCCAGTGCCGAGTGAAGTATCTGCCACATACCAGTGCTTAATATCTGTGACATACAAAGAGTATATCAGTGAAACAGAAAGCATAAAGCTCCACTAACCACTGTTCTTCTGAAATCTCATAATAAAGAGAGGGGCTTACAACAACCACAAAAACTTATCTTTTCAGGGACCTATTATCATGTAGCAAGTTTTCAAGTTTTTAATGCTGCTATAAATAACATGGACCCCTTTGCCGGCTTAAACCAGTTTCCTAATATTCTCTTTTCACAAATTACTAATTCTGGCTTCTACAGTTGTGATTAAGCCCTTTCCCTTGCTTTTCCTAATCTTTATTTATTTTTTTTTAGACTTTTTGCTTTATAATGGAGTATAACTGATTAACAATGTTGTGATAGTTTCGGGTATACAGTAAAGGACTCCACAATACATATACCTGTATCCATTCTCCCCCAAACTTCCCTCCCATTCAGGCTGCCACATCACATTAGGCAGAGTTCCCTGTGATATACAGTAGGTCCTTGTTGGTTGTCTTTTAAATATAGCAGTGTATATGTCCATCCCAAACTCCCTAACTATCATTTTCCTCAGTCCTTTTCCCCTAGCAACCATAAGTTCATTGTCTGAGTCTGTGGATCTGTTTCTGTTTTGTAAATACGTTCATATGTATCATTTCTTTTTAGTCTGCTTATAAGGGATGTCATACAGTATTTACACTTCTTTGTCTGACTTACTTCATTTAGTATGACAATCCCAAATTTCCTCCATGTTGCTGCAAAGGACATTATTTCATTCTCTTTAATGGCTGAGTAATATTCCTTCATGCAGAAGGCAATGGCACCCCACTCCAGTTCTCCTGCCTGGAAAATCCCATGGCCAGAGGAGCCTGGTGGGCTGCAGTCCATGGGGTCGTGAAGAGTCGGACACAACTGAGTGACTTCACTTTCACTTTTCACTTTAATGCATTGGAGGAGGAAATGGCAACCCACTCCAGTGTTCTTGCCTGGAGAATCCCAGGGATGGGGGAGCCTGGTGGGCTGCCATCTATGAGGACACGACTGAAGCGATATGTACATCTTCATTATCCACTCTTCTCTTGATGGACATTTAGTTTGCTTCCATGTCTTGGCTATTGTAAACAGTGCTGCAGTGAACATTGGGGGTGCACGCATCTTTTTGGACCATGTTTTTCTCTGGATATACGCCCACTAGTGGGCTGGCAGGGTCATATGGTAGCTCTATTTTTATTTTTTTAAGCAACCTCCATGGAGTTCTCCATTATAGCTGTACCACTTTTGAGTCTCATAAACAATGTAAGAGGGTTCACTTCTCTCCACACACTTTCCAGCATTTATTGTTTCTGGACTTTTTGATGACAGCAGTTTTGACTGGTGTGAGGTGCTATCTCACTGTAGCTCTGATTTACATTTCTTTAACAATTAGCAGTGTTGTACATCTTTCCATGTGCTTCTTGGCCATCTGTGTATCTTGTTTGGAGAAATGTCTCTTTAGGTCTTCTGTCCATTTTTCGGGTTGTTTGTTTTGATGATATTAAGCCTTATAAGCTGTATGTAACATTTGGAAACTAATCCCTTATTGGTCACGTCATTTGTAAGTATTTTCTCCCAATCTGTGGGTTATCTTTCCATTTTGCTAATTGTTTCCTTTGTGTGCAAGAGCAAAGACAAAGGAGAATCCACTAGGAGGAGTGCAGTCACAATAAAATCAAACCGTACACCCGCTCAGTGGGTGCCCTGCAAACAGAAGAGCAGTTGTACCGCAGACGTCCCCCCACTGTTGTGAAGGTTTTGAGCCCCACTTCAGCCTGGGGGTCTGAAAAAGAGACTAGGAATCCCCAGGGAAATCTGGCTTTGAAGGCCAGTGGGATTTGATTGCAGGACTTCCATAGGACGGGGGGAAAGACTCCCCTCTTGAAGGGCATGAACAAAATCTTGCACACACCTGAACCCAGAGGAAAGGAGCAGTGACCCCATAGGAGACTGAACCAAACCTGCCTGCTAGTGTTAGAGGGTCTTCTGCAGAGTGGTGGGTGGCAATGGCTCGCCATGGAAACAAGGGCACTAGTAGCAGCAGTTTTAGGAAGTGGCTATTAGCACAAGCTGTCTTGGAGGTGACCATTGGCCCCACCATAGAGCCTGTAGCCTTCAAGGCTGGGTCATGGAAGGCCAGCCAACCAACTGGGAGGGATCACAGTCCCTCCCATCAACAGACAAGTGGGTTAGGGCTTCATTCCAGTAGTCACATACGGATGTGAGAGTTAGACTATAAAGAAAGCGGAGTGCCGAAGAATTGATGCTTTTGAACTGCAGTGTTGGAGAAGACTCTTTAGAGTCGCTTGGACAGCAAGGAGATCCAACCAGTCCATCCTGAAGAAAATCAGTCCTGAATATTCACTGGAAGGACTGATGCTGAAGCTGAAACTCCAATACTTTGGCCACCTGATGGGAAGAACTGACTCAATGGAAAAGACCCTGATGCTGGCAAAGATTGAAGGCAGGAGGAGAAGGGGACAACAGAGGGTGAGATGGTTGGATGGCATCATCAACTCAATGAACATGAGTCTGAGTAAACTCTGGGAGTTGGTGATGGACAGGGAGGCCTGGTGTGCTGCAGTCCATGGGGTCGCAGAGTCAGACATGACCAAGCAACTGAACTGAACTGAGCAGTCCTTTGCTTTTTTGACAATATCCTTTCCCTAGTGTTCCTTTCCTAGTCCAAATCCTGGGTAATTTCATACTAAATAGGGGCATGTGATCGCTTCCTTCTTTTGAGCTAATCATCCCAGAGAGGGAATCACTCTTACTTTGTATCATTCCCCAGAGGTGTACTTCAACTTCTCCAGGAAAAGTGAGCACATTTTATTAACCTGCATCACACAAAGTTCAGGAGGTTTTTTTGGTTAATATACCAACAAGCTGTCATTGTAGGGAACAACTTCTAGCCTAAGGGCCTGGATAAAATTATAGAAATGGAGCTATCAGGGAAAATCTAAAAAGTGTGGCTCCAAGTAACAATTGTACGTATGGTTCTCTCTCTCTCTTTTTAACATCATATGTGTTTATACTTTCACTAAATTTCCAAATGTGTTAATTCAAATTAGTCTCCTAAGTATTCCCTTCTGTCGGTAGCATTTGGCTGTACAGTAAAACAAGCAGCTGCCACAAAGCATTCGCTAATGCTCCCTTCCTCAGAGGGAGATTAGTACAAATTTAAGTTTGTGTTAATCCCCACCTGTAGCGCCATGATCTCTGTTGGGTTTTGCTAAGTTTAAATAATGGCTACAAAAATAATTTGCTCTTATTTGCATAATATAGGACTGTAGCAACAGTTTCTGCACTATATTATTAACCTGTTTTGTGGCAAATGGTGTTTACTTATGGCCTTGGACATGTGGTATCTATTAAGTAACATCTCCAAGAATGGATGCTTGCTTACTTGTTAAATGGAAACCAAAATGTCAAAAATAATTTGGGTGAATGTAAAAGTAAATGGCAAATGCTGACAGTCATGAGGCTTACTGAAGTTACCAAAAATGCAGATTACTTAGACATTAATAAAAAATAATAATAAGAGCTTTTGAGGCTTGACTGGGACCATTTATGGCATGATTTCAACATCACTTAACATGACACATTCATATTTTTCCAGTGCCATTTTCAATTACAGTACAATACAAATTTTATTAGTTGTCTAGTAATACTATAGAATAATTTAAAAAGGCAGTGTATGCTTTTTAAAATAGGGACATTGATTCTAATTCTACAAGGCTTTAAGAAAAAAAAATCAATGAAACATTTTTATATAAGAGAAAAATAATTATCTTCCATGGTTTTGTTATTGAGTTTTTCACTTTATTTCAATTGTCTTTAAAAATGGTTTGTAATGGCCTAGCATGAACATAATGAACACACATTAATTACAAAATGTTTTCAAATGTAAATGATCAGGATCCATTTGGGAGATGAGTGTCAAGTACTTGGGCCTAAGAATAAACTTGATATCTCACCAAATGTTTTCTGCTCTGAAAGCTGGCATCTCCTGTGACTTCAGATCCCATATCGAAAATGTTCAGTCATTCTTCTCCAAGACCACACTGCTCAGAACTCGAGCAAGAATTTCTTCTTGGAAATTGTTCTGCTCAGTTTGACTACCTCATTAATAGTCTGAAAGAATGATGGGAACAGAAACAATGTCAAAAAATGTTGGTACCACTGCTAAGTAAGAACTTTTGAGCTATATCACCACTCAGCCCTTAATGTGGGCTTCCAGGTGGCCTCTGTCAGTGCAGGAGATGCAAGAGACACAGGTGTGATCCCTGGGTTGGGAAGATCCCCTGGAGAAGAAAATGGCAACCCACTCCAGTATTCTTGCCTGGAAAATCTCATGGACAGAGAAGCCTGGTGGGCTACAGTCCATGGGGCCGCAAAGAGTTGGCATGACTGAACACACACAGCCCTTAACATAGTGGAGTATTGTAACAGAATTCCAGTACTGAAGGAAGTCTGGAGAAGTACACTGTATCTATGGATAGGCAGAAGAAAGAACTAGGGGGAAAAAAGAAAAAAACTCCTGAAACTTTGGATCTTTAATTCTCCAATTTTCATTGATAACTCATACAAAACCATTAGACATTTTTATCTTTATGTTTTATTTAATCAAACCAGTTTCAAAACTGAGTTTCCATCCTGCCAAGCTGATGGAGGATTCAGCCTGGGGTTTTCTGGGGCTCCCCCTACACAGAGGTGCCAGCACTGAGAAATGGGAACTCTCTTGGACCAGTGCTGACAGTTGCAGCTGGCTGCTGCATGGCGGCCTTGAGGTCTTGTTGTTCTCAGGAGCTCTGGTGCTCCACTTGAGGCATATTCAGAACACCCGAGAAGCCGAGGATCTCAGTGAAGTACCACAGGATTGTGCGATCTCTTGGGTTACAGAAATACCCCATATTTTTCTTGTTCTTAGAGGCACAACCCTCTCCCTTGCCCCCACGGGTTTCCAACACTGTACCTTCACTGATTTTAGGAGGAATCTGCTTTATGTATGTATGTAGCTTCTATTCAGTTCAGTTCAATTCAGTCGCTCAGTTGTATCTGACTCTTTGCGACCCCATGAATCACAGCATGCCAGGCCTCCCTGTCCATCACCAACTTCCGGAGTTCACTCAGATTCACGTCCATCGAGTCAGTGATGCCATCCAGCCATCTCATCCTCTGGCGTCCCCTTCTCCTCCTGCCCCCAATCCCTCCCAGCATCAGAGTCTTTTCCAATGAGTCAACTCTTTGCATGAGGTGGTCAAAGTACTGGAGTTTCAGTACTTTGGAATTGCAGTTTCAGACTGAATTTTAATCATTATAACTGGGCTCAAACACATCTTTATTAATCAAAATAGGACCCATTACAATCAACACATTTTTGCCAATGAGAAATAAGTTTGTTTATTCCTGTAGCATGAAAATCTGTGCTTCAAACTCTTGGAAAGCAATTTCTGCCTCCTGCTGGTTGTGGGAGCATTTTCCTTGCAAAAAGTTGTCAAGATACCTGAAGAAGTGGTAGTTGGTTGGTGAGAGGTCAGGTTAATACGGCAATTGGGGCAACACTTCATAGCCCAATCTGTGCGAGTTTTGAATTGTTGGTTGTGCGATGTGCTATTGGGCATTGTCATGGAGAATTGGGCCCATTCTTTTGACTGATGCCAGCTGCAGGCATTGCAGTTTTGGGTGCATCCCATTGATTTGTTGAGCATATTTCTCAGATGTAATAGTTTCACCTGGATTTAGAATGCGATCGTGGATCAGGCAGCAAACCACAAAACAGTGACCATGACCTTTCTTTGCTGCAAGTTTGGCTTTGGGAAGTGCTTTGGAGCTGCTTCTCTGTCCAGCCACTGAGCTGGTCATCGCCAGTTGTTGTGTGAAATCCACTTTTCATCACACATCACAATCTGGTCAAGAAATGGTTTATTGTTGCTTTGTAGAATAAGAGAAGATGAAAATTCAAAACAATTATTTGATTGTAGTCAGCTCATGAAACACCTACTTACTGAGCTTTTTCACCTTTCTAATTTGCTTCAAATGCCAAACAACCATAGAATGGTTGATATTGAGTTCTTCAGCAACTTCTCCTATCATGAGAGGATCAGCCTTGATGATTGCTCTCAACTGGTCATTGTCAACTTCTGATGCCTAGCTACTTTGCTTCTCATCTTCAAGGCTCTTGTCTCCTTTGCAAAACTTCTTGAACCACTACTGAACTATGTTTGTTAGAATTTCTTGGGCCAACTACATCGTGGATGTTGCAAGTTGTCTCCTCTGCTTTATGACCCATTTTGAAGTCAAATTAAGAAAATCACTCTAATTTGCTTTTTGTCTAATATCATTTCCCTAGTCTAAAATACATGTAAAATAAATAGCAAGTAGTAAGTCATTAGCAAAAAAAATAAAGTGAGAAGTGTGCATTAAAATGATGTATCACATAACCACATTTATTTAAGAATGTATTCCAATACCAAATGGCAAAGTTCAACAATGCAAAATTGCAATTACTTTGGCACCAACTAATATTTTTCTGTTCTGCAAAAATCTCCAAGGAAAGGAACCATAAATATCATCTACCCACCTGGAATGGAGAGACTGGGAAGTTTTTAGGGAGTGCAAGTGCTCTATAATGTAAAAAAAAAAAAATGCAATAAAAATGAGTTTAAAATGATAGCCAAAAAGTTTGCCAGAAATTTGAATTTTTATGGTAACAGCCAAAGTGTGAAAATATTTCATCTTGTCTCTTCAATGCAGCTCATTCTAAGAAGTCTTAAAACATGTGATATATATACATGTATATAAATATATATATATATACTTTTTTCCCAACCATTTTTGTCTGATTTCCTGTGAACTCAAACTAAAACTGACTTTCTCACTCCCTAGACTCTCCTCTCCAACATCTTTCCAATGCAGTCACTTCTATCTTGTCTTGTCTTCACTGGGGACCGCAATGCTGAGATTAAGTCCTGAGAAGGAGTACATCTTACATGTATTGATTCTCAGTATTTCAGAAATATTCTTGACAACAGCTAGGTTCTATCACTGCATATTCCTCCATGAGTCAGCTGGGGATGCTTTTCTCAGTGTACACTGTTACTGGGTCCTCTTGATTTTACTTTTGTCTATGAATTTCTTTGTGTTAGCATTTTTATGATGCGCTGTTCACGGGGCACTAGTGGTAAAGAACTCACCTGCCAATACAGGAGACATAAGAGATGTGGGTTTAATCCTGGGTCTGGAAGATCCCCTGGAGGAGGGTATGGCAACCCACTCCAGTATTCTTACCTGAGAATCCCTCAGACTGGCAGGCTACAGTCCATAGGGTCGCAGACATGACAGAAGCGACTTAGCACGGCTACCTTACAGCACGTCATCCAGAGCCTTCTCTTAAGAAATCTACCTGCCTACATGCAGGTTTCCCTTCATTTCACCCAGTACAACATTGCATGAGTCTTCTGAAAATAGTTTTAAGTTGGTGGCCTTGGTCCTGTGCAGTAGTGTTCATTCTTTCTCATCAGAAGGATGAATTCCATGCTTTTCAGTGTGGCATGTTCCACCTTACAGAAAAATGGACCCAACTTTCTTTTATCTTATTTCTTCTTATATCTTTTAAAAATTCAGTCAATCTAGGGATACCCTATGTTTCCTTCTTTGCAACCCACAGGACTCTTTCCCTGTTTTCAGGGTATCCCGGTCGGCTTTCCTGCATCTGATGTTCTTTAATTCCAGGTTAAGACCTGCCTTCTCCAAAAAAAGCTGCATATCCTATTGTACAGACCAGTGGCTTCTCTTGTGTGAAAACTCCCAGGTTTTCTTTCCAGTAGCCATTCTTTATTTCCTTGAGTATATACCCATTTAGACTTGTTGGTGCTCTTCTTGCATTTTTAAATCATTCATATTATGAATGAAGTTTCATCTGTGTGGCTATAGAGTGTGGGCTTTGTATGGGAAACTGTGGTTCTTCTGCATAGAAATCAGTGCAGAATAGGGAACTGTTTCACCCTGCCATAAAGATGTTGAAATGAGTGTATAGCTCTGCCTCAGCCTAATGACAATGGCAGAGTTTAGAGAATATGCTTGTAGTGAAAATTAACATAGAACAAATTGTGCCTTATGTGTGTGTGTGTGTGTGTGTGTGTGTGTGTGTGTACTCAGTCATGTCCGACTCTTTGAGACCCTATGGATTGTAGCCCACCAGCCTCCTCTGTCCATGGGATTCTCCAGGCAAGAATACTGGAGTGAGTTACCATTTCCTTCTCCAGGGGATCTTCTCCTCCCAGTGATTGAACCCAAGTCTCATGGATTGCAGTTGGATTCTTTACCACTAGTGCCACCTGGGAAGCCCTGTGTGTGTATAATATACACATAAGTGTGTGTGTGAGTGTGTGTGTGTGTGTATAGGGGCTTCCAGTAAGAGATGCTGATTTGATTCCTGGGTCAGGAAGATCCCCTGCAGGAGGCCATGGCAACTCACTCCAGTATTCTTGCCTAGAGAATCCCATAAACAGAGGAACCTGGCGGGCTACAGTCCATAGGGTCACAATAAGACTGAAGCAACCTTGCATGCACACACACATGCATGGATATATATCTATAGCTTCTATTACAAATAAAATGGCTAAGTGCACATCAGGATTTTTGGTAAGATTGGAGAAAAGGATTCCACATTCCTCTGGAACAAAGAAAAAGGAAATTTAACGGGTGTAGGGGATGTCTTGCCTCCAAGAGAAAGGATAAACCTTCATCCAGCAGCCAGAATCCAATATAACCTAAAAAAGTATTCTGTATGCATGTAAAAGTGGATAATATTTGAGCTATCCATTCATCAAAGCATTAAAACCCCAAAACTCATTTCTGCTCTCCAGAATGGCGCCATTGCACATTTCTGCTCCAGAATAATTCGTGTGGACGGATCTGGCAGCCAAACATGAAAGTGTGGGTGCTGAACGGCTGGCAGCTGGCCCAGCATTTAACCCTGCTGTTTTAGAATGCCATAAAATAAGCCCAATTTAATCTTTCCAAATCATTTGGTCAGTGGCTGTGATTTCCGCAGAAAATAACTTCAAAGAAGGCAGGCACCTTTGTTGATCCTTGTTTAAGCAGCCTGAGTGCCAGTATATTTAAGAATAGGAAACAAAAAACTCAAAGCCTGTGATACATTCCTAAGAATTTAAACCAACTGGGTATGTAGACCAGCCTATTAATTTTCCCTGGTGGTAAGGATGTGCTCAGGTTGATACAATTAAGAGACAATGTCATCAGCTAAAATGTCATCACAGGTAGATTGATACTGTTTATTAAAATCTATCAAAGTGTGGCGTCTTTGCCATAGATACAGAGAACAGATTGGTGGTTGTCAGAAGTGGGGATTATGCGTCAGTGGTCAATGAAATGGTGAAGAAAGTCAAAAGGTACAGACTTCCAGTTATAAAATACATGAATTATGGGATGTGATGTATAGCATGGTGACTATAATTAATATTGTATTGCATATTCGAAAGTTGCTAAGAGTATATCTTAAATGGTCTATCTTAAAAGAATATTCTCTAAGTAAGGTGACAGATGTTAACTAGGCTTGTTGTGGTGATCATTTTGCAGCATATAAAAATACCAGATGATATATACCTGAAACTAATAGAATTCTATGTGTCAATTATATTTCTATTGAAAAAAAAAGAGAAACTTTGCGATGGAGAACACAAATCAGTATATAAAATTGTGATGTCTATTATTGATCTAAGAAAAGTACACACTTATTTAAGATACTCCCCACAATGACCTTATTTAATTTATGATACCAATCTGAAGTACAGATTGCATCATTTTATCTTATGATGACTTAGAAACTTATAAGAAGCAACTCTTTTTTTAATGCTGTCACTTGACAGTTTGGAGAGTATTTTGTGATTTATTTCAATAACTGTTTCTATCATGTACGGTGACACACTATCTGGAAAGTAACTGATCTCCCTTTAAGATATATTTTAAATTAAGGAAACCAAACCTGAAGTGTTCTAGAAGGAGGAGGCCCTGTTGTTATAGTTAAAGTAATTTTATCATGGTCAGTGGAACTCGGAGACATGGTTCATGAAAACCATCTCACCTTGTCTTGATTTTAAAAAAATGTATAGGAGACCAAAAATATATTATGTTCTCACTGCATTTATCTGACTTAGACTTAAATAGAGAATAAAGTAGTTTAAGCCAAATTTACTTTTAATATCAATAATACAAAGCAATATATCTCTTATTTACCTTATCATCAAGAACTAACATAGATGCCACATCACATTTTATGAAGAACCCTAAGTTGCTTTTCATCAATTTTGTCCATTATCTCTTGTGCAAATATTTTGTTTTGCCTCGTCTTTATATTTTCTAGTGAAAACTTTTGTCTTACTAGTTAATAGTTCTTTATATAACCTACCACAGTTCATAGATTTTTAGTTCCTTGATCTCTTTTATATGTTCATTGTCCATCTATACTTATATTCTTCCCTCCAAAAGTAGGATCCGTGGTTTGTCCTAATACCACCCTCAAATTCCTTGCTGTTGAATATTCTTATTTTATATTTTTTGGATTATTAATTTCTATCTCTGGTTTACTCCAAACAATTCAATTCTCTGTTATTTTTCTTTGGCTATCATTGATTACCAGGGGAAAAAATGGCCTAACTCTGTAATAAATGGCATTACAAACGTGACATTGGATGGAACAGTCTTTATGCTGATCCCCATTTCACCCAGAGATTGTTGCAGATGTTTACATTCTTTAAACCTACACCATTCAGTCTCTGCAGATGATCTGACCATAGAAGAAAATTTTCTCCCCTCAAATCCTATGGGGAGTAGGGTCTGGATCATCCCACCAGGAGACCAACCTAGACCAAGAGAACTATTAGTACTAGTGGAGAATGAGGGACATCTGAAAAAAAGGTGGTGGATGAGGGGTATTACTCACTCTCCAAAGGATGACCCACTGAATAGCCTCAGAATAAGCCTAACACTTCCTGATTCCTCTTGAGCAAAGCCCTACCTTTCCTTAAAGACTGATGTCATCGTCTCTGCTACTATGGGGATTCATTAGCTTTCCACACAGTCTTTAGCATAGGAGCCTGAAGTAACAGATTAATAGCTGTAGCAGAGAGCTATTTTAGTGGGACTATCTTTGTGTCCATTGGTGGAAGGATTCTGCTTTGGGAACTGTCAGGTTGGACCCCGGGGGCCATGATGGGCTGCCCCTCCTCTCCCTCCCGCCGGCAGGGGAAGTCTCTAACGGAAGGAGCCTCCCAGATCCCGGGGACCAATGACAGCACACTTCACCAGCTAAAGCTGCCCCACCCCAGCCACGTAAAAGGACCTGTCAGCCCACGATTCCTTGGCCTGCTGATCTGTCCAAACCCCCGTACATCTAGCCTGACCATCCCTCGCAAGGAACATATAAAAACCACCCCCAACATGGTCTGGGCGCGGACTTCCTCAACCTGCCTCGTTCAGGTCCAGGAACCCTGCCTGGGAGCACTTCGCCATTAAAAAGCCTGTTAGATACTCTTTTGGTGTCCTGGTCTTTTACCTAACAGGAACTAGAACCTGTCGATCCACTGAACCTAAATCTGTGGCAATGAGAGGCACAATTTCCCCAAGTATGTCACTGGAGCAAGGGTAATTGAGATCATGGCTACTTCCACTACTTGGTTCCCAAACTCATGTACTCTTCAGATGATGGTATTTGATTTAGAATGTACACTCATTCTTGAAGATGATGCAGTCCTGGAGGAGAAACCTTGTAGGGTATCATATCCAAACTTGTGCTTCAACTGTACTTTCTTTTTTAAAAAACAAAAGAAAGTTCAGTCACTCAGTCGTGTCCGACTCTTTGTGACACATAGACTGCAGCACGCCAAGTTTCCCTGTCCATCACTAACTCCTGGAGCTTGCTCAAACTCATGTCAGTTGGTGATTCCATCCAACCATTTCATCCCCTTCTGCCTTCAATCTTTCCCAGCATTAGGGTCTTTTCCAGTGAGTCAGTTCTTTGCATCAGATGGCCAAAGTATTGGAGCTTCAGCATCAGTCTTTCCAGTGAATATTCAGGACTGATTTTCTATAGGATTGACTGGTTTGATCTCCTTGCTGTCCAAGGGACTCTCAAGAGTCTTCTCCAACACCACAGTTCAAAAGCATCAGTTTTTCGGCATTCAGCTTTATTTATGGTCCAACTCTCACATCAGTGTTTCAGCTGTACTTAAAGAGGCCAAGCTACTGTCCTCCTGAGCTAGTGGTTTCTTTGTGGTCTTGTATGGGAAAGAACCAGTGGATCCCTTGGTCATCTTTCCACTGCCACATATTTCATGTAATTATCAAAACATTTGGTATCATGTGTCAGTGAATAAAACACTCTGTAAATCCTCAGATACTGGTCCAAACAAAGCTCTGCTGTCATGGAAGTCAATTCTTTACCAAGAGTATGCGTCAGTTACAGTTAAACTGAATTGCTTCTGCTTTCAGAATGGAATGGTCCAACATAGTTAACCAGAAGCTGATTGGACTTGTCAGGGTACAGTGCTGTCCTAGGGTCCAGGATTAATCCCTTTGCTGACAATTTGGGCATTTAGCAGGGGCAGTCACAAGATTAGCACTGGTGGAGGGGAGGCCATGTTCCAGAGCCCCTCTGTAGCCTCCATGCCTTTACTCTTCATGTATCCATTGTGCAGCACTAGGGTGGACAACGATAAAGCCTGGGTGATGTTTACTGGCCAAGTCTTTTGATAAAGAGACTTGGCTGGTTAGTGCGTCTTTTGTGAATAGTGTGTGTATTCTCTGATAGATGTTGACAAAAATTTATGATCTTCCGATTTCCTGCTTAGTCCATAGGTCCAAATACATATCACTCCTCCAGACCTCCTTCTCCCCAGCTTCCCATTCTTACTTTTCTTTGCCCTTGACCAATGAGCTGGGCTATTTAGCACTGTCCATGAGTTCATTTGTCCTTGGGCTATTTCTCTTTCTGCACAAAGTAGATGTTCACTTCACTCTGAGCTCTGCCTCTTGGGAGAGTTTTCCTACACTATTTCCTTTCAGGGAATCCCCTGAATTGAGCTGTAGTGAACTAACCACCCTTTTCCAAATAACACTAACATACTATACCAACCCTTTAGCAAACCCATCACTGGCGAATATTCTTCCCCATCTCCTGGTTATAAAAGATCTTCAGTGCTGCCTTAGATGTGACTTTGGGGAAATCTGCTGACGTAACAGGGGTAGATAATATGGGGGCGGGGGCTGGGCCACCTGCTCATGCATTTACTTTTTCTGTCTTCTTGCTTATGTCTGACTCTGGATGCACTTCTTCCATCTTATGATGACTGCTGGGCTTCCCTGGCCATATTACCTCAGTAATCTGAGAGGACTCAGTTCATGATGGCCGTCTTTGGTTGCTTGGTCTCTTGATGGCACAGGGTCCGATGCTCGATTCCTACCAAGGCCCACTTGCATACCAGGAAGTATGTAGCAGGTGTATTTTCAGGAGGTGTGTAGTTCTTGGCAACAAATTGCATGACCTGTTCCAGAACCGAGGGGTCTATGTGAATATTCCCATCACAAATGCCATAGTCTGCTGGGATTCTCCCATCAGAGGCATGTCTGGTACCACAGTACAGTGCGGCTCAAGAGGCAGCGGGGTTCCACACATCATGCCTGTTCCCACTCTGAGCCCTGCTAAAAACTAGGAGCCTTCCATGTTACCCAGAAAATGTGTTGGAACATTACCCCAAGTGCTGAAGATGATGACTGCGAAATTCAGAGTGTTGTGCTTCTTTTTTAATATTCTCTATTCCACACTTTCCCTAAAAGCATTTTTAACTTTCTACCATCTCCAAATTTTGACTTGGACCAGGGGTATACAGATGAGAATAGGAAAAATTATACCTCTTTATTAAGCACTTTCATTATGTTCCATGGTTGTGTTAGCAATATTTGTTAACTTTGTCATTAATTGAAATCATGGATATTGTCATGGCAAATTATAGTTATTTCATTACAGTTATTTGTATCCTTCATTATATCAATATTGTGAGTTATAGGCCTGCCTGTGAGCTCTTGAGTTTTTATAGTTTATAAGTATATATATTACTGCATCACAAATTCATGAACTTTTTAACATATTTGATATTATGCCTCAATATAGTTTATTTCCTTTATGTCTCTATATACTAATATTATATATTTACAAATATTTTTCTGAGAAGGAATCCATCAGCTTCTACAAAATTCCACAGAGGTCTTGTTCATGGCATATATTTTTGGAACCCCTGCCTAGACCAGGCTTCTCTGTCACACATGCTCCTTTATGATACAGAGGCTTCAGCTTACATGCCAACTCCTCAGAGGCCTCCCTGACCACCAGCCCAAAGGAAGCCTCCTGGGCACTTCTGAGACACACTATCCTGTTTTTCTTTCATCAGAGTATTTATAAATGCCTTATGTTTCCTTGTTCACAGGGCTGTTTGTTGGCTCTGTCCGTCACACTTGATCTAGTTGACATTTCCTTCTTCAATGTCCATTCCAGTAGTTCAGGCTTATCCCTTGGGATTTCCTTCAAGGGATAAATTTCCTTAAAATGATAATTTTCCTCTGTTTTTTCCTACTAACACTTCTTTATTCTCTAATTCATTTTCCTACCTGGACAGTTTCACTCACTCCCACTAGTACAAACATCACCAAAAGTGTATTATTCCCGAGGAGATGTACAAGTCCACAATCCTGTGTCTCCCATCCTGAAATCCATTAAGATCCCTTTTCCTACTAAATTCATTAGCAGCAAAACAGTACCTGAATTAACAAAATAGCCTTTATTGATCTCACATCCTGTGAATATTCATGCATTTCACCAAGAGAACTCATGTTTTGGTATGAGTTACCTGGCGCTGCCCAAGATTCTGCTAAAGATACTATTATTTTCTGTGTGTTAGTCTCTCAGTCATGTCTGACTCTTTCCAACCCTGTGGACTGTAGCCCACTTGGCTCCTCTGTCCATGGGATTCTCCAGGCAAGAATACTGGAAGGAAGGGTGGAGGTAGCCATTACCTTCTCCAGGGTATCTTCCCTACCCAGGGATCGAACAGAAGTTCACATTGCAGGTGGATTCTTTACCATCTGAACCACCAGGAAAGCCCTTTTATAGGATGTAAGTAACATATTACTTTTCAAGTCTGAAAAGCTGTGACATTGGAAGGGCTGAGATCATTTGTCTATTTCTAAGGAAATGGCAACCCACTCCAGTGTTCTTGCCTGGAGAACCCCAGGGATGGGGGAGCCTGGTGGGCTGCCATCTATGGGGTCGCACAGAGTCGGACATGACTGAAGTGACTTAGCAGCAGCAGCAACCCATTTGTAGATTTTTAAAAAATAGTTATTATCTTTAATGAGGGATATTATAAAGATCTTTAATGAGATCTATATTATTTTACTGAATAATAACCCATATTTACTGTCTTATGAGTATCAAATAGCTCAGTGAGATTCCTTGCTCTTCTGCTTACAAGCCACATCTCCAATCGTTTCTCTACAAACATGTAGTTTTTCAGCTACATCAGGCTAGACTTATGCACGTACCTCACTTCTCTATTACTTCTGCTCCTGGAAAGTAAATCCTTCTGTGTAGTTCTTATAATATCTACACATCTCTGAGAGGTTTTCGCTAGCCTGCCAAAGCAGAATACTGAATGTCATTTGGGGACACTTCTGATTGAATAATTATTGCTGAAAACTCTTACCATGTTCAGTTGCAAAAATGCACATTCTAGTATTTCTCTTGCCACTATGTGAGGAGCTCCACAAGTAGAGATGGTGGTGATTTAGTCACTAAGTCATGTCTGACTCTTGCGACCCCAGAGACTAGAGCCCACTAGGCTCCTCTGTCCCTGAGATCTCCCAGGCAAGAATACTGCAGTGGATTGCCATTTCCTTCTCTGAGCAATGGCATATTCCCACCATGATGCCTGGCTCTGCTCTCACACTATCTACTAGATAAATTTACCATTTTCTCCAGCTCCCTCCTCCCATTGCATTCCCTGTTGCTGTTAATTGCACTAACAGATATCTAGTCACTCAGGCAGCAGTCCTTCATTCTCCCTCCCATGATTCTCTTTAAGCATAACATTAGTCACTCATGCACTCTGAATTCATATTCCCTATCTCCTGTGTCACTGTTATATGCCCTCATTATCTCTCACCCAGCATTTTGAGATACTGTCCCATTTCTCTACTTGTAAACTGACTTTCTGTACAGTCTGTTATTATTCTAAAAGAATGGTTTAACTGAGTTACATGGTAACTTGAAATGTTTTAAAATGACCTTACCCATACATTGCTGCTGCTGCTAAGTTGTTTCAGTCGTGTCCAACTCTGTGTGACCCCATAGACGGCAGGCTGTCCTTAGAAGTTGCCCCCTAGTCTACTGTTCAAGCATCACTCCTTGTTTGTCAACCCTAAGTTTGTACTTCCCAGAAAATCTTCTGTGACTTGAATCTTCTTGCTTTTTCTGGTATGTAAGCCTCTATATTGGTCCTGTGTCAAGTTTCACCTCATGTTAAATAGCCAGATTAAAAGCTCACCTTTATAAAAATATTCTCCAAGTGGAGAAGATGGACATCTCAGCTCAGGGAGAGAGAGAATGCACCCTTCTTCTGCCATTTTGTTCTATTCAGGCCTTCAATTGATTGGATGATGCCATCCATATTGGTGAGGGTAGATCTTCTTTACTGTGTCCACTGACTGAAATGATAATCTCTTCCAAAAACACTGTCAAGGACACACCCAGAAATAATGTTTAGCCAGCTATCTGAGCATCCCTTATGGTTATCAATTTGACACAGAGACTTAAACATCACAGTTAGAATTAAGATAAGGGTGTCTGTTGCCAGCGGTATTATTTAATTATTCCATAAAGTAGTCAACAAATAGTAAATGCATTAAACAACAAAAATGAAACAAAATTTTAATTACTTGTAGATTATATGATAATTTCATTAAAAGGCAAAATATCTGTTGATTTTATTAGAAATTATACTAAATTTCAGATATTCAATAAATATTTGCAGAATAAATTCTTCTACAAAGTGTTATATAAAAAATATATACTCCTTTTACACAATTAATAAAAATATAATGTACCTACAAGTAAATTTTTAAAAAATAGTTATTATCTTTAATGAGGGATATTATAAAGATCTTTAATGAGATATATATTATCTTGCTGAATAATAAAACTTCAAAATATTTAAAAGTATCCATATTTCCTAAATTAATGTGAAAATTCAAGGAATTTCCAGAGAAAATAGACTTTTGCTTCTTTGTTCTCAAACACGATAAAACTGAGAAAAAATTTTGAAATATAAGCAGTGAGTGTGACCTAGTCTTGTTCAGTCGCTCAATTTTGTCAAACTATTTGTGACCCAATGGGCTGGAGCACTCAGGCTTCACTGTCCTTCACCATCTCCCTGAGCTTGCTCAAACCCATGTCCGTTGAGTCGGTGATGCCATCCAACCATCTCATCCTCTGTCATCCCCTTGTCCTCCTGCCTTCAGTCTTTCCCAGCATCCGGGTCTTTTCCAGTGAGTCAGCTCTTCCCTTGTAGCTTAGTGTAAAGAATCTGCCTGCAGTGCAGGAGACCCAGGTTCAATCCCTGGGTTAGAAAAATCCCCTGGAGAAGGAGATAGCAACCCACTCGAGTATCCTTGCCTGGAAGATCTCATGGACAGAGAAGCCTGGTAGGCTGGAGTCCATGGGGTTGCAAAGAGTCAGGCAGGACTGAGTGACTATTACTCACTTACACTTTACAGCTCTTTACATCAGGTGGCCAAAGTATTGGAATTTCAGCTTTAGCATCAGTCCTTCCAATGAATACTCAGGACTGATTTTCTTTAGAATTGATTGGATTGATCTTGCTGTCCAAGTGACTCTCAAGAGTCTTCTCCAGCACCAAAGTTCAGTTCAGTTCAGTAGCTCAGTCGTGTCCGACTCTTTGCGACCCCATGAATTGCAGCACACCAGGCCTCCCTGTCCATCACCAACTCCTGGAGTTCACCCAAACTCATGTCCATCAAGTTGGTGATGCCATCCAGCCATCTCATCCTTTGTCATCCCCTTCTCCTCCTGCCCCCAATCCCTCCCAGCATCAGAGTCTTTTCCAATGTGTCAACTCTTCGCATGACGTGGCCAAAGTATTGGAGTTTCACCTTTAGCATCAATCCTTCCAAAGAACACCCAGGACTGATCTCCTTTTGAATGGATTGGTTGGATCTCCTTGCAGTCCAAGGGGCTCTCAAGAGTCTTCTCCAACACCACAGTTCAAAAGCATCAATTCTTCGGCGCTCAGCTTTCTTCACAGTCCAACTCTCACATTCATACATGACCACTGGAAAAATCATATCCTTGACTAGATGGACCTTTGTTGGCAAAACAATGTCTTTGCTGTTTAATATGCTGTCTAGGTTGGTCACAACTTTCCTTGCAAGGAGTAAGCGTCTTTTAATTTCATGGTTGCAATCACCATCTGCAGTGATTTTGAAGCCCAACAAAATAAATCTGACACTGTTTCCACTGTTTCCCCATCTATTTCCCATGAAGTGATGGGACCAGATGCCATGATCTTCATTTCCTGAATGTTGAGCTTTAAGCCAACTTTTTCACTCTCCTCTTTCACTTTCATCAAGAGGCTTTTTAATTCCTCTTCACTTTCTGCCATAATGGTGGTATCATCTGCATATCTGAGGTTATTGATATTTCTCCCGGCAATCTTGATTCCAGCTTGTGCTTCTTCCAGCCCAGTGATTCTCATGATGTACTCTGCATATAAGTTAAATAAGCACAGTGACAATATACAGCCTTGACGTACTCCTTTTCCTATTTGGAACCAGTCTGTTATTCCATGTTGCACCAAAGTTGGAAAGCATCAATTCCTAGGGATTCAGCCTTCTTTATGGTGTAATTCTCACGTCTGTACATGACTACTGGAAAAACCATAGCTTTGACTATATGGACCTTTGTTGGCAAAGTAATGTCTGTGCTTTTTAATATGCTGTTTGTCATAACTTTTCTTCCAAGGAGGAAACATCTTTTAATTTCATGGCTGCACTCACCATCTGCAGTGATTTTGGAGCCCAAGAAAATAAAACCTGTCACTGCTTCTACTTTTTCCCCTACTATTTGCAGTGAAGTGATGGGACCTGGATGCCATGATCTTAATTTTTTGAATGTTGAATTTTAAGCCAGCTTTTTCACTCTCCTCTTTTACCATCACTTAGAAGCTCTTTAATTCCTCTTTGTTTTTGTGCCATTAGGATGGTGTCATCTGCGTATCTGAGGTTATTGATATTTCTCCCAGCAATCTTGATTCCAGCTTGAGCTTCATTTAGCCCAGCATTTCACACAATGTACTCTGCATATAAGTTAAATAAACAGGGAGAAAACACACAGCCTTGTCATAATTGTTTCCTAATTTGGAACCATTCCATTGTTCCATGTTCATTTCTAGCTATTGCTTCTTGACCTGCGTACGGTTTTCTCAGCAGGCAGGTAAGGTGAACTAGTATTCCCATTTCTTGAAGAGTTTTCCACAGTTTGTTGTGATCCACACAGTTAAAGGTTTTAATCAATGAGGCAGATATTTTTCTGGAATTCCCTTGCTTTTTCCTATGATCCAACAGATGTTGGCCAAATTGATCTCTGATTCCTCTGCCTTTTCTTTTTGTTTTTTTTTTTTAATTGAATGATAATTGCTTTACAGAATCTTGTTGTTTTCTGCCAAACCACAACATGAATCAGCCATAGGTATACATATATCACCTCCCTTTTGAACCTCTCTTCCATGTCCCTCCCCATCCCACCCCTCTAGGTTGATACAGAGCCCCATTTGAGTTTCCTGAGTCATACAGCAAATTTCTGTTGGCTATCTATTTTACATATGGTAATGTAAGTTTCCATGTTACTCTTTCCATACATCTCACCCCCTCCTCCCCTCTCCCCATGTCCATAAGTCTCTTCTCTATGTCTGTTTCTCCATTGGTGCCCTATAAATAAATTCTTAAGAACCATTTTTTCTAGATTCCATATATATGCATTAGAATATATTTATCTTTCTCTTTCTGACTCACTTCACTCTGTATAATAGGTTCTAGGTTCATCCACCTTATCAGAACTGACTCAAAGGGTTCCTTTTTATGGCTGAGTAATATTCCATTGTGTATATGTACCACAACTTCTTTATCCATTCAGCTGTCGATTGGCATGTAGGTTGCTTCCATGTTCTAGTTATTGTAAATAGTGCTGCAATGAACAATGGGATACATGTGTATTTTTCAACCTTGGTTTCCTCAGGATATATGCCTAGGAGTGGGATTGCTGGGTCATATGGTTGTTTTGTTCCTAGTTTTTTAAGGAATCTCCATACTGTCTTTCATAGTGGCTGTATCAATTCACATTCCCACCAACAGTGCAAGAGTGTTCCGTTTTCTCCACACTCTCTCCAGCATTTATTGTTTGTAGACTTTTGATGATGGCCATTCTGACAGATGTGAGGTGATATCTCATTGTGGTTTTAATTTGCATTTCTCTAGTAATGAGCAACGTTGAGCATCTTTTCATGTGTTTGTTAGCCATCTGTATGTCTTCTTTGGAAAAATGTCTGTTTAGGTCTTTTTCCTACTTTTTGATTGGGTTGTTTGTTTTCCTGGTTTTGAGTTGTATGAGCTGCTTGTATATTTTGGAAATTAATCCCTTGTCAGAAGTTTCATTTGCTATTATTTTCTCCCATTCTGAGGGTTGTCTTTTTAACTTGCTTATATTTTCCTTTTCTATGCAAAAGCTTTTAAGTTTAATCAGGTCCCACTTGTTTACTTTTGTTTTTATTTCTGTTACTGTAGGAGGTGGGTCATAGAGGAGATTGCTTTGATTTATGTCATTGAGTGTTCTGCCTGTTTTCCTCTAAGAGTTTTATACTTTCTGGTCTTACATTTAGGTCCATTTTGAGTTTATCTTTGTGTATGGTGTTAGGAAGCATTCTAATTTCATACTTTTACATGTAGCTGTCCAGTTTTCTCAGCACCATTTATTGAAGAAGCTATATTTGCCCCATTGTATATTCTTGCTTCCTTTGTCAAAAATAAGGTACCCCTAGGTGCATGGGTTTATTTCTGGGTTTTCTATCTTGGTCCACTGGTCTGTATTTCTGTTTTTGTGCCAGTACCATACTGGCTTGATGACTATAGCTTTGTAGTACAATCTGAAGTCAGGAAGGTTGATTCCTCCAGCTCCATTCCTCTTTCTCAAGACTGCTTTGGCTATTTGGGGTCTTTTGTGTTTCCATATGAATTGTGAAATTTTTTGTTCTAGTTCTGTGAAAAATACCATTGGTAATTTGATAGGGATCACATTGAATCTGTAGATTGCAATTGATAGTATAGTCATTTTCACAATATTGATTCTTCCTACCCAGGAACATGGAATATCTCTCCATCTGTTTATGTCATCTTTGATTTCTTTCATCAGTGTCTTATAATTGTCTGTGTACACTTCTTTCCTTTCCTGAGGTAAGTTTATTCCTAGATATTTAATTATTTTTGTTGCAATGGTGAATGGGATTGATTCCTTAATTTCTCTTTTGGATTTTTCATTGTTAGTATATAGAAATGCAAGTGATTCCTGTGTATTGATTTTGTATCCTGCAATAAATTCACTGATTAGCTCTAGTAATTTTCTGATGCTCTCTTTAGGGTTTTCTATGTACAATACTATGTCATCTGCAAACAGTGACAGCTTTACTTCTCCTTTTCTAATCTGGATTCCTTTTATTTCTTTTTCTTCTCTGATTGCTGTAGCTAGGACTTCCAAAATTATGTTGAATAGTAGTGAAAAGGTGGACAAGGAAGTGGACACTGTTGTCTTGTTCCCCATCTTAGGGGGAATGCTTTCAGTTTTTCACCACTGAGAATGTTTGCTGTAGACTTATCACATATGGCCTTTACTATGTTGAGGTAAGTTCTTCTATGACCATTTTTTGAAGAGTTTTAATCATAAATGGGTGCTGAATTTTGTCAAAGGCTTTTTCTGCATCTACTGAGATTATCATATGGTTTTGATCTTTCAATTTGTTAATATGGTGTATCACACGGATTAATTTGTGTATATTGAAGAATCCTTGCATTCCTTGAATAAACCCAAATTGATCATGGTGTATGAGCTTTTTGATGTGTTACTGAATTCTGTTTGCTAAATTTTGTTGAGGATTTTTGCACCTATGTTCATCAGTGATATTGGCCTGTAATTCTCTTTTTGTGTGTAGTCTTTGTCTGGTTTTGGTATCAGGGTGATGGTGGCCTCGTACAATGAGTTTGGAAGTGTTCTTTCCTCTACAATTTTTCTAAAGAGTTTTAGACGGATTAGCTCTTCTCTAAATGTCTGATAGAATTATCCTGTGAAGCCATCTGGTCTGGGGCTTTTTTTTGGGGGGGGGGCATTTTTGATCACAGCTTCAGTTTCAGTGCTTGTAATTGGGTTGTTCATAATTTCTATTTCTTCCTGGTTCAGTCTTGGAAGATTGAACTTTTCTAAGAATCTGTCCACTTCTTCCAGGTTATCCATTTTATTGCCATGTAGTTGTTCATAATACTCTCTATAATCCTTTGTATTTCTGCACTGTCTGTTGTAACCTCTCCTTTTTCATTTCTAATTTTGTTGATTTGATTCTTCTTTTTTTCTTGATGAGTCTGGCTAAAAGTTTGTCAATTTTGTTTATCTTCTCAAAGAACCAGCTTTTAGTTTTATTAATCTTTACTATTAAGAAGAGGTGGCAAGAATACACAGAAGATCGGTACAAAAAAGATCTTCACGACCAAGATAATCATGATGGTGTGATCACTCACCTAGAGCCAGACATCCTGGAATGTGAAGTCAAGTGGGCCTTAGGAAGCATCACTACAAACAAAGCTAGTGGAGGTAATGGAATTCCAGTTGAGCTCTTTCAAATCCCGAAAGATGATGCTGTGAAAGTGCTGCACTCAATATGCCAGCAAATTTGGAAAAGTCAGCAGTGGCCACAGGACTGGAAAAAGTCAGTTTTCATTCCAATCCCAAAGAAAGGTAATGCCAAAGAATGCTCAAACTACTGCACAATTGCACTCATTTCACATGCTAGTAAAGTAATGCTCAAAAACCTCTAAGCCAGGCTTCAGCAATATGTGAACTGTGAACTTCCAGATGTTCAAGTTGGTTTTAGAAAAGGCAGAGGAACCAGAGATCAAATTGCCAACATCTGCTGGATCATGGAAAAAGCAAGAGAGTTCCAGAAAAACATCTATTTCTGGTTTATTGACTATGCCAAAGCCTTTGACTGTGTGGATCACAATAAACTGTGGAAAATTCCGAAAAAGATGGGAATACCAGACCACCTGACCTGCCTCTTGAGAAACCTATATGCAGGTCAGGAAGCAACAGTTAGAACTGGACATGGAACAACAGACTGGTTCCAAATAGGAAAAGGAGAACGTCAAGGCTGTATATTGTCACCCTGCTTATTTAACTTATATGCAGAGTACATCATGCGAATCGCTGGGCTGGAAGAAGCACAAGCCGGAATCAAGATTGCCAGGAGATATATCAATAACCTCAGATATGCAGATGATACCACCCTTATGGCAGAAAGTGAAGAGGAACTAAAAAGCCTTTTGATGAAAGTGAAAGAGGAGAGTGAAAATGTTGGCTTAAAGCTCAACATTCAGGAAATGAAGATCATGGCATCTGGTCCCATCACTTCATGGGAAATAGATGGGGAAACAGTGGAAACAGTGTCAGACTTTATTTTGTTGGGCTCCAAAATCACCGCAGATGGTGACTGCAGCCATGAAATTAAAAGACGCTTACTCCTTGGAAGAAAAGTTATGACCAACCTAGATAGCATGTTGAAAAGCAGAGACATTACTTTGCCAACAAAGCTCCATCTAGTCAAAGCTATGGTTTTTCCAGTGGTCATGTATGGATGTGAGTTGGACTGTGAAGAAAGCTGAGCACCAAAGAATTGATGCTTTTGAACTGTGGTGTTGGAGAAGACTCTTGAAAGTCCCTTGGATTGCAAGGAGATCCAGCCAGTCCATTCAAAAGGAGATCAGTCCTGGGTGTTCTTTGGAAGGAATGATGCTGAAGCTGAAACTCCAGTACTTTGGCCACCTCATGCGAAGAGTTGACTCATTGGGAAAGACTCTGATGCTGGGAGGGATTGGGGGCAGGAGGAGAAGGAGACGACAGAGGATGAGATGACTGGATGGCATCACGGACTCGATGGACGTGAGTCTGAGTGAACTCCAAGAGCTGGTGATGGACAGCGAGGCCTGGCGTGCTGCGATTCATGGGGTTGCAAAGAGTCGGACACGACTGAGCGACTCAACTGAACTGAGCTGATTGTTTCTTTCATTTCTTTTTCATTTATTTCTGCTCATATCTTTATGATTTCCTTCCTTGTACGAATTTTGGGGTTTTTTTTTTGTTCTTTATCCAGTTGTTTTAGGTGTAACATTAGGCTGTCTATTTGATGTTTTTCTTGTTTCTTGAGGTAGGATTGTATTGCTTTAAACTTCCCTCTTAGTAGTACTTTTGTTGCATCCCATAGGTTTTGAGTTGTTGTGTTTTCATTGTCATTTGTTTCTAGAAATTTTTTTTATTTCCACTTTGATTTCTTCTGTAACCTGTTTCCAATTTAGAAATGTGTTGTGTAATGTCCATGTGTTTGTGTTTCTTACAGTTTTTTTTTCCCTTGTAACTGATATCTAGTCTCATAACATTGTGGTCAGAGAAGATGCTTGATATGATTTTTTCTTAAATTTACTGAGGTTTGATTTGTGACCCATAATGTGGTCTACCCTGGAGAATGTTCCATTTGCACTTGAGAAGAAGGTGTATTCTGCATTTGGATGGAATGTCCTGAAGATATCAATGAGATCCGTCTCATCTAATGTATCATTTAAGACTTGTGTTTTCTCATTAATTTTCTGTTTTGATGATCTACCCATTGGTCTGAGTGGGATGTTAGTCTCCTACTATTATTGTGTTACTGTCAGTTTCTCCTGTTATGTCTGTTAGTGTTTGTCTTATGTAGTGAGGTGCTCCTGTGTTGGGTGCACATATTTATAGTTGTTATGTCTTCCTGTTGGATAGATCCCTTGATCATTATGTAGTGTCCTTGTTTATCTCTTGTAATCTTCTTTATTTTAAGGTCTGTTTTGTCTGATGTGAGGATTGCTACTCCAGCTTTCTTTTGCTTCCCATTTGCATGGAATATATTTTTCCATCCTCTCACTTTCAGTCTATATGTATCTTGAGGTTGAAGTCGGTTTCTTGTAGATAGCATATATATGGGTCTTGTTTTTGTATCCATTCATCCAGTCTGTGTCTTTTGGTTGGAGCATTTAATCCATACACGGTTAAAGTAATTATTGATATATACATTCCTATTGCCATTTTCTTAATTGTTTAGGGTTGATTTTGTAGATCTTTTTTCTTCTATTTCTTGACTCTATAAATCCCATTAACATTTGTTGTAAAGCTGGTTTGGTGGTACTGAATTCTCTTAATTTTTGTTTGTCTGAAAAGCTTTTGATTTCTCCATCAATTTTGGATGAGATCCTTGCTGGGTTACAGTAATCTTGGTTGTAAATTTTCCTCTTTCAGTACTTTAAGTATATCCTGCCATTCCCTTCTGGCCTGTAGAGTTTCTGCTGAAAGATCAGCTGTTAAGCTTATAGGATTTCCCTTGTATGTTACTTTGTTGATTCTCCCTTGCTGCTTTTAATATTCTTTGTGTTTAGTCTTTGTTAGTTTGATTACTATGTGTCTTGATGTGTTTCTCCTTGGGCCTATCCTGTATGGGACTCTTTGTGCCTCTTGGACTTGATTGACTATTTCCTTTTCCACGTTTGAGGAATTTTCAACTATAATCTCTTCAAAAATTTCTCATGCCCTTTCTTTTTCTTTTCTTCTTCTGGGACCCATATAATTTGAATATTGGTGCGTTTGATCCTGTCCCAGAGATCTCTGAGACTGTTCTCAGTTCTTTTCATTCTTTTTACTTTATTCTGCTCTTCAGAAGTTATTTCCACTATTTTATCTTCCAGTTCACTGATTCATTCTTCTGCTTCAGATATTCTGCTATTGATTCCTTCTAGAGTATTTTTAATTTCAATAATTGTGTTGTTTGTCTCTACATGTTTATTCTTTAATTCTTCTGAGTCTTTGTTAATTGATTCTTGCATTTTTCTCCATTTTGCTTTCAAGGTTTTTGACCATCTTTACTTACTATCATTATTCTGAATTCTTTTTCAGGTAGTTTGCCTATTTCCTCTTCATTTATTTGGACTTCTGTGTTTCTCGTTTGTTTTCCTTCATTTGTGTAGTATTTCTGTGCCTTCTCATTATATATATGTTTTTAACTTACTGTGTTTGAGGTCTCCTTTTCCCAGGGGCTTCCCTGGTGGCTCAGAGGGTAAAAGCATCTGCCTGCAATTCAGGAGACCTGGGTTTGACCCCTGGTTTGCAACCTACTCCAGTATTCTTGCCTGGCATGGATGGAGGAGGCTGGTAGGCTACAGTGCACAGGGTCAGAAACAGTCAGACACGACTGAGTGACTTCACTTTCACTTTTCCCAGGCTTCAAGGTTGAATTCCTTCCTTTTGGTTTCTGCCCTCTAAGGTTGGTCCAGTGGTTTGTGTAAGCTTTGTATAGAGTGAGATTTATGCTAAGTTTTTGTTTGTTTGTTTTTCCTCTGATGGGCAAGGCTGAGTGAGGTGGTAATCCTGTCTGCTGATGATTGGGTTTGTATTTTTGTTTTGTTTGTTGGTTAGATGAGGCATCCTGCACAGGGTGCTACTGGTGGTTGGGTGATGCCAGGTCTTGTATTACAGTGGTTTCCCTTGTGTGAGTTCTCACTATTTGATGAGAGGTTAGTTAGGGTTAGTTAGGGTTAGTTCTCTGATAGTCTAGAGTCTTGGAGTCAGTGTTCCCACTCCAAAGGCTCAGGGCTTGATCTCTGCTTAGGAATGAAGATTCCACAAGTGGTTTGTTATGACGTTAAGTGAGATTAAAACAAATACCCAAAACAAGAAACCAAAGATGAACCCCAGACAAATGGCAGTGAAAAAATCAGGCAAAGAATAATTAAAATAATGGAATATATACATGTACATATACACCCATGAGCAAAGTCAAAACAGCCCAACAAAAATAAAGTACAATAGATTGCCCTGGCAAACAAAGGAAATCAAAAATTATATTTACCAATTAAGAACAAAACTAACTAAAGCACAAACTGGAAAAGGAAACTAAAGCAAGGTGCCAAGAGGGGAATAAAGCAGTGAAAACAAAACTCACAAATATGTCGAGAGGAAAGGAGAGAAAGAAAATAGATATGCAAATTTAAATAGAGGTAGATAAGGATTTATATACATTAAAGATTAACTGCAAGGGGAAAAGAACAGTAAGAAAGGCAAACAAAGGAATAAATATAGAAAAAGTATAATAGGTTTAAGAAAATTAAAAATTAAAATTATAAAAAAGAGAAAAGAAAAAAAATGAAAGAAATAAAAAGGAAAACTCCACAGAACTGCAGAGGCCTGTAGAGGCAGAAGTTTATAACAAGAATAAAAGGTGTGATTGAATATACACATATACATATACACCCATAAGCAAAATCAAATCAGTCCAACAAAAATAAAGTAAAATAGATTGACCTGGCAAATGTCTACCAGAACAAAACTAACTAAAGAACAAACTGGAAAAGAAAACTACATCAAGGTGCCAACTGGGGTATAAAGCAATGAAAATAAGACTAACAAATATGTTGAGATTAAAGGAAAGAAAGGAAGAATAGATATGCATAGTTAAATAGAGGTAGATAAAGAAAATTTTTATATATTAAAAATTAACTTCAAGGGAAAAAGAATAGTCGGAAAAGCAAACAAAGGAATAAATGTAGAAAAAATAATAATACATTTAAAAAATTAAAATTACAAAGAGAGAGAAAAGAAAACAAACTCCTCAGAACTGCAAAAGCCAAACATAGAGGCAGAGGTTTATAACAACAATAAAAAATGTGACTGAGAAAAAAAAGAAAAAATGCTCAAAAGATTGGTTAGATTTCATAGTGCCAATAAAGCTGACAATTACAACAGAGTTGGGGGAAAAGGGGAAAAAAAAGAGAAGAAAATCCAGAAGAATCTATAGAGCAAGTCAAAACATAAGAATAATAAATGTTTTTCCTGAGTCTCTGCTGTCAGAGTCCTTTCCCTCGCTGGGAGTCACAGTCCACCTCACCTCCCTAGGATGCCCTCCAACACTGTGCTCATCTCTGGACCTGCTATGGGGCTGCTCAAATTCTAGTCTGCTCCTCCTCCTCTGTGTTCTTGCCTCCAATGTCCACAGCTATCAGAACCAGTGTGTTTTCTTTTGTGAGAGCTCTCAATGACCTTTTATATATTCCACAGACAGAGAGTCTGCCTAGTTGATCATTTGGATTTAATCTGCAGCTTGTACAGCTGGTGGGAGGGTTTTGGGTCTTCTTCCTTAGTCACACTGTGCCCAGGTTTCGATTGTGGTTTTATTTCCACCTCTGGATATGGGTCGTCCAACTGGGGTTTGCTCCTGAGGCTGCCCTGAAGGACTTGGGTTTGCCCCAGTGAGGGCCAGGTGTGGAGAGGGTGCAGCTGCTTGGGTCGCAGGGGTTCTGGCAGCACCAGGTACTCAGGGGAGTTGGTGGCCAGGGCAGCAGGAAATATAGTGCTCTAGAACGGTATGGCAACCAATATTGGCCAGTACGCTCCAGCATTCTTGCCTGGGGAACCCTCCTCCCTGTCAGAGCAGCCTGGCAGGCCACAGTCCACAGGGTTGCAAAGTGAGACACTACAGGATTGACCCTGCCCGCATAGGCGCAAGACTTTTTTTGCCTGTGGCAGCTCTGCCCCAGTGAGAATTGAGTGTGAAGGTGGCACAGCTGCTTGGCTTGCGGGGACCGTGGTGGCACCAAGTGTGCTGGGACACAGACTGCCTCTGCCCCAGAAGTTACCGCCCTATCAGAGTCTTTTTTCGAGTCTGTTGTAGCTGGCGATCAGAAGGCCTCCTTGTCAGTCTTTCTCCATAGCTCCATTCCTTCAGGCCCTTAGAGGGCTTTCTTGCCTGGGGTCCTTCTCTGTTGCTTGGCGCATCAGGAACATAGAGGGGGACGCCCTGGCTGGGGTCCTACTCTGTAGATCAGCGTGTCAGGCACTTCAAGGGGCACCCTGGGAGGGGTCCTGCTCTGTAGTTCGATGTGTCGGGCGTTTGATGGGCCAGCCTCTCTATTGTTCAGCCACCAGTGCCAGGCATCTTGAGGGAGAGAGGCTATGGTGATGGCTCCACCCCCTGCACGTGACTCAGCAGTACCCCTTTGCTTCTGTGGCTGCCTGGCTCTCCTCCACAGGCATTGCCCACCACAATCTCCTCGCTAACGTCCCCTCTATCTGTCACATCCCCTCACAGTCAACAGAAGCCCTTGCCCTGGGATTGCTCCACAATCCCTAACTCCAGCTCCCAGCCACTGTGCCATCTGGGGTATACAGGGCTGCGGCAAGGAATGTCTGATTCTCATTCCATTTAGGCTGCCACAGTTCAGCTGTTTCAACCTTAAATGTTTTTCCTCTGACTCAGACAGTTGCCCCAGTGTGGGCATCAGACCCCTGCTTCAGTTCCCCAACCCACCGAGGGCAGGTCCAGTCCTACTAACACTCCCGTTTCGCTGCCTTGTTCCTTCATCCTGCTGAGTTTTCCATATATTCCTTTCTGCTGGGCAGGTCCTCCTGTCCACTCTCAGCTGGCGTTCTGCATTCACTTCTGTGTCTGAAGGTGTATTCCTGATGCATCCGTGGAGAGGGATGTACGCCACCCAGCTCCTTCTCCGCCATCTTGTTCCTCCTCCTTCGCCGCCTCTTCTTAATCCAGCATGAACATCTGAAAGTTCTCGGTTCACATACTGTTTAAGCCAACTTGAAGGATTCTGAGTATGACCTTGGTAACCTGTGAAATGAGTGCAATTGTGCAGTAGTTCGATTAGATTAACCTTAAATTCAAGCTGTTGTTGTTTAGTCACTAAGTCCTGTCTGACTCTTTACAATTCCATATACTTTAGCCCATCAGGCTCCTCTCTCCATGGGATTCTCCAGGCAAGAATACTGGAGTGGGTTGCCATTTCCTTCTCCAGGGGATCTTCCTGATCCAGGGATCAAACCAAAATATTTTCAAGGGAAGATAAGAATGTTGTAGAATAATATATAGAATAAGATCTATTTATGACTGACAGATAGTAAGTACATTAAGAACACATGCCTAAATAGAGCTTTGGAAATGCACGGAGATGGTAGCAGTGGAGAGGGAAGAGAGTGCTGTGTGAGTGGAGAAAAGACAGTGAAAGAGGCCAAAGAGAAAATAAAAATTGCCTTTTAATCTGATTGTGTATAACTGTATCACTAAATTTTTGTTTAGATTGGCGTGTATGTTCTATATTGTTTTAGAATGGAAAAGAAAAGAGAAAAAACAGAAATTGTGATAAAATTCATATTTGTGTTAGAGTAATTAAACAGGTATCCTCTGACAATTATTACAGTTTTTAGAAAACATTTGTTAGCATCAATAAATTTAATAATGTGCATAAACATTGAGCCAATAGTGGTATTTTAAAAAATTATACAATAGCCATGTAAGTCTAAGTATTCAAAATTGTTTATGAGAGAATGCTCAATGAAGAATTGTTTCTAATAGATAAAATTGAGAAACAGCTTAAATACTTTATCAATAAGGATTGAAATCTTAAATAACATGATTTATTTATTCAGTTCAGTTCAGTTGAGTCGCTCAGTCGTGTCCGACTCTTTGCGACCCCATGAATCGCAGCACGCCAGGCCTCCCTGTCCATCACCAACTCCCAGAGTTCACTCACTCATGTCCATCAAGCCAGTGATGCCATCCAGCCATCTCATCCTCTGTCATCCCCTTCTCCTTCTGCCCCCAATCCCTCCCAGCATCAGAGTCTTTTCCAGTGAGTCAACTTCTTCGCATGAGGTGGCCAAAGTACTGGAGTTTCAGCTTTAGCATCATTCCTTCCAAAGAAATCCCAGGGCTGATCTCCTTCAGAATGGACTTACAAAATTAAGAATTTGAAGCATATCTCTGTGTATTGGCAGAAAAAGTGATCCATGTATGAATGAAAAGCTGCAAGACAGGCCCTAAATTAGCTTTTGTAAATGAATAATAATAATATTAACATAATAATAGGAACTATTTGTGTATACACTGTTGGTGAATATATATGTACAAAATTATAATATACATGTCTATTAACATATGTTGTATATAAATATACATATATAATCTTCTTATATTTGAAAAGTAAGATTAAGGGGATTCTCTAAATTTCTGCTCTCATTGGTAAATGCTTTAAAATGATGACTTAATACTTTTAATATCAGAAAAATAAGAACTTATCAACTCAAAACCACCTAAAGCTTTTAGAAGTCCACAAAAATTACTAATATACACATAACTTGGTGCAATTAAATAAGTTGTCTTCTTTGGAAAAAAGGAAATTAAAATTAATCTAATGAATGTAAAGCCCTATCAATTTGATATCATTTGTTGATGTGAATATCCAAGAGCTCAAACATTGCCTGTTTGCACGTATCACACCACTCACTCAAGCCTAAGAAGACCAGCAAATTATTCTCACTGAAATTAGTTGATCTCTCTGTAGACTTCCCTGGTGGCTCAGATGGTAAAGCGTCTGCCTGTAATGAGAGAGACCCAGGTTTGATCCCTGGGTCAGGAAGATCCCCTGGAGAAGGAAATGGTAACCCACGCCAGTACTCTTGCCTGGAAAATTCCACGGACGGAGGAGCCTGGTAGGCTACAGTCCATGGGGTCGCGAGGTCAGGCACGACTGAGTGACTTCACTTTCACTTTTCACTTTCATGAGTTGGAGAAGGAAATGGCAACCCACTCCAGTATTCTTGCCTGGAGAATCCCAGGGGTGGGGTAGCCTGGTGGGCTGCCGTCTATGGGGTTGCACAGAGTCGGACACGACTGAAGCGACTTAGCAGCAGCAGCAAAAGCAGCATGCATCACAATGCCCATTTCCAAAAATTAACGTTGTTTTCTCATTCAGTAACATAAAAATCCTTCTCAGTGACAAGGTTTTTCTGCCTTCCCTCCTGTGGGTCAAAGTTAAGGATTTCTTCTTGCACAGAACTCTGAATGTGGAAATGGATAAACTATATTAATATCAACCAACCCACTGTCTGCTTGATTTGTACACTCAAACAATTAGAGCTTATAACCTCTTGCAAAACACTTTATTTCCAAAAGATACCATGACATTGAAATTGAAACTCAGAGATAATATTAAAAAAGAATTAACTATGTTTTCAGAGGATTTTATCTTATATTCAGGCTTTGGTCATGATTATAGTCTCAAATCACTTGTAATTTGTAGGTTAAAGAAAATTATGAAAAATTTTAGTTTAGTAATGTACATTCTAAGTATGAGAAAACAAAGTAATTTATAAACGCTAATATATTTGAAGTTAGGAAATATATGTTAAGCATCTAATTTACATTAAATTGAAAAAGGCAATAAAAGTCTGATTAACATGATCTCCTTAGACATATGTTGAATAAAAGACTTACCTTAATGATGACAATCATTTTTTCTGTTTTAATTTGGAGTTAATTGTGGAAATTTTAGTGCTTTAGACATACAGTATTTATGCATCTTAAAAATAAAACAATTTTCATTTTATATGAAATTCATAGGAAGGCAAAACTCTAAAAACATAAAAACTCTAAAATCCAAGCTGAGTGAAAATAACACCAGGATTTATGATACATATGCCTATTTGTTGGAGGCTCTGTCTTATAAAATCAGAGGTTGCAAAGTAACATATATGAATTACCATTTCCTTTTGTATTTATTATATATATATAATACACATATTGCATCATATATGTATGTATACATATAATACCCACATATACATATAAAATGCACACACACACCCAACACTGCATCTCCTGGATTCTAGAAGCAGAATGGCACCTCTCAACCACAGTCACCCTTACTTAACATCTTAAAGGCCAAGTTACTCCATCCTTTAATAAGGCTGTTTTTAAATTTCGAATCATTTCCTCTAGCTTTCCATGGTAAAGTATATTTTTTAATATTTTATATATATAAAAAACACTGAATGGCCTTATTAGCTGCAGGCTATAAATGCCACAAAACAGATTTAGAAATTGGAACATACCCAGCATAAATGGTTACCAACAGTGAACGGGAAGGCATACAAAACAGGGCAGTAAAGCCACCACACAATATGAGGAAAATCATTAAACGATCTGGAAAAGCATCAAGATGGCTGGCCTCTTTGTAGTTCCAGCACAAAGACTGAGCCTTATTTCTAAATATTTTCCCTGGTGGGGAATAACAGCTTGAAAATAATCCCAGATGTATTCATTTGTGTAACCATTTGCTTCTTGTAGCATATAGGCATGGAAAAATTATTGAAGGCTTCAATTCTGGACTTGTATTTTTTTAAATGTCAGGCTTTTGAAAAATAGCACCATTTTTCTTTAAAACCGTTCATTTACCTGGAATGTTGGCCAGCAGGCCTATAATATGGACTTGGTTTTGTTAAGATTGAAAAAATGCCCAATGGCAAAGGAGGAATGGGCAATTTCAGTGGATATAACTAAATGTGAACCCAAACTCAAATGAGCAAATGTCCAAGCAGGGTAAAAACCAGTGTTTTTATGATTCTAAGCTAGCTGAGCAATTCTAGATCCTATTAAAGAAATAGCAATTTAGAGAAAGACAGTAATCTAGAAATTTTTCTTTTAAGATACTGAAAGCAGACCATTTGAAATAAAGTTTAAAACAGTTGACTTTACACTCAGGGATTTTTTTTTTAATCATCCTTTCATTTTGAGATGATTCTAGATGTTGAGACAAGAGTTTCAAAAGCTACAAGTCATTTCTGAAAATTAGTTTTAAAACACAGATGAAAACATTTCTAGTTCTGCCAATTGTTGACAAATTCACAAACTTTTCGAGCTCTAAAAATGTTTAAATTATCTACTAAGTATTAATTCAACTTTCTACATTTGAGTAAATGTTAATTTTTTTTAAGTAGTGTCTCTGGTAAGGGTGGGGCAGGTATGTGTCTGTGTGAGTATGTGTGTAGGGAGAAAAAAGGGCAATGAGATTTTAATCGGTGTCATGTTTTTCTCCTCCCTTGATCAGACTTCTGTTGTTTTAAAGATCACTAGGAATAGCTCACACTTTTAGACATGGTAGTGCTGAAGTGTTGTTTCATTATTATTATAAACTAGATTGCTGT
Organism: Capricornis sumatraensis; assembly: GCF_032405125.1. Lineage (NCBI taxonomy): Eukaryota > Metazoa > Chordata > Mammalia > Artiodactyla > Bovidae > Capricornis > Capricornis sumatraensis. The sequence continues at coordinate 29,226,330 of NC_091073.1, forward strand.
TTAGAATGTGAAGTGGTCTGTTTGAACCCATCATCCATTTGACAGATATTTAATGAGCACCTGTGTTATGCCAGGCACAGTTTCGCAAGCACGGTTTCAGCAGTGGCAAGGAAAACTCTTGTGGCTTAGATGGTAAAGAATCTCCAGCCTACAGTGCTGGAGACCCGGATTTGATCCCTCCGTCAGGAATAGCTCCTGGGGAAGGGAATGGCAAGCCACCTGAGTATTTTTGCCTGGAGAATTCCATGGATAGAAGAGCCTGGCAGGCTACAGTCCATGGGGTCTCAAAGAGTCAGACACCATTGAGTGACTAACATACAAAGACACAAAGAAATCTTAGTACATCATTCTTCAGATGGCTCCTTCAGAGAAACTAGAATCATAGTCCTGATTATCTAAGGAAAACAACCTGGGACAAGAAATAAATATTTTTCTCATTGACATAACTCAATATATTTTGTAAACATGACATCAGTTTCCTCATAATTGATGTAAAACATTTATCACCTGAGTATGTATAACTGCTATCCTGTAGCTTAGAAAAAAATCTCTTTGATTCAAGTGATCTCTTACCTTGAAACATACTATTATCCACAGGATGATGACACCAGAAGGAATGGATTGGATTCATTTTTTCAAGCAAAAATAAGGCACTCAATCTAAACTATGTAAAACTCACCTCACTATGATTTATTGCTTTTTTCAGACCACTGAAGCTGCAAATAAAATTTATGACGGAAGAACAATAAATTAGGACTGGATAAAGGCATAATTTTAGGCCTCAAGTTCCTTGTACAGTTAGATTTTAACACATAAAATGGGGAGCATAATACTAACAAGTTAATAAAATCAGCCAAGTGCTGACATGTAGAAACAGTTTTTTTTAAACAATGGGTTGGTCCAGTCAGTTAGCCTTGTTGACAACCTGAAATTTCAAAACCTTCATTACTTACATTTAATGAACATTAAGGATGTAGAAAAGTTCATAAATACATGCAGCAGACGTTCACTGGTCTTAGAATATATTTGGGGAGTGGGGGTGGTAAGTTGCCTTTAAAGTCAAAACTGTAAAATTACCACATAATAAAAGCCTGTGCTTTGAACACTAATTGCCCATTTATTTAAAAAGAGATGGGGGGCGGGGGGAAGCTCTCTTCTTACAGCTATGAGTGTGATGTAGAAATTTTCTTAGGTTTTCCTGAGGTGTGTTTTACGTATTTTTGTCTTTACTGCGCTTTTCCATTTATTCTTGATTTTAATGTTACTAATATGCATAGCATCAAGAAGGTATTATGTCTATGAAGATTCCTACTGTGTTTTAATTGAGAGTAAATTGCCTTCAATAAATGGGGCTTCCTACTGGCCTGGAAAGTTGGCCCACCCTAGTGGCCAGGCACAAGCAGTCGTTTGAAGAGTTAAACCGAGGCACGATAGCCCACTTTGTCAGCTGCCTAGAGGGAAGTTGTCAAGTCTGGGACCCTGCTGCTTTATTCCTATAACTGTGTTTTAGAAACACCTCACAAGTGGAATTGTGGTTGCCTCATCCAGAAAATGTGGAAAGGATTAATGTGGCATGTAAAACAAATCACTCCTGAGCTCAGCTGAGAAAGTGGGTATTAAAAGCACTGCAGTCAAAAGGGCTTTAGTGAGAGGGTCACGGTGATATACAGTCCGCATATGTTGGGCTGGTAATGCTGCAGGGTGTTTGGAAATGGTAATGGTCCATGGGTGTAAAGTCTTTCAAGACCTCTTAAAGGCACATGTGTTTCTTGAGCATGTCCTCCAAACAAGGGCCTGTTATGGGCTAGACTCACTGAAGCTTTTAAACTTTATTGATTGGTTTGTGGGATTCCAGGTTCACTTACTGCTTAAAAAGAGAGGGAAAGGAAAAAAAAAAAAAACCTGTTGATAAACATGGGCAAGAATCCCACTTTAATCTTAACCTTATGAATCAATAAACAGTGTGGGATGTTGCCTCCTCATCGATTACAGTATGCACTGTTTATTTTTATTATGGAAGTGCTTGCTAGTTTTCAGAGTTAATGGCAATAGATCTGGGTTGTTCTTCTAAATCCAGGTGCTTTGTAGATTTATTTTTGAGGGGGAAGGAAAGGGAGACGTGAAGATTTCTTGCTATTTGAAATACGAACCATGCTCTTAATAAAAACTTGTGGGTTTCAAGTTGAGAGAGAACAAATAAACGTGCTAAGGGTAATTTCATAAACTGAAACGACTTTCTTTGGTATTCCCACTTTAGGAATAAATTCATTCAGAGCTTATACTATAATGCAAATATGTAATTCTAGCCACAGTTGAATGAATGCTTAAATAAATAAAATGCACTAGTTTTCTACATAGCAGTAAACTATTTTTTTTTTTTTTGCCAGTTCTCCTCTGTTTGGTTTATATTTGCTCTTTTTTATGGGACACTTATATTTTTTTCCCCAGAAGGTTAGACCTCATCCATTCATCCATTTTTCTAAATAACCTACTCCAAAAGATCCTGCAAAATCTTTGAAAAGATGAAAGCACAGGCAAAGGTTGCAATAAATAAGGAATGATGCATTTAAGTAGTTGTCAGCACATGGACTCAAAACAAGCATGTGTTTTTGGGTAAGACCTGATAAAATATCAAGACAGGTTCACAGGAAGTACTAGTTAACTGACCTAAAAATCTCATCAGTGAAACTAAACAAATAAAAATATTATGTGAGACTGGAAAAAGGCAAGGTAGGGTGCTTTTGTGTTTGGGTTCAGTGCTCCTGAGTTTGGCCCCAACTTAGAACCATGACTGCAAATATTTTTTCACCAACTTCAAGCATGACATTATTTGCTACCTTTGCTTTACTGAAGGCCTGGTAAAAGTCAAGATCAATAATTTCTCAGGACCATTTCCACTCTACACTGAAATTACAACCAGCCTGAGGGACAGAGCAGATATAAAATTTCTTGCCTTCTCTGTAAAACTCATAAAGCATCTACATTGCTTTGTTTTTTAATTGAACTTCCCGTCTTAGTCCCATTGACGTCACTACTCTGACAAACACATTTGGCCAGGGGTGGGGAGGTGTATGGTGAGTGCGTGTGGTCATTGTATTGGAAATGAAGTGGATGTGTACAGAAAGAATGTGGAAATGTTAAAATAGCTAGGTGGTAAGGACAAGGGAAGCTGCCAATATCATTGTATTTTGCTATGCAAGCATGGAATATTATGGCTATGACTACTTGATATTCAAAGAAGCAACTAATGTTGCTGCTCTCCACATGCCCAGCTGTGGCTGAAAAGGACACTCACAGTCTTTTGTGCAAAATGCTCTGTATAAGAGTCACTGTTCATGCTCCAATTGTTCTTACTGCCTTTGATCTTCAGATCCTTTTATTTTATGTGAACACTCTTCATCAGCCAGAAGCAAGCATGAGTCTACAGCCTTATCTTCTCAATTTGCTTATAATTACCCCGCCAAGATATTTCTGCCTTAGATATAAATGGAAAATGCTTTAGATATTTATGCTCTCTGTTAGAAGCCACCACTTCCACATGTAAAACTACTCAGAATTTTCTTTTCTACATTTAGGATTTTTCAAATAATTTCCTGAATATGGTAAACATCCAGAGGGTCAAAGTGCAGTGCCTGTCTGTTTCACTTTATTGGGAAAGATATTTTCTTTTCCTACTGGAGTGATAATAGCAAGTGGATGATCTTGACAACCGTCTTTCCTTTGTCGTTAGGTATGTGTGAGTCTGTACATGTATGTGACATTTTAAACTGGAAATGGTTCTGGGCCTGAATGATAGATTCGGAGACATCTAAGCAAGTTCTGAGTTGGGAAAATCCCTGTGCTCAAGGGTTCTGACTTGGACTGCTTCCTCAAACGCACTAATTGGGGACCTGGACTATGTTGAGTTTTGCAGGTTTCCAAGTCTCCCAGACACAGTGCACGTGAGCGCAGACTAACCCACACCAGGATGTGCTGCACACCTGTACAACAGATGACCAATTTTAAATGTGCAAAGAAAAACCTCCACAGAAAAACATGATGTTTCCTTCACATGGTATACATACAATTCAGACAGCTAAGGGGTAAAGCATGCCATTTCACTGTTTGCATTGCTAAAGACATTTTATAGGGCTTAAATTTTATATAGTCCAGTATCAAGTAGGACTCCTAATTGCGTAACTTCAAAGTAGACATGTGAGCCCAACTTTCATATTATTTTAGTGGCAATCACTGCCCTTCTAATTGTTCCTATGAGGTCCTATATTAACATTATTATTGGTAATTTTATTTAACTTCAATTTTAGTGAGACCTGTGCCTCCTCCTTTGAGTGGGAGTTTGGACACTTGAGATTGAATTGATAGAGAAAATCAAGTCTGAATCAGTTTATAGCCCAGAGGTACGTTGTGAATCCCATAAAGCATTGTTGCAGGAACCTGGTTAGTGTTCTGTACACCTGCTTAATGTTTTTTTCATCATCACAAATGTCAAAGTGCTCAGTAAGTCACTGGGGTTTGAATGACAGCCGTGCGCTAAGCAAGAAGTTATGTTTTTTCACTACCAAATTGGACCATAAATGATGAAAAAGAGGTCAAAAAGGAAGTATGGAACCATACAAATTTGAAAGGGGAAACTGCTAATAGCCATAAACCCGGTGCAATCAAAGGCTTGGCAAGTCATTGCAAATTACCTGCTCTGTGAATTACTGATCGCACTGCATTATGATATAGAACTTTCTAACTCCTTTCATCTGTAGCAACAGGGCTTCTAATAGCTCACAGATCAAAAGCAAAACACTGCCAGTGGAATTTTGATACAAATAAGCCAAGGTTGCACAAGTATAATCCGTGTGAACAAAATTTTAATATACGTCCAATATTGCTTTTGGTCAGTGGATTATTTAACATAGTATATGTGTTTTACGAACCACACTTAACCAATACAATACTTAAGAAAGGGAAGATAGGTAAGGTATGCCCGACTAATATAAAAGGAAGAGTGAAATCTTACATGATACTTTCATTAGGGACTAATGTAAGTTGGTGTGCCTTAAACCAGATCTTGGCAGTCTTTCAGATGGAAGATGTCAAGTCCCTAAATCTTTTTCTTCTAGCCCAAAACTCAGACATGTGGGAGTCAGGGGTACTAAAAATTACCCCTCCAAATATTTTTCTTATTAGGGAAAATATCTGTATCAATAAGTTTCTTTTGAAAAATATAAAATGCCCATTAATGGAGAAGTCTGGCGGTCCTTTGCATGCCACTGTAATCAGATTGTTTTCCTCCAGCCTCTTTGCTGGAGATCACGGGTACTGATTAAATGGTCATATTTATTCTACATAAAAAAGGCCCAGGGAAAAGAACAAACAAACAAACAAAAAAACACCTTGAACTATCAGATACATTATAGCAAAGACTTGGCTCAAGTGTTGCCAAGTGAGATTTTTGTGCTGATGCAAAAATACCCTGGTGCCTGGGAGGTGAAGAGGAAGAAGCAGATGAAGCAGACAGCTGCCAAGGAGGGATTTTCAGTTATATTGTACTTGGATCCTTTGTACTTGATAATAACTGATATAGTCACAATTGAAAATTATTTCCTTATTGGTTCTTGGATCAAAGTTCTTATGTAACCCACTGCAGTTTTTTTTGTAAGGATTTTTTTTTTTTGTGATAATTATTCAATTAGTGTTACTCCCTGCCCTAATGTTGAAAATACAGTGATGAAATGAGAGCTAGCATTCTTATAGGCAATGCATGTAAGTGGCCACACTGAGATAAACAAAGAATACAAATTCTAACAGTTCTATAAAGAATATAAACAGAAGGCCAAGAAAGGTATCTTTAATATTTACTTTTATTTATTTATTTGGCTGTGTTGAGTCTTAGTCACAGCACTCGGAGTCTTTAATTATAGCATGTGGGATCTAGTTTCCTGACCAGGGGTTGAACCTGGACCCTCTTGTACTGGGAGCATGGAGTCTTAGCCACTGGACCAGGCAGGTATTTGAATAGGGCTGCTCCCTGGAGGGAGAATGGTCAGGAAACACTCATAGATGAAATGCTGTTTAAGCTGGGATAGAGTCAATATGAAAGAGCAAGACGTGTAAAGAGCAGGGTAGATGGGAAAGATACGACACAAAGAATAATAATACAGGTCCAAAGTATGTGAAGGGCTAAGGGTAGTTGACAAAGAGCAAGAGATACAATGTGGCTGGGCCACAACAAGCAGGCGAGAATAGGTGATGATGAGGGCAGATGATGTAAAGCTGTGAGTCAGAGCAGGGACAAGAGCAACATGTTATAACTAGCTGTTCTAGGAAGAACAAATGATCTGTGAGAGAGCTCTGAAGCAAAACCAGCTAGGTCAACACTGAGGTGCCCAAGTGAGATGACGGTGGTTTGCATGAAGGTAGTGGCAGTGGAGGAACACAGAAATGAAAGCAATCTGACTCTGCACCCATCAAGTCCCCAGAGAAATTGTGAAAGGCTTCCTGTCATTGTGGTACAGTAGCCCAACCTTCTGGTTAAGGTGTCCCAGTGAACGATACTCTACCCCCAGTCTCCAGACAGAGGATCTGCCTCTCTCAACAGTACACCCTTAAAATCGGTGTGAAAGTCGCTCAGTCATGTCTCTTTGTGACCCCATGGACTGCAGCATGCCAGGCTTCCCTGTCCATCACCAACTCCCAGAGCTTGTTCAAACTCATGTCTTTCGAGATGGTGATGCCATCTAGCCATCTCATTCTCTGTCATCCCCTTCTCTTCCTGCCTTTAATATCTGCCATCATCAGGGTCTTTTCCAATGAGTCAGTTCTTCGCATCAGGTGGCCAAAGCATTGGAGTTTCAGCTTCAGCATCAGCCTTCCAATGAGTATTCAGGGTTGATTTTGTTTAGGATTGACTGGTTTGGTCTCCTTGCAGTCTAAGGGATTCTCAAGAGTCTTCTCCAAACATCACAGTTCAAAAGCATCAATTCTTTGGTGCTCAGCCCTCATCCCTACATGACTACTGGAAAAACCATAGCTTTGACTAGACAGACCTTTGTTGGCAAAATAATGTCTCTGCTTTTTAATATGCTGTCTAGATTGGTCATAACTTTTCTTCCAAGGAGCATCTTTTAATTTTATGGCTGCAGTCACCATCTGCAGTAATTATGGAGCCCCCCAAAATAAAATCTCTCTGAAGTGATGGGACTGGATGCCATGATCTTAGTTTTCTGAATGTTGAGCTTTAAGCCAACTTTTTCACTCTCCTCTTTCACTTTCATCAAGATGCTCTTTAGTTCCTCTTCACTTTCTTCCATAAGGGTCATGTCATCTGTGTATCTGAGGTTATTGATATTTCTCCTGGCCATTTGTCTTTCTCTGACTTATTTCATTTAGTATGATAATGTCAAATTGCATCCATGTTGCTGCAAATGTCATAATTTCATTTTTTTGGATAGCTGACTAGTATTCCTTTGTGTGTATGTGTGTATCTTCTTTTCCATTCATCTTTTTTATCTTTATCCACTCATCTTTCAATGGACATTGAGGTTGGTTCCATGCCTTGGCTATTGGACATAGTGCTGCTATGAACAACAGGGGTGCATATAACCTTTTGGATATATATATTTCTTTATTGCAGTATAGTTGCTTTGCAGTGTTGTATTAGTTTCTGCTATACAACAGAATGAATCAATTATATGTATATATATGTCCACTATTTTCTATTTCCTTCCCATTTATGTCACCACAGAGCATTGAGCAGAGTTCCCTGTGCTATACAGTAGGTTCTTATTAGTTATCTGTTTAATACATAGATGTGTATAGGTTGATCTCAACCTCCTGATCTGTCCCACCTCCCCCTTCTGAGGCATGCATGTATCTCTTTAAATTAATTTTGTCTGGATATATGCCCAGGAGTTGGATTGCTGGATCATGTGGCAATTCTTAGTATTTTAAGGAACCTCCATACTGTTTTCCATAGTGGCAGCACCAACTTTCATTCCCACCAACAATGTAAGAGAGTTTGCTTTTCTCTACACCCTCTCTCCATTATTTATTTGTTGACTTTTTTAACGCATTCACAAATTTTTTTGAAGTACAGCTAATTTACTGTGCAAATCTCTTTGCTCTGCTCTGATGCAGAGCAAAGTGACTCAGTTATACACATGTAGACTTTCCTTTTTTAATATTCCTTTCCATTATGGTTTATCCCAGGATATTGAATATAGTTCCCTGTGCTATATAGTAAGACCTTGTTTTTTATCCATTCTATGGCTAACAGTTTTCATCTGCTAATCCCAAATTCCCAATCCTTCCCTCCCCTACACCACCCTGCTTGGCAACTACAAGTCTGTCCTCTATGTACCTGAGTCTGTTTTGTAGATAGATTCACATGTGTTATATTTTAGCTTCCACATATAAGTTATATGGTATTTGTCTCTTTCTAACTTACTTCACTTAGTATGATTTCTAGTTGCCTCCCTCGTTACAAATGGGCACTGTTTCATGCTTTTGGACAGCTGACTAGTATTCCATTGTATATAGGTGCCATATCCTCTTTATCTGTATGGACATTTGTTTCCATGTCTTGGCTATTGTGAGTAGTGTTGCTATGAACATAAGTGTGCATGTATCTTTCTGAATTATAGTTTTTTTCCAGGTTTATGTCTAGGAGTGGGATTGCTGGGTCATATGGTAATTCTATTGTTAATTTTCTAAGGAACCTCAACATTCTTTTCCATAGTGACTACACCAACTTACATGCCCTCCTGACAGTGTAGGAAGATTCCATTTTCTCCACAACCTCTCCAGCATTTATTTGTACTTTTTAATGATGGCCATTCTGACCAGTGTGAGGTGGTCCTCAGTGTAGTTTTGATTTGCATTTCTCTAATAATTAGTGATGCTGAGTATCTTTTCATGTGCTTATTTGCCATCTGTATGTATTCTTTGAAGAAATGTCATTAAGGCCTTCTGCCCACTTTTCATTGGGATTGTTTGTTTTTTGCTGTTGATATTGTGAAAGACGATTCAGATGGTCAGGTGGCTGAAGGTTATCACTTGGCCTTTCTTGCAACCCAGTGTTTGGGTGTCATCATCTATCTTGTTATTGTTGTTCAGTCACTAAGTCATGTCCAGCTCTTTGCAACCCCATGGAATGCAGCATGCCAGGCCCCGGTGTCCTTCACTATCTCCTGGAGTTTGTCCAAGTTCATGTCCACTGAGTCAGTGATGCTATCCAACCATCAAATCCTCTGCTGCCGCCTTCTCCTTTTGCCCTCAATCTAGCCCAACATCAGGGACTTTTCAAATGAGTTGGCTCTTGCATTGGGTGGTCAAAGTATCGAAGGTTCAGAGTCAGTTTTTCCAATGAATATTGAGGGTTGATTTCCTTTAGGATTCACTGGTTTGATCTCCTTGCAGTCCAAGGGACTTTCAAGAATCTTCTCCAACACCACAGTTTAAAAGCAAAAGCATCAGTTCTTTGGTGGTCAGCCTTCTTTGTGGTCCAACTTTCACATCCATAGACGACTACTACATAGTTTTGACTATATGGATCTTTGTTGGTAAAGTGATGTCTCTGCTTTTTAATACACTATGTTTGTCATAGCTTTTCTTCCCTCATCTATGAATCACTTCAGTGTCATTTAGGGCAAGAGGCTACTGAACCAGGATGCCAGCCACCCCAGGCCCTCTTTCCAGGGCTGAGTGACTACGGTGCTGTAGACCTGAAACTCTGCTGAGGCCATGTGCAGGAAAGTTCTATTTTAAAGAACAGTCCCTGAACCAGGAAGCTGCCTGTATACATGCACACCAACCTTTAGACCATATAAGCTCAGTCATACTCCCAAACAAGTGTAAGTTTTTTGATGCACTCATTCCCAACAGGCCACAGGGAAATGGGAAAGAAGTAGAAGCAAGGAGAAATAATAAACAACTGGCTTCCCATGAGGATTGTTGAATTTTATCATTAACATATATTTTGGCTAATATTTACAATATGGCATGTCCTAGCCTCTTTTTGAGGAAAAAAATATACAGAAATGCTCTAAATTCTTTTTACTATCCTGCAGAAATGGATAAAAATAAGTTTAGAAAGCACAAGTTCACTACCTGCCTTAGGTGATAAAATTAAATGCATAATGACAGAGAAGCAGGCATATTAATTAAAGCAATGAGGAAAGATTACCATTGATTTGGATTAAAACACCTTAATATTTCTTTATGAAACACTACTAGCTGATGTTCCTCAGGTAATGAATTTGCATATTTAAAATACTATCACAACCATTTTATCAGAGTGAAACTTGTCCAATATTGAGTTGGAATTTGGATTCCTCTGATTTTCAGTCTTTGTTTGCTATTTGTGCTCATTGCTAAACTCCTGTTTCATATTCATGGAATATATTTACATATTTCTCAATGTATGGGTGGGCCCAATGCATATCCAGAGGTGTCACAGAAAATTAATCTATCAAAATCAAAAGAGTATGATTTTGTGTATACGTACACGTAGTGCACTATTTTTGAATAACAGTCTGTATTTTTTCAGTGTTTTTCCACAATGTGTATTTTTCTCTGAAAAAGAGAGTTTGAAAAGAATTGCCAGATCTGTCTTGGAACTTCCACTTTAAATTCAAAACAGATTCCCAAACGTCTACTGGGATTTATCTCCAAGTACGACAAAGAATGTGCACCTGTGATTACCTAAACTGGCCAAAGAATGGCACCATTGCTTCACATAAATGTTGTCACAGGTATTTTTTATTTGGTTATAGAATTTTATCAGAAATCCCATGGCTCGGTGGAGAATTCTATCTGTCCTGCAGGTCTACTTCTTGCCTTTAGATAACATTTTACAGCAAAAACCTGACATATTGCTTCTGTCACCCTTTGGCCACTAAAGGAACTTAAAACAGCACAGTGGGTGAATAATAAGGAGACAAAGGGAATTTTCTGCTCTTTTGGCTCAGTCCATGCATATGGTCATAATTTTCCAACTTTATGACAATAAACGGAATGAATTTATCTCTCTGCTGCTCCTTCCCCAGTTGATCTTCCACTGTCAAGTTTAGCAATCGGCCATAGGTATTATAGAATGATTAAATAAGGTAAAGGGTAATGAATGAGATGGCTACTTGAGATTTACAAGGAAATAATGAATGGTGGAGAAAGAGTGGCAGGTTTGAAGGGCGGGTTCAGAGAGGCACTAACCAAGTTGGATGATTATCTTACAGTTTCTAAGAGCTAAATAGAAAACTAAAGCTAGCCTGACGAGTCTCAGGCTAATTTGTTCTGTCGTGTGCTGTGGCTGATAGGATAGACCCACATCAGCCTGGAGTAACTGCAATAAAAATCTTATTTTCTTCTTTATAATTGTAGGCTACACCTAATAGTCCTTTACCTGGTTTACCTATGAATGCTCCATGCCATTTGGATGGTTTATAAGACTGAGTTTTCAAACAACTACTTACATGACACAGTGATTTTACTTGTATTCAGTATCGCTCAGTTTTCAAAACCAGGCAAAGAAGACAGTCACATTTTTTTAAAATGTACAAAAGTACTGAATAGAAGGATGGATAAACAAATTGTGGTATGTCCATACACAGGGATATTATTCAGAAGTTGAGTAACAAACCACTACAACCCCACTGATAAATCTCAAAAACATAATGCTGAGTAAAAGATGAGTAGTTACTATGAGTAGTTACCATGTGGTTTGTTTGAATGACAATGAACACTAAAATGCCTGAAATTATGATATAAAACCTGGAACAGTAATTGTCTCTCTGGGCAGAGGGCTAGGAGGTGAGGGTGATGTTGGATTTGGCATAGTAATATTCTATACTTTGAAAAAGGTTTTAGTTACATGGGTGTAGAAACACATCAAAAATCATCAAATGATACACAAGATATGTGCATTTTGCCTTACAAAAAAGTCATTAAATATTGAACCCTGGTTGATAATATTCATAGTTTTGAGGTGAACAGCACTGAGACTGTAATTAACTTTAAAATGTATCAGAGAAATAATATAGTAAGTAGAGAGGTGAAAAGTAAAGAAAGCAGAATTATAGAAACTAGATGCTGCATATATGGGTATTCACTGCACACCGCTTTCAAACTCTGTTTGGAAATTGCCATCATTAAAATATTAGGAAAAAAAAATTAGGGTTTTCCTTTTTCCTTTGTGTTGCTGCTGAAAACTTAGAGTTGAAATGAAAAAAGCAACAAAGATATTGACTACCGCTCTCTCATTGAACAAGGCTCTGATGTTCTGCTTGCCATTCTGTTTAAGCCAGCACTCCATGATAATTTAACATGGAAGTGAATGACTTCCTTACCCAGAAGGACTATATTCTCACAGTAGAGAACAAGCATGCAAAGCAGTGATGGAAGTGCACTGGCCAGGGAAACACGATGAGGCTGCTATATGAGAGCCCTGCTCACACACCTTCCCCGTGGCAGCAAACAAACAGTACAGGTTCTTCCTCTACAGAGAGGGACGAGTAGACACAGCGATTGACTACAAAGGTTTGAAGTCAGGGGCATGCACCTAAGTTTGCATCTGGGCTCTCCCTGCCATTAGCTTTCTTTCCCTATCAATGTTATTGAACATTTTTTCCGTGTTTTGGTTTCATCATTTACCAAATGGACAAATTATTTGGCATTTACTCTTGAAGGTATTCTGAGGAATAATGAAGTACTCTGGTCATTATTATCACACGCAGACACACACACAACTGGAGAAGAGAGAACAGAAATAGATTAAGTGTGATGGAATTTAAAGAAAAGTAAAGTTTTAGAGCAGAGGATTATGATAAAATAAGCTAGAAAGAATCAAACTATCAGACTGCACAATTCCTGGTTTTCCCGTGACTGCTTTTTTATTTTCTTTTTTGTACTATGTGGGTTACAGAAGTATTTTTTCCCGCTTGAACATTAAAGCGGTGACAGCAATGATTATTCCTAAGCACAGGTCTGAATAAAAAGCCATACTATGGAATATTTTACTCTCCCTGCAAATCTCCTCACAACCTTCTCATAAATAAATGGGGCTAGAGTCAAGAAAACTATGTTAAATCCCTGCCTTACTGTTTGGACTGTTCCCAAATCATTCATCATGGATACAGGAGGATGGGGGCTTCTCTTTGGCATATATCTTAGGGAGGTCTGGCAGGGTTAAGGGAAAGAGACAAAGGAGCCCATGCTCAAATATCCAGGGTATTTTTGCCAATCTAATGCTTTTAAAAATACATGAACAGTATACTTTTGTCAGGAAATCCTCTAGATGCTTACAGTGAAGGTGGTGAAAATTGCTTAGGCAGTTCAAAATTGTATCTAGAGCTTTTTGCAGAACAGTGTTCTGACAGGTGAAGATGAGAATATCCATCTCTAGATCCTAAACTCAGTGACCCCTGAGAATTGGCAGTAGTTTTTTTTTTTTTTTTCAGTTGGATTGGAATTGAGTAACTCTTTAAATTTGAGTGCTATCTATTTCCATTCTATCAGTATTTCTGGGCAAGGAGGATGACGTTGTACAGGGGATTTGGGCCAATTTGAGGGCAAAAATATCTTGGTCCCAGGGAAACTGTGCATGTTGTTTAAGAGTCACAAAATTCATGATAGATTGCTCTGTGCAACTGCTCTTAAGGATTCTATGTCCTATTTTAAATCTTTGAAATGAAACTTTATGCCACAGGGCCGTCAATGAGAGGAAAGGGTAAAGGAAAAATATAAAATAAGGCTGAAGCAAGACAGCACATCTGTTATGGTATGAATGGCTCTTACAAATTCTCTTCCTTTCACTCAGAAACGTCTTATTGTTAACTGTTTTATTTGGGTGAGGTATACATTATTTATGGGGTTTAGAGTAGACGGCCACCATGTTTTATCTTTTTCTGGCTTTTATGCTTGAAAAAACAATGCTAAGTTGTGGTTGTGTCAAGATAAGTTTAAGCGAAAAGTACATTTTTAAATTTCTTTAATTAAACATGATCAAAGGCACCCTTAAAGCATTTGAATGAGCATTTTGCTAGTTATATGGCACTGTCTATATTCTTTTAACATGGCTATTGGCTCAATGAACCTGTTGTTGGCTCAATAGTTCCTTCTGCTATGAACGACCAAAATTTTCCACTCTTTGAAACTTAGTGTTTTACTATATACAGATGAAACACACCTGTTTCTGATATACAACCACTTTCAATTTTTGTTAACTGAAAAAATGCATGAAATGGAAAAAAATCTGTGTACCCCTTTCTGGTGTAAAATATAATTTGGAGGTTCATGTTGTTGATTAAAAAACAGTGAGCACCTACTGTGTGCAGAAGGCACTGTGGGATTAATTCAACAAATCTGAACATGTTTATGGAGCACTTATTTTGGGCCAGGCCCTCTTGCACGATCTGAAAGGTGGGTTATGAAAACAAAACATAACAAAACAAAAAAAAACAGAGACAAACACCAGTAACAAGCAGGGAAGGAAGGGGGATAGAGTGTGCTGGGGGGTGGGCTGACTTTTAAATAGGATGACCAGAGACCTCAGTATTGGGGGAAACAAGATTATAATGGGAAAAGGTGAAGAAAGATTGGGAAGAAAATGGAGGTGCAGACAATATAGTTCGTTGTGGATCTCCCAACAGAAGGAGCGGCAAGGGCCTTGAAGTGGAGGAACACTGAACACTGAACACTGAAGAAGAGGCCAGCAATGCCAAGCTGGCCACCTGGAGTGGAAAGAGGCATAGGAGGAGTTCATAGAGGTAACAGGGAGCCAAATCATAGTAGGTCTTGAAAGCCACTGAAAAGGCTCTGTTTTTACTATGAGCAAGATGGGAGCCTTTGGAGGGGTTGAATAAGAGAAAACATTATCTAAGTTTTTTAAAAATTACTTATTTCAATTAATTTTTATTGGAGTATCAGTTCAGTTCAGTTCAGTCGCTGAGTTCTGTCCGACTCTTTGCAACCCCATAAATCACAGCACGCCAGGCCTCCCTGTCCATCACCAACTCCCAGAGTTCACTCAAACTCACGTCCATCAAGTCAGTGATGCCATCCAGCCATCTCATCCTCTATCGTCCCCTTCTCCTCCTGCCCCCAATCCCTCCCAGCATCAGAGTCTTTTCCAATGAGTCAACTCTTTGCATGAGGTGGCCAAAGTACTGGAGTTTCAGCTTTAGCATCATTCCTTCCAAAGAAATCCCAGGGCTGATCTCCTTCAGAATGGATTGGTTGGATCTCCTTGCAGTCCAAGGGACTCTCAAGAGTCCTCCAACACCACAGTTCAAAAGCATCAATTCTTCAGTGTTCAGCTTTCTTCACAGTCCAACTCTCACATCTATACATGACTAGTGGAAAAACCATAGCCTTGACTAGATGGACCTTTGTTGGCAAAATAATGTCTCTGCTTTTGAATATGCTATCTATAGTTGCTTTATAATGTTGTTAGTTTCTACTGTACATCAAAGTAAATCAGCTATACTTCTCCTTTCGGTCACTACAGAGCACTGAGTAGAGTTCCCTGAGCTCTACAGTGGGTTCTCATTAGTTATCTATTTTATACATAGTATCAATACTGCACATATGTCAATCCCAATCTCCCAATTCCTTCCACCCTCCCCCTTCACTTTGGCATCCAGACATTTGTTCTCTACATCTGTGTCTCTATTTCTGCTTTGCAAGTAAGATTATCTGTACCATTTTTCTAGATTCCATATATATGCATTAATATACATATTTGTTTTTCTCTTTCTGACTTCCTTCTTATCTGCTTTGCTCTGTATAACACTCTCTAGGTCCATCCATGTCTCTAGGTCCACTCAATTTTGTTCCTATTGGAACAGAGGCTGAGTGATATTCTATTATATATGTAATACATCTTCTTATCCATTCCTGTGTTGATGGACATTTAGGTCGCTTCCATGTGCTGGCTATTGTATACAGTGCTTCAGTGAACACTGGGGTGCATGCATTTTTTTGAATTATGGTTTTCTCCAGGTCTATGCTCAGTAGTGGGATAGCAGAGTCATATGGTAGTTCTGAGTTTTTTGAGGAACCTCCATACTGTTTCTTTATAGTAGCTATACCAATTAGCATTCCAGTCAACATTGTAGGATGGTTCCCTTTTCTCCACATCTTTTCCAGCATTTGTTGTTTGTAGATGTTTTTGATGATGGCCATTCTGACCACTGTGAGGCGATACCTCATTATAGTTTTGATTTGTATTTCTCTAATAGCGATGTTAAGCATCATCTTTTCATGTGTTGTTGGCTATCTGTATGCCTTCTCTGGAGAAATGCCTATATAAGTCTCCTGCCCATTTTTTGATTGAGTTTTTTTGATATTGAGTTGCATGAGCTATTTGTATATTTTGGAGATCAATCCTTTGTCAGCAAATATTTTCTCCCATTCTGAGGGTTGTCTTTTCATCTTGTTTATGGTTTCTTTAGCTTTGCAATACCTTTTAATTATTCTTAAATCAGTATAGTTGCCCTGTTGCACACACACACACAGTAGTATGTGCATGTAGAGACAGAGAAACCAGTCAGCAAGCCACTGAGTATCCCAGATGAGAGATAATTATGGCTTGGATCAGGGTCATAGACATGAAATGCCTAGAAGTAGATTCTGGATATATATTTGAGATTTGCAGGATTTGCTGAAAGATGTATGCATAAATTAAGAGAGATGAATCAGTGATTCTAAAATGTCGGTTGCCATTTACTACAGAAGAGAAGGTAAGAGGTAAAGCAAGTTTTGAGGGGTGGCAGTCGGGGCAGGGATTGGGATTTCTGTTTTGGACACGTTTCACGGGAGATGCCAAGTGAGGAGGCAAACTGAAGATGACTCAGCATGCAGGTGGTGAGAACCATCGGGAGCTGAGGTTCAGGTCCAGGCTGGATACATATATTTGGGAGTCATCATCATTGAGATGATATTTAAAGCTGTAAAATTCCATAAGATCATCTTGGGAGTGAGTGGATATTGATCAAGCACCAAAATGAAGCTTTACTAAATAGTGAAGAGTCCAGACTGATAAGCTAGAATCCAAAGAGAGGGAGGGAACGAGACACTGAGAAGAAATGGCCAGTGAGCGAGGAGGAAAACAGAAAGCATGAGGTCCTAGAAGTCAAGTGAAAAAGAAAAAAAAAGGAATGAGGATTATACTTTTGGATGTATAGGAACAATTCTTAACCTTATAAAGAAGATACAATGATATAAAAGAAGTATTCCAAATTTAGTAGAGTAAGTGCTAAGTGCTACAAAAGATCTGTATTCTGGCTTCTACAGTCACTTACAAAAGGGATTCCTGACCCTCAGTTCATGAGAGGCCTGCATGGAGTGGGCAGCATTTACCCCCACTGTTGAGGGATGTGTAGAAATTTGATTGGTAGAAGTGGAGGAAGAGAAGACAGTTATATCAGAAGGAACCTTTTACTAAGAAGCTCAGAGAAGGGAAAGGATGAGGTGTATTTGAGGAACAGCGAGTAGTCAAGCTGGCCTCACGTGGAGAATGTCCAGACCACTTGCCGCACACATCTAGGGAAGGTTGCCAGGGGCTGAGAAAGATGCTCAGATTTTGTTATGTGGTTTTTGTTTCTTTACCAACTCTTCAAAGCAATGGGTATAAGAAGTCTTAACCTTGAACTTTTCTTTTCAATCCTTTCTCCCAGTCTCTCACCTACCAAATCTTGTATTCTCATCTGTAAATATAGTAACAGTCATGCACAACCTCTATCTGTTTAGCAACTGTGGAGTTCTTGTTATAAGGTAACTCTGGTAGGAGGAAAAGAGAGTAACATGTGCAAAAATAATCACTGTACTAGGAGTTGCTTCTGTGTTCCAATTCTGAAGTTGGAGGAAAAAGGTAGAGAAAGAAATAAGAATAAGATAAGGCTCATTCTTTGAATGGTTGCACAAATTTCTGAGGCAAATTAAGTTCGCCTTAATAGCTGGAAAATAGAAAATTCATGCTATATATTTGGAATTTGGCCCAGCACAATCTGACCTGTGCCCCAGTGCCATGGAGACGAGAGAGTTGTGTTGCCAGCATCCAGATACAAAATTCCTTAAAAATAACAGTCGTCACCTCTGGGGCCTGACCAGCTCATGGCACTGAAGAAGAAACATGAGGAGGAATCACACGAGCTTTTCTTCTCAGTAACAGACAGGAAATCTATTAACAGATTCCATGCCTCAAGAAAATGAACATGGTAAATTTCCTTATAGATATTTTCATGTGAATTTTAATTTTAGGGTCAATTTCATGAGTTTCCCACCCCCCCTCATCTTTGTATTCCCAGTGGCTTAGTGGGATGAACTGAGTCAGAGGACCTATTATCCATTTCAAACTCAGTCACCAGTTTAAGCCCCCAGGTCTCTCTGCACCTCATGGGTCTCATTTGCGAAATTAAGGGAGGGGACGCTGGTATATAAGAAAATGGGAAAGTCATCCCAAATCTGTAGGACTTTGGAGTCCTACAGATTTGGTAGCTATAGGATGCTGTGCAAGCTACTGAGTGTCTCAATTTCAGTTGCTGAAACAAATTGGAAAGAATAACAGCTCTCACCCAGTGCTGTGATGAGGATTAAAAGAAGTCATGTACAGAAAACTTCTGGCACATAGTAGATCCTGGAATAAACACTCATTTCCTTCCTTCTCTTAATTTGAGCATTTTAGTTTCAATATAATGTCAAGCACTTATTTTGCAGAATATTTTTTGAAAGAAATTACAGAGTTTACCACTATTGTTTTGAATTTTTTAAAAAATGGCATCCACAGCCTCTATGTTTAGGGTGAAAAATAAAGAATTTGTAGGAAGTGCGTACTACGTGAACAGTGAGGAGAAAATTGGTATTCCCCTTGGGAGAAAATTTAAGATTATTTGGGGAAAAAAGAGGAAGGAAGGAAAGGAGGAAGGAAGTTAGTTGACAAACAGTTTTAAAGTCTATAAATTTAAAATAAACCAAGTAAGAGAAAGAAGAGTATTTGCTCCACTGCCCTTCCCATTAAGATGTAGGTTAGGTACTGGGGCTGGCATGACACAAACATCTATTTTCTTCCTAAAATGGAAAAAAAAAATTATGAAAATGAGTGAGTTTACACAGGAATGTCAGCTCAGTCAATGCTTCAGTGCTCTATGTAAAAGGAAGTGTATACTTTCCTACTTTGGCCTTTCTATATTTTTCTTATTTTGTCTGACTACATATTGCAGACATTCTTTTCAGTTAGCAATTAGTCTAATTTGCAACTGCTTTTATAAAACCAAAGCTTCCCTCCTACAAATGAAAATGTTCAAGTCCTTCGATCTCTAGTATCATATGGTTTGTTATTTCAGACATGTGAAACACCCAGGGCCCCAAGAAAACACAATAAATTGCCACCATCCCTTAGCGCCATGCATTACTCAACCATTTCAGTTCTGTCATACAGTATGAAATATAAATGAAGAAAGAGAGGAAGGGAGACAAAGCAGTAATTTACGCCTGTCTAGAAAGTTTGGCACTGCAGCCCCAAGTACAGGGAGCCATTTACAGGAGAAAAAGCGTAACCAGAGACTGTGGAAGTGTGGAAGGTGAGATCATCCACCAGCAGCAATCTTTCAAATTCATAGACACTTGTGGATTCATGAGGTGAGAATGAGCAGTGCAGAGGACTGTGAAATTCATTTCCAGTGTTTGACTTTGTTAACACACATTCTCAAGTTGTCTTTGTTATGAGATAGCACTCAACTTCTTAGTGAAAAAAAATCCGTATAGAAAATATCCCCATTAATTGGAAATAATAATAGTGTCAAACATAAAAAAGACCACAGGACTATTTATGTAACTCTAAAGTATTATTTAAAAGAGAAATATATATATTTATAAATATATATAAAATATGATATAAATATACTTTTAAATATATAATTATATTTTATATATTATATAATTATATATCTTATATATAATTATATATGTGTGTATATATATATATACATTTATTTAGGAGAAGCTTGCACTAATCATTTTTTTAAAAAAATCTTTACCTGAATTTTTAAATGATTAGTTTGAATTAACTAATTGCAATTTATTTGAATGTATTTGTCTTCATTAAGAATAATCAAAGCTTGTCTCGAAATGTCTTTTAACTAAACTTTTCTCCAAGGCAGAAATAAATCTATCAGTGATTTAACAGGACAAGAAAAGTAATTTATGGAATGAAGCAATGATCTGTTACCTTTCTCACATCTCTCACAAAGCCTCACGTAGATATTATGTCAATTTCAAAACCAGAAATTTTGCCTAATATATATTAGTAGTTTCTCTAGAAACTGGCAAATCAAAATCTAGGCATGAAACGATGAGAGTATGAAAGTGTTAGGGGGTGAGAGAGAGAAGAAGTGGTAGCATCAGTTATAGCTTTTGGGGTCTGAGTGTGTACCAGAAAAATTAAAATAACATGTGTCAGTAAAGTGTCATTTGTTCTGAAGGACTTGTCTGACAATTCAGAAATTTTTAAAGCAGTTCCGTTCCTCATACTTCTGGTGTCTGCTCCCCAGTGGGTGAGGTTGGTCCAGAGATTTGTGCCATTATCCCCTTGCTAGGGAGTCTGATTCGGAGAAGGCAATGGCAACCCACTCCAGTGTTCTTGCCTGGAGAATCCCAGGGACGGGGGAGCCTGGTGGGCTGCCGTCTATGGGGCTGCACAGAGTCGGACACGACTGAAGCGACTTAGCAGCAGCAGCAGCAGGGAGTCTGACTGGTGTGGTGCTGACTGGAGCCTGCCAGCATATAGCACAGGGTGTGCCTTTGCTCTGTGGGTGTCAGTGCGTCTGTCGGGGTGGGGTCTGCTCCCTAGGTGTTGGAGGGGAAGCCTCCAGGTCTGGTGCTCAGCCGTGTCTGTGATCTGCAGTGCGAGGTAGGCAGGACTGCAGCACTCCCGCGGGGAGGACTGCCACTGAGTAGTCCTCCCCTGGAGCTGCCCACCTGTGAGTGTGCTCTGCGTGCCCCTATCACCCGTGTGCCAGCTCACCAAGTGCAGTGTAAACATGCGGCCTTACGGCTACACAAGATTAATCCACATGATTGAATTAGGGGTAAGATGAGGAACATCTGAAAGGATAAGTAAGGACTTTAGCTGTCTAATCCAGAGCTTTTCAAATATTAAACTGCACAAGTCACTTGGGATCTCATTAAAATACAGACTG
The DNA here is from genome assembly GCF_032405125.1 of Capricornis sumatraensis. NCBI lineage: Eukaryota > Metazoa > Chordata > Mammalia > Artiodactyla > Bovidae > Capricornis > Capricornis sumatraensis. The sequence continues at coordinate 29,247,509 of NC_091073.1, forward strand.
TGAATCAATTTGGGGTGGGACTCAAGATTCTGTCTTTTTCATAAGCTCCCAGGCCATGCCAATGCTGCTGGTCTGTGAAGCACACTTTAATTAGCAAAGCCTCAGATCATGACACAGGAATAAAGTTTATCAGAGAAATTGCATCTAGAGGAGTCTGAATATCACATGATCTTTCTTAGCACCCTTATTCCCACTCAGTTCTTTGCAATGAAATCTACTCTAAAAAACATAAATATAAGTAACATATTCAAATAAACACAATAGGATATTTTTACTAAGGCAAATAAATGCATTATTTAACTCAGTTCTCAAAAGAGCCTGTGAACTAGACAGATACTTTAACTGGGTTGGCCAAAAAGTTCGTTCAGGCTTTTCCAAAAGCTGAATGGAGAAATCTGAATGACGTTTTTGGCCAACTCAATATTATTTTCATTTTACAGAAAAAGAAACAGCCTTGGGGAATTTAATTAAGGCAAAACCACATGTGCAGAATTTAGAAACAGTTCTGAATTTGGCGAATCTTCACTCCAGAGCCTAAATATTCGAGTCAGTTTTACTACAATCGTCAAATTATGCGATTGCATTCTTATTTTGCAAACAAAGCACTAGACAAGATACAGTAGGGATACAAAAATGTAGGAACTTTGGGATATACCATCTTCGTTGACAGCTTCTAGAACAGGAGGGACACAGGAATAAATTACTCTTGACATTAGCAATCTTACATGCGTGGTGAATAGAAGCATTGAGGCAATAAATAATCTCTTTCAAGACCTAGAATGAATGTAAGAAGAGAGTAAAATACTGGATTCAGCTCCTTAGGCTAAAGAATGGACAGACAGATTCTAGATAAGGACATGCTGGAGCCTCCACAGCCCTGAACATATGGGATAACCCTTAAAGCTCTACGTCTGAAAAAATAGACCCTAGACTTTAGAATCCCTAAAGGACTTTTACTATATGAAGGGTTTACTATATGAAGGGTATACTATTAAATATTTTATGCATTCTGTTATTTGTAAAGAGTATAATCCTTCCCCTAAGGTGTGCTGGCCCCAGGGTCTTTAAACAAGTCTAGACAAGAATTAACCAGGAGCCATCATTTTCATTATAAGTATGTTATAATTACGTTTGCTTATTTCACACTGTTTAATATACTCCCTCCTGTTAAACTACAGCAAAGGCCTTTAGCACCTGTTGCTTATTTCTGCCAGACTGAAAGTATTTCTTTCTCTTTATTATTCGTGTGCAAGGATAAGATGGAACCTGCCAGGAGCTGTCATTCTTGAATGCACCTGCCAAGTGTCAGATACTTTAATAGCTGGAATGGTTATAGCATATGCTGTGGTTGCTGCAGCTACCAACTTCCAGTGCCCAGAATTTCACAAGAGATTGAATACATACAGGATGACAGATTCATTCCTTGATACACATATATGTGATTATATGCCCATGGGTATACACCATACTTATATAACACATCCCCGGGTCAGCTTTGGCTGAGAACATATCTTAGAGTAATTTACTACCTTACATCTTCAACTTAAAAAAAAAAAAAAGAATAAATCCCTTGGACTATACTTACTGATTTGTTGGCAGTTGCTCGACCAGACTGGCATCAGCCTCAGTACTAAAAAAAAAAATAAAATAAAATTGAGTTTTGGCTTACAAGGTAGCACCCCACACCCTTTTTTGGTAAGTTCTTTTCTGGTGATGCCTAATACTGTCCCCACTCTTCTGTTAGGTCTTCAGTCCATCCAGATAAAAGTGAGGACTGCACAGCTGCAGTGATTGAGGGGCGGGGCTGGAATAGATGTCTTATCCTCTGTACTGAGGCCCCAGTGGGGTGAAGATGGAAAGGAAGGCATCCTTGTTCCAATTTACTGTCTCCTGCCAGGTTTGTCAGATCTTATCAGAGGTGCCCAACGGAAGGGAGAAGGGGTAGAAACGGTTTTCTAGAATCCTGACATGGGACTAAAGCCAGGAAAGACGGAGTGGTGATGATGGTTCCACTTTCCTTGCTTTAGCACATTCCCAAGGACAAGTGAGGCCTTCCACGTTTTTGTTCAGTTCCCCAGGAGCCCATGTGTTTCATGTTTACTTTCCCTGCCCATGAGTACGTATATGTATATGGAGCTGGCAGAACATTAACTTCCCTCTCCTTGACAGATATTAAAAAACAACAACAATAAAACTATGTAATACACAAGAAAACAACTCTGCAGCAGGAAGCAGTCTTATTTTATGAACACCCTTCTTCAGGTAACCTCAAGATAGTACAGTTTAGACAATTAATCTTCCCTTTAGAAACACTAGAGTGAAACATTCCTGGACCTCTTTCCCTCTCTTTCTCCCTCTTTTGCTTTCACTGTACCTCTCTTTCATGTATGAAAACACCACTCAGAGCTCAAGCTGCTTGATAATTAAAGAACAAATTAGACACCTCAAGGCCTTTAATATTAGAATAAACATGAGTTTAGTTCATGAATAGCAAGCTTTCACGAACCAAGTAGTCAAGAACCTTGTTGGCATAGCACCTGAATGGAACCAAGGGCTCTTTCTCAGAGGCAGAATTTCCCATATATGTAAGTCTACAAACCTCTTCACTGATAATTCATTATACCTTCTGGAAAGGGCCATCTTGCTGCGTAGGGCTATAGGCAAGCAATTTTTCTTTTCCTAAGTTAACTTATACCTTAGTAACTAATCCTTCTTGGATGTGAGTCAGTCACAAGGAGGATTTTTCTCAGAGGTTCTTGGCACATTTAATTTATAATTGATGCCACCGATGACATAAAAACAGAAGTGCATTATACTTAAGGACAAAAAGGTTCTTCAGGTGTACTCAGAGCAAGCTCATTTTTGCCAGCAAAGAAGTAGAGCACCTGCAGGTGAGTGGTCTACGTTCCCATAGGCTCTGCTACCTGTTAATAATAGTATTATTGGATCATTACCTAGGAAAACAACCCTAGGAAAAAGTCAAAGCTCAGGACTTTCAGCAGACTCAGAAAAACATATAGGGAGCAGAGTTCTAAACTCTGCCTTTCAGAGCCTAGGCCACTGATCAAAGAATTCCAAAGAGAATTCTGTGCGCTGTCACTGATAAAATTTAAAAGAAGATTAGAGACCTGTTTCCAGCCAGAATAATTTGAAAGCTCTGACATGTACCATTATACTGTTTGATGAACATTTCCAGAAGAATAAGATGTCTGTTTTGACCTTTGCAGTGTAAAAAACATGTCGAAGAGAAGGACAGAGGATTATTTTTATACAGATACCAGAAAGCTGCCCTCCTTATTGAGAAAGTATGGCAGGCTGAATTTTCGTCTTTAGTTTCCTTTGTAATTTGAAAGTCCTCCCAGATAAAACTTTGTGGTATACAACTTGGTTTTGACATCCTGGCTTTTTGCCTCTAACTGTTTATAAGTCATGCAAGGAAGTCATCTATCTTGACCAATATGGCTTAGACATATTTTCCATGTTAATTACACATGTTTGGACTGACATTGCAGTGATACAGTTTCATTTGTTTAAAGCAACAGAGTGGATGGCTCTTCAAATCAACAAGTATAGGTAAAAATTCTTCCCAGGGTAGATGTAACAAGTCTGGAAATTATATAGGCACAGGCACCAGTGGCTGAAACCCCAGAGACTAAGAAGCTGATAATTCTGCAATGATCCCTTGTTTCAATTAAAAGCACGTTGGAAAACTATGACATAGTTATCAAAAAAATTACAATTATAATAATATATGTGTTAGACACTCCCACAAGATTGGTATCCTGAAAATAATCAGCAGTTGAAAAGGAAGCAGAAGCATTTTAACTCTGACCCAGTGGAACTATTCACATTTTGGCTGTGTTTTTGAGCAGGACCTCCACATTTTTTTACACTCACCAGAACACCAGCAGTTAACCCCGTAATGGCCAACTGCTAGTTATTACCCTACATTTGGTCCACAGCTGCATGGCTCTGCTCACTTTATTGTCGTTTCGGCCCTCAGCCCATTAGATGCCTGGTGACCGCTTGCATGCAGAGGGGCCTTTGGGTAACTGAATCCCCATCAGGATCACAGCTGTTATAAAATATGCGGTGACAAAAACATCCATGTGCAATGCATGGCAGATAAATCTGCAAGCCAATTTAAGCAAAACCTGAAACAGAAATGAGGGGACTAGTTGAACGCTCTGGCTTCTGAACATTACAAACTACATTTCCTTTATTTGGGAGGAATATGTTTCGTAAAATGCCAGCATTCCCCTCTCAGTGTAACAGATGACTGGGGCTAAATTTCAAAGTGATAGGCCCAGTTAAGCAAAAAATACTCTTTTCCACCTTCCTTCACTCAGCAGTAAGAGAATGAATGTCATGGTCAATTATCCAAACAGATTCCTGACTTTGGCATAATGCTCACATCAGCATTAGGTATTTATTCACAGTGTGCCTCCACTCAAACACCAAACCCTTGTTTCAGTTTCTTTCAGCCAGGACGCCTAGCACGGTGGGTACATATATGCAAGCATGTCCTTCCACAGCTGCTGGCAACAGCTGAGCTTCCAGGTCCGGTCCATCATGCAGCGGGCCCTGAAAGTAGCCTGTAGGTAATGATGGCGGCTGCTACAGTGGTCAACCCACTGCCCAGCTGTGACACTGAGAGGCTGTGCTGATTCTGCTTCATTTTGCTACCTGCAAGCATTTAAAAATAGGAAGAAGACAAGGAAATAAACTACCCCCCAAAACAGGATGAAATCAGTTTCTCGATTGTTATCACTGAATGTCACTCCTTTGTCATTTTGTCAAAAGTGAAAATCAGGTAACAGACGTGACCTGAGACTCCTTTCAGTTCAGTTCAGTTCAGTTGCTCAGTCGTGTCCGACTCTGCGACCCCATGAATCACAGCACGCCAGGCCTCCCTGTCCATCAAACTCCCGGAGTTCACTCAGACTCACGTCCATCGAGTCAGTGATGCCATCCAGCCATCTCATCCTCGGTCGTCCCCTTCTCCTCCTGCCCCCAGTCCCTCCCAGCATCAGAGTCTTTTCCAATGAGTCAACTCCTCACATGAGGTGGCCAAAGTACTGGAGTTTCAGCTTTAGCATCATTCCTTCCAAAGAAATCCCAGGGCTGATCTCCTTCAGAATGGACTGGTTGGATCTCCTTGCAGTCCAAGGGACTCTCAAGAGTCTTCTCCAACACCACAGTTCAAAAGCATCAATTCTTCGGCACTCAGCCTTCTTCACAGTCCAACTCTCACATCCATACATGACTAGTGGAAAAACCATAGCCTTGACTAGACAGACCTTAGTTGGCAAAGTAATGTCTCTGCTTTTGAATATGCTATCTAGGTTGGTCATAACCTTTCTTCCAAGGAGTAAGCGTCTTTTAATTTCATGGCTGCAGTCACCATCTGCAGTGATTTTGGAGACTCCCTTAGGTCTAACTAAATTTAAATTCACAAAGTGGGAGTTGTTTCTGGTTCTAACTACTCTAAAATTTGGTTTGTACCTGTATGTGCTGATTGAATGAACTCCTCTCCCACATGTATTCTGTCTGTTCTCTCAATTGTTGAGATGTTCCTTAACAGATTTTTCTCCTCCATTAACTTATTCTGACATGTTGTAATTACCTACTATGTGCCAGGCACTGGGGATAAAATACTAATGAGTCACAGCTCCTGCATGCAAAGAATCTAGGATTCAGAGGCATAGAATCTCTCACATGTAGGAGAGGGAAGATTCTTTTTATTCCCCTTCCACCCATGGACAGAGGAGCCTGGTGGGCTACAGTCCATGGGGTTGCGAAGAGTCAGACATGACTGAGCAACTAAGCACAGCACACATGAATCCTCTAGTTCTCTGCTGCCATAAATTATACAAATGAGAGGGAAAAGCACCATTAGTTATTAAATACTTTTAGCTGTTTCCCCAACTTGGTTAGGTAGGAGAGAACTCATGGTTATATTACCTATGCACTGATGGCATGTTGATTTCTTAGTAATGGTCATTGGGAAAAAAGATTTTTTTTAAACTTAAAACTAAAAATTATCAGTTAGATACCTGGAGCACAGCCAACGTTTTATGTGCAGGGAGTTAAAAAAATATAGTGTGATTTATACATTCTATCTTTAAGGAATAGACCTTGTCAGGTCAAACAAGATTATGACAAATAATTAAAAAATAGAATGAATTACAATTTGTTTATCTGTATATCTGTGTATGATGTGAAGAGTATGCATATGAAAGCTCCTGGTTTTTAGCATTGTCAAAGTAAACTTAATAATTAATTTAGAGTCTCATAATCTCACATCATGTTGCTCTATTTCAGGCTGTTTTTCAGAGGTTCCCCTCCATCCATAAGATAAAGCACTGGAAGGGCTGTGTGGAATCCATAGGTGAGTGCAGCTCTGCTACCTGAAGCCAGTAAGCTTACCAAAGACGAAGTCAGTGAATTCCAATCCTACTTTGCTCTATTTCTCCTTCGTGAAAGTCTGTGAAAGTGTTAGTCACTCAATCGTGTCTGACTCTTTGCGACCCTATGAACTGTAGCCCCCAAAGCTCCTCTCTCCATGGAATTCTCCAGGCAAGAACACTGGAATGGGTTGTTATTCCTTTCTCCAGGGGATCTTCCCAGGGATCAAACCCACGTCTCCTGCATTACAGGTAGATTCTTTACTGCTTGAGCCACCAAGGAAGCTCATTCTCTCCTTTGGGCCCATATTTTTCTCCCCATATTTCAGCTTTCTTCTTGTGCCTCCACTCTGTTGGTTAATGTTATGCTGTTATTTGAAGGCAGGTCATAGTTCATAAAATAGAGGTTTTCTATAAAGTTAACAAAAATAACTTTATGGATTTGAATGTGAACTTCTATCTGACCAAGAAGACCGATAAGATACATCCCTTTACACTAAATATATAAACTTGGAGCCAAGGGTTAGGGATGTCCCCCTCCTCTAGTGAAATAAGAAAGTACAATAGTAAAAGTACACTTTCTGAACTTGTTTCAAGTTTTTAAGAAAATTACAGTAGCTCATTTCTTATACTTATCATAATAGAGGAGAAATGAATATGTGGCATTCAGTTTAGTCCAAAAATTACTTACGGTTGTATGCATGTGAGTGTGTATATATCCTAATAGCATATATACATGTATGACTATATACAGACATATATGTATATATGCTATTAGATATTTTAAGTACAAAGGAAAATGAGACACTCTTATACATAAAGTTACTTCTAATCCACAGGAGAAGTAGAAAATGAGCCAAGAGCTTAATCATGATACAGAAGGGTTATAAGCAAAAGGAAAAGTATCATAAAATATATATATTGGAGAAGGGAATGGCAACCCACTCCAGTATTCTTGCCTGGAGAATTCCATGGACAGAGGAGCTCAGTGGGCTATAGTCCATGGGGTCACAAAGAGTCGGACACGACTGAGTGACACACACACACATGCACGCATGCACGCACACGCACACACACACATATGTATATATAAGGATCAGCACCTGGCCCATACCAGATAAGCTCTCGAAAGGCAAGTAAACTAACTCTTAAAAGCTAAATTTAAGAAATCAAAGAAAAAGGCATATCATAGACTCTTACTTCCAAGGAAATAGTTTATGAAAAGAACAGATGCATAAAACATGTTGAATTTTAAGGAACCACAAATTACTCAAAACAAAATGCAAGAGATGGAGAGACAGAAGAGACTGGACAAGAGAGCTAGAATTGATCAAGAGGGCTTTAGATACCAGATGAGCAGAGTCTGGGATTTGTTAGGTGATGAAGATGCATTAAGAAATTTATGAAAAAGATCATGATGAGCTAATAAGGGCCTATGCTAAGCACTATTTGCCATAGGCAGGAAAAAGAAACATACTGAATATGTTCAGGAAATAAAATTGATAGGATTTCACATAGAAAATGTAGAGGAAAAGCTGGTATTAAATGTGATTTTCAAGTTTTGTCTTGACTTATTAGTTTGTTGATAGATTTTACTACTTGAAATAAGAAACGGAAAAGGGAATCTGATCAAGAGCACAGGGGGAAGCTTAAGGCTTAAATGGTAATAAGGAATAACATATCTAAAACTACTGAGGCGATAAAAAGTAAAAATATGAATGAGTTTGTCTACTCACCAATTTTTTCTCAAGTTAAAGAGAGTTTTGGAGTCTGTCGGACAACATCTATCTAAAAGAAAGTTAAATTGAATCTGAAAATCAACCCTTTTAACTGAAGAAATAATCCATATTCTAAGAAAGAATGATAACTAAGAAAAGTATTTTCTAAGAGTTCTAACTACAGCATTTTGTTGTTTTAGAAAACATTACATCTGCACCATTACCTGAAACTAGATTTCTTTAAAGTAACATATAAGCTTTGCATTTCACTTAAAATTGAAAATACTATGCAAAAAATCTTATAAATATTGGAAATTATACATTTCATGAGCTATTATCCAACCTTTAATTACAAAGAAAATTTATAGGCTTGCCATTTATATGAGAGGGAGAGATGAAACGGTAATAATATGAAAGAGAGACAGAGAAATAATATGAGAAAATATCTACACACATTTAATAAAAAGGAAAGTTAAAATAATTTGACATCATTGTTTATCAGTTGGCAAAGTTAAAGAAATGTAAGAAAACAAGCACTTTGAAATACTGTCAATGGATATAAAGAGATTTCTTATATAGCAGTTTAAAAATATAGATTAAAACCTTTAAATTTTGCATACCCTTTTTATGAGGCATGTTATTTATAAATTGAGTATATTCAAGAATTAAGCTAAAAAAAATAAAAAGAATTAAGCTGTATACATATATATATGTATACACACACACACACATAGATAGATAGATAGATCCCTGTTATATATTAAAATGAATATATAATATTTGTGGTTTTAATCAGTATTTTTTATATTTTAAAGAAAACACCTCATATTCAAAAATACTTAAAAAATGAAAATTGTACGATTTCTCAAAAGGACTTATGAAGGGTATTTTAGTCATACCCCACAGAACTTCTAAAAATCCTCTTCCTCCATTTATCTTCCCTAAAATCCTCACTACAGTTGGGTAGGTGCTCCCACTGTCTCTGATTCTCTATTATAACTCTCCAAAACCTTTTAATATAATCAAGCACTGGTCATTTCTTCTCTGCACCTCTTTTCTCCATCTTTTCAGATCAATTGTTCCTTGTCTTGCATGTGTCTTCCTCAAGTGAATTAATATAGCCTCTTAGACTTAAACAGTGCTCTAAATTCATCCATTTCCTGGATCAACACAGCCAAAACCCCAAGCCTTAAATTGCCAAAACAAAGTAGCTTTCCTCTTTGGAAGGGAGAAGAGAAGGCTTTAGAAGAGGGACAGCTGAAAATATGCATATGTTAATTTTTGAAAATTTGTCATAGAGAATTTATCATATTTGTCCTGTTTATTACTGAAGATATTTGACATTCTAATTATCCAACAACAGTTGATTGGTTACATTAATTATGCTAAATTCATTACACAGAATTTGATGACATAGCTTTCAAATGGTTTGTTGTGTGTGTATAGGTACATATGAAGTATATTTAATGACAAAGATATTCATATATTAAATTTAAAATCACTAGTTTAAATTAGTTTCTGTAGTTAATCTCTCGATTTTTTATTACTGGCTATGTTGAGATATCAAACTATTTCAGTGAGTGAGTGAGTGAAGTCGCTCAGTTGTGTCCGACTCTTTGCGACCCCGTGGACTGTAGCCCACCAGGCTCCTCCGTCCATGGGATTCTCCAGGCAGGAATACTGGAGTGGGTTGCCATTTCCTTCTCCAGGGGATCTTCCCGACCCAGGGATCGAACCCAGGTCTCCCATACTGCAGGCAGACGCTTTAACCTCTAAGCCACTTGTAATTTTCTTTTGTCCTATGTTTTCTAAATATTTTACAACAAACATTGGTGATAAGATTAAACAGTGATTTGTAAAGGTGGAAGTCTTTACTGCTCTAAATTACATGTTAAACTCAGAGAAGTGAAACTGTGTCTAATTTCAAACAAACTGAATTTTTTTCAAAAGCCTCTAATTGACACATTTGTTATCATGTACGCTCATAGTCCTAAAAATGGATAGATGTGAGTTATTTTCAGGACTAAATTAAAAAACACAGAGCAGTTTCCAACTATATTACTTTGCTAGGGCTGCCATAACAAAACATTAATACCTCACACAGGTATTTTAAATAGCATAACTTTCTTCTCACTGCAGGCTGGAAATGCAAGATCCAGGCGCTGGCAGGGTTCACGTCTTCTGAGGCCTCACTCCTGGGCTTGCAGATGGCTGCCTTCTTGGTATGTTCTCACATGGCCTTTCCTCTGCTCACATGCATTCCTGTAATCTCTTCCTTTTCTCATAAAGACACTAGTCCTATTGATCCAAGATGACCTCATTTAACCTTGAAAAAGTAAAGTGAAACTGTTAGTCGCTCAGTTATGTCCGACTCTCTGCAACCCCGTGGACTGTAGCCTGTCAGGCTCCTCTGTCCATGGAATTCCCAATGACTGCTTTAAAGGCCCATCTCCAAATTTGGTTATATTGGAGCTTAGGGCTCCAACATATGAATTTTGAAAGGAGTATAGTTCAGACCATAATGCCAACTAAAATATACTCTATCAGTTAAAATAAAATTCAACTTAAATTCCAGAAGGTGGATATGAAGATAATAAAAGAAAGATATAATTTATACACTACTGTATATTTTAGTGTATTCTAATTCTTTGAAATGTGTTGTGTACAAAATAATTCCATTAACTAAGAAATATAATTCATGAAAAATTCCCTTTTTCAGTAATTCTAAAACTAGAAAGAGTCTGAATGTATTTTCTCTACTTTTAATCTAGCTGTGCCATTACAAGGTGTCACATATACAACTGCGCTAACAGATACAGTCATCTAGAATGCATAGCTGGAAAGGAAATCCTCTACTCTAGGGAGTGCCTTAAAAAAAAATAGGCCTACTCATTAGTTGTCCTTTGTTTTCTACTTTGGATTACATCAAACTGACCAAAATTCCTATTTATTACTAGTCCATTAAAACAAAAGCAAAGTTTAGACAGAGAGCATTAATCAATTCATATTTCCATAAGCACAAAAATTACGTCAGCCAATAAATCACTCAACCAGCTGTGTCTTTTTTAAAAAGGATTTGTAAATAATCAGTTTGACTGAAATTAATTGCATTTTTTTCTTCCCCAATCCCTCACACACACAACAGTGTGAAAGTATCTGGAGACAAAGAATAAGCTGAGATTCTGTCATAAATAAGATAACCAATTTGGCTTACACGCCAAGTAATCCATGGTGAGATCATTGAGTCCTTAGGTATTGAGCCACAGCAAAATGTAGTACTAAGAAATTTGATCACAAAATTTTCCAAGGGGCACAGTTTTTCAATGTGTAAAAATTCATCCATATATGAGGACTTTTTTCTTTTGTGAAAACACCATAATAATAATTCATTTACCCAATGATTTCATTTACCCAATTATGTTTCACAACTTTTATCAGATAATTTACTCAAATGATTTCTGACTATATACTTGTTTGAAATGCGGGTTTTGAGGATTGGCTATATGAAATAGAAGTCATCTCATGCCCTGAGGCTTCTACTTCATTCATCCAGTACAAACATCAACATGGCAAAAATCCATGTCTAGAAACTTCCTAAAGAATGAAGTGTCTTTCCTCTTTAGAAAGTAGCAACATGAAAGATGACTGAGAATGTAAGTATTCAAAACTATACCTTACAGTGTTAACTACAGTTATCCTGCTTTACTTTAGAGCTTCAGACTTTATTCACCTAACAGCTGAAAGTTTATACCCTTTTACCAAGCTCTTCCCATTTTCCCCAGCCTCCAGCCTTTGGCTACTCCTTTTCAATTCTCTATTTGAATGAGTTTTACTGTTTTGTTTTTTAATTCCACATATATATGATACCATACAGAGCAGTATTTGTCTCTGCTTAGCTCCTTCACTTAGCATAAAACCTAAAGGTCTATCCATATTGTCACACCATCATGATCTCCTTTTTTCTCATGGCTGAATAGTATTCATAAGAGTGTGTATGTGTGTGACTCTTGAATATGATGTCCTGCATTTCCATTTTGCCTTGGGCACTGAAAAATTAGGTAGCCAATCCTAAGAATATGTTATCCTGAGGATCCCATATCAATTCAAACTCTTCTCTGAACATCATCTTTAACTTCTTATCTTAGGTCCTGATGATACTGTTTTCCTTGTCTGACACAGACGGTGTTTTTTTCTATTATACCCCATGTAGCATGAACCGGAAGAGGGTAAGGCATTGGTTGTGTAGCACTCCCCTCCCATTTGCAGCTTGCACCACCAGACTAAACCACCCACTACATCTCCTTCTTAGTCTCATATTTTGACCCTGTTACTCCCTTAAATTTACTCTTGACTCGTTCTCTTCTTCTCCATCTTGGTTCATGCCATCATTTTTGGTAACTGTAGGAGGCAAATGTATGAACTGTTTCCTCTCCCTGTCACACCCCTTCCTTACTTTCAGTCACCTGTTCCTCTGCCCCCTCCCAGCCAGTGATGCTGGTTGTATCAGCAGTGACTCACCATACCTGAAATCTTAAAATCACTCCCTTCTCCGGCTGCCACCTGCGTTCATTCAGTTTTCCGTCTCAGGTACTCATTTTGCAAGAATTCTTCTTCTTCAATGAAACATCAAATCACTGACCTTACTTTTCACTCTTCCAACCTACATATGTTTCCTTTCCCCCCTTTAACCAGGATTTTAATCCATGTTTCCTAGTTGAAATAATTCCCTTTTAAGTATTTTACCTTCGTTGCCTCCTTTTTTTCTCTAGCACCTTCCCCTTGAAAACCATGAACACTGGCTGAAAGCGTTTAAAAATTTTTTTCATGCCAGCATCTGAGAAGCTGAATGTAATTGTAGATTAACAACTAGGAGGAATAAAACCACTTCACATTTGTGCTAAAATTTTTATACAGATATTGACAGGGAGGTCTGGTGTGCCGCAGCCCATGGGGTCAGAGAGAGTTAGACAGGACTTGGTGACTGAACAACAACAAAAACATACAGATATTTAAAATTTCATACAGCTATTTAAAACTTTCATGCAGAATTGCCTGGCAATCCGACTGCACTCACATAGGAGTTTTACTTCCTCAAATAAAATACTCTTTCCAGACTTTTCTAATTACTGCCCATTTCTCTGCTCCCCAGATGATTACTCAGGATGACTTTCTTAGTACTTATCGATCCACATCCTGTCATTCACTCTTCAACTTAATGACACTGCAAAGTTTTTTCCCATCACTCCCAAGAATCTGTTCTTGTTAGAGTCACTTATGACCATCATCTTGCCAAATCTGTTATTCCATCCTCTTGACATTCACTAGCGTTCTAAGGCTAACATTCTCTCTTCCTTTGGTTTCCTGATATTTGAGGCTTCTCTGTCTTGCCCTTACCTACCTCACTGCTTAGCTCTCCTAAGGTTCTCTTTCCTCTTAATACTTGCCTGATGCAATCCTTGTGTTTGATTTCCTTGGTAGCTCTCCCAATTTCAAGGGGTAAATACCATCTACATAAGGGGAGCAGCTACCGCAGTCTTCCAAGGAGTAAGAAGATCCCCAAATCTTAGAACTTTTAGCACTACAACAAGGAGAGTCCTGGGCAAAAGCAGGATGATTGTTCACACTTTATCTGTGTGCCAATAACTCCCCAAATTATGCCTCTAGTCCACACCTCTCTCATGAACTTCATTTCCATTTTGTTTTGTAATACACATTTCAAACTTAAATTTGTCTAAGACAGAAATCTTGATTTTTGCCTTCGACTTTTTTCTTCTCCCATTATCCCCATCTCTATAGATGTGATCATAACGTACCAGTTCTTATGTCAAAAAGAAAGAAAAAAAAAGGAAGGAAAGGGAAAGAAAAGGGAAGGAAACTGGGAATCACTGCTGGTTCCTCCAGACTCCTCCTTTCCTGTCCTCCAGTCCAGCCGCCACCACGTGGTCCCAGCCACCACCATCTCCTTCCTGCAACATCACAGTAGTCTCCTAACTTCCTGTGCAACTCTTAATTAATCGTTTCCAGTCCATTATCAACCATGAAAGCTGGGATAATTCTAGTTTTAAACTAGAGAATTCTTCTGTAAAATATATACAAAGACTCATTTCTTTCTAAAATGTTTAACTTGTTTCCTACCTCTTTGAGAACAGCAACCAAACATCTTCCAGGGCTTATAACAGTGCTTCTCTATCAATCTACGGGGAGGAGAGTTTGTTTTAGTTTATGCTTTTGTTTCTATTCTATTTCAGCGTGGACTGAGACAAGGTCCTACTGCCTATGGCTGCAAGCAATCTGCAATGTGAGATGCACCATCCAAGTTCACACTCACCTGAACTGAGTTGAGTCTCGTGATTAAGGGCTGGACTCTCTGCAATTGGAAGCTGTTATAAAGGTTTTAAATTGTAAGAGGTTAGCCTATTTGCTACCAGAAGTGGTTTAACCCAGACTATTAGTAGTGGCAGTCTACAAGTTCCTGTCTCTTTGACCTTAATCCACACAAACCCATCCACTTGTCCCCGACACAGCAGGCGGCTGGCTTCCTTTCTGCTCTTCAGATGAACTATCTGGCCTGTGGACTCAGAAAATTCTTTGTCCAGTTCTCCACAATAAAGCTTATTGTTATCCTTCAGGTCTCAGCTCAGGCACTGTCCTCAGAGAGGCTCTCCCAAAGGCCCCCTCTCAATCAGTGGTCTCCAATTATTCCCTGAATCATAATACAGCTTACTCCCTTTATAGTATATTCTAGAATGTTAACATATTCTTAAATCTTTGTTTTTTAATGTATTGTAAATTTTCAAATTAACTGGATTAGTATAATAAGTAATCATCCTTTGCTTTGCAAATCTACCCTTTCTGATGCAACCGGAATTAATAAGCTGGTATGCATAATCTTTTTGGTAAAAACACATAAAAACACACACACCTTATTTTTTTAATGGACTCATTCTCTACATATTACTCTGTGGAATAATTTTTCACCTAAGAATATATTTTAGACATTTCTAAAGTCTAGAGACCAACACTTAACTGTTTTAAGAAACAGTTAAGCAAGTATATACAAAACTCAGGTAGGTAAAGGAAATGAGATTTGTGGTTATGTTTTTAATTTGCAAGGTTTGTTTCTGTTTGTTTGCTTCGCTGCCTCTCTGTTCCCTTTCTTGACCTTCATCAATTCACCCTCCCCCATGAGGATTCTTTTTAAAAGTTCAGTGCCTGCCATTTTTTATAGTGTATGTTGTGTGTTGTTCTGGTCACTTCTCTGCATCTTGCTTTTCTCACTCAATAACTTGTTGTCATAATTACTCCAAGACAAACGGCATAGGTCTTACTCATGGTTTCTAATTGCTTCTCAATAGCCCATAGTGTGCCTGTATCATAATTTTTTCTCAGTTGAAGGCTATTCATACTTTCAGATTTTTGTCTCTTAAAAAAAAAAAAAGTGAACATTCTCATATGTATATTTTTATACCGTGTTGTTTTTACTTCTGAAGAATGTGGTTGATTCTAGGCTGTGGTTATTTATATTTTTAAAGGCATTCTTAAATTGTTCTCCAAAAAGATGGGGATAATTTATCATTCCAGTAGCAAAGAATGTATCATTTCCTTTATACTGACCAGCAATAGGTTTACTGAAATTTAAAAATTCTGTCAGTTGGTGATGGTAAAGTGATGAATATTACATTGTTATTTTAAGTACAGGAAATTTTGAGTTTACTCATTTGTGAATTCCCTATTCATATCCTTGATGTAATTTTCTATTGAGTAGCTTGTCTTTTCTTTACAATCTGTAAGGACTCTTCCTATATTATAGACATTAAACATTCATCATCATTGTGTTGCAACCTTTTTCTCTCTCTGCTGACTTTGTTAGTGTAGTGAATGTCATGTCTGTGGCTGTTCTAAGATCTACTGAACACTCTTTCCGTATGTGGATATTTTCTACTCATGAGTTCTGTCTCCTAAACTAGAAAGCAGAAACTCACTTTCACAGGTTCCCTTGCAGCTAGGGTATAAGAACATGCCCCTATCAAATTCACCTGCGCATAACTCTAAGGTGGAAATGATGAAAGCAAGACAGTGAACCATGGCTTCAACGTCCTACAGAGGCAGCAGAGAAAAGATAGTCCTACTATCTTTTCAAAAGTAGTTCCTCAGTAGAGTTTGGGCATTTTTCCTACTGAATTAATTTTCTGAACGTGTTGTTTCCAACCAAGAACCCAAACTGATACTGGTATCAGTGTATAAACAAAAATTATAATTTTAATGTCAAATGTATCTTATTTTTTCTGAGCTTCTGTAATGTTATAAAATTTCCCCTTAATCCCTATATTATATATGTAGCCTTGATAATTTTCTTCTATTTTTTTAAACTTTAAGTCAATAGGGAACTACTAAATGTACATGTACACATATATTTATATTCATATTTTTGTTTGTGTTTGTGAATATTTATAAAAAATTGTTGTTGTTTTAGTGGCTAAGTTGTGTTCGACTCTTTGTGACCCTACCAGGCTTCACTGTCTGTGGAATTCTCCAGGTAGGAATACTGGAGTGGGTTGCCATTTCCTTCTCCAGAGGATCTTCCCCATCCAGAGATTGAACCCATGTCTCCTGCTGAGTTACCAGGGAAGCCCAGTTTATAAATAATATACTGTGTGGATGACAACAAACTGTGGAACATTCTTAAAGAGATGGGAATACCAGGCCACCTGACCTGCCTCTTGTGAAAGGTCTATATGCAGGTCAGGAAGCAACAGTTAGAACTGGACATGGAGCAACAGACTGGTTCCAAATAGGAAAAGGAGTACATCAAGTCTGTATATTGTCACCCTGCTTATTTAACTTATATGCAGAGTATATCATGAGAAATGCTGGACTGCGTGAAGCACAAGTTGGAATCAAGACTGCTGGGAGAAATATCAATAATGTCAGATATGCAGATGACAACATCCTTATGGCAGAAAGTGAAGAGGAACTAAAGAGTCTCTTGATGAAAGTGAAAGAAGAGAGTGAAAAAGTTGGCTTAAAACTCAACATTCCGAAAATGAAGATCATGGCATCTGGTCCCATCACTTCATGGCAAATAGATGGGGAAACAGTGAGAGACTATTTTTGGGGGGCTCCAAAATCACTGTAGATGGTGACTGCAGCCATGAAATTAAAAGACCCTTGTTCCTTGGAAGAAACGTTATAACCAACCTGCTGCTGCTAAGTCGCTTCAGTCGTGTCCAACTCTGTGCTACCCCATAGACGGCAGCCCACCAGGCTCCCCTGTCCCTGGGTTTCTCCAGGCAAGAACACTGACCAACCTAGACAGAATATTAAAAAGCAGAGACATTATTTTGCCAACAAAGGTCCATCTAGTCAAAGCTATGGTTTTTCCAGTAGTCATGTATGGATGTGACAGTTAGATTATAAAGAAAGCTGAGCTAAAGAATTGATGCTTTTGAACTGTGGTGTTGGAGAAGACTCTTGAGAGTCCCTTGGACTGCAAGGAGTCCAGTCCATCAAACTCCAATACCCTGGCCACCTGATGTGAAGAGCTGACTCATTTGAAAAGACCTTATGCTGGGAAAGATTGAAGGCGGGAGGAGAAGGGGACGACAGAGGATGAGATGGTTGGATGGCATCACCGACTCAATGGACAGGAGTCTTAGTAAACTCCCAGAGTTGGTGATGGACAGAGAGGCCTGACGTACTGCAGTCCATGGGATCACAAAGAGTCGGACATGACTGAGCAACTGAACTGAAGCATTATATGGAAAAAGAGAAATCTCTGCTATCCACAAAATATTTTACAAAGATGGAAACCTTCAGTAATCTACACTACTCAATAAACACTAGCCCCACTTTAAAAAATATGACTGAAGCTGCTGGGAAACATAATTTTTAATTTAATTTAGATTAATTTCCATTTAAATGTAAATAACATCTGTGCCTGGTGGCTACAGTATTGAACAGCACATAAAATAGTGAAAATGCCAATGGTCCCTATTAATTCTTCCACATGAGTGGACCCAACTTGGTTTCCTCTGGTTAAACAGCTAATTGTCATCTCTATTTAATAAATAAGTCTTTCTTTTCCCAAAGAGTAGCTAATGTTACCATATATGAAAGTTTCATATACACACATTTATTTTCTAGATTCTCCTCTATTTTTTATGGATCCATATGGCTAATACCACATTGATGTTATTATAGTGACTTTATAGTCTGATGTGTAAAGCATATTTCACAGCTTCTGACTCTCCTACATCTAACTTTTCTTGGCTGTTTCAGACCTATATTCTTCCAAGTGAAGTTTTATATCATTGTATCCAGTTCTAAAACCAACCTTGATGAAGTTCTATTTATTAGTGCCTCAAATTTATTGAATAATTGGCATTTTTACCATATACTTCCCATCCAAAATCACAGTATATTTTTCCATAGTTTAAATACTTTTTTATGTCTTTCAGTAGTCTATGAATAAGATTCATAGATTTTTAAAATATATGTCCTTTGTTTTCTTTTTTTAAAGTTATCTGTGAAAATATTATACTCTTTATTATAAATGAGTATCTTTCCATTTTCATTGCCATTGCTTACAGATAGTATAAACAAAAGCTTTTGGTCTTAACGTATTTATTTTGTTTTTATCTTAAATTCTCTTATCCATTATTTTTCATTGGTTCTGATTTTAACTAGAATCTGAATTTCTAGTTTAATATTGTCATTAGAAAAAATCTATTTTCTAATGTTTATACTAATTTTTTTTTACTTACCATTCCAAAGCAATAGCAGCAGTAGAAATTTACATCTAATTTTTCATATTAACTGCAATGAGAATTTTCTAACTTAATAATTAATTTTAGGTTTATTATTTTGTCATACTTTGTTCCTATTAATTCATATAATTCTTTCATAATGTACTGATATTACCATATGACTTTTTAAATAGATTGATGTAAGTCATTATACTGATGGACTTTGGGATATTACAACTATCTCCTATTTTACAAAGATCTCTATATCTGTATTTATATAGGAGTTTGGGCTACATTTTTGTTTTTATATGCTAACTTCATAAGGTTTAATATTAAGAATTTTTTCCAGTGGATTGTAGTAACTTAAATAACATAGGAATTATCTGTTTTTTATGAAGATTTGATGTAATCCAGCTGTGAAAATCTGTGGTCTTAGTGGCTTTTATTAATGGCAGATTTTTAGCCTTCTCAATTACTTTTTGATTATTTTCAAAAAATTTTTACGATGATTTTAGAAATTTAAATTTTTAGAAAAGCATCTATGTCACCTATGTCTAAGGTTTTCAGATCTGTTGCAAAGGACTGTCTTCACATATACTTTTTTTTTATTGTTTTATGACTATTTTAATGACACCTCTAATTACGTCTCATATGTCACTCCCATTCTTGCATATTTTGCTCCTTTCTATTCCCTTAATCAGGCTTCTTTTTCTTGCTTCTCAAATCTCACTTGATTTTCAGTATAGTTCAATAATTGTAGAAAAGGGATCTCTTAACTCCAAATAGTTATCATGGTATGCTATTACAAAGCATTTGTCACTGTGAATAATAAATTCTCTTGTTACCTTGAGTCTTCACGTATAGTTCCATGAGAAAGTCTATTCCCATTCAGTAATAAAAGCTGAGTCCCCCTGTTATGCGGGGGGCCTATTATGCGGAAGAGATGAGGCACAAACTGTATTTAGTAAATGGGTGAGGCAACTATTTGTTGCAGCCATCAGAAGAGGAAGGGAGCAAAGAGAACAAGACAACTTTTGTGTGACTAGGAGCTGGTATGGTACTCCCTGTGTGCTGCAGACACAGAGCTAACTCTCAGACTATTTCTTAGGTTCTTCAGAAATCTCCATCTCTATGGAAGAGGTGGATTGGTTACCAATTTGGCTGGTTAATACTCCTTCTCTAGTCACTGAGAATGCTTCAGGGTCTGGGCCTCTTCAGTAAATCTCCCTTGAGATCACATTTCCCCTTCAGAGAGCCCTGAACCTACAGATGATCTTTTCTCATGCATGGCCCATATATGGTATGGCTTGAATCACTCAGGTGTCTTTACTCTGAGAACTGCTAAGCACAAGAATCCCTGCCTCCCCTCTCCTTAGGCTTCCCTAGTGGCTCGGTGGTAAAGAACCACCTTCCAGTGCAGAAGACGCAGGTTTGATCCCTGGGTGGGGAAAAGCCCCTGGAGAAGGAAATAGCAACCCATTCCAGTATTCATGCCTGGAGAATCCCATGGAGAAAAGAGCCTGGCGGGCTACAGTCCATGGGGTCAGAAAGAGTCAGACACAACTTAGCAACTAAACAACAACCCTTCTCCTTGGCTTGTCTGTCAGCTGCCAGCTAGTTACTCATTTGTGAGTAACTCATTACTTTATGTTTAACAAACTGAAGTCAGACCCTAGGCTCTCGTGTCTTCCCCAATCTGCCTCAGAGTTACATTAGATTTTCAATGTTCTCTTTAGATCTGAAATGAAGAACAAAGTAATCCCCACCCTTCTGCCTTATACTCAGAATTTCACAGAACTGCTATTTCTAAATAATCACTTTACTAAATTATAACCATGGTCCAATCTCAGAAAAATCAACCTAACTTAAGCAATTTTAAACAGCAAAAGATTAATTGGTACTTACCAAATTTGTGCAGGGCAGGAGAGCTCTAAGTGGGCCTGAAGCACTGACTCCCAGAGCACCACTGCAGAAAGGACCGTCAGGCCTTGACCACTTCTGCTGCCATCAGAATACTTCAGCTGATGCTATGCACCAGTTTCTACCGCAGTTCCTGAGGATACAATGGTAAACAAAATCAGACAATAAATTCCTGAAATAATGAAATTTAACTTTTAGGGATAAAGTGGAAGGGGAGACAGGGAGCAAGCAAGGTAAATATGTAAAATATACATTTATGTTACATGCCGATGATCGCCATGCAGACAGATACCAGAGGCAGCCTGCAATACGATTGGAACATTGTTGGTTTTCTTAAAAGACTGACACATGCAAATATACCTGACACTTTCTGAATAATCCTTGATATTTTCTGCTCTTGGGATAATGCCCCAAGTGTCTCAGCCAGTCAATGGGGAGTGAGTATTCAAATTCAGGCCTGGGTGTCTCCAAAGCACATGCTCTTTCCACAACCCATTATTTTTTAATAGTAAAATATAAATGATTTCTAGACTTGCCACATCTCCATTCTTTAGTTAATGTACATATAATTAAGAATTGACATATATACACTACCATGTGTAAAATAGATAGCTCATGGGAAGCCGCTTGTGTGCACAGGGAGCTCAGCTTGGTGCTCTGGGATGATCTAGAGGGAAGGAATGGGGGTAAGGTGGGATGGAGGTTGGGGTGGGAGGCAGGCTCAAGAGGGAGGGCGTCTAGGTATACATATAACTGATTTGCTTCACTGTACAGCAGAAACATAACATTGTAAAGCAATTACACTTAATAAAAAATTTATATTATTTAGAGAAGTCATTGAATCTAAGTAGATTAAAGCAAATGTCTTTCTAGTCATAAGGCCATTCCTGGAAAGTTCTGAACAGCTGCCTTAATGCCTAGTTATTGCTCAGTCTGAAAACATGGTGCCTTGAGTTCTGCCTTGGAAGATGCTAAGCAAGATGGCTGCAGACAGCTGGTGAGGTGTGTCTGGTGTTATCTGTACATTCTCCCAGAACAGCTCTAGTTCTGCCAATTTATACATTGAAATGCTCAGGAGTAATCACCATTCTTAACAGACTGGATCTTGTCCAGGTCCAGATTCTTGGACGTCTCTGAATCTCACATGATGGCCCCAGAATCAAATTCTATTAACTGCTAAGGACCACCCAGGAGTAACCCTTAAACTGGATGTAGACATATCAAGTTTCCCAGAGCTCTGTCAAGCGAAAGTGGGTCACCCAGACCACACAGAGGCAGGACAGGAGATCTAGTGGAGTTTTGGTTTGGGCTCAACTTCCAAAGAATGTGTGATGTCTTCTCCAGTCTTGAGAAAACAAGCCAGAGCCTGTGCACTCATGGAAACGGCTTGGATGCGGTGCATCCTCCCACCACTTGGCTTCAGTAACATGCGTGAGTATCAGCTGTCCTCATCTGAGCATCACAGCTATGAATCCTCAACTGTGAATTTTCCTAAGAATGTTGTAAAAGCCATCTCTCCAATCTCGCCTACCCAGTAGATTAAAGAAACGTTTAACTTTGTTTCCTCTCAGTTGTCTTTGTCGGATTCTTGGTAAATTCAGATTATTTTAGTCAGTGTTTTTATATAAAATTAAATAGTGCATTATAATTTTTAGGTGATATTTGTTATATACATCCAAGATTGACACTGCTTATCATTCAGTTTGTTTCTGTCCTTAAGTTTGGGGAACAACACAATCAGAAATACCTACAACATAAAGATTACATCTTTATGTGAGTTGACAGCAGTAAATTGGGATTTGATACTTTTTTAAAAGGCTGATCATGCTAGTACAGTAGTTTTAATTTACACCTAGTTGGGTGTCTTTCTTTTACATGAGCAAAAGTGGAAAGTGATGAATGAGCACACTGAACCATTCTCAAGCTGAGAATTTTTGACCTTGTGAGTGTATATTACTACTGCCATGCTCTAAGCCTTTCTACTAACTCCCTTGAGCAACCCCAAATTGATACTGTTATTTAAAAGAAATTTTTCTTGTGTAAAGAGATACTAGTATAGTTACACTGCAAGTCACCATATAATCTGGTCTAAGCAGAGACATGCCTCTGAAAAACCCGGGATGCTGCTTTCCCTCCAACCATCCATCAACCCCATGACCGAGAAGGTAAGACATTTCTATTTATGAGACTCCACTTTCCCCCAAAACCAAGAACAAGAGGTTTCACCAGTTTATAAAATATTTTAAATTTCATGTAAGATAGATAAATTGATGTGCAAATGATAGTTCTATGGAGAAGAGAGAAAAGTCTGCTAATTTGTCTATTTCTTGAACAAGAGGAGGGGCTAACCCAAGAGTCGTTCGTCAGCCACCATGTGGAATCACTTATGCCAGACGGGGCCATCAATTACATTGGAAAGCACTACACTGTACTTTCTAGATTGTAGGAAAAAAATGCTTATATAAAGTGAAAAAGAGGGAGCAGTAAGACTGTACCTGGTTGATCCAATCCCCCGAGTTCCTCCAATTCTATTACCATAGATTGTCTTTCATCACCTCCTGGATTTTAACCTACAAGTGCACTGCAATACTAGCATCCAGTTACACATCTCCGCCATTGGTGAGCAGACACATGAAGAAAACTTGAATTTAGTCATTTATGTGTCAGCGAGCAGGGAGCCCCACTTCCCTCATTGCCAGAAAACTTCCTTCTACACCACTGGAGTAATGGCCAGACATTTACAAGCCATTCCCTTTGGCTGAAAATTTGGTTTTAAACCCTTAATGATGCATCTGCAACTACTGTTTTATTGAACTAATTTCAAATGCAGTCATGTTTCCAGTAGTCTATGACAGTTTTAAAAGTTTGAAGAGACCAGGAGTTGGAGACAACAGTAGAGCAGATGTGTTTCATTGGGATTTGTTAACATCTTACTAAACTGTGTTATAGAGGCATTTCAGGAGGCAAGCATCAGCTCAAGCAACAACTCCTCTGTAAGCACATATAATTCCATGTCAACTTATAAAATGAGAATACACATGCCACCAAACTCCCAGTCCAATATGCAAATATATATATATATATATATATATATATATATATATATATATATATATATATAGTTGCAGAATCTGCCTGCAATGAAGCAGATCTGGGTTCTATCCCTGGGTTGGGAAGATGCCCTGGAAAAGGGAATGGCAACCCACTCCAGTATTCTTGCCTGGAGAATCCCACAGGCAGGTAGGTCAGGTGGGCTATAGTCCATGGGGTCGCAGAGTTGGACACAACTGAGTGACTAACACTTTCACTTTTTTACTCCTTTCATATATATATATATGTATGTGTTTTACTCATTACTCACATACACATACACACAAATACACACACACATATATACCAAGTAAACATAGTCCTGTAAATGCCACAACAGGTTCAGGTTATCAATTTTAAAGGAAATATATTTACTCATTTTAAAAAATGGAGTAACCATTGGGCGTCTGTTATACACCAGACAGCCTTAGGTTTCTGGGATTCATCAGTGACTAAGATACATGAATTCAAGGAACTTCTGTTTTGGGAGAAGGAGGTGAAGGCAGACTGAAATAAAAACAATAAGTAAGTAAACTACAAATTTTCCTAGAAGGCAATAAGCATGACGATAAGATAAATAGGTGGAACAGGACAAGAGAGCTCTGAAGTACAGAGATTGGGGAGGGGTGTCAGGTCACAGAATGTGAGCAGTCAGTGGACTACCTGACAAGGTGATATCTGAACCAACAACTGAAAGACGTGAGGGGACTCATTATCAGAGAAATGCAAATCAAGACCACAGTGAGGTACCATTTCACGCCAGTCAGAATGGCTGCAATCCAAAAGTCTACAAGCAATAAATGCTGGAGAGGGTGTAGAGAAAAGGGAACCCTCCTACACTGTTGGTGGGAATGCAAACTAGTACAGCCACTATGGAGAGCAGTGTGGAGAATCCTTAAAAAACTGGAAATAGAACTACCTTATGACCCAGCAATCCCACTGCTGGGCATACACACCGAGGAAATCAGAATTGAAAGAGACACATGTACCCCAGTGTTCATCGCAGCACTGTTTATAATAGCCAGGACATGGAAACAACCTAGATGTCTATCAGCAGACGAATGGATAAGAAAGCGGTGGTACATATACACAATGGAGTATTACTCAGCCATGAAAAAGAATACATTTGAATCAGTTCTAATGTGGTGGATGAAACTGGACCCTATTATACAGAGTGAAGTAAGCCAGAAAGAAAAACACCAATACAGTATACTAGGGATGGGGCAGCCTGGTGGGCTGCCGTCTATGGGGTCGCACAGAGTCGGACATGACTGAAGCGACTTAGCAGCAGCAGCAGCAGCAGTGCGTATATATGGAATTTAGAAAGATGGTAACGATAACCCTGTATGCGAGACAGCAAAAGAGACACAGATGTATAGAACAGTCTTTTGGACTCTGTGGGAGAGGGAGAGGGTGGGATGATTTGGGAGAATGGCATTGAAACATGTATAATATCATATAAGAAATGAATCACCAGTCTAGGTTTGATGCAGGATACAGGATGCTTGGGGCTGGTGCACTGGGATGACCCAGAGAGATGGTATGGGGAGGGAGGTGGGAGGGGGGTTCAGGATTGGGAACACGTGTATACTCGTGGCGGATTCATGTTGATGTATGGCAAAACCAGTACCGTATTGTAAAGTAAAAAATAATAATAAAAAAATATGAAATCCTAAAAAATAAATTTGATTAATTATACAACAATCTGATAAACAGAGCTGAAAACTAAAGTTGTCAGAGAGCAAGAATGATGGTAAAAATACACTTTCCTCAGTTACTTCTCACTCTGCCTCTTCTTCTCTTGCGGCTCAGCTGGTAAAGAATCTGCCTGCAATGTAGGAGGCCTGGGTTCTATCCCTGGGTTGGGAAGATCCCCTGGAGAAGGGAAAGGCTACCCACTCCTGTATTCTGGCCTGGAGAGTTCACTGGACTGTACAGTCCATAGGGTGGCAAACAGTCAGACATGACTGAGCGACTTTGACTTCATTTTCATGCCTCTTCTTATTGCTGCTTTTCCATAAGTCACATCTTCCTCATTTCCTGCTTTGCTCTTTTCTTTCTCTGACCCATTCATGTGCTTCCTCTCTCTTTATACAGGTATTTTTAAAATTTATGAATAATTAGTGGTGCTTCCAAGAACACATTATTATTTTCCCAGGAAACCAACATGACCACTTACCTTATTCTTGCTAGAAATATCTTTTTTCTTTATTCAGGCTGTGATCATCAGAATCATATAGTAATAGTAAACTCTATGGCTCCTTTAATGATTTTAACTTTGTTCCTAAAACCTTGTCCTAAAAGTGAAAAGTCATAAATTGAAAGCAAAGTTCCTTAATTTTAAAGAAATTACAAGGTATATCATTCTAATCCAAAATACTCAAAAAATTTTTTATAGACTGGAGTATGTATATATACATATATCTCAAGTGAACAATGAAAACAAGTTTATATAAACAGTGTGAATAAACACAAACAGTAAATAAAACAAAGTTTGAACACAAATTGTAATGAAGTTTACTTTACTCACTAAGGCAGGCAGAGCTTCAAGGATGGCAGTTGGTGCTTATCTTCAGACAGGAATTTGACATCACAATTGGATGTACTGGACACATTAGTTTCCTAGGGCTGCCATAAGAACCTAGCACAAGCTGGGTGGTTTGAAACAACAGACATTAGTTCTCTCATAGTTCTGTAAGCCAAAGGTCTGAAATCAAGTCTGAAAGTCTTGGCACACTTTCTGGAGTCTCTGGGGGATAGTCTGTCCCAGGCCTCTCTCTTAGCTTCTGGAGACTCCCTGTAATCCTTGGCATTCAGTGGCTTGTAGATATATCATTTTATTCCCTGTCTCTTCTTCCCATGGTCTTCTCCCTCTGTGTCCAAATTCCCCTCTTCTTAGGAAGCCATCAATCGTTTGATGAGCATCCATCCTCCCTTATGATTTTATCATAAGTTGATTACATCTACAAAGACCCTACTTCAAATAAGCTCCTATTCACAGGTACCAGAGTTCAAACCTTGACCTTGTCTTTTTGGCGGCACAATTAAATCCTGGAAAGGAATTCCTTTTTCTTAAGACTGTGACAAAAATAAAGGCTAAACCTACAAACAGTGGAAAATGTGGAGACACATGGAAACGTACAGAAGAGAATAAAGATTCAAAAGATGCTACATCTTCCCACCGGGCATACTAACACAGAACAACAACGTTTTGTTTCATCCAAACATGATGCTTAATTTGAATTTGTTGCAAAAGATATTAGAAATGATTGTGTTAACTAAGTGGCAATTCTGTCTTTTTCTGGAAATGTACTATTGATTTAGTATATAGTTTTCAGTATATTTGGGAATGAAAAAAAATTCAAAAAAGTGTTATTTTGAGAAAAGTGAGCTGTTGTGCTGAACACTGGTTAATTGTACAGTTATAATGTGAAGTAAATCTGTATCTTCAGAGTCAGGAGCAACCCACCTGTAATCTAGACTTACCATATATATTCATAATAATGTACTAAAAGCAGTATTTCCAATGTATGCTACTTAGTTGGCACTTAAATTGCTTAAATATCTCTATAGTATATCATTTCTTTATAAAATGGAGGGGTAAAAAAAAAGGTTGTTGCAATGTGAAGGTTGTGGTTTCACTTTTCTGATTAAGTAATTTGCACACCAACTGTTACATATTGGATTATGTTCCTTCAAAAGTATATGTTGAGGTTCTAACTCCCAGTATGGTCTCATTTGGGAAGGGTCTTTGAAGATGTAATTAAGTTAAGATGAAGTCATTAGGGCCCTAATCCAATATGAATGGTGTTCTCATAAAATAAGAAATTTGCATGGAGTCAGACACTATGTGAAGATAAAAGCAGAACACCATGTCCAGATGAAGGCTGAGACCAGGGTGAGGCATCTATAAAGAAAGAAAATCAAAAGGGCTAGAAATCCACCAGAATGTAGGAGAGAGATGTGGAAGAGACTGTCTCTCACAGTCTCGACCGCTCTTAGGGAATACAGTAAGAGGTAAGCATATCTCATAAGGAAGATGTAGTAAACAGTTGGATGAGACCTCTGGAAAAGTTTATGAAGCTGACAAAACCCCCTTCTTTTCTTCTTTCTCAAAAACTGCTTGCACGGTCCTGAGGTCTAGCAGCCATTTGGGGACTGAGTAGAAGGCTAAGAAATGTATCCCAGCATCCCTGACACTCATGAGCTACTGAACTCAGTGACTGCCTAGCTCTATACTTTGATTGACAAGTGTACAACCATATATATTTAAATCACACAAGTCTGTCACTGGAAGCCAAATGCAATTCTTTACTGATTTAAAAAGCTATCCGAGGATCTATCCATCCTTGGTTTCCAAGCTTCCAGTTAGCTTACTCTGAACTTGTCACACTTTACAATGCAGAGTAATACACCAACATTCCTCATTTTTGTCATGAAATAAACATTTGACCATGAGAATATTATTGCACATTTCAAGGAATATAATTCTAATGAAACCACAATATTTTTTCTTTTGAGGATTATTCTTATTTTATCAGGAAACAACGTCAGAGATAAAGAAAATTCCCCCTCAAAAACCCTTTAAGTTACTTTTGTTTATTATTATTTATCATGTTTTAGTAATCATTTTTCAGTGCTGCGAAATGAGTAAGACCTAACTTTTTGGTGTGAGCTTGAAAGTGAAAGTGAAGTCGCTCAGTCATGTCCAGCTCTTTGCGACTCTGTGGACTGTAGCCCACTAGGCGCCTCAGTCCATGGGATTCTCCAGGCAAGAATACTGGAGTGGGTTGTCATTTCCTTCTCCAGGGGATCTTCCCGACCCAGGGATAGAACCCAGGTCTCCCGCATTACAGGCAGACGCTTGCAATGTGTGAGCTTAAGAGAGTTTTAAATTTTGTGGGCTGTCAAAAATATATGAAGATGGCAATGGTTATTCACTGAGACCTCTTCAAGTAGCTTCAATAGCAGAGGAGTGGGAAAAGTGGAAATCAAGAAAGGAAGAACTTGAGGGATTCTTAAAAGTATACTAGGGTTTTTTGCAACCCAAGTAATGTCTGAAGCATAATTCTAAGAGGAATACTGGTAGGTATGATATGGAAAATACTTAAAAAATATACCACAGAACCACTTACCTGAGAACCTACCTGGTACATCTGTTTTATTCATGTCATGTAAGAGATAAATGGAAGCCATTTTTTGCTTTAAATGATCCTTCTTTCCTTTCTTCAAAGAAAAAAATAAAGAAAAAAGAGAAAAAGACTATCACCTGAATTCCTTATAAACTGAAGCTACAGCATTGCCTAAAATTAAGCTTATGTAATCTTCAGTGTCATAAAGTTAAAAGTATTTGATCAAATGCTTAAAAAAAAAAGAAAGAAAATGAAGTTTTAAGAGATTTCCCCATGCTTTCCTAGTTAAAATGGTTATTAAAAGCTTATGCCTAGTTGCCATCAATTTCCCCCTCAAAATTATATTATTTCACTTAAGAAGTCTTAGCTCTATTCCATTACTTGGCTTTGTTGCTTTGAGGGTCTCATCTTCCATGTGAAGAAACAAGTCCATAATGACCAAGTATCTGAGAGGCTTTGGATGGGTTTTTTTTTTTTTTCTTTTCTTTTCTTGGCTACAGCATCTAGGTTCCACAAGACTATCTTAGTCAAGGGCCCAAGTAAAAATATTTTTAATTGATTACCATTTGGGGGCAGGAGGAGAAGGGGATGACAGAGGATGAGATGGCTGGATGGCATCACTGACTCGATGGACATGGGTTTGGGCAGACTCTGGGAGTTGGTGATGGACAGGAAGGCCTGGCGTGCTGTGATTCATGGGGTCGCAAAGAGTCGGACACGACTGAGCGACTGAAATGAACCATTACAGAAAAGTCAACCAATAAAGACTTTTAGGATAAGTCTTCCTGGGCTTGTAAGTCACTCATTGACAATCTTAAGCAACAACAGGCTTCACTTAAGAAATAATACCGTAGTTCTTAGCCAGAGGAGCAAAAGTCACACATGGATCCAGCCCTCTCATCTTTGTTTCCTCCTAGTTGCGGATTTTCAGTTTAGGACTTCTGATTCTTACACTGTTATAGGTCCTGCTGCTTCCCTTTGAACCATCATTCTCTCACCTTCTTATTTCATAGCCATTAACCTTCCAAATCCTGTTTCTGAATGACATCGTTATTGAGTTCTTTGACACTTAAACTTAATACTGAAGGGTAACATCTCAAACGTGCGTTGCATCTTGGAGTATAATGAGATGTCATGTTCATAATCTTATTTCTGAGGAAGTAGGTGAGGCAGGAAGGATCATAAATACAGAGTCTGACACTGAGGAGCAGAACAGCTGTTTATAACTCAGTATCACATATATGCTAAGCGACAGCGTGAAGACTAGCATCCAGTTCAGCTTCCTCCTCCAGCCCTTCCATGCACTCTGCTGCACTTCCACGCTCACTTTTGAAATGGGTACTTTTGCTTCATCAACTAGGAAGGTGATTGAAGTGACTCATGGGAGAGAGAATTCTCTCCCAGTCAGACATGTCTCCAAATTGAATTATTAACATTGGTGAAAGTTTAAGAAGCTACTAAGGCACAGAAAAATGTCATTTTGAAATAAGCAATTTACATTATGATACTCTCGACAATTAGGTCATTTACCAAAACTATAATATTCAATGCCACTCACTGCAAATCTAACACAAAGCCATTCTCAAAAGCTGAACAAATGACGAATGTATCCAGAGGTATCCTTGGCCTGAATTACGTGGTTCCCACAGGGAATTTTATGAATCCAGGTACAGGATGTCATAACAGTGTCTGCTTGGATCAGACAGCCTTGCGCCTCGATTTACAGGACATTTGGCTTGTATTCTTCGTTCCTGAATCTCGTCAGTTATTTCTAAGGAGACCTACCATGCCTCCGTCTTAGAAAATGGTCTTCAGGGTAAGTGAAGGATGAATATTGGTGGCAAAAATCCAGTTTTTCTCCTCTGTTCTTCCAATTCCTACTTCATTTTAGCTCCTTTGCTCCATCTGTAGCCATGAGACTCAGCCGAGCACAACTATAAAAACAAGGTCGAGTGAGCACACCCAGAGCCTAAATCAATGAAACCAAACTTTGTAGGTGAGGGTCTAAGTACCTGGAAGCTTAGAAAACTATGTATACCTGCATTTTCTCCTGATTGTGTTTCTGTTTTCGTTAGCCATCTGTGTGGAACAGAAATTCTGAGTTTATTCACTACAGAAAAAAAATGTAAAAACTTCTCTTATAGTAAAAAGTAATTCGCTAAGTCAAGTATCTATTCAGTAACTACTAACTGAGAGCTTGTTTTGAGAGACAGTAATTCTGTGATAAGTGCTGGAGCTATAACATGAACCAGACAAGTTTGGTCTTGCCTTCATGAAGCTTATAGTCTGATGGAAATGTACAAAAATGAAAAACAAAAAATAGTAAGTATACAACAGTGAGAATATAAAATTCTATGAGAAAACTTAGAACAAAGCATTCCCACGGGTATATCTGAGATTGAATGCATTCCACTCTATATCTGGTTTAACTCAATTCAAACTTTCTCCTACTCATAAGAAATTACATAGAAATACAAATAAGGGTG
This sequence comes from Capricornis sumatraensis, assembly GCF_032405125.1. NCBI lineage: Eukaryota > Metazoa > Chordata > Mammalia > Artiodactyla > Bovidae > Capricornis > Capricornis sumatraensis. The sequence goes on from NC_091073.1 coordinate 29,279,007, forward strand.
ATATTTTGATAAGGATAACCTTGTGCTTGCTATACCACAGAGAAAAATGTAGATCATTCTTAAACTTGAATCTACTAATAAATTTTTATTAACTGAACGTAGTGTCCTATAGTGCTATGTGATGTCATCTTTCTAAATATGAAGAAATTATTTTGAACATTAAAGTAAAATGAAAAGACATGCTGTTTTATGCTAACAATATTTTTTTAACAGTAGGGCTTCCACCTTCTTTGTGTCTTAAATTGTGTGCACTTATGGGTGTTATTCCCTGAGGAAAAAAACCACCAAAAACCATGGTAGGAAATAGGTAGCTACAGCAAATGTTCATCTATACTTTCAATAAGTAGATTTAACTTATTATTATTTATTACTTTTAATAAAGAAATTATATTCTATAAGATAGTGCTTTAGTGTGATCATGCAAATATATCACATTTTCAATTTATTCACTTAAATTCACAGCTAAGGAGGTATGCATGATAGCTTGATGCTAATTTTAATAATCAAAAAATAATAATGAACTGGAGCACATTACAGATTACTTTCATAATTCACCAAATTTACATAGTGTTTCAATGAGAAATAACAAAGAAGCCTTGGCAAGATTCTATACTGTTTTATAATGACATTCCAAGGAAAGAACTTGCTGTTGGTAGAACCCCTAAACTTCCATTGCAAAAATCTCATTTCTGAGTTAAAATACCTTCTAAAAATAATAAATAAATACTTTCTACAGGACTTCTCTGGTAATCCAGTGCTTAAGACTCTGTGCTTCCCTTGCAGGAGGGATGGGTTTGATCCCTGATTGTAGATCTAAGATCCCGTGTGCTATACAGTGTGACCAAAAAAAAAAAACAAAAAACCTCCTAATTTCTCCATCTAGTAAATGTCTCCTAAAAAGCTACCAATTCTGATGGTGCTATAGCTATAGCCAATCCTATTTTAGAGCTGACAGTAGCAATAAAAAAGAATACAGAAAAAAAAAGAAAAAAACTAAGAAAACAAAACAAAAAAACCACCACACACATAATTTTTAAAAAATATTCACAGTTCCCAAAAGAGTAGTTGTCAACTGTCCAGGGAATGTGTCTATGTGGGCCAAACCCACAGAGAACTAGTCTTATCTAGTATGTATTTATTTTACTATTTGTTATATCATAAATATAATCCAGTTCCCCTTTCTTCATGAAATGTTAATGTATGTGTTCTAATCTGAAGCTGGAAATCTGTCATACCAGTGCTCATAAAAGAATAACAAAATTTCATATTATTTCCAGATATTTTGACTTAATACATTTTTAAAATCTGCATTTATATAACTAGCTTTGAATAATAATTATGCAAAATATTCAAAAATAGAAAAGTATCCATCAGTTCAGTTCAGTCACTCAGTCATGTCTGACTCTTTAAGACCCCATGGACCGCAGCACGCCAGGCCTCCCTGTCCATCACCAACTCCCGGAGTTTATCCAAATTCATTTCCATCGACTCTGTGATGCCATCCAACCATCTCATCCTCTGTTGTCCCCTTCTCCTCCTGCCCTCAATCTTTCCCAGCATCAGGGTCTTTTCAAATGAATCAGCTCTTCACGTCAGGAGGCCAAAGTATTGGAGTTTCAGTTTTAGCATCAGTCCTTCCAATGAACACTCAGGACTGATCTCCTTTAGGATGGACTGGTTGGATCTCCTTGCTTTCCAAGGGACTCTTAAGAGTCTTCTCCAACACCACAGTTCAAAAGCATCAATTCTTCAGCACTCAGATTTCTTTACAGTCCAACTCTCATATTCATACGTGACTACTGGAAAAACCGTAGCCTTGACTAGATGGACCTTTGTTGGCAAAGTAATGTCTCTGCTTTTGAATATGCTATCTAGGTTAGTCATAACTTTCCTTCCAAAGAGTAAGCGTCTTTTAATTTCATGGCTGCAGTCACCATCTGCAGTGATTTTGGAGCCCAAAAAAATAAAGTCAGCCACTGTTTCCCCATCTGTTTGCCATGAAGTGATGGGACCGGATTCCATGATCTTCGTTTTCTGAATGTTGAGCTTTAAGCCAACCTTTTCACTCTCCTCTTTCACTTTCATCAAGAGGCTCTTTAGTTCTTCTTCACTTTCTGCCATAAGGGTGATGTCATCTGCATATCTGAGGTTATTGATATTTCTCCCAGCAATCTTTTCTCCAGCTTGCGCTTCATCCAATTCTTTAAATATATTTCAAATGAAAATATTCTAATTCTTATATTGAGTAATATACTTTCTATGAATATCTTCATTTGGTATATGGTATATAATACATGCTTTAAAAAGATTTTTTAATTTGTTGAAAAAACAAATTATGTATATACTTGTATACATATATTTAATCACATTAGCATAATGTTAACTATTATATTCTAAACATTCATATACCCAGTCCAATATAGAAACCTTTATCACTAAAATAATGAAAAATATTAAAATAATGAAAAATATTCATTTTTAATAGTTACTGTCTTATCTTAAAAAATACAGTTTCTAACTAAAGCTTGACTTTTAATAATTTGTAGCTTAAGGAGTTTGAGCACACATATTTGCTTTCCTTTCTTGTAGGACCCCGCTTAAAATCACAGTAAAACAATAACCACAAAAACAACAACAATAAAGAATACACTCGTAACAGTGAAAGAAATTAAAGGAGAATTTTAAAAGAACAACAAAAAGTGGATGCAGAGAGTTAATTTTGTGGCAGTTGAGCAGCCTAGATACCGTAACATAACTTGCCCTGAAAATAACTAAAAATGCTGGATACAGTGTACACAGCATCAGTTGAATTTGTGAGTATGCTATAAAGAGATAAGGATTATGTGAAGCAAAAATTTGGCTTTACCTTGAAGATATTTGTTAAACCCAGGTAGTCTTGAACTATAGTTTTCAAGATTTCACGTCATGAGAAACATAAACCCCAGAGCCAAGCCAATATGGAACTCTTACAGATGATTTTCCTGCCTAAACTGGAGAGACATGGTGCCATATTCTTGATTAATATATAGGTGAACGCTGTCTTCTACAATCTCATACCTCCCCACCCTCACCCCACACCTCCCCAACTTCTTCTAATACCACCGCCTACACCTTTTCTGCTAATGATAAAAATAAAAACTGCCTGAATTGACACTTGGTGCTGGCAGAGGGAAAAAACAACTCTCTTTTCAGCACTGAAACATATACATTACCATATGTGAAACAGACAGCTAGTGGGGAGCTGCTGTATAACACAGAGAGATCAACCCAGTGCTCTGTGACAACCGAGAGGGGTGGGAGAGGGTAGCGGGTGAGCGAGGTTCGAGACAGAGGGGGCATATGTAAACCTACGACTGATTCATGTTGTTTTATGGCAGAAACCAATACCACATTGTAAAGCAATTATCCTCTAACTTTAAAAAATTAACTTTCTTAAGAATTCATAAGTACAAATAGTTTCTCAATGAATTTTACAAACCAATGATATATCACCTAAAAAGCATAAAGAATTTTAAGTCATGAATTCATTTTCAAGTGGTCCAACATTAGTAGTAAGTATAGGCAGTCAGAAACTTGCTATCTTTTCTGAGGGGTACCTATCTTACCAAGGCTTAAAAAAATTCCCATACATGTCAATGAATCCACCACGGGTGTACATGCGATCCCAAACATGAACCCCCCTCCCACCTCCCTCCCCACAACATCCCATGTCAATGTATGGCAAAACCAATACAGAATTGTAAAGTAAAATAAAATAAAAATAAAAATAAAAAAATAATAAATAAAAAATAAATAAATAAATAAATAAATAATTCCCAGATAAACTTCCAAAAAATTTGAACTCATACTCAAAATCACCAAGCACGTAGGAAGGAAAACCAGAAGAATCAACACATATCAGACAAAAACAGGAAGAAGGACAACTGTTAGAAAATGATGATGGACATAGTAGATATTAATCCAACTCTATCAATAGTCACTGTGACTGTCTAAATGCACCAGTCAAAAGATAGAGATTGTCAGAGTGGATCTACACACAGATCCTGTATATGCTGTCTACAAGAAAGCCACGTTTAATATAAAGACAAATATAAATTAATAGTAAATAGATGGAGAAAAGTATACCATAAAAACACTAATCAGAAGAAAGCGAAAGTAGCTATATTAATTTCAGACAGAGCAGAACTCAGCAACACCATCAATCAATGGATTATAATTAGCATGTATATGTTACTTCATCCAACAAAAAAATAGTCATCCTTCTCAAATTCACATGGAAACTTCACCAAGATAGATGATATTCTGGGCCATAAAACACACCTTGAAAACATATTTAAAAGGACAGAAATCATTAAATGCCTGCTCTTAGACACAATGGGATTAAAGTAGAAATCAATAACACAAAGACATTTGGGAAAGATAACTGTATTTGAGGAAAGCCCCAAATATATGGAGATTACACAATATATTTCTAAATAACATATGGGTCAAAGAAGAAATCTCAAAAGAAATTTTAAAATATTCCAAACAAAATGAAAATGAAAATCCAGCTTATCAAAATGTGTGGGGATGCAGAAAAGGTAGTGCTTGGAGGAAAATTTATAGTATCAAACGAATATATTAGAAAGAAGAAAGATTTAAAAATCAACCATCTAAATTTCCAACTCAGCAGACTAGGAAAAAAGAGAAAATTAAAACCAACATAGGCAGAAAAAAAAAAAGGTTTTAGGAGGAGAAGGGGAAGACAGAGGATAAGATAATCGGATGGCATTACTGACAATGGACATGAGTTTGAGCAAACTCCAGAAGATGGTGAAGGGATGCCAGGGAAACCTGGCATGCTACAGTCCGTGGAGTCGCAGAGTCAAACATGACTGAGCAACTGAACAACAACAAAGAGCAAAATCAATAAAATTGATTCATGGAATAAGGAATCAATGGAGAATATTAAAACAAATTGTATTGGAGTGCATGGAATAAGGAATCAGTGGAGAATACTAAAACAAATTGTATTGGAGTGTAGTTAATTTTGGAGCTTCCCTGGGGGCTCAGTGGTAAAGAATCCACCTACAAACACAGGAGATGTGGGTTTGATTCCTCAGTCAGGAAGATCCCCTGGAGAAGGAAATGGCAACCCACTCCTGTATTAAAGCCTGGTAGGGTACAGTCCATGGGGTCACAAAAGAGTTGGACATGACTTAGAGCTAAACAACAATAGTTACTTTAAAATGTTCTGTTAAGTGATTAATAAAATTGATAGGCTTCTATCCAGACTAAGAGTAAGAGAGATAAATATTACTATTATCAGAAATGAAAGAGGAAGCATCAGTACAGATTCCATGTACATTAAAAGGGTAATAAAGGAATACTATGGACAACACGACTCCCAACAGTTTGAAAACCTAGATGAAATGCACCAATTCCGTGAAACACACAGTTTGCCAGAATTCACACAGAGAGACCTGGATAATCTGAGTAGATTTATACCTATTTTAAAGAAATCGAGTCAATCATTAACAGCTTTCAAAAGTAGAAAGCACCTGGCCCAGATGGGTTCACTGGTAAATATGTCCAAAGAGTTAAAGAAGAAACTATACCAATTTTCTATTATCTCTTTCAAATGATAGAAGCAAAGAAAGTCCTCAAGAAAATATTAGCAATTTGAATTCAACAATGTATTAAAAGAATTATACACCACAACCAATTGGGATTTATCCCAGATATGCAAGGCCAATTCTGGTCTTGAAAATCAATATAATCTATCACATCAACAGATTGAAAAAGAAAAATTACATGACTTTATCAATAGATACATAAAAAAGCATTTCACAAAATAACACCCATTTATGATAAAACTGTCAATGAGTGAGGGGGTGAACATCCTTAACTTGGTAAATAATCCACAAAAAAGCCCACAGCTAGTATCACACTTAATGGTGGTTATTTACTCCTAAAAGTTGAAAACATATCCAAACAAATACCTGACACATATGTGCATAGAAATTTGTTCATAATTTCCAAAACACGGAAACCACCATGATGTCCTTCAGTAGGCGAATGGATACATAAACTACAGTACATTCAGGTAATAGATTATTATTCAATACTAAATAGAAATGACTTCTCGAGCCATGAAAAGACTTAAATGTGTATTACTAACTCACAGAAGCCCATCTGAAAAGCTTACACACTATATAATTTCAATTATACTGCATTCTGGAAAAGGCAAAGTTACGGAGATACAAAAAGATCAGCGGTTGCTATGAGTTGAGGGAAGAGAACGGATGAATAAACAAAGCACAAAGGATTTTTGCTGCTGCTGCTGCTAAGTCACTTCAGTCGTGTCCGACTCTGTGCCACCCCAGAGGCGGCAGCCCACCAGGCTCCCCCATCCCTGGGATTCTCCAGGCAAGAACACTGGAGTGGGTTGCCATTTCCTTCTCCAGTACATGAAAGTGAAAAGTGAAAGTGAAGTCGCTCAGTCCTGTCCAACTCTTCACGACCCCATGGACTGCAGCCTACCAGGCTCCTCCGTCCATGGGATTTTCCAGGCAAGAATACTGGAGTTGGGTGCCATTGCCTTCTCCGAAAGGATTTTTAGGGTACTGAAAATCCTCTGTATGATAACATAATGATGCATGTCATTAAACACTTGTCGAAACCCATAGAATGTACCAAGAGGGAACCACAGACTTTGGGTCATTATTATATGTTACTATAGATTTATCAATTGTGACAACTGTTCTAGTCTGGTGGGGATGATGTTCGTTAATAGGGGAGGCTATGAGTATGTGAGGTCGGGGTCTATGAGAAATCTCTATAACTTCCCCTCAATTTTGCTGTGAACCTAAACTGTTCTTGAAAAATTAATTGTTTTTTTTTTAAGAGTAGGCTTAGGGAAATAAATGTTTTAGATTAAAAATAAGAACAAGTAGCAGAACACAGAATTAGAACCTCCAAGTAGCTGCCTCTTTGGGAGCAGGACTGTTGGTAGAAAGAGACGTGGATTAGAGAACCACTGTTTTTCATTATAAACCCTCCTGTACTAGGTGATCTTTTTCCTATTAAAATGAACCACTTTCATCTGAACTGATGGACGGGTAAATAAATCGCAAAACTGATATAAAATGACTCCTGTGCAGAACTTTTATCATTCATGTAATTAATTAACTAGTGGCTGCCCAGCCTTATCTGACATCCTCCACTCCATATTGTTTTTATTCTTCATCAATAGATGCTATCCCATATCATGAGGTATAATGCTATCTCTTCTCCTTCACAGGAAGAGAATCTAACTAAACACGAGAGCTGAACTGCAGGAAGCTTCTTCTACAGCTTGTAAAATATTTTATAATCATCACTACATGTCAGCTGAGCTGCATGTCAATCATGGGGAGGACCAGAAAGAGGCAACTGAAAGTCTCTGGGATCATTCGAGCTAATTTACAACCAGAGCACAACTGGAATTTAGAGATCCCTCCAGGGCTTCAGAGATGCCAGCTCAGGCTCAGCAGTACACCCTCCTAACTGGAACACACCCACGGACAGACAAACCTGTTCCAGGTTTGGGGTTCATTCAGTGAATCTGGCAGAGACCCAGGACCACCGAGCCCACCTCATCTCTAAGCCAGTCCCCTTCTGTCCCTAGTTAACCTTGTATCAAGTTCCCTTATCATTATTGTTTTTTAAAGAAGCTATACAACTGAAGGAAATTTTGGAGGACAAAATCCACCCCTCTTCATGTCAGATCAGGAATGGCAAGCTATTAAACTTGTCCGCTAGTAAGGGAGCATATGCCTCACTGGGTGCTTTGCCACCTATGCTATCAAAAGGGCACAGTTCCCCAGACTTTGTTGGGGCTTCTCTGATGATTCAGTGGTAAAGAATCTGACTGCCAATGCAGGAGATGCAAGACACACAGGTTTGATTCCCTGAACTGGGAAGATCCCCTGGAGGAGGAAAGGGCAGCCCACTCCAATACACCTGCCTGAAAAATCCCATGGACAGAGAAGCCTGGTGGGCTACAGTCCATGATGTCACAAAAGAGTTGGACACAACTTACCAACTAAACAGCAGCATACTTTCTCAAAGAGCATAAACTCATCGAGGGGCCAAATGCATTCTCTTCCTCCTACACTTAAAAGAAGGAAAAAGGAAAGTTCCAATCTTGTCTTCCTATTGCTAGTTGTAATTCAGTCTCCTCTCCAATTTTCTTTCCAACAGACTCCTCCCAATACATAGCAACCCAGTAACATGGAAACCCCAAACCATACCTTTCTAAAACTATCCCACTTTGGCAAACAGTGCAGTAGGGAACTTCACTCAAGGGATGAATGATATCCCAGGTCTGATTTACTATGTCATGTAACTACCTCTTCACATTTTCCCATGTCTTGTCTTTACTATATATTTTCTAAAGCTTTACTTTATCAGAACTGAATGAATCTTACATTTCATACCATCTTCAAAGGTATGCAAAGAGAGAAGAAAGAAGAATTTCACAGATGAGGTTTCCCCGAAAGCACAGATCAGTAAGAAATCATTGCCAACCTCATGATGAAATATATTTATAGGTTTGGAGTATTAAATATACATTAGCACAATATAGTCACCACAATGATAACCACAAATACATCAGAATTCATGTTTCACTTCACTGGACCTGCGTATGCTTTCCATTCTCACACAAAGAGCAGACTTTCAAAGAACAGTTTGTCTAAACCTGAATCGTAAATAGTACACCCTCGCATTTAGTGACAAAATTATGTTGGCAAAATATGGTATTTTCTCTCATGCATTTTAAAGTGTGTTTATGTATGGAGGACAGGTGTGCCCTTGCACACATGTACAGATGAAGTTAACATACTCACAAACATGCATGGCATGGACACTGGTCTTTGTGCTATTATGCCAGCACACCATGTGTTCCACCGGCTTGGGCTCATCATTTCCTGTTCCTCTGCCCGTCACACTCTCCTGCAGTTAGCAACATGCTTTGCTCCTGCCACAATTTTATGCTTTGCTCAAATTTCACTTTCCTAGTGAGGTGTTCCCAGATCACTGAATTTAAAATTACAGTTCCTTCATCCCAGCAACTCCACAAGCTTCTTCCCTGTTGCACTGTATTGAATGGGCTTTCCAGGTGTCACTAGTGGTAAAGAACCGACCTGCTAATGCTGGAGGTGTAAGAGACAAGTCAGATCCCTGGGTCAGGAAGATCCCCTGAAGAAGGGAATGGCAACCCACTCCAGTTTCCTTGCCAGGAGAATTCCATGGATAGAGGAGCCTGGTGGGCTACAGTCCATAGGGTTGCAAAGAGTCAGACACTGAAGCAGCTAACACACACACACTGTATTGAATATCTGTAATGTACTTATTTCCTTTGTTTTCTAACATTAATGTGCCTGACACATCAAGATGCTCAAAGGCCTTTTTTTTTTATACTTGAATGAATTTGAAGACGATGCAAAGGTTGTCAGCTTGGTATCCTAATAAACTTGAAAGTGTCAGTTTTCCACCATATCAGTGGAACTATATGTTCTTTCCAATTGCCAAGTTTTTTTTTTTTTTTCTTAAGAGATTTAGTAGCTTCCCTCATTTTCAACTGTTCTCACTGGCCTTCTAGTCTGTCTTCATCCAGTGTTTATTTGACATTTCCTAGTTTACTGAGGACTACTTCAACAAAAGGGGTTTTCCAAGCAAAAAAATTCCCACCAAAAAAAATCAGCTCTGCTGCAGTGAAGAAGTGAAATTGCCACAGGAGGTCATGTAAACAAAGTGAAACATATCTGGGAATTACAGGCAAGTGGTCCACCCAGGAGGAGAGAGAAACTGGACTGCCCAAGGAAGCCCCTGCTCCCCTTCCTCAGAAGATATGTCTCTGGCAGGGGTCCATCTACCCCCACTCAACAGGCAATCATTTTCCAGGAGAGCCATTTGGACATGTGGCTACTTTCCAGTCACTTGAGAAGCTCTCCAGCAACCGTGTCCTGAGATGTCTATGGCATAGGTATGATTTCAGAAGACGGATCTGCCTGAATGATTTCTTGCCTGGACTTGGCTGGGACTTTTTTCCATCTATTCTAACTTTTTTTGGTCTAGATTTTTATGAGTATTGAATAATAAGAGTATTTTAGATGTCTCTAGTAGCTGAGATCAAGTCTTAGACAAAAGACTTCTAAGACTGAAATATAAATAGAGAAGAGTTCAGGATGACATCATGGTGTGTGCAAACCAGAAGTGACCACAAATAACCTACAATAACCTTTAAAATTAGTTTTTTCCTGACTTCATAAAACAATATTTTATTTGGCAGGCACATATTGGCAAACTCTTTCAAAAGCTCTATTTGTTTTCTGTATCCAGGAAGACACAACCAGTGTTTTCATATAGGTTTCCTTCTATGCTGTGGTTTTGCCGTTTTCTGCTTCTTTATGAGTGGTGGTTGCAGAGTATTTTTCTTTGAGACATTTATTAAGAGTAACAAGGACATGAATGAAAAACCATCGTTATAACAATACAGGGTGGGTTTCTGCTTCCACATGCAGTGCTGACCAAATCCAAAGGACAGAAGTTGAATATATCAACAGCGATACAGTTGCTTTATCCTGAGGTTATATAATAATATGCAGCTGGATAAAAATACATTATAGTATATTGCAGGGAACCAGTGCATATGTCCTTTGATGTGTTCATGGAACCCAAGGCCAGAAAGAGAATGTTGCATCATGACCTAGTTTTTAAAAAAGGGGTGAGGGGGTAATAAACTATGCAAGACAAACTGAGGTATAACAGAGAACAGGAAGAACTTCAAAGTTATCTCACAGGTATACCAGTTGTTCTAGTTTTTAAAAAATGTTCCTATTGCAAAAAAGTGATATTTTTCCTCAATATTTGAACAGGAAATCCTTCTGAATCTGATTAATTCCGTATCACTCAGGTTTTCAAATTAATTCACATCACAGTTTTTCAAACTTCTACTATTTCTCAGAAGACCAAGAAGAGTGTGTATCAATCCTTTCAGATATAATAAAAGCCAAATTTATATTTCCCAAATAAACAGCATTTCTAGAATAAGTCACTGTATTTCATTTTCTTCTTTGGGTTCCTATTAATCTTTTACCCTTACACAGGCAAAAGAGGAAGGTTCCAATAATTAACCTTGTGCTGTTGACCTAACCAAAATTAACTGGCTATGCAACAATTTAGTTGTCCATATAAAAACAGGAAGAGAGATTTCCCCAAGTAACCCTTATTCACCATGAGAAAAACAGCTGGTGCTCTGTCTTTCCATATGAGCCTGTGGGGCATGGATGAAAGGCTGTATATGTCTGATATCCTCTCTTGTAAATGGGTGGTTTTTTTCAGTGGAAGTATGCCAACATTGAATTCCTGAGAATCAGCACCCCCTGCCTACCCCACACCCCAAAAACAGCCTGGTCAAAATATTTAGAATTATATCTTCCTAAGAGGAGGTCTGTGAAAATGAACCAAGTTTCCTCACCAGCATTATATGAATAATCACTGCAAAATAATAGTGGAAACCTACACCTTCCCCTGCTCCAAAAGGAGGCAAAGACTAATAAGAAACACTGCCTCTGACAACAAGAACCAAAGTTTTCCTACCAGACTTCTCTGTGTCCTGTTTTCCAGTAGTTCTGCTGCATTCCCCATAGTACACTGCTGGGAGTTTTGATTTTTTTATTTTTGCTACGCATGCTCACACATCTGTTGCACATGTGTGATCAACCAACTTGATTCTTGAGCCAAATGTCCTGTTAAATGGACAGAGTGGGCAGAGCATTCCTTTGAGAGTTAGATTCTGCCTCTGGTGGATTGCCTCCAAATGCAATGGTGTAATAAAGCGAAGAAATCTGCTCATTGGAATTGCACTGAAATGAACTGTGTCCTCCCCTAAAATACCATATGGTCATGATCCCTGGAGGTACGGCACATAACACCTAGGTCTGGCAGACTCCAGGGGAGGGCTGTAAACGTCCCTGCGTAGTCAGCCTGTGAAAGGCAAGAGAGTTGACAAGAAGCATGCCGGGTGAAACCAGAATCCTATCTGACGTTCCTCAGTCAACTCGAAATGAAAGAAAGGAAACTGAACAAAGAAATTCTAGCAAGTTGTCGTGGAGAAATCCTCCTTCTCCCATTAAATAGCCGTTCTTGGATCTCACCTCCAAGAAAAGTGAAACCGTATGGAAAGAAAACTCTTTCACCTGAGCAGTAGCCAGAGTTTCTTTGCAGCAAATTATCCCAATAAGCCTCAAGTGTCCGTCTGCAAAGCAAAAGGCCGTCTTCATAACCAAACCTCTACCAGAGCCAAGAGCAGAGGGACCAAGTAACTGGGGATGCTGGGAGTGGTGGCTCTGCTCTGGGTGATGCTCTCGGTGAACCTGACCCTACCGCAGGTAGTAGCTAGCTGGCGACCAGCATGCTAGTCTGTGAATCCTCTCAAAGGGCAACACCCCCCAGCCACCCACCCCACATACAAACACCATTCCTTTTTAGCGGGGAGTGAAAGTGAAGGTAACTTTGATGGTGAGGTACTGATATGTCTATATGCCAAACAATAGAAGAGAATACCGTATCTTATCCTCCACAGCAGTCAGATTAAATCATTTCTATGGTATAGAAATTCAAGTATGGGGTTTAGCCACAATAAAACCCCCGTAGCCATTGGTAGTTGTAATATTCTCACCTATATCATCGGTTCAATTCCAGTTTTCATTTGTCTTGAAAACAGACACATTTTCCAACAGTCCCTAATCAAATATGTTTCTCGAAATAAGAAATTACCTCAAGACACAAAGTTACTCCTGCCTGAAATTTTTTTCTATCCTAACAATTTGATGATAATGATATATCTCTGCTAATGGCATGAAAGAATTTCTAAAACCCTAGTTACTTCTCATCCCTCATTTTTCTTTCTCTAGGAGCTTTAACAGTAAAAGTCTATCCATATATCCAAATTTAAACAATGGATTTATATACCTGTTCTTAACTTTCCTGAAAATTTAAGGTTTACTTTTCATGTCAAATGTGACTTTGTGTTTTGATTTTACAATGCCCTTGTGATTAATTTTGAGGAAGCTCAGTTATGATGAATTATAAAATATAGCTTTTGAGTAATGAATAGTACTTAGGACATAATAGGGCAGTTTTATCTTAAATAAGTCAATAGGAAATTAGTTACTAGTCACTCATTTAATCTTAACCAGAATCCAACAAGATAAGTATTATTATTCTCCCTGTATTTTACAGATGAGGAAACTGAGGTTTATCAGGATTTTGTCACAGGGCTAAGGTCAGGAGCAGGCAATTTAGCTGAGGTATAAACCCCATCTTGTGTTTACAAAGCAGTGTTCTGAAATGACTATTGCACCATCATGGTGGAAGGGCTTTTGGTTTCGTTTTGCTGTTGAGATTCAGACTCTAGAACTGTCATTTCAGACATGTATTCTCCAGATTCTAAGGTCATGAAATGGCAAATTCTGACTTACCTTCACAATCTCACAGTATTTTTAGAAACCATCATGTAACTAAATTTTTTCCTTCTTCAAATCTGAATCTTTTCCATGACTAAAGTATGAATCCACTGTGTTTAAATTTTGCCTCTAATAATATCTAAAAAGCTTAACTTTTCCCCCCAATCTTTTCTTTCGTAGAAAAAACAAAAAACAAAGTTTAATTACTCTTACCACAAAAGTCATCTTTTTTCCTTACTTTCTAAAGGAAGGTACTTTGCCAAAAGGAGAGAGTAAAAATACACAAATAGATTTGATTTTAAAATATTTTGAAAGAACTAAGTGTGTTTAATTGAAGTTTTCCCATCAGTAAGGCCTTTTCCTCTCTGAACCATTTTTGCTTGAGGATCTCTATGAACATTGCAATCACAAAAAATGGCTCTTGGAAATCATGCGGCAGGCAGCTGACATTTCCACTGATACCCATATTTCAGAATAATCCCCATAATATTAACACAGATGTTTCTTTTTTTCATTAACTGTAGTATCTTCAAATTTGATACCAAAACACCAAATAAATGTCAGTTCTTCTTTGTTGTTGATAAAGACATCAGATTCTGAAGCAATACTCCATTCATATATTACAACCCTGTTTATTGTTTCAGCAGAGGAGTTCTGAGTGCAAAGTGTGTGGGAAGAATATTTATCTTATTTTTACAGATCAGAAAGCTGATGCACAGAGATTAAATTCTATTTATGAAGTCAATGAAAATATCAACAGAACTGTGATGAGCCAAGTCTGCATTCCACAGAAGTCTAAAAATAAAGTGGATTTTCAAGTCATAAGTAACCAGAATTTCTAAACATAATGTAAAATTAAAGAATTAATATATTCATGCCTTTCATTTCAGCCTTAGTCTAGGCCATCGATGCCACTGATATTTTATCAGACTCACCGGAAATTCCCAGCACAGTTTGCCAACTGATCTAAACACATGAAGTCCAAAGGAGTCATATATGTGCATATATAAAAAAATATATATATATTTTAATTTAGAGGATGTATTTCTCTAAAATGCATAGTATCACCTGTGCCCAGTAAATATAAAAGTGCTACATTTGCTTTTAGTTGGGGACAAGACTGCAGAAACACAAATTCTCACACTTCTCAGCTCAGTTCTAAAAGCAATGCTCTGGCCATGTTAATATTGCTGCTAATTGCCCAGGATGTAAATTTGGGTGTAGCTATATTTCTTTTTGGATGTTTGGTATCTTTCTTGTAATCTGATTCTTCACGATCCCCACAGGAAAGTGGGCATTTGTTCTTGTGGGCACTCAGATCAATACTCTCTCTCTTTCTGATTTTAAATTGTTGGCTTTGTTGCAGTGAGAACAGATAGCAGTCTCTACCTATTAGCATCTCGAAGAATTTGAGAAATAAGTTCCTATTCAGACCCAGAATCATGGTCTGATCATATTCTCTAAAATTATTTCTGCAGTTTCACATCTGAATTAAAATTAAGAAATTAACCAGAGGGAGGGAGGAGGGAGGAAGCATAGAGGAAGGCAGAGGGAGAGAGAAAAGCAAACAAGCCCAAAATAAGGACTGTGAAGACTAGGCTCAGACAGCTGTCGCAGAGCCTTTCTAGGCCAACTGCTCTTTCTCCAGTTAGCATACAAAGTGCCGCGTGTGAAAACACTCGTGTATAAACAGGAATTTGAGCTCGGCAACACTCCTGCTTACTTTCTCTTCCTCTCCCCTCCCTTCTCAAAGTCCTTTTACTTCCTAATCTGCCAAATCAAATGCTAAATCAGGAGCAATAGCCTACAATTAGCCTTTTCAATTAAAATGGGGAGTTCAAAGTTGACTCCAGAGTGAGTAATTGCTTTTGAAAACCACAACCAGCAGGCAGCTGCCAGATTATTACAACAGTTTATTTAACCTCAAAACATCTGATCAATTTTATTATCTCAGCAGAAGAGAGATACCCTGGAGCTCCGGGGTCTGAAATATACTACTCATCCTAGATGTCTGAGTGAAAATAAAAATTCCTCCATGCTATAAATATCCTTTTGCCATCACCTTGCTGAGAAAACAAATGCAAGTCATACTTTCTTCATCCGAGGCTATGAAGGCGAAAGCACCCTGCCGTCAGCTGGGGCGAGAGGAGGGGGAAGGGGACCAGGAACAGACCATTTACAAAATTACAAGGTTTAAAAACATTCAAACATCCGGCTCTTGATGTTTGGGGTTTTTCATTATCCAGAAAGGAGACACAGAGAGAGGGCCGCCAACCTCACCAAAACAAAGAATATCACGTTGCGAGCATCCTGGCTTGGCTGCTTCCTCAAGGCCGCCGACCTTATTTTTCTGAACTCCGCTCGGAGGCTCCAGGGATGAAGACTAAACTCTGCCTGTTACACACGTGGCCTGGGAAGCCTCCGATCCCCTGCCTCCACCCAGTGAGGCCAGAGCCCAAGCACGGAATACACATAACCCTCCCGGCCTCCACTCCTGGGGACTTCTCCCAGCCCCTTCTTCCAGACCTAGCCGTCTATCCTCACCTCTCCAGGCCTTCCTCCCCGACCTTCGGATTTATTTCCTCACTGCTTCTGCAAGCCCGCTGGAACCCACTGCACTAGACAGGTGGTGCTGACCGTTTCACCTTCCCCAGCAGCTTCGTTGTGAAGACTGGGTGGTTACCATACCTAAGGTGCTGAGAGCTGGCCTGGCACATAGGGAAGTGCCTTGTAAGCTTTAGCCTTTTGTTTTTATAATTCTCTCAAGATTGGACCTGGCCTCTTGGGCAATTCTACCCACTCTGAGGCTCAGCTCTCAGCTCCTGGAACATCTCAAATAGTCTGGATGGAGGGTTCAAACAGCTAGGTACCTGGGCTGATTTGGTGCCCCTACTTTGGGGTCACCTTATAAGAAAGCTTCTATACAGTCATGTAGCTCTCATTTTTCAAGCAATTTAACCACCTTGAACAGTGACCCCTAATTATAGTTATTTCTGAAATACACCATCATATCCAGCCACAGAGGGGTAGCTAGACACTAATTTCCATCACTGAATTTGAGGAATATTAGTATTGAATCTTTTCTGCCCATTCTAGGAACTGGCAAGTTCAAAGGAAAACAACATTCGAAGAACAAGTCAATTTAGGAAATGTTCATGGGAAATAAACCACTCATTTCAACAAAAAGGGACTTCGGTAACCAAAAAATCATGAAAGCACAATCTCATTACTTATTCTTTGAGTTTTAGATGATTGTGCTTTATGTCTATTCCCCAACCCCATTTCACTTTTCCTTTTAGAACCAGGTTAACATATTTGATACCTGGAACTCCTAGGAATTCTTGTATAATAATGTTTTGTGTTTATTTTAATATGAAGTGCATTGATTTATAACCTAATAATCTATCAAGGTTATTGATTTATAAAAAATTTGGTTCATTTTTAAAATTATTGTCTTCATTCCACCCAGTGTTCTCACAATATATTCATGTTATTTCCTGTACATCTAGTTTGTTGCTTTTAATTACTACAGAGTACTCTAAAGTGGGTGCTGAAGTCATTTTTACCTCACAACTCAATTCCTGCTATTAACAACAACATTATTAACATCCAATAGTTTATCTCATATATGATCAACCTGATCTAAAGTCACACAAATTTTACTAATCCCCTGACAGGATTTTTTTTTTTAAACTCCAATCTTAAGCTTTCCACCTGAATTATCAAAATAAATGTTCTTTCACTTTCTAGTGAAGAAATACTCAGATAAATTGGCATTTTTTGTTCTGAAATCTGATTGTTGGCAATCAACGTGTTTTGTTGATAAAAGTAAACATCCTTCAGAGACACAGAGCAACGTAAAACACAGACATCTCAAAAGCCTTGTGAAGCTAAGCCACGAATAAAAAGTAAATAATTAGCTAGCCATGTTTTCAGTATCTATAGCGTTTTAACTACAAAAACGTAGAAAATGCCACGATGCTAAAGACAAAATTCAAATTCCTGCATTGCAGCACTCTTTGATATAACGCAATACTGGAGACAATTTAAATGTCAATAGGAAACTAGAGTCTAAATAAAATACAGGTTTTTATGCTATTATAAAAAAGTAATTCCATAAGTACTGACACAGGAATATCTTAAAAATACATTGTTAGTAAAAAAGAAAAAAAAGGTGGTCACGGAAGAATATTTTTCATATGATTCCGTTTTGTTTAAAAAAAGGCAATAGAAATACACGTGTATAAAAATACATACGCACACACACACATATACATATACTGGTTTGCATGTGCTAGAAAATAAGATTTAAATTGCACCAGACGGATAACAAAACCTGAGAAGGAAAAAAACTGCCTTTTAATATGTGTCCTTCAGTATCAGTATTTACATATTACATTTTTGGTTGTTTACAAGTATGTATTAATGTCTTACTAAATTTTTCTAAGTATAAATAAAACAAAAGTATACCAAATAAGGCTGGCTTTTGAGGAAGGTTGGATATCGGCTTTATCCACATATAGAGTGATAGAGGAGCTGACCTAGCACAGCATCATCCAGGCAAGCAGAAGTAGACGGAAGAAAGAAGCAAAACAGCATATCAAGAAGTCACCCCTACCCCAAGTCACTTATTAGAAGGCCACGCAGAGTCAAAGTGACTGTTTCCACACTGACATATCACTTGCCAGCATTTGTTTGTTTTTTAATTGCAATGGAAAAGAAAAAGAAGACTCTCATTTTAAACAGAAGTAAAATTTTTCAATGAACTAGAGAAGTTAGGAAAACTAAATTTTTGTGACCAGTGATGCTGACAGTAAGATGATTTTTTAAAAAAAATCTGTTAAAAATGCATTTCAAGACGCTAAGAAACTAAAATATATTTGAAATATACGTGTGCTTCTTTCTTCTTGAAGAAGATTATGTAAATTCTAGTTTAGAATATATTTTACCAATAAAAGGCTAATATCTCAATTTTTCATACATATTTTACTTTGGAACTTTTGATATTTTAATGGTTAGTGTTTCAAAATAAATATTTTTATACTTTTTATCTTCAAATATTCAAACATGTAAAGTCCAATCCAAAACAGAACTTGGAGGCTAATGTAAAAATTTAATATTTTAAGTTATTTACAGAAATTTGAAAAAATTTAAACAGAAATATGAAAAAAAGAGCTAAATGCAAAGCCGTCTATACTAGAATGAGAATGAACATGCTGTTATCACTGCAAAACAGACATTTCTAATTTTTCTAAGACAGGCAGGTTTCTTCATTCCTTAAGAATGAAACATTTGATTCTGATACTGTGTAATCATGTCAACTGTCCAGCAAAACATTTTACCTTAAATGTCTGGGAAAGCTATAACACAAAGTAATAGACTATAAGAAAAATATGGAAGTATATCCATGGCAAATAAAACAACAATAACAGGCCTAACAGAATGTTCTACTCCAGGTAGAACCAAGATGTTTTACACTGATAACCACGAAGAAGTGATCTGGATTCTATTTTCACCAGTCATTTAAAATTGTGAATTCTTTTCCTATGCAAATAAAAATATTACTGTTAGATACTATATACTGCACTAATTATTTATGAAGAAAATTTTCCTTGCTTATCAAAATGTTCTGTAATATTTTAGTTAGAAAAACATTTTTAAAAGTATGAAACAGATTCTAGATATTTGCACTTGAATCTTGCTTTGCTGATGGTTTACCAGAAGGCAACACCTGAAAGGAAATATTTATGATCTTATACTCCCCCTAGTGTTGGAGAAGAAAATGGCAACCGACTCCTTGCCTAGGAAATCCCATGGACAGAGGAGCCTGGTTTGGTGAGCACTTTTTTAAAGGGAAAATTCAGCTATCTCCTTACACACTCCAGTCCACTGTGAGCTTCAGGGTTTGCCTGCTCCTCAGCGGAAAGGGTCTTTGCACATTATTGTCAATCATGCCTGTGATACAGGAACCTCAGAGGCACCCAGATCATGTCTGACCTGTTTCATTCCCTCAAGAAAGCTACTGTTTCTATCTTGGGAAAACTATTGCTAGCAAGTTACCTTTGTATCAAAGCAGATTCCAATCTTTGCATCATGTACTTTGAGACATCTTGAAGAAACTGTAAGAGTTACTCCCTTTTCCATTTTGCCCATCATAAATTCATAAAATATCTCACCCTAGGAGTTGCCACTGAACAAGGGTAACATAACAGCGTTAAAAAGCTATTTGACACATATATTGTTCTAGGCAGGGTTAACAAAATAAGAATGCACTGTTAACCATCCATAAAATGACAAACATGAAATCATTGCTTTATTTGCCATCATATAATGCCATTGCCCATCATATCCATAACTGAGTGTTGTACCAAACAGCAAAGAGTTTATGGAGACAAAGATGCCCAATAAATATTTGTTAATTTGAATTTTAAAATGTTGAAACTACATTATTAATTTCTATGGTGTGGAAGAACTAGTGCAACTGATTATTTTTCACCAGTCTACAGTAGCAGAGGAACCCTGTGTGAAGCCAGAAGATCTCAAGGGTCTTAACTGTCCAAAGGGTGAAGCAAAAACATCTGAACAAAGCAGCAGAACTTAGCCTCAGTACAGGGACCAGGTGTACCTACCGTGTACCCTCCATTCTCCTGGTTTAGAAGGCTTCACACTGGAAGTCACACCATTGTGTTAATGCCCTTTGAACAGAAAATCCCTCCGCCCTTTGCCCCCTTGCGCTAGCACAAAACCTACGGCTGAGCAGACGCTTCGGCCACGCTCACTAGCCCTGAGGATATGTCCTGGGTTTAACGCTGGCGTGCGCCGATACTTACTAATTCCCATGTATACCAACTGACAGATTTACTTGCCTTTCAGATTATCTGCTGCTGATAGAAGTGTTCTTGTGGTCAGAGGAAAGGTGTGGAGAGACAGGAGGTTTAGGACAGCCCTTAAGCTATGTCATGGTGAGGAAAACCTTGGAGGAGAGGGCACTGTGGATGGAGGGAAGAGACATATTTAAAGAGACGGGAATACGGAAGACACATACTTATCTAGCCCAGATCCACGAAGCCGCAGAAAAGGAAGCTCAGCCCTCTTCAGAAGCATGGTGCCACCTACCCTAGAAGAGAATTACAGGACTTTGTCTACTATAACACTTATAATTGTATCTACCCTAGGTTTGGGGCAGGGGGGAAGCGTGACTGTAAAATCATCACACAACTGGGGAGGGGGCAGGTGTGAGGGCAGAGAGATGTGGCGATATAGACAACTGGAGAGCAGTGGTTTTCTTTGTAGGTTGAAATGCTTGAACACACAATGGTGTCTGTACAAGTGAACAACAATATAAACACATCAAACAAGCTAAGCAACATTTCTCAGCCTGGCCTGTGATGTCACCAATGCATGTATACAATTTTTACAAAACAATTTCTATGGTGCAACCCAAGGCCTATCCAATTTGAATTTCTAGGGCTTCCCTGGTGGCTCAGACGGTAAAGCGTCTGCCTGCAATGCGGGAGACCGGGGTTCGATTCCTGGGTTGGGACGATCCCCTGGAGAAGGAAATGGCAATCCACTCCAGCACTCTTGCCTGGAAAATCCCATGGACAGAGGAGCCTGATAGGCTACAGTCCATGGGTCGCAAAGAGTCGGACACGACTGAGCGACTTCACTTTCACTTTCAGGGATGCTGTATGATAAACAACAGTTCAGTTCAGTCGCGTCCGACTCTTTCCGACCCCACGGACTGCAGCACGCCAGGCTTCCCTGTCCATCACCAATTCCTGGAGCTTACTCAAACTCATGCCCATTGATTCGATGATAAGCAACATGCTGGTATTTAACAAGATCCCCAGATGATTTTCTGTACAGACGTAGAAGTATAAGAATCTTAACATCAGGGACTAAAGACACTTCTTCACACACCCTTATAAAGGAGTGGAGATGGGGGAGGTAGGCGCTAAGATATCAACAACTTGGAGGGCAATCATGCACAACCCTTTACAAGTTTCTTATATATTGCCTTTTGAAGGTTGTCACGCCATCTCTTGATTCAATTTCCCTTCTGTGTGTGAAAGATATTTGGTTTCTTTGAATAATGCTGCCTAACATTTAGAGGCCATATTGAAAAATACTTATCTTTATATTCTAGGATCACCTTGAGCTTGGAGAAATTACACTCTGAGAAGCCCACAGTAAAACTGAGACAACAAATCAACGGTTTTGTATCCTTCTTGTGGCTAAATTAGAGAAGGTGCCAATATATTGCAAAGATGGATGTATCCAACCATCTGTATATTGAGCAGCTACTATATATAATGTATTAGGTTCAATGGCATGAATACCAAGACAATAAGTGAAATTAGTCTGGTCCTTACTAATTTGAGTTTGTTAGAATTTCTGGAAAACAGCATCATGAAAATGTATAAGCTTATGTGAGAAAGGTTTGTTTTCAGGTTGATACGTGACAATGAATTCTAGTTAAGTGTACGTGTAAGTGCCTGTCAATAACAATATATAGGCCAAGACAGTTTCTTATTGTGCTGTCATTTCATGGAAAAATTTATGCAGCATCAGTCTTTGTGGACTGCGAAATGGTTCAGCGGTTTTCTGATTTAAAAACAACAGAAAAAAAATCTTCCTAACAAACATCACGCATCTCAGAAGAAATAGCCAAGAGTGTGGCCAAATTGATCATAATCCAAGACTCCTCTACAGTGTAGCCTTCCTGCATCTTAGACAAACTATGGCAAAATCACTTTTATTATTTTAAGAATTTGTCCAAGTGTCATTTTAGAAACTATATATTCTATGGTGCAGAGACTAAGGAAATCTTGGGGAAAAAATGAAGGCTGAGCTTTTTTGTTTGTTTTTTTTGCTGCCTTCTACTTGGTGTTAGCTCTTCAGCCAGGGGTCTCCTATCCGCCACCCCCTGCCTCCCTGACACACTGTAGAAGTACAGTTCTTTGCCGATGACCCCATGACCTCTCTCTCTGCTATGGGGGAAGGAAGGGGTTAAAACAGTGATTCTCAAGACAAGGGAGAAGAAGAAACCAGGAAGAATTGTGCATTGATCCAAAAGTTATGCTCTGGTATAATTTCTCTCAAAAATTTTTTTTTAAATAATAAAAGCTTCAGAGAGCAAACTGCAAATAAATCATCTTTGCTGGCTTGCTAGTTTTTCATTCTTGTTATAAGAAATTACCCTAAACGGGGTGGCTAAAAGCAGCCCAAACATATCATCTTAACAATTTTATAGGATAGACATAAGGGTCTACAGTTACAGTGTAGCCAGGCTGCGTTTCTAGAGGCAAATCTGTTTCGTTACCTTTTCCAGCTTCTAAAGGACATCAGATGTCTCGATCTGTGGCCCCTTCTTTTCAAAGCCAGCAGTGTTGCGTCATCCTGATCACTCTTTTGTAGTCACACATCTATGACGCTCCCCTGGCAGCTATTTCCACTTGTAAAAATTACCATCATGATAATGACGATAGTCCTTAAAATATAAGAGCTGACCAAATTCATCCAGGGTGATCGATTTAAGGTCAGCTGACAAGCAGTCTTAATTTCATCTTCAATCCTAATCGTCCTCTACCATGTAATATAATGTGTTTATAGGTTATGGGGTTAGGATAGAGATATCTTAGCAGGGGGCTGTTATTCTGCCAACCCACCACAACTGGTGAGGAAAGTCAAAACATGGTCACTACTAACCATAAGAAGAGGCATCCTTTTAAAGGGAGATGCAAAATGCAAATCGCAAAAGTGTAGGAGGATGAAAGTGGTTCAATAGACAGTGACCAGTTAGGAAGGCTGGGCAACACCAGCTTAGTGTAATATTCACTGTTCAGGAAGTGGTTGATTGGGTGGAAAAAGCAAATATATTTATGTAGGTGCCTAGATTTTAGCCTAACAACTAAAATATTCTCAAAGCAAAAATTAAATAGGTATAACTTCAGATATTTCTCAATCCAGGGGTTTATAGTTGAAGGAAAATGAAGTTTCTCAGCCTGTAGTTGGGAAAAGTGCTGTTGCTGTTTAAGCAGTGTCCAACTCTTTGCGACTGCATGGACTGTAGCCTTCCAGGCTTCTCTGTCCATGGGATTTCCCAGGCAAGAATATGGGAGTGGGTTGCCATTTTCTTCTCCAGGGGATCTTCCCAATCCAGGGATCCAACCCAAGTCTCCTGCACTGCCAGCTGGGTTCTTTACCATCGAGCCACCAGGGACCTTTTCCTTAAATATGATACTGTTGGGAGTACACTGATGTCACCAGTGGGGTGCTCTGCAAAATTCCAGAGAAAGCAATTTTACATTGTTTGTTTGGGTTGTTTCTTTCACTTTTTTGATGGTTATTGATCTTTCTTCATTTTCACCTTCAAAAATGAAGGTGAATTCACCTAGAATATGAATTTCTCAGATAGGCATCAAAGATGAAGGAATGCCAGTAGTCATAAATACCCATGCCTACGAAGCCAGGCAATAAAAAAAAAAACAAAAAGGAGGCATCTGACCTGCCTCTTGAGAAACCTGTATGCAGGTCAGGAAGCAACAGTTAGAACTAGACATGGAACAACAGACTGGTTCCAAATAGGAAAAGGAGTACGTCAAGGCTTTATATTGTCACCCTGCTTATTTAACTCATATGCAGAGTACATCATGAGTACAACATTCCAGCTGGGCTGGAAGAAGCACAGCTGAAATCAAGATTGCCAGGAAAAATATCAATACCCTCAGATATGCAGATGACACCACCCTTAAGGCAGAAAGTGAAGAGGAACTAAAAAGCCTCTTGATGAAAGTGAAAGAGAAGAGTGAAAAGGTTGGCTTAAAGCTCAACATTCAGAAAACGAAGATCATGGCATCTGGTCCCATCACTTCATGGGAAATAGATGGGGAAACAGTGGAAACAGTGTCAGACTTTATTTTTTTGGGCTCCAAAATCACTGCAGATGGTGATTGCAGCCATGAAATTAAAAGACGCTTGCTCCTTGGAAGGAAAGTTATGACCAACCTAGATACCATATTGAAAAGCAAAGACATTACTTTGCCAACAAAGGTCCATCTAGTCGAGGCTATGGTCTTTCCAGTGGTCATGTATGGATGTGAGAGTTGGACTGTAAAGAAAGCTGAGCGCTGAAAAATTGATGCTTTTGAACTGTGGTGTTGGAGAAGACTCTTGAGAGTCCCTTGGACTGCAAGGAGATCCAACCAGTCCATTCTGAAGGAGATCAGCCCTGGGATTTCTTTGGAAGGAATGATGCTAAAGCTGAAACTCCAGTACTTTGGCCACCTCATGCGAAGAGTTGACTCATTGGAAAAGACTCTGATGCTGGGAGGGATTGGGGGCAGGAGGAGAAGGGGACGACAGAGGATGAGATGGCTGGATGGCATCACTGACTCAATGAACGTGAGTTTGAGTAAACTCCGGGAGTTGGTGATGGACAGGGAGGGCTGGCAGGCCGCAATTCATGGATTTGCAGAGTCAGACACGACTGAGTGACTGAACTGAACTGAAGCTTATGGAAAAGTAGTGTGCACTCCATCTAAAAAGGGTGTTTACTGCTTGGACTGAGATCACTAGATTTGTGATAAAAGACCCCTCATCTCTAGGCAGCTGCATTTTTATAATAAAGTTTTCCCATTTTCAAATAGAGGCGACTATTTCATATTTTAGGAGAAGCATGAAAAAACACATCTGTGGGTTTAATGCAGCTACAGGGCTTCCAATGTGTAAATTCTGGCTCATTTTCTGGTCTTTCTAAAGTTAAATGCTACAAAACACCACTCAACATAACGGGTAAACTTGACACTGACAGGAACATACTTGTGTATGGAGTAGAGGGCTAGGCTATCCTGCTTTAAAATATCACTTGAGTTCATACTTTCAAACACCTCTCCATTTTATTTTTATAATTTTCTACGAATCATAAAGGCCTTTAAATATACTTCCTTTACTACTAAAATATAAAGCAAGTCCTTTCAAGAAACAATTTTGGTATCAGACAGCGGTGGGGGAAAATATTTGGTTTGTGATGAGCACAACAAGAGCATTCTGGTCATTGCTAAGAGTCTGAATATCACAAAATATTTATAATAATCAAATGCTGAATGTGTGCTCAGTGGCTCAGGCATGTCCGACTCTTTACAATCATATGGACTATAGCCTGCCGGACTCCTCTGTCCACAGTATTACCCAAGCAAGAATTCTGGAGTGGTTTGCCATTTCCTCAACCAGGGGACCGTCCCAACTCAGGGACTGTACCCGCATCTCTTTCAACTCCTGTGTTAGCAGACAGATTATTATGAGCCCCCTGGGAAGCTCCCAAATCCTGAATGCCATGTTCAAACTGTCAATGTCAGTAAAATAAAGAACAAGCATATGTCACAACTTCTGTGACAGAGGAAACCCTGCAAAACAGACACTCACATACATATGTAATAATGTATATTTGCATTCATAAAAATATGTACAAATTTTTCCCCCACTGAATTGATCTCATTGCATGCACCGCAGTCCAAACAAGGAATCAAATTCTACCACCAGGTGGAGCTTAGCTTCCATTAAAGCAGCAGATGAGTAAAAAAGATTGCAAGCGCTTGTTTGAATTCTTCATAACCCTGAGGAAAAGACTGAAGTCAAAGGTAAACTAGAGTAGAACCTGACTGCAATAGTAAGGTGTACTAAGATGCCAGGCCAGAGCAACATGGTGGATATACTTGCTGGAGAAGCAGGGAGAGAGCTACTGTTGAGTGTGGGTCAGGAAGGCAGATGAGAAGGCCTTATATTTATGGCTGACAAAAGGAAAGAAAATTTGGGAGGCCCATTCAGTATTAAGCTTGCCTAAATTCTTTATGTGGCACTAGCAGTAAAGAACCTGCCTGCCAATGCAGGGGAATTAAGACACATGCATTCGATCCCTGAGTCAGGAAGATCCCCTGGAGAAGGGCATGGCAACCCACTCTTGTACTCTTGCCTAGAGAATCCCATGGGTAGAGGTGCCTGGTGGGTTACTGAACATGGGGTTGCAAGAAGTTGGACAAAACTGAGTAACTGACATTTTTTTAAAATAAAATTATTTTATACTTGTTACCCACATTGAATAGCCAAAATTCAAAGAAAACAGAGATATGTATAGGATGCTCTCTATTTTTAAGGTGGTAAGATACTCTAAGTTCTATAATAGGAGATATATAATAGCTTATATGACAGAAGCATAGATGTAGAAGAAATAAACGTGTAAAACATGTAACAATAGAGGCCATCGGGCAGCAACAGCATGTTCAAAAGCATAAGACAAAAAAGCAGAGCGTGATCAGGAAACAGTAAGTGGTTTGCTGGCATGGGTGGCATACAAGGTGAGTGCCTCACGGTGATGAGGGCATAAACTAAAGTGATGGCAGGTGGCAGGAGAAATGAAGAAGAAAGGCTCAATTTGATGGACGGTTACGAGGCAGGCAGTGACACAGGGAACAAGTTTAAATAAAAGGGGGGCCAACTTCAAAAGGTAAAGAGCAGCAAGTTCTGGTAACACTGACAAGACATGAACTTGGGCAACAAGTCAAATATGGGGAGAAAGTATAACCTCAGGTTTTGATTAAGTTTAATGTAACTAAATATAAATAGTAAGATACCCAAATATAAAAATGTTGCTCAGAAGGCAATTAAAGATACGACTGAAGCCCATATGATGTTCACTGGTTGGGGAGGGGTTTGGGACATTACCAGAAAACCACACTGAAATGCACAGCGTTCACCAGCATCCTCATTTAATATTTGAGGTGTAGAAGCCTGGATTACTCGTGTAATTAATTTTTGTTTTGCTCTTTGTGCTTTTTCCTTACCCCTATATTCAGAGCCAGTAGCCTGGATCTACAGTTTGTTGCCACAGGGATTATAGAAGGGAGAAAATTGGGAAGAGCCTAAAATCACAAGTGCTGCTTTTCCTGGTGTAAAAGCCAAACTCCATTAGATTTACTAATGATCCCTGGGTAAGGGAAAAGAGGAAGGGCCTTTGAGGCAAAAAGAGAATAAGAGAGCGGCCTGAAGGTCAAGAAAGAGGATGATGGGACTCGAGAATCCAGGGATCTACAGTCCCAAGGCAATAGAAATACAAACATAAAGAAACAAATGGGACTTAATCATACTTACAAGCTATTGCACAGCAAAGGAAACCATAAACAAAATGAAAAGACAACATACAGAATGGCAGAAAATATTTGCAAATGAAGTGACAGGCAAGGGCTTAACTTCCAAAATATACAAACAGCTCATACAACTCAACAATGACAAAAAAAAACACAAACCACCCTATCAAAAAATTGGCAGAAGATCTAAACAGACATTACTCCAAAGACAAACAAATGGCCAATAGGCATATGAAAAGATTCTCCGCATCAATCATTGTTGGAGAAATGAAAATCAAAATGACAGTGTGGTATCACCTAACGCTGGTCAGAATGGCCATCATTAAAAGACCTACAAATAACAAATGTTGGAGCGGGTGCGGAGAAGAGAGAATCCTCCTATGCTGTTGCTGGAAATATAAGTTGGGTGCAGCCACTATGGAAGACAGTATGGGGTGCTGCAGAAAACTAAAACCAGCATTACTATAGGATATAGCACCTCCATTCCTGGGCAGATACCCAGACAAAACAAGAAATCGTAAAGATACATCCACCCAAAGTTCATACAGCGCTACTCACACTAGCCAAGGAATGGAGACAACTAAATGTCTATCAACAGACGAATGGACAAAGACGACATGGTGCATATATATACAATGCATCACTGCTGCTGCTGTCGCATCAGTCATGTCCAACTACACAGCAAAACTGTCTGTCCTGGATTGGGGTCAGGGTGGGGCAGGGGAGCAAGTGAGCTGGGTGTGGGAGAAGTCTCCTTTAAGTAGTAGTAACAGACATATCAATAACCTCAGATATGCAGATGACACCACCCTTATGGCAGAAAATGAAGAGGAACTAAAAAGCCTCTTGATGAAAGTGAAAGAGGAGAGTGAAAAGCTTGGCTTAAAGCTGAACATTCAGAAAACAAAGATCATGGCATCTGGTCCCATCACTTCATGGGAAATAGATGGGGAAACAGTGGAAACAGTGTCAGACTTTATTTTTTAGCACTCCAAAATCACTGCAGATGGTGACTGCAGCCATGAAATTAAAAGACGTTTACTCCTTGGAAGAAAAGTTATGACCAACCTATACAGCATATTCAAAAGCAGAGATTACTTTGCCGACTAAGGTCCATCTAGTCAAGGCTATGTTTTTTCCAGTGGTCATGTATGGACGCGAGAGTTGGACTGTAAAGAAAGCCGAGCGCCGAAGAATTGATGCTTTTCAATCTGTGGTGTTGGAGAAAACTCTTGAGAGTCCCTTGGACTGCAAGGAGATCCAACCAGTCCATCCTAAAGGAGATCAGTCCTGGTTGTTCTTTGGAAGGAATGATGCTAAAGCTGAAACTCCAGTATTTTGGCCACCTCATGTGAAGAGTTGACTCATTGGAAAAGACTTTGATGCTGGGAGGGATTGGGGGCAGGAGGAGAAGGGGACGACCGAGGATGAGATGGCTAGATGGCATCACCGACTTGATGGACCTGAGTCTGAGGGAACTCCAGAAAATGGTGATGGACAGGGAGGCCTGGCGTGCTGCAGTTCATGGGGTCGCAAACAGTCAGACATGATTGAGCGACTGACCTGAACTGAACTGAACAGTCATCTACACTTCGTGCATTTGAAATTTAACACCACAATAGTGTCCTCAAAGTAGTGTTCCCTGGTGGCTCAGTGGTAAAGAATCTGCCTGCAATACAATGCAATGCAGGAGCTGCTGATGCTGCTGCTAAGTCGCATCAGTCGTGCCCGACTCTGTGCGACCCCATAGATGGCAGCCCACCAGGCTTCCCTGTCCCTCGGATTCTCCAGGCGAGAACACTGGAGTGGGCTGCCATTTCCTTCTCCAGTCAGCCATGAAAAGAATGAAGTGAAATGATACCATTTGCAGCAACGTGAATGCGACCAGAAATGATCACATCAAGTGAGTTAAGTCAGAAAGAGAAAGACAAACACCATATGATGTCACTTTATGTAGAATCTAAAATATGACACAGATGCATCAGATGTACAAGACAGAACAGACTTGGGGACATAGCGAGCAGAACTTTGATTTCCTAGGAACTGGGGGTTAGTGGAGGGATGGTGTGGGAGGCTGAGGTTAGCAGATGTAAACGAGTGTCTTTGGAGTGGATAAACAACAAAGTCCTACTGTATAGCACAAGGAACTCTATTCAATGTCTTGTGATAAACCATGATGGAAAACAATATTTTAAAAAGAATGTATATATGAATGTATGTATGTATGTATGTATGTATACTGTACTGCGCTAAGTTACTTGTCAAGTCTGACTCTTTGCAACCCAAGGGACTGTAGCCCACCAGGCTCCTCTGTCCATGGGATTCTCGAGGCAAGACAACTGGAGTGGGTTGCCATTACCTTCTCCAGGGGATTTTCTCGACCCAGGGATCAAACCCACATCTCTTCTGTCTCCTGCATTGTCAGGCAGGTTCTTTACCACTAGCACCACCTGGAAAGCAATAATATATATGGAGAGTAACAGTGACATATATACACTACCATTATATACTGAAGCCACACACACACACACACACACACACACACACACACACAAATAAATGAAATAGGCATGGACTACTGTGTGTGCTCACTCAGTGGAGTCTGACTCTTTGTGACCTCATGGACTGTAGCCCACCAGGCTCCTCTGCCATGGGGATTCTCCAGGCAAGAATACTAGAGTGGGTTGCCATGCCCTCCTCCAGGAAATCTTCCTGACCCAGGGATCAAATCAAGGTCTCTTGCATTGCAGGTGGATTCGGTCTCTTGCATTGCAGGTGGATTCTTTACCGACTGCCACCGGGGAAGCCCATGTACTACTATATCCCCAAATCAAATCAACATTTAAAATAAAAGGTGCAGAGTCCTGGTCTTGTTTCTACTCCTGATTGTTGGTCCCTGACGGACAGCGGGGATGGACGGCTGAGGACTACATGAGCAGTTCTGATGCTTTTTGAGACCCACCAGGTTCTCTGTACATCCCTGATGAAAAAGGAGCCTGAACAATGCCAGAGATTGACTTTTATTCTAACCCCACAGGATTGGGGATTGAAATCAGGGGTGAGTTTTTTTAAAGATATTTCTGGACATGTGTATTTGTAAATTGAGATTCCATCACATTACAGATGGTTCAATGGATTCTTGGATTTTTGATTTATATATTCTCTCTTGATAAACCAGGCTGAAAATTTCTCAACAATTTATATCCCAACAAATAAAGGTTCAACTAAAGGATTGTTGATACTGCTACCAGACAGTAATTAACTTCTGTACCTGAAAGGGGCCTTAGCAGATTACCATCACATTTAATAGAAGTTAGAGTTAATCAGAGAGCTAAAATTTAATGCTTAACCCCAAGGAGAGTACATCTTTTAAAAATGTTTAATTGGTGTATAATTGCTTTACAATGCTGTGTTAGTTTCAACTGTACAACAGCATGCATCAGCTATATGTATACACACATCCCCTCCTGCTTGAGCCTCCCTATTCCCCCTGATTCCCATCTCACACTCTAGGTCATCACTGAGCACCAAGTTGAGCTCCCCGTGCTATACAGCAACTTCTCACTAGCTATAATTTTTACACATGGTAGTGTGTAAATACGTCAATGTTACTCTCTCTGTGACTGTGCTGAGGTCCATTTTGAGGTCTGAGACTATTCCTGCCCTGCAAATAGATTGACCAGTACCAGTTTTATAGATTCCATATGTATGTGTTATTATACAATATTTGTTTTTTCTCTGACTTATTTCACTCTGTATGACCATATGACCCAGCAATCCCACTATTGGGCATAATACCTGAGACAAAACCATAATTCCAAAAGACACATGCACCCCAATGTTCACTGCAGCACTATTTACAACAGCCAGGACATGGAAGCAACCTAAATGTTCATCAAAAGCTGAATAGATAAAAAATACATGGAACATATACACAGTGGAGTATTACTCGGCCATAAAAAGGAAGAAAAATGGGTCATTCATTGTAATGTGGATGAATCTAGAGTCTGTACAATGTAGACAAGGAGATTACATCTTAACAGTGAACAGAGGTATATAAAGAAAATATTTCAATATAAAATGTAACCAGTAAGTGAACTTGACATATGAATACCCAAACAGATTTTGCTGCTCTGTAAGAAACTTTAGGGAAATGATTTGTTAGGGGCCGAAGTGAAATCTTGAAGCCATAATGAGACAGAGGATCCTCTGACTCAAATTTCCAGAGGTTCTCTCCTCTAAATCCCCATTGTTACCTAATGACACCACTAAATTCACTTTCATCATGCCACCTTCCATTTTGTCACAATTTTCATCTGTTTCTCATCTTTTCAGCAAAAGTGCCACAGGGAATAGTTATCTTGCCTTTTCTCTTTCTGAAAGTGAAGTCACTCAATTGTGTTCGACTCTTTGCGACCCCAGGGACTGTAGCCTACCAGGTTCCTATATCCATGGGATTTTCCAGGCAAGTGTACTGGAGTGGGTTACCATTTCCTTCTCCAGGTTCCTCTTTCTAGAACCTGCCTATCTCCTTGCAGAATTTCCAGAGGACCTAGAGGCCCTGAGCGTAAGAGATGCTCGATAACCAGGGAGCAGGATGTGGTCTGCTATGTTAAAGTTCTCGTCTTAATACTAGGAGACCCACATCTGCTGCTAATGGCTAACTCTGCCAGATGGCAGAAAGCCCACAGTAGAATGAGAATCAAAACAAAAATACACAATTGAATGAGTAGATTCTAAATATTTTCATCACCATGTCTATTACTGGTCATTTTTTGTGGTTATTTAGGATAATGTTTAGGTCCTATTGATGAGCAGCTATGTAGTGGGGGAGTACCAGATACAGGATTGCAGCACTGCCTGTGCCACTCAGGAGCTATGTGACCTTAGGGGCCTCAGGCTCTTCTGAGAAGAAGGGAAAAGCTCAAGAAACCTACATCAGATATGCAAATTTTATCTGGCAAAGAGTAAACACATTCAGTGGTAATTGTTATGGGATAACTAGTTGGTCTCCAAGATACTCTTATGATAAAGATCACAAGGGAAAAAAAGCAGTCTTTCCTTTACATACTTTGCCCATACTTATGTTACTTCTGAAAACTGCATAATTTATTCAAGTCTCACAAAGTATTTCTCCCAGGTAGACATGAGATATTTGCGGGGGGGGGGGGGGGGGAAGCTTTTTTAGAGTGTTATAAGTTGATCATGGCTAAGACTGCAAAATCCAGACCTTGGGAAATGTTATCAGTACTCACACTGTTTTGTGTTTAACAGCAACTTAGACATGGAGCATTTCTCTTGAAGAGAATTGGATGACGGTACTATCACCCATTCTGGGGACTGCCTAACTGTAGAATAAGAAATAAGCTAGGTCCTTTGGATGGGCTTCCCTGGAGACTTAGATGGTAAAGAACCTGCCTGCAATGCAGGAGACCTAGGTTCGATCCCTGGGTCAGGATGATCTGCTGGAGAAGGGAACGGCTATGGAGAAGGGAACGGCTATTAACTCCAGTACTCTTGCCTGAAGAACTCCATGGACAGAGGAGCCTGCGGGCTACAGTCCAGGGGGTCACAAAGATCAGGAGACAACTGAGTGACTAACACTTTCACGTTCAAGTCCTTTGGGTGGGGATGCAGTGGACACGTCTTGCTCTCGTGTCCAGGAGTAACTAGACCGAAACATCCACTAATCTTCACTGCTTCCAGTAGTGGCTCAGGCTCTCTGAGTGAGCTGGATGAGCATTTAAGACTGATATCCTGTACTCAGTTCAGACTACAAACAGCTGTGCCCAGGAGAGTGGTTTCCTCATGAAGGTAATAACAGCATGGTGACAAGATGAAAAATAAAGGGTAAAAGAAACTAAGATACTTAGTCTAGAGCATGCACAAAATTGCTGGGGAGGATACTGTAAGTCAGGTTAGTTTCTTACAGAAACCATGTGGGTTCATGTATTAATAATCCAGGTTTAGGGAAAAACAAGCATGTAAAATCATTTTCACATCACTGGCTAGTGAAGTCACCCATATTAAAGTTATGCAATCGCTTGAAGATTGTGTTGAATCTGCATTGCCAAGGAGTATTGTTCATTGTGTATAATTACAAATAAATATTTTTTATTATGTATAAATATGTATATTCTCTATTATCTCAGTTTAAGATAAACTTTGCTAAATCTGTAACACCTAATCTCTACAAGTTTTCCTTTTATGTGCATATAAAAAGTAAGCTCACAACACAATTGTTCAGAACTGTTTTAAGAAAGCATTGACATAAGAATCTCTCTCTCTCTCTCTCTCTCTATATATATATATATATATATATGGATATATATATATCTCTTCTCTTTTACTGCATTATCATTCTTTCTCTACATACATGCACACAAGAAGATATTAATAAAGCTATCATATGGTGGACTTAAGATAAAAGTTTATGCTGAAGTTTTAACTCTGGGTCAAAAAAATAGAAAAGACCACAATTTGCAATTCATACACTAAGATAAAGAATTGCAAGAAGAGAAGAGTGTGTATCAAAAGCGCTCCAATGGAAAAATCCCCAATCTAACTCTATTTTATTCACGGATGTGTGGAGAGTCATTAACTGTATTAATTATAAAGATAAATAATTAATGCTACATATATTATGGATGCTAAAAAAGTATAAAAAACAGTGGCTTCAGAGTTGAAGGTTTGTTTGATATTAAGCAACAGTTAAAAGTCAGTAAAATAAAAATAAAGTTCCATTGAGGCAACACAAATAGGTTTGGGAAGAAGTAATACTATACATAATGCCATAATTTATCCAAATCTTTTAATATCCTTTAAGATTCCTAAACCAGAGCCAAGAATATCTTGTCTAGAGTTGCTTCTTTCTGCAATCTTATTATAGCATAGTGCACTTAATCTTAAATTCCTGATTTATGGTAGAATTTACGGATATTCCCACTGGGATCCTAAAGCTCTTAATTTGTTTACATATTTTGGCATTTTTCCAGATCTATGTGAACAGTAACAGATCCAAGAAACAAAGAAAAGGAAATGTCTTTGAATAGCATTCTTTTACACTCAGGTCATACATACCTCCATTCAGTAAAACAGGCCACTGAATTCCTGAACTGGGCAGTTCAATAATACATTTTTTAAAACTCAGGTGGGATTAAAGAGAATCATTTTCTATTCAAACAAGAAAAGCAAAAGGAACTATGAACTTAACAGGGTCTTAAAAACACACACACAGGACGGAAAAAGAATTCCTCCAAACTATAGAAAAAAATTAGTAACACACAGATTTTATCATCTATTTCCTCCTCCTCAAAGGGGTGTTTTGTTGTCCTCTTAGACTGAAGAGCTTGCTTTCAATTAAATTAAGGGCTCAGATGTAAAGATAGAAAAGGAATGAAAAAAGAAAAGGAAAGAAAAAGCTGACATACAACAAACCAACCAATTTCAATAGCCCATTTTAGAATGAGGTAGAACAAAGAACAAAATGGATGGTGCCAAAATGGCTAAGCTCCAGAAACCTCATTCAGTTAACCTACCATACGCTTTGCCAAACCTTATCCAAATAACCCAATTATTACAGTCGAAAGACTGGTGGAAATTCTTACAAAATTGGCCTCCGTGTGGAATCTCAACTCATGTTTCCACTCAGGTCAAAAAGATCACTACGATTGTCTTGTGGTAGCTTTGGCCTCTGGCTTAACTGCTATCGTGCAAAATGGAAAATGAGGGAATGCATCCAGGTAGAATTCTGGACATAGATCTCCATCGGATTCTTTTAAAACCTCAAGTATGGAACAATCCCTCCTAGTTGTGATCCAGTTCCCTGAAAAAGTGTCCAAAACAGAATTAGAAATTCTGAATTTTCAAACTGTGTTTGGCTTCTAGTATGCTGGGTGATCAGCAGCCCTTAATCTCTGTATTGATATTTTGGGGATTGTCATACCACAAGGTTGATACAAACCACCTTACAGAGACCCTACAAGGATTAATCAAGGTTAAACAAAGAAAAAAATGCATTAGACAATCCAGCCTTCATCTATGCTGCTAAATAGACCCAGATGTTTTATTAATAACAACTATTGAGATTATTTGGTAGCATCTTCGCTAAGTAGAGAGTAACTTGCATAATGCATTTCAGCTGTAGAGACTTTAAAAAAAAATATCCAACTACTTATTTTAATTCTATATTACTTCATTAAAAACAGAAAACCTATTTTTTTCTTCATACACACTAATGTGTTAAAGTCAGATCTTGTGTTTTGTCCGGTTCAAATTTAGATATGAATCTTTTATGTGGTGGACATAATGTAGGTTTTAATAAAGGCTTAAGAGTGAAGAAAATAAGCTCTTTAGAGTTATTTAAGGACTCGTGATAAAATCCTGCACAGTATTATTTACTTTTTAAATCCTGGCAATCCAGTATCATCACAAGTAGTTGTCAGAATCCTTTCTCAAGCTTCAAAGTAAGTACCATTTGTAGTATTTCATATACAGGCGGGAGAGCAGGACCATAAAGAAAGCTGAGTGTGAAAGAAATTGATGCTTTCGAATTGTAGTGCTGGAGGACTCTTGAGAGTCCCTTGGGCAGTAAAGACATCAAACCAGACAATTCTAAAGAAAATCAACCCTGAATATTCATTGGAAGGGCTGATGCTGAAGCTGAAGCTCTAATAGTTTGGCTACCTGATGTGAAGAGCCAACTCATTGGAAAAGATCCTGATGCTAGGAAAGATTAATGGCAGGAGGAGAAGGAGATGACAGAGGGTGAGATAGTTGAATGGCATCATCGACTCAATGGACATGAGTTTGAGGAAGCTCCAGGAGATATGAAAGACAGGGAAACCTGCTGTGCTGCAGTTGGGTTTGGGTTGCAAAGAGTCGGACATAACTTAGTGACTGAACAACAACATTTCATTTACTTAATCAGTATTTACTGAGCAAGATAAACTGATTAATGTATTTCATCAACTGCAACATTGAGATTTTAACTCCACACGCTAAAAAAAAGAAGCTCAGAATATTTATCCATTCACCAAATAATGTCAAACACATATTTTGTGCCAAATACCATTGTAGACAGTCACTAGAAGGTATACAAAGATGAAAAGTTCCTTTTTTTATATAACTTAAATTCTAATGAAGAGGCAAAAATCAGAAATGTGATTGATAAATTACTTTTAAAGGAAATAATTATTAGACTGATGAGCAAAAAAAAAAAAAAGAAAAAGCTGGTTATTTGAATGTTTAAGAGAACAGAACTTCAGGCTGAGGAGACACTATATCTGTTTTTGGATACCATTGAAGAATAGGAAAAATCATAATTGTGTAATGAATTATTCAATTTACAATAATACCAGGAAAGAGCAAATCACAGCTAAGAAATATGGACAGCATTTATAAAGGCTATTTCAAACATGGGGTTCAGCCCACTCTTTGCTGGTGAATCAAAGTGGGACTTCTTTGAATAACATTATTAATTTTTTAAAGTGCAGTGTGATTGACATGTGAAATTATATTAGTATACGGTGTACAAAATGATTGACACACTAGGTCTAGTGGTCATCTGTTACCATACAAAATTATAATTGTTTTTCTTGGGGTAATTGCTTTCAAGATTTACTCTCTTAGCAACTTTCAAATAATGAGGGTCTTTTTAGAAATCAAAGATTCTAATATTTCAGATTGGAAGAGAAAAGTTACTTGGCTCTGCTTAGGTCAAGCTCATCATGCTGACACCACTCATCCCCAAATTTCCCCATCAAGCAAACACTGAGAACACTCGGGACAGTCTCATGGCAAGAGAAGACTTCCTGCTTTCTTCTGCCTAGATGTCCTCTGGACCTTCCTTTCTCTTGCAAAGATAACGAATGGATTTCAGCTTCTCTTTTTAGGTCTTGTTGAGGCACAGATATCTGCAATGCAACTCGAGCTCATCAAGGCAATATTTCCTCTTTTCTATGGTACACTTTTGTTATCCAGGTATGTTTGATCTTTCAATGCCTGAGGAAATCCCAACAACTTCAGAGCTCAAAGACTGCCATCTCTGTGAGTGATAAAAATTTTTATGTGTGTATCAGTCTTCGGCTTCCCTGGTGGCTCAGCGGTAAAGAATTCACCTGCCAATGCAGGAGATGTGGTTTTGATCCCTAGGTCAGCAAGATCTCCTGGAGAAGAAAACGGCAACCCACTCCAATATTCTTGCCTGGGAAATCCCATGGACAGAGGAGTTTAGTGGAGTTTAGTTCATGGGTTCGCAAAGAGCCAGACACAACTGAGCGACTGAAAAACAACAATGGATCAGTTTTTGTAGGTTTATTGGCACATACAAACCCAAGGATGTTCTAAAATATTGTCTCTGTGGAGTGGCAATGGCCAAAGGGAAGGAAGAGTACAGCAACACTCAAAGGTAATGGACTTTACCCATTTTCTTCCTCTTGCTATTAAAAAAAAAATCGAGATTCCCATTTTTGAGAGTCAGTCTTTAAGGGATCTTAAAATAGTATGTTTTACAGACTCACAGATTTAAGAGAACAAACTCAAGGTTACCAAGGCTAAAGATGGGGGAGAGGGATAGATTAGGAGTTTGGGATGGACAGGTACACAGAGCTGTATTTTGACATAAATCACTATAAGGTCTTTTTTGATCTACTTTCTAGAGTACTGAAAATAAAAAGGAAATAAGCATATGGAATCCAATTAAACTTAAAAGCTTTTGCACAACAAAGGAAACCATAAACAAAAAGACAAAGACAACCCTCAGAATGGGAGAAAATATGTGCAAATTATATGACCAACAAGGGATTAACCTCCAAAATATACAAACAGTTCATGAAGCTTAATATCAAAAACAACCAACCCAATCAAAAAATGGGCAGAAGACCTAAACAGACATTTCTCCAAAAAAGACATACAGATGGCCAAAAAGCACATAAAAAGACACTCAACGTCACTAATTATTAGAGAAGTGTAGTCAAAACCACAATGAGGTATCACCTCACACTGGTCAGAATGTCTATCATCAAAATACCTACGAACAATAAATGCTAGAGATGACGTGGAGAAAAGGGAACCCTCCTCTACTGTTGGTGGGAATGTAAATTAGTATAGCCGCAATGGAGAATGCTGTGGAGGTTCTTTTAAAAACTAAAAATAGAAATACCATATGACCTAGCAACCCCACTCCTGGGTGTTGGGGTCCTTTAATGGACCAGAACCTGCCAATCCAGAGTCAATGATAAGAAAGTGAAAGAGAGAGAGAAAAAGAAAGAAAGACAGACAGACACGGGGACCCAAGCTCTGATGGAGCAAGGGTGCTTTATTAGCAGAAATGCAGGCTTATGTATCTTTAGTAAGATGATTACTCAGCTATTACACAGGATGAAATTTTATCAATAGCCACAATATGGATAGTCTAATACATACAAGGTAACTGACGCTGAAAAGAGTCACTGAAGGGAGTTACAGAAAGGAATCCAAGCAGAGACTGTTTCTCATGATCTCACTCCTGAGAGCTGCGTGCAGCTCTACTCATTCCTGGAATAGGAACTGATAAAGAACAGAGAATCCTTGAGAAATGGCACACAAAGGAAGAAAAATGCAACATACTGGATTCCTTAAATGTCCTCTGACACCTGGGCATATACCTGAAGAAAATCATAACTGGAAAAGACAGATGGACCCCAATATTGACTGCAGCATTATTTACAATAGCTAGGACATGAAATCAACCTAAATGTTCAACAAAAGAGGAATGGAAATGATGTGGTGTGTGTATGGATGTGTGTTAGCCGCTCAGTCGTGCCCAAGTCTTTGCGACCTCATGGACTGTAGCCCACCAGGCTCCTCTATCCATGGGATTTTCCAGGCAAGGATATTGGAGTGGGTTGCCATTTTACTTCACACACACACACACACACACACACTAACTTACTTGATAAGAACCTGCTATGGAGCACAGGGAACTCTACTCAATATGCTGTAATAAACTATATAAGAAAAGAATAAAAAAATTAAAAGAGTGGATATTTGTATATGTGAAACTGATTCGCTTTGCCAAACAGTAGAAACTAACACAACACTGTAAATCAACTATACTACAATAAAAATTTTTTTTAAATATGCCTTTCCATGGGAAAAATAGTATGTTTTATAATACTATATAGAATCATGCTCAGGAATAAAAACTCCAAAGTTAGATAATCAAATCTGAATCTCAATCCTTGCACCTGGTGCTTGAGTGACTGTTACTTAAAGTTATTAAAAACATACACACCTTGGTTTCTTCGTCTTTTAAATGGAGACTGGTATGCTACTGAGGACATGAAGTTATTATAAAGAAAAAGTTATGCACATGAAAAAGCACTAAGAACAGTTTCTGGAACACAGTAATTCATTCAACAAATGTTAGCTATTTCTATAATCAATATCATTTTAGACTCAAGAAAGTTTAACTTCTTCTGAAAAGTCTTCTATTATATTCAGGTCTACTTTTCTCCTTTAGTAACAACTAACAGGGAAGGAGGCATCCAGAGAACCTTCTAAGACTTTGGGATCATTGCCCTAACCAACAGGTCTCCTTATAAACTATCTCCTTTAGCAAAATGTGTGTCTCCAGATAGATTCTAGACGTTTGAGATTAAATGTACCACACACTACCACAGATTCCCTTTCCTTGCTTATGGTGGTCAATAAAAAGATTCAAAACTCAGTAATAGCAAAACAAAAAGAAAAAAGCCCATAGATGTTTATTGAGTTCACCTGTCTGCTGGAGGCCCTGCCAGTCTCAGCCGGACTTTTTCATCCATTTGATGCCTAGCTGGAAGTCAGGTGACCCAGGCTCTTGTTTTCTTTTGGAGGCAGCAGGCCAGGCTGAGGATGTGCATCTCACGGTGGTGTCAGAAGTGGGAAAAAGCAAGCAGCAACATGAAAGGTCTCTAAGGTCTTATCTCAGCAGTGCCCTGCCACTTCTGAGTTGCTCTGTTGGCCAAAGGAGGTTTTGTGATGAATCCCAAAGTCAAGAAGTAGACATAAATTCCTCCTGTGGAAGCTAAGCGGAAGGAAGGAGTATTTCTAAACAGCAATTCAACCCACCACACCCATGCAGACATCAAGAGGACACAATATTTTTCCACTGTGCCTAAATACAGCTTTTATATCCTTAGCTGCCAAAGGAACTGCTGGGAAACTTGCTAAATAGAAGGGACAGAAGAAAAAAGCTAATTATGACTTCTGGTTTTGTAAATTTTTAATATATTTTACAGAATATAGATGAATCTCCAATTCTACTTGTATGCAATGTAAAACATCATACTGTTACAGTTTGAGAATACTGTATTTAGTTATTCAGTTGAGGCTGAGTCAGTTTGAAAAATAAATACATATATGTTAAATATCAATGAAAACTGTCATTAGATTTAAACATATCAATAATTTAGTTATCAATTACCCCATTTTGTTTTATAAAGAGAACATTTAAAATATTTAATAGTAGTTTCCTACTTTTCACTTTAAAAGATATATACACTTTCATAATTGTGAAACTAAAAATACATGAGAACATATATAAATGTTACAGTGCCAAACACCACCTATACAGCCACTTCTAGCCCACTTATTTGAAACTATATTAATAAATACTAAAACAATATGTATTTATCAGTTATTCTGTTTATTTTTAATTAAACTTTTAAAATAATTTCAAATCTTTATATTAAATGGCTTTAACATTTTGTTAAAATATTATAGTTTATGTTTCTTTGATATAATTAGTTTCAACATTAAAAGGAAGTAAAATTTACATACTTAAGAAATGTAATATTGCAAATTTATTTTTATAAAATAAATACTGCATGCACATATATACAGTAAAATTTGATAGTTATAATTACAGATGACCCTTGAAGATGCAGGGGTTCGGGGCACTGACCTCCCCAGTAGTTGAAAATCTGTGTATAATTTATAGTTGGCCCTTTGCATCCTTGGTTCCTTCTAATCTGAACATTCAACCATTGTGTAGTACTGCAGCAGGTACTACTGAAAAAACTCACATATTAGTGGTCCAATGCAATTCAAACTTGTACTGTGCAAGGGTCAACTGTTTAATATAGAGCCTTTTCATGGCAAACCAATGCAAAATGCTTAAAGTGGCCACGTTAAGAATAGCTTTGGGTAGAAAAGGGATCTGACTTTTATCTGCAGATGAGTATTTACAACAAGTCATCTCTCAGGCTGAGCACTTTCTTGAAAACAAACAAACAAACAAACTACCTCTTACCAATGAAGGTCAATCAAACCACTGATCACACTGTGTTAACCTCCTAAAAAGGCTAACTTTAAATGGCATGTAATTAAGTAGCATACATTTAAAAAGAAAACTGTCTTTCCACAAATTTTTCTAAGTAGAAAGCAATTTCAGCAATCCTCAGGCATACTTTACCATTATCTTTAAAGGAACTTTGGAAAATAATGTGAAATGGACAGTTTTCATGAATGTATGTTTCCAGAAATGAAGATGAAAATATACCTGTAAAGTTGCCTCTGGATCTCTTAACACAGCTGATTTACCTTTCTCTCTTGGGGACTATTCCTCTTGTTCCCTTTATCCTTAGCTATGACTTCTGTATGTTGGAAAGCCAGAAGCCTCAGGACTTTCTGTGGCCACTGGACTGACATGTCCCTTTGCATCCACTCCTCCAATACTCACCCAGAGCCTCTGGTTCATTACCCACAGCCTTGCTGCTGGATGTCCTTTGCCCGCAATCCGTGGTATATAGGAAATGAGCTTAAAACTCATTCTTAGTACCCAAGTTTAAGCCCTGTTTTTTGCTGCTAAGCAGACACGTGTTTTTGGAGAAGTCAGTGAAGATCTCTGAGCCTCAGTTTTCAGTAAAGGATGTGAGATTTCTTTAAATTATTTCCAATGCTGTGAATCAGTTTGCAAATTATAAAGAAAAAAATTAAATGCCATAATGATGATGGGGATTTCAGACCCAACTTAATATTTTATCTAAAACTCACAACACTAAATGTTTATAACTGCCTAGGGTAAAGGCATACTAACTGTTCCCAGGTAAGCGGTCATCTGGTATAACGTTATACCAGAGAAGAATTCACCTTGGAACAAACAGTATGCCTTTCAACTGAACAGTCCATTATTCCATTGAAATCTAAGGTGATGCAGCCAGCACTCAATAGATACACTGATATTATTTGTGCTAGAGAAATGCCCAGTTTCCCACCATGCACCTTAAGACATGAATCTTTTCTTTAAAATTTTGATAATTTTTCCCCTTTTGCCTTTATGAGCACTTTCAAATTCTTAAAACACTCACCTGAAGACATCAACAGGAACACCTATGACCTTTTACAATGCAGCCAACCCACCTTAACAAAGAGATTTCTAACCAATATCCACACAATGCCCATATATTTTCATCCTCGAGATTTTAAATTAAATGATTTATTTATATTTCTTAAAATCCCAAGAGACAGAGAGAGAGGGAAAATGGTGAGCCCAGGAATTTAGATTCAAGTCTACATTCATTCAAACCAACCCACTTCACCTAGGAGAATACACTGCAACAATTATTTCATGTCCTTTATATTCTACTATTATTTAAACATAAAATATAAACTCTCCAATTACTAAAGATACTTAGGGAATGAAGGGAAAATTACCCAACATGTTAAGAAGAGATTGCACAAGGCAGATAATTCACAGACTATCTGTAACTGAAAACATTTTATGCAACTTTCATAGTTCCCACGTGGCAGGTTAAGCTCTGGCATAACCCTATCTAATGTGTTTTTATAAAGTATATATATAGAACAAAAAGCATCTCTAATGATTGAATTCACAGAATTATAAAATATAAGGTAAAGGGAAAATCATCAGTATCTAAGATGTATATACCAGTGGAAATTTGAAAGAATAAGAACTTAAAAAGGCAGCAGTTATTAAAATTATTTGATGTACAATCAACAAGCCTTTGACTGTGTGGATCACAATAAACTGTGGAAAATTCTGAAAGAGATGGGAATACCAGACCACCTTACCTGCCTCTTGAGAAATCTGTATACAGGTCAGGAAGCAACAGTTAGAACTGGACATGAAACAACAGACTGGTTCCAAATAGGAAAAGGAGTACGTCAAGCCTGTATATTGTCACTCTGCTTATTTAACTTCTATGCAGAGTACATCATGAGAAATGCTGGGCTGGATGAAGCACAAGCTGGAATCAAGACTGCCAGGAGAAATATCAATAACCTCAGATATGCAGATGACACCACCCTTATGGCAGAAAGTAAAGAAGAACTAAAGAGCCTCTTGATGAAAGTGAAAGTGGAGATTGAAAAAATTGGCTTAAAGCTCAACATTCAGAAAACTAAGATCATGGCCTCTGGTCCCATCATTTCATGGCAAATAGATGGGGAAACTGTGTCAAGACTTTATTTTTGGGGGCTCCAAAATCACTGCAGATGGTGATTGCAGCCATGAAATTAAAAGACACTTACTCCTTGGAAGAAAAGTTATGACCAACCTAGATAGCATATTAAAAAGCAGAGATATTACTTTGCCAACAAAGGTCCATCTAGTCAAGTCTATGGTCTTTCCAGTAGTCATGTATGGATGTGAGAGTTGGACTATAAAGAAGGCTTAGCACTGAAGAATTGATGCTTTTGAACTGTGGTGTTGGAGAAGTCTCTTGGGAGTCCCTTGGACTGCAAGGAGATCCAACCAGTCCATCCTAAAGGAGATCAGTCCTGAGTGTTCATTGGAGGGCCTGATGTTGAAGCTGAAACTCCAATTCTTAGGGCTACCTGATGCAGAGAACTGACTCATTTGAAAAGACCCTGATGCTGGGAAAGATTGAGGGCAGGAGGAGAAGGGGACAACAGAGGATGAGATGGTTGGATGGCATCACCGACACAATGGACATGGGTTTGGGTGGACTCCAGGAATTGGTGATGGACAGGGAGGGCTGGCATGCTGCGGTTCATGGGGTCGCAAAGAGTCGGACACGACTGAGTGACTGAACTGAACCAAGCTGAACAACTACCAGTAGTTGGTACACCTTTCAGAAGACTAACTTGAGATGGACCAGTATTAATTTCATGACACTTTCCAGTCTTCTTTTAAAGTTATTCAGAAAAATCAGAAGCCTTTTCAATTAATGTAAGTCAAAACTATATTTCATAAACCAAGGAAAACATACAATTTTAAAACATTAGAAAAGCAGAAGGAGAGTCTATCTCCTTTAGGAATCTAAGGTAACGTGAGGCTATTCGTAAAGATACTCAGATCATAGT
Organism: Capricornis sumatraensis; assembly: GCF_032405125.1. Classification (NCBI taxonomy): domain Eukaryota; kingdom Metazoa; phylum Chordata; class Mammalia; order Artiodactyla; family Bovidae; genus Capricornis; species Capricornis sumatraensis. Next base: position 29,323,954 of record NC_091073.1, read on the forward strand.
TCACTGCTATCTCTTTTTTGTCAAGGTATGAAAAATCAGAATGCAATTCAAATAACCCACAGAGAAAGGATACTGTTAGAATTAAAAATAATCATTAATCTTAATTATTAGTCTCATTATACAGTGATTCACTAATTAACATAGAGATAATAGTTGACATTTTCTAAACTTTCATTCCTTGGAGAATTAGCTGACTACTCATTATTTCTATTTTACCCTTTCATGCCTTTGTGAGAAGATTCTTCATGTGAAGGCCATTATTTTCCACTTGTTTGTTCTTTTCCAATTTAAGGAATTTATATTTGGCACGCATAAAAATGTTTTTAAGTTCACCTAAGCATCACATCCTACAAATTATAAGAGACAACTTCAACATTCTACCATATACAATTCAGAGGAAAGCACAAAAGAAATACTTAGGGGAATGTTTCTAAGAACACAGAAGGTAATTTCCTCCATGTTCTTTATGCTACCAGTAGTTGACCAATGAGTCCAGAATTTCTTTCTTTGATTAAGGCAGCAATAATGGTGGCACCTTGCCTTAAACTTTCTTGTAGCTTCTGTTCCTCCTGAAAGAAAATAAAACAATATTTGTTCTAGAAATAAAAGATATCAATACATTACATTTAACAAGGAGCTACTTTTCTTTTTAAAAGGATATTTTTTAAGGAAACTTCCCCCCAACTTTATAGAGATATAAATGTAAGCATCACACTGTATAAATTTAAGCTATATAATGTGAGGATGGGATCTACATATACATATGTGTGTGCATATATATATAGCAAAATTATTACTCAAGTAAAGCTTGTCATCACATCTATCACTTGAAGGTGGGTAATAACATTTATGGGCTTTCCAGGTGGCTCGGTGGTAAAAAAATTCATCTGCTAGTACAGGGGACAGGGGTTCCATCTGTAGGTCAGGAAGATCCCCTGGAGTAGGGAATGGCAACCCACTCCAGTATTCTTGTCTGGAAAAACTTATGGACAGAGGAGCCTGGTGGGCTACAGTCCATGGGGTAGCAGAAAGTTGGACACAACTGAGGGACTGAGCATGCACACATAAACATTTCAGATCTACACTCTCAGCAACCTTGAAGTATACAATACAGCACTGTTAACTACTCAGCCACGAGGCTGTCCATTAAATTCTCTGAATTTACTCATCTCCTAACTGGAAATTCCTATCCTCTGACCAATTTCTCCCCCATTTCCTCCACTTCTCAGCCCCTAGCAGCCACCAATCATAGCCTCAGCCCTTGGCAACCACCATTCACAGACTCAGCCCCTGGCAACCAACAATCACAGATTTAGCCCCTGGCAACCACAAATTCAGCCTCTGAGTGAAGTCGCTCAGTCATGTCTGACTCTTTACCATCCCATGGACTGTAGACTCCCAGGCTCCTCCGTCCGTGGGATTTTCCAGGCAAGAATACTGGAGTGGGTTGCCATTCCCTTCTCCAGGAGATCTTCCCAATGCAGGGATTGAACCCAGGTCTCCCACATTGTAGGCAGATGCTTTACCGTCTGAGCCACCAGGGAAGTCAATTACTCTAAGACATGTCTATATTAGGTCAACAAATGAACATTAATATCAGGTATTTACTAGTTTATAAAAAACAGTTGGAATAAAGAAAAATTTTAAAGGCTTTTTCCCATTTTTTCCCTCAGTCTCAGGAGTTAGAGATGGTCTAGATAAGTGTTCCTGAGAGTCCTGGTCTCAAGGCACAGGGAAAGAAAATCAAGTTCTAACAAAATGGCAGCAGGTTTAAACCAAATGGTGGCCAGACAAAGCAAAGTGGCCATCAAAAATCACAACACAGAACACAGAGTTGAAACACACATATATACTTGGTAGTCTTCATCAGACACTCCCTTAAATACAGGAATACTGTCTCTCAGAAAATCGCCTATAGAGACAGAACTTCAGATCCAAGTACTAACAGAGTAAATGAAAATATCTCAGGTCTTCAAACATTTCAAAGGGAGGAAAGGAAGCCAGCCTGAAAGGAGGAGGAGGAGGAGGGGTAAGAGGGGGACAAAAGGGGTGGCTTTACAGACATCTCCTGGCACCTGCAGATACCCAGGCATTATGGGACTTTACCCTGGGCCTCCAGAGAAGGGAGGACTGGAACTCAGCCCTACCAGAAACCAGACCAGAACTCAGTCGCTGGCAACCACCAATCATAGACGCTCTGCTAGTATGAGTTTATGGAGTCACTCTGCACTGGCTTGCTGTTCTAAGGGCTCAGCACTGCTAGAAATCAGACTGCAGCCACTGGCAGGGACTTGGTGCCCCAGATAAAGGAGAAATGCTTTTATAAGCACTTTTGTTATAGAAAAAATATCTGCAGAAAGTACCAAGAAAAGCACTGACACAATTTCAAATGCTAATACTGTGAAACAAAAGGTTATGTTCCCTGAATCCAATATCTGACCAACTTTGGCTCTTCACTGAAGTGTGAGCATTTCTCTGATGATGCAATTCTTTTCATCTTTTTCTTAGTGTTCTTCAACAACAAACTGTTATAAACTGTGAGAACTGGTGTGGAGGGGGAAAAAATCTTCTTGTTTCTTAAGTAAATTATCAGGCAGATTTGTGAAATGAGTTACCTCACAAGTTGCTAAAATCACATTCTTCCTTTGAAATTCATATTCTATGAAATTCTGGGTTTTTAAAAATTATTTAGGCTTCCTGAATGTATGAAGGGATGATAATGTGAAAGGAAAATGAAAGTGGAAACAGAGTTAATACCTTAAGGTCCTAGGGTTATGAATTGAGCTATATCCAAATGGAGCGACCTAGTGACCAGTTTCCACACTTTGGCATTTCCATAATGCCTTATCCCAACATTCAATATATTGCTAGCACCCCCTGCTTCTACCTCTTTATCCATATATTCCACTCAAACTGCCACTGTCAGCATAATACCTTGGGCCCCAAATTACTGAAACAATCTTGCAGTCTCTCTAAAGTCTGTCCTCTTCTATCCTATTTCCTCCATAGCCATGAAAACACTGATTATAAATAATAAAAATCTGATCACATCATAATTCTGCCTAAAATCCCTTGAAGGCTATCTTTAAACTTCAGGATCAGTTATGAACTGGCAGGTCTTTTATCCTTCCAAGCCTCTTCTTACTATTCCCTTAAAATCACTCGGTTTTCCAAGCTATGTAGAACTGTTTAAGATTGCCCATACAAGCCATTTCCCAAGCTTTCATCCCTTTGCACTAACTAATCCCTTTGTCAGAAAAGCTGTCCCACTTGCATCCTAGCCTAGTTGACCCAACTAACTCTGAGGTTCAACTCAGGCAGCAGTGACTCTTAAAATCTCTTTGACTGCTGTTCTCCAATACAATTTGAGTGAGGTGAATATTTACTTAATTCTAATAGTCTTTCTAGCTGACCACCTATTCCACCAGATGATCAGTTTCTTTCTTTCACATTTTTAAAAGACCTTTTACTTTGTATTGGGGTAGAGCCAATTAACAATGTGATAGTTTCAGGTGAACAGAAAAAAGGACTCAGCCATACATATATATGTAACCATTCTCCCCAAACTCCTCTCCCTTCCAGGCTGCCGTATAACAAGAGCTGTTTCTTGACACAAAGAATATTTTATCTTTGAAGATGAAAAATCTAGTTCAATGCCTGACACACTGTAGCACTCCTTCAACTGTACCAAATTCAAAGCAAAGGGAGCTCTGACTCTGATGGACATATATTCACCCTTTCCATTTGATTCATTTATTAACAATGACAAGTATTTGATTACTTTGTTTACTCCTATTTACATATTTACCCAGAAGTCTGGCAACTGTGCAAAGAATGCTATCTTATCGAAGCCTTCCCACTACCACCATGCCTACACTAGCCCAGGCTTAGGTTTCTCATCTTTGATGAAGATAGTTAAGAGATTATCTCTGCTTCAGCTACTCTTTTCATCAGTTTCCCTGATTGTGTTCTAAGAGGTGGAGATGGGGAAGATGAACTGGGGCTGAACAGTGGCTACTTCACCTCTTGTGAGTGAGTTTTAATGACATTTCAATAATGGATTTCAAATTCTGTATTAGTTTCCAGAATATGAAATCACACTAACAAATCATTTAAAAGCCAGATATGTTTGAGCTTAAAATGTGATTCACAGACAGGAGTAGATATCATTCATGACACACCATTCATAAATAAAGAAATAAGTATTCTAAAACTGAAAAAACTAGAAAACAACTATAGACACATATTTGTCACTCAATGATTAATTAATTACAATGTTGCAGGGTATGATACACATCTATTTCTAGGTCTCATTAAATTGAGATGTACAACAGATGATGATAATTAAGATTTTCCATTCAAAAATAAACACGAAAAGGTGATCTGCATAGTCTCTTTGAAACCAGTTTACACTTATAATGAAAGCAGCATAGTAACAAAGAAATGAAAGCAGAAAAAAAAGTCTGTTTAAGATTCTGTTCAGTTCAGTTCAGTTGCTCAGTCGTGTCCAACTCTTTGCGACCCCATGAATCGCAGCACGCCAGACCTCCCTGTCCATCACCAACTCCCAGAGTTCACTCAGATTCACGTCCATCGAGTCAGTGATGCCATCCAGCCATCTCATCCTCTGTCATCCCCTTCTCCTCCTGCCCCCAATCCCTCCCAGCATCAGAGTCTTTTCCAATGAGTCAACTCTTCGCATGAGGTGGCAAAGTACTGGAGTTTCAGCTTTAGCATCATTCCTTCCAAAGAACACCCAGGGCTGATCTCCTTCAGAATGGATTGGTTGGATCTCCTTGCAGTCCAAGGGACTCTCAAGAGTCTTCTCCAACACCACAGTTCAAAAGCATCAATTCTTCAGCACTCAGCCTTCTTCACAGTTCAACTCTCACATCCATACATGACCACAGGAAAAACCATAGCCTTGACTAGACAGACTTTAGTCGGCAAAGTAATGTCTCTGCTTTTGAATATGCTATCTAGGTTGGTTATAACTTTTCTTCCAAGGAGTTTAAGATTCTAGGGCTAGAAAAATCACATTTCTCTATCTTGGAATAAATCTTCTATGCTCATTTTGATTGCTCCATAACTTACATATCTAACTAATAATGAATTTAAGTAAGAATGTTCTTTTAAAGATTCACAATTGTTTACAGGCATCATTTGCAATTGCAAAGATTAGAATTCAGTGAAAAGAACCTATGGTATTTCACTAAATATTTGTTTTCCCTCTCTGCCTGAGCTCAATCATTTCATCTTTGAAAAGCATGGAATTTTAAGAGCTAATTTACAGAAGATAGTGAGACAGACACATACTTAGAAAATTCTAGTAGGTACACAGATTAGATATACAAATAATTTATGGATTTCAAACTCATCTCAAAACTCCATATCTCTAAGAAGTATTGATAACATAAGTAAAAAAAAATGCAAATAAATCTTTAACATGCATTTCCTGCTGAAAATGGATTTGCAAAACAGTATTTTAACTCTTGATGGAGACAAAAGATGTGAGGGGCATTACAGGTGGACATTTTATTATCATTCATCCATATTTACATATATGGTATAGGCATTCATTCCTGTCTGTGTTCCAAATATTACAGGATAAAGTGTGTAATGTTAAAACTGCATGAGCAAGGTCAACATGAATGCTGAAAAGTCATGCTGATGATATGTATTCCTGATTTTTTTTTTGAATACTTTTTTGATGTGGACCATTTTTTTAAAGTCTTTTTTGAATCTGTTACAATATTCCTTCTGTTTTATGTTTTGGATTTTTGGCCACTAGGTATGTGAGATCTTAGCTTCCCAAGCAGGAATCAAACTCATACTCTCTGCATTGGAAGGTGAAGTCTTAACCACTGGACTGCCAGGAAAGTCCCTCTTGATAGACTTTACAGAGTCTTTTTGGTAAGGACGAAACCAAGTAAGACATGTAAATCACCGACATCTAACAAATATTCTATTATAACAGCTGCTAACAATATTTTTATGGAGCCACAACATTGTAGTTGATATCACCTACTCACTAATTCACCACACACAACCATTAAACCTGAAAAACTCTAGGTAAAAATGTTGTTTACAGATCTAAGACAGTAACCAACACATGTCCACCATCCTTGAAAGCAGAGACCATTGGCTAACATTCACCCCAGATGTCTTGTTAAGAGAATTTTTCAAAACTTATGAAGAGGAGAAATAGAGCCCAAGAGAATGACGGTCTCTCTGGATGTTAAAAACAGAGGTTACAATTTAAAATTGCCCAGGTGGCTCCTATTGGGCAAAAAATATCCTGGTAAGGGGAGAGTTGCAAAGAATTCCTAAAATTCTGCTGAAAATTCCGCTTGTTTGGCCAGTTCCTACTTGGTGCTTGCATAGGAAGAGACTCCATGGGGACTAAAAGAGAATAATTGCTGGCAAACTGGAGGGAGGAGCAGAGATTTCAGAAGCTGCTCTGTACTTAGGAAATTAGATGTGGTTTAGGCTGGAACATGGAGACCTTGGTGAACATTCATGACCTTCAGCTGAGATATCTGACTGGCCATGCCTACAGCCCAGGAATAAGGACAAAACTGAACAACAGCTGCCGGAACAAAGCTTTAACAACCTCCAGAATAGCAAGTTGATTTCCCAATAACACAAGTGCTCGCCAGAGCAAATTTTATTCTTTGCAAGAAGCTAAAATAAGTCAGAACTACTTTTATAATGTATTATAACTAATGTATGACAGGCAGTAAAATATTACTTGACAAGTAAAGAAGTAGAACACAAAGCAGCAAAAAAAGAAAAAAAAAAAAGTTCAGTCGCTCAGTCCTGTCCGACTCTTTGAGACCCCGTGAACTGCAGCATGCCAGGCCTCCCTGTCCATCACCAACTCCTAGAGTCTACCCAAACCCGTCCATAGAGTCGGTGATGCCATCCAGCCATCTCATCCTCTGTCGTCCCCTTCTCCTCCTGCCCCCAATCTTTCTCAGCATCAGGGTCTTTTCAAATGAGTCAGCTCTTCACATCAGGTGGCCAAAGTATTTGAACTTCAGCTTCATCATCAGTCCTTCCAATGAATATTCAGGGCTGATATCCTTTAGGATTGACTGCTTTGATCTCCTTGCTGTCCAAGGGACTCTCAAGAGACTAGGTAACATGGCTATAGCTGGGCATAAGAGAAATGAGGGGATTCAGAGCGTGGTAGGATCACAGAAGGCAGGAGTGGTTCCTCAGGGAGACAGAATAAAATGATGAGAGAAAGAGGAGGAAAATGTTGTAGAGTTCCAAGATGGAGAAGAAATATTTTGTGACAGAAATGACTGATTCTTAGAGTGGCATATCAGTGTGATAAGCTAGAATTTATGTAGGTATTGTAAGAAAAGTGTGCACCCAACAAAAAATTAAGAAAAAAGTACCCAAATTAATCAGCAGTTTATTTATGATGTATAACTTTCGTTGTTCAGTTGCTAAATTGTATCTGACGCTTTTGTGACCCCCATGGACTTTTAGCCTGCCAAGCTCTTCTGTCCGTGAGATTTACCAGGCAAGAATAGGTTGCCATTTCCTTCCCCAGGGCATGGATCTTCTGGAACCAGGGATTGAACTCACATTTCCTGCATTGGATGCAGATTCTTTACCACTGACTCATCAGGAAACCTCTGTGTGTAACATTAGCAACATTCATTTCTAGGCTTCAGGTTTACCTTGATTTATACTCGCCAGTCAGAGAGAATAAACTGTGAACATCGCACATTAATGTTTATATAACACATAAAAAACAAAAGCATTAATTTTTTTGAATTAAACGAGAAATGGGAGGATATATAAAAAGATATGTTAAAGTCTACGGTATTTTCCAAGTAGCACTAGAGGTGAAGAATCCACCTGCCAGTGCAGGAGAGTAAGAGATGCAGGCTCCATTCCCGGGTCAGGAAGGTCCTCTAGAGGAGGAAATGGTCACCCACTGCAGTGTTCTTGCCTGGAGAATCCCATGGACAGAGGAGTCTGGCAGGCTATAGTCCATAGCGTCGCAACATTTCTGCTTAAATCTAAATTACTGTCATAACAGGAATTACTTCTTTTACTTTATCACACTATTCACTTAATAACAATGTCACATTTTGGAAAAAATATAATAATTGCAAACACTATCATCTCGTAAAATAATAATATAATATAACTTCTAGCTGGAAAATGCAACATTCACTTTTTTTTCTTGGTTAAAGCTATACTATAAACTAGAAACTGGTCATAAAGTAGCCAGGTTTCTTTGATTACTGGACAGAAAGATATCAAAATGTAAACAAGAGTTATTCTTGGATGACAGATTTATGGGTACTTTTATTTCATCTTTATATTTTGCTCTATTTTCAAAATTTTCAGAATAAACACATTTTATTCTAGTAAGAAAAGTAAGCTTTGTAAAACTTACTTTTAAGACTATTTAAATTCAAGGAACTAAATTTGATTTGCTATATAAAACTGACAATTCATAATACTGTCTACATTTTTACCCCCACCAAAATACTCAAAATCTGTACAAAGAAAACGTTTTTGTTTGAATATTGCAATTTTCAATAAAAGATCACCAAAAGAATCATAGCAATAATTCACAAAATTTTAGCTTTCTGCTGATTTAGAGGTTAAGAAAGATATAATGGAAGTCAAGCTAAAAGTAACAACAGACATGTATGTACTTAATTTTATTCAGCAGGTTAGCAATTTCTCACTGACATCTTGAAAGAGTTTCTTACAGCTGGATTTTTTTAAATATCAGGAAAAATATCAAATAAAATATCAACATAAAATTGCTATTTTAAATTTTTTATATCCTCAAACTGAATTATTTAGCATTAGAACTCACCATGGGTTCTAACTAGAAACTTGTCATATTTAACTATTTCGTTATCACTTTGTACCTTCAGAATTAGGATAAAATATGTTATTTTAAAAACATTTTTATTTTATAGTGAAGTATAATTGATGTATAATCCATAATATATATATTTTTAAGAACTTATACAACTTAATAGAAAAGAAAACAAACAACCCAGTTAAAAAATGGATACAGGCTCTGAACAGACATTTCTCTGAAGAAATACACTGTGTTTTTTTTTTTCTTTAGTTTTATTTTTTTAATTTTAATTTTTACTTTATTTTGCTTTACAATACTGTATTGGTTTTGTCATCCATTGACATGAATCACCCACGGATGTACGTGAGTTCCCCATCCTGAACCCCCTCTCCCACCTCCCACCCCATATCATCTCTCTGGATCATCCCCATGCACCAGCCCCAAGCATCCTGTATCCTGTATCGAACATAGACTGGCGATTCATTTCTTACATGATAGTATACATGTTTCAGTGCCATTCTCCCAAATCATCCCACCCTCTCCCTCTCCCACAGAGTCCAAAAGTCCGCTCTACACATCTGTGTCTCTTTTGCTGTCTCGCATATAGGGTTATCATTACCATCTTTATAAGTTCCATATATATGTGTTAGTATACTGTATTGGTGTTTTTCTTTCTGGCTTACTTCACTCTGTATAATCAGCTCCAGTTTCATCCACCTCATTAGAACTGATTCACATGTATTCTTTTTAATGGCTGAGTAATACTCCATTGTGTATATGTACCACAGCTTTTTTATCCATTCATCTGCTGATGGACATCTAGGTTGTTTCCATGTCCTGGCTATTATACACTGTGTTTAGATGGAAGATTCATGAAAGTTCTGATTACTTTTATCTTTTAAAAATATAATTCTCTTTGGACTCTGTGGGAGAGGGAGAGGGTGGGATGATTTGGGAGAATGGCACTGAAACACGTTCTATCATGTAAAAAATGAATCGCCAGTCTATGTTCGATACAGGATACAGGATGGTTGGGGCTGGTGCATGGGGATGACCCAGAGAGATGATATGGGGTGGGAGGTGGGAGGGGGGGTTTAGGATTGGGAACTAATGTACACCCGTGGCTGATTCATGTCAATAGATGGCAAAACCAATACAGTATTGTAAAGCAAAATAAAGTAAAACTAAAAATTAAAAAAAAAGATCTGGTAAGCAAAAATAACTATATTTAAAATAAAACATAAAAATAATGTAAAAAAATAAATAAAAATAAAAATATAATTCTCAATTTACTCTAGAGTAATTAAGTCTTATCAATACAACCCTGTACTTGGAGGGTTTTTTTGTACATACTGTATCTTTTTTTTCATTTTTTGGTTGATGGATAGGCTTCCTTCCCATGATTGTATCTCTTATTTTCAGTATTGTAAAATTTTTTTCAATGCAAAAATTCTCATGGGACTTTTTTTTGGGTTGCAACTTAAGAGTTTTATTTGGTAAACAAAGGATAGTACACCCTCAAGGCGTGAGAGCGGGCCAACCCTGAAGAAGAGGCCTATATAGGTCTTCTGCCCACTTTTTAATTACATTGTTTTTTATATTGACTTCTATGAACTGTTTACATATTTTGGATATCAATCCCTTATTGGTTATGCGATTTGCATATATTTTCTCCCATTCGGTAGGCTTTTTGTTTTGTCAAAAGGTTTCCTTTATTCTGCAAAATCTTTTAAGTTAAATTAGGCCCCATTTGTCTTTGTTTTTTTAAAAATTAATTAATTTATTTAATTGGAGGTTAATTACTTCACAATATTGTAGTGGTTATGCCATACGTTGACATGAATCGGCCACGGGTATCCATGTGTCCCCCACCCTGAACTCCCCCCACCTCCCTCCCCACCCCATCCCTTGGGGTTGTCCCAGTGCACTGGCTCTGAGTGCCCTGTTTCATGCATTGAACTTGGACTGGCGATCTATTTCACATATGGTAATACACATGTTTCAATGCTATTCTCTCAAATCATCCCACCCTCGCCTTCTCCTACAGAGTCCAAAAGGCTGTTCTTTATATCTGTGTCTCTTTTGCAGTCTCACATATAGGGTCATCGTTACCATCTTTCTAAATTCCATATATATGTGTTAATATACTATATTGGTGTTTTTCTTTCTGACTTACTTCGCTCTGTATAATAGGCCCCAGTTTCATCCACCTCATTAGAACTGATTTCAAATGCATTCTTTTTAATAGCTGAGTAATATTCCACTGTGTAAATGTACCACAGCTTTCTTATCCATCCATCTGCCAATGGACCTCTAGGTTGCTTCCATGTGCTAGTTATTGTAAACAGTGCTGCGATGAACACTGGGGTACACGTGTCTCTCATGGGACTTTGAAACATTTGGCAAGGTCTCTGAAAATCAAGGGAAAGAGGATTTCTTTATTGTCACAGAAGACTGGGGATGAAGAGGGTACCTCATCATTCATGGCAGGTTTTCTTTTCCCCTGCTCTGAGACCTGGGTTCTATCCCTGGGTTGGGAAGATCCCCTGGTAGAGGGCATGGCAACCCACTCCAGAATTCTTGCCTGGAGAATCTCATGGAGAGAGGAGCCTGGTGGGCTACAGTCCATGGGGTCGCAAAGAGTCAGACATGACTGAGTGACTAAGCACAGCACAGCATCACCATCCACTGCACAATTTAGATAGGCAAAGTCTGCCAGTCCAGAAGCAAGTGATGGAGAAGTAACACACTGCAAGTGTACAAGTGGTCGATTTTCTGTAATGCCATATCCTCAAAGTTCCTTACTGATCAACTATCTCTCTCAGTTTTCTCAAAGGACAACTTTCAGCAAAACTATACCCAGTGTGCAAAGTGAAAGTGTTAGTGGCTCAGTCATGGCTGACTCTTTGCAACCCCAGGACTATAGCTTACCAGTCTCCTCTGTCTGTGGAATTCTCCAGGCAAGAATACTGGAGTGGGTAGTCATTCTCTTCTCCAGAGGACCTTCTGGACCCAGAGATCGAACCCAGGTCTCCTGCATTGCAGGCAGATTCTTTACTGTTAGAGACAATAGGGAAGCCATACCCCAGTGTGGCTAAACTTAAAGTACTTTTTAAAGGTATATTTCTAAACATTAAACCCTATTACCCTATCACACAGACAATCACTACTTGAATAAAGAAGTATAAACAAATTTATGGTATGCTGTTAGAATCAAATTATGTGACTTTTGTAGGATAGTGTCTCAAAGAATGGCAGGAAAAGCTATGACATCACTGTTCTCCAAATCTTTATAGACAACTTAAAAGAAAATCTTTTAGAGATTTTCATTTTCCATGAATATCATTCCTAAAGAATACAATGTACCTCGTTAAAAGAAAATTTATAATTTAAAAAATATATATATATAAATATAGGCTTTAAATTTCTCAAGAAATTATCCTTAAGGAAGGGTAAACATTACATTTTCTCAGCAAATTTCATACCCAAAGCCTAATTAAATTTCCATGAATTACAAAACTGCCCTGAGATTCAAGTGGCTTATATTTTGATATTAATATCCTTCTGCCATCCACCCCTGTTTTGGTGAACTCATGTAAAAATTATCTAAATGCTACAAAATTTCAAACATTCTAAACAAATAAATTCTGTATATAAGTCTGCATATGTATCCATCCATACCACATAAAATACACAAAAATCAAAACTGTATACTTTAGAAATATTTAAAGTTGTGTCACATGTATAAGATAATTAAAATCATATCCAAATAATCAGAAGCTAAATTTCCTTTCTGGATACAATTTGCTGATATGGAAGAAAAAAAATCTAATGGTAACATACTGTCCCCTAGTGGAAATGAAAATAAATGCCTGGTGTTTGTAAATTTCCCAAACTGCAGGAAAAATAGCAGTCATTTACTAAGAGATTGAGAAAAATGAAACAGTTCTCTCCAAATGAAAAGTATTTGCCTCTTGCTCGTCTGAATGAAACAAATGTCTCCTGAAAAATACTAGTGAAAATGTACTTGAGTTTACTTATGAACACAGTCACTCCATAGCATTTCTCATCTCCTTTATTCTTCACGCCTGGCACAAGGTCTTGCTCATAGTGAAGGTGCTCATTAAGTATTTGTGAAATTGGATAATTAAGAAACAAGAGAGAACTGGTTAAGAATATCCTATGGGGGCAGCAGTGTTACTCTGCTGAATAAGAACAGAGAATAAAGATTAATACAGACCCAAAGTATGCAGAGCTCAGAGCCAGAACACAGCGGGGTAAAACACGGGCAGCCAAAAGCACCAGACGTCTGGCTCAAGGAACAAGCCGTTCATTATTGTGTCAATTATTGCTAGATCTGGGACTTGTCATACTGTCATACTGTACTTTGTTACAACATCATTCACAATATCAATTCCCCAACCTAATAAAGTTGAAAAAGCTGTCTCATACACAATGTCTCGTTTAATTAGCAAAAATGTTTTGATCGTGTACAACTTACCCAACAGTTACCATGTCCTGCTGTTTGTGTTGTGACATCCCTCACCAGCTGTACTCCAACCATTCTAAGTCTAGTCTTTACCATTTTGTAACTAGATCCCACTAGAGTATCCTAGCTGGCTACTTCTTTCTACTCTTGGCTACTGCACTTACCTTACTAGAACAATCATTTTCATGGTATTACTTTCAGCACAAAATTCACCTTAGAATTCAAGATTATTCCCAATCAATCCTCCTGAACAGTTTCCCTCCTTTACTGTATAGAATTGGTTTCTGTGGCCATATTGGTATAATCAGTTTTCTCCAGCAACATTGTATCCCAATAATTGTCTTTCTAACTCACATGAATTTTCTAAGACCTGGCTGTGATGACTTCCTCTTATGAAATCATCTATTTTATTGCACATCAGTAATTTGCATGATCACAGTTTGCCTCACAATCTCTTACAAATATTTTGTCAAGTTTGCATATGTATAGATCCCATTTTCTTAACTAAACTGTAGAAAGTAAAAGGCAACTCTCCCAAATTAAATTTTAAAATCAAAGTACTATGCCTATAGTAGGTACTCAGGAAACGAACTAGATGAATTTGCTAATTAATTCTATAAAGATCTGGGTTTATATAAAACTGTTAAGATATATCTGAAGCATCAATATTTTTAGATAAAGATACATCATTATAGAAATAACCTCCTGAAAATAAAAATAAGAGAAAAAATTTGTATCTATACTTGAAAACTGGAAAGATGTCAAAAACAAGAAATTTATGCTACGTGATTTCTCTCCTATGGAAAAAAAAAAAAAAAGCCTGGTCTCAGACATAAGTGTAAGGGACAACAATAAATTTACACTAATATACCCAAGTCAGGAGGATAAAATAGACAGTGATGTAGGTACTCTCTTACTTGAGGTGGTTGCATAAGCAAAAAATTTGTACACTAGGTGTTGCTAAGCAATGGGTACTATTTCGACAATGGGTGAGAAAAGATAGGATGGACAAAAAAATTATTCAGAAGGCTATCTTTCTGAATGGATGGCTCAGGTGTTAGTACAGAAATATGCTGATAATTTCTCTCAGAACATAAAGCCTGGGTAAAATTATTCCATAAACTTTAGATTCAAAATTTTAACTACAGGCTTAAATCAAGGAAAGATAACTAAAATAGCCCAATTCAAACAAAACTTCTTGATAGGAACATGTAAGTGGGCAGAGAGAATTATTGTTGAAATAGTTCTGAGCAGTTAAAAAAGAAAAACATGTCTAGTTCATGACCATTAGACTTCAATATTGGTTTAATGTGTTAGTAGTTAGTATCCAAAATTTTACTTGTTAAGTTCCACAGAAAAGTATTTCCCTTGGTATTAAAAACTATATTTCTTCATAAGAATGAGATTCCTTTCAATGACTGTATTTCAAGAAGTTCCCAGATATTAAGCTATAAGTTATATATTAAGATATGAATGGATAGATTTTTTTTTCACTTAACAGAATATGTAGTTGGGTAAGTTAGACAAACACATAAACACATATATGCACTCAAAATAGTAAGCTATGAAGAAAACAACAGACCAGTTTAGTTTCAAAATGAATCCAGCATTAGGATTTCCAAGCACAAAATATTTTAAAACTATGTAAAAAAACCCAAAATAAACAAGTATGGAATCATAAAAGTAAGCAAAGGCCCTCAAAGAAGAGCAGGCTTATGGAGAGGGAGGTAGGAGGGGGTTTCAGGATGGGGAACACGTATACGCCTGTGGCAGATTCATGTTGATGTGTGGCAGAACCAACACAACATTGTAAAGTAATTGGCCTCCAATTAAAATAAATTTAAATTAAAAAAAAAGAAAGAGCAGGCTTGAAAAATAAGAAATAAAATTTACAAATAAAAATGTTACAATTTAAACAAAATGGCTCAAAAGATGGATCAAACATATTAGACTCACTTGAAAAGAGAATTACTGAAATTGAAGACAGCATTGAAGAAATTAATCAAAATCCCTATCAGAACATATAAAGAGAAGTTAAGAGATTTGGCAGACATGATAGTAATGTTTAATATATAGTTAATCAGAAAGTGAGGAGCGAGACAATGAGGATAATAAATAAGTTATTGCTAAAACATTGTCCAGAATTTATAGAATATAGAAATTCCTTCATAAAGGAAACCTATTGATTCCAAAGTGGGTAAAAAGGAAATTCAACAAGTAGACAAATTTCAAGGAAACCATGGAACACTAAACATAAAGACATGGTCCTAAAGCAGCTAGAGAGAACAACCAACAGAGGACTGACAGTTGGATGGACAACAGTTTTTTGCACAGCAATAGTAGTAGCAAAAATTCAACGACATATTTGCAAACTGCTAAAAATAAAAAAAGTCACCAAAAAACACAAATTCCTTCCAAAGATACCTATCAACCTAGAATACTTATACTTAATACCCCACAAACAGTGTTCATTAAATGAAAACAGAAGATGGACTCCCTCAGATAAACAAAATTTTATTCCTAAAAATACTCTGGCACTAATGGCTGTACCGCAAGTAGGAAAAAAAATAATTTCAGAAAGAAAATCTAATAGGTTAGAAGGTATGGAAAACAAAGAAGTAGTTCTAAAATAAGTACGAAAATCTCGAAGAAGCATCTCAGGAAAAAAAAATGTAACATTTAAATGTGGAAAGTATTTAAAAGAACAAAATAAAAGCGCTGAATAAAAACACTAGCACAGGGACTTCCCTGGTAGTCCAGAGGCTAAAGACCCCACGCTCTCCATGCAGGGCGCCTGGGTTCAGAACCTGATCAGGGAACTAGATCCCACATCCCACAACCAAGACCCAGGGACGCCAAATCAATTTTTTAAAAGAGAACCCTAGCATAAAAGGTGGAAAGCAAGTGATTAAACAAAACGTTCTAAGGTCCATGAAAGTTTTGGCAGATTACAATATTAAGATTTTCATATAAATAAGCAAAATAAAATTTCAAAAAAGCTATGAAATAGTTCATGAACAAAAGAACATGAAACTTAAATTAGTAGAGGGGATATGGGATAAAAGACTTCTAGGGGTATTCAGGGATCTAAAGCCAATGGTGACTCTCTCAATATTTTCTCCAAAAACAGTAATTAACAATGAAAAGATTAAAACACAAACACAAACACACAACACTTCAGTGTTGAAGGGAAAGAATTTCTAAACTTCAAAATAACTGGAAGTTAAAAGATAAAAACAGAAAACCACCGAATTTCAGTGAATAATTTTGCATGCACCTCTGCCCTGTCTCAAGCCTTCATGGCAGTTAAAGGCAGTCTGACAAAAACTTGAAGGAAAGCTACTATGACCATCTAAAACCATCAACAGAGAGAATAAGCCTGTTTTAAGTGTAAAAACAATTTTTTTTAAAGTATGTAAAAATAGTAAAAAAAAATAAAAAATAGAAAAAAGTGCATGCATAAAAACAGCATGATCATGAGAAATGACTTTATGCTTGAATGGAAGTGACAGTCCTCTCCTGGAAAAGGAAAATACAAAAGGGAAAAGAGAAGTAATATAAAGTAGTTGAGAGGTAAAGGGGAAAATTTAGGATGCTTAAATAACAGACAATTCTCCCACCATTAAATAAGAAAAATTAACTACAGAATCTGCATTTTGCTACATTGACAGGGAAGGCAGCAATGAGTCAGATTATCTTTACACTAGCCAAATTCACAACAAAGGGATAAGAGTGAACTTAATACTTCTACACAGAGTTATTTCACAAAAGAAAGAAATTAAGATTCAGCCACCTAATTAATGAACCACCCTATATGCCAAAAAAACAGAAAAAGAAATAAGGCAAAAGGTTGTAAGGTAACACTCCAAACTGAATAGAAATTTTTCTTGGTATCAACCAGGATGAATGTAGGGGTAATTCAGAATGAATTATTAATAATATCAAATGAAGTAAAATATTTTATAAATAAATAATAAAACTGAAGAGAATGAAAATAACTAACCTAATTATCTTTGAAGAATACTATTTTCATTCCACATTTTAAGACAAAGAACTACGTACAGCTATTGTACTCTAATTAGTAAATTTGTTTTACCAGAGATACGTGCTAGCAATTCTGAAATCACACTTATGTGTATTCCAAGAATGAACAAAGTAGTAAATATACCGCTGATAATAAAGGCCAGATTCCTCACCCTTGAAGAAAAGGGTGACATATAAGGAAAAGGAGAGGCTAGAAAGATCCCATGCTATTGGACTGGAAACAGATGTCAGCGTGAACTCATGGTTTAGTGTAGATAAAGTATACATTACGTCCAAACGTACGTATATAAATATAGAAATAAGTGTATAAAAGTACATACACTTCCTAGCAATGCCTACTCAAATAATGATGCTCCAGGAGCAATGAGCACCCTTAGTGCCCAGATCTTGGTTTCTAAATACTATTACCTAATAAAAGAAATTCGCATTTAAGAAATTGCTGATTCCAATGCTGAGAGAGGAAACAAGAAAATCTTAAAACATCTTTTGGTGCTAAAGAGTAAGGGATGCTCAAAATCTGATGAGGACAGTAAGTAACATGAAAGTCCTCTTAATGACCAAATTGGGCACAAATGAAGTAACAAAATAATAAAGTTATTCAGCAAAATTCATAAAACAAAACTAATGCTCATGAACTGACAGACAGGGGGAGAGAGAGAGATGAAAGAAGAGAGGAAGATAGAAACTCTTCCTTATTATAGATTTTTAACTATTAAACTTGGAAAGAATGATGGAAATAAAATAACCACATTTTGACAAACATCACCATATAATTATTTCTAGCAAGAATCATTAATGTATACTATGATTAGTTCGTAAAACGATGATAAAAATTGGGATATTTACATAGTTTCATGGTATCTCCCCACAACATACTTATTAATCAGAAAGGGAAAAATGATAAATTTTCAGTGGGAAAACCTGGCAACTACTATTTGAACCATGTGATCACAAGTAACATCAACAGTGCGTGCATGCTAAGTCGTGCCCAACTTCAGTCATGCCACATCAGCTGTGTCCAACTCTTTGTGACCCTGTGGACTGTAGCCCGCCAGGTTCCACTGTCCGTGGAACTCCCCAGGCAAGAACACTGGAGTGGGTTGCCATGCCCTCCCTCGAGGGGATCTTCCCAACCCAGGGATTGAACCTGCATCTCAATATCTTCTGCACTGCAGGTAGGTTCTTTACCACTACCAGTGCCACGTGGGAAAGCCCATCATCCTCAGTATTAAGACACACAGGTATTATTAGACCCTGGTATGACGCACTGAAAAGAATAAATTCTACTCCTATTCTTGCCAAAAATGCATAGCTTGAACTTATTCATGAGAAAACATAATACAAACGTAAACTGACAGGCATTAAACCATATAACAGGCCAGTGTTTGTCAAAAATGCAAGGTCATGAAAGACAAAAATCAATGTGTCCCAAATTAAAGGAGAATAAAGAAGTGAGAACAAAATGCAACATGTGTTCCAGGATTGAAACATGAACCAGAAGAAGAATAATAGGGAAAATGGACAAATTTTAATAATACTTATAGATTAAAGAATAGTATATCAATATTAATTTTCTGATTTTGACATTGCAAGGACATGAGATATTAATATTAGATATTCTGGGTCAAGGGTATACAGAAATTCTTTGTACTATTTTTGAAACCTTTTCTAAGCCTGAAATTATTTCAAGAATTTCAAGATTAAAAAACTATTAACGATAGGGAAAAAACTAATGAAAGACAAAAATCTTAAACAGTTAAGAAAAATATGAAAAAAGTAGACTAGACAGAGGGCAAAAAATAAGAGTAAGCACTCAAAATAGTTTTCTAATTTGAATAATTATAAATGACTAAGCCCATAGGTAAAAACACAGATTGTCAGGTTGGATGAAAAACTAAACACAGCTACATGCCGTTTATAACAGCCATATATAAAACGTAAGGAGGGTCAAGTGACTGAAAAAGATAAATGAGAGCGGCACTAACCAAAAAAAAGCTTGGTTCACTGTATTCAGTATACTCACTATAAAAAAAAAATAAGACTTTAAGACAAAAAGCAATATTACAGACAGAGGGTTACTACAAAAGTTATAGAAAGTTTCCTTCGCCAGAAGCAGGTTTTGGGTATTGGGGGAAATTACAAACTCCATTTTGGATAAATCTGAGATTTGAGGGAGGAAATCCAAGGCAAAATACCAAAGAGGCAGTTGACTGTATGGGTGGTGGTTTACTGGTTTAGTCGCTAAGTCGTGTGATTCTTGTGACCACATGCACTGTAGCCTGCCAGACTCTCCATGGGATTCTCCAGGCAAGAACACTCAAGTGGGTTGCCATTTCCTTCTCCAGGGAATCTTCCCGACCCAGGGATCAAACCCAGATCTCCTGCACTGCAGGCAGATTCTTTACCAACTGAGCTACGAGGGAAGCTGAGTGTAGGACACAAAAATTAAGTCGTTTTCAAATGGATGGTATGTGAAAACACACCGGTGGGTGAGAATTTGGAGGGATCACACAGGACTGTTGGTATTTAGAGGTCTATGAGAAGTAAAGGAGCTGGCAAGGAGTCTGAGAAGGAGCAGACATAGTCTATAGGAAGAAATCAGGGGTGTGATATTCATGGAACCTGAGATAAAAGACTCATAAACAAGAAAATGGAACCTAGCTGTTCCTCAACATTTACAGATTGTTACAGAGAAAACTACTGAGTTAAACAGAGAAGGACAGAGCATTGTTTTAAATAGATCATGGTGACTGCAGCTGTGAAATTAAAAGACACTTACTCCTTGGAAGGGAAAGTTATGACCAACCTAGATAGCATATTAAAAAGCAGAGACATTACTTTGCCAACAAAGGTTCTTCTGGTCAAGGCTATGGTTTTTCCAGTGGTCATGTATGGATGTGAGAGTTGGACTGTGAAGAAGGCTGAGCACCGAAGAATTGATGCTTCTGAACTGTGGTGTTGGAGAAGACTCTTGAGAGTCCCTTGGACTGCAAGGAGATCCAACCAGTCCATTCTAAAGGAGATTAGTCCTGGGTGTTCATTGGAAGGACTGATGCTAAAGGTGAAACTCCAATACTTTGGCTACCTCATGCAAACAGTTGACTCATTGGAAAAGACCCTGATGCTGGGAGGGATTGGGGGCAGGAGGAGAAGGGGACGATAGAGGATGAGATGGCTGGATGGCATCACTGACTTGATGGACGTGAGTTTGAGTGAACTCCGGGAGTTGGTGATGGACCGGGAGGCCTGGCATGCTGCGATTCATGGGGTCGCAAAGAGTCAGACATGACTGAGTGACTGAACTGAAAGCAAAACAATACTTTTTAATAATTATTTTGCAAAGATAAGGCTTTTCTTTTCAAAAATATGTAAAGTGAGTGAAGTTGCTCAGTTGTGTCTGACTCTCTGCTACCCCATGGACTGTATCCTACCATGCTCCTCTGTCCATGAGATTTTCCATGCAAGAGTACTGGAGTGGGTTGCCATTTCCTTCTCCAGGGGATCTTCCTGACCCAGGGATCGAACCCTGGTCTCCTGCACTGCAGGCAGATGCTTTACCATCTGAGCCACCAGGGAAGCCCCAAAATATGTAAAGTACATTACAGAGCACTGGCATGTGAAGAGGGATGAAAGTCATATTGAATTCCTCATTGTACAGACAGTCAAGCCAATATATATTAAATCATCACTGATTTTACGTTGACAGGAAAGGACAAAAGTAAATATGCACATAAAACTCAAAAAACAATCAGCACTAGTATGAAACAGGATGCCACCTTACAAAACCACCAGGGAAAAAGGGTAAAGAAAACATAACGCATCCTATAGGGTAAATTCCATTAACGAGAAACTTAAAACCAAGAGAGCCTGAGTAACTTCTCCCAAGTCACATAGACAATAACTAAAAAATACAGACTTGAAGTCACGATTAGAATGTATTAGACTCTAAGCACTTAACAGCATCAGGGATAATCTTATCCAAGAAAACAAGCTTCTAAATGACCGTAGTTTTGACCCATTAATTTTTATGCCCAGTTTAATATCAAATTAAAAAGATAATCCCTTTTGAAATTTTTATATGACTCAGCAGCAATAAGCTGGCTGTGTGGTCTAACACACAGCATGATACGTATGCTCTGCCCCTCAAATAGTAAAAGAGTAAATAAATAAAAAACAACCAAATTAATTTATGATGTGAATATAAACTGATGAGAGAATTAACTCTCTTGGGTCAATAATAAAAAAAAAGTCTAACTTGAAAATTGGGATACTGATTCCAGAATTGGTAACATTCAGACAAAAGGTAGAAGCCAGTATTGTTCAGTGAATACAGATGGAGGTATAAGGGAAGTTCTGTAAAACAGATGTAGGGGACGTAACACAAATATTTACTGAGTCAAATGTCACTTTCTTTTATAGTTTATGTTGTCACACATATACACATGGCAAAGGTTAGCAGGAAGCCTTGTCCATTTCAGGAACTGTCATGCCATAAAATGATAAGCCATAGGGAACAACGTATACCAGAGTCAAGTTGCTAAAGCAAAGGCAAAAATAAAAATTGTAACCAAAACATACATTGATTTGACTGTCATGCTTGGTTGGTTTTGGCATGATCCCTGGCAGGATCTGCTTTTTATTGAGACATGACGAACGTTTGCTTACTCTGCCGACATGTTTTCAGTGAGGTGTAGAGCATAGGAAAGGCTAGGCAACATTTTAATTATTTCTCCAGCATTATAATAAACTGAAAAAGATCTGGGGAGAACACAAATAATCAGCGCATTTAAAAATCTCCTGTGGCACCCTGGAAACCTCACAAAGGAAGCACTGACATATTTTCCATTCACCCAGCCTAAGGCATAAATCTCTGGTTTCCTGGATATACTAATTTCATAAAGAATAATTTAAGTGTTATATAGAACACACACAATCAAAAGGAAAAGAAAATCTACAAAACCTTTCTTCCTTTTAATTGTTTATTCATTCTGATTGGGATCGGAAGACCTTTAAAAGACAAAGTGCCTGACAGCTATAAATAATTAAAATACTAGCAGAGAGGAACAGTAGTTGCAGGGGAGAAAATGTCTGTCTGGCTTATACACGCATTCAGTGAGAAGAGCAAGAGACACTTGTGTAGTGAACATTAAATCCTGAAAGTAAAAATGATTGATAATCATGATAGGAATTATTAAAAGACATTTAAAAGTAAACTCGAGTTCAATGACAGGAAGCTCTTACAAGTCATTACGTACATCATTCTTATAAGAAATACAGCCCTCTTGCAGAATGAAATACTTATTTCTGTGACTTGAAAAATGAAAGGAAAACATGCAATAAAAAAATCTAGCCTGCTTAGGTTTGTTTTGTTTGGATTCACGCATTTCACTTGGAAATAAGTTCTCATCAATGCAGGCCAAAGACAAAACAAACATAAGAACAGAGAGATAACCTAAGACTCTTGCTTATGATGGCATTCTGGATATTGCATTCCTGTTTTAAAAGTAAGTCTTCAAGAAAGGAGAGCTTGGGGAGGTTTTTCTAATTGTTAAGGAAGAAGCCTTGTTCATCATGTTCGTGATCTTGATATTCAGTACTGAGGGGACATCCTGATTAACAATCATTATGTTCATTCTGAGGTAACAATTTCTTGTATATTCCTTTATAGCATGTTATCTTTTTGCTTTTAACTAGTAATGTGCTGTTTCAGTTCAGCTCAGTTCAGTTGCTCAGTTGTATCCGACTCTTTGCGACCCCATGGACTGCAGCACGCCAGGCCTCCCTGTCCATCACCAACTCCTGGAGCCTGCTCAAACTCATGTCCATCGAGTCAGTGATGTTTAGAAGGGATAAAGTGGATATTTTATGAGAGAAACAAAACAGATTTGTTTAATCAAAGAGTAAAAAAAAAATCCCTTGGTTTTGACTAGGTACACTGCAATTTTTGTTTCTCATTTAAAATATTTAATCATTAAAAAAGCTGAAATACATTTAATGTACACTGTTGTGCTGGCTTCAGGTGTACAGCAAAATGATTAATTAAACATATATATGTATATATATATTTCTTTTCCGATTCTTTTCCATTATAGAGTACTACAAGATATTGAATATATCTTGCAGTATATTCAATAATATCTTGAATATATCTTCTCTGTCCTGTAAGTAGGTCCTTATTATTCATCTATTTTATATAATACTATGTGTATGTTAATCCTCCCCCAATAGTGTAGAGTTTTCAATATCTCATAACATTAGTCTGTTTGCTTATAATAGGTTCATTAATCCAAAAAAAGAGATTTATGGGAAGATTGTATACAGATTAATGCTAAATTTTAATATGCTTGACATTTAAACACTCTAAGAAATGACAGTAAGCTTCTCAGTACTTATTTGTCCACCCTTCTAAGCAAAATAATTAATGGCCATTTCCTGCCATTTGCTATGTTGCTAATTCCTAGGGTGTATAAAACACAACAAATCAAGTTATAGAAGAGGAATATTGAATATACATGAGCTATACTTGAGTTGATTCAAATTTCAGATGAGTCTAAAGGCAAACTATGTTAGACTCACACGGACTGACTTGTTTGTAGAGAAACGAGACAGAATCCTGAGTAACTAGAGCTCTGTCCAGAAACATCCACTTTCACATCAACCACAAGAAGCCAAGAATATGTTTTAAAAATAACTGTTTTATAGCTCTTAGCAGAGGACTGCCCAGCATGCTAGGCCATAGGTACTACGTGATGACAATGATGAACTCTAAAATATGGATTGTACGCCAAGCTGTATGATGCTTAAGACACATGGGAAGAAATCCCTATCCATATTCAACTACAAAAATCCATGGGGTGGGAATTTTAAAGGAATATAGAATTTGTGGGGTTTTTTTTAACTATGTACAGCTCTTTCCATTTTAGAAAAACAGCTTGACAAACTGAGGGACAAATATGTAAAAGGTTTACTCTGGCACCAAAAATCTCACAACATTTTTACTAATAAAAACCAAAAAATTGTGACTAAATTTGATTTAAACAAGAAACACTTAAACACTCTTGTTTAACACACTTTACCAAGAAAACTGCTAATCATCTTTTTTTTAAGAGCCACTCAGAAAGTGAATATCTGAAATGGCATTTAAAACACAATCTCTTATTTTCATTGTGGGACAGGGAGCTGCTGCTGCTAAGTCGCGTCAGTCGTATCTGACTCTGTGCGATCCCATAGATGGCAGCCCTCCAGGCTTCCCTGTCCCTGGGATTCTCCAGGCGAGAACACTGGAGTGGGTTGCCATTTCCTTCTCCAGTGCATGAAAGTGAAAAGTGAAAGTGAAGTCGCTCAGTCATGTCCGACTCTTCAAGACCTCATGGACGCAGCCCACCAGGCCCCTCCATCCATGGGATTTTCCAGGCAAGAGTACTGGAGTGGGTTGCCATCACCTAGGAAGCTACAAAAGAATAGTAGTTCCAGTTTTTGAAACTAAAACATGATCTTTTAAAACTGTAAATAAACACAGAATAGAGTTTTGTTACTTTAAGTATAGTAACTATTAAATTTATTTTTTGCTACTAGCAAGACAGCATCAAGAATAGTCATCACCATTTACTCTGGGACTTCCTTGGTGGCTCAGATGGTAAAGCATCTGCGTACAGTGCGGGAGACCTGGGTTCGATCCCTGGGTCAGGAAGATCCTCTGGAGAAGGAAATGGCAACCCACTCCAGTACTCTTGCCTGGAAAATCCCATGGACGGAAGAGCGTAGTAGACTACAGTCCATGGGGTCGCAAAGAGTCGGACATGACTGAGCGACTTCACTACATTGATGTTATGTCAATTCATCTGAAAATAGCTAATCTATTTCATGTAACCCAATAGAATAATTCAGAAGCTCATTAAAAATACACTTAGTGAATCAACGAAAGTGTAATTACCACAAACTTGAAGATAATGTGAGAAAGATAACAGCCAGGAAAGGATGCGATTTCAAGTACGGGATTACGAATAATGAGAATTATCACTGTGGACTCTGAGGACCATCCTCCCCAACCCTACCCCTCAAAATGGAATTTTGTTATAAGTTGTAAGTACATTTTAAATGAAATCGACTGATTATTTTTTAATTGCAGGAAGTAACTTGTCTAATGGATGATGACTTTACAATGTAACAGAAGAACAAAGCTTTATTTTATAAGGATTTTTCATTTTAATAAACCATTGAGAAGTGGGATCAAGCTAGTAACCTTACAGCACGTGCCCCCCTCATTTTAAATCTCTGCGAAGGTGTACTGGTAGTGATGGTGGGACTAAGTGCACTCTGGAAGTACACACATGTACATGCAAATACATAGAATGATGATACTGGACAATAAAGAAAAATGCTATGAAGAGACTAGAAATTTTGGAGAATTTCTGAGAAATAGGAAAAGATGGAATCAGACTGGAAACTAAAACCAAAGATCCCAGTATGCACAAGGTAGGGCTCTGCAGATGACAATGTGCGGCTGATTTCAGCCGAACATGTATAAATTCCAGGAGCTGAGAAAGATCTTGGGCCAATCTTTGGGGTTAACTCTTCATTTACTATATTCCAAGGAGTCGACAGGGTGGCCTGTGTCCTCAATCCCCACCTACATTAAAGAACTGGCAATAAAGATGGTTATTCACAGCCTAAAGAGATCATATGGACACTTGGTCCAGAGAAATGACCATGCTGTAGTTGGCAGGAAGTTCTAAAAAGAAAGGGAGTCCTCTATAAGGAAAACAAACTACCAGAAGCAAATGACATTTATACAGTAATAGTATATGGGAACAATACTGTGTCAATTAAAAGTTGTGAAAATATGGATACAATGTTCTCTCATCACAATACACTGGAAAAAATTGTTTATACTAGGATTTCAAGTTTGCTTTCATCATGTGAGAATCTATTTTGACGTAACATGTTATGAAATTAAATGAAAAACACAATAGGAATTTTTAATTAGATGCCAAAAGGCATTTAGTACTATTCAAACCTAACCCTGAGTAAGAAATCAAAAAGGTGGGAAACAAGTGGGAAGAAGAAACACTGTTTCATCATATTAAGAATTTCTCTTAGAGGAAGCACAGGATAAACTGCATCACTACTAAAATGTATCACTGTATTGGGTTTCTTAATCAATATAACAAAAAAAGAAACATGAAGTAATTAAATATTAGAAAGTAAGACAATCCATCTTGCCTTTTAAACATAAAAAGTAATCATTTGAAAATATAAAAGAACTGTTAATAGCGTATAGCAAGTAGCCAGGTACAAGATCCATCCATAAAACAATGTGAGTTTTCCTACATAATAGCAGTAACTAGTTAGAAAATTTAATATTTTAAAGTATTCCACTTTGTAAAATTTGATAGCTCCCAAAACATTGACAATAACCAATTGTGAAATGTAATAAAGGAAATAATCATGAATAGTAAAGATGAAATCCCATAAAATGGTCATAATTTACTCTTGAAAACTGCTAGATAAAGCACTGACATTTCCAAATTAAAACAGACTAATCAATGACAAAAATTCATAATTGCAACTCAGAATAATTAAATTGACTCTGCATGTGTAGGATGTTCAAAAAGAATAAATAACAAAAATCTACCAAATGTTAAACATTACTTATCCAGTAGTTTTATAGCTAATGTTATTAATTTTCTTAATTTGGATTTATGTTATTGACTGATATCAAGTTAAAGATTTCAGTTAAAGGGATAATAAATTTACGCAACATTTGAGGCAATTCTATTCTTCAACTACAACTAAATCTATTTTGCTATTCTTAGATGCTATATGGGAAAATAATAGGGAACTATTCTTTTATGTATGTAAAAATGCATCTCAACCTCCCTAAACAATATCAGTGACTAAGGTCATCATTTCCTTTTACTTTCCCAAAGTGAAATGTAAAACTTTAAGAAAGCAAATCCATAGTTAGGGGGATCAAAAGTGTGTTTAAATGAAAAGCCTGCTAACCTGAATTAGAGCTAATCTGTGACTTGCACATAGATGGTAATCAGAAAAAAACGGGTTTTCAATGTAAAGAGAAACCAGAAGACAAAAAGGCAAAGGAATAACTTGGCAAGAAAGCCAGATTTAGGCCAGAACATAAAAGATGGGAGTTCTTAGTGACAGAAAGAAAAAAGGAGACAGACAGTAAAGAAAGGAAGAACTCATGCCAGGTTCCAACTTGGAAGGGACACGGGAAAATTAGAAGCAAATAACATACTACCTTAGTAGGATTCTGCAATGGACAGAATTAAGAAAAAGCCAAATTTGTTACATTTTCAACAGAGCATGATAGTCATAGAAAAATCTTTAAAGTTTTTATAAAAAATAACTGATCAAAATCAACACAATTCATCACTATAAATGCATGAATTTTTAAATTACTTTTAAATAAATTTGAATAATGATCATAAAGTCATGCTCAGCAGCCAATGAATAAAACTTACTTTAGTCCCATCTTTTTAACAACTAAGTATATTAGAATATAAACTGTAATTTTGACAGGATGGTTAAGGTTTACCAGTTACTCATCTAAGAACTTTTGAGTATCTTCTCAATATAAAAATCATGACATAAAATCATGTGATGAAACTGTATAAAAATGAATTAGTGGTGAATTAATAGACCCTATTCTATTTCTTCTGACCCTATTTTCTTTGACTTTACAGAACAATCATGAAAAATTAAGTAAAATTGATAGCTCATAAATATTAGAAAGCCTTTGTAACAGATGAGGATAATATCTTGTAAGCAACAATCAAATAAATGAACTCACAGCTTAACAGCTGAAACTCTATGTTATTTGGCTTCTGATGGGATTTAACTTTTATTCTTCATATTGGTCAGTGTAACAGTAAGTTATTATGGTTAGAAATATGACGAGTGAAAGAGAAGAAAGGAACAAGATATAAGGAGAGGAGTGAACAATTTAAAGGTATCAGAAAATAATTATTTTTACTTCATGACTAAATGTATTATGTGCAAATTATTCTCAGGCTTACTCATAAGCAAGAAACACTAGTATATATTGCTTTAATAACGGTAGCTAAGCCGGAAGAGTGAAAGCATAAAAGGAAAGGATTCAAGGTTTTAGCAGTCCATCTAATTTTAATTAGTACTACCAAACTCATTATTTGGGGGTAAACAATCAGAACAGATGGTAAAAGATCAGGTGGGAATTCCATGGCTTCCCTAGCGGCTCAGGTGGTAAAGAACCTGCCTGCAGTGTGGGAGACCTGGGTTTGATCCCTGGGTAGGGAAGATCCACTGGAGAAGGAAATGGCAACCCACTCCAGTATTCTTGTTTGGAAAACTCCATGGACAGAGGAACCTACCAGGCTACAGTCCACGGGATCACGAAGCGTTGGACACGACTGAGCAACTAATACATACACAGTGTTTCTGTTTGTGCATTCCAGTCATTCTGAATCTCTGATATATCAATATTCCAACTCTCAGGACCCATTCTTTCCAGGTTGATGACCTAGTTTCATCTAAAATGTAAGACCTGGGACAAGAATGTGAATGCAATCAAATAAATAGTAAACATTTAAAAAGTAAGTATTTACAGTCTACCTCAGATCCTCTCACATTCTAACCAGAGCAAGCTTATAACAGTCCTCAGAAAATCAGTTACTCTGATCAAATTTTTGACAGACATTAGGTGTGATAAAAATATAACAGTGGAGTTATGATAATGTTAAAATATTAGCTACAATATTTTGGTCATTGGAAATAATCTGTTTTGAAAGGAAAGAATTCATTATTTTTCATTAATAGTGCATAATGGGATATTTTCCAATCAAGAAAAAATATGAGAGAGAGAGAGAGGGAGAGGGAAAAGGGCTCTTCTAAATAAAGTTTTCAGAAAATCTTTAGTTATGCCTGAGAGATCATTCCAAGCTATATGGTTAGTTAGGAAATGACGTTCTTCAGTTCAGTCGCTCAGTTGTGTCCAACTCTTTGCGACCCCATGAATTGCAGCATGCCAGGCCTCCCTGTCCATCACCAACTCCCGGAGTTCACTCAAACTCTTGTCCATCGAGTTGGTGATGCCATCCAGCCATCTCATCCTCTGACGTCCCCTTCTCCTCCTGCCCCCAATCCCTCCCAGCATCAGGGTCTTTTCCAATGAGTCAACCCTTCGCATGAGGTGGCCAAAGTATTGGAGTTTCAGCTTTAGCATCAGTCCTTCCAATGAATACTCAGGACTGATCTCCTTTAGGATGGACTGGTCGGATCTCCTTGCAGTCCAAGGGACTCTCAAGAGTCTTCTCCAGCACCACCACAGTTCAAAAGCATCAATTCTTCGGCACTCAGCTTTCTTCACAGTCCAACTCTCACATCCATACATGACCACTGGAAAAACCCTGACTAGACGGACCTTTGTTGGCAAAGTGATATCTCTGCTTTTTAATATGCTATCTAGGTTGGTCATAACTTTCTTACCCAAGATAAAACTGGGTTTCTGAAGGGAGGAGATGGGCACTTAGGAGACTCTTCCTTGCATGTTTTATTTAATCTTCACAAAAAAATTAAACAAGTCAAAAAAAATCGTAACTGTAAATTCTTCCTTCTGTTCTACACAGCCCATCACTAAATTGAGGAATGGATTTCCAAAGTGCAAGGGTCAACTTCCTAACAGTGAACCCAGCCCTTACTCTACCAAACTGCAATAACTGGGAAGTTCCCAGGAAACTTTCTTCCTTTTGTATACTGCTGAGGAGTACATCAATTTATGGGAGCTAAGTAACAAATCTCTATATCCTATTTTTTAAAAAATCAGGTCAAAATGGGATAACATCAGGAAGGTATTCTTATGAGTTTGAAGTTTAAAGGTGAGGAGGTTCCCAGCTTTCAGAATGGAGTATATTCCCTGTTTTTAGTTCTTTTAGACAAACCTAGACATCGTATTGAAAACAAAGACATCACTTTGCTGACAAAGGTCCATACAGCCAAAGCTATAGTTTTTCCAGTAGTCATGTATGAATGTGAGAGTTGGACCATAACGAAGGCTAAATACTGAAGAACTGATGCTTTCAGACTATGGTCCTGGAGAAGACTCAAGAGTTCCTTGGACTGCAAGATCAAACAAATCAATCATAAAGGTAATCAACCCTGAATATTCATCAGAAGGACTGATGCTGAAGCTGAAGGTCCAATACTTTGGCTGACTTATTGTAAAAGACCCTGATGTGGGAAAGATTGAAAGCAAAAGGAGAAGAGGGCAGCAGAGGATGAGACGGCTGAACAGCATGGCTGACTCAATGGACTTGAGTTTGAGCAAACTTTGAGAGCTAGTGAAGGACGGGGAAAGCTGGTGTGCTGCAGTTCATGAGGTCACAGAGAGCCGGGCATGACTTAGCAATTAAACAACATCATAGTTCATTTTAGTGACTTTTCAGTGAAAAGCCATATATATTTACCCATGTATTTATTTAGCCCTTATACTCTACAAATCTACCTAGGTAAGATTCTGTCTTCTGTTTACTCTGATTCTAGCACTACTTTTTATGACATGGCCATTGACACATTAGCTAAATATCCATTGTGTAGATACAAAGTGCTACACAGAAAACCAGGAGGTATATAGAAATCTATTAACAGGTAGTTCCTGTTATAAAAAATGTATATTCTCTAAAGATTTTTATGATGAAATATATATCAAAAATTTAAAGAATAAGACAGAAGTTAACACCTTAATATTCTTAGATATATAGCTCAAAGTTTGCTTGGAAATAAGCAGAAAATCAGGAAACTGAAGTGTTTCATTCTGCTCAAGTAAATGAAACTTTGGTTTCATCTGTTTTATATAAAAGTCCATCCACTCCATATTAAATAATTTTTGTAAAATGGATTTCAGTGATAGAAACAACCTTTTTAAACCAAAGATAATAGTAGATAGAAGGAAATAAATGGTTATAAGTAACATACAGATAATGACACATTCTCATTGGACCAACTGTCTCATAAAAGTCAACCAAGCCTTCTAAGACTTGAGAGCTGGGAGTTTAGAAGTACAGAGAGTACAATTCCCCAGAATCAAAGAAAGGAAAATGCTGAAAAGACCCTGGGGGCCTAAAATTCATGCTGTATTCTATGGAAGACACCATCACAACTAACAAAAGCCGGGGGTTGGGATATATTAGTTGTACAAGTTTGAAACCAAGGTCGAAAATTTAAATCATATACTCAAGACAATACCCATGGACAATGACTCCTCAGGTGATTTATTCAATGAGAGTACTACTTTGAAAAGAGTCATCTGGAGCAAGAATGATGGAAGAGGGCTTAGAGCAGCATTTCTTAATGTAAGCATTACTGTCACTTTGGGCTGATAAATTGTTATGTGGGTGTGATGTCCTATGCTTTGTCTGATGTTTATCATTATCAATGGCCTCTACTTACTACATGCCCATAGGACCATATCCTCAGTTGTAACAACTCCACCTGTCTCCAAATATTGCCAAATATCTTCTGGGGGCAAAATTCCCTCTGGTTGAAAACCACTGGATGAGAGGTAGAGAGAGCAATTATCTTTAAAGTGAGAGGGACCTTGACTCAAGTGGTGTAGTCAAGACCTATATGGGTCTTACATACATAATGAAGAAAATATATACAGAATTCACTCACTGATTCAAGCTTCTAGTTTGTATAATGGAAAAATAATACTCAAAAATGGAAATTAGAGAATTTATATTTTAATGAGGTGAGTGAATGAGTGGAAAGAGAGATATTGGGTAGATGGTCTCTTCGTATGAAACCTAAGTCTACAAAGAATAATTAACTATAAAAACCTTTTCTGAACTGTTGACAGATAAAAATGAAAATAGAAGTAAATGATACAGAAATGGCCTGAAAATACAGGCAATCCGGTCATCCCTAAACTTGCTTTAGTAAATTATGACTGAATTTCAGCTAGATCAGATACAAACTTATCCCTTGTCAAAATATCAGAAATGTTCCTAAAATGATGCACAAAATTAAATCTAACCATAAAGCAAAGCTATTTTGAGATGTTCCATATTTAAGTGAACACTGTATCAAACTTTTCTGAAAAGTTAAGAGGGATTTTGTAGTTCACTTATATACTGTTTTCAAAGTCTGGATTTTTACATTGTATTTCCCCAATACACTATTAAGAAGAGTAAATAAATTCCACTAGATGTCCTTGGCCTAGATCTCAAAACCACTTTATTCCAATATATCTTAGCAAAGATGAAGAATTTTCTGCCTTTTGATGATCATAATTTTATCGTTATTGTTAGGTGCTTTTGGTAATGCTCACAACGAAACAGAAAAGCTATAAGTGTATGTTTTCAACAGGCATAATTTCAAATGCACAGCCAGAATGTTTTACTAAATTAAAACAAGTACAGTGTCCAGCAGAAGGTTAATATATACCTCTGTGAAGACCCTTGTTGGACAGGTCCTTGAATACTTTGTGGTACTATTATATAAACTATATATTGAGCTTCATGCCTTGCAGTTACGTTGTGTTATTTGTGAAAGCTCTTTCAACTTATTTGGAATTTTGCTTTCTCAACTGGCAGCAATTATATATTCAAAGACCACCAGAAATAATTCTTCCATCCCTTTTGGGATCCACAAGCTTGTTATGAATACCTAAGCAACTGTACAGGAACATTATACTTTGATAATAAACAAGGCCAGGGAGAAGATTTTTTCCATTAGAAAAATTCCTGCTCATAAATAATTCAAAAATAAAAAGAGAAATGATAATTCTACTAACATAGGCAACTTTATCTGAAATCAGAGCCACCCTGCACAGGATTTTGAATTTTGAAAGCAACAGCTCACACAAATTAGTGACTACTTCTTGCCCAGACAATACGTTCATCTAACAAAGCCTCCTCCATATGAGCAACCACAAACATTTCTGACTTCAGTTGTTAATCTCCCATGAAAAACTATTTCCATACTATTTTTAACTTGTATATGGAAATGATTATCTGTTTATCTCTGAAGCATGAAAATACTTACAGCACCCTTTATAATGTATTTATGTACCATTTTCCTTCTCATGTCCTTGACGGAAGTATTCACATCTTCCTCCCAGAACAAAAGTTGAGAAGCAGGCTGATTTCTTTTCAATTGGCTCCTTTTTTTTTTTTTTAACTTTATTTTACTTTACAATACTGTATTGGTTTTACCATACATTAACATGAATCCGCCACGGGTGTACATGTGTTCCCAATCCTGAACCCCTCTCCCACCTCCCTCCCCATACCATCTCTCTGGGTCATCCCAGAGCACCAGCCCCAAGCATCCTGTATCCTGCAATTGGCTCCTTTTATGTCTTCCAAATTATCACGCTACTGGATCTACTTCTCAATAGCTTTTCAATTCTACCTTCTTAGACAAAAAACGTAGTTGTGTGATACTTGGAAGAGTAGATTGTATGGCAAATTCATAATTCACCTGGACCACATATGTATAAAATTAAGTATTAAATATTTTACTATAAGTTAGAAATTGATACTTTAAAAGTATAAGAAGCCTTTTAAGATAATTATGGATCTGAATGAAGATTTCTTGAACGCCCTTTTACCAAGTGTTTTAAATTAATTTAGTCACTTAATAACCATATGATACGAATATTATCTTTACAGAGGAGAAAAATTAAGGATCTTATGAAAGTTAACAACGCAAGTAAGTGATGGTCCTGTGTATTAAATCTAGTTCTATCTGAATTTCAAAAATAACATTTTTTCCTGTGATTCCATACTCTATTCTTTCTGAATTTAAGGACTCAGTTACCAATGAGACTGACTTCAAATAAGCAGAATCTGAAATAGAGTTATAAAAGCAGTTAATGCAAATGATTATTGAGCAACATATGGTATTTATTCTTAAGGAAACTCATAGCTTCACTTTGGAGACACTTTTATTTCTATGGTGTATTTTAGAGCTGTCTCTATTGCATCAAATACATGGAACACCAGCACTGTACATAGATTTCACAGAAGAAAAGAGCTATCCATTGTTTATTAAATAGAGAGAGGATAGAGAATTATATGGATAACCAATAGTATCATATTATTACTGCATATAAAATATCATAGTATAATTGCAGTAATATTTTATACAGAATATACATTAATTTTAATTATACTATTAATATATAACACATTATATAAATATATATATATACATATATGTGTAAACCTTTATAGATGATAAATCTTCTCATTAACCACCCCTCACTCTACCTCCATCTATAATGGATACCTCCTTTTTTGCATGAACTCTTCTCTGTGAAGTGCTGATGTTCCATATATTTGATACACACACATATATATTACACAAATATGTATATATTATATATGAAGTATCTATATAGCATATATACTTTAATATATATGTATGTATATATAATATTTAAAAATCACAATCTGTAAAAGCAATTCCTACTCTAAAAGTATTCCCTATGTCTGAGAGCTCTGATCTCTATAATTGGGGACAAGTGTGAATTCACTAAGATAATTTCTTGAAACACTATATTACAGAAAACCTGATTAAGGTACTACTTTAGAAAAAAGAGAACTGAAAATTCAACTCTAGTGACCTGTACTGAACCTTTTTTACATGGTTAAGGAGTGGAAAGGGCTTCCCTGATTGCTCAGTGGTAAAGAAACTGTCTGCCAAAGCAGGAGAGGTGGGTTCTATATCTGAGTGGGGAAGATCCCCTGGTGAAGGACATGGCAACCAACCCCAGTATTCCTGTGTGGAGAATCCCCATGGACAGAGAAGCCTGGCAGGCTACAGTCCTTGGGGCATGAAAGAGTTGGACACAACTGAGCAACTAAAAGAACAACAAGGAGTGGAATGGATAAATACCAAAGGAGAGTTGAAATTTAGAAACAGCTAAACACAATCTCATGTCATTAGAATATGATTAAAAACACTATATAATATTTAAATTTTCCAACAAGATTTAAATCCAACAAGATTTAAGATTTAAACCTTATTCCAACAAGAGGTTTAACTTTCTAACTTCAACTGACACTATATTTGCATTTTTCACTAAAATATTTGATTCTATTATTTCCTATAAGCATTGCAGAAAATGCTTGAGAAAACAGAAAAACAACTTGAGAGTAAATCTAATGAATAATGCTAAGCTACATTTAAAGACAATTATGAGCTTTTTCATTACCATATTGTATGAAGTATACAAACAACACACGATGAAATGTAAACTGCACATCTGCAATTATAATGTATAAAAAATAAGCACTGAGTGCTGAATAAACTAGCAATGCTTTATTAAAACTTCAGGAAACTATGCTATAGGAAACAATGTTTCACAACATAAGCTTTATTTATTTTTGAAGTGGAAAAAATTATGTAAATTTAAAACAACAGTAAAACCAATATGCTATAAAAATATGCAACGTTAATAGAACATGAGCTGCCAACTGTTCATATATATCTGACATATTTCTCTAAATGTACTGCTTATAGCTGAAGATGTTTATGTGATAACAAGATCACTATTTCTAGAGAATATCTGCTGTTTACTTACCCTTCCTCACAATAATCTTTCAGGTAAGACAAATCACCTGCAGCTAAAATACCTAAAATTTCTGAAGAAAAGGATTTGGCTATTCAAGAGCAGAATGGACAAAGGTACTATATCTTGGGGTGAGTGGAAAAAGTTACAACTACCCTTGAGTATAGCCGGAGAAATATAAAGTAATAAATTTGCAGTACCTTCAAAAACTATTAACCAAGAATGTTTTAGAATCATTCAAGAGTTTTTAAGCGATCATCACAAGTTATCCATCCAGATTATACCACAAGTCCACAGTTACCTGTATTAAATTGTGTTTCATGTTTTATCTTATATCACTGAGGTACGAAAACTCATTATAACTGCAATCTTACACAAGCTCCAAAACACAAACACAAGGGAAAAAACATGATTTGATGACCCTAATATACTTTTCTAGCGATAAAAGTGTCTAAATAGTGTGAAATCATTTTTTAAAATAGAGGGTCTTCCTTAAAACGATGTTGTGTTTGAATGGTATAGAGTAAGAATCATAGTAGGTAAAGAAGCTACTAAAAAATTTAAGGGACCTATTTACTCTCTTTCTGAGCGACTTCCTTCATATGAGAAAGTTGTCAGGTCATTAACTGAGGAAGAGTCGATGCAAAGGATTAGAAAGAATGTAAAGAGGAGGAACCGACAATCTAGGTGAAGGTCTGGGCTGTGAAAACATTGGGACCTTTGGCATCTCATTTAGCTTCTCCAATTCTCATCTTAGAAGAGAGACAACAAATCCTAACTTATCTACTGCTGAACCTGTCTCATCTACAACCAGAAGTTTTCTAAAGTGCAAATGAGAGTTCTAAGAGAGCCCTGATCAAATACAACATTTAATGAAGTTAACGCTCATATATATTTTATCACTGATTCTCTTTATACTACTGGGGAAAAAAGTTTAAAAATAAATACTACTTTATATCATGGCTTTTTTTTTTTCCTAAGCATCTATTAATACTAAAGTGATTTAAAATACAAAGGTGACACCAAAATCAGGTACTTTTTCTTTCTCTTGCACTTAAGACTACACTTGTCCTTAGATCCATGGTGCCTGGCATACAGTAGGCACTTAACAAAAACTGATCCATAAAGGAAGGAAGGAATACAAATTGTTACCTCTTATATTACCCAGACAGAAACTTGCTATGTGCAATAGTTTAAGAGTTAATATAACTTAAATATTCCCAACTTAGATACTGGTATAATTTTCTATTTTGGAATTCTAAGACTAACCATATATAGCTGTTGTGTTTTTCCAGAGCAGAAAGTATGCTCCAAAATACAGAGAAGTGCCATGGCTAACAGACTTATATAGTTGGTCAACTGTACTTCCCCCCAGACATAATTAGCTTAAAGTTTACTACTATTTCGCCATTATTAAAATTCTTTGATTAAAAAAAGTCAAGGAGAGTTAATGCTCTTAATAAGTATACCCAAAGGAACCCTACACAGGTTAGAGCAAAAGAATTAAAATGCACGTACCATATTTATGTCATTCATTAATTTACCATCATATGACTGGTTTTTAAGAAGCGTTATCTTATTTCCTTTATTCATATAAATTACTATGCAGAGACATAAAAAATAAACTCTCAAGCTAAATCCCCTCAGTTAAAAGCCAGGTTAGAAGGACAGAAATGAAACTTCTCTGGCCCACTTGCTACCCACAAAAGCTCCAGAGGGGACCTGTCAAATTTTTTCTGTAGAAAGAAAACCACAACCTCATATAAAACTTTTATCTCAGTCTTGTAAGAACAGCCTTTTCTAATTCATAGGGAAACATTCATGAGGTTTTATATTTCCCAGCATTTCCTGTGTATGTTTCAATAATCACATTATAAATTTTTTATAATAAAATACACATTTATTATAAACTTCTGCCATTTTTAACAACTAAAATGTCTTCACATTTGGCATGTTAAGGAGTTAATAGCTGCTGAGAACTGTTCATTTGTTTTTTTAAACAGCTAGTATTTTAGTACCTAGTATACCTTAGGCACTAAAGACAGGTGTAAAATATTTCACAAGGAAATGGAACCAAAGCACACTTTGGTTATTAACACCTAAAACTGGTCAATGAATCTACAATTCCAAACCTTTGCTTAGTTGGTCCTCCTTGCTTGGTCAGTTAGTTCCTGCATCTCCTCTTCCAATTTCGGTTGGAATCTTACACTAGGGGTCAGCAGACTACGGCCCTCAGAACAAATCAAGGCAACCTCTTGTTTTGCAATTAATATGTCATTGGAACATGGCCATTTCATTTATTTGCTCTTTGTCTATGGCTATTTTGTGCTACAAAGGCAGCATTAAGTACCCATAAAACCCCCATATCATTTTTTATAAGAAAACAATTTATAAAAAAAAGAATATTTTGATACCTAGGCTTAATTGTACATTTTATTAAATATTTAATGAATATTTATGCAAAATAAATTTTGCATAAATAAATAAATAAATAAATTTTGAATTTTATGCAAAATACTAAGAAACAAACTTCTCTACATTTTCTTTTCTAATTTATGTAAATTAGTTAAGAAAATAGACTAAATGAGCCAACAGCTGTATGGAACTTTTGATATAGTAACCTACAAAGACTAACAAAACTAAATATTAAACACAAGAGATTAAAGTAAGCTATGTAAATATAAATATTAAAACACTTCACTTTAAAGGGCAAAATAAAAAAGCATCATATGTATTCTACCTTTCACTATAGTTCTTATCTTTTCCAGGCTAGTAATTATCACAGTGTTAGGAAGATTATTTATTGCACTGCATCTGAAAATGCTTGATAAGAAAAGCCCCAGGGAAGCAACTGTATAAGTAAAATAGGCAAGCCTGGATCTTCCACGGAGTGCAAAGTATGCATGTACCTATCAACCGGGTTCCCCTGGCGGCTCAGTCAGTAAAGAATCTGCCTCCAATGCAGGTTCGATCCATGCATCTGGAAGATCCCCTGGAAAAGGGAATGGCAACCCACTCCAGTATTCTTGCCTGGGAAATCTCATGGACAGAGGAGCCTGGCGGACTACACTCCATGGGGTTGCAAAGAGTTGGACATGACTGAACAACCAACACTTTCACTATACTTAAGATGGAAAAGTTTTTAATGTCAAGAATAACGTTCTATATTTTATTAAACACACTGTATAGGCTGAGTGCTGAGCACCGAAGAATTGATGCTTTTGAACTGTGGTGTTGGAGAAGACTCTTGAGAGTCCCTTGGACTGCAAGGAGATCCAACCAGTCCATTCTGAAGGAGATCAGCCCTGGGATTTCTTTGGAAGGACTGATGCTAAAGCTGAAACTCCAGTACTTTGGCCACCTCATGTGAAGAGTTGACTCACTGGAAAAGACTTTGATGCTGGGAGGGATTGGGGGCAGGAGGAGAAGGGGACGACAGAGGATGAGATGGCTGGATGGCATCACTGACTCGATGGACGTGCGTCTGAGTGAACTCTGGGAGTTGATGATGGACAGGGAGGCCTGGCGTGCTGCGATTCATGGGGTCACAAAGAGTCGGACATGACTGAGCAACTGAACTGAACTGAAAGGAAGAGAAAGACTTTAAACATTGATATGTAAATTTAAATATGAATACTGATAAAACTGTTGATTTAGTCTTAGATAAATGGAGACGGCAATGCCACCCCACTCCAGTACTCTTGCCTGGAAAATCCCATGGGCGGAGGAGCCTGGTAGGCTACAGTCCATGGGGTCGCACAGAGTCGGACACAACTGAGCGAATTCACTTTCATTTTCACTTTCCACTTTCATGCATTGGAGAAGGAAATAGCAACCCACTCCAGTGTTCTTGCCTGGAGAATCCCAGGGACGGGGAAGCCTGGTGGGCTGCCATCTATGGGATCGCACAGAGTCAGACACAACTGAAGTGACTTAGCAGCAGCAGCAAACCTTTCTTACAAAATAACCCCATTTCTTAAAGAAAAGCAAAATCTATGAGAAGAGTTTTCCTAGGTTTGTATCCACACACTGATATTTTAAACTTCTTTGGCTTCCTTCCTAGGCTACTCAAAATGCAACATCTATGTTATAAATACAAAGGTGTAATAAATCTTCTCTGAGAATAATGTATAATTCAAAATTCCATTGTGTGTTAAATTCTAATGAGGTTTCAAGCACTTTTAGATTTTAGCATGTTAATGGGTTATAAAATCACCAGAGCAAAGAGTAATGAATTTCAACCCTAGTTCACCTATAACTTGGTTTCTTCATGCTCAAACAATGATTGTCATAAGATTTCACCAAACTGATTTAAAGATGAACAATAAATGCCTGAAATACATCAAGAAAATAATTGCAGTAAATATTTGTAACTGGATAGGCTTGGCAGTTCTACACTTTAGTTCGATCACCTATAAAAAATGATGGGAAAGAAACAATGTCAGGAAAATTTTAAAAATAGTCTTCATCTTGTAACTGGCTGTGTTAATGAGTACAAAGCACTGGGAATAGTGCATGGCATATGGCAAGCGGTGTACAAAGTCTAAATCATGATCATTACCACCACTATCATCCCATCTTAGAAATAAAGCAACACCAAGAAAACAAACTCATCTAGAGACAAATTTCCTCTCTAGGAGTGAAGTGCTTGAAAGTAAAAGTGGCTGAAATGTATGCTTCTAGGTGTTAAAAACTTGAAAATTGCCAGGAAATTCAGGAAAGATTTTATGATAAGACATCCAGAGAATTAAAAACTTCTCTTATGCAGCAATTTTGAGACTAAAATCTGTAGAAAAATGAGACCAAAAACATGTAGCACAAAAATCTAAGGATTTTTATGAGATCCATTTAAGGAAGAGGTAAAAAGGATGGTAAGTACTTCTCTGTGAAATAAGGTCTGTGCTGTGCTTGGTTGCTCAGCAGTTTCTGCCTCTTTGTGGCCCCAGGGACTGTAGCCCTCCAGGCTCTTCTGTCCAAGGGAATTCTCCAGGCAAGAATGCTGGAGTGGGTTGCCATGTCCTCCTCCAGGGGATCTTTCCAATCCAGGGATCAAACTCAGGTCTCCTGCATTGTAGGTGGATTCTTTATCATCCGAGCCACCAGGGAAGCCCAGAAACAAGGTCATGGCTACCTAAAGAGACCTACACATAGGTCACTGGATATGTAACATCAAACACCGAACATTTAATTCTAGGTGAAGTATCATGAATAGAGTGTACTTCTCTCTGACAGAGGGGTGGATACCTATAGTTTTCCTAGTCACATGAAAAGCACTAATGTATCACTGCTCTCTTAATGGTAGCATTGTGCCAATGGTATGAACAACAGAATCAGATATTTCAGCTGTGGTATGCGGACAGTTTTTAGAAAAGACATACTAGGGGGGTGACCTAGGAAACTACCCCAGCTCCTGCCTTATAATGATCACAGCAACAATGAAGAAAGAAAGCATGAAACACCAGAAGTATAGAAGAATTAGAATTCAGAGCATTTAGTTACTGGCTCTATCTGGAACATTGAGAAAAATCAGAAGTGATTCTTGGATTCAGGTAACTGGAAGAACAGTGGCTCTCCTAACAAGTACCAGTGTCGGGAGAATACAACTGTTCAGATTCCTTATCTATAATACTGGAAGGAATGCTACATCATGGAAATATCATACAGAATGGAGGGATGGGAGGTGGGAGGGAGGTTCAAGAGGGAAGGGACATATGTATACCTATGATGGATTCATGTTGATGTATTGCAGAAACCAACGCAACATTGTAAAGCAATTATCCACCAATTAAAAATAAATAAACTTTTATTTTAAAAAAAGAGAGAGATAAAGCATGAAGACTAAGCAGTGTGGCAAGCAAAAACAGGCTTTCAACCTGCTGGCCAATACTATCCAAATGGAACTAATGGCCTTTGAGAAAGGTAACTATGGTAAAATTTGCAATCAAGGGGAAGTTGATTCATGTAGCTGATTTACAGTCTCAAACAGTATATAAACTTTACATACAATTTGTTCTATAGATAAATGTCACAGGATTCAATCACCATCTATTATACATAACTGAGAAAAATGGGCAGAACTTTCGAACCTCATCAAAATGTTCCTATTATAGTATGATTTTGGACGCAAATATAGTTCTGTCGAGTCATAAGTATATATTCAAAATAAATGAGAGCATGCACAATTTTTACTACAGCTACCATGAATACTTTGGAAACAGGCTAGTTAGAATCAAATGGCACATATTAGTAGTAATCATAACAATAATAATAATAATTAAATAAAAAATAAACTTATAAAACTAAAGATGCTGAGAATTCTTCCTAAATCCCTCCAAGTATAATAAAAATCTTACCAAACCTCTGCTGTTCTCTACCTGCAAATAAAGAAGCATGTAAAGAAGCAAATAAACGGTTTAATTGGAAATTTTATCCTCCTAAGGCCTCAGTATCCACATGTGTAAATTTATGTCTGAAGACATTTTTCCAAATAACATTCCATGATGTATATAGTATTTTCTGTGATAAAAAGGAGTCATGGTCAACAAAATCTAACTTTACTGCCTCCCTACCCAGAGTCTTTTATAAGCCAATATAAATTGTGAGTCTCCCCAAGTGGAATACAGTACTATCATTAAGCAAATCAATTTGATCATGAAGTAATTCCCTTTTAGGGGAAGAAGAGTGGAGAAAACACTACTTGGGAATCAATGCCTTAGGTTATTTCACATGAGTTTCAAGACAGTACATCATGTGAGCTTCACAACAACCAGGGAAGAAGGCAGAGCAGATAAGGATCCAATTGGTGATAAGAAAATTTAAATTCAAAAAGATAATGCAAGAAGCCAATAGTGAGATTGACCGATAGATTCCTTCAGTCTCAATCTAGCAATGTGGTTTTATTAACCAAGACAATTTCTGATCTCAAGGAGAATACCACCCACAAGCTAGAGAAACTAATGTCTATGCCAAATATGACATACTCTTCTACACTGTAAAACAGTCATGGCACAGCTGACTTGCTGTCTAACTTTGAGATATTAAGCTATTTGAAAACATCTTTTGTAAGTTAAGTCTAAATGGGGCAGCAGTCAAAGTTATTAAAGCATGTGCCAAGTGAAGTTTTGATATCCCAGGAACTTTCTGTGATATCGAGACTCAAAATTCTCTTGGTAGAGACAAGAAGTTTGTGTGGTAGTTAGCCACAAGACAGAGGAAGGCAAAAATAGCATCTTTCAAAGAGAAGTAACATTTCTGAAATGACAATCTGCTGATTGTTCTTCCATGACAGCCTTCATGAGAGACCGGTTAAAATGTTTGAGAAATTATTAACTGCACATTTGCTTTAAGAGTCAAAATCTTGAGAAAGAAGAATGGAACTGGAGGAATCAACTTGCCTGACGTCAGGCTCTACTACAAAGCCACAGTCATCAAGACAGTATGGTACTGGCACAAAGACAGAAATATAGATCAATGGAACAAAATAGAAAGCCCAGAGATAAATCCACACACATATGGACACCTTATCTTTGACAAAGGAGGCAAGAATATACAATGGAGTAAAGACAATCTCTTTAACAAGTGGTGCTGGGAAAACTAGTCAACCACTTGTAAAAGAATGAAATTAGATCACTTTCTAACACCACACACAAAAATAAACTCAAAATGGATTAAAGATCTAAATGTAAGACCAGAAACTATAAAACTCCTAGAAGAAAACATAGGCAAAACACTCTCCGACATAAATCCTCTATGATCCACCTCCCAGAATTCTGGAAATAAAAGCAAAAATAAACAAATGGGATCTAATTAAAATTAAAAGCTTCTGCACAACAAAGGAAAATATAAGTAAGGTGAAAAGACAGCCTTCTGAATGGGAGAAAATAATAGCAAATGAAGCAACTGACAAACAACTAATCTCAAAAATATACAAGCAACTCATGCAGCTCAATTCCAGAAAAATAAACCACCCAATCAAAAAATGGGCCAAAGAACTAAATAGACATTTCTCCAAAGAAGACATACGGATGGCTAACAAACACATGAAAAGATGCTCAACATCACTTATTATTAGAGAAATGCAAATCAAGACCACAATGAGGTACCACTTCACACCAGTCAGAATGGCTGCGATCCAAATGTCTACAAGCAATAAATGCTGGAGAGGGTGTGGAGAAAAGGGAACTCTCTTA
The DNA here is from genome assembly GCF_032405125.1 of Capricornis sumatraensis. Taxonomy (NCBI): domain Eukaryota; kingdom Metazoa; phylum Chordata; class Mammalia; order Artiodactyla; family Bovidae; genus Capricornis; species Capricornis sumatraensis. The sequence goes on from NC_091073.1 coordinate 29,368,095, forward strand.
CACTGTTGGTGGGAATGCAAACTAGTACAGCCACTATGGAGAACAGTGTGGAGATTCCTTAAAAAATTGCAAATAGAACTGCCTTATGACCCAGCAATCCCACTCCTGGGCATACACACCGAGGATACCAGAATTGAAAGAGACACATGTACCCCAATGTTCATCGCAGCACTGTTTATAATAGCCAGGACATGGAAACAACCTAGATGTCCATCAGCAGATGAATGGATAAGAAAGCTGTGGTACATATACACAATGGAGTATTACTCAGCCATTAAAAAGAATACATTTGAATGAGTTGTAATGAGATGGATGAAACTGGAGCCGATTATACAGAGTGAAGTAAGCCAAAAAGAAAAACACCAATACAGTATACTAACACATATATATGGAATTTAGAAAGATGGTAATGATAACCCTGTATGCGAGACAGGAAAAGAGACACAGATGTGTAGAGCGGACTTTTGGACTCTGAGGGAGAGGGAGAGGGAGAGGGTGGGATGATCTGGGAGAATGGCACTGAAACATGTATACTATCATGTAAGAAACGAATCACCAGTCTATGTTCCATGCAGGATACAGGATGCTTGGGGCTGGTGCACAGGGATGATCCAGAGAGATGATATGGGGTGAAAGGTGGGAGGGGGGTTCATGTTTGGGAACTCATGTACACCCATGGTGGATTCATGTCAATGTATGGCAAAACCAATACAGTATTGTAAAGTAAAATAAAGTAAAAATAAAAATTAAAAAAAAAGTCAAAATGCAATTGCACATGTTTCATATTAAATTATAAAAAATATATATAGTCATTCATTATCTTATGTAAGAAACCCATCCCCAAAAACAACAAAAAAATCCTCCTGGGAACTTCAAACCAGAGAAAATAATTCATATTTTGTTAAAACACATACCCTACATACACAGACAGACACACACAGAAACACAGACTTCATTATGAATTTTAGGAACCTGAAGAACATACAAAGGATATGGAATATCTCTTCACCAAGATCATGATCTACAGAACATGACCCACCAGATTCAAGGTACTTTATTATATTGTTAATATCTAATTAATCTAGGTGGTGGCATATTTATAATCTCATTACCATATTTAAAAATACATATATCTCCCTTATGGGCTTCCCTCATAGCTCAGTTGGTAAAGAATCCACCTGCAGTGCAGGAGACCCTGGTTCAATTCCTGGGAAGGGAAGATCTGCTGGAGAATGGATAGACTACCCACTCCAGTATTCTGGCCTGGAGAATTCCATGGACAGAGTTGGACACAACTGAGCGACTTTCACTTTCACACTTTTCATATCTCCCTATTGGGCTTCCCTGGTGGCTCAGATGGAAAAGAATCCACCTGCAGTGCAGGAGACCTGGTTTCGATCCCTGAGTTTGAAAGATCCCCTAGAGGAGGGCATGGCAACCCATTCCAGTATTCTTTCCTGGAGCATCCCCAAGGACAGAGGAGCCTGGTGGGCTACAGTCCATGCGGTCACAGAGGGTCGGACATGACTGAGCAACTAAGCACACACAGCATGTCTCCCTTTTATACTCCTTAAGTTACATCACAAACGTACAACATTTTTGTTTGATTAATATTGTTACTTAATCTGCAAGAATTAAAAAGATGTGTAGTTCGTGAAGGTTTTTATTTAATATTTTGTACTTGCATCTATTCTAAACAAGATCATGATTTAAACTTATGAGGTTAATTCAGTGCTCTGTGGTGATCTAAACGAGAAGGAAATTAAAAAAAAAGAGGACATATATGTATATGTGTAACTGATTCACTTTGCTGTACAGTAGAAACTAACACAACATTGCAAATCAACTATGTTGTTGTTGACATTTAACTACTAAGTCATGTCCAACTCTTTGCAACCCCATAGACTATAGCCTGTCAGGCTCCTCTGTCCATGGGATTTTCCAGGCAAAAATATTGGAGTGGGTTACTATTTCCTTCTCCAGGGGATCTTCCCAACCAAGGGATCAAACCTGAGTCCCCTGCATAGGCAGGCGGATTCTCTAGCACTGAGCCACTAGGGAAGTCCCAAAACAACTATACTGCAATACAAATTAATTTTAAAAAGAAATAAATTTATGAGATTAAATAATTTTCACATCCCATTTGTAACTTCTTATGTCATTAATATATACTACTTTCTTTCAAGCTTCTAACAATAACCTGTAAGTGATCCTTGCCACTATTAAGTGTTTACAGATTAGTTGTCTATTTGCTGCCATAACAAATTAGCACAAATTTAGTGGCTTAAAACAATACAAGTTTATCTTAAGAGTTCTGCAGCTGAGAAGAATAACACAGATGTCACTGGGATAATAGCTCTAGCAGAGAACCCATTTCTGTGCTTTTGACAGCCTCAAGAGGTTACCCACCTTCTTTGGCTTGTGGCCCCTTCCATCTCCAAAGCCAGCAATACCTGGTTAACTCTTTTTCTTACTTCCTATTATTCTGAAAATTCTGACTCCCTCTTCCACTTACTGAAACATACACATTACCAAATGTAAAATGAGATAGCCAGGTGAAATTTGCTGTATGACACAGGGAGCTGAAACCCAGTGCTTTGTGACAACCTAGAGGGGTGGGATGGAGTCAGAGATGGGAGAGAGGTTCAACAGGGAGAGGACATATGTATATCAATGGCTGACTCATGTTGATGTATGGCAGAAACCAACACAGTATTATAAAATATTTATCCACCAATCAAAATAAATAAAAAAAAAACCACACTGGTCCCACTTAGATCACTTGGCATGACCTCCCTGCTTGAAGGTCAGCTGATTAGCAATCTTGTTTCCATGTGCAACCTTAATTCACCTTTCCCATTTCAAGTATCATATTTACAGGTTGCAGAAGTTAGACCCAGGACATTTTGTGGGGAACCACTATACTGCTTACTAGAGTTAGCCACAAACTCCTACTTCATATGCTGTAGATCAGTATCTGTCTTTACATTACAGGTGTTTCTACTTAGGACATCCCTGGTGGTGTAGCAGTAAAGAATCTGCCTGCTACTGCAGGGAACACAGCTTCAATCCCTGGTCTAAGAAGATCCCACATGCTGCAGGGCAACCATGCCTCTGCGCCACAACTGCTAAGCTTGTGTGCCACAGCTACTGAAGGTCGCGTGCTTAGAGCCCATGCTCCACAACAGGAGAAGCCACCGCAAAGAGCAGCTTGCGCACTGCCACTAGAGAGCAGCCCGCACTCGCCGCAACTAGAGAAAAGCCCATGCACGGCAATGAAGACTCAGCACAGCCACAAATAATAAAGAATCTTACAAGGCATTTCTCTTTAAAGACTGTTTACTGAAGTCTTCAGATAATAGCAAAAGAGTCGGTGGTTTGTTTATAGAAAATCAAGGATGAACGCCTTAAGTGACTCAACTAAGTGACTCAATCATTTCAGAAATGTTAATAGAACACAATGAACGAATTTGAAATCATGAAACTAGAATGATCCAACAGGCGTCACTCTACCTTCTCTCAAAAAAGAAGCAATTCCCTGGCTTCCATAAAAGGATCTGCTTGATGCCTGCCACATGCCTCCCATCCATCTCCTTTATAAACGCCCAAGGATTCACCTTTTAAATCAAGCCCTCTATCAGTAGCCTGATATAAACACGCACGGTTACAACAATCCCCAGCCTTTTCTGCATGACTCTGCCAAGCAGAGTTATTAAGACTGACGTCATTTGCGTAGTAGCTGCTTAATGACCTATATTGAAAAATTACTCAAGTAACAGAACTTTGCTTCTAAGAAAAATAAAATATGAATTTTTCTCACCTAAATTAAGTTATAATCTAAGCTCCTTCATGGTCGGAACATGTTTGTCTTAGTGTATATCACAGGTTCCAGCATATAGCACGGATCCAAAACATAATTGTTCAAAGAATAAACAAAGATCTATTAACACGTACCTTAAGCCTTCTACCATTTTTGTCCTTACTTGCCTAACACAGTCTCCTAGAACTCGCATTATATAAATTTTGCTTTAGTTAAAAATTCAACATTCAGTCATAATTTAGAAATATTTACTTAGTGCCAACTATGTGTCAGGCTTGTCAGATTCTTTATTAATACCATGGCAATTTAGTTCTTGCCTTCATGCCTATAATTTGTGGTCTTTCAGAATTTTCCATCTTAGTTGATGTTGATATCTATTTGATGCTGATATCTGTTCCAAGAATTATTTCTCAATCATCTCAAGAAGAAATGACCTGTCTTTTCCAATCCTCAATATTGCCTGTTCAACTCACCATTTACACTGCCTCTCACAGAAATTATTTATATGAACACCTCATCTCTCCCAATGCAATTTCTTTTTTTAATATAAATTTATTTATTTTAATTGGAAGTTAATTACTTTATAATATTGTATTGGTTTTGCCATACATCAACATGAATCCACCACAGGTATACACGTGTTCCCCATCCTGTACCATCCCTCTGGATCATCTCAGTGCACCAGCCCCAAGCATCCAGTATCCTGCATTGAACCTGGACTGGCGATTCATTTCATATATGATATTATATGTTTCAATGCCATTCTCCCAAATCATCCCACCCTCTCCCTCTCCCACAGAGTCCAAAAGACTGTTCTATACATCTGTGTCTCTTTTGCTGTCTTGCATACAGGGTTATCATTACCATCTTTCTAATTCCATATATATGCATTAATATACTGTATTGGTGTTTTTCTTTCTGGCTTACTTCACTCTGAATAATAGGCTCCAGTTTCATCCACCTCATTAGAACTGATTCACATGTATTCTTTTCAATCGCTGAGTAATACTCCATTGTGTATATGTACCACAGCTTTCTTATCCACTCATCTGCTGATGGACATCTAGGTTGCTTCCATGTCCTGGCTATTATAAACAGTGCTGCGATGAACATTGGGATACATGTGTCTCTTTCGATTCTGGTTTCCTCGATGTGTATGCCCAGCAGTGAGATTGCCGGGTTGTATGGCAGTTCTATTTCCAGTTTTTTAAGGAATCTCCACACTGTTCTCCAAAGTGGCTGTACTAGTTTGCATTCCCACCAACAGTGTAAGAGGGTTCCCTTTTCTCCACAACCCCTCCAGCATTTATTGCTTGTAGACATTTGGATCGCAGCCATTCTGACTGGTGTGAAATGGTACCTCATTGTGGTTTTGATTTGCATTTCTCTGATAATGAGTGATGTTGAGCATCTTTTCATGTGTTTGTTAGCCATCTGTATGTCTTCTTTGGAGAATGCAATTTCTTATAAAGCTCCTTGTAAGTTATTGTACACACACAATAGTTGGACACATGTTTTTCCCTTAAAAGTATAACCTCTACAAAAACTTAGGAAGGATATTTTCTCATTTTCATTGACATAGTTATTTTCTTTTTATCAATAGTGAAATATTTATGAATTTTGGCCAAGAGAAAATATTTAGACTGTGTGATTATAAAGAAAAACTACAGTACTGTGGGTAAATATAGTCATTATTATCTGCAGACAGACAATATTTATTTCAATCATCCCTATATGCCAAAGAAACTACAATACACAAAGTTCTCCTCCAAGGGCCAACCATTACAATCTGTCTATACTAATTTATGTCTTTGGGCTTCCCTGTGGTAAAGAACCCACCTGCCAAGCTGGATACGCAAGTTCAACCTCTGGATTGGGAACATCCCCTGGAGAAGGAAATGGCAACCCACTCCAGTATTCTTGCCTGGGAAATCCCATGGACAGAGAAGCCTGGCAGGCTGTAGCCCATAGGGAAGCCCCAATACTTTGGCCACCTAATGTAGGGAGCCGACTCATTGGAAAAGACCCTAATGTTGGGTAAGATCAAAGGCAACAGGAGAAGGGGGAAGTAAAGGATAAGATGTTTAGATAGCATCACCAACTCAATGGACAGGAATAACTCCGGATGGCAGTAAAGGACAGAGGAAACTATGTGCTGCAGTCCATGGGGTTGCAAGGAGTGTGACATGACTTAGTGACTGAACAACAACAATGATGTCTTTGCATTGGCTGACATTTGGAGCAATTGTGATACTACCAAGAGATTTACCCTATTATACCTTCCATCACAAGGAAAGTGAGATAAAGTCAGTGCAAGATATACAATTAAAGATAGAATTCAAAATAAAATTCAAAAAATATATTTTATGTGCAAATTTATAAGTTTTTCTATAAAGTAAATGGAGATTTATTTGTAATATTTTATGTCATTAATATAACAACAGCACACAAAAATTCTGCACATGCATGATAGGAAGGAGTGGTCCTTGGTACAGTATGTTTGCACCTAAAAGATTAAGTGACAATAGATGTGTGGGCCAAATTAGGTAGAATGTGCCCAAGAGAATGTGGCCACAGTTGGCAAATGAACTAAGACTTGATCTGGAAATAATTGTCACCTCTCACTCCTAAACCTTTCTAAAAAGTAACACTATCTCCTCAAGAAAGGGTACTGATGCAGACCTATGGAGTATGGTCAGTTCTTCAAAAAATGTTCTTGCCAACTAACATTTTTAAAATGCTCCCCAAACCTTCTGAAATAAACAAGCCTGCCAAATACAATAAAAACAAGTTGATATGCTACAGTGAAACAAGTGGATAAGCAATGAAGGACATGAAAACCTTTCACATCATGCACAGGAGAAAACAATTTCAATGGTAAACAAAAATGAAACGCTGGCTCAGTTAAGTTTTCAAAACATCTAATGTACCCTTTAGGACTGAGGCAATTTGTATCCAGAAAAATGAATACTGTGTGATAAGGATCAATAAAACCTCAAATTTATTTTTAAAATTAACTATTTCCAAGTTTGAAAATTCCTTCCATTTTATTTCATTTATACTTAATCCTCTGGAGAAATGAATGGCAACCCACTCCAGTATTCTTGCCTGGAGAATTCCATGGACAGAGAGCAGCCCGGTGGGCTACAGTCCACGGGGTCAGAAAAAGTTGGGAAAGGATTGAGTGACTAACATAGGAAACCTACATAAAGGAAGAAAACTCCTTAGCTTTTACACTGCCTCTCGATTCCATGAGGTGCCTTTTGTAAGAGTCACTGTAATTGTAGTATCATTGCTGCAAGCAAAGGAAAATCAATAGCAGATTCAACTCATAATTTCATATATTAACCATGAAACCAGATTTTAGAAAAACAACGATGGGATTAAAAATAATTAGTTATATATGGATTCCCTGATAGCTCAGATGGTAAAGAATTGGTCTACAGTACAGGAGACCTGGGTTTGATTCCTAGATCGGGAAGACCCCCTGAGGAGGGCATGGCAACCCACTCCAGCATTCTTGCCTGGAGAATATCAGAGACAGAGGAGCCTGGTGGGGCTACAGTCCATAGGGTAACAAACAGTCAGACACATCTGAACAACTAACACCAACAAATGGATTATTTTACTAACTCACCAAGAATCAAGTCATTGGTGATTTGGAAGGAACTGAGTTGATCTGCATTCACCCAGGATTAATCCCAGGAATCACTCTTTTTGAATGTTTTCCAGAGAAGCCATGAGCAGCCAGGGTGGGCTCTCGCTAGTCAAGGTCACATAGAATGTAAAGGGTTTAATTGTTGAAGAAGTGGAAACTCCTCTTTGTAGCCTATCCTGCCACAGCACAGAAAGATAGCCCCGTCTATGATAGTCTTATAGAATGCAGGATCTAGAACAACATTCTGCAAGGAATGTGCAGGAAACATGCACATGCCCTCTTCACGCTATCACCAGGGAAATGACCACTGACAGCGGAATGGATAAAGAAGTGGTGGTGCATATAGATACAACGGAATATTGCTCAGCCATTGAAAAGAATGAAATGAGGCAGCAACATGCAGAGACACTGAAATTGTCATACTGAGTGATGCAAGTCAGAGAGAGAAAGATAATATATATATATATATATATAATATAACATTGCTAATACGTAGAATCTAAAAAATAAAAAAAAGACACAAATGAATTCATTCACAAGGACAGAAACACACCCATATGAACTTATGGTTACTGGGGGGAAGGAGGGATAGTTAGGGAGTTTGGGATTGACATATACACATTACTATATTTAAAATAAATATTCAACAAGGACCTACAGTATTCAAGAATGGAGATGGGATAAAAGAATGATATAGCTGAGATGAGCCTGGCTGTGTGCTGATAATTCTTGAATCTAATTGATGGATTCATGAGGATTTATTACAGTACTCCTTCTACTTTGTGTATGTTTGAAATTTTCCATAATAATAAAGTTTTTAAAAATTGTATTACTACATGTACAGGCATTATACCAATACTGCGGAAATCAAGGCCCTTATTTTGTATTCTCCATTTTTTCAAAATTTAACATTCAGATATAACAGCGTTTTTCTTTAAAAGGATAATATGTGGTATCCCTATACACTAAAATAATTTCTTAGGTTACCAGAATATTAATCCATTAAAAATTACAATTAAATTCTAACTATATCTATAAAATCATTAGCCTCCTAAAGAGAAAAATCAAGTATTAATAGAAGCTTCGTTTATCTCACTTAATAATTCTATATAAGATAAAACAGGTGCTATTTGATAAAGTATTTTATGCCATAACTATGTAAAATCTTGTATACTTAAATATTTTAATAAAATAAGTAAAATAATTTTTAGTGACTATATATTTATCACAAACCGTATGCTACACAATGTCAATGGAACGTTTAGGATGGCACCCCACTCCAGTACTCTTGCCTGGAAAATCCCGTGGATGGAGGAGACTGGTGCACTGCAGTCCATGGGGTCGCAGAGTCGGATGCGACTGAGTGGCTTCCCTTTCACTTTTCACTTTCATGCATTGGAGAAGGAAATGGCAACCCACTCCAGTGTTCTTGCCTGGAGAATCCCAGGGACAGGGGAGCCTGGTGGGCTGCCGTCTACGGGGTCACACAGAGTTGGACACGACTGAAGTGGCTTAGCAGCAGCAGCAGCAGCAGGATTACTTGTTTTATTTCCTCTCAATTGATGGATACTCAGCGACTTTCTTTTTACTTTAGCACTCTAAAATTTATTTTAACTAGTAAAACAAAACCTCTCTGTCTTATTAAGGATACTGTTAAGATTAATATAGAGACTTTTCGGTGGAGGATGTTGAAGTGATTCTGATGTCAAATCACCATTTTTAAGGATGCTAAATGCCAGGACTAAACCTGCAGGAATCCCTTGACACATTTTGAAAACATGAACCCTGGCTTTTTAATGACTTTTCATCTCATACTGAAAATCTGGTACAAATAAGGAAGCACATTCTGTAATTTTTAGAATTAAAAAAACACCACAAAAGAAAAAAAACTATGAATGCTGTCAGTAAGCAAAATTTCCTGAGTGAGCACCATATGCTGTAAAAAATACTAAGGATCCCATATTCCAATCACTAATAAGAAATAATCAACAAGTAGTTGCTTTCTTAAAATTCTGTTAAAGACACAGTTCAAAGAGTGGTACAATAAGATAGTGTAAACGATATGGGTGTTGTGTCTCAACACCTAAATGAAATTGCCTATTTGTTAATTTGTTGTTTCTTTCAAGAGAGAGAATAGTTTCATTCATAACAAATATAAGACAAAATAACTTCAAAAATTTAAAAATCACCATCTGAAACCATCAACTTGCCAAAACCAAACTTGGGAGCACTCAATTTTCTATTTCTTTGCTTAATAATCTAGATATATTTCTTGTAGATTTTGAAATAATAGGCCAAAAATTATAAACTATAGGATTTTTACATAATACATATGCACACACATAATGAACACTGTAGTGGATGCACAGGAAAATAACCACTATTCTGACCACCAAGGGTCTGGTTTTTATTTGTACAGTACTAATATTACTAATTCAATAAAAATCATATTATAGATAAAGCTTTCAATTTATTTGCATAAATATTGATTGGGTTTATTAATACTTGGGGTATTAAATTATTTTTAAATTTCTAATTAATATATGTATCATAGAGAGATGCATATATTAATTAAAAATATGCATTTTTCAGAGAGAAAACCAGCTTTGTACATTCTTCTGCATAAATTCTACTCTGTATTTTATGGTGTACTTGTTATTGCCTAAATTCTCAAAATAATTGGATTTTACATATTTAGAAATTCAACATTTAGGGCAAAGGAACACTTCCCTAGCAGCTTGTCTCATTTATGTTTAGCTTTAAGTAAAACAAACAATATACATTTAGGTTTATACACTAGATCTATTAGCCTATCAGAAAGATTTGTTGTCCATTTCTTTTCATAATTTCTTGCATAAACTACCTATAAGGTATTTAAACTATTATAATATGAATGTAAGTCAGTGATCAGCAAACTATTAGTGAGTCAGATCTGGGTTTGTGGCCTAATTTTCTTCAATCTATAAGCAGAGAATTATTTTTATATTTTTAAGGGGGTTTAAAATAATGGAAAAGAACATGAGGCAAAGATTGTATGTGACCTATGAAATCTAAACTGTTTACAGTCTGTTCCTTTATTGAGTACATTTGATGCCTGCTAGTATAAATAATTTCCTATCATTCTTTAAAATTAAAAATCTAATTTAGTCAACTCTCACAATTTATTTACTGTATAAAGCAAGGCAATTCCCTAGAGAAGGGAATAGCTACCCACTCCAGTACTCTTGCCTGGAGAATCCCATGGACAGACGAGCCTGGCGGGCTACGGTCCATGGGGCCACATAGAACTGGACTCTACTGAGCGACTGAGCATGCGCACACACACAAAGCAGCGCAAACTGCAGGCAAACGGCAGGCACAGAGACAGCCACCAAGTCGTATCTCTCACACTTAGCACACACAAAGGGCCCTAACTTGTCCCATGCATCACAGATGCCCAGCAGGCGCTATACAGGAGGCCTCACACTGGCTTAGTTGTCTTTAAAGTGGCCTCTTGCCACTGAAATTATGACGGACCTTTTACGGAGGAGGAACATGAACTTCTGGAAGGTTAAGTGATTTTTCTCTAGAAAAAATAAATTGTGTGTAAAATGTGCTAATTAACATTTTCACCTTAAGTAACAATATAGCCCCCTAATTTTGAACTTTTCGACTTTCCCCAAGGGATAAATTCAAGGTAGAGGTGAGAAGTAACTGCTGGAATTAAAATATGGAGCATCACCAATTTCTTCCAGTGTTGTATTCTAATTTTTTAAATTAAAGTAATGCCAATCAGAATTGTGTTTTATGTAGCAGGATGCAGACATTTAACCACTCAACTCAAAATTATAATTATAGACTTGCATTTGAGACAATTGCATCCGGAAAGCCTTTCATTGAGTAAATTGTTTAAAATTTAATGGTATGTGGCTCTTGAGTGATTTATTACATTTAAGTAGTCCAACCACAAGTGGCAATAAATAACTTCATGGGGGTAGTGGCCTGCTGCCCACTACTTGTATTGGGGTGTGCCAAAACCAAATAAAAACAGTATTCAAGGTTTTATTTCCAGAACTTGAATATAAATAAATTTATTGAGCACTGGCTAAATATTATAGTCTTGATTCCCCACATGAATTATATAGTGAATGTGAAGGAATGCTTATAAGGAGTGTATCACGTCTAAATACTCAGAATAACAAGATTAAACATTTGTCATAGGACTGTAAGACTAAAAAATACATGCCTATATATCAAAATATATGAATAATCCCTGATATATCCATTTCTTCTGAGACTCAGTGAGTAGAGTAGAACTAGAGATTACATTTAAAATTTTCTTGTGTTTGAGACTTTCTAACAAAACATGCAAGTGTTTTTAATGCAGTTCTCTTTAATTAACACTGATATTTTACTATTGATTCTTAAAGTTTTTAAAAACGATGTTTTTGGTCTTGAATAGTAATGCACTGCTGCATGGTGTCCATTGTTCTATTTATTTATTTTTCCAAACCATGGGCCAGCCATTGCTATCATACATATTCAACATAAATCAACTGCCCCCTCGTTTTAATGGTACAAAGATTCCTCCAAATTATATTACTTTAATATCCAAGTGTGTGATGAGAAGACTCATCTCACTGAACAAACTATTGACCAGTTCAGGTACTACAGAATTTAAAGTGTTGAGTCACATGATGAGCTCCTTAATAGATGTACAATAGAAACATGATGATAGATTTGGGGGAATTATAACTTAATAAAACCAAACAAACAAAGAAACCTGAGTGCCAAAGAATTGATGCTTGAACTGTGGTGTTAGAGAAGACTCTTGAGAGTCCCTTGGAATGCAAGGAGATTCAACCAGTCCATCCTAAAGGAGATCAGTCCTGGGTGTTCACTGGAAGGACTGATGAAGCTGAAACTCCAATACTTTGGCCACCTGATGCAAAGAGCTGACTCACTGGAAAAGACCCTGATGGGAAAGATTGAGGGCAGGATGAGAAGGGAATGACAGAGGAAGAGATGGTTGGATGGCAGCACTGACTCAATGGACATGAGTTTGAGTGAACTCCTGGAGTTGGTGATGGACAGGGAGGCCTGGTGTGCTGTGGTTCATGGGGTCACAAAGAGTTGGACACGACTGAGCGACTGAACTGAATTGAAACAAACAAAAACATAAAGAGAAATGAAAAGGGTTCTTTAACCTCAGTCTGAGAAGCAATACTCCGCAGGATATGGTAAGAATATGAGGGAAAGTCAAGGGGAGGGGGCAACACAAATAAGTGTGATTAAGATCAACATTCCCCTCGTGGCTCAGATGGTAAAGCGTCTACATACAATGCAGAAGACCCGGGTTCAATCCCTTGGTCGGGAAGGTCTTCTGGAGAAGGAAATGGCAATCCACTCCAGTACTCTTGCCTGGAAAATCCCATGGATGGAGGAGCGTGGTAGGCTACAGTCCATGGGGTCGCAAAAAGTCAGACATGACTGAGTGACTTCACTCTTCACTCAAGATCAACATAGATAATGTATACATTTCTTAAAGACTAAAATGTTGTTTTGTCATTAATGAGGCATATACAAATGAAGCTAAACTCTGTATACTCTCGAGTTACTGAGAAGCAAAAAGTAACCACTATACAATTAAGCTATCTGGAATTTAAGAAGGGTGTCTGGGTTAATTTACTGGAGCTTTGGCCAAGGTTCAGACTCAACAATAGCTCTAGGGTCAACACTCACTCTCTATTTATCACACTTGGTTCATCTCAGTAACTCTTTGCTCTGTCTGAGTTAAATAAGCTTTGGGCCAGTTTTGCCCACACTTGTACTTTGCAGCCAATTTGTGTGTCTAGGACAGACATTGGCAGCTTTTTCAAAGGACTGTGCCAAGAGTTTAACATCCTTTCTTGTGGTTTTCATGAGTGAAGGAAGAAAACCTAAATATGCTCCTAGTCTTGAGAGTCAAGTCTGGACCACACACGGCATCGTCCTTCTGGTGACCTCTGTAACTTCGCTTACTCTCCCCACCTCATCCCTCACACCAGATGCTGGGACTTTATTCATGGCATCTTAGAAGATGGCAAAGGAACAAAAAGATACAGCGTGAGTCAGGAATGAATGTATAAAATGATGGGTCTACGTCTAGGAAAATTCCATACCACGTCATGTGGAATATTTTCACTGCCATCAAAAGGTGGAAGTTTATGACAAAAAAATACAGTTCTGATTTTAAATGATCATAACAGTGGGTTTTTTAAAAACTTTTTTTGGGTGTCCTAGATGTCTAAGAATCTAATAAAATTTGTGGACCCTGTTGTAGGAATATGCATCAACAGACTCAGGATTTTCCAGGTCATTTGACAGAGTTCATGGATCGACTGAAGTAAGGTCAACTATCGTGATTTAAGAAACTCTGATCTAATTCAATCCTTTAATTGTATAAAGAGTACAGTTAAGCTCCAAGGAGGTGATATTTTTTGCCTAACACAACATAGCAAGTTCGCAGCCAAGATATACAAGTTTTTGTACTCCAAATCTAATGCCCTGAAGAGACTCATAAATTAATTCTTTTGATAACAAAGACTTCAAAGCAAACCACAGGAAGCTACTGATAAAGAAGAGAAATACTTGGAGTGTTTTTAAGATATGAGGAAATCTTTCAGAGCACATACGCCGTTCCTTTTTTTCCCTTAAAGAGACAAGAAGCGAAATTGGAAGATAAGCAAATAGGGTTAAAGAACCCTGAAGGACGGGGCTTCCCAGGTGGCTCTAGTGGTACAGAACCTGTCTGCCAAGGCAGGAGACCTAAGAGACACAGGTTCTATCCCTCGTTGGGGAAGATCCCCTGGAGGAGGGCATGGCAACCCATTCCAGTATTCCTGCCTGGAGAATCCCAGGGACAGAGGAGCCTGGCGGGCTACAGTCCACAGCGTTGCAGAGAGGGGCACGCCTGAAGTGACTTGGCATGCATGCAAGCACCTGGAAGGTATGAGAGTTGGGAGAAAGTCCTCACATGGAAACTTGATTCTGCACTGTGTGTGTGTGCATTACGATAAAACCAAGTCACCCTGAACATTACTGTAATCATATTAATCCAAGGACATTAATTAAGATTTTAAAACAAAACATGCTTCGACTTCCTCTCCCTTAGTGCCTTCCCTAGTTACCATCACCTTCATCTACACGGACTGCAGCTCAAAACCCAAGTCACCCTAGGCTCCTCCCACCCCTTTGGCCTCTCATCCTCTAAGACCCATCAGCTCACCACTACGTGGGGCTCTTGACTCCATCATGTTCTCCATCATTCCTGCAAGCTCTGGCCACCTCTTACCTGGCTTTGCTTTCTTTTCACTTATGTCTCTTTCTACCTCTATTTCTTTCCAATTCACCTACCAAACTGCTCTGAAAGAGACCTTTCTGTAAAGCAAATCTAATCACATTACTCTCTGACTTGACCCCTTTCAGTGCTTGTTACCTATAAGCATTCTTTAAAAACTTTTGTTGAACTTCTGAAATATTTTCTAAGTGCTATATGATAATAACATTCTCATTTTACATGGTTTAAGATAAAAAGAATGCTTACTTTAAATTATATTATCAAAGTTTATATAAAAAGTTGTATATGCTATATATGTATATATATATAAAGTTATATGTAAAAGTTATCTCATATCATCTTTAAACTCATTTTATACATAGAAAAGGAAGTTCTTGCTACTCTCATTGAAAAAGGACAAATCTTGTTTGTGTTGCTGTATATTTAAGAAAACAAGATTTACAGCATATTGCATATTAAAATGTAGAATGAACTTATTCTATGATATAATGAAAAGTAAGTAATACTTATACCCTGAAGTTTGATCTTCATAATTTTAGCTTAATGAATTAAACCAGTCAATCCTAAAGGAATACAGTTCTAAACATTCATTGGAAGGACTGATGCTGAAGCTCCCGTACTTTGGCCACCTGATGAGAACTGAGTCCTTAGAAAAGACCCTGATGCTGGGAAAGACTGAAGGCAGGAGAAGAAGGGCACGACAGAGGATGAGATGGTTGGATGGCATCGCCGACTCGACGGACATGAGTTTGAGAGCGCTCCAGGAGTTGGTGATGGACAGGAAGCCTGGCATGCTGCAGTCCATGGGGTCGCAAAGAGTCAGATATGACTGAGCAACTGAACTGAGCTTAATAAATCAGCTGGCTTATTTTTTATGATGGTATGTCTTACGCTGCTATTGTTGTTCAGTTGCTGAGTCAAGTCCAACTCTTTCCTGCCCCATGGACTGCAGCACACCAAGCTTTTGTCTCATGCTTAAAAGCAAAGAAGAAAAGAGAAAATATTCCACAATACCATTTGTAAGGACTCCTCCACAGTGACGAAAGTTGGAGGGACACGTTCACCTACTTCAGGGGTTTCAGAATCATCAACTAACTTGGAGTTCTCCAGACCCATGTCCTTGAATATGCCGTTTTTAATTCCGGTAGTATTCCTCTGATTACCCTTTTTGTAAATGTAGACATTTCCATTCATCCTTTACACCCCAGAGTATGAATCATCTATTCTCTGAGGCCTTCTTTGAAACACTTTTTTCTCTTGCCATCCCTCTGTTACCTGTATGACACATTACTGTCACCATATGCATTTCCCTTCTGAACTCTTAATCGCTGGGTAGTATGACACTTACTACCAAACACGGGGGAAATACGTATTTATGAATAAATTCATAAAGGAAATGAATAGTTAATTTAAGAAAATAAAGCAACTGGAAAACAGAACAGGTACAGGTAGAAATTTTCTCAAGAAAATGTATTTTTCTTATCTAATGATATACTATTAACTTTCCTTCAAGCTTTTTTGAGGGGTAGGGAGGGGGTGGAGAAGATATCCAAAACATGTTACCTGAACTTCAGGTATTGTGACTGAGTCTACAACAGTACAGATATATCTGGCATAATATTAATGTGGGACTAACCAAAATTTTACTTTTCTAAAATCTCTTATGAGTGGGATGATGCTCTTAAAACACTGCATTTCTCGCTATACATTCAACTGTATATATGTCTGATATTGCTAGCTGTCCACTAAGGACTTTCTCCCTGCTCCTCAATTATAGTAAAATGTGTCTGAGAAGTGGCTTCTGGCTGGAGATTGCATTTCCTAGATCCCTTTGCTGCATGTATGTTGCTGTTCAGTCGTCCAGTCGTGTCCGACTCTGCAACCCCGAGGACTGCAGCTCACCAGGCCTCTCTGTCTCTCACCGTCTCCTGAAGTTTGTCAAGTTCATGTCCATTGCATCGGTGCATGTATGACCATGTGACTAATCCCTCATTGCTAAGGAATAAAAGCAAGAACAATGTGAGCAACTTCTATTTGACTTGCTTAAAGGAAATCTCTAACCCAAGGCTTCTGTTCTTTTCTTTTCACTTCTATTTGGAGTTGTTGCAAACAGTGACTGGAAGTTGGACCCCCAAAATGGTAGAGGCACTGCCTGCATGAAACAGAGCTGCTAACACACCTGGAGGAGCCATCTGGACTGTTACCCAAGAGAAGAATAAACTTCTATCTTGTTTCAGCCACTGAATTTGGGGATGTGTCAGAGCAGTTTAGAAAACTGCAAGTCTTTGTACGGTTCTACATCTACGATATATGTTTACCCAATTTAAATCAATCCTTGAAGCAGGTCTTTTAAAACTAGCAAATGTTAATATTTACAATGAAAAACTCATCTTCTGAACTGCAAACTTTTGGAAAGCAAATTTTATAAAACCTGATCGAAAGAAGCTAGCTTTGTGTCTACATTTAGAAGTGATCTGTTGACAAACCTAAACCAACTTTTATGCAAAATGGACATAATAAAATTTCCTGTTATGAGGTCCTACAGAAAGGGAAATACAAAAGCGCTAAAAGAGAGCTATATGGTGAAAACCCCAAATGCCTATGTTCTCCAAAAGTGGCTGGATTCCATTAAAAATTCTGAATTTGAGTATACTTCCTGAATCATTACATAAAACTAGGAAGACTGCCAGTTTCTTTTGTTACATGTGGGATAGCTAATTATTAATGGAATCCTAGTTTCTTGTGAGACAGAACCATGAGTATAAATATGAGGTAGAACCATTATTTAAAATCTAGTTTCTGCTAATTTTCATGTTGACTTCAGAATAAAAAGTTTTTGTTTGTTACAATCATACATATTTTATATTTCATTATAGAAATGAACTCTACAGTAAAGTTTCTCTTTGATTTATATTGCCAAAGGGCACTCATGGGAAAAAAAAAAAAGGTCTGTCAGTAAAAACTAATTTCCTGTAGGAAAGTATTCAGAGGGAGTTCTGTAGTGCTACAAATAAATAGGGCTTCCCTGGTGGCTCAGATGGTAAAGAATCTGCCTGCAATGCAAGAGACCCGGGATCCATCTCTGGATCAGAAAGATCCCCTGGAGAAGCGAATGACAACCCACTGAAGTATTCTTGCCTGGAGAATCACATGGAGAAAGGTATAGTTCATGGAGTCACAAAGACCTGGACATGACTGAGTGACTAACACTTTCAGTTTTTCACAAATAAATGGGTAAAGAGATACTTTCTGAACATATATGTATATATAGTGTATATATATATTATATATACTTATATGAATATATATATAAGTATATATATTTTTTCTAGTACTTTGGCCACATGATGTAGAGAGCTGACTCACTGGAAAAGACCCTGATGCTGGGAAAGATTGAAGGCAGGAGAAGAAGGGGATGACAAAGGATGAGATGGGTAGATGGCATCACAAACTCAATGGTCGTGAGTCTGAGTAAACTCCGGGAGATGGTGAAGGACAGGGGAGCCTGGTGTTCTGCAGTCCATGGGGTCACAAAGAGTCAGATGTGACTGAGCAACTGAACAACAACTATGCCCTGTATATCCCATGACTCTGGATGTACTGATGCTGTGCAGAAGCCCCTCTCTCTTTTATATCACTGCCTTCTTAACTTCTCCTAACATCAGCGTGGTTTCACATTGTAAAACAAGAAACCTTTAGGTGGCCAGTCTTCTTCAGGGCCTGCACTTCCTGCCTGCTCTCTTCAGAGGTATCATCATTGTCTTCAAATTGCAATGTTCTCATTAGACTTGGGAGAAGGCAATGGCACCCCACTCCTGTACTCTTGCCTGGAAAATCCCATGAACGGAGGAGCCTGGTGGGCTGTCCATGGGGTCGCTAAGAGTCGGACGTGACTGAGCAACTTCCCTTTCACTTTTTACTTTCATGCATTGGAGAAGGAAATGGCAACCCACTCCAGTGTTCTTGCCTGGAGAATCCCAGGGACGGGGGAGCCTGGTGGGCTGCCATCTATGGGGTCGCGCAGAGTCGGACACGACTGAAGCGACTTAGCGGCAGCAGCATTAGACTTCATCTTACTGCCATCTGATTTCCTCCTAGACTAACACCGTCACAGCCCTTGTCATGGTTACCACGTTCCTACATTTTAAAACAAATGCTTTAAGGTCCTTATCTTACTTGACACTGAGAGTCTGAGAATTCCCTGCATCAACCCGCTCCATGTACGCCACTCACTCCGTAATACATGAACATGGGACAAGGGGTTCTACTTACACAGTCATGACCTAATGGTGGCACTTGGAGGTGTGAAACCGAGCAACCCGCTTTTTCCTTTGCGTCTGGTAATGTGAACCAATTCTTCCTTCCTTCAAATGTCCTTTTATCTTAGTTTCTAAAATATCTTACTTGCAGCATGGTTACTTCTCAGCAAGTCCACATTCCTTTGCCTACCTCTTAAATGTCAACTTCCCTGGGACTCTATTCTAGGCTTTCTGACACCTTATTAAATCTATGGTTTCAATTTCCTACTTATTGATAACGCCTACATCCAAATCCTAACAGTGACAATGATAACAGATAGTATTTCTGCTACTTTTACATTTTACCATTTTTTATGTGTGTTTTATCATCACAATTGCATGAGGAAAATACTATTTTTATTCCAGCTTCAAAGATGTGGAAAGTTAAGTTCAGAGAGATTTAAGCTAACTGTCCATGGCGGCAGTGCTGTCTGGTGGCAGAGCCAAGATTTGGGCCAGATAATTTGTCCTTCAAGTTTCCTTCGGATGCTGCCAACACTACTGCATACTGCCAAACTCAAGCCTATACAATAAGCCTTACCCACACTGCCTCCTGGACTTGATATACTCATGTAGGACTACTGGGTTTTTCTACCTTTGTATAGCTGATGTTTCAGTATTGACAATCATATGACTGGCGAGGCCTGCACATGTAAAGATTCTGGTCAACAGGGAACTTCAACTGAAACCAACTAATCATCTCCTGGCCAAATGAGCCCAAGATGAAGGTGGCTGAGTTGGAGGAAAGTATGTTCCTACTTCATTTATACAAGTATGGCTTAAATGAAACACAAAACCTAAATATAGACATAATTCCAAGTTTTTAAGTGAAAGATTGTGACTTGGGAAAAATTCATGATGCTATACCTCTGCACAGTTATTTACAGAAAATACTTTACATGAAAATGTAAAATACATGTAATCTTCATTTAAGAATGTGATTCACTCAGAGATGTCTGAACCATTCAGACCACATACTAACCAATCAGAACATAGCAATACCCAGACCAAAGGCCATTCACAAGGTGAGATATGTATTTGCTCCAACCCTATAAGAAAGTTTTCAAAAAGATGTACATTTTAGGTACCACAGATATATGAAAAAGTGACTTAGTCATGGTAGCTGCTGCTGCTGCTAAGCCACTTCAGTCGTGTCCGACTCTGTGCGACCCCATAGACAGCAGCCCACCAGGCTCCCCGTCCCTGGGTTTCTCCAGGCAAGAACACTGGAGTGGGTCATGGTAGCTGGCATAACAATAATATTTTACCAATAATAGGTATGCATGTAATAAAGGCAGAAATTCTTATCACTTTATGTTAAATGAGACGAGTGATAATTTGTGCCCTGTGCGTAACTTCAACTGAGCTCTTATGCTCTACAGTTCCTTCAGTCCTGAATTCATTATACTCAGAATGGAACTCATCACATGTTCCCTTGAGCCTGATGCCCCTCTCATGTCAGGACTGCAGTGAAAGACTCCATCATGAAACAATGGTCCAGTTAGAAACAGGGGCATGATCTTTGGTTTCTCCCTCTTGACAACTTCCAAAATGCTTTGTAATACAATCTCATGCAATGCTTTGATGATAGCAGTCCTATGAGGCTGTATTTTATAAATGAAGACATTTATATTCAAAGAGGTCGACTTACCCAAAGGCACAGACCTAATAGTTAAGATGTTTAATTTATGCTGCCTCAGTTAATATATTTGTATATATGTTATCAACCAGTCCATTCTAAAGGAGATCAGTCCTGGGTGTTCTTTGGAAGGAATGATGCTAAAGCTGAAACTCCAATACTTTGGCCACCTCATGCAAAGGGTTGACTCACTGGAAAAGACTCTGATCCTGGGAGGGATTGGGGGCAGGAGGAGAAGGGGACGACAGAGGATGAGATGGCTGGATGGCATCATCAACTCGATGGATGTGAGTTTGAATGAACTCCAGGAGTTAGTGATGGACAGGGAGGCCTGGCGTGCTACAATTCAAGAGGCTGAAAAGAGTTGGACACGACTGATCGACTGAACTGAACTATCTCATATAATCATTAGAAAATTTCTGTGATTAAACCCTTTTTTCTAAAATGAGGTAATTAAATACAAGGAGAGATTAAGTCAGTCACTATAGAATTGAAGCCAAGATTTGAACTCAAGTCTGTCAGGCTTAAAAAAGAAAGCAAAAGTGCTAGTCACTCAGTGGCGTCCAACTCTTTGTGACCCCACGGACAGCAGCCTGCCTGGCTCCTCTGTTCATGGAATTCTCCAAGAATACTGGAGTGGGTTGCCATTTCCTATTCCAGGGAATACTCTTGACCCAGGATTGAACCCACATCTCCTGCATTGCAGGCAGCTTCTTTACCCTCTGGGCCACCAGGGAACCCCCATCAGGCTTAAAACCTCCTCTTAATTACTCTTGCCCTCAGTAAATTACAAAGTAGGTGTCTAAATCCAATTTATTATCCCAGTAGGTGATCATCCCACCCACCAGCTGTCCCAGTGACGGGACATTTTCCTTAATTTGGGTCTAATAGTGTTATAATAACAACTGTTACACTTTAGACCTTTTTCTTGAAAATGATTTTTTAAACTTTTGTATACACATTTACTTTTACAGAGACTATTAAATCTAAATGATATTTTAGTGACAGAAATTTATGATGCATTTCAAAGTTGTCCTTATTAAAAGTAATTTTTTATAACAAGCTGGAGTTTTATTTAAAAAAATCAGAACACAAAGAAAACCTAACATTAACCAGACTCTAGAAAAAATAATACTTTCTTTAGAATACTTTAATAATTCTGTTTTCTTACCATTTCCTTTCTTGTCTAAAATAAACATACATAACTTTTCTCTATTCATCTTCTCTCACATTCTCCAAGAAAAACCCAAACATTCCGGATATTTTTAATTAATAAAACTGGTAAGTTTTATGCATAGTACATATGAAAAAGGAGAAAGACTGAGAGATTAAATGATCTGTTTAAGTTTTAAAAAAATGGACTAGCAATACCACTAGGAACAGAACATATTTTAATCTGTCTCGCAAACTAAACCCAGAGACTTGGCTTTTGACATCTGAGAAAAAGAACCACATTTCTGAAATATGTTCAGCCTTTGTCAGTTCTAGGAATTAGATCAATGCCATAAACATATTCTTGCCATAGAAAAGCAACACAAGACTATGCTATAAGCAGCAACTGATGTATCCATCACACATGGGAAGAAATTATCAATTAACTAACTTCCTATGTTCATTTTGCCAGATGGAACCCACGTGTAAATATACAATTTAAAATAACATCTTTTCCTTAGAAGATCCTTAGAAGAAGGTTCTGAAGATGCTGTAGTTGCTTTCTTCTATCTCTCTCTATCCTTTCTCTCCCAGCCACTCTAGTTAGACCGCTGTAAAAATCTCTAGTGCCCAAAGATGAAGGTAAACTTCTAGAGGGGCCCTGCCAGGTGTTTTGAAGAGTATCCTAGACTGAGGGATCAGATTTGCCTATCTTTATACTGTACAATCTTCAGGATGAACAATGCCACGAGGTTCTGACTACTTCATCCTCACTCATTTCCTTCGTTTAAAAAGTGCCAAAATCCCACATTACATTTTCTTTAATTGAAAGAAAGTACACCATTCCCCTGATTACCTTCTGTCTAAATATGAACACTTTATGGCTCCCCTTCATTCATCACCTCTTAAGTGTTATAATATCCTTGTTTGTATACAAAATTAAACCTGTGTTTCTATTCAACAGGCTTTGTTAATTACACAAGTTTTATCTGTTTTCATTCGTACAATCTAAGAAGAAAGATGTAACTGATAAACACTGCTCTATTTAAATGGTTCTTTTTAACAGCACCGGAGTAGACAGCTGCATGAATGTCTCTGACTGTTGTTCTAGCCTAAGCCATCTTTAACAAACCACAGATAAGGGAGAATCTACAACTTCTGTGAGTTATCAAATGGTTAAAAATACAAGGCCTTCTCAAGAGCCTCCAGTCTTTCTAACTACTATGCCAAGTTTAAATTCTTTGAACTACTTTTCAGGAGTCACAGCATGGCCTTACTAGGTCTCCACTGTTCTTTGATAGGAACTCACACCCCTTTGCTGAAGGCGTCATGCTCTTTTCCATCTCTTCACCTTTCCCAATACCCTTCTATTTGCCTATTTTTAACATAAAAGTACAGTCCTCAAATGGTTTGTTATCTCTTCAAAGAAAGCTTTCTCCATCTTTTCCAACCTACTTTCATCACCAACCTCTCCATGTTTATAAAAAATTTGTAGGACATAACACAAACTGGCATTTATTTATATACTGCTTCCTAGCTGATTGTATTGACAAAATCAAATCTTTTCATCTGATTTATAAACTCCGAAAGCACAGGAAATGTTATATTTGGGGGGGGGGGGATTTCCTAACAGATACTGTCTATACAATAGGTGATCAATAAACTCAAATATTCTAAGAGATTAAAACATTTTCTGTCCCAGGTTTCCCAAGAAGGGTTATCCAGTCTGGAATAAAGGCATGGGGTCCAAAGAGCCAAGTCCATTGCTTTTCAAGGGCTTCCCTGGTGGCTTGGATGGGAAAGAATCCGCCTGCAATGTGGGAGATCCAGGTTTGATCCCTGGGTTGAGAAGATCCCCTGGAGGAGGAAATGGCAACACACTCCAATATTCTTGCCTGGAAAGTTCCATGGACAGAGGAGGCTGCTGGGCTACAGTCCATGGAATCACAAAGAATTGAACACGACTGAGCATGCAAGTATATGAATTGCTTATCAAGGTGTTTCCATCACTGAGGTCACGTGGTACATGTTGGAAAAGGAATGAGCTAGTGGATATTCCAGGTTTCTACTTACTAGCTGTCTTACATAGGCAAGCAAGTTAATCTCTGAGCCACTGACACCTCTGTATAAAGTCAAGGATGAGGACACTTATATCTCACTGATTTTTTTGTTTCCCTTGAATATCCTATGCGTATCCTGCATCAAGGCTCTTTCTTCTGCTTAAATATTTCTTCCCCATCTCTGTAACTAGTGCATGTCTATTCTTAAACATCACATTCTTACAGAAGCTTTACTTACTTGTTTATCATTTTGTTTTGTTCAATGGCTATCTTTTTTGGCTAACTGTACTCTGATAGAAAGGGCTTCTCAGGTGGCACTAGTGGTAAAGAGCCTGCCTGCCAATGCAGGAGACGTAAGAGATGCAGGTTCGATCTCCAGGTCAGGAAGATCTTCTGGAGAAGGGCATGGCAACCCACTCCAGTATTCTTGCCTGGAGAATCTGCCAGACAGAGGAGCCTGGCAGGCTGAGGTCCACAGGGTCGCACAGAGTCAGATATAACTGAAGTGACTTCGCGCGCATGCATGCACTCTGATAGAAAGCTCAGACTGCATTGTGTAATTCAAACGACATATCCAGTACACTATATAAAATAAGCAAACGTTACTTACTCAACAGTTGTTTCCTTTCCTCTTTCCTCTTATTATATTTGATTTGTTTGTAGTTTAGATCCCTTAAGTAACTTTTCTTATTCCTTGATGTGCTCTTAGCATTTGACTAATCACCACACAAAAATGTGAAGTGAAGAAACACACACCAAAAATATGCTATTTACATAAAGAAGGCAACGAGGTCAAGCAAAACAAAAAATATGGGTCCATATCTCCTTTGTATGAATGGGCTAAGCAGAAGATTCACCATAATTTCAAACCTAGCTGCTTATCTGGACACGAGTAAATAGTTCTTACAACTGGATTTACTTAGATAATATTTTCTTAACCCATTAATGTGAAACTGTTTAAAATTAAGTGTACAAAGAGAAAGCATCTCATGATGGAATATGAAAAGGTTTATCTGGAAATCCTTCTTTGTACCTGAACTCTTGGGGCTTCCCAGGTGGCACTGGTGGTAAAGAACCCACCTGCCAATGAAGGAGATACAGAGATGCAGGTTCAGTCTCTGGGTTGGGAAGATTCCCTGGAGGAGGGCACAGCAACTCACTCCACTATTCTGGACTGGAGAATCCCATGGACAGTGAGCCTGGTGGGAGGCGGTCCAGTGGGGTCACAAAGAGTCAGACATAAATGAAGCAACGTAGCATGAGCACATGTACGTGACCTATTACTAATAGGTACTACCATGGAATAGACTTCTACAATGGAAAACATCTAAATATCAAATTAATAGGTATTGTTATTTTCATGCTTAGCATCAGTGGTTTGTCCCATTAAACCTGCATTAAGAATCCAGGGCTTTCCAGGGCTCAGTGAAAAGAATCTTCCTGCCAATGGAGGGGACATGGGTTCGATCCCTGGTCCGGGAGGATCCCACATGCCACAAAGTACTTAAGTCTGTGCACCACAAACACAACTGGTGTGTGCTCTAGAGCCCGGAGGCCACAGTTACTGAGCCCATGCGCTGCGACTACTGATGCGCCTGCACCCTAGAGCCCGGGCTCCCCAACAAGAGAAGACGTCACAATGAGAAACCCGCACACCGCAAGAAAGAGTAGCTCCTGCTCTCTGCAACTAGAGAAAAGTCCAGGCAGCAACAAAGACCCAACACAGCCGTAAATAAATAAATATTTTTAAAAACCTGCATCAGAATCCAGACCAGTACAAGTTATTAAGAATCAAGGAACACACACACAAATCATTGATGTAGTACTGAATGAGATCCGACAATGACATTCTCACTGAAGCAAGAAGACACTTGTTATTAAAACAAGAGAGGTCTTATTCCATTTAGTAAGAAAAAGTAGGATGTTTACCTAAAATTAAAAACAAACCCTCGAAGGCTGTACAAATAAAATCTCCTGTTCAATTTATTCAGACTGAAGGTTAATGCTAACCAGTATACCCTAAAGGGGGAAAAAAAAAAAGTATACTACGTGGTTTTATTTACACAACTGTTAATGAAAGCAAAGTTTCTCAGGAAACAGGTAGTGATGACTGCTCAAACAGTGACAATTAGATTTGGCTGGCAGTACCTGGTGGAAGCAAGGGTCCCTGAGGGGGCTTCTGAAGTAAAATTCCAACCCCACACAGCTAAGCACTTGCAGTCAGTGCCAACATACGTGGAATGCAGGATTAAAGAAACTGAAACCCAAATCCCAGAAACATGACTTTCTGTACTCCTCAGCTGGCAGAATTATATCATCATGCCTGCCTCACACAAATAAGAAAAGACCATGAAAATATAGCTTATTTCCACTTTAATACCTGGGTTACATCTTTCCTAATTTATAAAAGGCAAGATGTCATTCAAATTGATAAAAATATTACTGGAGCACATTAAAAGGTATAGGTATTACGTGAACAAAAAAGAAAAAAATGATAGGAATTCACAAGGGAAAAATATTGAACCCATTCATATTTGAAGAAGTAAAAGTTTTTTTGAAAGATAAAGCAATCTTTGGCTGCACACTTGTCTAACCCATTTTGTCTAATAATTTCATAATTTAACATTGTCAATCATAATCTTGCTACACTTGTAGAAAGATGGCAGAGCACAATGACGTGTGCTCATCTTCTCCTGTGAGAACTCCAAAATTACAATTCACTGCTGAACAACCATTGACAGGAGAATGCAGAGTCCACCAAAAAGAGATATCCCATGTCCAAGGACAAAGGAGAAGCCCCAGCAAGATGGTAGGAGGGGCGAAATCACATTTAGAATCAAACCCCATACCTGCCAGAGATGCTAGGAGGACTCCAACAAAACCTTGCACACACCAGGACCCAGAGACCCCACAGAGACTGAGCCAGACCTGTGTTTGAGCCTCCTCGGAGGTATGGGTCAGCAGTGGCTTGCTGCAGGGGCAGGGGCGGGGGCTCTGGGTGCAGCTACCTGGTCACACAGCCTGGGGCATAAGCCCTCCTGGAGTCGCTATTAACCCCACCAAAGAGCTGCCAAGCAGACAACCCACAAACTGCAGAACAATTATACCAAAGAAATTCTCAAACTGTTAAGAAAGTTCTAAAACCCACATCAGATTTCTCAACCTGGGTATCTGCAAAAGGGACTGAAAATGCCCAGGGAATTTAACTTTGAAGGCCAATGGGATTTGATTACACAACTTACACTGGACTGGGGGAACCGACACTTGGAGGGCACAAACAGAACCTTGTGCACACCAGGACCCAGGAGAAAGGAGCAGTGACCCCACAAGAGACTGGTCCAGACTTGCCTGGGAGCACCCAGGAGTCTCCAGTGAAGGCGTGGGCCAGCGGGGCCCCGCTGCAGGGTGAGGGGCACTGAGAGCGGCAGTGCACGCACCGGACCTTTTGGAGGAGGTCGCCATTATCTTCATTACCTCCACCACAGTTTGGTCTCAGGCCAAACAACAGGGAGGGAACAGAGCCCTGCCCATCAGCACACAATTGGGTTAAAGATTTACTGAGCATGGCCCTGAGCATTAGAACAGGACCCAGTTTCCCCCACAGTCAGTAACTCCCATCAGAAAGCTTCCAAAATCCTCTTATCCTTATCCCTCAGAGAGCAGAGAGAATGAAAGCAACAATCACAGAAAATTAATCAAACTGATCACTTGGACCACAGCCTTGTCTAACTCAATGAAACTATGAGCCATGCCTTGTAGGGCCACCCAAGACGGACGGGTTATGATGAAGATTTCTGACAAAACGTTGTCCACTGGAGAAGGGAATGGCAAACCACTTCAGTATTCTTGCCTTGAGAATCCCATGAACAGTATGAAAAGGCAAAAAGATAGGACACTGAAAGATGAACTCCCCAGGTTGGTAGGTGCCCAATATGCTACTGGAGATCAGTGGAGCAATAACTCCAGAAAGAATGAAGAGGGAGGGCCAAAGCAAAAACAACACCCAGTTGTGGACGTGACTGGTTATGGAAGTAAAGTCCAATGCTGTAAAGAACAATACTGCATAGGAACCTGGAATGTTAGGTCCATAATTCAAGGTAAATTAGAAGTGGTCAGGGAGGAGATGGCAAGAATAAACACTGGCATTTTAGGAACTAAAATGGACTGGAATGGGTGAATTTAATTCAGATGATCATCATATCTACTACTGTGGGCAAGAAATCCTTAGATGAAATGGAGTAGCCCTCATAGTCAACAAAAGAGTCTGAAATGCAGTACCTGGGTGCAATCTCAAAACGACAGAATGATCTCTGTTCGTTTCCAAGGTAAACCATTCAATATCACAGTAATCCAAATATATGCTCCAACCAGTAATGCTGAAGAAGTTGAAACTGAACGGTTCTATGAAGGCCTACAAGACTTTCTAGAATGAACACCCAAAAAAGATGTCCTTTCATCATCGGGGACTGGAATGCAAAAGTAGGAAGTCAAGATATACCTGGAGTAACAGGTAAATTTGGCCTTGGAGTTAAAATGAAGCAGAGCAAAGGCTAACAGAGTTTTGACAAGAGAATGTACTGGTAATAGCAAATACCCTCTTCCAACAACACAAAAGAAGACCCTACACATGGACATCACCAGATGGTCAATACTGAAATCAGACTGATTATATTCTTTGCAGCCAAAGATGGAGAAGCTTATAAAGTCAACAAAAACAAGACTAGGAGCTGACTGTGGCTCAGATCATGAACTCCTTATTGACAAACTCAGAATGAAATTGAAGAAAGTAGGGAAAACCACGAGACCATTCAGGTATGACCTAAATCAAAACCCTTATGATTGTACAGTGGGAGTGACAAATAGATTCAAAGAGTTAGATCTGTTAGACAGAGGGCCTGAAGAACTATGGATGGAAGTTCATGACATTGTACAGGAGATAGGGATCAAGATCATTTTCAAGAAAAACAAATGCACAAAGGCAAAATGGTTGTCTGAGGAGGCCTTACAAATAGCTGAGTAAAGAAGAGAAGAAAAAAGCAAAGGAAAAAAGGAAAGATATACCCATTTGAATGTAGAGTTTCAAAGAGCAGCAAAAAGAGA
Source organism: Capricornis sumatraensis (assembly GCF_032405125.1). Taxonomy (NCBI): domain Eukaryota; kingdom Metazoa; phylum Chordata; class Mammalia; order Artiodactyla; family Bovidae; genus Capricornis; species Capricornis sumatraensis. The sequence continues at coordinate 29,397,140 of NC_091073.1, forward strand.
TAACAAAGCCTTCTTAAGTGATCAATGCAAAGAAATAGAGGAAAACAATAGAATGGGAAAGACTTGAGATCGCAAGAAAATTAGAGATACAAAGGGAACATTTCATGCAAAGATGGACACAATAAAGGACAGAAATGGCTTGTACATAACAGAAGCAGAAGATTTTAAGAAGAGGTGGAAAGAATACACAGAACTGTACAAAAAAAATCTTCATGACCTAGGTAATCACAACGGTGTGATCACCATCTAGAGCCAGACATTCTGGAATGAGAAGTCAAACTAGCTTTAGGAAGCATCACTACGAACAAAGCTAGTGGAACTGATGGAATTCCAGTTGAGCTATTTCAAATCATAAAAGATGATGCTGTTAAAGTGCTGCACTCAATATACCAGCAAATCTGGAAAACTCAGCAGTGACCACAGGACTGGAAAAGCTTAATTTTCATTCCAATCCCAAAGAAGGGCAATGTCAAAGAATGTTCACACTACCACATGATGGCACTCATCTCACACGCTTGTAAGGTAGTGCTCAAAATTCTACAAGCCAGGCTTCAACACTACATGAACCAAGTAATTCCAGAGGTTCAAGCTGGTTTTAGAAAAGGCAGATTAATCAGAGATTCAATTGCCAGCATCCACTGGCTCATCAAAAAAGCAAAAGAGTTCCAGAAAAACATCTACTTCTGCTTTATCGATTACACCAAAGCCTTTAACCGTGTAGATCGAGGTGGGAATACCAGACCATCTTACCTGCCTCCTTCATTCTGTTGCTTCAGAACCAACAGTTAGAACCAGATGTAGAACAACAGACTGGTTCCAGATTGGGAAAGCAGTACATAAAGGCTGTGTATAGTGACCCTGTATATTTAGCTTATACACAGAGTACATCATGAGAAATGCTGGGCTGGATGCACGGGCTGGATGAAGCACAAGCTGGAATAAAGGTTGCTGGGAGAAATATCAATAACCTCAGATATGCAAATGACACCACTCTTATGGCAGAAAGTGATGAGGAGCTAAAGAGCCTCCTGATGAAAGTGACAGAGGAGAGTGAAAAATCTGGTTAAAACTCAACATTTGAAAAGCGAAGATCATGGCATCCGGTCCCACAACTTCATGGCAAATAGATGGGGAAACAATGAAAACAGTGACAGACTTTATTTTTGGGGCTCCAAAATCACTGAAGACTGTGACTACAGCCATGAAATTAAAAGACACTTACTCCTTAGGAGAAAAGCTATGAACAGCATATTAAAAAGCAGAGACATTACTTTGCTGACAAAGGTCCATGTTAGTCAAAGCTATGGTTTTCCAGTAGTCATGTATGGATGGGAGAGTTGGACTATAAAGAAAGCTGAGTGCCAAAGAATTGATGCTTTTGAATGGTGGTGTTGGAGAAGACTCTTGAGAGTTCCTTGGACTGCAAGAAGATCCAACCAGTCCATCCTAAAGGAAATCAGTCCTGAATATTCATTGTAAGGACTGATACTGAAGCAGAAGCTCCAATTTTTGGCCACCTGATGTGAAGAACTGAATCACCGGAAAAGATCCTGATGCTGGGATAGATTGAAGGCAGGAGGAGAAGAGGATGACAGAGGATGGGATGGGTGGATGGCATCACTAACTCGATAGACATGAGTTGAAGCAAGTTCTGGGATTTGGTGATGGACAGGGAAGCCTGGCATACTGTAGTCCACAGGGTCACAAAGAGTCGGACACAGCTAAGACTGAACTGATTCATAATCTAAAACTCAGAGTCAGGAAACTGAATTATACCTAAGTGGATGATTTCTCATAAACCAGTAAAGGATTACCTCACTTTATTATTTTATAATATATTAAACATTTGTAGGAGATCAGTGTTAACTCAGATAACAAGAACATAGGTAGCCTAAGGATGACATACTAAGGCTTCAAAATTCAAGAAAGAAAAATGAACTTAATGATATTTAGTGTCCAGCTAAATGACAATGTGACTCAGTTGCCTAAGAATAACTAGGTCCTGAGCCAGAGATTTTTCAACCCCCAAAGGTATCACCATTTCACTAACATCTTTCTCAAGGATGGCATCAGGAAAGGAAAACGTAGGGAATTCCCTGGTGGGCTGGTGGTTAAGAGTCTGCCTTGCAATTCAGGGGATGTGGGCTCCATTCCTGGTCAGAAAACTAAGATCTTACAGGCCACTGGGCAACCAAGAGCTCGTGCCGCAGACTGAGCCTCACACTCTTGAGCCTGAGAGCCACAACCAGAGAGCCTGCGGGCTACAGCTACTAAGCCAGTTCTGGGGCCGCAGTAAAGGACCCCAAAGGATGCTACTGGTGCCTGACGCAAATACATAGTTTTTTAAAAAAAGAAACATGGTCTTTAAAAGAAGGAAAGTGAACCATAAAGTTCACATGCTTCTTCTGAATGACTGGCTAAAACAGGTTTATTTGCAACAACAGTCTTTTTGCCTGCTTAGATAAAGGAAAAGAATTCTCCTTAGATTCAGAAAAATGAGAAGGGCTGTACTGAGGGAAAATAGAGACAAAGACAAGTGTTAATAATAAATTATAAGCAAGTAATTATGACTTTCCCAGTAGAGATAATAATATACTTGTTTTAGGAAGCTTTGAATTTCTGTGACCAGCAGCTAACATGTCTAATTAGTCCATATATTAAAGATAATTTTCACATCCTCAATTAAAATATGCTATTAGAACCAAATAATATCATGGGTATCCTATAATGTAGGGTGTGATTACTTTTTTTAAATCCTGTTATTTAAAATTTATTTCTTTTAGGTAGTCAGTTAATTCATTTTTGGCTTCTCTGGTGGCTCAGTGGTATCCACCTGCAATGCAGGAGACTTGGGTTCAGTCCCTGGGATGGGAAGATACCCTAAAGAAGGAAACAGCAACCCGCTCCAGTCTTCTTTCCTGGGAAACCCCATGGACACAGGAGCCTGAAGGGTTATAGTACATGGTGTCGCAAAAGAGTCAGACACAAATTACTAACTAAACAACAACATTTGTGGCTGTGATTACTTCTGTTAATTTATGGAACTGATTCTTTGTCTTCCTGCTTAGAGAGTGCTTGCTATCTGCCTGTTTCCTCCCATTTCCTTTGCAAGGGCAGAAAGCAAACAAAACTGTACCTAACTTATCAGCAAATGATTAGAAACAGGCAGGCAGAGGAGAAATACTGGAACATTAGGAAATTTTTACTTTTGTAAAAATTTTTTATTTTAGAATAGATTTTTAGCTGAAAGGACATCATCTTTAAATCTCTCCCTATTGAGTATCAAGAGGCACCTGTACAACATCAGGAAACATTTAAAATGTTACTCCTACCTTTTATGTAATTCAGCACTGACTGCTAAGCCCATTATAATTAAAATCTAATCTATATTAAAATTTAAACAATGAAATGTTTTTGAGTATTTTTATATACTTGTCCGTTTTGCAGAATTTGCTTAATTTTGATTTAACCTCAAAACTTTACCCACCCCACCCCCTGACAAAGGAGAATTTTCTCCTAGAAATGGTGTTTTCCGTCAGTAGTCCTGTATTATTTTTTCCCCTTGCCAAAGACATTTAAGGCATGGTACACATTCTTAACTTTGGGCTTCCCTGGTGGCTCAGATGGTAAAGAATCTGTCTTCTTTGCAGGAGAACCAGGTTTGATCTCTGGGTTGGGAAGATCCCCTGGAGTAGAAAATGGTAACCCAGTCCAGTATTCTTCCTTGGAGAATTCCATGGACAGAGGAGCCTGGTGGCTGTAGTCTATGGGGTCACAAAGAGTTGGACATGACTGTGTAACTAACACACACCACACACACAATTTCTTCACAGGTCCACATGCTCTGTGGCATCCTCCTGGCACCAACCCTGTTGATAATCCTGATAAAAATACTTTCAAGTAGTTTACTTAGACAATAAAGGTGAACTGTGCTACAAATAGTACTGTAGTTTCCCTCCTCTCCTATTGAAAACACCCTTTGAGTCCCTTTCTTCACCTCCCTCCTCAACCTGGCAGAGGAAGGTTGCTCTTCTACACACTCTTATTTGGGTAAAAATGGAATTTGCCAGGCAAGAGTACTGGAGTGGGTTGCCATTCCCTTCTCCAGGCAATATTCCTGACTCAGGGACTGAACCCAATTCTCCTGAATTGCAGGCAGATTCTTTACTGTCTGAGCCACCAGGGAAGCCCACATTAGAAAGGATTGCTTCCCAACTTCCCTCCCATTATAAATCAGAAAGTAGAGACACTGGGGAAATTCTCTGTAATCATACAAGGAGGAGTGGCCAGAGGGGACACTGAGAAGCTTGACGCTCCATTGTTCTGGAACTGGGTCTGCAGTTAGGGTGGAAACGGTGGTTACCAGGCAGTTGCAGAGGTCGGCTCCATCCTCGGAGTGTGGAGACAGTGAGGACCAAGCAGTGTGGCATGTGATATGAGGACTGCGTAGCTAGGGACAAAAAGAGCAGAGGACAGGAATGCCTTCCAACACAGGGAATCTGAAACGGTAATTCTTCTTGCAGTGACAGCCTCCTCACCCAAGAATATGATCGTTGAAAAGATGGTGTTTGGATATATGGTGTTTGGATATGTGACATTTCTATGTCAGGTTTTAAAAATAGCAGTTTGCTAACATTTAGGTGGTGAAGAAACCCACATTCTGATAATGTAGACAAATGAAGACCCCTTAATAGCTTTTCTTTTCTGAATTACATATGTGCAGTTATACATGTTTTGACCTGTGGCACTCATATTTATCATGTATCACCTTCATAGAAGATCTAGAAAAAGTATGCAGGTGATGGATAAAGTATATTTAACCTGTCAGTCTCAAACCCAACTCATTTAAGGAACACTTCAGAGGAACATAACAGTTCCTGGGGAGAGTAAAGACGTTTTAACAATATCAATATAGTTGTCAAGCAGTCAGCAGTATACCTAACATACAACAGAAATGCTTTTCTTGCTAAGAAACTAAAATTGTCTTCTAACATTGAAATTCATGATATCCATGATGTGCTTTGTTTTTAGCTAGAGAAATCCACAATGCTCTGTAGTACTGTCTGTCTGCTCCTAACGCAACGTAAGTTACAGCGAAGTTAAAAAGTTCTGTCTTATTTTTTCCATTTTGTCAGTTTTGGTGGGTTTTTAAAACTATTTTGTCTACTATTGTAGCTTGTAAGTCTCTAACATTAAATATAACATTGAACAATAAGACATTTCTAAATAAACTCATAAACAGATGTTATAGCTTAAGCACTATTAACAGGTTTTTAGGTTAAAAGTACATGTAATATTCTTAGGTAAATCAAAAGATTACCTTCTTTACAAAAACTACTTACAAAATGGGCATATGTGCATCGAAATATCTCTGTAACAGAGAATCCATGAGTTACAACAGCTCTACTTAATCACACCCTATGAATTTTATATCTTGTGTTATTATACAAAAACATGGCAAACAGATAAACAAACACTGCTTTTATGTAACCTAAAAACTACAAAGATGAGCATAACAAAGTTCGATTAAATATTTATTGAATTAATAAATGAAGTTAAAGCTAGGTTGCCAATTTGAACAAAGTCAACATAATAAACAAAAAGATGTAAGAAGCTGGTTACTGAGATAAATACTTTTTCAATGGCAACAAGACAAAAATCAGGCAAAGTGAATATACACTTCTAAAATAGCAGCAGTCTTGGCAATAGCTTAAATTCTTAGCCATAGGACCAGTGAAACACTGAAAACAAACTTGCAGTTAAAGTAGGTTATGGCTTGATAGCAACATCCTGATGTAACTCAGGAAACTGAGTTATATAATAATCCCAAATGTAAGAGAAAATGCAAGGGTCATGATTGGAAACCTTCATCTTATGAAGTAAGGGTGAGCAAATCTTTTCTATAAAGAAGCATGTCATAAGTATTTTGTTTTATGAGCCAAATGATATTTGTTACAACTACTCAACTCTGCTCTTATAGCATGAGAGTCACCATAGGAAATACAAATGAATGAACGTAACTGCATTTCAATAAAACTTTAGTTATTAAAAACAAGCACTCTTCAGATCTGGCCCATAAGCAGTAATTTACCAATCCCTATTCAAAAATTTGCTTCCAACTAAAATCAGCTATACCTTGAAGTCACCAGTCTTTCATGCATACAATCACAAGGAAAAATTATTAAATGAAAAAGAGAAACTGAGTTTTAAAGAGTCACAGAATTAGAGGAAGATAATAGTACCCAGTTTTAATTTTATTTTTTCCCATGAAGTACCCAAGCAACTAAAAAGTCCTTAAATTGCATAATTTTAATTTTTAAAGTAGAAACCATGGATGTTTATATGGAATTCTTTAAAGAAAAAGATCAATGAATTTTAATTATTTAGAAGACATATCTTTCAATTAATATATTCCAAACAGGATTTCAAAGTAGCTCTTACATTATTCTGCAAAAAAAATTCAGGTTAAGGACTTCCCTGGTGACTCAGTGGTTAAGAATCACCTGTCAATGCAGGGGACGTGGGTTCAATCCCTGGTCCTAGGGGATTCCACAGGCTGCGGAGCAACTAAGCCCATGGGTCTCAACTACCGAGCCTGTGTCCTAGAGCCACAACTACTGACCCCCAGGAGCTCCAGAGACCATGCTCTGCAGCAGAAGTCCCCACAATAAAAAGCCTGAACACCACAACTAGAGAAGTCCCATGGCCATCGATGAAGACACAGTGCAGCCAAAAATATAGTTCAAATTAAGATCCAAATAGTTTATAACATAATATTCACTCTACTTGTTGAAGGATAAAATAACCAAGCTGTAAACATTTCTATACATTTTAAAACCAATTATAAGTTACACTTCAGATCTCCAACTGAGAGAACAGGAGATAATTTTTTGTTGTTTTTTAAACATCTGGGAATTCTTTATAGTTATACGCTCATATGGTTTGGTGGAAATGTACTGTATTTTTAGGCAGTACATGGAAACCAGTGGAAATGGTTCTCACAGGCACAGTTTTAACATTAGAGTGAACAAATGGATTTGTAAACATACATAAAGGGAAAACTGAAAAACTGGAAGAATTTTAAAGCCTGATGTTAAGAAATCTGAAACTGCTCAGTTTTAAATATAACAAACTCAAATCACAGTACTCTCTAAAGTATCCTAATTTCATCTCCATTTCTATTGAAATGAAAAAGAATTCCATTAGGATAATAAAATATTTAAATCGAAGAAACAGAATGACAGCTTAAACAATGGGGAAAATCATTTTGCCTGTTACTATGAGTCATTCTGGACTAAAAGTTATTGAATTTTTTTAAATCAATCCCAAAGCCTCTGAACTTTGACTTCATCCAAAACAATACTATGCCTCAAATCCAAGGTTTATACAAAACCAGACTTTGCTTTAACATAGGCAGTTGTATCATTTTCCATATTCTCATTATTGGAAAAATGAACTCACCAATTAGGTGGAAGTTGTGTTTTTTATCCTAAAAGTAAATTATCCTAAAAAATCCATATATAAGATTTACTTAACAGATATATCTAGAATTTGTTCTACAATATACACATATTTCATATGAATGTTTCTAATGAAAATTTTCCTTTATCCAAAACTCAGAAATAGGGCTTCCCAGGTGGTGCTAGTGGTAAAGAATGTGCCTACCAATACAGGAGACTTAAGAGATGCAGGTTCATTCAATCCCTGGGTCAGGAAGATTCCCTGGAGAAGGAGTGGCAACCCACTTCAGTATTCTTGCCTGGGGAATTCCATGGGCAGAGGAGCTTTGCAGGCTACAGTCCATATAGTTCCAAAGAGTTGGACACGACTGAAGCGACTTAACACACCCACATGCACACATAACAAAACTCAGCAATAGCAATCGAAGTCTTTACCCTTTGGAGCTTGTTGATAGACATCAACATCAAGATGACCCAGAGGGTGGAATTATCAAAAACTTTTAAGCACGTATGACAACCACGTCCCATAAAGTGAGAATTAAAACTCTCAAAATGAAGTGAATGATATATACCTCATCAAAGAAACCATAAACTACAAATCAACTAAAAAACGGGCAAAGAACTTGGACATAGTTCCAAATACGTGCAGATGGCCAATAAGCACATTGAAAAGATGCTAACCATCAGAGAAATGAAACTCAAAACCACAGTAAGACACCAATTATATCCATTAGGAAATCTATTATCAAAAGATTAATAAACAAATAACCAGTGTAGGTAAGGATATAGAGAAATTGGAATGCTTGTGCACTGTCAGTGGGAATATAAAGCAGTATAGCTGCTAGGAAGAGTGGTGTAGCAGTTCCTCAAAAAATTAAAAATATGATCCAGCAGCTTTATAATGCTTCTGATTATAGTACCCCCAAAATGACTGAAAGTATTATCTTGAAGTGAAGTCACTCAGTCGTGTCCGACTCTTTGCAACCCCATGGACTGTAGCTCAGCAGGCTCCTCCATCCATAGGATTCTCCAGGCAAGAATACTGGAGTAGGTTGCCATTTCCTTCTCCAGGGGATCTTCCCGACCCAGGGGTTGAACCCAGATCTCCTGCACTGAAGGCAGACGCTTTACCCTTTGAGCCACCAGGGAAGCCCATAATCTTGAAGAAATAGTTATATAACCATGTTCATGACAGTATTAGTCACAGTAATCAAAGGTAGAAGCAACCATCAATAGATGAATGGATAAATAAAATGTGATACATACCTACAATGAAATCTTATTCAGCCTTAAAAAGAAAGAACATTCTGACACACACTAAAACATGGGTGAACCTTGAGACATTATGCTAAGTGAAATAAGCCAGTCATAAAAAGAATAATACTGCATGATTCTACTCAGACAAGGTAATTTACAATGGTCAAATTGATGGGAATAGAAAGCAGAATGGTTGTTGCCAGAGGTTCAGCGTAAGAACAATGAGAGGTTAATATTTAATGCATTAGAGAGTTTCAGTTTTCCAAGATGAAAAATGGAATGCAAGGATGGCTGTACAATACTGTGAATATACTTAATGCCACAGAGCTGCACACTTAAAAATGGTTAAATTTTGTGCTGTATATATTTATAACAAATTTGAACAATAATTAAAAGGAAAATAAATTTTTTAAAGGGAAATTTTGTAATTTAAAAAAACAAGAAGTGAAATTTGGTATGGATGGTGGTGGTTTAGTTGCTCAGTCATGTCTGACTCTTTGTGACCCCATGGACTGTAGCCTGCCAGGCTCCTCTGTCCATGGGATTCTCTAGGCAACAATATTGCATTTCCTTCTCCAGGGGATCTTCCCAACCCAGGAATTGAACCTGGGTCTCCTGCATTGCAAGCAGCTTCTTTACCAACTGAGCTATAAGGGAAGCCCTTGAGGTGGATGAGTTCAATTAAAAAAAAAAAAATCAAGGTCAATAGAACAAAGACTTACTGTGGAGACAGAGCACTGAAATTTTCAAATCTGAACAAAAGAAGGAATATAACTGAATAAAGACAGTAGAGTCTCAGGAACTTGGTGGTGGTGGTTTAGTTGCTAAGTTGTGTCCAACTCTTGTGACCCCATGGACTATAGCCCTCCAGGTTCCTCTGTCCATGGGATTCTCCAGAAAAGAATACCGGAGTGGGTTGACATTTCCTTCTCCAGAGGATCTTCCCAAACCAGGAATCTTGCATGGCAGGCAAATTCTTTACCAACTGAGCTACAAGGGAGGCCACTCAGAAACTTGGAGGACAATATAAATATGAAATCTGACATGCGTATTCTTAGAGCTCTAAAAGAAGGAGAGAAAGAGACTGATGCAGAAAAAATATGTATATTTTAGAAAAGAATGACTCTCCAATACACTTGAAACTAGCACAATATTGTAAATCAACTATACTTCACTAAAAATGTTTTTAATAAAATATAAATTGGAATTCTAACAAATTCATAATCCTAATTAACCTATAAAAGAGTAAAAAGAATAAAAAAAATGGTATTCAAACACAAAACAATTATAAGTGGTAGATGTAAGTTTGACCATGTCAGTAATTGCATTAAATATAAATGGTCTACACAAACATAAAAGAAAATAAAGCAATTTGGATTTAAAAAAATAAGTAAAATACTGCCTACAAGAAACCAATATTAAATAAAACGATATTGTTAGGGTAAAACTAAAATGAAGGACACAAAAAATCAACCATGAATGAACCAAAAATCAACCAAAAGGAAGCTATAATCACAAGTATTAAATCCAAATAAAGAAGACCATGTTTTGTTGAGTTAATAAGTCATGTCCAATTCTTTTGTAACCCCATGGACTGTAGCCTGCCAGTCTCCTCTGTCCATGGGTTTTCCCAAACAAGAATACTGGGGTGGGTTGCCATTTCCTTTTCCAAGGGATGTTCCCAACTTAAGGATTGAACCTGTATTCCTATATTTCAGGTGGATTCTTTATCACTGAGCCACCAGGTAAAGGAAAATTCCCATAAACAGGGTATTACATAGCGATAAGGAAGTTGGTTCACCAAGAAGATATATACCACATCCCAGGTCCTCAAATAAACTTTAAATATTTTTAAAAATTGAAATCATATAAAGTATATTCTTTGCCTATAATTATACAAAAAAAAATCAATATTTGACATACATCTTGAAAATCCCCAAATATTTGGATATTAAATGTGGTCCACTGCAGAAGGGAATAGCAAACCACTCCAGTATTCTTGGCTCGAGAACACCATGAACAATATGAAAAGGCAAAAAAAAAAAAAAAACCACACCAGAAGATGAGTCACCCCAGGTTGACAGGTATCCTATATGCTACTGGAGAAAAGCTGAGAAATAGCTCCAGAAGGAATAAAGAGGCTGGGCCAAAGCAGAAATGACACTCAAATGTGGATGTGTCTGGGGTTGACAGTAAAGACCAATGCTGTAAAGAACAGTTTTGCGTAGGAACATGAAATGTTAAGTCCGTGAATTGGAAAACTGGATGTGGTCAAGCAGGAGATGGCAAAAGAAGATATTACCATTTTAGGAAAGAGTGAACTAAAATGAATAGGAATGGGTGAATTTAATTCAGATGACCATTGTATCTACTACTGTTGCCAAAAGCCCTGAGAAGAAATGGAGCAGTCCTCATAGTTAACAAAGGGTCAGAAATGCAATCAGTTCAGTTCAGTCGCTCAATCATGTCCAACTCTTTGCAACCCCATGAATCGCAGCATGCCAGGCCTCCCTGTCCATCAACAACTCCCGGAGTTCACTCAGACTCACGTCCATTGAGTCAGTGATGCCATCCAGCCATCTTATCCTCTGTTGTCCCCTTCTCCTCCTGCCCCCAATCCCTCCCAGCATCACAGTCTTTTCCAATGAGTCAACTCTTCACATGAGGTGGCCAAAGTACTGGAGTTTCAGCTTTAGCATTATTCCTTCCAAAGAAATCCCAGGCCCGATCTCCTTCAGAATGGACTGGTTGGATCTCCTTGCAGTCCAAGGGACTCTCAAGAGTCTTCTCCAACACCACAGTTCAAAAGCATCAATTCTTTGGCACTCAGCCTTCTTCAGGTATGATGTAAATCAAATCCCTTATGATTATACAGTGAAGGTTACAAATAGACTCAAGGGATTAAATCTCATAGACAGAGTGCCTGAAGATCTATGGACAGAGGTTTGTAACATTGTGCAGGGGGTGGTGACTAAAACCATCACAAAGAAAAAGAAATTCAAGAAGGCAAAGGGGTTGTCTGAGGATGTTTACAAATAACTAAGAAGAGAAACAAAAAGCAAAGGAGAAAGGGGAAGATATATCCAACTGAATGTAGAGATCCAGAGAATAGCAAGGAGAGAAAAGAAAGCCTTTTAAAGTAAACAATGCAAAGAAATAAAGGAAAACAATAGAATGGGAAAGACTAGAGATCACTTCAAGAAAACTGGAGATACCAAGGGAATATTTTATACAAAGATGGGTACAATAAAGGACAGAAATGGCATGGACCAAACAGAAGCAGAAGAGATTAAGAAGAGATGGCAAAAATACATCAGAATCTATATCAAAAAAATTAAAAGTCTTAATAACCCAGATAACCACAATGGTGTGGCCACTCACCTACAGCCAGACTTCATGAAGTGTTAGGTCAAGTGGGCCTTAGGAAGTGTTCCTAAGAACAAAGCTAGTGGAGGTGACGGAATTCCAGTTGAGCTATTTCAAATCCTAAAGATGATGCTGGTTAAGTGCTGCATTCAATATGCCAACAAATTTGGAAAACTCAGCAGTGGCTACACAGGACTGAAAAAGGTCCGTTTTTGGCCACTCCCAAAAAAGAGCAATGCCAAAGACTGTTCAAACTACCATAAAATTGCACTCATTTCACCTGTTAGCAAGATAATGCTCAAAATCCTTCAAGCTAGGTTTCAACATTACATTAACTGAAAACTTCTAGATGTATAAGCTGGATTCAGAAAAGGCAGAGGAACCAGAGATCAAATTGCCAATATCCGTATGTCTTCTTTGGAGAAATGTCTATTTAGTTCTTTGGCCCGTTTTCTGATTGGGTCGTTTATTTTTCTGGAATTGAGTTGCAGGAATTGCTTGTATATTTTTGAGATTAGCTGTTTGTCAGTTGCTTCATTTGCTATTATTTTCTCCCATTCCAAAGGCTGTCTTTTCACCTTGCTTATAGTTTCCTTTGTTGTGAAGAAGCTTTTAAATTTAATTAGGTCCCATTTGTTTATTTTTGCTTTTATTTCCAGTATTCTGGGAGGTGGGTCATAGAGGATCCTGCTGTGATGTATGTCGGAGAGTGTTTTGCCTATGTTCTCCTCTAGGAGTTTTATAGTTTCTGGTCTTACATTTAGGTCTTTAATCCATTTTGAGTTTATTTTTGCGTATGGTGTTAGAAAGTGATCTAGTTTCATTCTTTTACAAGTGGTTGACCAGTTCTCCCAGCACCACTTGTTAAAGAGATTGTCTTTAATCCATTGTATATTCTTGCCTCCTTTGTCGAAGATAAGGTGTCCATAGGTGTGTGGATTTATCTTTGGGCTTTCTATTTTGTTCCATTGATCTATATTTCTGTCTTTGTGCCAGTACCATACTGTCTTGATAACTGTGGCTTTGTAGTAGAGCCTGAAGTCAGGCAGGTTGATTCCTCCAGTTCCATTCTTCTTTCTCAAGATTGCTTTGGCTATTCGAGGTTTTCTGTAGTTCCATACAAACTGTGAAATTATTTGTTCTAGCTCTGTGAAAAATACTGCTGGTAGCTTGATAGGGATTGCATTGAATCTATAGATTGCTTTGGGTACTATACTCATTTTCACTATACCGATTCTTCTGATCCATAAATATGGTATATTTCTCCATCTATTAGTGTCCTCTTTGATTTCCTTCACCAGTGTTTTATAGTTATATATATATAGGTCTTTAGTTTCTTCAAAGAAGACATACAGATGGCTAACAAACACATGAAAAGATGCTCAAATCACTCATTATCAGAGAAATGCAAATCAAAACCACAATGAGGTACCATTTTATGCCAGTCAGAATGGCCGCGATCCAAAAATCTACAAACAATAAATGCTGGAGAGGGTGTGGAGAAAAGGGAACCCCCTTACACTGTTGGTGGGAATGCAAACTAGTACAGCCACTTTGGAGAACAGTGTGGAGATTCCTTAAAAAACTGCAAATAGAATTGCCTTATGATGCAGCAATCCCACTGCTAGGCATACACACTGAGGAAACCAGAGTTGAAAGAGACACATGTACCCCAATGTTCACTGCAGCACTGTTTATAATAGCCAGGACATGGAAGCAACCTAAATGTCCATCAGCAGACAAATGGATAAGAAAGCTGTGGTACATATACACAATGGAGTATTACTCAGCCATTAGAAAGAACACATTTGAATCAGTTCTAATGAGGTGGATGAAACTGGAGCCTATTATACAGAGTGAAGTAAGCCAGAAAGAAAAACACCAATACAGTATACTAATGCATATATATGGTATTTAGAAAGATGGTAATGATAACCCTGTATGCGAGACAAGAAAAGAGACACAGAGGTATAGAACAGTCTTTTGGACTCTGTGGGAGAGTGTGAGGGTGGGATGATTTGGGAGAATGGCATTGAAACATGTATAATATCATATAAGAAACGAATCACCAGTCTAGGTTTGATGCAGGGTGCAGGATGCTTGCGGCTGGTGCACTGGGATGACCTGGAGGGATGGTGTGGTGTGGGGGGGAGGTGGGAGGGGGGTTCAGGATTGGGAACACGTGTACACCCACGGCAGATTCATGTTGATGTGTGGCAAAATCAATACAATATTCTGAAGTAAAATAAATAAATAAATAAATAAAATAAAATTAAAAAAAAAAATCTGCCAACATCCACTGCAGCACAGAAAAAGCAAGAGAGTTCCAGAAAAACATCTACTTCTGCTTCATTGACTATGCCAAAGCCTTTAACTGAGTGTATCATAACAAACTGTAGAACATTCTGAAATAAATGGGAATACCAGACCACATTACCTGTCTCCTGAGAAACCTGTATGCAGGTCAAGAAGCAACAGTTAGAATCGGACATAGAAAAATGAATCAGTTCAAAATTGGGAAAGGGGTACATCAACACTGTATATTGTCACCCTGCTTTTTAACTTTTACGTAGAGGACATCATGTGAAATGCTGGGCTGGATGAATCAGAAGCTGGAATCAAGACTGCCGGGTGAAATATCAATAACTTCAGATATGTAGATGATACAACTCTAATGGCAGAAAGAAAAGAGCCTCTAGATGAAAGTGAAAGAGGAGAGCGAAAAAGCTGGCTTAAAACTCCACATTCAAAAAACAAAGATCATGGCATCTGATCCCGTCACTTCATGGTAAACAGATGGAGAAAAGTGGAAACAGTGACAGATTTTATTTTCTTCAGCTCAAAAATCACTGCAGATAGTGACTGCAGCCATGAATTTAAAAGTTGCTTGCTCCTTGGAAGAAAAGGTACAATAAACCTAGACAGTATATTAAAAAGCAGAGACATCCCTTTGTGAGTGAAGTCTGTATAGTTAAATCTATGTTTTTTCCAATAGTCATGTACAGATATAAGAACTGAACCATAAAGAAGGCTGAGCGCCAAAGAATTGATGCTTGGAACTGTGGTGCTGGTGAAGACTCTGGAGAGTCCCTTGGACAGCAAGGAATGAGATCAAACCAGTCAATCCTAAAGGAAATAAACCCTGAATATTCATTGGAAGGACTGATGCTGAAGCTGAAACTCCAATAATTTGGTTACCTGATGTGAAGAACTGACTCATTGGAAAAGAACCCGAAGCTGTGAAAGATTGAGGGCAGGAGACAAAGAGGGCAACAGAGGATGAGATGGTTGAATGGCATCATCAACTCAATGGACATAAGTCTGAGCAAACTCCAGGAGATAGTGAAGGACAGGGAAGCCTGGCATGCTGCAGTCCATGGAGTTACAAAGAATTGGATACAAATTAGTGACTGAACAAAAACAACAAAAAAGTTCAGAGGCAAATGATTTAAAAACCCAGAACACTTAACTTTGAAAACACCCCTAAAGACAAAAGATGCTAATTAAGTTTCTTCTTCACATAATCTCTTTCCTTTTAAATAAAACTATAGTAGGAGACGGGCTTCCCTGGAAGCTGAGCTGTTAGAGACTCCACCTGCAATGCAGAAGACTCCAGTCTGATCCATGGATCAGAATCGCCTGGAGAAGGGATAGGCTACTCTAGTATTCTCAGGATTCCCTGATGGCTCAGATGGTAAAGTATCTGCCTTGCAACGAGGGAGTCCTGGGTTCGATCCCTGGGTTGGGAAGATCCCTTGGAGAAGGCTATGGCAACCCACTCCACTCTTCTTGCCTGGAGAATCCCCATGGACAAAGGAGCCTGGCAGGCTACATACATACAGTCCATGGGGTCCGAAAGAGTTGGACAGGACTGAGTGACTAAGCACAGCACAGTAGGAGCTAAATAGCAACAGTAAATACATGATAATTTTATAAAAGCTGGGAATCTTATTACATGGGTCATCAAATGAAGAGTTATTTTGTTTGGAATTTTTGTGGACGTGTTAAACACCTGTGGTTTTCCAAGCACTGCAAACTACCAAGTAAATTTTGTATCTTTCTATACACTGACTGTACTAACTTCTTCCATCAACTAATAAGAGAGAAGATATGTTCAAGAAAATATAAACAGTACAGAGAGGAGATTAACAAAGGTTTCTTGGCTGTTGTCCAGTATAGAGGGGGAAAAAAAGACCAACTTTAAATTTGACTGGAACTTGTTTAAGACATCTGAATGCTTTTAAAGGCAGCTTTGAGATCCTCTTTTTGGCTGCCGATGAAGCAATTTGGCTGCTGAATTTAGGAACGGAGTAGTTACTTGGAAGACTTTGGCACCTAAGAAACAAAGTAGACTGTACCGCAGAACAGTAACAGACGGAACTGACATACACAAAGAATAGTATGGCACTTGCAATGACTTTTTTTTTTTCTGCTGGCATCTGGGGATATTTAGGGAGGAATCCAAAATGGGATATTAGTTATTCCAAAACCATATGAAGTACAGTTGTGAGCAGAACATCTGAAGATTCATACTTATAACTATAATGCTTTAGAATTTAAAATAAAGAATTGGTGGAATAAGAAGACTAATGAAAACATTCATGCATACACACACAATCTTACATGAATTACTGGGAACATAGTGGGATAAACCATTTTCCTTTGGTTTTAAGAAAAAAAGAATGTAGTATATAAACACTATTATCAAAAACTTTTTATTCTCTGAACCAGAACCATCTTTTGGATCTCTCAGAGTACTTTTAAATTTCCTTCCTAAATAGGATCTTATATACCAGTTGAAAGCAGAATATCAATGACTTGTTTTTACATAATTATATCTCCCTCAGGATATTACTAAGAGTATGTGACACATAAAAGTATTCAGTGAGTGTATGTATACTAGAAGAAACATCTATCTACCAAGAGACAGTAATTTGTTATTACTAAAATGTCTATGCAAGCATTTTTAAAGATAAAATTGCTAAACTACTGCCGATGAATACTAATATTTATTGTGCATTTGGTACAGTGGTAAAGAATCCACCTGCCAATGCGTGAGACCTGGGCTTGATTCCCAAGTTGAGAAGATCCCCTGGAGAAGGAAATGGCTATACCCTCCATTGTTCTTGCCTGAGATATTCCACGGACAGAGGAGCCTGGCAGGCTATAGTTCATGCGGTCACAAGAGTTGGACATGACTTAGCCACTAATAACAACAACAACGTTGTGCACTCATTATATTGTTATAGCAACATGAAGAGTATTAATTGCATTGCATGACCTAGGCATCAAACCCTACATAAATCTGGTTCAGTCTCCATTTATGACAAAGGATATATAAAGACATGGATAAGGAATTATAATCATTGTGTCTATCTTGGAGTGTCTCAGGTCTTACATCAATTTTGACACCATCTTGGAAAGTCAAACTCTTAATTGCACAGTAAAACAGTAAGAGAAGTGATATAAAATCATGAAGTAAAATATTTCTATTTGATTCAAAGTTTTCAGATCATGTTATACAGTTCTTGAGCAATTTTTCATTTTGTTAAAGCATTTTTTTTTCTGTCATGCTCTCCGTTGAAACTCTGTGCTGTGCTTAGTCACTCAGGCATGTCGAACTCTTTTAAATTCCATGGACTGCAGCCCACCAGGCTCCTCTGTCCATGGGGATTCTCAAGGCAAGAAGACTGGAGTGGGTTGCCATGCCCTCCTCCAAGGGATCTTCCCAACATAGGAATCCAACCCAAGTCTCCTGCATTGCAGGCAAATTCTTTACCGTGTGAGCCACCAGGAAAGCCCAAGACTACTGGAGTGGGTCACATATCCCTTTCTCCAGGGGAACTTCCTGACCGGGAATCAAACTGTATCTCCAGGATTGCAGGCAGATTCTTTACCAGCTGAGCTACCATTTCTCTTTGTTTGTTTCTTAGCACTGTATTCTTTGATAAACTCCCCCTCCCCCAAAATAAAGCTGCATTTTGAAATTAAGAATTTATAAAGTCTTAATTTGAAATTAAGAAATTAACTCAAAGTTGCTAGTGGTAGACTATATCATGTTTCCTAAAGGTGTCCTTATTCAAATTCTAGAAATTGTCGATTTGCTAATTACTGCTTTACATGGCAAGATGTGCTTAAATTAAGGATCTCAAAATGGGAAGATTTCCCTAGATTATCTGACTGAAGTGCATGCAACCACAAGAGTACTTACAAGAGGGTAGAAAATGGTTTAGAATGAAAGGTGTGACATAGAAGCATACTGAAGCAATGCTCTTTGAAGATGGAGGAAAAGGCCACAGCAAGAAAAGCAGGCGGCCTCCATATGCTAGAAAAGCAAAGTCAAGGCACCCTCCTCAAAGCCTTGAGAAGAAACATAACCATGTCGACACCTTGATCTGAGGACTTCTGATCTTAGAAACTGTAAGATACTAAACAGTGTTGTTTTAAGTCCCAAGGTTTTATGCCATTAGTAGCTAGTTACATTAGCAATAGGAAACTGAAAGT
Source organism: Capricornis sumatraensis (assembly GCF_032405125.1). Classification (NCBI taxonomy): domain Eukaryota; kingdom Metazoa; phylum Chordata; class Mammalia; order Artiodactyla; family Bovidae; genus Capricornis; species Capricornis sumatraensis. Next base: position 29,415,727 of record NC_091073.1, read on the forward strand.
GAAAGTCGCTCAGTCGTGTCCGACTCTTTGTGACCTCACAGACTACACAGTCCATGGAATTCTCCAGGTTGTAATACTGTAGTGGGTAGCCTTTCGCTTCTCGAGGGGATCTTGCCAACCCAGGGATCAAACCCAGGTCTTCCACATTGCAGGCAGATTCTTTACCAGGTGAGCCACTAGGGAAGCCCAAGAATACTAGAGTGGGTAGCCTAGCCCTTCTCCAGCGGATCTTCCTGACCCAGGAATCGAAACGAGGTCTCCTGCAATGCAGGTGGATTCTTTACAAGCTGAGCTATCAGGGAAGTCCAGCAATAAGAAAGTAATATATTTTCCCATATATTTGTGTGTTAAATAACATCTAGAGCTGTTTCAGAAATCTTAAAAAAAAAAATCAAAAACCTATTCTTGATGTTAATTTTCATCAGCAGAGAATTCTCGATAGAATCACCAGTAATAGTGGCCATCATTTGGAAAGACTGCATTCATTGAACATATTTGTACGAAAAAAAGCTATGCTTTCTGAACATCAGCAATAAAATCATAAGGTTATAAATCAAAGGAAAGTTTGCTAAAATTTTTTATTTCTTTAAAGAAATATATAATTCACAGAGTTATATAAAGTTTTAGTCAAATGAAATAACAATAACTTTATAAATATGTTGGACCATACAGACTGCAGGTTCTCAATCCATGCTGCACATTATTCTCACCTGGGGAATTCTAGCGATAAATTCCATTTCCTGACCCTACCCTGAGAGACGCTGATTTAACGGTTTGGGGCAAGACCCAGACATTACTATGCCTTGAAAGGCCTGCAGGTGATTTTAACATATAGCTAGGAAGGGCTGAGAATAAGCAATATAATCATCTATACAAGTCTATAACCTTTAATTAGTAATAAAATTCAGTTGAGAGATATAAGAAGGCAACAAATACATTATATAGGAGTGTACCTGCTATGCTCTCTGTTATATTAGTGAATGCTATGCTTCATATATAATGATAATGGCAGATGTATTGATCCAATCATAAGTGGTTACCTAATTTTTCTAATCTCATTAGGTGCTTATGTGGCAATGTTACTCACTTATTGAGGCATATGGGAAGTATTTTAAAGAAATGATTACATTAAAATTTAAGACTTTCTTAACAGAAAAAACTGAATATGAACTATAAACCTTAAAAACATATTTATTTTCCAAATTAAAATATATTACTATGAATAATTAATATCCATTAAAATTTTCTAATAAAAAATTAGAATCTGTGTTGTTATCACCACAACTAAATTTACAGGGGTAAGAATACACAGATAATGATAAACAGGTCAAATTCATGAATTTTGTTAATCGTCATGTGTCTTTACCAAGTCTCAAGCTTTAAGATATAAACAAAACAAATTATGTGGTATCAAATGTACCAAGACAAAAACAGAAACTTAATGGCATGAAATCGGCAATTTTCACTGCTATAATCCCAGCTTTTTCATTATGGTACATTTTTGTTTTTTAAAAAAAGCATTACATTTGAAAATAGAGCACTTTTCCCAAGTCAAAAAAAAAAAAGCATAAATTATTAAATTAGTGCAAGAATGTGATACTTTTTATTCTACAACCTATGTATAATTATCTTCTTCCACACATGTAACAATGTTTCTTTATACTAAGAAACATTTAGAAATAGTATAAACACTAAAAATTAGCAAACCAAAGAGCCCTGCTCATATTCTTCAACAAATATCAATTATTTCTTAAATCAGACCATTTGTTTACAGTAAATAATTTACACAGATTGTTAATCTATTCCATATAGAGTGCATACACACAGAAACAATGTAATTAATCACTAACAAGCAACAGAACTAGTGTAATTTTAATTATCATCAATATTTATTTCTCAGTCTGTAACCTAATGTTCAACTGCTAGAAAGGATGGCAAACATTTATCACCGAACAATAAATAAAAACATATGTAATCCATACTCTACATCTGTTTCATAAAATATCTCTTGACATGTAACTGAAATACATTATTTCAGATTCTTCTATAATTGTCCAACTAATTGGTAGTAGCGAAACTTAATAGGGATAGCAGGAAAAATACCTTCTCTGGGATAAGTTATGTCAATGATTATATGCCTGAAATAATTTTAATTAGTATTAAACTGCTAGACCATTCAGGTATAACCTAAATCAAATCCCTTATGATTATACAGTGAAAGTGAGAAATAGATTTAAGGGCCTAGATCTAATAGATAGAGTGCCTGATGAACTATGGAATGAGGTTCGTGACATTGTACAGGAGACAGGGATCAAGACCATCCCCATGGAAAAGAAATGCAACAAAGCAAAATGGCTGTCTGGGGAGGCCTTACAAATAGCTGTGAAAAGAAGAGAGGTGAAAAGTGAAGGATAAAAGGAATTATATAAGCATCTGAATGCAGAGTTCCAAAGAATAGCAAGAAGAGGTAAGAAAGCCTTCCTCAGCGATCAATGCAAAGAAATAGAGGAAAAGAATAGAATGGGAAAGACTAGAAATCTCTTCAAGGGAACATTTCATGCAAAGATGGGCTCGATAAAGGACAGAAATGGTATGGAGCTAACAGAAGCAGAAGATATTAAGAAGAGGTGGCAAGAATACACAGAAGAACTACACAAAAAAGATCTTCACGACCAAGATAATCATGATGGTGTGATCACTCACCTAGAGCCAGACATCCTGGAATGTGAAGTCAAGTGGGCCTTAGAAACCATCACTACGAACAAAGCTAGTGGAGGTGATGGAATTCCAGTGGAGCTATTTCAAATCCTGAAAGATGATGCTGTGAAAGTGCTGCACTCAATATGCCAACAAATTTGGAAAACTCAGCAGTAGCCACAGGACTGGAAAAGGTCAGTTTTCATTCCAATTCCAAAGAGAGGCAATGCCAAAGAATGTTCAAACTACTGCACAACTGCACTCATCTCACATGGTAGTGAAGTAATGCTCAAAATTCTCCAAGACAGGCTTCAGCAATATGTGAACCACGAACTCCCTGATGTTAAAGCTGGTTTTAGAAAAGGCAGAGACACCAGAGATCAAATTGCCAACATCCACTGGATCATGGAAAAAGCAAGAGAGTTACAGAAAAACATCTATTTCTGCCTTATTGACTATGCCAAAGTCTTTGACTGTGTGGATCACAATAAACTGTGGAAAATTCTGAGAGAGATGGGAATACCAGATCACCTAACTTGCCTCTTGAGAAATCTGTATGCAGGTCAGGAAGCAACAGTTAGAACTGGACATGGTACAACAGACTGGTTTCAAATAGGAAAAGGAGTACTTGACGTACTGTATATTGTCACCCTGCTTATTTAACTTCTATGCAGAGTACATCATGAAAAACGCTGGACTAGAAGAAACACAAGCTGGAATCAAGATTGCCAAGAGAAATATCAATAACCTCAGATATGCAGATGACATCACCCCTATGGCAGAAAGTGAAGAGGAACTAAAAAGCCTCTTGATGAAAGTGAAAGAAGAGAGTGAAAAAGTTGGCTTAAAGCTCAACATTCAGAAAACGAAGATCATGGCATCTGGTCCCATCACTTCATGGGAAATAGATGGGGAAACAGTGGAAACGGTGTCAGACTTTATTTTTGGGGGCTCCAAAATCACTGCAGATGGTGACTGCAGCCATGAAATTAAAAGCTGCTTACTCCTTGGAAGAAAAGTTATGACCAACCTAGATAGCATATTCAAAAGCAGAGACATTACTTTGCTGACTAAGGTCCGTCTAGTCAAGGCTATGGTTTTTCCTGTGGTCATGTATGGATGTGAGAGTTGGACTGTGAAGAAGGCTGAGCACTGAAGAATTGACGCTTTTGAACTGTCGTGTTGGAGAAGACTCTTGAGAGTCCCTTGGACTGCATGGAGGTCCAACCAGTCCATTCTGAAGGAGATCAGCCTTGGGATTTCTTTGGAAGGAATGATGCTAAAGCTGAAACTCCAATACTTTGGCCACCTCATGCGAAGAGTTGATTCATTGGAAAAGACTTTGATGCTGGGAGGGATTGGGGGCAGGAGGAGAAGGGGATGACAGAGGATGAGATGGCTGGATGGCATCACTGACTTGATGGAAGTGAGTCTGAGTGAACTCGGAGTTGGTGATGGACAGGGAGGTGCCGAGTGTGCTGCGATCATGGGGTTGCAAAGAGTCAGGCATCACTGAACGAATGAACTGAACTGAAAAAGTTTAAAATTTTTTAAGTTTATGACATAATTCCACAGTGATCAGAGAACAGCTCTGTATGATTTTAATAACTTTAGAGCATAAAATTTTTTCACCTTGTTTTATGTCCCTGGATATGTTCCAGTGTCTTCTAGTTTATAGTCTAGGAGAATTTGAATAGAATTTATATCCTACTGTTGTGTGAAAATTGTATAAATTTTAATTATGTTAATTGGTTCATGGTACCTTTCAGGTCTATTATATTCCTCTATTTTTCTGTATATTCATTCTATTAATTTTTGAGAGTATTATATGGGAAGTGAAAAAAAAGTGAAAGTGAAAGTTGCTCAGTCATGTCCAACTCTTTGCAACCCCATGGACTATACAGAATACTAGAGTGGATAACCTTTCCCTTCTCCGGGGCATCTTCCCAATCCAGGCATTGAATCCAGATCTCCTGCATTGCAGGTGGATTCTTTAACAGCTGAGCCACAAGAAACATCAACTAAAAATCTTAATTTATTTATTTAAAAATAATATTAATATATAGTGGAGCTATATGTAAATTTTTCCTGTATTTTCCAAGTCTCCTGTAAATATGTTATCATACTTTAATAATTAAAAAAATAGAAAAAAAATTTAAGTTTATCATAATATAAAAGGGTTTATTAGGAATTTTTAGGAGGTGGGTGGGTGGCTGAGGTAAATAAGTCACTGCCAGGGTCCAGCCCTGGTGCATCCAGGGAATTTGAAGGGGGGACAGAGTCAGCGTCTTAGAAAGGACTATTTAATTAGAAAAGAGAGATTAGGAAAGAATAGTGTAGTAGGAAAATCAGTGGAGAAAAGAAGCTGAATAACTTGGTTTACATGGAAAGGTAATAAAGTCTCAAGACAAGAAACTTGCACCACCTGTGTAGGCTACCGGCGCCTGCCCGACCTTGGGCTCCCTCTCAGGTGGGTCTTAGAAGCCAGGGCAAGTAAGTAGACATGGCAAGCCTCCACGCTCCAGATGGGAATTCAGCCAGAAAAGAAGGAGAAAAGACCACACGGGGGAAACCAGTCTTTCCAGTGACTGGTCCATCCTTTATTGTCTGGGAAAGCTTTTTATATTTTCGGTTGTACATAGAGATCAATGGATAATACAAAGTTATGCAGCGTCAGCAGCCCTGACTCTTATCAAGACCAGGCTTTCTCTCTGCATACCTAGCTGTATACACAAATCTTAGGTGATTTACATAATCTTCTGGCCAGGAGGCCTATTAGCATTTTATGGCCCTTTTCTGATAAGGGTCTGTCAACCAGAAAACTTATTTGCCTTAAAAGTGTTGTTCTTACTAAAGTCTGGTGCCAGTCTCAGAAAGCACTAATTAAGGTTACATTCTTACGTAGCAAGGACACAACAATTTATAACAAGGAAAGAGGAGTACAGTGATTTGTAACAAAGAGAAAGTTCACTAACTCAAAAGTCTAGTGTTGCTAACATCAAAACTACTATATTCCTTTTTCTATAGCCCAATTAAATTGATCAATATCCTCCAGGTGCCTAAAATATAAAGAATATGGAGGCCTGGCAGAAGCCATTGACTCAACAATGAAAACCCATCACCAATATAATTTTTAGCTTTTTAGAAAAGGCTCTATTATCTTTAAGATGCTTTAAGCTGCATGTCTCTCGCTGTTGAGGGGCTGTAAACAATCCCAAGTTGTAAAAGTCTCTAACTGTCAGGCAAGTTAGAGAGCCATCAGAGGGGTTTGAGCTGAGACACTCCTTTTATATGCAGGAGACTGTTAACTGGAGCTCTAAGTTAACTCTTTCCAGAGAAAGGTGGTCAGGGATAGCCCCCTGTTATGTCAGAAGAGTGGAAAGCACAGTACAATAAAGCAGGCAGACTCTGGTTTTTGGGGTAGATGCTCAGGAAAATCCAGGGGTACCCCTGAGGCCTGATCTCAGCCTTTGCCTTTTGCCAGGCCCCCTTCCTCATGACCTTTGCTACAGGTGGGATTCCCCATGCTGGCTCTCGGCAGTCACAGTAAAATTTTTTGTTTCAACAGAAAATGAAAAGTATAGACTGTCACTGTGGTTTATAAGCATCATTTCAATAACATCCTAAAAATCAGCCCATTGGGAACAAAACCCTTCTGTAACAAAGTATTAACTAGATAAGTATGCCATAAATTATTCAATAGAAATTTCTAGTGTTACTCAAAATAATTTGGATGTAGATGGGACTTCGGAGAGCATCTACTCCACACTTCTCATTTTAAGAAGAGGAGATTGATGCTCAAAGAATTATATTTATCATTTTCATAGCAAATAAATACATTACTAGTGAAGCATCAGTACTGGGTTCCCGATTTCCACTTCGAAACTTGACTCACCCATGGCACGTTTTAAGCAATTAGAACTCACCCAAAGTTTAATCATGAGTTGTGCTGAGATTTTTTTTTTCTTACCCTTTTGAACTTCTTCAGGCAACCCTATGTCCTTCCACTTTCAACACACGGCTCTACCTTAAGTCAAAAAAATTAGGACCAAAAAGGGTCTGATGATCCATCTTCACCCTTGTTAACTTCCATTCTGTGCCAGTGACAGAGCTGACAAAGTAACAGAAATTCTTTCAGGTTTATTTAAGCTCTTTCTGTATCTGTCCAAAGAAAGAATTTGCCAGAAAAGACTGATAAAGAAAATGCTAAATCAAGTCTTAAACAAGAGGACATTATTGTCTCAATCTCCCAAGTGCTTTACAATCAAGGTCCCAGTTTCCCATCTCAAGAATGCAGGGTTTCTGCACCATTTTCATTTGCTGTCATCAGTGTGGACTTCATCTGGAGGTTAGTTTGGTTTTTGTTGATATAGAAGGAATGGAGACTTTCCTATTTTCCTCTGATGGGAGTGAAAATGGTTTTCCATAGGCTTCTCTAAGAGTCTAAAAAAATTTCCCTGAAGCCTCCAAAAAATTTCTCCTTGCATCCCAACAGCCAGAATTCAGTCATACCCTAAAGCAATTATCAGCAAGGGAGAAAAGATTATCTTTAGACCAAACAGTACATCTCTGAAACAAGAGACAGGATGGTTTTCCCTATGACACATGACTTTATGCAACAAGATACTGAACAGCATGTAGGTTCTATGACAAAAGGAAGGAGGGGATCACGGTTGCTGAGCAGTCAGCCCTCAAAGTTCATTACTCCTTTAGCTACAAAATTTCCATACACAGCCTTATTGCCTTATTTTCAAAACTCCCAGCCCTACCCACATGCTCCTATCCCTTCCCTAAAGGAGAAGACTCAGCATCTCACATGGTCCCTGCATTAAGCTTCAAGTCCAGATCCTTAGGTAATGGCCACTATCGCCAGTAGATCCAAACTGTTTAGTGAACTCCATCTAAATGATAAGGTATCTACTCCTTCATACCTACACACCAATCAACAGTGGACTAAGACCAGCAAGCAACTATACAATGCCAGAAAGAGGATAAATAAAAAGCAATCAAAAGTAATCATGGGTCCAAAATGTGCTCATACTCTCTTCCAGGACAGGGGAAGAACAGATTTCCAGTCTGGAAAAGGAACAAGTTCTTGGGTGGCCCACATTTCTGCTCTCTGCCCTCATCCATTTTCCTCTATGGACACATTGCTGAATGTGGCTGTCACGTGCACGCCCAGTTGCTTCAGTTCTATTTAACTCTTTGTGACTCCATGGACCAAAACCCACCAGACTCCTCTCTCCATAAAACTTCCTGGCAAGAATACTGGAGTGGGTTGCCATTTCCTCCTCCAGGGGATCTTCCCAAGCCAGGGATCAAACCCTCATCTCCTGTGTACCCTGCACTGGCAGGTGTATTCTCTACTACTGAGCAACCTGGAAAGCCTGAATGCAGCTATCAGGTAAGATCTAAGAAATATTTTTAATATTCTAATTTTAGTCTATAATTTAATATTTTTTCTCATGTACAAGAAGTTGGAAATTAAGTATTTAAGTGAAAGAAAGCTTTTGTTTCATAATTTCCACTCTTTAGAAAAGATTTTCCAGTTACAATTTAGAGAAGATGGTATAATTAGTCAATAGAAAGAAAATCTTTTTTTTTTCAATTTCATAATGATAGCAAAGTTAAAAACAAAATTTCAAATAGCTTTAATTTGTATAATCAAATGTTATTCAATGATGTAGAGACTAAATGACAAAGATGAGGTTGTCATTGCTCAGGTATTACCCTCCTGCTACCAAGCTTATTACTTTAGGCCCTTTGAGCATATGGACCTTATGATTTCCTTTCTGCTTTACTCGTATGTGTTTAATTAGTCATGGTACACTGAAAACCCAAACTCAGTCACTAAGCAAATTTCTAGGGTATTTTCTGTTCCCAAAGCCTGAACTTCATGATAATATTTCTGGACTATGTCCCAATAAGTACATTAACAGCTTTTTGCTTAGTTTAGACAGAAAGATGCTTTATTAATGTTTTAATAACCCATGCTGGAACAGAGGAAACATATGAAGTAGGTCATTTTCCTGATTCCTTTTCATGCCTAATTTCTGCAAATTAACTTTATAACTATACTAGCTATTTCGTTTTCCTGTTAACCTTGAAACACCTAAAGCAACTCATTAAACAAAGAGCAAGTATCAACAGTAATCAGCTCAATTATAGCTATCATGATGGAAATACAAATACACAAAACATTAGGAAAACCCTCAAGGCTCCATGTAAAAAGAAATACAACCACAACTTGGTATATACATATACAATCTGATAGTTTAGAGAGCATATGGAATGGAACAAAATTTTAATAGTAATTTCTTAAGAACTGGGGAGCAAATGTAGAAGATAGATAGACTGATGAGAGGCTGGAGGGTCAAATGTTTTCCGCAGAAGCCAAACCAGGAAGAGCATCAGGAAGGATCTGGAGGTTTGTATGGCTGAAGCAGATACTTGTGTTAGAGATCAGTGAGCATGCATAAAAGTTGGGAAGTGCAAATACCCAGCATGACCACTTTAGGCTGCAATGTGACCTAGCTTGTGATCTTAGATAAATGAAGAGTTCTTCATTTGAGGAACATTTCATCATGTGAGGAGGAAACGCATGATTGTGGATGAAGTCATGATTTCCATTTATAAGTAATATTTATTTTGTGTTATTTTATAGCTAGGGAAATGAGAACAATTGTGTGGTGTGAGACAAATATATGGCAAAGCAGAGGAGTGTTGTAACAACAACAAAAAAAAGATTAGCAAAAAAGTACTATATGCTCACAAGTCCATATTGCTCAAAGGGCCTAAAGTAATAAGCTTGGTAGCAGGAGGGTAATACCTGAGCAATGACAACCTCATCTATGTCATTTAGTCTCTACATTATTGAATAACATTTGATTATACAAATTAAAGCTATTTGAAATTTTGTTTTTAACTTTACTATCATGATGAAATTGAAATCTTTTTTTCAAAGTACATGTTCAATGACACAGATATTGGTATGGTTTCAAAACCATACTCAGTGATTGAAGTGGTTAGTATACATCTACTGCTGCTACTGCTAAGTCGCTTCAGTCGTGTTTGACTCTGTGCGACCCCATAGACGGCATCCCACCAGGCTCCTCTGTCCCTGGCATTCTCCAGGTAAGAATACTGGAGTGGGCTGACATTGCCTTCTCCATCTATACATCTATGTGTATATAATACATTCAACCAACGTTTCCTACAGTATTGCAATTGTTAGTATTAGAGGACCAGACATCAGACTGGCTTGAGAGTCTATTCTACATCTGCTTCTGATAGCAGCAGAACCATGGCCCACTTACAGAAACTCCCTAAGCCTCAGCTTCCTCACACCATGGTGATAACCCCCTAACAAGGTCATTGTAATCAGAACATTGGCTTCCCTGGTAACTCAACGGTAAAGAATCTGCCTGATAATGCAGGTGACGTGGGTTCAATCCCTGGGTCAGGGATACTCCTGGAGAAGCAAATGGCAACCGACTCCAATATTCTTCCCTGGGAATCCCAAGGACAAAGGAGCCTGGTGGGCTATAGTGCATGGAGTTGCAAAGAGTCAGACACAACTTAGCAACTAAACAACAGAAGCAAAAATCATAATATCAGGTAATGATCCTAGAGACCTAAATTCAGTGTTAGAACATCGTACTTCCTCAGTAAATAATATTACTTGTCATCATCCACTGCCCAACTTCTCAAGAACAGTATAATTGATATTAAATTGCATTTACTTTCATGCACATTTCAAAAGAAGTATCTCATTTTACAAAGATAATCTGAAGATAATGACAATTGTGTCATATTTTCCAACCCAAATGTATTTTATAATAACAATTGACTAATACATGTCAGGTCTTTCAGCTCCATGAGAAGTTTCTAAATAATTTCACAGAACCATTATTTCAACCTTTCTAGTAATAATAATGAAAAACAAGTAGAAAAATAGAAAAAGAAAAAAATGTCAATTTAAATGCGATTGAATGATTTCCACACAAACATTTAGTATGTCTCAACATCATCATCTCCTGGCCCCTGGAGGATAAACACATGAATAATCCTGTCGATTTCAGTGGCTGCAGTTTCTTCTCTTTGGCTGATTTAGGTCATCAGGACCAGAGTGAATCTTAGCAGGAGCATAGCTGAGACTATCTCATTAGCAACCAGTGTAGTAACAAGGGAAGATATTCCCTAAAGGTGAATAAATGCACAACAAATGTACTGATAGAAACCAGAGGACTCACAGAAGCCAATTAACAACAGGAGAGCCATTTTGCTGCAACCAGATCTCATTTAAAATTCTCAGGGATAAAAAAGTACCCAAAATAAATGTATAATGTGCATCCATTCCTGCCCAGACAATATTGTCTGGAAAACTGTGGCTGCATATTTACCATCTGGCAACTGGGAAACATTAGCAATGGAGCAGCTAGCTGCTTGAGCAAGAGCTACCACATACCCAGATGCACGGAAAATCTGAATCAGCAACAAAGTCAGAAGCATGTGTCCTGCCAAAGAACGAATATTCACAGTGTTGCCAGTACCACACAGGTTGAATTAAATGCAAATGCCAACAACTCTTATAATTCGACATTGATACTGTGCCTGACAGCAACATCAAAGATCAAAACAGCAATGATATAGGATAATTGCTCAAGGGTTTGTATATAGTTAGTGTGAGGAAATGAATCAGAGACTAGTTATAATCTTCAGAGTAATGGCTTTTCTGAGCAGGAAAGACTACTGTAAAGGAAGAGAATACATGTCACACAGAGAATCCCCAAGTGCACGTATACAAGGCAAAAAGGCATTGGAAATCCTTTACAAAGATGTAATGGCTTTAGCCTTTAAAATCTGAGTATGCTGATTTCTATCTCTCTCAAGTCTTAAAATGTATGTATCGCTACCCTAAAACCATTCAGCATTAAGTATCACTAGAAGGATTCTCTGATTCAGTTCAGTCGTGTCCAACTCTTTGCAACCCGATACTAAGTATATATTCCCATATCTCTCATACAACTGTTTTTGCTTTATTATAATCTATATTAAGATCAAATTTAAAAGCTCAAACACAGAAAACTAGACTTGCAAACATGAGGCTAAAGTGAAAGTTCATCCAAACATATAAACATCAAATCAGCCTGCAGACACGTAAACCAAATGCCTCCCTGCTCGCATAGGCATTTACCCTGACAAAGCTCTGTTTTCATTACTCCCACTGTTTCATTTCAAGTTATCTGGCCAAGGTTAAGCTAGAAACCTATTCTTAATTACTGACTTTTGATAAAAGACATCTCTAACTTGGAAATACTGCTTCAAATAATGTATAATGCAGAGAAATTATGGTTTGAATTTCTTGTAAGCATCAGAAACAAAGAATTAGGTACAGTGCAGTTTGGATCACTGTGTTACCAAATGAACCAAGTAACCGTAATTAAACAATAAGCATTTCTCAATAGATTTATTCCATTTGGCTTTCCCTGGATAACTGACAATAAAAAGAAATCTTCCTAAAACACAGGTCTGATCATGCTTTTCCTGCAGTTGCAAACTTTCAAAGGCCTCCCTTGTCTTTAGAAGCAGCAACTATTAGTGTGGCTTTTGGGGCCAATGTCAATCTGGCAATCTCACGACGAAGAGAAGAGGTTTTCCCAACACTGCCAAGAATGAGGAACCCTTATCAACTTCACAATTGCTCACAGACTATACACCACCCTGCATAACTGTAGAACTTTCAGTTGTTATCACCTGAAGAATGCATAATAAGAATGAAATTAGTAATGACTTTATCAATTATAACATCTACATGCATATGAAAATAGTATGTATAATTACTATCCTCACAAAATTTTGACAGCACAAGAGGTTTGAAGACCTCTATAGTGGCTTTCTCAGAGAAGGCAATGGCACCCCACTCCAGTACTCTTGCCTGGAAAATCCCATGGACGGAGGAGCCTGGTAGGCTGTGGTCCATGGGGTCACTAAGAGTCAGACATGACTAAGTGACTTCACTTTCACTTTTCACTTTCATGCATTGGAGAAGGAAATGGCAACCCACTCCAGTGTTCTTGCCTGGAGAATCCCAAGGGCGGGGGAGCCTGGTGGGCTGCCGTCTATGGGGTCACACAGAGTTGGACACGACTGAAGTGACTTAGTAGCATTGTGGCTTTCTACTTCACAGTTGAGGCAAACTCTTTATGACCCCATGAATCGTAGCCCGCCAGGCTCCTCTGTCCAGGAATTTTCCAGGCAAGGATACTGGACTGGGTGGTTATCCCCTTCTCCAGGGGAATCTTCCCAATCCAGGGATCGAACCTGGGTCTCCTTCATCGCAGGCATATTCTTTACCACCTGTACCACCACGGAAACTCTTATGGTTAAGGAACCACTCATATAGTGAAAAGAATAAGAAATGAGGAATTCCTTGGGCACTGTTGTTGCTCCAATGCCTAGCACTATGTTTGCAGGAAGTGCCACGTTTATTTGCTAAAAGAATAAGATAGTCTCTTGCTGCAGCAACACCAGTGAGAGCAGCAGGACTGTAGGCTTGGAGCGTAACTTCTTGGATTGTTTTAAGAAAATGGCAGACAAGCTGGACATGGGGGAAATGGCCAGCTTCAATAATGCCAACCTGAAGATGAAGACGCAGGAGAACACCCTGCTGGCCAAAGAGATCATTGAGTAGAAGCAAGCAAAGTCTGAGGAATTCTCTACCCCTTCATCTTAGAGAGCCCAGTCATGATGTGAAGTAAGAGGCACCTGCAAGATGGACAAAAGTGAAAAGTTGTGCTGTGAATCCAGTTAGTCCATGCTGATGTCACTGGCCTGTGGGTCTTTGAGGGGACCCTCCAAATGGACTGCTCGGTGTAGGGTATTTGAATAAGGATGACTACAATAATAACTTCCCTGGTGGCTCAGAGGTTAAAGCATCTGCCTGCAGTGCGGAAGACCTGGGTTCGATCCCTGGGTCGGGAAGATCCCCTGGAGAAGGAAATGGCAACCCACTCCAGTATCCTTGCCTGGAGAATCCCATGGACGGAGGAGCCTGGTGGGCTACAGTCCATGGGGTTGCAAAGAGTTGGACACGACTGAGCGACTTCACTTTCACTTTCACGATAATAACTGTAATGTGGCTGAAAAAAATGTGCAATGAGTGATTTTAGGTCTGTTTAATGTAAGCAAATTGAACTAGTTATGAGTTTGTCAGACAGAAAAACACTTCCCTGGTTTGACCTGATATTAAAAAAGTATTTGTATGACTAATGAAAATAAAACACATCTCATGACAAAAAATAAGAATGAATGGCTTTAGACCACAGTTTCAGTCATAGTTACTAAGTTTTGGGACTCTGCATTAGTTGTCTCCTCTAGTGGACTGCTCACTCAGGTATCCACAAGGCTCTTTCCATCAGTTCCCTCAAGCCTCTGCTTAAATTCCACCTTCTAAATGAGGCAAACCCCCATGCAGGATTCTTAAGACCCTCTAACTTAGTTCACTGGATTTTCTTTCCTCTAGCGCTAATCACTCTCAACGATTCTCTAAATTACTATCGAATTTTTTTGTTGTTATTGTTTTTCCTTTGCCTCCCACTCACTAGAAGGCAAGTTCTACAAGTAGAGAGATTTTCTGTGACTTCTTCACATTCTAAAACAATGCCTTGAAGGGACTTCCTTGGTGGTCCAGTAACTGAGACCCTGCCTTTCCAATGCAGGGGGTGCAGGCTGGATTCCCAGTTCAGGAACTAAGATCCCACATACCATGTATGGCCAATAAATAAACAAATGCATGTATATACATATATGCATATGTGTGTGTGTGCTTGGGTGTGTGTGTGTGTGTGTACACACACATATAAACATATATAGAAAACAATGCCTGGCATAATGACATGTTAACAATGATTCAATCTTTGGATAAACCATGTCTTTTTGTTGATGCTGATCCTTCCTCTGTTAAAAAAGGAATAAAACTTCTCCTGCTTCACTTACAGAGTGGTTTGAGGATCAAATGAGTGATCCAATCACTGTTCTGAAATAGATGTAAGTAAACCTGTAATTCTTTCCCATGGGATGATGCAAGTGAAGCAGGTGAGAGAAGTCAGACTACCCTCTCCCTTGTAGAGCCCCACAGTCTGGGAATGACACTTCACTGACACGACAGAGTTGTAACTAGAAAGATTGGCTACATGTTTTAATTACAAATTATAAGCCAGCCTGCTTTAACTTGGAACTTTTTTTTTTTTAACCTAAAACACCTTTAGTTTCCCAACTGAGTTCAGGGTGGTTCTCTACCATCATAGGTATGATGCTTAGGTGTGGCTAGGCTAAGATGCCCTAGTTTGGCAAAAACTAGTCTAGATCTGGATGAGAAGGTATTTTTCAGACAAGATTAACATTTACAATCAGTTTATGTTAGGCAGAGCAGACTACTGTCCATAACGGGTGGGCCTCATCCAATCCGTTGAAGACCTTAAGAGCAATGACAGAGGTTTCACAAAGAAGGAATTCTGCCTCAGACTGAAACCTGCCTGGACTTCCTAGTCTGCCCACTGGCCTGCCTCCCATACAAATCTCAGACCTGCTGATTCCCACAATCAAGTGGCAACCTCTCTCTCCCCACACATATATCCTATTGGTTCTGTTTCTCTGAAAAGTCCTAACGAATACAACAGAGTTCTGGTGACTGAAGCTTTAGAAACAATGCTAGTGATATATCTTCTTAAGAGGAAAAGCAATATGCTCAATTTCATTAAGATATTGCTTCTGGACACTAGCTTGATGTATTTAATGCACAGATTTTAAGTGTAAAGGTTAAGTTTTGAAAAATACAACTGTATATCTACCATCTCCATCAATATACAGAACATTTCCATCACCACTCTTGCCTTTTTCCACTGTTCTGATTTCTATTACAGAAAAATAGAAAGTTTTGCCTGTTACAGAATTTCTTATGTAAGAATTCATGCAGTACTCTTTTGAAAATGGCTTCTATTACTTAACCATGTGTTTGAGATTCAACCATGTTGTCAAGTTACCTATAGATTTAATTTTTAACTTTTATGTTCGGTTTCTGATCACCTTGAATGTTTGTATTAAGTAAAAAGTGGAGGCTGAAGTTCACTGCTATCTGGTAACTCTTCTCAAATGTTCTAGAACCATGTGTTGAAAAGATTTTCTTTTCCCTATAAATCACCTAGAGGTATTTGTAAAAATCAATTCACTATGTATGTGTGTGTGTGTCTATTTTTGACTATCTAGATTGTTCAGTTCCTCTTTCTTACACCAATTTCGCATAGGTTTAATTCTGTACTCTCAAGAGTCTTCTCCAACACCACACTTCAAAACCATCAATTCTTCGGAGCTCAGCTTTCTTTACAGTCCAACTCTCACATCAATACATGACCACTGGAGAAACCATAGCTTTGACTAGATGGACCTTTGTTGGCAAAGTAATGTCTCTGCTTTTCAATATGCTATCTAGGTTGGTTATAACTTTCCTTCCAAGGAGTATCTTTTAATTTCATGGCTGCAGTCACCATCTGCAGTGATTTTGGAGCCCAAAATCACTTAATTACTAGGTACTAATTAATTTCTCTCAGTAATATTTTGTAATATTAAATATAGACATCTTAATGATTTTTCTAAACTAATATTCCAAAGGCTTTTATGTTTTATTAGTGATAGTTTAATTTTTAACTTTAGTTTCCAAGTTCTGGCTACAATATGAATAAACTTTTTCTGTATTTTCTGTATATTTAAAATATAAAAAACAATATTCCTCCAAAGTTAATTAACTTTAAAAAAATACATATTAAAAACTCTTGAAATTAATATTCTATATAGCATAATGTAGAAAATCTTGCTTTACTTCTAAGGTAAATTTAACTCCAATAAACTATAATTATAATTTGGAATACACTAATTCTCAAACACAGAGTCTCCCATAGATCAAAAATATAAATTATATTTTTTATATTCTATGACTATAAAAATATAAATTGAAGTGTGGTATTGGAAAAGACTCTTCATCATGATCTTAGGTCACTGCACCTATAAACGTGGGCCTCCTGGCTGATGCCAGTGGTAAAGAACCTGCCTCCCAATGCAGGAGACACAGGAGACACAGGTTCGATTCCTGAGTTGGAAAGATCCTCTGGAGGAGGGCATGGCAACTCACTCCAGTATTCTTGCCTAGAGAATCCCCATAGACAGAGGAGCTTGGCGGGCTACAGTCCATGGGGTCACAAAGAGTTGGACATGGCAGAAGCAACTTAATACATGCTTATCTACTTGGGAATAAATGCAATAAACACTCTAGTATAACTGCCGTAATTATAAAAGATGTCAAATGTCAATCTTATTAAAAAAAAAAAAACACTTTATAAATCAGTGCAGAAGCACTGCTTTTGCAGAGGCAGGACACAGAGACCTCAAGGCACAACTCTTCTGTGTGCTCCACCCCATGGTCTGAAAATGGCCAATTAATGTAGCATTTTCTTCTTCATTTATGCAGGATCCTCATCACTACTCTGTTTGGAACTTAGAACTCTCCCAATCTCTTCACCACCAACACCAAACTTCTTCTCCTTCAACAAGTAGCAGTGAATATGAATTTTCATACTTTGGGGCTGATTGATTTCAATAAAACTGAAATTTATCAATGGCAAAATTTACCAGGAACAGGCAATTTTAGCTTTAATAATAGAATCAAACATCTGTTCATCTATGTAAAATATATAGATATATTAGCAAGCAGATGAAGAGCCACAGTGGCAACAGAAGGCAACAAACTGGCCTTTACATCACATTGGGAATTTACCTGGAAGAAATCTAATTCAGGCCTTTCACGCTGTGTTGTAAAGCAGAGAGGACTGTGTCCTGAGATACAGAACACAGAATTTTCACTAAGTGGATGAAATAGGACACTTTCATCTCTGACTCCTTCTAGAATATTTAGACCCCTGTGTCCAAGTAGAACACAGAGGGCTCATTGGAGAGCTTCTCTGTATTGATCACTCTACTCTGCCCCTAAAGAAATTTTACATACATACGTATTTTTGTTAATGATGAATTTCCAAGCTCCCTTAACCATGTCTATCCACATCCTTTTTGCCTCCTAACCTTTCCCTAAGTTTGATGATGAGGCTTCTGACAAAGTAGCACATTGTGGAGTTAAAAGCTCTCTGTCAACCCAAACATAAAAGTCTTATCAGTAAAGAGAAAATTCTATAGGAAATTTTCTCTACCTAGAACAAGCTAGGTGAAGGGAGACACCAACTTTGGATCTACTTTTTGTTTTATTTTGCTGCAGTTTTCACAAAGAAGCTTTTGTTTCTGTGTGTGTGTTTAATTGAGCTGCAAGAGTGTAAGGTATACTTTCCCTTAAGGTCAAGATAAAGAGGATCCTACAGATAAGATGACCAGACAGAACAAGAATCAGCAGTCTGATCCACCTTAATACTGAGAAACATGTGCAAACTCAGAAACTCTGCTCTGTAAGTTTAAGACCTTTCTTGCTCTATGAGTTTAAAACCACTTTTGTTTTCTTTCTTGTGTTTTGGTGGAGGGGTAGGGGGTCTTAAAGTATGGCATATTTTCTAGGGATGTTGTTGGGGAGGTGGCATCTGGGAATCAGTGGGATGAGACTGGAAAAGAGATTTTGCAGTCTGAAACATCTACCCAGATCATTCTGATGGGATGGGTTTCTGCACCAGCACTGTGACTACCCCACCCCCACAAAGACTCATGGGGGCAAATTATTAAAAAAAAAAAAAGGCATGATAAACACTATTTACAGTGTTCTTCATAATATACAATTAGAAGTCCAACCCAAAACAAAGTAAGCTACAAATGATCCCTGGAAGCAAAGTTAAGCAGATAATGAAGGTGAGTGCTATTACAGAAACAGTGTTCTGGCTCCCTACTGCTCTCTGGAATGTACCCCACTAAGCCAACTCTCAGTGAAACACAGCAAGCACCTAAGAACAATTCTTTCTGGAACCAAGTATTTCCATAGAGATTTTGTTTGTTTGTTTTAATATGGTTAATTTTTAACCTAACTTCAACTTTTATTCTGTTTCTCTGCAAACTTAAGCAAATACAGCCCCACCTGCAGCTGATCAAGGCAGCCAAGCTCAGGAAACTATCTATCTAGGTCTCAGTGATGCCACAGCCGCTGTCAGAGGCAACTGCACTGAGAGGGACACTTCCCAGAAGAGCAGAGAATGGCCTCAGCTTAGTAGTAGTAGTCAAAGCTGCTCAGCTGTGTCTAACTCTTTGCAACCCCATGGTCTATATGGGCCATGGAATTCTCCAGGCCAGAATACTGGAGTCAGTAGCCGTTCCCTTCTCCAGGAGATCTTCCCAACCCAGAGATTGAATCCAGGTCTCCCGCATTGTGGGCGGATTCTTTACCAGCCGAGCCACAAGGGAAGCTCAGCTTACCCCATTTAAAATGATGCAGACGAAGTCCTGGGAAGTCTTGGAGTTAGGACTGAGAAACTACAGTGATACTGAGATGGGAAGGGGCCAGAGCACAACCTTTAAAAGAATGGCATTGCTGTTGAGGATGCAACATAAACTGGTTAGAACCAACTAGGTCCAAGATGAAAGAGCACTGACTTCCACTAGACCTTGACCTCCTTATACATTCTTTGTAATATGCTGACATATGCTAAATGACACACTCACCAGCGCCATGACAGTTCCAAGTGTTACTCAGTGGTGTCTGACTCTTTGTTTTGTCCATGGAATTATCCCAGCAAAAATAACTGGAGTGGGTAGCCATTCTCTTCTCCAGGGAATCTTCCCAACCCAGGGATCAAACATGGGTCTACTGCATTGCAGACAGATTCTTTACCATCTGAGCCACCAGGGAAGTTTATGACAGTTCCAAAGCTGACCATAAAAAGACAAAAGGTCGGTGGTGGCCCAATTCCTGGAAATCTCCTCTCCTTTACCCAAAATAGCTGGAATATTCCTCCACTCATTAGCCTATATAATTAACCACCCCTATAAAAACTGACTACCCCATACCCTGGGGCCTCTTGTGCCTCTCTTGCCTTCTGAGATGACCCACAATCTCTCTTTGGAGGATCTTCCTGAATAATCCTTCTTTCACTTTTCTATGGCTCACTCTTAAATTCCTTCCTGCACAAAGCCAAGACCCAAGATTTGGCGGCCATAAACTTGGATGTGACCTGGGAGGTGACCATTGTCTCATGTCACACTTTTTTCCCTGCAACAATATAGTAGACCGAGGGCTCTACTATAAAGCGCTTCTTCCCTCCAGAGGACTTTTTTCTCAGGCAATGTCTTCAGGCTCTGCTCTGCAAGCCCCCTCCCACCCTTGCACATCCAATCTTGTCATTTCATGGATACAGATCATTTGCTTTGCCTGCATAGCTTGCTCTTTACTCCTCTGTAAAAACTAAAGATGAAGTCTGGCCCTGGGTTTCCAAGACACCCAAGCAAGGATTCCTTTGGTTCATATGCCATTCTCAAGGAAAGACATGCCAAGCTTCATGGCCTGAAAAATTTCATCCCTAAATAGCCAAGAAGTGAAGGCTGGAGCATAAAGTAACCTGAACAAGAATATCAACTGCTTAATCAGAAGTCCACTAAATGTTAATAATTTAACATTTTGGACAGTGTGTATGGAATTTTTTTTTTTAATTTAAGAATCTCTTCTACAAAAGTCTCACTGTGTTGGTGAACACTATGGTGCATTTGAAGTCAAAATCCAGTTCGGCTACTTATTAGTTTATGGTATGGGGGAGTTAAAGTCTGTGGGCCTGGGATTTCTAACCAGTGTGTGGTGGAACTATTACCACCCACATAAGACTCTTCTGAAGTTTCAACAAGAGTGTATATGAGTGTGCCTAGCACATGCAGTGCTTAGAAAGTATAGCCCTCTTTCCATACTACCTGAATGGTTAATTTTAACAGATGCCCTTCATTTTGCAGATCTGCTTATGTAGGCATGGACAGTAGAAACTGAAAAAAAAAAAAACAAAGAGAGTTCGTGGAGTTATTTTAGGCTGAGAAAAGAATGCTGTAGGTACATTCTATATAAAAGCAGAGATATTTTCCAAAAGAATATGGCAGACTAAATTTTAAAAATGTAGAGCCTCAAACCTGAACATTTGCAAAGAATTCTAGAAATAAATCATACTTTTAAAAAGAGAGTTATCTTTACTGATCAAGGAAGATCTGTTCCTATCACATCAAACTTTCTGGTGACAGGAAAGCAGCCATCACTCGGTATCACCTTCTGGGAACAGCAAAGACAGTGAGCACAGAGATGACACAGAGTTTTGCTGCCATCTTCATGGTAACAAGTCTCCTCATAACCTAATGACGCATGTTATTTTAAGACACAAAGTATGCCAACCCTGCTAAGTACTCAAATGCTGACAATCAATGTTTTAGTGAAAGACAATAGCACTTTGTTCATCTGATAACAGTTGGGAAAACCCCTTAAAAAAAAAAAGCAAAATCCTACCCAGGTCAAACAGAAGAAGGTAAACACAATAAATGTAACACACCCAAGTCATGAATACACCATTGTGAATCCGAGGAAAATTTCAGGTACAGAAAGGAAAACCTATACTGGATGCTTGGGGCTGGTGCACTGGGACGACCCAGAGGGATGGTGGGGGGAGGGAGGAAGGAGGGGTGTTCAGGATGGGGAACACGTGTATACCTATGGTGGATTCATGTTGATGTATGGCAAAACCAATACAATATTGTAAAGTAATTAACCTCCAATTAAAATAAATAAATTTATATTTTAAAAAAAGGAAAACCTAGTTATGAAACCAAATCACACACCTGAGAAGAGCATACGCTTCTGACAGGGCAGCCGATGGGGACCAGACAGGAGGCTAGTATAGTGGCAGCAGGCTTCCTGCTGGGTACTATAAGTTTAAAACCATGAGAATTCACTTTTTCTCAAAAAAAAAAATCAAAATGGAAACACAAATCTACAAACCTTGGCATCGTCTCATATGCAAAAAAACTGAGTCTTCAATTCAGGACAGTCATCTCCTTCATTCCTTTAGATGTCAAACTTTCTATTTTATACTGGAAAATTAGGGGCTTTTTTCTTTTGAATTTTGTACAGTATAAAATTATGAGAACTGCAGAACTCTTGGCACATAAAGACTCTGCACAAATCTCTGTACTAAGAGATGATAAAATTCTAGCATAACTTCTAGCAGGGGAAGAAAAAAAAAAACACTGCCAGGAGAACATACTGTTTTTCCAGCCAATACAAGGGGATAAGTCCCTGATCTCCTTAACCCTTGCCCACTTCTTCTTTCTCCCTTTAAAAGGTCCAGTTACCTAAACACAAATTGAATGGAACTCATCTGTTCCTCCTAGTATTCAGTCAGTAGTTACTGAAAAAAATGTTTTCATAGCTTAAACTAGTGTCTGGCATTTTTTAAAAAATCTTTGACAGCAGTGCCTTTGATATGTATAAAGAATATGTCCAAAGACCCTAATTAATTCTTAAAACCTTGTTTAGCATCATAGCACAAAACTGTCCCAGTTAAATGAATTAGAATAAAAGAAGTAGAATATTTAATTGATGCCCTTAAGTCTTCCAACAATTCTATAAACACACATACACCATTTGAGTCTAAGTTGCAAACCTTCAGAATGAGCCAAGAAAAACAAAGAAAACATTAATCCTATAAACACACACTAAAATTATTTTTCTATCACCATTAAAATAAAATTGAGTTTCCATGGAGAATTTGTGTTGTTTGCTTTTCCACTGTTTGTATTGTTTTTGTTTTTATATTATTTGTACTTGTTTCCTGAGTATATACTCAGAACAGGAAGTTTTTAAACTTCGGGAAAGGTTCTTTTCTTACCTTGTGTCTCTGCACTGACTAGAGAATTCATTAATGTAGATCTATTAATGGTGTTCCTGGTCCAGACTTTGTTAGTTTCACAATCTAACAAGTAATCAGACATTTCACTCTAATTTATTCTAAAACCATCACCTTAAAGATTTCTCAACTCCAAAAGAAATGCCTTTCCTTCTGTGGGCATTGCTACTTTTCTACAAATTTATGCTACCTCAGATGAGCTCTTGTGCAAGGAGCAAACTGGCTATGCTTTAGTACTTACTAAGAGGCATATTTCTCATCATTATAGTGACTCAAATGAATGCCTCTGTGTAACTACAAACTGTTAAGGGTTAAGGATGTTGAAAAGCATTCTCTCACACTAGAAATTGGAAATGTTTTATATATATATATATATAATTTATATTTATAATTAAATTTAAATTTACATATAATTTATATATAAATATATATATAAACATATATATTTACCTCAAGAGCAGTTAAACACAGGAATAGCTACATTTGCAATAGATATCTAGAAATACTATGAACGCAATCTGCATTGAATATTTTCTGCATGTCATTCATATCCTTACAAATTCAAAACACTTATGGAATTCAAGAACAATCTGAAGCCTAAAGATTCAATTAACAATGTAAGTTGATGCCTAATTCGATTTCTGCACACCATTAATCAAGATGCAGCTACCTTATCATATCTTAAGATGTCTTATAAGTCCATTAAAATTTTTTTGCAGAAATTTTGCAAAAGTAAAATCACAAGGTTTTTTTCCAAAATGTAAATATCACATACATTTAAATGCCTAACATTGTGAAAGCTTAATAAATTGGCATGTCATCAATTCCCTTAAGCAATAAAGCAGGCACCTAACAGACAATGACTGTTCACACGGCAATGTGGTGAGAAAGCTTGCAGAAACCTGAAACAGAAACATCTAGAACATAGATATAAAAAGCCATTACTGCTTAACAGTGCACTTTATTACTGAACTCTTTCAACTCAAAAGGAGTTGCATTCTTGGTTTTTAATTTCTGCTTTTAATTGTACAAACGAACTTATTTACAAAACAGAAATAGAGTCACAAATGTAAAATATAAACTTAAAGTTACCAGAGGGGAAAAGGGTGGGAGGTGGATAAATTAGGAGGCTGAGATTGATACATACACATTACTATATATAAAATAGATAACCAATAAGAATCCGCTGTCTATCACAAAGAACTCTACTCAATACTCTGTAATGGCTTATATGGGAAAAGAACCTAAAAAGAGTGAATATATGTATTTGTATAACTGATTCACTTTGCTGTATAGCAGACATTAACACAACATTGTAAATGAACTAAACTCCAGTAAAAAATTAATTTTAAAAATCTCTTTCATATTTTTCTAAACATTCTTATCTCAATATTTTTGAGCTATTTCTAACAATGGCCCACATTAAAAACTGTATTAGAACCTATTAGAACCTGGGTCTCCTGCATTGCAGGCAGATTCTTTACCAACTGAGCCACCACGGAAACCCTGTATTAGTTCAGGATGCTATAATAAATAACCATAGACTGGGTGGCTTAAACAGCAAATACTGCTCACAGTTTTGGATGCTGCGAAGTCCAAGATCGAAATGCAGGTAGATCCAGTGTTTGGTGGGAATCCGCTTCCTGGTTTGAAGATTGCTATCTTTTTCTTCTATCCTCTTGTTACAGAATATACGGGCACTAATCCCATTTATGAGAGCTCTATCCTCATGATCTACTTATTAATCTCTGAATACCATCCTACTGTGTTGGGATTTCAACATATGATTTAGCAGGGACACAAACACTCAGCCCATCACATGACCAGTTAATAATCTATCATTTGGACCTGTCCAGCATCTGTTCCCCATATTGTGGGGAACTGTTACCACAATTTTCTTAAGGGAATGCATCCAACCCTAGTTTGGGTGAGCTAACCTGGCATCAAAGGTGAGCAACTTAATTCTTAACTCTGTGGTTAACAGAATGAACATTCACATGTGCCAAAGGAATTGTATCCGAAAATAAAGACATGTTTTACAAATAAGCTTGATAAAAATTAGAGCCAAGACTTTTGGTGAAAAAACTGGGATACAGACATTCTCTTTCCATGGAGTTTACTAAACTTACAGAATACAGAACTACAACAGCTGGCGCTGATGTTTTATACTATTCAGAAAACCACATGAGAATTAAGACTTAAATTATTGGGTATATACTGACCTGGAGAAGAGACAGCCAAGAAAGAGAAAGAGACAATCCACCTTTGAGCATCTGGGGTCCTATAAAAGAGAAAGCTAGGATCTTGGGTTTTTCAGCTATATTGTTAAATCGGAATTGTACTAGTTTCTGACATTTGCAATTAAAATTTCCCAACTCATAGGCAAATTAGTTTCCCAATTAATTCAACTGGCTTAAAAATCCATGGTGTCTCAATCTCCCTCCAGTAAATTTAGTTGAAACTGACATAAATGCTGCATTTTTAGGTTTTGAAATGATTATAAAATTTGTTCAGGAAGCAAAAATACTGAAATCTATACATTAACATAAAACTACATAAAGTAGATTTGCACACATTTATTAAGACAGCATATTAAAAAGCAGAGACATTACTCTGTCAACAAAGGTTGGTCTAATCAAGGCTATGGTTTTTCCAGTAGTTATGTATGGATGTGTGAGTTGGACTATAAAGAAAGCTGAGCGCCAAAGAATTGATGCTTTTGAACTGTGGTGTTGGAAAAGACTCTGGAGAGTCCCTTGGACTGCAAGGAGATTCAACCAGTCCGTCCTAAAGGTGGTCAGTCCTGGGTGTTCAGTAGAAGGACTGATGAAGCTGAAACTCCAATACTTTGCCCACCTCATGCAAAGAGCTGACTCATTTGAAAAGACCCTGATGCTGGGAAAGATTGAGGGCAGGAGGAGAAGGGGACACAGAGGATGAGATGGTTGAACGGCATCACCGACTCGACGGATGTGAGTTTGGGTGAACTCCGGGAGTTGATGATGGATAGGGAGGCCTGGCGTTCTGTGGTTCATGGGGTCACAAAGAGTCAGACACAACTGAGCGACTGAACTGAACTGAATAATAGATAATATACGTCAGAGACAAAAAAAATGACTATTTTCAAATTTTCAAGATAACTAAAAAAACCGATAGAATCAATTCACAGTTTTATGTTATATAACAAACTATGGCAAGTGTACATTTCCTTCCTAGCTCATCAAAAATTCTCAATTTATTTACCTAAGTTACAACTTTATAATTTACAAAGATTTCATAGTCTATATTTTCCTTTTTAAAATAAAAATCTTAATGAATTTGGTATTCTGACTAAAAATGTTCATATTTCCCATCTAAAATAAAAGTATTGGACATTATTCAAGACATTTGAATTGAGACAAAGGGGAATCTAAACCAAATTCATATCCAAATAATATAAACCAACTGAAACTCTGATCAAGAAGGCTAGAAGCTAGCAGTGTTTTAGCCACCATATCTGAGTCAAACTTTGGATGCTTGATGAGGCAATTACAGAAGTCTAAAATTTCCATTTAAGCACTTAAGAGTTAAATAAAATGTCCTGGAGAGAAAAGTTCCCCTTCTTTCTTCAGTTCAGTCACTCAGTCGTGTCTGACTCTTTGCAACTCCATGAACTGCAGCACTCCAGGCCTCCCTGTTCATCACCAACTCCCAGAGTACATTGAAACTCATGTCCATCGAGTCAGTGATGCCATCCAGCCATCTCATCCTCTGTCATCCCCTTTTCCTCCTGCCCCCAATCCCTCCCAGGATCAGAGTCTTTTCCAATGAGTCAACTCTTCACAGTAGGTGGCCAAAGTATTGGAGTTTTAGCTTTAGCATGAGTCCTTCCAAAGAACATCCAGGACTGATCTCCTTTATTATTTTTTAATTTTTATTTTTATTTTAGTTTGCTTTACAATACTGTATTGGTTTTGCCATACATTGACATGAATCAGCCACGGGTGTACATGAGTTCCCAATCCTAAACCCCCCCTCCCACCTCCCACCCCATATCATCTCTCTGGATCATCCCCATGCACCAGCCCCAAGCATCCTATATCCTGTATCGAACATAGACTGGCAATTCGTTTCTTCCATGATAGTATACATGTTTCAATGCCATTCTCCCAAATCATCCTACCCTCTCCCTCTCCCACAGAGTCTAAAAGTCCGTTCTATACATCTGTGTCTCTTTTGCTGTCTCACATAGAGGGTTATCATTACCACCTTTTAAAATTCCTTATATATATATATTAATATACTGTATTGGTGTTTTTCTTTCTGGCTTACTTCACTCTGTAAAACCAGCTCCAGTTTCATCCACCTCATTAGAACTGATTCAAATGTATTCTTTTTAATGGCTGAGTAATACTCCATTGTGTATATGTACCACAGCTTTCTTATCCATTCATCTGCTGATGGACATCTAGATTGCTTCCATGTCCTGGCCATTATAAACAGTGCTGCGATGAACACTGGGGTACACGTGTTTAGAATGGACTGACTGCACCTCCTTGCAGTCCAAGGGACTCTCAAGAGTCTTCTCCAACACCACAGTTCAAAGGCATCAATTCTTCGGCACTCAGCTTTCTTCACAGTCCAACTTGCACATCCATACATGACCACAGGAAAAACCATAGCCTTGACTAGACGGACCTTAGTCGGCAAAGTAATGTCTCTGCTTTTGAATGTGCTATCTAGGTTGGTCATAACTTTCCTTCCAAGGAGTAAGCGTCTTAATTTCATGGCTGAAGTCACCATCTGCAGTGATTTGGGAGCCCCCCACCCAAAAAAAAGTCTGACACTGTTTCCACTTGTTTCTCCATCTATTTCCCATGAAGTGATGGGACCAGATGCCATGATCTTCACTTTCTGAATGTTGAGCTTTAAGCCAACTTTTTCACTCTCCTCTTTCACTCTCATCAAGAGGCTTTTTAGTTCCTCTTCACTTTCTGCCATAAGGGTGGTGTCATCTGCATATCTGAGGTTATTGATATTTCTCCCAGAGATCTTGACTCCAGCTTGTGCTTCTTCCAGCCCAGTGTTTCTCCTGATGTACTCTGCATATAAGTTAAATAAGCAGGGTGACAATATACAGCCTTGACATACTCCTTTTCCTCTTTGGAACCAGTCTGTTGTTCCATGTCCAGTTCTAACTGTTGCTTCCTGACCTGCATATAGGTTTCTCAACAGGCAGGTCAGGTGGTCTGGTATTCCCATCTCTTTCAGAACTACAGAAGCTATAATAGTAGAAACAAATGTATTAATTTCTTTCCGTTTTCCAAAATATTTTTTAAAATTATTTTTGGTATTTTACTGATTTTTTAAAAGTCAGGAAATTTACTATTCTCAATGGTACAGACAAGAAAGCTCTCCCTTATTTTACCATAGCACATACATTTTTTAATGAAGTTCCAAAGATACACTAGCTGAAAAGATGTGTAATCTCAAGTGTAATATATAAGGTTTTAGAAGTACAGGTTTTCACGGAATTAGCCTTGCTGGTAGCAAAAGGCATGGATATCTGTTTTTCATTACTTACTTTCATGAATTCACCACAAGGGCCACATTTGCTATTGCTAAGCTAACCACCGGGAAACATACCTTTGGAAATAATTAAGCTCTAAAAAGCAGAAGTTATACATTTCTAACATCCAATTAACTTGCTATAGTTCCTTCAGTAAAACCTCTCCCTGAGGGAGAAGGTCAGGTTTCAGCCATCATCTGACTTTCTCAAGATGCTTTACAAAGGCCCCTGCACACTTAAAAATAAAGACAACCCACAAAACTTGTCTTTCTTTCCAAGGTCTTAAAACACTCAGCAAAAATTTGAGGAAACGTAGAAAACATTCTGGAAAAGGAAATGGCAACCCACTCCCGTATTCTTGCCTGGAGAATGCCATGGACAGAGGAGCCTTGCGGGCTCCAGTCTGTGGGGTTGCAAAGAGTCAGATATGACTGAAGTGACTGATCACACACACAGGAAATGTCCACTTGCGATTTACTTAAGAAAGCATATTTGCAAAGAAAATTCATGTTCTTGTGACAGTGTGGCAAAGTCTGATGTTCCTTTAGTTTATGAGAAAAACAGTAACTACAAAGTAAGAAAATAACACTGAGGTTTTTTAATTATACTGACTAGGTCATTTGTTGAAAACTATTAAGCCTCTTCCCAGTCATTTACCTGGTTATTTTTAGGGTAAGTGCAATGCCTTCATTATTGAAATTGCTATCAAGGTTCAGAAATGTTTGCCATTGTGTGTTTTACCTGTTACTCTATGATCAGTATGTATTTTTTTTAATTTTTTTAAATTACATTTTTATTTTTACTTTATTTTACTTTACAATACTGTATTGGTTTTGCCATACATTGACATGACATTTTTAATTTTTGTAACATTTCCATCTAAAAAAATCAGATTTAGGGATCATGTCTATTCTTTCACAGGTCAGACCTGAGAATTCAATAACTAGATTTTTAGCAATTTCCTATCTAGGTTTTTAACCTATTTCTTCTCGTGAAGGTCAAAAAAGCTTAATAATGTTGTGTTGATGCTGGACTTTTCTTAACAGAGAAGAGACCACCCGTTCTGAAGAGCCTAAATCGTTTAATCGCATCAAAACATCTTAAATGTGAAGTCAAAAACTTAATGCAGGGATAAGAGGATTAAGATGGTGAAGTATATGGCACAATTATTGTAAACAGAGAAGGCAATGGCAACCCACTCCAGTGTTCTTGCCTGGAGAATCCCAGGGACAGAGGAGCATGGTGGGCTGTAGCCTATGGGGTCTTACAGTCGGAGACGACTGAAGTGACTTAGCAGCAGCAGCAGCAGCAGCAGCACTATATACATATATTGAGCAAAACTTAACTATTTCTATTTAAAAGTCAAAAATAAACATTTTAAGTCAAAATCAAAGATATCTAACCATGATGTATGGCAGAAACCAACACAACATTGTAAAGCAACCATCCTCCAATTAAAAATAATGTTAAAAAAGAAAAAAACCTAGGCATTAAAAAAAAAGTATCTATGTAGCAGACAAGCAAGAAATGGCCTGACTTTCATATGAAAGGAACTAGAAATATATAGCATAATATAGATGTATTCAGTTCAGTTCAGTACACTCGCTCAGTCATGTCCGACTCTTTCCGACCCCATGAATCGCAGCACGCCAGGCCTCCCTGTCCATCACCAACTCCCGGAGTTCACTCAGACTCACGTCCATCAAGTCAGTGATGCCATCCACCCATCTCATCCTCGGTCGTCCCCTTCTCCTCCTGCTCCCAATCCCTCCCAGCATCAGAGTCTTCTCCAATGAGTCAACTCTTCGCATGAGGTGGCCAAAGTACTGGAGTTTCAGCTTTAGCATCATTCCTTCCAAAGAAATCCCAGGGCTGATCTCCTTCAGAATGGACTGGTTGGATCTCCTTGCAGTCCAAGGGACTCTCAAGAGTCTTCTCCAACACCACAGTTCAAAAGCATCAATTCTTCAGCGCTCAGCTTTCTTCACAGTTCAACTCTCACAACCATACATGAATGACCACAGGAAAAACCATAGCCTTGACTAGACAGACCTTAGTCGGCAAAGTAATGTCTCTGATTTTGAATATGCTATCTAGGTTGGTCATAACTTTTCTTCCAAGGAGTAAGCGTCTTTTAATTTCATGGCTGCAGTCACCATCTGCAGTGATTTTGGAGCCCCCAAAAATAAAGTCTGACACCGTTTCCACTGTTTCCCCATCTATTTCCCAAGAAGTGATGGAACTGGATGCCATGATCTTCATTTTCTGAATGTTGAGCTTTAGAAAACCAAAAATCTCTACATTTATACATTTAAATCATTTTGCCTATAACTTGGTATTTAGTAGCTGATATCTTTTCCAAGCAGTATATTCTCACTAGAGAATCAATTTTTTTTAATTGACTTTATTAGCATGAATAGAGCATAAGGTTGGCTCAAACCTATAAACTAAATATAAGAACATACCAGTAACTGCTATATAAATTACTTTAGTGGTCTCTGTTTTAATACATTCCAAATTGCCCCAATTTCAACTTGCAAGTCTATGAAGAGAAATTAAATTTCCTTTCTTTGAATATTTTTAATGAAAAAGCCTTTATGGTAAACAATAAAGAAGTACAGCATGTTTCCTATAATAAACATTAAATTTTTGTGTTCCTGAATCCTCTTCTAAAAAGCTTATCTGTGGCATAGTTATGAAACTTATTATGATTCAGAAGCTTTTAGCCCATAGGTACACATGGAGAATCGTATTTTTATAAAGGAAGTAGAGTAAAAATGCAAAAGATTAAAATATATTTTTAGCTGAAGAAAATGGCAAATCATCTGTGGTACTACTGAACACTCTTTCCTTCTGTTCTTGCTGATATAGAATTTCAGCACAGTTCAGTGATTAGAAACATGCAAAATATAAACAATGGCCAGAGCATAATAATAATCATGAATGGTATCTTTGTAAAACATCTGTCTCTTCTGTCCATTAAAATGCAGATTCCAAAGAGTGATTGTAGATATGTTTGTTATTAAACCAACTCATCTCCTAATAGCATTACTATATAATTGCCATTATGCACTCAGTAAGAGAAAGTTGAAGCTTAATTAAAATATATTTCCTTACCAGTTGTCAAAGGTGAGTAATGAGATGGATGGAAAACTAATAAACTTCACTGTTTTCCATACACAAATGTTTATGCCAAACATTACTCATATCTTCCTGTCAATGGAGAAGGTCTCTCTGTATTTCCTTAGTGATCATAATCTAAAATGTTGATAGGATTCTCAGAGACAATAAACACATGTTTATTTACAAACTATTATAAATTTATAAACTGTTTTCTTTGCTAAATCCTGATGGTTTAGGGGAGAAAATAAGGAATTTACATAAAACTAACTCTCATTGCTGGAACACTGTCCTTGGGTAGTTCCAGATTTTGGAACTGTTACCCTTAATCTAAATAGCATGCAGTATCTAATAGTCAATAAGCCCCTAATATTTCTAAGTATTCT
Source organism: Capricornis sumatraensis (assembly GCF_032405125.1). Lineage (NCBI taxonomy): Eukaryota > Metazoa > Chordata > Mammalia > Artiodactyla > Bovidae > Capricornis > Capricornis sumatraensis. The sequence continues at coordinate 29,447,385 of NC_091073.1, forward strand.
GATTTATTGCCATTGGCTTAGAATTTTAAATCTTAATTATCTTGACTTTCCATTTCTTCTTTCAGTTTCCCTTCCCACCCTGCTTGATGTTTCCAAGACCCCTAGCATGCAGATCGTGTTCTCTACTTGATTCAGTTAAACATTGCAATTTTAGAGTTCTTTGCACAGCTGCTTCTGCAGTTTGGATAATTAGTGTTCCATAAAATGAAAATAAACAGAGAAAGATATCTCCCTCCCTCTAATGTTCTTTAAGGAAACTCTACATAAAAACTGCTGTGATATATATATATATACACATATATATATACACATACATACATACATATATCAGTGACCACAATCTTACTGGTATCCAGGCCCTATGTTGTCACCTCATCTGCCTGTGGGCAAAATCTTGTCATTTGCTTTCAATGAACAGAATACAAGAAAACTGGCAGGATGTCTCTTGGTGATTATGTTACAGAAGACTGTGATTTCGCTCTTGATTCGCTGACTGGCTCTGCTATTGTAAAATGCTCTGTGAACAGGCCTCCATGACAAGGAATAGAGGCAGGCCTCCAACCATGAGCTTGTGAAGAAGTGAAACCTCAGTGCCATAGCACAGAGAAACTGATTCCTTCCAACAGCTAGCTAAGTGAGCTAGGAAGAGGATCATTCTCAGTGGAGCCTTGAAAAAGGCCCCGAGCCAGAGAATCACAGAGACTGTGAGATAATCTACGTAGTTTAAGCAGCTAATTAAAGTGAAAGTTGTTCAGTCTTGTCCGATTCTTTGCAACCCCATGACTATACAGCCCATGAAATTCTCCACGCCAAAATACTGGAGTGGGTAGCCTTTCCCTTTTCCAGGGGATCTTCCCAACCCAGGGACTGAACCCAGATCTCCCACATGAGGCAGATTCTTTACCAGCTGACCCACAAGGAAAGCCTTTAAGCAACTAAGTTCTGGGGTAATTTGTTAGGCAGTAATAGCCAGCTAATACATTGTGCAAAGGATTTAGTTCATTAAGAATTTTCCATGGCTGTTTTCATCATAATGGTGCTTCTTTCATTCACAAAAATTAAGTGGAGATCTGCAGCAGAAGTTTGAATCTAATAATCCATTTCATTTAGATATATCTAAGTAAAATAGGTTACTGATGCTCTCTCTAATGACTTGGCCAAGTAAGCTAACCAAACTCCTTAAAGATAGCTTCAGTTTTTCAAACCCACAATTCTGAAAAGACATTATCTTTTATAACCTTATTTTCCCAAAGAATGACTAAAGCTAAACAATAAAAGCCAAAACAATTTTGAAAGTGAAGAATATTCAGTCTCATCAACACTCCCACATCAAAAAGCCTGATTGCTCTGAACAGGATATTATGGGTTTCTGGAAACAGATCTGGTGCTGTTTGTTTACTGTACAAGCCATACAATTGATGGCCTGGATAGAAATGTGAGTTTCGCAAAGAATTCACAGTTGAAGTCCAAGTAATTTCTCACTTCAGGACTTCAGGGAATAGAGTTTTAAGCCTAATCTCTCCAAAGATTTTCATTAAAAATGCAAAGCAAAACTGTGTTCAGCTACTTGATAGCACACACCTATTTGTTCTCCAAGTGATCACACAGACTTAAAACATGAACACAGAGCAAACGGGGCACATCTGAGAGGGAAGGACTGGTATCCATTGTATCCTACCGATTAAGGTCCTTCACAAAGGCATCTGAGAGCATTTGAACCTGCTCACGTAGTTCTTAATGTTTCATTTGGAATTTCCTTAAAGTTATTACAAAGTGATTCATTGTCAAGAATGTTTCCTGGACGTCCTTTACAATAGACCCCAAACCTTCAAAACCCAGACAACAGAGAAAGAATAGGATTTCTTAACTCACCAAGTAGAGAGATCTGGCTTATGCCTCGGACACAAGATCAGTTTACACATCTTTATCTAATTTACCATTTTGCCAAACAACTTCATGTCACCATTTTACATCCTATTTTGGAGGTTTATAAAAAGCTCCTCATACGTCTTTTACAAATAATTTTTCTTTAAAAAAACAAAAAATTACAGAACTGCTTTGGTAACTTTCTTCCCTTTTTATGTGCCTCTCAGAGCTGTTGTTGTTCTTGTAAGAGAAGCTGTTGTTGTCGTTGTAGTTGTTGGAAGAGAAGAAACAGGTGTATACAGGAGCAGACAGAAGATACAACGAACATGAAAAATATTAATCACTCAGCCATGTCCAATTCTTTGCAAACCCATGGATCGTAGCTCTGCCCATGGAGTTCTCCAGGCAAGAATACTGCAGTGAGTTGCCATTTTCCTCTCCAGGGATCTTCCCGACCCAAGGATCAAACCTCTGTCTCCTGCATTGCTGGCAGACCGTTTACCATCTGAGCCACCAGGGAAGCCCAGAGGATAGAGGGGCTCTGCTAGTTTACCCCCCGACCTCTCCAAGACTCGTTTCCTATAGCTCTGTCTGATGTAGTCCCTTCCAACAGCCCCATCTTATGAAAATACTAAGCCAGATTAATTCTTGCCAAAGTCCAGTTTCCCACTGTATCAAATCCAGTGGAATGCCAGTTCAAAGGAGAAGGAGACAGAAGATAATGAATAGACTAACATGGCACACACTCCCTTTCTTGCTAACATGCTTTACATTTTCTTAACCTTTCTCTGATGGATGTTAATTCCTTCCCTGTTGTGGACTGAATCTTTGTGTCCCTCCCCCAGATTCGTATGTTGAAATCCTAACTCCTATATGACGCTTTAGGAAGTGAGATGCTGGATTAACTCATTAGAGTGAAGTCCTTGACAACAGAACAGGGCTTTTAGAGGCCTCACTCAAGTCCCTGCCATGTGAGCGACCAACAAGAAAATACCGCTTAGCCTCCAGGAAGGGAAGCCTCCTGAGAACTCAAACATGCTGGTGCCTTGATCTCAGACTTCCAGCCTCCCATCTATCGTATCTGCAGTAGCAGCAGAACAGACTAAGACATCACCTTTGTCATCTACTTCACTGAGGTATCTAACCAAAAAAAAAAAAAAAAGAGAGAGAGAGAAAGAGAGAGAGAGAAAGAGAGAGAGAACAGTTTCCACTCTAAACTAGAATAAAACATAGGAACAATACTGAGTAATTCTCAGTAAAATAAGGGAAATCATAGTATAGTGAAGCTTATAGTCCACAGGGAAAGGACAGAAAACCCAGGCCCAGTTCCCACACTGCTTGGTGTCAGACTGAGAGACGGTCAACATATAACCAGACACAGCCCACAAGCCTCTCGTGTGTCCACTTTCTCATCCAACAAAGGCTTTCACGCAGAAGTTCTGACTTCTGCATTTTACAAATGGAAATCCAAAGCCTAGGAAGCTTACCCATGTGTGCTAAGTCACTTCAGTCATGTCCAACTCTTTGCAACCCCATGCACTGGGGTTCCAATCCTCTGTCCATGGGATTCTGGACAGATACTGGAGTGAGTTGCCAGGCCCTCCTCCACTAGGAAGCTTATATCCTTTGTTTAAGGTCATATACCTAGTTTGTCAGTTAAAGGGGAAGATACTAGTTCAGTTTAAGAAATAACCAGTTACAATAGCTTGGAAGCATTTTAACCATGAACCTGTGTCATCTCTAAGGCCCTGAGCATGTAAGATGCACAGATTTAATACAAAACTTCTACAGATAATAATTTCATAGACTTTGCCAAATTCTTATCATAAAAGTTCATACGCAAAATAGTACTTAAAAATATATAACTGTAGTAGACACCATATGGAAAGCCTACTTAGAGACAAATACCAAGCTCCTGAATGTAAAGACAACTCATTAATGGTGCTCTGTTTGATTTCATTTCAATCTAAGACAAGACTCCATATGACATAGATGGGGCTAATATTGCCAAGTGGCTCAAGCAATGCCTGCCCTAACCATAACCCAGCTTTCATTTCTGTGTAATAGCAACTGCAGAGTAAAAAACCAAATTACATTGCCCCAGATTCTATGGTATCTAAATGCTACAGGTACTGTTATGCACATGAAGAGACTTAGAATGTGGAAGTGGCACTAGCAACAGGGAGACTATATCTAGGAAATCTTTTTCATTTCCTGGATCAGCTAGACTAGAATTTCTACCCATGGTTCATTCACATATCATGTACCCAGAATCAGTAATGGAAGGCATTTTTCTCAGCACAGTCCTACACTGTGGTTGAGCATGTCTGTCAACTGACCTGTTCCTGGATACACAGTTTCCAATTTTGGTTCTGTGACTCTTGAGAAATTCTATAAAACTACAAAATACCTTTTAAAAATGTGTCTTGTAAACAATCAATGAAACATTTTTTTTTGTTTACAACTAAGAATCTTTAACAATATAACCGCTCTATTATACTGAAAGTTTTTGAGTGTTTAGAACAGTAGTCATTAATGAACAAAGAGACCTGATTTCAGTTACCTGAGAAACCTTTTCAAATGGCCATTCTTCACGTACCAAACATAATCAACATTCTAGTCTACTACTGGCTAAACCTTACCTGCCACCTGAGAAATCTGTATGCAGGTCAAGAAGCAACAGTGAGAACCAGACATGGAACAACAGACCAATTCCAAGTCTGGAAAGGAGTACGTCAAGGCTGTATATTGTCACCCTACTTATATGCAGAGTACATCATGAGAGATGCTGGGCTGGAAGAAGCACAAGCTGGAATCAAGATTGCTGGGGGAAATATCAATAACCTCAGATATGCAGATGGCATCACCCTTATGGGAGAAAACAAAGAGGAACTGAAAAGCCTCTTGATGAAAGTGAAAGAGGACAGTGAAAAGGCTGGCTTAAAACTCAACATTCAAAAAACTAAGATCATGGCATCCGGTCCCATCATTTCATGGCAAATAGATGGGGAAACAATGGTAACAGTGATAGACTTTATTTTCTTGGGCTCCAAAATCACTGCGGACAGTGACTGCAGCCATGAAATTAAAAGACACTTGCTCCATAGGAGAAAAGCTTTGACAACCTGTATTTTAAAGCAGAGACATTACTTTACTGAGAAAGGTCCATATAGTCAAAGCTATGGTTTTTCCAGTAGTCATGTATGGATGTGAGAGTTGGACCATAAAGAAGGCAGAGTGCAGAAGAATTGATGCTTTCCAACTATGGTGTTGTAGAAGACTCTTGGAAGTCTCCTGGACTGCAAGGAGATCAAAGCAGTCAATCCTAAAGGAAACCAACCCTGAATATTCATTGGAAGGACTGATGCTAAAGCTGAAGCTCCAATACTCTGGCCACCTGGTGCAAAGAGCCGACTCATTGGAAAAGACTCTGATGCTGGGAAAGGTTGAAGACAGGAGAAGAAGGGGATAACAGGAATGAGATGGTTGGATGGCACCAATGGACATGAGCTTGGGCAAGCTCCAGGAGACGGTAGAGGACAGGTAACCCTGGCATGCTGCCATCCATGGGGTTGCAGGGAGTCACAGATGACTGAGTGACTGAACAGCAACAAACACAGAAAGCCCTATACATGTGTGTAAAAGAGCTCTGTACAGATACAGAGGTTTAAGAATGTCTTGTGTTTAAAAAGAAAGAAAAATCTATGTAATTCTATTTAAATATAAACACCTTGTACATCAACACTGTGAAGGTTTGGCCCAAAATCAAGACCATCTACATTACCAGAAACATCACATACAAAACAAGGGAGGTTTCCTTTAAGCAAGAAAGAAAATATATATAACACAGATAAAGAAAGTCAGTTCAATATTCTCTCTTCCAAGTAGGGGCTTATTAATAAACCAAAAACCTACCTAAAGAAGAAGCACTTGATGCTAATGTTATAAAAACAAGTTTAAGAAATATAGAAAGGTTTAACCGCTCAGAGACTTAAACGTATATGTGATAACTACCTACAAAACACCTAATGGCTTGCACAGAATCAGATTTAGGGAACAAAGTCCAGTGTATGAATACTATAAAAAGTTGTGTCTCACAGCACCATGGAAAGCACAAACCAACACTCTTCTCTGAACAGTGAATAAAAACTCCACCTTATACATCTTCATATCCTTGGTCTTTACAGTGTCAAGTAGGCATCTGATGTTAGAAGTTCTGCTTCAACTAAATGGGAAAATTAGTACAGAAATATAAAAAGAGTGTGAAGGAGTAGTGGTTTCTTTACTTATGGTGTATTTGTGAGCAGTGTTTCTCAAAGTCTCTTTTAGGGAACGTTAGTCCCATGATTTATCTACAGTTAAGTGTTACAGGAGAAAATGGAAAATGGCATAGCCCTTGTTGCTAGTTTGAAGTTATGAAATGATAATCAGTATACTAAAGGTTCATGGGAAGCCCTCATTAAAGGAGTCTATTCAACTCTACTACTGCCACTTCCCCAATTTTTTAAGCACAGCTCTTTTTCAAATGGCATATCTAACCAATATCCCAGGAGCTTTTGGAAACGCTCCTTAAGGTAGAATTATTCACTAGAAAATGTGTTGGGCAAGTAAGAGTCAATTCACATTTCTGTCTTTAAGGATAAAAGTAAATCCTACATTTTAAACATTCTCACATGCTTGAAACATCTTCATTATTATATTGTGAAGAAGAGACAAGCAATACTAAAGCAAGCTATCTTTGCATCCTAAAGTAACAAGAGATAGATCTTGAAGCCAGTGCAGGACCATCTTTTTCTAAGTTACTTTTGGTAACTTGGCAGACAGCTGGCTTAGGAAATCCAAGTTTGTTTGAAAGAGCAGTCAGATCTCAAGCAGAAGGCTACAAAGGCTCCTCGTTTTCAACAAGGCCATTTTCCCAATCAGGTACAGAGTCACAAAAATACGAACTGGACTCTAGCTCATAAACGTATAGAGCATGTCACATGTGGGAAAATGAGTTATTTTCATGTAAACACTCTACAAATGTTACCAGGTTTAGCACATAAAACAGAAGAAGACCGATTATACTTGAAATTCAGAATAACAAAGACATTTTTGTGCAAATATGTCCCATGTAATATTGGGGACATACTTATGCTAAAAAATAATTTTTGTCTGAAATTTAATGTTCTATTTCATCTGGCAACCAGGCCCTCCCCTGGAATGCCAGCTACAGACCCTTTGTGCTTAGTCTAAGTCATAGGACAGAGAGTTCCAGAACTGCGTGTGCTCTACCATTCCCTGCTTATCTCTGAGTCATCTCTATTTTATATCTGCAAAGCACAGTATTAGTCATAAGCTCCATGACACCCTCGCATGGCACAAGAGAAAGAACTGACTTATTCTCCCCACCATGACAATCCAGAGTATAACCAAAGACAACGCACTGAAGAGGAGACATTGCTGAAGGAAGACACAGACCCGAGTTCTTATTCTTACTCGGCCAGTTTTATAACCTTTTGCAAGTACATGTAGCTCTTCAAGCCTTGGTTGTGCTGACTTCAGGAACCCTAGAGGACTAACATTTTACAATTCCACGCTCCTAAGTGAACTAAACTTTGCCATGTCCTTGTGACCAACTGGAGGTCATGCCTGTCTAAGTTGAAAATAGAGGAAACCACCTCAGAATTAAAGAAAAACAAGGGATTGGCTAAAAGATGACCCTTACATTTAATTAAAATCCATTTGTTTCTAAAGAAATGTTACCTTCAGGCTAAAAAAAGGCACCTTAAATATTTCATAAACAATATATGTTAGTCAACCATATAACTTTAAATACCTCTCATCCCCTGGACAGTCAGTACCAAATCACTTTTATTCCAGACCATTAAAAAAAAAAAAAAGCAGTCAACTATTTTACTTCCCTGAGTTCTGTGTGGTACACCTCTAAGACACCATAAAGCATTCTGCTAGTTTCATAAAAGGTGTCTATGGACGACAAAGGGCAAATCCATTTTCTCTAACAGATTCTTGAAACAATTTTATTTAAATAGCATTTCTCCACACAAAGAATCTCTAACACTAATTCATTTTGCCTTCAGCTTAAGTAACTGTCTATTTAAAAACATTTACAATATGAGTTTTTCTTTAGTTAAGTACCATGCCCTCATACAATCTGAGTGCCAGCCACTGCTTTCAAGGGATTAAAATCTTGATTACCAACATCTTTAGCATAGCATGAAAGAAATAAATATATTAAATTATACAAATGGTTAAGAGTCATGACCTTACGCTTGCCAGCTAAACACAAAAGTCCAGTTAAATATAAAATTCGAATTTCAAACTCCAAAATTGGGATGTACTCAAAATTAATATTTATTTGAAACTCAAATAACCGGGGATTCTATTTTTTTGTTTCCATATCTGGCAATTTTATGTGGGCTACTCCATATGAGATATTTGCCAATTTTCATCTTTTTCCCCCAATCAAAACACTCATTTTGATTTTTAATTTTTCCTTAGAGTCAAGAGTTTCCACCTGCTTCAGAATATGAATAAATAATTTCTCAGCCCAAAATTTCATTAATATTTCTTTGCTTTTAACAAAATCAGGTTCCCACCAAAAAAAATACTGTTAGTCTACAGAACATACAATCTTACCAACATTTTTACCTACCTGTGGGAAATATATGAGAAGGCCAAATAATAAAATATTTCCTTTTTTCGCTTCCTTGGCAAACTCTCTAATCTGCATTACCTTTTCCATTTTCTGACCGAATGGTACTGATTCATAATCAAGAAAATGCACCTGAAAAATAATATAAAAGGTAACAATTAGAATACCATTCACTTTTCCTTGATTAACATGATATTAAAAAAGCTCAAAACACATACAGAGAGAACAAGATGGCAGAGGAAAAGGTGGACGTGGAGTACATCTCTCTCTACAGATACATCAGGGATACACCTTCAGACTCAGAACTGCATCAGCAGAACATCAGCTGAGAGCAGAGAGGAGGACAAAGAGGTGGAAAAGAAGAGATAGAGCCACGCGAAACTCGGCAGGACGAAGGAACTAGGGGGGAAAACAGGAGTGTTAGTAGGACTGGACCGGCCCTCACCAGGTGGGGGAACTGAGGCAGGTGTCCAGTCCCCACACTGGGGCAACTGTCTGAGTCAGAGGAGAAACATTTAAGGCTGGGAGTGAAGAAGCTGATCCATGGCAGCCTAAATGGTATGAGAAGCAGACAGTCCTTGCTGCAGCCATACATACCCTGGACAGGGACACAGGGCCCCTGGAAGGCGCAGCAGCGGGGAGCTGGAGTTTAGGGATTGTGCAGCAATCCCAGGGCAAGGACTGCTGTTGACTGTGGAGAGATGGGTCGAGGGGATGTGAAGGAAGAGACTGTGGTGGGAAATGCCTATGGAGGAAAGCTGGGCAGTCATGGAAGCAAGGCGATACTGCTGAGTCATGCAAAGCAGGTGGAGCCATCACCATAGCCTCTCTCTCCCCACACGCCAGCATCGGCAGCTGAACAATAGGCTGGCACATCAAACACCTGACGCATTGAACTACAAGGTAGGACCCCACCCAGGGTGCTTCTTTAAGTGACTGATGTGCTCATCTACAGACTAGGACCCCCCCCCCAGAGGGGCCCCCTCTATGTGCCTGACATGCCAAGAAGGAGCCCAGGCAAGGGGGCCCTCTAAGTGCCTGAACGGGCAGAGCTACAGAGAAAGACTGGCCAAAGAGGCCTTCTGATTGCCAGCTACCAGAGGCTCAAAAAAAGACTCTGGTAGGGAGTCTTCTGTGATGGAGGCAGCCTATGTCCCTCCACACTTTGTGCCGCCACGGTCCCTGCAAGCCAAGCAGCTGCGACACCTTCATGCTCAACTCTCAGTGGGGCAAAGGTGCCCCAGGCAAAAAAGAAAATCTTGCGTTTATGCACACAGGTCGCTTCAGTCGTGTCCAACTCTTTATGAACCTGTAGACTGTGGCCTGCCAGGCTTCTCTGTCAGGGGGGTTCTCCAGGAGAGAATACTGGAGCGTACTGGCCAATACTTGAGAGCTTGCCATACCGTTCTAGAGCACTATATTTCCTGCTGCCCTGGCCGCCAACTCCCCTGAGTACCTGGTGCTGCCAGAACCCCTGCGACCCAAGCAGCTGCACCCTCTCCACACCTGGCCCTCACTGGGGCAAACCCAAGCCCTCCAGGGCAGCCTCAGGAGCAAACCCCAGTGGACGCACATGCAGAGGTGAAAATAAAACCACAATTGAAACTCAGGGGCAGTGTGGCTAAGGAAGAATAACCAAAACCTTCCCACCAGCTATATGAGCTGCAGATTAAATCAACACAATCAACTAGGCAGATTCTGCATATGCGGAACATACAAAAGGACATTGAGAGCTCTCGCAAAAGAAAACGCACTAGTTCTGACAGCTGAGGACATTGGAGGTAAGAACACACAGGAGTAGGAACAGATGAGAATCTGAGATGGCCCCACATCAGGTCCAGAGATCGGTACCAGCTGGAGGGCATCCTAAGGAGGTGAGGTGGACTGTGACTCCCAGTGAGCGAAAGGACAGCAGAAACTCAAGAAAAACATTGATTATTCTTATGTTTTGATTTGTCCTGTAGATTCTTTCAGATTTTTCTTTTCTTTTTCTTTCCTTCCTCCCAGCCATCTGTTGTAGTTGTCGATTTTATTGGCACTATGAAATCTAATTAAGTTTTTGAGCTTTTTTTTTTTCCCCCTCAGGCACATTTTTTTATTGTTGTTATAAATCTCTGCCTCTACATTGGGCTTTTGCAATTCTGTGGAGTTTTCCTTTTTTTTTTTCATTTTTCTTTTTTAAATTTTAATTCTTAATTTTTTTAACCTATCATTATTTTTTCTACATTTATTCCTTTGTTTGCTTTTCTTACTGTTCTTTTCCCCTTGCAGTTAACCTTTAGTGTGTATAAATCTTTATCTACCTCTATTTAACTCTGCATATCTAGTCTTTCCTTCTTTTCTTTCCCTCCTTTCCTCTCAACATATTTGTTAGTTTTATTTTCATTGCTTTATTTCCCAGTTGGCAACTTGCTTTAGTTTTGTTTGCCAGTTTGTGCTTTAGTTAGTTGTGTTCTTAACTGGTAGACACAATTTTTGGTATCCTTTGTTTGCCAGGTTAATCTACTGTACTTTATTTTTGTTGGACTGTTTTGATTTTGCTTATGGGTGTATATGTAAATGCGTATATTCAGTTACTTTTCATTGTTGTTATAAATCTCTGCCACTGCGTTGGGCTTCTGCAAAGTTCTGTGGAGTTTTCTTTTTTCTATTTTCCTTTCTTTTTCCTTCCTGTGAAAAGACAACCCTCAGAATGGAAGAAATTAATGGCAAATAAAACAACTGACAAAGGATTAATTTCCAAAGTATACAAGCAGCTCATACAACTCAGAAAAACAACCCAATCAAAAAGTGGGGAAAAGACCTAAAAAGACATTTCTACAAAGAAGACATACAGATGGCTGACAAACACATGGAAAGTTGCCCAACATTGCTCATTATTAGAGAAATGCACATCAAAACCACAATGAGCTATCACCTCACACTGGTCAGAATGGCCATCATCAGCAAGTCTACAAACAATAAATGCTGGAGAGGGTGTGGAGAAAAGGAACACTCTTGCGCTGTTGGTGGGAATTTAAATTGATACAGCCACTATGGAAGGTGATATGGAGATTCCTTAAAAACCTAGGAATAAAACCACCATATGACCCAGCAATCCCACTCCCAGGCATATACCCTGAGGAAACCAAAACTGAAAAATACACATGTATCCCATTGTTCATTGCAGCACTGTTTACAATAGCTAGATGTCCATCGACAGATGAATGGATAAATAAGTTGTGGTACATATACACAATGGAATATTACTCAGCCATAAAAAGGAACACCTTTGAGTCAGTTCTAATGAGGTAGATGAGCCTAGAACTTATTATACAGAGTGAAGTAAGTCAGAAAGAGAAAGATAAATATCATTATAAAGCATATATACAGAATCTAGAAAAATTGTCCTGAAGAATTTACTTATAGGGCTGCAATGGAGAAATAGACATAGAGAATAGACTTATGGACGTGGGGAGAGGGGAGGAGAGGGTGAGATATATGGAGAGAGTAACATGGAAACTTACATTACCATATGTAAAATAGATAGCCAATGGGAATTTGCTATATGGCTCAGGAAACTCAAACAGAGGTTCTGTATCCACCTAGAGGGGTGGGATGGGGAGGGAGATAGGAGCGAAGTTCAAAAGGGAGGGAATATATACCTATGGCTGATTCATGTTGAGGTTTGACAGAAAACAATGAAATTCTGTAAAGCAATTATCCTTCAATTAAAAAAATTTAAAATAAATAAATTTATTTAAATAAATTTTTGAAAATACAATTAAAATATTGCAGTTATTTTTATCAATTTACATTAACTTCTAGTTAATTGTTTCCAGTGATAAATACTTAATAAAATGAATCATTCTTTATAAACACATAAGTAGTAAACACTCACTAACAAATACAAAATGCTATTTCCATTTGTGCCAGAGTCAATGCATAAAGACTATATGGTTACACCAAGTCATTCAACTTTCTTCATAATTTGTAATTTGAAACTAGACAAGACAAATAAATGAATTCATAAGAAATGACCAATATTTATAAAATTCAAGGGACTACTTATCCAAGTGTATAAAGGTTTTAGAAGAATCCTTTTCAAAGTAATAATTGGAATTTAACAAATAATCATCTACTTCTTAAAGTAAATCCAGACGAATTTTATATAGAATTCTTTTAGCTGTGTTAGTGTTTTTTCTTGAAATTGTTTAAGTAACTATTTTTTAAGCATTATTTTTCATTTAAACTTAAGGTCTCAGGTGATCTGTGCTCTTTTCATCAAAGTATTGAGGCGATACAGTACTATCTTTCATGGGACATAAAAACCAAAATCACAATAGCTTCAAACTAAGCTATTTAAAATACAAATGCACATATACAATGAGCATATAAGAAATATACATATTCCTTTGCAACATCAAATTTTTAAAACTCAAGAATTATTTGTTCAATTATGTGTTTATTAACTAGAAGCATTTTAAAATAGACTCCATCTTGCATACTAATACTAATCCCTTAAACCAATCATATACTAATCCCTTCCTCTCTGTTCACTCATATGGAAAAGTGCTCTTTGAAAAATCAGACAACAAAACACCTTATTATGTTTTTTCTATAAAACAAAGGAGTGAGTTTTTCACCCATTACATTTTGCTCTTCCAGGGAAAATTACTTTTATTCCATTTTAAAATTATGAGATAATGTGCAATGTATATTAATTTAATAGATAGTCAAAAACTTTCATGGAACTTTTCATTGCCGATTTATTATTGTTCTTTAGTCGCTAAGGCATGACTCTCTGGCGACCCTGTGGACTGCAGCCTGCCAGGCTTACCTGTCCATGGAGTTTCCCAGGCAAGAATACTGGAGCGGGTTGCCATTTCCTTCTCCAGAGGATCTTCCTGACTCAGGGATCAAACAAGCATCTCCTGCATTGACAAGCGTCACTCTTTACCACTAAGCCAACAGAGAAGCATTATGTATAGTCAGCTGAAAATGTTTAGCTGCTTCCTCTTGAAATCTAAGGTTACAATAAAGACTGTTTCCTTAAAAATGTTCGATTCATTAAGAAACTAAAAGAACAGACAAAGAATAAAAGCAAAATAAAATAAAATTTTAAATGTTTGGTACATTTACACAATGGAATATTGCTCCGCTATAAAAAGGAACAAAACTGAGTTAGTTGTAGTGAGGTAGATGATCCCAGAGTCTGTCATACAGAGTGAAGTAAGTCAGGAAGAGAAAAATAAATATTGTATAACGCATATATATATATATATATATATATATATGGAATTTAGAAAAATGATAAGATGAACCTAGCTGCATGGCACGAACAGAGACGCAGATGTAGAGAAGAGTCTTGTGGACACAGTGGGGTAAGGAGAGGGTGGGGTGAACTGAGACAGCAGCACTGACGTAGATACAGTACCATGTGTAACGCAGAGAGCTAGCAGGAAGCTGCTGTATGATGCAGGGATCCCAGCCAGGCACACTGTGACAACCTAGAGGTGTGGGATGGGGAGGTAGGAGGGAGGCTCAAGAGGGAGGGGACATATGTACATCTATAGCTGATTCACGTTGTTGTAGAGCAGAAACCCACACAACATTGTAAAGCAATTATCCTCCAATCAAAAATAAAATTTTTAAAAATGTTTGGAAGAAGAAAAGCATAGAGGAAAAGTTTCAAGTTTTTCTATCTGCTGAATAACCGAAGAAAAGACCGTGCAAACCTGAAATCCTGGGCTCACCTTCCCCTAAGCTCTGCTTCCTTTCAAACTTATGAAAGTAAAGCTTCAGGTGTTTGCCCAGGCAACATCACTTATGGGAACTCCTGACTAATGACCCACACACAGGCTGGAAGATTGTGAATGAACTAACAACACTAGATTCTGCTTCCGAGTAATTTGCAGCCAGGCATCCCCTAGCTAGGACCTGGAAGCTAATGACTATCAGCAACTGCAAAAGTTGTCAGTCCCTGTTTGTAGCTTTGTTGTTGTTGCCGTTGTTCAGCTGCCAAGTCATGTTCAACTCTTTGTGACCCCATGGACTGCAGCACACTAGGCCTCCCTGTCTGTCACCATCTCCTGGAGTTTTCCCAAGTTCACATCCATTGAATCGGTGATGCCATCCAACCATCTCATCTTCTGTCACCCCCTTCTTCTCCTGCCCTCAATCCTTCCCAACATCAGAGTATTTTCACATCAGGTGGCTAAAGTATTAGAGCTTCAGCATCAGTCCTTCCAATGAATGTTCAGGGCTGATTTCTTTTTGGACTGACTGGTTTGATCTTGCTGTCCAAGGGACTCTCAAGAGCTTAAGTCTTCTAAAAGGATGGCTCCCATACCACCTCTGGAATCACCTTCCCTCACTCTGGAGAAGCCAAGGCAGAGGGAGAAGTGGGTAAAGGAAAGCTGCCCCTAAACTAACAAGAGATGATGAGCTCAGGAGCTAAAGCAGAGGCCACGCCCACCTCTGTCCTGTCTTTTGCCCTGCCCTGCAGTCTCTCACAAAGTTGGTAAAACTAGAGCTATATAGTTTGACTAGAGCTATAAAAGATGCTTACTCCTTGGAAGGAAAGTTATGACCAACCTAGATAATATATTCAAAAGCAGAGACATTACTTTGCCAACTAAGGTCCGTCTAGTTAAGGCTATGATTTTTCCTGTGGTCATGTATGGATGTGAGAATTGGACTGTGAAGAAGGCTGAGCGCCAAAGAATTGATGCTTTTGAACTGTGGTGTTGGAGAAGACTCTTGAGAGTCCCTTGGACTGCAAGGAGATCCAACCAGTCCATTCTGAAGGAGATCAGCCCTGGGATTTCTTTGGAAGGAATGATGCTAAAGCTGAAACTCCAGTACTTTGGCCACCTCATGAGAGGAGTTGACTCATTGGAAAAGACTGTGATGCTGGGAGGGACTGGGGGCAGGAGGAGAAGGGGACGACCGAGGATGAGATGGCTGGATGGCATCACTGACTCGATGGACGTGAATCTGAGTGAACTCCGGGAGTTGGTGATGGTCAGGGAGGCCTGGCGTGCTGCGATTCATGGGGTCACAAAGAGTCGGACACGACTGAGCAACTGAACTGAACTGATAAGGTTTCTAGTCTTATGACTTTTATGTATCTAGCTAAGCCTAAAATTGCTGTGTGCTTGCTACAAAAAGCAGACTAATTCCCTCAGATTGAGGCAGTTTTGGAAACTGCAGTCATGGTATAGATCTGAAGCCAGGAGGGTAAGAGTCTCTCCGGAGCCCATAAGGCCAGATCACTATACAGCCCCCTACCAGCTGGACTAGCAAACAACACTGCTTTTGAAAGTTAAAAGCCTCACAGGACTATTTAACTTTTCAAGTGTGCAATTATCTGCACTAGTCAGATACCATGAAATGACAGAGGCCACCAAGCCCAACACACTTCAGGTGAATGAAATGCCCTAGAATTTTGCAGTACACAACCTGGGCAACCCTACTGCCAGCCTAGATTGACAGCCACACAGACACACATTTCTTGTGTAATACAAGTCTTCTGACAAATTTTGCATTCAGAAAAATCTCACACTAATGTAAGAAAACTGGGTGGGAGAGAGAGAGTTTGTGTAAAAATAGCACAAGGAGCAGAAAAGACAAGAGCATTATAATTGGTAATTATAGCTTGCATAGAAACATAAAATGCATAGAAATGAAAGAGTGGAAATGCTGGCAACACATTAATTAGAGAAGGAATGATGACTATGATACAGCTGGGACTGGACGTCTGCACCAGGAAACTGTCATTAGAGTTAGCCGAGGAGGAAACGCATGCTGCCAGGACCTGGGGAACGTCGATAGGAAATTAGAGCTGGGAGCAAGTGCTCATTTTTAATTTTCCTAAAACAGTGTCCTAAAAGACAGTCTAAAATTAAGTTATAAAATCCCAGTTAATTATATTAATTATAAAAGTAAATGATAGGACTTCCCTGGTAGTCCAGTGGTTAAGACTCTGCCCACCAGTGCAAGGGACACAGGTTTGATCTCTGCTCCAGGAAGATTCGACATGCTGCAGAACAGCCCAGCCAGTGTGCCATAATTACTGAGCCCGAGCTCCAGGGACCGCAAGCCTCAGCTGCTGAGCCCACGTGCCGCAACTACTGAAGTTCTCGTGCCCTAGAGCTTGTGCTCAGCAACGAGGGAGGCCACTGCAATGTGAAGCCCACACACTGCACATGCAGAGCAGCCCCACTCCCCTCAACGAGAGAAAGCTGGAACAGCAACAAAGACCCAGCATGGCCAAAACTAAGTCAATAATAAATAATTTTTTTTAAAAAAAGGAAATTATAACTCCAACAATGAAAAAGATATAAAAACTAAAACTCTAGACAAGAATATATTATATTGGAACGAGAACATTCAATAAATAAAGTGTGCTAAGTCTGGTTTTTTTTTTTTTATTTTTTGGAGGACAGAAAGTAGAGATCTTACATTTGGTTAACTTAGAGCTAACTATGTACACTAAGAAGTAATGCTATTTAATTAAAGCTATATACAATTATATCTTATAGTTTCCCAACCTGCAGAGTGACTAAAGAATTATCTGTATCAATGCAGCAAAGCATAGGAGCAAAGTCAAGTAGCAAACAAAATGACTGGCCAACATCAATGGCCAAAAAAACAACCTTGTAGAAAGAATCCCAAATATAAAAATAATAAAAGATAAATGTAATACTTTTAACTATTTCTTTTTTATAAATATAAATTTATTTATTTTAATTGGAGGTTACTTACTTTACAATATTGTATTGGTTTTGCCATACATCAACATGAATCCACCACAGGTATAAACATGTTCCCCATACTGAACCCCCCTCCCTCCTCTCTCCCCATACCATCCCTCCCCATACCATCCCTCTGGGTCATCTCAGTGCACCAGCCCCAAGCATCCAGTATCATGCATTGAACCTGGACTGGCAATTCATTTCATATATGATATTATACATGTTTCAATGCCATTCTCCCAAATCATCCCACCCTCTCCCTCTCCCACAGAATCCAAAAGACTATTCTATACTTCTGTGTCTCTTTTGTTGTCTCGCATACAGGGTTATCATTACCATCTTTCTAAATTCCATATATATGCGTTAGTATACTGTATTGGTGTTTTTCTTTCTGGCTTACTTCACTCTGTATAATCGGCTCCAGTTTCATCCACCTCATTAGAACTGATTCAAATGTATTCTTTTTAATGGCTGAGTAATACTCCATTGTGTCTATGTACCACAGCTTTTTTATCCATTCATCTGCTGATGGACATCTAGGTCGCTTCCATGTCCTGGCTATTACAAACAGTGCTGCGACGAATATTGGGGTACACATGTCTCTTTCAATTCTGGTTTCCTCGGTGTGTATGCCAAGCAATGGGATTGCTGGGTCATAATGCAGTTCTATTTCCAGTTTTTTAAGGAATCTCCACACTGTTCTCCAAAGTGGCTGTACTAGTTTGCATTCCCACCAACAGTGTAAAAGGGTTCCCTTTTTCCCACACCCTCTCCAGCATTTATTGCTTGTAGACTTTTGGATCGCAGCCATTCTGACTGGCATGAAATGGTACCTCATTGTGGTTTTGATTTGCATTTCTCTGATACTGAGTGATGTTGAGCATCTTTTCATGTGTTTGTTAGCCATCTGTATGTCTTCTTTGGAGAAATGTCTATTTAGTTCTTTGGCCCATTTTTTGATTGGGTCATTTATTTTTCTGGAATTGAGCTGCAGGAGTTGCTTTTATATTTTTGAGATTAGTTGTTTGTCAGTTGCTTCATTTGCTATTATTTTCTCCCATTCAGAAGGCTGTCTTTTCACCTTGCTTATAGTTTCCTTTGTTGTGCAGAAGCTTTAAAGTTTAATTAGGTCCCATTTGTTTATTTTCGTTTTTATTTGCAATATTCTGGGAGGTGGGTCATAGAGGATCCTGCTGTGATTTATGTCAGAGAGTGTTTTCCCTATGTTCTCCTCTAGGAGTTTTATAGTTTCTGGTCTTACATGTAGATCTTTAATCCATTTTGAGTTCATTTTTGTGTATGGTCTTAGAAAGTGTTCTAGTTTCATTCTTTTACAAGTGGTTGACCAGTTTTCCCAGCACCACTTGTTAAAGAGATTGTCTTTAATCCGTTGTATATTCTTGCCTCCTTTGTCAAAGATAAAGTGTCCATAGGTGCGTGGATTTATTACTGGGCTTTCTATTTTGTTCCATTGATCTATATTTCTGTCTTTGTGCCAGTACCATACTGTCTTGATGACTGTAGCTTTGTAGTAAAGCCTAAAGTCAGGCATGTTGATTCTTCCAGATTACTGTACCCAGCAAGGATCTCATTCAAATATGAAGGAGAAATCAAAAGCTTTACAGACAAGCAAAAGCTGAGGGAATTCAGCACCACCAAGCCAGCTCTCCAACAAATGCTAAAGGATATTCTCTAGACAGGAAACACAAAAAGGGTGTATAAACTCGAACCCAAAACAACAAAGTAAATGGCAATGGGATCATATTTATCAATAATTACCTTAAATGTAAATGGGGTGAATGCCCGAACCAAAAGACAAAGACTGGCTGAATGGATACAAAAACAAGTCTGCTATATATGTTGTCTACAAGAGACCCACCTCAAAACAGGGGAAACAAACAGACTGAAAGTGAAGAGCTGGAAAAAGATATTCCATGCAAATAGAGACCATAAGAAAGCAGGAGTAGCAATACTCATATCAGATAAAATAGACTTTAAAACAAAGGCTGTGAAAAGAGACAAAGAAGGACACTACATGATGATCAAAGGATCAATCCAAGAAGAAGATACAACAATTATAAATATATATGCACCCAACATAGGAGCACCACAATATGTAAGACAAATGCTAACAAGTATGAAAGGGGAAATTAACAGTAACACTATAATAGTGGGAGACTTTAATACCCCACTCACACCTATGGACAGATCAACTAAACAGAAAATTAACAAAGAAACACAAACTTTAAATGATACAACAGACCAGTTAGACCTAATTGATATCTATAGGACATTTCACTCCAAAACAATGAATTTCACCTTTTTCTCAAGTACACACGGAACATTCTCTAGGCTAGATCACATCCTGGGCCATAAATCTAGCCTTGGTAAATTCAAAAAAATTGAAATCTTTCCGAGCATCTTTTCTGACCACAATGCAGTAAGATTAGATCTCAATTACAGGAGAAAAACTATCAAAAATTCCAACATATGGAGGCTGAACAACACGCTGCTGAATAACTATTTCTTTAGTGAGAGATTTATCAGATTGGGTTTTTAAGAAAAATCTAACTCTAGGCTGGTTAAAATATAAATGTCTAATGAAAACTACCCTGAAAGTATGTATTTTACAGTTAAGATCGTTTTCATTAGATATTTATGTATGTACTGGTATGAAAAACTGGTATGCAAATGCTACCAAAAATGAAGGGTGTATCAATATAACATGATATCACAGGGTTTAAGATAAAAAAACATTAATACAGATAAAGAATAACAGCACATAGTAAAAAGCAAAACATAATAATCATAACTTTATTACTAAGAAAATAGAGTTTAACACACAAAGCAAACAAATGACTGAATAATGAGAAAACAATATCCAAATCCATAAACACGGAAGAATATCTGACTGCATGTCTCTCAGAAACTAACATATCAGACAAAAATATTTTCATTCAAAGGCTTCTGCAGAAGGTAGGTTGAGGGCATTTCCTTTTCCTTTCAAGGTTATTCTGTTCCACTTTTTGGCAGCTTTTATCTAAGAGAAGTTGCCCACGAGCTGATACTACTTCACATTAAATGGACCAAACGCCCTTATTTACTGATCAGATAAAAGCTAATTTTTCTTACAGAAACAGGTGTTGTAGCATAAAACATCTAGGTTGAAGTGAATGCTATGGTACATGTACAATGATTTTTAAAAGTCCTTATCAAGTCATGAGATTCTAAACTAGGAATGGAAGACTTTCAACCCCAGCCATTGGCCTGTAAGATTCAACATACCCTAGCTACTTGAAAACAAAAAATGTTAACACTTAAATAAATCAGTAAGCCTAAGCTGTTCACCAGAGAGTCCATGAAATTAAGGGAAAAGTGCATGAAAAGTGAGCTCTGGGCAAACTATCTATATACCAACAAACTGCCTATGGATCCCACTGTTAACCTAAAATAAAGATGGTGACCTGGCAAATCCCACAGACAGAGAAGCCTGGCGGACTACAGTCCGTGGGGTCACCAAAGAGTCAGACACAACTTAGCGACTAAACAGCAATGATGGCTTATTTTGCTTGGGCTCAGAAGAGAACTGTGAGTTAGGGTCTGTAACCATGGTGAGCCACACGCAAGTTCCCACACAAGAAAAGGAAAAGGCTTTTACTGAGGGAAAAGGAAGCTGGAGGGCTTCCTCTTCTGGGAGAAGAGTTCATGGCTTTCCATTCACTGAGTCAGATCAGGAAAGGAGTGTTTCTTCTCCCTGTTGGCCTCTGCTATAATCTCAGGGCATGAGAGCTCCCTCTTTTCGTCTCCTAACTCTTTTTAGTAGAGGCTTATGTTTATAGAGGTCATTCCCTTCGTGAATCTCAGCCTTGTCCTGACAAAGGGGCTTGCATAACTCGATGAAGCGGTAAGCCATGCGGCGCGGCACCACCCAAGATGGATGAGTCACAGTGAAGAGTGCTGACGAAACATGGTCCACTGGAGGAGGGAACGGCAGACCACTCAAGTATTCTTGCCACAAGAACCCCAGGAATGGTACAATGTGATAAGACAAAAAGACACGACACTGGAAGATGAGCCCCCCAAAGTCAGAAGGTGTTCACAATGCTAATGGGGAAGAGCGGAAGGTAATTGCTAATAGCTCCAGAAAGAAGCCACTGGACC
Source organism: Capricornis sumatraensis (assembly GCF_032405125.1). Taxonomy (NCBI): domain Eukaryota; kingdom Metazoa; phylum Chordata; class Mammalia; order Artiodactyla; family Bovidae; genus Capricornis; species Capricornis sumatraensis. Next base: position 29,468,805 of record NC_091073.1, read on the forward strand.
AAAGTGGAAACAAAGCTCAGTTGTGTAGGTGTCTGGTGGTGATCCAGTGCTGTAAAGAACAGTATTGCATAGGAACCTGGTATGTTAGGTCCATGAATCAAGGTAAACTGCACATGGTCAAGCAGGAGATGGCAAGAATGAACATCCACATCTTAGGAATCAGTGAACTAAAATCGATGAGAATGGACAAATTTAATTCAGATGACCATTGTATCTACTACTGTGGGAAAGAATTCCTTAGAAGAGATGAAGTAGTCCTCATAGTCAACAAGAATCCAAAATGCAGTAACTGGATACAATCTAAAAGAGAAATGATCCCAGTTCGTTTCCAAGGCAACTCATTCAATATAACAGTAATCCAAGTCTATGCCCCAAACACTAATGCAGAAGTTGAACGGTTCTGTGAAGACCTCCAAGATCAGCTATAACTCATAACAAACGAAGATGTTCTTTCATGATAGGGGATTGGGGTGCAAAAGTAGGAAGCCAAGAGATACCTGGAATAACAGGCATGTTTGGCCTTGGAATACAAAAATGAAGCAGGGCAAAGGCTGAAAGTTTTCTCAAGAGCACATGCTGGTCATAGCAAACACCTCTTTCAACAACACAAGAGACAACTCTACACATGGACATCACCAGATGGTCAATACTGAAATCAGATTTGATTATATTCTTGGCAGTGGAAGATAGAGAAGTTCTATACAGTCAGCAAAAACAAGACCTGGATTTGATTGTGGCTCAGATGATGAGCTCCTTATTGCAAGATTCAGGCTTAAAATGAAGAAAGTAGAAAACCATAGGCTGTTCAGGTATGACCTAAATCAAATCCCTTATGATTATACAGTGGAGGTGATGAATAGATTCAAGGGATTAGGTCTGGTAGACAGAGTGCCTGAAGAACTATGGACAGAGGTTTGGAACACTGTACAGGAGTCAGTGACCAAAACCATACCAAAGAAAAAGAAATGCAAGAAGTCAAAGTGGTTGTCTGAGGAGGCATTACACATATGGAAAAAGAGAAACAAAAAGCAAGGGGGAAAGGGGAAGACATATCCAACTGAATGCAGAGTTTCAGAGAATAGCAAGGAGAGATAAGAAAGCCTTCTTCAAAGAAAAGTGCAAAGAAGTAGAGGAAAACAATAGAATGGAAAAGCCTAGAGATCTCTTCAAGAAAACTGTGAAGCTATCAAGGCAAATTTCATGCAAGGGTGGAGATAATAGTGGACAGAAGTATCAAGGACCTAACAGAAGCAGAAGAGATTAAGAAAAGGTGGCAAGACTCACATAAGAATTATATAAAAAGGTCTTAATGACCCAGATAACCACACCTAAGCCAGACATCCTGGAGTATGAAGTCAAGTGAGCCTTAGGAAGCATTACTACCAACAAAGCAAGAGGAGGTGATAGAATTTCAGCTGAGCTATTTCAAATCCCAAAAGATGATACTATTAAAATGCTGCAGTCAATATACCAACAAACTTGGAAAACTCAGTCATGGCCACAGGACTGGAAAAGGTCACTTTTCATTTCAATGCTAAAGAAGTGGCAATGCCAAAGACTGTTCAAACTACCATTGCTCTCATTTTGCATGCTAGCAAGGTAATGCTCAAAATCCTTCAAATTAGGCTTCAACAGTACATGAACAGAGAATTTTCAGATGTACAAGCTCAGTTAGAAGAGGGAGAGGAACCAGAAATCAAATTGCCAACATTCACTGGATCATAGAAAAAGCAAGGGAATTCCAGAAAAACATCTATTTCTGTTTCATTGACTATGTTAAAGCCTTTGACTGTGTGAATCACAACCAACTGTGGAAAATTCTTCAAGAGATGGGAATACCAGACCACCTTACCTGCATCCTGAGAAACCTGTAAGCAGGTCAAGAAGCAAGAGTTAGAATTGGACATGGAACAATGGACTGGTTCAAAACTGAGAAAACATACGTCAAGACTGTATATTGTCACCCTGCTTATTTAACTTATTTGCAGAGTACATCATGTGAGATACTGGACTGGATGAATCCCAAGCTGGATTCAAGATTCCCGGGAGAAATATCAATAACCTCAGATATGCAAATACTACTACTTTAATGGCAGAAAGTGCAGAGGAACGAAAGAGCCTCTTGATGAGGGTGAAAAGTGAAAAAGCTGTCTTAAAACTCAACATTCAAAAAACTAAGATCATGGTCTCCAGTTCCATCACTTCATGTCAAATAAATGGGGAAAAACTAAAAGCAGTAACAGATTTATTTTCCTGGGCTCCAAAGTCACTGGATGGTGACTGCAGCCACAAAATTAAAAGATGCTTGCTCCTTGGAATGAAAACTATGACAAATGTAGACAGTTTATTAGAAAACAGAGACATCACTTTGCCAACAAGCGTCCACATACTCAAAGCTATGGCTTTTCCAGTAGTCATGGATATGAGAGATGGACCATAAAGAAGGCTGAGTGTCGAAGAACTGATGCCTTCAAATTGTGGTGCTGGAAAGATTCTTGAGAGTCCCTTGGACAGCAAGGAGATGAAATCAGTGAATCCTAAAGGAAATCAAGCCTGAATATTCATTGGAAAGACTGATGCTGAAGCTAAAGCTCCCATACTTTGGCCACCTAATGCAAAGACTCTTTGGAAAAGACCGTGATGCTGAAAAAGATTGAAGGCAAAGGGAGAAGCGGCAGCAGAGGAAAAAATGATTAGATAGCATTACCAACTCAATGGACATGCATCTGAACAAACTTCGGGAGATACTGAAGGACAGGTAAGCCTGGCATTCTGCAGTCCATGGGGTCACGTCGAGTTGGACATGACTTAGGACTAAACAACGACAAACTATGTACTTAAATTACAGGGCAACTTTAAGACACGAAGTAGTAAAACATAGGAGAAAAACACAGTTCCTTTCCTGAATACTTACTATGTGCTAAACATGTCAGTTTTAAAGGATCAGATAAGGATATTGACCTTGCTGTTGTTCAAATGCTAAGTTGTGTCTGACTCTTTGTAACCCCATGGACTGCAGCAAATCAGGCCTCCCTGTCCTTCACCATCTCCAAGTGTCTGCTGAAACGCATGTCCATGGAGCTGGTAATGCCATCCAACCACCTCATTCTCTGATGCTTCCTTCTCTGCATGCCAGAAATCTTTCCCAACATCACGGTCTTTTCCAATAAGTCAGCTGTTCACATCAGGTGGCCAAAGTATTGGAGCTTCAGCTTCAGTCCTTCCAGTGAATATTCAGGGTTGATTTCCTTTAGGATTGACTGGTTTGATCTCCTTGCTATCCAAGGAACTCTCAAGAATCTTCTCTAGCACCACAGTTTAAAAGCATCATTTCTTTGGTGTACAGCCTTCTTTATGGTCCAAATCTCACATCCATACATGACTACTGAAAAAACCATAGCTTTGACTCTACAGACCTTTGTTGGCAAAGTGACGTCTCTGCTTTTTAATACTCTGTCTAGTTTTGGCATAGCTTTTCTTCCAAGAATCAGGCATCTTTTAATTTCATGGCTGCAGACACCATCAGCAGTGATTGTCAGGTTGACAAAATTTGAGCATGAAGAAATAGGATGCATCTCAAAATTCTCTTTCACCACATGAGAAAACCTGATGGCATCATGAAAACCAGAAGATAATCTCCAGGAGATATACTTCTTAATACCAATAACATAAAATTTAAGCATATACATAACACTCTGCTACTAACTTTGAATTCTAAAATACACCAGCTACTTATGAGGTCCAGAAAAACATTCAGTTGCTACAATGCAATCACATTTGATTTTAAAAATAGGGCAGATTTCTACAACTGCAGTATAAGGTTTAAAAATGGTCATGATAACTGGAGAAATATAAATGCTTTGCCTTCATGAAACAAACTTACAGTATGGACAGGTTTGTATCCAATGAAATACAGCAGAACATTTTATCTAGGTTGAGTTCTGCAAATGTGCTTAAACTTCCACCAAGAAAATCTTCCTTGGTCTCTTCCTGAACCATTCACTTACTTACTACATTTAAATTATAGTAAGAACAATATTAACCAGTGAGGATGCCATTTCTAAATGTTCTTCTTCATGTTTACATAACAAAGATAAGGCTGTCTTCCTATCCCCCACCCAAAATAGAATGTAATTTCATCTTTTATTTTGTTTAGGTAGCAAATTCACGGCTATAAAATAGTAAATTGCTTAAACATTTAACGTGCGGGTAACTTCCTAGCTTTGTGGGTGGGCGAGGTTTCTGGCACTTAGAGTTTAGAAAACGCTTCTCTCTGCCTCGTGCCGTCTACATTCAGTTCTACATATGCTTCATATTCGTCTTAGAAACCATTTAATAAACCTCTGGTCCCGGTGAACTCCAATTACTTTTTTATATTTTCAACTGTGACTTTTCACTTGTCCCTGAGGACAGGTATATTAACTAAAGGACAACAGTTAATATCATGTACAACATTCTTTAAAACCTCAGGAATGCTCCATGACACCACATTTAACACTTCTATCTCATTTCGGAGTCCATGTTCACAGGAAGGCCTGAGAAAGGAGTCGGGATCTGTGGTAGGAGAGGAAACAGACTCTTTGTTTATTTGACTAAGAAAAAAGTTAATTTATGGAGCTCAAGTATGTATCAAAGTAACACATTGCTTAATGGCCACCAAAGTATTAGGAAGGTTGGTCAAAATTAAAGTTCTGGTAATTATCAAATAATTGAGTTAGAAATAATTGGTAGATAGAAAGAGGTTCCTTGAATCCACACAATAGATACTACAAAATTATCAACATATGTGCACAGAAAAGTAAATTGTGTAAATGAAGTCGAACATCTTCAAAACATCACTTTTCAAAATAAATACGAGGGAAATCTAGTAACCAATAAAACTAGCCAATATGATACAGATCAAAGTGAGAGTCTATCTTGTGGATTAGGGAAAAAAAACCCAAAACTTCAGAAACCCTTTCATCTCACTTCAACTACTTATGAACTACATGAATTCTATTAATGAGAATTACTTTAATTTAATAAATTGTACTTATAAAAAGAAAAAAGAACAAGCTTTTAATAATGAATCACTTCATTTTAGAATAAATTTAAATCAATGCCACAATGAAATTCAAGTCATAATTCTGATGAATAGAAACTAATTAAGTTTTAACCTATCATGGAAATACAGAGCAAATGCCCAAAAACTTATTTGTAAATCTTAATAAAATAGCAACAAAGCTAGTAGGTTGGGAAATAGTGGCATTTAAAAAGTGGTAGTAAATAAAATAAAATAGTAGTTTGCATTAAAATACTAACTATACAAGAAGTTTCACAAGTCTAATGGTTCAGTGAATTAAAAAGTAAATGAGTTTTATATTATCAGTAAATATTTTATATTTGTGTACCATTTTTTTTCATATCCTTATTTAAAAAGATCAAAGTGATGGAAGAAGAACCTCATATTTTAAGCAGTCAATATAAAAACTGAGTATAACTTTAAAACATTTAAAAAATCATAAAATGAACATTTTTTTCAGATTATTTCACAAGATTGATTTTCTTCTAAGGATATAATTCTGTCACTGCTGTATTATGTTTCAATCATCTGAAGCATTATATGCAACTACAATTAACTTACGTAACATCTATATCATCTGTAACAAATTCTAAGAACCAAAAGTTAAAAGTAATCATAATATGAGGAACTGATTTGTTTAGCTAGTATTATCTGAAGCATTTAACTCTTCATTTGTTTATTGATATATGTCTCTGTTGGAGAAAACTGAGAAAAATTGACAGAAAATAAAAATCACTGAAGAAGTTAAACAAAGAAGGCGTGTGATTTCATTGAGTTTAGTACATTATCTTTATACATTTTAGTGTCTTGTCAAAATTTCACCTTACATGGTAAAATTTATTACTGCTTAAGCAACAATTATTATTAAGACTGTCTGCAAGCCACTTAGATCAGCATTTTCTGATTTTTTTTTTTAGGAAGTTATTTTTGGAGTTCACAAGTAAAGGCACCCTATGCATTTGGGCAAACCACTACAAAAGTCTATCATAATACTTTGAATTTTGAAGAATAACTGATTCAGTTTTCATTTGCCTACTTTTTTAATTGAAAATGTCAAGGCAAGTTCAAGTCAGTAAACATTTCTGAATGCCTACACAAGCTGTCTTGAAAAGGGAGCACACGAGTATAGAAGGGAGAATTCCAAGAGGAAATATTGTCACTCATACTTTATGGATAACAGGAGTCAAGCAAGCACTAGAAAAATGGTCTCTCAGGTAGAAACACTAACCAGGGTAAACAGAGATGCATCAGGTGACGTGGTACTGAACAGAACTACAGTAGCTCAGATTATCTGAGGGCAAGCTGCTCAGTGAAGGAAGAAGAATCAGGATGCCAAAATTAAGCAAGAGCCGACCAGAATAAAGCTGTATGATCTGACTGAGTTTTGTCCAAGAGGGGATGAGAAGCATCTGGAAGGTCTAGATAATGATGGGATTCAGGGCAGGACACCCCAAAATATACCACTACTTTGACATACTGATTGTTATGAGTTAAAGTCACTTGAGAAACAGTGGGTACAGGACACTCTGAGCTTCCTCTATGTCCCCGTAAAAGCAGGAAATCAGTTTCCCGGGTGGAAGCTACCTTCCCTGCACCAGGAGGTAGAGAGACATTCTCATGGCCAGAGATGGGGGATTCAGGGCCCACAGACTCTGTTTAGTGTCTTCACTAATTAGTTTTCAAGACTGTTTCTTTGTCTAGTCACTTCTTCATAAATGTATTACTATTATTTCTTTGTCTAAAAGGGTATATCAACAGCCTGCATTGATCACTGTTGAGACCCTTGTACATAAAAAATTATTTTTTTTTCCTTCTGTTAATCTGCCTTGTGTCAAATATTAGACCAGACAAAAGAATCTATAAGGATACAGGGGAAAAAAATTTCCTTCCTGACAAGGAGAGTCATGTTGTAGATTTGCAATTAGCAAAATCTAATGTTAGCTATGATGAGGTCAGAACTGAAAACAAAAGAGACACTTTTGGGAGGGGCAGTTCTTGGAGGGAAGAAGATGAATACAAACTTTTTAAACATCATGCACTTAACATTTTGCACATGTCAAAATGGAGGGATAATGAAGATTAGATGCAAAAACGTAGGAATTGGCACATAAGTAATACTTTACATCATGAGACTTGGTGACCAGACCCAGAGAGTATATGTCTAGTAAAGAAAGTGATGCATGTTGTCACTGCAATTGTATCTGACTGTGACCCCATGGACCATAGCCCACCAAGCTCCTCTGTCCATAGGATTTGCCAGGCAATAATACTGGAGTGGGTTTCCGTACCCTTCTCCAGGGGATCTTCCTGACCCAGGGATCAAACCCTCATCTCTTACGTCTCCTGCATTAGCAGGTGGATTCTTTACCACTAGCACCACCTGGGAAGCCCTATTAAAGAAGGTCAGAAAAAAATAAATAAATAAAGAAGGTCAGAAAGATATTTTTCATAAAGGTACTAAGTAACGGTAGCAAATAGATCATTTCAGATTGAAAATATAAGCCAAAATTCAAGAAACTATAGCCCATGGGTCTCCAGCCTTCTGTCTGTTTTCTGTGAATGAAGCTTTACAGAAACACAGCCACACTCATTCTTTGACATCTCTGTCAAATATCTATGGCTGCTTTTGCACTACAGCAGAGTGGAATGGTTGCGACCAAGACCACAGGGGTCCAGCATTCTTGCCTGAAGAATTCCGTGGACAGAAGAGCCTGGCAGGCTACAGTTCATGGGGTCAGAGTAGGACGCAACTGAGCAACTAAAACTTTTCAGAAAAACCTGCCACACCTAATATAAAAAACTGATCTTGGATCAAAGGGAAGAAAATGGCCCAATAATCTCTTGTAAAATGAGAGCATTCTACTAAACGATTTCTAAGATCCTTTGCTTCTTTAACCACTTCTTGCCACTCGAACGGGCAAGCATTGACATCCCTGACAAACGTCATGTGATAAAGTGAAATGAGCACAGCACTTATTCTTGAACTGAGGATAATAACATCTGTGATAATCAACTCTTAGGACTGCTCTGAGGATTAAATGGGATCATTTATTTTAAAAGAAAAAGATGGTGACTCATTATTTCAAACATTCAATGTGTCTTATTACTAACATTAACATAATTATACTAATAATATGTATTAACAGGCCATATTTGGGGTGAGAGTTGGGTACTGAGAATTATAAATGTAGTGAGTGTTGCATTTCTTACAAATGGGAAGAACAAGAAACACAAGATCAGTTATATTCTCATTGGTTGAGCCAAAAGCTAAGAACTCAGTTATTACAGTAAGCACATTAAGTTTTCCAAAAAGACAGGCACAGTTACTTCTGAAAGGATCAAGAAATGGGTATAATACTCACAGTACTGAGAAGAGACATGCAGACTTAACAATCCTGTCATTCCAAAATAAGAATTGTCCATTACTGACACTAGAACTATCTTGGCAACACTAGTTCATTCTACTTCAGCAGGCACCAGTGGATAAAACACCCCAGCATTTGACTACAGTGAGTATCAACTTCAGAATCCCATAAAATAAAACCTGTGGTGCCTGGAAAATTGAATCATACTATACTTTTCAAAAAGATTCACATATAAACTTATTGCAAGTAGCATTCAAGCCAAAGCATGTTTGGAACAAGAAGCTTTTTGCACTGATTCCATCATCTTTTCGTTCTTTCAATAAAAGAACAGTTGAGTTTCTAGAAAACTGCCAAAGTAATCTATGTGTAGGTAGCTATAGATTTTTATCCCAAGGGAACAGTGCATAGGCTTGGGAATATTCTTACCATCTTTGTGTCTCTAATGAAGCAACCCACAGACAAGAATTTGTTTTATTGTTTTTGCTTTTTCTCAGAATGTATAGCATTAGAACGGAGAAAATTTTGTAAAAAACAAAACAAAACACATCATACAAACACTATATAAGACTTGGGAAAAGCATTATAATATGAAAGCTATTTAAAATTGTGCCTATAACCTGAATTCTATCAAAATTCTACTATTAAGGAGACCTTGGAGGAAAGTGGCTTGCTTTCTCAAGTAGGTTTTAGGATTAAAAACTTCTGTACAAACACACACACACGAATATAAAATACCAACACACAAATGCCTGGAAAGCTTTTGGACATGAGCGAAATCATTCTAATTATTTCTGCCAACAAATTCATGATATATCGTCTGCCTATTCAGCTTTCAGAAACAAATCAAAAAAATCCTTCTCTAACATCATCTATTTTGCTTTTATTTACTCAATTTCACATGATGTAAAATTGCAGATTATACTGCCTTTCTTATTAAAGAAAAAAGTGAAAGTGTTACTCAGTTATATCCGACTCTTTGTGACCCCATGGACTGTATGTAGCCCACCAGGCTCCTCTGTCCATGGAATTCTCCAGGCAAGGGTACTGGAGTGGAGAGCCATTCCCTTCTCCAGGGGATCTTCCTGACCCAGGGATCAAATCTGGGTCTCCTGCACTGCAGGCAGATTCTTTACCATCTGAGTCAGCAGAGAAGCCCCTATTCACTGAACCTTAGTACTTCTATCTCTTAAACATATCTTGATTATATCATTTCTGCCCATTCACTGTACAACTCCCCTAGTCCTAGCCACCACCACTAATTTTTAGACTTATTTCAACAGCCTCTAAATGAAGTCAAATGCACCAAGAAATCCCTCTGGACCGCTTCAGCCCATTCTCTGTGCTGCATCCAAAATGATGTACACAATGTAGAACTGATGACATCACTTTCCACTGTGCAGTGCTCCGTTACAGACCTCAAACTTGACCTGCACCTGTGAAGTTCACATCATAACTCTCCCCAGTGTGTAACGCATTCTCTGCTTCTGATACTCTGGCTCTTTCCAGTCTAACCACTCTGTGTGCTACTGTTTCCAAATAGAAATGCTCTTCCTCTTAGTCCTCAGAAACTCAGACCTCACTCAAATATCAGTTTTCAAATTTCAGCTTTCTCCCTTATACTTAAGATCTATTCTGACATTCTGCTCTGGGCTAAACTGCCCCTTTCTCCAACAGACCAAGTTAAAGTTCTTACCTTGGAGTAGTAGACAGATAGTGATCAGGGTCCTGTGACCTGCCAGCCACTGGGTCACTTTCCAGGCTAATTTCTGTCATTTAATTAATTTCTTATTGTTAGGAATCTTCACTTACAAAAACAAAAATACCAAAACAAAATTATTACCTTACTTAATAAAATCTAGAAAATTAGCATATATGGAAATGCCTTATTCTTCTAAAGATGTAGTTTTTAAACATAGTATGTTATTAAATAGGCTACACATATGTCAAAATACCTGACATAGAGATATTCAATGAATGTTATATGAGTTTATATTAAGCAATTAATTAGTCAAGAGAGTAGGATAGTTCCCTGCAAAGTGCTAACATTTTTTTTATTAGTCACTAAGTACTGTCCAACTCTTCTGTGACCCCCATGGACTACAGCCTGTAATTCGCCAGACTCCTCTGTCCATGGAATTTTCCAGGCAAGAATACTGGAGTGGGCTGCATCTCCTTCTCCAGGGGGTCTTCCCAATCCATGAATCAAACTCGCAGCTCCTGCACTGGCAGGTGTGTTCTTTACCACTGAGCCAGCAGGGAAGCTCTAAAGCACTACCTAGACAGCACTTAAAGTAAGTTTAAAATGAATTAGTAAGAAACAGCACTGGTGTGAGTTTTAGTGATTATGAAATCACTTTTGGGCAGGAGCTGGCTACACATGGAGGGACAGATTTCTTGAAAGATGGGAAGAAAAACTAATCTTACAACTCTTGTTAAAGAGACCAGAAAAAAAAAAAAAAAGAGGGGTAGGTGCCAAAATGGAAGAGCTAGACTTAACCCAATTTTTTTAAAAAGCCAGACAATGAGAAAAGGAAGATAAATAAGAGAGAAAAAAATACAAGACAAACAACTTTTAAAACTCCATGAGTCTTGTGATAAGGATTAAAGTACAGAGTGATCAATAATCATTCAAAAAAGGGATATCCTACCACCTGATTCAATTTAACATGACTATGCTGCTACTGCTAAGTCACTTCAGTTCAGTCACTCAGTTGTGTCTGACTCTTTGCGACCCCATGAATTGCAGCACGCCAAGCGTCCTTGTCCATCACCAACTCCCGGAGTTCACTCAGACTCACGTCCATCGAGTCAGTGATGCTATCCAGCCATCTCATCCCCTGTCGTCCCCCTCTCCCCCTGCCCCCAATCCCTCCCAGCATCACAGTCTTTTCCAATGAGTCAACTCTTCGCATGAGGTGGCCAAAGTAGCATCATTCCTTCCAAAGAAATCCCAGGGCTGATCTCCTTCAGAATGGACTGGTTGGATCTCCTTGCAGTCCAAGGGACTCTCAAGTCTTCTCCAACACCACAGTTCAAAAGCATCAATTCCTCAGCACTCAGCTTTCTTCACAGTCCAACTCTCACATCCATACATGACCACAGGAAAAACCATAGCCTTGACTAGACGGACCTTAGTCGGCAAAGTAATGTCTCTGCTTTTGAATATGCTATCTAGGTTGGTCATAACTTTTCTTCCAAGGAGTAAGAGTCTTTTAATTTCATGGCTGCAGTCACCATCTGCAGTGATTTTGGAGCCCCTGAAAATAAAGTCTGTGACTGTTTCCACTGTTTCCCCATCTATTTCCCATGAAGTGATGGGACCAGGTGCCATGATCTTCATTTTCTGAATGTTGAGCTTTAAGCCAACTTTTTCACTCTCCACTTTCACTTTCATCAAGAGGCTTTTTGACTTCCCTGATAGCTCAGCTGGTAAAGAATCCACCTGCAATGCAGGAGACACCGGTTTGATTCCTGGGTCGGAAAGATCCCCTGGAGAAGGAATAGGCTACCCAGTCCAGTATTCTGGCCTGGAGAATCCCATGGACTATGCAGTCTGGGGGGTTGCAAAGAGTCGGACATGACTGAGTGACTTTCATTTCACTTCACTTTCTGCCATAAGGGTGGTGTCATCTGCATATCTGAGATTGTTGAGATTTCTCCTGGCAATCTTGATTCCAGCTTGTGCTTCTTCCAGTCCAGTGTTTCTCATGATACTCTGCATAGAAGTTAAACAAGCAGGGTGACAATATACAGCCTTGACGTACTCCTTTTCCTATTTGGAACCAGTCTGTTGTTCAGTCGTGTCCGACTCTGTGCGACCCCACAGATGGCAGCCCACCAGGCTCCCCCGACCCTGGGATTCTCCAGGCAAGAACACTGGAGTGGGTTGCCATTTCCTCCTTCAGTGCATGAAAGTGAAAAGTGAAAGTGAAGTCGCTCAGTCGTGTCTGACCCTCAGCGATCCCATGGACTGCAGCCTTCCAGACTCCTCAGTCCATGGGATTCTCCAGGCAAGAGAACTGGAGTGGGGAACATGACTATAATCATCCAAAATTGCTCTACCATATCTTTATGTAAAAGACATCCACCGTGGATCATACAAAAGTAAAAAGATGTCATAAAATCCTGTAGTATAGACAATATTTTTAGAAAGAGAAACTTAGATCCAATCAAGCACATCCCACTTCTTTACAAATAAAAATTCTGACCTAAAGTTCAGAGACATGAAATAACTTGGCAAGGTCAATAGTTATGTTATTTACTCATCTAATACTTGTACCTTGAATACTACTCCAGGGTCACTTCTTTACCATGCCCAAAATCTAGAACTTAAACGCCAATTCTTTCTATTCAACATCTCCCTTATAATAATATAATTTATATTTCTCCATGAAGTAAAATTTTTTTAGATATAAACAAAGCCAGGTTTGGCTATGTTCATATTAACATCTGTATTAGTTAATTTATAATTAATTACTGAAGTATAACATGTAATTTTAAAATAATAAATGATCCTGAAATACATTTGGTCCCATCTTTGTAAAGAAATAGCATAACATAAACTAAAGGTCATTTCCACTGTTTAAAATAGAATCCAGTGCGCACGCACACACACACACACACACACACAAATCTAATAAAAGAAATCCCCAGGCATATTTTTGAAAAACTGAATGACCAAACCAATTGTTCATTTCCTTTTCAAGAGATAAAATTCATGTAAGCCTCTTAATAAAGGCGGCTACTTTCATTTACTTTGCTTCTGTGCATTTCATGTTAAATTCTATAAACTCATTTACTAGAACAGCAGCGCCAAATAAATTCACAAACAACTTTGCTCATCTGACCAAGTTTAGTAAACTACTTAAAATAGGTAATTAAATAGTGACTCCAAAACCCCGTAGGTAATCAATAAAAAAAAATATTAATCAGAAAACCAAGCAAAAGTCCTCTGGAATTCATTCTATTTGTACATCCATTAGAACATCATTCTATCTGAAAATAAACAACCTTTATTCATTAAAAGAAAGACTACCAGAAAGTATGTCCTGTGAGAATCAGTTCTTTATACATCACCAGTTACACGTCCATCACAATTAATCTTAGGTAATTTCCATACCCCATAACACAAACTTTCCAGTAACCATTCGGCCAGAAGCAAGTATCTCCTAAAACTTAAAAAAACAGTCAATTCTTTCTATTCAACACCTCCTACAAGAAATGACTTCATCATTTCTCATCTTTGTGTTGGACATGAATCCCGTCATGACTGAAATTGCTAAAAGGTTCTAAAGGTATTTTAAACTAGTATTTATTTAGATTTTATTATTGATTTAGACAGGAAACACCCAAACTCACTATATACAAAGACAACAAATGAAAACATTTGAAGAATTCTGTGGAAGTGATTGCACTTCTACCACAGAAGCTGTGCATAAACATGAGAGAGAAAACTTTAATGTATCTAAAGTGATGACATCATAAGCATTTAACATATGATAAAGTCAGAATTTTCTAAGGGAAAAATCAAGGTATCCATAGGCTACAAGAGCAACACGGTTAAGAAAGGAGTAAAGAATCTGCCTGCGATGTGGGAGACCTGGGTTTGATCCCTGGGCTGGGAAGATCCCCTGGAAAAGGGAATGGCTACTCACTCCAGTATTCTTGCCTGGAGAATTCCATGAACAGAGGAGCCTGGCGGACTACAGTCCATGGGGTTACATAGAGCCAGACACAGTTGAGTGACTAACACTTTCATTTTTCACTAAGAAAGGAGTAGAAAGGGGAACTGGGCTGAATCCCTAGGTTATTCATTGACTATTAAACACTCACTCACACACACACACACACACAAATCCATTCAAAAATAAATAAGAATAAACTAGAGACCTGAAACATACATAGCTGATTCTTGAAAAATGTGGGAGTTAGGGGTACCAACCCTTTGTATGGTTTGAAAATCGACACAACTTATAGTCAGCCCTCCAAATATGTGATTCCTCCTCTGTCCCACAGTTCCTCAGCATCCACACATTCAACCAATTAGGGTAGTGTAGTATTATAGCATTTAACTACTGAAACAAATCTGCACAAGTGGACCTGCACAGTTCAAATCAATATTGTTCAAAGGTAAACTGTGCTTGGTAAAAAGTAAACCCAATATGGAGGCAGTAAGAATTACAATAGGAAGTACTCTCTCTGTTTGTCTTGTAAGAAATTTTACCTCAAAAATAAATCTTAACAAAAAACACATCTTACATCTTAGTCTTGTAGTTGTACAGTTAACAGGATGAAATATACAGAACAAGAAGAGAAAGTGAAAAACATACATGATAGGTTCTGTTAAGAAATTTAACAAGATCACAGATTTTTTATAACTTAACTTCAATAAAGGCTCAGTACCCTGTGAAGCTAAAGTAAGAAACTATCAGCATTTAAAATAAGGAATCAATATGTTTTTCCAGTTGTCCTTTGTTCTTTATTAGGAAGAAATGTTAAACACATATATTTGGGTATATGTGTATTTTTAATCTTTTTCCGTCTTATTATTTAACACATTCATGAGAGCATAAGAGTAACAAGTGTAAATGATAAACTGCACATTGGATTGATTCTGTTCCTGGCTTTGCCCCTGGTGAGCATGGAACCTTCTGGAAACAATTTACATCTCTGTGACAGTTCCCCAGATGTGAATGTATCAAGTGTCCATTGATGTTGGCTTTCTATTTTTTTTATTTGCTGACATGGTCAAATATTAAACATTTTGAAGTATTTTAAAGATCATGTATTCTGATCTGTTATGTCAATAAGCTACTTCCTGAGAACCAGAACTAAATTAGGCACTTTTGAAAGTTTATTTATGTTTTTCAAAGCATTAAAATTCCATATGGGAATTTGTTTTTTGCTTAAGTAAATTCATGAAAAGATTCCTATCTCTTCTAAAGCACCAATAAAATGACTGCCTGCATTGTCAGAGGAAAGTAGAGTCCTACAGTAATCATCCAGATAATTACCATAAAATCATTTTTCTGTGGAAAGTGATAAACTGTTTTATCAAGTAAAATTAAAGAGTTTTCTTGGTTTCTCAATTTCAAATTTCCATTCAGATTTGTAGCCAATTTTCTTCTGCTTTTAAAAATTAAACATTTCTCTGGTGCCTATTACATGATCAGCTATGTTTATGCAGTAAGTAAGAATATACTGTCCTTAATCTCATCTAATCCCCTGTGGCTCAGCAGTAAAGAATATGCCTGCAATGCAGGAGAGCCATGAGACTTGGGTTTGATTCCTGGGTGGGGAAGATCCTTTGGAGAAGAGCATGGTAACCCACTCCAGAATTTCTGCCAGGAGAATCCCATGGACAGAGGAGCCTGGCAGGCTGCAGTCGATGGATTCGCAAAGTCAGACATGACTGAAATGAATAAGCATGCACATAATCTCATCTGATAGTGGTATTAAAGAATGTTTTATGAAAATCTTGCCAGATCCAAATAAATTAGAATCTCTATTTTACTTTTTGGACCTGGAAAATATTTTTTGACAGTTTCACAACTGGCTTTACATAAACTTGGATGGAAAATTGCTTTGTGTTTAGTTCTGTCTCCTGAACTCTCTTTTCCATTGTTCGGGAAAAAAATACCTCTCTGATCATTAATTTCTAAGCAGATTCAGGCTACGATTCAAGACTCTTAGCACTTTAGTGTCTTAAACAGTTTAAGTAAAAGCCTACATAGGTTTTTTTTTTTTTTGAAGTGATTTTTATATCAGAAATTTTGTGACTTTACCTTTTACTAGTTTGCTACTTTATTAAAATAGTACATTTTAATAAACATAATAAATTTTAGCAAATTTATTTTATGGCCTTTTCTACAGATTTATCATTATGTACGTAGTGAACAAAAGCAAACAATAAGAGTAGAAAACAGAGAAATGAACATGTCCCACGTTGAAAGCTACTATTTCAGATGATTCCAAAAAGAGCTTTCAGATGACCCTCTTGACAGCTGCAATCTGAAAAAGCTACTACCAGTACCTTATACTCCCTGGTAACCACAAGAAAGAGAGGCTAACAAAAACTTCAGTCAACTCAGGATAAAAAACTTGGCCCCTTGATAACTTACGTGATAGACTAAACAGCATCAGAAATCACATCTGAGAAGGATTCTTAAACACAATTCCTACACAACTTTATGAAAGAAAGCTTTTTTCTTTTTTTTACTGTTCATAAGTTTTTTCTTGTTACAAAACACAGAAAGGGATTTAAATTTTTTAAATTCCTCCATACCAACCAGTTTCTAGTTTAGAAAAGACTTTTTTTTTTCTTTCAGGTAGAGCGTAGACGAGTACAAGATGTGCTTATTGTCCAAATATGTGTTCCTAGGGGCTCACAGTTGAAAGGTGGCATAGGATAACAAATGCCATCCTAAGGCACACAGACTCACTGAGAATTCATACAAAGTGATCCACCCGACTATCTCTGCCCACTTTAATGCTGGCACCTCTTTTGCCATCTGTCAGTCTCCAGTTGACTACAGAAATTTGGAAAATTCTAATAATTGACTATAACTATAATTTCGTTATACTTATCAAAACAAAAGGTTTTCTAAGTTGATCAAATTAACGTTGCTTAAAATCTTTAAATCATACTTAACATCATCGACAATTAAGAACCTAGCAAAATCAGGCTACTTAAAATACATAAAATGAATATAAGAAGGATGACCAAATAGATGGTCCAAAAAAGTATTTTGAACACAACAATAATAAATACTTTTTTAAAAACTGAAAATATTCAAAGATGTCCTTGAAGGAAGTCATTTAGTTCAGTTCAGTCGCTCAGTCGTGTCCAACTCTTTCTGACCCCATGAATCGCAGCACGCCAGGCCTCCCTGTCTATCACCAACTCCCAGAGTTCACTCAAACTCACATCCATCGAGTCAATGATGCCATCCAGCCATCTCATCCTCTGTCGTCCCCTTCTCCTCCTGCCCCCAATCCCTCCCAGCATCAGAGTCTTTTCCAACGAGTCAACTCTTCACATGAGGTGGCCAAAGTACTGGAGCTTCAGCTTTAGCATCATTCCTTTCAAAGAAATCCCAGGGCTGATCTCCTTCAGAATGGACTGGTGGGATCTCCTTGCAGTCCAAGGGACTCTCAAGAGTCTTCTCCAACACCACAGTTCAAAAGCATCAATTCTTCAGCACTCAGCCTTCTTCACAGCCCAACTCTCACATCCATACATGACCACAGGAAAAACCATAGCCTTGACTAGACTGACCTTAGTCGGCAAAGTAATGTCTCTGCTTTTGAATATGCTATCTAGGTTGGTCATAACTTTTCTTCCAAGGAGTAAGCGTCTTTTAATTTCATGGCTGCAGTCATCATCTGCAGTGATTTTGGAGCCCAAAAAAATAAAGTCTGACACTGTTTCCACTGTTTCTCCATCTATTTCCCATGAAGTGATGGGACCAGGTGCCATGATCTTCCTTTTCTGAATGTTGAGCTTTAAGCCAACTTTTTCGCTCTCCACTTTTACTTTCATCAAGAGGCTTTTTAGTTCCTCTTCACTTTCTGCCATAAGGGTGGTGTCATCTGCATATCTGAGGTGACTGATATTTCTCCAAGCAATCTTGATTCCAGCTTGTGTTTCTTCCAGTCCAGCGTTTCTCATGATGTACTCTGCATAGAAGTTAAATAAGCAGGGTGACAATATACAGCCTTGACGTCCTCCTTTTCCTATTTGGAACCAGTCTGTTGTTTCATGTCCAGTTCTAACTGTTGCTTCCTCACCTGCATATCGATTTCTCAAGAGGCAGGTTAGGTGGTCTGGTATTCCCATCTCTTTCAGAATTTTCCACAGTTTATTGTGTACATATTACCATATAAATGTTTACAAGGTCGTTCAAAAAAGTTTATTTTTGCAAACATAACCTAAATTTTAAAAACAGAAGACAAAATTATTTTAATAAATATCTTAGTTTTTCCAAAATAAAACCCCAATTACTTGTCCTACTCTTCATGCTAAAATTTTGCTCCTTTCTTTACATAGATCTTAAAGCAGCTGCTTCTACCTGTGCCAGCTTACCTTAAATAACAAAACCCTTCCTACACTAAGTATTCCCTAACTCATTTTGCTTTCATAAAAGCCAGGGAGAAGTTAATCTTTGAAAAACCAAGACTCCTGCAGAACTAAAACTAAAATCTAATCATCCTAAATACTTAGAACCCAGCACCATCACCTATCCATTCCATTAGTAGTTAGCTCCCTCCAAGAGGTAGATGCTCCAGATGAAGCTCCAGATGAAGGAAGCCACATATACCTTTTGAATGACTGCTGAATGACAGCTAATGGGGAATTCCAAAAATACTGTCTGTGTCTACATGAGAATATAATAGAAGAGACATGTGGGCTTCATCAGTTCTGCAGGTCTGACGTCAGTTTCTTAGCACTGAGAACATGACCTAATGTTTTCACCAAACAAATGTCCCAGCTAAACTGACCTTCAGTTCCGCTTCTTCTGAATACTCATCCCTATACGGTAAAACATGATGGCACTGCAGACAACAACCTTAACCAAAAAACCCTCACCAACACCTACTCAACCACAATTTTACTCTTCATCTGGCTGATTCCTACCAAGTCTTCCCCTCTTCAGATGGACTGAAAATCAAAGTTGATAAACCTTTCTACAGGAAAAAGGACCCCTGTACTAAATTTCAGCCAGACAAAATAGGACTATAACCATTTACAATGTGCTCTGTGCTCAGTCGCTGAGTCATATCTGACTCTTTGCAACCTCAGGGACTATGGCCCATCAGGCTCCTCTGTCCATGGAATTTTCCAGGCAAGAATACTAGAGTGGGTTGCCGTTTTCTATGCATGGATTCAATAACCATTGAATCACATTGTCCCAGAATAAAATTGGAGATACTTTTCTATGACTCTAATTGTCACTTTGCATGTATTTTCTAATGAATAAAACCTATCTGTTGAGGGAAACAAAGGAATTCATTTTTCTTAGAACTTAAGAGTGCTTAACAAAAGCCTTATAGAAAAAAAGAAAAAAACCCATGGTAAGGTAGTTTTTGTCTTGGTTTAATCTTCTAGAGAAGTAATTCCAACAGAAGCAAAGTAGACACACCATAGCCTTAGAGCTGCCTGGTTCACATAACGATGGATTAATTGCAAAGCCATGTCCGACTCTTGTGACCCATGGACTGTAGGCTGCCAGGCTACTCTGCGCATGGGATTTCCCAGGAAAAAATACTGGAGTGGGGTTGTCATTTCCTCCTCCAAGGGATCTTCCTTACCCAGGGATCAAACCCACATCTCCTGTGTCTCCTGTATTGCAGGAGGATTCTGTACCCATTGAGCCACCACAGAAGCCAAAAGGTGGTTCATATAATATCTTTTGCAGACATATAAACATATATTGCAGAGAAGGCAATGGCAACCCACTGCAGTGCTCCTGCCTGGAAAATCCAATGGATGGAGGAGCCAAGTAGGCTGCAGTCCATGGGGTCATAAAGATTTGGACAGGACTGAAGTGACTTAGCAGCAGCAGCAGCATACATATATTGATGCTTTTGAATTCTGGTGTTGGAGAAGAGTCTTGAGAGTTCCCTGGACTGCAAGGACATCAAACCAGTCAATCATAAAGGAAATCAGTCCTGAATATTCATTGGAAGGACAGATGCTGAAGTTGAAGCTCCAATACTTTGGCCACCTGATGCAAACAGCTGACGTATTGGAAAAGACCCTGATGGTGGGAAAGACTGAAGGCAGGAGGAGAAGGGGACGACAGAGGCTGAGATGGTTGGATGGCATCACTCATCATGATTAAACAGACATGAGTTTGAGCAAACTCCGGGACAGGGAAGCCTGGCATACTGCAGTCCATGGGGTCGCAAAGAGTTGGACATGACTGAGAGACTGAACAACAATACATATATATGTAATTGAAAAAAAAAAGTTCACATAATATCTTTTCAATTATATATATATGTATACATGTCTGCATATATATTTACACTTACATACCCATACACTGTATCTACCTGTGTGTATATATTTTTCTCATTAATGTGAAAATTGTGTCCCCAGATATCTAGACTCTTCTATTTTACAACTATAATATTTTCTTCAGAGCTATTGATATTTATTTGGGGAATATTTGAATGGCTCTGCCAAATTTTAAATCACAGGGAAACTGAAGTGGCCTTTTGACAATTTAGAGGCAAAGGAGCATCAGAAGGAAAACAGATGAAGCCTTTAACAATCATTCACAGGACAATTCAAGAATCTGGTGACAATTTACTTGGCTCTCAAAGAAGGCAGCATTCTTTACCTTTCCAGAGGTTTGCTCCACCCCAAGGATTCAGATTCTAATGTGTTATGCCATTTTCCTATGGAGGTTAGTAATAACCCTAATATCACCATGCTGACTCTACCTATGCAACGGGAAACCAGTGGGTAAGCAAATATTATGGAGTGACAACTGTCCTGTTTAAAGTGAACGTTGTACAATTTTTATGGTATACTGACTTATAAAAATACTATTCTAAAGCTAGTTTTCATAGACATTTCCTTCCTAAGTAGAAGACTGTTCATCTTTTCCCTTAGCTTGATAAAGAATGCTAGGTAGCCAAAAATATCTGGCATTTACTAGGATGAAATGGAACTTTACAGAGGTCAACAGAAAAGTGAATTTGAATACTTATGGAAGTAATACAAAGGACTTAGATTGAGATACAATAGTTGCAATAAACTACCAGTTCAGTTCAGTAGAGTAGCTCAGTCATGTCCAAGTCTTTGAGACCCCATGGACTGCAGCATGCCAGGCCTCCCTGTCCATCACCAACTCCTGGAATTTACTCAAACTCACTTTCACTTTTCACTGTCATGCACTGGAGAAGGAAATGGCAACCCATTCCAGTGTCCTTGCCTGGAGAATCCCAGGGATGGGGGAGCCTGGTGGGCTGTCGTCTATGGGGTTGCACAGAGTCCGACAAGACCGAAGCGACTTAGCAGCAGCAGCAGCATGTTCACTGAGTCAGTGATGCCATCCAGCCATCTCATCCTCTGTCGCCCCCTTCTGCCTTCAATCTTTCCCAGCATCAGGGTCTTTTCAAATGTCAGTTTTTTCCATCAAGTGGCCAAAGTATTGGAGTTTCAGCTTCAGCATCAGTCCTTCAAATGAATATTCAGGACTGATTTCCTTTAGGATGGACTGGTTGGAACTCCTTGCAGTCCAAGGAACTCTCAAGAGTCTTCTCCAACACCACAGCTCAAAAGCATCAATTCTTCAGCGCTCAACTTTCTTTATAGTCCAACTCTCACATCCATATATGACTCCCAGAAAAACCATACTTTTGACTAGACAGACCTTTTCTGGCAAAGCAATGTCTCTGCTTTTGAATATGCTATCTAGGTTGGTCATAACTTTTCTTCCAAGGAGTAAGCGTCTTTTA
Source organism: Capricornis sumatraensis (assembly GCF_032405125.1). Taxonomy (NCBI): domain Eukaryota; kingdom Metazoa; phylum Chordata; class Mammalia; order Artiodactyla; family Bovidae; genus Capricornis; species Capricornis sumatraensis. Next base: position 29,490,702 of record NC_091073.1, read on the forward strand.
ATTTCATGGCTGCAATCACCATCTGCAGTGATTCTGGAGCCCAAAAAAATAAAGTCTGACACTCTTTTCATTGCTTCCCCATCTACTTGCAATGAACTGATGGGACCAGATGCCCATCGTGACATTGTATAGGAGGCAGGGATCAAGACCATCCCCAAGAAAAAGAAATGCAAAAAGGCAAAATGGTTTTCTGAAGAGGCGTTACAAATAGGTATGAAAAGAAGAGAAGCAATAAACTATAAGAATTAACAATTTAAAAACTTTGAGAGAGAGAGAATGTGTGTGTATTTAATGAAGAGAGGCAGAGGAAAGGAGCAGAGGAAAATTCAGTGATGATACAGATTCCCACCTGGGTACCTGCCACAATTGTACTGCCGCTAAGAGAAGTCAATTGATGGGGAATTTGTTTTGTGATAGATCTGATAACGCTAGCTGTGAGAGGACAGTCAAGTACTCAAATGGAAGTACCTAATAAAATGCTGAACAATGTAGAACTGAAGCTCAGGAATCAGATTAGAGCAGCAGAAGTGAGCTTTGATTCATCTCATCCAAATTGGAAAGAGCAGGAGCTAGGCTATTAAATGAAACTAACACTGCATGGCTGCCAAAGGCCTAGGACTGCAACATGAACTATATTTAATCATTTTAACCCTGACAATAAAGTAGGGCTATAGTAGCCTCATTTCTTAAAGGAGGAAAGCAAGTCTCAGAAAAGTGAAGCCACTTGACCAAAGAAACGAGGTTTTCTGAATTCAAGGCTTTCCTCTCTTTACAGTACCATTCTGCCTCTTTAGAAGAATAGCTGGGAACATGATATAAATGAGGCTTCCCAGGTGGCTCAGAAGTAAAGAATCCACCTTCCAATGCAGGAGACACAGAAGATGCAGGTTTGATCCTTGGGTCAGGAAGATGAGGAAATGCCAATCCACTCCAGTAGCCTTGTCTAGAAAATTCCATGGACAAAGGAGCAGGGTGGGCTACAATCCATGGGATCACAAAAGAGTTGGCCAAAGAGTTGATATGAATGAAATTTCTAAGCAAGTGAACATGGAGAGACGAACAGGGAGCCAAACAGAACTTTGGCTTTGTCTCCATCCTACAGAGCCTTAGAGACCTCCAGCACTGGGAACGCTTCATGATGTTCCTAAAAATCTCAATGAAAACATCCATATTTCTGTTAAAATCAGTCACATGAGGAATTTGGATTGCCACAGTCAGTAGCAGTCCTGGAACTCATCTTTAGGGCATGAAGTCAAATACAAAAGGCCTGTGAAATAATCAAACTTCCCCCAACTGCTAATTCATTTCTACACGCACAGCTTTGTTGACAGCTACTTATTTTTAGTGCAGATCTTCTTTATTCTGTGTTAATAATCTCACCTAACGAAAGGTAAATTTCCACACTATGGGACAGGCCTGAGCATTAGAATTCACCAACTGCTAAGCAATTGTTTCGAGAATTTCATGTTTGGAATCCCTTCCCACAGCAATGCTGCTGACTGCAGATTCTTATCGGCTGGTTCCTCAGGCCTGGGCTCTGATTTTATTACTTCTTGGTTTTGCTATCTGAAATTCTTCTCTGTGACACAGTTTTAAAAGCCAATAAAAGTAAATTCTATACTAAACATAGAGCTTTAGTCTTTCATAGAAAAAATCTCTCAAACTTTCCTGGGCCATTTTTCTAGGACTTCTCTCTCATTGGTTGTTCATTCTACTTTTGCTGTCCATGGGACAGAGAAGATGAAAAAAAGTAAGAGTGTTTTATTGGATATGATTTTTCCCCATTGTTTTTTTTATCTTTGGGATTTCTTCTCTAATGGCACTCTGATGATACATTAAAATAGAGTTCTTTCAAATAAAGTTCTTTCACATTATCCAAACAACTTGGTCAACTCAGCAATAAACTCTGTAATTCAAATGAAGGAAAAGACATGAAATTTTTGCTAGGTTGAATTAAACTGTTTTTCAAACCTGTCAGTTCAACCAAATAATTGAAATATTAAGCACCTGCAGTTAGAGAAGTCAGAGTAAGAAAGCACATTCAAGAATCCACCAAGAAGAATTTCTTCATTTAGGTTTAGCTTGATTTCTTCAGTTGGATGAAATTTTGTTAAAAAGAAAAGCTCAATTTCAAAGAAAAAAGCGTAAGTTGAAAAGTAAGTTAATTAACTTACTGAAATAACCACAACAGGATATAACATGGAAAGATTACTCTCTTCCAGCATATTCAGTAACCTCTGGGTTTCTTCAAAATCAGAGATCATAACCTGAAAGACCAGAAAAATAAAAGAAAGTAAAAAGAAGTTTGGTGACTTAAGAGTTAATTCAAGGAGAAAAATGGAGAGCTTTAAATATTTAAACATTTAAAATATCTATCAAGCTTAATTTTAAATTTTCAAGCAATGTTGATACCCAGAAGATTATAGCTATTAAAGAATTCATTAATTCAAACCTGTCTTTTTATCTATTTTTTATCAGAAACTTGAAAACACTGTCTAAAGAAATATCACTCTCTTCTCATTGTGGGAATTAGGTTGTAAGAAAATGTTATTTCCTTATTTCAACAGACGAAAATAACATTTTGAAATAAATATTGAGTAATACAACTCACTTATGAAAATCTTAAATCAAATATTTAAGAATCAAGAAAACTAAGTACTCTTCCACATTACATTCACACAAATTCTCAAGCACTTTCAATCATTTGTATTTACTACTTACATTCACACAAACAAAATTGTAGCATTGCTCTAAGATGATTTGCTGAAGATCTTGGCCAGATGTGACTTGTACATGCTAGGACAAAGAACATACAGGGAAAAAAGAGTTTACAAAGTACAAAGAAAACCAAACATGAAGACAGATAACTTTATGAACACAAAATTTCTATAGGTACATAAAGGCAAGGACCATATATAAAAACAAAATAACTCTGACTTAAGTTTCTGAGGCTAAAAAAAAAAAAAAGCATTTGAAATAGTCCATAAATAGTTAATATTATTATAGCAAATAAGGATATAGGAAATTGTTTTAGACAAAGAGGTAGAAAAAGCTCAAGATATATTCAGGACTAGGTAAATAGTCTGGCTTTTTTATATAAAAATATACTGCAAAAAATAACTGAATAAAATTTAAACTTGGTTAGATGAGATTTGTTAAAAGATTCTGGAAGCGTGTTAAATACTACAGTTACAAAGAAGAGATTTCACTAAATATGGAATGACTAGAAATAGGGAAAGCAACAAGAGATTATATCATAAGAGGGCTTATTCTGAGGGTCAGAATAGAAAGACCCTGAGCTCACCCCTCCGATGAAACACCAAAACTACAGCTATATATAGAATAATTCTCTCTGAGAATGACTTGAACATTAGCAGAACAGACTTTCTACAACCAAGGGTATAAAGGAAAGACTGCATCAAGACAGGTGGGAATAGGCAGAGGGCCAATCTAGTCAGGACCCCCACTCCTGGTGCCTCACTCCATATGCAGGAGGAATACTGCAAACGTGAACACTCCACTAAGGAGCTCAGAGTCTGAGTCCCACACTGGATTCCCCAGCCTGGGTTAGAGGGGCCTGCACCAGCAAGAAGAGCTGCCATCATATCTGGCTTGAAAAAACAACATCTGAAAACTTCCTAAATTTGGGGAAGAAACAGACATCCATGTCCAGGAAATATAGAAAGTACCAAACAAAATGAATCCAAAGAGATGTATACCAAGACACGTTATAATTAAAATGTCAAAATTCAAAGATAAAGAGAGAATCTTAAAATCAGCAAGAGAAAATCAATTAGTTATATACAAGAAAAGCTCCATAAGACTATCAACTATTTTTTTCAGCTGAAATTTATAGCCCCAGAAGCAACTAGCATGATATATTCAAAGTACAGAAAGGAGAAAACTTACAACCAAGAATACTCTAGCCGGCAAGATTATGATTCAAAATTGAAAGAGAGATACTTGAGTTTTCCACAAGCAAAAGCTAAAACAGTCTGTCACCACAAAACTGGCCTTACAAGAAATGTTAGAGGGAATTCTTTAAATGTAAAATGCCATAGCTAGAAACCAGAGATGTATGAAGGAAAAACTCACTGCGAGGCAAACATTTAGTAAAGGTAGTAGCTCAACCGCCTATATAGCTAGTATGAAGACTAAAAACCAAAAGTAGTAAAAATCATCTGTATCTAAAATATTTAAGTGATACCCAAAGCAAAAAGATATAAAATATGACATCAAAAACATAAAACATGGATAAGAATAAAATGCTGTGCTTTTAGAATGAATTTGGACTTAAGCCACCATCAACTTCAAATAGACTACTACATACATAGTTGGTCATATATGAATCTCATGGTAGCCACCATGACCCTCATGGGCTTCCCCGGTGGCTCAGTCAGTAAAGAATCGACCTGCAATGCCAAGACCCAGGTTCAATCCCTGGGTTGGGAAGATCCCCTGGAAAAAGAAATGGCAACCCATTCTAGCATTCTTGCCTAGGAGGTCCCATGGACAGGGGAGCCTGGTGGGCTACAGTGCCTGGAGACACAAGAGTCAGACACGACTTAGCAACTCAACCACCTAAACCACCACAGTAACCACAGGCCAAAAACCTCTAACAGATACACAAAAAATAAAGAGAAAGGAATCCAAACTAACACTAAACAGAGGCATCAAATGACAAGGGAAAAGAACAAGAGAAGAAAGAGATAAAGAACTACAGGCCAATCAGAAAACAGAAAATGAGAAAGAGAAGTAAAGGTTTGAGGTCTTGGCGATGTGATAGAAATTAGGTGGCTCATAAATTTCAAAATTTTTATTTTTGTTTAAAGTTCTTGAGTAGATATTTCAGAGAGAACATTACTTTTAAAAAAAGACAGAAACAAAATACTGCCATAGTAAAATAGAGAAGAAAACAGCTTGCACTGTGTAACACTAAGTTTGTTCAAAAAGTTTCATCTTCTAGATATTACAGGGACATTATTTTTCATGGGTCTCTCCTGTATCCAAACATTTTTAAGGGCATGAATAGCCAGTATATACCAAAATGACTTTTCAAGGATGTTCATATAGCAGGCAGACTTTCAAAAACAGGCAAAACCTTCTTGGAGCAAATTTGCTTGTGTTCTACAAAGTAGAGACATCTCTCTCTATAGAGAAGATCTGCTTGGTATTCTAGAGTAATAAAGACAACGTCTCTCTTGTAAGAGGAGGATGGGCTGGTTTGCTAGCAGTCCCAGTATAACAGCAGTGCTTCTCAATAAGAAGATTCTTTTTTAACATGCTCCACTGCCTAACATCCATCTCTACTGACATTTCCCTGGAGGAATTCAGAAAATCTGTGCTGCTCTGCTATTCTCCTTACTGCTATAGTCCTAACTAACTCTTTTCACTGACTCTGGAGTTTCATGTCTTTTGCCAATATTTACAACATCGACATGTGTGTTTGCATTCAAAATGAGTATAATCCTTAGATCCTGCATAGTTTCTGACTTGACAGTTAATGAAATAAGGCAACCATGTATCTTAACTTCAGCAAATATGAGTGAATTCCAAACAAAAAAAAATTACTTACTTAAAAAAAAATTTTTCTTTTTGGAGATACATAAAATAAGATCTAGGACAAGAACATGAGGGATGTTCCAATTTAGCTTTTCAAGTATTAAAAATGATAAAATCCTTGAGAACAGGGAATGGGGTCTCTGAGGACAGAAACATGTTTGTAAACACTAGCACATACTCAACAAACAGGTTTTAAAAATTTAGTGGTCTTATTCCAGAAAAAAGAAAAAAAGGATATGTTCTTAAAATCAACTACATGGAAGTTTTTTTAAAAAGGTTAAAAAAAAATACATCCAAAAATAACACTACCTAGAAATAATTACCCTGAGCATTGGATAAGTATCATTTCAGCAGTCATCTATTAATAATATATGCAGTAAGCTGCTAGGACAAAAGGACAAAGGAACAGAAAAAAAAACTTCAGCAAATATGAGTGAATTCCGAACTCAAAAAAAATGACTTACTTAAGAAGACTTTCCTTTTGGAGATACATAAAATAAGGTCTAGGACAAGAACATGAGGGATATTCCAATTTAGCTTTTCAAGTATTAAAACTGATAAAATCCTTGAGAACAGGGAATGGGGTCTCTGAGGACAGAAATTATATGCACGTAGTTTAAAAATTCTTTAGTGTTAGCAAAAAAAACCCCAAAAACCTTAAACATAATAAACCTGAAATTGCTGCTAAACTTCAAATTATTCTTCGCCTCCAGGGAGCTTTTCCTAAAGGTTAAGATGTCATGAACCGGGAGAGGACACTGGACTTTCAATGGCAACACACTGCATGTGTAAGTCAGTGTTAACTGATTTCCTTCTAGGATAGAGAAAGAAACAGCAGATTGTAATTCTGCCCACAGCCTAGTTCTGGTCAATCATACTTTTATCCTGACAAGGGTTATTAGATTCATAGCCTATTCTATAGCCATAATTCACACAAGTTGACATAATATATCTATGCTCAAGACAACAGCTTTAAACAAAATCTCTCCATTTATAAATTCATATTAATTCACTTCTCTATTTGATGAACTTCAATTGCAAGTAGTTTTTCATTTGTTTTTTAATACAAGCCTCGACATTTTTACATTCATTGAGTGTTTCCTTCTATTCTGGGAGAATAGCTTATCTAGGAATAAAAGTTCAGTCCACACTTTTCCTCAAAGATTTGTAGTCTCTGCACAACTATATTCAAACACAAAGCATTGTCCTGATGCTTTTTAAAGTCCACATGTCATTTACTCAATCTCTAGTCACCATTTTTGGGGGTTAGATTTCAACTTCTATAGCTCTAATAGAAAATAGACACAGAAGTTACATGAAATTTTTTCCTGTTGTCTAATTAAATGACAGCTTGGCTGGTGGTAACATTCTTGGATTCCACTTTCATTCCCTCCAAAATTTACAGACAATGATTCATTGTATGTATTTGAATGGTAAGTAAGAAGGTGTAAGAGGTCTGGCACAGTGTCCTCCTTTCTATAAGTTTTGTTTTTGTGTTTTGCTCCTAGGTACCTACCTGAAGAATTCTTTATGAGGAAGTTCAAAATCTTAATTAGAATCAGACCATATTTAAATTTTCAATTGCTGTTCCACTTTTTTTCTGAAAATATACCCTTTACATTTTATAGAACCAGTTAGGCATTTCAATGAAACTTTTTTCCTAACTTTCCAAATAATATCATTTTTCTACTTGACATATTACATAAATATAGCCCATATATTGCTTTTATCATTATTCACATCTATTCTCTATTGTTAATCATTTAATTTTTACTTTGAATACACTGTTATTATCTCATTTCCCTATGATAATAACTGACCTTTGCTTCTATGTCTAATGTACTAATTATTTCTATTACATTGTTGCTCAATTGTCTCCATAGTTCTGATTCCATTAAACTCTTCAAATACTGTCTTTTGAATTTTTAACCTTCTTGAATTCAGATTTTTACTGAGTTTTTCTACAGAACCAAAAGGAGTGAGACTATTTTGAGGGGTAGGAGAGTCTTGAGGTTTCTTCCAGGTTTTTAAAATCAGATTTGTGTGTTTTGTGATTTTCAGTATGCATTATAGAGCTTAATTATTATTTTTACAAACTGATGAGTTTTAAAATGATAGAATGATAGGCACTGATAGTATTCCCTGCCTCTGCTGAAGTACCACAGAGAACTGAGGAATTTTCCCACTTTTCCAGACCTTCATTTTTTTAACCCACCTAAACAAAAAAAAAATGAAAATCAAACTACATTTTTTTCCATCTTGAAACTGAGACTCTTAATTGTTTCCAGTGAAGTTTAATTCTTTTATTTGGTCATACTGCTTTTCTCCCAAACAGAAAACAAACAATATTTTCCATGCTTGAGTAAAGAAACTTAGATTTTACCTAAATATAGCAGAGGAGACTTTGACACCTTTAATAAACAAAGACAGCCTTAGACAATGCTATTAGGTTGTTTATGAAAATGTTCTATGGCATCATCTTAAACTGTCATTCCTAATGTTTCCACATTCAAACATAACAAATGGAACAATCTGCTGGCTAGAACTCCTTGATCTGTAAATATTTTGGTTCAAAGAACATTTAAACAAAATTTAAAACAACCTTCCAATGTGTTTAGTAAAATTTAAAAAGCATAACCCCCACTCCCCCCCCCAAAAAAACCACCATGAAATATTTTCCTTACATCATAAAAATATAAGAAATTTAAAAATATTTACCACTAACAAAATGGAAACATCTGCATATTCAAAATACTATTTAAAGTAGGGATCTTAGGAAGGAAGCTGGGTTGCCAAAAAACGTTTTCCATTTCAAGAATAGTTAAGGCTTAACTAAGGATGAAAGGCTTTGGTTTCAGGTCCCATGAGTCAGAGGTTCAAAAATGTGTTTCTGAAAGCCACCCCTCTTTTTATAGACTATATTAGCTGGATCATTTCTTAATCTGAATCCATCAATTTCTCACCTCCCTCCCATTGAAACAGGGCACTAATGTGGGTATATGTGGGTTTATAAAAGGCAATGAATGGAGAAGGAAATGGCAACCCACTCCAGTACTCTAGCCTCGAAAATTCCTTGGATGGGGGAGCCTGATAGGCTACAGTCCATGGGGTCACAAAGAGTTGGACACTACTGAGCGACTTCACTTTCTTTCTTTCTATAGTTCCTTTTGGAGAAGGAAATGGCAACCCACTCCAGTGTTCTTGCCTGGAGAATCCCATGGACAGAGGGGCCTTGGGGGCTACAGTCTATGGGGTTGCAAAGAGTCAGACATAACTAAGCAACTAACAAGCAAACACACACAAGGGAATCAGAGAGAGATGAAGTTTTCACTATGGAGACAACACATTAATAACTTACAATCCTGTGTTGGCTAGTGGGTAGGGGGAGATGGGGCAGATGTTGGTCCAAGGGTACAAAACTTCAGTTATGCAAGATGAAAATGTTTTGGGGATTGAACGCATGGTTCACTTCAGTCAATCAGTCATGTCCGACTCTTTGAGACCCCATGGACTGCAGCACACCAATCCTCCCTGTCCATCACCAACTCCTGGAGTTTACTCAAACTCATGTTCGTTGAGTCAATGATGCCATCCAACCATCTCATCCTCTGTTGTCCCCTTCCCCTCCCACCTTGAATCTTTCTCAGCATCAGGGTCTTTTCCAATGAGTCAGTTCATCTCATCAGGTGGCCAAAGCACTGGAGTTTCAGCTTCAGCATCAGTCCTCCCAATGATAATTCAGGACTGATTTCCTTTAGGATGGACTGGTTGGATCTCCTTGCAGTCCAAGGGACTCTCAAGAGTCTTCTCCCACACCACAGTTCAAAAGCATCAATTCCTCAACGCTCAGCTTTCTTTATAGCCCAACTCTCACATCCATACATGACTACTGCAAAAACTATACCTTTGACTAGACAGACCTTTGTAGGTAAAGTAACGTCTGTGCTTTTTAATATGCTGTCTAGGTTGGTCATAGCTTTTCTTCCAAGGAGCAAGCGTCTTTTAATTTCATGGCTGCAGTCACCATCTGCAGTGATTTAGGAACCCCCAAAAATAAAGTCTGACACTGTTTTTGCTGTTTCTCCATTTATTTGCCATGAAGTAATGGGACAAGAATGCCATGATCTTAGTTTTCTGAAGGCTGAGTTTTAAGCCAACATTTGTACTCTCCTCTTTCATTTTCATCAAGATGCTCTTTAGTTCTTCTTTGCTCTCTGCCATAAGCGTGGTGTCATCTGCATACCTGAGGTTTTTGATATTTCTCCCAGCAATCTTGATTCCAGCTTGTGCTTCATCCAGCCCAGCGTTTCTCATGATGTACTCTGCACAGAAGTTAAATAAGCAGGGTGACAATATACAGCCTTGATGTACTCCTTTTCCTGTTTGGAACCAGTCTGTGGTTCCATGTGCAGTTCTAACTGTTGCTTCTTGACATGCATACAGATTTCTCAGAAGGCAGGTCAGGTGATCTGGTATTCTCATCTCTTAAAGAATTTTCCATGGTTTATTGTGGTCTACAAAGTCAATAAAGCAGAAGTAGATATTTTCCTGGAACACTCTTGCTTTTTCAATGATCCAAAAGATGTTGGCAATTTGATCTCTGGTTCCTCTGCCTTTTCTAAGTCCAGCTTGAACATCTGGAAGTTCACAGTTCATGTACTGTTGAAGCCTGGCTTGGAGAATTTTGAGCACTACTTTACTAGCATGTGAGATGAGTGCAGTTGTGCGGTAGTTTGAGCATTCTTTGGCAATGCCTTTCTTTGGGATTGGAATGAAAACTGACCTTTTCCAGTCCTGTGCATAGCATGGTGCCTATAATTAACAATGGTATATTGTAAAACCAAAATTTACTTAAGGAGGGGATTCATAAAGATGGCGGAGGAATAGGACGGGAAGACCACTTTCTCCCTCACAAATTCCTCAAAAGAACATTTCAACGCTGAGCAAACTCCACAAAACAACCTCTGTAGGCTGGCAGAGGACAGCAGGCAACCAGAAAAGCAGACCATTGTCTTCAAAAACAGGTAGGAAAAAAAATATAAAAGACGAAAAAGGAGACAAAGGAGGTGGGGAGGGAGCTCCGTCCCGGGAAGGGAATTTTAAGAAGAGAGGTTTCCAAACACCAGGAAACACTCTCCCTGCCGAGTCTGTGGCGAGTCTTGGAAACCCAGAGGGCAACATAACAGGAAGGAAAAATAAAGAAATAATTAAAACCAAGAGATTACAAGCCCAACAGTAACTCCCCCAGCGGAAAAGCAGCACAGACGCCTGCATCCGCCATTGGGAAGTGGGGGCAGGGCAGGGACCCGCGGGAGGCGCGGGCTGCAGTGCTTTGTAAGAATCGGGCAGGAACGCCCCACGCGCAACCAGAACAATCTAACTTGCGCTAGCAAACCAGACTGTGTGATAGCTACAGCACGAAAAGCTCGAACATAAGACGCCGCCAGGACCGAGCACAGAACAAAGGACGGAATGGGAAAAGCCGGCTGCAGACCATCCCCCGCCGGGGAAAGGCAGCCAGAGCCGTAAGGACTGGAAAGGGGCAATTGCAGACCCGGAGAGACTTTACTTACCTAACTGCAAGCGGGCTTCTTTGCTAAGACTTCTGGGGGTGCTGGACAGTCACAATCTGCCTCACGGGGGACGCCAGCGGTCCACCCAGAAAGTTGAGCAGCAGCGACAGAAAAGGTGACAAGCCGCGGCGATCACGCTCGCCAAACTCCTGAGCTACTCGGACCTGGGAAGGGCACAAAGCGCAGTCCCAGCCGAATCTGTGCCTCTGAGGGCTGCCTGAGCGCCAAACCTGAGCGGCTTGGACCGGGAAGTGCACACAGCCTAGGGCCGGCCCCAGACGGTTCCCGGCTGTGCATCGTAGAGCCGGAGCGGTTTGTGCGCCGCGAGAAGGGACAGGTCAAGCAGGGCTGTGACACTGTGAGCACACGACAGGACTGTGACACTGTGAGCACACGACAGCCCTATTTGTTTGCGGCATCCCCCCTCCCCACAGCGTGACTGAACTAGTGAGCCTGAAAAACCAGCAAACGGAAGAAGTTAAACAGAGGGAACCACCTTGGAAGTGATCCCACATGGCCCAAAACATCAGAGAAGGGCCAGATATATTTTTGCTATTTTAAAAATCATTCCTTTTTTTTTTTTTTTCATTTTTTTTCTAACCTTTTTTTTTAATTGGTAAGTCTTCTATTTCTCCTCTAATTTTTATTACTATAACATATTATTACTATTTTTACAAAAAGACTTTTTTTTTTTTTAAGGCAAACACCATATATAGCCTTTGGATGGTTGTTGGTGGGGTTTTTTTTTTTTGTTTGTTTGTTTTTTTAATAATTCTTGGTTTTTTTTTCTTTCTTTCCTGCTTTTTCCTTCTGCTTCTTTTCTTTAATATTGTATTTTTGAAAATCCAACCTCTACTCTAGATTTTTAATCTTTGCTCTTAGGTTTTTGTTGTCAATTATGTTCATTTAAAAACCCAAACTTCACTACCCAAGTTTACCTGAGAGCGAGATTACTGGCTTGACCACTCTCTTCTCCTATGGACTCTCCTTTTTCTCCACCAGGTGGCCTCTGTCTCTTTTCTCCCCCATCTCTTCTCTATCCAACTCTGTGAATCTCTGTGTGTTCCAGACAGTGGAGAACACCTAAGGAACTGGTTACTGGCAGGATTTGTCTCTCTCCTTCTCATTCCTCTCTCTTATCCTCCTGGTCACCTCTGTCTACTTCCTCCCTCTCCTCTTCCCTGTATAACTCCGTAAATACCTGAGCGGGCCAGACTATAGAGCGCACATAAGGAAGTGACTACTGCCTAGCTTGCTCTCTCCTCTTTTGATCTCACCGCATCTCATTCCAGTTACCTCTAACTACCCCCTCCATCTTCTCTTCTCCTTGTAACTCAGTGAACCTCTCTGAGTGTCCCTCAATGTGGAGAAACTTTTCATCTTTAACCTAGATGTTTTATCATCGGTGCTGTATAGATGGAGAAGTCTAGAGGCTACTGTAAAAACTGAAGACCAGAAGCAGGAGGCTTAAATCCAAAGCCTGAAAACATTAGAGAACTCTTGAATTCAGGGAACATTAAGCAATAGGAGCTCATCAAATGCCTTCATACTTACACTGAAACCAAGCTCCACCCAAGGGCCAACAAGTTCCAAAACAAGACATATCACTCAAATTCTCCAGCAACACAGGAACACTCCCCTGAGCTTGAATATACAGGCAGCTCAAAATTATTCCAAAACCTTTGATGTCTCATAACCCATCACTGGTCACTCCACTGCACTCCAGAGAGAAGAAACCCAGCTCCACCCACCAGAACTCCAACACAAGCCTCCCTAACCAGGAAACCTTGACAAGCCACTGATAGAACCCCACCCACAGTGAGGAAGCTCCATAATAAAGAGAACTCCACAAATTACCAGAATATAAAAAGACCACCCCAAACGCAGCAATATAACCAACATGAAGAGACAGAGGAATACTCAGCAGGTAAAGGAACAGGAGAGTTGCCCACCAAACCAAACAAAAGAGGAAGAAGTAGGGAATCTACCTGAGAAGGAATTCCGAATATTGATAGCGAAAATGATCCAAAATCTTGAAATCAAAATGGAATCACAGATAAATAGCCTAGAGACAAGGATTGAGAAGATGCAAGAAAGGTTTAACAAGGACCTAGAAGAAATAAAAAAGAGTCAAAATATAATGAATAACACAATAAATGAGATCAGAAACACTCTGGAGGCAACAAATAGTAGAATAACGGAGGCAGAAGATAGGATTAGTGAAATAGAAGATAGAATGGTAGAAATAAATGAATCAGAGAGGAAACAAGAAAAACGAATTAAAAGAAATGAGGACAATCTCAGAGACCTCCAGGACAATATGAAACGCTCCAACATTCGAATTATAGGAGTCCCAGAAGAAGAAGACAGAAAGAAAGATCATGAGAAAATCCTTGAGGAGATAATAGTTGAAAACTTCCCTAAAATGGGGAAGGAAATAATCACCCAAGTCCAAGAAACACAGAGAGTTCCAAATAGGATAAACCCAAGGCGAAACACCCCAAGACACATATTAATTAAATTAACAAAGGTCAAACACAAAGAACAAATATTAAAAGCAGCAAGGGAAAAACAACAAATAACACACAAGGGGATTCCCATAAGGATAACAGCTGATCTTTCAATAGAAACTCTTCAGGCCAGGAGGGAATGGCAAGACATACTTAAAGTGATGAAAGACAATAACCTACAGCCCAGATTACTGTACCCAGCAAGGATCTCATTCAAATACGAAGGAGAAATCAAAAGCTTTACAGACAAGCAAAAGATGAGAGAATTCAGCACCACCAAACCAGCTCTCCAACAAATTCTAAAGGATATTCTCTAGACAGGAAACCGAAAAGGGTGTATAAACCCAAACCCAAAACAATAAAGTAAATGGTAACGGGATCATACTTATCAATAATTACCTTAAACGTAAATGGGTTGAACGCCCCAACCAAAAGGCAAAGACTGGCCGAATGGATACAAAAACAAGACCCCTCTATATGCTGCTTACAAGAGACCCACCTCAAAACAAGGGACACATATAGACTGAAAGTGAAGGGCTGGAATAAGATATACCACGCAAATAGAGACCAAAAGAAAGCAGGAGTGGCAATACTCATATCTGATAAAATAGACTTTAAAACAAAGGCTGTGAAAAGAGACAAAGAAGGCCACTACATAATGATCAAAGGATCAATCCAAGAAGAAGATATAACAATTATAAATATATATGCACCCAATATAGGAGCACCGCAATATGTAAGACAAATGCTAACAAGTATGAAAGGGGAAATCAACAATAACACAATAATAGTGGGAGACTTTAATACCCCACTCACACCTATGGACAGATCAACTAAACAGAAAATTAACAAAGAAACGCAAACTTTAAATGATACATTAGATCAATTAGACCTAATTGATATCTATAGGACATTTCACCCCAAAACAATGAATTTCACCTTTTTTTCAAGTGCTCATGGAACCTTCTCCAGGATAGATCACATCCTGGGCCATAAATCTAAACTTGATAAATTCAAAAAAATCGAAATCATTCCAAGCATCTTTTCTGACCATAATGCATTAAGATTAGATCTCAATTACAGGAGAAAAACTACTAAAAATTCCAACATATGGAGGTTGAACAACACACTTCTGAATAACCAACAAATCACAGAAGAAATCAAAAAAGAAATCAAAATATGCATAGAAACTAATGAAAATGAAAACACAACAACCCAAAACCTGTGGGACACTATAAAAGCAGTGCTAAGAGGAAAGTTCATAGCAATACAGGCATACCTCAAGAAACAAGAAAAAAGTCAAATAAATAACCTAACTCTACAACTAAAGCAACTAGAAAAGGAAGAATTGGAGAACCCCAGAGTTAGTAGAAGGAAAGATATCTTAAAAATTAGGGCAGAAATAAATGCTAAAGAAACAAAAGAGACCATAGCAAAAATCAACAAGGCCAAAAGCTGGTTCTTTGAAAGGATAAATAAAATTGACAAACCACTAGCCAGACTCATCAAGAAGCAAAGAGAGAAAAATCAAATCAATAAAATTAGAAATGAAAATGGAGAGATCACAACAGACAACACAGAAATACAAAGGATCATAAGAGACTACTATCAGCAGTCGTATGCCAATAAAATGGACAATGTGGAAGAAATGGACAAATTCTTAGAAAAGTACAATTTTCCAAAACTGAACCAGGAAGAAATAGAAAATCTTAACAGACCCATCACAAGCACGGAAATTGAAACTGTAATCAGAAATCTTCCAGCAAACAAAAGCCCAGGTCCAGACGGCTTCACAGCTGAATTCTACCAAAAATTTCGAGAAGAGCTAACACCTATCCTACTCAAACTCTTCCAGAAAATTGCAGAGGAAGGTAAACTTCCAAACTCATTCTATGAGGCCACCATCACCCTAATACCAAAACCTGACAAAGATGTCACAAAAAAAGAAAACTACAGGCCAATATCACTGATGAACATAGATGCAAAAATCCTCAACAAAATTCTAGCAATCAGAATCCAACAACACATTAAAAAGATCATACACCATGACCAAGTGGGCTTTATCCCAGGGATGCAAGGATTCTTCAATATCCGCAAATCAATCAATGTAATCCACCACATTAACAAATTGAAAAATAAAAACCATATGATTATCTCAATAGATGCAGAGAAGGCCTTTGACAAAATTCAACATCCATTTATGATAAAAACTCTCCAGAAAGCAGGAATAGAAGGAACATACCTCAACATAATAAAAGCTATATATGACAAACCCACAGCAAACATTATCCTTAATGGTGAAAAATTGAAAGCATTTCCCCTAAAGTCAGGAACAAGACAAGGGTGTCCACTTTCACCGCTACTATTCAACATAGTTCTGGAAGTTTTGGCCACAGCAATCAGAGCAGAAAAAGAAATAAAAGGAATCCAAATTGGAAAAGAAGAAGTAAAACTCTCACTGTTTGCAGATGACATGATCCTCTACATGGAAAACCCTAAAGACTCCACCAGAAAATTACTAGAGCTCATCAATGAATATAGTAAAGTTGCAGGATATAAAATCAACACACAGAAATCCCTTGCATTCCTATACACTAATAATGAGAAAGTAGAAAAAGAAATTAAGGAAACAATTCCATTCACCATTGCAACAAAAAGAATAAAATACTTAGGAATATATCTACCCAAAGAAACTAAAGACCTATATATAGAAAACTATAAAACACTGATGAAAGAAATCAAAGAGGACACTAATAGATGGAGAAATATACCATGTTCATGGGTTGGAAGAATCAATATAGTGAAAATGAGTATACTACCCAAAGCAAATTACAAATTCAACGCAATCCCTATCAAGCTACCAGCCATATTTTTCACAGAACTAGAACAAATAATTTCAAGATTTATATGGAAATACAAAAAACCTCGAATAGCCAAAGCAATCTTGAGAAAGAAGAATGGAACTGGAGGAATCAACTTGCCTGACTTCAGGCTCTACTACAAAGCCACAGTCATCAACACAGTATGGTACTGGCACAAAGACAGACATATAGATCAATGGAACAAAATAGAAAGCCCAGAGATAAATCCACACACATATGGACACCTTATCTTTGACAAAGGAGGCAAGAATATACAATGGAGTAAAGACAATCTCTTTAACAAGTGGTGCTGGGAAAACTGGTCAACCACTTGTAAAAGAATGAAACTAGATCACTTTCTAACACCGCACACAAAAATAAACTCAAAATGGATTAAAGATCTAAATGTAAGACCAGAAACTATAAAACTCCTAGAGGAGAATATAGGCAAAACACTCTCAGACATAATTCACAGCAGGATCCTCTATGATCCACCTCCCAGAATTCTGGAAATAAAAGCAAAAATAAACAAATGGAATCTAATTAAAATTAAAAGCTTCTGCACAACAAAGGAAAATATACACAAGGTGAAAAGACAGCCTTCTGAATGGGAGAAAATAATAGCAAATGAAGCAACTGACAAACAACTAATCTCAAAAATATACAAGCAACTTATGCAGCTCAATTCCAGAAAAATAAAGGACCCAATCAAAAAATGGGCCAAAGAACTAAATAGACATTTCTCCAAAGAAGACATATGGATGGCTAACAAACACATGAAAAGATGCTCAACATCACTCATTATCAGAGAAATGCAAATCAAAACCACAATGAGGTACCACTTCACACCAGTCAGAATGGCTGCAATCCAAAAATCTGCAAGCAATAAATGCTGGAGAGGGTGTGGAGAAAAGGGAACCCTCCTACACTGTTGGTGGGAATGCAAACTAGTACAGCCACTATGGAGAACAGTGTGGAGATTCCTTAAAAAATTGCAAATAGAACTACCTTATGACCCAGCAATCCCACTGCTGGGCATACACACCGAGGAAACCAGAATTGAAAGAGACACATGTACCCCAATGTTCATCGCAGCACTGTTTATAATAGCCAGGACATGGAAACAGCCTAGATGTCCATCAGCAGATGAATGGATAAGAAAGCTTTGGTACATGTACACAATGGAGTATTACTCAGCCATTAAAAAGAATTCATTTGAATCAGTTCTGATGAGATGGATGAAACTGGAGCCGATTATACAGAGTGAAGTAAGCCAGAAAGAAAAACACCAATACAGTATACTAACACATATATATGGAATTTAGAAAGATGGCAATGACGACCCTGTATGCAAGACAGGAAAAAGACACAGCGGTGTATAACGGACTTTTGGACTCAGAGAGAGAGGGAGAGGGTGGGATGATTTGGGAGAATGGCATTCTATCATGTATACTATCATGTAAGAATTGAATCGCCAGTCTATGTCTGACGCAGGATACAGCATGCTTGGGGCTGGTGCATGGGGATGACCCACAGAGATGTTATGGGGAGGGAGGTGGGAGGGGGTTTCATGTTTGGGAACACATGTAAGAATTAAAGATTTTAAAATTAAAAAAATAAAATAAATAAATTTATATGGAAGAGAAAAAAAAATAAATTCCATATATATGTGTTAGAAAAAAAAAAAAATAAACTTTTGAGGAACTGCCAAAAAAAAAAACACAAAATTTACTTAAGAGGGTAAATCTTAAGTCTTCTCACCCCAATTTCCCAAAAATAAAATGGTAATTATGTGAGGTGATGGACCTATTGGCTTGACTGTGGTGATCATTTTAAAGTGTGTATCAAAACATCAAGTTGTATACATTAAATATGCACAATTTTTATTGGTCAGTTAAACCTCAATAATTGGACAGCAAGGAGATCAAACCAGTCAATCCAAAAGGAAATCAAACCTGAATATACATTGGAATGACCAATGGAATGCTAACGCTGACACTCCAACATTTTGGCCATCTGATGCATAGAGAAAACTCACTGGAAAAGACCCTGAAGCTGGGAACAATTGAAGGCAGGAGAAGGGGACGACAGAGGATGAGTTTGTTGGATGACATCACCAAATCAATGGACATGAGTTTAAGCAAGCTCTGGGAGATATGAAGGAGGGGAAGTCTGGCATGCTGCAGTCCATGGGGTCACAAACAACTGGACACAACTTAGTGACTGAACAACAACAAAATATCTCAATACAGCTGGGGTGGAAAGTATTTCTACACTGCAAATCCAGAGAATTTTAGGTAGCTACCACTGCTGTCGAAAGATGGCTGAGTCTGTTCTATCAGTTGCTGCCTTTACCAGTGGAGTGGCTTCTGGCCTGTGGGTGCTGTCCCTGGACCTCCCGTCTAAGGAGAAGAGCTCAGAGCCTCCTCACCCTGCACCTCAGTAATATTCACCTGAGACACTCCTTTCAGAAGTACTCACTACTTCCAAATTCTGAGTTGCCAATTAATATTTGCTTCATGGCTGTTTTCAGACTTTTGTGGTGGTTTTGTCCATGTTTCAATGCACATTTACTCTCTTATTTTTTAGAATGAACTCTAAAGCTCTTTGTAGTTACAAACAAGACACCTGGAGCCAAGATCCCTTGGTGTTAGAATCTAGCTCTGCAAAAAATTTGCTGTACGACATTGGGCACATTGCTTAAGTCCCATGGCTCAGTTCACTCATAGGTAAAGGGAATACTTCAAAACTGATGGGTTTGTTAAATTAATATGTGAGAGTTAAGAATGAACTTTTTCAGGACTATTCCTTACTGGCTGGTCTCCAGGAAAGCTTCAAGGGAAAAAGCTATAGCTTTAACACAACAAACGTTGGTAGAGTTTTGAGGTGGTAAACGTTCATAAATCAGGTTACCATTATACCATGTTCTAGCATCTATGTTAGAACATCTAACATCTCTAACCACGAACACTGAGCTGGTGGATCATATCAGTGGTCCTCCACTTCCTTAGCTGCCACCACAAGCCTCAGACCCTAGCCTGCCAGACATATCAAAGTCTTGACAGTGTCTTCATCCCTAATGCTGGGCAGGTGGAGAAGTACTAGAACCAAGGTTCTGCTACACTGTAATGGTGTTGGATCCCAGGCCTTTATAACACCCAGGAAAGGGCTGGATCTCCTTTAATTATGTACCTTAAAAGCCACAGTGCACAGAGATAAGAGTCTTATAATGCAGTGAAAACTGCCTCTGTTCTGCTGCTGCTGCTGCTAAGTCGCTTCAGTCGTGTCCGACTTTGTGTGACCCCATAGATGGCAGCCCACCAGGCTCCCCCGTCCCTGGGATTCTCCAGGCAAGAACACTGGAGTGGGTTGCCATTTCCTTCTCCAATGCATGAAAGTGAAAAACCTCTGTTCTAGGAAGTACCAGATCTAGTGTGAGTCCTGTCATGTCTTTCATCTTTATTTTCTTGAATTTATGTGATGCCCCTCTTTGCATAGAGCATACATGTAATGTCTGCTATTATTCCACTCACTTCTTATTTAACTTCCACTTTTAAATGACATTGCGACACATCACCATATCCCTTATCCATTATCCCTTTACATTTTAAATATTACATTTATCAAGGTTTCACTATTCATCAGACACGCTGGGCTTAGTCATGTCCGACTCTTTGTGACCCCATAGACTGTAGCCCACCAGGCTCCTCTGTCCATGGGGATTCTCTACGAAAGAATACTGGAGTGGGTTGCCATGCCCTCCTCCAGAGGATCTTACCAACCCAGGGACCAAACCTAGGTCACCCGCATTTCAAGAGGATTCTTTACAATCTGAGCCACCATGAAACCCGTGAATACTGGAGTGGATAGCCTATTCCTTCTCCAGGGGAACTTCCCAACTCAGGAATCAAAGAGGGGTCTCCTGCATTGCAGGGGGATTCTGAGTACACCATCATTATACGCACATTACAGATAAGGAAGGAAAGCACAGAAGTCACAGAGCCTATCTGAAACCACACTGCTTGTGAGCGGTAGTACCCGGACTACGCTCTGTGGAACCCTCACCACCGTTAATCTCTCAAGTAGACAGGGTGTTGGTTTACTCCGGGTAACTAGTACTACGTCATGGAAGCTGTAAGACTTTTACTCAAAGGACAGTGACACTACAAGTCCCAAGGTGAGCTCAAGAGAAACAACTCATTCAGAGGAAGTTATTTGAGTACTAAAAAGCTTAACTGCCACCACTGACACTGACAATCTCCTCAGATCATTTTTCTGGGTTCTGCACAGAAAACAAAGTCTGTTAAGGCAGGTCTTCAGATTCGATACTGGAAGAGTCAAGAGCTTCGGAGCCACTGAAATCAATATACACCAAGCAGGTGATGGTACCATAGTTATTGCCATCAGTTCAGTTCAGTTGCTCAGTCATGTCTAACTCTTTGTGACCCCATGGACTACAGCACACCAGGTTTCCCTATCCATCACCAACTCCCGGTTTTATTCAAATTTATGTCCATTGAGTCGGTGATGCCATCCAACCATCTCATCCTCTGTGGTCCCCTTCCCCTTCCACCTTCAATCTTTCTCAGCATCAGGGTCTTTTCAAATGCGTCAGTTCTCATCACGTGGCACTGGAGTTTCAGCTTCAGCATCAGTCCCTCCAATGAATATTCAGGACTGATTTCATTTAGAATGGACTGGTTAGTTCTCCTTGCAGTCCAAGGGACTCTCAAGAGTCTTCTCCAACACTAAAGTTCAAAAGTATCAATTCTTTGACTCTCAGCTTTCTTTACAGTCCAACTCTCACATCCATACATGACTACTGGAAAAACCCTAACTTTGACTATACAGATCTTTGTTGCAAAGGAGTATCTCTGTTTTTTAATATGCTATCTAGATTGGTCATAACTTTTCTTCCAAGGAGCAAGTATCTTTTAATTTTATGGCTGCAGTCACCATCTGCAGTGATTTTGGAACCCAAGAAAATAAAGTCTGACACTGTTTCCAGTGTCTCCCCATCTATTTGCCATGAAGTGATGGGACTGGATGCCATGATCTTAGTTTCCTGAATGTTGAGTTTTAAGCCAACTTTTTCATTCTCCTCTTTCACTTTCATCAAGAGGCTCTTTAGTTATTCTTCACTTTCTGCCATAAGGGTGGTGTCATCTGCACATCTGAGGTTACTGACATTTCTCCCAGCAATCTTGATTCCAGCTTGTACTTCTTCCAGCCCAGCGTTTCTCATGATGTACTCTGCATAGAAGTTAAATAAACAGGGTGACAATATACAGCCTTGACATACTCCTTTCCTGATTTGGAACCAGTCTGTGGTTCCATGTCCAGTTCTAACTGTTGCTTCCTGACCTGCATACAGATTTCTCAGAAGGTAGGTCAGGTGGTCTGGTATTCCCATTTCTTTAAGAATTTTCCAGTTTGTTGCGATCCACACAGTCAAAGGCTTTGGCATAGTCAATAAAGCAGAAGTAGATGTTTTTCTGGAACTCTCTTGCTTTTTCAATGATCCAGAGGATGTTGGCAATTTGATCTGTGGTTCCTCTGCCTTTTCTAAAACCAGCTTGAACATCTGGAAGTTCATGGTTCACATATTGCTGAAGTCTGGCTTGGAGAATTTTGAGCATTACTTTACTAGTATGTGAGATGAGTACAATTGTGTGGTAGTTTGAGCATTCTTTGCATTGCCTTTCTTTGGGAATGGAATGAAAACTGACCTTTTCCAGTCCTGTGTCCACTGCTGAGTTTTCCAAATTTGCTGGCATATTGAGTGCAGCACTTTCACAGCATCATCTTTTAGGATTTGAAATAGCTCAAATGGAACAGCTCAATTGTAATCCCATCACCTCCACTAGCTTTGTCCACAATGATGCTTCCTAAGGCCCACTTGACTTCACATTCCAGGATATCTTGCTCTAGGTAAGTGATCATACTACTGTGAGTATCTGGGTCACGAAGATCTTTTTTGTACTGTTCTTATGTGTATTCTTGGCACCTCTTCTTAATATCTTCTGCTTCTGTTAGGTCCATACCATTTCTGTCCTTTATCGAGCCCATCTTTGCATGGAATGTTCCCTTGGTATCTCTAATTTTCTTGAAGAGATCTCTAGTCTTTCCCATTCTATTGTTTTCCTCTATTTCTTTGCATTGATCACTGAGGAAGGCTTTCTTGTCTCTCCTTGCTGTTCTTTGGAACTCTGCATTCAAATGGGTGTATCTTTCCTTTTCTCCTTTGCCTTTTGCTTCTCTTCTTTTCACAGCTATTTTTGTAAGGCCTCCTCAGACAACCGTTTTGCCTTTTTACATTTCTTTTTCTCGGGAATGGTCTTGATCCCTGCCTCCTGTACAATGTCATGAACCTCTGTCCATAGTTTCTAGCACTCTGTCTATCAGATCTAATCCCTTGACTCTATGTCTCACTTCTACTGTATAATCATAAGGGATTTGATTTAGGTCATAGTACCACCTTAATGGAAGTCTTCCTTTACACGTCCCTGTGTCTCACTGTTAAAACTTCCCTGGGAGGTCAGTTATTTTCTGATGCAAAACCACAAAAATTGTGGAATTGAAGGTACAGATCCTAATCTTAACAAACTGGAGAACTATCACAAAGAATTCAAGACTCCCATTTTATCATTCAGATTATACTTTTAAAGCGAGAAAGGATCCAGGCACAAGGCAAAGCTACCAAATCTGCTCAAGCTTATCTTTCCACTGAGTTTTACTACAGAATGTTACACTATATATAACTAATGGGAAAATCTGTAGTATTTAGAAACTAGTTCCCATAAGTCATATTTGGCAGGCATATTTTATAAATATTACCCATTTTGTATATGATAAAGGATGATATGTTTAAAAAAGTATGCACGATAATATGACCACCCTACATTTCTTAGACTTCCCTTGTGGCTCAACTGGTAAAGAATCTGCCTGGAATGCGGGAGACCTGGGTTTGATCTCTGGGTTGGGAAGATTCCCTGGAGAAGGGAAAGGCTACCCTCTTCAGTATTCTGGCCTGGGGAATTCCATGGACTGTAGCCCATGGGGTCGCAAAGAGTCTGACACGACTGAGCGACTTTCACTTATCATTTCTTAGTAATATATGAAACATTTGCAAGCTGAGAATTGACAAGCTGTCATAAACAAATCTAATCTGTCCTAATTTAAAATTGTGTTCAAGTCACAAAAAGTAGGGTACCCTCCTATCTACTGGATTAGCATAGGTTAGAGTTTCATTCACTGAACCGATAAGTATTTATTAAGGACTCTGAGCTAGATGCTACACTGCACATTGAAATCATAGCAACAGACCAGACACTTTCTATCCTCAAGGAGATCATGCTGGGAAAATAAAATTAACCGAAATAAAGTTAAGACCTGTGCTTCTCCAAGTTTGATCTGCATAAGAAACCCTGGGAATCTCATTAAAAATACAGATTTTGATTCTTTTCATGCATCAGAGAAGGAAATGGCAACCTATTTGAGTATTCTTGCCTAGAAAATCCCAGGGACAGGGGAGCCTGGTGGGCTGCCATCTATGGGGTCGCACAGAGTTGGAAACGACTGAAGCGACTTGGCAGCAGCAACAGATGTGGAATGGGAGCTAAGAATCTGCATTCTTAACAAGCTATCAGGCAATGTTGTCATAACTGGTTCATGGATCACACTGAAGAAACAAGTGGTTATATAATCTGAAAGTCCTGTCTCATTCTCAGTAGATAAATTCACACCGAGGATTCACCGAGGAATGTACCTTCATCTAACCAACAGAGAGTAACCTTGACTCTATTGAAGGTATTGCCTTACTTAAGAGGCATCTAAAATAAATTACCTATGTCTTTTATTAAATCTATCAGTATGGCAAACTAAGTAACAAAAATGAAAGAATTCATTATTTCAACTGTATTTTCCCTCAAATCCTTACCAAATTAACAGCATAATCAAATTTATACTTATAAAATTTTGACTCTAAGTAACACAGACACTGCTCACATCAGTTCAGTTCAGTCGCTCAGTCGTGCCCGACTCTTTGTGACCCCATGAACTGCAGCACGCCAGGCCTCCCTGTCCATCACCAACTCCCAGAGTTCACTCAGACTCACGTCCATCGAGTCTGTGATGCCATCCAGCCATCTCATCCTCTGTCGTCCCTCTCTCCTCCTGCCCCTAATCCCTCCCAGCATCAAAGTCTTTTCCAATGAGTCAACTCTTTGCATGAGGTGGCCAAAGTACTGGAGCTTCAGCTTTAGCATCATTCCTTCCAAAGAAATCCCAGGGTTGATCTCCTTCAGAATGGACTGGTTGGATCTCCTTGCAGTCCAAGGGACTCTCAAGAGTCTTCTCCAACACCACAGTTCAAACGCATCAATTCTTCGGTGCTCAGCCTTCTTCACAGTCCAACTCTCACATCCATACATGACCACAGGTAAAACCATAGCCTTGACTAGACGGACCTTAGTCAGCAAAGGAATGTCTCTGCTTTTGAATATGCTATCTAGGTTGGTCATAACTTTTCTTCCAAGGAGTAAGCGTCTTTTAATTTCATGGCTGCAATCACCATCTGCAGTGATTTTGGAGCCCAAAGAAATAAAGTCTGACACTGTTTCCCCATCTATTTCCCATGAAGTAATGGGATCGGATGCCATGATCTTCATTTTCTGAATGTTTAGCTTTAAGCCAACTTTTTCACTCTCCTCTTTCACTTTCATCAGGAAGCTTTTCAGGTCCTCTTCACTTTCTGCCATAAGGGTGGTGTCATCTGCACATCTGAGGTTATTGATATTTCTCCCGGCAATCTTGATTCCAGCTTGTGCTTCTTCCAGCCCAGCATTTCTTATGATGTACTCTGCATATAAGTTAAATAAGCAGGGTGACAATATACAGTCTTGACGTACTCCTTTTCCTATTTGAAGCCAGTTTACATTAGCAGCTCTTAAATGTGGGGAACTGTCCTCAGAGGCAAACCAGCAACATCAGGAGACACTGTCAGTTGTCAGAATTGGTATGGGAAAGTAATACCTGTGCCAGTTAGCAGAGGACAGTTCCTGTGCTCAGTCGTGCCCAACTCTGAGACCCTGTGGACTCTAGTCCACCAGTCTCCTCTGTCCAGGGGATTTTCCAGGCAAGAATACTGGAGTGGGTAGCCATTCCCTTCTCCAGGGGATCTTCCTGACCCAGGGATTGAACCTGCATATCCTGCATTGGCAGGTGGATTTTTTTTTTTTAATCACTGAGCCACCAGGGAAGCCTAAGACAGGGATGCTATTACACATTCTACAATGCACACAGAGGCCAGCCTCCAGAACAAAGAATTATCTGTACCAAAATTTTAATAACATAGCAACTGCAATATCCTGGATTAGATGGATAGTTCTGGTTTTCGATCTTCAATCAGTAGCTGACATTGAAAGAAATAACACTCTAACAACTTAAAGACTTAAGTAGAGTTACTTGGAAACAGAGAATATTAAAACTGTGCTTTAAAAAATGCATTTTATCAGACAGGTGTTTAAAATAACACACCACAAATATAGCAAGTATGTTCAAAATGATTAGATAAGATCTATGTGATATCACTTATATGTGGAATATAAAAAAAAATTATACAAATAAACTCATCTACAAAATGGAAGTAGAGTCACAGAAGCAGAACACCGTCTTATGGCTACCAAGAGGAAGAGGGGGAGGGAGTCTGGGACTGACTTATACACGTGCATGCACGCTCAGTCATGTCCAACTCTTTGAAACCGCATGGACTGCAACCCACCAGGCTCCTCTGTCTATGGGATTTTCCAGGCAAGAATACTGGAGTGGGTTGCCATTTCTTCCTCCAGGGGATCTTCCTGACCTAGGGATAGAACCCGTGTCTCCTGCACTGGGAGATGGATTCTCTACCAGTGAGTCACCAGGGAAGCCTGAAAGATTCAGTACCAACTGTGACAAGTCTGCAATAACAGGTTAAAATGTATAGACTTTGACTCACTTGCAGTGAACAGTCACTGAGCGAATGAGAAGAGAGAGATTTTTAACCTAAGCAGACAACTATGTATAAGGCTTTAAAAACAAGTTCTCAGGTACCAAAATACCATTGATAATTTATTCTGACCACGAGTTCAAAGGAGTATATTTGGTTCAGTTTCCCTAACACAACAAAAACCTCAGAGCTGTTATATACTTAAAGTCACCAGAACAACAGAATAATCTACTTTATGGTGTTACTAAGTATAGTCATGCTTCAGGCAAATAGTTGAAACATATTGCCAAACTCAATTATTCTGGGAAACATTAATAAGTATAAAATGATTATTTAAAAATATTACTTATCATCTATTCAGAACCAAAAAGAAATCAATAAAATGAAATGAAATCAGTAAAATGAAATAAGCTTTAAAATTCTATCTCAGTTTAAATAGCATTAAAAAAGTAGTGTATACATATTCATGAAAATCAACAGTTGAGGGTCAGAACTATAATCTACATGCCAAAGAGCAATTTTTTCAGCTTTTTATAAAAATCTTCTCTCTAAACATATCTACCATGTGTGTAAAATCAATTTCCTGAATTATAAGAGGAGACTTGATTTTTACAAATATATGCCCAAAGTTAGACTAATGGCTATTCTCTCAAATTGTTAGTTTTCAACTTAGCATAACGTAACTAGAACTTGTGTGCAATGATTTCGTGACTAACCAGGCAAGGATTATCATTTTTACAAATTAACCATCTGGTTTCTTTAGGGAAAATGATGATTCAATATGTCCTTATGTTTCAAAAATATACACAGATCAAAAGGTAAAGACATGTTAAGTACACAAAGAAAAAGTAGAGAAAGTGCCATTTAGGGATGATAATCCTTACTCTCTCATTAATAACCATATTCTAAAACTTTGACAATCCATATAATTATAAACTGTTAATTTTATTAAATAGAGCATGAACATAATTAATACCATTCCAAGCAACTAGGTGGTCCTGTGCCTTTGGACCTTTCTACCTCTGGAAAACTGATCAGAAAATCTGGCTAACATCCCAAAGAAATTAAATGGATTTTATTGGATGGCCTTCAGCTAATTTCTATAGTCTTGAACATACACCAAAACCACATACTCTAACTGAATTAACTGTGTTGGCATTGTTTAGAGTCAGAGGTCCAAGAAATGGTGTTCACAGTGTTATTTCACTATTACACTGTACAGCATTCAGCTTCAACAAAATGAAAAAACGCTATTTTAAACATTGTTTAAAACTGTTATGTGTTAAAACAAGCAAGAAATAATCTGTGAGGCTTCCCTGGTGGCTCAGACTGGTAAAGAATCTGCCTTCAAGAGAGACCGGGAAGACCTGAATTCGATCCCTGGGTTGGGAAGATCCTCTGGATCTTCCGCCAGGCTACTCTGTCCGTGGGATTCTCCAGGCAAGATTACTGGAGTGGGTTGCCATACCCTCCTCCAGGGGATCTTCCTGATCCAGGTCTCCCAGGTCTCTCTTAAAGGCAGATTCTGTACCATCTGAGCCACCAAGGAAGCCCCATTACCAGTCTAGCCTTAAATGAATGCCACATCTGCCAAGAGATTCTCATTTACTGCTCTCTATTCACAATTTTTTTTTGGGTGTTAGTTCTAAAACTAACATCACTATTTCCCATGACTTCATGGGAAATAGATGGGGAAACAGTAGAAACAGTGTCATACTTTATTTTGGGGGGCTCCAAAATCACTGCAGATGGTGATTGCAGCCATGAAATTAAAAGACGCTTACTCCTTGGAAGAAAAGTTATGACCAACCTAGACAGCATATTTAAAAGCAGAGACATTACTTTGCCAACAAAGGTTCATCTAGTCAAGGCTATGGTTTTACCTGTGGTCATGTATGGATGTGAGAGTTGGACTCTGAAGAAGGCTGAGCGCTGAAGAATTGATGCTTTTGAACTGTGGTGTTGCAGAAGACTCTTGAGAGTCCCTTGGACTGCAAGGAGATCCAACCAGTCCATTCTGAAGGAGATCAGCCCTGGGATTTCTTTGGAGGGAATGATTCTAAAGCTGAAACTCCAGTACTTTGGCCACCTCATGCGAAGAGTTGACTCATTGGAAAAGACTCTGATGCTAGGGGAGATTGGGGGCAGGAGGAGAAGGGGATGACCAAGGATGAGATGGCTGGATGGCATCACTGACTCGATGGACGTGAGTCTGAGTGAACTCCGAGAGTTGGTGATGGACAGGGAGGCCTGGCATGCTGCGATTCATGGGGTCGCAAAGAGTCGGACATGACTGAGCGACTGAACTGAACTGAACTGAAAGACATTCATGAACTAAGGAACTAATAAAAGACTAACTTTCCTACTAATAAATTCCTTACTATTCTCAGCACGGTATATAGCATGAATTATTTTTTAACAAGAGTTGGGAAGAAGGGAAAAAATTTCTTCCATTACTGTCTACTGCCCTGATGTACCTTCTGGAGATCTCTGTCTCTGAGGTAGCTTGGTTCTGTGAAATACTTCAGTCTCCTTAAAGAAATCAAGCCTGATGATGAAGACTGGAAATTTTACTTAGAGTGAAATGTGCACATGAATGGAGGGTGGAAGAAGGGTTCTCTATTCAGTTAATTCTTTATTTCACCTTTTAGCTATCTCTTCCATGTGTTTGGCATGTATCATTACATTTGAGTTGAGATATTCAATACACTGAAGTATGGCTCACAATCTAGCATGGATAATTATAATAAGCATATCCAATCTCTTCCTTTAGTTTCATAAGGAAATTTTCTTTCTTTTCATGCCAATAAAACAATCTTCCCATTGTGCACTGAGCAACTCCACACCTACATGGATCTGCCCTACAGATGCCTGGATTTCAGTAGTGTGACTTCACCGTTTATATATGTTCTTTTCAAAATCATACAAAAGCTCTGGGGGTAAAAATATTAGAATATGTGGCATTTTGCATCTGTAAGTTATGGGGTGAAAATGCTGTAAGGTAAATGTGCCCTTATAAAGGGAGAGAAAAATGACAGAAAACTGCTAATTACTTTCCCAAGGAGACTTCTTTCTGACCTTAGGTATAAGCCTTCTGTCAAACTTAAAATCTTTTCTTTCATCTTTTCTTAGAAAAGTATTCAGTAGTAGAAATCATAATGAATCAAGCAGCACCTACAGTCAATGAGTTACATAATCTTAGGACAAAGTATTAAGCCATAGGTCTCCCTATTTTTATTTATAAAATGAGAAGGAAGGTCATAGGTTTATTTTAAAGGATTAAGGTACATATTATTCTCTCTAGAACATGGAGGGCACTCAATGATTGTTAGCGTTGTGACTGTTTATAACAGAAAACATTCTGATATAGTCCTTGTGGGGTTTAATAGTTTTTAGGCAAATTTAGGAGATAGGGCAGATTTAGCAGAAAGGAATGACATCTCCTCTTAAGGTCAACCAAGATTGCCTGAGTCAGTTAACAAGACACACGAACTTCCACTTTACAAGCTATAACTTCATTAGGCTCATTTCTTCTAAAATTCAGTCTATACTCAGTATGTTTCATCAGATTATACAACAGGTTATACGGCTGTACTAAGGACTGATCATCATAAAAATATGAACAAATTAATCTTTAATTTTTTTCTTGGTTGGAATCTGAAAATTTGTTAGGCTGGCTTACATTAGACATTTAATTCAGGAGATTATATTCATTCCCTGGAGAGAGAATGTCTTCAGGCCATTAGTTTGGGCTAGTTGGTGCTCCTTGTCTGGCACTGATTCCAAAACTATTCAGCATTTCCTGATCAACTCTGCAATTTTTATACAGAATTTCTGGTAGACTTAAGTACTAAGGACTAGATTCCATATATTAATAGATTGTACCTACACTTATTTCACTAGGGAATTATAGTTGAGATGGCTAATGTTCCCAAAGACGAAAGTTTAGGTACAATAAAGCAAATTTCTGATGTTCAGAGGAGACACAGGTCTATATATAGTCTGCCTCACAGGCCACAGATAAGAAGGATGGCAATACTAGTGGGCATTTTCTATTTTGCAACTTAGTAAGAGATTTATTTTTAGATAATAAGTTTGTGATAATCAGTCTCTAATACGCACCCCACAATGATATCCACGCTTCCCAATATGCACAATCTTGTATGATTCCCTCCTCTGGAGTGTGGGCTCGACATACAGACTTGATTCAAATCAACAGAATATGAAAGAATCAATGGAGTGTCAGTTTTCAGATTAGATTACAAGAGCACTGTGCCTTCGATCCTGAGTGCCATGTGGTGAGGCAGCCCTGTGGAGAAGCCCACATTCAGGTGACTGAAACCTACTAATAACCAGGTGGGTGTGAGAGCAGAATCCACTTCCACATCAAGTCTTCAGCTTCAACTGCAGAGGACAGTCTACGGAGGTCAGACAGCTTGACTGATATCAGATGAAAGACCTTGAGTCAAAGGAACCTGGCTAAACTGTGCCTACATTTCTGACCCACAGAAACTGAGAGAGAGTAAATGTTTGTTAGTTAAGGTCACTACATTTTGGGGTAACTTGTTATGCAGCAAACATGGTACAATATGTAAGACAATGTTCAGCGTAGTAATAAGAAGTCATGATCGTTTATCTAGTCACTTATTTATCTATTTAACATTCTATAAATGTCTGCCTTTTATCAAGACTGCATCATGATTTGGGAAGACTTCACATGGGGCTGTAGAGCCTCCACAGAACAAAAGAGAAGGATGCATAAACCAGAATTCAGAGAAAAACAAGCAAGAAAAGCTTCCTGGGGGAAAATTACATCATGGGTGAAGGCCATGAGGCAGACAGTACTATTGCATCTGAGAAACTACAGAAAGTAAAGCTGGCCTGAAGAGGGCACGGTTATAGAGTGCAGAGCTCTTTGGCCAGGGTACCAGTTAAGATGGATTTGGTGTTACCTGAGTCCAAGTTCACCTCCATGTACCTGTGCTCCCCCTTCATAGCAATGTTAATGAGAACCATTTAAATATCCCCTCTATGTCCCAGTTCTTTCTTATGGAAAATAAGGATAACAGTACACATTTCAAAAGGTTGTTAAGGGCATTTAAAGCTATGGCACCTAACACAAAATAAGTGCTGAAAATTGCTGGCTGTTATTATTGCCGTTTTTGTTATTTTTATTAGTAGTACTAGTAAGATGTGAAAGATCTTATGAGACATACCAAGGAATGTTCATACTACTTTAGAAGCAATGGAAATCCAAGAAACAGATTTGACTGGGGCATAATATCATAAGATAAACAGTTTATAATCATCATTCAAACAGCCCCAAAAAGAATAAAGCTGGGAAGAGTAACATTGAAGGCTGGTGGGGAGCTAACAGACTGTTACAATAATCTGGACAAGAGTCATGGTGCATAGAACAGTGGCAGTGGTAATCAAGAGCAAAGGAACATAGGAAGGATAAATGAGAGGTAGAATTCAAATGCTTTGGAACTTGATTTGCTTCACGAGTGAGATAGAGAATGAGTCAGACCTCACACAAGCTTTAGATAACTAAGTAAATGATACACATTTTCAGAAACTGATACCCCCAGTAGATGGAGGACTGGCTGGAAAAAGAATCTGTGAATGTGAAATATCATTGCTATTTAAAGGACTTCTGATTGAATATACAGATCTGACATTCAGCAAAGTGATTAAACTCAGGGCTACAGAATATTTTGTGTCCCTAGCAAACAAGAGATCCATGAAGCCATCAACTTTTTAAAAAAAGAAATATGTACATCCTTGTCTTGTTCCTGACTTTAGGGGAAATACTTTCAATTTTTCACCATTGAGGATAATGTTTGCTGTGGGTTTGTCATATATAGCTTTTATTATGTTGAGGTATGTTCCTTCTTTTCCTGCTTTCTGGAGAGTTTCTATCATAAATGGATATTGAATTTTGTCAAAGGCTTTCTCTGCATCTATTGAGATAATCATATGGCTTTTATTTTTCAATTCCACTTTCACCACTACTATTCAACATAGTTCTGGAAGTTTTGCCCAAAGCAATCAGAGCAGAAAAAGAAATAAAAGGAATCCAAATTGGAAAAGAAGTAAAACTCTCACTGTTTGCAGATGACATGATCCTCTACATAGAAAAACCCTAAAGACTCCACCAGAAAATTATTAGACCTAATTAATGAATATAGTACAGATTCAGCATACAAAATCAACACACATAAATCCCTTGCATTCCTATACACTAATAATGAGAAAGTAGAAAAAGAAATTAAGGAAACAATTCCATTCACCATTGCAACAAAAAGAATAAAATACTTAGGAATCAGTTCAGTTCAGTTCAGTCGCTCAGTCGTGTCTGACTCTTTGCAACCCCATGAATCGCAGCACGCTAGGCCTCCCTGTCCATCACCATCTCCCGGAGTTAACTCAGACTCACGTCCATCGAGTCAGTGATGCCATCCAGCCATCTCATCCTGGGTCGTCCCCTTCTCCTCCTGCCCCCAATCTCCCCCAGGATCAGAGTCTTTTCCAATGAGTTAACTCTTTGCATAAGGTGGCCAAAGTACTGGAGCTTCAGCTTTAGCATCATTCCTTCCAAAGAAATCCCAGGGTTGATCTCCTTCAGAATGGACTGGTTGGATCTCCTTGCAGTCCAAGGGACTCTCAAGAGTCTTCTCCAACACCACAGTTCAAAAGCATCAATTCTTCGGCGCTCAGCCTTCTTCAGAGTCCAACTCTCACATCCATACATGACCACAGGAAAAACCATGGCCTTGACCAGGCGGACCTTAGTCGGCAAAGTAATGTCTCTGCTTTTGAATATGCTGTCTAGGTTGGTCATAACTTTTCTTCCAAGGAGTAAGTGTCTTTTAATTTCATGGCTGCAATCACCATCTGCAGTGATTTTGGAGCCCCCAAAAATAAAGTATGACACTGTTTCTACTGTTTCCCCATCTATTTCCCATGAAGTGATGGGACCAGATGCCATGATCTTTGTTTTCTGAATATTGAGCTTTAAGCCAACTTTTTCACTCTCCTATTTCACTTTCATCCAGAGGCTTTTTAGCTCCTCTTCACTTTCTGCCATAAGAGTGGTGTCATCTGCATATCTGAGATTATTGATATTTCTCCTGGCAATCTTGATTCCAGCTTGTGTTTCTTTCATCTATCTAAAGAAACTAAAGATCTATATATAAAAAACTACAAAACACTGGTGAAAGAAATCAGAGAGGACACTAATAGATGGAGAAATATACCATGTTCGTGGATTGGAAGAATCAATATAGTGAAAATGAGTATACTATACAAAGCAATCTACAGATTCAATGCAATCCCTATCAAGCTACCAGCGGTATTTTTCACAGAGCTAGAACAAATAATTTCACAATTTGTATAGAAATACAAAAAACCTCGAATAGCCAAAGCAATCTTGAGAAAGAAGAATGGAACTGGAGGAATCAACCTGCCTGACTTCAGGCTCTACTACAAAGCCACAGTCATCAAGACAGTATGGTACTGGCACAAAGACAGAAATATAGATCAATGGAACAAAATAGAAAGCCCAGAGATAAATCCACACACATATGGACACCTTATCTTCAACAAAGGAGGCAAGAATATACAATGGATTAAAGACAATCTCTTTAACAAGTGGTGCTGGGAAAACTGGTCAACCACTTGTAAAAGAATGAAACTAGATCACTTTCTAACACCATACAAAAAATAAACTCAAAATGGATTAAAGATCTAAATGTAAGACCAGAAACTATAAAACTCCTAGAGGAGAACATAGGCAAAATACTCTCCAACATACATCACAGCAGGATCCTCTATGACCCACCTCCCAGAATATTGCAAATAAAAGTGAAAATAAACAAATGGGACCTAACTAAAATTAAAAGCTTCTGCACAACAAAGGAAAATATAAGCAAGGTGAAAAGACAGCCTTCTGAATGGGAGAAAATAATAGCAAATGAAGCAACTGACAAACAACTAATCTCAGAAATATACAAGCAACTTATGCAGCTCAATTCCAGAAAAATAAATGACCCAATCAAAAAATGGGCCAAAGAACTAAATAGACATTTCTCCAAAGAAGACATACAGATGGCTAACAAACACATGAAAAGATGCTCAACATCACTCATTATCAGAGAAATGCAAATCAAGACCACAATGAGGTACCATTTCATGCCAGTCAGAATGGCTGCGATCCAAAAATCTACAAGCAATAAATGCTGGAGAGGGTGTGGAGAAAAGGGAACCCTCTTACACTGTTGGTGGGAATGCAAACTAGTACAGCCACTTTGGAGAACAGTGTGGATATTCCTTAAGAAACTGGAAATAGAACTGCCTTATGATCCAGCAATCACACTGCTGGGCATACACACCGAGGAAACTAGAATTGAAAGGGACACGTGTACCCCAATGTTCATCGCAGCACTGTTTATAATAACCAGGACATGGAAGCAACCTAGATGTCCATCAGCAGATGAATGGATAAAAAAGCTGTGGTACATATACACAATGGAGTATTACTCAGCAATCAAAGAGAATACATTTGAATCAGTTCTAATGAGGTGGATCAAACTGGAGCCAATTATACAGAGTGAAGTAAGCCAGAAAGAAAAATACCAATACAGTATACTAACACATATATATGGAATTTAGAAAGTTGGTAATGATAACCCTGTATGTGAGACAGCAAAAGAGACACAGATGTACGGAATAGACTTTTTGACTCTGTGGGAGAGGGAGAGGGCAGCATGATTTGGGAGAATGGCATTGAAACGTATAATATCATATAAGAAACGAATCGCCAGTCTAGGTTCGATGCAGGATACAGGATGCTTGGGGCTGGTGCACTGGGATGACCCAGAGGGATGGTATGGGGAGGGAGGTGGGAGGGGGGTTCAGGAGTGGGAACTTAGGTACACCTGTGGCGGATTCAAGTTGATGTATGGCAAAACCAACACAGTATTGTAAAGTAAAAAAAAAAAAAAGAAAGAAAGAAAAGAAATATGTACAAAAATCTAAAAATCATCAATAGAATCTTGAATCCTGCAAAAGAAACTTGGAAGAAGAAACCAAAAATGAAACAGGTTAATAGGAAAGACAAGATGTTACAGAATCCACTGGATAAGATTCCCTCTAGGAAAAAGAAGAGTATCATACGAGAGTCAAGGGGTACAATAGAGAAGGTAAGAGCCCAATAAAGGTCTTATGGATTTCCCATAGAACGGTCAGTCGCTAAGGACCTCACTGAGAGCAGTTCCCATGGAAGGTTGGGGTAGAAGCCAGGGTGTGATGATTGAGGAACAAGAAGATAAATGATCCTAAAATTATGCAAGATTACTACAGGGTAACCTTGCTTTTAGAACTACTTCTTTGTTTTTGTTTTAATGGAAGGAACATGTATCAGTGGGGGAGGGAGAAGACAAAATCAAAGCTCAGGAGAGGAAATAGTTTTAATGAAAAGGTGGCTACAGAAGCAAGGTTCTTGAAAGATCTGGTGCTTGGAAGATAAGAATGTTCTCATATTTGAGTACATAATTACACTCTGAAGCTAGAGGCAAGATCATATCTAAGAGTGGATGTACTAATGGTTGGGTTAGACCGGTGATTCTCAACTGGAAAGTGATTTTGCCCCACACTAGGCAACCTTTAGCAATGTCTGAGAACATTTTGCTTGCTACAACCAGGGGGTTTAACACTGTCAACTAGTGGGTAGAAGACAGGTATGCTGCTAAACTGTACAAGGTATAGGAAAGTTCCTCACAATATATAGTCCAAAATGCTATAGTGCTGACATTAAGAAACCTGGGTTAGACATTTAAGGAGAGGAAAAAGTTTAAAATACCCACTGAGGAGAACAAGGAGCTGACGATGGAATCATGGTACACTTACTTTACAATATTCAGTGCTCACTGCAAAATGAAAACCATCATTTTTAAATGACAATAATCTGCACTGGTGTGTAAGTTTCTCCAGCAGTATTAAGATGAGATAAAGGCTCAGAGAAGTGAAAAGTTAAACTGACAACACGAACAAGGTTTTACAAAACAGGTCTTAACAGAAGGACAAGAGAATCAGAGATACTGATAAAAGAGCCATGATCCACTGAAGTGAAGGATCATGGTATCCAAGTAAAGAAATGTATGAAACAAAAGGTAGCTGAAAGAGAGAAGATAGCAGGCTTTGAGTTTTCTATGAAATTTTAATATGTGCATTGAGAGTAATTGAGGAAAAGTAAAGAAAGATAAAACATTGCAGCCAGAAGTTAAAAAATAGCCTTAGTATTTATTTTTCAGCACAGTTAGGATGATGGCAACTCGTATCCACATGAGATCCAACAGGCAGACGGATGAAGAGCGCTGAAAATAATGGACACTGGAACTGAGGATAGGACCTGAGAAGCTAGGTGATGGGAAAAAAATCACACAGCGCCAGTTATACACCACTGTGTGTATACCTAAATGTCACGTCATATCTTTATTTAAACAATGATTCAAAAAGATACATGGGCCCCAATGTTCACTGCAGCACTATATACAATAGCCAGGACATGAGAGAAACCTAAATGTCCACCGAAGGAAGAATGGATAAAAAAGATGTGGTACATACGGAAAACAGAATATTCCTCAGCCATAAATAATAAAATAACGCCATTTGCAACGATCTGGATGGATCTAGAGATTGTTACACTGAGTGAAGTAAGTCAGATACAGAAAGACGAGTATCATATGATATCACTCATATGTGGAATCTAAAAAAAAAATGCTACACATGGTCTTAACTAAACAGAAATGAGTCACAGATGTAGAAAACAAACTCATGGTTACCAGAGTTGGGAAAGAAGGGCACAGATAAATTGAAGATTGGAATTGACTATACACACTATTATTTTAAAAAAAAAAGCACTAAGTCATGTCCAACTGTTTCAGTCCCATGAACTGTAGCCTGCCAGGCTCCTCTGTCCATGGGATTCTCCAAACAAGAATACTGGAGTGGGTTGCTATTTCCTTCTCCAGGGGAACTTCCTGACCCAGGAATTGAACCCAGGTCTCTCTGACACTGCAGGCAGATGCTTTACAGACTGAGATACATGGGAAGCCCTACTATAAATAAAACAGATAACTAATAAGAACCTACTGTATAGCATAAGGAACTCTACTCAATAATCTGTAATGACTTATATGAGAAAAGAATCTTGAAAAGAGTATATATACATATCTGTATAACTGATGCACTTTGCTGCACAGCAGAAACACAACATTGTAAATCAACTATACACCAATAAAAATTAAAACAACAAAACAACAAGCAATGAATAAATAGAAATTTCTGTTAAAACAGAGTTGGGAGACCAGAATGGGGAGATCTCACAACCTGCTACTACAGTCTGTTCTACAAGAGCAAGCGCTCATCTTTCCTGGAGAGGACTCAGTAAATGGAAAACCATGGTCTGTCTGTTCACTCTAGCCCTCCCAACTTTCTTTTCCCTTCTATAAAAGTGTTCTTCCCTTGCTATGGGGGTACTTACTTGTGGCTTGTCATGGTTGCAGACCACAAATTTCACTTTTGTTTACCCCAAAGAAACCTATCTTTGCTGAAGAAAGATACGGCAGTCTGTTTTAGATCAGTAATTACCAAACATATACAGGAAAAGCAGGAACAAAAAGAGACTACCACAACAATTTTTAACAAAAAGGACTCTTTGTAGTATCTAACACCGAGAAGATCAAGGGATAAATCACATAGGATCCAACAGTTGGGTGCTCAACAAGAGTATTGAACCCATTTTTAGAACCCAGCTTTCTAAACCAAGGGTTGATAGCCAAAGTTCCAGTCACAGTCTTTCAGGGTCCCATCCTATTGGTTTTTGCACTGAGTGGGTAGAGCATGAATGAAATTATCCAACAGTAGAAGATTATTTTTCAGGCAAAATGTTGCCAGTGTCCAAACTATTGGCTCAGGAGGTCAGACAATGGTAAGTTATCTACACTTAAATATCCTCCAGGACACAGCAATGGAATTAGGGCATGGAATTTTTTTTTTAATTTTTATTTTTACTTTATTTTACTTTACAATACTGTATTGGTTTTGCCATACACTGACATGAATCCACCACGGGTGTATATGAGTTCCCAAACATGAACCCCCCTCCCACCTCCCACCCCATATCATCTCTCTGGATCATCCCCGTGCACCAGCCCCAAGCATCCTGTATCCTGCATCAAACATAGACTGGCAATTCATTTCTTACATGATAGTATACATGCTTTAATGCCATTCTCCCAAATCATCCCACCCTCTCCCTCAGAGTCCAAAAGTCCACTCTACACATCTGAGGGCACAGAATTTAGAAACAGATTCTTAGCAGTGAATTCAAGACACAAAACAAAGAACAAGATGCTAAAATTTCCAGCAACAGAAGTAGAATACCTAGAGTCTACAGATAGAAGCAACGTGGAAAAGAAGAATGTAGTATATAACCTTCAAACTCAAGAGACAGCCAGATAGCCGCCATTTCTTTTCAGCTTTAAATTGTTGCTCCAAATGCTACTGGTAGAATTTAGCACTGACTGCCATCAAAACCCCGAGGGGAGCTTGTTGAAAACTGAGATTCTAGAACTTATCCCAGATGATTCACTAAGTGTTCACACATTTCAGGAATCTATGTATTTAGCAGTTCATGGATTTAACACAGGACTGAAATTTGGAAACTAGTAGTATTTACTACTTGGATATGCAGTCAATGAACATGAAATTGGGCAAACTCTAGGATATAGTGAGGGACAGTGAGCCCTGGCATGCTGCAGTCCATGAGGTCTCAAAGAGTGAGACAAGACTTAGTGATGCAACAAAAACAAGGATTTACTACTTAATATTGTTACACCTTCATCTCAACTCATCAAGTCTATTTTAGTTCCTATTCACTGAAAACTTATGATACGGCAGATGCTTTTCTAAGTGCATTAAAATACAATTTTAAAGTTCAACTGCCCCAACAACTTTACAATGAAGATATCATTAACATTTTCAACTTAAGGTAAGAAAATTAGGCAATACAACAGACATCTAAGCACCAGCAGCCTGATACCAGAGCCTGTTCTCTGTACTGCTACCATGATAAAACTAGCCTACTAAAATAAAGTTGTTCCTTTTACTTTCAACTAGAATTATGTATGTTGTTAAAAAGTCATCATACATTGACCATAAACTTGGGCAGTTACACAATTTAATGAAAACAAGAAAACTGTGGAAAACTTAATACAAATCAGTTTGGCAAGCGAAACATTTCAAAACACAAGATTACTATAAAAATAATGGATGTCCTTAGGGGTAAAAGTAGTACATAATTCCTATACACCCCCCACACCCACTACTACTTCTGCATTTCCTTAACCCTAATATTAAATATGAGGTTAACTTGGACACTGACCAGTTCAGAAAAAGGAGGTGGCAGCAAGAAACACACATTCACCTCTTCAGTATCATAATTATCCTATCTTTTGCAAATGTGTTTGTCTCTTCTTTTCTCTCAATCTAGTTTCTTCATGTTTTCAGTGAATTTTAGTTAAGTATGTAGAATGCACTAGACACTGTGGCTCTCAAGACAAGTGTCAAGCTCACAGGGGCCCAAGTGTACCAGGGCAGGGGGGTTTTCTAAAGAAGCCACACTGACTCTGAATTTTAAAGGAGAAATAGAACTCAGAGGATGAAGTTAGGGAGGAAGACCAGAAGAGAGCAGATGAAAGGAATGGACTGTATCTCAAGTCAAAAGTGCAGGAAAAACAAAGAATTCCATTCAAGTAAAATAAGAAAATTAGCTTGAAAGCATTTTCATGCCTTCTAAGAGAAGGCATCTTTGTACAACTAAAGTATGTGGCAATCTAATATCATTCATCAAACTGGATCTTTGAATACTTACATTTAATTCCGTTTTTAGCATTTCTTCAAGACAATGACCTACATGTTCTTCATCTTCTTTTGGGTCCATAACTACACAAACTTGTTGTGAAATTCTTTCTGAAATAAAAAAGAGATGAAATTTTAAGCTTCAAACAGATTATGAAACAAAGCCCTACTACACTGAAACCTATACTTACCTGCTATTCATAAGTACTGAATAGGGGCTTGTGGGCTTTGGGCCAAGTGAAGTGACCTGAACTACACAGAGATATTCTTGACTCATTAACCAATCAAGCCAGTAAATCTATGTATTTAACATTTTGTGGGTAGATAACTGGGACATCATGTAAGCAACAGAAATAAGAGATCTTCAGAAACATCTCAAGAGAGTAACTGGAGGCGACAGCTCTTTCGCTCAAGACTTCAGTCCTTTTGCATTTACAAGGAATCCCCCCAGGATCTGGTGGAATCCCTTCTCTCGAGCAGATCATCTCTTTAGGCCATCAGATATCTCCTGCATACAGTTCACTGTGTCATCTGGTACCTGGATGACACACAGCATCTTCCTTGCCATTCCTTTAGGTTCAGTCAATTCAATTACATTCCTGCCTCTTTAACTATTATCACACGTTAAAATAGCCAAAAATAGATATTCTCCAAATTTGGAAGGCTGGAAATTATATAATTTAAAATCATAAGCTGTATGACATAGCGATAGTCACCTTGGTAAACCTTGGATACACTCTCACAAAATATACACAGTTCTCCTTTATAGCAGATATAAAATACTAAGAAAAGGCTTTATTACTACCAATTTAAGATAATATTTCATGGTATTATGTCAAGGACTTTTTTAAAAAGCCTAATTTTAAATAGGAGTCCCAAATCAAAGTAGGTTTAACACTTGACCCAGCTGCTTCTGGGTCCATATAACAGGCTTTCTATAAACAATAGTTAATGATTCATCCAAACAAAGCTGAGAATGACAAACCATTTAAAATAATGTCACCAGATAATGGTATTCCTACTACTATCCACTTCCCACTTATCAAGAGTATTACATGTTCCAAGAGTCGTACCCTATATTCACATCAATTCTCATGATGATCCTGCAAACAGTATTATTGTGAATCTACAAAACAGATTAAGGAAACTTTACTTCAGAGAAACAAAGTAACTTGCCCAAGATCACCGGGTTATGATTAGAAGAAAAAGAATCCAAATCTGAAGAAATTAAGCACACAAACACACAGCTATTCTACAGCACTAAAATGAAAAGAGCTATCTGACATAAACTGAACATCAAGGATTTTCCTATGAAAGTTCCTAATGTTTCATAGTCATCATCCCATTTAATGGCTCAAAATAAATATGGATTATTAGCTAAGTATTATAATTCCTGTTTTTACTCATCACAAGGTACTTAGACCCAGGTCTTTCCAAAGCTTGTGCTTTTCCTATCATGCTGTCTACCTTATAATTATTATAATTATAAATATTATAAACTAATATTATAAATATCATAATTATAATTGTAAGTATTTTATAATAACATA
The DNA here is from genome assembly GCF_032405125.1 of Capricornis sumatraensis. Taxonomy (NCBI): domain Eukaryota; kingdom Metazoa; phylum Chordata; class Mammalia; order Artiodactyla; family Bovidae; genus Capricornis; species Capricornis sumatraensis. The sequence goes on from NC_091073.1 coordinate 29,532,669, forward strand.
ATTATAAAAATAATAAGAATGTTTCACATTATTTCACATTCGCTCTTTTACATCCTACAAATTCAAGAAAACTAATGCAGGAACAGTAATTTAAATAGATTGAGAAGGTACTACTATACTGAAAATGGAGCTGCTATAATATCTTAAAATCATTTTATCCTTTTAAGACTGTGTTCACCCATCAGTAAGGCTCCTACCAAGTTGAAAATGTCTATACTTTTCTGTTACATGAGCCAAGACATGGAAGCAACCTAAACGTTCATCAACAGAGGAGTGGATAAAGAAGATGTGGTACATATATACAATGGAATATTACTCAATCATTAAAAAGAATGAAATAAAGCCATTTGCAGCAATGGTAAATAGACTGTCATAATGAGTGAAGGAAGTCAGACAGAAAAGGAGAAATATTGTCTGACATCCCGTATGTGTGGCATCTATAAAAAAAATGACATGAACTTATTTACAAAATAGAAACAGACTCACGAAACAAATTTACAATTGCTAGGGGAATGGACGGAAGGGGTAGTTAGGGAGTTTGGGATGGACACATACACACTACTATATTTAAAATGGATCGCCAACAAGGATCTACTGTATAGCACATGGATCTGTGTTCAATGTAATGTGGGAGCCTGGAAGAGAGTAGAATTTGGGGGAGAACTGGATACCTTTGTATGTATGGCTGAGTCCCTTCATTGTTCACTTGAATCACAACATTGTTAGTCAGCTGCACCCCAACACAATATAAAAAGTTTTAAATACAGGAGCCTAATTAAATATAATTAAGAACACAAATGAATGGTCAAGATAGTAAGTACTATGGAACATCACTGCAATTAGAAAGATAACTTGGTTGACAATATTAGATGATTCTTTACACTAACATGAGCTAGGAGTTCACGCTTGAAAGGTGAGTAAGTTTTGCTTAGTGGAAGCAAGGGGCTGTGAAAGCTATGAAGGGAAACAACATTTTTTTAAAAACTTAATGTTTTGGGGGTAGAAAGATTATAAGCATGAAGTTACTGTGATAAGATACAAGATTTTGATAAGATACAATAAGAACTCAAAAAAACATGGAATGATTCAGCAATGAATGCTGTGAAGCCAGAACGTAATGGTTGCATGCTGTTCTGAACACTTGAGTGTCCTGAAAGCTTTAGATCAGAAGGTTATAGTTATTGCTTGTAACTATAATATAAGCAATAGCTTTTGAAAACCAAGTTAATTCAAATATGTGTTATAGTCTCTCAAATATTTGGAGAAATATTTGGACATTATAACATCCTAGTAAAAGTCTGATTATATTTCCAAATGTTTCTTTCACATACCAAAACTTATAATAAAAAATCTAATGTGTAAGCATCAAGTAACTCACTACATATCAGTTCAGTTCAGTTGCTCAGTCATGTCTGACTCTTTGTGACCCCATGAATCGCAGCACGCCAGGCCTCTCTGTCCATCCAACTCCCAGAGTTCACTCAGACTCACGTCCATCGAGTCAGTGATGCCATCCAGCCATCTCATCCTCTATCGTCCCCCTCTCCTCCTGCCCCTAATCCCTCCCAGCATCAGAGTCTTTTCCAATGAGTCAACTTTTCACAGGAGGTGGCCAAAGTACTGGAGTTTCAGCTTTAGAATCATTCCTTCCAAAGAAATCCCAGGGCTGATCTTCAGAATGGACTGGTTGGATCTCCTTGCAGTCCAAGGGACTCTCAAGAGTCTTCTCCAACACCACAGTTCAAAAGTATCAATTCTTTGGTGCTCAGCTTTCTTCACAGTCTAACTCTCACATCCATACATGACCACTGGCAAAAACATAGCCTTGACTAGATGGACCTTAGTTGGCAAGGTAATGTCTCTGCTTTTGAATATGCTGTCTAGGTTGGTCATAACTTTCCTTCCAAGGAGTAAGCGTCTTTTAATTTCATGGCTGCAGTCACCATCTGCAGTGATTTTGGAGCCCCCCCGCCCCCCACCAAAAAAAAAGTCTGACACTTGCTCTAATTTTCTTGAAGAGATCTCTAGTCTTTCCCATTCAGTTGTTTTCCTCTATTTCTTTGCATTGATCGCTGAGGAAGGCTTTCTTGTCTCTCCTTGCTATTCTTTGGAACTCTGCATTCACATGGGTATATCTTTCCTTTTCTCCTTTGCTTTTCGCTTCTCTTCATTTCACAGCTATTTGTAAGGCCTTCCCAGACTACATATACATTGAATATGATGGCACCACTATAATTCTTACTAATTTATAAGATAATACATAAACAATACTTTTTATTTTTATTTATTTATTTATTTTTTACCGTCACCTTCAATTTTATTCATCTCTAAAAGGATGCTGGTCAGCGTTCCAGGGATGCCCCACACACTGGCATGAAACAGCAAGGCTTTCTTCTCAATAGCTTCACTACCCCCACTTTGGCACAGCCCCAAGAACCACATGATGGTAAGAATCACCCACCAAATGCTGCTAGCCATAGTGAAAAAAATAGAGTCTCATAAAAAGCATGATACAGGCTTTGTTATGAGATCCTTGGGTCACTGTGGAAGCCTTACACTGTGCAGGACTGGATGCACTGCAGGTGACTTGGTCCTCAAGCAAAAACCCAATAAAGAAAATTAATGACACCATCATGTAGCAGACGGCATACATTATAAGGGGTCTTTCAGGATAACAGAATCTTATCACATCAATCAAAAAATTTAAAAAAGTAAACAACCTGGCAGAGAGGCAAATGACTGAAATTAATCCTATGAAATACTGAGCAAATGAAAGCTCTCCCCTCCTGAAGCACATATTTGGACAAGTAGGTGAACAATCATGCATGTGCAAAACGGAACAGCCAAGATCAGGATCGATTTGCAACTCCCCAGGACACCTCTGCACTGCCAATGAGGCTCCTTCTGTAGGGTCGCCAGCTAAATTCAGGTCCACCAGGCGAGGATACGGCTCACCACAATCTGGGAACCTCCATTGCTAAAACTGCCGTCTGTTGGTCATAGTGATTCAGAAGATTGGGCGTGAAGGCAGTGTTATAAGGCAAATCCTGGCACATCCTCAAGGTAATAGGCTCAAAGAAAACAAACTGTGCCCACCTATATGGCCCACAAACATAGTCAAGGGCCACAGACAGAAGACGATCCAACTCATAGCCATGCTTTCTCGATGGAATGGGATTCAGATGATCTGGCCTACTCAATAAGTATTTTAGATCTTTGTACACCTGCAGGTCTCAGCTTGAAAGGATTTCTTCTACCTTACTGTTAAGTTCTTCAAACAGAATTACTCTTTGCACTGTCAGAGGTGTGTTAGCTTGGTCTCACAAAAGGCATTTGTTTTTGGTTTCACAATATGGGAAAATGACATCATCTTGCCTCTTTTCATTTTATTACATCGGATACCATGTGGCCAACGTGTCAAGTTGATCAACCACATTCCCAAACAACAGATTCCATCTTAGGAGACTCAGAGCTATTTCTTCCTTTGACTGAAATATCTGACACCTCGGGGCCGGGCTCCCGGGGGGCTGCAGCGCCGGCAGGGGCAGCCGCAGGTCCCTCAGGTAAACGGAGCCAGCGAGGACCACCAGCCTGCACCTCGGAGCCTAAACAATACTTTTTAAAACAAAACACGACATATGCAGATATCCCTTCTTTGTTGCATCATATATCCTTTACCGAATTCCAAGCTCTATCAAGTGTAAAAATCAACAATAAATTAAAATTGACATTACCTCCCTTCAAAGTGAACTACAGGTGGCCCTTGAACATGGGTTTTATCTGCAAAGGACCCACTTATACAGTTTTTCAACAGAAAGTAGTATAGTTCTTGGTACGGTGCTATATAATCCACAGTTGGTTGAGCCAAGAGACAAGGAAGACCAACTGTAAACTACATGTGGATTTTCAGTTTTGTGGAGGGTCAGTGCCTCTAATACCCATGTTGTCCAAAGATCAACTGTATAAATAAAATGGAGTAATTCAAAATCTATGATACAAATTTTATGCCATGTGTCAGCTGTTCTAAAAAGAAAGCTTTTTTGGGGGTGGAATCTTTGCAATAAATTTTACAATAAATTTGCTCAAAATCACCTGCTTTTTAGACAAACATGACACCTTTAAAATATCAAGGTTTTCAATTATGAATATATTTCTTTATTTAATATCTTCCTAAGTTTTTCTCAAAGCTTTATAATCTCCAGTACAGAGTCCTTTAGTAACGTTTGCTAAATATCTAAACAACTTTGTTGATGCTATTGCAAATAATACTTTATTACATTTTCTCTTTGTTGATACACAAAAATATATTAAGATTTTTATACAGTTTTTGTATTCAGTAACTGTGCTAAATGCACTTATAAATTCTAAGAGTTTACAACTTATTTCCAATTTTTTACATATAAAAACATGTCAATTGTGAATAAAATTTTATCTCCTTTTTTCTAACTCATGTTTTAATCTGATAATGCAATCTTTGGAATATTGCTCCTATGTTTATGAGAAAAATTAGCCTGTAATTTTTTTCTTCTAAGGTCCTTGTCAGATTTTTACTAAACATTTACACTGCCTTCATAGGATAAATTGGAAAACTGTTCTCTCTTTTTCTGTTTTCTGGAAAAATGTGTTCAGTCACTCAGTTGTGTCCAACTTTGCAACCCTATGGACTGCAGCACGCCAGGCCTCCCTGTCCATCACCAACTCCTGGAGTTTACTCAAACTCATGTCCATTGAGTCAGTGATGCCATCCAACCCTCTCATCCTCTGTAATCCCCTTCTCCTCCTGCCTTCAATCTTTCCCAGCATCAGGTCTTTTCAAATGAGTCCATTCTTCTCATCAGGTGGCCAAAGTATTGGAATCTCAGCTTTAGCATCCATCCTTAGATGAAAATTTAGGACTGATTTCATTTAGGATAGACTGGTTGGATCACCTTGCAGTCCAAGGGACTCTCAAAAGTCTTCTCCAACACCACAGTTCAAAAGCATCAATTCTTTGGCACTCAGCTTTCTTCATAGTCCAACTCTCTCATCCATACATGACTAATGTCTGCTTTTTGATATGCTGTCTAGGTCAGTCATAACTTTTTTTCCAAGGAATAAGTGTCTTTTAATTTCATGGCTGCAGTCACCATGAAATTGACGTTATTTGATGTAAATTGACATTATTTCTTCTTTTTAATGGTTTTGTAAAATTCACTGGGAAAAGCCAACTGCTTTTGTAGTAGCATTTTCAGTTAGATTCATGTCTTAAATGTACAGACTACTTTTCCTAGTTGTATTTGCTTATGAATGTGTTCATCTGATCTAAAATCTAGCATAAAGCTGTAGACTGAATGTTTGTGTTCCCTCCAAAACTCATATTGAAGCTTTAACCCGCAATGTGATAGTATTAGGAGGCAGGGTCTGTGGGAGGTAAATAGGTTTAGATAAAATCATGAGAGTGAAGTCCCCATGATGAGATTAGTGCCCTCATAAAAAGAGAAAAAGACACCAGATTTTCCTCTCTCATCCATGTAAGGATTCTGCAAGCCCAGACGAGACCTCTTATCTGGGAAATAAATCTCCTAGCACCTTGATCTTGGACTTCCCAGCTTCCAGAACTGTGAGAAATACACTGTTGTTTAATCCACCCAGGCTACAATATTTCATTATAGGGCTTCCCTGGTGACTCAGACAGTAAAGAATCTGCCTGCAATTTGGAAAACCCAAGTTCGATTCCAGGGTCCAGAAGATCCCTTGAAGAAAGGAACAGCTATTCACTCCAGTAATCTTGCCTGGGGAATTCCATGGACAGAGGAGCTGGGAGGCCACAGTCCATGGGGTCGCAAAGAGTCGAACATGACTGAGCAACTAACACTTTCACTTTAAGATGACCAACAAAGTGATTTACAACATCTCATTGCAATGTCTATGAGTTGCGCCAATGCTCTCTTTTCATTTCTGATGATAATTACTTGAGCCTTCAATATTTTTCATGTTGAATTTTGCAAAGGTTTTATCAACTTTATTAACATTTTCAAAAGAAAGTTTTATTGACTCTATCTTAGGCTTATTTTTTAAGTCCTTACTATTTTTTAAATCCTTACTATTTTCTTCAATATCTTCTTCATTCCACTATCTTTGGGTTTAATTCACTGTTCTAATTTCTTACAAAAGACGCTTAAATAGTGGGCTCTCTGCTTTTCCTTTTTTCTAATACAGTCAACCCTTGAACAATACAGGTTTAAACTGTGAAAATCCACTTACAGATGGAGTCTTTCCATATATACATTCTACAGTACTACACAACTGTGACTGGTTAAATCTGCAGAGGCAGAACCTCAGACACAGAAGGTCAACTGTAGAGTTATCCATAAATTTTATACTATATGGAAGGTGAGGTTCCAGCCCCCATGTTGTTCAAGGATCAAAACTTAAGGCTCTAATAACAGCTTAATCTATACATTAAACTTTGTGATATTTTTCAGTTTAAATTATTTCATTTTCATTTTTCTCACTGTATACATTTCCGATTTCCACTGTGATTTCTCATTTAACTTATGAGTTATTAATTTTTATTGTTTTTATTAGTCTGCTATTGTGCAATGAGTGGTCAAAAAATTTAGCAGCCTAAAACACCAACTAATTAATTCACAATTCCATAAGGCAGACAGGAAAGAGAAAGAAAGAGCAAAGGAGAGCATGAGCATGCCCAAGGGAGCTCACACATAGAGAAGCGAAAAAGCAACAGGGGCAAGATGTAAAAGATCAGTGAAATGCTGATCTGCCTGAAACACAGGTGGAAGTCATATGTACTATTCTTACAGCTTTTAAGGGAGTCCCTGGTATCTCCACTGGTTAAGAATCCACCTGCAATGCAGGAGACCCCAGTTCAACCCCTGGGTCAGGAAGATCCCCTGAAGAAGAGACAGGCTGCCCACTCCAGTATCCATGTGCTTCCCTGGTGGCTCAGCTGGTAAAGAATCTGTCTGCAATGCGGGAGTCCTGGGATTCTACCCCTGAGTTGAGAAGATTCCCTGGAGAAGGGAACGGCTACCCACTCCAGCATTCCAGCCTGGAAAATTCCTTGGGGTCGCAAAGAGTTGGACACAACCAAGTGACTTTCACTCAATCTGCATAAAAGACATATGGAAGTTATATGCACTATTCTTACATCTTTTAAGTTTGAAAGTATATTAAATATTCAAATCCCCAAAACAAACAATACACGATAAAAAATAAATTTATATACACACATATACACATAGTCAGAGGCTTTAAAATTCATCTAAAGTTTTAATTATGTGAGGTGATGGATCTGTTACCTAATCTTATTGTGGTAATCATTTCACAATACATACAATCAACAAATATGATTGTATTTGATATACAACTTAAATTATATAAATTGTATCTTTTTTTCACTCACTTTTTTTAATTTATTTATTTTAATTGGAGGCTAATGACTTTACAATATTGTATTGATTTTGCCATACATCAAGTAAATTCTCCTCTGTTCATCAAAGATCAACTGAGCAAAACATAAGTAAGGGTCTAGATTCAAGACAATGTGACGTAATAATGAACAAAGTAAATCTTTTATTATGTGGTTTCTGTATTGCCTGCTGGTCTCAGTAATTCTCACTTATATTCTACACAGAGGTCTGTCCCAGTTGGCCACTTTCTTACAGTTTCTACAGTCCATATCAATGTCCTTTACCACCAACAATGATTAATTTTCTGCCTGGCTGTGGTCTTTTCAAGTCTAAACTAGGTTCAACTGGTTCTCAACCATGGTTGCACGTAAGAAACAACTCTCAGTATCCTTTCTGCTTTGCCTTTTTATTTTTAAAATACATGTGTATAACTCAACCAACAAGGTTCTTGCCTCTATTTTTGAAGCTCCAAAAGTGATTCTGATGCTCAGCCAGGGTGAAAATCTCAGTTTACGCACTGCACTAATTTGCTATATTGTGAGATTTATAAAGATTTCTGTATCTTTAAAAATATACAAATTACCTACTATAGTTGGTTAATTCCCCCAAAGTGGTACAAATCTTTTTGAGTATAACCATTTGGGGGTATTTTTTCAGTGTTCTATCATGTGCATATTGTGGTCATTGCTGCTGCTAAGTCACGTCAGTCGTGTCCTACTCTGTGCGACCCCATAGATGGCGGCCCACCAGGCTCCCATCCCTGGGATTCTCCAGGTAAGAATAATGGAGTGGGTTGCCATTTCCTTCTCCAACTGTGGTCATTGGAGAATGAAAAGGTTAGTGAGAAAAAAAGGTACTGTGTTACTCATTTCCCTTTGATATTTGGGGTGTGAAACTTTTAGAGAAACCCAAACCCACCCAACTCCTACACTGATCTGCATGACTCACTGGGGTTTACAATTTAGCCATGTCTTGCTCAATACTGTAAAGGCAATACCATAAGAATAAAATGCCATGTTTATATTTCAATTACAGGTATGAGTCACTTCTTGGTGTCTGATATTGGTGAAATTACTGAGGCAAATGCAGTTTTTCAAAATTTTACACAAATTTTATATCTGAAAAGATTCTACAAATAATATAGTCATATTTTGACAGCATTTTACATGTATGAAATGAGAAAGGGGACTAGCAATTTCTATGTAAAGCCATTTTTTTCTATTAATATAAGGAGTCTATTCTGTGCTTAGTCACTTCAGTTGTGTCTGACACTTTGTGATCCCATGGACTGTAGCCCTCCAGGTTCCTGCCCTCCAGGTTCCTCTGGCCATGGGATTCTCCAGGCAGAAATATTGGAGTGGGTTCCCATGCCCTCCTCCAGGGGATCTTTCTGACCCAGGGATCAAACTCGCATCTCCTGCGTCTCTTGCGTTGCAAGTGGATTCTTTACCACTGAGCCATCAGGGAAGCCCAATATAAGGAGTTTATAAGTATCTAAAAGAAGATATGGGAATAATAAAAGATCCTATAGGAGGATTAATAAAGACTGTATGAGTTAACATATGTAAAGTTATGCATAATGCTTTGTACAAGTACTTCCCCAATAAATATTCACAGAATAAATGCTTTTATGGTCATATACATTCAGTAAGATATAAATTAAGACTCCTTTTATCTTATCAAAATATAGTGAAAGTGAAGTTGCTCAGTCATGTCCAACTCTTTGCAACCCCATGGACTTAGCCTACTGCCCTCCTCTGTCCATGGGATTTTCCAGGCAAGACTGGAGTGGATTGCCATTTCCTTCTCCAGAGGATCTTCCTGACCAGGGATCAAACCCAGGTCTCCCACACTGTAGGCAGACGCTTTACCATCTGAGCCACCAGGGAAGTCCCTATATGGCCTACCTCTAATTCCACACAGTGTCTTGCGGTCTTCACCTTTCAGAGTTTAATAAACAATCCCTATCAACTTTGCCCCACTTTTTTTCAAGTTTCAAAGTTTCACCAAATATGCAGTAGTTCTGTGTGGTAATGGAATACATATCTTTTTTTCTTTTTTGTCCATGCCACGTAGCATGCAGAATCTTAGTTCCCTGATCAAAGATTGAACCCAGGGACCCAGGAATGACAGCACAGAGTCCTAACCAGTGGATCACCAGGGAAGTCCTGGAATACACATCTTAAGTAATAAATAGTACCCTGTTTTCACCACTGAAATCTTCTAAAGTTGAAATAGATACTTTCTAATTCTAATTATTCATGTCTTAATTTGTCCACCAGACCTAGCCTAAAGCATCTTGTGTTTGTGCTCAGTGGCTCAATCATGTCCAACTCTTTACAACCCCATGGACTGCAGCCCACCAGGCTTCTCTGCACATGGAATTTTTCAAGCAAGAATACTGGAGTGGGTTGCCATTTCCTATTCTAGGGGACCTTCCCTAACCAGGGATTGAACCCATGTCCCCTGCATCAGCAGGTGGGTTCTTTACCACTGTGCCACCTGGGAAGCCCCATGTTAAAGCATCTTATAAGATTTCTATTAATGATTCCACAGACACACACTGACAACCTTAACTGACAATGTTGATGTACTTAAGATCTTTATCAACAAAAAACATCTGCTATGACAGACTTGTGCCATGCAGATGGAAGGCTAAAATGAGAAGGAATGTAGCTATAGGAACAGAACTCAAACTGTACCTCCTCAAGTCCACATTTATTCTAGTATTTCTCAACTCAGGAAGAGGGGAGAAAATGCACATATTTTAAATTCACTTTTTTCAGGAAGCACAAAACACTTTCTCAACACAATATGATTAATCCTTATTATTTCTCAATGCAAACAAAGTATTTAACAACTTCCTTGAGGTTAATGATGAAATCAAAAGAAAAACAGAAGCCTTTAGAATTCTTAATCTACTGTTCTAACTATTAATAAAGCACTTCTTAGAAGTTTTTAGAGGGTAAAATAAAAACAATAGCACTGAGGAAAAAAAAACATAAAATCATTTGACTTCCCAGAATCATAAAAACACTCACACAAGAATCTATTCTTTGTTCTCTCCCCTCAAACAACCTAAGGATAAATTGGAAAACCACTGAAATTAAATCATACCTGACCAGTCAACTTGATGACTAATATTACTCTGAGTTTCAATCTTCATACTACCCTCTTTTATAAACAACTTTTTAAAAATTTTTCTAAAAGGCACCTGTGTCACATGAGGAAATATTTTGGTATCTAAACCAGTAGGGTACATTCCCCTAAAAAATCATTTTAAACATGTACTCGAATTTATATTGAATAATTTGATTTATAGATCACATTTGGTGTCACACAGCTCTCAAAGGGACTTAACATAAAAAACTGGAACATAACTTGGAAATCAATAGGTTAGTATAAAAGCTGTAAGCATTAATTAACAAACTCAAAATTTTCAGTTTGAGTGGAATCTTCCTCCCCATGCATGACAACTTCTAAACGGCCAACGTATATGTATGATTGCCAATAATTAATAAATAATGCCAAAAATAATGTGAAACTTGATTTTACTTTACTGGCTATGGTGATTAACTTTGTCAACTTGATGGAGTCACAGGATGCCCAGATATTTGGTCACACATAATTTGGGTGTTTGCTGTGGGTATTTTTAGATGAGTTTAACATTTATATCTGTAAACTAAGTAAAGCAGATGGCTCTCCCTAATATGCGTGGGCCTCATCCAATCACTTGAAGACCCAAGTAAAACAAAAGGTTGACCCTCTCACCAAGTAAGAAATGAATCTCCTGTGTAACAGCTTTACACTGAAACCTGGCTCTTTATGATTCCACACAAGTCTGCTGGCCTTTGGATTTGAACTGGGATACTGGCTTTGTAGATTTTGGACTTGTCAGTCTTGATAACCTATAATCATATAACCCAATTCCTTACTGTGTGTATACACATCTCATTTATTGTGTTTCTCTGAAGAACTCTAACACACTGGCAAGTAAGCATTTTAAGCATTTTTCAACAGATAGTTCAGTATTATAAAGTCGTCACTAGAGGATTCCCATTCCTTTTACTTTATGTGCGCCAGCATATGATCACCCCCAACCCCTTAGGTTTTACACCTTATTCTTCAGTCACTAAATCATAGCACCTCCAATTCCCTGGACACATCACGATCCTGTGCTTAAAGTTCATGATCCCCTGCCTGCAGGGCCATTACATTTCCTTGTCTGATTCTCCGGTAAGGGCTACAGCAAGTATCACCTGCATTAGTAACTACAGGCAAATGTTTCAGATGTATTTTGGTTGTAAGAGAAAAAAAGGGGAGACAGTAACAGAATCACCAGGAAGACATTTTTGAAACTACAGCCCCCCATCTCCAAACTCCCAGTTCTGATACATGAAGATATCTCTCTCAAACACATATAACCACACAACTAGGATCCTCCTCATATCTGAGTATGAATCACCACATTGCTGAATCTAAGTGTTCCTGGGGAAAGGTCTCTCACCATAAAGTTTCCAAACAGGAAAGAAATGCACATGTACTGTGACTCTGGTACATCTATCCACAAAGCATATGGTCAGGTGGTACACACCAACAGAGCCATATCAGTTCCTTACAGCCAGCCATCATTCTGGTTGTCAGTGCGTTCATGTTGATTATTCTATTCATACCATTCTATAATTATTTGTAGTACTGCATTGCTTTTTACTATGGTTATAGTTTTATACATTATTTCACTTAATCATCCTAAAAACCAAGGAGAGCAATTCCCCATTTTACAGATGAGCTAAGTGAGGTTATAAAGCCAGTTAATTTGCCCAAGATCATATTGCCATGCACTGTGAACTGCCAGCTTTCTAGCTCAAATCTATGGAGGGTAGCATCCTAGATGATAGTTCTCTCTCTCTCTCATACTGTTTTGAATTTTATTTTGCCTTCATTATTGTTTTTACACTGGGTTATATTATTTGTTTGTTCCTTTCTCCCCAAAATCACAAACTCCTGACTCTGTAACTTACTATTTTCCAACACCAATGCCAGGCTTTAGCACAGGGCACCAAGAAGGTACTGAACACTGATTAGTTTCCAAGCCCTGTGCGAGGATCATAACCAAGACACTGTTAATGGTGTCAACTGTGTCACACTCAAAATGTATCTGTTGGAGCTCTAAGTCCCAGTTCCTCAGAATGTGGCTATATTTAGAGATAGGAACTCTAAGAGCAATCAAGAGTAATCAATTAAAGTGAAGACATTAGGGTGAGCACTAATCCAATATGACTGGTGTCTTTGTAAAAAAAAAAAAAAAAAAAGAAGAAGAAGAAGAAGAAATCTGCACACAGACATGCACAGAGGGAAGGCCCTGTGAAGACACAGGGAGAAGATGCTAGACCATCCACAAGTCAAACACACAAGCCTCAGAAAAGCCTATCCTGCCAAAATCATGACCTCAGACTTCCAGCCTCCAGAAATGTGAGAAAGTTCATTTCTGTTGTTCAGGCTACCCAGTGTTTGTACTTTATTATGGCAGCCCTGGAAAACTAATATACAAATTCTCCGTCTTAAATCTGTTGAAGAAAAATTACCTTTGTTGGCCATATCTCATCTCATTTTTTAGACCAGGATGCAATACAAATTTGTGAATATAAAGAAGTAACTAGATATCTAGAATGAGAGATCAGAAATCATATCAGGAGAATCTAACTTTAAAGAAATGATTTTAAAATTTGTTGCATTTTAAAATTTCTATCTCTAAAGTTAGATTCAATATACAAGCAGCTCATGCAGCTCAATACCACAAAAACAAAAAACCCAAATAAAAAATGTGCAAAAGACCTAACCAGATATTTCTCCAAATAAGACATACAGAAGGCCGACAAACACATGAAAGGATGCTCAACATCGCTCATTACTAGAGAAATGCAAGTGAAAACTACAATGAAATGTCATCTCACACCAGTCAGAATGGCCATCATCAAAAAATCTACAAACAATAAATGATGGAGAGGGTGTAGAGAAAAGGGAGCCCTTTTGCACAGACGGTGGGGATGTAAATTGATACTGCCACTATGGACAACAGCATGGAGACTCCTTTAAAAATTAGGAATAAAACTACCATATGACTCAGCAATACCACTACTGGGCATATATCCTAAGAAAACCATAACTGAAAAAGACACAGGCACCAAAACATTCACTGCAGCACTTATTTACAAGAACCAGGACATGAAAGCAATCTAGATGTCCATCAACAGATAAATGGATAAAGAAGTTGTGATACATGTATACAATGGAATATTACTCAGCCATAAAAAGGAATGAACTTGAGTCAGTTCTAATGGATGAACCTAGAGCCTGTTAGACAGAACGAAGTAAATCAAAAAGACAAAAACAAGTATCATATATTAATGCATATAGATAGATTGAGAAAAATGGTACTGATGGACCTATTTGCAAGGCATGAATAAACACAAAGACATAGAGAGCAGACTTGTGGACACAGTATGGGAATGAGAGGGTCAGATGAACTGAGAGTGTAGCACTGAAACATATACATTACCATATGTAAAACAGCTAGCCAATGGGAAGGTTCTATGTAACACAGGGAGTTCAACCAGGTATTGTGACAACCTAGAGGGATGGGGTGGGGTGGAAGATAGGGCAGGGAGGGGGGCGGTTCAAGAGGGAAGGGATATATATACATGCATGGTTTATTTGTGTTGTATGGCAAAAACCAACAAAACACTGTAAAAAAATTATCCTTCTATTAAAAATAAATTTTAAAATGAGGTAGAGGAACAATTGAATATTTACATATAAAAATGAACCTTACACTTCACATACAAAAATCATACATAAATGATATGCAATAATTAGTGCAAATGTAACAGTCTCAAGTTTCAGAAGAAAACATAAAGGAAAATATATATACCTTGGTATTAGGTAGAATGTCCTGAGATGTGACAATAGAATCATAATGTATAACAGATAGAAGGATAAATTAGAATTTATTAAAACTAACAAACCTTTGCTTTACAAATAATACTTCTAAGAGAATGAAAAGACAAGGTACAAACTAGGAAAAAATATTTGCATATCACATATTCAACAATGAATCTGCATCGAGCATATGTAAAAATCTCTCAAAACTCAACAGCAAGAAAATAACCCATTTAAATTGAGTGGAAACACTTAAAACATATTTTACCAAAGAGGACCTATCAATGGGCATAAAAAGTACATGAAGATATTAAAAAAAAAATCATACATCATGATGAAGTGGGTTTTATTCCAGGGATGCAAGGATTCTTCCGTATTCACAAATCAATGTGATGCATATTAATAAATTGAAAGATAAAAATCATATGATTATCACAATAGAGGCAGAGAAAAGCTTTAATAAAATTCAGCACCCATTTATGATGAAAACTCTCCAGAAAGCAGGCACAGAAGGAACATACCTCAACATAATAAAACCCATGTACTACAAACCCACAGCAAACATTATCCTCAATGGCAAAAATTTGAAAGCATTTCCTCTAAAGTCAGGAACAAGACAAGAGTGTCCAATCTCACACAACAATACAACATAGTTTTGAAAGTCCTAGCCATAGAAATCAGAACAGAAACAGAAATGAAAGGAATCCAGACTGGAAAAGAGTAAGTAAAATTCTCGCTGTTTGCAGATGACATGATTCTCTACAGAAAATTACTAGAGCTAATCAATGAATTTAGTAAAGTTGTAAGATATGAAATTAATACACAGAAATCCCTTGCATTCCTATACACTAACAACAACAACAACAAAAAAAACAAATTAAGGAAACAATCCCATTCACCATTGCAATGAAAAGAATAAAATACTTAGGAATAAATTTTCCTAGGGAAAACCACTAGAGCATTCAGGTATGACCTAAATCAAATCCCTTATGATTATACAGTAGAAGTGAGAAATAGATTTAAGGGACTAGATCTGATAGATAGAGTGCCTGATGAACTATGGAATGAGGTTCATGACATTGTACAGGAGACAGGGATCAAGATCATCCCCATGGAAAAGAAATGCAAAAAAGCAAAATGGCTTTCTAGGGAGGCCTTACAAATAGCTGTGAAAAAAAGAGAAGCAAAAAGCAAAGGAGAAAAGGAAAGATATAAGCATCTGAATGCAGAGTTCCAAAGAATAGCAAGGAGAGATAAGAAAGCCTTCTTCAGTGATCAATGCAAAGAAACAGAGGAAAAGAACAGAATGGGAAATACTAGAGATCTCTTCAAGAAAATTAGACACACCAAGGGAACATTTCATGCAAAGATGGGTTCAATAAAGGGCAGAAATAGTATGGATCTAACAGAAGCAGAAGATATTAAGAAGAGGTAGCAATAATACACAGAACCACTGTACAAAAAAAGATCTTCACAACCCAGATAACCACAATGGTGTGATCACTCACCTAGAGCCAGACATTCTGGAATGTGAAGTCAAGTGGGCCTTAGAAAGCATCACTACAAACAAAGCTAGTGGAGGTGATGGAACTCCAGTTGAGCTATTTCAAATCCTGAAAGATGATGCTGTGAAAGTGCTGCACTCAATATGCCAGCAAACTGGATCATGGCAAAAGGAAGAGAGTTCTAGAAAAACATCTATTTCTGCTTTATTGACTATGTCAAAGCCTTTGACTGTGTGGATCACAATAAACTGTGGAAAATTCTGAAAGAGATGGGAATACCAGACCACCTGACCTGCCTCTTGAGAAACCTATATGCAGGTCAGGAAGCAACAGTTAGAACTGGACATGGAACAACAGACTGGTTCCAAATAGGAAAAGGAGAACGTCAAGGATGTATACTGTCACCTTGCTTATTTAACTTCTATGCAGAGTACATCATGAGAAACGCTGGGCTGGAAGAAGCACAAGCTGGAATCAAGATTACTGGGAGAGATATCAATAACCCCAGATATGCAGATGACACCACCCTTATGGCAGAAAGTGAAGAGGAGCTAAAAAGCCTCTTGATGAAAGTGAAAGAGGAGAGTTAAAAAGTTGGCTTAAAGCTCAACATTCAGAAAACTGAGATCATGGCATCTGGTCTTATCACATCATCAGAAATAGAAGGGGAAACAGTGTCAGACTTTATTTTTGGGGTCTCCAAAATCACTGCAGATGGTGACTGCAGCCATGAAATTAAAAGACAGATGCTTTCTCCTTGGAAGGAAAGTTATGACCAACCTAGACAGCATATTCAAAAGCAGCGACGTTACTTTGCCAACAAAAGACCATCTAGTCAAAGCTATGGTTTTTCCAGTAGTCATGTATGGATGTGAGAGCTGGACTATAAAGAAAGTTGAGCACCAAAGAATTGATGCTTTTGAACTGTGGTGTTTGAGAAGACTCTTGAGAGTCCTTTGAACTGCAAGGAGATCCAACCCGTCCATCCTAAAGGAGATCAGTCCTGGGTGTTCTTTGGAGGGAATGATGCTGAAGCTGTAGCTCCAGTACTTTGGCCACCTCGTGCGCAGAGTTGACTCATTGGAAAAGACTCTGATGCTGGGAGGGATTGGGGGCAGGAGGAGAAGGGGATGACAGAGGATGAGTTGGCTGGATCACATCACTGACTCAATAGACGTGAGTGTGAGTGAACTCCAGAAGTTGGTGATGGACAGAAAGGCCTGGTGTGCTGTAATTCATGGGATCACAAAGAGTCGGACACGACTGAGTGACTGAACTGAATTGAAAGAAACGAAAGACTTATATATAGAAAAATAGAAAACACTGATGAGAGAAGTCAAAGACAACACAAAGAGATGGAGAAATATGCCATGCTTGTGGATTAGAAGAATGAATACAGTGAAAATGAGTATACAACACAAAGCAATGTATAGTTTCAATGCAATCCCTATCAAGCTACCAACAGGGTTTTTCACAGAACTAGAACAAATAATTTCACAATTTGTATGGAAACAAAAAACTTGATGAGCCAAAGCAATATTGAGAAAGAAGAATGGAAATGGTGGAATCAACCTTCTTTACTTCAGACTATACTACAAAGCTAGTCATCAAGACAGTATGGTACTGGCACAAAGACAGAAACATAGATCAATGGAACAAAACAGAAAGCCCAGAGATAAATCCACACTCCTGTGGACACCTTATCTTTGACAAAGGAGGCAAAAATATACAATGGGAAAAGACAATTTCTTTAAGAAGTGGTGCTGGGAAAACTGGTCAGCCACATGTAAAAGAATGAAACTAGAACACTTTCTAACACAATACACAAAAATAAACTCAAAATGGATTAAAGATCTAATGTAAGACCAGAAATTATAAAACTCTTAGAGGAAAACATAGGCAGAACACTCTCCGACATAAATCACAGCAAGATCTTCTGTGACCCACAACCCAGACTAATGGAAATAAAAACAGAAATAAACAAATGGGACCTAATTAAACTTAATAGCTTTTGCACAATGAAGGAAACTATAAGCAAGGTGAAAAGGCAGCTTTCAGAATGAGAGAAAATAACAGCAAATTAAACAACTGACAAAGAATTAAGACCCAAAATATACAAGCAGATCATGCAGTTGAATATCAGAAAAATGAGTGACCCAATAAAGTGGGCCAAAGAACTAAACAGACATTTCTCCAAAGAAGGCATACAGATGGCTAACAAACACAGGAAAAGATGCAAAACATCACTCATTATTCAGTTCAGTTTAGTTTAGTCACTCAGTCATACCCAACTCTTTGTGATCCCATGGACTGGAGCACACCAGGCTTCCCTGTCCATCACCAACTCCTGGAGTTTACTCAAACTCATGTCCATTGAGTCGGTGATGCCATCCAACCATCTCATCCTCTGTCGTCCCCTTCTCCTCCTACCTTCAATCTTTTCCAGCATCAGGGACTTTTCAAATGAGTCAGTTATCACATCAGATGGCCAAAGTATTGGAGTTTCAGCTTCAGCATCAGTGCTTTTAATGAATATTTAGGACTGATTCCCTTTAGGATGGACTGGCTGGATCTCCTTGCTGTTCAAGGGACTCTCAAGAGTCTCTAACACCACAGTTCAAAAGCATCAAAACGTGGTCCACTGGAGAAGAGAATGGCGAACCACTTCAGTATTCTTGCCTTGAGAACCCCATGAACAGTATGAAAAAGCAAAAAGATAGGACACTGAAAGATAAACTCTCCAGGTCGGTAGGTACCCAATATGCTACTGGAGATCAGTGGAGAAATAACTCCCAAAAGAATGAAGAGACAGAGCTGAAGCAAAAACACCACCCAGTTGTGGATGTGACTGGTGATGGAAGTGAAGTCTAATGCTATAAAAAGCAATACTGCATAAGAACCTTGAATGTTAGGTCCATGAATAACGGCAAATTGGAAATGGTCAAACAGGAGATGGCAAGAATGAACATGACATTTTAGCAATCAGTGAACTAAAATGGACTGGAATGGGTGAATTTAACTCAGATGACCATTATATTTACTACTGTGGGCAAGAATCTCTTAGAAGAAATAGAGTAGCCATCATAGTCAACAAAAGAATTCAAAATGCAGTACTTGGATACAGTCTCAAAAACAACAGAATGATCTCTGTTCATTTCCAAGGCAAACCATTCAATATCACAGTAATCCAAGTCTATGCCCCAACCAGTAATGCTGAAGAAGCTGAACGATTCTGTGAAGACCAACAAGACCTCTTAGAACTAACACCCAAAAATGATGTTCTTTTTTCATTATAGGGGACTGGAATGCAAAGGTAGGAAGTCAAGAAATACCTGGAGTAACAGGCAAATTTGGCCTTGGAGTATAGAATGAAGCAGGACAAAGACTAATAGAATATTGCCAAGAGAACACACTGGTCATAGCAAACACCCTTACTCATTATTAGAGAAATGTAAATCAAAACCACAATGAAATATCATCTCACACCTGTCAGAATGGCCACCATCAAAAAGTCTACAAACAATAAATGCTGGAGAGGGTGTGGAGAAAAGGGAACCCTCTTACACTGCTGGTGGGAAGAAAAACTGGTACAGCCACTATGGAGAATAGTGTGGAGATTCCTTTAAAAACTGGAAATAGAACTGCCATATGACCCAGCAATCCCAGAAATCAGAACTGAAAGAACACATGTACCCCAATGTTCACTGCAGCACTGTTTACAATAGCTAGGACATGGAAGCAACCTAGATGCCATCGGCAGATGAATGGATAAGGAAGTTGTGGTACATATACACAATGGAATATTACTTAGCTATAAAAAGGAATGCATCTGAGTCAGTTCTAATGAAGTGGATGAAAATGGAGCCTATTATACAGAGTGAAGTAAGTCAGAAAGAGAAACATCAATACAGTATATTAACACATATATATGGAATGAATTATATATATGGAATACATTATATAGAGAGAATACATATGGATTTAGAAAGATAGTAATGACGATCCCATATGCAAGGCAGCAAAAGAGACACAGATGTAAAGAAAAGACTTTTGGACTCTGTGGGAGAAGGCGAGGTTGGGATGATTTGACAGAATAGCACTGAAATTGAAACGTGTATGTAAAATAGATGACCAGTGCAAGTTCCATGCATGAAGCTGGGGATTCAAAGTCGGGGCTCTGGAACAACTCAGAGGGATGGGATGGGGAGGGAGATGGAAGAGGGGTTCGGGATGGAGGGACACATGTGCACCCATGGCTGATTCATGCCCATGTATGGCAAATACCATCATAATATCATAATTATCCTCCAATTAAAGTAAATAAGTTTTTTAAGACAGATACAAACAGGAAAAAAAAGTACATGAAGAGATGGTCAACATCATTAAATATTAGAGAAATATCAAGGAGATTCCTCTACATGCCTTTCCATATAACTAAAATAAAGAATACTGACAATGCCAAGTTCTGGCAAGAACACATAGCAACTAGACTGTAAATCTTGCTGTTGGGAATGCTAAATGATTTGGCCACCTTGGAAAACTGTTTGGCAGTTCCTGAAACAGATAAACATATACCTACCATGAACCTTTTTATACTATTTATGGGGTTAACTGTGGTGTTGGAGAAGACTCTTGAGAGTCTGTTGGACTGCAAGGAGATCCAACCAGTCCATCCTAAAGGAAATCAGTCCTGAATATTCATTGGAAGGACTGATGCTGAAGCTGAAACTCCAATACTTTGGTCACCTGATGTGAAGAACTGACTCATTTGAAGAGACCCTGATGCTGGGAAAGATTGAATGTGGGAGAAGGAAACGACAGAGGATGAGATGGTTTGATGGCATCACTGACTCAAGGGACATGAGTCTGAGTAAACTCCGGGAGTTGGTGATGGATAAGGAGGCCTGGCGTGCTGCAGTTCATGGGGTTGCAAAGAGTCAGAAACGACTGAGTGACTGAACTGAACTGAACTATGAACCTAGTAATCCCACTCTTGGGTATTTACCTCAGAGAAATGAAAGCATATGTCCCCACAAAACCTATACATGAATGCTTACAGAAGCACTATTAGTAACTACTAAACACTGGAAACAACCAAGATGTTCTTCGATGAGTGAATGGATAAAACCTCCACACAAAGGAATACAAATGCAGCAATAATCTATCAATAAATGCAACAGTTTGGATTAACACCAAATGCATTATGCTGAGTAAAATATGTAAGACTTAGAAGTTTTTTTTAATGCAACAATTTTGTTTCAAAACAAATAACTTTAAATACGAAAACATTCCTAACTATCAAAAAGCCAAAATAAAACATTTATCTTAAATTTTTATTTTCTAGAATAAGAATTAAAAAATAAGGTCAGCCTTAAGAAAATGTTTTCAATATAATGTAACTCCAAGTTTTGTAGGCTTAACACTTAAGAATCATTTTTACCTGAGTAGGTACACACACAGATTATTTTCTATTCTATTTGATAATACACAAATATACATACATTTACTAGTTTCCATATGGAAAGAAGTAGAAAATATTCAATTATGCACACGAAAGTGACTTATGATTAAGAGAAATTTTTTTGAAAAAACATCTCATTTACAAAATTTTGCTCAATACCAAGAGAAAAAAAATATTTAAAAGGGAAAAATAAAAGAGAACTCTTGAAAAGTGGCAATGACAGTCAAGGAACACTTTTTAAGAACCCAATATAAAAACAAAATTGGATGGTAAAACCGAGAAGTCATGGACAACATTTTCAATAAGCTTAGATACAAAGGTTAACATAAATAACCCTGACGATGCAGTCAAACAAAACGAACCAACAACGATATAAGACCTGAAACACTGTACACCATCTAGGAATCAGTAAAAACAGGATGTCTAACAGATAGGATAATAGAAAAAACTTAAAGTTTGCCATAGATACTCAATAGCCACACTAACTGGAGGAGTTTTACACAATAAAATAACTTCATATAGGGTTAATACGAGAGAAATGGTGCTAGTAGTAAAGAATCCACCTGTCAATGCAGGAGACATAAAAGATGTGAATGCAATCCCTGGGTTGGGAAGATACCCTGGAAGAGGTAATGGCAATCCACTCCAGTATTCTTGCCTGGAGAATCCCATGGACAGAGAAGCCTGGGGGGCTACAGTCCGTAGGGTCACAAAGAGTCGGAAACGACCAAAGCAACTTGGCACGCATACACAATACAAAAGAACTTGGTTAGGTCTGAAGGAATGGCATACATACTATGCAAACTGACACACCACAGACCCCCTTCAGCACAGGGTCCAAGTAAAAGAGAAACTGGAAGTGGAATCAAAACTACACAGGACAGAAACAAAGTCAAAAGGAAGAGAAGATCCACATGAAAGTATGAGAGAAGAATAGGGTCAGAAAAATATTAGAATTGCGTTTCCCTACTTGTAGACACCATGAGACAGCAACAGAAGAGGAAGCTTTTTGAGTTATTGTGACACCTTTCTTCATCTTCAAGTTTAAGAAAAAAGAAATTCACATCCAAAAAATGGAAAAATATCCAAGCCAAAGCCCACAAAAAATTATTATAAGCAAAAAGAAAACAAGGACCAGAATAACACCTCTAAAAATAATGAGAGCATGCCAGAAAGATGTGCCTATCAAATCAAGCCAAACTGTAATCTATTTCAAAACAAGCTAAAAAACATTACTAATGAAGAACCACTTAATTTGGAATTTAATAGACTCAAATTAAGCTGCAGAACTCATGAAAGAATGCAAATCAGGATGGGGAACACGTGTATACCTGTGGCGGATTCATGTTGATGTATAGCAAAACCAATAACAATATTGTAAAGTAAAAAAAAATTAAAAATAAAACAAAATAAAATCTAAAAATATATATATATTTATTCATAGAGGATTGATTAAATAAATTATGATAAATATATTGCTATGTATATGTAAAATATATGTGTTAAAACTCTATACAACCATTTAAAGTAAAAAAGTACAAAAGAGAAAAGAAAAAAAAAGAAATGAAGACCACATTAGAAAGTGACACAACTATAAAACTAACCAATAATACTTTAAGAGAAAAATGAAACAATAAATTTTTTTAAATAAACATTCAATATAAAGTAATAAATATTAAAGTTAGGTCAAGATGATCCAAAATAAACATAATGGTTTCTATGAAAAAAAAAGACATTACTAAAAACTACATGTAACACCTATACACACACAAGTATATTACATATCAATATCTACAAAAATTACCAATAAAAATCAATATGAAGACATTTTCTAGCAAAATTAATAGACTTATAAAAAATAATTCCTTTGGGCACACAGGCAAAAAGAACAAACAGATAAGGAAATAAAATGAGATAATCATAGGACTTTATACAAGAAAAACACAGAGAAACCCACTTAAGTTATGCCAGGGAAAATATATGAGCCAAGGATTTTATATTCAGTAAAACTAACTTTCAAGAATAAAGCACAAGCAGTTATTAATGTGAGTTTAATTAAATTTTCCCAGGGACCTTTCCCAAGAAATGTATGAGAGCTCATGCTTAAGATAACTAAGTCTAGAGAGACATGAACAAAATTATTGATGAACAGTGTAAAACAGTTACTAGCAGAACTGCAACTGTATAAGAGTTCAAGTTAAAACAATACAGTGCATAACAGCTATATAATCTGAAAACATACATTTAAAAAAATGGAATAGGAGAGTAACTGGGGACAGTACATGTAGGAAAAAATGGTTTAAACTTTTATGGAAATAATATTGGTTTATAACATTAATACTGGCACTTTGAGACCTAGGGTGTGCAATGTTGAATAAAACAAATGAGTATTTATATAACGTTCTAATTATATTATTCCCTCTAGCTTTGAGAACCATGATTCTCAACATGCTGGAAATAAGATACAACTTAAAACTGAAGTGACTTCCCTGGTGGCTCAGATGGTAAAGCATCTCCCTACAACGCGGGAGACCCAGGTTCAATCCCTGGGTCGGGAAGATCTCCTGGAGAAGGAAATGGCAACACACTCCAGTATTCTTGCCTGGAAAATCCCATGGACAGAGAAGCCTGGTAGGCTATAGTCCATGGGGTCCCAGAGTCGGAGACGACTGAGCGACTTCACTTTCACTTTCAATACTAAAGTATCACTATGAACTCATGAAATATTTCATCTTCATGTAAAAATGCTATTCATAAAATAATTGCTAACTTTAGAGAATGATAAACTGATAAAGGAAAATAATCAAGCATTTACTTTTGTCATAGAAACTGGACCACTAGATAACTGAACAGTAGATAGAAGTGTTTCTTTGTGAAAATAACTCAACTAATACCTGTAAACTAATTAATAGAATTAAAATATATTTCATGATTTTGCAGGCCCCCTCAAACCTGGTGGCTCAGATAGGAAAGAAGATGCCTGCAATGCGGGAGACCCAGGTTTGATCCCTGGGTTGGGAGGATCCCCTGGAGAAAGGAATAGCAATTCACTCCAGGATTCTTGCCTGGAAAATTCCATGGACAGAGGAGCCCTGTGAGCTACAGTTCATGGGGTTGCAAAGGGTTGGACATGACTGAGTGACTAATGCTTTCACTTTCTGAATCTATTAACAAATACAAGCAATGAGTAGCTGTGCTGCTATCAACACACTACAGAGCAACCAGACATTAGGTGTCCCAACAAAAAACTCACACTGCCTCTAGTCTTGCAAAAAAAAAAAAAATAGATGAAACTAAATCTGGTCAAGCTTCTAGGTCCAGTTATGATTTTGTAGAGGACAGAAAAACATACAGAACTGTATCATGCATAAATATGCACTCATCAAAATTCAAAAGAGAAGTACCACAAGTCAGATGGCCCAAGTCTAGAAAAAGACAAAGTGTAACCAAAATAAAGGGATAGGGAACCTGTAGACTGAGATTTTAAATGTCATTTTAGAAATTATCACAACCAAACCATAGACTCTATGGATGCACATATGAGTGATAAATGTTAAAAGAAATATTAGGAGGAGATTGCTACAAAATCTGGATTGCCACTACAAGTGTGTAAAACAGAGGAAAAGGCTTTTGTGCAGTGGGTACAAAGTTATCTTCTTGATTTGAGTGACTTTACGCAAACGTGTGCATTATTCTTTAAGTTACAGATTGGTCTGGTTTAGGTTTCTCTCTGTGGGTTATTTGACAATAAAAAGTTTTACAAAGTAGAAA
Organism: Capricornis sumatraensis; assembly: GCF_032405125.1. NCBI lineage: Eukaryota > Metazoa > Chordata > Mammalia > Artiodactyla > Bovidae > Capricornis > Capricornis sumatraensis. The sequence goes on from NC_091073.1 coordinate 29,557,757, forward strand.
AAAAAATTACCTGAAATTAGACTAGTCTTCTCATCTGTACTTCTATTCATTCAAAAAGTATATCTATAGATGATCAAGGGACAAAATACGGTCTTCAGTATAGCCCGTAATGGTACAAAAGGGTCTAAAACACACTGTTAAAGCAATCAGTAAACTTAAAAAAAACTTAAGTTAGAAAAAAACTGCCAATAACATGAAAACAGATGAGCAATGGTATTTTTATTTACAAAGCACGAAGCTTTAAGAGCTCAAAATATCTTAGAGTCCTATAAGTTCTGATGAATCAATGCAATATTCCTAATAAACAGAAAATATTAGCCTCCTTTAACATAAAAAGCAACTGAGGCCTAGAGCACCTCAGCCAAATCAGTGGATTATTTCTCACTGAGTGATTGATGACGATGATGATGATATTATTATTATTATAAATACATATCAAATTCTAACCAAACTAAAACTGGCAAAATCATCCTAGCCTCTTCAGAGATGATGATACAAATGACTTGCCTGAGATTACATAGCTAGCAACTGCAGGAGCCAGCATTCCAATCAAGCAACCTAGTGTGGAGTCAAGGCCCTCAACCACCCCACATGCTGACAGAACTGATACACAACACAGATAATTCCCTAATTCAGCATTTTACCCAGGAGTTTCCCAATCTTTCACTTTTTCAATTGAAACAATACATGAATGGCAGTCTCACAGGTTCATGGAGTAAAAAGGATTCTGTACAGTTTCTGGCATACCCCCTTATCTCCCAAACATTCTGGCTAATAGAATGTAAGAGAAAATGACATCACACTGAGGTGAATACAAAGTCTTCTCTTGTAGCTTGTAATGAAATAACTGGTAAACTTTCACTACTGAATTACTCTATTTCATGAATTAAAACTTCTGTTTTTCCTCTGTAGAACTTCTCTGGAATAGGGATGGCATCGTAACACTGCTGATCATCAGGACTTTATGAAGACACACTTAACCTCTATTAGCATACAGTGAATTGCCATTTCGTGTGGACACTTGTCATTTCTGCAGTTGTAACATTACAGATTTGCATAACCACCACCAGAGTCAGGATACAAAGCAGTTGAATCCCTCATGGCATCTTTAATATCACTGTTAATTAACTATATTCCGATATACAATAATTCTTTAATTTTAAATATTAAAACCATAAAATCAAAATAGATAACCAAAAAGGACCTACTGTAGAGTACAGGGAAGTCTGCTCAACATTCAGTAATAAACTAAACGGGAAAATAATTTTAAAATATATATATACATGTCTTTGTGTAACTGAATCACTCTGCGATACACGTGAAACTAACACAACATTGTTAATCAACAATACTCCAATATAAAATAAAATTTTTTTAATATCATAATAAATGGAATCATCCAAATTATAACCTCTGGAGATCAGTTTCTTTTATTCAGTATGATTCCTCTGAGGTTAAGTTATTTTATAAATGGACAATTCATAGATTTTCATTTGAATTGCATTCCCTCTGTATAGATTTGTACCAGTTCATCAATTCATCCACTGAAGAATATCTGTATTGCTCCACACTTCTGATGATTATGAATAGAACTGCTATAGACATTTACATACAGTTTCCTGTGTGAAAGTAAGTTTTCCTTTCTCTAGAGTATTTGCATTGGAATAGGATGCTGGCTCATACAATAAATGTGTTTTTCTTGCTATCAGAACTGTAAAGTGGCATTTCAGTGTGGCTATACCATTTGGCATTGTCACCAGCAATTGTATAACATTTCCAATTGTGTTTTCCTTTTTTTCTTGCAGTCTTATGATAGATTCATTCAGTTTTATTAATCTTTTCAGAGAACCAGCTTTAGTTTTTTTTTTCTCTAACATTTTGTTTTCAACATCATTAATTTCTGCTATTTATCATTTCCTTCCTACTGCTTGCTTTGGGTTTACATTGCTCCTCAACACAGGAACTCAGATCATTGATTCAAGACTTTTTTTCATCCCTAATATAAGCATTTAAATGCTATTAAGTTCCCTCTAAGTACTGTTTTAGCAAGATTCTATAAAGTGTGATATCATTTTGTTAGGAGTATTTTCTAAGTTATCTTGAGACTTTGTCAGACACAGATGGTTTAGTGTTTATTTTCCAATTGTCTTTTTTAAATAACCTATTATCGATTTCTAGTTTGCTTCTATTATGGTCAGAGAACACACTTTGCACGCTTTCAATTCTTCTAAATTTGTTAAGATTTGTCTTATTACCTAGGGTACATTATGTCTTGGAGAATGTTCTCAGTGCACTAGAGAAGAATGTTTATTCTTTTATTGCTGGGTGGAAACTTCTGTGTAAATTAAATCAAGTTAGTTGGTGGTACTATTCACTCTTCTTACATCCTAATTTATATTCTATCGATCCCAGCAAATATGGAAATATGACATTTTCAAACTATCACTGTTGATTTATCTAATTTTCCCTTCATTTTGGTCAGTTCATGCTAAATATATTTTCAGTCTCTGTGGTTAAGTGGAAACACATTTAGAATTATGTCTTCCTGGTGAATTTTTCCCTTTATTATGTAAGGTATGTCTTTATTACTTTGTCTGATATTTATATGGCCACTCCAGCTTTCTTTTTATTAGTGAATACATGGTATGTGTTTTTACTTTTATTTACTTGCAACCTTCATTTAAAACATTATATTAGAAATGAACTCTTACAGGTGGCATACAGTTGGGTTATATTTTAATATTCATCCTAAAAACTTTACCTTTTAATTGGTATGCTAAAACCACTGCCATTTAATGAAATTACTGATGTACACGGATTTAGGTCATTTACTTTATTATTTATAGATTTTTTTTCTCCCTCTGTTTTATGTTCCCCCTGTCTCCTTTCTCTCTTGCTAACATCCTTTGGATCACAGAGAAAGCTACAGAATTCCAGAAAAACATCTATTTCTGCTTCACTGACTACACTAAAGCCTTTGACTGTGCAGATCACAACAAACTGTGGAAAATTCTTCAAGAGATAAGAATACCAGACCACCTTGCCCGCCCCCTGAGAAACCTGTATGCAGGTCAAGAAGCAACAGTTAGAAGTGGACATAGAACATCAGACTGGTTCAAAACTGGGAAAGGAGTACATCAAGGAGGAATAATGCCACTCTGCTTGTTTAACTTACATGCAGAGTACATCATGGAAAATGCGACTGGATGAATCACAAGCAGGAATCAAGACTACAGGGAGAAACATCAATAATCTCAGATGTGCAGATGACACCACTCTTATGACAGAAAATAAAGAGGAACTAAAGAACCTCTTGATGAAGGTCAAAGAGGAGAGTGAAGAATCTGGCTTAAAACTCAACAATCAAAAAAAGAAGATCATGGCATCTGGTGCCATCACTTCATGGCAAATAGATGGGGAAACAATAGAAACAGTGAGAGACTTTATTTTGGGGGGACCCCAAAAATCACTGCTGGAGAAGGCAATGGCATCCCACTCCAGTACTCTTGCCTGGAAAATCCCATGGATGGAGAAGCCTGGTAGGCTGTAGTCCATGGGGTTGCTAGGAGTCGGACATGACTGAGCAACTTCACTTTCACTTTTCACTTTCATACACTAGAGAAGGAAATGGCAACCCACTCGTGTTCTTGCCTGGAGAATCCCAGGGACAGAGGAGCCTGGTGGGCTGCCGTCTATGGGGTCGCACAGAGTTGGACATGACTGAAGCCACTTAGCAGCAAAATCACTGCAGACAGTGACTGCAGCCATGAAATTAAAAGACACTTGCCCCTTGGAAGAAAAGCAATGACAAACCTAGAAAGCAAATTAAAAAGCAGAGACATTACTTTGCCAAGAAAGGTCCGTCTAGTCAAACCTATTGTTTTTCCAGTAATCAGATATGGATGAGAGAGCTGGGCAAGAAAAAAGGCTGAGCACTGAAGAACTGATGCCTTTGGACTGTGGTGCTGGAGAATACTCTTCTTGAGAGTCCACTGGACTGCAAGGAGATCCAACCAGTCCATCCTAAAGGAAATCAACCCTGAACATTCATTGGAAGGATGCTGCTGAAGCTTCAATACTTTGTCCACCTGATGCAAAGAGCCAACTCACTGGAAAAGACCCTGATGCTGGGAAAGATTGAAAGCAGAAAGAGAAGGGAATGATAGAAGATTAGATGCTTGGATGGCACCACTGACTCAATGCACACGAGTTTGAGTAAGCTCCGGGAGATGGTGAAGGACTGCATGCTGCAGTCCATGGGGTCGGAAAGAATCAGACAAGACTAAGCAAATGAACAACTCCTGGTTTAAACTTTTCTATAGTATTCAGGTTTCTCTCTTTTGTTTCTGATCAAATCTGTATATTTTTAAGTGGTTGCTCTAGGGACTTCAGTATTCATATCTACCCTTTTAGAGTTTAAATAAAATATTTTACACCAGCAAGTAAAATGTAGAAACCAACCTGGAATTAGAGGTCCCTTTACCCTACCACCTTTGTGCTGCATTTACTTATCCACAACACTGCAGCTGTCTCATACATCGGAAAACTCATCAAAAAATATTATCTATAATAGTTTTTAAATGTAAAAGAGAAACACGTGAGTCTATTCTACTGATTGGTTCTATAACTGTTGTTGCTTAATCACTAAGTCATGTCCAACTCTTTTGGGACAGCACGGACTTTAGCCCACCAGGCTCCTCTGTCCATGGAATTCTCCAGGCAAGAATATCAGAGTGGAGTGCCATTTTCTTCTCCAGGGGATTTTTCTGACCCAGGGATCAAACCTGCATCTCCTGCTTGGCAAGCAGATTCTTTACCACTGAGCCACCAGGGACGCCCATCGATTCTCTTGTTCCACCTTAATTCCTGATGTTCCAAGATTCCTTCTGGCATTATCTCATTTGTACGAAAGGCTTTGTTGAGATATCCTTTCAGAGTACATCTTCTGGCAACAAAATTATCTTTGTTTTCAATTACATGAGATTGTTTTTATTTTACCTTTATTCCTAAAGTGTGTATTTTGGTTGGATATAAAATACTGAGTTAGTACTATTTGTTTTTAGAACTGTAAAAATCTTGTTCTACCTTCTTCTGGTTCCCATGTTTTCTCAGGAAAAATTTATAGTGTTTCAAATTGTTGTTCCTCTATTAGCAGTGCCTTCTTTCTCTCTGGCTACTTTCAGGAGTACTGTCTTACTTTTCAGTAGTTTTGCTTACAAAGAATCTGTGTGTGAATATCTTTGGGTTGAAAGTGAAAGTAAAAGTGTTAGTGACTCAGTCATGTCCGACTCTGTGACCCCATGGACTGTAGGCCACCAGGCTCCTCTGTCCGTGGAATTTTCCAGGCAAGAATACTGGGGTGGGCTGCCATTTCCTTCTCCAGGTGATCTTCCCAAGCACTGCAGACAGACTCTTTACCCACTGAGCCACCAGAGAAGCATAATCTTTGATAATCTTTGGGTTATCATGTTGTAATTATCTGAGCATCTTGCATCTGCAGTTTTACATCTTTTATCAAATTCAGGAAGATTTTATTCAAAATTTCTTCAAATGTTTTTTTTTCTAAACTGCACTTTTTCCTGTCCTTCCAGGATTTAGATGATCTGATGCTTTCCTACACATGAGAAGTACTATTAATTTTCTTTCCCAATTTTTTTTCATCTAGTAGTTCAAACTGAAAAACTTTCAATGATTTATTTTGAACTTCAGTGATACTCTGCCATCTCCATTCTGTTATTAAGACCATCCAGTAAGTTTGTTGTTGTTGTTGTTACCTTCTTTTTTCAGTTTTAAGATTTCTATTTGGTTCTTCTTTATATTTTCTATGCTTTCATTGAGACTTTTCATCTTTCAAGAGGATTTCCCCTTACTTGTTACAGCATTTATGTACCCAGCATTTTAAAAGTATTTTTCAGAAAATTCTAACATTTGTGCCATCTCAGCATGGATATCTATTAGTCATCTTTCCCACAGGAGTTGAAATTTTTCTCACTCTTTGTATGTTTAAGTGACCTTAGATCATGTTCTGTATATTTGAGTAACACCCTCTCTCATCCCAAACTCTCCCTGTACATTCCATTTCTTTAGTGCATTTCTTTTCAGCACTCCTACCAGGAAGACGTGGTTCTATTTACCCCATTTTGTACACATTTCCCATGACTGCACCCTTGTCCAGTGCTAAAGAACAAGAGAAATTAAAAACCGCAACAGTGCTCTAACCCCACCCGTTAAAATCACAGCAACTCTGGTTTCTGGTTTAAGATGGTAGAATAGAAGGACATGTGCTCATCTCCTGTGAGAGCACCAAAATTGCAACTAGCTGTTGTACAACCATCAACAAGACAACAGTGGAACCCACCAAAAAAGATACCCACATCAAAAAACAAAGAAGAAACCGCAACAAGATGTTAGGAGGGCCATAATCACAATAAAATCAAATCCCATACCCACCAGGAGGGTGACCCACAAAGTGGAAAATAATAATGCCAAAGAAACGCCCACTGTTGTGAAGGTTCTGAGCCTCATGTCAGGGTTCCCGGCCTGGGGATCCAAAAGGACTTGGGAATCCCCAGGAAATCTGACTTTGAAGGTTACCAGGATTTGATTACAGTACTTCCACAGGACTGGGGAAAACAGACTTCACTCTTGGAGAGCATGAACAAAATCTTGCATGAACCAAAACCCAGAAAAAAGGAGCAGTGACCCCATGGGAGACTGAAACAAACCTATCTGCTAGTGTTAGAGAGTCTCTTATGGAGGCATGGATTAGCAGTAGCTTGCTGCAGGGATGGAGGCACTGGTAGCAGCAGTCCTGGAAGGGGCCCCTTGATGTAAGTCCTCTTGGAGATCATCATTAATCCTACTAACAGGGAGGGAGCACAGTGCCACCCATCAGCAGATAATTGGATTAAAGCTTTACTAAGCACAAGCCTCTTGATGAAAGTGAAAGTGGAGAGCGAAAAAGTTGGCTTAAAGCTCAACATTCAGAAAATGAAGATCATGGCATTCGGTCCCATCACTCCATGGGAAATAGATGGGGAAACGGTGTCAGACTTTATTTGGGGGGGCTCCAAAATCACTGCAGATGGTGAATGCAGCCATGAAATTAAAAGATGCTTACTCCTTGGAAGAAAAGTTATGACCAACCTAGATAGCATATTCAAAAGCAGAGACATTACTTTGTCGACTAAGGTCCATCTAGTCAAGGCTATGGTTTTTCCAGTGGTCATGTATAGATGTGAGAGTTGAACTGTGAAGAAGGCTGAGTGCCGAAGAATTGATGCTTTTGAACTGTGGTGTTGGAGAAGACTCTTGAGAGTCCCTTGGATTGCAAGGAGATCCAACTAGTCCATTCTAAGGGAGTTCAGCCCTAGGTGTTCGTTGGAAGGAATGATGCTAAAGCTGAAACTCCAGTACTTTGGTCACCTCATGCAAAGAGTTGACTCATTGGAAAAGACTGTGATGCTGGGAGGGATTGGGGGCAGGAGGAGAAGGGGATGACCGAGGATGAGATGGCTGGATGACATCATTGACTCAATGGACATGAGTCTGAGTGAACTCTGGGAGTTGGTGATGGACAGGGAGGCCTGGCGTGCTGCAATTCATGGGGTTGCAAAGAGTTGGACACGACTGAGTGACTCAACTGAACTGAACTGAACTGAAGCACAACCCTGCCCACTAAGGCAAGACCCAGTTTTTCCCACAGGAAGCTTACACAAGCCTCTCAGCCTCCTCCATCAGAGGGTAGACAGAAGAAGCAAGAACCACCACAATCCCATAGTAGCTAGAATAAAAACCATATTACAGAAAGTTAATCAGAATGAAAAAGCAGAAAGTTAGGTTCCAGATGAAGGGACAAGATAAAACCCCAGAAAAACAACTCAATGAAGTGGAGATAGACAACCTGCCAGAAAAAAGAACTCAGAATAATGATCGTGAAGATGATGCAGAATCTCAGGAAAACAATGGAGAAGAGAGAAGAAATGTTTACCAAAGACCTAGAAGAGCTAAAGAACAAACAGACAGAGATGAATAATACACTGGATAGAATCAATATCACAGTAACTGAGGCAGAAGAACAGATAAATGACCTGGAGGTCAGAATGGTGGCAATCACTGCCACAGAAGAGAATACAGAAAAAAGAATGAGAAGAGATCAAGACAGCCTAAGAGACCTCTAGAACAACATTAAACACAACAACATTTGCATTTTTAAGGGCCCCAGAAGGAGAAGAGACAGAGAAAGGACCTGAGAAAATACTTGAAGAGATAATAGCTGAAAACTTCCCTAACATGGGAAAGGAAATAGTCATCCAAGTCCAGGAAGCACAGACAGATCCAGGCAGGATGAACACAATGAGAAACACACCGAGACACATAGCAATCAAACTGACAAAAATTAAAGACAAAGATAAAATATTGAAAGCAACAAGGGTAAAAGCACAAATAACACACAAGGGAACTCCCATAAGGTTATCAGCTATTTTCTCAACAGAAACTCTACAAGCCAAAAGGGAATGTCATGATATATTTAAGGTAATAAAACAGAAGAACTTACAACCAAGAATACTTTACCCAGCAAGACTCTTGTTCAGATTTGATGGAAAAATCAAAAGCTTTACAGACAAGCAAAAATTAAGAGAATTCAGCACCACCAAACCAACTTTACAACAAATGCTAAACGAATGTCTCTAAGCACGAAATACAAGAGAAAGAAAAGACCTACACAAAATAAACCCAAAACGATTAAGAAAATGGCAATAGGACCATACATATTGATAATTACATTAAATGTAAATGGATCAAATGCAAGAACCAAAAGACAAAAACTGGCTGGGAAGATGAAAAATTATGCGTGTATGTACCTCCACTTACCACATCACTCTTATGTAACCCCCTAAATTGTATATAATTATTTTATTTTGCTAGGTTAATCATGTTTTCATTATGGCTTACAACTGTAATGATCTTTTAGGTTTTGTATGGCTATTGATTGGGAAAACTGACAAATGTTTTCTGCTATTGTGATTTGTGCTTAATAAAATAATCGTATCATGATTGGTTAAAAGAATAGAATATTACTAAAATAACCAGTTAATAGAAAAACCTGTAATCACTTTTTAAAATCCAGAAGCATATCAGAATTACCTAGGGATTTTTTGAGAAATACAAATGCCCAGGTATTGGTTTTTTCCTCCAAAGCTCCAGATGTGTTTCTAATGAGCAGCTATGTTTAAAAACAACTGGACTATATGATGATCTTTTTCTATTTCATACTCACTGCTCCCATTTCATTTAGTTTATGTTATCCAATTTCTCCATCTCTTTTTTCTCTTTTGATCTTCATTCTCAAGCCTTTACCCAGCATAGTAGAAAGGATTTTGTCATATATATACAAAATATATAAATATACAAAAGATTTTGTGTGCGCACTATGCGCAGGCAGTGGCAGCGGGCCGGCACACTAAGCGCAGCCGAGAGCTACCCCACATCTGGAGTCAGGGACAGCGGCCCAGAGTGCCAGGCTGCAACGGTGCAGGAACGGCCGGGAGGAGCCACCAAGCGTTCGAGATTGGGGCGGCAGCCGGGAGGAGCTACCCAGTGGCCGAGGCCAGTGGCGGCCGGGAGGAGACACCCCTTGTCCGAGGTCAGGGCAGTGGCTGGGAGGAGCTACCCAGCATCCCAGGCCAGTGGTGGTGAGCCTGAGGAGCCACCCCGAGACCGAGGCCGGGGTCGGCAGCTGGGAGGAGCCACACACGCCAGAGGCCAGGAGGGGCAACCCAAGGAGCGGTGGCTGCGCAGGCACAGGAGAGCCTAGAGGAGCTATCCCACGTTGGAGGTCAGGAATGGCAGCGGTAAGGAGATATCCCTCGTCCAAGGTAAGGAGCAGCGGCTGTGCTTTGCTGGAGCAGCCGTGAAGAGATACCCCACGCCCAAGGTAAGAGAAACCCAAGTAAGATGGTAGGTGTTGCAAGAGGGCATCAGAGGGCAGACACACTGAAACCATACTCACAGAAAACTAGTCAATCTAATCACACTAGGACCACAGCCTTGTCTAACTCAATGAAACCAAGCCATGCCTGCGGGGCAACCCAAGACGGGTGGCTCATGGTGGAGAGATTGGACAGAATGTGGGCCACTGGAGAAGGGAATGGCAAGCCACTTCAGTATTCTTGCCTTGAGAACCCCATGAACAGCATGAAAAGCCAAAATGATAGGATACCAAAAGAGGAACTTCCCAGGTCATGAGGTGCCCAATATGCTACTGGAGATCAGTGGAGAAATAACTCCAGAAAGAATGAAGGGATGGAGCCAAAGCAAAAACCATACCCAGTTGTGGATGTGACTGGTGATAGAAGCAAGATCCGATGCTGTGAAGAGCAATATTGCATAGGGACCTGGAATGTCAGGTCCATGAATCAAGGCAAATTGGAAGCGGTCAAACAAGAGATGGCAAGGGTGAACGTCAACATTCTAGAAATCAGCGAACTAAAATGGACTGGAATGGGTGAATTTAACTCAGATGACTCTACTACTACGGGCAGGAATCCCTCCAAAGAAATGGAGTAGCAATCATGGTCAACAAGAGTCCAAAATTCAGTACTTGGATGCAGTCTCAAAAACGACAGAATGATCTCTGTTCATCTCCAAAGCAAATCATTCAATATCACAGTTATCCAAGTCTATGCTGAAGTAACGCTGAAGAAGCTGAAGTTGAACGGTTTTATGAAGACCTACAAGACCTTTTAGAACTAACACCCAAAAAAGAAGTCCTTTTCATTATAGGGGACTGGAATGCAACAGTAGGGGAAACACCTGGAGTAACAGGCAAATTTGGTCTTGGAATGCAGAATGAAGCACGGCAAAGACTAATAGAGTTTTGCCAAGAAAATGCACTGGTCATAGTAAACATCCTCTTCCAACAACACAAGAGAAGACTCTACACATGGATATCACCAGACGGTCAACACTGAAATCAGATTGATTATATTCTTTGCAGCCAAAGATGGAGAAACTCTATACAGTCGACAAAAACAAGACCAGGAGCTGACTGTGGCTCAGATCATGAACTCCTTATTGCCAAACTCAGACTCAAATTGAAGAAAATAGGGGACACCGCTAGACCATTCAGGTATGACCTAAAGTAAATCCCTTATGACTATAAAGTGGAAGTGAGAAATAGATTTAAGGGTCTAGATCTGATAGATAGAGTGCCTGATGAACTATGGAATAAGGTTCGTGACATTGTACAGGAGACAGGGATCAGGACCATCCCCACGGAAAAGAAATGCAAAAGAGCAAAATGACTGTCTGGGGAGGCCTTACATATAGCCGTGGAAACAAGAGAGGCGAAAAGCAAAGGAGAAAAGGAAAGATATAAGCATCTGAATGGAGAGTTCCAAAGAATAGCAAGAAGAGATGAAAAAGCCTTCCTCAGTAATCAATGCAAAGAAATAGAGGAAAAGAACAGATTGGGAAAGACTAGAGATCTCTTCAAGAAAATTAGAGATACCAAGGGAACATTTCATGCAAAGATGGGCTCGATAAAGGACAGAAATGGTATGGACCTAACAGAAGCAGAAGATATTAAGAAGAGGTGGCAAGAATATGCAGAAGAACTGTACAAAAGAGATCTTCATGACCCACATAATCATGATGATGTGATCACTAGAGCCGGACATCTTGGAAAGTGAAGTCAAGTGGGCCTTAGAAAGCATTACTACGAACAAAGCTAGTGGAGGTGACAGAATTCCAGTTGAGCTGTTTCAAATCCTGAAAAATGATGCTGTGAAAGTGCTGCACTTAATATGCCAACAAATTTGGAAAACTCAGCAGTGGACACAGGACTGGAAAAGGTCCATTTTCATTCCAATCCCAAAGAAAGGCAATGCCAAAGAATGATCAAACTACCACACAATTGCACTCATCTCACATGCTAGTAAAGTAATGCTCAAAATTCTCCAAGCCAGGCTTCAGCAATACGTGAACTGTGAACTTCCAAATGTTCAAGCTGGTTTTAGAAAAGGCAGAGGAACCAGAGATCAAATTGCCAACATCCGCTGGATCATGGAAAAAGCAAGAGAGTTCCAGAAAAACATCTATTTCTGCTTTATTGACTATGCCAAAGCCTTTGACCGTGTGGATCACAATAAACTGTGGAAAATTCTGAAAGAGATGGGAATACCAGACCACCTAACCTGCCTCTTGAGAAATCTGTATGCAGGTCAGGAAGCAACAGTTAGAACTGGACATCGAACAACAGACTGGTTCCAAATAGGAAAAGGAGTACATCAAGGCTGTATATTGTCATCCTGCTTATTTAACTTATATGCAGAGTACATCATGAGAAACGCTGGACTGGAAGAAGCACAAGCTGGAATCAAGATTGCCAGAAGAAATATCAATAACCTCAGATATGCAGACACCACCCTTATGGCAGAAAGTGAAGAGGAGCTAAAAAGCCTCTTGATGAAAGTGAAAGAGGAGAGTGAAAAAGTTGGCTTAAAGCTTAATATTCAGAAAATGAAGATCATGGCATCTGGTCCCATCACTTCATGGCAAATAGATGGGGAAACAGTGGAAACAGTGGCAGACTTTATTTTTGGGGGCTCCAAAATCACTGCAGATGGTGAATGCAGCCATGAAATTAAAAGACACTTACTCCTTGGAAGAAAAGTTATGACCAACCTAGATAGTATATTGAAAAGCAGAGACATTACTTTGCCGACTAAGGTCCGTCTAGTCAAGGCTATGGTTTTTCCAGTGGTTATGTATGGATGTGAGAGTTGGACTGTGAAGAAGGCTGAGCACCGAAGAATTGATGCTTTTGAACTGTGGTGTTGGAGAAGACTCTTGAGGGTGCCTTGGACTGCAAGGAAATCCAACCAGTCCATTCTGAAGGAGATCAGCCCTGGGATTTCTTTGGAAGGAATGATGCTACAGCTGAAGCTCCAGTACTTTGGCCACCTCATGCGAAGAGTTGACTCATTGGAAAAGACTCTGATGCTGGTAGGGATTGGGGGCAGGAGGAGAAGGGGATGACCGAGGATGAGATGGCTGGATGGCATCACGGACTCAATGGACGTGAGTCTGAGTGAACTCTGGGAGGTGGTGATGGACAGGGAGGCCTGGCGTGCTGCGGTTCATGGGTCCGCAAAGAGTCGGACACGACTGAGCGACTGAACTGAACTGATATATATACACGCACACACATAAACATATATATATGTAGGATGTACATATATTCACTCAAAATTTTGATGTAATTCCATGTATTTTGGCATCTAGTATTACTGCTAAAAGTCTAGAAAGTTTATCATCTTAATGATTAAAAAAAAAATTTTTAATGAGGCCTGAAACTTCCAATCCAATTCTGAGAATAGAAGGACATACTACGTTGTTAAAAACCAGGAAATTGACATGGGATACAGTATCACTGACTAAAGTGCAGGCTTAGCTCAGATCTCACAGAGTGTCATGCCAGTGTCCCTCATGTTTCCATACCTTATTCAAGACTCCATACTGTATTTAGTTCAGTTAAGCAGCTTTGGCTTCATGCAACAAATTCTGGTAAATTCCGTTTGCATTTATTTTTATTTTTATTCTATTACAAATATTTTCTAATTTTCCTTGTTATGACTTCTTAGATATACCCCTCATTTAAAAGCAGACATTTAATTTCCAAATACATGGAATTTTTAAAAGTATGTTTGATATTAATTTATCATTTTGATATTAATTTATCAGTTAAATTGTTTCTTCTCTGCAATCACCCTCTGAGTTTTTCCAGTCTTCTAACTTTATTGAGGCTTTTAATGGCTAAGTCAAAGATCCAGCTTAGTAAATGTCACATTGCACTTTAAAATATATGGGTTATTTTCAAATATCTTTTGATGTTTATCTCTAACATAATTACACAGTAATAAGAGAATGGATTCTGTATGATTTCAATACCTTTAGACCATGAAATTTTTACACCTAGTCTTATGTCTCTGGATATGTCCCAGTGTCTCCTAGTTTATAGTCTATGGGAACTTGAATACAATTTTTATCCTACTATTGTGTGAAAATTGTATAAATTCTAATTATGTTCAATTGGTTCATAATGCTTTTCAGGATATATTCTTCTACTTCTCTGTACATTCAATCTATTAATTTCTGAGAGTTTGACATTGAAACAACAACTAAAAATCTTAATTTATCTACTTAAAAATCTTACATACAGTAAACTATATGTATCTTTGTTCTGTATTTTCCAAGTCTCCTGTAAATGTGCTATCATATTTTCATAATTTAAAAAATAAAATGATAAAAAAAGAAGCAAAAAATACAGAATAAAGTTACATGTGGAATAGAAATTCTGCATTGTGAAAGGGAGCTACAGAAATTTCACTTTACCATTTTAAGTTCCTTGTATACTTCTAATGCTATACAATGATTCAAACTAATTGATAAAAACTGTAATATCTGCAGCATTTCCATAACTTAGTATTTCTAAAATTCTGTGATTTAAGAGGCAAATTCTTAATTGTAGCCATCCATAGAGCCGTGGTAATTACTGATTTAATGTAGTTTGATTAATTATACTGTTTTCTATAAAATATTTTAAGTATTTTTAAGCAAAGTTGAGGGAAAAGTATATTTAATGATTTCCCATATAGTCCCTGTCCCACACATGCACAGCATCTCCTATTATCAACTAACCACCAGAGAATGGCAAATCTGTTACCGCTGATGAACCTACACGGACAGAACAAAGTCATCTGAAGTTCATAGTTTACATTAATGGTTCACTGTTGTTGTTGTATATTCCACGGTTCTACGGGTTTGAATAAGTCTATGACATGTACAGGCTCCAGTCCATGGGGCTGCAAAGAGACACGACTGAGCGACTAACACCCACGCACACACAACATGTATCTATCAAAAAAAAAATCACAGTGACTCTAATCAAAGAGAAACGTTCACTTCCCTCAGAATTTTAGACTTCTCTGAGCCCCCATTTTTCCCTTCGTCAGTGTTACTACTGCCATATGATTGCGTGTGGCACTGAAACGCTTGCTGAGTAAGAGCAAAGAAAAAAGGTGAGATATCTTCACTCCCCAAACACTGGGAAATTCCTTTCCTGCTTCTCTTTTCTCAGAGCTCTGTCAACTCCAGTTGCCACTTCTGGAATTTGGGCTACCCTGGACCCAGATCAAGACACAGAAGACTGTGACATAATTCACTGCCAGTTAGGCAGCACTTCAAATTCAGGTTTTATTCATTAACCCACCTTTACTCTTTACTTTGAAGCCTGAAACAGCTGTTCTATGTATTCTGTCCAATTTTTAGTGTCATTCAATAGGACCAACAGAGGACAGTGATCTTGCTCCATCTTATCCAGAACTTTGCCTGCACTTTTCTTTCTCAATGGTATAAAAGTAACATTGCTTCTTACAAGCAAAGCCACCTTAGACTCAATGAATCATGGTAGAAATGAAATACCTGGCTACATGCCTCCCTACTCTCATAACAAGACCATGTTCTGGGTGACAGCTGATTAACAACATTGTCCACCTTATACCAAAATAGTAGAGACCATCTAAACCTTTAAACTCTGAAAGCAAAGTCACACTGTCTCTCATGTGCATACTTAACTAGGCAAGAGTTAAGAGTCTCCAGCAGGACCCTAATCAGATGCTTGTGGGCATGTGTGCTCAGTGGCTCAGCTGGGTCTGATTCTTTGCAACCCACCAGGGTGTTCTGTCTTTGAGAAGGCAATGGCACCCCACTCCAGTACTCTTGCCTGGAAAACCCCATGGATGGAGGAGCCTGGTGGGCTGCAGTCCATGGGGTCGCTAAGAGTCGGACATGACTGAGCAACTTCACTTTCACTTTTCACTTTCATGCATTGGAGAAGGAAATGGCAACCCACTCCAGTGTTCTTGCCTGGAGAATCCAAGGGACAGGGGAGCCTCATGGGCTGCTGTCTACAGGGTCGCAGAGAATCGGACATGACAGAAGCAACTTAGCAGCAGCAGGGTCTTCTGTCCATGAAATTTTCCAGGCAAGAATATTGGAGTGGGTTGCCATTTCCTACTCCAGGGGATCTGCCTGGGTCAGGAGACCCAGGGATCAAACCTGCATATCTTGTGTCTCCTGCAGTGGCAGGCAGATTCTTTACCACTGAGTCACCTGGGGAGCCTAAATCAGATGCTTAGAGACTTAGAAAGTAATATAAAAATCTCAGCTGGGTCACTAGGTCACATGTAGTAGAGAAGACAACACTGTCAATACCAAATCCAAGTAACCATTAATCAAAGCCCATATGATATACGGGTTTCCCTCGTGGCTCAGACAGTAAAGAATTTGCCTTCAATGCAGAAGACCTGGGTTCAACCCCTAGGTCAAGAAGATCCCCTGTAGAAAGGAATGGCAACCCACTCCAGTATTCTTGCCTGGAGAATCCCTAGGACAGAGGAGCCTGGAGGGCTACAGTCCATGGGGTCGCACAGAGTTGGACACAACTAAGTGACTTTCACAGTCACTTCACTTTCACTTCACATAATGATATAATATAGAGAAAACAGCTCAGAAGGTCAGCTGTCTTTGTGCAGAACCCTTCAGTGCTACAGCTACATATTATTAACTCCAAGAGGAAGAAGTGAAAACAGACATAAAGGTCCATCTAGCAAAGGATCCTCCTCTGCCTCTGTTTATCTCTTTACCCTCCCAGGAGTTGATAGTAGCAGAGAAGAACATTAACACATTTCCAACCCTCCACCCCGGAGAAGGCAATGGCAATCCACTCCAGCACTCTTGCCTGGAAAATCCCATGGACAGAGGAGCATGGTGGGCTGCCATCTATGGGGTCGCACAGAGTCGGACATGACTGAAGCAACTTAGCAACAGCAACCCTCCACCCTGGAGGTGCATCAAAGGACTCCTAGCAAGGTATCTGGAATTTACCCAATTCCAATTGGTAAATGTACTTTTTACCAGTTTTGGGGTAATTAGGTAAATGTATTTTGCCCAATTTTTCAATGTATCCCAGCTTCATTTGTCAAACTCTTTTGAAAGTCTCTCAAGTTTCAATCAAGTTGTAGTGGAATATCTTCAAAGCTTTCAATCCACCAATTTAATGTGGTTTGCAAACTAGAACTTAGCCCCCTTTGGTTAGGATATACAGTTTAACAAAATGTATTCATACACAATGTCTTTTCTAACTAAAGTCCTATAGAGGAGGCATAATATATGAATCTCAAAGCTTACAAAGCTAGCCAAGATCTAATTTGTAGTATCAGTTCAGCTCAGTTGCTCAGTCATGTCTGACTCTCTACAACCCCATAAATCGCAGCAGGCCAGGCCTCCCTGTCCATCACCAACTCCCAGAGTTTACCCAAACTCATGTCCATCAAGTCGGTGATACCATCGCGCCATCTCATCCTCTGTTGTCCGCTTCTCCTCCTGCCTCCAATCCCTCCCAGCATCAGGGTCTTTTCCAATGAGTCAGCTCTCCACATCAGGTGGCCAAAGTATTGGAGTTTCAGCTTCAATATCAGTCCTTCCAATGAACACCCAGATCTCCTTTAGGATAGACTGGTTGGATCTCCTTGCAGTCCAAGGGACTCTCAAGAGTCTTCTCCAACACCACAGATCAAAAGCATCAATTCTTCAGTGCTCAGCCTTCTTCACAGTCCAACTCTCACATCCATACATGACCACTGGAAAAACCATAGCCTTGACTAGACGGACCATTGTTGGCAAACTAATGTCTCTGCTTTTGAATATACTCATCTTCTAAATATTCTTCTAACTGCTCTTGAGTATTAGAACTCTTGGTATATATAAAGTATCAGGTGTTCCTTGAAGGGTTAGATAACAGGTGCAATTTGGAGTCTTCATTCAAATTCATAAAACAGTAATACATAAAATCTTTAATACACACAGCTTCCTGCACTATTGTTATTGTTGTTCAGTTCCTAAGTCGTGTCCAACTCTTTTTGTGACCCCATTGATTGTAACCGGCCAGGCTCCTCTGTCAATGGGATTTCCCAGGCAAGAATATTGGAGTGGGTTGTCATTTCCTTCTCCAGGAAATCTTCCTGACCCAGGGATCAAACCTGCGTCTCTTGCGTTGGCAGGCAGATTCTTTACCACTGAGCCACCAATCCTGTTTACTGCATGACAAACCCACTGACACATTCATAAAGAGTAAGGAATACCTAGACATATGCTTCCACTAATTACTCATGAATAGGGACTCATAAGTGGTCAGGATGCTGTTTGTACTTTACAAAAAAATTTCAAACACAGTGTTGAAGAGTGAATACTAGATTAGTTGTATAAGCAAGTGGACAAAAGATCCAGAAGTCAGTCTTCAATTTTCTTAGAAACATCTAACATAATGATTCCCATCAGGCTTTATCCACTATATTGACCTCTTCAGTCAAAATTTTAGTGTTCATAGGTAAGTAAGAAACAACTAAATCAAACCCCAAAATAGGCATTTCCAAAAGATGTCAAGCCCTAATCCATTCAAAGTGAGGGCAGTCATTTTCTGTTCTCCTGTTCAGTCCACTGAACCAAAAACCAATCTTAGAGGCTGTTTTTGGTCTTACATGAAAAATTTTAAAGGAGTCTTAAACAGAATCACCGTTGCCAAGCAGTGAAATAGCCATGTCAGTTCCACCTGTACATTGGTGCCTGAGGTTCCTCTGAACACCTTGCCAGAGGAAGTGTTTAGAACAGTAAGGGAGGAGGCAGGCAGCAAGGAGAAGCAGTCACCAGGTCATGAGGTGAGGACAAGTGGACAACAGGGACAGGAAATAAACTGGCAAAAGAAAACACAGAGACCCATGCCGCAAGGTCAAAATAGTCTCCTCAAGGTTGGCTTTCTTGTCAACTGTGTATGTTTTACCTGGAGAACAACAGTATGTAGGTGGATTTTTTAAAGACATTTTATATCAGATCTTAACCACATTTTTATGTGAGTCACTGAATATCAAATGAAGTTTCCTACCTTGCTTCTGAAAATAAAGAGCAGATGTGTGACATCTTATCTCTTGCACATGTTCACATGCAAGGATATTACTTTTTTCCAAGTAAATGATGCAATACTTTTCAAAGTATATATTCTTTCTTAATTAAGAGAATATAAAGAAAATGCAATTTTCTAAGGCTAGTGACTCATCAGGATATATATAAAATATACTGTATTATTAATTAAAACACAAATATCATGTTTGTATTTTTTTATTACTTTTTTTCCTACCTACATCAGAGTTAGGCATAAGTGCCTGGCTTTTGTCTGTTATCAAGTCTTATTTAGCTAGTCACCTAATACCTCATTGTGACCTTAGATTTTGAATATGACAGACTTAATTGCGTATGCTTGAATTAGCCAGAGCTAATAACAAATTAAGGAAATTATAAAGTTAAACAAAAAAGCAAACTCCACTTTCTCTAATCTTGACCCAAATATTTAACTTTCCAACTTACATTTTTTTCCAGTAAATTCAAAGGAAAACAAACTGCTATTAAATCATACTACAGACTTCTTGTTCTTGCAAATTAAAGCTTGACGCCAATGTCCTTACAGATTCACATAAGATACAGTCACAGGACTATTCAAGACAGTAAAGAACAAAAAGTGTATTATTTACAAAGTAGTTATGGTATTAATGTGAAAATTTGGAAAATGAAATATCATTGTCAAAAGCCAGACACATCAAAAATTACAGTTTCCATGTAAATCTTAGTTGTCATTTTGCATTATCCAAAAAGCATGGTTAATAATAAAATGGTGCCACCACTGACTATTTAGCAAGAAAAACCTGATGAGGATGTACCACAGATGGAGGAAACTGATTTAAAGTTTCTCATCTTTGCAATTTGGTTGAAAAGACTTGAAAGTAACTATGCACTTGAAATGTCATTATTTTAAATGAAAATAATAAAGAATCACTTAAAAACAAAAACGTTAGTTTCTCCATATACATAAAGTACACATTGTGACACTATGAGTTTTCCTAATCTCAGTAACACTGAATCAGTTTTATTCACATGTAATTTGACTATATTCCTTTCAGCCCCAGAGCCAATTTAAAAGTATATTTAGCTACTTTCAATGGATAAGCACAAAAGAGTTCAATTGCTTGCCAACTTGTATGATTTCTTTAAAAAACTGTATGAAACATAAAAAAGCAGGCATATGGGGATTTATAGCTTGGTTGTGCATAAATACTTGACATTGAAATAAATCATCTGCATCAATGATGTTGAAAATAAAAATCTATTTTCAGAATAAAGTCTAAATTTCTGAACAAAAAGGAGATACTATAATTCCAAGAAATCAATTTCCTTTCAAATACAGTGCTTAGCAAGTGGAAAAAATTATATAGCTTGGAAAAGATGTGAATTTTTATAGATATTAATATTAATGTTCATAAAAATATGAATATTACTATTTAAAGTAATATTAACTAAAGTCAGTTAGCCATGAAATAATTATCAATTTTATCTATTCTTTCCACTTTTATACAAAACACCATAAGGCTTCTTTATAGCACTAGCTTACTTGGGTTTGTATAATCATTATCAGGAGAGAACAAAACACAATTATTTTTAAAACACCCCAGCCACAAAATTAAAAAATATTAAAATATGTGATCAAGGATGATGGTAGAAAATAAATGCAGTCTTTTAGTTAGAAATCCCATAGGGGCTTTCCATCCTAGAAAATTTTAGCATATTGAAACTTTTGCCATGATATGGTCAGTCTATTCAATCAAGTGTGGGTTTGGGACTATTTGCCTGGTATATGAAAATCTAGATAAAATAGGTTACTGCTATAATCACTTTAATAGTTTGAGTAGGTCTGAGCAGGTAGAGCAGGCTTGGGTGGACTCAACCAGCTTGTGTGACAAAAGTACAATATCTCTTTAAATAACTGTTTAAACCTATCAGTCAATCTACCTATTAACCACACTAATCCCTAGAAGAGTTCATATTTTAAATTTCACACACAATAGAAGCCTAAGAGAGTTAAAATTAAAGAACAATGACCTAATCCAATTCTCTGCCTCAGAAGAAGGAGTATTAAAAATGCTTTCCTTTAAACCTATTTCTGCTTTATTGACTATGCCAAAGCCTTTGACTGTGTGGATCACAATAAACTATGGAAAATTCTGAAAGAGATGGGAATACCAGACCACCTGACCTGCCTCTTGAGAAACCTATATGTAGGTCAGAAAGCAACAGTTAGCACTGCACATGGAACAACAGACTGGTTCCAAATAGGAAAAGGAGTACGTCAAGGCTGTATATTGTCACCCTGCTTATTTAACTTCTATGCAGAGAAACACTGGGCTGGAAGAAGCACAAGCTGGAATCAAGATTGCTGGGAGAAATATCAATCACCTCACATATGCAGATGATACCACCCTTATGGCAGAAAGTGAAGAAGAACTAAAAAGCCCCTTGATGAGAGTAAAAGAGGAGAGTGAAAAAGTTGGCTTAAAGCTCAACATTCAGAAAATGAAGATCATGGCATCTGGTCCCATCACTTCATGGGAAATATATGGGGAAACAGTAGAAACAGTGTCAGACTTTATTTTGGGGGGCTCCCAAATCACTGCAGATGGTGACTGCAGCCATGAAACTAAAAGACGCTTACTCCTTGGAAGCAAAGTTATGACCAACCTAGATAACATGTTGAAAAGCAGAGATATTACTTTGCCAACAAAGGTCAGTCTAGTCAAGGCGATTGTTTTCCCTGTGGTCATGTATGGATGTGAGAGTTGGACTGTGAAGAAGGCTGAGCGCTGAAGAATTGATGCTTTCGAACTGTGGTGTTGGAGAAGACTCTTGAGAGTCCCTTGGACTGCAAGGAGATCCAACCAGTCCATTCTGAAGATCAGCCCTGGGACTTCTTTGGAAGGAATGATGCTGAAGCTGAAACTCCAGTACTTTGGCCACTTCATGCGAAGAGTTGACTCATTGGAAAAGACTGTGATGCTGGGAGGGATTGGGGGCAGGAGAAGGGGACGACAGAGGATGAGATAGCTGGATGGCATCACGGACTCAATGGACGTGAGTCTGAGTGAACTCCGGGAGTTGGTGATGGACAAGGAGGCCTGGTGTGCTGCGATTCATAGGGTCGCAAAGAGTCGGACACGACTGAGTGACTGAACTGAACTGAACTAAACTTGCTTTAAATAAAAGTAAATTTGTGATTCACTGTACATTTTTCAATGCTATGTTGTCAAAGACTGTAAAAGAAACCTAAGAGTACTACTTATATATGTTTCCTATTCTTGAACAGTTCACTATAAATGGATTTCCACATAAAGACACTGACAGTAAAATAAATTAAGCTTAAAAAATAAAGCTTCTCTAATAACATAAAATAAGTCAGATTCTGAGACCTGCTATAAATCACAATTTGAAGATTTTAGTATCAAAGCTAGCCTTAAGTTAGTTACACCAAAATTTCCAAACTGAAAAGATGAACTTGAACAGAATTAAGAAGAACCAAAATTTACATGCTGTTTCAGTGACTAGTCAATCTAGGAGTAAAAAATACTCTTGCTAGTTATGACATTTATCCTAGAAATGTTTTATAGTCTGAAAAACACCAAAGTTATATCAGAATATTATTTCAGTAATAATTGGTATTAAGTTAAAAAAAAAAAGCAGCACAGGAAAGAACTTACAAAATACTAAGTACTCATACCACAGTGAAAAAATGTTCCATCCTAGAAGAGGAAAAACTGTATGGCT
Organism: Capricornis sumatraensis; assembly: GCF_032405125.1. Taxonomy (NCBI): domain Eukaryota; kingdom Metazoa; phylum Chordata; class Mammalia; order Artiodactyla; family Bovidae; genus Capricornis; species Capricornis sumatraensis. Next base: position 29,580,521 of record NC_091073.1, read on the forward strand.
GGGTGAGAGGTGTTTAACTTACCAGAATTTAAAAAATGAAAGAAACAGTCCCCAAATCTGAAACTGTTACTCTGATTTTGCATTTTAATGCTTACTCTTTCTCTAGTCATGTCTAGAAATCTACCATTTCAATATTATCTGCTTTTTCCCACACTCTTAGAATACTACTGTGTGCTTAGCACAGAACTAGGAGACATCTTTAGTCTCAGATGGGTGATCATTCTTTATCAGGCCAGCAAAAGATAAAATTTTAAGCCAACAGAACCTGTATTCAGCAGGCTGGATTTTATAAACCATTTGCTGTACCCACCAATTTTTTTTTTTTTAGTTGCTCAGTCATGTCTGACTCTTTGTGACCCCATGTACTACAGCCCTCCAGGTTCTTCTGTCCATGGAATTCTCCAGGCAAGAATACTGTAGTGGATGGCATTCCCTTCTTCAGGGGTTCTTCCCAATCCAGGGATCAAACCCAAGTCCCCACACTGCACGCAGATTCTTGATGTCTGAGCCACTAGGGAATCTGTATCCACCAAAGAGAGATAATGAATTTAGTATCCACTTTAGTGATCAATGTGAGTAGGTACTTGACTCAGAGGTACCAAGTGGCCACATCCCAGAATAGAGTCAGGCCTAAGCTGAAGGGAGATCTGGGATTCACTTGTGGATCTCATTCTTACTATGTGACCTGGAAGAAAGTGCTTGGTCTCACTGAGTTTCAGTTTTCCCATCTACAAAATTGGGAGCAATAATATCTACATTAACAGCATGACAAAGAAAAAAAAAAAAGAAATAACATTATAAAACACCTACAGAAAGTAACATTATGAAACACCTAGCATGAGTGCTAAAGACATTCTGGTGTTAAACGTTGACAAAAGTGCATACACTCAGATAGTTTCTCTCTCTATTTTAAAAGAGATACAGTGGAGTTTACTATGCCTCTTCCGGGAGCAGGACGAGTGAGATGAAGTGGAAAGGCGGGGCCAGCTATCCCTGTAATTTAATGTCCTTAGATTCTAAAGAAAAGTACCAGCAAATTTGGTTCAACTCAGTGTTAGAGGATAGGAAAAAGAAGAGACATTCTTCCCACCATCACCAAAGTACATCTCAGCGAGAGTCACACAAAGTTACAGTCAGTGCTAAAATGCAGAAAGTTCTTGAACATTTAAAAAATCGCTGTCATATATAAATTTGATGACAAAATGAGTCCTACACTTGAGAGGCTTCCCTCATAGCTCAGTGGTAAAGAACCAGCCTGCCAAAACAGGAGACATGGGTTCAATCTCTGTTCCAAGAAGACCCTACATGCCGTTGCTCAACTAAGCCCATGCATCACAAGCCTGGGGACCACAACAAGAGAAGCCGCTGCAGTGAGAAGCCCGCAGCCCATAGCCCCAGTGAGAAGCCCATAGCCCCAGTGAGAAGCCCACAGCCCACAGCCCACAGCCCCAGTGAGAGGCCCACAGCCCACAGCCCATCGTTGTGCTCTCCACACTAGAGAAAAGCCCACACAGCTATGAGGACCCAGCACAGCCAAAAATAAACAAACTGTTTTTAAAAATAAGTCCTAAACTTGAACTGGCTGGGGCTTCCTGGTCATTCTTACATTGAACATAAATACTGATGACTATATACAAGTTTCATTACGAAGTTAGGTCCCAAATCATCCTGGTGATGTGATATAATGTATGACATACAGCAGTAGCTTCTAAAAACACACAGTAATCAGAATTCCTACATATATGTAGCCCAAGAATTTCAATGAAGAAAATCTGACCAGTGGAAATAACCACATTACTTACAACATGGAGTTCTTGGAGAAGCAAGAGATAATACATATAAAAAGCTTTAAACAATGCCTTGCACAAAGTGAGTACCCAATCAATGTTGTGTTCTACAAGTACCTAGAAAAATACTTTGAACATTGACATGGAAAGGCAACAGGTAAATGGGTAGTCTGCTATAAGCCGTATTGTACTTTAGAATTTTTTCTTAAAAAATCTAAGTTTCCCTCCTCCTATACTCGGATGTATTTCTACTACAAGGCCTCAGAAACGATGTTAGCACAAGTCATAAAGGCAGGTAGAAATCTCAGGTGAGCCAACAAACATTTGAAACTGACAGTGTGGTAAGACCTGAAGTTCTAAATACAATAAAGATTATTTAGAAAAAAATCAACTCTGAATGACTGCAGAACAGACTAGAAGAACGCTTTTGGAAATTAATGTACAAACTAATGGGCCAGAGTTTTTGTTAAAATGCAGATTGTTAATTAATGTGGCAGGGCCAGACGTTTTGTATTCAAGATCTCTGGTAATCCAAACTCTACTTGTCTAGAAACCCAAAGAGAGTAAGAAGGCCCTTAGCAGTGGTCCTCAAAATGTACAAGCAACATCAGAATCTCTTGGAAAATTATTAGAAATGCAAATCTTAAAGAATATAAGGAGACTGTTCTCTAAATTATCTGTTTACATACAGACAGATCAATTTCTCTGAGAATTGTCATTCAATTGTTAAGTCGGGTCTGACTCTTTGTGGCTCCATGGACTGTAGCATGCCAGGCTTCCCTGTCATTCCCTATCTCCCTGAGTTTGCTCAGACTCATGTCCATTGAGTCAGTGATGCCATCCATTCATCTCATCCTCTGTCATCCCCTTCTCCTACCCTCAATCTTTCCCAAGATCAGGGTCTTTTCCAATGAATCAGCTCTTTACATCAAGTGGCCAAAGTATTAACCCTTCAGCATCGGTCCTTCCAATGAATATTCAGGGTTGATTTCCTTTAGGATAAGCTAGTGTGATCCCCTTGCTGTCCAAGGGACTCTCGAGTCTTCTTCAACACCACAATTCAAAATCATCAATTCTTCGGTGCTCAGCTTTCTTCATGGTCAAACTTTCACATCCATACATGGCTACTGGAAAAACCATAGCTTTGACTAGACAGATCTTTGTCAGTAAGGTTATATCTCTGCTTTTGAATATGCTGTTTGGGTTTGTGATAGCTTTCCTTCCAAGAAGTAAGTGTCTTTTAATTTCATGGCTGCAGTCACCATCTTCAGTGATTTTGGAGCCCAAGAAAATAAAATCTGTCAGTGCTTCCACTTTTCCCCCTTCTATTTGCCATGAAGTGTTGGCCACCTGATGCGAAGAGCTGACTCATTTGAAAAGACTCTGATGCTGGGAAAGATTGAGGGCAGGAGGAGAAGGGGATGACAGAGGATGAGATGGTTGGATAGCATCACAGACTCAATGGACATGGGTTTGGGTGGACTCCGGGAGCTGGTGACAGACAGGGAGGCCTGGCGTGCTGCGGTTCATGGGGTCGCAAAGAGTCGGACATGACTGAGCAACTGAACTGAACTGAACTGATGGGACCAGATGCCATGATCTTAGTTTTTTGAATGTTGAGTTTTAAGTCAGCTTTTTCACTCTCCTCTTTCACCCTCATCAAGAGGCTCTTTAGCTCTTCCTCACTTCTGCCATTAAAGTGGTATTATCTGCGTATCTGACGTTATGGATATTTCTCCCTGCAATCTTGATTCCTGCTTGTGATTCATCCAGTCTGGCATTTTGCATGGTGTACTCTGCATATAAGTTAAACAAGCAGGGTGATAATACATAGCCTTATCATACTCCCTTTTGAATTTTGAACCAGTCCATTGTTCCATGTCTGGTTCTAACTGTTGCTTTATGACCACATACAGGCTTCTCAAGAGACAAATAAGGTGGAAAAGTAGAATACTAGAATATGTTAACTAAATAAAACAATTTCTCTCTGCAAACAATTTCCAAAACTAAAGCCCTTGCAATTATACTTAAAATGGAGGCTTTTACATGATAAAGCCTGCTCTTGACATTAATAATATATAGGCAAAGTATTGAAATCCTCACTGAACCATTTACCAACTTCTTGCAAAAATAGATCAGTTCCATTTTACCTAGGTACTAGAGATAAGACTTTGTAAAGAAACCAAACTAAGTTTTTAATCTCCTTCTGCTGAGAATATAACCAACTACATCATGGTTTAGGCAACTTCTCCAGTGTCATGTTTATACATTGCCTGACTCATATGTAAATATATGTCAACATTTTGATTTATAGCTATAGATCATCTGCTCGCATACACACAGATGCCCAAATCATTATATTAATAGTTTGAAACACATAAACCATAAAAAAATATGAAGATAAAATACAAATACAGAATGTCACACACAGAGAAGAGATTTCAGTTTTCTGAATGTGAAGCCAGATGATCCCTAAACAGGCTTTGCATAAAATAAGATTTTAAAAAAATGTTGCATTCACAATTCCCACTCAGTGTTTTCTTTTTTTCCCCAACTTCAATCAAGGTCACATCTCAGTCAGTATCTTAGTACATCATTCTGTCCTTAATCTAGTTTTGAAGGAGTAAATTACAAACAGATTGTAAAGTACCACACTTGCTTCAGTATTGGGGGTGGGCCCCTCTGATTTTGGCTAGGACCATATACACACATACACAACAACAACAACAGTGCTGTCCAGAGACAACTGATGGTCACAGCACGGGAAGGGAGGGAGGGGGGGTAGAGTGCCGCCAGCATCTATTAAGTAGAGATCATGCAACTACTATGATGCCAAAAATAGTTCCCTGAACAAAGAAGTACCTGGCCCAAGATGCCAAGGTTAAGAAATTGTGATGTAAACTGTGGAGGTTGCGAAAATACAGAATGAACGCATCTCGTGCATCATCATTACACTCCTAGCAAAGGGTCAAGCACATTTAATAAATATTTATTGATTATGAAAGAAACCACTTCTGTGCAGTTGAGCTCTTAAGAGAGATGAAAAAAATGAGAAAAATATTATTACGTATATAATACCTAAAATCACAAAGCAGAATCACAGTCATTGTCAAAACTAAAAGGAACTAAAGATCATTCAGACCAATTGCTCTTTTTCAGAAAAATTTTTCTCAGGCAAAAGATGCTGTCTAATGTAATGTGTTGGCAAGTGTTGAGAGGAGATAGTTTTCTGAATAAAAACAAAATACATTTACAAATTAAAATGTCAGTTTTCACTTCTACAATGTCAATGTCACCCACTTTTCTCAGATTAATAAAGTATTTCCTTCATAAAAGTTAAACCAATGTAACATAAAGCATGTATGATAGTCGCTGAGTCATGTCTGACTCTGCGACCCCACAGACTGCCGCCCGCCAGGCTCCTCTGTCTATGGAATTTTCCAGGCAAGAATACTGGGGAGGGTTGTCATCTCCTTCTCCAGGGGATCTTCCCAACCCAGGGACTGAACCCAGGTCTCCCACATCGCAAGCAGAGTCTTTACTGTCTGAGTTACCAGGGAAGCCCCAACGTAAGTCATAATAAGTGATATTTCAAAGCAGGAAATAAAATAAAGTAATTATTTTTCAAAAAGACAAATCACAGACCTCCCTGGTCTACAAGATTTATACTTCTGAGAAGTCAGGTCTTTAAAATGTCATGAGAAATTCTGAACTGGCTTACGGTTTTGAAACACAGGAACTGACAGTCACAAGGCCAAACATACCCTTAATAATCGATTCAGCTGCATACAGATCTCGTTTGTAGGTCACCTAGAGGACAGATAAACTTCATTAGATTTAACAGAGTAGAAAGGAATGTTAAAGCAATAAAATAATGCCCCCAAGGAAATTCTTGATTTTGGAGAAACCATAAACACACAACACTGACAAGTTTTAAATTATAACATCAGTTTATTCAGAAAAAAACACATTTGCTTCTACAAATGCTTGAAGATCTGTTTTTAAATCTTTAAGTAAATTCAGATGTTGTGTGGCAGTTGTTACCAAAGTCTTATTAATATAAGAATCATATCAAAGAAAATGTGGTAGCATTTACATACAAGTATTAGAATTATTATTTAATAGTAAGGATTTTTGTGGAAGGAAATAAGGAAAAGAATATATTTGAAAAATTACCAAATTGCATGTTCAGTTGAAATGAGATGATTCTCAAAGACCAGTTCACAGTGAGGGTCTTCTGAATTGAGTTTATCTGTGTACCCTCAGATAAGGCTTACCTTTTTAATATTTTTACTAATACATGACTGACAGAGACAGCCTGGAGGCTACCATCATGAATGTCAGGAAAATCATGATCTGTGCTTAAGAACAAACAGCCTCTTTGCAATTCTAACCTATTCCTTGTATATAACCTGCCATGGGCCTATAGCAGATAGTTCTCAGACCACATGCAGTGAGCCCAGGTACAGAACATGTCAGATGCATTGCACTGTAGTTCATCACAGAAATGAAGAACAGAGGAAATAATTAAATCTATTAGTAAGTACTCTAAGGTCTTAGGAGCTTATCATTCAAGTGCTCAGACGATGCGAGTGTCTCAAAACCCACTTTGAGAAATAATGAATACCTTTTCATATCGATAATTTGGACAATTTTTCTCCAGATTATCTCCAAACTAAACTTGTGCAAAAACTGTTCAGCTAAGTGATTCACGGCACTTTTACCCAAACAGGTTTCCCTGTTATGCCTAGATCCCAGCAGGTAAACCACCCTGGCCCAAAATCTATACCTTACAACTCAGAACTAATGTAAAGGTGACTTGTATGACAAATGGAAAGTTCCTCAAGCAGTCAACCAATCTATTAAAATCAAGTATGACACTGTTACATTATCTCTAAAACAAGCAATACCCACCAGAACCAGTACTATAGTTACTGATCTAAAATATAGCTCTATTATCTGGGGGAAAAAAAAAGTAGTAAACAGACAGTTAAAGCTTCAGACTATGCATTTTACCAAATTAAAGACTGCATTGATCTCATTCACTCTTTCAATAAATATATCTCAAATAATGCCACATCATAGGTCCTGTTCTAACGGCTGCAATAGAGCAATGAACACAGTGAGCAAAACTCAATCTGCAGAAACAACATTTTAGGGATATACTTTTCTTAGAAGAAGTGAATAAAGTATATTTGTTTCCATGAAAACCCAAAGTTAACTAGACAGCTGAAATCAGCACTCAATATTTGCAATTTAGATGAGAAAAGGCTTTTATTCCCTTTAACTGTCCGCTATGTAAGGTAAACTCAAAACAGTAATTAATGGAAAGATGCCTAATTACTATAGCTGATTTTTCATTCCTTCCTGCTTTCTTTGAGGAATATGACTGCATTCCGAATTTAAACAGAATAACTGTGAAAGTGCTTTATTCTTTTTTTTTTTCAAATAAATCTATCTTAACAATGAGGTTTTTAAAATAAATAAAACTTGGTCTCAAATACTAAAATGACTTTTCTAGCATACTTGCAAAACAACGCTTATGCACTGAAATCAGTCTTAAGAGTGAACTATATGTATTACTACCCAAAGGTCCTTGGGTACTACACTAATATTCAAAAAGAAACTGTATAAAGAAAGACAGCTAAAATTCTTTTTTTTTTTTTTGGCTGTACCGCAAGGCTTGCAGGATCTTAGTTCCTCAATCAGGGATTGAACCTGCACCCTCAGCAGTGAAAGTGGTGTGGAGTCCTAACCACAAGACTCCTAGCAAATTCCCCTAAAATTTGATTTTTTTGCGGGGGGGGGGGTCTACATTTTCCTATTGGCTATCAGTTCAGTTGCTCAGTCATGTCCAATTCTTTGCAATCCCATGGACTGCAGCACACCCGGCTTCCCTGTCCATCACCAACTCCCAGAGCTTGCTCAAACTCAGGTCCACTGCATCAGTGATGCCGTCCAACCATCACATGATGTGTCACCCCCTTCTTCGGCCCTCAGTCTTCTCCACCGTCAGGGTCTTTTCTAATGAGTCTCTTCTAGGAGGAAGTGGGACACAATTCAACCCCAGCACCATGCGTGAAATGACTCAGCAAGGGAATGAAGAGACGCGCTTGGAAAGGCCAGCCTCCACTCAGTGCATGACATTTGCCACACACACAACGGGAGCAAGCTCCAAGGCGCAAGGACTAAAACTGTGCTTCTGTGTTGCTGGTGGAAACAGTGAAATTTGAGATTTAATGCAAAAGACACTGAAGTACATCTGTGGAGTTCGAGTGGAAAATTCAAAGAGCTTTCTTTCTACCTGAAGACCTGAGGGTGCTTCACACATTTAAAGAAGGCTTAGAATACCCATGAGAAACAGATAATAACACAGCCCTCTCAAAAAAATGAGCAAAGAGTCCAGAGGGTGTTGATATGTTAGTAGCAATAAATGTCTTGAGGTTTCATTTATTTATTTTTAACATAGCCTGTAAAGTAAGTTTAGCAGATCTGTAGTGATGTGAGTCAGGATCTTGCACAAAACACCTAATTGGTAATTACTCAAATCCAATGAGTAAGTGTATCACCATCTATCACATATAGAAAAAAAAATAATAATAATAATAAAATGTTGACCTGATGGATTAATGATATTTGGAAACTCTTAAAAGAGCAACAATACTGCATTAATTTTCTCCACCAGGCAATAAATCGGGCATGTCAATATCCTGTAATCTTGTAACAATTTAAATATGTATGAGACAATCTTAGCACGTAGCAAGGCCCGTCACATGATTGTACAAAATACCTAACACATAGGGCTTCTTTTTGTTTTTATGTCAATGAAGAAATATGCTTTTGGATTCATATTAGCTCAGAATTAGGAGAAATGTTTACTAGCCAGATTTAGATGGATGCTTTATAAAGATTTCATCCAATATTGCCAAAGGAGCAGTACTTATTCAAAATTATGATATGACCCTACAATTCTATTTCAGAATACATTTTTCAGTTTACCACATTTCTACCCAATGAAACCAGGAGAGTTGTACTGTAAAGCACTCCAGCCTCAACAGGAACATGCAGTATGATAATCCTACAACCACTTCACTCCTCCTAAAGAAAGAAGTCTGTCATGAAATCAGTCAAGCCTGACCACATGAAAGAGCACAATGCCTCTTGGAGGTGGTGAGTTCTTCCAGGCACCAAGCCTACTGGGTCAAAACTACTGCAGATATGTGTTTCAGTAACACATAAAGTTGGAGCTACCATCCTAGGGACCAAGAGGAAATGTTGCTGTGAGGAGCAGAATGGCGCCCTCAATACAGGTGAGAGTAGGGCTACACAATAAAACATTACACACCAAGAACATACACAAAAATTGTGAACAAAACAATCTTACTGGCTAAATGGGATCTGTTTGAGTAAACTATCCCAACATGAATTTTCATGCAACCGAGCAACAGAAATAATACCATAATTTGATGGATCAGAAAACCCACTGAGACTCTGTAACACCTTTAATGTATACATACACACATACTTTTATTCCTGGAAATACTGTTTCAATATGAAGCCAAATGTTTTTAAACTTCTCTATTTTCTAAAGTACCTGGAAAGTGTCAGTACTTGCAGAGTATGTCTTCAGGAATGACACATCAACACAGAGCTAAGCACTAACTTCCATACCTTCCAGAGGTCAGGGGATCCTTCCACGAGTTTTGCTTTGATATGACTGTATTTTAGAGCCAAATGCAAACACTCAGTTCCAAATTCCAAGTCATAGTCACTACACTGGGTAGGAAGAAAAAAGAATTAAGAAGTTAAAATATTACTATAATTTATTTAATTATATTATTTAATTTATTTAATATATTAAATAATCTTTCAATTTCGTAATCAATTGCATACAGAAGAGCCTAGAGAATTCACAAACTCTTTAATTAGCTATTGATTAATCAAGTTAGATTAATCTTCTTCATGCCCTAAAAGCCAAATGAAACCAATAGAAAACAGAAATGTTGCAATCATGTTTTTAACTTCCTGAATAGTTTCAGTGAAAGTTGCTCAGTCACTTCCGACTCTTTGAGACCTCATAGACTGTAGCCCGCCAGGCTCCTCTGTCCATCGGAATCTCCAGGCAAGAATACTGGAGTGGGTAGCCATTCCCTTCTCCAAGAGATCTCCCCAACCCAAAGACTGAACCTGGGTCTCTGACTTTGCAAGAAGATTCTTTACTGTCTGAGCTCAGGTGTCAGATAAATACAATACTTTATTTCCTTTGCTCAAAAGCTACATTTCCCAACGTGTTTGTAAAATGCCTAAAGGTATGACTGAGGATGACCATATCAGAACTTAATTTAACAAATATACCTATCCATAGTGAAGTCGCTCAGTTGTGTCCGACTCTTTGCAACCCCATGGACTGTAGTCTACCAGGCTCCTCTGTCCATGGGATTTTCCAGCGAACAGTACTGGAATGGATTGCCATTTCCTTCTCCAGGGGATCTTCCCAACCCAGGGACTGAACCTGGGTCTCCGCATTGTAGACAGATGTTTTACCGTCTGAGCCACCAGGGAAGTCATACCTATCCATAAAACCCCAAATCTCTCATATTTATACAAAAACACTGGCAGGACACAGCTTTCTTATTGCTATTTTAAATAACAACAGATCTTTTAAGAGGATATATTTTTATTCTGAACATGGTACTGTATCAGTCTCCCATTATGAGAAAAAAATGTGAATGCCTATCAGATTTAGTAAAATATAAATAATATTTTTTAACACTTTAGGCAGAACCATCCAAATGACCAACATAATGCAATTAAATAATGGTCACTAGGTATCTATCATGTCCAAGCTTTCTTTTAAGTACCAGCATATAAAGATAAATGAGACATGTTTTGTGTTCTCAAGGAACTCAGGTTTAAAAGAAGAGGCTGATTTATAACAAATATTTTGTAACAGAACGTGATAGATGGAACATTAGCAGAATATTTACAAGTAGACAAGGAGATACAGTATTTAATTCTATGTAAGGGTACTAGTGAAGCCCTGTTAGAGGAAATGGTCTCTCATCTCATTCTAAAGACTGAATAGGGACTTCCCTGGTGGTTCAGTGGCTAAGACTCCACACACCCAATGCAGGTGCGCCGAGTTCAATCCCTGGTCAGGGAACTAGATCCCACATACTGCAACTAAGCCTTGGCACAGATAAATAAATAGTTTTAAAAAATAAAATAAAGACTGAATAAAACTCAAGGATACAGACACTGCAGACATCTGCTGGATTTGCATTTTACCAACAGCACAACCATGACTTACCTGGTGGTTCAGATAGTAAAGAATCTGCCTGCAATGCAGGAGACCAGGGTTCAATCCCTACGTTGGGAGATCCCCTGGAGAAGGAAAAAGGAACCCACTCTAGTATTCATGCCTGAAGAATCCCATGTTCAGAGGAAATTGGTGGACTACAGTCCATGGGGTCACAAAGAGTCGGACATGACCGAGCAAATAACACACGTACACAAGAGCATATCCATATAAGAGACTGCAGGAAGGCAACAATATGAATATGACATTTAGAACAGTTTGCCAATTTTTATTTTATTGCAAATTACAAACCCTACATTTTAATGATCTGTGAAGTTAATATGACAAGAAAATATACCATCAGGTACATATAGAGTCCCAAATTAACCAGAACTGTTTCAGTTTAAACCTTTATTCTTATAAACAACATAACATGACACTATTAAGAAATGGCATCATATGTCCAATATACAACATAACATGACATTGAAGAAATTTAAGAAATTTCATCTTTAATATAGTATTATCAACACTTCAGTTCAGTAGCTCAGTCATGTTCAACTCTTTGTGACCCCATGGACTGCAACATGCCAGGCTTCCCTATCCATCACAAACTCCCAGAGCTTACTCAAACTCATGTCCATCCAGTCAGTGATGTCATTCAACCATCTCATCCTGTCATCCCCTTCTCCTCCCACCTTTAATCTTTCCCAGCATCAGAGTCCTTTCCAATGAGTCAGTTCTTCCCATCAAGTGGCCAAAGTCTTGGAGTTTCAGCTTCAGCAACAGTCCTTCCAATGATAATTCAGGACTGATTTCCTTTAGCATGGACTGGTTGAATCTCCTTGCAGTCCAAGGGACACTCAAGAGTCTTCTCCAGCACCACAGTTCAAAAGCATCAGTTCTTTGGTGCTCAGCTTTCTTTACAGTCCAATTCTCATATCCATACATGACTACTGGAAAAACCATAGCTTTGACTAGACAGACCTTTGTTGGCAAAGTAATGTCTCTGCTTTTTAATATGCTGTCTAGGTTGGTCATAACTTTCCTTCCAAAGAGCAAGGGTTTTTAATTTCATGGCTGCAGTCACCATATGCAGTGATTTTGGAGCCCAAGAAAATATTCTTTCACTGTTTCCATTCTTTCCCCATCTATTTGCCATGATGCTGTGGAACCAGATGCCATGATCTTCGTTTTCTGAATGTTGAGCTTTAAGCCAACTTTTTCACTCTCCTCTTTCACTTTCATCAAGAGGCTTTTTAGTTCCTCTTCACTTTCTGCCATAAGGGTGGTGTCATCTGCATATCTGGGGTTATTGATATTTCTCCTAGCAATCTTGATTCCAGCTTGTGCTTCATCCAGCCCAGCGTTTCACATAATGTACTCTGCATATAAGTTAAATAAGCAGGGTGACAATATACAGCCTTGATATACTCCTTTCCTGATTTGAAACCAGTCTGCTGTTGAATGTCCAGTCCTAACTGTTGCTTCTTGACCTGCATACAGATTTCTCAGGAGGCAGGTCAGGTGTCTGGTATTCCCATCTCTCCCAGAATTTTCCACAGTTTGTTGTGATCCACACAAAGGGTTTGGCATAGTCAATAAAGCAGATATAGATGTTTTTCTGGAACTCTCTTGGTTTTTCAATGTTCCGACAGATGTTGGAAATTTGATCCTTGGTTCCTCTGCCTTTTCTAAATCCAGCTTGAATATCTGGAAGTTCACAGTTCATGTACTGTTGAAGCCTGATTTGGAGAATTTTGAGCATTACTTTGCTAGTGGGTAAGATGAGTGCAACTGTGCAGTAGTTTGAACATTCTTTAGCATTGCCTTTCTTTGGGATTGGAATGAAAACTGACCTTTTCCAGTCCTGTGCCCAATGCTGCTACTGCTACTGCTGCTGCTGCTGCTGCTAAGTCGCTTCAGTCGTGTCCAACTCTGTGCGACCCCATGGACTGCAGCCATCAAGCTCCTCTGTCCATGGGATTTTCCAGGCAAGAGTACTGGAGTGGGTTGCCATTGCTGAGCTTTCCAAATTTGCTGGCATATTGAGTGCAGCACTTTCACAGCATCACCTTTTAGGTTTTGAAATAGCTCAATTGGAATTCTATCACCCCTAATAGATTTGTTCATAGTGATGATTCCTAAGGCCCACTTGACTTTTCATTCCAGGCTATCTGGCTCTAAGAGAGTGATCACAACATCATGGTTATCTGGGTCATGAAGATATTTTTTATATAGTTCTTCTGTGTATTTTTGCCACCTCTTCTTAATATCTTCTGCTTCTGTCAGGTCCATATCATTTCTATCCTTTATTGTGCCAATCTTTGCTTGAAATGTTCCCTTGGTATCTCTAATTTTCTTGAAGAGATCTCTAGTCTTTCCCATCCTATGTTTCCCTCTATTTCTTTGCACTGATCCTTGAGGAAGGCTTTCTTATCTTTCCTTGCTATTCTTTGGAACTCTGCATTCAAACAGGTATGTCTTTCCTTTTCTCCTTTGCTTCCCTTCTTTTCTCAACTATTTGTAAGGCCTTGTCAGACAACCATTTTGCCTTTTTGCATTTCTTTTTCTTGGGGATGGTCTTGATCACTGCCTCTTGTACAATCCCGAACCTCCATCCATAGTTCTTCAGGTACTTTGTCTATCACATCTAATCCATTGAATCTATTTGTCACTTCCACTATATAGTCACAAGATATTTGATTTAGGTCATACCTGTAGCTACGTACAAATAAATTATGCTTTAGTAAACTTTACCTGTCCCCTGAGAAACCTGTATATGGGTCAAGAAGCAACAGAAACAACTGGACATGGAACAACAGAGCAGTTCAAAATTCGGAAAGGAGTACGTCCAGGCTGAATATTGTCACCCTACTTATTTAACTTATATGCAGAGCACATCATGTTAAATGCTTGGTTGGATGAAGCACAAGCTCTAATCAAGACCGCAAGGAGAAATATCAACAACCTCAGATATGCAGGTAATACCACTCTAATGTCAGAAACCACAGAGGAACTGAAGAGCTTCTCAATGAGGGTGAAAGAGAAGAGTGAAAAATCTGGCCTGAAACTCAACATTCCAAAAAACTAAAATCATGGCATCTGGTCCCATCACTTCATGGCAAATAGGTGGGGGAAAGTAGAAGAAGTGACACATTTTATTTTCTTGGGCTCCAAAATCACTGCAGATGGTGACCACAGCCATGGAATTAAAAGAAGCCTGCTCCTTGGGAGGAAAGACATGACAAACCTAGACAGCATGTTAAAAAGCAGAGATATCACTTTGCCAATAAAGGCCCTTATAGAAAAGCTACTGTTTTTCCAGCAGTCATGTACAGATATGAAAGTTGGACCATAAAGAAGGCTAAGTACTAAAGAATTGATGCTTTTGAATTGTGGCACTGTAAAAGACTCTTGAGAGTCCCTTGGACTGCAAGATCAAACCAGTCAATCCTAAAGGAAATCAACCCTAATTTTCATCAGAAGGGTTGTTGCTGATGCTCCAATACTTAGGCCACCTGATGCGAAGGGCTAACTCATTGGAAAAGACGCTGATGCTGAAAAAGACTGAAGGCAAAAGAAGAAGGAAGCAGTAGAAGATGGGATGGTTAGATAGTATCACCAACGCAACGCATATGAGTCTAAGCAAACTTCGGGAGATTGTGAAGGACAGAGAAGCCTGGCGCACTGCAGTCCATGGGGTGGCAAAAAGGTGGACATGACTTACTGCCTAAACAACAACAAAATCTCCACATTCTATTAATAATGCCAACATCTACACAATCTCATCTAGTAGTATGCAAGTAAGGCCAATCTACAGTAAGAGTAACTATTTTTGATTAAATCCCAAAGTGAAGTGAAAGTCACTCAGATGGGCTTCCCTGATGGCTCAGCTGGTAAAGACTCCGCCTGCAATGCATGAGGCCTGGGTTCGATCCCTGGGTTGAGAAGGTCCCCTGGAGAAGGGAAAGGCTACCCACTCCAGTATTCTGGCCTAGAGAACTCCATGGACTGTACAGTCCATGGGGTCGCAAAGAACTGGACACAACTGAGCGACTCACTTCTCTCTCTCTAAACCCCAAAGAAGACTACCAATGACCCTTTTCCTGCCTCTCTTTCCAGATGCAGGATACTGAACATATTCATGGACAGCCTTAAAAGTGCTCACAAAGTGCATACTGAGAAAAACAGCTTCTTTGTTCCCATCTCAGGAATGAGACGTACTTGATGCTGTGCTCCTGCCAGTCACGTGATGCACCAACCAAGAATGACAACAGCTTACAAAGTGCAAGAAGTCTTCAGGACTCCAATCAACAGAGCCAGTAGGAAACAAAGAAAATGACGGATCAGATACTTCCAAAATATACACCCGAAACAGAAACTGAGCGATCTTGGCAGAAATACTCTGAATCAGTCATTCCCTGTATAGAATAATTTTACAACTATTTATGGGGTTTGGGGGCCTCCCTGATAGCTCAGTTGGTAAAGAATCTGCCTGCAATGCAGGAGACCCCGATTTGTTTCCTGGGTTGGGAAGATCCACTGAAAGGACAGGCTACCCACTTCAGTATTCTTGGGCTTCCCCAGTGCCTCAGCTGGTAAAGAATCCGCCTGCCAAGCAGAAGACCTGGGTTCTATCCCTGGGTTGGGAAGATCCCCTGGAGAAGGGAAAGACTATCCACCCCAGTATTTTGGCCTAGAGAATTCCATAGACTGTATAGTCCATGGGGTCTCAAACAGTTGGACATGACTGAGCGACTTTCACTTCAATTATGGGGTTTTGGTAATGTTTTTGCATTAAACCTTACTTCTATGGTTACCTCAAAAAAGTGCATACTTTATGACAAATTAAAATCTGAATTTGTTTCTCAAGAACGTGGATGCTGATTTCTACTGCCTAGGATATGAAAAGCTAGCAAAAGTGATGCTCATCTGAAGAACAAAAGAAAAAAGCAGATAAACTACACAAACAGAACTGTTTCTTGAAACCATCAGAGCTGAGGTCACAGGATGACTGAGTAGCACTAAGTCTAAGAACAGGCATGCCTCCCCCCAGAAGTAGAAGATGCCATCACCAGCTCACCTACAGCAGAACACAAAAGGAAGAAACATTGCGTCCCATACAGACAGTAAGATAAAATCTCCTAAAAGATGTCAACAAACTATAAATACTGAATAGAGGCAACTAGGAGAATATAGAACCTCTGAGAAATACAAACACAACATGAGTTAATACCTCATTCAGGCTTTTCTTTAGCAACCCACTGCTGGGTGCTCATCAAATTCTAAACTCAAGGTAACCACTAGACAAATGCTTTATAAGGTAAGAGTAAGAAGTCAATAGGAATAAAAGGGAATCATAAAATTAGAAATTAATACAAAGGCAGGCAGGAAAAAGAAAAGGAGCAAAAATAAAGCAACCAGCAAGATGGTAGATTTTAATCAAGTAAGTTCAGTTGGTAAATCATCTTCCTGCAATGCAGGAGACCCGGGTTCAATTCCTGGGTCGGGAAGATCCCCTGGAGAAGGAAATGGCAACCCACTCCATTCTTGCCTGGAGAATCCCATGGACAGAGGAGCCTGGTGGGCTACAGTCCACGGGGTCTCAAAGAGTCGGACACGACTGAGCAACTAAACCACCACCAAGTCAATTAAGGTGTAGTTGCACAAAATGTGGACATTATCCAGCATGGGGGCCAAAGTGTTATCACTGATCACACGAAAAACACGCAAATACGCAGATGCTGAGAATCCTCTGCCTCCCTGAACCTGGAGCCCAAAATAGTATTAATAATATTATCTTATCAATAACCTCAGATATGCAAATGATACCATCTTTATGGCAGAAAGCGAAGAAGAACTGAAGAGCCTCCTGATGAAAGTGAAAGAAGAGAGTGAAAAAGCTGGCTTAAAGCTCAACATTCAGAAAACGAAGATCATGGCATTTGGTCCCATCACTTCATGGCAAATAGATGGGGAAACAGTGGAAACAGTGTCAGACTTTTATTTTCTTGGGCTCCAAAATCACTGCAGATGGTGACTGCAGCCATAAAATTAAAAGACCCTTGCTCCTTGGAAGAAAAGTTATGACCAACCTAGACAGCATATTAAAAAGCAGAGACATTACTTTGCCAACAAAGGTCTGTCTAGTCAAAGCTATAGTTTTTCCAGTAGTCATGTACAGATGTGACAGATGGACTACAAAGAAAGCTGAGTGCTGAACAATTAATGCTTTTGAACTGTGGTGTTGGAGAATTCTTGAGAGTCCCTTGGACTGCAAGGAGATCCAACCAGTCCATGCTAAAGGAAATCAGTCCTGAATATTCATTGGAAGGACTGTTGCTGAAGCTGAAACTCCAATACTTTGGTCACCTGATATGAAGAACTGACTCATTTGAAAAGACCCTGATGCTGGGAAAGACTGAAGGCAGGAGAAGAGGACAATAGAGGATGAGATGGTTGGATGGCATCACCGACTCGATGGACATGAGTTTGAGTGGACTCCGAGAGGTGGTGATAGACTGGGAGGCCTGGCATGCTATAGTCCATGGGGTCACAAAGAGTTGAACATGACTGAGCGACTGGACTGAGCTGAATATTCTCCTCAGGCATAACCCCTTGGCACACTATTTACTGTTCAGACCAGTCACCTTAGAATGAAATTCACAATCAACAGCCACCCCCACCATAAAACTCACAAAGTACAACCAATCACCAACATATACACATGAACAGAAAAGCCAGATATAACTGAAATGCAACGAAAGACTAACATGAAAGATAAGGTCAAAATGGCAAAAAATGTTTTGGAGAAACTTCAGACTTAAATTAAAGTAAGTAGGGAAAACCGCTAGACCATTCAGGTATGACCTAAATCAAATCCCTTATGATTATTAAGGAAGTGAGAAATAGATTTAAGGGCCTAGATCTGATAGATAGAGTCCCTGATGAACTATGGAATGAGGTTTGTGACACTGTACAGGAGACAGGGATCAAGACCATCCCCATGGAAAAGAAATGCAAAAAAGCAAAATGGCTGTCTGGGGAAGCCTTACAAATAGCTGTGAAAAGAAGAGAGGCAAAAAGCAAAGGAGAAAAGGAAAGAAAAGCATCTGAATGGAGAGTTCCAAAGAATAGCAAGAAGAGATAAGAAAGCCTTCTTTAGCAATCAATGCAATGAAATAGAGGAAAAGAACAGATTGGGAAAGACTAGAGATCTCTTCAAGAAAATTAGAGATACCAAGGGAACTTTTCATGCAAGGATGGGCTCGATAAAGGACAGAAATGGTACGGACCTAACAGAAGCAGAAGATATTAAGAAGAGGTGGCAAGAATACACGGAAGAACTGTACAAAAGAGATCTTCACGACCCAGATAGTCATGATGATGTGATCACTAATCTAGAGCCAGATATCTTGGAAAGTGAAGTCAAGTGGGCCTTAGAAAGCATCACTACGAACAAAGCTAGTGGAGATGATGGAATTCCAGTAGAGCTATTTCAAATCCACAAAGATGATGCTGTGAAAGTGCTGCAGTCAATATGCCAGCAAATTTGGACACCTCAGCAGTGGACACAGGACTGGAAAAGGTCAGTTTTCATTCCAATCCCAAAGAAAGGCAATGCCAAAGAATGCTCAAACTACCACACAATTGCACTCATCTCACATGCTAGTAAAGTAATGCTCAAAATTCTCCAAGCCAGACTTCAGCAATAAGTGAACCGTGAACTCCCTGATGTTCAAGCTGGTTTTAGAAAAAGCAGAGGAACCAGAGATCAAATTGCCAACATCTGCTGGATCATGGAAAAAGCAAGAGAGTTCCAGAAAAACATCTATTTCTGCTTTACTGACTATGCCAAAGCCTTTGACTGTGTGGATCACAATAAACTGTGGAAAATTCTGAAAGAGATGGGAATACCAGACCACCTGACCTGCCTCTTGAGAAATCTGTAAGCAGGCCAAGAAGCAACAGTTAGAACTGGACATGGAACAACAGACTGGTTCCAAAGAGGAAACGGAGTCCGTCAAGGCTGTATATTGTCACCCTGCTTATTTAACTTCTATACAGAGTACATCATGAGAAACGCTGGACTGGAAGAAACACAAGCTGGAATCAAGATTGCCGGGAAAAATATCAATAACTTTAGATATGCAGATGACACCACCCTTATGGCAGAAAGTGAAGAGGAGCTAAAAAGCCTCTTGATGAAAGTGAAAGAGGAGAGAGAAAAAGTTGGCTTAAAGCTCAACATTCAGAAAATGAAGATCATGGCATCTGGTCCCATCACGTCATGGGAAATAGATGGGGAAACAGTGGAAACAGTGTCAGACTTTATTTTGGGAGGTGCCAAAAATCACTGCAGATGGTGATTGAAGCCATGAAATTAAAAGACGCTTACTCCTTGGAAGACAAGTTATGACCAACCTAGATAGTATATTCAAAAGCAGAGATGTTACTTTGCCGAGTAAGGTCCGTCTAGTCAAGGCTATGGTTTCTCCTGTGGTCATGTATGGATGTGAGAGTTGGACTGTGAAGAAGGCTGAGCGCCGAAGAATTGATGCTTTTGAACTCTGGTGTTGGAGAAGACTCTTGAGAGTCCCTTGGCTGCAAGGAGATCCAACCAGTCCATTCTGAAGGAGATCAACCCTGGGATTTCTTTGGAAGGAATGATGCTAAAGCTGAAGCTCCAGTACTTTGGCCACCTCATGCAAAGAGTTGACTCATTGGAAAAGACTCTGATGCTGGGAGGGATTGGGGGCAGGAGGAGAGGGGACAATGGAGGATGAGATAGCTGGATGGCATCACGGACTCGATAGATGTGAGTCTGAGTGAACTCCGGGAGATGGTGATGGACAGGGAGGCCTGGCGTGCTGCGATTCATGGGGTCGCAAATAGTCAGACACGAATGAGCGACTGAACTGAACTGAACTGAGAAACCACACAGTCAATAAAGATTTAACAGTCCCAGAATGATAGTGTTTATACTCATAAAATAAGGATAATATTTAGAAGGGTAGAAAACAGAAAAACGTAATGAGTCAAAGTCCAATATGTTAATAAAAATCAGCAGAACTTAAAGGGTCTGGAGAAGCAAACAACCAATAATTTTTAATTGCAGTAATAAAGAACGAGTCCCCAAATTTAAACAATGTTACAGAATATAGATGACAATAGATGAAAATACACCAAATGCAATGAACAAAAACAAAAAGTCTCTTGTAAAGAAGCAGGAATCCAAACTGGACAAGACTACTTAACAGCCAACAATGAAAATCAGATAAATAGTGGAAGAATTTCTTCATAATTTAGAAGATAGTGACTGTCAATATAAAATCATAAAAGCTATATATCCTATCTGAAGGCAGAATATGGACTTGTAGAAACATTGAAAGTCTCAGTAGAATTTTAGTTCCTATGTACTTTTTCAATCTAGGTTTCTTAACAGGCCGAAGAATTGATGCTTTTGAACTGTGGTGTTGGAAAAGACTCTTGAGAGTCCCTTGGACTGCAAGGAGATCCAACCAGTCCATTCTAAAGGAAATCAGTCCTGGGTGTTCATTGGAAGGACTGATGCTAAAGCTGAAACTCCAATACTTTGGCCACCTCATGTGAAGAGTTGATTCATTGGAAAACACCCTGATGCTGGGAGGGATTGGGGGCAGGAGGAAAAGGGGATGACAGAGGATGAGATGGCTGGATGGCATCACTGACTCGATGGACATGAGTTTGAGTGAATTCTGGGAGCTGGTGATGGACAGGGAGGCCTGGCTTGCTGCAATTCATGGGGTTGCAAAGAGTCGGACACGACTGAGCGACTGAACTGAATATTTCATTATCTGGAAGGACCACAGTGTATGTGTGTATAAGGAAATCTTGGTTGCTCCCAAGTTTTGGTGACTATGAATAAAGCAGGTACAAATATTGAAGTGTAGGCTTTTGTATAGATACAAATTTTCCACTTATTTCAGTAAATACAAAGAAGTGCAACTGCTGTATCATATGCTAAGAATATGTTTAGTTTTGTAAGAAACTGTCAAATTGTCTTGCCAAGTGGATGCGCCATTTTACATTATTACCAGCAATGAATTCTGTATGAAAATGTGAATTAAAAGAACAATGAGATATCACTATACATCTATTAGAATGGCTGAAATCCAGAACACTGACAATATCCAGAGTTGGTGATGATGTGGAGTATCAAAATCTCAGGTTCAATGCAATCCCTATCAAAATACCAATGCCACTGTTCAAAGAAAGAACAAATAATTTTAAAACTCCAATGGGACTACAAAAGACTCTGAATAGCCAAAACAATGTTGAGAAAAAAGGGCAACGCTGGAGGTATCATAACGCCCTGATTTCAAACTATATTACACAACTGTGGTAAAAAAAAAAAAAAAAAAAAAAAAAAGAAAAAGAAAAAAAAACCAATATGGTACTGGCATGAAAACAAACACCTAGTTTAAAAGAACAGAATAGAGAGCCCAGAAATAATGATAGTGATAGGCTGTCACCATCATTTAATTGACTCCAAAGAAGACAATAATATACTATGGAGAAAACACAGTCTCTGCAACTAGTGGTGCTGGGAAAACTAGCCAGCTACATGTAGATGAATAAAACTAGAACATTTCCTTATACCATATACAAAAATAAACTCAAAATGTATTAAAGTCTTAAATGTAAGACTGGAAACCGAAGCAAACATAGGAACACTCTTTCATATAAATTGTGAAAGCTTTGGGTTTTTTTTTTTGTTTTTTTTTTTTTGCTCTACCTCCTAATGCAAGGAAACAAAAACAAATAAACTGGATCTACTTAAACTTAAAAGCTTCTGCACAGCAAAGCAAACTTTTGACAAAATTAAATGACAACCTCCTGAACGGGAGAAAATACCTGCAAACGATGTGACTGATAAAAGGTTAATATCCAAAACATATAACCAGCTCATGTAAACCATCAAAACTTCAAACAATTCAATTTTTAAAAAAATAGGCTGAAGACCTGGAGAGACACTTTCCAGACAAAACCTATAAGTAATCAACAGGCACAGGAAAGATGCTCAGCATTGCTGATTAGAGAAATGCAAAACAAAACCAGAATGAGATATCACCTCACACTTGTCAGAACGGCTATCATCAAAAAGATCACAAATTACAAACTGCTGGTAAGGATGTAGCAAAAAGAGAACGTTTGTGTGTTGTAGACGGGCATATAAATTGGTATAGCTACTGTGGAAAACAATATGGAGGTTTCTCAAAACCTAAACACAGAACCACCATGAGTGTGAGTGCTAAGTCACTTCACTTGTATCTCTTTGCAACCCTATGGACTGTAGCCCGCCTGGTTCCTTTGTCCATGGGATTTTCCAGACAAGAATACTGGAGTGGGTTGCCATTTCCTATTCCACTGTGTTTGCCTGTTTCAGGACACCGATCTGTCCTGTTATCTCACTTCTCTGTTAGATTTAAGACACTTTTTTTTTCAGTTTGTTTAGCTTTGTACTGTTAGGATAGGGTGATCATTTCTAAGTTCCTTACATGCCTAGGAAAGCAGAAGTTCCCCACATACTCTTTCTCAGGTGATGGTGCTCCACAAACTTGGAAGCACAGTGAGAAAAGGGAAGACATAGGATGCAGAAAGCAAGATATTCTAATAGGTGAGGAAAAAAGAGAATTGCTGGGAGAGTAGGAACAGTCTCAAGGTGATTGCTATGCAAGAGGCAGACTGACAAAACAGGTAACAGAGGAACTGCAGTTCCTCAGAAAGGATGCCTACAGATGGAAAATAAAAGGTTAAGAATGAATTTGCATCCCTTCAGAAGGTCTCAGGAGAACCTGTTTGCCTCTGAGAAGAAAGACTAAGGGACAAGGTTAACATGAAGATGTAATTTTCACCCTTGACACATGCACACGGTCCTTGCTCTTGCTGGAAAAAAAACTTTATACAGTATTTATGTAGTATAATGTAATATGCAACATAATTGTTATATTCTCAAGAAATATATGCTTTCAGGAGTTAAGATTTTGTTTCCAGACATATATATTTAATGCTTTCAGCAAATCAATCTGATGTCCTGGTAATAATTAAGTTGCAGAGCATTTAAAGCTCTGAGCATGCAAATCTAAAAACAATATGTCTACTATAAAATATTAAATCTGGTTAGCATCATGATAAACATGGGCTATTACTCCTCAATTTGTTCCTCTTCTTACTTTTTTCTAGCAGTAATTTAAAGCAATTTGCAATCTGTGCATTAAGGTTCATAACAAGTCCATCGATGGGGGTCTGCTTAATTAATGAAAGTATATGTGTACTTGACTGAACTTGATGCACTGTTGCCAAGTAGTTAGGAGCATTGATGTTGAAGTCAAACAGACTTGGGTTTCAACTCTGTCCTTCGACATAACAAGTTATCTGACTGGGGAGAAAATACTTAAACAAGTCTGTCCCTCAAGCTGCTTCCATTTTCAGAAATGGAGAAAAAAACTACTGAAAAGAACTAGCATAATAGCCATGTGGGGTGTCTGGCATAGTGTCTCATCTATGGTTATTCCTTGATAAAGTCTAGATAGTTAGGGGCTATAATATAGTTAACCATACAAATTAAGGGCTTCCCTAGTGGCTCAGACAGTAAAGAATCCACCTACAATGCGGCAGTCCTGGGTTCAATCCCTGGGTTGGGAAGATCCCCGGGAGGAGGGCCTGGCAACCCACTCCAGTCATCTTGCCTGAGAATCCCCATGGACAGAGGAGCCTTGTGGGCTACAGTTCATGGGTCGCAGAGTCAGACATGACTGAGTGACTAAGCACAGTTCAGTTCAGTCACTCAATCGTGTCCGACTCTTTGCGACCCCATGAATCGCAGGACGCCAGGCCTCCCTGTCCATCACCATCTCCCAGAGTTCACTCAGACTCACGTCCATCGAGTCTGTGATGCCATCCAGCCATCTCATCCTCCATCGTCCCCTTCTCCTCCTGCCCCCAATCCCTCCCAGCATCAGAGTCTTTTCCAATGAGTCAACTCTTTGCATGAGGTGGCCAAAGTACTGGAGCTTCAGCTTTAGCATCATTCCTTCCAAAGAAATCCCAGGGTTGATCTCCTTCAGAATGGACTGGTTGGATCTCCTTGCAGTCCAAGGGACCTTCAAGAGTCTTCTCCAGTTCAAAAGCATCAATTCTTCAGCACTGAGCCTTCTTCACAGTCCAACTCTCACATCCATACATGACCACAGGAAAAACCATAGCCTTGACTAGACGGACCTTAGTCAGCAAAGTAACATCTCTGCTCTTGAATATACTATCTAGGTTGGTCATAACTTTTCTTCCAAAGAGTAAGCGTCTTTTAATTTCATGGCTGTAGTCACAATCTGCAGTGATTTTGGAGCCCAAAAAATAAAGTCTGACACTGTCTCTACTGTTTCCCCATGTATTTCCCATGAAGTGATGGGACCAGATGCCATGATCTTCATTTTCTGAATATTGAGCTTTAAGCCAACTTTTTCTCTCTCCTCTTTCACTTTCATCAAGAGGCTTTTTAGCTCCTCTTCACTTTCTGCCATTAAGGTGGTGTCATCTGCATATCTGAGGTTATTGATATTTCTCCCAGCAATCTTGATTCCAGCTTGTGTTGCTTCCAGTCCAGCGTTTGACATGATGTACTCTGCATATAAGTTAATAAGCAGGGTGACAATATACAGCCTTGACGGACTCCTTTTCCTCTTTGGAACCAATCTGTTGTTCCATGTCCAGTTCTAACTGTTGCTTCCTGGCCTGCATACAGATTTCTCAAGAGGCAGGTCAGGTGGTCTGGTATTCCCGTCTCTTTCAGAATTTTCCACAGTTTATTGTGATTCACGCAGTCAAAGGCTTTGGCACAGTCAATAAAGCAGAAATAGCACAGCACGTACAAATTAAGGTTTGAAAGTGAAACTGAAAGTGTTAGTCATTCAGTTGCATCCGACTCTTTGCGACCCCATGGACTATAACCTGCCAGGCTCCTCTGCCAACAGAATTCTCCAGGCAAGAAAACTGCAGTGGATTGCCATTCCCTTTTCCAAGGGGATCTTCACGACCCAGGGATCAAACCCAGGTCTCCCACACTGCAGGCAAATTCTTCACTATCTGAGCCACCAGGGAGCCCCAAATCAAGGTTTAAAAATTAGTTATTCAGTAATAGCTCTTCAGTGATATCTAATGGCTATATAGAGTTCTGTGTGTTCTGTACTGATACTGGGGGTAACTCTGAAATTGTGTACAACCTTTTCCTTCTACTTTCCTCCCACTTAGTTTCTGTTAAGAAAAATGGAAGACACACTGGCAGTGAAACTGGAAGAATGAAGATAAAATGGGGATAAAAAAGGCTTAAAGAATAATTTTATTCTCACTTGTGACAATGACAAACATAGTCTCTTCTCATTTCATTTCATTCTGTAAGTCACATACAGTTGGTAGCTTTTGTTATGTGTATATTCTTTTTCCGTCTTTTCTATGTAATCGTTAAGTGACTACTGTCCAGTAGCTTGCAATATACCTCTCGCGCTGCTCAGTCAGTCTCCATGGACCATCATCCTAGAGTTAACCACCTCCTTCGCTGCCCTTTCCCATGTACCATCCTGTTTTGCTGCAAATTCATTACTTACTGAGTCTTCGCTTCCTAGATATGAAACACCCATTTCTCACCATCTCTCTCAAGTGCTTTCTCCTGATTTTCCCAACCACCACTGACTTCATGCCTCGCAGGCAGGATTAACATTCCAGACCCTTACACCTCTCTTTCTGTGCAAACCCTCTGTCCCTCCAAAATGCAGGCCATCTCCACAAATCTTCCAGTCTTCACAATACTGTCGTCTGCCTCTACTTCACAGGCTCTGCCATTTCAGACATGTGGGATCAGCCCTCTATTTTACTCCGATTACTGACACTATACCGGCTGAATCCAAGGTCCATGTGCACAAACTTTAAATATTCTAGCCATTTCCTTGCTAGAATTTATTTTCACTTGAACCACTAATTCCCATTGTGGAGAACTTTATTTTTACCTTCAGCTGAGACTCCTCTGAAACTTTCCATTTCATAATCCAATCTGACTGGAACTTCCAACCATCATTTCTCTGACTCTCCTCTCCCAGTGACCCTGAATGAGGCATCCAATCCTGCAAAACCTCCACTGGTTGTCGATTAGGTAATGCTCATTTTTCTAGACTGTCCTTCATCAACCAGCAGACTATGGTTGAAGACATAGGAAATTTTATTACTAGCACCCCAACTGCCTTGACCATTTGTCCATCCACTAGATTTCCTCTGCACACTCCAAGTACAAAATCATGTCATCTGTTTGGTTTTCTAAATTTTCAGTTCATTGATTTCAGTTATCGAAGTACATAGCTCAAAGAACCAACTATCTCTACAAGATTTGTTATGAAAAAGTCAACCTCACTCCCTTTGCTCTACTTTGTCTTCACCACAGGCGATCACTTTTCCTTCTTTCAGTTGACACCTCTAATATTCATTTCCACGTGTAACAAGTCAACTACTGTGTGTTGTGCTTAGTCCAACTCTTTGTGACCCCATGGACTGAACCCCCCAGGCTGCTCTGTCCATGGGGATTCTCCAGGCGAGAATACCAAAGTGGGTTGTCATCACCTCCTCCAGGGGATCTTCCTTACCCAGGGCTCGAACACAGGTCTCCTGCACTGCAGGCAGATTCTTTACCGTCTGAGCCACCGGGGATTAACAAATACACAAATCTCAGTAGCACACAGCAATCGACTTCTTTCTCACACACAGTGGTGGGATGGCTGAGGCTGACTGTGCAGTAACCTGCAGGATTTTAGGTCGGCTGTGGCCCTTCTGATCCGTGGGTCGCACACTACAGGCCACACTGGAGGGACAGCGACCAGACTGTGCCTTCCCTAGGACAACTGATGCAACAAAGGGCAAACCCAACAGCAGAAGCACATTCATGCCTCTATCTACATCTCCTCTGCAAAAATCCCAAAGCAAGCTAGCAGGTTCAATCCAGAATCAAGGAACAGAGAAAGAGACTTCACTTACCAGGAGGACACAGTAAGGGTAAAAACCAGAACACTGTCAGGCCTGAACAACTGAAATAGTTTACTATCAACACCATCTCTCTAAAGAACATACAGCTCTATTTTCTGAGTTAGCCCTCAGATATAGAAGAATTTTGTCTCCTCTCCTCCCCGCATCACAATACACACCAACACTTGCTATTTCCCATTTCATTTTTGATTACATCGAGTGTTTACATTAGTGACTGTCATCATTACTCATAGCTAAGTTATACACTGAAATTCCTTTCCTACACAAGTCTTTGTTTTTCCTGGAGTTATAGCTTCTCTTTTGTTTCAACTGTTTAGTTTTCTGACTCATTCAACAGCAAATAACTATTTGTTTAGATCTACTCTGAAGATATTCAGACAGGTAAGGTATTCACCAACTTTGTATTCCTGAAGAAGTCACCCTTGGAGTCTTCTGAACTTTTTCAGCAGGGACTGGTGACAGTGACACACAGCTATCATCCTGAGAACACCCGACACCATCCTGGGGGTACTCTTCGCCTTTCTCCTGCCATGAATTTCCAACACCCATGTAATTTTTCTGAATAACTCTCTGTACACATTCTCTAGTAGCTTTCTGAGAAAAGGACTGCAAGAGGTAAGCTTTAAAAAAAATACTTTTTGTTGCATTATTTCTTTAGTATTTCTTCCTCTCAACTTTCTCTTTGGGAAAGTTTTGTCATTGAATGCTTACTTTTTATTTATTGGACTTCTAATTTTCTTTTCTTCACTGTATTTCATCTTTCAATATTTTGGGGAAAGATCCTCAGGTTTTAACTCCAGATCTTGTTTTTATCCTCTGAACATTAATTTGTTTGAGCATTCTGATCCTAGTTCACGTTTGCAATGAAGTTTTACTTCTGTAATGATATTAACTTTCTAAGAGTTTTCCTTTCTCTGCATATGCGCTGTTTTCTCACGGTATGCTTTTCTCTTTGTTTTGGTCTCTATCTTCAGTGGTAAGTGCATTCTTCAAGTGGGATGGTAAACCTATTCAGCAATGAGTGCAGGAGTGGGGTTTGTAAATCGTGAGCTTCACTACAGGCTGATGGGGTTGAGATGATTACCAGGGAATCTCTGAGGTTAGTACTTTTAGGTCTTCCTTCTTAGACTAAACATATTATTCAAATAAAACATTTCCAATGTCCAGCCAGGAGAGAAAACCAAGCCACCAAGATATGTGCTGCTGAGTGGGAGAAGACGCCAAGGGCTTCTCCCATCAGGAAGGCAGTACACACATGGTCTGTTAGCCATTGTCTGGGGCAAGGCACTCCCCCTCCTTCAACCAGTGTTCTCTTCCGGATGGAGGGAGCTCTTCCCCCCAGCCTGCTTCTATAGTGGGGATGAGAAGGGTCATAGAGTAGAGAAGCTGATTTGGAGATCAGACTACTTTTTAGTAGTTTTTACGTTCCACTAAGGTCTCCTAATTTTGTCCCCCTTCACTCAGTTCTGAGGGTTGTTGCTGTTCAGTTGTTAAGTCATGCCTGATTCTTTGTGACCCCATGGACTGCAGCACACTGGGCTTCCCTACGCTTCACTCTTCTCCTAGAGTTTGCTCAAACTCATGTCCACTGAGTCAGTGATACCATCCAACCAGCTCATCCTCTGTCTAGGGGTACCTGGGGCTACTAGTTCCTGAACTTTTGAGCAATTCTATTGCAGTCCATTTTAATTTTTAGCTTCCCCTACAATTCCCTTCTAATTCAGCCTTCTCAGATTCACTGCTGTCAGTTACTATGCATTCACCTTCTTTCTCGTTATTTGTTTGCCATCACCACTTCCCATTCTCCTTCTTCCTGTGGGTTCACATTGTTTTTAGTCCCTTGCTAAGGGACTTTAATGAGGTTATGGTAGTAAACAAAACTAGATCCATGTTCAGTTGGTTATCTTTACCCTGAAACAGGAATTTGTACATTCTAATTAGGTAAGTAATTCTAAATTGTCGCCCACTGAGATGGCTTCAATTTACATTTCCATCAACAACATATGAGAACATGGCAGAGTTGTTAACATAAAGTAAATGAAAAGGACTCAGAGGGACTGGAAAAACCTCTAAAAATATTATTTTGTGTATAATGCAGTTATTTTTCTGGAGAGGGATTCAACAAGTGTCAGAGCTTTTATTACACAAAAAAGTAAGGGACTATTGTTTTATGGTGATCATGTAATGGTCCACGGTTACAAATAATCCAATCATGTACCTATTTTTCCAGCTTCAGCATCACTTGCAGTTTTATTTCTGCAAAGCAGCCTGGGAAGCTTGCCCAACAAAGACTATATGCACTGGAGAAATACTAAACCAAAGGCATGCATGCACAAGTTTCTCACTCTGCCATTATAGAATCCTACTCAGAATGTGTCAAGTAGAAACAAAATAGGCCATCTTACAATGAGGTAAATATGAACACCTGCATTCAATTTATCATCTGAAAAATCAGACTTGAAGCCTTTTGCATACATTTACATTGTTTGAATTATGCAATGTATTTTAGAACTACAGGAGAGACAGTTGTCCAAGAAGCTTTGTTCTTACAATATATCCAATGATCGTATGAGTAAATAAACAACTCAGACTAAGTCCATATGACGTTGATAACACGGATGCAGTCCTCAGTCTTTAGGAAACAAAGTATAATGACCTGGCTAAGGACAAGATTTCTTCTAGTACAAATTTTTAGATGAGTTTATATAGAATCACATTACAAAAGGTTTTCAAACACCAGTTTTAAAAATACTATCAGTTTATTCAGATTTTTTTTTGCCAGTACTACTCAACCAAAATCTACTCTGAGCTTATAGACAAACACCACCCTTATACTTCAGTTAATTATTACCTAGAAGGTGATAGTTTTTTTGCTGCATCCATATAACTAGAGATGAAAATAACATGGAAAAGTGAATTTCAGTGGCAATTTTATATCTGTTTTTAGCTATTTCTGTTGACCTTCACAATCACATATCGTCAAGCATTATTAAAAACTATTAAGTTTGCTGGAATATTTTACTCTTATGTAACTTCTTTGAAAAAATAAAATGATCAAAGTTATCAAATTAAGAAACTGAAATACTACCCAGAAAGCCATTGAGTAAACATATCACACATGCGTTATCCAGCCTCAGAGTCAAGAACTAAGGGAAAAACTGAAACACTAAATCAATATCCAACCACAAAGATAAGGCAACTTTAAATTCATGCAGGGAGAACTGCTAGATGACTGCTGTTGTAATCTCATAAGAGAGCATGAAGATCTGAAATAAATCT
The DNA here is from genome assembly GCF_032405125.1 of Capricornis sumatraensis. Lineage (NCBI taxonomy): Eukaryota > Metazoa > Chordata > Mammalia > Artiodactyla > Bovidae > Capricornis > Capricornis sumatraensis. The sequence continues at coordinate 29,610,953 of NC_091073.1, forward strand.
AGGAATAGAGAAGGAAAGAACTGGAGCCAGAAGCTATTTCAGCATCAGTAGGGTTGGAGATGCTATTACCCCAATTGGAAGGTACAGAAAAAGAGAAGAGGTCTGTTGGTCAGATTCATGGCATCAGTTTAAGCTCCCTGTAGGACAACTAGTAGGAATACACAAAAGAAGTTGTAAATACATGTCCAACACTTATGAGAGAAACAGATAAAGAATAATTAGAAAACTTGGGGAATATCTACCCAGATACCATAGCTAAGTTGGTAAAGAATCCACCTGCAATTCAGAAGACCCCGGTTCTATTTCTGGGTCAGGAAGATCCAGTGGAGAAGGAATAGGCTACCCACTCCAGTATTCTTGGGCTTCCCTTGTGGCTCAGCAGGTAAAGAATCCACCTCCAATGCGAGAGACCTGGATTTGATCCCTGGGTTGGGAAGATCCCCTGGGGAAGGGAAAGGCTACCCACTCCAATATTCTGTCCTGGAGAATTCCACGGACTGTATAGTCCATGGGGTCGCAAAAAGTAGGACATGGACTGGCCAACTTTCACTTTACTACCCAGATACCCATGGAGGGAGGAGCCTGGTAGGCTACAGTCCATGGGGTTGCAAAGAGTCAGACACAACTGAGCGACTTCACTCACTCACTCACCCAGATACTAAGCAAATATTGATGGAAAATTTACCAGGCACCCTTCTCTAAAAGCACTGAGAAGGATGAATGAGGCTGAGGGAAATTATACAAGCAAATCAAATGTAAAGAAATCAAATGTGTGTGTTCACAGGCTGGGAGAAATGTAGAAAAGCACCAATGACTTCATGATATCAGTTCTTTTTCTTCACTGATACAAGTTGCACAAATTTAACCTGAGTTTAGTGCAATACTTAAAACTGTAATAATATACTATAAACCCCAGTCAAAAAGTATCTCATTATCTCCTCTGAAATCACAGTTTTAAAATTATCCCACCTTCTTAACAACTTGCCCCAATAGCCTCTTGCTGACCCACTCCTTACACTAATTTCAGTACCTTCAGTTTTCTCCCTGGTTCGCATACTTCACATGATGTTTTCAAATATTTCTTCCAAGTCTCACTTTATAATCTAGTTCCCCCAGCATCAACTTTTCACTTAAACACTGTGAAACTGTTTCCAAGTTTTCTAGGAAACTCTGTGGCTCCTAGAAAGAAAGACAATGCCAAAGAATGCTCAAACTACCCCACAACTGCACTTATCTCACACACTAGTAAAGTAATGCTCAAAACTCTCCAAGCCAGGCTTTAAGAGTCCATGAGCCATGAACTTTCAGATGTTCAAGCTGGATTTAGAAAAGGCAGAGGAACCAAAGATCAAGTTGCCAACATCCGTTGTATCATCACAAAAGCAAGAGAGTTCCAGAAAAACATCTACTTCTGCTTTATTGACTATGCCAAAACCTTTGACTGTGTGGACCACAACAAACTCTGGAAAATTCTTAAAAGATGGGAATACCAGACCACCTGACCTCCCTCTTGAGAAACCTGTATGCAGATCAGGAAACAACAGTTACAACTGGACATGGAACAACAGACTGGTTCCAAAGAGGAAAAGGAGTCCGTCAAGGCTGTATATTGTCACCCTGCTTATTTACTTTACATGCAGAGTACATCATGCATGGGCTGGATGAAATGCTGGGCTGGATGAAGCACAAGCTGGAATCAAGATTGCCAGGAGAAATATCAGTAACCTCAGATATGCAAATGAAACCACCCTTATGGCAGAAAGTGAAGAAGAACTAAAGAGCCTCTTGATGAAAGTGAAAGAGAAGAGTGAAAAAGCTGGCTTAAAACTCAACATTCAGAAAACTAAGATCATAGCATCTGGGCCCATCACTTCATGGGAAATAGATGGAGAAACAGTGGAAACAGTGAGAGACTTTATTTTTCTGGGCTGCAAAATCACTGCAGATGGTGACTGCAGCCATGAAATTAAAAGACCTTTGCTCCTTGCAAGAAAAGTTGTGACCAAGCCAGACAGCATGTTAAAAAGCAGAGACATTACTTTGCCAACAAAGGTCTGTCTAGTCAAAGCTATGGTTTTTCTAGTAGTCATGAGAATTGGACTATAAGAAAGCTGAGCACTGAAGAATTGATGCTTTTGAACTGTGGTGTTGGAGAAGACTCTTGAGCATCCCTTGGACTGAAAGAAGATCCAACCAGTCCATCCTAAAGGAAAATCAGTCCTGAATATTTATTGGAAGGACTGATGCTGAAGCTGAAACTCCAATATTTTGGCCACCTGATGAGAAGAACTGACTCATTTGAAAAGACCCTGATGCTGGGAAAGATTGAAGGTAGGAAGAGAAGGGGACAACAGAGGATGAGATGGTTGGATGGCATCACCGACTCAATGGACATGAGTCTGAGTGAATCCGAGAGTTGGTGATGGACAGGGAGGCCTGGGGTGCTGCAGTCCATGGGGTCACAAAGAGTCAGACACGACTAAGTGACGGAACTGAACTGAACTGTGGCTCCTAGAAGCTATTCTCTACAGCCTTACCTACATCTTTCAATCATGAAAAGTCATAGCTAAGAGAACAGGAATTAAATCTGCCTCAAAACTAGGCCACTGAGCCTAAAACTAACAACAATAAAAAGGTACTCAGCCATAAAATGAACGATGTACTGATCTGTGCAACAACATGGATGAATCTCACTATCATTATGCTTTAGCCTAAGAAGCCAAACACAAAAGACTACAGATTAGAATTCCCGTTTATGTGACATTTTAGAAAAGCAAATTCAAAAGGAGGTGAAAACAGATAGCTGGTAGCTAATAAGGATCTTAGGGGTGGGAGAAGGTACCTGACTGCAGATTTGGACATGTGACTTGCCTTGTCCAATAGAAGGCAGCAATGACAGTGTGCCAGTAGCAAGTCTAGGCTTTAAGAAACCTCGTGTGTTCCCATCCTTTTATACCTCTTCTATCTCTATGAGAAGATCATGCCTGGACAGACTGCTGGTCAAACAAAGGTGCAAGAATGGAGCAGAGCTGTCCAGCCAGCATACGCCCTCAGTGCAAAGCAGAATGGCCCCAAAGCACAGCATATGCACACACAAATAATCACGCCCACCCCCCCACACACACACTTACCGATGAGATACTGGACTGATGCCTACAGGTCCCTCTCTCACCATCAGAGAGCTAGGCTGAGGTTCCTGGACAGGATGAAACCATAGCCCCGTTGCAGACCAGTGAGTAACTACTTAATAGGATTGATTGTCTAGGGACACTGGGAAGTTAGCCAGGAACACCTGGGTTGCCATACTTCTGTAATAGGTAACATCCTATACTAAGAAATTTAACAGATCTCCTTAGCAATAAGGAATGGGGATCATTTTGTTTGTTGTCAACAAGCATAGAACATGTGAGTAAAAACACAGCCCAAGAGGGAGGTCACTTTCCTGCTCCTTTTTGGCACTTTCTATGGACTTCAGCATAGACCAGCAGAGCACACCACTGGTAAACACCAACTCCTCTGTGCCATTACACCCCGCTCAGTGCACCAGCCTTTGATGGACTCAGACCCCGTATTCAAAATGAATTACACTGGCTCTTGCCACCTCTAGCACAGATGGAGGCAAATACATGTTGCATTGCTATTCACAAGGCCTAGAGACAATGAACACTCTGCTCTACACATTCACTACCCTCCTTATCCTATCACTATGTAATCCATCCAGTGATGTAACAACTGAGTTATAAAAAGCACAAGATTTTAATTTCATCCTTCTCATTTTTATCACAACAAAGTGCCTGAAACAATGTAGGATTTTCCGGCTTCACCTGAATTTATCTGCTTCTGTTTCCATAATTTCATCATTGAGATACTGTAGCTGAATTTTTAAATCATTAGGTGCTTGACATGCCCTCATCTCATTCCCCTCCCCCCTCCTTTTTTTTAAGGAAATGCCTGATCTACAGTCCCGACCAAGAAAGCATCAACCTTGTTTTATTTTTCCTGTCATACCCCTCTCTTCCCAACCCTACTTCATGGAGCCTCCTGACTGGTCTACTGTTGGGACCTACCCCCAGAGTAGCCAATCAATCAGACGACCAGTAGCTTATGATCTGGATGAACTGGCTGATGGAGGTTCTGTATGCCAGAAAGTTGAACTACTACATAACCAAAGAATTTGCCAGTTGAGAAAGGAAGTCAAATGTACTATAGCATGCATTCTTCTTGGAGCTCAAGACGTACAGCAACTAAATCTGAAGTTACAGGAAAAGAGAAATCATAAATTTAGAGGTGGGGAAAGAAAGTGGATTAATCACAAGGTGGCAACACCCCTAAAAATAACTTGGGGTCTCACCAGCTTGCCAGTTACCAGTCAATTATCTTTTCCCAATCACTTATGTATCTTTCTTGGAAAACTTTCAATCTCTCTTCCTTACAAACTCAAGATTTAATCAGGAAAGTTCCATGGACATTGGAAAGTTCCAGTGTCAATAAAAGTTCCTGATAGAGACAGTTCTCTCAAAATCCTTCTGAAAGATTTCATGACTACCAGCATCACTGATAATTACTTGCAAATATGGTGAACTGCCCAGAAGCCTTGCCCATACCAACATAACAAGTACAAGATTGACTCGTCTCTGTGAGGATGCAACACGGGTACCCCTTTCACAACATGTGAAGTCTCAGAGACTCAGTTCATTACCACCAAACTGAAGACTGTTCTTCCATGCACCAAACATTCAAAACCTTCCATCTTTAACCTTAAAGTAAACCTGTACAATGGAATACATCAACCATACAGTCAGCATCAAAAGGAATGTGGCCCCCCTTTTCGAACCATATTTTTGGAATATATAGTGAACTTGGTAATAGGTAAGTGACAGTCTGTCTGAAACCTACTATGAAAATATTTAGTCTTGATGCTCAAAAAGCATAGCGTAGTAACATCTTTGTGCAAGATCAGGATATGTTTTAAGAGGAGCTGGGAAAAATGAAGAAATTTCAAGGGACAGTGTGAAGGACAAAACACACGACTCAGACCCAACTCCAGCTCTCAATGCTCTGAAAGAGCTACATTCCCTCCTGGAGTAATAATTATTTCCTGAATGCTGACATCTATTCCCTGTTATTCAATGTAAGCAAAAGCACATTCTCTTTCCAAAAGGATTATCATGATGTTAAACAGACATCCAACATATGAAGGCCTAGATGAAGTACCCCCCCAAAAAAAAAATTACAGGAAAAGAAACAGCTCTGATTAGGTTTCACTGTGAAAATATCAAGAGTAGGAAAAATATGTAGATATCAAAGAAGGAAATCCCTCTTAAAATGTGGATGTCCTGGGATCAAGAGAAATCATCTGTCCTTACAAAGGCTGTCACAGAGGTCCTGTTCTCTAGGGAATCCTCCTGTTAGAAGATTTAATAGCCATCAAGTCCAGTATGAGCTAAAAGTACCTTTGTTTGTAGGCATTGGAACCACAAAAAAAGCTGAAGCAATAGTCCTGAAAGAAGCAATTAATCTATGTTAAATACATGTAATCAGTTCTGCATGTGTTATGTTTTGAGGTTAAGAGAAAGATTCTAAACATTTCTAAATAATTCTTGCCAAATCTTGTGTAGTTTGTTAAGTGGTGTGATTTTTCTTTTCCAGGAAGTACAGTGCTTCTGAAAGATCTCAGGGTGAACACCACTGAACACTGAAAGCTATCTCTTGATTGTTCAAATGCACAGTCGCAGGATAGAACCAGCTTCCTTCCCTCATGTAACTCCAATTAGGATGGATTTTATCTACTGTCTAAAACTATCAAATCACAAACATGCCATCATATTTGCCCCACCTGGGGCCATTTTTGGTGCCTTGCTTCAACTGTCAGAGAAAAAGTAGGAGCCGGAAACTGATGTTTTTTCAGGTTAGAATAAAATGAAAATCAACACCTTGAATAAGACATTCCAGTTCACTTTTACCATGTTTTAACTTATTCCTGGTTTTCCTAAAAGAATCTAAATATTTTATAGCATCCCTTCAATCATCATCTCAAAGAGACATCAGTTCTTTTATTTTCTCCTTTCCTAAGAATGGAGAATGCTCCAATTCATTCCAGGTCAAACTCTGATTATCTTAAATGACCTCAGCTTTGAGGAAAAGCAAGGGAAGGTGGCCAGCACTCAAAGGTATCAAGTAACAAGCACCTTAACACTTTTGTTTATAGTGCATCTTGTGCAAACAGAAAAATGGTAACTCTAAGGGAACAGCCATTGGAAAGATCCATATACTCTCTCCAGCATAAAATACTTTTTATTTCATACATTTAGTTCACCAAAAATTTTAAGTTAAATGATTATTTTTATCTTAAAAATATATGTTTATTAAGAAAATATATCACAATATATATGCTCATGTGTGTGTGTGTGTGTGTGTGTGTTATTCACTCAGTCATGTCCAACTCTTTGCAAGTCTATGGACTGCAACCCTCCAGGCTCCTCTGTCCATGGGATTCTCCAGGCAAGAATATTGGAGTGGGTTGCCATTCACTTCTCCAGGGGATCTTCTTGACCCAAGGGCAGAACCTGGGTCTCTCACACTGCTGGCAGATTCTTTACGGTCTGAGCCACCATGGAAGCCCATATATGCTGATATCAGTACATATATATCAGCATCTATGCATGATAAATCCCCAGGGGGAGAAAACGGCAACCCACTCCAGTATTCTTGTCTGGAAAATCCCATGGACAGGGAAGCCTCACGGGCTACAGTCCAAAGGGTCGCAAAGAGTTGGACAGGACTGAGCACAATACCATACATATATCAACACAGGCACTAAAAAGGCGGAGCTCCACGGTTCAGCAATAAAGATGCAATGTACAACACGCTCCCCTTGCTATCTACAGAAGTGGAAATTCACCACACCTGACCCAGGTGTGTCCCACATCATTGATTTGCAACAAAATACTAGGCCATATTCACCACACATTGTCTTTGCGTAATGCTAAGAAACTGTATAATGCCTTTTTTTTAGTTCTCCATAAAATTCAGATCACAAACGCTCCACTGTAATCTGTTGTAGCTTCTCATTTTATCTAGTATTTTTGAAAGCCGCATATATTTCACCTCAGAAGAAGATGATACTAACTCACATGTTCACTCGCCGTAGAACCTTGAGTTAGAAAACATCTTTTAATTTCTCCAGGATATTTTTAGAGGATTTTTTGTTCTTAATGGTTTCTTCTCCTATTGTTTATTCCTTGCTATTATTTTACTCAAATCTTTTCTTAAAAGATTTGAGAGCCCTGACTTAATTTTTAGCCAAAGAACTTAGATATCTAGACGTTTCATTGTGCAAATAAGCTGATTAAATACAGCACAGTTTAAGTAAGTAGTAGACTACATTCAAAACACTAGTCTTACTTCAATTTTACTGCAAATTAAAAACACTACATAGCAGCACCACAGTTAGATTAAATCATAATATTCTTACAAACAAATTCCTAACTTTCTGCTTTGCTTGTAAGAACTACAGACAAGTAACTCTACCTCTAGTTTTCAAAATGGAATGCTTCCAACTGTGTTTGGAGAGAGAACGTGTGGTAATTTGGGGTCATTTTTAACATGATAGCCTGTTAACCAAGCAACACACTTCAGGCCGCAGTAGGAAAACTGAATCCTTTACCAATGGCTTTCTGAGCAGCTTATCTACAAGACCTGGAGTTAAACTATTAAAACATTCTAACCCCACTATGGGAAACTTCAAAGTGTGACTTTTAAAATAAATGATTTTTCATACAATTTTAATCACTGATTGTATCCAAGAGGGAGGTCAAACCTATTCAAGGCCCTATGCAAAATGAATTCAGCACTGACAAAAGTTAGGAGCTTGTGAAATAGTGAATTTATTATTCCATCCATTATTTATGTGCTAGCATTTCTACCTGTGCCTGATAAAAATTCAAAGGAATTTGTAATCAAAAATAGCATATTTTCAAACTATATTCCAGGGGTATCAGATTCCTACTAAAATTTAGTGTCAATCATATGGCTCTAGAAACCATATACTACCACCATCTGGATTACCTGAGAATAGCTTGTCTGCACTAATTTTTAATTTAAGACTGCTTTTATAGTCAGGCCTTTCACTGTCCTTAGATTATGTACAAATAGTATTTGACTAATGATTAAGGAACACTGACTTCAATAGGAGGGCATTATATTAAACATGTAGAAAATTAACTCCTTAAGTACTGTTTTATCCAAGTGCAATCTTTTCTTCTCATCAGTAAAACTGCAAAGTTATAGTATAAACAATCCTACACACAACATGCACGTGTGTGCACACACAAAAGGCCATGGATTTCACCATCAGATTAAGCCTTAACTTACGTATTTTCATAAGGAATTTCTTTAGTTTAAAAAAAGGTCTAAATAAAATTAATTCTCCTTTGGTGGCAGTCACAAAAGTCATAAAAAGGAACAAGTCCCTAGAAACCATGAAGTCAGCCACAGGTAAAAGAAATATTACATTCAACTCCAAGGAATTTTTAGATCAGGTTAAACCAGCAGGAGCTTCCCTGGTGGCTCAATGGTAAAAAAAAAAAAAAAAAAAAAAAAAAAAACCCCGCCTGCCAATGCAGGAGACGTGGGTTGAATCCTGGGTCAGTAAGATCCCCTGGAAGAGGAAACCACAACCCACTCCAGTATTTTTGCCTGGGAAATTCCATAGACAGAGGAGCCTGGTGGACTATGTCCACTGGGTTGCAGAGTCAGACATGACTTCAAGACCGAGCACACAAACCAGCAGAAGTTCCCGCTTGTTTCAGAAGTTTTCAACAGTTTTCCCTCAGTTTACCAAACTAGAAAAGGTAAAGCGCAGTCACCAAGGATCAGGAGCTGAAAATAACTCATTTTCCTCTAGCTTTCTTTAAGTAATAAACTCCATGAAACCAAATTATCTTAAGCAGCGGTGCCCAATATTTTAGGCACCAGGGGCTGGTTTCATGAAAGACAACGCTTCCATGGACTGGGGGTGGAGGTGGGCGGGTAGTGGTGGACACCTCTGATCTTAAGGATCACAATAAAGACAAATGCACTCATCCATTACATACACACTCACAAATTATCAACCACCATAGGTCAGGAACTGTGCAAAGTAATAAGAACCAACTCACTGCATTCTAAAAGTTCTGCGTCACAAATAAGAAATTGTTTAATTTTGTCGATTTTTAAATACTTCATTATTATCCACACTATTTTTTGACACACCTTAGTGAAAACAAGTATACTTCTACTCCCCAAAAAAACATTCAAAATAAGACTGTCTTCCTCTTTACTTGCCACCACTCCTCACATAATATACCCTTATCCCCCCCTTAGCATTAATTGAAAAACTAAAATACATTAAAAATTGTCTCCAGGTCCATCAGTTGCTTCTGCAGAAGTGCACTGTGTTCTCTGAGTGTCACTAGCTGTGACCCACAGCAAGCGTTCCTTCTGCAAATAAGCTCAGGAAATGCTAACTTCCACATCACTTCATGGGAAAGAGATGGGGAGACAGTGGCAGACTTTATTTTGGCGGGGGGTCTCCAAAATCACTGTAGACGGTGATTGCAGCCATGAAATTAAAAGACGCTCACTCCTTGGAAGAAAAGTTATGATCAACCTAGATAGCATATTCAAAAGCAGAGACATTACTTTGCCAACAAAGGTCCGTCTAGTCAAGGCTATGGTTTTTCCAGTGGTCATGTATGGATGTGAAAGTTGGACTGTGAAGAAAGCTGAGCGCCAAAGAATTGATGCTTTTGAACTGTGGTGTTGGAGAAGACTCTTGAGAGTCCCTTGGACTGCAAGGAGATTCAACCAGTCCACTCTAAAAGAGATCAGTCCTGGGTGTTCATTGGAAGGAATGATGCTAAAGCTGAAACTCCAATACTCTGACCACCTCATGGGAAGAGTTGACTCATTGGAAAAGACTCTGATGCTGGGAGGGATTGGGGGCAGGGGAAGAAGGGGACGACAGAGGATGAGATGGCTGGATGGCATCACTGACTTGATGGACGTGAGTCTGAGTGAACTCCGGAGGTTGGTGATGTACAGGGAGGTCTGGCGTGCTGTGATTCATGGGGTCGCAAAGGGTCGGACACGACTGAACGACTGAACTGAACTGAACTGAACTTCCACAAAGTTCAGCAACTTCATTTCAGAGACTTTGGCTTACTAATACACATTTTGAATATTTGAATGGGGGTTATCATGTCTAGCATTTCCCAAGTATATTTCATCAAGAAATCTTTTCCCAAATCTTACTATTCTCAAGAACAAAGTTCCATGGACCACAGCTCGAAAAATTATGACTTAACCCTTCCTAGCTCAACTTTTTCACAGAACATGCTCACAGTCCATCTCCCTCTGCTAGTCTCTCCCTCTGTTTTGTTTTGTCTCTGTTCTGTCTTTATCACTTTCTCTATTTTTCCTCTCCCCGCCACCCTCATATCTGTATCTATTTCTTTCTCATCCTTTTCAGTCCTCCCTTCCTTTCTCTTTTTCTCTCTCTCCCCACCCCTATACCTCTTTTCAGAAAAATCTAACCACTGGTTTCATACCAACCATAGCATCTATATGTTAATAATGAGCCCATGTTTAACAATCAAGACCTCGATTGTGTATCCTAAGATTTTATTTTCAAATTACTAGTTCAAAGTATGTACATGCTTTGTATTAGACACTGATTTTCTTATTTCCAGAAACATCTCTCAAGCTTGCCCACTTTACCTATTTAATCAAAGGGCTGTAAGGCACTAATTTCATCTAATGTGAAAATTATCTACTAGTCTCATGGGAGAACATATGCCTGATCTGTTAATTTAGCATATCTACTGAATCATAATGAAAACATCAAAGTAGATATAAACACATTTTAGAGACAGATATTTCCAATTTAAAGAACAAGATATCTAGAAGATATTTATTTAGTACTTAAATATAATTTAAAATAATTAACATGATAGATACAACATGTAAATACTATACATAGTATCAACTTTAACATATTTGGTTCTTGCATATTTGACACTGATACTCCTAAACTCAGGCATACCTGACTTGCAAAAATCAAGTAATGCAATTACTTGATTTAAAATTACTTGTTGAGAAGGCTAAGCAAAAAAAGCTAAGTATTCCAAAAATTCCTTTTTCCATAAAAACAACAAAATCATTGGCAGATATTATGAAAATCAACTTTTTAAGAACTCTGCAAAGTAAACATAGGCATGTGACAATCTGTAGAATTGTTCTAATACATAACATCAAATCTTGGTAAAAACAGATGTTGTACAATTTTAATATACTCTGTTCTGCCACACACTCTCTTCTGAGCATAAGAGCCTTGCAAACCAACTGCCTACAATAACAACAAAAACCAGAAGGTTAGAACAAAAACAAAACAAGGTCACAACTTCTCAAATCCATTTCCCAGATAACTGTCATAGTCCGACCTGTCCAGAAGTTCCCTGAAAAATCCAAAACCCAAGGTTTGTCTTTATTTGACTAGACTCAGAGCTTTCGAGTGCAGTGCTTCCCTGGGAGCAGCTATCTAATGTAGTTTTGTTAAAAAGATCTGTTAAAACTGTTAAAAGATCCAGTTTAACAAAAATATAACAGATATGCAAAGAAAATGAAATATAAGTAGAGAATAATCATGGGAAAGAAAATGTCTGAAAAAGCTGAGACTTTGGACTTACTAGACAAAGACTGTAAGTTTTTTAAAATATGTTTAATGAACTGAAGGAAACCATGTCTAAAGAATTAAAGTATTAAAAAATTGCCTTGTCTGTTAGATGATATTAACAAAGTAGAAATGACTAATAAAAACCAGACTGAAACTCTGGAACTGAAACAGAATTTGAAACTGAAAACTGTAACAGAAATGAAAACTTTACTAGACAGACACAACAATATGGTTGAGCAGTCAGAAGAAATAACCGGCTCAATGAAGACAGGTCGCCTATGTTGGTATGCTTGATGATGTCCCACCTAGAAGGAAAGGAGAAAAGAGGCAAAAAGAATTTGCAAAGAAGTAATGTCTGAATTGTGCTCAAACTACCGCACAATTGCACTCATCTCACATGCTAGTAAAGTAATGCTCAAAATTCTCCAAGCCAGGCTTCAGCAATACGTGAACCGTGAACTCCCTGATGTTCAAGCTGGTTTTAGAAAAGGCGGAGGAAACAGAGATCAAATTCCCAACATCCGCTGGATCATGGAAAAAGCAAGAGAGTTCCAGAAAAACATCTATTTCTGCTTTATTGACTATGTCAAAGCCTTTGACTGTATGGATCACAATAAACTGTGGAAAATTCTGAAAGAGATGGGAATACCAGACCACCTGACCTGCCTCTTGAGAAATCTGTATGCAGGTCAGGAAGCAACAGTTAGAACTGGACATGGAACAACAGACTGGTTCCAAATAGGAAAAGGAGTACGTCAAGGCTGTATATTCTCACCCTGCTTATTTAACTTTTATGCAGAGTACACCATGAGAAACGCTGGACTGGAAGAAACACAAGCTGGAATCAAGATTGCCGGGAAAAATATCAATAACCTCAGATATGCAGATGACACCACCCTTATGGCAGAAAGTGAAGAGGAGCTAAAAAGCCTCTTGATGAAAGTGAAAGTGGAGAGCAAAAAAGTTGGCTTAAAGCTCAACATTCAGAAAACGAAGATCATGGCATCCAGTCCCATCACTTCATGGGAAATAGATGGGGAAACAGTAGAAACAGTGTCAGACTTTATTTTGGGGGGCTCCCAAATCACTGCAGATGGTGACTGCAGCCATGAAATTAAAAGACGCTTACTCCTTGGAAGAAAAGTTATGACCAACCTAGATAGTATATTCAAAAGCAGAGACATTACTTTGCCGACTAAGGTCCCTCTAGTCAAGGCTATGGTTTTTCCTGTGGTCATGTATGGATGTGAGAGTTGGACTGTGAAGAAGGCTCAGTGCTGAAAAATTGATGCTTTTGAACTGTGGTGTTGGAGAAGACTCTTGAGAGTCCCTTGGACTGACTGCAAGGAGATCCAACCAGTTCATTCTGAAGGAGATCAGCCCTGGGATTTCTTTGGAAGGATGATGCTAAAGCTGAAGCTCCAGTACTTTGGCCACCTCATGCAAAGAGTTGACTCACTGGAAAAGACTCTGATGCTGGGAGGGACTGGGGGCAGGAGGAGAAGGAGACGACCAAGGATGAGATGGCTGGATGGTATCATGGACTCGATGGACCTGAGTCTCAGTGAACTCTGGGAGATGGTGATGGATAGGGAGGCCTGGCGTCCTGCGATTCATGGGGTCGCAAAGAGTCAGACACGACTGAGTGACTGAACTGAACTGAATGTCTGAATACATCTTAAGTTTGATGAAACATGTTGATATACACATTTAAACTCAATGAACCTCGAAAAAATAAACAAGAGATACACATCTGGATACATGACAATCAAACTGTCCAAAAAATCAACAAGAATTTGAAAGGCAACAAGTAACTTATGCACAAGACTCATCACTCAAATTAACAATTCTTCAGCAGAAACCATGGAGGCCAGAAGGCAGCGGCAAAATATATTCATAGAGCAAAAAGGAATTCAACCAAGAATTCTATAGCTAACAAAATAATCCTTCAGAAATGATGCAGCAATTAAGGCATTCCCAGGTAAGCAAAAAGTGATAGAATTTGTACACAGCAAGGTCTACAAGAAATACCAAAGGGAGATCCTGAGGCTAAAATGAAAGGACACTAGACGGCAACTTTAATCTACATACAGAGTACCAGTAAATATACCTACACACGAAGGTAAACATAAGTGACAGTATAAGATATTTTTGGTTTAACTTTTTCTCCTTCTTATAAGACAATTGCAAACAGCAATAATTATGAGCGAAGGGCATGCAGTGTATAGAGATGCAATTTATATGACAATATAGCACAAACTAGTGTATAGAAAGTAGGCAATGGAAGAGCACTGTTGACTCTTGTATTGTCTAAGAAGCAAGTCAAGGTAATTCTTTAAATGTCAGAAAAATTTCAATAAACAATTATGTAGGACAGACAAACATATCTGCAGGCAGTACTCAACCATTAAGTCATCAGTCTTGGAACTCTGCTGTAATGTTGCCCTCAATACTATAAAACTAATAAAATATGTACAATTACCCCATTTTATACAAAGAAAATTCACTCAAAGTGTAAGCATGTCCATGAGTGTCCAAGTCATCAAAGCTGAAACCTTTACTCACTTATTTTCAGCAGAACCCAAACAACTTCCTTTAGTCCTTTGCATCATTATACGTAAATTAACAAATATTAATATAAAGTTTTCATTTGCTTGTTGCTAAGTTAACTTCCCTATAAAAACACTATTATTTATTCTGTATTGTATAGGTAAGTGCTCTAATGCAGTATTTTAAAATGCTTGTAGTTAACTGCCACATCAAAATAAGATACACTAGGAAACAGTCAATTTCAGCTAAAAATATGAGTCTATATCCATCATTTCTTCCAAGTTTTTTTGTTTTTTTTTTAAATAAGGGACTTTTTTTTTCTTTTTTAACAGAGTGGCTATTCCATGCCAGGCACTGGGCTCAGGACTCGGGTAACAGGGTGAACAAGACAAAGTTGTCTCCTTTTTAGACTACAACTTGCATAGGGGATAAAAGTAACATTTACTCCACCACAGAGCTGCCAGACCTTACACAGGACTTGCTCTTAACCCCACCATAGTTCCACCAGAATTTACACAGGACTGGGGAAACAGACTCTTGGAGGGCACAAACAAAACCTGGTGCACACCAGGACCCAGGAGAAAGGAGCAGAGACCGCACAAGAGACTGACCCAGACTTGCGCATGAGTGTCCAGGAGTCTGGCAGAGGCGTGGGTCAGCGGTGGCCCGCTGCAGGGTGAGGGGCACTGAGAGCGGCAGTGCATACACAGGACCTTTTGAAGGAGGTCGCCATCATCTTCATTACCTCCACCACAGTTTGCTCGCAGGTCAGCCAACAGGGAGGGAATAGCCCTGCCCATCAAAAGAAAACTGGATTAAAGACTGACTGAGCATATCCGAGTAATGCTGAAGAAGCTGAGTTGAATGATTCTATGAAGACCTATAAGACCATCTAGAAATAACACCCAAAAAAGATGACCTTTTCATTATAGGGGACTTGAATGCAAAAGCAGGAAATCAAAAGATACCTGGAATAACAGGCAAATTTGGCCCTGGAGTACAGAATGAAGCAGGGCAAAGGCTAAAAGAGTTTTGCCAAGAGAACGCATTGGTCATACCAAACACTCTCTTCCAACAACACAAGAGAAGACACTACACAAGGACATCAGCACATGGTCAACATCAAAATCAGATTCATTATATTCTTTGCAGCCAAAGATGGAGAAGCCCTATACAGTCAGCAAACACAAGACCAAGAGCTGACTGTGGCTCACATCATGAACTCCTTATTGCTAAAATCAGACTTAAGGTGAAGAAAGTAGGAAAAACCACCAGACCATTCAGGTATGACCTAAATCAAATCCCTTATGATTATACAGTGGAAGTGACAAATAGATTCAAGGGATAAGATCTGACAGACAGAGTGCCTGATGAACTATGGATGGAGGTTCATGACACTATACAGCAGGCAGTGACCAAGACCACCCCCAAGAAAAAGAAATGCAAAAAGGCAAAATGGGTGTCTGAGGAGGCCTTACAAATAGCTGAGAAAAGAAGAAAAGGGAAAGGCAAAGGAGAAAAGGAAAGCATACCCATCTGAATGCAGAGTTCCAAAGAATAGCAAGGAGAGGTAAAAAAGCCTTCCTCGGTGATCAATGGAAAGACATAGAGGAAAACAATAGAATGGGAAAGACTAGAGATCTCTTCAAGAAAATTAGAGATACCAAGGGAACGTTCCATGCAAAGATGGGCACAATAAAGGACAGAAATGGTATGGACCTAACAGAAGCAGAAGATATTAAGAGTATCTTCTTAATACACAGAAGAACTATACCAGAAAGATATTCATGACCCAGATAACCATGATGGTGCAATCCACTCAACTAGAGCCAGACATCCTGGAGTGTGAAGTCAAGTGGGCCTTAGAAAGCATCACTACAAACAAAGCTAGTGGAGGTGATGGGATTCCAGTTGAGCTGTTTCAAATCCTAAAAGACGATGCTGTGAAAGTGCTCCACTCAATATGCCAGCAAATTTGGAAAACTCAGTAGTGGCCACAGGACTGGGAAAGGTCAGTTTTCATTCCAATCCTAAAGAAAGACAATGCCAAAGAATGCTCAAACTACCGCACAACTGCACTCATCTCACACGCTAGCAAAATAATGCTCAAAATCCTCCAAGCCAGGCTTCAACAGTATGTGAACCATGACTTTCCACATGTTCTAGCTGGATTTCGAAAAGGCAGAGTAACCAAAGATCAAATTGCCAACATCCGTTGGATCATCGAAAAAGCAAGAGAGTTCCAGAAAAATATCTACTTCTGCTTTATTGACTATACCAAACCCTTTGACTGTGTGGATCACAACAAAATGTGGAAAATTCTGAAAGAGATGGGAATACCAGACCTCCTTACCTGCCTCCTGAGAAATGTGTAGGCAGGTCAGGAAGCAACAGCTAGAACTGGACATGGAACAACAGACTGGTTCCAAATCAGGAAAGGAAAAGATCAAGGCTGTATGTCACCCTGCTTATTTAACTTACATGCAGAGTACATTATGAGAAACGCTGGACTGGATGAAGCACAAGCTGGAGTCAAGATTGCCAGGAGAAATATCAGTAACCTCAGATACACAGATGAAAGCACCCTTATGGCAGAAAGTGAAGAAGAACTAAAGAGCTTCTTGATGAAAGTGAAAGAGGAGAGTGAAAAAGTTGGCATTAAAGTTGGCATTTTTTCCACTCAACATTGAAAAAACTAAGATCATGGCATCCAGTCCCATCACTTCATGGCAGATAGACGGGGAAACAATGCAAACAGTGAGAGACTTAATTTTGGGGGGCTCCAAAATCACTACAGCTGATGACTGCAGCCATGAAATTAAAAGACCCTTGCTCCTTGGAAGAAAAGCTATGACCAACTTAAACAGCATATTAAAAAACAGAGACATTACTTTGCCAACAAAAGGCCATCTAGTCAAAGCTATGGTTTTTCCAGTAGTCATGCATGAATGTGAGAGTTGGACTATAAAGCAAGTTGAGCGCCAAAGAATTGATACTTTTGAACTGTGGTGTTGGAGAAGACTGTTGATAGTTCCGTGGACTGCAAGGAGCTCAAACCAGTGAATCCTAAATGAAATCACTCCTGAATATTCATTGGAAGGACTGATGCTGAAGCAGAAACTCCATTACTTTGGCCACCTGATATGAAGAACTAACTCATTTGAAAAGATCCTGATGCTGGGATAGATTGAAGACAGAAGGAGAAGGGAAAACAGAGGACAAGATGGTTGGATGGCATTCCCGACTCAATGAACATGAGCGTTAGTAACCTCCAGGAGTTGTGATGGACAAGGAAGCCTGGCATACTGCAGCCCAGGGGGTCACAAAGAGTCAGACACATCTGAGTGACTGAACTGAAAGGTAGCAGACACATAAACCAGACCAAGTAGACAATTACAGATTACAATCAGAACAAGATCAACCATAGCTAGAGCCATCCAGTCAAGCCTAGTTTATATCAACCAACACTCAGCCAACTTGCAATCCATTCAAGTGAGAATGACTGTTTTTGCATGCTATGGGGTCTTGGGGGGAATATTTGCACCAAGTAACAGTAGACAAACATTTGTAACAAACATCAGGCACTGTATTAGTAACTTTACATGTGCGGGCTCATCCAAACCTCCCACTGATCCTTCGCCATAGATAATATTTTTAGCCCTATTTAACCAATAAGGAATTGAGAGTGACAGGTTGAATTACTTGCTTACAGTCTCACCATTAATGACTGTGAGAACCAAGAATGAAACCCAATCGGTCTAATTTTAAAGTTCTATGGCTCCTCATTACTTTGATGGTGTCCGTTCTAAGTTGGCTCCAGTCTGCTAACAACAGTATCAATATGTATATCCTTGTGCTTTTTCTTTTCTAGCACTTATGAACGTGAATTATAAAAAATAAGCTACAAACTCGAATTGGTGTTTCCAGATTTACTTTCACTGTTGCTGCCCTATTAGGACATACTTTACCTAGGTACAAACTGAACAGAGTGCTACCAAGCTTTGGTACCATTTTAAATGATCATACTGTTTCATTTTCCATAAAGTGAAAGCAAGCAGTTATACCAGCAAAGTAAATTTAACTATTTATTGTTTAAATTAGATAAGAAAAAATTTTAGGGAAATTCAGTTTTTACAAAAAGTCTTACTGAAAATATTATTACTTCCAGATTTGATAGTGACAATATCTTCTTGGAAAATAAAGTATCATTGCAAGAATATTTGTTTTAGGAATATACTGAATTTAGTAAATTCCTTTATCTGGATCAAGAAAGCCATGGTAAGTATCAAAAGTGAAATTTATTTAAAATGCAGCACTCAACGCACAGTTCATTTTTTTTACATAATTTTATACTGTTTTTTATACCACAAAGACATGACATAACATGGTGATTTGTACTATGGTTGAAAACAAAGGCCATTTATGCTTTCCACAATCCATCAGACTCAGGTATGAAGTAGACTACCCTACTTCTAATGACAACAAGTCTGTGACTTCCTGAAACTCCTAATTCCACTTACTTTGTGATAGGGAACACACAGTCTGTATGAAAGGATTTATCCTATCTTTGTCAGCCTAAGGAAGCTTTGGACATTTACTATTTTTTAAAAAATTTACAAGGGAACTTGAGATTACTTTAAGGAAAAGGGAAAAAAAATAAGTCTAGCCAAAGTATTGTAGACTTTTTAGTTTTTCTTAGAAATGGAAAATATACAGTTTTTCCTTGAAGCTTTCTTATTATCCTAAGACAATAATGGTTAAGGGCGTGTTTCCAAAAAAGGAACTTAGTGTCATTAAACCCTTATGTTTAATAGAATGTTTCCTGAACCTTCCCACTGAATTACAGCCATCAGATACTAACATCCTATTTATTGCTTCTATTTCAAATATGGGATTCCCTGATAGCTCTGTTGGTAAAGAATCTGCCTGCAATGAAGGAGACCTGGGTTCGATTCCTGGGTCGGCAAGATCCCCTGGAGAAAGGACAGGTTATCCACCCCAGTATTCCTGGGCTTCCCTTGTGACTCAGCTGGTAATGGATCTGCCTACAATTCAGGAGACCTGGGTTCTATCCCTGGGTTGGGAAGATTCCCTGAAGAAAGGAAAGGCTGCCCACTCCAGTATTCTGGCTTGGAGAATTCCACGTATAGACCACGGAGTCTCAAAGAGTCGAATACGACTGAGTGACTTTCACTTTCATTTCAAATATACTCATTCTCCTGTGGCATATATATCTAAAACCTATTCAATATTAGAACCAAATCTCAAAGTGAAACTGAAAAGATGAAAACCACACAGGTAAAGAGACAACATGCTAATAAAAACTGACTGCTGAATATATTCACGACTGAGCTAAGGACATAGTCTCTAATCTTTTCCTCCTAGGTTATCAGACCTTATTAAAAGGTACTTGCAAAAGAAATTACACTTTTTTATGGGCAATTAATTATCAAAATGAATTAGAATATAGCACACCACTGTTTAAAGAATCAGTTTCAGGAAACCTAACAGGTAATCAGGCTGTAATTTTTATCTTGTTTTTGCTGTTTCATACATATGGGCGCTTTTAAGTACCTTGACTTCTTAACTACCAAACGGGAAGATCACCTACCAGTTATGCTGCTTTCCACAGACTACTCAGTTAACTAGTTTCCCTTTCCCTCTGTGTGAATAAAAACTCCAATGTGAATTTGACCAAAGTCCTAGGATGAGGCCAAGGAAAGTGAAAGTCACTCAGTCATGTCCAACTCTTAGCAACCCCATGGACTATACAATCCATGGAATTCTCCAGCCCAGAATACTGGAATGGATAGCCTTTCCCTTCTCCAGGGATCTTCCCAACTCAGGGATCGAACCCAGGTCTCCCACATTGCAGGCAGATTCTTTACCAGCTGGGCTACAAGGGAAGCCAAGGAGGACATTTTAAATCAGTTTCAAAGGACCAAATGGCCTTAAAGACACATACACATCTGCCAGATCAATTTCCATTCAAAACACACTTCCAGCTCACACAGCTGTAAGGAACAGATATGAACACCTGCTTAAAGTGGATGCTTAGACCAACAGACACCCAGATGAGAAGTGTCGAAGCCAAGGGCAAGTAGCTCCAACCCAAGTAATACGATTCATCACTTGTTCAGTGAGTACATTCTAACATCTAACTGTTATGCAGAAATTTTAAAAGAAGAAATGTGTCATTGAACAGAAATGTGATGTGATTAAATCTGTTTCAGTTCTATAAGCTAAAAGATCAATTATTATTGGAGCTTTGCATACAAAGACCAGTAATTTTCCCCATTGAAACAAACTTGTTTTTTCCCCCTACTAACTTAAGCCTGAAATCTCTTTCAAAGCAACGGTTTCTTTTCTAACGCAACATAAAATATCCCTGTGGTGATTCGTCTGGTAAATGCATTTACCACTAACTCCTCATATTTGAACTCCATCGTTCCATCAGCTCAGTCTGCTTGGGCTGCATTAACATCCCAGGCCCATTTATGTTCATGAAACCAAGCAAACTTCCACTGGATGATCTTGTCAACCTCTATACATCTTGCTGACTTGACAATTTACATACCCCAGAAGTGAAGTCGCTCAGTCGTGTCCAAATCTGCGACCCCATGGACTGTAGCCTACAGGGCTCCTCTGTCCGTGGAATTTTCCAGGCAAGAGTACTGGAGTGGGTTGCCATTTCCTTCACCAGGGGATCTTCCCGACCCAGGGATTGAACCTGGGTCTCCTGCACTGCAGGCAGACGCTTTACCATCTGAGCCACCAGGGAAGCCCCTTATATACCCCATCCAACCTCAAATAACAAAATATAATCTAAACAACAACAGAATTTCAGGGAAAAAATTCTAGGTTACTTCCAAATCTTAACATTATGAAAGTTAAAGAACTTAAGTTTAAAGAATTAACAACAAGTTTTTTACAAGTAAAGGACAGGGAAGCCTGGTATACTGCAGTCCAGGGGGTCACAAAGAATCAGACACAACTTAGTTACTGAACAACAGTAAGTTTTTACACGGGAACACTTTACTAGGGAGTAACAAACTGAAGCCAACAATGGATTCACAACAAGGTGTAACTTCCACTAATCACTGCTGTTTCCAGTTATTTCTTCTGAACAATCCAACAAAGATATTTTCCCTTTTCATGGTCAAAATTACCAACACTCAGAAAAGTAGAGCAAATGACTGAATGTAAACTTAGGCCTGGGAGATTCCACACTTTTTACTTTTACAACATGACGACTGTGGTAGATTAAAGACAGACACAAATTCCTAGGGGTAGGGTGGCATTGTTTTCCCTCTCCTTAAATACACGAGCTGGACTCTAACTGTTCTGACCTACAGACAACAACGGAAGTGACGGTGCTTCAGACCTGGGCACAGGCTGTCGCAAGACCAGCAGCTTCCACCTTGATCTCCTGGAACCCAGGCTAGCTTCAAGTTCACGGTCTCACTCTTCAATTCACTGTTGATCACAGTCTGTAAATCCATTACAGGCTTTTTAAATCTAGGTATATTTCAGTTCTCAAATGTTCATTTGAGTTTTCAACCCTTTCCATATTTGTCTTGAAACTCCTCACTCACCCATTCTATGAACTCTGTATGTCAAACCACGTCTTATAGATTCTTCAACATATTTGTCATGCTTATTTTAAAGTCATACTGCTTTCCCATCTTGGGGTCTTTTTCTTTAAACTTTTCCTAACCTGAGTCACTTTTCCCTTTTTAATTGTTTAATGGCTTGAAACACATACTAGACACTGTAGAGGATGTATTTTATACAAACTATACATTACTGTTCTCTGTGGTGTTTCCTGGGAAAATGTACTTCTAAAAGGTAGTCCTCCTAGAACACTGATGAGAAGCCAGAGGCGTTTCAATTCCCTTTAGCATGCCAAGACTCTGACTCCAAATCCTGTCTTCCTTAGAGTGAGCAGCTGAGGTCTCTCTGTTCATGCCCTTCAGGCTTCCAGCTGATGTTTTCCCCTGGGACTCTTAGAATACTGTGAATACCGCACAATGCACAGTCTGGAAGCCGGCAAAGGCTTGAGGAGATTTCATACACATGTTTCAGGCCTGCCTCCTCTGCGGCTCCCAGCATTTTGGAATAGCCCTTTCAATGGCCAACTTCCTTAGCAACCCAAACTTCACCATCTAATTTCTCAGGACCAAAAAAAAAAAAGTTCTCAGCCTGACCATCTCAGAGACCAAGAAGTTACTCAGGCAGAAGCACTTCATGTATCAGTCGGGAGTTGTCAACTACATAAACATTTCAACAGGAGAGATTTAACATATAGTATTATTAACTATGTACAATTGTTATACTACAAATGAGTAAGACAGAACTCTATAAAACATGCCAACTCTGAGGGAACACACCCAAAGAAGGAACAACTTGGAAAAAAGACAGGGTAGGGCCTCAATCCAAGGCTGAGATTCCAATCTCCCTGGAGAAAGTATGGCTGTGGCCCACTAGATGGTGGAGGAGTTTAGCCTCTTGACCTGGGCCAGAGACGGTACACAGTCAACAAGCTAAGACTGGCATTTCAGAAACTATGAGCAAGGAGGACTGGCAAGCTAAGAGCCCCTCTGGATGGCCGGGAGCCTGAGATTGATGAGCAAGGAACTGCAGACAGGGACTGACAAGCCCAAATCCTCCTGCTGGAATGCCAAGCAACCAACATTGGCATGCACACAAGTGCGGTCCAGGACTGCAAGCAGGAAATCCTCCACCAGCCTATCAGCAGGCAGAGAATGGCAGGCCAGAACTCGCATCAAAAACTCGTTCAAGAGTGAGGGGCACTGAGCTCCACACACACTCAGATGGCAGCTGTGTATCTAGCAGGAAGGAAAGTGCACCAGACTCAAGAAGAAAGGCCTTTTCCTCCTGCAGTGTCGTCGGCGCACTCCGCAGCAGAAGGGAGACATCCACGTCTATGGGATCCACCAATGGAGTGCAGGGTGGGTTTAGAGCCGAGTACCACACTGTATGGGCCTCCCCGGTGGCTCAGCGGTACAGAATCCACCAGTAACGCAGGAGCTATAGGAGCTGTGGGTTCGATTCCCGGGTGGGGAAGAACCCCTCAAGGAGGGCATGACAGC
The DNA here is from genome assembly GCF_032405125.1 of Capricornis sumatraensis. NCBI lineage: Eukaryota > Metazoa > Chordata > Mammalia > Artiodactyla > Bovidae > Capricornis > Capricornis sumatraensis. The sequence goes on from NC_091073.1 coordinate 29,634,329, forward strand.
CCACTGTAGCATTCTTGCCTGGAGAATCTCATGGCCAGGGAAGCCTTGCGGGTTACAGCCCGTGGGGTCGCACAGAGTTAGACACGACGGAAGCGGCCTAGCATGCACATACCACACTGTATATAAATATGTGTCTTCCCTAGCCTGATCCCCTTCTTTCAAGGGCTGACTTCTTTCCCACTTTTGCACAGTTTTGGTCCTCATTCCCGTTATACAAACACACATATATACATATGTATCTCATCTCTCTTTCTCTACCCATGTCTCTCTCTCAACGAAGTTTTGGAGTTTATCATTTTTGAATGACAAACTGAATAACTGTCTATTTATTCAAGGAATTCTATCCTGACTAGGAGCCAAGAACCCTAGAAAATGATTTGACACAGAACCTGGAGAACATCATAAGCAGAGAACGACCACTATTTTGTTTCAGATTACCTACTGGGAGGTTTACGACATGTATGGCCATCCTGGCATTTTGCAGTGCTCCTAAGTTTCACTAAAAATAAACCCTGTCCAAAATGATCTCAGTTAAAAATAATAATAATAATTCCACTAGTTATAAAAGAAATTGAGTTAATTAGTGCTTTTGTCATCTTTAGGAATGATAAAGTTGATAAATATAAAACTGATAAATAATAAAGCTGATAAATGAACTTTAAAAAAAAAAAACCTATGACAATGTTTCCTTTAATGGCTGAGATAATGCTAAACTACATCTCGAGGTTATATTTTGAATATATCAAACTCTTTCTCAAGACATTTATGCCCACAAATAGCAATGTCCAGAAAATCATGACAAACTTTGAAATCATGCATAGGGCAGAGATTAAATTTTTATTTGTTAGAAGTCCACAATATATCAGAAATGTTGAAGGGCACATAGCCTGAAGGATTGGCTCCACACAACTATTTCAGACACAGCTATTCTCTACAACAAACATGGCTCCTAAAATGCCAGACTTACTATAGTATATAGTTAATAAGCTTTTTTATGTCACTATACATGACTTTTCAATGTTCTAGGCAACAGCCCAATAAAACAAAACCTTGCCAGAACCACTTAAAAGCAAAACTTTCCTTCTGGTTCCTCTGGCAATGCTTTGTGAAACACCCAAGAAGAAAGCTATATTACAAACTCAAACAACTTTGGCATCAAACAGCATGTAAAATTATTACTTTATAAGAGACATGCTTATTTTTAAAATGCTAAGAAAATAATTGAGCAACAACACAAAACAGTAAGAGTCGCTTGTACAATACGTAAGTGGATACAGTCTGGACAAAACTCCACACCTGAATTAGATGTACCAGTCTGAGGAGTAACATGTGATACAGGATTCCAGGAATTAGACTTCAGGCTGTGTGTGGCTGGGGAAGATGTGCACTGGACAGGCAGGCTCATGGATCAGAGAAGGCAACACTGATCAGTCAATCTCAGTAGACAAACACGCCCTGCCACTGAAGGGGGATGCTGAGGGGAAGTCACGGAGAGGTCTGTGTAGCTACAGCCTCACCTGGCCCCCAGTCCAGTGTCTGTCTGGTGGTGAACTGGGGCTAGTAACTGTTAATGGCTTTATTAGTCAGAGAGACAAACTAGATGGTGTGACATGGGGAGGACAGGGGGCAGCTACCAGGCGTCTCTACGTCTGTTGGTCTATCTATCTGACAACAAAAAGACTTTGGGAGAAAAATGCCTTCTGCTTTCCTTCAGCCTTCCAAAACTCATTCATACTGTCCTTTTGGCCAATCTAAATAGAAAAATAGTTTCCAATTTAGCCCTGATCCAGCAAGGCCTACCACAGATGGGTGTAATTCAGATACCCACTACAAGAGGACATGATTCAGAGATGCACAGAAAAGAATAGTCATTAATTCACCCACTTAACAGAACATATAGTTTGATAGGTATGAATGAAATGCTATAAATTTTAAAATTTATATTCCTTCATGATAAAGTATGTACTCCAAATATCTCACTATATATTTTCCTATCATTCTCTGATTTTCCTAAGAGGAAAGAGCCTCGAGATGGATAAATTGCGAAACTGGTATTGACATACACATACTACTACATATAAAGTAGATACCTAATAAGGACCTCCTGTATAGCACAGGGAACTTTACTCAATACTCCATAATGGCCTATATAGGAAAAGAATCTAGAAAGGGGAGATAAATCTATACATATAACTGATTCACTCTGCTGTACACCTGAAAAAAAAATTGTGACTCAATTATGCTCCAATAAAAAAAATTTTTTTTAAAAGACCCTCACATAAGAGTTTAAGTTCTTAAATCTGCCTCCAAAGCTTTTTTGGCCATGAGCTGGTAAATTAACACCCAGATGTTAATACATATACTACACAAATTAACATAAGAAGTCCAAGAACTAAATGAGATCAAAATTTAATTCATCATCTGATTGTGGATGAACCCAAACCTTACAAGGTTTCCTTCTACAGTCAAGCAAACCAAGAACTTTTTCATTCTGAAACTTATTTCTTCCCTCTAAATAACAGCATCTCTTTGCTAGTACACAGTACGGTTCATGATGTGATCATGGAATTGCTTGGTAGTCAGGAACTGTCATTTTTGGAAGAGCATAAACTAGAAGGGCTGCCTGTGGGCTACTGTTGGTCATCCCCTGTCACATACAAAGCCTGGACCTGGACTGTCAGTTACATCTAATTCTTCAGTGTCCATGTAATTTCTCAAACCTCCTGAAAAATCCTGCCCTCTCCCAACTGTCCTCCAGAAGTCAGCTCCTACTGTGAGATGCAGACTCTCGTAGTAAAACATCGAAAAGAGAAAATACTGTATCTCTTCAGTTCATTTGTTTACTTTATTTTTTTTAATTTTTTTTTAATTTTTTTTAAATTTTAAAATCTTTAATTCTTACATGTGTTCCCAAGCATGAACCCCCCTCCCACCTCCCTCCCCATAACATCTCAGTGGGTCATCCCCATGCACCAACCCCAAGCTACTTTAAAAAAAAAAAAGCAGCTTGTCTTGCCAAATTCTGTAACCAAAAGATCAGGAATTTACAGATAAAACGAAAAGCCTTTGACAGCTCCAAGAGGCCCTCTGCCTACTGCTCAGAACAGAGCATATATTTCCATTGGATGCCTCTTTCCACACATTCCATTCCCCACCTTCAACTTTCTTACCAGAAAGGTACAAACACAGCAAACATTTCCAGTAATCTCCCAGCCTGGAAATTTTTTTTTTAATAAAATTTTCTTATTTTTCCATTACAATGTCATGAACTCAGGACAAACTACAGGAAGAAAGTAACAACCCTATTGTTTGTGATCTCCTCTTCAGTCTGATTCTATGTCCTATTTGCCTAAGCTTTTGTCTGTTGTTTGTTTTTCTTACAAACAATTGTAATTAGACTGCCTCCACATTGCATTTTTTAAAACATTATCTAACACAGGTAAAGACAGATAGTCACATATTATTAATACACATTCCTAAAGAATAGGTATGAACCAGGGTAAGAGCATGAAAAAACTTTATATATTCTCTAAGGTTTCTACACTAAGTATATAATTTAAAATACACAATGCTCTTACAATTTATTATACCAAGACCTCACAAATTTTAGAATTCTCACAACAACATGCATTAAACATCTACTAGATTTGAGGCACTTTGCTAGACAATGAAAATAAAAGAAAGATTCAGAGTTAAATATGTTTAGGGGCTTCCCCAATGCCTCAGTGGTAAAGAATCCACCCGCCAATGCAGGAGACATGGGCTCCATCCCTGGGTAAGGAAGAATCCCTGGAGGAGAAAATGGCAACTCACCCCAGCATTCTTGTCTGGAAAATTCCATGGACAGAGGAGCTTGGCAGGCTACAGTTCACGGGGTCACAAAAAGCCGGACGCAACTGAAGCGGCTAAGCAGCAGAGCAACAGTGGAGCCAATTACATTCAAGAGCGCATGATCACCCCAAGTACCCAAACACCCCCAAAAAGAAATTCCCACATTCTGTGATTTCAAAACATACTAAACAACTACAAAACTTAATGCAGAACTAAAGTAATCAAGTCAGTGTGGTCCTAGGATAAAGACAGACAAATAGACCAGTGGAACAGAAACAGCCCAGAAATAAGCCCTTACATTTTTGGTCAAATTATTTAGTCCAAAGACTATTTAACAGGGAAAGGACAGCATTTTCAACAAACGATGCTGGGGAAAATGAATATTCACATGCCAAAGAATCAAGTTATACTTTCACCTAATACCATACACAAAAACTAACTCAAAATGAAATAAAGACTTAAGTGTAAAAACTAAAATTGTAAACCTCTTAGAGGAAAAAATAGGTTTCAGGACACTGATTTTTCAATGGCTTCTTGGATATGGCACCAAAACACAGACAAAATTTGATAAATTAGAGTATATCATACTTAAAAGACCTCTGCATCAAAGGGCACTATCACCAGAACTGAAAAGGTAGTCCACAGAGTGGGAGAAAATATTTGCACAGGAAATCTGGTAAGGCATTAATATCCAGAATATATAAAGAATTCCCACAACTGAACAAGAACACAACCCAGTTTTTGAAAGGTGCAAAGGACTTGAATAGACATGTCTCCAATGATACATAATTGGCTGATCTTTATGCAAATAGCCTCTTCCTACAGATAAAAATTAAAAATAATATGTCAATAAATTTGAAATATCAATAAACAGATAAATTTCCAGAAAAATATAGTGTGTCAAAATCAGCACCAGGAATATGACAAAGCTTTGATAGTTCAATAACCATTACAGACACTGAAATGTTATTTAACAACAGCAATCAGATTCCAGTCCAATTCAACAGCATAAAATGACCCAGAACTAATCTCCTCACACGGACACACCAAGTCTACATCTACACACGGAGCACTTCCTCCTGAAGAACTGAGGGCTGATTGAACACCTTCTGCGCAACAAGTAATAGAAAGACCACACAGATGAAGATGGGTAGGAAAGATGCTATCAGTGAAAATCATACCCCACAATGTGGCAACCTGCTGTAAGGAGGGTCATCACCAAGGGGCCTGCGCACAGATCTGCCTGTCCTGGGGCACCATGGAAAATAAACAGTGGTTTAAAGGGCACCTGTACTACATGAAGGAAATGCATTTACTAACCAAAGAGCATTTGCCAAATGGAAGGCATAGGGATACTGAGGAACAGCTGAAACTCTCTCTGGGATCAGAGGCGCCATAGACTGCCATTTTTGCAGTCTTGCCAACCTTGATGGCACAGGTGCAAACACAGTCCAGGCACTCAACTGGCCTGCCAATGCTGCTGCAGTGCCCCCACAACCTTGGCCCATACCAGCTCCAGGCATCTTACCAAGTCAGCTCTCCTATAGTGCACACCAGAACCTCACAGTGCCCATTCAAGTTCCAGTGGTCCTTCCAAGGTAGCCCCATCACAGTGCACCTAGAGACCCTTCAGCCCAAGACCATTCCAGCCCACCTCTCCAAGTCACCCATCCCACAGAGGCTACACTAGGCACACACCTAAAGAAAGCCAGGCCCTTAAGACCAGCTGCATGCATGTGCTTAGTCATTCAGTCATGTCTGACTCTTCGTGACCCCATGGACTGTAGCTCACCAGGCTCCTCTGTCCATGGGGATTTTCCAAGCAAGAATACTGGAGTGGGTTGTCATGCCCTCCTCCAGAGGATCTTCCCAACCCAGGGATCGAACCCAGGTCTCCTTCCTTGCAGGATTCTTTACCATCTGAACCACCAGGGAAGCCCAAGAACACTGGAGTGGGTAGCCTATCCTTTCTCCAGGGAACTACCCACCCCAGGAATCAAACAGGGGTCTCCTGCATTGCAGGCGGATTCTTTACCAGCTGAGCCAGCAGGGAAGCCCTAAGAGCAGAAGAGGCAGCTATTCTGCTTAATTCAAAGATATGCAGAAATTAAAGAACAAGATAAACCCGCTCTCCCCAAGTCTAATGAAACAGAGACAACTTACCTAATAAAGAGTTAAAAGTAACAGACGTAAACATGCTTACCCAACTCAGGACAAAAACAGAGAAAAGACTATTAACAAAAAGTTACAAACTGTAAGAAAGAACTAATCAGAACTGAAGAACACAACAATTGAAATGAAAAATACACTAGAAGCAATCAATAGCAGATTAGATGATACAGAAAAATGTATCTTCAATCTGGAAGACAAAATAGTGGAAATCACCCAAATAATATCTATCAACACATATCAATCATTTTTAATGTAAATAAACTAAATGCTCCAAAAGACAGAGCAGCTGAATGGACAAAAAAATGAGACCTATCTATAAGCTGCCTACAAGAGACTAGTGTAAGATATAAAGACACAAAAAGATTGAAAGTGAAGTGATGGAAAAAATTCCATACAAATGGAAGCAAAAAACGTACAGTTGGGGATAGCAACATGCATACTCAACAAAAAAGACTGTAAAAGAAAGACTAACTGAAGACAAGGGCATTAAAGAGTAATGAAGAAGTTAATCCAAGAAGAAGATAATACAAAAATATTTATACACCCAATGTAGGAGGACCTAAATACATGAATATTAATAGACATAAAGGGAGAGATGTACAGCAATATAGTAACACTAGGTGACTTTAATACTCACAACAATGAACAACAGATCATCCAGACCAAAAAAATTGATACAGAAATAATGGCCTTAAGACACATTAGCCAAGATAGAATGGATACAGAACTTTCCATACAAAAACTATATAATATACATTATTTTCAAGTGCACATGAAACATTTTCCAGGATAGACGACATGTTAGGTCTCAGTAAATTTAAGAGGACTGAAATAAAATCAAGCATCTTTTCCAACCATGAAACTAAAGAGCAACTCCAAGTAGAAAACTGGAAAAAACAAATGTAGAAACTAAACAACATGTTATTGAGTAACCAATGGACAAGAAAATCAAAGACAAAAGTAAAATACCTTGAAACAAAGGAAAATGTAAACTATGCAAAATCCATTGGAGACAGCAAAAGCAGGTCAATTCTTCATTTATAAAAACAATTTGTGCCCTCCTATCTTTCCTACTTTTCCTTTTCAAAACTCCATGTAATGTGAGATTCCTTCTGAGACTTTATTCTAAGGCTCTTCCTGATCACTCCAACTCCAATCCAGGCCTCCTAAACACTGAGTGAGGGAGGAGAAGGAATGGGCAAGCACATCATGTAAAAATGGCAGTAAGACAGCTAAGAAGTGTACTGCTTGTGGATATAAAGAAAAGACTCTTCAAAAAATTTCATGTTCAAAATTGGTTTCTTGTTAGCTCGGCATTTAAGCCTAATGTGTTAATACCCAGTATAAGATACAAGTCTTAGTCATTCTAATACATGTAGGGTGTGGGCAGGATACATATTACAAAAGGAAATTCCTGTTATATTCCTTTAATTGCATGACTCTATTCTTGGACCTAGATACTTAAGTGACAGGAATCTTTAAAAATCAAATGGTTGTTTTAGACATGTTTTTGAAAAGTGTTTTTTCCCTTTCAAGTTAAACACTCGTTTTTATTAAAATACTCTTAATGGAGATTGAGAAAATTTAACACATTAATCTCTACAGTAAAGTTTATGATATCAAAGAGTACATAGTTAACACCAACAGAACAATTCTGTCACTAGTTGAGACCTGATGTGTCTTCCATGTGTGTACATTTTCACGAAAATTTATCTTCTAAGATTCTCACTGGAAACTTAAAAATTTGTGTTAGAAATGAGGCCAGGTCTCTCAATAAAGTTTAGAATACCATCTGTACCCACCATATCAATTTTCCACAAGAAACTGATTCATGTAATTTTAAAAGCTTTTGTACAAAATTTTTCAAAAACAGTATAGAACATGATTATGTATTTGAATATCCAATAAGAATACTTTGAACCAATCTATTGCTTTCCCTCATGTTTCTATAGACTGTATAATTTTCACTACTGAATTTGTTTGTTATTCTTTAGCCATCTTCTTTAGCAGCTGCTTGATGTCATTAAAAATTCAAAGAATAAAAGTTTTTGTAAATCATTTCTTAGCAACAATAGCTTTATTGACTATGCCAAGGCCTTTGACTGTGTGGATCACTATAAACTGTGGAAAATTCTGAAAGAGATGGGAATACCAGACCACCTGACCTGCCTCTTGAGAAACCTGTATGCAGGTCAGGAAGCAACAGTTAGAACTGGACATGGAACAACAGACTGGTTCCAAATAGGAAAAGGAGTACGTCAAGGCTGTATATTGTCACCCTGCTTATTTAACTTATATGCAGAGTACATCATGAGAAATGCTGGGCTGGAGGAAGCACAAGCTGGAATCAAGATTGCCAGGAGAAATATCAATAACCTCAGACATGCAGATGACACCATCTTTATGGCAGAAAGAGAGGAAGAACTAAAGAGCCTCTTGATGAAAGTGAAAGAAGAGAGTGAAAAGTTGGCTTAAAGTTCAACATTCAGAAAATTATGATCATGGCATCCAGTCCCATCACTTCATGGCAAATAGATATAGAAATAGTGGCTGACTTTATATTTCTGGGCTCCAAAATCACTGCAGATGGTGATTGCAGCCATGAAATTAAAAGACGCTTACTCCTTAGAAGGAAAGTTATGCCCAACCTAGACAGCATATTAAAAAGCAGGGACATTACTTTGCCAGCAAAGGTCCGTCTAGTCAAGGCTATGGTTTTTCCAGTGGTCATGTATGGATATGAGAGTTGGACTCTAAAGAAAGCTGAGCGCCGAAGAATTGATGCTTTTGAACTATGGTGTTGGAGAAGACTGTTGAGAGTCCCTTGGACTGCAAGGAGATCCAACCAGTCCATCCTAAAGGAGATCAGTCCTGGGTGTTCATTGGAGGGACTGATGTTGAAGCTGAAACTCCAGTACTTTGGCCACCTGATGCGAAGAGCTGACTCATTTGAAAAGACTGTGATTTTCGGAAAGATTGAGGACAGGAGAAGGGGACAACAGAGGATGAGATGGTTGGATGGCATCACTGACTTGATGGACATGAGTTTGGGTGAACTCTGGGAGTTGGTGATGGACAGAGAGGCCTGGAGTGCTGTGGTTCATGGGGTTGCAGAGTCAGACACAACTGAGAGACTGAACTGAACTAAACTAAGCAACATTGGAAAGTCCAAAACCAATCAAAACCAAATACTTAGTATTAATGTATCTTAAATGTATATCACATCTGTAGATTTTTAATGACTTCAATTACTGTCAACTCAGTCACATGTCAGTATTCATATACCCAACTAGTTTTCCTACTGTGTGTATGTACTCATACACATACATTTGGACATGTAAGCATAAATACACATTATATATAGTTAACAAAACAAATTATATTAATATAATATCATGAGCATATTCATGCTCCATAAAAATTCCCTCAAAACAACTTGAAGTGACACTTTAAAATTACTAATTAAACTAGTCTCTAGAAATGGAGGCCAAATAGAATTTTTCACATTTACAAAAATGCTGTAAATTTTTGTAGCTTTAAAAAAAATGCAGCTTTAAACCCAAATGTCTGCCTATATTTCTGATTTCTCAGATGAATTTCTTGAAGGTTTTAGAAAAGAATTCAGTATGTACATACACATTTATAGTGCCCCCATGCAAATCTTTTTATATAATAACTGACCTAAGTGATAACAAATAAACATATACCTATATATACCTAGGTATGTATAAAATTCTTACATTTGAAAATGTTACAAACTTCACAGAAGCCATGAACTCTTTCAGGTGCTAGAGATAAGACAAAATCCCTGCTCTCATGGAACATTCAGGAAAGAGAAAAACCTACCAAAAATACATCAGTGATATGAAACTAAAGCAGAATAAAGCATTACATGATGAAGAATATTATTTTATATAAGGTTATCAGTGGAAAGCTCCTTTAAGGAGGTTAACATTTGCATAGGTATCTAAATGCAGAGTGGAAACAGTTTTGATATCTTGAAGTGGCCCAAAAGAACCAGTACATTGGAGATTTTTCATATTTATATGCATATTCTTTTCTGTTCATCCATTGAACAAATATGTACTTGGTACTAACAATGTGTCAGGCAAGTTGCTAAGATAGATACCATCCCTACCTTCACAGGGCTCATGATCTAGCAGGAGATTGGACATTTTATAATTGATTTCACAAGTAATTATTCCACTCTAATTGTGATGTTGGGCAGAAAAAACAGGGCACTTGGAAAATGTGTAGTAGGCTGGTGTAACCCAGTGGATATGAAGGTAGACAGTAAAGTCTTCCCTAAATGATAATTCACTTACTATCTAAAGGATATATAGCAAGATAGGAAGTAAAGTTCTAGACCAAACTTGTATTTGAGGAAGTAAGGTGAGCATAACTAGAGCACATAGAACAGGAGAATGAATGAGAGCAGACAAAACGGTCGGGAAAACAATACAGCAGACCCACGCACAGAACTGCATCTTGACATCTATAAAAGTCATCCATAATCTCAAATTCAAAACAAATGAAAATAAAAACCTTTTTGGTCATGTCCACATGACTTTAGATCAGATTAGGATGTGTTGCTTCTGCATATAATTCAATCTCATGTGACCAGACATATAACCAACTAACTTCTGATGAACTCAGGAAATGATTAACACTATTATGTATTTTCTATGTGAGTTCCACAAAGGAAAGTTACACCCTTGATAAAATATAACAACTTCACAGGTCAAGTACATATTTCAAGGTCACGTTAATGACTGACCCATTTAGGTGGTTTTTCAATCAAATATTTCAATTTTCCACAAATGCCCAGAAAATAATCCTTGAATATAGATGTATTTTTTCCCTTGGGACAGTTTTGTGTTTTTCCTTGGGACAAGTTTTGTATATTTTTAACTTAAGTAAAAGAATTTAAGAACACAAGACAGTATTTACTCTTTCAAACCTTCTCTTTCCTAAGGGTCTCACCTAAGGGTCTCACCTGGGTCTCACCTAATATTTGCACCCCATAACACTGAGAAGATAAAAACTGGACAACAAATTCCACATCTTCCCTACATCTATTAATCTACAGCTATACCCAAATATGGCCTTAGCTCCTGTCTCTGTAGCCTTATACTATACCCTATCCCTTCTCAATACAGTATCAGTCAGTCCTGAATATTCACTGGAAGGACTGATGCTGAAGTTGAAACTCCAATACTTTGGCCACCTGATGCAAAGAACTGATTCATCTGAAAAGACCCTGATGCTGGGAAAGACTGAAGGAGGGAGGAGAAGGGGATGGCAGATGATGAGATGGTTGGATGGCATCACCGACTCAATGGACATGATTTTTAGTAAACTCTGGGAATTGGTGATGGACACAGAAGCCTGGCATACTGCAGTCCATGGGGTCGCAAAGAGTTGGACACAACTGAGTGACTGGCCTGAACTGAAATAATTACATCAGCATATCAATGTTAATGCAATAATTGAATGCAGAATGCCAGAGAACAGCAAGAAGAGATAAGAAGGCCTTCTTAGATGAATAGTGCAAAGAAATAGAGGAAAATAAAAGAATGGGAAAGACTACAGATCTCTTCAAGAAAATTAGAGATACCAAGGGAACATTTCATGCAAAGATGGGCACAATAAAGAACGGAAACGGTAAGGACCTAACAGAAACAGAAGAGATTAAGAAGAAATCGCAAAAATACACAAAAGAACTATACAAGGAAGATCTTAATCACCCAGATAACCACATGGTATGGTCACTCACCTAGAGCCTGACATCCTGGAGTCTGAAGTAAAATGGGACTTAGGAAGCATTATAACAAACCGGCTAGTGGAGGTGATGAAATGCCAGCTGAGCTATTTCAAATCCTAAAAGATGATGCTGTTAAGGTGTTGCTGTTAGTATGTCAGCAAATCTGGAAAACTCAGCAGTGGTCACAGGACTGGAAAAGGTCAGTTTTCATTCCAATCCCAAAGAAGGGCAATGCCAAAGAATGTTCAAACTACTGTACAACTGTGCTCATTTCACAAGCTAGCAAGGTAATGCTCAAAATCCTTCAAGCCAGGCTTCAACAGTACATGAACCATGAACTTCCAGATGTTCAAGCTGGATTTAGAAAAGGCAGAAGAACCAGATATCAAATTGCCAACATCCACTGGATCATAGAAAAAGCAAGGGAATTCCAAAAAACAACTACCTCTATTTCACTGACTATGCTAAAGCCTTTGATTGAGTGGATTACAATAAACTGTGGAAAATTCAAGAGATGGGAATACCAGACCACTTTACCTGTCTCCTGAGAAACCTGAATGCAGCTCAAGAAGCAACAGTTAGAACCTTTCATGGAACACATGAATGATTCAAAATTAGGAAAGGAGTATGTCAAGGCTGTATATAGTCATCTTGTTTATTTAACTTATATGCAGAGTACATCATGCAAAATGCCAGGCTGGATGAATCACAAGCTAGAATCAAGACTGTCAGGAGAAATATCAACAACCTCATATAAAGAGATGATATCACTCCAATGGCAGAAAGTGAAGAGGAACTAAGGAGCCTCTTGATGAGGGTCAAAGAGGAGAGTGAAAAAGGTGGCCTGTAACTCAACATTCAGAAAATTAAGATCATGGCATCTGATTCCATCACCTCATGGCAAATAGTCAGGGAAAAAAGTGGAAGCAGTAACATTTTATTTTCTTGGGCTCCATAATCACTGTGGATCGTGACTGTAACCTAGAAATAAAATGTTTGCTCCCTGGAAGAAATGGTGACAAACCTAGACAGTATATCAAAAAGCAGAGACATTATTTTGCCAATGGTTTGGTTTGGTTTGGTTTTGCCAATGGTTTGCCATAGTCAATGCTATGGTTTTTCCAGTAGTCATACACAAATGCGAGATTTGGATCATAAAGAAGGCTAGTCGCTGAAGAACTGATGGTGCTGGATAAGACTCTTGAGAGTCCCTTGGACTGTAAGGAAATCAAACCAGTCAATTCTAAAGGAAATAAACTCTGAATATTCATTGGAAGCACTGATGCGGAAGCTCCAATACTTCGGCCACCTGATGTGAAGACCCCAGTTCACTAGATAAGACTCTGATGCTGGGAAAGATTAGGGCAGGAGGAGAAAGGAGCAACAGAGGATGAAATGGTTGGATGGCAGCACCGATTCAATGGACATGGATTTAAGCAAACTCCAGGGATAGTGAAGCACCACAGAAGCCTGGCGTGCTGCAGTCCACAGGGTCACAAAGAGTCAGACATAACTTAGTGATAGAACAACAGTAACTACAATCAATATGCTATGTCACCCACCTTAATAAAAAAATTCTTAGTTTATAACCCCCTTTGGTTACCCCCGTTTGTCTCCTCCATATGCATGGAAGTTCCTATAAAGAGAGGCCTCCTATTCTCTAGCCAATCAATTGCACCCAGGCTTCTGTTACTACTGCTGCTGCTGCTGCTAAGTTGCTTCAGTTGTGTCCAACTCTGTGCGACCCCACAGAGGGCAGCCCACCAGGCTCCCCCGTCCCTGGGATTCTCCAGGCAAGAACACTGGAGTGGGTTGCCATTTCCTTCTCCAATGCATGAAAATGAAGTCGTTCAGTCATGTCCAACTCCTAGCGACACCATGGACTGCAGCCCACCAGGCTCCTCCGTCCATGGGAGTTTCCAGGCAAGAGTACTGGAGTGGGTCTGTTACTACTGCTCCCCTTCAAACACCGCTCATCTCACATTAGTAAGGCTTAGGGTCAGTTCTCAATCCTTCCTTCTGTCTAAACCATTATGGAGCACCGAATCATTCTTGAACGCCTTTCTTCACTAGGCTCCGGGGACACTACCCTCATACTCTGCAGCCACTCCTCTCCTGAAAAATGTCCTTCTCAAGATATCCATTTCCTAATTCCCAGAATCTGAGTATGTCCATCGATATGGTAAAGGGACTTGGAGGATAACATCAGAGGCTTTGAGATGGGGAGATCACCCTGGATGATCTAGGTGGGCCTGATGTGATCACGAGAATTCTTCTCAGGGGCAGGCAGGACACGGAAGGCAGGAACACTGAAAGCAAGTTTGGAGTGGTATGAAGGGCAGGCCAGGAGCCAAGAATGAAGTGGCCTCTAGAAACTGGAAATGGCAAGGAAATGGTCTCCACTGCACTCTCAAGAAACACAGCCCTATCACCTTGATTTTAGATTTCCAATATCCAGAATTTTAAAGTTCTCCTTTCAATTCTCTGAGAGTGTGGTAATTTGTTTCAACAGTAATAGGAAACTAATACATCTTTCCAAACTCAGAATCTTTAACTACCCCAGGATTCAGCCTTTGTCCCTCCTATTTTCTCTATACCAGTTTTTCTAGTTATCTCAGTCAATGCCACAGCATTAAATGTCTGAAAGATGACAATTGTCAAGTACCTATCCTTTTTTTATTTATTTTATTGAAGGATAATTGCTTTATAGAATTTTGTTGTTTTCTGTCAAACCTCAACATGAATCAGCCATAGGTATACATATATCCCCTCCCTTTTGAACCTTCTTCCCATCTCCTTCCCCATCCCACCCCTCTAGGTTGATACAGAGCCCCGTTTGTTTCCTCAGCCATTCAGCAAATTTCCATTGGCCATCTCTTTTACACATGGTAATGTAAGTTTCCGTGTTACTCTTTCTACACATCTCACCCTCTCCTACCCTCTCCCCATGTTCACAAGCCTATTCTCTGTTTCTTCATTGCTGCCCTATAAATAAATTCTTCAGTACCATTTTTCTAGATTCCATATATATGTGTTAGAATACAATATTTATCTTTCTCTTTCTGACTTACTTCACTCTGTATAATAGGTTCTAGGTTCATCCACCTCATTAGAACTGACTCAAAGGCATTCCTTTTTATGGCTGAGTAATATTCCACTGTGTATATATACCACAACTTCTTTCTCCATTCATCTGTTGATGGACATCTAGATTGCTTCCATGTTCTAGCTACTGTAAATAAGTGCTGCAATGAGCAATCGGATACATGTGTCTTTTTCAGTTTTGGTTTCCTCATGGTATATGCTTAGGAGTGGGATTACTGGGTCATATGGTGGCTTTATTCCTAGTTTTTTAAGTAATCTCCATACCATCTTCCATACTAGCTGTATCAATATACATTCCCACCAACAGTGCAAAAGCATTCCCTTTCTCCACACCCTCTTCAGCATTTATTGTTTATAGGCTTTTTGATGATGGCCATTCTGACCAATGTGAGGTGATATCTCATTGTAGTGCTGATTTGGATTTCTCTAATAATGAGCGATGTTGAGCATCTTTTCATGTGTTTTTTAGCCATCTGTATGTCTTCTTTGGAGAAATATCTGTTTAGGTCTTTTCCCCACTTTTTCATCGGGTTATTTGTTTTTCTGGCATTGAGTTGTATGAGCTGCTTCTATATTTTGGAAATTAATCCTTTGTCAGTTGTTTCATTTACTATTATTTTATCCCATTCTGAGGGTTATCTTTGTACCTTGCTTATAGTTTCCTTTGCTGTGCAAAAGCTTTTAAGTTTAATCAGGTCCCACTTGTTTACTTTTGTTATTATTTTTGTTACTTGAGGAGGTGTGTCATAGAGGATTTTGCTTTGCTTTATGTCATTGGGTGTTCTGCCTATGTTTTCCTCTAAGAGTTTTACCATTTCTGGGCTTACATGTAGGTATTTAATCCATTTTGAGTTTATCTTTGTATATGGTGTTAGGAAGTGTTCTAATTTCATTCTTTTACATGTAGCTGTCCAGTTTTCCCAGCACCATTTATTGAAGAGGCTGTTTTTGCCCCATTGTATATTCTTGCCTCCTTTGTCAAAAATAAGGTACCCATAAACGCATGGGTTTATTTCTGGGCTTTCTATCTTGTTTCATATTTCTGTTTTTGTGCAGGTATCATACTTTCTTGATGACTGTAAATTAATACTCTGAAGTCAGGAAGGTTGATTCCTCCAGCTCCATTCTTATTTCTCAAGACTGCTTTGGCTATTCAGGGTCTTTTGTGTTTCCATCTGAATTGTGAAATTTTTTGTTCTAGTTCTGTGAAAAATGTCATTCATTGGTAATTTGATATGGATCACATTGAATCTATAGATTGAGTTTGGTAGTATACCCATTTTCACAATATTGATTCTTTCTACCCAGGAACATGGAATATCTCTCCATCTGTTTATGTCATCTTTGATTTCTTTCATTAGTGTCTTATAATTTTCTGTATACAGTTCTTTTATCTCCTTAGGTAAGTTTATTCCTACATATTTCTTTTAGTTGCAATGGTGAAAGGGATTGATTCCTTAATTTCTCTTTCTGATTTTTCATTGTTAGTATATAGAAATCCAAATGACTTCTGTGCATTCATTTTGTATCCTGCTACTTTGCTATATTCACTGATTAGCTCTAGTAATTTTCTGATACTATCTTTAGGGTTTTCTATGTACTGTATCATGTCATCTGCGAACAGTAAGAGCTTTACTTCTTCTTTTCCAATCTGGATTCCTTTTATTTCTTTTTCTTTTCTGATTGCTGTAGCTAAGACTTCCAGAACTATCTTGAATAACAGTGGTGAAAGTTGACACCCTTGTCTTGTTCCTGATCTTAGGGGGAATGCTTTCAGTTTTTCACCATTGAGAATAATGTTTGCTGTAGGTTTATCATATATGGCCTTTACCATGTTCAAGTAGGTTCCTTCTAGGCCCATTTAATCATAAATGGGTGCTGAATTTTTGTCAAAGGCTTTTTCTGCATCTACTGAGATCATATGGTTTTTATCTTTCGATTTGTTAATATGGTATATCACATTGATTGATTTGCCTATATTGAAGAATCCTTGCATCCCTGGAATAAGTCCAACTTGATCATGGTGTAGGAGCTTTTTGATGTGTTGCTGTTTGCTAAATTTTGTTGAGGATTTTTGCACCTATGTTCATCAGTGATATTGGCCTGTAGTATTCTTTTTTCGTGTTGTCTTTGTCTGGTTTTGGTATCAGGGTGATGTTGGCCTCGTAGAATGAGTTTGAAAGTGTTCCTTCCTCTGCAACTTCTTGAAAGAGTTTTAGAAGGATAGATATTAGCTCTTCTCTATCTTTTTATTAATTTTTCACTGGAGTCTAGTTGCTTTACAATGTGTTGGTTTTTACTGTGCAGCAAAGTGAGTCAGCTATATGCATATATCACCTCTTTTTTGGATTTATTTCCCACTGAGGTCACCGCAGAGCACTGAGTAGGGTTCCCTGAGCTCTACAGGAAGCCAAGTGCCTATCTTTATCTGGGCCTTTCCACAGAATTATAGTTTCATATGTTCAACTATCGAAGAAGGCAATGGCACCCCACTCCAGTACTCTTGCCTGGAAAATCCCATGGATGGAGAAGACTGGTGGGCTGCCATCTATGGGGTCGCACAGAGTCGGACACGACTGAAGCGACTTAGCAGCAGCAGCAGCATATTCAACTATCTTCTTCACATTTTTTACAAAGTCTACAGGAAATCTCAAACTTAGTACAACAGAAGCAAACTTTTGATCTAATCATACAAAAACTCTCATTTCCTACCTCAATAAAGGACTACTGTGTTCTAGTTATTCAGAGCAAATCCTCAGACCCATTGGTCTTACCATTCTGATACCTGATCCCTGACTAAATGGCCTATCCTCATTTTACCTCTAATTCTCTTCTGAACACAAACAATTCACACCAAATACTATATTACACAAATTTCCCTAATTTTCATCATCTTTGCCTTGATCATCACAATAGCTTACTTCTTCCCTTACCTTCTGTAAGATACCATCCCCACAAGGGATAGGGTGGCCCCATAGAAGTGGGACTTCACACAGCACCATCTGAAGTCCCCCTTTCATTCAAGGTAAAACCTAAAGCCCGTATCATTGCCTTTAAGACCCTACAAGATACAACATACAAGATACCTCCCTAATCACATCTCCTACTTCCCTCCATGACGTCATTCTTCTCTAGCCTCGCTCCACCTTTTTAGATTCTGCATCCTGTACCTAAAATAATGCTCTCAGTTACCGGCATGACGTATCTCCCCACTTACTTCCCAATGCTGGCTTAAATTTTACCTTTTCACACGGTACCTCTGACCAATCTATAGAAAATTACTTCCCACCCCTGGAACTCTGTCCTGTTTTACTCTTCTCTACTTGTTAAAACCAAAACATATATATAAACAAACAGTATAGATAAGAGAGAAATATTTTATACAAACTTCCTTATGAATGACTTTATGATCAAAACTGATTTTCATAAGAACTTGCATCAAAACCTCCAAAACGCTGTGAGCATTCCTCATCTGAACCATAGAAGAGTTGGTTTTGTGTGATTTCATTCTCAATTCTCCTAAGAATGCAACAGAAGAGACTTTACCACATATAATGAATACCTTAGGGTTGTAGGTGGTAAATTTTGGTTCCCAAAATTCAGGGTTAATCAGGATCACATGACAGCCTTGTTTGTTAAAACACAAATAGGTGCTTCCATTCCCAGAGTTTCTAACTAAGTAGGTCTGAGGTGAAGGCCCAGAATTTGCATTTTAACAAGATCTAAAACATGCTTAAGGTTGCTGGTCTGGTAACCATAATTTGAGAATCAGTACCTCAGTGCTTTAGGGCTTAATTCTCTAACAAAAATTGTTGAAACATACTACTCTAATGTGAGGATCACAGGATTGTATTAAATTTTCTAAAATAGAGCTAACATTTATTCTTCTTAAGGTGAATGCTCACATAAAGATGAATAAATTCTTTCATTAATCTTAAAAAATATTAGAAATATTAAGCAGATGTCTAGCTCAGCAAGATGTAGGCTTTTTACGACTTTTAATAGGGTAACATCTGATATATGACCAAATGAAGGTAAACTTCTGTGTAGCAAATTTTAAGAAAACAAACTATGGTCAACTATTCATACCATGAAAACTGGTTCTCATTTACTGAGAATTCAATATTTAAAACAGTAATTGATAATCAAGATTGATTCATTATGTCATTAACTACTTTTTATCCAAAATGTGGGCTTTCCTGGTGGCTCAGTGGTAAAGAACTCTCCTGCCAAGATAGGAGACATGAGTTTAAACCCTGATTTGAGAAGATCCCCTGGAGAAGGAAATGGCAACCCACTCCAGTATTCTTGCCTAGAAAATCCCATGGACAGGGGAGCCTGGCAGACTATAGTCCATGGGGTTCCAGAAGAGTTGGACATGACTTAACAACTAAACAACAACAACTATCCAAATTGTGGTATTCTTTTATTAAAAAATGTCAATATTTATGTTACTATTATCTCATATCTCTCTAAAGTCCATCCATCTCTATTTATTGATTGTTTAACATCAGCCAAGCACTGCTTTAGTTGCTGCAATGATCCTTTTTCATTGCAAAGTTTCTGTCAAGCATAATACCTGATATTTAATAACTGTTTAATGAATAAACACAGAAATGAATAGCAGTAAAATTTACAGGTACAAAAATGTTTCCAAAACATGAAAACAAAGATAATTCAGTATAACCTAAATGATTTGATATTTTGAAATAACTTACCTTTAAATTTTTAACACAATGTCTCTACAGCTGTGCAGTTTGTTTACTACAGTAGGGCTAAGACTGCTTAACTTTCAAAGACCCACTCACCAGGCAGGCCCTCGGCCAGCATCAGGGAGTTTGTTTCTTGGTGTGTTTCCAGGGAACAGTTAACTGATAAGAGTGGTTCACTGTGCCTAGACATCCATGTAAACAATATGGTTTACGCTGAACACCTGCTTTCCTCCTGGGAATCTGAAATTTATGTGCAAGGCAGAAGAATCTACATGACCAACCCAATGCCTTAAGACACCAAGTTTCTAATGGGCTTCCCTAGAAAGAAGCATCACACCCGTGCTGCTGCCTTGTCATTGCAGGAAGGAAGGTATGCTTTGTGTCAGCCTGGCGGAGACAGATCACAAGGAAGATTTCACATGGACTCCTCCAGACTCTGTCTGGGTCTTTTTCTCATATGAAACAACTTCACTCTAATTAATTTGAGCCTTGAGTTCACTCTAGAGCACCATGAGTTCTAGCTAATCTCCACATATGGGAGTGATTCTTAAAGATGCCCAATATGGCAGATTTTTAAAAAGCCAAGATTCTTACCTGCTGATATGCTTCATAGATCACATCAAATAGAAAGGCCTGTGGCATTTCACTTGCCCTGTATCTGGCACGTTCCAGTGAGTGGTCTAAGCAGCTGTCTGCAGACGGGCTGATGACAGTAGATACAAGAGGTCGGATTGCTCCCGAGGCCTAAAGAACACAGATGCAAATGACACATTTACATCACCTAAAAAATATCTAAAAGTTAAATTCTGATCTGTCTTGAAATGGATATTATACCTTCAACAAGCTACCTCAAGAAAATATTCAAACAAGTCTTTATTTTGGCTCATAAATAAAATCATTTACAATCAAAAACCAGTCTCAATACTTCCCTGGTGATGCAGTGCATAAAAATCTACCAATGCAGGAGACATGAGTTCGATCCCTGATCCAGGAAGATTCCACAAGTCGCGGAGCATCAAAGCCCGTGCGCTACTGTTAAGTCCATGCTCTAGAGAGCCCTGGAGCCATAACTCCTGAGCCAGGAAGCTACAGCTACTGGAGCCTGTGTGCCCTAGAACCCATGCTCCACAACACGAGAAGCCACCACAATGAGAAGCCCAGGCACCGCAACTCAAGAACAGCCCCTGCTCGCCGCATCTAGAGAAAGCCCACGCGCAGCATAAAGACCCAGTGCAGCCAAAAAACCCCCACCAATCTCAAACCACTACAGTTCTATATAGTAAGAGATATAAATAATTTTTCATTATGGGTTCAAAATCCTTTTCATCACAGGCTATTAAAGTCAAATACTAAGAAAGGATGCTCAGATAAAACTGGACACTCCCTGAAGATGGGAGACAGAAAGAGACTGTTGTACAGGAATGAAATGGGTTACACATGAATATTTACTTGTTAATGTGCCTTCAAGTATTTAATTTACACATTAGATCATTAAGGAAAAAACACATTCCCTAAGATCTCCAAAATGAGCTCTGCCACCACCCAAATGACAATGAATTTCTGCCTTGCTCTAATTCCTGTGAAAAATAGCTCCCTTCAAACACAGCATCCATGTGAAGCTCCCCAAGGCAAAATGTCCACTGATTTCAACTGCTCTGATGAAAGCTCTGTCTCATTAATAGATGCATCTAAATTTTAAAAATACACCTTATCTGACAGTTCTTCCCTTTACCTTTAATAAAGTTACACTGTAATATAGTCTTGAAGGTCAATACCATACAGCTACTTTGGTGAAGTAGCCTTAAAATGAAGTTCCCAGTTAGGATAATTAACCTAACTGTCTTAGATTAACTGTAAAATATCTTATCTTTCATATAAATACAGCATATAACATTAACACCTAAGAAGAATTTGGTCTCTAGGAGACCACATCTGAGAAAGACAGACTGTCCACAAACTAGTTTACAAAAGCCAAGGGATTGGCTGAAAATCAAAGCTAATGTGTGAGCTAAGCAGACAGTATACAAACTGTGTCACCATTTCCAATGACTCAAGCAGAGATTTGGAGCCTAGGCATAAAAGCAAAAGTGAGGAGAGAGCCAAGGCTGATAGGGAGGGATTATGTCCAGGTGGATGAAAGACAGGTAAAGAGCAAACCCATTTTGTAGCTCTATTTTTAGTTTTTTAAAGATCCTTCATGCAGTTCTCCATAGTGGCTGTACCAGTTTACATTACCACCAGCAGTGTAGGAGGGCTACCGTCTCTCCACACCCTCTCCAGCATTTACAATGTGTAGACGTTTTGATGATGGCCATCCTGACCAGTGAGAGGTGATACCTCATTGCAGTTTTGATTTGCATTTCTTTAATAATTAGTGATGTTGAGCACCTTGAAGAGATGAGCTTTTTAGTCATCTGTATATCTTCTCTGGAGAAATCTTTTTCTTTTAATATTGAGCTATTTGCGTGAGCTATTTGTGTATTCTAGAGATTAATCCCTTGTCAGTTGCTTCATTTGCAAGTATTTTCTCCTATTCTGAGGGTTGTCTTTTCATTTTGTTTATGATTTCTTTTGTTGCACAAAAAGCTTTTAAATTTTATTAGGTCCCATTTGTTTATTTTTGGTTTTACTTTTATTACTCTAGGAGGTGGAACCAAAAAGATCTTGCTGTGATTTATGTCAGAGTGTTCTGCCTATGTTTTTCTCTAAGAATTATATAGTATCCAGCCTTTAGTCCATTTTGAGTTTATTTTTGTGTATGGTGTTAGGGAGTGTTCTAATTTCATACTTTTACATGTGGCTGTCCAGTTTTCCCAGCACCACTCATCAAAGACACTGTATTTTCTCCAGCATATATTCTTGCCTCCTTTGACAGAGATTAGCTGATCCAGCAATCCCACTTCTGAGCATATATCCAGAGAAAACTATAATTCAAAAAGGTACATGCACTCCAATGTCCACTGAAGCACTATTCACAATAGCCAGGACACAGAAGCAACCGAAATGTCCATCAACAGAGGAACAGGTAAAGAAGATGCGGAACATATACTCAGCCATGAAAAAAAGAAAGAACGTCACGTGCAGCAACATGGATGGACCCAGAGAGTGCCATACTGAGTGAAGTCAGACAGAGAAAAACAGATATTACATGATATCGCTTATATGTGGAATCTAAAAAAAGGGTACAAATGAATTTATCTACAAAACAGAAAGAGTTACAGATGTAGAAAATAAATTTATGGTTACAAGGGAGTAAGGCAGAAGGGGAGGGATAAATTGGGAAGTTGGGATTAACATATACACACTATATGAAATAGATAACTAATAAGGACCTACTATATAGCACAGGCTGCACAGAGAACTCTATTCAATACTGGAATGACTTCTATGGGAAAGGAATCTAAAACAGAGTGAAGATACATATATATATATGTCTGATTCACTTTGATGTACACCTGAAACTAATATAACATTATAAATTAACTATACTCCAACAAAATTAAAAAAAAAAAAGAGCAAACCCAACTTGTCAAGCTAGCACCTATTAGCAGAGGTTCTGGAAGACAAGACAGGAAAGGAATGCACACATGTACATAGTGCTCTTTAAGGAAAAAAAACATAGTTCTATTTCAACTACTTATAGTTCACTCTATGCCAGACTATGACATAACATTAAAAGAACATGAGATACACAAAATGTCACCAAGAGCTGTGCAGAGTCTCTTCCCAGCAAAACAACTATAACTAAAGAAAAGCATTTTTCAAAAACAACCATTTAAAGTCTTTGAAAATTGTCCTAAGGGCATTCAACAAATTAACATTTAAGAATCTCTTAAATCTTGGAAAGAATGAAGCCTGTGGTACTAGAACCATCATCAGTTTTTTCCTTCATTCCACAACACCTAGCTCAGTGTGACTAAGGTTCTACTCAGAGTAGCTGTGACCAAGAAGATAGGTCTCCCTGGACCCCTAGCTACCAGTGGGAGGGGCAGAGAGCAGCAGTGCCCAGCCCACTCAACTCCAGACACAAAGGCTCAGTTACAGACAAGTGTGGCCAAGAGGTGGTAAGGGAGTCCTTCTCCCACAGAGTCTCCAACAGCCTCCACCCACAGAGTGAAGACCTACCCCTTGCATGGTAGGCAGAGAACACTGGGGCCCTCATCACCCATGGCCCAGTTCACACAGAGGGCAGAGGTTCTGTGCTGGAAGAGGCAAAAACGAGAAGAGTCTATTGCCTCCAGGCAGCACCTTACTCATGAAGAAGTGGTGTCGCTCAAACAGCATGCCTATCGATAGCCCCAAAACACAGGCATGGTGACTTTTCACAGGGAGAAAGACAAGCTCTAATAACAGACGACTATGAAGCTCACCCCAAGGGAATTCACTTAATTGGAAGTGAGTGTGAGAAAGTTTAAGGATTAGGACATTCTCAAACAGAGATCAGCATGGTAAGCAATTAAGAGGAAGGTGATCGCTTCATGAGAGCAAAAAGCTGAACCATAGGCAAGCTAGTTTATCAGAGACAACCAGAACAAGAGACAGCTAACAAGAATCTCCCACCAATCCCTAGAGTAAGAGCAAACCTCAAATACTGGCTTCACAAACTACCCCTGCCAAGGGGCCAGAATCTAATTGGATGAAACCATACGGTACTCTATGTACTGGGCATTGGTTCAAAGCAAAACAGTTAGCAGGCAATGAATCGAATTTGTCAGTTGGGTGTCAGAGGCAGGCAGTATAACAAAGAGATCAGACTGCTAAAACCAGTATCATTCTCTGATGACTAAACACACATCTAGAACTCCACCCTCTGAAGTGACTTCAGAGGTTTTGCCCCATACAGGAATAAGACTGTGACTTTTCTGGTTTATTTTAGTAGCCAAGAAAATAAGCTGTACAGAGATAGACAAAATACACTTTCTAAAATATACATTTTTCAACAACAAAAAAATGGAAAGACATGTATCCAAACAGGAAGGTGAATCTATACAAAGAAAAAAAAAAAATCAAGGAACAGAAACTGCCTGTGAGAGGACCAGATATCACACTTAAGCAGGTAAGACATCAAATCAGGTATTACAAACATGTTCAAAGAACAAAAGGATACCATGTGTAAACAAAGTATAATGACCACTAAAATCCCATGGATGGAGGAGCCTGGTGGGCTGCAGTCCATGGGGTCGCTAAGTCAGACATGATTGAGTGACTTCACTTTCACTTTTCACTTTCATGCATTGGAGAAGGAAATGGCAACCCACTCCAGTGCTCTTGCCTAGAGAATCCCAGGGTGGGGGAGCCTGGTGGGCTGCTGTCTATGGGGTCGCACAGAGTCGGACACGACTAAAGTGACTTAGCTTAGCTTAGCTTAGTATCATCAATATCAAGAATAGATATATTCTATCATGTATACTATCATGTAAGAATTGAATCGGCAGTCTATGTCTGACGCAGGATACAGCATGCTTGGGGCTGGTGCATGGGGATGACCCACAGAGATGTTATGGGGAGGGAGGTGGGAGGGGGGTTCATGTTTGGGAACACATGTAAGAATTAAAGATTTTAAAATTAAATTAAAAAAATTAATTAAAATAAAAAAATAAAAAAAAGAATAGATATCTTAAAAACTAAGTAGCAATTTTAGAATTAAATGTAACTATAATGAAAAATTCACTAGAGAAGTTCAGTAATAGATTTGAACTGGAAAATAACTGAATTTAAAGTTAGATCAATAGATTCTACAGAGAAAAATGAACAGATTCACCGAGATATGCAGGACATCATTACAGGCATTTCTGTAATAGGAGTACCAGAAGGAGAATAAAGGCAAGAAAGGAGCAGAAAAAATAAAGAAATTATGATTGAAAATTTCCCAAGGAAAACAATCTCCACACTCAAGGAGCTCAATATATTCAAAGCAGAATACACATAAAGAAATTTATATCCAGACACATCATAGTAAAAAATGAAAAAGCTAAAATTACAAGATAAAATGTTGAAAGCAACCACAGAAAAATCTTTTATCATTAACAAGAGAACACCAATAAGATTAACAACAGATTCTAATCAGAAACAATGGAAGCCAGAAGGCAGGTATAAAAACCTGTTAAACATTAAGTCCAGCAAAATGAGCATTTACAAAAATCAGATCAAAATAACTTCTCAGAGCAAATGAGCAGATTTCATGTCTAGCCGATTCACCCTACAAACTTCAAGCTGAAATAAAGCCAAGTGTAGACAGTAATTCAAATCCACATGAAAAAAAGACCACCATTTAAAAAAAAAGGAAAAAAAGAGTATAAATGCCTATTTCTCCTGTCTTATGAGGTTTAAAAAGAAACTGTATAAAATATATAAGTAACTGATCAACCTATAACATTGAAACATGTATTTGACAAAAACAGCATAAAAGATTAGCAAAAGTGTATTATAAGAAGAAAATAATGGTACCTTGAATCCATAGTACAAGTGAAAACTGGAAATAGAAAATAAGAAGGTTAATATGACATTGGGCTTCCCAGGGGATGCCACTCCTTATAAATATAGCTCACCTTTCTTCTCAGCTTCTGTAACTGTTATAAAATAAAATGAGGTGATAACAACAGTGGATTATTGGGTTTCTAACATACATGCATCTAACCCTAAATAGCACAAAAGGGCGGAAGAGGGAATAGAGCTATTGAAGGGTAACCTTCCTGTATCTTCCTAGATTTTAGTTAGCATATATCTGGACTATGTTAAGATATATACTATAAGCCATGGAACAGTCACTGAGAAAATAAAAGTTGAAATGAAAAAATAAGCAAATTAATGTTCCAATAGAAAATATTCTTTTAATATGAAAGAAAGCAGTAATGAGGAAAGACAAAGAAACAGAAAATAAACTGGCCAATGTAAACTCAAAAATATCAATAACATTAATTTTAAGTGGATTAAACAATCTAAAGTCATACCGTCAAACTGGACTAAAAACCCAACCGTATGCTATGTATAGGAAACAAAAATTTGAGACTCAAAGATCAAAATACACTGAATACAGAAGGATGAGAAGGATATATATCGAGCCAACAGTAACCATAAGAAAGCTGAAGTAGCTATATCAGAAAAAAAAGAGATAAAATCCTTTTGTAATTAAAAAAGAAAGGGCAATTCAACAAAATATAAAAATTCATCTAACAGATCCCCAAGTAAATGAAGCAAAAATTGGGAGGACTTAAAGGAGAAATAAACAAACCAACCATTGGAGACATCAACATCCTACTTTCAATAAAGAGTAGAACAACTAGGCATTATGGAAATAAGACTTGAAAAGCACTATAAACCAGCTATATCTAACGTATCAAATACTCCACCAAGAGTATGTTCTTCTAAAGCATACATGGAGAATTCTCCAGATCAGACCAAATACTCAGCCATAAAAAAGACACAATAAATTTTTAAAAATTAAGAGTCATATTAAATATGTTCTCTGACCTTAATAGTGAAATTAAAAAACAGTAGTGCAGCCAAATGGTTGCCTGAGGAGGCCCTACAAATAGCTGAGAAAAGAAGAGAAGAGAAAGGCAAAGGAGAAAAGGAAAGATATAAGCATCTGAATGTAGAGTTCCAAAGAATAGCAAGGAGAGATATGAAAGCCTTCCTCAGCCATCAGTGCAAAGAAATAGAGGGAAACAACAGAATTGGAAGGACCAGAGATCTCACCAAGAAAATTAGAGATACAAAGGGAACATTTCAAGCAAAGATGGGCACAATTAAGGACAGAAATGGTATGGACCTAACAGAAGCAGAAGATATTAAGAAGAGGTGGCAAGAATACACAGAAGAACTATACAAAAAAGATGTTCATGACCAAGATAACCAAAAGGGTGTGATCACTCACCTAGAGCCAGATATCCTGGAATGCGAAGTCAAGTGGGCCTTATTAGGAAGCGTCACTACGAACAAAGATAGGGGAGGTGATGGAATTCCAGTTGAGGTATTTCAAATCCTAAAAGATGATGTTGTGAAAGTGCTACACTCAATATGCCAGCAAATTTGGAAAACTCAGAAGTGGAAAACAGGACTGGAAAAGGTCAGTTTTCATTCCAATCCCAAAGAAAGGCAATGCCAAAGAATGTTCAAACAACTGCACAATTGCACTCATCTCACCCACTAGCAAAGTAATGCTCAAAATTCTCCAAACCAGGCTTCAACAGTATCTGAACCATGAACTTCCAGATGGTTAAGATGGATTTAGAAAGGGCAGAGGAACCAGAGATTAAATTGCCAACATCCGTTGGATCATCAAAAAAGCAAGAGAGTTCCAGAAAAACATCTACTTCTGTTTTATTGACTATGCCAAAGCCTTTGACTGTGTAGATCACAACAAACTGTGGAAAATTCTAAAAGAGATGGGAATACCAGACACCTGACCTGCCTCCTGAGAAATCTGTATGCAGGTCAAGAAGCAACAGTTAGAACTGGACATAGAACAACAGGCTGGTTCCAAATCGGGAAAGGAGTACGTCAAAGCTGTATATTGTCACCCTGTTTATTTAACTTATATGTAGAGTACATCATGCAAAATGCCAGGCTGGATGAAGCACAAGCTGGAATCAAGATTGCAGGGAGAAATATCAATAGCCTCAGATATACAGATGATACCACCCTTATCGCAGACGGTGAAGAGGAACTAAAGAGACTCTTGATGAAAGTGAAAGAGGAGAGTGAAAAAGCCGGCTTAAAGCTCAACACTCAAAAAATGAAGATCATGGCATCTGGTCATTTATCTGGAGCAAATAAAAACACAAACTCAAAGATACCCACTCCTTTGTTCACTGTAGCATTACTTAGAAGAGCCAAGACATGGAAACCTAAATGGCCACCATGAAAGAAAAGATAAAGAAAATGTAGAATACATACAATGGAATATTAATCAACCATAAAAAGAATGAAATTCTGTCATTTTCAATGACATATGAAGAACTCAAGGGCATTATGCTAAGTGAAATAAATCAGACAGAAAGTCAAATACTGTATGATCCCACTATGTGGAACCTAACCAAAACAAAAAACAAAAATAGCTCATCAATACAGAGAACAAGCTGTTAGGAGGGAGGGGACAAAATGTGTGAAGGAAGTCAAAAGGTACAAACTTCCAGGTACGAAATAGGTTATGGAGATGTAATACAGTTAATACTATAACACATATTTAAAAGTTGCTAAAAGAATAGATCATTAAGTCTCTTCAGAAGAAATTCTGTAACTATGTATGGTGATACATACTGACTTATTGTGGTAATTTCTCAATGTATACAGATGTTGAAACATTTATGTTGTATATCTGAATCCAGTATGCTGTATGTATACGTCAAAAAATGTTTTAGAGAACCAAAAAGTAATGTGGGAATTAAGAACACAGCCACTGAACAACAGACTACTAAATGAATCAGAGAAGAAGTCACTGTGAAAATGATATTTCAGCTAAAGTATTTACAGCTGAGATTTTCCATATAAAAAAGACAGTTTCAAAATCAAACCCCTAACTTTCCACCTCAAGATACTGGAAAAAGAGAAAGACTAAAGTTAATGGGGGCATAGTGAACATAAAAGCAGAAAATAGGAAAAGGAAAAAACAAAACCAAAAGTTGGTTCTTTGAAAAGATTTAACCACTTTTTTCTAGTTTAGCTAAAGGTTTGCAAAACTCAAATAAGTAGTATCAGGAGTGAAAGTGTTGACATTTCCACTAACCTTGTAGAAATAAGGAGTAAGAAAATTGCAAGTGTATTTTAACACATTAGCTTACAGATCCAATTAGAATGTTCCAGAAAGACACAACCAAAATTACTTCAAAGATAGAAAATTTGAATAGACTTTTAATAAAATTAGGCATTTTTTAATTTCCCACAAAGAAAGCCCAGGCCCAGATGGCTTCGCTGGTTATTTATAATGAAGAAAAAAAAACTGTAAACACCATTTCCTCACACTATCCCAAAAGGCAAAAAAGAAGAACACTTTCCAACACATTCTTTAAGACAAGTATTACCAAAACCAGAGACATCACCAAAAAACCTAACTACAGACACATATTCCAGAAAAGTACCAAAAAAAAAAAAAAAACCCACAAAAGTCAAGATAACAAACCAAATTTGGCAACAAAGTAGTATTGTGTACCATGACCAAGTGGAATTTATCCCATGAAACTAATATTAAACATACCAAAAAAAGATCAATGCAATACACCACGTTAATAGAATATAGAACAAAAAGACACAACAACTCAACAGACTTAGAAAAAGTATCTGACAATATCCAACACTCCTTCATGAAAAAGGCCATGCAACAAACTAACAGCAGAGAACTTGCTCCATCTGATCAAGGGCATCTACAAAACGTCCACAGTTGACATCATACTTAATGGTGTGATGACTCAATGTTTTCCCTTCAACATCAGCAACAAGGATGTCCACTGTTGCCACGCTCAATAAAAGTACTGGAAGTTCTCGTCAGGGCAGTTATGCAGGAAAATCTAATACAGGCATCCAAGAAAACTAAAACTGTCTTCATCTGCAGATGACCTAATCTTGTATACAGAGAATTCTAATGCATCCATTAAAAAAGTATTAGAACAAATAAACTAGTTCAGCAAGAATGCAGAGGACAAGATTAATACATAAAAGTGTATTTCTAAATATAAACAATGAACAATCCAAAAGTAATTCATTTACAGTATCTTCAATAAGAACACTTAGGAACACTTAAAGAATATTTAACAAAAGTATAATATATTTAGATATAGTCAGTATGTGCAAAACATGCTAAGAACTACAAAAAATTTCCTACCTCTTATCGAAAGGCCAACATCTCCACATACTTACAGGCATCTATTCCTTCCCATGTAGATCTTCATACAATAATCTGTCCTGCCTCAGTTTTTATTCTTTTATTAAATTGTCTCCATTTTTAGAGACAAATTGCTTAGAATACAAGCCATTTGTGACACTTCCCATCATTAAATCAGCCTTCCCTCCATCATACATCTGCCAGCTATTATCAAATTTCTCCACACCAGTTTAAAGCAAAGCTCTTTCAAACAATTGTCTGTACTGTACTCCTTATCTACAACTACTCCTTATCTATAACTTCTCTCTCCTCCCATGCATGTTACTTTTATTAGGATTTTATCTCCACAACTCCACAAAATAAATTTTTCAGGCTCACAATGAACCTCCACATTGCTCTTTATCTTCTTGAGAATGTCTGTTCACTTGGTTTTCAGAAACCATTATCACCAAGGAAACCCTCTCATCTTTCCACACTTGAAATACTAGATCCTTAAATCCTCCTTCTAAGTGGAGAGTACTTCCAGAGCTCAGACCTCAGACTCCCCAAGCTACATTCATTCCATAGGTGACCTCCTCAATCCTGTAGCTTCAAGTAGCAATACCATCGTACACTAGACCATGCAAATCTATACACCCAACCCAGAAAGTTCTCTTTAAATCTGGACTTGTACATCCACATACCTATTTAACATCTCTGTTCATTTCAAAATATACATCTGGACTAGAAAATCAAAGTTCTGGTTTTACCCATACCACACACCCCAAACTGGCTCCTCAACACATTTTCCCATCTACATACACATCTATTCTTCTAGTTATTCTTACCAAAAACTTTGAAGGTCATTGTTTTTTCTGCTGTCTTACATTTCATCATGAATCCATCAGCACAACATCAGATTCAAGTATCACAAATTTGCCCAACTTTTCAGCTTCTACTGCCACAATATGAATCCACGGCACCCATGTTCACTCTCTCAGATCCCACACACGAAGCAGTGATCATGAACACATTATAGCTGCACAGAGTCACATGAACAGGTTTCCACCAACATATTGTGCAAATAACATGCCATCAAAATATATGTAAAACAGTTAAAAACCTGATGAATGTGTAAATTATACCACAACAAAAAATAAAACCTAACTAGTATGTTCTTTAGGGATACATGCTACAAAACTGAACAAAAGGGCAAGAAAACAAACTTCAAGATACCATTTGTCTGTCTGGGAGAAGTAAGCACAATCAAGGCAGAGACAGAGCAACTAGTTGTCTTATATTTATTACACCACATGGTGTATCTCCAAGTGTCTGAAGTTCTCTGCATGTTTTCAGTATTTTTGAATAGAGGATTTCTAAGATGTTTATCTATGGACCCTCATTTTGATTACTGAAAACTAACATTAACAGCAGAGATCATTCAGAACTTAGATGTCATTATGGTAGGACTGGTGTCTTCCAGAAATTACTAGGTTGTTTTCTATGGAAGCCAGAACATCAGTTAGAAAGTAACACAACATAAAGACAATTGAAAGCACAAGGTGGCCAGCACCTTCCTAAGTTCCACTAAACAAAAGGCCCGCAAAAAGGGTAACAAGTGAAAATAACTCCTCTGTTGAAGTATGGGCAAAGTCAGTTGCCTTTAAAATACAACGGAAAAGTTTGTTATGAAACATAATTGCCAAGTTATCAAACGTACTGTCTCCGTGGGAATTAGCCTAATAAGCTCTGAATGGAAGCTTAACAGCTCAGCACCACAGTGATTACTTGCCTCTCAGGCTAATCTATCAAATATTTCCACATGTCAATGCATGGAAATCATCATAGATACAAATCATTCAATATGGAATAATGAACCCCACCTCTACAGTTTACTTTTAAAAGCAAAATTGAACAATGCTTATCATCCATCCACACAGCAGGTACTAACATGCATTCCTCCTCAGGCATCTGCTTTCAAGCTAATTATGACACTCTACAACAGAAACCCTGACTAGGTAATTACCATTTCAGTTAGCTGAGTTGTCTTTATTCAGAGACTACTTAATAAATGTTTACAGAATAACATCTTCAAAGCTGATCATTGTAAGTTATGAGATTTTTTTTACTATTTAACATATTTATAGTAGAATACTTCCAATCTCCTTTTACAAGGAAAGAATCTATAGTCTATTCAGTATAGAAATATAAATTTTAGGAAAATCTGTACAAATTGTCCTATCACTACAAAGTATCCCTAAACTTGAATATGCAACAAAAAGGAATAAGGAGCCCCCACTGTATACTAAACTTTGCTTCTGGAAAATTGGAGTAATACCATTTGTGTAAAACAATGTGATCAGAGATATACTTGGATATCCACTAAAGTCTAATTCCCAGGTATACTTATTTCCCCTTGGTCTATCCTTTCCAACTTCATTTTCAAATAATTAATTGAACAGATATACAAGGGCAAATAGTTTCAGGTAATAAAACAAAACAAAGTCACCCACAAAGGATTAATCTCCAAAATATACAAACAGGTCATACAACTCAATATCAAAAAAACAAACAACCCAATCAAAAAATGGGCAGAAGACTAAATAGACATTTATCCAAAGAAGACATACAGATGATTAAAAGGCACATAGAAAGATGCTCAAAATCAATCATTATTAGAGAAATGCAAATAAAAACTATAAAGAGATATCACCTCACACAAGTCAGAATGATCATTATCAAAAAGTTTACAAATAATAAATGCTAGGAAGGATCTGGGGGCTTCCCTGGTGGCTCAGCTGGTAAAGAATCTGCCTGCAATGTGGGAGACCTGGGTTCAATTCCTGGGTTGGGAGGATCCCCTGGAGGAGGGCATGACAACTCACTCCAATATTCTTGCCTGGAGAATCCTCATGGACAGAGGAGCCTGGTGGGCTACGGCCCATGGGATTGCAAAGAGTTGGACACGACTGAGTGACTAAGCACAGAGAGGGTGTGGAGAAAGAAAGCCCTCCTACACTGTTGGTGGGAATGTAAATTGGTACAGCCACTGTGGAGAATAGTATGGACATTCCTTAAAAAAAAAGAGCTATCATATGATCCAGCAATCCCACTTCTGGGCACATATCCAGAGAAAACCATAATTTGAAAAAATACATGCACCCCAGTGCTCACCCCAGTACTATTTACAACAGCCAAGACATGGAAGGGACTGTGAATGTCCATGGACAGATGAAAGGATAAAGACGATGTGGAATATATATATAATGGAAAACAAGTCAGCCATAAGAAATAATGAAATAATGCCATTTGCAGCAACATGGATGAACCTTGAGATGATCATACTAAGTAAGTCAGAGAAATATCACATGATATCATTTATATGTGGATTCTAAAAAATAATACAAATGAACTTATTTACAAAACAAACACACTCACAGACTTTGAAAACAAACTTATGGTTCCAAAAGGGAAAAGGTGGTAGGCGAGGGATAAATTAGGAGGTTGGGATAAACATATACACACTATGATATATAAAACAATCAACAAAGGACCTACTGTATAGCACAGGGAATTCTACTCAGTACTCTGTAATAACCTATATGGAAAAAGAATGTGAATAATAATATATGTATAACTGAATCACTTTGCTATATGCCTGAAACTACCACAACACTGTAAATCAACTATACCCTAATATAAAACAAAAATTAAATACAACAGTCCAGAACACATTGCATAAAATTATAAAACTGGGTAGTTAAAGTGTATTCTCAATATACACACATATTAACTTCAGCAGAATTTCCAAAGTGTTGTTCATCACTGCTAAATAATCATGCTGCATAGTTCTAAGAGATTCCACATACAACCCATGCCAAAGTTTCTCATTATTTAAATTCCACTGTTTCTCTTCAGATTAACATTTTTCTAACAAAAATTAATGCCACTAACTATCCTACAGCACATGGACTTCAAAAAATAAAGAATTATCTTACTCAAAATGTCTATCATGCTAACATTGAGAAACCTTGTGCCTGGTTGATATTCAAATATGTCCTGGAGCCTGGTTTCAGACACAAAAATCCTTGTTTTACATATTGCAAAAATCCAATACAGGAAGTATAGGAGACCTTGTTTTATGAGAAAAGATAAACCATAAACCAGGTCAGAAAAGTTCCCAGGCAGTCATATCCCTTAGGTAAACACTCTTTCCATAAATAGGTCTGCAGAGATGTGGCAAGCAAAAAATAAGTGCCAAAACCCTAATTTCACAGAAACTTGGAGGCAAGGATGGGGGAGGGCAGGAACACGGGGATTTCAAGAGAAGCGATGACGCCTACTGCCAGGGAAGAGAAAAATTAAAAGCACACAAAATATATATCCCCTATTTCCTGTGGTTCACATACCATACTAACAGTCAAGTCCAGTGAGTCCTGCTCCCTGGACAGCTTAGTACTATCTGCTTCCCTATCCATTTCATTTGGCTTTAATAGACTTCATCATCATTCAGCTGCTTCATTACTATAGATCCCAAACTAATTTCAGCTCCCTTCAACTCTTCCTTTAGTCGCCCTACCAAACCAGGCAGACAGTCATCTTTGTAGAATTCAAGTCTCATCATTCCCTGCTCAAAACTCAGTGGCTCCCTCTTACCTATGGATAAAATCCAAGGAAAGGAATCAGTGAGGATTAGTGAATTCCAATCTGCAATGATTCCAGAGACACTGAAAAAGACAAATTTAAGTGGTTCTATCCAGTTGAACAGGGCAGGTCTGGAATTCAGAAGAAAGAAGCCCAAGAATAAGAGAGATTTGGGCCAGTGTTTCTGTGGGAGTTAAAACAAGTGCATACAGATGTGTGTACCCATCAAAATAATAGTCTTAGAGGGCTGGTCCTAGGACGGGGAGACCACTTTCTCCCCAACAAATTCATCGAAAGAACATTTGAAAGCTGAGCAAATTCTACGAAACAACTTCTGAATGCTGGCAACGGACACCAGGCACCCAGAAAGGGAGCCCATTGCCTTTGAGTAGGAGAAAATATAAAATATAAAAAGAGAAACAAAGAGTTAGGGACGGAGACCCGCCCAGGAGAGGGAGTTGTAAAAGAGAAGAAGTTTCCAAACACCAGGAGACCCTCTGACTGGCCGGTCTGTGGGGAGTTTTGGAATCTCAGAGGGCAACATAACTGGGAGGAAAAATAAATACATAAAACCCACAGATTACATGCCTAATGGCAACTCCCAGCAGAGTAGCCCAGACGCTCACATCCGCCACCAGCAAGCACGGGCTGAACAGGGAGGTGCAGGCCGCATTGCTTAGGGTAAGGACTGGGCCTGAATGCCCTGAGGGCAATCTGAGGGAGCTAAGGTGAGATAGCAACTCAAACTGTGGGATAGCCAGAAAGAGAGAGAGAAAAAAAGAGAGAGAGAGAACTTTCCCGTGAAAGGCCTTAACCTAAGGCACTACCAGGCCGCTCACAGAACAAAGGAAAATACCAGAGGAGAGCGAGCCAGCTGCAGACCAGCCCATCCCCCACCAGAGGCAGGCAGGCGGGTGACAGCCAGGGCTGGAAGGCATGGGGCAAACTCGGCCCCAGAGATGGCATCCGCCATCACACTGCGAGCAGGCTCCCAGTTGCTAACCGAGTCTTCCTGGGATCCTGGACAGCTGACATCCACTAGGAGGGTCACAGCCAGAGATCAGCTCCCCAGAGGAGACACACGGCACACCCAAGATGGTACTCCCGCTGCACACCCAGGAAACTGAGCGGCAGGGACGGGGGAGGCGATAAGAAGCACCGCACCTAGGGAGAGTGCGCGCACCAAGCACCTGATCACCTGAACTGCTCGGACCTGTGAAGGGCACAAAACAAGGCCCAACTGAGTCTAGCCTTTGTGGAGTACCCGAAAAGACCTGGGAAGTGTACGCAACCCAGGGCCCGCTTTAGACAGTTCTCCTGCAGAGCAACCTGGAGCCTGAGCAGTATAGACTGGGAAAGCACACACGCCATGAGCAGGAGCAAACCCAGTGTGGCCCAGACACTGCGAGCACTCCCCACACACCCCAGTGATACTTGTTTGCAGTGTTCCTCCCTCCCCACAGCACAACTGAACAAGTGAGCCTAAATAAATGATCACTTTCGCCCCCTTGCGTCAGGGCAGAAGTTAGACACTGAAGAGACTTCTCCACTAAAGAGAGGGAACCTCTTTGGAAGTGACAGGTGTAACAGATTAAAACCCTGCAGTTAGCATCGACTACATTGGAAGGGGCCTATAGATCTTGGAAAGTATAAGCTGGAACAAGGAACTATCTGAAACTGGACTGACCCCACACTGCCCACAACAGCTCCAGAGAAATTCCTAGATATATTTTTACTATTATCATTTTTTAAATTTTTTAGTTGTTTTTTTAATTTTTAAGTCCTCTATTATACCTTTAATTTCCATTTTTACAACCTATTATCTTGCAAAAAAAAAACAAAAGACCTTATTTTTAAAGCAAATTTCATAGATATTTTTTATAATATTTGTGATTTTGGGTTTTTTTAAATATTGTATTTTTGAGAGTCTAATCTCTACTCTAGATTTTTAATCTTTGCTTTTTGGTATTTGTTATCAATTCTGTACCTTTAAGAAGGCAATCTTCAGTACCCACTTTTACTTAGGAGTGTGATTACTGGCTTGATTGCCTTCTCCCACTTTTGACTCTCCTTTTTCTCCCCTAGGTCACCTCTATTTCCTCCTTCCCCCTTCTCTTCTCTATCCAACTCTGTGAATCTCTTTGGGTATTCTGGGCTGTGGAGAACACTTAAGGAACTGATTACTGGCTAGATATGTCTCTCTCCTTTTGACACCCCCCTCTTCTCTTCCTGGTCACCTCTATCTCCTGCCTCCCTCTTCTCTTCTCTTCTCTATGTAACTCCATGAACCTCTCTGGGTATTCCAGGCTATGGAGAGCACAGAGGGATTTGATTATTGGCTAGACTGCTCTCTCCCCTTTGATTCCCCCTCTTCTCCTCCTGGTCACCTCTGTCTCCCTCCTCCCTCTTCTCTTCTCCATGTAACTCAGCGAACCTTTCTGGGTGTCCCTCAATGTGGAGAATCTTTTCTCCATTAACCTAGATGTTTTATCATCAGTGGTATATGGATGGCGAAGTCTTGAGGCTACTATAAGAATAAGACTGAAAACCAGAGGCAGGAGGCTTATGTCCAAAACCTGAGAACACCAGAGAACTCCGGACTCCAGGGAACATTAATTGCTAAGAGCTAATCCAAAAGCCTCCATACCTACCCAGAAACCAGGCTCCACCCAAGAGCCAACAAGTTCCAGAGCAAGACATACCACACAAATTATCCAGCAATGCAGGAACATAGCCCTGAGCTTTAATATACTGGCTGCCCAAAGTCACACCAAACCCACAGACATCTCAAAAGTCACTACTGGACACTTCATTGCACTCCAGAGAGAAGAAATCCAGCTCCACCCACCAGAACACCGATGCAAGCTTCCCTAACCAGGAAACCTTGACAAGCCACTCGTCCAACCCCACCCACAGGGAGGAAGCTCCACAATAAAGAGGAACCACAAACTGCCAGAATACAGAAAGGCCACGCCAAACACAGCAACCTAAACAAGATGAAAAGGCAGAGAAATAGTCAGCAGGTAAAGGAACAGGATAAACGCCCACCAAACCAAACAAAAGAAGAGGAGATAGGGAGTCTACCCGAAAAAAATTCAGAATAATGATAGTAAAAATGATCCAAAATCTTGAAAACAAAATGGAGTTACAGATAAATAGCCTGGAGACAAGGATTGAGAAGATGCAAGAAATGTTTAACAAGGACCTAGAAGAAATAAAAGAGAGTCAATCCATAATAAATAATGCAATAAATGAGATCAAAAGCACTCTGGAGGGAACCAACAGTAGAATAACTGGGGCAGAAGGTGGGATAAGTGAGGTAAAAGACAGAATGGTGGAAATAAACGAAGCAGAGAGGAAAAAAGAAAAAAGGAATTAAAAGAAATTAGGACAATCTCAGAGATCTCTGGGACAATGTCAAACGCCCAACATTTGAATCATAGGAAGCCCAGAAGAAGAAGACAAAAAGAAAGGCCATGAGAAAATACTTGAGGAGATAATGGTTGAAAACTTCCCTAAAATGGGGAAGGAAATAATCACCCAAGTCCAAGAAACCCAGAGAGTCCCAAACAGGATAAACCCAAGATGAAACACCCCAAGACACATATTAATCAAATTAACAAAGATCAAACACAAAGAACAAATATTAGAAGCAGCAAGGGAAAAACAACAAATAACACACAAGGGGATTCCCATAAGGATAACAGCTGATCTTTCAATAGAAACTCTTCAGGCCAGGAGGGAATGGCAGGACATACTTAAAGTGATGAAAGAGAAAAACCTACAATCCAGATTACTGTACCCAGCAAGGATCTCATTCAAATATGAAGGAGAAATCAAAAGCTTTACACACAACCAAAAGCTGAGAGAATTCAGCACCACCAAACCAGCTCTCCAACAAATGCTAAAGGATCTTCTCTAGAGAGGAAACACAGAAAGGATGTATAAACTCAAACCCAAAACAACAAAGTAAATGGCAACAGGATCATACTTATTAATAATTACCATAAATGTAAATGGGTTGAATGCCCCAACCAAAAGACAAAGACTGGCTGAATGGATATAAAAACAAGACCCCTATATATGCTGTCTACAAGAAACCTACCTCAAACCTAGGGACACATACAGACTGAAAGTGAAGGGCTGGGAAAAGATATTTCACCCAAATGGAGACCAAAAGAAAGCAGGAGCAGCAATACTCATATCAGATAAAACAGACTTTGAAATAAAGGTTGTGAAAAGAGACAAAGAAGGACACTGCATAATGATCAAAGAAGATATAATAATTATAAATATATATGCACCCAACATAGAAGCACCACAATATATAAGGCAAATGCTAACAAATATGAAAGGGGAAATTAACAATAAAAATAATAGCGGGAGACTTTAATACCCCACTCACATCTACGGATAATTAGCAAGGAAACACAAACTTTAAATGATACAATAGACCAGTTAGACCTAATTGATATCTATAGGACATTTCACCTCAAAACAATGAATTTCACCTTTTTCTCAAGAGCACACGGAACCTTCTCCAGGACAGATCACATCCTGGGCCATAAATCTAGCCTTAGTAAATTCAAAAAATTTGAAATCATTCCAAGCATCTTTTCTGGCCACAATGCAGTAAGATTAGATCTCAATTACAGAAAAAAAACTATTAAAAATTCCAACATATGGAGGCTAAATAACATGCTTCTGAATAACGAAGAAATCAAAATATGCATAGAAATGAATGAAAACGAAAATACAACAACCTAAAACCTATAGTACACTGTAAAAGCAGTGCTAAGGGGAAGGTTCATAGCAATACAGGCCTACATCAAGTAACAAGAAAAAAGTCAAATAAATAACCTAACTCTACACCTAAAGCAACTAGAAAAGAAGAAATGAAGAACCCCAGGGTTAGCAGAAGGGAAGAAATCTTAAAAATTAGGGCAGAAATAAATGCAAAAGAAACAAATGAGACTATAGCAAAAATTAACAAAGCCAAAAGCTCGTTCTTTGACAAGATAAATGAAATTGACAAACCATTAGCCAGACTCATGAAGATACAAAGGGAGAAGAATCAAATCAACAAAATTAGAAATGAAAATGGAGAAATCACAACAGACAACACAGAAATACAAAGGATCATAAGAGACTACTATCAGCAACTATAAAACGGACAACTTGGAAGAAATGGACAAATTCTTAGAAAAGTACAACTTTCCAAAACTGAACCAGGAAGAAATGAAAAATCTTAACAGACCCATCACAAGCACGGAAATTGAAACTGTAATCAGAATTTTTCCAGCAAACGAAAGCCCACAATCAGAAGGCTTCACAGCTGAATTCCACCAAAAATTTAGAGAAAAGCTAACATCTATCCTACTCAAACTCTTCCAGAAAATTGTAGAGGAAGGTAAACTTCCAAACTCATTCTATGAGGCCACCATCACCCTAATACCAAAACCTGACAAAGATGCCACAAAAAAAAACGAAAACTACAGGCCAATATCACTAATGAACATAGATGCAAAAATCCTCAACAAAATTCTAGCAATCAGAATCCAACAACACATCAAAAAGATCATACACCATGACCAAGTGGGCTTTTTCTCAGGGATGCAAGGAGTCTTTAATATCCACAAATCAATGTAACATACCACATTAACAAATTGAAAGAGAAAAACCATATGATTATCTCAATAGATGCAGAGAAAGCCCTTGACAAAATTCAACATCCATTTATGATAAAAAAAAAAACTCTCCATAAAGCAGGCATAGAAGGAACATAACTCAACATAATAAAAACTATATATGACAAGCCCTCAGCAAACATTATCCTCAATGGTCAAAAATTGAAAGCATTTCCCCTAAAGTCAGGAACAAGACAAGAGTGCCCACTCTCCCCACTACTATTCAACATAGTTTTGGAAGTTTTAGCCACAGCAATCAGAGAAGAAAAAGAAATAAATGGAATCTAGATTGGAAAAAGTAGAAATAAAACTTTCACTATTTGCAGATGACATGATCCTCCACATAGAAAACCCTAATCCACCAGGAAATTACTAGAGCTAATCAATGAATATAGTAAAGTTGCAGTATATAAAATTAACACACAGAAATCCCTTGCATTCCTATACACTAACAATTAGAAAACAGAAAGAGAAATTAAGGAAATAATTCCGTTCACCATTGCAACGAAAAGAATAAAATACTTAGGAATAAATCTACCCAAAGAAACAAAAGACCTATATATAGAAAACTATAAAACACTGATGAAAGAAATCAAACAGGACACAAATAGATGGAGAAATATACCATGTTCATGGATTGGAAGAATCAATTTAGTAAAAATGAGTATACTACCCAAAGCAATCTATAGATTAAATGCAATCCCTATCAAGCTACCAACGGCATTTTTCACAGAACTAGAACAAATAATTTCACAATTTGTATGGAAATACAAAAAACCTCGAATAGCCAAAGCAATCTTGAGAAAGAAGAATGGAACTGGAGGAATCAACCTGCCTGACTTCAGGCTATACTACCAAGCTACAGTCATCAAGACAGCATGGTACTGGCACAAAGACAGAAATATAGATCAATGGAACAAATAGAAAGCCCAGAGATAAATCCATGCACCTATGGACACCTTATCTTTGACAAAGGAAGCAAGAATATACAGTGGAGAAAAGACAATCTCTTTAACAAGGGGTGCTGGGAAAACTGGTCAATCACTTATAAAAGAATGAAACTAGAACACTTTCTAACACCATACACAAAAATAAACTCAAAATAGATTAAAGATCTACATGTAAGACCAGAAACTATAAAACTCCTAGAGGAGAACATAGGCAAAACACTCTCCAACATAAATCAGGGCAGGAACTTCTATGACCCACATCCCAGAATAATGGAAATAAAAGCAAAAATAAACAAATGGGACCTAACTAAAATTAAAAGCTTCTGCACAACAGAGGAAACTATAAGCAAGGTGAAAAGACAGCCTTTGGAATGGGAGAAAATAATAGCAAATGAAGCAATGGACAGAGAATTAATGTCAAAAATACACAAGCAGATCCTGCAGCTCAATTCCAGAAAAATAAACGACCCAATCAAAAAATGGGCCAAAGAACTAAACAGATATTTCTCCAAAGAAGACATACAGATGGCTAACAAACACATGAAATGATGCTGAACATCACTCATTATCAGAGAAATGCAAATCAAAACCACAATGAGGTACCATTTCACGCCAATCAGAATGGCTGTGATCCAAAAGTCTACAAACAATAAATGCTGGAGAGGGTGTGGAGAAAAGGGAACCCTCTTACACTGTTGGTGGAAATGAAAACTAGTACAGCCACTACGGAGAACAGTGTGGAGATTCCTTAAAAAAAACTGGAAATAGAACTGCCATATGACCCAGCAATCCCACTGCTGGGCATACACACAGAAGAAACCAGAATTGAAAGAGACATGTGTACCCCAATGTTCAACGCAGCACTGTTTATAATAGCCAGGACATGGAAGCAACCCAGATGTCCATTGGCAGATGAATGGATAATAAAGCTGTGGTACATATACACAATGGAGTATTATTCAACCATTAAAAAGAATACATTTGAATCAGTTCTAATGAGGTGGATGAAACTGGAGCCTATTATACAGAGTGAAGTAAGTCAGAAATAAAAGTACCAATACAGTAATACTAATGCATATATATGGAATTTAGAAAGATGGCAATGATGACCCTATATGTGAGACAGCAAAAGAGACACAGATGTATAGAACAGTCTTTTGGACTCTGTGTAAGAAGGCAAGGGTGGGATGATTTGAGAGAATAGCATTGAAACATGTATATTATCATATGTGAAACAGATCGCCAGTCCAGGTTCGATGCATGAGACAGGGTGCTCAGGGCTGGTGCACTGGGATGACCCTGAGGGATGGGATGGAGAGGGAGGTAGGAGGGGGGTTCACGATGAGGAACACATGAACATCCACGGCTGATTCATATCAATGTATGGCAAAACCCACTACAATATTGTAATTAGCCTCCAATTAAAATAAATTTTTAAAATTTTTTAAAAAAATTTTAAAAAGTAGTCTTACAAAGTTACGTGCTGCATGATTCAATTTATGGAATTCTAGAAAAGACAAAAATATAGGTGCAGAGAACACATCAGTGGTTGACAGGAGTTATTAGAGGAACAAGGGTCTGAATAGTACAGAAAGCAGGAGGAAATTCTCTAGAATGTTAGAACAGTTCTGTGTCCTACCTGGGGTTGTGATTACAAGAATCTCTACACACTCTGATTGTACATTCCCCCAAGGCGACAAATGTAGACTTAAACAATATAAATATTCTATCACACATAGATTTAAACAATATTAAGTATTATGGGCATGACTTAGATTGCTCAGAAATACTTTGTTCCATGAAAATAAAACTTAAGGAAACCTTATTTAAAGAAGGAGTATCTGAAAAGTGATTAAAAAAAAAAAAAAAAGGAAAAGAGTAAAGTCATAGAAGCCAAGGCAGGGGCAAGAATTCCAAGGAAGAGCTAGTTAACACTATCAGATTTAAGACACTCTGTACATACTGTGTCCTCTAAAACTCAACTCTCCTGTCAGTCATCTGGAGTTGGCATAAACGCACGGTTCACAGCCAGATTGCCACCAGTTCAGACAGCAGTGGGGTGCCCCAGGCCACCAACACTTCTGGCCAACTGACTCCAAATCCAAGAGGTTCCCACAACTCCTATTCAGTTCAGTAATTCACCAGAATTACTCAGAGCTCAGGAAATCGCTTATTAGATTAATATAATATGGTTATGATGACTTCCGTTACAGTTTTATGAGAAAGGATACAAATCAGACTGGATCAGTGAGGAGACACATGGGTGAGACCTGGGGAGACCAGAACACAGAGCTTCTGTGCTGCCCTCCCCTATACACTCAGGCAGCACCACGTTTCCAGCATATCACTGTTCACCAACCAAGTGGCTCCTCCCTGTGCTTCGGTATCCAGAGTTTATTGGCATTTCACTCTCTAAGCATGACTGACTGAACCATTGAGCGTGTGACTAAGTTCTGTCTCCAGCAGGATTCCTCTCACCCTGGAAGCCCAGCTGGTTCAAAGACCCAGGGGTCTTTCTGATAACCAGCCTCTATCCTGAGTCATCTCATCTTATTAGCATAAGCTCAGATGAGATCCAAAGGGCTCATGAAAAATGAAGACTCTTGACAAATTTAAAGGATTTACTCTCCCTGCAAGGAACCAGGGACAAAAGCCAGTTGAACTCCTTACT
This sequence comes from Capricornis sumatraensis, assembly GCF_032405125.1. Classification (NCBI taxonomy): domain Eukaryota; kingdom Metazoa; phylum Chordata; class Mammalia; order Artiodactyla; family Bovidae; genus Capricornis; species Capricornis sumatraensis. The sequence continues at coordinate 29,678,663 of NC_091073.1, forward strand.
GTACAACAGACTAAATGTATTTAATCAGGAATTGGAAAGTTACAGTGATTTTAGAATAGTCAGAGGACAAAGGGGCCAGACTGCAAAGCACTGAGAAGTAAATTGGAGATGAATCAACAGAAGCAATAAATGTAATTTGTTACTATAAGTTGATTAGGGAGAAGAGGATAAAACATCATTAGAGATGCAAAAGCAGAGGGCTTGGGAAAGAAACATATGCTGGTAACTAAACATCATCCCTCAGGAGCAAGTCTTTCAGGGGTTGCTGTACTGATAGCAATGAATTGAAAATGAGACCCTTACTGGCAGTTCTTAGAGTATATGTAACAACTAATTAATTCTTTTAAAAAGGATTCTTCCTATATCTTTCAGTGTTCCAATTTATTTTACTCTTCTAATGCACCCTTTATCCATTTGTGCATGTTAAATCGCTTCATTTGTGTCCAACTCTTTGCAACCCTATGGACTCTAGCCCACCAGGCTCCTCTGTCCATGGGATTCTCCAGGCAAGAATTCTGGAGTAGGTTGCCATGTCCTTCTCCAGGGGATCTTCCCAACTCAAGAGAAGGAACTCAGGTTATCTCCTGTGTCTCCTGCACTAGCAGGCAGGTTGGCTCAGACAGTCTGTCTTATCAATGTGGGAGACCTGGGTTCGATTCCTGGGTCGGTTAAGATTCCCTGGAGAAGGAAAAGGCAACCCACTCCAGTACTCTTGCCTAGAAAATCCTATGGACAGAGAAGCCTGGTGCAGGCTACTGTCCATGGGGTCACAAAGAGTCGGACATGACTGAGCGATTTCACTTACACTTCTTTATCACTAGTGCCACGTGGAAAGTACCCTTATAACTACATCTCTTGACTTAAAATCATGCAGAAATATACAAGCACTTCATACTTTTAAAGGACTCCTATTTTGGCAATATGGAGACCTTGCAAAATCTATTACAATTCTTTAAATTAAGAAATCATAAACAGCTTTTTCTAAGTGATTTTTAAAACTGCCTTTTTAGAAATGAAATTTATACTATGACCTAAAACTAACATAATAACAGCCAGAGGCCAAGGAAGTAAGATAGCAGAGAGTCTTAGGTTAAAAAGAGGCATTAGTTTTGAAAAATGAGAAGTAATGAGGAATTGGATCTTGAGTCTCTGCTACTTGCTACCTTAGAATCGTAGCCTCAAAAATCCATGAGAAGCTATCCATTTAGTTTAGTCACTCAGTCGTGTCTGACCCTTTGTGACCCCATGGACTGCAGCACACCAGGCTTCCCTGTCCATCACCAACTCTCAGAGTTTACGCAAACTCACGTCCATTGAGTTGGTAATGCCATCCAACCATCTCATCCTCTGTCGTCCCCTTCTCCTCCCACCTTCAATCTTTCCTGGCATCAGGGTCTTTTCCAGTGAGTCAGTTCCTCACATCAGGTGGCCACAGTATTGGAGTTTCAGGTTCAGTCCTTCCAATGAATATACAGGACTGATTTCCTTTAGGATGGACTGGTTGGATCTCCCTGCAGTCCAAGAGACTCTCGAGACCAACTTTCACATCATACACGACTACTGGAAAAACCACAGCTTTGACTAGATAGACCTTTGTTGACCAAGTAACATCTCCGTGTTTTAATATGCTATCTCGGTTGGTCATAGCTTTTCTTCCAAGGAGCAAGCATCTTTTAACTTCATGGCTGCAGTCATCATCTGCAGTGAGTTTGAAGTCCAAGAAAATAAAGTCAGTCACTGTTTCCATTATTTCCCCATCTATTTGCCATGAAGTGATGGGACCAGATGCCATGATCTTCGTTTTCTGAATGTTGAGTTTTAAGCCAACTTTTTCACTCCTCTTTTCTTTCTCCTCTTTCTCTTTCATCAAGAGGCTCTTTAGATCCTTTTCATTTCCTGTGATAAGGGTGGTGTCACCTGCATATCTGAGGCTATTGATATTTCTCCAGGTAATCTTGATTCCAGTTTGTGCTTCAACCAGCCCAGCATTTCTCATGATGGACTCTGCATATAAGTTAAATAAGCAGGGTGACAATATACAGCCTTGATGTACTCCTTTCCCACTTTGGAACCAGTCTGTTGTTCCATGTCTGGTTGCTTCTTGACCTGCATACAGATTTCTCAAGAGGCAGGTAAGGAGGTCTGGTATTTCCATCACTTGAATTTTCCACAGCTTTTTGTGATTCACACAGTCAAAGGCTTTGGCATAGTCAATAAAGTAGAAATAAATGTTTTTCTGGAACTCTCTTACTTTTTCAATGATCCAACAGATGGCAATTTGATCTCTGGTTCCTCTGCCTTTTGTAAATCCAGCCTGACCATCTGGAAGTTTACGGTTCATGTACTATTGAAGCCTGGCTTGGAGAATTTTGAGCATTATTTTGCTAGTGTGTGAGATGAGTGCAATTGTGCGGTAGTTTGAACATTCTTTGGCATTGCCTTTCTTTGGAATTTGAATGAAAACTGACCTTTTCCAGTCCTGTGTCCACTGCTGAACTTTTCAAATTTGCTGGCATATTGAGTGCAGCACTTTTACAGCATCATCTTTTAGGATTTGAAATAGCATTTAAAGAGCAGACTGTAGTCAAAGCAAAGACAATACAGCAAAATTGTCTGTCCTGGATTGGGGTCAGGGTAGGCAGGGGAGCAAGCGAGCTGGGTGTGGGAGTAGTCTCCTGTAAGTAGTAGTAGTGTCCTCAAAGTAGTGTTCCCTGGTGGCTCAGTGGTAAAGAATCTGCCTGCAATACAATGCAATGTAGGAGCTGCTGCTGCTGCTAAGTCGCTTCAGTCATGTCCCACTCTGGGCAACCCCATGGACTACAGCCTACCAGGCTCCACCATCCATGGGATTTTCCAGGCAAGAGTACTGGAGTGGGTTGCCATTGCCTTCTCCACAATGCAGGAGACATGGGTTCAATCCCTGGATCAGGAAGATGCCCTGGGAAAGGAAATAGCAATTCACTCCAATATGGGTCGCCAAAGAGTCAGACACAAATTAGCAATTAACAACAACGTCTACAAAATCTCAACCCCAAAATTGCCCAAACCTAATTTCACCCTTAATTTGGAGAATCTTAGTCTCTTAAAGTAATACATCACCATTAATTCGGATTTTAAACCAAAATGTAATCTGTATGCAGATTTCTACATATTGGAAAAGTCCTTGGGATCCCTGGCAGAGGGAACACAAATTCACATTTCAGAAACATACCTTTATCCCATGTCCAAAGGATTCTTATTCAGAGTCCTGCCAAACATGGGCTTCACAGTACAAATTGCAAAAGAGGACACAAATCATGAATAAAAGTGAAGAGAAATGAAGAGAATTAAACTATCAAGAATTACTGTTGTTATCTACAATGTATAAAATATGTTTAAATATTGAAAAGCAAAATAGAAACAGACTAATCACATTTTAAACATGTATAGAACTCCTAGAAATTGAAAATTAATACAATTGCAAAATTACTTTAGGAAGAGATTAAAGCTAAAGAATGGAATAGAAAACTGAAGTTACCCAGGAGGCAGCCCACAAGAACAAATTGAAAGTATTAACAAGTTGAGACATGAGGACAAGAAAAGGTGTATCCTACATAGATGTATAAGGAGAAAAAGCAGCAAAAGAGGGAAAAAGCTGTCAGGTGGCAAATGGTACAAAGTCAATATTCAATAGGATAATCACTCAGGATTTTCTAGAATTCATTTTAAATAAAATGTAAAATTCATAAAGAACAATAAATCCAAAGCATAGGAGGAAAAAAATTGTATCTTGACATACCAGAGACACTGCATAATAGCTTAAAAATTCTTACATGCAACCAGACAGAAAAGGAATATTACTTTCAAGGGATACCATTATATTCATTAGCAGAGTTCACAAAAGGTGTATTACAGTCAGGAGATAATGACATAATGTATTTTCAAGGTACCAGGGAAAAAAAGAGCTATACACTTAGAATTTTATGACCAACTATCAAAAGTAAAAAAACTAAAAGTAAAAGAAAAGAAAAGCAAAGCAAAAGAAATTATTAACACCTGCCCTACTAAAGTCATCTTGCCTCTACGGAACCCAAGAACAAGAACACGGCATGTACAAATAAAAGAAAGGAACTGGTATCCTGGCAACACTTCTGAGCCCCCATATGCAGACAACCTAATTTCACCCTTAATTTGGAGAATCTTAGTCTCTTGAAGTAATACATCACCATTAATTCGGATTTTACACCAAAATGTAATGTAAGTTAAAACATCAGTTATCTTAAGCCTGTATACCCACCAAGGGTCTGTCACAGCCTCAGAAAATCATTCAGGAGGTGATTTATCTCAAGGGACCTTTGGGAAGGGCTTGAAAATTAAGAGGGAAGAAAACAGGTGATCAGTTAAACACAATTTAAAATAACAAAGGAGAATGAGTTCAAAGGAATCCCAGGCAAACAATCGTCAAGGTGTTCCAAGCAAAATCTTTGATTCAGACTGGGCTTCTGCAATTTACCTCAGGTTAAAAACAATGCCAATTCTTCCCCCCAATTCAAGAACTTCAACTACTAATAGTGTAAGTCTCAATTAATTGCTGTTTTGTTTTGCTTTTATTAGAATTTAGAACAGGGTAGGAGAGGTAACAGGAAATAATGTCTCAGTTTCCTGAGGCTATTTATTGAGTCACTGTCCTCAACCTTCTAAGGAAATTACAATGAGCAAAATAAATTGCCCAGTCTAAAACTGTACTGCTTAAAGCAAACTATTCTTGAGTAGCAGAAACTAGCTTTTGATTGCCCTTGAGCTCTTTTACAACTCTCATAAATTATAGGTAACTGACAGTCAATCAAAAATCATTGCTGCCCATACACTTGCCAATAGACTTTGCCCAGTTCACACCCCAAAAATACAGCTTTGTCTATTTGTGAATTCACTTCAACATTCCTTTATTCCACATAAATTTGTTCTTCTCTGGATTGTAACATCTGTCTGGTTCCTGATGGCAGTAAAATCCTTAATATCCTTATATTTTTATGAAAATAATTTTACACTCGTGAAAATTATCCCTTAACACCAACAAAAACAATGCTGTATTTCTTAAAAGACCAAACTTCTGAAGTTTTCTTAAATTCATTGTAAAGATTTTGCTTTAAACCAACTTCTTAATGTCATCAGAAAGTTTCAGATTTAATTAAAATACAATTTACTTTATTTAGAATGCATAATGAGATTGAATCTTACAAGTTATATTCTGATTAACACACTTAAGAAAATTAGAGTCTAAAAGGAATTCTAACAAATCTGCAACTAACAAGAAACCACTAACTGCTCCACATTTTTATGTTGTATTGGTCACCTGTTTTTTAATCACCTGTTACATGACATTCTCAGCACATTAATTGGCTCAAAATAATATTTTGCCTTTCAGATACATTACCAAAAGGATCACTTTATAAACAATCTTAGAAATTCTCTGAATACTCAAAAAAATCCAAATGTTTGATCTTCACAGTGAGTTTAAGTGATATTTTTCCAAAAGGTAAATAAGCAAACAGCCATAATTTTATTTGTACTATGGTATGCATTAGACTTTGTATCTGCCCAAATTACATAGACTTTCCTAAGAACTTTTAAACTTTTACTCAAATTCTTAAGAGTTATAAATCTTTGGTCCTTTTATTTCTCCAGGTCACCCTTGTACCTGACCACATTGCTTCTACCACAGTCAAAGAGCATGGAGAAGAGCAAGAGCTCACAGAAAACACAAGAGCCAGGAGACAGTCTTGTGGTCACTAATGTTCCTGCAATGTAATTTTGACTACATCAAAATACCACCTAGAAGTTGTACTGAAGATAAGAAAAATGTTTCATTTTACCTACGGAACTCTTATATACATCTAAATTGTAAAGAAATTCATGTTGGAGAGAGATGAAATAAGGAGCAATTTCCTGAAAATGAAAATCCAAATACATATAGATAACTAAACAGAAATCAGAGACTGTCTTTACCAACTGAGTATTTTATAACTTCCTGCCCACCCAGATGGCTAAAAAGCCTGCAGTGACTCCTTCTGTTGGGTCTACAATCTTTGGAGGAAACTATTGTCTTAGATACTGTAATTATTACAGTAATACCACTTTAAATATTTAGCACTTTACTGCTACTGCTGCTGCGGCTAAGTCACTTCAGTCCTGTCCAACTCTGTGCGGACCCCATAGATGGCAGCCCACCAGGCTCCCCCGTCCCTGGGATTCTCCAGGCAAGAACACTGGAGCGGGTTGCCATTTCCTTCTCCAACGCATGAAAGTGAAAAGTGAAAGTGAAGCTGCTCAGTCATGTCTAACCCTCAGCAACCCCATGGACTGCAGCCTTCCAGGCTCTACCATCCATGGATTTTCCAGACAAGAGTACTGGAGTGGGGTGCCATTGCCTTCTCCAAGCACTTTACTAGGGGGTCGCAAAGAGTCAGACATGACTGAGCAACTGAACTGAACTGATACAGTTAATATATATATAATTTCCAATTCTAAAAGCAACCTTACAAATTAGCATCTATATTTTTAGAAGGAAAATGAGCTCAAAGAAGTTGAGAAAGTTGAACATACCATATTACTAATAATTAGAAAAGCAGAATTGGGCCTAAGTCTGTTCAACTTCACAGCCTATTTCTATTATACTATACCAAGTCTGGGCCATAAATTTTCACTAAGTCTCAAATTTAGACCACCAACTTAAGTTTAGTAACTACTATGCTATTTATAGGATTTTAGTCTATTAGTCTAAAAATAAACAAGTATGTCCCAAAGATTACAAGAGGCCTTCTGCTATCCTGTGTTTATTTTGGTGAAACAGAAGTGAACACAGCATTTTGTCATCCTAAGATTATTCATTTTAGAGGATGTAAAAATCCTGCCTGGCTGTTTGTGCCAGAAAATAAACCACTTTTGCAGACTGAAAAATTGACTGAAATGAGCCAGGGTTGTTTTTCTTAACGTGATACAACTCCTAGACTTTTACAAGATTTCCTAGGCATTTTTAGGTAAAAGAATGGAACTAAATATGCAGCTAAGGTCCACCCATTCGTATCTGTACTCTAACGACTTTATTGCATTCTTCTCCAAATAGCTCATATTATATTATGATAAATGACTACATAGCAAAAGAAATTCCAGAACGGTCTCAAAATCTATAATAATATAAACTTCCTCAAACAAATTAGCATAATGTCTTAGGTAATCTTGCCCATTTTAATTAACTTGACATTTAAATACAATTCCATCAAAATCTAGCAAATCAATGGTGTGCTATAGTGTTTGCCCCTTTTATCCATTCTCAAAAGTATTCAAATACTTACCCCATGTTCCTGAGCAGCTGTGACAACGTTGAGGAGGACATCTTCCTCAACAAATGGTCTCACAGCATCGTGGATGATCACTACTTCTGGCTTTGAGAGTCTACAGTTGGGCTGATCCTCTGCCAGTGCTTTCAGACCATTAAAAATTGACCTGTGGCGGGTCACTCCAGCTTCAACCAGTGAGATACGTTTATGCTGGTACCTCTGAATAATTCCTTTCATTGTTTCCATGTTCTCTCCAGTTACTGCCACAATAATGTCCTTTATCCAAGATACTCTGCAAGGAAAGGATGCACATTTTTCCTATCAGTTGATTCTTAAACAACTAAGTAACAAAACTGGGTTACCAATAAGTACAAACACATTTTCATAAGGACATTAAAAACTCAAAGTTTTAACTAAGTCAATTTCATGCATTTTAATCAGGTCTAGTAAAGGGGTTAAGAATTTGAATTTTTCATACTATAGATAGAAACACATAAATATAAGTAGTGTTTTTCAATACAGTGTTTTTAAAAAGATGGTCCCCATCAAAAAAAATCTTTAAAAAAATAAAGAGTAACAGGAATCCATAGGAAAGCTTTATGCAGGACATTTACACCCAAATTAACAGTCACTTCTCCCAGTGTTCTAGTGTGAAAGTACCTTTATGATGAAACATAGATGTACCTTTATTGTAAAACAAAGATAAGATAGATAGATAGATAGATAGATAGATCATGCATTTCTTAGGGTAAAATTAAATAATTAGAATATACATCAGTAGATTGAAAGGAAAAAATGTAAGACTATGCTTTTAGGTTGCTCTTTTTTTCTCCAAATAATTCTCTTCACTGCATAGGAACAATTCAAAGCACTTTTGAATTCTAGAAGTTCTGTCTCTTTCAGAAGTCCATCGAGTCAGCAACAAAGTTGGATCACTGAACTAAACTTGGCTTAAGTCAAGGTGAAGTATTTTAGCTTAAATTGGGAAACGCAGCTAATTAAATCTGATTAAGTATGAATCAGGCTTAAATAAAACAAAACATATATTAAGGAAATATAAAATTAAAGGAATTCATCTGTTGAGTTAGATACAAAACAGACCAGTTTTTTTCTGTTCTAAAACACTTTCTTCAAGACCGAGTGACACACAAATGCTCTCCATCCACGGCACTGGGAGGCGGTGGCTGCAGTGGGGCTGGGCAGACTTCTCTGGAACACCAGTGCTAACAGAGGCAAACACCATTATACACTCAGAGTTCCACAGCTGACAGGCCCAAGCCAGGATAACTGCCTCTGGCCCGTGTTATCAACTCTGATTAAAGGTCACTGTAAAATTTAAAGGCATTCTTTGCCTGTGAGATCCTACATGTTCATGCCAGACGGTTAAGTCTTATACTCACTTTTAAAGAGACGGAAGAAAGGTCTCAAAATGACAATAATGAAATTAACTATTGAACAATGAAAAATACTGGATCGCTTTGCTCAATAATTAACCATCTCCTGCCTTCTGCTACTGAACAAACCCACCCTGAAACCCACAATTCCATTCTGCCTGTGGCTACAACACTGCACTGATGAACCCAACCAACACTTTACTGGCACACTATCCTTTCATTTTAAGTCCATTCCCTTAAATATTTGTGGAGCACTGAATAAATGATCAGCCTTGAGTACACAATGGAAATAGTTACTGCTTTCACAGAACTTACAGAGGACACAAAGAACACCAACAACTGCTAAGCTGCTGTCAAGGAGAGGTCCAGACTTCAAGACCGCACGCATTCCACTTTTGACCAGCGTAGCGAAAGCCAAGATGATGCTCCCTAAGGAAGCAGAGTTTTCTCAAGTGGAGAGAGGCAGGAAAACAGACAAAAGGATTTGAAAGGAGAATGAGAGGGATGGTTTAAGCACAGGCCAAGACAAGGTCCTGAGGAGCTAAGAGGAAATACCCATGAAAAGGCCCAGGCAAGTGACAGGCTGGCCTACTCCACGGAATCCTCCAAGGCCACGGGAGGGGTGTCGGTCTTCAATCTTAATAAGTAATAGGGTGACCTCCCTGGAGGCCCAGTGGTTAAGGTTCCACCTTCCAATGCAGGGGGTACAGGTTCGATCCCTGGTTAGGGAGCTATGATCCCACATGCCTTGAGGACAAAAAAACAAAACATGAAACAGAAGCAATGTTGAAACATAATCAATAGAAGACTTTAAAAAGATGGTCCACATCATAAAAAAAATCTTTAAAAAAAAAAAAAAAGAGTAACAGGAATCCATAGAGAAGCTTTATGCAGGACATTTACACCCAAATTAACAGTCACTTCCCCCAGTGTTCTAAGCACTGTTCAATGACCAAATGGAAATCGTGGTAGTCAAAACAATAACCCTCAAATGACGTCTATCACCTAACTCCCAAAACCGAGAATTGTAATATTACCTAACAAAGGAACTTTGCATATGTAATTAAGTTAAGGATCCTGAATTGGAGAGACCTATCAGGGCTATTTGGGTGAGTCTAATATAACCACAAGAATCAAACAAGGAAAGAAAGACAAAAGGGTTGGGGGACAAAGTGTGGGAACAGAACCATCAGTCATTATGACATAGGATCATAAGTCCCAGCAGGGCTTCCTTGGTTGTTCAGTGGCAAAGAATCCACCTGCCAATGCAGGAGACACAGGTTTGATCCCTGGGTCAGGAAGATCCCTTGGAGAAGGGAATGACAACCCACTTCAGTATTCTTGCCTGGAGAATCCTATGGACAGAGGTGCCTGTGGGCTACAGTCCATGGGGTCACAAAGAGCGAGACACTACTTAGCAACTAGGCAACAAAAAAAGTCCCAGAATCTGAGACAGCAAATGGACTGCTACCTGGCAAGTAAACAGACTGTACCTAAAAGACTCCAAAAAGAGCATAGCGCTGCTAATACCTTTATTTTAGCCTTCTGAAGCCGATTTTTTGACCTCTGACATCCAAAAGGTTAGGAATGTATTTAATATTACTTTAAGCCACTGAGTTCATGGAAATGTTTATAGGAGCAACTGCTACTGCTGCTGCTAAGTTGCTTCAGTTGTATCCAACTCTGTAAGACCCCATAGACGGCAGCCCACCAGGCTCCCCAGTCCCTGGGATTCTCCAGGCAAGAACACTGGAGTGGGTTACCATTTCCTTCTCCAAAGCATGAAAGTGAAAAGTGAAAGTGAAGTTGCTCAGTTGTGTCCGACTCTCAGCGACCCCATGGACTACAGCCTACCAGGCTCCTCCATCCATGGGATTTTCCAGGCAAGAGTACTGGAGTGGGGTGCCATTGCCTTCTCCAGCAGCTACTAATTTAAGAGCATAAACTTTACCCTGGCTGCAAGATGGAGAATAGATTGGGTAGACAAAGGATGCAGATAGACTAGGTTGAAGTCTATCTGAATAGAGGCTCCTGCTGAAGTCTGGTGAATAATGGTAGCCTGGCTATCAGATGGAGCTTGTGGATGAGAGATATTAATAGTAATCTTCCTGATTTAGTGGTAATAATCCTCCTGAGTCAGTAAGAAAGATGCACAAAATAAATCATTTATCATGTAACATGAAATAGCTAACACTGATTAACTTACTAAGTCTTAAGCATTAATCATCTTTTAACCCACATAATCCTCACACTCTATACTGTCTCACATGAGAAAGAAACATCAGAAGGAGCTGATATTCAAATATCTTTATTTTCCTATAGTGCCATCTGATGCTGAAAACAACTTGAAAAAAAAATTACCATTTTTCATCAACAGCATTCTATCTTCTAAAATGTAGGCTCCATGACAGCAAGGACAATGTGAGTTTTGCCCATTGCTTTGCACCTAGAAGGTGCTTGATAATTATTTGGTACTCAATAAACAATTTTGGTTTGACACATCTACTAGGATCTTAATAAAGCATAGTTCCAAGGATTATGAAAACACAGAAAGCTCTCCTCATCAACCTGGAGAGAATGAAAAGTAATGAAAATGCCTTCCCTGGGCAATGTCACTTGTAGCTCGTTTTGGTGAGTGTGACTCTTTATTCTGATTTCTAGATTCTAAGGGTTCCAAGGGGCTTCCCTGGTAGCTCAGATGGTAAAGAATCCACCTGCAATGCAAGAGACCTGGGTTCCATCCCTGGGTCGGGAAGATCCCCTGGAGGAGGGCATGGCAACCCACTCCAGTATTCTTGCCTGGGAAATCTCATGGACAGAGGAGCCTGGCAGGCTATAGTCTATGGGGTCACAGAGTTGGACACAACTGAGCAATTAACACTGTCACATACCATCACTGTCAAAGCTCCAAGGATGGCTGGGACTACTAATGATTTGTCAGGCACCTTGGGGAAATTGTAATCACAAACAAAGCAAAGCAACAACCGTCACAGAACACAGACCAGAAAATATGCAGTTATCTGTGTAGGCAATGAGGAGGATTGTGGAAGATGACTAAGTATGAGTTGATCTGGGCTTCACCAGTGGCTCAGCAGTAAATAATCCACCTGCAATGCAGGAGCTGCAGGAGACTTGGGTTCGATTCCTGGGTCGGAAAGATCTCCTGAAGGAAGGCATGGCAACCCTCTCCAGTATTCTTGTCTGGAGAATTCCACAGACAGAGGAGCCTGGCGGACTATGATCCATAAGGTCACAAAGAGTCAGACATGACTGAAGCAACTTAGCAAGCACGTAAGCATGGGTTGCTCTTTGTTTTGTGATCCATCTATCCCCAAACCTATCGCTGCAAACTTAACAACTGTCGAACTTCCATCCTAAATCTTACACTGTTGACTTCCCTGGTGGTGCAGTGGATAAGAATCTGCCTTGCAATGCACAGGACACAGTTTCAATGCCTGGTCTGGGAAGACTCCATGTGCCACAAGGAAACTAAGCCCAAGCACCACAACTACTGCGCCTGTGTGCCCTAGAGCCTGCGCTCTGCAATGAGAAGCACGCCAATGAGAATCCAGCTCATTGCAACAAAGACTAGCCCTTCATCTCCTTCACTAAGCTGCCAACTCACAGAAAGCAAAGGTGATACCCCAGAGTGTGGCTCATACTAAGCTTTCAGTAATATTAATAGTAGCAAAAGCAGCTAGATATATTCACTGTTTACTAAATGCCATGCACTATTTGGAGCATGTGCCTCTAATAGTTCACTTAATATTCACATCAGCTCTGAATGAAGTCACTATTTTCTTCATTTCACAGATGGGGCAATGACCTGCCCACAATGATACAGCTAGAAAGTGACAGGACTTGGGTATACCCCTATCTGACTTGGGAGCTCACACTCTTAACGTCTATAAAAGTACTAACACTGAGCAGCCATAAAATCCATCAGAGGAAAAAAAATCATGTCTGGATCATCATGTCCCCAGAAATTCATTTACTGTGAACATTACCACTGCATCTGTAGACCTGGTCAAGTTTATTTCTTAAGATTTAAGCAAATCTCAGTATTTCTCCATTCATTCATTCAGTCATTCAGCAAACATCCAGTAAGCATCTGTCATTTGCCAGACATTAAACTAGACACTGGTGATCTGGTAACAAAGAATTCCTGACCTCACAGACTATATACCAAGAAATATCTGTTAAATGAACCAGTAGATAAGAGCAATCTTACACTATTAGGAATAAAATATGCTCTTGAGTTTATAGAAAAATTTAAAAGTAATCAAATATATTTCACTTTATTAGTAGGACATCACACTAAGTTTGCTTTTTTAAATAGAGAAGTTTTAAGTATATGTTCAGCTTTATCAGTGAACAGGATTTTCTTCTACAACCTGTACCCTAACCTACTCACCTTTTACCTTCTATAGTCTACTCTATCAAAAAGTTTAAAGCAACTTTTAAAGAAATGCTGCTTTTTTGATCACAAGTCACATGAGATTAAATGTTAAAACAGAATAACTAAGAGGGAGAAAGACAGGACATTACTTGACAATTGTCATTCAAATATATATGTTGTGAGTTAATGAACACCCACAGGTAATTCCCAGTTTTAGTAGAATGCCTTAAAATTGCTATAAAATGATTACCTATGTTCTATCTATGCAGAAGGCAATGGCACCCTACTCCAGCACCCTTGCCTGGAAAATCCCATGGATGGCAGAGCCTGGTGGGCCGCAGTCCACGGGATTGCTAAGAGTCGGACACGACTGAGTGACTTCACTTTCACTTTTCACTTTCATGCATTGGAGAAGGAAATGGCAACCCACTCCAGTGTTCTTGCCTGGAAAATCCCAGGGGAAGGGGAGCCTGGTGGGCTGCCGTGGAAAGGAGTTCAATAAAGTAAAATGTAGATTACGCAGATATACTTGTGGCCTTAGATCATTCCAAACAATTTTATGAGGTTCTGAACAGAAAAATGTCTTAAATGTTTCTCAAACTGCAGATTTCAAAACCCATTAGGAGTAGGAGTGCAAGCTCAGTCATGTCTGGCTCTTTGAGACTCCATGGACTATAGCCAACCAGGCTCCTCTGTCAATGGAATTTTTCAGGCAAGGATACTGAATGAGTTGCCATTTCCTACTCCAGAGGATCCTCCCAACCCAGGGATCGAACTCACATCTCTTGCGTCTCCTGCACCGACATGTGGATTCTTTAGCACTGGTGCCACCTGGAACTTGTTAGAGTATCATCAGATCAATTTCCTAAGTTTAGCCCAACAGTTTTGCATAAATAGTAATTAATAGAAAAGTGAAAACAGAATGTATAGCAAGTAATAAGGATAGATACTGTTCATGAAATTCTCTCAAATTTGTTGTATGCAGTCACGTATGTGTCATTAAATCATGAGCAAAATCTTTTAAGAATAGGTCACAATGAAAAAGTTCAGAAAAATGTTTTAGCCAGCTCTTAAGAGATAATGGGCTTGTTATGCTATTTTGTTCAGCAACCAAGCATACATCCAGCACTTGCAAGCCCTTGTAAGTACTGTTTGTGTTTTAGAGGATTTATTCACATACTTTTCTAGTTATAGAATTAAAAGCCTTTTACAGTATTAAAATTTAATAATGTAGAATCAGGAGACTAAGAAAGGCCTTAGTACCTCACACAGTGCATAGTGAACAAATATTTGCTGAATAAATGGATCTGGCCGACCTCGTTAGCTGAAGGCAAGTCCACACTGAACCCCCTGTATAGCTGGATTTTATCAAGTTCTGAATATTTCCTTCCCAGCACATTCCATAGGCAAATACAGACCTAACCTCAAGTTGCATTACACCTACAGACATTTTGAGGAAAAAACACAGTATGCAGATATTATTTTTTCTCAGAATATTTTAACATTTACTATATTGAAATATATTTCTATCAATATGTATATTATATTTTTAAAATAAGTATTACAGGTAGATTCTGCTCAGACAGTTCAGCAAGATCAGTTGAAAACAGATTTAAACAAATGCTTTTTAAAAACAGATGGAAAAATCAGGCCCTGTTAATACCCCTTAAGTGCTCTCACCCAGGCTGCAGAAGTTTGGCCCCAAGGGAGAGTGGCAGCTGTGACTCACACCGGGACACTCACCATGGAAATCAGGCCTCGGGATCATCCTGTGGCCATCAATCCTCCTCCTCCTAATCCACCCTGATATTTTATTATTTTTTAATTTAAATTTATTTTAATTTGCGGCTAATTACTTCACAATATTGTATTGGTTCTGCCACACATCATCATGAATCCACCACGGGCGTACACGTGTTCCCCATCCTGAAGCCCCCCTCCACCTCTTTCCCCGTACCACCCCTCCAGGTCATCCCAGTGCAGCAGCCCCAACCCTGGTATTTTAGAAATAAAATACTGAATTGGTGTGAAGGGGCTGGCTCCTCACTGCCTTGACACAGCTCTTTAATGTGGCCCATGAAGGCCTCCAGTGGTCAGGCCCAAAATACCAGTCCTGGTCTTCTCTCTGGTCTCATACGAGCCCCGGGGGAGCTGATGGGAATGTAAATCTCCAACCACCTAATCTCTTCAAAACTCAATCCCACTCTGGTTCTTCTAAGATATAGATAGGCCTCTTCCTTCACCTGACTCAGACTTAACCTTTTCATTAATGAAGCACCCAAGACAAAAATTTTAACTCAAATTTAGGTATCTGAGCAATCACTCAAAAGCACCCTTAATTCATCTCTTTTTCTGAATCCCTAATACAACTAATCACTAAAAACTGCCAATTCCTGTCTTCAAAATATTTCTCCTATGTTCCCTACTCCATTCCTACTTTCAGCTTAATGAAAGCTATCCATATTGCTCATTTGGATTAACAGTTATTGCTTTCTATTCTCTTATACTAACAGAGTTTGCAGTGGTTTTCGGGAATTCAGTGGGACAGAACAATTTTTTTAAGTACACAAAAAATATTAAAGAAGAAAATTTCAGAAGATCAAATAAGCCCGAAGTTAACACATTGAAAAACACCACGGAGTCTTAAACTATTACTAAAAATGGACTTTCATCGATCTTCCAAGTAATAAGAAAGCAACCTAGTCTCAATCACAAAATCCATGGTTGCATAACATACAAATTGACAAAATGAATTTTTCGTCTGGAGTTATCAGACTCACGGAGACCAACTCATATTAACCAAATTAAAAGGCTCTGAAACATGAATCTGAATGTCAGTGTATTAATATACAATGATATACATTACTATCACAATGTCTGGAAAACTGATCAACACAACAGCAAATTTTCTTCCTATAAAAGATTTCTATGGAAAGCCAATAATGTTTTTTGATGAGCATGAAACCTTATCAAGGAACATCTTAAGCAGCGTCCTCAAGAACTCAGGAAGCCTCAGGAGCTATGGAGAGAGAGGAGTGTACCTAACTTTGCTCAAATCTACGGTCACAGGAATTTCTACCCAGCCCACCATCAGCATGAGTCTGAATAAATATGGCCAAAGTTTGCTTCTCTTTTTTGCTTTCATTGTAGTTGTCATTTGACTCTATTTAACTATTTCAGGTTAACTTTAAGTATTTGAAGCCAGAAATTAGATTGCTAGAGGGAATTTTTACTTTCTCTTTCAGACCTGGGAACATATTTTTTTTTTAATCAGTAAAATGTAGATATCACTCGATCCATTGTGAGTAGATTTCACAACTTAGTTGTCAGAACTTTATGCCCCTGCCAATAATACCACTATCACATGATTTCTTACAGCAATGATTCCTTTTACAAACTCAGGTCATAGTTATGTAAAGGATACCCTTGACCTCAGCTCCTCATTAACAAAAAGGGAAAAAATCAAAGTTCTCTTTAAGTTATAATCTGTGATTCAATTTATATTTTATTTCCCCCTAAAAGGCCAGAATGAAACTTTAAAACTTCTAAAAATGTTTTTAATCAACTTCTGAAAGACTTTTGTTCTTAGTACAACCTACAAATTATTTTACATTTGATCCTTTCAGTATAATGTCTGTAATGCAGAGATCTGAACAAGCTGTATAATCTCAGTACACTAAACACATATATACTGCTACACATATAAAGGCTAATTGTAATATACACCCACACTAAACTAGTTTGGATAGACGTGGAGCCTCCATCTCACCAGTTAAAGCCTTTCATCAATATGTCTAACATCTGTGTGAGTTCAGGGATTCTTTTAAATCTCATTTAATCTGATCATTAAAGAAATTTCAATAGCACACAAGTAAAAGGTGGCTAGACTAGAAAAAAATATCTATTTTTCCAAATTCAACTGAAGCAGAAAAACAATATGAAGTCCCAGGCGGTTCACAAGGCAAACCTCTCAAAGTCTCCTCCAACTTCTCAATTTTGCAAAGATAGGTGCTTTAATGTGTAGCATGTTTGAAAAGTAAAGTACTTCCTTTAGTCTGCCCTAGGCACTAAGGATCTCATTGGAAAATGAGACTCTTGCTCTTAATTTCTCTATGGCCGTAGAGTACTTCACTTGGCCACCAGTGATGCCTCCTGTGTTCTGACAAGTATCTGGCAGTCTAGTTGTTCTTTTGAAGGTTTCAACCAGCTGTCTCTACAACTGGACACAGTTGCTATCTGTCTGCCCTGTTTTAAACAGTACTTTTAATTCCTGGGCCTTTCCAAGGTTCCCTGACTTCCATCAGCTTGTTTCCTTCACAGCTCCTCTACCTGACAGCTGTGCCTCCACTTCCTTGGGCCTGTTGAAATGTCTGGGTTCTAGACCGCCTTTCTTCCAGAGTTTATTGTTCTCTTTCCTGCTCCACCAGCTTTAGCTTTCATGTTTCCCTCGTGGGGCCATGCAGTTTCACTTGCTTTGGGTAGATAAGTCGACAAGTAGAAATAAACGTTTACATGGCATTGTTCCACTGAAAACTAAATTAGTCATGCTTCTTAACATTTCCCTATCCTATCTCAGGGCCAAACTTGAGGAGGAGTGGCCTCCTTCTAAGTCCTCATCGGTTTGTCTTTACATTGGTCCTCAGGACCAAAAGACAAGAATTTCCATAATTTACCCTTCGGGATGAAATGCCCTAGGTCCTTTAGCACCAGGCTCTAGGAAAACTATTATCAGTCTGTGGAACCCCATTCTTTAACCAATACAATGGCTTTCATTTGGCAAACGGCTAGGAAGCACCCATATGGTTTCCAAGGATTTCCTGAGACATTCCCCAACATAATCATATTCCATAAATTCCTCACGTACTGTAATAGGACCAAGAATGATCTGTTTTAAAATGGAGGTTTTGATTAGTTATTATTGCTATTAGGATTTTATTACTGCTGTGACCGAAATGGGCTTCCCTGTTGGCTCAGTTGGCAAAGAATCCTGCCTGCAATGTAGGAGCCCCAGGTTCAATCCCTGGGTGGGGAAGGTCCTCTAGAGAAGGATACCAAAATCCACTCCAGTAATTCTTGCCTGGAGAATCCCGTGGACAGAGGAGCCTGGTGGGCTACAGTCCACTGGGTTGCAAAGATTGATCGAATTAAGTAAAAAAAAATTTTTGTCTTATTTTTAATTCAACAAGGCCTTCCCGAAATTTTTTTTCTTTAAAATTGATACTTTTTAAAATATACACCTAACTCATTCCACGTTGGCTTCTGGAAATTTAACCACCACAGCAACATTTATGTGGACCTTTGGACTTCTCCCTCACTTCCAATCCCTCCAGCTGCACCCCAAAATCCCCATCACGCACACAGGGCCCAGAGTTAGAACTAAACGTCCCCAGCTCTAACCCAAGCACTCCCGAGGGCGACTCCACAGGCCGGCGGCTGGGGCAGTAAAGGGCTCCGTGGGGCCTCTCCAGCCTCCCCTTCCGTGAAGGGCTAACAGGAATGGCCCCCGGGCTGGAGGGCCCGAGCGGGGGGAGTCCGGCCCCGCATCCTCCCAGGGAGGGCGCCAGCGCAGCCCCAGGAGCAGGTGCGGCGCGGGCCGCCCCGGGCGGGAGGCGGGAGGCGGGGAGCGGCGGGCCGGGGACCGCGAGGCGAGCCCGGCGCCGCCTTACCTCTCCAGGGCCTGCAGGGTGTAGCTGATGAGCGGCCTCTCCAGGATGGGGCAGAACTGCTTCGGGGTGGGGACGCCCATCCTCTCCCCGCTACCCCCCGCCGGCAACACGGCCGCCACAGCCGGCGCGCGACAGCCAGCTTCGGCCCCGAAGCGGCTCAGCGAGGAGGCCGAGGCCGCCGCGTCCGCGCCGCGCAAGCCGCGCAAGCGAGGCCCCGGCTCCGCGGGCCTGGAGCCTCCAGACGGCCCTGACTCCATGGCGGCGGGCGGCGCGGCGCGCCCCGCTCGCCCGGGGTCCGCTCGGGGCCTCGGCCGGGGTCGGGCGGGAGAGGCCGGGCTGGAGCAGAGCGGGCACACGGACAGCGCCCACCCGAGCCGCGCGGGCCTGGCCGCCGCACGCTCCCAGGGGAGGATCTAGCTGCCAGTCTTCCCTCTCGGCGCGTCTTCGGCCTCAGTCCCGAGCCCAGCGCCCCCGGGAGGGCTGAGTTTCCCGGCTCTCGCCTTCTCGGGCAGGCCCAGCAGCCCCCGCAGGTGTCAGCTCTCCCTCAATGCCTACGGGTCTCCTTAAACCCAACAGCTGTGCTCAGGCCGCAGAGGTCAGGGCTCCCTCCCATCCCTCTCCCCTCGGAGAGATTTAGAGATTTGGATGGGAGTCACGGGATGGGCCAGAGAATGTACATCTCGATTATCTTTCATTCCACTCTTGAGGCTTCCTGGCTCCTCAGGTAAAGACAGGTGGACAGGCAAATATGAAATATCTTTGAGCCAAACTGCAGCGGTTACCAAATTTGTCTGCACATCGGAAACACCTGGGGAGCTCAAAAAAAGCTGACTGGTTATGTCCCACCCTCAGAGACTGGATTTAATTGGCCTGAGCTTTGGAATGATTTTAAAGATCCCCAGGTGATTCTGATGAGCAGGCACTATTTTTTTGAAACCACGAAGCCAAAGCAGTAATACTAATAATTGCTGAGTAGTCGGCACACAGTATCTCATTTAATCTCCAGGAGAACCCCTCTATTGCCATTCCACTTATACACAGGCAGAAACAAAGTTCACTGTTTAAATAACTTGTGTAAGATTGCACACTTAATGGCCTTTGCCCAAAAGTACAGCCAGAGTTGAAGAATTCCAGGGCCGAGGCCTATCATGCCCTTATTTAGTTCTGTCTTTGATAGCAGTGTTTACCTTGAGAATGTACTGAAATATTTGGAGTGTTGAAGCAGACTGTATTAGGTCTCTGGAATGTAAACCCCTTGAGAGCAGGGTCCTTACTTTTTTGGTTTGGGTACTGTCCTGGAATATAAGTGAAGCTTAATAAATATTTACTGAATAAGCTACTAATTGAATGAATGATAGTAGAAGTATATATAATTAAATATTTGCTAATTTATGTTTATAACTAATCTTATATTAGTTAATATAAGATTCATTAAAAAGGAATCTTTTAAATATTATCAGGTTATAATATTCCAATTCAGTATTTTTAGCTATTTTCCCAGTTTAGAATAAAGCATACAAAGTTAAGATTTACCTTTTCTACTCTTATTGTCTTTTATTTGATCTTATTGTTAAAAGCACTATCAGTTTCACGTCGGTTACTTTTATTATAATTAATATTTAGCTCTGTTCTACTTAAATTTTGTCAGGTCACTGACTCTTAGCCAGAAAGTAGGCTTCATAATACACTTGACTTTGTAGCACTACCACTCCTATATCTAGCCTACAGTATGCATTCAATTAATATATGTTGACTAATTGGGTGGATAAATGAATAAGTCTGAGTCTACAGTGACAAAAAAGCAAATCAAATAATTGTTTCTATTAATATTGATCTTTAAACTTCACTTTTAAATTTTAATCTAATGGTGGAGCTAAAGCTATTCTTCATTTTCTTAGTCTTAAGCAAAAATATCATAGTAATAAAATTCTTGTTATATTAATTTCTATATAATTATTAATATAATTAATCTTTGAAAATTTAACCAGAATATTATTTTATTGGCTTAGTTCTCTTCTTCAAGCAACTTTGCTCTGATCACTGTGATCTCATAGATCTTACATACTATACCTTAATGATGTTTAATAGACAGATTTGTACTGAAAGAAAAAGGACAGACTCTATGTGTATATAGCAATATGAGAAGCAAAGTTTTTGTTCCATGTCTTTCTATATAAACATAAATGAAAATGAAGTTGCTCAATCGTGTCCCACTCTTTGCGACCCTGTGGACTGTAGCCCACCAGGTTCCTCTGTCCATGAGATTCTCCAGGCAAGAATACTGGAGTGGGTTGCCATTTCCTTCTCCATAATTAGTTCTTTATTATACTTTCTTTGCATAGGGGATATAGTTTCCATGTTGCTGTATACTGAAGGGGAGCGAAATATGCCACTTTGGCGTATTGACTACTTTAAAGTTACTTAAGAAATATCAGGGGCAAGAAGGACATTCTGACCCTCATTTGTTCTCCTGAAAGCAGGAAATAAATCCCTCATATGAAAATACCTTGTACCAGCAGAGTGACATGCTTATCACCATAGGTAGGGAATTCAGGGCAGAGAACATTATAAACACACCTTGTTACTTCTTCATTAATTAACTCTTCCAAGCCCAAGCCCCTCTGTTTTGTCAGTTCCTCACAAATGTATTGCTCCTCAGTCTAAAAGGTATAGAAGCTGCTTTAGTTACTTCTTACTACTTTGGGGTTCCCATACATACAAAAGTAAACTTGGTTTTCTCCTGTTGATCCATCTTAGATTAATTTAATTATTAGGCCAGCCAAACAACTTAAATCAATGAAGGAAGAAGTTCCACTACAAGTTATAGCAGCCACATTATGACTATTTTCCCTGTAGTAGATATTTAATAATGTCCCTCCATATCTGAGGGTTCTGCATCTGCAGATTCAACCAGTTCATCAAACTCCAAACCTGTGGGTACAGAGAAGGGATTGTATCCACCATTTAATATAAGGAACTGGAGCAGCTGCAGATTTTGGTATCTGTGGGGTCTGGAACCAATGCCACGTGGATACTGATGGACAACTGTACATACCCTGGAAAGTAAAATCCTCTGTGATACATTGGTAATAAGTACTGTAAGAGTTTAGAAAAAATAAAACCCAACTGTATAATAGGACTTATGTAAATGAGACAGTCCATCAACCTCTGATCTTTAACTCATTTTTATACATAAGAAAGGTAATGCTCTGAACTGAGGTCTTTCTGTGGATAATTCAAACTAAACACCACACAGCAAAAAATTATTTTCTTTGACTTTCTCAATATTTCTTACAAAGCTATTTATCAACTGTCTCAACTCTCTACCTTGTTTCCTGAATAGCTAAAAAGTGAAAGAGTGGTGAATATTTAACCTTAGGACTGAATGGTAAATTTGACATCATTCATGCTACTGAAGTTTAACTTTTTGTAAAAATCATTTGGGGATCATTGCTAATATATATAGTATTTCTTGTATTGTTTATATAATATAATCATTTACATATTATATAATAATCTTAGAAAATATATTACTGGCACATTTGTTGCAGGAAGGGGACCCCTTGCAGGACCCAAGAGTGAGCTCTTATCCAACACTCAGAAATGAATTGTCTGAGGAGATACATGAACACAAAGCAAGAGACTTTATTGTGAAGGGGTGTCCAGGCAGAGAGTAGCAGGGTAAGAAAACCAGGAGAGCTGCTCTGCCAAAATAGCTCACAGACTCAAGTCTTCTGGTAATGGGGTTAGTTTCTAGGTTGTCTCTGGCCAGTCGTCTTACTTGACCCACAGTCTCACTCAGGGTTCTTCCTCTCAGCATCTCCCAAGATGGAGTCCAGCACAAAGGATTCTGGGAAGTTGATCATCTCCTTCCTCTTTTGTCCCCTCCCAAATTTTCCCAGTTAGTTTTTGGCAGCGGCACTATGTTGCTTATTGGGACCTCCTGTTGTAAGACAACTCAGACAAGTGGTTATCATCATGCCTGGCCAAGGCAGTTGGTTTTGAGCAACGGTCCCCACCACAGCAGTCCCCTAACACCTTCTGACAGAACGTTTGCTTCAGAGGGTCTGGAGAAGACCCACAAATCTGCATTTTTAATAGGCTTCCTTAGGTGCTCCTAATGTAGGTTGGACCCGACTCATATAAACCCTGAATTATAAAAGAATTACACCCCAATTCACTTTATATCCAGTGTATTTTAATTTCAAGACCTAAAGCAAAATGCACATGATATATTAAACGTGCCATATAAAAATTGCATAAGAAATCCATTAAAATGTCTGTTTTATTTTCTCATTAACTTAAAAGGAGGGAAACATGAGGGGGAAATGTTTAAGTGCCAGGAATTTAAAAAAAAAAAAAAAAGATGCTAGCGACCTGGAGAATGTATGCTATTTCTACAGACATGTCGTTAAAAAACACATCACCTCTGAAAGCCACCAAAGGACATATCTTTGACCACCGCTTAAGCAAAATCGAAATCGTCTGCCCTGAGCATGGAACTCAAGGGTGCGATTCAATTGATGGATGACACGTACCTGCAGAAACTAAAAGAGGGGAATGACCTCTATGCCTAAGAAATGTGGGAGAGGTGATATCTTTGATGGGTTTATTTAGGAAACAAATGACTAGCCTAGAACTGGTGGTAGCCAATTTTCACAATCTGTGCAAGAGAAGAACATTCAGAATCATTAATGAAGAGCAGCCTTTAGTCAAGGAAGATTTGTCAATTCCGCAGGGAGAGACCTTGGCAGCAGTTATTCCTATATATTAACTGCAACTCATTACTGAAACAAGAGTTAAAGAAGAAAAAAACCCTAGTCTTGAAGAAGAAAATGTTCCCTGAAAATTCAAAGTCATATCTTTTAACTGATGAATAAGAAAAGAAGAATGTAGATATTTGAATGTGCCATTATTACCACAATCATCACCACCCTCCCTGCGGAGCATAGAGTAAATATAGATTATGAGCTGTGCATTAGAATCTGAATGTGGGACCTCATTGCCTTATAATGCCTTACCAAGAGGGTACCAAGCCTGGATCTTACGCAGATCAAAAGGGACTAGGATGGGATAGCGTACAGAGAGGCAAAGAGTCAAAATAAAGGGAGAAAGAAGACTGAGACGTGAAGGATACAATCTCTTCAGTGATATCCAAAGAGTATGAAGATACAAGCTATCTTTTAATTTTGTGTAGGGAAAAAGAGTGCTTCACTGCTTTTTAGCATGGGACATTTACCGGACTAGCCAAAAAATGAAAAGAAACAGAGTAGTTTGGGTAGATGTTGTAAGGTGTAGTTAGGAGAACAATAAGCTAAGGTGG
This sequence comes from Capricornis sumatraensis, assembly GCF_032405125.1. Lineage (NCBI taxonomy): Eukaryota > Metazoa > Chordata > Mammalia > Artiodactyla > Bovidae > Capricornis > Capricornis sumatraensis. The sequence continues at coordinate 29,702,761 of NC_091073.1, forward strand.
TTTGGACAGGAAGCACTTAGTGGTGGTGGAAGGATCATAGAGAAATAAATTGTGGTATATTGCGAGAAGGAAGAAATGAGCTCACTGTGTTGTTTATTTTGTGTATGATTAGAAATGTTAAATAGAAATTAAATACTTCCACTTGTGACCATGGCTAATCACTAATGACTTAAGACAAAATAAAGGAATGAATAAGTGAAAGAATGTTCAGTGTGCCAATGAATATAACTAAACATGTGAAGACCAATTTACACTTAGTCTTCAGAAAAATTTGGATGCTTAAAACTCTTCCCAAAAGAAAAAGTTCCTTTGATTTAAAGTTGCTCTGACTATCCTCTTTCTTCTTCTCCTATTGTTATTCCTAAAGGACCTCAAGACTTTGACAAAAGATTAAAAAGAAAAACCAAAAACTTTCCCTTTTGTCAGATCTTTCATTAGCAATTATTTTCTCTTAACTTCATAAAAAAATCTATGATTATTTGCTGCTATAGTACAATAACATATTATGCACAAAATTAACTAATACTGGTCCTAAGCAAAACTTCAAATTTCATTGTTTCTCTTTGGGTCTCCTGGCCTCCTGTGTTCTCGTCCTTTTTCCTTTCTTCCTATCATCTCCTGAATTGGCCATCTCACTATCAGCTCTGCTGACCAGAAGTTCATCAGTCAGCCCTGACCAGAACAGGCAGCTCCAACCTGTCAGAGCATTGCATCTGGAATTCGTCTTATTGCCTAGAGAAGCTGCCTTACCATTCACAGGGTACACCCACCTCCTGGAAATCTTTCTCCTGACCTCTACTCCACTTGACCCAGGGCTTATGATTGACTCCTGCTTGGAATCCCACCTCTCTTTGGCATAAAGTAGTTCTCAGCCAAGCTACACATGTGTGGGTACAAACTGCATCAGATGCAAATGCTGTATCAGAATCAGATGAGAGCTTGGAAGTGTTTATTCTCTTCAGCTTCTACATTGCTAGATCACACACGAAACCTGGCTGGGTGTGTGTGTGGGGGGGGGGGGGGGGGGTTGTGTTAGTTGCTCAATCATGTCTGACTCTTTGCGATTCCTTGGACTATAGCCCTCCAGGCTCCTCTGTCCATGGAATTCTCCAGGCAGGAATACTTGAGTGAGTAGCCATTCCCTTTTCCAGGAGATCTTTCCAACCCAGGAATTGAACCCAAGTCTCCTGTATTGTAGGCAGATTCTTTACCATCTGAGACACCAGAGAAACCCCTGGCCTAGTTTAACAATTCTTAACTGACCGGGGTGAACAGAGGAGTTACTGCCTAATGGGACTGAATGTTAAATCAAGGAGTATGGCCGCTGCACTCCATGGTGATATAGGTTTGTTGAAGAGTTATTGCTAATTGTATGCACTGCATCTCAGACACAGTATGGTATGCATATATCAATAATTCTTTTGGGTCTCACAACTGCTTTTGTGAGACAAAGGTCATAATTCCTTCCATTTTACTCATGTGGAACATGAAATTTCTCACTTGCCAAAGGAAGTGACGGGCTGTTATGCCAGGTCTGCCTAAACAATACTGACCTCCAATGGAGAGGACAGTGTTTCCAATTTGTCATCAGTACTCTTCCGTGTGAGGTTTAGCTCTTTAATGCCTATCTTGACAAAATATAACAATAAACTACTTTTCAGTGAACAGTGAGCAGTATCTCCTACAGCAAACTTCCCTGGATGAAATTGAGATGAACTAAGGGAAGAAGGCACTGCAGATTATAACATGCCATTGAAATTAAAATTCTTCTTATCGTGAATGATGGTTCTTATGTCACCATCCTATAATACAAATTAAATTTTTTCTAAATATTGTTACTTCCTCATTTTATTAACTGACTTCAAAATCTTCTATTATTTTGAACTTCTCATTTCAAAAATTTTCTGACCACAAATATTCCATTTCAAAACTGTTCTGACCACCACGATTCTTCTCGAATAGAAGGGTAATATAAATAAATAAATTGAAACTGAGCCCCCTATTGGTGATGAAATATTCCCCCCAAATGGCATAGTAACTCAATTTTTGATGGTCTTTGTTCTTAAACTTCGGAAAGTTTTTTAAAGCATCAAATATGTTCAGTTGGTTTTTCAAAGATCCCTAGTATAACAGAGAGATGTTTTTACCTCTTATAAAAACCATATTTTCATTTCCCCAATAACTTGTCCTAGCTTAACAGTCAAGGACCAAGGCCACAAACTTGCAAAATTTCAGGAGAAACCATTCCCAGAAAGTATACTGTAAACTTGCTTCCTGAAGTTCAGTACTGCAATAGTCAAGACAAAAACTTTCAATTATTATTTCATTTAGTTCAGTTCAGTTCAGTTCAGTTGCTCAGTCATGTCTGAGACTTTGCGACCCCATGAATTGCAGCAAGCCAGGCCTACCTGTCCATCACCAACTCCCAGAGTTCACTCAGACTCACATCCATTGAGTCGGTGATGCCATCAGCCATCTCAACCTCTGTCATTCCCTTTTCCTCCTGCCCCCAATCCCTCCCAGCATCAGAGTCTTTTCCAATGAGTCAACTCTTCGCATGAGGTGGCCAAAGTACTGGAGCTTCAGCTTTAGCATCATTCCTTCCAAAGAACACCCAGGGCTGATCGCCTGCAGAATGAATTGGTTGGATCTCCTTGCAGTTCAAGGGACGCTCAAGAGTCTTCTCCAACACCACAGTTCAAAAGCATCAATTCTTCGATGCTCAGCTTTCTTCACAGTCCAACTCTCACATCCATACGTGACCACTGGAAAAACCATGGCCTTGACTAGATGGACCTTTGTTGGCAAAGTAGTGTCTCTGCTTTTGAATATGCTGACTAGGTTGGTCATAACTTTCCTTCCAAGGAGTAAGTGTCTTTTGATTTCATGGCTGCAATCACCATCTGAAGTGATTTTGGAGCCCCCAAAAATAAAGCCTGACACTGTTTCCACTGTGATGAGACCAGATGCCATGATCTTAGTTTTCTGAATGTTGACTTTTAAGCCAACTTTTTCATTCTGCTCTTTCACTTTCATCAAGAGCCTTTTTAGTTCTTCTTCACTTTCTGCCGTAAGGGAGAAAGTCTGAGGTTATTGAGACTTCTCCCGACAATCTTGATTTCAGCTTGTGCTTCTTCCAGCCCAGCGTTTCTCATGATGTACTCTGCATATAAGTTAAATAAGCAGGGTGACAATATACAGCCTTGACGTCCTCCCTTTCCTATTTGGAACCAGTCTGTTGTTCCATGTTCAGTTCTAACTGTTGCTTCCTGATCTGCATATAGGTTTCTCAAGAGGCAGGTCAGGTGGTCTGGTATTCCCATCTCTTTCAGAATTTTCCATATTCCATTGCTGGTTATTAACTAATTTTCCAAAGAATGTGGGAATTTTTGTGTGTGTTAGGTTTAGGAGTTTTTAAAACATGATGTATGTGCCTAATTACATGTTTTAGATCTTTGAAAGAAAGGATAAATTAATATTTGCTTATTATTTTTCCTGGTAAATACTATTCATTGAGTGAACATCTTAAAAATTTGAATAATTTCAATATTACCATAAATTTGAAGTGGCAATTTTTTTGTAAAAGAGTTTATATAAATTATTTAAAAATTAAACTGAAGCTCAACTAAAGAGTTTATTGTAGGAAGGAAAGTGACCTCTTCATGGATGGAAATTAAATGCTTTCATAAAGTGATATGATGTACTTATTGTGACAGCACAAATTATATTAATAACTAGTTGGGAATTGAAATAAAATGTTGCTAAGTTTCAAAGACTTGGCTTTTAATTGAGTTTTGTGTGATTGCTACATGAATGAAGTGAAATCTAAGTATTTCTCCTAACACACACATATATGTTTAGAATTCATTGTCTACAATAACAATAATCTAAAAAAAATGTAGGTGTACCCTCAAGAGCATGCAAGATAATCCATTAGGATACAGAAAGTAAATATTAAAAAAAAAAAGCTTGTATTTGTGTTGTTTTATTTTTTTATTCTCTTCTTAAAATGTAATTTTTATGAATCTTCTAATATATTGACATTGATAAATGTGTTTAATATTTAAATTTTTAAATATATATTGCTAGTGGATGCTCAGTTTAGTTTGGTTCAGTCACTCAGGCATCTCCGACTCTTTGCAATCCCATGGGCTGCAGCACACAAGGCTTCCCTATCCATCACCAACTCCCAGAGCTTACTCAAACTCATGTCCATTGAGTCGGTGATGCCATCCAACCATCTCATCCTCTGTCATCCCCTTCTCTTCCTGCCTTCAATCTTTCCCAGCATCAGGGTCTTTTCAAATGAGTAAGTTCTTTGCATCAGGTGGCCAAAGTATTAAAGTTTCAGCTTCAGCATCAGTCCTTCCGATAAATATTCAGGGTTGATTTCCTTTAGGATTGACTGATTTGATCTCCTTGCAGTCCAAGAGACTCTCGGGAGTCTTCTCCAACACAATTCAAAAGCATCAATTCTTCAGCACTCAGCTTTCTTTATTGTTCAGCTCTCACATCCATACATGACTACTGGAAAAACCATAGCTTCCACTAGATGGACCTTTGTTGGCAAAGAAATGTCTCTGCTTTTTAATATGCTGTCTAGGTTGGTCATAGCTTTTCTTCCAAGGAGCAAGCATCTTTCCATTTCAGTCACCATCTGCAGGGATTTTGGAGCCCAAGAAAATTAAGTCTGTAACGTTTTCCATTGTTTCCCCATCTACTTACTATGAAGTGATGAGACCAGATGCCATGATCTTACTTTTCCTAAATGGTGAGTTTTAAGCCATATTTTTTACTCCACTCTTTCATTTTCATCAAGAGGTTCTTCAGTTTTTCTGATTTCTGCCATATAGGTGGTATCATCTGCATATCTGAAGTTATTGATATTTCTCCCAGCAATCTTGATTCTAGCTGGTGCTTCATCCAGGTTGGCATTTTGCATGATATACTCTGCACATAAGTTAAATAAGCAGGGTGACAATATATAGCCTTGACATACTCCTTTCCCGATTTGGAACCAGTCTGTAGTTCCATGTCCAGTTCTAACTGTTGCTTCCTGACCTGCATACAGATTTCTCAGGAGGCAGGTCAGGTGTTCTGGTATTCCTGTCTCTTTCAGAATTTTCCACAGTTTATTGTGATCCACACAGTCAAAGGGTTTGGCATAGTCAATAAAACAAAGTAGATGTTTTTCTGGAGCTCTCTTCTTTTTTTGATGATCCAACAGATATTGGCAATTTGATCTCTGGTTCCTCTGCCCTTTCTAAATCCAGCTTGACCATCTGGAAGTTCATGATTCACATACTGTTGAAGCCTGGCTTGGAGACTTTTGAGCATTACTTTACTAGTGTGTGAGATGAGTGCAATTGTGCAGTAGTTTGAACATTGTTTGGCATTGCCTTTCTTTGGGATTGGAATGAAAACTGACCTTTTTCAGTCCTGTGGCCACAGCTGAATTTTCCAAATTTGCTGGCATATTGAGTGCAGCACTTTCACAGCATCATCTTTTAGGATTTGAAATAGCTTACCTGGAATTTCATCACCTCCACTAACTTTGCTTGTAGTGATGCTTCCTAAGGTCCCCTTGACTTTGCTCCAGGATGTCTGGCTCTAGGTGAGTGATAACACCATCATGGTTATCTGGGTCATGAAGATCTTTTTTGTATAGTTCTGTGTATTCTTACCAACTCTTCTTAGTATCTTCTGTTTCTATTAGGTCCATACCATTTCTGTCCTTTATTGAGCCCATCTTTGCATGAAATATTCCCTTGGTATCTCTAGTTTTCTTGAAGAGATCTCTAGTCTTTCCCATTCCATTGTTTTCCTCTATTTCTTTGCATTGATCACTCAGGGAGACTTTCTTATCTCTCCTTGCTATTCTTTAGAACTCTGCATTTAAATGGGTATATCTTTCCTTTTCTCCTTTGCCTTTCTCTTCTCTTCTTTTCTCAGCTATTTGTAAGGCCTCCTCAGACAACCATTTTGTCTTTTTGCATTTCTTTTTATTGGGGATGGTCTTGATCACTTCCTCCTGTACAATGTCACGAACCTCCATCCATAGTTCTTCAGGCACTCTATCAGATCTAATCTCTTGAATCTATTTGTCACTTCCACTGTATAATTGTAAAGGATTTGATTTAGGTCATATCTCGTCTAGTAGTTTCCCTGCTTTCTTCAATTTAAGTCTGAATTTGGCAATAAGGAGTTCATGATCTGAGCCACAGTCAGCTCCTGGTCTTGCTTTTGCTGACTGTATAGAGCTTCTCCATCTTTGGCTGCAAAAATACAATTAATCTGATTTCAGTACTGGCCATCTGGTGATGATGTCCATGTGTTGTGTCTTCTCTTGTGTTGTTGGAAGAGGGTGTTTGCTATGACCAGTGTGTTGTCTTGGCAAAACTCTGTTAGCCTTTGCCCTGCTTCATTCCATACTCCAAGGCCAAATTTGCCTGTTACTCCAGGTATCTCTTGATTTCCTACTTTTGTATTCTAGTCCCCTATAATGAAAATGACATCATTTTTGGGTGTTAGTTCTAGAAAGTCTTGTAGGTCTTCATAGCACTGTTCAACTTCAGTTTCTTCAGTGTTACTGGTTGGGGCATAGACTTGGATTACCATGATATTGAATGTTTTGCCTTAGAAACAAACAGAGATCATTCTGTCATTTTTGAAACTGTATCCAAGAACTGCATTTTGGACTTTTTCATTGACTGTGAGGGATATTCCATTTTTCCTAAGGGATTCTACCCCAGTGTAGTAGATATAATGATCATCCGAGTTAAATTCTTCCATTCCAGTCCTTTTTAGTTCACTGATTTCTAAAATGTTGATGTTTACTTTTGCTATGTCCTGTTTGACCACTTCCAATTTACCTTCATTCATGGACCTAACATTCCAGGTTCCTATGCCATATTGCTCTTTACAGCATCAGACTTTACTTCCATTACCAGTCACATCCGCAACTGGACGTTGTTTTTGCTTTGGTTCTGTCTCTTCATTATTTCTGGAGTTATTTCTGCACTCTTCTCCAGTAGCATATTGGGCACCTACTGACCTGGGGAGTTCATCTTTCAGTATCCTACATTTTTGCCTTTTCCTACTGTTCCTGGGGCTCTGAAGGCCAAAATACTTAAGTGGTTTGTCATTCCCTTCTCCAGTTCTGACATTTTGTCAGAACTCTCCATCATGACCTGTCCATCTTGGATGGCCCTTTGGCTCTCCGGTGTGACTCATAGTTTCATTGAGTTAGACAAGGCTGTGGTCCAAGTGATTAGTTTGATTAGTTTTCTCTGACTGTGGTTTTCATTCTGTCTGCCTTCTGATGGATGAGGATAAGAAGCTTAGGGTAAGTGGATGCTCAGAATTTGTTTAATGATAGAGATTCATATCTAACAAAGTTTAGACCTAATGTTCTATTATTCTGCACTTATTTTTTAACACTTAAGTAATGACTAAGTCTTCTCGGGCCTCTACTATCTTTATGATCTTAGCTGAGTTATTAAATTCCTTTGTGTGCAAAATAGAACTAATAATGATATGTTGCAGTAGCTGTAGTGATGATTGTATCATTTTTCTGGGAACTGTTTTGTAAGAGATAGAGTGTTATTCAAATGTGTGGGAACACCATGAGAGCAGACAATAGTTCATTTTTGTATTTCCAGGATTTTTCACAGCAGCTGGAAAATAGAATATGTTTAATAAATAAATGAATGAATGAGGATCTACATATATGATTAACATTCTTATGTGAAAAAGCAAGATGTGGTAGAAAACATAAATGATCATAATGAAAAAAATCAAATTAAGTTTTGCTCTATCTATTGACTGTGATTTTTATTTTAAACAAATCATTCATTTTTGCTGAGTTCAGTTTTTTTCCTCTATAAACTAAACATAATAATATCATTTTCCCATCCCACCTCACAGAGTTGCTTTTTGGAATAAAATTTATGTGAACTATATATGTGAAAGTTTATCATGAACTCTTAAGAAATTTCTCTGCTAACACTGATGATGATTTCTTGTGGCTCTATCATCTCCCGCTAAATTGTACTTGACTAGAAGGAAAAGTTCCTCCCTGCCTCATGCTCTTGTTACATTCCTTTCTGTGCTTAACGCATGCTTTATCCATAATACATTCTTTATTTTATTGTATTTAAAGCCATGTTAAGGAATGGTGACCTTCTGTTTTCAAACCTGCCCATGCTTTTGAGAAAAACACTGGTGGTGTTTGAGGGGTTCCGACCAGTACCAACTTGTGTCCCCCCAAGCACTTTTTATCGGTAAGAAGACAAAGCACGTAACTGAAGAGAACGCTTGATTTATGCCTGTCTCGGCAATCAACCTGCCACCCACAGAAATGCTGGAAGTTTGGCAGTTAATCAGCAAGGCAATTTTTGTCCTCTGTTCTTCACTGATGATCCTTTCAGTTCGTTCCATAATGGTGCTCCTTAGTCATTTTGTCCTGTAGTAAAAGCTGTGTGAATAGGGACTTTGTCTCCACAGCCAGAACAGTGCCTGGTATATCCTGGATGTTTAAGAAATACCTGGGGGAAGAATGAATCAAGAATTCATGGAATGAAGAATATGTATGCTCAATTAAAATTTTGAAGTATTTACCCAAACATTGATTTGGTTTAATTCAGTAAAAATTTTCCCCAATTTCCATCTTTATAGAAGATTTTAAAAACTAGAGCTTATGCTGAATTCTTGCAATTTCACCCCTGTGTTTATGTATATGCATTTGTTTGCAATGCATATGAATAATGGACATCTTTTTTATTAAAACTCCTAGTTTTTCTGAAGACTGTAATTCCACATTCAAGAAAAATAAAAAATAACCACTATGTTTGAACATCCATTCTTAAGCATATGTCTTTCTTTGGGCTAATTACACCTTTTTTCTAAACATATAACCCAAGAAATAATTTTCTACACAAACTAAAGAGGTTACAGAATGAAAATTTAAATTGAACCATTCAAAAAATCATTATTTTTTTTTAGAAGTTGCATCACATATTTGAGTATTAAAAAAAAATCGCATTTTCAAACCTGGTTAAGTGTGCTTTCCCAAGACTCGAAACGTGGGTGTAATTTTTCTCACTCTCCAATATAGTATAGCACTTTTCTTATTTTTTTAAGATTTATTGATTTACTTACTTATGTGACTGCACCAGGTCTTAGTTGCCGCACACGAGATCTTCCTTGTGTCACGAAGGATATTTTTGTTTGTTTTTTAGTTGCAGCATGTGGGATCTAGTCCCCTGGCCAGGCATCCAGGGACTGAATGCAGGCCCCCTGCATTAGTATTGTGCAACCTGAACCACTGTGCAACTAGGGAAGTCCCCAGTATAGCACTTTCCTAAAACAGTTGAATATTATCTCTGCAAGATTTATAGAGTAAGAAAACTGAGGGCCCAGAGTTTTGTATCGACTTGCTCAACTAACCACATAAGTTCCTTCTTCTCTCACCTTGCCCACCTTCTGGTGGGTCAACTGATGAGAAATCAGTCGACCAAAAGGCAAGCAGTAGGGGATGAAGGGCAAAGTCCTGAATAAAGGGAAGTGAATAATTAAACTCTGAATCAGTTCAGTTCCGTTCAGTCACTCAGTCATTTCCGACTCTTTGCGACCCCATGAATTGCAGCACGCCAGGCCTCCCTGTCCATCACCATCTCCCAGAGTTCACTCAAACTCACGTCCATCAAGTCGGTGATGCCATCCAGCCATCTCATCCTCTGTTGTCCCCTTTTCCTCCTGCCCCCAATCCCTCCCAGCATCAGAGTCTTTTCCAATGAGTCAACTCTTCGCATGAGGTGGCCAAAGTACTGGAGTTTCAGCTTTAGCATCATTCCTTCCAAAGAAATCCCAGGGCTGATCTCCTTTATAGTCAAGAGTTAACTTAAAATACCAGGATTCCCTGATAGCTCAATTGGTAAAGACTCCGCCTGCAATGCAGGAGACCCTGGTTTGATTCCTGGGTTGGGAAGATTTGCTGGAGAAGGGACAGGCTACCCACTCCAGTATTCTTGGGCTTTCCTAGTGGCTCAGGTGGTAAAGAATCTGCCTGCAATATGGGAGACCTGGGTTCTCCTGCAGGAAGAATCTGCCTGCAATGCAGGAGACCTGGGTTCGATCCCTGGATTGGGAAGATCCCCTGGAGAAGGGAAAAGCTACCCACTCCAGTATTCTGGCCTGGAGAATTCCATGCACTGGATAGTACATGGGCTCCCAAAAAGTCAGACGTGACTGAGCGACTTTCACTTTCAACTTAAAATAGCTTTTTTACAAAGGAGAATTCAAATTGCTGTCTCCTTACCGGATGGAGAATTCAGTCTGTCAAGATGAGTTGATTCTCCAGCAGATGATGTAACCTGACAGCTAACAACATGTAGGGGTCTGGTAACTAGGCCAAGAAATTGGTAATAGAGAGTAAGTAGTGGTGAATTTTTTTCTAATCAATGAGGACTACGTTTCGTAGAGGTTGTTTAGTCTATGCTGTTACACATTAACAGCATATGTAACACATTACATATTTTAAACACATTTTCTGCTTTTCAAATTGCTATAATTATAAAAATGGATTGTTTTGCTCACAAATTATTACAGGAAAAAGTGATGATCAGAAGTGTATTTATTGACTTGTGTTCATATCCTAGAATACCAAGAATATTTCACAGACAGATTGGCCTAATTCAGATTCCTTTGAATAGTGGCTAAGTTGGACTCAAGTAGAATTTTATTTAGAGTTTGATCTATAAATAGTGATTTACTATAATACAGTGGGGCAGTTTAGGTGACAGTTCTAACTCTCATTATTAAATACATGTAAAAAATTTCTGAAATGCCTTAAGAATATAACCAAGGGGAAAAAGTTCTTTTGGAGATTGAAAAAAAAAAAAAAAGATTCATGCACTATCTGGATCTCAGCTAATAAAAATTAATTAATTAATAGGTCTAAATTATGTGTGTCCACAATGCAGCCAGAGTACCAGTTTCCCAGATGTTCTCAATGTCACCAATCCCATAATAATTCCTCAGATGCAGACAGTATCTCCTTGGGGGTGGGGGAATTATAAAAGAGAACAGATGCTAGTGGAATAAGGGAGAGCAATGGTAGGTATGTTGGGTAGAATAATTATAGTTGTTAAAGCAAGACTATTCAAGGAACAATGCATAATCGTGCATCACCAAAAAGTCACAATGATCAACTGATCAGTCTACAACACCCTCCACTAGAGAGGAGTACCTCCTTCTCAAGCAGTACCCAGAACACTGGGAAGCAAATGGCGTTTCTGAACAGCCATCTCTTCTGCATATGGTGATTATGTTTATCAAACAAGGGATCCTTTCTTTCAGGGCGCCTCCTTCATTGGAGATACTTGGCTAATCTTTGCTGTACTCTTAATTTCTTTTGTTGTACCTTGTGCCATTCATCTATTTTCTGGTTTGCTTGTCTCCCATTCTAAACTGTAAGCTACCCATGGTCATTTTTCCTGGGAGGGAGATAACTTTATTAAATTATAATATGTGTGCAGGAAAGTACACATATTCTTAGTGTAGAGGTCAATGAATGTTCACAAACTGAACGCAACTGTATAGCAAGTTTTCAGATTAAGAAGCAGAGGAGCATCAACGCCCCAGAAGACTCTGAAACTATGTTCTAGGTTGTTACATGCTAAGAGTAAACATTTCCTGACTCCAAAAACTGTGATTTCTTTTGCTTTTCTTGAACTTTATATAAATAGAATTATATAGTATGTAACAAGTATGTGCCTGCCTTCTTTTAGCCAACACAATGTTTATGAAGTTCGTATTGCTGTGTATAGTTGTAGATCACCCTTATTGCTCTCTGGCCTTACTTGTTTATCCATTCTATTCCTGATTTGCATTTTCAATTTCTAATTGGAACTATTCCAAATAATGCTGTTTTAAATGTACGTTCACAAAAAGTATAAATCCTTGATAAACGTGCATACTTATCTCTACGGTGTATATATGTAGTAGCATGATTTGGGGGTCATAGAGTATACATATATTCAGTTTCATTAGATGTAGCAGACAGTTTTCTAAAGCATTTAAACTAATTTCCCCTTTTACCATCAGTGTGTAGGTGAGAAATAATATCTGGTTTGTTCACCATGTTATCTCCTGCACATGTCACAGTGCTTAGCACCATGTAGGTACTCGAGAAGTGTTGGCTGAATAAATTAAATTGATCTATGTTAGAAGCATCTATATGACTATTATCATTTCATCAATCTTCAGGTTTATAAGCAGCCAAAACAGTTTGCTGGCCCACTTCATAATTTTACCAAAAGCCACCTGACAAAAAATACCTCTTCTTTGAATGCTATTTTCTAGGACAAATGGCTAACTCAATGGAATAAACAGTATCAATATAATGATACTATTAACCATCTGACAACATATTGAGTTTAAATATTTTAGCAGAGAAAGGCATTTTAGTCTCAACTTCCCAACTCCTCTTTATATAATTAAGGACAAAGAGGCCTAAAGAAGTCATATTAGTTACCCTTAGGATAAGAAAGGATTCATAAGTGGACATATTCTTTGCTTTCTTCTTTAAAACTTTGTGATAAATGATTATTTGTATAAAATAATGTGCCTTGCTAGGAACAGACTGAAACATTTATTTTATTGGTTAAACTCATGTTTTTACTGTGACTACTCCCATAAATGCTTTTTTTCTTTTCATCACTTAAATAGAACAAATTATTTTTGTCATTATGTAAAATTGTTCAGATTTTATCTTTCAGCTGAGATTGCTCTCTCTTTTCTATCATCTGATTAGAATCAGTTCTGAGGTTCAGTGGTTTTTAGCAGGGACTTTTTATTTGTTCATGGGTTTTTACCAAATGCATCTGAAAAATAAAACCATGTGGAAGAATAATAAGGCTTTAAGCCTTTCATCTAAAGAATAAGTACTTTATTGTGAATACAATGAAGATGGAGAGAAATTCAATTCAACATTTAATATATTTCTACTAATAATTGCAAATATTCTGAGAAGGCTGAATCACTGCAGTGTTCCAAGGTCTGGGGCAAAGACTGGATTTGGATGAAGACATGCATAATAGTGTGGTGCCGGATCCACCTGCCAATGCAGGAGACACAGGAGACGTGGGTTTGATCCCTGGGTTGGGAGGATACCCTGAAGGAGGAAATGGCAAACGACTCCAGTATTCTTGCCTGAGAATCCCATGGACAGAGGAGTCTGGGGGGCTACAACTCATGGGGCCGTACAGAGTCAGACACGTCTGCAGCGACTGAGCGCACGTGCACACGTGCATGCCACAGCCCAAGAAACTTGTCAGTAGATATGAGGCTAATTCAAGTTATAAGTAGAGAAAGTCTAAAAAGAAGGACTGAAGCTCAGCAAATAAAGAGCTTAGAAGTCACACTCTGTGCTAACATCAAAAAACTAAACAAACTGAAAAATCAACAACTCTTCTTACTTCAGTCAGAGAAATGAGGTCTCAGGACAAACCACTGGCCCCCAAATGACTTTTTACAATGTCTTATAGTTCAGATGTGGGATTGAGACTCCACCACTGAACTCCTTCTATCCAGTGAATCTTAGTTTAACACAATTTACATGCCATGTTTTGCCTTTCCGGAAATTTAGATCTTGCATAAGAGTAAACTACTTACTCATCTTAGGCCATTGGTCTTCCCTGGTGGCTCAGAGGTTAAAGTATCTGCCTCTAATGTGGGAGACCTGGTTTCGATCCCTGGGTCGGGAATATCCCCTGGAGAAGGAAATGGCAACCCACTCCAGTACTCTTGCCTGGAGAATCCCATGGATGGAGGAGCCTGGTGGGCTACAGTCCATGGGGTCGCAAAGAGTTGGACACGACTGAGTGACAACTTTCACTTTCAACTTTCAAGGCTTATTAAACTTCAGGTTTTATCTGTAGGGTGTGTGTGCTTAGTCACTCAGTCCTGTCTGACTCTTTGTGACCCCAGCGACTGCAGCCCACCAGGCTCCTCTGTTGGTGGGAATTCTCCAGGCAAGAATACTGGAGTGGGTTGCCATGCCCTCCTCCAGGGGATCTTCCCAACCCAGGGATCTAGCCAAGGTCTCCCACATTGCAGGAAGATTCTTTATCAAATGGGATATAGTGGGAAAAGACAACTTTTTCAAGAAATAACAGATTGCAGGACATAGAAGTAAAATGAAGGGCTTTCAGCTCTCTCAAGTTTTCATCAAGTGAAAAGAATATGTTAATATTGACACCTTTTTGGATAGTTTTGAAAACAGTTTTTACTATGAACATCTTTAAAAAGAGCTTAGGGCCAAGCAGGGAGAAATAAAACAATCAAAATATAACTAACTGACTCAACAAACTCTATTTTGATGTAAAAAAGCATGCATCAGTTAGATTTGCACAGAAACCTACTTTGTTTCATTTACATTCTTAAGATTTTTCTGTTTCATCAGACAATGATTCTTTGTGTCAGAGGCAGAGTGTGTACACTAACTAGTCATCTCTCTGAGCTTCAAAAACCTGCTTGGGATACTGATTTCATCTCCCTAAAGGACTGAATTATAGAATCAAGAAATACAGTAAAGAACTGAGAATGTGACATTGAGTTGAAATAATGAATCTGAAAAAGAAGTCAGAAAAAAATAAGAAACATGAGCAAAAACACCATCTACATGAAACAAACTTCCTAAAAATCCCCAAGGAAAGCTGGATTCATGCTTTGTATTGAAATGCCTCTTCCAGACAGCCTCACCAATACTTTTCATTTTTCTATTAATTGCTTTACAGCTGTCTATTAGCACTCATTTGCTACACAGGATCTTAGGCATCAGGGAATCAGAGATTGTGTAAGACTCACCGTCATCCCATGACGCCTTGCCATGGCTTGGAGGCACAACCCATGGTGGGAAGAATAACGGGCAGCACTTCTGGCCATCTTGATATCTAAGGGTCTCAACAGCTTCCACCTGTCTCATAGCAACAGTCAATCCCAACTCCCTCACCCACAAAGAAATGCTCTGCTTTGAAAGAGCAAGATGAATTTTTCTTCATTAAGAGGGTATCAAGCTATTATGTAAGAGCTATCTATGCATGCATGCTAAGTCACTTCAGTCATATCCAACTCTGTGACCCTGTGAACTGTAGCGCACCAGGCTCCTCTGTCCATGGGATTCTCCAGGCAAAAATACTGGAGTGGGTTGCCATGCTCTCCTTCAAGGGATCTTCCTGACCCAGGGATGGAATCCGTGTCTCCTTATTGCTTCTCTTATGTCTCCTGCATTGGCAGGCAGTTGGTAAAAAACGTAGTTTACCTCTCCAATAAATTTCAATCTAATTAAAGGAAAAAAATGATGTAAACAAAACCTAGAGCAATGAAGCAGTCAATTAGGCATTTCAGATTATAAAGCCAACAGACTAGATCAGCATCCAGTGATAAAAGAGTGTGATTGTTAATCCGAGATTTATGTGCTGCTGTTGTAATAGCAGGGCTTCCCTGGTGGCTCAGCGGTAAAGAATCTGCCTGCCAATGCAGGAGACGTAGGTTCGTCCTCTGGGTCAAGAAGATCCCCTGGAGGAGGAGATGTCAACCCACTCCAGTATTTTCTGCCTGAAAAATTCCGTGGATAGAGAAGCCTGGCAGGCTACAGTCATTGGGGTCACCAAGAGTCGGACAGGACTGAGCGACAGAGCGCATACTCATGCTGTGATAGAAACAACTGACTAATCAGAGTCGCTTTAACTTGTGTGTGACAGTATTTCACCCATGAGAAGCAAATACGAAACAAAAAGGAGGAATGGAGAGCTAATTACTATTTCAAAATTACCAAATCATAACTAGTTTCTCACATAAAATACTGAAAGTTTTTTCATCTTTAGAAATGAAAACCTTAATGTTTCTAATGAGCCTTCTTTTCTATTATTAATAGAAGACACAAATGAAAAGTTAATATCCATATTAAATGCAGGCATTAATTAGGAATATACTGTTCCTAAAGGATATAAAACAAATTTGCCAAGTATATTAAGGGTATCCTGGCATAAGAAAGTTACATCACTTTTTAATGCCAGTGAACTATGTTGAAAGAATCTTTAGCAACATAATCTTTATTTATACTTCTTCTAAATATCTTCTTGTGAGGTCAAGGATAAAATATACTTCCAGATACAGCAGGCATGTTATCTGGAATTTTGCCATTGATTTTTAGAATGGTGTTAAATATTTTATCTCCACTTATGTTATTGTCTTCCAGATTTCCCCTTACTAAACCATCTTGGCATATAGAAGGAAATATATATGACAAAGAATTTAGTAAATAAGGCAATGATTAATCAACTTGTAATCTCAAAAGACACTATAATTTGTAATACACAATTACTGATAACACAGAGCATCTTAAAAGGGAGTAATACAGGATTGAGAAATGCTTAAATAAACAGTATAAAATCCTGTGCAAGTTTTCAAAACTTATATGGCATTTATTATCTTCAGAGAATATAGTCAAATCCACTTACTTTGTTTTTGTATTACTATATCTTTTTATATTTTATAAATATTATTATATTTTTATATAATATCTTTTGTATTATTATTATTATTTAAGCTTTACTGGTCCATTGGACCACAGGAAGAAAATCTGCATTTCAATTTTATCTCATTTTATTCTATTTCTGTTTTTAAATATTATTAATATACAGAATATATTAATAGAGTATACATGTAAATAAATAAATGTATTTTGGAGGAAAGTTTCCCAAAATTTTTTTTCTTGTGGAAACATGTGCAAAATTTAGAGAATGACTTTAAGCCATCAGTTAATATAAGTTATATAAAGAAAAAACAATAGCCTGGACATTTAGGAGTGGATTGACATATTTCATTGGATTATGAGAAAGAAAAACCGAAAGTTGCTCAGTCATGTCCGACTCTTTGCGACCCATGGACAATCCATGGAATTCTCTAGGCCAGAATACTGGAGTGGGTTGCCATTTCCTTCTCCAGAGGATCTTCCCAACCCAGGGATCAAACACAGGTCTCCAGCATTGCAGGCAGATTCTTTACTAGCTGAGCCACAAGGGAAGCCCAATGAGAAAGGAGGAAGAAAGCAAAGAAAAACTGCTCTTTTTCTTTTATTGAAGAAATGAATGAAAGGATGAACCCTGAAGTGACATATTGGTAAAGTAAGCAAATTCACCAAGTGGTTCTGTGGTAAAGAATTCTCCTGCTGATGCAGGAGACATGGGTTCTATCCTGGGAGGAGGAAATGGCAACTCATTCCAGTATTCTTGCCTGGAAAATCACACGGACAGAGAAGCCTGGCAGACTACAGTCCATGGGGTTGCAAAGAGTCGGACAAGACTTAGCGACTGAGAACTCTCACAAGCAAATTCAGCAGCAGTCAAGATTGAGCATAGAGGATAAATGAGAAAATGTTTCCTACATCAGTTTTTGTGTCACACAAATATGTGAAATGGATGAGAAATGACAGCATAGCCAAGAAAGCAAACCATCGGTGATTCAAAAGGAAATGAGTAAAGGCATTAACACTTTACTCATTAACATGAGTAAAGGAGAGAGAGAAACTCTTTGAAAACTACCAAGATGCCAAAGCTATTTATTTTTATTTAAAATTAACTAAGATCAGTCAGGAAGCAACAGTTAGAACTGGACATGGAGCAGTCTGGTTCCAAATAGGAAAAGGAACACATCAAGGCTGTATACTGTCACCCTGCTTATTTAACTTCTATGCAGAGTGCATCATGAGAAACGCTGGACTGGAAGAAGCACAAGCTGGAATCAAGATTGCCAGAAGAAATATCAATAACCTTGGATATGCAGATAACACCACCCTTATGGCAGAAAGTGAAGAGGAACTAAAAAGCCTCTTGATGAAAGTGAAAGAGGAGAGTGGAAAAGTTGCCTTAAAGCTCAACATTCAGAAAATGAAGATCATGGCATCTGGTCCCATCACTTCAGGGGAAATAGATAGGTAAACAGTGGAAACAGTGTCAGACTTTATTTTTGGGGGCTCCAAAATCACTGCAGATGGTGACTGCAGCCATGAAATTAAAAGACGCTTTCTCCTTGGAAGGAAAGTTATGACCAACCTAGACAGCATATTCAAAAGCAGAGACATTGCTTTGCCAACAAAGGTCCATCTAGTCAAGGCTATGGTTTTTCCAGGGGTCATGTATGGATGTGAGAGTTGGACTGTGAAGAAAGCTGAGCACCAAAGAATTGATGCTTTTGAACTGTGATGTTGGAGAAGACTCTTGAGAGTCCCTTGGACTGCAAGGAGATCCAACCAGTCCATTCTAAAGGAGATCAGTCCTGGGTGTTCTTTGGAAGGAATGATGCTGAAGCTGAAATTCTGATACTTTGGCTACCTCATGCGAAAAGACTTTGATGCTGGGAGGGATTGGGGGCAGGAGAAGGAGGGGACGACAGAGGATAAGATGGCTGGATGGCATCACCAACTCAATGGACATGAGTCTGAGTGAACTCCGGAAGTTGGTAATGGACAGGGAAGCCTGGCGTGCTGCGATTCATGGGGTCGCAGTCAGACATGACTGAGCGACTGAACTGAACTGAACTGAAGATCAGTCCAGAATATCTTTCTAAGATGTGTCTGCCCTCCGTCTTGCATCCCCCACCTTGCTAACCCTTGCTTCTTTGTCTGCTTCCCTCTGACTAACTCATGGTCTACTTTCTTGACCAAGGACTTGGGGAAGATGAAGTCCTTAGCCAAGCCTGAATTCTCCACTTAACTAGCTGGTCTCAACTTAAGAAACATGATAATAACAACAGTAATAGCAGTAGCAACCGACACTATGAGCCCACAATAATTATCCCATTTTACAGATGAGGAAATTGAGGCATGTATTGCTCAAAGTAGTCCACAAGTAAGGGCAAGATCAGGATTCAAACCCATGTATTTTGGCTCCAATATCTGTACTCTTGATTACTCTGCAATGCTATCCACCAGCACATGAAAGAAAATACAGTGAATTTAGAATAGATTCCTCAGATAATCTTTTCTTTGTATTCTTATTTCTAGGATCCCAACATTCTAAAACCTCTTCTTAGATCAAGTAATATTACCATTTGTGGATTAAATCCAACATATGCGTGTTCAAGTGTAAGGGAGTAGAGTAAGGGGGAAAGGGAACTATTCCAGTTACAGATGTTATTTCTACGCATTCAGACGTAGGTGAAGAAGAAATTGCAAAGTTGGCAGTGCTTCTTATCCTTTCTCCATCTAAAGGCTGTTCTCGGCAGTGTAACCGCTAAGCAAAGCCTGGCACAGCTGTTCATTCTTTCTCATCGTCTTTTATCTGTGTGGTGCTTTCCCCTTAATGTGAGGCTTTGAAATTCTGAAAGCCAAGTGCATCATTTCCCATCATACCACACTGAAGCCAAGTTTCTAAATTGGCTTTGATGTGTATTTAAAATGGCTTGGCATCCTGCTGTCATCATTCCCTGGATCGGTCCCACTATGTGAAACTGTGATATGGTTATCACTGTCCCAAGGGAGACCAGCTGCATATGGAACCATGATGATGTCCTTCTGCAGCTTTAGGTGGTGCATGGGTTATACTGACGACTGCTGGAGAGTGCAATGTGAATGGGCAAGAGTCACATGTTTTGAAATCATGTGGGAGTAGGTAGGTACCTTCCTTTCAATCCACAGACCTTCAGTCTTAAGCTTTCAACTCTGAAGCTTTATTTTAATCACGGATTACAAGGGCAGCCAAATGTAAACCCTGCCACATTCAAACACTTTCTTCTCTAAGGTTGAAGAATTTGCTTAACATAGGATATACATTTATATTCTAGATAACACCTTTTGGTGAGAATTATCATATTAAATCTATGCCCTGACCAGTAATGCTGAAGAAGCTGAACAGTTCTATGAAAACTTACAAGACCTTCTAGAACTAACACCCAAAAAAGATGTCCTTTTCATTATAGGGACTGAAATGCAAAAGTAGGAAGTCAAGAGATACCTGGAGTAACAGGCAAATTTGGCCTTTGAGTACGAATGAAGCGGGGCAAAAAGGCTAATAGAGTTTTGCCAAGAGAACACACTGGTTGTAGCAAACACCCTCTTCCAACAACATGAGGGAAGACTCTACACATGGACATCACCAGATGGTCAATAACAAAATTAGATTGATTAAATTCTTTGCAGTCAAAGATGGAGAAGCTCTATAGAGTCAGCCAAAACAAGACTGGGAGCTGACTGTGGCTCAGATCATGAACTCCTTATTGCCAAATTCAGACTTAAATTGAAGAAAGTAGGGAAAACCACTAGACCATTCAGGCATGACCTAAATCAAATTTCTTATGACTATGCAGTGGAAGTGAGAAAAAGATTCAAGGGATTAGGTCTGATAGACGGAGTGCCTGAAGAACTATGGACAGAGATTTGTGACATTGTACTGGAGGCAGTCATCATGACCATCCCCAAGAAAAAGAAATGCAGAAAGGTAAAATGGTTGTCTGAGCTGAAAAAAGAAGAGAAGCTAAAGAGAAAGGAGAAAAAGAAAGATATACCCACCTAAGAAAGCCTACCTCAGCGATCAATGCAAAGAAATAGAGGAAAATGATAGAATGGGAAAGACTAGAGATCTCTTCAAGAAAATTAGAGATACCAAGGGAACATTTCATGCAAAATAGGCACAATAAAGACAGAAATGGTATGGACCTAATAGAAGCACAAGATATTAAGAAGAAGTGGTAAGAATACACAGAACTATAACAAAAGATCTTCAAGACCCAGATAACCATGATGGTGTGATCAGTCATCTAGAGCCAGACATCCTGGAATGTGAAGTCAAACTGGCCTTAGGAAGCATCACTACGAACAAAGCTAGTGGAGGTGGTGGAATTCCAGTTGAGCTATATCAAATCCTAAAAGATGATTCTGTGAAAGTGCTGCACTCAATATGCCAGTAGGTTTGGAAAATTCAGCTGTAGCCACAGGACTAGAAAAGGTCAGTTTTTATTCCAATCCCAAAGAAAAGCAATGGCAAAGAATGCTCAAACTACTGCACAATTGCACTCATCTCACCAACTAGCAAAGTAATGCTCAAAATTCTCCAAGCCAGGCTTCAACAGTATGTGAACCGTGAACTTTCAGATGTTCAAGCTGGATTTAGAAAGGGGAGAGGAACCAGAAATCAAACTGCCAACAACCATTGGATCATCAAAAAAGCAAGAGAGTTTCAGAAAAACACCTACTTCTGCTTTATTGACTATGTGGATCACAACAAACCGTGTAAAATTCTGAAAGAGATGGGAATACCAGACCACCTGACCTGCCTCTTGAGAAATCTGTATGCAGATCAGGAAGCAACAGTTAGAACTAGAGATGGAGCTACACACTGGTTCCAAATCATGGAAAGGAGTACATCAAGGCTGTATATTGTCACCCTGCTTATTTAACTTATATGCAGAGTACATCATGAGAAACGCTGGGCTAGAAGAAGCACAAGCTGGAATCAAGATTGCTGGGAGAGATATCAATAACTTCAGACATGCAGATGATATCACCCTTATGGCAGAAAGCAAAGAAGAACTAAAGAGCCTCTTGATGAAAGTGAAAGAGGAGAGTGAAAAAGCTGGCTTAAAATTCAACATTCAGAAAACTAAGATCACGGCATCTGGTCCCATTACTTCATGCCAAATAGATGTGGAAACAATGGAAACAGTGAGAGGCTATTTCCTTGGGCTCCAAAACCCCTGCAGATGGTGACTGCAGCCATGAAGTTAAAAGATGCTCACTCCTTGGAAGAAAAGCTATGACCAACCTAGACAACATATTAAAAAGCAAAGACATTACTTTGCCAACAAAAGTCCATCTAGTTAAAGCTATGGTTTTTTCAGTAGTCATGTATGGATGTGAGAGTTAAACTATAAAGAAAGCTGAGTGCCAAAGAATTGATGCTTTTGAACTGTGGTATTTGAGAAGACTCTTGAAAGTCTCTTGGACTACAAGGAGATTCAACCAGTAAATCCTAAAGGAAATCAGTCCTGAAAATTCATTGGTAGGACTGATGCTGAAGCTGAGAGTCCAATACTTTGGCCACCTGATGCAAAGAACTGACTCACTGGAAAAGATCCTGATGCTGGGAAAGATTGAAGGCTGAAGGAGAAGGGGATGACAGCAGACGAGATGGTTCGATGGTATCACCGACTCGATGGACTTGAGTTTGAGTAAGCTCCAGGAATTCGTGATGAACAGGGAGGCCTGGAGTGCTGCAGTTCATGGGGTCACAAAGAGTTGGACAGAACTGAGCAACTGAACTGAACTGATCATATTTGGTGAGCAGTTCTCAGTTAATATGAAATGGATTTATGGAATAGATAATGCCTTTTTCCAACTAATATAGTATTTCAAAGTTTGAAATGCTGTCATGAAAAAACCCCAAATAGAAACCAATTTGTAGTTAATCATTCACCTATGACTGCATGTCTAATGATATGGTTGTTATTAAAACAGGTAGCAGCAATAATAGCAAAAATAAACACCCAATTCCTATTCCCCACTACTTTCTAGGTGGTACTAGTGGTAAAGAACCCACCTACTCTCAGAATTTCTCCCAAAAGTCTCTTTTAGATTCTCATCTCTAGCTGGAAATGGGAAGATCAATGCTAGAAGAGACTTTGGATCTTAATCCTTACAACTTAATCTCTACATTTTAGATATGGTTTAAAAAGAGAAAGATTGTATAGTAATTCAGCACCCCCTAAATGCAGTACACTGTTCCAGATGTTGTAAAGAAAAGTATGCCCAGGCAGGTATGTTTGACTTTCTTTTATCTTATTTAAACTTTTTATTTTCTACTAGGGGTATAGGCAATTAACAATGTTGCGATAGTATCAGATGAACTGTGAAGGAACTCAGCCATATATATACATGTATCCATTCTCCCCCAAACTCCTCTCCCATCTAGGCTGCCACATAACAGTGAGCAGAGTTCCATGTGCTATGCAGTAAGTCCTTGGTTATCCATTTTAAATACAACAGTGTGTACATGTCCATCCCAAACTATCCCTCCCCCTCCCCCTTCCCCCAGCAACCGTAAGTTCGTTCTCTCAGGCTGTGAGTCTCTTCCTGTTTGGTAAGTTCATTTGTATCATTGCTTTGACTTCCCATATCTCTCCTCTACTCTTCCACCCTGTCCTCTGCCCCAAGGCTCACCTGTACAGATTATATTCACCAGCTCCCAAGCCCATGGCCTCTGATGGGGTCAGCCCGTGGGAGCCCTGGCAGAAGATCCCTCAGAAGGATAAGGAAGAAAGGAGAGTGATGGGGTATTGTTGCCCTGGCCCCCTAACTTTGCAGGTCCTCTGATGGTCTGCTCGGCTTGCCCGCAGCCCACAGCTCCTCTCCAGGTGTGCCCCCACCTTCCAGTCCCCTCAGCCCCGTCTTTCCCTCTTCTTAGGGCCTGGGGTTGTGACAGTGCTGCTGCTGCTGGCCTTGGGCTCCTGCACTAAGCCCTGTACTTTCCCTATTCCCCACCCAGACTCTTATAATGAGTCCCCTTGTAAATAAATCCTCCTTAACTCATCCTGAGTAAGTTGTCTGTTTCCTTTTGGATGCTAACTAGTAAGTACAGAGATATCAACTCAGCTCTCAGAAGTCTACGATTTAGTTGCATTTCCCAAGGCCATTCAGAAGCAGTACACTGGGGATTGGGATTAAATTCTCCTGACTCTAAACTGGGGCTTCCCTCATGGCTCAGTGGTAAAGAATCCACCTGCCAGTGCAGGAGACTCAGGTTTTATCCCTGGATGGGGAAGATCCCCTGGAAAAGGGAATGGCTTCCCACTCCAGTATTCTTGCCTGGAGAATTCCTTGCACAGAGGAGCCTGGCAGCCTACAGTCCATGGCGTCGCAAAAGAGTCAAACACTTAACAACTAAGCAAAAACAACTCTAAACTGAGAGATCATTTGAGTACTCAATATGGCCCATTGTGCCTCGTGTGTGTGTGTGTGTGTGTGTGTGTGTGTGTGTGTGTGTGTGTGAAACTCTGTGTGACGCCATGGGCTCTAGCCTGCCACGCTCCTCTGTCCATGGAATTTCCCATGCAAGAATACTGGAGAGGGTTTCCATTTGCTGCTTCAGGGCATCTTCCCGACCCAGGGACGGAACCCGTGTCTCCTGCATTGCAGGCAGATTCTTTACCACTGAGTCACTGAGGAAGCCCATCATATGGCCCACAAACCACTTTAAACAAACAAAACAAAAGGGCAGCTTTTTAAAGCTTATCAAAGGCAAGCTTTTTAAATCTACTGGTACTAATTGATTAATTAGGAGAAATCGTATAACATATTTCTATTTCCGGTTGAATATGTTTTACTCTATGTGGGAGCAGATATGAAACTAGCGTTCTTAGGCATGGCTTTTCTCTGTAGTCCTGTTTTTCTTTCCCTTGCTTCACTGTCAACCTACTGGTCCTAGTGAGGTTCCAAACCTTATCCTGGTGTGTTTTCTCTTCCGGAGATGTATGTATCTGAGAGGAATCGAAAACCGCCAACAGAAGGTTAACGAGGTGTCGGTAGTTATGGACGAGCTGGAGAGAGGATTTGTTTGTTTACGTGTTTGTTTGTTGCTTTTACCAGGGAAGAGAGCAGCAGGCCTTCGGAAAGCCTGGAAATTACACAGTGTTGGAAGGTTCCTATTTTGGGCAGCAGAGAGCCTGCCACAGTCTCCCGAGAGACTGTGATTTTCAGAAGTCATTCCAGAGGTATGCTACGGTGCTGACTGTGTGGCCTCACAAGCCTCTTCTCCCTGTCACCAGCATTTCCAGCTCTTTATTTCAGCTCAACATAGAGCAGCTCTGGTATTGTGGTCATCTTCCCCATGAACATGCTTATCATTACTACAGGCCATAAAAGAGATAATAAAACACAGTGGAAAATTTATATAGCCCAGAATGTCCAGGAACCACACCTGTTTTAGCTTAATAATATCACTGAATCATAAAAGCCTTAACTCCAAAAGAACACAATGATAAAAAAGGGTGGAAGGGGAAGGAAGAGGTTGCTCCAACTCAGACATCTGCTGAAGGCATTCTCTTGGATCTTTTTCCCTCATTCATGAATTAAGAAATGAGAATAAAATATACATTTAAACAATATACATTTAATATACATTCAAGTTTTTTTTTTAATTATTACTCTCAAATGTATGTTAATGACTGAAAACAAATTTAAGTGATAAAATGCCAGCATGATTGGCCTGATACAGCAATCATCTGGTGTGATCCATAAAATTCTCTGTATTTTTAGAGATGGTTTTGCTAGGACTTTACCATGTATTGTCAGGTAGATCGTCCTATCATTACAGGCTCTTGTCAAGAGCAAATTGACAACCATGGCATTGTTTCAAAAGCATACAGTTACTTTAAAACGTCCATGTAAATGTTGGGTATAAGCAATGTTCGGTGTCCTAGATGCACAAATCTCTACAAATTTTGTTTGCCAGCATTATCTATAGCTCTTTCCTTTACTCTTGCCATCACCAGCAATAAATGGCTTCACCAAATATAGAGAAATTATTAGGAAACTGGAAATGGTACATGGGAAGTGCCTGGTAACAGACTATAGTCTCAGCGATCCTGGAGTTGGAACTCCAGCTTCTTCTTTGATAGCATGCCTTGATGAGGTACTGATGAAGATGGAAAATGTCAGTGACCGAAATCTTAATCTGAAAGTTCACAGTGGAATGACCTGGAAGCACCATCAGAACTGAAGATTGGGTGGTGGTGGTTCCGTCGCTAACTGTGTCCCTGTCCTGCTCTTGCGACCCCATGAGGGGAAGCCAACCAGGCTGCTCTGTCCAGGGGATTTCCCAGGCAAGAATACCAGAGTCGGTTGCCATTTCCTTCTCCAGGGAATCTTCCCGACCTAGGGATTAAACCCAGATCTCCTGAATTGCTGGCAGATTCTTTACTGACTGTGTCACCAGGGAACTGAAGAATAGTGCCAGTCAAATCGGCCTTCTTTAGCGGCAGAAGTGTGTGACTGAAAATACGGCCATGTTGTCTGGGGTAAGAGAGAGTGAATATTTTAGGCTGGAAGATACTTCAGACATTATTGAGTTATATGCCCTTATTTTATGGATAAAGTAAATTAACCTTAGAAAGCCTAAGACACAAGTGTGATTTCACCCAACCAGTTAGTAGCAGCACATTCTAAACCATATCCCAGGTCTTCTCTTCCCAAGTTCACATGTCTGGCAGTCATTTGTATAAAATTGCTACATAAGACAAAAGTAGATAAGTTGAACTGAAATATTTTTATTATTTGTTCAAAATGTCAAGCTATGTCATTGACTAAATGCAAAATATTTCTTCACTAGTATACAGCGTGAATAAAATTCATCAAGTCTTAGTGTCAATAAAAAGGCAAAGTGGCAACTCTTCACTGGATTATTAAATGCATTTGGCAAATTTTGTCTTTGGTTTGCAATAAGACAATTTGTGATAAGAGAGTTGTTGTTTAACTCTCTAAGCTTGAGAAAATAATACAAACACACAACATAAAGAAAATATTTTATAATGTATAGACCACATATGAAAAAGTGAGAGAGGAAACAAGGCAAAAAAGTATACCGAAAACTCTAGTTAGTAAAAATTGTCAACTATTTTATATGAAGTATAAAGCTAATTAAAGATTGGAAAGGATTTTTTAAAAATCCTGGTTATTGAGTTCAATGTTTTAGGCTGTCTTTGAAAGGCAAATTTAAACTAATACTTCAATAAATAAAAGGATTTAAATGATCATTTTGTAAAAATTCACCAATATTATAATATGAAAGATTTAAAAATTTGTGCAAATTTAATGACAATAAATTTTTTAGGACGAATTTATTCCTACTGAAAAAGATGTGTGTTTGTGCGCTCAGCCATGTCCAACTCTTTGCAACCCTGTAGACTGTAGCCCACCAGGTGCCTCTGAATGTTCTAAGCAAGAATACCGGAGTGAGTTGCCATTTTCGACTATAAGGGATCTTCCCTGCCCAGGGATCAAACCCACATCTCTTGTGTCTCCTGCACTGGCAGATGGATTCTTTACCACAGAGCTACCTGGGAAAGAAAAAGACGATGTTATATTTTAATAGTAACTTATCTTTAAGCCTATCAGGCGTTTGATTCGTTTTATGAACTTCAGCTGATTATGTCTATATCACTGACAATGTCATTCACTTTAGACATTGTCTTGGATTCATGCATCTAATCCCATCATTAAGAAATTAAATCAATAATACAAGGTAACCCTTGGTTTGCAGTTACTAAAATTCAAAAGAAAATATTTAAGTTCCGTCTTAAATCTCCCAAGCCGTTTCAGTCTTCACTTGTAACAGAAAATAAATCCTTTAGCAGGTCTGCAATGCAAATGATAAACTATCATCACTCAGCCTGATTTGCACTGGAAATAGTTACACACCTTGGCATTAATTCATTTTCATCAATTTTTGAAACTGGAACTTGAAACACCTTCCCACTAGGATTCTTGAAGTAGTTGTTACCCTGTAGTTCTTTGCAATGATTTGCAGAATATGCAGGCAAAGGCACCAAATACCACAGATGCTAACTATGGGCTTAGAAATGACGGACAGACCAATATATTGGCATATCTATTCTAGTAGGGCTCTCTTTGTGGATGTAACAAGGATTTCTAGTGGCCATATGTATACTCAGTTCACAAATCTAAACTAATTTTAATTTACCATAGAGCTATATTTTAATAGGTTCGAATTAAACCAAGGTGTGAATCATCACTATCTGTCCTTGAGGGAAGGAGACAGTCTAACAATAAGCTGAATCACTGAAGACTTCAGTCATTTTCCTGAGTGTCTATAAGGATTTTATCAAAGCTTTGCCTTCCATTTTATGTTTCATCTGAACTGTGTGATTATAGAAAGTATATATAAATGCTGAATTTATGGTATGCAGTGAATTGCCACATTAGTGCTAAAAAACATTTTCAAGAGTTAAGTCTAATCCAAACCACACTTTAGTTCCAAATGTAATGAATTATATTTTGATACCTACATTTCATGGTGGGCTTCCCTTGTAGCTCAGTCAGTAAAGAATCTGCCTGCAGTGCAGGAGACCCGGGTTCGATCCCTGAGTTGGGAAGATCCCCTGGAGAAGGAAATGGCAACCCACTCCAGTATCCTTTGATTGAAAAAAATTTTTTCAACACACTACATTTAAACTTTTAAAGGCTTTGATTTACTCTGCAATTTGGAAGTTTCCTGGCTTTGCTTAAGCTAATACTATTCTTTCCATTCATGACTACTGAGTATAACCTACTGAAAGTCTATTAAAGTAAATATGGTACAAAATAGATAGATTAGGTTATACAATTTTAAAAAGTCATTCTAGTAGCTTGGGGTGAATGACAGCAAGATCATCTGGCAAAACCTTACTAAGTTTATACAAGGCAGGAAGGATTACGATTCAGTCTTTTTCAATAAAAAACATACTCTAATTTTCATTGTTTTTAAAAATATATATACAGTAAAATAAACATGGCTAACAGAGTGTTGTCAATTAGTGGTTATTCGCAACTAGCCTAAGTGAATAAATGCACATGATTTGTAGTTAAAATACTAGTTTTTTGCAAATAAATATTTCTGAAGCCTCTATGTCCATATTTAACTTAGGTGTAGCAGACTATATGTATTCTTTATTTGTATGCTGCTGCTGCTGCTAAGTTGCTTAGGTCGTGTCCGACCCTGTGCGACCCCATAGACGGCAGCCCACCAGGCTCCACCGTCCCTGGGATTCTCCAGGCAAGAACACTGGAGTGGGTTGCCATTGCCTTCTCCAGTGCAGGAAAGTGAAAAGTGAAAGAAGTCGCTCAGTTGTGTCCGACTCTTTGCAACCCCATGGACTGCAGCCTACCAGGCTCCCCCGTCCATGGGATTTTCCAGGCAAGAGTACTGGAGTGGGGTGCCATTGCCTTCTCCACTTTATTTGTATATGTGCTATCAATTTTTCTTTCATTCTTGTTATTGATAAAAAATAACTATATCTACATAAATATCAATATCAAACTACATATCTATCTATCTACCTATCTATCTCTCTATCAAACTATCTTCTATCAGTAAAGCTACTTGAAAAAAGTTCTTTATTCATATTGGCCAAAATGAATTTGATAAGTCTTTTATGGATAAATATTATGATGTGAACTAGAAGTCAGGCTTTGCCAAAATTATGGCAATCACCATTATGAAATGATAGTTACTAAAACAAGAGTACAATTATGCAGCGTTCAGTCAGACTAGAAAATGTGAATTAACTGTAAAAAAAATACAAAAACTGAGATATAATCAGCAATTAAGATGCAAGTACTTTTTAGCATTTTAAAATAATAATTACAAAGCTGCATTTTCTGTTTAAATTTTCATTTCACTGACTGCCTGATTGTATCTTAGGCTTGTCTTATTGATTGCTGACCTTTTCCTATCATTGGGTGTTAAATACCATGCAATGAACGCCTCACAATGTAATATGGCCTGAAGTGGATCAGTAAGTTGAATGTGACCATAAGTTGCTGCTAAGTCACTTCAGTCGTGTCCGACTCTGTGCGACCCCAGAGATGGAAGCCCACCAGGCTCCCCCGTCCCTCGGATTCTCCAGGCAAGGACACTGGAGTGGGTTGCCATGTCCTTCTCCAATGCATGAAAGTGAAAAGTGAAAGTTAAGTTATTCAGTCATGTCCGACCCTCAGCGACCCCATGGACTGTAGCCTTCCAGGCTTCTCCATCCATGGGATTTTCCAGGCAAGAGTACTGAAGTGGGGTGCCATTGCCTTCTCTGGTGACCATAAGAAATGGATCCAATTCTTGACTTAGCAGAGACTGATCTTATTTATAAGGTTTCTTTATTCCATTTCATTTTTTTCTTGTATATTCACTTACTAAACACTATTACCAATCAAATTAGTGATGATTTTAGTATTTTATCACCAAAACCATTGTTTTAATGTTTCATTAGTTAAAGGCAACAACATAATCTTATTGATTGTGAGGCTATTGTCTGGTCAATTCCTTTTTAAGCCTCAGGCCTTAGGACACACTAATTTTTAGATCTTCACTGCTGCTGCTGCTGCTGCTGCTAAGTCGCTTCAGTCGTGTCTGACTCTGTGCGACCCCATAGACGGCAGCCCACCAGGCTCCCCTGTCCTGGGATTCTCAAGGCAAGAACACTGGAGTAGGTTGCCATGTCCTTCTCCAATGTATCAAAGTGAAGTAGCTCAGTCGTGTCCAACCCTCAGTGACCCCATGGACTGCAGATCCTCTCTAAGACCTTCTATACTTTCCTGCATTGGAGAAGGCAATGACAACCCACTCCAGTGTTCTTGCCTGGAGAATCCCAGGGACGGGGGAGCCTGGTGGGCTGCCGTCTATGGGGTCGCACAGAGTCGGACACGACTGAAGCGACTTAGCAGCAGCGGTAGCAGCATGATATTGAGAAGAAAGAAATGCCCAAATCGTCTTAAGTCCTCTGTTATGTTAAATATCCCAAATTGAGCTAGGATGAGTAAGTAAACTAGGCATAGGAAATAATGCATTTTTGGTATATTTTACCTGTGATGTAATTATTATGAATGTTCCATGTATAATGATATTATATGTAGTTTAAGATCCAGTTAGTAAGACTAGAAAATAAATCAATGGTGGACGCTGAATCATTATTTTAATTTAATGATACAATAGTTAGCATATTTAAAATTGAGAGATGTTTCCTCCTCATGTACGTTGAGACTCTCCTCCCTTTCACAGGGAAGGGACATTAATGTCCTTTATTCAGCTTACTGTGCTTCATGTGGGCTTCCCTGGTGGCTCACAGGTTAAAGCGTCTGCCTGCAAGGCGGGAGATCCAGGTTCAATCCCTGGGTCGGGACAATCCCCTGGAGAAGGAAATGGCAACCCACTCCAGTATTCTTGCCTGGAGAATCCCATGGATGGAGGGGCCTGGTAGGTTACAGTCCATGGGGTCACAAAGAGTCGGACACAACTGAGCAACTTCACTATCACCATGCTTTATGTAATACACATGTGACTTTTAGACTTGTGGTTACAGAAAAGAACAATCTACAAAAAAAGCAGTAGGACTCCATCACGCTCAGAATCCAAAAAAAGAAAATCTAGATCTTACCGGTACATAATCAAGCCTCTGGTTTTATTCACTTAGTGTGATGGAATCAGTCAATGATTAAATCGACAAATCAGTGATTTAACTGTATAATCTTGTTCAAGACTGATCACGTTGGTTAATAAACAACACGTCAAACTTGAAAACACTGAAAAACTTGTTTTTGTTTTCTTTGCTGTTTTCGTTCATTTTAGTTTTTGATTTGAGGACCATGCAATAGTAGTCAAAGTTTCCCAATGTATGGAGTGATTTTTCACAATTCCTTTCTCAGACTTAACTGCATACTAGAATAACCTGAAAAACTTCAAAAACTGCTAATATCTGAGTTCCACGTTCAGAAACTATGATGTAATTTGGATGGCAACCTGGTTACTGGGCTGCATACTATCTCCTCTGGGTGATTATAATGGGCAATAGATTTGGCATCCACAGGTATATATAAACATGATATTCTTCTTACAACTCACTGCTGGATTGTCATCCAACTTTTTCAAACATCTTATTTACCAACTAGATGGTCTCCCTATCTCTCTCTTCTCCTTACTATAGATTTTTCTACCAAAACTTGAATGTGCCTTATATCTTAAAAAACTAATGATTCTGATATGCTTCTTCCGTAGTTTGTGTGCTTATTCTGTACCATTTTACACATGTTCGAGGCAAAGACAATAACGTTTAGCCGTGTTTATTTTTGTTAAAAGAAACTTATTGAAGGTCAAGTCACCTTCTGATTGCACAGATTAAATAGGAAACTGTTACCTATGTCATCTTTACAAAGCATCTTATTGATCTTTAAAGATCTATACTATTGATAAAGTTCATGATGAAACATATATGTAACAAGGAGACTAAAATATTTATTTTACATATCTACAGTATGTATTGTCATACTTCTAGATCAACCACAAATTATACAGGAAAATATTTAGGTACATGAAAAGACTTTGAAACATAAAAAATTAACATTTTGAAAACAATCATTTGTGAAAGCTCATTAAATAATAACATTGACAAATAAATAGTTAATCAGCTTTACTTATTAGCTGCTGCCATGCATTTCTGGCATTCCATTCCAAGCAAGGGTCAGCATGCAGGGTATAATTTCATACTATGAGACTGTAAAAAGCTACAGGGCTTATTTTTGAAGTGAAATGTCACAAGGTCTTTCACTCTTTCAAAGGGAGATCACTCTTGGCAGCTAAACTGTTCCCATGAAGATTACCAAAAAAAAAAACACCCTTCTGAACTGTTAACCTGAAGATTCATGGCAACAACTCTTTAAAAAAATTTTCAATTTCGAAGAAGTTTTGTTGGGTGTGGGGTGGAGAGGATGGTTTGGGAAATGAAGGGTTACTGAGAAGCCCTTTTCCATGTTAAAAAGTGACTATTCAATGACAGGTATAGTATCACCCGTCTTTCAAGAACCATGGGGAATTAATACTACAGGACGCGTGGAATTTAAAGGCAAATCACGTCATGGATACTTATACATCTTGAAAAACTTGAAAAAATCTATCTCCCAAGAAGCTCCTGATACTCAGGACAGCTGGCTGAGTTTGATCAAAGCAGAAAGCGTATATTTCCAAGTAAGAAAATAGCAGTGGCAGGCTCCAGTCGTCCAAGCAATCAAATCTGTAAAGCAGATGGTTCCTAGTCAGTCCAGTTTGGAGGTCTGAATTCTAACTCATGCTGTGCTTGCTGGGTTTGCCAGCTCTTTTGCGCTCTCGGTGATGCTGGGCTGGCTTGGCAGGCGACAGGCTCTCGAAGTTGTGACTGGACTCGTTGTGCTGCCGCGTGTACCTCTTGCACTTGCAGGCGGTGACCACGGTTATTTTGTAGGTGCGCGTGCTGCCATCCTGGCACTGCAGCTGGATTCGCTGGGTACGCGTTTTGTCATTGACACACCTCCACTCCTGGGAGCTCCTCCGGCTCCAGTACTTTGTTCCGTAGCCCCCTCCGATCCAGTTAGGCAGCACAGGCAGGGGCAAGCACTCGCCTGCACACACCAACTCTTTCAGAGGGCTGATGCTGGTGCACTGGCCGTCGGAGATGTATTTGGTGGAACGCAGTTCTCGGCAGCCTACTTGAACTCGAGCTGCAGGAAGCAGGGGAAAAAAAATTATATATGTGTGTGTGTGTGTGTGTGTGTGTGTGTGTGTGTGTGTGTGCATGAGAGGCATAGGCAAACACTTAAAAAAAAAAGGTAATCTGCAATGACAAAAAATAATGTCCAAATGATAGCAAATTAGCCAATAGGAAGTGAACTCTTATTTTGTTCTCACAATGCAAAAATCCACCTGGATGGTTATAGAGAAAGCTTGCCTGAAAATTATCAGTTATGGGATAAAATAAACTGAGCCTGATTTTTCATGTGTAACATTAGCTAATTGCTTACTGGAGTATTTGAAAATCCTATTTTCTTAGTTTTACTCCCCCAATATGTGTTAAGCAGCTCTAAGTTTTATGTATGAATATTCATTCTTGAATGAGCTAAGAGGGAGTATATGTTCATGTTCTTCACTCACAGGTCTATTAGTTAATGTCTACAAGTGCTTTTAATTAGGTTTTTCCAAAAATCTATTGAAAAAATGTGGAAAGAATTTGAATATTGTGTACAGTGAAATCCATAATATTTTGTTTCAATTATAAAATTCAGCTGCAGAGAATCATATATACATATGTGTACAATGTCTGACATTTTTGCATCTCAAACTTAATAACTACACTTTAAACACAAATTCCCAAACTATCTTTTAAAAACACAGTTAAAATGCTTGAAATTTAAAATGTCACTACAACTCAACATGTAAAGAATATAAAAGCTCCTAAATCAGGAACGTATGGTTGCCATAACAACTTGGCTACATTTCCATGAATTTCATGGCAGAAAAATGCCTAACATGACTGATTTACAAATGCAAAAGGAACCACAGTGTTTGTTTCCTGAATATTGGTCATGGCAAACTGTGTTTAGTCATTTGAATTTGATAAGCATGTTCTCTAATAGACTGTTTCTTGTTACATGCCTTATGTAATTAAAGCAAAAATTAGTCTTGAAATATTTGGGTTTTCTTTTCCATTGCTTTGTTATCTAAACTTAAGGAAAATTGCCTGTAACAAGCTTGGGAAAAAAATCCAGCCTTGTTAACCAGAAATATATATATAGTTCAAAGTACAGACTGCTGAAATTAAAAAAAATAAAGATTATAAGGGACATTGAAGTGGTCTTGCATAGGATATTGGAAAGCTAATATGAAGTAGATATTGAATTAGGAGTGTTACTTTAGCACTGTGCCCCCAGAACTTATAAGGTAAAAGATATAGTCTAAAGGGATGTGATAGTTGTGAAAAAAAAAGTAATGTATAAACATACACATCTGTACAGATATGGAGTGTGAGAGTGAAATTAAAGTGTAACCTAGCTGGCCAGTCAGCATACTCTGCCTGTCTGATTATGACCCAGCTCACCTTCCTGTAGCTGCCTTAGGAATGCACCTGGAAACAGCGGAGATGATTTTGACCTGCCTAGCTTTTTGTTTCTGTGTATATAGAAATTTGGCATTTTTGCAGTGACAGTTCATTGACAATGAATACCCACCGCCTTGCTTGGTAATCTAATAATAATCAGATAGTTCTTGTATATGTAAAAGCAAACATCCTCATGAAAGTTAAAAAACACGTTGATTTTCTTAGAAAGACAGAAACAGTCATATTTGCTTTGATTTTTCAAAGGTTGAAACGCTTTTCAGCGTTTGAATGGAGTTGAGGAGGAGCAAAAACATTTGTATAAGATTTCTTGTGAACTCTTTCTGTGTCTTTCTTAAAGTCCAATTACTAGCATGTGAAAGGAGTGAAGCAAAAGTTAGGAAAAGACATCTGAATCCTTCCAACTAGTGGTCAACAAGTATGTCAATTAAGCAAACAGAAAGGAAGAATAATAGTTTTTATACAAAGTATTATTGTACTGTCATTACTTTAAATCTCCAAACTCATAAAAGTTTCCCTGATCTTTCACAGAAATCTACAATAACCTACATCTTGATCCAGTGAATAAGAAGTTATTTCAGAAAAATATGATTCTCCAATGTTTAGTTTTATCCCTCTTTCTCAAAGATCATTATCCAAACTTCATTTATTTCACTAGACATTTTTTAAAAATTGGTGTGAGCCTTTTTTTTTTTTTCCCCTTCAGAAAGCTTCTTTTTTTCCCCCTTGTGATTTCCCATACGTGCTTTGGTTATTTACCTTTATACACTCTACCAGAACTGTACATGTTTTGAAATAAACTGAACATAACCTGAATTTAAGCTATCTAGAACAACACTTCATGAAAAAAAATTTCATTCTGCATTTCAAAGAAGCAACACTTTGATTCCTGGAAACATTTTCTCTTGGAATGTTGGAAAACTGAAGCCTGTGCCTACATTATCAAATCACTGTTTTAGTTATGTTAACTTTGTAAGGAAGAATGCCAGTCTACACATGCAGCGGATTGCTCCCAGATTGTTTAGCAAAACATATATGGTTCAGGTTAGTTAGCAATGAAATAATTCAACAGGAATGTGAGTTAATGCTACCAAATAAGAACACCAAATTCATGCAAGTAAAACACACTTACTGTTCCGATCCAGTCCAGCGTTACTGAAATGCCTGCCTCCATTTCTGGCTTGATTCATTGTGCTGTTGCTGCTGGGGTGTGCTGGAACAGGTTTAACCACATGTGAATAAAGGATTTCTGTGGCATCATTTTTAAAAGCCAAACAGCTTTTCATTAGGATGCATGCAAGAGGAATGAGAGAGAAATGAATGGCAGGAGGAAGCATGGTGAGTAGAGGATTTGTTTGGCTGGAGAGCTGGTTAATTCCTTTCCCTCTGCTTCTGCACTGTAACTGTGAAATTCCTCCTCAAGGTTCCCTTTATATATCCACTGAGGTTTGGCGTTCATTCAGGTGTAAAGTTGTGTAGCGCTACAGAGTGAAAACACGGAGAAGGGGTGGGATCCCTACATGACCCTGTGAAAGAATTTTACCAATGGAAGAGAAGACTACAGAAAAGGAGGAGCTTGGTATCCAAATTGCCTGAAATTTCAGAGTTGGACTTCATCAGTTGTCTGAGAGCTGAAGCAGCCAGGCGCATTCTATAGCAACTACAGCCCCTCTCCCTCTCTCTCTTCTCTCTCTCTGCCATTTCCTTTCCAAAATCTAGTTCACATTCGGGTTTCATTTAAATGAAAATATGCTGCTGTTCATTTGAAGACATTTACATTCCCACAGTTGTTCTGTATTTGTAGTAGGGAGGGGCCTCACCCCAGATAATAGGAGGAATTCAGGAGTTTAAATATTGTAGGGCTTGAATGAAGCACCTAATTAGTTAAACATTTCTCGTTTGTCAAGATACAAACCACCTTTTTTTCTTTTTTTCTGAAAGTATAAGGCACAGAGCTAAAAATCTGCCCCCTGGACGCACTTAAATAATGCAGCTTTGATCTCCATGAACTGCTGCGCTCCTAGGTAAATTATTGCCAGGGGTTCTGTGTGGAGAGTAATGAGCATAGCTCTGTCTGCATTAAAGTAACTAATATCCATTTGCATCTTAAAGATATGACCCAAGCATTACCGTTCATAGTATCATTTTACATGAAAGCCATTTCTGACTGATTATTTTGCAAATTCAAGGTAATTTTTTGCGAGGTTTTTCATGGGCTGCAGAACACGTATTCTACTTCCATTTTACTAATCATTCTGTTCATGACTTCCTTTGGCTCTGCTGCTCACGTAAGAAACAAGGTAGTCTTCTGTTTATCCACACATGACACAGATGTTCCATTAATGACTACCGGGGATGTCCAAGGGCTTCCCAGGTGGTGCTCATGGTAAAGAATCTGCCTGCCAATGCAGGAGACCTAAGAGACCCAAATGTGATCCCTGGGTTGGGAAGATCCCCTGGAGGAGAGAATGGCAATCCACTCCAGTATTCTTGCGTGGAGAATACCATGGACTGAGGATCCTGGTGGGCTAACAGTCCATGGGGTCGCAAAGAGTTGACTGAAACAACTTAGCATGAACACACACAAGGATCTCTAGCCTTAAAACAGTAATGAAATTCCAACCGATTGGTGGCATATCTTGATTGGAATCAAAATTCTGAAACTTGTCAATTTCATTTTTGCCCTTTGTGTGGCTATTAAACTGACCCTGTAGGATGGATATATCTCACCTCTTTATAAACTTTTACCTATTGTTATTGCTGTTTGGAGCTTCCTAGGTGGCTGAATGGTAAAGAATCCACCTGCCAATGCAAGAGATGCGGTTATCTGTTTTATACCTATTAATGTATATATGTATAATTGGTTATCTGTATAATTGGTTATCTGTTTTATACCTATTAATGTATATATGTCAATCCCAATCTCCCAATTCATCCCACCCTTTTTACCCCCTTAGTATCCATATGTTTGTGTCTCTATTTCTGCCTTGAAGACAGGTTCATCTGTACCATTTTTCTAGATTTCACATTATGCGCTAATATATGATATTTGTTTTTCTCTTTCTGACTTATTCTTTCTGTATGACAGTCTCTAGTTACACCCACATCTCTACAAATGACCCAATTTCATTCATTTTTGTGGCTGATAATATTCCATTGTGTATATGCATCACACTAAAGAGTGTCTTATCCTGCTTATCAGGGGACTTCATGTTAAATACATGAAGTACGTTAATATTAACCATTGACTGGTAGACCCAATGCCTAAAGGTAGTAACAGGGCCAAAATAGCTAATTTCTTTCCCTTTATTATTTTTTGTGCCTGGTGTGTGTGTTGATCACTCAGTCATGTCCACCTCTTTGCTACCCCATGGATTATATAGCTCACCAGGCTCCTCTGTCCATGGAATTCTCTAGGCAAGAACACTGGAGTGGGTTGCCATTCCCTTCTCTAAGGGATCTTTCTGATCCAAGGATCAAACCCAGGTCTCCTACATAGCAGGCAGATTGTTTACCATCTGAGCCACCAGGGAAGCCCCACTCAGCAGCCTCTTTTTTTTTTTCCCAGTTGCTTAGAGGTGCCATGCTGTGCCAAGCTGTTTCGCTTGTCTGACTCTTTGTGACCCCATGGACTGTTAGCCCACCAGGTTCCTCAGTCCGTGAGATTCTCCAGGCAAGAAGACTGGAGTGGTTTGCCATGCACTCCTCCAGGGGATCTTTCTGACCCAGGGATCAAACCCATGTCTCCTGTAGCTCCTGCATGGCTGGTGGATTCTTTACCTTTGAGCCACTTTGGAAGCCTGGTTTTTTTTATGCCTGGAGGAGGAGATTACTATTATTATTATTGTTATTATTTTGGCTACACTGCATGCTTGTGGGATCTTAGTTCCCCAAGCAGGGATTGAACCCAGGCCTAGCATGGAGTCCCAACCACTGGAGGAGGAGGAGATCATTAAATTTTCAGTTTAATTGTTAGATTGTTAATCTACTTGCTCAAACTAACTCTTAAGTATTAAATACCAGGTTAAATATGCTCTGTGTTAAATATGCTCTGTCCCTAGTATTTTGTATGTGCAGCCTCAGGATATCATGTCTGGCAGAAGCAAAATTAGGAGTGAAGACAATGTGGTTATTATACATGGACAGGAAATTCAACATTCAGATGTGACTTCTATGATTGGGTTACCAAAACACTGTGACTCAGTTTTGCTTGCCTGCTCTAGCTGTCTCACTTGTTTCTATGGACATCAGCTTCCATAACATAAGCTTTCCTATGCAGAAGCCCCAGTGGCATGAAACAGGTGTCTCTAACCAGTAACTAATAGAAGCTCTCAGCCAAACAACCCATGAGGACTTGAATTTTATCAACAACCACAAGAGTGAATTTGAAAGCAAATATCCCCACAGCCAATCCTTCAGATGAGACTGCAGCCCTGACTTAACACCCTGAAATGATAAAAAGTTTTAACTAAGTTGGGGTAATTTTTTACACAGCTGTAAATAGTTTACACAATATTATCTGCTTTAAAATGAAGATATAATCATTAAGCCACTCATTTTGTGAAAAATGCTAGAGTCTTGAAAGATCAGATATGGAATCATTCAATATGGTGACTGAGTAACTTTCATGCTTTGGGCAAGCTTTGAAATTTATTTCCCAGTCCTCAGCTGACTCATCAGGATGATGCCATTATTAATAATCAAATAATATCAGAATTAGAGTTCCCTGGTGGCTCAAGACGGTAAGGCGTCTGCCTACAATGTAGGAGACCCGGGTTCAATACCTGAGTTGGGAAGATCTTCTGGAGAAGGGAATGGCAACCCACTCCAGTATTCTTGTCTGTAAAATCCCATGGACAGAAGAACCTGAAAGGCTACAGTCCACGGGGTCTCAAAGAGTCAGACACGAATGAGTGACTTCACTTCACTAATATCAGAATTACTACTGTTGGTCTGATATGCAAAAGCTTGAAAGTAACTTTAATACTCAATTGTGACTCCTGGCACTGGACTCAGAAAACCTGAATTTGAATCTTCTTTCTGCCATTATAATCTGTGTGAACTTGGATGTATTTCCTAAAACTCAAAGTCAGTTCCTTCAACTGTAAAACATGATGAAATTTACCTACCTTACAGGGAAATAAGAAAATGTGAAAGTGTCTAGCACAAAATCTGAAATGTAGGGAAAAAAATAGTCTTTGAAAATGAGTCTAAGACTACTGTTTCTCACTGGAATCTTTTTTCTATGTAATTTTATTTATTTCTTTATTTTTGGCTCTCCTGGACCTTCATTGCTCCATGGCTTTTTCTCTAGTTGTGGCAAGCAGGGGCTACTCCCCAGTTGAGGTGCGTGGGCTTCTCATGGTGGTGGCCTCTCTTGTTGCAGAGTATGGGCTCCAGGCCCACAGACTTCAGCAGTTGCAGCACGTGGGCTCAGCAGTTGTGGCATACAGGCTCAGCTCCTACAAGGCATGTGGGATCTTCCAGGACCAGGCGTCAAACCCGTGTCTCCTGCACTGGCAGGAAGATTCTTTACCACTGAGCCACCAGGAAAGCTCTCCTTAGAGTCTTTGAATTTAAAAATGACCTTGGAAAAAATAGAAAATTCTCAAAAAAGTACGATTACTGTATTTAAGGTGTGGAACAAAGAGCTACAAAAAATGATCAAATATTAAATATTTTCTTGATTAAGAAAATAATTAGCCTGACTGTGTTTTATCTTTGAAAGGAGAAAAATCAGAATAAGTATAAGCAGAACCTATTTATTGAATACAACAATGAGGTATATCTGGTCCTCTGTGGATTTTAATTATTTTCAGAGAGTTCCAGTTAATAAGATAGACCTTGTACATTGGAAAGGTAGCCATTATTAGTTTAGAAGAAAATTAAAACTACTTATAGAATCTTCAAAATTCTTAACAATAGGATGGGCTAACATCTTGGATTTATTTCATATCAACACTTGAAAGCAGTGTTTATCATGGATGCTACAGTCCAGGGATTGTAGAGTTGAATGAGGCATGGAGCCTATGCTCTTCACTTTCCCGAAAGTTTCTATTTAGAATTTCACTAATGGAACTCCCTTAACCTGATCTTTCTGTACTATTTTCTTCCTTCCTCACCACCTTTCTTAGTTGTCTCTTTATTTTTATTTTGCTTAAATGCTTTTGGTTTAATACATAGAATAAATATTCTTTTTCTTATAAGCTGCTTCAACAGAGATAATATTAATTTAGATAGTGCTGATTATAATCCAGTGTGCATGCTAAGTCACTTCAGTCATGTCCAACTCTTTGTGACCCATGGACTGTAACCCGCCAGGTTCCTCTATCCATGCGATTCTCCTGCCAAGAATACTGGCGTGGGTTGCCATGCCCTTCCCAGGGAATCTTCCCAACCCAGGGACTGAACCCACAATTTTTATATCTCTTGCACTGGCAGGTGGATTCTTTACCACTAGCACTACCTGGGAAACCCATAATCCAGTGTAACTCAATATAAAACCCTAGAGGAAATTTCAAACCCCATAGATATATTTCTTGGTAGAACTTCTCAATCTTGGCTCTACCATAGACATTTTTGGCTGGATAATTCCTTGTCATCAGAGCTGTTCCCTAAGTTATAAGATGTTCAGCAGCACTCCTGGGCTCTATCTGCTGGATGATATTTGCACCTCTATCACCCAGTGATGACAATCAAACACATCTTCAGACATTGCCACATGTCCTCTGGTGTGCAAAATTGTCCTAGGTTTTAAACTACTGGTCTAGGCAAATTCTCCGGTAAATTTCCTTTAAATGGCAGCATGGTGCTGTTAAGGAAAACCTCACATGTAAGCTCTAGAGAGCAAGTTAGGACAGTGGGGCTATGGTTTCCATCCATCTGATTCTACACTAGGGAGAGAAGGAATTTGTCCTTTTTTTTTCTTGCTGAATATGTATTTATTTGACTGGGCTGGGTCTTAGGTGCAACATGCTTGATCTAGTTCCCTGACCAGGGATCAAACCTGGGGACTCTGCATTGGAAGCCCAGAATCTCAGCCACCGGGCTCCCAGGGAAGTCCCAGTTTGTCCCTTTTCACTGGCATTTTGCTATCTTGCTCCATAGAGATGTCCTCATTCTGTGCATTTAGCGCACGCCAAGTCCCCAAACTCAATTTTATCAAGGTTGGTAGCATTAAGTATCCTATCCCCAAGGTGAGAGCTAGAATTAGTTTTGTTCCACACACCTGATAGTTCTAAAACTGTGTTTTACCTGGGAGTTAGTTAGATATGCAACTTCTGAGCCTGACCTCAGGCCACAATCAAAATCCCTTGGGGTGGAACCCAGGACCTTGTGTTTTAACAAGCTCTCCAAGTCATTTTTATACATGCTGAAGTTTGAGACATACTGTTCTCGAATCATGTGTGCCCTCCTAACTGTGGCCTGTCCCCATGATTTCCACCACGGTTGCCACATCTATTTTAACTGGGGTTTTACTTCAGACTGGGGCTTCCGTAATGGCTCAGATGGTGAAGAATCTGTCTGCAATGCAGGAGATTCAAGTTCAATCCTTGGTGTGGGAAGATCCCTTGGAGAAGGAAATGGCAACCCATTCCAGTATTTTTGCCTGGAGAATTCCGTGGACAGAGGAGTCTCGTGGGCTACAGCCACGAAGATGCGGAGTTGAACACAACTGATTGACTAACACTACTTCAGATTTATCCAGTTTTCACAGTCAGATGAAAGCCTGCCCTAAAGCTCAGCCCAGCTGGACAAAACCCAACCCCACTTCCTCTTCCTGCATTTAATTCTCCCTATTGACTGGATTCACTCAGTGTCCCCCCCGACTTTAATGTTTTGTCCAACAAAGATGGTCACGACAATTACTGCTACGTTGATGTCATTGCTCACTAGAAATTGTGGCAATCATAT
Organism: Capricornis sumatraensis; assembly: GCF_032405125.1. Lineage (NCBI taxonomy): Eukaryota > Metazoa > Chordata > Mammalia > Artiodactyla > Bovidae > Capricornis > Capricornis sumatraensis. Next base: position 29,745,355 of record NC_091073.1, read on the forward strand.
CTGATTCTCTCAGATGTCAATGTGAAACTAGATTTAAGCAAAATACTTCAACCACTGGGATTTTAATTGTTTTCCACCAGCCCCAGGCACATCCCACAGCCACATTAGGCTCCTAGTCCTGGCAACATTCAGTATGGCTTCCCTCTTTCTTTAGGAATCTCTTAGTGGGCATCATGGCCAACCCAAAGATGGTAAGGAACTTATATAACCAACAGAGACTTAACAGTTGATAGTTCCCTTGTAGGTCAGAAAATTGGAGAACAACAATAAGAAAATATTTAGCAGAGCATTTGGCCCAACAACACCACAGTCTTTTCTGTAAAACAAAGTTGTTATGTGCGTGCTAAGTTGCTTCTGACTCTTTGCTGACCCATGGACTGTAGCCCACCAGGCTCTTCTGTCCATGGGATATCCCATTCGAGAATACTGGAGTGGGTTGCCATTTCCTTCTCCAGAGGATCTTCCTGACCCAGGGATCAAACCCGAGTCTCTTGCATCTCCTGCATTGGCAGGTGGGTTCTTCACCACTAGTGCCACTTGGGAAGCCCAAAGTTGTTATTTTTGTTGTTCAGTCGCTCAGTCATGTCCAACTCTTTGCAACCCCATGAACTGTAGTACACCAGGCTTCCTTGTCCTTCACCATCTCCCAGGGATTGCTATACAGGTTTCTAATTTCAATTCTGGTTTTTTTCTTTTTTTGGCCTCAAGGCATGTGGGATCTTAGTTCCTGCACCAGGGATCGAACCCACACCTCCTGCATTGGAAGCACAGAGTCTTAACCACTGGACTGCCAGGGAAGTCCCTCTGATATTTTTAATGAAGTAATTTGCCTCTAAGTTATGTACAGACAGCAGCTGTGGTATAGAGGATCCCACAGCAACAATGTACCTGGAGGGAAGGGAATGTGACAAGGAATATTGGGGAACAAGTTTGACCACATTGATTGGAAAGGTAGATTGGAGCAGATCATGGACTATAATCCTGCTTTGTATATTTAGAAGTTTGGGCATTATTTGGTGAGCAATAGAGAGCCATTGAACCATATGTGTATATTTGTGTTAATCTTTATTTTCACTAAGTATAAAACACTGTGTAACATATACCTATGTAAAGTGATAGGATGTTTCCAGTTCCCTTTCTGTCCTTTCCTTGTAACCAGTTCCTGCCTCCTCCCTAAAAATAAACCACTGTTCTGATTTCTGACACAGGTTATTAGTCTTTCCCATTATAAAATTTGATTTAGAAATGACTTCTTACATTGTTGTGTACTACTGTATTGATGAACATACACAATGTATTTATCCAGTTGGACTGGAGTTGATTCCAGCTTTTGGCTCTGACTAGTAACCCTTCTATAAACATTTTGTACCTGTCTTTTTATGCATATAGGCATACCTTTTGGGGGGATGTATATCTAGTTGTGAAATAAATGAAATATAGTATGCATGTATGCTCAACTTTAGTAGATAATACCAGAGTTTTCCCATGTGATTTTATTAAATAAAATGTCTATCAGCCCTGACGCAGTTCCCCTGACAGAGAAAGGACAAGATCAACACAATGTTTCAGGAGACTGAATCCACTTGCAACTTAGGAGATGGTTTAGATGTTGTCATACTGCAATACACCTCACAGGGAGTGCTAGTGGCGAATAACCCACCTGCCAATACAGGAAACGTAAGAGACACAGATTTGATCCCTGAGTCAGGAAGCTCCCCAGAGGAGGGATCGGCAACCCACTCCAGTATTGTTGCCTGGAGACTCCCACGGACAAACGAGCCTGCTGGGCTGTAGTCCATCAGATTGTACAGAGTCGGACACAATTGAAGCAACTTAGCACTCACACACACCTACTGCAATATGGAAAGGGGAAACTGCAAGAGCTCAGGTGAAAAATAAGACCTTGAACTTGAAGGAGAGAGGGCAAGCTAGAAGAGAGATTAGAGACACTAGGGAGATAGCTTGGAGGGTGTTTGGAAATGAAAGTAAACGCAAAAATAGAAGTTTTAATGCTGGGTCATGGAGAGACTGAGGTGTCAAGAGAACGAGAGTTGGCAGAGTTGAGAGTTTAATAATGAATTGGGGCTGAGTTAGAATAAGGTTAGTGTGCTTGCAGGAACCCAGAAGAAAGTGCCTAATAGACAACTGTGATCAAAGCTCAAGAAATCTGTCGGGGCTTCCCTGGCGGCTCAGTGGTAAGAAATCCACCTGTCAGTCCAGCAGACACAGGTCTGACCCCTGCTCTGGGGGGTCTCACATGCCAGAGTAACCAAGCCTGCAAGCCCTAGAGCCCGTGCTCTGCAACGAGAGGGGCCACTACAATGAGAAGACCGAACAGCAACTAGAGAGTGACCCTGGCTTGTCGCAACAAGAGAAAAGCCCGTGCAGCATTGAAGGTATCCAGCACAGCCATAAACAAACAAACAAATAAAATTTAAAAGAGAAATCTGCCCCTTGACTGACGGCAATTTCACTAGGATGCTTTCCTATCACTTTATCACAACAGAACTTGATTTAGAAACCCTCTGTCAAACAGCACTAAGACTTTCATTTATGTATCTATTGCCATCTAATCATGCCCTGGATAAAAATCTAACTCCCTACTTTCAGGGACTTCCCTGGAGGCGACAGTGGTCAAAGAACCTGTCTGCCAATGTAGGAGACACAAGAGACTCGGCTTCCATCCCTGGGTCGGGAAGATCCCCTGGAGAAGGAAATGGCAACCTGCTCTGGTATTCTTGCCGGGAGAATCTCATGGTCAGAGGAACCTGGCAGGCTACAGTCCACAGGGTCACAAAGAGTCGGACACGACTTAAGTGACTTTACACGCGTGAAGTATTGTATAGATGTACTTGTGTTACCAACCGTCCCTACTCTGTCCCCAGCGAGGGTCCTCCTGCCCCAGGATTGGTGGAGCCAATAGTATGAGACAGGGTTCAATACAGAAGCAAAGGAAAGTTTTGTTTTTCCCTCAGAGCAGGTAAATAGTGGAGCTTCCGCTCTAGAGCGCATGCTCTCCCTGACACGCTGTGGGCGGAACTGCTTTATAGGATATGGGCAGAGGGGAGGAAGAGGAGTTCTCACGAGACCTGTACAGCTCCTGCAGGATAGGTGCGTCAGGCTCAGCGTCTGCACATGGCCCGCCAGCGCCATCTTGAATCTAGGCGTCATGCGCGGCTGAGGTGTTGACGGCGGCCTTTCCTACTCTGAATTCTGGCGTGAAGCGCCAGGTTCCACCCCTCTGCCCGCAGTATTGTGTGAGCAAGTGAAACTACACTGAGCACAAAGTAAAAGAAAAAAAGGTTAGACTTTATTTTACTACCTAAAATCTATTTTTATTTTTGCTTCCTGACTGTTAAGGAGCTTAGCCAGTAACATTTGTATAGGCTTAGCCAATGAATGCCTTGCATTTTATGTAGAAGTATAAATAAAAAAATCCCTCAAAATTTCTTCTTTTATTTCCCACCAAAAAACCAGTAGCTTAGCTCGTTTCTATCATTATTTTCCTGAACTACCTTTCCATAATTTTTTTTAAAACCATATTTCTTGTTTTCTATTCTCTTCACTCTCCACAGTGATGTCCAGAGTAATCTTTTTTTAAAAAAGGAGTCTAAATGTCTCATTTAAAAGTGCCATTCATTCCTTTTACTTGAAGAATAAATACCTTTATAAGCCAGCTACCCTCATTTCATGCCACCCTTTTATAGTTTATGCTTTGGGAGTAGCTTCTCATGCTCATCATTCGATTTAATGCTTTCGTGACTTTCATTCCTGGAAGTGTTACTTTCATAATTCAGAACTCTGCCCTTCACAGTCTTTCTTAAATATATGTACTTAGTCAGACACCGGAAAAGAAGGAAAAGGACAGTCGAGGCAAAGGAAGCTTTTGGACCTCTGAGAGTTATTTACTAGTGTTTAAAATAATATAAAGACATTCATTTTTAGTTTCAATATATTCTGTGATTTCATTTCTGGCCCTAGCATATTGCAAAACACATTTAAGATCAGTAAAATATTTTAAAATCTAATAATAAGAAGCATTCAAATAATAGAAGAAAGAATGCATGTAGATTTTCAGCATGGAATACTTAATTTATGAAGCTTGCCAGAGAATACTGATTTAAATTTTCAAATACATCTCCTTTTTAATGCTCTCATGCCATTAACAAGAGTACTTAGTACTTAAGCTCATTTTTAAATGTATTAGGCAAATACAAAAACTACTGTATTAAGGAAAAGAGTCACCTTGTCAGATTTCTACTCTTTAAAAAACTGGAGTTATAAAATTGTGAAAATGTCATATGAAAATGTAAAAAATGTCAACAGTTCATTAAATATAAGGAAAAAATTCATTTCTTCTCATCCCTCCTTCAGTCCTGTTCTCTGATGATAATCACAGTTAAGAGTGTCTTGGAATGTTTTCCAATATTTTCTGCATTTATAACTACAGTTACAACCACATTTATGTACATACAAGTATATTTTAAATTTTTTATAAAGACTGGATCATGATGTACATATAATTTTTCAAATTACATTTTGTACTTAATTACCTGTCATGTACATTTTTCTATATTAGAATGTATAGATTTACCTCATTCTTTTTAAACCTTGCATTGAGTGAGTTGTATGGTTGTGGCACAAATGATTCATCCAGTTCTCTATTAATGTATATTTAGATTCTTTTTAGGCTATCTCCTTTAAAATTGTGGCAGGAGGTTTGTTTCATACAATTATTGTTTTCAGCCCCCCTTTTCCTCTTTTCCTCCATCCAGATAGTTGAGGAGAGGGTAGAATTGGGAATGGAAGAGTAAGGGTAGTTACAGGTACTTCATGAAAGACCAGAGAGTTAAGTCATTCTGTCGTGTCCAACTCTTTGTGACCTCGTGGACTGTAGCTCACCAGGCTCCTCCGTCCATGAGATTTTCCAGGCAAGAGTACTGGAGTGGGTTGCCATTTCCTTTTCCAGGGGATCTTCCCAATCCAGGGATGGAACCCAGGTTTCCCTCATTGTAGAAAGACCAGAAACTAAGCCTTACACCCTGACAGCATCCCAGACAGGTGTCTAGGCTTCAGAAAAGTGTAATAACCACATGCATTTCAGATCTCAGCAAGAAATATAATTCCATAGCCTCTGGATTTTAAGGAAATATGTAGACTGGAGATGAACAGCTTGGTAGTGACCAATGGAAATGATTGCTAATGAACAGATCTTAAAGGAACATCACCAGTACCTTGGCCATATGGAGGAAACTTTGCAAAGTTCTTGATAGGAAGTGGAATGGGATGGGAGTGATGAAAGGAAAGTGAGGGCCAGAGTTCTAAATTAAACTGATTTTAAAATATAAAGAAATACAGTGTATATGTTTTGCACATATGAGCTTCTAGGTGAGAATTCATACCATCTTCATAAACAGTTTATCTTGGTATATTTAAAGTTGCACTTTAATTTTGGAGGCTTTTTATTCATGGAGTACAATTCTTTTTCAATGATTACAGGAAAAATCCCCACTGGAAATAGTGTTTTTTTAATCTTGACGTCATTACATGTGGAATTTTGTGATATCCATTTGTTCTTTCAGAATATAATTTCAACAAAAATAAATCATGTATTTATTATGGTCTCAAGTTGTTAAGGATTTATTGTATGATTTGGATGTCACACAGACATCAAGCATGGTTTAAAATACATACTATGAAACAATAAAATTTAATAGTTTATTTTGAAGAAAGAAAAAAATTTCTTTATGGAAAAGCCACGCTTGTACCATGACCATTACATTTTTGTTTGCCTTTGCTTTTACCTTTAATTGGTACTTTTGCAATCTTTATTGAAGCTTTAGCCTTAAAGGTTGGCAAAAGATTAAGTCAATTAAAAATCTCATGGAAACAATTTAACTATTATTCTCTGATTAAGATGCATTGATTAAAATTGCTTTTAGAAGGAAAGATGGAAAAGATCCTTAAAATGTCTTATGTCTTAGAATTTTACTATGTCAACTAACAGTTTATATTGTCTTCAGGCCTAATTCTCTAGCATGTTTATACAGCAGTTGAGGGCTGTTGGTCTGACAGTGCCTGGGGAGGCGAGGCTCCTCTGACAAACAGCCAAAGAACTTGAAACAGACACAGACAGGGGAAAGTCCACTCCTGCCAGGACACTGCAAGCTGCTTAGTGACCCTCTAAATGTTCTGCTAATTTTGTTGCCATACTTGGTAGTCCTGGGAATCTGGCTAGTCTCAGAAGTTGAGCTAAACAAAATACAACTGTGCACAGCCACGCCCTAGGGTGACTGTCTCCAAATACCATACAAGTCCAAGGCTGAAGCACTTGAAAGGTTTGTATCTCTGCAGATCAAATCTTCATAAGACTGAGCCTTTAAAGACAACCCTTAAGCACATAAATGTTGTCATTTACTGCACTGTTTCAGCGCTGTTTTACCTTTCCAATTATGAAGGTGGCTAATGCACATGATAATTACAGTTCCTTAAAATTTATTCACTCTTGAGCAGATCAGCTCAGAAATGTTGGCACAGTTTCAGGGTTCCTTAACAACTGCTTGCCAAACCTCTCTTTGATCCAGTGAAATCATCGTATGATTCAAAACAAGGCCTAGAGCCTTTCAAGAATTCACATCTTAAATCCTCATCTTCATCGCCCAACCTCCCTGTGTTCAACCTAAAACTGATTTTTCCTTATCAATGCTAACGAATAAGTTTTTCTCTCTATGGGATTTATAATATGCTTTTTTTATTCCCTTTCATGTAGTCACCATTTTAACTAGTATTTGTTCAGTGCTTATGCACTAGAGATTGTGGCTTAGCCTGTAGTTTAGAACTAAATTGTTCCTACTGCTGCTAAATCACTTCAGTCGTGCCCAACTCTGTGAGACCCCATAGACAGCAGCCTACCAGGCTCCCCCATCCCTGGGATTCTCCAGGCAAGAACCCTGGAGTGGGTTGCCATTTCCTTCTCCAGTGCATGAAAGTGAAAAGTGGAAGTGAAGTCGCTCAGTCGTGTCTGACTCCTAGCGCCGCCGTGGACTTCAGCCTACCAGGCTCCTCCGTCCATGGGATTTGCCAGGCAAGAGTACTGGAGTGGGTTGCCATTGCCTCTGGTGGAAGTCAAAAAGATTCCCAGTAAAGATAATTCTGTATGGAGCATTGAAGAAAAATAAAAGTAGGCAAATGACAAAAGCAAGTGGGTGGGGGTATTCTAGACAGAAAAAATAGTGTGTGCACTAAGGTATGGCAGCCAGAGAAAACATGGCAAATTTTAGAAACGAAAAACATTTTGCTGACTTAAAATGCCGCCTATGGAAAAACTAGAAAAGAGGTAGGAGACATAGGCATGGCAGGAATTTGAATACCATTTTTTGCCCTCCTGTTGCTCTTCAGTTGCTAAGTCATGTCTGACTCTCTGACTCCACAGACTGCAGCACACCAGGCTTCCCTGTCCTTCACTATCTACTGGAGTTTGCTCAAACTCATGTCCATCAAGTCAGTGATGCCATCCAACCAGCTCATCCTCTGTCACCATCTTCTTCACCTGCCCTCAATCTCTCCCAGCATTAGAGTCTTTTCCATTGAGTTGGCTCTTCATGTCAAGTGGCCAAAGTATTGGAGCTTCAGCATCAGTGCTTCCAAAGAATATTCAGGGTTGATATCCTTTAGAAATGACTGCCTTGATCTCTGTGCTGTCCAAGGGACTCTCAAGCATCTTCTCCAACACCACAATTAGAAAGCATTAATTCTTTGGTGCTCAACCTTCTTTATGGTCCAACTCTCACATCCATACAAGACTACTGGAAAAAAAATGTAGCTTTAACTAGATGGACCTTTGCCAGCAAAGTGATGTCTGTGCTTTTTAATATGCTGTCTAGATTTGTCATAACTTTTCTTCAAAGGAGCAAGCATCTTTTAATTTCCTGGACTACAGTCAGTAACCGTCCACAGTGATTGTGGAGCCCAAGAAAATAAAATGTCACTGTTTCTGCTTTTACCCCATCTGTTTGCCATGAAGTGATGGGACTGAATGCCATGATTATAGTTTTTTGAATGTTGAAAGCCAGGCTGTTTTTTCTTTTGCCCTCCTAAGGAGTTTGAATCTCATTCCAAAGTCAGTGTCGACTTTTGGAAAAATTGTGAACAAGAAGGTGATTTGACCAGTTTGGAGTTTTGGGTAGATGACTCGAAGGGATTGTAGAAAAAAACTTTAATTCGGGAATATTAATATTTAACATATAGTGCATGCGTGTATGCTCAGTTGGTCAGTCGTGTCCAACACTTTGTGATCCCATGGACTGTATGTAGCCCACCAGGCTCCTCTGCCCTTGGGATTTCCCAGGTAAGAATACTGAAGTGGGTTGCCTTTCCCTTCTCCAGGGGATCTTCTTGACCCAGGGATCAAACCCAAGTCTCCTGCATTGACAGGCAGGTTCTTTATCATTGCACCACCTGGGAAGCCTTAAGGGGAGGATCTGGTCCTGAGGAAAATGCTGATCAAAACAGACTGAACTATCACTCCTGTGGGTCAGGAATATCATAAAGAAAGAAAAACCAAAGAGGAAAAACTAAAAGGGAGAGGAAAGAAAAAGTAAGGGGAAATGAAAGCGGTAGGGAAAAGAGAGAAAGGGGGAAAGGCAGTGGAGGTGATTTGGAAGCAACACTTGTTGCTTAAATCCTAGCTTTCCAACCAGGATTGAAAAGGAGCAGGGAGGAGTCAGTCAGAATATGTTGATAGCATTCTATTTCTTTTAAAGAGGTGCAATTTATTTTCTTTCTTAAAAAAAAAAGTTTTATTGAGGTATGATTGACATACAAAAAGCTGTACATATGTAATGTATCCAACTTGTTAAGTTTGAGGATAAGTATATAGCCAGGAAACCATCACCACCATCAAGACCATATACATCCATCACCTCCAAAAGTTCCTTTCTGCCTCTTTTGTGTAAAGGTTTTGACAAATTATTTTCTTTTTCACCTTGATATCCCAGTGACACACATCAGTAAAAATTCATGCTAATCTGGCCTGTTCTGAAGATAATACATAGCAATTCATAAAATTTCTTTAAACCTTCCATGATTATAAACTGAATATCATAACCAGTTGATTTGATCAAAAACTCTTGGATGACTCTTTTCCTATCACATAGATTTCAAATCTACCAACAATTATCTTCTCTTCTCTCAAATAATATTCAGAGTCCACTCACTTCTCACCATCTGAGCTACAACATGCTTGACCCAAGCCCCGATCTTCTCTAACCTGTACTCAGCCCCCTCTACCTACTGACACCCTAAATTCTGCTAACTCTCCAGTGGTTTCCTATCACTTTTGATGATCCAGAGACTGTGAGTGATCTGGTCCCTTGCTACCTTTTTGTCTCCATCTCCTCCTCCTTTCCTTCTCTCTCTGATCCAGCTACACTGAGCAATTTTTTGTCTCAAAGGCACTATTTGTCCCAGGCCATTTGCATTACTGTTATCCCTCTGCCTGGAACATCTCTCCCCCAGATATCCTTTGTTCAAATGGCACCATAATCGAAAGGAATTCACAATCACAATCACAAAGTTAATGTAGCATTTTTAGCATCATTTACATTTTATGTTATTTATTTTGTTTTTCACCACCCCACACCCCCCAAACAGAATACTCCTGGAGAGAAAGGGCTTTATTTTAATTGCTGTTAGCTCCTACATGCCTGACTGTAACTATGGTTTTAGTCGTGTCAGATTCTGCCCACCAGGTTCTTCTGTCCATGGGATTCTCTAGGCAGCAATGCTGGAGTGGGTTGCTATGCTCTCCTCCAGGGGATCTTCCCAACCCAGGGATCGAACTTGCGGTCTCTTACATTTCATGCATTGGCAGGTGGATTCTTTACCACTAGTGCCACCTAGGAAGCCCGCATGCCTATATCTGGGATAAGGTTGGTGCTCAGTATTTCTTAACTAACCTGATTAACCAATGAGTATATAACTGTCCCCTGAACAGTACTTCTTTTTTGCTTTATGTGATGCAAAGTAAGCATTGTTATTTTTGAGAGTTGTAGTCGAGAACTCAGTCCCTTCTCTTTACATATAAATATTCCAACATTGCCAGCATCTTAGTGGCTAAACATTTTTAGCATGGAAATGAAAATGGCAGTTACTCAGCAATGGTTTTAGGCTAAAGGTTAGTTAAACTGAACTAGAATTTTGACATCTTTTCAGGATTCCCAGGTAACCTAAGGATTGTCCAAAGTTCTGTTTCACTCAAAGTGACAGTTTTTCAAAGGAAATAACAACTTAGTGATGGGACAACCCAGAGATACTTAAGGAGGAAAAACTTCTAAAATATCTTTAAACACCAAGAGATAACCACAGTTATCTTGGAGTTACATCATTGATAATTTGATTGATATGATAGTTATTGAATGATAGATTACTTAGAAAGAGCATTTACCTGAAATCTTTACAATATTTACTCTTTATTCATTAATTTTGTCTCTGTGTTCCATTTATTTTTGTACTTTAGTCACACTTTATAATTTATTTATATCTATGTATTTTTTAAATTTAACAGATATTTTATATTTTAGACTACTGTTAAAAGGGGATTTGCTTACATGATTTTTTTCTTAATATTTATTGAAAAACAGAATTTGGTAATTGACCTTGTTGTAGCTGACTGCAGTACTAATACTGTTAAATACTTTTTAGTTGATCTCAGTATTTCTTGGTAATCACATAATCTTCCAATAATGATGACTTTGTTCCTCCCTTTTCAGTGTTTAATATTTTTGTTTCCATCATATATTGGTTTTTATTCTACTGGTTAAAGCTTTCCACCACTTAATTTATATCAGCAATGATAGGTAATCTATTGCTCCTGACTTAACTAGAAATGAATTTCACATTCATAAATTTGAATACCATTTTTTGCCCTCCTGTTACTGTTCAGAGATTTATGTTGTGTTTCAAATGCACACTTTTTTGTTGTCTTTTTCCTTGGTAATTCAAATACACTGAAGCAAATACTTTTATCCATAAATATTTGTATTTCTTACTGTTTCCTAAATATGACACTAAATTGTTTCCAGAGCGTCATGTACAAATTATCTGCAGTATACAAGTCCTGTTCTTATCAGCATTTGTTGTGGTTGTTCAGTCGCTAAGTCATGTCCGACTCTCTGTGACCGCATAAACTGTAGAATGCCAGGCTTCCCTGTCCTTCACTATATCCCAGAGTTTGCTCAAACTCATGTCCATTGAACTGATGATGCTATCCAACCATCTCATCCTTTGTCGCCTCCTTCTCCTCCTGCCCTCTGTCTTCCCAGCATCAGGGTCTTTTCCAATGAGTTGGCTCTTTGCACCAGGTAGCCAAAGTATTGAAGCTTCAGCTTCAGCATCGGTCCTTCCAATGAATATTCTGGATTGATTTCCTTTAGGTTTGACTGGTTTGATCTCCTTGCAGTCCAAGGGATTCTCAAGAGTCTTCTCTAACACCACAGTTTGAAACCATCAATTCTTCAGTGCTAACCCTCTTTATGGTCCAACTCTCACATCTGTACATGACTACTGGAAAAACCATAGCTTTGACTACACAGACCTTTGTCAGCAAAGTGATATCTCTGCTTTTTAATACACTCTCTAGGTTTGTCATAGCTATTCTTCCAAGGAGAAAGCATCTGTTCATTTGTGGCTTCAGTCATCATCCACATCAGCATTTAGTACTGCCAACTTAAAAATCCCAGCAATTTAATTGATAAAGAATATTTTTTATCTAATACTATATGTTTTAATGTCTTTGCTCATTATTGCTTTCAGGTTTTTTTTTCATTTCTTAATTGGCCATGTTTACTTATTCTGCAAATCCCATAGTTTTATTTAGTCATGAGTTCTGAAAATATAGTGAAGGGAATAATTCCTTGATTATTATATTGCTCATTTTAGCACATTTGTGAATAAGGCCAAGTTGCTTTCAGAAATATTCTCTTGGATAATCTTGAGCCACATGTGAAAGGATCTGTTTCTTTCTACTCACCCCAAACCTGAGAAGAATAATTTTTTATTGAATTGTCAGTTCAGCAGGTGAAAATTGCATTTCTTAAAGATATCGCTTTCATATCTAAGACTGTTAATAAATATGACCATTTTTCATGTTTATCATCAAATTTTTTTCTTTCTGTATTATTTGTTCTCCTCTTTAAATTGTATTTACTGTATTCTTTCTGTGTATTTGTGAGAAGTCTTTGCCTATGAAGTTATTTCTATACATAGAAAGTATTTTTCAGTTTGAGTTATCATTTAATTGGGCTTATGGTTCTTATTTATTTTCTGTACTGTGTCTCTTGTGCCCCATCTCAAGTATTCTATCCTCACCTCTTATTCCAGCCTGTTGCAGAATTCAGTTCACTGCTAGCTTCCCCTAGCTTCTCCTGGGTGCAGTCTGAGAGCATTTGCCTGAAGCCCTTGTCCCAAACCTCTTGCTTCCTGACTTCTCAACAGGACACACACAGGAACTCATTTGTACCCATTTTTATATCCTGAAAATATAGAGGAATCAGGGACTTTCCTGGATATCCAGTGGTTAAGAGTCTGTGCTCCTGATGCAGGGGGCTTGGGTTCTATCTCTGGTCAGGGAACTAAGATCTCACATTCTGTGTGGCAAAAATATAGATATAGATAAGATATCGATATAGAGAAGAATCAACAGTCTTTGATTATTGCTACCTCTGACTATTGAGGTCTGGGGGAAATGAAGCTTCTCTTTTATTCCTTCACGTGGACCTTGAGTCATCTCAGCACATCCCTAGGGACAGAGTAACCTGACACAGAGAGTGGCCAACAAGATCATATATCTTTGTATTGACTCTTTCTGTCAACCTGTTTCTTTCCTTCTGTCACTCATTCCTGCTGTCTGGGATCATATTCCCAAATAAACTACTTACACATGGATCTTTATCTTGGACTCTACTTTGAGACTGTCATACATGCTTTTACCCATAAGCTTTGTCTACGTCTGTGTGTGGTCATGGGTATGTATGACCCCATATATACCTCATGTATTTCACTGTTTCTATTTCTTCATGCTTATAAAGGCTTTCTCTAACCCCAGGGTCAGATGAATATATTTGTGTACATGTTAGTTCTTCATGATTCATTTTCTTATTTTCTTTATTATATAAAGCATATTTGGTAACTAAACAGCACATCACTTATATCTTTTAAAACATCATCAGTTGTCTTTTTCAAATATCAAGTGCTTAATATTTCAAAGTGTGATTTTCTTCCTAAATTTCTTTTCTTGTATATTTAGTGATGCTTGGCTGATGTTGCCTGTATATTTAGAATATCACAGTAGATATCAGTTAAGTGATTTTTTTTATTAAACATAGCTATTAAATTATTCAAAGGCAAAAAAGTTTATTTCTGCAAGGTAGTGATCTTTTTTTGTTATTTGTCCCAAATAACTTTTAAACAAAATTTTAAGTAAAGTTGACTGAACATCCAGCCTTTTCTCACTGACTTTGTCTCTTAACTTCTTAACTTGTCAAAGTTTCAAGAGAATTACAGATTAACAAGAAGAGACTGATCCACATATTCCTACTCTTCTTTGCACACGATTATAATTTAATTAGCCCAGAATACAGACATATAAATATCCACAAAAGAGGAGCAGATGCGTATCAAGATGGTTTTTCTCTGTGTCCAAACTGGACTCACAGCTGCTGGTGACGCTCCACATAGAGGCTTGTCACAGCAGAGTAAACAGCCGAACTCTAGCTTTTCCATAAGTCTTAAATATTTAGGGTTTATATCCTCATTCTAGAAAAACTTATATCAACAATCTAATTGCTTCCATTTATGTACACTTCTATGAACATGAAATTATCCAGATTTTTTAAAACAAACCTAATTATCAGCAAAGCCACAGCCACATGAGGGTGGGCTGTAAGAAACAGCACTCTAGTACTCTCAAATGATATCATTGCCTTCGTCTTCCGAGTATCTCAAAAAACAAACAAAACAAAAAGCAAACTGTTCCCACAATCATGTACTGAATGTTTATGTGTACAGGAGGCTATTTCTCTGGCTTTCAGATCCTTATCATTTTGAACTTTCAGTCTATTCCTATGGCAGAACTACCAATGATTACTGAAACTTTTCAAATATGTTTCAGTGCCTGACAGAGCAAATCCTTTTTCTTATTTTCCTTTTTCAAAAATGTATTGGCTCTTCTTGTTTGCTTATTCTTCCAGTTGAACCTTGTTTTCTTTTGTTTGCATCCCACAGCTTGTGGGATGTTAGTTCTCTGATCAGGAATTGAACTCATGCCCTCAGCAGGTGAAAGCATGGCATCCTAACCACTGGACTGCCAGGGAATTTCCAGTTGAACTTTAAAACCACTTTGTCACATTTTTCCAAAATGTGGCGGACATGGAGACCCATGATCCAAAACCCCTCAAGGAAAGACTTATTGCCCAGCTGTGAGGACTATGTAGGTACCTTCCAGCTGTCAGCTCCTTCATGGTCTCATCCCTCCAGAGACCACTTCCGTCAGGTACCTGGCAGAGGAGTGATAAAAGGATCAGTTATTTCAACTGGCCTGGGATGACTCCATGGAGCAAGCAGTCCCAGTTGGTTAGCTGAGGCTTTTGGCATCTACATCTCAGTCCATTACTCCTTCTATTCATAATTCTATGAACTATTATGGGATGGGCCAACATCTTTATTAGAATGGCCATAACTTACTCATAGAGTGATTCATTTTAAGAAATACTTACTGAGCAATTCTGCTACTTTCTCCTTCATTTCCCCATATGTCAATTCCTAATAAATGTCTTATGTTAGGAACTCAACCTGCAACAAATTTAACTGAAATAGTGCCAAACTTAACCAATTGTGAAAAACTGACTTTCTTTTCAGCTTCTCTGGTCACTTAGTGGATAAAGAACTCTGTCTGCCAGTGCAGGAGATGCAAGTTCAGTCCCTGAGTTGGGATGATCCACGGGAGAAGGAATTGGCAACCAACTCCAGTATACTTGCCTGGAAGATCCCATAGACAGAGGAGCCTGGCAGGCTGCAGTCCATAGGTTGCAAAGAATTGGGCATGACTAAGCATGCACATTGTTGTTGAGCTTTCTTTTATCTCAGTTTTTCCATTTAGGAACAGGAGATGTCTCTAAATTTATTAAGTCTCCTTTTATTAACATATTTCTTAGCAAACCTCTCCTCATATAGAGTTTAGAGATTTCTTTTTAAGGTTTTTCATGGCTGCCTTATATTTATGTCCATTATTGGTTTCTCTATTGAATCAAGCTCTTCCATTATATCTTCAATGTGACCTGTAGTATTATAAATGTATTTATAAAAATCATTTTGTACATGTTATAAAACATTTTTAATTGAAATTTTACTGAGTTCACTTGCAAAGTATGCTTATTGAAAACATTGCCTGCATTTTTCCTGTCAGGTTTTCTCTTTTCCTCCATGATAATTTGTACCTGGCTTAATGACACTATAACCAGATATATCTAAAAGACTTCAGTTTTCCACATTTTAAGAGTAGTCTTAATAATGATAACATCTATTGAGTTCCTCTAAGGTATCAGGCTTTGGCACTTGAATGGTCTGGTGATGTAACCTACAATCTTAGCAGCCACTCTACGTTATAAGCTATGCTTTTCAAAGAATACATATAACTTACCCATTAGTTATTGCTTGCAAGTTATGAGTCAAACCCTAAACTTAGTACTTATAGCTCTGAAGTTAAAAAAAAAAATTATGTGTAAAGACTTTTCCCCCCAGCAACATAACCACACCACACCTTCCTAAGTTCATTTTTATCATATACAAATATTTAGGTATTTAATAAGTATAAATAATGTATATTTCAATTTTTATAATATGTATTTTAACTTCATGACACATACATATGTAGAATCCATGTGTAATTTCTGAATGCATATTCTTTATATAGCATTCAAATGTAAAGAAGCATATGGACTAAAATGTTAGGTTTCACCTTCACCTTATTCCCTTCCAAATGCTGGCCCTTCTCTAGAGGAAACTACCATTAATAATTCTCTATATATCTTTGCAAACATTTTCTATTAATTTATACATTCACATGAGTTTACATATATATATATATACACCAAGCTAGTATGTATAAATTTATTTGTGTGTTTGTTAATTTATTGAGTTTATACTTTATGCATCATTTTGTAATTTGCTTTTCTTACTTAATGTCTTCAAGCCTTTCCATGTCATTGTGGAAAATCAACTTTTTTTCTCTGTAAGCTCTTCAGGACCACCTGACTAGCACTCAAGCCCCCTGAAAGTCCAGACCTGGATTAGGCAAGGGCTTGATACATGAGTAAAACTGAAGCTGCAAAACCAAGTAGAGAATTGAGGGTAATTATTTTGAAGACCTGCTGGAGAATAGTTAGGCTAACAACTCCAGTGTACTTGGGCTTCCCTTATGGCTCAGCTGGTAAAGAATCTGCCCACAATATGGGAGACCTGGGTTTGATCCCTAGGTTGGGAAGATCCCCTGGAGAAGGGAAAGGCTACCCACTCCAGTATTCTGTCCTGGAGAATTCCACACACTATAGAGTCCATGGGGTCCCAAAGAGTCGGACTCGACTGAGTGACTTTCACTTTTCATTTTGAAGATAGATCTTTAAATAACGGATACATACATACATACATACACACACACATATATATACATATGTTTATATAAGCCAAATATTCCCATCTTACATTGATTTAGTTAATTGAAAGCTTAACAGATTCTTACCATATTTTTGTCACCAATAACATTTTATCTTGGACATTGCATTATTTAGAATAAAGCTTTGTCTGCATATACTATAAATCCAAAATCATAGTGAGTTAGATAAGATGGATTTTTTATTCTCCTGTTTTTTTATAATATTTATGTATTCTTAATTGATTGATGATTGCTTTAAAATATTGGCTTGATTTCTGTCATACATCAGCATGAATTAACCATAGATGTACATATTCTCCTGTTCTTAACAACACAGTCTGAATTGTACACATCACTTCTACCCACAGCTCATTGGTCTTAAAAATCTAGTCACATGGCCACATCTATTAATAGCTCAAGAGTGTCTGGGAAATATAATCTGGGCCATCATGAGCCCAGCTGAATATTGTTTGGCTAAGGATGAAGGGGAGAACTAGCAGACTGTTACAGGCTGTTCTCAATAACCTCATGATTCAGTTTAGAAAAGTACTCAAACAACCACTTTTCTAGGGAAGCTTCCCTTATTTTCTTTAAATGCTTGATCTAATCCCATTTAAAAAACTTCTTAAAATTGAATTGAAAATGCTGGTAACCCAATACAGCAAATCTAATTTCATGAAGTTTCTTTACCTAAATCTATTAGCCATTATTAGCCATTATGAACCAACATCTTTGTTAGAATGGTCATAGTTACTTACTAATAGAGTCATTCATCCTAACAGATATTTATTCAGCAGTAAGTTCTTACATCAATCCTGAAAAACACACCAGAAGTAAAGTAACAAAGATATCCCCCAGTATGTGTTTATCTGTGTTACATAATTTCATCCAAATCAAGTCATGTGCATGGATAATCATTAGTGAAGAAATAGAAAACAGTTTACCTGTGTTCCTTCTATTATATAAAAAAAAACTTCTATATCTGACTTCATTTAGCATTTTGCTAAAGGATTCAGAATGTAAGGTCTTTACTTTTACAATAGTGAAATAAAACAAAAAGGAAGATTAATGTTCCAACAATCTTATAGCCAAGAAATCCCTCACATTTATTTGAGTGATGCATCTGATGAAGTGAAATATATTACACACCAAAGTTAACCTCTCTTTTACTTGAAAGAATAGCATGAAGGTAGAACAGAATGAAAAATGAGTTTGAAAATGAACTTCAGGAATACAGGACATCCAATTGATAACTGTCAACCCAGTTCTTTGAGGAGAAGTATTTCTTGATACTAGTTTGGTTTATCTGTATATTGAGGGTGTATGTTGATGACAGGTCACTAGAAAAGGTCCCTGGGAATGGAATGACAAAGTTCTAAATCACTTTATCAAACCAACTTTCTAGCATAACACAGATGCCTTAAGCTCTTGAAAATTTTTCCAGCAGAGACTTCTTTAGCTCTGAATCATTGTAATGCAACATACTATGTCAGGTGGCTTTTGCCCTAACATTCTTGGGGCCAACAAGACAAGGATGAATTTATATATGTTTCTTTTGCTTAGTCTCTTGCATCCTGTGCGTTTCTTTAAGTAGATGAATTTCTGACACTAGCATTTACTTTCTTAGAAAAGAATATCCAGACAGTAAAGTATATGCCTTTCTGGATTGAAAATAAAATCTTCCAAGGAAAACTCTAATCAGATTATACTAAATATACCCATTTGTTCAAAATACATATCCGCCCCAGTTTCTTACTGCCCATTTGCAGGTAGCAATTACTGACCCATAAGCACAGTGCTGCAGTAGCCCACTGTGTCGTGGAAGTTCAGCGAAGCTCACAGTAAACATATTAATGTCTACTCTGGAGTATTGTGGGGAGAATCCATAGCCCCAGCCAGAACGCGAAGAAAGGTAATGTCGTTCTAAGAAACATGAACGACCGAGGAATCCTATCACAGCTTTTCCTATTCCTGTTAGTCCTCTGTAGTAGCAACCTCTTACTCTGAGAATGATGACATAGAAGAAAAGGAGAAGTTAAGGCAATCCGTGTCTCCTTTTCTTTTCAGGTCTTTCCTACTCATCAACATGCCAAAGGTAGAGAGTGTTGGTAGAATGCCCTGTTTCAAGAAGCAAAGTAAAAACAGTTGAGATAGTTTTGACCAGTTTCTACTCTTCTAGTGAGTGACTTCACTTTCACTTTTCACTTTAATGTACTGGAGAAGGAAATGGCAACCCACTCCAGTATTGTTGCCTGGAGAATCCCAGGGATGGGGGTACCTGGTGGGCTGCCGTCTGTGGGGTCGCACAGAGTCGGACACGACTGAAGCAACTTAGCAGCAGCAGCAGCAGTGAGGACAAAATACATAAATATATACACGATATGACACATGAGTTGTGCTAATTTCAATAATTGTGCATAAAAATGAAATGGTCTTATATTTGCATTTAAGACTGACATTGTACACCAAGATGAATAATAAGATTTATATTGCAATTTTTTAATTTGCTTTTTACTTACTAAAAAGAACATGAAATAAATTAAAAATCATCAAGACAAGTGGAGAGACTGCAGAAAAAAGGAAAGAGCTCTACATTTTTGTATCTTTAATGAAAATTGTCTTACTCTTTGAAAAAGTGGCCTCATATTTTCACTTTGCACTGAGCTTCACAATTTATATAGCTCCTGTGTAAGCTCAGTATATGTACCCTCTGCAGCCTCTGCAACCTGACTTAGGCATTGTCCTTTATAATTCACTTCCGAGTCTGATTCTCTGTCCCTTCTACCTCAAGAATCTCAGAGCTACCCAGTGACCTTTAACAGATTCCTTTTCTGTTTAATCTAGCTGGGCGGGGTTCTGTTCTTTGCAATCAAGCAGTGACTGATAACAATAATAACTAAAATTCATAGATTTTCACTCTATGCCTAGTGCATATTCTCATAATATTGAGATAGGTATGATCAGCTACATTATCCAGATAAGAAAATCTAGGGTAAAAAAATCAAATAAACTGTCTGAGTTCACCAGCGAATACATCCAGGGCCAGGATTCAAACTCAAGTGTCTGATTCCAATCCTATCTGGAGCCACATTTACTATCATTTGTCCTTTTAAACTTTGTTGATCCCTATGGCAAGAATTTGACTAAATTCTGTATAGGCACTGTGCCACCTAAACAAACAGCCATTGTTAGAATCCGAGACAGTACATGTTTGATTCATCTTGTTGCTGAAAACATAATTCTTAGGAAAGATCCAGTAAACTCTTTTCTGAGAACCACATTGGTGGTGATCAAGAATGTTCAATGGTTTTTATGTCTCTGGGATTCATTATCTCTGGATTTTATTTCCCTCAATTTTATAACATTTTACAAGCCTAGGATTACATTGATTAGGAAAAGCAGACAAAGGGAGGAATTGGATGGCTTTAAATACAAATATTCACCTCTTTTCTTATTTATCAGAGGTGTTAAAATATTAATAACTTTCCCAGCAAGTTGTTTTCATACTGCTTGTGCTATTTATTGTGTCTCTGATTGAAGTCCACACAGACATCTTGGCAGGAGGCAAAATTTTGCAATTACAATAGATTCTTGGAAAGTTCTGCATAAATAAACAAGGGACAAAAAGACTGAGCTTGATGGAATTTGGAAGTTCAGACTATACCTACCTGTACAAAGTTGATCATTCTGCCCTGAGTCCTGTGCTCTGTGAAAATTAAATCACTAATTTAGGACGCATGTTGTTGCAGTTTTTAGATGTTCCCTGTTTTTGCTGGTACAAGGTAATAAAGACATGGTGCTTTTTAAAAAAGCATACAATGTACTGTAAAAAAAAAAAAAGAAAAGAAACATGTAATGTTGGCTAAACGGTGCAAGTTAAAACACTACAAACCACAAAGGTGAGGATTGTAGGACAAATATTTCTTTACCAGCTATGGGTGGGATGGTGTCTTTATGATTTATTCTGAAATAACAAAACAATCTGAAACAATGAAGTGTTTCTCTGTGCCTCATGAATATATATGAATTCACTTCATGATAGAACAAGTCATTGGCTGCCTCTGCCAAACAGCCAGAAGGGGATGATTGATCGTTTTATGCAGAACCTTTCACAGTCTAAAGGGACTTGAAATCTGCGGTTGACAAAATGGGAAACACTGCCAGAAAGGAATGTAACTCTTCAATAGTATCACAATATTTATACTGATGACCAGAAGTACTTAAGAAGTAAAAATCACAAACTTCCCAAATCCACTACAGATTTGTGTACATAAACTTTGTTTCTATTACTTCTTTAAATAAAAACACTTATTGCCTTTAAGTATGTATACTAGAAAGTAGATTTGATTAGCCTTAGTTGCTCACTTCATACATACTGGAGACTTACTGTTTTCATGAGGGAAAAAAAAAATTTTTTTTTTTACCTTAAGTGAATATGAGCAAATGATTTATTTTATTCACAAATAAGGAAAATGTCCCTTCCTGAAATGTAAGCGGTATAAATTTTTTTAATTTACTTAGAATCTAAAATTGTATCTTCATATAATTAGGTGATCATTCACTACTGTAAGCTCATTTTTCAAATTTATGGCTACTTGAAATTATTTGGAGGGAAACGGATTACTTATACTTGCTTGTATCCATAAAAATGCTGTCTTAATGTAGATTCCTCCAAATGTGAATTCCAAGATGTGGAGTTAAATTTATCTGAAGGGTAATCATGGGAATCAGAAGTGAAGGAGCAGGAAGAAAGAGAATGGAAGGAGAGGCCAGTACTGGTGTGCATTACTGAGATGGCTGCTGGAGGGAACAGGGACTCAAAACTGTAGGAAACTGAGAAACAAGCTCCACTGGAAGGACAGGTGCTGCGTGCCAACCCCCAGCTACTGTCCTCCATTGGCTGAGGGTTACTCTCCTGGGGACATCAACTCCCTTCCCTGCTGCGCTCGTGTGTGCAGGCTGAGGATGCTCCCAGGGCTTCAGAGAAAGCTCTGCAACAGAAAAGTGGAGACTCTCCTGCCTAGAGGTGCAACAAAATACAAGATGCCCAGTTCAGTTCAGTTCAGTTCAGTCGCTCAGTCATGTCCAACTCTTTGCGACCCCATGAATCCCAGCACGCCAGGCCTCCCTGTCAATCACCAACTCCCGGAGTTCACTCAGACTCACGTCCATCGAGTCCGTGATGCCATCCAGCCATCTCATCCTCGGTCGTCCCCTTCTCCTCCTGCTCCCAATCCCTCCCAGCATCAGAGTCTTTTCCAATGAGTCAACTCTTCGCATGAGGTGGCCAAAGTACTGGAGCTTCAGCTTTAGGATCATTCCTTCCAAAGAAATCCCAGGGCTGATTTCCTTCGGAATGGACTGGTTAGATCTCCTTGCAGTCCAAGGGACTCTCAAGAGTCTTCTCCAACACCACAGTTCAAAAGCATCAATTCTTTGGCGCTCAGTCCAACTCTCACATCCATACATGACCACTGGAAAAACCATAGCCTTGACTAGACAGACCTTAGTCGGCAAAGTAATGTCTCTGCTTTTGAATATACTAAGTTAGTTGGTCATAACTTTTCTTCCAAGGAGTAAGCATCTTTTAATTTCATGGCTGCAGTCACCATCTGCAGTGATTTTGGAGCCCCAAAAAATAAAGTCTGACACTGTTTCCACTGTTTCCCCATCTATTTCCCATGAAGTGGTGGGACCGAACGCCATGATCTTTGTTTTCTGAATGTTGAGCTTTAAGCCAACTTTTTCTCTCTCCTCTTTCACTTTCATCAAGAGGCTTTTGAGTTCCTCTTCACTTTCTGCCATAAGGGTGGTGTCATCTGCATATCTGAGGTTATTGATATTTCTCCCAGTTCAGTTAGGGTTTCAGATAAACTGAATTCTTTTTAAATTATAAATATTACATGAAGTATACTTACACTAAAAATGATTCTTTATCTAAAATTCACATGTAACTAGGCATCCTGTGGTGTTTTTTTTTTTTTTATTCCCTTCTAAATCTGGCAACCCTACCACTAGCAAACTGCTTGCGATGGGTTGGCGTGAGTCTGAACTTGCCCAGAACTGTTTATCTCTGCAGCAGCTAAAATCAGAGGTGAGCTGAGGGCAGATAAAGCAGGGCACCCAAAAGTGGCTGCTACACGTGGGAATTCTTAGATAAAGAATCAGTCTAACTTCACCAAAAAGATCACATAACACTCATTCTATGTGTATCATTTTTCTAATTAACACTTTTTTTTTCTTTTTGCTACAAAGAGGTCTCCATTTAACATCCTCATAAATCAACTTTTACTCAACTCTGTACAGCACCAGTTTTTTAACCAAAATTATACAACAGATTACTTATCTCTTGAATCTTAAGTCCTCTTAGACTTGCTCATGCCACTTTCTTGCCACACTGTGATCATAGATGCTTTATGTGCTACTGGTAAATGTTAGTCCAGGTCATCTGAGAAGCAGATGAAAAGAGAGGACCAGCCATGCATGAGATTTATGAGGGGCAACAACACCTGTGAGAGGAATATGAGAAGGTTTGACCTGAGAGAGGCAAAGAAAAGGATGGGTAGAAGACTGTTAGACTGTAGTACAGTTTTAAGAGATCTGTGTAGGGCCTTGGGCAGTCAGCTTTCAGAGCTGTGTGTCCTTTGGGGGCAGCAGTGCTGCAGTTGTGACCCTGGCACACTCAGTCATTGACCAGGAATGACTCCTGGGAAGCATGGCCTCGGCGTGGACAAGAGTGGACCTCACAGCATAGTACCTGGGGCCCTTGTCAGTTGGGTTCCCTGCTATCATGAAGCTCACTTTCAAGGGCAATTGCTACTCAGTTTCACAAGAAGAGGTACACACCTGCTAAATGTACTCATTAACTGACTGAG
The DNA here is from genome assembly GCF_032405125.1 of Capricornis sumatraensis. Taxonomy (NCBI): domain Eukaryota; kingdom Metazoa; phylum Chordata; class Mammalia; order Artiodactyla; family Bovidae; genus Capricornis; species Capricornis sumatraensis. The sequence continues at coordinate 29,768,935 of NC_091073.1, forward strand.
TTCCCTGTTTAGAGAGAGCCTTGAAAAATGCTTAACATTCATATGCATAAAATTGAAGTAACTGTGGGATCTGATTTATAAAGATATTTTAGGGCAGGGAAGTTTTGTAGCATTTTTTCCTTATCGTTTTTTCTTAGACAAGAGCCTATTTCACCAGCTCCTTAGAATTGTCTTGTAGTAAGTTGGCAAAATAGAGTAATAGTATCTACTTCTTAAAGCTATTGTAAGGATTCTATGAAGATAACTCAAATAGACCCCTTAGCATATCACTGCCACTTGATAAAAGTTCAATTAATATTGGCTATTGTGTCAGTCACTCAGTTGTGTCCAACTCTTTGTGACCCTATGGATTGCAGCCCGCCAGGCTCCTCTGTCCGTGGAATTCTCCCGGCATGAATACTGGAGTGGGTTGCCATTTCCTTCTCCAGTTGGCTATTCATGAATAATTATTAAGAGCCAATATGGCATGGAAAGTGGCCTCCTAGGTGATGCAGTGGTAAAGAATCTGATGCAGGAAACCTAAGAGATGTGGGTTTGATCTCTGGATTGGAAAGATTCCTTTGAGTAGGAAATGGCAACCCACTCCAGTGTTCTTGCCTAGGAAATCCCCTGGACAGAGGTGCCCAGTGGGCTACAGACCATGGAGTCTCACAACTGAGTGACTGAGCACATACACATGGCATGGGAAAAACGGTGACACATGTAAGATTGCCTTACTTTGAATATTATACCTAGCTCCACACTCCCAGGGAAGAACACAACGTCTCCCTTCCTGGTGCCAAAGAAACTGGGGAAATATGGAAGATGACGGATGTGTTAACAAACCTTATTGTGGGAATCATTTCACAGTATATATGTATATCAGATCATCACATTGTACACTACACGAAGTTATATGTCAACCATATCTTAAAAAGCTCAAAATATTTTAAATAAAAAGAAAAAGAAAAGAAAAGAAACTGAGAGGAATGGATCACCAGGATTGATTCTGTTACTTGCTTCGAGTCATAGAGGCCTGAAACTTTGGGTGTATAACTCTTAAGCCTACCAACTCTATTTGTCTTGATATTTACTTCTACCCAATAAATCACAACTAAAACTTAATGGCTTGAAACAATACATAAACATTTATTATATCTCAAGTTCCCATTGGTTGAGAACTCAGAAAGGGGTCTTATGGGCAGTTCTCATTTGGAGTTTCTCATTCAGTTGTAAACAGATATTTGCTGGTCCTGCAATTACCTGAAGGCATGACTGAGTTTGGAGGATCCATCTCCACATGGCTTTCATTAGACTGGCATGATGGTGCTGGCTGCTGGCTGGAGGCCTCAGATCCTCTACACAGCAATGTTTGCATGTTCCCATAGCATGGCGCTGGCTTACTGGAGAGACAAAGGTGAAAGCTACAAGGCTTCCATGACCAAGTCACACACCATCCCTTCCCACAATGGCTCACACAAGGCTAGCACACAAGGATTATTGGGAATTGTCTTGGAGCTAATATGTTTACTAAGACCTACAGAATATAGAATAATTGTAATTTTATAGTTGTACTATAAATAATTATAGAAATAACTGCCTTTAATAAGAGTGCTTCTAGTGCTGGATAATACAGACAAGAATCATCTTTCATCAGAGCTAGACTAAGTCTTGGTTTTTTGTTTGTAAATATAGGCAAATGCAACCTGACTGCCATATGCTCCCCTTTTGTAGTTGTTGTTTAGTCGCTAACCCATGTCTGACTCTTTGCAACCCCATGGACTGTAGCCCTCCATGTTCCTCTGTCCATGGGACCAGGCAAGAATACTGGAGCGTGTTGCCATTTCCTTCTCCAGGAGAGCTTCTTCACCCAGGGAGCAAACCGGTGATTCTTTGCTGCTGAGCCAGCAGGGAAGCCCATGCTACCCTTCTGGAAAGCCTAAAGCAAGGCTGTAAGTGGGCAGCTTTCATGCAGAATTCACCCCCAAAGTCACATTTGGCTCGGCCTAACCAGTGCATATTGAAAAGCAGAGACATTACTTTGCCAACAAAGGTCTGTCTAGTCAAGGCTATGGTTTTTCGAGTGGTCATGTATGGATATGAGAGTTGGACTGTGAAGAAAGCTGAGTGCTGAAGAATGGATGCTTTTGAACTGTGGTGTTGGAGAAGACTCTTGAGAGTCCCTTGGACTGCAAGGAGATCCAACCAGTCCATTCTGAAGGAGATCAGCCCTGGGATTTCTTTGGAAGAAATGATCCTAAAGCTGAAGCTCCAGTACTTTGGCCACCTCATGTGAAGAGTTGACTCACTGGAAAAGACTCTGATGCTGGGAGGGATTGGGGGCAGGAGGAGAAGGGGACAACAGAGGATGAGATGGCTGGATGGCATCACTGACTCGATGGATGTGAGTCTGAGTGAACTCTGGGAATTGGTGATTGACAGGGAGGCCTGGCGTGCTGGGATTCATGGGGTCGCAAAGAGTCGGACATGACTGAACGACTGAACTGAACTGAACTGAACTGAACCAGTGCATACAATGAATATGCAATTAAATGCCTTTAGAGCAGCATTTGTTCTCCACTTTGCCACCACTCTCTACACTTTTAAATCATACAAGTGATATATTGTCTACTAGACCCCTGAAAGGCCCCAGAAATCCCTATCTTAAAGTAATGGAATTTTTAAGTGTAGAGAACAGAGGGCCGAGGGAAAAGAGGAATAGACCAAGAGTTCCTAAGGCAAGCTCACTCAGCTGTCTTCCTCTATGCAGAGGATTTTATAAGAACAAATGAATGTCTTGGCAGTGTCATGAAAGATTTAACATGGGCAAAAGAACAGTGCTCTGAGAGTAAAGTCTGTTTAGTACTAAAGTACGGAAATGGAAACTTCTGTGGAGGTCTTTAGAAGTAGGAAAGATCCTAATCTGCCTGGAAGAATTTAGGTGTGGTTTTTCTTGGGGGTAAATGGATTGGTTTATATAACTTACAAAGTTTCTTCTATGATTTTTTGACCCCCTTCTCTGACTTTTTAAAGAGTTATCCGTCCTCCCCCCAACCCTTCCCACACACAAAGTCCCCTTAGGTGCAGAGTATGTCATGACTCTCTCATGAAGCTCAGCAATTCACTCTTCTGGGAAATGGGAGACCACCCAGGCAAGCAATGATCAGCTGCCCTCTATAACCTATGTATCTGACTTGCTGTAAATTGTCTATCATTTCATTCTTCCATTTGTAGAATTATTTTCAAAGTCTGGTCATTAGCACTATTAGTTTTCAAAAGTTTCTATTATTTTGTTTCCTTTTTCCTCCAAAAGTATTCTCCATGCAAAAATATTCTGATTTTAGTATATCCAACAATATATGCATATCTTTAAAGTTCAACACTTTCAACTAAAGAACAAAGTAGTCTGTAATTTACGCTTTATCCCAACCCCAACATTTTCAATGTGTGTGTTCTCATGTGAAGAAATCCAATGCTTCCAACATATTCTTTGAATGTTATGTTTTCTTTTCTAAACAAACAATGTGATGATCAATTTCAACCTTATGCCCAGGCTTCTATCCAAGTGTGTTTCCCATTAAAGTTCATCATAACTTTTCCAAATGTGTTTCTCAAACAAATCAAGATTCTTTTATCCCTATATAGCTAAATAGTCTTGATTTAATTTGAAAGAAATTTCACATATCAAAGGTCAACAGAAATTGTAGCTTAGTGCCACTGTTAAAATTTTCATTGCAATTGGAAAGATTAAAAAGACATAATATACATCACTTTATATTCTCAAAATTTAGAAACTTCTTAATTCCTTTTTTCTCTTGTGTTCATTCAGTGAAGTTTTTTTTTAACTTTATTCAGGTATAATTGACAAATAAAATTGTAAGATAGTTAAAGCGTTCATGGTGATGTTTCGATACATACATTTTGAAAAGATTCTCCCCATCAAGTTAATCAACACATTTGTCACCTCATATATTTATCTTTTTTGTTGCTGAATTCTACTGTTTTAACAAAAGTCAATAACGTAATACAGTGTTACTTAGTCACCATGTTATACATTACATCTTTCGACTTTATTTACCTTATAGCTGGACATCTGTATCGTTTTTTTTACCAACCTCTCCCTGTTTCCTCCATCATGCATCCCCTGGAACCTCTTTTTCTAGTTGTTTTTATGAAATTGACTTACTTTTTAAGATTCCACGTATAAATGATTTGTTGTTGTTGTTATTCAGTTGCTAAGTTAGATCTGACTCTTTGTGATCCCATGGCCTGTAACATGTGAGGCTCCTCTGTCCTCCACTATCTCCTGGAGTTTGCTCAAATTTATGTCCATTGAATTGATGATGCTACCAAACTATCTCATTCATGCAGTATTTGCTTTTCTCTGTCTGGCTTATTTCACTTATAAAGCCCTCAAGGTCAATCTAAGTTGTCAAAAATGGCAGAATGTCCTTCTTTATCTTGACTAAATAACATTTCACACATATACGTGTGTGTGTGTGTGTGTGTGTGTGTGTGTGTGTGTGAGTGTTGTGTGATTACAGAGGATGAGATGGCTGGATGGCATCACCAACTCGATGGACATGAGTTTGGGTGAACTCCGGGAGTTGGTGATGGACAGGGAGGCCTGGCGTGCTGCGATTCATGGGGTCACAAAGAGTCGGACATGACTGAGCGACTAAACTGAACTGAACTGAACTGATAGACAAATTGTTTTCAAGTCTTGGCTACTATGAATAATGCTGCAATGAATATGGGAGTACAGATACCCTTTGATATCCTGTTTTCATTTTCTTTGGATATATACCTAGAAAGGAGATTGCTAGATCACATGGTAGTTCTATTTTTAAATTTTTAAGGGAAATCCGTATTACTTTCCACAGTGGCTGCATCAATTTATATTCCCCAGCAGTACACAAGTGTTCCCTTTTGTCCACATCCTCACCAGCATTCTGACAAGTGTAAGGTGAAATCTCATTGTGGTTTGGATTTGCATTTCCATGATAGTGATTTGAGCACCTTCGCATATACCTGTTGGCCATCTCTATGTCTCCCTTGGAAAAGTATCTATTCAGTTTCTCTGCCGGTTTTTTAAATAAAATTGTTTGGGGGACTTTTGCTGTGTGAATTCTTTAAATTTTTTGCATATTAACTCCATATCAGATATATGATTTGCAAACATTTTCTTCCGTTCCATAGGTTGAGGAAATTTGGATATGAAATGAATAGTAGATGACAGTTGTATGCTAAGTCGCTTCAATCATGCCCGAATCTTTGCCGCCCTATGGACTGTAGCCCTCCAAGCTCTTGTGTCCATGAGATTCTCTAGGCAAGAGTACTGGAGTGGGTTGCCATCTCCAAGGAATTTTCCTGACCCAGGGATTGAACCCACGTCTCTTATGTCTCCTGCACTGGCAGGCAGGTTCTTTACCACTAACTCCACCTGGGAAGATTTAGTTGATTTAACAGCATTGTGAATATGTTTTAAAAGTCCAATATCTTAGTTATATGCTATGAATAATGATACTTGGGATTGACTTTAAAATATTCTAAAAAATTATGGAGAGATAGACAAAACAAGATTAATAAGATATTTTCTCTACATATATGATGTTTGAATTTTAGAAAGAATAGAAAAAAATGTTATCAGGAGTGGTAATGATAAAGGAAGGCACACGAGGGAGAAAGAATAGAGTTACCCATGGTTCATTAGCTTTAAAATAGACATTATACTTTTAAAAGCTCAATAAAAAAGTATGTTAAAAAATTATGTTGAGGTTGTGTTGTATATGTGGGGGTGTATATGGTAGTCTCTTAATACCACATTAAGAATTTAATTATCTAATTGTAATAAATATGAACCCAGTGAGTAATTTTACACTGAGCAGCAATTAACCTTGTTTTGAAAACACAATGTTACTGTTAAAATTTTTTTTGCACTTAACCAATATGAAAGCACTTGAGCATAACTTTCTCTTTTCAAACAACTTTCTTGTTCACCTATTCAAAAATATACAAAAATCTTATAGTAGTTAAATGTTTTAAAACCATTTTCTAACTTCTAAGATTCTGGGATGTTCTATATTCTCTCTCTCCAAACCCTACTCCCATCATTAGGTTGAGAATTTCCATGTAGTGTGTGTGTGTGAGTGTGTGTGTGTGTGTGTGTGTGTGTGAGTGTGTGTGTGTGTGTGTGTGAGTGTGTGTGTGTGCATGCGCTGTGGGGCAGGTAGCAGAGAGAGGGCAGAGAAGCAAGAGGTCTTGGGGCATCAAAGGGTTCAAAACAGAGGCGAATGAGTTGTGGGAGCCGCCACCAACCTCTGCTACCTGAAACCTTGCCATTTTTCCCACTGTGCAATATAGGAATGAAACATCAAGGAAATCATGCCCAGACAAATTTCTGGCAGAGTCTGGCCTTCAGCTGGAATGGAAAGAAGAAGGAGATGGTCTACTGGATCCAGAGCAAGAGATCAAGGAGTGGAAATAATGACACTCTCAACTGGGGTTTGCGAACTTCAAGTTCAGGGAGTACCCAGCCACTCTGTCAGCCTCCTTAGGCAAGCAGGAGCTTTCCCTAAACGTGGAAGGCCCAAGTGACTCATTTTGTGAGAATGCTAAACAAAGCTTCTCTGGGTAAGTCACTGTAAAGAGTTCTGGCAGCAGCTTCAGGCTTCACAGGGCATTTGTGGAGGCAGCAGAGGAATGAGGTCACATGAGCTAGGAAGAAACCTCTGGACAAAGACAAGGATTCAAGATCAGAGAACAAACACGAGTGGCGATAAGAGTGGTATTGGTTACAGGGAATATATCAATAGGGGCTAGAGCAAATATGCCCAATCTGCTGATCTGGTGGTGGGAGTCACCACGACAGGCTAGGGACCTTAAAAATGCAGACAGCAAGGAAAGAATAAGAAAGAAGAGAGTGTGAGGGGGAAAGAATATTAGCAGGAGAAAGGAAAAGCAAATAAACATGAGAGTGGATACTAACCCATTCTTCAGAGTATCTTTATTCCAATACTTTGGCCACCTGCTGCAACGAGCTGATGCATTGGAAAAGACCCTGATGCTGGGAAAGATTGAAGGCAGGAGAAGAGGATGACAGAGGATGAGATGGTTGGATGGCATCACCTACTCGATGGACATGAGTTTAAGCAAGCTCTGGGAGTTGGTGAGGGACACGAAAGCCTTGTGTGCTATAGTCAATGGGGTCACAAAGAGCTGGACACAACTGAGTGACTGAACTGAACTGAACTATGGAAGAATAATATTGAGGTAGACTACCACAGTGAATTCAGTTTACCTTCTCCTTAACATGTGCCATTTTTATGAGACATTCCACTGTTTGGGGTTTTTTTCTCATAAATAAACCATATTCTTACCCTAAATCAATTGTAACATAGCCATCAACTACAGTTCAAGAAGAATAAATAAAAAAGCAGTTTTGCTTGATGTTTGTTTTTATTACATACTCAAATATTGGTTCAGTTCAGTCGCTCAGTCATGTCCGACTCTTTGTGACCCCATGAATCGCAGCATGCCAGGCCTCCCTGTCCATCACCAACACCCAGAGTTCACTGCAGTGATTTTAGGGCCCCCCAAAATAAACTCTGACACTGTTTCCACTGTTTCACCATCTATTTCCCCTGAAGTGATGGGACCAGATGCCATGATCTTCATTTTCTGAATGTTGAGCTTTAAGCCAACTTTTCCACTCTCCTCTTTCACTTTCATCAAGAGGCTTTTTAGTTCCTCTTCACTTTCTGCCATAAGGGTGGTATCATCTGCATATCTGAGGTTATTGATATTTCTCCCGGCAATCTTGATTCCAGCCTGTGCTTCTAGCCCAGCGTTTCTCATGATGTACACTGCATAGAAGTTAAATAAGCAGGGTGACAATATACAGCCTTGATGTACTCCTTTTCCTATTTGGAAGCAGTCTGTTGTTCCATGTCCAGTTCTAACTGTTGCTTCCTGACCTGCATATAGGTGTCTCAAGAGGCAAGTCAGATGGTCTGGTATTCCCATCTCTTTCAGAATTTTCCACAGTTTGTTGTGATCCACACAGTCAAAGGCTTTGGCATAGTCAATAAAGCAGGAATAGATGTTTTTCTGGAACTCTCTTGCTTTTTCCATGATCCAGCAGATTTTGGTAATTTGATCTCTGGTTCCTCTGCCTTTTCTAAAACCAGCTTGAACATTTGGAAGTACACGGTTCACGTATTGCTGTAGCATGGCTTGGAGAATTTTGAGCATTGCTTTATGCAGTAAAAGTGAGACATAGATTTAAGGGACTAGATCTGATAGAGTGCCTGATGAACTATGGACGGAGGTTCGTGACACTGTACAGGAGACAGGGATCAAGACCATCCCCATGAAAAAGAAATGCAAAAAAGCAAAATGGCTGTCTGGGGAGGCCTTACAAATAGCTGTGAAAAGAAGAGAAGCAAAAAGCAAAGGAGAAAAGGAAAGATATAAGCATCTGAATGCAGAGTTCCAAAGAATAGCAAGGAGAGATATGAAAGCCTTCCTTGGTGATCAATGCAAAGAAATAGAGGAAAACAACAGAATGAGAAAGACTAGAGATCTCCTGAAGAAAATTAGAGATACCAAGGGAACATTTCATGCGAAGATGGGCTCCATAAAGGACAGAAATGGTATGGACCTAACAGAAGCAGAAGATATTAAGAAGTGGCAAGAATACACAGAAGAACTGTACAAAAAAGATCTTCACGACCCCGATAATCACAATGGTGTGATCACTCACCTAGAGCCAGATGTCCTGGAATGGGAAGTCAAATGGGCCTTAGAAAGCATCACTATGAACAAAGCTAGTGGAGGTGATGGAATTCCAGTTGAGCTATTTCAAATCCTGAAAGATGATGCTATGAAAGTGCTACACTCAATATGCCAGCAAATTTGGAAAACTCAGCAGTGGCCACAGGACTGGAAAATATCAATTTTAATTCCAATCCCAAAGATAGGAAATGCCAAAGAATGCTCAAATATTGGTTACCATTGCAAAATATGTCACATGTCGTCTCCCATTTCTTCCCTGCCCAGACTCATCAGGTCCTTTGAGGGTGGCTGCCTCAACAAAGGAGATGGGTCTCTTCAGCCTACTTATACAACTGAGTGTGCCATTTCATCCTTCCCTCTCACCTGTTATCTTTCCTGATTCCATTTCAGCATTTTTGAAACTTTAGGCTTTGCCTCTCTGTTATTGGATTCAATATAATTCTGTTTACCTGGCTTTGGCTTTTAAATATTTGTTAGTCTAGGGGTAGCTTTTCATGTTCTGGCTAGAGCAGAGGAGAGGAGAAGCTAACAAATAATAGAGTCCTGGCACCTTCAAATGTGTCTAACCACAACTTTGATGGATGCTAAAAATAGCATTTATAGCAAGTGAGCCTTTGGTGGGAGGCCCTGCAAAACTACACCTCATTCTCTTCTGTGTCCTTCTGCTGTTGGTTCCCTTGATTTCCTGCTTTCACCTGATCCAGCACTAAAGTCTGAAAGAATGAGTCTCAACTTCAACTGCTTACTAGAGACACCTGGGTGACTTTAGCAAACACTGATGCCGAGGTCCTAGCCTCCATGATTTCATTGTCATCAGCCTGGGGTGCTGCCTGGGCCCTGGGATCTTTCAGGTTCTCTCATGTAATTTTATCATACAGCCAATGTTTATATATATATATATATGTATATATATGTATACTGCCCTAGAAAGAGACCCCACAGTTCTGGTTGCCTAAGTGATATGCCAATCTGACCAGTCCCAGTTTATTCAAATTGAGGAGGAAATGGGATTGAAAATATGATAACTGAAGTGTCATTTACTACTAAAGTACTAGTTCTGAAAAAGGATAGAGCCAATCTAAGTGTATCAATATGCATCAGAACACTGTAGCATTTTCTCAGCTCACTGAAATGAGGTCATCCAGACTGAATGCAAGGAAGGTGTTCATGGTACACTTGGGGCAATGTAGAGAAAGGAAGACTGAAACCAGAAATATGTGGTAGTTGTAGTAGACATTCAAAGCCAGATGCAATTCAAGAGGTTTACAGAGTGTATGAAGAGACGGTGCCAAGCACTGAAGAGAAAAGGAACCAGAGCTACAGCCTGGAACCAACCATTAGGAAAAGGAAATAGAAAAGGCAACATGAGACATTTGCTAGCTGATTCCAGTTAATTCCAGTGGAAGGAGTGTACACAATTGCCTAATTGTGCTGTGCAAGTATAACTTGGCAAGCTTCGCAGGTGGTGCTAGTGGTAAAGAATCCACCAGCCAAGGCAGGAGATGTGAATTTGACCCCTGAGTCAGGAAGATCCCCTGGAGGAGGGCATGGGAACCCACTCCACCACTCCAGTATTTTTTCCTGGAGAATCCCATGGACAGAGGGGCCTGGTGGGCTATAGTCCACAGTGTTGCAGAGTTGGATAAAACTGAAGCAACTTAGCATGCAAGCACACAAGTATAACTTGGCACTTGCTTGCTCACAGGTCCTAATACAAAATTCTTCACTCTGTTCTCCTTTGAACACATTGTATTCATCTATATAGACTGAGCTACACTGCAGTAAAAAAGTTTGTCTCCCCTATGAAACCTCCTAGGATCAATACCACAAAGTGTCTCATCACACACCACGTCCACTGGGAGGAGGTAATAGTCATTCAGGAACCCAGACTGATGAAGCAGCCACCATCTCAGAGGTTGACCTTCTCATGTCAGAGCAAAAGAAATGTCATGGAGGATCTTGCACTGTTATATAAATGCTCCCATTCAGAAATGACTCGGATTATTTCTATTTACAGCTCACTGGCTGTAGCTAGTGACCTGGCCCCGTGCAATGAGAAGGGACTAAGGAAGTGTAATCTAACCATGTGCCGAGAAGGTGAGAGGACCAGAAATATGAATCTTCAAATGGTACCACATCATCATGGAGAAACAGTCAACTTTTCCTTTTTCTTCATGGAAATAGCTATGGATAAAGATATGCAAACCCAGACAGCTTATTAAAATCAGAGACATCCCTTTGCTGATAAAGGTCCATCTAGTCAAAGCTATGGTTTTTCCAGTAGTCATGTATGCATGTGAGAATTGGATCATAAAGAAGGCTGAGTGCCAAAGAATTTATTCTTTCAAACTGTGGTGCTGGAGAAGACTCTTGAGAATCCTTTGGACTGCAAGGAGATCAAATCAGTCAATCCTAAAGGAAATCAACCTTCAATATTCACTGGAAGGACTGATGCTGAAGCTGAAGCTTCAATATTTGGCCACCTGATGTGAAGAGTTTACTCACTGGAAGAGACCCTGATGCCAGGAAAGATTGAGGGCAGTAGAAGAAGGGGGTGACAGAGGATGATATGATTGGATGGCATCATCAACTCAATGGACATGAGTTTGAGCAAACTCTGGGAGATAGTGAAGGGCAAGGAAACACGGTGTGCTACAGTCAGTGGGGTCACCAAGAGTCAGACACAACTGAGCTAATGAACAATAACAGCAACAGCATCATGTTATATAGCTGGGTTGTACCCACTACAATGTAATGAAGGAAAGAAATTTTCTCTTTTATTTTTTCTGATGTGTCCCTAGGGCCTAAAATAGTTCTTTAACAGAAAAGAATTTAAACAAATATTTTTGGATAAATAAAACTCTTGTGAGAAGAATAGGAAGAAAGAGAGCTAAGGGTAATGTTATCATTTATCAGAATGACTATGACTAACTTGCTATTAATCATCTCAAAATCACCAAGTAAGACACTTCCATAGTCAAATGATTCACTAACCTTATTGAAATGATGCTGTCCTCACTTTATTAAATTGCTTCAGAATTCTTACTTCAATTAAGATCAGGTACAAATCCCATCTATGTCCAGTATCACGTATTTATTTATTTAAGACATGTATTTATTTGTTTCTGGCTGTGCTGGGTCTTTGTTGCTGTGCACAGGCAACATAGTTGTGTTGAGCAGGGGCCCCTCGCTAGTATGCACGGGCTTCTCATTTTGGTGGCTTCTCTTATTGCAGAGCACGGGCTCTAGGGTGCAAGACTTTCAGTAGCTGCAGGTCGTGAGCTCATTGCTTGTGGTGCCCAGGCTTAGCTGCCCCGAGGCATGTGGAATCTTCCCAGACCAGGGATCAAACCTGTGTCTCCTGCATTGGCAGACAGATTCTTAACCACTGGACCACCAGGGAAGTCCCAATATCACATGTTTAACAACAAATAGCCCTCAGTTTAAAAAAAATTTTTTTAAGAGGAAGGGCAAAGGGATGGCTTTGTCTGCTGAGCTAACAATCTCAAGAAATAAGGTAACATTTCAAACTCTCACACCTGCATGGGAAGTCTTAATCATTTATATTGACCTGGATTTTCCCTATATTAATCTATAAATTTAGTGCAATCCAGTCAAAATTTCATCTGGACTTTTTTCTGCATAAAATTGTTTCCATTTTAATTTCATCAGGTTCCTAACTTCCATAAGTCACTCAATTTCACCCAAAATGTCTTTGACATTTGCTGAAAAGATGGATTGGTTTAGGAAAATGCTTAACATCAGTGAAACTCTCTGGTGAATCTGCTAGGAAGTAAGACCATATGATGATAACCATCATGTCATCTTGGGAGATGCCCTGATGTCCTGTCCTCTCCCATCCTGGGGCCACCCTCAGAGTGCAGCAGTGGAGAATCTGAGCATGGTGACCTTCTCCCTTTCCCAGACTCCCGGATTCTCCCCAGCATGCTCTGGACATTGTGACCACTTAGAGAGAGCTGCCCAGAGGAGCCAGGCTGAGACTTCCCTTGATCCTGGGCACATGGCCCAGGATGTGTGAGGACAGGTTCTGACCGTTTTACAGTTTAAGTCCAGCAGGGAAGCCCGGTGTTACCCATATGGTGACAAATAATATTACTCGGTGACTGGTGCAAAAGTAGACAAAGCCAACATGGCCGGAGGGGTTCAAGTCTCTGAGCCTTACCCAGGTGGCTCTTCATTCTGGATGGTGTCTTTACTCACAGTCAGAAAGAAAATGTGGCCTCTCAAATGCAATGACACAAGGTTCAAAGGCAGCAGACTGGCAGATTTAGCCTGGCCACTCACTAAGTCAGGCTAAGAACTGAGTCTCGTTCTGATGTTCACCCCCAGCATCAGCCGCCTTCCTAGTACATGATGGAGGTTCCTGGACTTCTCCTGAAGGAAGTTAAACAGGAAGCAGGTCAGGATGTTCTCAGTAGACCATTCATGATTAAGGGATGCTTAATCTGCAACAGGGCTTCCCAGATGGCACTAGTAGTAAAGAATCTGCTAATGCAGGAGACAAAAGAGATGCTGATTCAATCCCTGGGTCAGGAAGATCCCCTGGAGGAGGGCATGGCAGCCCTCTCCAGTATCCTTGCCTAGAGAATCCCATAGATAGAGGAGCCTGGTGGACTTCTGTGTCTCTTACTCGGCTTTGAGTTTTTCTGTCTAGTAAGAGACCCATAATTTACCTGTCATAGGCTGATAGGCAGGGGTGCCTTTTAACCCTAAAATGGTGACGGACCCCGGTGAGCACGCCTGGCCCAGGTATGCCTGACATCATCCGGGAGTTGATTTGGGCAGCCGACCTCCCTGCATGCAGTTGAGGTAGGGGAGACCTCAGTTTCTGGCCTGTGGAATCCACCCCATTCCTTGGGTAGCATGGACCTCCTGGGTGTTCCTCTCTCTCTGGTGGCCTGTTTGACCTCCCCTTTCTGTGCTGTGTTGAGTTACCTCCACCCCCTGAGATTCCTCATCTCAATCCAAATTCTGTTCTCTCATAATTGAAATTCACTTCCCAAGTCTGCTCTCCCAGACTGACACTGTGGACAATTTGCTGGGAATCTTTCCAGTCCTGCTTGGGGCATTTATAGGTTTATACAAACATTCTCTTTGTAATCTGTAGATGGTCCTGACTCAGTTTTTACAGCAAACATTGTGTGATAAACTAAACATCTTTCCTCATCGGTAAATGTGACGCTATTGCATCATTCTTTTACAGCTGTTTAATTTCCACAGGACAGATGATTCAAAAATCCTTTCCCCTCTCCGGTTGTTTCTTAGATTTCTCCTATTAGAGATAATATCACAGTCATGTACTTTGTCCCCAGATGATTATACACTAGGAGCTGTAAGGGCAAGGGAGCTAGGCTTCATGGGGGGTGGGTCCTGCCTGTCCCTCTTACAGCTGTGTGACTCTGCATCCATTACTTAAATGTCTGTGCCTCAGTGTTCACATCTGTAAACTGAGCCTGCGGCGGGAATCTTGCAGGTAATACAGTAACATAAAAGGCTTGTTGCTATCTAAGTTGCCTTCTGGTCACAGGAGTGATGAAATTGTGGTAGGGGACTGATCAGAAGTACCATGACATTAACCCATTGAAAGGGTTCTATTTTTAATTTATTTATGGTGAAACAGGGTCAGGTGCTTATTTTTATATTTCCAGTTGATAAATACAACTACATAGGTTTTACAGTTAAAATGTCATTTTAAATAGCTATTTTCTGTTTCTGTAACTTGAGATATTTCTGATAAGATGGAAGAATGGTTATATATGTTTTAACTTATGAAAACCACCTATATTAACTGTAGGGACTATAGCAACAGTGTGCATGCAGGGTCACAGCTTTCTGTTCTGACAACTCCCATCTTTTTTTCCTCTGAGTGGAAAAATCTCATAGCTTTTTTTTTTTTAACTTTGTGCACAGCTATTTGTCATATCAACTTGCTTCTTTAAATAGACTGCTATAAAAGTTGCATCTGAACAAGGTTTTAACTCTTGTTGGAACAGACTGTCACTGGGTAAGCAGTCAGTCTCAGTGGGGTGATGGAATGCAGGGGTGTCAGAACCCGAGCTGGGTGACAAACTCATTGGTGCATGGAGTGGGCCCATACTGAGGATTCAGAGCCTCTCTAATTTCTGGAGAAGCCTCGTGGAATGGCCAGTGGGTGCAGTGTCAGAGTTCAAGCCAGGTAAGGAGCGTGTCCCTGTGGAAAGAGGCAGCCTGGAGGTGGTGTAGGAGTTCCAGCAGGGGGAGGTGGGCATCCAGCAGACCCGTGTGGACCGTCAGTCTCCAAGCTGAGTGAAGGGAGAGTCCATCTGGCAGGGCAACCTGGGCTTCAAGGTGGACCTTAATTGTCCACGAATGATAGCAATACCACCACCTGGCCAGCGTTTAGGAGGGCATTGTGACACCATTCAGGCCCAGGACACCCACAAGGATGCATTCAGGAAAGGAGAGCCTCCTGGAAAGGTTTTCACTCTCAGAAGGTGATGATGAAAAGGAGCTCCTCTTATTCCTTTCAATAGTAGTAATCAAAATGTGAAACCTGGGGCTGCCACTGCTGTCCTGTGACAGAAGGAGGCAACCTGAAAGGAAAGTTGACTTAGAGGAATATAGCATTTAAAACGAGCAGAGTTCTGGACCCCTGGTCCTGACTGTATAGAGCACAGAACTGCTCTTCCTTTGGGCTTCTTGCTATGGAGGCAAGGCATTTCTTAACTGTTTGAACAAGTAGAGCCTAGTGTCCAGGTGCTATAATAAAAGACACCCTACCTGATAACTGCACCTTCCCTCCATAGTTAGCACCTATCCCTGCCAACGAGTCTGCTAGTGGCTCTGTGCGTGACAAATCAGAAGGACCAAGACACTGGGTGATTGGAAGCAAAACCCAAGATCATTTATAGATAAACAATATAAGATCCAGGGCTTAGAAACTGTCCTGGGAAAAAGGCACAGCCAGACTTTATGATTTTCCAGTGGGTCGCTCTCATGTGGAGCTCCAGACAACTGCCTCAGGGTCATTCCATCAGTTAAATGAAGCTTCTTAAATGTTCTTCATTAACACAGAGTGTGAGCTTGTTATGTTGCCATGGCTACCTACAGTTTAGGTGTGATCCATATCTAAGTAACAACATGAAGTTAAAAAAATAGCTTATTTGATTAATAATTGTATAGGAAAAAAATATGGCAGGAGGGAACAAAATAGCCATAGGGTGAGAAGTTAAGCTGTGGAAGCTATACTTTTTTTAGCAAAGAAACTGTCAAGTTTACCAATCCAATAATATTCTTAGTAAATTTTCCTGTCAAAGGACTTCTGACGGGGAATTCCTGAACTTTTAGAGAAAACAGAACCCCCAAATACCAAGGGATCATGTCAAAGAACAGAATAATTTTGATAGTAGAAGTCATTTTCACCGTGGGCCACACCAAGATAAACAGTTATGGGAGTGCACTTGTAATACTTTGAGTCATTAATTTGTAAACGACAAAGATCGGAAATAAGGGATTTTCTTCACCCCAAAGACATCCTACTTACTAAGGCCATAATACAAAATATAACAAAACTCAACAAAAGGAAATTGAAAAGGAATGTATGTAATCGTACCAAAGACAGGATGCATGACATTTCCCACCAACTAACACTACAATAGGTAGCTGAATCAACTAGCTATACAATCTGACTTAGAAAATATAGAAAAGATTATTTAAGATAATGTCGTATAAAGGGCTTAGTTGACTTCCTTTGTCGAATGGTATTCACACTTTAGTGACAGTATTTAAAAAGTTTGTTAGTAAAGGTAGGAATGCAATAGAATATTTTCAGACCACCTACATGTAGCATACATTAAATTATACAACACATTCCTTTTAGTAAATGCTCCTTTTATAACATTCATTCCTGTTACTAATAGAAACTGCAAACAGGATTATGATATTTAATTAATTCACAAAATGCAGCTGTACTTCAAGCTCTTGGCATCTGTCCAATATTTTTAATGTAAATTTTTAGAGAGAAAAAAGAGGAATTATTTCAATTTTTTCTTATTAGTTCTTAATATGGGGGAGGAATGGGGCAAGGGAGATCAATAGAGGAAAACTCTGGGCAAGTGTTGCAGTAAAAATCAGAGTCAGTGTGGGCAGGATGTAGATCCAAGAAACGCCATGTATGTATATGTGAAAACGCCATGGCGTTATAAGATACACCTTCAGGATAATACTACCACATCAACAAACTTGCCATACTCTTGATTTAAAGTAGAGAAATCTAATGCAAACCAGCTTAAACAGAAAGAAAACTGTATTGACCCACATAACCTAACTGCAATGGAAACAGGCATAAAGCTAGCTAGCTGCCATTAGACATGATCTTCTCTTGCTCCGTATGCTAGTTGTTTTTTTTTTTTTTAAGAGAATAAAGGCTTTTTATTTAATTATTTTTTGGACATGCTGCATGTGGAGCTTCTCTGAACCCATGCCCCTTGCCCTGGACCACCAGGGAAGTCTCTGTCTGTTAGTTTTATTTTCTTCTACTGTAGATCCACTTTCTATATAGGAAGAAGCATGGCTGATGGTGGTCTCTAGGCTCATACAATAACAGTTTAATGATAGTGAAAAGATCCTAGAGAAGGATTCTGATTGGCCTAACTAGTGTGATGGGTCAATAGTTGTGGCTAGAGTTGTGAGGTCTGGATAAGCTTAAATCCCCACCTTTAGACCAAAAACTATAAGCCAGGGAGGTAAGTCAGACAGACCCTATTCTAACTTAGTGGCTTTTAACCAAACCTCTCATTATAAGAGCAGGGTAGAAAAATGAATCCGAGAAGGCAATGGCACCCCACTCCAGTACTCTTGCCTGGAAAATCCCATGGACGGAGAAGCCTGGTAGGCTGCAGTCCATGGGGTCGCTAAGAGTCGGACACGACTGAGCAACTTCACTTTCACTTTTCACTTTCACGCATTGGAGAAGGAAATGGCAGCCCACTCCAGTGTTCTTGCCTGGAGAATCCCAGGGACAGGGGAGCCTGGTGGGCTGCCGTCTATGGGGTCGCACAGAGTTGGCCACGACTGAAGCGACTTAGCAGCAGCAGAAAAATGAATACTGAAAAACAATACATGTAGGATGAATTCTAATTAGCATTAATTAGAGGAGTAGACATAGTCAGTAGGAAAAAATCATCAGATTATAATGACAACCTATAGAGTGGAAGAATCTACTGCAAGCCACATGTCTGACAAGGGTATAGTATTCAGAATATGCAAGAAACACAACAGCTGAAAAACAAACCAATCAAGAAGTGGGCAAAAGTCTTGAATACACATTTTTCCAAAGAAGATATACAAATGGCCAACAGGCACGTGAAAATGATGCTCAGCGTCATTAGTCATTGCTGTGCTGTGCTGCGCTCACTCACTCAGTCGTGTCTGACACATTGTGACCCCGTGGACTGTAGCCCACCAGGCTCCTCTGTCCATGGGATTTCCCAGGCAAGAGTGCTGGAGTGGAATGCCATTTCCTACTCCAGGAGATCTTCCTGAACTTGAACCTGTGTCTCTTAGGTCTCTTGCAGTGGCAGTCAGATTGTTTACCACTATGCCACCTGGGAATCCATTAGTCACTAGAGAAAGGCAAATTAAAATCATAATGAATGTTGGTGAGTAGAAAATTCAAACCCATACGTTGCTGATAGAAGTGAGGTGGTGCAGCCACTGTAGAAACAGTTTGATGGCTCCTCACAAGTTAGTTTGGACCGTGGGAGGGAACAACCAGAGGGTGTGGGAGGCAGGCTTCGTAGGAATAAGAGGGTGGGGTGCCTTGGTTCCCACACAAGGATGTGATTAGATTGACTAAATCTGCAGGCTGGCAAGGAACTGAAATCTGCTGCTTGGGAGTAAGTAGCAATTGTACCTGGTCTGCTTGGTAAGGAGGACTGCTTGACCAGCAGACCTTTTCTGTGAGCGCAGAGCAGGGAGGAGAATGTGCACTTAGGTCATTTGAGGGCTTCCTGGTTTCAGGTATTGAGGCAGCAAGTGATATTAATTCCAGGTCTTATACTGCATAGATTTACCACAAGAAAAGAAATCCTCCTTTCCGCCTCAGTTACAATTATTCTGCTTAGCCTGTCTCAGATCATGTACCTACCCTTAATGCCGGGAGTTTAAAGATTATGATTATCAGCCTCACTGGGCCACAGGATTGGGAATGAAGCTGTGCTCCCAATGAAGAACATCTCTTTTCAAAGATAGTGATCAAATGACAACGTAATTCCTAATCACTGTGTGTACTTCCCCCTGCTCCCCACTTCCTTTCTCTCTCACTTTTTTCTGTTTCTTTTCCCTTTTTTCTTCTCTTTATCTCCTGCTCCTCACCTCCTCTCTGCACCTTCCCTTCCATTCTCTTTATCTCCCCCATTTTTTTTACTTCTTTGTTCTGTTCTCTCTCATTTGTTTCTCCTTATCCCCTCATCTGTTTTTAATTGTCCATGCCTGCAACAGCCCCCAACATCTATCACCTATATAGTGCCCCAGTGGCTCAGTGGTAAAGAATCTGCCTGCAATGCAGGAGACACAGGTTCGACCCCTGGGTCAGCAAGATCCCCCTAGAGGAGGTCATGGCAACCCACTCCAGTATTCTTGCCTGGAGAATTCTCATGGACAAGGAGCCTGGTGGGCTACAATCCATAGGATCGCGAAAAATCAGACACTACTGAAGCAACTTAGCACGCAGGAATCTAGTGGCCTTCAACTGGACTCCTGCTTCTTACTGCTTTAGTCAGATCTCTAAGTAAAGGAAGAAGAATTGGGCAGAGCCAAAATTAACTGTTAGTCCACTTTTCCTATCCAAATTTACAGAAACTGGCCAAACTTCATGGAAAGTGTACCCTAATTGGGAAAATCAGTTTTTTCTTTGTTATAATCTAAAATGAATTCATGAAGCAAAGGTCAGTTTCTGAAACTCTAGATGTACGTTCAATGCAAAATCTCTCAATGCCTTTGTACTTTTTATGAAAAAGGTTTTTCTGAACTACTTTCCAATACATAGTATCTCTAGTTAAAATAATTATTGATCTTTTGTCTTTGTTTTGTGGGAAAAGGTGGTAATGAAAGCATTGCTAGTAAAATACCTAGCAGCTGAAAAAAGGCTACAAAGAGTACACAGTCAATATGGTCAATAACACAGTTTGGAATTATTTACAAAGGTAATTGAAACACTTTACACTCTAAGCAAATAATAGTAGTGGTTTTAATGATCTACTTGAATGCCAGGTAATATCAAAGTAGAACCAACTACAGTTAATGTGTTTAAAGCTGTAGATACCCATGAGATTGCTTCCTAACAACCATTTCTTGGAGAGAATCTCATTCACATCCTCTAGTCCCTGGCAGAGCGTGCAGTTTACGGTAGGGACTCTGTCAGTTTCAGTGCCTGACTGGCTGAAGCAATGAATATATTGATAAAGGACATCAGATCATCTGATGTAGCTACCTCATGCAGTGAGAATGCACTTTCAATGGCTTGATTGCCCAGGTGTAGCCTGTGGTAACTCAGGCTTCTTGGAGCTAGTTTGGGAGTCTGTCTGCCACTTTGTAGACAAGAGCAACAAAGAAACTGTCTCCAAGAATCCCAGATGCCACTGCTAACACTGATCTTCTGCAGAAATAATCCAGGTCAAAAAGGGAAATGACTTTGGAGCTGAGTCCATATTCTGAAATATTTAAATTATGGGGGTGTGAAGAAGAAAATTCCACCAGGTTCAGATGCTTGAGTTAGAAAGAGTCACAAAGAAGCCTGTATGTTAACAGAGGTGAAACCCAGCTCCAACATAACACCTCAGACTTGAGAAAATAATAGTGCTTTCATTGTCCCACTACATTTTTTTTAATATATAGCACATTTGAAAAAGTTTTCATGTAAGAAGATGAGAAAATATTTATTGACTTGGTAATAGTATTTATTCTGGCAGATGGTATTTTTTATATCAATACTCAATTTAGATTAAGTTGTAGTTTAATAACAACCCTCCAACTAAATCATTGTCTATTATAAAATTTAATGATTAAATTTATTTTTACATTTAAACATGTAGTTCCATGCAGATAACATTCCAAGAATATATCTGTCTTTCCAGACTTAATATTAATTTGAAATTGTCAGGATGGAAATTTTGTCAAGTGTTTACAACATAAGGTGACAGGAGCAAGAATTCTTTTGAAAAAGACTGAATTTGATCATTGAAATGTATCTTTCTGGTCTTCTGAGATTTTAAATTGATATTGATATTGGTTTATTTCTTTTGATGTCTTTTGTCATTTAAAAAAATGTTTATGTATATATTTTTAATTGCCATATAATTGCTTTACAGTGTTATATTAGTTTCTGCTGTGCAACTATATTGATATTTATATATAATGTGCATGTTATATATAATACAAATAATATACATGTGTGTGTGCATGCTAGGTCACTTCAGTCATGTCCAACTCTGTGCGACCCTTTGGACTGTAGCCCACAAGGCTCCTCTGTCCATGGGATTCTCCAGGCAAGAATACTGAAGTGGGTTGCCATGCCCTCCTCCAGGGGATCTTCCTGATCCAAGGACTGAACCTGTGTCTCTTGCATCTCCTGCATTGGCAGGAGGGTTCTTTACCACTAGCACCACCTGGGAAACCCCAGTAATATACATACATGTTTATAATGACCTATTGCTGCATGGCAAATTACCTCAAAACTTTGCAGCTGAAACAGCAAACATTTATTATCTCCATTTCTGAGTGTCTGGAATCTGGGTGTGCCTCCGCTGGGTGACTCTGGCTGAGTTTCTCAGGAGGCTGCCTGGCTGTGACCTCAAGGCTCCAGTCTGGGGGATCTACGGCCAAGCTGGCTCATGTGACCATTGCAGGCTTCAGGTCCGCTGTGGCTGTCGCCCAGAGACATCAATACCTTGTTATACGGGCCTCCGTATAGATCAGCTCACAACAGGATGCTGGTTTACCTCAGAGTGGGCCAGAGAAAAAGGGAGAAGGTGCCCCAGACAGAAGTCACAGTCTTTTTGTAACCTGCTCTCAGAAGTGATAGCTCCCTTCTGCCATATTCTGTTTATTCAGAGTGAGTCCAAAGTCCAGCCTGCACATGAGGGGAGAGGATTAATTACACAAGGATGCGAAAACCAGTAGGATCACTGGGGGCATTGTAGAGTTTGCCTGCTATGTATGTGTGTGTGTTGGGGGGTGCACACATGGGTGTACATTTGTGTGAATATATACGTACATGCATGCACACACATGCATTTACATATGTATGCATACATATGCTGGGTTTCCCAGGTAGTGTTAGTGGTAGAGAACCTGCCTGCCAATGCAGAAAATGTAAGAGACACAGATTCATTCCCTGGCTCTGGATGATCCCCTGGGGGAGGGCATGGCAACCCACTCCAGTATTCTTTCCTAGAGGGTCCGACAGACAGAGGAGCCTGGCAGGCTGCAGTCCATAGGATCACACACAGTTGGACATGACTGAAATGACTTAGCATGCACACACACACACATAAATATATACACACACATATATATACATGTATATAGAGCCACACATTTGTATAGAGAGAGGCTTTATGCTTGATTGCTACATCATATGTGTGATAAAATGCAACATTCCTTTTTATATTCATCTATTTATTATTAATTGAAAGATAACTGCTTTACAATAGTGGGTTTCTGCCATACATCAACATGAATCAGTCGAAAGTATACATATGTCCCTTCCCTCTTGAACCTCCCTCCCACCTTCCACCCCATCCCACCACTATAGATTGTCACAGAGCCTCAGTTTGAGTTCCCTGAGTCATACAGCAAATTACCACTGGCTATCTATTTAACATATGGTAATGTATATGTTTGCATGCTTCTCTCTCTCTTCATCTCACCATCTCCTTCCCTCCCTGCTGCCTTGTCCCTAAATCTGTTCTCTATGGAAGAGCAGCATTCTTAATAGCATTAACAAGACTTCTCTGCCAGCTTAAGATAAACGTCTATCAATAACTCATCAAGTCAAAACTGAGCAAAGCGAGAGAAGGGTTAGTAATTTTGATGACATTACACAGTAAAGTGCTATAATGAAAATTAATATTTGTCAGTTGTGTGAGTTCCACCCAATACCACCTCTAATTTCAGGCAAGGGGGCTTCTGCCCTAGGCTCCCTGATTTAGAGGACACTGCTCAGATCTTCTACTGGACTCATGCCCCACCACTCTCATGCATTCCACCGAGGGACAAGTGGATGAACCTACCTGGAGTTCTTGCCCCCTCTACGACCTTAATGGACATGTGATGCCCTAGGTGTAAAGGATAGTGAAAAGGTAGCTATAGGAGGGGATGGACAGAACTTAGATAAGTTCTTGGGAGAAGATGTGAAATCACACTGAAGCAAATTCAGGTTTGGAACTGAAAATTATATCATTTGATTAAGCTGGGATTCAGTCTGGAGGTTTCTAGCTTTTCCAGACAATATAGTATGTTTCCAAACTTGAATCACTTCTTATTCCTATACAGGAAGGAATTTTGAGGGTTGTATATGAATTCTGAGAAAAAACAGGTATGTATAGATGAAGTGGAAATGGCTGGATCACTTAGAGCATCAAGTGATTGATAGAATTCTGGGCATGGACCTTGGATGTCAGTGAAGGGGTGCTTTTGGAGATAGATTCAGAAATGACGTTTATTCAAAGTCTGGAGGCAACAGGCATTAGCCTGGGAGAAGAGAGCAAAGAAGACAGCTTTGACCTTCCCAGGGGGTTCTGTGGTAAAGAATGGCATCATATATCATAAAAAGGTATACATATAAGAATGCAATTTGATAGCAAATGATATATTACTTATTCTATGGTCATTGTATACAGTAGGAATGGGTGGTAATTATTCAAGACAAATTAGGAAGATAATTTTTTTTTAATTATGTAGCTTTCATGATGGCCATTACATGCATAATTTTTTTATACACACTTTTTACTAGCAAATTATTCTTGAAAAACAATTACATGTCAACATCTCAATGAGAACCTTTTATTCTGTGAACAATACATTCTACCTGTCTGGGAGAGTGTAATTAAATAGTGGATTTTTTGAAGTAAACTTTCAGCTTTTTACTTTTTTTTTAAATTTTACTTATTATTTTACTGTTGAAGAAACTGAGGCTCAGAGCCATTGAGTGACTAGAAGGTGGCCACCAGATAGTTAATTTCAGAACTGAGACTAAACCCCACATGCCCTGACTTGGAACACAAGGCTTTTTTTTCCTATCCAAATCCACATACATGATATGATAGAGCTTTCAAACTGGGATATGCATAGCCCTGCAGGCAATGGCAGCATGCCAGGGAGGCACAGCCACAGGATAAACACAGGGTGTCTTGCTTCAGTGTAAACATTACTCAAAGATTTGACGGGGGTTAGGGGGAACCACTTCATTTTTATATTAAAACAAAATTGATTATAAAGGAGAATGTACATTTTACATGAATTTTTAACATTTCAGGCTGGATTCCTCAGGCTATAATCCCATCAAATGGAGGTAAAAGTTCTCTCTGTTCACTTGGCTAGTGGTACCTCTTCTGTAGACCACCAGTGTGTGAAGACATCTAGGAAGAACCTTTTATCCAAGAAGTGCCTTCACTAATCCCCATCTTTCACATTTCATTTTAAACTTGCATTATTTTAGTCCTTGCAATCGGTTAAATGGTAAAATTTTCTTGAAGAGGGAACATATAAAGACCTCTTAATAGATGAGTCTCTGAGTTCCTTTCCTAAGAACAGAGCTGTCTGTTTAAAATTTATTTCCTTCTCTGAATCAGTGTAAAGTGAAGAGATTTCAGAATAAAATATTTAAATGTGATTTTAGTGGAAATTAACTGGTTAGTAGTTTACTTCTATAAGACGCTCTCTAAAAGTAAATAGCCTATGGTTGTAAACCTCACGTTTGTGTAATGTACAAAACTGACCAAGGAATATGCATTTCCATTTTTCTATGTAGCATATTAATAAATGATATCTGGAAAGTTGTAACACATATTAACAACAAAGATGGGAGACAAGATGCTAGTAAATTATTTTATACCTTTTCTCAGTGGACCATTCCTCTCATCTGATTTTTATTCCTGGGTTAAAAACTATTTAAACAATGGTTCTTAGATGGTTACTTTCCCCATGGTACCTAGAAGAACTTTTATCCACCCACCTCAACAGGCTCAGGTACTTATAAAAAGTATTTATACTCAAATATTTATAAAAAGTTCAAGAAATAATGTGTTTTGACTTCTTCACTGAGATCTGTTTTTTTAATGCTCTAGTCCAATACCAACACTTTTTAATGCAAGTAGCTTGATCCATTTCAAAAAATTACATTTAATTCCTAGATTTCAAGTTCAAAATTGGTGCCAAGAAACCAACCTATTCAATTGAATCAATTTTTATTTTTATTAAATGCAATGTGTTAGGTCCTGGCCAGAAAAAACAAACAAACAAACAAACCTCCAGCCTCCAAAGTTTCCCAAGCTAGAGGAGAACCAAATTCATATAAATAAAATCATAAAGTCTTCAAGATTGGATGAGACTGGCCAGATAGTGGCTCAGCTTAACAAAATAAATCCTAATGCAATATTTCTTTTCAGAAAGTAAAAATTAATGCAAAATTTACATGATGAACAAAAATGTCAAAATTTAAAATAAAGACAGTCTCACTAGTATTGATTCCGCCCCCCGCCCCCGCCCCCGCCCCCGTTTTTTGCGTTAAGCTCCGGGAGGACTCCATCAGGCATCGCTTCACGCCTACCCTCCACGGGGGGCTGGTGGTTTCCACACACATCTACTTTTCAGAAACCTAAATTTTCAGATCTCAGTAGAGTTATTATTGCTGGGTGACTTCAGTGGGGCCCTCTGATACACTCGTGGCCTCTGGTCTCCACCCGATCGCCATCCCTCCTACATCCGCGGTATGCAGCACCCCGCGCAGGAGAAACGCTGGAGACCTGAGATACGACGAAGTGGCTGTTGCAGGGCCGCAAGCGCAAACGTCACAGAAGTCCGGATTTGGCTTCACATCTTCCCTACTTCGGATTGGCTTTTAGTCCACAGGGTGGTGGTAACTCTTGGTAACCGCCAGAACAGTCAGCCGCAGGCCAGGCTGGGTCGATCACAGGTGCTGCTGAGTGCCCAGGTGTCCTGATGGCCAGGGACCCCAGTCATCTGCCGCGTGCCTGCCGACACCCAGCAATCCCAGTGAGGGCCGCAGAAGCTGCCCTGGAAATCAGCCGTACGGTGAGCATCTCCCTCTTCCCCAGACCATGGAACGTTTCGGGGGATCCTGACAGATGCTCCAGTCCGCTAAAGGCCACCCCGGGGTCCAGGGCGAAGGGATAACGCCATCACAGTCCCCAGCCAAACCTTCCACTGGGGCTAGAAGCCTGTAATCTCCTGACTGGGGTTTGGGGACTGCCCCGATCCACACTAATTTACACTGACCCTTGCCCATTTAATATCTCGTGCATATATAATTATGGCAGTGTATAGAGACAAACAGGACCTCCCAGGTGGCGCTAGTGATAAAGAACCCTCCTGCCAGTTCAGGAAAGGTGAGAGACACGGTTCGATCCCTGAGTCAGGAAGATCCCCTGGAGAAGGGAATGGCAACCCACTCCAGTATTGTTGCCTAGAGAATCTCATGGACAGAGGAGCCTGGTGGGCTACAGTCTATAGAATGGAAGAAGAGTCAGACACGACTGAAGCACCTGAGCATGCCTGCTGGCACACAGAGATTAATAACACCATAAATTTGAAATCTTGACCTTCCAACACACACACATATATATATATATATACACATACATGTAGAGCCCTGAAATGTTGTTTCCCTAAAGTGCAGATTGACACACTAGGGAGGAAAAGTTCTTCGAGGGAAAATACAAGCAGAGTTGAGGACAGTTTAGATAATGACTAAAAAAATCCTTGAGTGGGAAATGAAAAAAAGCCACAATTGTTTGGTGCCATTTAGGACCTAACAAGGTGTTCTCGAGTTCTCACACTTGTCTAGAAAGGCTTGGAGCTATGATAATTAATCAAGGCTGAACGTTCTGTAATAAACTGGAAACTTCACACTAAATCCTAACTAACTCATGGCACATGTGTATTGCATGAAGGTATAGGAATGTGTCATTATAGTAGATAAATCATCAAAGTGAGGATATTTTCTTCTATAGATCTTAATAAAGTCTTCATTCTTCTAGGATGTAGTAGTCCCACAATTTTCAAACATTTTATTCTATTTTACCTAGATCCCAAGGTAGCTGCAGTGGAAGTAGCTGTTTTTTTCTTCTCTGTGCTAAAATGATCTACATCTAAGTTTTGTGTTGGGTTGTTTTTATTTTCCTGTTTCATCAGTCAGTTAACTTGAAAGCTAACATTTCCCCCTTATCAGATTCCTGAAATTGCTCTGCAAATTGGATACCTTTTCTGTGTGATATTTTCTACCATGCTACACAATTTTGCAGATTCAAATTCTACCTTCTTGAAACCCGCCCTCCCTGCTCCCATTGTCTCTGCTTCTTTTCATAACTTTATAACAATCCCTCATGTATCTTCTTATGCAGCTTGGCTCTCTCCTCCTCCTTCCAGATGTAGACACTTCAGGATGATCTTCCCTGGGTCCCACTCTCTTCTCTGTGCTGGCTGACGACCAGGCTGCACATACCTATCCTGACGCTATGGCGAGATTCGCTCTCCCGCTTGCAACTTTCTGGTGGTCGCCTTGACCTCTTCCACCAGTGCTTCAGTTTCACCCTTTCTCAACTGCATGCATCTTCCCTCCCAGTCACCTTTCTCATCATCATGTCATCACATCATTATCATCACCGGTGGCTTCCCTTGCCCTTATTCTCTGCCTCCAGTTACTTGCCAGTTCTCATCAGTTCTCTCTGTATCTCACATGTCGTACCTGTTCACTGCTTATTCCCACTTGCTTCTGTCCCTGGGGCAGGCTTATCAGATCTTGACTTGATTTTCCAGCGGCAGCCTTGCCTCCTGTCTGCAGTTCCATCTGCACCCTAGGCCATGAGATATGGTATGCTTTGTCACATCTTTTCTCCTGGGTAAAAATCCTATACTACTTCTCTGCAAACTTCCCAGAGTTGAGTCCATTGATGAATTACCCAGTTGTTATTAAGTCCATGCTTTTACAGCCCAACAAAGCAAGGGAACCAAAAGAGAAGGAGGAAAAATGATTTTAAAATAACTTGATATTGGATATTACTTAAAAGCATTGATATTGTTGTCATGTGAAAAATCAGAACTTTATTGGACTTCCTTATACTGATTTCACCATGCTTAGTATATATATTTATTATATATATATATTTAATTTATATATATATACAAAATTAAATTTTAGATTACATAAAATACGTGATTTTGAGTTCTTGACCCATTAAAGTTTTCTTTGAGCAGTAGATACATACTTCTGAGCCTAAATTTCAAAGTGAGCACAAGTATATGACCCCAATTCACCTTTTAAAATGAATCCCTCACAGTTGCTTGCTGTATTCCTTTTTCCTGCCGCCAAAGACTGTACAGCCGTAATGCCTTGTACGTTCTTCCCTTGCTTTTCCTCCTCTATGTTCTTACTTCCCTGTGACTACAACACTCATCCATCAAAATCTTTGTCTAAATTCTCCTCATTGTTCAGACTGAGCCCCGCTGTCAGTCTTGCCCTAAAATCCTCTCAAAGTTCCCAAGGTTGACAGTACTTTCTTATTCCTCTGAATTCACTAGAGTGGTATTTTTCTTTTCCCAAAGTGCTTAACATTTGCAATCTTCTTTTGCAACATTGTGTATCCTTCCTTCTCTTATTCAAAGTTCACTTATAGGGAACAGACATCTTACCTGATTCATTGCTACCTTTACTAGCTAGCCATAGACTAAAATGGTCGGCCTGAACCACAGTAGTTTGTGGTTCAATAAAGAGCTGAATGATTTGTTTGGACAAACTTTCGTAGAAATGTTCATGTAAAAGTATGCTGTTGTGTGCAGCTATTGTAAAAAATAGTATGGCAATTCCTCAAAAAATTAAATATACAATTATCATGTTATCCAGCAATTCTACTTCTGAGTATTAATATATACTCAAATGAAGTATAAACAGGGTTTCAGATATTTGTACACCCATATTCATAGCACCATTATTCGCAAAAGCCAAAACGTGGAAGCAGCCCAAGTGTCCACTGATAGCTAAATGGAAAAACCAAATGTGGTATACACATACAATGGAATATTATTCAGCCTTAAAAGGAAGGAAATCTTGACATACACTACAACTAGATGATTCTTGAAGACATTACGCTAAGTAAAATAAGCCAGTCACAAAAAGACAAATGCTGCATGCTTCCATTTATATAAGGTACTTAGAGTCGTCAAATTTATGGAGACCGATAGTAGAAGGGTGAGTGTCAGGAACAGGGGAGAGAGGGAAAGAAATGAAGAGGTAGTGTATAGTGGATACAGAAGTTCATTTGAGATAGATGAAACACTTCTGAAAATGAATGGTAGTGATGGATGCACAGCAATGTGAACGCACTTAATACCACAAAAATGTACAGTTACAATAGTAAATTCGACATTATGTATATATTACCACAATTTAAAAAAACAGTTCAGGGAAAGAATTCTTGTGTCTCTTTAGATGAAAGGAATATGCTGCTAGTGAAGTTGTTTGTTGATTGAGAACTGGAACTGTTCCACGACAGATTCACTGAAACTTGAAACTTCTTGGTGCATTTTCGAGTTCTTTGGCATTTTGACACTTTCTTGTTACCAGATTCATATGAAAGTTTTGCTTGGAAGGAAGTATGCCACGATAAAGAGCTGTGTAAATGAATAATTAATTAAATCAGTGATTTACATATTGTGAGTTTCAATTTCCCTTTTTCATTTTTTTATTTTCAAAATTTAAGTCCTGAAATATTCATTCCATCGGTAAAATGTTCAGAATGTATATTAATTTCTGATTACTAAATCAATATCATAAAATATTCAAACATTATCGAAAAATGAATTTCCTAAAAAGTGACAGTCCCTTATAATCTCAAGTAATAACTTGTTAATGGTTTGGAGTGTGTGCATTTTGTGTGCATATCAATGTCATTAGTAACAAAAATATTGTTACACATATAAATAGTATACTGCCAATGGCATTTTTACTTAAAAATATATTTTGGATATATTTTTTAGGTCTAGATATCCATCTCTGTCTGTTTTTAAGCTACTGCATATGTCCTACTGTGACGTTACATCTTACTATAACCCCTATTCCAATTAATTGGGCATATTTCACAACTACAGACAATGTATGTATAAGATGAGCAATGATATTCACATTTTGCTTGTGTGTGTATGTACTGATGTATTTCTGAGTGTTAGATGTGAAACTGTGGGATTAAGTTAGAAGCCAGCTTGCAATTTTAATAGGTAGCTGCAAAATTTTAATTATACTTTGACTAAGCCTTAACATTCGAAACACTTTGGCAAAACTGAGATTGACTGTGTATAGTACAAGCTGATGGTTTCGATGTTTAAATTAAAATACCCAGATGTGGATGTCTAATGGGTTTTTCCAAACTCTAAATTCAGCTCATTTATCATGGTCACAAAATACCCTAATGGAAATGCCTACACCTGAACCAATAAATTCTCCAAGCCCCAAGATCCAACTTGTATAACAGGGTTACAAAGAAAGTTTGGGGTATAAATTAGCAGCTGTTCTCCATCCCTGGGGTATCTGTCTTCCTCACTTCTAGATACTTGTTCATCCCATTAAATCTAACTTTTTAATGTCCCCTACTAAGTAACAAAACCAATGTCAAAAATCCATAAATCACTTACTGACATTAGAACCTCACCACCCACAACAAATTCAGGTTGAAATTTCTGAAATTTGGTGATTGCTTTGACCCTGATAATTACAGTGTTTGTCAGATTCCAGAAGTGCAATGATTATACTTTCCACTTCTGCTGTGTCTTGTTAGCTTTACTCCTTCATTGACAAATTATAGACGGTCTTTAATTTTTCCATATCATCTTAAGCTATATGGCCTATAAATGTTATTTTGTAATTTAGTAAAGGACCTTAAGAAGAAAGAGCAAAGCAGTTAAATAGCTGTTGTTGGATATGTATTTTCAAACAAAAAACCTATGGGAATAAAAATTGCTTCTTCTCCACCAAAAATTCCCATGGTCCAAATATATTAGTAACTCTTGAAACATGCATGAAGACACTATTTCTTTGCAGAGGAAAAAAAAATAACATTGATACACTCATTCATTCATTTGTCTGAAATTTATTGAGAAGTTATAGGGTACATTATACTCTTCTCCCTCCATCTCCAACCTTGACACTGTCTTCTGTAAAAATGGAAAACCTACCAAATATCAGTCCTTCATGCTTAAAGGAATATTTATAGATATTTAAAGACCAAATTACTCCTCCTCATGGAGAATAAAAGGCTTGTTTTTGGTATATAAGTACACATGAACATTTTTTTTCCTCTTGATTAAAATTTATTTACACATCTGTGCCCAGGATCAAGGATAATGATCAACCACAAAAATGATTAAGTAATGTTGAATTGTATAGTGTTGGAATTTATCAGTTTAGAGTAGTTGCCTCCGTATTCACCTTTCTTTTGATCTTTTTGTAGACTTTATTGTTATTGACTGCAAATGTCTCAGTATTTTTGCTCAGTGGAATGTGGCTTGACAGATTAATTATATGTTATCAGGCAATTGAAGAGCAGCTAAAGATATGTGGCCACAAGAGGGATGCTGATGTCTTTGAGCTGTTTCTTTCTCAAAAGTAAGTGTACTTTATGTAAGAAAGAGAAGAGCATCACGTTATGTTTCATAGATTCAAATGTTCTCTTCCATTGGTTTCCCCTTGTGTGGACTGGCAAGTAGCCCATGCTTGTTGGCATTCACAGTCTCTATTGGAGAGGCAGGATCCTGAAATGGATAAAAACAAAGATTATGGAGTCAGGCTGAGTTTGAATCCCAGTTCTGTCTCTTCCAACTGGATGGTCCTGGGCATGTCAGGACCTATTAGGGTTGTCAGTTGAGCCAATATAAATATAGAATACCAGTTACATGTGCATGTCAGAGAAACAAATGAATATAAGTTTTTTAGCATAAATATGTCCCACATCACATTGGGACATTTGTTATTTCTCTGAAATGCACATGTAACTGTGGATCCTGTATTTTATTTGGCAAACCTATTGCCTACATATAACAGTACTATCTGCTTCACAGGGTCATTGTGAAGATTAAGTGAATTAGTTGAGAGTAGGGAAGGGTCTGGTACACAGTAAACAATCAACATTAGTGCAGTTAATATTACTACTGTGATTAAAAGATATCAACTCATTATACCACTGTACTAAAATAATAGCCCCTATTATACTATAACCACCAGCCAATAACCTTCATAGTAACTTTACTGGTAAGTAGAAAAACTTCTGCCTAATGTTACAATTTCCTTTCGTTCCACTCCGACTTCTCAACGTGGCAGGCAGCAAAGTGAGTCCTTCTTCTTCAGAGCAAGTCACAGTGCCTGAGGTAGAGCCCAGGTGGAAGACAGAGTATGTATTCAATTGGATGCTGACAGCATAGGTTTTACTAGTGCACCAGTGATGCCTATGTAGAAAAGAGGCTTAGCATATTTCTACTTGTACTTAATATTCAGAACTTAGCTACTTTTTAAAGAAAACATCCTACTTTATCAATGAAGTTAATCACTTTTTCTCTGGTGATTTGAGGAAATCCTTTATTAATAAACATATTTATTTTGTTAAATATTAATATGTTTTAGTTCATTAGTGCCATGAATAATAGTTATCTTTGTAATGACCCTGAATCTCTTGGTGGTAAGAGAATAAATAGCTACCAAATTTAAGATTTTTAAAAATAAACTTTTTAGAATGGAGCAAGTATGATAGGCAATTCTGACAAACTTAAGGTCATACTTTGATCTTCTCTATAAACCAGTTTGTTTTACAATAACAATAAATATTTTTTGTCTTCAAAAGATTGTATCTCTAGGCATTTCATGATTTTAACAACTGTACACTAATGATCATTAGGATAAGTAGATAACGATAAGAAAAGCTTTCAAACACTAGCAAAACGGAAATATTGATTTTCTGACTGGATAATTAGTGGTCTTCTCAATTCAAGGATAATACATTATGTATCCTAAGAATACAAAATTATCATTTAATACATCTAGCTACAAAAAATGTTTCGCAGTCCAGATGACAATAAACTGGGTAAATTAGGTTATTTGCCCAAGTCTTTGTTGCCCTTGGAAAACAGAAAGGATCATATCAATGTTTCCTTGAGAAATCATGGAGAACATATACTGTAACAACAGAGTTGATGTATCATTGTCAGCATGAGTCATTGTCATCATTAGTAGTAGAGTTTCTTTTTTTTTTTTTAACTTTTTTTACTTTAAAATATTGTATTGGTTTTGCTATACATCAACATGAATCTGCCACGGGTATACATGTGTTCCCCATTCTTGACCCCCCTCCCACCTCCCTCCCTATACCGTCCCTCTGGGTCATCCCAGTGCACCAGCCCCAAGCATCCTGTATCATGCATAGAACCTGAACTGGCGATTAGTTTCACATATGATATTATACATGTTTTAATGTCATTCTCCCAAATCATCCCACCCTTGCCCTATCTCACAGAGTTCAAAAGACAGTTCTACACATCTGTATCTCTTTTGCTGTCTTGCTTACAGGGTTATCATTACCATCTTTCTAAATTCCATATATATGTGCTGGTATACTGTATTGGTGTTTTTCTTTCTGGCTTACTTCACTCTGTATAATCAGCTCCAGTTTCATCCACCTCATTAGAACTGATTCAAGTATTCTTTTTAATGGCTGAGTAATACTCCATTGTGTATATGCACCACAGCTTTCTTATCCATTTGTCTGCTGATGGACAGCTAGGTTGCTTCAATGTCCTGGCTATTATAAACAGTGCTGCGATGAACATTGGGGTACACGTGTCTCTTTCAATTCTGGTTTCCTCCGT
The DNA here is from genome assembly GCF_032405125.1 of Capricornis sumatraensis. Classification (NCBI taxonomy): domain Eukaryota; kingdom Metazoa; phylum Chordata; class Mammalia; order Artiodactyla; family Bovidae; genus Capricornis; species Capricornis sumatraensis. The sequence continues at coordinate 29,802,853 of NC_091073.1, forward strand.
GTGTATGCCCAGCAGTGGGATTGCTGGGTCATAAGGCAGTTCTGTTTCCAGTTTTTTAAGGAATCCCCACACTGTTCTCCATAGTGGCTGTACTAGTGTGCATTCCCACCAACAGTGTAAGAGGGTTCCCTTTTCTCCACACCCTCTCCAGCATTTATTGCTTGTAGACTTTTGGATCGCAGCCATTCTGACTGGCATGAACTGGTACTTCATTGTGGTTTTGATTTGCATTTCTCTGATAATGAGTGATGTTGAGCATCTTTTCATATTTTCATTTTTATATGTTTGTTAGCCATCTATATGTCTTCTTTGGAGAAATGTCTGTTTAGGTCTTTGGCCCATTTTTTGATTGGGTCTGTTATTTTTCTGGAATTGAGCTGCAGGATCTGCTTGTATATTTTTGAGATTAGTTGTTTGTCAGTTGCTTCATTTGCTATTATTTTCTCCCATTCCAAAGGCTGTCTTTTCACCTTGCTTATAGTTTCCTTTGTTGTGCAGAGGCTTTTAATTTTAGTTAGGTCCCATTTGTTTATTTTTGCTTTTATTTCCAATATTCTGGGAGGTGGGTCATAGAGGATCCTGCTGTGATGTATGTCGGAGAGTGCTTTGCCTATGTTCTCCTCTAGGAGTTTTATAGTTTCTGGTCTTATGTTTAGATCTTTAATCCATGTTGAGTTTATTTTTGTGTATGGTGCTACAAAGTGTTCTAGTTTCATTCCTTTACAAGTGGTTGACCAGTTTTCCCAGCACCACTTGTTAAAGAGATTGTCTTTTCTCCATTGTATATTCTTGCCTCCTTTGTTTAAGACAAGGTGTCCATAGGTGTGTGGATTTATCTCTGGGCTTTCTATTTTGTTCCATTGATCTATATTTCTGTCTTTGTGCCAGTACCATACTGTCTTGATGACTGTGGCTTTGTAGTAGAGCCTGAAGTCAGGCAGGTTGATTCCTCCAGTTCCATTCTTCTTTCTCAAGATTTCTTTGGCTATTTGAGGTTTTTTGTATTTCCTTACAAATTGTGAAATTATTTGTTCTAGCTCTGTGAAAAATACCTTTGGTAGCTTGATAGGGATTGCATTGAATCTATAGATTGCTTTGGGTAGTATACTCATTTTCACTATATTGAGTCTTCCAATCCATGAATACAGTATATTTCTCCATCTATTTGTGTCCTCTTTGATTTCTTTCACCAGTGTTTTATAGTTTTCTATGTATAGGTCTTTTGTTTCTTTAGGTATATATATTCCTAAGTATTTTATTCTTTACGTTGCAATGGTGAATGGAATTTTTCCTTAATTTCTCCTTCTATTTTCTCATTATTAGTGTATAGGAATGCAAGGGATTTCTGTGTGTTGACTTTATATCCTGAAACTTTACTATATTTATTGATTAGCTCTAGTAATTTTAAGGTGAAGTCTTTAGGGTTTTCTATGTAGAGGATCATTCATCTGCACACAGTGAGAGTTTTACTTCTTCTTTTCCAATTCGGATTCCTTTTGTTTCTTTTTCTGCTCTGATTGCTGTGGCCAAAACTTCCAAAACTATGTTGAATAGTGTGGTGAGAGTGGGCACCCTTGTCTTGTTCCTGACTTTAGGGGAAATGCTTTCAATTTTTCACTGAGGATGATGTTTGCTGTGGGTTTGTCATATATAGCTTTTATTATGTTGTATGTTCCTTCTGTGCCTGCTTTCTGGAGAGTTTTTATCATAAATGGATGTTGAATTTTGTCAAAGGCTTTCTCTGCATCTATTTAGATAATCATATGGCTTTCATTTTTCAATTTGTTAATATGGTGTATTACATTGATTGATTTGTGGATATTGAAGAATCCTTGCATCCCTGGGATAAAGCCCACTTGGTCATGGTGTATGATCTTTTTAATGTGTTGTTGGATTCTGATTGCTAGAATTTTGTTAAGGATTTTTGCATCTATGTTCATCAATGATATTGGCCTATAGTTTTCTTTTATTGTGGCATCTTTGTCAGGTTTCGGTATTAGAGTGATGGTGGCCTCATAGAATGAGTTTGGAAGTTTACCTTCCTCTGCAATTTTCTGGAAGAGTCTGAGTAAGCATAGGTGTTAGCTGTTCTCTAAATTTTTGGTAGAATTCAGCTGTGAAGCCGTCTAGACCTGGGCTTTTGTTTGCTGGAAGATTTCTGATTACAGTTTCAATTTCTGTGTTTGTGATGGGTCTGTTAAGATTTTCTATTTCTTCCTGGTTCAGTTTTGGAAAGTTGTACTCTTCTAAGAATTTGTCCATTTCTTCCAAGTTGTCCATTTTATTGGCATATAATTGCTGATAGTAGTCTCATATGATCCTTTGTATTTCTGTGTTGTCTGTTGTGATCTCTCTATTTTCATTTCTAATTTTATTGATTTGATTTTTGTCCCTTTGTTTCTTGATGAGTCTGGCTAATGGTTTGTCAGTTTTATTTATCCTCTCAAACAACCAGCTTTTGGCTTTGTTAATTTTTGCTATGGTCTCTTTTGTTTCTTTTGCATTTATTTCTGCCCTAATTTTTAAGATTTCTTCCCTTCTGCTAACCCTGGGGTTCTCCATTTCTTCCTTTTCTAGTTGCTTTAGGTGTAGAGTTAGGTTATTTACTTGACTTTTTTCTTGTTTCTTGAGGTATGCCTGTATTGCTATGAACCTTCCCCTTAGCACTGCTTTTACGGTGTCCCGCAGGTTTGGGGTTGTTGTGTTTTCATTTTCATTCGTTTCTATGCATATTTTGATTTCTTTTTTGATTTCTTCTGTGATTTGTTGGTTATTCAGCAGCATGTTGTTTAGCCTCCATATGTTGGAATTTTTAATAGTTTTTCTCCTGGAATTGAGATCTAATCTTACTGCATTGTGCTCAGAAAAGATACTTGGAATGACTTCAATTTTTTTGAATTTACCAAGGCTAGATTTATGGCCCAGGATGTGATCTATCCTGGAGAAGGTTCCATGTGCATTTGAGAGAAAGGTGAAATTCATTGTTTTGGGGTGAAATGTCCTGTTGATATCAATTAGGTCTAGCTGGTCTATTGTATCATTTGAAGTTTGTGTTTCCTCGTTAATTTTCTGTTTAGTTGATCTATCCATAGGTGTGAGTGGGGTATTAAAGTCTCCCACTATTATTGTGTTATTGTTAATTTCCCCTTTCATACTTGTTAGCATTTGTCTTACATATTGCGGTGCTCCTATGTTGGGTGCATATATATTTATAATTGTTATATCTTCTTCTTGGATTGATCCTTTGATCATTATGCAGTGTCCTTCTTTGTCTCTTTTCACAGCCTTTGTTGTTTTTTTTTTAATTTTTATTTTTACTTTATTTTACTTTACAATACTGTATTGGTTTTGCCATACATTGACATGAATCCACCACGGGTGTACATGCGTTCCCAAACATGAACCCCCCTCCCACCTCCCTCCCCATAACATCTCTCTGGGTCATCACTGTGCACCAGCCCCAAGCATGCACAGCCTTTGTTTTAAAGTCTATTTTATCTGATATGAGTATTGCTACTCCTGCTTTCTTTTGGTCTCTATTTGTGTGGAATATCTTTTTCCAGCTCTTCACTTTCAGTCTGTATGTGTCCCTTGTTTAGAGGTGGGTTTCTTGTAGACGACATATATAGGGGTCTTATTTTGTATCCATTCAGCCAGTCTTTTGGTTGGGGCATTCAACCCATTTATGTTTAAGGTAATTATTGATAAGTATGATCCCATTGCCATTTTATTTATTGTTTTGTGTTTGATTTTATACACCCTTTTTGTGTTTCCTGTCTAGAGAAGATCCTTTAGCATTTGTTGGAGAGCTGGTTTGGTGGTGCTGAATTCTCTCAGCTTTTGCTTGTCTGGAAAGCTTTTGATTTCTCCTTCATATTTGAATGAGATCCTTGCTGGGTACAGTAATCTGGGCTGTAGGTTATTTTCTTTCATCACTTCAAGTATGTCCTGCCATTCCCTCCTGGCCTGAAGAGTTTCTATTGAAAGATCAGCTGTTATCCTTAAAGGGAATCCCCTTGTGTGTTATTTGTTGTTTTTCCCTTGCTGCTTTTAATCTTTGTTCTTTGTATTTGATCTTTGTTAATTTGATTAATATGTATCTTGAGGTGTTTCGCCTTGGGTTTATCTTATTTGGGACTCTCTGGGTTTCTTGGACTTGGGTGATTATTTCCTCTCCATTAGAGGGAAGTTTTCAACTATTATCTCCTCAAGTATTTTCTCATGGTCTTTCTTTTTGCCTTCTTCTTCTGCAAATGTTGGGGCATCTAACATTGTCCCAGAGGTCTCTGAGATTGTCCTCGTTTCTTTTAATTCGTTTTTCTTTTTTCCTCTCTGATTCATTTATTTCTACCATTCTAACCTCTACCTCACCAATCCTATCTTCTGCCTCTGTTATTCTACTATTTGTTGCCTCCAGAGTGTTTTTGATCTCATTTATTGCATTATTCGTTATATACTGACTCTTTTTTATATCTTCTAGGTCCTTGTTAAACCTTTCTTGCATCTTCTCAATCCTTGTCTCCAGGCTATTTATCTGTGATTCCACTTTGATTTCAAGATTTTGGATCATTTTCACTATCATTATTTGGAATTCTTTATCTGGTAGATTCCCTATCTCTTTCTCTTCTGTTTGGTTTGGTGGGCATTTATCCTGTTCCTTATTCCTCTGTCTCTTCATCTTGTTTATATTGCTGTGTTTGGGGTGGTCTTTCTGTATTCTGGCAGTTTGTGGAGTTCTCTTTATTGTGGAGGTTCCTCACTGTGGGTAGGGTTATACGGGTGACTTGTCAAGGTTTCCTGGTTAGGGAAGCTTGTGTCAGTGTTCTGGTGGGTGGAGATGGATTTCTTCTCTCTGGAGTGCAATGAAGTGTCCAGAAATGAGTTATGAGATATCAATGGGTTTGGAGTGACTTTGGGCAGCCTGTATATTGAAGCTCAGGGCTGTGTTCCTGTGTTGCTGGAGAATTTGCATGGTAGGTCTTGCTCTGGAACTTGTTGGCCCTTGGGTGGTGCTTGGTTTCAGATATGGAGGCGTTTGATGAGCTCCTGTCAATTAATGTTCCCTGGAGTCAGGAGTTCTCTGGTGTTCTCAGGATTTGGACTTAAGCCTCCTGCTTCTGGTTTTCAGTCTTATTTTTACAGTACCCTCAAGTCTTCTCCATCTATACAGCACCATTGATAAAACATCTAGCTTAAAGATGAAAAGTTTCTCCACAGTGAGGGACACCCAGAGAGGTTCACAGAGTTACATGGAGAAAAGAAGAGGGAGGGGGGAGTTAGAGGTGACTGGAATGAGATGAGGTGGGATCAGAAGAAGAGCAAGCTAGCCAGTAATCACTTCCTTATGTGCACTTCACAGTCTGGACCGCTCAGAGATGTTCACAGAGTTATACAGCGAAGAGAAGAGGGAGGAAGGAGACAGAGGTGGCCAGGAGGATAAAGGGGGGAATCAAAATGTGCGAGAGAGATACAGCCAGTAATCAGTTCCCTAAGTGTTCTCCACAGTCCAGAACACACAAAGAGATTCACAGAGTTGGGTAGAGAAGAGAAGGGGGAGGGAGGAGATAGAGGCGACCTGGTGGAGAAAAAGGAGAGTCCAAAGGGGGAGAGAGCGGTCAAGCCAGTCATCTTGTTCCAAGTAAAAATGGGTACTGAAGATTGGGTTCTTAAAAGTACAAAATTTATAACAAATACCAAAAAGCAAAGATTAAAAGTCTAAAGTAGAAGTTGGATTTTCAAAAATACCATATTAACAAAAAAGAAAAAAAAGTCGCAAAAATCATAAAATATATATATATATGTTTGCTTTAAAAAATAGGGTCTCTTTTTTTTTGCAAAGTAATAGTAGGTTATAAAAATGAAAATTAAAGGTATAATAGAGGATGTAGAAATAAAAATTTTTTTTAAATTAAAGAATGATAATAAAAATAGTAAAAATATATTCAGGACTTTCTCTGGTGGTGTTGTGGGCAGTGTGGAGTCAGTTCATTTTCCGATAGTTCCTTGATCCGACTTATATTTCTCAAGATCTATAGGCCCCTTCCTGTGTAGTCAGTACTAACTACAGGGTTTTAATCTGTTTCACCTGTCACTTCCAAGGAGGTTCCCTCTGTTTTAGCTTCTTCTGTTTGCTGGTCTCTTCAGTGTCTAATTTCCGCCCTGACACAAGGGGGCGGTGTTGGACACTTTTTTAGGCTCACTTGTTCAGTCGTGCTGTGGGGAGGGAAAGAAAAGAAAAGGAAAGTGAAAGTGAAGCCGCTCAGTCGTGTCTGACTCTTTGTGACGCCATGGACTGTAGTCTATCAGGGTCCTCCATCCATGGGATTTCCCAGGCAAGAGTGCTGGAGTGGGTTGCCATTTCCTTCTCCAGAGGATCTTCCTGACCCAGGAATTGAACCTGGGTCTCCCGTGTTGCAGGCAGACACTTAACCATCTGAGCCACCAGGGAAGCCTTGTGGGGAGGGAGGGACGCTGCAAACAAATAACACTGGCGTGTGTTTGCAGTGTCTCAGCCACACTGGGTTTTCCCCCTCTCACAGCGTGTGTGCTTTCCCTGTCTACACTGCTTAGGCTCTAGGTTGCTCTGCCAGGATCTGTCTGAGGCCGGCCCTGGGTTGTATGCACTTCCCAGGTCTAAGCTGCTCAGGTTCAGGTACTCAGGTAGTCCTCAGAGGCGCAGACTCAGTTGGACCTGAGTTTTGTTCCCTTCCCAGATCCGAGAAACTCAGGTGACCAGGTGTTTGGCAAGCACGGTCGCTGCAATTTATTGCCTCCCCTGTCCCTGCCAATTGGTTTTCTGGGTGTACAACCAGCACACCTTCTCAGGCGGATGTTGACCGTCCAGAATCCCAAGAAGTCTTGGTTAGTGACGAAGCCTGCTTACAGTTTGGTAGATAATGCCTCTCTGGGGCCGCAATTGCCACCTTCTGGCTCTGGCTGCCCTCGTCTGCCTGTCTCCTGTGGGGAATGGGCTGGACCGTAGCCAGCTGGCTCTGCCCAGTCCTTTGTTCTGTGAGCGGGCCTGATGGTGTCTTAGGTTAAGGCTTTTCGCGTGGTAGCTATCCCACAGTCTGGTTTGCTAGCCCAAGTTAGTTCCCTCAGATTGCCCTTGGGGCATTCAGGGCCGGTCCTTACTCTAAGCAATGCAGCCCGCGCCTCCCTGCCCAGGCCCCGCTTGCTAGTGGCGGATGCAGGCGTCTGCACTGCTTCTCTGCTGGGGGAGTTACCGTTGAGCACGTAATCTGTGGGTTTTAATTATGTATTTATTTTTCCTCCCTGTTATGTTGCCCTCTGTGGTTCCAAGGCTCACCACAGACTCGGCAGTGAGAGTGCTTCCTGGTGTTTGGAAACCTCTTTTTTAAGACTCCCTTCCCAGGATGGAGCTCCATCCCTACCTCTTTTGTCTCTTTTTTTGTCTTTTATACTTTTCCCTACCTCCTTTTGAAGACAATGGGCTGCTTTTCTGGGTGCCTGATGTCCTCTGCCAGCATTCAGAAGTTGATTTATAGAATTTACTCAGCGTTCAAATGTTCTTTTGATGAATTTGTGGGGGAGAAAGTGGTCTCCCCGTCCTATTCTTCTGCCATCTTAGGACCGCCTCCAGTAGTAGAGTTTCTATCATTGTCTTTCACTAGCCTCACCTTAAAATGTAATAGCCTGTTATTAATTTAGGATAAATGTATATGCAAAATAAACCTTTCTGACTTAAGTTAAATTCTCCTCAAAAGTGAGCCATTTTATTATATTATCTATAGCAGAGTGTCAGTACAACTATTACAAGAAAATTAATTTGACAGTGATGTGACAAAGTTGATATTTTATAGCATTAATATATGAAAATAACTTTTCTGGGAATCCTTGTAGAGACACTCTAAATGAGGCTTGAGTTTCTCTGCTACCATGTAATGGCTGCTTTATTTTTCACAGGAAAAAAGTGGAGCTGACGTACCACCCTTGTTGTCCAGTGCGATAAGTGTGTCAGTGTCCAAAATTAGCTACACATCTTTAATGAAAGAGGAGACTGCATTATGTATACAACTATATTACTAGTTGCTTTGAAGGAACCCAGAATATTTTGTTGTGTCAGGGAAGTACTTGAAGACTAATGGCACCTGTCAAAAGGACAAGGTGGTCTACTTGAAAAGCCTTCTGTTTGGGGTAACCTGAGAATAATTTTTTTTAATTGATAAAAGATTAAGAAAAAAGTCTTCACATCTGAGAAGGATGAAGATGAGAAGGAATGAGAGAAAGAAAGGGGAGAAGCAGATCTTTTTTTTACCAAGTACCAACTAAGAAATGTAAAAAGAATGAGAGGATTAGAAAAATTACCATTTCATAATCCCAAACGTACTGATTCAGGTCAATATTATTAATCAAAGCTAAAGCCACTGAATAAATAGTTATTGAGAACCACCAATCTGTTCTTTGCAGGTTGGCAGTTACCAGAGGGGAGAGGGATTTGGGGGGTAGGGCATGAAATAGGTGAACATGATCAAGAGGTACAAACTTTCAGTTGTAAAATAAGTAAGTGTTGGGGATGGAATGTATGAGAATACAATTAATAATATTGTATTAACTTTGTATGGTTTCAGCAACTGGATTTCATCTGATGATCATTTTGCAGTATGTCCAGTATCAAATCACTCAGAAATTTGCCCCAGATACTGCTTTTCAATGATAAAATTTGTAAATACTTTCACAGTGAAAAGAACTGGAAAATATAGCCTTAACCAAATCACTGAACTTAGCTTCACCAACAGGGTGAACAGGTAGCTCAGTGGTAAAGAATCTGCCTGCCAGTGCAGGAGACATAAGAGATCCCTGGGTCAGGAAGATCCCTTGGAGTTGGGCATGGCAGCCCACTCCAGTATTTTTGCCTGGAGACTCCCATGGAGAGAGGAGCCTGTAGGGCTACAGTCCATGGGGTTGCAAAGTGTTGAACATGACTTAGTGACTGAGCACACACACACAACCTTCACAAAGAGTGCGGCAAAGTGGCATCATTGTGCCTCCTGATGTGGTGTAGTAATTACCCACTGTTGTAATTTTAAAATGACCGTATTTAAATTTAATCATGAGGTAGCAATCAGACCCCTCAAGAATGTGAGAAATTCTATCAGACAACTGTCCTGGACTCTTCAGAAAGTAAACTTTGAAGGCAATAAAGGAGAGAAGGTGACTATTTTTAATTTAGGAAGACTAATGGATTATACAGAGTATATCATGCAAACTGCTGTGCTGAATGAACCACAGGCTGGAATCAAGGTTGCTGGGAGAAATATCAACAACTTCAGATACGCAGATGATACCACTCTAATGGCAGAAAATGAAGAGAAACTAAAGAGCCTCTTATGAGGGTGAAAGAGGAGAGTGAAATATCTGGCTTAAAACTCAACATTCAAAAAACTAAAATCATGACATCCAATGCCATCACTTTATGGCAAATAAATGGGGAAAAAGTGGAAAGAGTGACAGATTTTATTTTCTTGGGGTCCAAAATCACTGCAGATGGTGACTGTAGCCATGAAATTAAAAGACGCTTGCTCCATGGAAGAAAAGTTATGACCAAGTTAGATAGCATATTAAAAAGCAAGAGATTGCTTTGCCAAAAAAGGTCCATATAGTGAAAGCTACAGTTTTTCTGGTAGTCATGTATGGATGTGAGAGTTGGATGATAAAGAAAGCTGAATGCCAAAGAATTGATGCCTTCATATTGTGAGACTCATGAGAGTCCCTTGGACTGCCCTGAATATTCACTGGAAGGAGATCAAACCAGTCAATCCTAAAGGAAATCAACCCTGAATATTCATTGGAAAGACTGATACTGAAGCTGAAGCTCGAATACTTTGGTCATCTGATAGGGAAAAGCCAACTTGTTGGAAAAGACCCTGATGCTGGGAAAGATTAAGGGCAGGAGGAAAAGGGTGGGGGGAGGGGGGGAGGGAAGAGGCAGAAGATGAGATAATTGGATGGCATCACCAACTCAATGGCCGTGAATCTGAGCAAACTCTGGGAGATAGTGAAGGACAGGGAAGCCTGGCATGCTGCAGTCCATGGGATCACAAAGAGTTGGACACAACTTAGCAACTAAAAAACAAACAATGGGTTATACCAACTGAAAATGGGTTATACCAGTGCATCAATGTTGATGCAATTTTGGGCTTAAACAAGAAAAAAATCTGTAAAAAAAAAAAAAAGTAGGGACAACAGGAACAATTTGAATATGAATAGCAGTGTATTAGATGATATCGTTTAATTCAATTTTAATTTTCTCAGGTTTGATATTGGTATGGTGGTTAAGCAGGAGAATGTCCTTGTTTGAGGGATGCGTGTGCCTGAAGTATTTATGAATCAAAGCCCTGGAGTCATGTCTGCAACTTATTTTCAAACGATTCACCAAGAAACTTATCAACTAGCAAATAGGTAAATTGTGTATACAGATAAGAGAGTGAACATAAATGTGGCAAAATATTAAAAATTATGGACTTCTCTAGTGACTCAGTGGTAAAGAATCCCATGGACAGAGAAGCCTGGTGGGCTACAGTCCATGAGGTCACAAGAGCTGGACATGGCTGAAGTGACTTAGCACACACACATATGATAAACAACAATGGGAGAATAAAACACTTCACTCACTCTCTGCCTCTTCAGGTCCTGCAGTTTCCATGTCTTAAATCCAGTTTGGCCAAGATCTGGACAACCTCAAACTAAAGACTGCGTAGGCAGCCGTGAAGCAGGAGCCGATGCTGTTTCCCACATTGACCTTAAGTCTGGCGTCTTCTGCTCTTACTTTTGTTCCTCTGGCCTCTCCTCAGTGAAGTCTTTTAAAATGAAGGTCCCAATAAATTCAGTTGTAATGAGGTATAAATTCTACTAATGTGATAAATTTCCTCCTTTTAGTATTTGCTTTAACTGGCTGACAAAAATCTTAATCCAAGAATGAAGTTTTAAAGGTGGAATGTAGGAAATTAGCCTGTATAAATGTGCCAATAATTTTGAAGGGACAGAAAGAGGCCTTTTCAATTCTCCCCAAGTCATACTATATAAGCAACTTTAGACATGAATAAATTAATTGTTGCTAATATTCACTTTCTCTTTTCCTTTCCAGGGAGCTGACAGAGGTCATTGATCTTTCTAGGTTTAAAAAATTAAAATACTTATGGCTACATCATAACAAGGTAGTGTGATATTTGATCTTTATGTGGCTCTCTGATTAAACTACAATCTTAATTTCATGTTTTTAATAGAACTGGTCATTAAAAGTATTAATATTTTATAATCCTAATTTTAATATAGGTAAGGAACTATATGTATATACAAAGTGGTATAGCACTAGTGGTAGAGAATCTGCCCGCCAACCCTGAAGACTTAAGAAACATGGGTTTGATCCCAGGGCTGGGAAGATCCCCTGGAGGAGGGCAGTATTCTGGAGAATCCTCATGGGCAGAGGAGCCTGGCGGGCTACAGTCCACAGGGTCGCAAACAGCCAGAAACAATTGAGGCGACTTTGCACACATGCATATTGAATAGGTCAATTGGTGAGATGTTGTCAGATGGGAGCTTTACTTTTTCCTCCCATGTTCTTTCAAAACTGTTCAATGTAAGCTGCTGCTTCCCAGTTTCCTGAAAGAAAACTTGTGCAGTCTCATGACTTTTTTTCTCTCTCTCTTTTGTCGTCCAAGAACTTTCAGTCCGTTTTAAGCCAGTCTTAGGCTCAGTTCAGAAATGAGAATGTGGAGATGAATATGTTAATTCATAAATGAGACAGCCCCCATCTCTCCTCTCTTATTCAGCTAGGGCTGACTGCGGATGGCCATCTGCCTTCTTCACTAGCAAGGGGATGTGGCTGGTTGTTTTCTTGCCCCATACCTCTATCCCAGCCTTCGCAAGTTATTATGGAATGGAGAAGTGTAGAGACAGTGGAAAGGCCAAGGAAAAGCAAAGTTATTTTTCAGTTTGCACCCACTGATATTAACAATGTTCAGAGTTTATTGTTTTCTCCCATTGGGTTATTCAGAAGTCCCCTCTGCTAGGTTTCTCCAACTCTGATTCCTCTTTGCTGGCCACTCCAGACCTCCCCTAACCTTGCATCCCAATCGCTCTCACATCTGAGCATCTCTTGCCTTGGCAAACTGCCCTCTTGGGCAGGATCCTTTGTAAAGTGCCCTAGATCAACATTCCTCCTAAGGTCCTGCGTGCTTTCCCCAGAACTCACACACATTGTCCTGCCATGTGAGGGACTGATTACCTCCCAAGCTGATCTAGCTTCTTCAGGAAGTGCCAGGCACTCAGCCATCATGTCACCAGCTGCCAGGAAGGCTCATCAAGGTCACTGAGTGTGGTCCTTGAGGCTGCTCTTAGAGGCCAGGGTTAGTCGGCAGAGTCTTCCCACCTCCTCCTCCATAGTGGGGCCAAACTGGAGCTCCAAGCTTTCTTCAAGTCAAACAGCGGGACTGAACTAAAATTCAAGCCAAAACAATTACTATAGTTAGCGAGTCAGTCATTCTCAACTTTTTGAAGTTTGACTTTCCAACAGCTTGTATTTTGTTCATTACAAATTGATGATCCGGTCTTAGCATTCTAAATTTAAACTTTCAAACACCAGCTGATTAAAAAATAACAATTTGAGTTTTTAGTAGTGGTCTGCTTGTCAAGCAATAGTCCACATTCACAGGACTGAATCTTTAAGCAGCCATGTTTATGAACGTATTTCAATATTACATTGCAATTTGTCTGTTTTTTTAACCAATTAAGTGGAAAATGGAAAAAAGTTCTTCTAGTATTAAGCGCAAGCGTAAGTTGCATAAGCTTGAAATAATTTCTAGGAGAACAAGCACAAATACCTCCAAGGCCCAGGCAGCTAACAACTGAAATGGAAAGTGCACAAACTACTTAAGGGCATACAAGTTCAAAACTCTTAAACACTCTGCCAAAAATTATCCTGGGTCGCAGTGTGTGACCTCCAGTTAGAAAAAGATGGAACTCATCAAGTATGGCAAAAGTGACTAATCTTTGTTTTTCATGTGTGTTCCTTGTGGTGTTCAGTGTTCAGCTTTGAAGGAAAGAATGTATACAAATGTTGGCAGTATGTCTAAAGGGAGAGATGTGATTAGGGATTTTTAATATTTTTTTGGCTTTCTTGTAGTGGACATCATCCCACCTTCAGGCAGTCACTGAATTTTCATACAGTTGACTTACAGATGCATTATATGTATAGGAAAGGATTGCATACACTGTCAAGTATTGTACTTTGGTTTTGAAGGGGGATTGGTGGAGAAAGGTGCAAAAAATGGGCTAAATTCTCTTCTAGTGTTTGGTTATTTATGTTTAACAAACTATATTCTTTCCCAAATAGCAATCACTTAACTTTGTTCTTTAAAAATAGATTTACTTAGATTGTTAGATGACATCATCACCAAGTCAATGGGCATGAATTTGAGCAAACCTTGGGAGATATTGAAGGACAGGGAAGCCTGGAGTGCTGCAGTCCATGGGGTCACAAAGAGTAAGACATGACTTAGCAACTGAACAACAATTCCATATAATCCTGAAAAGATATCATATTCAAATAAATTTTAAGTGGTCATGAGATAAGTGAATAAGCCAATGTGAATTTTGGGGTTGATCAATAGCTGACTGGTTGCTACGTTTTTGGAGTATTCACACTCCATGAAAAATTAAAGTCTTATTGAGCATCTAAAACTCTAATGCACATATTAGCTATAATAGTTGCTGCTGCTGCTGCTACTAAGTTGCTTCAGACGTGTCCGACTCTGTGCGACCCCATAGACAGCAGCCCACCAGGCTCCACCATCCCTGGGATTCTCCAGGCAAGAACACTGGAGTGGGTTGCCATTTCCCTCTCCAATGCATGAAAGTGAAAAGGGAAAGTGAAGTTGCTCAGTCATGTCTGATTCTGTGCGATCCCATGGACTGCAGCCTACCAGGCTCCTCCATCCATGGGATTTTCCAGGCAAGAGTACTGGAGTGGGGTGCCATTGCCTTCTCCTAGCTATGATAGTACTTCATCAAAATTCCTGTGGAAAAAATGTGATTATTAGTTTTCTCTACAATCTAGATTACACTTGGTGAACTACTATCAGGAAGTTACTATGCCAGTATAGAAATGATATGGAGAATCTTGGTGAGAAACATCAACATTGACAAATGAACATAAATATTTAGATTTGTAATGTTTTGCTAACAGTGGTTTGAATCTGTGACCAGCATTGTTCTTACATTATTGTAGAACATAAATAAATGCCCTTAGATTTATTCCCTACCCTCTGCTTAGGAACAATGAAGGCATAAAATAGTAAAATGAAATGAACACATCTTTTTTGTTTATTCATTTATTCAATCAACAACTTTGTGGAGGCAAATGTACTGATCATTTTATCAGTTGTCTATTCATTATCCATTATCTTCCTTTACCTGGATAGCAGAATCTGCGTTTATGTTTTAGTACACACTTGTTGTTACTCAGGTAGGTGGTCCCATTCCCACTTCCAAAGGGTGAAGCCTAAACTTTAAACCAGTCAGAATAACCCCATCCTCCTTGTGAGTGGCTAGTCAATGAATGGGCTCATAATCCAATTGTTGCAACAGAGACATTGGAGGTAGCTCCTGGGAGACTTCTGTGAAAGGTTTCCTTATTCCTCAAAGAGCACTGGAAGAGAGGTCCGCTGTTTCCTCTGGACATTTTCTGGCCTGGCTTATAAGCCAGAAACCATTCTTCCAACTTGTGGATATAACCAACATTTTGAGAAAAGCAGAGTTCAGAGAATCATTGAGATTTGAGGCTCTTACAACCTCTGGACTCCTAGATATGTGAGATAATGAGTATTTTAATTTATGTGCCAGTTTGAGTTGAGCTTAGAGATTACTTATAGTCAAAAGCATCCTATCTAATATGGTTTATTCTGTACTTGCTTTAGGCTACTGATAGACTATAACAATGAATATGATGGTACCGGCCCTAGAGGTAGAATTAGGGAGTGGCTATACTCTTGGTGAGGGCATGGTGATTGCAGACTCCCTGGAATGGAATGAGAGAAAGCAGTGGTTTCGGGAGACAATGAATGAGTGTGGTTTGGTGTGTTTGGAGCCGAACACGCTCAAAGGGTGCACACTTCTCCCCATTTTTATGCAATGGGTGATAAAACTGGGGTTTCTAGTCTGACCCTGAACCAACAAATTAAATAGGTACAAATTGTTTCTAAGGATTTGCAATGCCCCAACTCTCCTAGGTTTGTTCAAGCTATCCTGCTTCCCCCTTCATGATGCTCTCTAGGGCTTGCTTTCTCCTTGTATTGTGTAGATATTCACTAGTTCTGTAGCAACTCTCTTTCTGAGTCATCTTTCTCTCATCTCCACTGATGTAATTAGTGAGAGGCAGCTGCTCTTAGGTGTACGTAAACTGAAGCCTTCTAAACACTCTCTCTTGTCTCATCTTCCAGTGAGCCTGACTGAGGGAATTTTAGGTCACAGTTCATCTTTTCTAGCTTTCCTAAGAATCTTGGTCTGCTTGGATGAGTGATCTAAGCGATTTGCATGTTATACTACAGTTTCAAATGGTCTGTATACATTTGATCTATTTGTGTTTTGGCTCATTTCCTCAAGTTTTTTTTTTTAAACAGATGTTTAATAATGAGTGTATAATATTTCCAGAATGCTAGTGTCTTTCTATTCCTGGAAGATCTAGCAGTACTTGGGTATATTCTATTTATCACAGATTACAGTAAGCATTTGATGAGAAACCTGTATATAATGCCTTACCAAGCAACTATCCAAAATACAATCTGAGTTTCCACCACGTAGCAAAAACTGAATAGCTGACAACTCTTACAAAGTAAATTTAAATAAAAATACATCTTCTGACAAAGTCATGCTTCATCATCTAAAAAGTAATGAAAATATTTATAAGAACATTTTCCACACTAAAATAAGCAAAACCATTTCAAGAAAGAGTGAGCTCATTCTTCTGTGCCATAAAGATACGTTATTTTTCCCTATCTCCCAGACAGGCAGCACATATTGCAAATTTGGTAAAGGGCACACGTGTGTGTATTTTAGGAAGGCATATTGATGTACAAAACTAGCAAGTCAAAATTTGAAAATTAAAATAATTATTTGTATGTTTAGTTTTAAATATTTGTAAAGAACTCTTTGAGTGGCAATACCTTTATTTTCAGGTAGTTTTCACAACATGCTTTGCCTCATGAAAGTTTAGTTGGTTCCTTTAATCAGGTTTAGGTATATATACATTTATTTATTCATTTATACATGCCATACTTTGTTCCAAAAACTATTTAGAGCACCACAAACCCTGTGGTAGTGCATATGAGAAATTAATGATTAAAATGAACTGGCATACATTCCTTATAATTTGGGCTCTTATGTGTTTCTGTTATCTCAGTGTAATATTAATTATCTCTCTTATGTCAACTTTGTTGAAAGAATTATATTTTACCAAATACTTAAAACCTCAAAAAAGTAACCTAAATAAGATTTCACTGCATGGTTGTGAAATTCATATACACTATATATCTAGTTGCTTCCCAGGTGGCTCAGTGGTAAAGAATCCGCCTGCCAGTGCAGAAGATGGGTTCCATACCTAGGCTGGGAAGATCTTCTGGAGAAGGAAATGGCAGCCCACTCCAGTATCCTTGCCTGAATATTCCCATGGACAGAGGAGCCTGGCAGGCCATAGTCCATGGGATCGCAAGAGTCTGACACCACTAGCACCTAAACAGCAACAATATATCTAGTTATGATCCAAAAAATGTAACCTATTTGGGGGAAAAAGTGTATATAAAAATGTCAAGAACATGGAATAAAGAGGGAAAAACATGAGAATGAAGATCTATTTTCACTGTACAAAAACAATTATTTCTCAATATTTTTAAAGTGTAGATTTTATTTCTAAGAATTGTATACATTTTAAACTGATCCAAATGAATGTATCATGTTCACTAACAGGAACACCATATATATGAACTTAGAAATCCTAAAAGTATACTGAAATTTTTCTTTTTTTTCCTCCTATAGAATTCCATGTATATTATTAAAATTGTTCCCAGTACTTAAGAATTTCATGTAAATTTAGGGCTATTGTAATTATAATATCAAACATGCAATAATATACTCCTTTAAATAACACATAATTATAGAATTTTTCAGAATTGTATATGTCATTTAATCTCTGGTCTAGGGGGTCTTTAAAGCCCCAAGGTTTTTCAACTCTGATACTACCAACCTTCTGAACTGGATCATTCTTGGTTGTGGGGGTGATATTGTGCATTTGGGGATATTTAGCAGCATCCCTGGTCTCTACACACTATATATCAGATTTCTCCCCAGAAGCAACAACTAAAAATATTGCTAGACATTGTCAAATGCTCCCTGGGGCACAAAATTGCTCCTCACTCAGAATCGCTCAAGGACAGTAAACAGAGTGGCCTGTGGGAATCTAAGTCAGAACATGTCGCTCTTCTGCTCGAAATCTCTAATGGCTCCCTATTATTTGCAGCTGAGTGCTTTCCGTAGCCTAAAGGCTCTGGACACGTAGGCTGCCAGCTTACCTCTCTGACCTCAATACCTCTTCTCTCCCTAACTCACCGACCCAACAGCACCATGCACCCTCTTATCTCTGGACCTATATGCACTGGAGAAGGAAATGGCAACCCGCTCCAGTGTTCTTGCCTGGAGAATCCCAGGGACGGGGGAGCCTGGTGGGCTGCCGTCTATGGGGTCGCACAGAGTCGGACACCACTGAAGTGACTTAGCAGCAGCAGCAGCAGTCTTCAAGTGCTCCTGCATAGATATTCTCATGGCTGACTCCCTTTTCCTCATCAAGAATTTGTTCAGCTATTACCTGCTCTGTGAGGTCTTCCTGACCAGCCCATTTGAAATATGACATTATCTCCCTGTTGGCACCCCCAATCTCCGTGCTTAATTTTTTTCCCATAGCATTTATCAATTGATTCCATAATATACAATTTACTGATTGTAGGTATTATTTGTTTTCTCTTTCCCTGCTAGAAAAAAAGTCAGGGTTTTGTCTGTTTTTTTCATCGCTATACCACTGAATTTAACACAGTGCTGGCACATAGTAGCTGCTCCATGAGTATTTGTTGAATGGAAAAATGTGTACATAAACTTTCTAATATTTTCTCATAAATATAATATTTCCATTTTGTCAGTGAATCACAAAAGTCATGTAATGGATCATAAATTATAAGTTTAGGGAGGGTAACTTGACAATATTTTACTTAGTACACTTTTCTGTTTCTTCAAAAATAGTTTCCAGGTTTTGTTTTTTCAGTTTCTGTTTTGTTTTGTCTTTTAAGCATCTGCCAAGCTGAACTTTTCTTTGCAAAGGTGCTAGTTAAGGTAAACAGAAGTTCACTTAACAGAAGCATGCTTTAGCTGAGTTAAGCAGGAAAGTAATATATTGAAATGATACTGGGTGAATATTAGGTAGTTTAGGAATCAAATGTAGAAAATTCTTAGGATCAAAGAAGCCGCGGCCACAGCCATATCACAGAGGTGGCTTGTACATGCACTGTTGACTTGCTGATCAGCAGGAGAAGCCCTCACCCGCGCTGCTGTTTTCCTGTCCCCATTCCTGCTGACACATATCCACTGCAGTGGGGAATGAATGTTGCTGTCTCCTTCTCTGCCACCACCAGATTTAACACAAAACTGTCGCTACCTCTTTGCATTACTTGTTTCTGATTTTTTTAAATTAATTTTTATTGGAGTATAGTTGCTTTACAATGTTGTGTTACTTTCTACTGTACAGCAAACTGAATCAGCTATACAGATACATATCTCCCCTCTCTTTTGGGTTTCCTTCCCATTTAGGCCACCACAGAGCACTGAGTAGAGTTCCCTGTGTAAAACACTGGGTTCTCATTAGTTACCTATTTTATACATAGCAGTGTATGTATGACAGTCCCAATCTCCCAATTCATCCCACCCCCTTTTTTCCCCCTCCCCACTTACTGTCCATACATGTGTCCTCTACATCTGTCTCAATTTCTCTTTGCAAATAAGATCATCTGTACCATTTTTTTTAGATTCCACATATATGCGTTAATAGGTGAAATTTGTTTTCTTCTTTCTAACTTACTTTACTCTGTCTCTAGATCCATTCACATCTCTACAAATGACCCTGTTTCTTTCTTTTTATGGCTGAGTAATATTCCAAGCCAGGCTTCAGCAATACGTGAACCATGAACTCCCTGATGTTCAAGCTGGTTTTAGAAAAGGCGGAGGAACCAGAAATCAAATTGCCAACATCTGCTGGATCATGGAAAAAGCAAGAGAGTTCCAGAAAAACATCTATTTCTGCTTTATTGGCTATGCCAAAACCTTTGACTGTGTGGATCACAATAAACTGTGGAAAATTCTGAAAGATGGGAATACCAGACCACCTGACCTGCCTCTTGAGAAATCTGTATGCAGGTCAGGAAGCAACAGTTAGAACTGGACATGGAACAGCAGACTGATTCCAAATAGGAAAAGGAGTACGTCAGGGCTGTATATTGTCACCCTGCTTATTTAACTTCTATGCAGAGTACATCATGAGAAATGCTGGACTGGAAGAAACACAAGCTGGAATAAAGATTGCCGGGAGAAATACCAATCACCTCAGATATGTAGATGATACCACCCTTATGGCAGAAAGTGAAGAGGAGCTAAAAAGCCTCTTGATGAAAGCAAAAGAGGAGAGTGAAAAAGTTGGCTTAAAGCTCAACATTCAGAAAACGAAGATCATGGCATCTGGTCCCATCACTCCATGGGAAATAGATGGGGAAACAGTGGAAACAGTGTCAGACTTTATTTTTTTGGGCTCCCAAATCACTGCAGATGGTGACTGCAGCCATGAAATTAAAAGACGCTTACTCCTTGGAAGAAAATTTATGACCAACCTAGATAGCATATTCAAAAGCAGGGACATTACTTTGCCAACAGGGGTCCGTCTAGTCAAGGCTATGGTTTTTCCCATGGTCATGTATGGATGTGAGAGTTGGACTGTGAAGAAGGCTGAGCGCCGAAGAATTAATGCCTTTGAACTGTGGTGTTGGAGAAGACTCCTGAGAGTCCCTTGGACTGCAAGGAGATCCAACCAGTCCATTCTGAAGGAGATCAGCCCTGGGATTTCTTTGGAAGGAATGATGCTAAAGCTGAAGCTCCAGTACTTTGGCCACCTAATGCGAAGAGTTGACTCATTGGAAAAGACTCTGATGCTGGGAAGGATTGGGGGCAGGAGGAGAAGGGGACGACAGAGGATGAGATGGCTAGATGGCATCATGGACTCGATGAACATGAGTCTGAGTGAACTCCGGGAGTTGGTGATGGACAGGGAGGCCTGGCGAGCTGTGATTCATGGAGTCGCAAAGAGTTGGACACAACTGAGTGACTGAACTGAACTGAATATTCCATTGTATATCTGTACCACATCTTTATCCATTCCTCTGTGGATGGACATTTAGGTTGCTTCCATGTCCTGGCTATTGTGACTAGTGCTGCAGGACACTTGGGTATGGGTGACTTTTGGAATTGTGATTTTCTCTGGGTTGCATTACTAGTTCTTGATTTGAAGTTCCGAGTGGTTATGTCAGATTGCATCCTAGCCTAGTCATGTGCCCACAAATTACCTGCCAGGAAATCTAGAAAAGCAAGTATTTTGCCTAATGAGGAGTAAATCCTAATACCTACCAAGGCTCATTAGATAAAGAATTCCTTGAATTGTGGGGAGGATGATTCAGTGCTGGGAAGCTAAACAATAATGACTAGTCTGTCCTATATTTAATAAGATAATGTTTAGAAAGATGAAAATCCAAAGAATAATACCAATAGCTATAGAATTCCTGGCAGACTCTGGAACTCTGGATACTGAACGGGGAGCTCAGGTATAGTTATAATCCTGTCACTAATAAGCTGATAATATTTAACAAATATTTGTCTAGAGCTCTGATTCCTCTTACATAATATGCATGCATGCTAAGTCAGGTCAGTCGTCTCCAACTCTTTGTGACGCTATGGGCTGTAAGCTTACCAGGGTCCTTGGGAATCCCAGAGTCCCAGGCAAGAATACTGGAGTATGTTGCCATGCCCTCCTCCAGGGGATCTTCCCAACTCAGGGACTGAACCCACATCTCTTACGTCTCCTGAACTGGCAGGTGAGTTCTTTACTACTAGTGCCACCTGGGAAGCCCCCTTATATGATATATGGGATATTTATTCTTCCTAACTAAGGGGTGTCATGATGAAGAAATTTGATGGCATATGTGAAGTACTGAACAAAGAAGCACATACGGTAAGCACAGAATGTATATTAAGGGCCTACTCTTTTTTAAAAAATTGTTTTTAACAGACTATATGTATCCCTATTCAGTTCAGTTCAGTTGCTCAGTCACGTCTGACTCTTTGCAACCCCATGAATCCCAGCACGCCACGCCTCCCTGTCCATCACCAACTCCCGGAGTTCACCCAAACTCATGTGCATCGAGTTGGTGATGCCATCCAGTCATCTCATCCTCTGTCGTCCCCTTTTCCTCCTGCCCCCAATCCCTCCCAGCATCAGAGTCTTTTCCAATGAGTCAACTCTTCACATGAGGTGGCCAAAGTACTGGAGTTTCAGCCTCAGCATCAGTCCTTCCAATGAACACCCAGGACTGATCTCCTTTAGAATGGACTGGTTGGATCTCCTTGCAATCCAAGAGACTCTCAAGAGTCTTCTCCAACACCACAGTTCAAAGGCATTAATTCTTCGGCGCTCAGCCTTCTTCACAGTCCAACTCTCACATCCATACATGACCATGGGAAAAACCATAGCCTTGACTAGACGGACCCCTGTTGGCAAAGTAATGTCCCTGCTTTTCAGTATGCTATCTAGGTTGGTCATAACTTTCCTTCCAAGGAGTAAGCGTCTTTTAATTTCATGGCTTCAATCACCATCTGCAGTGATTCTGGAGCCCAAAAAAATAAAGTCTGACACTGTTTCCACTGTTTCCCCATCTATTTCCCATGGAGTGATGGGACCAGATGCCATGATCTTCGTTTTCTGAATGTTGAGCTTTAAGCCAACTTTTTCACTCTCCTCTTTCACTTTCATCAAGAGGCTTTTTAGTTCCTCTTCACTTTCTGCCATAAGGGTGGTGTCATCTGCATATCTGAGGTGATTGATATTTCTCCCGGCAATCTTTATTCCAGCTTGTGTTTCTTCCAGTCCAGGGTTTCTCATGATGTACTCTGCATAGAAGTTAAATAAGCAGGGTGACAATATACAGCCTTGACGTACTCCTTTTCCTATTTGGAACCACTCTGTTGTTCCACAGAGTCTAACTGTTGTCCAGTTAGAACTGTTGGAAATGTTAGAACTGTTAGAACAGTTAGAACTGTTAGAACTGTTGTCCAGTTCTAACTGTTGCTTCCTGACCTGCATATAGGTTTCTCAAGAGGCAGGTCAGGTGGTCTGTTATTCCCATCTCTCTCAGAATTTTCCACAGTTTGTTGTGATCCACACAGTCAAAGGCTTTGGCATAGTCAATAAAGCAGAAATAGATGTTTTTCTGGAACTCTCTTACTTTGTTGATGATCCAGTGGATGTTGGCAATTTGATCTCTGGTTCCTCTGCCTTTTCTAAAACCAGCTGAAGTATCCCTATTATAATAGTTTAAAGAATTAGCTAATTCTATACATTAGCAACATTTCTGCACACTCTGCCCTTGTTTGTTAGCCCCCAGATGCAACAACTTTCAGTTTTATAAGTAATCTTTTATTGTTTAGCTGCATATCCCAAAGTCACATGCTGGTATTGCTGTCACTTGATTTTTCCCATTTAGACAATAGCTATTGAGTTTTCCACAAAAATGAAGATTCAATGCTTTGTCTTTCCTGCCTCCACTTACATATTTTCCATACACAAGCATACTTTCCATTTCCCCTTCCCCTAATGTGGCAGTGTTGTGATTTTGGTTAAATCAATATTCACTGGCTATGTTATTATGACAACCTGTGCTCTTCAGAGCTAAGCCATGTGTTAAGCTCCAGCTATTTTCCCTTTATTGTATTTCCTCTGCTTCCCAGGATTTTATTTTCCTTTGATTCGTTAAGTAGTTTTTTTGTTCTGGGTTGAATTGTTTCCCTCCCCCAAAGTTTATATGTTGAAGTTCTAGACCCCACTGTCTCAGAATGCGACTGTTTTTGGATATAGGGCCTTTATGAAAGTGAAAGTCACACAGTCATGTCCGATTCTGTGATCCCATGGACTGTAGCCCGCCAGGCTCCTCTGTCCATGGAATGGGTTGCCGTTTCTTTCTCCAGGGGATCTTCCTGACCCAGGGATTGAACCCAGGTCTCCTATGTTGCAGGCAGATTCTTAACCAATTGAGCTACTTAGGGAAGCTACTAGGACCTTTATAGAGGTAATGAAGTTAAGATGGGGACATTAGGGTGGGCCCTAATCCAGTGTGACTGATGTCATCGTAGAAGAGGAGATTAGCATACAGAGGGAGAGAAGAGAGAGAGCAAGAGTGAGAGTGAAAATCGGAGGGAGGAGAGAGAGGGTCAGAGGGGAAGAGATAGGGAGAAAGAGACGAGGAGGAGGAGAGAGAGAAAGAAAGAGAATAGACGTGTGCATACAGATAGAAAGTCATGTGAAGGTATCGGAAGGTGGCCATGTACAAGGAGAGAGGCCTCAAAATGTAACCAGTCTTGCCAGAACCTTGATCTTGGACTTTAGCCTCCAGAGCTATGAGGAAATAAATTTCTGTTGTTTAAGACACCCAGTCTGTGATATTTGTTATGCAACCCAAACAAATGAATATACTTTTTATTAGTTACTATTACTTATTCAACCCAAACTCTCTCCCAGTTGACCAAATCTATTCAATGAATCATTCAGTAGCTTTTGTTTCTTAAAGAAGTATACCCAGAACCTTCTGACGTGCTCCACTCTGGACTTCCTGCAATGTATCCCTCTGTGCACAATTTTAATCGCCCTTCATAGCCATACCAGGGACTCCCTTTGCCCCCTCTCGTTTCTTGTATTGTGTGTCTTACATTTTTCTGAACTGCATTCTCCAGTGGCTTTGTGAGAAAGTGTTCCATGTGGTAATTTTTTTTTTAAGATTGTGTATGCCTGCAATTGTGTATATTCAGTGTTCATATTTGGACAAATATTTTGGCTCATTGGGTTGGTAGAATTCTAAGCTAGAGATAAGGCATCACTCCACTGTTTTGTATTTTTTCAGTGTAACTTTCGAGGAATATGAAGCCATTCTTCGTTCTGATTCCTGATCCTTGAATATGATGTGTGTGTGCACATGTGAGCACATGTGTTCTGTCTGGAGGACAGTGTTCTGACATTTTACAGTGATGTGCTTTGGTGCAGGCCTGTTTTCAACCATTGTGGTGAGCTTGGGGAAATCACAGTCAAGAAACTCATATCTTTCCATTTGGGGAATTTTTCTTGGAGTGTACTGTTGATTTCTTTCTCTTTTATAAATGTCTACCATTCTCTTTCTGGAACTCCTACACAAATGTTGAACTACTGAACTGGCTCTCTAATTTTCTTTTATTTTCTCCATTTTCTATTTTTCTGGTCAGGTTGCTCTACTTGCCGAGAATTTCTTCAACATTCTCTTCCAACTCTTTTATTACATTTTAGACTACATTCATGTTTTTAATTTCCAAGGGCTCTTTTACCCCTCAAAATGTTATTATTATATTATCTTTATATATAACAGGATTAAACTATAAAGACCTGGCTGCCCACATTCTGAGAGCCAAGCTGGGAAAAGAAGGCTGGGAACCCTCAACAGAGAGTGTACATACATTCCCTTAATCTTTCAGTTTTCAGTGGGAACCTCCGTCTTTACATCTGTAGCGGCTACTTGACCAGGAACTCTTGTCTTAAAAGAGTTCCCTTAAAAGAGTCCCTCATTCCATCCAGGGAACGAATCTCTAGTCTTTTGAGGTGGTAGGGGAGAGGTCCAGTTGCCATGTGGTTATACTGGGAACATTATTGAGAAATAGAATTTCTCTGCTCAGTTAATCCTCTCCTCTTTATCCTCACATCCAGTCTTTGAGCCTTTTTAGAATTTTGTGGTATAAACATAAGATTGTTTTCTGGTTTAGAATTTGACTTTCTTGTTTCTATTAATTCTATTACCCCTAGATCATATACTTTCCAAAACCATACTGCTATGGTCTAATTTTCTGTTCTCCTTCTCTTTATGAATATACATCTTTTGAAACAGTTATTTTATTGTCATTTTAGATAAATATTTGGCTGGAAAAAATTAAATCGGTGTTTATAATATAAACTTTTAACCAGAAGTCATTTTCCTCGCCAGCAATCATGTGCATAATTCTTAAGTTTCCTTCCAAGTCTGTGATCTTGTTTTACAACAATAGACATTTTTTGAAGACACTCTTTATATTGATGGCATTATTCAGATTTAGTGAACATAGTCTCTAAAACTGATTTTACAAGCTGTATCCTAGGGAGCTATTATGGAACATAATTCGAGAGACACTCGGAAATCTTCTCAGAGCACAATACCTATTCAGACTGACCTGAAAGTCAGCAATTAGAGAGTCATCGATCACAATCCTCTAATTGAAAAGAAATAGCAGGGCTTCCCTGATGACTTCACAGTAAAGAATCTGCCTGCAATAGAGGAGACATGGGTTTGATCCCTGGGTCAGGACGATCCCCTGGAGAAGGAAATGGCAACCCATTCCAGTATTCTTGCCTGGAGAATCCCATGGACAGAGGAGCCTGGCAGGCTACAGTCCATGGTGTTACAAAAGAGTCAGACATGACTTTGTGACTAACAGGAATAGCAGCAACTACTAGCAGACAGTGTTCTAAGAGAAAGGGGTAAAATAGAGAACAAAATAATTTAAAGGAAACACCTTTGGGATGGCTATCTTAAGCCTTATCAACAATATAGCAGTTTACCTCTACCAATCTGCAGAAATGGGACTCTAGAGCATGTTGAAAGGGCTTGAAGTGGGGCGTTCAGGGGTAAGAAGATGCTGGGAAAAAGGAATGCTGAAAAGCAACGTGGAGGAAACCAAGAGCAAGTGCATTTACTTGCATATTACTTTGCTTCACACCAATGTTGGGAGGTTCTTTTAGTTTGGACTGATTGGCAATCAGATACATCTGTCTAGTTTCTGCTGGAAGGTCATTGATAAAACTGGAGAAAAACTTCCTAAGGGTTGGAGGCATGAGAGGACAGTGCCTGGGACCCAAAGTTAGCCTGAGATAGGGGTAGCCAGAATGGAGCAATTTTTGAGAGAAACCCAGATCCTTTGAGAGATTCAAGATTAGATCAGGTGGATGGGGCAAGTCAAGCCAGTGACTCAAGCTGCATCTGGGAATGGTAATAAAGTTCAGTGGTTCCCAGCAAGGACTCTGGAGTCTGGGCCAGACTTCAGTTCCTCTATATACTAGCTGTGTAGCCCTGTGAACAAGTTACTCAACCTCTCTGTGTCTGTCTTATTGCTTAAATAAGGTAATTTTATTTGTGCATGCATGCTAAATTGCCTCTGTCATGTCCGACTCTTTGCGACCCCATGGACTGTTGCCCGCCAGGCTCCTCTGTTCATGGGGTTCTCCAGGCAAGAATACTGGAGTGGGTTGCCATGTCCTCCTCCAGGGGATCTTCCTTACCCAGGTATCAAACCCACATCTCTTAAGTCTCCTATGTTGGCAGGCAGGTTTTTTTTAACCATTAGGGCCACCTGGGAAGCCCATATATCTATGTAAATATCACATATATATGTATCTTCAGAAGACATTAGTACTTTGCCATATGTGTATATATTTAGAATTATTATAGTTCTCTTCTTTTTTCTTATTTGATGCCAAATATTTTGGGGTACATTTTAAACATGTTTTTTGGTTATTGCTGACATAGTAGAAAAAAATGATTGTGGAATATTTTTTATTACTCCATATTTTCCATTACTCTAATAATATTTCCATTACTTAAAATTATACTCAAGTTAATGTCTTCTGGATGATTTATGTAGAAATTCCCCCAATTTAATGAACCACTTGATGCACTATATGCCAACTTTTGATCTGAGAATCAGACAGTCTTGGATTTGAACCCTTGCTCTGTTATCTTGAGAAAATGTTTAACTTCTCTAAGCCTCAGTTTCCTCCTAGGTAAAAAAATGAAATAAAACAAATACCATGGGCTACTGTAAGAGTCAGGTGACATTGGTGAAAACATCTAGCTTAGTTCCTGGGTCATAATAAATGTTTAAAAGATATGACTTTTCCCTTGAGTCTAAATCAGTAGTTCCCAATCAAGAATGACTTTGCAACCCCTCTCCCACATCACACATAGAAGGGGAATATGCGACAATGTTTGGAGACATTTTCTATTTTCACAACTGGGGTGTGTATGCTACTGACTTCTAGCAGATAGAAGTTAGGGATGCTGCCAACCATACTACAATCCACAGAGCAATTCCACCAACCCCAACAAAAATTTATCTGGCCTCAAATGTCGATAGTTGTAAAGATTATGAAGTTCTGCCCTAAAAGTATGCCTCCTTAATTTTAAAATCATGCTAGCATAAAAATTTCCCCACTAATGCATCAGTGGTTACCCATAAGAGCTTTATCTTAAACGTAAATGCTCTCCACTCTATCAAAAGTAATGGTTAGGGAGTAAATAGTAGCAGCTATTGTTTATTGACCGCTTGCTATGTGCCAAACCCTGAGCCAAGATATGTTGGTCTTGTTTAGTCACTAAGTCGCATCTGACTCTTTGCCACTCCGCGGACTGCAGTATGCCAGGTTTCCCTGTCCTTCACTATCTCCTGGAGTGTGCTCAAACTTATGGCCACTTAATCATGATGAGTGATGCCATCCAACCATCTCAGCCTCTGTCTCTCCCTTCTCCTCTTGCCCTTATTTTTTCCCAGAATCAGAGTCTTTTCCAATGAGTCGGCTCTTCACATCAGATGGCCAAAGTATTGGAGCTTCAGCATCGGTCCTACCAATGAATATTCAGGACTGAGTTCCTTTAGGATTGACTGGTTGGATCTCTGCTGTCCAAGAGACTATCAAGAGTCTCTTCATGGTCCATCTGTCACATCTGTACATGACTACTGGAAAAACTATGACCATGTGGGAATTTGTCAGCAAAGTGATGTCTCTGCTTTTGAATATGCTGTCTAGGTTTATCATATCTTTTCTTCCAAGGAGCAAACATCTTTTAATTTCATGGCTGCAGTCACTATCCACAGTAATTTTGGAACCCCAAATCTGTCACTGTTTCCACTTTTTCCCCATTTATTTGCCATGATGGGATTGGATCCCATGATCATAGTTTTTTGAATGATGAGTTTTAAGCCAGCTTTTCACTCTCATCAAGAGGCTCTTTAGTTCCTCTTTGCTTTCTGCCATTAGAGTGGTATCATCTGCATATCTGAGGTTCTGATATAATTTGTGAAATGTCACATTCTAATATAAATTTTATGGCAATCCTTAAAATTGGTAGTGTAGATTTTTTTAAGCGGAAAATTGTAATAATGTTTTACTTTAACAATGGTTTGAGTGTCAAAATAATCAGCAAGTCTTTCAGCTCCCATTCCTGGATCTTAACTTCAGCAACTTGGTACATTGCAATGTCTATAAGGTCCTATGAATTTTACCTTGGAACTCTCTCGCAATTTCCTCTACTTTGATCTTCTTCTACTGTCATTACTGTACTCTGGGATCTGTATATTCTTTTGAACTCTCTTGCTTTTTGAACTCTTCATTTGTTAATCTCTTGTCATTACTGTCTCTTCTAAACAGTACTCTTTCCTGCCATTTTCTTTGCAAAAAAAACTGGTCAATAACACTTCTCTGTACAAAATCTTTTAATAGTTTCCCAGGTTGTCATGATTTGGCTTTATCTCCTTTCACTCCATTTCCCCCAAATTATTTCATCCCAACAAGTAGTGCAATCTTAAAATCCCAATAATCATGGTTCAATGATGTTAACACTCTTGAGAAAATTATTATTCTATAATCAAGATGAAATCGTTTGAGTTTATTAGTATTCTTGTGTTAATGCATAATGCAAGAGAAATTAAAACCTCAACTAACTAGTAATGTTCTGTCAATGTTGGGCAGGCAACTGGAGGAAAAAAAAGAGAAGAAAAAGTCGTGATTTGCCCTGGTGTTCTCTTTCCATGCTGATGTTAAGTGTGGCTATCATTAGATTAGGGATTGGTGAGGGGAAGGACAAAAAGGTAATGAGTGGCTGTCAGGAGGTTAGCAGGAAGAGTGGAAGGGATAGGAAGCAACTGGGACCCACCCCTCACTGTGTCAATGGTCTTTCCTGCTTGGCACAAACTTGGCCCCTCTCAAAAAGCTGAAGTGAAGTTACTAGTGTTTCTCCTTCACAAGTGCTGATGTAATTAGGTACAGATCAAGTGGGCCTTAGAAAGCATCACTATGAACAAAGCTAGTGGAGGTGATGGAATTCCAGTAGAGCTATTTCAAATCCTGAAAAATGATGCTGTGAAAGTGCTGCACTCAATATGCCAGCACATTTGGAAACCTCAGCAGTGGCCACAGGACTGGAAAAGGTCAGTTTTCATTCCAATTCCAAAGAAAGGCAATGCCAAAGAATGCTCAAACTATCGCACAGTTGCACTCATCTCACATGCTAGTAAAGTCATGCTCAAAATTCTCCAAGCCAGGCTTCAGCAATACATGAACCGTGAACTTCCTGATGTTCAAACTGGTTTTCAAAAAGGCAGAGGAACCAGAGATCAAATTGCCAACATCCGCTGGATCATCGAAAAAGCAAGAGAGTTCCAGAAAAACATCTATTTCTGCTTTATTGACTGTGCCAAAGCCTTTGACTGTGTGGATCACAATAAACTGTGGAAAATTCTGAAAGAGATGGGAATACCAGACCACCTGATCTGCCTCTTGAGAAATCTGTATGCAGGCCAGGAATCAACAGTTAGAACTGGACATGGAACAACAGAGTGGTTCCAAATAGGAAAAGGAGTACGTCAAAGCTGTATATTGTCAACCTGCTTATTTAACTTATATGCAGAGTACATCATGAGAAACGCTGGACTGGAAGAAGCACAAGCTATAATCAAGATTGCCAGGAGAAATATCAATAACCTCAGATATGCAGATGACACCACCCTTATGGCAGAAAGTGAAGAGGAACTAAAAAGCCTCTTGATGAAAGTAAAAGAGAAGAGTGAAAAAGTTGGCTTAAAGCTCAACATTCAGAAAACGAAGATCATGGCATCTGGTCCCATCACTCCATGGGAAATAGATGGGGAAACAGTGGAAACAGTGTCAGATTTTACATTTTGGGGCTCCCAAATCCCTGCAGATGGTGACTGCAGCCATGAAATGAAAAGACGCTTAGCCCTTGGAAGAAAAGTTATGACCAAGCTAGATAGCATAATCAAAAGCAGAGACATTACTTTGCCGACTAAGGTCTGTCTAGTCAAGGCTATGGTTTTTCCAGTAGTCATGTATGGATGTGAGAGTTGGACTGTGAAGAAAGCTGAGTGCTGAAGAATTGATGCTTTCGAACTGTGGTGTTGGAGAAGACTCTTGAGAGTCCCTTGGACTGCAAGGAGATCCAACCAGTCCATTCTGAAGGAGATCAGCCCTGGGATTTCTTTGGAAGGAATGATGCTAAAGCTGAAACTCCAGTACTTTGGCCACCTAATGCGAAGTGTTGACTCATTGGAAAAGACTTTGATGCTGGGAGGGATTGTGGGCAGGAGGAGAATCGGACGACAGAGGATGAGATGGCTGGATGGCATCACTGACTCTATGGACACGAGTCTGAGTGAACTCCGGGAGTTGGTGATGGACAGGGAGGCCTGGCATGCTGCGATTCATGGGGTTGCAAAGAGTCGGACACGACTGAGCGACTGAACTGAATTGAACTGAAGACTGAGAGGCAATGAGGTTGAGCAGGACATGTGCATTTTATAGATTCATAATTTAGGACTGCTGCAAATATAAGAAAAAAATTCAATTCGCTAAGGAAACCCATTTTCAAACTTTGAATATAAATCTAAAATACCTTTTCTGAGTTATGAGAGGGCATGAGTAAAATTTCTAATAAATCCTCACTAAGTCAGATAAGTTGGCATCTGTCTACTGAATCAACCCATCAAAAGTTAAAACATTTTTATTTAACTGATGACAGTATTTCCTGTGATAGATTTTAATAAACATATAAAACTAATTTACAATCATGAGCACTTATTTCTGTATATATAAACCAGTAAGCACTTGGTCAAAACTGTTTCATGAGATTCTTCTCCCTGCTACATCCTGTATTAAGCTGTAAAGTGAGGATTATTCACATTTAACTTAAGCACTGCTTTTAGAACTTATCTGCCCCACCCTGTGACTCTACCATGTCTCATCCTCATAACTCAAACAAATCTGTCAAATTTTATCAGGGTTATAAAGTCAATATATATATATTTTAAGTAGTGGGATTCTCCTTGCAGGGTAACAAACATTTCTGAATTCAGATCAGAGCTAAAAACTCCTATTATGTACTGTAATGGTTCATTAAAGGAATTATCAAGAGTGCTTTTGACTATTTCCAATTCATATCGCACACCAAATTTCTAATCTCATCTTGAAAGTAAGATCCCACTTCACCATGTAGTTATGAGAATGGAAAGATGGGAAGGATCAGAGACTGAGGAAACATGGTTTCTTTCCTTAAGGAAGACACAAAACCAGTGATCAAGTGATTGCACAAGTCTAAGAAAGTGTTGGATGTGCTCAAGAAAAGGAAGGTTCATGGGATTCGGAGTTATCAGGAAAGGACTTATTAAAGAAAGATGAGCTGTAAAGTAAGAGGATTGTGCTGTACCTTGTCTGCTCCTTGGAAATGGTGGCCAGTTGAGCTGTTAGCCCTGGGTCTGATCTCCTGAATGTATTCGGATTACAGAGTGCTTGGCTCAACTGAGATCTGTTGACACGAAGGACAGAGAGCCCAAGAAGATGACATGGCTCATAGACTGGGGCATAAAGAAAGAGAATTCAGAATTAGGCCTTATGGGGCGGGGGCGGGGGGGGGGACAGTGGTGAGAAAGGGAAGGTATATCTCAGCGGAAGGGCAGGTGGGTGGCATGTAGAGCATTTAACTACTGAATTAAACCATCGCTAAGGAAATCTGACTCAAAGTCCTGGAGCAGGTGGAAGTTTAGAGAAACAAAATGTGGGTCAAAATGTGGGAAACAAAATGTAGAGAAACAAAGCAAGAAGACAGCGGTGAGATGCAAAGAGATCAAAGAATGGTCTCAGTGAATCTCTGGAGCAGTGGAAACGTGTTGTGGCAGCCTGCTCAGGCATGGTGGGAGAGGCATTGCCAGCCTAGGGCAGATCCTTGAGAATAATCAGAAATGTACCAGGAAGAAAAGCCATTCAGGCAAAGAGAAATCATGACTCATACACAGATGCAGAAACAGCTTAGCATTATCTGAGGAGGGAGCCCTTGGCACATAATAGCCACTTAATAATATGTGATGGTGAATCAGTGGATTTATGGAGCAAAATCCAGTGCTATGACATGGAGCAGAACTATAGGAAAGGTTGTCAAAGCAAAGGGCTGCAAAAGATTCCAGAAGCTTTGAAAACCACACAGTTTAGAGGAGATGTGGTAAGAAAAGTTTGTATTAAGTCAGCTAGACCAGTTCATTCACTCAGTTCTGTCTGACTCTTTGTAGCCCCATGGATTGCAGCACGCTAGACTTCCCTGTCCATCACCACCTTCCAGAGCTTTCTCAAACTCATGTCCATTGTGTCGGTGATGCCATCCAACCATCTCCTCCTCTGTCATCCCCTTCTCCTCCTGCTTTCAATCTTTCCAAGCATCAGGGTCTTTTCCAAGAAGTCAGTTCTTACTACCAGATGGCCAAAGTATTGGAGTTTCAGCTGTAACATCAATCTTTCCAGTGAATATTCAGGACTGATCTCCTTTAGGATGGACTGTTTGGCTCTCCTTGCAGTCCAAGGGGCTCTTAAGAGTGTTCTCCAACACCACAATTCAAAAGCATCAGCTCTTTGGCACTCAGCTTTCTTTATAGTCCAACTCTCACGTCCATATATGACTACTGGAAAAACCATAGCTTTGACTAGACAAACCTTTGGTGGCCAAGTAACATCTCTGTTTTTTAATATGCTGTCTAGGTTGTTCATAGCTTTTCTTCCAAGGAACAAGTGTCTTTTAATTTCATGGCTATAGTCACCATGAGTGATTTTGGAGCCAAGAAAATAAAGTCTCTCACTGTTTCCATTGTTTCCCCATCTATTTGCCATGAACTGAGGACCAGATGCCATGATCTTAGTTTACTGAATGTTGAGTTTTAAGCCAACCTTTTCATTCTCCTCTTTCACTTTCATCAAGAGGCTCTTTATTTCTTCTTTGCTTTCTGCCATAAGGGTGGTGTCATCTGCATATCTGAGGTTATTGATATTTTCCCCTGCAATCTTGATTCCAGCTGGTGCTTCTTCAGTCCAGCGTTTCTCATGATGGACTCTGCATATGAGTTAAATAAGCAGGGTGACAGTATACAGCCTTGATGTATTCCTTTCCCGATTTAGAACCAGTCTGTAGTTCCATGTCCAGTTCTAACTGTTGCTTCCTGACCTGCATACAGATTTATCAGGAGGCAGGTCAGGTGGTCTGGTTTCTTTCAGAATTTTCCACAGTTTATTGTGATCCACACAGTCAAAGGGTTTGGTATAGTCAATAAAGCAGAAGTAAATGTTTTTCTGGAACTTTCTTGCTTTTTCGATGATCCAACGGATGTTGGCAATTTGATCTTTGGTTCCTCTGCCCTTTCTAAATCCAGCTTGACCATCTGGAATTTCACAGTTCACGTACTGTTGAAGCCTGGCTTGGAGAATTTTGAGCATTACTTTACTAGCGTGTGAGATGAGTGCAATTGTGCGGTAGTTCGAGCATTCTTTGGCATTGCCTTTCTTTGGGATTGGAATGAAAACTGACCTTTTCCAATCCTGTGGCCACACACTTTTTAATCACATGTACCTTCAAAGGCAATTCAGTAGCCGAGGCAAGAAGTTGCAGATAATTAATAAAAACAGCAAAAGTTAGCTCCTAACTACATTCATATATGTGATATAATTATTTATAATTTTTGTAGAAAGTATATTGTTCTCTAACTCTCATTTTCAGCTCCATGGAATAACATTTCTAACCAGAAACTATTGTCTGGCAGAGCTATATCTAAACAACAATGCAATATTTGATATAGAAGGTATGTCTTAAATTTTCTCTTTTAATTGAATAGATTTTCAATTAAATAATAACTCTCAACTACGGTATTGCTGAGGAGGACATGGCAACCCACTCCAGTATTGTTGCCTGTAGAATCGCATGGACAGAGAAGCCTGGTGGACTGCAGTCCATAAGAGCTACAGTACAAAGAGTTGGACAGAACTGAAGCGATTTAGCACATACTCAGGCATAGTATTGCTAATGGGGTGGAAAAATCTGTTTTAACATTTCCATTGAAAATATATGATAGAAACTGTTTAATTTTTAATGTTCTTATGTATATGTCATTTAAGTTGTGCTGTTTGATTATGGTTTTAGCTCAATAGTATCATATGTCTTATCCAAAATGTTAAAGAATCTTTTTTTTAACATAAAAATTTCGCCATTCTACTGCATCATTGGATACAAACTAGATATTGTGGAAGAAAATTTTTTAACAATGTTTGGGAGCATAAATAAAAATAATGACTTCATAAATAATCTTAAATGGGTTTACTGGTTATATTTTTCCTCAGTAAAATCTGTATTTCACTCTGAGTTAATGTATCTGCAACAATCTCTATACTGATAATTACAAGCCAGGTATTACAGTACTTGCTATACTATTATCATGAGATACAAAGAGGTGTAGTACAAAACATTTTTCTTCATTTAAAAAAATGTTCTAAATCTTACACAAATATTTTATTTTTTTCAGGTCTGCACTATTTGCCTTCATTGCATATACTCCTGCTACATCACAATGAGTTAATAAACCTTGACGCAACAGTAAAAGAATTAAAGGGAATGCTAAATCTGAAGACCCTAAGTATTAATCTGCATTTTATATGTCCATAACTTAAAAGTGATAACACACTATTTCATGTTTTTAATTTAAATTAGATCAGTGTTTTTAACAAAACTACTTAGATGTTCCTGAAAACAAGACTAGATCTTAATCTCTTTAAAAATACATTTTCAAAAGAACAATAGGTAGAAAAAACTTTTGTGAAATGATACAGTATGAAAATGACAAAAGTGACCAAAAAAAAGTGTTACATGTTACATCTGTGTTTTTGGTTTTTACCTCAAAAGGAAGTTTTGGCATTTATTATATGATTCCACTTGTTCATATAAATGTCCAGAATGGGTACATTGATCAAGATAGCAACAGTGAGAGGTAACTGTTTTAAAATAGATTAGTGTTTAACCCAGGGTTGGGGATGAGGGTCTGTGGAGTAATAGCCTGGCATTTCTTTTTGGGGTGATGAAAATGTTCTGAAACTGAAGGTGGTAATGGTTGCACATCATGCAAAATACCAACCTGGAGGAAGCACAAGCTGGAATCAAGATTGCTGGGAGAAATGTCAGTAACTTCAGATATGCAGATGACACCACCCTTATGGCAGAAGTGAAGAGGAGCTAAAGAGCCTTTTGATGAAAGTAAAAGAGAAGAGTGAAAAAGTTGGCTTAAAACTCAACATTCAAAAAATGAAGATCATGGCATCCAGTCCCATCACTTCACAGCAGATAGATGGGGAAACAATGGAAACAGTGACAGACTATGTTCTTGGGCTCCAAAATCCCTGCAGATGGTGACTGCAGCCATGAAATTAAAAGACGCCTACTCCTTGGAAGAAAAGTTATGACCAGCCTAGACAGCATATTAAAAAGCAGAGACATTACTTTGCCAACAAAGGTCAATTTAGTCAAAGCTGTGGCTTTTTCAGTAGTCACATATGGATGTGAGAGTAGGACCATAAAGAAAGCTGAGTGCCGAAAAATTAATGCTTTTGAACTGTGGTGTTGGAGAAGACTGTGGTGTTGGAGAGGACTCTTGAGAGTCCCTTGGACTGCAAGGAGATCAAACAAACCAGTCCATCCTAAAGGAAACCAGTCCTGAATATTCATTGGTAGGACTGATGCTGAAGCTGAAGCTCCAATATTTTGGCTACCTAATTTGAAGAACTGACTCATTGGACAAGACCCTGATGCTGGGAAAGATTGAAGGCAGGAGGAGAAGGTGACAACAGAGGATGAGTTAGTTGGATGGCATCATTCACTCAATGGACATGAGTTTGAGCAAACCCTGGGAGATAGTGAAGGGCAGGGAAGCCTAGCGTGCTGCAGTCCATGGGGTCACAAAGAGTCGAACACAACTGAGTGACTGAACAACAACAATGATTGCACAATTCTGTGAATATACTAAAAAC
The DNA here is from genome assembly GCF_032405125.1 of Capricornis sumatraensis. Classification (NCBI taxonomy): domain Eukaryota; kingdom Metazoa; phylum Chordata; class Mammalia; order Artiodactyla; family Bovidae; genus Capricornis; species Capricornis sumatraensis. The sequence goes on from NC_091073.1 coordinate 29,839,388, forward strand.
TATGAATTGTGTATTTAAAATTAGTGAAGCCTGTCATATGGACATTATATTAAAAAAGCTGACACCAACCCACCCCCCACAAAACAGCATATTTTAATGGAAGTTTTCCATTGGGTGAACCACAAACTTAATTCATAGATAACCAGGAACTGGCCTCAGTATTTGAAGAAAGTGTGAGATGGGTTGCAAAAATAAATAATACGCAGTTCCTACTCTCAATAAGCTTATAGTGTTGAACAGTAAATAAACTGGTGAGTGAGTGAGTGAGTGAAGTCGCTCAGTCGTGTCCAACTCTTTGCAACCCCATGGACTGTAGCCTGCAAGGCTCCTCTGTCCATGAAATTTTCCAGGCAAGAGTACTGGAGTGGGTTGCCATAAACTGTTACTTGATGGCAGTTCAGAACAAACATTTCTAGGTGGACCAAGGGAAAAGAGTCAGAGCAGTGAATGGGTTTTCAGATTTCAGAGTTTGAAACTTCTTTATACGGCGTCAAAAAATAGATGTTTTCTTTCCCCCTATTTATTTTGTATTATTTTCTCAGAATTGCCTGAGACAGTGCTTTAAATATGTGTAAACTGCTATTGTCGGTGGAGGTCTCGATCAGATCAATACATAGTTATTAAAGTTTTCAAATATTTTCAGTGTCGATTAGTTGTATCTACTGTAAGGAGAAATTATTTAAGTGCTTATAGGTAGGTTCTTTAAATCTAACTATTAGGATTTCCCGAAGTTCATGGGAATTCAGTGCTCATTTGAGATGTGATGAGGTCTGTTAAAGACTTATCAGGATTGACGTGCATATTTGTATCTGGCCCTTCAGTGCTGAACAGATGCTTCTGTGATTAAGAGGCTGATTATGCAAGATCTACTCTACCTTACCTTCACTCTTCTGTAAAATGGGCTAATAGCTACCTCTCAGGATTGCTTCAAATATTAAACTAATTCTGTAAAATATGTGGGGTTTTTTTTCCTTTCTTTTTTCTTTCTTTTGGCTGCTCTATGTGGCCTGTGGGGTCTCACAGTTTCCTGACCAGGGACTGAACCCAGATGTAACAACAAAAATATTATTTTACTATGGATTGTGTAAAGTTAGATAATGAATTAAGATGCACATGGTCTAGAAATTCTGTTTACTGGTAAGGAGTTTTTTTTTTTTAATTGACATTTTAAATAATAATCATTATAATAACAACATGTTTGGAAAATACTTTCTTATAATATTCTCATTTAAATCTTTATAACAATCCAATGACGTGATTATCATGATGTGATTAGAATTATTCCCTCTATAATGATGGAAATGCAGGGCTCAGAGCGTTAACTAGACTACTAAGGAATGTTAAAATTTAAACTCATACTGTGCTTCTTTTGTTTATCATTCATTCATTCAATAAATATTTATCATGCATTCACTGAGTGATACTCTTCTAGATGGGGACATAAAGGCGAACAAGAAAGACCCCATCTGGATCTGTATGGAGCTTACAGTTTTCTAACAGTCAACCTATGTATTTCCTGGAAACCTGAGGGCCCTGAATGCAAAACTAATCAGATAAGTTGCCAAATATAAGAGCTTAATAATTTAAGCAAATTTATTTTACAAGGCAAGATTTGGAGGTTAGCAATCAAGGTTGCCATCATAGTCAACAAGGTTATGCCCTAAACAGAAGTGCCTGGTGGGGGCAGGGGGCCAGGCTGGGGTATGAATGGAGTCTGAAATTCAATTCAGTGCCTGCCTCCCATACAAAGCCTCTCTGTGGGTACAGAGTAGTGTCATCCCTGAGGTGGGGTGCAGGATTGCCTTTTCCTGCTCTCTGAAAGTCTGTCCGCTCAGCCTGGTAGGGTAAGGTCCATACCATTGTCTGTCACAACGTTTTAAGTGACCTCTACTTAAAATCATAGTGATGTAATTCGTTATATAAATAGTTATAACTGAGACTCTTAGAGGGATTTTTTTTAATAGAGAAAATGCTGTATATAATTGCCCCCCCAAAATATTTTCTGAAAAATTTTAGTACCAAATAAGCAGTTTGAACCCTTACCCCATTTTGGTTAAAGATATTATATATTAAAAGAAAAGTTGGCATTTACTAGCCACTAATTATATTTGTGCAGTAATGTCCCCAAATTAAGTTTCTATAAGGTTCATTTGCAATCACAGAATAGACTCAGCTCATTAACTAAAATGAGAAATCCCTGTATTTTCAAGTGTTAAGAATTTTGTCTTTTCAAGTTGTAAAACTGTATAAAATGCTGAAATGTTATTATTCCACTTCAATTACTAGTTCTTTAGAGGGTGAGAAAATAGCCTGGAGGGTAAACCTCTAATCCATTTCAGCACTGCACCCTCCACTGGCATTTATAAAGAGAACTGCCAAGAGATTGCCCAGGATTGCTCCCATGGCTGGGAGCTTCAGGGAGGCCTAAAACTGCTACAGAGTGTGAGGTCCTGGAAACTGGAATTCCTGACTTCCAGGCTGAGTCAGGAGGGACACACCTTTTCTCTCCAGGCAGTCTACCCTTCCACACCCTTCTCTCTTGCTCCATTTTCCTCTTTCCTTCTCTCCTCCAAACTCTTTCTAAATCTGTACTGATGTCGAAGACCTGCTTTGTTGCTGCAGACTTTCACTGACCTTCAGCCTTCCTGCCTCTTTGCCTACATGGAAAAAAACATTCCAACAGCAACAAAATGCTGAACCCATTCTGTTTCTAAATCTTTAGTCTCCCCATTTCTAATTGTCTCTGTGTTTCATGAAGCTCCACTATTAGAAAGTATATTTGGACTCCCACATTCCAGAATTGTTAAGACTTGCTTTCCTTGCAGTCTTTAAAGATTCACCATTGAAGACAGGAAATGCCCCTTCTCAAAGGTGCGATCTCCAGCTTTTACAGATTCTGCTCTTAAGCATATCCTGTCCTGCCCTTCCCCAGTTGGCCGCAGTCCACTGCTGATGGCAAATAGTCAGGGAGTGAAGAGGGATGCTGAGAGGTCATTGTGGGATCATGGTCTCAATGGTCTCTTATATTTATTTACTTGGCTAAGTCAGGTCTTAGTTGTAGCACACAAGGTCTTCATTGTGTCTTGTGGGATCTTTCCTCATGATGCACAGACTCTCTAGTTAGTTGCTCCATGGCTTGTGAGATCTTAGTTCCCTGACTGTCAACTACAAACTGGCGCTTGCCAAGATGGTTGCCGACGACTGAACAACATGGGCATCGCCATCGCCATCCCCACACTGTTGACCTTCAACACCCCCTGAGAGAGTTCAGGGTGGAGTAAGGCACTCTGTGCTCCAGGCAGTCTTGTGGGACAGGTCTTTAGATAGATGTTTTAGGAACAGATTTTATGATCCCAATCCTTGCATCTCCTCATATCTAGAAAAGCCCTAAATTCCTTCATAGTGACATCAGGTCCTAGCAACAAACTTGTTGTAAAATGAATGCTTAATGGTATTGAACTCCCCCTTCATCAAAATCCTGTGTATTGACCTTCCCCTACTACCTCTTTGGAGCGGTCTCTCAGAGCTATCTGAGGTACTGCCTCCTGGGCTGCAGTCCTCATTTTGCCCCCAATAAAACTTAATTTGCAACTCTCAAGTTGTACATCTTTTCAGTCAACATGACCAAGGATTGACCCTATGGCCCCTGCATCGCAAAGCAAATTCTTAACCATTAGACCACCAGGGAAGTCCCTCAATGGTTACTTTATCTGAGACCCTTTACCCTGAAATGCCCCTCAAGGTTAGGACTACTTCTCCCATACAATGCAATAGAGCAGTCCAATCTATTAAAAATCCAGCTGGATCTTTTATTGCTGTTTATCCTGAAAGAGCATCCCCCACTCTCTTAACCCCTGGTTTAGTTCAAGTTTGTCTTTCAAAAATCAGGTATCACTTCCATACTCTGGACAAGCTGTGGCCCAGAGATTTTAGTTAAAATGAAATGGTAACAGCGGAGATTCTGATCTTGTAAGTAACCTTGAGCCAGAACCTCTGTCTAATTGTTGACAGCTAAGCTTCAAGTGGGCCTTAGAAAGCATCACTACGAACAAAGTTAGTGGAGGTGATGGAATTCCAGTTGAGCTGTTTCAAATCCTGAAAGATGATGCTGTGAAAGTGCTGCACTCAAAATGCCAGCAAGTTTGGAAAACTCAGCAGTGGTCACAGGACTGGAAAAGGTCAGTTTTCATTCCGATCCCAAAGAAAGGCAATGCCAAAGAATGCTCAAACTACCACACAATTGCACTCATCTCACATGCTAGTAAAGTCATGCTCAAAATTCTCCAAGCCAGACTTCAGCAACACGTGAACTGTGAACTCCCTGATGTTCAAACTGGTTTTAGAAAAGGCAGAGGAACCAGAGATCAAATTGCCAACACTCGCTGGATCATGGAAAAAGCAAGAGAGTTCCAGAAAAACATCTATTTCTGCTTTATTGGCTATGCCAAAGCCTTTGACTGTGTGGATCACAAGAAACTGTGGAAAATTCTGAAAGAGATGGGAATACCATACCACCTGACCTGCCTCTTGAGAAATCTGTATGCAGGTCAGGAAGCAACAGTTACAACTGGACATGAAACAATTGACTGGTTCCAAAGAGGAAAAGGAGTACGTCAGGCTGTATACTGTCACCTGCTTATTTAACTTATATGCAGAGCACATCATGAGAAACGCTGGACTGGAAGAAACACAAGCTGGAATCAAGATTGCCAGGAAAAATATCAATAACCTCAGATATGCAGATGACACCACCCTTATGGCAGAAAGTGAAGAGGAACTAAAAAGCCTCTTGATGAAAGTAAAAGAGGAGAGCGAAATAGTTGGCTTAAAGCTCAACATTCAGAAAACGAAGATCATGGCATCTGGTCCCATCACTTCATGGGAAATAGATGGGGAAACAGTAGAAACAGTGTCAGACTTTATTTTGGGGGGCTCCCAAATCCCTGCAGATGGTGATTGCAGCCATGAAATGAAAAGACGCTTAGCCCTTGGAAGAAAAGTTATGACCAACCTAGATAGCATATTCAAAAGCAGAGACATTACTTTGCCGACTAAGGTCCATCTAGTCAAGGCTATGGTTTTTCCTGTGGTCATGTATGGATGTGAGAGTTGGACTGTGAAGAAAGCTGAGTGCTGAAGAATTGATGCGTTTGAACTGTGGTGTTGGAGAAGACTCTTGAGAGTCCCTTGGACTGCAAGGAGATCCAACCTGTCCATTCTGAAGGAGATCAACCCTGGGATTTCTTTGGAAGGAATGATGCTAAAGCTGAAGCTCCAGTACTTTGGCCACCTCATGCGAAGAGTTGACTCATTGGAAAAGACTCTGATGCTGGGAGGGATTGGGGGCAGGAGGAGAAGGGGACGACAGAGGATGAGATGGCTGGATGGCATCACAGACTCAATGGACGTGAATCTGAGTGAACTCCGGGAGATGGTGATAGACAGGGAGGCCTGGCGTGCTGCAATTCATGGGGTCACAAAGAGTCAGACACAACTGAGCAACTGAACTGAACTGAACTGAACTGAAGCTTCCTTCCATAGGCTTCTCTGTACAGGCGCACAGATGGAACTGCTTTTAACTTCTCTGTATCATTTCCTCATCTATTAAAATGGACATGCTGATACATTATTAACTACATCAACTTTCTCCAAAGATGGTCTTAAAAATATTCAGGTTCATTTAAATGGGATTTTAAATTTTGCTTTAAAAGTTAATAAAAATTAACTCGTGCTAATTATTTAGATAAATATTTTTTTTCTCTTCTGTTTCGATAAATAGCTTCACACATGTGACTCATGGAGCTCAAGCTTGTGCAGTAAAGTAGTAGAAACATTTTGATATATTATTGGGAGATGTAAATTGCTTAGACTCAGAATCCCAAATTAAGATAAGCAAGACAGTGCTGGCGCCATCAAGGTGTACTCTATAAGTAGCCTAGAGGAAAGGTGGATTAAATACTATTAACCTATTGAAAGTGAAAGTGTAAGCAATTTCACTTCATAGTTCCTGAAAGAATGTACCCATACATCATAGAAGGCTTTCAGAACTTTCAGACACAGGAAACTGATATCATATCTTAGAAACTTTATTTATGGTAATTTTAACAGCATCAGTCCAAAACTCATAAATCCAAAATATTAAATGCTTGATAGTATGGAGGGGAAAAAAAGAATTAAAAATGAGATTGCTTCCTTCTAAAATTTGAGTAAGGAAAAAAGTGAATAATAAAAACAGAATAATTTAAAATTATTTAATTCTATTTTTTAAAGTTAACTTAGAGACTAATAGCCCAGTTTTCTGACTTGCTATCACTTAGATTTTATGATGAGATGAATGTTGAACCACACTAAGCATGAGTTTTTAGGATTATGACACCTTTTTAATAAGTAATAATAGTAAATCCAAATTTGGTGATTTGTTTAGCAAAAGCCAGAAGTATTACAATACATAAAGAAGTTAGTTAACCAAGCACTAGGAAGAAAACCAAGAGAAGGAGTTAAATAGTAATGTTCTCAGAGGGAAAACAGACTATGTAGGGTATCCCCAAAGTAAACGTCATTGTAAGATGCTTGTGCATTTTCCACGAACATCACATGCAAAAGCAGACTCTGCTCCTAGCTGCTACAATGTAGGACAGGGTTATGAGGTGTCCGATGTGATTCTCCAAGACAGTAACCACAGAGCAGCCTTATGCACAAAAGTGCATGTGAATTTTTCTTACTCCTAAACTCTCATTAAAAACAACAGTGCTTTGCTTTTATATTCTTGAAGGTGATCGTTTTTCTTCTTTTTCTGGCTCAAGCTACAATGCATGATCGCTGTGGATCTTTTTAAATCTGTCCTTATTACTGGTTTAATATACATCCGTTCTATTCCCCATCCTGTAGTTATAATTATTTTGTTACATTAAATTCCTTGTCTTTTAAGATTAAAATTCAAACCAGTTTTGTCACTTAAATCTTGAAAAATATCCATTTTATTTTTCCTCTAGTTTCCCCCAATACATACACATTTCCTTTCTTTTAAATTTTCTCGTTGCCCCTGGCTCTATATTTTCTTTTATGCCTTTCCTCTTTTAACTTTTGTTTATTATGCACCAGGTGTCTTCCATTGCCTGCTTTAAGTCCCTCTAAAGCTCATGTTTTCCACAGGGAATAGCTATATATAACGATTTTATTAGCCGGAAAAGTTAGTGTTTATACAACAAGTATCAGAATGTTTTATTTCCTGCAGAAAAAAGCATGCAGATAATTAGCTTCTTCAGTTTTTATCTAAACAGTTTGTTTTTCAAGCATGCCCTCTGCCCCTGTCTTCTTTATGTTGCAAACTCTTCTTTATAAATATTAATCAGTTTTTTCCTGGGTTTCCAGTGCTTAATACTTTCATGCTTTTATCAAACCTAGTATTCTATAAATAGTCAAATGCTACGCTGAATGTCCATTAAATGAGCCTCATTCTGTTGAGTGATATTTGTACAATAGCTGGAGCTCTTTCTGTTACTGCCATCTAGTGGTTCTCCTCACTAGGTATATTTTCCAGAAATATTTTCTAGAAATTCCATGTAGGCAGAATCCAATAGCTAAAGATATCCAAGTGAAAATTATAAAAGACTGTATTGAAATAACCCTGCTTAATATTATCTAACGAAGGAGAGGGAAAATACTCTAACTTTTCTGTGGAAAATAAAATACAACTTCCAGTTGAAGATTTTTAAAACGTTGATGCATTTTTTAAAATCTTCTGATGCCTAAGGGATGGCATGAGAGAAATGCCAGGAGTTCTTCTGCATTAGCATGCCTCCCACCTCCAGCAACTGTAATAGCGAGCATGGCTCTTTAGGTATCCTAGCACCTCCACACAAGGAAATCTGAATCCCCTGTGCCTGGCCAGAGGTACGCGGGGTGCAAAACCAGCATCTGTTCACCTCTGCTCCTGCTGAGACCTGAAGCTGCTACTGGCTTTACATGTTCTGAACTAGACACAATGGTGGGCAGCCAATAAAGAAAACTCTATTCAAACGGTGTACCACATCTCAGCTCATCTCCTCACAGACCCCAATGTGACCTTTGAGAGGGGAAGAAGAGAACCAAATGAGCAAATCCTTTCATAAAGAGCAGCAGCAGGAACCTTCTTTTGTTGTTGTTCAATTGCTCAGTCGTGTCGGACTCTGCAACACCATGGACTGCAGCACACCAGGCTTCCCTGTCCATCACCATCTCCCAGAGTTTGCTCAAACTCACATCCATTGAGACAATGATGCCATTCAACTGTCTCATCCTCTGTTGTCCCCTTCTCCTCCTGCCTACAATCTTCCCAGAACCCTCTACAGCTGATATTAAGTTCTTCCTTTACTGATTAATTTATGGACATGTTAAAAAAATTTCCCATTTGTGGCAGATTTGGGTCACAGATACATTCTCAGCACCTAGCACAGTTCCTGAAAGATAGTAAGTATTCCAAAAATATCTGTTGAATGTATGAATTTAACAGATAGAAAAAGTAAGTCCTGCAATGAATAGGTAAGGTTTTGGTGAAACCAAAAGTCTGTGAAGCAGGGCTTCACATATGTTTTATATTAATCTTGCGATTTTCATATAATGTATTAAATGAAACTGGTTTCAAAATCTGATATCTTAATTTGGCTTCTTTCTTTGCAGCTCTCTACCAAAACCCTTTATGCCAGTATAACCTGTACCGTCTGTATATAATCTACCACCTTCCAGGAGTTGAGTTGCTTGACCGAAATCGTAAGAACATTTCTTCTTGAAGAGAAATATTGGAGAGTCAGTCTTATAACTCAGTGGTTTAAAAGGCTGATATCTTTGATCTTTGAAAATGACTGTCTTTGTAAATGAAAGGTTTTCAATTACTTATTTTTGAAATTTTTGCTGTATGAAATTTGCTCTAGTTTAGGAGCTTATCTGTTGACTACTTTATAGAAAAGACCATCTAACAGAGCCTGGAGAAAGGTCTCCTTTTGATTCTAGCTTTGTCAATAATACATGTTTTTCCTTATTCTTTTTTAAATTTTTAATTTTTTTTCAGTTATGTTTTGAATACTCATTCACTGACCCCCTGGCACTCTTTTTTTTTATTTCAAAAGTGAGACAATTGGACTAAATCTCTTAAGGCTTAGCCTATTTAAATTCTAAAAGTCATATTCATATGTGAAACGAATCGCCAGTCCAGGTTCGATGCATGACACAGGATGCTTGGGGTTGGTGGACTGGGATGACCCAGAGGAATGGTATGGGGAGGGAGGTGGGAGGGGGGTTCAAGGATGGGGAACACGTGTACACCCATGGCGGATTCCTGTTGATGTGTGGCAAAACCAATACAATATTGTAAAGTAATTAGCCTCCAAATAAAATAAATAAATTTATATTAAAAAATAAATAAAAGTCATATTCTTTGAAATTCTGCAAGTATATATGCATCTGTATACACTAAAACCTGTAATCAATCATAACCTCTTTGTGATATACTTTTAGACATTGCAGACAAACTCTTGTGTCTGATTTGTATAAGCCACACAAAAAAATCAACCTCATTGCATTATATTTTATTTTTTGAGGTCTGTTTTACCTATAAGTGCTATTTGCCTACCTACCTACTTAAACCTTTCCAGAGATGTGAACATTCTTAATCATTTGTAACTGAGTAACTTCTTAATGAGGATATATTAAAACCTTATGTTTATTCTTCTTTTTCCTCATAACCTTGAGGAAAAGAAGAGATGTAGCACAGCTGTAATTTCAATCATCCATGGTGATGCATTAGGATGTCTGGATGAGATAAGATAGATCTGTGCCCTGTGACATGAGGGACATATATTGAGCTTGTAAGTTTGAGGAATTAGCTTGGTAAAGTTTTTACAAATTGATTATAACAGGATGTTCACATATAACGTAGTTAGGACAAATCCATTTTTGACAGAAATTCTACTTTTTGACTCACTCTGCATATCTATTTATAATGCTATGCAATAACATTACTTTTTTGCATTTGTCAGAAGTTACAGAAAAGGAAAGAAGGTCAATGATTACGCTTTTTAACCATAAAAAGGCTCATATTGTTCAATCAATAGCATTCAGAGGAAAAGTAGATGCCTCATGGGATCCTCGATCACCATTTAAGCAAAAACCAGCGCAGAGAGTACCTTCAGGTATTTTGAAAAAAGAAAAAAAATGAAATTAAAACTCCACAAGCTTTTGGTTAATTTGATTGTAGTAACTTCAATTTACAGTAAGCTAAGCACTTACGTACTGAAATATTTTCTAATTTTATTAGCCTAATTAAGTATGCAACCTTCATCATCATTTGTGTATATTAAATTAAATAAGATAATGTGATCACAATTAGATAACACATTGAAGTCCACACCCCAATATCTAGCACAGCATAAAGGGCTCAGTGAATAAGCTGCAATTGCTGCTATTATCAATGACTCTGGACGATTTCATGAATTAAGGCTATAAGTTTTTTATAACCTAGAAAAATATTTAAAATAAATAAAGATCATTGCAATTACTCCATCCAGAAATAAACATTGTCATTTGGTTGTACTCTCATACACTGTGATCATATGTGATCATATGTAAGTATGTAAGTATAACTTGAATATCTTCAGTAATGTATTCATTAGTTGGAATTTAATTTTCTTGTATGTAACAGAAATCCAACTACAGTGACTTGAGCAAATAGAGCTTTACTTTACTCACACAACAAAGAGTGTCCAAGGTTAGTATAAAGTTAAATGATGTTTTCGGTGTTTGAGAATACGTCTGTCTTTTGTTCTGTGATTCTTAATGTGCTTCATGGTTGCCAAGTGGTTATTGTACCATCAGGTGTCACATGGGGGGATGAAAAACGGTGCAAAGACAAAAAGCCTTTTCCTCATGACATTTTGCCAGTGAGACAACATATATTTGAAAAATAACCAAATAGATTCTCTCGAAACAAAGGGAAAAAAGATTAAATTGGAAAATAGTTTTGAAGAAATTACCCAGAATGCAACATAGAATAAGAAGCAGGTGATAAGGAGACATTTGGAAATAATGTTTACTTCCTATATAAATTCAGTAATAAATGTTGTAATCCCACAGGGAAAAATAGAGAAATTGGGCTGAAGGAAATGTTTGAAATGGTAATGGCTGGCAGTTTTCCAAATTTGTTAAATGTTATAAATCCTTAGATTCACCAGACAAAATTAATTCAAAAACATAACAGACATACAACAGCAACAAATAACCACGCCAAAGGCAAAATGAGGTTAAAATAGAAAATTGTAGATTACCTACAAAAGAATAATTTATGGATTTACAACACACTCCTCAACTGCAATTATGGAAATCAGAAGACAGTGATCTAATACTTTTAAAATGCTAAGGAAAATAAATAGTCAACCAAGAATTCTGCAGCCAGCTAGATTATTATTCAAGAATGAGCAAGATTTTAAAAAAATGGCAAAATCAAGATGAAAAGTCAACTGTTTATCATGAAGTTTTTGCAACAGAAACAGTTGAAAAAATATTAAACACTTATACATGTCCATGTATATTCAACAATTAATATTCTATCATATTCACCATCATCTACGAGGCTTTACTTCTTATGTAAACTCAAAAATATCAAGTATTGATGAACCATTTAAATGCTTCAGTAGCAGACATAATGAAATTTCCTTCCTAAATAATTTGGCTAGTAAATTTAAAAAATAAGGACATTCTTCTATAAAGCTACAATGCCATAATCACACCTAAGAAAAACAACTTATTTATATTTAATTTTTATATGTTATTTAATATATAATCCATATTCAAATTTCCCACGTGTTCCAAGATGACTTCTACAACTGCTTTTTCAAACCAGAATCCAGTCAGGGTTCAAAATTATGTTTGGTTGTTGTGGTTCTTCATTGTTGTTTAGTCGATAAGTTGTGTCCAACTCTTTGTGACCCCATGGACTGCAGCATGCCATGGTTCCCTGTCCTTCTTCTGGAGTTTGCTTATTCTCATGTCCATTGAGTTGGTGATGCCATCCAACTATCTCAGTCTCTTTTAATTTGAAATAGCCTCCATTTCTTTCCCATGACTTTTTGAAGGGACCAGGCCAGTTACATTATAGAATGCCCTATTTGTATGATTGTTTCCACAGAGTATAATTTGACATATTCCTCAATCCCCTATATATCCCATAGAATAGGAGAAACACCTGGAGGACACGTTCTGGTAGTCCCCCAAATCAGCAGCAGCAGCAGTTAGTAGCTTGCTGCAGACGCACATACCCCGGAAGCTATGTTTTAACAGGCCGTTCAGGTTGATTCTGATGCATACTCCCACTAGGAGAACAAGCAGTGTAGAGGCAAGAAACAAGTTTTAGGATCAGATTCTCCTGGATCTAAACATCAGTTCTGCTAGTAATTACACATTTTTGGACATGACTTTGCTTCAGCCTCCTGATTTTTAAAATGGGGGTGATATCTTCTTTCGGCTGTCAGGATGCTTATTATGCAAACCATTGCAACACCTGATCTGACACGAAACAACTGCATGATAAGTGGGACTGTTCTATTGGTTGGTCACTTGGTTTTTCTTTTAGCTCATGTAAAAGCTAATACTCAAACTAAATGCTACTGGATTAGTGGGGGGCAGGGGGATAAGCCATGCTGTAGTAGAAAAGGAACCTCTGGATGGAAAATCCCCACTCTTAGAAACAACTAATGCACCTATTAACAAGCAATATAAGGCCACCCCCATCTGTTTATCATGCCTAGAGTGTTTTCCAAGTGTGAGGAGGATAGCTGACTACTACCTTTAGAGCTTTACATTTCTTTCATATCAAATCTCCTAAAAAAAATTAGGGAAGAAAGGATAGAGAGAGTATTTCATTGCATTTGAAATCTTTCTTCTTAATCCACATTCTTAATTCATAGATAGGTTGACTATAACCCTCCCCCAAACTGGCAGCATGACCCTAGTTAATCTATCAATCTCCAATTCATTTTCCATAAACCAAACATTTATAATGAACTTAGTAGAACTCCCTATGTAAGCTCTCAAAATTGTGCCTTATAGTTTCATAGTTTCTATATTTGTTCTTACTGTGATGTGCACATTGAGGATGATAAATTCTTTCATTGGAAATAAACTACACTTGAAAAATGTTTATAAAGCAGTTGTAACACCACATTTTGATTTTATTACTCTTCACCTTAAATTGAGAAAGAAATCAATTGTATTCCAAATAGCTTGAGAAGCAAGGACAACTTGAAATTTCTTCAAATCCCAGGAATAAAATTAAAAAAATACAACTGGAAGAAATATTTGCAGTATATACAATAGGCAAAAGTTAATGCCCATTATATCAAAGGATCCTATAAATCAATTTGAAAACTAGTGACAAAAGATGACATTTATAGATGGAAATAAATGTGACGTCCAACAATCAGCTTCACTAGTGAGCAAGTAAGTGCAAATTAAAACAATGAGATGCCGTTTTCATCCTGCAGTTAGGCAAACACTGGAAAGGCTGGTGAAGTGGAGGAGAGACAAAAGCATAACTCATACATAATAAGTGGGAGTGTACACTAGTTCAATTTTCTTGCAAGGTCATATGGCAATGTGACAGTACCCATGCACATACATACAGAATATGCAACCTAGTCAACACAGCAACTAAATTTGAAATCTCTCTACTACAGAAGTATCTGCGCACACACAAACAGATATATGTATAAAGTGCTAATTGAAACTTTTTTCGTAATAGAAAAACAGTAGAAAGTCTAAATGGTCACTCATAAAAAGTTAACTTATGGCACATCCTTACAATACAAACTATTGGAATAAAGAATCATTCCATGATAAATCTTGAATACCAAAAACAACAACAACAACAAATAACTGCATTTGGAGGAATATAATGCGTTCCCTTCTCTAGGGGATCTTCCCAACCCAGGGATCAAACCCAGGTCTCCTGCATTGCAGGCAGTTTCTTTATCAACTGAGTCACCAGAGAAGCCCAATATAATGCGGAGTCATGACAAAATGAGAATTGTCAGCAAATAAATCTTTTTGTGTATGTATGTGAGTGGACATGTATACGCACACAGAAGGCTGGAAGCATACATACAAAACACTTACTAGTGATACTACTGATATGAGGAACTGGAAAGGTCAAAGGGGAATTTCACTTTTTACTGTTTTCTTGTTTATATTCATCGTAAGCAAAATGTGAGCTTTTTGTAGTTGAAAATGTAGACAGAGTCTGGGGAGATCGGCAAAGAAATGGAAGACTTGCACCAGCCACTTGTAATGGGAGTGATGCCATGAACCCCTCTCCTAAGGCAGAGTGTCCCTGCTGCCTGTGGGTTGGCAGGAGCTCAGACTGTGGGCTTTGCTGGTCCAACAGGTGTTGGTACATTCCATCACTAGCCTGGCACTGGGCCTCTGGAGAGGAATAAACAAAGCAATGACAGTCTCGAGAAGATACCATAGGAAATCCAAGCTTTGAGGACTAGCCTTTGAGCTCCAAAGCTAGGGAAGATGTAGATTCTTATGAACTAGGATTTGTTTATTCTGTTTCTTTGAAGTTAATGCCAAGAATCCAAGTGGCTTAAACTGCCCTAAATATTTTTTCCACATTTGGTCTATTAGTCCATTTACAGATGTATGTGTCTATCTGAAACAGAAAAAGGCTCTCTTTCTGCACATGAGACTCACTATCTTAATTATAAAAATCCCCACATGGGTTCCAGTGGTAACCAAATTGATAGAGCATTTTGTTCTCAGTTTTGAGGCATGTATTGTAGTAAAGAATTTGCCTCAAGACATTAGACATTAGAAACACCTAAAGTTCTATATCTGAGAGAAAATTTCAGTTTGGGGTTAGGCATCACGGCAATTTTGATGAACTGAACTATTTATCTGAAAGACTGCTCAAAACCCAGAAACATATGCTCTTGACTTTTTCCTTTATAGCATTATTTCATTGTTTTAAAATGCTGAATAAACATTTGAAAAATACTAATTTAGAATTTCTTTTTCAGACTTTGCATTTGCAAATAATGTAGACAAGTAAGTGATTTTTAAACTTTACTTTTATTATCATGTTATTTCATAATTGTGGTGATTCCCTAAATTATTCCCATTTCCCCAAATGAATTTTAATGAGTTAAAAAATGACTAACTCTTTGATAGGAAAAATCACACTGTCTTCCTGTGATGAATGATTTCAAGCTATGTATTTATATTTGATATATTTAAAAAGAAAGAAAGTCGCTCAGTAGTGTCCGACTCTTTGCGACCCCATGGACGCCAGGCTCCTCCATCCATGGGACTTTCTAGACAAGAGTACTGGAGTGGGTTGCCATTTCCTTCTCCAGGGAACTTCCCGACCCAGGGATCGAACCCAGGTCTCCCACATTGTAGACAGATGCTTTGCCATCTAGGGTTTTTAATATTATTATCATAACCTAAAATAAATTAAGAGGTGGAGTGAGGTGGAGGGAGAAGTTAGGAAAAAAGTTAAACCTGATATTAAAAATGAAGGTCCTTACTTCCTTTTTACTTTTCCCCCAAGTATGTTCAGTGAGTGCAATTATTAATATTTTGTACTCACTGGAATTTATATTTTTAAAAGAAATAGTTCATAACTGAAAAAATCTTAATTTATGAATATTGATAAATTTTTAAAATCATCATTCTTTTCATTTTGCACTAAGGAATTTTTTCTTTGGATTCAGTCTTGAAAAATATTATCTCCCAGCACTTTTTATAAAATGTAGCATAATGCAGAGAAATAATAACTTTTCAATAAAATGTATATAAGATACTAATACATATCATAGCTATAAATATTTTAATCATTTCATTTAACCACTGAGTTTAAACGTGAATGCAAGAATAGTCACATTTATACTGACATTTATGATAGCTGATCCCAAATATGTCCATTGTATTTTTAAAATATACAATAAAAACAGTGTTACTTGTCCTGAAAGGCATTTGTCAGTAGGGCTCTGAAGTTATTTTTCAGTGGTACTATACTACAGATAACAGAAAAATATGGCGCTGATGCCTTTAAATTAAATATATGTTTTGGTCTAATTGATTTTATAATTGCCATTTTTGCAGAACTATGTTTGACGACCCAGAAGATGCTGTTTTTGTAAGGTCCATGAAGCGATCGGCAATGGCTATCACCTCTGTGAACTGGGACACAGTGCCAACACGAGAGGAAAAATACCTTGAAGAGAAAGACACAGGACCTGCCCAAATGCTTACAATCACACTGAGATAGCCCCTGGGGTTTCTAGAAATCTTAGTAGCTTTCAGTTATATATTAAACTTTTCTGTGATTAGTATATTCTTTATTTACTGTGGTGTTATTTGAAACATTAGGATGTAAACAAACACCAAGGAAAAATAATTCTTACATTTTCTCTTAAGTTTCTTTTGAAGTTAAACATGGATATAGAAATATACGCAAATTTAACAAATTTTCCAAAAAAAATGCACACATACATGTAAGTATAATCCTAGATCAAGAAATAGAACATTACCAGTACTCTAGAAACCTCCTCATTCCTGTTACCGGTCCAATGACCAGTTACTACATCATCCTGATTTCTAAACCATGTATTGTGTTTCTAAACATATACATTAGATATTAATATATATTAATATGGTTTCTAAATCATATATTAATGTTCATTTCTAAACCATATATTAATGTTCAAAAACATTGGTTTAGAAAACATATTAATGTTTTTGAAAGGCATATAAATGGAATCATAGAAGCTGAATTATTTTTTCTGGCTTCTTTTATTTAACATTGTAAAATGGACCCATGTTGTCAGTAGCAATAATTCTGTCGTGCTCATTGATATATATATAGTATTCCATTGTATGACAATGACACAAGGTATGACTTTCACTCTCACCTTTGGAGGCATTTATCAGTTCTGGGTGTGAGCTTATGATCTGTGGTTGGCCTATCCAGAAGCACTCTGTAAGAGGGAAGCAAAAACAGAAAACTTTTCAGCAGTTGCCTGGTGCTGCGACACAAAACTGGACATGTAAGGTAACTCAAAATATATTGCTGATCTTCTCCAGCTGAGCTCAAGAGCTAGATATAAGCTTATGAAAAGCAGAGCAACATGTCCCCTTATCTGATGGTGCCTAGACATTATCACACTGTACCACAGACACACTATAGAAGTGGGGCTGAAATCAAAAGCAAGAGATGAAAACCCGAGCGGGTGTAGTGAACAGTTGCCAAGAATCTGTGACCTCCTTTTACCTCTGGACACATAGGATTCTGTGCACAGCTAGAATCTGCAGTCTGGTATGGTGGCTGGCAGAAGGTTACAGCTGAGGCAAAGAAAAAGAGAGTTTCATGAATGGCTGATATAAAGGCAAAAATGACGGCATGTGGCTTCCAAGATTACTTCACAGAAATAATCAAAATGTTCTCTTCCTCTCTACTTCTCACTTAACCCGCAGGAAGACAGCTGTCAGGTCATGACACTTACACAGTCCTCTGGAGAGACCAATGTGGTGAAGAACTGAGACCTACTTCCAGAAGAAAGTAAGGAACTAAGTCCTCTGCTGACAACTATGTGAGTTACAATTCTTCCTCCAGACCCAGTTAATCACCTTGCAAGTGCGTCTTCCAGATCCAATTTAAAAGCCTCAGAGGACTGCAACTCTGGTTGAAAGCTTCATAACACCCCCCTGAGAAACCCCAAGCCAGAACCACACCATCAAGCTGCTTCTATTTTTGGCCTGCAGGAACTTCATGAGATAATGCTTACTGAAGCTTCAAGCTGATAAATTTTGGGATAATTTGCTATATAGTAATAGATAATTAATACAATGTGTGTGTGTGTGTGTGTGTGTGTGCTCAATTGCTCTAATATCTGACTTTTTCCTTATGGACTGTAGCCTGCCAAGCTCCTCTGTCCAAGATATTTTCCAAGAAAGAATACTGGAATGAGTTGCCATACCCTCCTCCAGGGGATCTTCCCAACACAGGGACTGAAACTGCATCTCCTGAGTCTCTTGCATTCGCAAGGTGGATTCTTTACCACTGAGTCACCTGGGAAGCCCCAGTAACACAATAACCCAGCCTAATCCATAATTTTAGTATTTGTTGTAAGTAACGATATCTTCAGAGAGGCAATGGCACTCAACTCTAGTACTTTTGCCTGAAAAATCCTATGGATGGAGGAGCCTGGTAGGCTGCAGCCCATGGGGTAGCTAAGACTCCGACACGACTGAGCGACTTCACTTTCACCTTTCACTTTCATGCATTGGAGAAGGAAATGGCAACTCACTCCAGTATTCTTGCCTGGAGAATCCCAGGGACAGGGGAGCCTGGTGGGCTGCCGTCTATGGGGTCGCACAGAATCGGACACGACTGAAGTGACTTAGCAGCAGCAGCAGCAGCAGCAGCAACGATATCTTGTAAAGCCTCTGGCAAGCTGAGAGGGCTTACAGTGCAGTCTTCAAGGGTCACAGCATCAGCAGCAGAGAGCTACTCTCTGATCAGTTCGAGGAATGCTACTGCATTCATTCTAGAACTGGGAGCCTGAGCTGAACTCATCAGGAACAGAATACCATGAGACCCAAAAACCAGTTATGTCGGGTGGGCAGAAAACAGTCTATTTCAGGATGGAAATGGTGTATTTTGGCTCAGATTTAAGATGGCTCATAAACTACACAAGCAGTATTACTTTTTAATTCAGTTGAGTTCAGTTCAGTCGCTTAGTCGTGTCCAACTCCTTGCAATCCCATGAATCGCAGCACACCAGGCCTCCCTGTCCATCACCAACTCCCGGAGTTCACTCAGACTCACGTCCATCGAGTCAGTGATGCCATCCAGCCATCTCATCCTCTGTTGTCTCCTTCTCCTACTGCCCCCAATCCCTCCCAGCATCAGAGTCTTTTCCAATGAGTCAACACTTTGCATGAGGTGGCCAAAGTACTGGAGTTTCAGCGTCAGCATCATTCCCTCCAAAGAAATCCCAGGGCTGATCTCCTTCAGAATGGACTGGTTGGATCTCCTTGCAGTCCAAGGGACTCTCAAGAGTCTTCTCCAACACCACAGTTCAAAAGCGTCAATTCTTAAAGCTGGAGAAGCTCTATACAGTCAACAAAAACAAGACCAGGAGCTGACTGTGGCTCATATCATGGACTTCTTATTGCCAAATTCAGATATAAATTGAAGAAAGTAGGGAAAACCACTGACCATTCAGGTATGACCTAAATCAAATCCCTTATGATTATACAGTGGAAGAGAAAAATAGATTTAAGGGACTAGATCTGATAGATAGAGTGCCTGATGAATGATGGATGGAGGTTCGTGACATTGTACAGGAGACAGGGATCAAGACCATCTCCATGGAAAAGAAATGCAAAAAAGCAAAATGGCTGTCTGTGGGGCCATACAAATAGCTGTGAAAAGAAGAGAAGCAAAAACCAAAGAGAAAAGGAAAGATACAAGTATCTGAATGCAGAGTTCCAAAGAATAGCAAGAAGAGATAAGAAAGCCTTCCTCAGCGATCAATGCAAAGAAATAGAGGAAAACAATAGAGTGGGAAAGACTGGAGATCTCTTCAAGAAAATTAAGAGATACCAAGGGAACATTTCATGAAAGATGGGCTCGATAAAGGACAGAAATGGTATGGACCTAACAGAAGTAGAAGATATTAAGAAGAGGTGGCAAGAATACACAGAACTATACAAAAAAGATCTTCACAACCAAGATAATTACGATGGTGTGATCACTCACCTAGAGCCAGACATCCTGGAATGGGAAGTCAAGTGGGCCTTAGAAAGCATCACTAGGAAGAAAGCTAGTGGAGCTGATGGAATTCCAGCTGAGCTGTTTCAAATCCTGAAAGATGATGCTGTGAAAGTGCTGCACTCATTATGCCAGAAAATTTGGAGAACTCAGCAGTGGACACAGGACTGGAAAAGGTCAGTTTTCATTCCAATCCCAAAGAAAGGCAATGCCAAAGAATGTTCAAACTTTGTAATTAGATTTCAGTAAATGGAGGATCAGTTCAGTTCAGTTCAGTAGCTCAGTAGTCTCCGACTCCCTGCGACCCCATGAATCCCAGCATGCCTTGGCCTCCCTGTCCATCACCGTCTCCCAGAGTCACTCAAACTCACGTTCATCAAGTCGGTGATGCCATCCAGCCATCTCATCCTCTGTCGTCCCCTTTTCCTCCTGCCCCCAATCCCTCCCAGCATCAGAGTCTTTTCCAATGAGTCAACTCTTCTCATGAGGTGGCCAAAGTACTGGAGTTTCAGCGTCAGCATCATTCCTTCCAAAGAACACCCAGGACTGATCTCCCTTAGAATGGACTAGTTGGATCTCCTTGCAGTCCAAGGGACTCTCAAGAGTCTTCTCCAACACCACAGTTCAAAAGCATCAATTCTTCGGTTCTCAGCCTTCTTCACAGTCCAACTCTCACATCCATACATGACCACAGGAAAAACCATAACCTTGACTAGACGGACCTTTGTTGGCAAAGTAATGTCTCTGCTTTTGAATATGCTATCTAGGTTGGTCATAACTTTCCTTCCAAGGAGTAAGTGTCTTTTAATTTCATGGCTGCAATCACCATCTGCAGTGATTCTGGAGCCCCCCAAAATAAAGTCTGACACTGTTTCCACTGTTTCCCCATCTATTTCCCATGGAGTGATGGGACCAGATGCCATGATCTTCATTTTCTGAATGTTGAGCTTTAAGCCAACTTTTTCACTCTCCACTTTCACTTTCATCAAGAGGCTTTTTAGTTCCTCTTCACTGTCTGCCATGAGGGTGGTGTCATCTGCATATATGAGGTTGCTGATATTTCTCCCGGCAATCTTGATTCCAGCTTGTGCTTCTTCCAGCCCAATGTTTCTCATAATGGACTCTGCATATAAGTTAAATAAGTAGGGTGACAATATACAGACTTGACGTACTCCTTTTCCTATTTGGAACCAGTCTCTTGTTCCATGTCCACTTCTAACTTGCTTCCTGACCTGCCTATAGGTTTCTCAAGAGGCAGGTCAGGTGGTCTGGTATTCCCTTCTCTTTCAGAATTTTCCACAGTTTATTGTGATCCACACAGTCAAAGGCTTTGGCATAGTCAATAAAGCAGAAAGAGATCTTTTTCTGGAACTCTCTTACTTTTTCGATGATCCAGCAGATGTTTGCAATTTGATCTCTGGTTCCTCTGCCTTTTCTAAAACCAGCTTGAACATCTGGAATTTCACGGTTCACGTATTGCTGAAGTCTGGCTTGGAGAATTTTGAGCATTACTTTACTAGCGTGTGAGATGAGTGCAATTGTGCAGCAGTTTGAACATTCTTTGGCATTGCCTTTCTTTGGGATTGGAATGAAAACTGACCTTTTCCAGTCCTGTGTCCACTGCTGAGTTTTCCAAATTTGCTGGCATATTGAGTGTAGCACTTTCACAGCATCATCTTTCAGGATTTGAAATAGCTCAGCTGGAATTCCATCACCTCCATTAGCTTCGTTCGCAGTGATGCTTTCTAAGGCCTACTTGACTTCACATTCTAGGATGTCTGGCTCTAGGTGAGTGATCACACCATCGTGATTATCTTGGTCGTGAAGATCTTTTTTGTATCGTTCTTCTGTGTATTCTTGCCACCTCTTCTCAATATCTTCTGCTTCTGTTAGGTCCATACCATTTCCGTCCTTTATCGAGCCCATCTTTCATGAAATGTTCCCTTGGTATCTCTAATTTTCTTGAAGAGATCTCCAGTCTTTCCCACTCTATTGTTTTCCTCTATTTCTTTGCATTGATCGCTGAAGAAGGCTTTCCTATCTCCTCTTGCTATTCTTTGGAACTCTGCATTCAGATGCTTATATCTTTCCTTTTCTCTTTGGTTTTTGCTTCTCTTCTTTTCACAGCTATTTGTAAGGCCCCCCAGACAGCCATTTTGCTTTTTTGCATTTCTTTTCCATGGAGATGGTCTTGATCCCTGTCTCCTGTACAATGTCACGAACCTCCATCCATCATTCATCAGGCACTCTATCTATCAGATCTAGTCCCTTAAATCTATTTCTCACTTCCACTGTATAATCATAAGGGATTTGATTTAGGTCATACCTGAATGGTCTAGTGGTTTTCCCTACTTTCTTCAATTTATATCTGAATTTGGCAATAAGGAGTCCATGATATGAGCCACAGTCAGCTCCTGGTCTTGTTTTTGTTGACTGTATAGAGCTTCTCCATTTTTGGCTGCAAAGAATATAATCAATCTGATTTTGGTGTTGACCATCTGGTGATGTCCATGTGTAGTCTTCTCTTGTGTTGTTGGAAGAGGGTGTTTGCTATGACCAGTGCATTTTCTTGGCAAAACTCTATTAGAGTTGCTTCATTCCGTATCCCAAGGTGAAATTTGCCTGTTACTCCAGGTGTTTCTTGACTTCCTACTTTTGCATTCCAGTCCCCTATAGTGAAAAGGACATCTTTTGGGGTGTTAGTTCTAAAAGGTCTTGTAGGTCTTCATAGAACTGTTCAACTTCAGCTTCTTCAGCATTACTGGTTGGGGCATAGACTTGGGTTACTGTGATATTGAATGGTTTGCCTTGGAAACGAACAGAGATCATTCTGTTGTTTTTGAGATTGCATTCAAGTACTGCATTTCAGACTCTTTTGTTGACCATGATGGCTACTCCATTTCTTCTGAGGGATTCCTGCCCAAAGTAGTAGATATAATGGCCATCTGAGTTGAATTCACCCATTCCAGTCCATTTTAGTTTGCTGATTCCTAGAATGTCGACATTCACTCTTGCCATCTCCTGTTTGACTGCTTCCAATTTGCCTTGAATCATGGACCTAACATTCCATGTTCCTATGCAATATTGCTCTTTACAGCATCAAACCTTCCTTCTATCACCAGTCACATCCACAACTGGGTATTGTTTTTGCTTTGGCTCCATTCCTTCATTCTTTCTGGAGTTATTTCTCCACTGATCTCCAGTAGCATATTGGGCACCTACTGACCTGGGGAGTTCCTCTTTCAGTATCCTATTGTTTTACCTTTTCATACTGTTCATGGGGTTCTCAAGGCAAGAATACTGAAGTGGTTTGCCATTCCCTTCTCCAGTGGACCACATTCTGTCCAATGGAAGATGGGGTATTGCAATACTCAGGTTAACCACTAAAAGAATAGTAAAATAAAAAAGTTATTTTTAATCCCACAATCGCTAAAAAGGAAAAAAATCTATTCCAATTGCAAAAGTATGGCTAACAAATTTTACTTAATCTTTTTAGAGAACTAATGGAAATATATCTCATTTGTATGAAAAAGATTTGTTTCAAAATGCACTCCTCAATACTGGGTACTTCTGGTTCAAGAATGAAGACCTATTATTTCCACGAGAGGAAAACATTACATTAAATACCATTTGGAGAAAAGGACAAAATAAAATACATGATCCTTACCTAAATAATCTAAAACTCTACCAAAACAGAATACACAATTGAGAGTCTTTAATTATTTGCTTCAAAAAACAAAGACCCATTCAAGTGGGTTCAAGAGGAAGCACATTTATTTCAGGATCCATCACTTGATCTTTTAACTGGGGAAGAGAAAATACTGATGCATAGATTTGTGGAGGGCTGCGGTTATAAGCTAGGGCTCTGGGATTGGACAATCTAGTTTAGCTCTTCCACTTACGGTTACGTTACTTGGACAAGTTAGTTAATTTCTATAGAGGCTTTAATTTCCTTTTCTTTAAAACAAGAAGTTACTTCAGAGAGTTGCAAGGATTATACTAGATCATGTATGTAACGTGTTAAGTAGAGTGGCTTTCTCAAAGTGCTCAATATATGTCATCTATTACAGTTGACCCGTGAATAACTTGGGTTTGATCTACATAGATTCACTTATGGGCAGATTTTTTTCCCAATAAATATGTAGCACAGTACTACATGCTTTGTAGTTGGCTGAATTCACAGATGTAAGACTACAATTATGGAGGACAGATTGGAAAGTTATACTTGGATTTCTGGAGGGTGGGCATCCCTAACCCCTGTGTTGTTCAAGAGTAGTTGTGCCCCTTAGGAACTATACCTAGCACCAGAGACTGATGTTTGTGTTCATTCAAAATGTACACGTTGAAATCTAATTCCCAGTGTGATGGTACTTGGAGGTAAGGCCTTTGGGAGGCAATCAGGTCA
Source organism: Capricornis sumatraensis (assembly GCF_032405125.1). Taxonomy (NCBI): domain Eukaryota; kingdom Metazoa; phylum Chordata; class Mammalia; order Artiodactyla; family Bovidae; genus Capricornis; species Capricornis sumatraensis. The sequence goes on from NC_091073.1 coordinate 29,863,600, forward strand.
TGAGCGTGGAGCCTCATGAATAACAGGATTAGCAAGCTTGTAAGAGGCCAGAGAGCTAGGATGCCCTTTCTGCTAATGAGGACATAGTACAGTGGCCCTCTGTAAACCAGGAAGAAGACACTCACCAAGAACTTGACCATGCTGGCACCCAGGTCTCGAACTTCTAGCCTCAACTGTGAGAAATAAATGTTTGCTGTTTAAACCACCCTAACCCATGGTAATTTGTTTTAGCAGCTCAAACTAGGACATGCAGTCTATTAGGGTTCTTCAGAGATACAGAATCATTTGGGTACATGCATATTTACAGAGAGCAATTTATTTTAAGGAATTGCGTCATGTCATTGGTGCGGCCAGGGCTGGCAAGTCCAAAATTTGTAGGGTAGGCTGGTACAGACTTGAAATTCAGGTATGATTTGGTGTTTCAGCTTTGAGTCCAAAATCCACAGAGCAGGTATTTGTTTGCTGGAGCTTATTTTTGCCTCTGATTGTTGTTTCCATGTTACTGGCTTCTGCCTCAAATCTGTGATATATGAGGCAGAAAGGAAACAGACAAAAAACCAAGTATCACTGCCTGGTCCTGAGGGGCCTAGCCAGTCGGCTTCCTCTGTTTATTTTATATGTAATGTCCAGGGTTTTCAGTCTTACTTAGGAGGAGGAATAAGGAAAAGTATGTATACACTATCTTCCTAGAAGTGTTCAGATTTTTTTTTTTTTAATCTAGCTGAACTAATTTCACTTGTGGCTTCTGAGTTTAGTGATATATTTAAGAAGGCCTTCTTCATGCCAAAGTCACTAAGAATTCATTCATGGTTTCTTCTGGAACTGACAATTTTTTTCACATTTAAAATTAGTCATTTGGCATCATTTCTGAGATTAAGTAGTTTTATGTAAGTGTATGAATTTGCTAGCTACACTACCCTGATCAATTACATAGCTACCTGATTCATCGCAGACAAATTAAGATCACCATTTTAAAAAGATGACTTTATTGATTTATAAAACTAGAATTTTATCTTTAAAGGACATAGAAGCTAGGCTAGAGCCACCTTTTGCGGGGGAAAATCTGTTTATCTGCTAAAGTATTCAATCATTATTAGCAGGAAGAAGAAAGTTGTTTTTACTAAATTAAGATCTTGCTTTTTGTCCATGCAAATGATGCTTTAATATTATCAGAGCTTACATAAACATTATTAATTTCTATACAATTGCAAACAGATATGCTTTTCCAAAATAAACATTGCTGCTGCTGCTAAGTTGCTTCAGTCGTGTCCAACTCTGTGCGACCCCATAGACAGCAGCCCACCAGGCTCCCCCGTCCCTGGGATTCTCCAGGCAAGAACACTGGAGTGGGTTGCCATTTCCTTCTCCAATGCATGAAAGTGAAAAGTGAAAGTGAAGTTGCTCAGTCATGTCCGACCCTTTGCGACCCCATGGACTCCAGCCTACCAGGCTCCTCCATCCATGGGATTTTCCAGGCAAGAGTACTGGAGTGGGGTGCCATTGAAGAGATGCAAAAACACCCTGTAGTGGTAGCACTGTAATCCAAAACTTGACCTGCCTTTGTACTTTTTCTAAGAGCATATAATCTCAAAACGTTTATGTGCCTTCGTTTTCCTTTTAATTATATTTATATACATTTAACTTTTGAAATTTGATTCCATTAAATTTTTCAAGGAGGTCTTAATAGTTCTTTGCTTTTGATTTATAGAAAGCCAAATGAGAAATTTGCTCATGTAACCAAACGAAGCAAACCCAGTGTGGACCATGTCAGAGCCCAGTGAATTCGACACCCTTCCCTCCTTGTATCCCTCCCTTATCTGGATCTACTCAGTGGCTGCATTCTCCTAGGTACCTCTACATGTCAGCTGCTGAACTGAATCCCTATAATTTATGATCATCCCAAGGGAGAAACAAACAAAAATCCTCCCTCTTTGGCTTCAGGAAGGTAAAATCTCTGAGAGGTACTCTGATGGGCCTTGTTGTGGCCAAGGAAACAGGTCACTACTGATTGTTATAAAACTGGGAGACTAGGAAGACATCTATCTCCCACTCAAAAAGGGAAGTGATTTGTTTCAGAAGCAGGGGAGACGGTCCTGAGAAGATAAAAACACTGCAGAACTACTTCAAGTATTTCTGTTAAATTTAATATCCAATAATATTAAAACTCGAGTAAACTCACAAACATGACGGATGACTAAAAGCAGTCATCTTTTTAAGGGCCGAGGGGTCACCCACCACATCCTATAAAATAATGGCTTGTCTACAGAGCTCTACTATTATCTCATGTCTGCAGAGAAACTACAGCAATGGTAACATATAAAGAGTATACAATGTTGTAGTCAAACTTGCAGACCTTGCTGAGTTCCAACTCTGTACTTTTGGATGACTGAGTGGGCCTTTTTAGACTTTAACTTCCTTATCTGTGCTGTGAGTGGATAAAAATAAAGCCTAATTCATGGGGTTGTTGTGAATATTAAACAAAATAACTTCAGAGATGCAGTAGCTTTCAGTGTTAGCTATTATTATTACCTAGTTGGTAAAGAATCTGCCTGCAAAGCTGGAGACCCGGGTTTGATCCCAGGGTTGGGAAGATCCCCAGGAGAAGGAAATGGCAACTCACTCCAGTATTCTTGCCTGGGAAATCCCAAGGACAGAGAAACCTGGCAGGCTACAGTCCATTGGGTTGCAAGAGTCAGACACGATTTAGCAACTAAGCCACTACTGGGTCAAAAAGCACAATCCAAGTTTTGAATAAACCTACTGGCTAATTTAATATTCTATTATATCAGCTCTGAGTATAAGACATTACAATAGTAAGACTAATCTAATCCTTTAGGTCCTGTTTTTGAGAAAAGTTTCTGGATGGCATATTGAAAATAATTCAAGATGGTAAAAAAAAAAAACAACGAGTAGCTGGATGACCACCTGTTTTGAACCATCTATTTTTGGTTATTTATGACAAAGACAGTACCATCAGAACCAACCTCATTTTTCTTAAATTCCATTTTCTAACCAACCCTTCCCTGAAATATATCTACAGAACTTTTGATACTGACATGGCTTACATCTGAAGTCCTCTCTGTCCAACTGGAAAGTTACTATTAATGCCAGCTGTAGCTGTGCTGGAGTTCTGACTCATATTAGCATTCATTTCAATAAAGAGAAAATCACCTATATGTTGCCACATCTCAATTTTCCTGCTCCCTTCGGCTTTTTCATAACCTTTCCTGCTATCCAAAAACAGGGACCATGATGATACCACATACTCAAAAAATAATTAAAATCAGGGAACTTGGGTTAAAAATTTACTTGTGGAAGAGGAAGGGCTAAGAGGACCATTTTTCTAGTCAAAGACAAACGTTTATCAGTGTGTGCAGATTGAGGGATTTCAATGAGAGAAGGGGGGCTTGTCATGATTCACAAGTGCAGGAAAAATCTGCCTGTTGAATTCCTACCCACTTAACCCTAAACAGTGATTTACTCACAAGAAGTCTTCCTACAGCAGCATAATACAGGGTGTACAGAAGATGTACGTGTTGGGGCTGGGAGAAAAGTAACTGAGCGTAAGGAAGCGAAAAAGCAGCAAGACAGAAGAATCTGATCAGTGAAGTGAAGTGAGAATTCTTGTCATTCTGATTTACAATTGTAAATATTAAAATAATTATTACTGTGTTCTCCAGCATTTGCTGTTTCCTAAAATGTTTTAAGCTCTCTAATATTTCTTTACCATTTGCCACCCCCTAAGTAGCAATAAACTATGAAAAAAGATTTAAATTGGCTCTATTAGTAGGCACGATTTATTTTACAATCAACACACGGGAACTTTGAAACACAGCACTATCTTCAAATCTCACTCTAGGTCGATTTAAATACTCAGACACTAAAAACTGATGCCAGCACAGCCTATAAATGACATTTATAAATCAGACAAGTTATATAATCAGACAAATCTTTCGTGGACAAGAAGAACCCCGTGGAAAGCTTACAGGAAGGTCACAGCTTTTCAAGTGGAAAACGGCACATGAGTCAGTTTTATAGTAACTGTGGACACAGTATGCTTAGTCTTTGTTTAATCAACAATTTCATCAAACGTATGTTTTTAATGCACATGCTGAGATAACTGTGGCTATACCTCAGTTCCTCCTGGGGGATTTGACATTTCTGAAGGTACAAATACTGTAGATAAAATGTCACTGCAGGAACTACATAAAGTTCAGTCTGCTCAGGATAAATTCTATAGAAAACTACAATTAGCTGAACTATGTCAGAGCTCCTTTAAGATGTAGCTTTTCTTCATTTTATTGCATCTTAATAAGTAGCACTTTACCATAAATGCTATTTATATAAAGCATTTTATTTACATATAAGTTATGATTCTAACTACCCATCTCTATGGCTATAAAATTTTTCTTTTCCTGAAAATCTCCTCTCTCCTACAACTATTCTGCTTGTCTCTTTGTTTCCAAGAACATATATTTCTTTTTTAAAAGGAAATTTATTTTCCTTTGAGAACAACTGCTGGGAAGCCTGCCTCAGAAAGGGAATAAAAATGTTTCTCCTGCATTTTGAAACAACGTCTTTCTCTCCAGGAATATCTGTCCTATTATACAACAGAATCAGTATGAAGTCAGGGCGTGGTGGACAGGGTCTTGCTGGAAAGCACATATTCTGTGAAATGTGGAATCCCGCCACAGTGCCAGGCAGGTGTGGAGCCAAGCAGGACGCAATCATGTGAGTTCCCAGCTACCTGCCAGGTGAGGACTGTCTGCACTTGCTCAGACACTCCCTGGCCCTTACTCCTCAGACACCTGTGGACCTACAGCAGCCTCCTGTAAGCCTTCCAGCCCAGCATCACTCTGCAGAGATTCTTTCTCGCCTTCCTCAGAATCCTTAGGATTGTCATTCTCTTGGCAGATTCTCGTTTCAGCCTCCTCCGGCCGCTCTTCACCAACACAATTAGAATTGACGTCAAGTCTGCTATCTGATAAAAAAAAAAAGAAGAAAAAAAGTCATCTGGCTCTTACTATGTGCCAGACACTCTTCTAAGGGCTTCTGTGTATTAAATCATTTAATCCTCATAACAACCACAAGGGGGAGTTTTCTATTAGCATTGTTCTTTTACAAATGGGGAAACAGAGAAGAGAGGGGGTTTGTTAACCTGCTCATCGTGGCACAGCCAGTGAAAATAAGAGAACTGGAGTTCGAACTCAGGCCTCGAAATCAGGATTGCAGACAAGCAAAATCCACATTTGAATATGGCTTTGCCATGAGTTAGCTTGACATGCTTGGTTAGGTAAATGCCTATCCAAGGCTGTCTCCTTATAAAGTGGGGGATAATAAAGCCTATTGCACATTTGTGGAGAATAAAGGAGTAGAATCGTGTGCGGGATGGACTGATGTCTACCAACCATGCGTTCTCATCCACTGACAACCCTCCCATGTGGCTTCTTGAGTATGTGACCAGCCGTTATATACCACTTTCAACACTCGGGATATAAAGGTTTGGTCCAGCAAACAGAAGAAAGCAAGACAGCCAGAAAGCCTGACTGTTCTATTAATAATCTATTTATACCAGTTTATTTGGTATGAATGCAGGTTTGTACAAATCATCCATTTCCATTAATAGGTTTCTCCACCAGGTGGCAAAGGGACATGGTCCTTTGAGGAATAGAGATGAGCATGCTTAGTGTCAGAATCACCCAGGTAACCTTTTGGCAACCTATCACTTCCCAGAATGTGTGATACATATCCTATATCCTCTGGGGTGGGACGTAAGAGTGTGGGCGGTTCTCTTCTCCAATATGTGAATCATTGCCGAAGCAACTCACTGTTTCTGATGAAAATGAGTCATACACTTTATGAGGAAAGGAGAGGAAAAATAATAAGGAACTCACTGCCCTCACACTTCTGGAAAGTTATGCTGTGCAAGTTAACTTGCAATTTATAAATTTATTCCATAATTTTACCTGCAGTTTCCTAATTAAGAAATTTAAAGGTTTCCAATCTTAAAATCTTCAGGCAGCCATCAGGGGAAATTTAATTATTTCCTTATTCAAAGACCTTAAAATCCTTTGTGAGCAAAATGTAAGTAAACTACTCATTAAGAGTCAGATGGCTCCAGAGCAGTCTCATGAATCACAAAGTAGAAAGGGGAATAAACACCATTCCTCAGAATTTTATGGTTTTCATTTTCTAGTGCTATCTAGGCTGACTATAGTCTGTACATTATCCCAGAGACTCAAAAGAAGGATATATTTAAGTGTGATCCTGATGTTGGTTAACCCCAGTCTTCCTTGGTTTCCTGAGAAGACGCAGTTCCTGTGTGTCCTGTGTTAATATAATTGATCCTTCCTCTTCCTACTCACAAGTATTATGGTCCCAGTTTTTATACACTTACTGTTCTCCTCTTCACTCTTTGCCTTGGCAGCCTCCAACTGTTGCTTCTCATAAATGTCCTTGAGATTCTTACAGATTTTCTTATGTGCAAACCAGTGTGTTTTCTGGCAGGTCTGATCACAATATATTACCTGAAGGCAATTGTAGGTTTATTTTCAAGAGGTGTAGTCACATGATTTTTCAATTACAACATTAAATCAAGTACTGTGCTGTAAAAATATTAACTTTTCTAGGCGTCCCTGGTAGCTCAGATGGTAAAGAATCGCCTGCCATGTAGGAAACCTGGGACTGACACCCGGGTTGGGAAGATCCCCTGGAGAAGGAAATGGCAACCCACTCCAGTATTCTTGCCTGGAGAATGCCCTGGACAGAGGAGCCTGGTGGGATATAGTCCATGGGCTCACAAAGCATCGGACATGACTGAGTGACTAACTCCCAGTGTGCTTTATTTTAAAACCATGATGTATGAATGTGTATTGTTTATCTTTGCAATTTTCAGCTTACATTTTTTAACAACAATGAACATATACCACATGGTCTACCAAAGACTCTAACATATGATTTATTTAAGAGACTTCTGTGTGCCCGAATTGATATGGTACAAGGACAAAGAAAATACAATTGTTGTCCCAGAGGAAGCTAGAGCAGGATGGGATAGCATAGATGGAGGCTAATAATTAACAACATGATTTATATCCTAGAACAGGACGTAACAGCAATGGGAACACAGAGGAAGCGGTGACTCACTCTAAATAGAGGGAGTCAGTAGACAGAGAAACAGGAAAGAAGCACTCCAAGTAGATGGAATATCTTGTACCAAAATGCAGGCATAGGAAAGTGAATGCTGTGTTTAGGACAGCAATACATTTGTGTAAATAGAGCTTAGATTTTTGTAAAATTATATGCCACGCACTGGGCTAGGCTGTTATACATAGAAGGTATTACAGACTATATTACTGGCCCCAATTCTTCATTCTTTCCTGCACCCATACATTTTCCCGTGTGACTTCAAAGTTCTTTTCTCTGAAGGGGAGGAGAATTAACTTTAAATATAGCCATGCAACTTGTTTTGGCCAGAGGAATGAGACAGCATGGCAATTTCAAGGCTGGACCTCAAAAGACCTTGTATGTTTCTACTTGCCTACTTACAGCTCTACCATCACCATGAGGACATGTTCACCCTGGCCTGCTGGTCCAAGGAGGATGAGAAATACATGGAACAGATGTGACCCAGCCAACCACAAACATGAGGGGGAAAAAAAGACTTGCTTTAAGTAATGAATTTTGGAGTGATTTTATATGTGGCCATACTTAATCATTGTAGATGGTCTCATTTAGTTCTCACAACTCTAGCCCCATTTCACACATAAGGAAACTGAGGCTCAGAGAAGTAAGTAATTAAAGGGAACGAAACTGGAGAAGAAGTTTCTAGCAGAACATGACAGGTTACAGAAGAATGTGCTAAAGAATTTCAACCTTAAAAACAACAGGAAATTAACATGATCTGTAGGGTAAAGTGAATGTCCAGATGCACGCATGTGGGTAGTGTCTGTATGTGAGAAGAACCCACTCAGATATGCTCTTTATAAAGAGAATTCTGGCAGAAGTTGGTAGCAGTACAGAGCTTAAAGACTGGTGACAGTGAGAAGGGAGTGAGAGCTTTACGAGGAAGAGCTGATGAAGAGAGAGTAGTTGAAGCCAACATTGGAAGATTTAAGACTGCATATTTATGAATTGTTGTAGGTTCTCACATATGCCCCAGTCTCAGTCCCCTGTGATTAAGTTTTCTCTTGTTTTCTCGTAACCATTCATTCATTCACACTCTCTTTTTTGGGTGTGGTCAGCATAGAAGCTGGGCAACATGTGAGCTGGACAGAAGAGGGAACAGAACTACATGTATCCTATAGTTCTTTTTCAAAATTATTTTAAAATATTAGATTCAATACTTCATATCTAATATATTAGAATTTATTAGAAAAATGCCAACTATTACTTTATAGAATATGAAAACTCAGTTACCAACTTCGATGAACTCTAAACCAGATGTCAATGAACTTAACTTCATTCTTACCATTTTGCACACTGAGCATCTTTTACTTGCTCCTTTTTCTCCACAGGTAGTGCAAAATTCAACATCCACAAAACCCACCTGACCAGTGATGGCTTGGGTAAGCACAGAGAATGCAGTGGGGTCAGAACCCTAGAGGAAGTAAGAAGAGGAGAAAAAAAAAACTCTGAAATCACCATGGACAGAGGAGACACTACCAGAAAAAGAGACAAAATGATTAAGGCGAGAGAGAGCCTGCACAGACTTTAAGACACCTTTCTGAGCACCTTTTTCTGCACCAAGTATATGGCAGGTAAGTCATGGATCCAGATGTTCAGAAAGAAAAAATCTGGCTCTATTCTAGAATAAATGTATTTTTCAACTGGGATTATTCAGTAAGCATACAAAGATTTCAGATATAGGACAGTGAACTCAGAGTGGAATTTCCTTCTGAGAATTAAGACAATATATAATACATATTCTGAAGGACAATTAATAGGATACATCACAAATGTTTATCATAATTCTTAAAAGATTAATGCAACTTAAGTGTTTTAAAGAACTTGTCTATTTAAAACTATTTACTTGATGCAGATCCACAATTCTAATAGATAAAAATTCTCACCATTATCACTGAAATGCTCTAAACTCTTAAGATTAAAGAGCTATACGTGTGGTTGCATTAGGTTATTAAGAAAAACCAAAAATATGAAAATTATACAGTTATTGAAAATCAGAATGGCTTGCTAAAGAGGATTTATGAAATTTCTTAACAGAGGAAATTATAACGGCAAATATTTATCTGCCTGGGGTAATGCTATTAAGACCTATTTAAATATTTATCTGCCTGGGATAATACTATTAAGATCTACTTAGAGCAATTACAGGGTATGGAGCTATCATACCTATTCACAACAGTTCTTATTTCTGAGTTTTTCAAATTTGCTTCTTTATTCTTAACTAAAAATGTGGAAATTTTCATAGTTTACATTTTTATTTTTATTTGCTTTTCCTTTCTAAGAATATTTATTTTACCAGTTATACATAACAAATAACCACCTTGGAACACTGTTTTACACTGTACTCATTTCAAAACCACTTTACTCCTCCTGAAAACAAATAATTACTAAGTTTCTTTTTAGTTCAAGAGTTAAGAATTCTCTTTTGGAATGAAGATAATATAACAGTAAGAAAAAAGAGCTAAAATAAAACCTCAGATACTAGTTATAAGTTAATAATTTCATCAGGAATGAATGTCTACGGCAGTTGTGCTGAAGAGAGGGTGTGCATCAGAGAGCTTGTTGAAAATTGCCACAACTACACAGATGCCCTTGCAGCAACGAAAACCCAGTGCAGCCAAAAATTAAAAACAAATAAATAAAAATTAAGGGGGGAAAAAAATGATGACTGAGACATGTTCAAAATTTTCCCCAAGATGGGACTTTTGTAGGTGTCACAAAACAATGATATTCTCACAAATATACCAGAAGTAAAACTTAAATATTTTTTGCTAGAAATATGGCTATTAATGTGAACTATTGCCTCAGAAAAAAATTGATGGTACAGCAGAGTAACCATGTGAAATCTTTCCTGTCACAGTTGAGTGATAAGAATTCTTTCTTACTATACAAAACCTCGTCATCTACTTTGTTAAATATGTATCCTATAAAATCAGAGACCTTAGCTAGCCTTCCAGAAGTTAAAATATACACCTTCAAATGATAAAGCAAAATATCTTTAACAGTGTCATGTTACAATTCTTGAGCAGCATCTCTTCAATAGAGCTATGCCTCACACTTCCTGCTGAACTCTGTGACAGGCAGACGCCAGAATTCCACGACAGGCAGAGGTTTGGGCTCAGGCACTAACACTGTCAGGAAATACCACAGGTGATCTTCATGGCAGCCGGCCGTGAGAACCACCATGTCACGGGACAAGGTTAATACTGCTTCAGAGGCTTCTGAACTTGCAGAATACGGCAATCTGCCAGGCAGTCAACAGTGGCTATCTGGGACAACGTACAACCACAAGCACTGCAGATCAAGTCTTCAAGACAGCAGAAGTTTTTAAAGAGAGAAATATTTCTAAAATGCATTAAATAAATATTATCTTGATTACTGATGACTCAGATCACTAGGATAAACATCAGTCAAACACCATACTAACTACACTGTTCTATGATATAGGGCTAAGATGGATTGTTGAGTCCTACACTGGCCTGCTTTGACTTTTTAAAAAGTACTCCGACCTGCTATTTTTAGTTTTTCTGTTTTCTCCCTTAAAGGTACAAGGTCGGCTACACTTATTAGTGCTGGGTATCGCTCAGCAGCCACTGTTAATTGCGTCTCTGATAAGCTTATGCTTTCCAGCCCTAGACCAATTTTATTTTCTTGCCTGCCTAGGACGGGAATATGAGTTTGGAGGAAGAGCATTAGATGCCTTGCAAAGGTGAGGTTATTAGCATATGCATGATAATCCACGGCTAAAGAATTCTGGGTGGGAAAATGGGAAAGGATTTGGGTCCCTAGTTCACTGTACCAGACTGGGTCTGCCTACCCCTGGGCACATATTTAATATGTGGATTAAGTAAGCTCTGATCTATTTAATTCATAGTTGGCTGGAGTATGATATGCAGAGCCAAAACACATTCATAATTGATAAGCTACCCTCATAATACGCTAACTTAAAACTTCCAAAAACTTAAACACCAAATAGCCAAGCGTATTAAAGAGCAAGCGGAAAGAATCTCTACGTGAAATCATGGTGAACTCTCAGGAATAAATCAATGCATGAACTTCATGAAATCACCTTGTCTTCTTAGGCCTTTCTTCTTTAATGGTTCTGATTGGATGAAACTTTAATATATAAAAGGAGCACCTGGAACTCATTTTTAGTCCTGATTTTTTCAGGCTGAGACTGATACAACAGCCTAGCGAAGGCAGAGAAGAACCGACATTGCCAGAGGGAGGGAGGAAGGCATGGATGGTAACAGTGTCAGGACCAGTTTCTTGCCTAATACACAAAGGCTGATAAGGGATTTCATTGAAATGTGTAAAAGCATAACCGGTATAGATAAGGTGATCTGAAAACTATCCAAAATAGGGAAGGCAGGGAGTGTCTTTAATACCACTTAAATAAATACATGACGAAAGTTAAGTAAAGAACAGATAATAAAGTTCAAATTTACTTCCCATAACTGTTAAGCATAAATAGACTTTTTTTTAATGTGTGGAAAATTCATAAAATCAGAGGCATTAAGGGAGGATCTAAGAAGCGGGACATACTTTAAGACTGTTTAGCAGGATACACAATGCGCTTTCCCATAACTCATCCTCTCACATCCCCCCGACAGGAAACCATCAAGGTAGACATTCAATTCCTACTTCCATCTAGTACGGGATTTTACGCTAGCTTTTCACAAGCTACACAGGAGAACAAACGTGGGTCTGTATTACGTACTGGATGTGACCCCACCACTGAGGTCTCACCAAGTCATTAAAAACGTAAATATCCACTGTAACTATAATATCTATATTCTGATCTAAGGAAACACTGTGCATTAAACCATGAGCTATATAAATGAAAGAAGAGGTCTGACAGGGAAAACGCATAAACAGAAACAATGTTACCAGGCAAATTTATCTCCATGTTTGTTTCTGAAATTTTCCTTAAGATAATTATGCCTTCATTAGGTAACTAAATAATGCTAAGGAGAACATGCCTCTAATTGTATAAAATATGGTAATTAGGTCTTACTGACGGAGTTAACCTAGTTAGGAAGAAGAGCCTTACGATTTCGACAGGAGCAATGCTTCGCACCAGCTGCTGGAGGAGCGTGGCTTCACAATAAGGAAATTTTCTGATACTTTCTCGAATGATCTTTTCTTGATATACTGGAAAGCCATCAGAAGCTCGGCCTTTTAACAAGCTGAAAGATAGTTTGAAAAGAGTAACTGGAATTGAATTGCCAAGCATTTCCTCCCAGCTGAACACATGAACTTCAGGTAGTTCCTTCCTTGCTCCGTGGGCCTCCCTGGCAGCTCCAAGGGAAACAAATCTGCCCGCAGTACAGGAGACCGGGGTTTGATCCCTGGGTTGGGAAGATGCCCTGGAGGAGGGCAAGGCAGCCTACTCCAGTATTCTTGTCTGGAGAATTCCATGGACAGAGGAGTCTGGCGGGCTACAGCCCATGGGGTTGCAGAGTCAGACATGACTGAGTGATCAACACTTTCACTTTTCTTTGCTGCTTACGATTTTCACTGTGTAGTCACCTCATGAGGACTGATTCAATTCAAATTGCTATTCCACCTGCCCATTAGACCAGGTCTTATCAGGTTTAGGAGCCCAGGGATGTATTCTAAAAGGTGACCCCTGACGTAAAACACACTAGACATTTATCAGATTAGCTGGTTACTTATTACCATGGCAGTTATTTGAACAAAGAATGTAAACTCTGATTAAGTCACACCCTTCCAACTTAGTTCTCTTTTCTTAGTAAAATCATGAGAATCTGACCCCTGGACTTGTGCTACCTTCTAGCAGTAAGTATGATTTTACAAATGCTTTTTAACCTCTCCAAACTTCAGATTTCTCACCCATAATTTAGGATGGCAAAAATGCTGTAAATACTACAGAATGGAATAGTCAATCCAGGGCCCCTGGTTTCTGGCAGATTAAATGTGATCTCAACAATAACAGCTGCTGCTAAAATGTTTAATTTTTAAAGCCATAATGAGATTTCATATAATAAAACATTATCCATTTGAGTATATTTTATACATGACATGGTAAAACTGTACCTTTTGATCAGAGTGTCCAATTTATTTTCTCTGTCTTTTAAGAAGTTAATACATTTCTGAAAGATACAGCTGATGTAATGCATTTTCATAGCCAGTACTTCATTCATGTCTCTTTGCTTCATACATTTCTCACAAATCAAATCCATCACCTTGTAGCATTTATTCAGAGCTGCTTCTTCTGCCAGCAGAGGATTCTCGTTTATAAGCATCACAATCTAGAAGAAACCCCAGTGAGCTTAGAAATTCCATAAGAGATTTTTCCATGCTCAATTTAGGCAGTCAGTTTTGATTACCAAATGAAGTCTTTCTCATGGTCACATATTTGCTGTTAATTCAAATAAAAATACAACTTGCCACTGATCAAGTTGTGAAACTAACAACAGAAGGACACCATGAAATCTCTTGAACTCTGTATTTCAAAGTTATTGTGTGATTTGCAATCCAGTTAAACTAAGTATTAGTTGGCCACTTGGAATCATGGTTTCTATATCTGTTAAAGGCTCTTTTACTCAAGATAAAAGTGTCAGTCACTCAGTTGTGTCCGACTCTTTGCAACCCCATGAACTGTAGCCCATCAGGCTCCTCTGCCCATGGGATTGTCCAGGCAAGTATTAGAGTGGGTAGCCATTCCCTTCTCCAGGGGATCTTCCTGACCAAGGGATTGAACCTGGATCTCCCATACTGCAGGCAGATTCTTTATCGCCTGAGCTAGGGAAGTTCTCTTACTAAAGATAAGCATGGCATATTTGTACACCCTTTATATACAGAAACAAATCACAGAGCAATCACTACTTTTAGCTAATATTACTGAGCATTAGGATTTCATGGCTAGGAAAACCACAATTCTCATTCATTCTTGTCAATTATAAGGAAATGAGGTTTTTATAGGCAGAAGTCTAAAAATAAAAGGTGTATTGCTTGCTAACTACATTTCTCTGTGGAAATTTTCCTAATATGCTTCTAATCATTAATATGAATAGATGAAAGAGGAAAGCAAAACTAGATTTTTAAAAGGGGGTAAAGGAGAGTTATCCAATATGATGTATTATGGGTCCTACACTTCCCAAATACACACAGATTAAGCCCAAATTCAGTGTAAGAAGGAGTATTTTCTTCTTTACTGATTGCATAGGATACCTGTACAAATCCGTATAACAGTAATGTAAATATATGGGAAACAGAGGCACAACTGTGTTCTCAGAGCAGAAAGTCATTCAGTATTTGTTAACCTATGTGTCACAGTAAAATACCTATCCCAGGTAACTGAAACGTTAGGAAACAACAGATGGTGGATTTCATGAATCAGATCCTTTTCTTTAGACAAGGAGCAAGGTAACTGTTAACTTAAGGAAAACCCATGCCCAAGCCTCCTACGTGAAAATTTAACATAAACTAAATGTTCTTGTTAAATTAAAATAAGACTTTTACTTATTTCTGACCCTACTGATAACACAGCCCAGTCTTCCACTCCAAATATAGCACTCAGTAATAAACTAGACTGCATGAAATAACTATAATCAGAATCCTTATTGATAAATTTGCTGACAACTTCCTCTACCATTATATAATTCAAAAGTTAATTTGTGGCAGAGAAGAAAAGAATCATTAATTATTTATATTTCTCCTATCAACTACCATCACTTGATGCCATTTGCTCAATATTTTGTATACATTATGAATCAAAACATAGGATCTAAACTTGGATGTGAGAATTCTTTAAAAAAAAACAAACACCCCAAATAGAACCCAGATTCATGATTTTTTTGTTTAAGACTTAGACGTATTTACTTTATAATATATGTCAGTAAACCTCATGGACTGCAGCCTGCCAGGCTCCTCTGTCCATGGAATTCTCCAGGCAAAAATACTGCAGTGGGTTGCAATTCCCTTCTCCAGAGGATCTCTTGGACCCAGGGATTGAACCCAGCATATTCTTTACCAGCTGAGCCACCAGGGAAGTCCAAACACAATGAAAAATGATATTAATAATTATTAATTAATTATTATTAATAATTACTGAGGATGAATAAATAAATTCTGGGCTTAAAAATCATGTTAATCATCGAAAAACAGGATCACTTGCACACATCTATCTTCTGATCACTTACAGACCCTGCTAAACTCTATCGTCATTCTTCCTTTTGCCTCTGTTTTTCTCCATTATAAACGTCTATATCTAGGCCATCAGCACAATTCCCTAAGTCCCTGTTGAAAACACACATCCTTATTGCTATAGCAGCCACTTAAGCTCCTCACAAATGTATCTGTGTTAGGTACACTGTGGCAAAAGGTGCACTGTTGGATCAAGTGTTGGACTGTGCTTATTTTTAAAGGTCGTTGATTTGACTGGTGGCTATTAGTTACTTTTTTTATAGTATGCCCTCTGAAGACCCATGTCAGCTTGAAAAGGGGTAAAGCAATGAAAATGGCCCATAACCAAAGCAACTGGGCAGCTTTTAACTAAAGTGTGGATAAAGAAAGGTTTTCAAGCAAATAGACTATATCTACAAAAGGCAAGGTCCGGTCTTAAAGAAGGTACTATAATCATAGTGTAGTCTCTCATAAAACCAAATGCTCTAAAAAATAAAATGTAGGCTATTTTAGTTTACAATTTGTCTGTATAAATATACCCTTAATCTAACTTATGCAAAATATGTGCCTTTAAAGATAATTACAGGTACAATAATTCTTGGGATATTTAACCCTGAGAGACTAGGTTCTGTGTAAACAACAGAAATTACTCTACAGACCCAATTGTCACAATAACTGAAATTACTGTAATCTCAAAGGGTGAAAACAGACATAAGACACAGTGAATCAGAAACATACAGAAAACATCTTTAAATCAATCAAACCCAAAATATCCTGTATTGTGGTGGTCCCCAACCGTTTTTGGCACCAGGGACTGGTTTTGTGCGACAATTTTTCCATGGAGGAGAAGGGGATTGGGGAGGAGATAGTTTCAGGGTGATTCAAGTGCATGACCCTTATTGTGTACTTTATTTCCATTATTACTACATCAGCTCTACCTCAGATTACCAGGCATTAGATCCCAGATGTTGGGGACCCCTGAGTCATGCTCAGCCTGGAGGGGGAGTGAAGAAGGCCTTATACAACCACACACGTTCTCTGCATTGAGAAACGCTGTATGCCTAGGGAAACTCCTGTTTTCCCACCCCAGCCCGCTCCACTCCTAATAGAAAGAGTACCACAGAGACAATGTCGTCATTTCCAAGAGTTCTGTCTTTCCTGCGTGTGTTGGGAGGGAAAGAAAGACTAAAACAGAAGGGGCCAAGTATTTTTCTAACGGTTAAATTCTAAGTCCTAGAAAATTTCCACTAGAAACACACACACCTCTTCCGTGGCAGAATTTCTTTTTTGCCCAGCGAGGATCACAAGTGTTGCAACTAGTGGTTCTTTCAAAATGTCAAGTAAAACATTTGAGTTTTGAAAAATAAAAGCAGAATAGATTGCACTTGTCTGCTGTGTGGGAAAGGATCTGCTACTTTGCCATCTCTCTTGATGGCCCAGAACACTATTAATAACTTGGGGGAAGGGCCACATGAAAGGTATTTTTTTATTTGTGTGTCCCTCAAGCTTCAAAAGACCATATGCCATGGGACGCAGCAATAAAGTAGTAATATTACATATAATTTATAACATATCTCTAAGGGTGTGTTAGTCTTCAAAATAGTTACTTCATGAGAGCTGTACACTTACTCCAATGACGATCAGTATATTCCAGAATTTTCTTTTGTAACAGACTAAGGAAACCCATTTCAGTACATTATAATAACCCCTTGTACTAAGGGGAAGCTTCAGTTTTTGACCCAACATACATGTTGCTCAACAAAGAGTTCTTAGGACTTCCCTGGGGGTCCAGTGGCTAAGACTGCACTTCCAATGCAGAGGACTCGGATTCAATCCCTAATCAGGGAACTAGATCCCACATGCCGCAACTAAGACCCAACACAGTCAAATAAATACATAAATATTAAAAAACAAACCAAAGAAACCCCCAAATCGCTCTGAGTTACTATCAGATTTATACATTATGAATGAAGGCATATGGCAGACAATGAAGTCTGAAAAAGGTCAGTGCTGTTTCCTGAGATGACTCATGGAAACAATTATATTCATTTGGATTAATTTTTCAAAACATAATCATTTTATAAGCAAAAAGGTCATAAATAAAGCATGAAGAAAAGAGCAGTGGGAATAGTTCAGGATAATCCCTGAAGATTCCCAGGTATGCTATGCGAACTTCCAAGTTGGTTTACAAAGTTTGAAAATCTGTGTGATTTGACTATTTACTGGAAGAACTGTACTACTTAAATGCATCAGATACCTACTTGCATGAAAGAAATGTGTTCATGATTACATTTCCAAACACCGCCTGCAAGGATAATTACTGCACTGGATGCTGTTGCTCCCTCACCCAGATCCCCGTTACCAGGCCCATACACCAGGTTCCTGCGACTGGGACTTTTGGCTGCTGTGGCTCAGAGCTGCCTCCTTCCTCGGGGAACTCCCTTCATCCAGAGAGAGCCACCTCACTTGGCACCATCTGGGCGGCTGTCCTTTCCCCCTGGGGACAGACTTCAACCATGACATACTGATACAGGAAACCCCGGTTTCCTTGCCTCTCTGGAGCCACTAATAAACAGAGCTCACTGTGAGACGAAGTGGAAGCTAGGTTTTGGCTGAACCCACCTCTCTGCCTTGCTCTTCCTCTTGCTCTGGTCTGTGTCCCTCACTCTCTTGTAGGTTTCGAACAAGAGCACTGCTTCACTGTATCAAGTGAATGGGAGAGCCTATCCCAAGTTTTACATCAACAAAAAGCAACCCAAGACAATTAGGACCCATATAGTAAGAGCAGTTTAAATTCTAAAGCAATACATAAATGGGCTTCCCTGGTGGCTCAGATGGTAAAGAATTTGCCTGTAATGCAGGAGACTGCCCACTCCAGTACTCTTGCCTGGAAAATTCCAATGGACAGAGGAGCCTGGTGGGCTGCAAGTCCACGTGGTCACAAAGAGTCAGACACAACTAAGCACGCACGCGTGTGCGTGCGCACACACACACACACACACACAATTTAAATAGAAAGCAAATACGATAAACTACAGTACCTTGACAGGATGAAGATTTGTTGTAGTGATAATTTTGTGCAGTGGGCCTGCCAACTTTGGGGGCAGTTTTGGTTCTTTATCCAGTCCCTGGGGCTTAGTGTAATAATCCAGTTTCTCTCGAGGAAAGAAATTGTTGATTATAGTCACACAATCATGTTGACCTTGTAATAGGAAAATAGAAAATGTATTGTTTTATCATTCAAAATTAGACATTTTCCATTTTTTCATTACATTGTTCTGTTTTCTGAAGTAAACATGCGTCAATGTCCTTAACTTTTCAGAGAGTAGAGGAGGAAGGGGAGAGATAAAATATTTTAGGAAACATCTATAAGCATGCATTTCGAAGTCAAGAAATAATCCCCTTTTAAAGACACAGAATCTACAATACATAAGAAGATTATGCAGGTAACAACAACAATAATAAAAAAGCAGTGTTCTACTTAAAATTGGCCCTAAATATTTAATAAAAGTTGCACATAATTTAAATGTTTCTTCTTCCACTCCTACACAAATGATGTTCGTTCTTCCCTAATCACATCTGGCTTTCTTTACACAAAATTTAAATTTATTCTGTATTGTTTCTTATTGTCATTATAATTACTACCCATTTTGTTAAGCTAATCTCTCCTCGCCTAGGATTTGAGAAAAGCTTGGCCTTTTTGTGAAATGAATTAGAGAAAAAGCTTTTGCTTCCATAAGCTTGGAATCCACACGCTTGGAATCCACACTGTAGCTCCTCATAGATCCCTGCGCCACTTTTGGAAGCCAATCCCCAGAGGTGAACACTGTTCTAGGAAAGCAGAACCTTCCCTGGAGAAGCTGGCGGCCTGCTGCTTCCTCCCCGCTGGCTCCCTCTCCCCTACTTCTCTGGAGCAAGAAGTGGCCCCTCTGGACAAGCAGGGCACATCTGCAACTGCAGGCTTTTCCAGGAATCTCTGCAAAACAGGCTCTTCCTCCTTTCTGCATGATGAGAGCTGAAAGAGTCCTGTGGAGCAGACCCAGATGCCAGGGCTCTGGGAGAGGGGTCTGCTCCGGGTGGCCCGAGTGGCCCCTGCCCACTTGTGTATGGTCCAGGGAGCATCTGCTCAATCCTGATGACAGTAGGTGACTTGCAGGGGGACTGCACTGTGGGCCAGGTGGATCTTTGAGGCTGGTCAAGTTCTCAGCTTGCCCAAGAGTTCGAGGATAACCCAAGAGTTGTCTGTCAGCAGAGGCTGAAATATTTCCTGGTGTGTTGACCCTGGGCCCAGAGGTATAGAGAGATGGCACAGCCCTTCACGTCTCCATGACCCTGTCAGCTTTACCTGACTGCCTAGGAGATGCAGACCCGAGTGGATCCAATCTCGAAAGACTACGCAATGTCTCCAACAGAGAGCCTCTTCCGTGGAACAGGTACTATAACATCTACTACAACCACTCACAACCAAACCATAAAGACAACCACCGAAGAATATGTAAGCAGATCAATTGCTGTATGTAAACAGACTCTCATGGACCACAGAGAGATCCCATTTTTAGAAGTTAATAGACAAACTGAGAAGGGCAATCCTGGTTACAATGGAGAACTAAAATAGTCCTGCAGAAGATGAGGTGGATAAAGTATCTCAAAATAGATTAAAAATTAGGATCTAGAAATCTACAGGATTTCTATACTACAGGAAAGATGAGAGAGCTGAAAAAAACAGATCCAGGGGGAAAAAAGGAAAAGAAAAGAAATGGATGGAGAATTAATAATTAAACAAATGATAAAAACAACACAGTCATGATTTGAAAGCAAATTTTAGTAGTGATCACGTATCATTTTTGGTGTTTGATGCTATTTGTAAATACTGAGACATCACTTTCTTTTTCTTTTTTTAAACCAAAATCTCCATTATATATATCTTGAGACGTCACACAGTAACAAGAAATACTAAAAATATAAAGTGTTCTGTTTGGAAAGATCATTTCTACCTACATAATTTTCAAGAAGGGAGGAAAATGACAATCAAGCAAATATATTGCAGGCAACATGTAGAGATGACAGGACCAAAACTAACACAGATAACACTGTGCAGGGATTTACAGCTGCACAGGAAGCGACTACAGATGAAGACAGACTGCACTGCTGTTTCAAAACACCAGGGAGGCTCTACAACACATCCAGCTTTAATAAAAAGAAAGATGTTCCTGTTTAAAAAAAAAAAAAGAAACTTTAAAAAAGCTTCTCAACATATAAAGAGACCTAGGAAAATTTGAAGTTAAAAGAATCAGAGGGAGAAAAACATAGACGTAGCTTGTAACTACATCTTCTCATCAGTCCCCTAATTAGGGTACTCAGAAAAAGCCTTGTTAGCAGTTGGAAATATCTGTGCATAGAAATAATGGCTATATAATAATGACACTATCACAGGACTAAGCGTTTCTTAAAATTACACCTTTATGAGAAGGAAAAAAACATGTCATTTTTTTTTCAAGATTTATCTTTCTCATTTTAGATATTGCTTAGGTTATTCTGAATCCACCAATAATTTCTGTTAGAGTGATATACAGGAGAAAGAAATGGCACCCCACTCTAGTACTCTTGCATGGAAAATCCCATGGGAGGAGAAGCCTGGTGGGCTGCAGTCCATGGGGTTGCAAAGAGTCAGACACGACTGAGTGACTTCATTTTCACTTTTCACTTTCACGCACTGGAGAAGGAAATAGCAACCCACTCCAGTGTTCTTGCCTGGAGAATCCCAAGGACGGAGGAGCCTGGTGGGCTGCCGTCTACGGGGTCGCAGAGTCGGACATGACTGAAGCGACTTAGCAACAGCAGCAGCAGAGTGATTTACATATATATTTAAAGTTTTCCTTTATAAGTTCTTAATGTATATTTAATTTTTTATAACCGAAATTATTAAATATTTAGCTTTATTAGTTTTTAATTTATGAATTGGGAATACATGCAAATAAAACAACTATTTATATAGAAAATAAATGCTAGGAGTGGGAGCTGGGTGGGGACCACTTTGGGTTCCATCATTACTGTCACTGGACTTGAGTCTTCTAGACTAAATGGGCTCACTGAGTCAGTCCTAGGCAGGATTAATGAGAACATAAATACAATCAGACACATCCAATACAATTTTTTACTTTCAAGGATAAACTGAAATTGAAACACACTTCTAGCATAAGAAACGAAAAGCTGACAAAGACAAATCACATTCGCAAAACCAGGATTTAGAAACCTGTGGAGTAATGTCTACATATAAGAGAACAGAGCAGTGATACAAGAATCATGGAACAAGCCAAGACACAACTTGCATTTCAGAGAAAAAGATAGCTTTGGTTATGATGTGCTTCAAACCATGTGCAACCTATGTACCATCTGAGAAGGGCCTATTATGAGAACAATGATCAAGGTGGAGCAAGGAGAAAAGAGAGTGTGGAGAAGGAACAACAGCCCTTGGTAGCAGGGACACTTAATCCCAAAGGGCAGAGACAGTGTGACAGAGTAATTATACTGTAGATGGTGGGGACCGCGAAAGGAGAAGGGGCACACCGTGGATGACATTCTAATGATATATTGGTACTAAAAATTCTAGACTGTCTCAGCCAAGGCCACAGCTCATGGTAGTGGTAGAGGAGGAAAGGAAAGTCCTGACGCCTGACAAACACAGAGAATGTGGAGAAATAAACTGAGTTTTAATGATTTCATCTTGTTGGGGTTGCTGAGCCAGACATGCTGGAATGTGAAGTCAAGTGGGCCTTAGAAAGCATCACTACGAACAAAGCTAGTGGAGGTGATGGAATTCCAGTTGAGCTGTTTCAAATCCTGAAAGATGATGCTGCGAAAGTGATGCACTCAATATGCCAGCAAATTTGGAAAACTCAGCAGTGGCCACAGGACTGGAAAAGGTCAGTTTTCATTCCAATCCCAAAGAAAGGCAATGCCAAAGCACGCTCAAACTGCCACACAATTGCACTCATCTCACATGCTAGTAAAGTAATGCTCAAAATTTTCCAAGCCACGCTTCAGTAATACGTGAACCTTGAACTTCCTGATGTTGAAGCTGGTTCTAGAAAAGGCAGAGGAACCAGAGATCAAATTGCCAACATCCGCTGGATCATGGAAAAAGCAAGAGAGTTCCAGAAAAACATCTATTTCTGCCTTTGACTATGTGGATCACAATAAACTGTGGAAAATTCTGAAAGAGAAGGGAATACCAGACCACCTGACCTGCCTCTTGAGAAATCTGTATGCAGGTCAGGAAGCAACAGTTAGAAGTGGACATGGAACAACAGACTGATTCCAAATAGGAAAAGGAGTATGTCAAGGCTGTATATTGTCACCCTGCTTATTTAACTTATATGCAGAGTACATCATGAGAAACGCTGGACTGGAAGAAACACAAGCTGGAATCAAGATTGCCAGGAGAACTATGAATAACCTCAGATATGCAGATGATACCACCCTTATGGCAGAAAGTGAAGAGGAACTAAAAAGCCTCTTGATGAAAGTGAAAGTGGAGAGTGAAAAAGTTGGCTTAAAGCTCAACATTCAGAAAATGAAGATCATGGCATCTGGTCCCATCACTTCATGGGAAATAGATGGGGAAACAGTGGAAACAGTGTCAGACTTTATTTTTTTGGGCTCCAGAATCACTGCAGATGGTGATTGCAGCCATGAAATTAAAAGACACTCCTTGGAAGAAAAGTTATGACCAACCTAGATAGTATATTCAAAAGCAGAGACATTACTTTGCCGACTAAAGTCCGTCTAGTCAAGGCTATGGTTTTTCCAGTGGTCGTGTATGGATGTGAGAGTTGGACCGTGAAGAAGGCTGAGCGCCGAAGAACTGATGCTTTTGAACTGTGGTGTTGGAGAAGACTCTTGAGAGTCTCTTGGACTGCAAAGAGATCCAACCAGTCCATTCTGAAGGAGATCAGCCCTGGGATTTCTTTAAAGGAATGATGCTAAAGCTGAAACTCCAGTACTTTGGCCACCTCATGCGAAGAGTTGACTCACTGGAAAAGACTCTGATGCTGGGAGGGATTGGGGGCAGGAGGAGAAGGGGACGACCGAGGATGAGACGGCTGGATAGCATCACCGACTTGATAGACGTGAGTCTGAGTGAACTCCAGGAGTTGGTGATGGACAGGGAAGCCTGGCGTGCTGCGATTCATGGGGTTGCAAAGAGTCGGACACAACTGAGCGACTGAACTGAACTGAACTGAACTGAACCATTAATCCTGACGATCAGAATCATTAAGTAACTTCCTATTAGGTGGTACAAACAGAATTCAACCCAGATCATTGACTCCACAGTTCTTATTCTTAAATACTAGGTTTAACTACTTCCTTAGAACAGTAAACTATTCTCATTCATGCATTCAACTGCAACAGAAAGGCCTCGCCCCACTCTCTATCTCAGAGTGGAAATTTGAAACAGCTTGTTCATGTTCTCCAAAATGTCATTAGGTGTTTCATTAAGTTAGACAAAACTGTAAATGTTTGCTTTTTTAAAAAGGACACATGACAGTATTTACACTCCGAGAAGCAAAGTGGCATTTTTTTCCACGGGGGAAATTTGGGGTATAATCTAATGTAAAACTGTCCTAAAAACTCACCCACAAAGGCTGCCATCTGAGCTGCTGTTCTTCCTACAGAGTTGACAACATCTGTTTCGGCACCAGCTTCTAGCATTACCCACGTGATGTCTTTATTACCTAGAGTCAAAAAGAAACATTTGTTAAAAATAAGGAATGCCCAATTCAAATACTGCCTTTTAAATAATCCATACTCTTTTTTCTCCCAATTAGTTTCAGATTTCTATCTAGTGGATATTTTCATTTTTCCCAAAATATTTATCATAACTATAGTAAAAAGTAAAATGTGACAGAACCCACAGAAAAATCAACCTTAATTTCTGGAAAAGAATAGAAAACATTGAAGTAGTACAAAAATGGCACAGAACTGAATATCACTTTTTTAAAAAAACAAGACAAAGTATGTTTTTCCTTGCTTAGTATAAAGTCAAAACAAAATAACAACAAAAACAAAGGCAGAAGAAAGAAAATGAATGAAAGCCCTCACTAATGTCTACTAACTCATCCCCTCCCTTACTCCTAGAGGCCCTGAGATAACTGCTGATGGTTGAGGACCTATCTTTCTGCGCTTTGTCCTGTTTAAACATTCACAGTTATTTCATTTGCATTCTTTGACTATAGGAATCATTACAGATCGTTTGCTATTATAAACTATGCTCAGTGAATAGCATTTTCCATTACTTTTTGCAAGGATGAATTATAATTTCCTTAGGAACAGTTCCTGGAAAACATTGTAGGATCAAAGGTTATGAACATTTTAAATGCATTTTACCAGGCAGCCTCCCAGCAAGTTAGGCTCATGTGCACTTCCCAATACAGTGCACAAAAGTTCCCACGCCAATGCTGGGCTTTATCTCTCCTCTTTAACCTCTGCCAATACTGTTAAGTGGAAAACTATCATTTGTCGTCCTAATCTGATATTCTCTGATTGTTCATGAGAGCGGGTTTGAGTTTTTTAGTCAGTTGTATTTCTTTTGTTCCTGTTCAATTTTCTAATTGTCTACTGTCGTATTTGTTGTTTTTTCAATTGATTTATAAGAACCCTACATATATAATGATATCACCCATTAAGATGTTCAAGCTGGATTTAGAAAAGGCAGAGGAACCAGAGATTAAATTGCCAACATCCGCTGATTCATTGAAAAAGCAAGAGAATACCAGAAAAACGTCTACTTCTGCTTTATTCACTATGCGAAAGCCTTTGACTGTGTGGATCACAACAAACAGTAGAAAATTCTTAAAGAGATGGAAACAACAGACCACCTGACCTGCCTCCTGAGAAATCCGTATGCAGGTCAAGAGGCAACAGTTAGAACTGGACATGGAACTACAGACGGTTCCTAACTGGGAAAGGAGTACGTCAAGGCTGTATATTGTCACCCTGCTTATTTAACTTATATGCGGAGTACATCATGAGAAGCGCTGAGCTGGAGGAAGCACAAGCTGGAATCAAGATTGCCGGGAGAAATATCAGTAACCTCAGATATGCAGATGATACCACCCTTATGGCAGAAAGTGAAGAGGAACTAAAAAGCCTCCTGATGAAAGTGAAAGTGGAGAGTGAAAAAGTTGGCTTAAAGCTCAACATTCAGAAAATTAAGATCATGGCATCTGGTCCTCAGTTCATGGCAAATAGATGGGGAAACAAAAGAAACAGTGAGAGACTTTATTTTTTGGGCTCCAAAATCACTGCAGATGGTGATTGAAGCCATGAAATTAAAAGATGCTTGCTCCTTGAAAGAAAAGCTATAACCAACCTAGACAGCATATTAAAAAGCAGAGACATTACTTTGCTAACAAAGGTCAATCTAGTCAAAGCTGTGGGTTTTTCAGTAGTCATGTATGGATGTGAGAGTAGGACCATAAAGAAAGCTGAGTGCCGAATAATTGATGCTTTTGAACTGTGGTGTTGGAGAAGACTCTTGAGAGTCCCTTGGACTGGAAGGAGATCAAACCAGTCCATCCTAAAGGAAATCAGGCCTGAATATTCATTGGAAGGACTGACACTGAAGCTGAAACTCCAATATTTTGGCCACCTGATGCAAAGAACTGACTCACTGGAAAAGACCCTGATGCTAGCAAAGATCGAAGGCAGGAGGAGAAGGGGACGACAGAGGATGAGATGATTGGATGGCATCACCAACTCAATGGACATGAATTTGAGTAAGCTCCAGGAGTTGGTGATGGACAGGGAAGCCTGGCATGCTGCAGTCCATGGGGTCACAAAGAGTTGGACACGACTGAGAGACTGAACTGAACTGAACAGCCTTTAAGACATGTAATAACTATTTTCCGTATTGTTTAATTTAAATTTTAAATTAAATGTAGGGTATTTTCTACATATGGAAAAATTAAGATTTTATGTAATCAAATTAGGCACTGTTGCCCTTTTTGAAGCCTATATTTTATGTTATGCTTAGAAATGCCTTCCAGTTCTAGGATTAAAAAACTACAGATTACTGCTTTCAAAGCATGATAATATTATATTACATATTTTCTTAAAAACTGTAACAAGTGCAGATAATTCCACTTAATTTTAGATACTTCCCAAATTGTCTTCATTTACAAATTATAAGAAACATGAATCAGAGTAAGTTTCTAAACAGATCACCCTATTTCATACAGAAATGTCAGTGAAGCAAATTGCTCTATCATAGCAGCTATTGTGTCAACAGAACAACAGAGAAGCTTCAGTGTTACTTCAAAATATAAAACTATAGAACATCAAAGGAACTAACTTGTAAGAATAACAGATCAAGCTTCATGACTCTAAACAAAGCATACCATCAACAGAATCAGGTGATTTAAATAACTAAAGAAACATCACCAAATTAACTATATAACATATTTCATACATTGTACCTTTTCAAAACCAATTCCCATCACGTCTTTCCATAAGACATGATCTTAAAATTACTACAACAAAAACACACTTAATGAAAAAATATACATATACGAAATTTTTACAGGTGATTATTATTAATGTATTAGAATAAATGCTAAAACTTCACCAGAAAGTGCAGCAAACATGAGGGCTGTGTATCCGTGTTCATGTTGATGACAATTTACATCAGCTCCATGTCGTAAAAGTAATTTGCACATATCAAGTTTTCCTTTATAGGCAGCATGCATTAGAGGAGTCATTCCATTCTTTAACAGAAAGGGAAAAAAATATTAATTTTACTTATTTACCTTTCCCCCACCTATGAGCAATTTATGCAATTAAGTTAGAACACAAAATAAAATGAATTAATAAAACCATCTTTATAATCTACATTTTTATACTCACTTCCCACTTCGATCTTCTATAAACTGCTGAGGAAAAAAGATAGTTTCACTGGAGCCTATTATACAGAGTGAAGTAAGCCAGAAAGAGAAACACCAATACAGTATACTAACGCATATATATGGAATTTAGAAAGATCGTAACGATAACCCTATATGCGAGACAGCAAAAGAGACACAGATGTATAGAACAGTCTTTGGGACTCTGTGGGAGAGGGTGAGGGTGGGATGATTTGGGAGAATGGCATTGAAACATGTATATTATCATATGTGAAACCAATCGCCAGTCCAGGTTCGATGCTGGATACAGGATGCTTGGGACTGGTGCACTGGGATGACCTGGAGGGATGGGATGGGGTGGGAGGTGGGAGGGGGGGTTCAGGATGGGGAACACGTGTACACCCGTGGTGGATTCATGTCAATGTATGGCAAAACCAATACAATATTGTAAAGTAATTAGCCTCCAATTAAAACAAATAAATTTATATTAAAAAAATTTTTTTAAGAAAAAAGATAGTTTCATTACCTCAGCTTTTCAACAGATTAGCAAACAGATTCAGAGAAGAATCGCTCAACCTCACTTAACTAATAAAATGGCCAGGGCAAGACTGAAACTAAATTTATCAGAGCTCTCATCTCGCCTACACA
Source organism: Capricornis sumatraensis (assembly GCF_032405125.1). Taxonomy (NCBI): domain Eukaryota; kingdom Metazoa; phylum Chordata; class Mammalia; order Artiodactyla; family Bovidae; genus Capricornis; species Capricornis sumatraensis. Next base: position 29,891,481 of record NC_091073.1, read on the forward strand.
TAGCTCTTGAAGAAACAAATGGAACAAAGAGATACAAATGCACTACAAAAGAAAGAAAAGTAAGGAAAAACCTTAAAATAAACAGAATACATATCAAGGGGAAAGCTGAATATGGAATATCCATAGCATGGAATATTATTATGTACTGATTGAATTCATCTGTATTGAATTACTACTGCCAATGAGAACAAGAAGATGCAGGAAATGTATATTAAAGTGCCCTCATTTTTAAAACAATGATCCTCAAAATCACATTTATATTTCAATCAGAAATATGATTTGGTCATATATATGATTATATGAATATGGAGAAATGATCAGTAGTATTTACACTAGGCCACACTGTTTAGTCTCCACATGTCTTGTCCATATCCAATGAACATCCAACCTTATATGTTAAGTATCTAAAACCACTTGGTGGACAAATAAATGAGCTGTTTCCTGTAAGTAAATTTTCTCGGAACCCAGGAGAGACTCTCTAAGTGCTGGAATTTCAGTTGTTTTGGGTGAAAACCTCTCTAAAATATATAATCTCATTTTTGGCAAATTTTAGAGTACCAACATAATTTGAATTGTTTTTAATGATTCTAGACTATTCTTATGAACATAGTCCTCAATATTATCAGAGGTTATGTTGACGTGAGAATTATTGGGAGGCTGTACAAGAGGCAACTTAGTAGGAGTAGCCAAAGTTTCCTGGCAGTAGTAATGGGAAAATAATAAGGGAGTAGTTTTAAACACTTTAGATATGATGACATTAAAAATAATTACAGTTTCTCTCTCGTAACTCTTAAAGAATTCATCAATATTAGTCCGCTAAGTTATAATTCTATTATCATTAAAAAAAAGCATTCATTCAGCAAATACTTACTGAGTGCCTAAACTATGTCAGGCAAACCTATGCACTGTGGGTAGCAATGAACAAAGCCCAAGCCCCTGAAGTCTAAGTCCTGGGCACTTAAATTTTAGTAGGGGTGACAAGGCAGATGGTGATAAGAAGCGCTATAGGGAGACAATATTGCATAAGCGGGAGAGGGAATGCCAGAAGGTTAGAGGAGGTTATTATTTTTAAAAGGACAGTCAAAGAATATGCCTCTGACAAGGTGGCATTTTGAATAAAGTCCTGGAGGAAGGATGTAAATATTGAATAACTAGAAGAAGAATGGGCTCCCCGAGTGGTTCAGTGGTAAGGAATCCTCCTGCCAGAGCAGGAGATGCAGGTTTGATTCCTGGGTCAGGAAGACCCCCTGGAGAAGGAAATGGCAACACACTCCAGTATTCTTGCTTGGAAATCCCATGGATAAAGGAGCCTGGTGCACTACAGTCCATGGGGTTGCAAAGAGCTGGACACAGCTCAGCAACTAAACAGACAAGAATGCTTCAGTAAAGAGACTGCAAGAGTAAGACTCTCCGGTGTTCTGTGTTCAGGGAAGACCTAGGAGGCCGAATCTGTGTGCAGCTCACTCACAGCATGTCCAGGACCTCTCTGTCTCGATCCCAGTGCTCCTAGTGGGTGTTAGTCACTCAGTTGTGTCCGACTCTTTGTGACCCCCATGGAGGGTAGCCCACCAGGTTCTTCTGTCCTTGGAATTCTCCAGACAAGAATACTGGAGTGGGCTGCCACTTCCTTCTCCAGGTTTAAACATATATAGGGTAGTATAGTATAGGAGCATGTCTAATGTTTTAAACATTAAATAGGATGCCAGTGCTTGTGGAGGGTTTCCAGAAACTTCTTCTTTTATTAAGCTACAGAAGAGCCATCCTACCTTAATCTGTTAAAGAGCTTTTACCCTCAGTAGCTAAATTTTATCAAATACATTATAATATCTATTGAGATGATCTACATATTTCTCTTTTACGTTGTAAAATAGTGATTTACATAAGATTTTCTAAACTGAATCATCCTGTCATTCTTGGAGAAACCTTACTTTGTTAAGTCTTATTATTCTTTTGATATACCACTGTATAAAGTTGCGAGTATTTTCCATAGTGTTTCTGAATCCTTATTTACAAAGTGCATTGAGCCCACAGTTTGCTTGGGCTTCTTCCTATTTTGGCATCAGCATTAAGATTATTTTATCAAAATGAGTTGGGCATCTGCCCGTATTTTTATGAATTAATGGTACAATCTGTGTAAAATGAGAATTAAATGGTCCTTGAACATTTTGTAAAACTTACTCAGGTCTGTAGCTTTAAAAGGTAGTTGGCAGTTATATACATTTATACAAATCTTTTCATTTTCCATTTTTATACTTCTATATGAGATGAATATGTTCATTTCAATGTTTCTACAAAAATCACTACTTTCATATAGGTTTCCAAATGAATTAGCTTAAACAAAAAGTTATGACAATTTTTTTTTCTCACTGCAGTTATGCTCTCACTTACTTCCTTGGTGTTTATACATATAATTTTCTTGCTTCTACTTTCCTAATTGTCTGTTTTGGGGGGAGGGGGGTGGGGGATCCTAAATTGATAACCTTGTTTTATCTTTTCTTTGTTAACAGTTTCATTGCCATAAGATTTACCCATTTAATGTTACAGTTAAATAATGTTTAGTATTTTCAGAGTGGTACAACTATCACCACAATCAATTTTAGAACACTTTTGTCATACCCAAAAGAAACACCATGCCCACTGACAGGCGTTCCCACTGGCCCCCACCCAATCCCATCACCCAGCCCCAGTCAACCACGAATCTGCTTTCTGTATTCTGGACTTGCTCATTTCTGAATTCTCCTATAAATGGAACCATATAAGATTCACAGTCTTGTTTGATTGGGTTCTTCTACTTGGCAGAATTTTACCTGACATTCACCATGTTGTAGCATGCACCAGGATGTCTTTCCTTTTTATAACTGAGTAATACTCCATTGCATAGATATACCATACTGTGTTTATCCACTTATCAGTTGACGGATGTTTTGAACTGTTTCCATCTTTGGCGCTTTGGGTGTTACGAATAATGCTGCTATAAACATTCATGTTCAAAGTTTTTGTATTGCCATATGTTTTATTTTTCTTAGTTATATACCTAGGATTGCTGTGTCATATGGTAACTCTTATGTTAAACCATTTGAGGAACTGTCAACCCATTTTAAAGAACAGCTGCACCATTTTACATTCCCACCAGCCAAGCATGAGGGTTCCAGTTTCTCTACATCCTCACCAATACTTGCTATCATCTCTTTTATTTTCACCATCCTAGTGGGTATAAAGTAGCCTCTCACTGCAGTTTTGATTTGCATTCCCCTGGCAGCTAATTTTGAGCCTTTTTTCATGTGCATATTGGCCATTTGTATGTTTTCTTTGAAGCAATGTCTATTCAGATCCTTTGCCCATTTTTAAATCGGGTGATTTGTAATTTTTATTATTGAGTTGTAGGGGTTCTTAACACATTTCAGTTACAAATCCCTTACCAGATAGGATCTGTAAAACCATTCTGTGGGTTTTCTTTTTACTTTTTTGGATGGTGTGGTTTGAAGTACAAAGGTTGTCATTTTTGTTTTTTCTTTTGTTGCTTATGTTTAATGACTTTTTAAATTTTTTATTTCTATTTTATTTTTCTTAATTCATTTCCTATATTTTCTGAGTATACTATTTTTCATCTAATTTCATGAGCTGAAACCTCAGAACACCACAAAGATTTAAAGTAAAATAATAAATGCTACAAAATTTCCTCTGAATATGATTTTGGCCACATGACACCAGTTTTTGATCAACAGTAGCTTTTGATAAATATTGCGCTTTCAGCTGTAAATAGTAGGTAATTTCTACTTCTATTTCTTCCTTTAGCCAAGAATTATTCAGAATTTTAGCAAGCATTCAGGTTATATGTTTTATTATTTGAATCAAATTTTTATTTTCAGTGTTATATTACATTTGATGACCTTGTTCAAAATTAGCTAAAATTTTCCTGTACAAATTAGTTATCATTCACGGGCAAATTTTTATCAGTGTTCCATGTAAAATGGAGATGTACTATTTCTGTTTTATACATAGTGCAGAGATTTGCTGCTGCTGCTGCTAAGTGGCTTCAGTTGTGTCCGACTCTGTGGGACCCCATAGACGGCAGCCTACGAGGCTCCGCCGTCCCTGGGATTCTCCAGGCAAGAACACTGGAGTGGGTTGCCATCTCCTTCTCCAATGCGTGAAAGTGAAAAGTGAAAGGGAAGTCACTTAGTCATGTCCGACTCTTAGCGACCCCATGGACTGCAGCCCACCAGGCTTCTTTGTCCACGGGATTTTCCTGGCAAGAGTACTGGAATGGGGTGCCACTGCCTTCTGCTTTTAGGTTATCCAATTTTCCAACCCTTGAATACTTCTACTTAACCAGAAGATGCTTTTGTGGTCTTACAAATTTCTCCTTTGATTTCCATCTTTTTCATTATGAACCTCAAAGCTTAAAGGCTTATTAGTGAAGGCTTAAGGCTGTCATGTTCTTGGAGGATTCTTAATGATCTATAGCAAAGAGTCTTCAGCTTTTTTTTTTGTTTGTTGCTTTAGCTTTATTTTCTTTGATATTAATTTTGCTATCCATGTGTGGGTAAAGGGTTAACAAAACACTTCCTTTTCTGCATGAGAAACAGAAATTCAGTTAACTGTCTATAGTACTAGAACTGCCCTGCATAATTGTGTAGCTACTAGCCACACATGGCTAATGGCTGCCGTTCTGGACAGCTTGGAAGAGAAATTACCATCATCTCAGAAAGTTATTTTGGATAGCAACTGTTCAATAATGTAGAGTTTAGGTTCAGTTAACCTTCCCTAGAAGGAGACTTGCTGGATCGAAGGTATGCACGTTTAAAAACGAGAAATATTCTAAAAATTTTTTCCAGAATGTGATGTCAATTTATACCTAATCTATTAGCATATATAAATCCAGTGTTTCCCATACTTCATAAAAAATGATATAGTTTGGTTTAATTGTCACTTATTTGATTACCAGTAAAATTAAACATTAATTACATGCTATTTGTCTTTTGCAACCTGTCTTGCTGATATTTGCTTTAAAGCTTAATATAACTTGAGGACAAATGCTAGAAAACAACTCTTATTATTAGATTTTATACATTATCTATTCTCATAGGAAGTAAAACATCTTATTAAACATTTAAAATTTTACCTCATCCAAGCAGTTGACACGAACATTCTTGCTGCCTAACAATGTTCCAGCTTCTTGGATAGTACCTTAAAAAAAGAAAGAAAATGCAAAGTTTATTTATCTTTAGAAAAGAATCTAACACCAAGGAAACAAACTTTAAAGGATTATCTGTGAAACTAAGATGAGTCAGGTTAGGTTGTTAAGAAATAAAACATTGATCGCACAGTATTTCTTCCACAAAGTAATTATTCCCAAGAACAGATTCACAGAGACTAAAATAGTTCCATCTTGCTTTTACTTCCACTGGCCTCAGAGTATATTAAATTGGCCGCATTTTCCTTTTGGCAGTAATACAAAAACCACAAGGCCTAAGACTTTTAATACTGAAACAAATCTTAAACGGCATCTAATCCAACCCACCATCTAAAGCTTAAACTGCAGTCAATGTAATAACTGGGGTTCAAAATACAGTCAGTATTTATATACCTTGTCACCACTAGGCCCTGTGAATTGATGGCATGCTTGTAATAGAATTCTTGGTTTGGAAATGCTGAGGTAAACGTTATCTTTAAAGCCTGGTACTATATAAAAGTGCCATTACGGCCAGGATTCAGACTTTCATACTGAAAGTCATCTGATAGAAAACTAAAGGTCAGTTTCTGCAAATGTGTAAATAAGCTGTAATTGGGCCACAACTGTCAGGTTTTCCAGCCGTCTATAAGACATACTGACGGAAGCAAGCAGTCTCAGGAGAAAATGTTGCTATTACCATCATTAGCAGAAGCCAACCACATGTTCTGCCAAAAAATGTCTAGTTGTGAAGGGGAACAGGATAATGAAATTGCACGTTCTCAGGGAGAAAGGATGAGCTAAGCCTCTCTTCTGAAAGGACATAGAAGAACTGAAGCATTCTCAATGAGGAATTATTTCTTCTTTTTAAATTTAGAATTATAGTTCAAGAATATGCTAAACTCTGCACTTCTTCCAGAGTTAAAGCTGGAAAGCAGAATTGAGTTTAGCCTGCTTCTTTCTACCTGATCTGCATCTTAGGCACATAATCTGAGTGCTCCTCACCAACAGAGGGGAGATACAGAAATGTCTCCTAGACTGAGGCTGCAACAGCTCGGCTGGGGAAATGTCAAGTGAGTGATCTGCAAGGCCCTGGACTATGACAGCTGTTCTGTCAACAGTTCGTTTGTCTGATCCTGCAGTCCATCTGAGGGGCAGTTGGTATCACTGGTTGAATGGCTACAGCTACAGAGAGAGAGGGGAAAGGCTTCAATCATGCAAGCACGTTCTGTACAGAAGCTTATCTGTACCCATGGGTTTTCACCAGAGACTCAAACATCTTTGGAAAGGAATTCAAACAAACTCCAGCATCCCGATTTCACTTGAACAAGATGCTCCAGTTTAACCCCACTGTCCACTGAGGAATAACTGAAGTTACTTTTCATCCAACCAAGAGATGCTTATGCAATAAAAGGAGAATACTATCGGGATGGTGATCATGCCGAAGCCTGCTGTATGTTGGGGGAAGATGGGAATTACAATCACAAACACTTGGCTCATGTTAGGGAACAGGCCGATAATTCTATAAAAGTTGAGCCCAAGGGCTAACAACACATTTTGAATCTGTCCAGTCACAGGGCAATTTAAAAAAAAAAAAAAAGATGAGGCATTCACTCACATGCCATGGAATACCAGTTAGTCTTTTGAAATGCAGGGACCATGGTTAGAAAATTTTTCTAAAACAGTTTGGGAATCCAGAGAGTGAAAACAGATTTTAGAAAACACATGAGCACAATACCCCTAAGAAGAGAAACTTCCAATGATTTCTAATTTGGTGTTCCTAATTTAATGATATTAGTGGGAAACTGTACAAGTCTACAACGGCATGGAAATGGGAAACGCATGGTTAACACAGAAGGATTTTTTTTTTTTTTTTTTTTTTGCCATTCCTCACTGTGTATATAGGAGACTCTCAAACAATATTTTGCAATTAAGTTTAAAAGATTAATTGCTTTCCTCGGGAAAGAAATGCGTTAAATCTCAGTTAACAAACTCTTACGATGGAGAAATATGGTAGTAAAAGGGGGATAGGAAATGAGACATTTCACTGGAGACAACAATGAACAGACCTATAATGATGAAAATAATATTTAATGATTTGGTTCCCTTGTTGAGACTTTCTCCAAATTACTCCAGAGAAGAAAACACAACCTAACCTGTACCATTAGGGTGGGATTGATAACTTACCTGGATGGGCCAGCCTTTTAGCAGAAAAGAGATTATGGTAAGCATGAGAGTCTCACTGTTACTGCCCTCTCTGACACCACACCAGAGACCTTTTAGCATCACTCTAAAAATGAACAAGTCCTATAAAACCCTCAGTGTTCCCATCGGTGAAGCAGAAATAATAACATCCATCCCATACAGCTCTTAGGACTAAGGGCTTGTCTTGGTGTAGGGCAGAGTACAACTTCAGTGCACACTAGATGCTCCTGTTATATGTATTTAGAGCAGCATAATAAAATTTATTGTGACACTCCTAATTTCTAGTTTGGGACTACTGGTCTCACTGAGCACAAGAGGTAGCCAAAACAAACAAAAAGGGAGAAACAAACATGACATTTCTGTTCCCAGCAATCCATCAGACACTCACAAGATCTGGGTACGTGTGAGTTTTAGGCTTCCCTGGTGGCTCAGCTGGTAAACAATCCACCTGCCATGTGGGAGACCTGGGTTAGACCCCGGGGTTGGGAAGATCCCCTGGAGAAGGGAAAGGCTACCCACTCCAGTATTCTGGCCTGGAAGAGTCAGACATGACTGAACGACTTTCACTTCACTTCCCAAAAGGAATGTCTTTTTGTGAGGAATCTATACCAAAGTTAAGTATTTAAAAAACCTATTTGGCTTGTTAGTTGCTATAACATTTATGTGTAAGTAAAACCATGTATAAAATAAAGTGTCTGGATTTTAAAATAATACATGGATACAGATTTAATCATAGATACATAGTTATAAATGTATTTTTAAATAGACTTTTAATTACAATATGCATTTTGAAATACTGACTCTGTTTAAGTATAAAGTTTCTAAATTCTTCTCCTCGTATCTATTTTTAGACTTTGTAACCAAATGTCCTTAAGTTAGGATTATGAATCACTGCATAAAAAAAAAAAAAAGAATCTAAAAGAGCTGTTTTGTAAATGAACACAAGGAAGCCCACAGAGGTTGTAAAACCTGCCCAGTCATATAGTTAACGGTTTCTATGTATTGGAATTTAAATTTGTTTTTGAACTCTATGCTATAATTGATTATTAGGAGACCTGAATCTTTTTCAAATTGCCAACATATGTTGGATCATCAAAGAAGCAAGAGAGTTCCAGAAAAACATCTACTTCTGTGTTATTGATTATGCCAAAGCCTTTGACTGTGGAGATCACAACAAACCATGGAAAATTCTTAAAGAGATGGAAATACCAGACTACCTCACCTGCCTCCCAAGAAATCTGTATACAGGGCAAAAAGCAACACCTAGAACTGGACAAAGAACAGACTGGTTCCAAATAGGGAAAGGAGTACGTCAAGGCTGTATATTGTCACTCTGCTTATTTAACTTATATGCAGAGTACATCATGTGAAATGCTGGGCTGGATGAAGCACAAACTGGAATCAAGATTGCCAGGAGAAATATCAATAACCTCAGGTACACAGATGACATCACCCTTATGGCAGAAAGCGAAGAAGAAATAAAGAGCCTCTTGATGAAATTGAAATAGGAGAGTGAAAAAGTTGACTTAAAATTCAACATTCAGAAAATTAAGATTGTGGCATCTGGTCCCATTACTTCATGGCAAGTAGATGGGGAAACAATGGAAATGATGAAAGACTTTATTTGGGGGGGCTCCAAAATCACTGCAGATGGTAACTGCAGCCATGAAATTAAAAAATGCTTGCTCCTTAAAAGAAAAGCTATGACCAAGCTATACAGCATACTAAAAAGCAGAGACATTACTTTGTCAACAAAGGTCCGTCTAGTCAAAGCTATGGTTTTTCCAGTAGTCATGTATGGATGTAAGAGCTGGAGTATAAAGAAAGCTGAGCACTGAAGAATTCTGAACTGTGGTGTTGAGGAAGACTCTTGAGAGTCCCTTGGACTGCAAGGAAATCAAACCAGTCCATACTAAAGGAGATCAGTCCTGGATGTTCACTGGAAGGACTCATGCTGAAGCTGAAACTCCAATACTTTGGCCACCTGATGCAAAGAACAGACTCACTAGAAAGGACCCTGATGCTGGGAAAGATTGAAGGCAGTAGGAGAAGGGGATGACAGAGGATGAGACGGTTGGATGGCATCACCAATGCAATGGACATGAATTTGAGCAAGCTCTGGGAGTTGGTGATGGATAGGGAAGCCTGGCATGCTGCAGTCCATGGGGTCACAAAGGGTCAGACACAACTGAGCGACTGAACTGAACTGAACTGAATCTTTCTATATACCAGGGGCACTAGAAATAACCGTATTAACTCCACAGGACCTTAGAGCAGGATCTTTTAACAGTCCCAAATTGGAAACAACTGAAATGTCCCTAAGTGTGACCAGAAAAGCACATAATGATATATCCATACACGGGGAATAAAAGAAGAAAATAAAAAACAAACTGTTGGTACAGTACAGATGAACCTCAAAATCATGAGTTTTGAGTGAAAAAAGTCATGCAAAAAAAAAGGGGGGGATTATTTACTCTACTTATTTTATAATTCCACTTTTATAAAATTCTAGAATAAATAAATTTAACCAATAGTGACAGATACCTATCAGTGGTTGCCTAGAGACAGGGTTGGAGGGAGTGGCAGATTACAAAAGGTTATGTAGAATCTTTTGGGGTAACGCAACTGGTCATTGTGTGGATTGCAGTGAAGCCTTCGTGGATGTATACTTATGTCAAAACTCTCTTTTAAAAAATGTGCATTTTAAATATGCATCGTTTATCATACTTAAATTATACTCCAGTAAGACCGGTAGAATAAACCTTATTGTTCAAGCCTGTTTCATAGCTCCTTTAACACAAATAATGGAAAAAGAGAAAAAGAAAAGAAAGTACATTACTTTCTTGTGAAATCAGCAACACTGACTCCAGGGATTTCAAGTACTAAACAAGATAAGTAATGAAAGACCTTCTGGTTTATATTCTTAAAGGAGGTTTCATTTATTTTGAAACAGTGCTTCCTTAGTGTTTAGTGAAAAAGATATCAGAACTTGGAAGAATGGCTCAATCTACAAGTAATATAAGCCACTAAACTGTGCTTCAGTGATTTCATTTCTCTTCTGAAATGTTGTGAAATGGACACTGTCAGTGACTATAATTTAAATGGATATGTGAGAAACAGCTTCTCCGTTTCACCTGGAGCTTCTTCTCAGCATTCCAACAGACAAACAGCCTGTACAGTAGCTAGCATATGAATTCACTCAAAAGGAGAAATTGCTCTTAAAGTGCCCAGTGCCACATGTGGTATTCTCTGGGCTATAAGTCCCCCGTACAATCTGCTTAACTTCTGGAGGGCAGTGATTAGCAGGATGGAGACATTCAAAACTTTGCTGAGCTTATTTCAGACTGGCCAAGGTGACAGGTCACGCTTGGCTAGAAATTTATTGTTAATTTCACAGACTAGTACTGACTAATCCAGTGCTTCTCAAAGTCGAGAAATGTACAAAAAGGGGGGAAAATATCAGAACTGTACTCACTTCTTTAAAAAAAAAAATGCTTATGAGTACAAATATAAGCTCTGTTTATGACCTTTGTTTGACGATAAGCCAACAATTATTTTACAAATTGTTGTTACTAAGTCATGTCCAACTCTTTGGGACCCCATGGACTGTAACCCACCAGGCTCCTCAGTCCATGGGATTTCCCAGGCAAGAATACTGGAGTGGGTTGCTTCTTCCTTCTCCAGGGGATCTTCCCAACCCAGGTATTAAATCCACTGTCTTCTGCTTGGCAGGCAGATTCTTCACCCCTGAGCCACTTGCACACAAAACTACAAAATCACTTACAATTAAAATTAATTTAACTTGACAGATGATAATATTTTAATGCAATTACCTTTCAAAGTGAGTAAGATATGGTATGGACTGCTATGGTGTTGATTTCATTTTTTCATTTTTTTCTTTAGTTTGTTTTCAAGTCCAGCATGTTTCTACAACTGTGGGCCAGGTGATCTCTCTGCTTTGCCACTTATTACCTGTGTTACATTGGGCAAGCTATTTAACTTTTCAATTCCTTGGTTTGTTATCTATCAAATAGAGACTGCCACATTTACCATAATCATAGCCAACACAGTATCTTAAATACTTTACATATACTAACTCATTTAAAATGTTGTGAAGTGTTATGTGTGTCTTAGTTGCTCAGTCGTGTCCAGCTCTTTGCGACCCCATGGACTGTAGCCTGAAGGCTTCTCTGTCCATGGAGTTTTCCAGGCAAGAATACTGGGTTAGAGGGCCATCCCCTTCTCCAAAGAAGTTCCCAACCCAGGGATCGAACCCTGGTCTCCTGCATTGCAGGCAGATTCTTTACCTTTTGAGCTACGGAGAAGTCTGTATTCCTACCTTATGAAGATTAAATGCAGGGATACATGTAAAGTGCTAAGAATTATGCCAGACCCATGATAATAGTCAGTAAAGGCTGGCTACAGTTTTCTCATTACTTTTAAGAATACGGTGATGTCCAACTGACCTTCACTTGACAAGAATGTATCACATACTAAGTCCATCTCTCTTCTTTTCTCATCAACTTGCACCAAATAAATAGCTGAAAGAGGGTCTATGTAATTTGTTGAACAATGTGAGCCCAGTTAAAAAAAAAAGTCACAGGGTTAACCAGGCTAAATTCCCATCAATTGTTTCATTTAATCTTTACAAATAAAAACCAGTAGACACCCAATAATTTATCCAAGCTTTCCCCTTCCCTGCCCTCCCTCCAACACACACACACACCATCAACGCCTTTCAGAGACCCACTTTACAAAACTGCTCTCTTGTTTACACTTTGGAGAGAAGGTGATAGCCCTGGACTGCTTAAAAACAGCATTTGCATCCCTGGTGGATTGTAAGTTGATCCTTTGTCTCCTTTTTTGCCCAGCACTGTACCTGGCACAGAGCTGAGACTCACATGGTTGGGGAGCCTAATCCCAGAGTCACCAAAAAGCACGGAGAAATTAACCAGAGATAGGCAGAACAGAAAGACTGGATGCCAAATAGGTCGGCGAGAACCATGCTGAACAAACACACTGCACTAACTCCAAGTCCCACAAATTCTGGGCAAAGAACACTTATCATGACAAACACAGCTGTGACTGACTTAAAATTGTTGAGGTCACATCGGGTGGGCTCAGGTCATCACCACCTATTGAGTTCCAATCCGATTTTTCTCTCTTTTCCGAGCAGACTTTCCTTGTCAGTATAAAGTTTGCCTTCCTCTCTCTATGTAGGTCCAGATTTGAGCCATGTTGCTTAGAAAGAAAGACTGGAAATTGGGAAGCTTTTTATGTTATTATGACCAGCCTCTCTGCCGATCCCGATCGAGGGCAAGCTCATTTTGAGCTTAAAACAGCCACGTGAACAACGCCCGCAGTTCCCACGCATCCCCATCCCCGCGTGGCGACAGTACAGAAGCAACGTATTCATGCTGTTGGCACCTGCCAGGTAACGGGACTTAGCAGTAAACTCTTCTGGGATATCCGCTGGGGGACTGAGGGGACACATGGCTTCTGGCTCGTCCCCGGGGCCTGCGTCTCCCTCCCTAGTACCAGGAGCGGTGGAAGGGGACTCGCGCAGGGAGAACGGAAGAGAATGCGCGCAGAGCGCGATTACAAGATCCCAGCCCTGCCAAAGAGCGCCAGGCGGTGTGGACGCCTCCTCAACCCCTTCGCGCTTTCGCGCGAGTTTCTGCGGCGGTCGGGGGCTTCTGGAAGGATGCCAGAGAGGCCTTGCAGGCAGAAGCCTCAATGCGGCAAGTTACAGATGTCGTTTTGTGCCCTTATAAAGAACCCTGCTTCTTAGGAGCTCTCTCCACCCCCCCCCCCCAAAGGGGGCGGAGACAGCCAATGGATCCGGATCATTCGGCCTCCGGAAGTCGAAATGGCGCTGTAGACACGGGTGTAAGAGCCGGAAACTTTCCGGCCACTATCGCCCAGGTGGGCTGTGGTCAATTCACCTGAGGAGTTTTGAAGAATGCACATTCTGAGGCCCCACCCCCGGGTGGTTCTTTATTATCCGATGTGGAGCCCGGAAAGGTGCCACCTTCTAAAAGCTGATTCAGAGGACGAAAGTCTGCAACCTCCGCTCTCGTCCCAGCTGCGCTTCTCCCTCCCCACCTCTCCGCCCCCGCAACTCGTCCCAGACCAAAGGCAGGAGCGCTGTTTCCCGGTGGTAGGGTGTCAACCTCGTAAAACCGCAACCTGGGGTCAGCCGGGCCTGGGGCGCCGCCCGGGCTCCGCCACGCCCCTCCCTCCGCTCCCCAGCCAGGCAAGCAAAGCCCCCGTCGCAGCCCAGCAGCCACACCTTTTCCGATGACTTCCAGCAGCTCCTTTTCCTCCTGGGTCAGCTCGCCTTTCTTTATGTGAACCATTGCTTCCGCCAGCTTGACGGCTATTCTGTGTCTTCGGGAGTACTAAAAAGAAACGACGTTTCTGTATTAGGAAAGCCAGCCGCAACGTTAGGCAACTTGCGACTAGGACACTAAGTAGCCAACCGCGGAAGCATTCGAATCCTCTCCTCCTTCCAGGAGCTGGCGAGCAGCGGGCGAGCTCGGGCGAGCCGGGCGGGCGGTCTCCGCAGGCCCAGCGGTAGTCCCCGCCCCCCGCGCCTCGTTGGCCCGGCAGGGAGGAGGAGCTGCAGGAGGCAGCAGCGAGGCTGTCCCATTGGAAGGGCCTGGGGAGGAAAAACCAAATGGAGAAAATCACTGGGGGGTAATTAAATGCTTCTTGCACGTTTCCCCCAAGCCACTCTTTCCGGTTCAGATATTTAAGGACACACAATAATTAAATTCTCTATGTGGAACTTCTGTGTTCAAAAATTTCTTCTTCGGGCATTCATCTCCCTAGTTCTCGCTATACACCCCCCCCCTTTATTTCCCTGGAAGTGGAGCGGCCCGGGCCGGGGGCGGGCTGGGAGGCGGGGCGGCGTGGGAGGCGGGGCTGCGCCGAGCTCCGTGTGGATGTCAATGTGTCTGTCCTTCACTCCTCCATTGTCTGCCACCACCGCTGCCGCTTCTGCCACCGCCGCTGCCGGGATCGCCGCAGCCCCCAGCCTCGCGCGTCGCCGCTACCTCCTCGGACAGGTGAGAAGCAAACCAGGTAGGGCAGGGGAGAGCCGGGAAGCCTTAGACCACCGGAGCCAAAGCCCGACTTGGAGCTTCCCCTCCGGCCGAAGGTGGCCGGGAGGAAGCATGTGCCTGCTCGGGCTGCTTCCTGCCTCTCGGTGGGGAAGCCTCCCCTCCACCCCATTACCATCGCTTATACAGCGTATCGGTGCCCTAGAGTAAAGACCCACCACTCGCCACGTTTGGCCGCCCCGAGAGACCAGGAGCGGGCAGGGGCTGGCCACGCGGTGGGAAGTGGCGGGTGCACAGCGTCTCGTGCGTGGCACCGCCAGATGCAACTCCGGAGGAAGCCAAGGTTGAGGCTCTCAACTACGGGTGGGGAGGAAAGGAGAGCTCCCCATTACAAGCGAGGTGAAAGCATGTGAGAATAAGTCTCTTCTGGCAACCTACCCCTCGCCCCCACTTGTCATCTCCTCCGGCCTCTGTGGAAGCTGTAGAAGAAAACCGGATCTGATCGCGCTGTGTGCCTGTAAAAGGTGTTTGGAAGCAATTTACACGTGCACTAATACTTGATTTAGGGGAGACAGTCAAGGGGGAGGGGGGAGGAAGGACCTCTTCACTCTGCTTGAGTTCCCAGTCTCTTTGTAACTCAGATCTTGAGATTTATGGAAATAGGGAGGGGAGGGGGAAGGGGCGGAGATTAAATTGGTGTTGCTGTCTATATATAGCATTAGATTAGCCTCTTAATCCAACCTTCATTCAACTGTAATATGTAACCTCAAGGTTTCACTATGGGAAGCTAGGGGATACATACAAGTGTGCACCCTCCTGTGGCTCCGCCACAAGACTTGCTTGCTAATATGAAGTCAGTCATTCCTCCCGGGTGCTTATCCATAACATATTTACAGCATTGGTGAAAGCTGTTTAGAAATTGGTGTTTACGGTTTCTCTACAGTCTAGTATTAGTGTTTCTCCCAAGACCCTTCTGCTTCCAAGAGAATAATTTGAATGATCACGTAGATTTTTTTTTTGTTAAGCATCCCTCCCCACCGCTCTTCCTCCCCTCTTGTGCCATATATGAAGTGAAATGTATTTTCCTCTGGCCTTACACCTTCATTTCTTGGAAGCATTCACTAACACTTCTGAAATCCTGGAAGATGTTCACCCTTATTTCCTGTCTTTAAAAAAAAATTTTTTTTTTCCCCCCCTGAATCCCAGATGTTTTTTTTCTAAGGCTTCACCTCTGCAGGCTGGGGCAAATCTGAGCCAGAACATCTCACATGAAAATGGTCTGAAATTATTCAACTCAATGTATAACAAAGAAACTTTTGTTTAGGGATGCTTTAATAATGATGTGACTGTTCAAACAAGTAGTAGGGCTTTTGAGTGACCCATCTTTTGTAACACTTAGAATGCTGCTATTGCCACAGTTACAGCTGATTAAAAACACAGTCTCATGAAGGAGCAACCCACAAACCTAAGAAAATGCTTACAGAGTAACCTTTCCTTACCATGTGATTTAACATCCTATAAATCTGAAACTCCAGTACTTTGGCCACCTCATGTGTAGAGTTGACTCATTGGAAAAGACTTTGATGCTGGGAGGGGTTGGGGGCAGGAGGAGAAGGGGACGACAGAGGATGAGATGTCTGGATGGCATCACCGACTCAATGGACATGAGTCTGAGTAAACTCTGGGAGTTAGTGATGGACAGGGAGGCCTGGCGTGCTGCGATTCATGGGGTCGCAAAGAGTCAGACACGACTGAGTGACTGAACTGAACTGAAGGGATGTTACAGAATTGGGTGCTTCATTGCCAGAATTTCCATGTCTTCTGCCAAATTGGGGCCATGGTTACTTGAAGGTCACACCTGTTTGGCTCACTGAGGTTGTCAGTTTCTAAAGGATAGCAACTTATTACCTGTTTTCCTGGTGCCTTGTTGATACTTAGTCCTCTGTGACTGCATTCATTCAGTAAATCTAGGCAGCTAGAAATAAAGCAGCTAATATCTGCCTTGAAATGCATGTAAGTCACATGTTAATTTTAAATTTCTAGATAATGTAATGGGTAGTGTTTACCATATGGGTTACATTCATTGTTTTGTACAGTGTTAATATTGAATGTAGGAATCGGATCGGCTAATGAACATAACTTAGACTTGTTCAAGGAACTTTTTTTGTATGAAGAATGTGTTCACATCAAAGAAGTTTTGTTGGTAATAAAATAGCTACTGCTTACTGGGTACTTAGTCAGCACCAGATAGTCCACCAGAAGCTTTGTATAGGATTAGTTTAATCATTGTTGTAATGACCCCAAAATTAGCCAATATTACCCCTGTTTCTGAAAATAAGAGGACAGAAACAAAAAGAAGTTAATTTGCCCACAGCCCTACAGTTAGGAAGTATCACAGCCCAAACTGGAACCTAGATCTGTCTCCAAAACCTTTTCTCTTTGCGTTTTTCTCTATCTATGTGGCTGGAAGTAAGGGGGAAAGTATATATTCTTTAGCTGATAGGTAACATGTTCATGTGGTTCAGTGAGACAAAGATACAAAAAACTCTCCAGCCTCTTCCCAGTTTTTCTCCATGTCCTACAACCCATAGTGTCTATTTTTCTCATACCTTTACTGAGAAATTGTATGTGTTTATAACTTGCAGGTGTATTTCCACTTTTTTTAAAACAAGTGAAAAATGTGCTAACACACTGTTGCACACAGTGTAATGGAATTTATATAATGCTTTGGTTTCTTTCCTCTTCTGTGAAAAAAAAAAAAATTCTGAAATGTCTGAAATTCTTATATGTGTCCCTGTCAGCCCTTTGCCTACTCCTAATACCTGGGACCTCTCAGCCGATTGCAATGGATTCCTAAGTAGCTTGCTTCCCATCTGGCTCATTCAAGGCCACCAATAAACAGTCAGCACTCATCCTCTACTGAAGGATGAGACATACTTTGTAAAGACAGAACTGATTCACTTAAAAACCTGTCAGTGGCCCTCCACTGGCCGCAGAGTAGAGGCTCTGGTCTCGGCTGGAGAACTACTTCCAGTTCCCCTCCGCGAGCCGCAGACAAGAGGTCCACGTCTGGTCTGGGAGGCTCTGACTTCTGGTCCCAGCCAGCATTTCCAGTCAGCCAGCCCTTCCCACATAACTCTGCTCTAAGCTCACCTCACTGCTGATTCCCTAACGTGCCAGTAACTTCTACCCCTTTGTTCCTGCTCTTCTCTCTTCTTGGAATGACCTCCCTTTCCTCTTCACTGAGTGTTTCTCTCCTTCCCAGATCTGATCAGGTGTCAACTTTCAAGAAACTTTCTTCTGCCCTATCCAGGAGGGGAATACAGGCCCTAGTAAACATGTTTATTCCTGTCCATCAGCAAGGGCAATAAGGACAGTCTTCCCTCGTGAGTTGCTGGTACAATTGCTGACATCCTCTGATTTTCTGCTATCTCCTTATTAGCCCTGATCCCTCCCCGCACCCCTAAGTTAACATCTTTGCTTCTTCATCGGGAGCTGCATGAAAATAACCTAAAGCCAGCACCTTTTTCGTGACTTTCTAGTTCAGTGTTTGTTAATATGTTTGATCCGTTCTCCTTCTATACTGTAAATTAACCAGGATTAGTTTACCTTTGCTTCTCAAGACCGTGACCCAGTGTCTTGCACCTAGTGTGTGCTCAGTGCATACTGAGTTGAATTCAGCTTGATCTCTAAGTTATTTTAGGTAGATTTATTTCCCTACCTGACTAATCCTTCCTGGCAATGTGAGGTGATGTGGCACTAAGCACACACAGTCGTAACCAAGGGCAGAAGGTCTTTAAATGTTTTCAGTCTCAAGCTGCTTGACATTCTGATGAATACTATCAACCAAGAAAAAAAAAATTGTTCATATGTACGTGCTACAAATTTTGCAAACCATGCCTGGATTCTCTTTGAAACCTTTGACTTCCAACTCTGTGCTTTAAAAGAGAATGCTGTTTGGTTTTTTATTGCAGGGGAATAGCTGATTTTTGAGTGTTGTAACTTTGGTGGGTAATGTTTTCCTTGACATTTGACTCTTTCTTGTCTTAGGTACACTTCTTGACTGAGTTGGATATTTGATGATATTAAGGAATTTCATTTTCCTTTAGGTCTGAAACTAATATTATGGTTATATTTTAAAATATCCCTTATCTTTTAGGCATGGGTACTGAATTATTTAAGGTGGGAATGGTAGGATATCTAACACTGGCTTTAATCTAATTTTGTGACAGTGATGGGCAGGGACTGAATAAGAATGTTAATGAGACAAAACTCACCAATGCTGTTAACAGTTTAAGGTGGGCAGTGAGTACACTGACTTCGTTATCCTCTCTGCTTTTGATATGTTTGAGATTTTTCCGTAATGAAGTTTTAAAAAAGAAGGTTTGGGACTCCCCGGTGGTCCAGTGGTTAAGACTCTGTGCTGCCAATGCAGGGGACCCAGGTTTAATCCCTGGTCAGGGAACTACAGCCCACATGCCACCATTAAGGCATCCTGCATGTAGCAAGTAAAATCCTGTGCAGCCAAATAAATTTAAAAAAATAAAGAAATAAAAAGGAAGGTTTGGAAGTATTACAGCTTCTTAAGAAATTGTTGTTTCAGTTTTTTTTAAAAAAGAAAGCACTATGGATACAAACATTCTTTCTCTGTCCTTGGAGTTTAGCTTATGCAGTTATCCATTTAATGTTAAAACAGTTACACCTAAACGTGCAAAAGGTTGTCTTGTGAACAATGCATTTCCATAAACTGTTCATGTCACATTTTAACTTCTCCCCCGAATGAAGAAGGGGTAGGTGGCGTTCTCAGTGCTGTGTCACAGGCTTATGAATATCCTGCTGTCAGTTAATCTTCATCCTTTTCGAACTCTGACAGAGTACTTTGCAGACAAGTCTGAACAAGGGGTGCAAATATATTTAGTTTAACTGAGACAATCAAGATATGAATGAAGTAGAGAGACCGATTTCCTTCTCTGTCTCATAAACCACGTCAGAAGACATTTCCAAAGAAGGAGTACTTTGGTAATGTTGTGAGCAGCATCAGTGTAGTTAGAACAAATCTCTCAGAGTAGGAAATGAGGACCACACTCAGGTGTGCCTGCCATGCCCTTCCTCAGGGTTTGCTTAACTAAAGGCTCATTTTGACACCTGCTTTCTGAATTCTTAAAACTTTATAACTTGTGTGTCCTGATGTTTACATTTCTCATATGATGTTGTGGACTTATGAAATGTTAATATTTCCAGAGGCCAATATGAAATATTTTGGTATCATTTATAATCTTCCAGATTTTTTTTTTTTTGGAAGGGTTTTTAAAGCATATTTAATTAAGCTTCAAAGCCAAGCCTTCACAATATCTAAGGCAATGCAGCCAATCCAGTCTCATTGCCAGGTAATGGTGAAGCACACACGCGGGTGCTTCCAAGTTCAACTCATGTGTTTATATTAGCTAGGTCACTGTGGAATTTAAAACTCTAGGCCGCTGCCTCTTTATCTCTGAGTATAGTAAAGCAATTGCAATAATTAAAAATAGAAAGCTGTTTCTGCATCAGAAGGGAAAGGTAGTATTCGCCTTCCCCATAAATACATTTAAGGTAGAAAATCGGTGTTTTTATGTCTCGTTATTTGATTGTCTTTTGCTGGGTTGTTAGAACAACCCAGCAGATGAAGCTGCCCTTAAAACTACATTCATCAGCCTCTGAGTAAAATCTCTTCCTGGTCTGTTGATTGTGGAGTATAGCAGTCCCATTAAGTAGCCTCTTCTGACCTGGTGGGAAATGATTATGGATGAGCCCTGGGAGACACCCAAGCACAGCCACAGCCCTGAGAATCAGAGTGGCAAAGCCACGGCTCTGTGATGAGGTGGCTTTTCCAAGGCAACCTCTCTTGCTTTCACTTTCTTCATATATAAAACAGGGATGGTAACCAAACTTACATGGTGACTTTGAGGATTCTTGAGGATGCCCTGTGAACTATAAAGTGTTATATAAAAACTAATTAATATTTTTAGGGCCAATTCTCCCTGTTTTTACAGTTGAGAAGTAGATGAATAACATAGTTGTAGGCCTAGATAAGAAGTCATTTTAAAGTAAAATTGTATAGAAATTAGTATTCACATAAGCCCTTCTTCCTACATTTTGGAAGAGATTTGTTTTTCAAAAGAGACTTTCATAAAAGATGTAATTCTAACAACTCTATGTCAGGATTAACATTATTTATATTTATATATATATATATATATATATAATCCTGAGATAGAGTTATTAGAATTACATCTCTTGGTGTGTATCTGTTGTTTTCAGCAAATCCCAAATGATAGATGTGGTCTTTGTCCTCAAGAGGCTTCCAGTGTCCTCTAGGAGACCTGCCAGTCTCTGAAACAATGACTAGAGTCCGTTGCCTGTTCAAGTGGCTGTCTGGCTCCCTCCAGCCTTTCAACTTTAATTTGAACAATGTGGTTACTCCCCTATCCACCCAGAGGTTTCCTGCTCCCAGAGTGCCCTCCTCCACCCATTTCTGCCTCACATTTCGCTCAAATCCTTCTCAGCTCCTCCTTCAAACAGCCTTCTCCCGAGCCTAATCTGAGCAACACAGTCCACATGTGTAGATTCCAGAATGGGTGGCGCTCCGTGGGAGGCTCAGAGAAAATGAGATTGTGAGCAGAGTGTGGAAGGATTGGTGAATTTGGGCAGGTGAGCCAGAAAATGGAAAACATTCCAGGGAGGACAACCCCTAAGAAAACAACTCCATAATATACTGTAACATGAATATTTATAAAATAAATATTGCCTGTAATTTTCTGGCTGACCATCTTGGAACTAGAAATTTTTACGTCGTAGAAGTGGTAGATTATATTTTAAAGCACACTAGGTTTGTTCTTGCTCTCAGGTAGTTTATGGCATCACGTGTTTTCGACTGAACTGAAAATTATAAAGCAGTATCGTTAGAATTGTTGGTAACAGGAAAGTTGAAATGGACATGAAAAGAAGCAATGGAAGAGAAAAATCATGTACTTATTAGGATATTGTGTCCTTAAATACAAACTGATTCAAAATTATCCAAAATAGCTAAAATATCAATAGCCAAAACAGCTAGACAATCAAATGAGTAGGAAATTGTTTATGAAATTTATTTTACAAATGAAATATAATCCTTGGAACCTGTTTTTATCTATACAGTGCCTTTAAAGAATTTTCTTCTCTGATTTTTTTTGCCAATTGGATTGTTCCGATTTTTTTTCTACTTTTATTGATGAACGGAATAATGACTGAAACAGTTAGACCTGAGAGATGCAACTCAGGGATTTAATAATCAGATTAATGTGAATCACTTTAATGCGGGATTGTGATTGTCATTAGGAGTTTCCACAACATTTTTTCCTTTATATCTACTGGGGAAAAAAGCTTGTGATAATTTAAAATAATTTCTAAATTTTTTGAAATATAAAATCTACCACTATCAGCAGTGTACACAAGAGTATTTTTCATTCTTAGCTCACTCTGATGTATGTGCTGGGGCCATGGGTCTCTTCAGCTAGTATCTTTTGGGCAGTTAAATGCCAACTAGAATGAACTGACCTGTTCTAAATTTGGCATGTGATGAGTGAAGAGTGCCAAAAAATGTCCTGATAGTCATATTTGTAAACTATTTTGAAAATAAAAGGTTTAGATAACTCACCGAATGACCCATTCTTTTTTGACAAACACCAAAAGAGAGTGCTTTCATTGTTCTTGCCTGATTTTTTAACTGCAGGTGTAGCCTTGGTATTTTTTGTTTTGTTATCTTTAATTATCTTAATTACAGAAATGATATATTAATAGGAAAACAATAATAACAAATTTGTGAGAGATGTAGAATTATGTTTCCTCTTCTCATAACCCAACTTATTTTTATGTTAGATGAGGACTTTCAGAAAATAATTGTTAGATGCACTGTTATTTTGAGGACTTCTAAGTAAATCTGAAGACAACCACTGGGCGGAGAAGGGGAACAGTAATGAATATTAACTCTTAGCACTGTGGAGACTTTATCATAAGCCACTGTGAGGTGTGCGATTTTATAATATTCTACTGTCGTCCTTTTTCTCATAGTCACTCAAAAGACTTGAATGGTTTTCAAACCAACCTCTATGGCTTCCTGGATTTGTGACCATTTCTAAGAAAAAAAAGAACAGGACATACGTTCTTCTCAGTATACAAGGTAATAGAAAGGGGTTATTGTAAACAGGAAGGAGAAGCCTGTGTCGCTGGCACAGAGGAAGCTGCTGGCTAGAGGAAAGGATGCCACTTCTCGGCGTGGAGGAGTGTGAAGATGGTGTTTACATGAGGGTCGAGCCTCTGCAGGAAGCAAGTTGGGCACTGGCTCCCATAGTACCAGAAACCAGGGAGCCATAAATTTCCTACTGTTTACATGTCCATAAGAGTCAGGATTTCTGTTAAATCTTCTTGCTGAAGATGAATGTGTTTTTCCTTACCAGAACGCCACAGAGAACTATTTGGCATTTTGGAGGTAACATATGCTAATTTAGTTTATCCAAGTGCTGAACTAGACATTAAAATTAATATTTATGCTTCACTCTCTCTAACTCTAAACCCATAAAATCCATGAGGCAGATAATGAAAAAGCTGCCGTCAAGGATCATGTAAATTGTTACCCGACAACTTTGGTTGGTTCTTTGGAGGAAGTGCACTGTGAGGAGACAGTTGATGGGTTCTGGCCCCGGCTGTTCTGTGTTTGATTTTTCCTCTTTGATCTCTGCTGTTATCAACAAGGTTAGAATGGAATGCATGGCCTCAGACAAGTGGCATGACATCTCAGAGTCTTATCAGAGTCTATCAGAGTCTTAAGCTTATCAGAGTGGGTCTAGGTTTAGTTCTTCGGGTTTCAAAGTGTTCCAAGCTTCATGGATAGCCATTGTAAGTTAAAAAGTAAAAAACAACAGCAATAACACACATCGAATTGTTAAAGCATTAATAAACACAACTTGCAACTCAAATTCATCACATGATGGACTTTAACATGCTGGAGACCATTCCTTCTTAACTCACACTGCCAGCTAATTTTGTGCAGTGCTTGGCTCAGAACCCCACCTGCTAGAAAGTGAGCACCAGGCATCTCATCTATGCATCTTGTCTGGTCCCCACTGCATCCCTATTGCCAGTACCAGGTAGGGCTTCCCGGGTGCCGCTAGTGGTTAAGAATCCGTCTGCCAGTGCAGGAGACGTCAGAGACTCGGGTTTGACCCCTGGATCTGGAAGATCCTCTGGAGGAGGGCATGGCAATCCACTCCAGTATTTTTGCCTGGAGAATCCCATGGACAGAGGAGCCTAGCAGGCCCCAGTCTACAGGGTTACAAACAGTCGGACAAGACTGAAGTGACTTAGCGCAGCACAGCGTATGTTTAATAAGTGAATGCAAAGGAGTTATTCTCTATATGTTTAGGCCTTTTTAGAAAGTATACATGAGAGTTTGTAATTGTGCTCTGGCCTTCCTTCCCCCTTTTAATTTGAGTTTGTATAATTCACTCCTTTAAAATTGTACCTGGGAATGCAGTCTCATATCAGTGTGCTGTGTCCCATAAGTCCCAGGCTAAGATTGGATATTTATATCCAGTTTATGCTCTCCTCATTGTGAAATAGGCATGTGTAACTTTTTGTGTGTGTGCAACTCTTCGAATAAAGCTTCATCTGCTAAACAGGCTTGGGCAGGTTCCCTCTTGGGAGAATGGGGGCAGGAGTGGCCTGGGAGAACTCACAAGTGAGAAGATATTTGGACTTCTGCCCACTACCACGTTTGAACTTCCTGAAGGTCCATTCCCATGTTTTTTAAGCCACTGCTCCAAAGCAACATTCTCCCACTAGTTACCAGTCTAGTATTTTTGTTTTGTTTTTCAGAAAATTCTGTTTTCTTCTGCTCCGTGATTAACACGCTAAGAGAGGAACAGATTTCCATCCCCCTTGCCATCATGACTTACCATCTAATCTTCTGTTTGTGCTGATAGTCATAAACATTCCCATCACTTTTGTGTTTGATACAAAATTAGCCTAAATCAACTGGTTTGCGCTCTGGTATTTGACACCACTCCCTGCTGATTTTTTAAACTTCATTTTTTTAGGTTCACATCAAAGTTAAGGGTACAGAGATTTCATATATACCCTCTGCCCATATACATAGTCTCCTCCTTATCATCACTCCTCACCAGAGCTACTCAGTGATGCATTTGTTTTGTCTAAAACTGACATTACTGTTTGGCAAACAAATCACTCAAGGAAATATCTGCCTGATTGCTGCTCTGATATGTGCAGACCTGTGTGTACAATTTTCAGTTCTTGAGAGCAAAGCCCATCTTTGGCTTTGCTTGCCGTTTTTCCTCTCTAGTGTGGGGTCTTCCAACCTTGACACGGGAAATTTTGGACCAGATAACCTTTTGCTGTAGGGGGCTCTCCTACAACGTTATAGATGGTTCAGCAGCAGCCCTGGCCTCATCCTACTAGATTCCAGTAGCACCCCAGTCTTCCCAGCATGACAAATAAAAATGTCTGCAGACACTGCCAAATGTCCCTTGGGTAAGAAAATTAACACTGGAGTGAAGCCACTGCTCTAGCACAGTGCTTGACACAGAGTAAGCGCCCCTCAAATGCTTAATAAATTAATAAATATGTTTAAACCACAGCTAGACATTTAATCATTGGATATTTCTCTGTTTCATGCCACCATTTCCTCTAAATTCTCCAAATTTACAGCTTGAAGTATTCTAGTAGGTATGCAGCTCTTATCACCATCCTCTTGTCTTGTAGATAAAAATTCTAAGGGTCTCATCTAGCACAAAGGTTTTAGGACATTTTGTTATTAAAACACCCTGAGATGTTATGTTTGAGGGATGGCTTTTCTGAAAGCTAAAGTATATAGTGTTTGTAGTTGAAGGTGTTTTTCAGAGTGTTGAGACATAAGAATAACATCAGCAAGATTAGGCCATCTGGGAAGCTGAGAGGGGCTGGTCAGTTGCTGGGGGAAGGGAACGGCCCAGGAGAGATTGCCTCTGGGGAAAGTGGAAGCTCTCAGAGAAGAAGGTGTGCTTGCCCCAGGGACTTTGTATAGGGTTCATTAAATAGATAGCATGAATGGATAAGCAGAGTGAAACTATTTAGGAGTTATTTATACTTCTTGGGAGTTTTTGAAAATAATTTCATTGAGATGAAATAAGGGACATTATGTAATCATCTTATTTCAATGAAGAGATTGTACAGTGATAGTTAAAATGTAATTTTTGAAATATTTTTATTAAAAGGGAAGCAAAAATCAAGTATTCAAGAACAAGATAAAGTTTAAGACATGAAATAGATTTGGAAATGTTATAATAAAAATTTAATCATGATGCTTTTCTGTCTTCTTAAGGAAGATTTAGATGAACATAATTAACTCAGTATATTTTTTTCACAGCACAATTCCTTAGGCTTTTGATCCCTCTTTCTTATAAAGTCATTGCTTAGCAGCACAATTTAAGTTCCAATCGTTAATGTTCCTCGCTGGAAACTATTGTTGTAAAATTTTGAGAAGACAACTATAGTTTATTATTTTGTACTTTTTAAGATAAATATTTTTGTCCTTTGATATCATTAATTATAAAAGTGAAGAGGATATGAATATAACAATAATATTTATATTAAAGAAATATTTGCCTGTATTTTAAAACATTCTTCTTTTATAGATAGGCTACTTATTTTAAATTTTAATGTTATTTCAATTATTATAAATACTGAAACTTACGTAGAATTAAATTCTTGAAACTTGCTCCTAAACACAGAGTATTTCCCTAGAATATTGCAGTCAAGTGGCTCAGTAATATTTTGAGTTTTGTGTCCTGGTATTGTTGCATCTGTACAACACACTTTATTCTTTGGGTATAATTTTGTATGGCAACAGTATCATACCCGAAGAATAAAGTGTGCCTGAGAAATCCCATGGACAGACAAGCCTGGTGGGCCACAGCCCATGGAGTCACAAAGAGTCAGACACAACTTAGCAACTAAACAACAGCAAAAATAATTTTTAGTATCAGAATCAATCGGAAGTCTTTTTGTTTCCATTGTCTTAAGTAATATTGATTGTACACAGAGAGTTTCACTTTGGAGTTTGGTACTTTTTATTTTCTTTCCTGCTGTAGACACGTAGTTTTGAAATTTGGGCAAAATGGTCTGCAGTTACTTTATTTGAAAAATGCTAAGTAAGAAATTGCTTTTCTTTGAGTATATTTTCATCTTCTTATCAAGTCTTACCAAGTTTGTGTGTTGAGCCATGGGGAATGCTTTGGAACGGGATTGCCCGTCATGATAGCCACTAGGCATGTTGGCTGTTTCAGTTTTCACTAATAACAATTAAATAAAATTAAGCATTTTCTTCCTCATTCACACTAGCCACATTCCAAGGATGCTACAGGTGTCTAGTGGCGACCATATTAGACAGTGCAGATACAGAACATTCTCACTGTCACAGACAGTAGTGTTCGGCACTGCCTTTCCAGGATGGCTTCCAGGTGGCTCAGGGGTTAAAGCGTCTGCCTGCAATGCGGGAGGCCCAGGTTCAATCGCTGCGTCGGGAAGATCTCCTGGAGAAGGAAATGGTAACCCACTCCAGTATTGCCTGGAGAATCCCATAGACGAAGGAGCCTGGTAGGCTACAGTCCATGGGGTCACAAAGAGTCAGACAGGACTGAGCGACTTCACTTCACTTTCTAGGATGGGTATTGGCAGACTAAAGTCTGGAGGTCCATTTTGAGCCACTATTTATTTTGTAAATGAAGTTTTACTGGAATGCAACCAGGACCACCTCTTTGCATTTTGCCTGTGGCTACTTTCAGGCAGGCTGTAACAGAGAATCGTAAGAATAGAGACCTTGTAGCTCACAGAGCCTAAAATACTTCCCTTCTGTCCCTTTATGGAAAAAGATTGTGACCCCACTTTAGAGTATCCATATTCATAATGTCGAGATTGTTTGAATAGCAATTATTTTATGTGTAGTATATATTAGCAGTATTAAATGCCTTACATAAAGTAGGTTATCATACTTCAGAGATGAGCCAGACCAGGACAGGCAAGATCTCTTAATTACTAGTTGAGAACAGGCTTCCCCTAGGAGGGACAGCTGGAAGATATGTCTGTCTCTGACTGATCAGACACTTTCCAAAATGGAGAGAATTAAAGAGGTGTCAGTCTACTCAAGGTGGGCAGGGCAAGTGGCAGAATTAGCCTATAGCAGCCATGAGGCCCCTCAGTGCTGCTGGCCCCTCGTCACACTGCAGCCCAGAGTCTGGTTGGAAGTGAGAGATGGAATGTGAAAAGGGTGTGAGGTCAGTTAGCCATTTAGGCTCAAATAGAAATTAATTTTAAATTGTTATTTCATTAATAGAGGACCTGGTCTCTAATGTTTGATTGAATGGATCATTTTAGTATTTTTATGACCTCATCTTCTAACATTTCCAACTTTACATACAATTTTTTTTAAAAATAAGTACTGTTTTAAACCATGGAGCTTTTCCATTTTAGTGGGACATGAGCTTATTTTTCTCTGCGAATGTTTGAGTTACAGTGTTCTGAATGGAAGCCAAATTATCATGCTGTTAGTTAGTGGATATCAAGTTATAAATTGTAATACAACCTAATAACTGTGACCTTTTTTGGTTGGCCTAAGAGAACTGCCGTTGTTGCCCTTCTGCTGTGACTTGCCCAGGTTTAAGCTGGTGCAGTTTCTTAGTCTACGCGCCCTTGCTCTTCTTCGGCCAGGATTCAGTGAATGCCTTATAAAGGCTGACCCTCTCCGGAGCAGATTATAATGTAGTACCGGAGCTAAATTTAGAGAACAGCCAAGCCTCTGCTCCAAATAGTAACAGCTAAGTGATAGAGACTTTTGGTGAACAGAATATCTTCACTTAGTCATTCAATACCACTAGGTGAATCTCTATTTGTGTGTGTGTGTTTGTTTTAATATTTGATGTTGTGTATGTCAAAAATCTTTGCATACTTTTTTAAAACATTTATGTGTTCTTACCTTATCTCCCACATAGAATATGTTCAGGTTGTACAAAACAAGCCCACATAACTGAACTTTGAAGATACAAACTTTCCTGTTTAAAACTAAAGAAGGTATTATAAATGGAGCTAAAGAATTTTTTTAAATACAGTAATTCACTCCTAGGTAGGTTTTGTTTGGTGGTAATTCTCCATTAGCAGGAAAACAGAAATAAGATATTAAGGTAATTAGAGAATTCTATGTATTTATACTGTAGACTCTAATAGAAGGGGCACACACTTTAAAAATAATTGTAAATTCTGAAATAAAAACATCTTTGGCAAAGGGTAATGCCTTCCGTACATGTTCAGCTCCTGGAGAAGTTTCAGGCTCTATTTTTGGTTGTGTATCTCAGTATAAGACCCAAACCCTTTAACAGGTATTTTTTTCTTTGCTAACACAAGAAAATATTTTGTATGATATTTGTGTTTGGGGAGGTATGGAAACATTAAGGAAACTACATGCACACTCAGCTATATTCATTGCTTTGCCCCAGTGGATCTAGAGTGAATCTGTTGAAAATGCCAACAGGGAAAATCCTGAACGAAAGAACTTTTCTGTAAATATACATAATGCATTAGAAACTCTGTTTCCAATGCCTCTCAAGTGAAATGAGATTTCACTGATTAAGGTTATTGCATTTGTAACTATTTCATATGCAGCTGCGGCCCCATACACGGGTCGATCCCTTCGCTACTCTTGACCTAGGGGAGCCCCGCTGTTGTTTCACCTGCCTCATTGTACTGGAAATGCTTGTGTTTTCTCTCCTGCTGAACTCTGTGCTCCTTGAGGGCTTGGAATCTAGCTTAGTCACCTTTATATCTAAAAGCAGAATGTAGTAAGTTCACTTTATAAGACTGATAAAAATTCTCTCTCTTTAACCATGAAAGAAATTACTTTTGGGCTTTGTTACTTTATTTTTAATGAATTTCACTTGTGAAATGGCAATTCAGGTTTTTCCATGATAAATAGATTGCTTTCTATGTGAAAATAGGTGTTTCTCTTCTTTCACTGGATGGGTGGGAAGAAAGTTTTGGTACATAAATTGAATAATAATTTTTCCACATTCTTGAGAATGTTTTTTAATTACAATTTTGAAAAACTTTGAAAGAGAAATAATTTGCTTCACATTATCTTGAATTGTTTGGTCTTCATAACTTAGGCAATCTAGATACATTTTCAGATTGTAATATTTATGTCAGCAAGGTTATTCTCAGTTTGTAGAAGCTCTTTTTAGAGCAAGTTTTTCACTTTTTTAAAAGATAATTTATGATATTTTAAATTATTAACTCCAGTAGAATTAAAAAGCCCAAATATGCATCCTCTGAAGTAAACAAACAAATGAAAAACTGTTTCTTGTCTCATTCTTAAATGTTCCTTGCCTAGAAAAGCAAATATTACACGTACCCCCTTTTAACCAAAAAATTGTGCTTTGCACTCCTTTATTCAATTTGCTTGTTTCCCTTCACAATTTACCTTGAACATCTTTCTCAGTATGACAGCTTACTGACAATTATGTATTCAATACTTGATCTCAGTGTTGTTTTAGGTGCTAAAGATACAGTTTTGAGTAAAACTTGTGAAGTCCCTGCCCACAGGGAGGTTACACTGTCATCAGGGCAATAGACCGTGGCAAACAAATCCTAAAGAATGCCAGGGGCTGCTATAAGCAATGAAGAGAAATAAAGCTAGAGAAAGACACGGAGCCTTGTTAGTCAGGATGGTCTGGGAATTTCTCTGAAAAGGAGGTGTTTGTGTGCAGAGAGTAAAGCCACATGAATGCCTTGGGAAAGAGTCTTCCCAGAAGAAAAATGACCTTCCCTGGCCCAGTGGGAAAAGCAGAGGGCTGGGTGACTAGAGGAGTGAGTGATGGGAAAAGATAGCTATAGGAAACTTAATCAGAGAGGTAGCCAGGGCCATATGTAGTGCATTTGGATCTAATTTATTTTATAATGCTTCATAGTTCCAGTCAATGGCTTATTATAACTTATTGAACCAGATACTGGTTTATGGGTATTTGACTTTTTCATTTATTTATGCATCCAACAAAGTTGCAACTAAATCCTTTTAGATACGCATGAGTATATTTATATACCATGAGTATATTTACATACTTGGTGGGTATAACTAGAATAAATTCCTTGTAAAGGAATTGCTGGACCATAGGTTTTGTACATGTAAATATTTATATTCACCAAATGCGTTCCAAACGTATTGCATGGACTTTATCCCTTATGCCAAAGTTTATGTCTATGATTATTTTCCTTGTGTCTTTTGTCAACACTAGAGGCAATGGCACCCCACTCCAGTACTCTTGGCTGGAAAATCCCATGGACGGAGGAGCCTGGTGGGCTGCAGTCCATGGGGTCGCGAAGAGTCGAACACAACTGAGCGACTTCAGTTTCACTTTTCACTTTCATGTATTGGAGAAGGAATGGCAACCCACTCCAGTGTTCTTGCCTGGAGAATCCCATGGATGGGGGAGCCTGATGGGCTGCCGTCTCTGGGGTCGCACAGAGTCGGACACAACTGAAGCAACTTAGCAGCAGCAGCAGCAGCAGCAGATATTATAAAACTTTAAAAGTTTTGCTAGTTCAGTAGTTACAGTTATCTCATTTTGAAAAGTATATTTAGATGAGTAAAGTCAAACATACTTACTGGAAATATATGGACTGTTTATTTGAAGCACATAATCTTTATTTTTTTGTTTTTAGAAATTTTATGAATAAGCATCAGAAGCCAGTGCTAACAGGCCAGCGGTTCAAAACTCGGAAAAGGGGTAAGTTGTGTTGTGTTTGTGTGTGTATGGTGGAGGCAAGGAGGGTGGTGGGGGGGAGGGGTTGGGGGGAAATGTTGTTTAAAGTGCTAATCAATATATAAGTTTGGAGAATGTCAAATTTAACAATATAAAACCAGTTATTTTACTAGCAAAAGCCAATTTATTCAAGAATAGTCCAAAGAAATTGCAATTCTGGATATTTGAACTATGGGGCAAATCAGAACAAGGAAGAGGAACTTGCTGTTGTAGAGAAAAGAGGGAAGCTGAGAGGGGCTGTAATAACCCAAGAGTCACATTAGGACGCTGGAAGTCCAAAGTATGCAGGCTTCTCATAGGTTGCACTGGTACACTCTCTGATTCGCTGGGCTGTGGTTAGGTGGAGAAAAGTTTTCTTCTTCCTTCTGGATAGTAAAGTAGGCCATAGCTTTCTGTTGGAGACTAGAGGTGAAGGCATTAAGTCTCTTCCTGTTTGGAATAATTGATGGTGCATGAGAGGGTGTAAGAGCTCCCCCTACAGGCATCTCTGGACTCCAGTTGTAGCTGAAGTGAAGGGAAGTGAAAGTCACTCTGTCAAGTCCGACTCCTTGCAACCCCATGGACTGTACAGTCCATGGAATTCTCTAGGCCAGAATACTGGAGTAGCTAGCCGTTTCCTTCTCCAAGGGGATCTTTACCAGCTGAGCTACCAATGAAGCCCACTTTTAGGTGAGGTTTCTTAATTCCACAAAGAAAATTAGTATTATCTTTGTTTCCACCTAACCTCATTAATTCCTGTCTTTTGAGCTCTGACTGTAAAATCTAAAGTTCGGCATTCAAGCTTCAGAACTGCCAGTTATTTAGATGTTTGATTTTTGAACAAGTCATTTAACTTGTCTGAGCTTTGTGTCTTTAGCTACAAAATGAGGGTAATTATGTCTGTTCAGGTTCCCTTAGTCTCATGTGAGGCTATGAAGGCAATTGATAAATTTTACTATTTTTGACATTTGCACTTGGCTTTTGCTTTCTTTATGTTTTTAAGAAAATGTTCATATGCCGAGATAGTAAAGCTACGAGAAGAGTAAATTAGGAAAAGAGATATAATAGAGCTGTAACCGTTTCAGAATTTTAGAAAGTCGAATGAATTTACCTAAATATCTTTAAAACTTTAAAATTCATGATATTTTCAAGTGTCTTTTATTGTGGGAAAAGTAGTGATAAAGCCAGTTTGATGGTGGCTGTTAAAACATCTGTATGTAAGTGACTCCTTTTGTGTTCATCTTACCATTTCTCTGCATAAAGAATTTTTAAGTATTCTAAATATTTAACCAGTTTTGCATAATTATACAGAAATCCTCTTGGATTTAAGAATAGTTGAGCTAAAACTTGATTGGGAAACTTTTTAAAATATGAAACATGGTATGACTAACACTGAGGAGAGTGACTGAAAAATATTTAAGGAAGTATCGTGTGTAAAGATAAAGGATGATTGAATATCTTTGTGAAGGCCTCATTGCTGATTATGAAACAGAAGCTATGTAATGGTCTTCTAGCACTAAACTGTTGAATTGTTAACCTGTGTCAGAGGCCTTTGGCATTCCCCACCAGTGTCTGTAGCTGAGGTTCTCTTGTAGCGGGGTCTGTGTAAGAAGCAGCCCAGTGTGGTCATGTAGAAAGAAAAGATTTCTCAATACAGTGGGTCAATTGAATAAGAAGAGATTATAAGAATCACTCAGTAGCAGTAAGTCTAAATTTAACTATAAATGCTGCCTGCAAAAAAACTTCACATTCTCTCTAAAAAATGAAAAAAAAGTTTTAAAAACCAAAAAAGTAGTTATTTTGTACAGTATTTCTGTCTTATATGCTTTTATTTTTATGTTTTTATTTTTTGCATTCTTGACTCATCCCCATAAATGACGAACAAGTATAGCCTGAACCACCCCCTGTGTTTAGTCCTTTTAGAAACTGTGTCCCCGCTTACACAATGAGGATTGAAGTCTGGAAGCAGATAGCCATGCAAGGTGCCGAAACCAGCATGCATTCTTTGTCTCATTGTGTAAAGCAGTCTTGGGGAAAAAATAAATAAATGACATCGATGATTTCCAAAGGACTTAATCAGAAATCTAGTCACAGTTAAGGTATTCTTGCTCCTGGTAATGTGATAATATTTAACGTATGCCCCACTGTGAGGTGAAGAAAGGTTTGCCACCACCTGCCCGCTGAGGGAACGTGTTAATCTCAGACCTGGATCTTCAGCTCAGGCAGCTTTCTTAACGTGACGCTGATTCACGGTAGCTGAGCTCCAATGCCAGGAGAGGGCCTTAGGATGGATTGCACAAGAGCAAGCTTGAGTCAGCGAGTAAACTGGCTCTTACAGTCAGTCAGTTCTGAAACGGAAAGGTTGCCTCTCATACTGAACTGGTTTGCCTCCGATTCATTTGACGGGCAAGATTGTGCCTGCGTCTCATTGCTTCAGGAGTACACACAGAGAGCCACCCAGAAATATGTTATCCATAATTTGCCAGTTGATCTAGATTTATATAACTCAGGTCTGTTGAGGATTTAAAGCTGCATTTGAGCCATTTTGTGCAAACTGCTGACTGGGGGAAAAAATGGATCAGCCTCATTTTCTGCTTTTCATAACAGTAAACTGCCTCCTGACAATTCATCGTGTTTTGGCTTTTCTTTTGCTATTATGATGGGGCTGACTTCAGATAAATGGTTGGCAATTTCATAGAGCTGAGAAAAGAAATCTGCAGAGGATATTTCAAGGTCATTTTAATAGGCTGTCTTCTGAAGCTCTGTCTTCAGTTTGTAACTATTCCCTAGCACAGCTAATGCTCTTCCCTGCCAAGTTAGTCTAAAAATGTTTTGTTCTTTTTTTTTTTTCTTCTTAACATCAAAATGAAATATTATGGTGTGTGCATGCTAAGTTGCTTCAGTCGTGTCTGACTCTTTGTGACCCCATGGGCTGTAGCCCACCAGGCTCCTCTGCCCTTGGGGATTCTCTAGGCAAGAATACTGGAGTGGGTTGCTATTCCCTCCTCCAGGGGATCTTCCCAAACCCAGGATCAAACCCGTGTCTCATGTCTCCTGCATAGGCAAATGGGTTCTGTAACATTAGCACAACCTGGGAAGCCCAAACATTATAGTAGGGCACATCATATAGCACTTATCCTTTATGAAATATGCACATCTTACTTATAATATTTTCTCCAAAGAAATTATATTTTCTACTGCGACTTATGGGAATCTGAGAAGGATGAACACTTCTCGCCTGAGCCATTGTTATGCTTAGAGGAAATGAGCGAGATGAAATATTTAATAATTCAAGTGGTCCCCCTCTAAATGTTGTAGAAAAATACAATTAAAATTAGTAAAAATAGGAGTGAGAAAAAATGACCAAACATCAGGCATCCAGAGTGGCCACATACTCAGAGGCTTTAGATCTGAGTTGACAGTTTTAAATAACTTCAGATTTGTAATAAATGGTGTTAGGAACTAATGAAGTAAATCGTTTAAGGTAATATATATTGGAAGTCAATCTGTGTGTATGGTTAGAAAATCCATCATATTTACTGTTGGTTGTTTAAGGTGAAAAAGAACCTTTGGGTAAAAGTATTGTCTTGTTTCCCCAAACTTCCATTAACATTCTTGCCATTTTCCTGTACAGGAATTTTATATTCCTGCAGATGAACACTTAACTTAGCACATGGGAGTTCTGCTCTTCATCCTGCAAAATAATTATTAATCCTCCCAGGCCGTCATGACTTTTTAAGATTCCCAAGCTATACGTGAGCGTTTTGACCCACTGCATTATTACTCACTGTTGAAATAGCTCTGGCTGTAATATCCTGCCTTCCTCACTGTTAGCAAGTCTTTTGAAAAAGTTTAACTGGAGGGTGAAAGCCTTTTCACAAGCAAAAGTTTTTAAGTTGTCTGTTAGATTCAAAACAAAGCTGTCTGTATTTGTAGCTTGGTCTGGATTGTACTTTATTGACCAACTTATATTATCCAATGCTTCGAATTTATAATTTTCAAACCATCAAAAAGTCTGTTCTGCCGCCTGAATCAACATCCTAGTATGTTGGGGTGCCATTATGTGGGTGGCCTCAGTTGATTTTGGGAGCTGGTCACAAGTTTTAATAAGCTTAATAGTCTTCCCTATTGGCTTAGATGGTGAAGTGTCAGCCTGCAATGCAGGAGACCCAAGAAGGAAATGGCAACCCACTCTAGTATTCTTGCCTGGAGAATTCCGTAGACAGAAGAACCCGGCTGGCTACAGTCCATGGGGTCACAAAGAGTTGGACACAACTGAGTGACTAATACTTAGTGAGCAACCTGTGGTCTTGTTTTTACTTCTCACGCTTTTTTATTAAGGGAAACAGAACTTTTTCCCAAGGTGGGAGGAGAATTACCCTTTAGCTGGACGCCCAGCAAGGGGATGATGCTTGCCAATGAGTTCGTCTTTCTGGTCACAGTTGCCTGCTCCTCCCACACCCCATGGTCTGTTCTTGTAGGGCGCCCATTCTCTCCCTCCCCCGCTTCACAACAAGACCCTAATTATGTTTTCCCCCACAGTCAACATTTGCATGTTCTTGTCTGCATAATGTTTTGCTTATGGAATCAAAGGGACTTTTATCTCTTGTTCATGACAAATAGTGCTCAAGTTAATTTACATCTGTCTTCGTGGAATCTTACGCTGCGTGACTGTGACTGGTACTGGGAATGCCATTCTTCTCTGCTTCTGAGGTTGTGGTATTAACCTCTTACAACACATCCTTTCTGTTACACCGTAGGTAGGCAGTCTGCAAAAACCAGATAGCTGCTCTCTGGTTTAAAATGTAGTTTTTAATTGTATCTAAGTCATGCATGTACATGGTTTGAATAGTCCACACATACATGGCTTAAATAGTCAAACCATTCTGCAAAACATGTTGTAATAGCAGCAAGTCTGTTTTCCAGCAGTCTTCTTTCTAACCTTTAACTGCTTCTTTTAGCATTTGCATTCCTATGACCACATAACACTACTACTTGGCTGTTTCTTGATGTTTCTGTTGGAGAGGTATATTATGATGCACTTCCTGCTGTGGGAGATGAGGATTTGTCTCTTTCACGCCCCCCACCCACCTGCAAAATCCTCTTCTTGGTCTGTGTTCTTTCATTTTATCAGTTTTAGCTAGACTCCTGATTAGGGGTTATATCATTGTGACCTGGTACATGGTCTTCAGAGCTAAACTAGCATTTATTTTTCTGAACACCATTTTCACTTTGGATTACATGAGTTTATAGTAATTGATTTTTTTTTTCTTAGCTTTCTGTACCTTAAAACTAGACAGCACTACATTTTCCTTTGTTATGTAAATCTCTTCATATAAACACTTTTGGAATTCTAACAATGACATTTTATTGAAGGAATTCTAACTATGTATCATTTCATACTGTATGATTGCATTGGAAAACACTCTTCCATTCAGTTTGTTCTTTAGGCCACTTGTCCAGTTGTTAACAGTACAGCTTGAAACGACCCTTTTCCTACTATCCCGAAAAGTACTGTTGTCTGTCTCTTAGGTTTTTTTCTCTTTTTCCCGGGATCTCATAACTTAATAAGATCATGAAATCATGAGTTACTCTCCTGTTTTGGTGGAGTGTCTGTTTCAATTGCTTTTTAAAAAGAGTGAATGAGAAACATAATTTTTGAGGCCTTGAATGTTTTAATATGTGTTTAATCTGCTCTTACGTAGCAGTGGGGACAATAAAGGACAGAAATGGTATGGACCTAAAAGAAGCAGCAAATATCAAGAAAAGGTGGCAAGAATACACAGAAGAACTATACAAAAAAGATTTTAATGATCCAGAAAACCACAATGGTGTGATCTCTCACCTAGAGCCAGACATCCTGGAGTGTGAAGTCAAATGGGCCTTTGGAAGCCATCACTAGGAACAAAGCTAGTGGAGATGATAGAATTTCAGCTGAGCTATTTCAAATCCTCAAAGATGATGCTGTGAAAGTGCTGTACTCAATATGCCAGCAAATTTGGAAAACTCAGCAGTGGCCACAGGACTGGAAAAGGTCAGTTTTCATTCCAATCCCAAAGAAAGGCAATGCCAAAGAATGTTCAAACTACCACACAATTGCACTCATCTCACATGCTAGCAAAGTAATGCTCAAAATTCTCCAAGCGAGCCTTCAACAGTACTTGAACTGAGAACTTCCAGATGTTCAACTGGATTTAGAAAAGGCAGAGGAACCAGAGATCAAATTGCCAGTATCTGCTGGATCATAGAAAAAGCAAGAGAATTCCAGAAAAACATCTACTTCTGCTTTATTGACTATGTCAAAGCCTTTGACTGTGTAGATCACAACAAACTGTGGAATATTCTTCAAGAGATGGGAATATCGGACCACCTGACCTGCCGCCTGAGAAATCTGTATGCAGATCAAGGAGCAACAGTTAGAACCGGGCATGGAACAACAGACTGGTTCCAAATTGGGAAAGGAGTACGTCAAGGCTGTATATTGTCATCCCGCTTATTTAACTTATATGCAGAGTACATCATGCGAAATGCCGGCCTGAATGAAGCACAAGCTGGGATCAAGATTGGTGGGAGAATAACCGCAGATATGCAGATGACACCACTCTAATGGCAGAAAGCAAGAGAGGCTAAAGGAGCCTGTTGATAAAAGTGAAAGAAGAAAGTGAAAAACCTGGCTTAAAGTCAACGTTCAAAAAGCGAAGATCATGGCATCTATTCCCATCACTTCATGGCAAATAGATGGGAAAACAATGGAAATTGTGACAGACTTTGTTTTCTTAGGCTCCAAAATCACTGCAGATGGTGACTGCAGCCATGAAATTAAAAGACCCTTGCTTCTTGGAAGAAAAGTTATGACCAACCTAGACAGCATATTAAAAAGCAGAGACATTACTTTGCCAACAAAGGTCCGTCTAGTCAAAGCTATGGTTTTTTCAATAGTCAGGTATGGATGTGAGAGTTGGACTATAAAGAAAGCTGAGTGCTGAAGAATGGATGCTTTTGAACTATGGTGTTGAAGAAGAGTCTTGAACTTCTTGAGTCTTGAACTGCAAGGAGATCAAAGTAGTCAATCCTAAAGGAAATCAGTCCTGAATATTCATTGGAAGGACTGATGCTGAAGCTGAAGCTCCAGTACTTTGGCCACCTGATGCGAAGAACTGACTCATTGGAAAAGCCCCTGATGCTGGGAAAGACTGAAGGCAGGAAGAGAAGGGGCCGACAGAGGATGAGATAGTTGGATGGCGTCACCAACTCTATGGGCATGAGTTTGAGCAAACTCCAGGAGTTGGTGATGGATAGGGAAGCCCGGCATGCTGCGGTCCATGGAGTCGCAAAGAGTCAGACTTGCCTAAGCAACTGAACTCCACTTAACTGTGTTTAATTAATAGTGTGACCAAACACTGGAATTCTGGGTTGAAAATTATTTTTCCTTGGAATTTTGAAGGACTGTCTTCTGGCTTCTGGTATTTCTGTTGGGCAATTCAGGGTTGTTCTGTTTCTTGATACCTTGTATGTGATTTGGTTTTTTGCCCTTGAAACTTAAGAGAGTTGCTTTATTCTGAAGTTTCACAGTAATGAAGGCTCCTTGGGGATCCGCTTTCAGTCCTTGTGCTGTGTCCACAGATAGTCTTTCACTGGGAAACTCACGTCTCCTTTAAAACTGAAATTTCTTGAAAGTTTTAAATCCTCCCCTTTTTAAGAAAAGTATCTTTTTATTCACTTGTTTGGACATTTGGCTAGTCTGCTCTTATATTTATGCTTCTATTATGTACATCTTTGACTTTCCTGTGAGTTTCTAAGAGATACTCTCAGCTTTCTCTTTTAACTCTTCAATTGAGTTCTTAAGTTTTTCTACCATATTTTTCATTTCCAAGTACTCTTTTTTTTATTCATGAAATGTTTCTTTTTTCCATAGCATTCTCTTCTCCTCCTCTTTCTTCCTTTAAAAAAAAAAAAACACCAGTTGCAATATCTACTTCTCTAAAGACATTTATGATAGAATATTTAGGGGGAATGTCATCCTTTGCCCCTTTTCCCCATATGCCGACTCAGTCTTTATAAGGGGGAAAAGGTGAAATTCTTTGAACTGAATGTTAGATCCTTTGTCTTATCTAGTCATTTTTTTTAACTCCTCATCTGACATCTAGTTTGTTACCTTCACTTTTTTTCAAGTGATCCTTACATTGTTCAAGATTTTACTCCAAAGTGACCATCCACAAAGAAGTCTCTCTAGAGTGTGCTGAGGAGAGAAAGTTACATAGTATCTGCATCCTTAAATCCTCTGAAATACTTCAGGGCATCTACAAAATTGAAACTGTTTTCGTAATAAAATACCAAGATAATATTTTCCCCTTTAACACATTCTCTCAAGAGTTTAACAGTCGTTTCAGGATGTGTGATATTGCAACAAATTGCACGCAGTACATTGAGAATTTGTCTATCTGCCATTGCTCCAGACTTTTAAAGAAATGCAAAAGTGTAAAAACAGTGCCTATCTTCTCGCTAATATCTTTCATGTAATAAATAGTTTTAATTTTATTTCTATAAAATAAGTTTCCATGGGTCCATAAACACAAGAGTTCTTTGGAATCTTTAGTATTTTTGAAGGTTGCCAAGGGGTCATGCAACCAGGAAGGTTGACAATGTCTTCTCTGAAGCTGGATTTATAAACATATAG
This sequence comes from Capricornis sumatraensis, assembly GCF_032405125.1. Taxonomy (NCBI): domain Eukaryota; kingdom Metazoa; phylum Chordata; class Mammalia; order Artiodactyla; family Bovidae; genus Capricornis; species Capricornis sumatraensis. The sequence goes on from NC_091073.1 coordinate 29,931,453, forward strand.
CTCAGATATTTATTAAATATTTAAATATTCTGGAATAACTTATCTTGTTAAAAAAATATATATATCCTTCCAGGAAGTAACAGGTGTTGGTGAGGATGTGGTTAAAGGAGAACCTTTGAACACCCTTGGTGGGAGTGTAAATTTGTGCAGCCACTATAAAAAACAGTATGGAGGTTCCTTTAAAAAATTAAAAGTAGAACTACATATGACCCAGCAGCTCCACTTCTGGGTATTTATCTGAAGAAAATGAAAACACTAACTCAAGAAGATACATTCACCCCAGTGTTCACTGAAGCATTATTTATAATAGCTAAGGTATAGTGACAACCTAAGTTTTTATTACTCAGCAGTAAAGAGAAGGAAACCCTGTTGTTTGTGACAACATGGATGGATCTGGAGGGAATTATGTTAAGCGAAACAAGAAAGACAAATTCTATATGATCTCTATATGTGAAATCTTAACAATAAAAACAACAAAAAAGCTCATAGGTAACAGATTGATGGTTGCAGGAGAGGGTATGAAGAGGTGGGCCAGTGGGTGGAGGTAGTATTCAAAAGGAAGAAACCTCCAACTGTAGAGTAACAGTGAGAATGTAATGTACAGCCTGACAACTACAGTTAATAATACTGTATTGCATACTGGAAGTAAGATCTTGGAAGTTCTCATTACAAGCCAGAATATATGACTGTATATGGTGATGACTAACTAGACTTAATGGTGATCATTTGGCAATATGTACAGATATCAAATCATTAAACTAATATCACATATCAATTATATCTCAATTAAAAATTTTTTTAAAGTACCACCCCTCTTTATTTCCTCCCTCCCAGTCTTTATTTTGTTTGTTTTTATATTCTCCCTTATTCTTAGGTGAGTCTCCCTGAGTCATTTTCTTTTTCTATCCTGGATAGAAAAAATTTTTTTAAACTTTTGATTGTTATACTTTATTTTTTATTAGAGAGTTAGAGTTAATAGTTACATTGGCCTGCTAATAGTTACATTGGCCTACCCTATGAGTGATACAAATGATTGATCATCAACTTTTTAATGTATTAAAGTGTGGCCCCATTTAGTGGAAATCAGTTGCTTAAATGAATATTTAAACAAGGGCTTTAACATGAAAAATTAGTAGACAATCTTAATTGTCTTTCAACTTTTGAATAATCGTGCTATCAAATAAAAACCAGTGAGCAAAGGAAATGTATGGTTGCATTTGGCAATATGATGTATAAGTAAAAGAACCATTGTATTATCTATTATTTTAGATGAAAAAGAGAAATTCGAACCCACAGTCTTCAGGGATACACTTGTCCAGGGGCTTAATGAAGCTGGTGATGACCTTGAAGCTGTAGCCAAGTTTTTGGACTCTACAGGCTCGAGATTAGATTATCGTCGCTATGCAGACACACTCTTCGATATCCTGGTGGCTGGCAGTATGCTCGGTAAGCCATATACTAGAGCGTCTTGTAGTATTACGTACTTTCAATTGTATTGAAATATTTTCTTATGAGATAGAATCTTTATAAGCTTTACATGCATGGTAGTTGATTTTTAAAAAATACAAATGGGAGTCTGTAAAACTTTTACCTAGATTATGATTTGGAATGGTGTTGATGTGGCTGTGGAATGTTTGTGGGTTAAGAGAAGCATAGAACTGAGAACTTTTGTTGACAGACAACACGGTTGGCCACTTGGCTGTAGCTAAAAGCCAATTTTCCTATGTGTCCCTGATCTTTGAATGTTTCTGGAGTGGATTTAGGAGGGGTAATTTCTGCATTATAGTTCAGGAATCATCTAGATCAGTGGTCCTCAACCCCCAGTCCGTGGGAAAGTTGTCTTTCATGAACCCAGTCCCTGGTGCCAGAGAGGCTGGAGACCACTTGTCTAAATCATTCCAGTACATTTAAGGGGCTTACCTAGTGGCTCGAACAATAAAGAATCTGCCTGCAAGTTAAATCCCAATTGCCATAGCACCTTTCTTTCTAGTCCCATCCACCCCTTTTTTTGGTACAATGAGCAGTAAGATTTAACTTTGTCAACAAATTTAAAAAGAAGTCCCAGTGTTTCATTAAATATCATTTCATCAATCAATAATAAAATGCCTAAGAAATATAGTTCATATTTAGTTTTTTTGAAAAATCCTCTCAATTGTAAGTGTGTAACTAAAAAAAAGGATTAAAGATAAAAGTTCAGAAATTATTAAAAATAGGTAAAAAGCAAAATAAAAAGTGTATCTTTCAGAGCAGGGGCATCAGGGGAAAAGGTTTCAGAATACTATTTAAGTGTCCTGGTATGTTGATCTAAATGTTTAATAGGTCTCACAACCACTCATTTTTCCTCTCTAGTTGTTCTTAGAACTTGGTTTTCATAACTAGTTCCTATGGTAATTGTAAATCACCAGAAGTGGTCAGATCCCCAGGTCAGTGATTTTTCAACTACCTGGAGGGCATATGCAAGTGTATGCAAGTGTTGTGGTTGTCACAGAGACCTGGGAGTGGAGGCCGGGTATGCCACCTACTCTGCTACACAAGGAACATTCTGTACAATCAGAAATTGCCCTGCGCAACATGGTGCGAGCGCCTTTCATTGAGAAATGTTGCTTAGGCCAACCTACTTTAAGACAGGGTATATACATACCTAGTCGCTCAGTTGTGTGCGACTCTTAGCGACCCCATGGGCTGTAGCCTGCCAGCCTCCTCTGTCCATGGGGATTCTCCAGGCGAGAATCCTGGAGTGGGTTGCCATGCCCTCCTCCGGGGGATCTTCCCAACCCAGGGACTGAACCCAGGTCTTCTGCCTTGCAGGTGAATTCTTTACCATGTGACCTACCAGGGAAGCCCTTTCTAGGCAGAGCCACCCTTTAATTCTTCACTCTGAGCTCTTATATCTATCTGTGCTGATACATGGCCCCATTCACTTCCAGACTCCCTTTTGATTTGAACTGCTGGCTTTCACTCTGTGCCAGGTTTATTTTTATTGCTACTGTTTATGAAAATCTCATTATCATTATAGGTAATTCAAGTCCACGTATAAAAGCACTTTGTAGTGTGCTAGAATCCCAATACTCAGAAATTGCTGTTGTTGTTTAGTCACTAAGTCATGTCCTACTTTTTGCGACCCCGTGGACTACAGCACACCAGGCTTCCTGCCCTTTATTATCTCCCAGAGTTTGCTCAAACTCATGTCCATTGATTCGGTGATGCCATCCAACCATCTCAACCTCTGTCGTACCCTTCTCCTTCTGCCTTCAATCTTTGCCAACATCAGGGTCTTTTCAAATGAGTCATTTCTTCACATCAGGTGTCCAAAGTTTTGAAGCTTCAGCTTCAGAATCAATCCTTCCAGTGAATATTCAGGATTAATTTCCTTTAGGATTGACTGATTTGATCTCCTTGCAGTCCAAGGGATTCTCAAGAGCCTTCTCTAGCCCCACAGTTCAAAAGCATCAGTTCTTCAGCACTCAGCCTCCTTTGTGTTCCAGTTCTCACATCCATACGTGACTACTGGAAAAACCATGGTTTTGACTAGATGGACCTTTTCTGGCAAAGTGACGCCTCTGGTTTTTAATATGCTGTCTAGGTTTGTCGTTAAAAAGCAGAGGCATCACTTTGCTGACAAAGTTTTGTCATAGCTTTCCTTCCAAGGAGCAAGTGTCTTTTAATTTCATGGCTACAGTCACCATTAGCAATGATTTTGGAGCCCAAGAAAATAAAATCTGCTGGTTTTTCCCCATCTGTTTACCATGAAATGATGAAGTGATGGGACCTGATGCCATGATCTTAGTTTTTTGAATGTTGAGTTTCAAGCCAGCTTTTTCACTCTCCTCTTTCACTTTCATCAAGAGACTCTTTAGTTCCTTAACTTTCTGCCATTAGAGTGGTGTCATCTGCATATCTGAGGTTGCATATTTTTCCCATTAATCTTGATTCCAGCTTATGCTTCATCCAGTCCAGCATTTTGCATGACGTACTCTGCATGTAACTTAAATAAGCAGGGTGGTAATGTACAGCCTTGATGTACGCCTTTCCCAATTTGGAACCAGTCTGCAGTTCCATGTCCAGTTCTAACTGTTGCTTCTTGGCCTATATACAGGTTTCTCAGGAGACAGGTAAGGTGGTCTGATATTCCTATCTCTTTGTAAGAATTTCCCCCATTTTGTTGTGATCCACACTGTCAAAGGCTTTAGCAGAGTCAATAAAGCAGAAAGTAGATATTTTAAAACAAGTATAATCACTGCAGATGGTGATTGCAGCCATGAAATTAAAAGAGGCTTACTCCTTGGAAAGAAAGTTATGACCAACCTAGATAGCATATTAAAAAGCAGAGACATTACTTTGTCAACAAAGGTCCATCTAGTCAAGGCTATGGTTTTTCCAGTGGTCATGTATGGATATGAGAGTTGGGGACTATAAAGAAAGCTGAGCACTGAAGAATTGATGCTTTTGAACTGTGGTGTTGGAGGAGATTCTTGAGAGTCCCTTGGACTGCAAGGAGATCCAACCAGTCCATTTTAAAGGAGATCAGTCCTGGGTGTTCATTGGAAGGACTGATGTTGAAGCTGAAACTCCAATACTTTGGCTACCTCATGCGAAGATTTGACTCATTTGAAAAGACCCTGATGCTGGGAAAGATTGAGAGAAGGAGGAGAAGGGGACGACAGAGGATGAGATGGTTGGATGGGATCACCAACTCAATGAACATGAGTTTGGGTGGACTTCAGGAGTTGGCAATGAACAGAGAGACCTGACATGCTGTGGTTCATGGGGTTGCGGAGTCGGACATAACTGAGCAACTGAACTGAACTGAAGTGTGCTCAAATGCCAATACCCAGAGATAACTATTGTTAATATTTGGTTAATTCTTTTCTACAGATTTCTTAAGCTAAATGCATGAACTTTTGAGGATGGGATGATATTATACAAACACAATAACTCTCTCTGCTGTTTTGTATTTACTTTGCAGTATGTTGTTGTCTTTCTTGCTATAATAAGTGTTACCTCAAACGATTCTGAAAAGAATAAAACCATAATTAAGAGTGAGATTGAACCTTTCCTGTTGTGATTATTGGCTTTTTCAATTTCCTTAACTGTTTTATTGATACACTGGTGAATCATATGCAAGGATAATCTTCGGTCAGTTTTGGTTCTTGTCAAAGTCACGAATGACTTCACCCGTCTATCTGGGGCACCCTTTTCAGCTCTTAGAACCTTGCTGGCAGCACTGCTGACCCTTTGATCGTCCTTGAAGTATTTCCCTTTCTTTCCTTTCGTAGACCAAATTTGGACTCCCTGCTCCTTCTCTTAGTGCCACTTGTCATGTGACTCATAGGTTTCCATATTTGCTGCCTCACATATGGTCAAAGTTATATGCTTTGCATTGATTGTCTCAAGACTTCATTTACCATCTCCGTAATGATGATCAGCAAGTTTATCCTTGCAGCCTGTACAGGATCACAAGATCTGCAGCATCTTGCCTCTCTCTTACTCGCAGAACTTAGAGCTCAGGGGAGATTCCTTCACCACCACCTTCCTTTTACAAACACACACATTGAACCCTCTTTGTCAGTCTTTCCCCCTTTCCACTGTTAGGCTTTTTTCCTAATAAACCCCATATGTGTGAAAAAGAGAATTCATGTTTTCATGCCACATGCATACATCCAAAAGAGCATAGGACAAAATGTTTGGTACAGTGTATGAGCACAGTTAGTATAACCCCAGATATCTACCGAGGCCAGACCTATGATGTAATGAAAAAAGTTAGTCAGGTGCATTCTTTTTATATAAACATTTTGTTTGCTAATTTAGTATGTAAGAATCTTCTTCACATCCACAAAAATATTTACCTTCCGCTGCTATTCTTGAGACAATAGTTATCTTGGCTTTTCAGGTGTATGCTTTGAAGAGTAGATACAAGAAACACTTTACTTTTGTTCTATTTCTACCATGAGAAAAACAGAAAATTTCACAAAATTTTTAGAAATGGCAATTAATATTTGGTCCCACTATCGGGGGGAAAAAAGCGAGGTATAGCAATATTATTAATGTATAACAAATATTTTGTTTTGTAAGAGAATGCAGTTTTTAAATTTTACCTCTTAAAAGACTGTAGTTTCCAAATCAGACTTTTCAGTTATATAACTTCTATCAGATAGGAATCATTAGTCCAGAGGTTTTAGAAGATTATACTCTTAATAAAATTTTGTTCCCCTCCCCCCAAAACAAATTTGTTCCAGGTGGTTGTATTCATTATAAAGGGCTAATTGAATTGTGCATAAATTAATTGCATGAGAACAGACTCCTGAAGGAGCTGACATTTCTAAAGATGAATTTACTTACAAAACTGTAAGAAACAGTTGGCTATTTGTAGCTCATATCATCCAAAGGTATGAAATATGACTCAAATCAAAACACTAAAATATGACCTGTACAAATACCTGCTCAACAAATATTTGAGTGTATAGTAGTTATTAACCTAATTTTCCTTGCTCAAATTTCCACCCTAATTCTGATGAAGTAAAATCAGAAAACAAAACTACCTAGTGTTCTGACTCTGGCCTTCTAATCAACCAATGTTTGTAATGGCCACCGTTGAAACTTATAGGAGAAGCCTTTGAGCATGTGTGCATGAGTGTCTGACTTTTTGCAGCCCCATGGACTGTAGCTTGCCAGGCTTCTCTGTCCGTAGAATTTCCCAAGCAGGAATACTGGAGTGGGTTGCAATTTCCATTTCCAGGGGATCTTCTCAACCCAGGGATTGAACTTGCATCTCCTGCATTGGCAGGTGGGTTCTTTACCTTTGTGCCACCTGGGAAGCCTTTGAATAGGAAAGTTGAGTGGTAGAAAAAAGGCCTTCTTTTGTTCTAATTCATTTATTTGTCCATTTCCTCCATGATACTTAGGGCTTCCCTGGTTGCTCAGATGATAAAGCGTCCGCCTGCAATGCGGGAGACCCGGGTTCGATTCCTGGGTCGGGAAGATCCGCTGGAGAAGGAAATGGCAATCCACTCCAGCACTCTTGCCTGGAAAATCCCATGGACGGAGGAGCCTGATAGACTACAGTCCATGGGGTCACAAAGAGTCAGACACGACTGAGTGACTTCACTTTTCCATGATGCTGTATAGTGTATGGGGGCAAAGATGAACAACAATAAAATACACTCTTTCCTAGCCAGTGGAACTGCTGGGTGATCAAATATAAATGATAAGGAGTCAGAGTGTATACTGATCAACACTGTGTGGATAACTGGGTTAGTGAGGAGGAAACATTCTTGATACCTACTGAAGTGGAAACCATCAAGATCTGCTATAAAAGCCAGGTCTGGATAGTACTAGTGTTGGTGAACTGGAGCCCAGCAAAATATTAGTAGCAAACCTGGAAAGTGAACCATGTTCTGATGTGGGAAACATCAGGAACTACACTGAGAATAATCAAATTAAATTCACTGAATAAATGTTACTTTTTAGCTATCATAGTTAAGGGTACACTTTGGCAAGAACCAGACGTATAGGGTCCAGCGAAGTCAAGTATGTAGATCAACAGTCTCATAGCCTATGGTAGGAATACGCATTCAAATAACCATTTTGCATTATCATAGAAGTATAAACAAGGGCAGTCCAGTGGTCAGGACTCTGCTTCCAATGCAGGGGGCATGGGTTCAGTCTCTGGTTAGAAAACTAAGATCCTACATGCTGCACCGCACAGCAAAAACACAAATCAAACCGTACAAACATCTTTCATAAGTAAATTAGTTTTTGGAAAGGTTAACTCCTTCAAGAGTCTATTTTGATGCAATTAATTTATTCATAAGATTTAATTAGCCCTTTGTAATAAACACAACCACTTGAACAAAATTTTATTAAGGTGATAATCTTCTACAAAACTGTGTATCTACACATGTACATCAATCTATGAAAGTTGATGTGATACCTACTTTTACAGTTTTCCTGGATGTACAAGAATTGATCTCTGGTACACATGCTCGGCTGATTTCAGTGCTGTCCTAATGGTTATTAACTATTCTCTTATTAGCCCCTGGAGGAACACGCATAGATGATGGTGATAAGACCAAGATGACCAACCACTGTGTGTTTTCAGCAAATGAAGATCATGAAACCATCCGAAACTATGCTCAGGTAGAGCCTGTCACTGAGAGATTGTTGTGCTGAAAGGGAAACCTTTAAATAAGATTTAAGTTAAGATTCAGAAATTCTTCAGGTCACTTTTTTAATAGAAATGTTCAGTAGCTCTTAAGCATATGGAGAGATACTTAACTGCACTCATAATAAGACAGTGATCATTAAACTTCAGGAAGATGGAGTGTTTTTACCTTTCATCCATAAGAGACATGAGAAATCACAATTTCTGTTGGAATATAAGTTGGTTCCAGCTTTAGGGAGAGTGGTTTAGCACTATCCTTCAAAACTAAAACATCAAAGGATGAAAATCCATAGGTCTGAAAATCCATAAGTCGATCCACAGGCTACTAATTAAGTAGAGCTTGGTAATTCATATTAATAAACTATTAGGTAGCTGTTCAGAAGAAAGAAGCAAGGAGATACTTGTAATACATAAAGCCTATAAAGGATTTATGCTGCTGCTGCTGCTAAGCAGCTTCAGTCATGTCCAACTCTGTGCGACCCCATAGACAGAAGCCCACCAGGCTCCCCCGTCCCTGGGATTCTCCAGGCAAGAACACTGGAGTGGGTTGCCATTTCCTTCTCCAATGCATGAGAGTGAAAAGTGAAAGGGAAGTCACTTAGTCGTGTCCGACTTCGTGACCTCATGGACTGCGGCCTACCGGGCTCCTCCATCCATGGGATTTCCCAGGCAAGAGTACTGGAATGGGTTGCCATTGCCTTCTCCGATAAAGGATTTATATACAGATTAAATAAAGAACTGTAAGCCAAGAAAAAAAGGACAAGCAGCCTATTAGGAAAAGAATGGTTCAAGTGGACCACATTTATTGTGCACTTTATTTCTATTACCTTTGCATTAGCTCTACCTCAGATCAGGCATTAGAGCCCAGAGGTTAGAGTTGCTTTAGGGGTAGGGCCTCAATGTATGAATTTAGGAGGAACACAGATGTTCGGTCCATAACAAACATCATTCCTCTTTAAAAAACAGCCCAGGATTCCACTGACACACTTGGAAATCCTGCTTGAGAATTCTAACTGGATTGTGGGGGCCAGTAGTCTTTATTGCTTATCTGCTGAAATCATGTTTGTATTCACCTGGAGTATAATCTCCCCTAAACACTGATCTCCTCCCATCATGTATCTCAGTGATTATATCTGTAATCCCCTTTGTTTCAGTTATTAATATTTTCCATCTCTGTGTCACACAGTTTTAAAATTATATTTATTCATTTTATTTTCATCAAAGTCATTTTTGTTTTCTCACCTATTATATTCTCAAATGGATTTGTTTTTTTCCTACGTGCATTTTGATCCTGTTTTATCCCCCAGGTCATAATAACTCTTTTGAAATGTTTGTGGTTCTCATATCACAGTAGGAGAATGTTTAACTACATGTGTTTATTAGTGTAGACCTGTGTAGTTGAGGTGAGTTTGTGTTTTAAAATTGTTTACATAATATTGACTGGTTTCTTTTATGTGTAGGTCTTCAACAAACTCATCAGGAGATATAAGTATTTGGAAAAAGCATTTGAGGATGAAATGAAAAAGGTAAGAATTCAGATGTAATATACTCTGTTTGCTAAAATGATGACACGAAGAGGGATGAAAATTTTGCTTTTATAGTGGTAGTCCAGAGCACCACAGACCTCTTTAAGCTTTTAATAAATGCTTGTTGAGTGAAGAAATGAGTATGATAGATCATTAGCTAATAGCTGTAGAAAGAAATACATGATTAGCCTAGAATTTTTCCTTCATGTTTAATGTGAGCCAGCATGCTTTGTTCAAAGGAATATTTTTAAAGAATATATAATTAGTTAAAGCTTTCGAAAGAGCATAGCGCAGGAGCTATTAATCACTAAAATTCTTTAATTTTAGAAGATGCCGTTTAGCAAAGGAAATAGAAGCATACCTTGTGAAATAGTATCTGGGTGTAAATCTCATTGATTTTTCTCATCTATAAAATAGCTGCAATAAAAGTATGGACTTTATGTATGGTTGTTGTAGGGATAATTCTATGAGCTGTAAGGTACTTAGCACAGTAATTGACCTCTAATAAATAGCCAAATAAGCAATAGCACCTTATTAAAGAAGCCCTCCTTTCAGAAATTGCGGTATGTTCCTTTCTGATTTGTAGCTCCTCTTTTATTTATATATGGCAGTTACAGATTTGCATGCTGCTTTGCCATCATTTCTGATTTTAGATATCTGCCCAAATTATAAACCAAGGGAATAAACAAAACGTCAACTTTGTTACTTTGCAATGTCTACTTTGCTGCTTACCCACTCTTGCTTCCCTTTGTTCAAAATGGTTCCATATAAAGCAAACACTTAAGCAGCAAAATCTTTTTTTTTAATCTATATTCTTCATGGCTCGACTTTCATACAAAAAAAATCCTTCAGCATGAAAACATGCAACTATATATGCATACAGATGTTCATCACAGTATTGAGACGTAACCTAAATTTTCATGGTGGGAGACAGGTTCATTAAATCATGGTCTCTCTCTACAGTGGGATACTATGCAGTCAAAGCATGAGGCAAAACCACATGAATTGATGAGAGGAAATGTCTATGATAAATTGTTAAGTAAAAGAACAACCATTTGGCAGAAGTTTAACCTTAGCAAATTACTTAATTTCTTTGTGCCTCAGATTTCTTTGTTGAAAGCGAGGATCAAGACTTTCATTAATAGTCATATACACATAAACTGTTCAGAAAACTGTCTGTTCCACTCAGCAATTTTGAGCTGTTATCAATGTATAGTTCAATAAAAGCATGTGTATACATGTAGTTATTTATAAAATGTAGGCATATAGAAGTACATTTAAGAATCTGAAAGGACACATCTCAAACTGCTAATAATGTTTATTCTAAGGAAATAGGATTAAAGAGGAGATTACTCACATTTTTATATTATTCTATGTTAGATTTATTCTATTAGCATGTATTACATTTTTTTTTTTACCATGGAAAAACATTTGAATGGATTAAAGTGGTTCATTATTTGGCTAGATGCTTAGAAAATAAGGAGTGTGTCATTAAAATAGAGGGATGCTGCTGCTGCTAAGTCACATCAGTCATGTCCAACTCTGTGCGACCCCATAGACTTCAGCCTACCAGGCTCCACCATCCCTGGGATTCTCCAGGCAAGAACACTGGAGTGGGTTGCCATTTCCTTGTCCAATGCATGAAAGTGAAAAGTGAAAGTGAAGTCGCTCAGTCGTGTCCGACTCTTCGAGACCCCATAGACTGTAGCCTACCAGGCCCCTCCGACCATGGGATTTCCCAGGCAAGAGTACTGGAGTGGGTTGCCATTGCCTTCTCCAAAAATAGAGGGATAGATATTACCAAAAAATGATATTAAAGCATTCAAATAAACATCTTTCCTCTTTGCCTAATAATATCCTTCATGTTTTTCTTATCCTAGTTCATTTGAGCCTTGAAAACTTTCCACTTGATTCATTTGATGAATATGCTTTCAAGAATTATTTATTTTTCAGAGTATCCATTTTTTAAAGAAAATTCTGCTGCAATACATGTAGCGTCTGATTTTAATACTTATTCGTATAATTGAGCAATATGGATATTAATTCTAAGAAAAGAAAACTTTTGCACCATTTTGCTAAATATAATTGAGTTTTTGGTGAATATGAGTATATTAATGTTCTTAAATAGTGTTAATATTTTTATCTTGGCTCTTTTTCATTATTTACTTGAATCTTTCTTATTTTGACAATGAGAAAAAAGCCAGATTGATACAAAGTATCTAGTTTTGTCAGTTTTTTTCTTACCTCATTCCTGCTGCACCCTGGAGCTTTAACCATTGATACCAATTTCCTTGACTCCCTCTTTTCTTGTGAGCTTAGAAAGTCTTGTTAAATCATTGAGACTTTAAAAGGCTTAAATGGGGAGTGAAATGGGCTAGTTTGATTCCAGTTCTGCCACTTACTCATCATATAAATATTTGGAGAGTCACATAACCTCTCTGTAATATAATAATTCTGTAACTGTTGGGGATGGTACATTAATATAGCCCTATTCACTGCACAGAGCTAACAGAATTTCATTGGCCATAAAGCACTTAATAAGTCTGTATTTATGCCAGTGATTTTTTTTTTCCCATCGGTGCAGGGTAATGAATAAGTCTGGAGAGCGCCAGTCGTGATTTTCGGCCCTGGGGAATCTCAGTTACATGCCTAAAGTCTGTTGAAACAGAGAAAAGTAGCCATGAAATACAAATATAGTCAAAGCACTAGGTGGAGGAGGGTTAGGAAAAAGGAGGGCGTGGATACTCCTAGAACTCACGGTGGCAAGTGGGGTTTAGCCCCTTTGCTTTGCGTTCCCTTCCAAGTTTTCTGGGGCTGCTGCTTTGTCACTTCCTCTACTGCTGGGATATGATGTTGGCAGCCTTGCAACCCAGAAGGACCCAGACAGCACTGTCACCCTCTCATTACAACTGTTCTTTCCAACCCGCAGCAGTGGCCTTTTCTCCACCCGTAACTTTTCTTTATGTTATACCCTCCATTACCTCATCAGCGCGGTTGGTGGTAAAACTCGATGATCTAGGAAATACCTAGTTTGAATCGCACCATTTTAAAAAGAGGCATCAAGAACCTTGAAAACCCTTTTTCATCCAGTCTTGTTTTTAAAAAGTATGCTGTGGGCTCCAAAAAGTATATGCTGGCTGTCACAGCTTATTGACTTCTGTTTTGTTATTATTGTTTATTTTTTGTTATAACCCAAAGAAAATGGGTAGGTGTATGATGGGATGGGAGTGTAGTGAGGGGGCGCAGCACTAAGGGAGCATGCAAAGAAATGAAACACACATGAAAGGCAGCAGTGCTTTCAGAAGATACTTGGTGATGTTTACTCTTTGTCATATACAGTCAAATTTATTTATGTGACCTGTTCACACTATTCTCCAAATGCCTCTTTTCCTTCCCGTGAATGTTCAGTTCAGTTCAGTTCAGTCTCTCAGTCATGTCCGACTCTTTGCGACCCCATGAATCGCAGCACACCAGGCCTCCCTGTCCGTCACCAACTCCTGGAGTTCATTCAGACTCACATTCATCGAGTTGGTGATGCCATCCAGCCATCTCATCCTCTGTCGTCCCCTTCTCCTCCTTCCCCCAATCCCTCCCAGCATCAGGGTCTTTTCCAATGAGTCAGCTCTTCTCATGAGGTGGCCAAAGTACTGGAGTTTCAGCTTTAGCATCATTCCTTCCAAAGAACACCCAGGACTGATCTCCTTTAGAATGGACTGGTTGGATCTCCTTGCAGTTCAAGGGACTCTCAAGAGTCTTCTCCAGCACCACAGTTCGAAAGCATCAATTCTTCGGTGCTCAGCTTTCTTCACAGTCCAACTCTCACATCCATACATGACCACAGGAAAACCATAGCCTTGACTAGACGGACCTTTGTTGGCAAAGTAATGTCTCTGCTTTTCAATATGCTGTCTAGGTTGGTCATAACTTTCCTTCCAAGGAGTAAGCATCTTTTAATTTCATGTTATCTGTAGCTAAATTGTAAGTAAATTTGGGAGAAAGGAACAGGGGCTGATAAAGTCCCTTTCTATAGCACCCAATTTATCATGGAACATAAGTGTGTGTCTCCAGTGAGTAAGTGTGCCACCCGTGACCCATCAGTTGTGAGCCATCTAGCCGTGCATGTGCGTCGTTTATTATTTTCCTACTTTAGTCCTTTGCTTTATAGACATGGTTTCTTTTGTTTGACCCGCAGCTTCTCCTCTTCCTTAAAGCCTTTTCCGAAACAGAGCAGACAAAGTTGGCAATGCTGTCGGGGATCCTGCTGGGCAGCGGCACCCTGCCTGCCACCATCCTCACCAGTCTCTTCACTGACAGCTTAGTCAAAGAAGGTACGTATGTTCATTTCTTACCTGTCAGCTGGGAAAAGAAAGCCAAAGAAACATACCAGTATCTCTTCTTGGTGTTCTCTGCTGCCCATCCGTGCTCCACCTAAGAGGCTGTGTGTGTGTGTTCAAACAATATAAGGATTGTATGTGTTTCTTGTAGGAATTTAGGAGAAAAATATGCACACCTATAGAAAGACAATTAAAGAATAATAATAAACCAGAATTTTTGGCTTAAGTCTCAGTCAAAGACCCTGAAATTGATCAGTTCTACACTGTTTCTCTCAACATAGATGCTTACTGACATATTTTGCTGGGACAGTGCTTCATTGTGCAGGACTCTTTATGCTTTGTGGGACATTTAGCCTTTTTTGCCCTCAGAAACAGAATGCCAGCCTAAAACACTTGCTTCCATTTAGTAGAACAGCCAAAAATGGGCCTTCACTTTCCTAAATGCCCCCCAAACTATTACTTCACTGGTTTGGGCCATTCTTCTGAACTGTTCCCCCTCAAGATCTTGTGCTCAGATGTTCGTTCTGATCACATTTTTTTAAAGTATTCATTATGTCTGTTTTAGAAGTCCAGACGGCTGCCTAAGAGTTTTGCTTTAATTTTAAGGCATTAAGAGTTTGATGGGCATACATACAATTACTTGGTTATAGAATAATACAGAAGTGGGCTTTTTTTTTCTTGTAGGAGGATAATGATATTCAAGTTTTAAATGCAGTTAAACAAAAGAGTTATTTTTTTTCTTAAAGACAGATTAAAAGAGCTTTTGTGAAAACATCTGTTTCTTCTTAGAATTGGGTTTTACTCCTACAGATGTGAAGTCCCAGCCTCATTCATGGCTGCAGTGAAATGAGTTATAATTTTTTATAACTGAGAAAAGAATAGTAAATCAAGAGTCAAATCACATTATTTAGAGATTCTCTATAGTTTTAGATTCTCTAATTGTTATTAATATATTGTTAAAATATTATAGCACTTTAAAATGTTTTCCTGAAGAGAATTCATGATCCTTCATGTTTTATTTATGGTACTAGCCATTTTATACTAGGAGAAAAAGAGAAAATGTAAACAGTAAATGTTAATTACATCAGATTTATCCCTAGCATTTATAACAGAAAATAATTCTTTCTGGTTATATTAAAAACTTAAATGGTGTATGCAGTTTCTTTTGAAATGTATTTAAAATTAAATTATTAGAAAGATAAATGGACAAACGTGATAGAGCAAATACAGCAAAATATTAACTGCTGCAGAATCAAGATGGTGAGTACATGAGTATTTACTTTTCAGTTTGTTCACTTCTTCTGTAAGAAGTTCTTCTTGAAATTTTTTATGGTCAAATGTTAGGAGGGGTAGGAAAGAACACCTTTGCAACAGAAGTGACATAGTGCCCCTATCACATGGTTCTTCCTTATACTCTACCATCTTTAGAAACTAAAGTCTTAAACTCTTTCCCAAATAGGAAAGGGTTATGAAATTATACCTTTTCCCCAACTTCCCACCCAACAAATGGCTAAGGGGAATCATCCACTCAGCAGAATCTCAAGTACAAAGTTTCTCCAGTCCTTCCACTAGGGGCCACTTTTAATGCACAGTGATAGGTTTGAGCCTGATTTTTTTTTAGACTCCTAGTTTCAGGCATACTTTACTTCTCTTACTTACAATGAGGGTTACAAGATCCTTTTAAAATGTTTTAATTACATAAGTTTATATTAAATTTTATATTGACTATGAAGTAATGATAATATTAAAAATCCAGGTCAACAAGTTGACAACATAAAATTCTCTAGCTCATGTTTATTGTCTTAGTTTGAGGCTGGAGGGGCTTAGTTTCTCTGCTATTCAAAAGAAAAACATTGGGTAAAGCTGGTGTCTCTATTAGTTGACCTTGTTTACCTGCAAGTAACTGGAAGACAGGACATAAATTTCCGTCAGGGCATTTCTTTCTTTCTTTCTTTCTTTTTTTTTAAACATTTTTTTAATTGAAACATTTGATTTACAATGTTGTTAGTTTCAGGTGTATAGCAAAGTGATTCAGATATATATTCTTTTTCAGATGCTTTTCCCTTATAGGTTATTACAAAATATTGAGTATAGTTCCCTGTGCCATACAGTAGGTCCTTGTTGGTTATCTATTTTATATATAGTAGTGTGTATGTGTTAATCCTATAATTCCTAATTTATTCCCATTTAAGGGCATTTATTTCTTATGTAACAATATATGTAAAAGTCAAACAGACTTCAGAGTGAAAGCAATATCATTCAGGACTCGAATTTTTCCCCCATTATTAATCATTGCAGAAGTAGGGTGGTGCCAGGGCTTAGACTAATTAGAAGTCACCTGGCCTCAGTAAGATGGGAATTCTCTTTGGAAAGGGGACTAGAGACTGTTTAAACCATCACCAATAGTGAAGCCTTCAACTCAGAAAAATCAGTTTAATGTATCAACTACTCCTTAAATTTTCATGAAATAAATGCAACATTAATTTAGACATTTTGGGTTCACAGAAAAGCTGTCTATTAGTTATCTGATTACTTATATTTAGAAATAAATCTTGTTATAAATGAGTATGTAATTGAGTGGATTCCTGATTAACATAGCAATTTTTAAAATCTCTTTAAAAGTATCCAGAAAAGATTTCAGCTGAAAACAGAACTGACATTTTTATAGCTTAACTCATGAATATTTTAAAATGCTTTTTACAAGAAGTAAAACTGTAAAGTAAATGATGCATGTTCATCTATAACTTTATTTATTTATACCTGTCACTGTTAATGTTCTTTCACTGGCATCATTTATCAACAGATTAGTTGACATGTTGACATTTCAGTTGTATGGCTCATGATTTATTTGTTGTACCTTAGGATAACTGTTATAAACATGGAATATTGGTGAACCACAGAGTGAAATAGAGGCAAAACACTATAACATCCTTGGCTTTGAATATGATTTTGACCATGGTAAAAATAAACTTACAGTTAAAACAGGTTGGAATTCGGGAGTCCAAGTTTGAAAAGTACTGTAACTTCTATTTTTACTTCTCATGAAAATATTCTCTTTTGAGTAATGAATAGCCTAGAGAGCTTTCCATTTTTAATTTGTACCAAATCAAGTCTCTAAGTTATTTAGTCATTTCAGGGCACCTAATGGGGAATGTTGCCTTACGCATTATCACAAGCAGTTTTTCTTATAAAAGGTTTACTCTCTCTCTTTTATTTTTAACAGGCATTGCGGCCTCATTTGCCGTCAAGCTTTTTAAAGCATGGATGGCAGAAAAAGATGCCAACTCTGTTACCTCCTCTTTGAGAAAAGCCAACTTAGATAAAAGGCTGCTTGTAAGTGCTGTTTGGGCAAAGGGTTATATGTTTCATGCATCTGCCGTGGCTCTCTCAGTGTGTGCAATGTAATACGCAAATGCCCAAGTCTATGTCGAACTGGAACATGGTTCCTTTCATTTCTGTATTATTGTAAGATAGAAACTAATTCCAGTTTAATCTTCGTTGCATAAGTAAATGGAATGATAAAATTAAAGAGTCACAAGGAATGTGGAGACTTTCAAATTTGGAAGTTTGTTGACATAGTGAAAAAATTTATCAGAATTACCTCTGATGCAGCTAATAACTGTAGAAATTTAAAGTTTTAATATGAAATTTGAGGTCACATTGATCTCACCTAATTAGACATTTATGGGTATCTTGAGTCATAGTTGAATAACACTGATCTCAAATACAGGTTAGTTTGTTAACAAGATAAAAGTTTAAACAAGATTCCTTATTTATACCAAGATTCCTTAGAAATGCTTAGATACCTATGAAAGTGAACAAGTTAATTGTAGTTAATTTGAAACTTCCATCATCATGATTGCTTGATTATATTTTTACATCTATATCTTTGTATTTTTCAAAGAAAATCAAGAAAAATATTTGCTCTCATAATTTCTATCTGCCCCTATAATTTCTTTGTGCTAGAAGCCACAGCTGTGATAGAGATAGCTCCAAGTGAAACTGCCTTTACAATTTTAGGACAAAGTCTAAAGTTAAAAGACATGCTTGCCATGTTCTCTTTACCTAGTTTCTTATCTGTTTTCTCTTCCAGTGTGTCTGTGCAAGGGTATTGATCCATGGGATAAGTCTAAATCTGGCTCATTGTAAACTCTTGGATTTTCAGTGACTTAAAATCCCTTTATCTTTTGCAATTTACCTCAAAATAGCTCTCTTGGAAGTCTTTAGAATTTGATAAAGAAGAAAAATTTAACTCTAGATTCTTGTTGATTTTTGCCACTGACAATACTTTTCATTTTAGTGTGTATTTATTAAGTGTCTGCTTTGTGCCAGGCTCCAGCCTAGAAGTTGTAGAGTCAGTAGAGACAGGATAGAAAAGTTTCCTGCCTTTGTGGCACCTACTCTGTAGCAATGTAGGGTGTCTGGAAGTCACTGAAGACAAGTGAATAGATTGGTGATGTCGGTGGAGGTTCATATGAAGGAGTGTATTCTCGTCCCTGAGTCTGTGGAGTAGCTGTATCTTAGCTCAGCAAGGCCCACTGAGATCTACATGCCCTTTCTTTCTGGGACCCATGGTGAAGGAACAGCTCCGACCAGAGCCATTCTGTCCTCATGTCAGAGGACAGGAATATAGGACACCGAAGTGAGCCCTTCTGGTGTTGTAGACTCTCACCTTTTTTGGCCAGAAGTAGTCAGTGAGAAGCCTGCCAGTGGGGTAGGAAGATTTAATCTACTCATGAGCTACTTCTCCACCTGTGAAGACAGATCAACAAGGAGGAACTTCACTGAACACTTGTTTAAAGGATAGCTGGGTGAATTATTAGGAAAAAAGATATAGTTGATTACTACTTAACACAGAAGACTCGGTTATTTCTCTTTTTTAAACTTTTACTTTGTATTGAGATATAGCTAATTAACACTGTTGTGATATTTAGGGTGGACAGCAAAAGAGCTAAGCCATACAATACATGTATCCATTCTCTCCCAAACTTCCCTCCCATTCAAGCTGCCACATAACACTGAGCAGCGTTCCATGTGCAATACAAATAGGTCCTTGTTGGTTATCCATTTTATTTTTTTGAATAGGAATTTATTTTTTATTCATTCATCCTTACAATTTTATGCTTATTATCAGGTGTTTTACAAGGCACTGTATGTGAGTGTGGGTTGAGGGTAAGAGTGAACCTTTCTTTCCCATATTAAACTTTTGAGAACGCTTTGCTCTTCTAACTTGAAGTATGGTTCCTTAAAGACACCAGTAATCACAGCTTGGTTAACTTGATTAGGTTACTTCATTTAAAAAAATGTTTCATGTATTTCCTTTTTGAAAAACATATCATTTAAGTGTTTTTACTAGGTTTCTTTGTCTAGTATATTTTGAGCATGAAAAGCTTAGGTAGCAGTTTCTACCAGAAACTCCATGAGGACAGGGTGGCTATGTCTGAGACCATACCTGCATGCTGTTTGCTGACTTACAAATGAATGAGGAGCTAGAGTTCCACCATCTAGGAGGAAATTTTTGTTTCACTAAGCTGTTTAACAAAATTCCCTCTGGATTAGCACATTTGGGGGAAAAATAGCATATTCTCAAAATTTAGCAATTACCTACTTCTGTAATACAGAAGCAAGAAAAATATATAGCAACTCCTAGAAGAGAGGAGATGGGAGACATCATTCTCCCATCACTGGAAAAGGGAACAGTGATCAAGACATTGAGCTGAAGCTATTGAAGAAAGTCAAACAAGCAACCTTTGTCTTTCTGGGGCTTATAGTTTATTGCAGGGGAACAGGCAATAAACTGAATAATTAATTTGAATGTGTAGTATAATAAAAAGTAAAAAGTGCTTGGAGAGGAAAACCAAGTAGGCAAACGGTGAGGTATCCCTGTGTGGTGTGCCAAGGCCTCTCATAAGGTGACGTGTGTGAGGAAGCTAACTATCTAGATAAATCCAGGAAGAGTATTTCAGGCAAAGCCTTTGAGGCATGGCATGTTGGGAACAGCAAAAGAGAGAATTTAGTAGGAGCAGAAATGTAGAGATCAGCTCTGAATAGTAATTTTTAAGATATTACGTGTCATTCATAAGGACTATGGTTATAGTTCATAAAAGTAAATTAAAAAATCACTTTGATGATGTATTACTCTGAACGTAACTTGCAATCAGACTTTGCAGTCACATTCTTCCTAAATTGAATACAGAATGCTGGCACAAATAATTATTGACTTTGGAGTCATGCAGCCATGTCCTTAAATTTCTAGCTGCCTAATTAGTTGTTTAACCTTGTTGACGTTCAGTTTATTTTTCTGTAAAACTTCTATTGTATACAGTTATTACCAAAATACTTCATATCTAAATTCATAGAAGAAACTAAAAATTAAATTAGTTCCT
The DNA here is from genome assembly GCF_032405125.1 of Capricornis sumatraensis. Classification (NCBI taxonomy): domain Eukaryota; kingdom Metazoa; phylum Chordata; class Mammalia; order Artiodactyla; family Bovidae; genus Capricornis; species Capricornis sumatraensis. The sequence goes on from NC_091073.1 coordinate 29,951,860, forward strand.
TGCCCCCAACAAATTTAGAAGACCTCTTGACAAATATCAATGACAGAAATTCAGTCAGTTTTGAAATGTTTGTTTAACGTGAACGTATGTTTTAATGCTGCTCCCACCAACTCTGTTGTGATATTTTGAAACTCATGACTCAACTCAAGGCAGGTTACGGGATGATGGCACACAGAATATTGAATTTTGAATCATGACAAAAGTCATCTGGCTACGTACCTATCAGTTCAGTTCAATTCATTCGCTCAGTCGTGTCCAACTCTTTTCGACCCCATGAATCACAGCACACCAGGCCTCCCTGTCCATCACCAACTCCTGGAGTTCACTCAAACTCATGTCCATCGAGTCGGTGATGCCATCCAGCCATCTCATCCTCTGTCATCTCCTTCTCCTCCTGCCCCAATCCCTCCCAGCATCAGGGTCTTTTCCAATGAGTCAACTCTTCTCATGAGGTGGCCAAAGTACTGGAGTTTCAGCTTTAGCATCATTCCTTCCAAAGAACACCCAGGACTGATTTCCTTTAGAATGAACTGGTTGGATCTCTTTGCAGTCCAAGGGACTCTCAAGAGTCTTCTCCAACACCACAGTTCAAAAGCATCAATTCTTCAGCATTCAGCTTTCTTCACAGACCAATTCTCACATCCATACATGACTACTGGAAAAACCATAGCCTTGACTAGACAGACCTTAGTCGGCAAAGTAATGTCTCTGCTTTTGAATATGCTATCTAGGTTGGTCATAACTTTCCTTCCAAGGAGTAAGCCTCTTTTAATTTCATGGCTGTAATCACCATCTGCAGTGATTTTAGATCCCAAAAAATAAAGTCTGACACTATTTCCACTGTTTGCCCATCTATTTCCAATGAAGTGATGGGACCAGATGCCATGATCTTCGTTTTCTGAATGTTGAGCTTTAAGCCAACTTTTTCACTCTCCACTTTCACCAGGAGGCTTTTTAGTTCCTCTTCACTTTCTGCCATAAGGGTGGTGTCATCTGCATATCTGAGGTTATTGATATTTCTCCCGGTGATCTTGATTCCAGCTTGTGCTTCTTCCAGCCCAATGTTTCTCATAATGGACTCTGCATATAAGTTAAATAAGCAGGATGACAATATACAGCCTTGACGTACTCCTTTTTCTATTTGGAACCAGTCTGTTGTTCCATGTCCACTTCTAACTGTTGCTTCCTGACCTGCATATAGGTTTCTCAACAGGCAGGTCAGGTGATCTGGTATTCCCTTCTCTTTCAGAATTTTCCACAGTTTATTGTGATCCACACAGTCAAAGGCTTTGGCATAGTCAATAAAGCAGAAATAGATGTTTTTCTGGAACTCTCTTGCTTTTTTGATGATCCAGCGAATGTTGGCAATTTGATCTCTGGTTCCTCTGCCTTTTCTAAAACCAGCTTGAACATCTGGAAGTTCATGGTTCGCATACTGCTGAAGCCTGGCTTGGAGAATTTTGAGCATGACTTTACTAGCGTGTGAGATGAGTACAATTGTGTGGTAGTTTGAACATTCTTTGGCATTGCCTTGCTTTGGGATTGGAATGAAAACTGACCTTTTCCAGTCCTGTGGCCACTGCTGAGTTTTCCAAATTTGCTGGCATATTGAGTGCAGCACTTTCACAGCATCATCTTTGAGGATTTGAAATAGCTCAACTGAAATTCCATTACCTCCACTAGCTTTGTTCATAGTGATGCTTTCTAAGGCCCACTTGACTTCACATTCCAGGATGTCTGGTTCTAGGTGAGTGATCACACCATCGTGATTATCTTTTTTGTACATCGTGAAGATCTTTTTTATACAGTTCTTCTGTGTATTCTTGCCACCTCTTAATATCTTCTGCTTCTGTTAGGTCCATACCATTTCTGTCCTTAATCGAGCCCATCTTTGCATGAAATGTTCCCTTGGTATCTCTAATTTTCTTGAAGAAATCTCTAGTCTTTCCCATTCTGTTGTTTCCCTCTATTTCTTTGCATTGATCGCTGAGGAAGGCTTTCTTATCTCTTTTTGCTATTCTTTGGAACTCTGCATTCAGATGCTTATATCTTTCCTTTTCTCCTTTGCTTTTCTCTTCTCTTCTTTTCACAGGTATTTGTAAGGCCTCCCCAGACAGTCGTTTTGCTTTTTTGCATTTCTTTGGCAAATTCGTTACAGATCTTTCTTCAGAGATTTTTTTTGAAGCCCATATAGCCATTAGCCAATATATATATGCAAATCTAGCCATCATGAAAGTTTGGATCTATTTTGTAGACTCTTCAGCAGTCTGAAAAATGTGAGAGCTTTGAAAACTGCCTTGCTTTCTTAGTTGAGTGCTGGGAGTCACACAGGATTAGAACATGACTAAGTGTTCCTAAGCCCCTGCCAAGCTGTATAAGGTGAAATGGAAATGAGGTAAAAATGTAAGAGCAGCCATGGTGTACTGCGCGTTTTAAAAATTTCCAAAAGAATTATGTAATGAATTGAAGAGTTGGTAGGACAGGTTTAGATTAGATCTCACCATGAACTTAATTTAGAGCCACCATCATTAAGAGATACAGCAAAAATTCCCTGTAGCTCTGAGCTATTTTAGACTAATAGCAGCATTTTCTCAGAATGTGAATCGAGGTCTATGAGATGATAATAGTCAATATTTTTTTTTAAATAGTATCTCAAATCATTTCAGCATTACTAAAACTGGTTTTTGTCTATTAACTCATAGTTAAGGAAACAGTATGATTGATAATTTCCATTTTTCTTATCTCTTTAAAATAATCCCAGCCTTACTCATTTATCACCTTATTTATACTTAGTTTAGCAAACCTGGCTCTGTTTTTGCATATGCTATACTTCAATTAAAGTAAAAGAAAAAGTAAATAGTGGTTCCAAATGAGTGAAACTACTTTTTTTATTCTTTGTCAAATTGCCTAATTTTGAAAGGTGTCTTAGCAAGTGCTCAAGAAATATACCTTGAGATGTATTCTTTTCAAAAATCAACCCTTACTCTTTTCTTCGTGAGATAGTCCAAGTGCTACTTTAATATGAAAATGTTCTTTATGCTTGCAGAATGTGAATGGCTTATTGTGTGTCAGTCTCTTGTCTTTTCTCTCTCAGGAACTCTTCCCAGTTAACAGACAGAGTGTGGATCATTTCGCTAAATACTTCACGGACGCAGGTCTGAAGGAGCTCTCCGACTTCCTCCGAGTCCAGCAGTCCCTGGGCACCAGGAAGGAGCTGCAGAAGGAACTCCAGGAGCGTCTTTCTCAGGAATGCCCGATCAAGGAGGTGAGGCCCATGGGCTCACTTCACTGCAAAACCACGCGCGAGGGGCGTATCCTAGATTGTGCGGTACAAACTTTCCCTCCCTTAAAGGAGACTGCCCTTTGTTCATTGCTATGAACTTGAGGTCCTTTTCATACCATATAGATGAGCTCAATATCAAAAACATCCTCCAGGATATTCCAGAAAATAATGATTATTTCCATACAAATGACTTATTTACCAGGTTGCTATGGTTGTCAAAATATTTCATCTGCCTAATAGATTCACTGTCCGCTGCTATCCACTAGCGTTATACCTCAGTTTAAGGTGATTTTTTCCCATTTTACTGCAAATTATATAATATGGTTAAGTATTAGCTTAATGTATATAGATTTCGATTTTAAGACAGAAAGGGGGTGGTTTTGCATTCACGTCATGGATAAAGACCACTTGGACCAGTGACTTGCTGGCTTCCACTCACAGTAACTGGGTAGCTGCATAATGTAAATGCTGTATTTTTTGTATAGCTATAGTTCTTGTGGCTATGACTATATCTTTTTTTTTTTTAAGTCATGCCTGAAGAAAACTTTCCATTTGAACTTTAAAAAAACTTTTATGTGATAATTCAAAAGTTGCATTAAAAGTCCTTTCCTTTTGCCACTTAACTCTCAAGTCCCAAATCCTCACCACCCTGCTTGCCTAGAGCCTTGCAAGGTACCATGTATGATTTAAAATTTGAGATTTCAAGATGGATTCTGGCCAGCAGGTGGAGGTGTTGGTCCTAAGTCTCATAGGATTAAGGTCAGCAATATATTCAGTAACCTTTATCCAAGCAAAAATCTTGAACATGATTTTCCATGGTGAAAAAAAGCCAACTATAACGAACACTGTGATACTTCCAGGAAGAGATGTCACATTTCTTTGCAGCGTTTCCCTGTCAGCTGGAGGTCTGGGACTCCTCCATTCCTTCTTTTCTTGAAAGCTGCTTTCCCCGCTGCAATCCAGGCTGTCAGGAAAGAAAACAGTATACTTTCATTTTAAAAAGGAAGGGAGAAAAGTAGGTTTACTGCTCACAAAAGTGAAAGTGAAGTCACTCAGTCGTGTCCGACTCTTTGTGACCCCTTGGACTGTAGCCTATCAGGCTCTGCTGTCCATGGGACTTTCCAGGCAAGAGTGCTGGAATGGATTGCCATTTCCTTCTCCAGGGGACCTTCCGACCCAGGAATCGAACCCAGGTCTCCCGCATGGCAGGCAGATGCTTTACCGTCTGAGCCACCAGGGAAGCTCACAAAGTGGTACATTAAGATGCATTATCGGAGAAGACAATGGTACCCCACTCCAGTACTCTTGCTTGGAAAATCCCATGGACGGAGAAGCCTGGTAGACTGCAGTCCATGGGGTCGCTAAGAGTCAGACACGACTGAGCAACTTCACTTTCACTTTTCCCTTTCATGCATTGGAGAAGGAAATGGCAATCCACTCCAGTGTTCTTGCCTGGAGAATCCCAGGGTTGGTGAAGCCTGGTGGGCCGCCGTCTATGGGGTTGCACAGAGTCAGACACAACTGAAGTGACTTAGCAGCAGCAGCTGCAGCAAGATGCATTATGGTTTTTAATTACTTTTTAAGCCCTCCAGGTGGCGGTAGTGGTAAAGAATTCATCTGCCAAGGCAGGAGACTTAAGAGATGCAAGTTCAATCCCTGGGTCAGGAAGATCCCGTGGAAAAGGAAATGGCAACTCACTGCAGTATTCTTGCCTGTAGAATCCCCATGGACAGAGAAGCCTGGTGGGCTACAGTCCATGGGTTCGCAAAGAGTTGGATAGGACTGAGCGACTTAGCATACATGCGTGTACTGAAGTCCTCAACTCTACTTGGGATTTTATTTCAAAAGGGGAAAGATTTTTGCAAACAAGTTTAATATAAAATACACTGTTAGGCAAAATTTATTCCATATGATCAGGTTTGTAGGATACATTTGCACATTTAAAAGTAATTCTGAAGGGAAAATAGCCTGCTGAGTGTTGCTACATTGATATATACCATCTAAAAGAAGTCTTTGCACTTTACAATTTATTTACATGAGGCATGAGGATATTCACAAGTTATAATTAAAGAAAAAATTGTAGTGAGTGCCTCATACCAACCCAAGACACTTTTCATCAAGAGGTTTTAAGTTGAGGATTGGAAGTAGACATTCACAGCTCTGTTGCTGTCTTCAAACCCCAGAAAGTCAGACTGGCTTAAATAATCCTTGCCCTGCTGAACTCAACAGGGGTCCTGCCTGTAAAAGACTAACTCTGAGAAACCAAGATTCGCTGTTATTTTCTATTACCCAGCAGCTCCTGGCCAGAGCTAAGCCTATTAATTTAGGAACTAAAAATAAATCTGCTCTGAGAACAAATCATTGTGTTCTCCTCTGCCTTGGAACTTGAGAGCATGTGCCAGGAAGGGAGGGACTAGCAGCGTGTTTGTCTGCCCCAAACCTTTCACTAAGCACAGAGAGGGGGGGTCTCCCCACCTGCCTGTTCTTCTTTTGACTCCTATCTTTGTGAAATGTAGGTGGTTCTCTATGTTAAGGAAGAAATGAAAAGGAATGATCTTCCAGAAACAGCAGTGATTGGACTTCTGTGGACCTGTATAATGAACGCTGTGGAATGGAACAAGAAGGAGGAACTCGTGGCGGAGCAGGCCCTCAAACACCTGAAGGTACAGGGTTCCAGCCAGGCTGTCTTGGCTGCAGGCCAGCTGCAGCTTTAACCGTGTGACAGACGGGTTCTAATCATAGTGTCCCAGGTTCAGTCCATATATATTTCCTAATGTTTTTCCTTTCAAATATGCCACCACCTAAAATGTTTGAGATGTAAGAGCATGTGAAATCACTGAGGGTAAGTTCTTATTAAAAACATCAGAAAATCCACGGAATAGTCATATATTCAGTATTAAAGAGAAATATAGTCTGTTAGTTTTCCTTCTACCTGACAAAAATTCCTAAGGAGTCAGCTACAAGTTGACGTTAGAATTTGAAAAGTGAGTGGTAGAAGAAATCAACTGATTGTATAAATTGTATATTTTTGTAGGGGGATACATATGTGTTTGCTTTCATCATCCTCTTCCTGTAAAACTGTTAAGAAATGTAGAAGACTTAGAACCTGCCTTCAGAGTTTACAGTTGAATTGGGAAGCGGACACCTACATAGTATAAACTCGGTAGGATGTAAATCAGATAACTCTTCAATATTTAGGAGAACAGAGCAGTGAGTAGCCTATGCAGGGAAGGATCGAAGGAGGAGTTTGTGTTGGGCTCAGTAACTCTTAGACAAAATAATAGCCAAACATCAACGACTAGGGGCTTCCCTGATGGCTCAGATGGTAAAGAATCTGCCTGCAGTGTGGGAGACCTGGGTTTGATCCCTGGTTTGGGAATATCCTCTGGAGAAGAGAGTGGCAACCCACTTCAGTATTCTTGCCTGGAGAATTCTATGGACAGAGGAGCCCGGCGGGCTACAATCAGTAGGATCACAAAGAGTCAGACAGGACTGAGAGACACACACACACATCAAGAACTAGAAGCCAAGGTCATTTAAGACAGAAGGAGCAATATGAACAAAACCATAAAGATGTTTTGTGAGGGGATCTGGGAAGCGACCTCTACTCTTCCAGTGGCAGAGCCAGGAGTGGAAGAATCACAGCAGGCCTGGAAACCTTCAGAACTTAGGATACTCTGCCTCATTTTCACAATATCCATTAGACGAACACATAGCATAGCAGTTGTCTCTTGACAGAGCCAGGAGTTCCTATTTGGTCTCTCTTAGCAGGTGCAATGAGAGAAATCTGATATGGTGCAGGGGTAGAAAATTCATTTTTGTTGGACACAATATTATAATAAGATAATCCTCAAAGTGGAAGTTTTCTAAGCACATCTCCAGGTGACCGCTTGTGCTTCAAGTGGCATCAGCCCTATACCTCCCACAAAAGTGAACGGTCTTCCTCCCCGCTCCTCTTCCAGCAATATGCTCCACTCCTGGCTGTGTTCAGCTCCCAAGGCCAGTCAGAGCTGATCCTCCTGCAGAAGGTTCAGGAATACTGCTATGACAACATCCATTTCATGAAAGCCTTTCAGAAGATTGTGGTTCTCTTTTACAAAGGTATGTATCTGTGTCGTTCTGCCACTATGCTTCCATGTTTTGTTGAAGCTCTTTCTGGGCCAGAGTAAGAGGTGATGCAGAGGGGAACATGGGTTTCTGCTCATCTCTGAGTTTTAGTGAGGCAGCCATATTATGTAGAGAGAGGGGGTATTCATACAAAACCCATAAATGCCTGTGGCCCCAGGTCCCAGTCTGATTAGGCCCCTGTGCACTTCTCACTGATGGAAATGGCTAGAAGACTGGTGATGAACTTATAATTTCGGAAGGTGGGGAGGGAGGATGGTGAAAAAGACTGTAATTGCTAAAAAGAAGGTCTGTGTTTGAATTGTAAGGATCACCAGAAGCATGTTCAGGCCTTTCAGATACCATCAAGCTGGCTCTAAATTAGCTTTAAACTTTGTGTTTTAGTTGTTTGGCTCACCCAGTCTCCTATTTGCCCAGGAAATGACTATTTTTAGATTTTCACATTTACTGTCTGTTCATTATGTTTATAAGGTTTAGGTTGCCATGACAACTGGTACTGCCAGTTTATTAAAAAATGAATGCTCTAGGGTTTTAACTGATCTCAATCTCTATACCTATAGTATATTTTTAAAAAATGATCCTAGACTGTTCTTTGGTCTAGCTTTGTAGTTAGTTTTATGAGGAGAGGGGAAGGAGCATTTAAACAATGATACATTTTGAACATGATGAAATGTTTATTAGAAATTACTGCTATCTTAAATGGCATAACATAGAAGAAAACTAAAGTATAAATTAATGGACTTCCCTGGTGGCTCAGATGGCAAAGAATCCGCCTGCTGTGCAGGAAACCCTGGTTCAATCCCTGGGTCCGGTAGATCCCATGGAGAAGGGAATGGCAACCCACTGCAGTTTTCTTGCCTGGAAAATTCCAGGGATAGAGGAGCCTGGCAGGCTACAGTCCACGGCATCACAAAGAGTCAGACACGACTGAGCGACTAACAGACACGCACACAACAAACACATAAATGAATACCAGTCAAATGTTTCTTTTCTTTTTGATGCGTTCTTAAATTCGTCTATTTTGAATGACAGTTTGGAATGTAAAAATTTTACGTTATCGGTTGCTAGCTATTTGGAAAAAAATGCGTGATAGCATTTCACGGAGTTTTAATTGGCTATCCAGATTCTTCAAATGCATTCTTCTTGCCCATAAGTGTGTGGGTGATATTTTTGCTTTCTCAGCACTAAGGTATTCGGCACAGTTTTTTGTGTCAGTGGGAGACTGTGATGACTGCAGAGTCCCATTTGAAGTTCAGTAAAAGGTGTTTTTGGTTTTGGTGGGTTTTTTTTGGCCAGGTCTGTATTAGGCTCACTTGGATATGGTTGTGAGATAGCAACGTCCTAAAACTAGGGCTTGCATGGTACCCCAGGTCATGAGACAGCAATGTCTTAATGCTAGGTAACCCATCAGAACCAGACCTGCAGGTCCTATGGCAAACATACCTGTGGTACCCAGTGGCCAAGACAAACTACTTTTTAATCAGTAAAGGCATTTAGATGGCATATTAACTATTAACATCCTACTCTTCAGATTTCTCTTTTTAACTATTAATGAATGTCAGCATCCTTCCCCATTATACTTTTTATAACAACTACTAACAGCTAGCAAAACTGGCGGCTTTGAGTTATTTCCTATGCTTTAGCCCCCAACTCTAAGGAACAGTGGCCTGGAATTATATCCAAGAAATGGGCACCCAGAAGTACAAAGAAGAGGCATTAGCTGTTCCTTACACCGTAGGTTAACTAGGTGGTCAGCTTTTAAATAATTGTTTCAGTTAGTAAAGTCTGTGGTGAGTATGAGCAGACCCAAGGGAACACAGGAAGATAAGTGTCAGCATCAGTTTTTTTTTTTTTTTCTTTTTATGCGTTCCCAAACATGAACCCCCCTCCCACCTCCCTCCCCATAACTGATGCTGATGTTATGTTATCAGCATCAGTTTTATTCTGGCCTAGCTGTTTTTGGAAATGAAATCAGGAAACTTGCAAATAGAAACCTAAACTATATTTTACTGAGAAGTTAAAACTGAATATCATTTTCTAAGTAACTGCAGTTTTCCACAAAATTATATATATAGGCTGTTCTTCTGAATAAAATAATTGCATTTTTTTCTCTTGAGAACATGGAATCCCTGAAGAATGTTTGTTCTTTATGACTGTTAAGAGAGTTACTGTGTTTACCTTCATTTTCATAGTAGTTTTTACCTTGGCCTTAATTCATTCAGCAAACACTTGTGCACCAGTAGACATATATTTTGTTTGTCTTCATATGGATTTGGATGTTCTTGTCCTGTATTTCATATGTCTAGGAAGACTTGAGGACTATGTTTGTTAAAGCACTCCTTTTCCAGTGCCTGTGTGTGTGTGAATCACCTGGGGAGCTTGTTAAAACAGATTCCCCACTGATTTCAGTGGGTCCAGCCTTAGTGAAGTGAAATCACTCAGTCACATCCGACTCTTTGCAACCCCGTGGACTGTAGCCCACCAGGCTCCTCTGTCCATGGGATTCTCCAGGCAAGAATATTGAAGTGGGTTGCCATTTCCTTCTCCAGGGGATCTTCCCAACCCAGGGATCAAACCCGGGTCTCCTGCATTGCAGGCAGATGCTTTATCCTCTGAGCCTTGGGCCCTCAGATTTCCCTTTTAACAAATTTCCAGGTGATGCTGTGACTGTTGGTCTCAGATCACTGATTGACCTAAAGGATATTTATTGAATGCCTGAAGGATATTTACTGATTGACCTAAAGGATATTTATTGATATTTATTTAGTGACAAATCCCATGAACTGTAGTAACATGGTTAAGATTATGCTTAACCATTAATTCCATATACACATACACATTTTACAAATATTAAATAGTATTTTGTCTGCTTCTTTTATCTAGTGATGGGAAGCCCTTTACATTTTGCTTTAAAGCCAGTTTTCAAAAATGTAATGGAAATCATTTCTCCTTTCCCATTTTAGAAGTCGCTCCGTAAGTGTCTGACTCTTCTTGACCCCATGGACTGCAGCCTACCAGGCTCCTCCGTCCATGGGATTTTCCAGGCAAGAGTACTGGAGTGGGGTGCCATTGCCTTCTCTGAGTATCTCTATTCACATACACTCATCTTCCTGTATTGCTAAAATTGAGGATAACAGAAACTGTGGGATATGACTCCCCATGTCCTCTCTGAAAACCTAACTGCTTAAAAGAGTGCCATTATTAAAATTTTCATTTTTATATATTTTATAGAAAAAAAATAGAGGAGTGAAAGTGAATAAACTTTGAGTAATGCTTTGCAGCAATGAAAGGAGACAGTGGTGACTGGTCACTTCCTGAAGATTCACATTTTGTACTGGAATCTAGATTTTTATATTTCTAAGGCAGTAAGGAAAATAGTAAGTCCATCGCTACTTTTCTAATGTTGCATTATTCACCTTCTAAAATAAATTTGTTTCTTCCTAAAGCTAGGTAGTGTATTCTCAGCATGTAGGTTTGGAAAAATATAAAACTACCTCCTCAAGTACTATTAGTATCTCTATTATGGCTTTTATTGTTTGCAGATATTTCTTAGGTTAAATTCTATTCCTCACACACATTTTTCTAAAAGAAGTTTCTTATTCTAAAAGATGTTTGACCTTGTCACATATAGTCCCAGCTTTCTTAGGGTAAATTATGTTTGACTCATGTCCCTATACGACACTGCTCATAAAAAGTACTGAATTTTATGTTTAAGGTGACATCGTTTTCAACTTAAATATTTAAATAAGTGACATCACCTAACACTTTGCAGTTGTCATAACACTCTTAGGATATTGTCTCTTTGACCCTCATGAAAACCCAAATTTTGAATTAAAATTCTACACATTGAGACATATTTAGTTTTTCTCATCAGGTTATTTATTATACATGTACTGAGTGCAAACTAGCTGCCAAGTCTTATGTTAAATGCTGGAAATGAGATGAACAAAATAGTCCCTGACTGCCTGGATTTCAGAGTATAGAAGAAAATCCAAAATTATAATCACAATGTGTGTGTGTATTCATTCACTCAGTCATGTCTGATTCTTTGCGACGCGATGGACTGTAGCCTGGCAGGCTCCACTGTCTATGGTATTTTCTAGGCAAGAATACTGCAGTGGCTCTCTCCTATAATCACCAGATCAGTGGCTAAAATAAGGCTGGTACCAATAAATGATGATGAGAAGTGGAAGGATGTCAGCGGAGGGGCCCCTAACTCAGAGCTGGAGCTAACTTGGTGAAGGAAAGAGGAAGGCTCTCAAGGGACCAGAGTATTTTCCCCAGAGGTGATGAAGAAGTTGGCCACATAGAAGGGAGAGAAACGCACTGTAATATGAGAGGCCTTGGTGCAATTGTGGAATGTCTCCTTTCTTACTGTACTTTTACTGATCGTCTGTATTCCTAGTAGGTATTTGGGGGAGATCCCAACACTTTGTCATTTCCATCTCCTGGTTATAATGAACTCTTCTCCCTACTTTTACTTAGTGGAAAACACAAGTTCTCTCTCTCCTACATTTGTCAAGGAGCTCCTTCCATTTGTGATTAGATTTTTTCCTACACAAAAGTTAACTTTCTTTTTGATATTCACACTTTGCCTCAAAGTTGCCCTGTGTCATTGTTTCTGTCCCTTCTTTATTATTTATTTCCCTAGAGATTTGGTCTTGCAGGAGGTGTTTATTATTAAATTCTTCCACGAGCTCAGCTCTGTACAAAGTTGGTCTGATTTTTCAGTAGGCGATATATCTGGTAAGTTTCCCCAGTCATGTACAGTCCTTTTCACAAGCACAGTCACCAACAAGGATTCTAGTACTTGCATGGTCTCTTTTGGCCTCTGCGGGGCAATCAAACGCAGGAGTGAGCTCTCAACCTTCATAAGGAAGACACGAGACAGTGTCACTAAGCTACACTCTGTCGCCTTTGCAATCTGTAGATTGTATCATAACATGATTCATTATGATGAGAAGAAAAAATAGAATTTCCCTTTACATGTTTAGTTCTATATTTATTTTATAACATTAACAGTAGTAGTGTTCAGTTCAGTTACTCAGTTGTGTCCGACTCTTTGCAACCCCCTGAATCGCAGCACGCCAGGCCTCCTTGTCCATCACCAACTCCCGGAGTTCTCTCAGACTTACGTCCATCAAGTCAGTGATGCCATCCAGCCATCTCATCCTCTGTCGTCCCCTTCTCCTCCTGCCCCCAATATCTCCCAGCATCAGAGTCTTTTCCAGTGAGTTAACTCTTCACATTAGGTGGCCAAAGTATTGGAGTTTCAGCTTTAGCATCATTCCTTCCAATGAACACCCAGGACTGGTCTCCTTTAGAATGGACTGGTTGGATCTCCTTGCAGTCCAAGGGACTCTCAAGAGTCTTCTCCAACACCACAGTTCAAAAGCATCAATTCTTCGGCACTCAGCTTTCTTCATAGTCCAACTCTTACATCCATACATGACCACTGGAAAAACCATAGCCTTGACTGGACAGACCTTTGTTGGCAAAGTAGTATCTCTGCTTTTCAATATGCTGTCTAGGCTGGTCATAACTTTTCTTCCAAGGAGTAAGCATCTTTTAATTTCATGGCTGCAGTCACCATCTGCAGTGATTTTGGAGCCCCCAAAAATAAAGTCTGACACTATTTCCACTATTTCCCATGAAGTGATGGGACCAGATGCCATGATCTTCGTTTTCTTAATGTTGAGCTTTAGGCCAACTTTTTCACTCTCCACTTTCACTTTCATCAAGAGGTTTTTTTGATCCTCTTCACTTTCTGCCATAAGGGTGGTGTCATCTGCATATCTGGGGTTATTGATATTTCTCCTGGCAATCTTATTCCAGCTTGTGCTTCTTCCAGCCCAGCGTTTCTCATGATGTACTCTGCATAGAAGTTAAATAAGCAGGGTGACAATATACAGCCTTGACATACTCCTTTTCCTATTTGGAACCAGTCTGTTGTTCCATGTCCACTTCTAACTGTTGCTTCCTGACCTGCATATAGGTTTCTCAAGAGGCAGGTCAGGTGGTCTGGTATTCCTATCTCATTCAGAATTTTCCACAGTTTATTGTGATCCACACAGTTATAGGCTTTGGCATAGTCAATAAAGCAGAAAGAGATCTTTTTCTGGAACTCTCTTGCTTTTTCCATGATCCAGCAGATGTTGGCAATTTGATCTCTGGTTCCTCTGCCTTTTCTAAAACCAGCTTGAACATCTGGAAGTTCACGGTTCATGTACTATTGAAGCCTGGCTTGAAGAATTTTGAGCATTACTTTGCTAGCGTGTGAGATGAGTGTAATTGTGTGGTAGTTTGAGCATTCTTTGGCATTGCCTTTCTTTGGGATTGAAATGAAAACTGACCTTTTCCAGTCCTGTGGCCACTGCTGAGTGTTCCAAATTTGCTGGCATATTGAGTGCAGCACTTTCACAGCATTATCTTTGAGGATTTGAAATAGCTCAACTGGAATTCTATCAGCTCCACTAGCTTTGTTCGTAGTGATGCTTTCTAAGGCCCACTTGACTTCACAACCCAGGATATCTGGCTCTAGGTGAGTGAACACAACATCGTGATTATCTGGGTCATGAAGCTGTTTTCTGTACAGTTCTTCTGTGTATTCTTGCCACTTCTTAATATCTCCTGCTTCTGTTCGGTCTAACTCAATGAAACTAAGCCATGCCGTGTGGGGCCACCCAAGACAGACAGGTCATGGTGGAGAGGTCTGACAGATTGTGGTCCACTGGAGAAGGGGATGGCACACCACTTCAGTATTCTTGCCTTGAGAACCTCATGAAGAGTAGTTGTTAGTACATGCATATAGTTTGTAAACCAAAAAATATACATATGTTGGGAATGTATGTGCTCAAAATTGTCTTACTAATAGGAGAACATGATGAAACAGTTTGGAAGTTACTAGTAGAAATCACAGGCATCTTAAAGATGTCATAAAAACAAATCCTATAAAAGGGACTTTTAAAATTCATGTTTGAGATAATCAGTGTTCCTGGAAATTTTCTGCAAAGTGTTCTTACCAAGTAACAAATCACTTCCTCGAGCTGTAAACCATCTTCTCATGGCTATGAAAACTAGGCTTTGATGGCCAGAGGTAGGAAAGTTCTTTTATCCATGTGAGTGGAGAGTGCAGAGCTGGAAACATGAGAAACTCAAAGACTAGAAGCTAAGAGTAATTACTTAGGACTCCTGATTATAATTTCTAAGTCTATTCCTTAGAAATGAATAAACCCGGATTTCTATCTTCGTTTGCAAAACGTAGTGTATTTAATGATCAAAATAAAAAATAAAACACACTTTTCTATTTTCTAAAACCAATCATGTGCATTTTTAGTCAGTTTAATCTCTTCAGTTGAATCTGAGAGACAGTTATTAATTTTAAAAAACAAGGCTTTTGTTATGAAAAGATCAGTGATATTATGAATAAAAGCAATATCAAAACATTTCTCTTGTTTTTATAAGTTAAAGGTATATTTTAACTACAAAAACATCGTTAGAATGATTTATCAGCATTTGCAGTGGATTGGGCAGGCATTGGCGATAATAATAAATCCTTTTTATATGGTTTCTATTTCATTTCACACTCCAAAATCCCGAAAGACAACCCATTAGAACATTGGCAAAGTATGTAGGCTGTTGTTTCCACATTCCCCTTTCTATTAACATTAACTATTCTAAGTTAATGATAACTTGAGGGTATCAAGGTATATTTGTGGAATTTAGAGTTTTAGGTAGTAGATAGTTAATAGATAACACTTTTTCTTAAAAACCTGTAGGAAGTCTATCTAACACGTCTTTCTCTCTGAATGGTGTACAAGGAAACTCATGTGATTTAGATATTGTGGGAAAATAAATTTAGGACAGTGATAGAGTGATGTAGAACTTTGGATTCTGTGTATATTGGTCCCATGGTATACCCAGGAAGCTCATCTTTATATTTAATCATTAATATTATCATTATTGCACTCTATGTACAATATTTTTTTTTGTTAGCCCTTTTGTTCTCCTAAAGTAAATCCCCTTAAAAGACAGTCATTTGAGGTCGCTGCTTAATCAAGATGTGTTTGAAACTGGCAGGACAAAGGGTATTCTGAAATGCTAGAATTGCTGATTCATTGGCAAAATAACCCAGTTTCCTCCTAGCAAATTAACACCGTAAGATTTCCAAGTCCCAGTCTCACCATCATCACTAAAGTACTGACGATCCTATCTACTGGGCTTCTCCAGTGGCTCAGAAGTAAAGATCCCACCTGCCAATGCAGCAGACAAGGGTCCCATCCTTGGGTCAGGAAGGTCCCCTGGAGAAGGGAATGGCAACCCACTACAGAATTCTTGCCTGGGAAATCCCATGAACAGAAAAGCCTACAGTCTGTGGGGTCACAAAGGAGTTCGACACCACTGAACAACTGAACAACATCACTACCCAAACTACTAACGTACACTGGACACGGAACACTGTGCTGTGTGGAAACAAGCTTGGTTCTTGTCTTCTGATAAGTTTCAATATGAGTTTCTTTCATAACAGAATTTTAATATTTGAAGTGATTGCTTTCTATTAAGCTGTAAGACATGAACTTGCTTTAAAACATGATATGTATGTAATAACTTTGAAATGTTTGATTTGAAATTGCAGCTGATGTGCTGAGTGAAGAAGCGATATTGAAGTGGTACAAAGAAGCACATGTTGCCAAAGGCAAAAGTGTTTTCCTTGACCAGATGAAGAAATTTGTGGAGTGGTTACAAAACGCAGAAGAAGGTATGATTGTATTTAACAACCTTGGTGGCCATTTAGCAGATCCTTTCTCACTGTAATTCAAAATAGCTCCTCCCTCCACATTTTTTTTTTTTTTTTTTGGCTTTGTAAAACTGAAGTTCTAAGCCTTCATTTCTGAATCAAGGCAATGAAAATATCTGCATGATAAACAAAATCTCTTAAATTATCCCTAGTGGAGGACAAAGAGGAAGAAATAATCAGATGTGAAAGGAAAAAAATAATTACATTTCTGGGATTATATCAATTTTTTTTATAGCACCTTTACTGGTTGACATGCTTAAAGTGGGAATACAAGTTGGAAGAGCAATAATGATGAGACTTAATCCAACTAGGCATGAGAAGTTGATGGTCCAGAAACGTACAAGTAGTTATAGTCACCAGTAATATTTCTGAGTATGTTGCCTTTTTAGAAAGTCAATTTCATTTAAAAATCGAAAAGTTTGCTTCTGCCCTTTCTGACTCTCTTAGTCAGTGGACACCCAGGCAATAATGTGTTTTTCTAGGGGACAGGGAGATAAGAATAGAAACTATTTCCTGACCTCGTTTAACAGTCTCAGAAGAAAACGACCTGACTTGTCTCTCTGTTCTCTCGTAGAGTCTGAATCTGAAGGTGAAGAGAATTAGGTGGCTCAAGAAGCACAATACCTAGGTCACCACACAACACTTTTATTGGGAATGCTGAGCCATTTGAGAAGAGAAACTTGGCTTCCGTTTTCACAAAGGAAAAAAAAAATAGGATAGACTTCCCTTTTGCCGAGGGGGAAATGGTTTTCTGTTTTGTTTTGTTTTTAAATGGAGCCCTGAGGCATCAGCGATTATACTTGGGACTCTACCTCTCACTCACTATGCGCTAACTTAAAGCCATTCAACAGGGAGTCCAGCAGGCATCTGAGGCGAAATACTCCAGACTCCTCTTTTTTAAGCTGTATTTTTCAGGTACTGTGTGGTGAACGCCCCACTGGTGTCTATTACAGGGCCACGTTGGTAGTTGTGTATCCGCTCGTGTATGTGATTTGACAAACCAGTTTTTTAAAATAAATGGCTTTTTAAAAATCTGGGCTTATATTTTCAACGCTTTTATTTCTTTACTGTCCTGACTTCTTGTACAGATGACATTTCAGTGTCAGGCTTTCTTTCCCATCCAAAATGCTGAATGGTTCTTGTTGATCAAAGCACTTCTACTCCTTGTATCATTGGCGAATCTATTTCACTTACCTTTGTAGTGTCATAGAAATCCACCCAAAAGTGTAGGCACACTAGCACCAATACCATAAATTGATAATAATAATATCATCTGGAGAGTCTATGGGGTCGCACAGAGTCGGACACAACTGAAGTGACTTAGCAGCAGCAGCACCAATACCATAAATTGATGATGATAATAATATTATCTCTGTGTGAGGATGTCATTTTCATTATGCAGGAAATAATAAGGACAAGAATGACTGTACTCAAGAATGAGTAGAAGTCATAGGATAAAGAGCTTTACAGCCCCTTGAAGTGACTAGCATATCCCAGGGGGCGCTTATATATTCTTTCCTAAAATTGTTCTCCTGGAAAATGCTCCTCTTTCCTTCTGGTTTTTCCTTTCAATCTGCATCTTATTTCTTCCAGTCCATTAGTTCATGGCAAGCCTCCTGCCCCTCCTTCTGCCTATCTAAAAATAAGAATTATGAAGTTAAATGGTATTCACATCATAGAGTGCATATTCAATGTATTTATTTGAAATGAAAAAAATGAATAATTTTTATTGAAAGCAAACTTGGCAAACTAATTTGACAAGTACTGACTGCCAATTAGTATACATGGCAGGCACACTCTGTAAGTTAAATCTTCATCTCTGATGTTTTGACAGATATAGTTAAAGATTAAAATATTGAAAATTATATTCAATTTATAATAACAATTTTATATGTCAATTTTTATGTATTTTAGATTTAAGTTTAAATCAGCATGTTCCCTGTCATTTTGGAGATCGTGAGTAAGATGTGTGAAGAAGATATTTGACTTTGCCCCACTATTTCCAAAGTATCCACACTCAGACCTACTGTCCTAGGTCTTAGTGACCAAGATGGAACTAAAAGTCCCATTACTGAGTTGCACACTTATGCCCTTTTGCCCCTGTTTTCTGCTGTCAAATTATAATGAAATGTATGTTTGTACTGTTCAATCAGAAGGTTGCTCAAGAAGGTTCAGGAGCACTTCTACTGAGCAAACATCTGGGAAGTCAGTTTTCTAACGTATAAACTACTTAATGTTTTCTAGCACATAATATTTTTTCCAAACAGAGCTTAAGATAGTGATTTTCAGGTACGTAATCGTGGGTGAGGGCCTCCCCAGGTGGCTCAGCAGTCAAGAAGCTGACTGCAATGCTGGCGACGCCAAAGATGGTTCAGTCCCTGGGTCAGGAAGATCCCCTGGAGAAGGAAATGGCAACCCACTCCAATATTCTTGCCTGGAAAATCCCGTGGACAGAGGAACATGATAGGCTATAGTCCATGGGTTCGAAAAGAGTCAGACACGACTGAGGTGGCTTAGCAGGCATGTGCAGTCATGGGGGAGAAGAAGGATGCCTATCAGCAAAAACTTAAGGAAACCTCAAACCAAAGCCCCTTCTTTCTCAGAAAGACAAGTATCTCTTTTACTTTTTTTAAATAAAACTTGTCCTATTTATAAAACTAATTCCATTAGTTATCTATTGCTACACAGCAGATTATCCCCACATTTAGCAAGTTTAAACAACAGACATTTAACCTATCAGTTTCTGTGATTTGGATCCATGAGCAGCTCATCAGGGTGGCCTCCAGCTTGGCCTCTCCTGAGGTTGCAGTCAAGCTGTTGGTGGGGCAAGCTCAGGCCACTCAAGATGGCTGCTCTCTTGCTCTATCTACATCAGCAGTCCCCAGCCACTTTGAAACCAGAGACCAGTTTCCTGGAAGATAATTTTTCCATGGATGGGGGGCAGGGGCAGGACTTCAGAATGATTCAAGTGCGTTACATTTATTGATCTCACTGAGCAGGAAGCAGAGCTCAGGCAGTAACGTGAGCAATAGCAAATGGCTGTAAAGACGAAGCTTCTGTTGCTTGCTGGCCTCTCACCTCCTACTGTGTGGCCAGGTCCAGGTTGGGGAAAAGAAAAGTGAAAGTGTTAGTGGCTCAGTCGTGTCCCACTCTTGGCAACCCCATGGACTGTAGCCTGCCAGGCTCCTCTGTGCATGGGATTCTCCAGGCAAGAATACTGGAGTGGGTTGCCACGCCCTCCTCCAGGAGATCTTCCCAACTCATGGATCTAAACCTGGGTCCCAGATTCTTTATGTCTGAGCCACCACCAGGGAACCCCTGCTCAATAAGTCTCAGCCTCCCCTACACCCTCATCACATGACAGACCTTCTGTCTTCGTCATAGAGTCTAATCTGGAAATGCCTCCTTGCTCCAGGCCCCAGGTGCTGATTGTTCTAATCGTTAGATCAGACCCCTCTACTCAGACAGTTTAAAAGGAGCGGCGTTTCTGCTGGTTCTCCTGGTGACTGAAGTGCACACCTGATGTCAATTCCCTTGTAACTGGTAACCTCCCTTTGCCCCTGGTACCAAAGACTGCCACGTCTTGCCCAGGTGTCTTTGCTGCTGTCTGCTGACATGGTGGGGTGTTGCTCCAGGATCCTGCTTCAGACAAATAAGCTCCCCCATCCATTAAAACATTAATGTCCCTGTTGCTGCCTTGGAGCTCTTTCTTCAGTCTTGAGGCTGGGTGAGTGTGGGGCCTGTGGGTGCGGCCCCAAAGCAAGGATTGGTGGAGGACCTCAGTTCCTCGGTGACGTTTGGCTACAGACTCGTGTCCCTTACCACAGGCCCTCTGCTTAGGCTGCCTGAGAGTCTTCATGGCATAACCCTTGGCTTTCCCCAGAATGAGTGGTGTGAGAAAGGCAGCCCTGGAAGGGCTATCTTTGATAACTAAGTATTTGAAGTGACCTACCATACTGTCGGGTTCTACTGGTGGCACAGACCAACTCGGGTACAGTGCGGAAGGGGGCGACGTGAGGCGTGACTTCCAGACAGTGGGGAAACTCGAGGGCTTTCTTGGAGGCTGGTGACCACAGTAGTATCAATCTCTATTAATTAGTCTATTATTATTAGTCTCTATTAATACATACTAAAATCATTTCTAGTTAGATGAAAACTGTATGTTACGTTAAACAGAGTTTTTAATCTGAATAGATTAAAACTAATGTTAATGACAGCGCTAAAAGACAACGTAGGAAATATCTTTTTAAAAATATTTTTTCATTTGTCTTCATTGGGGCCTGCAGGATCTTTTCTTGTGGCAAGCAGGTCCCAGAGCACAGGCTCAGTAATTGCAGTGCAGTGAGGGGCAAGTTGCCCCATGGCTTGTTGGGAACTTAGTTTTTATATTTTTTAAATGTTTTTATATTTTTTACAAATATGGCTTTGCTTAATTCTTTAACAAATTAAGTCTATTCTGTACCATTTTTATCCTGCTCTTTATTAAGTTAGTGTTTAATACCATTTTGCCACCTCAATAACTATCCTTGAAGTACATGATTTTAAAATATATATAATCATCCTTGGTATGGATGGAGCATAATATAATACTCTTTATGTTCAGTGTAAGTTCAATTACTACTCTTTATGTTCAAAATATCTTTAAATGTTTTTCTTTTAAAAATAACCATTTAAAATATTCTGACATAAGGCTTTGTTCATCTATGGTTATTCAGAAAAAAAATTGAAATGGAATTTGGGTCAAGGGATTTGAATAATTTTAGCACAAGGAGTCTTACTTTTGAATTTGTGTTTTTAAAAAATCTTTATTTGGCCGCACCAGGTCTTATTGTAGCACACAGCATCTTTAGCTGCAGCACGTGGGATCTAGTTCTCTCACCAGGGATTGAACCTGGGCCCCCTGCATTGGCAGTATGGAGAATATCTTATTAAGCCAAGAAAAGCAGCTGTCTGGAAATACACCAGGTCCAGCATGGCTATAGGCAATTATTTCTTTACACTAAGTTCTTCTGAAAAATTACTAACTTCAAGGTTCCTCATGATAGATGCCTTAACACCTCCATGGGATTAAAATATTTCTTCCAGGAAAAACAACTTTTTAGAGCTAATCTTTGCATCCTTAAAACACCTTGTTTTATGTGTGTGTTTCAAGTGTGTATTTACCTATAAGAAAGGAAAATGCAGACTGTTGTCTGAATAGAAGCTAAGCACACCTGTGTGAGCAGGGCTCCAGTGAAGACCATAACTGTGAGCACAGTCCTAGAGGACATGCCCTCCCAGCCTCCACCGCTCCCTCCTCTAGGTAGATCGTCATCCTGAGTTCTGACACCATAGGTTCATCTCCCCTGTGTTTGAGGTGACCACATATAGGATCAGTTCACTTAGACCTTCTTTTGTTTAACTTTGCCTACTTTCATTGTCAGTTTCTATGTTGAGTTCTTTTCTGGTATGTGATAAAGTGGACCCTGTCAATCTACAGACAGGAATACCCAGCTCTTTCAGCAAAAACAAGAAACATGAGGACAGTTTTTTTACTGAGCAAAATGTTGCCCTATTTTCTTTTAGCACAGAAAAGAATTCCTAGGAGCATTTCCACTCGTCAGAGATCATTTTGGAAATTGCATGTATTTCCTTGTAGTAGTCATTACAAAAAAAAAAAAATTATGCCTGCCTTCTCTGAAGGACTAGTTACATTTTATATGGGCAGGATAGATGTTTTAATGACATCATAGATTCCTGTGACCAGGAATTGGGTGTTCTTGCACCCATATTTTGGCTTTTCCTTCCATGTAAATAGAGGAGTAGAGAAATGAATTTGGAATTGGTTGGTTTGAGCTTGGAGGCACCATTCTTCTGTCATTAATTAGTTGATTAACTTAAATAGTAAGTCACTTGTTCAGTTGCTAAGTCATGTCCAACTCTTTGTGACCCCATGAACTGCAACATGCCAGGCTTCCCTGTCCTTCACTATCTCCCTGAGTTTGCTCAGCTCTTGGTATTTACTTTGCTTAACTGTAAAATAAAGGCTTGTACGAGATCAGTCCTTAAACTGGGCCCTCACAGTTCACAACATCCAAAGTGAAAAGTAAGACTGTTTTCATCAGATGCTCAGATTCTTAGGTCTGTGACCTGAGAAAGGTAAAATATAATTAGGGTAGATTGTGGGTTCTTAAATCTCAGCATGCATCAGGGGCACCCAAATGACTGAAAATCGATTGCTGATCTCACCTCCCTGCTCCACTGAGTTTCTGACTCAGTAGTTGTGGGCAAGGTCTGAGGACAACTTCTCAGTGATACTTGAGACACCCAACACCAGTCCCCTGGTGTCAGGACCACACTGACAGCCACAGAGCCAGATGGTTACCAAGGTGCACTCCTGTGCAGCCATCTGAAGTCCGCTAGATCTTCAGTAAAGGAGGTGGGTTGTACTTTGCTCACCTCTGTATTGCCATTTAGCATAGCTTAGCAGGAAGTTGGTGTTTGAAAAATGTTTGAATGAATAAATGTGCATTAAGAATTCCTTTTTAAAGGGTTGATCATAAATTCATCCTAATGTGTTCCTATATCTTTGGAAAGTTCAGCTTTGGGACCATAGTCTGACTGCTACTTAGTAAGAATTTGAATTAATGAGCTAGACAGAAATCCATGACTATTGATTGTGGCATTCTGTTGAAGCAGAGCCAGTAAAATGTGGGGCCTTAATTTACAAAATGATCTGATCCTATCCTTTATTTTTTTTTCCCAAAAGTAGCAAAAATACTTTCTCATGAGGATTGTCTAACCAGGCTCTATCTGCACCAGTACATTGTGAATATTGACCAACTGTGAACCCCTCAGCCTGCTCTCTCTGACCTAGAACATGTCTAAGAGAGGGAAGCTCTAACTGGACTAGATTACTGGTTTTCAGTAAACCATCTGGATCACATGGCAGAGAGAGTGTTAGTCACTCAAAATCTCATGGAAGGCTTGTTAATTATGGGTTGTAAACAGCTCCAGAGTCTCTGACGCAGTACACCTGGGGTAAGACCTGAGGATTTGCATTTTCTGGCAAGTCCCCAGGTCGTGCTGTTCCTGCTGAACCTGTGACCATATGTTGAGAACCACTGGGCTAGCTAATCTGTAAACCCTTAGGAATAGGCATGTTGAAGCAACCCAGCCTCACAGAATAGGACTTTAATTTAGACTAACTCAAAAACTACTGAATTTGTATCATTTCTTCCCTAGCTCTCTCAAGCTCCTATCTTCCCTGAATACTTAAGTATTTTTAAGAAGTATGAGAAAGTTTGAAAAATCTAAATTCAGACAGTCTTGACTTCTTGCAATACAAAAACGCCTTTGAGGAAATCCTGGAACCTTTCTTAGCATTCTCTTTCCTCTTGAACAGGAAAGCCTAGTGGTTTTCTGAGTGTAGACTTCAGACCAGCAGCAGCAGTATCACCTGGGAGGGAGGCAGAAACAGAAAATTTCAGGATCTACTCCAGAAACTCTAGAGGTCAACCCTGCGATCTATTTTAACCAGCCCTTTGGGTGACTCTGACCCACCACCGTTCGGTTTAAAAAGCCACTGGCCTAACTTAAAATCAGGCACCAGATTATCCTGAAACACATCCATGAAAGACATGAGGTAGGAGGACAATTAGAATGTCAGGTTTTGGCACAGGTAAGGGGTTAGTGACACAATAGAGTTCACTATTTTTGAAGACTGGATCAGAGACTGGAAAATATTTTTGGGGGCAAGATGACCCATTATGCTTCAGATCATTTTGTTTTTTGTTTTTTTCTTCTTTCCTGATTTAAGAAAATAGAGGATGTCAATGCCCTGTAACTACATAACTCAGACCAAGCTACGAAAGTGTCTGCTATCCCGTATGAACTCATATCCTAGGTGCATGGGAACAAGCACCTTCTGAAAAGTTACAGTTCTTCTAGAAACTAGTTTTCCCTGAATTTCTCTTCTTCTTCATAGTAGCTTCCCATCAATAAGCATAGAAATAGGTTTAGTAGTAAAGAGCAGCAGCTTTTCTAAATACAATAGAACTGGAAGATGAGTATTCTCGAAATGGTCTTCTGGGTAATAGGAATATAGGGTCAATGGAAGAGGGAAAGATGAATGTTGTGTGTACATGCATATAGGAGTCTAGATAGGAGGATTATATTTAGGCTAACTGGCTGGTAAACAAAGATTTTAAAATTCTAATGTCGTTAATGCTGAGGATAAAACAGCAAATGAAATATCTGATTATTTATCTTTTTTTCACCAAATTTTAAAGCTTTTCCATGGACTTTAGAAAAGGTGTTTACTTTGCCCAATACAGGCTCTAGTCTTCTGTTCACATCAAAGCATGTTTCACATCATAGTGATTACTAAATGACTTCTAAAATATTATGAACTGTGACAATGGCCCGTGAACTATTTACAAATGCATTTATTTTCCAGATATTTGGGTTTTTCTAATATGGTTTGCTACTTTCTAGTTTAATTTCACTGTGATCAGAGAACTTGTACACTATGATTTCACAGCTTTAAGTTGATTGAAACTTGTTATACAGTCCAGTGTTTGGTCTGTCTTCATGAAAGTGCCATGTATTCTTGACAATAGTGTGTGATCTACAGGTCTGATGATGGTGTTCAGAGATTATGTTCTTTAATGATTTCTTTGCCTAGTGGCTGCATCGATTTCTGAGAAAGGGGTATTAAGATCAACTCTGGTAATAAACTGTCCCTTTCTCTTTAATGTGACTTACTTTGCTTCATATATCTGGAAGCTCTGTTATCCGTTGTGTGCACATTTATGGTTAATGTGCCTTTCTCATGAAATGGCCGATTTTTCATTATGAAATGTCCCTCTTTACCTCTAGTAATAATCTTTGTCTTGAAATCTGCTTTATCTGATGGTACAGCCACTCCACCCTCTTAAGGCATACTACTAATATTTGTATGGCATATCTTCTTTCATTCATGTCCTCTCAATCTGTACATTTATATTTAAAGTATGACTCTTGTTCACAACATAACTGAGTCTTGCTTTTTGAAAAATCCATCTCGATAATCTGCCCTTTAAATGGAGTGCTTGGTTCATTGTTAATATAGTTGAATTTAAGTCTACGATTTTAGAATTTATTCCTATTTGTCCCTTCTGTTTTTAGCCCCCTTTCTACATTTTCCTGCCTAGTTTTAGAATTAATTGAATATTTTTTAGAATTCCACTTTATCTATTCCTTTCTAGCTGTACCGTTTTATATTTTAGTGACAGCTCTAGGGACTAAAATGGACAATCTTAAATTTTCAGTTTACTTAGAGGTAATATTGTTTTATTTTGCATAAAATATAAATACCTCATAACTGTATAGACCCATCTACCCTCCCCTCCATCCTTTGTGTAATTGTTGTCGTATATATTCCATCTATAACATTATACCTATCAGTCAGTTCAGTCGCTCAGTCGCATCTGACTCTTTGCGACCCCATGAATCGCAGCACACCAGGCCTCCCTGTCCATCACCAACTCCCGGAGTTCACTCAGACTCGTGTCCATAGAGTCAGTGATGCCATCCAGCCATCTCATCCTCTGTCGTCCCCTTCTCCTCCTGCCCCCAATCCCTCCCAGCATCAAAGTCTTTTCCAATGAGTCAACTCTTCGCATGAGGTGGCCAAAGTATTGGAGTTTCAGCTTTAGCATCATTCCTTCCAAAGAAATCCCAGGGTTGATTTCCTTCAGAATGGACTGGTTTGATCTCCTTGTGGTCCAAGGGACTCTCAAGAGTCATCTCCAACACCACAGTTCAAACGCATCAATTCTTCAGCGCTCAGCCTTCTTCACAGTCCAACTCTCACATCCATACATGACTACTGGAAAAACCATAGCCTTGACTAGACAGACCTTAGTCGGCAAAGTAATGTCTCTGCTTTTGAATATGCTATCTAGGTTGGTCATAACTTTTCTTCCAAGGAGTAAGCATCTTTTAATTTCATGTCTGCAGTCACCATCTGCAGTGATTCTGGAGCCCAAAAAAATGAAGTCTGACACTGTTTCCACTGTTTCTCCATCTATTTCCCATGGAGTGATGGGACCAGATGCTGTGATCTTCGTTTTCTGAATGTTGAGCTTTAAGCCAACTTTTTCACTCTCCTCTTTCACTTTCATCAAGAAGCTTTTTAGTTCCTCTTCACTTTCTGCCATAAGGGTGGTGTCATCTGCATATCTGAGGTTATTGATATTTCTCCCGGCAATCTTGATTCCAGCTTGTGTTTCTTCCAGTCCAGCATTTCTCATGATGTACTCTGCATATAAGTTAAATAAGCAGGGTGACAATATACAGCCTTGACGTATTCCTTTTCCTATTTGGAACCAGTCTGTTGTTCCATGTCCAGTTCTAACTGTTGCTTCCTGACCTGCATACAGATTTCTCAAGAGGCAGGTCAGGTGGTCTGGTATTCCCATCTCTTTCAGAATTGTCCACAGTTTATTGTGATCCACACAGTCAAAGGCTTTGCAGAAATAAAGCAGAAATAGATGTTTTTCTAGAACTCTCTTGCTTTTCCCATGATCCAGCAGATGTTGGCAATTTGATCTCTGGTTCCTCTGCCTTTTCTAAAACTAGCTTGAACACCTGGAAGTTCATGGTTCACGTATTGCTTGCTGAAGCCTAGCTTGGAGAATTTTGAGCATGACTTTGCTAGCATGTAAGATGAGTGCAATCGTGCGGTAGTTTGAGCATTCTTTGGCATTGCCTTTCTTTGGGATTGGAATGAAAACTGACCTTTCCCAGTCCTGTGGCCACTGCTGAGTTTTCCAAATTTGCTGGCATATTGAGTGCAGCACTTTCACAGCATCATCTTTGAGGATTTGAAATAGCTCTACTGGAATTCATCACCTCCACTAGCTTTGTTCTTAGTGATGCTTTCTAAGGCCCACTTGACTTCACATTCCAAGATGTCTGGTTCTAGGTGAGTGATCACACCATCGTGATTATCCGGGTCATGAAGATCCTTTTTGTACAGGGCACCCTAAAAGAATGATCGTCGTAGAAAAATGTAACACTTGTTAAACCCACAGATCACAATTTTTTACACACTCAATCAAATTCATAAAAGCCACTGATACCTTCCTCTGCCACCCTGTGGATTAAAATAATCATATAAGTCAAATATTAATTCCTAAAGTCGTTTTAGTTATATGAAATCCAAAGGCTTGTTTTTTCTGCTTGTATATAAAAAAATGTTGTTTTTCATGTACAATGACTAACAAAGTTTCAAGCAAGTAAATAAACTCCCTGGAGGTCCATTTTTGTGTATTATTTTGAATATAGGGAAAATATTCTTGTTGTTTAAAATCATGCTGAAAATAAAGAATGCTTCTAATAATGAAAGATTTGCTAGGAACTAAATGAATAAAATAGATACTGCTAAAGATTGAACCACAAAATATGTTAGAAATGTGTGCATTCAGGGAAATTACATAGAACTCACAAAAGAATGTGCTGCTTCTGGGGAAAAAAATAGCAGGCAGCTGGCAAGAGCTTGCCAAAGAGTGGTATCAAGGTAGCTCAGGCAGATGATTATAGCCAGACAGCCCATTCTCATGTAGAGTGGATGTGCTGTTGTCAACACCAGAGTCCCCTATTAGCATCTCATTTTCATCTTGGGGGCCCTTCTTCCTTCCTTTGGACATATTTTTGTATTT
Organism: Capricornis sumatraensis; assembly: GCF_032405125.1. Classification (NCBI taxonomy): domain Eukaryota; kingdom Metazoa; phylum Chordata; class Mammalia; order Artiodactyla; family Bovidae; genus Capricornis; species Capricornis sumatraensis. The sequence goes on from NC_091073.1 coordinate 29,979,749, forward strand.
TCACAATGGAAAAATGAAGAGCAAAGGGAACTCGGGGTATAAAGAGTGGAGGAATTAAAAGGAAGAATTGAGGCTAATTTAACGAAGTGCTTGTTTTGGTGACCCACTTACTATTTGTCCTTCTCGGGTAGGGACTGGCCTTAGAACAGGGTACTGTTTCAGAAAGAGCAATCGACTGTTTTCTAAGAAATATGGAGTAGTTTAGATAACTCCCTGTACCTTTCAGCTTTTAGTAACTCAGCTTATAATCTTGATTTGTCCAACGCAATAGCCAACTGAAGGATATGGCCTCTTAGTGTCTGTTTGGGGAGACAGTTACTCTCTCTGCTATCCACAGATGCTGCACATATTAGTGTCTGTTTGGGGTAAATTGGGTTTTCTTTTCTTTACTTTATAAACACTGAAAAAGAACTTATAAAGTAAAACATATAGCACTGAAGATTCAATTTTTGAAACTGGATTGGAATTGTTTGGAAGTGGTGCTGGCGTTCAGAAATGCAGAATTCAGAGTGACCTAAATGTGGCTTCATAGCCGCCTTTTCTAAAAAGTTGATCATCTCTTACAGGCTGTCTTTCAGCAGGATTTTAGCAGAAAATGCTAGAAGACATGGATGGACACACACACGTATAGAGCAGCTCTGAAGTTATTATCTTGGAAGGTAAATGAGGGAGTAGATGAAAAGCAAACACAGAACCCAGGCCAGGAGAATGAAAGGAGACAGCATGATATTCTTAATTCTGCACGGAAGCAAAGCACACCACAGGTAGTCTGGGCTCTGAACCAAATAGGAGAAGTGATAATCAGAGAAAGCCTCACAGATCAATATTTAATTAAAGAGCATAAGGGTCTTGCAGTTAGGAAACATTTTTCATATCAATTTGGTGTGATAGTTCCAGCCTTACCTCAGAACAGAATAGGTTCAAGATGAGTTTATTCTACTCAAATTTATAGAAACTCAAATTGGCTTAAGCCGTGATGAAGGAGAGCGAACACTTACTAATTAGAGTCACTAACTGGGCTTAACTATGGATGTTCCCTTGGATCTTCCTCTAGGTTGTCTATCTTACTTAAAATTGATTTTTTAGTGTTTCTGTTATGGTGAATAGCCTTCTAATCTACATCTTAGGTAGCCACACACAAGAGAAACCGAGTTCTTTTTTATAAGGCAGCTAAGGCAACACCACTCACCTAGGGTTTCAATCACCTTTAGGGCAGCAACCAGAGGTACAGGCTTGAGCAGTGCTGGCTTCCAAACCACACCTAAAAGCAACACCAGAGGTAACAGGTGTAGATGCCACAAAAGAGATGAGTGAAAGCTGCTCACAGACCATTGTTGGATTAATTTCCTATTGGCAAACAAATCACCACACATGTACTAGCTTAAAACCACACAAATTTGTTATCTTACTGTCTGGTGGTCAGAAGTCTAGAATGGATCAGCAGAGATGTATTCTTGTGCAGGCTTTAGGGAGGAATCTTTTTTCCAGTTTCTAGACATGCCTGCATACCTTGGCTTGTGGTTCCTTCCTCCACCTTCAAAGGCAGTGGCATATTCTCTGGGCTATGCATGTCTAGTCTCCCTCATATAGGACTCTTGTGGGTGTGTTACATCCAGATAATCAAGGTTCATCTCTCCATATCAAAAACCTTAATTCAGTTACATCTGCAGAGCTCTTTTGCCATGGAAGTAACTAACATATTCATAAGTTCTGGAGATGAGGCTGTGGATATCTTGCCGGGGTAAGTGTGTGGGATAATCATTCAATCTGCAACAATTGTTAAAATGTCAATCAAAATTCCAGAGCATTTGCTTGCAATGCTCATTCACAATGAACTAAGAGAAAAAAATTATTAGCCCTGGATACTTTAATTCAGCCTTGATTAAGTCAAAGGAGAAAGTCCCTATTCAACACGACTGAGCAACATTTACTTCACTTCTCTTCACTTCACTTCACTTCAGTGAAACAGATGGAAAAATAGAAAGGTGCTGAAACAACTGATGCATGAATTTACATCACTAGGTTAGTCATTGTCATATGTTGAGAGAGAAAGAAAGATAGAGGACGATATTTACCCTTTATCAACCATAAAAAGTAAGTTAAATCATGTTGATGTATGGCAAAACCAATCCAATATTGTAAAGTAATTAGCCTCCAATTAAAATAAATAAATTTAAAATTAAAAAAAAAGTAAGTTAAATCTACATTTAGTCTGCTCCTCATCATCCAAAAGTGAGCATCTTTATCTGTTTACTAAATGGGAAAGAAATTTTCCCCTAGTATTTCGATTTTCTAACTTGTTTTTATATTTATACTTTATTTTTGTTTTATTAGAGATCCCCTAAGCATTGTTGACCTTAGAACTGTTTTGTTTTACAGAAAGCAGTGTTTCTAAAAATATTTGTTTTGGAGAACAGTGTTCACTTAAAGTTTTGGACAGTGTTTGTTTTAGGAGGTTGAATTTATTCACCAGGCTCCTGATAACCAATATGACTTCACTGATCTGCTGGAAGCAACTCAGCCAATTAAAAAATAGAAAAGAAAGAAAGATAAAGAAAAATTTGATCATTTAAATTAAAAGAGTATCTTATGGTCTCATTTGTGAAATTTAATTTTGCAAGTAAATACTTTGATTTTAAAAACAGTTCATTTTCATTTAAAACTATAGGTATTTTTTAATTACAATGTAACATTCTTTATTCCTCATAACACAGTAGTTTTGAGTCTTCTGATTCTTCTAGTAACTTTCAATAGTGTGCAATTGAATCTTAAACATAGGCCTCCAGTTTTCTCAGCATCTCTGTTCTTTTTTTAAATACATTTGAAATTTTTCTTAATTAAAAGTAAAACAACTTGAATTGTTCCTGCAATGATTCTAAAATATATATTTGAAATTATATTTTAAGATCTGATGGCACTTCACTTCTTTTATTACCAAAGAAATGTTGGTAATATTGAAAGTTCTCTGATAATGCAAATGGATTTTGAATCCATACAAACTTGTGAAATATCAAGCTTTTCAAAATAATATTAAAGCTTTTATTTACAACATGTAGTATAGTAGTATCACACTTTAGCTAAATCAAATAGTATGCACTATCAGCCATAAATGGAAGGAAGACCCCAAACCTAGGGTATCTCAAAGGTGTTAGAGGTTCTTAAGTTTTGATAATCTCAGAAGTATAAATGCTTCAAAAGAAAAAAACATTGAAAATGTAAATTATTTATATTTATCACGTCATACAGTTTTGAGAAACTTTGAATAATAAATTTTTGTTGTGATAAAAAGCCCATAATATAAATTTACCACTTTCTTCATGTGCAATTAAGTAGTGTTAAATGTATTCATAGTTGTGCAGCCAGTTGCCCAAACTTTTTCATCTTGGGACACTGAAACTCTATGCCCATTAAACAAGTACCCATTTTCTCTTTCCTACAGCCCCTGGCAACCACCCTCCCATTTTCTATTTTGATGAATTTGACTACTCTAGATAACTCAGGTTAATGAAATAATTCAGTATTTGTCTTGTTGTGACTGGTTTATTTTACTTAGCATAATGTCCTCAAGGTTTATCCATTCTGTAGCATGTGTCAGAATTTCTTTCCTTCTTAAGGCTGAATAATGTTCTATTATATGTCTATAGCATGTTTTGTTTACTGCTTCATCCATTGATGGACATTTGAGTTGCTTCCTCCTCTTGGCTTTGTCAATAATGCTATGAACATGAATGTATCAATATCTTTTTAAGACCCTGCTTTCGATTCTTTAGATATATATCCAGAATTGAAATTGCTGGATCATATAGTCATTCTATTTTTAATCTTTTGAGAAACTGCCATACTGTTGTCTATAGTAGCTGTACCATTTTGCATTCCCACCAACAGGGCACAAGGGTTTTCATTTCTCCACATCCTTGCCAACACTTGCTAATTTTTGGTTTACTTATAGTAACCATCCTAATGTGTATGAGGTGATATAATATTGTGTTTTTGATTTTTCATCTTCCTAATGATTAGTGATGTTGAGCATCCTTTCATATGCTTATTGACCAAAGGATACATTTTTAATTTAATTTTTTGTTTTAGTGTCTGCCATCTCCAGATGGACTAAAACAGAACCAAAAATTAATGTTTCAAATATTTTAAAACTAAATAAGTACAGACAGTCTTCCAGATCACTCTGATTTTATAAGTTTGTGACATCTAAACTAGTGAAGATATTAAAACTTAAAACTGAACTGAGACTTTTGGGATCCTGCGTATGTAAAAACAGAGAAGGTTTTGCTGTTTAGCTATACCTGGTCAGAGTCTCACTATGCCTCCGGGCATCACTTGAGATTACTTGACTTGCTTCCATCTGGGATACAACTCTTGCAGTGCCTCCCTGGGCAGCTTGTCCATGCTGGGCACTGTCACCCTTGGTAGCTGTTTACTGCAGTAGATATTGAGGTATCAGAGTAGAGTGATGAGTACTCACATCACTCATTATTTGGGGAACCATGGAAATGCCCTTCAACTCCTCTTGTTTCAGAAGTGTCTAAGGCAGCTGGTTAGGGCTGGAGGTCCCCAGATTGGGGAGCGTAATGCCCACAGATCCTGCTTGGTCACCAAGGAAGTGCAGGCATACTTTTGTATTAGGTAACCAAAGTCTTCTTTCTTTCAGCATGATTATTACTTAGCTCTTAAAGTGATGTCTCAATCTAATTGTCCTCCTGCGAGCTGGTTCAACTTTCTGAGCTTCAAATTTCTCTGGACTTTTGAGTATTCAAAATATTTCCAGCATCTTCTTGGCTTTTGATCTCATCAGAGACTGCATTAGCTGGCAGCTTTTTGTAAAGGCCAACAGATAACAAAGTCAAATAAGGAAAGTCATAATCATATTTTAAATGTTATCATATATATGCTATTTCAAACATATTTTAAATGAGCCCAAATCTGTGGAATGTTACTTGCTATTCCTTCTAAATCGTTTGATACCCTGAGTGGTACATAAATAATTGAATATTGACTTTTAATTAAGGCTCTAAAGAGAAAGTTGCTTTATGTAAAATTAAATGGTTTTTAATAGCTAATTGAGAAAACACTTTTAAACACTCAAAGTACCATACCAGGAAACGCAGCAAATCGCTAAATTTGATTTGGTAAAGTGTTCTCAGATGAAACATAGGATTCACTTTCCTTCTGTAAACAAATGCTCCTTTTTAATTCACAAAGCTCAGAATTTTATTTCAGTATGGCCAATACTTCAAACATTGACCAGGTAATGTTTTAAATAATATTTTATATTAATGTGAAAAATCAATATATCCTATGTCTACTAAGGAGCTCAGTAATATGCTTCATATCTTTGTGCTTTATAGATAGTAAGGATAACTAAGCATTACATACTGAATCGTGCCCCTGTCCATTCATATGTCGGTGTTCTAACCCCCAGTACCTTAGAATGTGACCTTATCTGAAAATAGGATCATTGCAGATGTAATTAGTTAGGATGAGGTCATTTTGGAGTAGGATGGATTCCTAATCCAATATGACCAGTGTCCTTATTGGAAGGGCAATATTGCACACAGAGACACACACACAGAGACGTCAAGGCATGCCAAAGGTTACCAGCAAACCACTAGAGGCTGAGACAGCGGCGTGAAACAGATTCCCCTTCATGACGCTCAGCAAAAACCAGCTCTGTCAACGTGTTTGTTTCAGACTTCCAGCCTCCATAACTGTGAGACAATGCATTTCAATTGTTTAAGGAACCCTGCTTGCGGTATCTTGTTATGGCAACCCTAGCCAAATGTTATGGACTGAACTCTCGCATCCCTCAAAATGCATGTGATGAAGTCCTCTTGCCCATTGTGAGGGAGTTTGGAAGTAGGGCCTTTGGGAGGTTATTAGCTTTACATAAAATCCTGAAGATGGGGCCCCAAGATGGAATGATCATCCTTATGAAAGAGGCCTCAGCGAGCTTGTACTCTCTTGTTCTATTTCTCTGCTCTATGAGGACACAGCAAGAAGGTAGCCATCAGCAAAGTGGGAAGAAATTCCTTTACCAGAACCTAGGATGCTGGCTCCCTGATCTTGGATTCCCAAGCTCAGATCTGTGAAGAAGTGTCTTATGTTTAAGCCACCCAATCTATTGCATTTTGTTATAGTAGCCTGAGCTGACTAAGACACCAACTAACATACTGAGTAACCCACATGGAACTCCAAGTTGAATATGAAGTACAGATAGCCCTACTGAGTGTCTGAAATCAAGGAGACATAAAAATTTCTTCTAAAAGATTGAAGATAATTATAAATGTCAAATTATTGAGCATCCTAAAATTGGTCAGATATTAATTTTAGAAATAGATGAATAAAACAAATACATTTATATAGGAGTGCAAACTGTGTTCAAATGTGCTTCAGTATTAGGAATATTGCCAGTCAGAGCTAATTCAGATATTTGCCAAATTAAAACACATAATAATCAAATAAGTACATCAGTTCAGTTCAGTCATTCAGTCGTGTCTGACTCTTTGCAACCCCAGGCTTCCCTGTCTATCACCAACTCCTGGAGTTTGCTCAAACTCAGGTCCATCAAGTTGGTGATACCATCCAACCTCTATCATCCCCTTTTCCTACTGCCTTAAATCTTTCCCAGCATCAGTGTCTTTTCCAGTGAGTCAGTTCTTTGTATCAGGTGGCCAAAGTATTGGAGCTTCAGCTTTAGCATCAGTCCTTCCAATGAATATTCAGGACTGATTTCCTTTAGGATGGACTGGTTGGATCTCCTTGCAGTCCAAGGGACTCTCAAGAGTCTTCTCTAACACCACAGTTCAAAAGCATCAGTTCTTCAGTGCTCAGCTTTCTTTATGGTCCAGCTCTCACATCCACACATGACTACTGGAAAAACCATAGCTTTGACTAGATGGACTTTTGTCAGCAAAGTAATGTTTCTGCTTTTTAATATGCTGTCTAGGTTGGTCATAGCTTTTCTTCCAGGGAGCAGGCATCTTTTGATTTCATGGCTGCAGTCACCATCTGCAGTGATTTTGGAGCCCCCCAAAACAAAGTCTGTCACTGTTTCCATTGTTTCCCCATTTATTTGCCATGAAATGATGGGACCGGATGCCATGATCTTAGATTTTTGAATGTTGAGTTTTAAGTCAGCTTTTTCCCTCTCCTCTTTCACTTTCATCAAGAGGCTAAGTTCCTCTTCACTTTCTGCCGTAAGGGTGCGATCATCTATATATCTGAGATTGTTGATATTTCTCCCAGAAACCTTGATTCCAGTTTGTGCTTTATCCAGCCTGGAATTTTGCATGATGTACTATGCATATAAGTTAAATAAACAAAGTGACAATATACAGCCTTGATGTACTCCTTTCCCAATTTGGAACCAATCCATTGCTCCATGTCTAGTTCTAACTATTGCTTCTTGACCCGCATACAGATTTCTCAAGAGGTAGGTAAGGTGATCTGGCATTCCCATCTCTTGAAGAATTTTCCACAGTTTGTTGTGATCCACATAGTCAAAGGCTTTGGCATAGTCAATAAAGCAGAAGTAGATGTTTTTCTGGAACTCTCTTGCTTTTCCGATGATCCAGCAGATGTTGGCAATTTGATCTTTGGTTCCTCTGCCTTTTCTAAGTTCAGCTTGAACATCTGGAAGTACTCGGTTCATGTTCTGTTGAAGCCTCACTTGGAGAATTTTGAGCATTACTTTGCTAGCATGTGAGATGAGTGCAATCGTGCAGTAATCTGAACATTCTTTAACATTGCCTTTCTTTGGGATTGAAATGAAAACTGACATTTTCCAGTCCTGTGGCCACTGCTGAGTTTTCCAAATTTGCTGGTATGTTAAGTGCAGCACTTTCACAGCATCATCTTTTAGGATTTGAAATAGCTCAGCTGGAATTCCATCACCTCCACTAGCTTTGTTTGTAATGATGCTTCCTAAGGCCCACTTGACTTCACATTCCAGGATGTCTGGCTCTAGGTGAGTGATCACACCATCGTGGTTATCTGAGTCATGAAGATCTTTTTTGTATAGTTCTTCTGTGTATTCTTGCCACTTCTTCTATGTGACTAGGTGAATACAATTGTCATTTCAGTCATTATACTTAATTCCCAAAAGACAAATAATTAATTTTCTTTTTAGCTTCAAAACAACCCTGTAGGGTAAAGCAATTGTTAATCTGACTAGACAGCTGATGAACCAGATAAGCAAAGCTAAGTTACTCATCCAAATTTTTACAGATAACAAGTCATGTGTGACTTCTGGGTGTGGGTATTTAAATGCTATACCACCCTTAAAGAAAATGCATAAATTTCAAAATACAAATTTTAATAAATTTATTTTACAAGTCTATCATTTTTATAAAAAACTTAAAAGTGGAAATTACTCTTAGAATTTCTATATCTGAAAGGCTGGCTCTTTATGTGATTGCATTAAACTGACCCTTGAACAACACGGATTTAAACTGCATGGACCCATTTACACCTTGATTCTTTTCAATAAATGCAGTCAGTACTCATGTTTTCATTTTACAGCTGAATGTGGGGAAAAAACTTGTGTTGGATTAGAGATCACAATCAGTTCAGTTCAGTTCAGGTCAGTCACTCAGTCGTGTCCAACTCTTTGCGACCCCATGAATCGCAGCACGCCAGGCCTCCCTGTCCATCACCAACTCCCGGAGTTCACTCAAACTCACATCCATCGAGTTGGTGATGCCACCCAGCCATCTCATCCTCTGTCGTCCCCTTTTCCTCCTGCCCCCAATCCCTCCCAGCATGAGTCTTTTCCAATGAGTCAACTCTACACATGAGGTGGCCAAAGTACTGGAGTTTCAGCTTTAGCATCATTCCTTCCAAAGAAATCCCAGGGCTGATCTCCTTTAGAATGGACTGGTTGGATCTCCTTGAAGTCCAAGGGACTCTCAAGAGTCTTCTCCAACACCACAGTTCAAAAGCATCAATTCTTCGGCACTCAGCTTTCTTCACAGTCCAACTCTAGAATCCATACATGACCACAGGAAAAACCATAGCCTTGACTAGATGGACCTTTGCTGGCAAAGTAATGTCTCTGCTTTTCAACATGCTATCTAGGTTGGTCATAACTTTTCTTCCAAGGATTAAGCGTCTTTTAATTTCATGGCTGCAGTCACCATCTGCAGTGATTTTGGATCACAATATGTGGGATCAAAAAGACTAGATTTTTATTTCTGGTTTTATTCAAACTGTTTTAGCTTCCTGTCCTTGGGCGAATCATTCATCAATTTCTTTGTTTTGAAGGCAAAGATAACACTTGGAGTTTTGACTTCACAGAGGGTTGGCACCTGTAACCCCTGCATTGTTCAAGAATCAACTCTATATTTAAATATATTTTCTCAGTGAGTTTTTTTTTTTAAGTAGACAACTAAAGAAAAAATTTCTAACTCATTGTGGGATGCTTATTTCTTTTGGATTCTTAAACAGGCTCTTATTTAGGATCTCATCCTTTTGCATCTCATATTTTGAGAATTATATAGAATGGAATAAAACATGTTCTGCAAGTTTAAGTTGTTGTTTATTATGACTGATACACTAGAATATTTGTGCCATCTTAATATAGAGGTCTCTAATCTTATGTCCTGTTTAAGATCTGTTGTCTTTCCTTACCAAATGCTTTAAAACAAACTTTCCTGTTCCTACTTATCAAAAATTTTGACCATTATTTTTCTACAAATGTTTCCTAACCTCCCTTATTAATATTACTGTCATCCCTAATACAAGAGTTTATTAATATCTCACAAGGTTGCTGGCACAGTTGAATGAGATAAATTTTATTTTGTAATACAGGTCCTCTCATACGCAAATTACCTAGCTTCTCCCAAAATTTTAGTCACAATTAGATGAGATAATCCATAAATAACATGTTTAAACACATTGTCAACACTTAGTGAGCCCTCACTACATATCAATTGTTAATAATAATGTTAACAATGAGATGAGATTCTTTTAATAATGAATACAGAGATTTATGTTGTAATGAGCTATGATCACGTATATACTGATAGTTCATTAAATGATAAAAGACTGGTAATAAATCTTCTGCTTATGCTCAATGAATTAAAAAACAGAACAATAAACAACTTCTTTTTCTTTATACTTTTACCCATTCATCAGGAGAGACACCCCCAGGAGGTTAAGACAAGAGACCCTGCATGCTACTGGGGACACTGGAGGAACAGTGGTGTCTGCACTGGTGTTACGCAGGCTGCCTATTGGTGTTTTAGGACCTGAGTCCCATTCTCTAGGATCCCATGGCACCAGAAAAAGGTTTCCAAACTGTGATGACTCTGTTGGTTGACTGTCCTAAGATTGCTTCCTGTGCAGTATTTGCTGAGTGGAGGTGCTGAATAACTTGAAAAATGCAGCTCCTCATGCAGTTAAATAAGTTCGTGGTATCAGATGCCTGAAAGGATGAGGGTTGTGGGTACCTCTGCTGGGTAATCCCTTTGGAAGTCCCCAGAAATTTCCTTGGTCAGATCTAGAGCCCTGTTAACTGTATCAGTGCTGAGTAGCTGGAGGAAATTATGACTGTACTGTCTTCACAGTTCTAGCTACTATGGTCTCACTCTATATTTTTTAATTGATTACTATAAAAAAAAAAGTAGATTGCTTTTTGACTGGTAATTGGATGATTGGGTAAACTGCCAATCAAAGAGTAGATTGTAGATTGAAAGCAGAAGAGGACAGCAGAGAATGAGATGGTTGGATGGCATCTCCAATTCAATGGACATGAGCCTGGGCAAACTCCAGGAGATGGTGAGGGACAGGGAGGCCTGGTGTGCTGCAGCCCATGGGGTCACAAAGGATCAGACACGAGTTGACAACTGAACAATGACAACATATATTCTGGGGCCAAAACAAGACTAGCAGAAACATTTTTTATTTCTGTGAGTGGCCTCTGAAACAGAAGAGAGACAACCATATGAACCAGATAGAAATTTTAAATAGTGTAGTAACTTTAGAAACGTCCATGTGGTGGAAGGTAAAGACAGTTCTGGACTGCAGAGCTCCTCCAGAAGAGAGATTTATTGAAAATGTCGAACAGGTTCTGGAATCACTGAGGTGTATCAGTGACTGGAAATCTCCAGTTCAACCGGTGTCAGTGCTGTCATTCTAAGCTGTCGTGTGTCCCTATCTGCTCATGTCCCATGATCTACATCATATCCTGCATGCCAGATCTCTGCTTTAGAATAGCAGCAGGACAGCAATCCAACAGGACCCGCTGGGCAAGCAAGTGTGTGCTTTTATCAAGGAAGACAATCTATCAAACAGAGACTGAGCAAAAAGGCACAGATTATTAGAAAACTTCAGTGTTAAGCCTGTCCAGCTAAGATTCTATGTATACTTTCTTCTTACCTTGATTTCCTCATCCTCACCTTCTTCCTGTGAGAGCCAAGCTGGGAATCACCGGTGCTCATCAGTCGTCCAGAGTTAAGAGAATCCCATGGATATTGATAACATGGGAAGAGGAAGCCCCTATTTTAACCACGTGTTCAACAAATATTTAGCGTTTGAGATCTATGAGATCTACATTGTGATACATGGGAGGCATTTAACATTAACAAGACAGACCTGATCCATGACTTTGTAAAACTCACATTCACAACTACACAAATATTTACTTGCAATTATTGGAAATGCTTTGAGGGAACAATATAGGATGTTAGAGCATTTAGGAAAGGAACCTAATTTAGAATGAGATAACGTTTAGCTTGAGAACTAAAAGGTACATAAAATGTAGGCTGAAAATGACATGGAAGTGGCATAAAGATCTGAGGTGGGGAGGGGTGGGGAGGAAGGGCATGAGAACGGGCGGTTTAGGCAGCAGGAACAGTGATCCTGCGTGAGGGCCTTTCAGAAGCCCGGAGATTTGATGTGGCCTAAAAATGAAGAAGGAAGATCAGTGAAGACATAGAAGTAGGGTTAGTGGGGGAGGGGAGTGGGAAATGAATTTGTAGAAGTGGTCTGGACCTAGTGGGTCGAATTAAACAAATGGGACTTTATCCTTAGAGCAAAAGAAAGATCCTCCTCCTTCAAGCTGTTTTATTGAGATGTAATTGAGACATAACACTGTGTAAACTTAAGGTTTACGAAGTCTTAATTTGATACATTTATATATGGCAAAATGATTACAACTACCTCCTTAGCTAATAACTCCATCCTGTCACAGCAGTCAGTTCAGTTCAGTCACTCAGGCGTGTCCTACTCTTTGTGACCCCGTGGACTGCAGCACAGCAGGCTTCCCTGTCTATCACCAACTCCCAGAGCTTGCTCAAACTCATGTCCATCGAGTCGATGATGCCATCCAACCATCTCATCCTCTGTCATCCCCTTCTCCTCCTGCCTTCAGTCTTTCCCAACATCAGGGTCTTTTCCAGTGAGTCAGTTCTTCGCATCAGGTGGGCAAAATATTGGGGATTCAGCTTCAGCATACGTCCTTCTAATGAATATTCAGGACTGATTTCCTTTAGGATTGACTGGTTGGATCTTCTCGCAGTCCAAGGGACTCTTAAGAGTCTTCTTCAACACCACAGTTCAAAAGCATCAATTCTTCACTGCTCAGCTTTCTTTATGGTCCAACTCTCACATCCACATATGACTATGGAAAAAAACTTAGCTTTGACTAGACAGGCCTTTGCCAGCAAAGTAATGTCTCTGCTTTTTCATATGCTGTCTAGGTTGGTCATAGCCTTTCTTCCAAAGAGCAAACGTCTTTTAATGTCATGGCTGCAGTCACCATCTGCAGTGATTTTGGAGCCCAAGAAAATAAAGTCTGGTACTTTTCCCCTTGTTTCCCCATCTATTGCCTTTTTCCTGTCACATGGTTGCCCTTTTTTGGTGGTAACAACATTTAAGGTCTACTCTCATAGCAACTTTCATGTATACAATACAGTATTATTAGCTATAATCACCACACTGTATATTGATGCCCAGAACTTGCTAAGCTTAATGACATTTGTGTCCGTTAGTTAATATCTCTCCATTTTCCCCACACAGACTCTGGTAACCACCGTTCTAAGATCTTGAAAGCATTCAGCAAGAGTGTGTCATAAACAAATTTCTGTGGAGCATGAATTCTATGAGAACAAGAGTGGGAGAGGGAAAGCTGGTTCAGAGACCATCCTAGTAATTCAAGTGCAAAATGAGTGTGTGAGTGTGTGTGTGTGTATTGGTGGAGGGCAGAGATTGGGGCACTGCCTAGTGGAGAGATAGACAAGTGGACAGATTTCCTAAAAGTGAAGTCAGCAGAACTTGATGACTGAATGTGAGAATGGTATGAGGTATCTGAAGGTGTCAAGAAGATTTTCACATGCGTTAGTGGTGATAGAAGGTACGTGGGAGGAGAGGGTGAATATGGAAGAAGAGTGGAGTGGGGTTTGGGGAGATCGATGTAAAAATCAAGAGTTGTTTGAAGTAAAACAACACCTGAAGTGTTTCAAGTGCACAAGTTAGATGAGAACAGTGGTTGTGTGGATATTAATAGTATTCAATACAACAGAAGATTAGCAGGTCCCCTGGTGCAGGGATCCCCAACCTCTGGGATCTAATACCTGATGATCTGAGGTGGAGCTAATGTAGTAATGCTAGAAATAAAGTGCTCAATAAATGTTACATGCTTGAATCATCCTGAAACCATCCCCCCTCTCCAGTCCATGGAAAAATTGTCTTTCATGCAACTGGTCCCTGGTGTCAAAAAGGTTGGGGACTGCTACGCTAGGGCAGAGGTGCTCAACTGTGGATTTTTATTAAAACCACCTGGAAGGGTGTGTGTGCGTGAGGAGTATGTGTGTTTACTATGAGATGTTTAGGACACATTCTAAAGCCATTGCATCAAACTATGTGAGGTCAAGAAATCCATATTTTTAAAAACTTCTTCAGATGATTTCAAGGAGCAACTAAGACTATGAATTCCTGGCTATGAGGAGGAAACAGCCAAAATTAAATTGTTGCTTTTTGCCCTATGTCCAAATATTTGCTTGTTCTTGTGAATCTTCATGCTGACACTGCTACTGAACCAAACTTGGGTCCACTTGCCCTCTGTGCAGCAAAGCCTGCTTACTGGTGAAGAAAGTTCAGGATTTATCTGTTATGTGCCAAGAAGTATGAGCAGCTCATCTTCCAAAGATCTGAACTTCCTGATGACTTTCATGGAAGGATTTTATTTTATTTATAAGACTTTCTGATGTGGACTATTTGGGGGGACTTATTGAATTTGTGACAGCATTGCTTCCATTTTATGTTTCAGTTTTTTTGGCTCTGAGGCATGTGGGATCTTAGTTCCCCAACCAGGGATGGAACCTGCATTCCCACATTGGAAAGCGAAGTCATAACCACTGAACCACCCAGGAAGTGGGTGGAAGGATTTTAATGGCAGTGTTTGGAGTGAGGACTATAAGGGTGTGTGACTTTCTTCTGATTGGTTTGGTGGTGGGGTAACAGGGTGATGTTTCAAGAATCTTAAGCAGCCTTCTGGTCCCAACCAGTCTGAGGTCTACAAACTTCTGCTCAACACTTACTCACCATTCTTCACTTGGATTGGGTTGGGGGTAGGGGCATCTTAGTTCTTGCAGAACTCAAGAATGTGTATCAGGTTGTCATGCATGTCCTTTGAGGAGGAACTCAGGATGTCTGTAGCTAAATTATTATCATTATTTTTCTTGTTTATTTGCTTTTCCTTTGTTTCTGCATTCCCTTACTTCCCTGATTAGTAACTGCTTGAGTTTGCTCTTTGGAACTTAGGGAAGGCCTAGGAAACTAAAGCCTTTTTCTAAAAACAAGAAATGGGGGACATGGAGGGACTTTTTGTACCCGCATGGGCCCCTGCTTGGTTTCAACCCCCCTTTTTCTTTCTCCTGGAGAAAGGAAAGGCTACCCACTCCAGTACTCTGGCCTGGAGAATTCCATGGACTGTATAGTCCAAGGGGTCACAAAGAATCGGACACGACTGAGTGACTTTCACTTTCACTGTCTTTGTCACTCCTCAATCCTGAGGCGAACAAGGGCGGGACCAGAAAGGGAATAAAGTTTTAGACAGAGAGGTTCATCATACACCTGGCAGAGGAACTTGATTTCAGGGGGACTCGGTTTCAGGGAGAATGCATTCCAATATCACTTAGCTGATAATGGGCTTGCCTTCCTCACAGACCCTTTTGTCTCTATGGCCCTGTACCCCATCTCACTCTTCCTTATTGCCTAGATGAAATCTCCTGGGTTCCAACAAGAACAATAGAATTTTACAATGGAAAAAAAAAAAATCAAAAAAGGAAGACACCATCAAAAAACAACTTGAAAGATTAGGGATCTTCTGAATAATAGTCAGAGGTTCCTAACCATTACTGAATGAATGACCCTGGATGATATTACCAAACTAAAGGGATCCTATGGCAAAGAAGAATGCTATTGCAATACTGTGTAACATCTCTTTTAAATGCAAACATATCCGATGCCAGAGTATCTTTCACTCGTTCTAAGGAAAAGATGGATGGCCTCAGACCTTAGCAGGGTTTCCCCTCATCACCCTGGCAATTTAGTCCCTGTCAGGGCAACCAAAAGCATCATTTCCCACCTGGGGAGTTGCTGTGGCCTGGCCTTTCAGAGGCTTCCTCTAGAAGTTAGTCTAAATAGCAAGTGCTGGAAAGTCTTTAATCTGTGAGTTAGCATTTCAAAGATCAAAGATAATAGAACTCTGAAGTCTCTGCACCAAAGAGCTGACTGTCACCAGGCTAAGAGCTCAGAGCGCCTACTCACTCTTTCCTTCCTGTCTCCCAGTTCTCTCTTTTCTCTCTGTCTGTTCCCCCTCTCTCTCTTTCCTTCCTGTCTCTCTCTCTCTTCTCTCTCTCAGTCCTCTCTTCCTCATCTCTTTCTCTCTGTCCCCCACCCCCGCTTTCTTCCCTAGCCCTTTTTTAGGAGTATGCTGTTTGTTTCCTTTCCCTTGGTGCTTATTATATAATTGTCTGTTTTTCTCTCTTGTCTGTGCTCCTCCAGCTGTCCTTTCTCGTGTACATCTCATGAAGCAAATAATTTTGAGCTTCCACTTTGTATTAGGCTCTGTGCTAAATTCTGGATATTTAACAGAAAAATAAAACAAACATGATCCTTCCCCTCGTATGTATTTATGACACTTGCATTTTCCCTTTCCTTCAGTTTGTCTCTTTTCTCTTTCTACTTCTTTGACCTCTGACCTCCATTAATTTGCTATAATGTAGAATCAAAGAAAAAAATAATTGCAACTTATATACATGCACACACATATATAGCTAATCTCTCTCTTCCCATTGCCTTACATTTTGATGTTTTTTCCTACTTCAAAAATCAAGGTAAAACAATAACTGAAGCTAATTAAGCAGGGGCTGGAATATTATTGAAACACATTAATAATTCTCAGTAAAATGTATTAAAGTTTATTTACAGCAAGTGGAGTAAATAAAATTTATACAGAGTCTCATGGCATTTTAGCTCAAATTTTGCTACTAAAAGAATCTCAGCCCCAGACTGATTAAAAATAAAAACAACAACAACCAGCTTTATTTTCAGAACTTTTTAAAAAATTAATTTTTATTGGAGTATAGTTGCTTTGCAATATTATATTAGTTTCTTGCTATACAACAAAGTAAAACAATTATACATATGCATATATCTGGGGTTTCACCAATGGCTCAGCGGGTTCAGAATCTGCCTCCAATGCAGGAGACACAAGAGACTCAGGATTGATACCTGGGTTGGGGAGATCCCCTACAGAAGGAAATGGCAGTCCCCTACAGTACTTTTGCCTGGGAAATTCCATAGACAAAGGAACCTGGCAGGCTACAGTCCAATGGGTAAAAAAGAGTTGGACATGACTGAGCACTTGCATGAACAAACAACGCATATATCCACTCTTCTTTTCAGATTTCCTTCCCATTGAGGTCACCACAGAGTGCTGAGTAGAGTTTCCTATGGTATATAGTAGGTCCTCACCAGTTATTTATTTCATACATAGTAGTGTATGTGTATCAGTCTCAGTTTCCCAATTCATCCCATCTTCTTCTCCCCAACTTGGTAACCATGTTTGTTCTCTATATCTGTGACTCTATTTCTGCTTTGAAAATAAGTTCATCTCTACCATTTTTCTAGATTCTGTATATAAATGATATTACACAATATTTGGTTTTCTTTTTCTGACTTCACTCTGACAGACTCTAGGTCCATCCATGTCTCTGCAAATGGCCCTACTTCATTCCTTTTTTATGGCTGACTAATATTCCAATGTGTATATGTACCACAACTTCTTTATCCATTCCCTTGTCAATGGACATTTAGGTTGCTTCCATGTTCTGGCTATTGTAGATAGTGCTGCAGTAAACACCAGGGTGCATGCACCCTTTTTTTTAAAATTTTTATTTCTGATTGTGTTGGGTCTTCATTGCTGCATGGGCTTTCCTCTAGTTGCAGCATGCAGGTTTGTCACTGAGGAGCACAGGCTCTGGGGTGCTTGGGCTTCAGTAGTTGCAGCAGCCGGGCTCAGAGTTGAGGCTCCCAGGCTCTAGAGCACAGGGTCAATAGCTGTGGCTCATGGACCTAGTTGCTCTGCGACATGCAGGATCTTCCCAGATCAGGGATTGAACCTGCGTCTCCCACATTGGCAGGCAGATTCTATATCTCTAAGCCACCAGGGAACCCCTGTGTGCATCCTTTTGAATTATGCTCTTCTCCAGATATTTGAATAGGAGTGGGATTGCTGGGTCATATGATTACTCTATTTTTAGTTTTTTAAGGAACATGCATACTAGTCTCCACAGTGGCTGTACCAGTTTACATTCCTTCCAACATTGTTGGAGGGTTCCCTTTTCTCCGGACCTTCTCCACCATTTATTTTTTGTATATTTTTTGATGATGGCCATTCTGACTGGTTTGAGACGATACCTCATTGTAGTTTTCTTTTCCTTTTTTTTAATTTATTTTTTAATTGGAAGATAATTACTTTACAATGTTGTGTTGGTTTCTGCCATACAACAACACAAATCAGTCATAACGATATACCTATCCCTTACCTCTTGAACCTCCCCCCCACACCTACCTCTATGTTATTGTAGTTTTGATTTGCATTTCCCTAATAAATAGTGATGTTGAGCACAGAGCTTCTTTATTTTAGAATAAAGACGAAGGGTTTTGGACCTACCTAGCATGTGCCTGGCACATAGTAGGCACTCTCAGATATATTTGCTGAATGAATTTTCACTTATTTTATTGTCTTTGACACCTAGAATAAAATCAAAACATGTGCGTCATGTAAGAACAAGTAAAAATGAGAAATGAGAGGCTTGATTCCCTGTAGAAAATGAGAGATTTTCTTCTCTTTTTTTCTTTGACATTTACTTTAGAAAAGCTATAATTGGAAGTGCTTTGAATTCTTTTGAGAACTGGATTGGCATTTGGTTGGCTTTGTAACCTGAGAATGTTTCTCTCAATAAACTGGGAGTGGTCTCTTTGAACATGAACATAAAGGAAGAGAGCACCCTTCTCTCCCAGTTTCTGGGGGACAGTGGTAGACTTATTTAGGTGGGTGCTTGGTTCTGAGTTGCAAAACTACCTCCTATCATTAAAAAAATAAGAATGTAGCTTTTCTTCTTGGTAAAGCCAACAAGCCAATTATAGTGTAGCTGGCCACATAATTACCAGGTAAAGTTAGGATAAACTACAGGTGACAAATGGTGCTGGCAAGTCCTCTTGCTTGAGGACTCGTTACTATTTTTTTTGAACATGTAAAGGATGACTTCTATCTGCTAGGCTATGTAAAAAGTTAAGATTCCTCTCTGTTCTTGCAGCCTCTTAGAACGAATTTAATGCTTGTGGAATAATAATAATAAAAAAAGTGTTTCTTTTTCTACTGTCTTTCCGGAGAGATTTTTGGATTGGGAGAAGATTTTATTTTTAATTCTGTTTCCCCAACAATTTGCACCGTGATGTAGCAGCCACATTTTCAAAGATCATGTTCAGCTCATTTCAGCTCCTTCTTCCTGAAATTTTTGTTTGCTAGTGATAAATTTCACTTAACGTTCAATTAACCTTTTGTACCAAACATAGGCAGTTGGTAGGTGTCATTTGTAAAAGTAACACGTGGATTTCTTAAATATTGCTGCATAAGACAGAGACTGCTGGGGTGGAGATGGGGTGATGATCCTTCAGGAATTTGAAAAAGAAAAGCTAAGAAGGAAATATTCTGAAGGCAGTTGCAAAACCTGAAAAGAGAAAAGGGTGTCTGAGCAGATCAAGTTTGAGGGATTATTCAGTGGCTGTGATGGCTAATTTAATGTGTCAACTTGTCTAGGCTAAGGGATGCCCAGAGAGCTGGTAAAACTCTATTTCCTGGCCTGTGAGGATGTAAAGAAGGTCACCCTGACCACTATGGGTGGATGTCATCCAGTCGCTTGAGGGCCTGTGGAAAGCAAAAAGGCAGAGGAAAGTCGAGTTTGCTCGCTCTGCTTAAGCTCGGACATCCTTCTCCTGCCCTTGGACAACAGTGTTCCTGGTTCTCTACCCTTCAGATTCAGACTTGGACTTAACGCCACGGGTCCACCCTCTGATTTTCGGGCTTTTGGACCCAGACTTGCATCACTGGTTCCCCTGATTCTCAGGCTGTCAGACTTGAATTATTCTTTTGGTTCTCCTGCTTATAGGCAGCAAACTGTGGGACTTCTCACCTCTACAAATGTGTTAAGTCGGTTCCTATAAATAAATTCCCTGTGCCTCTCTCACTCTTTGTCCTACTGGTTCTGTTTCTCTGGAGAGCCCTGACCAACACAACGGGACTCATTTCTGTTTTCCTGCCGAGATATCAGTTTTAACTCATTTAGGATCACAGACTCATGTGATAGCATCTAAAGTTGGTTTTATCCAGACTGTTGAATGAAGTTTCATTGGTCACTGCACGGAATATAATTGAAATTATTGTTAACAGTATAGCTGTGCAGAAGTTTTGGGAATTTAGATATGTAATCTGTTAAACTATCTTTGGCTGCACATAAGAAAATATCTGACTCGATGGCCTTATGAAGACACACATTGGCTCCTCTGCAAGTTTAGGGGGAGGATGAGGCTTCGTGATTGGCTAAGCCCAGTCAGTGACTCTTGTTTCATTTCTCTTTTATTCTACTAGCTATGCCTTCTCTGTGTTGTCATCATTCTCATACTGGTTCCCTTATCATGCATGTGCCATGCTTTACAACTCTCTACTCTGAAATGCTACTTTTGTCCCAATATTTCAGGCAAGACTCCTGAGATTCTCGTTAGTTAAACCCCTTAGTTCATATGTCTACACCTGAAGCAAAGCCTGTGGTCAAGGAAGGCCAGCAAGCCATCTAAGAACCAGGCTTGCAGACAGAATGAGAATCTGCAATCCGGGAATCTGTTCCTCTGCACTGTATGTTTTTTGGGAAATTGAGTGTATAATTTAAGCAAGGAAGAAGGTAACTGGAGTAAATGGATACTGACTAGGAATCAACCCACAATGTGTAGAATAGACCAAGTCATGTCTGTTACATAAAATTTTCACTTCAGTCGCTCAGTTGTACGGGACTCTTTGCAACCCCATGGACTGCCAGGCTTCCCTGTCCTTCACCATCTCCCGGAGCTTCCTCAGACTCATGTCCATTGAATTGGTGAGGCCACCCAACCATCTCATCCACTGTCATCCCCTTCTCCTCCTGCCTTCAATCTTTTCCAGCATCAGGGTCCTTTCCAATGAATAGGCTCTTTGCATTAGGGGTCAAAGTGTTGGAGCTTCAGTTTCAGCATCAGTCCTTCCAGTGAATATTCTGACTTGATTTCCTTAGCTTCCATCATCCCAAATCCAGTGACAATGCAGAGCAGAAGGCTCTGCCATCTCTGATAAAACAACATAAACAAGGAATAAACTTCAGTTGTGTTCATCCACGAGATTTCAGGGTTAACATGACTACATCATAACCTAGCTTATCCTGACTGAATTATTATGTCACATTATTGGATCATATCTGGTGTTATTTGAGCACTATTAAAGGTGCCCCTAGTGAAAGCTCTGGTTTTTCCAGTAATCATGTATGGATATGACAGTTGGACCATAAAGAAAGCTGAATGCCAAAGAATTGATGCTCTTGAGCTGTGGTGTTGGAGAAGACTCTTGAAAGTCCCTTGGACTTTAAGGACATCAAGCCAGTCAATCCTAAAGGAAATCAATCCTGAATATTCATTGGAAGGACTGATGCTGAAACTGAAGTTCCAATACTTTGGCCACCTGATGCGAAGAGTCAACTCACTAGAAGAGACCCTGATGCTGGGAAAGATTGAAGGCAGGAGGAGAAGGGGATGATAGAGGATGAGATGGTTGGATGGCATCACTGGCTTAATGGACATAAGTTGAGCAAACTCTAGGAGATGGTGAAGGAGATGGTGAAGGACAGGGAAGCCTGGCATACTGCAGTCCATGGGGTTGCAAAGAGTCCAACACAACTGAGCAACTGAACAAAAACAAGTTTAAGTGCTTTTAATTCATTTTTATAGGTGAAGGTGACTCTTTGTGACCCATGGACTATATAGCCCACCAGGATCCTCTGTCCAGGGAATTTTTCAGGCAAGAGTACTGGAGTGGGTTAGTATTTATATTGATGAGGGTTGGCTCCTGGCTTACTGAAACATCTTCTTTTTATGGTCCAATCTTACTCTCTTTTAGAGCTATCAGTTCAGTTCAGTTCAGTCACTCAGTCGTGTCCGACTATTTGCAACCCCATGAATTGCAGCACACTAGGCCTCCCTGTCCATCACCAGCTCCCGGAGTTCACTCAAACTCACGTCCATTGAGTTGGTGATGCCATCCAGCCATCTCATCCTCTGTTGTCCCCTTTCCCTCCTGCCCCCAATCCCTCTCAGCATCAGAGTCTTTTCCAATGAGTCAACTCTTCACATGAGGTGGCCAAAGTATTGGAGTTTCAGCTTTAACATCATTTTAGAGCTATAAATTAATGTATAAAACATGCCTTTCCTTACCCAACTCTGCCACTTGACCTAGAGGTTAACAATATAAGTGCACATTACTTTATGCGTAAAAGTGTTAGGCTTTTAAGTATGAGTCTTATGGTCAAGAATTCAAGTAACTCCTATGAAAGAGTCCTCTTTAAAGCAGTTTCCTAAGAGAGTACAAACAAATTACATTGAAAACACTTCCTTGTTGCCACTAATTTGAGAACATATAATAATGTTTTGGGCTTCCTTGGTGGCTCAGTGGTAAAGAATACGCCTGCCAATTCAGGAGACATTGGTTTGATCCCTGGCTCAGGAAGATCTCCTGGAAAAAGAAATGGCAACCTACTCCAGTATTCTTGCCTTGAAAATCCCATGGACAGAGGAGCCTGGTGGGCTCCAGTCAATGAGGTCGCAAAAGAGTCAGACAGGACTTAGTGACTGAACAATAACAACAACAATAAGGTTTTACATTCATGTACCGTTTTAATGTTTCCAGATTTTTTTCATATGTTTTATCTCTTTTCCTCCTCACTCTGATTAAACGGGGTATTGGAAAAGTTGTATCATCGTGGACTGTAGCCCACCAGGCTCCTCTGTCCATGGGATTCTCCAGGCAAGAATACTGGAGTGGGTGGCTATTGCCTTCTCCAGGGGATCTTCCTGACCCAGGGATCAAACCCAGGTCTCCCGCATTGACCTCTGAGCCACCAGGGAGGCCCTGATGAGTAAATTCTAGGATCAGACTTATGCAAGGCCTAATCCATGGCTAAACAAGATTTATAGACTGCCAAGTAAGTGGTATTTATATCATGCCACATGTCAAAACCACTTCTCCAAATAAATATAATAGTCATATTTCTTATGATTTTCTAAAATAAATGAGGCAATAATCAGTCTTACTTTTGTAAGACTGTGTGTTTTCACAGCATAAACTAATTTATTGCACATTGCCTCAAGATAATTGGTTAAAACTGGACATTTACTTGATGCTTGCCAAGAAACACAGAAATGATTTAAAACTCTCTTGTGTGCTATTTGCTGAGTTCTTCTAACAAACTTCTAATCTCAAACTATGTATCTCTGGAAAATAGCATCAATCAGTTAGTTCAATCGCTTAGCCATGTCTGACTCTTTGCCACCCCATGGACTGCAGCATGCCAGGCTTCCCTGTCCATCACCAACTCCCGGAGCCTGCTCAAACTCATGTCCATCGAGTCGGTGATGCCATCTAATCATCTCATCCTCTGTCGTCCCCTTCTCCTCTTGCCTTCAATCTTTCCCAGCATCAGGGTCTTTTACAGTGAGTCAGTTCTTCACGTCAGGTGGCCAAAGTATTGGAGTTTCAGAGTTTCAGCTTCAGCATCAGTCCTTCCAATAAATATTCAGGACTGATTTCCTTTCGGATGAACTGGTTGGATCTCCTTGTAGTCCGAGGGACTCTCAAGAGCCATCTCCAGCTAGGAGAAGGAAAACAGCATGCACATATTATAAAATATATCCATTCAAATAAAATATGTCCATTAATAAAATATTTATTAATATGTCCATGCTATTTTCCTTCTCCTATATATTATAAAAAATATTTATTTTCCAACTTAAAATCTAAGTTTACAATGAATATAGGTTAGAATCTGGCAGGGCAGGGAGCATGGTGTGTTAGATATTGTGCCAGGGGTCCCCAAGTCCACCCTGTCTCAAGGGTCACTATCAGTACTATGAAAAGCTGTTAAATGTGTGGTTACAGGTTATTACAGTGAAAGGTCACAGATGAAAATTAGCAAAGGGGAAAAGCTGCATGGGGAGAGGTCCGGGAATAATCAGGCGCAAGTGCTGGGCTCCCTCCCAGTGGACAGTCCCCTCCCTGTCCCTCACGCAGGGACACTTTAATTCTCCCAGCAGTGCTATGCGATGACACATGTGAAATGTTTCAGACCACGGAAGCTTACTTTGGTTTTTACTGGGGTGAGTCAGGTAGTGGTCCAATACTTTGGCCACCTGATGCGAAGAACTGATTCATTTGAAAAGACCCTGCTGCTGGGAAAGATTGAAGGCGGGAGGAGAAGGGGACTACAAAGAGTGAGATGATTAGCTGGCATCACTGACTCAACGGACATAAGTTTGAATGAGTTCCGGGAGTTGGTGATGGACAGGGAGGCCTGGCGTGCTGCAGCGCATGGGGTCGCAAAGAGTGAGACATGACTGGGAGACTGAACTGAACTGAACTGAACTGAGTCAGGTAGACACTGGCTTCCCCGGTGGCTCAGCAGTAACGAATCTGTCTGCTAATGCAGGAGATGCACGAGATGCGGGTTTGATCCCTGGGTCGGGAAGGTCTCCTGGAGGAGGGCGTGACAACCCACTCCAGTATTCTTGCCTGGGAAATCCCATGGACAGAGGAGCTTGGTGGGCTACAGTCTATGGGGTCGCAAAGAGTCAAACACAATGGCCATGACTGAGCAAGCATGCACACACACATGCGCGCAGATAGGGCTCTAACCCTGTGTGATGGACTCCAGTCCGCTCCCCCCGCTGCCAGAGCAGAACAGGCATTCACCACAAAGGCAGCAGAATTTTGGAAAGGCCAATGAGAGGAATTAGGAAGAAAGGTAGAGGTACAGTCCAGTCTTTGAAAAGCCTTGTAAACCTTATTAAGGAATCTGAAAAATGGTAAAGACCCAGTGAATCAGGCTTCCCTGGTGGCTCAGTGGAAAAGAATTGGCCTACAATGCAGGAGATAGCAGGTTTGATCCCTGAGTAGGGAAGATCTCCTGGAGAAGGAAATGGCAACCTGGGAAATCCCATGGACAGAGGAGCCTGGTGGGCTACAGTCCAGGGCGTTGCAAATGAATTGGACGTGAATGAGCGACTAAACCACCACCACCAAAGAGCCACTGAGGATTTTAAGCTAGAATTACAAGCAGGTCGAATTTATGTTTCAGAGTGATGACTCTTGTTGCCGCATAGGCCGTAGATTGAAGCAGGCCAAAATCTGAGCAAAGGAGGCATGTGACAGATACTGTAACAGCAGAGGAAAGTGGCCCTCAGGTGATGAGGAGCTGGAGGTAAAGGGCAGGGAGGGCAAAGTAAGGTTATCAGTAAGGTTAAAGGAAGCCTTTCAAAGGCTTTGTGGAGGGGTTCTAGCAATGTACTCAAGTAGTCCAATGTTTCTGTAAAAGACATAAATGTTTAACCCTGATCAGCTGACTCTCTCTATTCTAACTTTTCCTCTGTCACATTCTCCCTCATGTCAGGTGGCTTTGTGGAGGCCATCCACATAACTGAATTCAGTTAGGGACATATTTAGTTTGGGTTTAGTGTGATACAGTCATGTACCCTGCAGTCACTTCCCTATATAGCTATTTCATTTGTATTGCATATATGGTTTAGCTAGTCATGGGACTAGGAATGACTTCCAGGAAAACTCACTGCCACTGTGCTAATCTGCCATACCAGAAGTGAAAAGGGTTATGAATTTATCCTGTGGAACCCAGCGCAAGAGGAATGTTGGGGAGAAATGTTGTGATTTATAGAGACTGAAGGAAATCTGTGAAAAATTCTTCCAAGCATTGGTATGTAAAATTGTAAATGGAAGATTCTGTCTCAACCATATCTCATCAAAATGGAAGTTTTCTCATATCAATAGAATTGCATAAAACTTGTAAAATATTTCACTATATATGGCTATCAATGCAAATTTTTTTGAGTTGTGGATTCAAGAGCATTTAAGGTTATGAAATGCCTTGAAACGAAGAGCATATATGTGTAAGAAATTTGTTAGGGAGTGGCTGCTAATGTTAAAGCTACCCTCAATGCCTGCTGGTATTCTTGGCCTTTATGGTCTCCTCCCTTAAGTCTGCGTTGGCTGTATTGCTTGGTTTTGACCAACGTGGTAAAAGTGATGTAGGTGAGTTCTGAGGCTAAGTCCTAAGAAATCTTGCAGCTTCTGCCTGGATCTCTTGAAACGTACTCTAAGAATACAATGCATTGCATAAAAAGTCCAGTCACCGTGAGACTGCCATGCTGTGAGGAAGCTCAAGCTAGTCATGTAAGAGGCCTGCATCCCCCACATATTTCAGCCATGCCAACTGAGGCCCCAGGCATTTGGTGAGGTGCCATCTTTCATATCCAGTCAATTCGAGCCTCCATCTGCTTGCAACAGAATGAGAAGCCTCGAGTGGGAAAGGCCAAACTGAGTTCAGAGAACCTACAGAACCATGGGAGAGAACAATAAGTTACTGTTTTAAGTCTCTATTTTGGGGGAGGCAGCTTGTTAGACAGCAAGAGACCACTGAAATAGAACCACTGTGGTATAATAAAGACCACCCCACAAAATCTTTTCTAGACTCATATCAAGAGATTGGGTCTGTTTCCTCTCCCCTTGAATCTGGCCTGGCAAGTTACTGCTCTGCCCAGTGTATAAGAAGTGTTACTGTGCCAGCTCTGAGGCCTGTCTTTAAGAGGATTGTAAGCTTCCACTCCATCTCTTAGAGCACAAAGTCATCATGTAGTAAATGCACACAGAGGCTACACGAATAGACGGTCCTCTGACTACACGGGGAGAGAGCATCTCACCCGCACGTGAAAAGAGACTGTCCAGACCAGCCTGCTTGCCCCCTGAATATCACTAAATAATCCTGTGAACATTATGTAGAGCAGGAGAATTAGCCAACCAAGTCCTGCTCAACTTCTTGACCTAGGAAATTATGAGATATACTAAACTGATTATTTTTTAAGCTACTAAATATAGGGGGTAATGTAATATGTTGTGCAGAAATAGATAATGAGTATCAGACATTCTTCAAATTTAAATAGTATTATCACTAATGAATTGTGATTATAAGTTGTAGAGTAGAAAAAGTTAATCTAAATTACTGATAATAAAAATTAAAATTTCAGTTAACTGTGTTAGAGAAAGACTGAATAACTTTTCTATTTTCTCTGTGGAATATATTACAAAACATTTACCATTAAAAAAAGAGATCAAAAGTGAGCAGCCAACGGGAGGAGGTTCAAGAAGGAGGGGACATACATATACCTATGGTTGATTCATGCTTCTATATGGCAGAAACCAACACAATATTGTAAAGTAATTATCTACCAATTAAAAATAAAATTTAAAAAATAGCCAAAAAATAGGAAATATATAGTTACATAAGAGAGTAGATTAATAAAAGCTATATATATATTTTTTAGGATTTTGTGAGGTTTTAGAACTGATCATTTATTTTTAAAAAATGTATAATTTATTGTGTTTTCTTTATCCATTTTAGACAATTTAATTTTGTACCAGAATTTTTTTTTTTTGTACTTTGATAATCTTTTTCTCAAAGTGTTCCTCCAATTTCAGAACACTGAGGTTAAAGAGAAGATCTACAAACTTTCAAAGAGAGGAACAAAAAAATGCAAAGGGTCATAAACGAAGTGTCA
Source organism: Capricornis sumatraensis (assembly GCF_032405125.1). NCBI lineage: Eukaryota > Metazoa > Chordata > Mammalia > Artiodactyla > Bovidae > Capricornis > Capricornis sumatraensis. The sequence continues at coordinate 30,007,184 of NC_091073.1, forward strand.
GGAATCAGAATGGCTTTGGACTTTTTAGCAGCACTGCAAGATAAAATTTAATAACAATAATTTAAAAAGAAAGAACTTCAAACTTCTAAGAAGAACTAGTATCCAAACTAGAATTCAACACACTGGGCAATTTCAATAAAATGAGAGAGAAGAACAGAAATATTTTCTGAGGAATTCCCTGGCAGTCTAGTGGTCAGGACTCAGAGATTTTAGTGCTATGGCCCAGGTTCAATCCCTAGTCAAGGAACTAAGCTCCCCGCAAGATGTGTGGCCCAAAAAGTAGAAACATTTTTTTCTGAATGATGTTTAAAGTCTCAAAAAATTGACCATGTTCCTTTATTTTAGGAAAGTGCTTAACAATGTGTTCCAGTATACTCGAACTTATAAACAGGATATGACTTAACTGAGACATGCTTTTATTTCTAAAAATCTTTGCCCTAAATTGTACCTGGTAGGTTGCCCAAAATATCGTGAAGAAAAAGAATTATTATGAAGACATCATTGGCATTTTATAGCAGAAGGCAATGGCACCCCACTCCAGTACTCTTGCCTGGAAAATCCTATGGATGGAGGAGCCTGGTGCAGTCCATGAGGTCCATGAGGTCGCTAAGTCAGACATAACTGAGCGACTTCGCTTTCACCTTTCACCTTCATGCATTGGAGAAGGAAATGGCAACCCACTCCAGTGTTCTTGCCTGGAGAATCCCAGGGATGGCGGAGCCTGGTGGGCTGCCATCTACAGGGTTGCACAGAGTTGGACACGACTGAAGTGACTTAGCAATCAGCTAATATACAAAACCCCCTGGGTTCAAATGACAAAAGTCACCTTATGAGCTACATGCTCTAATATACAGTTACCATTTTAAAGAAAAATTTCTGCAAGGAAATAAGTTTGAAAAATACACGGATCAGGTAGTCACGCATTTGGGAGGGTGTGTGTTTTTTTCCAAAATAACATTGTTTACATAATATAAAATATGAGATTACTGCTACTTTAGGTTATTAATATTTCTCTCCGCTCTCATAGTTAAATTACGAAATGATCATTCAGGAGCACTGTCAGCATCTCAGGAGTCCCCTGTCAGCTTTTTGCAATTACTATTTCCACACACACCCTCCCAAATGCGTGACTACCTGATCTTTATGGTCATCAATCCCTCAATTTTATTTGTAATTTTCATCAGTCATCTCTAAATGCAATCATCTCTAAATACTGTCATTAAATTTATGTTTTTGGATTTTATATAAATGAAATGATAAAATCTGCCTTCTTACATTTGGGTTTCTCTTACTTAAGTCCATGTTGGGTAGGGCACATCCATGTGGTCGAGGTAGCTGGATATTTTTCATTTCTGGTTTGGGATTGGTTTCCACTAATGGGCACCATGACTTAGTCACCCATTTCTAGTATGGATGGATGCCTGAGTTATTTCCAGCTTGGATGATTTCCAGTGTACCAGAAGCTGCATTAATCTGTATTGATCTCACTTTTAGAAGTCAAAAAGATATATTTTTTTACAAATCAAAAATAGTTACTCATAAATGCTGGGTTTCCTTCTGTTTTTCTCAAAGACAATGATAGCTTATTTAAATAAGCGATAAAATGGTTGATCACTTTAATTGTACATTTTCCTATTCATTCTGATGTATTTGTACTAATTAAGGCAGTATTATTAGCTTTCAAATGAATAATAATACATTTACTTAAGTAGCCATTGGGCTAAATAAATATTAAGGGAACACATAATGATCTATACTACTCAAAATGAAACACGTTCAGGCCTCAGAATTGAAATAGGGTAGATTTCCAGAAAGTTTTGTCTTAGATGTGATGGAACATTGTCAATGTCATCAATTCCTTCTAAACTGTTATCTTCCTGGCACATTCTTAGCATAGTGAATAAAGAAAAACTGAAAGGAGGATGTGGAGACAGAAGAGGCAAAGGTTAAGTAGATTATCCTATCCCTGAAGCCGATTGTCCCGCCTCTTTTAAGTCAGCTGATTTGTCTGACCATTAAGCTGGATTTGCCCATTAATGGCTAAATATGCCACCCAACATCATCCCAGAAATTTAGAATTGAGATTTTGGGGTGCTATATATGACAAGATAATCATATATAGCCATATGTTTTCATCCTCTTGGCATCACATGGACAGGAAAATAAAGAAGCAAGTAAAAGCAAGAAAAAAAAATAACTTCAAATTTAATTTGTAGTTAGAAGAAAAACATTTTCTGAGAATGAATTATGATTTAAGGTCCTTTAGCATGAATTGTGAAACATTCTGCAAAGCATATTTATTGTAGGCAGAATGAATGTGTTGCATTTAATTGCTAAATTTTGGCAAAACATCAAAAAGGATAATAGAGAAAACAGAGCAAGAGATAGAATTAGAAGGAGACAGGCAGCTATTGATCTGTTCCTTGGCTCTTTCTTGGCCAAGAAACTCCCATCTTGAGCTTCATTCAATCCAAAAAGCTGCAAATCATTCCAGAAGAAAGTATCTACAGTTCTTTCCTTTATTTTCCCTGGAGACACAAGAATATCAAAGAAAGAGTGAACAAAAAATTTTGTAATAAAAAAGCTGTCACCGTAAATAATTTAACTAGATTGATTCTAGTAAAATCACTGATAGATATTTTAAAAACTGGCACTTAATTTATATAATAATATTTTATTGACTCAGGAAAATATCCTGGGGTCGAGATATAGTATAGCAAAGTATATATAAAATCCACCTGCAATGCAGGAGACCGCAGTTGGATTCCTGGCTTGGGAAGATCCCCTGGGGAAGGGATAGGCTACCCACTCCGGTATTCTGGCCTGGAGAATTCCATGGACTGTATAGTCCATGGGGTCACAAAGAGTCAGACACGACTGAGTGATTTTCACTTTCACTGCAGTTAAAGCAGTTTAAAATTTGCTGTATTACTGATGTTTTATGTGACTATAAATTGTGCATGAGCAATTTTATGTTCATATTTCTGAGAATTTTAGAAAGAGTTTTGGTAAGATAGTTAAAAATTCTGTGCAACAGCTTATGAATAATTTTGCTTAGAATTTGTTGAACAAAATCAAGTCTTGGTATTGAATTATTAAAAAAAGAAATGTTGACTGAACTGATAGGAAAACAAAAATTGAGAATTTAAAAAATAAAGGTGGTGTCAAGCTAAACCCAAGTCCCAGTGGCTCATCAGAGTAAAGAATCTATCTGCCTGTAATGCAGGAGACACAGGAGACACGAGTTCGATCCCTGGATTGGGAAGATCCACTGGAGGAGGAAATGGCAACTCACTCCAGCATTCTTGCCTCAGAAATCAGGCTACAGTCCATGGGATTGCAAAGAGTCAGACAGGACTTAGCAACCAAACAACAACAACAACAACATAAGCCACAAAGAGTTTTAAAATATGAATTGTTAAAACCTAAAAAGGATTACCCAGATGAAGTTAGAGAATTCCTTCATGGTAAAATGATGAAGACTGAAAAATTGCAAGATGTGACCAGAAAAATATTAAGACAGAAGGGGGAAATATAGTCAGAATTATTACAATAAAACACCCTTCCTCTTGTGGGCAGCATAGTTGAGCCAGCCCCCAGGCTATAGTCTGAAATCCATCAGAGCCTTTGTGCTGATGTCTCTAAGCAGTGATTGTGGTAGTACTTAAGGCAGGCTCATTACTGGAGGGTGTGCTGGATGTCTCTGACGTTTGGCTTTGGCTTGAAGACTCCTTGCTGGCCTGGCCAAAGCTTTTAAAAACTGCACTGAAGTCCAAGACCTTCCTTCTTTCCTTTCTTCCTTTCTCCTTCCCTCCTCCTTTCCTTTCATCCACCCTTCCTCCCTGTTCCTTCCTCCCTTTCCTTTATCCTTCCTTCCCTCTCTAGAGGTGAGACCTATATTGCATTCCCTTAGCTATCCTTTGTTGTTGCTCTTCAGCCGCTCAGTCATGTCTGAGTCTTTGTGACCCCATGGACTGCAGCAGGCCAGGCTTCCCTGTCCCTCACTATCTCACCAAGTTTGCTCAAACTCATGGCCGTTGAGTCAGTGATGCCATCCAACCATCTTGTCCTCTGTTGCCCACTTCTCCTCTTGCTCTCAATCTTTCCCAGGATCAAAGTCTTTTCCAAAATGTTGCCCCTTTGCATCAGGTGGCCAAAGTATTGGAGCTTCAGCCTTGGCAACAGTCCTTCCAATGAATATTCGGGATTGATTTTCTTTAGGATTGACTGGTTTGATTTCCTTGCTGTCCAAGGGGCTCTCAGGAGTCTTCTCCAGCACCACAGTTCAAAAGCATCAATTCTTCAGCGCTCAGCCTTCTTTATGGTCTAACTGTCACATCTGTACATGACTACTGGAAAAACCATAGCCATATTTGACTATATGGTCATCTGTCAGCAAAGTGATGTCTCTTAACTCTCCTAGCCTCCTATAGTTAATGTCCCTATTTACCCTCACAGATGTTTCTCCCAATTAGCCTTTTGCACATCTAACACAGTCCTGGTTGAGTTTTGAAGACCTGTCTGATAACTGTAACATTTGGATCTTCTTTGGTTTTGCTTCCATTTCTTCTTTTGACCATAGTCAATTTTTTTTTGATTATCCAATCTTTCATAATTTTGATTTTGTGTCAGGTGGTATATATAAAAGAACACTGAGAGTGAAGCAAGTAATATTTCCCAACAGAAAACAGTACATCCGTTATTTTGCCAGGGTACTACTATGGATACCTAAGTAGTACACCCAGTCATTGAGCTGGGTCAGGACTTGTTACAGGCTTAGTTGGATTCTTCAGCACTGGCTTCATTTGTTTTTGAGGTTACAATCAAGGTTTTCCTTCTATACGAAGGAGCCCTCATACAGATCTCTTTGTACTTTACAGCCCAGCAACCAGCACTCTGAGCCTCAGGAGACATGCTTACAACCTAGCTGTTACTTTTTTTTTCGCTGTGGAGCGTTCTTCATTCGTCAGTCATGTCCTTGGATTTCACTCACGTCCTTGTGAGTTCTTTCCCTTTCCTGCTGTTCTTTCCCAGTCCCAGAGGGCTCTCGCAGCCCACGGGAAAGAGATTTTCCTCTTTGGCTAATTCTTTAGCCTTTGGCAGCCACTACTTTGGATTGGGTAAAGACCCAGATTGCTCTGTCTTTCCTGTCCTTTTCTCAGCTTTTAGCCACTGTCACACTCGAGGACGTTTGTGCATCCTGAGATACTGTGGAGGGAGCACTTTTATCTGATCACAGGCTACAGAGCTTCCAATCCTTATACTAAGTGAAGACCCATGGGTTAGAGCTGGCAAATATGTGTACACTCACTCTGAGGCCTAGGACCCTAGAAATAAAGACTATAACACTAGCCCACAGGTACACATTAAAAGATGGCTTAAAATAATCATCTAGTTTCTCTTTATCCCTTTCTATGGCACTCTTCTTTCTTTCTTATTAAACATTTTTTAAAACTTATTTTACTTCCCTGATGGCTCAGTGGGTAAAGAATCTGCCTGCGATGCAGGAGACATGGGAGATGCAGGTCTGATCCTTGGTTTGGGAAGATGCCCTGAGGAGGAAATGGCAACCCATTCCAGTATTCATGCCTGAAAAATCTCATGGATAGAGGAGTCTGGTGGGCTATAGTCCAAAGGGTTGCAAAGAATTGGACATGACTGAACACACACACACCAATAGTTGATTATAAATGTTGTGATAATTTCAGGTGAACAGAGAAGGGACTCAGCCACACATGTACATGTATCCATTCTCCCTCAAACTCTCTTGCCATCCAGGCTGTGTGGCAGTCTTCTTTCCATGGTGGTTTAGTAGCTAAGTTGTGTCCAACTCTTGCAATCCCATGGACTGCGGCCTGCCAGGCTCCTCTGTCCATGGGATTCCCCAGGCAAGAATACTGGAGTGGGTTGCCACTTCCTTCTCCAGGGGATCTTCCTGACGCAGGGATGGAACCCGTGTTTCCTTCACTGCAGGCAGTCTCCTGATTGCAGGGAGATTCCCCACCAGAGAAGCCCCTAATAGCTAATCCCTAAGAGTGAAAGCTTGGCTTCCCTGGTGGCTCAGATGGTAAAGCATCTGCCTTCAATGCGGGAGACCCAGGTTTGATCCCTGGGTTGGGAAGGTCCCCTGGAGAAGGAAGTGGCAACCCACTCCAGTACTCTTGCCTGAAAAATTCCATGGACAGAGGAGCCTGATGGGCTATATAGTCCCTGGGTCACAAAGAGTCGGACATGACTGAGTGACTTTACACTCAAGCGTGAAAGCACTGTGGGATTTTTCCTTCCTAACAATGTCATTACTTCTTGGGTTTAGTTCCCTTTAGATGTCTTTGTTTCTTCAGTTCTATGAGAATTTTTTTTTTAATCGAGGTAAAATTGGTATATAACATTATGTATGTTTCTGGTGTATAGCATTATAATTCTACAACCATATACACTACAAAGTGATCATCACTGAAAGTCTAATTACCATCCATCATCATACAATTAACACTGGTCACCCTCTTTGCCCACATCCCCACTCCGTTCCTCTCTGGTAATCACCAATCTGTCCTCTGTATCTGTAAGTTTTTGTTGTTGTCTATTCATTTGCTTTGTTTCCTGGTAGGTTTTCTTTTTCTTTTTTTAAAAACTATTTTGTAGCTTTTCTAGCTCATTCTTGTTAGGGTGGGATCATCTGAAATTTCTACACCCAAATTCTAAGAAATCCCACCATGTTCACTTGTTTTCTTTTCCAATTTGCAGTATTTTCTTTGTTTTCTCTCTTAAAGGCCACAGCTCTAACAGCTCTCCTACGGTTGCAGCTCTTGCCTGTTCTGTAACTGCTCCCTTAGACTGCCCCTCAGACTTAAGGGGAATTGTGACTGCTTGCTCTTTCTAGCTCTGAGCTGTTTTACCATCCTGTTTTGCTACTTTTAACCTTGTCCATATTTTTCAAAACAGTCTCTTTATTAAACTCTTCTCAGTCATTGAAATGAGCCATCTCCTTCCTATTGGACTCCTGATTGAAAAAGGACATTCCTACAAAAAAAAAAAAAAAAAAACACACACGCACACAAAAAAACGATGAACCCACAGGGAGACAATAAAGAGTAATATGAAGAAAGCATAGAGTTGTCAAAGTTGGTTGAGTGATGTTCAAGTGGTAGCAATCTTGTCACTAATGAGAAGAGGAAGAATAGATCTCCCCATTAATTCTTTTTCGTAAATGAGCGTCTAAAATGGAAATTTGAGCTACCAAGTTTTACTTGGGTTTGAGGGTCATTTTCCAGATTAAAAATTTTAAAAAGCTGGAACTCTTCTGGGGCAGATACAAAAGGTTAATATGGAATAATACCAGGGCTAAAGAATTAATGTGGCTTTCTTGGTGAAGTGAAGTCTGGGGAGGTTAAGAGAGGTTAGAAGAGGAAGCAGATAATTCCAAGAAGACAAATTATCTTTTTATCAGCTGCTTTTATTTAATGTAATTTACTCAGCATGAACCCTTAGGTTTAGATATTTTATAAATATCTGATTATTTCTCTGTAAGATCATTTTTTGGTAGAACGCACCATGAAATAAGGGCTTCCGTGGTAGCTCAGGCGGTAAAGCGGATGCCTACAATGCGGGAGACCTGGGTTCGATCCCTGGGTCAGGAAGATTCCCTAGAGAAGGAAATGGCAACCCACTCCAGTAATCATGCCTGAAAAACCCCATGGACCAAGGAGCCTGGTGGGCTACAGTCCATGGGGTTGCAAAGAGTCAGACACAACTGACAGACTTCACTTCACCATGAAATAACCAAACCTTTATTTGCTTAGCTTAGGGGCTGAAATGCGGTAGGTATTCAAAAACTGTTAGATATACTAATACTAACTGGCATTTATTGAGTCCTTACTTACAGTGCCAGAAACTGTGCAAAAAGTGTTTGACATACTGTTAATATCCCAGTTTACATGCGAGGCATTTGAAGATCCATTATACATTTCTATAGCAGAGGTTCAAAGGGATAATGAATTGACAGAAGTGGAGACTGTCATTTAAAATTTCTCAGTTATTTGTGGAGGACCACTCCCCCCACCCCGCCACCCCAGCTTATTGAAAGGCAGGGTTGGAAGACAAAAAAACAAAAAACAAAAGCCCACCTCTTGATTTTCTGTTTTTTATACATGTATTCATAAAGTTCATTAGCATTTTTGCAAATCCCTGTAGGATACATCTAACCTGACAAGAGTCACAATTATGGGTCATATATCTAACCTATTTTCTAAGAAAAGCAGATATTTCATCTTTCCGTTTATTCATTTCCTTCCTTTCATTTTCCCCACTTCATTTTTCTCGTTTAAGTCGTTCACATTTATTCATTTATTGCTTCATTCCGTCCTTTCTTTCTTCATTCAAACAGGGCCAGGTGCTTAATTTTAAAATCTCATTCAAAATGGTGCCACGTCACCCACTGGGGCCAAGAGCCGGGAGGTGCTGTCATCTTCCTCCCTGCCAGCGTGGATCTCCGCGGAGCCCCGCCCTCTCCTCCTCACCTGCTCCCCAGGAACCGAGGCGAGGTCGCTGTCACACTCTGGCCTCCGGCACCCTCCCCCACGGCCTCCGCCCCTGCCCAACTCTCCCAGGGGCCGCCCCGCCCCTCCCCTCCTGGATCCCAGCTAGCTGAGCGCATTTATTTGCATATTTCTACCTTTGTTCCCCGCCGGCGGCCAATCAGGGCGTAGGGCTAGGCGGTGGAGCGGGGGCTGCTGGGCGGGGCTCGGGCTCAGGCTCCCAATACTGCGGCCGCAGGTTCCAGAGCGGGTTGGAGCAGCCGCGGGCGCGCCGCGCACTGCAGCCCCAGCCCAAGCCTTGGGCTCCACGCTCGCAGCCCGGCTGCGGCCTCGCCTTGGCTAGGCCCTGAAGGCAAGGACAAAGAGGCTGTCTGGAGGCTCCGCCGGAGCCAGATTTTACCTGCAGTTGGAAACACAGGCTTCAAGATGGTTTGCGGGGGCTTCGCGTGTTCCAAGAACTGCCTGTGCGCGCTCAACCTACTCTACACAGTGAGTATCCCGAGCCCGTTTCTTTTCGCCTGGGGGCTTTGCACCTGCTCGGGTGCTCCGTGGCCACTTCCTCCGGCCCCCTCTTCCCGTCTTCCCACGCCCTGCGCCCCCGGCCTCGCCATCGGTCTCCGCCGGGGACCAGGAGCCGGCGACTGTCGCAGTCTCTTCCTTTCATTGTGAAGCCGCCGTCTTTCTGGCTCGGTGGCCGCGCGTCCCTGCCCTACTGCTCTACCCCGCCCCCTCATCCACCGCCTTGTTTTTCAGTCATTTGACCAGACATCTCCACTTTGCCATCCTCATTATCCGTTCCGCAACTCGCTCTTGGCTCCCAGCCGCCTCTGGGGCGAATTTGGAGGCGAGAGAGCAGCCTCGGATTTGAAGACAGTTTTGCAAAAATAGCGTGATCAGAAACTGACAAGGCGGCTTATGGATGGTGTACGCCGTGTTCAGCCCTACGTGTGCCTGTGATTTTCACTGAGGCCACCGAGTAGGTTCACAGGATATCCGCAGCTTCCGAAGTTTGTTTCGTGCTTACTTAAAGGAATGTCTTTGGGGGAGGTGTGTGGGGGGAGGGGGGTAGTTCTGCTTATACCTGATGCTTTTTCCATGTGTCCCCCGTTATCAATATCCTAACTCCATTTTAAGCGAAAGCCTCCGGTAAATAAGCGAGCCTCCACCGAAATTGTTCTTTCCCTGCCAACCAGCTTGGGCTTTTTAGTTTTAACCTGCCGTCCGTATCTGTAATTTTTGAGGGGCAATTCTGGATGAACAGGAGGATGGGAGAGGAGGTTGCCATTTATCGAGTAACTCCCACGTCCCAGATGTTACATACCCTATTTTGTTCCTTTTTCTGACAATCATCCGAGGCAAGGGGCCTTGTGTAAATTTTATACATAAGGTGATAGACCAGAAAGGGCTTTAATAAGTTTACAGAGTTGGTAGTTGGAGAGTCAGGAGTGGAAACCGGGCTGTGGGATCCAGATCTTTCTGCAGGCTTCTCTACTAGGTGAGAGAAACTTCGACTTGTGTCGTCATGCCTCTATCATAGTCTTGCTCCTTTCTATAAATACACCTGGTGTTTTTTGCAGCACCCACCCTGAAAACAAACCCAGCTCCTCTTCATTAGCTGAGAGCTAGGCCATCTGTGTGAGCTTAGGTTACCTCCTCAGAGTGGGGAGACTGCCTTGTGGTCACCAACAGGAGAGAGAGCTGGGTCATTTGACTATTACTGTTCCTGTGTATGTGAACGTGATTGCAAAGCTTTGAAAACAAGTTATAAAGAAGCATATGTTAA